>NC_137332.1:24935348-34935348 GCF_965287045.1 Carcharhinus amblyrhynchos | reverse complement strand
AATAATTCAATCCGTGAATTGCAATGTTTAGTGATTGTATTAATTGGAAGGACTGGGGACCGCTAGTTAGTATAATGAACTACAATGGTTTATTTACAAGTAGATAACTAGACAGAGTACTTTCACAATGTTAACAGTCCCAGCTCTGCGGTCTAGTCTGCAAAACCTGTACTCGGCACCAAGATCCCCAATCCTCATTCTCTATTAGGCAATCAGGTCACATGACCCTCCCATTGTAGAATCATAGAATCTCTACAGTGCAGAAGAGCCCATTCAGCCCATCGAGTCTGCACTGACTTCCTGACAGAGTATCTTACCCAGGCCCTCTTCCCCTGCAACCTCACACATTTCCCGTAGTCAACTCACCTGCTTGTACATCTTAGGACTGTACACCCTTTAAAAGGGCCAGCTTTAAAATTTATTTATTAGTCACAAGTAGGCTTACATTCACACTATAATGAAATTACAATGAACATCCCCTAGTGGCTACAGTCCAGCGCCTGTTCAGATACACTGAGGGAGAATTTAGCACAGTCAATCCACCTAATTTGCACATTTTTGGACCGTGGTAGGAAACCTGAGCACCTGAAGGAAACCCATGCAGACACAGGGAAAATGTGCAAACCCCACACAGACAGTGACCCAAGCCAGGTGGCACTGTGAGGTAGCAGTGCTAATCACTGTGCTACATTATGCAATTATCTGGCCTGACAGTCTGTCATCCTCTTTTGAAGTGATGTGCCTGTTATGAAAATTTTAAATGTAATCCAGAGATAATGCCTGTAGCTACGTGAAATCTTGGTTGGGCCACATTTCGAATATTGCATGCAGTTCTGGTCAACACATTATCTGAAGGATGTTGAAACTTTGGAGAGAGTGTGAAGAAGGTTCATCAGGATGTTGCCTGGTCTCGAGGGTGTTGGCTGTGAGGAGAGGTTGAATAAGCTAGGATTGTTTTCACTGGAAAGATGGAGGCTGAGGAGAGATCTGATAGAAGTCTACAAAATTATGAGAGGCATTGACAAGGTGGATCGTCAGAGGCTTTTTCATGAGGTGGAAGTGTCTATCACAAGGGAGAGGGAGAAAGTTTAAGGAAGATGTGCGGGGGAAGTTTTTCCCGCAGGAAGTGATGGGTGCCTGGAATGCGCTGCCAGAGGAGATGGTGGAAGCAGGCACATTAGCAACATTTAAGAGGCATCTGGATGGGTACATGAATAGGAAGGAAATAGAAGGATACGGACCAAGTAAGGGTGGAGATTTTTTCTGATAGTGATTGCCACTCCATGAAGTTTTTTTTATAGTTAGGGCATCATGATCAGCGCAGGCTCGGAGGGTCGAAGGGCCTGTTCCTGTACTGTACTTCTCTTTGTTCTTTATAAGAAACTTGTCCATTGTTTAGCCAGGGCAGACTCACCCTGCTTTGTGCACATGGTCGTGAATCAGTTCATTGGAAACACAAGCTGACTCATGGGAGCTAACGTCAATCACCGTCACAAGAGAAAATATCAGAAGTAATTCAAATTGCAACATTATTGTTGCCATTCAAACCATGTTGGCATGATCATATCGCATGATCCCAGGGTGGCTTATTGCCTTTTGCACCTTGCACAAAATAATAATAAAATTCAGAACAAAAAAATGTTTACTAAAGGAACAAAATACAAATACATCTGTGTCCCTCGGCTTAATACAGTGGCAATCACTGTCAGATTGACACTCCACTCCTATTTACTTACCCTGCACCGGAGTTTTACATTTCTCTCCTGGTTTTCCAAACCCGGCTGCCTTAGAGCGGACTCCTTCCTTTGTTGGGCGGGATTGTTGGGGAAGCCAAGCCCCACACCCCCTTCACAACACTAAGTGCTGTATTCTGGTAAGTTTAAAGTCACAATTCTACTTTTAAGAAGCTATGGAAGCTGGGTGAGGGAGTAGGGTGGCTTATAGGGGAGAGTGTAGGGTGATGAGTGGGTAGGTGAGGGTGGCAACCGGATGGGCAAGGGGGTAAAGTTCAAAGTTTAAAGGTTTAAAGTTTTAATTTATTGTCACAAGTAGGTTTATATTAACATTGCAATAAAATTACTGTGAAAACCCCCTAGTTGCTGGACTCCCGAGCCTATTCCAGTACACTGAGGGAGAATTTAGCATGGCCAATGCACATAACCAGCACGTCTTTCGGACAGTGGGAGGAAATCGGATACCTGGGGGGAAACCCACACAGACACGGGGACAATATGCAAACTCTGGACAGACAGTGACCCAAACCAGAACTCAAACAGTAGGGTGGGTCAGGGGGAGAGTTAGTCAGGCCAGGAGTTGGTAGGGAGTTCAATGGTTGATTGGGGGAGGGGGGAGATAGTCGGGTTGGGGCGGGGGCTCAGTGGGGAATTGGAGTGGTGGGGTGTATTGTGTAGGGGTCAGTAGTATAGTTAGAACTCGTTTTCATTCTTCTAGCTTTTCCTGGGTAACTATTCTGGGAAGTGAGTCAGAACCATCCAACGGCATCTCAAACTTTAACTCAGAGTTTCACGGGATTTCAGACACAGGTGAATTGCCTATCAGGAGACCAAACTAGCTGGGCAATTCCTGCGTAATTACTGCATGGGATTTGTGAGGTGTGCCCCAGTACATTTTGAAGAATAGCTTCAGTGATATGACCTTTGGAGACTAGACATTCTGTGTCAATCTGCATAGTTACGCAGAGTAAAATGGGCCGCAAGACATTTTTTCTTCTTTACAAGCTCCTCAAAATTCACTTCAGTTTATAACATGTTGGATCTTTCGATGTTTTAGTGGAAAATTTCTTCGATGTTTCACCATTCAAGATATTCAAGTATCTTTGGAGGCTCTCCACAGTAAGAATAAAAGTAATCATTTAAAAACAAATAACGTTTATCTGCAGATCATCAATGAGCATCCAGTCCTGGGGATCAGTATCAGTTGGATCCCTCAGTTGCAACACAAGCTCACATTTCACTGACAGTCATCCAGTATGCTCAGTGTATTATACTCCAGCCTACATGTAAACGCTCATAGTCCCTTTCCCAGGAAAGGGGAATTGAAATCTAGGGAGCGTTGGTTTAAGTTGAGAGGGGAAAAATTTGAAAGGGACCTGAGGGGCAACTTCTTCACGCAGAGGTTGCGCTGCCAGAGAAAGTGGTTGAGGCAGGTTCAATAGCAACATTCAAAATGGATTTGGATATGTACATGGGATGGGAAAGGATTAGAAGGATTTGACCAAACATTGGCATTTGGGACTAGCTGAGAGGGCACCATGGTCGGCATGTTCCCATGCTCTTTGGTCTATGACTCTATGGTGGGATTTTACAGCCTTGCTCGAGTGAGATCAGAAATTCCCACCCAAGCTCAGTGGACATTTATGTTGTCTGCTCCTTGCCCGCACCGATACCGTGGCGGGTGAGGCAGTAGAGTTTCAGCGTATGACTCTATGTGTGTGTGCATACATTCAAATCTGCGTATATCATGAAGGGTCCCATCTGAAATATTAACTTTTCTCTTTCAGATACTGTCTGAACTATGTATCATTTAAAAAGTTGTAATCAAATGTGATAATTCCAGAAATGGGCAGTAGGTCAATAGTGCTGTTAGGGCAGCAGACACATGGGAACATCACCGCCTGACCTACTGCAGAACAGAATCTGAAAGAGAGAGGTTCATATTTAGGATGGGAGCCTGTTTAGAACTGATGTCCTCCTATTCTGCCATTGTTTACTGTCAGCTGAGTGAGCAGCAATCGCTGTGATTGTGCCCACCACCTCCCCTCTCACCCAAACCTTTCAATACCGTTCATTTTAAGTTATTGGGAGCTGAAGGCCAGTGGAAATGACACTCAGTCGAAAGCCTGACCATGTGTAGTTCAAACCATGAATGTGGTGAACTGTCTAACTTGAGGAAAATATTTGCTAATTTAGCAGGAATTTGGAAAGCATTTTATTATTAGGAATGACGACCATTGATTAAAACAGAAAATGGTTTGATTTCACTTGTGTTCATTTTTTCCTATTCACTTAACAGAAATATTCAGGCATCATGTTATTTAAATGGAACAGTTTAACAAAAAAAAGTGCATTCAGATTTATTATGCCAAAAAGATATGAATATTTAGCTGATACAGCCAGAAGTACAACTCAGGGTTGCATCTTTTAAGGGAATGGTGGAAGCTTCAGGCAGGTAATGTTCCAAACCTCTGCACACACTTGGCTTAAATTTTCACAATGTCTGAAAGCCTCTATTATGTGACAAAAATGGCAGAAGAGGCTTGAATCTGGAAGTCCCACCTTAAATTTTCATGGAGGTTGGGAATGAACCCATGTCATGATTCATATATTTACTAAGGCACATTGGGCAGCAACTTTCAAACACACAACTGCTACCATCTAGAAGGACAAGGGCAACAGACACATAGGAACACCATTATCTGGAAGCTACCCTCCAAGCCGCAGATCATCCTGATCTGGAAATATTTTGCCATTCCTTCACTGTCGCTGGGTTAAAATCCTGGAATGATCTTCCTAACAGCACTGTGGCTGTACCTACACACATGGACTGCAGCAGTTCAAGAAGGCAGTTCACCACCACTTTCTCTAGGGCAATTAGGTATGGGCAATAATTGCTGGCCTAGTTGGTGATGCCCACATCCCAATAGATGAATTTTTAAAATGTGCGTTTCATGGAGGCAGCTGCCCACAGAAATCAACAATTGCCTCCACTCCTCTGATTTTTTTGTATGAGAGTTGTTTGAAACCAATTGTTGGGGTGGGTTGGTAGCACAGTGGTTAGCAGTGCTGCCTCACAGTGCCAGGGATGCAAGTTCGATTCCCAGCTTGGGTCATTGTCTGTGTGGAGTTGGCACATTCTCCCCATATCGTGTGGGGTTTTAGAACATAGAACATAGAACATAGAACATTACAGCGCAGAACAGGCCCTTCGGCCCACGATGTTGCGCCGACCAGTTACAAAAACTATGACCCACTAGCCTATACCAATCCCTTTTCGTCCATAAACCTATCCAGAGATCTCTTAAACGCCCCCAAACTAGACGCATTTACAACTTCAGCAGGCAGGGCATTCCAATCCCTCACCACCCGCTGGGTAAAGAACCTACCCCTGACATCCGTCCTGTAGCTACCCCCCCTTAATTTAAAGCCATGCCCCCTCGTGCTAGCTTTCTCCATCCGAGGAAAAAGGCTATCACTATCCACCCTATCTAAACCTCTAATCATCTTATATGTTTCAATAAGATCCCCTCTTAGCCGCCTTCTTTCCAACGAAAACAACCCTAAATCCCTCAGTCTCTCCTCACAGGACCTCCCCACCATACCAGGCAACATCCTAGTAAACCTCCTCTGCACCCTCTCCAACGCCTCCACATCCTTCTTGTAATGCGGGGACCAGAACTGCACACAGTACTCCAAGTGCGGCCGCACTAGAGGTTGTGAAAGGCTGTTTTCTGGATTTCTGTTTATTTTTAAATCTTAGACACAGGGTTGGTCTTCCACCCAGCCTCTCCCCACACTCAGCCTCAGCCACACTTGTTTTGAGGTCACCTGCCCTGGCTCCCAGGGAATTCCGCCACTGGAACTAAAGCTTCTGAAGATCAGATTGCAGGACAAAATACCTAACACTGTGATCTGTTATACAAAATGTACTGAAGCTATATTCCATAGTGGCTGTGTTCTCTTGCAGCCTCTACCACTTATACTTCAGTTAAAACCTCCTTATTGTGTGATCAAAGTCAAGTGGGAAGACTGGTGAACAAACTCCAGAATCCTCACTGAAGGCAGTTCCTCCAGCAACACATCCTTGATCATACAAAATGGTCTAGACACAATATCCACATGCCAAGTAATTGCTTTGTGAAATAGATCCACTTTTCACAACTTAGGGATGATGACCGATCTTAGAGAGAATAGAGAAATCACCCTGAAAGAAGGTGTCATTGTAAAGGAGACAAATCAATGCATAGAAAGCCTGAAAGACGTCTTCCTCAGCTGAAGGGACTGACGACAATGACAATTGTATCAGTGGGAGGGTAGGGTTGAATTCAGATCAGTAAAATCTGTTGCTGAAACAATTGAAAGGGACCTACAGTTGGCTCTTGCATGTTTTAAACAAAGATTTTTGAAGCCTTTCTAATTTTTATCGCATCATTAATGCCCATGCTTATTGACTTGTTCATTATAATTGCAGTTGGGCTAATTAAGCTTCTTATTGAGGGTACTTTCTTCCTACTTTAATACAATGCAAAACACTACCATGAGATTTTCTCTATACTCAACTGAGCTAAGTCATTTTCGACTCACAATAAGTAAATTGACTATGGCTGACGTAGTAACAGCTTAAAAGAGGATTCTTGTCTTTGTGATGTAATAAGAAAAAGATGGGCATCACAAAGATGCAGAATATTAAAAATATAACCATATCTTTAAATCTTTTTTGCCCTTTCAGCTGTTTTTGTTTTATGATAAAGCATTAATCAAGTAATACAAGGTGCTGCTTGTTTTATGTTGAGTACATCTCATGAACAGGTTTTGAGTCTTGTATGACTGAACTTTAAGATTTTTTTAAGAACACAACTATGTACGTGTATGCAGGGTACAGCTCAAGCTATGAGCAAACTCCATGCTTGCTTCTACACAAGTCTCTGTCTAATCCATAACCGACTTAGCAAGTCATGTGTCTCTCTACATCACAGTGTGAGTGGTCTGGTTACCCAGTGCTACATTAACCCTTGCTATACTAGATATTCTTATGCTACATTGCCTTTATGTTTGTTCCGTTGTAATGGATGCTGAAATGCATTTTCTATTGCTCATCCTATGCTTGGATTAATCACTGAGCCTGTTAGAGTAAAAAAAAGGAATTAACATTAATAATATATTTGCAGTCTATCTTCACATGTCATTTCTTGTATTGAAGTCAAGAATCCTTGTACATGAAGTCGTTCAAACCATCTGCAAATGAGACAAGAATTTTGGAGAGCATTTTCTGTCAGAATTGCAGCATAGTGATCATCTTTGTGGTAATATCAAGTAGCTGGCCAACTGTTTCTTGTCTATCTCCATACTTGACAAATAACTAGCTGAACAAAATGGAGAACTGTTGCCATTGTCCAATGAACTGTACTTTTGCATTAGCAGTTACTACAACCGTGATAGGAGGAGTAACAGTTCTAGCTCCACTTCTCCAAAGGTCACAACAATAGCTTAAATATTTAATTCCCTCACCAAAATAGTCAATTGTTTATCTTTGCAACCACTAGACCCAGGATAAAAGAGACTTTCACCAGGCTTCTTTCAATAAGCACAAAATAATTGATGTATTAAAAAACAAACTTATTTTGAAAACAAGTTGAAAAAATGGTTAACATACAGTTTGCAATCTAGAAATGCAAGAATTTACCTCCTTTTCTAAAAAATATGAATACACAAACACCCGCGCACAAACACAAAATGAAAAACAAAACAAATTGGATCCTTGCAGAGCTTGGAGTAAGGGAATACGATAAAAAGGATAAAGTTCGAAAGGGTTTTTACACTGGCAATCTGACAGAAACTTGGTCACAGTAGATCTGCAAGTCCTTTCAAATGGATCTGTTCAATCACTAGGTGAGATTTTCTGGCCGCACTCGCCGCGAAACTGGAAAATCCTGCTCAAGGTCAACGACCTTTCCATGATCCACCCCTTGTCCATTCCAATTTCCAGAATGGGAAAATTTGCCCCATTATCTTTGATAACTCTTGCTGTCACAGCTTCACAGATTTTTAAAAATACAGATGAACTATTCTGATATGAAAATTTTCTGACTGAAGGTTAACTCACTCAGAACTGCAGACAGTATAGGAGGAGAGGGAAAGAGAGATGTTCTTTGAAGTCTGCTCTTCAGGCACAACGCACAGAGACTGAGTTTGTATAACAGGTCCAGAGAGAATTGAGGCATTCAAGTCACCAGACCCTGGCCTGTACAAAAAAGCCAGACATGATCTAAGGAGATCCATCAAAGATGCCAAAAGACAGCACTGGACCAAGCTAGAGTCCCAGGCTAGTCACACGGACCCCCTGCCAACTGGGAAGGTCTGTGAGACATAACAGGCCAGAAGATGAAGGCAGGTAAAATTGCTGGCAACAACGCACCCCTCCCTGTTGAGCCCAATGTTTTCTATGCCCATTTTGAGCAAGAGGTCAGCGAGATCATACCTTCCACCCCAGAAACCTCGGATGAACCTGTATCCGAGGTCAATTCACGGAAAGCGACAGGTCTGGATGGGTGCTCTGCCAAGCACTCAGATCCTGCACGGTCAAGCTGGCAAGGGTATTCAGAGATATCTTCACCTTCTCTTCACAACAATCTGAGGTCCGTATCTGCTTCAAGAAGACGACCCGGTACCAAAGAAAAACTAAGCAGCGTGCCTTAATGACTATCGTCCAGTGGCTCTGACATCCATCGTTATGAAGTGCTTTGAAAGGTTAGTCGTGGCACAAATCAATTCTGGCCAACCGTATTACCTGGATCCATTACAGTTCACATATTGCCACAACAGGTCCTCAGCAATTGCCAATTCTATGGCTCTACACTCAACCCTAGATAACAAAGACACCTATGTCAGACTTCTTTTTATTAACTACAGTTCAGCCTTCAACATCATTATTACTATGAAACTCATCTCCACACTCCATGGCCTGGGGCTTGGCTCCTCTCTCTGCGACTAGAGCCTGAACTTCTTAACCCACAGACCACAATCAGTAAGGATAGGCAACAACATCTCCTCCACAATCATCCTCAACACCGGTGCCCCACAAGGCTGTGTCGTCAGCCCCTTTCTGAACTCCTTATATACCTTTGACTGTGTGGTCAAATTCCCCTCCAAGTCGATTTTCAAGTTTGCTGATGACGTCACCGTAGTGGGTCAGATCTCAAATAATGATGAGATGGACTAGAGGAAAGCAGTAGAGAATCTGGTGAATTGGTGTGACAACAATAATCTCTCCCTCAATGTAAACAAAATGAAGGAGATAGTCATCAACTTCAGGAAACTTAGTAGACGACATCCCCTGTCTACCTCAACGGGGTTGAAGTAAAAATGGTTGAGACTTCGAGCTTTTAGGTGTCCCGATCACCAAAAATCTGCCCTGGTCCTCCCATACCGACACCATAGTTAAGAAAGCGCACCAATGCCCCTACTTTCTCAGAAGACTAAGGAAATTTGGCATGTCAGCTACTACTCTTTCCAATGTTTACAGAAGCACCAAAGAAAGCATTCTTTCTGGTTGTATCACAGCTTGGTATGGCTCCTGCTCTGTCCCAGACTGGAAGAAACTACAAAGGGTCATGAATGAAACTGCAGCAGGCGACGGTGCAGAGGGACCTCGGGGTCCTTGTGCATGAGTCGCAAAAACCCAGCCTGCAG
Organism: Carcharhinus amblyrhynchos; assembly: GCF_965287045.1. Classification (NCBI taxonomy): domain Eukaryota; kingdom Metazoa; phylum Chordata; class Chondrichthyes; order Carcharhiniformes; family Carcharhinidae; genus Carcharhinus; species Carcharhinus amblyrhynchos. The sequence continues at coordinate 34,925,923 of NC_137332.1, read as the reverse complement.
CAGGTGGTCAGGAAGGCGAATGGGATGCTGGCCTTCATAGCGAGGGGGATTGAATATAAAAGTAGGGAGGTATTGCTGCAGCTGTATAGGGCATTGGTGAGGCCGCAGCTGGAGTACTGTGTGCAGTTTTGGGCGCCGCACTTACGCAAGGATATTTTGGCCTTGGAGGGAGTGCAGAGGAGGTTTACTAAGCTGATACCGGAGTTGAGGGGGTTGAGCTATGAGGAGAGGCTGAATAAACTAGGCTTGTACTCGTTAGAGTTTAGAAGAATGAGAGGAGATCTCATTGAGACATATAAGATAATGAATGGGATGGATAGGATAGAGGTGGAGAGACTCTTCCCGCTCAGAAAGGACAGTAGGACTAGGGGGCACAGCCTCAAGATAAAGGGGGGGCAGTTTAGAACGGAGTTGAGGAGGAACTTCTTCACTCAAAGGGTGGTGAATCTCTGGAATTCTCTGCCCGTTGAAGTGGTGGAGGCTGCCTCGCTAAATATTTTTAAGACGCGGGTTGATGGGTTTTTGATAAGCGAGGGGATTAAGGGTTATGGGGAGAGGGCGGGAATGTGGAACTGAGCCACGACAGATCAGCCATGATCTTATTGAATGGCGGGGCAGGCTCGAAGGGCTAGATGGCCTACTCCTGCTCCTATTTCTTATGTTCTTATGTTCTTAAACCCAGGCCATCACTCAAACCAACCTACCACACAGTGACTCTGTCTACATTTCCCATTGCCTCAGAAAAGCAGACAGCATAATTAAGGACCCCACACACCCGGACAAACTCTCTTCCACCACCTTCCATCGGGAAAAAGATACAAAAGTCTGAGGATACGTACAAACCAACAGAAGAACAGCTTCTTCCCTGCCATCAGAGACCTATCTCGCATTAAGTTGATCTTTCTCTAATCCTAGGAATGATGATAATGCTACATTCTCCACTCTCTCCTTTGCTTCTCTATGATTGGTATGCTTTGTATATTGTGCAAGAAACGATACTTTCAATGTATACTAATACATGTGACAATAATAAATCAAATCAGGTATCAGGCCAGGTATTTTCATCAATCTGCTCAAGACAAGATACTGAGTGAGTTGCCATGGAAGATTAGAATGGAGGCCACCAGCAACCCTGGACTCTGAGCACCACATCAGAGGATGGAGGGAACATCTTCAGGTGGACCTTCCAGTTTCAGTGTATCCTGGAGGAGGTCCAGCCTCTCAATGTCCCTGGAGATCTATTTTTGTTCTCAGGAGGTCCATCTTCTGGCCTCAGAGCGTTATCAGAGATCCTTCTTCATTTTCAAGAAGTTCATCCTCTTTCTTCAATAGTGGGTCTGAGATCTTTTCAATACGGAACCCAGGGTAGGATGATGGACTGCACACCATCCAGGCCTGCCCTTCCATGCAGTGCGGTGCAAAACACCCGATTGCATGATTAATGAGATTGGGCATGAAGATTTGGCATGTTTTCCCCCCGAGCTCCACAGTGGGAAATGCTCCATGTTCCTGCCCTGTCTGGCATGGGACTTAGTCCCTGGATGGGAGAATTCTGCTCATGAATATACATTAGATAATTAGATACATTAGAACATATTAGAAGTACATTGCAGCATCTATTTTGTTCTATATCCACCTGAGTGGTGCAGCATGTAATAGGGAATCTTGAGGAAGTACAAGATCTTTGTGAAAAGTTGTTACAGGGAAAAAAACCCTTCCAGACATGTGCCCACATCTTTCAATGCTTATCATTTGTATAATAACTGGCAACAATTTCTGTCTTTCTGTGAGTGGAATAATGGCAGCTCTATGGTTGGCTTTAACCCTTAACTGCCCTGAATAAAAATAAATCATGTGTAATAAATACCCTAACAGGGAGTATAGCTTTAAGAGAAAGTCATTTCCAATAATGGGGCATTTGAAAATTCCTGTAAATGGAACAATTGCACTGAATGACTTATTGAAGCTGCTTTGTACGTTATTTGCAACACAAAACAGGCAGCTATTCTTAGTAGTAGGACCATTGAGACTATTGTATTTATGGGACATGAATTGAAAGGTCAACTAAACTGGAGATCTTGTGTCAATTCAACAAAGTTTTGCATCAAAATAATGCAGAATCTCTAGTGTAGCTGTAGCTTAAGCCAACAAGTTTAAGCACAAATGAATATTGCAATCAGAAGTGATGTGGAACCACCCTGACATCTCACCTCTCATCTCTAGAAATGGCGAATCTCACTGGTAAGAGGCTTTCTTAAATATTATAATTTTTATAAGTCATGTTTAAAGAAAGAAAGAACCCTCCATTGACCAGACTTCCACAACCATAACTGTTGGATCTCTCCACGAATGCACAATTGTGTAAAATGTCTGTAAACTTGCAATTTAAATATTCATCTATTACATTATGATGAGACATTGGGATTGGAAATGTTTTAATTTTGAAAATATCAGGAAGGCCAGTTCTTTTCATAGATCACTCAATATCACTGGACATCTGCTCATGTTTGAGTAGAAGTCCATGTGGTCTCTTTTATCCTTAGCACAGTATAATATGTGCTAATTGATTCATTGCTCTCAGCTTGTGTCCATTTGACACAAGTGATGCAGGAACAGGAGTAGGCCATTCAATATTGCTGTTGTATTTTCAATGCAATTTTTAAATGTATTTTTGCTGCCTTCATCTACATCCTAGGTTTAGCTTGTTGTTTGGAGTGCACATTGCACTGCATTGGCAGTTGATATCTCAGTAAAATTCATGCCACACAAATGCCAGGCAATAGCCATCTCCACCAAGAGAGGATCTAACCATTGCTGCTTGACATTCAAAGGCATTGCCTCTGCTGAACCCCCCCTACTATCAACATCCTGGGGGTTACCATTGACCAGAAACTGATCTCTACTAGCCATATAAATACTGTGGCTACCAGAGCAGGTCAGAGGCTAGAAATCCTGAACTTCCTGAGTACTCAGCCTGTCCACAATCTACAGGGCACAAGTCAGGAGTGTAATGGAATACTCTCCACTTTCCTGGAAGAATGCAGCTCCAAAAACACTCAAGAAGCTTGACACCATCCAGGACAAAACACGCAACCGGTTTAATTGCTATCCCTTCCACCAATATTCAGTCCCTCCACCACCGACAAACAGTGGCAGCAGTGTGTACCATCTACAAGGTGCACTGCAGAAACTCACCAAGGCAGCACCTTTCAAACACACTGTGACTCTCTAGAAGGGCAAAAGCAACAAAGACCTGGGAACACCACCTAACCTGTAGATTCCCCTCCAAGGCACTCACCATCCTGACCTGGAAATATGTCACCATTTCTTCACTATCGCTGGTTCAATTTCCTGGAATTTCCTCCCTAACAGTGCTGAGAGTGTATCTACACTTCTGAGACTGCTGTGGTTCAACCACACAGCTCCCCACCACTTCCTGAAGGACAACTAGGAATGGGCAATAAATGCTGGCCTCACCAGAGATACCCACGTCCCACAAATGAATAAATAAAAAGCATTTGAAATTTCTGCATGAAGGGTGGCAAATATTGTGTTCTGTCACTAGCTGCAAATTGCATTGACTGCACCAAGATAGTAGTAAATATTCCTGCTTGCAATTTTATTCTTAAATGGGTTACTGGATTTTGAGAAACGAACGTGAGAACTTTTGATGATTGGGGAAAGTTTTTTTGCATTAGCCTTTTAAATCTGACAATAGCAACTAAAATCAAATATAATTCGTATCAATTTGAAATGGGCTGTAACGTAACACATTTTCACAAGGGGTAGATTTATTTTCACGGGATCTGTTTAGCAGAATTTGAGCACCCACCTCCAAGACAGTAAATATAGTGCAAGCATCGATTCTTTTCCAGGGACTTTTGAAATTCCTTCACTTCTGTTTCAACAAGAGATATCTGGGTTTCAGCCTTGATTCTGTTGTTGCGTTCTCACCTTTGTTTCAGAGGAAGTGTGAACAAGCCCCACTCTGGGGATTAAGAGTATAATCCATGCTGACACTCCAGTGAGGCGCTAAGCGAGTGCTACACTGTCAGAGGTTCTGCCCTTTGGATAAGACATTGAACCAAAGTCCTGGCTTTCTACAGGGTGGATGTGAAAGATACAATAGCATGATTTGAAGATAAACTGTTCACCCCATGTCCAAAGCAACATTTGGCAGCACAGCAGCCTAGCATTGTTGCCTCACAGCGCCAGGAACCCGGGTTCGATTTCTGCCTTGGGTCACTGTGCAGAGCCTGCACATTCTCCCCGTGTCTACATGGGTTTCCTCTGGTTTTCTCCCACAGTCTGAAAGGCGTGCTGGTTAGATACATTGGCCATGCTAAGTTCCCCCTCAGTGTATCTGAACAGGTGCCGGAATGTGGCAACTAAGGGATTTTCACAGTAACTTTATTGCAGTATCAATATAAACCTGCTTGAGAGACTAATAAATAAACTTAAACGTTTATCCTTTAACCATCGACACTAAAATAAGTGATCTGGTCACTTATCCCCATTGTTCTACTCAAATTGACTGCGTCTGCTAACATTTCAACAGTGACTAGACTTCAAAAATGCTTCATTTCCTTTGAAGTACTTTGAGATGGCCTAAGGATGTAAAAGGCATTGTATAAATGTGAATTTGTTCTTTCTTTATACACTGAAGTTAGATACATTACTTTTCAGCTTCGGTTGAACCTAGTCTTTCCCATGGTTTTGCAGCACATGGTTTAGTGTGACTAGTAGGATTATTCTCAAGAAATCAAAACTGGAGTCAAATGTATTGAAATAGCAAAGAAAATGTATATTGTTTTTACTGCCGTATAATAGTGTTATGTAAAATTATTTACACCTTTGTGCAAAAAAAATCACTCTTTCCAGGATTGCTTGAATGACCGATGTGTATAAAAGGTGGCAGTCAAGGGTTCTTTTGTAATAATATGAATGATACTGTATGAACTGGTGTCAAGGGATACTTCACGTGTTAGTCTGATTGATATTTATCTTTTCCCTCAGGCTGGTAACATAAAGTGGAGATGACAATTCCTGATTTTGTTCCTCTATTACAGTTCATCTACAGGCACTGGGGTTGTGGGGAGGGCATTACTCAGGGGAGGTAGTAAAAATATATCTAATTCAGGTGCTGGAAGAGACTGTTTAATAGAACATAGAACATAGAACATTACAGCGCAGAACAGGCCCTTCGGCCCACGATGTTGCGCCGACCAGTTACAAAAACAATGACCCACTAGCCTATACCAATCCCTTTTCGTCCATAAACCTATCCACAGATCTCTTAAACGCCCCCAAACTAGGCGCATTTACAACTGCAGCAGGCAGGGCATTCCAATCCCTCACCACCCGCTGGGTAAAGAACCTACCCCTGACATCCGTCCTGTAGCTACCCCCCCTTAATTTAAAGCCATGCCCCCTCGTGCTAGCTTTCTCCATCCGAGGAAAAAGGCTATCACCATCCACCCTATCTAAACCTCTAATCATCTTATATGTTTCAATAAGATCCCCTCTTAGCCGCCTTCTTTCCAACGAAAACAACCCTAAATCCCTCAGTCTCTCCTCATAGGACCTCCCCACCATACCAGGCAACATCCTAGTAAACCTCCTCTGCACCCTCTCCAAAGCCTCCACATCCTTCTTGTAATGTGGGGACCAGAACTGCACACAGTACTCCAAGTGCGGCCGCACCAGAGTAGTGTACAGTTGCAACATGACGCTGCGACTCCTAAATTCAATCCCCCTACCAATAAACGCCAAGACACCGTACGCCTTCTTAACAACCTTATCTACTTGATTCCCAACTTTCAGGGATCTATGTACACATACACCTAGATCCCTCTGTTCATCCACACTATTCAAAGTCCTCCCGTTAGCCCTATACTCGACACATCTGTTGCTCCTACCAAAGTGAATTACCTCACACTTCTCCACATTAAATTCCATCCGCCACCTCTCGGCCCAGCTCTGCAACCTATCTAAGTCTCCCTGCAGACTATGACACCCTTCCTCACAATCTACCACACCTCCGACTTTGGTGTCATCAGCAAATTTACTAATCCACCCAACTATACCCTCATCCAGATCATTAATAAAGATTACAGACAACAGTGGCCCCAAAACAGATCCCTGAGGCACACCACTCGTAACCGAACTCCATGATGAATATTTACCATCAACCACCACCCTCTGTCTCCTATCTGATAGCCAATTCCTGATCCAACTTCTTAGATTACCCACAATCCCATACATCTGCATTTTCTGCAGAAGCCTACCATGGTGAACCTTATCAAACGCCTTACTAAAATCCATATATACCACGTCAACTGCCTTGCCCCCATCCACCTCTTTGGTCACCTTCTCAAAAAACTCAATAAGGTTAGTAAGGCACGACCTACCCGCTACAAAACCATGCTGACTATTTCTAATCAATTCATTACACTCCAAATAACTATAAATCCTATCCCTAATAATTTTTCTAAAACCTTGCCCACAACAGAAGTAAGACTCACCGGTCTATAATTCCCGGCAAAGTCTCTGTTCCCCTCTGTTTAGGACCCCAATCACAGACCCTGTTGAACTTCATGGTTACAGGGATGCATGGTCTCTTAGCTGTAGTACAGCTGTACTAAGCTGTAGCTGTAGCCACAGGCTGGAAAGTTAGGCAGAGATTATCAGTTCTAGGAGGTGCTGGAAGGAATTTAAATGTGCTTCCAGCAGTTTTCTTCATCAAGCGCTCCATGGCACACTTTTTAAAAATTGCTGTTCCAAGGTTCACACTCCGCAGCCCCAGTTTTGAGGGTTAGCTGTGCATTATTGCTGTGCAATTGGAGATGCCATTTTTCATAGAATCATAGAATCCCTACGGTGAAGAAGGAGGCCATTCAGCCTATCCAACCTGCACTGACAACAATCCAGGCCCTATCCCTGTATCGCCATGTATTTACCTTGCTAATCGCCCCTAACATTAAGGAAATTTAACAAGACCAACTCACCTAGCCTGCATATCAGAGCACCCAGGGGAAAACACGCAAAATCCACACAGATAGTGACCCAAGCCAGGAATTGAACTCAGGTCTCTGGCACCGTGAGGCAGTAGTGCTAACCGCTATGCCACCATGCCACCCTGTGTGCCATCAGCTGAGACATTAAACCAATACCCTATCTGCCTCCTCAGATGGACATGAAAAGTCCCTTGAAACAAGCAAGGAAGTTACCCCCAGAGTCCTAGCCAATACCAACCTTCAACCATCACCATTTAAATACTCCCAGCAGGTAAATAAATAACAGCAAATGTTGTTCCAATGAGTATTTTAATGCTTAATAAATGAAGGTGATATTGAAAGTATTAGCTAATTTTAATGATATTGAGGCATAACTAAAAGGAAACTTCTATGAATAGTGTAATTATAAAGGATGCGAAATCATCATTGCATTATGTATCAACAACTTAATCTTCTGAGTTGTTAGCCTTTCTAAATCTCATCGCTGACCTCTTGCTCAGCCCTGGACTTCAGCAGGCAGTGGATATCCATGTTCATCCATGGTTTCTGGTAGGGAAACACATGGATTTGCTTCTTTGGCACACAGTCTTCTACATACTTACTAATGATTGACGCTGTGCATTTCCTTATGAGTTTCCCCCTCTGCTGCTGTAGCGCCGCCCCAACACCCCCCCCCCCCCCCCCCGCACTTTGCCCACAATATGTTCTAGTATGTTGGTTTCTGAAAGAACTCTTATCTTCACTCACGTAGGCAACATCGAACTGATCTGCTACGATCTTCTGAGTCTGGGTAAAGCTTGGCCACACACCTTTGTGTTCAGTACCTGACCAGTTTTGTTTTTCTAAAAAAAGCATGATTGTCTCTGTGTCCTTGTTTTTGCACAATCCATTTGGAGGACCGATGCCAGACCCCTTCTGCTGATTGCCTGAGCCTTGGCATTTACAAACCCTAAGGGTGTGAGAAGTTTACCAAGTGCCAAATCAGACTAACAAATTGCTTATTATTTACAGTTTGTGAGCAAACAACATTTATTAACATATTAGCCACCTGTTGGCCAAGTGCTTTTATTAATTCAAATCTTGTATGAACAAACTTTGATTCAGAGACTCACTGCTTGAAATCCAAATCCTTTCTTTGAAAAAAATAGTTTAAAAATCCTAACATGTGATGGCTGGCATGCGTTACCTTTCAATTCGCCCAAATTTAACACGTGGGCAGTATCATTATTTGTGTTAAATTGACATACGTTGTTGTCTGTCTTTAGTTCAATGGAGTTTTAATAAAAGTTTTTTTAAACTCTTTTTGGGGATTTAGTAGCCCCTCAGCACCAGCAAATAGTCTCGTCTTTGTCCCTTGAGTGTTTTTACCCTCGTAAAGATTTGTCACAGGTTAAGAGGTCTACAGTTATGAGGTATTTGTTGCAGCACACTACAAAGTGCTGTGTTGGCTCCCAAAACCTACATTCTAATAATGGTTAGGTGTCGATTCTCTCATCTGTCACTCTCGTAATCCAAGGACCTGATTCTTATCAGTGTTCAGCGGCCTTAAATCAACAAATTGCACTCAGTTTACAATGGGATATAACACTTTAAGACAGGCCAAAAAAAGCTTGATTAGAAACTAGCCTGAGGCCTGCAATAAAACCTGGTGCGCTACAATGTTTACAGGGCTCTTAAAGGGGACATATTGCCATATTCAGAAGTTATCAGACTGAAACAAATGGGAACAGTGTGCTCATTAAATCAAGTTTTTATTGTAGTTACAGTGGCAGTTGCAGTAAATGTTAACCGTGGCACACTGGTCAGCACTGCTGCCTCACGGTGCCAGAGACCTGGTTCGATTCCCAGCTTGCGTCTGTGTGGAGTCTGCATGTTCTCCCTCCTGTCTGCGTAGGTTTCCTCCAGGTGCTCAGGTTTCCTCCCACAGTCCAAATATGTGCAGGTCAGGTGCCCTGGCCATGCTAAATTCTCTCCGAGTGTACCCAAACAGGCACTGGAGTGTGGCGACTAGGGGAATTTCACAGTAACTTCATTGCAGTGTTAGTGTAAGCCTACTTGTGACTAATAAATAAACTTTAAGTTGTAACAGAGGCTATGGCCCCAACTTTGCAAGTCCTGATTTTCTACGTGGGATATTTGAGCAATTCCTCGAGGCTGCACAAGCTATAAGGAATCATGCGTCAACTAAGAAAATTAGGGCCAAATTCATGAGCTGTGTTGGGAGCTGGTTTACAGAATAATCCTTACCCACAAATGTAGATATAGGAGGCCTTTGGTACCTGATGATTTGAAGCTAGAAGGATGGTTGTTGGATCAATATTTTATCTTTATTTCTTTTGTATCAAATTTAACTCTAGTTATTGGTTTATTTTGGTGGCGGGTCCTATCAGTACTTTTATCTTCGCTTCTCTTGATAGCTGCTGGTGGTCAGATCAGACCACGTAAAGAGGTGAACTTGAGTATTATTTTAAAAATTCGAAACAGTTTGCAAAATTAGGGTGAAGAACATTACTGAAGGGCCAACAGCCCCTTAATGCATTTTAACAATAACTGTACTTCCACCAGGACCTATACATGGACAAACTAAAGGAAACCTGTTCTCACAGTAGGTACGTGCATTTTACTTAACAATTGGGCATTTGCAAGGGCCACCATCCAAATCACTTTTCCTGTGGAAGAGGGGCATTGGCTAGAGAGTGTGCACAGTTTTCACAGGGTGGGAGTTTAACCAAAGTTGCTGACTCAAATGAAGACCATTCTATTGGGAGAGAAATGGCCTAGTGGTATTATCATTATCACTAGACCATTAATCCAGAAACTCAACTAATGTTTTGAGGACCCGGGTTTGAATTCACCAGGGCAGATGATGGAATTTAAATTTAATAAAAAATATCTGAATTAAGACTGAAGACCATTGCCAATTGTTGGAAAAACCCATCTTTTTCACTAATGTCCTGGTCTGGTCTGTATGTGACTCCAGAACCACATAAATGTGGTTAATTCTCAATTGTCCTCAGGGAATGAGGGGCGGGCAATAAATGCTGGCCAGCCAGTGATGCCCAAGAATGAATAAAAAAGAAATATAGGCAGAGAAACACCTTGACCTGACTTTGCTGATACTTGCACCTTCAGGAAAAGTCTGCTTCCCAGTTGAGGCACACCAGAAGAGCAAATACAAATAATGATGGTTCAACAGTGCTTCATATGCCACATCCCTTAAGGGGGTTGTACCACCAAATGTAGTTTCATCCCAAGCTTATTGGGCCCCAGGAAAACACTTGTGCGTCAGTGAGGAACTGGACACACATCTTCACCTTGATCCTGATAGCACTGGACCCTCATGTGTGGCCAAGTATACAGAATGCGTTGGGCTTAGTCAGGAAGACTGTGCCATCTTTGGTGACATTGCTGATGAATGGCCGACAGACCTCAAAACTATTCTCCTTTGATACACCCTCTGCATCAAGATCCCCAAGTTTTAAACAGAGGGATCAATTCTGCTCACATCTGTCTCTGTTGTGTGATTGTAATCAAATAAATCAAAATTTCAGCCTGTAATCCTTGAGTGGCATGTCTCAGCCCTGTTTAATGATCCCCTGTTTGAAATATTCCTAGACACTTCTTCATTTGCCTCCTACTACTCTGCACATTTAAACAAACTTTTGTCCTTTCAGCAGTATTTCTATCATTAATGAGTAAAAGTGGTGAAATAAAATGCAAAAGAGTGCAATTTTTTATGCTCTATGCTTTTTTGATGGTTAGTGAGATGTGTCTAAGAGATTTGATTTGATTTATTATTGTCACATATGTTAGTATACGATGAAAAGTATTGTTTCTTGTGCACTGTACAGACAAAGCATACTGTTCATCAAGAAGAAAAGGAGAGAGCGCAGAATGTAGTGTACAGTCAGAGCTAGGGTATAGAGAAAGATCGACTTACTACGAGATAGCTCCATTCAAAAGTCTGATGGCAGCAGGCAAGAAGCTCTTCTTGGGTCACTTGGTACATATTCTCAGATTTTTGTATCTTTTTCCCAACAAAAGAAGATGGAAGACAGTGTTTCTGGGGTGCATGGGATCCTTGATCATGCTAGCTGTTTTTTTGAGGCAGCAGGAAGTGTAGGCAGCATCAATGGATGGGAGACTGGTTTGCATGTTGGACCGGGCTTTGTTCACGACCCTTTGTAATTTTTTGTAGTCTTGCATAGAGCGGGAGCCATATCAAGCTATGAAACAACCAGAAATAATGCTTTCTGTGATGCATATGTAAAAGTTGGTGAGAGTTGTAGCAGACATGGCAAATTTCCTTCACCTCCTAAGAAAGTTGAGGCGTTGTTTGGCTTTCTTAACTGTAGTGTTGGCATGGAGGGATCAGGACAGGCTGTTGGTGATCTGGACACCTTAAATCTTGAAGCTCTTGATCATTTCCACTTTGCCCCCGTTGACGTAGACAAGAGCAAGTCCTCCACTACGCTTCCTGAAGTTGATGACTATCTCTTTCATTTTGTTGACATTGAGGGAGAGATTATTCTTTCCCTTAATAGAGATTATTGTCGTTAGAATTGCCAAACTAATCAGAGGGGAGACCATTCCAGCCATTAACACTTTACTATTAAATTGAGCTTGGAAATAAACCAGATCAAATATGTGGTAGCTAAATTTGCTGATGACATAAAGGTGGGTGGGAAAGTAACTGTCAGGAAGGCATAAAGAGCGGAATATTTCCGTCCCGCTTGCCACACGAATTATAGTGGGCGGGCGCAGACCATGAAAAGACCCATTGACCTCAGGCAGGAGTTTTTGGCCTTGATGTGAGTGCGGCCAGAGAATCCCACCCAAAGAGTCAGGATGTAGAGAAAGATCAACTTACTGCAAGGTAAATCCATTCAAAAGTCTGACAGCAGCAAGGAAGAAGCTGTTCTTGAGTCGATTGGTACGTGACCTCAGACTCCTGTATCTTTTTCCCAACGGAAGAAGGTGGAAGAAAGAATGTCCGGGGTGCATGGGGTCCTTAATTATGCTGGCTGCTTTGCCGAGGCAGTGGGAAGTGTAGACAGAATCAATGAATGGGAGGCTGGTTTGTGTGATGGATTGGGCTACATTCACGACCTTTTATAGTTCCTTGTGGTCTTGTGCGGAGCAGGAGCCATACCAAGTGTGATACAACCAGACAGATTGTTTTTTATGGTGCATCTGTAAAAGTTGGTGAGAGTCATAGCTGACATGTCAGATTTCCTTAGTCCTCTGAGAAAGTAGAGGTGTTGGTGAGTTTTCTTAACTATAGTGTCGGCATTGGGGGACCAGTACAGGTTGTTGGTGATCTGGACACCTAAAACCTTGAAGCTCTCAACCCTTTCTACTTCATCCCCATTGATGTAGACAGGGGCATGTTCTCATTTACGCTTCCTGAAGTCGATGACAATCTCCTTCGTTTTGTTGACATTGAGGGAGAGATTTTTGTTGCCGCACCAGTTCACCAGGTTCTCTATCTCATTCCTGTACTCTGTCTCATCATTGTTTGAGATCTGACCCACTATGGTAGTGTTATCAGCAAACTTGAAAATCAACTTGGAGGGGAATTTGGCCGCACAGTGGAGACTGGATCATTGAATATATTCGAAGCTGAGCTCTTGCTTAACAAGGAAATCAAGTATTGTGGAAGGCAGATAGGAAAGTGAAGTTGAGGCCACATTCTGATCAGCCATAATCTTACCGAATGATAGAGCAGGAACAAGGGGCTCAATGGTCTATTCCTGCTCCTAATTCTTGTGTTCTCCCAAGTCTCAAACTGGTTGCAAAATAGGTAGGTGCAGAAGTTGGATTAATGTCAATCATACAAGCAACCTGCTGCAAATCATATATGGTTGATATACTGGAGAGGCATGTGACTGAAAACTATCCACTGCCACTTGGCAGCCTCCCCTGAGGGATCATTTTCAATTTAGGTCAGCCTGACTTTGTACTACTGAATGTGATCTTATGTTTGCTGCAATGTAAACTGAATATTTAACTTTCAGAGTTAATCTGCTGAGTACACAGAATTGTACTGGGAGAACCATTTTATCAAGAAGAAAAAAATACTAATAAACTGCTCAAGACCAGAAGAATGACACTTCAACCAGCCATCTTTGTAGTTAGCCGTTGTCATTCATTGTGAATTAGAATTCAGACCATGTTTGTTTTGCAAGTCTCTTTCAAAGATTTTAGCTAATGATCATCGGAGGTCACACTCCAGCCGAAATTTTCCAGCCCCCCCACCTTCCCCTGGCGCCAGAGGTGGTTCACCATTAGCCAGTGGGATTTTCTAGTCCCGTTGAAGTCAATGATAATTTGCATACTCACCCCTCTGGGGAACCCGTGGTAGGGGTCAGCTTCAGTGGGACTGGAAAATCCTGCCAGTGGTAAGGACTGGAAAATCCCACTCTCAGTTGTATAACTACAACTTCGTCCTCCCTTAAACTGCATTTATGCTGTAACCATTCAATTTTGGAAGTCAAATGCATGTTGGGTGTTTAAGTGGAGTTGACCTTTTTTAACTACTAACTCTCAAAATGGCAACTTGAAAAGAATAATTCTCCTAAAACGGGTCAATTGAATGTTCAGTTTAATTTCCTGCTAGCTTGTGGAATAAGAAAGGGGAATCAAGGGATTCTGGAAACAGTAGGGTTGAGTTTTGGAAATAAAATCAGCAACTCTTCACTGCCTCTGAATTGATTCTGACATGAAATCAGTTCCAGTGATTGGAATGTTTGAAATTGGGAACAATTTAATTGTGTTTATTCTGGCACAGAATAGTTTGGGTCCAGTCTAAATTCAATCTGAACAAAGAGGTGGGCTTTTTACCTTCATTATTACAATATATCTAGAATTCTATCTCAAATGTACCATTGCAGTAGTGCATCTGTAACATTAGCTTAGTTTTCCAACTCATCCCCAGCAATTCTGGCTTCATGGAATCATAGAATCCCTACAGTGCAGAAGGAGGCCATTCAGCCCATCTGGCCTGTACCGACAGCAATTTCACCCTGACCCTATCCCAGTGACCCTACATATTTACCCCATTAGCCCTCTTACACGAAGGGGCAATTTTAGCATGGCCAATCAATTAAACCCACACATCTTTGGAGTGTGGGAGGGAACCTGAGCACCCAGAGGAAACCCACACAGATACAGGGAAAACAGTGCAAAATCCCACAGACAGTGACCCAGTCCAGAGTTGAAACCAAGTCCCTGCATTGTGATGCAGCTGTACTAACCACCATACCTCTATATCACCCTATGAGCCCTATAGCTTGATTGCATTCTGTCATTAATCCTGCCACACCATGATTACCTGGGACTTTTTAATGTTGCTCCAGGAAAACAATGAAAAGTTAATTATAACAGCCTCACTGCTTTGCCACCAAGGCAATACTGGTTGCAAATTTCCTGAAGTGTGTGCTTGTTTTCTCATCTCAACCCTTTTGGCTAAAAAGACGATCAGAATGATTTAAAAAATATAAATAATGTGAATTGTTTTTACACGCAATGGCTAACTGTGTCCAGAATGTGAAGAATTATCTGAATTATTGTGACAGGATTCAGAATTTTATGGTGCATGTCTTGCCAATATTGAGTTGCTTATTTGATACAAATAAAGCTGCATAGCTTCTTAAATCTTGGATTAAATTTAAAATTTAGCATAGCCAATGCACTTCTTTCAGAGGAAACCAAAACACTGGGAGAAAACCCATGCAGACATGGGGAAAACGTGCAGAACACCGCACACAGACAGTCACCCTGGCACTGTGAGGCAGCAGTGCTAACCACTGTGCCACCCCTTAGTGCAAAGTAAGTGCATTAAATGTGCTCTTAGTAGGCAGTGAGAGTTTTGTGTAGAATTCCTTGAGCCTCATTTGAATTCAGCACTATTTTGTTTTATTCATTCATGGGACGTGGCTGGCAGCATTTATTGGCCTCCCCTAGTTGCCCTTGGAGAGCAGTTGAATGTCAACCACATTGCTGTGAATCTGGAGTCACATGTAGGCCAGACCAGGTAAGGATGACAGATTTCCTTCGTTAAAGGACTTTGAGTTTTTCCAACAGTCAACAAATCACTGGCTAATTGTGCTTACTATAGTATATTCAAATCCAAATTCCAGGAAATTCTGGGCCCTTATGTCCGCATCCAATTCTGACCTATGAAATCTTGTATCCTATTGTCAGCTTTTTACATAAATTCCTCTGCCCGTATTGTAATAGAAACCTCCTATACAAATCTATTGCGCGTTAATTATATCATCCTACCAGTCATGGTTCTGTATTTGCACATCTTATCTAATGCCTGTACTACAGAAAAATGCCTGTACTGCAGCCAGGTTTTGCTATTCAATTAATCTACAAGCATTATACAAGGACAAAAAGCGCGAAGTTAAAATTTGTTCAACCACATGTAATTAAATCCCATCCTCTAACGCCACTTTATCTGAAGACTGAACTTGAGCTTCACTTAGCACATGCAATGCCCTGGGGAAACCATCCTTATTCGAAACATTGTGAAGGACAGTGGAATAAGCTGAGACTTAAAATGATTTATACAAATAAAGATACCAGAATTGTTTTTTTAAACAAGCTACTGAGTTTACATTGGGAAATTAGCCATCAGCATGAGTAAAGTAGCTCCAAAGATTGTTTGAGTTCTGCCTCAGGAAATGGTTGCTATGGTTTCCTTCGGAGAATAAAGAATTTTGGGGGATTGATTGGTTGGTTGGATGGATCTGTTTCAGCAGTGCTGACCTTTCATCAACTTTCACAGCCTTCAACGTAATCATTGATCTAACACTCACTTTATTCTCTTTTGGCTGAGATGACTACATTTCTCTCCCAATATGATTGATGCCAAGATCAATGCAGATCAATCTTAGAGCCTATGAGTGTTATAGCCAGTATTATGATGTTCCATATAATTGATTAGCTGGGCATCTGTACTTTGCAGCATGAAATGGGAGTTTTATCAATCCAGTTGACTTGCTGCTTCTTTGGTGCTCGAGCATATTGTATTTGTAAAACAATGGCACTTCATAAAATTTATACCATTGTATGAAGACGGTAGTTTCCAGATATTAATGAACATAAAAAGACAAGAATTGGGAAATGTCATTCATCTGTACCGAAATACCCCATCAAGATTTTGAATTGGAACTACTTACTTACACTATTTTTTAAAAACCTATTGCTGTATTCCATATTTAATCAGAAATTGTCCACTATCCTTATTTAAGGATACCATTGGATATTTTACTAACTGGTTATATACAGTCAAGTCCGCGTACTTTGAATGCCCTGTTTAGCTTAGTCTGATGTTGTATAAAATTGCTGTTACACATCCAATGTTGTGATTTGTTCTGTATTTTAACAATTTGAGTTTGCGTGGTTAAGGCAGTGAAGGTATTGCCCCATGTATTTTCACAAAGTCCTGTCCATTTCAGGATGCACTCGGTCTGATTTTCACATTGTTCTGAGTTGGCTAATCCCAGCCTTGGAAGTAATGTATGTATTGCAAATGGAACAATGAAATACCTTGCCAGCATTCACATGTAAGTTTGATATGAAGAATGGCCACACGAGTAAGTTACCATAACGTTGATTGCACACTTCAGTATTTTTGGCCTATAAGTTAACAGTTTGAGGAAAAGAAGTGAGGAAAATGAGGACAAATATTGATTTCACTTTAAACTTCTAATGAGAATACATTTAGTTTACATATCCCTGTTCACAGCTCAATCTAAACTTATCCTTTGCAGTTCCTCAGTGAAGCCTTTCTAATGCTTATATTTGCAGTGCAAAATGACCACGCTTGCATATTGTACTTTGTGCAATCTTTTCACTGCTTACCAGAACATCTCAATAATTAAATCATAGAGGATTTAAATTGCTTCTCTTTTTGATGAAAAGGAACGTGTTCAGCAAAATTAATATCTCATGAGTTAAAAATTCCTGAGTGTAATAAAACATTTCTAGGCAGTGTCCAACAAGGAGATAGATCACCAATCTGCAAGCATTTTTCTTTAATTGAGGTTGTTTGGAAGAGTGTAATGCAAGTATTTTTAAAATAAGCATCTAATGGGCTGAGACAGAAACTGCGTTCCAGAAAAAGAATGCATTGTGTGCCTGGATTGACGTGGAGTTGGATACCAAGGTCATTAACAATTTTCTGCAGCATTCCAAGCTATTATCATTATTACTCACCTCCACATTTCCTTGATGACATGACAATGCCACTTTAAAAAGCCTTTCGAAAGAATATCATCTGCGTTTCGCTTCAGAAATGTCAAGTAGTTTATCAATGCTACATATCATTTTCTGCCTTTTTGCATTCACTGTGGTGGAATCACTCTGAACCAACTATTGTGGAGGATTTTATTAAAGCACTTGAAGTATGTAGCGTAGCACAGGCACTTTATTATCTTATGTATATAATAACAGAGGGACTATAAATCACAGATTTTAATATAATTTCTTTTGAAAGTGCACGCTATTAAATTTTCCTTTTTTAGAAAATACTCAACATGTTCATTGTGGAACATATTGAGTGAGATTTTACACGCGAGTCGCCGCATGCTTTGCGGTACTGGAGGTGTTCTTGTCAAAGGGGTTCCCATCAAATGAACCTCTTGCCAGAGGGAAAACCACAGCGGGGGTGTGATGTTTGCGGGACGTGAGGATCTCGCTGGCGTGAGCAGCCAGAAAATTTCAGCCATTGTTTTTATCACTTAACATACTACGCTGCAACTAAATGGAAAACCTATATTTTTACATTGGCTTGTCCCTTGTAAAAAGAATTAAACAGAATAAAAACCAGTATGTGGGCTCCATAGAAAAGTTAGACATTAAACTTTGGCAGACAGTCAAGTTTCAATAAAGCACTTGGAACTGGAGCCCATGTCAGCCCCTCATGTTTTCAGAACACACAGTCCCACGTGAAGTTAGTATTTACACAGAGAGGTTTACGATTGTTTAAAGAGGAGTTCTGGTTTGTTTTCCTGCCCTGGGCAATGGCCCTATTAATTTATTTTTAAAAATCACTGATCTTTCTCTTACAACAAGAAAAAGATAAGCTCTGTGAAAGCCATCTCTTTGGGAAAACTGTAGGTGATCTGAGCAATGGTAGTAAGGAAATTACGGCCATCAGATTTTCAGTGGAAAAGAACATCTGTTGACTTGGCAAGGCTGTCATCAACATGCATAATGCTGATGGTAAGCACATACAAGGCCATGGGTGCAGGGAAAATGTGATATGAAAACAAGAGGGAAAAGCAGACTTGGTGGGTCACTGAGTTAGATGACGGTCATAAATCAAACTTAGAAAACAAATGTACTAATTTCCACTAAATTCATCCAGAGAGGACAAAATTCTGGTAGGTTTGGGAAATGGAAATGACTTGTTGAAGCATTTGTTCGGAGATGAAGAGTTAAGGTCAGACCTGCTAACACTCCTGCATTCAGTGGTTTTTCTTTAAATATTTATTCTTAGGATGTGGGCAAAGCTGGCAAGGCTGTATTTATTCCCCATGCCTGGTTGCTCTGAGAAAGTGGTTGTGGGCCTGCTTGATACTACTGCAGTCTTTGTGGTGATGATGTTCCCCACAATGTGAGATCACCAGCTTGTGCTCTGGTGCCAGAGGATACTGGCTGCAGACATGCCTATCGCCTTGTTTCTCACAGCGCCAAATGACGCAGGAAAGGTTGTACCAGTGAGACATATTGGGTGGGATTTTCTGCCCCTTGCCTGCCTGCCATTGAGATCCTCCAGTGTACTTCCAAAGTACTTTTAGCTGGCCCACTGCACCCCGCATGGCAGGTCCCACCATAGCAGGGCCAGGAGATCCTGGCCAAAATCCGACCCTGTCTAGACTTTACATGGATGCATGGCGTACACCAGCATAAAAGCAGAAAGGGTGATTTTAACCTCCGTTAATTGATGGGTTTAAGTCGGGCAGGAGTTTAAAATATTAAACATCTGACACAGCGACCCAACCACCTGGGACCCAGATTTTACCAAAGGTAGAATGGCGGGGAGGGGACAACTAAGGGAGTAGGTTGGTCGCTGAAATTTGCTAAAGAGACTGCATGCTTCATTTCAACATTTATTTTTAACCTTTATTGGCTAGGTTTCCCTGGGATGCAGAAATGCAGCAGGACAACAGAGATGAAAAGGACTGGGCAGTGAATTTATAGCTTTGCTTGTGGATCAGGAGGAGCAGAATTTATTTCCTTATAATATTACTCCCCTTTGTGCATGAATTCCTCCCTCTCCCCCCCATGATCACTGAGATCCCCCAATACCTGACTCCTCCTGTCCTTCCCGTCAATCTCTCATGACCTTCAACCACCTTGCAATCATCCCCAATCCCACCCCCCCAACCATTCTCTACCCACCTCCTGCAAACCCTATTCCCAACAACCTCTGGGCTGCAGCATGGTGCCACAGGACATCCCACAAGCAGCCAAGTCAGTCAATCAGCTGCTGACTTCCCATCAACTTGAACATATCCATTGAAAGACAACAGCGCTGACAATTCAGCACTGGTTCAGCACTGCATTGAGTATGTCAGCCTAGATTATCTGCTCAAGTTCAGTAGGGCTTGAACACATGACCTTCTGTGTTTCTCTGCTAGGGGTGGCACGGTGGCACAGTGGTTAGCACTGCGGCCTCACAGCACCAGTGACCCAGGTTCAATTCCCAGTTTGGGTCACTGTCTGTGCAGAGTCTGCTTGTTCTACCTGTATTTGCATGGGTTTCCTCCAAACTTTCCAGTTTCCTCCCTCTGTCCGAAAGACGTGATGGTTAGGTGCATTGGCCATGTTAAATTCTCCCTAAGTCTACCCAGACAGGCGCCAGAATGTGGCAACGAGGGGATTTTCACAGTAACATCATTGCATTATTAATGTTAGCCTACTTGTGACACTAATAAAAAAAATAAACTTAATAAACTTAAGAGAATGCAATCATCTTAAATCCTGATCATCTGGCATTTGACCATTCTGCCAATGGGGACAGTAACTCTCTATTTAATCAGTCAGATCCCTCGTGATAAATAAAGATATTAGTATCACTAAGGAATTGTAATCCAGAAGTGATTTCCCCATTCCAAAGCTTGAAGCTTTGGAGGAATGGTAAACAATGTTCAGGATCCAAAGACCTCCAAACTCTCAAATCCCTTTCAATTCTAACTGAACTGTATCATCGTAAATGCCAGTTTGGTCAATGCTATTTTAATTTAGGAAGTTTTGGATTTTGTATGATTGATATATGGTGTGGTGGGAGTGGGGGGGGAATGAAAAAGAAAGTACCCTACGTCCAGTTGCTCCAAGTGGTCTTTTTGTCACAAAGATGCTAGTTATAAGAAAATATATTGTATCCGTTTTAATAAAAAACTTACTCTATTTCTTACATTGATTGCAGTTTTTCTTGTACGTGAATTCCTGTTCCTCTCCTAGCCCTAATTTTGTGAAACCTAATTCCTAATTGATGATGGGACAATTTTTAGGGCTTGTACGAGACCAGTCTTTGGCTAGACTTTTTTTTATTAATTTGAGGGATATGTTCCCTAGTTGCCCAAGGGCAGTTGAGAATCGACCACATTGCTGTGGCTCTGGGGTCTCATGTAGGCCAGACCAGGTAAAGACAACAGATTTCCCTCTTTAAAGGACAGTAATGAACCAGGTGGGTCTTTCCGACAATCAACAATGGTTTCACGGTCATCGTTGCAGTCACTTGACAAATCATCCATAGTATCACGATAGATCTATGCTTCTAATATTCTCAGCAATGCATTATTGATCCCAATCTCTGCAGACCATTAGTCTGATTTTTTCTAAGGAACAGTATATCATGAAAGTTTACAATTAGGAGCGCCCGACTGGCAGGAGATAGGCTCATAAATTCATGAAAATTTAATTTTGATTTATACTTAGTGGTAAACTAATCAGATTCCAAATATGAGTGAGTAAGATGGTAATAATGAATATCTTTATTCCACTCTATACACATTAATTGGAACTTTTACAATGCTCTTCAGCATGAAATTTGTTACTTTATTCCAGGGACTTTACTATGAGCTTTTTCTGGAGGAAGTTATGGTGAACCATTATAAAATACTGGTTCAGCTGCAACCAGGTTATTGTGACCACTTTTTTAATTTATTCAAGGGACGTGGGTTTCGTTGGCTAGGCCAGCATTTGTTGCCCATCCCTCATTGCCCTCGAGAAAGTGGTGATGAGCTGCCTTCTTTTGAACCGCTGCAATCCATGTGCTGTTGGTACACTCCCAGTGTTGTTAGAGAGGGAGCTCCAGGATTTTGACTCAGCAAGACTGAAGGAACGACGGTATTTTTCCAAGTCAGGATGGTGAGTGGCTTGGAGGGGAACAGTCAGCGGGTAGTGTTCCAATATATCTGTTGCCAATTCCAGGCATGATACTTTAGGAAGAATGTGAAAGCTTTAGAGAAGATGCAGTAAAGATTCACAGGAATGGTTCCAGGGGTAAGGGCCTTCATTTGGGGGTGGATTGGGAAAAAGCTGCGGTTGTTCTCCTTAGAGACAAGAAAGTAGGTGATTTGCTAAAGATGAAATCATGAGGGATCTGACAGAGTAAATAGGAATGGTTGAATGTCAGGATCAGGACTTAAGCTGATTTGCAAAAGAATCAATAGCAACATGAGGAAAACTGTTTTTACACAGAGAAGTGGAATATATTGCCTGAGAGTGTGTTGGAGGCAGACTCAATCATAGTTTAAAATAAACTGGATAAGCAATTGAATTGAAATTTTCAGGACCATGTGGGGAAAGGATAGCGAGTGTCTAGCTGAGTTGCACTTTCAAAGAGTTGCCACAGACACAAGGGGCCGAATGCCCTCCTGCTGTGATGTACCTATTCTACTCTTCTGTGATTGTTGTGAAGATTGCTGACCAGCCTGAAAGTATTCAGCTCACAAGTCAGTGCTTGGGATTTTCTACCAATGCAATTGGAATCAATTCCTGAAGTGTAACTCCCAAGTACAACTTATTTAATAAATGAGGAACATGTTATAATCAGTTTCATTCATACCAGCAAGAACCTGAGCCAGACATACAAATGCAAAGTTGAGAAATGGAAGGAAAAAAAATCCTCATTTAGGAAAAAATGAGTGACCCCTTGGCACAATATCTCAGAAGTTTACAACGTAGCAGGTATTGTACCTGCTATAAAATAAATCTTATTGTTTTGTGGCTGCATTGTTGGAAGGGGCTCAGAGCTGCTGTTTCCGGTCATTGCAGGAACTGTCTCTAACTCCCAAAGGAGCAATAATGTCCCTATTAAATAAATTAATCAATATAGCAATGACTAGTTAAATGGGCAGCACACTGGCACAGTGGTTAGCACTGCTGCCTTACTGTGCCAGGGACCTGGGTTTGATTCCTGGCTTGGGTCACTGTGCAGAGTCTGCAAATTCTCCCCGTGTCTGTGTGGGTTTCCTCTGGGTGCTCCGGATTCCTCCCATAGACCGAAAGATGTGCTGGTTAGGTGTATTGGCCATGCTAAATTCTCCCTCGGTGTACCCGAACAGGCATCCGAGTGTGGCGACAAGGGGATTTTCACAGTAACTTCATTGCAGTGTTAATGTAAGCCTACTTGTGACTAATAGATAATAAATAAACTTTATAAATACTTGTCAGTAGCCAGGATTTTTGGGTGAATGTTGAATGGATAGGGTAAACCAACGTTTCCTCAGCACATAAAGGCCAGTTGATCCTTATCCTTTGGCCTCATTTGAGTGTTTCCAGTCAATTCCTTGTTGAAAATTGGCAAGAAAATCCTGTTGGTTGGTGGGCAGAAACAGAATGCAGGTCAGCAGGAAGCTGTCAGTAGGAGCAGGAAGGAACAATCTTGTGTTCGGGTAGATCACCAGGGCAGTTTGTCAGGACGGCCTCAAAGTCAAAAGGGGAGCTTGTGGTCGGGAAAGCCGAACCGTTCCTCATAGGGCCCTGAGGACCTTTTCTACTCTTCATGGCTCAGTTTAAAATGTCTCATGATTGGTCCTTTTCTGGCCCTTCCCCTTCTTCCCGCTAGCTTTCATCTGGCAGGAAATCTTCAACAGATTCCCCGCACCGGCTATTGGTTAATAAAATTGTCTGACCCCAATTAGATCATTCAAGGCCAAGCTGTCTGGTTAAAGAACAACCCTGACAGTTTTCAATGAGTGCCTTTACTCCATCCTCAGAAGTGCAGGTTAATATGGATGGCTGTGAAAAGGGAGTGGGATGTCCACGAGTCCCTACTGACCTTAGCTTCCTTGTAGTATGACCAGCACCCCCAACTTTTACCTTGAGGAGGGAGGATCCATTTGGGAAAAACAGCTTGCTTCATGCCATTTGACTATCGGTAGAAATCAGTATACTCAACAACAAAAACAAAACATCTCAGTGGGTCTGACAGCATCTGTGGAGAGAGAATAGAGCCAACATTTTGAGTCTGGATGACCCTTCATCTTATATTGGCATATTCAATATTGTCTGTGGATTGAGAAGAGAGGACTCAGGAGTATGCCATACCAAGGCCATCAAATTGTTCCAGTTAAATGTCTCTAATCTTGGAACTTTATTGGATCAATGGTTACTCCTATATATAAAGAAGTTGCATTTATACAGCATCTTTTATGACTCTCTGATGTTTCACTGGCTATAAAGCACTTTGAAGCACTTTTGAAGTGTTGTCTTGTAGGGAACACAGTAACCAATTTTCACACAGCAAGTTCCAACAATGTGATGATGGCCAGATATTCCATTTTTGCCAGGGCACCGGGGATAACTCTTTTATGTACAACTGAGAGGCTAAGTCAGGACCTGAGTTTAACCTCCCTCTGTGCAGCACTCCCACTGGAGTGTCAAGCTTGATTTCTAGCGCTAAACATCAGTCAATTGTTACAATTGTACTTCCCAAAGGACGCACTATATAAAATTCCGGTCACAGTCACTCTCACTTTATACACTGTGCAATTACAGTTCACTGTCTTGTTTCAATACATCAACCCACTTCCCATTTAGTTCCACCGGCTGCAGATGCAGTGGATCAATTTCCATTTGCACATACAGTACACAATTCCTAATTGGAAGACCAAAAAGTTCTTAATTAACAAATTTTTAATGTTCAGCAAGAAGTATGGTCTGTCTGCCTCCAAATTAAACCCGAGACAGCAGGAAACCTCTGAAGTCTATTCAATTATAGCTTTTAGTTCAGTATGTGCCATTGTATGATCAGACAAAAATGCTGAGTGACTGATTGAGTAAATAGGCTTCAGTTCAGAGATTTTCCAATTGACTAGTTTATTGAAGTGTATAGTTTCTTGGCAAACCAATTATGTGTTTATCAGAATTAGACTGGATAGAGGATACTCTGCCGTGTAGTTTAAAACCTGAATGAACTTCTGTGTTGAGAGTTAAAGCAAAGTTGACCCTGATTAGATTGGTTGTTTTTGCCAAAGGAAACACTCACAATGTAACTAAAGTACAGGCATTTGGGAATTATGTAAAGATGCCATGACTACCCCGACAATCTTGCTCACAAGTGCCAGATTTTTTTTTTCAAACTGAATGGCCTTATGCCAACTGCTGACAAATCACTTTTAATCAATTTTTGTATTGACGCTTGCCTCTGTGCAAATGGAATAATGCTCAGCGTGTTGGGTATAGTCAAATAGAGAAGTCTCTCCCTCAGCTTCGAACAACACTGGGTTTGGAACAGAAGCTTTGTATTTGGGTTTCATTTGAATAGATTATTAGTAAGAAATGTGGTCATGTTGGAGATGACTCTGAATTAATCGCAGCAGGAAAGCAGAGGGTGTTGCACTGTGGCAATCCTGCTCAGCAAAAGGTTTTGGCATGTGAAGCAAATTTTCACTGCAGCAGGCATTCAATAGACCATCTTAACCTAACCTACCTGGCAATGAATTTTTTTTTGTATTTATTTATGGGATGTGGGTGTCACTGGCTAGGCCAGCATTTATTGCCCATCCTAAATTGCTCTTCAGAAGATGGTGGTGAACAGCCTTCGTGAACCGCTGCAGTTGCTGAGGAGTAGGTACACCCATAGTGCTGTTGGAGAGGAACTTCCAGGATTTTGACCGAGTGATAGTGAAGGAATGGTGATAACTTTCCATGTCAGGATGGTGTGTGACTTGGAGAGCAGCCTCCAGGAGGTGGCCTTCCCAGATATCTGCTGCTCTTGTCCTTCTAGATGATAGTGGTTATGTGCTCGGAAGGTGCTGCCTAAGGAACCTTAGTGAGTTCCTGCAGAGCATCTTACAGATGTTACACAAGGCTGCCCCTGTTCTTCAAGAGATTGAATGTGGAAAGTAAAATTGGGTCAGACATAAAAATGAGGGACCAATCCAATTCTATTGGTTACTAATTTGGTATGTTAGTTTTGATTGGCCCCAATAATCTTGATGTCACATGAAATCTTGAAAGCTGCTTTTAAGACCACTCACACAGTAATTTTTCAACTCCACTCTGATGTCAGTAGTGTACAATACCCCGAGTAGTTATTCGTATGAACAGTATAGAGTGAATGTGAGCTACATCGAGTAACTAACTACATTGCTCATTGCAACTATAGTCCATTGGGTCCAACTCATTCATACAGTCAATTCCTGATATGACTGTCATTCCTGCCAATATATTATTTATCCCCTTGCTGCCTGTGTTACAATATTTATGCAAGTGAGATTGACTGGATGTGAAAAATTCATAATATTGTTGCCTGTTGTATGCAGTCATCATTTAAATATAATTGCACTAATGTATCCTTAACATCTCCCAAAATGTATTTTCTATAAATACACAAAATATTACTGTATCAAGCTGAGTTGGAGAGATGGACAAAATAGAATATTTCTGAATTTATATTTGTTTTTCAATAATCTTTTAACCAATCCATTGGAACTTTCTTTTGGATTTTAGACAATGCTTCTACACCAATTAAATTTGAACTGAATTACATACCATTAAGAACAGGCAGATGAAAAAGTCTTATCCATTGTTATTGTGAAATGCAATTGAACTTCATTCAGGAGACCTAAAATTATTGGGCAGGAGATTATTTATTTAGACACCTTCTCCTCACCCTCAGATACTTTAATATGGTAAGATACTAGTGCCAGGCAATGGTCATATCCAACAAGACTCTAACCACCTCCCCCCCCCAATAGTCAACAGCATTTCTCTCGCTAAAATGCCCATTCACTGACGTCCTGGGGGAGGAAGGAGCAAGTGGTCTCGGAAGGTCCTGGAAGAAATGTGAAGGCAATGTCGAGTCAGGAGAATTTATGAGCGCAGTGGCAATCTGACAATCCTTGCCACTACCCAGAAGAAGCCTGTTCTCAAGCAAAGTAGATGCATGCTACAGAGAGCTGGGGAAGGAAAGCCCAGAGTGGATTTACTCTGATTTAAGGATGAACAAATTCAGCTTTGTGTTGCTATTGGGAATCTTTTTTAAAAGGAAGCATTGCAATGGAACTCTAGATGTTGCCTCTCGGATCATCATGTTTATACCAATAGTAATTCATGTGTCCATGCACCATGATGGAGAAGCTTTAACTGTGTAAAAAAACATACTATTTTGAGCTATTGCTTTGCATTTATGCCTCGCAACAGTGTACTGGTATGACAATGTTACTAAAACTATACTAGTGTAATCCTGCCACAATAACCTCAATAACCCACAGGTAATGCAACTAGATTACATGGCAATTCATCTCTCCACTAACAGCATTTCTGTAGCTGGAGGGAGCAGGATCTGGGTAGAGCCCACCTCAGAGGGCAACTGCTGCTTCGTTAACCATACAACACACACACACACACGTTCAGCAGCAATACCAGGCTGCCACTTAACCTGCTGCTAAGCATTCAGCAAGAATGCACTAAACTGCCCACTTTAAACAATTGTTGCGGCCTCAAATGAGAATGTTGTTAGATTTGGGTTAATGGCTTGCTGGTGCATTCTACAGAGAGCAAATGCTGCCAGTTGCAAACAATGATCTTTAATGTGGGTTGCTTAATAAGAGTTATTGTATAAGGGAATGTTCTGTTTGCTTTTGCATCTCCATAGTAAAGTAATTCCACTCACCCATTGTAACAATCAACTGTGCTAACATTTCACCACTTTCTGCTCATGTCTACTCTTGCAGTGAAATTAACAAAGTTTCACTACCAAATAGTGTATTGTTTGATGGGTCTATTGATTTGATAGGTCTATTTGAGCACATCATGCAGCTCAGTATTTGGGCTTCAATTTGACAGATGCGTTTGAATTGCAACGTGTAATGGACCGAAACCCCCATCACGTTGTCTTCATTCATAGTCCCCTGGAGGGGTGCTGCAGTGTTTATGAACAGTTGACCAGTTGTATCCTTAATTGAAAAAAAAATTAGAAAATGGTTGATAGAACTAGGTGTCATTTCCAAAGCTCATTGGATCCAAGAATCCTTAACAGAAATCAAATGGGAACAGATTGAGATACCTCCACATTTCTGTACCGTGAAAAATTTTAGTTGCTTAGAGCTGTTCATTTCCCTGTTTAGTTGGTAGTAACACAAATTCCTTTGTTTGAAAACAATGCAATGAGAAACTTATTGCATTATTTCCAGGATTTTATATCCACGCGGATCGAACAGCCGGTACTTGTGAATTTTTTTGTGGCCCTATGTTCCAAGGTATCTGGTTGTCCAACTAGACCGTAAGCCAAAGAAAGAGTTTTATTTATATAGTGCCTTTCATCACCATAAGACTCCCAAAGTGCTTGACAATCAACAAGAATGCTTGAAGTTTAAGGAAGAATTCTCCCATTTCGAGACTAAGTGCAGTGGCAAGTGGCTCTGATGGTGCCTGTCCAACTAACTGGAATGGCAGGACCCTGTGTAAGATTATGTACTCGGAACCTCACTAATCATGGACAGGTAAGGGGGTAGCACAGTGGTTAGCCCTGCTGCCTTACAGCACCAGGGTTCTATTCCCAGCTTGGGTCACTGTTTGTGTGGAGTTTGCATGTTCTCCCCATGTCTGCATGGGTTTCCTCCTGGTGCTCCGGTTTCCTCCCACTGTCCAAAGATGTGCAAGTTTAGATGGATTGGCCATGTTAAATTCTCCCTCAGCGTACCCGAACAGGTGCCGGAATGTGACTACTCAGGGATTTTCACAGTAACTTCATTGCAGTGTGAATGTAAGCCTAATTGTGACTAATAAATAAACCTTACCTTAAGTTCCCCTCTGACTCCCCTGGTGAGATGGCAACTGATTCACTCGCCTACCCTCAGCTAATGGGTTCAAAAGTCACAGCACCATATTTAAATACCAGTCCAGCACATTCATGTCATCCTTTCCATCCCACCTGTCTTCACCGGAGTGTGCAAGATGTCAGCAACCAGAGGGAAAAAGCTAGCAGCCTCAAGAAGAAGTCTGTTCCTCGATTCAACCACCTCCCCCACCCCATCCATCAGCTGTGAGGTGCCCTTTCCGCACTTGGACCTTTATCCATTGCCTCTAAAGCCTTCATTCATCCCCTTCCAGCAAATGATGTAAAGGTAAAGTCACCATAGTCCTAGATGACTCTTTTAGGGGCAGACTGGCTGATGGTGATTTAATCTGAAGATCACCATACCTCAGGTGAAGGGGCAAGGTTGAGAAGGTGGGCCTTCATGAATAACCTCAGCCTGTTCAGGAATTGAAACTATTCTGCCAGTGTCACAAACCAGCCAGCCATCCGACCAACTGAGCTAACCACCAGCCCCCCCAACCCCCCACACCAGGAAACGATGTGGTATCTTTATAGAATCATAGAATGTAAGAAGGAATGCAGAAGGAGGCCATCAAGTCTGCACCAATCACAATCTCACCCAGGTCCTATTTCCATAGCCCCATGCATTTGAGCCTAGTTAGTCCCCTGACACTAAAGGCCAATTTACCTAACTTGCACATCTTTGGACTGTGGGAGAAAACCAGAGCACCCGGAGGAATGTGCAAACTCTACACATACAGAGACCCAAGCTGGGAATCAAACCTACATCCCTGGCACTCTGAGGCAGCAATGCTAACCACTGTGCTACCGTGCCACTTCTCTTTGACCCGTTTATTGGTGAGCTTTTCATGCAAGGAGTCTACCTTCTCTCCCCTCGATCTTTCATTGTTCGTTATCTTCATCCACCTCCTTGCCCCTCTGCCTGTCCTCACCCTAGCCCTTCATTCCTGATGTGCCTTTCAGGTGGGGGAGGTGGTTGAATCGAGGAACAGACTTCTTCTTGAGGCTGCTAGCTTTTTCCCTCTGGTTGCTGACATCTTGCACACTCCAGTGAAGACAGGTGGGATGGAGAGGATGACATGAATGTGCTGGACTGGTATTTAAATATAGTGCTGTGACTTTTGAACCCATTAGCTGAGGGTAGGCGAGTGAATCAGTTGCCATCTCACACGTTGATCTCACACATCTCACACATTTTCTTCCACATTGCCACCACTTGTTTTCAGCAGGCCACCATCACAGTTTCATGGTCATCAGTAGATTCTTTTTGTTTTATCGAATTCAAATTCCACCATCTGTCGTGGCAGGATTCGAACCCAACTCCCCAGAACATTAGTTGAGTTTCTAGATTAATAGTCTAGCGATAATACTGGGCCATCACCTTCCCAGGTGAGGAGGGAAGTCCTGGTGGGAGAGCTTGGCAATCGTATTAGAATGTATTTAAATGAAATTCCCAACCTTCCTTTGTGGGAACCTTGTTACATCATGAATGAGTGGCATGGAAAATTGGGAACGAGAATCACGTTTACCAACTCTTGCTGGATTTTGCGTTCAAGTCACTGTTCTTACTGATGGCTAACGTGGACTCAAAACTTCCCTTGCCTCTGAATATGTATTCAAGTGCAACCCCAGTGAATGCCTTCCACCTTCATATAGTTAAAAACAGTTGATATACAACTAACAGGACATTCTCAATGACATGAGCAGCAGCACAGCATGGCCACCCCCGACAGGAGCGGGGTGGCCAATCAGTACAATTAATTGTGTGATTAACAATCACTTTCTTTCCCCCCGCAACCATCATTTTAATAGATCAGGACAGGCCCCGTTGCTTGGGGAGACTGCCAGATTTATTGAGGCAGCTACCCAGCGGGGAGGTGGCTGTGGACAGCAACGATGTCACCCCTCCAATCACTGGGGCCACTTGGAATCTTGCCAACCACCTGTGCGGGCTTGGGAACCGCTTTCGATGCCAGCAGCAGGGCCTCAGGCCTTCCAATAAAATCCTGGCTTATGTATCTGCCATTTTCACGTTGATCTTTCTGTGACGAAGGGTGGGATTTCCCAGCCATGCTCGCCCCAAGACTGGAAAATCTCACCCAAGGTCAAGGGACCTTTGCGTGGTCTTGTCTCTCGGCTCGCTACAATTCCCTTGGTGGGCGGAATGGGAAGATTCCACCTGAAAGGCCAATCCTTCACACAGGGTATAGGGTTGTATACCCTGAGGTAGTTTGGTTAGCAACTGTTCTTCAAGAAAGGTGAAAACAAGTAGATGTATTTACTGCCGCTCTTGCACTGACATCATTTCCATCTGTCCTGTAGTAACGAGACTTGATTACAAAGCTGCACTCTTGGCACATTATTGAGGGAAGAGAAACATTTAATACAGTGAAACAGGGTGACTATTTCACACTCTGTTGAAATATTTCCTAATATTTTTAAGATATTGAAACAGTCAATTTATTTTAAAAATGCAAGAACTGAAAATCTGACTGCACATGAAAGAAACTTGGCAGAACCAGCTTCCGGAAGGAAAAATGGGATTTGGGCCTGGACTGTTTGTTCATACCAGTGTTGATAAATGTGATCTCATCATTTACACTTGCAGACAGTGGCACTGACAATGTACTTTATTTTCATTATCAGGGTTTAATTATTACCTCAGTTCCAGACATTAAAAAGTTATGCGGTCAACTTTTCATAACTACTTCACATATATTGAAATATTAGTATGTGATTGGGAAGGTCTTGCAAATGTTATCTCACTGTTTCAGTTTATTCTCCCCTGTCATGTACCCCTCCCTCCCCCAAATGCATTATTGTTG
This sequence comes from Carcharhinus amblyrhynchos, assembly GCF_965287045.1. Classification (NCBI taxonomy): domain Eukaryota; kingdom Metazoa; phylum Chordata; class Chondrichthyes; order Carcharhiniformes; family Carcharhinidae; genus Carcharhinus; species Carcharhinus amblyrhynchos. The sequence goes on along the minus strand of NC_137332.1, from coordinate 34,894,772 downwards.
CCAGCAGCATTTCGAATGGAATTCTTTTGTGATTTCTTTCTTCTTCAGCATGGTGGCACAATGGTTAGCACTGCTGCCTCACAGTGCCAGGGTCCCAGGTTCAATTCTGGCCTCAGTCACCGTCTGTGTGGAGTTTGCATGTTCTCCCTATGTCTGTGTGAGATTCCTCCCATAGTCCTGGTTAGGTTGATTGGCCATGCTAAATTGACCCTAGTGTCGGGGGATTAACAGAGTATATGTGTGAGGTTATGGGAATAGGGCCTGGGTGGGATTGTGGTCGGTATAGACTTGATGGGCTGAATGGCCTCTTTCTGTACTGTAGGGTATCTATGATTCTCCCCCTTCTACAGTCTCCATTTTCTTCCCTCCTCTAAAGATGCTAACTAATATTATGAATACGGTTGTAGGTGACCAAAATCTTGTTCAAGTGATAAAATTTCATTCATGATCTTAAACAATGACTTCTGCTAAATTTAGTTGACTATGAAGGATGCTAGTGCGAAGCAGGCTTGAATATGTCCATCGCACGATGTTTATATTAAGTTCACTTTCCAACACGGTCACTGGATAATGATCCAGAGTAGGAAATGTCTTTCTGCTTATTTCTCCTCTCCTCTAGCCAAGCAGCATTGAGGACAATTGTAATGATCTAGGTGAGGTCACTTAACACAACGCAAACTGTGAATCGAATTTGGGGCCCTTCATGGAGTGTGTGCTTGTTACACAAATTACCCAATAAATCACTGGCTAAATTGAGACTTTAAAAACACAGCTATACTTCTTAGCATCTGTGCTGTGATGCTGATGAATGGCAGATGGACTTTAATTTAGACAAATGCTAGGTGATGCATTTTGGTAGGTTGGACCAAGGCTTACTCAGTTAATGGTAAGGCGTTGAGGAGAGTTACAGAACAAAGAGATCTAGGGGTACATGTTCATAGCTCCTTGAAAGTGGAGTCACAGGTGGACAGAGTGGTGAAGAAGGCATTCAGCATGCTTGGTTTCATCGGTCAGAACATTGAATACAGGAGTTGGGACGTCTTGTTGAAGTCGTACAAGACATTGGTAAGGTCACATTTGGAATACTGTGTACAATTCTGGTTACCCTATTATAGAAAGGATATTATTAAACCAGAAACAGTGCAGAAAAGCTTTACTAGGATGCTACCAGGAGTTGATGGATTGAGTTATAAGGAGAGGCTGAGTAGATTGGGACTTTCTTCTCTGGAGCGTAGGAGGCTGAGGGGTGACTTTATAGAGGTCTATAAAATAATGAGGGGCATAGACAAGTTGGATAGTCAATATTTTTTCCCAAAGATAGGGGAGTCTAAAACTAGAGGGCATAGGTTTAAGGTGAGAGGGAGAGATACAAAAGTGTCCAGAGGGGCAATTTTTTCACACAGAGGATGGTGAGTGTCTGAAACAAGCTGCCAGAGGTGGTAGTAACAGGCAGGTTCAATTTTATCTTTTAGAAAGCATTTAGATAGTTACATGGGTACAATAGTTATTGAGGGATATGGGCCAAATGCAGGCAATTGGGATTAGTTTAGGGGTTTAAAAAAAAAAGATGGTATAAATAAGTTGGGCTGAAGGGCCTGTTTCCATGCTGTAAGCCTCTATGATTCTATGGCCACAAAAATTGCTGAGCCTTTGGTGAAAGGGGCCACCCTTCCAAAGGAAAGTGTCAAGCCTGTTCATCCTTTCCTGATGGGCATAACCTCACGATACTGATGGCACTCTTGTAAATCTCTTTTTTTTCTCGTCACTAGTTATATCCTTCTTTATAAAATAACATCCAGAATCACAAAATGTTCTCCGATTGTGTTCTAAGCAAAGTTCAATACAGGTTTAGCATAAATAAGTGCTAGGTTTGCTTTTTTAAAAAGATCCTAGAAACTGTCTTTGATGATCTGTGTATTTTTCAAAACATTTTGTTCTCTATCCCATTTGGATTCTTTAATATGACCACCTTATTTTCCTTACTAAAATATAACTCTTGTCTATGCTGAGAATCATTTGTCAAAGATATGCGCATTCTGCAACTTTATTTATGTTGTCTTGGAATTTGCTGTAGCCCTCCTCAATATTGAAAATCCCTCCAACTTGGTGCCATCTGCAAATTGCATTGCTGTAAACCTCTATGATTCTATGACTCTATCATTTCATATAGTGATGTTTCTGTTAGTTGAATAAAAATGTTTCATTTTGTTTGGTAGTTGGGAACATTTGACCAATCTTCTGAGGATTCTTGGAACATAGGCAGCTGGGATCAAGTAAATCCCTTGAAGAGTAAAGAGAGTGCAGGAGTGGAGATAAGAGGGAAATCAGAAGGGCAAAAAGGGGACACGAAATTGTTTTGGCAGAAAAGGCAAAGGAGATTCCAAAAAGCTTCTACAAATACATAAAGGCCAAAAGAGTAACTAGGAAAGAGAGTAGAGTCTCTTAAGGATCAACAAGGTCATCTATGTGCTGATCCACAAGAGATGGGTGAGATCCTAAGTGAATATTTCTTATCAGTATTTACTGTTAAGAAAAGCATGGATGTTAGGGAGCTTGGGGAAATAAATAGTGATATCTCGAGGAGTGTAAATATTACAGAGAAGGAGGTGCTAGAAGTCTTAAAGCGCATCAAGGTAGATGAATCCCTGGGACCTGATGAAATGTATCCCAGGATATTGTGGGAGGCTAGGGACAAAATTGCGGGTCACCTAGCAGAAATATTTGAATCATTGATAGTCACAGGTGAGGTGCCTGATGATTGAAGGGTGGCAAAAGTTGTGCTTTTGTTTAAAATGGGCTGCAGGGAAAAGCCTGGGAACTGCCAGCCAGTGAGCCTCACATCTGTGGTGGGTAAGTTGTTGGAAGGTATTTTGAGAGACTTGATCTACAGGCATTTAGAGACGCAAGGATTAATTAGGAACAGTCAGCATGACTTTATGAGTGGAAAATCATGTCTCACAAATTTGAGTTTTTTTGAAGTGGTAACCAAGAAGGTAGATGCGGGCAGTGCAGTTGATGTTGTCGGCATGGACTTTAGTAAGGCCTTTGACAAGGTGTCGCATGTTGTATGAGGTTAAATCCCATGGGATCCAGTGTGAGGTAGCTAAATGGATACAAAATTGGCTTGATGACAGAAGCCAGAGGGTTGTTTTTCAAACTGGAGGCCTGCGACCAACTGTGTGCCTCAGGGTCCACTGTTATTTGTCATTTATATTAATGATTTGGATGAGAATATAGGAGGCATGGTTAGTAAGTTTGCAGATGACACCAAGATTGCTGGCATAGTGGACAGTGAAGAAGGTTATCTAGGATTGCAACAGGATCTTGACCAATTCAGTCAGTAACTGACGAATGGCAGATGGAGTTTAATTTAGATAAATGCGAGGTGATGCATTTTGGTAGATTGAACCAGGACAGGACTTGCTCAGTTAATGTAAGGCATTGGAGAGACTTACAGAACAAAGAGGTCTATGGGTAAAGGTCCTTGAAAATGGAGTCACAGGTGGACAGAGTGGTGAAGAAGGCATTCAGCATGCTTGATTTCATTGGTCAGAACACTGAATACAGGAGTTGGGACATCTTGTCGAAGTTGCACAAGACATTGTTAAGGCGACGCTTGGAATATTGTTTATAATTCTGGTCACCCTATTATAGAAAGGATATTATTAAACTAGAAAGAGTGCAGAAAAGATTTACTAGGATGCTACCAGGACTTGATGGTTTGAATTATAAGGAGAAGCTGAATAGCCTGGGACATTTTTTTCCTGGAACATAGGAGGCTGAGGGTGATCTTATCGAGGTCTATAAAATAATAAGGATCATAGATCAGTTAGATAGTCAATATCTTTTCCCAAAGGTAGGGGAGTCTAAAACTAGAAGGCATAGGTTTAGAGGGGAGTGATACAAAAGAGTCCAGAGGGGCAATTTTTTCACACAGAGAGTGGCGAGTGTCTAGAACAAGCTACCAAAGGTAGTAAAGGAGGCGCGTTCAATTTTGTCTTTCAAACAGTAGGCTAGTCTCTAGGCTAGTCCCAATTACCCGCATTTGGCCCTTATCCCTCCTTACCCATCTTACCCAGACAGTTATATGGGTAAGATGGGTATAAAGGGATATGGGCCAAATGCGGGCGATTGGGACTAGCCTAGACATTGAAAGAAAAAAGGATGACATGGACAAGTTGGGCCGAAGGACCTGTTTCCATGCTGTAAACTTTTATGAATCTATGATAATTATTCTGTTTTTTAAATGCAGAGGTTAGTTATATAACAGTGTTAAAATGGATACTTGACTGTTGAACGTTTGTTTAGCACACTGTGTAAGTACAGATATGGATATTTAAAAATTAACTTTTTTATTTTTCCTGCTATTTTATCGTAGTGTAACCCCTCTTGTGTGTCTACTTTTATATCAGCCTGGCTCAGTAGTATTACTGTTGCCTCTGAGCCAGAACATTGTGGGTTTGGTTGCTCACTCCATTTGTGTGATCCATTACCACTGCTTCAGCTTCTCACTACATACAGGAAAACTGCAGTTGGATCCGCCATATTAGTCTGACATTGGGCATTATCCAGAGGCTGACTTTGTTGATGTTGATGACGTCCAAAACTTGAAAAATATTCCATGCCTCAGCACCAAAGCAAAGAATTAGATGCTTCAGTATCTAATCTAGTCTGATGCTTCTGTGAAATATTGATGCAGTGTTGTGTTGATAGAGGCATCTTACAGATGGCATATTAAACTGAGGACATGTTCAAATGAATATAAAAGGTCCCATGGCACTGTTTGAAAAAGAGCATGCAAGTGTCTGAATGTCCCATTCACCATTTGTCTCTCAACCAACGCCACCAGTAAGATGAATGAGCTGCTCATTGCTATTTGTGGAAGTTTGCTGCACCCAAAGTGGCTGCCAAATTTACCTGAGAACTTTTTATTGGTTCACAGCACTCCAAGACATAGCGAGTATGTGAAATATGCTATGAAAAATGAAAATAAGAGTTTCAGAAAATAGATCCTCATCCTCAGATCATGGATCGCTATAAGACATAGGAGCAGAACTAGGCCATTCGGCTCATTGAGTCTGCTCTGTCATTCAATGATTCTCATCCCCATCCTCCTGCCTTCTCCCTATAACCCTTGATCCCCTTTTTGATCAACGATCTACCTATCTCTGTCTTAAAGACACTCAATGACCTGGCATCCACAGCCCCCTGTGGCAATGGCTTTAAAGGACCATCCCTTCACTCTGAGGTTATGCCCTCAAGTTCTAGTCTCTCCCACTGGTGGAAACATCCTCTCCGCGTCCACTCTATGTAGGAAAAATCATCAACCACAATGATAATGCCCAGTATTAATGAAAGGTATTAACTCTAGAAAATTTATCCCCACAGAGAAAATGAAATAATACTTCCTGCATAATAGAAGTTATTAATCAATCAATCATAATTTGCTTTCATGATTTAAGATGCCTTGCAATCACTCTGTTAATTGGCGATAGATATTAATATGATGGACTGCAGAATAGGTATGACTTCCTTGGTTTACAGAAGGAGTCACAATTACAGAAGAGTTGACACATATGAAAACAGTTGCAAAGAGTTGTTTGTAAATGTATTAACAGCACCTATCTGTGTACGAATGTGGCCTGATCAAGCAGATTGTGACTTTGTGGTACTGTGTCTAACCAGATGTTCTTACACTTAATACTTATACTGCTCATGGTTCACTATGATGCTACCTCATCCTGATCTACAGAAAATCCTAACACACTATCCTGTGTCATGTATCATTGGGAGTAGTCAGACAGAAACATACTGGGGGGAGGGTGGGATGGGGATTTTCCATGTTGGGAATTGCAGCAGGTAGGGGCAGACCATGCAAAGGTCCGTTGACTTTGGGTAGGATTTTCCAGTTTTGGAGCGAGCATGGCTGGAAAATTCTGCCCAATATTTTTAACATGGATTCTATGTACACATATATATTTCACGTAAACCAATTTTGTAAGTCCTCTTAAATGCAGGATGGGACATGAGATGTTGTATAACTGAATTATTGACTGCCTGATGCCAATGTCTTTTCCTGTTGAAGTCTCTGAAATAGAACATTGGTGGGTATATGATGAGCAGCTAATCCATGGTGTGGTATCTCTCCTCATTTTCCTTCAAAACTCTGCAGCTTTCAATAGAGTCAACCATATACAACTATGATTCTTTATCAGCTTTCTTGACCCTACTCTGTTGGTGTGCTCTGACTGCTTGTGTAATATCCTGTCTTGTAATGAATCATAGCATACTCCAGCTAAACATAGGAAAGAGTGAATCTATTGTGCTCACTATCTACTCCTCCTCCCCAAACTCTGATACATGCTGATTAATGATTTGAATTTGTCTTCCTGTCAGGATGAACCAGACTCACTGTAATCTCAATGTCCTGTTAAGCTCAACTTGCATTTTGGACCCCGTATCTTCTCCTATCATGAACCGTCTTTTTCAACCTCTATAACATTTACCACTTCTGCTATTACCCCACTGCATCCATTAATGAAAACTGCCACCTCCAAACTTGACTCTTCCAAAATACAAGCAAAATACTGTGGATGCTGGAAATCTGAAATAAAAAAAGAGGGTGTGAAAAATTCTCAGTGGGCCTGGCATCTTCTGTGGAGAGAGAAACAGAGTTAAGGCTTTGAATCCAATATGACTCTTCTTCAGAACTTCTTCCTCTTATTCGAAAGAAAAGCCAGTTTGGACTTGAAACATTAATTCTGTTTCTCAACAACTGTCGCATGCTTCCTGGGTGAAAGGGCAGGGCCAAGCATGGGAGGCATGAGGGGTTTTGGTGTTGGTGAAAGAGCAGAGTCTGACATGGGAGACGTGAGGGGGTATGGGGTGGGTGAAAGGACAGAGTCTGGCATGGAGGCATTAGGGGCCAGATGGCAGCACAATTTAGCATGGGGATATGAGGGGGCCCTTTTATAGTTACCTTTTAAAACGTGCCCCCCATTCATACCGCTCCTCTAAGGTGCCTCTTTAAAAACCTTCCCTCTTCATGAAAATTACATGCAAGTTAAAAACCTGGTGTTGTGAGACTACTTACTGAAAATTAGAGGAACAGGAGAAATAGTGGGGATTTTCCCCATCCAGTCCACCATGGAAATTTTCAGGATATAGAAGCCATATAAATGGCAGGGGTCCTGAGGGGGGCAGAAGGGAAATGGGGGGTGTGCGAGGTGGTGATTGGGGTATTGGTGCATAGGCTGGGGATGGAGAGAGAGGCTCAGAGGTGTCTGGTCTTTGAGATGAGGGCGACCTATCAGAAGGAGGTTTCTGATAGAGACCCTTCCCCTCAACTACCATCACCATCTCCTTGCCCAAGATAGATACTATATCCCCCAATGTAGAAAAAAATTAGGCTGGATGGGAAAGGCCCATTCTAAAATTGCTTCCTGGCAGGATCCTGGAGGGAAAGCTGAAGGGAAGGCTAGAAAATCCTTTTGTCTGTATTGTAGCCAGTCATGGCTTTAGTCAGTGTAAAGCCTTCATCCAATATATTGAAAAAATAATAATTTTATAAAGTGGCCAGGATGATATAGATATATATTCTTTCATGTCTTCTTGGCGTGACAGTGTAGATCTTGTGAATGGCAGTTTTAAAAAGACTGTTTAGTCATGGCATGATCCATCATGCCTATCACATTAAAATGAGGTCATAAATCCAACTATCTGTAGCTTTCTTTGGTTCCGCAGGCAAAAGGGGGATGGAATGTTCTGTACGATTCAATGCTATTCTCCACCCTGACAAATAACAAACCAGGTGATCTGGGATTTCAAATAGTTCCTTTTTTTGCTGCATTTGGTGTCAGATAGAATAAGATGGACGAGGAAACCTTTATTGAACCAGAGTTGTCCTGTTAACCTTCAGATTTTAGTGAGAAGGCAACGAGAGGAAATGGAGAGAGAAAGAGATGAAAAATAATCATCATGGACTGGATTCTCTCTACATTTTACTGGGAACCTAAATTGATCCCAGTTTTTGTATTGAAGGATTGTTTTTATCACTAATGGAAAAATAGATTAGACAAATTTTGTGATAAATACTTCAGGTTAAGGCAATTACATGATCGCTTTTCATGCTCAGTTTTAAACAAAATACAGGTAAATGTATAAAATATATATTTTTGTGATGCTTTCTTGTTTGCGTTTTCTTTCTACAGAGATATGTTTTCAGACTCTGGAACAGGACTAGTTGCAGAGCCTTAACATGGTATATTCTGTTAAAATAGTAAGAAAGAAGAATATTGCTGGAATAGGAGAAAAGAGTGAGAACTAAAAATGTAAACTTAAAAACAAAAGAAGCAGCAGTACAGAGCATGAAATGGAAAGGTAAATGACAGAGAATAAAAATACATTATAAATAAACATGCTTTCCAACTGCTTCCAGGAGTCAAAGATCATGAATTATGCTCATTGTAGAAGAGTCTGCTGTTCTTTTGTAGTTTAACTTGTTGAGACAAATTTGAAAAGGTGATGCCTTTTTCCCCCATTCAATCTTCTCCTTTATGGCAGTGCTCCTGCTTACTGTGACCCAGCCAAGCAAGAAAAGCCCTTCAGAGCAAGACTGACAGAGGCAGAGAATGAGATACAAACCCCATTTACAGGGACTGAACTTTGGCACAAGGTGGCTTTTGTTTAATCAATCTTATGTCACCTTATAGCAATCATTTACTAGGCACCTGCTGAAGGGGAAAAAAAAGGCACAAGATAATTTTGAGAAAGTGCCAGCAATTTGTTGTAGGATTTGACATTTCTCATCACATCCTGCAAATAGAAATTACAGTATATTTTTGATAAATTAAGTCAATGTATTCTATAAAACATTCAGAGTTAGTATTGCTTTCCTTTGGCCCTCATTATTGCTGGACATGTCAAAACAGCAATATATACATTAAAAAAGGAGGCGGGGCAGGTTGAATGTTAGTAAGGGATATTTTAGGACAACAGTTCCAGTTGATTACCAAAATAATTCTCTGCTAACCTGGAAGATGAATAATTATTTACCAGTTTTTAGGCACTAAATTGTTTTTGCATCCTCACAATTAGCTGCCCTGTGCTGAACGTGTCTTTTCTGTGAATAATTATGCAATTTAGTTAGTAAAATTAAAGTAAAATTGTGAAGTCAAACAAGATAGGTTAGGAAATAAAATAGCTATTCTGCTTTCAATGCCATCAATGTACGAGTGTGGACAAAATCCCAATGTTAGGATTTCTTAATTATCTTCAAATGTAACCATAGCAAAAAGGTACTTCTTACTGACTGGCTTCACTGAAGTAAGCTGAGATAGGCACTGCCATACAGAATTTCGGTGTCTGTCTTCTCAAGAAGCTACCTGAAGCTTCCAGCAGTGCCTAATGTGTTAATGGAATATACAAATGAAGAAAAAACTCTAGTTTGATATGGATTTAGTTGATCTTATCCAGGGTAGTAGTCTGGCACTACATCTGGTTTTACTCCCACTGGCATTGGAGGGGAATGTGTGCTGAATCAGTAGCTGCTGATCTGTACTGAAAAGCGTGCCTGTCGTGGGGCAAAATCAGGGTTGACCGTGCAGCTTCCTGGATGGGGAATGATTGTTTGGATAAAGAATGGGAAGGCAGGCTGCATCCGTGAAACCAGGCCAAACGAGAACGACAGATAATTCGATTATATATGGCATCACAATGGAGGCTGAATGTACATGCATTTTTTACAAGAAGCTTTATTGGATGACACTTCGGAGTGAGTTTTGGCTGTTTCTTTTCTTCCTCTTGAGTGCAGAAGCACTAATTTCACTTTACTGAGATTAGATTATCAGTTTAGATTAAACCCTGGACCTTCTGCGCTGTGTGGCTCATAGGTGATATATTTAACTATTAGGTCAATAAAGGCTTTCCATTATTTGAACTTTTGAATAGTTTTCAGAAAATCGAATGGGATTAGATTTGGGACTAATCCTAAATGCGAGGTTTCTTGCTTCATGTTGCAGTTTTTAGGATTGAGAGGACAAGGCATTGATTTGATTGAATTAATATAGTCACATGTATTGGGATACAGTGAAATGTATTGTTTCCTGCATGCTATTCCAACAAAGCATACCGTTCATAGAGTACATAGGGGAAAAGTGGGTTAGCAATTTGGTAGTAAGAAAACTTGGGTTCAGCAACAGAAATAAACAATGTTGCATTAAAGCATCCAGGAGTCAAAATTATTGGGAGAGGTAATCTAAAGGGATAAAATAGTACATCAATAGCACAGTAGCACAATGTGGAAACCTGTCAGGATTATCTTGCTTGTATTGCAACCAGCCCTGTTAAGAAAAAGAACAGAATGAGACTATAAATTACAATTTTCTTTCTTTTACTTCAGAAGAACAAAATGTAATTCATTCCTCTCAGTGGAGGTAGGACGGTGCTTGCAGCTGATAATAACTTGGAATAAGAATGACTTGCTTGAAACGGTTGATAGAATGTTGTATCAAGCGAGCAGAGCAGGTCACATTGCAACTAGGCATGACATCACCGTGCTGGTTAAAGCTGGTGTGAAACTAAGTATGCAGTAGCTGAAGCTAGGGATTCCCATAACTCCCCGAAGCAATTCAGAGCTAATGCAATGAGTACATTAGAGAAATCACATCGATTCCAGTTATTAACCCAAAACTACAGCATTTCGGCATCCTCATCAGCACATATAAAATTCATTTTCTTTAATTGCCTCTTAGAATCTTGCAAATTAAGACTTTTTTTAAACAAATAATTGAAGTATTAAGCTTTGGAGAGTATATCAAGGTGTGTACCTGTAATGAATTGCTCTAATTTATTGATATCAAAAAGATTTCTTAAAAATTAATTCACATTTTCTTTGTGTTAATCCATTTACTAACAGCCCCACTTCTAAATGATTATACAGAAATCAAAGGTTGGCTTCGATCTGAACCAATGGAATTGACATGTAATTAGAAATGGGATACTGCTGCTCTGACAGCCTTCACTGGAGGTTTGAGTTACAACAGTTATATTTGATGAAGTCCAGAACGAGATGTACTTTACAGCTCACAATAACATGGTGGGTTTTTGTTTTGAAACTCCATTTTAAACTTTGAGATATCATACTACTTATCTAAAGAAACCAATATCAACAGGAAGTAAAAGAATCCAAGGTTGTTGCACAGCACTGTCGAGTAGCATTTCTTGTGGGGGGAGGGGAAGAAATAAGGAAAAGTTTCACAGTGAATAACTGAAGTGGGTCAGTGGCACAACCTCAGGCTAAAGGGTCATCGTTTAAAACAGAGATGAGGAGGAATTTCTTCAGCCAGAGAGTGGTGAATCTGTGGAACTCTTTGCCACAGAAGGCTGTGGAGGCCAGGTCATTGAGTGTCTTTGATTAATAAGGGGATCAGGGGTGATGCAGAAAAGGCAGGAGAATGGGGATGAGAAAAATATCAGCCATGATTGAATGGCAGAGTAGACTAGATGGGCTGAGTGGCCTAATTCTGCTCCTGTGTCTTATGGTCTTAGTAATATTTCAGGAACAGTTGTGTAGTAAGCAGTTGTTATGCTTGTCAATAGATAGTGTCCAATATGGCAGAGAATTGTGATTCCTATATTCACTTAAGAAATGCTGACTTTGAAGAATTCAAGATTGAGCAGATGATTTTCAAAGGTACTGTGTAAAAGACCATGATTTTCCTTTAATAGTTTGTTCCAATTTGTACCAAGGCTATTCTCCCTTTAGCTTGCAGGAAAGAGGTCAGTATCCTGCTGGATTTTCTTAATGTTATCCTTATGACTCAGGAGTCACAATGCATAATTTTTGAGTCACAATGGATGGTGATCACTGATCGGATACCCCACCTAGTGGATACACTGAGAAATATCAAACTTTAATTTGTGAATCAACTGCAGCTAATTCTGTTTCTAGTTGAATTGAAAGGTGAACGGTACAGACGCACAAAGTTTGCAGGAAAATTGAACCCAGGTTTAAGCTGTTTTTGACCCAGTTTGGATTTAAGCAAATGAGTTGGTTAATGAGAATTAATTTCTTGAGATATTAACACGATTGTAAGTCCTGTATGGAACCTTAGCTCTTCTGGCTTAATACATGCAATAAGTTCAATCGGAGGTTTAGAATCAATATTGCTTAAAAATCATTCATGCCATGTGTAAATTATTTTCTGAATTTTAAAGAACTGCATATTTATTACCACCTTGGCTACTGGTGGGGTTATTTTCCAGTTGTGACAATGCTGAGCTGCAAATTATGTGGTAGCCCGGTTTGTGGGCCTGATGGAAAGGATGCATGATCTAAAGGGCTAAGTTCCCTTTTAGCATATAGTCCTTGACAATGATTGCTATGAAATTTAACCAGCTTCTTATTTCACTGGCCTGTAAAGAAGACAGTTAAACATGTTCTCTGAACTAAACTTTTTTTTGTGGATTTTATTCACATGAAATTTTATTGACTGCACAATGCAAATGATGCTGCAAATCTATATATAGATTAACATTGTACTGGAAGTATTTTGCCAAAGGACGATGCTAATACCAGCAACCACCCCTGTAGAATATTTCAACAAGAACAAACGTGACTCGATTTTCTTTCTCTAAGCAGTTATCATGAGAACTAATTAATATATCCATTTTTTTGTGTGGTGGTGGGGGTGGAGAGATTAAATAAAGCAGTACTGGTAACTAGAATAAAAACAGATTTGCAGCAGTAATAAGTACACAATTATTTCATTTTTGTGATGTGAAAGGGACATCATTTAAAATCTACTTTTTAAATGCTAACATGGATTTGTCAAATTCTCTGTTTTGGCTGAAATCTGTGATTGTTGGGACTGGTGAAGTTGTCAATTGTATTTAAAATCTCTGAAATCTATGACATCAGGTTTTTTGGTAAGAAAAATAGCTCACACAATATGCCAGGTCTGTAAGAAATGTGGTATTTTCTGAGGTGATTGAAATATTCTTGTCTGGTTGAACAAAGGGTTAAGGATGGGTTTGGGGGGGGGGGTGATTGGGGGTTTTTAAAAAAGGTATTTGCAGTCCATTCTTTGTGACTGGCTTCTTGGCAAAAAGAGAAATAAGCTGCTAAAAAAAAGCAGCAAGATTTAATTCTGGGTGTCTGAACACAGATTTGTGGCCCGTCTGGTTTTGAGGTAATTTGTCTGTGTCCTGCCCTCACCTCCCTTTCCCCCCCCTCTTTCTCTCCCTCCCACTGCCACCCCCCAGCAGTCACACAATGGGGCAGGAAGCACACAGAGACAGAGAGAGTGGGGGAGGGGTGGAGGATTCAGTCCCAGTCCCCGCACTCAGCTTCTCGGCCATCTGTTGGTTCCCCCTGGCAGCCGCCAGTTGTTGTTGTAATGCCGGCTTCGCAGCCCTTTGTCCCGCTTGGTAACGGCGCCGGCCAATCAGCGTGCGGCTGTCGGAGCTGCTGGGAGGGGATTGGCTGCGGCTGTGGAGGAGAGGGGGGAGGGGAGACGGGGCGTGGCTTGCCGGTGAAGAGCCTGTGGGAGACAAAGCCGCTTCTCCCCGCCCCCCCCCGGCTCTGCCCACCCCCCCCGGCGCCCCGCTCCTGATTGGCCGGCGAGTGGCCGGCCGTTAGCGGAGCGAGCCGGCTGAGGGCTGTACCACCACATTCTGCTTTGCTGGGAGGGAGGGGAGAGCAGAACAACCCTATCATATGCATGAATGAAAATTTCTCTTCAATCTATCAAGAGAAACGGGTTCTGTCCGTTGGTATTTTGATGGTGCATACTGTACAGAACAGATTGTTGTTTTGAATGGTTCTGTTTTGCCCGAGGAATGTTGTTTCCCCTCGTCCCGCCCCCCCTTTCCTCGGGTTGTCTTTGGTACCTCCCGTTGCTGTGAAAGGTCAGGGGTCATCCCCGCCCCTTTCCCCTCCCCCTCTCGCTTTCCCCACCTCCCCCCTCCCCTCCCCCATCCCCTCCCCCATCCCTCCTCCTCCAGCTGGAACATGAAGCCCAGGCTCTGCTTCCACTGAGCCCACAGTCGTAGAGCTGGTTTCTACGTTCATTCATCCCATGACTGTTAACTGCTTTTTTTTAATTATTATTTTCTCTTTCTTCCCCCCCCCCCCAACTCCTCAACCAGCAGCCTTTAAACTCAGCACTATTATCAACACTAACACAGCAAGGTTTAAGAGCACATCTGAAGCAGGGATTCAGAAATACAGTTTTAAAAAGAAAGTGTAAAGCCGAATGAGAGCATCTTTTTTATATTTAAAAGAAATTATTAATACTGCGTAGACAATGTACAACACAGTTTGGAATATGGACAAATCTGATGCAGACTGGAGAGAAGTGATGATGCCCTATTCAACTGAGCTAATATTCTACATTGAAATGGACCCTCCAGGTAACACAATTCTTAATATTTCACCTAGCTGTCTTTTTATCTTCTCAATCTTTAGCTCCTTAAAGCCTGAGTTTTTTTGGGGTTCCCCCTTCTTCCCTTTTGTGTCTTTTGTGTTTTCACTGATCTAGGTAGAGCTTTTGCAATTTTCTGTCCTATTGTACCCACTTTATTCTTCAGGGCATTGCATTGATTTTATCGTGTATTCCTTGGATAAGCTTTTGACATCTTGGACTTGGGAATCATGGTTGTGCTGACACTCTGTTCCCCCCCCACCCCACTTCTTTTCCCCCCCGAAATGTACAATGTGTACTTTGAAAAAATATATATATCTGCTGTCTGAAAGTTTATAAAGGACTTGAATATTGCATTAATTTTGTGTTGAGAGTCAAGATTATTGTCAAAGGAGTATTTTAGTTGCATTTTTACAATTTTCATTTTTTTTAAAAGAATTCTTTCTAAAACTGGTTTCTGTAGAATGTTAGCGAGCCCTGATGATATAACCAAGAGAGGGAAAGTTTTGCATCCAGGGGAGTTAATGTGAACAGCATAGGCAATAAGAGGATCTCTTTGTAGGCCACATTAGCCCTGCAGACAGAATAAAAAGCAGCTGTTTCTTTGGAAGTAATATTTCTAAAATCTAACATTGGCCTACTTTTTTCTTTTGGACAGGAAAAAGTAAGGGAAAATTGAGACCCTGTCACATTGCACAGATATGAATTTTCGTAGAGATTAATAATTAGGAGTGCTCATTCTAATTACTGTATTCCGAGGGCGTATTTAGAAAAGTGCGAAATAATCATCGTTGACCCTTTGAGTGCTGGGGTTTACTTTTTGGGCCATGTTTGCTCATAGAAATTTTGAGTTAAATATTTAATTTGATTTGTCTCAATGCTGCTGTCAGAAAATCCATTTTTAGGCAGTTTGAGCTGCTATGGCTTAATGTGTAAATTTACAAGAGAATCTGGTCCTCTTGGAGTTAATACTGAAAAGATAAAAGTTTAATATTACCCTTTTTTAAAAAAACTGTGTCCCAGCAGATTAGGAGACAATGGAGAGTGAAGATTTAACCGTTTTCAAATAGGGATGGGGGAATAATGATGGGAGGAGGAGCTTTGCAGATGTTTCATTTTAATATTTATTGAAGAGAAACATGATTCTGCTTGAACTTGGCGTCATTTCTGTTGGAAGCTGGAGTGTGCTTTATGAGCTTTGAATACCTAATCGGTATGTGAACTCGGCACTGCTCTGATCCACTGGCCAGCCTCTTCCCAGCAGAGCACTGCTACACAGACCATGAAATCCTGGTAGCCTGGTGACTTTCTGGATGTGATTGTAATGATAAGAGTTTGGCCAGACTTCCCCCTTCTTCTGGCTGCTGTTCCCTTTGGATCACCGCAGATCGTGTTGCAATGTCTAGGGATTCTTAGGTGAGATTACAGAGGCAACAGCTATTTCTGCAACCAGCCATTTTAACTTTTTATTTTACACTTGGTGAGTTAATGCAGTTGATGTGTTGAGCAATTTTAAAAATAGTTGATGTACATTTTTAAAAGAATGAATTGCTTGGTAACCCCTTCAATGCCAGCTGGTTTGCAGTCTTGTCGCTGGACATTTTATGTCAGCTATCATTTGCAAATATGCCTGTAAAGCTGTAAAAATAGACCTACATGAATGACAATAAGGGGTATGATGTGCTTTTTAAAGAATAAAAGCAATTAAAGCCACAGTACAGTTTAGGAATCGGTGCTGTAATGCTGGCAGGAATATCATTTGTATTCTGAAGATGTACAGCCACCACCGAGTCCTTGCAAATGATGTCACTTGGATTCTGAAGACAATAGCACAGTGAGCAGAACTCCTTGCAAAAGTCAAGACTATTTTACTTTTTATATTTTTCCAGAACTTCTGTGCAAAACTGAAAAGTAACTGCAATTGCAACAGAGTAATTAATGGCCTATTTTTACCCACTATTTTTATTTGCATATGGTTACCAGATGCATAGTGATAGGAATTAACACCACCTATATTACATTTGTTTTTCCAGCCTTCACATCCTAATGGGACTTGGCCATGTACATTATGCAGCTAGGATTACACAGCCACAAAAGAGGCTGGGAGAAGTGGGGGGGGGGGGACATATCTTAGCCCCCTGATAATATCACAGCAGCAAGCCTTCTCGAAACAGCTGAGCTTTGTGCGAATGTTCTGTTAGGGATTGCTTAGCTGTATTACTGCAGTTGATTTGTTAGATTACCAAGTCCTCCATGGAAGGCCACAATGAGAGAAAAAATAGAAATCAGAATATATTGCTAGCACTCTAAATTTCTTCAATCAAATTTTGAAACAAACCTGACTAACAGCTTCTATTTCTGAATTTTTGTTCAAATACACCCTCATTGTGCATGGTAAAACTGAAATACATTTTATTACTAATTTTAAAAAGCATATTTTAATACAAGGAGCATCCTATATTTTATCTGTGAATACTACTGTGGTGACGTAATACAAGCAATGTCATGTTAGCAGCCCTGGTCACACACTAGCTTAACGCCGAACTGTTGACTGTCTCCAAGAATTAATCAATTATGCAATTTGAGCTTTATTTCCACTTGAATATTCATCTATATACTGTTGAATCAAAGGATATTTTACTGTGATTACAGCAGCAGTACTTTCAAATATCCCTTCCAAACAGAAGCTGTTCTAGATATGCAGATCCAGAGGCCTCAGCAGAGTTTGAGTTCCTGTTAATTCAACAGCCAACTGCTTGCCTCATTCATATTTTGGCAAAAAACTGATCTATCCATGAATAAAATGATCCAGGACTCTATACAGATGTCTGTTAGGTGCCCTAAGCCCACTGTTTGAGTTTAGCTGTAACCTTAGCTTGTAACAGTTAGCCAAACTGTTAAAATCTTATTCAATACCAAAGTATTTTGTGACTCTGCAGACTTGCTCTCCATTTACCTTCCTCATGTGTTCCCTTCCTTGCCCACTTTTCAGTTTTCTCAAACTTTGAAAATGCTGATCTAAGGCATAATTGTCCATGTAATTCGAACAAAAGAATGTCAGCTTGGTGGGTGGTGAGAAGTCTGCTTTACTATATGACAGCTGTAGTTTAATGGGACTGCCACTTTTCATGTTTAGAGGGTGGAGCCAAAAAGCAAGAAGCACTATGCCAGGAAAGACCCATCCTCAGAGCAGCTACTGACAAGGGCTCTGTTGGCCTAAGCCTGGCAAATGCTACTTCCATTAGGCATAAACTATCTTGCACTGTGTGGCTGGTACTTGCCCTATGTTCAATCACCTCTTCTGTAGATCTTGAGTCATATTTTGAGACTTTTTGTGTATTGAGTTGGGATCATGATGGGTGTATGATTGACAACTTCCTTTTCATGGAATTGATGTAAGTACCCAGCATTTCTAATATTAATGGTAAAAATGAAAGAATTACAAAGAATTACTTTTTGTTTAAACAAAATGTTATAATTGTGGAAATTTGGGGTTCACATAGGAACAGGCAGTTATTCTGGAGGGACAAAAAAAGAAAATGCTAGAGACATGACCATTTATTCTGCAATGATGCAGACATGGGAGAATCAAATATATATTCTTTTACTAATAAGCACCTTACAGTTACCCAATAACTGAAGCAGTGAACAGAGCTCAGAACAAACCAGATAATGGGATCCAACTTGCTTGTTTACCAAAGAACATCATCTTAGTGCTGGATGCAACATGGCCAAAGGGTATTTGGATTTTTAGAGATATTGGAGTGATGCGATTTTGTATACCATCAACCTAACCTTTGAAGCATTAACTACACTAGTAGTAATGGTAGCTGAGGCAGGCTGAGTTTGCTTTATGAATTATATAGCCCTGCGACTCAACATTTTTAATGCAAGTCAATTTAGAAACTTAAATTGTGTATACATTTCAAATTTTAATAATGCTAATGGTTTTAAATTTGAAGTCAACCTCTTTTAAACTTTATTTTCCATGAGTGATCCTCACTATTTGATAGACTTCTGTGGAGAATGTCAGTAAAAAAGATAGTTACAAAAAAATGGCTAAAAGGCACATGGAAAACCTGTCTTTCATTTTAGTTTTCTGACAATATAAGTGAAATCCTTGGTCCACAGTGTTTTTTTTGCCATGCCTGCACCATTTGGGAAAATACTGCTAAGGATGGCACAGTAGTTGGCACTGCTGCCTCACAGCGCCAAAGACCCGGGTTCAATTCTGGCCTTGGGTGATTGCATGGAGTTTGCAAGTTCTCCCCATATCTGCATGGGTTTCCTGTGGGTGCTCTGGTTTCCTCCCACAATCCAAAGATGTGTAGGTTAGGTGGATTGGCCATGGTAAGAGTGTAGAGTTATGAAGAGAGGGCCTGGGTAAGATACTCTTTCAGAGACTTGATGGGCCAAATGGCCGCCTCCTGCACTGTAGGGATTCTGCAATTCAAGAACACTGGATTTTTATGCTGTGAAAGAGTTGAACGAAAAGCTGGTTTAAGCAGTGTTTTGTATTTTAAATGTTTCCTATGTGCTTTAATTGCAATTTAGTACATACTACCAAACTGAGATAGAAATTATTCAAATGGCTTCCTTCTGTGCTGTATTATTCTGTGAATTTATGCTGTGTTTATTGCATGTCCCATTTGTACTACATTTCCAGCCTTAATCACAAAATTTGAAAGAATAAACATCAGTTGTACCCACATAATTGAGATATTATATTGGGGTTTGCATGAGTATTTGTGATTCATGCCAAACTACATTTATACCAAGTGATAACATTGTTGCAGACATGTAACTGTATTTGTCTAAAGGTAAGACAGAAATTGCATCTTGGTTTTAGGTTAAATTTCTGGCGAGATGAACTGTATCTCTGATGAATTAGGACGTTTGAATCGTATTCCCAAAGAGCAATACTGAAGGATTTTTCTTTTTGCATTGCCAGTAATAGTTATGGGGGAGGGAAGAGGGTTGCAACTATTAAGGCATGTAAAATTGGATTCATCAATTTTTTTTTCCAAATACACTGATTATTTCAAATTGCACTGCAGATGGTTTATCTGAATTGTCTTCATTTTCAGGTGTTCAGCTGCTGGTTATCAAAATCCTCAACAATGGTTCAAAGGGAAATAGTTGGGATAGATTGAACAGTGAGGAAGTGTTGATGGATAGGCCCTGAATAAAGTAAAACCTTGTATCACGCGAAGGGTCATTCAGATTTATCAGAGAAAGTGATTGAATTCCAAACGTTAGCCATGTACAGAATAAAGGATTGGTTTTATCTTTCCTATATTTCCATATGTTTCTTTTATATATGTTAAATGAGAAAGGACTTAATGTGGTGTCCCTGATACCTGCTGATTGCTATAATGCATTTGCACTTTATTACTACTCTCTACGACGTCACAAACATACGATCCTCATGCCACACTCTGATTGGCTAGAACTCTGTCTCCATTCAAAAGGTTAATACTGCCAGGAGCTTCTGATATAGGGCTTAAAGTTCAGCAAATGCCGAGTTCAACCTCATTAGCAAGCATGATACCAAGGAGTGAATCCGGCACACACAAAGGAACTGACAATGCATGAAGTAGATATACTGCACTTAGTAATGCATGCCAATGTCTTATCAGAAACATTTGCAATACATGGTAAGACAGCAAAGATGCAACATTCTGAATATTGAAATAGAGAATGCCAGTTACATTACAAAGAAGTTGGGATTAAAACTTTAAAATGTGTTGTAAATGTAAGCATTAATTGATCAGAAAATAGCTACAGATTTATTTCTATCAAAGTTGAACATTCTTTGGATACTTGGATGCAATTATATGTACATTTTTAAAAAATATAAAATCTGCATTTTTTTTCCTTGAGCTATTTTCCCAGTTTTTTAAAACTGCTTTTCCTAGTTACCAAAGCTGCATGCTTTGCTTGGATAAGAATGTTGCCAAAATAATTATCCCCTCTTCCCAGTGAGTGTTCTTTGTATTAAATACACCACATTATTACAGACCCAAAAAAAAAGATGCTTTGTAAACGGTGTTCTTCCTGATTGTTTTCCAAAATGGCTCTCTCTCCACTTAGTGATGCAATAAACTCAGGGATAGTTTCACATATTTCAGATGAGCTAGACCATTTCCACCCTGTCTCATTTTAGCCAGCATTTTGAAAGCTGTGTTAAAATTAGGTAATCGTGAAATGACGTGATTGCAGGGTTAAACCTCAAAATTACAGTTTGCGGGATTGTTCTGGACGCCATCTCTGGGTGTTCTGAGGAAAATTGACACTATTTCAGATAGTGGGCCTGTCACTCATTTGCCTTCTGAAGTATTTAAACATTTTTATTTCTGTTACTGCAGATGAACTGTTAGAGTATATTTATTTTGAAAGAGCATTGCTGGTTTAAATTGAGCCACTGTTGACATTTGGTGTATTTTTCAAGGTTTGCAGGTATATTTTGACTGACAAACCATCAAGAGCTCTGACCCAAGAATTCACTGAAACATATAGACATTTTATAGTAAATCCTGTTGTATCTTTACTTAAAATGCCAATATTTATGTCAGAATATTTCATACTGCTTCATTCAACATACGCAGCTTTATTTTGGGGCAATAGGTTTAAAGAATATTACATGAGTAGGTGGAATATCTGGGAGTGTGGTGAAGTACGAATCTAACAAATAAAAAATAAATTAGTTAAGTTAGTGACCCCAGGACTTGCACGATATCCTCAATCAAAAGTTTTACCTTGGGGTCAGAACATACTGTTCATTAAATAATGGACTTTACCACATCAGGTGTGGTTGACATTCACTTTTTAAAGAGCTCTCAGGATGTGACTTTTGTAATGACTGCACAAATATGAATGTGCAGAAACCATTTATTTAGAAAAAATTGATGCACTACCATCTTAGGCTGTTCCAAACCCAGTGCATAATAGTAATAGCCCAGGGTATGTTTGCCATAACCAAACTACAACCCCACCTTGCTGACATCAATTACCTATAAACAATGAAAAAGAGCTGTGTAGAATTCAGACACATGGAAGATCATCCATTCCTGAAGTAATCCCCAAGAGGATTGTGGAGGCTTAAGGGGCAGAGTGAAGTTTTACCAAATGGAAAATAGGGGCACATTCTTTTGGATCGTGTGGTCAGTCTGGACAGAGTTTACTTGTCTCATTTGTTTTAGGGTGAAATGTACATTTTGTTTTGTCATTCATGGAGCTAAATTCTATCTAATGAAAGACTTGGAGCAAAGCCAAATTCATCCAACCCACCACTACCACACAGTATCATTTACTCACTTGATGTTTTTAGTGGTTGCAATTTTTGTATGCATTTGATGGTTTGGGACTGGTTGGCTTGTGGCAAATCTGAACTGGTCACTGCCAGTTTAGGAGTTGTATCTGGCTTAAGAATGTGCACATTCTTTAGACTTGGATGCCCCCTTGAAACAACCTTTTGTAGTATATGCAGTTTTTCAATGTAATTTGTGCTGTATAAGTTATTAAAAAAGAAATAACTGAAGGCAGTTAAAGCAAGTGTTGTAAGCAAATCTTGCATCAACATAGTAACATAAGGCCAAGCCTAAGGCTTATGCCCAACTGCACATCTCTCATATCTCTGAAGAAAGGGACATTTGCAAAGCGTATATTCTCTTTTGGAGTAAACTTGATGTTGACGCAAACTGAAAGTTTTCAAAATTTGAATATTTCAAATTGTCCAGTAGCAGTGTTAATCAGTAACATTTGTTGGGCTAACACTGAAGTACCTACCATATTCCTCATTATGAATTCAGTTAAGCGTAGGATTGCAATGATGGGAGCGTGGACGGCATCTTTCAACCCACAGCCATTTGACTGGTGAACTTGCCAAGAGGGTATATATTTTCTTTGTGGTTGTTGGTTTAAAATATTGGACAAGATAGTATTTGCATTTGATAGTCAATATTTCTTTGATAAAGACACTATATTTATACCTAAACATCTACCTTTTTATGCTTGAAGCATTTATAGTTTTAGAATCTTTGTTCCCAATCACGTTATGGTCCATTATCCTCTGCAGCTAAAGAAGTCTACCTGACAAGATACATGGGGCGGGCAGGTGAGAATAAAGGAAAACAAAATGCTGGAGAAACCTAGCTCGTCTGCAGCATCTGTAGAAAGAGAAACAGAGTTAATGTTTCAAAATTGTATGACTTCTAACCAGAGTCGGTGGAAATAATGTTCATTATGCATCAAAAGCTACAATAATGTACTTCTGAATCTTAAATATCCTGATGTTCCATTTATACATTGGGTAGGCAAAAAATAGTTGTTTTATGGCAAATTGACTGAACTCACTTCTGTTGAAAATTAGGATGCAATTATCAAAACATCCTCAAATCAGTCTCAATCCATAATATCTGATTTTCAAATGCCATTTTTTGTTACTTGTAAATCCTGATAGTGATTAAAGGGGATACTTCAGGTTCACCATTGTACCATCCAAAATTTTAATGGTAAAAGTTGTGTGATAATTTTTTTTATTTCTCTTCATTTCTTACAAAGTAGTTCAATCTTAAATAATTGCCAAAGTATTTATCCCAGAATGAAGTTGTGGTCTGTGTCACCTGGTTATGAAGTTGAGAGAACGAATTTGTACAGGATACTTTAGTTTCAATGTAAAGCATAGTTAATTTAAATGAGTTCCTAACTCAATGTCCTCGCATAGCCTTTCTGAAATCTGGGGAAAGGTTGCAATAGGTTTTTAAAAAATTGATAGAAATATATCATAACGGATGACATTACATTGTGGTGAATGACGTAATGGTAGTATGAAGTATCCCATAAAAAGTACATTTTTGTACTCAGCAAGTGATTGTAGGTTAAGAATTTGTAACCATAGCAATTGCCAAATCAGACTAACAGCACAGAGTTCTATTGGACAACATAGTTGGAAAGTAATTATAGTTTTTACATCTGATTATTAAAAGATTTGGTAATTAGATTTTTTTGAAGAAAGCATTATATCATAACGAATGGCAAGTTTTTGAATTGCATTAAGTGTTGTATACAATTTAACGTCTGTTCGATTTTCAGTGAATGTTGCTTAATGTGTTAAGGGATGTTAGATGAGCTTCTCCAAGGTTGAGAGTCGCAATCCAACAAGATGGAAAGTTCAAAATATTAACCTTACAAGACTTTTATATTAACCTAGAGTTTTGACCTGAATTAGCATATTTCCCTTTGTCCTAAATAACTCGTATTTGTGTTTGAATGAACACAAAATTTTAAAAACAGAAAATGGTGGACATGATCAGCAATATTGATTGGCATTTGAAAGAGTGATTGCTTTGGATTGATTTTATTCAATATAATGATAAGAAATAAAACATTAACCTGGATTTCTCTTTTGGATAATGAGCTTTTGTAGCTATTTTACTTTGAGATTCTGTCCCTTTTCTAAACGATAAATAGGGTAGCAAGATATCAGTTCAAAAAATATCCTACTGATAGAACAATGTCAAGTGAATTCTAATTTCTTTGTCCTGCCATAAACCTGAGATGAAGCTTCCTTTGCATTGTAAATGAGATTCAAAATATTGCTGTATTGTAGGGGAAATTATGTCAAGTATTTTGTGATGAGGTGAAATGAATTCAATGTCCTGGGGTAATATTTATCATTTGTACATGGAGAAGCTAATATAGTTTTAAAAGAGAACTTCTGAGTGTTTTTGCCCAACTAATAGGAATGTTTGAGGGATAGGCTGAGGCAAGAATCTGTTCCATATCAAAGCTGTAAGTTTCATGTTTCTCCTGAGCCCACGGTACGTCCAAGGAACTACATCAACAGTCTGTGCTGAGGTAACCAGTCCCAGCTAGTGCAATGATAAAGGTAGTACATTTGGATTCAGAACCTCAACCTGGAGAGCAGAAAATTAGCCAAGTGATGACTGCTGACCTGCGATCCTTGGTAGAAGTGTGTATGGATGTGATTCTCAAAACTAGCTTGGGTTCAGCTGTGATATCTCTGTCATTGAATTGCAAGACATTCATTATCAACACTGCAGCATGATGATTGGCAAGTTTGGGGAAGGACCAAAGCAGGGGTTGAAGAATGGGCTCAAAGAAAATTAATTGGGGAGGGTGGGTGTTCTACAAGAACAAAATTAGAATTTTTTTTTAGTATTGCATTTGACTCAGGTTCTTAATGTGTTGGGCAAAGTATTGTGCCCATTGTTGAGTCTGGCAGTTTCTGATAGAGTAAGACTATTCAGATGAGGCATTTCGACTCAACCTCGGCAGTATGAGGTGTGGTATTTAAGCTTCTGTACCATGCATCCCTGCTACATCTCTTGGTAAAAGTGTCATTAAAATTTTGATTAGTTTTGTTCTATCAATTTTACATGAATTTGATTGTGCCCTTGCCATATTTCATATTGAAGGATAGCTTATCAGCACGAACCAAATTTTGAACCCATATATTTGAGGTTAAAGTGGAACATGCTGAGATAGAAAAGGCATATTTATTGTGCTAAATTTCATAGCCTGGTAGTTCAGGCAATTTTAATGTTTACAATAAGATATCTTGAACATGTTGAGGTTTCCAAAAGGGCCTGTCATCATTCAAATAATGTGCTGAATTGTCTTATTCATGATAATCATCATTTCTTTATTGTTGGCCCCAAAAAAAGCTGCAAAATCACAAGTAGCTTGTACTGTAATGCAATTTCATTTTCATTACATACTGCAAGACTGTTGGCTCGCACAACTGATAGGAAAGTCCCACTGAAAAAATTAGGAAATGTTAATGACACAAATGCTGCTCATACTTGGTAAAACTAAAAGATTAACTTAGAAGATCACGATTATTTTCTTTCTGGATTTCCTTCCAACTCATTCCTTCCACCTCTCATCTTATTTAGATTTGAATATGGACCCCCAATACATGAAGCAAATTCCATTTATTGGGAAATTTCCTAGTTAAATGAAATTTGTAGCAGGAAAGAAATGGTAATGTTTACATCCAATCTGCTATCATACATCTTTCTCTTGATTTGAGATCTCAGACTGCCCCAACCCCCATTCATAAGAAAGTGACGAGATTGCTTTTTACATGACTTGGTGACCTGTTGTCTAGAATGAATTTGGTCAGCTTTTGGATAGCTTGCCTAATGGAATGTTGTGAATGGGGGGCAGACTGAGACCTCAAATCAAGAGAATTTCACAATACATGGAACTTGCTTCATGTATTGGGGGCCCATATTCAAATCTAAATAAGATGAGAGGTGGAAGGAATGAGTTGGAAGGAAACCCAGAAAGAAAATAATCGTGACCTTCTAAGTTAATCTTTTAGTTTTACCAAGTATGAGCAGCATTTGTGTCATTAATTTTTCCCTGATTTTTTTTTCAGTGGGACTTCCCTATTAGTCATGCGAGCCAATAGTCTTGCAGTATGTAATGAAAATAGAACTGCATTACGTACAAGCTACTTGTGATTTTGAAGCTTTTTTTGGGGCCAACAATAAAGAAATGATGGTTATCAGGAATAAGACAATTCGGCACATTATTTGAATGAGGACAGGCCCTTCTGGAAACCTCAACATGTTCAAGCTGTCTTAGGATACGTGATATCCAGGAGTTGTCTAAATCTGAGATGTTATAAAAAAAAGCCTTAGAATATAACAGTGACTCCTATCTCAGTAGAAAAGTACACCATAATGATTTTATGTAACTGGTTTTAGCATTAACTGAGAATTGTATTCTATTTCTGAAATAACCAATGCTTTCCGTTCAGTTGTTTTCAACTGTCATGTGATCAGTGTGAGGAAAATAAATGTCTTCACCGGTCACAGCAAAATAGTTACGTTTCAAGAAAAATTCTGAAGTGCCCAGAATTTGGATCACTTTTTGAGATTCTAAATTTGGTTCCATTTAACCTTTGAACTTCAACATTATATCTAACTTAATTTAACTTTATTAAAATATTTTTCAATGAAGCCATTGAATTGAGTCAACTATAAATTACTTTTTATAGGAACATGAGTTGGCCATTTAGTCCTTTGACTCTGCTCCACCATTCAGTTAATTAGATCATGTTTGATGTATATCTTAACTCCATCAAGCTACATTGGTCCATTAACCATTAACACCTTTTGCCTAACAAAAATCATCTCCCCAAATTGGCAATTATTGATTCCTTTAATTGAGTTATTTGGAAAAGTACAACTCTCGTCTGTGCAACCCATTTTCAATCTAACACCTTTCCCCCCCAGTACCATTCTGGTGAATCTGTGTTGTTTGCTTTATAACCTGGAGTGGCCAGAACTTAATGCACTACCCCAGGTAGGTTCTCATCAGAATTTTGTACATCTGTTCTATAATTTCCATCCTGTGGTATTCCGGTCCGTTTTTGAGATAAAGACCAACATTCCATTCGCCTTTTCAATTATTTTGTACCAGTCTACTAGCCTTTAATGATTTCATGGACTGTTAGATCTCTCTGCTCATCCAGAGTTTCTGCGTTTTCTCCATTTAGAAAATGCTCTAATCATATGTTCAAAGTAGATGACCTTGCACTTGTCACATGATGAACTCCACCTAATAGATTAAGTAAGAGACTGTAAACTATCAATGGCCTTTGCAACTTTTAGTTCCTACATATTCCATTTACTTTGCTGATGGCAGTGAGTTAGGTGACACACTTAGACATATGGTTCCTTCATCCAAGCTATTTATAAATATAGTGAAAATTGCAGACCAATATTAATCCCTGGGGCATGTCACATCCTACCTATTATCCTTACTCTCTGTCTCCTACCTCCTAACGAACTCCTTTTCCAAGTCAGTAGCCTCACAATTTCATGTTTTTACAGGTCTCTGTTTTGTGTGGAGTCTTGTCGAATGACTTCTGGATGTTTGTATAATTATCATCCTTAAGACAAAAAAAAATCAATAAGTTCAACAAAATTCATTAATTCAAATCCCACTAGGAAAATTTTTAAATTCAATTAATGAAATAAAATCTGTAATAAAAATAATTGTGACTCAAACTACTGAATTGTTGTAAAACTCATCTGATGAAAATCTAGCCACCTTTACCTCAATTGGTCTATGTGTGATTCCTGAGCCAACTCTGAAAAGCCTAACAAATCACCCAATTGTATTCAAGAAAATGGCTCACTACTCAAGGGGAAATTAGGAATGGACAACAAATACTGGCCTTACCAGTGATGCTTGCATCCGTGAATGAATATGTAAAAACAATTAGACATGACTTGCCCTTTGCAAATCCATGCTGTCTGTCTCTGACTGGTCAGCTACTGTTTGCTCAAATGCATTAGTACCATCGTTTCTTATAAACTCAAAACTCACGTTAGACTTACAGGCCTGCTTTAATTTCCAAATTTATCTCACTCGTACTTCTGAAATAGTGGAGTATCAATTTACCCAATATAAGGGGACAGTTCCATAACTGAGGCTCAGGACCTTTCAATACCCTAATGCTCTTAGTTAATTTCCTCACCACCTTTTAATACCATCCAATAGAAAATAGCTGGTGTGAGACATTGCCCATCTTTAATCTTGTTAGTTTCCATTTCTTCTTAAATAGCTCTCAATTATCGGCAACGTGATGAAAGATGTCATTGACTCTGCTATTAGGCAGCAGTTGGTCAGCAATTGCCCCTCATTAACACATAGTTTAGGTTCCTTCAGGCCCACTCAGCTCCTGAACCTTGGTGCAAACATGATCAAAGGAGCTAAATTCCAGAGGTAGGAATTGCTGCCTTTGACATCAGGACAGCATTTGACCAAGTGTGCCATTAAGGAGCGAAGGCAAACCTGATGCCAGTATAAAATGGGAAAGTGGTTGGAGCCATTATCTAGCACAAAGGACAAATGGTGTGGTTGTTGGAGGTCAATCATCTCAGCCTCAGGACATTTCTATATGATTTCCTTGGAGTAGTCTCCTAGGCCCAGCCATTTTCAGCTATTTCATTAATAATCTTCCCTCCATTTTAAGATCAGAAATAGAGATGTTCACTGATGCCTGCACAATATTCAGCATCACTCTTGACTTCTCAGATACTGAAGCAGTCTGTGACTACACGTAACAAACCAGAACAACATTCAGATTTGTGCTGATAAGAGGCAAATAACATTTGTGCCCTACGTTGCCAGGCAATGGTCATCTCCAACGACACAGTCTAAAAACCCCCCTTGATATTCAATGAAATTACTATCACTGAATCTCCCACTTTCAACATTACCATTGACCAAAATCTTAATTGGACCAGTCATACAAAAACTGTGGCTATAAGAGCAGGTCGGAAGCTAGGAATCCTCCAGTGAGTAGCTCACCTCCTGACGCTCTAAAGTTTGTTCACCATCTACAAGGCACAAGTCAGGAGTGCAATGAAATACTCTGCACTTGCCTGGATGAGAGTGTAGCTCTAACAATATTCCAGAAGCATGATAACATCCAAAACAAAACAACTCTCATGATTGGTGCCCCATACATCACCTTAAACATTCACTCCCTCAACCATCAATGCACGGCAGTAGCGGTGTATAGCAATCTACAAGATGTCCCAATGTAACTTTAACATCACCTTCCAAACCCTCAACCTCTGACACCTAAAAGGACAAGGCAGCAAGTACATGGGAACATACCATTACCTATAACCTCCCCTCCATGCCATACAACGTCCTGACTTGGGACTGTCTCGCTGTTCCTTCACTGTTGCTGGATCAGAATCCTGAAATTCCCATTCAAACAACATTAGGGTTTACCAATTGCACATAAAGTGGCTTCTCAAGGCAATTGGGGAATAAATGCTAGTGTAGCCAGTAACGTGCACATCCTGTGAAAGAGTTTTTAAAAAATTGTAACAGTATCCTTCATTTTTATTTTTCCCTTATCTTGGGTCATATTGTATTGTTCTGTAATCATTTACTCAAGGCACTGTTTTTATGGCATTTCAAAGCAAGATACAACTTCAAGAAAAAATTAGAAATACAAGAGTAGTTTGTGCCATTATGGAGCTTAAATTAACACTGAAGTTAGTAAACCCTGTGCACAAGACCCTTCTGAAATGGACAGAGTATAACTGATTGCCCTACAGTCCACTGTATATCTAGGCAGTGTAGTAGTTTGTTAGATTCATTTAGGCTTTTCCTCTTGGGGAGGAGAAAATAAATCCAAAGCTGTTTATAGGGAGTCTCCTCAACTCACTCACTTTCCAGAAGCTGATAATGAAAGAATGAGTTTTCTAAGATATATCACCATGTTTGTACATCCACTGCTGGTTACACATGTCAGGAGTGTAGCTGGTGAGGGGAGCTCAGGAAACATTTTATTCAGCAGTAACAGAATCTCAATAGTTTGTCCTTTTTTTTGGTTATATTGAATATTATTTGTTCCTTCCCTCAAGTTAATGTTTTAGGTTGACCGCCATTCATTAGAACTGAGAATAGTAACTTTGTTCTCTCTCCACAGATACTGCCTAACTCGCAGCACCTGAATATTTGCAGTTTTTCTGTTTTCCTTTCTAGATTTCCAGCATTCAGTGTTCTGCTTTTCAACTAGTTCTTCTTCTTTGCAAATATCTGCTACCTTGTTTCTGCTCATTTGAAGCGTCCATTATGGGTCAACTTATCCAAAAATTTCTTACCCACCTTGCAGAGTGCCACATAGATAAATTAATATAATATGAACCTCGCAAACCAATGTTGATGAATAGTAAATCAATACCCAAAGTGTGCGTTACATGTGCTTGTGAGTCTCCATTCAATTCAAACACAATATTTTACCGGGATGAAAAAGAGGACTTCTGAGTTTCTCCTATATTAACTTGTCTCTTTCTGTTGCTTGCAGCTCTTCCTCCAAAGCCACCTAAACCCATGACGTCAATAACTGCCAATGGAATTAAAGATAGTGGAAGCATATCTCTGCAAGATGCCGAGTGGTACTGGGGAGATATCTCTAGGTCAGTATATCATTTGTGCCTAGTGGACTCCTTCATCTGTTGAGATGTAACTGCCAATTTTGCTTAAAACCAATTTATTTGATAATTAAGGACCTCAGCTTAATTCTGCTGCTAAGTTTAACTAACATAACAGCTTAAAATTAGTTTTGTGTATCAGGCAAAATTTCTGTCAGATCAATTGAATCAAGTAATGTGGCTTTAAGGAAGAAGGCCTTTCCTGGCAAGCAGCAATTTTCCTAATGAGCCCATCCATGCAAGATCCAACAGGAAAGCAAAGCTAGTTACCAATAAGAGTTCTCATACTTAGAAATGGAAGGATGAGGAGCTAGAAGGTAAAGTGATGAAACATTATACAAGTGCTAAATACCGTTGGGGTAGCAATGATGCATAATTAATATTTGTATTAAAAAAGCAATCAAAATAGTGTTGCTAGTCTTGTCATGATGTTAATCTCAGAGATTGAGTTTTCAGAGGAGCAGCTTTGCGAGGCGAAAATCGCTTATTCACAATAAATGTCAACAGGCCCAGTCTAATCACCACTTTTTTATTTATAGGGAAGAAGTGAATGACAAGTTGCGTGACATGCCAGATGGTACATTCCTTGTGCGAGATGCTTCCACCAAGATGCAGGGAGATTATACTTTGACCCTCAGGTATGCAATAGGTTAGAATACTGAAATATTTCTTGTCAAAATACTACATCTTTTTCAGTTTATTAAGCAGGGAAAAAATTGTTAATTTCATGAGTATTTTAATATAATTTTAAACTTCTATGTTGATATTTACTAGTTAACCTTTGAACTAAGCATGATATAAGCGATGCAGAAGTAGCTCCCAACTCCACTCCAAGAATTATCCATGCACTAATTTCTTTGCTATTCTTACAGAAACTTGTAGAAACAAATAATAGAAAACAAATGGGAGACAACCTGGTCAAGCTTGGTCTGTCTTGGCATAATGTAACTTGCATGCACCATAATCCTAATCACCACACACAGTTGTCATTTACAGAAACTGGTCCAGCTCCCCTATGAATGTCAGCATTTTCTAACTTCTTCCAGGAGTTGGTGAAAGTTGGTAAAGTGAAATGCTTCCAGCATCTAACTTAATTCTGCATTTTTACAACATACAATTGTATCCCCTGTTCTTATCTTTTTAAGTAGTATACCCACACAAACTGAATCTGACCCTTTCATTATTTTGAAGATTTCAATCCTGTTTCCCAAAATATACTTTTTTTTCCTAGTTCTACCCCCAAACTAGCTACCTCCTCTGAAATAAAAGCAGAAAATGTTGGGAAAACTCAGTGGGTCTGTCAGAATTTGTGGAGAGAGAAACAGAGTTAATGTTTCTAGTCTGTATGACTCCTCTTCAGAGCATTTATTTACTACCTCTGGTCCCTGTTACAGGGCCTCTGTAACCCACAATGTGAGTGTTCCAAAACTGGATTCTTTGTTCCAGATGTGGTTTGACCAAGGTTTTGTTCAGAGAAAGAATAGTACTTTTCTGTCTTTAATTAACCCAATAATACATTCTTGTATCCTATTTGTTTTCTCAATTGCCTTTCATTAGTGGTTGTATACCTTCACTGAATCATTCATTACAAGCATGTGATATTTCTCTTGTTCAGTAAGCTCATACATGCAGCCCTCCATGCTTACACTTCTTCCATCTGTTTTTCGTGTTGCATTTCTCTGGTAGATGTATTTTAATATAGACATGGGTCAGTTCCTTCATTGCATCTAGATCTCATTTTCAATCCTTGTATCTGCTCAAATCTTTTTGTCCTGCATAAACTTGCTGAGAATTTTGCTGATGCCTTTGTCTGATAAAAGCGACGTGAGTTTAAAGTTCTTAAGTTTATTTATTAGTCACAAGTAGGTTTACATTAATACTGCAGTGAGTTACTGTGAAAATCTCCTAGTCACCACACTCTGGGTATACTGAGGGAGCATGGCCCATGCACCTAACCAGCACACCTTTCAGACTGTGGGAGGAAATTGGAACATCTGTAGGAAACCCACACAGACACAGGGAGAACATGCACACTGCACAGACAGTGACCCAAGCCGGAAATCAAACCTGGGTCCTTGGCGCTGTCAGGCAGCAGTGCTAACCATTGTGCCACTGGTGCTTTCCCCAGTACCAATTTCTGTGGAAGTCCATTAGTAACTTTCTCGGCACAAACTACCTTCTGTCTATGCAAGGCAGTCTATCCAGTTCCTTATCTGACCCAGAATCTTCCTGTTAGTCCCACAAACTCTTGTGCAGCACTTCATCAAAAGCTTTTTGAAGGTTCAGTTACATGATATCGACTATGTTGCTGAATAAGTTTACTTATAGTCCTCTGGGATTTCATTAGCATTGGCAATTAATGTGCTAAGCCAACAATGAATTTCATTCCTCCTTCACCCATAAAGTGCTTTCCCACCAATACCTAACACATTCACATTTGGTATGTCTGAACTGAATTCTTTGTACACCTGTGAGAATCAAAGATTGTGCTTGATTTGTATTTTCTTTAATTCATACCAGATTTCAGTTGAATTTGATTTAGTGATAGCTTGTTGTAGGCTGCAGGAGTTTCTATATAATGTAAAGATGTGCTTTACATTATATAGAATGTAATAATCCTATTCAATCTATATATTAGAGTGACGTTCTGTGTCTTGGGCTTGCTAGTGCAGATTATTGGTGTCCTATTGAGTGATTTGAGTCAGTGACACATGATATTATAGGTCATATTTGACTTGCTTTACATTTTAAAAGATCAATGATTAGCCAATCAAAGTGTTTTATTTCTATTATGATCAAATAAGGAAACTTAGTAATGATATGTACATTTTCAAAAATCCACTCTTTGGTCGGACTGCAGAAGTATTTCTTAACACTGATTTTTTTTTTCTTTGAAAAACATAGAACATTACAGCGCAGAACAGGCCCTTCGGCCCACGATGTTGTGCCGACCAGTTAAAAAAACAATGACCCTCTAACCTAAACCAAACCCTTTCCATCCATAAACCTATCCACGGATCTCTTAAACGCCCCCAAACTAGGCGCATCCACAACTGCAGCAGGCAGGGCATTCCAATCCCTCACCACCCTCTGGGTAAAGAACCTACCCCTGACATCCGTCCTATAACTACCACCCCTTAATTTAAAGCTATGCCCCCTCATGCTAGCTTTCTCCATCCGAGGAAAAAGGCTTTCACTGTCCACCCTATCCAAACCTCTGATCATCTTATATGTTTCAATAAGGTCCCCTCGCAGCTGCCTTCTTTCTAATGAAAATGACCTCAAATCCCTCAGTCTCTCCTCATAGGACCTCCCCTCCATACCAGGCAACATCCTGGTAAACCTCCTCTGCACCCTCTCCAAAGCCTCCACATCCTTCCTATAATGTGGGGACCAGAACTGCACACAATACTGCACAAACCACTGTCTGGATTGTTGATGCAGCTGATTACCTGTTCAACACAACATTTTTCTCCCTCAGTTCACTCATGATTAACTTATGATAAAAGTTCAGTGAAATAATACTAAGTACAACTCCTTCTAAGCTTTTCAATTGCAATGGAAGGTTTTTATGAAAGGTGGTTACTTTAAAAAAAACAAAGCAAAGCTTTTAAAGAGGGATCAGTTGGTGTTCATTAATGGATTTTCTCTTCACTTTTTTTGTTCTATATCCTTATATGTCCTAACTTGTGTATTGTTTCCAAAGACATTGACATCCCTCTGATTTCTGTCCCAAGTTGATTTTCATCTTGTATAAAGCTGGTAAATGAACATCCATAGAATATTGGGTAGGGCATCACAGCAATCCCCAGTCTTGTCTTCACTCAGTAGCTGTGCACATGCGCTTTTAACACAAGCAGCAGGTGGTCATAGGAGCTTTTTCACTCCTCATTGCACCTGTTTCACACCTAACAATAGACCAGAGATGTTGGTGCCAGTTATAACACAGTTGCTACCTGTATCAAAATAAGTTTGAGCAGATAGATGAATGAACCTGATATGTTTTGATCTGTGTAGTTGGGCAGCAAGTTGAGGAGTGAGTACCTTTGCACATTGTGTCACAGACAACATAATTTGTACATAGTGTAACTGATCCAAAATCTGCATTAGCCAAAACTGTTACTACTGCAACGCCACTGAACAGAAGACATTTATAAAGACAAGAGTCATGATACTGAAGGCCATTTGAATCCAGGCTGACACTTTGTGGATCGGTCCATTCAGTCTCATTTCACTGCTCCATCCCTGCAAGTTTATTTCCTTCAAGTGCCCATCCAGTTTTTGAATTCATTGATTGTCGCTGTTTCCATCATCCTCATAAGGAGCTGTGTAAAAAAAACTTCTCCTCACGTGCCCCCTACATCTCTTGCCCAACAGCATTATATTTGTGCCTACTAATCTGTGCCTACCATTAGCTAATAAGAACAGGTATTCCTAGTCTACGTTAGTCAAACCTTGCATAATCTTGTACACCTCCATCAATCTCCTTTCCTCCAAGAAAAACAACCTTGGCTCCTTTGACTTAACTTTGCAACTAAATTCCCCATCCTGGAACCATTCTGGTAATTCTCCTCTGCAACTTCTAAAGGATCTTTGTATCTTTCCTAAAGTGTGGTGAGCAGCACTGGACATACTATGCTTGTCAGAGCCTAACCAGAACTGTCTAAAGTTTCAATGTAACTTCCCTGCCTTTGTCCTGGGTGCCTCTGAGGCTCAGGATCCTCCAGCCTTTGTGATATCGACACCAGCTACTGCGTTCCCTTCATTGACCTTCTCTGTTATGTCATCAAAAAATTCAATTAGATTGGTCCAGCATAATCTACCTTTCACAAATCCATGTTGGCCATCCCTAATTAACTTAAACCTTTCTGAGTGCCTGTTGATTTTTTTTTTCTCTGCACATCACACTTGCCATTCTCCAATTCTCTGACATCTATCACCTTTAAGAGGGATTGTTAGAGTGGACATGCAGAGACTATTTCCTTGGGTGGATGTAGCTGTTACTAGGGGGCATAACTATAAGGTTCATGATGGGAGATGTAGGAGGGATGTCCGAGGTAGATTCTTCACTCAGACAGTGGCTGGGGTGTGGAATGGATTGCCTGCTGTGATAATGGAGTCGGACACCTTAGCAACTTTCAAGCTGTTATTGGATAGGCACACGGAGCACACCAGAATTACAGGGAGGGGATAGCTTGATCTCGGGATTGGACATAGCTCGGCACAACATCGAGGGTCGAAGGGCCTGTACTGTGCTGTAATGTTCTATGTTCGATCCTGCACCTAAAGAAGATAATGAACATCCCTTCCACTATCTTGCCCCCATTTTCTTCAGTACCCTGGGGTGTAAGCATCCAGATCTGGCAATTTACCATTCTAACAGATGACCAGTCTAGCCAGTACCACCACTTTTCAATTTTCGTCCTATTCATTACCTCTAATAACTCCACTTCTACTGATTATGTTGTCAGATTAGCAAACACCAGTACAAAATACTTTGTGTTCAAACCTTGCTCCATATCTCTATGCATATGTAACCCTCTGTTCCTAATAACCCACTCCACTTCTTAGTAGATGCTTACAATTTATATGTCGGAAGAATTTTGGCTACTTTTTATGTTGACTGCCATTTTATTCTCAAAATCTCTTCGCCAGTTCTTTTCCTTTTCACTTTTTCCCCCTCAATTTGTGGTCTATGACCTGGTTCTTGCTTGAATGATTCACCTGACACAAAGTATCCTTTTCTCATTTTCTCAGTTTTCGTCATCATCCAAAGTGTCCAAGTTTTGTTTTCTCTACCTTTTGCCCTCATTAGAATATACCTGGCCTCTACATGAAGCATCTCTTTTTTAAAAAAAGTACTGATTATTCCATCAGTTTTTCCTGTAACTTTTTGATTCATTTTTACCCTGGGTTCTTCCTTTCTCATCTCATTGAAATGAACTTTCTTCTGATTTAGACATTATGCTTCAGATTGTTCTTGCTCTTCTGCATTACTAATCTAAATCTTGAATATCGCTAAAGCGAAAGTCATGTTGCTGAAGATTTCATCTTGCACTCATCAGGCAAACATAAGAATGGGCAGTCACAACAATTTATACTACAGGACAAAAGAGGTGCTGATTGGTTGACAAGTCAACTCTGATCAATCGAGGCACTGCCAAGGAGAAAGCAGTAAGGAACTATAAAGTCGCCTGAACATAATGCATGAATGTATGTTGCATCTAACAAGTGTTAATGAGCCATGTTACAGGTTCGGCTGTTTATCTTAAATTTTTTAAGGTTTATCTATTAGCGCACTTGGGATTGTTCAGCAAGTGCTGTGCATTCGTGGAATCATATTGAACAGAGTAGGCATTTTGAGTTGAGTTGAAGTATGGGCTGACTTGAGCACTCTGCCTATTATGAGCAGCTAGAGGAGCATGTTCTTGCATTCAGTCAGCCAATCTTGGGAATGTGCAGCCTATATACTGGCATGTTGCTCAATTGTATAGTTGGCAGAATGTCTTTTTGGACTGATGGCGGCATCCTATTAGTGGAAAATACCACTTGTGTTGTCACCGCATTGTAACAGTGTGAAACAGCTTATTTAATAAGACATAGAGATATATAGCATGGAGACAGGCCCTTCAGCCCACCTCGTCCATTCAGCCAGGTTTTCTAAATTGAATTAGTCCTATTTTCCTCGTTTGGCTCATTGACCGTTAAACCATTCTTATCCATGTACCTGTCCAGATTTCTTAAATGTTGTAATTGTATCCCCACCTCCACAACCTCCTCTGGTAACTCATTCGATATATGCATCACCCTCTTTGAGGAAGAAGTTGCCCCTCAGATCGCTTTCAGATTTTTCCCCTCTCACCTTAAACCTATGCCCTCTAGTTTTGGACTCACCTACCCTGGGGAAAAGACCTTGGCTATTCACATTATCTAGGCCTCTCATGATTTTATAAACCTCTAAGGTCACCCTTATCCCCTGTGCATCAGGGGAAAAAGTCCTAGCCTATTCAGTATCTCTTTATAATTCAGACGTTCCAGTCTTGGTAACGTCCTTGTAAATTTCTTTGCACCCTTTCCAGTTTAATAACATTCTTCCTATGGCGGGGCCACCAGAATTCTGTGTAGTACTCCAAAAGTGGCCTTATCAATGTCTTGTACAGTTGAATCATAACATTCCAACTCTTGTACTCAATGACCAATGAAGGCAAGTGTGACAAATCGCTTCTTCAACACTCAGGAACATGGTTTCTTTCAAGGAACTGTGTACCTGCACTCCTTGATGTCTCTGTTCGACAACACTCCCTAGGGCCCTATCATTAATGGTGTAAGTCTTGCCCTGGTTTGTTTTACCAAAATGCAATACCTCGCGCTTATCAGAATTGAACTCCATCTGTCATTCCTTGGCCCAGTTGATCAAGATCTCATTGTAATCTTAGATAACCCTTTTCTCTATCCACTACACAACCAATTTCCTTTAAATTTTTAAGGTACTTTGCCTTTTATGGTAATTCGAGGTAGATCAAGCATTTTTAAAGTCCGCGTGTGGCAGCCTTTCGCCTGTTTGCAAGCTTGTATGATTCACGGTGAACAGCAATCTGAACAGGATAGCCATTGTTCTGTAGGATTGCTTTGATGCATTCTTTTTCTGTGTCGCGCTTGCAAGGCGAGCAAAAGCCCGATTTACAAAATTGTTGATCAGGCCAATCTTGTAGTTTATAGAGCTCTATGGACCCCAGCATTATCAGTGAAAGTAGACTTGTAGCAGACAGCAGTGGAGAAACTATTTGCAGATTTTTCAACTGGCATGTTGAGGTAAGGCAGCACGGTACGTTGGATTGATCCATCTCAGTACTGTGGGGTGGGGTGCATACAGAAATCTTTACACCGCTGCAAATTCAAAGATTACAAACATATCTTCATATTGGAAATATATATGGGCCAGAAGGTTAGGACTTATTCCGTCAAAACCACCCATCCTATGGAAACCAATGTAACTGTTAGCAAGTGTTAGAGGAGATCCCATGGCTAGGCCACCCATTTGGGCATAAATGGTTTCGGTA
Organism: Carcharhinus amblyrhynchos; assembly: GCF_965287045.1. NCBI lineage: Eukaryota > Metazoa > Chordata > Chondrichthyes > Carcharhiniformes > Carcharhinidae > Carcharhinus > Carcharhinus amblyrhynchos. The sequence goes on along the minus strand of NC_137332.1, from coordinate 34,856,291 downwards.
GAACTGAACTTGACCGTGAGAGTTGCTAAATTCGTAAGTTTAGTGAATGCAGATTCAGAAAATGGCAGCACATCTAGCTTGCTGTGACATAGTGACAGGGCATTAATGTCAGTGACTTCCTTGGCTTTGCATATAAACTACCTATGTCAAACAAGCATATAGGCAAGAACTTGTTATCAGTGTGTAGGTCACCTATAGTTTTAGTGAGGATGAAGGCAACCTTCACTGTGTACATGGAAAAATCACAAAGAGCTCAACCATTTGGCCAATTCATGCTGCACAGAGCCAGTTATTGATAAAATAAAGTGTGATAGGACGTCACTTTTGTGTGCGTTACACAGTCCATACATGAATGGGTGTAGTAAGCCATGACACATCATCATGAATGTCACAACGCATCTTGATACTCCTACACAAGTCCAACAAATGTTCTTAAAGCTTGCTTTTGAGCAAGGCTACATGATCATGCTTGGCAGCAGATCCGAATAAATGTGAACACCATTCACTTCTTACAACACAGGATGTGAGTGTGGCCCACCCCTAAGTGGGAAGCCGCCACCTTGAACTGCTACAGTTGATGCGTAATGGAGATACACTTGTGCTGTTGGGAAGGGAGGTCCAGGATTTTGATTCAGTGACAGTGAAGGAATGGTAAAATATTTCAGCATCATGACTTGGAGGAAAATTTGCAGGTACTGATATTCCCGTGCAACTGGTTCCCTCATTCTGGTAGAGGTGTTGTTGAAGGAGCCTTGAGTTGATGTATTGCATTTTGTAGATGCTTGGTCTTGTAGACACTGTTGTCAATGGTGGAGAAAGTGAATTTTGTAGATGGGGTGCCAATCAGGCTGTTATTTTGTCCTGATTGTGACCAAGATTTTTGAGTGACTCCAGCCAACCAGGCAAGGCTGGAGAGTATTCCACCGAAATCCTGACTTGTGTCTTTTAAAACATGGGCAGGCTTTCAGGCGTCAAGTGGTGATGTGCTCGCTGCAGAATTCCCAGCCTCTAACATGCTCTTGTAGCCACAGTGTTTATATAAGAACATAAGAAATAGGAGCAGGAGTAGGCCATCCAGCCCTTCGAGCCTGTCCCGCCATTCAATAAGATCATGGCTGATCTGTCGTGTCTCAGTTCCACATTCCCGCCCTCTCCCCATAACCCTTAATCCCCTCGCTTATCAAAAACCCATCAACCCGTGTCTTAAAAATATTTAGCGAGGCAGCCTCCACCACCTCAACGGGCAGAGAATTCCAGAGATTCACCACCCTTTGAGTGAAGAAGTTCCTCCTCAACTCCGTTCTAAACCGCTCCCCCTCTATCTTGAGGCTGTGCCCCCTAGTCCTACTGTCCTTTCTGAGCGGGAAGAGCCTCTCCACCTCTATCCTATCCATCCCACTCATCATCTTATACGTCTCAATGAGATCTCCCCTCATTCTTCTAAACTCTAACGAGTACAAGCCTAGTTTATTCAGCCTCTCCTCATAGCTCATATGGCTGATCCATTTCAGTTTCTGGTCAATGGTAATCTCCCAGAATGTTGCTGGTGGGGGATTCAGCAGTTCAGCCATTTAATGTCAACAGGATATGGTTAAATCCTCTCTTGTTGGAGATAGTTCTTGCCTGGCACATGTATGTCAGTGTCACTTGCCACTTATCAGCCCAAACCTGAATGTTGCCCAGGCCTTGCTGCATACGGACAGGGAATGCTTCAATACCTGAGGAGCTGTGAATGGTGAACATTGTGCATTCATCAGCAAATTTCCTACTTCTGCTGAAGGAGGGAAAATAGTTGATAAACCGACCAAAGATGGTTGAGGCCAAGGACCTTCAGGAATTCCTGCAATGATGTCCTGAGACTGGACTGATTGACCTTCAACAACCACAAGCATCAACCTTTATGACTCCAACCAATGCTGCACTCGATCATGTGCTGCCTTGAGGTCCGGGGTAGTCGCTGTCACCACCTCGTATGACCACTGGCTAGGTATTTCACTGAGGGGAATTTGTCGTTTTTAGGGACTGGACAGGACATAACTGGGCAATTTTCCACATTGCCACGTAGATGCCAGTGTTGTAGGTGTACTGGAACAATTTGGCTGTAGGTATGGCTAGTTCTGGAGCACAAGTCTTCAGTACTCTTGCTGGAATGTTGTCAGGGCTCATAACCTTTTGCAATTTAAATACTTTGGTCAATATAATCACACTTGTTTAAATTGACTGTTTCAGCCTCCTTGGCTGGCTTGCAAATATGTACGTCTGGTTTGGCCCTGAGGCCTTAAGACCAATAAACATTTGCTGCATATGAAAATTAAATAAAATCTTTAGGTTTTCCATAATATACAGCACCATACGCAGAAATACTTTCTAGTTGAGACAAGAGTGTAACTGATCATGGAAGTTCACCTCAACGCATTTCAGAAATTCCTCCTCTTCTGGCTTTAACACTACCCCAAGTAATTAATGTACCAGGCGACTAAAGTTGATTGGCATCTCCACTCTAGTTCTTGCACCTCTGTGATTTCCCTTCAAGTTTGCTCCTTTATCCCCCTCAGTATTTGGAGGCCTATTGAACACCCTCAGTTGCATGATCATACATACCCTTTTTGTTTCTCAGCTGTAACCAAATGGATTCTGTCCTTGTCTCCTCAAGGGTATCTTTTTCCAACACGACAGTATCTTTCCTAATCGGTTTTATAGTTTGTTTACTAGGGTCACATGTAGGCTTGCGTTAACACTGCAATGAAGTGACTGTGAAAATCCCCTGGTCGCCACACTCTGGCACCTAAGAGAGAATTGAGCATGGGCAATGCACACGCACTTTGTTCCTTCCCTATTTTTTCTTAGCGCTTTATGTCCGTAAATATTAAGCGCTCAGCCATCATCATTTTCAGTCACATTTCCATTATTGCTACTGCATCATATTCCCACATGGCTGGTTTTGCTTAGCTCACCAACATTATTCATATGCATTGTAAATCTGTCTTTGCATTCATTCCACTCATATCTGATATGGAACAATTCCCTTTTCTAGTACTGCCCAACACTCACTTTATGACCGTATTCCTCTTTTCTCTTTCTATATGGCATTCCCCTACCAATTTAATTCAGATCCAAGGAAAATTTGTACTGTATCACTATAGTACTTTTCACACCCTCAGGACACCCCACAGCACTTTACAATTAATTAATACTTCTGATGTGTAGTGATCATCATAAGGTAGGAAACATGATAGCCAATTTGCACACTGCACACTCCTGAAAACAGCAATGCAATAATGACTCGAGTTTTAGTGATGTTGACTGAGGAATAAATGTTGGCCGTGGTAATGGGGATAGCTCCCTCCTGTTTAATAGTGATAGAATAATGTCATGAGATCTTGAGACGTACGTGAGAGCATTGTCACAACTTCATTTTAAGGTTGCATTCAAAAGATAGCACTGCCTTGGTAATGTACTGGAGTGTTGGTATGGATTTTGCGCTTGTGAGATTTGAGCCCAAAACTTTGACTTCGACGAGAGTGAAGTTATTTTTAGTTATGGATCACTGTTGTCTTTATTGTTCCAATGTCTACATTTTGCAACTTTCAATGTTTAACATGCCTAACACATTGATACAGAAACCCATTGTTAATTGCTAAGAACATCATGTTTGCCATGTAAAGCCATGAACTAGAAAGGGTTCTGGTCTCGTTTTCATTTTGTTTTGTTGTTTTTATTCATGTTGGCTTCTACCCCATTCTATTAACACGAATACCCAACTGAAAGGAGAGGGTGGAGACCTGGTATCAAACTCTGCCCACAGCAATCTATTGCTGGTTGCTAGGAGGCACGCAAAAGTGGCATTGGATGACTTGGACTTGGGCCTATAGCCTCTGCTATTAGAGACTATTGAGAGCCTAACTAGTTGCCATTTTGAGGCAATTCAACAGTCAGATTCTGTGATGATCAAGCTACATTTCATTCAGATTACTGTTTCACAGTTCTGTGCTAGACACTCCACTCAACCGTGCTTTTTTCCCTAAAACACCAATTGGTAGTTTTCTCTTTCCTACTGTATGCAACCCAAGACCAATAAAGTAAAAACATAAAAGGCAGATTCTTGAATCCAATAAAACTTGTCATAGACTGTTAGCCTTTGTGAAAACCTTGAGATTAATGGGTATCAAACATCTACTGTCAATCATATGTATTTACCATAGTGTGAGTGACTTACTTTAGAATGGACGTAATCAGAGGAACCTTGTCTCTCATCTGTTAGAATTCTATTTTTCCAATAGTTACTATTGTCAGGATGGTTCAAAGTCTGTATTGAGTAAAATGCCATTGGGTACCTGGATGTATCAAGGTTAAAATGCTGTGTTAGGACCTGAGTTTGAATCCACTTATGATCGTATGTACATGTGAAATAGCAGAAGTAGGCTATTCAGCCCTTCAAGCCTAGTCTGCCATTCCATAAAGTCATGGCTGATTTGTTTGTTGAGTTCCAAATTCCTTATTTACTCCGGATAGCTTAGATTTCTTTTGGGCAAAGGAATCAATCTATCTCTGTCTTAAAAATATTCAATGATCCCACTTCCATCACCACCTGAGGAAGAGTTCCAAAGTCGCATGCCTTCTGACAGCAAACATTTCTCTGCACTTCTGTCCTAAGAGGGTGCCCCCTGAAACATTGTCCCCTAGTTCTGGACTCATCCACAAGAGAAAATTCCTTTCAACGTCCACCTTGTCAATACCGTTCAGGATCTTATTTACTTCAATCAAGCCACCCATCAAGCCCGGTCTTTCCAAGCTATTCTCATAAGACACCTGCTCATTCGACATATCAATCTAGTAAACCTCTTCTGAGCACCTCTAATGCATTTATAGCCTTCCTTAAATAAGGAGACCAAAACTGCACAAAGTATTCAAGATGTAGTCTCACCAATATTCTATATAACTGAAGCATAATATCCTTATTTTTTTGTTCAGTTTCTGTCACGATAAAGGAGAGCATTCCATTAACTGCCTTGATTACATTTAGCACCTGCATACAAACCCTTTGTGACTCATGCACAAGAACACCTAAATCCTTCTGCATCTCAGCATTGTGGAGTTGTCCTTCATGTAAGTAATAATCTGCTTTTATTCTTCATGTCAAAGGAAACAACTTTACATTTTTCCCACGTTATACTTCATCTGCTAGATTTTTGCTCACTCATTCAACCTTTCTGTGTCCATCTGTAAACTTTGTCTTCTTCACACCATACATTCTATCTATCTTTGTGCCTGCAAATTTGGCTACCATTAATTTACTCCCCTCATCTTAACTTATTTATGTAAAATGTTGATGCCCTAGAACAGACTGTTGTGAGAGTCCACTTATCACTTTCTGCCAAAAGACAGAGACTCGTTTATGCATATTCTGTTTTCTGCTAGCCCACCAATCTTCATGAAATTATAAAATCCCTAAAATACGGATGGAGGCTATTTGGCCCATCAAGCCTGCATAATCCCGCAGGGCTCTATCCCCTTTATCCCCATATATTTACCCTGCTGTTCTCACTGACACTATTGGGCAATTTACCATGACCGGTCAACTTAACCCGTACATCTTTGGACTGTGGGAGGAAACCAGAGCATCAAATGGAAACCCATGCAGACACAAGGAGAACATATAAACTCCACACAGTCACCCAAAACTGGAATTGAACCTGGATCCCTGGTGCTATGAGGCAACAGTGTTAACTACTGTGCCACTGTGTTGCCCAATCCAGAGTAATATATCTTATATCATGAACTTTTATTCATTAACCTTTGATGTGGCACCTCATCAAATACTTTCTGAAAATCCAAGTACTGTACATCTACAGGCTCCCACAGCACATGTCACTCCTTCAAGGAATTCTAGTAAATTGGTTAAATATTTCTGTTTTACAAAACTATGCTAATTTTTCCCAATTACCTTGAGCTTGTCTAAGTGCCCATCAATAACCTCTTCAATGCTTGATTCTAATACTTTCCCCATGACAGATGTCAAGTTAATTGACTTATAATTTTCTGTTTTCTGCCCTTCCCCTTTCTTGAATAGAGGGGTTATATTTGTACTTTCCAGTCTGATATAATCTTTCTGGAATCTTAACAAATTTTGAACAATTAAACCAACATGACTATTATCTCATTAGGCACTTCTTTTAAGATCTGCAGAAAAAGTCCATCACGACCCAGAGACTTGTCAGCCCACAGCTCCGTCAGTTTGCTTAATTTGCTTTGATTTGGTACAATCAGTGATTGTAATTTCACCAAGTCCTTCTTTTTCTTCGCACCTCCCAATTCACAGTGATTACTGGACTGTTTCTTGTATCCTGTACAGTAAATAGAGAGACACATTTTTTGTTTACTTCATCTGTCATTTCCTTATTATCTACTAATAACTCGCCATTCTAGTTCTCCAAAGAACCAACACCCTTTTTAAACACCTGTAGAAACTCCCGCTATCTGTTTTTACATTTCTAGCTAGCTTCCTCTTCGATTTATATCTCCTTTATAGCAGGAACATTCCTATTTGAGTATCTGAAAAAATCCCCTCTGATGTCTGCCACTTCTTCTTTATTGATCTATCCCCTAGCCTAGTATCCCAGTTAATTTCATTTTGCTCAGCTTTCATTCTCACATAATTGTCCTTTAAGTTTAAAATACTGGTCTTAGACCCACTCTTCTTCCTTTCAAACCAGACGTAAAATTCAACGATATTGTTGTTGCTGCCACTCAGGGCTGCCTTTAATCTGAGGGCATTCATTAATCCTGTCACATTGCACAATACAAAGTCTAAAATAACTTGCTCTTGTTGGTTCCAGAACATCCTGTTCTAAGTAACTATCTCAAAGGCATTCCAAGAACTCCTCATCCAGACTACCACTGCCCATCTGATTGTTGCCATTCCTTTATCACAAGCTATCAGTATTTTTTCTTATATACTTTGCGCTACATTGTGGTTACTGATAGGAGATCTAGAGACCACCCCCACTAATGCCTTATTTCACCTATCATTCCTCATCTACCAAATTGATTCCACATCCTGATCTCCTGAACCATGGTCATCTCCTCTTAGTGTGCACCAGTGCCATCATTGGTCAACAGTGCTGCCCCTCCACCTTTATCTAGCTTATTATTCTTGTCATATATCCCTCAATATTCAGGATCCAATCTTGTCCTCCTGCTGGTCTCCACAATGGCTATCTGATTGTATTTATTTTACTTCAATGTGTGCTGTCAGTTTGTTTACTTTGAATGCTGCACACATTTAGATACATTGTCTTTTTTTATTTTTGTAACATCTAATCTTGATTCTTTGTGCTTCCTTAGTTTTTTTCTCTCTGTCCCTTCCTGCTATTCTCTGGTCATTTGCCATATTACTATTTGCCTCTCTTCCTTGAATGATGGAACTTATCAAGTGATCTCAGCTTATGAAAGTCCAAAAAGGCATCGATTGATGGTCTTACCTGGTAACAACGTTCTAAGAAATGAAAATGTCATGTTGATACAGGGAAGCTGATTGTGTGATACTAGAATTCAAGGCACTTGGGGATGAAGTAGAGGCCACATCATCCGACATTGGCTTACGTTTATCTGACCTGGGGCGAAAAGTGAATTGGCATTAGTAATTGCCTCAATTTTCTACAGAAGCACTTGAAGTGCTTCTTTGCAGTCATCATAGTTTAAAAATAAAAATTATTTGAAAATCAATACACTTCACTATTCACCATGTTTATCGTGACAAAGCTAATATTGCGAGTTGCTCCCTCTTCACAATGGAGTGCTCCGATCTAATAGAATGTATTCACTAAGGATATGATCAGAGATGGTGTGCAAACTGATTAGCACTAAAGGACTAATATTAATAAAATAAATATTTGCATTTATATAGCATCTCTCACCAGGAGCCCAAAATTTTTTCCAGCGAATGCAGTAATTTTGAAGTGTATTCACTATTGTAGAAAACGTAGTAATCGATGAGCACAGTGTTAACTCCCAAAAACTGCAACATGAATATTGGCCAGGACATCAGGAAAACTATCCTTCACTTTGAAATCATGCCATGGGATCTTTCATGCTGCTCTCCCTTCAGTTTGTGGTTGTTGGTGACCTTAATGCAGTCCTTAAAAGCTGAGCCACATCAGTACCTCCCTTTGCAAGTCAACTTGCATTCTTCTGCTCAACTGACCACTCACTCCTTTATATTTGTCCTTTTACAGGAAAGGAGGCAATAACAAACTAATAAAAATATACCATCGAGATGGAAAGTATGGCTTCTCTGACCCACTCACTTTTAACTCGGTGGTGGAACTCATTAACCATTACAGGCATGAGTCCCTTGCCCAATACAACCCAAAACTGGATGTGAAATTAATGTATCCAATATCCAAATTCCAGCAGGTAAGATGAGGCTTTATATTTCCCTCATTTGGTAATTGAACCCCTCTAATAATATGGTTTTTGGGTAAGATATTAAAAATGAATTCTAAATGAGATGTGGTTATTGTAAGAGAACTGACATGTGGTCAAAGCTTAATAAATGTGACAAATTAATATGTATACCAACCCAAGTTTTTTTCAGAAAATTTGTAATTAATCATGAACATGCTAGCTGCCTCAGGTATTGTAAGGGCTTTGCCATGTTTTTAATGCAGGCATGAACTTGATTATTAGTTTGGTACTGAAATCGTTATGTAGGTTGATTGTATTGTGTCTCATACAGGGAAATCTCCACACATTACATGAAGTCTTCATTTACTAGTTGTTTATTAGGTGAAGTGAAAATGATTGTTCAGGGATTAAAGAAGTGCTGATTTTTTTTTTCTTGGAAATTGTATTCAGTTATTTCTAATTGTACACCTAACATTTAGCAGCCTGTCTTCATGATCAAGCTAATGTTGATGAGACTTAAAGGTATTTTGTATGATGTGCTGCCCACTTTGTTAAACAGGATCAGGTGGTGAAAGAAGACAATATTGATGCTGTGGGCAAAAAACTGCAGGAATACCATAACCAATATCAGGATAAGAGTAAAGAATATGACCGGCTTTATGAAGAATACACACGGACTTCACAGGTATGCCATGTGCAATTCCAACGGAGTACTTTGTACTTGGCAGTAATTTATTCCAATCATTGGACCCCAAATGGTTTGTAACTGTGACTGCTGGGGCAAGGGAAGAAATTTCTTAACAAGTGAGGGCTGGATAGTTGAGATTTGAGGATGGGAATAGGAGAGTTATTCTTTTTAGCTCCTTCCTTTTTAAGGTATGATATGACGTGCAAGATGAGGTAAATTGCATACACAGTAATAAGAGGAAAGATTTTGACTTGAGTGGTCTTTACACGTTCCATTTCTTTTTGATTTTCATAGAACCCTCCAGTGCAGGAGGAGGTCATTTGGCCCACTGAGTCCGCACCAACTGCAATCCCACTCAGGCCCTATCCCCATGCATTCACCCTAGCTAGTTCCCATGACACTGAGGGGCAATTTAGCTTGGCCAATCCACCTGACCCACACTCTTTGGACTGTGGGAGGAAACCAGAGAACCCAGAGGAAAACCATGCAGACACAGGGAGAACGTGCCAACTCTGCATAGACAGTGACCCAAGCTGGGAATTGAACCCAGGCCCCTGCGTTGTGAGGCAACAATGCTAACCACTGTATCACCATGCAGCCGATTTTATTGCGATTTGAAAGATGGTTTCATTTAGTTTTGGGTCCTGCATGTTGGTAATGGCAATGTTAACACCGATGCGTGATGGTATTTACACTGAAAGCTAGCATGAGGTTGCCACAATTTCCAGATATATATTAGGATTATATGATCTGTGCATCACTACCTTTTTGTTCCTCAAAAACTCTAGTGCTTCCTATGGGGACTGATTTCAAAGCATCACTACTTTTAACGTATTCAGCTATGTGTTAGCAATGGATTTAGCTACTTTTTTTTTTAAGAGGTGTAATGCTGGCACATCCTCTTCAGGTGTTTAAAGTTTTGTGATTTGCTTTAAGTCTGGTATGTTAAGGCCAAGTTCTCCCAAATTGCACATTTCGCAGAAATCTTTTTGTCACAATACATTTTTTGAAATAGTTTTTGAATGCAGTCCCCCCAATCTTGTGATTCTCATTTTAGCAAAAGTTGCTACCAGTGTCTTCAAAAGATTTGATTCTATCATGCTGCTCCAGCAATTCCACTGCATTTTTAAGGAACAGTGCAGCTCCTGTTATATTAATCTGTGGTTGTGCTGGTGTCAGCCGTAGGCTCGGATAATAATTTGTGTCATATGTGAGGCAGGATCTTACTGTTCAAAGTGATTGTTAATTTCTGAATTAATGTCCAACCTTTTTAGTACTAAAGTTGTCCTAAATCTATTGCATTACAGTACACCTTTCTTTGCCAAGTGGTAGAATATGGATGACTTTATATAAATCTAGAAATTAATCTATAGCCATTTGCATCTGCCTGTGCCTATTATTTAGAACCACTGCATTCTGGCCAAAAGTTTACTGTAAAATCTGCACCTGGTTTATATTGGAAGTTTGAATTTCACAGGACTAAAACTTTTAAATAAATCCCCTTTTGCGGCATGGTGGCACAGTAGTCAGCACTGCTGCCTCACAGCACTAGGGGCCCGGGTTCAATTCCAGCCATGGGTCACTGTCTGTGTGGAGTTTGCACGTTCTCCATTTGTCTGCGTGGGTTTCCTCCGGATGTTCCAGTTTCCTCCTGCAGTCCAAAGATGTGCGGGTTAGGTGGATTGGCCATGCTAAATTGCCCCTAATTATCAGGGGCACTAGCTAGAGTAAATGCATGGGATTACTCGGATAGGGCTTGGGTGGGATTATGTTTGGTGCACATTGGTGGGTCTAATGGCCTCCTTCTGCACTGTAGAGATTCTATGATTCCTTGCAATAATGTGTAACTTTGCTTTTCCACAATATCTGGAGAAGATGCAGATCAATGACCAAACTTTACTACTGGCTTGTATGGGTAGATGAGCTGCTTGGTTCCAGGACATATTAACCTCCATCTCAACAACATTACCACTGAGGTAATGGCCTATACAAAAGTGTTGACCAAAGCCATTGGTAGCAGTGATATTATGGCTATGAGGCTGTCTAAATCAAAATTAAAATAAAATACACTTTTTTTTTGAGAAAGAGTTGCAGAATAGAATTTTGCAATATAATTGAGTGCGCTCCAGGGCCACCATTAAGTACCAAAATACATTCATAAAAGAACATCACATCAATTTCTGACATTTATTGATTCTAGACTGTAGTTTACAATAGAATCCAGTGAAATTACATGTGCATATTACAGTAAAAAATGTAGAATATTTAGTGCAAACTCTATTGAACTGTTTTTGAAATATAACTTGTAAACCTCTTAAAGGTAAAACCAATCTGTCTCTAACAGGAAATACAAATGAAGAGAACTGCAATTGAAGCCTTTAATGAAACAATAAAAATATTTGAAGAGCAATGTCACACTCAAGAGCGTTACAGCAAAGAATATATTGAGAGATTTCGCAGGGAAGGGAATGAGAAGGAAATTGAAAGGTACTTACCAAATCTTCAATAAAAGGAGTAGCCTGTTGAATAGAAGAAGCGCTTCCATCTCTTAAATCTAAAGCAGAATGTTACTTTGAAAGAAGTTATTTGGCCCAACTAGTCCACTTTGCCATTGCATATATTCCACACTTGCCGCCTCCCACCTTACTTCACCCTCTCAGTTTATCCTTACATTACTTTCTCCCTCACGTACCAATCTCATTCCCCTTAAATGCATAGAAGTAATGAATTTGCTCTGAGGTAGCAAGTTCACATTTTCATCACTCTGGATAAAGATATTGCTGATTAATACTTTATTGAATTTATTAGTAGATATCTTATACTTGTGGTTTAGGGCTTCCCCACAAATAGAAACATCGTCATCGTCATATGCACCTAATCAACCCCTTTCGTAACCTTAGAAAATCTTTATCTAGCCGCCTCTTTTTCTTTAGCATAGCCCCCTGTCTGTTCTGTCTTACCATCTCAGTTCATCTTAATAAATTTGGTAAATCTACTTTACACTTCTATCTCTTTTTGTAATGCAGAGACAACTGTGCATAGCACTTTAAATGTGGTATGACCAATATTCTATAAAAGTTTAATATAATAATTTTTTTCCCATTCTGTTCATCCAGCAATGAATCCCAGTGCTTTGTTTGCATTTATGTGATTTTATGAACCTTTCTTAATTTTATTGATTGTGACCCTTAGATGTAGTTTCTCCTCTTCTTCTCAACAGTATGAAAATTTGCATTTGCAAACCAGCAGCTAACCAGATTATTGCTGTTATGCAAAGCCTGAATATATACATGTCAGTTAGAAGGTATATTAGAGGTGAACAACTATGAATCTAGGAAGGAGAAATAGAGCAAATAATTAACATGTACATTGTGACTGAATATGAGTAAATACAAATAGTCTGTCCCATCCACACAATATCATGCTATGCGTTAGATGCCAATAATTGAAAACATTTCACTTGTGTGGTAGGATAATGATGAACTATGAAAAACTCAAGTCTCGTCTTGGGGAGATACACGACAGCAAGATGCGCCTGGAACAGGATCTGAAGAAGCAAGCATCTGATAACCGGGAAATTGACAAGAAAATGAACAGCATCAAGCCTGACCTAATTCAACTGCGTAAAATCAGGGATCAGTATCTGGTGTAAGTAGAAACTGAAAATAAATTATATTGGACTTACTTTTCTGAGGGGCCAAGTATGATTGAACATTGGCAGTATAACAATTAGGATTTACGGCTTTTCCCCCCTTTCTGCATCTTGCAGATGGCTCAATCACAAAGGAGTGCGTCAAAAGCGAATAAATGACTGGCTTGGAATCAAGAATGAAAATGCAGATGAGTAAGTATAATTGTCTTTGTAAATTACATTGCTGGGGAATTCTCTTTTTTCTTTTACCTGAAGCTGAAATGGTTATATAATTAGTCTCATCCTTAATATCTTAAACAAGGTTTTCTATGAAAGCCTGCTGTCTTTCAGTTTGCTCAAATTTAGAAATGGTGGGGAATCTGTGTAAATGGACTGAGTGTAGATTGGAAGGGCTTTGCTACAAAGTCAATTGTTTAAATTTTGAGTCAGAGTAAGGAATTGCTGCGAAGCTGTATGATGAGTTTATTTCTGGAGGTATCTGTTATGTGTTACATCTGGCCATGGTACAGCTCTATTTAAAAAAAAACTATCCTCATTGTTTGTGTACATCTTTGTTAGTTAACAAAATTATCAGGATTGTGATAATGCAACAGGGAAAGCAGTTCAAACTAGAATTTGATATTTCATCTGTAACTAAGAAAAGGATTTACTTTCTTGAAGAAATTCTTCATTGTGATGAATGTAAGCTAAGTCTTAATAGGATTATGTTTAGTTCCTTTATATTTTGATCAGACAGACTTGTATGAATGTGATGGGGAATGGAAGCAAGTGGCAAACTTGTGTGCTAATATCTGGAGAAAAGTTAATAATTTATCAGAAGTGTATCATCAAAACATCATAGCCAAATCTCTAACTCCAGCTCTTTAAATTTCAGATTTACAGAATTTTCTTTTTTATCTTGACATTTGTTTTTGGGAAGAGCAATTTTAAGAATCTTTCCCTGTAGAGACGAATAAATCCAGGAGTTTGTATCCAGTTTTTAAGAATCCAAAAATTGGTTCAAAACATTTGTGCAGTCTCTTCAGATCGTGTGTACAAAGCCATGGTAAAGAATTTTACTGACTGTGCTAGTGATAGCTAATGGCAGACCATTAATTATGCAGTCATTGATAGTGCCCAATTATGATATATTGGGTCCCTTCCAGAGCACTTAATAGGAATGTAAACGTATTGATTTAGATTAACAGACCCATAGTCTAGTTTAGGCATTGAGGGCAAGTAAGTTGCTATAATTCTTCAGGTTCCCAGTGAGAGAACCATATGTAGGCCTCCTAATCAGGATCACCTATTTACATGGGCTTTGATTCAGTTTTGTGGACAACCAAGCTTGCTACTTGATGTATTTGTGATTATACGCAATTATACTAAGTTGATTGGTGCTATAAAGAGGGAACATTTAACTCACCTTGAAATTGCCTTGGCTAAACTACATTTGTGAATTATAAAACAAGGTATGACAACAAGCCACATGAGTTATTTAGTCAGATGACTGAAATATTGTTCTAAGTGATGGATTTTAAGGAGCATCTTAAAGGATGAAAATGAGATAGAGAGGTGCAAGGAGATAATTCTGAAGCTTAGGGCCTGGGCAGTTGAAAACACTGGCACCAGTAGTGGAGCAGTTAAAATTGAGGATGCTCAAGAGGGTAGAATTAGAGGAGCAAAGATATTCTAGAGGGTGATGGGGCTGGAGGAGATGACAGAGGTAGAAAGGGATGAGGCCATAGGGAGATTTGAAAACAAGGATGAGAATTTTTAAATCAAATGTGGCTTGGCTGGGAGCCAGTGCAAGTCAGTGAGCATATGGGTGATAGAGAAATGGGACTTGCTGCGACTACAAAAGGACAACAGAGTTTTGGATTATCTCAAATTTAATAAGGATCGAATGTGGGAGAATAATTCGAATAGTTAAATCTAGACGTCATGAATGAGAATTTCAGCAGCAGATAAGGTGAGATGGAGCAAAGTCAGACAGTGTTTTGGAGGTTGAAATAGGCAGCCTTAATGAAAGCTTGAATATGAAGTCAGAAGCTCACCAGGAATAGCTGTTGTACCAAGGTTGCAAGTAGACATACTTAATCTCTGCCTGTTGCCAAGAAGGTAGATGGAGTCAGTAGCTAAGTAACAGAATTTAGTGCGAGGCTTGAAAACAATGGCTTCAGTCTTCCAGACATGTAATTGGAGGAAGTTTATACTCATCCCAGTACTGGACGTCAGATAATATAGGTAGCTTAGTGACAGCGAAGGAGTTGAGAGATTGTGGTGAGGCAGAGCTGGCTGTTGTCAGTACACATGTGAAAATGAACACTGTGCATTTGGATAACAAAATAGAGATGTAGTTTCCAGATATAGTAAATATTATCTATGTATAGCTCCATTTAATGTAACTAACTAGTTAATCCTGAGCAAAATGGCAAATATTATTCATGTCACTCTGAGAGCACTGTACAAAGCTGAGTCGAATAACTTGTTATAAACAATTTCATCTCAGCACATATTTCATTACTGAAGAAGATGAAAACCTTCCTCACTACGATGAGAAGACCTGGTTTGTAGGAGCTATTAATCGAACACAGGCTGAAGATTTGCTTCGAGGGAAATCAGATGGTGCCTTCCTAATCAGGGAAAGCAGTAAAAAGGGCTGCTACGCCTGCTCTGTGGTGTAAGTATCAGGCTTTGTTATGAAGGAGGCATGTTTATGACTCCTCAAGAAAATCCTATTGTTGATGCCATGTTGAGTCAATATTTTTTCTATCATTAGTCTTTATTACCATGTGTGCAGGTTGTAATTTTGTTTGAAGCGATCTCAACTAGGAATTTATTTGGAGCCTATACCATTAGTTATTTACAAATGTAAATTTTCAAAATTAATGCAAATCTCAAGTTGCAGTTGATGCAGTGTGTTCAGTCCATTTGAAGCACTTCTTATGGTATCTCTTCCTTTTAATTCCCGTTTCCTGTCCATTGTCTCACCAATAATCATCCTACATTACACAGATTTGTTGTCACTCTCAGTTGGCTGGTGTGAAAGAAAAGCAAGGCAACACAGTACAAGATTAGGCACAAATTGTTGGGTGAGGGGTTGGGGCAGAGTTCCCCAAAACAGGATTGGTCAGTGAACAGAACATAGACATGTATGAACTATCCAGTTTCAAGGGCGAAACCACAAAACAAGGTACGAGTTGTTGATTGAGGCAATGAGTGATACAAGCATTAGGTGGAGAAGGTGAGGAATATGCAGGAGTCAGATCCTAACTTTAGCATTCTCCTTTTCTAGGTGAGAGAGAGGTATCTTAAAAATGTTATAGATATATTAATGTCATTTTCTATTCCCTGTTGTTCCATGAAGCTCCTTTTCCCTTAGGCAGACATTTTTTTTCTAATTTTGTTTTCACTCATCCAGTTTCTACAGCTTGGGGCCAGACCAAGGGCAGAGCTCATCCTATGGGAAGCTCGCACTTCAGAACTGGTACCAAGGGATACATTGAAGGCTCTTTGTCTACAAGGCCTGGCACATGACCAGTACTCTGTGGGACAGACTGAACAGTTCGATATGCTTCAGAAGGGATGATTGTGTTGAAAAAGAATGCCTTTCTGCTGCATTCACAATAAACTACAGTAAAAATCCAAATTCTCACCGCCTCAAAGAATTAAAGCAGTCTTTCTTCTGGGAGGAGAGACCTTGGTGGCACTTTGACCAGCTGCATGGATAAGCTTCTATTTATAGTTGCCAAAACACCAAATGGGCAAAAGCTTAAGGGAGATTTTTTTCTTAATTCGGAGGCTATCCAAAATAAGCCACCACATGAAGGAGACATAATGGAAAACAGCTGGATTTAAATGGTATCTAGATCCTTTTAAGAATTGAAATCAGCTTTGCTAAATAGTCAAAGTGCAGACAAATCATGATGAAAACATTAGTTTCCTAAGAAATAGTAAATTTTGATTCAGATCTCTATAAACTTTAACTTTTTAAATTAAAAGGCCATTTTTCTAAACAGTTTGGGCAGAGGGTAGCCTGTAAGTGTAAGAATGATCAAATACTGAAGAATCAGTGTTTGAAAACAGTTGCAAGGGAATCGAGACTAAATACATTCATGGAAGTGAAGATGATGCTTTAAAGTGTAAGTGAGACAGCTCTTTTTTGTGCAGTATAAGTCGTTGTACTTGTGGTCTAAGGCAGCAAAAATAATTCCAAATTTTTAAACATTTGATCTATAAACCATACTAAGAAGCTGAACCTGGCTTTATTAAAAGTAAGAAAGTGGTATCATCTAAGTTTTTAAATACTAGGAAGGAAATCTGAAAGTGACTTTTCCTGGTTCATAATTTCTACACAAAATTAAAGAATATATGTGCAGGCTAAAGTGGCCACATTTTTAACTTAAATGCTTTTGAACAGAGGGGAGTACGGTAGGATGAGAGAAGAATTGGCAAATGTGGACTGGGGGAGCGCGTTGGAAGGTAGGTCTGCTGAGGAGCAGTGGAGGATCTTTAAGGAGATCTTTCTTGGTGCTCAGCAGAAATTTATTCCAATGGTCAAAAAGGACCGTAGGAGGAGAGGTAATAAGCCGTGGATAACGAAGGAGGTGAAGGAAAGTGTTAAATTAAAAGCAGAGGCGTTTAAAGTAGCTAAGAGTAGTGGGCGAGAAGAGGATTGGGAGAGGTTTAAATGTCAACAAAGATTGACAAAGAAGTTGATAAAGAAGGGTAGGAGAAACTATGAAGCTGGGCTAGCGCTTAATATAAAAAAGGATAGCAAGAGTTTTTATAAATATATGAAAAGGAAGAGGCTGGCTAGGGTGAACGTTGGTCCCTTAGAGGATGAGAAGGGGGACTTAGTGGTAGGGGATGGGGAAATGGCTGAGGTCTTGAATAACTTTTTTGTTTCGGTCTTCACGGAGGAGGACGTGAATAATTTGCCGGATGTTAGAGATGGAAAGGTGGTAGGACTGGAGGGTCTTGATGACATTACTGTTACTAGAGAGGTGGTGCTCGACAGACTGGAGGGGCTGATTGTGGACAAGTCCCCAGGACCGGATGGAATGCATCCGAGGGTCCTGAAAGAAATGGCGGAGGTGATAGTGGATGCCTTGGTGGTTATTTTCCAGACGTCGCTGGATTCCGGGGAAGTGCCGGAAGATTGGAAAACAGCTAATGTTACGCTGTTGTTTAAGAAGGGTGCCAGGCAAAAGGCGGGGAATTATAGGCCGGTTAGTTTAACGTCTGTTGTAGGTAAAATGTTAGAATCCGTCATCAAGGAGGAAATAGCGAGGCATCTTGAGGGGAACTGCTTGATAGAGCAGACGCAGCACGGTTTCGTTAAAGGGAAGTCGTGTCTGACAAATTTACTGGAGTTCTATGAGGATGTGTCTCGGGCGGTGGATAGAGGAGAGCCGGTGGATGTGGTCTTTCTTGATTTTCAGAAGGCGTTTGACAAGGTACCTCACAAGAGGTTATTGCAGAAGGTAAGGGGGCATGGAGTTGGGGGTAGGGTGTTAGTGTGGATAGAGGACTGGTTGTCAAATAGGCAGAGAGTGGGGGTCAACGGGTGCTATTCGGATTGGCGGATGGTGACTAGTGGAGTGCCCCAGGGGTCGGTGCTGGGGCCTCAGCTATTTACCATTTATATAGATGATCTGGAGGAGGGAACCGAGTGTAGGGTGTCGAAATTTGCTGATGACACCAAAATTGGTGGAAAGGCAAATTGTGCGGAGGGTGGTGAGAGTCTGCAGAAGGATCTAGATAGGCTGGGCGAATGGGCCAGGAAATGGCAAATGGAATTTAATGTTGGCAAGTGCGAGGTGGTCCACTTTGGTAGGAATAATGGTAGGAAGGATTCTTACTTACGTGGAGAAAAACTGCAGCAGGCGACGGTGCAGAGGGACCTCGGGGTCCTTGTGCATGAGTCGCAAAAACCCAGCTTGCAGGTGGTCAGGAAGGCGAATGGGATGCTGGCCTTCATCGCGAGGGGGATTGAATATAAAAGTAGGGAGGTCTTGCTGCGGCTGTACAGGGCATTGGTGAGGCCGCAGCTGGAGTACTGTGTGCAGTTTTGGGCGCTGTACTTACGTAAGGATATTTTGGTCTTGGAGGGAGTGCAGAGGGGGTTTACTAGGCTGATGCCGGAGTTGAGGGGGTTGAGCTATGAGGAGAGGCTGAATAAATTAGGCTTGTACTCGTTAGAGTTTAGAAGAATGAGGGGAGATCTCATTGAGACGTATAGGATGATGAATGGGATGGATAGGATAGAGGTGGAGAGACTCTTCCCGCTCAAAGGATAGTAGGACTAGGGGGCACAGCCTCAAGATAAAGGGGGGGGGCGGTTTAGAACGGAGTTGAGGAGGAACTTCTTCACTCAAAGGGTGGTGAATCTCTGGAATTCTCTGCCCGTTGAAGTGGTGGAGGCTACCTCGCTAAATATTTTTAAGACACGGGTTGATGGGTTTTTGATGAGAGAGGGGATTAAGGGTTATGGGGAGAGGGCGGGAATGTGGAACTGAGCCAAGACAGATCAGCCATGATCTTATTGAATTGCAGGGCAGGCTCGAAGGGCTAGTTGGCCTACTGCTCCTATTTCTTATGTTCTTATGCTTTCAGGTATGTGGTTCTTTACATCATGTGGCTTCTTACCTGCATATTTGATTTGATTTATTGTTATCACCTGTATTAGTATACTGTGAAAAATATTGTTTCTTGTGCGCTTTACTGGCAAAGCATACCTATGTAGAGGAGAGGATAGTGTTACAGTCACAGTTAGGGTTATGGAGGTAACTTAATGCGAGGTAGATCCATTCAGAAGTCTGGCAGCTGGGAAGAAGCTATTCTTGAATCTATTTGTATGTGTCCTCAGACCTTTTGTATCTTCTTCCCAGTGGAAGAAGGTGGAAGAGTATGAACAGGTGTGTGGGGTCCTTGATTATGCTAGCTGCTTTTCTGAGGCAGCAGGAAGTGTAGACTGGGTGGAAAAGGAATTAGAAAGGAGTAGTTAGGTGAGCAGAAGAGAAAGTCAGAGTGTAAATTGTCTTCTGTCTGCAATGAGCGTCTTCTAGATATGGAGTAGGATTGGCCCTCTGGTTAAATTATCTGTTCCCATGGAAATGGTGTGTGGAACAGGGTTCAGAGATAATCTTATAAAACTAGAGGAGGGGGACAATGACAAAAGCTGAAGAATAAACATGATTTTGATACTAAGGAGTTTACTTTAGATATGATTACAATAAATGTTTATCTAATTGCAGTATTTCAGATATCCATTTAAAATATATTTGTTAAATTTACTTGTTATATCTACTGTTAGAAATTTTTAAAAGGCCTGAAATGTTGCATTTCAACCATTTGTAACTGCTTTATAGTCAAGTTGCTGGTCTTGAATTGAAACAAACTGCTTGCCTAATGTGCTGTCATAAGATTTTGTCTCTTTCTAACAATTGCTTGCATCTTCCCTTGCAGTGCTGATGGAGAAGTGAAGCACTGCGTGATTTACAGTACGCCAAGGGGTTATGGATTTGCCGAACCTTACAACTTGTACAGCACTCTTAAAGACCTGGTGCTGCATTACCAACAAACTTCACTGGTCCAGCACAATGACTCTCTGAATGTGAGACTGGCCTACCCCGTCTACAGCCAGATGCCCTCTCTGCGCAGATGAATGTTTGAGTCGGCAGTGGCAGATTACAGAACACTGAGGGCATTGTACTGGCTGCTTTTGCACAGTGAGTACAGGATATGAACAGGACTGTGGCGTACTCAAGAGTTCAGGTGACCTGGTGCTACCTAAACTCCAACTGTGACTTTGTTTTTTTGCTTTTATTTCAGTCACAGAGAAACACAAAAAAACTGGAAATGTATCTTTTTTTTTGGTTTTTGTTTTGGTGTCATTCGTGTGGAGCTGAAACTCAAGTCCAAACAGTCTGGTGCTGATGGCTCTAGGCTATTCATCGTGAGAGTTTAAAAATCTCCCAACTTTCAGATGTTCTTTTTCATGGAACAGCCCAGTAAGAACTCTGTTAGTCTTAACTTCAGATCTCAACAACATCTAGCGCAACACTTAACAGGAGCATCCAATGTATGAAGAAGACCTCTTTGCATTTTTAGTTTAGTCAACGTATTCTTCTTGAACTAGACTTGACCAGATTATCTGATTTCTTTCACTTGTTGGAGGACACTGAACTCTGTGTGAAAGAAGACCAAAGGCATTCAGGAGAGCTTCTGACAAAAAAAAAGTTTAAAACTGGCAAAATTTGAAAAAAAAAGTTGCACAAAGGGTCATTTTCAATGTACTGGAGTACAAATTTGAAAAAAGAAATACAAATAAAGAACATTTTATGGCTTCTGTGACTCTAGAGCTCTTCACAAAAAAAAATTAACCAAAATGAAAAGACCGGGACATCTTTTGATGTTGGTTTTAGCACTTGATGTTCAGTCAGATGTCTGCAGCCGCACATATTTACACCAAAATGTTAGTGTTTTTTACATGATATTAACATAACTCAAAAATTTTGCAATTTTACTTTGACATTCAACCCAGAAGGTGAGCATCAAAACATTGTTGTAAGGACGCGAGTACTCTAAAGCTTCTTAGAATTAGGCAATGAGGGGTGGATGGGGAATAATCTTGTTTCGTCGTTTGAAAGACAGTGCAATTTCTAATTCTTCTGGATGGCAAAGAAAGACCCTGTAGCTTAAAGGAACTGAAAATGGAGTGAAGGGGTTAAATTAATGGTGATGATTATTTATGTGGAAACCATAAACTCAGTTAGATAATCCTTTGTACTTCTGGAATTCAGTCTGTTCAATATGACTTTGTTATATTCCAATTTTTTGGGGGGAAAGTGGGGAGAAATCTTTAGAGGTTCTGTGAACGGCCTTATTTTAAATGGTGTAAGAGAGTACTTTCTAAGTCCACTGAACATCCTCCCTGGAATGTAATTGAGAATATTGCTTGTCCAGGAAATAAACATGATGCATTTTGTGCAGTTCAAAAAAAAAGTCTGCAGATTTAAGGATAAGATGGCAGCTAGTTTTTCCAGTACTAGTCTTGCTTTCTTGCATCTGATCTTTTTCAAATACCTTTTTCAGATCTGGAATGTTAGCAAACCTTCCATAATATTTTCACAAACAGACAAAGTAATTGTCTTTTTCCTTTTGACAAACATCTACAAGGCCTCGTACCAGTTACTTGTGTTTTCTACAATAAGGCAGGACATAGTCCTCTTTTCTCTCTTCCTGCTCCCCTGAACAATTGTTCTTTTTATGCACCAATATAACCGTTGAAATTTTCATGCCCTTTTTGTTTATTCTATAGATGTAAAAACTAATAACCTATATGAAAAATGTCATTCATTTGAAAATTAAGCCTTGCAGTATGAGCAGACTAGGGTGTGTTCTGTGCACTTTTAATTCTGCTGCCAGACATGAGGAATTTATCGAACCATAGGTGGATAATTAGGATTTTTTTTACGCCATCCAGATGCGATTGATTTTTAAAAGTATGTAGCGGCTTTGATATTATCGCAGACACCTGGTACACTATATGTTAACAGTGAACTTGACGGAAGTAGATACACCCCTAGGCCTCGAGGGCCAAAGGAGTTCAATGAAACATTGCCATTTTATTTTGTGAGGGTCTCTGTTCAACTGCAGACCATGGCCAAAATGGAAGCAGCTTTTTAATTCTTCACTGTGCACAAACTAGTGCTGGTGCTTATCCAGCATGTATTAATGGTGCGGCTGTAACTATGGCCCGCTCACTAAAAGCTCTTTTCTCTGTACTTGAGCAATTCTATTTCTGTTATTGAATGAATGTTTTTTTTTGTACTGGTAAAGTGAATCAGACCCTGGAATGGAGTTGAACATTGTATGTTTTCTGCATTCACTGGAAGTGGGTCGTGTTGGGGGAGGGATGGGTGGGTTAGGTACTTGGAAAAGGATTGAACTGCAAATATTGGAAGTACTATGAAGCATTCTGATAAACTTTTAAGTGTTTTTGCTAATATTTAGAAGTTGGCTTTTTTTAAATGGGTAGTTTATACTTTACCCATTCCTGAGAGAGCCTTTTTTTTAAAATACTAAGGCTGGGTAATTTCGTCATTTTTAAGAAATGTTTAATATCATACATTGTGCAAATTGAGCGCTATTTGGGAAGTTATAGGAATATTGATTCTTTGTAGTGATGACAAGGATGCCATCTTGTGGTTTTAGCCTCCCCCAACCCATTTGTGGATCAGCCCTGGCTGTATTACTAAGACCTCTTTGTGATGGGAGGTGTACTCTCATTGGATGCTTTTGGGGAAAGGACGGGGCAGGGGGAAGTGAAATCAACAGGAAGAATAATCCTGCTCATCATCAGTGCATTTGGAGCCTGACAAAGCTTATGTTATTCTCCAGCCATTGCAACTACAGATAGGCAAGAAGACTGAAAACAAAAATATGAGGATAGGGGCAATGTCCTAAGAGTTTATAAGTTCCAATTGACAGATTTTGTTTCATAAGGTGATAATAAAATTGAGTGCAGACTTGTGTACACACATAATATCTGTGTACTGTTTAATTGGGATTATTAAAAAAGGCAGCATTAAAATTAAATTGACAATTTTTGTCCTGATTTTTCAGATTAGTAGATTTGATTTATTATTTAAGTAAATTCTCTTGTTCATACATAATAGCCAACAATTAAACAAAGTTTGAAACAATCTTAGTCTAAGGGCTTAAATATCTCGAATCTTTTGATTTTTTTTGGAGTTGGTGATTACTCCCTTTTTCCCTGAGTGACCTTTTCTGTTTTTTATTTCCCCACCCCTGAATGATCTGACCTCTCCAAGTACCCTCTTTGAAGTGGAAGGACAGGTCAATATCTTTCCTGACTTTGCAGCACCCTTTTTTATGGCTGTTGAAGTGGGTGAGGAGGAGGGAATGTAAAATAGAGTACTTGCCAGCATCGCATCTCATTCCAGGTTCCGTTCTGATATTTCCTTTTGAACAAAGATAAGTGTCATGCTTGACAGCTTAGTGCAGGGAGAATCTGTTATAAGACATTCTTGAAGCTATTTATATAGAACTTGTAATGGAAGTTTTTAAGAACTGGAATATCCTAGTGTTTCACTCCTGGCTGGGATTAAATGTCTAGCTTGATGAAATTTCTGCAGTAGTAATCACTGAGTGGGGAGCTGGGAGTGGAGTAGTACAAAGTAACACTGAACCCTTCCTTTTGAATTGTTATTCGACTGGAAATATTCAAGGAGATTCACCGCTGCAGTAAATGTGGTTTACGAACTGCATTCAATTCCTTGACACAATGTATTTTACCTGTACGCAATTGAAGTTACCTTGGGAGTTTAGCTTTTCCAGAGTAGTTGGGGGAGAATTGTTCAATTTGTGGCATTGCTTGTAGGGACATGGTGGAAGAATCATGTCCCTTCACCCACAGACTGGACTTCTCAATGCTGTTTTAAAAAAATGTATTTTTTCTTTTGAAAGTGAATTTTCCAGCACCAACGTCATTCATTGAACGTAAACAAATCTTCAATTAAAAACTGAAAGGGGTGAAATTAAGAGGTGCAATATGTTATGTAGCAATCGTTCGCCCTTTCACCTCCGCGGCCTTGGTTTAAATTTGGTGCACACTGTTAGTTAAGCACTCTTGTGTCTGCAAAGGTCCCAAGTAAAATGACAGGACTGCAATACAAAATTGCCCACTAATTGGCATAATTTGATTAGTGACTTGGGCCTGAAAGATGATTTTCAGTATTGGAAATGAAATTAATTAAAATTTCAGAATGATAACATAGCAAGTTGATGAAAAAGAACTAGTAAGGCCAAGCAAAAGGAGCTTTACTCTGCATCCACCTTTTAAACCTGACTATGGACTGCTTGATGCTGATAGTGTGATAGCAATAGGAAACAGTGTTTAGCCTCTATTGATATCTATGCTATTTGAGCACAAAATGTAATGGGGGAGAGAAATTGTCCAAGCAACCCTACGTGATTAAATAATGCGCTGAGTTTTTAAATAATGCCATGTATGATTATTATTCCCCTTGCCAAGATTGCTTGTTTGTGGTATTCAATCAGTTATTCGTGTATGTAATACACAGCATAATGCAAGACCTGATAAAATGAGGAATCCTAAAGGACTGAGATTGATTGGAGTCAGTAGATCATCCTTAACCAAAAGAGAAAAATGATACTGTTGTATCTACGGTACTAAACAATCTTAAATAAATATTGAAAATACCAAATTCTAACTGAGTTGCAGCAATATTTCCCCTCATCTTCATAATGACTGCATCAAGCTTCTCAAATTGGTTGGAAATTTGAGACAATATGCTACTGTATGACTTGTATTTCCACATCCCAACAATAGAATAATATCTCTGACTTCAATCCACTGTAACCTTTCCAGGTTACTAATTTGTCATTTAATTTGAAAATAGTGTTGAATTTAGTTCATGGCCATTAAATTGAGGCTGTCCAAATTTAATTCAGTTGCACTTTGAGCTGTTGGACTCTGAACGCCAATTCTAGGTTTGATTTTGGAAGGTGAAGAGGCAGGAAGTAAATTTGCATATCTTACTGCATCACCATCTTCTGGTATCTAAGCTCTCGTAGTAGTTGTTTTTCCAACACTTATGGAGAAAGCACATTATTTGTAATAAGTTGATGACAAAGAATTCCCAGCCTTAGTAGAAACTCTTCATTTTTGAGCAACACCGCAGTTTCAATGCCATAGTCACCAATTGTTAATTTAAAGTGTTCCGAGATTATTTTTTTAATGCCTTTTAGTCAGTATTGCACATTTTTATTTTAAGAAAAGCTAGATGCAGCGAAGTGTGCTTTCAAGTTCTTTTTACGAACACTTTAAAGACAAAGTTCTATCCTGATGATACTTGCTTTATTTGAATGATTATATTCTTTGATCATTTTAATTTTTTATGAAGAATTGGATTGTTTTGGTTCTCTGCAGGACAGAAGGCTTTACACGATTTGTTCCAGGCAGTGGGGTCAAAAAAGACATTTTTGTGCGTTCTCCTTTCTCTTTGTCTTGCTCTGTCTGTTGTTCTCCCGTATTCTCTCTATTTCTTGCTGTCTCTTGTTCTGTCGGGTTCTTGCTCTCTTGCGTTCTCTCTCTCTCTCTCTCTCTCTGTGTTCTGTCTTTTCGCTCTTTTTTGTTAGAGAAGAAAAATTCATGCACTTTTCAAAGACAAAAACCCAGCATGTAACTTAAGTATGTTGACTGTTGTATCTGTGTAATTCAGCTTTGTTCTGTCTGTAAATGGTGTAGTTTAATATGAACTTATGTAGCTTACAAGAAAAGGTCACATCGTGCATTACAACTAATAGAATAGCATCTGCTCCCAGTCCTGGTATATTATACTTTACAGATAACTGTATACTGCACTAGGTTGTATCAGTTGTACAAATCTCTGTTCCTAGTCTGCAGCTGAGTCTTTTGTGACACCAATAACTGGTCACAGCATGTATGGGATTTTCTGCATTTATAAGCATTGACTCTGTGTTTCACTTTCGACACAGTAACTGCTACTGTCTTCAGAATTTTTGTGATTTTTTTTTCCTTTTTTGTCAAGTTGCCATAACTTCATATTCATCTATCTTGCAGAATAAAAATGTATTTTGTTCAGAATCAGTGTGAAGGGTTTAACTTTTCAACAAAAATAAAACCAGTACCACCCATTAATTTCTCCTTTTGCACAGTTCCTGATATCTTGTTCTGTTAGAAGAAAGATTCAAGAATGCTCCTGCACCAAGCAAAATTTCAGATATTTTGGTTTGAAGGATTGGATTTGATGCAGTTCGGTATTATTGGTTATCAGACACATTTACAACTTCCAAAATTTGTCTTTCTCCTGTGCTACTGATGTCACATCAGTTGTGATGTTATCACCTCATAATGCATTCCTTGGACTTTAGTTATTTTCCAGGATGGTAAAGTTATGTTTAAATCTATTTAAATTTAGTACATGCACATACATCAGGTACTTATTGGGGAATAATAGGATGCTATGTTTATGTCAATTGTAGAAAAGATCTTTATTATCTCACTGATGGGAGATACATGGCTTAAATTACAATGGTGATTACATTCAAATGTACTTCATTGGTTAGAGAGAGCTTTTCATTGTTGGCTGCCCCTGACTTTGAGGATGACATCTACTCAGAATCACGACTTTCTGCCATAGACTCTTATGACTGAACAGGCCAATGTTTGACCTGCAGATCATTGGACAGGACGGACAGAATATCCCATATGATTGTCAGATCCAGAGTGCAGGATTTCCTTTCTTTCTTTTCTTCTCTGCCACTGCTTTTGTCTCATCAAGGCGTTTAAACTCTAAACGTGAGCCAATCTGATGGACAAGTACCACCCTTTTGAACCATCAGTAGTATGCTCCTGCACTGCAGTGAGACCTGGACTGTGTCTCAATGGCATATAAAAGCGCCAGAGATGAGAGTGCTTTGGAATGCCCTGGCATTATAAAAGGTGTTACATAAATGAGCATCTTTCTTGTGTGGTAGTAACAGTGGAAACATTCGAGACTTACAGGGTAGATTGCAAATGATCTGGTCTTTTGAAGCTGTTCTTTATATGTGTATCAAACACCAGTTGTCCCTTTAAACAAGACTAAAAATGGATGGAATTACAATACTGAGTGTGCATTTGAATGGGTATAATTTTTAAAAATATATAGAAGCGTTGCAATTGTGTAAAACAAAAGCTAGTTTGTTACTTTTTTTTTAAATACCCACTTTTGGAGCTTGTAATGTTTTCATTTCTGAGCTGTATTGCCTACTGCCAAGAAAAGACTTGAATGGATTGGCATGGTGGCACTGCTGCCTCACAGTACCAGGGACCCGGGTTCAATTCCAGCCTTGGATGGCTGTCTGTGCGGAGTTTGCAGATTTTCTCCGTGTCTGTGTGGGTTTCCTCCTACGCTCCCAAGATGTACGGGTTAGATGGATTGGCCGTGCTAAATTGCCCCTAAATGTTAAGGGAATTATCAGGATAGATATACGGAGTTATAGGGATAGGGCCTGAATCAGATTGCTGTCGGTGTAGGTTTGATGGGCCGAATAGCCGCCTGCACTGTATGGATTCGACGGTTATATGAAGACCTTTCCTATGCAAAACAAATTCTAATCTCTGTGTGCCTGTAATATTTGGGATGTCTGAATAGTTTGCAGCATGACAACGCTTTGTGATATTGATGGCCAACCTCTCTCGAGGGCAAAGATGATGGAGTGCAATCATGCAGTTGGCAAGGAATAAGACAATGATATGAACTGTAATCACCTTTGTATAAGAGTGATTGGAGTACAAGGCAGATACCCTAAGAACTACATCAATGATGGGGATGATTCATGTTCGCAGGCTTTTATTTTGTTTATGCAGCAATTATTGTTTGTAAGTACAGCACACATTGAAAAATTTGGACTTGTGATTGAGTTAGAATTCAAACTTAAGGAACCATCCTTCCCTTTACAGCTAAAGATTTATTTGGTAAAAGATGCATCATGGTAAGTTAGCAGTTGGGGATTAGCAATTACTGAACTAGTTTTGTCATCTTCACCCTTGGTGTCTGATTAAAATGGAGCTCATCAAAATTCAGCTACCAATATTCTATTCTGCGACACCCCCATGAGCTGCTGCTTCACTGCTTTACACTGGCAAGAAGCCTCCTTAAATTTTCATCCATGGTGTAATAACCACCCACCTATTGGCCCATGTCTAAAACCCAGTTCTTTAGCCAAACTCTAGATCATTTTTTTCAAATGTCTCCTATTTTGATTCAGCATCCAGTTCCTTTATTGCATTACACCTTTAGTGCCTTCAGATGTCTTTCCATATAAATCCATATTTGAGAAGCTGCTATACGATTGCCAAATTGGCTTAATAGCCAAGTGATTGACATGTATTTCTCTCATTTCTATGGTTGAGAAATGAAGTTCCCAGTACTCCGCATGGAGTTTAAGTCCTCTTACGTTTCCAGAGCTTCTGAAGGACTACAGCATTGTTGTCTCAGTTGAGAAGTGGCTTCTTAATGGATTATCTGATGAACTGGCAATTCAACTTTTCAAAAGATTGCAAGTGTGATTTGGCAAATGCACATTTGACGTATTGCTCTAACAACTATATAAGAGGCCTCAAGGTAGTGTTATTGGCTTTCCTGAGCTGTGGCTCGGCTTAGCATTCCTGCCTCTGAGCCAGAAGGCCCTAGATTTAAATACCACCCCAAGATGAGTGAAAGAATTCAAGACTGATAATCCAGTTTGACTTTGAAGGCATGCTGCATTGTTGAAGCTTTGCTTTTTAGATGAGATGTTGAATTGAGTTTCCTCACAGGTGGGTATAAAAGATTACACAGTGTTAATTTGGGAAAAACCAGCTAAAGGGCTTTCCAGTGTCCTGGCCACATTTAGACCTTGTCCAACATCTCGCACAGTTATCTGGTTGTCGTCATTTTGCTGTTTGTGGGAATTTGCTTTCTGCAGATCATGATCGGAAGACGAGAAGATGCCATTAGTAAAAGCAGGGGAGTTGGTACTAGGTGGATTGCTCCTTCAGAGGACCAGCACAGAGATTGGGCCAAATGACATCCTGTGCAGTTCTATGATTCCAGTTGCTTTTTCCTATATTACAACAGTGACTACACTTCAAAGTACTTCATTGCCTGTGAAGTGCTTTGAGACATCCAGTAGTCATGAAAAGTGCTAATAACTGCAAGTCTCCCGTTTTAAAAACTTTTGGTTTTGGTTGGATGTAAATGAGAGAGATCTTTGCAGTCTTCTGCAGTTAACAAAAATGAAGCATCATCTTAAGTGATGTGAAGATCAGCATAATGCTTTCAAAAATTTACAGTAATAGTCCACAATCTGCACTCGGATCACAAAGCTCTCTGGGTTATTAAATTCAATCTAGATTGGTAATTAAATGTAATTGATGCTGGGATAAACAAGTCACGGAAGATAGCTGGAAATGCTGCTTTTTCTAGTTCTTGGCCATATAACCATGGGAAGATGTCAAGATAGAAAGGGACTAGCTGATGTATCTAACCTAGTAAGAAGTCTCACAACACCAGGTTAGAGTCCAACCAGTTTATTTGATAGTAATCTTACAAGCTTTCAGAACACACACCTGACAAAGGAACACCGTTTCCGGAAGTTTGTAAGATTACTATCAAATAAACTGGTTGGATTCTAACCTGGTGTTGTGAGACTTCTTACTGTGTTTACCCCAGTCCAATTCTGGCATCTCTACATCGTATCTAACCTACCCATAGGGTAAGGTCAAGAGTGTGAGGATAAGGGGTAAACCTTTTAGAACTGAGGTGAGGAGAAATTTCTTCATCCACAGAGTGATGAAAGTGGAATTCATTACCACAGAAATTAGTTGAGGTCAAAACGTTCTCTGATTTCAGGAAGAAATTAGATTCCATTCTTGGGGCTAATGGGATTATGGGGGAATCGGGGATATCGAACTGGATGATCAACCATGATCAAAATAAATGGCGGAGCAGGCTTAAAGGGCCAAATGGCTTACTCCTTCTAGTTTCTAAGAGATTATGGCCTTGGAACAGGTGAAAAAAGTTCAAAAACCTACACGCAATTGGGAAAAATAATTTGTAAATTTCTCTTAAGCACCAAACTAGTTAAAGGAGACAATGCTGACAATGATTTGCACACTACTTCGATGAGACAATTGTATGTCAGAAGCCAGACAATAGGATAGAGGAGCATAACTAGGCCATTCATATCATTCAATGAGATCTCGGCTGAATTCTCAACTCTCGCCCCATAATCATTGCTCCCCTTACTGATT
Organism: Carcharhinus amblyrhynchos; assembly: GCF_965287045.1. Taxonomy (NCBI): domain Eukaryota; kingdom Metazoa; phylum Chordata; class Chondrichthyes; order Carcharhiniformes; family Carcharhinidae; genus Carcharhinus; species Carcharhinus amblyrhynchos. The sequence continues at coordinate 34,825,709 of NC_137332.1, read as the reverse complement.
ATAAATCTGTTTCTCAGTCTTAGAACATAGTTAATGACCCAGTCTCACAGCTCTCTGCGGTAAAGGATTCCACAGATTTCACTACCATCATGAGTGAAGAAATTTCTCTTCCACTTCTGTATTCATTATTCTGAAATTATTCCCTCTGGTCTAAGACTCTCCCACAAGAGAAAACATCCTCTCAGCATTGACTTTGTCAAGCCCCCTGAGAATCATCTGTCTCAATAAGGTCAGCTCTCATTCTTCTACACTCCAATGAGTACAAGCTCAACTTCACCTCATATATATATATATATATATATATATAAAAAACCCTTCATACCTGGGATCAACTTCATGAACCTTCGCTGGACTGTCTCCAAAGCCAGGATATCTTCCCTTAGATAAGGGGACCAAAACTGTTCAGTGTTCCAAATGCGATCTAACCAGTGTATAGTTTTGGCAAGACGTCCCTACTTTTTAACTCCATTCCCTTTGGAATGAAGGCCAACATTCCATTTGTCTTCCCGGTTACCTGTTGAACTTTCCTGCTAGCTTTTTGTGATTTATGCAGGAGGCCCTCCAAATCCCTTTGCAGAAGTTTGCTGCAGATTTTCTCCTCTGAAATAATATTCAGCTCCTTTATTCTTCCTAACAAAGTGCATAACTTCACATTTTCCTACATTATATTCCATCTGCCAAGATTTCGGCCACTCACCTAACTAAGAGTGTCAAGGTCCCTCTAAATGCTGTCATCCTCACTACTTGCCTTCCCACAAACTTGGCAATAGTACATCTGCCTCCCTTGCCCAAATCATTAATATATATTGTAAATAACTGTTGCCCCCAGCACTGATTCTTGTGGCACAGGTAGCCACCCTGAAAATGCACCACTTATTCCAACTATCATCTATCATTCATTTAATCCTCTAGCCATGTTAATATACTACCCCCAAGCACCATGGGCTCTTACTTTGTGTAGTACTTTAGCAAATACTTTTATTGAGCAATTCTCCCTTGAAGAGTCAACATTCCCCACACAAGCGCACAACTTGTCCCATAGGTCAGCTATTCTCTGGAAAAAGAACAGCCTAACATCTAACAAACCTGTTTGTTCTTGGTGTAATTTACACACCTGAACCATCACTGAAGCATTCCCAAGAATCCTGGTTCTCCACACCCTATCATTTGCATAATCTAGTACTTGTTACAAAGAATGCTGGGAAGACTACGATTATCATTTGTTGCCAATTGCTCTGAGATGAAGGGTTGCTTCATTGAACCACTGCAGCCCTTCCATGTTGTTATTGGATAGGGAATTACAAGCGAGTGACTCAATAATTGTCTGTGAAGCATCAGACAATATCTGCTCAGTGAGGTGATGCCTGCTGTTCTCAATTGCTGAACTAGAGTTGTTAACCCATCCTTAGATTTGGAAAGTCTGATGTGTCCATTGATTATACAGTAGCTATTTTAAGTGCCTCCATGCACTCCCACTAACAATTGGTCAGATTTGTGGGATACTTGTTATAATTGTTCCCTAACTTAATTCTCTGATTCCTTTTCATTCCTTTTTTTAAAAAAGGACAATGATGGGAGCAGATTGTGTATATATCTGCCCTCCCACACTTATCATACAGGGATGATATGGTGGCACAGTGGTTGGCACTGCTGCCTCAATTCTGGCCTTGGATGACTGTGTGGAGTTTGCACGTTCTACCCACGTCCACATGGGTTTCCTCCCACAGTCCAAAGATATGCGGGTTAGGTTGATTGCCAGGATAAATTGATAAAGGGATTAGCAGGGTTATGTGGGGTTTCGGATATGGGGCCTGGGTCAGATCTCTGCTGGTGCAGACTCAATGGGCCAAATGTCAGCCTCTTGCACTGTAGGGAATTGATGAAGGGAATTTAGTAGATAAAATTATTGCTAAAGAAAAATGGAAAACTATTTTATGTGTAACTGGGATTTACAAACTTGTCCTTTTTAAAAAAAATGTTTCATGTGAATTAACATTTCAATAGTTACCACAAAATGTGCTACTCTTTTTGGGTTCTGGCATCTTTTGAATAATTATGGCAAACTCTGAAGATTTCACCTGCAGTGGGGGTGGAAAATGGTTTCAGCAAATCTCTCAAGCCTGCTTTCAGCCTGGCAACATGTGGAGCCTCTTTTCAGTTGCATAAGTTTGCAATTTCCTTTTGACCCTGATGCCAATGCTTGCCCAGTAAGTAGACTTTGGGTCCATTTATATTTTGGACCACCCATCAGCTGGAAATTGAAGATGTAACAGACACTCCTATTCATTGAGCCCAGTGTTGCTATGACACAAATGACAAGAGGTCAGATAAGTATTCCTCTGATTTGTACTCTGCTCCAAATCTTAGTCAATCCAGATGTTACAAAAGAGCTGAATTCCACAAGTGGCACTGACTTCCAACATTTCCTCTAATTAGTTTTGGTGTGTACAGGTGATTTATTTATAAGCCTAGCTTCGTCAAGTTAACAGGTTGACTTTTAAAGTTTACTTCATCAGTGTCACAAGTAGGCTTACATCAACACTGCAATGAAGTTACTGTAAAAATGTAATCGCTACACTCTGGCACCTGTTAGGGTATACTGAGGAAGAATTTAGCAGTACATTTTTCAGATTATGGGAGGAAATTACAGCACCCAAACGAAACCATGCAGACACAGGGAGAATGTGCAAACTCTGCCCTGTGACTGAAGCTGGGAATTGAACCTGGGTCCTTGGCACTGTGAAGCAGTAGTGCTAACCACTGTGCCACCATGCTGCCCCACTTGTGTGATCTGTTTCAAGACTTTCTATTTGCTGTACAGCCAGAAAGGGAATATTGGTGAGTGCCCTTGATGTCGAGGAACATTTGGCATCTTGGAAATCCTAACAAAGTTGACTTTGACATTCAGAGGAAACTCCATTGCTGGATTTAAGGAGATGGTTCTGAACATTGAAAGTCAAGCAGCTCAGAATCGAGCTATAACTGCAGGAGTTCCTCCGAGCAGCTTCAGCTGCCCCTTGTCGATCAGCCCTCTACCAGAAAATTAGCAGAGGGAATATTTGTTAATGATTGTATAGTGTTCAGATAATGGAGTCTGTGCCTAGATGCAGCAAGACCTGTACAGAATTATGGCTTGGGCTGATAAGGGACAGTGTCAGACAGTGGTCATCTTCAAAAGACAGAATCTTGTCACCTTCCCTTGATGTTCAAAGGCATCACTGAATCAACAATATCAACATTCTATTAGTTAACATTGACCAGAAATTTAACTGGAGCAGCCACATAAATGTGGTTACATTCGCGGGTCAAGTAACTCACCTTCTGACTCCTCAAAAGTCTGTCCTTAATCTATAAGGCAAAGGGCTGGAGTGTGATGGTCTACACTCTACTTAGCTGGATGAGTGCAGCTTCAACAATGTTTGGGAAGCTCTGCACTATCCAACACATAGCAGCCGACTTGATTGATACCCCCTCAAGTTAAACATTCACTTCCGTCATTAAGATTGCAATGGGTAGCATCTATGAGAAGTACTGCAGAAACGCACTGCACTTAAGCCTCTGATCACTACCACCTAGATGGCATGGAACACCACTGAATTCCTCTCCAAGTTGCACACCATCCTGACGTGGAGCCATAGTGCCATTCCTTCAGTGTTGCTGAATCAAAATTCTGTGGGTTACCTATACTACATGTACTGCAAGGGTTGAAGAAGATTAAAGTTTATTTGGTAGCAAAAGCCACTAGCTTTTGGAGCACTGGTGCTTTGTCAGGTAAGTGGGACCTGTGTTCACAAACAGAGCATGTAAAGACACAAACTCAATTTACAAAATAATGGTTGGAATGTGAGTCTTTACAGGTAATAAAGTCTTAAAGGTACAGACAATGTGAGTGCAGAGAGCATTAAGCACAGGTTAAAGAGATGTATATTGTCTCCAGACAGGACAGTTAGTGAGATTTTGCAAGCCCAGGTAAGTCATGAGGGTTACCGGTAGTGTGACATGAACCCAAGATCCCGGTTGAAGCTGTCCTCGTGTATGGAACTTAGCTATCGGTCTCTGCTGAGTGACGTTGTCATGTGACGTGAAGGCCGCCTTGGAGTACGCTTACCCGAATATCAGAGGCCGAATGCCTGTGACTGCTGAAGTGTTCCCCAACGGGAAGAGAACATTCTTGCCTCGTGATTGTCAAGCAGTGTTCATTCACCCACTGTCGTAGGGCCTGCATGGTCTCCCCAAGGTACCATGCCTCAGGACATCCTTTCCTGCAGTGTATCAGGTAGACAACCTTGGCCAAGTTGCAAGTGTATGTACCATGTACCTGGTGGATGGTGTTCTCACGTGAGATGATGGCATCCATATTGATGATCCGGCACATCTTGCAGAGGTTGCTGTGCCCAGTTGAGGAGGATTGCAACAAACAGGATATGGTGCTCGACTCATCGATTGACAGTTCCAACACACCACAGTGTAAAACCGCACTGACCTCTTTAGAAGACAAAGATGGGAGTTGCTGCAACTGTACAGGGCACTGGTGAGGCCGCAGCTGGAGTACTGTGTGCAGTTTTGCACTTGCGCAAGGATATTTTGGCCTTGGAAGGAGTGCAGAGGAGGTTCACTAGGCTGATACTGGAGATGAGAGGGTTGGACTATGCAGAGAGGCTGAATAGACTGGGTTTGTACTCGTTGGAGTTTAGAAGGATGAGGGGGGATCTTATAGACACGTATAAGATAATGAAGGGGATCGATAAGGTAGAGAGATTCTTCCTGCTCAGAAAGGACAGCAGGACTAGAGGACACAGCCTCAAGATAAGCGGGGGGGGGGGGGGGGGGGGGACAGTTTAGAACGGAGTTGAGGAGGAACTTCTTCACTCAAAGGGTGGTGAATCTCTGGAATTCTCTGCCCGTTGAAGTGGTGGAGGCAGCCTCGCTAAATATATTTAAGTCACGGGTAGATAGGTTTTTGGTAGGCAAGGGAATTAAGGGTTATGGGGAGAAAGCGGGAAAGTGGAACTGAGCCACTTCAGATCAGCCATGGTCTCATTGAATGGCAGGGCAGGCCTACTCCTGCTCCTATTTCTTATGTTCTTATGGGACATGGTGGACAGAGTACCCTTTGTCATCCAGTACTTCCCCAGAGCGGAGAAGCTACGACATCTTCTCCGGAGCCTTCAACATGTCATTGATAAAGACGAACATCTCGCCAAAGCCATCCCCACACCCCCACTTCTTGCCTTCAAAACAATCGCATAACCTCAAACAGACCGTTGTCCGCAGCAAACTACTCAGCCTTCAGAAGAACAGTGACCACGACATTACACAACCTTGCCACAGCAATCTCTGCAAGATGTGCCGGATCATCGACAGGGATGCTATCATCTCATGCGAGAACACCATCCACCAGGTACACGGTACATACTCTTGCAACTCGGTCAACATTGTCTACCTGATATGCTGCAGGAAAAGATGTCCCGAGGCATGGTACATTGGGAAGATCGTGCAGACGCTACGACCAATGCCAGCATCTCCACATCAGGGTTAAAGAAGGCAGTGGACCACTATATTCTGTAGAGCAATTAGAGATGGGAAATAAATACTGATTTTGTCTGCGAAGCCCCAATTCCAGAACAAATATATTTTTCAATTGCCCATCCTGTTGTATAATTACACCAGGTTGAATCAAGAGAGACTGTGAATGTGTAAGTAATTGGGGATATTTTCTTTTGTGAGAGAATTACTGGGTACATTTTCATTTAAAAGTATTCTGCTTGCCTCAGCTAGTCCCTGAACATGAATAAGAGGGGCTTTGCTCGTTGTCTGTTGATTCTGGAGGTTGCTTTGACCCAGCAGTTCTGTTCTGTAGTAACTATCTTGAGGATTTTGAATGTATTCTCTGCTGCTATTTATTGCAACCTGAACTGGAAATACCCCAGCCCCTAGAACTCCTGAAGTGAACCCCATTCTAATGCACAAGCCCAATAGTGCTGAATGCTGCAAAGTTGCATGTTTGCAAATTCTCTCTCTGCCTCTGTGTACACTTGAGGGGTGACTAATCCTTGGAAAGGCAGTTCAGGTGATACAAGTCAGTAAGGAACTATCTGTCTGCATTTCTCAGCTATGCCTTTTGGAGACTAAGAAGTGAATGAGTGTTTGGGTGCCAGACACTTGCCTGACAAAAGAAAAAAAGTATTTACTGAGATCTTGCTGAAAATCTGACCCATAGTCATTATCAGTGTTACCTTAAAATAATATCACACCGATGGATATTGCAGTATTTCTTGAAACACATTCAATCATTACATAGCAAATAATTAACATTGCATAAAATGGGTTGACTGTGAAATAGGAAGGTGAGTAAATCATTATAATTGCAAGTGGATAAATGGTTTGTTGCAGGTGGGGAGGGGGGAGCCAAGTGGTGTTTTCATTCCATGTTACATTTTATATATTAGGCTATTCAATTTGAGTTTGATGTCTGTGACTAATCACGGAAGTTGCCTTGCATCCCCCATGCTTCACACTCACCTGCCCAGTCTGTAAATGGTAGTGAAATTCAGCAATCAACAACCAATTCTTGTCACTTTACCCCAGCTCACTTCTATCACAGCTACATCTATATTCAGTATGTGGACTGAGACCGAGGCTCAAGGTGTGCTTTTCCTAAACAATGGAAAAAGTCAATAAATCTTGATTAGTACAAAACTATGCATGTTCCAATAATAAACTTTACAATATACATCTCTCAAATATATCAATACACTTAATCGTGAAAGCACGTTTACGTCTGTTGTCTAGAAACTAAATACTGTCTTGAGGTGAGCACATTCACAGATGTAATATTTTTAACCTTTTGAAGGTATGTTGAAACAAAGCCTATAACAAAATTGAGTTTTCCTCAGCATATTTGATGAATTATCATTCTTGTCAATCGAATGAGGTGTGTCCAGATATTTGAAATATCTCCAATGGATGGGATTGATGTTTAGCCAGAGTGCAATCAAAGTTACTATAAAATTGATACAACTCAACAGCACCATTCCATCTTTATTGCCATGTTAATAGCATCTCTTTTCATAATATCTAGGTCAGACTTACTGATGTATTGTCATTCCTCGGTCAATCAATTTGTATGAGTTATCATCCAGTTCCCCAGTAACAGCAATCCAATCATGGTTCAAGAGACAGCTCACAAACACCTCCTCAGAGGCAATTAAGGTTGGACAATACATGCCTTACTTGATTTCTTTTATTCATTCATAGGACATCGCTGGCATGGCTAGCATTGATTGCCTATCCTTTATTGCCCTTAAATGCTGGTGAGCTGCCTTCTTGAAACGCTGCAGCCCATGTGCCCACAAATGCCATTATGGAGGGAATTCCTGGATTTTGACCCAGCAACTGCGAAGCAATGATAATATATTTCCAAATCAGGATGGTGAATGGCTTGAAGGTGAGCTTGCAGGTGGTGGTGTTCCCATATGTCTGCTGCCCTTGTTCTTCTAGATGGAAGTGGTCATTGGTTTGGAAGATACTGTCTAAGGATCTTTAGTGAATATCTGCAGTGCAACTTGTAGATAGCGCACACTGCTGCTACTGAGCATTGGTGGTGGAAGGAGTGGATGTTTGTGGATGTGGTGTCAATCAAGTGGGCTGCTTTGTCCTGGATAGTGTCAAGCTTCTTGAGTGTTGTTGGAACTGTACCCATTCAGGTAAGTGGGGTGTATTCCATCACAGTCCTGACTCGTGCCTTGTAGATGTTGGACAGGCTTTGGGGAGTTGAGAGATGAGTTACTCACCGCAATATTCCTAGCCTCTGACCTGCTCTTGTAGCCGTTGTGTTTATGTGGCAAGCCCAGTTGAGTTTCTGGTCAATGGTAACCTCAAGAATGTTGACAGTGGAGAATTCAGTGATGGTAACACCATTGCTATTCATGTGCCATGAAAGAAGAGAAAAAGCACACCAAAGACTTACAGAATTATACATTTATGCTAAATGCTGATAGTTTGCTCCAATTTTCACCCAAGCAGCTGAGCACATAAACTTCCTCAACAGTTTTTCTGATGTCTGTGCCTGAGGAAGGAACACAAATTTATATTCTACTTGATTGAATGTTGACATGTCTGTGCTCAAAATTCTAATTGTGCTATTCCTGATGTCTCCTGGAAAATGTGATGTTGTTATTAAGGTCCGATCTGACTTAAGGGACAGAATGATATTACCAAGAAAGGTACAACAGTGGTGGCAATTCAAAATACCTAACTGGCTGTAAAGTGATTTGGCACATCATGAGGTCATAAAACATGCTGTATGATCACATTTCATTTCTTTTTTATTTAGCCTTTTGAATAAATTTTTTTATTGCTTTGCACAGTTCTTCTCCATCTGTCCAGTAAGTATCCTGAGAAAGCAACACTTTGAGACACACTGGTGAATCCAGACTACAATCAAAGTCTTAAGTAGCACAAACATTCTAATTAAATGGTCAAATTAAATCCTTTTATCTATATATCTTGATGAGAAATCACATGACACCAGGTTTATTTGAAATCACAAGATTTTGGAGCACTGCTCCTTTGACAGGTAATATATCTTAATGTATGCAGTTATTCAGCTGTTAACATATCACTCTGTTACCCATTTGAAACAGCCCCTGACTTCATGCTGAGCTCCAGAAAGCCATTGGGTATTGCCTTTGAAGGTTACATTGACACATTAGTCAATGTCAGATGTCCAGTACAGCCCCCCACTTCATCCTGCTTGGGTCTATGCGTATTGAGCCCCCTGACTAATGAGGAAATAAAGAGTAAAAAGTACCATCTAGAACACCAGAGCTATGTCAAATTCTCACCTGTGTGTGAATGTGCTGACTGCAGGACTCAACTTAGAACCTGCCAAGTATACAGCTTAATTTTTCAGCATTCAAGTGGGACAATCTGCTTGCCACAATTGTGAGGCCCATTGCAGTTTCTGAGATTGACCCAGTGATTGTGCACGGCAAACTGCTTGCTGACAGACTGGCTCAGGAGGAAGTATGCAATTGCATTTCTTACGGGGTACAGCTGCAACTGAGGGGCTCACAGGTTGCAGTGTATAACACATGTCAAGCTGTAACAAGGAATGGGCCTAGTTCATTTCCTGTTCATTTTTGAACATCCTCTTGCAGGCAGTGTAGTAAAGGAGGGTTACTCTCATGCAACGTAACAAAGAATTCCTCACCATATTGTAACTTGGCTAACGCTGCATGCTAACCCTTCAGTAAGCACGGCTTCCTAAATTTAACATGCTTGCCTTTACTGAACAGAGTATGTGTTGTTACTGTATATTTAACTGCAGTTGTTGTCATGTGACATCTTGGAAAAGTTTAAAATTAAGCTCAACACATTGGCAGTTTATAGGGTACATCACTAACAAAGATGTTCTGAACATTGAGTTTTACATTAAAAACTGTCCATTTGATATAAAGTTCAGCTATTGATTGTTGGGAAGTGGCTACACATTTTCTAAAGTAATTTAAATGAGAGTAAAGTTATTAACTTAATATTAAAAAACAATACCAGGCATTTCCAGAAAGAAAATATGTTTTAACATTCTTTTGTGAGATGTGGGTGTTCCTTGCAAGGCTGCGTTTATTGCCCATTCCTTATTGCCTTAGAAGGTAATAATGAGCCACCTTCTCAAACCAGCATAGACTTTATGGGGCAGGTACACTCAGTGGTATTAGATGAGTTCCAGGATTTTACAGCTACAGTGAAGGAATTGCAATATAGTTCCAAGTCAGGGTGGTATGTGGCTTGGAGGAGTATTAGGTTTTGCAAGGGCTAATGTGTGATACTGTGTGAATAGCACCTATAATAATGCGGCAAAGGAGAGGGAAAAAGGATGTTCATGGCATCAGCAGTGTAAAATCTAGTTGAAAGTTTTATTTATTAGTGTCACAAGTTGGCTTTCACCAACACTGCAATGAAGTTACTGTGAAAATCCCCTAGTCTCCATTCTCCGGCACCTGTTCAGGTACACTGAGGGAGAATTTAACATAGCCAGTGTACCTAACCAGCACGTCTTTTGGACTGAGAGAGGAAATTGGAGCATCAAGGGGAAACCCACTCAGTCACAGGGAGAACGTGTAGACTCTGCATAGCCAGTAACCCAAGCCGGGAATCGAACCCGGGTCCCTGGCGGTGTGAGGCAGCAGTAGCTGGATGTAGTTCAATTATATAAAATAAACCAGTTGTTGCTTGCCAACATCTCAATAATTATGCTGAAGCTAGGAAACCAACATGCAACATGGTAACAGTAGCAATGGACTCAAACACTGAAAATTCAATTTTAGAGAAAACTTGATTTATTATTGTCACATGTAGTAACATAGTGAAAACTATTGTTTCTTGAGCGCTATATAGACAAAACATACTGCTCACAGAGAAGGAAACGAGAGAGTGCAGCATGTAGTGTTACAGTCATAGCTAGGGTGCAGAAAAAGATCAACTTAATGCAAGGTAAGTCTTTTAAAAGTCTGACAGCAGCAGGGAAGAGGCTGTTCTTGAATCATTTGGTACATGACATCAGACTTTTGTATCTTTTTCCCGAAGGAAGCAGGTGGAAGAGAGAATGGGCGTGGGGTCCTTAATTATGCTGACTGCGTGTCTCTAAATCTGTTTAGGTAGATGAAGGAGAAGCAGGAAGAATCAGAATGCCAACATTTAATGTCATACAGAGCTGCACTACAGCACGTGAAGAAAATCCTGATCCAGGCTTTGAGCTGGAGAACCAAGCAAAGGTTCATAGAATCCCTACAGTGCAGAGGAGGCCATTCAGCCCATCGAGCCTGCACTTATGACAATCCCACCCAGGCCTTATCCTTGTAATCCCACACACACTTACACTGTTTAGTCCTCTTGACACCAAGGGGCAATTTTAGTATGGCCAATGCACCAAACCTGCACATCTTTGGACTGTGGGAGGAAACTGGAGCACCTGGAGGAAACCCATGCAGACACGGAGAATGGAGCAAACTCCACAAAACAATTCCCAAGGCCAGAATTGAACCTGGATCCCTGGCACTATGAGACAGCACTGTGAATCACTGTGCCACCCCTGTGGAACAGGTGAGCAACCCTTAAAGGTAAAAAAACAGATCAATTTTAATGGTGCACTGAGCAGGCAGTCTTGGGGAAAACTTGATCCTTAGCAAGGCTGGGTTATGGAAAACTCTGCAGTATAGGTCCAAGATTGGTTGAAATGATCTAGGGAAATGGAGTGGAGATTATTGAAATAACTTAATATAAAGCAGTTTTTAACAACTTGCGGCATCCAAGAAATAAATATTGAATCTAACTGAGAGATTCCCCCAGGGAGAAGCAGTAACTGCACCGGGTTTTGATGAAAGGCTGAACAGTGCGGGAGAACTTAAATATGAGATGGAAAATTAAAAATTTCAGGTTAATCACCTTCAAGCTCAGTGGGGACATTGGCATTCCCTCCAGCTGTCTGATAATATTGGTGAATTCCACCCCAGCTATGGGAAATGAGGTATATTTTACAGAATCAGGAATCCTCTCTGTTAAGTAGAAGAGTTTGTACAGAGCATAATCTTCGCAGAAAAGTGAAAGTCAATCAGCAAGAATCCAGGTGTGGCTTCAGAGAAAAATTTTCTTGAAGTCATTTCCAGGTCTTGGAAGAAGATTGAATATGACATCACTTGGCAAAATGTTGTCTTTTCACACTTAAACATCCATGAATGAAATGGGTCCAACCACACCTGGAAGAGATGACTTTGATGTTGGTGCTCTGCAATGGTTCAAGTACCTAAAACTAGTGGTCTCCTTTGCATTTGCATTGATTTAACTTGACTTAATAAGGTGAGGGAAACACATCCGATATCCTTAGCGAACAAAAGGCTTGATGAACTTGTCCAGACATACCATGTCCACAAAATTGGATGCCAACAGCAGCTTTCTGCAGGTCCCTTTGAATGAGAATTTAAAATTACTAACCACCCTCATAACTTTGTTCAGTGGATTTGTTTTAATTGTTAAACGTCAACACCAGATGTATTCCAAGTGCCTTGAAGGGGTAATATGCCACATGGATATCATCTTGGGTCATGTTCTTTGGCAGATTCACCACAGGGTTAAATTAGTTCTAAACCATCTGCAAGAAAGCAGTCTGTCACTTAATGAGAAGTGTCCATTCGCAAAGATGTCAATTGACCTAAGAAAAGCTAAGCAATGTGCCTTAATGAATATCAGCCAGTGGCTCTGACATCCATTATGAAGTGCTTCAAAAGATTAGTCATGGCACAAATCAATTCCAGCTTCCCCAACTACCTGAATCCATTACAATTTGCCTATTGCCAAAACAGCTCCACGGCTGATATTATTTCCCTGGCCCTGCACTCAACCCTGGAACACCTAGATAACAAGGATAGCCATTGTCAGACTCCTATTTATTGACTGCAGCTCAGCCTTCACCACTATTATTCTCACAAAACTCATCTCCAAACTCCATGGCCTGGGCCTCAGCAACTCCCTCTGCGACTGGACCCTGAACTTCCTAACTCTCAGACCACAATCAGTAAGGATAGGCAACAAGAACTCCTCCATGATCATCCACAAGGCTGTATTCTCAGCCCCCTACAACACTCCTCATACACCTATGACTGTTTGGCCAAATTCCCCTCCAATTCAATTTTCAAGTTTGCTAACGACACCACCATAGTGGGTCAGATCTCAAACAATGACAGGACAGAGTACAGGAATGAGATAGAAAATCTTGTGAACTGGTGTGGCAACAATAATTTCTCCCTCAATGTCAACAAAATGAAGGAGATTGTCATCGACTTCAGGAAGCGTAAAGGAGGACATGCCCCTGTCTACATCAATGGGGATGACATAGAAAGGGTCGAGAGCTTCAAGGTTTTAGGTGTCCAGATCACCAACAACCTGTCCTGGTTGCCCCCATGCTGACATTATAGTTAAGAAAGGCCACCAATGCCTCTACTTTCTCAGAAGACTAAGAAAATTTGGCATGTCAGCTATGACTCACCAACTTTTGCAGATGCGCCACAGAAGCATTCTTTCTGGTTGTATCACAGCTTGGTATGGCTTCTGCTATGCCCAAGACCGCAAGAGAATATAAAAGGTTGTGAATGTAGCCCAATCCATCGCACAAACCAGCCTCCCAACCATTGACTCTGTCTACACTTCCTGCTGCCTTGGCAAAGCAGCCAGCATAATTAAGGAACCCACACATTCTCTCTTCCACCCTCTTCCTTCGGGAAAAAGATACAGAAGTCTGAGGTCACATACCAACTGACTCAAGAACAGCTTCTTCCCTGCTGCTGGCCGTCTTTTTAATGGACTTAGCTCACGTTAAGTTAATCTTTCTCTATGCTCTAGCTATGAGTGTAACACTACATCCTGCACTGCATCATTTCCTTCTCAATGACTGGTATGTTTTGTCTGTATAGCACACAAGAAACAATACTTTTCACTACATTAATACATATGACAATAATAAATCAAATCAAATTTCCTAGGGCATGTTGTAGTAGGAAAGTAAAAGTCCTGCCTATCCTATAGCAGATTCCTTGCAACATCTGTGAGAAACAGAGTTAAAGTTTCAGTTAAGGAAGGAGAGAAATGTTTAAAAGGGTTTAGGATAGGTGGAGCAAAGTAGAAGTTTAAGGGTAGATGGGCAGCTAGGAGAGATTTGCCAAAGATATCTTGGACATAAGACAAAATAAGTGCAAATGGTAATGTTACAGATTGCAGATGATGCAGATAGTGGCATAAGGGTCAGATAACAGAAAGTATTGCTAGCAAAACGAAGGTCATCTCTCAACCTAAGAACAAGTGATAGTCCTGTGGGGGAGGAGGGTGGACAAAAATTGGAATTGAGAGGGGATCAAGATAGAGGAAAGGATCCATGGACTAAGTTGTTGAACCCAATGTTAAGTCCAGAAGGCTTTAAATGAACCGAATCTGAAGGTAAGGTGCTGTTATACCAGTTTGCATTGGGCTCCACTGGAACATTGCTGCAGGCCAAAGCTGGACATGTGGGAATGAGAGTGAGATGCTGAGTTCAAATGGCAAACATCAGGAAGAATGGGATCAGGCTGGCTGTCTGAGCAAAAGTGTTACATAAAACATAAACCAGGCTGCCCAATGTAAAGGAGACTATGTTGGGAGTAAATAAATAAACAAACAAATACAACAGACCAAATGGAAGGAGGTGCAAGTGAAACACTGCTTCGCCTGAAAGGCATGTTTTGGGCCTTTGGACAGTGGAGAGGAGGAAGTAAAGGGGCAGGTGTTACACCTTCTGCAATTTTATGGGAAAGTGCTGTGGGAAGGCAATGAGGAGTTGAGGGGGATGGAGCAGTGGACCAGGGTATCATGGAAGGAATAGTCCCTATGGAATACTGAGAGGGCACTGGGTGAAGAGAAGATGTGTTTGGTGAACCACTTATGCAGATTTGTTGGTAACCTGGCTTTCTGGAATAGAACATGGAGGTGAATTTGGGTGTATCCTTAGCTGCAAAGTTTTGGGATCCCAACCTCATAGGATTACTGCAAAGAATGATGCTCTCTGCTCATCATTTTCTACTGTTACTACAGAAAATGCGAACAAGCCTACAAGAGCAACAGTTAGAGGTGAAGAGTTCATTAGCCCTACCAGTACTGTCACATACAACTCTAACTTACCTACAGTCCATTGTGAGGGACGCAACTGTTACAAACAAGGAGTCCAAACAGATTTGGACAATCTCTGATGAAGATACTGGCTCCCTTCTTCAATTTTAACATATAATGGGAAAAGAGGAGAATGTAAGGCTTCTCTGCTTTCAACGTTCCCCAACCATCTACTGCCAAACAGATTACTGGACATGTGAAGAGAGTGGCATCTTTAGGAGCCCAGTTGCAGTAAATGCCAGTCATGGATATGCCCTTCAAGTCAACGTAAAACTGGCCTTACAAGGTTCTAGATGTGGCACAAAGTGAACTGGACCAATCCATAGCTTCAGAGCCATTTCATGATCCAACATAAGCATCTTAATCCCAAAACCTTCCAAGTGAAACCCAACAGCCAGTCATCTCATGGATTCCTGAGAAAGAACACTCATTCACCGATTTCTTTAGGGCAACCTACTGCACATTGCAATCAACAAAAGAACTAAGTAGAAAAAGTGAGTCACACATACTCAACTTTTAGATGACCATATTTTGGTTACAATTTGCTAACAGTAGGTTAATACAGAAAACTAATAGGTGGAAGGCATGCGCTACTTGGGAGGTCAAGGTTGAAGAAACATATAGTTGATTGCTGCATGATGTGGATGTGGATCCATTTTAATGCACTGGATGGATAATATACTTACGTGATATTCTCAACTCTGAGCTTATCATTTGGCCCCAGTTGTCTGCAATGATACTTCAGTATAACTCTTGTCCCACTTTGGTTCCTCATTGTATCTATTTGTTGCCGCTCTTTGGTTGCTTTTCTCTACCACTTTTATGGATACAGCAGACAGTACGGTGGCACAGTGGTTAGCACTGTCCCCTTCCAGTGTCAGGGATTCAGGTTCAATTCTGATCTTGGGTGACTGTCAGTGTGGAGTTTGCATGTTCTCCCTTTGTCGGCATGGGTTTCCTCCGACACTTCAAAGATGTGTGGTTTAGGTTGACTGGCTGTGCTAAAATTGGCCCTTAGTGTCAGGGGGAGTAACAGGGTAAATATATGGGGTTACGGGGATAGGGCCTGGGTGGGATTGTTGTCAGTGCAGGCTCAGTAGGCTGAATGGCCTCCTGCACCGTAGGTATTCTATAATCATTTTTAAATATGGCCTCCATTCTGTGTCAAACAGTCCTGTAAAGAATGCTTCATCTGGGAAAGACCGTGCATTCTGTATTCTCTAGAAGCTGCAGTACACTTATAATTATATTATTTACATTTTATTACATTATTAAAATCAAATGACTTTTGAGGAGTTGGTCCACTCGCCAGCCCCTTCCCCAGAAGTACGTGCATGGTATGTTATAAATGGAATCCTGATGGGCTGCACGGTGGTAAAGTGGTTAGCACTGCTATCTCACAAGTGCCAGGGACCCAGGTTCGATTCCAGCCTCAGGTGAATCTTGATGTGGAGTTTGCACATTCTCCCAGCATCTGGGTGCTCTGGTTTCCTCCCACTGATCAAAGATGTGCAGGTTAGGTGGATTGCCTGGGCTATATTGCCCCTTAATGTCCCATGATGTGTACGTTAGAGGGGGAATTAGAGGGGTTACAGTGTGTAATGCCCTGTTGGAGAGTCGGTGCAGATTTGATGGGCCGATTTGCCTCCTTGTGCACTGTACAGGCTGTATGATTCTACAAATCAGAATTCCTGTCTGATCTTCTGACCCCACAATGCCCATTCAGCACAACTTCCCACAAACAAGTAACAATAAAGAAAAATCCTTTGTTGTTATGATTTACTGCTTCCATTATCTTTGTGGCTTGCCATAATTTTTGTTTGTAAAGGCCTCAGGCAAACTCCCTTGGTCTGGCATGCTCAGTTACTCCTTCAGCAGTCCCAGTAGCTGCTAAGAACGCTATATTTAATTTTCCTGCAATATTTTAAATGGAGTGAAATGTAATGCTTCCATTTCAGGATTCTGTCATCAGCGTCAAGAGATCCAAGATTAGAGATCCCACTATGTAAGTGTGGCATTTTGCATTACTCATCCCAGCCACCCTATGGTCCGAGTGAGATTGCTCATTTACTACCAACTTAAGAGCAGTTTTAGGATGAGGTCCTCTCGACTAGAAGCAGATTGAGATTACCCCAACTCAAAGTTCCTGTACAGACAAATGATATTTATTCTTTTGTGGGACATGTGCATCTCTAGTTGCCCTTGAGAAGGTGGTAGTGAGCTGTCTGCTTGAATTGCTACAATGCATCTTGTAGCTAGTACACGCTGCTGCTACTGAGCGTCAGTGCTGGAGGGAGTGGATGTTTGTAGATGTGGTGCCAATCAAGCAGGCTGCTTTGTCCTGGATGTTGTCAAGCTTCTTGAGTGTTATTGGAGCTGTATCCCATCCAGGCGAGTGGGGAGTAATCTATCACACCCCTGATTTGTGCCTTGTAAGTGGGGAGTCAGGAGGTGAGTTACTCACCACAGTATTCCCAGCATACTTTGATTTAATCTCTTCTAGGTGGATTCAAATAGCTAGGAATTAGACACAATATAAAATACTGCAGATGCTGGACATTGGAAAACAAAAACAGAACTCCTGGAAAGACTCATTAGTCAGTCAGCAACTGTGAAAAAGTGCAAGATGATCAATATTTCAGGTTGTAGTTGTAAGGCCAGAAATGTTTGACCTGCTGAGTGTTCCCAAATCTTCGTGTTTTTGCCTGGAGAATAGAGGGCAGCATTGTAACTTGCTGTACATCCAGTCCTCCTCTATAATCTTTTCATTAAGTTTAAATGACATTTTTGATAATTACATTCTTTACAAACTTGGCAGAAATGTCACAATGCCTATAGCTTGCTGTTAAAATTTAGCGCCTTCATTTTCAATCATGATGTCAAAATGACCCTTTGTGTCGCAATGGTTCCGTTGGATAATAGCAGTTCAGCTATAATCTTGGACTACATTTAGAACTTTAGAATTAGGAGTAGGAGTAGGCAATTCAATCCCTGGAGTCTGCTCCGCCATTCGATATCAACATAGCTGATCTCATCTTGACCTCAGCTCCACTTTCCTGCCCATTCTCCATAATCCTTCAACCCATTGCTAATTGTTTTTGGTTTCAGATTCCAGCATCTGCAGTAATTTTTTTTTTAACTAATTGAAATGCTTTCTTCTTAAACCTCTTCAAAGTCCCAGCATCCACTGCATTCAGGGTAATGAATTCTGCAGATTCATGATTCTTTGAGGACTAATTTCTATTTAAATCTGCTAGCCCTTATCCTAAAACTGTGACCTCTTGTACTAGTTTGTCCCACAAACATTCTCTCAACCCCTACTTTACAAATTCCTTTCATCATATATCTCAATTAGATCTCTTCTCATTCTTCTAAACTCTACGGAGTATAGGCCTAAACTGCTCCATCTCTCTTTGTAAGACAAACCCCTCACCTTCAGAAGCAATCTAGTGACGCCTCTGAACTACTTCCAATGCAACTACATCCCTCCGAGTAAGGAGACCATAACTGTACACAACTCCAGGTGTGGGCTTACTTATGCCTTGTATAGTTGCTGCAACACTTCCCTGCTTTTAGCAAAAAAATGCCAAAATTCCATTTGCCTTCCTTATAACTTGCTGTACCTACATACTAACTTCTTGCAAATCATGCACAAGGACCCCCAGCTTTCTCTGCATGAAGTACCCTGAGGTTTCGCTCCATTTAGATAATAATTTGCCTTTCTATTTTTCCAACCAAAGTGAATAACCTCACACTTATCCACATTAAATTCCATCTGCCAGATTTTGTCCAGTTACCGAACCTATCCACTTCCATTTGTAAATTTCTGCTTCCTTTGTTGCAACTTTCTTTCCCACCTATTTTAGCTTCATCTGCAAATTTAGTTATAGTGCCTTCTATCTCTGCATCCAAGTCATTAATATAAATTGCAAGTAGTTGGACGAAAAATAAGAAGTCCAAACCCTGTGGCACACCACTAGTTACATTTTGCCAACCAGAAAGAGACTCATTTACCCCAAGTTTCTGCTTTCTGTTGGTTAGCCAGTCCTCTATACAAGCTAATAAATGACTCCTAACCTCAGTGATCTTGTCTTGTGTACTAACTTTATGCACAGCATCTTATCAAATGCCTCCCGGATATTCTACGTCTGCAGGAGATCCCCATTATCCACTATGTTAGATCTTCAAAAAAAAACTCTGGCAAATTAGTCAAACATAATTTAGCTTTATTAACCATGGTGACTCAGATGGATTGCATTTTGACTTTTCAAATGTCCTGTTATTACTTCCTTCATAATGGATTCTAGTAATTTCCCAATGGTATTGTTTAGTTAATGATCTTGGGGTAGGGGGGGATTTAAGAAAATACAATCTATCATTTGCAAAATATGATCTGGAGTGCACAGCCTGAAAGGGCAATGGAAGCAGATTCTAGAATAACATTTAAGTGAATTGGATAAATACTTGAAAAGATGATATTTGCACCCTGATGTTTAAAGAACAGGGTAGTGGAATTAATTGGCAAGGTAAATCAAAGAGCCAGCACAGCTGTGATGAGTCAAACATCCTCCTATGTGCTGAACGATTTTACAATTTTGTATCTATTTCAAAATTTGTATGAGTAAAATTAGAATTTTAATGAAGTTGTTTACATTGAGAACTTGCCTTAACATTATGGTTTCCAATGGTAACCGGACTGTTGGATTACTCACAAACATTGTTAAATGACTGTTAAACAACAGTTACACTAATTCTTAATAATCCCCTAATTACTGACAATGTATATTACGTTATGTTTCTGACATTTGAAAAGCTGAATGTTTGAATGTTATTTATTCTGATGCAAGCTTTTTTTTTTACATAAATATATATACACAGGAGTTACCATCTTCTAGACATAACAATTATAATTATTTGTCCTGTGGATTGTCATAGCATTTTTTTAAAAAAAATGAACTTTTCTTGCTGTAGAGAGAGTACAGCGAAGTTTTACTAGGCTGATTCCTAGGATGACAGGTCTGTCATATGAAGAGGGACTTAGTTGGTTGGGATTGTACTCATTGACATTTAGAAGAGCGAGAGGGGATCTCATGAAAACTTATAAAATTCCAACAGGATGAGGCAGGGTAGATTCAGAAAGAATGTTCCCAATGGATGGGGAATTCAGAATTAGAGTCCATAGTTTGAGGATAAAGATTAAACCTTTTAGGACTGAGGTGAGGAGAAATTTCTTCACCCAGAGAGTGATGAATGTGTGGAATTCACTACCACAGAATGTAATTGAGGTTAAAACATTGTGTGATTTCAAGAAGAAATTCGATGTAGTTCTTGGGGCTAAAGATATCATGAGATATGGGGGCACAGGGAGGAGGGGGTGGCGGGTAGGGGCAGAGGGAAATCAGGTTATTGAAATTTGATGATCAGCCATGATCAAAATGAATGGCAAAGCAAACTCAAAGGCCCATTCCTGCTTTAGTTTCTGTGTCTTTGAAATGCAATCTTTCCCCTCTCCTGTTGTCTCGCACATTCCACAAAGATTCACAGATCAACACCGATCTGTAATTGTGCGCTGTAAGGTTCATTATTAAAAAGGTCAAGTGATGCTCTCCACCTTTCCTTCTCTGAAGATAGGGAAAGTTGCTGTTTTATTGTCTGCATCTCCTGAATGGACTGCAAAAATGCTTCATTGTAAAGAATTGTGGATACAAAATATGCTACTATTCTGTAAAGCAACATTTCAGGGTTTGATCTGATCACATGCTTATCTTGAATGCGCATCTCTCGATTTGAACATGTCACCAGTCAGTATTTACTTTGCCAGCTGGCAGTCTGTTCAGCAGGTCAACAAATTGAAACAAGAAGAAATTATTGTTTAAGCTAAGCACAGCTTGCTTTACTTTATAATTATGACTTCTGATTTTCCATCTCAATCAGCCACAAAGAACATTCACTTCATTAATTTTCTTCACCAGTTTCATACACCTCAACTCTTTCACAACATACCATGGCTACAACGTGTACTATCTGCAGCAACTTACCAAGCCTTCTTTCAGTGGCACAGTGGTTAGTACTGCTGCCTCACAGCGCCAGGGACCCAGGTTCAATTTCTAGATTGGGTCACTGTCTGCGTGGAGTCTGCACGTTCTCCCTATGTCTGTGTGGGTTTCCTCCCAGTGCTCTGGTTTCCTCCATAGCCCAAAAGACATGCTGGGTAGGCCATGGCCATGCTAAATGCTCCCTCAGTGTACCCAAATTGATGCCAGAGTGTGGTGACTAGTGAATTTTCACACTAACTTCATTACAGTGTTATTATAAGTCTACTTTTGACACTAATAAATAAACTTTAGAAGGAGAGGGCAGCAAATGATTTGATTTATTATTGTCACATGTATTGGGATACAGTGAAAAGTATTGTTTATTGCACGCTATACAAACAAAGCATAACAATCATAAAGTACATAGGGGAGAAGGAAAGGCGAGGTGCAGAATGTAGTGCTCCTGCCATAGCTAAGGCGCAGAGAAAGATCAACTTAATATAAGGTAGGTCCATTCAAAACTCTGGCAGTAGAGACAATCTTCTTGAGTTGGTTGATACGTGATCTCAGACTTTTGTCTTTTGCTTGATGGGAGAAGGTGGAAGAGAGTATGTCTGGAGTGTGTGAGGTACTTGATTTATACTGGCTGCTTTTCCAAGGCAGCAGAAAGTGTAGACAAGTCAATGGATGGGAGGCTGGCTTGCGTGATGGACTAGGCTACGTTCAAGAAACACCATTGCCTCCAATTTCCCCAAGTTGCAAACCATCCCGACTTGGATTTATATCCACTATTCGTTCATCATCAATAAAGTTCCAGGGTTTTGAATTCCGAGAAGCATTGTAGGAGCACCTTCATCAGTGAGACAGCTGAAATCCCGAAAGACCCCTGAGCCTCAGCTTTGAATGCACAATAAATGCTGATCTTGCGTACGACATCCTCATGCTTAAAATAAATGCTTACTTAAAATAGACCTAGCTTCCTTTTTCTTTTTATGTTGTTCGCACCTGAAATGACTTTTCTTTCTCCTGCCTGAATTTTTTTAGCTGCATCACTATTTTTAGTAAGCAAGGACACAGTGAAAGTACATCAGACTAGTTTCACTAATACTTCAACAATGCTAAGATCGCTTCCTTATATTTTTTATCCAGTTGTTAGGAGCAAAAAATTCTGGACCATCAATATTAGAGAAAATAATTAAGTTAGAGAACCTGGATTAGCACATTCCAAATATAGAAAAAAGCAAAATACAACAGATGTGGAAATCTGAAATGAAAACAGAAGATGCTGGAAACTCACAGGCAAATGGAGAAAGATGCAGAGTTAAGGATAAACATTATAGAGAACAATTTATATAGTTGATAATTTGACAGATTTAAGTGTCAGTGGTTAGACCAGCATTTATTGCCCATCCCTAATTGTCCTCGAAAAGGTGGTGGTGAACTGCCTTCTTCAACCATAACAGTCTATGTCGTGTAGGAATAGGCACAGTGCTATTGGGAAGAGAGTTCTAGGATTTTGACCTGATACATACACGTTAGACCTTGGATTTAAAGTGCTCTTTTCAAATCCATAAAATGTCCCGAAGGGGTTTACAGACAATTAAATATATTAGCAGTGTAGTGACTGATGGAGGGAAATATAGCAACAGATTTGTATACAGTGAGTTGTCATGGCAAGTTAAGAAATAACAAGATAGTCTGATTTCAGTGATGTTGGTTGAAGAAGAAATGTTGGCCAGGACACTTGGAGAAGTCCTCTTTAAATAGTGCCTTGGAATTTATTACACCATGAGCAGACAGGGCCTAACCTCTGAGCAACACTCCCTCAGTAAATACCAATAATGTCAGCCTGAAGTATATTCTCCAGTCTCTGGATTGGGACTTGAATCTATGGTCTTCTGACCCTGGTTGAGAGAGTGAGGCCACACCATTTTACTGTGCACTTTATAAAATTCATGGTATTTTGTTCAGTTTTTTTCCTCCAAAATACTTAACAAATATTTCCAAGTCTTTATAATTACTTGCATTCAGTTTCTTATCATTTCTACAAGGCTACTGACACATGGTCCAATGCTTCATTACACTGTGGGACCCCACTGTCCTTCTGAAGCAGCATATTGACCAATTGGCTATGAACAGCATCATAGCCATCAACTATGTCAACATTCTAAAGGTATTACACCTGTAGCTAAGACTGTGAGCATACCTTTATCTGACTCCAGAGGACCAGATAAAGCAAATATAAATAATGAATCATTAAATCATACACTGCAGATAAAAAGGTTTTATAGGTAAACTCTTTGAAGAGGGGAGGCGGTGGTGTAGACGGATGCCATTACATGACTAACTCAGAGCCCCAGGCAAATGATCTTTGGAATGAAGACAGAAAATGCTGGATAAACTCAGCAGGCCTGGCAACATCTGTAGTAAGAGAAACAGAGTTAACGTTGAGTCCATATGATTGCTCTGCAGAATGCAATCACAGAAGGTGCAACACCTGCCCCTCACCTCCTCACTCTCTGTGGGCCCAAACATTCCTTTCAGGTGAAGCAGTGTTTCACTTGCTCCTCCTTCAATTTGGTCTACTGTATTCATTGCACCCAAAGTGGTCTCCTCTACTAAATGCAGACTGGGTGACTGCTTTGCAGAACACCTTTTCTCTAAGTATGTCCCCCCAAGCTTCCAATGCTTGCCATTTTAGTTCAGCATCTTGCTCTCATACAACCATTACTGTCCTTGACCTACTGCAGTGCTCTAGTGAAACCCAACACAAACTAGAGGACCAAGACTGCATCTGCCAATTAGGCATGTGTGCCCAAACAGGTGCCAGAGTGCAGTGACTAGTGGATTTTCACACTAACTTCATTGCAGTGTTAATGTAGGGCTACTTCTGACACTAATAAATAAACTTTAAAAGGAGAAGCCAGCAAATGATTTGATTTATTATTGTCACATGTATTGGGATACAGCCTTTTGGACAAAACATTTAGTTCAACTTGAGAGAATTATCCTGCCCCCCACCCCCCAATCTTAACTACTCCCACCTTTTGTTTTCTGTTATTCAGTACCCCTTGCTTCTCCCAACACAATCCCACTCCTCCCCACTGTCCCTTGTTGTTCAGTTTTGTTCCCACTGAGCACTGACCTGTTTTCCTATCGACACATTCTACCTACTTTTGCTGCTATTAACACCTCAGTTTCTAATGGTACCATTAACATCCTTTTGTGTTTATGGCATATTTGACAAACAGTCCTTACTGCCGATACATCACTAGTTTCCCATTCCACCCCCTAGATATTTAATGCATTACATTGACCCTTTTTGCAGAACTGAAAAGAGATAGCAAAGCCTAAAGTAAATTACTGCAGATGCTGGAATCTGAAACCAAAAAAGAGAAAATGCTGGAATATCTCAGCAGGTCTGGCAGCAACTCTACGGAGAGAAAAGAGCTGACGTTGAGTCCAGATGTCCTCATCAAAACTAAAAGGCGTAGAAAGTGGGAGATATTTTTTCTTCAGGGTGATGGAATGAAAGATGAGAAACCAGGGACACCAGTTAATAGCTATCCACAGAACAAATAAAGGGTGTGAATGGCCAAACAGCAGAGAAGCTAAAATGAAGATGTTGGGGAGGGGGAGGAAAATGGATGGGACAGATTTAAGACTTAGAAAAGGAGAAGTAAAGGGAGAGAAAAAGGTAAGGGAAGTGGCACAAAGTAGAGGAAAAGAGTGGGAATAGAAATGAAAAAAGACAAGAAAAAGGTAGAGAACAGTAAAAAAATAAAATAGAATGATTTTAAACCCCACCGCGACCCCTTTGGATACAGGTTCACAATGGGCAAGGTTGGAACATCCCTTCACCCCTACTGGAAGACTGAGTGTGATGGGTTGCGGTCATGAGGACTGGCTGTTCACTTATTTAATATTCACTCAGGAAGTTGGTCCTTGCATTCTGTTTTCTTGTCCATTCTTTTCTCTTCTCCCATCTGTCAGTTTGCCTTCCCCTCAAAAAAAAAATCAAAGTTGATCTGCAAATTTCCTCTTTTTATTGTCAAGAAGGGACTGGAGGAAATAAGTATAACTTTTAAAATCAATAATGAATTGAGGCTTTTGAGGTTCTACTTTGGTTCATAAACTTTTGATTCCTGAAAAACCATGGGTCAACTTTGGCATGAGGCCTAACAAAAGATATTTTCTTTTTTCGGTCATTCATCAGGGGGTCAACTTCTACATTCAATTGAATTTTACCGGAGTAAATATGGTATTTGTTTTCACAATAGTGAAAAATATTGAATAAATAAATAATGAATGTTCCTATGGGCTTTGTTGCTTTACCTTTCCTAATGAAAGGTAAAGCACCATCTATGGATACCTGTGCTAATAACCATATGCAATTTAGATTTGACAGGATGTTTTAAGTAGATTCCAAATGTATCTCCCTGAAGAAATGTCTTAATTACATAAATTTCCACATGTTTAACAGTACATCATACAAGTCCAACAGAATCCCAACTGCACATGTTTATTGGAGTCAGTCAGTATTTACCAATGATTTATCTATTGCCCTGTCCATCATATTTAGCACATCTGTATATCTGGCCTGTGCTAATCTACTACCATTAGCAAGTGTAATGAGTTGACATATGTTTCTTGCACACATTTCCTATAATGATTTGGCAAACATTGAGCTTTATTTACTCTGCAAAAATATTAATGTCATGTTTTAACAGATGGTGTAGGAATTTTTGAACTTCAGACAAGGAGATGCCCCCTATCAGCACTGATGCACAGGTTAAGAAGCTCTGCTGCTGAAATGCCCATAGGGAAGAAGGAGCAACCAAGTGATCATTTTATAGTCAAATTCAAACAAGGACAACAGTTTCCTAATAAGATCTAGAAATTATAATTACAACAAATGAGATTTTAAATTGTCTGACCTTTAGACTTTGGAAGAAAAAGGTGCATTTTCCAAATTGACTGTGCCTTATTTGCAGAACATAGATGAATGTTCAACTTTTAACTTTTGATACAAGTAATTATTAAGCTAACTAATTACCAGCAATTGGGCAGATCCAGGGTAGGATTTTCCAGTTTCGTTTACATCAGGTGCATTTGGGTGTGGGAGCAGAAAGCTTTGCAACAAGCCCCAAATCGCATTTTGCAACAACAGCGAAACAGGAAGCAATTGTCCCCACTCCCCCTGCCCCACCCTCATGTTTCATAACAGGGAAAGCCAGGAGCAACATATAATAATCAGGTCATACACATTGGAATTATAGCCCCATGTCAAAACTTCCATCCATGGCGATGTACCGTCAGAACATCGTGAAGCACAACTGGTCTCAGAATGTATGCATCTGGTAAATAGTATTTCCAGGGGAGCTCGGAGGTGAGTGCAGCACTGAGATGAGAGAAGGGCATGCCAGGGTTATGCCAGGAACTACATCTGGGTGAAGATTATTTCCTGGCTTGCTAGCTGTGAACTAGGGTAGTCTTGAAAAAAAAAAAGTGGCATCCAATAGTTGAATGGCAGATTTGATGGCAGGGTAGTGAAAATACGAACATACGAATTAGGAGTAGGCCACTCGGCCCCTTGGGGAGGGGTCGGGTTGGCCAAAGGGGGCTGGTGATCAGAACTACCCTGTGGAAGGGGTTGGGGAAGCCAGAGACTGGGGGTGGGTTTGAGGAAGCTGGTGATTGGGGGAAGAGGGTTGGGGAAGCAGGCAATTGAGCGGGGGGGATTGGTTACAGAAGCTGGAAATTGAGGGAGAGAGAGTCGGGGAAGCCGACAGGAGGCTGGTGATATGGGGGTCAGTGCACATGCACTGATCTCCCTACTGACAATTGCCCACTCAGCACGGCCTCGTGGAATAGGCCCCACCCTCTCTTACTAAGATGAATTCCCCCGCGGACTCTGTGATGCACAGAGTCTGCAAATCCACCTCACCAAGTGTGCCCAAAAAAAGGGGTAAGAAAATCTCCTGTTTTCCCACCCATTGGGTATTTAGTTTCTTTGTGGGAAAACCACCCCAACATCTTTAATATTGGCATCTAACAATTTCCCAATGACAGGTGTTAGACTGACTGGCCTGTAATTTCCTGTTTTCTGTCTCTCTCCCTATTGAGGGCAATAACCTGTAGTGGTATTAGAACATAAACATTACAGCACAAACAGGCCCTTCAGCCCACAAGTTGCGCCGATCACATCTATACCTACCAAGCCATAGAACTATCTGTAACTTCCAATGCCATTAGATAGCAATTATTATTGCTATTAATCTTGAAACTTAGCTAATGCTCTCGTGAAGAAAGCCTATGGTGTGTTAGCCTTTATAGGAAGGGGTATAGAATATAAGAGCTGGAGTCTAATGTTGCAGTTGTACAGAACGTTGGTTAGGCCGCATTTGGAGTACTGCGTACAGTTCTGGTCGCCTTACTACCAGAAGGACGTGGAGACTCTGGAGAGAGTGCAGAGGAGGTTTACCAGAATGTTGCCTGGTATGGAAGGACTGGGGTATGAGGAAAGATTGAAGAAATTGGGGCTCTTTTCCCTTGAAAGACACCGACTGAGGGGGGAATCTAATAGAGGTATATAAAATTATGAAGGGTATAGATAGAGTAAACAGAGGTAAGCTATTTCTTATGATAGAGACACGTAGGACAAGGGGCCATGGACTTAAGGTGAGGGGGGAGAGGTACAACACAGGTATTAGAGGGAGGTTTTTCACACAGAGGGTAGTGGGGGTGTGGAATGCTCTGCCAAGTAAGGTGGTGGAGGCAAACACACTAGAGTCCTTTAAGGGTAACTTAGGCACATGACTGAGTTGGAGATGGGTGGATATAGGAGATCCTTTTAAATAAGGGTCATTAGCATTGGGGGCGTCCCTGGTAATGTAAATGGGTATAGTACGATAATAATGTTTTTCCTCTTTTCATTCACGGGTTTTAAGTCGGTCCACCTTGTGTCCAACGAGGGGCATACACGCGATGGGTCGTACTGGGGCTGCTCTTGGTTGTTCGAGATTGGCCTAGTGCTTCATGTCGTTAGTGTGTGCCTAAACTGGACAAGACGACAGCTCAGTGACTATCGCTGATTGCTGTGCAGACACATGGATTTGGGCCGGTGTCTGTGGGAGTTTGCGCATTCTCCGGGTGCTCTGGTTTCCTCCCACACCCCAAAGATATGCTGTTAGGCTGATTGGCAGGAATAAATTGTCCCTAAATCAGTTTCCCCTCAATCTGGATGGCCATAAAACATTAGACGGGGTCGTGGGTGGAGAGGTGGACTGGTGGTGTTGAGATGGCAGCGCGGGCTCGTTGGGCCGAAGGGCCTGTTTCCCGGGCTGATTTTGTTCTTTGTAAATCCCACCATGGCAGCTGGTGGAATTTGAATTCAATAAAAAAAAAATCTGGAATTAAGAATGACAGTGAAACCATCAGGTTCACTAATATCTGTAGGAAAGAAAATCTACTGTCCTTACCTGGTCTGGCTTATACGTGACTGTAGAGCCACAGTAATGTGACTGACACTCATCTCCATTGGGTTAATTAGGGATGGGCAATAAATGCTGGCCAGCCAGTGACACCAATGTCCCATGTATGAATAAATAAATAAATAGTATCCAATGGAATCTTTTCTGAATCTTGGGAATTTTTGGGAAATAAAACCAATGCATCAACAATCTCATTCATCACTTCTCTCACGACCTTAGGGTGAAGTCCCTCCAGACCCAGGGATGTGTCAGCTGCAGGCTTAACAATTTGCTCAATACCACTTCCCAGGTGACTTTCTCCTTCCCTTCCACTTCCTGATTTACAACTATTCCTGGGATGTTACTCGTGTCCTCTATAGTGAAGACCGATGCAAAACACCAGTTTAATTCATCTGCCATTACCCTACTTTTGAATATCAATTTCACAAAAACACTTCCCATAGGGCCAATGCTCCCTTTATTAACTCTTTGCTTATTTGAATATCTATAGATTCTCTTACTGTCCACTTTTGTATTACTGACTAGTTTCCTCTCGTACTCTAGGTTTTACCTCCTTTTTGTAATTCTTTGATGCTCCATATAGAAACTAGGTGGTGGAATAGGTCTTTTGGCCCTTCAACCATACATGTTGATCAGACTCGATCAAATTCAATATCCTGATCATCCCCTTCCTCCTATATCCTTTGATCCCTTTAGCCCCAAGAGCTAGATCTGATTTCTTCTTGAAATCATACAACATTTTGGTCTCAACTGTATTTGGTGGAGTAAATTCTACATATTCACCACCCTCTGGATGAAGAAATTTCTCCTCATCTCTATTCTAAATCGTTTACCCTTTATCCTCAAAATTATGAACTCCCCCACCACTGGGAACATTCCTTCTGAACTTATCCTGTCTAACCCTGTTAAAATTTTACAAGCTTCTATGAAATCCCCTCTCACTCTAAACTCCAGTGAATATAATCCTAACCAACTTAGTCTTTTCTCATATGACAGATCTGCCATCCCAGGAATCAGCCTGGTAAACCTTCGCTGTACTCCCTCTATAAGAAAGGACAGCCTTCTCAGAAAAAGGAGACCAAAACTGCACACAATACTGCAGGTGTGGCCTCACCAATGCCCTATACAATTGCAACAAATATATGCTTTTTCTTTAAGTTTAATGCTGTTTTTAACCACAGCTGATGGACCTTCCCCTTGGATTTTCTTTTTCCCTAGTGGAATGTGTCTATTCTGAAATATCCCTTTAAGTATCTGCCATTAAATATCTGTCGTTCCATCTCTTAAAAACATTTGCCAGTTCATTTTAGCTAGCTCCACTTTCATGTCCTTGTATCTGCCCTTATTTAAGTTTAACATATTAGTCTTTGGCACACTTTTCTTTCCCTCAAACAGAATGTAAAATTCAATCGTATTTTGATCACTGCTACCTCGGGGTTCTGAGGTTATCAATTAATCCTATCTTATTGCACTAGGCCTAGTATAGCCTTCCCTCTGGTAGGCATCAGAATGTGCTGTCCCAAGAAACTATCCTGAAAACATTCTATGAACTCCTCATTCACACTATCTGTACCATCTTATTGCCAATCTCTATGTAGAATAAAATCCCCATGATTGTTGCTGTACCTTTCTAGCAAGCTCACATTAATTAATTATACTCTACCTTAAACCCTAAGGCGTTTTACAGGTATGTCAAGAACAGAAGGTTGGTTAGGGCAAGATTAGGGCCAGTTACAGACAGTAGAGGGAAGTTGTGTGTGGAACCGGAGGAGATTGGAGAGGTGTTGAACCAATATTTCTCTTCGGTGTTCATGCAAGGGGACATGAATGTAGCTGAGGAGGACACTGGGGTGCAGGGGTGTAAAATAGATAGTATTGCAATTGATACGGGGGATGTGCTGGATATTCTGGAGGGTTTGAAAATAGATAAGTCCCCTGGTCCGGATGGGATTTACCCTAGGATTCTCTGGGAGGCAAGAGAGGTGATTGCGGAGCCTCTGGCTCTGATCTTCAGGTCGTCGTTGGTCTCTGGTATAGTACCGGAAGATTGGAGGACAGCAAATGTTGTCCCATTGTTTAAGAAGGGGAGCAGAGACTTCCCTGGGAATTATAGACCGGTGAGTCTTACTTCTGTGGTGGGTAAGGTTTTGGAAAGGATTATTAGAGACAGGATTTATAGTTATTTGGAGAGTAATGAATTGATTAGAGACAGTCAGCATGGTTTTGTAGCGGGTAGGTCGTGCCTTACTAACCTTATCGAGTTCTTTGAGAAAGTGACCAAAGAGGTGGATAGGGGTAAGGCAGTTGACGTGGTGTATATGGATTTTAGTAAGGCGTTTGATAAGGTTCACCATGGTAGGCTTCTGCAGAAAATGCAGATGTATGGGATTGGGGGTGATCTAGGTAATTGGATCAGGAATTGGCTAGCAGATAGGAGACAGAGGGTGGTGGTTGATGGTAAATATTCATCATGGAGTTCGGTTACGAGTGGTGTGCCTCAGGGATCTGTTTTGGGGCCACTGCTGTTTGTAATTTTTATTAATGATCTGGATGAGGGTATAGTTGGGTGGATTAGTAAGTTTGCTGATGACACCAAAGTCGGAGGTGTGGTAGATTGTGAGGAAGGGTGTCATAGTTTGCAGGGTGACTTAGACAGGTTGCAGAGCTGGGCCGCGAGGTGGCGGATGGAATTTAATGTGGAGAAGTGTGAGGTAATTCATTTCGGTAGGAATAACAGATGTGTTGAGTATAGGGCTAACGGGAGGACTTTGAATAGTGTGGAGGAGCAGAGGGATCTAGGTGTATGTGTACATAGATCCCTGAAAGTTGGGAATCAAGTAGATAAGGTTGTTAAGAAGGCATACGGTGTCTTGGCGTTTATTGGTAGGGGGATTGAATTTAGGAGTCGCAGCGTCATGATGCAACTGTACACAACTCTGGTGCGGCCGCACTTGGAGTATTGTGTGCAGTTCTGGTCCCCACATTACAGGAAGGATGTAGAGGCTTGAGAGGGTGCAGAGGAGGTTTACCAGGATGTTGCCTGGTATGGAGGGGAGATCCTATGAGGAGAGCCTGAGAGATTTGGGGTTGTTTTCGCTGGAAAGAAGGCGGCTAAGAGGGGACCTTATTGAAACATATAAGATGATTAGAGGTTTAGACAGGGTGGATAGTGATAGTCTTTTTCCTAGGATGGAGAAAGCTAGCACGAGGGGGCACGGCTTTAAATTAAGGGGGGTAGTTATAGGACTGATGTCAGGGGTAGGTTCTTTACCCAGAGGGCGGTGAGGGACTGGAATGCCCTGCCAGCTGCAGTTGTAAATGCGCCTAGTTTGGGGGCGTTTAAGAGATCTGTGGATAGGTTTATGGACGAAATGGGATTGGTTTAGATTAGTGGGTTAGTGTTGCGTTTTTTTTTTAAAAAGCTGGTCGGCGCAACATCGTGGGCCGAAGGGCCTGTTCTGCGCTGTAATGTTCTATGTCTATGTTATCAAGTCGTTACAATCTGGAGGTCTGTACACCATTCCCACGAGTGACTTCTTGCCTTTGTAATCTCAACCCAAACCGTTTCTACATCCCGGTTTCCTGAACTTATATCATGCCTCTCTAATGTGCTAATACCATCATTAATTAACAGAGTCACCCATCCATTTGTTCTTAATTTCCTGTCCTTCCTAAATATTGTGCACCTTTCAATATTCAAGTCCCAATCTCTGTCACCCTGTAGCTATTTCTCTGTAGTAACTATCAGATTGTATTTATTAATTTCTATTTGTGCTAACATTTCATCTGTTTTGGTTTGAATGCTGTTTGCATTCAGATAAAGAGCCTTAAGTTTTGTCCTTTTGTTATTTTCATAGCATCTAGCCTGACTGATTTACAGTCACACCCTCCTGTCCTTGACCACTTTCCAAACCAAAAAGATTTTATTCCAAGGATTGTGACCACCTCCTGAAACAAATCATCCAGGTAGGATGCTTTGGTGGGTAGCACAGTGGTTAGCACTGCTGCCTCACAGCGGTTAGCACTGCTGCCTCACAGCACCAGGGACCCAGGTTCAATTCCTGGCTTGGGTCACTGCCCGTGTGGCATGTACACATTCTCCTCATTCTGTGAAAGTTTCTTCTGGATGCTCTGGTTTCCCCCACAGTCCAAAGATGTGCAGCTTTGATAAGAACATAAGAACATAAAGACATAGGAGCAGGAGTAGGCCATCCAGCCCTTCGAGCCTGCCCCGCCATTCAATAAGATCATGGCTGATCTGTCGTGGCTCAGTTCCACTTTCCCGCCCTCTCCCCATAACCCTTAATCCCCTCTCCTATCAAAAACCCATCAACCCGCGTCTTAAAAATATTTAGCGAGGCAGCCTCCACCACTTCAACGGGCAGAGAATTCCAGAGATTCACCACCCTTTGAGTGAAGAAGTTCCTCCTCAACTCCGTTCTAAACCGCCCCCCTTTTATCTTGAGGCTGTGCCCCCTAGTCCTATTGTCTTTTTTGAGCGGGAAGAGTCTTTCCACCTCTATCCTATCCATCCCATTCATCATCTTATACGTCTCAATGAGATCTCCTCTCATTCTTCTAAACTCTAACGAGTACAAGCCCAGTTTATTCAGCCTCTCCTCATAGCTCAACCCCCTCAACTCCGGTATCAGCCTAGTAAACCTCCTCTGCACTCCCTCCAAGGCCAAAATATCTTTGCGCAGGTGCGGCGCCCAAAAATGCACACAGTACTCCAGTTGCGGCCTCACCAATGCCCTATACAGCTGCAGCAATACCTCCCTACTTTTATATTCAATCCCCTTCGCTATGAAGGCCAGCATCCCATTCGCCTTCCTGACCACCTGCTGCACCTGCAAGCTGGGTTTTTGCGACTCATGCACAAGGACCCCGAGGTCCCTCTGCACCGTCGCCTGCTGCAGTTTTTCGCCCCGTAAGTAATAGTCCTTCCTACCATTCTTCCTACCAAAGTGGACCACCTCACACTTGCCAACATTAAATTCCATTTGCCATTTCCTGGCCCATTCACCCAGCCTATCTAGATCCTTCTGCAGACTCTCCACACCCTCCGCACAATTTGCCGTTCCCCCAATCTTGGTGTCATCAGCAAATTTCGACACTCTACACTCGGTTCCCTCCTCCAGATCATCTATATAAATGGTAAATAGCTGAGGTCCCAGCACCAACCCCTGGAGCACTCCACTAGTCACCATCCGCCAATCCAAATAGCACCCGTTGACCCCCACTCTCTGCCTCCTATTTGACAACCAATCCTCTATCCACGCTAACACCCTACCCCCAACTCCATGTCCCTCGACCTTCTGCAATAACCTCTTGTGAGGCACTTTGTCAAACGCCTTCTGAAAATCTAGAAAGACCACATCCACCGGCTCTCCTCTATCCACCGCCCTAGACACATCCTCATAGAACTCCAGTAAATTTGTCAGACACGACTTCCCTTTAATGAAACCGTGATGCGTCTGCTCTATCAAGCAATTCCCTTCAAGATGCCTCGCAATTTCCTCCTTAATGACAGATTCTAACATTTTACCTACCACAGACGTTAAACTAACCGGCCTATAATTCCCCGCCTTTTGCCTGGCACCCTTCTTAAACAACGGCGTAACATTAGCCGTTTTCCAATCATCCGGCACTTCCCCAAAATCATGTTTGTGTTAGCTGATAGCGTGGCATTATTAGGAGTAATGTTGGGCAATCCGTCACTCTGCAGAGTAACAAAGTCAGGCACCAACAGGGATCCCTGCTCATTATGCAGTGATAGCTAAGTTGATAGCCTGCATTATGTTCGGAATCATGTTCCTTCTCAATTTACTTTTCTTCAATTAAACATTAAACACAAACATGGCCATGCTAAATTCTCCTTCAGAGTACCTGAATAGGCACTGGAGTGTGGCGACTAGGGGATTTTCATAGTAACTTCATTGCAGTATTAATGTAAGCCTGCTTGTGACTAATAAGTAAATAAATGTTAACTTTGTCTCCCTGATGTGGGACAGTGTGAACTGAAATCTCACTCATCTGACGAAGGAGCAGCAAGTGCTCCGAAAGGTGGTGGCTTTTGCTACCAAATAAACCTGTTGGACTTTAACCTGCTGTTGGGAGGCTTCTTACAATGAACATAGAACATTACAGTGCGGAACAGGCCCTTCGGCCCACAATGTTGCGCCGACCAGTCTTATTTTTAAAAAAAAACATTGACCCACTAATCTAAACCAATCCCTTTTCGTCCATAAACCTATCCACCAATCTCTTAAACGCCCCCAAACTAGGCGCATTTACAACTGCAGCAGGCAGGGCATTCCAGTCCCTCACCACCCTCTGGGTAAAGAACCTGCCCCTGACATCCGTCCTATAACTACCCCCCCTTAATTTAAAGCCATGCCCCCTCGTGCTAGCTTTCTCCATCCGAGGAAACAGGCTATCACCATCCACCCTATCTAAACCTCTAATCATCTTATATGTTTCTATAAGATCCCCTCTTAGCCGCCTTCTTTCCAGTGAAAACAACCCCAAATCCCTCAGTCTCTCCTCATAGGACCTCCCCTGCATACCAGGCAACATCCTGGTAAACCTCCTCTGCACCCTCTCCAAAGCCTCCACCTCCTTCCTGTAATGTGGGGACCAGAACTGCACACAGTACTCCAAGTGCGGCTGCACCAGAGTTGTGTACAGTTGCAACATGACGCTGCGACTCCTAAATTCAATCCCCCTACCAATAAACGCCAAGACACCATACGCCTTCTTAACAACCTTATCTACTTGATTCCCAACTTTCAGGGATCTATGTACACATACACCTAGATCCCTCTGCTCCTCCACTCTATTCAAAGTCCTCCCGTTAGCCCTATACTCAACACATCTGTTATTCCTACCGAAATGGATTACCTCACACTTCTCCGCATTAAACTCCATCCGCCACCTCGCGGCCCAGCTCTGCAACCTGTCCAAGTCACCCTGCAAACTTCAACACCCTTCCTCACAATCTACCACACCTCCGACTTTGGTGTCATCAGCAAACTTACTAATCCACCCAACTATACCCTCATCCAGATCATTAATAAAGATTACAAACAGCAGTGGCCCCAAAA
Source organism: Carcharhinus amblyrhynchos (assembly GCF_965287045.1). NCBI lineage: Eukaryota > Metazoa > Chordata > Chondrichthyes > Carcharhiniformes > Carcharhinidae > Carcharhinus > Carcharhinus amblyrhynchos. Next base: position 34,790,384 of record NC_137332.1, on the reverse strand, counting down.
CAGATCCCTGAGGCACACCACTTGTAACCGAACTCCATGATGAATAATTACCATCAACCACCACCCTCTGTCTCCTATCTGCTAACCAATTCCTGATCCAAGTACCTAAATTACCACCAATCCCATACATCTGCATTTTCTGCAGAAGCATACCATGGTGAACCTTATCAAACGCCTTACTAAAATCCAAATATACCACGTCTACTGCCTTACCCCTATCCACCTCTTTGGTCACCTTCTCAAAGAACTCAATAAGGTTAGTAAGGCACGACCTTCCCGCTACAAAACCATGCTGACTATCTCTAATCAATTCATTACTCTCCAAATAACTATAAATCCTATCCCTAATAATTCTTTCTAAAACCTTGCCCACTACGGAAGTAAGACTCACTGGTCTATAATTCCCAGGGAAGTCTCTGTTCCCCTTCTTAAACAATGGGACAACATTCACTGTCCTCCAATCTTCCGGTACTATACCAGAGACCAACGACGACCTGAAGATCAGAGCCAGTGGCTCTGCAATCACCTCTCTTGCCTCCCATAGAATCCTAGGGTAAATCCCGTCTGGACCAGGGGACTTATCTATTTTCAACCCTTCTAGAATATCCAACACATCCTCTGTATCAACTGCAATACTTTCTATTTTACACCCCTTCACCCCAGTGACCTCCTCAGCTACATTCATATCGTCCTGCGTGAACACCGAAGAGAAATAATGGTTCAATGCCTCTCCAATCTCTTCCGGTTCCACACACAACTTCCCCCTACTGTCTGTAACTGGCCCTAATCTTGCCCTAACCAACCTTCTGTTCTTGACATACCTATAGAACGCCTTAGGATTCTCCTTAATCCTATCAGCCAAAGTCATCTCATGCCCTCTTCTAGCCCTTCTTAACTCCCTCTTCAACTCCCTCCTAGCCAATCTAAAGCTTTCTACTGCACTACCCGAGCCCTCAAGCCTCATCCGAACATAAGCCTCCTTCTTCTTCCTAACCAACAAATCAACTTTTTTTGTGCACCACGGTTCCCTAGCCCTACCAATTCCTCCTTGCCTGACAGGGACATACCTATCACAGACCCACAGTAGCTGGGTCAGTATCTGCAGCTCAGCCTCCAGCTCGATGACTGAGCAGGAGCTCCTCAAGCCAGAGACACTTGCTGCAGATATACTTTCCCTGGGTAAGACCAGTATTTATGAGTTTTCACATGCTGTAGCCTTGTCCAAATCAGAAACCATCCACCAGCGAGAAGTCATGGACTCTGACCACAATTTTCTTTAAGTCCCGGACTATACAGTAGAAAAACCCACTGTTGCCCTTAGTGGTCTGAACACCATTTTTCCGCTCACAGCATTTACTGATATCAGCGAGATATTGCTCCTAATCTCTTTATATTTAAAAGAATTATTGCTAAATTTCCTCACAATGCCTTCCGGCAGAATGATTCACTTCTAAGTGATCAATAGATGAAAATCTGAAAATTAAACCTGCAGCTCATCAGGAAATTGCATTCAATATCAAATGCTATGTCCAGTTAGTCATTGTGATGATTTCTAAATAAAGCAATATATGAAAAAAATACATAGCCTGAATAGTAAATAGAATACATTATGGATGAAAGTACAGATTGGGAAAGCAATACAATAGGCACATATCCAAGCAAAGGTGACATGGAGAAAGGTTTGGGTATAATTATTCACCATTCATTGAAAGTAATAGCTATTCATTGATTAAATGTCAAGAAGCCTGCTTAAGTATTACAATGGATTTTAATGGCATTTAATTGTTAGCTGAAACATGGCATTTGATACATTGACAAATCAAAGCTATTATTTTGTTGAGTTCTCGCCAGGAACCACGTATCCTAGTATCTGATTTTCCCCCTTCTTCAAAACCATTTGTTCAGACCTGGCTTGACTGTGGGCTTGCTATCCTATTCAAATCAAATGGATTTTCAAACCCATTTTTTAATCTATCTCCCCTTTTCTCCTTACTTCATCCCACTGTCTGTGAAACCCTCCTCTACCAATGTGCTCCACACCAGTCTCCCAGATTGCAACCTACATAAGCTCCATCTCAACCAGACCCCCAATGTTCATACCATATCCCACACTAAGCCAAGCCTATCCATTACTCCATGCTTTCCATAGCAGCATTGATTCAGTCATCATTCTCATTTACACCCCAACTTCGTACCTTCCTCCAACATTTGGGGTGGCATGGTGGCGCAATGGTTAGCGCTGCTGCCTCACAGTGCCAAGAACAGGGTTCAATTTGAGCCTCGGCTGACTGTGGAGTTTGCACATTCTCCTTCTGTCTGCGTGGGTTTCCTCCCAAGCTCCAAAAGATGTGCAGGCTAGGTTGATAGGCCAGACTAAATTGCCCCTTAATGTCAGAGGACTAGCAGGGTAAATGCATAGAGTTACCGGGATAGGGCCTGGGTGGAATTGTTGGTGGCACAGGTGCAATGGGCCAAATGGCCTCCTCTGCACTGTAGGGATTCTATGATTCTTATCACACTTGCACTGTCCTGAATTTGGAATACTGTGTGCCCTCTTCCTCTTCTCCAGTCCAAAGATGCCAGGATCCTTCAACCATCCTGGCTTTCCTTCTGTAATTCACTTTATAAACCTCTCCACTTCACATTTCCTCCCATCTCTAAAACTAGTCTCCTAATTCCTGGTGGGTGTCCAATCAATCCTTCCATGAAGCACCTAATGAAAGGCTACGTTTCCTCTTTTGAAATGGACTCTGGTGCATGAGAAGAAGTTCACAGATGTGTGACAAACATGCTTCTAGTATTGAGTGTTCTACCATGAAGGCAGACATGCACAACTGAGCTTGTTTTAATTGAAGAAAAGTAAATTGAGAGGGAACATGATTCCGAACATAATGCAGGCTATCAACTTAGCTATCACTGCATAATGAGCAGGGATCCCTGTTGGTGCCTGACTTTGTTACTCTGCAGAGTAACAGATTGCCCAACATTACTCCTAATAATGCCACGCTATCAGCTAACACAAACTGCTGATGCTGACTGAGCCAGGTATGATGGTGCTACATTTGCGAGTGCATTTACCCACTGAGCCACAAATATTATTCAAATGAACATTTAAACTGAGCTTGTTTCACTGTCTATTATACAGATTGAGGCAGGACCAAGAGATTTTTAAATAAAATGTATGTTATCTAAATATGCTTATTTTTTCCTCTAAATGCATACTAATTTGAAAGATAAGACTTTTCTCATGATCATAACATAATATTATGCATCATATATTTAAATATTATCAGTATTATCAGTGATGCTCATTTTTGCTTTCATAAAACGAAAGGAATAATGAAGCTGTATTTATATACCTTTTGCATTTTTCCATCTTAATTTGTTGGCATGCTCAGAGCATGATCTGCGCATTTGAAGAATTTCCATATTTGTCACCAGCAGGTACCCTAACCTGCTTTGAAGAGGAGGTTAAAAATTGGCCATGTGCAGTGTGGGTGAGACCACACAGATGATTTTAAATGTCTGCCCACTTGGTTTCTTCCAGGTGGTAGGACTGAAATTACTCCTTCAGAGAGCTGCCAGACATCAGCAGAAAGACGAGACAGGAAATTTAGTTCGTCAATGACATAATGGCAGGTCTAGACAGTTTGTTCCTGGTGCCATTTGATCTGTCTCCATAACCGCCTTTGGTCTTCTACTGCTTCAAACAATGACTGGAGCAATTTCAAAACAAATGCTCTTTTTAATGCTGAATTACATGTGCAGAATATGCTTGTATCCTGTTGTGTTCAAATGTTCCGTGTTTAATTGCATTGCCAGAATTTTACCACCTCACCCAGCCCAGGATCAGAGCAGGCAAGGCTCACAGGATGGCATTCTCCATTGGCCTCGGATTGGATTTTGAGACTCGGGTGAGGGGGAGCGGTAAACTTCCAACGTGTGCCTGTTGACTGTAATCTGTTTGCTGTGATGTTAATCAATCCAGAGTGTGGTCACAAAGAAATTGAGAGCAGACATTGTCCGGGAACTTCCAGCCATTCATGCCGGCAGTACTTCTCAATCCTGCTGATGGCACACCCACGCTGCAAGTTTCCCAGCAGCAAGGGGTGTACACCATCACTTGAATCCCCTGCTGTCAACATCTTTGGGGGTTACCGTTGACTAGAAACTCACTGGACTCGCCACACTAACAAAGCGGCTACAAGAGCGGGTCAGAGACTGGGAATATTGTGGCGAGTAACTCACCTCCTGACTCCCCAAAGCCTGTTCACCATCTACAAGGCACAAGTCAGGAGTGTGATGGAATACTCCCAACTTGCCTGGATGGGTGCAGCTCCAACGACACCATCAAGGGCAAAGCAGCCTGCTTGATTGGCACCATATCTCCAAACATCCACTGCCTCCACCACCGATACTCAGTAGCAGCAGTGTGTACTATCCACAAGTGACACAGCAGCAATTCAAAGATCCTTAGACAGCACTGCCATCCAGAAGGATAAGGGCAGCAGATACATGGAAACAACACCACCTGCAAGTTCCCCTCCAAGCCATTCAACATCCTGACTTAGAAACCTATCACCATCCCTTCCCTGTTGCTGGGTCAAAGTCCTGGAATTCTCTCCCTAACAGCACTGTGGGTCAACCCACAGCACATGGACTGCAGCAATTCAAAAAAAGCAGCTCACCACCACAAGGGCAACTAGGGATGGGCAATAAATGCAGGCCAGCCAGAGGTGCTCACGTCCCACAAATGAATAAAAAAAAGAGTGGAAATGAAAAACTCATTGACAATGGCAGACCAGAATATCCTGTTGCCAGCCAATGATGGTCCCCCTCTGCTGCCATGGAGCACGCAGCAGGTTGCATTGAAAATCCCAGCCATTATTTTAACCAGATCACCTCGCCCATCGATGGGCAAAGTAAGCCAATCAAATTGCATGAGAACCCTGAAATCAGGATCATGCCCAATTCCTCTGCTCTCCTGATTTTATGAGAGCTGGATTTCCGGTGAGGTCATCCTCTTGCCAGAAATGAGAGATGCTGAATAAATTACTCAAATTTATTCAAGTGAAGATTTGCATCTGTTTAGCGAGCATGGTGCTGAATCGTACTATCTCACTTGCCTTTATGGCCTTACTGGGACCGTTCTCATCAGTGAGGAAAATACCTCCCCATGAATGGGAACAGCCATGTTGCCCTCACTTGTAGAGCTGGAGGCTCTTTGGGGAGGGGGGTACCCCTTGGGCACTGCGAGGGGGTAGGGAATTTGATGGTGGGGCTTGAAGGGGATAAGACAGGGTGAAGGTCTGCTACGTACTCTGCAGGTGCAATCAAATAGGGGAAGGGGAGGGTGCTCAGTCTGGGTGGGGTTAGATGTCTGTGCGTAGTGGGGCTCGCAATCAGCCACAGGCCCCCGCCATTGTGTTTTCAGGCTTCCTGCAGTAGCTGGAGCCTGACAGCTCTCTGTCAGGCCCCTGCTGTTGCAATTGTGCATGTGCAGCATCAGAGCTCCTTCTGGAGGCTGGCTGGTGAATTAAGCCCTGTCCATTGCTTGCAGCAGCCAGAAACAGTCAACACCATTTTGTCAATGACTAAGAACATAAAAAAAAAGGAGCAAGGAGTAGACCACCTATAAAATGTAGGCCATTCAATAAGATCATAGCTGATCTGTTAGTGGTTTCAGTTCCACTTACCCTCCTGCTCCCCATAACCCTTAATTCCCTTTTTGGTTAAAAGTCTATACATGTGACTTAAACACATCTAATGCTTCACTGGGCAGAGAATTCCAAAGATTCAATAACCTCTGGGAGAAGTTACTCCTCAACTCTGTTCTAAATTGACTCCCCTGTATTTTGAGGCTATGCCCCCTAGTTCTTGTTTCCATTGTAAGTGGAAATAACCTTGCTGCTTCTACCCTGTCTAACCCCTTGATTATCTTATATGTCTCTACAAGATCTCCCTCAGCCTTCTAAACTCCACTGAGTACAGGCCCAGTCTACTCACTCAATCTCCCTCATCTCCAGAATCAACCTGGTGAACCTTCTCTGTACCCTCTCCAAGCTAATAAGTACATTGGGTGAGATTTCATGCCCAAAAACAGGTCAGGAGCTCTCCCATTTTTCATGCTAACTGGACACTTAGAATCATTCTTGTAAGATTCTGCCCATTGTGTCATAAAGTTCCTGTTCACACATAGAACTAATGCATCATCACAGCATGGGTGTCATAGTGGCACACTGGTTAACACTGCTGCCTCAGTGCCAGGGACTTGGGTTCGATTCTGGCCTTGAGTGACTGACTGTGTGACCCGTCAAGTGGATGTAAAAGGGAAGGATCATCTAGAAACTGAGTGAGAGATTCCCCAGCGACCATTACTGCCATCAGGAGATATATTACCATCTGGGAATGTTGTTGACTACCCAAGCACTCAAGAACCTGGTCATCATGTGGCTGGCACAAAGTCTCCATGGAAACAGATAGAACTGAACTGCTTATGCCCGAAGAGGCACCTATCATTGTGGTTTCAGCTGACTGAATCTTGTGTGGAAGTGCCCCAGAGGGGTTACACCAGTTCAAAAGGATTTGGAACCCCTTTCGTCTCCTCTCAGGACAGCCTGCCACTGACTCCAGAGTGCTGTTGTCAGAGAAGCTTTTAGCTCAGCGAGTTCACACCACTGCTACCAAAAGAAGCAACAATCAGGAGGAGTGCAGACAGAGAGGGATAGGAGATTCTCACATTCAGCAATCAGGGATCTGTGAAATGCAAGGTCTTGGACTCTGAAATCACGCGTTGTAGTTGTTCATGCCACTAAAAGAGACCATGGGGAATTCTGCTGGAGAGAAAGGATTACTTGCTGTAGGAAGCACAGCTGACACCCTTTGTAAGCTGAGTCTCAACAACCTCCCCCTGCTCAGCACAGGAGCCACCCAAGAGTAGGCCGTTCGACTGATGCTGTGGTTTTGGTTCCTCAACAAATCCATTGTGGGAGGGGGATAAGGGATGGGGCTATCCTCCATTACATTCCCTCAAGGGTTTCTCACATGTGGGCCTGTTGTTTTCTAAACAACATAGCTCTTTAAAGAGTGCAGACCCTGAGAAGGAAGGTGCAGAGGAGTGGTCACACCTTCAGAGGAGAAAGGCATGTTGCAGCATGGGTAACCTTCAAGATCCGCATCAGATGTTAATCCATTGACCAAGATGGCAGGGAAACTCAGGCTGCACAGCTCCTTACACACTTCTCCTGCAGCTGGCAGATCCTGAATTGTATTTGACCCAATACCACACCTCTCCCACAAGGAGCAACTGCATCTAAAATATCTGCCATGAAGATACTTCTTTCACTCTATACGATGTCTGGCAAGTTGCTGTCAGACTATCCCCTACTACTCACTATTGCATCACACAGCAACTCAATCTATCAAAACAATGCAATCCCATGAATTAGAGTATGACCATTTTATTACACTGAAGCTTAAGCAGTGAGCAAAAATATTACAGAAGTTACCAAATGTAGCAGCAGCTAACACAGCATAGTCCTTGTTGACTGCCCTTAGCGTGTGGCTGAGGCAGCCTACTCACTCATGTCTGCGTGTAGCTGAAACACCCATGGTGTCTGTCCTTGGTTTTGTGATGCCAGTGGGACCAGTTCTGGTCTCAGCCTCAGTTTCCTGCTGAGCTGCCATCCTGTCAATGTCGAGGGCCTTCTCCTTCTCCATGGTCATCAGTGTAATCAGCAATGCCACTTCCTATTTTCTGTGTTTCTATGTGTGATTTCAAGAAGATATTAGATATAGCTCTTGGGGCTAAAGGGATTAAGGGATATGGGGAGGGAAGGTGGGATTGGGAGAATTTGATGATTAGCCACGATCAAGATGAATAGCAGAACAGGCTCGAGGGGCCGAATGGCCTACTCCTGCTGCTAGTTTCAGTTTCCTCAGGCTGAGCTCTCTCTTTTCTTTTGTGTTGTGTGCTTCTCTTTCCGGCAAGCTCAAGGGCAAGACAGTCAAGACCACGATGCCCTCCATTATCCCATCCAGCGACTCACTCACATGGGATGTCCATAGCTCCAGTGGTGTGAACTCCAGTGGGGCAGCATGGTGGTAGTGGTTATCACAGTGCCAGGGACCCAGGTTCAATTCCTGGCTTGGGTCACTGCCTGTGCTGAGTCTGCACGTTCTCACTGTGTCTGCGTGGGATTCCTCTAGGTGCTCCAGTTTCCTCCCACACTCCAATGATGTCCTGGTTAGGTGCATTGGCCATGCTAGATTCTCCCTCAGCATACCTGAACAGGTGCAGGAGTGTGGCGACCAGCAGATTTTCATTGCAATGTAATTTAACATTATCTTTAAATAAACTCTTAACTTTAACCTTCCCCACAGTCCAGGAGTGCACCTGGGAACACATATCCTCACTACTGCTGGCACCCCTCCACAGGTGCCTATCATGGTGCTGCATCAATGCCTTTGGCTCACTGTCTTTGCTATGGCACCCATTATCAGGTGAACTTTAAATCTGACCCATCACATCTACATCCCACCTCCCCAATCGCCACCCCTACTTGGGCAGTGAGTGTGCCAACAGGTACTAATTGGCAACCTTCTTCAACATAGTCTCAGCCATCTGGTGGTGACATAGATAGAGTCAGGACCCAGATGTGATCCCAACATCCCGAGCCTGCTGTAAATTCTGATCAGTGTCCTTCTCACATTATACTTTCCCACCTAGTTTTGTGTCATTAAGAAACCTGGCTGTATTATTCACAAACTCCTCATCTATATTTATATAGATTGTAAATAGCTGAGATCCAAGAACTGATCATTGTAGCACCACACTCATTAGCTGAGGATAACTACCCTCTGTTTTCTGTCCTTGAAGCCAGTTTTTGGAATGGGGGTATGAGTCTATGAAATGAATGGTGTGTGAATTGGAGGGCGTTTGGCTTCTCTCTCCTTACTCACCTCCTGCTTCTTACAACCTGTCACATGTCGGCCGTCGCACAAAATCATGAACAGAAATACTCAAACACGAAGGTAACTACAATCTGTAGGGGATGACATGTGATCATGTATCACATGTTGTCATATGATCAGAACGTCACATAATCAAACCTCCATGGCTGCTTCCAAACTGTGTTCCATTGTGGGGAACAGCTTCTTCTGCCCACAGCCTTCAACCCTGCATCAGAGATCCTGGCTGAAATCTTGCAATCCTGTTGTGCTTTTTCAAGTGTTTTAGCTGTTTTTAGCCACTGTGTAACCTCAGTGTCAGCTGTCTTTCTGGTATCACAGACAATTGATTCCCCCAGCCACCTCCTTCATCCACCACCCAGCCCATACAATGCATTCCCAGCACCACATTTCCCATTGTCCCTGTGGGATGCATTTGTTTGCACCCCATCCTCCTGTCCTCATTTCTAACTATAGAGACAGAGTGATAAAGTCAAAAGGTGTTTACAGCATGGAAACAGGCCCTTCGTGCCAACTGGTCCATGCTACCCTTTTTTTCATGAGATCACATAATCCTAATTGCCACATTTGACCCATATCTTTTAATACCCATCTTATCCATGTAATTGTCTAAATGCTTTTTGAGAGACAAAATTGTACCCACCTCGACTACCTCTGGCAACTTGTTCCAGACGTTCACCACCTTGTGTGAAAAAATTGCCCCTCTGGACACTTTTGTATCTCTCCCCTCTCATCTTAAAACCTATGCCCACTAGTTTTAGACTCCTCTATCTTTGGGAAAAGATATTGACTATCTAGCTGATCTATGGCCCTGATTATTTTGTAGGCCTCTATTAGATCATCCCTCAGCCTTCTACGCTCCAGAGAAAAAAGTCCCAGTCTATTCAGCCTCTCCTTATAACTCAAACCATCAAGTCCCAGTATTTTTCTGCACTCTCTCTAGTTTAATAATATCCTTTCTATAATAGGGTGACCAGAACTTTACACAGTATTCCAAGTGTGGTCTTACCAATGTCTTGTGCAACTTCAACAAGCCATCCCAATTCCTGTATTCAATGTTCTGACCAATGAAACTAAGCATTTTGAATGTCTTCTTCACCACTCTGTCCACCTGTGATGTTTATGATTGAATTTCTCAGACTCCCACTATTCCCTTCCCCCACCCTACCACTGCCATCCTCCATCGTCCCACCTCCCAGGCCATCGTTGCTGTATTTAGGATGTACAAAAGGCCAAATCCATTCTACTTATTCTCAGAAAAGAGAAATGACCCAAAATTGCAGTTTCAAATCTCAAGTTGAATTATTCACCCTCCACTGAAGCAGAAGTCAAACTATCTGAGAATGTACTAACGATTTAATTCATTCCCCAGGGGAACTGCAGTGTTGACAGTGCCAGGTGAAAACCACATCACTTGATGCTTCTAGCTGCTGCCAACGTTGGCCTACTTTTTTACAAATTAACACGCAGTCTGGTCTAATGAATAGATTCTTGTTCTTGGAATGCATTTTTACCAGTGACAACTTTGACTCCTGGATGGATAATAAATATTCTGAAATGGATTGATGAGGAATAACTAACCTTTTTTTTTTAAAAAAGATGTAGAAAATTCTTATTTTCTGTTTGGAATGCAAAATGTATGCTATTGTAGAACCATTGAATAATACAGTCCCGGAGGAGGCAGTTCAGCCCATTGACTCTGTACCAGTTCTCAGAGAGTAAGCCAGTTGGTATTCATCCCTACATCCACGCAACCTTCCCACCTTCATTTACATATTCAATTCCCTTTTGAAAGCTACCCTTGAATTTGTATCCAGCATCCTATCAGGCAGCGCTTTCCAAATCCTAACCACTTGTTGTTTAAAAATGTTGCTTCCTCCCGTCACCTCATTTCAGAGAATCGTAGAGTCATAGAATCCCTACAGTGCAGAAGGAGGCCATTCAGCCTGCACTGACACGTCTCACCCAGGGCCTATTCCCCATAACTAACCCCTGTATCCTCCCCTCCCCCCACCCTTATCCTGCTAATTCCCCAATACTAAGGGTCAATTTACCACAGCAAATCAACCTAACCCACACATCTTTGGATTGTGGGAGAAAAACAGAGCACCTGAAGGAAACCCATGCAGACACAGGGAGAATGTGCAAACTCCACACAGACAGTCACCTGTGGCCAGGAATTGAACCCAGGACCCTGTTGCCTCACAGCGCCAGTGGGTAACCACTATGCCAATCTCATGTTAATAACTTTCCATTTTTATTCTCAGGTTTTCAATCCTTCAGCCATTGGAAACAAGTTCTCTTCATTTTCCCTTTCTGAATAAGCACTTCATGATTTTAAACATCTGTCAAATACCTTCTCTGATCTGAGGAGCCAACCTATCCAAGTAACTCATCCTTGGAACCACTCTAATGAATTGGCTGTAAGGCACTTTGGCAGAACAGGAAGAAATATATAAATGTAAATTTTCTATTTCCAATTTCCTCTCGAATTACCTCTGACCAAAACACTCCATTTCTGGATTCATTCTTCAGTCCAGCATTTGTAACTTACCAAAAGTTGGCTCCGGGGTTGGAAATTGTTCTGGATTTTTCCAATAATGTTCTCTCTAAACAACTGGAAACTGGAAGAAATGATAAGATACAGTGCAATCAAACACTAAGCACACTAATAAGTAACTGAGGTAAGGTGGGATGGGTATTATCTTCCTCTCACCCTTTTGTGATGTGGAGGCATTGGACTGGTGGGCATTGTAAGAAGTCTCAACACCAGGTTAAAGACCAACAGATTTATTTGGAATCACGAGCTTTCAAAGCGCTGCTCTTTCATCAAGAGAGTGGTCAAAGATGACATTAGTCATCCACTCACCTGATGAAGGAGCAGCACTCAAAGTCTGTGATTCCAAATAAACCTGTTGGACTTTAACCTGGTGTTGTCAGACTTCTTATTGTGCTCTCCTTTTTGTGAAGGCACTATTAGCATATCCTAAAGTACACATCATGTGATTATTGGGACATAAGTATAAGACCAAAGGCTGGAAGATACTTTTGGATCATTAGATCAGACTACTACATTAAGTAACTATATGGTCTGTAGATTACTGTGGTGAATTGCAGGACACGAAGTACAGAATCTGTTACCATTACTAGAATGGACAATAGGACAAAATCTGACCAACTACTCACTGAAGATCCCAGCAACATCAATGCAAAGTGAATGAGACAGCACTGACCATGAGAAGGACTCTTAGTGATGTTAGAAAGATATAAGCAGGCATGTGGACTGGGCTGATGGAAGGCAAGTGAAATTTATTGCAAAAAAAAACAATACTTTCATATCTTGAAAGGAAGAATAAGGAAAGGGAATACACACTACATTCAGACATCTTTTTAGAAGGAGGACAGAGCAGAGACACCAACAGTGTTGGATGTAACCGTTCTTTAAAAAAAAATCAGAGGGCAAGTTGAAAAAGTTGTTTTCAAAAGAAAGATTAGGAGCAGGATTTTATGGCCTCATTCATCCCAAAACCATAAACGCCCACCCGAGGTCAACAGACATTTCCATGGCCCATCCCTCACCCACTCCAATTCTCAAGGTGGGCGGAATGGTAAAATTCCAGCTTATGGGATCCTAATTGTTATTAAGAGAAGTATGGAGCTAATTCTAAAATGATATTAATCATTAGTTGTTAGAGTGTTCAGTTTTGTTACCTTATTTATGAGAGATGCCAAGTCTAGGAGATGGTGCAGTAGAGATTTACAAAGATGATATTAGTGATCTTACAGGAGTAGGGACAGTTTCAGGTGGCCCACCTATTGAGATCCTTAAGTGATCAAGGCCTCATCCAGCTGTTGCTGGTATTATACCACATTATTGTATAAGCTGGTGTAGGCAAAGTGGGGGGAGGGGAAGAAGAACCTTGGAGGACCCACCAGAAGCACTTCCCACCCTATTTGAAGGTCACCCCCATCCATAAACCTCAATGCATAGTTTGTTGAAGCAAGCCCCCTTACTCTAGACTTACCTGGGCTCCTCAGTTTGGTGGGGCTGTGTGTAGTTCCAGCAGTGGCCACCACTCCCAGCTGGAGCCACTGGGAGCACAGACCTGCTGGCCATCTGGCCAACACCTCCACAGGTCAGGACAAAAGTCTAGTCCTAAAGTGGATAATGCTGCTCTTAGCATTTAATTGTTGTTGGGATTGTGGGTGTGAGCTCCCTGAATTTGTAGCTGGGGACCAAGGAGCACTGCACCCCATAAAATCCCAGAGATTTTGGAGACTTCCTTCAATCCTGCATCTGATCCAGCATGGTGGCCTCCACATGGGGATCCATGGCATTGATGAGCATGCAGGACAAGAAACAGTGAGGCTTTTCAACTGATTGAGACAGGCTCACTGAGCCAGGCAGTGGGAATTTAAACTAGTAAGGGCAACTGGGTTTGGGAACAGATGTAAAAAGTGCTAAAATTAACAAGCCAGATCCGACTCAGTGACCCCCAAGTTTAATTGCACTGCATTAGGTCTCATCCAAGTAGTCCCACCAATTGTATTAATTGTGCATGATTTGTGTTTAACTGCATGTAGGTGGTGGGAATTCACCAGGGAGTTACTTGTGTTTCTACAAATAGACACATATTTAAACTGTAGTTGTGTGGTTAGGAGGTAATGTGTAACTGTTGATAAAAGTATAGAAAGACTGGTTTCAGTTCTATCCTTCACCACCTGGCTTTCCAGAAAATAACAAAGGTGAATTGCCACTTTAAATATCAATAACTTTTAAAACCATATTCACAGGGTTTTGGAGGCTCACTGTACAGGATTCTTCATTCTTACAGGAATACTTATCTTGAATTGTTAACAATTGACTTTGAAAAGACTCCCACCTATCGGATGTGGATTTACTCTCAAATAGCCACCCCCAGTCTACATTCCCCAGCTCTTGCCTGATACTGTTGGAATTAGCCTTCCCCCAATTTAGTACTTTCACTCTCTATCTTCTATCTTTTTCTACAAGCATCTTGAAACTTCTAGAATTGTGATCATTGTTCCCAAAATGGTCCCTACTGAGACAGCAATCATCTGTCTGGGCTCATTTCCCGGAACCAGGTCTAAGAAAGCCTCTTCCTGAATTAGACTGTCTACATATTGCCTCAAGAAGCACTCTTGGGTACACTGAACAAACTCTGCCCTGTCCAAGCTCCTGGCACTAAAGGAATCCCGGTCTATGTTGGGGAAGTTAAAAGCGGCTATCACAACAACCCTGTTGTTTTTACGTCTTCCCATAATCTGCAGACATATCAGTTCCTGGCTACTGGGAGGTCTGTAGTACAACTCCAACAGTGTGATTGCATTGGTCCTGTTCCTGAGTTCTACCCACATGGCCTCATTGCTTGATCTCACCAAGTTGTCCTCCCTCTGTATAGCTGTGATATTCTCCCAAATCAGTAAAGCAACACCCCCACCTCTTTTGTCATCCTCTCTATCTCGCCTGAAGCATCTAAATCCTGGCACGCTAAACCTGCAGTCCTGCTCTGCTTTCATCCAAGTTTCCATAATTGCCACAATATCATAATTCCATGTGGTAATCCAAGATTCAAATTCATCCCCTTACCTGTTATAGTCCTTGTGTTAAAGCAAACAAACCTCAGACCATCTGTGTTGTCATGTTTTGTGCACTCTCCCTGTGTTTTATTTCTCTTAGCTATATAGGATGCATTCACTGAGTTCTCCGCAGTCTCTGAACTCTCCGATCTACTAGTGTGAATCCCATCCCCTGTCTTATTAGTTTAAATCCATCCAAACTGCATGATCAAAGCTCCCCACTTGGATGTTAGTCCCTTCCAGTTAAGATGCAAACCGTCCTTTTTGTACGATCCCATCTCCTCTGGAAGAGATCCCAATGGTCTAAAATCTGAAGGTCTCCCTCCTGCACCAACTCTCAACCGCTTATTAAGCTGCTCTGTGTTAGCTTAGTGAAAAAGGAGGAGGCATAATAAATTTCAGGAAATTGAAAACAGATAACCCTTTGAGAAATACAAAGATAGCAGGAAAGGGCTTAAATGGGAACTTAGAAGGACTAAAAGAGGCCATGAAAAGTCCTTGGCAGGCAGGATTAAGGGGAATCCCAAGGCTTTTTATTCGTATATAAGGAGGAAGCGGGTAGCTAAGGAAAGGGTGGGTCCACAGAACAGTGGAAGGGATTTGTGTGTGGAACCAGATGAGGTGGGTGAGGTCCTTAACAAGTACTTTGCATCAGTATTCACAAAGGAGAAGGATGTGGTGGATGGTGAGTGAAGAGGAGGATGTTGACATTCTAAGGCATGTTGAAATAAAAAGAAAGGAGGTATTGAAGGTATCTGTAAAACACTAAGGTGGACAAGTATTCAGGGCCAGACAGGGTCTATCCCAGGATACTGAGAGAGATGAGGAAAGAAATTGCTGAGGCCTTGGCCAAAATCTTTATATCCTCTTTAGCCACAGGCGAGGTACCAGAGGATTGGAGAGTAGTTCCTCTGTTTAAGAAGGGCAGAAGGGACAATCTGAGAAATTACAGGCCCGTGAGCCTTACATCAGTGATAGGAAATTACTAGAGAAGATTCTTAGGAACAGGGTGTACCCACATCTGGAAGAGAATAGGCTTATTAGCGATAGGCAGCACGGTTTTGTGAAAGGGAGGTCGCGTCTCACAAACTTGATTGCGTTCTTTGTGGAAGTAACAAAAAAATGATCAGGGCAGGGCAGTGGATGTTGTACACGTAGACTTTAGTAAAATCTTCGATGAGGTTCCTCATTACAGGCTGGTACATAAGATGAAGTCATATGGGATCCCAGGTGAGCTGGTAAGATGGATACAAAACTGCCTCGGGCATAGAAAGCAGAGAGTAGCAGTGGGAGGATACTTCTCTAACTGGAGATCTGTGACAAGTGGTATTCCGCAAGGGTCAGTGCTGGGACCTCTGTTGTTTGTAATATATATAAATGATTAGTGAGGTAGTCTGATTAGTAAATTTGAAGACGATACAAAAATTGGAGTAACAAGCAGATAGCAGGATTTTCAGAGGAAAAAGCAAGATATAAATCAGCTGGAGGCACCTCTCTTAAACTTTCCCCCTCTCACTTTCAACCTATGCCCCCAAGTAATTGACTCTTTGACCCTGGGAAAAGACTGACTATCCGCTCTATCCAAGCCTGTCATAATCTTGTAAACCTCTGTCAGGTCCCCTTCATCCTTCAATGTACCAATGAAAACAATCCAAGACTGTTTAACCTTTCTTCATAGTCCATATTCTCCAAACCAAGCAACATTCTGGTAAATCTCTGCCGCACTCTTTCCAATGCACCCCTGATCTCCCAGTACGCAAATATGTACAGTATACTGGAAATCTGTCACTCCACGCATTCCCCCTTCCCACACCCCAGACATCACACCACCTCCCACCCCCTTCCCAATTAAAAAAATCTACAAATCTTTACTATTCCACTTTCTCATACTTCAACAAGAAGGCAGCTCACTACCACCTTCTCGAGGGTAACTAGGGTGGAGAATAAATGCTGGCCTAGTCAGCAATGCCCACATCCCGTAAATGAATTTTAATAGAATAAGATGGAATAGAACAATCTCTGTCTTAAGCAAAGGTAGGGCAGGCTGCTATCGTCCCTGCTTTGACATGGAGATGATCTTGTCCAGTGTCCTCCTGATTTGGAGCCTGTTGGGCCCTGCCATAGACTCATCCTCCCCCTGCATCTGTGCAGGGGCAAATTTGGCGTCGGGAAACCAGACAGCAAATAAGGCACTGATTGAGGGGTGAAGGGAGAAGTAGCAACATGTGAGAAGTGGAAATGCTTTGAGACAAGGACTCCATTTCCATGTCTCCTTTCAGCAATATCCCTCTCAATGCCCACCCGCATTTCCCTGTTAGTAATGAGCGGGAGAGTGTTTTGTTGCAGATCAGTGATTGAAAGGTAAAGGCAAGGATTTCATCAGTCCAGTTTAAGGAGGCTGTTGGTGAGGACCTACATGCAATCGTTTGCTTGCCATGTTTGCTGAAAGCCACCATTTCCATGGTCATGACAATCGCAAAGACCCGCAACATCATACTTCTCATGCTTGAGATGGGTCCCTCTAATCTCTCAATGTGCACAGTGTAGCTGAAATGCCGTCAGTACATCACACATTCTTTGCTGATGCCCCAGAAGTGTCCTCTTCGTAAACAGTCCCTGAGGCTTAAAGTCTTCATCCAGCTGCACAGGGCTTAGAGTGGTCAACACCATCCATGTGAACTCTCCAATTCTGCATCCCTGTCTCCACCATCTGCTCTTGCTCACCTTTGATGTTTGAATTATCAGGTGAAAACCCAAATATCTACCTTAATGGCCCCACCAAACTGTGAGTATCTGAACCGGTACATTGTCTGCAAGGGTCCGGCAATAGTGCACCCTCAATGTTTGTGTGAGTTTGTCTAAGAGTTGTCATCATCCTCTGGATTACCTTCTCAGGTCAAAGGCACTGTGTAGGATGAAGACATGAAAAAGAATTGTTAAGAATGGTTTAGGTGATCATTATACACGTAATCATACTGCACTTTCTGTTAACATCAAGTCAACATGAGTGGACGTTGTATACCATTTGGCCACATTTTTAAATTTATATATTTGTTCATGGGCATCACTGGCTGGCATTTGTCGCTCATCATTAATTATTGTGGAGGGGATTTAAGAGTCAACCTCATTGTTGTGGCTGTAGAGTCACATGTAGTCTAGACCAGGTAAGGATGGCAAATTTCCTTCCCCAAAGGATATTAGTGGACCAGGTGGATTTATTTGACAATGGTTTCATGGTCATCAGTAGATTCTTAACTCCAGATTTTTAGTGAATTCAAATTTTATCATCTGCGGGGGAAAGATTTGAACCAGTGACTTCGGAGCATTACCCGTGGTCTTTAGATTTCTAGTCCAGTGACAATACCACTATACCACCAACTACCTTAAAAATATGTGTGCAATATTTTTGTTTTTTGTTACCTGTCCTAATATCTCCTCATGTGGCCCAGTATTAAGCATTGTTTTATATTATTTCTGGCATTATAAAGGCACCTTAGCTTTTATTATGATAAATGCATTATATAATTACAACTTGTTAGTGGTGTTGTTTAATGGTGGCTACTTTCTCCCAATGGTGGGGAAGAATATCTCCTTGCTGGCCTCTGCTGACCACACCTTTAAAGCCAGGGGAGTCATCAATAATACAAGGCACTCATTTGGCCCTTTTGCCCTCAATTACGACACTTGCCTCTTTAGCTGCCCCAAGGTCGTGAAGGCCCTGTGAGAGATTACAGACATGAATAGGAACTGTTAAATTAAGAGTGTTTTAGATGGTCACAACGCATCAACTGTCCTCTTTGCAGAGTCCCTTTAAATAGTGCTGTTGAAATCAAGTCTTATTGAGTCACCATCTTGCTGGCTCATGACGATTGTTTGGGAAACTTGGATGTCAGATGCAAATGCAGTGGTTGGTTTAAAAAGCCACTGAGGGACGGGCCATACTTACTTCTGGATTTTCTGCAAGCTACCAGATTTCCACAATGTCCCCCCGCAGCGCCCCCCACCCACCCCCACATCCCTCCCACCTCTCAACCACCCAGTCGGTTAAAATTCCCAGCAGATTCTAATCCAGGAATTCTAAATTAGATTTAAATTATGTACAGAAAACAAAATAAAGGTTGGGAAAGAAAGACAGCATTGAGAGAGAGAGAGGGAAAATTATATTTTCAGTGCCAAATTGGCAGTAATTACAGCTCATCACAGTTTTAAAAATTGCCTTACGGCAGCCCTAATTTTTTTCTGGAATGTTCAGTGGAGTTGCTGATGGTAAGCACAGTGATAACTTGCCTCTACATTGATTTCAATGCCAAGTCTTTCACTGAGGCACTAGTTTAATGTGTAGTGTAGGAGCAGGTTCTGGATTTTCGCATATCAAGTGTGCACTCTAAAATTCATAGAATCCCTCATGTGCCATTCAGGAGGCCATTCAGCCCATGGAGTCTGCCCCAATTTTCTGAAAGCGCTTCGTACCCAGGCCCACACCCCCGCCCTATCCCCGTAACCCTGTGCAGTTAGTAAAACCCTATGCTAATCCACTTAACCTGCACATCTTTGGACACTAAGGGACAATTTAGCATAAGTAATCCACCGTAATCTGCAGGTAGTTGAGGCATAGGTTTAAGGTGCAAGGGGCAATGTTTAAAGGAGATGTCTGAGGCAGGTTTTTTACAGAGAGGGTGGTGGGTACCTGGAACTCACTGCAGTGGAGCTCACTGTAGTGGAAGCTCAGTGGAACTCACCGTAGTGGAAGCAGACACGATAGTGACTTTTAAGGGGCACCTTGACAAATACATAAATAGGATGGGAATAGGGGGACAGACAAGGGAATTAAGGGTTATGGGGAGAAAGCGGGAAAGTGGAACTGATCCACTTCAGACCAGCCATGATCTTATTGAATGGCGGGGCAGGCTCGAAGGGCTGGATGGCCTACTCCTGCTCCTATTTCTCATGTTCTTATATCATCTCCAGAAGGGTAGGGGCTTTTAGTTCAGGTGGGCAGCATGGTCCGCGCTGGCTTGGTGGGCCGAAGAGCCTGTTCTTGTGCTGTAGCTTCCTTTGAAGTGCAGGAGGAAACCGGAGCAAACCGATACAGACACGGAGAGAATGTGCAAGCTCCACACAGACAGTGACCCGAGCCCAGAATTGAACCTTGATCCTTGGCACTGTGAGGCAGCGTTGCTAACCACTGGGCCACAGTGTGCCCCTTGAAGCTGGTGTCTGAGTCACTCCTTAATAACAATGAGGACCAATAGCTTCACTTCTATTCTTCACACAAAATCTGAACCCTTGCATTTAGGTAAAATAAATAGAAAAACGTACTTTCACAGTTCCACAGCTATCAAAAGAACAAATGGAGAGATTAGGGGTTTCTTTTTAATGCAGTTACTTTTTGAGACATGGAATGCCTTTTCAAAAAGGACAAGTGGAAACATAATCCATGATAGCTTTTAAAAGGGAAGTGGATAAATGCTTGGAAACAAAAAGTGTAATCGGATACGGGAAGCAGGCAGGGGAATGAATCAAAGTTGGGTGGTTCTTTCAGAATGTCATCCCAGATATAATGGGCTGAATAAGTTGTAGAATCCAGTGTTATAAGAACATAAGAACATAAGAAATAGGAGCAGGAGTAGGCCATCTGGCCCTTCGAGCCTGCCCCGCCATTCAATAAGATCATGGCTGATCTGTCGTGGCTCAGTTCCACTTTCCCGCCCTCTCCCCATAACCCTTAATCCCCTCTCTTATCAAAAACCCATCAACCCGCTTCTTAAAAATATTTAGCGAGGCAGCCTCCACCACTTCAACGGGCAGAGAATTCCAGAGATTCACCACCCTTTGAGTGAAGAAGTTCCTCCTCAACTCCGTTCTGAACTGCCCCCCCTTTATCTTGAGGCTGTGCCCCCTAGTCCTACTGTCTTTTTTGAGCGGGAAGAGTCTTTCCACCTCTATCCTATCCATCCCATTCATCATCTTATACGTCTCAATGAGATCTCCCCTCATTCTTCTAAACTCTAACGAGTACAAGCCTAGTTTATTCAGCCTCTCCTCATAGCTCAACCCCCTCAACTCCGGTATCAGCCTAGTAAACCTCCTCTGCACTCCCTCCAAGGCCAAAATATCCTTGCGCAGGTGCGGCGCCCAAAACTGCACACAGTACTCCAGCTGCGGCCTCACCAATGCCCTATACAGCTGCAGCAAGACCTCCCTACTTTTATATTCAATCCCCCTCGCTATGAAGGCCAGCATCCCATTCGCCTTCCTGACCACCTGTCCCGTGTTATGGAACCCACAGCTCACAGAAATTTAGGAAAAATTCGGACAATGTCGCACAATAAGCCTCAGACAAGTTGATAAAACTGCAAGGCAAGAAGTGGACAATCCTATCAGGTTTATTCATTTTCTACTACAGTTGATAAGATGTTTATAGATGAAACAATTCTTTTCCCCCAGGACTTTAATGAAATATAAACAAAAGGGAAATATTCCCTCTATGGATTAGCAGATGAGTGGCTCCGCAGACCAAACCGTATTTAACTTAAACATGATACTGAGTAACCCAGCACCAATGTGCAAAATAAAAATGTAATTTCCGAGGTTGCAGTGACCTATTGCTCTGGAAATGACATCTCAAAATGACTCTATATTCCTTCTTGCCTGTTAAAATTAAAACAAATCCTCCCATGCATTGAAGCGGCTGCAATCTGGTAGCATGGTCGTGTCATTCAGATAACATTACAAGTTCATGATGTCATCTGAACGACTCAGTTGTGAAATTAATCTATTTTGTTACACATCATCGCAAAGTTAATCTCCTACCCAGACCATTGTGTTTGTGCAGATGCTCTCGATCCTTTCTCCTTGCAGTGTCACTGCCAAGATTCAGTGACACCCACAATAATTATTTGTTTAGGGACAGTGGTTATTCCTGCTTCCATGGGTTCAACTCAAGGGCGTCACAGCAAAGCTTTTCATCTCCTGCCCAGTTGGACAAGCTGCACATTTTCTGATGAGGCAATCAGGAATAAGAGGCATTTATTTGAGACCATGTAATTGATTGCAATGCAAATCCAATGGGTAGTGCCCTTTATGTTCATTACGCGCATGCAGGTTATTTTCAGGCCCCTGTCACAGTTTAATGTCGAGCAGACACTCACTGTGACACGATTATATCACAGACTCTGATGCAACATCCATTGCAAATTGTTTTCTCTCCCTGCTAACGATTTCATGTGAAGAGCCTTGGTATGGAAATTAGTTCAGGCCCATTAGTCCAGAACTGATATTATGCATGGAGTGCACACCCCTATTTATTCACCGTCTGATGTACATTCACACCTTGAAAAGCTGGGTGGAGCAAACTCAGATCAGCTCTGCTTAGGACAATTTCTCAGACATAACTTAAAACAGCTAGTAGGCCCCTCACTGATGTCTGAAAGGCTGTAAGATCTGGTTTAGGATGGGGTTGCCAACTATGATTCGGTATATTCCTGGAGATTTTGTCACATGCCTGGCACTCCATGCTCCAGCCATTAGTCATCCCATACATCCATCCTTGTGACGCATTGCCTTCCTACGCCAATTGGAAAGCAAAAGATTCATTATCTAATCGGATGATGCTTGACTGTCAAGCCTTCCTCGCACCATCTGGCAGGGTAGCACAGTGGTTAGCACTGCTGGTTCACAGCACCAGGGACCTAGGTTCAATTCCTGGCATGAGTCATTGTCTGTGCAGGGTCTGCACGTTCTCCCAGTGTCTGCATGGGTTTTCTCCAGGTACTTCAGTTATCTCCCATCGCCTAAAGATGTGTGGGATAGATGGATTGGCCATGCTAAATTGCCCCTTAATGTCAGGGGGACCTGCTAGGGTAAATGTATGGGATTATGGGGAAAGGGCCTGGATGCGATTGTGGTTGGTGCAGACTCGATGGGCTGAATGGCTTCCTTCTGTACTGTAAGATTCTATCCCTTCCCCGTTTTTAATGAACTTATATCTGGCAAAGAAGAATGATCAAAGAAAAATAAAAAGTATTTTAAGCTCCCCTTCTCCGTCAGAGAGAATGGTGATGTGGGCTGAAAATCTGGAGATGACTGAAAAATAGGATTCTCCCCGGACAGATTGTTTTTTTGTGATTTTCCCCACCCCCTCATATGGATGTCATAGGTTCAAGTCACCAAATTATAAGAACCTTACTTTAATGTATTTTTTTAAATTTAAATTTGATTATCAGGCCCCCCCCCCCCCCCCATATTATACCCTATTGCTATATTTTCAAACCTCGCTGATGTGACATCACAAGAGGTTCACCCAAAGGTAAGCCTGTCGAAGGGATCCCTCTGGGTGTGCAAAAATGATGATGTGGAGATGCCAGCGTTGGACTGGGGTAAACACAGTAAGAAGTCTGACAATACCAGGTTTAAGTCCAACCGATTTATTTGATAGTAAACAGTGATATCAAATAATTCGGTTGGACTTAAACCTGGTGTTGTCAGACTTCTTACTGTGCTAAAGTGAGCATAGCCCCTGGGGTTGAGAAAGATATGCCCAGGCACTATCACCTGGCACTGCCACTGGCACAGTGCCGGGTGGACCCTGGGGGGGGGGGTGATGGGGAAGGGGTGGCCATATATGTTTGGTGCAGGGAGGAGAGAGCAAGCACTGGAAGGGGGGGGGGGTGCGGTTTGCTAATGATGATGGGGGGGAGTGGTAAGGGGGAAATGCCGGCAATGATCGTTGGGGGAGGGAGGGCAGGGGGTGCTGGAGAGGGTAAGGGACAGGAGATGCTGGCCATGATGGCGTCAGGGAGATGGGGTGGGGGAGGGGTGGAGGGTGGGAATGCCAGTGATGATTTCAACTCATTAATTACAGGCTAGTCTTCATCAGTTAAAAAGCACTAAAGAGTTACATAATGATGTGACATTTCTGTATTGTTTATGTATTTTTGTAGCTTGTTTTGTGGATTTGAATTTGAATTAGTCGATGACTGGCTTGTTTTAATCAGTTATAAAATACTGAAGCAGCGAGCAGTAATTTGTGTGCTTGTACTTTTTTGGGGTCCTATATCTTTCATTTTGGACTTGAATTAATCAATTACAGGCTTATTTTTATTAATTAAACTGAAGCAGTGACTTGTGCACTTCCTGTATTTTTGTGGTTTGCATTGTGTAAGCTGAGGGTGAGCATGGTCAAGAGGACAAACCTGTCATTTGGGGGTGGGCTTTGATATCATTGGTGGGCAGGGCTTGACAACACTGGGGATGGAGCACCATGTCACCAGCAGCGCATGGTATCATGAGGGGACCCTGGCTCCGAAAAGTGTAAATCCATCCCTGCTTGTATTTCATCCAACTTGGTAATTTTGCTGTGTGCGGAATTGCTGTTGTATTTCTCAACACAATAACAGCCACATTGCTTTAAAATAAATTACATTGAACATTTTATGAGAGATGCAATGATGAACTAAGATAAATGCATTGCCTTCTGTACACGGATGCACAGGAAATATTTGTACCAGTGTAAGGTAAAGAGTTGATTTACACGAATACTAAGTTTATTTATTAGTGTCACAAGTAGGTTTACATTAACACTGCAATGAAGTTACTGTGAAAACCCCCTGGTTGCCACACTCAGGCGCCTGTTTGTGTTACACTGAGGGAGAATTTAGAATGGCCAATGCACCTAACCAGCACGTCTTTTGGCCTGTGGGAGGAAACCAGAGCACCTGGAGGAAACCCATGCTGACATGGGGAGAATGTGCATACTCTGCACAGACAGTAACCCAAGCCAGGAAACAAGACCAGGTTCCTGGCGCTGTGAGGCAGCAGCGCTAACAACTGTGCCACTGTGCCGCCCGTATAAGATGCAGTCAAGGGCTATTGTAATGTTACTGAAATACCAAAGGGTCAGTCTTCAGAATTATTACACACTCAAAATCACTTCAATAATTGGTAAAATAATAATTTATCTTACAGTGTGATCGGTATTTATTATGTGCACAAATTGAAATGACATCCTGTGGATGTTTTAAGCGTATTACATTTTAACCTCCTGCAGCATTAATATCTGACATCACGCTTTCTGCTAACAATCCTGAAGACATTTCAATCCATTAGCATCACTTGGTAATCAATAACAAACACAAGAGGAGCTGGAATAAACCAACATGTTCAGTAGATAGGTGGCAGGTGTATTTTAATGCAGAAAAATGTGAAGAAATCCATTTTGGATAGTAGAGAAACAAAATTCACCTTCACTGTTAAGATTAGATGTCCTTTTGCACTCATTATTGATCATCGGTTGAGGAGCCGGGGCGGGGGGACCTTGATGTGCAGATACACAGGTCATTAAAGGTAGTAACATAAATAGATAAAACCATTAATAAGACACTCTGAATCCTTGGCTTTGCAGTTAGAGACATAAAATACAAAAGAAAGGAAGGTAATATTGAATTTATACTCGATTTGCTTCGATTGGCCATCGCAGAGAAAATATAAAATGGTAAATCCACAGTATAAATTTACTCTGATGTTGCCAGGAATGAGCTGCTTTAATTGTGATGGAAAGCTTTTGGAGTTCGGGAATCTTTCACTGAAGTTGAGATGTCTAAGAGTGCTCTAATAGAATTCAAATTCATGAGAAGTTACGAATTGATTGTTTCCACTGGGTGCAGAAGGGCTGCCGAGGAAGGGCAAATTTCAGACCATCACAAAAAGAATGAAAGGAAGGTCTGCAAAAAGAATTCTCTACATGGAAGGTGGTTATAGTGTAAACCTTTCTGCCACATGCTGCTTTTAAAGTATGGAGAGCCGAAACAGTAAAAAATGCCATTCAGCATTCGGACATTGTTCCTCTGTTCAATCCGTAACCACCATTTCATTTACACAGCTTTTCTCCATATTTCTTGATATCTTTATCCAACAAAAATCTATCAATTTCAGTTAAGAAATGCCAGCTTGCCCAAAATCCGCAGCCTTTACTCGGGAAGGGAGTTGTACAACCTATAGTGTGAAAGAATATTCCCTCAATTCACTCATACCTGGCTGAGCTCTGCCTTAAAGTTATGCCCCTTGTTAGAAGATAGAACAGGCACACGATGTAGTGCCAAACATGATGCCAAATTAAACTAATTTCTTCTGCCTGCCCTTTGTCCTGATCCATCTATTTCTTGCATATTCATGTGATTATTTAAAAATTCCCTTAAATGACCTTATCAATTCAGCCTGCACCACCATCCCTGGCAGCATGTTCCAGACACAACCACTCTCCATGTAAAAGAAACTTACCCCTCACATCTTAAGTGCATGTCCCCTAGCATGAGACATTTCAGCTCTGGGAAAAAGATTCTGACTGTCAACCCTGTTTATGTTCCTCATAATTTTATAGACTTCCATCAGGTCTCCCCCCTCAGCCTCTGTTGCCCCAGAGAAAACAACCCTAGCTTGTCCAGCCTCCCTTCTTCTGGATACATCCATCATAGTCCAGAAATCCTTGTAAAATTTAATTTGATTGTTGCTTGAAAAAGGGTGATATTAAAGGTTCTGAAAAGTGAGCAGGAAAATGGGATTAGAGCATAAGGAGAGAAACGATGGCACAGACTATGTCTGTTTGTCTCCAGGGTTGGAATATGTTGGTTAGACATCTGTTTTGATTGCGAAAAGCCCCAGCTTTACTTAAATTGGGCAAGTGAGTGGAGGTCAAACAAGTTTCCCCTTGCAGCTCGCCAGACTGGGGGAGGCCACGACAAGGTTAATTGTGGGAATGAGAAGACATAGGGCGATTGTTTGGGGGGGTGGGAATTGAGGTGAGAGTCAAAAATTGTCATCCCTGGGTGGCAGCAGCAGGCCAAATTGTCTTTGTGGGCGCTTTGACTGCACTCCTGTTCCTCTGGAACCCACAAAAATAATTCTGTACGTTGGACCTATTTTGCTTTTTTCATGTGAAACTTCAGGATGTCCCTGGGGGAAGTGATGACATAGTCGCCGGAATAGTAATCCAGAGACTCAGTGATGCTCTGGGGACCTGGGTTCAAATCCCACCATGCAAGGTGGTCAAATTTAAATTCAATAAAAATCTGATGATGACCAAGAAGCCCATTAGGATCAGTCATGTCCTTTAGGGAGGGAAGTCTGCCATCCTTACGTGGTCTGGCCTACATGTGATCATATATATATGTCCTTATCTGGCCTGGTCTTTTTTTTCCCTCCCAAGGTGGCACTGGAGCGTGGTGACTACTTACAAGCTGTGCCCATCTTCCCTTCTAATTCTATCTTTTATTCTCGTTCTATGTCTCTAAAACTTCATTCCAACTCTTTTAAATTCTCTAACAATGCTCTAATTAAATCTCTTACAGAATTGGCACTTCCCTGCTGAATGGATTTATCTCACATTAAGTTGATCTTTCTCTGCACCCTAGCTATGACTGTAACACTACGTTCTGCACTGTCTCCTTTCCTTCTCTATGAACGGTATATGTCACTGCATACTAATACATGTGACAATAATAAATTAAATCAAAATCAAAATGTGACTCCTGATCCATAGCAATGTGGTTGATTCTTAAATGCTCTCCAGAATGGGCAATTAATGTTCGTCTAGCCAGCAACACCCTCATCCCATAAAAACAAAAAGAAACCAGCACAGGTCCTGACCAGTTAGGATGTATAATGGCAACTGTCACAGTTTACGTCACAGGAACGTACTATCCATTTTGAAAGCGACCTGTCACCTGAAACAGACAAGTGCTTTGGACACCCAACAATAAGACTCTTTCAAAATGGAGTCAGCTGCATCGGCTATCTTAATCCGGAGATAAGGCTAACATTTTGGAGCCCCTAACACTTGATGAACAAATGAGAATCAATTGGTCTGATTCTATGTTCTTTGCACATGACCTACATGAAGAGCTGGAAGAGACAGGGCCTATAAATGCCAAAGTTTAGAAGAATAAGAATCTGTCTCATTGAAACATATATTCTCACGGGAGTCACCAAGGCAGATGTAGGGAGGAGATTTTCCCTAGCTGGGGGAGGGGGTTGCAGTGGTGTGGGCATGGGGAGAGAAGGTTGGACGTGGGGAATAGTGATGTAGAAACAGGGGACACCTCATATGATTATGAGCCTGGCCATTAGCACAGAGTCGAGAAGGATTTTCTTTCACTTAGTGTGTGGTAAACTTTTGGAATTCTTTTTCCCAGAGTGTTGTGGAGGCTCAAGACAGAGATTGATGGATTACTAGATATTGGGTGGCATGATGGCACAGTGGTTACCACTGCTGTTTCACAGCACCACGGGCCCAGCTTCCCGGCTTGGGTCCCTGTATGTGCAGAGTTTGCATGTTCTCCCCATGTCTGCATGGGTTTCCTCTGGGTGCTCCAGTTCCCTCCCACAATGCAAAGATGTGTAGGTCAGGTGGATTGGCCATGCAAATTTGCCCCTGAGTGCCAGGGGATTATCAGGGTAAATATGTGGGGTTTTGGGGATAAAGCCTGCGTGGAATTGTTGGTCCAGACTTGATGGGCCGAATGGCCTCCTTCTGCACTGTAAGGATTCTATGATTAAAGACATCAAGGGATATGTAACAGTTCAGGGAAATGCCACCCCCTCCCCCCTCGTTCCCCACACTTCTTCCTTGAATCCCAACTGTCTACTGAACCCTGGCTCTCCTCAACCTACTGGCTACCCCTGCCCTGACCGACTATCCCCAACCACCTAATTACCCTCCCGATCACCTGCCTATTCTGACCAAACATGACTAGCCCTCCACAATCCGACTGACTATCCTCCAAACTTGAGCCCATATCTCCTGACCCACTTGCCATTCTTCATCAGTCTTCCTATCCAGATACCACCTCACCCACTGGCCTTCTCACCCATCTTGTCACCCTACCCTATTATCCACTTACGTAGCCCATCTACCCATTCACTCATCCATCTGCTCAGCCGTTCATGCATTCACTAACAGTGGATGTGTACACTTACTATACAGCAGCTAGTGCCACAACAGGGGGCACACCTTGTCTTCCCCCTGATGCTACAGCCTCAATGAAGTTCTCCATGAAGCACTGAATTCTGCATTGCTAGAGGAGCCAGACTCAGAAGACCTGGCAAGAAATGTGGAACAGCATTGAGGTGTGTTTAGGTTCAGAGCAGCAATTGCTGCTCCACAGAAGATTCAAGCCATTATTTTTGGAATTGGTCTATTTAGCCAGATATCATTTGGATCTGATGGAGGGAACTTCTCTTCATTGCATTAACAGTCCAGTAAACTGAAACTTGACAATATCTGCCCAGTGTATCATGTGAACTTTTTCAAATGGCACATTGGTTAGCCATTCTTTTAATCTCAAAATGAATGAAACTGCCAAATTATAAACTGATGTTTCAAGATTTAAAACATTAGCTATATTCTCACTCCACAGATGCTGTCAGACCTGCTGAGTTTTTGCAGCATTTTCCATTTTTCTTTCAGATTCCAGCAACTGCTGTATTTTGCCTTTAAATTCAAGGCTATCTTAGTTCGTGGATTTGTCATGGATGGGAACTGAGTGACCTCCTATGTGTAAAGTCCTTACGAATCTCTTCTGGGCAGCAGACAGCACGAACTTTCATTCCACTGATCACAATTGAAATGTTACCCAAGTCCCAGAGATAAAAGGACAAAAATACCTTTTTCATTAAAACATCATGTTAACACAGATTGCAGTAAATATTACGAATGGAAAGTGATTTCTGCTTGTTTAGTTCCTACTCAGAAAATAAGACTAGGTACTTGCAAGGAATGATAGCATTTTATAAATACTAATCTCCCACCAATGATAATTTCATTTTATTCTGTTGCATTGCAACAAGTAATGAAATAAAACCACAGTGAGGAAATAAATATTGATTCCAGCAACGGACTATTGATGAGAACAATGTGCAATCGATGTTAGTGCTGGGTATGATTATCATGTTACAAATTTCTGGCACACTCACTCTGAATTTGCACTTAGAATTTCACTCCTATTCTCAGTTTTAAAGGAATATTTTTTATAGGTGATATAAAAAAGCTGCAAAAAATGGAAATAAAAGCAGAAAATATTCAGAACGCGCAGATTCCCTTTACAAGTGGAACTTGCATTTGAACTCTAAGATGTGATGAGTGTTCTCACCCGAAATGCAGATTGATTTTTCTTTTCTCGATGCTGTTCATTTCCAATGATTCCTACTTTAATCTTGCAAATGATTTTTTTCCCCATACTCCTGGACAGGAATGAGAGCAACAATAGCAAACAATAAGATGAAATGTGTCAAGAAGTTTTACTGATTGGGGATTGATTTTGTATTAAGCCTCATTCTGTGTCAAAATACTAATTGGCATAGCTTGAAAAACAGGTTATCTTGTGCCCATGCATCAAATTTTGTCCTTCTTGTTCATAACATCAGGAACCTAATCTGTTGCATGAAAAAATGCCATGACTAATCCTTTAATACCTAGCCATATCACTGGCAGAATCATGGAAGCACAAGATCGCTAAAGGTGAAATTCTTGTACAGGATACCAATGCTGAAATTTAAACTGATATCACTTAACTCAACGATAGAAATGAATGAAATTCAACCTGTATCTTTATAGTTAAAATATTTGACATCTTCATATCTAAAAAGTGGTAAGGCATTACTTTTATAAATGTTATTTTATTAATGAACATTACAAAGAAACATAGGAATTTCTGGACACAAAAAGACCAAGGTTCATCTGGTTATAGCACAGGGTGAAACAGATTCATCTTGGTTGCTTCATTATGTGTTGAAGATGGAGTTATTGATTATTCACAATAATCCATCTTTATCAATTAGACCATGATGAGAAAAAAACACTAAACTCTCCAACAGAGATTATGTGGCGCAGTGATAATGTCCCTACCTCTGGTGCTGAAGTTCTGGGTTCGAGTCACACTTCTGGACTTGATGGCTGCAGAAGGTACGTTTGTAACATGGCCAAACAGGTTGATTACCAGTTTGTAAACCCTTCCAGCATGCCTGAGAGCAGGTGGTAAGAGCAGGAGGGTTTCCTGGCCAGCCATACTGTAGAAGGCAATGAAAAACCACTGCAGTAACTTGTCAAGCATAATCATGGACTAATCCAATGGACGTCCATGCTTTCCACTCGTCTCTAAGCTCATGGTACCTGAAACAAGCGTATGGACAAAGGCACCTGGTCCAGCCAAGCGTGCTACACTTACAATGGTTTCAAATTACTCATATATTGTATCCTATTCTTTAGATTTAATTCAATAATGTAACACTGATAACATACTCATGGGCTGAAGACAGTCCCTGTCACACTACCGTTTTCATTCTATATGTCAACCAATTACTGACTGCGGGTGGGATTCACAATTGCACATCCACGTTTTCCTGGTTGTGGAAGATGGTGTGCTGTTTGCTGGTGGTGGGATTCTCTGGTCCCGCCGCTGTCAATGGGATTTCCCATTGATGTCACCTCACATCACCAGGAGACACACCAGCAAGGGTGTGCTGCCAGCGGACCCAGAGAATCCTGCTGGTATGAACAGCCAGAAGATTCCCCTCAATATTCCAACTGATGTTTTTTTCTACTAATTTTCACTTTATTTTCAGTACCAGCCTTTGCAGGGATCTTACTGAAATCAAAGTGAATCATTACCAGCACCTGAGCTCTTTCTGCACTTTGCTAAGTTTCCTTTGATAGAGAAATAATATTTTGAAAATGTCCAATCTATCTGACTATTGGTTCAGTTTCTGACGGAAACAGTTGATATTTCTGTTGAAAACATCCAAACTCTGACAACCTATGGGATATTTTGTAAGAAATTGTTATTTTACAGATCACACAAGTGTCAGGTTTGATGACTGGTTTATGTGGAGTCAACTGGCCTTATCGAGATTGTTGGTAGGAGCACTGAAATTCACTCTCTGATGAGAGGAGAGAAAGCAGGGTGGCTTCTATCCATTATCCTGTGACCATATTTAAATTCTGAATGGGTGGGCCCTGGATAAGGACAGGATTAGATTTAGCTGTGACAACTCTCATGGCGCACAGGCCATGAACGTTGGATGAACAGATGAATGGATACCGCACGACAGTCGCCAGTCAGGGAACACGTCAGCCGTCACGGACATTCAACCTCTGATCTTCGGGTAAGCAGTCTCCAAGGTGGCTTTCAAGACACACGACAATGCAGAATCACCGAGTAGAAACTGATAGTCAAGTTTCACACACAAGAGACGGTCTCAACTGGAAATTGGGTTCATGTCACACTACATGTAACCCCCACCATTTGGTCTGGGCTTGCAAAATCCTACAAATTGTCCTCATTTGAGACAATTCACATCTCTTTAACCTGTGTTTATCCCTCTCTCCACTTGCACTGTCTGTATCTGTAAAGACTTGATTATCTGTAAAGACTTGCATTCCGACCGTTATCTTGTAATTGTGTCTGCCTATACATGCCGTGTTTGTGGACCCACTTCTCCATTGACCTGATGAAGGAGCAGCGCTCTGAAAGCTCGTGATTCCAAATAAATCTATTGGAATTTAACCTGGTGTTGTGAGACTTCTTACTCAAAAAACAACTCCAGCCTATCCAGTCTCTCTTCAATGCTGAAATACTCCAGCTCAGACAACATCCTGGTAAATCTCCTTTGCACCCTTTCTAATGCAATCACATCCTTCCTTTAGTGTGGTGACCAGAACTGCACTGAGTGCTGTAGCAGTGGCTTAACAAGTAATTTATACAGCTACATCATATCCTCCCTGCAGCTCTATTCTATGCCTTGGCTAATCTACCTGTCCCGTTGCCTTCAGGGATCTATGGACATGCACCTCAAGACCCATCTGGTTTTCTATACTTCCTAGTGCTCTATTGTTCATTGTGTATTCCCTTACAAACACAGAAGCGTAGAAACAATAAGCATGAGTATGCCCTTTAGCCCTTTGAACCTGTTCCGCCATTCATTTTGACTATGGCTGATCATCGAATTCCTGATCCCCTCCCCCATATCTATTTATCCTTTTATGCCCTAGAGCTATATCTAATTTTTTCTTGAAATCAGACATTTTGGCCTCAACTATGATCCGTGGTAGTGAATTCCACGCATTCACCATCCTCTGGGTGAAGAAATTTCTCCTCACCTCACTTCTAAAAGATTTACCCATTAGCATCAAACTATGATCCTTGACTCTGGATACCCGTACCATTGAGAACATTCTTTCTGAATCTACCCTGTCTAACCCTGTGAGAATTTTGTAAGTTTCTAACCGACTTAGTCTCTGCTCATGTGACAGACACGCCACCCCAGGAATCAGCCTGGTATACCTTTGCTGTACTCCCTCTATAGCAAGGACATCCTTCCTCAGATAAGGACACCAAAACTGCATACAATACTCCAGATGTAACCTCACTAATGCCCTATACAATTGCAGCAAAACATCCCTATCCCTATACTCAAAACCTCTTGTTTTGACAGCTAACATACCATTTGCCTTCTTTACTGCTTGCTGTACCTGCATGCTCACTTTCAGCGAATGGTGCATGAAGACTCCAAGGTCTCGCTGAGTATTGACCTTTCTCAATTTACACCCATTCAAGTAATAATCTGTCTTTCTATTATTACCAGCAAAGTGGATAACTTCACTATTGTCCACATTACACTGCATCTGCCATACACATTCCCACACACCCAGCCTGTCCAAATCACACTGAAGCATCTCTGCATCCTCTCACAACTCACCTTCCCACTCAACTTTGTATCATCTGTAAATTTGCAAACAGTATTTTCAGTTCCCTCTTCCAGATCATAGCGAGGGGGATTGAATATAAAAGTAGGGAGGTCTTGCTGCAGCTGTATAGGGCATTGGTGAGGCCGCAGCTGGAGTACTGTGTGCAGTTTTGGGCGCCGCACCTGCGCAAGGATATTTTGGCCCTGGAGGGAGTGCAGAGGAGGTTTACTAGGCTGATACCGGAGTTGAGGGGATTGAGCTATGAGGAGAGGCTGAATAAACTAGGCTTGTACTCGTTAGAGTTTAGAAGAATGAGGGGAGATCTCATTGAGACGTATAAGATGATGAATGGGATGGATAGGATAGAGGTGGAGAGACTCTTCCCGCTCAAAAAAGACAGTAGGACTAGGGGGCACAGCCTCAAGATAAAGGGGAGGCGGTTTAGAACGGAGTTGAGGAGGAACTTCTTCACTCAAAGGGTGGTGAATCTCTGGAATTCTCTGCCCGTTGAAGTGGTGGAGGCTGCCTCGCTAAATATTTTTAAGAAGCGGGTTGATGGGTTCTTGATAAGAGAGGGGATTAAGGGTTATGGGGAGAGGGCGGGAAAGTGGAACTGAGCCACAACAGATCAGCCATGATCTTATTGAATGGCGGGGCAGGCTCGAAGGGCTAGATGGCCTACTCCTGCTCCTATTTCTTATGTTCTTATGTTCTTAATATATAATGTGAACAGTTGGGGTCCTAGCACAGATCCCTGCAGAATCCCATTAGTCATTGCCTGCCAATTAGAAAAAGACACATTTATGCCAACTCTTTGCTTCCTATCTGCTAACCAGCTTTCTATCCATCTCAATGCATTACCTGCAATCCCATGTGCTTTAACTTCACATAGTAGTCTGTTATGTGAGATCTTGTCAAAAGCCTTACTGAAGCCCATGTAAACTACAAGAACTGCACTGCCCTCATCAACACACCGAGTCACCTCCTCAAAAAAGTCAATCAAATTTGTTAAATATGACAAAGCCATGCTGACTATCCTTGATCAATCCTTACTGAATCTCCAAAGTACAGATACATTCTGTCTCTCGGAATTTTTTCCAAAAATTTGTTCTGCCTGTCAGGTGATGAATAATGGCAAGCTGACTGAGGTACCAGTGAGTGAACGGAGCCAATCAGCAGGGGAAAAGGTCGAAAAAAATTGTCAGAAAAATTGGGGAAGGAGACTCAATTTCTCCAGTATTTAGAAAATCCAAGAAATAGCAATTCTGAATAGGAGCTCTGTAGCAATCCCAGAAAGCTGATTGAAAGATGATTAGCATTTTATATAACCAAGAGAGTCTTTCATAAAATGCTTACCCCCAGTACAACTGTAATGGCATTTCCTGCACGTTCATCAATTACAGCAAAAACATTTTCCATTTCTACAAGCTCAGTGCAATCCATTGTGATCCAACTAGTCTCTCAAAAATAGAGACTAAAAACGCTGAAAAGTTTACTTGGCACAGTTGAAAGCGGTGACCTCCTGATCTTCTGCTTTACCTGAGCTACTGGAGATCAAACTAACTGCACTGTTCTGTGCATTCTGAACAGGTCAAGCTATGGGATTTTGCTCCTAGTTCAGCATCAAGGTTATGAAATGATTATAAGGAGCAGTATGATCAAGATTTCTGTTAGTAATATCCATATTCTCAAGTCAGCATATCCATTTGTTAAGAATAGGTCAGTTTTTCCATTATAACTGTTATGTCCACATTTCTAATGGGTGTTGTCTATGTAAACAGATCATACCTTCCTTCCAGAGGTGAACCCATTGCATCTCTGTTTTACATTCCCCTGTTCCTCAGTCTATACTGCAGAAAATACTCCTGTGCTCCAACCAATGTTTCTTCTTTTGTTTCTCAAAATGCATGGCACAGTGGTTAGCACTGCTGCTTCACAGCGCCAGGGACCCAGGTTCAATTCCCAGCTTGGGTCACTGCCTATGCAGAATCTACACCTTTTGCCCATGCTTGCGTGGGTTTCCTCCAGGTGCCCCGGGTTCCTCCCACAGTCCAAAAGATGTGCTGAATTGGTGCATTGGTCATGCTAAATTCTCCTTCTATGTACCTGAACAGGCACCAGATGTGACAGGGGATTTTCACAGTAAATTCATTGTGGTGTTAATGTAAGCCTATTTGTGACACTAATAAATTATCTTTAAAGGTTTTGCTATTTAACTTCAAATATTGACAGAAATTCACAATATTGAATCATATTAAGGGCAGTTTTTTTTAACAATAACATAGAAACCAATTAACAGCTACGTGGCCTGGTACAATTACACTTTACCCTCTAATCCCACTTCACCTGAAAATCACACTGTCCTGATTCCTCATATATAATGTATCACCTAATATGAAATATTTGGCTCCAAAAGGTTAAAGGAGTAATGTATTCCTTGAAGAAAGAGCTTATTTCTCAAGATAAACACAAACACTATAATTTAAACCAGATCAAATGAATTATAACTTGGCTTAACAAATCAGAGCAGCTCAAATTACTTCAACTCCCAATGAAATACTCTCAGTCTTATTTATGTAAATGGAAAATAATTGATTGGCAAGAAAATCTGATTTAGGAATTGAAAATGCAGATATAGAATAGGATTTTTATAATTTTTTCATTGGATAGGGATATCACTGGCTAGGCCAGCAGTTATATTGCCTATTCCTTTTTACCCTTCAGAAGGTGATGGTGAGCTGTCTTCTTGAACCCTTGCTGTTAGGGAGGAAATTCCAGGATTTTAACCCAATGACGGTGAAGGATCAGCGATGTACTTCCAAGTCAGTACTGTGAGTCACTTGGAGGGGAACCGCCAGTTGCTTCTGCTGCTCTTGTTCTTCTAGATGGTAATAGTCATAGGTTTGGAAGGCGCTGCCTAAGGAAGCTTGGTGAGTTCCTGCAGTGCATCTTGTACATGGTGTACATGGCTGCCACTGTTTGTCAGTGGCGGAGGGATTAAATGTTTGTGGAATGAATAGTAATCAAATGGGCCTTTTGTCCTGGATGGTGTTAAGCATCATGAGGCAGGCAAGTAGAGATCATTCCATCACACTCCTTGCTTGTGCCTTGAAAGTGGTAGTCAGGCTTTGGAGTTTCAGGAGGTTAGTTAGGTACCACAGGATTCTTAGCCTCTGACCTACTCTGGTAGCCAGTGTATTTATATGGCTAGTCCGGTTTCTGGTCAATAGTAACTCTCAGGAAATTGATAGTGGGGGATTCATAGAGAATCATAGAACCCTACAGTGCAGAAACAGGCTATTCGGCCCATCGAGTCTGCACCGACCACAATCCTACCAAGGCCCTATCCTCATATCCCCACATATTTTATCTGCTAACCCCTCTAACCTACACATCCTAGGACACTATGGGGCAATTTATCATGGCCAATCAATATCTTCATTCAGACTGCGGGGAAGAAACCGGAGGAAGCCCACGCAGACACGAGGAGAATGTGCAAACTCCACACAGACAGTGACCAGAGCTGGAAATCGAATCCAGGTCCCTGGAGCTGTGAAGCAGCAGTGCTAACCCCACTGTGCTACTGTGCCACCCACAGTTCAGCAATGGTAAAGCCATTGAATGTCAAGGGGCAAAGGTTAAATCCTCCCTTGTTGGAGATCATCATTGGCTGCCACTTGAGTGGTGCAAATGTTATTTGTGACTTGTCAGCTTAAGCCTGGATATTGTCCAGGTCTTGTTGCACTTGGACATGAGCTGCTTCTGTATCTGAGGAGTCGCAAATGGTGCTGAACATTGTGTGATCATCAGCAAACACCCCTTTTTCTGACCTTATGAAAGAAGGAAGGTCATTGATGAAGCAGCTGAAGATGGTTTGGCCAGAACGCTAACCTGAGGGACTCTTGCAGAGATGTCTGGGAGCCGAGATGATTGACCTCCAACCACCACCACCATCTTCCTTTGTGCCACGTATGAGTTCAAGTTTAAAGTTTATTTATTAGTGTCACTAGTAGGCTTACATTAACATTGCAATGAAGTTATTACTATGGAAACCCCCTAGTCGCCATACTCAGGCACCTGTTTGGGTACACTGAGGGAGAATTTAGCATGGCCAGTCCACTTAACCAGCACGTGTTTCAGACTGTCGCAGGAAACTGGAGCACCTAGAAAAAACCCACACAGACATGGGGAGAACGTGCAGGCTCCACACAGACTGTACCACCTAGCAGAGGGTTTTCCCCTGATTCCCATTGACTCCAGTTTTGCTAGGGCTGCTTGATGCCATACTCGGTCAAATTCTTCCTTGATGTTAAGGGCAGTCATTCGCACCTCACCTCTGGAGTTCAGCTCTTTGTCCATGTTTGAACCAAGGGTATAATAAGGTCAAGAGCTGAGTGAACTCAAACTGAGCATCCATAAGTTGAATATTCCTCAGTAAGTGCCACTTGATAGCACTGTTGATGACCCTTTCCACCACTTTGCTGATGATCAAGGGAAGACTAATGGAGTGCTAACCGGCCGTCTTGGATTTGTCCTGTTTCTTGTGTACAGGACATACCTGGGCAATTTTCCACATTTCCAGATAGATATCAGTGTTGTAACCTTATTGGAACAGCTTGACTAAGAGCGCAGAAAGTTCTGGAGCACAAGTCTTCGGTACTATTGGTAGAATATTGCCAGGCCCATTGCCTTTGCAGTGTCCAATACCTTCAGCCATTCTTTTGGGCGGTACGGTAGCACAGTGGTTGGCACTGCTGCTTCACAGCTCCGGGGACTTGGGTTCGATTCCCGGCTCAGGTGACTGTCTGTGTGGAGTTTGCACATTCTCCTCATGTCTGCATAGGTTTCCTCCGGGTGCTCTGGTTTCCTCCCACAGTCCAAAGATGTGCGGGTTAGGTTGATTGGCTGTGCTAAAGTTGCCCCTTAGTGTCCTGAGATGCATAGGTTAGAGGGTAAAATATGTAGGGATATGGGGGTAGAGCCTGGGTGGGATTGTGGTTGGTTCAGACTCGATGGGCCGAAGGGCCTCTTTCTGTACTGTAGGGTTCTTTGA
Source organism: Carcharhinus amblyrhynchos (assembly GCF_965287045.1). Lineage (NCBI taxonomy): Eukaryota > Metazoa > Chordata > Chondrichthyes > Carcharhiniformes > Carcharhinidae > Carcharhinus > Carcharhinus amblyrhynchos. The sequence continues at coordinate 34,752,024 of NC_137332.1, read as the reverse complement.
TTCCATGATTTTTTGATGACATCTGTGATGTTGGGGACCTCCGGAGGACGCTGACATGGACCATCCACTCGGCACTTAGGGTTTAAAGTTGTTATGAATGCTTCAGCCTTATCTTTCGCACTCTTGCGCTGAGCTCCTCCATCATTGAGCATGGGAATATTTGTGGAGCCTCCTCCTCTAGTGAGTGGCTTAATTGTCCACCACCATTCTCGGCTACATACAGCAGGGCTACGGTGCTTAGATCTAATCCATTGTTTGTGTAATCACTTGACTCTATTACTTGCTTCTTATGCTTTTTGGCAGTTGCTGAGCTTTTCCAGTATTTTCAGTTTGTGTTTCAGATTCCAATATCCACATATTTTTGCTTTTATCCAGGAACGTTGAAGGTAGTGACTGGGACATTATCTGTAAGGTATGATTCTGTGAGGATGACTATGTCAGGCTGTTGCTTGGCCAGCCTGTGAGACAATTTCTCTCAATTTTGGCACCAAACAAAATGTTATCTGTCAATCAACTGAAGCCTGATTAGGGCCTCAATAGCTGTGAACTCTTAAAAATTTTAGAGTGGTGTGTGAGTCACTCCAGCTCACCTCAGCTATATATAAGGCAGTGGTTTTCGTAAACGCCAACCAGTGAGCCTGCACATGCCAGTGGCAGAGACTGCAGCCGGAGTGAATTTCAGCCAGAGCGAGGGCATCAGGAATTTGGAGCTGAGTGGATAACTATTGGTAAGTGTTTCTCTTATTTTTCTCTTTAAAAATCCGGAGTCTAGTTTAAATTTCAATAAACAACTGACTCAGTTAGCTAAGTGGCAGTAATCTGTCAGTCAGCGGAAGACACAAATCAAATGCCAGAAATGTTGAAGAATGCAAAATTTAGTGAGAGGGAAGAACTGAGGGAGATCAATATTAGTAGAGAAATGGTGCTGGGAAAATTGATGGGATTGAAGGCGAATAAACATCCAGAGCCTGATAATTTACATTCTAGAGGACTTATGGAAGTGGCTCAAGAAATAGTGGATGCATTGGTGGTCATCTTCCAGGATCCTATAGTCTCTGGAACACTCCCTGCAGACTGGAGGGTAGCTAATGTCACTCCAATATTCAAAAAGGGAGGTAGAGAGGAAACAGGAAATTATAGACCACTAAGTTTAACATCGATAGTGGGGAAAATTCTTGAATCCATCATCAAGGATTTAATAGCAGAGCATTTAGAAAACAGTGGCAGGATCAGACAGAGTCAGCATGGATTTATGAAGGGGAAATCATGCTTGACAAACCTGTTGGAATTCTTTGAAGGGAGAATGAGTAGATGTGGCATATTTGGACTTTCAGAAAGTGTTCGACAAAGTCCCGCACAAGAAATTATCGTGCAGGATTAAAGCGCATGGGATTGGGGGAACCATATTGAGATGGATGGAAAACTGGTTGGCAGAGAGGAAACAAAGAGTAGGAATTAATGGGTGCTTTTCAAGTTGGTGGGCAATAACTAGTGGGGTGCCACAGGGATCAGTACTGGGACCCCAACTATTCACAATATAAATTAATGGTTTTGGATAAGGGAACAAAATGTAACACCTCAAGGTTTGTAGATGATACCAAGTTGGCTGGGAGGGTGAACTGTGATGAGGATGCAGAGATCCTTCAGAATGATCTGGACAAGTTGGGTGAGTGGGCAAATCAATGGCAGATGCAGAATAATTTGGATAAATGTGAGGTTATTCACTTTGGAAGCAAAAACAAGAAGGCAGATTACTACCTGAATGGCTGTAAATTGGGAGAGAGTAGTGTGCAGCAGTCACGGAAGGTAAGCATGCAGGTGCAGCAGGTGGTAAAGAAGGCAAATGGCATGTTGGCCTTCATTGCAAGAGGTTTCGAGTACAGGAGCAGGAATGTGTTCTTGCAATTATATAGGGCCTTGGTGAGGCTACACCTAGAGCATTGTGTCACAGCTTGGTATGACTCCTACTCTGCCCAAAAAACTACAAAAGATCGTGAATGTAGCCCAATTCATTACGCAAACCAGCTTCTCATCTACTGATTCTGTCTACACTTCCCACTGCCTTGATAAAGCAGCCAGCATAATTAAGGACTCTACACACCCCGGATATTCTCTCTTCCATCTTCCATCGGGAAAAAGATACAAAAGTTCTGAGGTCACTTACCAACTGACTCGAGAACAACTTCTTCCCTGCTGCTGTCAGACTTTTGAATGGATTTACCTTGCATTAAGTTGATCTTTCTCTACACCCTAGCTATGACTATAACATTACACTCTGTACTCTCTCCTTTCCTTCTCCATGAACAGTATGCTTTGTCTGTATAGTGTGCAAGAAACAATACTTTTCACTGTATGCTTATATATGTAACAGTAATAAATCAAATCAAATCAAAATCAAATCACATGTAGGCCAGATCAGATAAGGACAGCAGATTTCCTTCCCCAAAGGGCATTCGTGAACCAGATGGGTAATCAATAATTGTCCCGATTATTGAGACTAGCTTTTTAATTCCTGATTCATGAACTATCAACTACCAGAGCATTAGCCCCAGTCATTAGACCGGTGACATAATCACCATGCCACCATATCCTCATTGTTATTCCCATGATCTGCATAGAATAAAGAGGTAAATTTAATGAGACTATATGTATTTTCTCATTTGATTACAGGGTCATGCTTTTTAACCATTTTAAGACAAACATTTCTTTGTCTTGAGTGAATACATCTTCTCATTTAGTTAGCTATGTTGCGATTAGTAGTTATTCTTATAAGAGTGGGCACGAGGACACATAGGAAAAGAAATAGTTTCAAAATAGGACTTAGGGCTGTCTTATCTACCAGTTTATTAATGCAAATTTTACTGTTAGGTTTCCATTACTTAATAGCACTGCCAGTTTTGTGAAATGAGCCTCAAGAGCCTAATAAGCTCAAAGTTTGAATTATCAATGCTTTCATATGCATTTTAACACAACGTAATTTGAAATTAATGTGACAAATTCATGTAGTAATAAAATAGAAAAAGACACATTTAAGCACAAACTAATCTGATAATAAAATGGACTTCAAAAACAGCCTGCAATCTAACATTTGTTTGTGCTATCTTCTATTAATTACTTATATGGCTGAATTTAAGATCCATTTAAAAAAGTCCTTTGTAATGTCTCTGCTATATTCTGTACCAATATTCTTTACGAATTGAAGATAGATATGACATGGGGAAAGGGGAACTAAGGAATGCCAAAGGGGCGAGTGATTATTTTGGAATTAATTATTTTCAGTTTGCACACTACAAACTCATCAGTGTTTCCAATGTGCATTATCAGATTTTTTTTCACCACTCGAAAGAAATGCTCATGATACGCGTTTCAGTCTCATCCTTGTCAGGGGCCTTTCCTCTGCTATGGAATTTTACTCCTATCTTCGAGCACCACAGCCAAAAAAAAGCCCAGACCACTGGAGGTGACTTTCAATACTCACCCAAATGGACTGAACAGTGAGCAGTGTGATCAGGTTTACCCACCTGAAACTAGTGGCGCAATTTCATTGCTGTAACTGCCTCAGTACTCAACGCTGATAACTGTCAATCTCCAGATGCAATTCCACAACTCATCCAATTCATCCTGGACCACAACGTCTTCACCTTCAACAACGAGTTCTTCATCCAGATACATGGAACAACCATGGGCACCAAATTCCTACCTCAATATGCCAACATTTTCACGCACAGGTTCGAATAAGACCTCTTCACCACATAGGACCTTCAACCAGCATTATACACTAGACACAGTGATGACATTTTTTCCTTTGGACTCATGATGAACAATCATTGAAACAACTATATGATGACATCAACAAGTTCCATCCCACCATCAGATTCACCAAGGCTCTCCGGAATTGGTTGCATTCTTGGATACACGCATCTCCATCAAGGACGGTCAACTCAGCACTTCTCTGTACCGCAAGCCCACGGATAACCTCATGATGCTCCACTTCTTCCAGCTTCCACCCTAAACACATTAAAGAAGACATTCCTTATGGATAAGCCCTCCATCTGCACAGGATCTGCTCAGATGAAGAGGATTGCAACAGACTTTGACAGATGCTGAAAGACGCCCTCATAAGAACAAGTTATGGCACTTGACTCATTGATCGACAGTTCCAACACAGCAAAAAACCACACTGAACTCCTCAGAAGACAAACGTGGGACATGGTGGACAGAGTACCCTTCATTGTCCAGTACTTCCTTAGAGTGGAGAAGCTACGACATCTTCTCTGGAGCCTTCAACATGTCATTGATGAAGATGAACATCTTGCCAAGGCCATCCCCAAACCCCAACTTCTTGCCTTCAAGCAACTGCACAACATCAGATAGACAGCAGCAAACTACCCAGCCTTCAGGATAACACTGACCACGACACCGCACAACCCTACCACAGCAACCTCTGCAAAACATCTCAGATCATCAACACGGATGCCATCATCTCATGGCACAGTGGGGCTGGCAAGGTGGTTAGCACTGCTGCCTCACAGTGCCAGGGACATGGGTTTCATTCCCGGCTTGGGTCACTGTCTGTGTGGAGATTGCACGTTCTCCCTGTGTCTGCATGGGTTTCCTCCGGGTGCTCTGGTTTCCTATCACAATCTTAAAAACTGGTTAGGTGCATTGACCCAAACAGGTGCCAGATTGTGGCGACTAGGGGAATTTCACAGTAACTTCATTGTGGTATGAATGTAACTCTTACTTGTGACAAATAAATTTTACTTTACTTTACTCACCCTCTCCACCCGATACATGGTACATACTCTTGCGTCTCAACCAACGTTGTCTACCTGATACGCTATAGGAAAGGATGTCCCAAGGCATGGTACATTGGGGAGACCATGCAGATGCTACGACAATGGATGAATGAACACCACTCGACAATCACCAGGCAGGACTGTTCTCTTCCTGTCGGGGAGCACTTCAGCAGTCACGAGCATTCAGCCTCTGATCTCCAGGTAAGCATTCTCCAAATAGGCCTTCACGACACACAACACAGAATCGCTGAGCAGAAACTGATAGCCAAGTTCCGCACACATGAGGATGGGCTCAGTCGGGATCTTGGGTTCATGTCACACTATCTGTAACCCCCATGACTTGCCTGGGCTTGCAAAATCTCACTAACTGTCCTGGCTGGAGACAATACACATCTCTTTAACCTGTGCTTAACCCTCTCTCCACTCACATTGTCTATATTTTTAAGACTTGATTACCCATAAAGACTTGCATTCCAACCATTATCTTGTAAATTGAGTTTGTGTCTATATATGCCCTGTTTGTGAACACAACTCCTCACACACCTGAAGAAGGAGCAACTCTCCGAAAGCTTATGCTACCAAATAAATCTGTTGGATTTTAACCTGGTGTTGTAAGACTTCTTACTGTGATTTCAGTACCCATTTTTGTGCAGCCTCTAGTGGTTTCATTAAGGACTGCTAGTTCGCCAATCCAAGGCCTAATGCCAATGGCCAGAGCATGTGCAGTGCAGCTCTCACTATGGGTACTGGAAATTGAGCTATTACAAACCCTTAAGATCAAAATTTGTATAGTCAAGTAGACTCTCACTACTTTCAGCTACAGAGTTGGTTGCCAATTTGCAAAGTCGCCTGGAATTGGCATTGCATGGACCCAATGGTGAGCTTTTTAAGATCAATCTTCAAATGTTAGCTGCTTGGTTTTCCAATGTAAATAGGGCATTAGTTAAAATAGCTCCCATTTTAACTTTATGTGAAACCTTTGAATTTATTTTTTTATGAATAGACAGCATTCCTCTAATTGATTTGCTGTTTCAACTCTGGACAGAATATTCTGCCTTAGCCTATTGTTCTTCTCTAATATTTGATGCATTTATGCTCTGTAATACTGTTTGTCAGTTCCTTGTCTGTCTTATTAACAAAGTGCACCATTCCATTACTCTGGGCAGTAAGCAATTGGATATAATGGTCAAGCAAAAGGCCACCCAAATCAATCAGGCTACCCAAGTTCCACTGTCGTTGTATCTGCCTCTACCAAAATCCTTCTGCCAATCTTCTACATATGATACTCATTTTCACATTACATGGATCAATGCCTAGTATGTTTAAACAAAGTGAAAACCTCTCACATTTCTACATTTCCTTGGAATCAGTGCTCATGGCTACATTCCCAGTCCTCAAATCCCCTCCCCCCTCCTCCACACCCAGCACTCAACAATCTCAGATCCTCAGAGCTCCCGAGTGCCAGCACCAGAGATTAGATTTCCCAATTGGGCTTGGACAATTTTCAAGTATAAATTCATCAAACTCGACTGGAAATTTGGATAGAGACCTATGCTGGACCTTTGCCCACTTCTAGCAGCGTCCAATGTAGCACTGGAACTTTTCATGTGCGCAGGAAGCACCTGTCAATTTATGGACGGATGCATGCAAGTGAGACAAAAATATATATGCAACTTTCTGCATTTTGCCCCTGATCAACGCTATTTTCATTGCTCTCTCAGTTAAACCAGGGAAGTCGGGAATGCCGGGCTGCGGGTAAATTTTCTTAGGCCTTCTATCAACTCCATCGCCAGAATTTCAGCAGAGGCTTAGTCAAAATCCTCATACTTACACCAGATTCGACAAAGCAAGGGCAGGTCTGAAGAAGTTCATTGCCTAGATTTTGAACTTCTTTATACACTTTTCCCCATAGCTGTGCAACTTTCTTTTCACTTCAGGTATTTATCCAATTCCATTTGGAAGGAGTATTGAATCTGCTTCTACTTTGTCAAGCAATGCATTCCAAATCATAGCAACTTGCTGTACTTTTTCCCCTTTGGGACTGTTGCCAATTAATTAAATCCACACCTTTTGGTTACCGACTCTTTTGTCTCTGGATACACTTTATTTTTGTTTACTCCTTCAAAAACTTTCATCACTTTGAAACCCTTCATCAAGCCTCCCCCTGCTCTAAGGAGAACAGCCCCAGTTCCCCGAGTCTCTCCAAGTAATTGCAATGTCATCCCTGATATCATTCTAATAAATCTCCTCTGCATCCTCTCCAAGGCTTTCCCAACATCCTTCTTAAAATGTGGTGCCCAGAGCCACATACTCTGGCCTCACCAATGATTTATATAGGTTTGGCATAACTTCCTTGCTTTTGTAATCTATGCCTCTATTTATAAAACCAAAAGGTTCCATATGCCTCTTTTACAGCCTTTGACCTCAACTTGTCCTGTTACCTTCAAATATTGGTTTATATATACCTCAAGCCTGTTCCTGCCTCCTCTTTAAAAGCATACCATTTTGTTTATATTGTGTTGATTCATTCTTCTTATCAATGGTTAGCACTGCTGCCTCACTGCGCCAGGGACCTCGGTTCAATTCCGGCCTTGTGCCACTGTCTGTGTGGAGTTTGCACATTCTCCCCATGTCTATATGGGTTTCCTCCAGTTTGCTCCCACATTCCAAAGATGTGTGGGTTAGGTTTGTGAGACAAGCTAAATTGCCCTTTAGTGTCAGGGGGATTATCAGGGTAAATACGTGGGGTGGTAGGTATAGAGCAGGATTTTCCAGCTGCGCTTGCCCCGATACTGGAAAATCCTGCCTGAGGTTAATGGATCTTTGCATGGTCCACCCCTTCCAGCTGCTACGATTCCCGTGACGGGCTGGATGGAAAACTTTCCCCCACAGAGCCTGGGTGGGTTTGCTGTCAATGCAAGCTTGAATGGCCTCCTTCTGCAGTGTAGAGATTCTATGATTCTATGAAAATTAATCATGTCACACATCTCTGGGTTAAGGTTCACAAGCCAGGTATCTGCCCTATTTATCAGCACATCCTCTTGAGTTCTGTTACTGTCCTTCTCATTGCTGTTTACTTCATTTCTGAACTTCTGCAATGTTTGAAATGATGCCCAGTATCGCCAAGTCCAGATTATTATTACATGTCACAAACAGCAGTGGCCCTTACCCCTGTGGACATCATTGTGCACTTCCCTCCTCTATGAAAAATAACATGTTCACCACTACCCTCTGCTTCTGTCCTTTAACCAGTTGTTTCCATACTACCACGGCCACTTTAGTCAAATGACTTTAATTTTACAAACAAGTATATGTATATTCTATATATTACATATGTATATTACATATATAAGTAAACAAGTATATTAAGATGATATGGTATGTCATTTAATACCTTCTGAAAGCCCATATGTCAATCATATTACCCTCATCAACCCTCACTGCTACTTCACTAAAGAACTCAATTAAGTTAGCCAAACACAATTTCCTTTAAGTAATCCAAGTTGTCTTTCAATTATTAACTTACATTTCCCAATGTATTAATTAACCTTGTCCTGGATTAATGACTCTAAAGGTTTCCCCACCACTGATGTTAGGCTGATAGTTGTGTTTAACCCTCTTCCTTATTTGGAATAAGGGTAATATATTTGAAATCATCCAGTCCTATGGACCCAAAGAGGATTGGAAGATTTTGGCATTTGTAATAATTCTTTCCCTCAGCAATCCCAGAAGAATGGGTTTCCTTCACATGGTGCTGAATTGGCAGTTCAACCTGATGGCCATTTTTGGAATAAGAGTAGAAAATGGTGGAAATACACAACAGCATCAGTGGAGAGAGAAACAGAGTTAACAGTTCAGGTCTGTGACCTGCCCATCCATTTTTTATGATCTGATTCTTAACCACAGCCATTGAGATTGATATGCTGGCTGCCTGTTATTTGGGTTGGCCTTCGGTGCCAGGGCAAAGCTGAGAAGTATAGATGAGGGAGATAGAAATGGGAGGTCATGGTGATGGGGTGTGGGAAATATTGCAAGGTGCCTGTGAAGGAGATCAGAGTGGGTCATTGGGATGAAATTGCCAGGTACAATGGAGGACATGGGAGGGGTGGCCCTGGAAGGAGATAGCAGGTGGGTAGCGGAAAAGAATGCAGGGGCATCTGGAGCAAAGCGTAGGAGAGCATGGAGAACACAGGAGGAGCCTGGAGAAGAGAGGGGAAGGGGGTTGATGGGGAACAGTGAGAAACATGAAAGGAAAATCTATAAGCGATAAAGCAAGTGATGACAACAGAAAGACAGTGGGAGCTTCACAGAAATAATTAGAGAAAATATTTGCAGCAAGAGTGAGACATTTTGGTCCAGACTGGATTTTTCTCTCTAGAGGATGTAGTGTGAGCCTGAGAGTTTGCCAGCTAAATGCACCAGCCTCAGGAGAAATTTTTCCATCAGACCTAATTTTTACTTCAGAGCATGGGCACAGGATGGAGTTGTGCCTGCCACCCTGAGATTCTGATCAGAACCAGCAACAGGGGCTGGCAGGTGCCAAGTTGGGCTGTTTAAATGGCCTGTGTTGGTTCTCTGAGATTTTGTCCTACTTGTTTACACAACCTTTATGTCTCAGCCCTTACATTATACACCCCATCAACACCCACACAATCCCTATGCCACCTCATATCAACTCATATCACATCCCCCAACCCTATGGCCCTTTATAGTCCCCTTGATAACACATGCCAACCTATGCCCTCTACCCACAACCATTTTCCCTTACATCCTCAATGCCAACTCATTTACCATGGGTTAACTTCAGCCATGTTGAAAAGAAATAAAATAACGTGTAAGTATCTATTGCAGCCTTTACAATATTAAACACATACTCCTATTCATAAAACCCATTCAACTCTGAAGTAATTAATCCCATACATAAACAAACAGATGTATTCATAACTCCAGTCTTTCAATAACCTCGTTAAGCTGTCAATCAAACTGTGAATTTAGGACCATAGGTAGTTGTCCATTGTGGAAATCAGCCAAGCATTAATAATGATATAATGATAGTGATAGTCCTTGCAGAATTTTCAACAAACAGCTATTGTAACTGCCGGAACAGATTTTTTCAACTCGCACTTATGCTGGCATCTAGTTACTTTAATTTTTGAAGGATTGGTGAGTTAAATAACTTCACAGCTTGTCAGTTCTCAAGAGCTTATCCACCCTTCATGAGCATCTACGTCCACTTAAAAAAAAGGTGTCCCCCACACTGCGGGTTAAGGCGTTTGCTATAAATAAAATGCAGTCTGCCTGAGCTCAGCATGGAATTCATGGGGCCAGACAACCTATGAATGTTCAGTCATGAATAGTTTGAAATTCACACACTTCACCATGACGTGACTCTGTGACAGTGAACTTGACCTTTATCGTATTGTTTAAAGAGGGATTAGAAAAATATTTGAGAGGAAGGATATTAAAAAATAGTAAGGAAAAGGAATAGGGATACAATAGATAGGTGAGGAGGCAGCCTCCCAGCCAAGCACAATGGGCCAAATAGATATTGTGCGTTATAATGCCTGTTCTTTGCTATAATGATTAAAATTCTAATAGCTCCACCATGATCCAAATCACACTGACTTAAAGATTTCTTGGCAGATTGTCTGCTATTGAATGAGAAATGTTAGTGAATGATAATGAAATATTTATACTTTTTTTTGAAACCAGAGTCAACATAGAGTATTCTCAAGTCAGGTTTGTCTTGTTTTCGACACTCAAACCTTCCTTCACACCTCATCTAACATAAGAATACATTTTGGAAGTTTGTTTGACTTTATAGAGGCCCATGTTTGTACTTTGGGACATCCTGAGATTGCAAAAGGCACAATAATAAATGCAGGTCTTTAAAAACATAATCAAAAAAAGAGAGAGAAAAGGCTGACCAGGGGTACACCGGCTATGGAATAAAATCCAAGTTGAATTCTTGCTCAGAAATTATATTACATTGGCTGGCACTGAAGGACGAATGGTGAAATTTTACAGCATTTATCCGGGCTCAGCTTTGCATCAAAGTTTTAAAAAAAAATACACCAGAACAAAAGCTGCCTTCATTTCAGAAGCTGCTCAAATAAACGGAAAAAACTTTTTAAGCACGGCGCAAGGAAGTTTTCTTTGATCCTGTCCAAATGTTGGGTTTTTTTTTCTCAGCTTCCTCACTTTCATTTCTACCCGTACATGGTACCGAGTCATTTTTATAAAGCTACATTCTGTTTTTTCAGATGCAAGCGGTTTATTATTTCCCCAGCACAGGGCTGGCAGCCACTCAAAAAAAACCCCCGGATAAATATTCCAGCGACGCAAAATCACAACATCAGTAAAAAGCCTGAAAATACCTGTGTTATTATTTTGGAGAATTTGAAACATCTGCTGGTGTGAGTGCGGCACCATTTATTGGCATCGGATCTTCTGATTCCTCTCCCTCCCCCCAAGAAATAAAAACACTGCCGTGTTCGACCCGATGGAAAGAAAACCCTTATTTTATGAAGTGATTGCTCTCCCCGTGGGTCTGGCTAGTGCTTCAGGCTGTCACCTGTGGTGAGCACTTGCGATATTTTTTGTGTGAAAGAGCACAAGGTGCCATTATTAAAGGTTATAATGGGCCGGAATTTGCTGCAGAGAGGAGTTCAGCAGCATCTGCCATTCGTTAGGCTTGTCCGCGTGCATTAGGCTTTTAAACTTCCTGTGTGACAAGTCCCTGAACTGTGGACTGATCAAGACACAGCGAGGGAAACGGGGCATCTGGGATCTGAGTGAAAAGGGCAAGTGACTGTGTGTCCTCTTAACCAGTCCCAATTGTAAACCAGAACACAACCAGGACCAAGAGGAAACGTAAAATTAGAGTGGGTGAACTTACCGTCAAAGCAGAAACTGGAAGTGAAATACAGAGAGTGAAATATTGGATTAAGGGAGAGAAACAAAATGGACAGAAAGGAAAAGTTTAAAAACATTAATGTTACATCTTTAAAATCTCCAACTGAAAGAATCTTCTGTTGGCAATAAGAGTCTTGCCTGCCAGCTGGAGAGCCAGTAAGAGATCCTCACTGCCACTTCTTTAGAAGGCTCGCTTATGCCAATCAGGCAGATCCAGGGATAACAGCAGGCCTTCCTCCAGTGTCAAGCCCCAGAGGTGAAAGTTCACCTTCCAAGAACTGCAGGCCAATCAAAGGCTAATGCTGCCACAGTGGAGGTGATGGTTGCTGTTGGAGCATCACATCCCCCCACACCCAACCACCCCAGGGTCCCAAGACCCAGAAGAAAAATGACTCATTGGGGGGAGGTGTGCAGGGGGCAGGAGGGTGGGGAGAGGGGTGGTGGGAGTGTTTCGTAGTGGGGGTGGGGGGTGATGAAGAGAAGGGGGGAGAGGGTGTTTGGAATCACAATACTCCTCAGGCAGCACCCTCCAAACCCATGACTGCTATACCCAGAAGGAAAAGGCAGCAGGTACCTGGGAACACTGCCATTGGTAAGTTCCTCTGCAAGTCACTCACCATCCTGACTTGTTTCCTTCACTGTCGCTGGGTCAAAATCCTGGAATTCTCTCCCTGGCAGCACTGTGGGTGCACCTACACACAGGGATTGCAGTGGCTCAGGAAGGCTGCTCACCACCACCTTCTCAAACAAAATTAGAAAGGGGCAATAAATGGTGGCCTAATCAGAAATGCCCACATACTGAAAATAAATAAAAAAGAGAGCAGGTACCTCCCGCCCAATGCCCATGTTCTCATTCCCAGTCCTAACCCACCAAATGACAGGTGGTCTGTACCCCTTTAACAGGTGTGCATGCCATTTACTGCAGGATCGCCTGCAGCTAGGTTCATGAGAACATAAGAACATAAGAAATAGGAGCAGGAGTAGGCCATCTAGCCCTTCGAGCCTGCCCCGCCATTCAATAAGATCATGGCTGATCTGTTGTGGCTCAGTTCCACTTTCCCGCCCTCTCCCCATAACCCTTAATCCCCTCTCTTATCAAGAACCCATCAACCCGCTTCTTAAAAATATTTAGCGAGGCAGCCTCCACCACTTCAACGGGCAGAGAATTCCAGAGATTCACCACCCTTTGAGTGAAGAAGTTCCTCCTCAACTCCGTTCTAAACCGCCTCCCCTTTATCTTGAGGCTGTGCCCCCTAGTCCTACTGTCTTTTTTGAGCGGGAAGAGTCTCTCCACCTCTATCCTATCCATCCCATTCATCATCTTATACGTCTCAATGAGATCTCCCCTCATTCTTCTAAACTCTAACGAGTACAAGCCTAGTTTATTCAGCCTCTCCTCATAGTTCATCCCACCAGTGGCAGGGTCTTAATCGGCAGCAGGGCAAGAAGGTCAATCGTGCCTACCATCACTTCTCTGAGATCACGGATGCCCTATCTGGAAGAGCTGGACAGTTATTCAATTCCACACAAAAGTGGCCTCGCAAGCACAAAATGCAGTGGTTTCATCTGACTGGGTGGTCCACTGGCTGAGTGGTCATCTCCAGCAACATCTAATTTATAAACTTGCCTGGAATGTCAATGCCTAGAATACTGTAGGCTTTATTAGCTGCTCACTCCACCAGTCCTGCCATCTTTAATGTTTTATTTACATTTACACTTCTGCTCCTGCACACCCTTTAGAGTTGTACCCCTTACTTCTATTGTATCCCCATGTTTTTCCTATCAAAATGAATTACCTCACACTTCTGTGGGGCATAGATAAGGTGAACAGTTGGAAGCTTTTCGCCCAGGGCGGAAATGATAAACACAAGGGGGCACAAGTTCAAGGTAAGGGGAGAAAGGTTCATTGGAGATGTCTGAGGAAAGTTTTTTTTACGCCGAGGGGGGTGGGAGCCTGGAATGTAATGCCAAGTGAGGTGGTTGAGGCAGCTACATTAACGACATTTAAGATTTATCTGGATAGGCACATGAACAGGCAGGATATAGAGGGATACAGATGCTCGGTCTAGGTGGAACCATGCGATCAGCGCAGGCTTGCTGGACTGAGTGACCTGTGCCTGTGCTGTACTGTTCTTTGTCCTTTGTTTTGTTCTTCTTCTTGACCATCATCTGCCACCTATCTGTTCACTCCTCCAACTTGTCTGTGTCCTTTTGAAGTTCTACACTCTCCTTTTCACAGTTCAGAATACTTTTGAATTTTGTATCAGCTGCCAACTTTGAAATTGTCCCCTGCGCTAAAACAAGTGTATTTCCCTGCAGGGAGACATGTCAGACGGCAAGTTGATTAAAAGCTGAGGAGATATAAAACGGATTGTCAAGAGTTAATATTTGATTTGGGCTGGGCACATGCTGAGCCTTGATTCTGCTGGTACAGGTCAATAATCTCTTTTCAGTATTGTTGAATTATACAGATCTTTGCCCCTATATTGAGTAGAAGACATTCTGAATGCATACATCTCCCATCTGCTGGGAACTGCATGAAAGAAAATTACAGCAAGATTACAGTTGCTGCTTTATGTGGGAAATTAGTTGACTGGACTCAAAACAAGTTTGAGTTAATGTAAATGCAATGTGGCTCAAAGGAATTAAAAAAGTCTGTTTCTGAATCTTTATATTTAATTTTTGTTAATAAATTCACCCCCACTGCAGCCAATAGGTGCCTCTGATCCTGAAAAGGATTATGCATTCGAGCTAATGTCCCTCCCTGTGCAAAATTATGGTTTGACATTGAATTTGAACAATTAGCTCCTTTTAAATGCATAAAGGTGCTGATGAATGGCAAGAGTTGCTGAAGCAAGCTGCCTTAATGAAAAAAATGTGGAAAAATAAGCTAGTGGTGAAAAGGTTCAGCTGTTGGGAACGTTGTTGCTATCAAGACTTTAGAAATCCAGGATTCTGTAATCCATTAAATGGATTTCAAGAGAAGGCATCCAATAATGTGGATTATTGATCCCTCTACCTCAGGGTTTCAGTTAGTCAGAATGCATTACAAAACTGGGCCAGCTTCTTTGTGGTAAATATCGACTTCAATTAAATAAGATTTTAGCTTGAGCAACATCGGCCAAGTTTCAAAGCTTTTGCGCAGTCAGTTTTCAGTTTCTCCTCACCATCATAACAAACTGGAAATACGTCAGTCTATTCAAATGGGAATAAGCCGCTTCACTTGGCTCCCTGGCACTCTTACTGCTTATAGCTCAAGTAAAACAAATCATTAGGCAGCAAACTAACTGTGCTGCTTTCCCGCACTCAGCCTAAATGGTGGGGTTAAGCTAAATGTAGATGAGTTGCAAACTTTATCCTGCACTTTGCACCTACAAGGTCTGCTGCTGTTTGACCATTATACAGTGTACCAACAGCATGGTGGCTTAGTGGTTAGCACTGCTGCCTTCCATCGCTAGGGACCTGGGTTCAATTCTGGCCTCAGGTTACTGTCTGTGTGGAGTTTGCACACTCTCCCTGTATCTGCGTGGGTCCCCTCCGGATGCTCCGGTTTCCTCCCACAGTCCAAAGATGTGCGGGTTAGATTGATTGGACATGCTAGTGGCTAATCCCCCTAGCGTCAGGGGAATTGGCGAGGTGGCTGCATGGGGTTGAGAGATTAGGGCCTGGGTGGGATTATGGTTAGTGCAGACTCGATGGGCCAAATTGGCCTCCTTCTGTACTGTAGGGTTTTCTATGATCTCACCTTATTGGCGTAATGACATCAACAATGGTTATCATCAAGGTGTTC
This sequence comes from Carcharhinus amblyrhynchos, assembly GCF_965287045.1. Classification (NCBI taxonomy): domain Eukaryota; kingdom Metazoa; phylum Chordata; class Chondrichthyes; order Carcharhiniformes; family Carcharhinidae; genus Carcharhinus; species Carcharhinus amblyrhynchos. The sequence goes on along the minus strand of NC_137332.1, from coordinate 34,736,520 downwards.
AGAACATCCAACTAATCAGTCTGCACCAAATCTATATGACTTCAGCTGGAGGGACTTTACCTGGGGCACTGAAGACCATTCAGGAGATCCAGTTAAAACAAACGGGTTTCTCTGCAAACCAGCTTAGGTCAATTCAAAATATCGGGGTAGAAGTCAATTGTGTGTAAGATCAGCACATCAGACGTTGTGGGCTCAGGTCAATTTTACAATAGCTTTAAAGAGGAAACTTTAGCGTGCCTCTCTGGTTCAGGGACGGAATCTTATTGGCTGAAAGCACATGTTCATACAGTTAGATCAAGGGGATAGGCCCGGATTTTCATGGATTGTCAGAAGTCCCATCCTCATTTCTGACAGATCAGATTTTTATTGTTAAGGGAAAGAAGGCTGAATGTGATGCACTTATGAGGATAACCTGAACCAGGCAGTTCATTTGAATTCAGTGCTGAGGGCAAAGGGACCCCATTTTTGCTGGAGCGAGATCTTTATTCTGAAATAAGTTATATGTGACTTTTAAGAGTGGGTGCAAGTGTTGTTAAAAGGCGATAAGGTCTGTAGAATTGTCAAGCCGTCAAGTTATTTCAATCACTAACTGTCCTTTATATTTTGAATAAAAAAGAGCCTGCTGTATCTGTGAGTTCAAAAAAGCCAGTGCTTTCAGTTTCAATGGCTGTTTGTTAGTATAATCCTAAGGGTTATTCTTATAGTATTACTGCTTGATTGCTTCCATTATCTATCATTTTCACAGTGGGAGGGTATAAGTTCACAGCTAAAAGAGTTTATTAGGGTTTAGCTGTCTTTATAGAGCTATGAATACAAATGTTTGTTTTATGTGGGATTAAATACTTGAGGGTATTTAAAAGTATTGAATAGGCTTTTACAAAATAGACATCTTAATATAGTGAACTCTGTAGTAATACTTAGAACTTTATTCCATCTCAGCATGGCTCCTGAGGTTTGCCCATGATAAATGTTGGGTGAGTTAGCTTGGAGGCAGCACTCAGCAGCCCCTGTGGCTGCCTCCAAACTATTTCCAGGTTGGCAGGCTCAACTCTAGCATGCACCTACATCCCTCCCCAATTTTCCCGAGGTGGGTTTGGCAAACTAGAAAATTTCCCAAATCTGCACACTCTCCTCAGTATCAAAAATGCAGGCCATTGTGATGAAGCTATATCTATGACACATGCTTGGGTTATAGTCAGGTTTTATACTGGGAAATGATCCCCACAAATGATGCACCAAAGCACACCTGATCACAAAATTCTTCATCTGTTTAAAGCAGTTATTTTAGAAACTAATCAGCACCTTCAAGTTTCTCTCCAAACTGCACATCATCCTGACTTGGAACTACCTATTGTTGGATCAAAATCTTGGAGCTCCATTCCTAATGGCATTGTTAACATACCTACAGCACATGGACTACAGCGGTTCAAGAAGGTGGTTCACCACCACGTTCTCAAGGCAATTAAGGATAAATATGTTGGGCATGTCAGCAATGCCCACATCCCATGAACAAATGAAAACAGAAAAGTGCCATCACCAGATCTCAGGTGTACATTTATTTATGTTTATCTTGAGATGTCGTCTTTACACTAGAGGGTTGTGAGTGATCCATCACTGAATACATTTCAGGCTGGGATAGATAGATTATTGGTCTCTCAGGGAATCAAAGGATGTAGAAATTGAGCAGGAAAGTGGAGTTGAAGCCCAAGATCAGCTCTGATCATAATGAATAGTAAGAAGCCTCACAACATCAGGTTAAAGTTCAACAGATTTATTTAGCAGCACTAGCTTTTGGAGCCTCAAGCTCCTTCTTCAGGTGAGTGAGGACTTGTGTTCACAAACAGGGCACATAAAAACACAAACTCAATTTACAATGGAATGGTGGAATGTGAGTCTTCACAGGTAATCAAGTCTTAAAGGTACAGACAATGTGAGCGGAGAGAGGGTTAAGCACAGGTTAAAAAGATGTGAATTGTCTCCAATCACTGAAACAACTATTTGATGACATCAACAAGTTCCATGCCACCATCAGACTCACCATGGACTAATCTCCAGAATCGATTGCATCCTTAGACACATGCATCTCCATCAAGGTCACCTCAGCACTTCACATTACCGCAAACCCACAGGTAACCTCGGGATGCTTCACTTCTCCAGCTTCCACCCCAAACACGTTAAAGAAGCCATCCCCTATGGACAAGCCCTCCGTATACATGCGATCTGCTCAGATGAGGAGGGTTGCAACAGACACCTACAAATGCTGAAATATGCCCTCATAAGAACAGGATATGGCGCTCAACTCATCAATTGACGGTTCCGACATGCCACAGCGAAAAACTGCATTGACCTCCTCAGAAAACAAGCATGGGACACAGCGGACAGAGTACCCTTTGTCATCCAGTACTTCACCGGAGTGGAGAAGCTACGACATCTTCCCTGGAGCCTTTAACATGTCATCGATGAAAACGAATGATGCCAAGGCCATCCCCACACCCCCACTTCTTGCCTTCAGACAACCGCACAAACTCAAACAGACCATTGTCTGCAGCAAACTACCCAGCCTTCAGGAGAACAGTGACCACGACACCACACAACCCTGCCACAGCAACCTCTGCAAGATGTGCCAGATCATCGACACGGATGCCATTATCACATGAGAACACCATCAACCAGGTACACAGTACATATTCTTGCAACTCGACCGACGTTGTCTGCCTGATGCGCTGCAGGAAAGGATGTCTCGAGACATGGTACATTGGGGAAACCATGCAGACACTATGACAACAGACAAATGAACACTGCACGACAATCATCAGGCAGGAATGTTCCCTTGCAGTTGGAGAACATTTCAGCAGTCAAGGGCATTCAACCTCTGATCTTCGGGTAAGTGTTCTCCAAGGCAGCCTTCACGACACATGAAAATACAAAATCGCTGAGCAGAGACTGATAGCCAAGTCCTGCACACATGAAGGCAGCCTCAACCACGATCTTGGGTTCATGTCACACTACCTGTAATCCCCATGACTTTGTCCCATGTTTGTAGAATCAGTTGTGTAACGTATCTTACAGAAACCACTCCACCACCCTGTGCAATATTTTAACACCCCACCCCAATGCTTCCTCTGCCACTAGAGTGGGACCTCTAGTCAGAATGAGCCCAATATTTTCACTTTTCACAGAATAGTAACTGATTATGGAATATGATCTCCAAACACTCCTGAAACTGAATTTAATTTATTCAGTTATGTTGAATAGGGGCTGTAGTCATTGATTGCATTTTCTTAATTAGAATTTTCCCTGAGAGTTATCAACTTTTTTTAAAGAACTTATGTTAGCTTTTTCCAAGCTGTTTTATTACTACAGGTTGCATACCCACCAGAGGGTTGAATTATAAAGATAAAGAGTAAAGAAACTGATCTTTTTATTCCAAAAAAGAGAGTGCTGAGAGTACAATCTCCAAGGATAATAGGGCAGGATTTTACCATGGTCTTCAGGATCCCTATTTTGGAACCATGTCGGGGGTTGGCTCTAAGCCCACACTTGCTGACAGTAGGATTGGCTCAGCAATTTTCCCAGAGGCAGCCTTTAGGTGCACCATCCAAGTAAAGATGGTGGGGCAGAATACCGACACTGCGGGCCCAACCAAAGAACTGGAGGTTCTGCAAGCTCAGCAGCTACACTGGGAGAGGTGGGCGCTGCTGAACTGGGTGATGAATCAAGAGGACATCGCAACAGATGAATAAAAAATTCAAAATCAGGTACAGGGAGGCCCCTTCAGAGAGGTGATTGGGGCAATAGTTCTGCCTATCCTGCCCAGGAGCCCCTCCACTGGATTGTTGGATGTACACAGGGCAGCCACCTCCATGAAGCTGGTGGTTCCCTGTGTGAATCTGGATTACTGGTGGCCCAATAAAATTACCCTTAATAGGATCTTTGGTTACATACATTGGCTGCCTGCCTGGTAGGTGGTTTGCCTCTGGGCCCACCATTGGGAAGCTTGTGGCAGGACTGTGCTTTGCAACCATCCTGACATACCTCCTTGTTATCCTCCCAGTCCTATTTGTTCATGCCCACCACCCCAGAACCCTCCCTTTGTTTCTCTTTACCAAGTATTTGCTCACTTGTCCTAATATCTGGCAATGTAGCTCAGTGTCAAATGTTGTTTGATGATGCTCCTGTGAAACTCCTCAGGACATTTTACTACATTAAGGACATTACATAAATGCATCTTTGTTGTGGCAGGCAGTATAATTTGCCTTTGTGATATGTAGTGAAGGGTGTGTTGCATGGGAGGGATTTGTTCAAAGTTCTGAGAGATGATGGAGACAAAGAGATAAATGAAGACCTGGGTTTGCCAAGTCGATGAATCCAGATCCTGGAACTTACAATCTAAGCCTGCAAGTGTAGCAGGTGGTGAAGAAGACAGAGGGTATTTTGGCCTTCATAACAAGAGGATTTGAGTACAGGAGCAGGGATGTCTTGCTGCAATTATACAGGGTGAGGGTATGCTTGGAATATTGTGTGCAGTCTTGGTCTCCTTATCTGAGGAAGGATGTTCTTGCTATAGAGGGAATACATCAGAAGTTTACCAGACTGATTCCCGGAATGGTGGGCTGACATATGATGAGAGATTGAGCCGGTCAGGATTATATTCACTGAAGCTCAGACGAATGAGGAGGGATCACATAGAAACCGATAAATTTCCAACAGGATTAGACAGGGTAGATTCAGGAAGGATGTTCTCAATGGTGTCCAGAACCAGGATCACAGTCTAAAGATTCAGAGTAAACCTTATAGGACTGAAATGAGGAGAATTTCTTTTCACCCAGAGAGTGGTCAGCCTGTGGAATTCGCAACCACAGACAGCAGTCGAGGGCAAAATATTGTATGTTTTCAAGAAACATGTTAGATACAGCTCTTGGGGGTGAAGGAGATTAAAAAAATATACAGGGAAGGCGGGATCAGGCTCTTAATATTGGAAATATTGTGCACTCATACCCCTGTCTCAACACAATCATCAGTGGCTCTCCCCCCCACCACACAATCATTGGGGCTCGCCCCCAACATATCATCATGGAGTTACTGCTGGCATTCCCTCCTCATTGCATTCTCCCTTACAGCTTTCCCTGGTGCCTGCAAGTTCCCTTCATCCTGCTTTCTGGATCATGTGTAGGCTGCAAATTTTGTGGCAGTAGATCTCTTGCTTTACAAGCCACCCCCCGCTCCCTCAGCCTTTGCATTTATGTTTTCAAGTAACTGTCAACTGCCACCTGGTCAGCCAGTGCAGCCTCCTGATGAGAAACGTGAACAAGAGCAGATATCTGATGAAGAAGCCTCATCAATTGATCTGACACCCATAGAAAACATTTCACATGTTGGCACAGCATATATCTTAGAGAGTAAAATAAAGGCAAGGTTGAAACATGGTGAGCCATTGGGTATGAGTAGGCTGTAAGCAGGCTGGAGAAAACGATTGCACATGAGCCAGCTCCGCAGAGGGCAAAGTTGCTAATGAGACCTATCACAAAGACTCAAATGTTGATTTTGTTTGACAGCCACAAGGTAAAAACTGAATGGCGTCCACAGAGAAAGATGCTCATTGTCCTGGGAGTTCTGCCACAAAGCCTCGTCACTGCCTAAGAACTTAAAAAAAACTTGGCACATGACTTGTACAAATGGTGACCAGCTCTAATGTCAGCACTTGTGGACCAAACCATGATGCATCCACTGATATTTGCTGTCTCAGCTTCCACTGCAACAGAAGCAGAAGCTATCCAATGTCACAGTCCTGCAACAGATTGAGGCCATGAAAGCCATACTTATGGCTATGCAGACTCATACTGCACAACCGTAGCTGCAGATATCACCAATCAAAGGACCAGTGGACTCTTACAGCAACTCAGCATCCTATCATCCAGGATTGAATGTGTTTGTTGGATGAAGTTGTGATAGAATGATTTTTTTTAGTGGGGGGATTGTATTTCAAGATTCTGGTCAAGAGGACACAGCAATTGTCTACAACAGAGGAATGGAAGAGTGAGTGTGGAGCAACAATAACATTGGGATGTCTTCAGGACTACTGGAGTCCGATGAATCATTTATGCATAATCCGTCCAAATATCGTGTCCTAAGTAGCTCTCCCCTTCTGCCTGTTCCTCTCTACCTCTTCCTCTTTCTCCTAAAGTGTCCAGCAAATTTCTGAAGGGAAAGGTTGCTCCCTATGACAGTCAGATTGTGCAGTATGCAGCTAATCACAATGAAATTGGAGACACACTCAGATGAGTACTGTCAGGCTTTTCCAGGCAGTGGAGCAATAGTTTTAGAACACATTGCCTTGCTCTCCACACTGGCTGCAGCATGGTTCTCATTGTACAAATATAGTCTATATGTGACCATGTGGTAGAAAGAATCATGAGCCATGTGTACAGATGGTCATAGAGATATACAGCATGGAAACAGGCCCTTCGGCCCAACTTGTCCATGCTGCCCTTTTTTTTGAAACCCTGAAGCTAATCCCAATTGCCCGCATTTGGTCCATATCCCCCTATACCCATCTTACCCATGTAACTGTCTAAATGCTTTTTAAAAGACAAAAATGTATCCGCCTCTACTGCTACCTCTGGCAGCTTGTTCCAGACACTCACCACACTCTGTGAAAAAATTGCCCCTCTGGACCCTTTTGTATCTCTCCCCTCTCACCCTCTAGTTTTAGATTCCCCTACCTTTGGGAAAAGATATTGATTATCTAGCTGATCTATGATCTTCATTATTTTATAGACCTCTGTAAGAGCACCCCTCAGCCTCCTACTCTCCAGAGAAAAAGGTCCCAGTCTATCCAGCTTCTCCTTATAACTCAAACCATCAAGTCCCAGTAGCATCCTAGTAAATCTTTTCTGCACTCTTTCTGGTTTAGTAATATCCTTTCTATAATAGAGTGATCAGACTGTACACAGTATTTCAAGTGTGGCCTTACCAATGTCTTGTACAACATCAACAAGACGTCCCAACTCCTGTATTCAATGTTCTGACCGATGAAACCAAGCATGCTAAATGCCTTCTTCACCACTCTGTCCACCTGTGACTCCACTTTCAAGGAGTATGAACATGTACCCCTAGATCTCTTTGTTCCATAACTCTCCCCAGGGCCCTGCCATTTATAAATGATCTGGATGAGGGTATAGTTGGGTGGATTAGTAAATTTGCTGATGACACCAAAGTCGGAGGTGTGGTAGATAGTGAGGAAGGGTGTCTTAGTTTACAGGGGGACTTGGACAAGTTGCAGAGCTGGGCCGAGAGGTGGCAGATGGAGTTTAATGTGGAAAAGTGTGAGGTAATTCACTTTGGCAGGAATAACAGATGTGTAGAGTATAGGGCTAACGGGAGGACTCTGAATAGTGTGGATGAACAGAGGGATCTAGGTGTATGTGTACATAGATCCCTGAAAGTTGGGAATCAAGTAGATAGGGTTGTTAGGAAGGCATACGGTGTCTTGGCGTTTATTGGTAGGGGGATTGAATTTAGGAGCCGCAGCGTCATGTTGCAACTGTACAAGACTCTGGTGCGGCCGCACTTGGAGTATTGTGTGCAGTTCTGGTCCCCACATTATAGGAAGGATGTGGAGGCTTTGGAGAGGGTGCAGAGGAGGTTTACCAGGATGTTGCCTGGTATGGAGGGGAGGTCCTATGAGGAGAGACTGAGGGATTTGGGGTTGTTTTCGCTGGAAAGAAGGCGGCTAAGAGGGGGCCTTATTGAAACATATAAGATGATTAGAGGTTTAGATAGGGTGGACTGTGATAGCCCTTTTCCTCGGATGGAGAAAGCTAGCATGAGGGGGCATAGCTTTAAATTAAGGGGTGGTAGTTATAGGACGGATGTCAGGGGTAGGTTCTTTACCCAGAGGGTGGTGAGGGATTGGAATGCCCTGCCTGGTGCAGTTGTAAATGCGCCTAGTTTGGGGGCGTTTAAGAGATCCGTGGATAGCTTTATGGATGGAAAGGGTTTGGTTTAGGTTAGAGGGTCATTGCTTTTTAACTGGTCGGCGCAACATCGTGGGCCGAAGGGCCTGTTCTGCGCTGTAATGTTCTATGTTCTATGAACTTAGTAAGTCTTGCCCTGGTTCAATCTACCAAAATGCATCACCTCGCATTTGTCTAAATTAAACTCCATCTGCCATTCATCAGTCCACTGGTCCAACTGATCAAGATCTTGTTGCAATCAGAGATAACTTTGTTCACTGTCCACTATGCCACCAATCTTAGGGCCATCTGCAAGCTTACTAACCATGTCTCCTATATTCTCATCCAAATCATTAATATAAATGACAAATAACAGGACTGATCCCTGAGGCATACCACTGGTCACAGGCCTCCAGTTGGAAAAACAACCCTCTACAACCACCCTCTGGCTTCTATCAAGAAGCGGAGATGCCAGTGTTGGACTGGGGCAGACACAGTAAGAAGTCTCACAACACCAGGTTAGAGTCCAGCAGGTTTATTTGTAGCAAATGCCACTAGCTTTTGGAACTGGCTATTCCTTTGTCAGGTGGATGAGAACGCCCATCCACCTGACAAAGGAACAACCAGTTTCGAAAGCTAGTTGCGTTTGCTACAAATAAACCTGTTGGATGTTAATCTGGTGTTGTGAAACTTCTTACTGTTTCTGTCAAGAAGACAATTTTGTATCCATTTAGATACCTTACTCTGGATCCCGTGAGATTTACCCTTATGCACCAACCTACCATGTGGTATCTTGTCAGAGATGGTGCTCCTTGTCACCAAATAGTTACTGTCTGCTTTGTCAATGTGACTCAGATATGATGGGAACAGTTGCCTGGCACAGGATACGAGCATTGTGGCTTCTGCCAGGATAATGGCATTCATCAACATGATATTCATGTGCTGAGTAATACAGCAACTGGAATCAGTTTAGCTCAGTTGGCTGGATGGCTGGTTAATGATGCAGAGTGAAGCCAACAGCGTGGGTTCAATTCCTGTACTGGCTGAAGTTATTCATTGGGGCCCACCTTCTCAACCTTGTCCCTTGCCTGATGTGTGGTGGTCCTCAGGTTAAATCACCGGCTTTCTCCTCAAAGGGAGAGCAGCCTATGGTCATTTGGCGCAATGGCGACTTTGCCTTTACAGCAACTGCACATAAGTAAATGAAGATCTTTATAGCTGTGGTACACATCTTCCTGTTGTGATACAACTCCTGCAGAGCCACATGCATACAATTGTTGGCTCCATGCACCACTGGGAATCTTGGCAAAGTCAAATGCCAGTTTACTTTATTTCCTCTACTCAGTAAGGAGATCATAAAGGCCCCTCCTTTGTATACTGGGCCACTGTCAGCTCCTTGATGAGATGATGCAAAGTGAGATATTGAGATGGTGGCAATTTCACCAGTTTGAGCCTAGGTAGATCTGCTGGTGTAGAAAGTGAGGGCCATAGTGACAGTGTCCACACGGTGAAGCCTTACATTGTTTGCTGGAGCAGACGAGGAAGGAGCATCAGAGAGAAAGCTAAGACTTTACCTGTTAAAAACCTGTTTAAAATAAGTTTAAAGCACTTTGTTCTTTGTAGAACTGTTTAAAGCATTTACTTATTGTATTTACTGCTTTAAGAATTGTGAGGGAGTGATTATCAGGCAGTTGTGGCCCATCAGCTTTAAATCAGCGCCAAGTTTAAAAGGAGGCCAGGTGTAGATAGCGGGCAGCGTCGGAGCGGGCAGCGGAGTGAGAGGGAAGCAGAGTGAGCTATTAGGGCTTAATATCAAAAAGGGCTTGAAGGTAAAAAGGCCAGGTGGAAAGAACAAGGAAAAAAAAAATTTCTTTTTTTCAAAACTACTACAGCAAAAAACAAGGAAAATATTTTTTTCCCACAACAAATTATATTGAATAATGGAGGGGCATGTGATGTGCGGTTCCTGTATGATGTGGGAACTGGTGGACCCCAGGGTCCTTCCCAGTGGCCATGTCTGCAGTAAGTGCAGGTTGCTGGAGGAGCTCCAGCTCAAGGTGGATGAGCTGGCCTCTGAGCTACAGACACTGAGGCTCATCAGGGGGAGAGAGGGTGTCATTGTCAATGGTGCAAGTGACATCCACCCCCCCTAGACTGTCTAAATCTAAGGGTCAGGAACAAAAGGGGGCTGCTGGGAGGAGGAAGGGGGGTGAGGAGCGGAGGCCTCAGCCTCTTAATCTGCATAACAGGTTTGAGGTTCTTGCTTCCAGTCTGGAAGAGGACGAGGCAGGTGAGGTTGGTGAGCAAACTGCACACGGTACAGTGATGCAACAGGACATAGGCAAAGAGAAGGGGAAAAGGAACGTAGTAGTGATTGGGGATAGTGGGGTGAAGGGTATTGACACTGTCCTTTGTCACAATGACAAAGTGCACAGAAGGGTGTGTTGTCTGCCTGGTGCTCGGGTACAGGATGTCGCAGCTGGGCTGCAGAGGAATCTGGAGTGGGAGGGTGAGAACCCGGTTGTGGTGGTACATGTGGGTGCCAGCGACGTAGGCAAAGTGCGGACTGAGGATCTGGGGAGGGAGTATGAGAAGCTGGGAATGGAATTAAAAAGTAGAACCGACAAGGTGGTCTTCTCTGGGCTACTGCCTGAACCGAGTGCAGACGGGCGTAGGGTTGACAGGATAAAGGAAGTGAATGGGTGGCTCAGAGATTGGTGTGGGAGGAATGGGATCGAATTTATGGGGCATTGGCACCAGTATTGGGGTAGGTGGGACTTGTTCGGGCGGGATGGGGTTGGTCTGAATCGTGCTGGGACCAGAGTGCTGGCGAATCGAGTAAAGAGGACTGTAGACAGGGCTTTAAACTAATTAGGGGGGGGGAGGGTGTGAGGGTAGGTGATGTTAGGAGGTCTACAGTTAAGGATAGGGTACAGGTAAGGGAAGAGGCTGAGGATGTCCCAAGTGGTGGCGTTACGGCAAATAGGGTCCAGAAGAAGGCTGGGATGAAAGCGCTTTATCTGAATGCACGAAGCATTCGGAATAAAGTGGATGAGCTGGTGGCGCAGATCGACACAAATGGATACGATCTGGTGGCCATTACAGAGACGTGGCTGCAAGGTGACAGGGACTGGGAGATGAATGTACAGGGCTATCAAGTGTTTAGGAAGGATAGGCAGGAGGAAAGAGGGGGTGGCGTAGCTCTGCTGATTAAGGACAGCATCAAGGTGGTAGCAAGGGATGATATCGGAGCCAAAGAGCAGAAAGTGGAATCGTTGTGGGTGGAGATTAGGAACAGCAAAGGGAGGAAGACGCTGGTGGGTGTCGTCTATAGGCCCCCGAATAATGATCTGGAGGTGGGGCGGGCTGTTAACGCGCAAATAAGTGCGGCGTGCAGGAATGGGACGGCAGTAGTTATGGGGGATTTCAATCTGCATATTGATTGGTCGACCCATGTTGGACGAGGTGGGCTCGAGGAGGAGTTCTTGGAATGCTGCCGGGATAGTTTCCTGGAACAGTGTGTGTTGGAGCCGACGAGGGAGCGAGCTATCTTGGATCTGGTGCTATGTAATGAGGCGGGTAGAATTAGGGACCTTGAGGTGAAGGATCCTCTTGGAGAGAGTGATCATTGTATGGTGGAGTTTCTGTTGCAGATGGAGGAGGAGAAAGTGGGTTCCCGGACACGTGTCCTTTGTTTGAATAGAGGGGAGTATGGTAGGATGAGAGAAGAATTGGCGAATGTGGACTGGGGGAGCGCGTTGGAAGGTAGGTCTGCTGAGGAGCAGTGGAGGATCTTTAAGGAGATCTTTCTTGGTGCTCAGCAGAAATTTATTCCGATGGTTAAAAAGGACAGTAGGAAGAGAGGTAATAAGCCGTGGATAACGAAGGAGGTGAAGGAAAGTGTTAAATTAAAAGCGGAGGAATTTAGAGTAGCTAAGAGCAGTGGGCGAGAAGAGGATTGGGAAAGGTTTAAATGTCAACAAAGATTGACAAAAAAGTTGATAAAGGAGGGTAGAAGAAGCTATGAAGCTGGGCTAGCACTTAATATAAAAAAGGATAGCAAGAGTTTTTATAAATATATAAAAAGGAAGAGGCTGGCTAGGGTGAACGTTGGTCCCTTAGCGGATGAGAAAGGGGACCTAGTGGTAGGGGACGGGGATATGGCTAAGGTCTTAAATAACTTTTTTGTTTCTGTCTTCACGGAGGAGGACGTGAATAATTTGCCGGGTGTTAGCGATGGAAAGGTGGTAGGACTGGAGGGTCTTAATGACATTACTGTTACTAGAGAGGTGGTGCGCGACAGACTGGAGGGGCTGATTGTGGACAAGTCCCCAGGACCGGATGGAATGCATCCGAGGGTTCTGAAAGAAATGGCGGAGGTGATAGTGGATGCCTTGGTGGTTATTTTCCAGACGTCGCTGGATTCCGGGGAAGTGCCGGAGGATTGGAAAACGGCTAATGTTACGCCGTTGTTTAAGAAGGGTGCCAGGCAAAAGGCGGGGAATTACAGGCCGGTTAGTTTAACGTCTGTGGTAGGTAAAATGTTAGAATCCGTCATTAAGGAGGAAATTGCGAGGCATCTTGAAGGGAATTGCTTGATAGGGCAGACGCAACACTGTTTCATTAAAGGGAAGTTGTGTCTGACCAATTTACTGGAGTTCTATGAGGATGTGTCTAGGGCGGTGGATAGAGGAGAGCCGGTGGATGTGGTCTTTCTGGATTTTCAGAAGGCGTTTGATAAGGTACCTCACAAGAGGTTACTGCAGAAGGTCAGAGGACATGGAGTTGGGGGTAGGGTGTTAGCGTGGATAGAGGATTGGTTGTCAAATAGGAGGCAGAGAGTGGGGGTCAATGGGTGCTATTCGGATTGGCGGTTGGTGACTAGTGGGGTGCCCCAGGGGTCGGTGCTGGGGCCTCAGCTATTTACCATTTATATAGATGATCTGGAGGAGGGAACCGAGTGTAGGGTGTCGAAATTTGCTGATGACACCAAGATTGGGGGAAAGGCAAATTGTGCGGAGGGTGTGGAGAGTCTGCAGAAGGATCTAGATAGGCTGGGCGAATGGGCCAGGAAATGGCAAATGGAATTTAATGTTGGCAAGTGTGAGGTGGTCCACTTTGGTAGGAAGAATGGTAGGAAGGACTATTACTTACGTGGCGAAAAACTGCAGCAGGCGACGGTGCAGAGGGACCTCGGGGTCCTTGTGCATGAGTCGCAAAAACCCAGCCTGCAGGTGCAGCAGGTGGTCAGGAAGGCGAATGGGATGCTGGCCTTCATAGCGAGGGGGATTGAATATAAAAGTAGGGAGGTCTTGCTGCAGCTGTATAGGGCATTGGTGAGGCCGCAGCTGGAGTACTGTGTGCAGTTTTGGGCGCCGCACCTGCGCAAGGATATTTTGGCCTTGGAGGGAGTGCAGAGGAGGTTTACTAGGCTGATACCGGAGTTGAGGGGGTTGAGCTATGAGGAGAGGCTGAATAAACTAGGCTTGTACTCGTTAGAGTTTAGAAGAATGAGGGGAGATCTCATTGAGACGTATAAGATGATGAATGGGATGGATAGGATAGAGGTGGAAAGACTCTTCCCGCTCAAAAAAGACAGTAGGACTAGGGGGCACAGCCTCAAGATAAAGGGGGGGCAGTTCAGAACGGAGTTGAGGAGAAACTTCTTCACTCAAAGGGTGGTGAATCTCTGGAATTCTCTGCCCGTTGAAGTGGTGGAGGCTGCCTCGCTAAATATTTTTAAGAAGCGGGTTGATGGGTTTTTGATAAGAGAGGGGATTAAGGGTTATGGGGAGAGGGCAGGAAAGTGGAACTGAGCCACGACAGATCAGCCATGATCTTATTGAATGGCGGGGCAGGCTCGAAGGGCCAGATGGCCTACTCCTGCTCCTATTTCTTATGTTCTTATGTTCTTATTGATAGTAGTTCTGGCAGGTGGTGTAATACCCTGTGCTGGGGCTGCAGGTTCCGTGATGACCTCCAGCTGCCACAGATACAGCACCTGTCTGAGGTGCAGATAGGAGAATTGCTGTCTTCTGGACCTCCTGTTGAGAATTTCCCTCTTCCACCCTCTCCACACAGCTTGCCATTGACTCAGCTCCATCTCCACGTCATGCTGTAGCTCAAGAGGGACTGAAACTGAAATCTCCATTAATGAGAACAGCCTTTCTGATCTGAGGTCTTCAAGTTCCACTCAGTTCCTTGCAAAGTGCCTGTACACCCACCTCTGACTCCAACAACTTGTGAGAGCTCCTCCGACAATGAGGTACACAGTCCTTCCACCAATTCAGCAGCAGCAAAACAAAGCCAGAAGCAGAGACTCACGTGATGTTTTTAAATACCCCTACAGTGGGGGTTCCTCATGCAGCTGGGTGTAGGGCCAGTCAAAGAGCAGACATTAAAAGGATTTGTGTGGTCCAAAATGTGTAGTCCAGAGCGGGTACCAAATCACTGTTAAACGCTGAGTGATGCCACAATCAATTAGTCTATCTTAACTATTTTTTATTCATTTGTGGGACATGGGCATCACTGACTGGCCAGCATTTGGTGCCCATCCCTAGTTGCCCTTGAAAAGATGATGGTGAGCTGCCTTGAATTTCTGCGGTCCATGTGCTGTGCATTGACTAACAATGCCATTAAGGCGGAAATTCCAGGATTTTGACCCAGTGACTGCAAAGAAACGATGTATTTCCAAGTCAGGATGGTGAGTGGCTTAGAGGGGAACTTGCAGGTGGTGGTCTTCCCATTTATCTGCTGCCCTTGTCTTTCTAGATGGTAAGTGGTCATGCGTTTGGAAGGTGCCGTCTAAGAATCTATGGTGAATTGCTATGGTGCATCTTGTAGACAGAACACACTGGTGCTACTGAGCATCGGTGATGGAGGGATTGAATGTTTGTAGATGTGATGCCAATCAAGCAGGCTGCTTTGTCCTGGATGGCGCCAAGTTCCTTGAGTGTTGTTGGAGCTGCATCCACCCAGGAAAGTGGGGAGTATTCTATCACACTCCTTACGTGTGCCTTGTAGATAGTGGACAGACTTTGGGGAGTCAGGAGATGAGTTACTTATCATAGTATTCCTAGCTTCTGACCTGCTCTTGTAGCCATTGTGTTTATGTAATGAGTCCAGTTCAGTTTCTGGTCAATAGTAACCCCAAGGATGTTGACAGTGGGGGAATTCAGTGATGATTACACCACTGAATGTCAAGGGGCAGTGGTTAGAGTGTCTCTTATTGGTGATGGTCATTGTTTGGCATTTGAGTGATGCAAATGTTACTCGCTACTTGTCAGCCCAAGCATAGATATTGTCCAGTTCTTGCTGCATTTGAACATGGACTACTTCAGTATCTGAGGAACCATGAATGGTGCTGAACATTGAGCAATCATCGGCGAACATCCCCACTTCTGACCTTATGATTGAGGGAAGGTCATTGACGAAGCAGCTGAAGATTGTTGGGCCCAGGACACTACCCTGAGGGACTTGAAGAACAAACACCTGAATAGTTAACTCAAGCTGGTTATAGGGGTTATTAACAGGGGCAGAAACACACCAGAATGAACATGGTCGGTTCTGGTTGTCCATTCAGTGTGCTTCTCATGCACATATGGCCCAAACTCCCACCCTTAACTGGGTGATCCATGTGGACCATGCTGGAAGTGGCTGGCAGCACACCAGCTCCTCAGAGCTCCAATCACTGTGCCAACCTGCAACTCTCTGAAACCTCATTTTGAGGCGATTGGCTTTTGTTTCCCCCCCTTATTATAATTCTGTGCAGCAGCTTGGGGTTTTTTTTCATGTTGAATGTGTGAAATGAATGACGGTATTGTGGCTGGTGTTGCTATCTGAAACCTAATACTGTGCTCCAAGTTTCGTTATTGCAGCAAAACCCATGCCCAGATATTTCCTCGGGGGATTCCTGATTAGGTTTGGTGAAATCTCTTAATGCATCTGCCGACCTTCCAGCAAAGTCACAGCTGCTGATGGAGAGAATACTGAGGAAATTCCCGGCAGTTGAATCAATACCAATATTTTCAATAAAAAAGATGGCTTTATGATATGTAGAAAGAAGTTATGGGCATAAGCGAAGTTTGTGGTTCTAATGTTCATGGGCTTTTAATCCTGGCACAGCATTTGGAAGGGTCACCATGAGGGTCACACCCCAATCCTGCTCAGAATCCTTTGTTGCTGACATAGCCAGGGAGGGATCCTCATTTCAACATCCTGGCCACATATATATCATTTTTAATTTACTCACAGGACATGAATGCCACGGGCAAGGCCAACATTTGGCATCCATCCTTCCTTCCCCTTGAGATGATGATGGTGAACCACTGCAGTTGGGATAAATACATCCACAATGTTGTTTGAGATACTTGTATCAGTTGTAAGTAAAGTGGGAAAACCACTTTACTTCCACCCCAATTTCTGGAGAAATGGGTACAATTCCTACATAAAAACATAAGGGGCGTGATTTTACGGCTGCATGTGCCCAAAGACTGGGAATTCCCACCCGAGGTCAACGGACCTAAGATCAAAGAACAAGAAAACTACAGATAGAAACAGGCCTTTTGGCTTTCCAAGCCTGCGCCAATCATAATGCCCTAAATAAAAACAAAATCTTCTGCTTTTACTCGGTCCGTATCCCTCTATACTGCCCCTGTTCATGTACCCATTCAGATGCCTCTTAACTGTTGCTAATGTTTCCACCACCTCCTCTGGTAGCACATTCCAGGCACCCACCGCTCTCTGCATGAAATATTTCCCTACACATCTCCCTTAAACTTTCCCCCTCTCGCCTTTACATGGTCTGTCCACTTTTCTATCCTGCCTGCTATGATTCCCACAGCGGGTGGAATGGGAAATTTCCAGCCAAGAAATAAGAGTAGGAAGAAGCTATTCGTCTCCTCAAGCCTGCTTCATCATTCAATAAGATCATTGTTGATCAGATTTAGATCCCAACTCCACCTTCTTGTCTGTTGTGGCAATCAGAAAACTTGTCTTATGTTGTCTAGTTCAGCTTTGATGTTCAATGACCCAACTTACGCTGCTCTCTGTGGAAGAGAATTCCAAAGACCTTTGACACTCTGTGAGAAGAAATTCCTCCTCATCTCCATCTTTAATAGGAGACCCTGTTGTGGGGAAATTTTAAAAGATGGCCAATTGTGTCTTAAACTAAGACAATTCAAAACTCACAAGGCAAATATCTCTGTGCAAAGATGTAACAAAGTTTGTTAAACATAAAACATAGAACAAGACAATACAAATGTACAGCCAACTGGAGTCTCATGTAGGGTTAAATAGCTCTGGAATAGAGCAACAAAACCTCTCTGAAAGATCTGAAGTACATAGTCAAAAACAGATCAATTATGGATTTTTCTAATCAATAATTCTGTCTTTCATTAGCTTAAAATCAATTTCATTTAGCAGTCATACATCAATACCAATCTCTGTCAAGTACCTCAGCCAACCATGTGATACTTAACAGCATGGTGATATTTTATTCACCCTTCTAATTCCAGACACAATCTCCCCTCTTGGCACCAACTACATCCCTTGCCTGGTAATGGCAGGCATTACCGTAAGGTCAAAGTGGACATTCCCATCGGCTCACTGCCAAGTTGAATAGACATGTGTTCCTGCATCCAAGGGCATATCTATCCTTGTGTCTAAGCAGTAAATGCATCTATTCATTAAGGTTGCAACATACATTCCCTTATGGAATCCTTCCAATAAGACTGCTGCTGACTAACCTGTTCCCAAACCTTTGGCTTTAAACTATTTGACTTTTACCACCATGCCTTTGGTAACTTGGCTTGAACAATACATTTGAAATACATTAAAATATCATAAAATATAAGCATATATGTTTTGAAATCATAACCACGTGTTTTAATTGTCTTACTGCATTCACATATGTGCAAAACTGTGTTAGCTGGTCTAAGATTATTTAACTCCTTACTAACTCCTTGTCCTCTGAAGACTGCATTCTACCTAAAATTCTTATTAGCTGTTTACAAATCCACTTCCACAAGACCCTAATTTTGAAACCGTGCCCCCTCGCCACAAGGGAAAATAGCTAAAGAAGAGTTTATCATTGACATCAGCATTATTTTGTTTCTTGCCTTCCTGTTTTGTTTAAGTGGTGAATGCTGATGCAGTCACCTGGGAAACTGGGTTGGATGAGTCACTCAGCCCAGCAGGGTGAGAGAGCAGTAGTGATGCAGCCATCAATCCAGCATGCTGTTAACAGTTGTATTGTTTCAACTGTGCAGGTTAATTCACCTTCAGCTGTCATTCCCAAGAATTCCTTGAAACCAATTCCCTAACCAACATCATCAGCACTGCCACATAAAATAGGAAAAAAAAATTCTTAAATAATTTATAATAGCTGATGTCCAAAGAGTTATGAAAATTTCTAACAGCCTGATACATTGCAAACTCCCGGTCAGCTGTACAAAACTGATATCACTATTTGATGAGCTAGGGTCACACATTTCTGTGTACCACACAATATATCTATATATAGGTATATACTATATATACCATTGCAGAATTGGCAGAGTCTTTCACTGAGAATTCTCCAACTGATATTTGTTGGTATATTTTTGTTAAAGTTTTGGAGTATTTAAGTATTCTAATGAGGTTGATGCATCATTTGGTGATTTGCTGTCAGAAACTTTAGCCTTAATATTATTCTCCACACCCTCTAACCCTCCACCATGACTGTGTCCCCAGCACAGGGGGGAAGTGGTCATGGGGTTAAAAAGTGAAAGGTTTGGTATACGACCCAACCCACTGTGGAATCATAGAATTCTACAGTGCAGAAGGAGGCCATTCAGCCCAACAAGTCTGGATCTGGAGGAGGGAACCGAGTGTAAGGTGTCGAAATTTGCTGATGACACAAAGATTGGTGGAATGGCAAATTGTGCGGAGAGTGTGGAAAGTCTGCAGAGGGATCTAGATAGGCTGAGCGAGTGGGCGAGGACCTGGCAGATGGAATACAATGTTGGCAAGTGTGAGGTTATCCACTTTGGTAGGAATAATGGTAGGAAGGACTACTACTTACACAGCGAAAAGCTGCAGCATGCTACGGTGCAGAGGGACCTGGGGGTCCTTATGCATGAGTCGCAAAAACCCAGCCTGCAGGTGCAACAGGTGGTCAGGAAGGCAAATGGGATGCTGGCCTTCATAGTGAGGGGGATTGAATATAAAAGTAGGGAGGTCTTGCTGCAACTGTACAGGGCACTGGTGAGGCCACAGCTGGAGTACTGTGTGCAGTTTTGGTCGCCGCACTTATGCAAGGATATTTTGGCCTTGGAGGGAGTGCAGAGGAGGTTCACTAGGCTGATACCGGAATTGAGGGGGTTGAGCTATGAGGAGAGGCTGAATGAACTGGGCTTGTACTCGTTAGAGTTTAGACGGATGAGGGGAGATCTCATTGAGACGTACAAGATGATGAAAGGGATGGATAGGGTAGAGGTGGAGAGGTTCTTGCCGCTCAGAAAGGACAGCAGGAATAGAGGGCACAGCCTCAAGATAACGGGGGGGGAAGTTTAGAACGGAGTTGAGGAGGAACTTCTTCACTCAAAGGGTGGTGAATCTCTGGAATTCTCTGCCCGTTGAAGTGGTGGAGGCTGCCTCGCTAAATGTATTTAAGACGCGGGTAGATAGGTTTTTGGTAGGCAAGGGGATTAAGGGTTATGGGGAGAAGGCAGGAAAGTGGAACTGAGCCACTTCAGATCAGCCATGATCTTATTGAATGGCGGGGCAGGCTCGAAGGGCTAGATGACCTACTTCGGCTCCTATTTCTTATGTTCTTATGTTCTTAAGTCTGCACTGACCACAATCCCACCCAGACCCTATCCCCACAAGCCCATGCATTTACCCTAGCTAGCACCCCTGACACTAAGAAGCAATTTAGCATGGCCAGTACACCTTTGGACTGTGGGAGGAAACCCACGCAGACACAGGGAGACCATGCAAACTCCACACAGACAGTGACCCAAGCTGGGAATTGAACCTGGGTCCCTGGTGCTGTGAGGCAGCAGTGCTAACCACTGTGCCACCATGCTGTCCCTGTACATGATAAGATAATAATCTGCCTTGCTGTTCTTGCTACCAAAGTGGATAACCTCACATTTTTCCACATTATACCACATCTGCCATGCATTTGCCCACTCACTCAGCTTGTCAAAATTACAACTCATGCCGGGTAGCATGGTGATTTTCACAGTAACTTCAATGCAACGTTAATGAAAGTCTACTTGCGACATTAGTAAGTAGACTTTAAACTTTTACAACAGTAGGTATCAGGTTATGCAAGTGACCAGATGTGGAGGGTTGAAACAATTAATTAACTTAACTGAAAATAGAAAATAGGAGCAGTAGGCAATTAGGCCCTTTTAGCCTGTTCTGCCATTCTTTACAAACATAGCTGATCCGCCAACTCAATAGCCCGATCCCGCCTTCTCACCATATCTTTTGATCCCCTTTGCCCCATGAACTATATCTAACTCCTTCTTGAAAACATACAAAGCTTTGGCCTCAACTGCTTTCTGTGGTAGCAAAGTCCATGGGTGATCACTCTCTGGATGAAGAAATTTCTCCTCATCTCAATCCCATTACCCCATATTCTTAGGCTTGTTCTGGACAACCCCCACCATCAGGAACATCCTTCCTGTATCCATCCTGAATAGCCCTATTAGAATTTTATAGGTTTCTCTGAGATCTCCCCCTCAATTTTCTAAACTCCAGCAAATATGATCCTAACCAAATCAATTCCCCCTCATACATCAGTCCCACATCAGTCTGGTAAACCTTCTCTACACTTCCTCTATAGCAAGAATATCCTTCTTCAGACAAGGAGACCAAAACGGCACACAATATTTCAAGTTTGGCCTCACCAATGCCCTGTTGCAGAAAGACATCCCTGCTCCTGTGCTTGAATCCTCTCATTATGAAAGCAAACATACCATTTGCCTTTTTTACCGCCTGGTGGACCTGCATGCTTACCTTCAGTGACTGGTGCACAAGAACACCCTGGTCTCATTGCACATTCTCCTCTCTCAATTTATAGCCTTTCAGATAATAATCTGCCTTCCTGTTTTAACTCCCAAAATGTATTACCTCACATTTATCCACATTATATTGCATCTGCCATGCACTTGCCCACTCACTCAGCTTGTCCAAATCACACTGAAGCATCTCTGTGTCCACCTCACAGCTCACCCTCCCATCCAGCTTTGTGTCATCTGCAAATTTGGAAAAATTACATTTAGCTCCCCCTTCTATATCACGAATACATATTGTGAATAGCTGGGGTCCTAGCACCAATCCCAGCATTCTCCACTAGTCACTGGCTGCCATTCGGAAAAAGACCCATTTGTTCGTACTCTTTCTTTCCTGTCTGACAACCAGTGTCCTAATGATCTTGATTCTCTCCCCCAACCTCATGTACTTTAATTTTAAATGCCAATTTCTTAAGTGGGACATTGTCAGAAACTTTCTGAAAATTCACATAAAGCACATCCACTTGCTGCCCTCATCAACTCCACTAGTTACATCCTTTGGATGATCTTAGATTAAGATTATCATAATTTAACAATTAATTTAAATTGGACTCCCAAAGTCCTAGCGATTTCTTCGTGATTAGAGAAATTTTGGGCAGAATTCTCACTAAGAAATTTGAAGTGCTGAACTTGCATGAAGACTGAAGTAGGTCACGTTAGTTTATTTTCAGTGGGAATTTCAAAATGAATCTCCCACATTCTGAGCAATGCAGAGTGCACCAGCATGATTCACTCCAGAATTCAGTGGGCCTACCCCCTCCCGGAAAGCCGGCAGCATAGTGCTGAATGGGCCACTATGCATGTGCTAATCTGTCAGCGCTGAGATTGGCGCATGCGCAGTAATCCCACACTGCAGGCCTCCCAATTGCTGGCTAGCCCAATCACTGGCCAGCCCCACAACCCCCACAATACCAGCACTCCACCCACTCATCACCCGACTGCCAGTCCCCCGTGCATATCTGGCCTAGCTTCTGCCCCATGGACAATGCCAGAGTGCACAGGCTGGCACTGCCAAAGGGTCAATGTCCACCAGGCACCAATCCCCCACTGCCTGAATTCTCTGGGCAGCCCCTGGTTACCCTCCTTTCACTCCAGCAGGGTCAGACCGTCAGGTCCCCAAAAGTGGGGAGGTACTGTAATCCCCACTGAAGTGAATCACTCTGGTGAAAGGGGGAGGGTGCTGGGATGCAGGCGGGCCCGGAGATTTCAGTCCTGGGCTCACTTATGGGATTTAAAATATATGATAATGAGCATTACCATAATTTATGCATTTCCCTGCCGATTTCCGGCACGGAGTTGATGCTGCTGGAAATCCAATGCTGGGAGATGCGAGTGGGCAGGGACGCCCAGTGTGGATACCACAAATTGGGCATCGCTGGAATCTCCCGGCTCATTGTGCTAAAATATTGGCACAGTGGGATGGAAGAATTGCCCCTTTGGCAACTGAACTAGGCGACAGGTGCCCAGTTACCCGAGTAAGTGCCCCAGGAGGAGCAGGAGTGCTATCCCAGACATTCTGTGTAAACCTGCCATGGGGAGGTGATGGTCTCGTGGTATTATCACTAGGCTATTAATCCAGAAATTCAATTAATGTTCTGGGCACCTCGGTTCAAATCCCATCACAGCAAATAGTGGACTCCAGATCCACAGCAATGTGGTTGATGCATGTTCTGTGATTCTAAGGCAATTCCAGAATTCTACAGGAAACCAACTACCTTCCTATGCCTGCAATGTTCAACAGTCAATGCCTCAAAGACAAACAAAGGACTTAATTGTATATTCTTTTAACATTTTATTGGACTTTCACTTTCTTGCTTCTGATACCTTTCTTATTTTTTCTTGGCTTTGGTAACTTATAGACTCACTCTTTCTTTGACTAGAGAAAACTTGGCTTGATTGGCTCCTTATTAACAAACAAAATGCATTTGAATTGGAAAAGGCATATCTGGAAAAAACATTTTTAAACCTTGTTGCTAGAAAGCAAGGGAGCTGAATAGGAGCGGAGCCAGCTCATTCCTCCTCATTCACTTGCAATAAAATCAGCAATGTACCATTTGCATGGAAAAATATCCCAAGGCGCTTCACGGAGGTGTAGACAAGAGGTATAATGAACTTAGTATAAAAAGTGATTTTTAACAAGGCTCTTAAAGAAAGGAGACAATAAATATCCAAAGAGACTTAGAGAGGGACCTCCAGAGTATGGGACCCAGGTGACCAATGACACAACAGCCCTTAATCGGAGAAAGAGGGGTGGGTGGTGTGGAGAGGAATAGGATCTATTGGAGAATAGTCAAAGAAATGGCAAGTTTATTAATTTGTATATAGCTGATACTGCTTGAGGAAGAAACGTCGGCATGGTGGCACAATGGTTAGCACTGTTGCCTCGCACTGCCAGGGACCCAGATTTGATTCCTGGCTTGGGTCATTCTATGTGTGGAGTTTGCACCTTCTTCCTGCATCTGCGTGGGTTTCGTCCCACAGTCCAAAGATGTGTGGTTTAGGTGGATTGACCATGCTAAATGGCCCTTTAGTGTCCCAGGATGCATAGGTTAGGGAGATTAACAAGGTAAATATATGGGGTTACAGGGATAGGGCCTGGGTATAATTGTTGTCGGTGCAAACCCGATGGGCTGAATGGCCTCTTTCTGCACTGAAGGGATTCTATGATCTATTGAACAGAATAACCTCCCATTTTACTGCTTGTTGTGTTCAGCTACATCTCTGGAATAACGCAGTATCAGGGTCAGTTAAAATTCAGAGAAACATAGAACAAGTGGCTAAATTGGTATCGCCCATTTTCCACTGTAGCATAAAGTCAAAATGGCCCCCTGTGACACAAAGTGGTTCTCAAACCTTTCTATTTGCTGATCACTTAGATGGGACAAAAGATTCTGTAGAGGTCCGAGCAAACCTACTCTACTTTGCCAGTGGGGTTACTCTTCAGTGCCTGGCATTTTAGACCAACCCGTGAGCCACTTGGCGAACCCTCACAGACCACACTTTGAGAACCACTGAGGGTATAGTTTTCCTGCCAATCTTCCTCTCTCTCATTTGCCCAGGTGTGTTTTATGCCCCAACAATAATGACACAAATGCATCAAAAGCATCCGACTGAAACCCAGCTTCTTGGTGCCAACATCCTTAGAGTCATAGAGAAATATAGCACTGTAGTCCCAGTCCCTGGAATAGTAGGGGTTTTAGTTAAGTTGGGCAGCATGGTCAGTGCAGGCTTGGAGGGCTGAAGGGCCTGTTCCTGTTCTGTAATTTTCTTTGTTCTTTGAAACAAGTCCTTAGGCCCAATCAGTCCATGCCACCCATAGTGCCCTCACAGCTTGTCCCAATTGCCCGCATTTGGCCCACATTCCTCTAATCCTTTTCTATCCATGTACCTATCCAAATGATTGTTAAACGTTGCGAATGTACTTGCCTCAACCACTTCCTCTGGCAGTTTATTCCATATACGCACCATTCTCTGTGTGAAGAAGTTACCTCTCAGGTCCCTTTTAAATCTTTCCCCTCTCACCTTAAACCTATGCCCCTTAGTTTTCAATTCCCCTTCCCTGGGAAAAAGACTCAGGGGGGAATTTTCCCATCCCACCCACCACGGGAATCATAGTAGATGGTTGGGGGGAGTGGGGGGGAGCAGACCATGCAAAATCTGTTGACCTCGGGTGGGCCTTCCCGGTTTTGGGGCGAGTGCAGCTAGGAAATCCCATACTACGTGCGTTTCTCTTACCTATACCCTTCAGGATTTATACACCTCAATAAGGTCACCCCTCACTCTTCTAAGTTCAAAGGAATAAAGTCCTAACCTGGCCAACTTCTCCCTATAACTCAGGCCCATTAGTTCTGGTAACATCATCATAAATCTTCTTTGCACTTTTTTCAGTTTATCAATGCCTTTCCTATAACAGGGTGAGCAAAACTGTTCACAATATCCAAGTGTGGCCTCACCAATGACTTATACAACTGTAACATAATGTCCCAACCCCTATACTCAGTGCCCTGAGTGATGAAGGCCAGTGTGCTAAATGCCTTCTTCATCAGCCTGTCTACCTTACCAATGCATTTTCTACCAAGAAAAATAAGGGCCCTCAATTCCAGTGACTAATCCTGCTTTATTTCTTCTATTTGGTACATATAAAGGTGAACCTTGACTCTCCACACTCTGCTGTCCCACAGCATGGCCACTATCTAATAACAACTATTTCATTTCCACACGGTGTGTCATTGTCCCTCTGAGTGATGGTGCTGAATTATAGCAGATCTGTTAGATCTACAGAAAGATTATTAAGACAATTCGGCAAATATTCAATAATTCTGCTTTTAACTTTGATGGTGCATAATTACCTCCTTTATGCTTTGTAATAGTGGTCCGTAGGTACTTACGCTGACAGCTTCACATACTTAAATCAAGTTACATCAAACTGCCTGACCTTTGAACCCCGTTGCCATGGTTACCGTCTTATTTTTCACATTACTACTGTGCAGTGATTTGCCATTTCTTCGAAGTTTTGCATCTTCAGTGTTTGAAAGTCAATTGCTGCATAAAATAAGACAATTTGTAATGCTGTATACGAAGGAAGGAAATGACTTGATGGTCTGTATGTGGTCATCTGAAGCTGTAAAATCACTAAGTGGAGGGGGACTCGCATGCATTAGGCTTTCCAGTCTTGGCCAAGCAATTTTGAGCAATTTCAACAATGGCAAAGTGCTTTTGTAGCAGAAAAAAATGCTAGTAATGGACTCGATAAGTGAATAAATTGGGAAAATGGAGGAAATAGTAGATTTGTTTGTATTGGATGTTGTAGATGAGTGAGAATTGGGAAAGCGCTAGCAAAGTGTGCAGTATTGGACTCTGAGCGTGATTCACCACAAGGCAGTGAGGCAGGACAGCACAGTAGCCTGCGTTCATCATAGAATTCCTACTGTGCAGAACGAGACCATTCTGTCCATCGAGCCTGCACTGGCAACAATTCCACCCAGGGCCTATCCTTGTTACCCCATGTGTATACCCTGCAATTCCCCCTGACACCAAGGAGAAATTTAACATGGCCAAGCAGCCTACACATCTTTGGAATGTGGGAGGAAACTGGAGCACCCAGAGGAAACCTACGCAGACACGGGGAGAATGTACAAATTACACACAGACAGTCACCCGAGGCCGGAATTGAACCCAGGTACCTGGCGCTGTGAGGCAGCAGTGAGAACCACTGTGCCACCATCCCATCCTTACTGAATAGATATCCCACTGGCAGTAAATTCTGACTCTCACTGAAAATGCAGATTGGGATGTGGGAAAAAAAATGGCGGGATTTAATTGGTGGCACGCCCAACAGCAGAACCGGAAGAGGGCACTTCTTCTGCTTTCGTGGCAGGAGTTGGCACCCACACGATTGATGTGAAAACTAAGGGCCAGCAGCGGGCACTGGAAACACGGTCAGGTTTCCACTGGAGGATCCCACTATCAGGTGACAGGGCAGCAGATCTGTGTGGGCTTTAAATTAATCACCTAATCAGGCCGGAGGCTCCATGTCCATTTCTGTTTGTGCTGCAGTTTGGTTTTACAGCCAATCACAACCCTCAACCTCCGTTTAGACCTATCCTATTCCCCCTCCCCCACAAGTCATTAAAATCTTTGGGGGGGGGGTGCGATTCTCCCCATTTTTAGTGCAGTGGGCCGGGAGATTCGAGCGGTGGCCAATTCACTGGATACGCAATGGGCATCTGGCCCTGAGCCCATTTCCCAGCCTAGGTTTTTCCCAGCGGAATCCATGCTGAAAATCAGCGTAAAGGTGATTAGGATGTGGTTACATACTTTACAATGCTCAAGGTTCTCACTCAACAAGGGGGGTGCTCACAGGCAGGGGGTGTACGTGGCAGCCCAGTGCAATCTGTGTGCAAGGCAGCAGTGAGGCCAGTGCTGTGTGTGTGAAGGGGGTGGGGGGAGGATGGATGGTGAGGGTCAGCGATGTCCGGGTCACTGGGGGTTGGTGAGGGTCAGCACTGTCTGGGTCACTGGGGGTTGGTGAGGGTCAGCGATGTCCGGGTCACTGGGGGTTGGTGAGGGTCAGTGATGTCCAGGTCACTGGGGGATGGTGAGGGTCAGCGATGTCCGGGTCACTGGGGGATGGTGAGGGTCAGCGATGTCCGGGTCACTGGGGGATGGTGAGGGTCAGCGATGTCCGGGTCACTGAGGGATGGTGAGGGTCAGCGATGTCCGGGTCACTGGGGGATGGTGAGGGTCAGCGATGTCCGGGTCACTGGGGGATGGTGAGGGTCAGCGATGTCCGGGTCACTGAGGGATGGTGAGGGTCAGCGATGTCCGGGTCACTGGGGGATGGTGAGGGTCAGCGATGTCCGGGTCACTGGGGGATGGTGAGGGTCAGCGATGTCCGGGTCACTGAAGGATGGTGAGGGTCAGTGAGGTCCGGGTCACTGGGGGATGGTGAGGGTCAGCGATGTCCGGGTCACTGAGGGATGGTGAGGGTCAGCGATGTCCGGGTCACTGAGGGATGGTGAGGGTCAGTGATGTCCGGGTCACTGAGGGTTGGTGAGGGTCAGCGATGTCCGGGTCACTGGGGGATGGTGAGGGTCAGCGATGTCCGGGTCACTGAGGGATGGTGAGGGTCAGCGATGTCCGGGTCACTGAGGGATGGTGAGGGTCAAAGATGTCCGGGTCACTGGGGGATGGTGAGGGTCAGCGATGTCCGGGTCACTGAGGGATGGTGAGGGTCAGCGATGTCCGGGTCACTGAGGGATGGTGAGGGTCAAAGATGTCCGGGTCACTGGGGGTTGGTGAGGGTCAGTGATGTCCGGGTCACTGGGGGTTGGTGAGGGTCAGTGATGTCCGGGTCACTGAGGGATGGTGAGGGTCAGCGATGTCCGGGTCACTGAGGGATGGTGAGGGTCAGCGATGTCCGGGTCACTGAGGGATGGTGAGGGTCAGCGATGTCCGGGTCACTGAGGGATGGTGAGGGTCAGCGATGTCCAGGTCACTGAGGGATGGTGAGGGTCAGCGATGTCCGGGTCACTGGGGGATGGTGAGGGTCAGCGATGTCCGGGTCACTGAGGGATGGTGAGGGTCAGCGATGTCCGGGTCACTGGGGGATGGTGAGGGTCAGCGATGTCCGGGTCACTGAGGGATGGTGAGGGTCAGCGATGTCCGGGTCACTGAGGGATGGTGAGGGTCAAAGATGTCCGGGTCACTGAGGGATGGTGAGGGTCAAAGATGTCCGGGTCACTGGGGGTTGGTGAGGGTCAGTGATGTCCGGGTCACTGGGGGTTGGTGAGGGTCAGTGATGTCCGGGTCACTGGGGGTTGGTGAGGGTCAGCGATGTCTGGGTCACTGAGGGATGGTGAGGGTCAGCGATGTCCGGGTCACTGAGGGATGGTGAGGGTCAGCGATGTCCGGGTCACTGAGGGATGGTGAGGGTCAGCGATGTCCGGGTCACTGAGGGATGGTGAGGGTCAGCGATGTCCGGGTCACTGAGGGATGGTGAGGGTCAGCGATGTCCGGGTCACTGGGGGATGGTGAGGGTCAGCGATGTCCGGGTCACTGAGGGATGGTGAGGGTCAGCGATGTCGGGGTCACTGAGGGATGGTGAGGGTCAGCGATGTCCGGGTCACTGAGGGATGGTGAGGGTCAAAGATGTCCGGGTCACTGGGGGTTGGTGAGGGTCAGTGATGTCCGGGTCACTGGGGGTTGGTGAGGGTCAGTGATGTCCGGGTCACTGGGGGTTGGTGAGGGTCAGCGATGTCCGGGTCACTGAGGGATGGTGAGGGTCAGCGATGTCCGGGTCACTGAGGGATGGTGAGGGTCAGCGATGTCCGGGTCACTGAGGGATGGTGAGGGTCAGCGATGTCCGGGTCACTGAGGGATGGTGAGGGTCAGCGATGTCCGGGTCACTGAGGGATGGTGAGGGTCAGCGATGTCCGGGTCACTGGGGGATGGTGAGGGTCAGCGATGTCCGGGTCACTGAGGGATGGTGAGGGTCAGCGATGTCCGGGTCACTGAGGGATGGTGAGGGTCAGCGATGTCCGGGTCACTGGGGGTTGGTGAGGGTCAGCGATGTCCAGGTCACTGGGGGATGGTGAGGGTCACCGATGTCTGGGTCACTGGGGGATGGTGAGGGTCAGCGATGTCCAGGTCACTGGGGGTTGGTGAGGGTCAGCGATGTCCGGGTCACTGGGGGTTGGTGAGGGTCAGTGAGGTCCGGGTCACTGGGGGTTGGTGAGGGTCAGCGATGTCCAGGTCACTGGGGGTTGGTGAGGGTCAGCGATGTCCGGGTCACTGGGGGATGGTGAGGGTCAGTGATGTCCGGGTCACTGGGGGATGGTGAGGGTCAGTGATGTCCGGGTCACTGAGGGATGGTGAGGGTCAGTGATGTCCGGGTCACTGAGGGATGGTGAGGGTCAGTGAGGTCCGGGTCACTGGGGGTTGGTGAGGGTCAGCGATGTCCGGGTCACTGGGGGTTGGTGAGGGTCAGCGATGTCCAGGTCACTGGGGGTTGGTGAGGGTCAGTGATGTCCGGGTCACTGGGGGATGGTGAGGGTCAGTGATGTCCGGGTCACTGAGGGATGGTGAGGGTCAGTGAGGTCCGGGTCACTGGGGGTTGGTGAGGGTCAGTGAGGTCCGGGTCACTGGGGGTTGGTGAGGGTCAGCGATGTCCGGGTCACTGGGGGTTGGTGAGGGTCAGCGATGTCCAGGTCACTGGGGGTTGGTGAGGGTCAGCGATGTCCGGGTCACTGGGGGATGGGGAAGGTCAGTGATGTCCATGACCGGGATAGGGTGTAAGAAGCCAGTAATCAGGCCAGCGATGTGTGTGGGCTTTGGGGCCAGTGATTTCAATGCTGGGAGGATTTGTTTGCGACCTCTCAGAGCTGTGTATATGCACGGAGACCCACTCAGCGTGCTGATTTCAGCCTCTTAAGCGGGAATAGGTCCCGTGATTCACGCTACTGCCCTCTGCAGTGTAGAGAGTGTGGGAGATTCATTTTTAAAACCCACTGAACCTATGTGATTTACTGCAGTTTTACATGAATTCGACAATTTGAATTTTTTTGGGAGAATTGTGGCCATTATCCTGGGACCCTGCCCTCCCCTCCATCTCATTACATCCTAGCCCTCCACAGGTATAATTAGAGATATCAAAGCAAAGACATAGATTAGCCTGAGGCTGTTAGTGAACTGTGGCTCTTTCTGAGTGATGACAACAGGAGACACTCCTGTCTAACTAAGGCAATGAAACAACAATCATAGAGGTGAGCAGAAATCCTGGGATCCTCCAGGATCACAGGTGCAGTGCAGGAAGAGGGCCAATGTCCTCCTTCAATCTGCCCAGGTAAGTGGCACAGTAGGATGTGATTATCTCTTGTGCAGGCTATGTACTTGTGCAAGTGTGCAGCTAGGCTAGACAGGTAAATCTGTAATAAGCTTTAGCATTCCTTGGCACTTGAGGTCAAATCATGCGACAGTTGGGTTTGAGTGAGTGATTAGATAATAACAAATATATCAGCAAGTCAGTGTATGTGACGGGGATTGTGCAGACAAGGGGGCAGTGTTGGCATTTGTCGCATCACTAAATCTCCACTTTCTACTGCAGGACACATGATCAAAAAGAAAGGGTGAAGGTAGGTCACATTCAACTGAAGTGCTAACCCTGTTTCTCTTTCTACAGATGGTGTCAGACTTCCTGAGTCTTTCTAGCACGATAGCACAGTGGTTAGCACTGTTGCTTCACAGCTCCAGGGACCTGGGTTCGATTCCCGGCTTGGGTCACTGTCTGTGTGGAGCTAGCACATTCTCCTCATGTCTGCGTGGGTTTCCTCCAGTGCACTGGTTTCTTCCCACAGCCCAAAGATGTGTGGGTTAGCTTGATTGGCTAAAAATTACCCATTAGAGCCCTGAGATACAGGTTAGAGGGATTAGTGGGTAAATATGTAGGTATATGGGGGTAGGGCCTGGGTGGGTTTGTGGTCGGTGCAGACTCAGTGGGTCGAAAGGCCTGTTTCTGTACTGTAGGGTTTCTATGATTCTATGAGCATTTTCCACCTTTATCTAGCGTTAATATGTGTGGTGCTTATTTAGATGGTTAGTGGTCTGTGGAATACGGAGGAAGATGTGGGTTCTGCAGACACTTTATTATATGCAGCGTCAAGGACAGTGTCCAAGTTCAGGCTGCACAGGGACAATTGAACTGCCTACTAACTTGATTTGATTCATTATTGTTGCATGTGTTAGTTTACAGTGAAAAGTATAGCTCCTTGCACGCTTTACAGACAAATTATACCCCTACATAGAGAAGGAAACGAGAAAGTGCAGAATGTAATATTGCAGCCATAGTTAGGGTGTAGGGAAAGATCAGCTTAATGTGAGGTAGGTCAGTTCAAAAGTCTGACAACAGCAGGAAGAAGCTGTTCTTGAATCGGTTGGTACATGATCTCAGACTTTTGTATCTTTTTCCCAATGGAAGAAGGTGGAAGACAGTCTTCGGAATTCTACCGCTCCACCCACCACAGGAATCAGAGTGGGTGAGGGGCAGGCAATGGGAAGGACCATTGACCTCATGTGAGATTATCCGGTCCGGGGTCAAGTGAGGCAGTAAAATCCCATCCAGTATGTCGGGGGTGTGTGGGGTCCTTGATTATGCTGGCTGCTTTTCTGAGGCAGTGGAAAATGTGGATGGAGTCAATGGATGGGAGGCTGGTTTGCATAATGGACTGAGCTACGCTCACAACCCTTTGTAGTTGCTTGCAGTCTTGGTCAGAGCAGAAGCCATGCCAAGCTGCGATACATGTGAAAAGAATGCTTTCTGTGTTATTCCACTGGAGCCTTGATTCCCCTGGGGGGTTGTCTTCCACTGTGAGTGTGCGTGAAAAACACCCGCTCTCATAGAATCATAGAAAAATCATAGAAAGCCTACAGTGCAGAAAGAGGCCATTCGACCCATTAAGTCTGCACCAACCACAATCCCACCCATGCCCTACCCCCACATCCTCACACATTTACTCACTAATCTCTCTAACCTACGCATCTCAGGACTCTAAGGGGCAATTTTACCATGGCCAATCTACCTAACCTGTACATCTTTGGACTGTGGGAGGAAACCGCTGCACCCAGATGAAACCCACACAGACACGAGAAGAATGTGCAAACTCCACACAGTTCTCCTTCCTTTCCTCAATGATAGAAGGTACAGGTTTAAAGCAGGGGCCCAGAAATGCTCAGGAAGCTGGCAGTTCCACAGGATTCAGGAGTCCAGAGGGTACGCTGGGAAATGAGCACCAGCCCACAGGGTTCTCCACCTGTTCTTGCCAACCAGTCCATGGTTTTGAGAATGGAAATTCTTGCAGTTGATAGATCTTGCTGGCTGTCCCGAGAGAGCCTGAACGGCTGCATTCCCCTGCACTCTCGGGAAATGGGCAATGGCCACAAAGTCTATTGTTCTGACCAGCTAGCTGCCACCAACTGTGAAGGAGCTGATGAACTCCTTGGCATGATGGAAGAGGGCAGTGGGGTCATCTCTTTGCACTAGTGTGTGGCAACTTGATACACATGTCACTTGTGGAACCCTGGAAGCAGCTGGTGGCATTAACATTGAGTGCTGCAGTCACTTTGAGGGCTGTTGGTATAGAGTGGCTGCACGATCTGGCAGATATCAGTGACTGTCTCCTGGGACCTCCTCAGGCATCTTTGAATTTACTATTGGGCATCCAGAAAGAGTTTGTCCACAGCCTGAGGACGCACTACTGGGTCAGTGGCCTTTGTCTCCAATGCCTCCTCTGGATGGCTGCCCCTAACCACTCTCCCCCTCTGATGTCCCTCTCTCCAATCCCCCAGGCCTCCTTCCACATGGATCTGTATTCCTGGCTGCAACGAGTGAGAGTTTGAAAATCACCAGCTACAGCATACGAGTAACCTTGTTTGCACCAACCTCTTGCCATCTTTGACTTTGTCCCCATCACGCTTGCCTCCCCCGCAATACTGCTGTGTGTCTTCCCTTTGTAACCATTGAATCTCCCCATCACCTTGGAAATGGTCAAGCTATTTCTCTCTCTTTCTGATCCTACCTCCATCCATCTTGAGATTCCTGCTCTGTTCTCAGACCATCCCTGCATCATTCTTAAAGTTTCTGACCCACCTTAAGAGCTCTTCGAATATCCTTAGCACAGACTGGGTTTGCACCCATAGCAAGTCAAAACCCCTCCTGTGACGGTGAACAGCCCCCTGTCAGCCAGCGCCTAGAATTCGACCCAGGGAGCCCACATGTGAACAGTATTGACCATGATACACTTTAGACACCTCATTTTGTTTACCAAAACTGACTGCTTTCCCCCCAGCACCACACTCAAGTTGTCAGGTTTTTCCCATTGGACACTTCTGAAGCCGGATCCCACCACACTCTTAAAGCCCTCTTTCACTCTCCATGCCCCTGCCGGACCAGCCCTCCACTTGCTTCGCCAGTCCCCAGTCTCCATACAAGCTGCCGTTTTCCTGCTCCCCTCTCTGGTGTTGCAGAGTTCAGTGGGGACAACAATTCACCTCAGACACATCTGCATAAAGCCGACAGGTGCAGTCTGCAAACAAACATGAACTGGTGCCATGAGATTCCTCTGCACTGCTGCTGTGATCTGAAAGCTGAAACATCATTCCAAACCGTCTGAATATAGTCAGTATTCGTGGATGCAAATGGGCAAACCCACCATGAGATGGAACGAGCCAAGCTGTTGGCTTCATTGCCCATTCTGAAGCCACCTTTGTGCTTTTGACATTTCACCTCTTACCTGACCATCTCGGACTGACAGCCACAATTCCCGTGCCCTAAATATTGATTAACTTCCATCAATTGAGATTTTGAGAGGAGGGATGAATTTGTTTCAAAGAAGAGTCCAGGCAGATACATCTCCAACAAGATTAACTAACTGGCCAAGCCTGTGCATGGAGTGAGGAATGGTTATTTTACTTTGTGTGTAAGCACGCCTTTGAACAAAAATCAAAGAGCAGGATAATTTAAATGAAATGTTTGTGCCTGCAAATTGACAGATTGTAGAGAAGACAAATTCAATATCTGAGACTGCTGAATGATTAAAGGGAGATGCAAAGTAGTAATATGCCTACATATTAGCACTCCACCTCGCCAGGTTAAGGTTTGGATCTAACTTGGAATAATTCCCATGATAATAATCAAAATACAGATTGTAATCTCAAATCTGTGAGCATTTCATTAAAGTCACACCTAATGTTACATCATGAATGCCTTTAAAAGATTGCTTTACCTAGCATCAAGCTGTTATCTGTATATTCTAAGTAAACGAAGCAAACCAGCCTCCCATCCATTGACTCTGTTTACACTTCCCGCTGCCTCAGCAAAGCAGCCAGCGTAATTAAGGACCCCATGCACCCTGGAATTTTCTCTTCCACCTTCTTCTGTCGCGAAAATGTGCAAAAGTCTGAGGTCATAGACCAACCAATTCAAGAATGGCTTCTTCCCTGCTGCCATCAGACTTTTGAATGGGCTTACCCCGCACTAAATCGATCTTTCTCTACATCTTAGCTATGACTGTAACTGTAATACTTCATTTCCTTCTCAATGTATGATATATTTTGTCTGTATAGTGTGCAAGAAACAATATTTTTCACTGTATATTAGGACATATGACAATAATAAATCAAATAATTTTCATGCGGACGAATTTGATGTGAGAATTTCAGCTTACCTGATCTGTTGGGAGCTGGAAAGCTAAGCATATTGTGGGTAATTTTGATAATGTCAGGGATTTATTGCAGACTATGGAGTTTAAATTCCATCATGGACTGGATTCAACAAAGATGGTGGGGGACAGCAGGACAGCCGATGGGAATTCTGCCAAGCTTTGTTTTTAGGTTAGGCCAGTCGAATTAAGTGCCACTCAGGCACTTGACTTGTCAGCGGTGGGCCTTTCCCTAGGATCAAGAACCTCAGTGCCTGCTGAGAACTGTTGGCCAATCAGAGGTTTGCAGCTCTGTATACTCAGCAGCACCACTGGGAGGCAGTGGTTGCTGTCAGTACTACATCCACCCTGAGGCCTTGGATTGAGGAAGGCCTCAGGCACAGGTGAGTGATGGTGATGGTGATGGTGATGGTGGGGGTGGGGGGTGATGTGGAGTGGCAGTGATGGTGAGGAAGTTTGGCAGCAAAGGAAAGAGGAATGTTTTATGGTGGCCTTTCCCTTTCCTGATGGCGGGACACTCAATTAGGCCCTGAATGCTTTTGAATGAGGGATGTCCCCAAGGAGTGCACAGACAAAACACCCCAAGGCTTGCTTGTCATGTCCTCCATTTGACATGCCCCCTATCTGCTGTTGGGTTACTCCCAGCAGTAACAGGATGAGGCCTTTAAGTGGGAATTAACTCTCCACTTAATGGCCTCAACTGGTGGCGAGACAGGAAAACTATCCATGGGAATGGTCCCACCATGGAATTAGTTGGGCCAGAGGTGTGAAGACAATGAGGACACTATCCACCAACCCTCTGGCTGATCAGCACAATCAAATGTCTTATCACCTTCAAACTCACCATAGGGGAAAACACAAGATTCTGCCCAACCTCATCCAAAATTACCTGCTTCCTGGTGTTAAAATTCCACTTGTTATTTCCTAAATAACAAATTTGAACTTGATTGCTCTTTAAAAGAGTTAGTGCAAACCTAAAGGGCCAAATGATCTCCTTCTGTGTTGTATTATGCCTTGATCCCATCATTCTATACATCCAGTAGTGCCTGGCTGCTTCTCTGTATCGTGTTGCCTGTAATTAAATCGATTAGCTTTTGCCGACACACATTGATTCGCCACGTGGCATTTTCTGCCTTTCAAAGAAGGCCCGAGATCAAACTGGCCATCCTCTCAGACTTTCTTTGTAGCAAATACCATGGTTAGGTAGAAATTGTTACCATAATATGACATCTCACCCACACTAAGCATGAAGCCATCGTTTCTGGTACATTGGAGACTTCTAACAAATCGGCACAATAGTTTGTTAAATAATTGAATAGATATCATATGCAGTAGCTTATAAATATATAAGACTTTAAGGATTAGTCTGATAGGTAATGCGTTCTCTCTATTGCATTAATGCAAGAGAACATTAACTGCACTGGGCAGCTGTTTAATCAATATTTTTACAGCCATATCAATGACGCTGGAAGAGGTACTGCTAAAGATTGCTTCTAAGTTTTATATAGTCAGAAGGAAATATTGTGTTTGCCAGTCTCTTCCTAATCACCAGTTAATTATTTAACATTGCAGTATACGTGACCACGTTAATTATTAATTGTGACAAATTTGGGTTTGGCCTCGAATATTTCCCTGGGTCCAGTGACATTAGTCACTCCTGGAAGTAGCCTGAATATCTTGAGGTAGAGTTTCCTTTCAGTTTCGTTATTTTTTTCAGCATAAACCACCCGTTAATAGATTATGGAATTTTATAAGCAAAATCCCTTTGGCACAAAGCAAGCTTCTGCAAACCTTGGTGTCAGTTTAAAACTTCGAACTAGATTGTGTGTACACTCCTCAGATGAATGAATCATTACAACAGTGCTAACAGTGGCTAGCGCTGCTGCCTCACAACGCCAGCGACTCGGGTTCAATTCTGACCTTGGATGACTGCCAATGTGGAATTGCACGTTCTCTGTGTCTACCTGGGTTTCCTCCGGGTGCTCCAGTTTCTGTCCTCAGTCCAATGATGTGCAGATTAAATGGATTGGCCATGGTAAATTGCCTCTTAGTGTCCAAAAATTTGTAGGTTCGTTGGATTAGCCATGGTAAATGCACAGGTTATGGGGATAGGGTGGAGGGGAGAGCCTGGCTAAGATTTTGTCTAGGAGAATGCAAATGGCCTCTTTCTGCACTGTAGGGATTTTATGCTTCTATAGAATCAGCATAGGGAGTTTCCAGTAATTTGACTTGCTTTCAGCTTGCCAAAGTGACTCTGAAAGCTAAGCTAGTTCTATTGGGTGCAGGGATAAACATTTGAAAAACTTTTCAATGTAATGTTTTCTAATTCACCAAGAAACCGATGACCATTCACACCCAGCCACTGCTGCCGAAGAGGACCGAGAATTTGGCACTGAGCCAAATCTTTGTTCATTGCAGCATGACGGGAGAATCCCATGGTGTGAACGGCCAGATATTCACATCTACTGTTTTCCTTTTGGGAAAATTCCACCCAATATTTTTATTTATATTTTTCCTTCCCACCTGGAAAGTTCAAACTTCTGTTACTCTTCAATGGGAACCATCCAATATGGCCTTTTAAATCACACTCCAGATGGTTCCGACTGTCTTACGGAACTGTTACCCAGAAAAAGTTAGAAGCTAGCTAACCCCGCCACCCCGACATCCTCTGCACTCCACCCATCTCCCGAAACTACACAGGCCATCCCCCCCACATAACCCTCACATACGCTCTGACTACATCCCCATTATGCTCTCCTGACTAACTCCAGACCCCATCCAGGACCCTCCAAGTGCCCTCCCCATTCTGACTACACCCCTACCACCTGTCTACACTTCTATGCCTGACATACCTTTCACCCTGACAACAGCCTCATCCCCCAAGTGTCCTCCCAGCCTCCAGCTCCCTTGACTTCCCTCCCCCAACCTTGACTACCACTGACCAAATTCACTGACCATCCAACCCCTTTGCCACTGACCACCCACTCCTACTGATCACCTGGCTCTTCTCCACTGACCACCCCCTCACTGGCCACCTGACTGCACTCCATTAACCATCCCCCTACTGAGCACCCATCGCCACTCCCATTCACAACCAAATGCCTGTCCTCCCACTGACCACAGAACAACTGCCCTCCCCTACTGGCCACCCACCCTCCCCCACTGACCACCTTCCTCTCCCTCTGACCACCCACCCTCTTCCACTGAGCACCCACCCTCACTCATTGAACACCCACCCTCCCCCACTGATACCCTCCGTCCCCCACTGACCACCCACCCTCCCCAACTGATCCCCCACTCTCCCCTAATGATGATCCACCCTCCCCCACTGACCACTCATCCTCCCTCACTGATCCCCCATTTTCCCTCACTGATACCCCACTCTCCCCCACTCATCCGCCACACTCCCCCACCCTCTCTCACACTCCTACTTTTGACAATAATAAGTAAAACTTAAACTTAAAACACCCACCCCCCCACCCACTGACCACAGAAGAAATGAGCTATCAAAAATATTTTTTAAGCAGTTATTTTTTAAAGTAACATTTTAGAACAAAGCCCAGTTGGGTAATAGTGGATTTTACATTGAACGATATGTGCATACGTTTGTATAGAAACTTGAGAAAAATACATTTTATTTTTGCACCACTAGGTTTGCCTGTTGCATTTAATGCTGAAAGCTTACCTCTGCTTCAAGAACACAACCATTATCCCAGTACCAAAGAAAAGCCAAACAGCGTGTCTGAATGACTATCGTCTGGTGGCTCTGATGTCCATCATTATGAAATGCTTTGAAAGGTTAGTCATGGCACAAATCAATCCCAGCCTCCCAGATTGCCAGGACCCACTACAGTTCCCTTACTGCTGCAATCTCCCAGACGCTGCACTCAACCCTGGAACACCTATGTCAGACTTCAATGTATTGACTACAGCTCAGCCTTCAACACCATTATTACTACAAAACTGATCTCCAAACTCCATGGCCTGGGGCTCAGCTTCTCCCTCTACAACTTGATCCTGAACTTCCTAACCCACAGACTGCAATCAGTAAGGATAGGCAACAACATCTCCTCCACAATTATCCTCAACAAGGATGCCCCACAAGGCTGTGTCCTCAGCCCCCTACTGTACTCCTATACACCTATTTCTGTGTGGCCAAATTTCACTCCAAGTTGGTTGTTAAGTTTGCTGATGACACCACCGTAGTGGATTGGATCTCAAACAATGGTGAGACAGAGTATAGGAAAAAGATAGAGAATCTGGTGAACCGGTGCGATGACAATGATCTCTGCCTCAATGTCAACAAAACAAAAGAGATAGTTATTAACATCTGGAAGTGAAATGGAGAACATACCCCTGTCTATATCATTAGAGACAAAGTAGAAGTGGTCGAGAGCTTCAAGATTTTAGATGTCCCAATCACCAACAATCTGTCCTGGTGCCTCCTTGCTGACACATATAGTTACGAAAGCCCACCAATGCCTCTACTTTCTCAGAAGACTAAGGAAATTTGGCATGTCTGCTATGATTCTCACCAACTTTTACAGATATATCATAGAAAGCGTTCTTTCTGGTTGTATTGTAGCTTGATATAGCTCCTGCCCTGCCTAAGACTGCAAGAAACTACAAAGGGTCGTGAGTGAAGCCCAGTCCATCACGCAAACCAGCCTCCCATCCATTGACTCTGTCTACTCTTCCTGCTGCCTCGGAAAAGCAGCCAGCATAATTAAAAACCCCAGCATCCTGGACATTTCACATTCTTCCAACGGGAAAATGATACAAAAGCCAGATGTCACATACCAACCGACTCAAGAATAGCTTCTTTCCTGTTGCCGTCAGACTTTTGAATGGATCTATTTCTACACACTAGCTATGACTGTAACACTAACTTCTGCACTCTCTCCTTTCATTCTCTATGAATGGTAAGTTTCGTCTGCATAGCATGCAAGAAACAATACTTTCCACTGCATACTAATACATGTGACAATAATAAATCAAATCAAATCAAATCAAACATGTTCAGGAGGACACGTATTTTTCAGCACCAAAGTAACATAATTCAGGGACATAACTAAAGTACTGTCCTGTGAGCTAAACTGGATATTTATGTCTTTCTTTGTGCTCCATGGTGCACTTAGCAAATCTTTGCAAAATGTTTGGTAAAATGACATTAGGTATCAATCTTTAAGCAATTTCATTTCACAGCAAGTGAACATTCAAATCAATGGTTTTAATCAAACTGAATTAATTCAACCTGTATAAGTTGTATTGGTGGAACAATACAGAATAATAAGAGTATTATATAGCCTTATATCAGTGGGGCACTTTGGTTGACTTAAACAAAATGTCCATGAAATTTAGTTCTGTAACACTTGAGGCTAAATTTTATACTCCCCCCCCACTCCCTGCTCCCCCCCAACACACACACACACACACACACACACACACACACACACACACACACACACACACACACACACACCCAATATGTTCAAAGGCATAGAACATAGAACATTACAGCGCAGAACAGGCCCTTCGGCCCACGATGTTGCGCCGACCAGCTTTTAAAAAAAAACACTAACCCACTAATCTAAACCAATCCCATTTCGTCCATAAACCTATCCACAGATCTCTTAAACGCCCCCAAACTAAGCGCATTTACAACTGCAGCTGGCAGGGCATTCCAGTCCCTCACCACCCTCTGGGTAAAGAACCTACCCCTGACATCAGTCCTATATCTACCCCCCCTTAATTTAAAGTCGTGCCCCCTCGTGCTAGCTTTCTCCATCCTAGGAAAAAGGCTATCACTATCTACCCTGTCTAAACCTCTAATCATCTTATATGTTTCAATAAGGTCCCCTCTTAGCCGCCTTCTTTCCAGCGAAAACAACCCCATGGAGTTTGTTAAACGCAGTGGGCTGCCTGCCCATCACCTACTTGCCTGCCCCTGCCCCCAATGCAATTATACCAGCAGTGGGAGTGGCATTGGGCAGCCATACCACCTGCTGGCCCATT
Organism: Carcharhinus amblyrhynchos; assembly: GCF_965287045.1. Taxonomy (NCBI): domain Eukaryota; kingdom Metazoa; phylum Chordata; class Chondrichthyes; order Carcharhiniformes; family Carcharhinidae; genus Carcharhinus; species Carcharhinus amblyrhynchos. The sequence goes on along the minus strand of NC_137332.1, from coordinate 34,695,774 downwards.
GAGACCCCTAAGTGGTCTATTAATGCCCAAGAGCAAGAAAGACATCAGCAACCAGTGATATGAAAAGGGATCATGAATTACATTCAGGTTAGTCTCTGATTGATCTCTGTAGGCTGTTGCTGGGATTGTAGTATGTGGTTTTCAGATGTCTTTAAAGTTGCTGAAGTCTACAGGCAGTAGTGTGGCTTGTGCTGTAGCACTTTGTCTTGATTTTAAGAATTCTTCACAAACCACTTGCTTCCAGACATAGATGCAGCAGCTTACACCCACCTAGGACCCACCCATCATGATGGAAAAACTCAGTAGAGGTGACACAGGTCAGGACAAGCTGCTGGAAGAGGAAGGAGGAAGAACCGGGGGAAAGGCCATATCCACCCAGGGGGTTGATGGCAAAATTCTCCTACCTGAACCTTAGTGAGGAATAGAAACTCAACTGTCTCCCCTTCACAGGTCCTCACTGAAATCTGCAACCTGTTCAGCTCCGATTGCAGCTTCCGAGCAGGGTGAGGATGAAATTGCCAAAAGTGATATAGGTCACCATATCCTTTCACTCTATCTGGAGATTTATACATTGTGTACTTGAAATCCAGGTTCATTTGTGATCTCTAGATGAAGGAGAAAATGGCTCAGATAATTGCAGTGGAGCAGAAATGAGGTATGGGCCAAACCTGCACCATGTACAGCAGTACTGAGAGCACCTAACACCTCATGACCAGGTTCTTGGCTGCAATGGAATAGGAGCATTGTTCCCACATGTTTTATCTTGGTTATATGCTCCTTCCACAGAAGTTGAAAGGATTCTCTTTTCAAAAAAAAAAGATGCAGTCCACTGGTTTGTCTTCTGGCTTGGAACTTGGATGTTGATGTCAGCCATGCAGGAACACAAGTCTTCAGTCTATTGGCATGAGGAGTGAGCCAGAATAAAGATTCGTCTGATCACAATGTGATTCATGGGGTGTTGTTTCATTAGGCTAAAGCCAGCATTGAGTTCCAGCCAAAATTTTAAAAACGTAGAAGACTCAAAAGTCTAATCGAATGGATACCGCAGTTGATCTTAAAGGCCAAGAAGCCCTGTTGCACCACAATTGTGCTCTTCCCGCTCACTCTCTCTTCTGTCGCCTGATCCAGCATCTACTCCAGCCAGAATGCATCTCTCCTTTAAACAGGGCTTTATGTAGTACAGGCTAATTTTAAGTGATGCTAGCATTGTACAAACTTGGCTCTCCTGCTGAGGCATGTAGCCACTCAGAAGCACGTTTAGCATTGTCATGCTGATCAGCAGGTAACATGACATTTTTATCTTGCCTGAATCAGAAGCAATGGGTGTGGGTTAATTATGCAATGCAATATCCATGCTGGTTTTCAGACACCATCCACTCCCAAGGCCAATATCATTGAACGATCGTCTTGTATTTAAGTCTTCCGAGGTTGGCAAAAGCACTCTGCAGCAACCTATTGTTTAAAAAGCTTACTGTCAGTTTGAGTTTGTGTCTTGATTTTTAATCTTCTTCTTCAGTTCAAAACCAGAGGTGTTTATCCAAGACAACCCCTGCTGAATACCCAGGACCAATGCTCTCCAAAACCAGTTGAAATATATATTGATTACCAAGACTGGCTGATGAATTGCTTAGTGTTAGCCTTCAGAGAAGCAACTTCAACATCTTGCCTGTTAGCATTTTAACCACCTTTCATGTCAGTGTTATTTTAAAATTTGGATTAAACCATTTCACTTAAAAACCCAACATTTAAATGTTTCCTTAGAAAAAAATCATAGAATCATAAAATCCATACAGTGCAGAATCCTTGTAGTGCAGAGCAGGGCGGCACAGTGACACAGTGGTTAGCACTGCTGCCTCACAGCGCCAGGGACCTGGGTTCGATTCCCAGCTTGGGTCACTGTCTGTGTGGAGTTTGCACATTTTCCCCATGTCTGCGTGGGTTTCCTCTGGAATCTCCAGTTTCCTCCCACAGGCCAAAGATGTCCAGGTTAGATGAATTGGCCATGCCAATTTCTCCCTCAGTGTACCCAAACAGGCGCTGGATGTGGCATGTAGAGGATTTTCACAGTAACTTCGTTGCAGTGTTAACATAAGACTATCAGTGACTAATAAATAAACTTTAACTTTTGCAGAAGGAGGTCATATAGCCCATTGAATTTGCACCGACAACATTCCCACTCGGGCCCTACCCTCGTAACCCCACATATTTACCTTGCTAATCCAACTGATACTCAGGGACAATTTTACCATGGCCAGTCAACCTAACCTACACATCTTTGGAGTGTGGGAGGGAGCCAAAGCAGCCTGAGGAAACTCATGCAGATATAGGGGGAATGTGCAAACTCCACACAGATAGTAACCCAAGCCCGAATTGAACCTGGGTCCCTGGTGCTGTGAGGAAGCACTGCTAATCAAAGACATACTAAAACCTGATACTAATTCTGCCCAACAGAACTTCGGTTTGCATTGTTACAATGCAGAGGTTAATCCCCTTTACCTCGCTTTGTAATCTGGTAAAAATGTTTATGAAGGTGTTAACTGTTCTACATTAATGTTTAGAGGTTCATTAATGTAAAGTCTTGAATAATTAACAAATTATTTTATTTAACCAACCGGAACTTTAACTAAACAAGTAACATATTATTTAAAGGAAGGATTGACTGAAATGATGTTCAAATAAATACAAAGACCATTCAGTACCAAAACAGTAATAACAAAATTTTAATAACAGGAATTGGCAGTTCGGAAGCTTTGGAGTTTTTTCTGGTGATTTCTCTGTCTGTATGGTCTTTCTGATTTGATATCCTTTTGTTAGATAGATGGAGAATTCTCTTCACAGATAGTTCTTCAGCTGGTAGGATAGAGAACTATTCTGTCCTGGCTGGTTCTCAGGCGAACTCAACTGAACTGAACTGCAGTCAGGCAGTTGAGTTCCTGTTTATACTCCTGATAACCTATCCATTCCCTGTACCCAGATTGGCTTGAGGTTGACAACAACAGCAAATTCAAGTTTGATAGGTTCCGCATCCATCAGTGTCTTCTTTAAACTTATAGGCTGTCAGAATGCAAAAACCTGCAGAGCCTGTTACAAAGGCCACCCTAATGTTTTGGTCTCTGCAACAAATGCTACCATCTTTGTACCCTATGTACCTCTGCATTTTAAACATCTCAGCATTGCATCCAAAACCAGCTCTTAAAGGGACCATGCTCATTGTTCTCCTTCCAGCATTTTACATTCTTTACAAACATTCTTTACATCTTTACAAACTCAACTTCGCAACAGTATACACAAAAAGAAAACAACACAATGATGTTTCCTCGTAATGCCATGGATTTACCACACATTACATGAAATATAGTGGATCAATGTTATGGTCATTTGCTAATTATGTGGTACAATGGATTAAAGGAACTGGCTCAGAAATTCTTCTGTTCATTACTTGTGTAAGAATTTTCATCCAAAAAGCAAAGTACTATGAATGCTAAAAATCTGAAATTAAAAAAATGCTGAAAATCTCAGCAGATTAGGCAGCTTCTGACTGAGAAAGAGTCAATGTCCTGGATTTTCATCCTTCAGGCAGGTAAAGGAGAGTCCAGAAAATTCTCTCTTCAGGAAGAAGTGCTGAGACAGCCATGGCTGCTGGGTCCCAGGTTGCTGTTTGAAAGGCCAGCCACAGTGCCATGGATTGGGGTGCAGGTGTTCTTGCACTCTAAAAGTTATCTCTACTATTATGAAAAGAAACCCACAAAGGCTCTTCAGGCCTCACCACTCACATCCACTTCACCCTCTAAGTTCTCCTCAGGCCCCCCCACTCACCCCTATGCTCCCTCATTCCTGCGTGCAAAGGGTTGCAATTACATTGGCACCCTTGGGCCTCTCATGCATCTATGTCTCTCTACCCATCTCCACGGCCCTTCATGATCCCAGGCTTTGCCCTTCCACTCAGCACCTCAGGCCACTCATGCCCCCTATGTCCCTCCACCCACCTCCATGGCCCCTCATGCCCCTGATGCCAAGCTAGGGCACTTCCATGACCAGTGACATACTGTACAGTTCCTAGGGCCATTGGACCCCATTGTGTATAGTTATATGTGTAAAAAAGACAGCTTTGAAAAATTATAATCCATTGATTTTTTTTTCCTATGCTTGAAAAAAAAGTGTCCATCATTCAGTAGGGTGTGCACCTTCCTCGAGATCCAAGGAGGAAGCTGAGGCATAGAAAGCTGCCGACCAATCCAATTGGACATCAGCTTTGTTGTCCCAGCAACCCCAGCTTCGAGCAGTGGCCACTGCTAAGACTACAGCCAGAACCTAAAGAAGAGAAAGTGCCAGCAGGAGGCTGAGGAAGATAGTGGTCCAGGGTTGAGAGGCCAGTGGAGAAGGGTTAAAGGAGCATATGATCTCCATTAGACAAACAGAGCCTCCAAAGGATGTCTTCCCCTTCTTTCCCCACACCAACCCACCCAATAGAAACTGCTGGATTACCCCATGCCATGGTTAAAATAGCAGTTGGGGTGTAATGAGGCACTTAGATGGCCATTAATTGGTCACTGAAGGGCCTTAATAGACCTAAGGGTGAGGCCCAAAGCCTCCACTGCCTTTATCAGCCAATGCATAAGTTTAGTGCAGGGAGGTTATACTCAAACAGTATAAAACATTTGTTAGAGCACAGCTAGAAAATTATGCATAGTTTTGGAATCCACATTATAGAGGGATGTGATAGCATGAGAAAGGTGCAGAGGAGATATACCAGGATGTTACCTGGGTTATAGAGAGTTTTAGTTATGAAGAGAGGTTGGATAAACTGGAGTTATTTTTCTTGGAGCAGAGTAGACTGAGGGGACATGATTGAAATGTATAAAATTATGAGGGACATAGATAGAATAGACAGGACACAGGAAGAAACTTTTCCCCTTGATGAAGGGATCAATAACCAGAGGGCATAAACTTAAGGTAAGGGGCAGGAGATTTAGTGGGGATGTGAGGAAAAGCATTTTCACCCAGAGGGTGGTGTAAGTCTGGAACTCACTGCCTGAAAGAATGATGGAGGCAGAGACTCAAACTCTCCACAGATGGCACAGTGGTTAAAACTGCTGCTTCACAGTGCCAAGAACCCGGATTTGATTCCCGGCTCAGGTCACTGTCTGTGTGGAGTTTGCATGTTCTCCCTGTGTCTGTGTGGGTTTCTTCCAGGTGCTCAGGTTTCCTCCCACAGTCTAAAGGTGTGCGTGTTAGGTGCATTGGCCATGCTAAATTCTCCTTCAGTGTACCCGAACAGACGCCGGAGTGTGGCGAGTAGGGGATTTTCACAGTAACTTCATTGCAGTGTTACTATAAACCTACATATGACTAATAAATAAATTTTAACTTTAGGCCCTTATAACATTTAAGAAGTATTTAGATGTGTACTTGTGACTTCATCGGCCTCTCTAAGTCATCTTGAACTCTCTCACTATCCTTACAGTTTACAGTACATCATACCTCATATTTGCCAAACATTTGCTTTATCTACAGTACAACAGTGACTTCAGTATTGGCTGTAAAGCACTATAGGATTTCTTGAGATATTGAAAGGAAATATAAATTCAATTCTGTAATTCATGCTGCAGGTCATCTCAACTCGAAACGTTTGCCGTAAAGTTTTACCGAGTTGGGTTGACTCAGAATCTGGAAAGGTTCGCATGTAAAAGGCACACTGGCCCCAAATATCACAATAAATTATTTTATTTCAAACATATGGCTTGAAGGTCAGTGAACTGGTTTGTTAAAATCCTGCCCTTTCTACAGAACAAAAGTTATAAATTTAAAACATAAGAATATAGGAACAAAAGCAGCTCCTTGTACCATATGCAGAATCTGCGCAAGTACAGTAGCCTTGGCATCAAGTTCATTTCCCTTTATTTCCTGTTCAGTCAAAAATCTGCCCATCCTTTGCTGAACGTTCAAATCAGTTCACATTTACTCTACCCAATAATTGCTTATTCACAAGGTACCGATGAATGAGGAGGGCCATTAGGTTCTTTTTACTTTATTTGTCCAGGAGGAATCTGAGGTTCCCCTCTTCCATTGTAGCTCGTCCTTAAAATTATCCATTGTTTCTGTTACCAAGAACTACAAGATGGCCCCTGCTCTTGAATTTCTCTTCTGTGCCTCATTAAGCAGAGATGGATAGCCAAGGTGTGGTCTAACCCAAGCACTGTAGACTTTTCCCGACTCCTGTCTTACTATTCTGGTCAGAAATTCAACGTTCCATTTCCTTTGTCAGTCTCCTCTGGTTGGACTTGTTGAATGTTGAATTGATTAAGATCCATAATTTGCCTTTCAAGACCCGATGGACTGTGATCAAGCCATCCATATAGGGCACACTCCCGGATCGGAAGGGCCCCTTATCAATGGAGTATAGATGCAAAGATTTTGTTGCTGTCACTGGCTCCAGGTAACATGGTATTGTGTTGAATATATTGGCATTAAAAGCAGCATTGTACCCCCCTGCCATGTCCACCATCTGTCTCAGGACTTCAGGGGTGGTCCTCAGGGGATTCAGTGGAATGTGATGCTCATACAGTATACTTCCTAATCGAGGAGGTAATCTCCAGAAAACTGTGTTCACAAGCTCTGGAACTAGGGATTGACTTCACTGGAGTGTTGGCTTCCCCTTTTACCTCTGATCCCGCACACCCTCTGTGTGCATCACCCAGTGCAAAACTCTCTGGCAGCAAACATCTTAAATCAGATAAGTAGATTACTACAAAATAGACAATGGCTGAGCTATCATCGACATGCCTCTGTGAGGCAACAATATAGAAAAAAGCACAACTTGTCACATGGACTGCTATTCAGCTATTCATTCTAAAAAAACATTAAGTTTCAACAGGAAGGTGTCCTATGGCAAAAAAAAGACTTGTTAAAGGCTCTGAATGTGATTTCCATATGGAGATCTATATATGATTTCAGGATTTCAGTCTATGTGTAGTTGCTATCAAATACTAAGATAATTTGGCATTGATAATAGATCGAAATATATTATTCTAACCTTATATAAATTACAAATGAGGCCATGTTTAAAATATTTATAAAATTTCCAGTACTCTACTTTTAAAAGGATATTGGTGCTTTGAAGAGGGTTCAGAGAGGAATGATGGCTCTCCGCTGGGAGAAAGGTTATTTTGAAGTGAAGGCCCTAAACAAATGAAAAGAGGAGAGATTCTGTCAAGTAATTCTCTCTGATAGGAGCTGGATAAATATCAGCCTGTTAACAGCAGTCCTGGAGTTCATGGAATTGAAGTTATCACCGGCAAAAATATTGAGAGGAATTTGATCCGAGTTATTAAAACGGTGTAGTGTGTGTGATGTAGGTGGAAGCAGGCCATTTGACATTAGACTTTGAGCCATAAAGCGAATGGATATAAAACTAGAGACTATGGAGACGATTTTCAGCCTGTGTTTGCAATACCAACCTGTGCTGGGGCAGTGCCACATGTGTAGACCCCAGTGAGACCCTCACTGGGGAGAGGGGGGGATGGGTGGGAAGGGAGGCAAGTATATGCAGTGGGGAGGAAAGATGGTGATCCCAGCAATGACTGTTGGGGAGGGGAGGGGGTCATGCCAGCATTGATCATGGGGGTGGATGCTGGGTTTGATCGCCAGTAGAGTCGGGATGGGGAGCCCCTGAGACCTCTATGGTGGGCTGAGGGGAGATTATACCTAGGTCTGATCTGGGCACCCTTTAAAAATGCAGCTTTACTGGTGTGTTTAAGCCTTGCCTTATGATAGCGTGATTTGTACACTTCTGTTTTTTTTGACAAAGTGCTATGAAATCTGGCAAGGAAACTAGTCTGTGTCTCTTGATAGAAACGTGCTAGTTTTCAGTCAGATCCTGACACTTTGCCATTTAATGGTAAGATTCCACTCAATGGGTGGGATTCTACCATCTCGTCCATGGCAGGACCCTTTGAAAACGAGAACAGAAAATTTGGCTTTCCAGCCAAAACTCCATTAACTTTCAGCAGCACCAGAAAATCCAACCGTGAATGAAGACGCAAGATTGTAGCCTACAAATTGGAATAAACAATTTTCATCACAGCTCAGTGTACATACTTAGCAAAGACAGCTCAAACTTGGCCAGAAGCTCCTTCAAAAAGGAACTGGATAATTATTTGTTTGAGAACAACACTGAAAGTCATAGTCATAGTTTAAAATTAAGACCATCAGTTACCCAATGGTCTTCTGCTATTGGAATGAGAGAAAGGGGCCTGTCTGTGGAGGATATCACATCGAGAGTGAACTATAGTGATCAGACAAGGAATGCTTATCTTAGAATTCTTCTTGATTACACAACCAGGGTTTTACAACCTCTCCCGCCCAGCGTGATATTACAATAACGCCAAAGTAAATGGCAATTTAAATGTCCCACTGCATACCCTTTGGGTAAGAGGAATTTCTGAGGTAACTCGCTGGGAAGTCTTGATCCCACTCAATTAATATATAGGCTTACGAAGTCAGCATGTTGTTAAAGAGTGAAAAGGAATTTTTTTGCTAATGCATTGCATCAGGAGGGAGTGCAGTCATAGCAAGCTGACTGGCCTCTCTTAAATAATATCACAATTGTAAAATTGTTATATTATTCTGAACATTTCAATATCCCGCCCTATCTTGTCACCCAAACTGAAGAGTCCAATTACAATATTACACAGTATTACCTTAGCCAAAAATGTTCCACCTGTCAACAGGATTAGGAGATCATTAGCTTATTACACCTTTAGGTTTGTCCCTCGTTACCTAAGAAACCTAACCCACATCAATCCCGATATCCAAAGCCAGAGCTAACATCTGTGAATTTTAATTGGCGAAAGGAGCCATTCTCTTGCTCGAACCAGGGCCTCATTTTCTTCAACCAATCGACTGCTTCAGCCTAGCTAGCCATGAGTGAATTCACTCCCATAGGTTCCAAGCCTTTGACTAAACTTGCTTTTGTGTATCCAGAAACAGGTAAGAGAAACTGCCTTTCTGTGCTCCATTGTGTTAAAAGAATTTGGTCTATCACTGTGTTTCCCATCATGCTGCATTTAGAACAAAGTTGGCCAAGGCACACAATACGTACATATTGAAAATACAGTTTAAGCTTATAATACTTGGTTAATTTGAGGCGATACAGACACATTGTGAATTCTCACTCTCTATGAGGCACTTTATACTTGCCTACTAAAATGAAGGGCCCCATACTAAGAATTCTATACTTACCCTCCCATTAGGGAGGCACACGATAAAATCCTAGCCCATATATTTGGATTCAGGGAATATTTTCTTAAGAGGTTATATAAATGGGTAGAGTTTATGGGTTGTGTGTTTGATGAGCTGAGTGATCTTTTCAAGTTTAATGTTTTCGCACTTCTCCACTTTGTCCTAACAATCAATGACTTAGTGCCAGAACTCTGCAGTTAAAAGTGTCCAGCATGAGAAGACAAATAGCATCTCTCTGAAACTGACCTCCCCTTTAAAACTGCAGCCAATTCAAATGGGAATAATGATTCCAACTGCTTTGAGTTACTTTTTAAAGTTCTCATACATGTATAATATCCAGATGAATTGGGTGTGGTAGAATAACCTTTGGAAGCAAATGTTGTACATCAAAGTTGGATGCTCATGTGGATTGGAGATACTTAGGCCCAGATTTTCACCATGATGGAGAGACTGTCTGAATGTTGGGACGGTGTTGGTTACAAATCATGTCTGTTCAACATGTCTTAGTCATCTGGATGTTCACAGCAATTTTTTATTAATTATTTGTAACCATATATGAATATATAGTAAAGAATACAAGGAAGGAGCTATCTCCATACAAGGTCTTAACACATCTCTGGCCAACACCACACTGACCCTAAGTCTAGGTCATGTGCCTTCAAACTTTACTGTATGGGTGGTACTGTACTATGCCCCATGTTAACCCTTCTACTATGCCTCCCCCTCAAGTCTTGGTCCCATTGATAGCGTTATTTTAGTTTACTTCAAGTCTTGCATTGTCATAAGTCTTATGCATTTACCGTACTTTTGCAACTTTAATGCTACTCCAATATTAGTGCTAGTTTTAGCATTAACAAGATTCTCACTACCCCATCTCCCACCTTTGAGTCCCTACAGCTCATGGTTCAGGTGGCTTGGAGGCTTTCTAACCCTTCCATATCTTGTTCACCATTCTATCGGGGGATTGGTAGACTCTGTTGGTTGTAGTTCTTACTGCAGGCTTGGAGGTCAGAGTGACATTTGGATATGTTTCCATTTTCTTTTCGTGACTAATGTTGAACCAGCCTGGCCAATTCAGCTGCCTTGACGAGGTACATTTGCAGTCACTCTTGATCATTTCTGATGGGGTGGACGGAGATTGTATTTGTCTCCATGGCACTCTTTTTCTTTTATTCAGTGTTGGATGTCTGCGAGCTGTCTAGGCTGAAGAATAGCATTCCTGTGGTGAGAAGAAGTTTGGGTACTATGTTCACCTCTGCTTTTTGTTACTGATGTTAATAGACTGCAGCCTGGTTGCAGTATCCATGTGGTTATGACATGCTGGCTGGAAGTTGCAACGTACGCATAGAGTTGATGTGTTGACCACCTGTACTGTCATGGTAATTGAAGGCTTTCTTAGACTGCAGATCATTCTTCTGATGCCACTTCCATGAGAGATTCTGTCGTAATCTCGTGATAGGTTAGAGTGATCACTGGGGACTTTCCAGCAACTGAAATGATGATGGACAAACCTATTTCACAAACAGGAAAAAGAGATTGAAGGTGGAATCCGACCCTGAATACTCTTTAATGTCTGAGTGCTTAGGATCACGCTGTTCTGATTGGTTAATGACAGTTGTAGCCTCAAACATCTGGAGGAGAGAAAAGCTGCCTACAGATGACATTTATCAATTTGAAGATTTGTTTGCTGCCATTTCGCAGTAGGTCCAGGATCACGGTGATGACGGATTCGGAGGTCCCCACTGCAAAAAGTGGAGCACCTGTTGTTTGAAGCCAGAGTACTTTGAGCCACAGTTCCTGGTCTGACAGGACTGTGATGTTAAGTCTAAATTTAGAATTTATTAGATGACCCTACCAAGATATCTGAATGAAGAATTGCAATCACTGGTCTCACCCAAGAAGCATGGCTGTGTGTCTTCTGGCTTTTCAGTCCCAACCTTGTGGATAACCAATGGGTTATCTGTGCAGTGCTGGGGTTTTGACTTGCACAGGTTACCAAAGTGTCCTTGTCTGTTGCAGTGGAAGAACTGGCTGTACTTGCAGGATGCTGATCTCTCCTGTGAAGGTGCTTTGCGTGACAGCACTGACAAGATGGCTCTGTTGACCGGTTGGGAATTGCTTTCCCTGACGTGAATTGTCCCTGCGTCTTTGTGACCTGATAAACTGGACTGAGGATTGGCTTCTGCCCCATGTGTATTCTCTCCCCTGAGGATTGTCCTGTGTTATTCAGACAATCAAACTGGATTGCCTCATCTAAGGTAAGATCACCTTTAACTTGTAGGAGGTCAGAGAGTCCGATCATCTGCGATGCCCACAACAATTCTGTCTCTGATGATTTCAGACTTTAATTCTTCATACTCACATCCCTCTGTCATCCTGTCAAGATCAGTTATGAAGGAATCGATATGTTCCCTAGGCTGCTGGACTTTCTTATTGAATTTAGCTCTTTCCAATATTTTGTTGGGTCTCAAGTTGTAATTACTGTCAAAGGCTTTTAAAACTTCCTCATTTATAGTGAATGACCCATCAATATCTTGTTGTGCAATGATGTAATTTAAGGAGAAATTACAGAATACTCAGAATAAGTGTTTTCCTACTATAAAGAAAAATTTTAAAGGGAGTGCCGACCATCCGTGGTTAACTGACAAATTTATCAAATTTCAGAAAAAAAGCACATAACCAGGTAAAGATTAGTAGCAGGTCAGATGATTGATCAGTACCTAGAGAATGGCAAAGAATGACTAAAAGGTTAACCAGGATAAATAGAGTATGAAAGGAAGCTAGCTAGAAAAGGACTGCAGCAGTTCAAGAGGGCAGCTCATCACCACCTTCTCACAGACAATTAGGAATGGACAGTTAATGCTGGCCTATCCAATGACTATCCACAACTTAACTTTAATGGTTCTACTAAGCTGGAAAATAGTAAACATAGTCATTCTAATCAAAAAGGGAGAGAGGCAGAAAACAGGAAATAATAGGACAATTAGCTTAACATCTGTCTTGGGGAAAGTGTCAGAATTGATCATTAAGGAGGTTATAGCTAGACATTAGAAAAACTCAAGTTACTGAAAAGAAATGAATTGGTTAAATGTTATTTCACTTTCACAGAACCATGCGGACTAAGTTCTTTGAACGAGTAACATGTTCTGTGGATAAAGGGGAGCCTGTAGATGTACAGTACTTGGATTTCCAGAAGGCACTTGATGAGATATTACATAAAAGGGTGGAAAATAAAAGCCATGTTGTAGGGGGTAACATATTAACATGGATAGAAGATTGGCTGGCTAACAGGAAACAGAGTATGCATAAATGGGTATTTTTCTGATTGGCAGGAAATGATGAGTGGAGGCCAGCAGGGGTCAGTGCTGAGACCTCAGCTATTTACAATTTATATCAATGATTTAGGTGAAGGGAGAGAAGGCATGATAGCTGAGCTTGCAGATGACAAAAAGATATGTAGGAAAGTACGTTTTAAAGAGAACATAAGAAGGCTGCTGATAGATGTGGGTAGATTGAGTGAGTGGGGAAAGATCTGGTGAATTGGGTACATTGTGGCAAAATGTGAAATTGTTCACTTTGACATGAAGAATACAAAAGCAGAGAATTACTTAAATAGTGAATGGTTGTAGAATTCTGAAATGCATGTGTTCTAGTGCATTCTTCACAAAAAAAGTATGCAGGTACAGCAAGTAATTAAGAAGGTTAATGGAATGGTAGCTTTCATTACAAGGGGAATTAAACATAAAAGCAAGGATATTATGCTTCAGTTATAAAGGGCATTTGTGAGATCACATTTTGAATGATGTAAACAACTTTGTCCTTCTTATTTAAGAAAGGATGCATTACAGGCGGTTCAGAGGAGGTTTACTAAAATGATACTTGGAATGAGTGGGTTGTCTTGTGAGGAAAGATTGGACAACTTGGGTTTGTTTCCACTGGTAATGAGAAGAGTCAGGGTTGACATGATTGGAGTACATAAGATCCTGAAGACTTGACAAGATGGACATGGGAAGGATGTTTTCTCTTGTGAGTGAGTCTAGAACTAAGGGCACCTTTTTAGGTCAGAGATGAGGAGAATTTTTTCTCTCAGATGATTGTGTGACTTTGGGACTCTGCCTCAGAAGGTGGTGATGGTGGAGATTGATTCTGTTAGCCACAGGAATCAAAGGTAATTGGGAGTAAATGGGAGTGTTACATTCAAAACACAAATATGATCTTCTTGAATGACAGAGCAGATTCAAGGGGCTGAATGGCCTGCATGCTGCTCCTGTTTCATATGGTTGCACACCATCTGTGATTGTCCCTATTGAGTTAAGAAGTGTGTTCTGCTACTGATTTTTAATTTAAATCTGATGCAATGCTCTACCTTCAGAATCCTTTCCTCCTGGATCCCAGTAGAGTTGAAGGTGTGGAATTCTGATTCATTTTGAAGATTTTAAAATTGTGGGTACAGTTTTAAGACTTTACAGGCATTCTCTGGGGAACAATGGATTTTCCGAAACTGCCAGTTTTGGTGGGCTTCAGGAAGAAGAATTTTCCACAATAGCTGAGTGGGCTGGTGGTCTGCCGACTTGATTTAATCAATGCGATTGCAAGAGAAATGAGACTTTTGAACAAACTCCAAGCTTACGACAGACGAGATTTCCAACTGTTTCTGGACTTCCCCACCAACTTTGTTTCGGGCAGGGGTGTTGGGGGGTGGCAGCAGGATGGAGTGAAAGGTCACCCATTCCATAATAGGCAGCATACTGAATCTTGGCAGCTAACTACAAGACCGCGTTATATCTATACTAGGTAGTGGTGGGAAGTTGATGCCATTTCCATGGCTGTGTTTTGATAATCCACTCCATGCTTTCAGAGGTTCAGCACACAGTTTAGACAGCAACGATGACATTTCTCTCAGAGGGAAAGCTCATGATTGGCCACTTGTTCCAGTGTCAGCTAACAGTTGAACAACATACAGTTTGAACATTCACCTGACAAGGCAATAGCATCTCCTTCGAGGCACAGGGACTTCACTATTGACCTCTCTAATAGGCCCACTTTGATCTGTGCCCAGGTTGCCCAACACATGCCAGGCCCAATCCAAAGCTTAGTTACTTTTGGGGTCACCCACTCCAACTCCTACTCCAACCCGTCGGATATTCAGGCATCCATGTTTAGAGATTATCTCATCTCTGTGCCCCTGACTTGGGAGCAAATATCTAGGCCCTTGGTTATTCTGAATGTCCTCAAAAGAAAACCATCAGTTGTGCTGAGTAAGGTGCACAATCATAGTGGAAGCAATTTCAATTATTAAATTATTGCTCTTTCACTCAGATTGTTTATAACATGCTCCTCTGTGACTCTGGCAGGCCAGTCAGCAAAGTTGTCTTTTAATAAAACCTTGTAAGGCACATCTTCAGGTTGTAAAGCAGTTGTTCGAAAATAAAATTGAAAGCAGGCAAAATAAAGCAGCAACCTATCAGATGTCTTAGTATGATAAAATTGGAACAGATTTTCATTTCATCTTCCTCCTCTGCATTCTGCACGGTTACAACCAGTACAGTGATTAAACTGGGCCATTACCATGATCCAGCTTCATTTAGAAGTGGTGCCAGCTTCTTTCTAGCCTAAAGCTATGTTGACTAATGTTTATTTAACACTGGCCTTAATTGCTCACAACTCTCAACTCTGCAGCAATGATGTTATTCTAGGGAGCTAGATCAGCCAATGTACTGTACGTTCCTTGACAGTGAGGCCAAGGGATATAACCAGGGAAATGGAAGTTGGCTTGAAGGCCCAGTGGTCGATTCTTGCTTCCATTTCTTGTGTCCTCATGTCTTGCATTATCTTTGCAAAACTTCCTGCTGAAGAAGCTGGATTTTAAAGTCAGCTGTAGATATAACAAGCAGTTAACTACAGGGAGCAAGATGTTGGAAACAAATGTTTCTCAGACTGATGGGGGCCATTAACTGCATCCACATGCCTTTGGGGATTACGTGAATGGATTAAACTGTGGCAGATGAAGTTCAATGGGAAAAATGAAATATTCCACTTTGGATTCGAACATGACAATTTGGAACATTTGCTTAGTGGCGAGTGTAGGAAGAAGCAAAGGGATTTAGGTCTCCAAGTCTGTGATTCACTAAAAGCTAGTGCACAGATACCAGAAGCAGTCAGGAAGACTTTCGAGGGGGAGTACAAAGGGGAAGAAGTTATGCTTTAGCTGTACAGAGGCATTGGCAGACCCGACCTGCAGGCCTGCGATCAATTTTGTTTGTGAGCTCCAGAAGTACAAGATTGCACTTCCACAAGAACCTTTTAGGTTCTGCCGCCTTGGGAGCCCCACCCAAGGGGATGGGAGAGATTTGCATGCTTAATGTTCTTTTGGGACTGGCAGCCACTTTCTTTTGTCTGGGTTTTCTGTTTCATGTTTCAGATGTGATCTGTAAGCTCTCTGTACTTTCAGTTTCCTTGGTTGGCCCGTTAATTCCCTGAGCACATCTTTATTTCTGCTATCTTATGGAGATGCCGGCATTGGACTTGGGGGGCACAGTACAAAGTCTCACCACACCAGGTTAAAGTCCAAGGGGATTGAAATTCTTATTTGAAATTAGGAGTTTTCAGAGCACTGCTTCATCATCAGGTGAGGCATTCTGAAAACTTGTGATTCCAAATAAACCTGTTGGACTTTAACCTGGTATTGTGAGACTTCTTACTGTACCAACATTTCCTCATAAGACAATCCACTCATTCCAGGTATCATCCTAATAAGCCTCTTCTGAACTACCTCTACTACAATTACATAAGGAGAAAGAATTGCACACATCATTCAAGATGTGGTCTCAACAATGCCCTTTATAACTGAAGCATAACATCCTTACTATTATGTTTAATTCCTCTTGTAATAAAGGCTATCATTCCATTAACCTTCTTAATTATTTCCTGTACCTGCAAACATTTCTTTGTGATGCATGCACTAGAACACATGCGTTTCAGAATTCTGCAATCGTTCTCTGTTTAAGTAATTATTTGCTTTTGTACCCTTCACGTCAAAGTGAATAACTTCACAATGTACCCAATCCATCAGATCTTTCCCCAAATAGTCGAAGCTCCAGCACTGACCTCTGCTGGCCTCCACTCATCATTTCCTGCCAATCAGAAAAATACCCATTTGTCATACTCTGTTTCCTGCCAGCCAACCAATCTTCTATCCATATTAATATGCCCCAAACATGGGCTTTTATTTTCATCAATAACCTTTGATGTACTACCTCACCAGTGCCTTCTGGAAATCCAAGAACATCTACAGGCTTCCCTTTATCCACAGTGTATGTTACTCCTTCAAAGAGCCCCAATAAA
Source organism: Carcharhinus amblyrhynchos (assembly GCF_965287045.1). Taxonomy (NCBI): domain Eukaryota; kingdom Metazoa; phylum Chordata; class Chondrichthyes; order Carcharhiniformes; family Carcharhinidae; genus Carcharhinus; species Carcharhinus amblyrhynchos. Next base: position 34,679,190 of record NC_137332.1, on the reverse strand, counting down.
TTGGATAAACATGATTTCCTTTTCACAGAACCCTGCTGACTCTTTTTAATAACTTGAGTTTTTCTAAGTGCCCAGCTATAACCTCCTTAATGCTCAATTCTCACACTTTCCCCAGGACAGACATTAAGCTAACTGCCCCATTGCTTCTTGTTTTTTGCCTCTCTCCCTTCTTGATTAGAATGGCAATATTTATTATTTTTCAGTCTGATGGAACTGTTCCAGAAAATAGCAAATCTGTAATGCCTTTATGTTTCTGTATTGGCTAACTGGGTTGATCCGGTGGCACAATGGTTAGCACTGCTGTCTCATAATGCCAGAGACCCAAGTTCAATCCCCAGCTTGCATCACTATCTAGATGGAGTCTACATGTTCTCCCTGTGTTTGCTTGGGTTTCCTCTGGGTGCTCCAATTTCCTCCCACTGTCTGAAAGGTGTGCTGGTTAAGTGCATTGGCCATACTAAATTCTCCCTCAGTGTACACAAATGGGCGCCACAGGGTGGCGAGTAGGGGATTTTCACAGTAACTTCATTGCAGTGTTAATGTAAGCCTATCTGTAACACTAATAAATAAACTTATCTTAAACATCATCAGAATGATCTCCTGGTTTTCTTTGAACCAGTTCATTTCAGTAACATCCCCTGGCCATATCTTATTCCCCCCACATTTCTCATCCAATTAACAAGCCTCCATGTATTCATTTTTCAATCCTGAGAAAGGACCCTTGTCTTTCCTTTCCATGGATACCAGCTGACCTGCTGTGTGTTTCCAGGGTAGCTTTGTCTTTCAGATTTCTAGCATCAGTGTCATTGTTTTGCTTTTTACTTCCCTTTGGCAACAAGATCAATTTGTAAATCAGAAAGCATATTTTTCTTTATTTCCTTTTGGAGTGCAGTTTTTTTTTCTAATCAAGCAGTAGGCAATTGCGCAGTTAAAAAAACCCATTGTACCTATAGAAAATATTCCAAAATCTAATATACCAGTATAGATTAGACATGAAGTAATGCTCCGTGCTTCTTTAATTACATCCTCAAGAGGATACCCATATTTCTTTGGAATTATATTTCTGTTGCTGAAGTGATCCACAACTGTGGCCTTTCTAATTGAGACCACAAACCTACTGGGAACTGATGTTAATTATGGAGAACTTTGCACTGTGGACCTTATTATGAACAGGGTCAAAACTAGCCATTCTCATTTCGTTTCAGCATCGCACAGTGAACAGAATGAAAAGGCTCTAATGGATTTGAACTCAAATCCCAGCGGTGACGACAATCCCACAGCTCAAACAGCCACAATTTGGTGTGCAGTGTAAACTGACAGTCTGACTCAGAGTGGCCAAGAATGGTGAACAATGGAGGTGGAATTTTGCAATTTGATGCAAGGTGCTATCTTCTGAAGTTGTGGGAAAGGAACAGTATTAGCAGAGGAGGCTTGTTCTGCCTTTGGATATATTACTTGCAGGTGCTTGATGCAAGGAAGCCAAGGGCTTCACTTCCAATCATTTCTCACTGTGAAAGGAGGGAAGTGTCATTAAAACAACTGCCATTCAATTGTGTCTAAGAGCTCGCCCAAAAATATAGTGCACAATTCACTCCCATTTTCACACTCATTCGGCACTTAGGGTTTTTTTGATAGGATCGCCCCCCAACCCCCAAACATTTTCTGTCCCAAACCCATCATGAACAAAGGAACAACCTCTAAAGGGGTCCTGCTTCACCTAGATGGGAATGACAAAATACTTAAATCCTGGGAATTTTGATCAACAAATAACTTCTCTGACACATTGCATCATTAGTATCTTCCTTATAGCTATTTATAGCATTCACCTAAGTCCTTCAATGAGAATGAAATGGCAGTAACAGAGCCCCCTTCTCCCCACATTAAAAAGGTTCAAAGATACAGGTTGCATTGAATCAGGGCTCTTACTACTTTATTAACATAACAAGGCTAACTTTTTTTTACTTTAGTTGTCTGCTGCTGTTTTTTTGGGGAAAAGTGAGATCCAGAAACAAACAGGCCTTAAACAAGCAGGACAACATTGCTAAATAATTGACACCCTGGCAAACCTTTTATTTAGAGGTCAGAAATTTGAAAGGAATTTGGGTGGCAGTTGTGCTAACAGTTGTTAGCACTGCTGTTTTACAGCTCCAGGGACCTGGGTTCGATTCCTGGTTCAGGTCACTGCCTGTGTAGAGTTTGCGCATTCTCCTCGTGTCTGCGTGGGTTTTCTCCAGGTGCTCCGGTTTCCTCTCACAGTCCAAAGATGTGCGGGTTAGGTTGATTGGCTGTGCTAAAATTGCCCGTAGTATCCTGAGATGCGTAGGTTAGAGGGATTAGCAGGTATAATATGTAAGGATATGGGGGTAGAACCTGGGTGGGATTGTGGTTGGTGCAGACTCGATGGGCCGAAGGGCCTCTTTCTGCACTGTAGGGCTCTATGATTCTATGAAATGTGACGTTAGTGGCATTGGGAGATCAGCTAGGTTAAGTCAAAGTGGGTACGATGCCCTCTCTTGCAGCTGGTCTGTCGTTTGGGAGTTACGGTCTATCAGATCGCTCAAGACCCCAACTGAAATCCCTCTCAAATCAGTCCCTATACCAGTGAAGAGATGCCAGGAAGTGCAAATGACGCAGCCCTCAAACTGCTTTTTGTGGAAGAGAATTCCTAACTAACGATCCTCTGAGAAAATTACTCCTCATCTCCATTTAAAAGAGGGACGATTTTCTTTGAAATTTAATTTAATTCTTAAATTAACAATGAAACATAGCATAACCACTGCACTATCGAAGAACATAAGAACATAAGAAATAGGAGCAGGAGTAGGCCATCTAGCCCCTTGAGCCTGCCCCGCCATTCAATAAGATCATGGCTGATCTGTCGTGGCTCAGTTCCACATTCCCGCCCTCTCCCCATAACCCTTAATCCCCTCTCTTATCAAAAACCCATCAACCCGCGTCTTAAAAATATTTAGCGAGGCAGCCTCCACCACTTCAACGGGCAGAGAATTCCAGAGATTCACCACCCTTTGAGTGAAGAAGTTCCTCCTCAACTCCGTTCTAAACCGCCCCCCCTTTATCTTGAGGCTGTGCCCTCTAGTCCTACTGTCCTTCCTGAGCGGGAAGAGCCTCTCCACCTCGATCCTATCCATCCCATTCATCATCTTATATGTCTCAATGAGATCTCCCCTCATTCTTCTAAACTCTAACGAGTACAAGCCTAGTTTATTCAGCCTCTCCTCATAGCTCAACCCCCTCAACTCCGGTATCAGCCTAGTGAACCTCCTCTGCACTCCCTCCAAGGCCAAAATATCCTTGCGTAAGTGCGGCGACCAAAACTGCACACAATACTCCAGCTGCGGCCTCACCAGTGCCCTATACAGCTGCAGCAAGACCTCCCTACTTTTATATTCAATCCCCCTCGCTATGAAGGCCAGCATCCCATTTGCCTTCCTGACTACCTGCTGCACCTGTAGGCTGGGTTTTTGCGACTCATGCACAAGGACCCCGAGGTCCCTCTGCACCGTCGCCTGCTGCAGCTTTTCACCATGTAAGTAATAGTCCTTCCTACCATTATTCCTACCAAAGTGGACAACCTCACATTTGCCAACATTAAATTCCATTTGCCATTTCCTGGCCCATTCGCCCAGCCTATCTAGATCCTTCTGCAGACTCTCCACACCCTCAGCACAATTTGCCGTTCCACCAATCTTGGTGTCATCAGCAAATTTCGACACTATACACTTGGTTCCCTCCTCCAGATCATCTATATAAATGGTAAATAGCTGAGGCCCCAGCACCAACCCCTGGGGCACTCCACTAGTCACCAACCGCCAATCCGAATAGCACCCATTGACCCCTTACTCTCTGCCTCCTATTTGACAGCCAATCCTCTATCCACGCTAACACCCTACCCCCAACTCCATGCCCCCTGACCTTCTGTAATAACCTCTTGTGAGGCACCTTATCAAACGCCTTCTGAAAATCAAGAAACACCACATCCACCATCTGCCTCAGGGCTTGAGCGAAGAGAAAGGGGGAGGCAAAAGGCAGTTTGAAATGATCGCTGCCTATCTTGTCTCACTGACTCCTATGAGGCTGTCATAGCGTATCACTGCTGACAGCTGTGGAAGTGTTCACTCAAACTGTCCTGCTGTCCTGTCTGGAGGAGGATGAATGGTGCTTACATTAACACCAGCTTTTGAGGACAGAACAAGCATTTATAGCCCACTCCAAGGCTGGACTCTTGTTTCTTTTGACAGCAACTGCAGATTAGTGCAAGGCACATGACTCCCACACGGTCAGCACTAGTTTATCCAAGGCCGTGTCAAAATTGACAAACTTACCGATTTTTTCTTTGACCCACTGTAACAAAACTTGCTGTTTTGTTCGAAGTTTTTTGACACTGTTTTTATGCAGGGGTACACAAGGAAGATTATGTAAATAATTACCAGACAAGGCGACATGTGATTTGATGACATCCAATTCATTATTTTACATTCTCCTGGCTTATTTCCATTTATAATAGAAAAATCCAATTTGATTGGAGAACTTCATTTTTGAACATATTTAACACATGTTCTGCATATTTTTAAAAACTAAATTAGCCACCATCACCTTTATCAGCCTTACAGAATACATATAGCATTAGCAATTAATATAGACACTGTAACTCACACCACTGGCTGGAAACGAGGCAGGAAAAGATAAACATGCTCACTCAGCTTGGTCCACCAATGCATGTGCAACATGTATCTTGCAACGCTCTCTGTGGGCAGCATTGTGGCACAGTGATTAGCACTGCTGCCCCACAGTGCCAGGGACTCGAGTTCAATTCCAGCCTTGGGTCACTGTCTCAGTGGAGTTTGCACATTCTCCCCATGTCTGCTAGGGTTTCCTCCAGGTGCTCCAGTTTCCTCCCATAGTCCAAAGATGTGCAAGTTGATTGGCCGTGCTAAATTGCCCATAGTGTCAGGGGGACTAGCTAGGGTAAATATGTGGGGTTATGGGAATAGGGCCTGAGCGGGATTGTGGTCAGTGCAAATGGCCTCCTTCTGCGTTGTAGGGATTCTATACTGACTCTCTTTATGGATCTGCATGTGGAATATTTTAACATGGAAAGGCTGTTGAGCTGCAGCAACCACACAATTTGAACTGAAAAAGAAACTCTCACTCTTACCACCTGTCTCATAAGCATAGTAGAAGGATTTGCAGGTTGATAATCAAGTCATGCTAAGCTTGGCCACGTTCTGAATACACCTTCCATCACCATCAATTCCCAGAGTGCGACCTGAACCCAGAGCTTCTTAGACGCAGGGAGACTATCCACTGTGACACAAAACCTCTCCTTTGGGTGGCACAGTGGTTAGCATTGCTGCCTCACAGCATCTGGGACCCAGGTTCGATTTCAGCCATGGGTTACTATCTGTGTAGAGTTTGCACATTCTCCCGGTGTCTGCGTGGGTTTCCTCCCAAAGTTCAAAGATGTGTGGGTTAGGTGGACTGGCTGTGCTAAATTGCCCCTTTGAGTCAGGGGGACCAGCAGGGTAAAAACGTGAGATTATGGGGATTGGCCTGGGTGGGATTGTGGTCAGAGAAGACTTGATGGGCCTAATAGCCTCCTTCTGCATTGTAGGATCTCTGTGGGCAATTTCACCAGTGAATTTCTTTGCAAAACTAAAAATAATGCTTAGTATAAATATTAAAAACAGATAGTTATTTGCAATTTAGTTTCTATTTGATCTGCAAGCATGTCTTCAGCTTAACGTGGAACCCTTCCCATCGACTCTCTCTCTCAATTTCACTATGAACCAAATAGTTTAAATTATAAATCTAGACATTTTAGGGAAAGATGCCTTTCGTGTTCTTGAGTTTCAGGCACGAAGCAGAAATGTTTGGAAAGCAAAGTCCTCCTTCACCTATCAGTGGGTATGTGCTTACCGCATTCATTGATAAGAGATTTTCCATAAGAGAAAAGGAAGATTTATTTAATCATAAATTCATGGTAATCCGTATTAAGCTGCAAAATACCTTTGAAGTCTGCGCTCCATTCTGCACGCAGTAATGCTCTCTTCACTATCCGAAGATAACATTGGTCACCACAGAAACCAGAACAGGGCTAATAAATAAACATTGGAAAAATGCTGCACTAAGCAATCAGCTTAAATCAGTCTCCTGCCTCAGACACAGTTTCAACATAATTTGCTTGCAAAATTAAAAAAAACACAAACTTATATTCATGAAGATTATAAAATCAAGAGATTATTTGGCAACTGAACAAATGTTAGCTGGAATGTACTTACTAACAACACTAACAAATCATGCTCCTCCACTTAAGATATATACTGGTGAGGCACAGATTAGGTTACTTCTGGCGTTTGCTTGGTGAATTATTGTTAGCTTATGAGCATGTGAGCATCATTTATGCAAAGCAGCTGACCTTAACGTCACTTTGCAGCTACAAGCTGCAGCTTTGTGCTGAAAGGGAGTTCCACTAATTGGTTATTGTTATGATAATAGTTGATTGTAGTTGTGGTCTCCAGTATTAGATACTATACGGTAAGCTCTGCACTATGTACAGGTTCACCTGTAGGTAGGTTGAAGATCAGATAATATATATTGGTGATGGTTGAATCAAGGCTACAAATGCCTTACACGTGTGTGTTCATGTATAAAAATGTGTTTTAATAAAGTTAGTTCAGCGGCAATGGTGTGGGTAGTTGTGCATCATAAAACAAGACAGCTATTAGTAACATCATGGACAAATGGGGTGGCCTTCCATTTTGAAGGCCAGTCCATTTGCCCATAAAATTTGTTGATTTCTTGGCATACTTCTACAATAATTCTCTATGAACTGTGGCAGATGCCCCAAGAATAAGATTAGGACGTAGCCACTTGGCCAAGATTAGGAGGTACCACACTGTTACTACATTCATAAGTTTGCAATACTCTAATGATAATTGTAGTATAAACACTATCCAAAGCAGACATTACAGAGACAGATACTGCCTGCTTTCTGGTAGTGTTCCTGTTGGGTGTTAGTCATATTCATGTTCAGATTGTGGCAAGAGTTGCCTGAGTCCCAGTATCAGGTTGGTATGATAACATAGAGACAGCTGGTATTCAGATAGGGAAAAAGCATGCAATGCTCAAAAATAATACATGTGGGTTCCATGTGAGATCCAGTTCGGGATTGCGGCCTGAACCTACAAAGAATTGATAGAGGTATGAGTTAATTCTGAAGCAGTTAATTCAACTAATCTCAACTGAACTGATGGCATACTCATTTATATAGTATGTTATTACAGTCCACAAATTGGGTTTGAAGTGCTGTGACTGTTATTATGCACACAAATGCAAAAGCCAGTGAGATTCCTTCAAGTATCAATGAGATGAATCTTCTTTTAATTCATTGGATGTGGTTGTCAATGGCTTGGCTAGCATTTATTGCCCATCCCTAATTGCTCTTGCCCAAGCCATTGGCATTCGCATGTATGCCAGACCAGATAATATTGGCAGATTTTCTTCCCCAAAGGGCATCAGTGGATCAATGATTTAAAACAATGGCCGGAATTCTCCAGCTGTTCACTGCTCCCACTGGCAGTGCACCCCACCCTCGGGTCCCTGCTGGCGTGGGGTGGCATCAATGGGAAATCCCATTGACAGTGGGGGGGACCAGAGAATTCTGCCACCAGCAAAGGGCACGCCACCTTTCACTACCAAGAAATATGTGGCTAGGTGGCCAGAAAATCTCACACCAAAGCTTTATCATTAGACTTTTAATTCCAGATTTTATTGAATTCAAATTTCACCATCTGCCGAGGTGGGATTTGAACCCAGATCCCCAAAACATTATCTGCATATCCAGAGTACTAGCTCAATGACAACACCATTTACACCACTTAGTGCTGATGGTGTGAGTCGAGTGAAAAATGTTGGCTTGGAGACAAGAGCAACTCGCTGCTTTTCTTCAAATAGTGTCACAGAATCCATGTAAACATGAAAACAGCTTACTATCTTGATTCCTGACAGTGTAACAATCGCTCAGTACTACACTAAAATGTTACCTTTGATTATACAGGCTCACACTGTGGAATGGGATTTCAATTCACAACCTTCTGACTAGGATGTGAGAATTTTAGACCCAAGCTTGCGGAAAATAATTGGGGAATGATGGCGTAGTGGTATTATTATTAGACTATTAATCCAGAAATTTATGTTCTAGGGCTCTGGGTTCGAATTCCACCATGGCAGGGGGTGGAATTTGAATTCAATAAAAAAAATCTGGAATTAAGAATCTATTGATGACCATGAAACCAGTGTTGATTGTTGGAAAAACCCATCTGGTTCACTAATATCCTTTAAGGAAGGAAACCTGCTGTTCTTATCTGGCCTGGCCTATATGTGACTCCAGAGCCACAGCAATGTGGTTGATTCTCAATTGCCCTTTGGCAATTCGAGATGGGCAATAGATGCTGGTAGTCAGTGACGCCTATGGCCCATGAATGAATAAAATCAATAACTTTTGGAACATAGGTGGACATAGGCTGAAGACAGACTCGGATTCAGCTTTGTTGTTCCAGAGTCGGACTCAGATATGTTGATCAAAAGCTGACTGACACTTGCTATCAAAACTCATAGAAGAATGGACACTTATTAGAAAAGCATAGCTTGAGCCAATAATAGTGAATCCCAGCAAAGGACAAAGAAAAATAACAGAGGGAAAGCAAAAAGGATCTATGTGCGAGTGATTTATTGTGGAATTCATGATGCAATAATGTAGGAGGTACCACACTGTTACTACATTCATAAGTTTGCAATACTCTAATGATATTTGTAGTATAAACACTATCCAAAGCAGACATTACAGAGACAAACTGAAAAGACACGAGTACAGTATCATTTGGAAACCTGTGATTATCAGGCAGGATTACTGCAGACCTTTATAATTTTAACTCTAAAATGTCAATTCTAAAAGGCTCATTATATTCTTCAAGGGGCCTTCATCTGCTTTGTAGAATGTAAATATCCAGCTGAAGAACACAGCTGTTTGTCAAGTCAAAAACAGTGACCTACATCCTGGTTTCTATTTGTCTAGAGTGGATAGAGAGCAGATACCGATGCTAAAAGGCACATTACAGCGTCTGCAATGTTTCTCATATTTGTCTTTTGAATTTGCAGTTTGAAATCAAAACATTTCATAATGCCAGTTTTATTTTTGAAATTGCTTTGCACATTACAATGTCAACACTACCTCCTTTCCTCCTTCATTGACACCACTCCCCACTTATGAGGCTTTTGTTTTCCAAAAGAATTATAAACAGAGCTCCTGAGGACCGGAATAAGACAGATTTAAAAAGCTCTGAATGGATCAGGACCAGAAACCCTTGTATCAAGGCTGGGGTTCATGTGGACTCTTTAATCTTATAAGTGAATCCCTTTGCAACAAAGGCAAATAGCTTTCTGGTGATTCACATACAAGAAGACCAAAGTCTCTCTGAGTAGCAAACTTCCTACTTCATCACCTTGAAAAAAAAGTTTTTTTCCTTCTAAGATGGATAATTTCACATTTTTCCACATTGTATTCCATCTGCCATGTTCTTGTCCACTCATTTAACCTGTCCATATCTCAGGGGTAAGTTTTTCACTCAGAGGGTGATGGGTGAGTGAAATCGGCTGCCGTCGGTGGTGGTGGAGGCGAACTCGTTGGGGTCTTTTAAGAGACTTCTGGATGAGTACGTGGGATTTAATGGGATTGAGGGTTATAGATAGGCCTGGTAGGTAGGGATATGATCGATGCAACTTGTGGGCCGAAGGGCCTGTTTGTGCTGTAGTGTTCTATGTTCTATGTTCTATTACAGCCTCTTTGCAGTCTCCTCACAGCTTACTTTTCTACCTAGCTTTATAAAATCAGAAAACTTGAATACATTACACTTCATCCCCTTATCCAAGTCATTGATTTATGTTCTAAATCTTAGAGGGCCAAGAAATGATCTTTGGAATAGCCAAGTTGATATAGCCTGCCAATCTGAAAATTAGCAGTTTATTCCTATTCTCTGGTTTCGGTCCATTAACTGAAACTCAATCCATTCCAATATATTTCTTCCATGGTTCCTAATTTTGTGTAATAGCATCTTGGTATATTACATTAAAACATTCATAAGTGAGGAGGAAATTCACCCCAGAAATTCTAAGTGTCATAACGGTGAGAAAATGGGAGTCCTTTGCACTGGTCTTTTCGGTGAACTGTGCACTGCAATCTTCTGACACTCTGCCACTTTTTTTGACAGCTGGGAGCTTGGCACTGGTATGCAGTGGGGAGGGAGGAGTTGACAGAGCCTACGCTGCCTGTGAAGCCAGCATCAGAGTGCTCGGGTGCTGGGGCTCTGCCAGTGGAGATCAGTTGTGCTTGTCACCAGTGAGGTGGGAAGCATCTGGGAGGGGGTGAAGCAGCTGTGCTGGACTCGACAGTTAAATGGAGAACTAGGCACTCAGAAGCTAACAAGCTTTGTGTCCTCTTTGGGCATGAAACCATTCTCTCCAGTGAAATGGACCCAGGAAGGTAACAATCCACTTCCCACCGGGGATAAATCAGATTTTTGGTTTCTCACACTCTGTTCTCGGCTCGCCAGGCTGAATGGTGGGCGCTGCGAGCTGGTAAGAGCATGAATACCTAGCAATCAATAAAATGTATGAATTCTTGATGAAATAATTGTTTGACAAAGATTTATACTATGCTTCTTATTGCATTGTATACTCCAAAAGTAGGTTGGTAACCCTTACAGAGCCAAAATCTCAAATTTCAATGGATTGGACCAGTAATTATTTATGCACATTTTCACTCAGACACAGGCATTGAAATAAGCATCAATTCTCTTTTCTAGCCATTATATTGCCTCTATTTTCTCTCCATGTTTTTTAAATTTATATCTGTTTACTTCGCTTCATCCGATTTCTATTTTAGTTTAAACATGATTTTTGAGTATTTCTTTACCTGTCTTTGGAAGAGGTAGCAGGAGTAGGAGTTGAGTGAGTGGATGAACAAAAGGAGGATCTGCTGTTGTTCGCCGTGAGGTATGGTACCCAAGAGAAAGCTTCCTTCCTGTCTCTTCATGTGCCTGAAATTAATGAGAGTGAGGGTAACCTTGCTTTCTATCCAGCTGAGTTTTTACATATTTGGATGCTGATGTGTATGGAACAGATCTGCAATACAGTCTGTCTCAGGTCACAAGATCCTGCTTCACTGCTTTACAAATGATGGATCCATCAGAGGAGGAAGGCACCCAAGGACATCTAAGAAACAGCACTGTGTGGCCACTAGCACTGGCTGTGCCTTTTGACTAGCTACCAATCGATGCTATCAACTCTCTGAGAGATTTTCCTGGATTCTAGCCACAGTAGATTGGAGTTATAATCCTCTCTCATCTTGTGCCCAAGGTTGTCAGTGTCATTTGTGATGGGAAGCTCAATGATTTCACTCTGAGAGTTAGGCTGTATAGTTACTAACAAGCTAAAGAGCTGCATTCCAGTGTGGCCCTGTACAACTGCTAAACTGTAAATGTAACAGTACAGTACAATCTAAGGTTACAAATTTTCTCAAGCACCTTGCAGGTTCACCCCACTGTTCCTGAATATGGCAGGAATTGAAGTCTGCACCAGGATAGAATCCCTATGGTGTAGAAGGAGGCCATTTGGCACATTGAATCTGTACTGACTCTCCAAAAGAGCATCCACCCATCCCTCCTCCCTATTTCTATAAGTTCATGCATATGCCATGATTAGTCCCCTTAACCTACACATCTTTGAACACACCACCCTGGGCATTCCTCATTTACCAAGGCCTGAAAATGGCTGTGATTGGGACCTCGCCCGAAACGGGCATAACAGCTATTTAAATAATTTTGCATACATTTAAATTGACTTAATGGGCTGCACATCCATCCTTAGCAGCACTTCCCCCTTTACCACCACATTTGCCCATCCAGAATTGGCACAAAACAGGCACGCTCCACAAAAGTCCAATTCGGGCATTCCAGTTAGTGATGAGGTAATGCCGAGTGTCTAACAGCTCTCTGCTTGAGATCAGTCAGGGGGAGGGAGTGGAGAAGGTGGGTCCAACGGCTCTCTGCTTGAGATCAGTCAGGGGGAGGGAGTGGAGAAGGTGGGTCCAACGGTTCTCTGCTTGAGATCAGTCAGGGGGAGGGAGTGGAGAAGGTGGGTCCAACGGCTCTCTGCTTGAGGTCAGTCAGGGGGAGGGAGTGGAGAAGGTGGGTCCAACGGCTCTCTGCTTGAGATCAGTCAGGGGGAGGGAGTGGAGAAGGTGGGTCCAACGGCTCTCTGCTTGAGATCGGTGGGGGGGAGGGAATGGAGAAGGTAGGTCCAACGGCTCTCTGCTTGAGATCGGTCAAGGGGAGGGAATGGAGAAGGTGGGTCCAACGGCTCTCTGCTTGAGATCAGTCGGGGGGAGGGAATGGAGAAGGTAGGTCCGACAGCTCTCTGCTTGAGATCGGTCGGGGGGAGGGAATGGAGAAGGTGGGTCCAACGGCTCTCTGCTTGAGATCAGTCGGGGGGAGGGAATGGAGAAGGTAGGTCCGACAGCTCTCTGCTTGAGATCGGTCAAGGGGAGGGAATGGAGAAGGTGGGTCCAACGGCTCTCTGCTTGAGATCAGTCGGGGGGAGGGAATGGAGAAGGTAGGTCCGACAGCTCTCTGCTTGAGATCGGTCAAGGGGAGGGAATGGAGAAGGTGGGTCCAACGGCTCTCTGCTTGAGATCGGTCGGGGGGAGGGAGTGGAGAAGGTGGGTCCAACGGCTCTCTGCTTGAGATCGGTCGGGGGGAGGGAATGGAGAAGGTGGGTCCAACGGCTCTCTGCTTGAGATCGGTCAAGGGGAGGGAGTGGAGAAGGTGGGTCCAACGGCTCTCTGCTTGAGATCGGTCGGGGGGAGGGAATGGAGAAGGTAGGTCCAACGGCTCTCTGCTTGAGATCGGTCGGGGGGAGGGAATGGAGAAGGTGGGTCCAACGGCTCTCTGCTTGAGATCGGTCGGGGGGAGGGAATGGAGAAGGTGGGTCCAACGGCTCTCTGCTTGAGATCGGTCGGGGGGAGGGAATGGAGAAGGTGGGTCCAAAGGCTCTCTGCTTGAGATTAGTGGGAAGGGAAGGTGGCGGGGGGGCGGGGGGGGGGGTCTGCTGCCACTCTACCTAAGATCAGTGAGGTGGGAGGTGGGTCCCTTGCCACTCTGCCTGTGATTAGTGAGGGGCAAGGAAGGTCCACTGCCACTCTGCTTGACATCAGTGAGGGGGAAGGAGGAGGAGGGCCCAGCGATCAGTCTGGGTAGTGGAGAGGGTGGGGGGGTGGGGATAAGGGGGTCAGTAATGTTGTGAGGGTGGGGCAATGTCTGTGGGGGCTAGGGGGAGGCATTGTCCAGCCCAGGACTGATGGAGCAGGGGAGTCACATTCTATCATTCTTTTTCTGCGCATGTGTGGTTGAAGGCACCAATCAGAGTTGCAGGTGCATTAAGCCCCACCCACAGGCTTCTGCAGTGCGATTCAGAATTCCTGATGTTTTTTCAGGCAGACTGTGTATGGGGGCGCCTGAGAACAGGTCTAAAAGTCAGATCTGAAACACTCCCAATTTCAATTCCACCCAGCACTTAGAATTAAAATGGTAAAATAGGGCCCTAAGAGACAACTTAGCATGAGCAATCTACCTAACCTGCTCATCTTTGGACTGTAGGAGGAAATCAGAGCACCACAGGAAACCCACGCAGGCACTGAGAGAACAGGCAAATTCCACACGGACAGTCACCTGAGACCAGAATTGAACCTGGGTCCCTGGCGCTGTGAGGTAGCTGTGCTAAGCATTGTGCCAACATGCTGTGCTATGGAGATATTGTGGCTGTTGCCAGGATAGTGAAGATTCATCGACATGATGCACTGGGCATTGTCACGTACCAACATTACGTTGTGGCTCCTGTATATCTTCCCATTTACAGGTGGAACCTGCAGAGACTCTAATGTGCAGTTGATGCTCCCGTGCACCCCTGGGAATCCTGCTAGCCTGGCAAAGCCACATGCCTGTTCATCCATCATCTGGGTGGATGGCAAGAAGGCAACGAAGCCACCTCTTCTGGCGTACAGGCCTCCAACACCTGCTCAGTGCAATGATAGACACTGAATTGGGAAATGCTTTCAATGTCATTTTCTTTGGCCCAGAAGGATTCAGTGTTATAAACATTGAGAACAACCGTGACATTTAGTGGTCACTGGCAGTGTTGTCCTCGCCCTGCTCGGGGGCTGCACGTCCTATTGGAGCAGCAACATACTTACCTGATTCAAAAACAGCAAGTGCTGGACATACTCAGCAGGTCTGTCAGCGTCTGTGGAGAAAGAAGCAGAGTTAATGTTTTGGGTCCATATGACTCTTCTTCAGCACTAAAGAGATGGAGAAATGTGATGGATTCATTACTGTACTAGAGAGGGTGGAGCAGCTGGAGCAGAATAGAAGGCCAGTGGGAGCTATGACACATTGCAAAAAAGGTATGTAGGCCATGAGGCAGAGGAACACTAATGCCAGGCGATGATGCTAGTATAAAAGCAAATGCTAGTAGTTGCATAAAGGGAAGATGGTAGAGCGTGTTAATGGGAGAATAAAGATCAATGCTCAATGAAAGCAAACTGAAAAACAAGTGACAGATGGCCAAGTGGAGGAGGGGGTCCTTACATTGGGAAAAATGTTTGGATATGAAAAAAAATGGTCAAGATGGAGGAGAAAGGTAACAGTCTAAAGTTATTAAACTTAATGTTGAATTCTGAGAGCTGTAACATGCTGAATTGGAAGAGTTATGTGATTACCTACTTGGTGGCTTGCAGTTGTATCTAGCCTTGTTTCTGGTTGAGGTGGAAGTAGAGGAATTGCCTCTGAAGATCTTTGGTGGTTAGGGATTTCTATGGAAACATGTCCATTTCTTCCCTCCTCCTGGAACTTCTCCTCTCTCCAGACCCAGTCCCATTTTCCTGCTGTGTTGCATACCCTGGGTACTGGAACTATGGCTCCATAATTACAGCAGTCTTAATTCGTTTGTCCTCAAACTTCTCTGACTACAAAGTTCAGTTCTATCGAGCCAGTGTGTGTAAGGATGTCTGTGTTATACTGCATGTATGTGAATGCACAGAGTATAGTAAATAAGATTGATGGTTGCAGGTGCAGATTGCCATGTGGAATTATAATTATAATTATAATATGGTGATACTGAAGAGCTGGCTCAAGGAAGGACAGGACAAGGTGTCCAGTAAAGCTCGGAAAGGAGGAAAAGGAGAAGTGTGGCAGCATTGGTTAAGGAGAGCATGACAGTTCTGGAGAAAGAGGACGTCATGATAACCTGGTGTTGTGAGACTTCTTACTGAAAGAGGGTTAGGGTTAGGGTTCAAGGTTAGAATGAATTTGGTTAGAATTAAGGAACAGAAAGGGTGCAATTGCATTGCTTGTTGTAGTCTATAGAACACTAACTAATGGGAAAGATGTAGAGGATAAACTGTTGGCACTTAAAGTTGACAAGAATCTCCCAGGGAGGCCAGTGATGGGGTGTTGTGGATTGGCCTGCAATCGGGTAGACCAGTGATTGGGAGGCCAGCAATGTGGGGCTACTGCGCATGCACCAATCTCGGTGCAGTCAGATGAGTGCATGCGCAGTGGCCCGCTCAGCAGTATGCTGTCAGCCTCTCTAGCAGGAATAGGCTCACCCACAGATTTTTAGCGTGATTCACGCTTGGGCTCTCCATGATGCACAGACTGGGGAGACACATTTTGAAAATCCTGCTGTAAAAATCAGTAGGATTTACTCCAGTTTTTACGCAAATTCAACACTTAGAATTTTTTTGGGAGTATCCCACCCATTGAGGGAACTGAGAGTGGAAATTGCAGGGGTGCTGGCCATAACCTTCCAGTTTTCCCTACACTCAGGGGAGGTGCCAGGGGATTGGAGAATTTCAAACATCATGCCCTTGTTCAAATAGTTCTGTGAGGATAATCCCAGCAATTACAGACCAGTCAGTTTAACTTCGGTGATGGGGAATCTTCTGGAAGTAATTATTTGGGATAGAGTTAATAACACATGGAAAAACGTGACTTGATTAGGAAGAGCCAGCATGGGTTTCTTAAGGGAAAATTACATTTAATTAACTTGCTGGAGTTTTTTAAGGAGGTAACACATGCTGGATCATGGGTATTTAGTGCCGAAGGCAGTTCCAGGGTGCAGGCAAAGGGGGGACGCAATGTGAAGGCACTGTGCACGGCCATGTTTCTCCACCCTCCCCCTCCCGGGGGGGGCGCTATACTTACCCATTCGTCCTGATGAGTTCCCTTTGCCTGGTTCCCATTTTTAAAGCCCGCTAATGTAATGTCACGTTGGTGAGAGGGTAATTCTGGATGTGCAGGGACAGTACAGTGGGGAAGCCTGCTAATATGATGTTAATGTATGGAAATGAGGTTCCGGACCCTCCTAAGCAGATCCTGCCAGTGAGATTCCCATTTTCCAGCTCTCATGGGATATTGAGCCCACGTTGCTGTTTGTGCCTACGGCAAATGCAGGTACAAAATGCCTCACTTGGCTTCTTTTCTCCCTTCAGATTCCTGGTCTGAAGCTTCCAGCACTGTGTCCGAGAACCTTGGCGCCTTTCCTCTTGGCTGTTGCCCCTTTTGATGTCCTCCCGCTTACAGACCCTTGCACTTTATTGAAGTTTATTTATTCATGTCACAAGTAGGCTTACATTAACACCACAATGAGGTTACTGTGAAAATCCTCTAGTCACCACACTCGGGCGCCTATTCAGTCACACTGAAGGAGAATTTAGCATGGCCAGTGCACCTAACCAGGACATCTTTCAGTCTGTGGGAGGAAACTGGAGCACCCAAAGGGAACTCACGCAGACACGGGGAGAACTTACAGACTCCACACAGATGGTGACCTAAGCCAGGAATTGACCCCGGGTCCCCCTGGCACTGTGAGGCAGCGATGCTAACCACTGTATCACCATGCCGCCCATACATGGGCAGCAGCAGTAGCTTCCTTGTAATCAGTGCAATTCTCCTTTAAGCGGGCAGGCTGGACTGGAGCACACGCCAGCCATGTACACTGCTGGACTCCCCACTGAGCATTCAGCCAGCTGACGGCACACGTTCCATTCAGCTGAACACTACAATCATTCAAATAAAGAGGCAGCATGATGTTTACCCCGAGGCAGTTCTAACGGACTCCTGCTGTATCTTTTAAAGTGAAGCTGTGATGGAGCTACAGCCAGAAATGCTCAATGATTCACATAATTAAAATTGCTGCATGAGGTGATTTAAAGGAAGGCTGCAGTTTTCAATACTTCAGCGCGTGTTCAGGAGAGACATGTACAATGCCTGAGAGGAGATGACAGTCATCACGGATGCTGACAACATTACATCTGCACACATACGTGCAAAATATTTCCAGGCATTAAAAAAAACTGCCGAATTATTGGCATTTAATATTTCCACATACTAAGTGTTTGAACAAAGTGTAACTCACAAAATGTTTCTTCGCACACTGTTGTGCATTGTGTATTATGGGTGGCATGGTGACATAGTGGTTAGCACTGGTGCATCACAGCACCGGGGACCCGGGTTCGATTCCTGACTTGGGTCACTGTCTGTGTGGATTCTGCATGTTCTACCCATGTCTGCGTGGGTTTCCTCCAGATGCTCCAGTTTCCTCCCACACTCCAAAAATGTGCGGATTTGGTGGATTGGCCATGCTAAATTGTCCCTCAGCGCCAGAGGGATTAGCAGGGTAAATATGTGGGGATGCATAGATAGATACTGGGTGGGATTGTCAGTGCATGTTCGATGGGCTGAATGGCCGCCTTCTGCACAGTAGGGGCCCTGTGACTGCCGTTTCAAGCTGAGTACTTAATATCACACTGCTGTTCCATTGATCTACATGTTTACTCATTCTACATTTTCCAGCAGGAATTTACAACTGGAAATCAGGTCACACTAATATTTTTAAAGAGGCTTCCTGCAAAAAAAATCTTCCAACCAAACCTAGTTGCAGAATGGATACTAATTTTCTTTCATTCACAGCAAGTACAGGATGCAGGATTGTACAGCAGAGCTACAGTGGGGATTTACAACAATTGCAGGGATGGGGAGAGGTGATTGGGGGTACAGTCTGAGATTTGAACAGTAGCCAACAACATCTAGCAGGCAAAATGTACCTGCTACCAGTGAGGAGAAGGATGAAGACAGCCAGATTACTCACGTTGGAACTTCGATGCAGTAGGCTGTCTGAAAGGAGGAGAGATTAGAAGGAAATATGCGATACTCATATTCTGTAATTAGCGGGTAGATGGACAATTCAAGCCAAGACTCCCATTTAGTATGAAGGCAAAATAAATCTCACTTTCCAACTTGTTTCAGCCTCATCTGTTCCCCCCCTCTCCGCCGCTGCCCCACCACTAGCGCCATGTGCCACATTCCCACAATCTGCAGCTTTAATCTGCCATTTGCTCATTTCGATCTTTCAATGGACGTTAGCAACACCATTCCTAGCCTTTATCACTACCCTTTGTCTTTTTATTTATGCCATCCCTATCAATTACAGTACCCCCTCACCTCTCATACTGACAGTATAATTCTCATCCTGTTTTTCCTTGTCTCCTGCTTTGATGAAGCGTCTCTCTGACTTGAAATGTTGGCTCTATTCTCTCTCCACAGATGCTGTCAAACCTGCTGAAATTTTCCAGCATTTTCTGCTCTTGCTCCCATTTGGTATGTTGCCTACCTGGTGCCAAGATGAGGCACATCTTGCTGAGATATTGAGCAGAGAGGAGGTAGATCCAGTCATTGTAGCCCATGTTGAAACTAATGACATAAATGGAAATACTTAAACTTGGGATTATTACCCAAACTACATGCAGATTGACAAGGACATATACAGATTGGGAAGCTGAACAGGCGGCTTAAGGAGTGAGGTAGCAAAAAGAGGTTCCATTTTTTCAATATCCTGACATTAGTACAGGAACAGTAAAAAGCTATATCATTGGGACTTCCAACTTCCTGTACCAGAGAAAAGCCAGGAAACGTGCCTTAATGATGATCGTCCGGTGGATCTGACATCCATCATTACGAAGCGCTCGAAAGTCTAGTCATGGCACAAATCAATTCCAGCCTCCCATGATGCCTGGATCTACTGCAACAGGTCCACAACAGATGCACCATCGAAAGCATTCTTTCTGGTGGTATCACAGCTTGGTATGGCTCCTACTCTGTCTACAACCATAAGAATCTACAAAGAATGAAACCCAGTTCATCATGCAAAGCAACCACCCACCCATTGACTCCATCTATACTGCCTGCTTCCTCAGAAAAGCAGGTACCATAATCAAGAACCCCATGCACTGTGGACATATTCACTTCCACCTTCTTCCATTGGGAAACAGATACAAAAGCCTGAAGAGACGTACCAATTGACTCAAGAACAGCTTCTTCCCTGCTGCCATCAGACTTCTGAATGGACCTACTTCGCATTCAGTTGATCTTTCTCTACACCCTAGGTACAACACTACATTTTGGACTCCTCCTTTCTCTATGCATGCTATGCTTTGTAAAGAGTGCAAGAAATAATATTTTTCACTGTATACTGATACATGTGATAATAACAAATCAAATCAAGGTGAGTTCCATCTGAACTAGGCTGGGGCCAGGATCCTAATGGAAAGGATAAACAGGTAGGCCGCAAGGTTTGTAAAATAGTAACTGGGGAGAGAGGCCTCAGGTGGAAACGTTGGAACAGGTAATAGTTCTAAGGTAAATTAAGAGAATGGTGCAATAATCAGAAATTGTATGTTAGACAGTACAGGTAAAAGCAAAACTAAAAAAAGATTTTAAGTAATTAAATGAGAGAGAGAAGGGAGAAATGTGGAGAAAACCAGCATTAGTGAGACAAGAGGTTTGTGAGTGGCCCACATTGCACCAATGAAGTCACTGAATGTATTAATTTAGAGATGAAGGAAACACGTGATAGAGTCAGAATGGTTTTAATGGAGAGTTTTAAGTTTTTCATATCAATTGAGAAATATGGACAAATTCATGTCAGAGAGGTAGAAAATATCTTTAATGTGTTTTGAGCAGTTTCCTACAATTATCTGTATCAAATATGTACCAAATGAACCAACAAGTCGGTAGCCAACATTAGATTTAATAATGAGTAATGAGCCAGATTTAGTTAACAACCTACTGGTGCATGAACATTTAATTAGCAGTAAACATAATATGATTGAATTCAACCTAGTATTTGAAAGGGAGAAATGCAAAACATCTACCAAGAGTTTAGGTTTAAGTTGGGTCAATTTGAACAGGATGAAATAGAGACAGTCGACGATAAACTGAACAAATCTGCTATTGGTGTAAATTACTTAGAAATGGTGGGAGGTGCTTAAAAATAACAACTTGGTAGAGAACCAGATTATATCCCTTACTTGTCAAAAAAGCAGCTATGGATGATTAAACAAGGGAAAGACAAAATGGGAAATCATACAAAAATGTAAAAAAGTAGTGCAGATCACGGCAACTGGGAAAGATGTAAACAGGAGTGGAAAGTAATAAATGGATAGCAAGAACTACAAAATGAGAGTAGGGAAAGAAAGTAAAATGGGTATTGTTGGGGTCAGAACTTATGTGCACTCTTGCTGCCCATCATCAGTATATTTTGCATGGGAAGAGCTATGTCTTTTCTTACCCTTTGACTATGTTCCAATGAAACAATTCAGCAGCAAGTTTTCATGAGCTTAGAAATAAAGTTATTTATTCACTGTGAACTACCACAATGCCACATGCTCAGTCTCATACACACACACACACACACACACACACACACACACACACACACACACACACACACGCAAACACACACACTTTTACACATTACAGTTACAATTTACCATTATCCATGTGGCTAGCCTGTGGTTTTCTGAATTACAGTAAGGGTCTTAAATAGTGAAGGATTCACAAAGGTTGTGAGGCTTATTGGAGTCAACTATCTAAGAGGTTGGTTCTCAGGTGAACTTTGAAACTGGAACAAGTACTTTGGCTGCTTGTTGATTTGTAGGTAGTTTCAGTCAGTTCTCAGAATGGCTGGCAGATAATGGTTCTTTGTGCAGCTATAGCATGACTTCTTCCTCCTTGAATTTAACTCCTCTGGATATAATGGCAAACATTCCATGAGCCTACTTGAATATTTTTTGTATCTGTCCATCTCATTTTAATGACTTATGTACAAGGACCTATCTGGAGAGTAATCTGACCTATTCTTTTTTTGGCACAAAGCAGATGAACCCACACTTGTCCACATTGAAATTCCTTGAGCATAACATTGTCCATTCACTCATTCTAGTGAGATCTCTTTCTAGTAACATGCTTCTATCTACACTATTTTACAATGTCACCTATCCTAGTGTCATCAGCAAATTTGGATATGTAGACCTCGGTCCTGTCGCCTAAGTTGTGAATAGATATGATGAATAATTGACACTACAACACAAAGCCACATGAAAGGCCACAAGTATCATCCTTCCAAATTGACTATTCTGCTGTTCATAAGATCTCCAAACCAAGGCGATATTTGGCCTGCAATTCCATGAACGCATGTCAGTGAGTAATCTCTCATGAGTGATCTAAAAAAAGTGGACAAGAGAGAGAGAAAGGCCACCAAACCAAATGCATGTGAGATTACACTCTCTGATTGACGAGGCGGAACCCATGAAAATTTAAAGACACTGAGAAGATTCATTCTGGAGTAGTCGAGGAAAGAATCACTGGAGTGTACTGTATTTCTGGACATTTGGGAAAAGACCTTCAATGGTTACTGGATATCATGGGTGGAATGTTATGAGATTGTTTCTAAGTGACAAGCTAGTGTGAAAGTGAGAGAGTTACTGATCTGTTTTTCGGGTGAGTTTTCCCACCCACTCAGTCTCTGAAACTTTGGGCTGGTCTGTTTCTAACCACAAGGGGCTGTTGGTAGGGGTATAATTTGCCAGACAGCCTGCAGCTGAAATTGGAGCCACAAACAGTGCGTGCACAGGAAAACTCAAAAAAGCAGCTCTGATGATAGAAGAACCCTGGGCCAAATACAGCCTCTCCCTCCCTCCCCATGGACATCAGAGCCCCCTCCCCTTAACCCCACCTCCCCAAACCTACTTGCACATGGCCCCCACATCACCCCTGGCCCCGATGGCTACCTACATGACCCTCTCTCTCCTCTACCCACAATCATCTCAGAGGTAGAAAGTGCCCCCTCCCTCACACCGCCCCCCCAGCCCCACACCCCATCACCACACCTGCTGGTGCTGACTTGGCTTCTCCTCCTCACCCAAACTGCCTGTAGCTGAACTGCCCTAACAAAGGACAGCACCATAAAAACCCCCAGGATGGACAGGCAGGCAAGCAGTGCAGGAAGAAATGGCCTCCAAGAAGTCAGCAACCAGCTTGCTGGATGTGGTGAAAGTAGGCGAGACACCCTCTTCCCCGCCCAGCAGGACACTATCCTAGGGGAAGTGATGAAAATGCAGCCCAGAAAGCTGTGGCCACATATCTTAGTGCCAAGGCATTGGCCAGGAGAACCAGGAAGCAGTGTCGAAAAATAATGAATGACCTAATCTGGGCAGCAAGTGTGAGTGTTTAACCTCATCCAGAATCTTTCTCCGAAATGACCCTCAGATCCCCTCCACTCCAGCACCCTGCAAGTTTCCAGCCCTATTCCCCAAGCTCCTCCTTTCTCTGCCCCCAGCCAAGAGTATCACAGCACTTGGCCTCTGAGGGCCACACCCAATACCCTGCAGGACTTGTGCCATCAGATTTTTCATGGATCCTTTTGCCCGCACAAGAGAACAATGCCCATAACCATTGAGAGAAGAGGGTGGTGAGGCTGACATCCAAGTCCTCACCCCTATTGAGAGCGGGTGTTGGAACTTGCGGGAGGTGAAGGCATGTGGACCATTAGCAACAGCATGGTCAGGTTGGAGCATAGAAGTGAGCACCTGCCAATCCATCACGTTATGGAGAAATGTCAAGTAAGTTGCATGCAGTCCAGATTCCCCTCCCACTTCTGCACTTAACCTTGTGTCCTGTGTTGCAGGAAGGGACCCCGACACGCCTGGACCATATGGCATCGTGGCCCCCACTGCTGCTCCCATCCAAGCCAGTGCAAGGACTCCGAGGCCGGCACCAGTTTGGCATCAGCTTCCACCTTGCAATTCACCATCCTAGAGACTCTCACATCCATGGATCAAGTTAGTAGTGAAGTATCTGGAGCACTCTCTGGTGCGGACGACACATCTGCTGGTGTGCATCAGGTGGAGGAGGAAAGATCCAAGGCCCCTGGCATGCGGGGACCTGCCGGAGGTGAGGACTCAGCTGGCCCCAGGCTACGTGCTGGTACCTGCTGGAGGTGAGGGCTCACTGGCCCCAGGTTACGTGCTGGTCCTCTTGAGTAGTGAGCTTGTACAGGACTAGTTAGCCAGAATGAGATTTCAGCAGAGTGAGGGTATCGGGAATTTGGAGCTGAGTAGGAATTCAGTGGTGAGGGGAAAATTCATCTTCAGGAGTAGCAGAGAAATAGACCAGCGAGGGAGGCTCGAGGACAAGCAAGGTCATTTAAGGGTTAAGTCATGGCTGGTGATCCTAGGCCCACGTCATACTCCTCTTATTCAATGTGGGAATTCAGGTACCCTTCCTGTGACCTTGCCTCCTTCATGTGCAGGAAGTGTGTCCCATTGCAGGTCCTGTTAGATCGTTTGATGGCTCTGGAGCTGCAGATGGATTCACTTTGGAGCATCCATGATGCTGAGGAAGTTGTGGATAGCATGCTCAATGAGTTGGTTACACCACAGATAAAAGTTATTGATGGAGTTAGGGAATTAATGACCATCAGACAGAGGAAGAGTAGGAAGGCAGTGCAGGGGTGGCCTGTGGTCATCTCCCTCCAAAACAGATATACTGTTTTGGATACTATTGGAGGAGATGGCTCACCAGGGGAAGTTGGCAGCAGCCAGGTTCATGGCACAGGAGGGCAGGAAAAAAGAGTGGCAGAGCTATAGTGATAGGAGGCTCGATTGAAAGGGGAATAGACAGGCATTTCTGCAGACGCAAACGAGACTCCAGGATGGCATGCTGCCTCTCTGGTGCAAGGGTCAAAGATGTCTTGGAGTGGTTGCAGATCATTTTGGAGGGGGAAGATGTACAGCTAGCTGTCATGGTGCATGCAGGCACCAACGATATAGTTAAAAGACGGGATGAGATCTTACAAGCTGAATTTAGGGAGTTAGGAGTTAAACTCAAAAGTAGGACCTCAAAGGTAGTAATCTCAAGATCGACACCGGTGCCACATGCTAGTCAGAGTAGGGATGTCAGGATAGCTAAGGTAAAGACATGGCTTGAGGGATGGTGCAAGAGGGAGGGATTCGAATTCCTGGGATACTGGAACTTGTTCTGGGAGAGATGGGACCAGTACAAATAGGATAGCTTGTACCTGGCAGCCATGTCCTGGGGAAGTGTGAGCTACTGCTGTTGGGGAGGGTTTAAACTAATGTGGCAGGGGGATGGGAACTGTTGCAGGAAAACAGAGAAGTAAAGTGAGTACAGAAACAAAAAGCGGTAAGGGGAAAAGTGGAAGGCAGAGAAACCAAAGACAAAAATCAAAAAGGGCCACAGTACAGAGACTGTAGAAAACTCAGTGAATGGGTCCAGTGAGGCTAAGTAAAACACAGGGAAAGTGTACAAAACATGACAGGACAGATGGTCTGAGGTGTGTTTGCTTTAATGCAAGGAGTATGACAGGTAAGGCAGATGAATTTAAACCTTGGATTACTACATGGAACTATGATGTTGTGGCAATTATGGAGACTTGAATGAACAAAGGGCAGGACAGGCAGTTTAGCATTCCAGGATTTAGATGCTTCAGGTGAGATAGAGAAAATGACAAAGGAGGTGGGGGTGTTGTTCTACTGATTAGGGAGAATGTCACAGCGATATAGGGGGGAGGGCACCTTGCTGAGATCATATAGTGAGGCCATGTGGGTAGAACTCAGGAACAGGAGTAGTGCAATCACACTGTGGAAGGGTACTTTTCTAACTGGAGTTCTGTGACAAGCAGTGTTCCACAAGGATCTGTGCTGGGGCCTCTGTTGTTTGTAATATATGTAAAAGGTTGGGAGGAAACTGAAGGCAGTCTAATTAGTAAATTTGCAGATGATACAAAAATTTGGGGAGTAGCGGATAGCAAGAATTGTCAGAGGATACAGCAGGATATAAATCGACTGGAGACCTGGGCCGAAAAATGGCAGATGGAATTTAAGCCAGACAAATGTGAAGTGATACAATTTGGAAGGTCTATTGAGGAAGGAAAGTAAATGGTAGAGCCCTTAGAAATATTAAGGGCTCTATCAGAGGGATCTAGGCATGCAGATCCATAGTTCCCTAAAGATGGCATCTCAGGAGGTCAGAGTAGTCAAGAAGGCATATAGCATGCTGGCCTTCATCGGTCAGGGTGTTGAATATAGGAATTGGGTAATCATGTTGCGGCTGTAAAAGACTTTGATTAGGCCGTGCTTGGAGTATTGTGTACAATTCTGGTTCGCCACACTACCGGAAGGATGTTGATGCATTGGAAAGGGTGCAGCAGAGAATTACCAAGATGTTGCCTGGTTTGGAGGATAAAGATTATGAAGAAAGGTTGAACAAACTTGGATTGTTTTTATTGCAGCGTTGGAGGATGATGGGGGTACCTGATAGAGGTTTACAAAATTATTTACAAAAGGCTTGAATAGAATGGATAGTCAAGGTCTTTTTCTCAGGGTCGAAGGATCAATAACTCAGGGGCATAGATTCAGAGTGAGAGAGAGAAAATTTAAAAGAGATGTAAGGAGCAAGTTTTTCACGCAGAGGGTGGTGAATGCCTGAAACTCACTGCTGAAGGAGGGGGTGGAAGCAGATTCTATAACAACATTCAGGAGGTTTCTGGATAGATATATGAATAGGCAGGGAATAGAGAGATATGGACCATGTAGAGGCAAGAAAATATTAGATTAGAGAGGCATCTGTTGCAGCATAAGAACATAAGAACATAAGAAATAGGAGCAGGAGTAGGCCATCCAGCCCTTCGAGCCTGCCCCGCCATTCAATAAGATCATGGCTGATCTGTCGCTGCTCAGTTCCACTTTCCCGCCCTCTCCCCATAACCCTTAATCCCCTCTCCTATCAAAAACCCATCAACCCGCGTCTTAAAAATATTTAGCGAGGCAGCCTCCACCACTTCAACGGGCAGAGAATTCCAGAGATTCACCACCCTTTGAGTGAAGAAGTTCCTCCTCAACTCCGTTCTAAACCGCCCCCCTTTTATCTTGAGGCTGTGCCCCCTAGTCCTATTGTCTTTTTTGAACGGGAAGAGTCTCTCCACCTCTATCCTATCCATTGCAGCACAGACTTGGTGGGTTGAAGAGCCTGTTCCTGTGCTTTATTGTTCATTGTTATTTGCTCATGCCGGCAGGGTGCTCTGGTCCCACTGCAGTGAGTGTAAATTTGACCCAGTGCCAAATACTCTGGGCTCGGTTGCAGCAGCAGCAGGATGTGAATGGCCAGAGAATTCTGGCTTTGCTCACTGAAAAGCCAGAACATTACTCAGGCTTTAACTGGCATGCAGCATTTATATAATCCTTATTACTGGAACCCTCATACATTTTGTGAGATAACAATTTGAATGTCAGCATAGAAGGTCAGCCAGGAAAACATACAATGCAAGTGTGATATCATTGTGCCAGTTCTTATTGACTGCAAAACCAAATTGTATCAGTGGAATCAATCCCATTGAAATCTTCCCCCTAGCTATGGTTATAACACTACATTCTGCACCCTCTCCTTTCCTTCTCCCCTATGTACTCAATGAATGGTATGCTTTGCCTGTATAGTGTGCAAGAAACAATACTTCTCACTGTATTCTAATGTATGTGACAATAATAAATCAAATTAACTCAAAATTCCTTATATCTCCATATCAAAACATGCAAATAGCCTGGTCATGCCCAAGTAGTGATGCTTTCTGATCAATCTGTCTATACTTGCCTTAAATAAGGCAGTTTAGGCATGGTGTCAGTTGGATTCTCTCTGAATTGTATGGTGATTCTAGTGGGTCTGGGAGGAGCACTACTCAATTTTAAGGATGCCAAGGAAGCTAGTTTGAATTATGCTGATCCAAATATTCATAAGTCCATGCTTTCAAACTCAGTCACCACACTTGAAAAATAAATACTTCTGACCATGTGCTTTGAGATATAGCCAAATGAAAAATCACTTTATAGATGTATATATATATAATATATATATTATTAGTTATTGTAAGTAGTAAGGATACCAATAAGTTTGTTGAATCACAGAACAAATACAGCCCAAAAAGGTAGCATAGAGTCCATGCAGGCACTCAGCACGAGCAATTTAGCTGTTTCTATTTCCCAGTCTATTCCAAAAAACCTGGTGTTACAGACAGGAGGGGTGTTATTTCAAATAGCTCCAATTCGTCCTCTACACATTTGTACATAAACAGAGAGCTATTTTGATGATTATTTATGAGTAGTGGCGTATGGTCCAACCCCTCAGATTTGGTGTGATCCAATTTCTATTAATAACCCCACAGCAACCTCGAGATGGAGTAAACTCAGAAGGTTAGTTAATTTGCACAAACTCAAATGCTAGAGGAAGATAATAACATGACATGGCCTCCAGTTCATTCATAGGTGGGATAGAGAAAGAAGGATTCACAGGGAAAGGACTATAGAATAAATTATTATTGTTTCACATGAGTCCAGTGTTCAGAATCAAAGTCCAATGGTGTATTTCTTCACAGAGGTTGACACCTTGAAGATAGGTGCAGGATAATTCACTTTTCCATTAGAGATGACTTCCATGATGGGATAGGCATGTAGAGGCACAGCTGTAGGGGTATTGGCACTGGGCTAGAAATATGGAGACCCAGGACATGATGTGGGAATCCAGGTTCAAATCCCACCATAGCAGATGAAATTTAAACTCAGTAAAAACCTGGAATTAGGACTCTACTGATGACCATGAAACCATTGTTGATTGTTATAAAAACCCACCTGGTTCATTAATGACTTTTAGAGAAGAAAATCTGCTGTCCTTACCTGGTCTGGCCTATAGTTGACTCCAGATTCACAGCAATGATGTTGACACTTGAAACTGAGGGCAGATAGGGATGGGCAATAAATGCTGGCTCATCCAGCGATGCCCACATTCTGTAAATGAATACAAAAAAAATGAATTAATCTTGTAGGCAACGGTATAGATGTTCGGAAGTCTCAGTAGATGAGGGCAGGCATTCACCTGGACTGAATTCATGTTCTTAGCTGCTGCTTGCTGGATGGAAGAAGGCAGACTGACTTACATTACAACAAGAAAATCTAACTAGTTTTCCCATGTGACTATCATTTGTCCTCTTTGGTTCTGACAAAGGATGTATATTCCTATGGCTGGATTCCTGAGATTGTTGATGGTTCAGCCACTAAGAAATTTAAACAAGATTGCAGGGTCCTTTGTCCTAGCAGACTAATAATCTCCATTGGTCCGGCCTGACTTAGAAAATGCAGTTGGTTTTTGTATAATTCGCATTGAAGTTTTTTTTTGCAGCTCACAAGTTGTTTACTTTTCTTCAAGGATAATGAGGTGTCAGCTTTTATGACTGCCAGAAAATTCCTTCTCTTCAGGGTCACAGGCAGATATTGCTTCAGTCATTTTGCCCAGTTTTTAAAATTTTAGGAAACACTCATGTTGGTATATATTCATAAAAATATAATGTGAGGTCTTAGCTCCATTACACCTGTTTTCCCTTAAGGTACTTTTTGAAATTCATGACTGAATCTGCTCCCACCGCACTCTAAGGCCTCACTCTATTCCAAATCATAGTTATTTGCTGCATAAAAAAGATTTCAAGTCACTTTTAGTTATTTTGCCAATTTCCTTAAATCAGTGTCCTCTGGTTCTCAACCCTACTGCCAATGGGAAAAGTTCATATGTACCTACTCCGTCTAGCCCTCTCAATAACCTTACAAACTATCTCTCAATCGTCTACCAATTCCAGCTTCTGAAATCTATCAAGCTAACTGATCTTTCTCCATACTCTAGCTATGACTGTAATACTACGTTCTGCACCCTCTCCCTTCCTTCTCCCTTATGTACTCTATGAATGGTATGCTTTGCCTGTACAGCGCATTCTCACTGTATGCCAATACATGTGACAATAATAAATCAAACCAAATCAAATCTCTCATCATGGAACAATTCTCAACTCTGTTCTGCAGCCTCTCTAAAGCCTTCCTAAGGTGTGGTGTCCAGAATTGGACACAATACTTGACTTGAAGTTGAACCAGTGTTTTAAAGAAGTCTATTGTACTTTACTTCCTTTTGTACTCTCTGCCTCTATTTATAAAGCCCAGGATTCTATTTGTATTTTTAACATTTATCCAACTTGCCCTGTCACCTTCAATAAATAGCTTAATTTCAAAAAGTCAAAACAGGAATCATTTACTTTTTAAAAAATTGCATTTGGAGAAAGGAACAAAAGCATTTTTGTGGAAAATATATTAATGCAGCAAAGCAGAATAAAATATGCAATTTGAGTTACTTAAATGATATAAATGTTTAGCATCCCTGCACCTATCAATTTGACTTATTGTATTAAGACCCAATCTGTAATAAAAAGCTTCCTTGGTGTTTTAGGTAGCCTATTGCACTTAGTGAGTGAAAAATGCTGTGTGGCATTAATTGCAGTAGAGTAGAAATTCTGATCAGCAAATTTCATGCACAAATGCTTAACACATTCATAATACATTCTTGTGTGTGCTATTAAAATAACCAGTTAATGCCAGCACAATAAAAACACAGAGTACTGTAGTAAGGGTATATAAACGATTTGATTAAGGAGCTTGCCAAATCAGAATTTCTACTCTTGTATTTAAAGTTTAAAGTTTATTTATTAGTGTCTCACTCTGGCACCTGTTTGAATACACCCACCTACTCTTACACAGGAGCAAGTGGAGCAGTCTTTGGCACGACCCCACAGACTCCAAAACTCAGAGGACATTGGTCAAGGTCATCTCCACAGTCAGAGCAGGGACATGAGCAGCCTGTTGAAGACAGAGATGATTACACCAGGCTGAAATTCTAGAAGTGGAAGTGGCAGTATCTGTAGTTTCACAATGGAATGCACATGAGTATGTTCTACATTATTAGATCGGTAAGTTGCAAGGTTGTGTTATTTTACAACCATATAAATATGACTTTTTTTCTTAATGCGACTGTCAGATGCATCCATTGCCAGAACCTAAGTGAAACTTGCAATGATGAGAATATTCCAGGCAACAACTTGTGCCTCTGGTGTACAAGCCATGCCTCCTCATCCTGCCCAGAATTGTGTATCGAGGCTTTTTGCTCTGCACCTTGCTCCTCCTCCAGGTCCAAACCTCCCAGGTATGTAATATTGTTCAGGGTGAAGAACACCACAACCATTCTGAAGACCCTGTGCATTGAAGGGCAGCTCTGAAGAACATCTTCAGCATGCCAATTACTTGTTCAATGTCACATCTGGGTTGTCATACAGCATGCATTGGGTTGCTTCCTTGCAGGCGTTGCTAGCCCTGCTTTAAGTGGGTTTTCCTGGTCTCCGAACTACCAGCTGACGAACCTGCTTTGAGGTGCAACGCAGTCGGGAAATGGACTGATGCAGATGAAAGCATCATAGCAGCTGTCTGGGCACATTGGGCATCCTGCTTAGTCATCTTCTTGTGGGGGGGAACTCCAGCTGCACACTGCTGGGGTGGAGGCCCCAGCAGTGGATGAAATTCCACTCATTCTGATTGTTATCAACAGTGGTAAGAACATAAGAACATAAGAAATAGGAGCAGGAGTAGGCCAACTAGCCCTTCGAGCCTGCCCTGCCATTCAATAAGATCATGGCTGATCTGTCGTGGCTCAGTTCCACATTCCCGCCCTCTCCCCATAACCCTTAATCCCCTCTCTCATCAAAAACCCATCAACCCGTGTCTTAAAAATATTTAGCGAGGCAGCCTCCACCACTTCAACGGGCAGAGAATTCCAGTGATTCACCACCCTTTGAGTGAAGAAGTTCCTCCTCAACTCTGTTCTAAACCGCCCCCCCTTTATCTTGAGGCTATGCCCCCTAGTCCTACTATCCTTTCTGAGCGGGAAGAGTCTCTCCACCTCTATCCTATCCATCCCATTCATCATCTTATACGTCTCAATGAGATCTCCCCTCATTCTTCTAAACTCTAACGAGTACAAGCCTAATCTATTCAGCCTCTCCTCATAGCTCAACCCCCTCAACTCCGGCAACAGCCTAGTAAACCTCCTCTGCACTCCCTCCAAGGCCAAAATATCCTTGCGTAAGTACGGCGCCCAAAACTGCACACAGTACTCCAGCTGCGGCCTCACCAATGCCCTATACAGCCGCAGCAAGACCTCCCTACTTTTATATTCAATCCCCCTCGCGATGAAGACCAGCATCCCATTCGCCTTCCTGACCACCTGCTGCACCTGCAAGCTGGGTTTTTGCGACTCATGCACAAGGACCCCGAGGTCCCTCTGCACCGTCGCCTGCTGCAGTTTTTCTCCACGTAAGTAATAATCCTTCCTACCATTATTCCTACCAAAGTGGACCACCTCGCACTTGCCAACATTAAATTCCATTTGCCATTTCCTGGCCCATTCGCCCAGCCTATCTAGATCCTTCTGTAGACTCTCCCCACCCTCCGCACAATTTGCCTTTCCACCAATTTTGGTGTCATCAGCAAATTTCGACACCCTACACTCGGTTCCCTCCTCCAGATCATCTATATAAATGGTAAATAGCTGAGGCCCCAGCACCGACCCCTGGGGCACCCCACTAGTCACCAACCGCCAATCCGAATAGCACCCATTGACCCCCACTCTCTGCCTCCTATTTGACAACCAGTCCTCTATCCACGCTAACACCCTACCCCCAACTCCATGCCCCCTGACCTTCTGTAATAACCTCTTGTGAGGTACCTTGTCAAACGCCTTCTGAAAATCCAGAAAGACCACATCCACCGGCTCTCCTCTATCCACCGCCCTAGACACATCCTCATAGAACTCCAGTAAATTTGTCAGACACGACTTCCCTTTAAGGAAACCGTGCTGCGTCTGCTCTATCAAGGATGACATAATTTCCTGTTCTGGCAAACAAGCCATCAGTCACCTATCTTACACACTCATAGGCAGCCAGTGTTTCCAGCAGAGCCTTGGAATGACCCAGAGGTAAAGATGGTGGTGGTGATTTTAACAGCCACTGGTAAAGTGTGGTGATCAAGTCAAGAGGCTACAAATGTCAGCTGCCAACATACCCTGAGCCTGTTGAGATGCTGGATGATCAGGTGTGCCGAGAAACTGACCCTCATTCTGTTCACCATGTGGCAGCTATAGCCTTCTTCGAGGTTCCCTTCTCTTTTCCTCCCAACTCTCCTGTGGAGCTGCAATCCTGTGAAGAATGGCTTGTTGCTGTGACTGCTGGTCACCCTTGTCCTCATCTGAGATCCAAGAAACAAAGCATGCAGAGCTAACAGACCAGACCTCCCAAATGGAGATCAGGCAGATAACTCTGGAAAGTTGCCCAAGTAACCTCTTAGCACAAATATTAAGGTATTTCATATAAACAGACCAGAAAGTGACTGTGTTGCTTCAGAACTTGTTGGCAAAATTTCCCGATCATGTCTCAAGCATTCTCAATTGCCAGTGAGTTCTTGCCTTGCTTTCACTGGTGAATTGCAGGAAGCCCAGGTAACCCATGAACCCACAGTAAAATTGCAAAAACCGTGTATAATCTTGGTTGTGATTGAGTGATGAGCGCATTGAAATGGACAACTCATTTCTTCTGCACTGTCGGCATGGTTGGAGCAGGTACTGTCAGTTTCATTGGTTTTATCCCTCACCCTGCCCTCCTGCACTTTCAGATTCACTCCATTGTTTTTATACTTGGGCTTTTTTGGGTTAGATAGATGGATGAAAGAGGGTAGAATGAAGATTGGCATAGTTTGGGTAAATGTTATTCGAGTTACTTGCTCACATGGAGATTCAGAGAATTTCTACAGTGCAGAAGGAGGTTGTCTGGCCCATTGAGCCTGCACCAACAACATTCCCACCCAGACCCTATTCCCTTAACCCCACATATTTACCCTGCTAATCCCCCTGACACTAAGGGTTAATTTAGCATGGCCTAATCAACACACCTTTGAACGGTGGAAGGAAACCGGAGCACCCAGAGGAAACCCATGCAGACAAGGGGAGGACGTGCAAACTCCACACAGACAGGTGACCCGAGGCTGGAATTGATCCTGGTTCCTGGCTGTGAGGCAGCATTGCTAACCACTGTACCACCCTAAATGCCAACATGGACTGGTTGGACCAAATGGCCTGTTCCCATATTATAATGTCTATATATTTATGGAGATATAAGATACTGAAGTGCCACGGAAAAAAAACAGGTGAAATAAAAATGTTTTGTCTTGGAGTACTCAACTGAGGTTAACACCGAAAGGGATTGAAAATTCCACTAATGAACTAATCAATTTAGTTGCTTCTATGTTCCTGTGTATGGTCTTGAATAGTTGATCAGGCTGTCAGTTTGAAGCACGTGCAGATTCTGAGAAGGACAAAGTGCCTGCCTGGGTAATTCATTTTTAATTTAAAAAACAAATTGAGAATAGCTTGTTATACTTCAGCTTGTATAGGACACAGCACTATCAATTGATTTTTATTTTATTTTCATTGGCCTTGCCAGATGAGACCTTGCAGCTTAATCTTTAAATCTTCTAATGCCATTTACTTTGCATCATTTCCACAGATTAGATACTGGCAAATGCAGCTGAGTTATTTCATAGGCGTTCTGCTGCCTTTACAAAGTTTTGCTGCGTTCACTGTGCAGTTTTTGTTTGATGTCGACCCCAAGGAAGCCAGCTATTGCACATAGTTATCAACTTTACCAGATCGGAGACAACCACTTATTACCTGCATTCGGATGAATCTAGTATTTCTGACACCGGCACCCTCACCAGGACTTGTTATACTGGATGTCACCAGCATACCTCAACAATAAGAACCTCATTGGATCCTCATTCTCTTCCAATTTCCCTTGTCATCATGAGCTCTTCCTCCAACAGAAAGGTGGAACCTGTCTGATCCACTCATTCAGCAGAGAGCATCTTTGATGTAAAGCGATATGACATGCAATTTGCTTGGACTCACAATTTTCCAATTGGGAATCAAGCATTCAATTACCCAAAATGAGTTTTCATCGAAAATGAACTCAACATTACAGACACCGTAACTGAGGAATGTGGCAGGGCAATGCCATCGAGTTTGACTTGTGCCTCGTTCTACATTGCTGCTTATATTTCAGTTGAATTATATTCAATTGAACCTGGGTCCCACACCCTGCCCCCCCTCATTTTCAAGACTGGTAACAACACTGGCTTTTTCTTCAGATAGACAAGAGTAACGGTGAACAAAAATTTTCATTGCTCATTCTTTCTGCATTGGGGACAACAAAGCGAATCTCCGGCACGATTAGAGTGACACGGTGGCACATTGGTTAGCTATATATATCTCCATTTTATCAATCTGTTCATCATGTGTACAAATTTTTTGATGAGGTTTCTTTTGCAGCCTTGGTCAAATATTTTTAAACACTAATAATTGCAGCATCACAGCGCTAGGGACCCAATTCCAGCCTCAGGTCACTGTGTGTGTGGAGTTTGTATGTTCTCCATGTGTCTGCGTGGGTTTCCCCCGAGTGCCCCGGTTTCCTCCCACAATCCAAAGATAAAAACTAGAAGCAGGAATAGGCCATTTGGTCCTTTGAGCCTGCTCTGCTATTCATTTTAATCATGCTGATCATCATATTCAATATCCTGATGCTGCCTTCCCCCATATCCCTTGATCCCTTTAGCCCCAAGAACTATGTCTAATTGCTTCTTGAAACCAAACAATGTTTTGGTCTCAACTACTTTCTGTGTTCAGAGTCACCACTCTCGGGGTGAAGAAATTTCTCCTCATCTCAGTTCTAAAAGGTTTACCCCTTATCCTCAAACTATGACCTCTAATTCTAGACTCCTCCACCATTCGGAACACTCTTTCTGAATTTACCTTGTCTAACCCTGTTAGAATTTTATAAGTTTCTATGACATCTCCTCTCACTCTTCCAAACTCCAGTGAATATAATCGGAATCAACTTAATCTCTCCTCATATGACAGACCTGCCACCCCAGGGATTGTTGTACTCCCTCTATAGCAAGGACATCCTTCCTCAGATAAGGACACCAAAACTGCACACAATACTCCAGGTGTGGCCTCACCAATGC
Organism: Carcharhinus amblyrhynchos; assembly: GCF_965287045.1. NCBI lineage: Eukaryota > Metazoa > Chordata > Chondrichthyes > Carcharhiniformes > Carcharhinidae > Carcharhinus > Carcharhinus amblyrhynchos. The sequence continues at coordinate 34,643,717 of NC_137332.1, read as the reverse complement.
CCTATACAATTGCAGCGAAACACCCCTATTCCTATACTCAAATCCTTTCATTATGAAGGCCAACAAAGCATTTGCCTTCTTTACTGCCTGCTGTACCAATATGCTTACTTCCAGATGTGTAGATTAGGTGGATTGGCCAAGCGAAATTGTCCCTTAGTGTCAGGGGGATTAGTAGGGTAAATACATGGGGTTACGGGGAGAGAGCCTGAGTGGAATTGTTATTGGCCTCCTTCTGCATTGTTGGGATTCTATGATTAAAAATGAAGTGCTGCTCACAGTGAATACATTCAAGGCAATTTGTTTTAAAATCTTTGAAAAGAGAGAAAGGACCCCCAAGTCAAAAGCAGACATTTCGCTGTAAATCTCCGACAATCTCACTGATAGTTTCAGGCATGGTGAATTAATCCGATGTCCGATTGACCATATTTCGTGCACCTGTGATTTTCACTGTAGGATAGGAGTGGAAAATTTGTAATTTGTCATCGAAATTTTCATTGGCCAAACTGCCCAGGCAGGCAGGAAATTAGAATAGCTTTTTTTTCAACAGCTAAGGTTGAGGACTTTCATAGAACTGGTGCCACGCTAACACTGAGCCAAGCACATGAAGTTAAAAAAAAAGAGCGGATGTTGTATTTGGCTATATTCGTATTTAACTGCAGCTGTTAAAAAATGTGGCAGAGCTCGCAAATGCGTGCCAGGCATCTGGCTCTAATTAGACAAATATGCAAGGTGGAAAAGAATTTTTCAACTACTTCACAAAGTAAGAAAATCTGCCAGGTTCAATCCTATTTGCTGAACAAAAGGGGGTACGTGGTTAGTATGCCGGAGTGCAACGTACAACAGTCCTCTTTGCATCAGTTCTCCCCAACCCCCCCAACAATGGCTGATCTTTCTAGCAGATATACACTGTGAATAGTGCTACTGATTACCTGGAATACAAAATAAAACCATGCCATAGTAGGTAAGTGCAAAAATAGCTGTGCTCTGTAACTAGTTATTTTCAAAAATGTAAAAGTCCATGAAAAGGGAAAAATGCGTGACCTTTCTGAGTAAGCCAAATTCAATTTTACAAGTTTTTTTTAAGCTTAAACCAGTTTCAGTGCTTGTTCATCCAACTCCAGCTCCTTCGCACACACAAACAAAAAATGTGTTTTAATAAAATGCTTGTCTGATTCCCTTCCCCCCACCCACCCGCCCCCACCATCACTGGAGATGTTACACTCTGGTACTGATACTCTGACACATGCTGAATGACACACACAATAGATAATGCATGCACAGTTTGGCTTTCAGTAATATTCCATTTAGCCTGCTTACTAGATGAAACAGAATGCATTTTCGACGTTATAGTGCAGTTTCAAACCCACTTTTGTTTAATTTTTGGCATCTGGTTTCCACTCAAATTTTACAGAAGATAGGATCCAATTTTTTTTAGAAACATAGGACACAGATTTAAGGTGCGGGGAGGGAAGTACAGAAGTGATGTTAGAACATAAACATAGAACATAGAACATTACAGCGCAGAACAGGCCCTTCGGCCCACGATGTTGCGCCGACCAGTTACAAAAACAATGACCCACTAGCCTATACCAATCCCTTTTCGTCCATAAACCTATCCAGAGATCTCTTAAACGCCCCCAAGCTAGACGCATTTACAACTGCAGCAGGCAGGGCATTCCAATCCCTCACCACCCGCTGGGTAAAGAACCTACCCCTGACATCCGTCCTGTAGCTACCCCCCCTTAATTTAAAGCCATGCCCCCTCGTGCTAGCTTTCTCCATCCGAGGAAAAAGGCTATCACTATCCACCCTATCTAAACCTCTAATCATCTTATATGTTTCAATAAGATCCCCTCTTAGCCGCCTTCTTTCCAACGAAAACAACCCTAAATCCCTCAGTCTCTCCTCATAGGACCTCCCCACCATACCAGGCAACATCCTAGTAAACCTCCTCTGCACCCTCTCCAACGCCTCCACATCCTTCTTGTAATGCGGGGACCAGAACTGCACACAGTACTCCAAGTGCGGTCGCACTAGAGTAGTGTACAGTTGCAACATGACGCTGCGACTCCTAAATTCAATCCCCCTACCAATAAACGCCAAGACACCGTACGCCTTCTTAACAACCTTATCTACTTGATTCCCAACTTTCAGGGATCTATGTACACATACACCTAGATCCCTCTGTTCATCCACACTATTCAAAGTCCTCCCGTTAGCCCTATACTCGACACATCTGTTGCTCCTACCAAAGTGAATTACCTCACACTTCTCCGCATTCATCCGCCACCTCTCGGCCCAGCTCTGCAACCTATCTAAGTCTCCCTGCAGACTATGACACCCTTCCTCACAATCTACCACACCTCCAACTTTGGTGTCATCAGCAAATTTACTAATCCACCCAACTATACCCTCATCCAGATCATTAATAAAAATTACAAACAACAGTGGCCCCAAAACAGATCCCTGAGGCACACCACTCGTAACTGAACTCCATGATGAATATTTACCATCAACCACCACCCTCTGTCTCCTATCTGATAGCCAAATCCTGATCCAACTTCCTAGATTACCCACAATCCCATACATCTGCATTTTCTGCAGAAGCCTACCATGGTGAACCTTATTGAACGCCTTACTAAAATCCATATATACCACGTCAACTGCCTTGCCCCCATCCACCTCTTTGGTCACCTTCTCAAAAAACTCAATAAGGTTAGTAAGGCACGACCTACCCGCTACAAAACCATGCTGACTATTTCTAATCAATTCATTACACTCCAAATAACTATAAATCCTATCCCTAATAATTTTTTCTAAAACCTTGCCCACTACAGAAGTAAGACTCACCGGTCTATAATTCCCGGCAAAGTCTCTGTTCCCCTTCTTAAACAATGGGACAACATTCGCTATCCTCCAATCCTCCGGGACTACACCAGAGACCAATGACGACCTGAAGATCAGAGCCAGAGGCTCTGCAATCACCTCTCTAGCCTCCCAGAGAATCCTAGGGTAGATCCCATCCGGACCAGGGGACTTATCTATTTTCAGCCCCTCAAGAATTTCCAGCACATCCCCCTTATCAACCGTAATACTGTCTATTTTACACCCCTGCAACCCAATGTCCTCCTCAGCTATATTCATGTCCCCCTGCGTGAACACCGAAGAGAAATATTGGTTCAATACTTCTCCAATCTCCTCCGGTTCCACACACAACTTCCCCCTGCTGTCTGTAACTGGCCCTAATCTTGCCCTGACCAACCTTCTGTTCTTGACATACCTATAGAACGTACCTATAGAGACACATACATATATGACATACCTATAGAACCTATAGGGGTAAGTTTTTCACTCAGAGGGTGGTGAGTGAATGGAATCGGCTGCCGTCAGTGGTGGTGGAGGCGAACTCGCTGGGGTCTTTTAAAAGACTTCTGGATGAGTATATGGGGTTTAATAGGATTGGGGGTTATAGATAGGTATATAGATTGGTAGGTGTGATGTGATCGGCACATCTCGTGGGCCGAAGGGCCTGCTTGTGCTGTAGTGTTCTATGTTCTATGTTCTATATCATGTAAAAATTAGTATGCGGTGGTCTAAATGTCTACAGCATTGGCAACTTTATCATGAACGGAAAGACTAATTAGTTGCTTTTTGCTTCAAGTTAATAAAAAAGAAAATCACTCCAGGCTGATTTAACTGATTTTGTTTGTCTGCCAAGAAGTGATGTATGACAGTGCGGTGAAACTTAATTGTACCTTGAAACCTTGGAGAATTTTTGAGGTGGTCTTTATTTGCAGGAAGTCACTTACTGTGGACTATGGTCTGTTTTATTGATTTGTCATTAAGAACTCATTTGGAGTGGGCAGTAGAGATGGGTTGTGTTTTGTGCAGGATCTAGTATACTTATACTGATAAGTAGAATAGAATTCATCGTGATTGGTATGATAGGACAGCACCAATCCTCTTAGTAAATCATCAGACTAATTTACTTTCAAAACAAAAAATTCATTATTTAGTTAACTTGTATCAAAGCAAATAATTTATACCACAATAGCTAAGAATGTAGACATATCAGAGTATAGCAACAGGAGTAGGCCATTTAGTCCCTTGAGCCTGTTTACCCCAATGGTTGCTCTGTGACCTAATTTGATATGAACATGTGTCTTTGCCCCATTTCCTTTAATAATGTCAGATAATAAAAGTCTGTCAATATCAGATTCATAATTTACAGCTGATGTGGCCAATAACTGTCCAACGATGTACGGCTTAGGTGGATTGTCCATACTAAATTGCCCCTTAGTGTCAGGAGGACTGACTAAGGTAAATGCATGGGGTTATAGGGATAGGGCCTGGGTGGGATTGTGGTCGGTGCAGACTCGATAGACTGAATGGCCTCCTTTTGCACTGTAGGATTCTATGATTTGTTCTTTGTGGATAACAGTTCAAACTTTTTGTGTATTGACATGTTTCCTAATTTCACATCTGAAATGGCTGGCTCTAACTTTTAGACTATGTCTCTCAGTCCTAGACTTCCCAGCCAGCAGAAATATTCACTCGTGATCGATCCCACCTGTTCTCCTTACTACTGTTCTGACATGGATCCTTCTACTTTTGAGTCTAGTTATGAGACTTGGTCTAAGATAAATTGTGCATAAATTCTGGTATCTCAACACTGATGTGCTGGGTTCCCCCACCATTGAGAATGGGAATATTTATGGAGTCTCCTCCTCCAGTTAGTTGTTTAATTGTCCACCACCATTCGCACCTGGATGGGACAGGACTGCAAAACATAGATCACACCTATTAGATGAAACACATCTGGGCCAACATGGCGTGCCCATGTCAGGACTCAACCTGACTAAGACGTGTAGCAGCATGTGCAGATTGAGATGGAAGCTTCCAGTGACTGTATGTCCTGAAACACCATGTGCAACACTGTCTGAAACATCAACAATGTGGATCTTCAAACAACCTCCCCCTGGAGGTGGAACTTCAATCCGCAGGTGGAGGTTGCAGGAGGTACTCTTGGATGATGATGGTCTGTGGTGGTAATTATGGGGAGAAGAGGAATGAAGAAGTGAGGTCGGTGTGGAGGTCTAGAATGGGATGAAGAGGTTGGGTGTGTTAGGGGAAAGAGAGGAATACTGCGAGGGCCATGGAATGGGAGAGCTGGTGCAGGAGGGTGGGATAGGCTGTGGTGCATTGTGGGTAGATTGGGTGTTGTGCAGGTGTGAGCAGGCATGAGGGAGTGTGTAGGTGTGAGCGGGCATGAGGGAGTGTGTAGGTGTGAGTGGGCATGAGGGAGTGTGCAGGTGTGAGCGGGCATGAGGGAGTTTGCAGATGTGAGCGCGTATGAGGAGTGTGCAGGTGTGAGCGGGCATGAGGGAGTGTACAGATGTGAGTGGGCGTGAGGGAGTGTGCAGGTGTGAGCGGGCATGAGGGAGTGTGCGGGTGTGAGCAGGCATGAGGGAGTGTGCAGATGTGAGCGGGCATGAGGGGTGTGCAAGTGTGAGTGGGCATGAGGGAGTGTACAGGTGTGAGCGGGCATGAGGGAGTTTGCAGATGCGAGCGCGCATGAGGGAGTGTACAGATGTGAGTGAGCATGAGGGAGTGTACAGATGTGAGTGGGCATGAGGGAGTGTACAGATGTGAGTGGGCATGAGGGAGTGTACAGATATGAGTGGGCATGAGGGAGTGTACAGATATGAGTGGGCATGAGGGAGTGTGCAGGTGTGAGCGGGCATGAGGGAGTGTGCAGGTGTGAGTGAGCATGAGGGAGTGTGCAGGTGTGAGTGAGCATGAGGGAGTGTGCAGGTGTGAGTGGGCATGAGGGAGTGTGCAGGTGTGAGTGAGCATGAGGGAGTGTGCAGGTGTGAGTGAGCATGAGGGAGTGTGCAGGTGTGAGTGAGCATGAGGGAGTGTGCAGGTGTGAGCGGGAATGAGGGAGTGTGCAGGTGTGAGTGAGCATGAGGGAGTGTGCAGGTGTGAGCGGGCATGAGGGAGTGTGCAGGTGTGAGCGGGCATGAGGGAGTGTACAGATGTGAGCGGGCATGAGGGAGTGTGCAGGTGTGAGCGGGCATGAGGGAGTGTACAGATGTGAGCGGGCATGAGGGAGTGTGCAGGTGTGAGTGAGCATGAGGGAGTGTACAGATGTGAGCAGGCATAAGGGAGTGTACAGATGTGAGCGGGCATGAGGGAGTGTGCAGGTGTGAGTGGGCATGAGGGAGTGTGCAGGTGTGAGTGAGCATGAGGGAGTGTACAGATGTGAGCGGGCATAAGGGAGTGTACAGATGTGAGCGGGCATGAGGGAGTGTGCAGGTGTGAGTGAGCATGAGGGAGTGTGCAGGTGTGAGAGGCATGAAGAAGTGTGCAGGTGTGAGAGGCATGAGGGAGTGTGCAGGTGTGAGTGGGCATGAGGGAGTGTGCAGGTGTGAGGGGACACAAGGGAGTGTGCAGGTGTGAGAGGCATGAAGAAGTGTGCAGGTGTGAGAGGCATGAGGGAGTGTGCAGGTGTGAGTGGGCATGAAGAAGTGTGCAGGTGTGAGTGGGCATGAGGGAGTGTGCAGGTGTGAGAGGCATGAGGGAGTGTGCAGGTGTGAGGGGACACAAGGGAGTGTGCAGGTGTGAGAGGCATGAAGAAGTGTGCAGGTGTGAGAGGCATGAGGGAGTGTGCAGGTGTGAGGGGACACAAGGGAGTGTGCAGGTGTGAGTGGACATGAAGACTGTGCATTTGTGAGTGGGTGTGCAGCTTCCCCGGCATCTCATCCACAGTCCATCCCAGGGTCTCACCATCCAAACTGGATGTCAGTGATGCCTGTTCCTCCGAGTGCTGGTGAGTTTGGCTGATGTTGTCTCCTCCTGCTGCAGATACGTGTCCATCTGGTGACCAGCAGAATGTGACACCCTGAGCTACATCTGGTACCCATCCAGATGTGTGTCTCTGTGCAGGTGACTGCTGTGATGCCTCTGCAGGGGCACTTTCTCTCTCCTCCCCAGTGTCCTCCGATGCTCTGTGGGCTGGAGGATATGCTGGACTGGACCTCCCTCCCTTGCCCTCTCCTTGCTGGCACAGTGAGGGACTGCATGACCTGCCTCCAATATGGAAGAGCTCGTGATCTTTAGGTTTCTATGTGACTACATTGTGCGTGGATCCTTACTGGACTCTTACTCTCTGTGCAGGCTGGGTCTGGTTCATCCCCAGCCTGCTGGACTGCTTACTCCTTGAACTCAGTGAGCTTCTGTAGTCAGTCTGGCATCTCCCAACTTCCCTCTCTCTCTCCTGCTATGGCTCATCTTTTCCTGCACAAAGAGGAAAGGTGGGGTGGAGAGCTTTGGTTTTTATGTATCCTTCTCACGCTTGCAGTTTTATAAATAACCCACTGGATTATGTTCCATCTGATTGATGGGCTGCAGATTGTCTACAAGGCTCCTGAAACAATACCTTCCAGAGAAGTGAGCACATGCAGATTAAAAGATAGGGCTCACAAAAGCATGTCATTAACAGCCCTTGCTAGTGCCCTCAATTTACCAGCAAGGTTAACCAGGTTAGTCCTTTCCCTATAAACCCACTCACCCAATGACCCACACAGGCAGTGCCCTTGCCACTGAGGCCCATGTGCTCTCTATCATTCACTGAGATGAGTTGAAAGTTCACTTACTCTGATGAGTGGATGAGGTCATTCATGCATTTCCGGCAATGTAGAGCAACTCTCTGGAGAAGGCCCTGGACACTAGCCACCTTGGAGACTTCCTCCCAATCAGGGTTGGTCCTCCCGCTGCCATCCCCTGGGTAGCGGATGTCCCTCGTCACCTCCATTGCATTGAACAGGAATTCTAGGGATGCATCACTGAATTTGGGGGCCAGCGCTCTCTGTGATTGGTGGGTCAACTCCTCCTTCAGTGGTGGGTAAGTTGACATTTGGCACCTTTCAAATATGGCGTGCATATATGACAGCAAGGAGCACACCATCATGCCCCTCCTGCCACGTGAAACTGGAAACCCTGACTTCATAATTCATTAGACCAGCATCACACAAAATGGCACAAATCCCCAACAGCCTCTGCAATGGGAAAGATCTGTAGTTCCCAATTCATGTCGCACTATCTGTAACCCCCGTGACTTGCCTGGGTTTGCAAAACCTCACTTACTGTACTGTCTGGAGACAATACACATCTCTTTAAACTGTGATCAGTGCTCCTTCCACTCACATTGTCGGCCACTTCAGGACTTGAACAGCAGGTTAGGTGTAAGGATTCGCATTCTAATCAGTAATCTCTAAACTGTCCGTGCTTTATATGCTCTGTCTAAGGCCAGAACTCTCCATTCACCTGACGAAGAGGGAAACCTCGAAAGCTTGTGAGTCTATTATCAAATAAATCGTTTGGACTAAAACCTGGTGTTGTCAGACTTTTTACTGTGTTTACGTCAGTCCAACGCCGGCTTACCCACATCGTTCCCAATTCGGCTATGGGACTTAATCCCGGAATGGAAAATTCCACCCGTACTCTGCTAATTGCTCCATAGTTGTTTATTATTACTACAATTTGACATGGTAATAGAATAGACACACCGCTTGAGGCAGGATTCCAAGCTCACTCTCTGAGTGAAAGAGTCTCACATATGAATGATTGATGTCAGTAGTACAGCATCTACATCATACATTAACATCCCATCTGTGAACTCTTCATACTACGACTACCTTGAATACTTCAATCACATTACCCTTTAATCTTCAGGGAATACAGTCCTTGTGTGTGTAACATCTCCTGGTAATTAAACCCTTGAAGTCAGCTATTGTTCTGGTGAAACTGCACTCCCTCAAAGGTTAATGTATCTTCCTTACTCACAGTACTCCAAATGTGGCCTAACCAGGACTTTGTAAAGCTGAAATATGAACCCTAACCCCTTGTATTGTAGTCCTCTGGAGAGAGGCCAGTATTCCACTACCCTCTTGATTATTTTCTGTTCTCATTCATGATATTTGAATATGTATATGAAACTGGAACCTGAAGTTTCTTTAGAATGCCACTGTTTCACCATTTAGAAAATATCCTGTTCTATCTTTTCTAAGTCCGAAGTGGATATCTTCACACTCGCCTACCTTGAAATCTATTCGCCACACTTTTGCATGCTCAGTGAATCTATCATTATCTCTTTATAATTTTATGCTTTTATCATTACTGATTACAATCCCTCCTACCCTTACATCATCAGCAAATTTAACGATGTAACTTTTAGCCCTTTCATTCATAAATACATTGAATAATCGAGGTCTCAACACTGATCCTTATAGGACACCACTAATGACATTTTGTCAATTAGAGGGCAGGAAGGGGGAACTCTGCATCAGGGGAATGGAGGCTTGTTGTGGGGCCAGTGACTGGGGGTTGGGGCTACTGATCGGGGAGGTCGAGGCCACCGATTGGGAATTGAGGCCAGCAATCAGGAGGTTGGCAGTTGGATGGGGGGGATTCTCTGTACAGGTAGCAATTGGAGGAATGGTTTGTGGGGGGTCACAAGGGGTGCTATCCGGACCGGGGGGGGGGGCGGGTGGGGGGGGTGGTGCTGGAGGTTGAGATCCCGGCGATGTCCAAGGGGCAGGGGGTGGAGAGCCTGGTGATGTCCGGGATGCTGGGAGCTGAGATCCCAGTGGTGCCTGGGCAGGGGGTGGAGAGCCTGGTGATGTCCAGGGGACTGAGGGCTGAGAACCTAGTGATGTCCAGGGAGCGGGGGGCTGAGAGCCTGGCGATGTCCAGCGAGCGGGGGGCTGAGAGCCTGGCGATGTCCAGGGAGCGGGGGGCTGAGAGCCTGGCGATGTCCAGGGAGCGGGGGGCTGAGAGCCTGGTGATGTCCAGGGGGCTGAGGGCTGAGAGCCTGGTGATGTCCAGGGAGCGGGGGGCTGAGAGCCTGGCGATGTCCAGGGAGCGGGGGGCTGAGAGCCTAGTGACGGGGCGGAGAAGTGGCAGATGGACTTCAACATGGATAAATGTGTAGTGGTCCATTTTGGCAGGACCGATGGGATGAAGGAGTATAATATCAAGGGTAGGAATCTGAGCAGTGCTGAGGAGCAGAAGGATCTTGGCGTCCGGGTCCATAGGACTCTTAAATCGGCCTCGCAGGTGGAGGATGTGGTCAAGAAGGCGTATGGTGTACTGGCCTTCGTTAATCAAGGGATTGAGTTTAGGAGTCAGGAGGTAATGCTGCAGCTTTATAAGACCCTTGTCAGACCCCACTTGGAGTACTGTGCACAGTTCTGGTTGCCTCACCACAGGAAGGATATGGAGGCTATTGAGAGGGTACAGAGGAGATTTACAAGGATGTTGCCTGGATTGGGAGGCATGCCTTATGAAGATAGGTTGAGGGAGCTAGGTCTCTTCTCCATAGAGAGACGAAGGTTGAGAGGTGACCCGATAGAGGTTTATAAAATGTTGAGAGAAATAGATAGGGTGGATTCTCGGAGGCTATTTCCCAGGGCTGAAATGGTTGCTACGAGAGGACACAGGTTTAAGGTGCTGGAGAGTAGGTACAGAGGAGATATTAGGGGTAAGTTTTTCACTCAGAGGGTGGTGAGTGAGTGGAATCGGCTGCCATCGGTGGTGGTAGAGGTGAACTCGCTGGGGTCTTTTAAAAGACTTCTGGATGAGTACATGGGATTTAATGGGATTGGGAGTTACAGATAGTTCTATGGCCTGGTAGGTATGGATATGATCAGCGCAACTTGTGAGCCAAAGGGCCTGTTTGTTCTGTAGTGTTCTATGTTCTATGTTCAATGATGTCTGGGGAGGGGGTGGCGGAGAGCCTGGTGATGTCCAGAGAGGGGGTGGCTGAGAGCTGGTGATGTCCAGAGGCCTGGGGGCTGAGAGCCTGGTGATGTCCAGAGAGGGGGTGGCTGAGAGCTGGTGATGTCCAGAGGCCTGGGGGCTGAGAGCCTGGCTATGTCCGAGTAGCTGAGGGCTGAGAGCCCATTGATGTCTGGGGGGCCAGGGGTTAAGAGCCCAGTGATGTCCGGGGAGGGGCTGGCTGAGAGCCTGGTGATGTCTGGGTGGCTGGGAGGGAGTAAACAAATCACCTGCTATACTGGGAGATCTGGTGCGAGTGCAATGGTGCCCTGAGCACTCCTCTACCGGCTTCTCTCACAGGTTCATGCTCTGCCCATCCCCCCTTACTGGCATGAATCTCCTGACAGCCTTTGCATTACAGAGTGCCGTAAATAACCGAGTCTCAGCCCACTGTAAAACAGGCGAGAAAACCTCCTCACATTTTCTCACCCTTTTGACACTTAGGGTGGGATTTTCTAGCCGAACTTGCCCCAAAGCTGGTAACTCCTGCCCAACCTCAATGACCCTTGGCATAGTCCGTGTCCTGCTCACTATGAATCCCACAGCGTATGGGATGGGAAAATTCCACCCTTAGAATTTTTGGAGGGAAATTCCACCCATTGTCTTTTGTTGCAGAACACTTTAATCAGCTGGCTTCAACCTGTATAATACATTTAAAAGGTTATTTTTGTTGTTTGTTTCATTAACAAAACATCAGTAAAACAAATGGCCACAAATGGTGTTTTAGGCCATACACCTTCTAAACGACACATAATGAGTTAATTTTCCTTCCTGCTTGTTCTGCACAGGATTGTTGGTCGAGTCCAGGACTACAGTGACTCAGCTGAATTTTATTTGGCAGCTGCAGAGATGCAGAACAGTAATCCAAATGTATCACTGCAGATCTGTAAATAGGCAGATCGAAGGCATGGAGTTGAGCTCCTTAACGAGGCTGGTGCCAATGGTATGAAAGCCGCAAAATAAGAAAATGAGGCAATGTTCTTTGGGTGTGGTCTGTTGGGGAGAACATTAGCACGAATGCCCCGTGTGTGTGTGCCAAAAGCATCAGGAATACGTGGAGCAGGTCCAGCTGACTTGTTGTACGATTTGCAATCTCGGACAGTGCAGGTCCATTGTACACATCTACAACTGGGCATGTGTTCAGCTGTACAAGGGCCTCGCACTGATATCATTTACAGGGCCAGGCATCCAACTTGAAGATGAGGCAGAGTTTGTGAGAATACTGGGCAGAATTCTGCGGCTGTGCTGGTCTAAAATCCAGAAATTCCCACCCGACTGTCAATGGGGCTTCACATTGTCCGCAACCCACCCGCTAAAATTCTAACGGCGGGCAGGATGGGAGAATTCCAGCCACTGTGGTTGGAATTTGGAGGGACTGCGATGAGTTGGTGAATTCATCCAGGAAGGGAAGAGGATTTTGTGTCACCTGTCCACATCACGTCCTCAAGACGTATAGGGGCTGGAGTCACAGTGCCCCTGGGTGTGCAACATGACAAAGAAATGAAGCAGGGGCTGTAGAGAGGAGAACATAAGAACATAAGAAATAGGAGCAGGAGTAGGCCATCTAGCCCTTCGAGCCTGCCCCGCCATTCAATAAGATCATGGCTGATCTGAAGTGGATCAGTTCCACTTTCCCGCTTTCCCCCCATAGCCCTTAGTTCCCTTGTCTATCAGAAATCTACCTACCAGTGACTTAAATATATTCGACGAGGTAGCCTCCACCACTTCAATAGGCAGAGAATTCCAGAGATTCACCACCCTTTGAGTGAAGAAGTTCCTCCTCAACTTCCGTTCTGTGAGAGGAAGGAAGAGGAGGGTCCTCCATCGAAGGACAAAGCTACCAATGCATTTTCAATTCCAGCCTTGGGTCACTGTCTGCATGGACTTTGCATATTCTCCCCATGTCTGTGTGAGTTTCCTCCAGGTGCTTCAGTTTCCTCCCACGTTCTGAAGGATGTGCTGGTTAGATGCATTGACCCAAACAGATGCTGGACTATGATGACCAGGGGAATTTCACTGTAACTTCATTGCAGTGTTAATGTCAGCCTTTCTTGTGACTAGAATCATAGAGGAAACAGACCCTTTGGCCCAACTTGTCCACGCGCCTTTTCTTTCAGCCCCTAAACTAGTCCCTATTGCCCACGTTTGGCCCATATCCCTCTACACCCATCTTACCCATGTAACTATCTAAATGTGTTTTAAAAGACAAAGTTGTACCACCTCTACTACTACCCCTGGCAGCTTGTTTCAGACACTCACCACACTCTGTGTGAAACAATTGCCCCTCTGGACCCTTTTGTACCTCACCTCTCTCACCTTAAATCTATGTCCTCTAGTTTTAGATTCCCTTAACTTCGGGAAAAGATCTTGACTATCCAACTGATCTACGCCCCTCTTATTTTCTAGAGCTCTGTAAGATCATCCCTAAGCCTCCGACACTCCAGAGAAAAAAGTCCAGGTCTATTCAGCCTCTCCTTATAACTCAAACCATCAAGTCCCGGTAGCACCCTAGCGTGCTTTCTAGTTTAATAATATCCTTTCTATGATAGGGTGACCAGAACTGTACTCAGTATTCCAAGTGTGGCCTTACCAATGTGTTGTACAGCTTCAACAAGACGTCCCAACTCCTGTATTCAGTGTTCTGACCAATGAAACGAAGCATGCTGAATGCTTTCTTCACCACTCTGTCTACCTGTGATTCCACTTTCAAGGAACCCCTAGATCTCTTTGTTCTGTAACTCTCCCCACTGCCCTACCATTAACTGAGTAAGTCTTGCCTTGGTTTGATTTATCAAAATGCATCACCTCGCATTTATCTAAATTAAACTCCATCTGCCATTCGTCAGCCCACTGGCCCAATTGATCAAGATCCCGTTGCAATCCTAGATAACCTTCTTCACTGTCCACTATGCCACCAATCTTGGTGTCATCTGCAAACTTACTAACCATGTCTCCTATATTTGCATCCAAATCATTAATATAAATGACAAGTAATAGTGGACACAGCACTGATCCCTGAGGCACACCACTGGTCACAGGCCTCTAGTTTGAAAAACAATCCTCTAAACCGCCCTCTCTCTAGCTTCTATCATCAAGCTAATTTTGTATCCATTTAGCTACCTCGCCCTGGATCCCATGAGATTTAACTTTATGCAACAACCTACCATGTGGTACCTTGTCGAAGGCCTTTCTAAAGTCCATGTAGATAACATCAACTGCACTGCTCTCATTTACCTTCTTGGTTACCCCTTCAAATATTCAGTCAAATTTGTCAGTCATGATTTGCCACTCATAAAGCCATGCTGACTGTCCCTAATCAGTCCTTGCATTTCTAAATGCCTGTAGATTCTGCCTCTCAAAATACCTTCTAACAATTTATCCACTACAGATGTGAGGCTCACCAGCCTGTAGTTCCCAGGCTTTTCCCTGCAGCCCTTTTTAAACAAAGGAACATCGTTTGCCACCTTCCAATCTTTAGGCACCTCCCCAGTGACTATCAATGATTCAAATATCTCTGCTAGGGGATCCACAATTTCCTCCCTAGCCTCCCACAACATCTTGGGATACACTTCATCGGGTCTCAGCGAGTTATCTACCTTGATGCTTTAAGAGTTCCAGTACCTCCTTCTCTGTAATATGTACAGTCTTCAAGACATCACTTTTTATTTCCCCAAGTTCTCTAACATCTATGCATTTCTCAACAGTAAATACTGATGAAAAATATTCATTTAGGATCTCACCCATCTCTTGTGGATCTGCACACAGATGACCTTGTTGATCCTTAAGAGACACTATTCTCTCCCAAGTTACTCTTTTGCCCTTTATGTATTTGTAGAAGTTCTTTGGATTCTCCTTTGCCTTATTTACCAAACCAATCTCATGTCCTCTTTTCCCTCTTAACTCTACTGCTACACCCCCTGTGCTCTTCAAAGGATCCACTTGATACAGCTGCCTATGTATGCATGTCATGTACCTCCTTCTTCTTCTTGACCAGGGCCTCAATATCCACAGTCACTAGTAAACAAACTTTACTTTATATTGCTGTCTGCCTCAATGAGTTTGAGATTTTCAGTGCAGTTGGTGAGTTTCTGAAGCTTCTATCAGCCATGTCAGTCAAACATTGGATGATGAACCAAGATGAAAACTTTTTCTAAAGTCAGTCGACTTTTAGAAGGTAGGTTTCAAAGGCTATGTCAACTTTAATGTCATAATTAGATACCATATGATAACATAAGTAAACTTTTAATTCAGTGATTGATGATTTAACTTTGTTCTTAAAAGCAAAATGACCATTAAAGTGACCAACACTGCGGAAGTATTCAGATGTATTCAAGTACATTATTTATTGGACAAAGTGCTCTTCTGAATTCAATATTGAGATTCAGGCTTTAATGCGTCAATCACCCTGTGCTTTAATCATTACGTTGATTGAGGATCCAATCATCTGTTCAGCCTTTGAAGGAGAGAAAAAATGGCCATCTATTTCACTACTTCAAAGATGCTTCACCAGAGTAATAGGATGGGTCCAGTCTCTGCACAATGCCATGTGCCACATTGGAGGAAACAAAGGGGGGCCTTCCAGGCAAACAAAGAAAAAGAGAGTGATAATTGTAATAACAAGGGAACAAAACAATGGCCCAGAATAGGTGCTAATAGCCGAATAGAAGTCCAGCGCCACCTGATGTAAAACATGAGAACAATATGCAAACTAGCACTTGGGCAACGTTAAAGCTTACATCTCCAGTCCAAAGAAGAATCATATTGGACTCAAATTATTAACTCTGTTTCTCTCTCTACAGGTGCTACCAGACATGCTGAGAGTTTCCAACACTTCCTGTTTTTATTCCTGCTCTCCAGCATCTTCAGTGTTTTATTTTTATTGGTGTACTCTGGATGTTAAGTCTGCTAATGGGTGAATGATGTGTGTGTAATGCACTGAGCAGGGTGGGAGGTTGGTGGTAGAAGATATCTTGTGAAGAAACATTGAAGTGGCAATCTATGTGAAGTCAATGGACATTTTTTGGCAGTGCTGCCAAGTCCTCAGTGTTGAGTCCTTGCACTGAAATCCATAGAATCTATAAAATGGAATCCCTACAGTGCAGAAGGGGGCCATTCAGCCCATCGAGTCTACACTGACCATAATCCCACACAGGCCCTATCCCCATAACTCCACATATCTATCTTGCTAATCCCTCTGACACTTAGGTCACTTTAACACAGCCAATCCATGTAACATACACATCTTTGAACTGTGGGAGAAAATCGGTGCACCCGGAGGGAACCCATGCTGATGCGGGAAGAATGCACAAACTCCACATAGACAGTGACCCAAGCCGGGAATCAAACCTGGATCCTGGTGCTGTGAGGCAACAGTGCTAACTACTGCGCCACCATGCCACTCCTGACTGCCTGCTCCCATTCCTGGGCCCTGACAAAAAATGGCCTCTCTCCTCCTGTTGAATTTCATCAGTAAGACCATTCAGTGTTACATACATGAACCTGGGAGCTTTTCCAATGTCTCTGTAAGGGCCCTATCCCTCCTTTCACAAAACAGAATCACAAAAAAAGTGCTAAAGGAAGTTGCAGTTCATCCAGTCAGGCAACACAGTAGCAGTGTCAAAAAAGTTAATACAGAGGTAATGCTTTTGTGTCTTCTATATGTGGAAACAGATCCCATGTGTGCAGATATGAAATCAAGGATCAACATGCAATGAAGAGGAGATAGGGCCTAGGATAGACTCTTGCAGAACTCTGGAGGTAGCAGTACAAGAGTGGAAGAGAAGCCATTACTGGAGATGCTTTTTTCATGATCGGACAGGTAAAAGGGAAAGCGGGTCAGAAAACAAAGAACAGTGCAGCATGGGAACAGGCCCTTCAGCCTACCAAGTCTGTGCTGACACAGATGCTTCTCTAATCTAATATTCTCTTGCCTCTATGTGGTCCATATCTCTCTATTTCCTGCCTATTCATGGATCTATCCAGATGCCTCTTGAACGTGGTTATAGAATCTGCTTCCACCACCTCCTCCAGCAGTGCCTTCCAGGCATTCACCACCCTCTGTGTGAAAAACCTGCCCCTACATCTCTTTTAAACTTTCCCCCTCTCACTTTCAATCTATGTCCCTGAGTAATTGACCGTTCGATCCTGGGAAAAAGCTCCCACTATCCATTCCATCCAAGTCTGTCATAATCTTGTAAACCTCTGTCAGGGAACCCCCACACACCCCCCCATCCCCCCCGCATCCTCCAACGCTCCAATGAAAACAATCCAAGTTTGTTCAATCTTTTCTCATAGCCCATATCCTCCAAACAGGCAACACCCTGGTAAACTCTTCTGCACCCTATCCGATGCATCAACATCCTTCCGGTTATGTGATCAGAATTGTACACAATACTCCAAATGCAGCCTAACCAAAGTCTCATACAGCTGCAACATGATTTTCCAATTCCTATACTCAACACCCTGACCAATGAAGGCCAGCATGCCATATGCCTTCTTCACCACCTTGTCCACCTGAGACGCCACCTTCAGGAAACGATGGATCTGCACACCTACATCCCTCTGCATGCTAATATTTCTAAGGGCTCTACCATTTACTGTATGCTTTCTTTCTGCAGTAGACCTTCCAAATCGCATCATCTCATATTTGTCCAGGTTAAATTCCATCTGCCATTCTTTTGGCCCAGGTCTCCAGCTGATTTATATCCTGCTGTAACCTGTGTCAATCCTCTTCATTATCCACTACTGCCCCAAATTTTTGTATCATCTGCAAAGTTACGAATCAGACCGCCTACATTTTCCTCCAAATCATTTATATATATCACAAATAACAGAGGCCCTAGCACTGATCCTTGTGGAACACTGCTTGTCATGGACCTCCAGTTAGAAAAGTACCCTGTCCCTATGCCCAAGCCAGTTTTATATCCATTTTCCCATTTCACCTCAGATCCCATATGACTTCATCTTCTGTGTCAGCCTGCCATGAGGAATATTATCGAAGGCTTTACTAAAGTCCATGTACGCGGCAGATGGGGAAATTTGAATTCAACAAAAATCTGGAACGAAAAGCCCAATGATGACCATGAAACCATTGTTGATTGCCATAAGAACCCATGTGGATCACTAATGATCTTTAGGGAAATGAACTCTGTTGTCCTTATCTGGCCTTACCTGGTCTGGCCTACATGTGACTCCAGATCCACAGCAATATGGTTGACTCTTAACTGGATGGATAGTAAATGCTGACCTAGCCAGCAATGCCCAATGAGGTTTGGGATGAGCCATGGCTGGAGGGCATTGTTAAAAGTGTTAACTTGATGCTGCCAGCCCTGTAATATTTATAATTCCAGGACCAGTGATGGCCGTGCACATGCACGTGCCCCGCTGCACATTGCCACCCTATAAAGATAATGGCTGTGCATACAACTGCACGTGTGGCCATTGGCAGCAAATGCAGCCTTGTTTCAAAAGGACACTGGAAGAGTCACCTTGAAATGACAGGGAGAAGGGAGCTTGCCAAAACACCACGAGGGATTTGGATTTGAATCTGCAGGGCTGCTGAGACAGCAGCGTAATATAGACATGTGGCATGGGGTTTCTGATCTTGTCAAGAAGTTAATAAAGAATACCATTTCTGAAGTTTAACTTATTAGTTACCTAATACTGAATGTATAATCAGTGTGGATTTTTGCTGTAAAATGTTTAAAACGAGCTTTCTTGCCATGTGATCCTCTTTGTAGGTCACTCGGAGAATTGTATCTCTTTTTAGAAATTATCTGTCTCTGATGGGATGGTAAAGTAAAAGAGAATGGTAACGGGACAAGTGAAGGAGCAAAAGATGGATCTCAAGTGGGAGATGATGGCCTAGTGGTATTTATCTCTAGACTATTAATCCAGAAATTCAGTTAATGTCCTGGGGACCCAGGTTCGAATCCCACCATGACAGGTGATGGAATTTGAATTCAATGAAAAATATCTGGAGTTATCCTCTGATGACCATGAAACCATTGTCGATTGGCGGAAAAAAACCAAGTGGCTCACTAATGTCCTTTAGAGAAATCTGCCATCCTTACCTGGTCTGGCCTACAAGTGACTCTAGAGCCACAGCAATGTGGTTGACTCTCAACAGCCCTCGCGCAACTAGGGATGGGCAATAAATGCTGGACAGCCAGCAACGCTCACGTCCCACTAATGAATTTTAAAAATGGGTAAAACAGAATAATTACCATCCGCCACCATCCAAAAAACAAAAAAAAACTTAAAAATAGGAGCAGAAGTTAAGATCTAAAATTGTTGAACTCAATGTTGAGTCTGGAAGGCTGTAAAGTGACATACTGTTGAGTTTATATGAAGCACTACACAATGAGGCTGGTCAAGGCCAGAAAGTCTGAGTGAGGTGGGTACAGTAAGAAGTTTCACAATACCAGGTTAAAGTCAAACAGGTTTATTTGGAATCACGAGCTTTCAGACTGCTATTTCTTCATCAGGTGTCTGGAATGAGGTGCCAGAGGTAATAGAAGAGGTGGGTACAATTTTGTCTTTTAAAAAGTGTTGAGACAGTTACATGGGTAAGATGGATATAGCCACACACAGACTATTGGGACTAGCTTCGTCATTTTAAAAAAGGGCGGCATGGACAAGTTGGGCCAAAGAGCCTGTTTTCATGCAGTAAACCTCTATGACTTTTGTGCCACGGGATTAGCAGGGTAAATACGTAGGGTTACAGGGATAGGGTCTGTGTGGGATTGTGGTCAGTACAGGCTCGATGGGCCAAATGGCCTCCTTCTGCACTGTAGAATTCTATGATTCTATAAATTGTGTTTTGTTGAAACACCAAATAGATGAAAGACAAAATGGAATTGTGGAAATGGACAATTTTGTAATAGAACCCAATAAGCTCGATAAGAGGAAAATCAGCAGATGTAGTAAACTTGAATTACCAAAATACATTCAATAAGATGCCATACCAGAAGTTAATATGCAACATAGAGTTAGTGGGTAATGTATTAGTACAAATGGAGGATTGGTTATTAGGCAGGAAGCAGAGCAGGAACAAACAGGGAATTATCAAGTTAGCAGGCTGCAGAGTGCTACTAGGATCAGTGCTGGGACCTCAGCTATTCATAATCTAGCCATGATTTAGACAACAAGATCAAGAATAATGTATGTTTGCAGATGATACAAAATCAGATGGTAATATAAGCTCTGAGGAGGACACAAACAGGCTGCAAAGAGAGATAAACAGAGTGGTCAACAAGGTGGAAGGTGCAGTGTAATATGGGGAAGGATGAAGTTATTCACTTTGGCACAGTGGCACAGTGGTTAGCACTGCTGCCTCACAATGTCAGGGACCTGAGTTCAATTGCTGCCTCGGGTCACTGTGTGGAGTTTGCACGTTCTCCCCGTGTCTGCATGGGTTTCCTCCTGGTGTTCTGGTTTCCTCCCACACTTTAAATATGTGCAGGTTAGGTTGATTCATAGAACAGAATCATCATAGAATCACTACAGTGCCGGAGGAGGCCATTTGGCCCATCGAGCCTACACCTTCAACAATCCCACCCAGGCCCTAATCCCATAACCCCACGTATTTACCCTGCTAGCCCCCCTGACATTAAGGGGAAATTTAGCATGGCCAACCAACCTAACCCACACATCTTTGGAGTGTGGGAAGAAACTGGAGCACCTGGAGGAAACCCATGCAAACATGGGGACTATAATCAATACATTTTTGATCTCTCAGAAAATCCAGGGATATGGGGAATAGAGAAGATACTGGAGTCAAGTTCATGATCATATTGAATGGCGGAGTAGGAATATAGATGTTGAATCATTTACTCCTGCTCCCATTTCTTCCGTATTTCATGGAGGGATAAGAGCACTGGTTTGATGAAGATTGAATACCTTGGAAAAATAACGATTGTGGGCAGACTAGAAACATGAAGGTTGGTTTTTTACATGCATGGAATAAGTCAAAGCCAGACACAGTTGTAAGAGGGACAATGTCTGTGGAAGCAGATTCTAATAGATCCCTGAGCAGAGACAATGCTGCATTTTCTCAAAAAGAGAAATGAATAATCCCTGTCATTTTGCCTCCCAATATTATTTTGTCAAGTCTACTACAAAGCAAAAGGCTATGGATCCCAATTCTTTTAAAATTCTTGATATTTACAAACAGAATTTTGGGCCATCATTTGGCTTGAGTCTCAAATCTGTTGGAATATTTTTCATTTTGTTCATAATATTATACTCAGCACATTTTCTTTCCATGTCATAGTCTGCACTCAACTTACCATTTAATTGTCTCTACCACCTTTACATAATGTTACTTTGACAGCTTTTCTAATTCTAGTTATTTTCTCTTATTTTCAGACACCTGTTCACCTCTTCCCCTCCTCCCCCACTGCCCTATGTATATATTCAGCAAAAACATCTGTTGTAACCTGAAGACTGGTACACGATTACAGAAACCTGTTCAAACACACAGCTTTCCACACCTCTGTGCCATTAGCTATGTTCACAGCTGTTTAAACTAGCTATGTCTCCCCCATCCTACCCCATTACAGTAATGGTGTATTCTCTAACCCTCAATGCTGATCAAGATTTTAACCCTTCAGAAAGACTAATGCATATGCATCTTTCACTCATTGAAAAGATACAGTGCAAAAAGAGGCCATTTGGTCCATTGAACCTGCACTGACGATAATCCTATTCAGAACCTATCCCCGTAACCCAATATATTTACCCTGCTAATCTCCCTAAGGGGCACACTAAGGGGCAATTTAGCATGATGGGCCACACGGTGGCATTGTGGTTAGCACTGCTGCCTCACAGCGTCAGGGACCCGGGTTCAATTCCAACCTCGGGTCACTGTCTGTGTGGAGTTTGCATACTCTTCCCATGCCTACGTGGGTTTCCTCTGGGTGCTCCAGCTTCCTCCCACAGTCCAAAGATTTGTGGGTTAGGTTGATTGGCCACAGTAAATTGCTCCATTGTGTCAGGGGGAATGGCAGGCTAAATGGATGGGATTAAGGGGTTAGAGCCTGGGTGAAATTGTGGTCAGTGCAGACTTGATGGACCGAGTGGTCTCCTTCTGCACTGTAGAAGTTCTACGGTGGCCAATCAACCTAACCCACACATCTTTCGGACTGTGGGAGGAAACCAGAGCACCCAGAGGAAACCACACAGACACGGAGAGAATGTGCAGACTCCACACAAACAATTACCGAGGCTGGAATCAAACCCAGGTTCCTGATGATATGAGACGACATTGCTAACCATTGTGCCATCGTGCTGCTCATAGATCGTTGTACAATTTTTATGAGGTAATGTATATCATGAAGTGTGTTAAATTTCAATGAGTCTGTTCTTATCATGATTGGAAAAAATTGGGATGGTTGGACCCAGTGACCTCTTCCTGTTTCTAACAGTCCTTATGTTCTGTCCATTACATTGCTCTGTTCTCCTCTATCTTGATAAACTCTCATCCTTTTTACTGGGTAAATGCAAAACTGTAATTCAATTCAATTGCTGTGCTGTCATCTTAAATAAAATTGTCTTTTGAAAACATCTCTTGTTGATTCTGTTAACCTTTCTTTCAACCAATGTTGATGATAATGTTCTTTTTTTTCAAAAATGCTGAGATATGCAACTTCTGGAAGATGTTTATCTTTCCTGATTAACTCTCAAAAGTGACAAAGACAGTTTTAATTATCTCATCGACTATCTTGTTTACTAATTGCAATTCTTACAATTCTTATTAATTGCAAGTACACTCTCATGTCGTTCATACTGGCACTGGATATATGCCGCACTAAAATATATGCTGAAAAAAGACAAAAAAAAGCTCAATTTTCAAGGGTTAGTGATGGGATGACATCAGGCACAGCATACTGTTGAAGATGCATCATTTTTGGATCAAAGTGTCCAGGTCAGATGAAAAGGAACATCATTTAAGATCTAAATCTGAATTCCCCAGACAGTTAGAAATCACGAGAGGGAATGTCTATCAAGATTAATGAGTCTCTTAAGATCCATCTATTTGTCTACTCAGCAGGTGCCCCTCGAACCAGCAAATGCAGAAGAAAAATGCAGTAAGAACTCAAGTGATCTCGAAGACATGATAACTGCTTGGTACTTTCCACAGAATGGACTTTAGCTTTTTTACCATGTAGACCCTCAGGTCTCAGCCAGTTCCGAATGGACTACAGTTGTTATTATATTGCCATGCAGGAGCATATACTGCACAAATTCACACACAAAACACAACAACATAGAATAGAATTCCTACAGTGCAGAAGGAGGCCATTCAGACCATCAAGACTGCGCCGACTACAATCCCACCCAGCCCCTATTCCCATAACTTTGCTAATCCCATTTACCCAGCTAGTCTCCCTGACACTAGGCTCAATTTAGCATGGCCAATCAACCTAACCTGCACATCTTTGGACTGTGAGAGGAAACTGGAACACCCGGAGGAAATCCATGCAGACACGGGGAGAATGTGCAAACTCCACACAGACAGTTACTGAGGCTGGAATCGAACCTGGGTTCCTGATGCTGTGAGGCTGCAGTGCTAACCACTGTGTCAACATGCAGTTCATGGTTTGTTGCACAATTTTTATATAATAATGTCTCTCATGAAGAGTGTTAACTTTTAACCATTCTGTTCTGATCACAATTGGAGAGAATTGGGATAGTTGGACCCAGTGACCTTTTACTGTTTGTAACAGTCCTTATGTCCCGCCCTTTCCATTTCTCTGTTCTCCTCTATTCTGACATCTCATTTTTTTTCAAGAATGCTGAGGTATGCAACTTCTGGAAGATGTTTATCTTTCTGGAGAACAAGCAAACTCTGCACAGTCACCCGAGGTCAGAATCGAACTTGGGTCCCTGACGCTGTGAGGCAGCAGTGCCAGTCACTGTGCCACCGTGCCGCCCCATGAATGTGTTGAAGCTAAATACCAGGCAGATTTATGAGCCATTTATTCCAAATATCCGCACTGTGAATTATAGGTGCCAGGCAGGTTACTGTGGAGAACAGGGACATCGTACTTCTCCATCTCACTGAAAAATCAGAGGGTCAATCCCATTGCTTCCCAACTTGTCATCTAGTAGCCAGCACAGGGGGGCTGCCTAAAAGCTTTTTGCCCAGTGCAGCACTAGGGAATAAAAGACTGAGGACAAAACTAAAGGGGTGAAATCAGCTGCCAGATGAGTACAGAGCTAATAATGTTGGCCTGTCTGATGTTCTGATTTTGCACACAGTTTTGGTCTAAGTTGCTGATGACAGTAATTTGAACTAGTTTGGAAGTGCTAAACAGGCACCTGCAGAGTTAGCACTCAACTGTTGCTTGGACACAGTTTTCATAGATTAATGTATGTGACTTTCACGCACCACTTCAACTAAATTGTGGAGTGCTCTAGCTGGCACCATAGAGTCATAGAATCCTACAGTACAGAAGAAAGCCATTCGCCCATTGAGTCTGCACCAACCACAATCCCACCCAAGCCCTATCCCCATAACCCCATGCATTTACCCTAGCTAGTCCCCCTGACACTAAGGGGCAATTTAGCATAGCCAATTAACCTAAACCACACATCTTTGGCATTTAGTGGCATGTACCAGGTGGCTATTGGTAGAAGCCAAAAGTACCAGGCACAAACTATGACCTCCTCCACCTACCAACCCATGTGCATGAATAGATGGAAGAAAGGTTTTAAGGCAAACTGGACTGCTTGTACAGAATTCCTACAGTGCAAAAGAAAGCCACCCAGCCCATCGAGTCTGCACTGGCTCATACCTAGACTTAGCTGTAACCCCATGTACTCACCCCTCTAATCCCCCTAACCTATATATCTTGGGACACTAAGGGGCAATTTAACAAGGACAATCAACCTAACCTGCCATTTTTGGAGTGTGGGAAGAAACCGGAGCACCTGGAAGAAACCCATGCAGACACAGGGGAATGTGCAGACACCACACAGACAGTGATCTGGTTTCCTGGCACTGTGAGGCAGCAATGCTAACCAGTCTGCCGCCTATTTAATTTAATAATTAATTAAAGTAAGCACAAAGCGCTGTGTTGAATCCTCACCCAAATTTATTTTGGGCCTCAGCTATTCATAGTCAAAGTCAATAGGATGCAGGATGGATCAAATAGAACCATTTTCCGCAGGTACACACACCTGGATATGATCATAAGGAGGTGAGCCAACATTTTGGACCATCTATTTGGTTGATTTTTCCTGAAGTTCATTTTGGATTCATCACAAATTACTTTGAATGCTCACAAAAAAAAGCCTTCCCTTGTCTGCCCTGCGCAGTGCTGCTTACAGCGCAAGACAAAAAGCTTTTCAAATACTAGGCCTAAGGTCATCCAGTACCAGAATAGGTCCCAGTTGTGGTAAAGTCCAGATTGACCTTATTGCAGGATGGCTCAGGGACCGATGTTCTTGGATACAGCATTGGAGTTCCAAATGGAGGAGGTCCAGAGGAGGAGCATTGTCTTGCAGGATGAAGGGTGTCACCTTCACCTCTGAATCCACTCCCTCGCTGCAGTTGGAGCTGCTCTGTCTAACCTCATGTCCTCTTCCCGTTCATCATCCAGATTAAGGATGATCCCCAGCAAGGCTACAACCAACCCTCATTGCCTTTCATCTAGTGACTACTAGAGAGGTGGTGTAGTTCAGCACTTAATCTTTTTAGGTGAAACCCTCAGGAAATTTATGGAATAAACTTTGCCTTAGTGTTGACAAATTCTTGACAACGTGTCCCAGGAATTCTCCCGTCGTGATCCAGAGGCTTTCTTCATGGCTTCAGCAGCATTGCCCATGAAATGTGTCCCTTTAAGTGGTGACTATCACTTGAAATGTGAGTATTCCTTTAAATGAGCTTGAAAACAACATCAAAGTTTTGTTTACTCCTCAAGAGCTGGTCTCTATTCAGAAAGATGAAGGGGTAGCCATCACAATGCAGTGTAGCCTCTTTAATGAGCACTAGCAGGCATCTTAAATAGCAATCAGCTGTTTAACAAGCCCCAAGGTGGCCATTCTTCATGCTGGTTTTAACTACTTTATCAACCTGGCATCCTCCCATTTCAGTTTAAGATCACGGTCATCTCTTTAGCACCTAAAGTATTCAGCGAATAGTCTCTTCTAAAAGTTTAAAATGGGGATGTGTCTACAAAGAAAAGTACTGTCTTTCAAAAAAATCTTTTATTTGAAAATGAATTAGTTTTCTCATGTTATTACCCGAACATGAGACCAACATATTGGTTAAATTAAAGAACTAGTGTATGCTTATTGTATCAGGATGGTTCTTTATTTGCCCTATTTCCAATATTAGAGACCAGATCAAACACAATCTTTTCACAGATAATTTGAAAATGTAAAGTATAAATTCCAAATCCGTGTTATTCATGTTTTGCGGTGAAACAGATCATACTAAACCACAAATATTTTGAAAAATGAGCTCAATATGTTAGGGAAGTTAAAGATTTGTGACAGGGAGACCTTGTTAATACATTCTTGAAGAATTGCAGCCAATAACTCCAAAGTAGTTTTGCCAGAATGCTTAGATTCCTAAATTGGTTGCGGTTTGCCTTGGGTGCAGAGTAAATCTCTTTCTACTCTGTCCTAACAATATGTCTTAATCTCCAGCCTTACGACAGCACATTGCATTACAATTCTATTTTAGTTTAAAATCCAATTGCAGGGTTTTTCTCACCACAGTGGCCAATCTGGCGTTAATTAGAGGTGAATAATGAGCAATTTTGTTTAGTTGATGAGTGTCTATTAAAATTTAGGCTAAAACAGTCCAGACATTTCACATTGAATGTTTATAGCCAAAAGAGATTCCCCCGCCCCCCACAACGCCATTAACCTGGGCAGAAACCCTGTGCCCCAAAATAAAACGACATAATGCAAACATGATGTGAAGATCCCAGCTTTGGACTGGGTGGGCACAGTAAGAAGTCTCACAACACCAGGTTGAAGTCTAACAGGTTTATTTGGAACTGATAGCCAAGTTCCACATGCATGACAACGGCCTCAACTGGGATCTTTAGTTCATGTCACACGACATGTAACCTCCACCATTTGGCCTGAGCTTGCAAAATCCTATTAACTGTCCTGGCTTGAGACAATTCACACCTTTTTAACCTGTGATTATCTTTCTTTCCACATGCACTGCCTGTACCTGTAAAGATGTGATTACCTGAAAAGACTCGCATCCCAATCATTATCTTGCAATTGAGTCTTTGTCTATATATACCATGTTCGTGAAACCTACCTCTCCACTACGTGGTGAAGGAGCAGTGCTCTGAAAGCTCATGATTTCAACTAAACCTGTTGGACCTTTACCTAGTGTTGTGAGACTTCTTATAATGCAAACAGCCTCATTACCCAATCCCTGACTTGCTGATTTCTTTATTTTAAATAAGTTATGATAAATTATACGCTATTGCAAGAGTCTGCTAGATGATCTGACTAGCTTGTTTCGAGTTTCTCCCGGCAATGTTTTTTTGAATATGTTATTCTTCTTCAATCCCCATCATATCATCCAGAAGCAAATGGGCTAGGGAAACCTATTTTTAACTTTACTGCAGAAGAGCTAGATTTTTTGTGACGGTAAAACAATGCTTTTCATTTGTAGCTGATTATTTTCAAAATATAAATCCGCTGAAACAAAGAAAGTTCTGGATTTGGAAGTCTATCTACCCCTTGTCTAAAGCACCACTCTTGTCATGACTTTGGAGATTTTCATAGAATCATAGAATCCCTACAGTGCAGAAGAGGCCATTTAGCCCATCCTGTGTGCACCTCTGACAGAGCATCTTACCCTCACACAATCTCCATAACCCCACATATTTGCCAAGGTTAATCCATCTAATCTACACATCTTGGGACATTTAGCATTCCCACGACAGTGACAACTTGTGGCCAAGGAAGAGACATCGCAAATGGAGAGGATATCAGGCTGGAAGTTGAATTGGATGTTTTATCTGCTTTGGAAAGATATTGCCTGTAAACAAATGACTTTTTTTATTAGGATTTGCAATCTTTTAAACCTCCATTACATTCTCACGTTTGCAAAAACAAAGCAGCTTTGTGACAGGATACCCACCCTCATGCCAATCATTGGATATTTAATCAGGCCAGTATGTATTGTCTTCCAAACTCCGGGTTAGGGAGGGGATCGCAGCTCTTGGGCAGGATTGCCCAAACTCGTCCGTAGCTGCCTCGCTTCAAGTGAGAACAGAGAATGTGGTCTTCCAGCCAAAGCTCTATTCACTTTCAGTGGCACTGAAGGATCCCAGCCCCAAATGAGGGCGGAGGTATTTGGTGCTTATTTCTGTTAGCTAGAGTAGCAACACCTGCTGGACTTGTCCATAGGTGGATATTGAGGGGGGGACAGAATCAGATTCAGCTGCAACGCCCCTTTCCTGACTGTATTGTCCAATACCTTCTCAATACAGGTTGTCAAGGGCCATATATTAATAATGATCACTCAACTGAGGGCAAACAGTTAATGGAGCAAAGGAAAAATGATTAGCGAAAGTCGGTTGCCAATTCACTATCAGTTTTTTTATTAGTCACAAGTAAGGCTTACATTAACATTGCAATGAAGTTACTGTGAAAATCCCCGAGTTGCCACAGTCCAGCACCTGTTTGGGTCAATGCACTAACCAGCATGTCTTTCAGGCTGTGGAAAGAAAGCTGAGCAAATGGAGGAAACCCACACAGACACAGGGAGAACGTGCAAACTCCACACAGACAGTGACCCAAGCCGGGAATCGAACTCGGGCCCATGGCGCTGTGAAGCAGCAGTGCTAGCCACTGTGTATCATCTATTTTACACAATCAAAGTCAAAGACCCTTCACCCCCACCTTGTTTTCTCTTACACTTCTGTAATTGTTAGTAGTTCCAAACTGCTGTCAGAAATTGGCTGACACTGTGCAGAGGCCAAGATTTTGGCATTCCAAAGATTCTCCCCTATGCCTTTAACCATTATTTCTAGACTGATTTGAAAGGCTGCCCAGTTCCATAGACCCGAAAGTATTCAGTCTTTATTCTTGATTTTCCATGGGCTCGAATTAAAAAAAGGGATTGGAATTTTGTTTTTCTTTAAAACCTTGCTATTTAGATTTCCAACAATGATCACATTTTTTAATGAACTTCCTAAGACAGTGTTACAGCCTTCCAGTGTTTGATCTTGTTTCCAATGCCCAGGTGATCAATCTTGGAATTAATCTTTCACTCTTGCTTTGGCTTGTCTCCATGCAGAAAAGTTACAATTCCAACAACATTAAATGAGAAATGAATTTTTTAAAAAACTACATGAAAGAACAGGAAATTATTTACACCATTCATTATTTCAAAATTGCACCAGACCACTGAAAATATTTCATTAAAAATGGTTATTACCTTAACTTTTCACAGTGATCCACATTTAAACTACGTTTTAATTCCATGGTTGAGGGGACACAGTAACTTCATTGCAGTGTGAATGTAAACCTACTTGTGACTAACGTATAAACTTTACTTTCATTGCGGGCACTTTTATAGATATAAGCAAATATGTATTATCTCTAATCTTTGTTTGACATTTACTGAAAATTAGCACTATTTATATGCTGAATATATGAGCTGAAGGAGGTCTTGTGACATATTGAGTAGTCTCCCTGCATCTGAACGGGATGTTCTGGGCTCGAGTCCCATCCCAGGTCATGATGGCCAAGGAAGGTGTGTTCCATCCAAACAGTAACAACCTGCAAATCCTTCCAATATGCCTAAGGCTGGCAATAAGAGTGGCAGAGTCTCCTGATTAGCCGTGCCTGATGCAGAGTGATGCCTCTAAAGCTATAGCTCCTGCTGGCCTGTTCCAGGAAAGAATAACCAAAGTAGGGTACAACTTTTATGCATTGTGGATATAGTTATGTTACCCCTGTAGTCAATTTGTAAACTCATCCAAAACTCTGTTGCTCGTGTCTTAACTTGCACCAAGTCCAATTCACCGATCATCCCTGTACTAACTGATATTGGCTTCCAGTCAAGCAACATTTTGATTTTAAACATCTCATCCTTTTTTGTTTCAAATTCTTCTATTGCCTCAGATCTATCTGTAATCTCACAACCCCACAGTCCTCTGAGATACCTGCACTAATCTAAGTCTGGCATCATGAGCATCCTTGGTTTTAATTGCCCCATTTCTGGTTGTCATGCAGTCAGTTGTCTAAGCCGTAAGCTCTGGAATATCTTCCCTGCATCTCTGCCTCTTTAACTCACTGTTCCTCCTTTAAGACACTCCTTAAAACCCCCCTCTTTGACCTAACCTTTGGTCATCTGACTCCCCCTCAAATGGAGCTCCATGGGGCAGCCCAGTTGGCACTGCCCCCTTGGCACTGCCCCAGCACTGCCCCGGCATGTCACTCTCACCCCCCAGGGCTATTCTTACCTGTGTGTTCCAGGCAGGTTCCGTTCACCTGGTTCACAGTTTTTAAAAGCAGCTGTAAACCTTGCCATTTATTGAATTTGATTTGATTTGATTTATTATTGTCACATGTGTTAGTATACAGTGAAAAGTATTGTTTCTTGTGTGCTATACAGGCAAAGCATACTGTACATAGAGAAGGAAATCAGAGATTACAGAATGTAATGTTACAGTCATAGCTAAGATGTAGAGAAAGATCAGCTTAATACGAGGTAGGTCCATTCAAAAATCTGATTGCAGTAGGGAAGAAGCTGTTCTTGAGTCAGTGGTACATGGTCTCAGGCTTTTGTATTTTTTCCTGATGAGAGAAGATGGAAAAATGAATGTCCGGGGTGTGTGGGGTCCTTGATTATACTGGCTGCTTTGCCAAAGCACTGGGAAGTGTGGACAGAGTCAGTAGAGGGGAGGCTGGTTTGCATGAAGGGCTGGGCTTCATTCATGACCCTTTGTACTTTCTTGCGGTCTTGGACACAGCAGGAGCCATACCTGGCTGTGATACAACCAGAAAGAATATTTTCTATGGTGCATCTGTAAAAGTTGGTGAGAGTCATAACGGACATGCTGAATTTCCTTAGCCTCCTGAGAAAGTAGCGGCATTGGTGGGCTTTCTTAACTATAGTGTCAGCGTGGAGAGACCAGAGTAGGTTGGTGGTGATCTGCACACCTAGAAACTTGAAGCTGTCAATCATTTCCACTTCATTCCCATTGATATAGATAGGGACATGTCCACCGCTACACTTCCTGAAGTCAATGACCATCTCCTTTGTTTCATTAACATTGAGGGAGTAATTATTGTCATTGCACCAGTTCACCAGTTCATCTCTTTGAGGTGAGGTTCATTAAATGAGGTTCCCGACCTTTCCGGGCGGGACCCTTGTTGCATTACCAGTGAGGGGGCAGGGAAAATCAGGAAACAAGATCTCCCCGATGAGATTCTCATTTTCTGAGTCTCTCAGGGTTTTGTCCCCACATCTCTATTTGTGCTCATGGCAAATATGAACGCAAAATTGCCGTGAGGCATTTATTTGTGGTTTGTTCCTTCAACACAATAAGAATGTTTCTCAGCAGTTCCTTCAGAACTCTTTGCAGATTAGATGAGTTCTGTGGCTGGAAAAGTTTGGGAAATGCTGGTGTACATCATCAGTGATATAAAACTACATGTTAACAGAGCATTCAGAGATAGCTCAATGTACAGCATTACTTGGTGACTACCTTTTAAATAGTTAGCATAATGTTAAATAGACATTGTTAACAGTATTACCTCCATCCTTATCAATAAGAGCAGTATCACAACAACTGAGTATCAGAACAAACACAACAACAGAATAAAAAAAAATGAGCTTTGAGCACATTTCAAAACTCAACACTCTGAGGAAAACCTAAGCCCAGGACTTAACAGGCATGTTCTTTTGAAAAAATTGTGGGTTATGGGTATTGCTGGCTGGGCCAACGTTTGTTGCCTATCCCTAATTGACTTGAACTAAACGACTTGGTCAGCAGAGGGCATTTAAAAGTCAAACACATTGCTGTGATCTGGATACATGTGTAGGTCAAACCAGGTAAGGGCAGCAGACTTTCTTCCTTAAAGGACATTAATGAACCAGATTGGTTTTTATAACAACCGATTCATGGTCGTCATTAGATTTTTAATTCCAGCTTCTGTTGGATTCAGATTTCACCATCTGCCACAGTGGAATTCAAACCCAGGTCCCGGGAGCATTAAGACAGAAGCAAAATACTGTAGATGCTGAAATCAAAACAGAAAATATTGGAAAATCCCAGCAGTTCTGACAGCATCTGTAGGGAGAGAATAGAGTCAACATTTCGAGTCTGGATGACCCTTCATCCAAGCCCAAAAGAGTTCTGACAAAGGGTCATTTAGACTCAAAACATTGGCTCTATTCTCTCCCTGCAGATCCTGTCACTCCTGCTGAGATTTTCTAGCATTTTCTATTTTTGTCCCTGCGTCTTTGGGTTAGTGACATTGCCACTACACACCCGCCTTCCCCTGCAATGGGGGGGAAGCTGACAGCAAGAGGTGCAAAGTCATATTGTCTGCATATTGCCCACTGAACAGGTGAGGCAATAAGCTCCACTGTTCTGCCCTTGCTAAGCCCTAGAAGAAAATGTTTTTAAATTTATAAAGTTCCCCCTATGGGCCCCTTCCAGCTTCCAACCCAGTCCCGAGTTGGGTTGCCAGAGTGGAAAACTGTTGCCATGTATATGGAAAAATTGGTTAGTAAGAGGGCAGGATCTTAATTGCCCATCCACCTGCTAGGGAAATATATTCGCAAGTAATTTTCAGAGCTATTCATGCACTTCAAAGCACACAAGACCATAATACCATAATAAGATTAGTTATCTCTAATGAAGTCGCACATAGCTGAACAATGCTGATGTGTTATTTAAATTCAAATAAGAGAGGTTTTCAATTCTAGGAAAACTGGGAAAACAAATGAAGAGTTTATGGACTAATTAACCCCCTGAATTGGCATTGGCCTTTGGATAATTTCAGTTGTGAATAACTGTTAGACTCTAAGGAAGACATCACCAGCACACTTTCTGGCCAGAAAAAGTATGGTGTGGGAGATACCGGCGTTGGACTGGGGTAGGACAGTAAGAAATCTCACAACATCAGGTTAAAGTCCAACAGGTTTATGTGGTAGCGCGAGTTTTCAGAGCACTGCTCCTTCATCAGGCGAGTGGGAGTTGGGTTCACAAACAGGGCATCTTTTAACACAAACTCAATTATTTTAAGATAATGGATGGAATGCAAATCTTAACAGGTAATCAAGTCTTTTTGG
Organism: Carcharhinus amblyrhynchos; assembly: GCF_965287045.1. Lineage (NCBI taxonomy): Eukaryota > Metazoa > Chordata > Chondrichthyes > Carcharhiniformes > Carcharhinidae > Carcharhinus > Carcharhinus amblyrhynchos. The sequence goes on along the minus strand of NC_137332.1, from coordinate 34,610,584 downwards.
GTACAGACAATGTGAATGGAGAGAGGTTTAATCACAGGTTAAAGAGATGTGTATTGTCTCGAGCCAGGACAGTTAGTGAGATTTTGCAAGCCCAGGCAATTTGTGGGGATTACAGATAGTGTGACATGATCCCAAGATCCTGATTGAGGCCTCCCTCATGTGTGCGGAACTTGGCTACTAGTTTCTGCTCGGCAATTCTGCATTGTCGCAGGTCTCAAAGGCTACCTTGGATTGGGTTAAGTGTGCAAATAAATATTTAAATAACGGGTAAATTTACAACACAACTGTATTGCCAGTACTAAACAAAGGTTACCCTTAGAGTGTAACTAGCGAAAGATAATTTGCATTTATATAGCACCTTTAACTGAGACAGATGTTTTGAGATGCTTCATGAAGATATAATCAAATTAGAAAAGGATGCCAAGTTTAAAAAAAAGCTTTCAGAAAACTGGTTTTAAATGCAGATCTTAAAGATTAGGCAGAAGTGGAAAAGCAGACAGGTTGAGGGAGAAAATTCTAGAGTTTCAGGTGTAGGCAGCTGAAAGTATAGTCACCAGTTGGGACTGAAGGGAGAGAGAGGAATTGCACCAGAGGTCAGAGTGAAAGGGATGAAGAGTTTGGTGATGGTGAGGGGGAAGGAGGGGGCTTGGGCTGCAAGAGGTCACAGACGGGGCCATGATGAGATGTAAGTATAAGAAAAGACATTTTATTTGGAGGTGTTGGGAGATCAGGAGTCCAATGTAGGTTAGTGAACGTGAGGATGGTCGATAAGTAGACCTTGAATCTGAACTCACCCTGCTTCAGTTTTGGCTGAGTTTGAGTTTTTCATCCAGTTTGCACGATGTGAGTTTCGTCTCATTGTAAAGACTAAACCGCTTGCCCCTGATGTTGAACTGTGGTGTGACTATGCCCTGAGAAGCACCATCTGCTGAGTATGATTAATTATTTTCAGTGCTACAAATTGAACAGATACTTTTACTTTCCTATTACAATTAAAATCAATAATCTCATTTTTGCGGCGTGCTTTAGCAATAATTACACTGCAACTGATGTGTATTCATATGCATCTGCAGGCTTGTATTCAATTTTTTGTGATTTATTTTAAACATACATATATTGTATAAACTGCTAAATTTTGCACTTGGGTTATATCCCATTGTTTTAGTCCATTACAATTTTACAAGACTTTTCAGCTAAATCCTTCAGTAAATATGTAAAACTATGGAAGCTTTCTGCATGCTTTTGTGTTATTGAGTATCAAAGAGAATGTTTAAAATCCAAAGGGATGAGTATCCATTCTTTCTGCTGCAGTTGAATCTGAGTTTTGTATCAATCATAGAATAGAAATCAAAGGTCACTATTTCTTCCTTTGAAAAACAAGATACTGTTTCTCTTTCATTTGCTCATCAAAGTGATGAAGCCTTTATACAAATTGACTACAGGGGTAACATAAATATATCCACAATGACTGAATGTTGTAGTCTACTTTGATTTTTAATAAGTATTTTTTCTGGTACACAATAGTATAGCTGTCTTCTCATAGCTGCCCCTGAAACTTGATACGGAGCTCCCAGCTGGTGGTAAGTGTGCATAGTTCATTGTATGTTGTCATGCATTGGTCTTTGATTGACGGTTGCTTGAACATTCTGATGATTAAACTACCTTGAAATCTCTGTCAAAGATAAAGGATTTTCAATAATACTGTTTAAAACCTGTATACATTTTAACTGTTTTTTCAATGGAGGGTGTCTTTCCTGATATTAATCTCTTTTATTTGTTTATGGGACATGGGCATCGCTGGCTATTGCCCATCCATAGTTGCCCTGAGAGGGCAGATGAGACATAGACACATTGCAGTGGGTAAAGGGGGCAGATTTCCTTCCCGAAAGGACATCAGTGAACCAAATGGTTTTTTCTGACCATCGACAATGGTTTCATAGATGTCAGTAGATTTTTAATTCTAGGTTTTTCAAAATTTAAATTTAAATTTCGCCATCTGCTGTGACAGGATTCAAACCTAGGTCCCCAAACATTAGCTGACTTGCTGCATTAATAGTCTAGTGATAATACCATTAGGCCATCTTCTCCCCTTGATATTGATGCTCACACAAATTAATACAAACGACTCAGCCCATCCTTAAGCACACTGATGGTGTCTGTCATTGTCCTTGGCACTTGAATCAGAACATTGTAGTCTGCTCTCACTCCAGACATTTGAACAGAAAATAAAGGCTGACACTTCAATTGATTTTGATTTGATTTGATTTATTATTGTCACATGTATTGACATAAGTGAAAAGTATTGTTTCTTGCGTGCTATACAGGCGAAACATATCGTTCATTGAGAAGGAGACAAGACAATGCAGAATGTAGTGTTACAGTCATAGAAAGATCAACTTAATGCAAGGTAAGTCCATTCAAAAGTCTGATGGCAGCAGGGAAGAAGCTGTTGAGTCGGTTGGTATGTGACCTCAGAGTTCTGTATCTTTTTCCCAAAGGCAGAAGGTGGAAGAGAGAATAATCAGGGTGCATGGGGTCTTTAATTATGCTGGCTGCTTTGCCAGGCAGCAGGAAGTGTAGACAGAGTCAATGGGTGGGAGGCTGATTTGCATGATGGATTGGGATACGTTCACAACCTTTTGTAGTTACTTGTGGTCTTGGGCAGAGCAGGGGCCATACCAAGCTGTGATACAACCAGAAAGAATGCTTTCTATGGTGCATCTATAAAAGTTGGTGAGAGTCGTAGCTGACATGCCAAATTTCCTTAGTCTTCTGAGGAAGTAGAGGCGTTGGTGGGCTTTGTTAATGACATGGGGGAACCAGGACAAGTATTTGGTCATCTGGACACTTAAAAACTTGAAGCTCTCAACCTTTTCTACCTCATCCCCACTGATGTAGACAGGGGCATGTTCTCCCTTATGCTTCCTGAAGTCAATGACAATCTCCTTCACTTTGTTAACATTGAGGGAGAGATTATTGTTGCCGCACCAGTTCACCAGATTCTCTATCTCATTCCTGTACTCTGTCTCATCGTTGTTTGAGATCTGACCTACTACGGTGATGTCGTCAGCAAACTTGGAAATCAAATTAGGAGAGAGTGCAACAGTAGAAATTTGATCAATGCACCGGTCCTGTGCCAGCATTGAGATTTGCATGAATCCACACTGGCACACTGAAGCTGGTACTACATCGTCCAAACCTAACTAAAATATATATTAGTGTGTTCTAGAATGCTCCAGAAATTACAATACCTTGCATCACTACTACAGTTAAAAATAAGGTCGTAACAGCCAGCAAGCTTGCCAGCAGAGACACTCTTAAACATCTACTAATTACTTTCAAATTTCCTTAGCTTGTTTATTGATTGGCAAATGTTTTTCCTGCTGCTATTTTGATTTGAGATAATCTTGGATTTTTTGGGCGGAATTTCAGCGGCATGCCTGCCCTGATTCCAGGGGCAGGTGGGGCTCGGAGAAGGGCATTCTCCATTGGCCTCGCATGGGATCATGCAAACCTCAGGCGGATGTGCAGGAAAATTCCACCCTCTGTCTAACATGAAGTAGAAGTCAATTGTACATTGTTGCCTACAGATTTGGAATTGCCCCTCGCAAAGCAATCAGCCATGTTGCCTGTCCAAAATTACTTGGCATGCATGATCATTTCTTTACAGATTCCACTGACTTGTCTTGAGGTGCAATATCAGGATGAAATGAAGAAGCATTGCAGGAAGGGGCCACATAGCAGGCAACTTACCCCCCCAAGGCCCAGAATCCTTCATGTCCATTCATCCAGGATGCACTGTAGAACCAATGAGCCATGCTTAATAATGGTAAGTCCTGAAATGCACTTAGAAAAATTCAGAAATCTTTGAAAAACATTGCTGCTCTTACAAGCCTATCAAAGTGTCAATCAACCACACCATTACAGATTAATAACAGAAGCTTTACCTCACTTCACATCTCTTAATCTTGCCCATATAAGCAATACAAACATCAAAAGAAAGAGTTCAAAGAAAGAACAATTTATTAAAAACTCAAAAAGATGTCAAACAATCAAAGCAAGCACTCTCCTCACCGGTGAAAACAGACCCCAGTAGTGAGTCTTGGAGCTCAGCCAAGCATTCATAATAAGGCCAAGAGGAAAAGAAATGTTTGCCCATCTATTTCAGGTGCTACAGTTCGCAGATTGTCTCATAATGGCTCTGGCTCTGTCCTGATTGGCACTTTTTGGTCTTCATCCTTCGATGTGGAGTTATCACTTTCTTCTATGGGTTTCAGCCTTGTCAGCCAATGATGATAATCTGCAGAGAATAACAACAAGAAAGACATTAAGGAGAAGATATGCCTATCAGGAAACTACAGTTTTTTGTGAGTCTCTAATATGCTGATGTCTCAACACCAAGATGGAGGCATTTCACTGTCTGGTTAATCAGCTTTGCCAACTGTACCGGCCACATTGCCTACCCGCAATCTCCATGGCTTTTTCCACACATGGCATAAGATCTTTCAGGTTGGGCGGACCTCCTCCAGTCTTGGCCCACTCGCTGGCATTGAAGCCGAATAGGGAAGAATGATGTCGGTCCAAGAGGGTGACCTGGGGGGGGCGGTGTCGGTTACTTCCTGAAAGCTGTCAATGGGAAGAGGCTGTGAAACTCCAAACAAAATGTTTAGTGGCTCTGTAGGTGGAAGGTTTGTTGTGAATTTGCTTTGAGATTTCCCTGCTCACAGGGAGTGGATGCTTACAGAGGCAAGCTTTTTAAAGTTTTTTCAAACTTGAAATTGAGTCAACTGATAATGTGAGTGGGCCCCTCTTGCCTTTCCACTGCACATGGACATCTGCCCACCATTGTGACTCTTGTGGAACGTGAGCAGAAGTGGCATCCATGTTTCGTCCCACTATTGGTAGTCACACTCTTCTGATTAAATTCATCCAAAGAGCCCATTCAAACTTTCATCATTTAATGAAAAGGAATCAGAGATATCACATCAACAACTTGCTTTGATAATAGCATCTTTAATCTAGTGAACTGTTCCAAGATGCTTCACAGGCATATAATTAAACAAAATTTGCACTGAGCCACTTCATTAAATCTTAGAACAGGTGACGAGAAGGTTAGGTTTTGTGGAGTATCATAAAAAACCATAAGACTTAGGAGCAGAATTAGGCCAATTGGCCCATCGAGACTGCTTGCCATTCAATCATAGCTGTTTTTTGTCCTCATCCCCATTCTACTGCCTTTTCCCCATAACCCTTGAAAATTGAATTCAAATTTAACCATCTCCTGGGTTCAAGCCCGGGTCCCCAGAACATTATCTGAGTTCCTGCATTAGTAGTCCAGTGATAATACCACTAGGCTGTCGTCTGCAGCAAAGTACAGAGGTTTAAAAGAGGGAATTACAGAATGTTGCGCCTATCGGCAGCTGATTTAATAAAAATATTTTTTTTTATATATCCTTTCACAGGATGTGAGCGCAGCTGGTCAAGTCAGCCAATTGTTGCCCACCCCTAATTGCCCTTCAAATTAGCAGCCTGCTAGACCATTTCAGAGAGCAGTTATCCCGCAGTCACATGTAGACCACACCAAGTAAGGATGGTAGATTTCCTTCTCTAAAGAAAACATTGGTGAACAAGAAGGGTTTTTGCAACAATTGATGATAGATTCATGGGCTGGAATTTTACCACCACACCTGCTCCAGAATCACGTCTCACAGAACAGAATTCTCCGTTGACCTCGGGCGGGATTTTACTAGCCTCGCCCAAATGGGGTCGTAAAATACCAGCCACGGTCACTATTAATGAGGCTAGGTTTCAATTCCAGATTTATTAATTGAATTGAAACTCCACTAGCTGCCGTTGATGAGATTTGAAACCCAGAGAGCAAGAGGATGGGTCACTGGATTACGAACCCAATGATGTTACCACTTTACCATTGTCACCGAAGGGCATGAGGGGGTTACAAATATAAATACCAGTTTTTATGGTGCTATCCTCTCTAAATATAGCACTGCAGTATTTACTGATTGTAATACTAGCATTGAGTGCATTTCACTTTAGCTTGAGTTCAATGCCACATTCCTGGCCTTTCTCTGGTATGCAGAGTGGAAATTGAGTTTCCATTTGATGATTTGAATTTGTATCTAACCCATTTCTTTGATAATAGTGCACTGAATCAATGCTCAGTAGAGAAGTTTTGAAAGCTGTGTGTGTGTGTGCCAGATTGCCTGGTGCTGTGTGTCGATGTGTAATGGTTAACATATGTTGCATTATACACTTTAAAAATTAATTTTAATGACCCCATTTTAAAGTATGGTATAGGAAAGCCGCAAGAGCTGTAAATGCTACAGAAATGTTTCAGCGAGGGTACAATTATCAGTGTGAGGGTCTGAGACAGACACTGAGGTGGCCAATGATTTTTGCTTGCTGCTTTTTGGCAATATCATCTGGGGATGAAAACAAGATGCTTTTACTTGTAGGAGGGTAATAGCGTGGCTGGAATGGGCAGCAGTGGAAGCCAGGGGGTGGTCAGGGATGGGGTGGTCAGAGATGGCAGCAGGTGGGGGAGGGAGGCCGGAGGCTCGTATGAGGTAACTTGCAAGGAGTGTTTGAAGACTCTGAGTCCGTAGCCGATGGAGTTTAGAAGGATGAGGGAGGAATCCCATTGAACCTTACAGAATACTGCAAGGCCTGGATAGAGTGGATGTGGGAAAGAGGTTCCCATTAGTAGGTGAGGCTAGAATCCGAGGGCACAGCCCTAAAATAAAGGGACAACTCTTTAGAACCGAAATGAGGAGGAACTTCTTCAGCCAGAGGGTGGTGAATCTATGGAATTCATTGCCCCTCCCACAGAAGGCTGTAGAGACCAGGTCATTCAATGTATGTAAGACAGAAATAGATAGGTTCTTGATTGATAAGGGGATCAAAGGTTAGGGGGAAAAGGTGAGAGAATGGGATTAAGAAACTTATCAACCATGATTGAATGGTGGAGCAGACTTGGTAGGTGGAATGGCCTAACTCTGCTCCTATTTCTTATGGCTTTATGGTCTGCAAAATTACATGATGTAGGGAGGATCTGTAACATCATTATGCTGGGGTTGCATTTTACAAGCGATGGTGGATGGGAATGGCATGGCTTTTTCGAAACAGGGCAATTTGAAGTATTTAACATAATTAAAGATCCAATAGAAGCTGATTTTACAGGCTGAATTTTATAATGCGTGTATGGGTGATGTGGTGCGTTGGCATGTTTCTAAGGGCAGCAACAGGTCAGCATTTATTGTCCCGCAGTGTTTAGCATGGAGGAGTGAAAGTTTAATTGCCTATTCTGACATTGAGCTCTTAGAATGAGGTGCAATTCAGAAGGGCTTGAGGGTGAACATCGATGTAGCAGCAAGGGGAATCTGATAGAAGTATACAAAATTATGAGAGACATAGATTGGGTAGATTGTAAAAAATCTTTTCCCCACGGCAACGGTGTCTAAGGCCAGAGGGCATAAGTTAAAGAGAGGAGCAAGTGATTTAGAGGGGATCAGAGGAGGGGATCAGAAGCTTTCATAGTTAGACAAAGAGGTTTTCTCTTTCTGTCCCTCGGCCTCATGCCTTGTTGAGTAACCTGGGGGAAGAACATGCGTGGAATTGTCACTGAGCTGTGTCAAATTGGTGACCTACACCAATAATGCCCAGTTAAAGCCATGGCTCAGTTGATAAACACTTATCCTTCTGAGTCAGAAGTTTTTGCCTCAAATCTCACTTCAAGAATTGAACAAAAAAAATCAAAGCTGCCACTCTTGTGCAGTACTGAGGGTGTGCTGCATTGTCAGAGGCCAGATGAGACATTGAACTGAGGCCCTATCTGCCCTTTGGGTGGTTAAAGGGAATTAAAGATTCCCTGTGGCAGTACTTTGAGAAAGAACAGGGGAAATATCCCTGGTGTCCTGGCCAACATTTATCCCTCAATCAACATCCCAAAAACTGATTATCTGCCCATTAACACATTGCTGTTTATGGGAGCTTGCTGTGCACAATTTGGCTGTCATATTTCCTACTTTACAATGGTGACTACATTTCAGCTGTACCTGATTGTCTGTAAGGTGTTTTGAGACAGCCTCTGACTGAGAAAGATGTGATGGTTCTTTCAGCACCATCAGTCCGCAGTGAATAAAGCACAAGTTGCTAATGGCCTAAGAAGTATCCTGTACCAGAAGTGCTCTTCTCTTATATTCTTCCCCCACTTATTCCTCGAGCTCCTGTCAGCACTTACCTGAGATTCACTTCCTGTGAAGGTGCAGATCCAAATTTCATCTTCAACCTCAAATAAGTTGCCTCTGGAGTCATGACTGGCAGCCAGTTACAGCTGAGCCTCAGGCCTCCAGCATCTGCCTCATGTTTGTGACTTGCTGCCTCTTTTGGGTCTGAAAATGGGCTTAAACCAAATCCTGGTGAGGGTCAAGTTGTAATTATACTTTCCCACCTGCGGAGGTTCTGCAGTGCCACTGCTGGCAGACAGATGTAATTACAGTGTGTCATGTTCAGGTTAGACCTTTCCATTATAAATGTGCGCAGTCACATTTAAACGGAAACATAAAGATCAGAACAGACTGTATGGCTGTAACATAGGTATAAGGTGTTGACCCAATGAACCGCTACCATCCCGCCCCACTCATCTGAAGACTACACTTGGTCACAATTTCCTCCTATGGAACATTGTGACAGATTAACTGGATGTAAAGTAATGTCATTTCCTGGTGAATTACTTAGCAGAAGGAGGAAGCGGACAATTGATGTTGCTCCAATGTCCAATCCTTAGGTAGATAATGGTTCAGGCAAAGGACGTATTTTGTCAAGCAGCACCACAGTGGGGGTTTCTAGTGCCCCTCACACTTACTTATTTATTAGTGTCACAAGTAGGCTTACATTAACACTACAATGAAGTTACTGTGAAAGTCCTCTCGTCACCATACTCTGGTGCCTGTTTAGAGTGAGAATTAGGGAAACTGAGGGAGAATTTAGCATGGCCAAAGCACCTAACCAGCACGTTGTCAGGCTATGAGAGGAAGCCAGAGCACCTTAACGAAACCGACACAGATACAGGGAGAACGTGCGCACTCCACACAGATAGTGACCTTCTATTGCTCTCCAATGATTTATGTTTTGGATTAGTCCTAAGTTAAGCATACCTGATTGAGAGTTAGATCCAAAAATTAGCTGGCTCACAAAAACTGTGAAATATTTGTCACTAATGATAATGCAAAACTAAATTATTTATTTGACAGATGCTTTCTGATGGGAAGGATATGCAATGCAGTGCTCCAGTCATCAGCATGAAGCTCGTTGCTTCTCTTGTTATTTAATGACTTGGATTTAGGAATGGGGAGTACAATTTTGAAATTTGTAAATGATACAAAATGTGGTAGCATAGTAAACAATGAATACGATAGTAACAGCTTTCAGGAGGGTGGTGAACTGACGCATGACAGCTGGGGTTTAATGTGGGCAAGTGTGAATGGGAGCGCTTAAAAGCATGGAGAGACAGTATAAATTAAGTTATATTATTTTGCAAGGGGCTTTCAGCACTTATTCGCAAACCTTTGAAGAAGACAGAGTGAGTTATAAGGTAGTTTTTTTTAAATTACTTCATGGGACATGGGTGTTGCTGGCTGGGCCAGCATTTATTGCCTGTACCTAGTCGCCCTTGAACTTGGTGGCTTGCTTGCTAGGCCATTGCAGAATGCAGCTGAGAGTCAACCACATCGCTGTGGGTCTGGAGCCACATGTAGGCCAGACAAGGTAAAGACGACAGATTTCCTTCCCTAAAGGACATTAGTTGAGAAAGCATATGGGATACTTTGTAAACAGACAACTAAATATGCAGAAAAAGAAGTCGGGCTAAACTTTTACAAATCTCTGGTTAGGCCTCAACCGGAGTATTGAAGACAATTCTGGGCAACACACTTTTAAAAAAGTTGACAAGGTCGACGGGAGTGTAGAAGGGAGATTTACCAGGGTGATACCAGGGATCAGGGAGTTCATCTAGAGAAGGTGAAATTGCTCTCTAGAGAAAATATTAAACCTTATTGAGATATGTAAATTACGAGTGCTTTTTGTGGAACAGGTTGAAACTATTTTTCTTGGAGATAGGTTGGTAACACAAGGTCACAATTTTAAAGTAATTGGCAAAAGGGCTAAGGGAAAACACGAGATATTTCTTACATAATGGGCTATTAAGGCCAAGAAAGCACTTCTTGAAAGGGTAGTGAAATAGATTCCACTGGATCTTTTAAAATGCAATTGGACACGTACTTGATGAAGATTAATTTACTGGATTATAGGGAAAAAGGTGTCTAAGAATAAATTGGAAAGTTCTTTCAAAGGGCAAGGACAGGACTGACAAGCCAAGTGGCCTTGTTCTCTGCATTGAGATTCTTTGCTTCTATGATTGTCTGATCATTCACCTCGCGTTAGCTTGACTTACAGTTCAACTGGTATTCTTCCTTTCAAAGGTTACACTAAGAATTTGTGGTGTAGTTAAAAAGCTGTTGAGTCTAAGCAGATTTGCAGCCCGGGGATATTACAGCGGGAACATATTGTTGTGAAAGGGCCTAGAAATGTAAATTTACAACTTTTTAAAAATGTCAAAATTTGCATAACAAGTTGCTTTATTAGGATCAGTGTATTCATTGTCCTCCCTTTCTCTCTCAGTCCTTTCCCCTCCATTACAAACACTGTCCCTCACAATGTTTTCTCACAGACGGATTATAAAACACGTTCTTCCAAGAAATCTCCTACCTGATTAAAATATGAGCACGCTTGGATTGACTTCTTGGTTTTGAAAGCTGTTGCAGAAAAAGTAGGTTCTACCGATTGTGCTTACTAATTGTGAGTGCTTTTGTGGAACAGGTAGGAAATCAGGAGGAAACATTTGGGAGGAAAATTCCTCGGTGTGTTGTATTCACTCTTCAAGAAATAACATTAGTTGATAAATGTATTGCATTTGTTTATTTATTAGTCACAAGTAGACTTACATTAACACTCCAATGAAGTTACTGTGAAAATCCCCGAGTTGCCACACTCTGGCACATGTTCCGGCACACTGAGGGAGATTTTAGCATGGCCAGTGCACCTAACCAGCATGTTTTTTGGACTATGGGAGGAAACCAGAGCACCTGGAGGAAGCCCACACAGACACAGGGAGAACATGCAGACTCCTCACATACAGTAACCCAATCTGAGAATCGAACTCAGGTCCCTGGTGCTGTGAGGCAGCAGCGCTTGCTTGAATTTTCCCCCTTTTGTGAGATATGAAATCGGTTTTTAATTGAACATAGATATCTCTTACAGTTTCAGGTATAATTTAACCACCCAAGAACTTCCCTGATCCTATTTGGTGCTGGTATCGTCTGAGATTTCTAGCCTAGAAATGAGAGTGGGTTTCAATGCTGTCCAATAAATCATTCTGGTAGGCAAGTGTAAGTGATGTGAGAGGGCAAGACATCAAAAAAGAACTTGCTCTTTGAAATCAAACTGCGGCTCTTTGTAGTGCTCATTGATCTGACATTTTACTTTTCACTGGTCAGTGAGAGGAGATCAAGGATATCAGAAAACAATTAGTAACTCCAGTTTTCTGGGCATTATTGCTAAAATATAATCATCCATTTAGGCGAATAAACTCTGATATTGAAATAGTGACAGAAGACAATTGTATCAAACATTCTTTTGTCAATAAGATACTTTAGACAATTGTTTGCTCTTCATGCTGACAGCACATGACTTCAGTTCACATGGAATAGAGTATCATAAAATATTTAACCACTATTTTCTTTAGAACACACACACAATGAAAGAGGTTCCAAATTGTCATTTACCTGAAAAAAAATCTCCTCATCTATGGCAAACAAGGCTTATTGCAGTTGCAGTGTCAATCTGAAGTTGAGTTCTTCATAAAAGCTAGATCAATGTAATTTATTCCCTTCCCCCCTGTAATGGCAACTGTTTCAATATTATGGTGTCACCGTTTCTTTGCTAATCTTTTATCATATGCTACATTGACTATCAGTGGTAGCATTAACAAGCAGTGCCCGTCATTGTGACAAACTCAAGGTACTTTCACCAAAACCACCCTAACGTAGAAAGTAAGCTTTTGTCTTCCTATATTTCACTGTTGGGACCTCTGTTATTTGTAATATATATATTAACGATTTGGAGGAAAATGTAGGTGGTCTGATTAGTAAATTTGCAGATGGTACAAAAATTGGGAGAGTGGTGGATAGTGAGGAGGATTGTCAGAGGATACAGTCAGGATATAAATTGGCAGGAGACCCGGGCCGAAAGATGGCAAATGGAATTTAACCTGAACAAATGTGAGATGATACGACCCGGAAGGTCTACTGCAGAAGGAAAGTATACAGTAAAAGGTAGAGTCCTTAGAAATATTAGTATATAGAGGGATCTAGGCGTGCAGATCCACAGGTCCTTGAAGGTGGCAACTCAGCTGGACAAGGGGTCAAGAATGCATATGGCGTGCTGGCCTTCATCAGTCTGGGTGTTGAGTATAGGAATTGGAAAATCATGTTTCAGCTGTATAAGATGTTGGTTAGGCTGCATTTGGAATATTGTGTACAATTCTGATCGCCACATGACCGGAAGGATGTTGATGCATTGGAATGGATGCAAAAGAGATTTACCAGGATGTTGTCTGGTTTGGAGGATATGGACCATGAAGAAAGGTTGAAGAAAGTTGGATTGTCTTCATTCAAGCATTGGCAGTTGAGGGGGGAACCTGATAGAGGTTTACAAGATGACGATAGGCTTGGACAGAGTGGATAGTCAGTCTTTTTCCAGGATCAAAGAGTCAATTACTCAGGGCATAGGTTGAAAGTGAGGAGGGGTAGTTTAAAAGAGATGTAAGGGGCAAGTTTTTCACACAGAGGGTGGTGAATTCCTGGAACGTGCTGCCGGATGAGGTGGTGGAAGCAGATTCTATAACCACATTCAAGAGTCATCTGGATAGGTACATGAATAGGCAGGGAATAGAGGGATATTGGGACATTGGAGCAAGAAAATATTAGACCAGAGAGACATCTGTTTCAGCACTGACTTGGTGGGCTGAAGGGCCTGTTCCTGTGCTGTATTGTTCTTTGTACATTTCATACTACTGAATGCCAAATTCCCTACAGCAAACCAAGCATTAGAAGGAAAAATGTGCCTACAATTTTGATAACCACACTGGGAATCCTAGATCAAGACCATAGTGATCTATAATTATACCCTCAATCTTTATGACATGCTACCAGCCATTCCTATAACCAACTAAGCATCGTTTTGATGCAATTATCTTTATACAACAGTTAATTTTAATGAATTATGGCCCTTTTTATTCCTTCACACAATCCCATTGCACATAGCATGTGACATTTAACTATTGCTTTCTGTAGTCCCTGGCCCGACCCACCATCTAAAATTGCTCTTTGAGAAGATGCTAAATTAGCCCTTTTTTTCCCCTCTTGGCAAGCTATGCTGTTGTGGAGGATGCCGAATTGCTTCAAATACATCTCGTTGCAGGAAATTAAAAAAAGCCTATGTGCGAGACTCGCTTCCAAAAATAATCCTCCAGCACAGGTAACACAAAACCACTCTTGTGAAAAGACTCCTTAAGTCACTCTGCACATAGGTCTCATTTACATCGGGAAGAGGTGGTCATCCGATTTTGTCGCGCAAATGAACACCGCTGTGTACAGCTACCGAAGTTAAAACATTGCAGCCATCGTTCTGCATTATGTTCACTTTGCACTTCTTTTTCTTCAGCTCTGAAAGAATCCAGATCATTTTTCTACAAACACAACCTTTATACCGGGAACTATTCAAGCTAGCTGATGAGAGATGATAAATGTTGAGTCACAAGAGGTTGGTGCGAGGGCAAAATGCATTACAACTTAAATATCATAACGTGAACATATGTGCAGTGGAAATGATTCAGTGCAGACCTTCTCTGATTCTATAGTTCCATTTTAATGTACGTGTTGAAGGCAAGTTAAAATTTGCAACTTAAACATCCCCCACACACCCCTGATAATTCTAGGTTGCCCATTTTAAACTTGTAATATAGCTAAGGTTCTACAAAAATATTCCCGACATTAAACATTTTAAGATGATTGCATTTAATGATTATAGGATCTAACCTGCTCCCCCAAAGCCACATGTTCAAAATGCCTTTATTACCTTGTAAGAAAGAGATTGTAGTAATTTTTTACATAGAAAGGTATGAAATGTCGTGAAAGTAGCACGAAGAATATGTTTTCCTTTCAAAGGTTTTAAAAGGAAAACACTATATAAAACAATTAAAATAACTGGAAACATATTGTTAAAAAAAGCAGCACTCAAGCAATAATGCAGAGGAGGAGGGGGGTGACACTGGATGGCCCCACATCATGAAGTATTTGATTTCAGCTTTGCTACTCTGGGAAAAGAGTTTGTGCAGGCCAGGTGCAAACAAATTCAAATTCAAATTTTGCCAAAACTAATTATTTTCATGAACACAATTGAATAATGGCTGAAGGATGATCTCCCAAACAGAAACAACCCAGCAACAGTTTGCAAAAACATACTGGAAACTCTTAAGCAAAACACTGCAGCTGCCGGAAATCTGAAACAAGAACAAAAACTGTTGGAAAAGCCCAGCAGGTCAGGCAGTGCCTGTGGAGAGGAACAGACTTAAACTTTCAGGTCGATGATGCTTCATCAGAATTGAAAATTCTACTGCCTAAATCGGTTACTTGCACTCGATCCCTGTTCACCCACTGCCCCAGTGCCCACTGATCTACATTAGCTCCCAGTTCAACAACATCTCGATATAATAATTCTCACCCCTGTTTCCATATCCTGCCATTGCCTCACCCTCTCTGTCATTGCAAACTGCTTCACAACCTTTTAAGTAATTTGTGCTCCTTGAATCTGGCCTCTTGAAAATTCCCAATCTTAATTGCTTCATCATTAGTGGCCATGCCTTTAGCTCTGAGGCCCAAAAACTCTGAAAAATCTCTCCTTAAACCCTCGACCTCACTTTCTTTCTTTAAAATGTTCCTCACGGCCTACATCTGTCCAAGCTATTAACCACCTTTCTGTTTCAGCATGAAGTTCTGCTTTACACTGCCAGCCTTTCTGTGTTACCCTAAATATAAATGCAAGTAAGTGAGTGTGGTGGGTGCCTGGAACGCGCTGCCAGTAGACATAGTGGAATCAGGCACACTAGCAACATTTAAGAGGCATTTGCATGGGTACATGAAAAGGGAGCGAGTAAGAGCAGAATTTTTTTTATGTTTAGTTAGGGCATCGTAATCGGCACAGACTTGGAGGGCCGAAGGGCCTGTTCCCGCGCTGTACTTTTTTCTTTGTTCCTGCATACCATTACCTATTCGATATTTATCTCCCCTTTACTGCTTTGATTATTTCTGCATGTTTTTCAGACTGTATATGTCCTTCACATAGAAAGTTCTCTTCTTACTGGATTTACTTTTAAATCATTTAAATTCTGCATTCAAGTTCATGCATTCTTGCTGTGTATTTCCTGATCAGAAGAAAGAATTATTTTCTATCAATCTTGTTAATTTGTTCCATAATTTTGAACACATCACAAAACTCCTTTATCTCTACATCTATAAAGCATATAATGCAAGAGAAACATGATCTACAGTTTACGGATGACAGCAGTCTCGTTGCCCTGTGTGAACCAGATTAGCAAGTCTGGATGCAAGAAACTGGGCCTGTCCTTGAATGTTGCCAAAACAAAACTCATGTATCAACCCACATCCGGCCTGCCAAATACTCCACCTCTATTTATGTTGAAGGCAGAGTTGGATATAAAGTTCCTGGGGCCCTGTGTTCACCTTCGTTTCTGGGATCTGCCCAACCCCTGCGACCTCACACACTCTTCCCCCGCAAGTCTGCAATCTTCCCCTTATTTCCCCCAAGTTCCTCCCCTCACAGTCTCCCCCCACCTCTCATCTCCTTACCCTCTCTCCCCCCTCTTTCACTCTCCCCCTCTCACAATTTAACTCACTTTGCAAATGATTTGAGGCATTGCACCTCACCTCACTGCTGCTGGCCTGCTTTCAGCCCTGGGTTGAGTCACCTGATCACCTCGCCTGCTACTCCCTTCAGAGGTTGACCTCACCTCATGGTGGCTTTTGGAGCCTCATCCTGCTGTTGCTGGCTTGCCCTCAGCCCTCACAAATCTGCTTGCCTTTCACAAAACCTCAGCAGCCTTTGCCTCTCCCTCCTCACCTAATCGCCTCACT
Source organism: Carcharhinus amblyrhynchos (assembly GCF_965287045.1). Taxonomy (NCBI): domain Eukaryota; kingdom Metazoa; phylum Chordata; class Chondrichthyes; order Carcharhiniformes; family Carcharhinidae; genus Carcharhinus; species Carcharhinus amblyrhynchos. Next base: position 34,594,298 of record NC_137332.1, on the reverse strand, counting down.
GCTCCTCACATGTGCCTCAAGTTAAAAGTTTGTACGGTTCAGACTAGTGTTTTTCCACTTTTTCTGAATCACCAATCGGAGTCTGATTTCACTCTGCATTGCCCACTGATAGGCTCAAATGAGCCTATGAGCAAATGCAGAGCAATCAGGCTCTGATTGGATGCCCAGTGCATCGGCTGGCACAGACCGCTCCCCATTGGTCGAGGCTCTGGGCCTAGGCACCGTAGGTTTCACTGTAAGCTCACCTCAGGTTGAAGCACAGATTCTGGATTATATTATACCCATTCTCAGGCAGCCACTCTCTCAATGATCCAACATCGGATCAACTAAGCCAGCTCAGCTTTCTGCCAACTACTACAGTGGGTGGTTGACCAGAAAACCCTCCACAAATCAACAAAAGTTCTAGGCCAGGACTTTTAAGATGGCAGGATTTCCCATCCCATTGTCTGGAGAGTTGATGGGGAACACATCCCCACCGACACTGCTCAACAGTCATTTCACACCCCAGCAAGCATTATTTGGCTGCAGGCCAGATTTCCGTCCACGCTCAGGAGGGATTCTCGTCACAGAGATCTGCTGGTCCGTTTCATTGGTAGCTGTCTGCTTCCTGTAGTGTCAGAAGATGCAGTGGGCACGCCTGGGACTGCAGGCCTGGTGTTGTCAGACTTCTTACTGTGTCCAACGCCAGCATCTCCACATCATGACTGCAGGCCATCCCCAGAGCCTAGCTCCTGGGTTTGTAGGAAGAGGTAAGTTTTAGGGTTCTCAGGGTGGGCAGGTGTGGGAAGTCTGGGGGACGGATGGTGGACAGTCAAGGATTGGGGTGTCAGAGAGAGGCTGGTGAGGTGGGTGGGAGAGAGGAGTGGAGCAAAGTCCACAGGATACCACACCTCCAAAGTTAAAGGGGCCCACTCTCCTGCATGAAGCTGATTATTTTTGGTCTTTTGCCATACCAACAAATTTATTCCACCAGTCTAAAAATTGAGGTTGGGCAGGAAATTACCTTAAAGTGGTCAATAATTGATCACGTAAGGGCACTAGTGGAGCAGGAACAAGTGAAGCCTCGCCTACCAATCGGAAAATTGCAAAGAGGTCAGTGGGAAGCCAATCCGAGGAATTTTACACTCACTTGCTGCCTATAAACCCCACAAAAATGGACCATAAAATCCAGGCTCTAGTGTACAGAGCAGTTGTCACCACCATTCTCCTGTACTGTAGTGGGAGCTGGACTGTTTATCAGTGATACATAGGAGCATCAGAGAAATTCCATTGGCAACACCTCCACCTCTCGATTCAGTGGGAAGGCCACTGAACAAGCATTCGTATCCCTCTCAAAACCAGCCCCACATGCATTCAGGTAAACCTCTTGCAAAATCAACTGTGATGGACTCATCGTACTCATTGTGTAATGATCCTCAGGTTGAAGCACCACCGGTCAGCTTTACCTCACAAAGCGGAGAGCAGCCTATGGTCATCTGAGACTACAGCAACTTTGCTTTTATTTTATAGTTAATCCACCTAACCTACACATCTTTGAACACTAATGGGCAATTTAACATGGCAGTCCACCTAACCTGCGTATCCTTTGGACTGTGAGAGGAAAACAGAACGCCTGGAGGAAACTCACACAGACACGGGGAGAACGTGCAAACTCCACACGGATAGTCACCCAAGGTTGGAATTGAAACAATTGTGCCATCGTGCCGCCATCTTTAATGATAAAGGAGACAGGACTGCAATTTATTGTCAAATGTGATGGATATCTTCTTTAATTCTGTTAGTACTGGGTGAGATTACGTGCTCAAGTCTTTGGATGGGTTTTGAACTGATCTATTCCTGAGCAAAGGCTGAAAATTCTAAAAGTGAAAATAGGAAAGGAAAAAAAACATGGAACAGTACAGCATAATACAGGCCCTTCGGCCCTCAGTGTTGTGCCAAGCTATGTCCAAACCCAAGATCAAGCAACCAAAATGAAGAAATGGAAATGTTGGGAAAAAAACACCTTTATGGAAAAGAAAGACAGACAAGGAGAAAAACTGTGAGCAGGACTGTTAAGTTATTATGGACTGAATTCAAAGGTTGTTCTTATCATAAATTTTGATAGTTTGGCTCAATCCACATTCTTCTGGGAAAGTTCCCAGGAATATTCATCTTTACTGTTCATCAGCACAACTTAAAGAAAAATCACACATTTGCCTGAAGATGTAGCACTTGAATGTAAAATCAGTTAATGTCAACCAAAGTAAAACCAAATTTAGATTTTGTCTTCTTGTACTTTTTAAGACTGTCTTACTCCCTTCCAGTTTGGGAAGGGCATTTTTTTCATTCAGATCCTGTTCCAGCAACTGATCAACAAAATCGACAGATTCTTTTTTTCAAAAAAAATGCCCCCTCAGGCAGAAGAGTAAGTGCCGTGCACAAAGGACAGCCTGGCCTTCACACACAAAGCAGCTGCTTGTAAAAGTGGAATCTGCTGAATAAGCAGTTTTCAATAGCAAAAGCATGTACACTGGGCCCTGAATGGAAGTGGGCTCTGTTAACTGCTACATGCAAAGGGAAACTTCCCTCACAACTACCAGCAGTGATCACAGGCAACTCCAGGTTCGAATAAATGAAAATAAATACAAGATTATTTTGCAAGCCTCCCTTCAGCTTTCTTCTTACAAAGCGCAACATTCTTTCTACGGGCCCAAAAAACTCAGGCTTCGAGCAGTGAGAACGCCTGCATTTGCCATGCTCTTGCTCGCCCTACTAATTACCCTCAGTCACAGGCCACTTCAGTAAAGTGCACAACAGTGACACCAATTCAAATCTTTACGGATCAGTGAAACAACTGCATTGCAGCATTCACACAACTTCGTGTCAAAATGCCCAGAGAGCTTGCCTGCGAATTTTACAAATATTCCCTCAAACCACAACTTCCACCGAGCTGAGGAAATGTTTTCCAACACAAAAGTAAATTGGATGAAGGGTAGGAACCGGTAAGGGCCAGAGGAGCAGAGGGACAAATATCCCCAATGGGGGGCGGGGGGGGTGGTGGTGAACAGCCAACCCAAAAAAAACCCAGAATGAATGACTGCAGCAAAATACCACAATTTGCCTCAGAAAGGCAAAAGTTACACATCACATTGGCAGGGTAATGCTAGTTAATCACAGAGTTTTCACAAAACCTGTTAGTATCAAACATGGAATGGACACATTTAATTTTAGCAAATGATCAAGATCGTTCTATTTTAAATGATACTGGTCCAGAAACATCTCTGGATTGGGAGGTAATTCCTTTTCCCATTACACCACACTGCCTCTGACCATAACATCCAGTTTTATTGCTTTGAGTTTTATTGGTTTGTCTGTTTTATATTCTGTATTGTAAATGTCATCTTTCAGCAGTTCATGTTCGGTATGAGAAAATCCCAGACAGTTGTAAAGGTGGTATTTCAAACCATTTAAGCAAAACTTCATTAACAGAAACTTATTATTTTTAAAAATCTGTACAATGGATGACTGTTTTAAATATAGATGGTTATATTTGATTTTGGGCTTTCGGGCTATAGTGGTAGGACTTGCACTCTCTAGAGCCTTACACACTTGCCGCTCAGTTCTGGAGGAAACAGAACATTTTTCTATAATAGAGCACTGTGCCAGAGAGACAGAGAGTAGACTGACAGGGCCATTCTAATCCTGAAGAAATGTAACCCCCATTAACCACCGACTAAGTTCATAGCTAATGTGGTCCCACCAATCCAAAGAACACAAATAGATAAAACTTCTGTTAAATAATGAAATACAAAGTTATCACAGTGTAATCCACTTTAAATTTCTAATTTAACCTTTAAGACAAAAACTTGGTTACAGCACAAAAAGCAAACGTAGGAAAAGGACTGGCAAGTAATTCAGAGAGGCCCAGGCTAACTTTTGTCCCCACTTTTCAGGTGAGGTAACATTACTCAAAATAGTAGCATTGCTCTTTATAGCCTTGTCTCCATTACCCGCCTGAACAATTTTGCTGGGTCCCTCTAGAGGGAAGTTGGGAATTTTCCAGGAGTAGACAGGAGACTCTGTGCGATCTACAAACCAGTATAAGACACCCTTTGACCTGTAAGCTGTACAATAAGGATAATTTATCATTTCCTTCAAATGTCTGCAGAATCTCTAGCTGTTTTTAAGAATGTTTGATAAGGACTTTGTAAAGCAGCTGTTATTTTCCTGGATGACTGGTCGATATGATAGTGACTGTTGACCTGGAATCAGTACCTACAGGAAGGAAAGTAAGACCAAAGGACAGACACACAGTCGCAAGACAAAGAAGCTGGATGCCAAAGGTGATCAGCACAGATATGGCACAATGAGAAAGCAGAGGCAGAAAGAGGAACATGCAGGACTTCTAATGAGGAGAAGTAGTAAATCTCTCTCAGGAAGAGGTCAGTTTTTCTGTTTGGTAGAAGAGGAGGGAAGGACACATGGAGGCAATATGAGAACTGGTTAAAAACGTCTAAAATTTGTAAGACTATCTGAATAGCTCGGACATAGAAAAGAGCTGAATGTTTTACCAGAAACGCTACATGGTGAACCAGGATTTTACTGATAGAATTCCGGAATTGTCTTTGTTTTATTCTCTACTATGTTGGATACACTCTTTTAGCTTCAGAGAAAAGAAGAGAAAAATCTTTATTGCTCTCTCCCAGCAGTGCTTTAGATGACTTTCCTCCAGATTCTGCCTGGCAGAAACAGTTTTTAAAACTCCTGTCTATATATTCTCAGAAAGAAATTTGATTAGCATGTCTTGAAATCATTGGTGCAGACTAAATAATCAAGTTTCTTTGTTTTTTTTCATCTCTGGAAGTTTTGGTACATTTCCAGATAGAAATCACCGGGAGTTGGATTTATTTCATCCTCTACTGAGCTCTTGATGTCTGATAACTATCTGGCTAGTAAACAATTACCAATGCCTTAATAAAACTACAGCTGATTAAAGTCCTTCCCCTTTGTATTTTAATTGTCTTCCTCTCAAGAGAATCTCTGTTTGAAGCGGACCTTGATACCTGCCAGGTTTAAATTTCAGGTAAAAGATCTGCAGTGCAGTTCATTTAGAAACGTTCCAGAGAAGTGGTCAATTTACAATATCAGGCATCAGATACCTCATAGCAGCCATCTTTTGATCAGCGTCTTTTATACTTTTGAATTAACTGGTCTTCTCTAAACAGTACAATGTATCTCTGGTTAGCTTGTGGAGCTGTAGGTAGATTTCATTCTGTCGCAGCTTCCTGTCATCGGGACAATCCCCCTCCCAAAGAATGAAACTAGATTCACTGTCATTTCAATCATGAGGTTCACTCACATTATGGTATGGTGGTACAGTTGTTAGCACTGCTGCCTCACAGCGCCAGGGACCAATTCAATTCCGGTCTTGGGTGACAGTCTGTACAGAGTCTGCACATTCTCTGCGTGTCTGCATGGATTTCCCCCAGTTTCCTCCCACACTCCAAAGATGTCCGGGTTAGCTGGATTGGCCATACTGATTAGACAATCAGTGTCAGAAGGATTGACAGAGTAAACATGTGAGGTTTTGGGAGTAGATCTTGGATGGGATTGTTGTCAATGCAGGCTGGATGGGCTGAATGGCCTCCTCTGCACTGTAGGGATTCTATGATTTTAGTACAGAAAGGAAAAGAGAAAACATATAAAACAACAAACGTATTCACTCTCTGAATCTGGATTATTCTCTCAGTTTTAACTGGGTTTCTTTAAGTTCTGCACAGGGTATCTGCAATCATACACAATGTCCTTGCAATGTGGATGATTTTTTAGGTGATAGAGTTCAGAAACAAACTCCAATGGAATACCCTTTTCCACAATCATTAAAAGGTTGCAGCTGATGATCCCTGTGTATCCGTACTGGATGTATATCTCAAAGTGTTTGAGAACCAGTAATAAACCAAGGCTTTCCTTTCTACAGCAAAATATAGTTTCTGGTATTTAGTTTTTGAGCAATGTCTTTATTGCTGATTTGTCTACCTGGAGAAGGACCGACCCTATCCCGGTGTCACTTGCTTTGATGTTGCCATTAAATACTTGGTTACAGTCTTGAGCTGCTAATACTGGATCATTTATTAAACTAGCTTTCAACTTTTGGAAAGCTGTCTAGCATTTCTTGGTCCATACTACTTTCACTTTTTCCTGTAGTAGGTGTGCCAGCGGGACAGCTACCGTACTCATGATTGGCATGAACTTGTAGTAGGACCCAACATCCCTAAGGATCTCATGATTTCCCATTTTGTTGTCGGAATGGGGAACTTTGCTACAACTTGGACCATTGCAGTTCTGGGCAATACTTGTCCTTGATCCACCATGTGTCCTAGGTAGGTCAGCAGAACCTTAGTGAACTCACTTCATTTATGTTCATCTTTTGTGTTGCTGGCTAGGTCAGTACTTATTGCCCATCCCTAATTACCCTAGAGAAGGTGGTGGTGAGCTGTATTCTTGAACTGTTACAGTCCCTTGGTGTAGGTACATCCACAGTGCTGTTCAGAAAAGGAATTCCAGTATTTTGACCCAGTGAAGGAACAGCGATATATTTCCAAGATAGGATGGCGAGTGACTTGCAGGGAACTTCCAGGTGGTGGTGGTGTTTCCATGTGCCTGCTGTTCTTGTCCTTCTAGCGGTCTAGAGTTTGGAAGATGCTGCCTAAGGATCCTTGCTGAGTTTCTATGGTGAATCTTGCAGATGGTACACATTGTTGCCACTTTGTGTAGGTAGTGAGGGAGTGAATGTTTGTTGGAGTGTCTATCAAGGGGGCTGCTTTGTCCTGCGGCATTGACCACAAGGTCCACTAACAGTAATTTCTGAAAGAGGGCTTCCAGTGCTCTAAGTGAGTTTCCCGATTGTTGCTGCGGAACGCAACACTATTGTATAACCCTACCACTACCTGATTCATTAGTCTCTGAAAGGTGACTGGGGCATTTCTGAGTCCTAATTTCACTGGTATAACCTATCCAACTGTACAAAAGCGGAGATTTCCTTTGCACTGGTGATCAAGTGAACTTGTCAGTATCCCTTGAGTAAATCTATCTGAGTAATGCAGGCAGTTTTACCTACCCTATCTATAAAGTGGGATTCAAAGGGAGGAGATAGATCTGGTTACTGTGTTAACTTTTTGGGAGTCAATGCAGGGTAAATTGTAGATTCATCGGGCTTTGGCACGAGAACAATGGGGATCTCCATTTACTTCTGCTAGACTACATTAGATGGCTCTAATCATGGGGTAGCTTTCTCGGACCTGGATGATATGAATGTTGTGTTCTGAGAGGCATTTCCCATACCCACATCATGTAGGGTTAATGTGGACTTCACCCAAATCTCCCCGCAATTCATCCCCACTGGGGTCTGTGGCTTTAGGACACACAGTTACCTCTTTGTCTCTTTCTCAGCTGTGGTATTGTTTCATCATAATGACAAGGGCAACTAGGAGTGGACAATAAATGCTAGCCAGCCACTTACACCCATTGTACCATGAATGAATGAAAAGAAAAATACAGCTTTTGCTTTTTTCTGCTGTCTGGGCTGTCAATTCAATAGTTTACTCCCCTGAGCTTTTTTGCTATTCTGCATGTGCCACCGAACCAGGCTTTTAGAGTTCATCTGGTATTGGTAGGAGCACAGGCACGTAGGCCGAGATTTTCCACTGGTGTGATTATCAGAGGTAAGATGGGAACATTTGGAGAACTGGCTAAGGAATGTGTTGGAATACTTCCCACTTGTCTGGATGCTACAGCTACAACAACACTCAAGAAGCTTGACATCATCCAGTACAAAGCAGCCCACTTGATTGGCATCACATCTAAAAGATCCACTCCCCCCACCACCGACACTCAGTAGCAGCAGTGTGGACTATCTACAGGACGCATTGCAGCAATTCATCAAAGATCCTTAAACAGCACCTTCCAAACCCAATAGGAGGACAAGGGCAGCAGATACCCAACCCACTCACCGTCCTGACTTGGAAATATATCGCTGTTCCTTCGCAATTGCTGTGTCAAAATCCCGGTGTTCTCTCCCTAATGGCACTGTGGGTCAACGTGCACTTAGACTGCAGCGATTCAAGAAGACAGATCAGCACCACCTTCTCAAGGGCAACTAGGGATTGGCAATAAATGCTGGCCAGCCAGCAATGCCCATGTCCCACAAATGAATTAAAAAGATATGGTTCTCAGGGGACCAGCTCCTTGCTGAATGATTCTCCAAGAGTTAGCATACATACAGCTTTTATTGCAGGCTGAGGTTTACCGGTTCTACAAAATCTGACGACATCCCTATGGATGTGTGGCCAGTAAACATGTTGGCTGATGCGAGCTTGAGGTTTGCATATACCAACATGCCTAGCCTTCAGGAATCCATGAGCTAGCCACAGTATTTCCCCACGGTACCTCGGCGTCACCACTCCTTAGTGGATTGTTGATCATTGCAGGTCTGTGAGATGGGGGAGGAAGGGAGGGAGGGGGTGGAGTCTCCATTTCCTCATCAATACCTCATTTTTACTGTCGTAGCATCCAGGGACGGCCTGTGCCTTGGACCTTCTGTGGCACAGTAGTTAGCACTGCTACCTCACAGCGTCAGGGGCCAGAGTTCATTTCAGGCCTTGGGTCACTCTCTGTGCAGAGTCTGCACATTCTCCCTATGTCTGCATGGGTTTCCTTGAGCTACTCCAATTTCCTCCTGCAGTCCAAAGATGTGCAGGTTAGGTTGCTAGGCCATGCTAAATTGACCCTAGTGTTAGGGGACTAGCAGGGTAAATATGTGGAGTTACGGGAATAGGGCCTTAGTGGGATTGTGGTCGGTGCAGATTTGATGGGCTGAATAGCCTCCTTCTTCACTGTATGGATTTTATTAATCAATGATTCAGTGTGAGTGTGAGCGGCCTTACCTTCAGTGTGAGCAGTCTGAGCTAATGTTTTTAATTGTGGGTCAGATTGCTAGGCGGTTACCAAGGAGGATCTATTTTTTACCTCCTTAGAGCCTTCTAGGCTCCCAGAAAAGGTTTCAGATAACCAGACTGGGTGGTTTTCTGTCTGCAATGCCACTTCAGCTTCCTCTGATGGGGCTTGTCTGGCCACAAACCGGGTTAGCACACAGTCAGGGAAAATGCCAGACACGTTCTCCTGCAGCTGTTCTGTCTCCTTGACCTCGTTCAGCTCCCATGAGAGCACTGGAGATGTTATCACTTCTGACCCTGCCAAGGAGCAGGTCGACCCCGTCCACAGGCGAACTGGCAACGATTCCCTGGTCACCAATCTTGACACAAAGCTGCTCCCCAGGTGCATCCAGTTACAAAGGGGTGGGACATGTACTTTCCTTCAATACCCTTTCCCAACAATATCTTGGCACTTAGTACACTCTCTGATGGAAAGGATATGCCTTTTCCCAGCAATAATGTTTGGCAGGCCTTTGTATCCTTCACTATCACAATAGGCTGACCCGCCTCACCCTGTTTGACAACTCTTCTGATGCAAAATCCTTTCAACAGTCAGGAATTTGTTTAAACTTACCCATATTCTCAATAGCGCACCTTCAGGGATTTACCTATCCTGCTATGCCCTCTGACTGATTCACATTCTCTATGCAAGGTTATGTGCCCTGATAAATCCCACACCTTCCAGCACAGAGATGTCCTACTGTACGGCAGTAAAATCACACAGGCCTCCTGGCCTTGCATCATCCTTTCTATCTGAGGAAACCCCTCTGCATTTCCAGCTGCCCCTTCTCTCCCAGGCGTTCTCACTTTCCTATCACTCTCCAGGCCTAGTTAATCCTGCTCAGCCCTCCTCACCAAAACCTGGTGATTGGTGTCCTGGTTAGGAGAGCTGTTACACAGGTTATTATTAATTCTTTAATAGGCCTACCTTATTCATAGTCATAGCATATCTATCACTCTAGACTTCTCCATTATCATCCTGAGCTATGTCCCGTCCAACTGGCAGGACAGATCCAGTAACATGTTGGCACAATAGTATGTACAATCAGATGAGAAGTGGGCCCTGTGAGTTCACAGTATTGCATGTTATTGCATATTGCATATTGGGCGGCACGGGTAGCACAGTGGTTAGCACTGCTGCTTTACAGTTCCAAGGACCTGGGTTCGATTCCCAGCTTGGGTCACTTGTGTGGAGTTTGCACATTCTCTTCATGACTGTGTGGGTTTCGTCCGGGTGCTCCAGTTTCCTCCCACAGTCCAAAGATGCGTGGGTTGGGTCGATTGGCCATGCTAAAATTGCCCTTAGTGTCCTGAGAGTCACAGGTCAGAGGGATTAGTGGGTAAATATGTAGGGATATGGGGATGGGGCTTGGGTTGGATTGTGGTCAGTGCAGACCCGATGGGCCAAATGGACAGTTTCTGGACAATGGGGATTCTATGATAATAAGATATTTCATGGCTTCGGGCCAAACAAAGTCCAGGAAACAACCGCTGACCAGAAAATCGGCCGGAAAATCCCACCTAAATTCTCATTTTATCATAAAACAGGAAAGTCCAGAGAAGGAAAGTCTGGAATCTATTGGTGGGGCCCAAAAATGAATACCTGTCAAACACTCACTTCTTTCAAAATATTTATATATATCCAGGTATCTGGTGAATTTTCCATTCCATCTGCCTCCACAAGCTATCCATTGCAAATATTTACCTGCCCCTGTTAAAGTCGTTACATCTAACTTGCCTATGCAAAATCTCTCATCTAAGGTCAGTCACAAGCTTAAACAAATCATTAAGTTTGCAAACTGAAATAGAAAACATTAAATACATGTGTAAATAAGTGATGTTCACTAACAAAGCTGCAAATGAATATGAGATTCAGTACTGCTGAAAGTAGCTTGTCAACATGAAAACGTCCTTTAGCCTTGCTCTGTTTATCTTTCTTTGGCTCAATACAGAGACCTGGGGTGATTCATTTTGTTTGCAGTTTGTGGCACTGATCCCTTTTTTGGGGGGGCATGTCGTGGTTGCTAAATTTGAGCAAAGTGGGCAGATTAACACGCTACCTCTCAAATGCCTAACCAAGGGGACACAAACTGCAAAGGATTTCTCTATTATTCAGAGTCATCTAGACTCAAAACATTGGCTCTCTTCTCTCTCCGTAGATGCTGTTAGACCTGCTGAGTTTTTCCAGCATTTTCTCTTTTTGTTCCAGATTCCATCATCTGCAATATTTTGCCTTTATTTCACTGTTGATGGGGTGGATGGTGGCAGCCCTTCCCTGCAACATAATTTCTGTGCTCCTGTTGCCAACTTTTGTTGTGGGGGGGGCGGGCTTTGCTCAGGAATTTTTCTAACCCCTGAGAGCGGGGATCATCAGCACCCAGACCTGGCCCAGCAAAGTCACTGTCTATGCCTCTTTTATGGTCTGGGCCTCATCTGGACTGGGTAGCAGTTATGCTCTTTACAAAGCACTACGGAACTCCTGAGGAAGGCTGTGACCCAGCATTTCTGGGCCCTGACCTAATTTGCAGAAAGATTGCAGATTTTCTACACCAAACATGCCTCTGTTTTCCCTCAGGAGCTTAAATGATGTCGGTGGAATCCATCATTGAATATATTGTGCATGATCCATGGAGCAGGTGGGTCAAGTGGTCTTTTCCTCTTCCAAATTTTCACAAACTTTTAAAATGATGGAACCAGGAAGGGAAATGAAATAATGCAAGTGATACAATGCATTGAACTAATAAGAACTTTGTTCTTGAATTATTTAATCTCCCTTTGTGGTTCTAACATGTTAAAATCTAACATAGCAGGAATTGCAAAGTCAACTGATTACAGAAGTGATTATAGAAGTGCAGAAGGAGGCCATTCAGCCCATCAAGTCTGCTCTGACTCTCCAAAAGGGCATCTTACCCAGGTACCACCCTATCCCATGCATTTATCATGGCCCATCCACCTAATCTACATATCTTTGGACACTGAGGGGTAATTTAACATGTTTAATCCAGCTAACCTGCACATCTTTGGACTGTGGGAGGAAGCCAGATACCCAGAGGCAACTCACACAGACAGCCACCCAAGCCTGGAATTGAACTCACGTCCCTGACGCTGTAAAGCAGCATTGCTAACCACTGTGCCACAGTACCACCACACACATTATCCAAGGAAATATTTGTAGTCAGGAGTATTAGACTGATGATTTACAATGGATGGAAAATAGTCTTTCTGAAATTCTACATGGAAAATTGAACATAATTGTGATGGCATTAATCACAGCAGAAGTTCTTGGCTTTGCGCAAAGTGTAATCAGAGAGTGGCTGTCTGGCTATTCTTTCTACCCACATTAAAACCAAAAAGTTGATTGGATACGTTTTCTTAAGTCATTGCTTCTTAATTTTTAAATATACTTATATAAAAAAGGCGTAAGTTCCACGCAGAAGTTTGTCAACGCAGATATCAACTGTGTCTTTTGGATAAATTTTCTAAGGAAATAGCATTTGTTTTGTTCCAAAGGAAAGCTAATCATTTTAACAAGACTTTTTAACAGCTTTGTTGAAAGACAGCAGGCTTATAAAGCTCTTTTCTAAAACAGAAACGTGATCAGCCAAGCTAGCCAATAATCTAACATCATGTCAGTTCACCTCAACGGTAAATATTTGACAGGCCTGATAAACAGCTGTATGATTTAAAACTACAAAAAAAACTTACAGCAAAAAAATGTTTCAGCAGAAGTTTTGAAGTGAGACTGCAACACTGGTGCAATGGAAGCTTCCTTGATTTTTGCAGCCAATATGCAGTATGATTTTTTAAAAATTTTGTCTTTTGATCAGTTAAACCAAACAGCAAATGTATTAATTAAAGTTAGAGTCTACAGAAAAAATGAGCATAATTACAAAATGGGGTGGCACAGTGTGGTTAGCACTGCTACCTCACACATCAGGGTCCTGGGTTCAATTCCCAGCTTACGTTACTGTTCGTATAGAATCTGCATGTTCTCCCCATGTCTGAATGGGTTTCTTCTGGGCACTCTGGTTCCTCCCACAGTCCAAAAGACATACTGGTTCAGTGCATTAGCCATGCTAAATTTTCCCCCAGTGTACCCAAAGAGACGCTGGAGTGTGGTGACTAAGGGATTTTCACAATAACTTCTTTGCAGTGTTAATGTAAGCCTACTGATGACACTCATAAATAAACTTTAATGGCCTAGCAAGCCATTCTGCTCAAGTGTGATTAGGGGTGGGCTTGTCACTGAGCGAAGGACAAAAGGTCAAAGCAATTTCCACTCTTCCACCATACAGTCAGAAGTGGAGATATTTACTGATGATTGCACAGTGTTCAGTTCCATTTCTAACTCCTCAGTTACTGAAGCAACCCATGTTCGCATACAGCAAATCACATGTATTTCTGAATTAGGAGTGGAAGTAGGCCACTTGGCCCCTCGAATCTTCTCCATCATTCAATAAAATCATAACTGATCTGATTGTAACTTCAACTCTGTATCCTGCCTACCCCGATTACCTTTCACTCGCTTGCTTATCACAAACCTATCTAAATATTCAAAGACTTTGCTTCCACTGTTGTTTGTGGAAGAGAGTTCCAAAGGCCCTCTGAGAGAAAAATCTTCTCTTCATCTCTGGATGGGATTTTCTGGCCCCACCTCCTGACATGATCTTCCTGTGCTGCCCAAGTCAACGGGGATTTGAATGGATTGTTGCACCTGCCGTGGGAAAACCCACAAAGGCAGTGCCGGAATGTCTCAGCATCTGTCTTCAATGGGTAACCCTTTATTTTTAATTAGTGACTCCCTAGGTCTAGATTCTCCCACAAAAAGGAATATCCTCTCCATATTCACTCTGTCAAGACCCCTCAGAGTCTATACGTTTCAATCAAGTCTCAGTTCACTCTTCTTAACTCTGGTGATACAAACCTAATCTGACCAACCTTTCCTCAAAAATCAATCCTCTCACTCCAGGTTATTAAGCTGGTAAACCTTCTTTAAACAGCTTCCTATGCATTTATACCCTTCCTTAAATAAGGAGATTAATACTATACACAGAACTTCAGATGTGGTCTCACCAATGTATAACAGAAGCTCAACATCCCTGCTTTTCTATTCAGTTCCCCTTGTAATGAATGACAACACTATTAGCTTTTCTAATTACTTACTTACCTGCATACTAATTCTCTGCAATTCCTGGACGAGGGCACCCAGGTTCCTCTGTATCTCAGAGCACTGCAACCTCATCATTATGTTCTATTTACCAGATCTTTACCCACTTACCGAACTGTATCCCTTTTGTATCTCGTCACGTCCTCTCCACAATTTACTTTGCTACCTTCGTCCAATCCACCTCAGCCAAGTCATTTACATAGGTTGAGACCCTTTACACTTGAGAGGGTTGAGACCCAGCACTGATCCCTGTGGCACGCCACTTGGAACATTTCTTTTATTAATTCATGGGACATGAAAGTCACTGGCTGGCTAGCATTTATTGCCCATCCCTAGTTGCCCAAGGGTAGTTGAGAGTCACCCACATTGCTGTAGTTCTGGAGTCACTCGTAAGCCAGACCAGGTAAGGACAACAGATTTCCTTCCCTAAAGGACTTTAATGAACCAGATGGATTTTTACAACAATCAACAATGGTTTCATGGTCATCAGTAGATTCTTAATTCTAAATTTTAAAAACTGAATTCAAACTCCAACATCTGCCATGGATTCGAAACCAGGTCCCCAGAACATTAGCTGAGTTTCTGAATTAGTAATCTAGCAATAATACCACTAGGCCATCACCTTCACTCTGCCAACCAGAAAATGATGCACATTGGCCTACCCTTCATTATCTTTTAGCTAACCAATATTCATATGGAAGATGCACTGCAGCAATTTGCCAAGGTTCCTTTGGAGGCACCTTCCAAACCCATAACCACTACCATCCAGAAGGACAAGGGCAGCAGAGAAGTGGAGATACTGGCAGCTGCAAACTCTCCCCTGAACAACACATCATCCTGACTTGGAAATATACCACCACTCCTTCACTGTCACTGGGTTAAAATCCTGAAACTATCCACTATCAGCACTGTGGTTGTACCTACACCACATAGGGTTCAAGAAGAGAGCTCACTATTGACTTCCCAAGTGTAATTAGGGATGGGCAACAGATGCTGGCCTTACTAGCAATGCCCACCTCCTCTGAAAGAATAAAAACAATTCCTTTCCCAGCAACAATTTGGCAAAATTTTACAGAAGGGGTAGCAACCTCATTTTAATCGAGCCTTTGGATATTTGCTGAAAACCTCATTTTAATCGAGCCCTTGGATATTTGCTGAAAACATGCATTGACAAAGATCAGTTTGCCAACTGGTCAACAAGTATGAAAGCTGCCTTGAAAGTCCAATGCCTACTTTCTGAAACAGTGAGTGAGTTTCAGGTTCATCCCACAATCCACCCAACCAAAACCCCCCAGAAGTCAAACTGGGGCCTGGGAATCAAACTACTCTGTATGACTTTGCCAGTAGATAAACCTACTATTGTTTTTAAATCTAATGCTGGCCAAATGAGTTAAACCTGTGACAGATATTAAAATTAGAGCTCTGCATGTTAGGCCCGTAATGATTCTGTCATCAAACTATACTGGAAATTTGCTAAAAATAATTTTCCTTACATCTTCATCAAAACCTTACACTTAGCTCAAAGAAATAATGATATAAGAATTAGAACATTCTTTTATCTTTCCGTGTCGGCTTCAGTGTTTACATATAAAACTACAATATCCCTCTTAGCGATCATTCTTTCAGAGTACTGAAGTTTGCTGAGGACAGGGGATGTTACAGTTGAGGACATTATTTGTATTATCCTTGCTCCTGAAACCTGTTATGGAAATACATAGAAGTTGTAATATGAAAGCAGAGCATTCAGTCCAAACAGTCCTTGTGAGCGTTTACACTCTAAACAAACAAATAATCCTAATTTTGTTAACCAGCCTGTTCCCTTATTCCTTTAATCTGTTTTCCTTCAAAACTCTAATGAATGTATACTCAGAACTGATCATCTAACTACTCCTTTGGCTTGACACGAAGGCAGGGGGAGATTGTTGCAATAGCCCGTGAAGGTTAACTGTGCTGCTCTATCTTCTGTAGGTTTAAGATTGGACTCTGTTTTTGAGTTTGTCAAACTAGGCCATAGTCAAATCAATGGAAAATTCTCATTTTATAAGCCATTATTTACAGCAATTATTTTAATAAATGAATATGTTGTTATCCAACAATATTTCACGCAGCCAGAATACTGTAACTGCAAAGCATTCCAATTTGTAGGCATTATTGATATTTTGTGAAAGAGGATTATCTGAATTACTCACAAATATCCATCTATCCAGTCATTCATATGTTTTAAGAGTTTAAGTCCCATAAAATCAGTGTCTGCAAAAGCTGAAAATGCTGGAAAATCTCAGGTCTGACATCATCTGTCTCTCCACAGATGCTGTCAGATCTGCTGAGATTTTCCAGCATTTTCTGTTTTTGTTTCAAGTTTCCAGCATCTGCCATCTTTTGCTTTGAACCATCATGTTGCAGATGAGTCAACATGCAACAGCCTGAGGGCATACATCGGTAAACTCCTTTGCTGTCACTTTGATTACTCTGAATCTAGTTTGGTAGCTCTGCATCCTACCTGAAAATCACTTTCTGCTTCTCAATTAACTAACTATCAATGTTTTATTTCTGCTTAGGTCAATTAATGTGTCCATTTTCTCAATGAATATTTCTTTTATTAAAGCAAATTACTGCGGATGGTGGAATCTGAAACCAAAAGGGAAAATGCTGGAAAATCTCAGCAGGTGTGGCAGCATCTGTAAGGAGAGAAAAAAGCTGATGCTTCGAGTCCAGGTGACCCTTTGTCAAAGCTGAAAGGTATGGAAAGTGGGAGATATTTATACTTCAGTGTGAGAGAATGAAAGTTGAGTCATAGCCACAAGAACAAGCAGAAAGGCTGCTAATGGCAGTCCATAGAGAGAATAGAAGGTGTGAAGGGCCAAATTCTGCGATTCTCTGCCATTTGGCCATTCACATCTACTACTCTAACATATGGTCATTTTGTCAAGGTACCAGAGGGAAGCTGCGCCCTAGCATACAAAAATAATATAGACTTTCTATTCATAATCACCTGATTTCTGATGTGAATCAAAGATCCAAGCATAAAAATTAAACAGAAATCAGTTACACTGTGGTGTGATCTTTCACATGGTTTAGGCAAAATAGTCTAGCAACCTGATTCTGGAAATCCCAACCCTAAACACACCCACCATTTTCCCAGGAGGGATGGGTTGTAGTTTTTACATCCATGATTCATAGAAGGAGCTGCACATTGAAAAGTACAGCTGCCTTCAAACAAATCTAATTTTCATTAGCGAGATGTCTAAATGTGAGCTTTGAACTTGGAGGAAAAGGTCTAAAGCTACCAAAGTTATTTGGAGAGGTCGAATATGCCTTTTGGGTCAGTCTAGATATCCCTTTGGAAAGGTAAGATACCCTTTGGAAAAAGTAAGGTGCCTTTGGGATTGGTAAGAGTAGTCATGAGTATGAGTAAAATGTGGACAAACTCTATAGAACTGTCAAACTTTCAAGGCATTTAAATCTCCTGCCCTTTAATTTAAATAAAACATTCTAAAGTTTTTTTCAAATCAGCTCTTGCAATTTTGTCATATCTATTAACATAAACCTAAGGATTATCATTATAGGATTAGAGCTACATCACTGATTCCACAACCTATCATTATCACAGTTCAATTAACAGTCTTGTGCAGCTATGAAGTCTTTGATTTTTGGGCAGTGAATGTAAATGTTCATTTAATAAAGGATTAAGTACTTGAATTAAAGGTTTGTTTTTATAAGGGATTAAGTAGTTGGAGGATATTTAAATGAGTGTGCATTTAAAAAACATTACAAAGTCTACAGGGAATACTTAGAACTTTATTTCATCTCAGCATGGCTCTTAAGTTCTTCCCAAGGTAGATACAGGATGAATTGACATAGAGGATACATGGGGAAAGGATGGTGGGTGGGGAACATGGATTGGCAGCAATTGGCACTAACTTTATATGGAGGGCATGAAAGACCATGGGGTGGATAGATATGGCATAGGTTAACATGGAAATTTTGAGGGACCATACATGGTTGGTGGAATCCTGGGGCCCTGAGGTGGGACTTTCACACACCCACTTCTGCTCTGGCAGCTCCTATGTTTGCCTCTGAGATCTTCCTGGGGTGGTAGGCGCAATTCCCATTGATCACCCTATTCCACCTCCTCCCGTTAACCCCCCCAACCAAAGTCTAAATTGGAATAATCGGGGCACTTTCTCCTTGTTGTGTTTGCGAAGTGGGGAGTTTTCTGATTCAAGAACAAAAATTTGGCCTTATGCCTCCATTCGCATTACACTTCAGGTGAACTTCTGGGTAAAAATCACAGCACTCTGTGGCTACTACTGCATCTG
Source organism: Carcharhinus amblyrhynchos (assembly GCF_965287045.1). Lineage (NCBI taxonomy): Eukaryota > Metazoa > Chordata > Chondrichthyes > Carcharhiniformes > Carcharhinidae > Carcharhinus > Carcharhinus amblyrhynchos. Next base: position 34,575,843 of record NC_137332.1, on the reverse strand, counting down.
TTCTGGGTATGTGTTTGTGGGTGGAGGGGGAAATGGGAGACCGTGTTCCCATTCTGGGATCTGTGGAGTGGGGAGATGTTGCTGCGGGTCTGTGGGGGAGGTATGAGGAATGTGTGGTGCTGGGGGGACTGTGGAGTGGGGTATGGGAAGTGTGTGTTGCTTGGGGTCCAGGGGGGTGTATGGGGAGTGTATGGTGCTGGGGGGGGCTGTGGAGCGGGGTATGGGAAGTGTGTGTTGCCAGGCTGGGAGCAAGCAGAGTTCTTTAACCTTTCCACCTGTCTCTGCCCAGGAGAAGGAGGGAACGGAGACGCCGGCACGCGAGTGTCCTTTGGGAACTGTCAGACATCGCTGTCGGCTGCTCTGGCTCCAAAACAAGACAGTGCGACAACTGTGCCATATGTTGCAGGACCTGGGGAGGCACTCACTCCCGGCAACGGCTGCTTTAAACTTTTACACCACTGGGTCTTCCAGACCACCAGTGGAGACCTTTATGGCATTTCCCAATCATCCATCCACAAGTGTGTCATGATGCCTTGTATGGCCTGGCTGGCCAATATATTCAATATGACCTGGACCAGGCCTGGCAGGAAGCCTAGGCTGCAGGTTTTGAGGCCATCATGGGGACGTCAAATGTCAGAGGGCTTTAGGCTGTACCCACATCTCCATCAAGGCCATGATGAAGAATCCAGGAAGATTCATAAACAGAATGGGCTTCCACTCGATAAATGTACAATTGGTGTGTGACCATCAATTGAACATCATGTCCGTCTCCACCAGGCACCCCGGCAGCTCCATGACAATTTCATATTGAGGAGGTCTGATATCCCAGAGGATAAGTAGAAAGGGTCAAGAGCTTCAATATTTTAGGTGTCCAGATCACCAACAACCTGTCCTGGTCCCCCCACGCCAACACTATAGTTAAGAAAGCCCACCAACACCTCTACTTTCTCAGAAGACTAAGGAAATTTGTCATGTTAGCTATGACTCTCACCAACTTTTACAAATGCACCATAAGAAGCATTTTTTCCAGTTGTATCACAGCTTGGTATGGCTCCTGCTCTGCCCAAGACCTCAAGGAACTACAAAAGGTCGTGAATGTAGCCCAATCCATCACACAAACCAGCCTCCCATCCATTAATTCTGTCTACACTTCCCACTGCCTTGGCATAGCAGCCAGCATAATTAAGGACCCCATGCATCCCGGACACTCTGTCTTTCACCTTCTTCCTTCAGGAAGAATGTACAAAAGTCTGAGATCACGTACCAACCGAGTCAAGAACAGCTTCTTCCCTGCTGCTGTCAGACTTTTGAATGGACTTACCTCACATTAAGTTGATCTTTCTCTACACCCTAACTATGACTCTAACACTACATTCTGTACTCTCTCGATTCCTCCTTTATGGACAGCATGTTTTGTCTGTATAGCGCACAAGAAACAATACTTTTCACTGTACGTTAATACATGTGACAATAATATATCAAATCAAATCAAAGGATTATGAGGAGGAGCCTAGGGTGCAGGGATGGCTCGTGGGGGACATGGGGTATTCGCTCCAGACTTGGTTGATGACATCTGTACGAAGGCCTGAGACTGATGAGGAAACCCGAGATAACGTGGCCCACATTGTCACCCGTTCAACAGTAGAGAGGTGCATGGGGCTTCTTGAAATGCAGTTCAGGTGCCTGGACCACCCTGGTGAGACCCTACAATATGGCCCCTGATATCGTCCCTCATTGTAGTGGTATGCTGTGCCCTACGCAGACTGGCGAAGTGGTGAGGAGGCCTTTCGGAGAAGGAGAACATGGAGGCCGTCCAGCCGGACAGCAGTGGGGAGGAGGCTGCCCAACAGGAGGAGGAAGAGGAGGAGGATGACAATAACAACCTACACCAAGCAGATGCTGGAGGGCTGGCAGCAGCAAGGGTCAGGCATGCGAGGGCGGTGAGGAAGAACCCTGACTGCTGCGTGCTTTTGGTCATATGTTGCTGAATGTGTTCCATTCCCCCCTGCCTTGGAGTCCTCCAATCTCCTGCAACATTGTAACACCAGAGTGCTGGGCCTGGGAATGCTGTGTTAGTGAGTTGCTGTGGCAGGCAGGAGGGTGATGACGACTTTCTTTGTGCCATTGTGATGATGCCCTGGTGCAAACCAGTCTGACTCCTACCTAAGCTCTGCAGGCACGCTGGCACCTGGGCCCACATCTGGGTGGTGTGTAAGGGAGCAAGAAACACCCATGCAGGTCCCTGCAGCAGGTGGGTTGGGGGAGGGAGGGAATCTCTTGTGGGTTCTTGGGATGCCATGCCAGATGCTGTAAATCACTGCCAATTCATGCCATCCGCTGTAGCCAGTGAATTATTTGAGTGCCTTGATTTTCTCAGTAGCAATGCGTTGAGGGGCTTCCTCCACTGACACCAACGTGCAGGATCCCCCCGGCAACCATTGGGGTTAGCGCATTCCTGTTAGAGGCTAATTAGAGATGTTAGTCACAGGTGAAATAACATTTATTGTTGGCAATAATAGTGCTTTCGAAATAAGTGACAATATAAAAACATGTGAATGTGAAACTTTAAAGTGTCTAAATATTCTATCTACCTCGTCTTCCCCTTCACCCGTGCCATCTTAGTGCCACTACAGCGTCTTACCTTATATGGCCTATCACTACATCTCGGTGCATTCCCAGGATATACACGAGAGAAGGAGGTGGCCAGCTGCTTACCTCACCCCGTTGCTTGTAATGCACTTAGCAATCATCCTCTGGAGGCCCTGGACCTTAAGGGCCCTGGCCGGCTTCTACATGTTAGAGACGTATCCCTGACACCCTCTTCATCCAGCTGCACCTGAAATGCTCTGGTGTCAGAGGGGGGTGAGTCAAAAGGTGTAGTCAGAGCTGCAGTCTCCTGGTTGGAAGGCCCCCTGCACAGGCTCAAGCCCTTCCTCCTCCCTTGGGGTTCCCGTGGGCCCCTCGGTCACTCCGTAAGACGTGGTGTTTCTGCAGTGAACTCCAGAAACTCCGGCATAACCTGGCTCTGCCAGTCCTGGAGAACCACCTGCATCCGACTCATGGTGGTCAAGCCGTCTGCGATGGCCCTCTGAGCCGGGGACCACCTGTCAATGGCAGCAGCAAATGCCCTCTGAGACTGGCCCACACTCTGCAGACCCCCAGGCATAACCCTCTGTGACTGGGCCACATCCTCAAAGGGTGCAGCTACAGCCCACTGTTTCTCAGTGCTGTCCCGCTGGGCCTCATGCAAGCTCTGCAGCCTCTCAGCCACAGGTCGCAAAATCTCAAGAAGTTTGTTGAGGCCCTCAGCTGTGGCCTTTTGTGACTCAGCCGTGTCCTCTGGGACTCCGCTGTGGCCTGCTGTGGCTTGGCCATTGCTTGGATCCTGCCACTCATGCTGAGGGTTCCCTGCCCCAGGTTTCCCACCGTGGATGCCACCTTGCAGTGTTGGCTGGGAACCACACAGGAAGGCAATAGTGATCCACCTGAAAGCTTTGGGACTCCTCCCAGCAGCCTCACAATTGATCCAGTGTGACCGTCAGCCCCTCCTGCATTCCCTGGCTCTGTTATTGCATCTCCGGAAGCTGAGGAAGAAGTGATCTCAGAGGCCCAGTACGTGGCCTGGGGCCAGGTGAGCCCTCACCTCCGTCAGGCCCCCGTGTGCCAGATGCCTTGGACATTCCTTCCTCCACTCAATGTAGATCAGCAGATGTGTCGTGCTCACCAGAGAGTGACCCAGATGCCTCACCACTAATTTGACACACTGATATGAGTCTCTGGGATGGTGAGTTGCGAGGTGGAAGCTGACACAAAACTGGTGCCAGCCTTGGAGGTCCCCTCATCTGCTTCCTCCAAGGAATCTTCCGAGCTCTTCAGGGGTGGGTTGGGTGAGAGCAGCAGTGGGGGTCGCGATGCCAGATGGCCCAGGTGCATCAGAGTCCTTTCTGGCAACACAGGACACAAGGTTAAGTGCAAGGGAAGGGAGAGGAATCTGGGCTGCATGCAACTTACTTCAGATATCTTCAACAGGTGGAGGATTGGCACATGTTCACTTCTATACTCCAGCCCGATCATGCTGTCACTGATGGCCCACATGCCATCCTCTCCCACAAGCTCCTCAAAGCGGGTGAGGAACTGGATCTCAGGCACACCACCCCCTGTCTTCACCCTCTCCCAATGAAGATTGGGTATTCTTCTCCTAAGGGGACAGAAGGAACCATGTAAAATCTGATAGCACAAGTCCTACAGGGGGTGGCCCTCAGAGGGCAAGGATTGTGATTACTCTTGGGCGGGAGAAGAGCAGTGATTGGGGATCAGAGGCTGAGAGCATGCAGGGTGCTGGGGGTGGGGAGATCGGAGGGGGAAGATGCTAGATGAGGTAAACTCTTACCCTTGCTGCCTGGATGGGGTCATTCCATTTCTTGCGGCACTGCTTCCTGATTCTCCTGACGGGTGTCCTGGCACTAAGATACATGGCCACAGTCTCCCAGGCTGTGTTTCCATCCCTTCCTCTGGGATGGCATCCTCCTGGGGGGAGGAGGGTATCCTGCCTTGCCTCCTTTGCCTGTAGCAACCTGGCAAAATCAGCGTTGGAAAATTGGGGGCCTGTCTTCCTCGAGGCCATCATCATGCACTGCCTGGCTGTTTGTCCATCCTTGGGGTTTCTATAGCGCTCTCCCTTGTTAGGACAGATCGGCTACAGGCAGCTTGGGCAAGTCACGTGACTGTTAGAGCATTCCAGCAAGTTTAGTGTAGTTGCCTTGTTACCATGGAAGGGAAACCAAGTCAGCACTTATAGGTGTGCTGATGGAGGAGGATGGGACTTGTGCCACTGTGACGATTGGAGCATGGGAGAGAGAGGGTCATGTCAGTCAGCCATCGGGGCCAGGGGGACATGTGAAAGGGGCTCTGGGGGGCATGTTGGGGGAGGGGGGCGCATAAGGGTCATCGTAGTGTTGGGGGGGTGGCTTTGATTTCTGTGGGTAGGAGGTGGTGGCTGTATCTGGCCCGGGAGGGGGAGCAGGGGGTTCTGTCAGCAAAGCTGTGTTTTTTTTTTCTGCTTTTCTTGCACACGTGCAATTTGTGGCTCTGATTTGAGCTGCTGGCTCGCTGGCAAATTAGGCCCTGCCCACTGCCTCTAACAGCTAGAAATGGTCTAGCCCATACTTTTAAAGACTGAATGCATATGATTGGGAGTGAAAACTCGCCCAAAAAACGGATCAGTAACTCTCCTGTTTTCATGCTAGCTCAGCGCTTAGAAAAAATCTCGTAAAATTCCGCCTCCAAACTCTCCTCTTCCTCCAATCGTGTCCTGCCTTCCCCTTCCTCCCCAACCCCCAGGGTAATGCTCTTATAAATGCTCTAAGTCAGGAGAAGTTAAAGTTTAGTGCACAAAGCAGTGACTAATGTGCAAATCTGACCAGTTATTTAGAGCTAAACTCAAATTGTGCTTTCTTAAGTTATAGGTGAGCTTTTCTTTCCCCGTTCAACCAGGTTTGAAATGGAACTCTGTTTCTGAGCCAAAGTTTCATTTTCCCATTCATGTTCTGTGACAGGAATAGCAATTTTAGTGGTTAAAACCTTTCCTAAATTTTGTGAAGCACTATTCACTTAATCTCTTCGAAGGTTAGTCAAATGTTTGGCTGTAGTATGTTCAGAAAAGGATATGTAGAGAGGAAGCTCCTGTTGGTGACTAATAGATTATAAGCACTTGTGTTGATTACCAAAACCCACAGGCAGATCAGTTAAGAATTCTAGTTATAAAAAAGCCAGAAAATCCTTCAAGCAAATGGGAGACAAGTTAAAGGCAACCAGAAAGTTGAAAAAAGCTATTTCAAAATTGGAATTATAAAAAAAACAAGAAAACAAAATGCTCATTTTCCACCATTTTCCATACTCACAGTCAATGTTGCTTTCTGCAGGGTAACTGATATTTAGTAGGTGACAAGTAAGCCTGGACTTACATGTTTAGGTATGAAGAATGTCAAAGTAATGGGGAAGATTTCCAGCTTGGGTTTCTACCATTCTGAAGGCAGGTGTCTATCAATTAACTGATGCTGCTACATACTTCAAAGTAGCTGAAGGCTGAGTATCCAAAACCATTTTGGGAAGCATGGGAAGTTTATCAGCACTTTCTGCTGGTAAAGCTGGTAATTATTGATGATAGGTCTATCAAAGCTGAGCTCAAAACTAATCTCATTCCTTGGCTTGCAATTCATGCCAAGACTCACTCAATGCAGTAAGACTCATTCAATACAATCAAGGGCAGGATTCTTTACAAAGATATTTTTGGGATGGTTTTTGTTAAATATTTAAGTGGTTGCATGATTGCTTTAAAAGCTGGTCACGTGATTTGACAATGATGTCATTGGTATGTTTCCTGCCTTAGTTTAATTTTCTACAGTACACAGTCAACATCTGTAATCCGTTGTTAGTTTCAATCTACGTGTACAAACATTTTATGGCTTTGCTCGTCCCGAAACCGTAAAATTCTGCCTGAGGTCAATGGACCTTCCCATTGTTTGCCCATCGCCCACTCCAGTTCCCATAGCTGGCAAGGCGATAAATTCCCAGCTCAGAGCTTTATTCTTTTTGGTTAAAACCCACAGCCCCTAACATAGGACATTACAAAAAGAAAATGGGTGATGAATCAGGATTTTCTTTTGTCAAGAATATATCGGGAAAAGATCCTAAAAAAAGACATTGTGAGTTCTCACACTTCGAATATTAGAAACCTGGGGAGGAACAACAGAAGAATTAAAGATTGAAGTGCCAGCGAAGGAAGGGGTGGCACAGTGGCATATCTGTGGTGATTTTAAAACAGTTATAAATCCAGATCAATATCCACTTCCTTTAATTGAAGATTTGTTTGCTGGGTTATCAGCTAGACAGAAATTCAGCAAGATTGAAATTTCACAAGCGTATTTACAGATTAATGTAGCCACTGAATCTCAACCATTGCTTATCATCATTACACATAAATTTTGTGACAAAAGATGACCTTTTGGAATAACATTCACACCAGCCCTATTCCAAAGATCGATGGATCAGATTTTAAGTGGTCTCTCTGGTGTCCAATGTTACCTGGATAATATTCTTATTACATGGTCCAATGAACAAGAGCACTTGAATAATTTAGAAGCAATATTGGAACATCTTCAAGCACATGGTCTGTCTTTCAAGAAAGAAAAGTGTGAATTTTTCCAGATGTCAGGTCAGTATTTGGGTCACATTATTGAAAGTAAAGGCCGACATAAAGCATCTAAAAAGATGGAAGCCATTTCAGAAGCACCATGTCTGATGAGTGTCCTTATTAAGGTACTTTTTAGGATTAGTAAATTAATATTGCAAATTTGTTCCAACTTAGTTACATTATTGAAGCATAATTTATTATGTATGTAACAGTAATGAGGCTGAACAACATGAAGCATACAAAGATGTCTCTGTGCCATTCAATTGATCCACCTTATCATCAATATCTTATATCACAGCACTTGAACATCATCAAAAGACTTAAGACGTGGTTAGGAATAAAAGTTGTTCATTGATAAGAGAAACTAGGTACAGGAGTTACAGCTCTGGGCAGCCATAAAGTTGGGCACCAATCTTTAAGATGTTAACTATATGACTTCTAGATATATTCTGCCTAAGAGAGGACACCACCCTCTGGGTTGACCACTCATTCAGTTCCATTGGTCTTTTAAGTCATGAATCCCACTTCTGCTTCAAGATATACACCACATGCACCAGCAAGAAAGCACACAAGGCTATGAAAGATGCTTTGCAGAAGTCTGAAGCATTGGTTTATTTTAGTGTGAAGCTACCATTACTGCTTGCTTGTGACACTTCACCTTATGACGTGGGGGCAGTCATTTCACATATGACTTGAGTATATAATGCTACACAATGAGTATAATTTTTGATGTTAGAAGGTTTCATCATTATTTATATGGTGCTCATTTCACATTGACTGATCAGTGATGTCAACCACCATTTTTGGGCTATACAAAGGCAGACCATTGTTAGCTGCTAGCTGATTGCCAAGCTGGTCACTGATCTTATCTACACATTCCTCTGATATAAAGTGTAATCAATCAGAGTGCCATACTAACGCAGATGTATTAACACCCTTATCTTTATCTATTGAGCAACTAATTTAGCTAAAATTCTTTATTTTTTGTTAATTCATCATTTGCCTGTAACATTTTCTCAAGTTCAGAGACATATCAGAAATGATCCCATGATGGGGAAGGTGATGGATATGGTATTGAAAGGAACAAAGCTGAACACATCATACGCACCCTGAATTGATACCGTATGTGACAAGGAAACTTTTCCCATCCTGTACAGTCAACATCTCCTACAATAAACCTGTTGTTGTTAATTTGAATATACATGTGCAAACCACATCTTTTCCTTTTTTGTTAAAAGCCCCCAACCCATAACATAGTTAGGAGATTACAGTTTTATAACAGGGATAATCTGACACAAATGCAGCTTGCTATTGTTGAATAGCCATTCTCTGGCCTAGGAATAATGAGTTCCAGTGTTGTGCAGCTTCTTCATTCCTGCTTGAAATCTAAAAGAACCCTTAACTATGCAATTATGTTAGTGTAAAGGAGGAGGAATCATTATGATTTCTGAGTTCATCATTGCATTACTAACAGTTACTATTGCATTTGGACACTAACGTGCATAGTATAATATTAGTCATATTACCAAGAATTGAATGTTACATATGAAACTTGTTAGTTTTTGGCTAGATACATGCATTGTAGAAGCAAAGTTATACTCAACGGCTTAACTTTATCGTTCTTGAGCTTGCAGCCAGCAAGGATTTAAAAAATAACATTTGTAGGACCTTAACTTAATTTCTGACCATAGTAAACTAAACACAATGCAAGAAATTGAACTATCTGGTTTTGGGGATTTAAAAGTTCCCCATGGGCTCCAAAATGGCACACATGCAAATTGCAAAATAAAATAATCTACAATATCTATGTTGTAACCTAACATTCAGAATTAACATGAAGTGAATATGAGCTTACAGGAAAACTGTGGTTAAACATATTAAATAGCAAATGAGACCAAGATAGAACCCATTTATTCCTCAGAATTAACCCAGGTGTAAGTGATGACTGTGACTCATAGAATCTTGTTAAATTCTGTCTCCCTCATGAGAGCTTTCAACTCTTTAATTCTGAATTCCCTCAAAACCTGCTCCAACCTGGATTGCGTCAGCAAGCATATTTGGAGCAAATTGTACCAGATGTCAGATTGATTCAGTCTTCGGTGTGTGCACAGTGTCAGAATCATAGAATCACATAATTGCTACAGCATTGAAGGGGACCATTCAGCTTGTTGGGTCTGTGATAGCTCTCTGAATGAACAATGCACCTATTGCCAGTCCTCCATTCCTCCCATAACCTTGCACATTCTTCCTTGTCGGATGATAATCCAACACACTCACAAATGTTTCGCTTGAGCCTGTATCCACCACAGTCTTAGGCAGAGCATTCTAATAACTTACAGTGTGAAAAAGAGTTTCTTCATGGCCCCATTACCAATTACCTTAAACCCTTGACCTGAAGTCACCTGAAGTATGCGGAGCAGGCAGATCATGACATGAATCAGCATGTAACTCTGATCTGACGCTAGCACTGCACTTTTGGATTTGAAAATTCCAAGTAACATTCTCTCTGAACCTTGTGCAGGTGAATACACATTCAGCAGCAAAAGGATCCCCCACCAATGCTATTTAAATGCATCATCAGCAACTTATTGGTGAGTTACTGATTGACTTGTTCTGGCAGTTGCTTTCATTCTGCAAGTGTTTGCTGTTTTCTATTGTTGCTGCTAGTTGCAATATCCTACAGCGAGAGGTGTGTCGCATGCTGAAATAATTTTTGTTGACTTCAAGAATTCTGCAAAGCCAGTTGCTTCCGGACACAGGTGAGTGATGAGACATTTTGGAAGTGAGCAGTCATTCAGCCAGTCCACAGCTTTTCAAATTTAGAGCTACATTTTAAACTCACTTGTCTTTTGATATTCCCATACGCTCGAACTGTCTATTGTTAAAAAGAAAAATGGTTCCCACGTACATATTCTATCATGTCTCTCAAAAACATCCCAAACTACTTCACGTACAATGGGTTAATCTGCAGAGCAGCTTGAACATTTTTTTTATGTTCAACCAAAGTCTTTCTTTAAATCCAAACACTGCAATAGCTCTCAACTAACGTCTGGGAAAGGGGCCAAATGTACAAAGTTATTTACCTTTTAAATTAAGCGTTCTAAAGATAGGAGCAACATTAAACCAACGTTAACTTCTTTTCATTTCAATTATTGGAGTTCTGCTACTAACAACCATATGTTTGTCTTCTTCTCAAACAATGGATTTAGAAAATAGCCCCTATGGATAGTTGTAACGAGAAACAGAGTAGTTTATAGTTATGTGTCTCTGGCCTAAAATGTCCTTGAAGTACTCTCAAATCTAAACTATTCTCTGCAACAACATTTTCTCTTTCTTATAAGCATCGCTGAAGCATGTGGCAGCTTCATTGCATTGGCAGTAGATTCCCAATGAAGAAATAGCAAGGGAGCAGTCAGTGCCTTCACCTCCGCTGGAGCGTAAACTGTATCTCTGGAGGCATCAGGGTGCAGAATGAATCACAGCATGAGTTGCGGCTTCCATATAAGAGCCATTGAAATGCCTGAGGTTTAGGCATCGAGTTGCAGCCATTAGACCAGTCATGTCCCTGATCATTACACGGGCTACATAGGCCCTGTGAAAGATTGAAGCTGCAAGTGGCCTGTTTGATACCATCAGCTCTCAGGACACAGCAACCATGCTAGACCTCTGGGTACTATGCTATGACAATGTGAAGGCACCCCACCCCTTGCTTGAGAGAGGTGATCATCATTGGCTCGCTACCTTAAGAATTGTTTTTTAAAGTTTATTTATTAATGTCATAAGTAGGCTTACATTAACACTGCGATTAATTCCCGAGTCGCCACACTCCTACGCCTGTTCGGGTACGCTGAAGGAGAATTTAGCATGGTAAATGTATCTAACCAGCATGTCTTTCAGAATGTGGGAGGAAAACGGAGCACCTGGAGGAACTCACATAGACACATGGAAAGCGTGCAGACCCTGCACAGACAGTGACCCAAGAAGAGGCTATCTGAGTCTCGTTATCAGTAACCAATCACACTACATGATCCAAGTCCTCGAGTGAAGAAGCTCATGAATAGGCAGGTATCCAAGAGAAACATGGTGTGAGGAACAGGGAGTGGGAGGCTTGCACTTTGCAATTTTTGTATTAAAATAGGCTGTGCACTGACATGAAGGTTACTGGAAAACCTGCACACATTAGATTCTGATTTATTCACCCAGATGATGATACTGTCATGCCAGGACAATGATGCAATATCTTGTGGCAGGAAGAAGAATGAGTTGAGACAACATCTCCTCATTTGCAAGTGGGGAAGATGAAAATTAAGCTGTCATCTCATAATATTGACTGAGAGAAAGTTTCAGAAAGATCTGTCCTTGTGTTGGCCACATTATTAGTTCTTCTTACCTCACCAGTCAATCCTTGAAGGTGCCAGTGCAAGTTCAGAAGACAGTTAAGAAAGTGTATGAGATCCTTGACTTTGTAAATAAGAGCATTGAATACAAAACATTTATTTTGTTCTCTGTCTATTTATACATTTGCTGCAGCTTACATTGCATTTTATTTCTCTTTCCATGTCTGCCCGCAAAGGTGGCAGAATCAGATTCAGTTGTAATTTTCAAAGGAAAATTAGATAAATACTTGAAATAAAAATAATGCAGGACTATGGGAAAAGAACAGGAAGGTGTGACGGATTGGATTTCTCGTTCATACAGCCAGTGCAGCTCTGATTATCCCAAAGGTCTGTGCCTATGCTATAAGAGTCCGTGATTAGAAACACAGGAATAGGAGCAGAAAGAGGCAAATTCAGCTCTTTGAGCCTGCTCTGCCATTCAATCAGATCATGGCTGATCTTTCTCTGGTCTCAGATCCACTTCCCCAACTGTTCCTCATACTCCATTATCCCTTTTTTAAATTAGAAATATATCTATCTCCTTCTTGAAACTATTCAACAATTCAGACTCCACTGTGCGATGGGGCAGCGAGATCCATGGGTTCACCATCCTCTGCAAGATGTAGTTCCTCCTCATCTCAGTTTTAAATCTACCACCTCTCAACCTATAACCTGTGACCTCTTGTTCTAGTTCATCCCATAAGGGGAAACAATGGGTGGGATTTTCCAGCGGCGTTCACCCCGATACCGGAAAATCCTGCCCAGGGTCAACAGACCTCTTCATGAGGTCTGAGGTCATGTACCAACTGAATCAAGAACAGCAACTTCACTGTTGCCATCACACTTTTGAATGGACCTACCTTGCTCTAAGTTGAGCTTTCTGTACATCCTAGCTATGACTGTAACACTACATTGTGCACGCTTTCTTTTTTTCCCTCTGAACAGTATGCTTTGTCTGTATAGCGTGCAAGAAACAATACTTTTCACTGTATACTAATACATGTGACAATAATAAATCAAATCAAGCAATCAAATCAAAACAGTTTGCCCCATCGCCCGCTATAATTCCTGTGGCAGCCAGAATGGGAAAATTCACCTCATTGATTCTATGAAACCTATTCCTTATGTTAGAGTATCTAAATGAGGCCACTGAGCAAACACTGTTATAGCAAATAGGAGACACTTATCTACTTGTTAACATTTCGTATATTATTTTAGTCCCAGGTTTGAATTACAGGAACCTTACAACATTGCACAAATGCAATTCACTCGACATTTACACCACAAGTCTGGAAACATGATGTAACAGGATATTAATGAACAAAGGAATATGATGTAAATGATTGTACTATAGGGATCTCAGGCTGTCTGCTTTGTTGAACATTGATTTTTTTAAATTCATTTTTTACTGAGTGTGCATCATGTAATTATTTAGTTTGTAAGTTGAGGCATATAACATGATGGCCATATTGTGAGGAAGTATGGAATAACATTAGTAGCATTCCTAGTAATAGCTCTTTTGTCAGAAAATTCGACCTCCCTGCTATACTCAGGTGCTCAATGCGACAGAGGGACAATATCATTTTACATTATCAGTGCTAAATTTCATTTACTATGTGTGTCAATCCAATCTTTTGCTACCTCTTGGCTCTCTCATGTTCCCTGGCTTTTACATCATCATGAAGCGTGACCCGTTTACAGTTCGTTTTGCTATCCAGGTCATTTACTTAAAGGAAAAGAAAGGGGTCCAAATATTGGCCTTATAGGACTCCACTCAACACTTTGCCCTGTCCAGCTTTACATTACATTTGATTATCTGTCTGTTTGGGTTGGATTCTGAATAAAATATGTTTACATTTTATTCGGCCATTTCACCTATAGATGCAAATCACACATATAAAGAACAAAAAAAAGCACAGGACCAGGCCCTCCAAGCCTGCACGATCATTCTGCCTGACTAAACTAAGATTCTCTCCCCTTCTGGGGACCATATCCCTCTATTCCTGTCCTATTCACGTATTTGACAAGATGCCCCTTAAAAGTCACTATTGTACCTGCTTCCACTACCTCCCCCGGCAGCGAATTCCAGGCACCCACCAACCTCTGTGTAAAACACTTGCCTCATACATGTCCTTTAAACCTTGCCCCTCACACTTTAAACATATGCCCCATAGTAATTGACTCTTCCACCCTGGAAAAAAACTTTTGACTATCCACTCTGTCCATGCCCCTCATAATCTTGTAGACTTCTACCAGGTCGCCCCTCAACCTCTGTCATTCCAGTGAGAACAAACCAAGTTTCTCCAACCTCTCTTCATAGCTAATGCCCTCCATACTATGCAACATCCCGGTAAATCTTTTCTGTGCCCTTTCCAAAGCCTCAACATCCTTCTGGTAGTGTGGCAAGCAGAATTGAACATTATATTCCAGCCTAACTAACGTTCTACAAAGCTGCAACATGACTCGCCAATTTTTAAACTTAATGTCCCAGCCAATGAAGACAAGCATGCTGTATGCCTTCTTGACTAATTTCTCCACCTGCGTTGCCAATTTCAGTGACCTGTGTACCTATACACCCAGATCCCTCTGCCTATCAATATTCTTAAGGTTCTGCCATTTACTGTATATTTCCTATCTATATTAGACCTTCCAAAATGCATTACCTCACATTTGTCCAGATTAAACTCCATCTGGCACCTCTCTGCCCAATTCTCCAATCGATTTATATCCTGCTTTATCCTCTGATGGTCCTCATTGCTATCCACAAATCCACCAATCTTTGTGTCATCAGCAAGTTGACTGATCGAACCAGTTATATTTTCCTCCAAATCATATTATTACAAACAGCAAAGGTCCCAGCACTGATCCCTGAGGAATGCCACTTGTCATAGCCCTCCATTCAGAAATGCACCCTTCCACTGCTACCTTCTGTTTCTATGACTGAGCCAGTTTTGTATCCACCTTGCCAGTTCATCTCTAATCCCATGTGACTTCATTTTCTGCATCAGTCTACCATGAAGGACCTTGTCAAAGGCCTTTCTGAAATCCATGTAGACAACATCCACTGCCCTACCCTCATCAATCATCTTCATATACTTCATATACTTGACTCATGGTAAAGAGTTCATGATTGAGGGATGACACAGTGGCACAGTGGTTAGCACTGCTGCCTCATAGCATCAGGGACTCAGGCTTGGGTCACTGCCTGTGTGGAATCTGCACATTCTCCCCATGTCTACGTGGGTTTTCTCCAGGTATTCCAGTTTCCTCCCACAGTCCAAAGGTATGTGGGTTAAGTTGCTTGGCCGTGCTAAATTGACCCTAGTATCAGGGGATTAGCAGGGTAAATATGAAAGGTTATGGGAAGAGGGCCTGGGTGGAATTGTTATCAGTGCAGCGTTGATGGGCCGAATGGCCTCCTCTGCACAGTAGGGATTCTATGATGACTCAGGTATTATACATAGAACATTACAGCACAGTACAGGCCCTTCAGCCCTCAATGTTGTGCCGAGCTAAGTCCAATCCCAAGATCAAGCTATCCCCCCCCTATCATTCTGGTGTGCTTCATGTGCCTATCCAATAACCGCATGAAAGTTCCTAAAGTGTCCGACTCCACTGTCACAGCAGACAGACTATTCCACACCCCAACCACTCTCTGAGTAAAGAATCTACCTCGGACATCCCTCCTATATCTCTACAACCATGAACCTTATAGTTACTCCATAAACTGTACATTCACCTTATAAGTACACACTTTTGATGAAAGCACATATTCCCATACGTTGTACACGAAGTCATTGAACATCCTGACTGTATGGTGCCTGAAGAATGGATGTGTCACTTAATGTCATGAATGTGTCTGCACTGGGAACAGTTGAGGGCAGAGGCTGAGACAGCATGTTTGAATATGGATCTGGAAATCAGTTAGACTTGGGGACAATGTATGGGGTTCACACTGATGATCATGTTTGTTGCATGATGTGGAGATGCCGGTGTTGGACTAGGGTAAAAACAGAAAGAAGTCTCACAACACTAGCTTAAAGTCTGACAAGTTTATTTGTAGCAAACGCCACAAGCTTTCTGAACAGGCTGTCCCTTTGTCAAGTGCATGGGAGTTCTGATCACAAACAGGGCACAAAGACACAAACTCAATTTACATGAATAATGATTGGAATGTGAGTCTTTACAGCTAATCAATTCTTAAAGGTACAGACAATGTGAGTGGAGAGAGTATTAAGCACAGGTTAAAGGGATGAGTATTGTTTCCAGACAGGAAAGTTAGTGAGCTTTTGCAAGTCCAGGCAAGTTGTGGGGGTTACAGATAGTGTGACATGAGCCCAAGATCCCAGTTAAGGCCATCCTCAAGTGTGCGGAACTTGGCTATCAGTCTCTGCTCAGCAACTCTGCGCTGTCATGTATCATGAAGGCCACCATGGAGAACGCTTACCCGAAGATCAGAGGCCGAATGCCCATGACTGCTGAAGTGTTCCCCTACAGGAAATGAACACTCTTGCCTGGTGATTGTCGAGCGGTGTTCATTCATCCATGGTCATAGCATCTGCATGATCTCCCCAATGTACCATGGGACATCCTTTCCTGCAGCGTATCAGGTAAACAAGGTTGGCTGAGTTGCAAGAGTATGTACCGTGTACCTGGTGGATGGTGTTCTCATGTTTGTTGCAGTCAGAGCTTTAAGTTGAGTTGTTTGAGGGAGCAGTTTCTGCAATATGAAGCATTAACAGATGGGTAACTGGCCTATAATTTCCCATCTGCTGCCTCCCTCCCTTCTTAAACAGCAATGTTACATTAGCTACTTTCCAGTCCTTGGGACCCTCCCTGACTCCAGTGACTCCTGAAAGATCACCACCAATGCCTCCACAATTTCCTCAGCTATCTCTTTTAGAACCCTGGGGTGTAGTCCATCTGGTCCAGGTGATTTATCCACCTTCAGACCTTTCAGTTTCTCCAGAACCTTCTCCTTAGTGATAGTCACTACACTCATCTGTGCCCCCAATGCTCCTGGATCTCTGGCATCCCACTAGTGTCTTCCATCATGAAGACTGATGCAAAGTAACTATTCAGTTCCTCTGGACCACAGGAAAATGAAGCTAGAGAAGTAGTAATAGGAAACAAAGAAATGGCAATGTCTGTTTTTGCCTCTGTCTCACCTTTTATATATTGAAAAAAGCTCTTTCTATCTTCTTTCATATTACTAGCTAGCTCACACTCACATTTCATCTTCTCCCCACACCACCCTCCCCCGACCTATTGCTTTTTTAGTTGTTTTCTGCTCGCTTTTAAAGGCTTCCCAATCTTCTGGCTTCCCACTAATCCTTGCTACATTTTGCTTTTGCATTTATGCCATGCTCAAGGGTAATTAGGGATGGGTGATAACTGCTGGCTTAGCCAGTGAAGACCAGATCTCCTAAATGATTAAAGAAAATGCTTGCAGGAAAAGAGAGTATACATTGCTTAGGAGAGGGGAAGAAAGGGAGGAATGGCACGCAGTGCAGTGCTAATGCTAATGGAAGAGGTAGCCCTGGTGATCGCTCAATACTTGATAGGGATTGCCAGCGTTGAGAATGAAACAAAGGTTCAATGGAGATGGGGTGGATGATGATCAGGTGGCAACAGGCAAAGTCATTGAGTCATTGGGCAATGGATAATCAAATGCAGCATTGCATGACTCACCTACCTACACAGATACAGGCATCTCTACGGTAAATGCACTGTCAGTGGAATAAGTGCCACAGTAGTATAGCACTGGGTAAGCAGATGATGGAGGCGGTAGGGCTGGTGATAGCTGTCCTGGCTTTTCACTAGGCTCACAAAAGAAGCCTGAGCAAGTGTGTCCTAGACTACAGATCATATGTAAGACTGAAGATAAGGTTGGGAGGTATTGGATTAGGTGATTATCTTGATATGGATCTGGCATTAGCTGAGAAGTGAATATAAGGGGGCAGCTCTGAAACTGGCAACTGCAGAAAGAAACACTGTTTGAAGACCTTGGCATGGATGACCTTTTGCTGTTCTAAAAGGTTGAGGAAGCTGCGGCATTTCCTCAAAGTTCTCCACCACTGGAGCTGCCTCTTCTGCGTCCATCTTCACCCCATCCCCATTGCTCAGTCTGCCAGTGATGATTTCCATTCTGGTCCATCTCCCAGGGCTAATCACTCAGTAAGTAGTCCCCACGGCTGAATCCACATCTCATTGCTGCGCAATCAACACCACTGGACTCATTAAAGATCTTTCTCACCCAGTTCGCCAAAATTTTAAGTCAGAAGCCCTCTGTATTCAAGAACCATTCAAAAGACCACTACTCTTAGGAGTGACAAGGGGGTGGGACTGGTGGGGCGCCGGGGTGGGTGGTTCGGGTGCCAATCAATTGGGCTGGGGGTGGGGGGAGCGATCAGCCGGAGAGTCCAGAAATTGGGGGGAGAGACATGATATCCAGAGGGATGGTGTCCAAAAGATCTCTCTCTGTTCTGTGCAATTGTCCCCTCTAGTATGAGCAGCTGGCTTTCCGGTGAGCTTAGGCTCCACCCCCTGTTGGCAGGAAACAGATTGTGCATCATTGTTTGCACAAAGTGGAGCAAGATTGCATTTTCAATCTCGTCCAAGAAACAGATCTTAAACTCCCTGGTTTTCATGTTCGTTTGGCACTCAGAATTCTTTTGGTAAGATCGCCCCTCCTTAGGATCATTAAGGTGCTTCACAGGGTAAATGCAGAGAGGATGTTTCCCTCAGGGGAGAGTCTAGGACCAGAGGCCATGGTCTCAGAATAAAAGGGCACCAATTTAGGGCTGAGCTGAGGAGGAATTTCTTCTCTCAGGGAGTTATGAGTCTTTGGAATTCCTTGCCACAGGGAACTGTAAGGGAATCAAGAGTTATGGGAAAAGGGCAGGAAAGTAGATGTGAGAAATGTTGGATCAGCCCCAATCCTACTGAACAGCAGTGCAGGCTTGAGGGGTTGAACTGCCTACTCCTGCTTCTATTTCTTCTGATCTTATGGTTAATAAAAAGAGAACAGTATTTATTGTGCGAAATGCAATGGCAATGATTTTGCATTTTAGTTTGGGTTTGACATTGAAGAAGAATGCAAGAACGTACTTACAGCCGCAGAGTCTCATTGCACACAAACAAGCCATTCAGCCCAACTTCTCCATGCCATGTTTGTGCTCCACAGAAGCCTCATTCTCTTACACCTTTTCATGTAAAACTATCAGCGTACAATTCAATCCCTCTCTCCCTCGTGCCTCTCCAGCTTCCCTTTCACTTTGTCAGTGCTGTTTGCCTCAAATAGTTGTAATGGTAGAGCTTTCCACACACTAACCACTCTTTGCATTAAAAAAAATCTCTAGGGGAATAATCTCAGTAAAAGATCGACCAAGCTGGGAGCCTTATCATCTCGCAGATGCACATCTGGCAATTGCTACTTATTGGCTTGTGTGCTCAGCTTACAATTCATCATTATTAGCTGCTTTCTGGTCTAAGGAGAACATGACCTTTTACACTCATTCGTGTCCTTGCTTTCTCTTTCTTCAGTGCTAAAGCTGCCCTCTTCCTGACCTCTCAACAATGTTCTCTTTCTGTTCCTTAGCACCCCCTGACAGTACATATCCAGTTAGGTGATATATGTATCCGATAAAACTTTCTTTAACTGTTACCTAGCTTTCCATTCCTCGTCCTTCTCTTTGTAAATAAAGAATGAGTTTAAAGTTCATAAACCCCTATAGTAAATTGAAAGCCTTTCTGCATTTTTTCCACATTCATACACAGTCTTGTCTTAATCAAACATTGCATTAAGCTGCTATACCACATCATCGCCCCAAAAAAAACTTTTATCATCTTAGCAAAATGCACAACCTTGAACTCAACATCCATTTGTTACAGAGCTTTCGCCTCCACTGACAATGCAGCCTTTTTTTAAAAGTAGCTAAACCTAAGGCTATGCTAAACAAAAAAACAGGCCAGATCCTTAGGCTATTGTACTCCTTTCAAATACATGGACTTATCTTTCTTGAACGGAGTCAGCCTTTGTCATCAATCTTTGTTTTTAGTTCATGTCTGTAAAGATTTTCATTGTAATGTCTCGTTTTGGAATTACTGTACAAACATAGAATGAAACAATACTCACCCCATTTCATTTCAGTTTCAGAACTTTGTATTCCCTTTAGCATAAATTTAATCATGAATTCATGCAACTATATACTTCAGTGCATGAGCAACGGTTCATCTATGTGAACCTGTGTTTAAGTTTACACATCGCATTATTCAATTTATGTAGGCCAATAATTTGATTTGATTTGATTTGATTTATTCTTGTCACATGTATTAGCATACAGTGAAAAGTATTGTTTGGTGCGCGCTATATAGCCAAAGCATACCAGTCATATAGAAGGAAAGGAAAGAGTGCAGAATGTAGTGTTATAGCTAGAGAAAGATCAACTTAATGTGAGGTAGGTCCATTCAAAAGTCTGATGGTAGCAGGGAAGATGCTGCTCTTGAGTCGTTTGTGGAAATTTAATGTGGAAATTTAAAGATATCTCAGATCTTTTCATTTGCAATATTTGCAGAGGTTAAAAATTCACGTGTGTGATAGTCCTCCCAAAGGCAAATCTGCCAACAATATTAGCACTTAGTGAGCAGAGGGGCTATTGCTGGCCGGATATGTGTACAGCATGGAAGATGAACACATTCTCAAAGGTTATTCATAGAATCATACAGTACCAACAGTGCAGAAGGAATCCATTTGGCCCATCCAGCCTGCACCAATAGCATTCCCATCAAGGCCCTATTCCCATAGCCCCACGTATTTACCCTGCTGTGACATTAAGGGTCAAGTTAACATGGCCAATCAACCTAACGCGTACATCTTTGGAGTGTGGGAGGAAGCAGGAGCACCCAGAGGAAACCCAAGCAGACGCGGGGAGAACATGCAAACTCCAGACAAACTGTGACCCAAGGTCAGAGTTAAACTCAACTCCCTGGTGTTGTGAGGCAGCACTGCTAACCACTGTGCCACCATGCTGTATATGAGCTAGCTGGAGCCAGACAATCAGTAAGACACCCAAAATTCCACTTCAACGATACTTGCAATTGTGAAGGAAGGCCCTAAACATCGACTTTCTCTCATAGGAGACACTAGCCAACAACAAAAGGAAATGGCAACTTTAACTCTGGGCCGGTGTGCACCACCAAAATGGTCAGTGGCCACAGCGGCTTGGCAACAAGCTCCAACATCAAAAAACAGAACCCACAACAACACCCAATGGCCACTTCATATCTGACATTTGTGGCAGAACCTGCCTCTTGTGAATTGGTCTTTACAGCAATCAGCCAAAGTACATCATGTGAAACCATTCCATTAATGGATGTTATCGCTGCAGAAACTGTTTTCATCCCAGTTTCAAGTTTACTACACAACAGAAGCCCAAGACCTCAGGTTCACCCAAGATTAAATCTTTGAGGCCTCATTTTAATAAGAGCTTCCGCCACCCATTCTACTTCCAGAGGCAACGCATCCAATGTCAGCTATCAAATTTGGGGTTCCTGCCATCAGGCCCCAGTTAAGTCTTGGGAGGGAGTAGAGGGAAACGCAGATGGCTGAACATGGGCTAACAGTATCTCATGGTAGTTCCATAGAGTTAGGAGGAATACTGCTGCTCCTCCAGAAATCACACAAGGGGAAGTTAATAAACCCTTTTCCTACCATTTCTTCAGCAATTTTCACCTGGCCCTTTAATGGCCAGGAATTAGGCTATTTTTGTACTGGCAAAATTAGCCAGGCATGCAGAGAGTGTCCAAGCCTGTGCTGTGTAGAGTTAGCATCATATTGAATAAAAGGTTAAATTTATCAACTGCCTTGCCAGCAGTATATGTAAGCATGAAAAACTTCATCAAAGACCCACAATCATAACAGAAATGGAAGCAAGTGATTGCACTCCTATGGGACTGCCTGAGAAGAAGAAAAGCATAGTGAATGGAGCACTGTGTGAGAATAGACATTCTTCAACAAGGACATGGCACTTTGAAGATGCATTGACTGACCTTGGCTACTTATGTGAGGTCTTTTCATTTCTTCCTGCATTGTCTCCTGGTCTTTGGGACTGAATGCTTGCATTGACAATGATAGCTATCTAGTGTCTGACCATCTCATTGCCTTTCTTGAGGGCCTCGTCCTTTTCTTCTCTGTCCATTACCTGCACCGTGGTTTCTAGTGCTATGCAAGAGAATCTTTGAGCATGATTTCTGCACCCTATTCACTCTGCTCAGAGATTCTTATGTAGACACACACATCACCTATTGCAGCTAGAATGCACCTCCCTTTAAGAGGTGATGGCTAACTTTAAGTAGTGGAGGTGGTCCTAGCCTCAGGAGGTCTGCGGATGAGCAGCCACTCAGCAACAGGCCTGGCACTGGGAGATGCAGTATTATCATTTAAATCATCATAGAATCATAGGATCTCCACACTGAAGAAGGATGCCATTTGGCTCATCGAGCATGCACCAACAACAATCCCTCCCAGCCCCATCCCTGTAACCCCATGCATTTACTCCGGTAATCCCCCTGACACTAAAGGACAATTTAGCATGGCGAATCAACCTACCCTACACAACTTTAGACTGTGGGAAGAAACCGGAGCATCCGGCGGAAACCCATGCAGTCAGTGGGGAACTGTGCAAACTCCAGACAGTCACCCAGTGTCGGAATTGAACCTGGGCCCTGCTGTGAGTTGCAGTGCTAACCACTGTGTCACCGTGCCACCCGCTGCCACCATGTCACCCCTAATCATTCGTCAGCACCAAGTGGGCATGCTACCTGCATCACAATGAATGGGTGCTGGTTAATCAAGTGTCACAATCCCCATGTCAATTCTCGGGCCTTAGCTAATTTTGCCCCAATGTAAATCGCACATTTGGAACAGCTCAAAAATATCTTGCAACTTCAATGATCACTATCAGGTTAAACATCTCTCATCTTTGTCTCTAAGATGCTTTGCCAAGTCAATACTGTCTAAATTTAAAAATGTCCTTAATCCCCCTCACTGAGAGTACATGATTCAGAGGATACATTAGTCATCCATTCATCAGCTGAAAGTTATACATTAAACACATATGGCTATGGTTTTGATTTTGTCTCTGGCTTCCTGCCTCTTGTCTCTCCACCTCCTCGTTTCACTGTAATTCCGAAAGTCCTAAGTAAATCAACGTAACATTCCTGTAAATTGCTGCAAGTTTTTCTAAAGTCGTGACAAAAAACATATCCGGTGAAAGAAAGCAGATCTCAATACGTGCAGAATTCTTTCCTCTTTTAAATAATTTTTTTTCCGCTGCAAGTCCAACAGTTTAGTGCATCACTCAGCCATACAGTCCAGGAAATTCCCAGCTTTGATCCTTGCTCAATAGTTAACTATTCGATCTCAGACAGGACAGCAGTGGAGGATTAGTATTGGCGTCAGCACACTTGGTTTAAGGAGAGGGCAATTGTAGATGCGGAGGTGGGAAGAGTTGTTCTTCTGATTGCTATCCTGCGATGTATACAGGACGTGACTGAACAAGGATTTGACTCTGATGTTTCTGCAGTCAAATAGCATAGCAGTTCTCGTTGTCAAAGCTCACAAACGAAGTATGAACATTGGGGTGAAGTATTGAAGAATATCTGCTTCCTGGGAAATCCTATTCCAATAGCAAATTGACTACTTTAAAGAGTGCTGCCAGGTTTAACTATCAAAATATTTTATAAGTGAGAGAAATAGTGAAACAACTCCAAGATACCGACAGCCTTCTGGACTCAACATTGAGGTCCCCAACTTCAGACTGCAATCTTTCTCTTCCATCTTTACCCCTTTCTTTCTAATCCAATTTTTTGCTCCAGTGCAATCTGCCCTTTCCCACAGGGCCATCTGTCACTTGTTCTTAAATTTTGCTGTCACAGCGCACTGACCTTTGTTCTTCTATTAACACATTTTGCCATCTTACCTTTATGCCTCTATCAGCACCTTCTTTAGCCCTGAACAGTACAATAGCTGCTATTTTCTTTGTCTTGTATCCATGACCCAGTCTCTCCTAGCTCATACCTATCCCTGGCCTTCTACTTTACTCCATCTGCTCCACCCCCACATCAGAAAACAATTAAAATCCATCACATTTCTCCCTCTCTTTAGATCTGAAGAGGAGTCATACAGACTCAAAACGTTAACACTGGGTGGGAGTTTTCATGCGCCCTTGAAGCAGAGGTGGCCCGTCATTAACCAGTGGCGGGATCAGCTGACAATGGGGTTTCCCATTCTAAATCCCTGTCACAGGGAAACCCTGCTGTGGAGATACTGACGTTGGACTGGAGTAAGCACAGTAAGAAGTCTCACAACACCAGATTAAAGTCCAACAAGTTTAGTTGGTAGCATAAGCCACAAGCTTTCAGAGCGCTGCTCCTGCGCATCACTTGATGAAGGAGTTTTCTTACAGAGAAACCCCACAGGGGGTTTGCTGCCAGCAGGGCTGGAAGATCCTACCAGCAAGAACAGTTGGAAAATTTCAGCCGCTGTTTTTCTTTTCCACAAATGCTCCCAGACTGGCTGAGTTTTTCCTGTTTTTATTTCAGTATTTTATTTAAATCTATGATTCATCCCCAGAGTTTACCTCGCAGAAAGATGTTTAAAAAGATATGAGATTTAAAAAACTATAAAATGGCACTTGTGGGGGTTCAGGGGGGAACTGAGTTAGTGGAGCTAAACCTCTAGGGCAGAATTTTCCCATCCCACCCACCACAGGAATCGTAGCGGGTGGGACATGGTCCATTGACCTTGGGTGGGATTTTCCAGCTTTGGGACAGGAGCAGCCAGAAATCCCACCCTCTGCGTGTGTAAACCATTGCCCTTAGCAGTGTCACAAAAACCTGCATTCCTTTTCTCTGAGAGATGTGCACCTGCCTAGTCACTTCCCATGAAGAATTAATGAAGGGGAAAGGTCCCACATATTCACAAAATTTATTCATATTATGTGAGTGGCACTGAGCATTTATTGCCCATCCCTAACTGACCTTGCAAAAGTGATAGTGAGCTGTCTTCTTGAACGGCTGCTGTCCCTGAAGTATAGGTACACCCACAATGCTATTAGGCAGTGAGTTCCAGGATTTTGACTCAGTGAAAGTGAAGGAACAATGGTATATTTCCAAGTCAGGGTAGTAAGTAACTTGGAGGGGAATTTCCAGGTGGTGGTGTTTCCATGAATCTGCTGACCTTATTCTTCTAGATGGTAGCAGTTGTGCATTTGGAAGGTACTGTCTAAGAAGCTTTGGTGAGCTTCTGCAGTGCCACACATTGCTGCCACTGTGCATTGGCAGTGGAAGGTGTGAATATTTGTGGAAGGGGTACCAATCAAGTGGGCTGCTTTGACCCTGGCTGGTGTCGAGCTTTTGGAGTTTTGTTGAAGTTGCACCAATCCAGGCAAGTGGGGAGTGTTTCATCACACTCCTAACTTGTGCCTCATGGATGGTGGACAGGCTTTGGGGTTTCAGGAGGTGAGACATTCACTGCAGGATTCCTAGTCTCTGACCTGATCTTGTAACCACAGTATTTATATGGCTGGTCTAGTTCAGTTTCTGGCCAATGATCCCAAAGAGATTGAAGGAATGAGGTTACAACATCATTGACCCGAAGAGGCTGATGCAGCACTAAGATACCAGAGCTAGTCAACGTGTGCGGAGGTATCATCTTCCTTATTTACTCCTGAAACCTTTAGCATTTTGAAACAAGGCGGGCCCAGTTCTAGGCCAATTTACACTCGACAAATGCTTGTAGATGTGATTTTGACTCACTGGGCTGAAGCAGAGTTTGTAGAATTATTGTGGTGAGTTACTGGAGCAATTTAAAAGCTTTCTGCTTTGCAGCAGCATAGAATCGGAGAAACTGTCTGGCATATATTCAGTGTATAGATTCCACATCCTCTGGAACTGTGATTTCTTCAACTTACCCTTTCCACTGCTTTCATGTGATGCATCCTGAGGTGATAGAGGCTGACTGCTCTCCACTAACTGTGGAGATGTTTTTGACCTCTGGTTCTGGTGCCCAGGAAACTGCCACAGGAGCTGCTTGCTCCATGCAGATCAGACTATGCCACTGGGAGATGGGACAGCATGTGGGCAAGAGGACAATGGGTGCAAAGTGGGAAATCCTATATTGATGTTCCAACTTCCACCTCCCCTTTTGCTATCATAATTTTCCTGAGCAAGCACCACATCACTCATAACATTTTGCTGCAAATCAGATTAGTGAAGATCAGTGACCCATACTTTATAATTGCTTTGGAGACAGTGCAACGAGGGATCACTGGCTGGTTCCCCAGATGAGGGGGTTGTCCTTTGATGAAAGCCAGGGTTATATTCCCTAGAATTTAGAAGAAAAAGAGGCAATCTCATTCCAACCTACAAAATTCTGGGAGAAATTAGATAAACACTCAGAGATTGTTTCGGTAGGTTAAGAGTCTAAAACACCCCAGCACAGTCTCAAGGTAAAAGATAAATCATTTGGGACTGAGATCAGGAGAAGTTTCTTCACTCCAAGGGTTACAAATCTTTGGAATCCCCTAACCCTGAGGATTTGCAGGCTCCATCATTGAATGCATTTAATTCTGGGTTGGTCTTGCAGAGAATGGAGAGATATGGGGCGGGATTTTTCTGCCCTGCTGCATTGGTCCAGTAGCGTGGTGGGACGGGAAATATGAGCAAGAGGAGAAAAATCAGACTGTGCTCGAATTCATGCCTCTCGCGATATTGCCAGCCCTGTTCTGCCGGCGAAACCAGCCTCGCATCCAGGAAAGGAGGCGAAGCTGATTTAAATGTTAATCATATGCTATCGTTAATGAGGCCAGGATGCAATAGTCCGGGCTCATTTACCTTTCTCACCTAGCCTTTGGATGTTCTTCAGGCAAGGGTCATAGATGGCCCCCACCAACAGGGACCAGATGTGAATATACCTGCATATATCCTGTCTATTCCTTTAAGTATTTTGTAGTTCACAGTGAGATCACCTCTCATTCTTCGAAACTAAGGAGACTTCTGATCCAGTTTGCCCAATTTCCATTCACAAGACAGTCCTGCCATCCTCAGGACAGGTCTAGTGAACCTTTGTTGCACTCCCTTTATGGCAATAATATCCTTTCTAAGGTAAGGGGACCAAAACTGCACACAGTCCTCCAGGTGCAATCTAACCAAGCTCCTTTAAATTGAAGCAGAAATTCACTACTCCTATACTCTTGCGATAAAGGCTAATATCTCATTAGCCTTCTTTATAATATGCTGCATCTGCATGTTAACCTTCAGCAACTTATGGACAAGGACCAGTACTTAAAGGATGGTATGAAATTGAATCAGCGGATGTACTTATTTTCCCTGGCCTGGTTAGATCATTATCATGCTTTCTAGATGACTTGGCCACAATGACCTAGAGTTTTCTACCTGCAGCCACCTCTTCTTGGTGAGAGCAAAAGGTTTCTCCCTCATATTGCTAGGAGAAAAATATCCGTCAGCAGTATTCAACGATGCAGCAATGAATTTGGACACTTCACTCGCTCCACACAATAGTTCTCTGAGAATTGGTGACAACTTTGTATTGGATGTAATGTAACAAGCTGTAGGCTGACCCAATAAACCAAATTACAGAGTGAAGTAATAGTCAGCTGACCAGCTGACTCACTATAAATATGATCCTGTTTGGAATTGTGGGGAGCTTGGATTGGCCCAGGGCAAGGCCCCAAGTTTGGAAAAATGAAGTTTCTTTATTAAACCCTTTCTTTGATTTATAAGTTGGAGTAAGTTTTGTTTTAGTTTCATTATCTGCATTTTGAGGAGCTCATTGTGAAGAGACACGAGACACCTCCAATTTCTTTTGTGCAGTGTCTCCATAGTTATGGCTGAGGTCGCTTCATGATCATGAATGTTGCCACAAAATCCAGAAGCCAAAATTAATTGCTACAGTTAAGTTGCGATTATAGGTCCCAAATCACTCAGTTGGCAGGCTCCCCTTAAAGGCCCGCATGGAAGCCATCTTCAAGGCCCTTGTCTCTCCCCGCATGTGTAGAAGAGAACTAAAGGACAAACAAACTCAAAACTTCCACAGTGGTCTGACTGAACATGAAGGGTGCCCTTTGGGGTTTGTGGATAATTAACGCATTTGTTGGATAACAACACTTTCTGCTGATCAAATGGTCTTTGAGTGGGAGATGCATATAATTTCCATCAATAGTCCTCCATACACTGGGGAAGGCAGCAATCTTGTAGAAATTGATGTACTTGTCTTTTTTTCTATTTTAATGAAGTTGAACACTCTGCGGAAGGAAGACAGCATTTGTCATCTGCACAATGCAGGTCCTCACAGCAACTTGGCTGATGCCACAGGGACTTCATGGATGGAACCAGAGCTGTAGAAATTGAAGGTCTTCATAGTTCTGACAAGGTCCAGTGGGAGCTAGATTGCAGCAATTCTTCATAGAGCTTTTCACAGAGGTGGCCAATTGCCTTTTTTGTACATATCACACACTTGGATTCTCTGATTGTCCCTCAAATGACATCTGGTCCCTGTACATTCTCTGTGGGGGGGTTAGTAATGAGATCAGATCAATCTCCAGCCACGGTGCCTCACACAACACACCGGCTCCCTCCACTCCTCCTCCAGGCTGTCCATGATAATCAAGAACAGGGTAATTCCCGGTGGATGCACCATTGAAACGCTTTCACGTTCTTAACATGTAGAAAGGAGTGAGAGTCCTGAAATTAATTGCCTTCAGACACTAATGGGGTTGTCAATGTCAAACACTGACAAAAGATAACTGGCAAAACTGTGAGAATTTAAAAAAAAGGAACAATCTCAAGGTTGCTGGAGTGAGGCTTTAATCGTCTTTTTTTTGTTGGCCTTCTAGGTTGAGTGTCAAGTAAGGGCCATAAATCATGTCAGTAGCGGGTCAGTCACTTTGTTATTTTTCAACTTAAGTCGCCTATGGTAGAAGCAATGGTGTACGTACAAGAAAACTGCGATGACCACTGAATCTAACAATGGGGTCAACAACACCAACAAACTCTTACCAGTTGAGGGTGGGCGACTGGCAGAGTGATGCATACATCCCAGAAAATTATGGTGAAATGCAAATAATGGTATAATTCACTCCATTCATAGAATTAACAGTGCAGAAAGAGGCCATTTGGCCCATCGAGCCTGCACCAACAACAATCCCACCCAGGTCCTATCTCTGTAACCCCACGTATTTACCCTGCTAATCCCCCTGACACTAAGGGCAATTTAGCATGGCCTTCAACCTAACCCACACATCTTTAGAGTGTGGGAGGAAATCACCTGGAAGGAGCACCTGGAGGAAACTCACATAGACATGGGGAGAACATGCAAACTCCACGCAGACAATGACCCGAAGCAGGAATTGAACCTGGGTCTCTAGCACTGTGAAGCAGCAGTTCTAATCACTGTGCCACATTATTTCCTGAAACTTTAAGAATTAACAATGATTGACTCCTTTAATATGTCATTGTGTGGTGCAGATTTGCAGCAAGTCCAGGCCCATTACCCTGCTGGGTTCACTGGCCATTTATCTAATGCCTTCTAACAACAGGGCAGCTGTGACTGTTTCAGTTTATTCTGAAATCAGTAAAATGGAACATTCTGATGACAGGCAAATGACAGAGAGAATACACAACTTGGAATAGGGAATAAATATCTGAACATTGCACTTTGTGAATTCTGTATGAACAATGTTCATATTTACTACAGGCTTTGGCCCTGAAATCCCACTGAAAGCTTATTGAATACAGGTCTCCAATGAAGATTTCTGTTGCCCATCCCCCATCCCATAATGAAATATGTCACTTAGCAATTCAGCTATCAAGTGGACAAAGCTCTTCTACTTCCTGACTAGGTTATCATTTATTCTCGGGAATTCTTTTCCATCAGCATCCAATGAAGTCACAGCCCAAAATAATTATATTTCACCACATTTCATATAACGGTCAAACATAGTAACTGAGTGCTCTGATACTCAGCGCACTATATTTTATGTGGTGCTTGGCTGTAGTAGTTGTTTGTGTACTGTGTTCAATTGATTACCCCGCTGAGCACCGATAGTTATTATCCATTGTTTGGCTGCTTGTACACCTTATTAAATCCAAAACTTAATGAATTTAATTAGTAAGTACTTGCATCTGACCATTTTCAATGTTTTTCTTGCACACTTAACAATTTTCCTATTACCAAGGGTGTGTAAAATTCAAGCCCTGCCAGTTTTAAGTCAGGGCAAAGAAGAATATTATTATTATGTCACAAATTCCTCAGAATTGACATCCCTCACAAAATTGTTTTTGTATTGGACTTGACATGATTCTGTTCAACTAGTTTCCAAGTGAAATTTTTCCATGAAAATGAGGAGGGCAATTACTGTAGAATCTAGTGTATTCTTTCCCTGATGGCATAGTTGGTATCAGCACAGACATTTTCATCCTCTACGCCTCTGGCCTCTGGTTTTCTGTTCACTGGTCTAACTGGGATGAGTGTAGCAATTGCACAAAAGGTGTTAAAAAGGCAATCAAAAAGGCCAATTGAACCTGAGGAAGTGCACAGCAGCTGAAGCTCAACATATTCGTAAACCATTCTTTTAGTAATGGAATGACTTTTTTTAAAAAAACTGTGCAATTGTTTGCAATAATTGACATCCTGGCTTATTTATGATACATTTTTGACACAAAATTGGAGAAATCAAAAGTCACATCAACGTACAAAAAGGAACACCGAAAACAATTAAAAAAGGAAATGCTGGAAAATCTCAGCGGTTCTAGCTTTTACACCAAAAGCAATTGTTTAGTAATCTCAAAAAAGGAAATCATAATCAGTAACTACATTAGTGACATTACTGAGAGTAGGAAAAGCTTTCATAAATTGTTCCTTTCTATTTGTTTTTCAAGGGATGTGAGCTTTGCTGGTTAGACTAGCATTTATTGCCCATTGCTAATTGCCCTTGAGAAGGTGGTGGTGAGCTGCCTTCTTGAACCGCTGCAGTCCATGTGGTGTAGGTGCACCCACAATGCTGTTAGGGAGGGAGTTCCAGGATTTTGACCCAACGATAATGAAGGAATGGCAATGTATTTCCAAGTCAGGACGGTATGTGGCTTAGAAGGGAACCTCCAGGTGCTGGTGCACCCTTGCATCTGCTGCATTTGTTCTTCTAGGTGATAGAAGCCACGGATTTGGAAGGTGCTGAAGGAGCCTTGGTGAGTTCCTGTGGTGCATCTTGTAGATGGTACACACTGCTTCCACTGTGCATCTTGGTGACAGTAGGAGCCATACCAAGCTGTGATATATCCTGAAAGAATGCTTTCTGTGATGCATCTGTGAAAGTTGGTGAGAGTTGTAGCGGACATGCCAAATTTCCTTAGTCTCCTGAGAAGGTGGTGGGCTTTCTTAATTATAGTGTCGATGAAGAGAGACCAAAACAAGTTGTTGGTGATCTGGGCACTTCGAAACTTGAAGCTCTCGACCATTTCCACTTCATCCCCATTGATGCACACAGAGGCATGTCTTCCGCTACAGTTCCTGAAATTAATGACTGTCTTCTTCATTTTGTTGACACTGAGGGAGAGATTATTGTCATTGCATCAATTCACTAGATTCTCTATCTCTTTTCTGTACTCCCTCTTATCATTGTTTGAGATCTGACTAACTACAGCGGTGTCATCAGCAAACTTAAAAATCGAGTTGGAGGGGCACTTGGCCACACAATCATAGATGTGCAAGGAGTATAATAAGGGGCTGAAGACACAGCCTTGTGGGGCACCAGTGTTGAGGATAATTGTGAAGGATGTGTTGTTGCCTATCCTTACTGATTGAGGTTTGTAGGTCAAGAAGTCTAGGATCCAGTTACAGAGGGAGGAGCCAAGCCCTAGGTTATGGAATTTGGAGATGAGTTTTGTAGGAATAATGGTGTTGAAGGCTAAGCTGTAGTCAATAAATAGGAGTCTGATGTAAGTGCCTTTGTTATCCAGAATCGAGTATAAAAGTAGCAAAGTTTTGCCACAGTTGGGCATTGGTGAGACGTCATCTAAGCTATAATCTTGTTTTTTTTTATTTTTAAGAAAGACCATGATTGCATTGGAAGCAATTCAGAGAAGTTTCACTCAACTGATTCCTGGGTTGAAGAAAACATCTTATGAGAAAAAGTTGTATAAGATGGACCTGTGTCCATTGGAGTTTAGAAGAATGAAGTCTTATTGAAACATTTAAGAACCAGTGGGGATTTGACAAAGTGGATGCTGAATGGATGCTTTCCTTTGTGGGAAAGACTCAAACAAGGGGACACAGTCTAAAAATAAGAGGTCTCCCATTTAAGATGGAGATGAGGAGAGTTTTTTTCTCTGAAGGTCGTGATTCTCTGAAACTTTCTTGCAGTGGAGTTAAGGGTGTTGAATCATTTTAAAGGCTTAGTTAGATAGATTCTTGATTAGCAAATGAATCAAAGTGCATAATGGGTAGGCAAGAAAGCAGAGTCGAGGTCACACTCAGATCAGCCATGATCTTACGAAATGGTGTAGCCAGCTCAAGGGGCTGAATGATTGATGCTTGTTCCTAATTTGTATGTTCATATATTCTTCTTCTTAGTAGTCTACCAGGATCAAGAATGACTTGCCTCAGTTCTGGTCCGATGGGTTCTGAGATGGCTGGTAAGTCCAATGACTGATCTGCAGGCTCCGCCATATGTGGGCAGATGGTGTTTGAAGGGTCCTGGTCACTGGGTTGTTTAGAGGTCTGTGCACTTTTTCAACTCCATCTCAACTCCATATCAACATCTTCCTGCAACAACTCTTAATGTGTTCCATGGCTTATGGAATGAACCTTTTCCATTGATGTTGGACACAAGCCAGGAATTCCCATGAGTTGGCAGGGAGTATTTGACCTGTCAAGGAATGCTTTGAGGACATTTCTAAAATGTTTCCATTGTGCTCCTGTGTGTCTCCTGTGAATATTGAATAGCATAGTTGCTTCTAAAGAGACATGTTCTGTCCAAGAGAGCTGGTTTTGAGTGATTAATGCCTTGATGTTTGACATGTTGGTTTGGGAGAAAATGGTGCTGCTGGGCCACTTTTCTTGTTATTGCATTTGGAGGATCTAAAGGCACTGCTGGTGATATTTCTCCAGTGCTTTGAGGTGACAGCTGTAGGTTGTTCAAGTCTTTGAAATATCTGGAACATGGGAATCACCACTGCCTGGAAAGGCATGACCTTATCATCGGGTTTGAGATCCTGGTCTTCAAATGCTCCAATCTTCAGACAGCTGAAAGCTGAGCAGGCAGATTGGAGGCAGTACTAAATTTTGTCATCTGTGTCAGGCAAAACATGGAGAAAGAGCTAACAATGAACTGAAGATCAGTTTCTGAATGAGTGCACAGCCAAGTTTCATCTGCATACTGGAGCTCAGTGACTGACAATGAAGCAACTTTGGTTTTGGATCGAAGATGCAAACATTTGTTCGTTTTGTAAGTTATCTCCATGCCTGTGGGTAATTATCTGGAGGTGAGGTGTAATATTGCAACATGGAAGATGGAGAAGGGGTTGCTGTAGTAAAATGAAGTTGTTATAATTCAAAACAGCATACTTTCATCTACCCATGCAGTCAGAAATTGTGTGTGGGGTACCTGGGTGGTCCACTGCCTTAGATAATGGTCTTTAATCTTTTACTAATGGGATGGAAATCTCTCCTGTCTGTTAGTGATAAGGATTGTTCCTGAAATGTGCTCCTAGTCAGCAGGGTCCTACAGAGCAAAACCCTCTTAAACTCAACCCAAGATTTGACTAACCTTAGGATGGTTGGTGCAGGAAATGGAAAGAAACATCAAACTGGTATGTGAAGAAATATGATTTGATTTGATTTATTATTGTCACATGCATTGGGATACAGTGAAATGTATTAGTTTTTGTGCACTGTACAGACAAAGCATACCGTTCATAGAGTACATTGGAAGGAAGGAAAGGAAAGAGTGCAGAATATTGTGTTACAATCACAGCTAGGGTATAAAGAAAGATCAACTTCATTTAAGGGAGGTCCATTCAAAAGTCCGATGACAGCAGGGAAGAAGATGTTCTTGAGTCGGTTGGTAAGTGACCTGATTTTTGTATCTGTTTCCTGATGGAAGGAGGTGGAAGAGAGTATATCTGGGGTGTGTCGTGTCCTTGATTACGCTGGCTGGTTTTTCAAGGCAGCGGGAAATATAGGTGGAGTCAAGGGATTGTTGCTGGTTAGCGTGATGGACTGGGCTATGTTCACAACCCTTTGTAGTTCCTTGCAGTCCTGGGCAGAGTAGGAGCCATACCAAGCTGTAATACATCTGGAAAGGATGTTTTCTATGATGCATCTGTAAAAATTGTCTTCAAACCTCAGGGGTTGAAGCATTTTGGGCAATGAAGAAAGCTTTGTTCTGCATCTGGCTGCACTATACCTAACCAGCAGAAACACTGCCCTGCTGAGTTTTTCAAGCACTTTCTGTTTTTATTTCCGATTTCTAGTATTTTTTCCTATCGTAGTGAGTTCTTATAGCTGAAATTGGGCCCTTAGCTGAAAAGTGTTCTATTCCCCAGAACAACATCTCTCACCTTGATGAGCACAAAATGCAAAATCATTTAACAAAAAAAAACCTTAAATAACAACTAAAGAAGAAGCTTTTTCACCATCAAAATAAATCTTTCTGCTTTGTATGAATAGTTGAACATTAAGGACTGTTAACTGGACCCTCTTGGGGTAATACATCAAAGCATCTCAACATCAAATAACATTTCAAACTATAATTATGAAGGCTTAGACATGGTGGTTTTCAGTTAAATTGCTGTTCTTTACTGTCAGTTTATCTGAGTGCTTGGTACTGACAGTAAGATTCAATCATTATGCATATTCAATTGAAACAAGTGGAAAACAGTCACTAAAAGTGACGCATCCAAGGTCAGAATTACTTTAAATTTTAAGCACCTTTAATGACATTTTAAATGATTATGATCTTAACAGTTCAGTGTTCTAACAGTAAGCAGAAAATAAAGCTGAAAAGAAGGAATGAAGGAGAATGTTAATTAAGGAAGAAACAAAAGCAATCAGGAAAATTGAAAGACAAAGGGAGAAATGAAAAGGTTGCAAAAAAAAAATGCACAGGTTAGGTAAAAATGAACAGTTTTGAAAATGGAAAGATGGAAGGAAAGCAGAGAACAAAACCTGGCCTTACAAAGTAAGGAACAAATGGACCATGCCACGTTGATGGTCTGCCATACATCTTGCTTAATATTCAGCTCCATTGAAGTCAGGGTGGCACAGTGGTTAGCATTGCTGCCTCACAGCGCCAGGGAACTGGCTTCGATTCTTGGCTTGGGTCACTGTCTGTGCAGTCTGCATGTTCTCCCTGTGTCTGCTTGGATTTCCTCCAGGTGCACCAGTTTCCTCCAATATTCTGAAAGACGTGCTGGTTAGGTGCATTGGCCATACTAAATCCTCCCTCAGTGTACCCGAACAGGCACTGGAGTGTGGCGACTAAGGGATTTTCACAGTAACTTCACTGCAGTGTTAATGTAAATCTACTTGTGACTAATAAATAAACTTATAACTTTATTATATAGGTATATAATGGTGGACTCAGCATTAGCTGAGAACAAATATCCCCTTCTTTGAAAAGGAAATTGTCAACCTTTTCTTATTTTCTTCCATTTTCTCCCTCAGGGTTCCTGCTCCTTTCTCAGCTGAGAAAACTACTAAGGGCCAACGGGTATATTTTACTGGGGGACAGATTATTCTCCCTCTGACCTACGAGTACGTCACACCTCGCCTACGCACCCATCAGTGATGACATGCTGAGCACGGCCTTAATTAATGCAAAGTGGGACTTCTGTTCCTCAGAGATAAGAGGTACCTTCCTGGGCAACTGCCGACCCTTTGGCCAGCTCTGTAACCTCAGCTGTACCAGAAGCAGTGCCCTGTAGAAAGGAAAATGGCTCCCAAACATCAAGTGAGTACGGATGTGTCAGGAAGACCCCAGCGAGGGGCATTAAGAAAGTATGGGAGTTTGGTTAAAGAGGTCAAGAGATGGGGACAAACTTGGGGTCAGTTCATAGAATCACCACAGTGCAGAAGAAGCCATTCGGCCCATTGAGTCTGCACCGACTCTCTGACAGAGTATCTTACCAGACCCTCTGCCCCCCCGATCCTTGTCACCACACGTTTAGCATGGCCAATCCACCTAACTCGCGTGCCTTTCAGGCTGTGGGAGAAGACCGGAGCACCTGGAGGAAACCCACGCAGACACTGGGAGGACATGCAAATTCCACACAGACAGTGACCCAAGCCAGGAATTGAACCCGGGTCCCTGGAGCTATGAGGCAGCAGTGCGAAACACTGTGCCACCATGTCTCTCAGTGGACACGGTGGGTACGATGAACAACCTTCCTTTTCCACTAAATAGCAGCCGACACTGTCAAGACTGGTGAGCTAATCCTCTATCTCTACAGATCATGAAAGATTATAGAGGTGGAATGTGACCCTTAAATGGCAGTCAATTGTCCACCTAACAGCGTCATTAGGCTTGTGGGCAGGCAGGCTACCTCACACCTCCCCCACCCTCCGTGATATGGGTATTAGGTTGGGGTGGGCACAAAGGCAGGCGAGGTGACCTCTTGCCTTATTTCACATGCCCCCACTTTCAAATTTGCCGGCAGGGAGGCACAAAATTCAGCCTCCTATTCTTAGCTCCCTGATCCTCAGGTACCTGATCTACAAAGAACGAAGAACAAAGAACAACACAGCACAGGAAACAGGCCCTTCGGCCAACGAGCCCGCGCCACCATCTTAACAAAGCATTTTCCTGCACCTACCTTGACCCGTGTGTCTGCAATGGTACCACCATTGGAAACCAGATTCAAGGGAGAATAGTTTAGGGACGATTTGTTACACCAATCAGCCTAACAGCACATCTTTGGGGTGTGGGAGGAAACCGGAGCACCTGGAGGAAACCCACGCAACCACAGGGAGAATGCGCAAACTCCCACAGACACAGGCCCAAATCCATGTATCTGCACAGCTAGCAGTCATAGTCACTGAGCTGTTGTGGCGCCCGTCTGCTGGTCCAGTTTTAAGCACGCACAACGACGCAAAGTCGTCTGCAATAGAGTGGTTGCGATCAACTCCTCAATCCATAGGATGTTGCAGGCTCAATCTGACCCAAGTTCCAATGGTTTCTGGACTGTGTCTCCCAATGGCGAGTGGATTTAACTCACAGCCTTCTCTTTTATAATGTTAGTCCAGCTAACTGAATAATAAATAAGGTGAAATTCAACATCATAAAGGTGATCCTTGGTTAAGTTTTTTTTAAAAATCTTCACAAAAATAAATAATTTGTGTTAACAATAGGATGTTTTTCTGTGTTAAAACCAACAAGTAAAGAGTCTGACAACACCAGGTTTTAGTCCAACCTATTTATTTGATAATATATTATCAAATAAATAGGTTGGACTAAAACCTGGTGTTGTCAGACTTTTTACTGTGTTTACGCCAGTCCAACGCCGGCATACCCACATCATTAAAACCAACAACCCAGAGTAGGATTACCCCACCAGAAAATTATGTTGTTGCTATTTTGAACATCCATTATAAAGAAGCCGTGACAACAAAAATGCTCCTGGGAGACCAGACATAATTTAAATTAATTGTTCTATCTAGGTTAATTTAATGAAGAATTTTACACTTTGTCTCAAATACTCATTAGATGTCTCATTAGAGACCAAAATGTGAACATTTCACCTATGCTGTTATTTGAATGTCAGAGTAAAATAAAATGATTGCCATTGGAGATATGCCACGACAGTAATTTTAACTCTGTTAACATTGAAGGTGGCCTATAACTTGGTTTGGCTAAAATGTTCCCCGAGTAACAGTATGACACATTTCATTAATTATCAATTTTCACCTGATCAATGTAATGTATTTGCCTTGTGATTTGCATTGCCTCCCTGTAAGGATCAGCTTCTATTTGATGGTTATCAATGGAAAAAAAGGTGGAATTAGAAATCGCCAACCTAAGTAAAGAATCAAAGGCACCAACTGGTGTTTTACAATTTCTACAGCCTGACAAAGAAAATATCACTGGATGTGACTTCCTCCAAGTCAATGTCAATGGAAGATTGACAATGGAAGAATAGAGTGGAGTGGCATGGTGGCACAGTGGTTAGCACTGCTGCCTCACAGCACCAGGGGCCCAGGTTCATTTCCAGCTTTGGGTCATTGTTTGTGTGGAGTTTGCACATTCTCCTCATGTCTGCATGGGTTTTCTCCAGATGCTCCAGTTTCCTTCCACATTCTCAGGTGTGCGGGTTAGGCTAAATTGACCCTAGTGTCAGGGGAACTAGCAGAGAGAAAGCATGGGGTTATGGGAATAGTGCTTGGGTGAGATTGTGCTCGGTACAGACTTGATGGGTCAAAGAGCCTCCTCCTGTACTGCAGGGATTTTATGATTTGGGAGAATGTTAAGTTTGTAGGTTTGGTGGATCTCTATAAGGTGAAGGGAAAATCCGTTAGAATCACTTCAAGTTACGCTCTTTCTTGTTCTTGAGTATGCAGTGAGATTGGCAGAAGTCCAGAGTTGGTCTAAAATCTTTTGAATGAGTGACACCAGGAATGATTCAGGACAATGAACTGGATCATGTTTTTAAAAAGTGAGAAAATACATCAATAAATAAAATGACTCAGGAAAACTGGACAGAGTGCTTTCCAAGAGGATGTTGTGAATTACCTGAATTGGGCAACCATCTCATTTCTGCTAAGCCATGACTAGATCCATTAAAGTTTATTATTATTAAATGAGTTGCTGGATTGTAGAAAGGTGAGTAACACTTTTCTGCTTTTGGCACTCAGATACAACAACAAACATCTACGTCAAAAAAGCAGAGGCCAAGTACAAATCAAATTTCTCTCTAACCTATCCAAGTAACAAACTTGAACAATAATCACCAAACTTCAGAGGACCAAAGTTTACTCTACATTGTGAATTTTCCACTCACCACACCTTCAGTCTTTATGATGCCTTTGAATGAAACTGCTGATTGATGCCAGTGGTTAATTATAGGTTACTTTATGCTCTGGACTTGCAGTGACTAAGAACTGGATTAAGATTATCTATACTGACTTTAAACTTAAAAATAATTTGCCTTTTATTCAAAATCATATTCCTGCTGTTCTCCACTCCACATTCCTGTTGGCATTTTCTTTAAATTTACCTTTTGGTGATAGTCAGCAGCAGTCCCTTTGAGGAAAAAAATAGTTTTAATATTTAGTTTACTGGGCAGCACGGTGGCACAGTGGTTAGCATTGCTTACTCACAGTGCCAGGGACCCAGGTTCAATTCCAAGTTAGGATCACTGGCTGTGCGGAGTCTACATGGACTCTCCCCGTGTCTGCATAGGTTTCCTCCGGATGCTCCGATTTCCTACCTGGTTAGGTGCATTGGCCATGCTAAATTCAACCTCAATGTACCTGAACAGGTGCCAGAGTGTGGCAGCTAGGGGATTTTCACAGTCACTTCATTGCAGTGTTAATGTAAACCTACTTATGACTAATAAATAAACTTAAAAAAAATACAGAAATGACTTGGTCAACATAGGGAGGACAGTGCGTTTACAATAGTGAGGGCCATAAAGCTAAAACTTAAGAAGAAGATAAACTAATCGTATAGCTTTTCATTCACCAAGTATCTTTCAGAAAATATTTCACAGTACCTGTAACAGCATTCGGTTTTACAGCTTATTTAACATGACTGAATTCAGACACTGGAATTCTACCATCCTGCCCGCCACGGGATTCAGAGCAGCCCATGGGGCGGGCAATGGGAAGATCCATTGACCTCGGGTGGGATTTTCCGGCCTCGGGTCAAGCGAGACCGTAAAATCCTGCCCAGAATCTCTTATCTGAATTATTTCACTGCTTGACCTTAACCCATTTAACTCAGTTTCTTGTTTCTGTGTTCTCGGATTCAAATAACTAAAAGCAGCAAGCATCCCACGCACTGCAAAATAAATAATTGTGAAATTTCCAAGAAATGCTTTTGCTTGTCAAGCAAGTGGAACACCAAGAGAAGATTGCAATCTGAAATGATCCATTGAAATGGCCTATTAAAGTGATAGAGCTAAAGAGTAAAACTAAGTAGCGTTCCTCCTCATAAGAAACTTTTGACCTATCAAAATGTGTTTTGATTAACAGCAATCTAAGTGCATCACAAACGTAGATCATTCCCCAGCCATTTTGCATTAAATTACTGGTAAAAGCAAGCTATCACTCTTATAATCAAATTGCTTCATAAAAAAAGAAGCAAAGCCCCTTCCCCCGTAAATGCACTTTGTACTCAGTGCAATTAATCTTCCTGTCCTTTCACCAAAATCCTATGGGTTTAATGTTGCTGAGTGACTGGCTGATGATTCACCATGAATACTGATACAGTCAGACTATTTAATTATGTCCTTAATATAGAATAGCACATGGACAGAATTATGTGTTTTGCATGTCCCGAGGCCTGTCATGTCAGTGGAATGTTTGCTTATCTGCAGTCCAATGGGTCTGTCCGATTAGACTGTATTGGAGAATGGGTCAGGTTCTCTTTTTTTCCAATGGCGCGCATACGTTTCTCAAACCATACGTGAAGGGGCAGCCGCAATCTAATTTGATGTGTGGAGTCAAAGATTGGGGATATGGAAGACTACCACATAATGAAAGCATCAGAAGAGCTGCCAGGATAGCAGATGCACACATGCCAGGGTAGAGGCAGTACAATTGAATAAAGCAAAAAACTATAAACATTTTCTCGTGATTTACTGTGCAGATGAGGACCTCTTTTGATATAGCTGAAAATTATTTCCCCCAGATTTGTACTGCCCCATCATTTGTGGGCAGGTTGTAAAATTGTTGATTACAGCAGCACAGTGGTTAGTACCAAACCACCTCACAGCGCCAAGGACCCCAGTTCAATTCCTGCCTTGGGTCACTGTCTGTGTGGAGGTTGCGTGTTCTCCCTGTATCTGCGTGGATTTCCTCCAGATGTTCCGGTTTTCTCCCACACTTCAAAGATGTGCAGGTTGGGTTGATTGGCCATGCTAATTTGCCACCCATTATATACCTATATGAAGTTAAAACTTTATTTATTAGCCACAAGTATGCTTACATTCACACTGCAATGAAGTTACTGTGAAAATCCCATAGTCGACACACTCGGCGCCTATTCGGTTACACTGAGGGAGAATTTAACATGGCCAATGCACCTAACCTGCACATCTTTGGACTGTGGGTGGAAACCAGAGCACCTGGAGGAAACCCACCACAACACAGGAAGAACGTGCTGATTCCATACAGACAGTGACCCAAGTCTGGAATTGAACCTGTGTTCCTGGCACTGTGAGGTAGCATTGTATCAAAGGGATTAGCAGAGTAAATACATGGAGTTACGAGGAAAGGCCTGAGGAGAATTGTTGCCGATTCAGACTCAATGGACCGAATGGCCTCCTTCTACATTATACATGATGTGGATGCCAACTAAGATGGTGCTTGTAACCAATTTGCACATTGTTTCAGACAAGGCGTAGGCTGTCTACATCAAAGCCTGCTTGAAAACCACACTGTGCATGCCTCTGGTAAGTAGTGCACATTATAATAGAGGTCTCGCAGTATCAGGGAGGGTTATGACAAGAGGGCATTTTCACTTATTATTTATTAATGCTGTCGTACAATGACTTGTCCCAGTTCTCAGGCATGGAAATTATGAATTGGAAAGAACCTCTGGCAACTGCGTACCTCCATATAATACAACATTATTATGTGTTGAAAAACAGGTTTGCATCCTGCAAATGTAACCGAGAACTTCAGCCCTGAAAGGATTAAGCAAATTATAGAAACAACCAGGTTCCCTGACAACTGCTGTGAGATGATTGATTATAACACAAAGCGGCTATTTTATTTTTGTTTTGTTTCTGTTGGAATTTACATGTCAGTTTGAAGATGAAACTGGGCTCTGCAAACAAACACAGGAAAAGTAACATTAAAGAAGTTCAAAGTTCAGGCAGCTGCCGAGCGACACCACAGGCCATGGCCCATTGTGGTTATAGAGATAGATCCTCCAGCTTTCATCACATTTTGACAGATATGGTACTCTGCATTCCTATCCGCCATTGCCTGGAGATATAGCCCACTGCACGGGTAACCTTTGCCCTCTTCCACAGCAGTCTGGTCACCAGAATCCCCAGTTGCCTGTCATATCATTCAATGAGAGTACAAGGATTCTTCAAATAATTGCCTGATAATCAATAACATAAAAAAGGGGCAAGGTCACACATGTGCAAATGACTTAGTGCTTCGGTCAGCAGTAGGTTGCAATCGCTAAGGCAACATTATCTTCCATTAAAAGATTTCAGCTGATTCGTTCCCCTGCACAGTTCATTCTCACTAATCTAACTGTTTAGCCTCGAACAGTTCAGAGTGATTTATGGGATGGGGTGGGGCGAGTGCCACAGATGTAAT
The DNA here is from genome assembly GCF_965287045.1 of Carcharhinus amblyrhynchos. Taxonomy (NCBI): domain Eukaryota; kingdom Metazoa; phylum Chordata; class Chondrichthyes; order Carcharhiniformes; family Carcharhinidae; genus Carcharhinus; species Carcharhinus amblyrhynchos. The sequence goes on along the minus strand of NC_137332.1, from coordinate 34,533,704 downwards.
TTGAAGTCCAGTATTGTAGAAGTGTTGATCTGGGTCTCTGTGAAGAACTTGTACCACAGTGTTCTACATGACACCATATTCCTGAAGCACAGTGCATTTGTTTTGTACCAGATTGGTAGCTGTATCAACCTAATACAGATAATCTATACCTACGATAAATCTCTTGCCGAAATCTTGTTGCCGTTCACGCCAATGAGGTCTTACGGTCCCGCCGATGGCACTCCTCTGCCGTGGATTTCCCGGTGGTGATGGGTACAGTCAGTGGGATACCCTGTTGACAATGGTGGAACCATGAGATCCCGCTGCCTATGAGTGACAGGCTGCCTCCCGTTGCCACAGAGAGGGAGGAATATCCTGTCTTCTGTTCCCACTTTTTTGAGTCATAAATTATGTCTCAAGAAGGCTCAATGGTCAAATTATTGTCTCTAATTCTTCTAAATATTTTGTTTGGGTTCGCTTTTCACCATATAGCCGTAAGAAGCCATCATTCATGGCTTTCATAGCGAGGGGGATTGAATATAAAAGTAGGGAGGTCTTGCTGCAGCTGTATAGGGCATTGGTGAGGCCGCAGCTGGAGTACTGTGTGCAGTTTTGGGCGCCGTACTTACGCAAGGATATTTTGGCCTTGGAGGGAGTGCAGAGGAGGTTTACTAGGCTGATGCCGGAGTTGAGGGGGTTGAGCTATGAGGAGAGGCTGAATAAACTAGGCTTGTACTCGTTAGAGTTTAGAAGAATGAGAGGAGATCTCATTGAGACGTATAAGATGATGAATGGGATGGATAGGATAGAGGTGGAGAGACTCTTCCCGCTCAGAAAGGATAATAGGACTAGGGGGCACAGCCTCAAGATAAAGGGGGCGCGGTTTAGAACGGAGTTGAGGAGGAACTTCTTCACTCAAAGGGTGGTGAATCTCTGGAATTCTCTGCCCGTTGAAGTGGTGGAGGCTGCCTCGCTAAATATTTTTAAGACGCGGGTTGATGGGTTTTTGATAGGAGAGGGGATTAAGGGTTATGGGGAGAGGGTGGGAATGTGGAACTGAGCCACGACAGATCAGCCATGATCTTATTGAATAGCGGGGCAGGCTCGAAGGGCTAGATGGCCTACTCCTGCTCCTATTTCTTATGTTCTAATGTTCTTATGTTGCCACCAGGATTGAAAGTAATGCCTGAAATGGTCTGTAGCAAAGAAAACACTGCGGATAGAACTTTCCCATCCCTGCGGGAATCATAACAAGTGGGACAGAAAATTTGGTAGACCATTTTTTGAGAGTTACCCTCTATCTGGGGTTTTCTCCAATTTTCCTGACCACAGCTGTTTGTTCCTTCTTGTGGTTGCTGCTTTCAGCACATTGCCACATTAAATATAGTATCACTTTAAATGCATTACCTCTTTAAATGCATTACCGCTTTAAATGCATTACCGCTTTAAGATTGTCAACTTTTTTTCAGCTATCAGCTGCTGTCAGTTCTGTGTTTTCCTGTGCTTTTGAAGTTTTGGTGGGAATCCTGGCTGCCCTTCTTTGCACATTTTTTAAAACTCTTAAAACTTCTTTGTTACTGTTAGAAAGCCCTTCTAGTAATCGCGGCAGCTTTTTTTTCCCTTTGGCCACCTGGAGAGTCTGGTTTTTTCTCTTCTTTTGCTGTGCCCACTTCTCTTGTTAATTTCCCTGCAGGGTCCAGCAGGGAATTTGTCCATTTGGAGCCGTTATTTTTTAAAATGCTTTGGGTTTGATCTTCTCGGCCGTTCACACCATTCTCCCTCTGCAGCGTAGTCTGAGAATTTGGAGACCAGCCAAATTTCCATTCATTGCAGTGGGATGGGAAATCCCACTGGCGTGATTGGCCAGAACATCCTGGCCTTTAACTTCTTTCTTTTAAACAGGCTGTAGATTTCTCTTCTCCCCAAAACCTCAGAACTTTGCCGTCTGCAGTCCCTCAGTACAAGGACCGCTGCCACAGAACCTGTGCAAGCTCCAGTCGGATCAGGAGCCCAGGAATCTCAGTCTCTTCATTTTCCTGTGCTTCTGGAGACCATGCAATAGCTCTCTGGAGCATGTTTTCTTCCACATTTGAAACACTGCTCTCTGTACTCTACTTTCTCTCTCTTCAAAAAAATTCTGCAGCAACTCTTCTATTTTAAGTTCCTTTTTGCCCTTGCTTCTAAGGGTTACCCCCTTGATTTTTCTTTTCTCTTTTATTCATTTCTGAAACTTTGACTTTACTGGCCAATCCAGACTCTTTCTTCATCCACTCCTCAGTGTCTAGCAATATCTGAACATCTCACTGGGTCTATTCCCCAAAGAACAACAACAAAGAACAACGAACTGTGCAGCACAGGAAAAGGCCCTTCAGCCCTCCCAGCCTGCACTGAACATGTTGTCCTGTCTTGAACAACCAGTTACATCTCTTTATTCCCGACTTGTTCATGTGCCTATCAAGATAAGTCTTAAATGTGGCTAACATAGCTGCCTCAACCACCTCACTTAGCAGTGCATTCCAGGCCCCCACCACCCTGTGTGTAAAAAACTTCCCCTGCCTATCTCCACTGAACCTTTCCCCCTTATCTTAAACTTGTGTCCCTTTGTAATTGTCATCGCTGCCCTGGGAAAAAAAGCTTCCAACTGTTCACCTTATCTATACCTCTTATAATTTTATAAACATCTATTAGGTCGCCCCCCCTCAGCTCCATCTTTCCAGGGAGAACAATCCCAGTTTATTCAATCTCTTCCCATAGCTAATACCCTCCATACCAGGTAAACATTTTCTGTATTCTCTCCAAAGCCTCCACGTATTTCTGGTAGTGTGGTAACCAAAATTGGACGCAATATTCCAAATGCGGCCTGACCAATGTATTATGCAACTTTTATACTCAGTGCCCTGTCTGATGAAGGCAAGCATACCGTATGCTTTCTTCACCACCTTTTCCTGTGCTGCCACTTCTAAGGATCTGTGGACCTGTTCTCCCAGATCTCTCTGTGTGTCTATGCTCCTGATGGTTCTGCCATTTATTTTATAGTTCCCACCTGAGTTGGATCTATCAAAATTCATCATTTCGCATTTGTCTGGAATAAATTCCATCTGCTACTTCTCCACCCAAAAGCAGGCTTGCGGGTGTGTATCTTTTTTTTTCAGACTTCAATTAAAACAGGATAATCACACATGTTGGGCCACAGGCAGTGTCATCAATATTCCATCCCATCCTCGTCGCCAGTGTAATGATGCGCATTCACAGACATGATCAGGAAAAACTAACTGAGGCTGGAAGTTCCCTGGCTGCCCTGGAACAACCACCAGCTGTCCCTATATGTCTACTACATGTCTTCAGACTGTCTTCTGCCCAAGAAAGGACTCTACCCCCAGGGGTGATTACCCAATCTCAGTCCTGATTAGTCCTTCAAGCCGGATGATCTTCTTCTGCTGTGTAAAGGAACAGTCACCACAATCACTACAGAAGTCTAAGGGAAATGATCATTTTAAAGCATTGCTGATTATTTGTTACCTATAAGTTCTTTGAAGACAATCACAAAATAACTGCAACTGCAGTTCCAACTCTCAGAAGTTATCAGCTCATTTAAAACATTTTGATGTCAATTGTCAGTGCAGTGATCAGTAGTAAAATGTATAATTTTATTGACTGATTACTTCTAGCTTCCCTTAATCCCAGCATCCAGTCAATTTGATGCTTTGATACTGACAGCCTCAAATGCCAGGGGAAAAGTTAATTTTTAATTTTGGAAAAATAACTGCTCAGTTTTTAGCCCTTGTGACAGTTTATCAGTTAAACAGCTGACATGTATGTGAAGTGGAAGCATAGATGTTAGGAACTATTGTAAACATCGCTGGTAGGGTTGTACTTGTCTAAGGTTGGTTTCACATCCCTTTGGAGCATGCAGCTTGCATGGCCCTTGTGAAATGCATTATGTTATTCATTTTCTTTATTTTTGATGCTGTCAGATCAGGATTTACTACACTTGTTTCCTGGGGTATTAGTAATTATCCTGACCTCTTTACAGTAATGTGGGAGCCGATTCACATGAGGGGTGCTAATTGAGCCAGGTAGGATAGTCTGGCACTTTTATGGTAATTTTTTTGGTGATAGCCTGGAAGTTACCAGATTTATTGAATTTAGTTTTGGTTAGCATTGCTGTCTCACAGCTTCAGGGACCTGGCTTCAACTCCGGCATTGGGTGGCTCTGTGGGGCTTGCACATTCTCTCTGTGTCTGCGTGGGTTTCTTCTGGGTGCCCCGGTTTCCTTGCACAGTCCAAAGATGTGCAGGTTAGGTGGATTGGCCGTGCTAAATTGTGTTTAGTGTGCTAAGTTGTGTAGGTTAGGGAGATTAGCAGGGTGAAAACATGAGGTTACGGGGATAGGGCCTGGGTAAGACGCTCTATCAGAGAGTCGGTGCAGACTTGATGGGCTGAATGGCCTACTTCTGCACTGTGGGATTATATGATGAAAATTCAATATCAATCTTATTCGATTGCCCAGTTTTGCAAGTGTGAATAGATGAATACTAGCTACTGGAAGCAGAGTGACACAGTTTTAGCACCATGCACTCATCCCCACCCTGAGCAATGTAGTGCAGTATCCCTCATGCTACCACGTTCCCTGGCTGCAGGCTTCCTAGGTGTTCCTAGTCTGCAGCCACCTCTAGAGGACTCTCAGCTCAACCTGGCCATCTATCAGGTGGACTTCCACTTGGCGAACCGTCTGCAGAAAAAAACACCGATGTTGTGATGTTAGAAAAAGCATCTGACCTATCTGGTTAAAATAATATCATAGGACTTAGATTTAGGTCTGTTTATCACCAAAATCAGTTTTGGAATTAAAATGGCTTTTGGCATGTTTCCAGCATAACTTGGACACTAACTCCATTTCCCTGATTTATCAGCTCACTTTACCCCATTCCCAGTGGGCAGGTTGAGTTAAAACCGAGGCGCCTATTTCTTATGTTTCTTTTTTCAAATAGTTAACAGATTCCCTTTTAAATGATGTTGTGTCTGCTCCAACAGCCGTTTGCGACAAAGCAGTTGTCATTCAAATAGTCTCTTGGGTGAAAATAATTCATCCAACTTCCCTCACCGTTCATCCAGTGATAATCCTGAGTTTATACCCATTTCTTATCAATTTGTTAATCAGTGGGAATAATCTTCTACTATTCACTCTTTCAAACCCTTTGGTAATTTAAATAAGCTCAAACAAATTCTCCCTAAGCCACCTCTGATGCAATGAAAAAAGTTCAATTTTTTTCAAGTCTTTCTTTCTACGTGATTATAACCTATCAGTCCATATAATGAACTCTGGAATGAGTGATGAGGAGGTGTTTTTTTTAAAGATTCAGGTGGGGGTTTTCCAGCACCTCTGTGATGGGTTTATCAGTAATGGAGTTGGTTCGCCATTGGCGGGATCTTCCAGTCAATGGCCATTTTCGTTACTTGTCAGCCGTGCCTCCAGGGAACCTGCAGCAGGGGTAATAGAATCCCATAGAATCCTTACAGTGCAGAAGGAGGCCATTTGGCCCATCGAGTCTGCACTGACCGCAATCCCACCCAGGCCCTATTTCCGTAAGCCCACATATTTATCCTGCTAATCCCCTGACATTAGAGCCAATTTAGCGTGGCCAATCAACCTAACTCACAGATGTGGGAAGAAACCGGAGCACGCGGAGGAAACCCATGCAGACACAAGGAGAATGTACAAACTCCACACAGACAGTTACCCGAGGCTGGAATTGAACCCAGGTCCATAGCGCTGTGAGGCAGCAGTGCTAACCACTGTGCCACCGTACCACCCCAAAGGGTCATCTTCAGTGGGACCAGAAGACACTGCCGCCCACAGGAAGGACCGGAAAATCTCAGCCACAATTACTAATTTTTCTTTTTTCTGGTATGATTCTTAAGAAAAAACTGGAAGCACTCTAAAGACAGGTGGTTATAGCATACAACTTACATTCCACCAAGTGGGATGGAAGGAAAACCACTCAATCCTCTGGGGACCGTACCTATCTCCTCTTGACTTTATACTATCCTGAAACTTTGCAATATTTCCAAGAAAAGGCATCAAAATACAGTCATCTGTTCTAAAATAATAACTGCAGCAGGCATGGACTGATAGAATTTTCCTGGAATATACAGCCAGCAGATACTTCAACAGGTTGCTACCAAGCCAGAGAGGGATCAAAAATGTTGTACTGAAGCTGTTGGCCCTCTCTATCTCTCTTTCACTCTTGGAAGCATTGCACCAAGATTTGCAAAGTAACCATCCTGAGACTAAAACCTATTGCAAACCAATAAATAAATACTGGAAATCTTCTCCATACATCGGCACCCTGGAAGGCAGTTGAACAAAATGATTGCAACATGGAACCATTGCATCAACACCAGCCAAAGGACAGCTGACCATATATTCCTTTGCTTCATCTTCACAAACTGTGAAAAAATCCTTAAAGCTATCCTCTTGTTCTGTCTGTACCAATGTGTGTATGAGTCCACATTCCAAGGTATGTGTGTGTGTGTGGTATGGTGGCTGCGATTTCACTGTTTCTTTTCATTGGCAAATAGTTTTGATAAACATGTTTTGTTCTTTGTTTAATCTAAGGACACCTGTCTAATTAACTCTTTACAATCTGGAAGAATAAATAGTGGAACTCCTGCAACATTGACAAAGCACATCCTCTCTAAACTCACATGAAACCCTGTTATGGTCAGACCTGGAGAGAGAGTAAAGGAGAATCATTTCACCTTTCCTCGAGTGGTCATAACAAATGTCAGTATATAATTAAAGACAGTAAATGGATCTGAGGGGTGGAAGTAGAGAGACTGCAACTGTCCACAGTGCCACAGAATAACAGCAAAAGTTCAGCCTGTTTCCCATTCCCCATCAATAACCAGTGCTCCCAATGCAAAGGTGTAGACCTGGAGTGAGAACAAGATCAAGTTTGGTTCTGATGCCCTTCATGCTTAAACAACCTGCCACATCATCCCCTCGATCCACCTTCAAGTTTACAGGTAAAAGTGGCCATTTGATTGAGATACCTGTCTGAGCCACAGAACAACAAACACCTCAGCCATGCCACCATGCCTATAGGGAAAGAGGAAGAAAATTAGGGCCCTCTGTTGCATTACAAAACAGATAGGGGCAGCACAAAGGCCCCGGGGGTGGGGGTGGGGGGGCAGGGGGTATAGTGGCTGGCACTGCTGCCTCACAGTGCCAGGGACCGGACTTCGATTCTGGGCTCGGGTAATCCTCTGTGCGGAGTTTACATGTTCTCCCCGCGTCGACGGGTTTCCTCCAGGTGTTCTAGTTTCCTCCCACAGTTCAAAGATGTGCAGGTTAGGTGGATTGGCCATGCTGAATTGTTCCTTACAGTTCCAAGGTGTGGAGGTTAAAGGGAATTCATGGGGTAAATATATGGGGTTACAGGGACAGGACCTGAGTAAGATACTCCGTCTGAGAGTTGGTGCAGACTAGATGGGCCAAATGGCCTCCTTCTGCACTGTAGAGATGTTATGATCTATGATATGTTTCTAATTTAACTGTTGATAATTTGCCTCAGGTTTGGGGATAAACTCCACTCCTTTTCTAAGATCTGTTGAAATATATTTTTTCCAAAGATCCCGGCATACCATACTGGTGGTGTTTGAAAACTGACTAATTCAGTGCTGCTAACATTTGTATGTTTCTGAGAAAAATTGTAGCCCTTATTCTAATTAATAAATGAAGTGACGTGAAGGCAAACTGCCATTTATTCACTACTTGATCCTTTCTCTGAAGCAGAGAGTTTCTCAGGATATAGAAGTTAGCTGCATGGTAAACAGTCGGACATGTTATCTGTTGTCCTTGGTGGCGGTGGTGTGTGAGGGGTGGAGGGGGAGGATGGGGGGTGGAATAGTGTTTCACTGTTCCTACTACATTGATAACCTGTCAATTACAGCACGATTTTTAGTGTTAGACACCGAGCTTGATAAAACGTCTACTTATTCCAAATGGCACATTTCAATATTGTTGGGTTTTTTTTCTCATGCTTTATGTGAACAATGGCCTGCTAATAGCCTTGTGGTGCAATCAATCAAACACTCATCAAATGCATCATTTTTACCATTACCCCGTCATTATTGATATTGTGCCACCCTTTGTACAGCTGGTGTGAGGGTGGGGGGGAGGGGGAGAGGGTTTCCGATTTGATACAATGATGCGGGTGATGCTATAATGAGGTGAAATCCCAGTGGGATTGGAGAGAAATTTGAAGCATTCAGAAAGAAGAGAAGCATTATATTCACAAAAAAAATTACACTTGCTAAAAATAATAGCAATGTTACTGAAGGCAAAGGTAGCCACATGAAAGATATGTCTCCATATCTTCAATTTATATTTTGCAGTGGTGTCTTTCAATTTTGCTCATTAGGTGAGGGGTATTCAGAGAAACAAAAGGTTTTCTCCTTTTGTCACCAATCTCATCTTTAATCACTCCCAGGACAGACACTGCCTACCAGGCATACGATCTCCTAACATTGTTAACTCTAAACTTCAGAGCAGAGTCCACATAATACTGAGATTCCCTTTTCCCAACCATATATCCACTATTCTAAATGAAGCTGCATTTCTTTTGCTAATTTGTAGAGATTTGCAATGGGCAGAATTTTCCAGTCCTGCCTACCACAGGTATTGTAGCATACGAGGGGCAGATCATGCAAAGCCCTGTTGACCATGGGCAGGATTTCTGGTCTTCCGGCAAGCATGGCAAGAAAATTTCACCCTATGTGTACGATGACTAGAAGTTGGGCTGACATCCAGTTCAGAGATATGATTGGGTTCAAACATTTTAAAATTTAATGTTTATTTCTTAGTGTCACAAGTAGGTTTACATTATCACTGCAGTGAAGTTACTGTGAAAATTCCCTAGTCGCCGCACTGTTTGGGTACACTGAGGGAGAGTTTAGCAAGGCCAATGTACCTAACCAACACATTTTTTGGACTGTGGGAGGAAACCTGAGCACCCAAACGAAACCTACCCAGACATGGGGAGAATGTGCAGACTCCGCACAGACAGTGACCCCAGCCAGAATCGAACCCAGGTCCAGGTCCAGTGCTAACCATTGTGTCACCATGCCTTCCTGGCTTCTAAACTAAGAGATGCAGGCTGGAATTTTCCAATCCCGCATGTTTCACCACCGCTGCAAGCAAGAATGGAGAACCCAGCATTCTGTCAAACCTTCAGTCACTGCAGCAGAGTTGGAGAATCCCAGCCGCAGGTGAGATCAGGGAATCCCAGGCATAGTTTATTACTCTCCTGTTGATCTTCCACTTTAATGCCACTTAGTCAAACAGTGAAAGATCATTTGCATGGCTATATTCCAACTTATTGCAGCTTTCTCACCTTTGATTGATGTCCATTCCGCAGTGTACACTTACTAAATGCACTGGCTCGGATTTTGCAGGCAATGAGAAAGCAGCAGAGCATATCGCTGAGCACAAAGAAAGCTAGCCACAAAACTCTGGCAACCTTTGAGGATCTCGCCATTCCCAACATCAATTTAACTCTGCTGCCAAGTCAAGGGGCTCGCCAACCATTAGCAGCAGAGATGACAGCATGCAGGGTAAGAAGCCAGTCACATTGAAATAATATTGCAGACAACTCAGCAGGCAGTTAAAAAGCATTAAATTTTCCAATCTAAAGAACTGGCTACCAAACCAAGAAAACTTTATGATTAGGGCTTTTACTTGTCTTCAAAATTCATTTCATTTACTGAATTGAAATTCCACAGCTGCTGTGAAGGGATTTGGATTTATACCTCCAGATCACTAATTTGGGCCTTTGGATTACTAGTCTTTTAACATAACCATCTTGATCAATGTGGTTTGTTAGTAAGGTGTGTGTATTTTCTTAGCGCCACAGTGAATATCCCAATTTAAATAATCCCAGCAGTAAGCTTCTTTGTAAGTTAAAAATAAAAAGGCTTATTTATTATCCCACACTTGCCTCAGAAGTTTAAAAAAACATGTCGTCGCACTCTTTCGACTCACACTCTCCATCACTCATGCAAAGACTCGTTACACATGAGGAAAAATATCAATGTAACATTATCTCAGTTCCTCTTTTGTGGCAAGCCTGTAGTTTCTTAGATGGGTTAATGATTTTAGTTGAAATTAAGGTCTAATAAGCAGGGGTTCTCTGTCGGCTGTGAAGATTCCTGTAGTTGGATTTCTAGAGGTTGGTTCCCGTGTGAACTTGAAGTTGGAACAGGTTGGAAAGAGTCTTTCTCCCACCTTCAAGGTATTTCAGCTGATTTGTTAATTGCTTTGATTCAATAGCTTTCTGATGGTCTATCTGTCTCTGCATATCTGATTTTGTTGTTTTAAAGGCAAACAGGAAACATGGCTGACTCATCCATGTGGCCAGTTTTAAGTTCAAAGCTTTTTCCCAAATAAGGTAGGTGGTCAGGTTAAGCAACATCCTGGGGCGATTTTGAGCCCATGTTCGCCAGCAGTGAGAAGGGTGGCGATGTGCCCTGGGTTAGATTGTCCCAGAGCTGCAGAGACGTTTAAAGGGACCGCTCCACTGATTGCAGAGATTAAGTTTTCCTGGGGGGATGAATCAGGGACAAGCCACCACAAGCATGGCATGAATCATATGGCAGAAGGTGTTTTTAAAATTTAAATCTTGGAATATTGTGAACAGCTCTGGTCACCCTATTATAGAGAGGATATTATTAAACTAGAAAGAGTGCAGAAAAGATTTACTAGGATGCTACCGGGACTAGTTGGTTTGAATTATAAGGAGAGGCTGAATAAATTGGGACTTTCTTTCCCTGGCTTAGGGATGATGTTTTAGAGGTCTATAAAATAATGAGGGTTATAGATAAGGTAGATAGTCAACATCTTTGCCCGAAAGTAGGGGTGTCTAAAACTTGAGGGCATAGGTTTAAGGTGAGACAGGAGAGATACAAAAGGGTCCAGTAACACATTTTTTTTCACTCAGAAAGCAGTTAGTGTCTGGAATGAGCTGCCTGAGGCAGTAATAGAGGCGGGTACAATTTTGTCTTTTAAAAAGCATTTAAATCTTTATATGGCTAAGATGGGTATCAGGGGATATGGGCCAAATGTGGGCAATTGTGACTAGCTTAATGGGGAAAAACTGGGCGACATGGACAAGTTGGGCCAAAGGGCCTGTTTCCATGCTATAAACCTCCATGACTTATGACCTATGACACAGGGGAAAAATATTCTTCAAGAGGCCTAATATTCAGTGGGTGGAATTTTTCCATCCCACCCAACCACGGGAATCATAGTTGGCGGGGGCAAACTATGCATTGACCTAGGTTGGGAATTTCCGGCCTTGGAAGCAAGCACAGCTGGAAAGTCCTGCCAGTGAGTAACGGAATTCTCAAAGGTTTTCTCATACCACCACTTTGAAGGATATAGTAAAGTTCCCTGTGTTTGTCATTTGACACTTTAAAATTCAACCAGTCTGTGTTCGGAAGAGGGACCATTATAAAACAATGGGAGGTCCATCTAACACATATTCAACATGACTTTTCTACATGGTGAAAGGAGACTCAGCTGGAATATGATAATTCTTTAGTTGACGTTCCATCATTATGCAAAAGGATATGTGAATTTTCCAAATGGCTGTAAATGTCCACATGTAACTCGATATTTGCTTGAGTCTCAGGACTGTCTGGAGTTGATTCTGCCAAAAGCCACATGGTTTTCAGTAGCCATTTTAACAGTCTGTTTCTGCTCAGAATTTAGTGCTGTCTGAAAGTTCATAACATACTGGAGGATGACAATTCTACATGTAATAGAATGTGTCATTTCACAGCAGATCCATCTCTTCCTGTGAATTAAGCCCATCATAACATGAGTTCAGCTCCATATTTTTTGAAAATTGTTCTTTATCTAACATGGCACAGCAATATACAATGTAAGACAGAGGTCACATCATCGTACATTAACAGTATATACTGACTAGGTCAACAATGCTTCTGATGCTATTCCTCCGGTGATATAAACTTTACTGTTACTCTGTATTCCGGTTGTCTGTATAAACTGCTCTAGAGCATGATGTTTATCATAAAATGCCACTGCTTTCTCCAAGAAAAAACATAGATTCCCCTCACCACTGTCTTTCGTGACTTGTTCTGAATTCTTTGAGTTTTATAGCCGGTATGTGATTCAGCCCAGCTGAATTTTTATTCACAAATAGATAAATCTGCATCTTAATGTATTCCAGTTGGTCCTTTGCCCCATTTATGTAGGCAACACTTCTGCACTGAACAGATTTGGAAGCCCCAGGTAATTTATTACACATCCTTCAAGACTTGAAATTACATGGATATGTAATGTGTACATAAATCAGGCTTGCGAACTGTGCATATTTCTTGTGACTGCTTTTATTTACTGGAAGCCTAAGGCTAAAGGGGGAAACACTTTGCTGCCCATCAACATTAATATCTTCAAAAGGGGCTCTGTCATTTCAAACTACACTGAATAATTCCAAAATTATGTGACACTGTATTTCTCCAGCTTTAGAACTCAATAACTGTCACAAGATCACCTGTAAATTACCTATCAGAAAGAAGAAATGAGTTGTGAAAATACTGTTCCGATGATAATTTATTTTTAGAACCCCTTCACATAGTCTCTTTTTAGTCACTTGTCATTGGCTGATACAATCTTTTTTAGTAGCTGCCAGTAGGTTGCAATGATTCAGAAGTTTGCTATTTTACCTTAGTTTGATTTGTCAGGAGGCTCTGTAGTGCAGTGTTAGCACCCGTACCACTGGACCACCAACTCCAGATTCCAGGATTTGGCCATGGAATGTGGCTCAACTAGTTGATAATCAGCTCAGAAATCCTTCCACCACTTTTCCCACTATCCCTCAAAGGGTAAAAAGTAATATGGGTGTGAAGGGTGGCACAGTGGCACAATGGTTAGTGCAGGCTGCCTCACAGCACCAGGGACCCAGGTTTGATTCCCATCTTGGGTCACTGTCTATGTGGAGTCTGTACGTTCGCCCCATGTCTGCGTTGGTTTTCTCCGGGTGTTTTGGTTTCCTCCCACAGATTGAAAGACAAGCTGGTTAGGTGCATTGGCCATGCTAAATTCTCCCTCAGTGTACCCAAACAGGGCTGGAGTGTGGTGACTACAGGATTTTCACAGTAACTTCATTGCAGTGTTAATGTAAGCCTGTTTGTGACTAATAAATAAACTTTTAAAAAAGGATATACAAGAGAGAGAGTGTATAATTTAACACATTGGCACTTTGCACCAAATCAACTGGAGGTCACAAAGCAAAGAAAAATGAGCTTTCAATGCAAGTTAGCCACCACCTTGTATAATATGCTGGGGAAAATAGCTGCAGCTTTTGATGAGCTAAAGGGATACTGGCATCTGATTAGGTCTCATACACAAGTGGCTCAGGATTGATCTTTAGTTCAATGTGAACGCTATTGATGTCATCAATGTCAAACAGACCTGATGTTATCTTTTTTCCCTTCTTCCAGCTCCACACAGTACGAAAATGTTTTTCAATGCCAATTTAAATAGTTGTTACATTCACCATTGATGTTCACCTGAACATAACATTGTTAAATGGAAATGCCATTTACATTGTCTGCTTTTTGTATTTCTTGAAGCGTTTTTGGTCAGTGAAATTTAATGATAACTATCATATTAGTTTGGAATGTTTCACTTCCAAAAACGAACGGACCATCGATGGAGATCGAAGGATGGATATTCCCCTTTAAACCACCTGCAAGAAAAGAGAAGCATTTCCTTTACCTCCACCCAGGCCAAAAGAGGCAATTTTCTTATAGTAAGTCTGGCCCTAAGAGCAAAGGGCTCAGGACAGGAGTAGGCTACTCTGTCCTTCGAGCCTGCTCCACCATTCAGTGAGGTCAGGATTGATCTAATTGTTGTGTCAAGCTTACTTTCCTGTCTACCCCCCCACTCCTGCCCCCGCCAATGACCCTTATAAATTAATGTAAAATGTAACTGTAGTGACATAGATGAGATGTGTGTCTTCACCATAACTGCAATGTCTGCCTTGAATAAATTCAATGATCAGTCTTCATTGCTTTCTGGGGAAGAGATATTCCAAGCCGTGGATAAGCCGTGGATAACAAAGGAGGTGAAGGAAAGTGTTAAATTAAAAGCGGAGGCGTTTAGAGTAGCAAAGAGTAGTGGGCGAGAAGAGGATTGGGAGAGGTTTAAATGTCAACAAAGATTGACAAAGAAGATGATAAAGAAGGGTAGGAGAAACTATGAAGCTGGGCTTGCGCTTAATATAAAAAAGGATAGCAAGAGTTTTTATAAATATATAAAAAGGAAGAGACTGGCTAGGGTGAACGTTGGTCCCTTAGAGGATGAGAAGGGGGACTTAGTGGTAGGGGATGGGGATATGGCTGAGGTCTTGAATAACTTTTTTGTTTCTGTCTTCACGGAGGAGGACGTGAATAATTTGCCGGGTGTTAGAGATGGAAAGGTGATAGGACTGGAGGGTCTTAATGACATTACTGTTACTAGAGAGGAAGTGCTCGACAGACTGGAGGGACTGATTGTGGACAAGTCCCCAGGACCAGATGGAATGCATCCGAGGGTTCTGAAAGAAATGGCTGAGGTGATAGTGGATGCCTTGGTGGTTATTTTCCAGACGTCGCTGGATTCCGGGGAAGTGCCGGAAGATTGGAAAACGGCTAATGTTACCCCGTTGTTTAAGAAGGGTGCCAGGCAAAAGGCCGGTTAGTTTAACGTCTGTTGTAGGTAAAATGTTAGAATCCGTCATCAAGAAGGAAATAGCGAGGCATCTTGAGAGGAATTGCTTGATAGAGCAGACGCAGCATGGTTTCGTTAAAGGGAAGTCGTGTCTGACAAACTTACTGGAGTTCTATGAGGATGTGTCTAGGACGGTGGATAGAGGAGAGCCGGTGGATGTGGTCTTTCTGGATTTTCAGAAGGCGTTTGACAAGGTACCTCACAGGAGGTTATTGCAGAAGGTCAGGGGACAGGGAGTTGAGGGTAGGGTGTTAGCGTGGATAGAGGATTGGTTGTCAAATAGGAGACAGAGAGTGGGGGTCAATGGGTGCTATTCAGATTGGCGGATGGTGACTAGTGGAGTGCCTCAGGGGTTGGTGCTGGGGCCTCAGCTATTTACCATTTATATAGATGATCTGGAGGAGGGAACCGAGTGTAGGGTGTCGAAATTTGCTGATGACACCAAGATTGGAGGAAAGGCAAATTGTGCGGAGGGTGTGGAGAGTCTACAGAAGGATCTAGATAGGCTGGGCGAATGGGCCAGGAAATGGCAAATGGAATTTAATGTTGGCAAGTGCGAGGTGGTCCACTTTGGTAGGAATAATGGTAGGAAGGATTATCACTTACGTGGCGAAAAACTGCAGCAGGCGACGGTGCAGAGGGACCTTGGGGTCCTTGTGCATGAGTCGCAAAAACCCAGCTTGCAGGTGCAGCAGGTGATCAGGAAAGCGAATGGGATGCTGGCCTTCATAGCGTGGGGATTGAATATAAAAGTAGGGAGGTCTTGCTGCGGCTGTATAGGGCATTGGTGAGGCCGCAGCTGGAGTACTGTGTGCAGTTTTGGGCGCCGTATTTATGCAAGGATATTTTGGCCTTGGAGGGAGTGCAGAGGAGGTTTACTAGGCTGATGTCGGAGTTGAGGAGGTTGAGCTATGAGGAGAGGCTGAATAAACTAGGCTTGTACTCGTTAGAGTTTAGAAGAATGAGGGGAGATCTCATTGAGATGCATAAGATGATGAATGGGATGGATAGGATAGAGGTGGAGAGACTCTTCCCGCTCAGAAAGGATAATAGGACTAGGGGGCACAGCCTCAAGATAAAGGGGGTGCGGTTTAGAACGGAGTTGAGGAGGAACTTCTTCACTCAAAGGGTGGTGAATCTCTGGAATTCTCTGCCCGTTGAAGTGGTGGAGGCTGCCTCGCTAAATATTTTTAAGACGCGGGTTGATGGGTTTTTGATAAGAGAGGGGATTAAGGGTTATGGGGAGAGGGCGGGAATGTGGAACTGAGCCACGACAGATCAGCCATGATCTTATTGAATGGCGGGGCAGGCTCGAAGGGCTAGATGGCCTACTCCTGCTCCTATTTCTTATGTTCTTATGTTCTTATCACAGACTCAGAACCAGCTGAAAAAATGTTCTTTATATCTATCATACAAAGGGATCCGAAAGACCCCATTTCAGGTTTTCTGCCCTCAGCTTGAGGTGAAAATTGCAGTTATGTAGCACGGTAGTTAGCACTGCTGCCTCACAGTGTTAGGGACCTGGGTTCGATTCCCTGTTTGGGTCATTGTCTGTGTGGAGTTTGCATGTTCTCCCGTGTCTGCATGGCTTTCCTCTGGGTGCTCTGGCTTCCTCCCACAGTTTGAAAGACATGCAGGTTAGGTACATTGGCCATGGCCGGAACAGACACCAAGTGTGGCAACTAGGGGATTTTCACAGGAACTTCATTGCAGTGTCAACATAACCCTACTTGTGACACTAATAAATAAGCTTTCAACTTTGAATGGTGAGGACACTCATCCCATCTCTGTAGCTAATTCTGATTGGATCTTTGGAGCAGGCAAAGGTTCTGCCTCATAGCAAACTGTGGGCGGCATGGTTGCACAGTGATTAGCGCTGCTGCCTCACAGTGCTAGGGACCTGTGTTCAGTTCCAGCCTTGGGTCAATGTCTGTGTGGAGTTTGCACTTTTTCCCTGTGTCTACATGGGTTTCCTCCACGTGCTCCGGTTTCCTCCCACAGATCAAAGATGTGTGGGTTAGGTTGATTGGCCATGCTAAATTGACATAAGGCCAGGGGGATTCATAGGGTAAATGCATGGGGTTGCAGAGCAGGGCCTGGGTGGGATTGTGGTCGATGGGCCAAATGGCCTATTTCTGTACTGTAGGGATTCTATGGTTCTATCTCAAATCTACTCTTGAAAGGCCTCTAACAGAAATTGGTTCATGTGAACTCTATTTCATCAATGCAAACTTAATTTATCATTTAAACATTTCTTTGCCTCTTTAGCTACAGTATTTTACATTGATATATCCTATCAGAGTAACATTGTGTTTTGTTATTCCAGTGGATAGAAAAATGTATTTAAAACATGTGTACATCTTTAAGCATCAGCACTCAACTATCAGGGAAATTCCTCACATTAGAAACAAGCCAAGAGGAGAGTTAGCATTGGAAGTAGGAGGAATTTTTTTAATAGAATCCCTACTGTATAGAAAGAGGCCATTCAGCCCATTATGCCATAATCCCACCCAGGCCCTATTCCTGTAACCTCACATGTTTACTCTGCTAACGTCCTCTGACACTAGGGTCAATTTTAACATGGCCAATCAACCAAACTCGGGTGCTTTGGACTGTGGAAGGAAACAAGAGCACCCAGAGGAAACACACACAGGCACGGTGGGGGGAATGTGCAAATTCCACACAGACAGTGTAGACCAAGGCCGGAATCTAACCTGGGTCCCTGGCGCTGTGAGGCAGCAGTACTAACTACTGCGCCACCGTGCCACCCTAAATTGCTTGAACGTTTCTTAAGCTTCTTAAAACTTTGAAGCTGAGGCGATGGATGGGAAGCTGTGTCCTTGAGGTAGTCAAACTTCCAGTGACAAAATAGTGAACAGTGCTCACTGGGAATTTTATCCAAAGGGCTAAACAAAACTTAGGGATACGTTGTGGTTTGTTATGCTAGATAGAACCTGAGAAAAGGTGGTTTAAAAAGTCAAAAAGCAAGAAAGAAGACTGTGTGTGTCAGAACACCTGTGCATTGACTCAAACTGGGAGAGATTGCACCAACAGGAGGCTCATATTCCTTATGCTCTGAAGAGAAGTGGGATATAATACTTTCCGATGACGCTGTTTGTGACTTTGGCATGAACATAAAATCCATGTAAAACACCTGTTTAGAATGCACCATTTCCCTTTATTCTCAGCAGAAGCTTTGTTTGTTTTCCAGGGGCGTTTTGAAGAGTATTAAAGCAATTAACTCAGCTGAATGAAACATAAAAGAAATGACTTCCTAAAGGTCACGGCATACCATCACCATCGAGTAAACAACCACATTATGGCATAAGATTCACATTCATAATTGTTTCAGTAAATATGGGGTATTTTGACCTACGACTTGTTATTATCTGGAGCATTGTTTAACAATCGAGGTCCCCTTTAGTTCAAAATACTTAACTGACCATTATTTCTGGAGACTAATTGCTTCAGAAATAACAAAGTCTGACATACTACTGATTCATTCCAAGGTATTAAATGGATTACGCTTCTTGTAATTATATAACATAATGTTCTTGGCAGTAATCCAAGCCTGTTTAAACTATAATGTATTGAATATATGTAACCTGATACCTGTCCAACTGTCTACCAAAATATACAATTGTGAAGTACAACCTATATGCATTGTAACTTTCCAAATACCTTAATTACAATGGACATTCACATCGAATTATGGGTCAGTACCTGTGTTACAGATCCCCAGAGTTTTCTACTTATGGACAATTCATCCCTATGGGGTAGAATTTCAGCTGAAATCTCTCACTATAGAGAACATTTTAATCAGAGTATCAATGACTCGAAATAGAAATCTGTCTTATATCCTCTACTCTTAATTGTTCAATAGGAACACACTTGAATCATTGGGCCGAAACCTGTATCGGATCATTGAAACCACGATTTTAAACCTGGTGCTGAGCGGAAGTACTGTGGGCCTCATAAATGGTTGAACCATAATGCAATTTGGATCCTGACACTATCTTAAATGTGAAACATGCAAATCGCCAAGGGTTTCCAGTGAGAGCGAAAGGCAAGCACAATCCTTGGCCAGTAGAGAGCCAGAAGAGTTCATTTTCTAAGGTTCCTTTGAGGGTCAGGAGAAAGAGTCCAGGCACCACACAGAAACCTTGGGCCCCATTCTGTCTGAGGCTTTACATTTGCCACAGGTCACGATCACCAGGAATCCTCAGCTCCCTCAACTCGCCAGGTATATTTTCTGTGGTTCCACAGTGGAAATCCACCAAAGCACAGTCTCCTGATGTATCCAGCTTTAGGCGAGGATTTGCACTGGGATATTTAGAAGAGCAAAGTCTGTCCAGACCTCTTGTAGGTATCACAGTAGACGCTTTCCTCCATCTTCAAGCCCTGCAAGTCACATTCCCATCCCAGGTTAACAACTTGGCTTTAGAATGGGTACTAGATTTTGGGATAACTCAATTTTCAGGTATGATGAAAGATATGAGACTACATTGTCTGACCTCTACCTCACTGGCAACTGGGATTCTCCAATTTTGCTGCAGTGAATGAAGAACTCTGGCCATGGTGAATAAGGGCATGCTGCCAGCTGAATTAATAGCAATACAGAAGAAATAGGGAGGTTATTTAAATTTGTTCTTTAATACAGGAAAATCTTGTTAGTTCTTCAAATAAAAACGGAGGGTACATGGGAGAGCAAAACCTAAATGGTGGAACAGGAAATTAAACTCTAAAAGAAATATTTCACTAGGTCTAAAGTGAGCAAGGACAGGCACAATTTCCAGATAAAGATAAATAAAACGATTGTTGGAAATGCCAAAAAGACATTAGGAAAACATATTGTGGGTGGGTTTGCTCATGGTGGGACAGTCTTTTTCACTTACGCCAAGAACCGAAAAACAATTTATGGCTAACTCGGTCCTTTGAGAGATTTAACATGGCAAGTTAGGTATGAGAGCCTGGCACTGACTGAAGTACTGAAAGGATATTTTGCATACGTTTTCATGACTGAAGGTGATTCTGAGGTGTTAATGGGTACCTAATGAGGGGTAGCGTTAAATTAATGTCAAAGAAAGTAACTAAAGGAATGTTTAGATTTTAAAAACTCAAGTCGGACCGGATAACACTTAGCCATTTAAGCCGCATTTCTTCCAAAAGTGCTGAATTGGTGGGAAAACTGTTCCAAATCCCAAATGTTTTGTCAGTTCGGCTGCTCACCCGAATCTCCGCACACTGTGCACTGAAGGTATCCCAATCGTGAGTCTCATTAAAAACTCAGGGGTGGGGCCTAGTCACAACGGAGCTTGACAATTCTGGAACTCTGCGCATGTGCAGTGGCCCCAATCTGTCAGATTCCCCATTTGCTGGCCAACTCAATCACTGGCTAGCCTGGGATCCCCACATAGCTGCCCCTCCAGCCCCATCACCTCCATGGCCCTATTGCGGCCCCTACAACAATACTCAGGTCAGCCCTGACCCCCCCTGCCTCAGAACAGCCCGATGTCAGCTCCCCCTGCCCTCTCCCCCCACTGCCCAGCAGTGGCAATCCCTCCCACCCCCCTCACCCCAGCAAACACACCCCCTCCACCTCTACCGCTGACCCCACAGAGGTCAGACCAACCCCCAGGGAAGCAGATCCCCCATCCCAGCAGACCATTAACCCCCAGCCTGTGCCAATCCCTCCATCCCAGACCAATCCTGTCTGCAGAATGGCAATGGGACCCCCCCATCCCCATTGATCACCTCTAGGACCTACCTACACTAGGGCTTGCCCCTTTGGCACTGCCCAATGCCCAGACAAGGGCACTTTGCCCCTTGGGCAGTGTCAGAGGGCATAGGTTGGCACTGCCAGAGTGCCCATGCCCAGGGGCATCACCCCCCCACTGCCCAGCCCCCGATTGTCCCCCTTCAATACAGTGGGGTCTCCCATTAGTTCCCCGAATGTAGGGAGCTAATGTAAACCCCGCTGGAATGAACCCCCCTGGTAGGTTGGGGGATTCAATTGGAACCTGGACATTCCCAATGATGAACTGCTAAACATTTAAAATACATTTTAAAAAGATTCAAATGACTAACCTGCCTTTCCACCGGTTTCCAGCATGGTCTGACCAGCGACTGTTTGCCGGCTTTGGGAGATCTGCATGTGTTCCTGGTACACGCACAAATCCCGAAACAAGGCCAGCGACGCGCATCTCCCACCCTGACCCAGCAGAAAAGCTGGGTTCTGGAGAAAGAGGAGGTAGTTCAGATACAGGAAGTGTTTAAAATTCTGTTACTAACAAGGACAGTAAGACTCTTTCTCTTATTGTCTGCAGTGAGTTTGTCTTTGGAAACGAGAGCGGGTATGTTTTTCAGCCCCAGACTAAGTGGTCAATTTCTCAGCAATGTTTCATGGGTTTAAATAAAGACGATTATTTATTCACACATTCGCCCCAAGTTTGAATGCTATGTCACTCACTGAACCACATAAACTCACGGTATTACAGCACGGGGAGTGTTTATGAAATGTGAATGCATTAAAATGAATGTCAATTAGGTTTATGCTCATTATGGACATTAACCTGATTACATCCTTGGCAAGGGGCGGTGATAATCGGAAGACAGGCTGCCAAATCCATTACTTCTACTGTTGCCATTCATAGAATCATAGAATCTGACAGTGCAGAAGGAGGCCATTTGGCCCATTGAGTCTGCGCCGACCATATTCCCACCTAGGCCCTATCTATCTTCATAACCCCATGCATTTACCCTAGCTGGTCCCCCTGACACTAAGAGGCAATTTAGCATGGCCAATCCACCTAACCCGCACGTCTTTGGACTGTGGGAGGAAACCAGAGTACCCAGAGGAAACCCACGCAGACACGGGGAGAATGTGCAAACTCCATACAGGCTGTGACCCGAGCCAGGAATCGAACCCAAGCCCCTGGTGCTGTGAGGCAGCAGTGCTAACCACTGTGCCACCATGCTGCCCCAGTTGTACCTAGCAGGTGTGGGTTCAAAATTAGTCATTTTTGGGTAAATTCCACCCAAAATTAATAGTCGCTTGGCCAAGTGTGAGTTCATTAAGGAAAGCCAACATGGATTGTTATGTTCAACTAACTTGCTAGAGGCAGCGTGAGGGGAAGGAGGCCTGAATGGAAGGTCATTTTATAAATCTTATGCCTGAGTGGTGTGGAGAGGAGATGCCTCTCATTGCTGAGGGGTTGGTGTTTCCTCCACTCTCAGGGTGTAACACACCAGGTCCTCACATGTGAAGACTTGTACCAATGCCCACCCAGTGCCGATCCTGCTGGGAAGGTGGATAATAGCATCAATCGTTTACCTGGGCTTGCAAGCCCACTTTTTACATTTAGGTGTGTGGGTTTGAAGATGCTTTGGGTTTCCATCCACTCTGGCCAGGAACTCGATCAGAGTTGGCAGCGTGGCCTGGGAGGGTCACAGCGGGTTTGGCACCCGGCACTGACTCCCGATTCTCCAGGTCCTCAAAACTCGAGATCGGGACTAGTGGGCCCAAAGAACCCCCTACCCATGGTGTATTGAAATCATGAGGGTTCTGGAGAGTGTAGATAGGGAGAACTGTTCCCATTGGTGGGAGGATAGAGAATCAGACCAATAGACTGAACTGGCAAAAAAAAAATGCAACATGAGGAAATCCCTTTATCACTGAGTGGTTAAGAACTGGAATACACAGCTTGAGATTGTAACAGGAGCAGGGTCAATTGAGATGTTCAAAAGGGAATTGCACCATTGTGTAAACAGGAAACATTGACAGGGTAAACAAAGGGGAGAAGCATTTGTTGAATTTCTCCCTCAGAGGGCTAGTACAAACACAGAAAGCTAAATGACCTCCTCCTTGTGTTGTAACCAATCTATGATGCTGCAATTCTACCTGAGAATACTGAAAGAAGTTGGAGTGATATTTTAGTGCAAGTCAGTGCCACATAATATTAACAACTTCTTAATGTCTGAGCTACTTCCAATAGATTGAAGGGAAACTCATTTGATTCCAACATTTAAGAGGAAAATAATTTGGAGTTTGGGAATTATTATGCTGTTAGCTTGATGGCAGTTGTAAATAACACGTTGGAAGGCATTATAAAATGTGTGATATATGACCACCACGAGAGATCAATCGATCCCTGAGCCGCCAGCATGTATATAAGGAATGGAAATCTTGCCTCACTAGCCTCATTGAGATCTCTGAAGAATTAATCAAATCAATTAACCATTTGTTGTTATGTGCCTTGATTTTTGGAAAGTTTTCAATAAGGTCTAACATATACAAATTTTTGGGAAGATTTTATCATGTGGGATTGACAGTCAGAGAAATAACACCATAGATACAGTTAAGGAAAATCTCGGTAAATGTAGGAGCTGTGCTACCGGGTGGGGAGGGTGAACTGGCTCTCCTCTATTCAACCTCTCTGCTTGGTCACAACAAAGGTTTAAGTTTTCTTTTTTGCCAGGATGTGCCTTTTCCAAATCAGAGGGTCAATCTTGAGCCCGTGACCGCTATCGGCAAAAGCAAGCAGGCCTAGTGGTATTATTGTTAGAGTATTAACTCAGAAACTCAGCTAATGTTCTGGGGACCCTGGTTCAAATCCTGCCATGGCAGATGGTGTAATTTGAATTCAATAAAAAATATCTGGGATGAAGAATCTAATGGTCATCATGAAGCCATTGTCGATTGTTGGGATAATCCATGCGGTTCACTAAAGTCCTTTAGGGAATGAAATCTGCCGTCCTTATCTGGTCTAGTTCACATGTTACCCTCGAGCCACAACAATGTGATTGACTGTCAACTGCCCTTGGGCAACCAGGCATGGGTAACAAATTCTGTCCAGCCCATTGTCCCACCAATCAATAAAGAAAAAGTTCCAGAAGTCGCAGATCTTGCCAGCAAGATCACAAACTCGGACCTTCCCTACCTCTTGCTGGCAATGTCATCAGGTCTATGCCTTGGGAAATCCTGCGTCCACCTGCTGTGGATTGTCAGATATGAGGTGCTTACCAGTGAGTGACTCAGAAGCCTGCCTACTTAATGAACTCATCGAGGCATGAGTGGTGCCAGGTGTGAGTGACAGCTGTGACACATCTTCACTGGTTGGCTCCAAGAAGTCTCCCTCAGAGTCTAGGGTCCTGAAGATGATCCGGGCTGTTCGGTTGCTTTGCCTGTACGTTAAGGGAGATGGCATTACAGGAAGTAAAGGATTATTGATTATTGACTTGAGACTTAAGGAATGACAGTGTGTCTTGAGGATTCTCACATTGGTTTGCTGCCATCAGCACAGGTGCGCCCTTCCTCTTCCCCAGTCAACTCGAGGGCTCTCTCCTCTCTCTTGTGAGGGCTCTGAGTTCGGGCATGGCTCCAACCGGCTGCGCTCTCGCTTTTTGTAGTTGAGTTTGTCCTGCAATGACACAGATTGGGAGTGTGTAGATGGGAATTGTGAGATTGAAGATGATGTGGCAGATGCTGGATTTTGTGGGAGCTAGAGTTTGAGAGGCTTGGCAGCTAATGGGGGGGCCTTGAGCCTGGTGTTGGCAACCACTGAGTTGGCTGGGTGAGAGATAGAGTTAGAGGTGGGAGGGATGTGTGAGGGGATCCAGAGAGAGACTGAAGGTCTTATCTTGGCTGAGAAATAACAATCGTTCATTTTCTTCTGACAGTGCTGTTCCATCCTTTTTAGCAGTGAACTGGCATTCACAAGGGTTACCATTGCATCTTAGATGGGGGAGGTGAGCTTGCTGGAGGGCCTTCTTCGAGTGTCACAGTTGTTGCATATTGAGGATTCTATCCAGCTATGTAAGGATTCACAATCAAGTCCAGTTCTGTCTTTTACAACATCAACACACCTGCATTTCCAACTAGGCCCGTGTGATATTAATTAGACTAGGAACCCTGGGCAATGTTCCTCCAAACTAATTCAAGTTCACAGAGGCCAACTGGAGGTAACAACTCGAACTGTGATTATAGCATCCAACATTCACCATTCTGGCACCGATTGAGAATGACGAACTCAGCACAAACCAGTGGTAGGGTTTTACAGCCCATCCAAATGGTGAGATTTTCTGGTCTTGACCATTTGAATAGCTCAACACACTTTATTGTCTGATGCCCCTGCAATTGGGCCACAATATTCCGGCCCAGGGATCAGAATAGCAACCACACATTGCATTTTAAAGTTTTTTTCTTAATATTTCTTTTACTTGATATTTTTCTTAATAATAGGGGGGCAGCACGGTGGCACAGTGGTTAGCATTGCTGTCTCACAGGGACCCGGGTTCGATTCCAGCCTCGGGTGACTGAAGGTGTGGAGTTTGCACATTTTCCCTATGTCAGTGTGGATTTCTTCTGGGTGCTCTGGTTTCCTCCCACAGTCCAAAGATGTGGGGGTTAGGTGAATTGGCCATGCTAAATTCTCCCTTAACGTCAGGGGGATTATCAAGTTAAATACGGGGATTATCGGGGTAAATACATGGGGTTATGGGGATAGGACCCAGGTGGGGTTGTTGTTGGTGCAGACTCGATGGGCCAAATGGCTCTTCCTGCACTGTAGGGATTCTATGACTCTATAAAGCACTTTTATTTCAGTGTTCCTTCCTTCTTGCTATGAGACTAGAGTGAGGTTTTGTGCTTTTCCTGTATGGCGTAAAACTGCATCAAATGTCAGAAAGTTTGAATATTACATTTCTCTTCAGCAATTTTCTTAATGTACTTTTATTAATTCCCTAAAATTGGTGTCAGGCAGGTTAAAATGTGATTTTGTCCTTTCAGAAGAAAACCAGTTATCAACACCATACACATTGCCACTGCATGGACGGTTTTTTTCTGTTTCTAATTTAAAACATTTTTCCAGGCATAATCATTCAGCTATACAAAACTGAAGCTTCTCTCATAGTCTGATTTATAGTCTTCATGCACTCAAATATTTTTGTAGTTTTTTCTGTGCATTGTGCTTCACTGCTGATTTTTAAGTTCCTTTGGGAGTGCACCTCAGTCTCTCATAACCAATTCACTGATTTTTTTTTGCCTTTGATATGACTGATATGATCCAATCCATCAGAATGTGAGAAGCCAGATGACATTTCAAAATGATTTAAAAGTTCACCGGTCTCTTTAAGTTCTTGAAAGTGTTCAAAATCAAGTCACACTGAGAAAAGAATTGGAGGCGTTCTTAATAAGTAATTTATTTTGGAAGCAATCATTATTTTATCAAGTCAACATTAGCCCACAGAGACAGCACTAAATTAGTCCATATTTCTATGTCTGTCTGTCTGTCTGTAGTTGAGAGATTAATATTTTGAATAGCAATTGCCTCAAGGTCATATGAATTTGAATGCCTAAATACATGATAACGTTCAGAGATGACCAACTGATATCCGAAAAGGTCAGGTTTCATACAGAATTTGGACCCAGGAATTTTACCCCGTTCATTGAATATCCAAACGAAACTTTCCCATCTTGCCCACCACAGGGATCGTAGCAGGTGGGAGCAGACCGTGCAAACAGGTCTGTGGACCCGGGGCGGGATTTTCCAATCTTGGGGTGAACACGGGCAGAAAATCCCATCTCCAATCTGAGATTGGGAAAGAATGTCCACTGAGAAGGACAAAATGATCACAGGTACTGACATATCATTTACTATTACCAAAGACCAGGGGCGGGAAGATTCCACCCCAGGTTTCGAATCCATCCACTTTTTGTCTGAATCATAATTTTACTGTTCATGGTATGTACAGCCAATATACCAATTAAATGGCTTTGCAATGCCAGAACAGGGGAGGGGTTTTACAGCCACGCTCACCCCAAGGCCGGAAAATAAACCCTCCCCCGAGGGTCAACAGACCTTTGCAAGGTTCGAGTCCTGCCCACTGTAATTCCCATGGCAGGCAGGCAGATTGCAATACCTAATGTTACAGATAGTGCATCCCAAATCCCTGGATCTTTGAGGACACTCTGAAAGCATTAACCAAGTGTGCAACACCCAGTTCCCATATCCCAATAACCCTTTTGTCTCTCAAGTGATTTTGACAGAAGTTGGAGCAGCCGGTTTTTGCATCCAATTCCTTTGGTGTAGACAGAACGAGACGTGATGCTCTACCATCCTCCAATAGTCCTTTTAACTTCAATCATAGAGCAGGAGTCTTAACTGGATTTCCCACTTCAGCTGATTTCGTGAAAATGAAAACAAAAACTACAAATAATGGAAATATTTAACAGAACCATTATCACTTGAAAAACAAAAAAAATTTTAGATTAGTATTTCCAGGAGGAACCTTCATCAGAATTGCAACATGTATGATTGTTCTGAGAAAGAATTCAGTGCTTAACCCCAGGGAAAGGTCTTTCATCTCCATCAAGCCGAGTTGGAATTAAATATAAGTCCATAGGCACAAGGTCAGTCTTCCAAATCTCTGCTGCATGCAATTTCTTGTAAACATCTTAAAGGTTAAGAGGCAGGTTTTTTTGTGTCTGATTCTGTGTGCACTAAATCAATTTGAGTGCAAAGCCAAGGAATGGTCATATTTTAGGAAAAACAAGCTGAAATCCTGGGAATTAGCAACATTGAGTGGTGGGGGGAGGTCCTGGGTTTGATTTTGAGGTCTTAAAATATAAGAACATGCATGCTGCAAAACTGTTTTGAGGGTTATCTCGCAGCCTAATCCAGAATGGAAATGTTTCTCTCTACTTTACTATAGCTCCGATCAGGTGAGTTTCTTCAAAACGACTCCATTTGCATTTGAAACATAAGATACTAAGAAGGTAAGTACACCACTCTGATGTGCAGACCATTTCATCTTCTCTGCTAAGTGTCTAGCACATGGTGCTGATCGACCTTTTACATCCTGATACACATCGCTATTGCTGGGGAGGCGATGGTCTAGTGATATTATCACTAGACTATTAATCCAGATACGCAACTAATGGGCCCAGGTTCAAACTCCCGCCACATCAAATGGTGGAATTTGCATTCATGAAAAAAAAAAATCTGGAATTAAAAATTTACTGATGACCATGAAACCATTGTCGGAAAAACTGGTTCACTAATGTCCTTTAGGGAAGTAAATCTGGTCTGACCTCCATGTGGCTCCAGAGCCACGGTAATGCGGTTGACTCTCAACTGCCCTTGGGCAACCAGGCATGGGCAATAAATGCTGGCCAGCCAACAGCACCCTTGTCCAACGAATGAATAAAGAAAAGTCTGTCTCCCCCCACCCCCCCAGTATGATGTTAACATTTTAAATAAAATCATTAAACCATTTCTTAAACTATTTACATTATATTTGCACAATCACCACTGCCCTCTCACCCCACACCCCCACCATTGACAAGAGTCCATGGTTAAGACTTTGCAGTGCCTTTACAACTTTTCCTGGTCTTGTCTTTGTCACTGTTGAGTGAGGGTGATGGTCTTGAACTGGTTCATTGACCAGGTCAGTGTTCTGCAAGGTGAATGATGTAAGTCTCACACACTATTCCAAAGTGTGTGGCAATCAAACTCATGTTTTTTCGCAACTTCTGATAAGATTAGAGCTTTTCTGTTTCTGGGGCAGTACAGCAGTCATGATGTGGGTATGCTGGCGTTGGACTGGCGTAAACACAGTAAAAAGTCTGACAACACCAGGTTTTAGTCCAACCGATTTATTTGATAATATACTCGCAAGCTTTCGGGTTAGCCCCTTCGTCAGGTGAATGGAGAGTTCTGGCCTCAGACAGAGCATATAAAGCACAGACAGTTTAGAGATTACTGATTAGAATGCGAATCCTTACACCTAACCTGCTGTTCAAGACCTCACTCACATTATCAGCCACTTCAGGTCTTGAACAGCAGGTTAGGTGTAAGGATTCGCATTCTAATCAGTAATCTCTAAACTGTCTGTGCTTTATATGCTCTGTGTGAGGCCAGAACTCTCCATTCACCTGACGAAGGGGCTAACCCGAAAGCTTGCGAGTATATTATCAAATAAATAGGTTGGACTAAAACCTGGTGTTGTCAGACTTTTTACTGTGCAGTACAGCAGCACAGTGGTTAGCACTGCTGCCTCACAGAGACAGGGACCTGGGTTTGGTTCAGGCCTTGGATGACTGTCTGTGTGGAGTTGGCACATTCTCCCTGTGTCTGCGCGGGTTTCCTCCCACAGTCACAGTCACACCCTTACCACAGTCTCAGTAGTATGGTTTCTGATAGCTTCTGACCACGGGGAATAACAATCCACTGTGATGAGGAATGCTTTTCCTCAATTGTTGAAGAGATCAAGTCCCAATCTTTCCCAAGGCCTATGTGGAAAACTAGATAGTAGTAAAGATACAGGGGGTGGCTGGCTACTAATTGCACAAGTTTCGCTTGATAAGGTGAAGTCTTGAATTGCCTCTGGAGCATCTGGACACCACACTGATTGATGTGGACATTTTGCTATTCCCAGTAATCACCAAGGATTCTATAAAGAATCTCCTCCTTTATAGCCCTGAGTATTACCAGGTAATGGTTGAATACTAGACTACACTGCCATTAGATGCTTCCTTTGTTCGTGGTATTTACATTAGAGTTGGTCATTAGAGGCTATGGGGGCAATTCTCTGACTTCTTCAAATGGCCAGCAGAAATCCCAATGCCCTGGTGAATGGGGCATCTGCCAAAGATTGGGCTTCTGGGCGGACATCAAGGCATTTGCCATTCACCAGAACTGTGTTGGCGGCCCCAAGGCTGGGCGGCAACCTGATAATTATGCAAATATCTATATTTGAGTGTTATTAGCTGGACTGACCCCAGACACAACTGCCATATATTATTCACCCACCCTCACTACTGGAAGTCACATGGGCATGGTTTGGTGTTACTCGAAAAGCGAGAATCTGGTGGAAAGGCATCTGAGGAGGAGCCAGGAGGTAAGTATACATTTTTAAACTTTTTGGTCTTTCGTGGGGGATATGTCCATGTTAATGGGGGCAATCGGGGTTCGAGATGGAGGGTAGGGGTGATCTTGGTGGGGATCCCCTGGGAAGGAGAAGGCTTGCCTGACCACTTCCACTTCATAGCGTTGCAGCTAACTCATATCAGTTTTAGACACCTTAATGTTAAAAGTGTTGTTTCCCCTCTGTGTCTGTGTCTGTTCTCAGCACTAACCTTCTGACTCCATGGAAACTATGCACCAAGGACATAGAATCATAGAGGAAACAGGCCCTTCGACCCAACTTATCAATGCCGCCCTTTTTTTTAACCACTAAGTGAGTCCCAATTGCCTGCATTTGGCCCATATCCCTCTATAACCACCTTACCCATGTAACTGTCTAAGCGCTTCTTAAAAGGCAAAATTGTACTTGCCTCTACCACTACCTCTGGCAACTCGTTCCAGACGCTCATCACTCTCTGTGTGAAAAAAATGCCCCTATGGACCTTTTGTATCTCTCCCCTCTCACCTTAAACCTATGCCCTCTAGTTTTAGACTCCCCTACCTTTGGAAGAAGAAATTGACAATCTAGTTGATCTATGCCCCTCATTATTTTATAGACCTCAATAAGATCACCCCTGAGTCTCCTATGCTCCAAAGGAAAAAATCCCAGTCTACCCAGCCTCTCCTTATAATGCAAACCATCAAGTCCCGGGAGCATCCTCATAAACCTTTTCTACATTCTTTCTATAATAGGGTGACCAGAACTGTACACAGTATTCCAAGTGTGGCCTTACCAATGTCTTGTACGACTTCAACAAGACATCCCAACTCCTGTATTCAATGGTCTGACCAATGAAACCAAGCATGCTGAATGCCTCCTTCACCGCTCTGTCCACCACTCAACTTTCAAAGAGCTATGAACATGTACCCCTGGATCTCTTTGTTCTATTGGAAAACAGCTAATGTTACGCCACTGTTTAAAAAAGGTAGCAGACAAAAGGCAGGGAATTATAGGCCGGTTAGTTTAACGTCTGTAGTTGGAAAAATGCTAGAATCGGTCATCAAAGAAGAAATAACGAGGCATCTAGAAAAGAATGGTTTGATCAAGCAGACGCAGCACGGATTCGTTAACGAATTTATTGGATCTCTATGAGGATGTGACTAGTGCAGTAGACAGAGGGGAACTGGTGGATGTGGTGCTTTTAGATTTCCAAAAGGTGTTTGATAAGGTGCCTCACAAAAGGTTGCTGCAAAAGGTCAGGGCGCATGGAGTTGAGGGTAAGGTGTTAGCTTGGATAGAGGATTGGTTGTCTAACAGGAAATAGAGATTTGGAAACAATGGGTGCTATTCTGATTGGCGGTTGGTGACTAGTGGAGTGCTGCAGGGATCGGTGCTGGGGCCTCAACTGTTTACCATTTACATAGATGATCTGGAGGAGGGGGCTGAGTGTAGGATAACGAAATTTGCTGATGACACGAAGATGAGTGGAAAAGCAAATTGTGTAGAGGGTGTGGAAAGTCTGCAGAGAGATCTGGATAGGCTGAATGAGTGGGCAAGGACCTGGCAGATGGAGTATAGTGTTAGCAAATGTGAGGTTATCCACTTCGGTAGAAATAATAGTAGGAGGGATTATTATTTAAAAGGCGAAAAGCTGCAGCATGCTACAGTGCAGAGGGACCTGGGGGTCCTTGTGCACGAGTCGCAACTCGTTGGAGTTTAGAAAGCTGAGGGGGGATCTTATAGAGACATATAAGATAATGAAGGGGATGGATAGGGTAGAGGTAGAGAGATTCTTCCCGCTTAGAAAGGATAGCAGGACTAGAGGGCACAGCCTCAAGATAAGGCGGGGGGGAGTTTAGATCAGAGTTGAGGAGGAACTTCTTCACTCAAAGGGTGGTGAATCTCTGGAATTCTCTGCCCATTGAAGTGGTGGAGGCTACCTCGCTAAATATATTTAAGTCACGGGTAGATAGGTTTCTGATAGACAAGGGAATTAAGGGCTATGGGGAGATAGCGGGAAAGTGGAACTGATCCACTTCAGATCAGCCATGATCTTATTGAATGGTGGGGCAGGCTCAAAGGGCTAAATTTCCTACTCCTGCTCCTATTTCTTATGTTCTTATAGCTTTCCCCAGCTGTCTACCATTAACTGAGTAAGTCTTGCCCTGATTCAATCTACCAAAATGCATCACCTTGTATTTATCTAAATTAAACTCCATCTTCCATTTGTCAGCCCACTGGCCCAATTGATCAAAATCCCATTGCAATCCTCGATATCCTTCTTCACTGTCCACTATGCCACCCATTTTGACCCCTTGACATCTGGACCCCTGCATACCTGGGCCATAGAACAAAGCACTGGAACAGGTCTTCGGCCTACCAAACCTGCACCAATATGTGATTACTACCCCTCTGTTCATCTCCTATTCATGTGTCCATCAAGATAGACCTTGTATGTTGCAACCATGTCTGCTTCCACTGGCAATGTGTTCCAGAACACACCACCCTCTGTGTGAAAAACTTTCCCACATATCTGCCCTAAACTTACCACCTCGCACCTTAACCTTCTTTGTAGTCAACCTTTCCATCCTGGGACAAAACCTCTGACTATCCACCCTATCCGTGTCTCTCATCATTTTGTAGACTTCTATCAGGTTGACCTGT
The DNA here is from genome assembly GCF_965287045.1 of Carcharhinus amblyrhynchos. Lineage (NCBI taxonomy): Eukaryota > Metazoa > Chordata > Chondrichthyes > Carcharhiniformes > Carcharhinidae > Carcharhinus > Carcharhinus amblyrhynchos. The sequence continues at coordinate 34,501,360 of NC_137332.1, read as the reverse complement.
TAACCTCTCACAGCATGGCATAGTCCTGCCCCTCACGCAGAGATAACCAACTCAAGCCAGCCCTTCCTTAACTCCTCTCACACACAGCAAGTGTCACCGACCGAGGACCTCTCTCCGTTCAAACGTGGCATGTGCACTGGACACCGGCATACCTGACAGAAGTTCCTTCATTCACAATCCCATACCAAATGAGGGAGGGGAATCGGGAAAGGTGAGTGCACCCAAGGATCAGGTGTTCCAGGAGCAGTTATGAAGTGCTGCCAGGTGACCCATATCACAGAAACAGCCACATCACTGAGACACACAGGGGATGCTCCATAAAGGATCATACTTGCTGCCTTTACAACGCAGCTTCTCCCTCATGCCTCATCCTTACCTCACTGGATGACCTTAACACCCCAGGAAACTGCTGGGTCCTTGGTGGCACAAAAGATCTCGCTCAAAACTCAAATTGGACTCAGTGCAGTGTCGCTCAGTGCAGCTCAGCTTCCCCAACATGTTCACATCTCCCACTGAAGAAAGCCTTCAGTCTTCACCACTTTCAGCACATCCAAAAGTATTCCATAGATGCAGTGAAGGAAGGGATGATGGGAACAAGGCATCATGATGCAAGAAGAGGGGCTGGAATCAAACCCAGGTCCCTAGCACCATGAGGCAACAGTGCTAACCACAGTGCCACCATGATGTACTCCATATTTCCTCACTGGCAGGAACACTTAGCCTCAGAACAAGAGAATTCTTCCCTATATTTTAACGAACCTTCTTGGCAAAATTTCCTAAACTGGGTACACTCCACATTGTCCTTTTGTGTGATCCTGATTTCTCATAGTTTTTTCTCAGAGGCTTGAAGTATATTTGCTATGACTGATGAGAATGCTTTCACCTCTGAAATAACAATTCTTAAGTTACTGGATCACTCTAGGTAATACGTGGTCAGCTGTAGTCTGCATTTTCCCTGACACGTACACAGCTGTGCACTGGTAACGCATTAGCCTAAGTCTGAAAGCTTGCATACATTTCGGCAATCTCTGTGGAATTTAAGAGAGTGACCAATGGTTTATGGTCTGTCTCAATTCGAAACAGCAAAGCATTCAAATAATCTGAGAATCTCTCTGAGACACAAGTTACTCCCAATGCTCCTTTCTCTATAGTTGCATGATTTTGCTCCATTTCTATTTGCCTGCAAGGCTTGTTGAGGATGTATCAGCAGCCACCTCTGTGGGCAACCTGGGATTGTAATGCATCAGTATGTGTGAGAAGATGATCCTTTCCTTTATTCTCTGCAATGCATTGGTTAGCTCCATTCCCATTTCAAAAGCACTGTTGGCCTTTTCGTTAAAAGTCTCTCAAATGTTCAGTAAGTGTGGGTAAATTTTGAATGAATCTACTATCCTTATTGGCCACTCCGAGGGAACTCTGGACAACAGGAACACACTGTTGTTGTGGAAAGTCACTGGTGGCTTTCAGTTTTTTAGGGTCTACCATTATTCCCTTTCGTTGTATGATGTGTGCCAGGAATTTAAAATAGTTTTTGCAAATACACATTTTTCATTTACGGTGAAACCTGACACTTGTAAAGCTTTCAGAACTTCACTGGCTCTGTGATCATATGTGGATCCATAGATTAGCACATCATCTATGTGACATATATAAAAATCAACCATTCAGCCTCTCAAGTCTGTTCCATCATTCACTTGGCTCATAACTAATCTGCATTTTAACCGTATCGACCCAGCTAAGGAATGGACTCACATGCATTAATACCACTACCTAAAAACAGAGGGAATGACAGATTAGAAATATGCATTGGATGGACTATTTTGATTAGACCAATCAACTTTTATAACTTCCTGTTCTTTCTCTGACTACGTCACTCTACCTGGCCTGTCTTCCGTTCCCACTGTAATTCTGGATCCATCATGAGGCCTTCCCTCAAGATGTTCTTCGCCCTGTCACCAAAGCCATCTCGCAGTGTTCCAGACCTTGCATTCTCTGACGCCCCATCTCACCAAGACCATCTCAGTTCCTCCATCCATGATTCCGTGTTCTCTCAGTCTGCTCCTCCTATAGTGTAACAGAGAGTCCAAGAACTCTTCTTCCTTCAACTGTATCCCCATTCCATAACCATAAGAAGTTACTGTCGGAGATTGCAATGTGTAATCTATGGTAATTATTAGTCCTGACAGTTCATTTCCAGTATTGAAATAACAGCCTGAGAATCCATCATTGTGTTTGGTTAATTTCAATAAAGAGAGATAATCCATTTTTATTAACAATGAATCACTTGATATCATGACAGCACTGACAAAATAATATTAGTTACCAGATATCCCACTAAATATTATCAAAATCCCTAAATCCTGAACAAAGTTAAGTCTAATCCATTAGAATGACAAGTAGGCTTACATTAATACTACAATGAAGTTATGGTGAAAATCTCCTAGTCACCACACTCCGGCTCCTGTTTTGGATAAACTGAGAGAGAATTTAGGCAATGCACCTAATCTGCAAATCTTTCGGACTGTGGGAGGAAACCCACGCAGACACCAGGAGAACATGCAGGCTCCACACAGACAGCGATCCAAGTTGGGAATCGAACCCGGATCCCTGGGACTGTGAGGCAGTAGTGCTAACCACTTGTGCCACCATGAGTATGTGGCTTTTGCCTTTAAAAGTTAAACAGAATTACTGTTGAGCTTTTGAATAATTTGTAATTGCTTGCTGAAACATGAAATAAAGTCACAGATTGCTGTTCAGAGTAGTCATTATACAAAATTTTTAATTCAACATGGTGATGTCACAATAGTAATTTAGTAATGAATCACTTAATCAATTTTATTCCATGCATCTGTTCCCTGGAGCATCAGGATAACATCTGGGGCATAACAAGATGTTCACAACTACTTTCAGAACTGTGATGGATGAGCTTCCGAATTCCAGCGAAGATGAATGGGAAAGGAGATTTATATACCTACATGCAAAATAAGGTGAATGTCTGTGTATCTGTGTACACAGGCATAGGCAAAGGTGTATGTGTGCAAGTGAGAGTAATGTCAGTGCTAGAAAAAGGAATTTTTATTTAGCCTCATTTATCCCAGGCAATTTTTAAAACAAAATTTGAACATCCATTATTTAATTTTATTGGATCAGGATAACTAGGATTCTTGTTTCCCTTCAATGGTCTTGATGGAAAAGCATCCAAAAGACATGCTAGTTAGGTTCATTGGCCATGCTAAATTTTCCCTCAGTGTACCCAAACAGGTGCCGGAGTGTGGCAACCAGAAGATTTTCACAGTAACTTCATTGCACTGTTAACGTAAACCTACTAATGAATAAACTTTAAAAAACTTAAAAATCTGAATGGGCAGAAATACATTTTTGGAGTGTTATGGTGGCACAGTGGTTAGCACTGCTGCCTCGCAGTGCCAGGAACTCGAGTTTGATTCCAGCATAGAGTGACTTTGGAGGTTGCACATTTCCACCACGTCTGCATGTGTTTTCTCCAGGTGCTCCGGTTTCCTCCCATTGTCCAAACATGTGTAGGTTAGGTGGATTGGCCATGTTAAATTGCCCCTTAGTGTCCCAAAGTGCCTAGGTTAGGCGGATTAGTGGGGTAAATACATGGGGTAACGGGGATAGGGCCTGGGTAAGATGCTCTGTTGGAGAGTAGGTACAGACCCGATGTGCAGAATGACCTCCTTCTGCACTGTAAAGTCCTCTGGCATGTCATTATGATCAAATAGCACATTAACACTTTGGGCGGATGTTACGGTTGCGCTCACCCCAAGACCAGAAGTTCCTGCCCGAGGTCAACAGACTTTCACATGGTCTGACCCCCTTTGCTACGATTCCCATGGCTGGTGGGATGGGAAAATTCTGCCCTTCTTGTTGTGTGTGACACATCGAGAGTGATCAGTTGTAAAGGGACCAGTGAGATTCCAACGTACAACTGTGCTCCATTAATGTCAATGATCTCAGGAGAGGAGGACAAACTGGAATAAAAGCTTTTATATTTCTGTGTGCAATAACATGGAGTGTAGATTACGAATAAATGATCAGTTGGTTGAATTACCAGCCATATCGGATTGTTGCTGCGCTGAACACATTTTAATTTTATTTTTCTTTCTGGACTCATTTCCAAAGCAAGTTCTGCTTTGTGTTTTCATGACGGTGAATGTTGATACAAGACCAATTTTTCACATCCACACCATATCTCGTTGCCAGTCCAAATTGCCAATCTTCTTCTTAATCCAATACTGATTTTTCATTTCCAGCATCAGGGCACCCAAGCCTGTGTGGAAAAGTGTCCCTAGCTGGCCAGGTACCAATTATATCTCACCTCCACTAAATCCATACTGTCTATAGACCACATTATTCATTTTCTGAGAAGCTATAGTTTGAAAAAAAGCCTCATACTCAATTATAGTTTAGTTTCTGAAAATTATTATATTCACACTGAACCTATTTCTCCATCCCTTGAATCCCTCATTTCAATTTTAGAGTGGGGGTGCTTTCGAGCCTGCGTTTGTCGTCAGAGGGAATAACGAGGCAGGCTGAAAATATTGAGAGAAATTGGAAACACTATTCTCCCCGGCGAGATCGCATTTCCCGATTTTTCCCATCCCTCGCCGATGAGGTAACCAGGTTCAACCCCAAATGGTTTTGAATACATTTTAATTAACCAGCAAACCATCCCACCCCCCCAGCAAAATCCAGCCTCATAGTTTTTAGATTCTAGGAAATAGTGAGTTTGAATAAAAAACAGCTTCAGTGCAATTTTATGTTATAATATGAATACATGGAAAAGTGAGAATATGCAGTGTGATATATTGTAGCCACAGAGGGACAAGGGAACATTTCAGAGGAGCTCTTCTTTCAAAGAAATCATTAAAGTATAGAGAGGGCGGAAAAATCTTATTTGCGAAAGAAAGGAAAAGAAATGCTTAAGACTAAAATGAGGGAGCAATTATCGCTTCCTTTCTTCCATCTTGATCATGAGTTCAAGGGAACAAGCGGAAGGACCTTGCCAGGCAAGGGAGTAGCATTCAAACCTTGAACGTATTTGGCATTACAGAAAATTAAAAGCAACCTTTCTTTCAATCCACTGCCTGATCTCAAATCAAATTGCTTCCATTATCTTGGACATGCTCCATGTTCTCCTGTGATTGTTCATATCCTTCTTTACAGCTGCAACCTTATTTGATGGTTGAATTGCAACCATTGCTGCATAGAACTACAGCTCATTTTTAATGTGCTTTTTTTTGTAAAAGAAGCAGAAATGAGTTTTTATATAGCACCATTTCACATCTCTCAGAAGTGACTCAGTGATTGATTTGCTACAAACTAATTTGAACAGCAGTGGCTTGTTATGTAAGCAGATAGGACAGCCATCTTACAAGCAACTAGATCACACAAATTCATGGAATTCTACAGTGCAGAAGGAAGCCATTCGGACCATAGAGACAGCATCAACCACAATGCCACTCAAGCCCTATCCCCATAACACCATGCATTAACCTTAGTTAATCGCTGACACCAACGGGCAATTCAGCATAGCCAATCCACCTAACCCAGGCATCTTTGGACAGTGGGAGGAAACCGGAGCACTGGAGGAAACCCACACAGACACAGGGAGAATGTGCAAACTCTACACAGACACTCACCCGAGCTGGGTCCGGGTCTCTGGCACTGTGAGGCAGCAGTGCTAATGACTGTGCCACCGTGCTGCCCATTTTTTGTGTGTCGAATGAGTGAGAGGAATATTTGTCCGAATTCTTCCTGCTATTCTTCAAGTTATTCCATAGGATGTTCAACCTGATTCAGAAATCAGTGGATTGACTACAATGGCTTACTCTACATATTTCCAGTAAAAACTCCCTGCTAGCACTCTCACTAAAATGGCATCCATTGTCGTGGTGAAAGAGGAGATAGTTCAGATACTTGAAAGTTTGAAAAATTATAAGGAGGAAGTATTGAATAGCCTGTCCATATTTAACATTGATAAGGCATCAAGTGAGTTGCATGCAAGAATATAAGAACATAAGAACATAAGAAATAGGAGCAGGAGTAGGCCATCTAGCCCTTCGAGCCTGCCCCGCCATTCAATAAGATCATGGCTGATCTGTCGTGGCTCAGTTCCACTTTCCCGCCCTCTCCCCATAACCCTTAATCCCCTCTCTTATCAAAGACCCATCAACCCGCGTCTTAAAAATATTTAGCGAGGCAGCCTCCACCACTTCAACGGGCAGAGAATTCCAGAGATTCACCACCCTTTGAGTGAAGAAGTTCCTCCTCAACTCCGTTCTAAACTGCCCCCCCTTTATCTTGAGGCTGTGCCCCCTAGTCCTACTGTCCTTTCTAAGTGGGAAGAGTCTCTCCACCTCTATCCTATCCATCCCATTCATCATCTTATATGTCTCAATGAGATCTCCCCTCATTCTTCTAAACAGAAAATAGGAGTGGAAATTGTGCAGGTGCCATAATATTTCAATCTTAGGCTCAGAGATGGTGCCATGGGGAATTGCGAATGTTACAGTTTTGTTCAAATTAAAGGGTATAAGGTTAAGCCCAGGAATAGGATGGCGCGGTAGCACAGTGGCTAGCATTGCTGCTTCATAGCACCAGGGACCTGGGTTTGATTCCCGGCTTTGGCCTGTGTGGAGTTTGCATGTTCTCCCCTTGTGTTTCCTCCAGGCCCTCCAGGTTGGGTTTCCTCCAGGTGCTCCGGTTTTTCCCCACATCCTGAAAGACATGCCGGTTAGGTGCATTGACCCAAACAGGTGCCGGACTGTGGCAACTAGGGGGATTCCACAGTAACTTCATTGCAGTGTTAATGTAAGCTTTACTTGTGGCTCAATAATAAACTTTAAAAGACCAGTCAGTTTAACTTTGAACATGGGCAATCTTTTAGAAATGATAATTTGGTACAAATTAAATAGTCACTTGGGCAAATTAAAGAAAGACACCATGGATTTGTGAAGGGAAAATCATGTTTAACTAACTTGCTTAATTACAAGTTAAATGGGCAGCATGGTGGCACAGGGGTTAGCAGTGCTTCTTCACAGTGCCAGGGTCCTGGGCCCAATTCCCGACTTGGGTCACTGTCTGTGTGGAGTTTGCATGTTCTCCCTATGCCTGCGTTTCCTCTGGGTGCTCCAGTTTCCTCCAGCAGTCCAAAGATACAGCTTAGGTGGATTGGTCATGCAAAATTGCCTCTTAGTGTCAGGGGGGCTAGCTAGGGTAAATGCATGGGGTGATGGGGATAGGGTCTGGGTGGGATTGTGGTTGGTAAAGACTCGATGGGCCAATTGGCCCCTTTCTGTACTGTAGGATTCTATGATTCTATGACTCCATAAAATGACCTCCTTCTGTGCTGTAACCATTTTGTGATTCTTTAGTAGCGTGCAAGCTTTCCCCAACATTCTGCCTGGTAGCCAGCAAAGAAAGCAACCTTTTAACTGAGGAGGAGCTGCTGTTGTTTCTTTCTCTCTCTCCATTCCTGTTCAAAGTTTCTGAGGCTAAAGAAAATCTGCAGTAACAAGAACATGTTTGTTTTTAGGAATTAAACCTGGCACATGCATTTCCTGCGGCCCCGATCCCCATGATATCGAAGCCATACCTGGTTGTTAAGCTGAGTTTATAGTAGATTTGATTAATCTCTTCAAAACTCCTGTGGTGATTGTCCCTTTGAGGATCGGTCTACAAGACCTGGGGAGTCAGTTGGGGACAGGATGGGGGATCACTCTGGTGGGTGTAGCCTTCTGTCCTGAGAGTTGTTGAGGGAGCTGATTACAGCTGTGAGGCTGCCGGCCTGTTGTGTTTCCTTAAACTGGTGAATGAACATCTTTACAATCCCATTTTACCATAAATTAGAAAACAGTTCAACGCATAAATGTCTCATGAAACCTCACTTCATCACAACTCTCACCAAAAAGATGAGAAATTACTACTGAAGCAATAAGCGTTCTGATAATGCGATCAAAATAGTACACTGTAAATAATGTAACAAACAACCTATTGCATACAGGACAGGTAATATTCCTTCCCTAATGGTTGCACTGCATCATTAAACGGTTCATCCTAACAGCATTAACCCATCACACCCAAGCTCATGTAACAATTAGGATTTAAAGTTGAGTCCATATGAGTTCTCAGAATTCTAATTTTCTTCCAAATGAGAGTTCACTTTACTGACGGTAGCTTCATCTTCCTTCATCCATCACAGCAAATCTCCTTTCGCATTGTGAGTAGGTCTTCAGTTCTTCGTGCCCTGGGTCCGGTGTGTACCTGGTGTATCTGCTTTGGGCTGGTTCACCACTAAATGAACAACATCATTGATTTAGGACATTCCAACTAGAACCAGTAACTTCATTTGTTCTTCTTTAACCCCACTGGCTACGAGATCACCAGGGTGCTGACATCCTGCATGATCTTTGGACCACCTTGTAGAAGGGCAGAATTTTAGTTAATAAATTCAAATGAATGTGATTACAGGAGAGTTTCAGACTTGTTTTTTGGGTGAGTTTGAAAATGCAATCTTATGGCACTTAATGCAAAAAAAGTGCCAGGATATGATTCTTGCCTCCGCAATCGCCAATTATCTCCTCCCCCACCCCCCAGCCCCAGCAGAGTTCCCTCCTTCCATCACTGATGGGGTGATCACCCCCTTGCAGAATTCCCTTCTTACCCTCTCTCCCCAGTTGCACCCCACAGAGCCCCTACCTTCTCATCCTTGCAGAGCTCTCTGCTTGTTTCCTCCCATCATGGCTCCACCCACTCCGGCTCCACCCTCTTGACACTGTCCCGGCACAGTAATGGCATCCAATGGGCAGTGCCAGGGTGCCAGACAGGCATTTCCAGGTTGGCACTGCCTATAGGGTACTGTCTAGCCTTGCCCCCGACCACCTGGGGTTTCAATGGCCTTCAATAGCTCAGCTAGGCCATCATGTTTGGTGGGACTGTAAGTGATTCCTGTCAGAGGGTGGTAAAGATAAGTGAGCCAGGACTCATTAATGACATGCTAGCATGTGATTAATATTTCAATCATCTTGACACCCTTTCTGTCTGTACTTATAGTCAGTACTATAATTATCCAACAGTTAGACATGGTTTTAATTCTCCCAGCTTTTCCTAGGTCAGATGGTACCCAGTGCAGGGTAATTGCCCATTGGAAGCTTGAACTTCCCAGGACTTCCTGTAGATGGGTGGCCTATCGCAGCTTCCAGGGTATCTCCCAGGCACACGGTCATGGAAATTGTAGGTTGTGGGCCTGTAATGCTGTTCCTCCCTCCACAGATGCTGCCAGACCTACTGAGTATCTCCAGCACTTTCTGATTTTAATAGCAAGTTGATTGTTTGACCCAAGTACTGAGAATCATATTGCTCTGGATCATTAAAGGCTGGCTCTGAAAGATATTTCTCTGCAGTTTCTATTTTGACACGACTGTTCATAAATGCCAGTGGTTTCACTGTTTTAAATTCAAATTATATAGAACGTAAATAACCAGTGTATTCATGAAAAGATTTCCATTGTCTGAAGAAGAATCCAACCATACAGCTATATTTTACACACCGGTACCACCATGATGTATTAGGGTGAAATTTATGTTTGTTGGATTATATATTTGCAAACAGATGAGAGTAATTTGGGAAAACACTTTTTCATCAAGGCACCATGCTTCAACATCAATTAGGAACTGTTATAAATTTTTATTCTGTGACATGTCATTGTCCAGTTCTAGACATAATTAATATTGGGCTTGATCTGTGATGTGATGAGTGGGGTGTCACAGGGATCACTGCTGGGACCTCAACCATTTTATAATTTATACTAATGGCTTGGATGAAGGGACTAAACGTACGGTTGCTAAACTTGCTGATGAAACAAAGGTAAGTTTGAAGAGGACTTAAGAAGACAATTTTCCAACTTAACCATGCCTAGTGTTGATCGTGCTGCTCCTAGAAAATAGTGTGCTGGCCTTGAAATTAGTTTTGCACCCAGTGCCAAATGGTTTGCAATTGTCCTAGCCCTGTTCTAAAGGTGCAAACTGGATTGCACCCAGAAAAAGCATGAGGGAAATTAGCATATTTAAAGTGGCACTTAAATATGCAAAGCCCATTTGACATTGGATTCTCCCAGCTCACGCACGTTCTGATCTTCAAGCGAGGCGTGAAACTGACAAGAATCACTATAAGTCTCCATTAGCAAAGACCACACCGGGATGGGGCGGGAGTGCGCTTTGAGGCCATTAAAGCCCCTGGGTGGTGGGTGACATAGGTGGGCAGCACCCGTCTGCCAGTGTCCACCTGGCAGTGCCCACCTGGCACCTTGACAGTGCCAGTTTGACATACCATGTGCTGCGGCATGGTGCCTGAGTGGGGGTGGGGCCTGAATTCGGGCTATGATGGGAGTGCTGTGATGGGGACAATGCAGGGAAGGATATGCAGGGGGATGCTTTGATGGGGGTGCTATGCAAGAGGGGTTATGCAGGAGGGCTATGCAGAGGGTCATGCAGGGGTGGAGCATGAAGGGGGTTTGTGAAGTATAGAGCATGCAGGGGGGAACGCCTGGCACCATGAAGGGGACCCATTAGGAGGGTCCCAATGCCTCAATGGCAGCAATCAGTGTTGAGGAGGTGGGAAAACATGGTACTGAGGAAGGGGGGGATACGTCCCTGGCAGGGAAGGGCAGGAGTCTCCTAGTGCATTGTGTGATCAGGATGCCACTCAAAACCGTGCCCAATCACTTTGAAACCAGACTCACACATGTGTTTAACACTCCCTGAGACCTGCACACAACTCACCATTCTCCCAGATAAATGACTGAGTGGGAGATGATAGTGATCCAGAATATTGTGCGCTGTTTTGCTCTCCTTATCTGAGGAAGGATGTTCTTTTCTAAGGGAGTACAGAGAATGTTTACCAGACTAATTTTCAGAATGGCAGGACCGACGTACAAGGAGAGATTGAGCTGGTTAGGTCTGTTTTCGCTAGAGTTGAGAAGAATTGGGGGGGGGTGAATTGGGGTGTATCATTAAAAACATACAAAATTCTAAAGGACTCGACAGGGTAGATGCAAGAAGGATGTTCCCGATGGTGGGGGTGTCCAGAATCAGGGTTCACAGTCTGAGGATTTGGGGTAGAGATGAAGACAAATTTCTTCACCCAGGGAGTGGTCAGCCTGTGGAATTCGCTACCAAAGAAAGTAGTTGAGGCCAAAACATGGAACGTTTTCAGGAAGCAGTTAGATATAGTACTTGAGGTGAAGGGATCAAAGGATCGGGGGGGATGGCAGGAACAGGCTATTGAGTTGGATGGTCAGCCATGATCATAATGAATGGCACAGCAGCTCATAGGGCCGAATGGCCTCCTGCTGCTCCTACTTTCTCAGTTTCTATGTTTCTGCGTTTCTGGTTTTCTTGCCGTTCTGGCACTTGGCCCAAGTTCCCCAATGCTGCTGTCAGAGTGGGCAGAGAATTTGGCACTCAACCAAATCTCTGTTCACTGCAGCAGGACAGGAGAATCCCGTTGGTGTGAACAGTTGGAGAAACCCGTCTTTAGTTTTTTTGGGGGAAAATTGCGATTAAGGAGTCTGCAAAGAGTTACAGATAGGTGAAGTGAATTGGTAAAAAAAAGACAGATGGAGCATAATATACATTGGCAGGGATTATAGAAAGACAACACATTATTCAAGTAGAAAGAGAATGCAGAACGCTGCTCTCTTGAGGAATCTGGGAGTCCTGGTACATGAATCATATAAAGTTATTTTGCAGGAATAGCAAGTGATTGGGAAGGCTAATGGGCAATGGGACATTAAAGTGGAATGTTTTACTACATTGTTTTATTACAATACTAGGCATTTGTTAGACCACTTCTAGACAGCTGTGTGAAGTTGTGGTCTCCCTATTTAAGAAAGGTTATAAATGTGTCAGAGAAGGTTAATTTGACTGATTCATTTGGTTCACTTGCAGGTGTTGGGGGGAATGGGGAGTTACCTGGGCCTGTATCCATTGGAAGAAGAATAAGAGGGGTGGCACAGTGGTTAGCCCTGCTGTCTCACAGCGCCAGGAACTTGGGTTCAATTCCCAGCTTAGTTAACTTTATATGTGAAGGCTGCACATTCGCCTCATGTCTGTGTGGGTTTTCTCTGGGCATTCCGGTTTCCTCCCACAATCCAAAGATGTGCGGGTTAGGTGCATTGGCCATACTAACTTGCCTCTTAGTGTCAGGAAGACTAGCCAGGGTAAATGCATGGAGTTTTGGGGATCAGGTCTAAGTGGGATTGTGGTCAGTGCAGATTCGATGGACTGAATGGTCTCCTTTTGTACTGTAGGATTCTATCATACTTACCGAAACATAAAAAAACTTGAGAGGATTTCTTGGCAAGGACACTGATAGGATGTTTCACCTTGCGGGAGACTAGAACTGGGAGACATGGTTTAAATATAAAGCACCTCCCATTTAAGATAGCGATGAGGACAATTTTTTTCTCTCAGAGTGTCACAAATCTTTGGAACTCCCCTCTGCAGAGAGCAAGGGAGGAAGGTCATTAAATATTTCTAAGGCAGAGGTATACATATTCTTCAATAATAAGGGAGTCAAATGTTAGCAGGGGATTAGCTGAGAATGTAGATTTGACATTATAATCATATTAGCCATGATCTTATTGAATTTCAGGTGGGCCTGAGGGGCTGAGTAGCCTTCTCCTGCTCCTAATTTTTTGTGTGTATCTGCTTGTACCATCTAGTTTCTACTTTGAAAGCCTTTATAAATGCACAACCTATAATATCACTACGACAAACTAGTGGGCTAGTGGTACTTAGAAACAAGAGATCCAACTCTATTGAACAAATGAGCAAATGCCGCCCTCAGAACACACATTGCACAATGTAACATCCATCTTTTCTGGGTTTTGAATTCTCAGCTAAAATTTCAACCTAGCTCCATTTCATGCTGACTGTGAATTTTTTTGCTGTAAATCCATAAGGACTATACATCGGAGGAGCTTGCCAAATCTCATTTCACTTTGGATCTTGTAAAAGGGACTATGTCATCTGAAGTTGCTGGCTTCAGGCCCAGCAATAAACAGCAACACATCTCAGAGGACAATAATCCCAAGGGCTCTTCCACACAACTCATATTCACCCAACAGATAGTGGGGCAAAACATCGTCTCCACTGACATGAAGCAGGACTGATGTTCGCTGTGCTTTTCTGGGCACCATTCAAATTCTTGGCTGAACAAGGTGTAATTCCAAACTGCTGGAAAATAACAATTTAATATAATACATTTTTCAAATGTCAAAAGGCATGCGAGACAAAGAACTTTTCCACTCATCAATCTCGTTTCCCTCTTCGGTTCACGGTATGTAAGAAGATATGATCCTATTAGTTCGCATTTTTAGAAAAAAGAATTACATTGAACATTTTATGAAAGGAAAGTAGGTTTAAATTCTGTTTTATTGCATGTTGTTAATCCACTTAAGCATGAAGAAGACATCTGGTGTTAGTTAATGGGTATTTCTTGGGGCAGTTCCATGAAGTCACTTTGTGAACAGAATGTTGACATTTAGGCATTAACACTACCAGGTCCAACAAGCCTTGGAAAAACAATAGCCAATCGAACCAGCCTGAGCTTGTTCGTGGGGAGTGTTAGGAGAGCGGGAGTTTGAAGGGTTAGACTGTTACTTTGTTTATGGTGGCAGATGCCTGGAGAAGTGGGTGTTTGTATGTGTGGACACACACAGTGAAGAGAAGGGAGAAACCTTGCATTCATTTGCCAGTATAAACAACTAACATTGAAATAATTACAAATGAAAAACACCCGCCTTTCTAATGGCTCTTTTTCCAAGTTTTCTGAATATAGTGACCTTGTAAGTGCAGTGCTAGCAGGTCCAATACTTGAATTTGAACTGGTATATTGATGTGGTCGTCATCAACCCACCTCTCAGTTCTGCAACAGGGTACTTGGTAACCAAATTGAACACTTCTCTGTGGATTGAAGCAACCATATTGTCAATTTCTTATACTTTGAACAGTTGCTATTATGAGGTTTAAGAGGCTTCTCAAGGGTAATTAGGGTTGGGTAATAAATGCTGGCCTGGCCAGCAAAGCTCACATCCCTCGAACAAATAAAAAAGGTGTTATATTTTGGAAATGTAACTTTAAATTTAAGGTAAATGAAGAGGGTTAACAGCGTCTTCTGAAGTCTGCCTAACAATAAGCCTGGGTGATCTGATTGTTAGAGATCAAAGGAAGACTTAAATCATTTACCGAGAAGAAGGTGAAAGGTTTTTGCACTTAGGATCATTGGAGGCACTCTTTGAGTTAATAACAGGTAGACTCTGAGTCCCCCAAAGTCCCAGAAAGGTGTAGTGGATATCAGGTTGTAAACAATTGTGCTGTAAATTGTCCATTTACTTCCAGGATGAAAGGAAAATGGGACCAAGGAAATTAGCATTTCTACAAGGACATAGGGTTAATGTGGTTCATTTTGACATGGGGAAGAGGACAGAGAAAGACATTTTTGAAATCAGCTTGCAGACCTTCCTACAAATCAATGTTTTTTTATTCATTCATGGAATGTGGGCTTCACTGACTAGGCCAGCATCCATTGTCCATCCCTAAATGCCCTTGAGAAGGTGATAGTGAGCTGCCTTCTTGAACTGCTGCAGTCCACGTGCTGTAGGTCCACCCACAATGCTTTTCGGGGGGGAGCTCCAGGATTTTGACCCAGTGACAGTGAAGGAATGGCGATTATACTTCCAATTCAAGATGGCGAGCGATTTGGAGGGGTACTTCCCAGGTGTCTACTGCCCTTGTACTTCTAGATGGTATAGTTGTGGGTTTGGAAGATGCTGTCTCGGGAGCCTTGGTGAATTCCTGCAGTGAACCTTGTGGATGGTACACATTACTGCTACTGTTCATTGGCAGTAGAGGGAGTAAATGTTTATGCAAGGAGTGCCAATCAAGTGGGCTGAGTTGGTGTTAAGCTTCTTGAGTGTTGAAGTTGCACTCATCCTAGGCAGGTGGAGAGTATTCCATCGCACTGCTGATTTGTGCCTCGCAGATGGTGGACAGGTTTTGGGGAGTTAGGAAATGATTTACTTGCCGCAAAGTTCCTAGCCTCTGACCTGTTCTTGAGCCACAGTGTTTCTATGGCTAATTTCTGGTAAATGTTACCTCTAGGAAGTTGATTGTGGAGGATTCAGTGATGGTAATGCCATTAAATATCATGAGGTGATGGTTAGATTGTCTCTGGTTGGAGATGCTCATTGCCTAGCACTTGAGTGGCACGAATGTTACTTGCCAGCCCAAGCCTGGATACTGTCCAGGTCTTGCTGCATTTTGACATGGACTTCTTCATTACCTGAACAATCGCAGATGGTGTTAAACATTGTGCAGTCATTGGTGAGCATGCCCACTGAACCTCCCACCGACCTTATGATGGAAGGGTGGTCATTTATGAAGCAGCTGAAGATGGTTGGGCCTAGGTCAGTTCCCTGAAGAATTCCTACAGTGATGAAATGGAGCTGAGATGACTTATACCAATAACCACAGCTACCTTCCCTTGTGTTTTTTATGACTCCAACCAATGGAAGTTTTCCCTGATTCCCATTGACTCCAGCTTTGCCAGGGCTCCTTTGATGCCACACTCGATCAAATGTGGCCTTGATATCAAGGGTAGTCAGTCAGTCACACCTCATCTCTGGAGTTCAACACTTTAGTCCATGTCTGAACCAAGACTGTAATGAGGTCAGGAGTTAAGTAGCCCTGGCAAATTCCAAACTGAGCATTATTGATAGGTTATTGCTAAACAAGTGCCACTTTAATTGTACAGATGATAACCTCTTCCATCACATTACTGATGATCGAGAGTAGAATGATAATTGACTGGTAATTGGGCAGGTTATGTCCTGCTTTTCATGTGCAGGACATACCTGGCAATATTCCACATTGCCGGCCAGATGCCAGTTTGTGCTGTGCTGGAACAGCTTGGTTAGGGAGGTGGTGAATTCTGGAACATGATTTTCTGTACTATTGTCGGAATATTGTCAGGTATCACGGACTATAGCTTTTACAGCGTCCAGTGCCTTCGGACATTTCCTGGTATCACGTGGAATGAATCGAATTGGATTTTGTGATGCTGGGGACCTGCGGAGGAGGCCAAGATGGATCTTCTACTCAGCACTTTTGGCTGAATATTGTAACAAATGTCTCAGCCTTATCTTTTGCACTGATGTGCTGGGCACCTCTACCATTGAGGGTGGCAATATTTATGGAGCCTCCTCCTCCCGTGAGTTGTTTAATTGTCAGCTATTCACAGCTGAATGTAGCAGGACTTAGATCTGATCCGTTGGTTGTAGGATCATTTAGCTTTGTCTATTCCTTGCCGTTTATGCTGGTTGGCTGTTTTGTAGCTTCACCCGGTTGACACTACATTTTTAGGTGTGCCTGGTCTTGCTTCTAGCCATATCCTCCTGTGCTCTTCAACCAGTGTTGATTCCCTGGCTAGGTGCTGATTATAGAGAGGAGGATGTGCTGAGCCACTAGGCTACAGATTGTGGCTGAATACAATTCTGCTTCTGTTGATGGCCCAAAGTGCCTCATGGATGCCCAGTCTTGAGTTGCTGGATCAGTTCAAAATCCATCCCATTTACCATACAACACAACGGAGGGTATCCTCAATGTAACATCCACAAGGTCTGTGATACTGTCATGGACAGGGAGGTTGGTGAGGATATAGAAAAAGAGATAATCAGCCATGGATATCTAAGGAAATAAAGGAGGGTATCAAATTGAAAGAAAATGCATACAAAGTGACAAAGATTAGTGGGAAACTAGAGGATTGGGAAATCTTTAAAGGTCAACAGAAAGCCACGGAAAAAGCTATAAAGAAAAGTAAGCTAGATTATGAGAGTAAACTAGCTCAGAATATAAAAACAAATAGCAAAAGTTTTTACAAATATTTGAAATGAAAAAGAGTGGCTAAAGTAAATATTGATCTTTTAGAGGATGCGAAGGGGGATGTAATAACTGGAAATCAGAAAATGGCTGAGGCATTGAACAGGTATTTTGTGTTGGTCTTCACAGTGGAAGACACATATAACATGCCAGAAATTGATGACAGGAAGGCTACGGCAGCTGAGCACCTAGAAACTATCATTATCACGAAAGAGGCAAACTAATGGGGTTAAAAGTCGACAAGTCTCCTGGTCCTGATGGAATGCATCCTAGGGTACTAAATGAGATGGTGGCAGAAATAGCAAATGCAATAGTGGTAATTTACCAAAATTCACTGGACTCTAGGTTCTAGTGGAGAAAATGCTTGAATCTATCATCAAAGAAGAAATAGCGAGATATCTGGATATAAATTGTCCCATTGGTAAGATGCGGCATGGGCTCATGAAGGGCAGGTAATTTGACTAATTTGGTGAAATTCTTTGAGAAGATAGCATGCGCATTGAACATTGGGGAACCTGTGGATGTGGTGTATCTGGATTTCCAGAAGGCATTTGACAAGGTGCCGCACCAAAGGCTACTACATAAGATAAAGGCATTCAATATAAGTTTAATACACGTAATGTATTAGCATGGATAGAGGATTGGTTAAATAACAGAAAGCAAAGAGTGGGGGTAAATGGGTGTTTTTCTGGTTGGTAATCAATGACTAGTGGTGTGCCTCAGGGATCAGTGTTGGGACTGCAATTGTTTACAATTTACATAGATGATTTGGAGTTAGAGGTCAAGTGTAGTGTGTCAAAATTCGTAGATGACACTAAGATAATTAGCAGAGCAAAGTATGCAGAGGACGTTGAAAGTCTGCACAGGGATATAGATAGCCTAAGTAAGTGGGCAAAGGTCTGGCAGATGGAGTAAAATGTTGGTAAATGTGAGGTCATTCATTTTGGTAGGTATAACAGCAAAATGGACCATTATTTAAATGGTAAAAATTTGCAGCATGCTGTTGTGCAGAGGGACCTGGGTGTCCTTGTACAAGAATCACAAGGAGTTGGTTTGCAGGTGTAGCAGGTAATTAAGAAGGCAAATGGAATTTTGTCCTTCATTGCTAGCTGGATGGAGTTTAAAAAACAGCAAGGTTATATTGCAGCTGTATGAGGTGGTGGTGAGGCCACTCCTGGAGTACTCCTGGAGGATGGATGTTACAGGTCATGTTGCAACTGTACAAAATTCTGGTGTGGCCGCATTTGGAGTATTGCGAACAGTTCTGGTCGCCACATTATAAGAAAGATGTGGAGGCATTGGAAAGGGTGCAGAGGAGGTTTACCAGGATGTTGCCTGGTATGGTGGGAAGGTCTTATGAGGAAAGGCTGATGGATTTGAGGTTACTTTCATTAGAGAGAAGAAGGTTGAGAGGTGACCTAATTGAGGCATACAAGATGATCAGAGGGTTAGATAGGGTGGACAGTGAGAGCCTTTTTCCTCGGATGGTGATGGCTAACACGAGGGGACATAGCTTTAAATTAAGGGGTGGTAATTTAGGACAGATGTCAGAGATAGGTTCTTTACTCAGAGGATAGTAAGGGCGTGGAATGCCCTGCTGCAGCAGTTGTGGACTTACCAACTTTAAGGGCGTTCAAATGGTCAGTGGATAGGCATATGGATAACATTGGAATAGTTTAGGTTAGAGGGTCATTAGATTGGTTCCACTGGTCAGCGCAACATCGAGGGCCGAAGGGCCTGTACTGCGTTGTAATGTTCTATGTTCTATGAATGGTCATTGGAACAGGCTTTACTGTTGTGGTGGATTTAATGAAATCGCTGAAAAGTGAGGAAAATGCTGGAGATGGTCGCTCAAAGTAACTACTCATTAAAATAGGGATACGGAAACCCATTGAAAGTTGGGAGTGACTGTGGACAGTTTGCTAAAAGATCTGTTTTATACCCCACCAATTTTACACCTTGACTGCTTGGCGGCTAATGTTTTGCACTAAGGCCTGCTTTTGTTATTATTGATTTCAGAATGAAATGAAAGCTACAGTTGATCTGCCAATATCCGCCTTTCCCCAGTCCCCCAGAAATGAACATTCACTTTTTTCCCAGGCCAGAGAGCCCCTTTCCCACCCATTCTTCATAACTCAATACTTTGACACTACTGGCGGGATTTTCCAGCTGCACTTGCCCCAAGACTGGAAAATCCTACTTGAAGTCAACAGACCTTTGCATAGTCTATGTCCCAACCGCTACGATTTCCATAGAGGGATGGATGGAAAAATTCTGCCCTAGGGCTTAGCCTTGTGGTTCTTTTCTTCACTGTCTCCAGGAATAGGCTGTCTTCCATCTGTCTCAGTATTCAAAAATAGGCACCATGTGGCAAATGTGGTCTGACCAAAGCACTATATCTTCCTTTAGTTTATATTCACTTGTTTTTTGGTTGTATTGGTTGTAGTATAAGTGTCTAATCTTAACCCTAACCCAACCTTTCATCCTAGTCTATCCAGTCTAGCTCCATTTTTGTCCCAATGAGGTCAGCCAGTAATTACTCTGGATCGCCTATTGTCCTTTTCTACCATCATCCTAAACCTTACAATACAATGTCTCCAAAATGTTCCCCAGTAACACATGATCTGCTTGGCCCATGTCATTTCCAAAAACCATGTCTTTACAGAGCATACTTTCTTGTTGGACTGGACACATACTTCTATAAAGGATTCTCCTGAACACAATCTAGGAACTCTCAATCCTTTCCATCCTTTACACTGCCACTGTCCCAGCTTACATTTGGTTAATTAAAGTCCCCTATTATAAGTACGCCAAAATGTTTGCCTCTCTCTGTAATTTCTCTGAAGATTTTTTCGACTACATCCTTACAGACTCACCAGGCCAGATTCTCTGACCGCACACGGCTGGGATTCTCTGGTCCTGTACTGTGAACAGAGATTTGGTGGAGTGCCAAGTTCTACATTCTCGCCAACATTGGTAGTGGGGCATATAACACTGGAGAATTCTAGCCACCATCTCCATGGCCAGAACTCTTAAAAATGTAAAGGGTGTTGGTGCACTTCTTCAGAATTTGACTTAATTTGACAGTCATAGAGGGCATTAGCATAACTTTAAAGATAACAAGATCCCTGCTGTTACTGAACACCAGGAGTTCCTTTGGTATGAGTCATGGCATATCAGGATAAAGTATTTATCCATTTTAAAAATAAAATAATGGTTTTATAAAGTTGCCAGGTTGATGTAGGTATATATTTTCCCTCCTGTCTTCCGCATGGGACATAACCAAACCTGGAATAGGCCACAGAACTTTCGAGACATTTACTTAAGAAGAACAAAGCCTGTTGCTGGGGCATAGTTCAATAAAAAGCACTCACTTACAAGAAAGTGATGCTGCTCTCAACCAATCTTTTGGCTGAACCTGATCCATCCCTTCCTACCGCCATAGCATGGATACTTCATTCACATGCCTAGGAGCAACCTTATTTCAGGAGTAGATAGATGAAAGTCACCAGTCAGTGTACTATGCTTCCAGGGGACTTTTAGGTACAGACACAAGGCACAATGCCATCGAAAAGGAAGCCTTTGCAGTCACCTGGGAGTGCAAGAAATTTTCAGACTACATCACTGGCCTATAGTTCACAATTGAAACAGACCAAGAAGAATTGGTCTCATCACTAGATGAGAAAGAGCTAGCAAACATGCCTCCCAGGATCCAGACATTCCACCTACACTGCACGAGGGTTGCCTACGAGATGGTATATGTCCAAGATAAAAACAAAGCAATGGCAGGCACACTTTCCAGGACATTCTGACAGAATAGGACATCTATCTCATTAGACAACTGGGAGCAGACTCCCAGTTGAAAAGGAGACACCTGCCAGCGACCGAAGAGGAATTTTCCCTGATTCCCATTGCCTCCATTATTGCTTGGGATTCTTGATGCCCACACATATATTTCTACAACTCATCTGTAATTTCTGAGCTGCTTCTAATTCTACTTCCCTTGCCAGATTGGGTATGATTTCCAAATTCAACCAATTTGCTTCAGATTTCTGAACCCGAACCATTGATGTAAGTGAAAAAGAGCAGTGCCCACAATATCTAGCCCAAGGACACTTCACTTAGGATCATGCTCATAGGAAACTTGGGCACTAAGTGAAGAAATGAATAATAAAACATGCATCTTTTTAAAGAATAATTAATAACCTGGTTTTATCAGCACTGTATTTTATCAGTAAATGTGTGTTGACTTTATTAATATCAACCAGACCATTAGGCAGAAATGAGATGAGGCTTTTAACAGATGCTCAAACTTTATGTTGACTGATGATGAATGCACCTAGCAATGGTGATACTGCTGAAAGTCATAGAGGAGTTCTTGCCATATTTGTAGATTCAGGGTGATAAATAATTATAAAAAGAAGATGGAAATAAACTATGGAAAAAAACTGAAGCAGAGCTGACATATAAATGTCAAATGGCTCAGCAAAAAAAAATCAATGGATATGCATTTTTGGTTTAAGGTGTAGAATAATCTCCTTCTGCTTGAAAGGATAAATCCTTTTTGTGGAGCTACCCATGGAGATGATAACATTACGAAGCGTTGGCATCATGAAGTCTGAGGCCGCACTGGGTTCAACTGCTGAATAAGTAGCCACCGTTGGAATCAAAAGGTCATCGAGATGTTTTTAATTCACTCATGGTACAAAGAACAAAGAACAAAGAACAACACAGCACGGGAAACAGGCCCTTCGGCCCAACGAGCCCGCGCCGCCGTCCCATTGTCTCAGTGACCTATTCAGGATTTTAGTCTACGCCTAATGTGTGAGGATCAGGGAGGTCCAATATAGGGACAATTTGTTACCCAATCAATCAGCCTAAAAGCGCATCTTTGGGATGTGGGAGGAAACCGGAGCACCCGGAGGAAACCCACGCAACCACGGGGAGAATGCGCAAACTCCCACAGACACAGGCCCAAATCCATGTGTCCGCACAGCAACAGAGGTAGTCTCTGAGCTGTCATGTTGCCCTCGAGATGGTCCAGTTTAAGCACACTAACGACATGAAGCAATAGGCAACTCCCGAAGCAACATCCAAGAGCAGCCCACTACAACCTGCCACATGCATGCCCCTTGCTGGTCAACAAGGTGGACTTAAATGCCTGTGGAGACAAAAAATTCATTATTAAACAGGCAAAGACTGTAACATCCCTGAGGCAAAAACGGAATCCCAAGCCTACAATGTTTAGTAAGGCCTGCTATATCCCCCTATATGTAGACCGCTCATGTGGCTGTCTAAGTGACTCTTAAACAACCCTAGCGTGCCTGCTTCCACCACCTTATTCGGCAGTGCATTCCACACCCCTACTACCCTTTGCGTGAAAAACTGCCCTCTAATATTTGTCTTATACCTAGCCCCCCTCACCCTAAGCCCGTGACCCCTCGTTCTATCCATTTCTAATAGCGGAAAAAGCTTACCACCATTTACTCTATCTATCCCCTTCATAATCTTATAAACCTCTATTAGATCCCCCCTCAGCCGACGTCTCTCAAGGGAAAACAGCCCAAGTTTGTTCAATCTTTCCTCGTAAGACAGCCCTTCCATACCAGGCAGCATCCTGGTAAATCTCCTCTGCACTCTCTCCAGGATCTCTACATCCTTCCGGTAGTACGGCGACCAGAACTGGACGCAGCACTCCAAGTGAGGCCTAACCAACGTTCTATACAACTGCAACATCAGACTCCTACTCTTATATTCTATACCCCTTCCTATGAAGGCTAACATACCATACGCTTTCCTCATCACATTCTGCACCTGCACCGACACCTTCAGGGACTTGTGCACTTGCACCCCCAGGTCTCTCTGCGTATCTATACTCCAGATAGTTCTACCTTTTATCGTATAACTCCCCTCCACATTATTCCGGCCAAAGTGCATCACCTCGCATTTCTCCGGATTAAATTCCATTTGCCATCTATCTGCCCAATCTACCAGCCTGTCTATGTCCTGTTGCATTGCCAGGCACTGCTCCTCAGTACCCACCAATCCAACCATCTTAGTGTCATCAGCAAATTTGCTGATCACACCACCTACCCCCTCTTCCAAGTCATTAATATATACTACAAATAGAAGAGGTCCTAGTACCGAGCCCTGCGGCACACCACTGGTGACAGACCTCCAATTGGAAAAGGAGCCTTCCACTACTACCCGCTGTCTCCTCCTCCTAAGCCAGTTCTCCACCCATCTACATACCTGGCCTTGTATCCCATGAGCCTTCACCTTTTCTATCAGCCTACCATGAGGTACGTGGGCATCACTGGCTGGCTAGTATTTATTGCCCATCTCTAATTGCCTGAGAGCAGTTGAGAGTCAACCACATTTTTGTGAGTCTAGAGGCACATGTAGGCCAGGTAAGGACAGCAGATTTCCTTCCCTAAGGAATATGACTGAAGCAGATGGGTTTTTCCAATATGATTCTTAATTCCAGATTTTTTTTAAATTCAAATTCTACCATCTGGCATGACAGGATTCAAAACCAGGACATTCGCTAAGCTGCTGGACTAATAGCCTAATGATAACACCATCATACACAGCCTCTCCAATGTCATTGTCATAGAGATGTCAAGTCCAAGACTGTCCTTCAGATTGTTCATTTGCCCCAAATGTGAAGTGGGATACATGAGTCATTTGAAAAGGGAATTAAACAGTTGCAACCTCAATAAACGCAAGTGTTGTAACCTGGGCCGTTCTCCCATTTTGAAAGTGAAGACATTTCACTTTGATTCACAGGCATGCATTAAATGGGAGGTTTCAAAACTTACCATTTTAATGGTGGCAGAGCTCTATAGAGCAACTTTTCTGCCTTGACATTTAATCTATAAATATAAATCACTTGGCAGTGCTATTATTTCTTAATTACCATGCAGATTCAGGTACATTAAATGACTGCTCATCCATGATGAATGGTTGATGGAAGTGATCTGGGGTTACTCACAATCATCTACTAATATATTTGAGTCTGCATTTTAATACTCATTAAAATTCCAGTTATTTACTGTACTGCTTATAACCCATTAACCAGAAAGAAATGGCAAGTGGCATAATGACATTGACACTGTGGTCCTGACCACAGCTGCTGTTTTCCCTTGCATTAACCCTTTCCATAACCATGAAAGGCAAATGCAGGCCTTGGAAAGAAAATAGTCTGTCAAACCTGCCTATGACGCTTGGTCAGAACTGTGAAAATGTGTCTAAGTCTCAGTGACTTACAAATAACAATTGATCAGTGGTAAATTCAGGTCAAAATCTAAAAGTAAAACATCACAGCTGGAGTTTGAGATTATTTATGAAACATTTTTAATTGATTACATTGGTGTCTCAGCAATTTAATAACTGATCATAAAACCAAATCCAGTTTGTTTGAGATAATTTCCCTAATGCCCCAGGTTTCATAACCATTAGGGAGCAGGTAGCAGTCAATGCAGTTATGAGAAGCCAACCAGACATAATTAGCAATTATCTTGGGAATAGTGTCCACAAACAAATTTGAAAAGAAGAAGGTAATGGAGTCTTGTTTTGAAGGCATGGGGATTTAGTTAAACAGAGGAGAAGAAATTGTTAGCTGATAGATCAATGGACCAACAATATTCAAGAATGTGATTCGTGATAGAACAAGTACATGAGACAGGCAGAGGAAAAAATTCTGGAGCAATGCAATCGGGGCCTTTGCTAATGGTTGAGACCAGTGTCACAAGAGGCTGCACGTGCAAGGGTAGAGGTAAGAATGAGGCTTGGCAAGGTCATGGAAAACAACAAAAAGGGGCAATGAATTTTAACAGGAAGACAAAAAGGAACAACGGGGTAGAACCTACCTGGTGGTATCAAGAGTAACAACAGAGGTTTCGGAAAGCACATTAAAAGTAAGAGTGGTAAAGGAGAGACAGGATGATTAGAAATAAATTTTGATATAATAGTGAAGTAGGACATGGGGAGCTATTAAATGAATATTTGCTTTGGAGGGTACAAAATCAGGGCCGACTAGAAATGGACAACAGCGACAAATTTACAGGCAATTGAATGAAACAAAAATGTGATAGCAAATGAATGAAATTGAAGCCTGATTAATTTTCTGCTTCTTTCCTGCCAATATTTTCAGATAAAGTAAGGATGAATTAATTAAAATCTTCCATTCTCACAAAGAAGAGCTGGAGTCAGCAGAGACCCAGGTGAGTGCTTCTTTTTTAATGTGTTTCATTTCCTTGTAGATCAGGAGGACTATCCGACTCTTTGTACTGGCAACGGTTTTGTCAGGAACCTGGCAGTGGCCTCGTGTCATCCAAAATCCTCCTCCTGTTGTAAGTTTAATGTTCAGAAGTCACGCTTGACCTAAAATGAGGGACAGAGTCATAGGTGGTTTGAAAGTTGTTCATTAAGCATGAAGTAGTTCATTAAGAAGCAAAATGCATAATCTAAATAGCAGGAAATGCATTCAGTACATGACAGGTGAGAATGGTTAACTGGTCCTGGAGGATGAACCGAAAGTGGTGCAGAGTAAGTGTTGATCTCTCTGGATTGTGGAGGCAGCCACCTGCTCTCTAGCTGAAGTGTTAGAAAACTCTTCCCTGGTTTTCATTCATCTGACAAAGAAAACTCCCTGATGAGGACTTCCCCTCAACACTCGGAGCCTACAAAGGTGGGACCTGAATGAGCAGAGCCTGTGGGGGCAGGGCCAGGAAAGGCAGGCTCATCGTGTTGGGAGGGATGCCATATCGTGATCAATGGGGAAGGGGGACTCTGCTGCCATTTTGGATTGATTGCGATCAATGGGGGGGAGAGAGATGGAGGCCCACTGCTACTCTGCATCACCATCGCAAAAAATGGGCTAAACAATTCCTTGCCTGTAGGAGAGGAGGAATGATTAGTCTGGACAACAGAGGAGGTGGGGTGATGTTTCCAGGTGCTGTAGAGCTCACAATCGGCCCCGGGCCCCATGATAGCCGGATCAAGGCAGTCTGTAGCAGCAGAGGCCTGACAGGTCTCTCTCTCAGACCTATCAGTCTTGTGCTGGTTGCCATTGCACATGTGCATTCACAGAGGTCTGCACATGTGCAGTAGCACCCTCTGCTGCTACTGCAGGCTGGCTGGCAACTTAAGCCCCACCCCCTTCCCCTACAGGCAAAGAATGGTTTAGCCCATTTTTTCACGTGCTAAGTGCATAAAATTAGGAATTTGAATCCACCCAGAAGTTGGATGACAAACTCTCCTGTTTTCCTGCTCATCCTGGACTTTGAATGTGTATGGTAAGATTGCCCCCAAGGTGTCACCTTCCCTCTGAGCATTACTTTGGCTAAGGTTATCTTTTAGCTTATCTCATGCAGGGTGCCTTTGTTAACACCTGCCAGACACGAGTATAGATATGAGAGGCACCTCAGCACTCCCTCAGAGAGCCATTCTCTTTGGCTACTATCATTGTTCTACCTCAACAAGGGACTCCATCGCCGGAACTCTACTACCTCGTCTGCCATGGAATCAGAGCAGGCAAGAGTCCGACAACAGAAATCTCCGTTAATCTCCGGTGGGAATTTCAGGTCTCGATCAAGCTCCAGGGAGAGAAGAGAAACAGTCTTTTGCCAGTGCTGCCGCATGCAACCCCTACCAGTTCTATAAGAATGAATAGTTTGGTATATAGAACTTGAGTATTGCTGAAAAAAGAGACATGTCAAAAATTTTTGTCTTGCACTCATCAGGACATTTCACAAGAATGCCAGTATAAAGGGAAAACAATGATTTATACTGTATGAGAAGAGAATGCTGATTGGTTGGCAAGTGAGCTCTGTCAAGTACAGGCATTGTCATGGAGAGTGCATCTGTTGGTGATGACTGACAAATAACTGTCAAGCACTGTTTGAAATTTAAAGTAAGCAACTTGACCCTGATTGGTCGAGACTTTGTCCTGGGGAATGAATGAGCAAATGGATGGCACTCATTTTCTTTCACTGAAACAGGTGCAATGTGTGTACCTGTTCTTTATGCCTGCAAAGAACAGTGCCCTGAGTATTAATATATGCAGTTTCTAGTGCATACAGATGGGTACATTTTGAGCCCAACTGATAATTGTAAATTGGTAATGAAGCATAGAATCCCTATAGTACAGGAGGAGGCCAATTGGCCCATCGAGTCTGTACTGACCACAACCCGCACCCCCCCCCCCCTTTCCAGGCCCTATTCCTGCAACGCTATGCATTTACCCTACTAATCCCCCAGACACTAGGTTCAGTTTAGCACAGCCAATCAACCTAACCTGCACATTTTTAGACTATGGAAGGAAAGCTGAGCACCCAAAGGAAACCTAGGCAGACACGGGGAGAATGTGCAAACTGGAGGGGAGGTGTGGGGCTATTCACAAGCAAGTGTGAGGTGGCCAGCTCAGCTTGTTGACGGCCTATTAAGTAATGACTGTTGAAGGAAACCACTTGGGATTTCCCAGTTGGCCTCCAGATCCCCCCAGGCAGCAGGAGGCTGTATCTGGAGATGTGCTCCTAGTGGCAGACTAGGGAGCCAATGTTCCAGCACATTTGGAACACTACCTCCCACCACTCCCACCCCTGCCTTAGTACAGAGGCCATCCTGTTGAGGGGATGCCCTCTCCCCAGCCCTCACCACCACTACCACAGTGGTGGCCAGGCTGCGTTTTAAATATAAAAGAATTGGAAAAAACATTCCTCCATCTTGGGGTGCTCTCACTCTCTCACTGAGCTGCAACAGCTTTCTTTATCTGCTTGAAAACTGAAGTGCCCCCTATTACTATCCAGCTTCAAGAGCCTGACAACTGATTTGTAGTTTGGTTTCCACTTTAAGTACTATTTGGATCTCTCTTCAGGTACCTTGAAGCCTATTCCGCATTGGGAAAGTTTCCCACTACTTAAGGTCAAACTCCAGTTGGTTTCTTCAAAAACTCCTTTCTTTACACGATAGTAGACTTTAGGCTTCAGGGTAAGTATACCTCTCTCTCTTGTACAGATTATTTCATCTTCTCAGTCTCTTGCAGATGACCGCTGAAGTACATGTTACATCCTGGTGTAACTATCTCATTACTATAACCATTACCGATTATTGTGCACAAGCCACTTGGACAGTGAACCTGGCTTCTGCCACTAAATGGTCATATCATGAAAACTCAGAATTGAAGAACTGTTCCCCACAGACTCTGACATACTGGGTGGTGGACGAGTGGGCTGGATCATACCCCCAAGTTGACTCAATGTGCGGTGATTAGCGCCCGGCTCATGACCGATGCCATCCACGACCTCAAAAAGGTTATGCTCAGATCCAGTGTCACACATGGTCTCAAGGAAGTGTAACTATGTGGTGGAATCCCGTTCGAGCGCACCCATCCTCAGACAGAATTTCACATTGGCTCCAAGCCCCGCATTCCACGCACCGCCCCCCACCCCCCCGCCCCCGGGGCCTGCAGCCCCATTATCTGGGCCACCTCACAGAAATGCCCTCCATGCCCTTAGCCACTTTGCAGAGGGATTTCCTATACAGGCTGCTGCTGCATGCCTTTCACTTCCTTGCCCTCATTCAAGAAACCTGTCCTGTTTGTGATCTTTTGCTGTCCATGGACCACGTATATAAATGTCTTTTAGACTGCCCTGCCTTTTTAGTTATTTAAAAAACCTTATGTTTGCACTTCAGCTCCTGATCTGCGGGCACCCAGTATGGAGAGGGTCAGGGAAGGAGAAGGACCTCCTTGTGAACTTGCTCCTGGGCCAGGCTAAGTTTGCTGTCAACAGGTCCAGGCAATGGGTGACTGAGTGAGTCATCTGACCTGCCTGTCTGCCCCTCAACCATGGCTGTATCCATGCCAAGGTGTCTCTGGAGTGGGAGCATGAAGTAGCCACAGGAACCATCGAGGCTTCTATGCATGTTGGGCATGCAAGGATTGGACTCTTATCGACTCTTTTTCATTCATCATTTGGTTTAAGATTTAAAGGCTCATTTGTGATTTGTTTTTATTGCAGGTGCTTCCCCTTTAAGGGAATGCCCTTCTTGCTCTGCCCCTCAATTTATTTCATTTAGTTGAATTGATTAGCCAAAATGAATGGCCGCAGGGTCTTAAAGCCTGTTGGAAAGATTCTGCCCTGGATTGCAAATTGTAGCTATTCAGCACGTCGTCAAAAGTAATTGCTTCTAATAAATTTTGCCAATAACTTAGACTGAAATAACACACAGGAGATGGTACACAGATTACAGTGTGCATAATATAGTGGGGTGGGGACATCAGAAATCTTTTCTTCTTTTATTCATTCTTGAGATGTGGATGTCACTGGCTAGGCCAGCATTTATTGCCCATTCCTAATCACCCTTGGAAAGATTGTAGTGAGCTGCCTTCTTGAACCACTGCTGTCCATGCAGTGTAGGTACACCCACAATACTATTACTGGAATATTGTCAAGGACCGCAGCTTTTTCTGTATCAAATGCCTTCAGCAGTTTCTTGATATCAGGTGAAGTGAATCAAATTTGCCTGAAAACTGGCATCTAAGGTGCTGGGGATCTCCGGATGACATCAAGGTGGATCATTCACTTCAGACTGATGACTGTTGCAAATGCTTCAATCTTATCTATTCCACTTATGTGCTGGCCTCCCCCAGGAATATAAGGATATTTGTGGAGTCTCCTCCCCCAATAATTTGTTGAGTTGTATATCACCATTCACAACTAGATGTGGCAGGACTACAGAGCTTAGAGCTGATCTGTTAGTTGTGGATTTGCTTAGCTCTGTCTATCATTTGCCTTCTATCATTTGCTGCTTATGCTGTTTGGCACACAGGTAGTCCTGTGTTGTTGCTTCACCAGGGTGACACCTCATTTTTAGGTATGCCTTGTGCTGTTTCTGGCATGTCCTCCTGTATTCTTTGTCCAACCTGGGGTTGAATCCCCTGGCTTGGTGGCAATAGTAGAGTGGGATATATGCCTGGCTCTGAGATTACAGATTGTGGCTGACTACAGGTCCACTGCAACTGAAGGCCCACAACACCTCATGGGTGCCCAGTCTTTGGTTACTAGATCTTTTGAAATCTATCCTACTTAGCACAGTGGTAGCATCACATGACATGATAGAGGGCATCCTTAGTGTGAAGACAGGTCTTAGTCTCCACAAGGACTGGGTGGTAGTCATTCTCATCAATACTGTCATGGACAGATGCATCTGCTGCAGGCAGATTAGTGAAAATAAGGTCAAGTATATATTTTCCTCTTGTTGGTTCCCTCACTGTGTCCTTTAAGACTTGGCCAGCTCAGTTGGTGCCAGTGCTACTGAGCCACTCTTGATGATGGACATTAGAATCCTCCACCCAGAGAACATTCTGTGCCCTTGTCACCCTCAATGCTTTCTCCATATAGCATTAAAAGTGGCAGATTGCCAATTCATTGGCTGTGTATGTGTGTGTGTGTGTGTGTGTGTGTTGGGGGGAGGTGGTGGTGTTATAATAATCAGCAGGAGGTTTCCTTGCCTGTGTTTGACCTGATGCCATGAGACTTCATGATATCCAGCATCAGTGTTGAGGACTCACAGGGCAACTCCCTCCTAGTTTTATACCACTGTGCTGCACCTCCTTTGCTGGGTCTGTCCTGCCATTGGGACAGGATATATCCAGGGCTGATGATAATGGACTAAAAAGATAGATCTAACTTATCAGTAGAGGAGGTGCATAATAACATGAACATATCTTTTATCTACCTCTGTGTTACATCAGCTTTTTCTGGTGCTGAGGATATAAATGCTGATTTGTACTTTTTTTAGATTTACCCATAAATAAATTGTTCAGCTTGCTTGTTTAATAGAGATTTCAGAAAGGAGACGATGCTTGGTATCTTGTCCATAGTCAGATTAGCTCATTCCCAGTTCCACTGAAATTCAGTGCAAGAAAAGAGGGATAGAAAATTGCTTCAGGCTCTTGGCAGAATATTCTGTCACTCACCCATTGTTTTCAATAACTATAAAGAGCGCCTACAGAAGCTCCAGCATTGCATGTACTAATGCCCACAGAACATATTAGCACAAAAATATCACCTTCTCTCGAACATTTGTTCCCAATTTTTAAAAGGTGAAACCTCATATAAAAATACAAAGGGGTATATAAAGAAGCATGACTGAACTGTTTGGCATTTTGGACCTCAAGCAGTCATGGAGAATGGTTTCATTGCTTTGGCCCTCTGGCCTCTGATCCACCTGCATTTCTACAAAGCTGGAGTGGGCATTTAATTTCAGTCAGATAATTTGAGAATAACTTCAAAACTCTCAATAATAAAATTCATCCCCCCTCCCAAGAGTAGTCGA
This sequence comes from Carcharhinus amblyrhynchos, assembly GCF_965287045.1. Classification (NCBI taxonomy): domain Eukaryota; kingdom Metazoa; phylum Chordata; class Chondrichthyes; order Carcharhiniformes; family Carcharhinidae; genus Carcharhinus; species Carcharhinus amblyrhynchos. Next base: position 34,470,056 of record NC_137332.1, on the reverse strand, counting down.
GAAAAAGTTTTAAATCCTTCCTTTTTGATCATGCACTTACATATTAATGACAGGATTGCCTGCTTTAAGGTAGATTAAGGCCCAATAGCTAGAGTCTGTTCCTGGCTATACGCTATCGAATGCATGAGTCATCTCCTGAATGAGATTAATGGACAGGTGGATGGGCTGTGTATCTGTCAACACAATCAAATTAAAGCACTCTAACATTGCCCCATGGCAAAAAGAAGAGGCTATTCAGAGTGCTCCAGAAAGCTGCAGCATCTGTTTTAAATGATTACTTCTCAGTGTTATTCCCTCGTTTGATTTTTGATATTGTTTAGTGTTACTGACAGCATGATGGAGAGAGTCCTGATTTCACCTCACACTGCAAATCGAGAGCAAAAGAGGGTGACAATTTATCCATCACCACTTCCACCACCTCCTGCAGAGTGGGAAGCCAAGAGATTTTTATCTCATATGTCTTCTGTCTGTGCTGCAGTATTAGCTCGTATCTGAAGCTTAAAGGGAATGATGTCATGCCAGGGGGTGGGAATGGCAGTCAAAATTTATTAGACTGGGTCAAGCCACTATTGAGCAACTAAAATGATCCTGAGCAAAGTACATTCACTACTGGGGAGGCAAGGAAGCCCAGGACAGGAGAGGCATCCTGCCCCGCAAGGAACCTTTAAGAAGTAATTTAAGGTGTGAGGGAAAAGATTCAAAAGGATGTGAGGGGCAACTTCTTCTCGCAGAGGGTGGTATGAAATGAGCTGCCAGAGAAAGAGGTTGAGGCAGGTACAGTAGCAACATTTAAAAGCATTTGAATAAATACATGGATAGGAAAATACTGGAGGGATATGGTCCTAATGCAGGCAATTGGGACTAGCTGGAAGGGCACCATGGATGGCATGTAGCAGTTGGGCCAATGGGCCTGTTTCCACATTGTATTGCGCAACTATTGGGAATAGAACATAGAACATAGAACACTACAGCACAAACAGGCCCTTCGGCCCACAAGTTGCACCGATCACATCAACACCTATCTATAACCCCCAATCCCATAAAACCCCATATACTCATCCAGAAGTCTTTTAAAAGACCCCAGCGAGTTCGCCTCCACCACCACTGACGGCAGCCGATTCCATTCACTCACCACCCTCTGAGTGAAAAACTTACCCCTAACATCACTTCTGTACTTTCCTCCCCGCACCTTAAACCTGTGTCCTCTCGTAGCGACCATTTCAACCCGGGGAAATAGCCTCTGAGAATCCACCCTATCTATTCCTCTCAACATTTTATAAACCTCTATCAGGTCGCCTCTCAACCTACGTCTCTCCAGGGAAAAGAGACCCAGTTCCCTCAACCTAACTTCATAAGGCATGCCTCCCAGTCCAGGCAACATCCTTGTAAATCTCCTCTGTACCCTTTCAATAGTTATTGAATTTGAAATGTAAACGTCTGAGGATGTCTCTTTATTCTGCTGAAGGGGTTCTGGTCAAATCCACAAGGAGAAAGTCATTCAGAATCCATTTTGGAAACTTCAGTCCAAGATGACTTTCAAAATATTAACTTACTTGGGCCTCCGAAGGCCTGGATCCTACCTGCTTGATGGCAAATTTGAATCTTTGCAGGCTTTAGTTGACCTTATAGTTAAAATGACACCTCTTAATGATTGCTCTGGGATGTGACATTGTTGTTTGAATGAAGTCTCAAATCCTCTTGGTGTGAGGAGAAGCAGTAAGTGTGCAGCAGCCAGAGGAGCAGCTGGCTATGTCTGAACTTAAGCAAATTAAGTTAGATGTGCTGATTTCAAAAGCCATCAAAGCTCCCCACATGCATCTTTTCATCAGAGAAGAGGATTAAACATAGACTTCATAACACTGGGAGAAATGAAAGATACTGGTCATCAGATTGAATTTGATTTTTGTGTCGGTCTACTTTTGCTGGCACCATCAACGGCTGCCTTCCTGTGGTCTAAGTATTTAAATTGCCACTGCAACTTTCTCAAGAGATTTCAGTGTAAGAGCAACCAGGCGAGAGGTTCTTGTTCCAAAGAATGGCCAGCAGGTTCCCCCCCTAAGATCATGGAAGGGTACTAAAGCATCCAATCACTGTTTCTGTGTTCTGGGCAGTGTGATTGCACATTAGGAGTTAGCGTGCTGTGCCTGTGATCGTGTGAGCACAGACGTTTGATTATAATTTCCGACACTGATTATTTTGTGTCCCAGCTGCACCACCATAATGAAATTTCAATCAGGGGACAAGTGCACCTCCCTGACAGGGAGCAAGGCAGACAAATAGGAGCACCCAAGTGTGTCGCTTGGTGACCAAAATCAATACTTCAACAGTCCTCAGGGGTGGATGACTATCCTTGCTCTTACCCACTTGATACAGTAAAGGACAGTAAAGGAAGTAAAATATATCAAAAAACAATTCCATTATTTGCAAGTTTAAAGTTGACTTTATTCTGCAGGTCTTTGTGAGTTTAAAATCAGATTTATTCCTTCCCTCTATTTGTCCACTCATGTCTTGTTTAAAAAGAAAGCAAGAATTGACGTTTCTGAACAACTTGTATTACTTATAGCACATTTAAAGTAGTAACAGGCGGCATTATTCACAAAATTTAATGTTGAGTTACGCAAGGAAATAACAAGCCAGATAACTAAAAACTGGAATTGGAGAAGCATAGTGTTAGCAGAAGGTTGTGTAATGACTTTAGTCAGGCCATTGATGGTGGTCTATTGGAGCATGAACTCCCTGGTTAATGATCCAATTGATGGGCCAATCAGGGAATCCTTGCCATGTACTTGACTGGAATGTCAGTTCATCTGACACCCCCAAAGGTGGACTGCTAACTATAACACTCTGTGTACTGCTGTTAGAATTGTAAATAAAAGGATTTTGGTGAAGGAACTTCAGCCTCCGTAGATTTATTACAGAATGTAAGACTCAAGGAGCTTACAAAGAGAGGATGGATTCGAAAACAAGGATGAACATTTTAAAACTGAGGTATTACCCAAACTGAGAGCTAATGTAGGTCAGCAAACACAGAAATGATGGGTGAATAGAGCACTGTGTGCTTTAATCTATTTTTCTTTGGATGAGCTCAAGGCTTTGGAGGGTGGCAATTAGAAGATGGGCAAGAGTGCATGAGAATTGTCATGTCTAGAAATGTTCACAACCTTAGGGCATCCTGAAATGTTTTGCATCCAACTGTTATTGTGAGCAGTTATGATATTACACATTTTAAGAAAAGACTATTTTGAAAGTCATCTTGGACTGAAGTTTCCAAAATGGATTCTGAATGACTTTCTCCTTGTGGTTTTGACCGGAACCCCTTCAGCAGAATAAAGAAGAGACATCCTCAGACGTTTACATTTCAAATTCAATAAGTATTCCCAAGTAAACAGTAAACAGAAACTCATTGACTTGATTGCTTTTCCTCCAAACACAAAGCTACTAGCTGATAAGCCACTGTAAGGTGTGAACAACCTTGACCCTTTTTGATCACAGTAAGAAGTCTCCCAACACCAGGTTAAAGTCCAACAGGTTTATTTGATAGTAAACCCACAAGTTTTCGAGGTTTGCCCCTTTGTGAGGTGAGTGGAGAGTGGAGAACTCTCCACTCACCTGATGAAGGGGCAAACCCTGAAAGCTTGTGAGTTTACTATCAAATAAACCTGTTGGACTTTAACCTGGTGTTGGGAGACTTCTTATTGTGCTTACCCCAGTCCAATGCCGGCATCTCCACATCATGACAACCTTTTTGATCACCACAGGGAGTAAGGAGGTTTTGGATAACTGTAATGGAATTACCACTGACCTTACATAGGAAGTGGCTTAGTGTTCTTGCACAGGTCAAATGATTTAAATGATATGAGTGGCCACTGGGTAGAATTTTTCACTTTTTGACTATGTATCAATCAGATGGGAAATTCAGGGCATTGCCCGCCAGATTCACTGCCTGCTTTTCCCACCATACACATAGGCCAGGATTCTCCCAAAAAAATTCTAAGTGCTGAATTCACTTCTAAACAGGAGTAACTCCCATTGGTTCTTTTTAGCAGGATTTTCACAATTAATCTCACGCACTCTGAACACTGCAGAGTGTCTCACCGAGATTGAAAATCGGGGTGGGGGGGTGGGGGGGTGGCATGGAAGGTTTTATTCCCACCCGAGAAGCCAGCAGCATCTCTGTCAGCGCTGAGATCGGTGCACGCGCAGTGGCCCCGCTTTGCTGAGCTCCCAATCGCTGGCCAACCGCATGACTCTGCAACACTGCCCCTCCGATTGACCCAACTCCCGATCGCTGACCTCCCGGAAGTCTCCTCATGTATCTCTCTCCCCCCCCCCCAACCAGTAGTCCTGATCCTTGTCTCCCCACCCTCCCCCACTGCCCCCCCCCCCCAACACCTCACTGGCAGACCTCCACCCAATGGCCAGCCCTGATCAGCCCTTTCTCTCCCTCTGACCGTGGTCCTGACTGCAGAGTGGCAGCGGAGTGCCCCACCCTCAACAATCTCCCCCGTAGGCCCCACCCCAATAGGCCCTGCTGCCTCTGGCTCCATCCCTTGGCATTGCCCAATGCCTGGTGAGCCATGCCAAGTTGTCCCTTGGACATTGCCACTTTGCCCTTCAGGCAGCACCAGCGAGTTAGGTTGGCAATGTCCAGGATGAACCCCCTCCTTACCCCAACCACCTGGGTGGCTTCCATGGCCTCTCTTCACTCCAGTGAGGTTGGGCCGCCAGCTCCCCATTAATGAGGAGCTTTTGTAAACCCCACTCCTGTCAGGGGAAGAGGCTAGCGGGCCCAGAGACTTCAGTCCTGGACCAGCTAATGGTAGGGAAATGAGAATTTTAATATTTAAAATGTCAGAAATCTGGGCCTGGGAGATGCATGGAGGCCATAGCACCCAGTGTACAGGCCACTAAATGGCCTCAACTAAGGTCTCCTGGCCTGCTGAAAAGTCAATCAAGATGAGAGATTCAACTTAAGGAGACACTTTGGAGTGTGTAGTTCCATATCACACTTTTTTCAGAGACCATATATTATGCTGGCTTTCTCAGCTGACACAAAGACTCGCAGAGACAGCATTCTGAATAAAAACTTTTTTTTACTTCCCAAGCTTAGTCCAAAGTCCATGAATGAGATTTAGGGCAGTTCAAATCTACCCTGAAGTTACATTACTCTCAGTATTTCAATTGTACAATTTTCAAAAGTCATTTTGCCCACCTGCCCCTTGCTGACCTCAGTTGGACATGAGCCAATCACTATTAGTATAGATTATTTACCTGGGCCAATAACATTTACTCCTGGACAGCATAGGACTATGTGATCAGTTGGTGAACTTTGAGATTCTCACAGTTTCCTGACATTTTTCTTACCCTATTATCCTGTATGTCCTATTCATTAAACTGTCTGGGACCAGTAGGACTGTCCACACTGATAAGAATTGTTGTTCACTTTTTTCAACAGCTGCATTGTTCCAAGGAATGTGATTCTTTTTACTTGACTATGTCCCATCATGCCTTAGATCAGTATGTCATTAGCCAAGGTATATGCTTTTAGTACAGAATATAATACGTTTTCAAAAATACATGTTTAAATTCTCTAACACTGGCTATATGTGTCTCTATGCAAACAGTACCTTTGTAAAATACATTCCAGACACTTTGTGATTTCACTCTAAATTAATGTACCCTGATCTGTTAGTCTTTTAGTCCCAGGTTATTCTGAACTCCCCCTTACAACTCCCAATAAATGAACAAAGTATGAGGGAGTAAATATCTTGAAAAAAATTCAGCAATGTAATTTTATAATATATTGGAATTCAGTGCATGATGTTGCTCTTGTCAGTTTGTAACTCGGTATGACAAAGCAAATTGAATTGTATTTTTGGCAGAATACCACAGGATAACTACAAGTACATTTTTAAAGAGTCAACTAAACCATGCAATCCTCAGAATTGTAAATGAAACAACTGAAGAAGAAAAGAACACCAGCGCATTTCATGTGATTGGTCATCTATGTGTGCACGCTCCCCCAAGACTGCTAACCATTGAGCCACATTTAACACACAAGAAAATTAAATAAAGTTCAGAAAGTTAATATTCCTGCCAAAATGAATCACCTCATGCTTCTCTGCATTGAACTTCATCTGCCACCTGTCTGCCCAATCCATCAATATGCCAATGTCCTTTTGAAGGTCAAGACTATCATAGAATTCCTGCTCCTAAAAGAAGGCCATTTGGCCCATTGAGCCTGCATCAACAGCAACCATCCCAGGCCCTATCCCCATTACCACACGTATTTACCCTGACATGAGGGTTAATTGAGCATGGTCAATCAGCCTAACCTGCAAATCTTTGCCAAAGAAACAGTAGCACCTGGAGGAAACCCATGCAGACACAAGGAGAATGTACAATCTCCACACAGACAATGACCAGAAGCTGGAATTGAACCTGGTGTGAGGTCTCGTTCTGCCCCCTATCACAGTTGACAATGCTTCCAATCTTCAATCAGCTTAACCTGCAAATTTTTGGGCTCTGGGAAGAAACCGGAGCACCCGGAGGAAGCCCACGCAGACACAGGGAGAACGTGCAAACTCCACACAGACAATGACCAGAAGCTGGAATTGAACCCAGTGTGAGGTCTTGGTCTGCCCCTTCATCACGGTTGACAATGCTTCCAATCTTCATATCATCCGCAAATTTTGAAATAATGCCTTGAACACTACAGTCTAGTTCTTTAATATATCAGGAAGAGGAAAGGCCAATACTGACTCCACTGCATATCTTTTCCAGACTGAAAAACAACTATTTATCACTACTCTCTGTTCCTGTCATCCAGGCAATTTCTTATCCAAGTGCCTACTTTCCCTTTTATTCCATGAGCTGGAACTTTGTTTGCTAATCTGCTGGATGGCATTATATTAGATGTCTTTAGAAAACCCAAATACACCACATAAACAACATTACTCTTATCAACCATCTCATTACTTCCTTAAAAGCTCCAGCAAGTTTCCCTTAATGAATCCATGCTGGTTTTCCTTAATTATTCTGCACTTGTCTAAGTGACTATTGATATTATCCTAGACTATAGTTTCAGAAGTTTCCCTACCACTGAAGTCAAACTGACTAGTTTGTAGTTGTCGGGATCATTCTGGCATCCCATTTTGTGCAAGGGTGTAACATTTACAATTCTCCAGTCTTCTGGCACTGCCCATTTCTAAGGAAGACAGGAAGATTATTACTAGTGCTTCTGCAATTTCCATTCTCATCTCCCTCAGTATCCTTGAATGCATCTCATCCAGTTCTGGTACCTCATCAATTGTATGTAAAGATAACCTTTCTAACACCTCCTCCTTCTCATTATAAATTCCTCAAGTGTATCTCACCTCCATCTGGTTAACATTCTCAACCTTTGTAAAGATAGATACAAAGTATTTGTTTAATGCCTCTGCTATTTTTCCTGCCTTCACATACAAGTTCGCCTTTTTATCTGTAATAGGCCCCACTCTTTCTTCTACCACACTTTTATTATTCACACGCTTATAGAAAACCTTGGCATTCCTTTTTATGTTAGTTGCCAGTCTATTTTCATGCTCTCTCCTTCTTATTAGCTTTTTCACTTAGACAATACAGCAGTTACTTCAGGACAAGTGAGGAAGCATAAACGGAGCAATGCAATATTCTTTGAAGTATTGGAAATAGTATTACAAGGGCAGACCTCAGAAATAGTATGCAACCTGAAGCCAAACTACTCCAGGAGATTGGAGCTGTCAGTACAGTCATGGTGGCTTCTATGGGGACTCAGAAAGACCATAGAGAAAGCGGGTGTTAGGGAAGTTACATGAGGACATTTGCGGAGTTGTTATGCATGAAGGAGATAACGAGAAGTTATTTCTGATGACCTGGATCGGATGTAGACATTGAAGAGAAGGCTAGAACATGTTCTTCCTCTGTGAAGGTAAGAAACTTGCCATCCTCAGCACCGCTGCATAATGGGAAGGCCTGAAGAGGTATAGCAAAGTGTGCCTGTGGACTTTGCAGGACCTTTTGAAGGACTCATGTCCTTTATAAGAGTCAACACTCACACAAAGCAGCCGGAGGTCACTGTGATGAAACCTACTTCATTGGAGAAGGCTATCGAGAAGTTAGGAGAAGTATTTGATCATTTTGGATTCCCTGAACAACTGGTAAGTAACAATGGATCTCTATTTGTTTCGCAAGAATTCAAAGGTTTCTTACAAGAGAATGATATTCAATCTATTGGACGGAAGTCTACCAGCTCACCTGCCGTGGAATTGGCGCGAGCAAGAGTCTAACAATGGAAATCTCCATTGACCTCAGGCAGGAATTTCCAGTCTCGCCGAGCAAGGCTGTAAAATCCCGCCCTGCATCATTCTACTATTAATGGACTAGTAGAAAGTCTTGTCCAAATCATGAAACATACCTTGAGAGCAATCAGGGAACAAAGTTCACTGATCAAAAGTCTTATCAATTCCTACTAGTGTATAGGAGTATCGTACATTCCACCACCAAGAAGTCTCCTGTATCACTAATGATGAGGAGACAACTACATTCGACATTCAACCTCTGAAAATGAAAAGAGATTGTAAAACAGCAAGGACACATAGAACAGCAGGACAAGGGGTTTTAGCTATGAATTACTCCACAGGAGAGAAGTGTACAGACTGGACCTATCTCTTATATTGTCCAGACCAGAGATAGCATTATCTGGAGGAGAGATGTGGACCAGCTGTTGGCTGTGAAAACAGATTCACTAGAAGTGGAACCAGCTGAGAAACAAGATTGAATCAGATAAAGTTCTCACCTGAACCTTGCTACAACCCTGACACCAACAGACACTATTAAGGAAAGCAACACATCATCCAATGATCAGATACCCAGACAACCTCGAGTGCCGATGTCAACACCTGTCAAACCAACCACTGGTGATGTTGGTGGACAGGTGGAGATTACCAGCAGTGTAAAGAAGACACCAGAGATTCGCTGTCAATCGTTTCAAGGACAGTGATCTCCAAACTGTTTGATTTAATGGTGATTTACTCATTGACTTTGTTAATGTTGAGTTTTTTTTTTACTTGTTGGAGCTGTTCAATTTGGGGAGGGTGGTGAAAGTGTCATGTAATTGTATTAATTCTTATTGGCTTACTGAGTTCTGCTGCATTAATATATTCACCAGAAGTGACGTCATAAGTCCAGACGGAGAAGAAGTAGTCGTGTAAGAGAACACACACCGGTAAGTAGAATTCTGTTGTTTTTACCCCCCAGCCCCCCTATAGTCATTCTCCAATATACAACACCTGCCACTGTAGTATCTCCACTCTGCCTCCTTTCCTCCTGTGCAGCTGAGCTATCTGTGAAGCCACAAACTTAACTCTTGTTACAGTTTTTCAGTGAACCATCTCAGTCACCAATATTCAAAATGGAAATGGGGTTAGAGAGCAAGATTGCTTCAGGAACTTCCGAGGGAGAGTGCTCTTTTGGAGGGTTGGTACAGACTTAATGGGCCAAAGGGCCTCCTTCCTCACTGTAGGAATTCTATGGTACATGGTAATTGAACAACAAATTCAGGAAAATTCTGACCATGCCTGTCAATTGCCTCTCAGATGTTGTTAGCTATTCTAACATAATAGGAAGCAATAAATGACAGAGCAGACCTGGAGGATTCAAACACACCTTAAGCATTTCAGAGAACTTGCTCCAATGCTCTCAAAGCAATATGACCAATAAAGATTTTTCTTAAAAAGGCTTCAATTGTGGTTATATAGGTAACTGAGAATTGGTTGCCTGTTATGTGAATTTTTAATCGGTGGATGCATCATTTCAGAAAATAGCTTTCCTGAGATGAATGTGGGATCACTTCTGCTAGTTAAAATAAAACCTCAGCCAGCACCATGCTATTCAGTTCACTCGAGCTTCAGTTGTCAGTATTAACATATATAATGAATGGCAACACCGATCTATAAGATAAATAGGTAGGATCAATGGAATATCATTGAAATGGACAAATCAAAGTTATTTAATAGCTCAATGACTACAGCAGCTTCAACAGTGACAGCAATAATTAGGAACAAAACCACACTAGTTAAACAACATTTCTCCATTTTAACTACCAGTTGAACAAGTCAGATTAATAATTTTGTTTTGCTGGAATGTGAATTGACAACTGAATGAAACAGCTGAAGACAAATCGTTCCTCGACACTTTTCCCATGAGCGCACTGTCAATTTCAAGTCACTTTCATGAACTCAGAATTAACTGACTGGTCAGCCACTATTGCGGAATGATTTAGAAGGAGTATCTTCAGCAAATGGATTACTGCAATAAAAACAGCAACAATTTATTATAAGTTCCATGAATAAAAATGCAATTAGATAGTTATTAATGAGTAATTTCATTGGTGTCATGCATCTACAGTGCATGACTAGGTAATAAAAACAGTATTAGTGTACTGTAGTTCAATTTACATTGTTATTAGTTATTCATTTGTAACACATTGGTAGCTGCAGAAATACAATGACATACTGTGAATGAATACTATAATTGAAGTTATTATTTGTTAATTGCATTGTGTTTAATGGAACACAAGAAGAAAATATTACCCCAAAAAAAATCATTGGATTAGATAAAGATAGAATTTTAGATAGGATTTTTGAAAAATTTTGATTGTGAATAAAGCACCCCATGTACAGTGCTGAAATAAGGACTGGATTTAAAAACAGCTCTTTCATCTCTGATATATAAATTCAAGCCAAATATGTGTGGGTTAAATTGATTGGCCTTGCTAAATTGCCCCTTAGTGTCAGGGGAACTAGCAGGGTAAATATATAGGGCAGGATTTTCTGGCTGCATTCGCCCCAAAACCGGAAAATCCTGCCTGAGGTCAACAGGCCTTTGCATGGTCTGCTCCCCCAACCCTCCACTAGGTTATGAGGAGTGGGCCTGGGTGGAAGTGTGGTTGGTACAGACTCGATGGACTAAATGGTCTCCTATGCACTGTAGGGATTCTACGATTCTACGAAGCTCAAATTGATGGCATTAAACATGCTTTCTCTCAAAGTTTACTGGCTGAAAGTCGCAAACACATTGGTGTTATCGAAGGGAATATCTTCAATAACACCAATGTGTTTTTTTACATCACTATCTCCACAGCTGCCGCTGTGTTCTGAGATGGTCCTTTTTTTTATTCATTCATGGGACACGGGCATCATTGGCTGGCCAGTATTTATTGCCCATCCCTAGTTACCCCAGGACAGTTGAGAGTCAACGACATTGCTCTGAAGTCCCAAACAAGTCAAACTAGGTAAGGGTGGCAGATTTCCTTCCCTAAAGGACATTAATGAATCAAATGGGTTTTCCGACAATTGACAATGGTTTTATGGTCATCAGTAGATTCTTAATTCTAGATATCTTTTATTGAATTCAAATTTCACCATCTGCCATGGCGGAATTTGAACTTGGGTCCCCAGAGTATTAGCTGAGATTCTGGATTAATAATCTAGCGATAATACCACTCAGCCATCGCTTATCCCATTCTATCTTGGAGTCTATCTATCTAACATGGGACTTGATTAGTAGACAAGACTGTAGACTACTCTGATGTCTGCTTAGCACTTGCTTTATTAGTAGCACATCTAAACAAGTTCCAGCTCTAACAAAAGGTCATCCAGATTTGAAGCCTGATTCTCTCTCTGCAGATGCTGTCAGACCTGTCGAGTTTTCCACCATTTTCTGTTTTTGTTCCAGAGTAGGCGCACAGCTTGAGCCATGTTTCAATCTCTCTCATGAGTGTCCAACACATGACTGAATGATGTCAATAATACATCATTATCTGTATGATACATTAACATTTGTTAACCCATTATGTTACATCCACCACGGTTCAGAGCCTTTCACTTTAGGTGCACGATGGGTGATTGGCAGGCGGAGTTCACTCACTGTAGCCACTAGGAGATTTTCACAGTGCAGTTAATGTTCCAGCACCAACAGCAACTGCTATTTATATAGCATCTTTTATGCAATAAAATTTCCCAAGGTACTTTGCAGGAGTTTTAAAAAACAAAGCTGATCACTGAGCCACAGGGAGAGATACTTATAAGGAGAACCTTGCAGACAGAAATCCAAAATGATTCAAGGGGTCAGCATTTGAGCAGGTAAATGCCTAATAATTTTCAGGACTCAATGGGCAGCATGGTAGCACAGTGGTTGGCACTGCTGCCTCACAGCGCCAAGGACCCGGGTTCAATTCTCAGCTTGGATAACTCTCTTTGCAGAGTCTGCATGTTCTCCCTGTGTCTTCCTGGGTTTTCTCTGGGTGCTCCAGTTTCCTCCCACAGTCCGAAAGATATATTAGTTAGGTGCCATTGGCCATGCTAAATTCTCCCTCAGTGTAACCCAAACAGTGCCGGAGTGTAGCGACTAGGAGGTTTTCACAGTGCAGAGTTAATGTAAGCCGACTTGTGACACTAATAAATTTTAAACTCAATATTGAGGACAACAACTTTAGACTGTGACCTTTCTCCTCCCTTTTTTATATCCCATAGATTATTATCTCAGTGCAAAAACACTCCTTCCCCTTCCCACTTGCAACTGGTCATCTATCTCTTGTTTTTAAGATTACTCCACTTTTGTTGCAATCTCTTCCAGTTACAGTGCAGTACCTAACCCTCTCTCAGTTCCAATGAAGAGCCAATGGACCCAAAACATTAACTCTGTTCTCTCTCCGTACAGATGCTGCCACACCTGCTGAGTTTGTCCAGCATTCTGTCCTCCATTCTGGTTTCCAATTCCAGCATCCGCAGTATTTTCCTTACGCTAACACTTAGCTGTCCATCAACTTGCTTTCCACCAAGCAAGTCAGGTTAAAAATCGATCCCCATCATGTCACAAGTAAATTAAAACTGTGCAACAACCTGCAAAGAACACAAATTATTCTGGGTGTCAGAAAGTGTTAACTCGAAGCAGCCATTTCTCAGGGTAGTGAGGAGTGACAATTCATGGCGCAGCACTGCGAAGGAACTTAGCAAATCGGGAGGTGATATATGACTTAACTGCTTTACACTTGCTCTGGGAACATTGTATATTTATAAACCTTTCACATTCAAGTCAAAAGATCAGAAAGATAACTATGAAAGGGTAATTCAAAAAATGTGATCAATAAACACAAGCTGATTTACGACAGGAATTCTCTCCCTGCCAGCTCACTCAGAAAGCAGGACATGCTGCTGAATTATTTGTCCAAAATGTCAATGAACTGGCTAAATGTGGTGATTTTGGATCACCCAGAAAATGAGAACATTCAGAATAGGATGCCGAATGACTTTTGTGACAAAGGTTTGTCACAGAAGCTGCAAATTAAATTGGAACTGACGCTTGATGCAAGCTTTTCGAATAGGCTGTCACTCAGCACTGATGGAATGCCAAGTATCAGGTCAGAGGCCGACTAAAGAGCTGGAAGAGGACGCAATGAAGCTATAGTTGGTTTAGAAGTGGGAAAGAAAAGGAATGGAGCATTTTCAGAATGGGAAAGCTTCACCAAGACAGAGTACCTGAACCTTCGGCGTGCTGTAATCACAGACACAATCTCGAGTGCACAATTAAAGGTACAGAAAATGTAATAAACAAGTGCATTTTGAAATAATCTGTCACACACAAAGGTTGTGAACGCAGCAATCTCTAATAATAACTCACACCATCAGGAATAATTCTGCGCTGAATCAGCTACATGTAATGGCAACAGATAAAGCATGGCAAATCACAAGTGGCAAAGCTACATTTGTTTTATTGATAAAGGCACAGATATCTTTGTTGTATCATGGCACACGTACTACAGTCTACTCCAGCTATTCAACATTTAACACTTGAGTCCTGGTGGGACATTAAAATAATGTTTGCGCAGCACGGGAATCGTAGTGGGCGGGACAGGACCATGAAAAATTCTGTTGAATTTTGAGTGGGACTTTCCAGTCTTGGGGCAAGCGTGACTGGAAAATCCTGCTCAAAGAGTACACGAACAGTGTTTTGAAACTAATCTTCTTTTAAATTGAAGAAGTGTAGCCATTCCGCAGAAAGGGCCATTTACATTTTGATGAATTCTGAAAGGTATGTCCAGAAAGGTCATTTGCATTTTAATGACTTTGTCAAGATGGAGATTAACTCAGGGTCTTTCCAATTCCATGTGCATTGATAGGAAATAAAAGATCAATTGACCCAACAACTCCATTTTGTTTCACGGGTAAGTGTCCAGTTTAGTTTTATACTTTGTAATTTTATATTTAGCTCATAGATTTGAATGGCTACTAAGGAGTGGGAAGCGGAAGAACCCCTCCAGTGATAAGCAGAAGTTACAGCATCCAGTACAGGTGGCTGAGAGAGAAGTCAGCCCAGCAAGCGGAAGACCTGGTGTCAAGGAGTGGTAAGCCTGAAACACTACATCAGTGTTTCCCTCCCTCCTCCTCTAACCAAAACAAAGGGCTACTGTGAGAAGGTAAAAGTGAAGGTAAGAGTTTTATAAATTTTCCTAAATAATTTAGTTGGTGCTAAAATGTCAGTCGGTGGAGTTAAGGTCTGCACTTGTGAGATGTGGGAGATCCGTGACGTTTTCCGCATCTCAGATGACTACATCTGTAGAAAATGCACTCAATTGCAGCTCCTTACAAATCGCATGGATAGGTTGGAGCAGCAGTTGGATGTACACTGAGGAGCATGAAAGTGGCAGAAAGCATCATGGATAGGAGCTTTAGAGACGTGGCCACACCCAAGGTACAGGCAGATAGATGGGTGACCACAAGAAGGGGGAGTCAGTGCAGGAATCCCTTGTAGTCGTCCACTCCTCTAACAAGTATACTGTTTTGTATACTGTTGGGGGAGAATGGCTTATCAGGGGATAAAGCAGCAGCAGCCAAGGCAATGGTGCCATGTCTGGCTCAGTTGTAATGGGAGGGACAAAAAGCACCAGAGCAATAGTTACAGGGGACTCTAAGGGGTGCAAATAGGCACTACTGTGGACATAAAAGAGACTCCAGCCTCCCTGGTACCAGGGTCCAGGATGTCTCTGAATGGGCAGAAAGCAAAAAGAAGGAAGAGGGTGAACAGCCAGAGGTCGTGGTACATATTGGTACTAACGATGCAGGTAGAAGAATGATAGAACATAGAACATAGAACATTACAGCGCGGAACAGGCCCTTCGGCCCACAATGTTGCGCCGACCAGTCTTATTTTTTAAAAAAAACATTGACCCACTAATCTAAACCAATCCCTTTTCGTCCATAAACCTATCCACCAATCTCTTAAACGCCCCCAAACTAGGCGCATTTACAACTGCAGCAGGCAGGGCATTCCAGTCCCTCACCACCCTCTGGGTAAAGAACCTGCCCCTGACATCCGTCCTATAACTACCCCCCCTTAATTTAAAGCCATGCCCCCTCGTGCTAGCTTTCTCCATCCGAGGAAACAGGCTATCACCATCCACCCTATCTAAACCTCTAATCATCTTATATGTTTCTATAAGATCCCCTCTTAGCCGCCTTCTTTCCAGTGAAAACAACCCCAAATCCCTCAGTCTCTCCTCATAGGACCTCCCCTGCATACCAGGCAACATCCTGGTAAACCTCCTCTGCACCCTCTCCAAAGCCTCCACATCCTTCCTGTAATGTGGGGACCAGAACTGCACACAGTACTCCAAGTGCGGCCGCACCAGAGTTGTGTACAGTTGCAACATGACACTGCGACTCCTAAATTCAATCCCCCTACCAATAAACGCCAAGACACCGTACGCCTTCTTAACAACCTTATCTACTTGATTCCCAACTTTCAGGGTGATGAGGTCCTGCAGCTAAACAACTGGTGTAGGATGGAAGGTTTCCGATATCTGGACTTTTGAGGTCTCTCCTGGGGCAGATGGGACCTGTACAAGAAGGACAGGTTGCATCTAAACTGGAAGGGCATAAATATTCTGGGCGGGAGATTTGCTAGTGTTACACGGGAGGATTTAAACTAATTTGGCAGATGGCTGGGAACCAAAGCAAATGTGAATTAGCTGAAGGGGAACCAAAGAGTAGGGTCAGTAAGACTCAGAGAAAGAGCAGACAGGGTGTGGTTGCTAATCATAGAGGGTTTGGTAAACTGAAGTGCATTTGTTTCAATGTTAGAAGTGTAACAGGTAAGATAGATGAAATTAGAGCTTGGATTAGTACTTGGAACAATGATGTTGTTGCTATTACTTGGATAAGGGAAGGACAGGATTGGCAGCTTAACATTCCAGGATATCGATGTTTCAGGCAGGATAGAGGAGGATGTAAAAGGGGTGGGGAAGTTGCACTGCTGGTGAAGGAGATTATCACAGCTGTACTGCGGGAGAACACCTCGGAGGGCTCATACAGCGAGGCAATATAAGTAGAGCTCAGGAATAGGAAGGCTGTAGTCACAATGTTGGGAGTTTACTATAGGCTGCCTAACTGCCAGTGGGAGATAGAGGAACAGATATGTAGGCAGATCTTAATCAGTTTGCAGATGACACAAAGGTTGGTGGATTTGTGGATTGCGATGGGGTGTTCAATTCTGGTCACCACACTACCAGAAGGATGTGGAGGCTTTGGAGAGGGTACAGAAAAGATTTACCAAGATGTTGCCTGGTATGGAGGGCATTAGTTATGAGGAGAGGTTGGAGAAACTTGGCTTGTTCTCATTGGAACAATGGAGATTGAAGGACAACCTGATAGAAGTCTATAAGATTATGAGGGGTACGGACAGAGTGGATAGTCAGAAGCTTTTTGCCAGGGTAGAAGAATCAATTACAAGGGGGCATAAGTTTAAGTGTGAGGGATAAGGTTTAAAGGAGATGTACAAGGCAAGTTTTTTAGACAGAGAATAATGAATGCCTGGAACTCGCTGTCAGAGGAGGCAGTGGAAGCGGATACGACAGTGACTTTTAAGGGTCGTCTTGACAAATACATAAATAGGATGGGAATGGAGGGTACCCGGAAGGTTAGGGGGTTTTAGTTCAGTCAGGCAGCAAGCTTGGAGAGTCAAAGGGCCTGTTCCTGTACTGTAATTTCTTTTGTTCTTTGTTCTTTGGTATGAGAGTAAATAAAATATGCTGGCAGAATTGAGAAAACTACTTGATTTATAGGTTAAAGCAGGCTGATTGTAAAATCACTTTGTGCTCCACAGAGAGAATTTAATTGCATCAGCTCAGCTCAGCTCACAGCATTCTCACTTCTAAGTTAAGAAGTCATGGGTTAAAGTCAACTACAGACTTAAACAGAGGATCTAGCTTGAAACTTCAGCACAGTACTGAAGGGATGCTGCACTGTCAGAGATGCAACCACAGAATCACTGAAATGTTATGGCAGGGAAGGAGGTCATTTAGCTCATCGTCATCTTGTCTGCATCAGCTCTCCGAGTGAGCAAATTACCTAGTTCCATGTTCCTGTCTTCTCGCATTCTCGGCGGGATTATCCAGCCCGGCTCGCCCCAAAACTGGAAAATTCTTTTCAAATAATAGTCTGATTCCCTTTTAAATGTTTCAGCTGAATCTGTCTCCACCCCACCCGCAGGCAGTGCATCATTCTGGACCTTTTATCATATTACTATTGCCTCTATGACTAATTCCTTTCAATCTGTGTCCCCTGTTCATGGACAAGTGAAAGCAGTGTTTCCCTTTTCACTCTGCAGATTCCATGCTTTTGAAAACCTCTATTAAATCTCCGCTCAACCTTTCTTTGAGTGGAGTGGTCCTAACCACTCCAATCTATGTTCATAATATAAATTCCTCATCCCAGGAACCATTCCCATGAATCTTTTCTGAACTATCTCCAATAGCTTCACATTTTTCCTTAAATGTGGTGTCCAGAATTTGACACAATACATCAGCTGAAGCCAAACTAGTGACTTATACAAGTTTAATATAACCTATTTCCCTTTGTACATGTGCCCCTATTAATAAAGCCCAGGGCAGGCTTTAGTAAATGCTCACTCAACCCATCCTACCATCTTCAGTAGAATTTGAAAATGAAAGAAGGTTGTAGAGTACAAAAGGAGGCTACTTGTATCATCGCATCTCCGTCAGCTAAAAAACAAGCCACCAGCCTTCCCACATCCTTCCAGCATCTGGTCTGAAGTCCTTCAGTGACTTATATACATATATACACAGATACCTCTGCTTTTGCACTCCTAATAGAGTAGACTCCCTGCATTCTTTCTACCAAAATGAATCATTTCACATTTCTCTGCATTGAACTCCATCTGCCACCTGTCTGCCCATTCTACTACCTTGCCTGTGTCTTTTTGAAGTTCTACACTTTCCTTCCCACAGTTCGCAATGCTTCCCAGTTTTATACCATCCCCAATTGTGCCATGTACGCCACAGTTTAGGTCATTAATACACATCAGGGAAAGCCTCCTCCAGCCTGAAAACATCCATTAACAACAACTCTCTGCTTCTTGCCACTCAGCAAATGTTATTATTTTGCTACTGCCCCTTTTATTTCATGAGATATAACTTTGCTCACAAGTCTGTTGTGCAGCATTATATCAAATGCCTTTTGGGGAAGTCCATCTTTCAGAACAGGCATCAAGTCATAGAATCCCTACAGTGCAGAAGGAGGCCATTCGGCCCATCGAATCTGCATCGACCACAATCCCACCCAGGCCCTATCCCCATAACCGCATGCACTTACTTTTTTAATCCCCTGATACTAAGGGGTAATTTAGCACGGCCAATCCATCTAACCAGCACATCTTTTGGACTGTGGGAGGAAACTGGAGCACCTGGAGGAAACCCACACAGACACAGGGAGAACGTGCAAACTCTACACAGACAGTCACCTGCGCAAGGCCAGAATCAAACCCAGGTCCCTGGCACTGTGAGGTAGCAATGCTAACCAGTGCTGCCGTGCCACCTAAAGTGAGCCTCTGCCTGTCTATTCAAAACAGATAGAGAAAAAAATGTAATTGCACAATTTGAAAAAGAGCAAGCAATCAACTGGTATTCCAGCCAACAGCCCTTGCTCCAGCAAATCAAATGTTGTTCATTTTCTGTTTGCTGTGCTCGCTTACATAACTAAAGTCATTGCTCTTCATAACAGTTGCTGTTGGTTGTAAAGCGCTTTGTGGCAATCCCGACAATGTGATGCAAGTTCTTGATTGTAGCTGATATTTTCCAGAAATTTAATTCAAGAAATAAACGCATTACATCCTGCGGATGAGGTACAAGTATATGTTAAAGCAATAAAGCTTTAAAGTGAATGAGGGCATACCGGAGATTTGTAATTATAATCACATTCTTGTATTTAAACCTATCTCCATTGTACATTTAAAACAGTCACTGTGCACTCTTTATCTACTTATTTAAGGAATTACAATCCACTTCTGAGTTTGGCTCTTGTCCAGATACTTTCCACATATGGTCCAGGTTAACATGCCAAGCATCTGCAGATCACAAACCCATTGGTGACAATATTAATGATCTGCTTTTCCAGTCTTTTGATTTTTAGGAAAGAGACTAATTGTGTGATTATTTTTCAAATACAAGAGAAAGTTTGGGTGGAACTCTCCCAGAAAAATTCTAAGTGCCGAAATCTTGTAAAGCTGGACTAATGCCGCTGGTATTTTCAGTGGGATTTTTGAATTGAATCTCACATACTCTGCGTTTCACAGAGTGCCCTACCATGAATCACACTGAAAATCAGGGGGTTGGGCCTATTTCCACTGAAGAGGCTAGCAGCATAGCACTGAGTGCACCACTGCACATGCACCGACCTGTCAGAGCAGACATTGGCACAGGCGCATTATCCCCATCCGGCCAGCCTCCCGATTGCTGGCCAGCTTGATTGCTGGCTAGCTCTGTGGCCCTGCAACACTGCCCCTCCAATCCCCCCGATCGTTGGCCTCCCTAACGTATCCGGGCCAGCCCCTTCCAGCCCATCTTGATCTCCCCCAACACACTCCAACACCGGCAGTCCTGTCTCCCCCCTCCCACTCCCTGCTGCCCTGAGCCCTCCAGGCAGGCTGACAACTCTCCCCACCCCAATGGCCAGCCCCATTCACTGGCCTACCCCCGCTCTGTCCCTGATCTCAATGCAGAGTGGCATTGGGAACCCCAACCCCATCAACCCCCCTCAGAGGCACTGCCCCCATTAGGCCCCATCCGGCACTGCCCAATTCCCAGTTGGCAGTGCCACAAAGTGCCCCCTGGACGTTTCCACTTTGCCCCTTGGGTAGTGTCAGGTTGGCACTGCCAAGCTGGCAATGCCCGATGGGCACCCCCCGTTATCCCCAACTGTTAACAGGTCTCTACCGCCTCCCTTCACTCAAGCAGGGTCGGGCAGCCAGCTCCCTGCAAGTGTTACAAACCCTGCTGGAGTGAAACACTTCTGGCTGGTTGGGGGGGGAGGGGTGGGAGACACCAGCAGGCCCAGACACTTCAGTCCTACACCTGCTAATGAGATGGAAATGGTGGTTTAGAAGAACGAGAGGTAATCTCATTGAAACTGACAAGATTCTGGAGGGTAGACACTGCAAAGTTGTTCCCTCTGGCCGAGCATTCTGGTTTCAGGAAAAAGGGCCAATCATTTAGGGCTGAGATGAGGAGAAGTTACTTCATTCAGAGGGTTGTAAATCTTTGAAATTCTCCACCACAGAGGACTGTAGATATTTCATGTTGAGTATATTCAAAGCTGAGATAGACAGATTTTTGACCTCTCAGGGACTTGAAGAACACAATACATAAGAAATAGAAGTAGGAGTAGGCCACCAAGTCCTTCACGCCTATCCTGCCGTGGCTGATTAATATCAGCCTTAATTCCTTTTCTGCTCTGTTTTGCCCATTGCCCTCTATTCCTCAATCTATTAAATACTTATCCACCTTGATTTTAAATACTTCTAATGATCCAGCATCCACCATCCTTTGGGACAGAGAATGCCAGAGATCATTACCCTCTGCAGAAGAAATTTCTACGCACCTCAGGTTTAAATGGCTGGCCCTTTAACTTGTAGCTATGTCCTCTTGTTTGAGACTCTCCCACTAGTGAAAACATCTCACAATCCGCCCTAGCAAGCCCCCTCAGGACCTTATATGTTTGAATAAGGTCACATTTCACTCTTCTAAATTCCAAGGAATGCAGGGCCAGATTACTTGGTCTCTCTTGAGAGGACAACACTCACAACCGAGGAATTAGCCTGATGAATCTCCTTTGGACTGCCTCCAACGTCACTATCACTGGCCAGAATTCTCCGACTTTGACTACAGCTGGGATTCTCCAGTCCCGCTGCAGTGAATGAAATTTTGGCCAAACGTCAAATACGACATTGGAGAATTCCAGTCACTGTTTCAGAACTAGGGCTCGGTCAGTCTGGACTAAGGTAAGAAGAAATTTCTTCACACAGCAGGTTATGAATCTTTGAAATTCTTTACCCCCAACAGCTGTCGATGTTCAATCATGGGGTATATTCAAGGCAAAGATTGATAGATTGTTGGATGCTAAAGGCAATCAAGACATAACGGGATAGTATAGGAAGATGAGTCCAGATAAAATCATAGAATCCCTACAGTGCAGAAGGAGGTCATTCAGCTCATCTAGCCTGCACTAACAATAATTCCACCCAGGCTCTATCCTTGTAAACACAAGTATTTACCCTGCTAATCCTCGTAACTGAAGGGCAATTTAGCATGGCCAATCAACCTAACCTGCACATCTTCGGAGTGTAGCTATGATATCGTTCAATGACAGAAGGACTCAATGGTCTGTTCTTGTTCTAATTTCTCCTATTTTTATATCAAAAGAACCGTCACTGAAATAATGGGCTAAATAGCCTCCTCTGATTTCCAAATCAGAGAATTAGGAATGAATTAACAATACTCAAATCCCTGAGCTGCCTTCCCCTTTACATTTCTCTCTGGTGACAGATATATAGCGTTGTAGTAACACACTACATCACTTACTGGTAGAATACATATTTCTTATGGCTTCCTGCCTTACATGGAACCCACAGAGCACCACTATAACATGCCTCTAACAATAATGATTTCTGTACACAGTACTGTACAGTGAGTTTGTTACATTTTCAATGCATCTTGTTTCAAATAGTGCTAACATTAAGCAACAATCCTTTTATATCACCTGACTGCTTTCACTGGCACACTAGAATATAATGCAACTTAAAAGCATCAATTAAATAGGCCGGTTTTATATCCATTGCAATCCCAATGAAATGTACTGCAGTAATAAAAGAAGCAATATTCTTTTAACAACTTTTACAGCCTATTATTCAAAGCTATCAAAATACGTTCAATGCTACAAAACATATCAGTGAAGAAGATTTCAAAAACATTAAGCTTGCTTCAGAATTGAATGCTAATTTTCAGACTGAGTGAGCTTCTTCCTGTGCAGAAAGAAATCCGAGAACCCTTATCAGTGGACAGAGGCAATAAAGATAACATTGCAGATTTTTATAACTCAAGGTCACCAATGCATAAAATAAGTCCCAAATTAATATCGTGGCCTAGGCAACACCTCCTCCAGGATTATCCTCAATCATTCCCTGGTCAGGTCCCTCAGTCGAGAGATTTCCCATCTTAACAAACCCCAACTTTGAAAATGTCAACCTGATGGTGGGATTTCCAGTTGAGAGAGTGGGGGCTGGGGGACACAAAGCCTCAGCACTGTATTTAAATAAATTAAAATAATAATAAATCAAAATACATTCCTTCAGGCCTCATTGCTCACTCCTGATAACCAACCCTCACACGATCCATATGCTCCATCCTTGCCAACCCACCCCCCATGGGATCCATAATTCCTATATTAACCCATGACCCTCTACCACTTCCATGACCTCCAAGCCTCCCATGCCACGTTCTCCTGAAAGTGATAACTATCTCCTTTGTTTTACTGACACTGAGGGAGAGATTACTGTTGTCGCACCAGTTCACCAGATTTTCTAGCTCTTCCCTATATTCTGTCTCATCATTGTTTGAGATCCTACCTACTACGATGTGTCATCAGCAAACTTGAAACTGAAGTTGGAGGGGAATTTTGGCCGCACAGTCATAGGAGTATAAGGAGTATAGTAAGGGGCCGAGGACACTGCCTTACAGGGTACCAGTGTTGAGGATAATGGTGGAGAAGGTGTTGTTGCCTATCCTTACTAATTATGGTCAGTGGGTTGGGAAGTCTAGGGACAGCCAAAAAGGGAGGAGTTGAGCCCTAGGCCACGGAGTTTGCAGATGAGTTTGTTGGGATAATGGTGTTGAAGGCTGAGCATGGACAGTTACTGAACATCTTTTACAGAACTTGGACAGTTACTGGACAACTTTGACAGCTAGTTCTTTGACAGTTCCTTGACAGCTGAGCAGCTCTTTTACAGCTTGACAGTTCTAAAGTGTTTGTGTGTAAAAAGTGCATAATCACATTCACTTTTAACAATCACAAAGGGTGCCTTACCTCTCCAAAGGGATACCATGACTTTGCAAATGAATCCGCTAAGCTCAGATTTCTTTTCTCCTATTCCAATCTACACACACCAGATTCCACATTCCTGTTTCTCCAAACCTTGACTGTCGTTAGTCCCTGTCACCAGGTATTGCAACCCAATACATTAGGAGTTGGCAGAATGCCAACTTGCGTTTGATGAAAGCATCGCAGGCAACTGGACAAATCATATCAACTGCGGTGCCAGCCTATCGGACAAATCAAAGGAGGTGCAAGCACTTAAACATAGTGGAAATCGAGGTGGTAGAAAAATTTGTGTCTTTTGTTTTTCTGATGGAGAAAGAGGAGAAGGAACCCGAGATGAATATAAAAGTAGGGAGGTCTTGCTGCAGCTGTATAGGGCATTGGTGAGGCCGCAGCTGGAGTACTGTGTGCAGTTTTGGGCGCCGCACCTGCGCAAGGATATTTTGGCCCTGGAGGGAGTGCAGAGGAGGTTTACTAGGCTGATACCGGAGTTAAGGGGGTTGAGCTATGAGGAGAGGCTGAATAAACTAGGCTTGTACTCGTTAGAGTTTAGAAGAATGAGGGGAGATCTCATTGAGACGTATAAGATGATGAATGGGATGGATAGGATAGAGGTGGAAAGACTCTTCCCGCTCAAAAAAGACAGTAGGACTAGGGGGCACAGCCTCAAGATAAAGGGGGGGCGGTTCAGAACGGAGTTGAGGAGGAACTTCTTCACTCAAAGGGTGGTGAATCTCTGGAATTCTCTGCCCGTTGAAGTGGTGGAGGCTGCCTCGCTAAATATTTTTAAGAAGCGGGTTGATGGGTTTTTGATAAGAGAGGGGATTAAGGGTTATGGGGAGAGGGCGGGAAAGTGGAACTGAGCCACGACAGATCAGCCATGATCTTATTGAATGGCGGGGCAGGCTCGAAGGGCCAGATGGCCTACTCCTGCTCCTATTTCTTATGTTCTTATGTTCTTATATTGCTAAAAATGTTCAAGTGCATATGCATGCCAGTAAAAAAAATTATATTGAATAGACATGCATTCAGTGTTACCAACAAAAATACTGATGAATCTATTTAGTCATACACCATGGGGGCAATTCTCACAGCCTGCAGAGTTGCCCTAGTAGCACAGTGGGCAGGGAGACTTAGCGGAAGCCATTTAGTGGGCTTCCCGCCCGTTGGATTCCCAGCACCAGAAATTGGCACAGAGCTGAATAAATTATGTAAATGCTGATTTCAATATAATTTACATATAATTAGCGGGCTCGGGTCTGAAGTCTCCACTGAAGAATGGTTCACTCCAGTGGGTTTTACAGCAGCTCCCCACTAATAGGGAGCTGGCAGCCCAAACTCGCTGAATGACGGGCGGCATGAGGGCCTCCCGGGAGGTCAGGGGTAAGAGGAAGGTGCTCCCTGGGCATTGCCAGCTTGACAGTGCTAGCCTGACCCCTGGCACTGCCCAAGAGACAAAGGGGGCATCAGGCTGTGCCTGTAGAGGGTTGGGGCCTCTGGGGGGAGATCGGTGGGGGTGGGGGGTGTCTCGCTGCCATTCTGCACTGAGATCAGTGACAGAGGGAGGGAGGCCAGTGATCGGGGCTGGCCATCAGTACTGGGGGGAAGGGGGGCGGAGGAAGGTCAGGGGGGCACTCGCGCCTGCCCGGGGGGGGAGCGGGAGCTGACCTGGACACGTCCGGGAGACCAGCAATTGGGTGATGGTGGGGTTGCATAGCCAACAATGCAAGGTCATGGGGCTGGCCAGAGATCGGGAGGCTGGCAATGCGGGGTTACTGCGCATGCATCGATTTCCACTCTGACAGATTGACACATGCGCAGTGGCCTGTTCAGTGCTATGCTGCCAGCATCTCAGGTGGGAATAGGCCCCATCAAATATTTTTTATGAGATTCGCACTAAGGCTCTCTGTAATGCTCAGAGTATGGGAGATTCATTTTGAAAATCCTGCTGATCTTTTCAGCAGGATGTACTCCAGTTTTTACATGAATTCGGCACTTAGAATTTTTTGGGGAGAATCCCACCCATGACTCTAAAAATCCTAGCAAAAATATAGATGCTTGGACCCACACCAACACCCTGTGAGAGATTGCATTGTGTGTGAGGTCCATACTGATGTTGTCAACACACAACTTCTTCATCAGAAAGATTTAATACTGGAATCTGTGAAGTCCATCTGCATTCAGAAAGAAGCAGCAAAGAGTTAAGGTAGGAAATATAAGTTTTCATGGCACAAGGTGTGCCCTAATCCAACTGCAGACACCATCGCTCACGGGAACAGCACTGTTTGGCTTTTTTTGAACAAATGTGGCAAATGGAAGCATTCTGTAAAATGTTGCATATCCGAACCACAATGTCCTGCCAATGCCACCAGCCACATTGCAGCCAGCCATTGCTCCAGGGTAAATGAACTCAGAGTAACCAAAGCACTGAGCTTCCAAAGACACATGACTGTGAGAGTGTCAATCCCATTGGAGAAGGGTGAGATTTTCACCACGTTAAACATTTCCCCCAGCAAACCTGCACCAAAAATAAAGACTGATACTGGAGAAAGTGCAACATCCTGCCCAAACAGTTGCTGCAGGTAATTGACCTATACACTGCATCAGGGCCTAACACTCAGGTGGATCACATGGCATTTAGCAGAAAACATATCGGCATGGAAGGTATGGCCACTCTCCATTGCATACAGGACAGCTTCCAGTTTGACATTGTTGACCAAAAAGTGAGGCCAATGTTGACCACATCACATTGGGTTAATCCACCTTGGTCCAGATGTACACACTCTGCAGCACCAGGCCCCAGAAATGATAGAACCTAAAGACCTATTCAACTGCAACATCATTGGGAAGCTACCTGTGATACACCCTGTGGGGCCAGATGACTCAGTATGACCAATAATTTGTGCTCCAAGAAGAATGCCCCTAGCTGTGAAGCAGATATAGTCAATAAGCTGGACTGGGTGACAACACGGGGTATCATAACACCCAATGATGAAGCCACTGAATAGGTTTCAGCAATGATGGCTGAGTTAACAAAGACAGCACGGTTAGGCTCTGCATCAACCCAGTTCACCTAAACAAGGCACTGATCAGACCTGATCACCCGATGAAGATGGTTGAACAGGTTAGTGCTGATGTGCCCAATGTCAGGGTTTTCAGAATCTTGGATGCAAAGTGAAGATTCTGGTAAACCCCATTGAATGAAGAATCATTACATTCATGTCTCTGATAGGCAGATACATTTCCTCCACATGCCCAATGGGATCTTTACCAGTAGGGAGGTTTTCCAACAGTGCACGGAGCAACTCTAAACCCTGGAAGATCATTGTCAATGACATCCTAGTCTGGAGTTGTACAATGCAAGAGCATGATACATGTCTTCCTTTAGTCCCTGACAGAATTAAGACCATACAACTCAAGCTCAAGCCTGCTTAATGCCAGTTGGATCAACCAACTCCATATGCGGGTCTCTTACAGACAAATTATCTTTCCAAGTTCATTCCTTGTTAGAGTGAGATCACCGGACTCTTCATCAGCTCCTCTCACACAGACTCACTATGCCCAGATTGAGAAGGAACTCCTCATCCTAGTTTTCACCTGTCAGAAAGTCCATGACTTTATGGTTGTAAGCGTTGAAACTGATCATCAGCCATTCATAACTAAAAATGTTATTTTACATTGTGCCTGTATAACCGTAATGCATGAGACTCAAACTGCAATGCTACAACCTCAGTGTCATCTACAAATGCGTTAAGGAGTTGTACTTGGCCAATGTCCTGTTCAGAGACTTCCTATACACCACTAATCAGGCAAATCGTGAGGAGGACATTGACATCATGGCCTTTCAGGCACTTACCTCTTGCTGAATCGAGGAATTTAAAGGTGGCCTAGCGGCGAACCTCACATGCAGGCAGCTCCACAACATCATTATGAAAGGCTGGCCCAAGTCCTCAGAGAAGTGCCCCATGGGCTCCTCACATCTTTCTCTATAAGAGAGGAGCTAATTGTGTGAGAAGGACAGAGACCATGTGGCCAGTGATTCATCATCCCACCTCACTGCAGAGGTACAATATCCATCAACTCCACCAAGGGCACCAGGGCTGGAAGCAACCAGATCCAGGGCAAAGGAATCCCTACACTGGTCCTCAATGTAGATATTGAGAGGGTCACTTCAAGGTGTGCACCATGCAACGTGCTTAAGCCATGTCAAGCCAAATATCCACTACATCTACATGAGGTCTGGACATCATGGCAGCAGGTCTTTGAATGGAACAGTAAAAAGCACTTGGTCCTAGTCCATTCATACTCTGGTTGGTTTGAACTTGACTACCTGGCAAATGTGAAGAGCAATATGGTCATAGGAAAGCCCAAGGGCCACTTTATCACACATGGCATGCCTCAGAAAACAATGATGGGCAACGTTCTTCTCAAGGGTCTTTACACATGCATTAACTTTGAGTATATTGAGTTGTTTCCTGTACTTGCAGTCAAACGGCAGAATGGGTGATATGCTCAGCCAAGCATCAACTTGGGAAATGTGTCTGAAACTACACAGATTTTTCTGCTGCAGTCCTCAGCCTGCAAAATGTGCTGAGACAGGGTCTGCCCTTGTCAACACAGCTAATGTTCTCCAGACACAGCAGGACCACAATCCCATTGCCGAGACCCTCTTGCAACCGAGAGTCTGAACCAATGTGAATAGCACCCTCATGACGCAGTGACAAAGCACCCTCACGAAGCAATCACAATGCATGCACATTCTACCCTTTACAACATGGTCAAATGGTCAGGATCCAGGCCACACACGGCCATAACAAATTGATGGTCTATAAAATAATGAGGAGCATAGATCAGCTAGATGGTCAATATCTTTTGCCAAAGGTAGGGGAGTCTAAAACTAGAAGGCATAGGTTTAAGGTGAGAGAGAAGAGATACAAAAGGATCCAGAGGGGCAATTTTTTCACACAGAGGGTGATGAGTGTCCAGAACAAGCTGCCAGAGGTAGTAGTAGCAGTGGGAACAATTTTGTCTTTTAAAAAGCATTTAGACAGTTACATGGGTAAGATGGTTATAGAGGGATATGGGCCAAATGCGGGCAATTCGGGCTAGCTTAGTGGTTAATAAAAAGGGTGGCAATGACATGTTGGGCCAAAGGGCCTGTCTCCATGCTATAAACCTCTATGACTCTATTCAGCCATACCCTAGACAAACAGGTATGGGGTTTCCTCAGATGGTGCTCATTATGCACCAGTGTCACATACTGCAGGTATCTGAACCAGCACCAACAACCACCACAGCACCCCAGGTACCTGGCCAACAATCCAGGCACCCTGCACCAATAGAACTGGAGCCCCTTCAGGGGCCAAAACAGCCATGGGCTACACAATAAGGACAAATGATGCCATCCACACATCAACCTGAGGGCATCTCAAGAACAGCCAACTGGCACAATCACATGCTCAGGGCACATAAGGTCAAGGACTATGCGATTAACTAGTTTACAAATGAACTTTGTTTCTTAAAGAGGGGGAAGGAGACGTGATGAGCCATGCAGCAGCCCAATCAGTGATTTGGACAACATAAATAGTTATGTGTTGTTAGCCCTGTTCAACTTTGTATGTTGTAAGTAGCTTACATCTTGTGACTGATCTCTTACACTGTTACACCTCTGTGCTACCGATTGTTCCAACTTAAATGGGGAGGATGTATGAATTCATGGCTTTGCTCTATAACCCATTGCTTCCAGTTGCTCTAATCCACTCATTGAGGTCAGTTTTCACCCTCTCCTTACTGTGGTTGAGAATTTTTCATCTATCTAAAGCAATGCTGCAACATGATTTGAATATTCCAAAGCAGCAGATGTTGTCAAATGTGAAAAACAGATCAAACTTTAGATAGCTACTATTCTTAGCTGGGCAGAAGAAATTCCAGACCAGACTGTTTTAATATAATGTGGAAATTTAATTCCATATTTATGCTGTTGGTGCAAATATGAATTTCCAAAGCATTGCAAATAATGACACTTACACACTGCATGATTAATGATTGTGGAAACAGTAGATGAAATAATTTGCAGCTCATTATAGAAATTTTTAATGCCAATATCATCTGCATATTAAAAATCTTAAATGTGCATTCTGATGGCATAATACCTACGGAGTCCTATCATGCATTTGTCATCCTTTTAAGTCATTCTCAATCATTGTTAAATTTATAATAATTATCCCAGATTTATTCTACTGTATCTAAATTTCTTTTATTTACCTTTGATTGGCTGATTCAAGCACCCAATTAGCTCTGAACCTATTTTCTCAATGGCTGCTGCATCCCCAACAATTAATATTGAAGGAAACTAAAGTAATTGAGCCAGTCCCGTGATGGATATAACTGCAAGATATTTAAACTTTTTAAACTGTGCTTCCGGCATTATAATTAGGGTAGTTTACCCTTTGTGCATTTTCTACCCAGTTTTTTGCAAGACAATCTTAAAGTACAGTCTGCCTCAACTCCCTTTGTCCAAGAACCGGCTCCACATTGTTTCCAGTTTGTGACTGACACCTCAAACCTACCCAGTGCTGTGACCTGCAACCAGACTTATAACTGATACCAGAATGCATTTCAAGGATGCATGGCAATTGCAGCGCGTACCTGCATTACATTTTACATGCTATGGGTCTGTCCTTATAGACAAATATTCAACCACTGAACTACAACAGCACGTGAGTTTCACTAGTATATGCACTGTCGATGTGACACTTGATTGAACACAAACAGATGAGTGTTTTTCATTTATTTTTTCTTCTTCTCTAACATGCCATCAATTAAAAAGACAATCCACGTGCTTTCAACATACTTGCGAGGTTGAGGTCTGGAGCCAGAGTTCATTATGTCATGATATGATGTTTAAAGCACAGAGTCTCCACAGTCCAGACAAAAAAATGTCTGTAATTAGTGCTGCACCCTATGGAGCACTGTGACTCCAACTGCCTTCATGCCAAAGAAAGTAATTGTTTTAATTCTCTGCACTGTGAGATACTGATCAGTAGCACGTTAGTTGAGTAATGGCACATAATCAAATTACAGTATGATTGACAATGCAGACACACCAATTGAACTGGTCAACTCTCAGTCAATGGTTTTATTATGATTTCTGGTGAGCGTGACCGAGTCCTGAACCAAACTTAACAGAATCATAGAATTATTTCACTGTAGAATGAGGCCATTTGGCTCATCGTGTCTGTACTCGCTCTGCAAATGAGCAATTCCCCTAGTACCATTCCCCCAACTTTTCCCCATAACCCTGCACATTCTGCCTTTTCGAGTAACAGTCTGATTCCCTTTTTGAGTGTTTCAGTTGAACCTGCCTCCACCGTACTCTCAGGCAGTGCAGTTCAGGCCTTTAATCACTCACTGTATGAATTTATTTTCCTCAAATTACTTTTTCTTGTTTTACTGATTACTTTAAAGCTGCCTTTAAATCTCGTTCCCAATCCTTTCACAAGTGAGAACAGTTTCTCTCTATCTTTCTAGCTGTTCAAACCCTTAAAGTTTTGAATACTTCTTTCAAATCTTCATTAAGAGTCAATGCAACTTAAATATGGTCACTTTGAACCTAACGCAAAATCTACGAAAACCCACCGAAATTTCCCCACTATAAATTCAGGTGATCAATTGCCAACTTTGTTAAAAGGTCTTCAGTTCAGTCACAAAATAACAAAGACCTGGCACAGATACTTCTAACCATAGACTCATAGAGTCATAGAACATAGAACATAGAACATTACAGCGCAGAACAGGCCCTTCGGCCCACGATGTTGCGCCGACCAGTTACAAAAACAATGACCCACTAGCCTATACCAATCCCTTTTCGTCCATAAACCTATCCAGAGATCTCTTAAACGCCCCCAAACTAGACGCATTTACAACTGCAGCAGGCAGGGCATTCCAATCCTTCACCACCCGCTGGGTAAAGAACCTACCCCTGACATCCGTCCTGTAGCTACCCCCCCTTAATTTAAAGCCATGTCCCCTCGTGCTAGCTTTCTCCATCCGAGGAAAAAGGCTATCACTATCCACCCTATCTAAACCTCTAATCATCTTATATGTTTCAATAAGATCCCCTCTTAGCCGCCTTCTTTCCAACGAAAACAACCCTAAATCCCTCAGTCTCTCCTCATAGGACCTCCCCACCATACCAGGCACCATCCTAGTAAACCTCCTCTGCACCCTCTCCAACGCCTCCACATCCTTCTTGTAATGCGGGGACCAGAACTGCACACAGTACTCCAAGTGCGGCCGCACTAGAGTAGTGTACAGTTGCAACATTACACTGCGACTCCTAAATTCAATCCCCCTACCAATAAACGCCAAGACACCGTACGCCTTCTTAACAACCTTATCTACTTGATTCCCAACTTTCAGGGATCTATGTACACACACACCTAGATCCCTCTGTTCATCCACACTATTCAAAGTCCTCCCGTTAGCCCTATACTCGACACATCTGTTGCTCCAACCAAAGTGAATTACCTCACACTTCTCCGCATTAAATTCCATCCGCCACCTCTCGGCCCAGCTCTGCAACCTATCTAAGTCTCCCTGCAGACTATGACACCCTTCCTCACAATCTACCACACCTCCAATTTTGGTGTCATCAGCAAATTTACTAATCCACCCAACTATACCCTCATCCAGATCATTAATAAAAATTACAAACAACAGTGGCCCCAAAACAGATCCCTGAGGCACACCACTCGTAACTGTACTCCATGATGAATATTTACCATCCACCACCACCCTCTGTCTCCTATCTGATAGCCAATTCCTGATCCAACTTCCTAGATTACCCACAATCCCATACATCTGCATTTTCTGCAGAAGCCTACCATGGTGAACCTTATCGAACGCCTTACTAAAATCCATGTATACCACGTCAACTGCCTTACCCCCATCCACCTCTTTGGTCACCTTCTCAAAAAACTCAATAAGGTTAGTAAGGCACGACCTACCCGCTACAAAACCATGTTGACTATTTCTAATCAATTCATTACACTCCAAATAACTATAAATCCTATCCCTAATAATTTTTTCTAAAACCTTGCCCACAACAGAAGTAAGACTCACCGGTCTATAATTCCCGGCAAAGTCTCTGTTCCCCTTCTTAAACAATGGGACAACATTCGCTATCCTCCAATCCTCCGGGACTACACCAGAGACCAATGACGACCTGAAGATCTGAGCCAGAGGCTCTGCAATCACCTCTCTAGCCTCCCAGAGAATCCTAGGGTAGATCCCATCCGGACCAGGGGACTTATCTATTTTCAGCCCCTCAAGAATTTCCAGCACATCCTCTTTATCAACCGTAATACTGTCTATTTTACACCCCTGCAACCCAATGTCCTCCTCAGCTATATTCATGTCCCCCTGCGTGAACACCGAAGAGAAATATTGGTTCAATACTTCTCCAATCTCCTCCGGTTCCACACACAACTTCCCCCTGCTGTCTGTAACTGGCCCTAATCTTGCCCTGACCAACCTTCTGTTCTTGACATACCTATAGAACGCCTTAGGATTCTCCTTAATCCTATCAGCCAAAGTCTTCTCATGTCCTCTTTTAGCCCTTCTCAACTCACTCTTCAACTCCCTCCTAGCCAATCTAAAGCTTTCTAGTGCACTATCTGAGCCCTCCAATCTCATCCGAACATAAGCCTCCTTTTTCTTTTTAACCATCGACTCAACTCTTTTAGTGCACCACGGTTCCCTAGATCTACCAAATCCACCATGCCTGACAGGGACATACCTATCAAGGACTCGCAGTAGCTGCTCCTTGAAAAAACTCCACATTTCAGACGTTCCCAGTCCCTGTAATCCCCTAATCCAATTCATGCTTCCTAATTCACTCCTGATAGCCTCATAATCGCCCTTACCCCAGCTAAAATTATATCATAGAGGTTTACGGCATGGAAATAGGCCCTTTGGCCCAACTTGTCGATGCTTTACCTCTAAGCTAGTCCCAATTGCCCACATTTGTCCCATATCACTCTATACCCATCTTACCCATGTAATTGTCAAAATGCTTTTTAAAAGACAAAATTATGCCCGCCTCTACTATTACCTCTGGCAGCTCGTTTCAGACATTCACCTCCCTCTGTGTGAAAGAATTGCCCTCTGGACCCTTTTGTATCTCTCCCCTCTCACCTTAAATCTATGCCCTCCAGTTTTGGACTCCCCGACCTTTGGGAAAAGATATTGACTATCTAGCTGATCTATACCCCTCATTAGTTTATAGACCTCTATAAGATCTCCCCGCAGCTTCCCACACTCCAGGAAAAAGAAGATAACCAGAGAGTATCAGAGCCATTTGAAAAGTAAGTTATGAAAATAATTTCACATAATGAAGTACATGAATCTGATGGGAATATTTTCTCATTATATTAGCTGGAAAGAACAAGTCTTAAATAGATCAACACATTTTTTTCAGCTAATGAGAAATAGGCAGGATGACCTGGTTAAAATCAAGAATATTTTACATTTTTCACTAAATAACAGAGCACTACCAGAAATGTTGCAGACAGTACCAAGCTGACTAAACAAAGCACCTGAGCCAACACCACCTTTCCACCTTGCCCCCTTAGCACCAGTCATTATCATAATGCAAAATATTTCTGTTGTATCAAACACACACCTCCTTAATTAGTGTCAATATTTGTTGCATTTTATCTTGAACTGAAATTTCCATGAAATTAAAATTAAATAAGGAGGTAGTTGAAGACATTTCCTATATGAATTTTTGACTTTTTTTTGTTCTTTCCAGCTATTTTGGAATAAGACACTGGAAGACATATGGGTTTGACATTTTCCTTGGGTGACAATGCAAAGCAGGTGATAACAAGGCAGCAGCCCATTTTACACTCTCTGCCTGATTTATTGAAATTCAATAGTCTTGCTGCTTGTGGTTGAAGTAATATTTTATAGTGGTTACTCCATAGACAAATGTTTCGTTCGGAGTGCTTTGAAAGGCTACACTGAAAAAATAGGTCAATGGGAATAAATTTGGAATGCTACACCAAAGAGTCAGTAGAGAAAATGATCCAAATGTCCAACTTCAGTGCCGTGCGTCTCGATCAATCAGTCATTCCAGCAGCTCATTGGAATGAGTCAGAAATTCTGGGTTCAAGTCTCACTCGTAATGTTGTAAGAAATTTTCCTTGCACATTTTGATTTCACTATATATATATAAAACCCATCAATATGAGAATGGAAATAACTAAATTTGTGATGATATTTTGTAAAACAGTAAGCAAAACTTGCATTTGTAGAGCGCTGTTAATGTGGTAAGCTTTTCCAAAGTGCTTCATAACTGAGGATCAGGTCGAGAGTTTTTGGAAGCTGACAGTACAGCTGAGAAAAAATTGAAGGGAGTTGTTCAAAGTGAGGAAAGATGAAGCAAAGTTCTTTAGGAAGAGTTCCAGAATATCAGCAAGATGATTGAAGGCTTTACCAATAATGATATAGAGTGAAGTGAGGGCCAAATTTTCTCAGTAACTTCATTGCAATGTTAATGTGACACTAATAAATAAGCTTAAAAAAACTTTAAATAAAATACAGAGGCCTGGAGTTAGTGGAGAATCAAAGGCTTCTCGAAATGATGGGTAGAATCCAGGTCTGGAAGTCCCACCCCCATTTTCACCAGAAATAATTTTCGCTTGAGTGGAGCTGGTGGGTGAAACGGTGCTGGGATGTAATACTCTCATGTGGGAAACTTGAGTTCAGCAGTCATTTGAATTCGGCGTTGTGTTAAAACAGACCCATTTTCACTGGAGCATTGACCTTATTCTGGGAGTTATGAATCTTTAGAGAAGTTGTAAATGCTCCTGAAGGGTTGATAAGGTGTAGAGAACTCAGCTGTCAAGTTATTCAAGCAGTATTGAAAGCTTTTATTGACATAACACTAAGCATTACCATTAAAGCATTATTCATCCTTGCCTGATTTCCACAACCTATCATTTTCACAGTGAAGGAGGGATGTAAATTCACAGTTTGATGGACAGCTCAAATAGGTTATTAGAGGATTAGCTACATTTGATGTGGGGTTACGAATACTACTGATTGTCCTTATAAAGGATTAAGTATTTGAGGGGATAAATGTATTGAATAGGTTTTTGTGAGTGGCAGTCCTTTTTATGAGCTCTGTAATAGATATTTGGACCCTTGTTTTATTTCATCTCTGAATGAACCCCAGGGACCAGTGTTGGGACACTTGCTTTTCCTGATATACTCTAATGACCTTGATGTACAAGCTGTATTTGAAAATTTGTGGGTGATATAAAAGATATTGTGAACTGGAAAGGCGATAGTATGGAACTTCAAAATTACATTGAGCAGGATTTTTCGTGTGCCCCTGTAACGTGTTTCATGGTGGTAACGGAGACCAATAATTGGCTGGCAAGAGACCTTCTAGTCCCACCACTGTCAACGGGGTTTCTGTTCTTTGGATCCACCACCACCACAAAACCCATGGTGAGGATTCGCCATCAGCAGGACCAGAAGATCCCACCGGTGAGAACAGCCAGAAAATTCCAGCCATAAACAAATTGGTGGAATGGATGGACAGGTGTCAGATGAAGTTCAAGTGTGGAGAAATATGAAGTGATTCATTTTGATAGGAAACACATGGAGGAACAATGTAAAATAAAGAATCCAACTCAGAAAGGGATGCAGGGATGGAGGGTCCTGGGTGTATATGTGCATAAATCATTGAAGGTGGCAGGACAGGTTAAGTGCGCAGTTAATAAAGCATACAGTATCCTGGAATTTAATAATAAGGCAAAAAGTTGGTTTGCAGGCACAATAGGTAATTAAGAGGGCAAATGGAATTTTGTCCTTCACTGCTAGAGTTTAAAAACAGGATGGTTATATTGCAGCTGTATAAGGTGCTGGTGAGGCCACACCTGGAGTACTGTGTACGGTTTTGGTCTCCTTACTTCAGAAAGGATATACTGGCACTGGAGGGGGTGCAGAGAAGATTCACCAGGTTGATTCCAGAGTTGAAAGGGTTGGCTTTTGAGGAGAGACTGAGTAGACTCTCTACTCATTGGACTATACTCATTGGAAATGAGAAGAATGAGGGGGCATCTTATAGAAACATATAAAATTATAAAGGGAATAGATAAGGTAGAAGCAAGGAGGTTGCTGCCACTGGTGAGTGAAACAAGAACTAGGGGGCATACCCTCAGAATAAGGCGGAGCAGGTTTAGAACTGAGTTAAGAAGGAATTTTTTCACCCAAAGTGTTGTGAATCTGTGGAATTCCCTGCCCAGTGAAGCAGTTGAAGCTAACTCATTGAATGTTTTTAAGGCAAAGATAGATAGATTTTTGAGCAGTAAGGGAATTAA
This sequence comes from Carcharhinus amblyrhynchos, assembly GCF_965287045.1. Classification (NCBI taxonomy): domain Eukaryota; kingdom Metazoa; phylum Chordata; class Chondrichthyes; order Carcharhiniformes; family Carcharhinidae; genus Carcharhinus; species Carcharhinus amblyrhynchos. The sequence continues at coordinate 34,433,200 of NC_137332.1, read as the reverse complement.
AGATTATGGAGAGTGGGTGGGTAAGTGGAGCTGAGTCCACGAAAAGATCAGACATGACCTTATTGAATGGCAGAGCAGGCTCAAGGGACCAGATGGCCTACTTCTGCTCCTAGTTCCTATGTTCTTATTAAGTGCAAGAGCAAGCAGGTTATGTTGAATTTGTATAAGTCAATAGTTCGGCCTCAGCCAGATATTGTATCCAGTTCTGGGCAACACACTTAAGGAAGGATGTGAAGACATTGGATAAAGTGCAGAAAAAATTCATAAGACTGTTCCAGGAATAAGGAACTTCAGTTATGAAGACAGATTGGAGAAGTTAAGAGTGTTTTCCTTAAATAAAGGATGTTGATAGACGTATCCAAAATCACAAGGGGTCTGGGCAGAGTAGATAGGGAGAAACTGTTTGCATTCATGAAAGGGTCGCAGACGAGAGAGAGCAGATTGTAAGTAATTAGTGAAAGAAGCAAAAGTAATTTGAGGAGAAGCGTTTTTATGCACCACATGATTAGGGTCTTTGGGCCTACCAGCGGCTAGGATTGAATGAAGACTCAGAGGTTGGTTGTTAACAGCACCCACAAGGGTTTATATCAGTTTACCAAAGTATACCAGAAATGCATTTATCAGGCAAAAGAGAAAAAAGGAAAGAAAACTACTTACCAGTCACCGCCAAACATTTACCTGCTGGCTGTGACATCATGGTTCGATTTCTTGCAACAGTTACTGAGGCATCTCCTTACTAAGTATTGTGGAGAAGGCCTTCCTGTTGGTCTGGTCAGATTGCAGATCCTGGAGTCATGTGTCTTCTTTCCAAGAGACAAGTGGAGCTCCATCAGTTACAATAGAGCAACATCTGACACTTTCAAGATCAGCAGTGGGGTCAAGCAAGGTTGCATCCTGGTAACAACGCTCTTTAGCATATCTTTCTCCATGTTGGGCCAAGTGCAGGGAAGTGGGATGAGTGTAGATTTAGTGTTGTTTTGTTGATGCAGGCTCAATGGGCTGAAGGTCCTCTTCTGTACTAAATGACCCTATGCTGCTATTGTACATTTCAGTCATTGAAATGAGAGTGAAACCAATATGCCAGTGCTGGTAGCAAGCTGTTCAATTCAGCAAGAAAGTGTGTAACGTCTTAACCCATGAGTTGCTACTTGTTGATGTTGCCATGCAAGCATCCTGTACTGATATTCACTTACAACAGCTTGTAGATCAATTCTCCTGACTCTGCAAGGAGCTTAGACTGGCAATCAGTGCAAGGAAGACCAAAGTCATGAGTCAAGCTGTAGAGACTCCTCATTATATCAATATTGACAACTGAATCTGGTTGTCATCAGCTTCACATATCTTGGATCAACAATCACCAACAATCTGTCCCTTGATGCTGAAATCAGCAGCAGGATTGCCAGAGCTGCAGCTGTCATGTCAAAGTTAAGAAGGTGTGTGTGGACCAGCAGCAAGCTAACAGCAAGTGCCAAGCTCCATATGTTGTGTCCTCAGCATCCTCCTTTACTATAGTAAAGCACGAATAACTTATGCAATCCAAGAAACGAAGTTAATCAGCTTCCATCTCCACTGCCTGAAAACAAACAATATGGATTTCCCAACGGGACAGAGTGCTGAACATGGAAGTACACCAGCATGTAAGGATTCCCAGCATGTTTGCCCTCTTGAAGCAGCGGAGACTCCCATTGGTTATATTATGTGGGCTGAATGGATGACGTTCGTATCCCCAAAGACATGTTCTATGGAGAGCTTGGTTTTGGCATGAGATCAACAGGCCATGCATGTTTGTGATGCAAGGATGTCTGTAAGAGAGAGATCTCAAGTTGACCAGGATCAGAGTTGATGCATGGGAAGTGCTTCCTGACTGGAGTGCCAGGAGACAAACAGTCAGGAACGGCATGGAAAGAGCAAAGAACAAAATAAATGAACAGATGACAGAAGAGAGAGCCCGCTAAAAGGAAAAAACATTGGGTCCACATTATCATCTGTACCAGCATTGAAATTTGCCATTGACGAAACAACCTCTACAAAACAAATAATGCTCACTCCGGAAGTGACCTAGAATTTGGGTACAATCCATTGTCTCCCTTGTCAAACAGACGCCTATATAGTGTCAGAGATAGGCAATGTAATGGAGATGTAATCTTGATAATGGCAAAAGACAAACCGATCTGTGACATTTCATATCTGGCACAGGCTCAGATTTCACTGAACCAGTTTTAATTCTGGAACTTTATACAAGTGTCATTTCGTATTTGGATAGAAAATAATATAAACCAAACTTAATTGATTCTATCACATTCCTGTAAAAATGCTGTTGAAATCCAAGCATCGGTCACTCAGCCCAACTGACGATCAAACTACATTATGTATGCAGTTACTGCCCATCAGGCAGGTTGATGGATGGAATTCCTGACCTCATGATAACAAAGGGTTCACCATGGGATGATAGAAGACTAACAGGGAGACCTTTTTCTGTCAATCAACGCACTGAAAGTGGGAATGGAGAAGGCCTGATAGACCAGAGACCTTCTTATTTTTTAGAAAAACAGCAGGGACATGGGAGGATATCAGAAAATGATCCTCTTTGCGTGCATTCATTTCACTTCTTATTAAAGATAAATTAACTTCCAAAACATTGAACCAAAGCACAATTCTTTAAGAATGTTGATTTCATAAACGGTACCCCTAGGGCAATTATGATTTTATTGCAAAGAAGAACAGAATATTTACACAATGGGAGTTTTATTTTTCTATTTAATTTTAGTTAGCTTATTTTTGGTGGATGTTAAGCTGGCTATAGGACAGCTTAGGAGACCATAGGAAAAAGCATTCTCATTCCTACCAACATAATGCCCTAGGCTACCTGAAGTATTTGGTTGCTAAGCTGCAGCAAGGCACTGATTTGCCTTTGGAGTTTAATGTAACGAAGCCTGCTGACCCAGGCTATTCCTCTTCATTTGTCTTTGACTTTGACATTACTCATGCTTCAGTGACAAGAGAACTGAAAAGCTGAATATAGCATGCAAGCAAATAAAGAGTGCCACAGAGTTATACAATCCTAAGTTTATTTGTTCATATTTATATAAATGATTGCAGTTGAAGAGAATTGCAAGAGTTAGCAGTTTAGCTATAACAACAGGACATAGCTCAGATAACCTGAAGACTCAAGTTTAAATTCCAGCCTTCGTTGAAAGCTAGATTTTGACTTCCTGTAGGTGATAAGATTTGCAGCCTCAAACAAGCTGTCAGGGATGATCATTTCCAGCACTTACACAGCCTGACGTGGGTCACCAAAACACCCTATCAATGAGATCTAGACATCCCAAAGGCGAGATTAATCAAATAAGACAACAAGAATATAATTAAATGACATTGGTAGACATGTATCAAAGGACTGGGGAAGGAAGTGCACTAGGTTAGAATACCCATACTCCCACCTTTCACAATTCTACCATGAGAAATAACTAAAATGAGTGCCAGACTTATTCAGAATTGCTCTCACTCTTGTTCCAGTTTAAGGACAACTGTGCTTCCTCAGTGTTTCATGACTGTAGGTTTTTATTGTATTGCCTTACGATGTCTGCCTCCAGAGAGGCAATCTCATTTACATGGTCACATAACTACAGAAAGCCAGGTGTGACATCAAACTGATTATATTTCAAAACCCAAACATCCCCATTTACAGCTCAAACAAAAGTTATAAACATCCCCCTTTTCCTAGAGAACAGGAGGTAGAATTGAATGCACAGTCCTTTATGACTGAGAATTACCCAAGTCACCTATTATACACTCACTGTTCTCGTGCATTAATGATTGTTTGTTTTACTAGTCAGTCACTGCACATGCACTGCATACACAGGCCGGAATTTTACCAATTCCGGGGGAGGTTGTGGCCCGGAGAATGGTGTTCTCCATTGGCCTTGGGCAGGATCTTACAAATCTCAGGCAGACATGCTGGTAAAATTGCACCCACAGTCTTTAAACTGTGCAGGTCTTTTTACGGTAAGAATGAGAGTTGACATTGGATGATGGTCCTTATCTGGAGGCTGTCATTCCTGTGGCCCTTGTTGCCTTGGTGACTGTAACTTCTGCTGCCTTGCTTCTTTGTAACTTCTGTTGTAACTTCTTTCTGTGCTTTTTCTACTTGCTATGTTGCCTGGCTATACGTTTGGCTGAGTTTTTTTTAATCAACTCCCGTTTCGAGTGACCAATTATGTAATTGAGAATCATTATTTCCTCCTGGTACCATTATGTTGTATTTGACATTTGTTTGTTCAGATCTGGCACAGCTTCATTCACTGACGACTTCTGTTTATCGAGTTTAGCTCTGATGTGAACATTTACCTGTACAACTTCTTCAGTTACCTTTGGCCCATACATTTCATTGCAGTGAAGTGGTTGGCAGCCATCTTGTGGTTTACTTGAATAATGTCTCACTCACTCTGGAGTCTTTTGTTTCCAGCTTGTTCGGGTTTTCAGTCACCTTCTCTCTGGGGTCTTTTTCTGCCCTTTCTCCACTGGCACATTTAAGGTTACTGGCCCAAACTATAGACTTGCTTCATCTGAGATGAGGGGTCAAGGAATACCATTCCCTGTTAGCCTCGAGCGGGATCTTATGAGCCTCAGGCGGGCGAGGCAGTAAAATTCCAGCATAGGTCTTCCGTCTTGCCATTGCATTGGGCTCGCAGATGAATCTCCCCACTTGGTATGAGCACCACGCCTTCATATAACCCCAGCCTCACTTATGAGGGTTTCACTTTCAGACACCCTATTGTGCCATGTTGAATGTGTCTGTGAAAGACATTCTGCTGCATGACACTCTCCCTCTGCAGTCATCATTGTAACAGTCACAGGCCATTTGTCGCTTATTGACTTGACAGAACCAAACCATTGTATTGTGCAGTTCTTCATCTGAGTCCTTTGCTGATATATCTCCAATAGTCATCTGTATAAGTTTGTTTTGCTTCTTTCTAGCCAAACACTTGTATAGAAAATGATTCTGCTTCTTGCAGTCAAAACACTGCTTTCCCCACGCTGGGCAATCCTTGTTAAGGGAATATTTGGGCCTTGAAATATAATCAGTCTGATGCTCCAGCTGACGATTCACAACTTCCACATTTTAACACATGTCTTTTACTTCTTTTAGCCTCAGATTCTTAACTTTCATTAGGCTTGCTTTCACCAAGGGGTCTAGCATTAGTCTATAGATTAGATTAATCAATCTTTAAACAGGTTGTCTTTTAGCTGTCCAGATCACATGATTCTGAAAGCTGTGTCATTGCAGCTATGTACTGATCTGTGGTTTCTATCTCTCATTGAGCTCTAATGTTGAATACATAGCATTCACACATCACAATCACTCAAGGTTCAAAAGATGCATTCATGGTGTTCAAAATCTCTGCCACTTGTTTTCTTTGCTCATCAGTTAGATTTAGGGTGATATACACTTTGGAGCAGTCCCTCCCCAGCAGTATTACAACTATGTCTATTCTTATTGGTTCCAGCTTGTTAATTAAGTCTGTTGCAATCTCAGTTTTGCCATTGCAAGTGGCAAGTGAAAACAATTAATTCTGCTGGAACTGGAATTGGAAAGTTTACTCACCCAGTATTTACTTGCAGCCTTCAGTATGCACTTGCTTTTCTTAGTCTTTTCTCAGTGGCTTTTTTTTATAGATTTAAACATTTTTGTGTGCCTTTCTGAATTGTGTCTTCTCTACAACATTTTCAGGGTTCAAAAATCTGTTTTATCTCCACTTTCTGAAACCATGGGCAGAATTTTACCGTCCCACAGCCGCAGGAATCAGAGCGGGTGAGGGATGGAGCATGGAAAGGTCCTTTGACCTTGGGCAGGATTTTACGGTTACAGGACAAGCAAGGCTGTAAAATCCCACCCCATGTTTCATGTTTTAAGACTGAGAGTTTCATCAGTGTCTTTTCCGTGAGAGGTCTTTATTGTCCTATCTTAAAATATCTGCCTCGAGAGAGGCAGCCTCATGGCATAGTCACGTGACACTAGATGTGACATCAGAATGAATATATTTCAAAATCCAAACTATTCTGAATGCAACTTATTCAACTTCTCTTCAGCAGAATTTGTATGTATTGGAGCATGTCAAAAAATATCAATGTGTAATACTGAAAAGGAGATATGTGATGTTAATTTTGTATTTTAACAATGTAGTTCCAATAATGCCCCCACAGACTACAAACGCTTCAAAATATGCCTTGACTGGAAGTAAATGCTGAGATTATAGGACCATGTACATTTCTGTATATAAATCATCCAACACAGAATCCCTACAGTGCAGAAGGAGGACATTCAGCCCATCAAGTCTGCACTGACAACAATCCCACCTAGACTCTATCCCCACGTAATTACCCCGCTAAATCCCTCTAACCTACGCATCCCAGGACACCAAGGGGCAATTTAGCATGGCCAATGCACCTTATCTGCACATCTTTGGACTGTGGGAGGAAACGGGAGCACCCAGAGGAAACCCATGCAGACACGGGGAAAATGTGCAAATTCCACACAGAAATGACTCAAGATGGGAATTGAACCCAGGTCCCTGAAGCTGTGAGGCAGCAGTGTTAACCACTGTGTCACTATGCTGCATCTTAATATCCCACTCAGTTCCTGCCCATAAATCACATTTGACACTTCTTGTTCATGATTTTTACCCACTCCCAGTTTTATCAGAACTTGTTTCTTCAGTAATCTCAGGATCTGATTCCTAGGTCTCCCTTGGGATCCCCTCATGTATTGTTTCAGCCTGGACTTCATTCTGGTACTGTCCAACCAAGTCAGCCCTCCCTGGTGCTAGAACTATCTTATTGCCAGTAAATGTCACTTGCTACAACTACTCCACTTTTGTAGAACTTCCAAGTGACCATCAGAAATGCCTTAGGAGATGTGTCATATATAAAAACGCAAAATAAAGGTCAAGCTTCAGTCCACCAATTTCAAATCCAGTGATTAAATGTGACTCAGTTATGCAGCACATTGTTAAATGAACAAACTGAGCCACTCATAAAGTGGCAAATGTCATTTTGAGTCCACAATTCCTTTGTGTAGCTACCTCCTAATGTCAGCTAAGTCAATAGGAAAAGAAGTAAGGACACATTAAATTGTGGTTACATGTTTCCATGTGAAGGAAACTAAACTTCAGTTGCTAAATATTACAATTTTGGCTTCATCCCAATATTTGTTATACATGCTTAGCATGAAAGGTGTTTCCACAGGCCAGGTCATGCTCTCAATGAACAGAAACTTAATGGTATATATTCAATTTCTGGGAATTGGGATTTGACAATCCTGTTTTTTTTATTTTAAATTTTCAATTGGATAACTTGGAGGATTTTTAATACCACTTCAGAATAATAACAGGCATGTTTTGCAACAACTATTGAACGGGCTTTTTTCCTCAAATAGATACGTCTCCAGAATCAAGCAAATATTGAGCAGTCCAATCCCGTCAAGGAATCTGAAGATCAAATCTATAGGGTCAGTCAAACTAACCACTTCTAATTCATACTAAACATGAAGAACATCTCAGAACAAAATAGGCAATCTTGATTGAGAGAAATCAGAATTCAGTCAGCGCAAGAAAAGTTTAATTATTAGTGTCACAAGTAGGCTTACATTAACACTGCAATGAAGTTACTGTGAAAATCCCCTGGTCGCCACACTCCCGTTTGGATAGACTGAGGGAGAATTTCAGCATGGCCAATGCATCCAACCTGTGCATCTTTTGGACTGTGGGTGGAAACTGGAGCACTGGGAGGAAACCCATGCAAACACAGGGAGAACGTTCAGACTCCGCATAGACAGTGAGTGACCCAAGCTGTGCCACCATGCCGCCCCAATTATGGAAGTATACATTTACAGAACTTAAGTAATTTGCTAATGACACTTTAGGACAAATTATCTCAGACTCTACCGCCAAGGCTTTGGAGCCAAACTCTGATCTCCCTTGCCACCTGCTGTCATTCCCTTTCTAGGATCTTGCATGAAGGGCTGCTACCCCTCTGCTGGACTTTAGCTTTGTGACCAGTGCCTCCGTTAACATCACTGAATCTCGGAGACCCTTCTTTGGGCTGTTGCTCCAGTTCTCTACAATTTCGGAGTCTCTGTTGTGACTTTTGACTGCCTTCAATTCTGCAGAGCATCTTCCCTTTAGAAGAGTAGACTGGCTTTAAGAGCTGAACACTCTTAACTCCAGTCATCCCCCTCCCTCCCAACCTCAGCATCTGCATGCCAATTAGAAGCATCGGGCATGCTCAGTTGCACACTACCATCATCCAAATGAGAAGGCAGCATGAAATGAACGTTCTGTCTGCCTCAGATGGACATGGTGCAGGAAGGTTATTAATTATGAATTCAAAAAACTGGAAACCACAATTTTTAGCCAGTTGAAAGTTCATTGGGAATGTTTGCACTAAGTAGAGCACTCCGCATCCTCTTCCCCCCGACAAGGAAATCTAGAAATCTTTTTTTAAAACCTTCCTCAACAATCGGTGGAAGTGGTGGAAAAGTTGCAATTGCCTTTCTGCCAGGCCCCTGGTTAAAGTACAAGTTAGGCTGGTTTCTGGCTGGTCTTCTTCCTTCTTTCTGCTTAGAAAAGCAGAATCCCAGTGGGTAATTTCACAGCTGATTTGAATTGCCCACCCATCCATTTTCCGCTAAGCAGGCAGGGTTATGAATCAACGCCCCTCTAGGTCTCCGAGTGCCTCCCAGGGGGCATCAAGTATATTTCCAATGCTCAGACTGGGACTATCCTTCTTACCCTCTCATCTGTGGCTCAGCTGGTAAACACTCTTGCCTCTAATTCAGAGATTTCAAGTGCCATTCAATGTCTTGAGCACAAAACTCAAAGCTGCCATTCCAGTGTAGGAGTGAGGGAGTGCTGCACTATTGGATGTGTTGCTTTTCAGCGGAGGTTGCTCTCTCAGGTGGATTTGAAAGGTATTATTTAGAAGAGGAACAGGGGAATTATCTCCGATGCCCTGACCAATAGTTAGCCTTCAATCAACATCACAAAAACATCTGTCCATTATCACATGTTTGCGGAAGCTTGCTGTGCCCAAATTGCCTGTCACATTTCCTCCATTAGTAACTACAATTTAAAAGTGCTTCATTGATTGTAAGTTACTCTGGGACATCCAATGATCATGAGAGACATTATACAAATACATGTCTTCCTTTCCTACTTTTTTCCTCTGTGTCTTATCCATGGTCACAATGTTATTCTTAAGGTGGGTCAAGGTGGGGATGAGCAGGACTGGGCAATGTTAACACAGAAATATAGAAACTGGGAGCACATGTAGGCCATTTGTCCCTTCGGGCCTGCTCCACCATTCAATGTGATCATGGCTCAATCTCAATTCCACATTCTTGCTTTCTCCTCATACCCCTTGATGCCATTAAAATTTTAAATATTATCCCTCTCTTTCTTGAATACATTCAGATTTTCAGGCCACCCTCACCCCAAGACAAGAAAATCCCGCCCTGAGGTCAAAAGACCTTTGCATGGTCTGCCCTCCACTGGTTACGATTCCAGTGGTGGGCAAAATGGAAAAATTCCGCTCATGGTCTCTGTGATAGAGAATTCCATAGGTTCACTAACATCTAAGTGAAGAAATATTTCCTCATCTCAGTTGTAAATGTCAACCCCGTTTCCTGAGATTGTGTCCCCTGGTTCTAGATTCTGCAACCAAGTTACACATCCACCCTGCGTCTTGTCTGTCCAACCCTATTAGAATTTTATGTACCTTTTCCTTCTAAATTCCAGTGAGTACAGGCTCAGTTGGACTAACCTCTTCTCATAGGACAGTTCCACCAACCCTAGTATCAACCTAATGAACTTCCACTACACTCTCTCTATGGCAGGTATATCCCTTCTTAAGTAGGGAGACCAAAACTGCATGCAATTCTCCAGATGTGGGGTCACCAACGTCCTCTTTAACTACAGAGCAACATCTCTACTTCTGAACTCAAATCCTCTTGGAATGAAGACCAACATAATATTTGCCTGCCTAATTGCTTGCTGCACCTGCCTCTCCATTCTTATTAACTGGTACTCAAGGACACACAGATCCTTTTGTATATCCACACTTCCAAATATATCACTGTTTAAATAATACGATTCCATTCTGTTTACCCACAAGAGTATATAACTTCACATTTAGCTGCGCTGTATTGCATCTGCCATGTGTTGTAAGCCTTACTGTATTGGGGGCCAGGGGTGGTCTAGTATTGAATTCCCAAACATTCCCAGTATGTCACCTGGGTGAGAGAGAAGATTGATGGCTAAATTGAGGGGGAGAGGAGAAAGAGGTGTGTAAAAGGACTGGAAATGGAGAAGGTGAAGTATCTCGATATGGTGGAATTTGTTTACTCATGAGGAAACATTTTCCCATAGAACCTACCTAGGATTATTGCAAACAACAATTCCTTTCAAAAATTTCACTTTCATACCACAACCCTTTAAGCTGCTGTGAGTATGCAATGGCATACAAGCAAACATATACATGTTATCGAGGATACTTGCGTTCAGGGGAAAGCTGAACATTAATTCAGTCTTTTCTCTATGGATGCTGCCAAATCTGTTGAATATTTTCATAACTCTCTGTTTCTATTTCAGCTTTTAAATACAGTTTTTGTGTTTAATTATGGAGGTATAGGTTTCTTGTGCCAACAACAGTCATTTGTGAAAGTGCCAGTCAAATGCCAACACTTTCCAAGCAACCCCCACTCTCCTTTTCCCAGGAAGGATCATCCTTGAATTCTGGCAAGCAAAATTCACTCTGGAGTTTATGCTTTCATCTAAATCCCTCAATTAACTTTCAATCTATCCCTTCAATGCATTACATGACAGAGTTGGAGTGACCCATATCAGGTGCAAGTCACTTTTTTCTCACTTTTAGCAATAGTGTCTGATGGTATCTGACAATAGTGACAAGGCAACAGAATGAGGCATGAGAATTTGTGAGGTTGTTAGAACAGAAGAGTCTCTTTCTCCAAAGAGTGTAACTGCTCAAATGAGGAACAGCACCTTGGATTGGAAGATGGCTGTATATCATACAAACCTGTTGATCCTTATTATTTAAACCTGGTTGTAAGCCTGGCACTTCTGAGGTGAACCTAAAGAGTTGTATAGGAACTGGTAAGTGGCGGATGATTTGAATTATGCAGTGTTATAGTTGCCAGAGACAATAACATTTATGGTTAAAACAATTATCACAATATGATTATTGTTCTGGAATATCTATGAAATGTGCTGAGAGAAACTGGAATGGCAGATTTGCTGGGTGGCACAGTGGTTAGCACTGCTGCCTCACAGTTCCAGGTACCCGGCTTCAATTCTCTACCAGAATGTGTGGAGTTTGCACATTCTCCCCATGTCAATGTGGATTTCCTCTGGGTGTTCTAATTTCCTCCCACAGTCCAAAGATTTGATTTGTTTTATTATTATCACATGTAGTGGTATACAGTGAAAAATATTGTTTCTTGCATGCCATACAAACCATATTGTACATAGAGAAGGAAAGGAGACAATGCAGAATGTAGTGTTACAGTCATAGCTATGGTGTAGAGAAAAGTCAACTTAATATGAGGTAGGTTCATTCAAAAGTCTGACGGCAGCAGGGAAGAAGCTGTTCTTGAGTCTGTTGGTACGTGTCCCCAGACTTTGTATCTTTTTCCTGACAGAAGAAGGCGGGAGAGAGTATTTCCTGGGCGCGTGGAGTCCTTGATTATGCTGGCTGCTTTTCTGAGGCAGCGGGAAGTGTAGACAGTGTCAATGGGTGGGAGGCTGTTTTGCATGATGGACTGGGTTTTATTTACAATCCTTTTTGTTTTTTGCAATCTTGGACACAGCAGGAGCCATCTCAAGCTGTGAAACAACCAGAAAGAATGCTTTCTATGGCACATCTGTAAAAGTTGGTGAAAGTCATAGTGACCATGCCAAACTTTCTTAGCCTCCTGAGAAAGTAGCAGCGTTGGTGGGCCTTCTTAATTATAGTTTCGCATGGAGGAACCGGGACAGGTTGTTGGTGATCTAGACATCTAAAAACCTGAAGCTCTCGACCATTTCCATTTCATTTCCTCATTGATGTAGACAGGGGCTCCACTACACTTCCTGAAGTCGATGACTACCTCCTTCATTTTGTTGACATTGAGGGAGAGATTATTGTCTTCGTGCCAGTTGTGCAGATTAGGTAGATTGGCCATGCTAAATTTCCCCTTAGTGTCCCAAGATGTGTAGGTTAGGGGGATTAGATGGTAAATATATAGGGTTAGTGGGAGACAACCTGGTGATCTGTCAGAGAGACAGTACAGACTCAATGGGCCAAGTGGCCTCTTCTGCACTATAGGGATTCTATGATTAGACAGGAATAAATAAATTTCACAACAGCTCAGTAATGTTCACTCGACTCAATTTATTTAGTGTGTTGTTGTATTTTCTTTGCCTATTTAATGCGATGTTAACTATTTATTTTCCCTCTGCAGTATGCAGTTTTGTTTTCATTCCTCTGAGACATCTTTGCACCTGTTTTGCGCAAAAAAGATCTCATACGAGGCACTTTAAATGATTGAATTTGCATCATTACTGTGGTTTCACTGGCTTACTTTGTTTTAAGTTAGTTTCCCCAGCTCAGCTTTCTCGCCATCTCCCTTCGGGGAAGATGAGTGATACATGGAGGCCAAAGCAAAGGGGAGGGAGTAAAAGAATCACGTAGAATAATTCAAAATGGGAAGACGGGGGTGGAGGGAATGTGGATAACAGCAAGAAAATAGAAAAATGAGTACAATAGCCTTGGCATAAAAATAGACTTGAAAATACAGCATTTGGAGAGATGACTTTAAATATTACAATTATTTAGAATCCATACAGTGCAGAAGAAGGCCATTCGGCCCATCGAGTCTGCACTGACCACAATCCCACCCAGGCCCTATTCCCAAAGCCCCACATATTTACCCCAACATTAGTGTCAAGGTAGCATGACCAATCAACCTAACCCGCACATGTTTTGACTGTGGGAGAAAACCAGAGCAAACACGGGGAGAAGGTGCAAACTCCACACGGACAGTGACCCCAGGCCAGAATTGAACCTGGGTCTCTAGCGCTGTGAGACAGCAGTGCTAACTACTGTGCCACAGTGCCGCCCTATTTAAGGATATAATTTTGGTCAAAAGAAATGTGAAAGCAGTTATCCCTGCTCCCAATATCCAGAGAACCATGTTTGAACATAATGGGAGGGATTTTACAGCTTCCCTCATCCCGAAACTGTAACATCCCCCACCCGAGGTCAACGGATCTTTCCATGGTCCACTCCTTGCCCACTCCGATTCCAATGGTGGGTGGGGCACTAAAATTCCAGCCAATGTCAATTCTACTGCCCATGATTCTTTCAACCACTGGAAAAGCAGAATCACTAGATTTTTCTTACAATCCTTTTTCCGCTAGTGATTCATACTTTAGGAATATCATCCAACAATGCAAATAAACATTACGCAATTCAGAAATCTGCAAGTATGCAGGCCATCTGGAAAATGTAAGCTAATTTATTTCCCTGTAAATACAATCTTATTTAAAGCAGTAACAATGAAAAGAATGTTCTTCACTGCAACCATTGCCTATACCACAAACAAACAGATCACCAATTCATATCAATCTGATGTACTGCCTATTTAGTCTGGATATACTGAAAGGGAGCCAAATTGGTTACAGGCAAAACACTTCAGATTCTGAGCTGGGTTTTTCCTCCCTGTGAGAACATAGAACATAGAACATTACAGCGCAGAACAGGCCCTTCGGCCCACGATGTTGCGCCGACCAGCTTTTTAAAAAAAAAACACTAACCCACTAATCTAAACCAATCCCATTTCGTCCATAAACCTATCCACAGATCTCTTAAACGCCCCCAAACTAGGCGCATTTACAACTGCAGCTGGCAGGGCATTCCAGTCCCTCACCACCCTCTGGGTAAAGAACCTACCCCTGACATCAGTTCTATAACTACCCCCCCTTAATTTAAAGCCGTGCCCCCTCGTGCTAGCTTTCTCCATCCTAGGAAAAAGGCTATCACTATCCACCCTGTCTAAACCTCTAATCATCTTACATGTTTCAATAAGGTCCCCTCTTAGCCGCCTTCTTTCCAGCGAAAACAACCCCAAATCTCTCAGTCTCTCCTCATAGGATCTCCCCTCCATACCAGGCAACATCCTGGTAAACCTCCTCTGCACCCTCTCCAAAGCCTCTACATCCTTCCTGTAATGTGGGGACCAGAACTGCACACAATACTCCAAGTGCGGCCGCACCAGAGTTGTGTACAGTTGCATCATGACGCTGCGACTCCTAAATTCAATCCCCCTACCAATAAACGCCAAGACACCATATGTCTTCTTAACAACCTTATCTACTTGATTCCCAACTTTCAGGGATCTATGTACACATACACCTAGATCCCTCTGCTCCTCCACACTATTCAAAGTCCTCCCGTTAGCCCTATACTCAACACATCTGTTATTCCTACCGAAATGAATTACCTCACACTTCTCCACATTAAACTCCATCCGCCACCTCGCGGCCCAGCTCTGCAACCTTTCTAAGTCACCCTGCAAACTATGACACCCTTCCTCACAATCTACCACACCTCCGACTTTGGTGTCATCAGCAAACTTACTAATCCACCCAACTATACCCTCATCCAGATCATTAATAAAAATTACAAACAGCAGTGGCCCCAAAACAAATCCCTGAGGCACACCACTCGTAACTGAACTCCATGACGAATATTTACCATCAACCACCACCCTCTGTCTCCTATCTGCTAGCCAATTCCTGATCCAATTACCTAGATCACCCCCAATCCCATACATCTGCATTTTCTGCAGAAGCCTACCATGGTGAACCTTATCAAACGCCTTACTAAAATCCATATACACCACGTCAACTGCCTTACCCCTATCCACCTCTTTGGTCACTTTCTCAAAGAACTCGATAAGGTTAGTAAGGCACGACCTACCCGCTACAAAACCATGCTGACTGTCTCTAATCAATTCATTACTCTCCAAATAACTATAAATCCTGTCTCTAATAATCCTTTCCAAAACCTTACCCACCACAGAAGTAAGACTCACCGGTCTATAATTCCCAGGGAAGTCTCTGCTCCCCTTCTTAAACAATGGGACAACATTTGCTGTCCTCCAATTTTCCGGTACTATACCAGAGACCAACGACGACCTGAAGATCAGAGCCAGAGGCTCCGCAATCACCTCTCTTGCCTCCCAGAGAATCCTAGGGTAAATCCCATCCGGACCAGGGGACTTATCTATTTTCAAACCCTCTAAACTATCCAGCACATCCGCCGTATCAACTGCAATACTATCTATTTTACACCCCTGCACCCCAGTGTCCTCCTCAGCTACATTCATGTCCCCTTGCGTGAACACCGAAGAGAAATATTGGTTCAACGCCTCTCCAATCTCCTCCGGTTCCACACACAACTTCCCTCTACTGTCTGTAACTGGCCCTAATCTTGCCCTAACCAACCTTCTGTTCTTGACATACCTGTAAAACGCCTTAGGGTTCTCCTTAATCCTATCAGCCAAAGTCATCTCATGTCCTCTTTTAGCCCTTCTTAACTCCCTCTTCAACTCCCTCCTAGCCAATCTAAAACTTTCTAATGCACTACCTGAGCCCTCAAGCCTCATCCGAACATAAGCCTCCTAACTGCAGGTGAAGTCTTGAAGGCCATAGTCAAGGTAAGAAGAGTAAGATGAAAAATGAGGTCGGTCATTAAGCAGGAATTAGGAATCACTAGGCAGAGTTTGAGCTTGGAGGATTTGTTTTATTAGTCCATAGGCTGTGGGCATCATTGGCTGGGCCAGCATTTATTGTCCAGCCCTGAGGGCATTTAAGGTCAACCACATTGCTGCGAATCTGGAGTCATGTGTGGGTCAGACCATATGATCATAAAATATAGGAGCAAAATTAGGCCACTCGGTCCATCGAGTCTGCTCTACCATTCAATCATAGCTGATTCTTTTTCATCTCCATTCTCCTGCCTTTTCTCCATAACCCTTGATCCCCTTATCAATCAAGTACCTATCTATCTCTGTCTTAAAGACATTCAATGACCTGGTGTCCACAGCCTTCTGCAGAGAAGAGTTCTACAGATTCACCACTCTCTGGCTGAAAAAATTCCTCCTCGTCTCTGTTTTAAAGGATCAACCTGAGGTTATGGCCTCTGATTCTAGTTTTTCCTGCTAATGGAAACATTCTTTCCACATCCACTCTATCCGGGACTCACAGTATCCAGGTAAGGGTGACAGATTTCCTTCCCTAAAGGACATCAGTGAACCAACAGTCAACAGTGGTTTCATTGTTATCATTAGACTATTAATTCCAGATTTTTATTGAATTCACATTTCACCGTCTGTCATGGTGGCAGGATTCGAACCTGAGTCCCCAGAGCCTTACCCTGGGTCTTTGAATTACTTGTCCAGTTACCACTATGCCACTGCCTCCCCAAACATTAAAATAAACAACTGAACTATTAAAAACCAACAGACTCACTATTCCTAGTTCCAACAGCAAACAAGAGGAATATTCCCAACGCCAGAAATCATAGACCAAAGCTTTTCGGATGGTGGATTTTCACTTCCTATCATCTGAAGAGTTGGAGGGGAATACATCCCCACCAGCTCTGACTGCCCCACAGCCGATTTCACACTCAAATGAGTTTTAAGTGCTTGCAGATGGGGCATTCCTCCACCCTCTCAGCCCTCCGCCCCAAGTTGGGAGAAAGTCCTGATTTAGAGAGCTGTCAGCTTTGAAAAAAGCTGCAATGGACTGAAGAGGAATTGCATGAGGACATCTAAGATGAAGTTCGATCTAGGTAACTTCAAGCAGTCTCCAAGGTGGGGAGAATAGGAAAGACCTGGGCAAAGGGTGCAATCAGGGTCTTGGGGTAGAGGGCAGTGGGCTGGAGGGAGGTCCAGAGATCCAAAGAGGCCTTCTGATGGAGGTATCCCTATCCCGCCACCCCAAGGTACACCACCCACCCCCCTCGCAACCCACCCCACCGCCTCCACTTTCTGCCCAAGATCGAAGTCAGTCAATTATCAGGCTTCCCCCAAGCAAGCTCAATCCTCTTGCTGGCCTAGAAATTGAGACTGAGTGGGAAGCAATAATTGGCCCATAAGTTCAGGGCCTGAAGTCTTGTCTGCCCCCACTTAAAATCATATGGGAATGTGGAACCTGTAGGAAATCCTGTTACTTCAATTTTATGCACCTCCCACTGTCCCACCTCCTATTAACCTGCCAGCAGGGAGTGTGAAATTCTGGCCATTGTGATAGATAGCACAATATCTAAATGTATACTTTTTCTGCAATCTCTACACTGGAGTTCCTGTTATAAATCCTTTGTCTAAGCCTTCAGGGCATAGAAATAAGATGAAAAATAATCTGTTGTGTAATATACTTGTGTCATTATATATTTTAAATACATATATTGGTTTATATATTCTGTTATTGTGTGTTAATATATTAGGAAAGTAATCATTATTCTAGACACATAGGAAGTTAACATTCCATTTTCTTTCTAACAAAATGTTAACAAATCAAATATAGGCCTCTTGATGAAAGTACTCAAGAACCTGAAATCAGCTGAAGGAAAGTTTTTTTTTCTTTATTCATTTATGGCATGTGGATTTGCTGGCTATGCCAACATTTATCTCGAATTGAACTTGAGAAGGTATCATTGAGCTGCCTTCTTGAACCACTGCAATCCGGCAGGGAGTTCCAGGATTTTGACCCAGTGAAGACACAGTGATATAATTCCAAGTCATGATGGGCAGTAGCTTGGTGAGGTAACTGATTATGTCAAATTCCTAAGGTGAAAATATCCAACTTAGTAAGCCATTTTAAAATGCTGCAAACCTAAGTACAGCATAAATCCATCTATGATATTTAAGCGTCAGTAAAATCATAATATAGCTTCCCTGGATGCCATTACAATTGTTGAGCAAGTGTCAGTTTGGTTGGCAATCAAAATTCCCTTTGTCCAGCCAAACTTTTAATTTTTTAATATAAATTTTCATCTAATGTTTCATTGTATAATTTAGTTAGTATTTTTTTTCTCTTCTATTTTGATTTCTGAGTACCACATTCCACTCCCCAGACAAGAAGGCAATTATAAAGCAATGTGTCAAAGATGCTTTCAGCCTGACAGCAGTGAAGTGGACATGAGAAGTTTAATATGATTAATCCATCAATTGTCTTCCTCTCCCTTTGGGAATATTCCTCCTCAGTACCTCTTCAATATAGTGTTTCTGAAATCAAGAATTAGATCTCATGGTGTAGGGAGTGAAATAGAGTCAATGAACGATTGCAGCACAGAAGGAAACCATTCAGCCCACTGCACCAACTTTGCTGACTGTTTCCAAGAGGAACACTCTTTGTCCCACTAAAGCTGTTCTTTCTCCATAGCTCTGTAATGTTTTTCTCTTCGGATAATTATCAAATTCCTTTTTGAAAGGCATGATTTTATCTGCATCCACCACACCATCGGGCAGTGCATTCCAGATCCTAACCACTCACTGCAAAAAAAGATATGCCTCATCTTGCTTTGGATTCTTTTGCCAATTTCTTTAAATCTATGCCCTCTTGTTCTCACACTTCCCGTCACTGGGGTCAGTTTCTCCCCATCTATTCTGTTTAGATCCCTCTTGGTTTAAGAAAGCCTCCGTTCGACCTCCTCTCAACTTTCTCCAAGAATAGTCCCATCTTCCCAATCTAGCCCCAGAGCAGTTCTATTTTTTTTTCTGCATCCTCTCTAAAGCCTTCATAGCCTTCCTAAAATGAAAAAAGGGATTTAAAAAAAACTTGTGTAAAAACATATTTACATAGACTTGATTTCCAAGCCTCATGGCATCCCTGAGGATTCAATACTTTATCTCCCACCACCTCTCCCTGATAAGATCTTGGATAACTAGGGATATAGATAATACAATGAAGCATAAAAAAAGGGTATGTATGTCCAGTAAATTTGACCTGGCCAAATA
Source organism: Carcharhinus amblyrhynchos (assembly GCF_965287045.1). Taxonomy (NCBI): domain Eukaryota; kingdom Metazoa; phylum Chordata; class Chondrichthyes; order Carcharhiniformes; family Carcharhinidae; genus Carcharhinus; species Carcharhinus amblyrhynchos. The sequence goes on along the minus strand of NC_137332.1, from coordinate 34,414,125 downwards.
CAATAAGTTGAGAGGGAGCATGGACAAGAATGTAAGGCGGGCAAAGAGAGAGTATGAGAATAAAATGGCAGTTACCATGAAAAGTAATCCAAAAATCTTCCACTGATATGTGGGGTGGGTCTTATTAGGGACAAATAAGGTAATGTTTGCTCTGAGACACAGGGCAAGGGGAGAATACTTGACGAGTACTTTGAATTGATGTTTATTGAGGAAGAAGAAGTTGTCAAATATTGGTAAATGAGGAGATGGTAATGGATGGGACAAAAATTGATAGGTATAAATACTGAAAAGGCTAGTTCAGCTTAAAATAGATAAGTTCCTGCATCCCAGGTTGCTAAAGAAAGTGACGGTGGAGATAACGGAGGAGTTGCCATAATCTTCCAATCTCCTATAGATATGGGGGAGGTACCAGAGGAGTGAAGAGTGGCAAATGTGACAGCCTTATTCAAAAAAGGTTGTAATAGTAATTATAAGCCAGTTAGTTAATTATTAGTCAAGGGGAAGATTTTAGAAACAATAAGCTGACAAAAAAATAGGCATTTGGAGAGTTTGGAGTTAACGAAGGATAGCCAGCATAAATTGTTAACGGCTTGACAATCTAATTTAATTTTTTTTAAGAAGTAACAGAGAAGATTGATGAAGAAATTCCAATGGATGTTGTTGATATGGATTATAAGGAAGACTTTGGCAAGTTCCACATAAAAGTCAACAACGTTAAGGCTCATAGAATAGGGCAGTCTGTTTCAGCTTGAATAAAAACTGGCTTAAGGACAGAAAGCAGCAAGTTCTTCACCTGAACTCAAGAGTCATCCAGACTCAAAACATTGGCTCTAGTCTCTTTCGCCACAGATGCTGTCAGGCCTGCTGAGATTTTCCAGCATTTTCTGTTTTTGTTTCAGGTTCCAGCATCCGCAGTAATTTGCTTTATCTTAGTGGCAAGTGGTTGTTTTTCAGACTGTTGCATGGTAAATAATGGTATTTTCTAAGAGGTTGTGCTAAGGCCACTGCTTGTTTTGAGATCTATATAATGTAATTAGATATCGATAAGCAGAAAAAAGTTTCAACATTTGCCTGTGATACCAAATTGAAGATGTGGCAAACAGTGAAGATGACACCAATCAATTGTACAGGACATGGATAGGCTAGCAGAATCAGAAGACAAATAGCCCATGGAACTTAATTTTGGCAGAGAGAATAGGTAATATAGACATATTGGCACAATTCTAAAGGGTGTGCAGAGACACTGGGGCATAAGTATTTGAAGGTTGCAGAACATATTGAAAGAGTAAAGTAAATGGATCTTGGGTTTCATAAATAGAGCCTTGCTTACAAAAACAAAGAAGATAGGCTGAACCTTTATAAAGCTCTGTTTAGTCATCAGCTTAGAGCATTCAGTGCATTCTGCTGGCTACACTTTGAGAAGGACATGTGAGTCCACGAGAGGGTGCAAAAGTGATTCACCAGAATGGTTCCAAGGATTAAAGATCTTAGCTACATTAGGTTGGAGAGACTGGGATTGTTTTCTTTGGAGCAAAAGAGGTGGAAGGGAGATTCAATGGAACGTACAAGATAATGAAAGATTCAGATCCGATGGATAGAGGAAAGCTGTTCCCAATAATTGCTCACGCAAGGACTAGGGGGCATGGAATTAAGGTTTTGCGAAAGAGATGTTAAGACTGTGAGGAAGAACGTTTTTACACAGCAAAAGTTAATGACCTGTAACCCGTTCATCTATAAGGATGAAGAAGATGGAGACAATCAGTAATTTCAAAAAGAGGATGGATGAACACTTTGAGGGAAATAAACTCACAGGGCTACTGTAAGCAAGGGAATGGGACTGACTGGATTGTTCTTCAGAGAGCTGGCATGAACTCAATGGACTTAATGGCCTCCTTTAGCTTCACAGATGATGCTATAACCTGGCTTCTTGCATTTAATCTTTCCCTTCATTCCTCTCAATCCCTTTACAGAAGGTAGTGGAAACAGAATCTTCATAGTCCTTCAAGATGATATTAAATGGATTTATTGATAATGAGATAACAATAACATATGGAAGGTAAGAATTCATTATTCTTATATTATTCTTAAAATAATAGGAGATCTTGGGTCTTCCTGGAACCACCATGTGAGCTGAGTGAAATCAGCAGCACCAGGGACCCAGGTTCGATTCCTGGCTTGGGTTACTGTCTATGTGGAGTTTGCATATCCTCCCCGTGTCTGTGTGGGTTTCCTCCAGGTGCTCTGGTTTCTTCCAACAGGCCAAAAAATTGCGGGTTCAATGGACTGGCCATGCTAAATTGCCTCTTAGTGTCAAGGGGACTCACTAGGGTAAATGCACAGGATTATGGGGATAGGGCCTGGGTGGGATTGTACAGACCCAATAGGCCAAATGGCCTCTTTTTGCACTTAGGAATTCTATGGATTCTATGAAAGAATGGCAGTAGGCATTAGCTTTATCCATATATTTTTGATCCCAGTTTACAATCCCAAAAATTTCATAATTTAGGCTAACATGGATGGGTGAAAAAAATTGTTCGCTCAATGTGATGATCAACTTTCATCCGTCAACCAGATAACTAATAGATTTTGTTTCCGTCTATGGGATCTTGCTGTGCACACAATGGCTCCCTGCATTTTGGAACTACTTCATTAGCACTGAGCTGCTTTGGAACATTTTAAGATCATGAAGAATGCTACATATTCACAAGACATTTTTCCAATGTCCCTGTCTATTTGTCATTCCCTGGAGATGGAAGGAAATTGGTGCATGGGCATAAAGACAACTAAAGGCTGAACATGTACTATTGTGAGGCCTTTCCTTGTCCTGGATAAATGAATGTAATCCTGACTCTATGGAAATGATGCAATTGTATCATAGCAAATCAGGTTCTTTTCAAAATATGGAATTGCACAGTAAATTGATGTAATTAATTGCATATTTTAATTTAATAAGCTTGCGGCCTAGTCATTAATCCTTCAATGCTGACATCAAATAGATCCTGGCTGTCCAAAAACAAATGGAATGAAATCAGCTCTGTGAGTCGCATGTTGCATACTCCTTGAGAATTAATAGGTAGCTCAGTGATTATAAAGCAGACAATTTATCATTAGTGTTCAGTTGATGGTTACAGTGACTCAACAACAGTTTCTTAGTTTATGACATTTTCTGGACCCTAAGCTTAGCATGTTACCTTGTAAATGTCCTCAAGTGCATGTTTTATACTGATCTAGATTACTTGTTTTCATGGGTGTTACACTAGTTAATGATGTGGCAATACCAGCGTTGGACTGGGGTGGTCTTGGTAAGAAGTCTCACAACACCAGGTTAAAGTCCAACAGGTTTATGTGGAATCATGAGCTTTTGGAGGAGCAGTGCTCTGAAAGCTCGTGACTCCAAATAAACCTGTTGTACATTAACCTGGTGTTATGAGACTACACTATTTAATAATTAAGGATCAACAAATACCTGATAAGACAGTGACGATGATCAAGAAGGCACCTCCTAGGATGAGTAGAAGTTTGCAGTACTTTGAGTAAGTTTACTTTTCTGGTAAGTTTCAGCAGCAGCTTTGGCCTTTTGCAGTTTGGTGTTGCAAGTTCAACTATTGTTGTTTGCTTTCCATCTGGTGGGGCTTTAGTGTCTATTCAGGGAAACATTAAAGAGTTAAAGAGATGATAGCTGCGACTAGCAACAGACCACCAAACTGTGGTTGAGGGGGTGGGGGGTGGAAGTGCATAATACCATTAGGGTGGTGATGGAAGATAAAGAAGGAGGTATGCTCACTGACCATACCTTCTTTGTTAAGAGAATCCTCTTGGAATGCTGCGCATTTGAAGCTGTAGACATTTACTAAGGGGTATCCCTAAGGTTGGATATTTTGATGTGAACTTCAAGAACATCGCTGCATGTATGAAATTCCCCAAGTGTTCAAAGGGAAAGGAAACCTGGCATTACTGGGAATAGTCACGATGGAACTGCTACTTACTCTGCCGTTACAAGAAAACTGGGTTGTGACCGTGCATCTTTGCTTCTGAGAGGTAAAGGCCAACCCTAATTTGGTGCCTGCTGATAAATCACAGAACTCTTTATCAGGACCCTGTTCATTCACTGGTCTGGATCTTTCTCCTTTGCTGCACCAAAAAATGTGTCTTGTTAAATGGCCTTGTCAGAGTTCTCCCATCTGGGACTATGTCCAGTGGTGAGGGTGGGGACTGGCCAGAATTGGAGGAATGCAGAAGTCTCAGAGGGTTGTAGAACTGGTGGAGATACAAAGATGGAAAGGGGTAGGGCTTTGGAGGGACTTGAAAACAAGGATGATCATATTAAAGTTCCTGGACCAGGAGTAAATGCAGGTCAGTACACAGAGGTAACGAATAAACGTAACTGTGAATTAGGACATTTACAGGAGAGTTATGCAAGGGTGGAAAATGGGTGATTCACCAGAATATCATCAAATAATGTTGCAATCCCCATAGAGACTGATAGAGAAAGATATTCAAATTATCAGTGACTGACTTAAAAGAATTGCACAGCAAGACTTCAAATATTAAATCTTTCACTGTAGCAAACAAACTAAAAGCAGCACCAACTAAACATTACTCATAGGTAACTAATATTCTAAATTCCAGACCCTTGTCAACGTTTTAATGTGACTGATAACCGCATGCCACATTTATTTATAGTACGATGTCTGCAGAATGGCAGACTTTTCAGTAAACGATGCAAAGGACTTCCCAGCTTCCCAACGGGATCACTTCTCCCTGTTTCACCAAATCAGAAAATCATAGAAATCATAGAAACCCTACAGTACAGAAAGAAGCCATTTGGCCCATCAAGTCTGCACCGATTACAATCCCACCCAGGCCCTACCCTGATATCCCTACTTATTTTACCTACTAATCCCTCTAATCTACACATCTCCAGACACTAAGGGCAATTTTTAACATGGCCAATCAACCTAACCCACACATCTTTGGATGCAGCATCCCTCAAAAACTGAAATCCTGAACCAATCTCAGCATGACTCAGCCTGGATTCTTTCCCCCAGCCAAGCTGAGATGAATCTCTTAAGCGTTTCTGAGTCCTTGCTGGGTTCTCTCCCCTCAACAAGAGAAAAAACTACCATCAACATTCCATTTGATTCCTAACTCAGAATAACCTTCTCCTGCTGCTCATAGCCACTCTTGTCTCTCGATCATTTCTCAAAGTCTCTGAAACAGAAAAATTACAATAACGAGAACATGTGTCCTTCCTTTATTTTCTGTTGTTAAACCCAGCAAGTGTATTTCAATAGCACTCAACCTGGACCCCCTTGGTCTCCATGAAAAGCAAACCATTTTGGCTTTTTGTTGCATCGTACATAGAACATAGAACATTACAGCGCAGTACAGGCCCTTCGGCCCTCGATGTTGCGCCGACCAGTGGAACCAATCTAATGACCCTCTAACCTAAACTATTCCAATGTTATCCATATGCCTATCCACTGACCATTTGAACGCCCTTAAAGTTAGTGAGTCCACAACTGCTGCAGGCAGGGCATTCCACAACCTTACCACCCTCTGAGTAAAAAACCTACCTCTGACATCCGTCCTATAATTACCACCCCTTAATTTAAAGCTATGTCCCCTTGTGTTAGCCATCACCATCCGAGGTAAAAGGCTCTCACTGTCCACCCTATCCAATCCTTTGATCATCTTGTATGCCTCAATTAGGTTAACTTGTAACCTTCTTCTCTCTAATGAAAGTAACCTCAAGTCCCTCAGCCTTTCCTCATAAGACCTTCCCACCATACAAGGCAACATCATATGACTCCCTTCATTACTCCATTTTACCTTAAATTAAAGAGACAGTTTAAAACATAACTATCTTATTATGACTGTGCATGCATGACAGTAGTCAAGTCCAGACGGGTTCAGCAGCAAATGAGCTTAGGCAGTGGTGGAGTCAGGTCATATCACAGAATAGATCACAGAACCCTACAGTGCAGAAAGAGACCCTTCGGCCCATCAAGTCTGCACCAAACACAATCCCACCCAGGCCCTACCCCCATATCCCTACATATTATACCCACTAATCCCTCTAAGCTACACATCCCTGAACATATTAATGGTGATCTTTTGTTCTTTGCTATTCATCTTAAGGAGCAAGTGCCACTGTATATATTCCTTTCAAAAATCAAACTTCTGGATAATTACCAAGGGAAAATAATTAGTTCAGGGCTTTTTAGCTTCAACGTAGATTAGAATTCTGTTCTCTCACACTGTAAGGTTAATAACTCCTTTAAGTTAGTTCCTGCATACATCACCAGCCTCATTGCTTAGATGCATATAAAACAATTAATATAATTATTATAATAAATAGAATCCCTACAATGATGAAGGAGGCCATTTGGCCCATTGAGTCTGCACCAACCACAACCCCATCCAGGTCCTATTTCCATAACCCCACATATTTACCATGATAATCCCCTGACACTAGGGTCAATTTAGCATGGCCAATCTAACCTGCACATCTTTGGACTGTGGAAGGAAACCAGAGCACCCACACAGACACGGGGAGAATGTGCAAACTCCACACAGATGGTGACCCAAGGCTGGAATTGAACCTGGGTCCCTAGTGCTGTGAGGCAGCAGTGCTAACCACTGTATCACAGTTATATCCTGATACTGAAATTCAGCTAAACAGGCAAATTTGGGAACAGAGTACAGCCACATTTGAAGGCCTATGGACGTACAGAGTGCTGCCTGATTGGAACAGGGACAGAAAAGAATGAATGCATTCATACAGGCCCTTTCACAACCTTAGGATGGCCAACAGCACTTCACAGACTATGTAACACATCAAGCCTTGGCATTTCTCATACAACTGAGTATTCAAATGACCCAATAAAATTTGCTAGAATGGTAATTTAACTCTTTGGAGATCATCTTTACCAGAAGTAAGTTACCTTGCTCAAGAGATAGAGTGAGTTGTTTCTTTAACTGTAAGACTGGTTTTAGTCTATGGAAATAATAGGCCTTGCATGATCAGATGACTCTTTCTTACTTGTACATTCTTGTGTGTGTTTTCTTTGATGCCAGTCATGACAGTTTGTCTTAGGTTAATCAGGTCTGCCCTTAATAATTGACTTAATTGGAGGTTTAAGCCTTGCAATAATGTATTCCAGCAGTAGTTAGAGCATGGTGGAGAATTACTTTAGTAATTTCACACAATTGAGATTTGGAAAGGTTGACCAAAGAAATGAAATCCAGATTTATTGTCATTGTAATTCAGAAATAAATCAGTAAATGAAAAGGAAGAACATTGGTCCAGAATTTGCTGAAGTGGGACATTTCAAGGCTTTTAAACTTGTTCCAGTGTCCTCCTGTTCAAAAACACAGCCAGCACCTTTGTTTGCACAATATGACCTGATAGTGGTACAATGACTGTGGTAAGGTAAACAGGGCAACTGGGACATGGTAAATGAGAAGACAAAAAAAGTGTATCTTCTTAAGCCATGAGAATTAATCGGAATTGGCTTCATGTGAAAGGATTAGATGGGGTGGAATTTTTAAAGTGCACCCAGGAAAGCTTTATGTACCAATATGTAGATGGCCCTTCTAGGGATGGGCCATTGGTAGACTTAGTCCAGGAAATGAAGCCAGGCAAGTGGTGTGTCAGTGGGTGAGCACTTTGTGGATAATGACTGTAACTCTGTAAGTTTTGGTCATTAAGTATAATCCAGAAATCAAGTGTCTCAACTAGGAGAAGGCTGATTTAAGTATCTTTATACAGGATCTGGCAATCTTAATTAGAAACAGCTACTTGCAGGTAAATCTACATTTGGAAAGTGGGAGATTTTTAGAAGTGAAATAGTAAGAGCTCAGTGCCAATATGTTCCTCTAAGAGCATGGGTGGCAAGATCTCCCAGTACGCTGGAGCTCCTGTGCAATGGTGATCCCAAAAGTTCAGCAACCAGCATTCACACATGCCAACCTCCACCCAAACCAGCACTTAGAATTGTTTTCGTAAGATCGCACCTTCTGCTTTTCAATTTAATGCCGAACTCTCTTACTCCCTATGTAGAATCTCTTTCCTAGTTTTTCCTATGTCATTGGTCCCTGCATAGACCATGACAATTGGGTCCTCCCCCTCCCACTGCAAATTCCTCTCTGGCCTTGAACAGATGTACTGAACCCTGGCACTAACAACCTGGCAGACAACAGAGCCTTCTGAACTTCCACTCTTCGCTGTAAAGAACAGTGTGAATCCCCCACACTATACTGTCCCCTACTACCACTAGATTCCTTTCTGCTGGCAGAAGTCTAGGATCCTGCACTCCTGTTCCCTGGGTCCCCTTTCCAGTCTTACTCAGAGTCACATCCTCCAGTCTTCGACTCGAGCTGAAAATGCAACAACTTCATGAAATGCAGAGGGAGGTCAGGGAGAGATGCCATTTATGCGAAACTAATGGTGGAACAATGCAAATAGTCCAGTAATTTGTGGAGATCAATTCACAATTCTTCCTCACCAGAAGTTGCTGGCTATTTTTTACAGCAATAATGCTATGCATTGTCAATACTATTTTATCAACAAATTCTGGACCATTTCATACGTTCCCAACAATTTTATTTTATAGTGATATAATGTTGCCAGGGGATATTGAGCCACTAGAAATGAAAGTGCTCTTTCTGCAAACTTTTTTAACTATCGCGCATATCAGGAAAGTTGACTCATTATTCATGAAATAGCAATGGGAAAATGCTGAGCCATACTGTGGAGATGATGGGCAGAATTTTCCTGTCCTGCACACCATGGGAATTGAAACGGGCGGGACATGGATCATGCAAAGGTCCATTGACCTCGCACAGGATTTTCTGGTCTTTGGGCGAGCATAGCTGGGAACTCTGGCTCTATATTCTGTTCATTCATGTATTTTCCATGTGATAAACTTGTTTATTAAATGGCAACCATGCCTTACCTCATCAGAATGCTTTTCAGCCCACTTTTCTTCTAAAGAGTACAAAAACACATTGAGGGACTCTTGTGATATTGCACTGGCCAGCAGATGCAATGTTATGAGCATTGGGCCATGCTATCATTTAACTCGATATTGGGAAGTGAAAAATATTTGCCAGATCATGAGAGGGTCACAAGAGTAAGCCGTGATACAGAACCCAAGAGAACATCCAGGGCAAGATCTAAAACTTTGTAACTGCCAATTTCAAAAGATGTTTATCACCCACTTGTGAACCCATGTGAGAGAGATAGTTGGTTGGAACATCATGCATCAATGACAGAGTGTATTTGATCAGAGAAATGTGTATTCTCCTGAGTTAGCCTAAGCCCCTGTGAGCATCATCCTCAACAGAAGACTCCTGGATTACATGATACAGAGACAAATACTTGGTACATAGTGATTCTGAGAGAGATACCTAACCACCCAATGCCAGTGAGACATTTTCAGAGTTACTGCAACTATACTCACGTTTATTTAAATTATATATTGCATTTAAATGTATATTAATTAAGTAACTACTAACAATTCTACTCAGCACAGAAAATGATTCAGAATCTCTTAAAATAGTGACTTTGCTGGTGAACCACATGGGGACCAGAATCTTGAAAATTTAGCATTTTGTCAGGTACTACAACTGAAATCAATGCATCTGTGTTAAATTGTCCTAATATGCATTTTTCACTTTAGGCTAGTCATTGACAATTACCACCGCAGTAAGAAAATTGCTTTCCGATGGCATAAGGAAATGCTGACACGAAAGAAAAAATTAACCCCTTACCATCATATCTTAATTGCTGACTGAAACCTCGCGGAGACTGGGGAGCTAAAACTAAAAGTAGCAATAAATTGGCCTGGATTTCATTGTGGTAACAACTACAAAACTGTCAGCGTTTGGCATCATACTACTGAAACTAACAGCAACATCAGCCGTCCACACCTGAGCAGAATGAAAGGAAATCTAAAAGATGCTATCAATGATTCAATGCTCCTCTGGGGGAGGTGCGCTGTTGAGAGACCACCCAGGCTGCAATCTATGGAAACAACTGAATTGATGAGAAGTTCCATTCTTATGCTATTAGTCATGTTGTAAAAACTGTTAAAAATCCTGACACTCAGAATCATTCTGTTGTCTGTCAATGAAATCTTTCCAAATGAACAGTTTTCCTAAAATAAGGTATCAAAACACCATGTAAATTTCAGATGGGGTCTGACCAATGTTATAAAAAGCAAAGAAAAACCTCTTTTGATTTGTACTATTAGCCTGCTAATGCAATCAAATATCTTATTTGCTCTACTGGTGGCTTCATATTGCCCTATCAACCGTGTGTTTTTTTTTAATTCATTTCCGGGATGTGGGTACCATTGACTGGATCAGTATTTATTGCCCATCCCTATTGCCCACCCCATTTCAGTGGGCATTTGAGAGTCAACTGCACTGGATCTGGAGTCACATAAAGGCCAGAATGGGTAAGGATGGCAAATTTCCTTCCCTAAAGAATATTAGTAATGCAGATGGGTTTTTGTGTCAATCAACAATGGTTTCATGGTCATCATTAGGCTTTTAATTCCAGATTTCTTATTGAGTACAGATATCACTATTTGCCATGGTGGGATTTGAGCCTAAGATCCCCAGATCTTACCTGGGATCTCTGGATTATTAATCCAGTGACAATACCACTGTGCCACTGCCTCTCCAATTTCATCCCTAATCCAAACACTGCATCATTATTCCCATGAACAATATTCCATTGGTTCCTAGTTGCCATACCCATTATTTTACAAATAGCCACACTGAATTACATCTATCGCGCATTGGCTCAGTGACTGGAGAGAGTTGATTTCTTGTGAACTTGCTGTATTGCTCATTATTTGGCCTCTTCCTTTTTTAATCATTGTGCAAACTTGGAGATTTGGCTTTTGACATTTACTTAAATGTATTCAAAAGTCTTGCATCTAGCACATCTGTTACCCAGCAAATGAAACATCGACGGAACTACAAAAATAATGAGAAAAATAAAATGAGGCATTTCCTGCTGTTTTCTAGACCTTGTAGGTAAACGTGACCTAATCCATCTGGAAGAATCCTGCAGAATTAGCATCCTGTTTTACACTCCCCCTGATTTTACTTTCCAGGGCTTCAATAGGAAGTAGAGTTTGATGGGGATAAAAATTGTCAGCTGATCTGATTCACTCAGTTTTTAGGTTGACCACCAAGACACAGACCATCACCTCACAATACAGAAGGCTGCACAAGAATGTCGAGATTAAGATTAAGAAACCCTTAACTCTTCTCAATGGAAGGTGCTAAGCAGTTTCTGGTCTACAGAAACATCCAATATTAAGACCTTCAGCCTCCAAGAGATTTAAGAGTTGAAGATTATTGACATTACGTCCCACATGGAATGCATAATAAGTTGACTTAAAGAAATAGACAAGGTTAGCAGCTAAATTTCTCAACCCTAGACTATCAATAAACAATGCTCTGTAAGATCAATGTGTACACACTAAAAAACATACAAGGCATTGCAAAACTAATGGCAAATATGCCCCAAATTACCTCTTTCTCCCCTGAAGAAAATAGTCATTTATATCAACTCTATTCCTTGGTTTTAAATGAACAGTCCATCCTAGGGAAAACTTACCTTCCATGATATCTTATCTTAAACTGCTCAGAGGAAACATTGAAGGATGGTGACTGTGGTTATTGAAGACATGTCTACCATCATGGACATGTAGACCAATATATGCAGAGGTAACAAGGAAGAAAATGGAGGATGTAAGCATGGCCCCATATCTAGTACAGAGTGGTGGACAGAAGGAGAAGAATGGAGGAGATTCTACCAACATGTCTGCCCAAGACTCATAAGATCCCACCCAAGGCTAACTGAAAATGCCGATTCTGGGGCAGGCAAGGCAGTAAAATTCTAGCCAGCTATCCTGTGCCTGATGTAATCTGTTCCCAGATCTATTGTGTGCAGTAGAGTAGCCAATACAGTAAACTCTGCAAAGTAATTTTATGTATGGGCAAAAATGGTAAAAGTTCATGATACACAAACTGCACTTCCACCATCACTTGCCAAACCACAGCAACCTATTGAGGACCAGAACAGTGAGTTGTTTTACTCCCTGCTGTTTCATTGTAGGCTGAACAAAAGTGTCCAGACCAGGAAACAGTTTGTACTGACATTTAATTGAAAATTCAGAGCTGGCATAGAAAATAAAATGGTTTTAATATAGGTCACCATATATTCTTGCCAACCCCTTTACTACCATTTTGAATCTGAATAGGAGTATGTACTTAAGCAGATGGAATAACAAATAACAGGGACTGGCAGGAAAGTAACCGAGCTGTAAATTTTGGTTGCCATTAGTCATCGGGTAACTTGATACCTCAGTGCTTAGTTCTCTGTTTTGAAAAGCTGCTTTTGCTTCAAACACCTCTGTTCCATTCCTCCTTCCCGATGTGAGGGCAATTTATCATCAAACCACGCTAGAAAGCGTGGCCACATTGCCAATTTGTGGAAGAGCTAGATATACAATTGCACTGTTCACAACTCTTGAAAAGAAAATGATTCCCCAAACCAGCATAACTCACGGCAGCTACCATCAACCCCAGGACAGAAAAAGGTGAGAGGGTGCAGAAACATATCAGGTTTGTTGTTTTCAAGGAGTGAAAACACTGAAAAAAAGTTCTTATTTTCCTTTGACCTAAATTAGTAAATCTCACTCAAAGTGAGTTTGCCTTGGCAGTCCTTGCTGAGATGCCGGGCAACAAGCCTAAGTTACACAGAGATCAAGAGTTTCAGCACCTAAAAAATATAGTGGTTGTTTTGATTAATTAGACACTATCATAAAGAAGGAGTTGTATTGTAATGCATTATTCTCATTCAATTTTATGACATTAGAAGTTAATTCCAAATTTCATGTTGTACAATAAATTTATCTTAAAGAGACAATGTCTTATTGATAATAAAGTAATTATACAAAGGGCGCCCTCCAAGAGACCACAATATCTAATGAGCACTGAAGAGGAAACTAACCAGAGTATCAAATATGCTGCCACTGTAAAGGGGTTTCAGACAAAACTCACCTCAGAAACCGAGCCAGATCATAAAATGTTCCATCAAGGCAATATACTTCCTCTGAAAGCAAATGGTTTCAATCCTTCACTTGTAGCTAACAGCACTATATGCATTGTTTATCCAGATGGCCTTCTAATGAATGCTTGGCTGAACTCTACTAATGGATTACTATTGGAATCATTAATGGATTAGCTCAGCAATGGGTCTGTTTGCAAAGACTGAGATGGCGCTTTTGTCTGGCATGTCTGTAATTTATTTTCAAAGGAAAATTTTGAATGGGTATCTTTTCTTCAAGTGCTCTTCAAAACTTGCCATTGTTATCTATGATTCATTGGTTATAAAGTGCATGAATGGACATGGAGGAAGCAGAGGATCCAATGAAGAGACATGCAGGTAGCTTGGAGGTTGCATGGTGGCATTCATATGGCATGGAGAAAGAATGGGGCTGAAAAGTGAGGGCTAGGGGGTTTAACAGCCTTTTTATAACTGGTCTAAAGTCTCAGAGAACTGAGGCAGCTTTCTAACCCAACTTTCACAGCACTCACCCTTCCCCATGGCTGCATCCAAATTGCTTGCAGAGTCAGCAGGCCCAGTTCAATTATACATCCACTTCCCAAAGTGAAGAAAAAAGAAATTGAGCTTTTCGCCTCAATGGCAAATTTCCACCCGTTAACTCTCTCCACAGATGCTGCCTGACCAGCTGAGTATTTCCAGCATTTGTACCTTTGTTTTTATTTCAAATTTCCAGCATCTGCAGTATTTTACTTTATGCCAAGCATGGAACCCAGGTAGAAAAATAATAGAAATTTTCTAACTCCGCTCCATTCAAAGGGCCAAATGGCCTACTCCTGCTCCCAAATCCTATGTTGCCACATTGACCAAGTTTTGGCCTGTCCTAATTTCTCCTTCTCAGTGTCAAATCCTGTGAAGGGTCTTGGGATGTTCTGCTATATTAAAGACACAAAAATAAATGCAATGCTGTTGTTGAAGCTGCATCACTAGCCATCATATTGGAATATCAATCTCCAAGCTGCCTCAGCAGCACTCACCCCTCCCAGTGGAACCACCCTTCCAAAGACATTAGCTCTCTAATGGGTCAATAGCACCTGGATCCTGCCTGACCTGGATCCCGTCTGATCTGGATCCCGCCTGATCTGGATCCCGTCTGATCTGGATCCCGCCTGATCTGGATCCCACATGAACTGGATCCCGCCTGATCTGGATCCTGCCTGACCTGGATCCCGCCTGATCTGGATCCCGTCTGATCTGGATCCCGCCTGATCTGGATCCTGCCTGATCTGGATCCCGCCTGATCTGGATCCTGCCTGATCTGGATCCTGCCTGATCTGGATCCCGCCTGATCTGGATCCCACCTGATCTGGATCCCACCTAATGTCCTTTACTGGACAAAGAGCTCAGCTGATTTGATTTGATGGGTGGTACGATGGCACAGTGTTGCCTCATATCACCAGGGATCCAGGTTCAAGTCCTGGCTTGGATCATTGTCTGTGTGGAGTTTGCACATTCTCCCCATATCTGCATGGGTTTCCTCTGGATGCTCTTGTTTCCTCCAACAGTTCAAAGATGTGTGGGTTACGTTGATTGGCCATGCTGAATTGCCCCTTAGTGTCAGGGGGATTAGATGGGTAAATGTATGGAGTTACAGGAATAGGATACGCGTGGGATTCTTGTCAGTGCAGGCTCAGTGGGCCAAATGGCCTCTTTCTGCATTGTAAATTGTATGATTCTATGATTTAATTTATTATTGACACATGTATTAGTGTACAGTAAAAGGTATTGTTTCTTGCGTGCTGTACAGCCAAAGCATACCATACACAGGGAACGAAAGGAGAGGGTGCAGAATGCAGTGTTAAAGTCATAGCTAGGGTGTGGAGAAAGATCAACTTAATATGGGTCCATTCAAAAGTCTGATGGCAGCAGGGAAGAAGCTGTTCTTGAGTCAGTTGGTACATGATCTCAGACTTTTGTATCTTTTTTCCATCGGAAGAAGGTAGAAGAGAGAATGTTCAGAGTGTGTGGGATCCTTGATAAAGCTGACAAGTACAGACTTAGGGCTTCCATTTCACCTTAACTTCAGGATCCCCAAATCCGGTGGTGAAATCCAGTCCCGCATGCCTCGCGATTATCAATCCCACTGAAGTTAAAAGTTGAAAGAGACGCAGAACAGGCTGTCAATTTAAGACCATCAGACAAAGTCAAAATGACCTCTTCCTGGTTTCATTCCAAATCTTTCAGTATTTAAGGTATTTCCTTTCTCCCTACACAGAAAACCCATTATTCAGTTTCCATTTACTTACTGAAGTGTCCGTTGAGCAGGTATTTTACTGCAACGTTACCACCTTGTGCTTGGACTTTGTGGCACTTTATTAATGCTAGTAAAGATACTCAGCACTCAGAAAGTTAAATATAGCCCGACTGGGGATAGAAACAGTAAGAATAAAGGGCTCCATTGAGTCTTAGAAAGTGATACAGAATGGGTAATGCCATGGAAAGAGGAGAATATTGTGTTATTCCTCTGCTATTATGAACTTAATTCTCCACAGCATTGAAAGCTGCAGCTGCTGTTAGGTGCCATAATGAAATTGTGGCCACTTGGGTTTTCGTACAGCTGATTTCTTAATGAGGTTTACCTTTCCTACATTTTTTGCTGAGCTACTCAGGTCCCAAGGGTGCTTATGAATAAGTTATAGCCTGCTGCAATGCATACTCATTATAATTTAGTCAAAAAAAGATGCACAGCACTTAGCAACCGCAAAACCTCTGCTTTTTCTCCTGCTACTGATTTAATAACAGGGAATGTAGCCATATTTAGGAAGTAGTGTAATCTGCCTGGACACTGAAAACCAATTGCACCATTAGCAAGATTTTTTAACGCTTTTGTTCAATTATTGATTCTTGCCTTGCCAATTTTCTCCCTTTCTTTTTGGAGTATAGTCCCATAGATATCAGCACCCTGTGATATCTCACCCAAAGGTGATATTTAGATTTAAGTTCAAATTTATTAGTGTCATAAGTAGGCGTACATTAATGCTGCAATGAAGTTACTGTGAAAATCCTCCAGTCCCCACAATCCGGCGCCTGTTGGGGTACACTGAGGGAGAATTTAGCACAGCCAATGCACCTAACCAGCACGTCTTTCAGGCTTTGGGAAGAAATCGGAGCACCTGGAGGAAACCCACACAGACATGGGGAGAAGGTGCAGACTCTACACAGACAGTGACCCAAGCCAGGAATTGAACATCGATCCCTCGTGCTGTGAAGCAGCAGTGCTAACCACTACGTCACCGTGCCGCTCCAACTGTGTCAGTAGGCTCTGCAGTGAAGGTTCTCAGTTGGGTGGACATGCACTCCAATGTCAACAGCTTACTGCCTTTACTGAGGTACTTGAACTTGTGCACTACAACAACAGGACCTGAAGCACCAGTGACCACCTTGTTTGCCATTAATTGTTTGCCATTAATCTGTACTGTCTCTGCAATGAGCTCAGATTTAACAGCAATTATCTGATACAGAGAGTACATTACAGCAGCATCAGCTTCCGAGGTTTTGGTTGACTCAGTTAGATTTGCACTCTGCTCTGTGATTAGTTGCTTGTTTGTTCTGAACTGCCTAGCCAGGTGTCCTCTCTTGTGGCAACAGCAGCACTTTGCCTCTCAAAATCTGCATACTTCCACTCCATGATTCCCTCCACACCTATAGCAAATGTGTACTTGTCATCTGATAAAGTTTCAGCAGGTTTCCTGACTTGTCACCTGGTAGGCAGAGAATTGTGCTGAAAATCTGCTGTGCTGCTCTTTGCACTATATTCAGGAACAGACATCTGCTTAATTTGGTGCAGTGCCCCATTGTTCATGTGCTGCAGATCTCTTGCGGCACACTCCATGGTGAGAGAAAGCTCCAGAGCATGTCCAAAATCAATATCTGGTTCAGCAAGCAAACGCCACTGGATAGCATTTTCCTTTAACACCCCCCTGCCACCACCACCACCGCCCCCCACACCTCCCACCGCCCCCCCCCCCCCACACCCTCCCCCACCTCCCACCATGCCAACCTGTTCCATAGCATTGCCAGAAACCTTGCCCATAGCTGGGATTCTCTGGTGCTGCCGCAGTGAAAGGAGTTTTGGCTGATCACCAAATTCTTCATTCTCACTGGCAGTGGGGCAGGCCGAACAAAGGATTTGGCACTCAGCCAACACATCCCTAAGCTCTTAGTACTCAGTGAGTTGTTTCAGGTTCACCACAAAGATAGCAATAGCTTCCCCTGCAATAGGAACTTTCGTGTTGAATTTGAAGTGCTGCATAATTACAGATGCTTTTGGTTCAAGATGGGACTTTCATAGAATCATAGAATCCCTGCAGTGCAGAAGGAGGTCATTCAGCTCATCGAGACTGTACCAACAATTCCACTCAGGTCCTATCCCTGTTACCCCACATCTTTATCTGCCCCTGCCATCAAAGGTCTATTTAGTGTGACCAATCAACCAACCCACTCTTCTTTGGACTGTGGGAGGAAACCGGAGCACCTGGAGGAAACCCACGCAGACACGGGGAGAATGTGCAAACTCCACACAGACCATCCCCCCGAGGCCGGATTCGAACCCAAATCCCTGGCATTGTGAGGCAGCCATGCTAATCACTGTCCTTTAAAAGCTCCATAACTCATTTTACAACTTAGTACTGGGTGCATCCAAGGCAGTGAGCTTTCTGATAATGTTATACATTGTACTTCCGCACGCATTTAGCAGGATAATTCTACATTCACTATTTCAGAAATTTCATTCACCCTGAGATAGAAACTGAGCCTCCTGATATACTGATTCCAATCCTCAGCATCTTCATCATACACATCAACCTTCCTGAATAAAGGCATGATCAGTAAGTCTTCTTTTGTTCTATTTGCTTCTGCAGGTTCTGTCTGTCTTCTGTTCCTGTAGGTTTGTCCCTTTAACAGCTATCTCAGCAGCTTGCTGGTTCTGCCTTTGCGCTTCCTCCGCTGCCTTTTTCTGAGTTAGGCAGGTTCCCCAGTGATCGTGTGGCCTTCTTTGCCAAACTTTTCAACAGGTTTTTATTTGCAGGTCTATTGTATGTTGAATTCTGTCAGCTTTTCTGATCTTTGATTTTCCCACGCTTTTGGAGTCTCAGCAGGCATGCTCTTGTTTAAAGTTGCAAACTGTCAGCTCTGCAGCAATGCTTTCCTTCATCTGACTTTCAAAATCTGACTTAAAACAAACACTGCAGCAATTGTTGGATTTCAGGGCAATTCCTTGTATTCATTTTAATAAAGCTCCCAGTGATCTTCTTAATCTTTTTTCCCCGTCCTTTTCCAGAATCCTCTTCCAAGCCTGCCAAATATGTAAAACTCCTTTGTCGTTCTTTGAGCTGTGTGGTACTCACAGCACAGCACACAGCATCGGTTGAATTTATCCTCATCGCCAGTGTGATAACTTAAGGCAGCAGCCAGTTTGTTGCAAACAAAAGTCAAATTTATTGGGAGCACACATTGAGATATTTATAGGCTTGTCGCCATCTTACTCTGCGGGGCACAGCACTGGCACCACCCACCAATTGATTGGCAGGAGGGAGGGGCAATCAGTCCCATTACCTCATCACATAAATCATTCTCCATTACACTTAGCTTACCTGACCACAAGG
This sequence comes from Carcharhinus amblyrhynchos, assembly GCF_965287045.1. Lineage (NCBI taxonomy): Eukaryota > Metazoa > Chordata > Chondrichthyes > Carcharhiniformes > Carcharhinidae > Carcharhinus > Carcharhinus amblyrhynchos. The sequence continues at coordinate 34,395,369 of NC_137332.1, read as the reverse complement.
TATGCATGAACTCAGCCACAATGGGATACTCTCCAGGTGAATTCAGCAGCAACAGTCTCATTTACTTCAGGTCTTGGAAATGTAAATATTTTTGACATTAGGCACATGTACCCAAAGCTTGAAACGATAATTTATGATTTCCTGTAGTTTCTGTTGCTAACAGTTTGAAATGCAGTGGAATATATCAATAAACAGAACATGTTGTTTTAGTGACAAAATACAGCAATTATAGGTTGTGGGTCTGTTGTTTCAAGTTATACTATAGTTTTCCATTAGTGTCATAGCTTATGAATGTAATATGTTCAGGAGCAAATTAATATTCAAGGAATGTTTTACACAAACAATAAATGTATCACTGCCTTGCAGTTGTGTTTTAACCATGTCTTATAGTTCCAGAATGTTAGTCAGTATTACTTTGAGAACAGACATGGGACAGAACTTGGACAGAAATCAGTCGCTTCCCTAAATCAATCCTAATCCTTTCATAGTTCTTGCTTCTTTGCACAATCAGGCCACCAGATCTCAAGTTTTTTTTTTAATTAGTGTCCAAAGCAGACATACATACTTAAGGTCTTGGGTGTGTAAATATTTTTGATATTAGGAAGCATGTACCTGAAGCCTGACACTGTCATTGTGAAAATCCACTGACCGCCACACTCTGGCACCTGTTCAGGTGCAGTGAAGGAAGAATTTAGCATGGCCAATACACCTAACCATATGTCTTGCAGACTGTGGGAGGAAACCAGAGCACCTGGAGGAAGCCCATGCAGACACAGGGAGAAAGTGCAGACTCCACACAGACAGTAAACCAAACTGGGAATTGAACCGGGTCGCTGGTGCTGTGAGACAGCAACACTAAGTACTGCGCCATCGTACCACTCATTTGGGATTGATTAGCATTTATATGATGAGGGCCAATAATGATGGAGCTCCAGATTTCCTCATCTCACACTGGTAATGCACTGAGAATAAGTTGGAGTGAGGATTATAAAATACAGCTGGTACCTGTTGTACGTATCTCAGAACTATACAGAAAGGACATTAGTTTCTATCTGTGCAACAGGTGTTATTTCTCTACACCATATGGCTTCCAGCTCTTTTTACAGTTTGTTTGTCTTATTTGAGTTCATGCTCAGGCTTAACCAATCAAACACAGCAAAATCAACTGCAAACAGACTCACATAATCAAATGGCAGAACAACCAATCACAAAATTACCAGGTTCAGTTGAGACCACCTGAATAGTGTGGAGGGTTTCAATAATGACTTCTGCCTTGTTCTTAAAGTGATATAAAAGCAGCAATCACTCATTTGATTAAAATGCTGTAGGGTCAGTTATTGAGACTAGGCACATGCGAACCTATGTATAGGAATAGAAAGATTGAAGAGATCAGATCTGTGCTGTGCTCTGCTCACAGGCAAAAGTGAAACCGAGACTGGATCGCATGACACACTTCTCTACCAGTGATGGCATGATGCTGTCCCCGCAAAGGCATATTACAACAATTTCTGCATCTCAGAATGATCAGCACAACCCTATATGCCATTACCAGAGAGGAAGAAGGTTAGTACAGTATGAAGCACAGGAAGGTCAGGCAGAAGTCGGGCTTGACCTCTCCCATATTGAATATACAGGCAGCCCAGGTCAAGTGAACTGAGACAATATGTATCGGCAGAGTGTGCTTCATTAAAAGAGGAAAAGTGGGAGCACTATTACCTACTGAGTGAGGGCTAACACTTGCAGTCATCTGCCCACACACCTCTCTCTCATGTTGAATATACAGGTAGCCCAGGTCGAGTGAACTGAGACAATGTGTATCAGCAGAGTGTGCTTCATTAAAAGAGGAAAAGTGGGAACACTATTGTCTACTGAGTGAGGGCTAACACTTGCAGTCATCTGCCCACACATCTCTCTCTGTCATGTGATGATGCGGCTACAAAAAGAGTCACACATTGGGAGCGCAGAATTCTCCCCGGGAGTGTGGGCAGAATCTAATCATAAAGTAGTTACTTAGCTCGTGAATAGAAAGATGTTTGCTACAAGTCCTTGTTGTCAGTGTTTGGGAACCCAGCACTTTGACAGTGTCCATGAAGGTATTCAACATTCATAGCTCAGGGTTACTTCTGACAGCCATGGGGAATCTAAGTAATATATCACCCTGGGTACAGTGCAGACATGGGCCAGCTGTCTGATAAACTGCACAAAAAAGCTGTCCAATTGTTCACTGTTACCATCAGCAATGCCATCGTCTCTCAACTCAGCAGCCAACACTCCCCTACAGTCCTCTCAATCCCGTGTCTTACGGGCAGCATATACAAATAGTGAGCAGAATTTCCCCCTTGTACTAAATGTGGGAACAGGCATGAAAAGTATGTTCTACCTAACAGCCGCAGTGGCAAGAATTTGCACCATATCGTACCCTCCCCCACACACTAATTGTATACACATTCTTTGTCCACTTCGAAATGGCTCAGAAAGTTCTGGAAGCCAGCTGAGACATGAGCAGCATGGTGGCATAGCAGTTAGCGCTGCTACCTCACGGCACCAGAGACCTGTGTTCGATTCCCAGCTTGGGTCACTGTCTGTGTGGAGTTTGCACATTCTCCCTTTGTCTGCATGGCTTTCCTCCAGTTGCTCCGGTTGTCTCCCACAGTCCAAAGATGTGCCAGTTAGGTGGATTGGCCATGTTAAATTGCCCCTTAGTGTCAGGGGGACTAGCTAGCTAGGGTAAATGCATAGGGTTATGGGGATAGGGCCTGGGTGGGATTGTGGTCAGTGCAGTCTCAATGGGGTAAATGGCTTCTTTCTGTACTGTATGATTCTATGATCTTGTCAACTCAACAATTTGTCCATTTTGAAAAGCACAATAATGACTCTATAAAATAGTCCAGCTGACAAAAACATTTTTTTTTAATGTCTTGACTATGACAGTGGCCTAACATGCCGTCCACCTCCCTGAACTGGAACCTTTGCCAGCACAACAATGTAGAATGGAGTGCTTCTTCACTCAGTGCTCCTCCCATTCTAACCCCAAGTAGCTTGTCTCAGCCTGTAATACTATCTTCACATTCTATCCTAACCACCGCCCAATCCCCGGCACTGAGGACACTAATCCCCTCACCCTCCCCCAGTCATGTGTCCTCAAAACCAGTGCCTCGAGGCTGTATTCTCTGCTCCCTAGTATACTCTTCATACATCTATGACTGCATGGCCATATTTCCCTCCAATTCAATTTTCAAGTTTGCTGACGACATCACCGTAGTGTGTTGGATCTCAAACAATGATGAGACAGGGTATAGGAATGAGATAGAGAATCTGGTGAACTGGTGCGGCAACAATAATCTCACCCTCAATGTCAACAAAATGAAGGAGATTGTCATCGACTCCAGGAAGCATAATGGAGAACATGCGCCTGTACACGTCAATGGGGACAAAGTAGACAGGATCGAGAGCTTCAATTTTTTAGGTGTCCAGATCACCAACAATCTGTCCCGGTCCCCCATGCCGACACTATAGTTAAGAAAGCCCAGAAATGCCTCTACTTTCTCAGAAGACTAAGGAAATCTGGCATGTCACCAACTTTTACTGATGCACCAGAGAAAGCATTCTTTCTGATTGTATCACAGCTTGGTATGGCTCATGCTCTGCCCAAGACCTCAAGGACCTACAAAATGTCATGAATGTAGCCCAATACGTTATGCAAACCAGCCTCCCATCCACTGACTCTGTCTATACTTTTCGCTGCCTCGGTAAAACAGCCAGCATAATTAAGGGCACCACGTAACCTAGACAGTCTCTCTTCCACCTTCTTCCATCAAGAAAAAGATTCAAAAGTCTGAGGTCATGGACCAACTGACTCAAGAACAGCTTTTTCCCTGTTGCTGTCAAATTTTTGAATAGACTTACCTTGCATTAAGTTGACTTTTCTCTAACACCCTAGCTATGACTGTAGAACTACATTCTCTCGTTTCCTTCTCTATGAACGTTATGTTTTGTCTGTATAGCACACAAGAAACAATACTTTTCACTGAATGTTAATACATGTGACAATAATAAATCAAATCAAATCAAATCAAATGTGTCTAATGAGTGCAACCTTCATCATTCATAGGCCTAGGCGTAGGCCTAGTGCTGCCGGACATTAAACAATCACAAAAACAGAAAATGCTGGAAACTCTCAGCAGGCCTGACAGTAACAGTGGACACAGTAAGAAGTCTCACAACACCAGGTTAAAGTCCAACAGGTTTATTTGGTAGCAAATGCCACTATCAAATAAACCTATTGGATTTTAACCTGGTGTTGTGAGACTTCTTACTGTGTTTACCCCAGTCCAACACTGGCATCTCTACATATGAGTATCTGTAGAGACAGAATAGATCCAATGTTTCGAGTCTGAATGACCCTTTGTCAGAGCTAACAGCAAAGAAAATCAGAACGGATTTCTACTACGGAGGGGTGGAGGCAGAAAAATGTAATAGGACAAAGGGATGATAATGAAAAAGGCTGAGAAAGGTTCTAAATATGTCCATTGAGTGATTGGAATGTGTGAATGATAGAACAGAGGTACAGACGGTTATGGGACTGCCTGAGGAATGTGGTAGTTGCCTTGAAAGTGGTGGGGGGGTGGGTGTGGTTGAAGGCAAGATGGAGAGCGAGAGTGGAGAAGTGGAGAAATGGAAGTGAGAATGAAGGATGACGAAATGGAATAAATTGGGAATAGGGGGAAAGTGGAGGGGAGAGTTCATGCTCTGAAATTGTTGAACTGAACCTTCAATCCGGAAGGCTGCAAAATGCCCAATGGGAAGATGAGGTGTTGTTAAAATAGCGCTGCTGATATGCCTTCCTTCTTCCTCAATCATGGTTTTCCACCCAGTATGGTTGACAAGGCTCTCAATCGCGTCTGACCCATCCCCCGGGCCACTGCTCTCACCCCCTTCTCTCCCTCTCAGATCTAGGCTAGAGTTCCTCTTGTTCTAGTAGCACTGCCCCCCTCCCCCGCACCCCACCTTCCCCAGTGCAACCCTAACCCTGCAGCCTATTAAAAGCCACTGGTCTGGTAGACAGAGTCTTGCCTGTGACACCTCCACCTGCCCCCCTCCTCCGCTAACCACCCCCCCCCCCCCCCCACCCCCAACTCAAAAGCGAAGAGGTGCTGCCTGTGAAGCCTGGTGTTAATTCTGATGAACACTGCGTGATGCAAGATAGGTGAATAAACCTCAAAGCACAAGTGAAGTGCAGGTTGCCAGGTGCATGTTGCGTATGTACCGATGCAAAATCCGTTGTGTCCTGATGATCTGGTGCAAGGGGATAATTTCAGTGAGGAATGCACAATCGCGACCTGGTTTTGTGATGATATAAAACCGATGTTTGGCCTTCTTCTGTTATATTTTGCTCACAACCACAAAGAGGAATGGAAAATTCTGTCTGTTGTCTTTCATACTTTTGGACACAAGCCATTCCCAATACTCTATCCTCCCTGCTTTCTCTCTCTTTAGAGGAGAATAGATTGTATAACTTGGCGAGAATCTGGGGTGCAGGGTTGTGGTAAGCAGGGTGGGTAGACTCTACTGATGAACACCTCATTAGCACTGGTAATGCATGACCGCCTGCTCCATTGTAAGGGCATCTGGCACCATCATGAGGCAGATGTCAGCAGCAAGCTCCCATCAGAGCTTGAGCCACCTGAGGCTCAGGCACTCACACGTGTCAGGATAGTTGGTCCATTGCCTTTAGATCCTCTAGTGGGGGGTTTGGCCTCCTTCCACCTGCATTTCGATTCCCATTCATTCTGCCCAATGGAGGGGCATTTGGTTACATAGAAAACAGCTGGTGCTGCTCCAGCTGAGGCTGGGGCTTGTTGCAGTGGGAAGTGTCCCTTGCCTAAGACCCTCAGCAAAAGGAAAGTGTGTAGTTGCAAGCTGTTCCCATGTCACTCTGAAGGTTGGCAGCATGGAAGGGCAGCTGAGGGTAGGTATTGTGCCTTACAGGCAGTTGGCACTGACCTGTCAGACAGTCACAACACTCTCTGGCAGACACAGTGCTGAGCAAGGCAGGCTGACAGCCTGTCCATTTCTGTAGCGGTTCAGTGTGACTGATCTAAGACTTCACACCTTGTCACTTACACTGAGGCTTACACTTCTTTGCTGGATTCTTGCCTTCACCTCACTACTGGGTTGTAGGCACATTGTGACAGAGCTGTGCTGTCAAGAAAGAGAGACTTTAACATAAAAATCACAGCGAATTGAATCCTTAACAGGTGGATTACTGGTCGGCAGCTTAAGCAACCTATCCCTCGGAAAACCAGGAGGAAGAGTAAATGTTTTGGGATAGCTGTCCACAAATATCCACCAGCGTTTAATTTTCCTGCCTCCAAAATGGTCTCCATGGGGCCCGGGATGAATTCCTCCATTGAGTCAAGCATTGTTCTACACACTGCTGGCCAGCATGTAGCTGCGATCTTCAGCCAGAACATGCTTTCAACACTTCAGTTTCCTTTCCATGCACCCCACAACATTACTCTGAGTGAAACAGGTTTTACAAAAATCACTAATGGATACGTAATTGAATAGACTTACAAAGTTCTGGTATGAATATCTGGCCAGACCAACAGCGGGTGGAACTCATTTTCCATTGGCATAACTCAGCATGTGGAATTTCCAGGTCTTTGTGGAGAAACTCATTTGAGAGGGGAGCGATAGCCACTGGCATTACATCATTACTGTAGCCATTCAAGCCTCAAGTTGCTTTATTAAGCAACTTCTTTATTAAGCAATTAGAGCAGCAAGATGAAAAACATTCAGATCAGGGCTAAAATAAAACCTGAGTAATATGGTTGCCTGGTGAACTGGATTTTAATGTTCTTAAATCAACATTGGCTGACTGGTAGCACTTTGCCACTAAGTTCAAAAATCTGAGTGCGTAACCTATGTTTCCTCAGAAGGAAAACTTCAAAATGCAGCTAATGAAAATACAATAAAACTTATTCCAACTAAGAAATCAATGAAAGGGTTTTAATAATGAAACATCATTACTCCAAACTTAAGGCTTTGCCCTGGGCCACTCCAAGCTCTCTGCAATTCTACATAGTTCCTTAGTTATAGGGAATCAGCTGGTCAGCTGACTATTACATTGCTCTCTGATTGGTTCCATGGTTTACTGGGTCAGCTGACCCTTATATCTTGTTCCCATTGGTCACATTACATCTAATACAAAATTGTCACTGATTATATTCTAACAGCCTAAACAGTCGTTTCAGAGTTTTCAGGCCCAATTTTACTGGCCATTGACATTAGGCTCCTGCTGCAGTGAGGTCAGAGAGTTTGGCGCCCAGCCAAATCTCCATTCACTGCAATGTAATAGGAAAATCGCAGCGGCAAGAAGAGCCGTAACATTCCAACCTGAGTGTCAGAGGGGCTGCCATTTCTGTGAATCGTTACAACTCAGTTCCTAATGGTCTCCTCCAATGGATGTAAATGATCAACTGCACAGCTTGAAGAAGGTGAGGGAGTTCTCTTAATTTGAAGACCAATGTTTATTTCTCAATAAGTGCCACAAATGCATTGTTAACCAGTCATTTATCTGTTTTGGAACCTTGAATTTATTGAATGACTACACTTCAAAAGTATTTCATTTCACATACTGGGACATGTGAAATACAGAAGGACATTTCTTTACAAAATACTGATGACTTCTTCTCTCAAATGACTAAGTAGATACATAAGTGTTTGTGTTGATGCAGCCAATGTTTATATCGCAACCATAGATAGGTTAAAACATCCCTCTTTGTTCCATACTATGTTCTTACAATCAGTTCATCAGGGATTTAATTTAGATAAATGTGAGGTGATGTCTTTTGGTAGATCAAATCAAGGCAGAACTTATTCAGTTACTGGTAGGGCATTGGGGCGAGTTATAGAACAAAGAGATTTAGGGATACATGTTCAGAGCTCTTTCAAAGTGAGGTCACAGGTGGACAGGGCAGTGAAGAAGGCATTCAGCATACTTGCCTTCATTGGTCAGAACATTGAATGCAGTTCTTGGGACGTGTTGTTGAAGTTGTACAACACATTGGTAAGGCCTCACTTAGAATACTATGTACAGTTCTGGTCACCCTATTATAGAAAGAATATTATTAAACTAGAAAGAGTGCAGACAAGATTTACTTGGATGCTACTGAGATATGATGGTTTGAGTTATAAGGGGAGGTTGGATAGACTGGAATTCTTTTCCATGGCGTTCGGGAGGCTGGGGGGTGATCTTATAGAGGCCTATAAAATAATGAGGGGCATAGATAAGGTAGATAGTCAACTCAACATCTTTTCACAAGGGTAGGGGAATCTAAAACTAGAGGGCATAGGTTTAAGGTGAAAGGGAAGAGATACAGAAGGGTCCGGAGGGCCAATTCTTTCACACAGAGGGTGGTGAGCATCTGGAACGAGCTGTCAGAGGCACTAGTTGAGATGGGTACAATTTTGTCTTTTACAAAGCATGAAGACAATTACACGGGTAAGATGGGTATAGATGGATATGGGCCAAATGCAGGCATTTGGGACTAACTTAATAGTAAAAACTGGGCGGCATGGACAAATCAGGCTGAAGGGCATGTTTCCATACTGTAAACCTCTATGACTCTATGGCCCGATTTTACCATCAAGTTGCTCCCAGTTTGGGCATGAAAAATTGGTAAATTTGTGCGTGAAGCGAGTAGCGCAATCTGTGCCAACCTCCGCGCCAATTCCCCCTTTATCAAGGCCCGAAAATGGACGTGATCGGGACCATGCCTGAAATGGCGAGACAGCCATTAAAAAGTGTTTGAATGTGCTTAAATTGAATTAATGGGCTGCACACCCAGCTTTACCGGTACTTCCCCCTTTACCTCCACGTTCGCCAATTTCGAATCAGCACAAAACAGACATGCTCCATAAAAGTCCAATTCGGGCGCTCCATCAGTGAGGGTTAGTGAGAAGGTAAATGCCTAGCGTTCAATGGCTCTTTGTTGCTCATGGGTGTCTTTTCATTGTGGCCATTTTCTTTCTTGGATCGGTGACGGCTCTGTGAGTATGTGGGGAAGCATTGGGGACTGTTGCTCTGCAGAGTTTCTGATGTCTGATTTGCAGCACAGATCCAGCTCTCAGCACTGACCTTGGGTCTTATGGTGCTCCTGAATCATAATGCACTCAGCTCACATCCAGCTGAAGGATGTGCACAAAGCCCTTACACATAGCATTGCTGCAGCATCTCAACTTTGCAAGGAGCTGTGATTGTTGGGGGCATGTGGCTGGGAGAATTAGGGGGGCTGCGATTGTGGGGATCATGTGCCTGGGGGAATTGGGGGGGCTGTGATTGTGGGGAGCGTGTGGCTGGGGGAATTGGGGGGCTGTGATTGTGGGGAGCGTGTGCCTGGGGGAATTGGGGGGGCTGTGATTGTGGGGAGCATGTGCCTGGGGGAATTGGGGGGCTGTGACTGTGGGGGGCATGTGGCTGGGGAATTGGGGGGGCTGTGATTGTGGGGAGCATGTGGCTGGGGGAATTGGGGGGGCTGTGATTGTGGGGGGCATGTGGCTGGGGGAATTGGGGGGGCTGTGATTGTGGGGAGCATGTGGCTGGGGGAGTTGGGGGGGCTGTGATTGTGGGGAGTATGTGGCTGGGGGAATTGGGGGGCTGTGATTGTGGGGAGTGTGTGGCTGGGGGAATTGGGGGGGGCTGTGATTGTGGGGAGTGTGTGGCTGGGGGAATTGGGGGGGCTGTGATTGTGGGGAGTATGTGGCTGGGGGAATTGGGGGGGCTGTGATTGTGGGGAGCATGTGGCTGGGGGAATTGGGGGGGCTGTGATTGTGGGGAGTATGTGGCTGGGGGAATTGGGGGGGGCTGTGATTGTGGGGAGTGTGTGGCTGGGGGAATTGGGGGGACTGTGATTGTGGGGAGTGTGTGGCTGGGGGAATTGGGGGGACTGTGATTGTGGGGAGCATGTGGCTGGGGGAATTGGGGGGGGCTGTGATTGTGGGGAGTATGTGGCTGGGGAATTGGGGGGGTTGTGATTCAGTCCACCCCAGCTTTCAGAGCGATGAGATGACTTTTGCAATGTAACCGATCGATCTCGCTGTTCTTTTGGTTGCTGCTGGAGCTGAGGAGGAGGAGCTGGAGGAAGAATTGCGAGCTCAGGAGGTCGGGCCTTACCACTTGCAGGAGTAGAGATAGACAATCACCAGAGGTAGGAGGTGGCCACCTTTCACCCGGAGTGGGGAGGAGGGGGGGGTGCGTGCGGTGCACGCAGGAGAAGGAGGGAGCAGAGACCCTGGCAGTTCCGTGCACAAATGCCATTTCAACGGATGTCGGACACCATGTGCTGCTGAAGTCTCTGCCTCTGAAAGGAGACAGTGCAACATCTGTGCAACCTGTTGCAGGAAATGACACCTAAAGGTGGCGGTGGGGGTGCAGGGGGTGAGAGGGGCGGCATCACCCACTCTCGGTGGCTGTCAAATTGACGGCCTCTCTGAACTTTGATGCGAGTGACTCCTTCCAGACCCCTGGGTGTGGAAAGTCTGCAGAGGGATCTGGATAGGCTGAACGAGTGGGCGAGGACCTGGCAGATGGAGTACAATGTTAGCAAGTGTGAGGTTATCCACTTTGGCAGGAATAATAGTAGGAGGGATTACTATTTAAAGGGCGAAAAGCTGCAGCATGCTACGGTGCAGAGGGACCTGGGGGTCCTTGTGCATGAGTCGCAAAAACCCAGCTTGCAGGTGCAGCAGGTGGTCAGGAAGGCGAATGGGATGCTGGCCTTCATAGCGAGGGGGATTGAATATAAAAGTAGGGAGGTCTTGCTGCAACTGTACAGGGCACTGGTGAGGCCGCAGCTGGAGTACATAAGAACATAAGAAATAGGAGCAGGAGTAGGCCATCTGGCCCTTCGAGCCTGCCCCGCCATTCAATAAGATCATGGCTGATCTGTCGCTGCTCAGTTCCACTTTCCCGCCCTCTCCCCATAACCCTTAATCCCCTCTCTTATCAAAAACCCATCAACCCGCGTCTTAAAAATATTTAGCGAGACAGCCTCCACCACTTCAACGGGCAGAGAATTCCAGAGATTCACCACCCTTTGAGTGAAGAAGTTCCTCCTCAACTCCGTTCTAAACCGCCCCCCCTTTATCTTGAGGCTGTGCCCCCTAGTCCTACTGTCTTTTTTGAGCGGGAAAAGTCTCTCCACCTCTATCCTATCCATCCCATTCATCATCTTATACGTCTCAATGAGATCTCCCCTCATTCTTCTAAACTCTAACGAGTACAAGCCTAGTTTATTCAGCCTCTCCTCATAGCTCAACCCCCTCAACTCCAGTATCAGCCTAGTAAACCTTCTCTGCACTCCCTCCAAGGCCAAAATATCTTTGCGCAGGTGCGGCGCCCAAAACTGCACACAGTACTCCAGCTGCGGCCTCACCAATGCCCTATACAGCTGCAGCAAGACCTCCCTACTTTTATATTCAATCCCCCTCGCTATGAAGGCCAGCATCCCATTCGCCTTCCTGACCACCTGCTGCACCTGCAAGCTGGGTTTTTGCAACTCATGCACAAGGACCCCGAGGTCCCTCTGCACCGTCGCCTGCTGCAGTTTTTCGCCCCGTAAGTAATAGTCCTTCCTACCATTCTTCCTACCAAAGTGGACCACCTCACACTTGCCAACATTAAATTCCATTTGCCATTTCCTGGCCCATTCGCCCAGCCTATCTAGATCCTTCTGCAGACTCTCCACACCCTCCGCACAATTTGCCGCTCCCCCAATCTTGGTGTCATCAGCAAATTTCGACACCCTACACTCGGTTCCCTCCTCCAGGTCATCTATATAAATGGTAAAAAGCTGAGGCCCCAGCACCGACCCCTGGGGCACTCCACTAGTCACCATCCGCCAATCCGAATAGCACCAGTACTGTGTGCAGTTTTGGTCGCCGCACTTGCGCAAGGATATTTTGGCCTTGGAGGGAGTGCAGAGAAGGTTCACTAGGCTGATACCGGAGATGAGGGGGTTAGACTTTGAAGAGAGACTGAATAGACTGGGTCTGTACTCGTTGGAGTTTAGAAGGATGAGGGGGGATCTTATAGAGACATATAAGATAATGAAGGGGATGGATAGGGTAGAGTTAGAGAGATACTTCCCGCTCAGAAAGGATAGCAGGACTGGAGGGCACAGCCTCAAGATAAGGGGGAGGCAGTTTAGAACGGAGTTGAGGAGGAACTTCTTCACTCAAAGGGTGGTGAATCTCTGGAATTCTCCGCCCGTTGAAGTGGTGGAGGCTACCTCGCTAAATATATTTAAGTCACGGATAGATAAGTTTTTGACAGACAAGGGAATTAAGGGTTATGGGGAGAAAGCGGGAAAGTGGAACTGATCCACTTCATATCAGCCATTATCTTATTGACTGGTGGGGCAGGCTCAAAGGGCTAAGATGGCCTACTCCTGCTCCAATTCATATATTCTTATGTTCTTATGATCTTATGTTCTTAAGTTGTGCACACCTGTGTCAAACAGGTCACAGAGCCCTGTGTGCCTGGGTTGGGCAGTACATCAAATTTAACCTGGACCAGGCTCATCAGGAAGCCCGGGCTGCAGGGTTCGCAGCCATTGCGGGGATGACTAACGTACAGGGAGCCATCGATTGCACACACGTCGTCCTCAAGGCCTCCTTACAGAATCCATGGGGATTCATCAACAGAAAGGAGTTCCATTCCCTGAATGTTCAACTAGTGTGCGACCATAGCATGAAAATTATGCATGTCTGTGCAAGATATCCAGGTAGTGTGCAGGCTAATTTTATTGTCAGGAGCTCAGACATTTAGAGGCATTTGAGGAGGAGCCCAGGCTGTGGGGGTGGCTCATGGGTGATATGAGTTACCCACTTTGGACATGGCTGATGACGCCGGTGCGGAGGCTTGTGGCTGAGGCAGAGACCCGCTATAATGAGGCCCATGTAACCACCCACACGATAGTGGAGAGGTGCATTGGGCTCCTCAAAATGCAATTCCGGTGTCTGGGCCGTTCTGGCGGGGCCTCCAATACAGCTCAGTGATCTCTTGCCACATAGCGGTCACGTGCTGTGCCTGGCACAATCTGGCTTTTCAGAGAGGTGGCATATCGGAGGAGGAGCAAGAGGACATGGAGGCTGACCAGCCGGCTGTGGCTGGGGAGGATAACCAGCAGGAGAAGGAGGAAGAAGTGGAAGAGCACACTGAGGACTACCAATCAGGTGCTGGAGGGCTGGCAGCCCAAATGAGGCATGCGAGGGCGGCAAGGGAGGCCCTGACCACCAGGCTGTTCAATCGCCAGAGGTACATGTCTGAGGGTTCCATTCCCGTCACCTCCCCCCCCCCCGCCACCCCAGAAATTCCTTCCACTGGGTGCGCTGTGTTAGTGAGTTTTTTGGCAGGCAAATGAATGATGATGACTTGCTAAGCACCATTACGATGATGCCCTATTGCAAACTAGTCTGGCTCCTACCTGAACTCCACATGCACACCAGCACCTGGGCCCATGTCTGTATAGTGGGTAAGGGATCTGAAAGGCCCATACAGGGCCCTGGGGAGGGTTGGGTGGGGAACGGGAGGGAATTAGTTGTGGATTCTGGGGAACCAAGTCTTCCTTTCCTCAGTGACACAGTATTGAGGGGCCTTTTCAACTGACATCAACATGAAGCATCCCTCCGGCAATCATCAATGGTAAAGAATTCCTATTCAAGACAAATCTGAGACAAATTAATCACAGGTGGTGCACTTAATTGCACTAAAGATGTTTAAATCCGACGTTCTAACATAAAAACTTGTGAACAGAAGACGTTAAAGAGCTTAAATATCTTTCTAACCAGAACACCCCTTTACCCGTGCCATCTCAGTACAACTACAACTTCCTAACCTTACATGGCCTACCACTACATCTGAGAGACTCCTCAGAATGTACACAGGAGGTGGAGGGGGCCAGCTGCCTACCTCGCCCCGTTACGTGAGATGCGCGTGGTGGGCATCCTCTGGAGGTCCTGGACCTCGAGGGCTCTGGCTGCTTCTTGGTGTCTGAGATGTTTCCATGACACCGTCTTCACCCCGCTGCCCTGAGAAGCCCCATTGTCAGGAAGGTGGTAGCCACAGACACAGTCTCCTGGCTGGAAAGCCTCAGCATGGGCTTGAGCCCTTCCTCCTCCTTTGGGGTTCCTGTGGGCCCCTGGATCACTCCATAGGACGGCAGTGTTTTTTCAGTGAGCTCCAGAAGCTCCAGCATCACCTGGCGCTGCCACTCCTAGAGGACCACCTACCCATGGTGATCGGACCCTCTGCAATGGCCACTTGAGTTGGGGACACTCTCTTAATGGCCAAAGCAAGTGCCTCTGAAACTGGCCCACGCTCTGCAACCCCTCAGCTCAAGCTCTTTGAGACTGGGCCACGCAATGAAACCTCTCAACTGTGGCCTCTGAAACTACCATATCCCGCTGGGTCTCCTGCAGACTCTCAAGCCTCTCAGCCATGGGCCACAGAACTCTGAGAACCCTGTTCAGTCCCTCAGCTGTGGCCCGCTGTGATTCAGCCACGACCCTCTTGGACTCTGCTGTGGCCAGCTGTGACTCAGCCATCGCTTGGAGCCTGCCACTCATGGTGAGGATCCTCTGCCCCAGGCTTTTCACTTGATTTCAACTCATTTTCATCCTGAAGTCACTTGGGATTGACCATAGGAAATATTTTATCTCTTAGTTAAATAAAAAACATTTAAATACATGTGGTTTTCTCAGTTTGAGAAGCTAAACCTTCTATGCCTTTATTTCCTTTTATCTTCTAATTTTCTGGTGAGGGACAAGGAGCTTTTTAAGGTATAACCAATAAACCAAAAGGATGTCTACTGATGTCAAGAGATGGATTCTTTTTCATATCTCATCTTTCCTGAATCAGTAATTTGATTTATTCTCTGGAATAATGTGCTACAATAATAGATTACTTTTTTTAAAGTTAAATAATTAGTAATATTAATACCATTAACACCACTTACATGTTAAAAATGGCCAATGGAAAATAGCCCAATGCACCTCAGGCAACATATGTGGCTTGATGAATAAATTGGCTGCAATATAAAACAACTAATGCAAACCCAAACCTCGAACATTAGGAACACTTTGGTTCAATGGTTTTGTCATTTTCTTATTTTCCATTAATAATTCCCCAGGCACACTCTCTAGAGGACCTATACTCAATTTAGATATTCTTTTTATGTTTAAATACTTATTCAGACTTGGAAACTACAGGCCTGTTAGCTTAATATCTGTCAGAGGGTGTTGCTACACCTTAGGGAATTGCAGTGGTTCAAGAAGGCAGCTCACCACCACCTTCCAAAGGGCAGCGAGAGAATGGGCAATAAATGTTGGGCTAGCCAGTGATGCCCACATCCCATAAATGAGTTTTTTTAAAAGTACTTTTGAAGTATAAACAGAAAATGCTGGAAATAGTTAGCAAGTAAGGCAATATGTGTGGACGCAAACCAGTGACCTTAAGCGAATTTAATACACTCCCTTTTCTTTTAATTTTACTAACTATTTGTGTTTAGCAAGGAATATTAAAACAAAAAAAATGCATGTTTCAGACATCCAGCATTAGTACAACACTGATCAAAGAGACACTTCCTTAAGTCTGGCTCGGCAACCACATTTAAACCTTTATGCTGGGTGACACCAGTATGGCACCTTTCATCTCCCACTGTGGGACTCCTCACTTAGATTCGACATTATGTGGAAAAACTCATTTTTTTCGTGCGTTTTGGAATACATATATATGGTGCACTGGTAAATGTCATTTTTATTGCTGTAAACATCTTTTGAGAAGACTCAAATTGAGACTGTCCAGGGGCAAAGGTGATTTGCAGCTATTGATAAAAATGCCAAAAATTGTGAACATGATTAATAAATGTCTGAACAAAATATTAAAGGGAAATCAGGCAGAGCCCTGCAATAGAAACACTTTTGTATGAGGTCGCTGGTAGGTAACAGGTTTAAAAAATTCGAAAGGAGTGAACAAAAAGGCATGTGTATACTGGACTCGTACGATGCCAAAGATTATTTCAGTACTCAGCTGCACCTTGTGCCAAGACAAACACCTGCATAGTAAAAAAAAATCCCAATAAAGGTACACCTTCTCATTCATTACTTCCATTAAGATCTGATGCTTTATTCTGTGGTCTGTCAGCAAAGATCAATTAAAATGAAAGGAGCTCCAGCCAAAGAACAAAACAATTTTTGCCAGGTTTAAACTTTGAAATGAGAGACATGGCCGAAACGTTTGTGCGATGGTGCTCGTGAGAGGGAGGGGTATGTAATCCCGAGCTGACGTTTTACATTGCTGTGATAGACTGCCCGCAAAGTGCCAAGGGATCTGATTGATAATCTTTCCTGTGGATAAAATGATTAGCATAACAGCAAGTGCCAGAAGTCTACCATGTACTGTCCCTTAATAACATGCACTTAATAAGAAAGAGTCTGCTTTGCCACCTCCTGGGTGTAACTTAAACTTCAGTGGGATAAGGTTAATTAGGCCCCTGAAGTCAAGTCCCTGCAGCCAACGCCTAGCTGCCTCTCAGAACACTACCTCTGTGTTAAAATGAACACGTGAAAATGTAACCCAGCTCACAAAAATCAAAATAATTTTTTTCACATAAGTAACCTTCAAAGAATGACCGTTAAAGTTCAAGCAACGGCTGTTGGTGAGTGAGAAGTTAAGCTAGACGGCTTCCAAAATAGCCTTACTCACCATGAGGTGAATAACTTCTAATATTTTTTCAAGCAATTTCTCTGATCAGGTTCCAGGGCTTTCTGCCACTTTCACTCTGCCAGGACACGTGATCATTTCCAGTCATTCTCCAGCAGCTTTCCTGCTGAGCGGGGCTAAAGTTTGGATGCTCGCTCGTCAGGGAGAACAGGGAGCAGTGAACAACATTGAGAAAGAATAGAAACGTTAGTCTTTTGAAAAATGAAACATGCTTAAAAAAAAGGAAATGATAAATTGATGGTTAAAAAAGAATCACCACATTTTCCATAAACAAAACGCGGGAAGAGGGGGGCAAGATAAAATAATGTTAAACAATGGGCCTCTTAAAAATGGCTTTTTTTTTCTGAATTGGAAATTATAGCTGAAAAGGATATTAAATCAACCAAGAAAACCATAGAGTCACGACAAGATGATTAATGAACAAACTCAAATGCCTGAATTACCTTCCACATGGTAAAGCTCCTCAACTCAACAAGCTAGACAGAGTCCGAGTAATTTGCTCTGTAAGATGGTGATAAATACAATTATTTTGGATCATTTAAACCCTACGGAGTCTATAAAAATTGTTATTAATTCTACCAGGAGCTCAAAAATACAAAGCCATAATTTATATTAAAGAAATAAATGGTAATGTTTGTGATGTATGTATATTGCATCTATATATTGTACAGTGGGAGAGATTAGAACTCAAGGGCAAACTTCAGAGTGAAGGAACACACCTTTAAAACTGAGATGAGGAGGAATTTCATCAGGCAGCGGGTGGTGAATCTGTGGAACTCATTACCACAGAGGGCTGTGGAGGCCAGCTCATTGAGTGTGTATAGATAGATTCTTGATCAATAAGGGGATCAAGTGTTATGGGGAGAGGGCAGGAGAATGAGAATGAGAATCGCATCAGCCATGATTGAATGGCAGAGCAGATCCGTTGGGCCAAATGGCTTAATTCTGTTCCTATATCTTATGGCCTTGTGGCATGTTGGGGTTGGGGCGCAGACTACCCCTTTAAGAGTGCAGGTTAGGTGATCGCTGTGTCCAGTGTGGGACCCTGTTGGGCAGTCTTAGACCTGACAGTGATCGAGTGCACACCTTCAATAAACAACTCCTAGTATTGAAGTATCGAAGTCCACCTTGTGATTCTTTATAGCCCTAGTCCACAGGGACATTATGGTAATGCTGAGTTCAGCATGGCCAACAGTGATTTAATTAGGAAAAGATGGTGTCAATTTTGACAATACAAATGCCTCTGTGAATAAAACAAACTGTCCATTTGATATAATACAAGACTTAAATGTGAAATCGGAAGTAGTGCAATGAGTAGCATCCCTGCCTCTGAGCCTGAAGTTCCAGGTTCAAGTCTCACCCCAGGATTTGAAGGCCAAAAAATTTCCATTCATAACATGGCCAAACAGGTTGAGTGTGTCACCTGCAAATCCTTCCAAACACACCAATAATTGGTGATAAGAGTGGGAGAGAATCCTGGTCAGCCATGCTTGACGTGAAGTGGTGCCCCTTCAAGCTATAAACCTCTGGTGACATAGGAGCAATCTGTTCCAGAAATAACTCACTGTGGAAACAGATTAAAGACTGCCTTAGGGCACCATTAAGTGCAGGAAGAAATTTGGGATGGAAGCGTGGAATCAAAATGGTAAACTTATCCAAATAATTCCTTACTTTTGTTGAAGCTTCTTATGGATGATCACATGGACATGATGACGTTAATGGAAACCTGGCTGAGGAGGGGTTGACACCTTACCACCTCTGGCTGCGTCTTGCCCTAACAAGCATTATAGTAGCAACCTGGTGCTATCACAAGGTCACACTTTGCCCTGAACTCTGCTGCTCTGGCACTTTCTCTTCCTTGAGGATCTAGAACATAGAACATAGAAAAACTACAGCACAAACAGGCCCTTCGGCCCACAAGTTGCGCCGAACAAATCTCTACCTACTAGGCTTACCTATAACCCTCAATCCTACTAAGTCCCATGTACTCATCCAGAAGTCTCTTAAAAGACCCTATCGAATCCACCTCCACCACCACTGCTGGCAGCTGATTCCACGCACCCACCACCCTCTGAGTGAAAAACTTACCCCTGACATCTCCCCTGTACCTACTCCCCAGCACCCTAAACCTGTGTTCTCTTGTGGCAGCCATTTCAGCCTTGGGAAAAAGCCTCTGAGAATCCACCCTATCAATACCTCTCAACATCTTGTACACCTCTATCAGGTCATCTCTCATCCTCCATCTCTCCAAGGAGAAAAGACCGAGCTCTCTCAACCTATCCTCATATGGCATACCACCCAATCCAGGCAACATCCTTGTAAATCTCCTCTGCACCCTTTCAATGGCTTCCACATCCCAGAACTGAGGACAGTACTCCAAGTGGGGTCTGACCAGGGTCTTATAAGGCTGCAGCATTATCTCCCGACTCCTAAACTCAATTCTTCAATTGATGAAGGCTAGTACACCATTCTCTACCTGCAAAGCCAATTTGAGAGTCCTATGAATCCGGACCCCAAGATCCTTCTGATCTTCCACACTGCTAAGAGTCTTACCCTTATTATTATATTTCTTCATTCCATTTGACCTGCCAAAATGAACCACCACACACTTATCCGGGTTGAAGCCCATCTGCCACTTCTCTGCCCAGTCTTGCAACCTATCTATGTCACGCTGCAACTTCTGACATCCCTCCATACTATCCACAACATCCAACCTTCGTCTCATTGGCAAACATACCAACCCATCCCTCCACTTCCTCATCCAGGTCATTTATAAAAATCACATCTCTCACCTTGTTGCAGCCCGCACCTTTCTTTCAAATTCATCATTCTCTACTGTCCTTCTAAATGTAACAAAAATGTTCTCACCCACCTATCTTCACTGCTATCCTCTCTTAGTCCCTGCACTGAACAGCTTCTTATTTTTCTTATATATATTGAAGCAAATGACTGGGGGTGCTGCAATCTGAAACAAAAACAGAAAATGCTAGAAAATCTCAGCAGGCCTGACAGTATGGGTGGAGAGAGAATAAAGCTCTGATGAAGGGTCATCTAGACTTGAAATGTTAGCTCTATTCTCTCACCACAGATGCTGTCAGACTTGCTGAGATTTTCCAGAATTTTCTGGTTTTGTGTTCTCATGTTTCTCCCTGAATTCACTGCCCTCTTAGCCTCCCTCAACCTTTCATTTCAAGTAAACACCCTAGCCCATATCCACAGCCACCCTCTTGACCTTGTCATTTCTCATGGTTTTGCCAGTCTTAGCAATACAGGTCACCATTATCCATGCCCCTTCCATGCCTCAACAATACATCTTTCTACATCCATCCCTGAAAAAATTATTCCCCAATTCACTTTCAAAATTCCAACTCTTTTGTCTCTGACCCTCCTTTTGTTACAACACTTCTGCAGCTGCTGATTTACTCAACGGTACCTCACCCCCACCTTCAACACTCTAGTCCCCAGTAAAACCATTACTCTGTCTCACCCTGACCATTCCCCGGTCCTCAATTCTGATCCCTGGCTTAGCCACCCACTACTAAATCTGGTTTGACAGCTTAAAACAGTATTGAAGACCTGCACATAACTACTAAAGCTGTTCACTATTCCACAATCACCCTGAAATGAAAGGATAATGCCCACGTTTTTCTCTCTCCTGCAAACAGTGTTCTTAACTCCTTCTCCCCTCCACCTTCACCTCTAACAATAAGCGTGAAGAGTTCCTGGACATCTTAGTCAGTCAGATAGAAATCATCTGATAGCTACCTCTGCTGTTTTCCTCCCTTTCCATTATCCCACCTGGCCAAACTTCTCCTACCCTAGCCCTGAAAATGCAACTTTTTGCCAGCTTCTCTTCTATGCTCTTTGGACTAATCTTGTCGGGGTTAATCCTTTCTCTGACCCTTAATTCAATTTCCACAAAACTGCTGATAATCTAACTTGCCCTCTTGGCCACCGTGTTAATCCAAACTGTTGATGGTTATTGCTTCAGGTTTTGTCCCTCTCTCCTTCAAATATACCAACATCATCCTTCTCCTCCAAAAAACATCCTTTGAACCCACCATCATTGCAAACATCCATGCAATCTGAAAACTTCCCTTCAGTGTTGAAAACGCTGTTGTCTCCCAAATCCATTCCAGAGCTTCATGTTTGAATCTCTCAGATCAGGATTCCACCCTGCCATTGAACTGGAAAAGCTTATATCCTATGTCCTAAGAAAGATAAGCTGGCTGATAGTATAAGGATCTGACACTAATAGAACTAATGTGGGAGTGAGTGCAGCATAATCCACACAATGGTATAACAGAGCACATGGTCTATACCTACAGGTCAGTCTAGAGTTAGACAGAGCTGTGTGCACTATCAAGCATGGAAACAGCTTTCTTGAACCCTTTCATGTGTCATATGTATGTGTGTGTATACATTGTTCTTGTAGTTAATAAATACATACTGTTAACCTACCTAGGACAATTAAGGATTCATGAAGATCAACCACACTGTGTCCAACATTCTACATGATGGTAGTGAATGGAAAAACCTAAAAGTCACAAAAAATGCAGAGATAAACAAAAATCTTGCATGACTAAAGAAAAATTCTAAGGCATATTTTGACCTGAAGATAAGCTGAAGCAGCAAACATGCAAGGAAGATTACCAGGAAAAAGCTCCAGAGAAAGACTTGGAAGCTGAAGGCAGAAATTCAAAATTCTTCACAGAAGCAGAAGACTCCATAGGTTGCCTTGGAATTGCAACATCAATTCACTGAGTGCAGAGTCAGCAGACCCAATAGGAGCTACAACTTTTAAATTACAGGATAAATCAAGTCCTGAGAAACTTTTAAATAGTTCAGTGGTCAGAAATTGCTATTTAGTAACTCTGCCAGAAAAGCCCGCATCCCAAGTCATCGCCTGAAGACGGAATGTCTGAGCACACTCCGAGAAGAAAAAAACTATTTATTTTATATGGAAGAATCACAACTGAAGAAACAGCTCTAAAGACCAGGGTTCAATGCATCCATGATGATGAAGCATAATGCTGAAAGGGAAAAGTCTGCAGCCAGTCAATCCAAACACCCATTGTTTAATTTATTATCGAGTCTGAGTGGGGATCATTATAGTGGGAGCTCATGAAAACCAGCAGGTGCAGGTAAACCCTTTGTCTTCAAATGAATGGCAGCACCATCTTGAAATCTAGCAACTTCTTAAAGCTTAATCTATACTTTAACATTTTTAAACCATAGATCAGAAATCTACTCTTCCAGATCAATTTGCATTTACCCAAGGTTCAGATCAATCACATAACTGAGTCTCTTGGACCATGATTGTGAAGATCCAGATAAAATGACAGGAGCTGAACAAGTTAACATGTTACTTTACTCAGTAGGCTCGATAGCAAACGACATTATCGCTTGGCAAGGAATCAGTAAATCATCTGCTGAGTTTGAAGAAGTGCCAAACTCATTCCATGTCTATTTTAACCTAAAAAGAAACAAACTCATTGAAAAAGCTACATTTAATAGGTGTGTTTAATAGCCAGGAGCATCTGTCAACTCATTCATTAATGGTCTGTACAGGATGGCTGTAGGCTATGAACATGGAGACCTAAAATTTGAACTTCTCAGAGATAGAATAGTTAGGAGTAGAATAGAAACATAGAAATATAGAAGATAGGAGCAGGAGGAGGCCTTTTGGCCCTTCTCGCCTGCTCCACCATTCATTACCAACATGGCTGATTGTCCAACTCAGTAGCCTAATCCTGCTTTCTCCCCATAACCTTTGACCCTTTTCGCCCCAAGTGCTATATCCAGCCGCCGCTTGAATACATTCAATGTTTTGGCATCAACTGCTTCCTGTGTTAATGAATTCCACTGTAAGCGAAGGGAGATCAAACCCGTAAGAATGCTATACGGATTGTTAGGCAGTCTGAACTCAGTAAGCAGCACAGATCCATTTTAAGAGGAAAAAGCAGTTAATTAAACAGCACAGAAGCAAGGCACTCGAGGCCAAGTGAAGCAATACCCTTGCTGCCCTGTGGAACAACAATGTCAGTACTATGATCACAGTGGTGAGATCAATGTCCTGCAATTTCAGCCCAATGCTTTCAATGTAACAAAATTAGACACTACGGTAACTGTGCAATGCCCAAAACATCTAAATGCACTGAAAAGCCAAAGGTGATTCATGAGGTTGGAGACAACACAACAACCATGCTTCCTGGGTCAAAAATTCTGGAATTTCATATTGGAAAGCGAACATTTCTAACTCCAGAGATGAGGTGAGAATGGCTGACCTTGACATCAAGGCAGCATTTGACTAAGTGTGGCATCAAGGAGCCCTAGCAAAACTAATGGGAATCAGGAGGAAAACTCTCTACTAGTTGGTATCATACCTGGCACAAAAATGATGGCTGTCATTGTCGAAGGTCAGTCACCTCAGGTACAGGACATCACTGCAGGAATTCCTCAGGCCCAACTATATTCAGGTGCTTCATCAATGACCTTCTTTGCATCATAAGATTAGAAAGGATGTTCGCTGTTGATCACACAATGTTCAGCATCATTCGTGACTCCTCAGATACTGAAGCAGACTGTGTCCAAATGCAGCAAGACCTGGACAATATCCCAGTTTGGACTGACATGTGGAAAGTATTTGTGCCACACAAGTGCCAGGCAATGGTCATCTCCAGACTAGAGAAACAATAGGAGTCTCATCCTCGTCCCTGAACTGCCTAGTCTCACAGTGCAGCAGAAAGACATCGAAGGAATTACCCAGAATCCAGAACAACTTCCAAATCCAAATTAGAGTTTCAACAACAAAGCCAAATCTCTTCCAATGATAGTGTGAATGAGATATGGAAGGATCATAAGGTTTCCAAACAGCCTGAACTTATGAACTCAGAGACTTGAAGTGGGGAAATGATGTAGGAATAACAATTTAAGTGCATGGGATAAACTAGAATAACTTAAAATATATTGGATAAAGTCTTGGGGAGAGGTGTGGTATAAGGGTCTGGCAGCTATAGCGTTAACGTAGAACTGAGTATATTACAGCCCACACAGTGATATAAGAAAATATACAACCTACACTCAGGGTCAGTCTAATGTTGGATAGAGCTGTGTGCACAAGCAAGCATGGAGACAGCTCCTGGCTTGAACCCTTTTACTGCGTATATGTGTACAGATAGAACCATAGAACATTACAGCACAGAAACAGATCTTGTACAATAGTTAATGAATGCATTAAGTGAAGCTAGTTAAGACTACAAAGACTTCATTAAGATCGATCAAACAGTTTCCAACACTCTACAACATTACCCTTCTCATTCTTCTCACCCTGTCTGCAGCCTTTGACATAGTTGATAACATCACTTCCATGATTACTTTCCTCCAATGTCTCTCTACTGTAATCCAGCTAGATGGGACTGCACACTTCTGGTTCCATCCTTATTGATCTAAGCGTAGCCAAAGATTCAGTTGCAATGACTTTTCTACTTCCCTCTGCATTGTTGCCTCTGGTGGGCCCCAAGAATTCCACACCCCACAACTCCCCACAACACCACCCCTTACATTTCTTATCTGGATGTTGGCCTGGGTGGCATCATCCTGGATGTCAGATGGTGTATCTGACATCCAGAACTAAATTAGCAGAAATGTTCTCCAAGTAAGTATTGGGAGACTGAAGCCATTGTTTTCAGTTCCTGTTCCAAAAGTTGATCCCTAACTACAGATTCTATCCCTGTCCCTGGCAACAGTCTGAGCTTAAACCAATTTGTTCACTTCCTTGGTGTCACTTTTGACTCCAGGGTGAGCTTCTGATCTCATATTTGCACCACCAATGAGACCATTTATTTCCACATCCGTAACATCATCCAGCTTCACCTCTGTCTCAGCCCAGCTGTTGCTCAAACCCTCAATCTTACCTTTGTTAGCTCTAGACTTGACTATAGCAAAGCACCACTGGCTGTTCTCCCAAACTCTACCCTCCATAAACCGGTGGTAGTCCAAAACACTGCTCCCTTTGTCTTAAATTTCAAGAATAAATTAGATAAAGTTCTTAGAGCTAAAGGGATCAAGGGGTGGGAGGAAGGCGGGATCAGGATATTGAATTTATTGATCAGCCGTGATCAAACTGAATGGTGGAGCAGGTTCAAAGGGCCCAATGGCCTATTCCTGCCTCTATTTTCCATGTTTCTATGTTAAATCACATCACCTCCTGTTCCCTTAACTTGAACAAGACTTGCGTAATGGCATTGGGATCACAATGGCCATTGCATGCATGAAGCATGCAAACTCTGCATTGCCTGCCATATGCAATCATAGAATAAGGTGATTGCAGCACAGAAGAAGGCCATTTACCCCATTGGCCCATGCTGGCTCACTAAGAATAATTGGCCAGTCCCATCTTCCAGATTTTTCCTGTAGCCCTGAAAATATTTTCCTTTCAGTTGCTGATCCAATTCCCTTTCGAAAGCCATGATTGAATCTGTTAACTCAGATGATTGTTGTGAGCAGCCAGTGTTTAGCACACTTTTGAGTGGTTGCACGCTCAAGCAGTAAGCACAAGACCATGAATGACTATGGAGAGTCAAAGCCAGCAAGCAAGTCTGAAAGAAGTCATGCATTGTAGCTGGAGCAGGTGGTAAAGTCATTGTAAAAATAGTTTAGTTGTATGGAAATCTCACTAATAGCATAACACATCAAAAAACTGGCTCCAAGATTTTCAACTTGATTGGAAGTCTTGGTGCAAGAAATGGAGAGGAGGAAAGGTACCAGGAGATCCTCTAGATCCTCTTCTTCCTGTGAAGGTTATGGCTATAGAGAGTCATGACAGTCAAAAGCAGGAGTCTAGACAGCAGGGCGGCACAATGGTTGGCACTGCTGCCTCACAGTGCCAGGCACCTGGGTTCGATTCCCAGCTTGGGCACTGTCTGTGTGGAATTTGCACATTCCCCCCATGTCTGCATGGGTTTCCTCCGGGTGCTCCGGTTTTCTCCCACAGTCCAAAGATGTGCGAGTTAGGTTTATTGGCCATGCAAAATTGCCCCTTACTGCCCCAAGTTGTATAGGTTAGAGGGATTAGCGGGGTAGGTTGTAGAATTGTGGAGATAGGGCCTGGGATGAGATTGTTGTCAGTGCAGACTCAATGGGCTGAATGGCCTCCTTCTGCACTGTAGGGTTTCTATGATTCTACGACTTAGATGCAGTGCCACAAAAATTCCATTGACTTCACACACATAGTCAGAGTCAATTACTGTATCTTCAAATGCCATAAACCACCAATTACATCACCAGCCCTTCCCTCACACTTCTCAATTCACCTACTCACTTACCAACATTCTCCATCAATCACAGGGATCACAGTCATAACTTCACCCAAATACATTGCACCACACTCATTTGCCTCTTCCATAACCAGAGTGGAAGCGGTGGCCACATGTATCAGCAAACTTACAGACCGACCCATCATGGCTTTCATTATGTGCACACTGTCTACATGGGTGTGGGTTGTGTACTGGAGTCATGAGAGTGCTGGCAAAGTATAGAATTTATCACCAAGTTGCCACCCTCTGCTTTTTCACAGTGGCCTCAATGTTAATGCAAGTGGCACAGTGGATTTTCGCAGAAGGAAAGGCACCATGACTGCTGCTAGGATACTGGGCATTGACTTGCATGACTGTTGAGTAAGGCTGCATACCAACTGGACATTGAGGGACTGCAAGCATTCTTGGTTGTGATACATCTCAGAGTTGACATACCCAAAAGGTAAGGTATGTGCTGTCAATGGCACCCTGTACCATGTGGAAGCCTGCAAGTAATGTTGCCTCTCAATTATTTTATTGTGCATGGTCTGTTACCTTTATCCTTTTTGTACAGCTATCATTCATACATGGTATCTTAAACAGGACAGCTGAGTACAGGCTTCTGAGTTGCTGTGCAACAATGGATGGGCGCAGCTTCATGGCAACACAGCCTGCAATACTCTGCAATGCAGAAGCTGTGTGCTTGCTTGGTCACCTGTTTTTGAGGGAATGAAACAAATTCAACTTGCTTGGAATGCAAATCCTCAGTTTTGTTTTTGCAGCAGTGGACGGAAAACAGGGAGATGTTGGAAATACTACCTACTCCAACTGGGAAGGTGCCAGGAGCATTAAAGTTCACAGCTACTGTCTATGGCCTGCTCTGAGGCTGCAGTGCTGACAAATTTCAGTGAGGTACTTTTCAGTGAAGCAGGGGCAGCTGACGTGCTTTTCGTTGCTGATGTCCAAGGAGGGGAAGTGCTCCCCAACAATCCTGAGCAACTTTAGCCTTCCACTGAAAACACTTCACCCCACCTCATCCTTCTATAGTTAGGGTTGCCAGTCCTCCAAGATTGGCCTGGTGTCTCCAAGGATTGAAGGCCAGTCTCCAGGACACTGCTGTGTGCAACCCTGGAGAAAATTCATCAAAACATTTAAAGGAATATCTCTTTCTAAAATTTTCTTTGAACAAGACAATTTCTCTTTAACAGATATGAGAATATTGAAGATGGGATGAAAAGGGAGTTTCGTTGACAGGCACACATCATTCAATTGGGTACTGAGTCTTATCACTTTCCAATTGGTGTAGGAAGGCAATATGTCACAAGGAAGGATGTGTTGGCTGAGTAAGGATTGGAGTGTGGGGGCAAGTCATGTGATGAAAACTCCAGGAATACATTTAATCACATTTGGTAATGTTATCTTCAACTCAGTATTGCATTTTTGCCCCTGTTATATGTCCACATGGTCATGCTCATACCAACAGTGTTAAGCTGCTTCTGTAGGCAGCCTATTTACTTCATTCCAGGACCCAGCTTCAATTCCAGCCTTGGGTCATTGTCTGTGCGGAGTCTGCACATTCTCTCAATGCCTGCATGGGTTTCCTCTGGGTGCTCCAGTTTCATCCCACAGTCCAAAGATGTGCAGGTTAGGTGGATTGGTCATGGTAAATTGCCCCTTAATGTCCAATGATGTATAGGTTAGGGGGATTAGCAGGGTAAATGTGTAGGGTTACAGGATAGGGTGGGGCCTAGGCCTAGGAAAGATGCTCTGTTGGAGAGTCAGTGCAGACCCGGTGGGCCAAATGACCTTCTTCTGCATTATAAGGATTCTATGATTCTATTATTCATCGTACATTGAACCTAGGTACTGTTTACCATGACTAGATGTAAGTAATGACAACCAAATTTCACCCCACCCTCCTTGTGTTATTCTTACAACCTTTGCTACAAACTGTAAAAATCCTTATCAACTTGAGCAGTAATGATGTTTTGATTGGATTTAATTTAATTTATTATTGTCACATGTATTGATATACAGTGAAATGTATTGTTTCTTGCACAGTATACAGACAAAGCATACCGTTCGTAGAGAAAGTAAGGAAAGGATGCAGAATGTAGTGTTGCAGTCATAGCTAGGGTATAGAGAAAGATCAACTTAATGCAAAGTAGGTCCATTCAAAACTCTGATGGCAGCAGGGATGAAACTGTTCTTGAGAGGGTTGGTATGTGAGCTCAAATGTTTGTATCTTTTGCCAGATGGAAGAAGGTAAGTGAGAGCATGCCCATGGTGCGTGGGGTCCTCGATTATGCTGGTTGTTTTTCTGAGGCAGCAGGAAATGTAGACAGAGTCAATGGATGGGAGACTGGTTTGCGTGATGGCCTGGGCTTTATCCACAACCCTTTATAGTTTCTGGTAGTCTTGGACAAAGCAGAAGCCATGCCAAGCTGTAATACAACCAGAAAGGATGTTTCCTATGGTGCATCTGTAAAAGTTGGTGAGAGCCGGGGTGGACTACTTTCTGCTACACGAGCATCGTTGGAACTCCAGCATGGGAACTAAAACCGATCTGGTCTAATCATGATGCCTACTTTAAAGTTTTGAAAACAAATAGCTTCTAGAGCTTTGACAATTTCTGTAATCCAAATCAGAAAATAAAAAGACAGTCAGCCTTATAAAATATATTGCTGCAAACATTGGAATTATATCAATGTACCTGTCATATGATGCTGTAGTCCTTCAGGGCAAGCCTGAAAATTGTCTGTAATTCTCTTTGTTCTACATCATTCAACATGACTTTCAAGTTTCCCTGCAGGTCCTACGGCTGTCAAAAAATTAACATGTCAAAGAAGCTGATCGTCACAGATCAAAGGGTCAGGTTATAAGGTTGAATGTTTACAGCTTCCACTCACTGTTTTTTTATTCAGCACTGTTCTATATTTCACATTCCCCAGTATGAAAATGAATAATTAAATGACTTTCATCTCCATTCTCTACAGAGAGCAATCACAGCCAGCAGCAACAGCTCCAATCCTGACAAGAAGAAAATAGGTCTGAATTTAATTAGTTGCAAAATTTATTTGGGGGGGATTTTGTGCTCATCAAGTTAAGAGGAGCTAATGAATAGAGACTGGAACATTTCTCGCATTAGGAACCCAGCATCATCACTGAGCACTCCCAGGTATAACATGTAAGAATAAGGCAAATTAAGCTCTTCCTCCGCAAGACAACCTCAGAGGGGCAAAACTATTCTCACCAGGAAAATGAGCCCATTTCTATCTCCTTGCTGTGAATTGGATGTAAGAAAAATCATGGATCTAAGATCATTCAATCCACTGGATTTTTGATTTGATTTATTATTGTCACATGTATTGTTTTACAGTGAAAAGAATGTTTCTTGTGTATTATACAGACAAAGCATACCATTCATAGAGACGGAAAGGAGAGAGTGCGAAATATAGTGTTACAGCCATAGCTAGGGTGTGGAGAAAGATCAAGTTAGTGCAAGGTAGGTCCGTTCAAAGGTCTGATGGCAGCAGGGAAAAAGCGGTTCTTGAATCGGTTGGTACGTTTTTTGTATCTTTTTCCCGATGGAAGAAGGTGGAGGAGAGAATGTAAATCATCCCTCTTGTATCTGTGGGGAGAAGGAAGGTAAATGGGTGAGAGCGTTTGGAGAGAGGTTTTACAAGAGCCAGCAGCAGCCCAGATTTATCCCGATCCCATCAAGTAAAACTGCATTGGTATACCGTGGGCCACTTTGTGGTCAACCTCAATTGCTACTTGAAGTTCTTGCTTTCTGATTAAGCTGCTCAATGGGCAGACTGTTAAAATTGACCTTGGGTTTCCTGGCACCTTTTTTCTTCCAGCCTTGGTGAAGATTACCAATGGCTAACATGCAATCAATTACATAACCAAAATTTGCATGCTGTGACACCGGCAGGTACATGAAGATTGCATCTACTGATACAGCCCAGAACTGTGGCTAGAGTAGGCAAAATGCAAAGTCACCTTTATCTCGGGGGCCTGGTTAATGTGCCCTGTCCTCCCCCTTACACATCTGGACACATCTTTAATGCCTGCCAGCCACAAGAACAGGTAGCCAGACGAGAGGTTGAGGGGGGTGGTTGCCTCCTATTTGGGCCCCCCCAAGCTAATTGCCCCACTCCCCTCCCCCCAGCAGGTTTCCCATCCCCTCACAACCCCAATGATCCTGGTGCCTCACCTACCTTTCTGGGCCCGGCCAGCTTGGTTTCACTTGGCAGCCTTGATTCATAGCACTGAAGAAAAAAAGTAGACTGCATTGGGATACCTTTGAACTTGTATAATGTTTGAAATGATACTTGAAACTTGTACATCTGATGTGCTAAGTGTAACTTTACAAGATGTAAATTTTAAATTTAAGCTTTTTTACAGGTAAAGTGCCAGTGGTGGTGGGAGGAGGTCCTTAAGTGGATATTAATTGGCTCAAAGGTGCCCGTGTTTCCCCCACTGGAAAAATCGCAGGACAGGGTGGACGGGCTGTGGGCATAGTATCACTGTAATGACACCCAATCTTACCCCACCCCCCACACCCCCACCACTGAAGGGATTAAGGGTTATGGGGAGAGGGCGGGAAAGTGGAACTGAGCCACGACAGATCAGCCATGATCTTATTGAATGGCGGGGCAGGCTCGAAGGGCTAGATGGCCTACTCCTGCTCCTATTTCTTATGTTCTTATGTTCTTATGTTCTTATAAGCCTTGGGGCTTGCCTTGCATTCACATCAGAGAGGAAATCCCACCTGCAAGAGTTGCTGACCAAACAGAGGCTAGTAATGGCCACTGCTGGAACTATAGCCAGTCCTGAAGAAGTTACACGGATAGAGACCAGATGTAAATGACCAAAAGCTTGGACAAAGAAATAGATTTTCAAGAAGCAATTCAAAAAAGAAGGGAGAAGTAAAGAAGCAGAGGTTTTAGGGCCTAATCATACAATAGAATAATGCAGAAGGAGGCCATTCAGCCCATCTAGCCTGCACTGACAACAATCCCAACCAGACTCTATCCTTGTAACCCCATATATTTACTTTGCTAATCTCCCTGACGCTAAGGGATAATTTATCACAGCCAAAGATGACAAGACAGGAGGGGCGCAGGGATCTCGGGGGCGCTTAGGGCTTAGGAAAATTATAAAGATAGCAGTGGCTGAGGCCACAGAGTGATTGTAAAGCAAAGATGAACTTTTCAAAATTTGGGCATTGTAGAGCCAGGGAGCTAGTGTTGATCAGCGAGCACAGAGATACCGGATGAATGGGACTTGGTGTGAGTTAGGATCTGAGCAGCAAAGGTTTGGTTGGGTTCAGGTTTATAGAGGCTGGGAGATGGGAATCTACCCAGAAAGCCATTACCATTATCATGATAACTCATTTAACACTTGTATAAGAGTTTTCTAATTCTCAACAAAATGAATAACAGAATCACTTAAACACATTATATGGCAGGAGCACAACAAGAGGTTCAGAATGCACTTCAACCATAACAGAAAAGCATGTTTTATTTAATGTAATATCTCAGACTTCTATTACATTTCGTAAAACTCAGAAACAAACATCTTCGCAATGACAGGCACTGTGTTAGATTACAACAAATAACGTGTGTATTAGAATATTGCAGTTTGAATTTTAATTCAATTCTACTATCTAATTTAAACATCTGGCAAATTAATATCTGGCAAAAGTTGTTTGCATTTATTTTAAAATGTGGTACTAAAGATATTGGGTGGGATTTTATGGCCTCGCTCATCCCGAAACCTTAGAATCCCGTCCGAGGTCAATGAACCTTTGCATGGTCTGTCCCTTGCCTGCTCTGATTCCCATGGCAAGCTGGGTAGTAAAATTAAGTTCAATATCAAGTTCTCTATCCTAATGAGAACAGGGTGGGAGCGAGGCATTGAAATGGAGGGGAACTCCTCCACTCTTGCTTTACACTTTCTCCTAAGCTAACTTTTGAGCCTGAAGCCTTTACCACACACCCTCTCCCAAGAGTGTCATTTAAAGGAATGGGGAAGTGATCTAGTAGGGAGACAATGCTTTCAGTGACTTTCAAAAGCTTTTTCAATCCATTAGAGAAGAAGGGTAGTAAGTAAAAGAAACTATTTCACGGACACTCACTCCAGTTGAACTTATGCAGGGTACAAAGGTACCTTTCTTTGTTGAAAATGAGGTTTTGCAGCCCTTACTCAATTATTTGTTCCATTTCGTACTTCTCTTGATCTCAACATTTCTGATTTGTGGTGCGAGGGTCAGGGGTGGCGGGTAAATTGGAGGCCCTTTTATGACCCTGCTCCTGGGCCGAGCATCAATAGATCCAGGAGAATACTACTGGGGAGCTAATCGGGTTGGGAAAGGGAAGGAGTGGGGATGTATTGCTTTGGCTGTCCTCCTCTTATTTGAGCTGATTCCTGCACCCTCGTGACCCTGGGGAAGGAAAATATGGTATTCACTGGTATATCCAAGGTCTTCTGCAACCGGTGGACCCCAATGGGATTGGAGTGTGTTTTTGGATCCAGAAGTAATAAATATCATTTAATCTCATAACATTTCCTTTCATAAGGCCCTGTTTTACCATTTTGATCCTGAATGCTGGGCAGACTTGAAACTACTGGACATAGTGGACAGTGAAAATTGTTATCTCCAATTGCAATGAACAAAGGACAAAGAACAAAACAGCACGGGAGACAGGCCCTTTGGCCCAACGAGCCCACGCCGCCATTTTAAAATTATGAGTGCACTCCTCTACCCATGACCTTTGTCTACACCTATTGGGGAAGATTGAGGGAAGACTAATTTAGGGACAATTTGTTACACCAATCAGCTTAGGAGCACGTTTTTGGGATGTGGGAAGAAACCGGAGCACCCGGAGAAAACCCACGCAATCACGGGGAGAATGTGCAAACTCCCACAGACACCGGCCCAAATCCATGTATCTGCACAGCAAACAGTGATAGTCACTGAGCTGTCACATTGTCACATTCGGCTGGAATCAAACCTGGATCCCTGCCACTATGAGGCAGCAGTGCTAACCACTGTGCCACCGTGCCATATCTGCTGACCAATTGTTATCAATTCAACTGAGTTACCAGAATCACCTCCAGAATCTCAAGTTGCTGGTGTTGTGAATATTACTATGGAAGCTTTAGTTGTATCTGAGCTGATTGAGCCTCTGCTGCTTTGCTGAGTGAGAAAGATACAGAATTAGTTCCGAGGGAAGAGACAGCCGCTGAAATTCCAAATCAAACTTCCAGGGTCAAGAGCATCTAAATCCCAGAACACTGCAAACAACCAAAGAGGAATAGACGTCTTCCTGATCACCTTTTTTATTGATGGTATATAATGATTAATGCGTCCAGACTATTATTGATCCTGTGTATAACATTGGAGTAATTTGTAATCATGACCACAGAAGTAAAAGGGAGGGTTGTTATGTATTTAAAAATAGGGTGTAGGCTCCTTTAACAGCTGACCGCATGTTTTGATAGTGATGTCATTAGGCTGCTGTTTTACTTTCAGTTTTGGAGTTGACGCAGTGGCCCCCCAAGATTCATCGACAGGGGCACAAAAGGATAGGCAGGAGGGCCAGAATGACTTAGAGGGACAGAAGGGGGCTGGCAATGTGATAGTGGTAGGGGATGGGAGGGTCCAAGGCATTGACAGGAGGTTCTGTGGGCAGAGGCGTGACTCCAGGATGGAGGTCTGCCTCCCTAGAGCAAGGGTACAGGACATAACAGAAAGGGTAGAGGGAATTCTGAAAGGGGAGGGGACCCAGGCAGAGGTAATAATACACGTAGGGGAGGGGGACATAGGAAGGAGGAGTAGGGTAGATGTCCGTAGGCAATTTAGGGAGTTGGGGTCCAAACTGAGGAGCAGGACCTCCAGGGTGGCATTCTCTGGGTTGCTGCCTGGTACCAGCAGGGCTAGGAATAACGAGATCATGCAGCTGAATGCATGGTTGAGGGATTGGTGTAGGGTAGAGGGCTTTACTTTTGTAGACCACTGGGAGGTATTTATGAGAGAAGGGCAACTGTACAGGAGGGGTGGGGAGAATTTGAATGGGAGGGGAACTAGTGTCTTAGCGGGGAGGTTAGCTGGTGTGTTTAGGAATGGTTTAAACTAATAGGGAGGGGGGGTGGGGATGTGGCTGGGAGAGAGTTGGGTGAAAGGAAAATTATCAGGGAGAAGGAGGTTCCGAGGGACACTGGTGGGTTGAACTGTGTCTGTTTCAATGCGCGGAGTGTGACAGGAAAAACGGATGAGCTTAGGGCCTTGATGTTTATGAGGAAGTTAGATGTGGTGGCTGTGACGGAGATGTGGTTACGTGAAGGGCAGGACTGGCAGCTGAATGTTCCTGGGTACAAGTGTTTTAGGTGTGACAGAGGAGGGTTGAAGAGAGGTGGAGGGGTGGCACTGTTAGTAAAGGAGAGCATCACAGTAGTGCAGAGGGAGGACGATATGGAGGAGTTAGGGATTCAGTCACTGTGGGTGGAGTTGAGGAATAAGAAGGGAGAGATTACGATGCTAGGGGTGTACTATAGGCCACCCAACAGCCCGAGGTCGGTGGAGGAAGGCATTTGCAGGGGCATTTTGGATAGGTGCAGGAAGAATAGGGTGGTTGTAGTGGGTGACTTTAATCTTCCCGGAGTGAATTGGAGGGGGCCTAGAGCTGGGGGTACAGAGGGAGAGGAGTTTGTGAAATGTGTTTTGGAAGGGTCCCTAGAGCAGTATGTAACTAGCCCGACTAGGGAAGGGGCTATACTGGATTTAGTGTTGGGTAATGAGCCGGGGCAGGTGGTTGAGGTTGAGGTAGGCGAACATGTGGCTAACAGTGACCACAAGTCCGTCTACTTTAGGATAAAAATGGAAAGGGATGAGTGCCATCCGAAGGGGAGGGTTCTGAACTGGGGGAAGGCGAACTATAGCCGGATTAGGAGGGAGCTGAAGGACACTGATTGGGAGGGGTTGTTAGCTGGCAAGTCCACGGTTGGCAAGTGGGAGGCTTTTAAGGGCAAACTGAAAATGTTGCAGGAAAGGCATGTTCCGGTTAAGCGGAAGGATGGGAAAGGTAGGATTAGAGAGCCGTGGATTACAGGGGGTATCGAAGACTTGGTGAGGAAGAAGAGGGAGGCGTATGTTAGGTCGAAACAACTGGGTACAGAGAGTGCGCTGGAGGAATATAGAGAGAGTAGGAGGGAGCTAAAAAGGGGAGTTAGAAGGGCGAAGAGAGGGCATGAAATGGCTTTGGCTGATAGGATTAAGGAAAATCCAAAGGCATTTTATTCCTATATTAGGAGCAAGAGAGTAGTTAGAGGGAAAATTGGTCCTCTTAGGGACAAAGGTGGGGAGTTATGTATTGAGTCGGAGGGAATGGGGAAGATCCTGAATGAATACTTTGCGTCGGTATTCACGAAGGAGAGGGGTTCGGTGTCGTGCAGTGTCTTGGAGGGAGCTGTGGATTAGTGGCAGGAAATATCTATTACGAAGGAGGAAGTGCTAGGGCTTTTAGGTAGCGTAAGGACGGATAAAGCTCTGGGGCCTGATGGTATTTATCCCAGGCTGCTTAGGGAGGTGAAAGATGAAATTGCTGGGCCTCTGGCGCAAATCTTTGTCTCTTCTTTGGACACAGGTGAGGTCCCAGAGGACTGGAGGGTAGTTAATGTGGTACCGCTGTTTAAAAAAGGTAGTAGGGATAACCCTGGAAATTATAGACCGGTGAGTTTGACATCGGTGGTAGGGAAGTTAATGGAAAAAATACTTAGGGGTAGGATGTATGAGCATTTGGAGCGTTGCAATCTGATTAGGGATACGCAACATGGCTTTGTTAGAAGGAGGTCTTGCCTTATGAATCTGGTAGAATTCTTTGAGGAGGTGACAAAAACGGTTGACGATGGGAGAGCCATTGATGTCATCTATATGGATTTCAGTAAGGCGTTTGACAAAGTCCCTCATGGTAGGCTGGTAGAAAAGGTTAAGGCGCATGGGATACGAGGTCAGGTAGCTAGGTGGATTGAGAACTGGCTGGGCAATAGGAGACAGAGGGTAGTTGTTGAGGGGACCTTGTCGGGCTGGAGGCCAGTGATCAGTGGTGTGCCGCAGGGCTCAGTACTGGGACCTCTCCTCTTTGTAGTATACATAAACGACTTGGAAGAGAGCGTACGTGGTGTGATCAGCAAGTTTGCGGATGACACCAAGATGGCAGGATTGGCAGATACTGAGGTGGAATGTCAGGTGATACAGCAGGATATAGATAGGTTGGTACATTGGGCAGATAGGTGGCAGATGGAATTTAATCCTGACAAATGCGAGGTGATGCATTTTGGAAGGAATAATGCAGAGAGGAGCTACGTGATAAAAGGTAGACCGATTAGGAGTATAGAAATACAGAGGGACCTGGGAGTGCAGGTTCACAAGTCTATGAAGGTTGCGACACAAGTGGAGGGGGTTGTGAGGAAAGCTTATGGAATGCTAGCCTTTATAGGAAGGGGTATAGAGTACAGGAGCTGGCGTCTAATGCTTCAGTTGTACAGAACGTTGGTTAGACCACATTTGGAGTACTGTGTCCAGTTCTGGTCACCTTACTACCGGAAGGACGTGGAGACTCTGGAGAGGGTGCAGAGGAGGTTTACCAGGATGTTGCCTGGCATGGAGGGACTGAGTTACGAGGAAAGGTTGGAGAAACTGGGACTTTTCTCCTTGGAAAGACGGAGATTGAGGGGAGACATGATAGAGGTATATAAGATACTGAAGGGAATAGATAGAGTCAATAGTGAGAGGCTGCTCCCTAGATTGGGTACAATTACGAGAGGTCATGATTTAAGGGTGAGGGGGGAGAAGTATAATTTGGATGTGAGAGGAAGGTTCTTCACGCAGAGGGTCGTGGGGGTATGGAACGTGCTACCGAGTAGGGTGGTGGAGGCAGGAACGTTGGACTTGTTTAAGGTTTACTTAGATAGGCACATGAGCGAAACAAGGATGGAGGGTTGTAGTAGGGGGTATTAAATAGGGTCAGAGCCTCGGGAGACACCGGAAGTGCAGACTTATATGTTAACGTTTTTGTCTTTTTATTCCGCAGGTGGAGGTCCACCTTGTTGTCAAATGAGGGGCATGCACACGGTGGGTCATGCATGGGCTGCTCTTGGAGGTTCCGGGAGTGGCCTCGTACTTCGTGTCAGTGTGTGTGCTTGATCCTGGACCGGTAGACGGGCACCACAACAGCTCAGTGACTAGCACTGCTAGCTGTGCAGACACATGGATTTGGGCCTGTGTCTGTGGGAGTTTGTGCATTCTCCCTGTGGTTGCGTGGGTTTCCTCCGGGCGCTCCGGTTTCCTCCCACACCCCAAAGATGTGCTCTTAGGCTGATTGGTGTAACAAATTGACACTATTCTCCCCTGAATCTGGCTAAGTTAGGGGTTCCACTCGCATACACGCAGGGCAGGGTAGGCGTAGGAGGATGCGGCGGCGCGGGCTCATTGGGCCGAAGGGCCTGTTTCCCGTGCTGGGTTGTTCTTTGTTCTTTGTTCTTTGTTTGTTCAATAAAATCTGTTGTGTGTTGTTTGAATCCAAGTGTGCAAACCACATTCTTTTCTTACTGGTAAAACCCACAACCCCTAACATAGTTAGGAATTGAGAGTAATGATCCCGTAAGGATGATGCCTGCAACCCAGCTCCTCATGATGAAAGAGAATCTGATAAATTCCATCTGATCTTTAAGCCTGAACATTGACCCTCCATTAAATTCAATCATTAATCGACAAGCATTTAACACAAATGGTCTTAAAGAGTGGAGGAGATAGGGAATGAGGATTTAGATCCAGGTCCACAGAGAATGGGATTGGAAAGGTCCAACAGGTTGTTAGGACAGCTGAGGAACAGTGGAGGATTTTTAAGGAGATCTTTCTCGGTACTCAGCAGAAATATATTCCGATGGTAAAGAAGGAATGTAGGAGAAGGGACAACCAGCCGTGGTTATCTAAGGAACTAAAGGAGAGTATTAAATTAAAAGCTGATGCGTTCAGAGTGGCTAAAAGTAGTGGGCGAGTAGAAGATTGGGAAAAATTTAAAAATCAACAAAGAATGGCTAAGAAGGTGATAAAGGAAGAAAAGGTAGACTATGAAGCTAAACTAGCACTAAATATAAAAAAGGACAGTAAAAGTTTTTACAAATATATAAAGAAGAGAAGGCTGGCTAGGGTGAATGTTGGACTCTTAGAGGATGAGGGGGGGATTTAGTGGTGGGGGATGAGGAAATGGCTGAGGCTTTAAATAAGTTTTTTGCTTCGGTCTTCACGGAGGAGGACATGAATAGTTTGCCGGATATTAAAGATAGAAGGATGGTAGGAGTTGAGGGCCTGAATGCGATTACTGTCACTAGAGAGGTAGTGCTTGATAGACCAATGGGACTGAAGGTGGACAAGTCCCCAGGACCGGATGGAATGCATCCCAGGGTTCTGAAAGAAATGGCAGAGGTGATAGTAAATGCCTTAGTGATTATTTACCAAAATTCGCTGGATTCTGGGGAAGTGCTGGAAGATTGGAAAACGGCTAATGTTATGCCACTGTTTAAAAAAGGTAGCAGACAAAAGGCAGGGAATTATAGGCCGGTTAATTTAACGTCTGTAGTTGGAAAAATGCTAGAATCCGTCATCAAAGAAGAAATAGCGAGGCACCTAGAAAAGAATGGTTTGATCAAGTAGACGCAGCATGGATTTGTTAAGGGGTAGTTGTGTTTGACAAATTTATTGGATTTCTATGAGGATGTGACTATGCAGTAGACAGAGGGGAGCCGGTGGATGTGGTGTTTTTAGATTTTCAAAAGGCGTTTGATAAGGTGCTGCACGAAAGGCTGTTACAGAAGGTTGGGGGGCATGGAGTTGGGGGTAAGGTGTTAGCGTGGATAGAGGATTGGTTGTCTAATAGGAAGCAGAGAGTTGGTATCAATGGGTGCTATTCTGATTGGCGGTTGGTGACTAGTGGAGTGCCGCAGGGATCGGTGCTGGGGCCTCAGCTATTTGCCATTTATATAGATGATCTGGAGGAGGGGGCTGAGTGTAGGGTGACGAAATTTCCTGATGACGCGAAGATGAGTGGAAAAGCAAATTGCGTGAAGGGTGTGGAAAGTCTGCAGAGGGATCTGGATAGGCTAAGTGAGTGGGCGAAGACTTGGCAGATGGAGTATAATGTTAGCAAGTGTGAGGTTATCCACTTTGGCAGAAATAATAGTAGGAAGGATTACTATTTAAAAGGCGAAAAGCTGAAGCATGCTACGGTGCAGAGGGACCTGAGGGTCCTTGTGCATGAGTCGCAAAAACCCAGTCTGCAGGTGCAGCAGGTGGTCAGGAAGGCGAATGGGATGCTGGCCTTCATAGCGAGGGGGATTGAATATAAAAGTAGGGAGGTCTTGCTGCAACTGTACAGGGCACTGGTGAGGCCACAGCTGGAGTACTGTGTGCAGTTTTGGTCGCCGCACTTACGCAAGGATATTTTGGCCCTGGAGGGAGTGCAGAGGAGGTTTACTAGGCTGATACCGGAGTTGAGGGGGTTGAACTATGAGGAGAGGCTGAATAAACTAGGCTTGTACTCGTTAGAGTTTAGAAGAATGAGGGGAGATCTCATTGAGACGTATAAGATGATGAATGGGATGGATAGGATAGAGGTGGAGAGACTCTTCCCGCTCAGAAAGGACAGTAGGACTAGGGGGCACAGCCTCAAGATAAAGGGGGGGCGGTTTAGA
Source organism: Carcharhinus amblyrhynchos (assembly GCF_965287045.1). NCBI lineage: Eukaryota > Metazoa > Chordata > Chondrichthyes > Carcharhiniformes > Carcharhinidae > Carcharhinus > Carcharhinus amblyrhynchos. The sequence continues at coordinate 34,355,529 of NC_137332.1, read as the reverse complement.
ACGGAGTTGAGGAGGAACTTCTTCACTCAAAGGGTGGTGAATCTCTGGAATTCTCTGCCCGTTGAAGTGGTGGAGGCTACCTCGCTAAATATTTTTAAGACGCGGGTTGATAGGTTTTTGATAGGCAAGGGGATTAAGGGTTATGGGGAGAGGGCAGGAATGTGGAACTGAGCCACGACAGATCAGCCATGATCTTATTGAATGGCGGGGCAGGCTCGAGGGGCTAGATGGCCTACTCCTGCTCCTATTTCTTATGTTCTTATGTTCTTATGAAGGGAATGGATAGGATAGAGGTGGAGAGACTCTTCCCGCTTAGAAAGGATAGCAGGACTAGAGGGCACAGCTTCAAGATAAAGGGGGGGCGGTTTAGAACGGAGTTGAGGAGGAACTTCTTCACTCAAAGGGTGGTGAATCTCTGGAATTCTCTGCCCGTTGAAGTGGTGGAGGCTGCCTCGCTAAATATATTTAAGTCACGGGTAGATAGGTTTTTCATAGACAAAGGAGTTAAGGGTTATGGGGAGAAAGCGGGAAAGTGGAACTGATCCACTTCAGATCAGCCATGATCTTATTGAATGGCAGGGCAGGCTCGAGGGGCTAGATGGCCTAAACCTGCTCCTATTTCCCATGTTCTTAACAGGAGTAGATGGGATTATTATAGATAAGGAAGCAATATGGACAAAGAGAGGAGAAGACTTTGGACGCTGATTGTCTTTAACTTTCTATTGAGTATACTGTATTCAATGCTCACAATGCGTTCCGCTCTACATTGGGGAGTTCAGATGCAGACTGGGTTTCCGCTTTGAGCAACATGTCCATTCCTTCCAAAGTCATGACCCTGAGCTTCCTGTGGTTTGTCATTTCATAAGAACATAAGAACATAAGAAATAGGAGCAGGAGTAGGCCATCTAGCCCTTCGAGCCTGCCCCGCCATTCAATAAGATCATGGCTGATCTGTTGTAGCTCAGTTCCACTTTCCTGCCCTCTCCCCATAACCCTTAATCCCCTCTCTTATCAAGAACCCATCAACCCGCTTCTTAAAAATATTTAGCGAGGCAGCCTCCACCACTTCAACGGGCAGAGAATTCCAGAGATTCACCACCCTTTGAGTGAAGAAGTTCCTCCTCAACTCCGTTCTAAACCGCCTCCCCTTTATCTTGAGGCTGTGCCCCCTAGTCCTACTGTCTTTTTTGAGCGGGAAGAGTCTCTCCACCTCTATCCTATCCATCCCATTCATCATCTTATACGTCTCAATGAGATCTCCCCTCATTCTTCTAAACTCTAACGAGTACAAGCCTAGTTTATTCAGCCTCTCCTCATAGCTCAATCCCCTCAACTCCGGTATCAGCCTAGTAAACCTCCTCTGCACTCCCTCCAGGGCCAAAATATCCTTGCGCAGGTGCGGCGCCCAAAACTGCACACAGTACTCCAGCTGCGGCCTCACCAATGCCCTATACAGCTGCAGCAAGACCTCCCTACTTTTATATTCAATCCCCCTCGCTATGAAGGCCAGCATCCCATTTGCCTTCCTGACCACCTGCTGCACCTGCAAGCTGGGTTTTTGCGACTCATGCACAAGGACCCCGAGGTCCCTCTGCACCGTCGCCTGCTGCAGTTTTTCGCCACGTAAGTAATAGTCCTTCCTACCATTCTTCCTACCAAAGTGGACCACCTCACACTTGCCAACATTAAATTCCATTTGCCATTTCCTGGCCCATTCGCCCAGCCTATCTAGATCCTTCTGCAGACTCTCCACACCCTCCGCACAATTTGCCTTTCCCCCAATCTTGGTGTCATCAGCAAATTTCGACACCCTGCACTCGGTTCCCTCCTCCAGATCATCTATATAAATGGTAAATAGCTGAGGCCCCAGCACCGACCCCTGCGGCACCCCACTAGTCACCAACCACCAATCCGAATAGCACCCATTGACCCCCACTCTCTGCCTCCTATTTGACAACCAATCCTCTATCCACGCTAACACCCTACCCCCAACTCCATGTCCCCTGACCTTCTGCAATAACCTCTTGTGAGGTACCTTGTCAAACGCCTTCTGAAAATCCAGAAAGACCACATCCACCGGCTCTCCTCTATCCACTGCCCTAGACACATCCTCATAGAACTCCAGTAAATTTGTCAGACACGACTTCCCTTTAATGAAACCGTGTTGCGTCCGCCCTATCAAGCAATTCCCTTCAAGATGCCTCGCAATTTCCTCCTTAATGACGGATTCTAACATTTTACCTACCACAGACGTTAAACTAACCGGCCTATAATTCCCCGCCTTTTGCCTGGCACCCTTCTTAAACAACGGCGTAACATTAGCTGTTTTCCAATCTTCCGGCACTTCCCCGGAATCCAGCGACGCCTGGAAAATAACCACCAAGGCATCCACTATCACCTCCGCCATTTCTTTCAGAACCCTCGGATGCATTCCATCCGGTCCTGGGGACTTGTCCACAATCAGCCCCTCCAGTCTGTCAAGCACCACCTCTCTAGTAACAGTAATGTCATTAAGACCCTCCATTCCTACCACCTTTCCATCGCTAACACCCGGCAAATTATTCACGTCCTCCTCCGTGAAGACAGAAACAAAAAAGTTATTCAAGACCTTAGCCATATCCCCATCCCCTACCACTAGCTCCCCTTTCTCATCCTCTAAAGGACCAACGTTCACCCTAGCCAGCCTCTTCCTTTTTATATATTTATAAAAACTCTTGCTATCCTTTTTTATATTAAGTGCTAGCCCAGCCTCGTAGCTTCTCCTACCCTCCTTTATCAACTTCTTTGTCAATCTTTGTTGACATTTAAACCTTTCCCAATCCTCTTCTCGCCCACTACTCTTAGCTACTCTAAATTCCTCCGCTTTTAATTTAACACTTTCCTTCACCTCCTTCGTTATCCACGGCTTATTACCTCTCTTCCTACTGTCCTTTTTAACCATCGGAATAAATTTCTGCTGAGCACCAAGAAAGATCTCCTTAAAGATCCTCCACTGCTCCTCAGCAGACCTACCTTCCAACGCACTCCCCCAGTCCACATTCGCCAATTCTTCTCTCATCCTACCGTACTCCCCTCTATTCAAACAAAGGACGCGTGTCCGGGAACCCACTTTCTCCTCCTCCATCTGCACCAGAAACTCCACCATACAATGATCACTCTCTCCAAGAGGATCCTTCACCGCAAGGTCCCTAATTCTACCCGCCTCATTACATAGCACCAGATCCAAGATAGCTCGCTCCCTCGTCGGCTCCAACACACACTGTTCAAGGAAATTATCCCGGCAGCATTCCAAGAACTCTTCCTCGAGCCCACCTCGTCCAACATGGGTCGACCAATCAATATGCAGATTGAAATCTCCCATAACTACTGCCGTCCCATTCCTGCACGCCGCACTTATTTGCGTGTTAACAGCCCGCCCCACCTCCAGATCATTATTCGGGGGCCTATAGACGACACCCACCAGCGTCTTCCTCCCTTTGCTGTTCCTAATCTCCACCCACAACGATTCCACGTTCTGCTCTTTGGCTCCGATATCATCCCTTGCTACCACCTTGATACTATCCTTAATCAGCAGAGCTACGCCACCCCCTCTTTCCTCCTGCCTATCCTTCCTAAACACTTGATAGCCCTGTACATTCATCTCCCAGTCCCTGTCACCTTGCAGCCACGTCTCTGTAATGGCCACCAGATCGTATCCATTTGTGTCGATCTGCGCCACCAGCTCATCCACTTTATTCCAAATGCTTCGTGCATTCAGATAAAGCGCTTTCATCCCAGCCTTCACCTGGACCCTATTTGCCGTAACGCCACCAATTGGGACATCCTCGGCCTCTTCCCTTACCCGTACCCTAACCTTAACTTTAGACCTTGTAGCGTCACCTACCCTCGCACCCTCCCCCCCTAATTAGTTTAAAGCCCTGTCTACAGTCCTCTTTACTCGATTCGCCAACACTCTGGTCCCAGCACGGTTCAGACCCACCCCATCCCGCCCGAACAAGTCCCACCTACCCCAATACTGGTGCCAATGCCCCATAAATTCGAACCCATTCCTCCCACACCAATCCCTGAGCCACCCATTCACTTCCTTTATCCTGTCAACCCTACGCCCGTCTGCACTCAGTTCAGGCAGTAGCCCAGAGACGACCACCTTGTCGGTTCTACTTTTTAATTCCATTCCCAGCTTCTCATACTCCCTCCCCAGATCCTCAGTCCGCACTTTGCCTACGTCGCCGGCACCCACATGTACTACAACGACCGGGTTCTCACCCTCCCACTCCAGGTTCCTCTGCAGCCCAGCTGCGACATCCTGTACCCGAGCACCAGGCAGACAACACACCCTTCTGTGCACTTTGTCATTGTGACAAAGGACAGTGTCAATACTCTTCACCCCACTATCTCCAATCACTACTACGTTCCTTTTCCCCTTCTCTTTGCCTATGTCCTGCTGCATCACTGTACCATGTGCAGTTTGTTCACCAACCTCACCTGCCTCGTCCTCTTCCAGACTGGAAGCAAGAACCTCAAACCTGTTATGCAGATTAAGAGGCTGAGGCCTCCGCTCCTCACCCCCCTTCCTCCTCCTCCCAGCAGCCCCCTTTTGTCCCTGACCCTTAGATTTAGCCAGTCTAGGGGCACCCTCTCTCCCCCTGATGAGCCTCAGTGTCTGTAGCTCAGAGGCCAGCTCATCCACCTTGAGCTGGAGCTCCTCCAGCAACCTGCACTTACTGCAGACATGGTCACTGGGAAGGACCCTGGGGTCCGCCAGTTCCCACATCATACAGAAACCACACATCACATGCCCCTCCATTATTCACTGTAATTTTTTATGGGGAAAAAAAATTTTTTTCCTTGTTTCTTGCTGTAGCAGTTTTGAAAAAAATTTTTTTTCCTTGTTTTTTTTTCAAACAAACTCACCTGGCCTTTTTTCTTTCAAGCCCTTTTTGATATTAAGCCCTATTAACTCACTCTGCTTCCCCCTCACTCCGCTGCCCGCTCAGATGCTGCCCGCTGTCTACACCAGGCCTCCTTTTTAAACCTGGCGCTGATTTAAAGCAGGCTGGTCCACAAATGCCTTTTCACCACACCCTCAGAATCCTTAAAGCAGTAAATACAATAAATAAATGCTTTAAACAGTTCTACAAAGAGTAAAGTGCTTTAAACTTATTTTAAACAGGTTTTCAATCCTCCACCTTGCTGACACTCTGACCTTTTCCATCCTTGTCCTGTAACAGTGTTGGAATGAAGCTCAACGCAAGCTGGAGGAACAGCAGTTCCTCTTTCAAATGGACTCTTGACAGCATTCTGGACTCAGCTCTGAGTTCAACAATTTCATGTCAGACTCTCCACCTTCATTCCGGCTTTTCTGCTGCTTTCATTTTGTCTCATTGCTTTCTTTATTCCTTCCTGTTACATTCCGACAGTTACCAGGCAGCCAGTCACACCTGGAGACATCGGGGGCACAACTGTCCCAAAAAATAAGTAGTTTATTTGTTAGTGTCATGGTTTAGCTTAACACTGCAATGAAGCTACTGTGAAATTCCCCCAGTCGCCACACACCGCCACCCGCCCGGGCCAACGCCTTTCAGCACGCCCTTCAGACCGTGGGAAAAAACCGGAGCACCCGGAGGAAACCCACACAGACATGGGGAGAACGCGCAGACCCCGCACAGACAGCGACCCAGGCCGCCAATCGAACCTGGGTCCCTGACGCTGTGAGGCAGCAGTGCTAACCACCGTGCCAGTGCCCAATGTGCAGGAATATGGCAGTTTTTGGCACCTGTGTTGTGGGAGAGTTTGGTTTAATGAATTTCCAGCACTCTGTACTGCACAGAGGCCATCAAGGGATTTACGCCAGTAGGTGTGTGGGGGGCTAATCCCACTCGAAAGGCAGGCAACAGCGTGCTGAGGGTCCCACTGTTTGTGCACAGATCTCCCTGAGACATCCTTCGCCCCCGAACCATCCAGGGTTCTCAATGGCTTCTAGTCCCACCAGCGAGCCCACCACACCAGGTCCCTGTTGATGGGAGAGTAGATGTGATCCCCACTGATGTGGACCTGCACTAGCAGGGTGCAAAACATTTTCAAGCCCAGGTGATTGGGTCCTGGGCTCGCTAAATAGATACAGAGCATCTTCTGCATACTGTAATCAGCCTCACACTGTTCCCCGGAGCTAGGCTGCTCCAAATAGACCGGGAAGATCGCCACTGACCCCACGCTGGTCACCAATCCCATTTGTTTCCCTCCCACTGACATTCCCCGGCTCACTGAGCTACTCGAGCAGCGCAGCGGGCCGGGAGAATTGCACCCATTCCGTTTCTTTACTTTCCCCATTTCCACTGTCTTTATCTTTTGTCCCATAAAATCATTTCATCATTTCATCTCTCCGCTCTCTGCCCTATCACACAGCTTCCCTTCTGTTCTTCCACACCTCTCCCAATTGGAACCACTCCTATTGGTCCAATCAAAACTGTAATAAATCCACTTGCTGTGTGATTGGTGGGAACGATGGAAATTGGGGCTGGTTAATTAGTTCAATTGTTGGTATTTTTTTCTGGAATTATTGCAGTCAGCTGAGTGTGGGATGTGTCTATAAAAGGTGTTGCTTGGTGCCTGAAGGGATGGTTCAGTTGTTTAGAATGATGGGGAATTTTGGAGTGAAGTTTTTCTTCCCACTGTTGATGTTAGTTGGAGCTGTTTGTTGCTCTGATACTTGGCAACAGCCTCCTGGCCAGAGATTTCCATGGATATTCCAAGCCACCCCTAGGCCTCAGACAGTCTCTCCTCCTAGGCCTCCCATTGATTCCCATTTCCGTGTGTCTCCTGTGCAGAGTGTGAGGGTGCAGTGTGGAGAAGACAAGCTGCTAGTCAGGGTCCAGCTGGATTTATTTGGAACTGGGCACCTAGTAAAAGCTGCTGATCTGACCCTGGGGACAGCAGGTTGTCAGCCAACCAGGATCTACTCTCAGAACCACACTGTCCTCTTTGACTATGGGCTCCATGAGTGTGGCAGCAGATTGCAGGTAATGTGAATCCTCAAGCTCTGCCTCTGAGCTTGGGCTGTATGTTGTTCCCCACTCTTGACTCCAACACTTGATGAGATGTCATTGATAGTGAGGAGATAGCTGTCTCTTACTTTATAAACCCCAAACTGGCTTTCTATTCTGGATTGTACTTTGCTCTCACTGGTCTGAGTGTCCAACCCCATTTGTTCTGGAACTTCTCTTTGCTTCTTCCAAGTTTTCCCTCTTGATGTTTTGAGGATTTTCAGTTTGATGTTCCCTCATTCAAGTCAACTCAACTGAATGAGTTTCAGCCCAATTTAACCCAATTGGATTGAGTCTGAATGAAATGGGAATTGAGATGGATGGGACTAAAGAGGAACTCCACACTTTCCAGTCATTGGAATAAATGGGGCCCTGATTCCAAACTGTTATATTCCCATGCTCCAAATTCCTGACAACTTGTGGCTCCTTTTCCTGTTAACGGATGCTGTTAGTGAATCACTTCCCTGTTAATTGATTCTAGTCTTGTGCAAATGATCCCTCCTTGCAGCAAGGGCTGAGGTTGCATAGCAACACAGCTAACCAGATGAGGCCATTCAGCCCCTGCAGCCTGTTCCCCAGTCATTACAATCAGGACTGAGCTTCCCACAGCCTCCATGTTCCTGTCTTCACAACATGATTCCCTCAATGGCCAGAAATAAATGCCTCTGTCCTGAATATCCTCAGTGAGTGACCATTCCCAGCCCTGTGGGGCTGGAGAGAATTCCAAAGATTCATCAGCTGCTGAATGAAGAAATTCCTCATCACATTAATCATAAATGACTGCCCCCTGACCCTGCGTGCGTGCCCCCCCCCCCCCCCCCCCCCCCCAAACAGCTTCTCCAGCTTGGGCAGCAGCTCTTCATACTGACCATGTCAAACCCCCCTGAAGAATTGTTTTAATGGGATGAGCTCATTGTTAATGCTGGTATAGAACATTCTCATTTCAGATCAGTTCCTCATTCCTTAAGCTGCTCTCTTTCAGATGACTGGAGATTTCCTGATCTACAGCACCCACCTGAGCCACAGCCCACAGTATCATGGATCTGTTATTGTGAGAACAAATGGTGCTCTCATTCCCATTGAGTGTCGTTATTTCAGGTGAGAATCTTTACTCAATTGTCAATAAGATCTCTGGCTGCTAATGACCTCTGACCTTGTCCTAAAATGGCTCTACTGTCTTCCCAGGAAGGGTAATGTGAGCAGTAACCCCATCAAGCCCACTTGGATCCCATTCAGCTCCACCAGGTCTGGAGAAGGGCATCTGTCATTCTCACTGCGCCTAATGAATGGTATGTAATGGGTGGATGCTGAGTGATTTCCTGTCCTCACTCACTGGGAGTTACACCCACTGTCTCCAACTCTTGTCCTCTTGTCCTTCAGGTGACTGGCTTACAGAGCGCACTTCAACTGTCTACTACCTGGGTGAGCTCATTCACATTGAGGCCTCTGTTTCAATGAGCAACCACATGGCCCTGAAGCTCTACATTGACAGCTGTATAGCTACATTGAGGCCAGGCCAGGACTCCAGCCCAAGATACAGCATCATTGACTACAATGGGTAAGGAGCTCTCTGCTTTCTCCAGCTGCTCCCATCTCAATGGTTTCTCTGGATTCACTTCATGTCCCTTTGTCCATCTTTCTTCAGTTGTCTCCTAGACAGCAAAGCTGAGGACTCCTTTTCAACCTTCGTGTTGCCAGGAAATGAACGGGAGCTGGACAAGCTCCGCTTTGACCTGGATGCCTTCCGTTTCTTTGGAGATAAGCGCTCTTTGGTAAGAGGAAGCTGATCATTGGGATCTCCATGTTGGGAGGGAGTATTAAATAACTTGTGTTGAATGTGTCCCTCAGATTTTCATCACCTGTCACCTGAAAGTAGTTCCAGTGGATCAGAGAGATTCCAGGAACAAAGCTTGTACTCTGCAGAAGATGCAGAATGTGTAAGTTCCCCCTCTCCGTCAGGAATGTTTGTGTGCATCACTTCTCCACAATCTGGTGCATTGACCAATTCAATTCTCTCATTTAGCTGGACCCCATTGGAGGAATCGCACTTTGATATTTGTGCCTGTTGCCATGTGGGGAACTGTGGGACCACAAGGGATTTGGGAATTGGATCCAGAGGCAGGAGAGAGCTTGTAGTTGAAGCTGGTAGGTCATTGATCCTCTAGATGTGGGAGCTTCCCCCTTTTCCCCCCTCTAACTGGAATGGTTGGTTATTGCAGACAGTGAAGCTGGATTGAAGTGGGAGGCTGAGGCCTCACTTGGACCCCTGCTCATTTTGGATACTGATGGGACCAACCTGGCAACAATCTCCCTGAATGACACTGAGGGAAGGATACAGGAGAGATCTCCAGGGGGTGAGTTGGTTGGCTGGCTGCTAGTTTCCATTTCCCCCTCAGTGTTACTCTACTAACCATTGGTTTCTCATTGTTTTGTAGGCATGGAGTCTGAGGTGGTCCTGATTGTGACCCTGACTCTGTCAGCTGTCTCTCTGATCTCTATTTCATTGATCACCTTGTTCCTGTACAGGAAATGCAAACAAACTGTTTAACCACTCATCAAATGATCAATAAAGCACTGACTCCTTGTTTCTAGTGTCTAAGAGCTGACTGGTCAATGCATCCACATGTTAGTTCAATGGCTCCATGGGACTGTGAGCCAATCCCAGCACAGAACTGGGCCTGCTGACTAGTTTACTGGGTATTGAGAGAGAAACACTGACTCTCTAGATTTGATGGAGCTGCTGCTAGTTTTCTGTTTTCAGAGCCTAGTGTGGGGGAGGGGTTGTGATCAGGTCAGGGACCTCCTTATGGAGCTGAGCCTGAAAGTTGGAAATCAAGTCGATAAGGTTGTTAGGAAGGCATACGGTGTCTTGGTGTTTATTGGTAGGGGGATTGAATTTCAGAGCTGCAATGTCATGTTGCAACTGTACAAAACTCTGGTGTGGCCGCACTTGGAGTATTGTGTACAGCTCTGGTCCCCACATTATAAGAACGATGTGGAGGCATTGGAAAGGGTGCAGAGGAGGTTTACCAGGATGTTGCCTGGTATGGAGGGGAGGTCCTATGAGGAGAGGCTGAGGGATTTGAGGTTGTTTTCGTTAGGCAGCTAAGAGGGGACATTATTGAAACGTACAAGATGATTAGAGGTTTAGATAGGGTGGACAGTGATAGCCTTTTTCCTCAGATGGAGAAAGCTAGCATGAGGGGACATAGCTTTAAATTAAGGGGTGGTAGTTATAGGACAGATGTCAGAGGTAGGTTCTTTATCCAGAGGGTGGTAAGGGTATGGAATGCCCTGCCTGCTGCAGTTGTAGATGCCCCAAGTTTGGGGGTGTTTGAGGTTTATGGATGGAAAGGGAATGGTTTAGGTTAGAGGGTCATTGCTTTTTTTCTTAATTGGTTGGCGCAACATCAAGGGCCGAAGGGCCTGTTCCACACTGTAATGTTCTGTTTCTATGAGCCAGGCTGCTGTGGCTGTTTCCTTATCTCCCCATGATGATACTCACCCCTTGTAGAGGTGCAGACTGATAGTTTGGGCTTTGCTGGAATCATTGGGTATTGACCACACTGCAAACAGGATGTGCATTTGATCAGAATCATTCTGCATTTGTTGAAGTTGTCTGTTTTTTTTGTTTGACTTTCTGATCAGCCAGTTAACCAAGGCCTGTCAATTGTGGGGAATAGTGACTCTTCAGCTTGAACAGAAGATGACCTGAGCTAATGTGGCTTTCAGTGGATGGGACTGAACTGTCCTTCACTGGAGCTCACTGAAGTTTCTGCATGGATTTCCAGAATCTCAACATCCTGGACAGAGCAGCTCATTGAAAGACTTCCCTGCTACATTCCCCCTGCACTACTGACTACATCAGCAGTGTAATACCATTGACAAGATGCACTGCAAGTCATAAAGCTTCCTTTGCACCTTCCAAATCACAGTCACTGTCAAATAATGGACAATGGCAGCACTCACAGGGGAACTCCATCACTGGGAGTTTCTTCCAAGTTGCCCACCATCCTGACCTGGAAATGTATTGCTGTTCCTTGGATCATGATCCTGCATCTTCCTCCCTATCAGCATCAGCACTGGGTGTACCTACCCCACAGCAGCAGTTTAAGGTAACTCCCCACCACCTTTTAACAGCAATGGATTGGCAATGAATGCTGAGCTATCCAGTATCCCTGCAATCCTGTAAATGAAGAATATATAGAAGATAACTACCTATGTTCTAATGGGAACATTCATATGACAGATGTTGGAGAATGCAAGATTTAATGTGGGAAGAACTGAGGGAGATCAATAGTAGAGAAATGGTGCTGGGAACATTGGGACTAGAACCATAGAACACTACAGCACAGAAGCAGGCTTTTTGGCCCTTGCTGTGCCAAACCATTTTCTGCCTAGTCCCACTGACCTGGACCATATCCCTCTACACCCCTCTCATCCATGTACCTTTCCAAGTTTTTCTTAAATGTTAAAACTGAGCCTGTTTTCACCACTTCATCTGGCAGCTCATTCCACACTCACCACTGTATAGACCCCCCACTTAATCTTGCCTTTAAACTTTCCCCCTCACCCTTAACCCATGTCCTTAGTTTTTTCCTCCCCAGCCTCAGTGGGGAAAAGCCTGCTTGCATTCACTATCAAAGACCCATTATAATTTTATACACCTCTATCAAATCTCCCCTCATTCTTCTACACTTCAGGGAATAGTCATAACCTATTCAACCTTTCCCTTCCTTGGTTTCTCAGTCTTGTAAACCTCCTCTGTACTCTTTCAACCTTAAGATCCTTCCGTAATTAGGTGACCAAAACTGCACACTATTCTAAATTCAGTCTTGCCAATGTCTTATACAACCTCACCATAACATTCCAACTCTTATACTCATACTTTGATTTATAAAGGCCAATGTTGCAAAAGCACTCTTTACAGCCACATCTATTAGCATAGAGTGAAAAGTATTGTTCCTTGCACACTGAACAGACAAAACATCCTGCTCACAGAAGTAGAATGCAGAATGTAGTGTCAGTTATAGCTAGGGTGTAGAGAAGATCAACTTGATGCAAGGAAGGTCCATTCAAAAGTCTGGTAGGGAAGAAACTGTTCTTGTGTCAGTTAGTACGTGATCTCCAACTTCTATCTTTTTTCCCCCCAATAGAAGGTGGAAGAGAATGTCCAGGGTGCATAGGGTCCTTGATTATGCTGGCTGCTTTGCCAAGGCAACAGGTGATGTAGACAATGGATGGAGACTGGTTTGCATGATAATCTGGGCTACATCCATGACTTTTTGTAGTCTTTTGCAGTCTTAGGCAGAGCAGAAGCCATGCCAAGCTGTCTTTACAACCAGAAAGAATGCTTTCTGTGGTGCATCTTTCATGGTTGAATCACAGCAGACGTGCCAGATTTCCTTAGCCTTCTGAGAAAGAGGCAGTAGTGGACTTAACTCTAGTGTTGGCATGGGAGGCACCAGGACAAGTTGCTGGTGATATGGACATTTAACTTGAAGCTCTTGACTCTTTTGTCCCTATTGATGTAGATGGACATGCTGTCCACTACACTTCCTGAACCCAATGATCCTTTGTTTTGTTTACACTGGGGGAGAGATTACATCAGTTAATGGAGCATTTAGAAAGCAGTGGCAGGATCAGACAGTCAGCATGGATTTATAAAGGGGGAAATCATGCTTCACAAACCTGTTGGAATTCTTTGAAGATGTCAACTGTACTAACAAGGGGAGTCAGTTGATATAATATATTTGACCTTTCAAAGTGCTTGACAATGTCCTGCATAAGAAATTATTGAGAAGATTAAAGCACATGGGATTGGGGTAAGTGTATTGAGATGGGTAGAAAACCAGTAGAGAGGAAACAGAAGGAATTAATGAATGCTTTTCAAATTTGGCAGGCAGCAACTAGTGTGGTGCCACAAGGGTCTGTGCTGGGACCCTAGCTAATCACAATATACCAATGATTTGGATGAGAACAAAATGTAACATCTGTTTGCAGATGATAGCAAATTGGATGGGAGGGGGCACTGAGGATGCAGAGATCCTCCAGAATGATCTGGAGAGATTTGATTTGCCCAGTCATCCAATGGCAGATGCAGTATAATTTGGATAAATGAGGTTATTCACTTTGGAAGCAAAAACAAAGCAGATTACTACCTGAATGGCTGTGAATTGGGATGGGGTGTGTGCAGTGGGAACTGGGTGTCCTTGTGCACCAGTCACTGAAGGTAAGCATGCAGTAGGGAAAGAAAGCAAAAGTATGTTGGCCTTCATTGTGAGGGGGTTTCAAGTAGAGGAGCAAGGATGTGGTATTGCAACTACAGTAAAGTCTGACAACACCAGGTTTTAGTCCAACCTATTTATTTGATGATATATTATCAAATAAATAGGTTGGACTAAAACCTGGTGTTGTCAGACTTTTTACTGTATGCCAGTCCAATGCCAGCATACCCACATCATGACTAGTATTGCAACTATACAGGGCCTTTGAGGTCACACCTAGAATATTGTGTAGTTTTGGCCTCCTTATCTGAGGATGGATTTTCTTGCAAGTGAGTGCAGTAAAGGTTTACCAGGCTGATTCCAGGGATGGCAGGACTTGTGTATGAGGAGAAATTGACCAGTTTAGGATTGTTTTTGCTGAATTCAGATGAATGAGGGGTGATCTCATGAAAATTCTAACAGCACTTGACAGGATGGATGCAGGGAGGATGTTCCTGATGGTGGGTGAGTCCAGAACCAGGTGTCACAGCTGGAGGATTTGAGATAGACATTTGGGACTGAGGTGAGGAGACATTTCTTCACCCAGTGGTGAGCCTGTGGAATTCATTATCATAGGAAGTAGTTCATGTTAAAATGTTGAATGTATTCAAGAGGTCGCTGGATATAGCATTTGGGAGCAAATGAGTTCAAAGGTTATGGTGAGAAAGTTGAATGATCAGCCATGATTGTGGTGAATGGTAGGGCAGGCTTGAAGGGGTAAATGCCCTCATGCTCTTGTCTTAGTTCAATGTTAACACCTAACAGATATAAAGTTGCCAATTCCCTTGGGCCTGTTGACCTGTGTTCTAGTGCCCTAAAATAAGTGACTGCACAGTTTGTACATGAGTTAGATCTTCACTACACAAATCAGGAAAAGGGACAACACATTAGAAAATGGCCAATGTAACTCTCCTATCCTGGAAAGGAGGGAGACAGATCATGAAATCTTGGACCAGTTAGCCTTCCTTCTGTCACTGGGGAAAATGCTGCAGTACATCATTCTCATCTTCCTGAATAAAAATATCATGCAGAATCAAGATGGCTTTGTAGAAAGTGTTTGACAAGTGTTAAGTTTATTTATTAGTCACAAGTAGGCTTACATTCTCACTGCAATGAACTTACTCAAATCCCTCAGTCACCACAAACTGGCACCTGTTTGGGTACACAGAATTTAGCATAGCCAATACACCTAACATGCATATCTTTGTCCCTGTAGGAAACCCACTCAGACACAGGGAGAACATGAAGACTCTGCACAAGCAGTGATCTGAGGCATGAATCAAACCCAGTTCCTGCTGCTGAGGCAGTAGTGCTAACCACTGCTGCTCATGACAGTGTAAGTTATAATGTTGTAAATTATTGGAGGATATTACCAGCAGGGTGGATAAAGGGCTCCCTCTAGATGTAGTCTATTTAGATTTCTAATAGATATTTGTTCAGATGTGAAGTAAAGAGCAACAATTAAACAGGGATAGAAGTTTGTGTAACTGAAGGAAACAGCCAGGCTAAAAGCAAAACACTACAGATGCTGCAATGTGAAACAGAAAATGCTGGAAATTCTCAGCAAGTCAGATAGCAACTATGGAGTGAGAATAGAGCCAATATTTGAGTCTGGATGACCCTTTGTCAGAGCCATGGTCAAGTTGACAAACAGTAACTGAAGGAGTGCCTTAGGGGTGTGTGCTGTTCTCCATGATTTACAATCCATTTAAATGACTTGGATGAAGGGAGTGAGTTTATTGAAGCTAAATTTGATCCAAAGATAGGTGGGAAAGCAGGTTGTGAGGACACTTGGCCTCTGTAAAGGGATAGAGATCTGTTAAGTGAGTCAGCAGAGATTTGGTAGATGGAGTGAAAGGTGAGGTCACTTTGGCAGGAAGAGCAGAATGTTTGAGACAGACAAACTGAACTCCTTTATCTCAACCTCTGTTAGTACAGGTGCTTGAATTCCTGAACTAGACTGTGGCATATTTCCCCAAAACCCTCTGTTTGGGAAATCAGTTTTAAAGCAACTCACAGCAAACTCTCGAGGATTAAATCAGAAATATTTGGGGAAAGATTTTCCATTCTGGTTTCAAAGAAAATTCCAGCACAGGAACAGGCCTTCAGCCCTCTAAGCCTGCACAGACAATGCTGCCCATCTGAACTAAGGCTTCTAGTCTTCTGGGGTACATATCCCTCTATTCCCATCCTATTCTGGGATCTTGATCAATTGGGCCAGTGGGCTAATGAATGGCAGATGGAGTTTAATTTAGACAAATGTGAGGTGATTCATTTTGGTAGATTGAACCAGGGCAGGACTTACTCAATTAATGGTAGGGCATTGTAGTGTTATAGAACAAAGATCTATGGGTATAGGTTCATAGCTCCTTAAGTGGAGTCACAGGTGAAGAGTGGTGAAGAAGCATGCTTGGTTTCATTGGTCAGAACACTGAATACTGGAGTTGGGACTTCTTGTTGAAAATTGTATAAGACATTAATAAGGCCACACTTGGAATACTGTATGCAGTTCTGGTCACCCTATTATAGAAAGGATATTATTAAACTAGAGTGCAGAAAAGCTTTACTAGGATGCTACTGGGACTTGATGGTTTGAGTTATATGGAGAGGCTGGATGGACTGGGACTTTTTTTTTGAGTGTAGAAGGCTGAGGGGTGATCTTATAGAGATCTATAAAATAATGAAGGGCACAGATCAGCTAGATAGTCAAGATCTTTTCCCAAAGGTAAGGAAGTCTAAAACTAGAGAGCATAGGTTTAAGGTGAGAGGGGAGAGATACAAAAGTTCCAGATGGGCAATTTCTTCACACAGGGTGGTGAGTGCCTGGAACAAGCTGCCAGAGGTAGTAGTAGAGGCAGGTACAATTTTGTCTTTTAAAAAGCATTTAGACAGTTATATGGGCAAGATGGATATAGAGGGGTAGGGGTTAATGTGGGCAATTGGGATTAGCTTAGGGATTTAAAATAGAAAGGATGGCATGGACAAGTTGATCCAAAAGGTGTGTTCTATGACGCCATGGGAGTGTTTCAGATCTGATTTTTAAGCCCACCCCCCTTGCACTTTGCCTGAAAGAAATTCAGTGACTAAGAATAGTGCTGTACAAGCCTGCGGGTGGAGATTAGTACACCCAGAACCCTGCTGCTCCAATCAGGGCCTCCAACTGTGTATGCACAGAAAACTAAACACGATAGAATGCTGCTTCCCTGCCACACAGCTCAGATAATGCCTCCCTCTGGCTCCCACAGACATTGCCCCACTCCCCCCAACATTACTGAGCCCCTTATCACCCCACCCAGACCAATCACGGCCCCCTTCCTCTGCAACGATCTCAGGCAGAGTGGCAGAGGCACCCCCTTTTTCCCCCCTCACTCATCACAGGCAGAGTGGCAGCAGAACCACCCCCTTCCTCTTCACTCATCTGAGGCAGTGTGGCAGCAGATCCCCCTTCCCCCTGTCACTCATCTCAGGCAAAGTGGCAGTAGACCCCCCACTTTCCCCCTCATTCATCATAGGCAGAGAGATCCCTACAGATATCAGGCAGTGTTTTCCCCCTCATCCCCCACCCCAGACTCTTACACAAAGGGCCCCTATCTCCTCTGGACTCCAGTGGCTGTGTGACACCTCCCTCTCTCTCCCCTGCCCCAATCATTGAGGCACTGGTCCTCCCCCCTCTCCAGCACACCTGCAAGTACCAACTTGCTTTTCCCCTGATTGTTAACAAGCAAACTGCATGGAACTTGCTGGAATGTTCTGCCATACTGCCTGCAGCTGATCTGCCCTAACAAGAGGCACTCCATTAAAAACTCAAGAACGGGCAGGCAGGCATTCCTGCATTAAATGTACACATGACCAGCCTCCTGCTTCTCTAAGAGGGATCTGGGGAAGCTACTGGATGCAGTAGAGATGAGGTGGGATGCAGACCCTGGGTTTGGGAGGAAGTTGCTGCCTCAGTCAGTGTCAGAACAGTGGCCTCCTTGAACTGGGAAGCAGTGCTGGAAAAAAGTCAATGACCACATCTGTGCAGCAAGGGTGAGTGCTGAACCCCATCTTGCATCTTCCCACCCTCACCCCCGCAGATTTCCCCATCCCTTATACTCTGCATGCTTCCAGCTCCTGACCCTCAAACACCTTCCTTTCACCCAGTCTCAAAGGGCACTTGCTGTGGCCATTGAAAGGTGGCCCCTGACTCAACTGGCCATTGCAGATGACTTGACTGCCACGGGTAGCATGTAGGTGGTCCTCCAGGACTGACAGTGCCAGGTGATGCTGGAGCTCACTGCAGAAGCACCCATGGAATGACTGAGGCCCACAGGAACCTCAAGGGAGGAGGAAGGGTTCAAGCCCATGCTAGGGCCTTCCAGCCAGGAGACTGGCTGTGACTCCCCCCCCCCCCCCCTTCCTGATACTGGAGCATAAGCAGTGGGATGAAGAGGATGTCATGGAAACATCCCAGACACCTGGAAGCAGGCCAGGGACCTCAGACACAAAACCTTAGCGAATGAATTGCCTGGTGATCAGGGCCTCCCTTGCTGTCCTCACATGCCTCATCTGGGCTGCCAGCCCTCCAGCACCTGGTTGGTGTTCCTTGGCATGCTCTTCCTCTTCTTCCTCCTCCTCCTCTTCCTCACCCTCCTGGTCATCCTCCCCAGCTCGTCTGCCTCCACATCATCCTCCTCCTCCTCCAATATGTCATCTCCCTGTAGGACAAGTTTGTACAAGGCACAGCACATGACCACTACGCAGTAAGAGATCACTGAGCTGTATTGGACGGCCCACCAGAACAGTTCAGGCACTGGAATTGCATTTTGAGGAGCCCAATGCATCTCTCCACTGTCGTGTGGGTGGCTACATGGGTCCCTGCCTCAGACACGGGCCTCCACACAAGCGTCATCCCCATGTGGGAAGCAGGTAATCCATGCCACCCCAGTGGCCTAGGATCCTCCTGAAATGTCTCTGGGATGTCTGAGCTCCTGACAATGAAGCTGTCGTGCATGCTGCCTGGGGGTCTTGTGCAGACATGCATAATTTTTATGTTACGGTTGTGCATGAGTTGAACAGTGGATTGGAATTCCTTTCTATTGGTGAATCTCCCTGGATTCTGTAGGGGGGCTTTGAGGACCACCTGTGTGCAGTCGATGGCCCCCTTGTACGTTAGACATTCCCGCAATGGCTGCAAACCCTGTAGCCCAGGCGTCAGCCTATTAATTCAGTTTAAATGTATTCAAATTGTCATTGCGCCTGTTTCACGCACAGTCCCAATTGTGTCCATTTTCAGCCATTGGTAAAGAGGGAATGGAATGGAGTAGAGTGGGTTGCAGATCAGGCTACTCATCTCACACCCAACTTTACCAAGTTTTTGCACCCAAATGGGTGCAACTTGATAGTAAGATCAGGCCCATAGAATCCCTACAGTGCAGAAGGAGGCCATTTGGCCCATCGAGTCTTCAACAACCAAAATCCTACCCAGGCCCTATCCTCATGACTCCATGCACTTGCCCTAAGTAAGGAACAATTTATCATGGCGAATCCACCTAACGTGCACATCTTTGGACTGTGGAAGGAAAGTGGAGCACCCAGAGGAAACTCATGCTGACACTGGGGGGAAACGTGCAAACTCCACACAGACAGTGACCCAACCCGGGAATTGAACCCGGGTCCCTGGTGCTGTGGGACAGCAGGGCTAACCACTGTGCTGCCCTTTGTTAATCCTTTACATAACCAAGAAAAAGAAAAGGATAGATAGAAACAGCATTTCAGGTTGTGGCCTGTCATCTGGAGTTCTCTTTGCACAGATTATGCCATGAAGACCAGCAAAGTGTTTCTGGCATTTACTCTTTTAATTTCAGATTTCCAGCCTCTGCAGTGCTTTACCATTTAGATTGTACACCACAAACTGCAATGTATAGTCATAGTCGGACTGCATTTCATCATTTTCATGTGTACAGTCACAATCACATTCAAACTTGTTTGCACGACCCTGGAACTCCCAGCAAACAAAGAGAACACAAGGAGCCGAGTGCAAATGGCAGCGGAAAATTAAAAATGGAGATATCCCGAGTAACGACTTAAAAAGGGAATAGCGTGTACATTTTATTTGTGATCATTTTGAAATATAACCTCCATAAATACAAGAAAAATGGACTCACTCCCTTCAACATTTCTGTGGAACTACATAATTATACAAGCTGTTTGCATAGCTGTTTAATTATAGCTGAGAGTTTTTTTTTCTGGGTAAGCTGTAAAATTTTTATGCAGGGTCACTTTGAGTTAATTTGCCTGCCTGCAGTATATGGAGATTGCATTCCACATCATTAATCTGCTGCCGAGGTCCACATCTACTGCAACCTGCAGATCACTGCAACTTCATCAAAGGGAAATGTGATATCAATCACAGAGCTCTCTTCAATCCACAGATACTGTTTACAGATACGCTTGCTTCTATTTGACAGAAATATCTAAAGTTTCCCCTAATTGGCCCCTATTAGGTTTGAATGTGGCATTTGAAGCTCAGCTATTCATTCTGATCTAGGTAGCATTTTGCTTTCCGTGGACAGATGAGCGGTTCTATGGCTCTTTTATTCTACGTTGATTTACATAGTGTTATCTATACAACTTGTACCAATTACTTTGAAAGAACACCACAGCGGCACAATGGTTAACACTACTGCCTCGCAGCACAGTAAGAAGTCTCAGAACACCAAGTTAAAGCCCAACGGGTTTATTTGGCACTAGCTTTTGGAATCTCAGGCTCCTTCATCAGGTGAGTGAGGATTTGTGTTCACGAACAGGTCCCATACAGACACAAACTCAATTTATAAGATAATGGTTGGAATGCGAGTCTTTACAGGTAATCAAGTCTTAAAGGTACAGACAATGTGAGTAGCAAGAAGCAGGCAAGCGTTCTCCAAGGTAGCCTTCGTGACACATGACACACGACACAGAATCGCTGAGTAGAAATTTATAGCCATGTTCCGCACACATGAGGATGGCCTCAACCGGGATCTTGGGTTCATGTCACACTATCTGTAACCCCCACAACGTGCCTGGGCTTGCAAAATCTCACTAACTGGCCTGGCTGGGGACAATACGCATCTCTTTAACCTCTCTCCACTCACATTGCCTATACCTTTTAAGACTTGCATTCCAACCATTATCTTATAAATTGAGTTTGTGTCGGTAAATGACCTATTTGTGAACACAAGTCTCTACTCACCTGATGAAGGAGCCTGAGACTCTGAAAGCTAGCACCAAATAAACCTGTTAGACTTTAACCTGGTGTTGTGCAACTTCTTACTGTGCTTACCCCAGTCCAACGCCGGCATCTCCACATCATAGCCTCACAGCGCCAGGGACCCAGGTTCAATTCTGGCCTCGGGACTCTGTCTGTGGAATTTGCACATTCTCCCTGTATCTGTGTGGGTTTCTTCTGTGTGCTCCGATTTCCTCCCACATTCCAAAGATGTGCGGATTAGGTTGATTGGCCATGGCAAATTGCCCCTTAGTGCCAGGGGGATTAGCAGGGCAAATACGTGGGGTAATGGGGATAGGGCCTGGGTGGGATTGTGGTGGGTGCAGGCTTGATGGGCCGAATCACATCCTTCTGTAGAGATTTTATGATTCGATGAACATAAAAATGTAGAATTCAAATAGAATGTTCATTCTATCAAGTCCATTCATCCCTAGGCCACATACAACTTAATCTGTCATGAAATCTATTCAAGCCTTTTAAATTTTCTATGATTAGGTACTACAATATACTTTCCTGTGCCCTCATCTTAACTGCATTACTTATTCTTGATCAGTGTCTCCCTTGATGGGGCATATCCTTTGTCTCAGGAACTGTGAATCCACGAACAATGAGTAAATAAGATCGTTTCATGTGCAGTAGTCCTTAAACACTTTCCTAACCAAATAACTATTCAGCTCCTTTTAAAGGAGCATGCTCTACCTCAGCAGGATGGCCATTTTCCTTATCCACAGCTAAGGAGAAACAATTTGTTTTAATCTGATGCACTGTGAAGTGAGTGATTTTGTGCTGATGCCTTTTTGTATTCAGTGTTAAATAGTTGTTAGTGTCCATATTACCGATCCACTCAACAGTTTGTCTGATCCCCCTACTCATTTTCTCTAATGAAATCAATTCGAAGGCTTTCATGTCCTTTCAGATCTTCTTTTAGTAGGACCACAGTTTACGATAGTTAAAAAGCTGAATAGTAATCCTCATAACAAAAGATACCAGTTTCAAATGCCAATCTTCTTTTCTGTTGGCAAGGTGATGGTAAATAGCGTCATACACACACAAAGGAAAACTAGTTGACCTGCAATGTCCAGAGAGGATCACAGAGTTGAAAATAGTAGTTGATGCATTTTAATTTTTCAAAGAATGCAGTGTTTTCATTTTATACACAAGTATTCAGTCTTTATTGCATTTTTGCAAAAGCAGCTGCCATCATTATCAACACCAGTTGTCCATGCACATTACTTCATACCAAAAATAACAATTATGATCTATTTTTTAATTCATTAAAGGGTTGTGGACAGTGGCGTGTGTCTGGAACAAGCTACCAGAGGTAATAGTAAAGGCGGGTACAATTTACTCTCTTAAAAAGCATTTAGGTAGTTACATGGATAAGATGGTATAAAGGGATATGGGCCAAATGCAGGCAATTGGGAATATCTTAGGGGTTTAAAAAAAAGGCAGCATGGACAAGTTGGGCCGAAGGGCCTGTTTCCTTGTTGTAAATCTCTATGACTCTATGTGGACATTGCTGGCAAGGCTAACATTTCTTGCCCATCCCTTATTGCTCTTTGTACTCGTTGGAGTTTAGAAGGATGAGGGGGGATCTTATAGAGACGTATAAGATAATGAAGGGGATGGATGGGAAATCCGTGATGTGCCCTGTCTCTCGGATGACTACATCTGCACCCAATTGCAGCTCCTTTCAGATTGCATGGATATGTTGGAGTAGCAGTTGTTTGCATTTAGGAGCATGAAGGTGACGGAAAACGTCACAGACAGGAAATTCTTCCCGCTCAGAAAGGACAGTAGGACTAGGGGGCACAGCCTCAAGATAAGTGGGGGGGGGGCAGTTTAGAACGGAGTTGAGGAGGAACTTCTTCACTCAAAGGGTGGTGAATCTCTGGAATTCTCTGCCCGTTGAAGTGGTGGAGGCTGCCTCGCTAAATATATTTAAGACACGGTAGATAGGTTTTTGGTAGGCAAGGGAATTAAGGGTTATGGGGAGAAAGCGGGAAAGTGGAACTGAGCCACTTCAGATCAGCCATGATCTTATTGAATGGCGGGGCAGGCCTACTCCTGCTCCTATTTCTTATGTTCTTATGCCCTTGTGAGATGCCTTCTTGAGCCGTTGTAATCCCTGTGGTGTATATGAACCCACAATGCTGTTAGGGAGGAAGTGCTAGGATTTTGCCTCAGTGACAGGATGGTGAATGGCTTGGAAGGGAATTTCCAGGTGATGGTGATTCTATGCTGCTGTTGTTGTTCTTCTAGATGGTAGTGATTGTGGATTTGGATTGTTAGTGAGCCCCTGTCTTACATCGTGTCGATGCTACCCTGCTGCCACTGTTCATCATTGGTGGATGGAGTGAATGTTTGTCGATGGGCTGCCAATGAAATGGCTGCTTTGTCCTGAACACTTCTTGAGTGTTGTTGGAGCTGCACTCATCCAAGCAAGAGAGAGTATTCTATCACACTTCTGACTTGTGTCCTGTAGATGGTGGATAGGCTTTGGGGAGTCAGGAGATGAGTTATTCACCAGAGGATTCCTAGCCTCTGACCTGCTCTTGTAGCCACACTATTTATTGGCTAGTCCAATTCAGTTTCTGGTCAAAGATAACCCCAGGGTATTGATAGTAAGAGCTTCAGCAGTGGTACTGCCATTGAATATCAAAGGATGATTATTAGATTCGTTCTAGTTGCAGATGGTCATAGCCCTACACTTGTGAAGCATGAATGTTACTTGCTACTTGTTTCCCACCCTGCCTCCTGAAGAGTCAGGGGGAGTGCCTCCCCCCTGCCACACACCCCCCCACCCACACACCCCCCCAACACTCCCCCCCCAACACACTCCCCCCCCACACACTCCCCCCCACACACTCCCCCCACACACCCCCCACCCAACCCCCCCCACACACACCCCCCCACCCAACCCCCCACACACACCCCCCACCCAACCCCCCCACACACACCCCCCACCCAACCCCCCCCACACACACCCCCCACCCAACCCCCCCCCACACACCCCCCCCACCCAACCCCCCCCACAAACCCCCCCCCACACACACACCCCCACCCAACCCCCCCCACCCAACCCCCCCCACACACCCCCCCCACACCCCCCCCCCACACCCCCCCCCACACACATCCCCCACACACCCCCCCAACACACCCCCCCCCACTCAGCCCCCCCTACACTCCCCCCCACCCAACCCCCCTCAACCCCCCCCCTACCCAACCCCCCCACCCAACTCCCCCCACCCAACTCCCCCCCACACCCCCCCACACTCCCCCCACCCAACTCCCCCCCCACCCAACCCCCCCCACACCCCCCCAACCCCCCCTACACCCCCCACCCAACTCCCCCCCACACTCCCCCCCCACACACTCCCCCCACCCACACACCCCCCCACCCAACCCCCCCCCACACACACACACCCCCACCCAACCCCCCCCCACACACACACCCCCCACCCAACGCCCCCCCACACACACCCCCCCCCACACACACCCCCCCCACCCAACCCCCCCCCACACACACACCCCCAACACACACCCCCCCACCCACACACACACCCCACCCACACACACACCCCACCCACCCAGCCCCCCCCACACACTCCCCCCCACCCAACCCCCCCCCACACACACCCCCCCCAACCCAACCCCCCCAACCCACCCCCCCCAATACTAGCTTCCCCACAGACAGATAATGCTCCAAGGAGTGTTCATTAGTTGGAGATGGGGTTTCTGCACCTTACTCAGAAGCAAATCCCACTTCAGAGAGCTGCCAGCCAATCTGATGGGCAAGGAACTCTTTAGCCCCAGTGGCCCCAGAAGCTGCAGTGGACAGGACTGGGACTACAAGGAGGCATCCTCACCCACCAACTTACTCCCCTTCTTCTGTATCACTCTTGCCTTGCAGCCCTTCTCCCATCCCAGTCTCCCGTCCTGTGGTAGATCGACAGGGTAGAAACTAATAATGGGTGCACATCATCCCCTTGCAATTAAGAAGACAGGGAAGAGATGGAAGCTTGTGAATCATCACACCATGACAGTGTAGGGTTTCAATCTGCAACGACTGCTTTAAATGGTAAGCACAGGAGAAGACCCAAAACACTTTGGAACATCTTACATGCCACATTATTGAACTCGCCATCCGGAATTCTGGGTCAGGGTTTTATTTTCAAAAATAAAGATCAGGAAAGAGTTTCCACGTGAATGCTCCTGGTTCACAATGTATTGAAGTAGAAATTTTCCTTTCTTGACTGTGATAGGGAGGCTCAACAAAAGTACTTCTGACCAAATAAGTAGTCTTTATTTATAAAAGACCGCATGCAGTATTGGCGGTAACTTGAGTTTGGAGAGCAGTCATTATGACTTGCTAATTCCCTCTCAAGTCCGCACTTACATAAAGTATCAGTTCAATGTTTATACATAATCATTATCAGTTTGCGTGACCAGAGCTTATTCAGGAGTTCAATCAGTAGTAGCATCATAAGAATGTCATAAATCAATAACCTGCTGACCTTCCAGAACTCTTTGTCTCATCAGTCATACCTTTATCTTGCCCTTTGATAGAACAGAAGAAAGTCGGTGACTCCTTCATCCCTGACCTTATCTTGTCTTACTCATACAGCCCTAGGTTATGCGGAGTCAGCCTTATCAGGTCTTGATCTTCTCCGGTCCTATTCATGTCTTAGGTTATGCGGAGTCAGTTTTCCTTATTTTGTACCAAATAGTCGACCAATTTTCCCATCATGCCATTACTTCAATCGTACAACTTCACAAATAGAGAGGCACCAGCCAAGATTGTGCACCTGCAGCCTATTGTGCACCATCCACTGCTATCTCCATAAATGGAAAAACTTGGGCTGCATATGCTGGAGTTGCTCGGTTGGAAAACATTCCGTGTTATTCTTTCCTCTGTTAGATTATAATATTCCTTTCAACATGATAACAAAATCACCAAGCAAAGTTACATTATACCTTTGGAGAGCCTGCTGCATAAGATTGTTATTATTTCCACTTTAAATCATGATAATTTTAATACTCAGAAGATTGCAATAAGAAGATTATTTCAGACTCTCAAAAGTTCAAACTCAGTGAGCATTGTGCAGTTTATCTGGACAACTCTACTGAGGTCCAGCAGAACCACTGCAAATGTGGCCTTAAATGCCACTTTCTAGAATGGCCTGGTAGGGACAGAGCTTCCTGTCCCTATAAAACCATCAGTGTAAATGGAGCATGGTTGTGGAGTGGCACATTGTAGAAATCTAAATGCCAGGACTCAATAATGACCTAATTACCTGGAAACATAGAAACATAGAAATTAGAAGTAGGAGCAGACCATTTGGCAGTTCACTTTCTTGAGGCAAACTCCAGCCTCCTGCAATCTCTTTACCACCTCTTCCAAGCTTGCTCAATGCTTGTTCTCTGTTGATTATTTATAAGGACATCATCAAGGTTAACAGACTCTCCATTGTCCTTGGAATATTGCACATTGCAAAGACATGCCAAAAGTCAGTACATGTACTGTAATAGGACTTTCTGCATTATATACCCCCAGGAAGTGTAAATTTAAAATTTAAATTGCTGGAAATTTAAATTGCTGGAACGCGTGACTCATTTCTAGCTTTGTGTAAGATTGACCTTCTGCTAGCTTTGCATATAGGTCTTCAATTCTTGGGATTGGATATTTATCCAACTAGGCAGCCTAATAAACCATTAGTAAATGAGGATGGTCTTGTTTGGTTTCAATACAGAGACTATGGGCGCTGCCCATTCCAAGAACTGACCTAGCTAGATAGTTCTTCCAACCTGTTTAACATTTGTAAGGCATAAGGTACTGGTCTTGCCTTAAAGAATCGGAGAGTCGCATCTGGGTCCACATAAATCTTAGCTTGGAGAGCTTTAATTTTGCCTAATTCATCATTGAAGACGTATTTCCTTATCAGTTCAGGCTGTTCCCTTCCCACTTGAAAAATTTTAGCCCAATTCAATTTGATTTCTTTAAGCCAATCACAGCCAAGTAGGCTTGATTCTTCACACATACATACAACCGGACATTCTCTCTTCCACCTTCTTCCATTTGGGAGAAAGGTACAGAAGTCTGAGGGCACATACCAACCAACTCAAAAACAGCTTCTTCCCTGCTCAACTCAAAAACAGCTTCTTCCCTGCTGCCATCAGACTTTAAAATGTACCTGAGATTAAGTTGATCTTTCTCTACTCTATGACTGTAATACTACATTCTGCACTCTCTTGGTCCCTTCCCTATGAATGGTCTATATAGCATACAAGAAACAATACTTTTCATTGTATACTAATACATAACCATCACTATTATCATTAGGAGCTGAGTAGATATTGTCCTTAGGTTACTGGTACTGTTAAGATGGCTTTTATTTTTATTGCCGCTCCCATATAAGTTTTTTAATTCAGCGGAAGTGTTCTCCCAGTTCAATGGTTGGGGTCTCTCTCCCTGAATTGGCTGATGCCGCTGCATCCACTTCCATCCTAATAGGCATCCCATAACCAGAGCATTACATAATAGGGTCTATCTTGCCTGTTTTTAGATTAAATAGAGTGAATACCAGAGTCACTGGTGCTAAGCTGTTCCACATTGTATACTTGTAATACCTTAGTTGAGTGATTACTTGGTGATCTTGACTTAACTTTGCATTGATTCATCAAACGTCCTCTTTTGTGACAATGTTCACTTTTGAGGGTGGCATGGTGGCACAGCGGTTAGCACTTGATGGGCCAAATGGTCTCCTTCTATACTGTAGGGATTCTATGAAAAACACACAGCTTCCTTAAAGAAGATGATCCTGGAGCACGGTTACCTCCAGATCAGTAACATTCCCCTTTAAACATTATTGACTGATTATCTATTCTGTACCTTACTGTTCTCTTACTGGCTGAAATTGTTTCCCACTTTGCAGCTGCTTCAGTGGTTTTGGCACCACGGATTGCTGCAGTTCTTGCCCTAACTGGTGAACGGCACCATTTTATGTGCTCTGTAGTTCCTGTGCAGCTTTTTCAGTGCTTTCCATGGCCAGCACTATCTCCATTTAAAATTAGTGTCGTCCTCTGCAAGCAACCTGTATCAAATACTGTTGTTGTCCACACCACAGACTAACTTATCCCTCAACATGTCATTTTAGGGGGTCTCCAAAATTACAATACTCCAATCATTGCTTTAGTTTAGCAGCATAAGTTGCAATCGATTCACCTGGGACTCTTACCCTCAAATCAAGTTTGAATCTCTAGAGCATGATTGATGGCTGAAGTTGCAATTGAGCCTTCACTAAATGATTCAAAGTCAGGTACACTTGGAGTTGTAACACAGCGAATAAGGTTATAGGGCTGACTTTCATTAACACTTAGAAGAATGGTTTTCCATTTCGCCGCCTCCCCTATTTCGTTTGCTTGGAAATAACATCTAAGGTGTTCAATGTATCGTATCAGGGCCATTGTGGGCTGAACTAGGTCTATTTGCCCAAAGAGAAGCATGGTGGTGAGTATTCGTTTTCTCAGACTTTGATTAAAACAGGGTATTTTCAAGCGTGGGCCAAAGGTGGTGTCATAATTTATTGTTGTCGCCATATGTAAAGATACTCTTCCACAGACTTCATTAATGAACACAAAAGACATATTGTTAATAAGAAAAACTATCTAGCAGCTTCATGGCTGTAGCCATCTCCTAAAATGTCTCTGCCAAGGAGTCTCTCTCTCTCTCTCCAAAAGGTAATTCCACACTCTGCGTCACAAAGGCCATGTGACCCTTATTCTGCTGCGCTGCCCTTAAAGGACAATCTCCGAAACCACAGGGCAGGGACCTCAAACACTGAGCCATGTTTTCAGCTGCAAGATTACATGGATTTCTCTTCATTTCTTCACCACTGAGCATCCAACGCTCACATCCCCGCAGCTCCCCAGCCCATTCCTCCACCACCACCTTGTTTAGCTACAAAGAAAGAGATGCAAGGTGAAGGTAATTTTCTGCCTCTTAAGTAAAGTACAAGCTGGAGATACCAATAAACTACACATTACGATTTCCTCTCTCTCTCTCTTTCTTTAGGAAGCACCATTCATCTCAGCCCAGTCATTTTCATCCTCCACCTTTCAGAAGCCTGGATGGGACCAGAAACAGCTAACCGGTCTTTATCAGTTGGTGATGTGAGGTACAAGCAAATCAACATTAAAAACATAGAAAATAGGAGCAGGAGTAGGTCATTTGGCCCTTCAAACCTGCTCCGCTGTTCATTATGATCATGGCTGATCCTCCAACTCAGTAACCTGTTCACACTTTCCCCGACACCCTTAGATCCCTTCAGCCCCCAGTGTACCTCTGTACTGCTGGTCCCCAAAGTGCCTCCACCATATGTTTATAAGGCACAAGAAGTGGCTTATTGTATTTATTTCCCAGTCTGTGGCACTGTGGACTCTATCCCATTTGTTCTGCAGCATGGATCACATTTCTCCTCACTACATTTGCATTTTTGATTTCCTGCTCACAGATCTTCCCCAACGGCTGGCTGATTTTTCTTGAGTCTATTTCCTTGTTTACTTCCGCCCACAAGGTCGTGCTGAAATTGAATATTTTAAAATATTTTGCTTGTTGAAATACAATACAAGAAATCTGGGTATCATTAATGTCAGCAAAAAATAAATCCACTTTGGAGCAATTTTAAAATGTTAATAGAATCTGTTTCCTTCCCAAAAGAAAATGTTATTGATGGATTAAATGGTAATTCCTTAAAAGTTATGATAAAACTTCTGTTGTTTGCCCAAAGCTAAACAGTGCTATCAAAATCATTGAAACCAGCAATTGCAGGGGTGGGTGCAGCACGGTAGCACAGTGGTTAGCACTGCTGCCTCACAGTGCCAGGGACCCAGGTTCGATTCCCAGCTTGGGTCACTGTCTGTGTGGAGTGTGCATGTTCTCCTCATGTCTGAGTGGTCCCCTCTGGGTGCTCTGGCTCCCTCCCACCATCCCAAAAGAAATACTGGTTAGGTGCATTGGCCACGCTAAGTTCTCCCTCTGTATACCCAAACAGGTGCTGGAGTGTGGCGACTAGGGAATTTTCACAGCAACTTCATTGCAGTGTGAATGTAAGCCTTCTTGAAATAAATAAATACATTTTTGTTGGTAGCTTTGGCCCACGCTGGTTAATTCAAGACAACAGTGAGTTTTCTAGTCATTCTGAATGAATAATCAGTACTATACTTCTCTGTTCTTTTACAGACTTCAGAGGAATAAGAACAGATGGAAAAAAGAAGACATCTGAAAATAAACTCCTCCATAACGAACTTGCAGTGGAACTAAGAGAGGATGTCTTCATGCAAGCTGCACAAACCCATAGTGAATGACACGTAAATATAAAGTTAATGATGGGGTGGTTTGGATGAATCCCAAAAGCAGTATTTTATGGTTGAAATTGATGAATGAAAGTATACCACAGAGATCAGTAGGCACCTGAGCCACACTGGTCACAGCTGCCATTATGCCACCAACCATAGCTAAAAGCCTTGGCAAGCCTACCTGCCAATGACTTGAGGATAAATGCATCCGCAGGCTCCGGATTATCAGACAACTAGTTGTGGAGCTTTTCTTTATTTTGCCATCTGCTGCACGAGTGTCGACAACAAAGCCATGACATTGATACAGCACTATCGATGGCAGGCAAGGTCACCACGAACATCCTCAACTTTTTGGCCACTGGTTTATTCCAAGCTACATTGGCTATCTGCTGCCACACACATATCAAATAAGTGACTGAGGCATTTTCATTTTTCCTACTGAACATGACATGACTTTCCAAGGTCAGCGGACAATTGGTTGCTCGTAGAAGTGGATGCAATCTATTGGCATGGTAGTGAGTTGGAGGGGAGGCAGGAGACAGAGTCAGGATAATGGGTGTGTTCTCAAATTGGCAGGATGTGACTAGTGACTCCCCCCAGGAAACTGTACTCAGCTTGCAGCTTTTCACTATATTTACAAATGACTGAACCGGGGGAAGGAACAGAGAGACATTTATTTAAGTTTGTTGATGACACTCAATTAGGCAGCAGAGTAATTAGTGTAGACGAGAATGGAAAGTTGCAAAGGGGCGTTAGTCAATTGGGTGGGCAAAATTATGGCAGATGGAGCTCAATACGATCATCCACTTTGGACTGAAGAAAGATTGATCAGAATATTTTCTAAATGGTGATTAGCTAGGAACTGTAGATGCAAAGGGTTATAAATACAAAAAGCACTGGAGTGGACTGGCACAAAAAATAATTTAAAAAGCTGATGGAGTATTGTACTTTATCACAAAAAGTGCTGGAATACATTGGGGCCATTGTTATGCTACAGCTATATAGGGCTCCAATTAGACTTCAGATGGAAAATATGCTATCTCATTCCTGGCACTCCACATCAAGAAGGATATTAATATTGAAGGGAGTGTGGGGCAGATTCACCACAATGCTATCAGTCCTAAAAAGTTAAGTTATGAGGACAGTTTGCTTGGACGAGAGCTCAATTCCCCTCAACACAGAAGATTAAGGGGTGATCTAATTGAGGTAGTTAAAATGATTAAAGGAGTTGATAGAGTAGACAGAGATATGGGATAAGTGCAGAAAAATAGGGTTAGCACACCTTTAGTGGCAATTATTTTTAGAGCAGACTGGATGAACCAAAGGGCCTTTTCTGCATTGTATGACTCTATGGTGAGGGCATTCAGAACAAGGGGCATAACCTTAAAATTGGAGCTAAGCTATTCCGGGTTGATTTCAGAAAGTACTTCACACAAAGCAACTCATTATTTCCAAAACACTGTTGAGGCAAGTGGTCAACTGAATATTTAAGATCTGCAATTTATAGAGTTTTCTTAAGGTAAGAGTATTAAGGATTTTAGAACAAAAACAGGCTGATGGACTTAAGCTACAGATCAGCCGTGATACAATCAAATGGTGTGAGGAAAATGAGAGTTCTTAATATTTTTGCAACATCATTGTAATATACTAGGAAGAAAGCTTGTGTGAGAATTGGGTGTGACTGATTTAATCAAACAGGAGGCAAAACATCAGTAAAAAGAAGATGTGAAGACAAGTGGATGAAATGATAATGAACAGGAACAAAGAAAGGAACTTGACCAGGAATTCACATTAGGCAGATAAGAGAAGTGATTTTAAAGTTGACTGTTGGATTTCAAAGGAAACATATGTCATTGGGAGACCATAAATGTGTGAGGCAAAGTAGTAAGTTTACTTTACAAATATAGTAGCCATAAAACAAAAAAATAGCAGTGATGAGAAACCTAGGCTAGTGAGTGGTCTGCATGAGTGGCCTTCCATCATCTTAATGAGCTGCAAGATTGAAGTCAGGCATTTTCACTAACCATGCCCCCACAAATAAGATTAAACACACTTAATACATGCTGAATATTTCATAACGAGTTACAGAAAGTGCTTAATCATTGATTGATTAATACAACAGTTGTGAAATTCAAATGGTAATAACAAAAGAAATATTCATGCTTTTATTGGACATAGATGGAGTGCACAGATTTCACAGTCAATGTTGTGTGCAATCAGCACACACTTTACTTTCCACACGCCCTTGGCATCACTTTAGCCATAGCAGTAGGAAAATAACTACGCAAACAGAAACAAACAGAATCTGGCAACCCTGCACTAGAGCAATGGTAAACAAAAGGTCTCATGGGCCACACTTAGCATGCAAGCGAATAAAATGTGGCCCTCGGGCCGCAGGGTGACTGCCACTGTTCTAAAGGATTGTAGAAACAATAGAGTGGAAGACTCACTTTCTTTTGATCTAAGAGCTGTTGTGCATGGCTGTGAGATCCTGACCAAGACAGTGTGAGCTGAAGCCAGACCAGTGAACTCTTGTTTTGCCACCACCCTAAGAGAGGAAAGTCTGTGTGAGTTTTCCACTAAAGCGGCAGGGCATTGTGTGATAATATCACTAAGTTTATAGATTAGAAAATCTATAAGGACTGTTGCCATCAAAGAGGAATTAGCTCTGTGTTTATTTAATCTGATACCTTTCAGTAAATACTTGTAAGGTACTGTTAACGGTGTAAAGATGTTTATGTGTATTTAAATGTCATTTTCTTTTCCTCATTTTAATAAATGTTTAAATGTAATATTTAAAATCATCACAAACAGTCTGGAATTTCCTTGCATTGATGTCAGATAACTCCTCATAATATTTAAATTGCAAATCATTGTGGTGGCTTGTTTAAACTTCTCTTTGATATTTTGGCAGCCTGGCACTTAGCATCTGCAGTGCCATGATGACAATGAACTAATGAGATTGAATGACCTATTGCTGTTCTTACATTTCCATTAGAAAGGGAGTCATGAATGACAACAATGTAGCTATCCATCCAACCTCTTTCTCCCATCACCACCATTGGAGCTTCCTCATCTGCACATGTTAATTACCTAATGTGATCTCATGGAGTCCATTAACTGAAACCTCTGATCTATAGCAGCAATGCTGGGTACTACAGACAATGATAAAGGGGATGTAAGGTACTGCAGGATGTTGTTTTACTCTGAACTAGTGGAATTAGTCCCTGAAGGTGTCGGTGCAGGTGCAGAATGTGATGAGGAAAGCGTATGGTATGTTAGCCTTCATAGGAAGAGGTATAGAATATAAGAGTAGGAGTCTGATGTTGCAGTTGTATAGAACATTGGTTAGGCCTCACTTGGAGTACTGCGTCCAGTTCTGGTCGCCGTACTACCGGAAGGATGTAGAGATCCTGGAGAGAGTGCAGAGGAGATTTACCAGGATGTTGCCTGGTATGGAAGGGCTGTCTTACGAGGAAAGATTGAATGAACTTGGGCTGTTTTCCCTTGAGAGACGTCGGCTGAGGGGGGATCTAATAGAGGTTTATAAGATTATGAAGGGGATAGATAGAGTAAATGGTGGTAAGCTTTTTCCGCTATTAGAAATGGATAGAACGAGGGGTCACGGGCTTAGGGTGAGGGGGGCTAGGTATAAGACAAATATTAGAGGGCAGTTTTTCACGCAAAGGGTAGTGGGGGTGTGGAATGCACTGCCGAGTAAGGTGGTGGAAGCAGGCACGCTAGGGTTGTTTAAGAGTCACTTAGACAGCCATATGAGCGGGCTACATATAGGGGGATATAGTAGGCCTTACTAAACATTGTAGGCTTGGGAATACGTTTTGCCTCAGGGATGTTAGTCTTTGCCTGTTTAATAATGAATGTTTTTGTCTCCACAGGCATTTAAGTCCAGCAAGGGGCATGCATGTGGCAGGTTGTAGTGGGCTGCTCTTGGACGTTGCTTCGGGAGTTGCCTATTGCTTCATGTCACTAGTGTGCTTAAACTGGACCATCTCGAGGGCAACATGACAGCTCAGAGACTATCTCTGTTGCTGTGCGGACACATGAATTTGGGCCTGTGTCTGTGGGAGTTTGCACGTTCTCCCCGTG
This sequence comes from Carcharhinus amblyrhynchos, assembly GCF_965287045.1. Classification (NCBI taxonomy): domain Eukaryota; kingdom Metazoa; phylum Chordata; class Chondrichthyes; order Carcharhiniformes; family Carcharhinidae; genus Carcharhinus; species Carcharhinus amblyrhynchos. Next base: position 34,321,507 of record NC_137332.1, on the reverse strand, counting down.
GTTGCGTGGGTTTCCTCCGGGTGCTCCGGTTTCCTCCCACATCCCCCAAAGATGTGCTTTTAGGCTGATTGATTGGGTACTAAATTGTCCCTAAATTGGACCTCCCTGATCCTCGCACGTTAGGTGTAGACTAAAATCATGAATAGGTCACAGACAGTGGGACGGCGGCGCGGGCTCGTTGGGCCGAAGGGCCTGTTTCCCGTGCTGTGTTGTTCTTTGTTCTTTGTTCTTTGTAATTACTGATAAACTGCTCTTCCTGGCCAACAATACAAAGAGATAAATTAAATATTAGAATCAGACACATTCCAAAAGACCTTGTCTTGCAGCACAAAGCCACACATCTCTGCCTTCCCCAGTCAACATAGTTATGCCTGAGATCTCATAGCCTTGGGAATGGGAATGACTTCCAGTCCTTTTTTTCCTGGTGTCAAGCCAAAGACTTAGCTGGTGGGCTGGCATAACCAGTGTAAGCAGGCAAACCAGCCACTAACTCACATATGTGGGGCTCACATAATGTTCCAGGACGGGCATGGTTTGGATTCCTAAAGCTTTGCAAACCTTCTTTGGCCCTCATTGGCTCTAAAGGAATGGGAGACAACAAGGATTATTAAAATTAGGAAACCTTGTCATGCTCTTAGAAAATGCACTGGAGTCAAGAGCAGAGGTTTCCAACAGGGACATCTTAGAATTTACATGGATATTGCCCCCATGGTGCTGAAAGTCCTTGAAAGAACTTGACTGCTCTCTAAATGAATGTTGCACCTGTGAACTCATTGGTATGGATAATATGCTCCAAAGACCTGTGAATGTCTTTCCAAAGAATGGTACTGGCCCACTAATAGCAAACCTGGGTCATCTATCTGATTTGAGGTAGTTATCTTCCAGAATCATTTAAATTATGTGATCTACTCCTGAATCTGTCTGGAAGGACAACAGCAGGAGATACATGGGAACACCACCACCTGCAAGTTCCCTTCCAAGCCACACACCATCTTAACCAGGTCCTATCCCCGCAATCCGACATATTTACCCCTAACCTACACATCTTGAGACACGAAGGGACAATTCAACATGGCCAATCCACCTAACCTGCACATCTTTGCACTGTAGGAGGAAACCAGAGCACCTGGAGGAAACCCACGCAGACGTGGGGAGAATGTGCAAATTCCATATAGTCACCCAAGGCCTTGTGCTGGCCATTAAAATTGCAATGGAGCCCATCTCACCTGACATCCACTCTGGCATTCCAAAGATAGGCCTTATAGTCAAGATCTATACCCACCAAGCCATCTGGACCTATTCATGAGATTCAAAAATGAAACAACAATTCCACAAACATTTTCAATGCAATGCACACAGAAATCCACATGCTAACACCTAAACTGAGTACCACATGTACATGTTGAAAGCCAGCTTGGAGTAGGGCTTAACAATTTCATGGATATTGGAACCCAAATGACCAACCTACTATACAGGTGACAATCTTGACAGCTGGGGTTGTCACAAAATCATCTGCATCACACAAATGCACTGAAAAAGGTTAGGAAATGATTCTCCAATCCAACTACCTCCTTCCTGAATTTCCCCTGCAGTTAGACAATTTGCCAGGAAGCAAAAAAAAACTAAAACCAAGTTAGAAAGAAATCTGATATATTCCTCACCAATGCCCAAAAGGCAGCTGAGCAAGGAGATCCTTCAGTAACAAAGGAGTTATCACTGATCCCAGCGACCCTACACCTAGTTTCTGTAACTCAAGATATTTTCCATTGTCAGGATTTCTTCAGCCTCTCCAAGGTGATGAAGAAGATGTACCTTCCCCCACCATCCAAGATGTCTTCCAATCCAAACTGGACTTCATCATTTGTTTGAACTGAATCCTGAACAAAGCCCACCAGACACTTTTCCACAAGTCTTTTATTCAAAATGCCATATAGCAATTGTATTCACAACTTCAAAGCCAAAAGAATATCATCATGGCCTAGGAAAGAGGAAAGAACCAATGATGCTTCCCTTGAAGGGATGTGTCTCAATGCACTTCACTTCAGGATCAGTTCAGGTCTTTACACCCAATTTAAATTTTAACCTTGCACTGACATAGTTGTTTATTTTCACGCCGATGCTAATATTGTACAGGGGGAATACACTGTGTGGGCAGTGGAATTCATCCTCATTCGGGATGCAAAGTTGACTGTAAAAGATAGTGCAGCACAGTGACACTGCAGTTAGCACTGCCGCCTCACAGCACCAAGGATCTGGGTTCGATTGCTGGCTAGTGTCCCTGTCTGTGCAGAGTTTACACATTCTCCCTGTGTCTGCATGAGTTTCCTCCGGGTGCTCTGGTTTGGTCCCACAGTCCGAAAGACATGCTGGTTTGGTGCATTAGCCGTGCTAAATTCTCCCTTTACTTTTTTTCACAGTAACAATTGCAGTGTTAATGTAAACCAACTTGTGACTAATAAGTAAACTTTATAAATAAATAAAAGTATACCCCGCACTCCCCTTTCCCATATGACTTACCTTCCATTGAAATCAATGAGAAGGAAAAATCAGCCAGGGTGTACAATGGGCGACAGATTCATGAATCAACATTGCCATGGAGGCACAATGGTTAGCACTGCTACCTCACAGCACCAGGGACCAGCCTTAGGTGACTGTCTTTGTAGAGTTTGCACATTCTTCCCACGTTTATATGGGTTTCTTCCAGGTGCTCCGGTTTCTTCCCACAGTCCAAAGATGCGCAGGTTAAGTGAATTGGTCATGTTAAATTGCCCCTTATTGTCCAAAGATGTGTGGATTAGCAGGGTAAATGTGTAGGGATGAGGGGATAGGGCCTGACTCAGATACTCTGCCAGAGAATCAGTGCAGACTCAATGAGTTGAATGGTCTCCTTCTGTACTGGTGCAAATCTATGGTCACATGGGCCAAGTGGCAGGCTGTTAACTCTCTGGTCACTGGTAGCTTGCCTGATGGGGAGGTGGGAGGTAATGTAATACAGCCATTGCTAACACCATTTAAAGAAATGCATGCCTCTTAAATGAAAGATGCACTTTGGATGCCAGCAATTGTAACTGAATATGGGAAACAATGGCAGGAAGGGGAGTAGCTGCACACTAGAGGTGGAATGAGATGCCTCTTAATGATTGGAGGAGAACACTACATGGCAAGGCAAGGAGGAATTGTAACTGGAGTAATTGATTGTGCAAGACTAAGCAGAGAGTAATCAGAAGTATGTTAGGAGACTTATCTTGGGTAACCTTGTGAGAGCATTGATTTTTTTTTCCCTGCATTGCAGCCATGTCCTGGAGGTAATACATCTCACACTGACACATTCTGCCACCTCCACTCAGGCAGGCCAGACAGCTGCCTCAGCATTTTCCATTGTGGAGAGAAGGTATCAGTCCCCCTACAAAATATCCAATGCACCATCATAGAAAAGGATCAGGAGGTGCGGGGGTGGGTGTGGGGGGGTTGGGGTGTGGTTTGGGGAGGGTATGTGTGCTCGTAGGTGATGCTCATAGCTTCTCCTGCACCTTTTCCAACTTTCCACAAACTCTGGTTATTGTTGTTTGTAGCCACTTCTAAGGCATGCAAGTCTAAAGGGGCAAATAAATTCCTCTCTTTCCCACCTCTGATATTAGTTGTAACATACAAAAATATGAATTTGGAAGAGGAGGAGGCCACCCAACACCTTGGGCCAGCTCCACCATTCAGTAACAGTGTGGCTGATCTGATTGTAATCTCAACCCCACTTTCCTGCCTATCCCCAATAAACTCTCAACCCATAAAAATATCCAATATGTAACAGAATTTGAACTTTTAAAAAATTAATTTTTTTCAATTCATTATGCACCAGACTGGATATAAAACCATACATAGAGGCAAGAAGCAGGAGTAGGCCATCCAGCCCTTCGAGCCTGCTCTGCCATTCATTTCCATGGCTGATCATCAAATTCAATATTCTGATCCCACCTTCCCCCCATATCCCTTGATCCCTTTAGCCCCAAGAGCTATATCTAATCTCTTCTTGAAATCAGACAATGTTTTGGCCTCAATTACTTTCTGTGGTAGTAAATTCCACACATTCACCACCCTCTGGATTAAGAAATTTCTCCTCACCTCAGTTCTAAAAGGTTTGCTCCTTAACCTGAAACTATGACCCCCTAGTTCTGGACTCCCCCACCATTGAGAACAGTCTTTCTGAATCTACCCTGTCAACCATGTTAGAATTTTATTAGTTACTATCAGATCCCCTTTCATTCTTCTAAACTCTAGTGAATATAATCCTAATCGACTTAGTCTCTCCTCATTTGACAGACATGCCATCCCAGGAATAAGTACAAAGGACACCAAAGCTGCACACAATACTCCAAGTGTGGCCTCACCAATGCCCTATACAATTGTAGCAAAACATTCCTATCCTTATACTCAAATCCTCTCACTATGAAGGCCAACATACCAATTGCCTTCTTTACTGCCTGCTGTACCTGTGCCCTTAATTTCAGCAACTGATGCACAAGGACTCCAAGGTCTTGTTAGGTATGCACCTCTCTCAATTTACACCCATTCAAGTAATAATTTATCTCCCTATTATTGCTAACAAAATGGATAATCTCACATTTATCCACATTATACTGCATCTGCCATACACATGCCCACACACTCAGCCTGTCCAAATCATAGAATCATAGAAAAACTACAGCACAAACAGGCCCTTCAGCCCACAAGTTGAGCCGATCATATCGCTACCTACTAGGCTTACCTATAACCCTCAATCCTATTAAGTCCCATGTACTCATCCAGAAGTCTCTTAAAAGGTCCTATCGAATTTGCCTCCACCATCACCGACGGCAGCCAATTCCACTCACCCACCACCCTCTGAGTGTAAAACTTACTCCTGACATCTCCTCTGTACCTACTCCCCAGTACGTTAAACTTGTGTCCTTTTGTGGCAGCCATTTCAGCCCTGGGAAAACGCCTCTGAGAATCCACCCAATCAATACCTCTCAACATCTTATACACCTCTATCAGGTCACCTCTCACCCTTCATCTCTCCAATGAGAAAAGACCAAGCTCTCTCAATCTATCCTCATAAGGCATGCCACCCAATCCAGGCAACATCCTTGTAAATCTCCTCTGCACCCTTTCAATGGTTTCAACATCCTTCCTGTAATGAGGCGAACAAAACTGAGCACAGTACTCCAACTGGGGTCTGACCAGGGTCTTATAAAGCTGCAGCATTATCTCCCGACTCCTAAACTCAATTCCTCGATTGATGAAGGCCAGTACACCATACACCTTCTTAACCACATCCTCTACCTGCGAAGCCAATTTGAGAGTCCTATGAACCCGGACCCCAAGATCTTTCTGATCTTCCACACGGCTAAGAGTCTTTCCCTTAATATTATATTCCCCCATCCCATTTGATCTGCCAAAATGTACCACTACACATTTATCTGGGTTGAAGTCCATCTGCCACTTCTCCACCCAGTCTTGCATCCTATCTATGTCACGCTGCAATTTCTGACATCCCTCAAGCTATCCATAACACTTCTAACCTTCGTGTCATCGGCAAACTTACCAACCCATCCCTCCACTTCCTCATCCAGGTTATTTATAAAAATGACAAACAGCAAGGGTCCCAGAACAGATCCCTCGGTTTCTCCACTGGTGACCAACCTCCATGCAGAAAAAGACCCATCTACAACCATTCTCTGCCTTCTGTGGGCAAGCCAGTTCTGGATCCATAAGGCTACGTCCCCTTGGATCCCATGCCCCCTAACTTTTGTCAATAAGTCTTGCCTGGGGGACTTTATCAAATGCCTTGCTGAAGTCTATATAAATTACATCCACTGCTCTTCCTTCATCGATGTATTTAGTCACATTTGCAAAAAACTCAACCAGGCTCATAAGGCACGATCTGCCTTTGACAAAGCCATGCTAACTACTTTTGATCAAACTATACTTCTCTAAATGTTCATAAATCCTGTCTCTCAGGATCGTTTCCAGCAACTTACCAACCACTGAGGTTAGACTCAGCGGTCGGTAATTTCCTGGGCTATCCCTATAACCTTTCTTGAATATAGGAATCTCATTCGCAATCCTCCAATCCTCCGGAACCTCTCCCATTTCCATCGATGATCTTTGCGTCATCGCCAGAGGCTCTGCAATCTCTTCCCTCGCTTCCCACAGTAACCTGGGGTACATCCCATCCAGTCCCGACGACTTATCTATCTTAATGCTATTCAAAAGCTCCAACACATTCTCTTTCTTAATGTCCACATAATCAAGCTTTTCAGTCCGCCGCAAGCCAGCACTACAACCACCAAGATCTTTTTCCACCGTGAATACCGAAGGAAAGTATTCATTGAGCACCTCTGCTATTTCTACAGGTTCTATACAAACTTGCTCACCCTCACATTTTAAAGGTCCTATTCCTTCACATCTCATCCTTTTACTCTTCACATATTTGTAGAACTGATCACTCTGAAGCTTCTCTGCATCCTCCTCACAGCTCATCCGACTTTGTATCATCTGCAAATCTGGAGATAATACATTTAGTTCCTTGTTCCAAGTTATTAATATACAATGTGAACAGTTGGGGTCTTAGCAAAGATCCCTGTGGAACTGCACTAGTTACTGTCTGCCAATCAGAAAAAGACCTATTTATGCCAGCTCTTTGCTTCCTATCTGCTAACCAGCTTTCCATCCATCTCAAGACAATACCTGCAATTCCATATGCTTTAACTTTGCATAGCAGTCCATTATGTGAGACCTTGTCAAAAGCCTTCTGAAAATCTAAATAAACCACGTCCACTGGTTCTCCTTGGTCAACTCTACTAGTTACATCCTCAAAACATTCCAATAGATTTGTCAAGCATGATTTCCCTTTTAGTAAATCCATGCTGAATTTGTCTGATTAAACCACTACCTTCCAAATGCTGAGTTATGAAATCCTTGATAATAGACATTTTCCAACTTCTCTAGTGCCAAGTTAGGCTCTCTGGTCTATAGTTCCCTGTTTTCTCTCTACCTCCCTTTTTGAAAAGTGGGCTTACATTAGCTACCCTCCAATCTGCAGGAACTATCCCAGATTCCAAAGAATTTTGGAAAATAACCATCATTTGATCTACTATTGCCAGAGCCATTTCCTTAAGTATTCTAGGATGAAGATTATCAGAGGACATGAAGATTTATCCACCTTCAATCCCATTGATTATCCCAAAACCATTTATCTACTAATGCTGAAGAAATAAGTCGGCCAGATCTTTTCAGTTAACAAGTAAGGAGTTAGTTTTATTGTTAAAAACTAATATCAGGTAATATAGTGGGGCTTACTAAAAAGATAAAAACACATCCCAAATACCATCACACACACACACACACACACACACACACACACACACACACACACACACACACACAAGCAAAACTGAACAAGTTACAGGTGGAGGAGATGGAATTAATAAAAGTTAAAGTGCATAAGAAAATTAAGAAATATACATTCCAATATTCCTTTAATGGTCTTGAAATTCTAGAACATTGTTTAAAGTTTAATTATTAGTGTCACAAGTAGGCTTACTTGTGACACTACTATTTTGTTTATTAGTGTCACAAGTAGGGAGAATTTAATATGGCCAATGCATCTAACCCGCACGTCTTTCAGACTGTGGGAGGCAACCAGAGCACACAGCCATGTTAAATTCTCCCTCAGTGTACCCGAACAGGCGCCAAAGTATGGTGACTAGGAGATTTTCACAGTAATTTCATTGCAGTGTTAATGTAAGCCTATTTGTGACACCAATACTTAAACTTAATTATACATTCTGATCCAAGCCCAATCTGCAGCTTCAAGCTCTACTTTTGGCCCTGTTCTTAGCTGAACTCTTCCTTATGACATCATGTTATCAATTATTTTCAAAAATACTTTGATGACAGCCTAAGGCAAACAAACTCAGGTTTCCTGTGTGACCACTTTTAATAATAAACTTTCCCAACTAGCAGGAAGTGTATGGAAATGATGTAAGATTCCCCTTACTGTAAACCAGTCAATGGACACGAGAACTATGCTGCAGGCAAGTTGTACCAGATCCATTAATCGCTATTACAGATTAATACTGACCTCTACTGGAATCATTTAACTAACAGCATTTCTCACAGGACAATTGCTGCCTTCATTGTCTGCAGAGTAGGCGTGAGATTTATGATTATTGTAAAATTAATGCCATTACTTAATTTGCCAGATTAAATCAATTTGCTTTGAATATAAACTATGGCAAGTTACAAAAACACCAGAGTTGAAACTATTATTTGTTTTATTTCAAAATGCAAAAGAACATTTTAAATTGCCCAGAGGGGAACAAAATTATAGAGTAAACCGAGAGTGACGTTTACCATATGACATCTCAGTGGGAATAATTAGGCACAGATTCTTAATCCTTTCTTTGCAGCTTAACCTCAGATGGCATTTCCCATGCACAGAAAAAAATTGCACTGTGGCATAAGGAATTGTTTTGCCACAGGAAATCACAGCCAAACATATTGTCCATGGTATGTTATGTTGCATTATCTTATGAGTTTGTTTCTTTCTCTTCTTATATAAGGCAGTATGAGACTGAAGAGCACCATCTGCCACATTCATTTCTGTAATCACTTTTCCTCTGACAATTTTTTTCTTTTGAACCTCTTCTGCTGCAAGCTCAGGGGCTCCTGGGGGAGTAGGATTTCCTTGAAACTGACCTGAAATTGACAGATAGGACTAGAGGAGATGCAGTATTGACATCTTTGATAATGGTGTGCTCATGCAATTCAAAAGATCTTTTGCATTGGAAGCTTTTACTTTCTCTTTCGCAAGAATTCAGGCCATTCAGCCCCTTGGGACCACTCCACCATTCAATTAGATCATGGCTTTCAGAAACCTCAGGGAACGACCAAGAACCTACTTATAGTTATTTTGAAAATCACTTTTATGGGCTAAAGATCTATTTTAATTACTAGACTCAATGCTTCACGTTGACAGGGGTTGTACAATCTCTCCATCTATGGGGCTTGGAATATATTCTGTGGGGAGACATCAAGAATCTACTTGCTACAAGCCCATTAAATTTCAACTGATTACTGACTCTGCAATACAATAAATTGGAGCATCTGCTTGTAGCACTCTTATCTTCCAGAAGTATTTTCAATTCTGTTTTCTTTCCAAGATTTCCTCTCGCTTTCTGCTAGTTATTACTAATCACTTCCTTTTTGGCAAATTCATTGGTTAAAAAAGTCTATCAGTTAGAATTAGAATTTCTTTTACGTGGAGTTCAGTGAGAAGTTCATTTCATTTTAATTTCAATTCCCCTGCTTCGATAGCCAATGGATGCCTGCATTATATAATATGCCATTTAAACCATACAAAGCTGATAGGTCCTAGGTTCAACTCTAGATTTGTTTTGAGTTACCCTTTTTCAACCTAGTAAGGTTACGATGGCCTCAGTGTCCCAATTACTGAAATCAGGTCCTTACGTTACTTCCAGATGATAAGTTAATTTATTAAGCATTGTCTCACTGCTTTTCTATTATTGATTGTGCACAAAAACATTCAATTCTAACACTCAGAAAGTAAAACAAAATACCAAATCTCCTCCTCACTAAACAAAATGCAGCTATAACACTGTCTCAGTTCCTCCCATGCTTGACAATGAGCAGCAAGACCCTACCACTGGCCCATCGCAATTTCTCTTGCTCCAGCTCAGATGATGCTCCATTCCTGATGGTGCTCCCTAAATGCACTTCACCAGGCCTTCTTTGACCAGCCCTGTCTTCTTCTTCCATAAGATGATATCCATTTCCCTGCCACTCATAAGATATAGGAACAGAATTAGGCCGCTCAGCCCATCAAGTCTGCTCTGCCACTCAATCATGTTGATAAGTTTCTCAACCCCATTCTCCCACTTTTGCCTCTTGATCCCTTTACCAACAAAAAACCTATCTACCTCTGTCTTAAATGCACTGAATGACCTGGCCTCCAGAGCCTTCTGTGGCAATGAATTCCACAGATTCACCAGCCTCTGGCTGAAGAAATTCCTCCTCATCTCAATTCCTTAGGGTCATCCCTTTACTCTGAGGCTGTCGGATCCTCGTCTTGCCTATCAATGGAAACAGTTTCCTCATGTCCACTGTATCCAGATCTTTCATTATTCTGTAAGTTTCAAGTTAGGGCATTTGTCTGGGAGGTGAAGGATGTGTCCTGCCAGTATCATCCATCTCTCCATCATAAACTGCAGGCACCTCTAATTAGCTCTCTGTAGCATGTCTTCATTGGTGATGTTGTTCCTTCTTGTAATGCTCAGGAACTTTAAGAAGGCAGTGCTGGTGAAAGACATCCAACTTACACGACACCTTCGCTGTTCTCTTCCCTATCTGATGTGGATACACCGTCTTGGAGATCCTTTCCACTTGGATCCGGCAGTTTGCGGTGTCAATAGTAGTCATGATGTGGATATGCCATTGGAGCTCTTCCCTATCTGGCAGACATAGATTGCGGTTGATACTACCAGGGACATGTAGAATCACTGCTCCATGGCCATTGATGGCATTGAATGCTCAAACCGTGTGGAATCACTGGAAGACCGATGCTGCTTTGGTGATTCTCGTGTGGCCAATTATCACCCTCCCTGGAGATGTGGTTTCCTAAACAAGGAAAAGAAGTCAACAACCTCAATGTTCTATTGCTCGGTGGTGAAAGGAGGGCCTGGTTGCAGTTCAGATGACATTGTCCTAGTCCCTCGCAGCTGATTTGTACACCGTCACTACCTTCAAGCCCCCTTGTGGTCATATCTCAGAACAATTCTTCGACCAGCAAGGCAATGGCATTTTTGAAATCCAGGTCTGTCAATCAGAGGTGTTGCCATGGGATGCCACCATTGCCTTTTTCATGGTGAAATTAATAACCAAGAGGAAAAGGGCTGGGGAGAACATGCAGCCTTGCATACTTCTGCGATGATGTTGAAGGAATCTATGGTGCATGTGCTGGTTTTGATGTAGCAGCTGGCATCACAGTATAAGGCTTTAAGGATGTTAATATACCCCCCAAGGATGCCATACTGTCTTGCAATGTGTTAGAGTGACTGCAAATGGATTCAGTCAAAATTTTTCTGGAATCAATGATGTTGATGACAAATGCTTCTGATATTCTAGCCTTTGCTCCATGATGTTTCTGAGCATAATGGACTATGATAAAGACCACCCCCTCTAGCTAGTTGAGATATCCATATATTTCAAAGAACAAAAAAAAATTTCCTTTGGCCCTCCAAGCCTGTACCAACCACACTGCCTGACTGAACTAAAACCCCCTACCCTTCTGGGGACCATATCTCTCCATTCCCTTCCTATTCATGTATTTGTCAAGATGCCCTTAAAAGTCACTATCATATCTGCTTCCTCTACCCGCCCCGGCAGCTAGTTCCAGGCACCCACCACCCTCTGTTTAAAAATTTGCCTCCTTTAAACTTTAAATCTATGTCTTCTAGTAATTGACTCTTCCACCCTGGGAAAAAGCTTCTGACCCATACGTACCCACTTTGTTATATATTTCTTTAATAGTGCACCCCAGCAAAGAAATATATTACCATTTGTAGTTTTCTCTTAGATTCAAACTCATGTTCCATTTAACTGGACATTTTCTACCCAACCTTCTGATACAGAGCACAAACCTTGGCCTCTTTTCATCGCATGTTTAATCACATCGATCGCTTAGGATGAGTTTTGTGCCAATAAAAAAAAATTAAGAAGTTTTTTTTTAAAATAACACATAAACATCTAGAATTAAAATATAATTCATGATAAATATCTGTGTAATATGATGAACTGCACCACACAAAAATCAGTGTCCAGAATAATTATTCCTTGAGGTACAATTATAGATGGATTCATGCAAAATGAAAATGACTCAAATTAGCTTCCAGGTGGTAACTTATTAATGATGAACAATCTTTCAAAATCTGAATTTTCTAATTAGTTCCCAGGGTATTCTTTATGGAGAACATCAGCCTGTGTTTAAGTTCAAGCCTATTCAACATATTGTGCATGTATGTCAAGAGAGACATATACACTAATACATACACAGGCACATGCATGTAACGTAGATCTTATGTTAAAGATTTACTCACATGGAATCAGTACTAGTTTCTTTTGATAAGAACTCTTGATAAGATTCTTCATAAGAACTTCAAACAAATGGAAACACAATCACATAATGGAGAGCTAGTGGTTGTCCCAAGACAAATGCTAGATTCAAGTCCCTATTTTACAGCTCTGCATGCTAGGACAGTGCTACTATAATCATGCATATTCATGACTATTAACATATTGGTGGATTCCTGCATCTAGTGCTCATCCAACATGTGTCACATACAGTTGAGGCAATGACAATATCTATGTTCACATATGACCAAGATGGGCACAATAATGCAGCAATTATATTATTAAATTGGAATCCAGAGTTATGTTCAAATCCTTCCATTGAAAATGGTGAAATTAAATTCAACTAGCCTATAATTTGTGGGCTGGCACAGAAAAGGCTGACCATGAAACCACTATAAGAAGTTAACTGGTTCACTAATGCCCTTGGGGAAAGAGAACTGTTGCGCCTTCACATCTGGTCAGCACATGTTGCCAATCCCAGACTCCGTAGTTGACACTTGATGCTGTCTAAAGTAGCTTGGCAATCCTTTCAGTTGTGAACATCACTATAAAGTTCACTGACAAAAATTATTTCATACAAGGACAAAACTCAGGCAGCCTCAGCCCAGACAAATCTAAACAGTCCGACTAAATCTTGTTATCAATATTCCTACATTGGGATAGCTGCCCACAAACTAGCCAAACAGCACCTTAATAGAGTCAAAATCATGTAGCATTTGGACTTCCCTCACTCCTCCGGTATATCAAATCTGATAAAAATAATAAATCCAACAGCAATGAGAGTGGTATGCAGTCAGGTAGAAGAGGCAGGGGATGTGAGGAAAAACTTTCTACCCAAAGGGTGATGAGGGTCTGGGATGCGCTGCCTGGGAGGATGGTAGAAGCGGGTTATCCGACATCCTTTCAAAAGTACCTGGATGAGACTTGGCATGTCATAATATTCAAGGTTATGGACCATTATAAATGGGATTAGGTGGGAGGTTAGACTTGATGGATTGTGCACACTTGATGGACTGAAGGATTTCTTCTTCACTGTCTGTTATGTGTATGAATTGTTGAAGGTGGCAGGGCAGGTTGGGAAAGTGATTAATAAAGCATTTGGGTTCCTGGGTTTTATAAATAGAAATATAGGGCAGAGTTCTCCCATCTGGTATTAAGTCCAGTGGCAGGGAATCAGAAAGTTTCCCACTGTGGAGGCCGATGGAAACCAGACCATACCTTCCAGCCCTGACCTAGGAAGATGGACCTCATGAAAATGTGAATAGATCTCCAGCAATGCTCTGAGACTGGAAGATGGATATCCTCAATGACACTGACTCTGGAAGATCTGTGGATGCCCCCCCAACCACAGTTGTGGTGTTCTAGGATCCATGATGTTGGTGACCTTCATCCAAAACTCCGGGTGCAGCCTCAGGCATCATTCAGGCAAGTCCTGGCTTCTGCACGTTGTTCCAGATGTGTCCTGGGCTGGCATGTTTTCCCACTGATGTCATGGAGAAATGGACAGATTCTGGTCAGGTCTTCATCTGCATTCCATTAGCAGGATCAAATCAGTTTCATGCAGCCTCCAGCAGGTTGCCTGATCTGCCATAGTGGCCACTAGCAGGAGATCTCATGGGAAATTCACACTGGCAGAAAACCAATTTTTGGACCTTTGCCAAATTCCAGGAAGATTGTGAAAGCATTATAGAATAGAATCCCTACAGTGCAGAAGCAGGCAAGTCAGCCCATCAAATCTGCACCGATTCCCCGAAAGAGCATCTTGCCCAGGCCTACTTCCCCTGCTCAATCCCTGAAACACCCCCCACCCCCCACACATTCACCATGGATAAACCTCCCCAGCAACACATCTTTTGGATATTAAGGGACAACTAAGCATGGTTAATCCACCCAAATTGCACATCTTTGGACCATGTGTGTGTGCAGTTCTGGTCCCCGCATTACAAGAAGGATGTGGAGGCGTTGGAGAGGGTGCAGAGGAGGTTTACTAGGATGTTGCCTGGTATGGTGGGGAGGTCCTATGAGGAGAGACTGAGGGATCTAGGGTTGTTTTCGTTGGAAAGAAGGCGGCTAAGAGGGGATCTTATTGAAACATATAAGATGATTAGAGGTTTAGATAGGGTGGATAGTGATAGCCTTTTTCCTCGGATGGAGAAAGCTAGCACGAGGGGGCATGGCTTTAAATTAAGGGGGGGTAGCTACAGGACGGATGTCAGGGGTAGGTTCTTTACCCAGCGGGTGGTGAGGGATTGGAATGCCCTGCCTGCTGCAGTTGTAAATGCATCTAGTTTGGGGGCGTTTAAGAGATCTCTGGATAGGTTTATGGATGAAAAGGGATTGGTATAGGCTAGTGGGTCATTGTTTTTGTAACTGGTCGGCGCAACATCGTGGGCCGAAGGGCCTGTTCTGCGCTGCAATGTTCTATGTTCTATGTTCTATGGGAGGAAACTGGAGCACCCGGAGGAAACCCATGTGGACACAAGGAGAATGTGCAAACTCCACACACACACACACACACACACACACACACACACACACACACACACACACACACACACACACACACACACACACACACACACACACTAACCCAAGGCCAGAATTAAACCCTAGTCCCTGGTGCTGTGAGGCAACAGTGCTGACAACAGTGTTGCCGTGCCGCTCCATTAGAGAAGGTGTAGAATAGACTTAAAAATGTTTTCAGAACTGAAAGGTGAGGTTATTTTTCTTAGACAAGAGAAGATTAATAGGCGATTTGATAGATTTGCTCAAATTCATAAGAGGTCTAGATAGTGTAGATAGGGAGAAATTGATACCCATTGGCAGAAGGGATGAAAAATCAGAGAACAAAATATTAAAGGAAATGAGAAAAAAAATTAAAGATGGCAATAGGAAAAGCTTTATTACACACTTAGTTCAGAACCCGGCACTGAGAGTGTGATGGAGGCAAATTTAACTGTATCACTCAAGAGGAAATTAAATAACTCTCTCAAGAAAAACAATTTGCAGGGTTCTGGAGGAAAGACGGGAGAGTGGGACTAGCCGAGTTTCTCTTGCAAAGAGCCAGCACAGGAACATTAGGATAAATACCCTGCTTCTGTGCTGTAACCATTCTACTGGTGCTTGCAACCACATTAAAGTAAAAATGCTGAGTAGATGATCCTACCATGTTTCCTCCTAGATCCCAGTGTCCAGCCAAACCCACTTAGTCCAAATGAAATACACAAGTGACTAAAGTGCCTTGGATACAGTGAAATTCCATGATCATATTAAAGTTGTGCTCTGGAACTAGATGTCTTCCTGTCCAAGCTGTTCCAATATAAATCACTCAACAATTTTTCCTCACAGGGTATCTCCTCCTCACCACAGGTTGCTGAATGATTTACATATTAAAAATGATATGCACATTAAACTTGCTGTATTTCTGCCAACAAATTCTTGGCCATAGAACTTCACACAATAAAGATTCCCCCCAGTAACTCTTGAAAATAAACCCAGAAATATTTTTGTTGAGAAAACTCCATTTTGTCCCTTTGGGGCAGCTCTTTAGGTCACTAATCAGCAGAGACAACTGAGACCAACATGCACAGGTCATGCTCCATACCTATAAACGTTTAACTCGCAATCAAGATCCTACAACTGGCATCAGGCCCCATTTGGGAGTAAGTGCTGAATGTTCATCTAAAGGCCAGCCTAAAAATGCATCAATGGATGCCAAGATGTCGACCAGACTGTTCTCCACAATACACTCATGTTTCAAGATAGAAACTGAGGGAGCAATTTAAAATCTCTTCCCAAGTAACCTCTTGACACCTCATACACATCTCCGCTATCCACAAGGTCCAAGTCAGGATGCTACATGAATATTCACTTGAGTAGAACAAAGAACAATACAGCACAGGAACAGGCCAGTCGGCCCTCCAAGCCTGCACCAATCACATGTTGGTAGCTAGACCATCCATTTGTATCCTGCTATTCCCAGTCTGCTCATGTGGCTATCTAGATATGTGTTAAATGATCCTAGCATGTCTGCCTCAACCACCTTGCTTGGTAGTGCATTCCAGGCCCCCACCACCCTCTGTGTAAAATATGTCCCCCGCATATCCATATTGAACATTGTCCCCCTTACCATGAACTTGTGACCCCTTGTGCTTGTCATTTCCAGCCTAGGAAAAAGCTTCCAACTGTTCACCCTATCTATGCCCTTCATAATTTTATAAACTTCTATTAAGTCTCCCCTCAACCTCCGTCGTTCCAAGGAGAAGAACCCTAGCCGCAGCAGCACTCAAGAACATCAACTCCTTCCAGCATAAAGCAGTGACTTTGTTTGATGTCTCCACCATTTAGGTTGCAAAGTGTACTAACAACAGGATGCACTGAAGCAACTCACTCACTTCAAAAGCATCTATGAGCCCTGTGACCATAACCGCAACATAAAGAGTTCTAACAATGTAATGGAATACTCTCGCTTCCAGATCACAAACTATGCCGGCTTGGACATTTATCAACATTGCTTGATTGCCGCTGAGTCAAATCCTGGAATTTCCTTATATCCTTGTGGGAGTTTCAGCATCCTAAGACTGGCAGCAATTCAAAGGAGGCTGACCATCCACTTCCTAGCACATCTAGAACTGGGCAATAAACGGTCCCACATACCATTAGCAAGTTTTAAAAATGATTATACAAAGTAATACACCATTACCTGGATTCTCCGATACAAGCAGCTCTGTACTATATGTTTCCAATATTCTTCCACACTGTTCTCTCACACGCTACATAACCCCTGTATGTAAAAATTCCATTACAGGATGAATTACTGTTGTTGCAACTGCTGACACAAGAGACACAGAAAAAGAAACCCTCCAGGCAGAATCTTGTGGAGGTGTTGGTGACGAGATGGTGGCATGAGGAGGGTGCTGACCTCATCTGTCGTCTGGGGAGCTGGTGAGGGAATCACGCTGCCTCTCGGGAAGGTCCACTGAGTCACAAGCCAATGTGGCGGCAAATACAGAAGCAGGATGGATGTAGGGACGTTCAATTTACTCAACTATTACAACAAACTTCTGTCATAATCCTCGAAAAGCAAGAAAAAGGACTCGAAATTTATATAATGCCTTTCATGACCACCAGACATTCCATAATTCTAACAGGATTAGACAGGGTAGATTGCTCCCGATGATGGGAGAGTCCATAGTTTGAGGATAAGGAGTAATCTGAGGTGAGGAGAAATTTCTTCACCCAGAGGGTGATGAATGTGTGGAATTCACTACCACAGAAAGTAGTTGAGGCCAAAATATTGTGTGATTTCAAGAAGAAATTATATATAGCTCTTGGGGCTAAAGGGATCAAGGGATATGGGCAGAAGGCAGGATCAGGATACTGATTTTGATGATCAGCCATGATCAAAATGAATGGTGGGGCAGGCTCGAAGGGCCAAATGACCTATTCCTGCACCTATTATCTAAGTTTTTATGTAATTGGTTAATATCAGCAGCAACAGTAGGATGAGACTCTTAAGTGATCATTAGTTGGTTACTTAAGGATCTTAATAGGCCTGGGAGTGTCAAGTTCAAAAGATGGGCTGGTTAGTTGCATTGGCAATGCTAAATTCTCCCTCAGTGCACCCAAACAGGCACCTCAGTGTGGTGACTAGGGGATTTTCACAGTAACTTCATCGTAATGTTTATGTAAAACTACGTGTGACACTAATAAATAAACTTTAAAACAGTCCTTCATGGGCCCTCCTGCCCCAGAATGCATTTCTGACAGAGGTGGGAAAGCAATGACCTTTCATATGCCACCAACCCTCTTGTTTACAGGCTCTACCCATTTCCGAACTCACCACCAGTGAGAGCAGAAGATTCTACTTGGAGCATTTCTCTGGCAGCCATGTTATGAGTTTATACCAATTGAAGCCACGGAAATGGCAACCACCCCAATATTTCTACTCCCTTCAAAGGTAAGAAAGTTGTGTTATGCATTTGATTTATTTTTGTTGACCTACCTGCTCAGCTGCTGTATTAATTTAACCTCAGTTCCTCATACTAATGTTGATAGGCATGCTTTGATTATTTTACAATTTCCTATCATAAGCAATGTATGAGGGTGACTTGCCTTTTCTGAACAATTAGTTCCTGAAGCATAGTAACATTTTACTATAAGCGTCATTTGAAACCGAAAGCAATCTGAATACATCCCTTCAGATTTAAATTATATACCAGGAATATTATTCTATAGCAAACATCAAGAAACTCCAAGTATAATATAAACGGCATTAACAAATGTCACACAGCTTAACCACATCAAATTGAACTCTCAAGGTACGACTATCTTTTCTAATGTTTTATAACAAATTTATTAGCCCCAAAAATCCATTTAGATTCTACTTGACTTTAGCCCTGTAGGAGCCTGGCAAAGCCCACCAGGAAATGAAGGAATCTGGAATTTCATGTCCTATATTTAGATATCAAAGAGACTCTCAGAACATTATGGATTGAGATGGGAAAAGTCTTGAAACCACATAGATCCAGGATTGAAAATAGAATTTGAAAAGAAGTTGATCAAAAATAAGAGTATTTGTGAGATCTATAAAGTCAGACTGAAAGGAGGGAAGGGTGTTTGTTAAGTGGGAAAATGCAGAATTCGTGCAGTTGCAAATCAGTATAATTGATCTGGATGACAAAGCTAAATGTATACCTTTAAAATTTTCCCATCGCTGTAAGTAAAGACAGTAAGAAGTCTCTCAACACCAGGTTAAAGTCCAACAGGTTTATTTGGTAGGAAAAGTTTTCTGAGTGTCACTCCTTTTTCAGGTGAGTGAGGAGTTGGGTTCACAAACAGGGCATATATAGACACAAACTCAATTTACAAGATAGTGGTTAGAATGCAAGTCTTTACAGGTAATCAAGTCTTAAAAGTACAGACAATGTGAGTGGAGAGAGAGTTAAGCACAGGAAATAAAGAGGTAGAGTGGATGTAGGGAAGTTAAATCTATAAAGGTGAATTTACAACAATGCTTAAAAGCAAGCAATATTAACTTAAATGTATATAGTGCCTTACATCACCACTAGACTTCAATATAGGACTTTTGAAATACAGCCACTGTTGTAATACAGGAGTCCCAACACAAGCCATATTGTACATATTCAACAGAAGGAACCAGTTTGAAGGGCCAAATGATCTTTTCTCATTTCCTGCTTCTTAATCTTATTGTGTTTAAAGAAAGTAGTTGGGCTATTGACATGGATTTGAACTTGTCAGTTATTGATTATAAGTCAAACGTGCCTACTCCTTGCCACTAAAATGTTGATTTTAAATCCAAAGAAAGTATTCAAAAAGACACTGAGTGCTAAATTGTTCGATCAATGGGACTAATTTCACATTCATTATTGACTGACGTGGAATTTCATTAACAACACCAGAAAGGCTGGAAGAAGAATTGCGTGTGCCATATAGATGGCAATGTCGATAATATAAATGTTAAGTGTTCATTGTATAACTGGAAAACGTTGGGATTGAGCTTCACCTTTGAAATATTCTAGACATTTTTATGGCCTCAACCTTCATCGCGGTGAATTTCATGAGCTGTTTATCCTTGTTCCAACTCTCTCTGCCCTTATGTTGTTTGTCTGCTTCTTCTGACTGAAGAATATGAAATATTTATTATTCCAGAATGCACATATAAGGCTGAATTTTCAATATATAAAAATTCAGCCGGTCTGGCAACATCTTGGAGAGAAAACGTTTCGAGTCTGTATGACTCATCTTCAGAACTAAAACAGGGCAGAAATGTGATGCATTATATAGCTGGAGAAGCTGGAGCAGAATGTGGAAGGTCAGGGACAGGTGGGAGCTCAGGGCAGATTGACAAAATTCTTAGACACAAGATAAAGGGAGCATTAATAATAGTGTTAAAGTGTGACGAAGACGCTGTTAATGGCATAAAGGGAAGGTAGCAGAATGGGTTAATAGCAGAAAAAGGGGCCATAAGCTGTGCAAGTAAAATACATTACAGATAGCCTTGAGGGGTTGGGGAAAAAAATTCAAATTGGGAAAGATAGTTCACGTTCTGAAGTTGTTGAACTCAAAGTTGAGTCCAAATGGCTGTAAAGTGCATAATTGAAAGATGAGATGCTGTTCTCCTAGTTTGCGTTGGGCTTCACTGAAACATTGCAGCAGGCCAAGGATGGAAATGGGAGCAAGTTGGTGAGCTAAAATGGCAAGCAACAGGAAGGTCAGGGTCATTCATGCTTGTGGACGAGGGAAAGGTGTTCTGCAAAGCAGTCACCAAGTCAACATTTAATCTCCCCAGTGCAGACCTGTGGCAGCAAGTCTGGAACCATTTGGAGGGTGGGAGAGGAGAGAGACGATGCCATCAGACTGACTCTTGAACCCATGCCTGCCTTCATGGGTTTTTGAGGGAGAGGGAATAATGATGGGATTAGTTACCCACTTGGTTACTGCAGGTATCCACTTAAGATTTTCAATCTGGCGCATGGGTGGCTGTTGTGTTAGGAGGCCATCTGTGACATCATGTCACATTCCAGCGGAATGGCAAGTAGACATTGGAGCCAGAGTTCCAATTTAATCCCTGTTACTTCAGGGGGTCTTTCCTGCTGAATTCCAAACGCCCTAAACTTTGTGGTCTTATTACTGACCCGACTGAAGCCAGTGGCCAGGAAAGGAGCCACTGTCACTTCATCCAGCTACTTCAATCACTCCTGCCTCCTGATAGGGGTAGCTGATGGTCTTTGACTGCTGAAAAGCCTGTTATTGACCCAGACCAGATTTTGATGCCTGCCTGCCATCCTTAGTTAGAGAGTTCTGTTTATATGATTTCTCACATTAAGGAAGCATGCCTCTTATTTAAATGGTACACGTGCTATAAGACCATAAGACATAGGATCAGAATTAGGCCACTCAGCCTATCAAGTCAGCTCTGCCATTCAATCATGGTTGATATTTTTCTCATCCCCATTCTCCTGCCTTTTCCCCATTATCCCTGATCCCCTTATTAATCAAGAACCTGTCTACCACTGTCTTAAAGACACTAAATGACGTGGCCTCCACAGACTTCTGCAGCAAAGAGATGCAGAGATTCATCACTCACTGGCTGAAGAAATCCCTCCTCATCTCTGTTTTAAAGGATCATCCCTTTAGCCTGAGGTTGTGCCCTCTGGTTCTAGTTTTCCTACTAGTGAAAACATCTTCTCCGAGGCCATGCTACCTCAACCTCACAGAATCCTGTAAGTTTCAATAAGATTCCCCCCTCATCCTTCTAAAGTCCAATGAGTAACAGACCCAGAGTCCTTAACCGTTCCTCATACGACAAGCTCTTCATTCCAGGGATCATTCTTGTGAACCTCCTCTGCACCCTTTCCAAAGCCATGTGCTGTGTGTATCTGAAGTTATGTGGGTCTCACCACACCAATGTCACCCTCTGCACTACCTCTGCCGCCATCTTTACTGTAAAGGACAAGGTTAAAAAGTTCCTTGAAATGTCTGTGAATTTTGTTTGACTGGATATCTATAAAACAAATGAGATTTTCAGAACAATTTACAAGTTATTATAAACCTATCTTTCAACAATCTCGACTATTGGATTAGTGGAGACTTTTTTCTTTAATTCCTCCAATTATCTGTAAATGCTATTTACTTTATAAGCTTGGTCAACGCTAATGAAGTTTGAAAAAAGCAGTCAGCAAAACGTATTACAATAAATCATTAAGAAACACACGGAAAAACTCAATGTTGCAGGAGAATTTGTTTGTCTGTCAGCAGAGAGGTAAAAGAGAATGAATAACTGGTTGAATTTGACTGCATGTTAGGATATGCTGATTGAATGCTAATGACGTATTCAGAACCTCCATCGTCCCAAATACACATTTACATTTACTGAGTTTATCAATAAGCAGTGGCCTCTAGGAATTCCGGTAATGAGCCTCTTCACACTTTGAGTGTCAATACCTAATTAAATCAAGTCTATAAACATGATAGAAAGCCAATGTAATGTCTTCTATTGGTGTGCATCACCAAGTCATCACTCTAGTTAATTACTGCAGACACAGATTATCTGATGTTGCACTTGTATTGAACTTTAATGCAATGTCCAGGCAATGGGAACAACACAATGTACAATATCGAACACTCTGCACAGATTCAGCTAATGATTATTTTCAAACATAATTTGTCCCGGTGCTAATCACTGGAAATCCAAATGGATTTCTCTCCCTCTTCCATCAAACCTCCAGTGGCAGAATGAGAAAAACACCTGAGGAAATTCTTGGCAACTGTAATTTTTCGTCTGTCACAAGAGAAAAGAACAAGTTTGTCATATCATATCAATGAGCACAAAAACTCATGCAAAATAATTAAATTCCTTTAAAAAAAGTGGAATTGATTCCTCGTAGGAACAACTGTCATTATAAAGGATTCCTTCTGTAACATCAACGTTATCCGTATATGCTTTGAGAATTGAAAAAAACACATTTACCATTCTTTTTAAGATAATGTTATCTTATTTTAATACATTCCAGTAAACTGATTATCACATGTAATGATCACATATACTAAGAAATATGTGAGGGCTAAAAATCCTTGCTACTTTTAACAAGTTAGGAACTTCATGCCATCGCAGTAGGAGGGGTCTAGTCTGTCATTATTACACTAGTTTTCCTTTTGCTGAAATTTCTGATTCAGTGGAAAAGCTGATTTCTTGCATTTATTAAAATCATGGCTCCAGAACCAGTCTCCATGGTATCCCACTGGATACACCTTGCTGTATTTACAGTATCACATGCAACCATCCTCTAATCTCTCCACTTCAGTCCAGTTTTCAATCCAGTTACCTTCTACTCGGTGCCTTCCTGGCTTATGAAGCAACTGATTATGTGGCACAATATCCAAACCATATTTAAATCTAAACATATGAAATCTAAAGACTTTCTGTTATCACACTATCATTTTTTTGAAAAAACTCCATTCACTTTGGCCATACAGGTTTCTATGGTCTAATCTGATCCTTGGCTGACAGCAGCACAAAACCAATCCCAATTCCTCAGGCACAATTATCATCAAAAATGTTGCATGTCTGCAGAATACGGGCAGCACCGTGGCACAGTAGTTAGCCCTGCTGTCACACAGTGCCAGGGACCTAGGTTCAATTCCCAGATTGGGTGACTATCTGTGTGGAGTTTGCACATTCTCTCTGCATCTGTGTGGGTTTCCTCCGGTTGTTCCAGTTTCTTCCCACAGTCCAAAGATGTACAGGAGAGGTGGATTGGCCATGCTAAATTGCCCCTTAATGTCAGGTGGACTAGCTAGGGTAAATGAATGGGGTTATGGGAATAGGACCTGGGTGGGATCGTAGTCGCTGCAGACTCAATGAGCCGAATGGCCTCTTGCTGCACTGTAGGATTCTACGATTCTATAATCTCCTCAACTCTGTGGTGACTCCACCAATGTTATTATCAAGTCCCAGAAACAGCTGCAACAACTGCCCATTTCTGGATCTAGCCTCTGTCTTCTTCAGCCTGCCTGTACGGCACCATTGAACTCATTAACTTCTGCTGTGCTCTGATGGCTCTCTCTCTCTCTTATACAGTTTCAACCAAAAGTAATCTCAGCTTCAGCCTTGGTTTCTTTCAAAATTGGGATACGGTTCCATTTCTCAGTTTGCCTTTTTTTGTTTCCCCTTTCAATTGTATCAAAAAAACATGAGCTTCGAAACTACAGGTTCAATCGCAAAAAATTACTCTGTTACCAACTTTTTGATCATTGCTAATCACTGGGACTGAGCTTCAACTGACTTGCTGAAGATAAGTATATAAGGCCAATGTATCTTTACGGATTCACTCAGATCTGGTCTCAAATTCAGCCAGGTTTAATCTGTTTATGACTGAAAAGTTGGCTTGCTTCCTCTCTCCACTGATGCTGTAAGACCTGCTGAATATTTTTAACATTTTCTATTTTTATTTCAGATTACCCAACATCCGCAGTATTTTGCTTCCAATTGAAATGTTACAGCCTGACTATGCATCCTAAGTGAAGTGTATTTTGGCAGATTCAATCTAGTTCTTAAAAATCAATAGTCCAAAACACAAAACTGGCACCAGCCACCATGGAAACTGTATTCTCACACCTAAAAGGTCATGGAAACTGCTGGTGTGGAAAATAACAAAATGTCACTCTTGTGTAGTCAGCTTTTGTGCAGTTTGCTTCAGGAATCATTATTGGCACATTGCAGGAGAGAATGACCTTGAGAGTCCGTGTCCATACAGAGAAAAACTTGGACAATATCCATGCCTGAACTGACAAGTGGCCAGTAACATTTACCCTACACAAGTGTCAGGCAAGACCATCTCCAACAAGAGAGAATCTAACCATTTCCCTTTGACCTTCAGTAACAATTACCTTTGCCGAATCCTCCACAATCAACATCCTGGGGCGTATCATTGACCAGATGCTGAACTGGACTAGCCATATAAAAACTGTGACCATGCAGGGCAGGTTGAAAGTTGGGAATTCTGAGATGACACCATTCAGGACAAAGCAGCCTGTTTGATTAGTATTCCACCCAGAACACTCAACATTCACTCCCTCCACCACTGGCAGTCAGTGGCAGCAGCGTGTACCATCTACAAGATGCACCACAGCAATTCACCAAGGCTCCTTCCATAGCACCTTCCAAACCTGCAACCTCCCCCACTGAGAAGGAAATGACAAGGACAGCAGATACCTGGGAACACCTGCACCTACAAATTCCTCTCCAAGCTACTCACCATCCTGACTTGGAAATATATCATCATTCCTTCATTGTCACTGGATCAAAGTCCTAGAACTCCGTCCCTAACAGCAGTGTGTGTGTACCTACATTTCATGGATAACGGTGATCCAAGAAGGCAGCTCACCACCACTTTCTCAAGGGCAATTAGGGTTAAACAATAAATGCTGGCAATGCTGATATCCCTTTAATGAATTAAAGAAAAGCGCTGAAACTCCCTGCATAATACAAGTAAGAGCCACAACGTGGAGATGCCAGCATTAGACTGGGGTAAGCACAGTTGGAAGTCTCACAACACCATATAATACAAGTGAGCACAGCACAAAGAGAAAGTCAATGAAAATGATACATACCTTCTGCTGGTTCAGCAATCGCAGTGAGTGCCTGAGACATGAATACAAGGTAGATTGCAGGTTCAGTTCCTTTGTTGTGCTGAATTTGCTCTCTGTAGGTTAGGAAGAAGGATGTTACAATTGCTTTTAAAAAGCACTTCAAGGTCAAAGAGCAGAAAGTCAACCAAGGTTTAGATTCTTGATTCAGTAACTTTGGTGAAACTGCAAATGCCTAGAAGTTAAAAGGTAACAGTTTTGGGATGAGTTGTGAAGGCTTGAACATGAACAATTGCTGCTTTCCCAGGATGTTATCATCCTGACTGTGTAATTCCTTAGTAAGACAGCTGAAGAGAGCAGTTAATGAAGCATATGGCATTCTGGACTTTATTAATAGGGGAACAGAGTAAAAAGAGGTTATGCTGAACTTAGACAAGACACTAGTTAGACCTCAGCTGGAGTGGTGCGTGTAGTTCTGGGGACCACACTCTAGGATGGCATTGGAGAGAGTGCACAATAGATTTACGGTAATGGTTCCAGGGACGAGAAAGTTCACTTATGAGGATAGATTGGAGAGGTTGGGACTGTCTCCTTAAGAGAGAAGAAGGCTAAGAGAAGATTTGATAGAGATGTTCAAAATCATGAGAGGACAGAATAGAAATGGACAAACTGTTGCTGCTCGTAAAATGATCAAGATCGAGAGGGCACAGACCTAATGTGATTTACAAAAGAAGCAAATGTAATGCGAGAAATAACTTTCTCACAGAGTGTGGTTGGGATCTGGAATGCTTTGCCTGGAAGTGAGGTGGAGACAGGTTCAATCGAAACATTCAAGAAGGCATTAGATGATCACTTGAATAGAAACAATGTGTAGGGGTATGGTTTTGATGCTCCTTTGAACAGCCAGTGCAGTCACAATGGGTCAAATGGCTTCTGTGCCTTGAAAATGTTGTGATTCTGTGAAGTGTAGTTCAGCAGTCTCAGTGGATAGAACACCCTGCAGAGAAGATGATTAAAGAGAAGGCTGGCCAGAAATAAAGATGCACAACATAACATGGACAGTTGGGGACTTAATTTAAACAGCTCTTCTGTCTGTAAACAGGTGTTTTGGATTTCTGATTTCCCCTTTAGAAGTGGTGGCATATTTTCCCCAACTCTTCTGTCTGGAGTGTTCCAAATCCCTTTTCATAATCCCACAGCAAACTCAAGATAAGAGAACATAAGAGGGTTGGTTTATTTTACATGCACATAAACACAGGAGAGGGGTTTTGCAAAGTCTGTTGCTTTTGCACCAAAACAATAAAAGAGACATAAGGGAAAGAAAGTGGTGCAGAGCAAGACCATAATAAAAACAAGTGCTATGGTTTCACATCTATTCCAAGTCCGGAATCAGCAGTCCAGTGAAGTATTCCCTCTGGGGGTAGCAGGCAAACTGTCTTTCCACACACAAGGACTTCCTTGATGGAAGAAGGCACAGAGTTGAATTAGTCTTGAAGGCACAAACATACGAGTTCCAATATTCTAGAGGTTCACAGCATGGATGAGGCAATTTACCTGGACAGAGCTCTATTTGCTGCTGTGTGCTCGATGGTAAATCAGTAGGCTTGGACAGTTCACATGTTTGGAGCACTGCTCCTCTTGTGGTCAAACAATGACTTAAGATCCAAATCTGCATAATTAAAAGAGTTTAGACAACTCAAGTCTCAGTCATGTGACAGGGTGGTTTCAGGGTGAGTTTAGTCAGCCAACGAGGCCCCTGGTTGAAACCCATTGTGTTTTGAAGCAGGTAACGATGGGGCCATGAGCTTTGACAAAGGCCCATCTGGACTTGAAACGTCAGCTCTTTTCTCTCCTTACAGATGCTGCCGGACCTGCTGAGATTTTCCAGCCTTTTGGTGGGGCCATTAGTATCACATTGGAGATTAGAAGTCAAAAAGCCTTTGTCCATAGCTGGCTGGAGTGGACACCTTGAACTGCTAACCCATGGTGCTGGCTTGGCTGAAATGTTCACACAATGCAAGGAGTGTTATATTCCATGGAGTGTGAGGCATTAGATTTTGGTCACTTATAGACTTCTCAGAAACTTCCAGAAGCCAGCTGCAGCTATTTTATCATTTTGAAAAAAAGAGAGTAAAATAATTTTATTAAGTAGCCAGGCTGACAAGTATACATTTCTAATAGTTTTTCTTCCTGTTTCCTGGCCACAACAATCAGGATACTTAATCATACAGCAGAATTTGAAACTTTGGGTCTACCTTCAGCCCCACTCAGCCGAGCACAGATGCTGAGCCTCCGGGTTCATCATGGAGAGGATAATTTTACAGCAGTAGCAGAAAACGTGCAAGGTTCTGTCAGCATTCCCATAGCAATGGAGAGAGGCTGGGGGAGTCCATCCCCAGCGTAAATGTTATGGTATCTCAACCCTTTTGACTGATGTCCACCTCCGTGGATCATCGGGTATGACAGGCAACTGAGTGCCTCTCCGCTGGCCTGCCCATTCTGAGTGCCAGCATTCATGGAGGAGCGTGAGGGAGCCAGGAGAATGGAGATATGAAGAATGAGCACAAGAGCTGGGGACTTTGCTCAAGGTCTTCCCGGTTTTCACCCCTTGATGCCCCACTCCCACCCCAATCTGAATCACACTGCTGACATTTGTTCCAAAGGCAGCTACAGGTGGGGTAGTCTTTGACAAAGAGCTCAGAAACCAGAGGATGCCAGTCATGAGCATCATCGCAGGACAATGAACATCGTGCCTCCAGCTCTGTAGAAGCCACAGGAATAGCACCGTGTAGAATCAGTAAGAAAAGGAAAATAAAGAATTTGTCATTTCACAATGGAAAGCAGTGGATGCACCAAAGCCTGTTAATGTTTCATTCTTATTGTCAATGTTTATGCACCATAAACTTTATTTCGAGTGTATTGTCCAGCAGTCTCCATTGTTGCCAGTCACCTGCCCAATGACCTTTGGCCTGAGGTAATCGGTTTAACAGGAGTAGATGGTGATCACTGGGTATGAATGAAAGGGTTGTATAATTGACTGTGGGGTTCCTTTGGGCTGGGGGCTAGGATGAGAACAGTGGTTACAGGAACGCTGGATTTGCTGTAATGACTACCTGTTGTTCCCCCCTCTTATCTGGGGAACAGGTGGGGGGAGGTGGATTTGAAACAAAAGGAGAGATCATTCCTGATCTATTGAATGCAGAGCAGACTTGACGGGCTGAGTTGCCTGCTTCTGCTCCTAATTCCTATGTTCCTATGTATGTTCCTCTTCCTTTTCCAACTACACAAAGCAGTCCTCATTCCCCTCTTCCATGCGGTTCAAGTCCTCTGCTTAGCACAGCAGACTACAACAATTCTGAACATCATCTCTGAAAGTACCAGACTTGCATCTTCAGCACCAATGAGTGACAACTCATTGAGGAGTTACAGGGATAGGGTGGGGGAAAGGACCCGGGTAAGGTACACTGTCAGAAAAAGTCAGGGCAGACTCGATGGGCCAAAAGGCCTCCTCCTGACTGTAGGGATTGTAGCCCCCATGCTTCAGTTGTACCTTTCCTGTACATCTGTTGTAGGCTTCTCACAGAAACCAGCAACCAAGTCCTTAGAGAGTAGCTTTCCTTCCCAAAGAGTCAATCACTGACTCTTTATGGACGTGCAATTATCAGTGGGAAATTTGTTTGGTTCAGAGTGAAGGAATCATGGCTGCTACCTGGCTCATTTACAGGCATTCTTGTTAACCTTCTGGTGGTCACAAAACTTCTGGAAGATGACAGAATAGAATTCCTTTCGACTGACGAATACTAGATAGAAGTCCCAGGTGACCTTAGGATGACTCTCCTTTGAGGAGAGAGTTGAGTGACAGTGATTTAACCTGAGGATCAGCTCTGGCAAGGGTTGAGAAGTCAGGGCCTTCAATTTTACCTCTGCCAGTACAGGAATTGAACCCACGCTGTCGCATCACTCTACATCTCAAACTAGCCATCCAGTCAACTGAGCTAAACTCTGAATATCACTTGCATGCAGAAATCTGTCAATTTTTATCTTGAACATGTTCAACGATTGAATTCAACAGCCTTCTGGGATAGAGAATTCCGAAGATTCACCATCCTCTTCATGAAGAGATTCCTTCTCATTTCAGGCTTAAAATCCTGCTGCCCACAACAGTTGATGGATGTCCAGTTCTGAGTTGATAGATCTGTTCTGGATCTTAGCACAAAGAACAAAGAACAAAAACAGCCCGGGAAACAGGCCCTTCTGCCCAATGAGCCCACGCTGCCATTTTAACATTACCAGTACCCCCCCTCCACCCGTGACCCTTATCTATGATTATGGCATTCCACATTGAGGGAAACTAATTTAGGGACAATTTATTACCTCCAATCAGCCTAATAGCACATCTTTGGGGTGTGGGAGGAAACCAGAGCACCCGGAGAAAACCCACGCAAGCACGGGGAGAATGTGCAAACTCCCACAGACAACGGCCCAAATCCATGTGTCTGCACAGCAATCAGCGATAGTCACTGAGCTGTCGTCTTGCCCAGCATCTGGTCCAGTTTAAGCACACACTAACGACATGAAGCACCAGGCTACTCTTGAACATTCAAGAACAGCCCTTGTACAACCCATCGCGTGTATGCCCCTCGCTGGACAAAAAGGCGGACCGACTTAAAACCTGTGGACTAAAAGAGAAAAACATTATTATCACACAGTGATATTGCTACACAATATGATAGATGGTATCCTTGCTGCAAAGGTGTCCTTGGTCTCCTCAAGGACTGTGCAGTGTTCACAGCCACCAATGCTGTCATGGACAGAGGCATCTGTGACAGGTGAGGGTGAGGTCAAGTAGCTTCCTCGCTCTCATTGGTTCACTCACTACTTGCTGCAGGCCAGATATATGCTTCAGGGCTCAGCCAATAGTGGAGCTACTGAGCCCTCTTGGTGATGGACATTGAATTTCCCCACCAATAATACATTTTTGCCCCTGCTATCCTTAGTGCTTCTTCTAATTCCTATCCAACATGGAGGAGTACTGATTCATCAGCTGATAGAGGACAGCAAGGGATAATCAACAGGAGGTTTCATTGTCTATATTTGACCTGCCTCCATGAGACTTCATGGGCTTTTGAGTCAATGCAAAGGACTCCCAAGGCCAATTCCTCCAACAATGTACAACTATGCTGCCACCTCTCTGGTCTGCCTTGATGGTGGGACAGCAAAACCAAAGGATGGTGAAAAAAGACTCTGGCACATTCTCTGTAAGGTATGGTTATGTAAGTAACCTGTTGCCTGACCAATCTTGGAATAGGTCTCCCATTTTGGCACAAGTCCTCACATTAGCAAAGAGGACTTTGCAGGGTTGACTAAGTAGGACGTGCCTTTGCCATAGCCAGTATCTAGCTCAATGCTGAGTGATTTCTCCAGCTTTATTCCTTTTTGACTTTTCTGTAGCAGTTTAACACAACTAATGGTTTGATAGGCTATTTAGAGGGCAGTTATGTGTTGACCACATTGCGGCGGATCTGGAGTCACAAGTAGGTCAGGCTGGGTAAGGATGGCAGATTTCTTTCCCTGAACAGCATTAGTGAGCCACATGGATCTGTACAACATTCCAGTAATTTCATGACCATTATTATTGAAATTAGCTTTTTATTCCAACATATTCCAACATCTATGTTCTATGTTCTATGTTCTATATTAATTAATTAAAATTCCATTGGCTGCCATGGTGGGATTTGAACTTAAGTTTTTGAAGCATTAGTCCAGGTCATTAATTCCTTTTATTTTCATTTAAAAGAATGAATGATCTCTCTTTCAGCAGCAATGGTTTGTGGCAAGAGTTCCACATTACAACACCTTTTTGAGAAGAAACACTTCCTAATCTCTCCCGAAATTCTTTTTACAATTGCATTAAATTCCATTCTCTCATGATTTCTTTACCAAACAGAAAACTCCCTTAATATTTTGAAAAAATCATGAAAAGCTCAACAACCCCTTTAAAAGGAACAAACCATAGAAATGTTGGTCATTATGACTTACTCTTGCTAATTTAGTCTCGCTAACGATAACTCCAAACTGAGAACCAGTGCGAGTGTCACACACTTTACACAGCCTTGTTGTGTGTCATACAGAACAAGATAAGACTAGCCAACAATAAAATGGTGTAAAAGAAAGTGATGGATAGAGTGTGTTAGAAAAGCACTGGAGAGAAAAGTGGTATAACAAGCAATGCAACATCTGGCAGGATACCACCAATGCAAAGGAACAGGATAAATGAGAGGCCTGTTAGTCTTTGACATAGGAAAGGAGAAAATGAATTAGTGCACTCTGCAGAAAAAGACATTTAAAACCAAACATTCCTTACTGAAGCTGATAACGCACAAGTCTTTTTTATAAGATTCAGAGTACAGCCTACATATTATTAAACCCAAGCCATTTAAATTATAGTAGTAAGCAAATGAACAATGAAACTTGATGAGAAAACACCGTCCTCAATTTGAAATTGAAGCCAATTAAGGCAATGGAAGTTACATAAATGATGCCTTTGGTAGTTGGGAAAAGGTAGGGAAATTCTGTATTTATCCATATTAGCAGATACATATAAGCAATACATCCTATTTACTTAAACCTAGTGTCTCAGAATTACTAAATTAACAACAGACTTCAACCATTACACAGCACAGTACAGACTTTACATGTACAGACACTGATTGACTTCCCGAAATATTGCATAGAAGCAGAAACTAAATGAAGTCTGTGGGTGAAGAGAAGAGAGAGATTGGGGCATAATTAGGATTCAGAAACATAATTCAGACCTCTGCCCTATTTTTTGAAAATACTTTTAAAAAGCTCCCTACAATTTGGGAAGCAAAGTTAGCTGCAGTAACAAGCTAAAGAGCTGGACATGGCAAAACTGAAATGATACTGTCCCATCCCTGGCAGAAGTGACAAATTTACAGAGGCAATTTCCATGATAAATGTGAACATAGGAGTATATGATGGAAAAAGCTAACACAGAAACAACACATTAACAATTTTTTCAATACATTATGTATGTAAGGCACATTCTTAGCATCCACTTATTTTTGTCTCTTAGGATTTTAACACAGCAATGGATTTTTGAAACCACAATGTTGTAAATTACATTATTTTCAAAGAACTGTCAAAAATTATAAACTAAATAAATCAGAAGGAGACATTTTAATGGAACTCTGGTCAGTACTAGAACAAGGCAACTTACTCAGAAATAACAGCCAGATTGGACCTTCTTAAATGCATTTTACATCCTGTCACTGATCAGAGCAAACTTCTTGCAACATTATCACATGCGGAAAATAGAAATAACTGACTTAATATAGTTGGCCATTCAGACCATTTGTTCTCATCCTTCCAGTATATTAGCTCTATATAGCTGGTTCTTAAATGAGCCTAGTGTCCTGGTCTCAATTATCCACCCTGACAACCAATTTTATTAATTGTTCACCTTCCGGATAAACAAACACTTTGGTCTTTGCAAACTCAAAAATATTCTCTCTTAGTTAATCTGAAAATATTGTTCTGAGTTTACTTTATCCCATGAAGGACCATAAATACTTATGTGGTTCCTTTCTGGGATTGAAGGAAGCCTAGTTTATGAAATCATTCCTTATCTTTTTAACATTGGAGATTAGAGTCTTTGCTGATCTTAACTTCATATCTACATTCTCTGGTTCTGATAGATTCTACCACTGGTGCCATCTTTTGTATTCTGTTGTCGCCACACTTTAAGGATACTACATGAACATCATGAAGTAGCCTTGTATAAGTTACAAGGAAGTCTTTATTAACAAAATTGTATTTACAGTAGATAGAGAGAGGATCCATACTAGCTCCTTTACACATTGATACTCATTTTTAGACTGACCCTAGCTCTAGGTTGTGTGCCCTCTTACATCATCATGTGCATAGTGCTGTACTCCATCCCACATTAACACTTGAAGTACCAGATCCTTCCACTGAAGGTTTAGCTTCCTATCTTACTGTGGGTGTGGCTTGAAAATTGCATGGTATAGTTTCAGATGACAATTTGAGCTTAATTGATTTGGCAGTAGGACCTGCTTGTTGTGAAAAATCACAACCTGAATCATTAACTCTGTTTCTGTCTCCAAGTTGCCAGCCCTGCTGAATATTTGCAGTATTTTCAATTTTTAACCTGTTCACTTCATTTGCTGCCAGTTCACACTTTGTGGAATCCATTATTAGAGTTAATGATCGAAGCAAGGATTATGCCAAAATTTAAGGATAGCTTAAAAAGGTCATTGAAGAAAAGGGGAATAGTTACTATGCTCTGAGGCTGTGAATCTAGATCTTTTTATGTATCATTTGCCCCAGAATATACTTCTTGAGTATATTTGCCCTCCTGAGACCCTGCAACTAATATTGACTGCTTTGAAGATACAAATCCACATTCATGAACTTATCCTAGTTTGGAAAACAATTATGCTGTAGGGAAAAAAGTATACAACAGAAAGGTACATCTTCTCTGCTAAAGATTATTTTTATCCACATTAATTTAAATTTGACGATGTGTTCTTTCCCTGCTTGTGATGGTTAATAATTCTTTAAGTTGCATGAAACATGATTCAGAAGGCGAATAGGGAGGAGTCTGGAGTGTGTGTAACCTTGAACAGAAACATGAACTCTGGAGAGCGAAATATACAAGTAATTAGATAATATGTAATATAATGGGCTGTAACTTCTAATGGAGCCTGATTGTAACTCCCTTTGAAAGTCTTCACCCTGAAATCTAGGTGAGTTATCTTGCCTTTCTTACTGACTCATTCCAGGAAAGATCTGGGCCATGGAGCATGTCCTTGAGGCCTGGTGTCAAGGCCCACAGAATCTCAGGTAAGTAACCCCCACCCCATTTCTACAGCAGTAGCTAAAACCAGCCAAGCCAGGAAGAGTGTAAATATATAAGCTAAGTAAGTAGGACCTGGGGAGGGGGAGGATGCATCAGTCAGACCCAACTGAAATTCATAATCTAAATCGCATTTCCAAATTGGTCCCTGCACAAGGCAATTGTCATTGGAAGTTTACACTTGTCGGGCAAATTCCACTTCTGCTTCCCTGCTTCCCAGAGTTAGCACTGCTGTGTCACAGCGCCAGGGACCCAAGTTCGCTTGCCAACTTGAGTTACTATGTGCACACTCAGCACAGATTCTCCCCATGTCTGCATGGGTTTCCTCCGGGTGCTCCATTTTCCTCCTACAATCCGAAAGGTGTGATAGTTAGGGAGAATTTAGCATGACCAATGCACCTCAGTGTACCTGAACAGGCGCCGGAGTGTGGTGACCAGGGGATTTTCACAGTAACTTCATTGCAGTGTGAATGTAAGCCTACTTGTGACACTAATAAATAAACTTTAAAGTTAAATGCAAGGCAAACCTTTCCTGGGAACATCTGGGATGGTGTAGGTTGGGGGGGTGGGGAGCCTTCTCCAGTTCATCTTTGCAGTAGCCCTCCACCAAATATGGTATCCTGGAGCTCAGAATTTACAGTCCAGTCTTTTTAGATCAAAGTCAGTTCAACATAAAGCAACATGGCCTTTTGAATCAAGCACATGCATTCTTTAGAAGCAGACTGCCAAAACCTGCAGAGGAAAATCCTGTTAAAGAGGGGCAGAATAATTATGACGAGATATAGAGATCAAAATCTGAACACTGGCTTCATTGTGTAGGAACAAAAGAAGTATAAAAGTAGAGCAAGAAGCGTCACAGGCTTATCACTGACATGCCGGTCATTGAACAGAGCCATAGGTCCTCAACGAGACAGAACCCATTTCAGATTGCTGTAGTTCCTGTCTTTGATGAATTATGCTGTCTGATTTTATCAATATTGGTCATTCATATGTAGCAGAAGTGAAGTTGAAAAAGCCACCTCTGTCAAACCATCTGTACAAACAGTCCTCATCAAAACCCCTTAAAGTAAGGCTCTACTGAATTAGACAGCACCATCTATCAAAGCCGGACAGTGATTGAAATAGAAAGCTGTTTTTTTCCGCAAGCATAATCGTTCTTACAAAGATAGATGTGACTTATGGAGTGGCCACTGGGCTCAGGGAAGTCTGTCGCAATCAATCCCTTATTACATTTTGATTATTCTTTTTCATCTTCGCACCTATTCACCATATTTCTCTCCCACTGTTGTAGTGATCTCACTTTAGCTGATTGTTTTTTGTGCAGTAATTGCCAAGAACCTTGATTTTGAATTCTTACCTCTGCCCTCAGTTAGCTGAAATAGGGAGTAGAGTTCAGAATATTACAGCTGCAGAGATGAGATTAGTCTAAACCAAAGAGAAAATTGAGAACACAATGGGATTGGAGGATTTAGTAAGTACTTCCACATCTTGCTAATAATGTCCACCAACTCCACAATGTGTCATAAAAGGCATTTTCACTGTGCAGAAAATATAGACTGTCTAGTTTGAACCTGCAAAGAAAGACAAGTGAGTGGTAAGCCATGAAGTATTGATGGATCTTCCTAAACACTGGTTCTGTTTCAACTGGAGAGTTGTGTGCAATTCTGGATGTTGCACTTCAGGGACAATGGGAAAGTTTTAGAGAAGGTGGAAGAAAGGTTCACAAAATTGTTCCAGGGACTTCATTTATTCAATCAGATTGGAGGAACTGGAAAATGCCTTCTTAGAAAAAGGCGATTTGACTGAGGTTTTCACAATCATCTGGGATCTAACCAGAGGATATAGAGAGAAGTTATTCCCATTGGCAGAAGGCTCAAGAGAGATAGATTTAAAGTTATTGGCTAAAGAACCAAAGGCAAAAATGAGAAGAAATATTTTTACACGGTGGTTGGGATCTGGAATGCACTGCCTGAGAGTGTAATCGAAAGGGATTTTGAGGTACCCATTTTGTCACAGTCCCCTGCTTTTCACCACAGTGCTGTAAATGTATTCAATTCACTTTTGAAAGTTAGGAGGGAACCTGCCTCCAGCACTCTTTCAGGTGGCATATTCTAGGTCATAACTCACTGGATAAAAAAAATTCTCATTTCCCGCCTGAGGTTTTGCTAATTATTTAAAATTTATGTTCTCTCGGTATGCATCCTCCTGCCAGTTTCTCCTTATCTACTCTATCAATAACTCTCATCATTTTGAGCACGTCTATGAAATCTCCCCTAAACACTTGATGCCCATGCACACGTGCATGGCTCCAGCACATAATTGAAGCTCCTCAGTCCTTTTATCATTCCGGTAAATCTCCTCCGCATTCTATCCAAGGCCTTGAAATCCAGTACAAATGTCCAGAACGGGACTCAATACTCCAGCTGAAGCCTTTATACAGGTTTAACAGCCTTGTTTTTATACCTGATGCCTCTGTTACAAAGCCTAGGATCTTGTACAATGTGACAGCTTTATCAACCTGCGTTACCACCTTGAAATTTTTTGCAAACGTAAATCCCCAGTCTTTCTGTCCGGCGCCCCTTTTGAAATTGTGCCATTTTAATTTATAACGTCTTTCCTCATTTCCTGCTAAAATGCATCACTTCAGATTTCTCTGCATTCAACTTCAGCTGACGTGTAATGCAATGTCAAGTTTTACATCTAAAAAGGCATGTTCCATAGGCATTCACCTGTCCAGAATAGGGAGTCGGCTGCTTTATTTTTTAGGAGTCCGAAAATATTTTGAATGAAATGTTTTCTGGAAACTAGAACGGCAGCAAGATAAGAATTTGTAGGACCTAAAAAAAATTACAGCCCCATGCAACCAGTACCAGCGCTCATAAACTGAAAACAATTCGCATTCCTCAATTGATTTTATCATCAAATATCTGTCAGCTTCCCACTTAAGATTTTTCTTAAGAAACTTGAATTTTAAAAACTCACATTTGTATAGCACCTTTCACAATTTCAGGTGGCATGGTGGCACAGTGGTTAGCCTCACAGCACCAGGGACCCAAGTTTGATTCCAGCTTGGGCCACAGTCTGTGTGGAGTTTGCACATTCTCTCCGTGCCTGCATGGGTTTCCTCCGGGTGCTCCGGTTTCTTCCCACAGTCCAGAAGAACATAAGAACATAAGAAATAGGAGCAGGAGTAGGCCATCTAGCCCTTCGAGCCTGCCCCGCCATTCAATAAGCTCATGGCTGATCAAAAGTGGCTCAGTTCCACTTTCCCGCCTTCTCCCCATAACACTTAATCCCCTTGCCTACCAAAAACCTATCAACCCACGTCTTAAATACATTTAGCGAGGCAGCCTCAACCACTTCAACGGGCAGAGAATTCCAGAGATTCACCACCCTTTGAGTGAAGAAGTTCCTCCTCAACTCCGTTCTAAACTGCCCCCCCCCCCTTTATCTTGAGGCTGTGCCCTCTAGTCCTACTGTCCTTTCTGAGCAGGAAGAACCTCTCCACCTCTATCCTATCCATCCCTTTCATCATCTTATACGTCTCAATAAGATCCCCCCTCATCCTTCTAAACTCTAACAAGTACAAGCCCAGTCTATTCAGCCTCTCCTCATAGCTCAACCCCTTCAACTCTGGTATCAGCCTAGTGAACCTCCTCTGCACTCCCTCCAAGGCCAAAATATCCTTGCGCAAGTGCGGCGGCAAAACTGCACACAGTACTCCAGCTGCGGCCTCACCAGTGCCCTGTACAGTTGCAGCAAGACCTCCCTACTTTTATATTCAATCCCCCTCGCTATGAAGGCCAGCATCCCATTCGCCTTCCTGACCACCTGCTGCACCTGCAGGCTGGGTTTTTGCAACTCATGCACAAGGACCCCCATGTCCCCCTGCACCGTAGCATGCTGCAACTTTTCGCCCTGTAAGTAATAGTCCTTCCTACTATTATTCCTACCAAAGTGGACAACCTCACACTTGCCAACATTGTATTCCATCTGCCAGGTCCTCGCCCACTCGCTCAGCCTATCTAGATCCCTCTGCAGACTCTCCACACCCTCCACACAATTTGCCGTTCCACCAGTCTTGGTGTCATCAGCAAATTTCGACACCTTACACTCAACTCCCTCCTCCAGATCATCTATATAAATGGTAAATAGCTGAGGCCCCAGCAACGATCCCTGGGGCACTCCACTAGTCACCAACCGCCAATCCGAATAGCACCCATTGACACCACTCTCTGCCTCCTATTTGACAGCCAATCCCCTATCCACGCTAACACCTTACCCCCAACTCCATGCCCCCTAACCTTCTGTAACAACCTTTTGTGCGGCACCTTATCAAACGCCTTTTGAAAATCGAGAAACACCACATCCACCGGCTCTCCTCTATCCACCGCACTAGACACATCCTCATAGAATTCCAATAAATTCGTCAGACACGACTTCCCCTTAACGAAACCGTGCTGCATCTGCTCTATCAAACAATTCTTCTCAAGGTGCCTCGCTACTTTCTCCTTGATCACGGATTCTAACATTTTACCTACAACAGACGTTAAACTAACCGGCCTATAATTCCCTGCCTTTTGCCTGACAATGCACATAACCAGACAAGCTGGTTATGTGCATTGGTCGTGCTAAATTCTCCCTCAGTGTACCTGAACAGGTGCCAGAATGTGGTGGCTGGGGATTTTCACAGAACTTCATTGCAGTGTCAATGTGAGCCTACTTGTGACACTAATGAAGAAATAAGGACATCTCAAAGTAATAAATGTAGTCATGATTGGAATGTTGAAAATGTGCAGTGGCCAACTT
This sequence comes from Carcharhinus amblyrhynchos, assembly GCF_965287045.1. Taxonomy (NCBI): domain Eukaryota; kingdom Metazoa; phylum Chordata; class Chondrichthyes; order Carcharhiniformes; family Carcharhinidae; genus Carcharhinus; species Carcharhinus amblyrhynchos. Next base: position 34,282,503 of record NC_137332.1, on the reverse strand, counting down.
ACATACAATAAAGCCCACTAACGGCAGGGAATTAATCACCAGATCAATTGCTTTTAGCAATGCTGATCGAGGGATAAATATTTATCAGGGGATTGCCCCTCAATTATCCCTCGAGTGCAAATAAATCCAGCTTCTCTGCACTTGTGGCCGAGATACCTGATGACAGAAAGGTATGTCTTTGCTTTATCACTGCATAATATTTTGTGACATGCTAACTAAATTCTAAAAGAGAGAATACAGAAAGGACGGAAGGTCATAGAGTTATAGTCATGGAGATTTGCAGCACAGAAAGAAGCCATTTGGACCATTGATTCTGCGCCAGCCAAAGCACTTACCTAACTGTTCTAGTACCACTTTCCAGCTCTTCGTCTGTAGCTTTCTATGCTATGGCATTTTAAGTGCTCAAGTAAATGCTTCTTAAGTATTGAAGGTCCCTACCTCTACCACAACTACAGTTTCAGGCAGTGAGTTCCAGATTCCTACCATCCTCTGGATGGAAAAAGTTTTCTTCAAATCCTCTCAAAATCTCCTGCCCCTTACCTTAAATCTATGGCCCCTGATTATTGACCCTTTGACTAAGGGGAAATGTTTCTTCCCATCTCCCCTATCTATATTCCTCATAATTTTACACACCTCAATCTGGTCCCCCTGCAGCCTTCTCTGCTCTGACAAAAACAACACCAGACTTAACCAGCTTCTCTTCATAGCTGAAATTATCAAATGAACCCTTTCAAGAATACCCACAAAAGAAGATATCAGTTTAATCAGTTTGCCATGGAGACTCCACAGCAGTACTTTCTCTTGTGATTGATGTTGTAAACGACGCATTTAAGGAGACCGCAATGACGCATATTTGATTTGATTTATTATTGTCACATGTATTGCTATACAGTGAAAAGTATAGTTTCTTGCATGCTATACAGACAAAGAATACCGTTCATACAGAAGGAGAGAGTGCAGAATGTAGTGTTACAGCAATTGCTAGGGTGTAGAGAAAGATGAACTTAGTGCGAAGTAGGTCCATTCAAAAGTCTGACGGCAGCAGGGCAGCAGTTCTTGAGTCGGTTGTTATGTGACCTCAGACTTTTATAACTTTTTCCCAAAGGAAGATGGAAGAAAGAATGTCCAGGATGCGTGGGGTCCTTAATTATGCTGGGTGCTTTGCATGGCAGCATGAAATGTAGACAGAGTCAATGGATGGGAGGCTGGTTTGCATGATGGATTGGGCTAAATTCATGATCTTTTGTAGTTCCTTGTGGTCTTGGGCAGAGCAGGGGCCATACCAAGCTGTGATACAACCAGAAAGAATGTTTTCTATGGTGCATCTCTAAATGTTGGTGAGACTCGTAGCTGACATGCCAAATTTCCTAAGCTTCTGAGAAAGTATAGGCATTGGTGGGCTTTCTTAACTATAGTGTTGGCATGGTGGACCAGGACAGGTTGTTGGTGATCTGGACACCTAAAAACGTGAAGCTCTCGACCCTTTCTACTTCATCCCCATTGATATAGACGGGGCATGTTCTCCGTTACGCTTCCTGACGTTGATAACAATCTCCATTGTTTTGTCGACATTGAGGGAGAGATTATTGCCGCTGTATCAGTTTACCCGACTCTCTATCGCATTCCTGCACTCTGTCCTGTCACTGTTTGAGATCCAACCCACTATGGTAGTGTCGTCAGCAAACTTGAAAATCAAATTGGAGGGGAATTTGGCCACACAGTCATAGGTGTATGAGTAAAGTAGGGGGCTGAGAACACAGCCTTGTGGGGCACCGGTGTTGAGGATGATCGTGGAGGTGGTGTTGTTGCCTATCTTTACTGATTGTGGTCTAAGAGTTAGGAAGTTGAGGAACCAGTCGCAGCGAGGGGAGCCAAGGCCCAGGCCACGGAGTTTGGAGATGAATTTTGTGGGAATAATAGTTTCAAAAGCTGAGCTGTAGTCAATAAATTAGGAGTCTGACATCGGTGTCTACGTTATCTAGGCATTCCAGGGTTGAGTGCGGGGCCAGGTAGATGGGATCTGCTGTGGACCTGTTGTGACAGTAGGCAAACGGTAATGGATCCAGGTAGTCGGGGAGGTTGGAATTTAGTTCATGCCATGACTAGCCTTTTGAATCACTTCATTGCCAGGCAAAAGGCGGGGAATTATAGGCCGGTTAGTTTAACGTCTGTGGTAGGTAAAATGTTAGAATCCGTCATTAAGGAGGAAATTGCGAGGCATCTTGAAGGGAATTGCTTGATAGGGCGGACGCAACACGGTTTCATTAAAGGGAAGTCGTGTCTGACAAATTTACTGGAGTTCTATGAGGATGTGTCTAGGGCAGTGGATAGAGGAGAGCCGGTGGATGTGGTCTTTCTGGATTTTCAGAAGGCGTTTGACAAGGTACCTCACAAGAGGTTATTGCAGAAAGTCAGGGGACATGGAGTTGGGGGTAGGGTGTTAGCGTGGATAGAGGATTGGTTGTCAAATAGGAGGCAGAGAGTGGGGGTCAATGGGTGCTATTCGGATTGGCGGTTGGTGACTAGTGGGGTGCCCCAGGGGTCGGTGCTGGGGCCTCAGCTATTTACCATTTATATAGATGATCTGGAGGAGGGAACCGAGTGCAGGGTGTCGAAATTTGCTGATGACACCAAGATTGGGGGAAAGGCAAATTGTGCGGAGGGTGTGGAGAGTCTGCAGAAGGATCTAGATAGGCTGGGCGAATGGGCCAGGAAATGGCAAATGGAATTTAATGTTGGCAAGTGTGAGGTGGTCCACTTTGGTAGGAAGAATGGTAGGAAGGACTATTACTTACGTGGCGAAAAACTGCAGCAGGCGACGGTGCAGAGGGACCTCGGGGTCCTTGTGCATGAGTCGCAAAAACCCAGCTTGCAGGTGCAGCAGGTGGTCAGGAAGGCGAATGGGATGCTGGCCTTCATAGCGAGGGGGATTGAATATAAAAGTAGGGAGGTCTTGCTGCAGCTGTATAGGGCATTGGTGAGGCCGCAGCTGGAGTACTGTGTGCAGTTTTGGGCGCCGCACCTGCGCAAGGATATTTTGGCCCTGGAGGGAGTGCAGAGGAGGTTTACTAGGCTGATACCGGAGTTGAGGGGATTGAGCTATGAGGAGAGGCTGAATAAACTAGGCTTGTACTCGTTAGAGTTTAGAAGAATGAGGGGAGATCTCATTGAGACGTACAAGATGATGAATGGGGTGGATAGGATAGAGGTGGAGAGACTCTTCCCGCTCAAAAAAGACAGTAGGACTAGGGGGCACAGCCTCAAGATAAAGGGGAGGCGGTTTAGAACGGAGTTGAGGAGGAACTTCTTCACTCAAAGGGTGGTGAATCTCTGGAATTCTCTGCCCGTTGAAGTGGTGGAGGCTGCCTCGCTAAATATTTTTAAGAAGCGGGTTGATGGGTTCTTGATAAGAGAGGGGATTAAGGGTTATGGGGAGAGGGCGGGAAAGTGGAACTGAGCAGCGACAGATCAGCCATGATCTTATTGAATGGCGGGGCAGGCTCGAAGGGCTAGATGGCCTACTCCTGCTCCTATTTCTTATGTTATGTTCTTATTATGTTATAATGATGGCTGTCGGAGCCATTGGCCATAGTCATTAAGGCTCACTGTTTGGTTTATCTTAAGTATCAGGATCTTCTTGAAGCAGATAGGGGCCTCAGGTTGTTGTAAAGAGGTTGAAGATGTCTGCGAATATCCCTGCCAGCTGACCTGCACAGGATCTGAGTGCTCGTCAGGGAACCCCATCCAAGTTGCTTTCCATAGGTTGACCTTCGAGAAAGCTGCTCTGACATCTGCAATAGTGACCCCAGATACAGGTTCATCCAGAACTTCCAGGATGGAGGGCATGGTCTTGTTGATCTCTTGCTCAAAACAGGCATAGAATGTACTGAGCTCATCAGGGAGAGGTGTGTTGGAACTGATGATTTTATTTGCTTTAAACTTGTAGCCTGTTATGTCTTGCAGACCATGCTATAGTCAGTGGGGGTCAGTGTGGCTAGCCTGGGACTCTACAGAAAATAGGAACTTGTGCCTTTATCCCCTAACTTTTGACTCAGACCTCTGGATTGTTAGTTCATTGCCTCCCCCAACTTGTTGATAATAAACAGTTCTTAATGAGATTGCTACAGGTCGTTCAAAAGAAATTGGGAATAAAGGTTTCAAAACATACACCCTGATACACGATCCTCCACTGGTATTGTCTTTCTGCACTGCACTGGATTTAAAGCCTCTTTTTGATTGACGATTTGCAGCTCATTGAGAAAACGAGGATGAAGCTGACCATGAAAATGGTTCGAACCTCCAACCACTTCCGTCCAGGTGATGGTGGCTCCACTCATCTCCTGCAAGTAGCTACTCAGAATCTGATTCCATTATCTGTTGTTCTGTTCAGCTTGAGAAGATGGGCCAAAGAACTACACAGTACACCCGAATTATAGTTAATCAAAGCAAATTTGACAGTAGCATTGAGCGCATAGGGACAAGAAGGTTCTATTTACAAGAATTACCATGATGATGACAGAAAAAAGAATATGTTTCCAATCTAATGCAGTTTTATTTAACACCCAATGCATAGTTTATCTGGTGTGACACACTACCTCCACGGGCAGGTAAACTAATAGTGGTCCAATTTAGTAAGTCTCTTCCTTCCGAACAAGAACTAAATAATTAAAAGACATTGAGATAAGCCATATTTAAGTGAATACGTTGGTATCTCCTACATAGTGTCTAAGGGAATCAATTGAAATGAATCAGCTCTGGGAGTATGGAATAGAAAGATTAAACATTCAAGTACAGACTTTAAATTAAGTGCTAGAGATGAAATGCATTCAACTGTAAAGCAAAAATATGATTCAAAAATGACTCTTCATATTCAATAGATTTGCAAAATGGATATGCGAATGCAGATATTGCGTAATGAATCGTGCGATCTTTCTATAACGTACAAAGCTGCAGCAGCAGCAGTCATCCTGAAAAGTGCCATGATACTGATTTATAAGACTAGAATTGGATACTTCACCTGAACAAAACAAACTGAAATCATGTATAAAATGAATAGCGAAGAAAGCTTTTAATTTTTCCGCTGGCCACCAGTCTGCATGTAATAAGGTCAGAAACATGAGTAACTTGAATAGTTCCATTTCAGCCGATTCAATAAGTCTTCTGAAGTTTGAGATTTGATCAGACCCTGGTGTAATAAAAGGATTTCAAAAATAGTCACGTTTATGGGGATGAGGGATTTGGAAAAGACGCACAAAGAGTCTAAGACATAAGGCTGAATTCTCCCATTTTGAGACAAAGGGTGGGCTTCTCCAGTCTTGCTTGCCTGAAAACTGGAGATTCCTGTCCGACTTCAATGGACCTTTATATTGTCCACCCCCTGCCCACTAGAATTTCAGTGGTGGGCTGGATGGGAGAATTCTGGCTTAAGTGTGATTGCAGGTAGCTCCAGCTGTCCCACTGGCCAGGGCAGCCAATTTGTCAGCCTACCCTCAGCTGGGGGTTTCATAGGTCCTGGTGCCATATTTAAACACCAGTTCAGCGCACACATTATTCTCCCCAGCTTTCACCAGACCATGCAATGATGTCAGCAACCCAGAGGTTAAAGGCTAGCAGTCAAAAGAGGAAGTCTGTTCTTCATTCAACTCCTTGCGCCCCACCCATGCCCCATTTGGACTTCAACCCACTGCCTCTGGAGTCTTCATCTATTCTCTTCCAGTAAGTGATGTGTATCCCTTTGACCCCCGTGTTTGTCTGCATGTCATGTTACATTATTGGGATCCAGCTTCCTTCCCCACGGCCTTCCATTGTTCAACTGGTCTTCCAGATTGCTTGGATCCACTAGTTTGCCTATCACCGCAACAGGTCCACCACAGCAGATATCATCTCCCTGTCCCTGGAACAAGGACATTTATGTTAGGTTCCTATTTATTGACTACAGCTTAGCCTTCAACACCCTTATCCCAACATAACCTATCTCCAAGCTCCATGGCCTAGGGTTTGGCTCCTCCCTCTGCGACTGGATCCTTGATTTCCTAACCCACTGACCAGAGAGATCACATACCAAATGACTCAAGAACAGCTTCTTCCCTGCTGCCATCAGACTTTTGAATGGACCTACCACATATTAAACTGATCTTTCTCTACCCCTAGCTATGACTGTAACACTATGTTCTGCACCCTCTTTTTACTTTCTCCCCTATGTACTCTATGAACAGTATGTTGTGTCTTATGGCACACAAGCAGCAATACTTTTTACTGTATCCCAATACATGACAATAATAAATCAAATCTTCTTTATCCACCTCCTTGCCTCTCTCCTTGCCATCATGGGCTCTCATTCTTCACCTGTTCAGCCCTCCTTCCACATTACCCCCTCCTGTTGACTGCGACTCCCCCGACCTCACTTTGCATTCCATCCTCTGTCGAACTTGAGACCTTTGTTACAGTGGCTGCATTAGTCCTGCAGCACAGTGCTGTCCAGATAAACACTTGTGTGGTATCAGTGGCAAGGGGATCTCTGTACCCCCAATGGCTGGTGCAGTGCTGATCTGAATTGGTGACACAGGTCTATGGGCACTGTATTATACATTCCATTTGGCATTTTCACAGTGTGTCGACAATGTAATGATCTTCACAGATGTGTGTGAAATAGCTCAACGAGTGGTGTTCCTCAGGGATAAGTGCTGGGACCTTTGCTGTTTGTTATATAAATGATTTGGAGGATAATATAACTGGTTTGATTAGTAAGTTTGTGGATGATACAAGTTGATTTGCGGGTAGCGATGAGGACCATCAGAGGATACAGCAGGATATAGATCAGTTGGAGACTTGGGCGGAAAGATGACAGATGGAGTTTAATTTGGACAAATGTGAAATAATGCATTTTGGAAGGCCTAATACAGATAGTAAATGGCAGAACCCTTAAGAGTATTGATAGACAAAGGGATCTGGGTGTACAGGTACACAAGTCACTGAAAGTGGCAATGCAGGTGGAGAAAGTAGTCAAGAAGGCATATGGCATGCTTGGCTTCAGTGACCGGGGCATTGAGTTTAAAAATTGGTAAGTCATATTGCAGCTTTATAGTTAGGCTGCACTTAGAATATCATGTTCAATTCTGGTCACCACACTACCAGAAGGATGTGGAGGCTTTGGAGAGGGTACAGAAAAGATTTACCAGGACGTTGCCTGGTACGAATGTCATTAGCTATGAGGAGAGGTTGGAGAAACTTGGTTTGTTCTCACTGGAATGACAGAGGTTGAGGGGCGACCTTATGGAAGTCTACAAGATTATGAGGGGCATGGACAGAAAGGATAGTCAGAAGCTTTTTCCCCATGGTGAAAAAGAGTCAATTACTAGTAGGCACAGGTTTAAGGTGTGAGGGGCAAAGTTTAAAGAAAATGTACAAGGCAGGTTTTTTACAGAGGGTGGTGGGTGCCTGGAACTCATTGCCGGGGGAGGTAGTGGAAGCGGATATGGTAGTGATTTTTAAAGGGATATCTTGACAAATACATGAATAGGATGTAAATAAAGGGATACGGTCCCCAGAAGGGTAGAGTGTTTTAGATAAGTTGGGCAGTATGATCGGTGCAGGCTTACAGGGCCGAAGGGCCTGTTCCTATGCTGTAATTTTCTTTGCTTTTTGAATAAGCAAGTGGTGGAAATAAATTAACCAATGGAAATACGAGATTTTTTTTAGAGTTAGCACTGCAGAGCCTATTTGAGGAGGGTCAGAAGAATTCTGTTAAGTTCTGGAACACATTGGAGGAGCAGTTTTGTGTGTGTAAACTTCAGAATACACTGATTGCAAGCCATCAGCTCCAGATAACAGCCACAAGAATCAATTGATCAGGTTGTCAACTGATGCCATGATGAGGGAAAGGATTAGGATCCTTTGGAAGTTGAACTGCCTGAACTGACGATGGAGCTAGTTAAAGCTTCAGTGCCAATTGAAACCTTCCAAAAGTACTTCCGGGAGAAAAAAGGTACATTGCTGAAAGGTGACGGAAAACATAAGGCCATCGTGGGTGGACAACAAGACCTGCAAACACTGAGTGCAGCTAACATTATTGGCGCAATAGCCAGGATGCACAAAACATCCCAGAACTGCAGTCTCCTGCACCTAACACAAAGCTGTCCTGCATTCCAAAACTGCAAGGTATTTGGTGCACAAAGACATTGGGCTTGCTAATTCAAAAATCTGATTCTGGAGGTACAACCAGAGATTATAATATGACCACACAAATATTATGAGCAGCATACTGGCTGCAATGGGGAGCGTGCCAGACATACACACACACAGAGGAAGTGAGCAGCAATACAGACCATGATAAAAAGTCAGAATGCAGAAATCTTCCACTAGAAAGCGAACAGGATTTTCTGATGTGACATAAAAATGTTGATGTAGTCAATTAAAGACTTCCGCTTCGTATGCCCAAAGCAAAGTGGCAAACACATGCTCCTAGCCAAAGTCGACAGGGCAGCGAGCATGAACACCTTACCAAGTAGAATCCAGAACTGCATCATTGGGAATAAATGATACAATCTACGGCAGCCAGATTAACTGCATACAATGAGTTACCTATTTATTTCATTGGGACATTTGAAATGCAGCTATGGCAAATCTACATGGATATTGGTCAGTCATTTGACAGAAGGGTCTCAAATCTCTTCTTTCAGGATACCATTTGGAAGATATTGCTTCTAGAGATTACCTTTTGGTTCATACATTAGTCACAATCTGTTCCAGTAGTTTACAGACAGAACTACAGAAAATGTCCCTGGATGTGTATGCATTGCCAATAATATTGCAGTGATGGGCAAAAACCATTGAGGACCAGAACTGAAATTACACTCACTGAAGGCAGTAGCTCACTGTGAAGGACTCATCTTCAACAGCGAGAAATGTCAGTGAATGTGAGTCAGATTTTTTTTTGGCTCTACTTATTTAACTTCTGGGATCTGTCCTGACCCAGGCAAGCTTGAAGATGTACTGTGTTTGCCTACAACTCTCCTGCGGAGATGTTTCAGATTCTTCAATTTCTTAGCGCTATACATACCCAACTTTGGTGATAGAGCATCATTGCTTAGAGACCGTTAAAGGAGGAAGTTCTTTATGTATGGTAGGAGGACAATCGACACGTCAGAAGAGACCGGTGTTCTACAATAAATACACTGGTCTTGGAGGCTGAGGCATCTCAGAAAGCATTAGGACTGTGCATTATTCAAGATGGAAAAACCAATTGCATTTGGTTCTAAAGGTGCATCACAAGCACAATCCAACTATTTTGAACATGAAGAGCGAGAGATTTGTTTTTATATTTGGTCCTACACATATCTTTCTGGTAAACAATTTATTGTGGTAATTTGCTACAAATATTGGAAACGATTTTGCACAAGCCATTGACAGTGCACCACTCAGATCAGAGTGATTTTGAATTAAGATTGAGATACAACTTCAAAGATGGTTACAAGCCGAGGTACAAAATGGTTATTTCAGAGACAGACTGGGTAACCAAATTAAAAAAAAACCTGTGGATCCAGCATGGCCCTGCGAGTAGGAGTAGATATCAAAGTAGAAGATATACTCATTGTCAATTTGATGTGTTTTGATCAATTCAAGTGCAACCTAATTCATGAGGAAAAAGCAAATGCTCCATGACTGAAGGCATTATAGAAAGTTATTGTAGAAGGTCAGCCTGATGCGATGCAGGAGGTTCCAAACACCCAAAGATGCTTTTGGCCATACAGAAATTAATTTCAAGGGGTTTGATTTTCAAAGGAATGCAGGTGCCTGTACCTGAAACTCTATTATGTGGAGATGCCAGCACTGGACTGGAGTAAGCACAGTAAAAAGTCTCACAACACCAGGTTAAAGTCCAACAAGTTTATTTGGTAGCAAACACCACTAGATTTTGGGCCTCTGACCCTTCGTCAGATGAGTTTCACAACACCAGGTTAAAGTCCAACAGATGAAGTCTCACCTGTAAAAGGGGCAAAGCCCCAAAAGCTAGTGATGTTTGCTACCAAATAAACCTGTTGGACTTTAACCTGGTGTTGTGAGACTTCCTGAAGCTCTATGCCAGAGTTACACCAGTAGCGTCTGGGCATACAGCGAACAAGGCACTTGGCAAGAGAAAGTTTGTTTTGGCCAAGGTTCAAAAACAATGTTGAGATGGTAATCAGGATGTGCGAAGCATGCCAGAGTTTCCAACCACACCAACAAACAAAATGACTACACCCTGTTGAGATTTCATCACATATTTGATCCAAAATTGCAACAGGCTTATTCACTGTCTATGGCAACAACTTTCTCTTAATCACTGAAAACATGGAAAAGTAACCAATCATCAGACAATTGAAGGATATTGTGAGTGCATCTATGGTGGACACAATGAGCTCAATGCTCAATTTTTTGGGTATACCTGAAGGCATTATGTCAGACAACAATGTACTTACAGCCATTTTAGGGATGCGTGTGCTAAATAAGGCATAACTCGTGGCAGACTTGTCACACTATCCTAGATTGAGTGGTTTTGCCGAACAAATGTTTCACACTGTTAAGGCATTAATCGTGAAGTGCAGAGAAACAGAACAAGATCTCCATCTTGCTATATTACACTCAATGGCAACACCTTTAGGCATGGGCCTACCGTTCTCAGCAGAACTCATGTTTGAAAGGCTGGTTAGAACAACCTTGCCAAGCCACCTCCTTTCCAAATCCTAGTAATAGAGGAAGAAATCTTTCAGAAAACAAGGGAGAAGGAAGATGGAACATGACCAAGGTGCGGAACTGCTTAGTCTGCATGTAGAACAATACATTCAGGTTATACATCCTAACCAGGAAACCTGGTTACTAGTGAAAATATCAAAAGTGTACAGTAAGCCTAGATCTTATGAGGTCGCAACACTTAATGGGGTGATGTTATGGAGAAACAGAAGTCAGCTAAGGGAATTGTACAACCGCACAACACCCAGCATTCCAAATACATCGAGAACACATCCAAAGATCGACTCAATGTGAAATTATGGAAGACCATCATGAAAATAATTATCAGTTCGACAATAGCAGGAGACCAATGTATCTACAAGTTAAGATCACCAAACCAATAAATCAAGATCGCCATACATCATGAGATTTGGGAAGATTAGTAAGGTACCTACAGATTCTTAAACTCCCAATTGATGAACAGTGATCTACTATTTATGGACAAAGATTTTGCAACCATCTATGTAATGTTATCTTGAGGTTGAAAAAGGGAATGCTGTAACATCATTTAAAAGAATAAGCCAGTAGTGTATTGCACAAGGATGTAAAGTAGCATGTGACCAGTAACTGATTGTAGTAGCAAGTGCAGCTTTAAGTAATGGTGTTGATAAATTTCCAGACTAGGTGCATCGGTTGAGACAGTTGTAGTTTTAAAATAAATCAAATGTACTTATTGTTTACTAACCCTTTGTCCATGATTTGAGAGATTGCATAAAGGAACCCAAGTATCATCATACCAGGTGATCATTATCATTTTGGAATTCAAACAAGAGTTCCATAAATGTACCAACACAGATCACAGGGATGATTATCGGGACTTGAAGATTTATCCACCTTCAATCCCATCAATTTCCTCAAAACCATTTCTATAGCAATGCTGATTTCCTTCAGCTGCTCACTGAAACATGTTCACTTCTTCCTTTGTGAAAGCAAAATACAAATTTAACTCCTCAGCCATTTCTTTATTCCCCATTATGAATTCTCTTTCTGACTCTAAGGGGTGCAGATTTGTCAATCTTTTTCTCTTTGCATACCAGATGAACTTTTACAGTTAGTTTTTATGTTCCCCGCTAGCTTACTTTCATACTCTATTTTTCCATTCTTAATCATGAAGAAATTAGATATAGATTTTGGGACTAAAGGGATCAAGGGATATTTGGGGGGTGGGGGTCAGGATATTGAATTCGATGATAAGCCATGATCAAAATGTGATCATGTGAGCCGGGTGTTAGCGATGGAAAGGTGGTAGGACTGGAGGGTCTCAACGACATTATTGTTACTAAAGAGGCGGTGCTCGACAGACTGGAGGGACTGATTGTGGACAAGTCCCCAGCACCGGATGGAATGCATCCGAGGGTTCTGAAAGAAATGGCGGAGGTGATAGTGGATGCCTTGGTGGTTATTTTCCAAACGTCGCTGGATTCCGGGGAAGTGCCAGAAGATTGGAAAACGGCTAATGTTACGCCATTGTTTAAGAAGGGTGCCAGGCAAAAGGCAGGGAATTATAGGCCGGTTAGTTTAACGTCTGTTGTAGGTAAAATGTTAGAATCCGTCATCAAGGAGGAAATAGCGAGGCATCTTGAGGGGAATTGCTTGATAGAGCAGACGCAGCACGGTTTCGTTAAGGGGAAGTCGTGTCTGACAAATTTATTGGAGTTCTATGAGGATGTGTCTAGGGCAGTGGATAGAGGAGAGCCGGTGGATGTGGTCTTTCTTGATTTTCAGAAGGCATTTGACAAGGTACCTCACAAGAGGTTATTGCAGAAGGTAAGGGGGCATGGCGTTGGGGGTAGGGTGTTAGCGTGGATAGAGGATTGGTTGTCAAATAGGAGGCAGAGAGTGGGGGTTAATGGGTGCTATTCGGATTGGCGGTTGGTGACTAGTGGAGTGCCCCAGAGGTCGGTGCTGGGGCCTCAGCTATTTACCATTTATATAGATGATCTGGAGGAGGGAACCGAGTATATGGTGTCGAAATTCGCTGATGACACCAAGATTGGTGGAACGGCAAATTGCGCGGAGGGTGTGGAGAGTCTGCAGAAGGATCTAGATAGGCTGGGCGAATGGGCCAGGAACTGACAAATGGAATTTAACGTTGGCAAGTGCGAGGTGGTCCACTTTGGTAGGAATAATGGTAGGAAGGACTATTACTTACGTGGCGAAAAACTGCAGCAGGCGACGGTGCAGAGGGACCTCGGGGTCCTTGTGCATGAGTCGCAAAAACCCAGCCTGCAGGTGCAACAGGTGGTCAGGAAGACAAATGGGATGCTGGCCTTCATAGCGAGGGGGATTGAATATAAAAGTAGGGAGGTCTTGCTGCAGCTGTATAGGGCATTGGTGAGACCGCAGCTGGAGTACTGTGTGCAGTTTTGGTCGCCGCACTTACGCAAGGATATTTTGGCCTTGGAGGGAGTGCAGAGAAGGTTTACTAGGCTGATACCGGAGTTGAGGGGGTTGAGCTATGAGGAGAGGCTGAATAAACTAGGCTTGTACTCGTTAGAGTTTAGAAGAATGAGGGGAGATCTCATTGAGACGTATAAGATGATGAATGGGATGGATAGGATAGAGGTGGAGAGACTCTTCCCGCTCAGAAAGGACAGTAGGACTAGGGGGCACAGCCTCAAGATAAAGGGGGGGCGGTTTAGAACGGAGTTGAGGAGGAACTTCTTCACTCAAAGGGTGGTGAATCTCTGGAACTCTCTGCCCGTTGAAGTGGTGGAGGCTGCCTCGCTAAATATTTTTAAGATGCGGATTGATGGGTTTTTGATGAGCGAGGGGATTAAGGGTTATGGGGAGAGGGCGGGAATGTGGAACTGAGCCACTACAGATCAGCCATGATCTTATTGAATGGCGGGTCAGGCTCGAAGGGCTAGATGGCCTACTCCTGCTCCTATTTCTTATGTTCTTAAATAAATGGCGGAGCAGGCTTCAAAGGCCAAATAGCCTACTCCTGCTTTTAGTTTCTATGAGGGGCTGAAACATTTAGAAAACAAGCACATTCCTCACCCCAAATTAGCAAATGAATTAAAAAAAAACACAAAAAAGCAGTAATTTTGTTTCACGGCAGTAAACACACCCCCTTTATTTCAAGTATTTTTCCTCAATAACTTTGAGTGAAAACATTATAGCAGAAAGAAATCAGTCAGATGCACTGTGAGCAAAAGCACAGGCTCCACAGTACTCTGCAGAACCTTTTCCTTTTTTTTCCTTTTTTTCTTCTTTTTATTTTAAAAGGTTAAACACAGCAATTAAAATTAGTCAGTATTAACCGATAACAAACTTACTCAGTCGAACTAACTGACACATTTAGCAAAATGTAGCTACTAATAAAACAAGGCAATCTATGATTGTTAAGCTAGCAGAAGCTCCATGTTCTATTAGTGCAATACATCATTAACATAACATGATTTGGGGCGGGGGGTGGTGAAGGGGGACAAGTTGGGGGGGGAGGTGAGGACAGGTCATGGAGAAGCAGGGGAAAGCAAGGGGTTGGGGGAGGCGTGAAACATCAAATTAAAACTTTTACATCAGCTGAAAACTAACACAAAAGTTGTTACATTGCTGTAATGGGAGCTTTTAAAAAAAAGTGAGGCAAACTTGCCATAATAATTATGGTGGATACCATTATTTCTTATGTTCTTATACAATTCAATATACACATTTTGAAATGTGGTAAGAAGTTCAGTACATTGGAAGGGATGGGGTTAAAGCCAACATGCTGTAATAATGCAACACAAAGAACTCTACTGCCACAGTTCGTGGTGACATTCTGCATTGATTAAATAAGTACTAAAATGTATTTTTTTTTAAATGCTCACTTTTTTGTGAAAGTACTTCCATTACACATTCACTACATCTCTCCATGACAACAAAATATCTATGTGGCACAAACCCAGAAAGACATCCAAGACTGTCATATGTATATTTACAATAAATAAGATACATTTCTCAGATACATTAATACAAAAAAGAAAAATTACAGTACACCGTCAAATGCTCTGCAGGAATGTATTACTTTGCATAGTGACAAATTACATTACAGAGCTCAGGGTTCAGGCAACACCATGACAACAAAGAACCTAGTAAATAATTTGTTGGCAAACTTGGGTTGCACGTATACAGATGTCAATGCACATTACAAACATTATGAAAATGGGAGTCACATAAATTTGAAAAAGTAGAAAACAGAGATGATATGTAAGCTAAATATCTTGTCCTCACTCATGTATTATGGCATTTCTGATTGAATCAGCGGACACGGAAATTATCATCCACTATGCTATCTCCAAAAAGACAATTGGTCCAACTTGAAATCAAAATTGGCGTTAGCAGTAGAGTGGAAAAATAATGCCAGCTACCCTGTTTGAAATATCAGCTCACTTCCAAAACAAAAATAAAATTGTAGCATATCGGCAGCACAGGACTTGTCCCCAAAACTGAATATAGTGTTAAAATGCTAAACTATTCGTACACATCTCATTGAGTTTTGTTTTTGCAATAGTGTATGGATACAAAGTCAAACATGCAGCTTTAAGTAACCTCCAAAAAAAGGTTTTATAGTTAGGTGCTGATGCCCCATTTTCCTACAATTGGGAATTATCAACTATGTTTTTTTGAAATTATCACATGCAAATTTGTGTGATAGCTGCAAGTTCTGTCCTTTCTTATGGTCTACTGGTTCTTTATTTTTCACATGACTGCTTCTTGATTGATCTTTCCCACACTTTTCCACACAAGGTTGGTGTTGCTCTCTTGGGGATGAAATTCTTGCAGTATCTTGCATTGCTTTTTGCTCGGATAAAACCCCCATGACTGGTTCAGGCTTCACCAGTGATCCACAAACTACGGCCTTATCTTCGGATTGTAATTTTGCACTTGTAGGCACTGGTGAGGATGTTGTGATACTTGACACTGTAGCAGGCCCTAATGTGGTGAGATGTGGCCCTTCCTTATCATTCCTGGCTAGCAAATTCTGTGAACTTGATTCCTTTTTCTTCTCAGTCTCTGTTATCCCAGGGATAGCCAACTTCACTGGACCCAATACATTTTTGGCAACAGTAGCTAAATGAGAAACAAAAGGTGTCTTAGCAAAGATAGCTGGAGAGCATTTCGAGCCAACCTCACCTTCCATATTTAGTACAGGTTGACTTTTAGATTCTAGCTTCTCACTTTCCTTTAATAATCGCTCACTTTGGCTTAACCTTCCTTCCATTTCTTCTGTAATGGAATGTTTAAGATGCTTGACATTTGTATGAAAAGGTTTTGCATCAACTCCAACTGAATCTTTTTGCTTGCTCACAACTTGCCCTTTAACCTCATCATTTGGTTTGGATTCATTACTAATGGTGTCCTTCTTAGGGTCATCAAATCTTTGTGACTGTTCAGAGAGTTGAGGAGGTGCTGATTTGAAGAGCGAATGCTCCAAAATAATGGAAGAACGTGCAGTAAATTGATCGGCTGCTTCTGGTAGTTTCTGATGTACTTCCTCCATAGGTTTTCTGTGCACCATCTGATTAAAGGGAGAACTACTGTTATCGATACCAGTTTCCAAGAACGCTGTTTGAGTGTCCTGATGTATTTTGAACATGGCTGTCTTCTTCAGCTCTTGGTTTGATGTTTGCTCTGGAGCTTTTTGCACTGAGGGGATTTTGGGGGGATCATTATCTATAACGAGTTGCTTTATTTCAACAGTTTTCAAGTCTCTGGGATCTGTTTTATTCAGGTCTGAGGCAGCAGGTTCTAATACAGCCTTATCCCCAGGAGCTGTGTTTGAACAATCTTCTGCTTGATAATGTTCTATTATTTTATGTGGTACTGTGCTCCCCAATATCGACCTCCGAATGTTGTGCTCTGACAGTGGAGTTAAATTTCTTTCTGAAGACTTGATTTCTTTACACTCAGTTAAGAACACAGAACTGAGGTCATCTTCTGAGGAATCCCTACTTTCAGGTTTATGTGAATCATAACCAGTTTCAAGTAAATTTGAAACATCAGTTTGGGCATAAGCCCGATGCAACTTCCTTCCTTCCTGGCTATCTTCTGAACCTTCATCACTTTCATCTTCAGAGATCTCCACCTCATGAATGGCATCTTGTTTTTGTAGAGCTTCTCTCCTTTCTGCTCGATCATGCCTAATTGCTACTAGTTTGTCATTCAACTTTCCCCGATTCATTCCTTCTGATGATTCTTGCCGACCAATTTTTCTGGCAGCAGGTTGCTTTAGTGTTCCCTTTTCTGCAGGTCCACGTTTGCTGCCTTGTGACTCATTAGCAGATTCCTGTAAACTCTGTAGACTGGGGTCTCTCTGCAGCATCTCTTTCTTAAATTCGGAATGAGATATATCCAGGCTGTGCTTTCGGGAAGATGAGAGCTTCTTTTCAGATGAGAGAGTGGCAGCTAGTTTTTCAGCAGACTGAACCCTCTTTAGCAATGGCGATCTTGGAGGTTCTGCACTTTTGGGCCTGGAGATCTGCCTGACCAATGGTGGCGAAGAGTGTAATTTAACTGGAAACGACTGCGCTGCATTGGAACTAGCCAGAGAATGTGAAGACAGAGGAGATGGGGAGCGCTGTGGGGACGTTGGCTGTGGAGTGGGTGATGGCGTGCGAGCAAGAGGAGAGAGGGGGATGTTCCCTGCAGACTTGCGTCTGGGTGACCTATATTGGCGTTGAAGCTTGGGAGCCAATCCTTGGAGAGAACTTGGACGGATGTGACCAGAACTGGCTGGAGAATTGGGCACGCTGGAACTGGGAGAACTGCTCTGTGAAGAATTACCACCAACTAGAAGGAAAGAGAGATCAAAATATAGGATTATGAATAAACAAGAAAAGCTTAAAATTATATACAACTGATATTTCACACAACAATTTTTCACTTTGTATATAGTCATTGACCAACACTGATTTCAAACCCACAGCTGAAAAGCAAATGTAGGTGGGCTTGGACTTCTGAGGTTTTAACACACCCTGTCTACTCTCCCTGCCTTTGTACCAGCTTAATACTGGTTACGTCTCTAACTTTTTTTTCTGGTTTTGATAAAAGGCCAATGACCTGAAACATTCACTTAGTTTCTCTTTCCACCAATATATTTTCCGTTTTATTTTATTTTAACGGTTTTCATTTGGATAATGCAACATCAAACAAGACACTAGCAAAAAATTGGCTTAAAGAAAGCAAATACATGCTTTGAAGAAAATATAATTGTTTTCAATGAACATGGTCACAGTCAGAGCTCGAGGCTTTATTTCAGTTCAAGTCAGGTGAAAAGAAAAATGAGCCAGTTTGATTTTAGTACAAATGCTTTCCCTTCAGCAAACTGCAGACTTCTCCAGTTTCAGTGAGGTGACCTTGGGGCTCTTTTGTCCTATAACATGGTTTGTCAATTGCCTAACAATGTCTTAACAGGAATCTAAAAGTTACTTTAAGTTCCAATACCCTAATGACTTTCTTAAAAATACACACATGCAAACCAATTGAGCTCATTTCAAAATTTACCATCAGCAAAACAAGATGACATTTAGTGCACTGTTTAACTGAGTTTGTCTGTCTTAACTGCATGTTAGTTTCAGCTTAGCATTAGCAGCTACTGATTCCAGCACAAGAACGTGAAAATGTGAGTGAAGAAAGCATCTATCTTATCCACCTGATATAATTTAATTAAAGATCTGATCTGAGCAGTTTTTAACAAATTGGTTGATATTGCTCTTTCAGTTAAGTCAGACAATTGTCAAATTACCTTTCAAAGAATTAATCAGTCATCAATTACACATGTGGATGACTAATAGCATAAAGAATTTTAATTATGTTTAGCAAGGGTCTTCTTTAGCCTCTATTGCATGCCCTTTCAGTCCCACTTTGCAGATTCCCTCGTTACTTGAAAATCTTACACCATCATTCATCAACATCTTAGTAACAGTACTCAATAAGCTCTTTGAGGTCTTCACTGCACAACAATCTCCCCCACAAACCAGCCCGATCACCATTTCCACTGACCTTGTACTTAATACAGCATTGGGTGCTTAGAATGATATTCCACACGCAATGTTTTAAAGAGCTTGCATTTCCTCACATTTCCTTAGGATGGCTCATAGTGCTCTACTATATCTAACAAATTTTCAAATACCGCCATTGATAAGCATGCAGATGTGGCAGACAATTTGCACAAAACAAATGCTAAATAAGTAACTAGATATTGTGTCATTGGCATTATTGTTTGACGGAGAAATATCAGTGACAACATTGGTAGTATTTTCCACATTTTTTCAAATTTAGCCATTTGGACTTTTATGTCCATCTGAGGAGGCAGGTGGGGCCAAAATTTAACATCTCATCAGAAAGATGGCATCTTCAACATTGCAGTAAGTCCATCACAACACAGCATCAACGTGTCAGGCTAGATTGTGCTCAATTCTGCAGTGGGATTTGAACATACAATATTCTGTCTCAGGATAATACCAACCAAGATGTGCTGAAAGACAATTAAAGGCAACTGCTAGCTGACAACTGGGAGTTTACAAATGATGCTTCTCAGGCTCTGGGTTCACTGACAGGCAATAAGCTGGGCTGGAAAAAGAGGGACGGTACTCCAAACATTGAGAGCGGGTGGTCAGTTGAAATACTAAAAGCATAAGGGTAGGTCGGACTAGCTTTCTGATGCTCCCTCAAAGTAAATGCCACTGCAGCCTGTCTACCTCCGCCCCCCCCCCCCCGATAAATATTGACAGAGCCTGACCTGCTCAGTGCAGCTAAGAAATGCCATTCCTTCAAGGCTTCTAGCTTATCCTTTCTATGATTTGCTCTCTGAGTGTGAGCAATGCTAGTAGGGCTGAATGTATTGTATTATTAGTTACCTTGAAAATATGGGACAAGCTATTGCAATTATTGATACTCCCTGATGGTGTTAGGTAAGCACATCCATGATACTTACACGACAATAATGAAAGAACTGAAATACACGTTCATGTCAGGAAGGTGCATGACTAGATGGAAACTTGGAGGTAGTGTTCCTATAACAATGTTGACATTGTTCTTCTTGCCAGCAGATGTTATAGGGGAATAAGAGATGCTATCAATGTTGGTGTCTTCCTGCAATTCATCCTATTGACTGAAAGCATGATTTCATCACCCCCAACCACTTGGTTTGTGCTTACATGTACCTTCCCAGGATTTTACTTCGGTTCTGTGGTAGGAGGTCATCAGGGCTTTAGCCCTCATGGCTTAATATCTTTCTGGATCCTTGGTGCAATTCATTGAAGACACCTTGTAATTCCAAGTGCATGACATTAAAAACAATATCTTCCCCTGTAATTTGCAGTGATATTTAGGATCCAGCTGGGCTGGAACACATGGACCATCACATTTAATGAATTAAACACTTTCCTGATTGTACACTCAATAGATGCATCACTCGTTAATGGAATATGAGCTCACAGAAACCCTACAATACAGAAAGAGGCCATTTGGCCCATCGAATCTGCACCAACCAAAATCCCATCCAGGCCCTTTCCCCATTTCCCTACATATTTTACCCGCTAATCCCTTTAACCTACAGATCTCAGGACATGAAGGTGCAATTTTAGCATGGCCAATCAACCTAACCTGCACATCTTTGGACTGTGGGAAGAAACCAGAGCACCTGGAGGAAACCCACGCAGACACGAGGAGAATGTGCAAACTCCACACAGACAGTGACCCGAGCCGGGAATTGAATCCAGGTCCCTGAAGCTGTGAAGCAGCAGTGCTAATCACTATGCTACCGTGCCACCCCAAGGACCATCAAGGATCCCAGCACCTTGAGGAACAAAGTGATCCAATGGAATGTAACTGACCTTCCCCTTTTCTGCACTGAAGGCAAGACTAATTTGATGAACTCAGAAGTCATATGGAGTTCGACATCTGTAACATGGTGATGAATGCAGGCCTTTGCAGTGCTGAGTATGCTGCATTTGTCTGGTCTCTGACTGAAGTGATTGAATACATGAAATTTGAATGCTGTGGTTACTTTCATAGCCTCTGAAAAGGCAATCCAGGGCTCAAGTGTGCCTGAAGGTCCTTCTTTACCATTTTAGAGGTAGTCACCTAACCTTTTATTGAAGCTAGTCTCATCACATATAAATTCTCCAACATCATCTGGAAAGACAGCTTTTCTCTATACACGCTGTGGGATTCTTTCTGAGCAGCCAACAGGCATAGTGTCTAACTCCCGCTTTGTGGATCCCTGCATCAGATTTCCATTATGTACAGTGTTTGATAGTGGGGCCATGAGTGAAAACGGCAGTTTTCTTTTTCATAGGCTTTTCCTTTAAGTATTTACAATACATTTGAAAAAAATCTGAAAGTATCATAAACATGTGAACAAAATCTTAAAATGTCATATAAAAATAGGAAACAAAATTGCAAAAATCCGATATCTGGGTCACATAGCCATTTTGGGCAGCTTCTTTGAACAAATATCTAATTTCAGTAAATACGCATGAATGGCACACAGGTTCCTTTAGCTTCATCACACAAGCTGTAAAGTTTACTGATAATTTAAACCTATAACAAGTGGACAATTATCGCAAGTTCACGCCACTATATTAATCTTTTAACTTAATTGTTGGAGACTTCAATAGTGCGGAGGACTGAAAAATCACTGACAGCAATTTCTGCATTTAAGTATGCATGTGCAGACACCAGAATTAGTGCTAATTTCACAGACTAATGATAGTAAAACAATTTTGCTCTCATTACAGCTGCAAAATCTGTGGTGATATCTAGTCCACAGAATCCAACCTTTTGAAATTTAAATCAAGAATATTTAATTCAACAATAGATTATATACAGAAAGTGAAATAGAGGGAAATAAGGATGGGATTTAGATGGAGAGTTAAAAAAGATGGAAATAAAAAGTAAACAAAATATCTTGAACAATGATCAAGATCTGAAAGAATGAGACTTTGCATTTTTAAACACAAATTTTCAGTGAGAGCAGGGCTGTTTGGCAGTAATTAAGTTTTACCACTCAGTTAAAAATATTTATGCTGGAATGGAGAAAAACTAACCTTTTCTGGCAAGTTTGAGGGTATCCACTAACAACTATTGTAATTTAAATGCTAACAATCTCCCCATTACTTTTATCGTACAATCTGGGTCAGTATTTTACTTATGCTAGCAGACGGTTTATAAATAAGAGCTTTGGCTGATTATTTAGTTTCCAAGTTGTCCTAATATTGTAAACTGTTTATATTGCCATTTATTTTCATTTAAGGTATTCTGTTGTTGTAGATTATATGAGTTAACATCAAGAGACAAAGTCCTAATGAGAACAGCTTATTTAAAAGGTAATTCAGGAACACCGAACGAAAGGTTTAACAAACCAATAACATACATCGCAGTACAATAGTGTGCAGCACCATTATTCTATGTCCTGAAACCATTTTAAAATATAACCTGCATTTTTTTTCCTGTAGATTAATTGTTGAATGCTAGAATTTTAAATATAGCATTGACAACAATATGTGAGCTTGAAAAGTAATTTGTTTTGAAGCTTTCTAGAAAATTGCCATGTAATTGTGGTGGGAGAGGAATGGTGTACTGATTTTTCCAAGGAGACGCAGTGCAACCTTGTTCTCAGAGAGGAAATACACCATTTTAAAAATAGCTTACTTCCTGTTTACAGTGGTAACACAAGTAAGCAATGCATGGTGTTTATTTTGTGCCAGTTCTTGCATTCAGCAGATCAAATGAGCTTTAGAAGAAATGGTGACATAGTTTATCATTATAGAATTAGCATAAATTTTGTGCTGGCACAATCCAGGTCAAGCTGTGGAATTTTCTATAGAAAGGGTTTACGTTGAAAGATTAGCATTTGCACAATAATGGCTAAAACTATAATTTCAATGTAGAGATAGACGATGCCTACCTGAGTGTACAGAATCTGGCGTAGATCGATAGCTCTGGGTTGGTGACCGAGGTGAAAGGTTATGTGTTGGCGAACCTGGCACACTTTCTCCAGAGGAAAGCGATCGATTCAGGGAGGATAAACTCCGACTTGTATGCAGCAATGTCGCCTGTTTTGTAACCTTTCGGAAGAGTGAGCTTCTCTTCTTACTGCAAATTACAAAGTAGAGTTAACAAATTGGGCACAATAGAACTGAAAGTCTAACTTGTGCTTAGAAAATTTAAGTACAAATGGATGTTTAACAAAATAAAACAAAAAGAATGGGTTAAAAGAAATTTATATCCCCTGTCCTCTCGGTACTGGGCAATGTCAGAGACCATTCAATTGGAAAATCTGCCCCTAAGCTTTCTGAACATGATACCCTGATCTGCCCATGAAAAGAATGACAAGAGCTGGTTAGGGAGGCTCAGTCATACATAACAAGTAATTGATACCTTGGGTCAATTTCAGTAATTGTAATTAAAGGGCGATATTAATGTTACAAAGGTCCCCCCCCTCCATCCACATTTGTGGGTCACCACTGATCAGAAACTTAACTGGACCAGACACAGTGGCATCAGAAACCAGAAAATTTAGGAGCAGGTGTAGAGATAAGATCTGCTGTTATGAAAGCATCGCAAAAACTAATTTTTTTCTTCCCAGTTTTTATCCATCGTAACAAGAGCAGAAACTTTTTTTTGCTGTCAAATTTAGGAAAGGAAAACAAAATGCACCGCTATGTTTTGATTTGTGTTATTTTTAATAAGTGTAACTCAGTGCAATCTTACTTCTATTTGATATTGCTAAACCGTCACACAGGAATGATCACAGCAAAGGCAGGAGCTGTGTGCTCACCAGAGGGGCTTTCTGCTCAATTGCTTACCGACCCTCAATAGCAGCAAAATGCAAAGCAAATGGACAATTACTATTTACTTTCAAAATTCAATAATTATGCATGAGCGACATCTTAATAAAAAGGAAAGTGCCTGTTCAACATAAAAAAAGCACAAAGAGCTCATCAATAATTCTGAAGTGACTCATTACTGCAAAATTTTAAAGCCCCTAAGGCTCATTTCAACAGCAAGAGTCCTTAAAATGCAGAATTAAATTGGCAAAACTGCTGGTGCTGTTATTCAGTATTCTCTGCTGCAAAGTACCTTTCTTGGCCATCTTTTGTTTTACCCTTCTTATTCCTCCTTGCCATCTTTGACTTGTGGGTAGATCTCCGAGCTGGTCCAATTTTGATTGAAGTATTCTCAAAAGGAGTTGTTGAAATTGAAACCTTGTTTCCACTCTATGAATGCATGTTAATTAAAGAACAAAGAACTAAGAATATTACAGCACAGGAACAGGCACTTCGACGCTTCAAGCCTGCACCGAACATACTGCCCGAATGAAGTAAAACCCTTATCCTTCCGGGGATGGGAATCCCTCCATTCCCATCTTATTTATTTATTTGTCAAGACACCCCTTAAAAGTCACGAATGTATTGCTTCCATTACGTCCCCTGGCAGCGAGTTCCAGACACCCACCACCTTGTGTAAAAAAACTTACAATTGTACAAAAAAAAAGTCATTTCAACTACTGTGTGAAATACATTCAATAAATATACAGACAACATTAAGGCACAGTTGAGGGGACGGTATTATCATTGTTAAATCCCTCACCACCAACATTTGCAAATCACCACTGGCCAGAAGCTTAACTGGACCAGGCACAACCAACAGTGACAACAAGAGTAGGCCAAAAAGTATGTATTCTCCAACATGTAACACATCTCCTGATTTGCCATCATCTACAAGGTGCAAGTCAGAGAATGACACAACACTCTTCATTTGTCCAAATGAGTACAGCTTCAGCAATGCTCAAGAAGCCTAACACCACCCTGGATAAAGCAGCCCATTTTAATGACATGTCATCCACTTAAGCATTCACTTCTTCCAGCACTGCAGCAATTCACCAAGAGTTCTTCAACAGCACTTTCCAAACCCACAACCTTTACCAAACAGAACAAGGGTAGCAGGTGCAGGGAAGTACCCCTAACTTCATCTCCAAGTCATATACCATCCTAATTTGCAAATGTATGGCTGTTCTTAATCATTATTGGATCAAAATACTGGAATATTTGTCGTTTATATTGATGATTTGGATGATAATTTAGAAGGCATGGTTAGTAAGTTTGCAGATGACACAAGATTGGTGGTATAGTGGACAGTGAAAGTGGTTATCTAGGATTGCAATGGTATCTTGATCAATTGGGCCACTGGGCTGACGAATGGCAAATTGAGTTAAATTTAGATAAATGTGAGGTGATGCATTTAATAGGTTGAACCAGGGCAGGACTTACTCAGTTAATGATAGGGCATTGGGGAGTGTTATAGAACAAAGAGATCCCGGGGTACATGTTCATACTCCTTGAAAGTGGAGTCACAGGTGAACAGAGTGGTGAAGGCGGCATTCAGCATGCTTGGTTTCATTGGTAAGAACACTGAATACAGGAACGTTTTGTTTAAGTTGTACAAGATATTGGTAAGGTCACACTTGAAATACTGTGTACAGTTCTGATCACCCTATTATAGAAAGAATATTATTAAACCAGAAAGGGTGCAGAAAAGGTTTACTAAGTTGCTACCGGTACTTGATGGTTTGAGTTATAAAGAGAGGCTGAATAGACTGGGACATTTTCCACCGGACCATAGGAGGCTTAGAGATCTTATGGAGGTTTATAAAATAATGAGGGCCATAAATCAGCTGGATAGTGAATAGTTTTTCCCAAAGGTAGGTGACTCTGAAACTTGAGGGCATAGGTTTAAGGTGAAAGGGGAGAGATACAAGAAGTTCAGAGGGGCAATCTTTTTACACAGAGGGTGGTGAGTATCTGGAACAAGCTGCGAGAGGTAGTAGTAGAGGTGAGTACAAGTTTGTCTTTTAAAAAACGTTTAGACAGTTACATAGGTAATTGTCAAGGGATATGGACCAAACACGGACAATTAGGACTGGCTCAGTCATTGAAAAGGGGTGGTATGGATAAATTGGGCTGAAGGGCTTGTTTCCATGCTGTAAACCTCTATGACTCTAACACCCTAATTAATGATGTAATAGGCTTTCCTGTACCAGACAAACTGCAGAAGGTTATGATCTTCCTGAAGGCAATAAATACCAGTTTTTGAAAGTATTTTTGCAACATACTTTCTTGTCACAGTATTTTACAACTTCTGCTATGTCATGGCATCTACATTTCTTGCCCACATTCATACATTTCTATCTCATTTGTTCATGGTGTAACTGTGCTGGCATTGTTGTCTTTGACCCAGCCTAGCAACAGTGAATGAATAGCTATATAGCTCCAGGTCAGGAAAAGTGGCGCTTGGAAGGAAATTTGCAGATGGTGGTGTTCCATATGTCTGCTGCCCTTGGGAGGTCAGGATTTGGAAGGTGCAAAGAAAGGGTGTTTGGCAGGTTGCTGTAGTGCATTTTAAAACTTATACATACTGCTGCCACTGATGGTAGCAGGAGTGACTATTTAAGTGCCGATTGGGGTACTGATCTTGTAGGCTACTTTGTCCTGGATGGTGTCAGGCTTCTTGAGTGTTGGAGGTGCACTTATCCAAGCAAGTGGAAAGTTTTCCATTACACCCTGACTTACGCCTCTCAGATGATGGACAGGTTTTAGGAGCCTCCTGGATGTTGACGGTGGGGGATTCAGTGATGCTAATCCCAGTGAACGGTAAGGGAAGGTAGTTAGATTCTCTCTTGTTGGAGATGGTCATTACCTGGCACTCGAGTGCCACTCATCAGCACAAGTCAGAATTTTGTTCAAGTCTTGTTGTGTGCTGAACAGATTGCTTCATTATCTGACGAGTTGTGAATGGGACTAAATACTGAAATTATCAGAAAACATTCCCTTTACTAACCTTACCAGGGGAGGGGGAGGAGGAGGAGGAGGAGGAGGAGGAGGAGGAGGAGGAGGGGAGAGAGAGAGAGAGAGAGAGAGAGAGAGAGAAGGTCATTGATGAAGCAGCTGAAGATGGTTGGGCTAAGGATAGTGCCATGAGGAACCACAGCAGTAGTAGCCTAGGGATAAAATGATTGGCCTTCAACAACCATAGCCATCTTATGCTAGGGATGACCCCAGTCAGTGGAGGGTTTTACCCAGTTCCCACTGACATCAATTTTACTAGTGCTCCTTGATGCCACACCAGGTCAAATGTTGCCTTGGTGTCAAAGGCAGTCACTCTCACCGCACCTTGGAATCCAGCTATTTTGTTTATTTTGAACCAAGGCTGAAATGAAGTCTGGAGCTGAGTGGCAGAACCCAAAGTGAGTATGTGATCAGGCTATTGCTATGTCAGTGCTGCTTGATAGCACTGTCAACATCACCTTCCATCTCTTTGCTCGTGATTAAGAGCAGACTGATGACACAGCAATTGGCCAGACTGAATCTGGCCTGCTTTTTGTGGAGAGGACATATGTAGGCAAGTGTCAGACAGATGGCAGTGTTGTCACTGTAGTGGAACAGCTTGGCTAGGGATTTAATAATTCTGTAGCACAAGTCTTTAGCAATATCTCCACAGTGTTCTCAAGGCCCCTAACCTTCACCACATTCAGAACGCTCAGTTGTTCCTTGATATTGAGAAGATAATCTAATTAACATCTCAATGTTGGAGACTTCAGAAGGAGGCCGAAAATGTTTGTGAATGCTTCAGCATTGTCTGTTGCATTCATGTACTGGATTCTGCCACCATTGAGGATAGGACTGTTCAACAGAGTCCACCAACATTCACAACTTACTGTGGCAGCACTGCATAATTATATTCTTGCATTTAATAAATATTTTACATACACTTCAACTTTGGTAATTTCAAGTTGTAAAAGAAGAAATTCTGAATATTTTAGATCAGGTTGGCTACCCAGATTTTAATAATAAAGGATATTAGCAAGGACATGCTGCTCACACTGACTGGAGTTATAACTTAAACAAGCTCTTCTGACTGTACATCAGATATTTTTGATGACAAAAAGATCACTACCTTTAATATGAGTTCCACCACTTCAGTGTGAACAAGACCATGGACAGGTTCCCCATTGACATGAGTTATCAGATCCCCTGCTCGAAGGCCAGCATCATGAGCAGGTCCATCTCCTTCAACATGCTGCAATACAAAGAAAGTCAAAAGTCCAGGATGGGGTATTATGTACCAGTCAATAGCAATTACAATAAAATCTAACCCAATCTGATTTATAATAAAATGTCACAGTTCCCAAGAAACAAGGTGAGTCTCCTTACCCAGACCATATGATGAACTGTAAAGACATCACTCTCTCCCATGTACACTCGAATAGCTCGAAGGGTGAAGCCATATTTTTTTCCAGCTCTGTGTATAACAATTGGAGGCTTCAGATTGTTTATTGCAGGAGAAAAATCTCGGCTTGGTGAGGAATCCCGTGAGGATGGATTGGATGACAAGGAACGTGGTGACATTGGGCTGGCTAAGGGAGAACCAGTGTGGTGGTCTAAGTAAACAAAGTATGAAAAAGCAGTTACCTCATTTGTTTTTTTCTAATAGTTTAAATACCCAAATCATCCTTTACGGGCAACAATATAATTTTTAACTAACTACTTCATCCATTTTATCCCCAAATACATGCCAGCGTAGAGATTTTCTGTTAATCGATATTTATAGTTGAGCTCCTTGAGAAAATAAATGAACTGTTCTCAAAATGTTCAAAAATTGTTCTGAAATAGAATTAAAGTGATTTGTATTTAATACAAATAGGATCTGTAACTAATGCTTTGCACTGGAGTAAAGGTCAATAGTTGACTTCGTCTCAACCTACTTTTAGTAAAATAATACGCTTCACACAGATGAACACATTGTGTTGAACAAGTAATATTCCAACAGCAAAACATCTTAAATGTTACTGTTACTTTCAAATATAACTTTTGGTCTTGAGATCTTTTGAGCTTAACATTCAAACCTACCTGCATCAAACCATACTATCAATTGTTGACACTGCTTGTTAAAACAGACCAAAATATTTAAATGTTTCACTGAAGAGGATGGAAACCTAAATCTGTGCTACAAATTTAGAAGGAATCTGAAGTAGACTGTGCTTTTTCTGGAGAGGAGAGGGGTTGTTGTGGATGTGCACAGAGCTTCTGAGTCAGTTGTATTTGTTAATGACTCACAACAGTGAAATATGAATGAAATTTCATTACTCCATATATCCAAAGTTATTATCTAAACCACAATAAGAACATTAGAATTAGAGACAGGAGTAGACTGTATGGTTCCTTAAGTCTCCTCTGCCATTCAATATGATCACGGCCAATCTTTGGCCTCACTCCATTTTCTATCCGCTCCATTTAGATCCTGATTCTAGGAGATCCATCTTGAACATGTTCAATGGGGAACCAGCCGCAACCCTCTGGGGAAAATAATTCTAAAGATTCACAACCATCTGTGTGAAGAAATTTGTCCTCATGTCAGTGCTAAATAATTAACCCCTTATCCTGAGATTCTTTCCCCATGTTCTAGCTGAGAGAAACAATCTTCAAAGTCCATCATATCAAGGCCCTTCAAAATCTTATGCATTTCAGGAAAATCACTTCTCATTCTACTAAGTTATAGAGAGTTTGGGCACTGTCAACTCAGCCTCGCATCAGAGGGCAAACTCCTCTTCCTCGAAACCAACCTAATGAAGTTTCACTGTACCACCTCCTAGACAAGTAATCCTTCCTTAAATATGGAGATCAAAACTGTACTCCAGATGCAGTCTCAGAGAAGTTGCATACAATTGTAGCAAGACTTTCTTGTTTTGTCCTCCAATCCCTTAACAATAAAAGTCAACGTGCCAACTGCCTTCTTAATTGCATCCTGTATTATTGTGCTAATTGTGTGTGTTCCTGGTACAAGTATACATTGTCTGCTCGAACATAAATATTTAAAGGTTTCATGTCTTTTAAAACACATTCTGCTTTTCTATTCTTACTCGCAATGTGAAGAATCTCATGTCCCCATATTATACTCGATCTGCCCACTCAATGGGCAGGATTTTCTGGCCGATCTCGTTCCATAACTGGAAAATCCTACCCAAGGTCAACAGATCTTTGCTTGATCCCCCCCGGCCTGCTGTGATTCCTGTGGCAGGCAGGACAGAAAAATTCCCCGCAATATGTCTCTATCACTGCAGCCTCTGTGTCCTCTCCCCAGCTTACATTTCCAACCAGCTTTGTGTCACCAGCAAGCAAGATACACTTCGCTGGGTCTTTTTGTCTAAGTCATTAATGTAGGTTGTAAAAATCTGCACTAGCACTGACCCTTATGGTACTGTAATCATTACAGACTGCCAACTTAAAAATGTCCCATTTATATCTACTCTCTGCTTTCTGTCCATTAGCTTGTTAATATACTACACTCCTACTCCACAAGCCCTTATCTTGCATATTAACCTTTAGTGCAGTACCTCTTCAAATGCCTTTTGGAAAACTATTGGCTTCCCTTTATCTAGCCTAACAGTTACATTCTCAAGAAATGAAATTTTCAAACAGAATTTCTCTTTCTTAAACGATGTTGACTTCAGCTAAACATGCTGCAAGTTACTAAGCGCTTTGTTAACAGATAATTCCTTCATAACAGATTCCAGCATTTTTCTGATGACAGATATCAGGATAAAGGGCCTGTAGTTCCCTGTTTCCTCTCCATCTGCTCTCTTGAATAGCAGTGTTACATTTGCTATCTGCCAAACTGATAGGAGTTTAAAAATATAGAGCATTTTGGAAAATTATAAGTGGGTGCATCTACTATTTCTTCAGCTACCTCTATCAGCACCCGGGGATGTAGATCAGAACCGAGGGATCTGTTCCCTCATAATCCCTTAAATTTCTCTCGTACTCCTTCCTCTTCAATTACTTTGAATTCCTTACTGCTATTAATCCCTTGATTTACCTCCAAAAATGGTATGTAATTTGTGCCATTATCATTCCCATGATAATTTCTTCTGTTTGTAAGAAAATGCAATTTAAAAACCTGAGCAGTTATAAATGCTATAAGATGTCAACACCTAATGGTTGCTTAATTAGATTTCCAAAAAGCCACATTGCAAATGCATTACGTTAGATTAAGTTCCAAAATGCAGCTTCCAGAGTCAATAAACTGTCTACAAAGTTTCAGTAAGAAGCCTCACAACATCAGGTTAAAGTCCAACAGGTTTATTTGGTGGCACAAGCCACTAGCTTTCAGAACGCTGCTCCTTCATCACCGTCATCAGGTGATGAAGGGGCAGCAAGCGCTCTAAAAGCTAGTGGCTTGCGTTACCAAATAAACCTGTTGGACTTTAACCTGATGTTGTGAGGCTTCTTACTGTGTTTACCCCAGTCCAACGCTGGCATCTCCACATCATGGCTACAAAGTTTCACTCAGACAGACCAGCTTTAACCCTTACCTGAAGGGATCATTAGGGACAAGGCGGTTGCAGAAGCTGATTTGATCACTTTATTGACTGGCCTGGAGGTGCGCTTCTCTGTTGATTCCCCAGACATGAGCCTGTGCCGAGCTCTGCGAACTGCTAGGTCACTGATTGCTTTTGGAGTTGAAGAGTCTGATCCTTCAGTGCTATTGCTGCGAGATCTTGGATCAGATAAGTCAGCAGTACTGCCAGCTAGAATACAAGTTAAAACATTTTAATAATGGCCTGTATTTTGTGGTCAGCAATGAACAAATGGGAGTCATCTATTCATTACGCTTGCACTGGCCCCTGCAAAATTTCTATAGGATTTTGCAGTGGAACTTGTAATTAGAAAGCCATTTTGGTTCAGCAAATCTGGGACCTATGTCAGCTGGGAGGTATCAATGTAACACCAGTGTAACTTCTTCCAGGTTTAACAAGTGCTTCATGTCATTGTCGCACCCAGTTCAATTTCACCAAACTGCCTGATCAAAAATGTCAATTCCTGATTGTCAATTGGCTGATTTCTAGCATGTGACTTGGTTTAGGTAGTGCCAGATAACAGTAATTGACGAGCAATGGTAATACCATTGAATATAAAAGGGAGGCAGTTCATGCTCTTGTTAGAGACGTTCATTATCAAGGGGTGGTGTGATAGTTATCAGCCACTTATCAGCCCAAGTCTTGCCGCATGCTGACATGGATTGTTTCATTATTGAGAAATTAAGAGTGGAACTGAGGACATCAGCGAACATTCTCACTTCTGACTTTACAATGGAGGGAAGGTCAATTTGCAAAATTTCTGACCAAATAACAATTAGACTGGGTCAATTTAATTCATATACTTACAATGAAAATACTGTTAAAATACCTTTAAAGTTTTCGCAATATTTTATAGTTCATGTATTAATTTTCCATTTCAGTTCCAGAAAGTGCAAATTCTAGTTGGTTTGACAAGACTTAAAAAAGCATAGCACTCCTACAATAATTCCAGAATTATTGCAATTCCCATTTAAGAAACATTCTAATCCCAGCCTTGTCCTTGTACTGGTCCGGGGCTGCAAGTATGAGCATTTCAAAGTGTGGGACTCTCACAAATAGACACAACTACGTCCAATTACTAGCAAGTTGAAACTTCTTTGGTTTAATGAGACAGAATGGAGATAAATGAACAAGTCTTTATTACATCCCCATTATCTCTACAATAGTCAGCTGGTCTTCATATAGAACACTGACATAGGTAACAGCGAGTTAGAAATTCCTAATTAGGATTACCTCTTTAATATGGGAAAGACATATTCATATTATGTGTCATTGTTTTTGAACAGAACTAAGCAGCTGTTAAAATTCAGTTACTGGATGTGGGCTTTGCTGGTGAAGCCAAAATCTATTGCCCATCCTCAATTGTCCTTGAGAAGGTGGTGGTGAACCACTTTCTTGAATGTAACTGAGCGTTTTGCTCAGCCATTTCAGACAGCAGTACAGAGTCAACCACATTGCTGTGGGACTGGTGTCACATACGGGCCAGGCCGATTTCTAAACTACATTAGGAAACTAGATAGGTTTTTACTATAATCTGGTAGTTTCACGAATACTGATACTCACTTTTTATTACAAATTTTTGGGAATGTCAGTTTGTTTAAGCAATCAGCTGTACTACAAATCATTAGGTCAGGCCTCTCAATCACTGGACCAGTAACATAACCATTATGATATATATTATCCAGTGATATATTTCATGAATATATACATTCCTTGTAATCAGTTTTGAAACACAAGTAAGTAGTAATTATGTAATACCTCAGTCAGTTTTAAGCTTCTCATTGTTATTTTTGGATTTAGGACTGCATTAGACTTATTCAGAAATTATTTGCTGACTTTAAATTCCCATTTTCAAATCAGACTATTCATCAAATCCCACTGTGACAATTTGCAAAATTGAGTTCAGTAAATCTGGTAATCTGTCAGGTAACACCTATATAACAAGCATAGAAATTGCTGGATGGCCATAAAAATGTACACGGTTCACTGATGTCCTTCATGGAAAAAAGGTTACCATTCTTACCTAGTCTGGCCTATATATGACCACGGTATCACAATACATTGTTTATAAAAATTCTTTCACCATTGCTGGCATTTATTGCCCATTCCTAATTGCCCTTCAGAAGAGGTGGCATAGTGGTTAGCACTGCTGCCTCACCTGGGTTCGATTCCCGGCTTGGGTCGCTGTCTGTGTGGAGTTTGCACATGCTTTCCGTGTTTGCATGGGTTTCCTCCTACTCCAAAGATGTATGGATTAGGTTGATTAGCCATGCTAAATTGCCCTTTAGTGTTCCAGGCTGAGTAGGTTAGAGGGATTAATGGGATAAGTATGTGGGGTGATGGGGTAGGGCCTGGGTGGGAGTGCTGTCGGTGCAGATTTGATGGGCCAAATGGCCCCCTTCTGCACTGTAGGGTTTCTATAAAGATGCTGGTGAGCGCCTTCTTGAACCACTGCAATCCATGATGCAGGTACACAGCTATTAGGAAGGGAGTTCCAGAAATTTGGCCCAGCCTCGTCCTGGGTGAACTACCTGCTTGATCACAGTTTCACCCCTGCCAAGTAGCAATAGGGAAGGAATAGCAATATAGTTCCCAGTTGGGACGGTGTGCGGCTTTGAGAAGAACTTGACTCAGAATGCGCTCATTACAACTAGTGGGCATTAAGTGCTTTACACAGTCACCCATAGCTCTGGAAAAAAAAATCATAAAAAGCTATTTGCTCATGTGCAGTTCTTTGCAACAGTTTTTGTCAGGAGTATATTACCAGTTAAAGTTGAGCTGCTGATGTTACTGATTGTCGAAGCAGGTGTGGCTGGACTAACATCTACTAGTGTGAGGTCCCTTTCTGTAGGCTGTTCTGGGATAGTTAAAGACACATCTTCCCACGTCCGAGTTGCTTGCTGCTTCTTTCCCTCATCTTCTCCTGAGATAGCAAAGCGTGGCATTTCCATAAGAGTTGAGCAACGGCGCCTGACTGTTAGAGGAGGACTCGAATCACTTTCAGTGTGAGATGATTCTGACAACGACATACGCTTTCGGATACTGAAGAAAGGGGGGGAAAAACAGCTATGAATAAGACACAAAATTACATAAGTGGTATGTTGGTAATGTATCATTGAATAAGACTGTCTTAGTCATTTGGGCTGGCCAAGTAACAGAATATCAGTCATGATTACTAGTGAAAGCTGCTGTTTTCCAGGATAAATGTTTGTGCCTCCCTTCCACTCCTTAGAATATAGGGCAATTTACACTGAAAAGTTTAGACTTCTACATCATAGTAGCCTTCAAAGATTGTACAAACACTGATCTCCCAGCATTTGTCTTAAAGATATGTACCCATACGCGAGTTATGAAGGACAGTAGCACCAGTATTTATTCATCATGTCAGACAAGAAAAATACAGATTTGAAATGGCCACACTTTCTGATGCCAAATCTATATTTTGCATTTGTGTTTGAGATATAAGGAGAGGCTGGATAGACTGGGACTTTTTTCTCTGGAGCATCGGAGGCTGAGGGGTGATATTAAAGAGATCTCTTAAATAATGAGAGGCATAGATCAGCTAGATAGTTAATATTTTTTCCCAAAGGTAGGGGAGTCTAAAGCTAGAGGGCATAGGTTTAAGGTGAGGGGGGAAGAGATACAAAAGGGTCCAGAGGGGAAATGCTTTCACATGCAGGGTGCTGTGTCTGGAACAAGCTTCCAGAGGTAATAGTTGAGGTGGGTAAAAAGTGTTTAGACAGTTCCATGGGTAAAATGGCTGTAGAGGGATATGGGCCAAACATGGGCAATTGGGACTAGCTTAGAGGTTAAAAACAAAGGGGTGGCATTGACAAGTTGGGCCGAAGGGCCTGTTTCCATCGTGTAAACTTCTACGACTATTTATTTGCAATTAATTTTTCTACATGATTAAAAGAAATAGGTGAGGGAGAAGCTGAGTTCTTCCTTACCCATTAAAAGTCAGATTTGGCCAACACAAAAATATATTTATCAGCTTTGATGTGTATCATGCTATACAATAAAATGATGCAATGACACCTTTTCACTGAGAAAATATCCTCACAGCATTACCAAGTCCCAAAACATAAATCTTGAAAATTGTCTCTTTGATTTAAAATTAAATGGAAGAATGAATGGGAAATCCTGTCCTGAATTCTGCCTGATGCCAAGCCTGGTGGTTTGATTGTTAAGGATTAAATGGGGGCTTAGGTTGTCTTACCAGGAAAAGGTGAACAGTGGTCAGGGAAGCTCTGCTAATGAGGATAAACTATTAGTCTCTACTTAGAGGGATAAGGACAGTAGATACACAGGAACACTGCCACACGGAAGTTCCCGTCCAAGCCACACATCATCCTGACTTGGAACAATATCTGGGTCACTATTGTTGGGACAAAATCCTGGAATTCTTTTCCTAACAGCATTGTGGGTGCTGTTACTACACAACATGGACTTCAAGAAGTCATCTCATCATCACCTTCTCAAGGGTGATAACGGATGGGCAATAATTACTGGCTAAGCAGTTCTCACAGTTCTACAAATCTTTTTTACACCCTCCCCAGTGCCTCAATATCCTTTTTTATAAATACGGTGAGTAGAATTTTAAACCATTTCCCGAGTGTGCTCTAGCTAAGGTTTGAAACAAGTTTAGCATAACTTTTTCATTCTAGCAAAGAAAATTCTTACACTTGATACTATAAATAGAATTCAAGGAATGATAATTTGCCAGTTCAAAATATGGGTGATGAACATGGGTGATTATTTGTTAAATGTGCCTCAATAGAAGCAAAGGGTAAAATTTGATTCCTCTACATCAAAAAGACACAGGATTAGTGTTAAAAAATGGTAGTTGCTGGGAATGATCATCTCACAAGGATTGATATTGCTGAGGTGCATTAATTGGAAAAAATATCGCAGTTCAGGATGGGTACGCACAACTGCATTAACAAGAGACTCACACAATTTTCTTCTCTAGAATTTAACATTAAAAAGAATTTGGCATTTAACATTGAAAACAAACTTTTTGTCAAGTTTCACAAGAATAGATCTGTTCTGCTACAATATCAAACAAACTAAAGTTTCAGTTGGAATATTGTTGAAAAATTCTGCATGTGGCTAGTAATCTTCTTGCACTTTCAGCAAACATCTTTTAAATTCAGTTGACCATTGATGATTTGTAGCTTAAGTTTTTCTAATGAAAAGCATTCTTACGTTCTTAGATATTTCCCCACCTCCCTCCTCAATAAAAGATCTAAGAAATGTAGATAGCTATGGACATGAAATGCTCCTTTTAAATCACCATCTATCTGATTAATCTGTCCAACATTAACTTTCTAAGAAATTTCCATTAAACCTGCGACGAGACATAACCTGGTCAGCTCCACAGTTGATCATTACAGTTTAAAAAAAATACTGACAACCACCAGCTGATCACAATCTGATTCTGAGCAGAAAGCACTGGCCAATTTTAATTCCTCTCTGGATTTGACGGTAAACAGTTAACTTACATTTCCGGAGATCCAATTATCCAGCTCCTATCTCGTGTCTTCAGGCTACTGACACCATCCAATTTGTCAGTTCGATCCTCTTTTTCCTCACTGAAGCTCCGTTTGGTTGGCGGTGGTGTTTTCCTTTCTTCGTGTAATGAAAGCCGTTCCATGCTACTGTAAACCTGAAAGATTGAGAGGTTAATTAGTTTCCATGGTCTCTGCCTAATTGTAGAAAGTAGTTTTGCGTCAAGAATTGCAGAAACTCAGGAAAGACAGAAAAAAGATTCTTGAACTTAGATTTTTGCAACATGCTTCATTTTTCACTTAGCATAAAGGAAAGTAGAGATGTTTGTCGGAGGGCAATCATCTTCATCCCAGGACATTGCTGCAGGCTTCCTTTGGACAGTATCTTGCGCCCAGCCATATTTGGCTGTTTCATCAATAACCTTCCCTTCATCATCAAGTCAAATGTGGGGATGTTTGCTGATGGTTGTGCAAATACTGAAGCAATCCATTTCCCCCATGCAACACGACCTGGACAATATCTAGACTTGGACTGATATGCGGCAAGGAACACCCGTGCCACACAAATGCTACTAAATAACTATCTCCAACAAGAGTGAGTCTAATCTCCCAGTGGCATTCAATAGGATTAACATCTGAATTGTGTATCCACTTCTAAGTTGTCCATCTATCTCAGACTAATCGATTCAAGCTGGTCTCTTTCTCCTCTCTCTCTTTCTCTCATTTTTCAATTCTGACATGTTACTTTGTCTTATTACAGTTGTTGACGAAATAGTTTTTATTTTAAAGGGGATTTATTGGATCTTGTCCTGTGTATATCTGATATACAATATAACATGTAACTATTTTGTGAACAAATTACATAATTGAGAACTTTGTCCAAAAGTTAAACTCTTGATTCTAAGTCATCAATTAAAGCTTAATTAAATTTCATTAACACACATATCAAAGAAGCACACGGCTCACATTTAGAGATTAATACATTATTTAAAAAATGAATTTAATTTAGTTATGTGTATTTTTGTTTCCAAATACCATCCATTAGCACCTTTGTTTTGGAACCAGTCATTTGTTCTTCATGTTTGCTTTTATTTCCCACTTTCCTATTTAAGTCTGCAGACTACAATAAAATAATTCCAGCTGGGGAGTCAATAGTCTTTTCTGTTATTTGGGGCAGCACAGTGGTTAGCACTGCTGCCTCACAGTGCCAGGGATCCAGGTTTGATTTCTGGCTTGGGTAACTGTCTGTGTGGAGTCTGCACATTTCCCTTTGGCTATGCGGGTTTCCTTCAGATGCTCGGGTTTCCTCCCACAGTCCAAAGATGTGCAAGTTAGGTTGATTGGTCATGCTAAATTGAGCCAAGTTTCGAGAGATTAGCAGGGTAAATGTGGGGTTAAGGGGATGGGGTGAGATTGTTGTAGGTGCAGTTTCAATGGGCCAAATGGCCTCCTTTTGTACTGCAGGGATTCTATGATTCTATTTCTGCAGAATCCCCACCATCAACATCCTGGGAGGTCTCACCTCCTGACTCTGCAAAACCTTTCCACCATCTACAGGTACAAGTCAGGCATGCAAGTGTAACCCCAACAACACTCAAGAAGCTCAACACCATCAAGGACAAAGCACCCTGTCCACCATTTTAAACATTTACATGCTCCACAACTGGTGTACATTGGCTGTAGTCAGCACCATCTATAAGATGAAATACAGCAACACACCAAGGTTTTTTTTAATAGCACCTTCCACATCAAAAACCTCTGTTGCCTAAAGGAACGAGGACAGGAGGTGCACGGGAATACCGCCACCTGCAAGTTTCCCCCAAAGTAATTCACCATTCTGACTTGGAAATGTATCATCATTCCTTCTTCACCTGTCCCTAACAACACTGTGGGTACATTTATATCATATACACTGCAGTAGCTCAAGAAGGCTTTGTACCATTTTCTCACAGCAATTAGGGATGGGTAATAAATGCTGGCCTTACCAGATCCATAAATAAATTACCAGCCCACTTACCAGTTAATTACATGCCCTTTTCCAGATATTGAGATCAGATCTTTACCGTGGTAGATTAGATTATGTACTGGTGCTCTGAAACAGGGGTTGATCTCATTTGAATTTTAAGAACAGGGAAAAGACTAGTTAAGTGTATGTTTCTTTCTGAATAAAATAGGCCTTACCTGTATCAAGCTTCTCACCAAATCGTTTAATTTTTCTTTTTGAAAACCTATCTGGTTACCACGTGGATCAGTTCAAATGAACTTGCTTCTTGAATTTTATGATTGTAAACCCTGAAGAGGCCCAGTATTATCACTCATGTTCAGAGATCCAGATATTGTACTTACCTTGCTGAACCTCGGTGAACATGATGAAAACTGTTTAATTTCTACACGGTCATCCTCATTAGTATCCTCCTCTTCATCAGAATCGAGATGGTGGTATCTATCAGATCGAGCTAGGAAAACAAGGATAGCTGTGTCAAAAATTAGTACTAATTCAGTGATTTAAAACTGTCACAATTGCCTAACATATTACGTCCATCAAAAACTTTGTGATGGCACAACATCAGATGGTTGAAGTGCTAGTTGAAAATAATGGATCAAACCATATACTAGCAACAAATGGAATCCTGGTAAAATTGAGCATCAAATACTAGTGACATTGACAACACTTGGGGGAGGTGATGGTTAGTGGTATTATCAATAGACTATTAATGCTGAAACTCAGTTAATGTTCTGGGAGCCAGGTTGAAAACCCACCACAGCAGATGATGGAATTTGAATTCCATAAAAGATTTCTGGAATTGAATCTACTGATGACCATGAAACCATTGTCAATTGTCAGAAAAACCCATCTGGTTCACTAATGTCTGTCAGGGAAGGATCTCTTGTCTTATGTAATGTGACCTACATGCGACTCCACAGCCACAGCAAAGTGGTTGATTCTCAACTGCCCCCTGTCAACTAGGGATGGGCAATAAATGCTGGTCAGCAAGCAATGCCCATGATCCACAAATAAATTTTAAAAACTGATCTTTTAACCTCTAGCAATTCTGAAAAAGTCACATAGGACTTGAAACACTGGCTGGATTTTTTTGGTCCTGCCCACCATGGGAATGCCAGTGTGGAAAATCTGAGGGACCAGCAAAAGATCTGTTGACTTTGGGGTGGTGGGTGCATTTCCAGCCTGCAGCAGACATAAACGCCGAAGATGCTGCCAAACTAGCTGTTATTCCAACACTTCCTGTTTTTATTTTTAACCTCAGGCCACTGGTTTCAGAACTCCACCTACTGTCAAAGTAACTGGTGTCATCTTCTGATTCAAGCTGCGGAATGAATTCAGCCTTCTGACGAAGCAAACTGTTCCAGTCCAGGTCTGTGAAAAACCGATGTTGCTTAACTTCATAGACACTGCCTAAGGAGGATAAGCCATAGTTCTGTATTGATTCAGGTCCAAAATTTTTGATCTCAAACAAAAGAGCAAAGCTCATAGTCCTCCAATCCACCCTTTACAAACCACAAGCAAACCCTTTCTAGGAAAAAAGTTAATTTACTCTTCTAATTCCTGTACTGAAAAGTACAATAAGTGAGCAAATATATAAGGTAGCAAATGCACATGCACAGTTTAATTTTTCTCAGTGTAAAAAAGATCACTTTGTCCTGATAGCTAGCTAATTGCTTCTCTGGTTAAAGTTTGATATTGAGATTTCAGAACAAACTTGTAAAGAAAATTAGAAATTGCGATAAAGCAAGAAGAGTAAATAGAGAGAGAAAGTAGCAATTAAAATGCACAAACACAAAGGAGTATTTTAAAAGCATGACTAACTTGTTCATGCTCCAAAAATGTTAAGGTTCCATTTCAGCAATTTCTGCAAGTATCTCCAACATTGATCATACTTCAGAAAAGCAAATGCTAATCATTACCTGCACCCAGTCGTTCCAATGGATTTTGCCTTAGAAGTTTTGAGATGAGGTCCTCTGCATCCGGTGGTAAAGCTTCATCTCCATCTGGCCAAGCTATCTCATCTTAGCAATAAAACAAAAAGTTTATGATTGAAGATTTTATATGAAACTAATAAATACTTACATACTTGAAAAGGCTAATTCAAATAATTCTGAACTATCGCCAAAATCAAGTCACATAATTATAAAATTGTGATCACATGTCCATCACTCATGAGCCAGCTCATTGAAAGAAGTCACCTGGTCCCATTATTTTGTCTTTTTCCAATGTATGCTTTAAATTTATTATCTTTCATCTATTTATTCACTTCCCTTTCAAAGGCTACTATTAATTTGTTTCTACCATGTTTTTGGTAGACCATTCTGGGCCCCATAATGATCTCCAAGGTCACTTGTGTTTAATGGTACAAGTTTAAATTCATGCCCCTCTAGTTACTGGCACATGACCAGCAGACTGAACTTCCCTCTTTGCATTATTGAAATCTATCTTCTTAAACTGAGCCCAGTTTACACGGTAACAGTTTTAGTCAGGAGACAACTATGGGTTCATCTGGTCCACTCACTCACAATGTTCCCTCAGTACTCCGAATTTCATTTATTGACAAGAATCTCTCCAGTTATTTCTGAAACCCATTAAGATTAATTGTTCCACCAGCCATACTAGTATTCTGTTCCATAGCCTTTTAGTAAAAGAAAAGTTGCTCCTGTCTTTCCTGTATTTCTTTGGTGTCCTTAATTTGTAAATACGATCTTTAGTACTTGTGCACC
Organism: Carcharhinus amblyrhynchos; assembly: GCF_965287045.1. Classification (NCBI taxonomy): domain Eukaryota; kingdom Metazoa; phylum Chordata; class Chondrichthyes; order Carcharhiniformes; family Carcharhinidae; genus Carcharhinus; species Carcharhinus amblyrhynchos. The sequence continues at coordinate 34,241,088 of NC_137332.1, read as the reverse complement.
TTATAGCAGAAAAACTGATACAGATCCAATTTGTTCAGACCTTTCAAAATTCTAAACGCTTCAATCATATCCGCTCTCAGTCTTCCCTTTTCCAGAAAGAGAAAGCCTAAGATAGTCAATCTTTCTTCATACCTCATTCCCTTAAGCTCTGGCCCATTTCTGCACTGTCTGAAAATAACTGAATATTCTCTTTCAAATGGGGAGATGGAAACTGGAACATAGACGTAAGATTAAAGGCCACAGAATTAGGGCTGAAAGAAGGAGAAACTTTTAAAAATATAGAGCTTTGTCAGTGTGAAATTCATTCTTGGTGTCAGTGATTAAGATGTGGGTATGCCGGCGTTGGACTGGCGTAAACACAGTAAAAAGTCTGACAACACCAGGTTTTAGTCCAACCGATTTATTTGATAATAGACTCACAAGCTTTCGAGGTTTCCCTCTTTGTCAGGTGAATGGAGAGTTCTGGCCTCAGACAGAGCATATAAAGCACAGACAGTTTAGAGATTACTGATTTGTCAGTGATTAAAACAGAGATCACGTTAATATTTAAGATTAGAAAGCTGGCGAAAGGAGAGGATTATAAAAGGGTATGGAAATGGGATGTGCACATGGAGTTGGACCACTGCTTATGTGTAGGATAAGTCTCATCTGTTTCTAGACTGTAATTTTGATGTAATTCTATGTAAAATCAATGAACATGTGCAAAATTATTATATTCAATACTTAACAAATGTTAAGTGGCATAGTGGTTAGCACTACCACCTCACAGCACCAGGGACCCATGTTCAATTCCCAGCTTGGGTCACTGTCTGTGGGGAGTTTGCACGTTCTCCCCGTGTCCGCGTGGGCTTCATCTGGTTTCCTCCCACAGTCCAAAGACATGCTGGTTAGGTGCATTTGCCATGCTAAATTCTCCCGCCGTGTACCCGAACAGACGCTGGAGCGTGACGACGAAGGGATTTTTCACTTTAACTTAATGTAAGCCTACTTGCGGCACTAATAAATAAACTTCAGCTTTACTTTACTTTAAGCTGTTTCAAATAAGTTTACAACTTTATTAAATAAAAGGTACAAAAGACTTCTGTGTGTGCATTAAACAACATGCAAAAGAGCATTTTGTGATTATACAAGACTGCAATCCATCTTGAATGATAATGTACTGTCAAAAGGATTTTTGATTTCCATTGTAAAAATAGCCACTGGATTTTGCGATCAGTGGTGAAGCAACTATGCTCACCACTGACCTTGAGGAAAATTGGCCACAAAGATCCAGTGATCTCTGCAATGTGGATTTTTCCTTTCCTGAGTGGAGTTTAAATCTGGCACCAAGTCAACAGTGTTAGCAGCAACAATGTCTGTAAGCATGGCCAATTGTGCAAAAGAATACTCAGCAACAACAAAACAGGAAGTTAAAATCATTAATTATCAGCATTTTTAATATAAATTTTTCAGATAATGATTTAAATGATGACCACATTAAAATTAAAGCTAAAATATAAACAAAGTATAAACACAATTAAAATTGTGGAATCTTGTTTCTAATCGTAATGGAGAAAATTAGATTGCCCAAAAATAACACCAGCTTTTCTGTACCAGTGAGATTGATAAGCAACAATTATGAACTTAAAACAGTTTAAAAACTCAGTTACATCTCATTCAACAAGGTGCAACTTTGCGTTAAAGTGGAAGTTTCTGTGAATTTACTGATTCCTTAGCTACTGCATTCTGGTAGAACCTGAACACACCTGCTCGAGCAGCACAGAATCACTGAGAGCTACTTCTAGATTTCTGTGTTAGTCTGTGCGTGTGTGGAATCCCAAAGTTGCTGGTAGTTTTAGTGGAGTAATGTGGCAAATGCTGACAGTTTCAGCATCATCATCACTGTAAAATACAGGCAAACGTTTGGGTTTCGAGAAGCAGGTCTGCATTGGAGGGCTTTTTGATGCTCCTCTCCGCAGTTCTTCACACACCATAACTAGGGTGAAGGCAAGTCCAAAATTCCAAAACATGACTTACCACTGATCACTTGTCCAAACAGTTCCTCTGGAGTATCTCCAAAAAAAGGAACACATCCCACCAGAAATTCATATAGGATTATGCCCATGGCCCACCAGTCCACTGGTTTCCCATAACCCTGCCGCAGTATTACTTCAGGAGCGATGTATTCTGGAGTTCCACATACCTTTGTCAAGAGGAAGAAGCCAGATTTTACCAAGTTTGTTTTCCTGTGCATTTGAACCCATGTTATAAATTTATGATTCAACAAAACACTTTCCAGTTTAGTAAACATCAATATGGTGAAATGGATGGAATATTCACTCTAATACTTTTATATTTTGAAATACCCAGAAAATGAAAGCACCTCAACAAACTGCTTGATTTCTTTTAACATTGAACATATCACTAAAAGCTAGAATGTCATTAAATGTACAAACTAGAAGCTGATCCTGCATTGAATAAATTGGTAATTATGCTTCAGGGATCTTAATTAAGCAGGGCACTTAACAATAGTCACCTGACAAGACAGAATATATATTAAAATTCACCCCAAGATCACAGTCTCCTCTCTGTGTCTTTATTTGTGAATTTATCAACAGACAATAGCAACCTGCATTATTATAGCAAGACATAGGCTGTAGCACAATGGTATTGTCACTGGATGAATAATCCAGAGATCCAGGGTAATGCTCTGGGGACAAGGGTTGAATCACACCCTGACAGACAATGAAATCTGAATTCAATAAAATCTGAAATTAAAAGTCTAATAATGACCATGAAACCACTGTCAGTTGTTTAGGGGAAGGAATTTGTCATCCTTACCTGGTTTGACCTACATGTGACTCCAGATCCACAGCAATATGGTTAACTCTAAAATGGTCTAATTTAGTTCAAGGGCACTAATCGCTGGCCCAGCCAGCGAGGCCCACATCCCATGAATGAATATTTTTTAAAAAGCTGCAAAGTGAAAATAAAACATACTGATGCAGCAGGCAGCAGTTTTTCCAAGTATTAAGGCAGTTTATTTTTCATGAAGCCATAATCCTTGAACTTGGTGTTCCCACAGGAACAAATATTCAAAGTTTAGGGCTTAAACAAGGCAATTTATGCAAATTATTGAGTAAGTAGGGTTGCGGTTCATCAAATTTGTTTCACTTAAATGCTTCTGGTCAATACAGGTGAGACCTGAGACCTTGTCTTGATTTGGAGATAGCTCTTTAGAGAGCAGCGCATTCTCCAAAGAGTTATGTTTTCTTGTCCCTCATACAATTCTGTTCAGTAACATGACAACAAAATAAGGAGGAAAGCATATAAATTTTATGGTATCCTTTAGGGATTACAGTGTTTCTGTATTACGATTTCAGAGTTACTTCATCCAAAGAATAATGTTACAAAGGAATGCCCAGTGTTCCTTTCTATCCTGTTACTTACCCAACAGAAGCAACTAAAAAGTGCACTTAATTTCAAGGACATTGTGTAAAAGGAACTGTAAACAACATTCAGGATTGGAATTTTATAAATGTAATTTCTCACTTAATTGCCAACTCCAAAATTTTCTGATAGAAGGAGAGATAACAAATAAAGCAGAGTATATCGTGGTCAGTTACTGTCGCAACAATGAGATTAACACCAAATGGAGTCCATAAAAATAGTTCCACAACAAGAGATCAGTAAACAACAGCACTCAAAACGTTCAGAAGATGATCATTGGTGGTTATCACCTGCTTGTCAAGAAATTCTCTTGCATCTTTTTCAATGTGTCCTTCATATAGATTAGTAGTGAGACTCATCAGTCCAATCTTTGACAGTCCAAAATCTGTCAGCTTTATGTGACCCATTGAAGTGATAAGCAGACTGTGGGAGGGAATAACGCAATCAATATTAGAGGTTTTACAATGTATTTCATGATTGCCAATACATTTTGTCATGCAAAGACCTTCTCTCAGTTAACAGATTTCTTCAATTTAAGTAATTATGTCAAATTGTCAATACTTTAAATATTGTCAATATGTTAATAGGCTTAGATTTGTATAAATCAATAAAGCTTCAATACTAGTAGCTTAAATTGAAGATGGTAATCTAATCTGAGGGTTCAGATGACAGTTATTGTGCTTTGAGGCCAACTTTCAAAATATCCATGATTCCACATGAATGCAAGATTAATGTAATTGAAACAATCATCGAATTATCCAGCATTACATATTTAAAATGGCAATTTCAGAACTCAAAACAGATTTTTAAAATTATAAACAACCAGCTCATTTGTGGCATTAGGATGATGTTTCTTTACATAAATTATTTGACTTCAGTAATTTGTGTAATCTTTGTGCTAGATAAAATACAGCAGCTGCTTCTTTGTAAAATTGTTTTTAGATGCCATATGCATAAACAGTATGTGCCATATCAGTGATCATATTATATCAGTGTACAAAGCACAAGTGTAAAGACAAAAGTGAGCATAACATAATCATCCAGATTATTTTTTATTAAAGGAACTGATATTGAATTAACTATTTTCATTATCAATTATGTGCGAGAGGAAACATTCCAGTCTGTCCTGAAATTTACCAATTTCATGCTTATGTCCACTTGCTTCATTATTTTAAAGAAATCTGGACAAATTAAGTTGCTGAGTTAGGGAGTGTCAAACAGCATTAAACATACCCTAGAAGAAGCTCATGCACATTGGTAAAGAAATATTATATGTTATGCACGGATGCTCAGTAGCGAAGATAGGAAAGTTTTGGAATTTACCACAGTGAACATAAGAACATAAGAAATAGGAGCAGGAGTAGGCCATCTAGCCCCTCGAGCCTGCCCCGCCATTCAATAAGATCATGGCTGATCTGTCGTGGCTCAGTTCCACATTCCCGCCCTCTCCCCATAACCCTTAATCCCCTTTGCCTATCAAAAACCTATCAACCCGCGTCTTAAAAATATTGAGCGAGGTAGCCTCCACCACTTCAACAGGCAGAGAATTCCAGAGATTCACCACCCTTTGAGTGAAGAAGTTCCTCCTCAACTCCGTTCTAAACCGCCCCCCCCCTTTATCCTGAGGCTGTGCCCTCTAGTCCTACTGTCCTTTCTGAGTGGGAAGAGCCTCTCCACCTCTATCCTATCCATCCCATTCAACATCTTATACATCTCAATGAGATCTCCCCTCATTCTCCTAAACTCTAACGCGTACAAGCCTAGTTTATTCAGCCTCTCCTCATAGTTCAACCCCCTCAACTCCGGAATCAGCCTAGTAAACCTCCTCTGCACTCCCTCCAAGACCAAAATATCCTTGCATAAGTGCAGCAACCAAAACTGCACACAGTACTCCAGCTGCAGCCTCACCAGTGCCCTGTACAGCTGCAGCAAGACCTCCCTACTTTTATATTCAATCCCCCTCGCTATGAAGGCCAGCATCCCATTTGCCTTCCTGACCACCTACTGCACCTGCAGGCTGGGTTTTTGCGACTCATGCACAAGGACCCCGAGGTCCCTCTGCACCGTCGCATGCTGCAGTTTTTCGCCACATAAGTAATAGTCCTTCCTACCATTATTCCTACCAAAGTGGACAACCTCACATTTGCCAACATTAAATTCCATTTGCCAGTTCCTGGCCCATTCGCCCAGCCTATCTAGATCCTTCTGCAGACTCTCCACACCCTCCGCGCAATTTGCCATTCCACCAATCTTGGTGTCATCAGTAAATTTCGACACCATACACTCGGTTCCCTCCTCCAGATCATCTATATAAATGGTAAATAGCTGAGGCCCCAGCACCGACCCCTGGGGCACTCCACTAGTCACCAACCGCCAATCCGAATAGCACCCATTGACCCCCACTCTCTGCCTCCTATTTGACAGCCAATCCTCTATCCATGCTAACACCCTACCCCCAACTCCATGCCCCCTGACCTTCTGCAATAACCTCTTGTGAGGCACCTTGTCAAACGCCTTCTGAAAATCAAGAACGACCACATCCACCGGCTCTCCTCTATCCACCACCCTAGACACATCCTCATAGAACTCCAATAAATTGGTCAGACACGACTTCCCCTTAACGAAACCGTGCTGCGTCTGCTCTACCAAACAATTCTCCTCAAGATGCCTCGCTATTTTCTCCTTGATCACGGATTCTAACATTTTTCCTACAACAGACGTTAAACTAACCGGTCTATAATTCCCTGCCTTTTGCCTGCCACCCTTCTTAAACAACGGTGTAACATTAGCCGTTTTCCAATCTTCCGGCACTTCCCCGGAATCCAGTGACATCTGGAAAATAATCACCAAGGCATCCACTATCACCTCCGCCATTTCCTTCAGAACCCTTGGATGCATTCCATCCGGTCCTGGGGACTTGTCCACAATCAGTCCCTCCAGTCTGTCGAGCACCGCCTGTCTAGTAACAATAATGTCATTCAGGCCCTCCACTCCTACCATCTTTCCATCGCTAACACCTGGCAAATTATTCACGTCCTCCTCCGTGAAGACCGAAACAAAAAAGTTATTCAGGGCCTCAGCCATTTCCCCATCCCCTACCACTAAGTCCCCCCTCTCATCCTCTAAGGGTCCAACGTTCACCCTAGCCAGCCTCTTCCTTTTTATGTATTTATAAAAACTCTTGCTATCCTTTTTTATATTAAGCGCTAGCCCAGCTTCATAGTTTATCCTACCCTTCTTTATCAACTTCTTTGTCATTCTTTGTTGACATTTAAACCTCTCCCAATCCTCTTCTCACCCACTACTCTTAGCTACTCTAAACACATCCGCTTTTAATTTAACACTTTCCTTCACCTCCTTCGTTATCCACGGCTGATTACCTCTCCTCCTAAGATCCTTTTTAACCGTCGGAATAAATTTCTGCTGAGCACCAAGAAAGATCTCCTTAAAGATCCTCCACTGCTCCTCAGCAGACCTACCATCCAACACACTCCCCCAATCAACATTCGCCAATTCCTCTCTCATCCTACCATACTCCCCTCTGTTCAAACAAAGGACACATGTCCGGGAACCCACTTTCTCCTCCTCCATCTGCATCAGTGTCAACGAGGTTAATTAACAGCTGGAATTCATCTCAAAGACAGTTACTAAGATAAGCTAAAACAAGCTTTTTGGTCCTGTGCAACTCATTGAAGGGATCACATTTATAACAGGTACAACTTGTTGAGAATAAAATAGAGACTAAGAGCAGAGCTATTGAGAGGGACAAGCGAGAAGAAGCAGCTGGGACCTGTTCTTTCGGGAGGTAGAATAAGATAACCCAGCAGGAACACTTGAAGAGAGGAGAGAAGCCTGGAACTGCAACTCAAGGGAATGGAAAAAGCTCTATGTGGAAAAGGTGAAAGGAGATTTGGGGTGCAGCACTTCAAAGGGAAAAAACAAAAATATTACATCTGGTAGAAGGAGAAAGAGAAAAAGAAGCCAGCAGCATTGTTTAGAGAAACTAGGATCCACATCGTGGATGGAGGGAGATAAGAGAGAAATGCTTGAAGTGGTACTTTATGAGGGGAGCTTGAATAGAGGGAAGGGAGTATGATTATTAAGGTTGCTTTTTATGAAGCTTTGCTCTTTATCCATGAAATAGGTTGACAAATTTTTGCAGGAGGCTAGGTGAATGTGTGGACAATCTTGAACTCTTCTTCCAGGTAAATGCTTTTTGGCCGAATAAGGTATGTCAAAATAATTGACAAAATGTTTAGGCACATTATGCAAAAGTGAGCAACATTTGCGATAATCAAATTGATTCTGGATTCACTGAATTAGTTTACGAAAAAAAGCAATAAGTGGCAAATTTTCAAGAAATTAGAACATTTTTGTTAGAAACAGAAGGAAATATTTTGGAAATGGTGCAAAGATTTTGGCACATTAACATATGCATTAGGAAAATAAGCAATTACTTCATATTGCATTGTTTCTGTTTCACAAAATGGAATTACTAAGACTTTAGTAGGTAGGTTTCTCTGAAATTGTAGTTTTCTCCAGAACTCCCCTGTTCTTTTTCTAATAGTATGTGATATTTCACATCCAGCTCAGATGGCTCATAGTGCCATTAATTTTCCAAGTACTTCTTTCCAACAATAACCTTAGATTCCTCCCACACCTTTTCTGCTGTTATTGGTATGCTTTTAAGTGACTCCTACCATGAAGACAGATACAAAATACTTGTTCAAAGTTTCTTCCATTTCCTTGCTTCCCGTTAATTATCCAGTTTCAACCTGTCAGGGACCAATGTTAACTTCAGCTTCTCTTTTTCTTTTTATCTACTTTTATCTCTTATTGTTATTTTTAAATTTCTTGCACACTTTACTCTTATATTCAAATTTCTCCCTCTGTCACTATTTCAGATCACTCATTGTGGGTGAATTGTGGTGTGCAGAGATTCAAAGGGTAAAAAAAATTATTCTCAGCCTTCACAAAAATGACTTGCTCAGGAAGAGTTTGAGGTAAAGCAACACATACAGCCAGTTCTTTATTTTACAAGATAACAGTGAGATTCAGTTGGTAGGGGATTAAACTAAGGTGATCTTAAATACATTCAGAAAGAGACACGCAAAATTTCCTTGGGACGGGAAAGCATATTGACATTGGAGATACATGGACTATTTTCAATGGATCAAAGACTGCTCATAGGGGTTAACATTATAAAGGGCTTGATCAAGTGAATAGGGAAAGACTATTTCCCCTGATTGTGTTGTTAGCGATAAGCGGTCATCAAGTTAAAAGTAGCACAGAAAACAGCGAGGAGAGTGGATAGGAATTTCTTCATGGTGAAAATGTGACAATTCAACTGAGAACTCCAAAAATTCAGTACGTGCACTTGGAGTTATCATGTGGTTATTAGGGATTTTGCGAATTTGTAGATCCAGTCATTGTCAGCGACAGCCTAACACTTAAGTTCCTCAAATCCAAGTTATTAGTCTGGTGGTCAGTGCATGAGTTCATACTTGTCTGGTTTGAGGTCTCGGTGAACAATTCCATAATTGTGTAGGTACTCCAAAGCCAGCACAGTCTCTGCAAAATACATCCTGGCCATTTCAACTGGTAAAGCACCAATATTCTTCAATAAAGTTGCACAGTCTCCACCTATTGTATAAAATACAAAAAAGGACACTTGTAGAAATACTTTGCTATTTATCAATGTTGGAAATTGGAATTTGAATGTATCCCTTTTAACAAAGAACATAAATACCATACCGCCACTCCTCTAACTCTAATAGGTTGACATGTTTTAAGGTCGTGTTTTGAAATTAATATGAACAATGTAATATAAATCCTACTAACTGGCCAATCTAGAGTCCAGGAAGTTGACTCTTTAGCTTCCATGCTTCATTTTCAACCAGTTCTACCAAACTTTTAATTTTATGATCAATAAAAGGCAGTTGCTGAGATCAGGAATTTTGGTGCTGCAGGTTTGGTTCAGCGTATTAGGTATTGTAGTGCAAGATGGAACATCATGTGAGATCAGGTTCTTTGCAGATGACTGCCGAGTCCATAAGCTATTACTGAAGCAGATGAGGTTAGCCTTCAGGAAGATCTAAATAATCTCATTAAATGGGTCAATGTAGGGGAAATGAAATTCAACGGAATTGATGTAGCATCAAGCAAATCAGCAGTACTCAATGCCCATCATTACCCAACTGCACAATGCATAATTCCCCCCTGAAGTTAACTTTGCCATTACTTAAGAACCCACATCCAAAATAATTTTAAGATGGAACGCTTGGGTTCATGAAATGGAACTGCAGTAAAGGAAATGCTGTACCAAACACTGGTAAAACTTCTGGGGTACAGCGCAGCCACTTGGGACCCACATACGGCTATAAACATTAGCTTCCTTGGAAAAAGTTCAACGTCATGCAGCCAATTTCATACAAACAATTGCTTGCAAGATACTGGTGTCTCCCAGTTGATCAGATCGCAGGGCTGACAAATCTCCAGAACTGAAAAGTTGACATACAATATATAATTTTGAATGGATAAATAAATATTTCTAAGCAACTCATCAAGCCAAAAAGTGAGTGCGTACAAAGCATTCATCACCAACAGCTACAAATGCATACAGCCCAGCACTCTTCCTTTGCTAACTGCGCACCCTCCCCCCAATCACAAGAATAATTAAGGACTGCAACAATCTTCCCCAGACCTTAATCTCCGTGTCCCCTGTGGATTAATTTAAGGAAAATCTGTTGAATTTAATTAATTATAACCATTGGCTGTTCTCATTGTTTACCTCTGGTCAAAATTCCCTAGTGGAAGAACACAGAAGGAAAACGTACCAAGTACCAAATACTAAATTATCTTACTATGGTTTATTATCTACCAATTGGCCCATCAGTTCAGAGGCAAATTAGATAGTGAGAAAAATGTGTTTTGAAAACATGTAAATACATGTTCTACTAATGTAGGGAGCCCCAAGTCAATAGCTTGTTAATCACTTCTCATCAAGCCCAATGAGACTTAATGACATAGCACTAGAACTAAATATACTTGCCTATTTAAACATTGGTGTTCTACATTCAAAGTAAAATATTGGATATCCTATGGATATTTCATTTCAAGATACCAGTTAAAACAATTACATCAACCCAGAGAAGTTGTAGAGGTGTAGACAAATTTGTGAAAAATTCAAAATCATTAACATTTAAAGGCATTCAGTGGAGCCAATGCCCTGAAATACCAGCAAGTATCCCTTTTAGCATCTGCTTCCATATTAGCTTGCACTCAGGTCAGTTTTGAATCAGACCAAGCTGATCTTTGCTAAGATTTTGTTACTTTATTTATAAACATGTAGCTCAGTGGAGATACTTGCTTCTTATGGCATAAGCATTCCCTTCCAGCTGTCAATGACTAACAACTAGGAAACAGTTTGAAATTAGATGTGAATAGCTAGAGATCATGTTGGAGATACTCAGGACTTCATCACACATAACAGACATCATCACTCAAGATGGGTCGTTAAACAAGAATAAGGAATTTATAGTATGTACTTGGTGATGAATGATACGATCCATTTTTGTGAGCCGTATAGAGTTCCCAGTAATAAGGAATAAATAAAGATTTCACCTCACCAAAATGTTCACTCTTATTTTTTCACTTAAAGAGCCGAATCTTCTGCACATGTAAAATTTTCAGGCATCAGGGCCATTCCCAGCTCCCAGTCCCAGTCGGTCAGTGGTGTGTTAGGAAGGGCAATCATCCAGGTGGTGCTCAATTAGCAGGCCATCTCTACATTCTGTCTAATTACATATGCTGGGCCGAACAGGAATGCGAGGATGCCAGTGAGAGGGCCACAAGACTGGCTGGCCTAAAGCCCCACCAGGAGAGATGGGCACATTTGAGGCATAAATTTGAGTACAAGGGCACCTCAAAGATTGAGGAACTCTCAAAGGCTGCAAAAGTCTCAAGGTTGTTAGTGCCATCGGGGTGGACACAGGGGGAATCCTTTTTTATGTATGATTTTGGTCAGCGCTGCGGCTGTTGCAGGCTCCACTGACTCTCCAAATTCCCATCAGAATCAAATCGTTGCTGTGCCCCAGGTACAGCAAGGGGCCATATAACATTGGGAATGGTCCATTGCAGGAAGGGGAAAAGTTACCAGGGAAACCACTGTTGATTACTATTGAGTTACCATGCTAAAAAGCCTACTTACCTCAGTGTAAATAAGATTTTCTTAAGTGTATTGCCAGGGACAAAACTACAAAGATGGTTATCATAAGCAGCGGTATGATTCTGTTGCACATCATGCACAGTACAAATTTTCATTTTGGACCTGATGGCAGTATTGATTTTGGTTACCATGCCTCTGGAGTCAAGGATCCCATTAATATTTGGCGTCTAGGCTCACAAACAAAGAATGGGCAATGCACAAATGGATTGCCAGCAACCATGGAATCACAACAAGCACAATTTGGCAACTTCCATACAAGAACCAAGAAATCATGCATTATAGGTAGTAGTTTTTAAGAAAAAAATACTGTTCTACAGAAGTTACATAACTTGGGCTTAACAATGTAGTTACTATTTCAGAAAAAGATAATGATGTGCAAGCAATTTGGTAACTAACCTTCTACATACTCGATTACCATACACAAGTGCCGTTTAGTCTCAAATGAGCAAAACATGCTCACAACAAAAGGATTTTCAGCAAAGGTCAGGATATCTCTTTCAACAAATGCTTGTTGTATTTGGTTCCTTAGAATGAGGTTCTGCTTGTTGATTTTCTTCATTGCAAACCTCTGCCGAGTTTCCTTATGTCTTACGAGATAGACCGCTCTGGAATAAATATACACATTGCACCAGTTGCAAACTCTGATAATGACACAAGCCTAATAGTAACAAAAGTATTTCATTGCAAGTAACAGCATCTAACACAACAATCCTAATAAAATGCAAACATTCTTAGAAAGGCTACTCAGAATTAACAATTCAGTATGTTGCACTTTACATATAGCAGGTTAATCTGCCAATCCAAACACTAACATTTTTGTACTGTAGTGGAAAAAACATTAACTCATCTATTCTCAATATTTCATATATGGTTACAAAATGCAGCCAAAAGGATTAAGGAATTTTTGGATCTGAATGATTGACAATACAGCAAAATATCCTTAATATTTTATAATCATTGATCGACACCTCCTCCCAAACACATCTCTTCCCATAATAATGGCCCATTCCATGTTCAGAAAATTACAATCTTATACGTGAGTTTCTTGCAATTACACTTGCTCAGAAGTTCTTTTCAAATTATAACCAGATTTTCACATATAGCAAGGAAAAAGTCTTTTTTCTGGTGTTTTATTCATTGTTTCATGTTATTTTACATGAATTTATCTCAGTTTGTCATCCAATATATTTTGTTAAGATTTGCAGGAAATCTGAACGTAACACCGGTAGAATGGGTAGGTGCATTTTTGGGTCTAATTTCTAGACTGTATCCATGGAGGAAACTCCAGGCCATAACAACAGCTGTGATTTCATAGAAGGAAAGCTCTTAAGTCTTGATTGTGGCATTTAGTCTCCTTTGGCTTTTGTTATGTTATTTGCATTGGTGTTTCTTAAGATGTGATTATTTGGGAAAACCAAAGGAAGATATTCACTGGCTGTGCATTTTAACTGCAATTTCACTGCCTTATTATGCAAAATCATAGGCTTTGACAGTGTAATTAGTACTCAGCAATTGCAGAAAATGACTTTTTTTTAAAGAAAGAAAAGATGGATGACTAGGTTTTCTGGTGAAGAATGGAAATCTTTACCCATAGGCTCCATTGCTAATTAGTTTTAGATTTTCAAAATCCTCCTCGCATGGAGTTTTCTTTGTGTGAAGTGCAGCACCTCGACCCTGTAAGTAAGAAAAATTCAACAATGTAAACTGATATGCTATCACCAGATTACTTTGTGCATTACATTTTTAAACTACCAAAATAATAAAAGAGAGATATGACAAATATGCGAAGTAAGGTCTCAAAGCATCTCGCCCCAAGGACAAAGTAATATTTCCTAACAAAAATTCTCAAATTAAATTGAATGGCAATTCTGAGACACTACAGGTGCGTCGTTCAGAGGTTTATATCCTGAAACTTCAATTTACTTGGTAAATTTTGAGGGGCGGCGGGGGAGCAGAAATTGCACAGTAAGGGGACAGAGTTATTGAGCCAAGGGGAGGGGCTGGTGGGCCAAAGTAAAACAACACAGTAGGTTAGTCACCTTCATTAATTAATTATTGACATTCGCACAAACATTGAATATTTGAAAATTTGTGTTTTGAAATTGATTTTACTCACTGATGGACCAAATGAGACCAAATTATGTACACTCACTCTTTTGAAGTGGCCTAAACTAGCAAAAACTATAGTCTCTGGAAAATATATTAGCATAAATTATACAAGAGCAAGCAATGTTGGAAATATGAAACATCACTAATAATTTGAAAAAGGTTTCAACACCCACACTGAATTGGCTAAGAATGAGGAGCCTTTAAGCCTGGGAACATGATACATCAATGATCTTGAGTTTAGAAGTAGACCAGGTTCAGAGCCAGGGATAATAAATGGGCACACTCACTGCAGACACTGAGACTGCTGTGTGAAGCTTGTTCACTACTTGATCATGCTACAAACTGAGGGCTGGATTTACAAATGGCCGTGGAGGTACACTGGTCAGAATTATTGCAGAAGAACAATGTGCCAGTTTGCCTGCATCTTCCTGGCTCTGGGTCATTTTCAAGGACATCAGGTGACAGGCACAATGGCTATCTGCCTACAAGCACAGGTAACTAAAGGGCTTTTCATTGAGTTGAAAGGATATGGCAGATAACTGGTTTAGTCGTTCAACGTCGGATCTGGCTGGACTACAGCAAGCACAATAGGATCCTGTTTCAATCTGTCAAAATCGATCACTGCGTCAGGAATGCAGTCTGTAATGCATATTTTTCTAGTTCCTCTCCTGTTCCCCCCTCCCAACCCACACCCATGCCTTGGTTATTATTGACTTAGCTATTTCAATTCTCGGCCATTGATCCTTCCATCTTTCACCTACTGCTTTGTTTTAACTCACACCAAGCTCAATTCACTCATCATCCTTGTGCTTGCCAACCTACATTAGTTCCCAGTTAAGCAGTGCCTCAACTTTAAAAATTCTCATTCTTGTTTTCAAATTCCATCACAGCCTTGGTCCTTCCTATCCTCAGTAAGAAGTCTCACAGCACCAAGTTAAAGACCAACAGGTTTATTTGGTAGCATGAGCTTTCAGAGCATTGCCCCTTCATCAGGTGAGTGAAAAGTTTGGTTCATAAACAGGACACGAACTCAATTACAAGACAATGGTTGGAATGCAAGTCTCTAAAGGTAATCAAGTCTTTACAGGTGCAGACAATGTGAGTTGAGAGAGGGTTAAGCACAAGTTAAAGAGGTGTGAATCGTCTCCAGCCAGGACAGTTAGTGAGATTTTGCAAGCCCAGGCAAGTCACGGGGGTTACAAATAGTGTGACGTGAACCCAAAATCCCAGTTGAGGCCGTCCTCATGTGTGCAGAACTCAGCTATCAGTTTCTGCTCAGCAATTCTGCGTTGTCGTGTGTTGTGAAGGCCGTCTTGGAAAATGAACCAACAGGAAAGGATGTCCCGAGGCATGGTACATTGGCAAGACGCTAGCAGATGCTACGACGACGAATGAATGTACACCTCTCAACAATCACCAGGTAGGAATGTTCACTTCCTGTCGGGGAACACTTCAGCAGTCAAGGGCATTCAGCCTCTGATCTTTGGGTAAGCGTTCTCCAAGGCGGCCTTCACAGCACATGACAACACAGAATCACTGAGCAGAAACTGATAGCCAAGTAGATTGGGCCTGTACTCATTGGAGTTTAGAAGGCTGAGGAGGGAATCTTATAGAGACATATAAGATAGTGAAAGGGCTAGATAGGGTAGAGGTAGAGAGATTCTTTCCACTTAGAAAGGAAACCAGAACTAGAGGGCACAGCCTCAAAATAAAAAGGGAGCAGTTTAGAACAGAATTAAGGAGGGACTTCTTCTCTCAGAGGGTAGTGAATCTCTGGAATTCTCTGCCCATTGAAGTGGTGGAGGCTACCTCGTTGAATATGTTTAAGTCACGGGTTGATAGATTTCTGATCGATAAGGGAATTAAGGGTTAATGGGAAGCAGGCAGGTAAGTGGAACTGACCCATTTCAGATCAGCCATGATCTTATTGAATGGCGGGGCAGGCTCGAAGGGCTAGATGGCCTACTCCTGCTCCTGTTCTTATGTAAGTTCTGCACACAAGGACAGCCTCGACCAGGATCTTGGGTTCATGTCACACTATCTGTCATGCCCATAACAACTTGCCTGGGCTCTCACTAACTGTCCTGGTTGGAGACAATTCACCCCTCTTTAACCTATGCTTAACCCTCTTTCCACTCACATTGTTTGCACCTGTAAAGACTCACATTCCAACCATTATCTTGTAACTGAGTTTGTGTGTGTGTATGCCCTATTTGTGAACCGAATCTTCACTCACATGATGAAGGGGTAACGCTCCAAAAGCGTGTGCTACCAAATAAACCTGTTGGACTTTAACCTGCTGTTGTGAGACTACTTACTGTATCTATCCCAGTCCAACACTGGCAACTCCACATCATACCGCCTAATATGTAACATGTTCCAGCACTGCAGCCCTCTAAGATATCTTTTCCAATTCTGGCCTCTTCAGAATCACTGATTTAAATCGCTCTATCATTCATGGTAAGGCCTGTCAAGGCCCTAAGCTCTGGAATTGCATCCCTAAACTTCTTTGTGTCTCTTTCCCCCTTTTGAGAAAGTTGTTTCTCAAAACCTAAAACTTTGAACAAGCGTTTGTTCATGGACCTTAATATCCCCTTTTATGAAGTTTATTATGAAAATGTTGTTTGATAACAATCCCACGAAGCAAATAGGAACATATTACTATGTTAAAAGTGCTATATAAATACAAGCTGTCACATGAAAAGAAAAGGTAAATCCTACGTGCAACTAATTTCAGATGAGTCATTCAGAATGGTCTACACTGCTGTATAGTAATGGACTTAACTGTTGTAAACGCTTATGAAGCATGCTGTTTGGTGAGTGCACATGAATTGAGATGAGCTGTTTGAAACAATTAACCATTAGGTTTGGACCACCAATACTCACATCAACAGAATCATCAGTTTCTGGGGCTTCTGGATTGTTACTGTCATAGCTGGTTAGCTGGGCCATTTCTTAAAACAAAGGTAAAATAATACTTGCATAAGGAAAACAGAAAACAGAGTAAACAGGATCACCTTAAAACTTTTGGTTTTCGTGCAAAACTTACTTGTATAATTTAAAAGATTTAAAAGAGTGAAGAGGGATATACTGCTGGATAGTCCAGCTCAAGAAATATCAGTTCCTCTTTTCCAGCATGTAAATCTACTTTTTCACTTTGTTCCAGAAATCATTATAAACTACTGCCTAAAACTAAACTCATTTATTTATATAGGTATATTATCCAAAGTTTCCAATTAGTATTAACACACAAAAGTAAATATAATTTTCCACAATAATTTCAATCATGCCACACACAATATTTCTGTTGATACTGGATGGCACCTCTCAAATCCTTGGAAAGTGACAGATAAGACTGACAGTGGCAGTTTAGTAGGATAACTACTTATATGTAACTGATAATCTAAAATGTGCATGAAAATTCCAGATTTTGGGAAAGAAATCCCCAGAGTTTACCTGATTATCCAAATACCACATGGATCAACTTTGGGTCCCAATGCCAAGAATAAATGCAACCCTTGTAATGCTCTTAAAGTTCTGGGGAATATTGGGCAAAACTAGGAGGTACTATTATTATGACCCAGTGGTTTGATACAGCATTATTGCTTTCCGGACAGATATCCTATCATCCACAGATCAAGTGAATGTATTATTCATAGGTAAAAAATTTCACAATGGATACTGTGGCACAATGGCACCTTTGGATCAATCTGCTGCTCTCAACCTTTCGAAATGAAAACACAACTCAGTAATGGCAGCAGCAAAACAATAGTGTTAGGTACGTTAAGATGAAAGCAACAAAAAGTACAAAAAGAAATTATGAACAGAAAGGGAGGATAAAATAGTAGGAGAAAGTGAGAAGTGACAAATGGAACTATTTTGGGATGAGATCATGATTTAAATGCAGGAGACAAAAATCTCAAACCTATAAGTTTGCTGCTGCGATAGTTCCAAACAAGTGCGAATGGCATTCGATACAGGTTTTGTGCGTGAAATATTCTTATCAATTTAAATTTGTACATTAAAATTGAATATCGTATTGTTAATGGTAATCGGATAAATACCATAGACTACATTCAGCACTAAAAGTGCTTTAATGATTAATCTCCAGATCTTTCACAAACATGCTCTTGGTACTGGGTCAATATTTTTGCCTTTTCAGTAAAATTACCTACCCTCCAAGGGATCCCTGGTGAGCCCCAGCTGACTGATGATGTAACGGGGAATATCAGTCTTGATTCCTTGTCCTTCTTTGGCATGGCCTTCAGCTGCTTCCAACAAATGGTAGAATTCCTCAGGATCAAACTCCTACAAACGCAAAACAAACTTCATTAAAAGTTTCAACTTGGATCAAATATGACTATGGCAAATGAGAAAACGTGAAGTTATTGTCAAATTCTCCGCTTCCTCCTAATTTTTCCATATTTTTGCAAACATTTTTGGGACCGGAAATCCTACCAGCAGTTGATATATTGCCCCGTTTGACACCGCAATATAGGTATCATGCATAAGGCATCAGTTTTTAACTATTATAACAGCAAACATGATAAAAGTAAATTTTTGTACTGTTATAACTTAACATAAAAACTATCCATACTTAAAATATGGAGTGCCAGAACAAAAGACATATAATATGAAATCCAGTTTAAATCATTTTTGGGGAAGCTAAAAGTGCCAAAACACATCTCAGATTTGAAAGGAATCCAATTGGAATCTCACTAATCTGTACAATACAACAGGACAGGAGGAAAAATAATAAATGGCTATAATTCACCAGAAACTGTAAAGAGATTGCCAGAACACAAACCGCGAGATTAAGATACCTTTCCGTACATCCTCTCTCAAATCTGGACTATGTATTTCAGAATATCCAAGACAAATAAAACCATAACTTGCTCAATTACTACAACATACTGTATGTACAACACTAGAATTATGGAGACATTCTGAATACAACACCACTATTATAAAGCAAAAGTGAAAATGCTGGAAAATCTCAGTCCAGATAACCCTTTGTCAAAGCTTGAGACATCAGCTCTTTTCTCTCCTTACAGATGCTGCCAGGCCTGCTGAGATTTTCCAGCATTTTCTCTTTTGGTTTCAGATTCAAGCATCTGCAGTAATTTGCTTTTAACCACCATTCTAAAGGTTTGTGTATACCATTATTCTACAACTCTATAATTCAGCAAATATGGTGGAATACGCTACATTCATTTAGCTTACCTGAATTTTCTGCATCACAATCAAGAATTCTACAGCATGCAACATTAGGCTTTTACTAACGTGTGTAATTTTGCCAGCAAAAGTCAGCTTCACCATTTATGTGCTCTGCAACTTCAGGAAAGGCTTAATTAAGTGCCTATTAAAATGGTGAGCTCTGTAGAGGATTTGAGTACCAAAACAGTCACATCTTTTTGATTGTAACAATGAGCCTGCTGCACTTTTTTAAAAAAAATGAACAGGCAGGGACCTAAACCATCAGTTTGAACAGTTCAAATCCCCCAAGAGGCTAACCATTGCAAAAATCAACAGCCTTTCTATTCATCTTTAACAGAATCAATAAACCTCAAATTCCCTGCCAGAGTCTGTACTAATAAAGCAGAAATTAATCTTGCCAAGATGCTTCATCACAGTTTGTTGATCCCCACCAATACAAAGCATGATAATACATTTAATGAAATGAAAATGTTGGGAGGAACAGAAGCCAGGCTCTCTCTACTGTGCAATAGGGTTGTCAGTTTTAAACTATTATTCCAAGAACTCACTACAAAATGCAGCAAGTGTTTCGCTCCAACTATCTTGCCATTTCCCTTACAAAGTTCAGCAGGTTTTGCTTACTTGAGAAGATCTGTTAACTTCCTCAGAGTGGCAATAAGCATCAGTCTGCCACACAGAAGAGACTTACCTTTGCTGTAAATCCAAAGCCCCATCCCGCCTGATCTTCCTCACTTAGGATGGGTGAGACAGGAGCAGTGAAGTGCGCCTTTGGTTGCACCAGCACGTTGCAAATAGAATGCAGTTAAGAAGAACAAGCCTCCTTTTCATGGGCACAAGCAGTGTTATGGATTCAGGTGAGGGAGATGTCCCATGTGGGGCTCGGTCTCAGTCTTTAAAAATTACGCTGAAATTAGATTTGCTTTTATTTCATTTAACCCTTTCAGTGTAACAATGAGGGTAAAACTGGCAGAAGTGTCTGAAGTTAGCCCTTCTAGACCTCTTTCCAAGAGGAATTCCCCACTCTATCACTGGAGTAACCCCTCCCAAAAATGATGCAGGGGAATAAGTACTTTCAGGAATAAACAGCAGTTTGCAAACACTCTTTTTTAAAATCATTGGGTTGCGCTGAAGTAACAAATCTTTTAAATTTCCTCGCCTCAGTATTCCATAACATTGTATTTTGATATTATCATCATAACAGAGGTCTAATATCATTGGGTTGCACAACTGACAGTTAAATAAGGACAAAGGAAATTGAAAGTAAAAGTATTGTTCCTTAGTAAAATCTCTCCTTTCTATCAATCAAAAGATCATAAGAGCTGAGTTCTATGTTTTAAATCTCCTGTTTCCCACCATAAGAGAGAACAGCAGAGATAAACTTGTAGCACATAATAGCAGTTGGACCTATTAACAGAAAATTGTACTTCCAACTGATAACTCAAGAATAAGAAAGTCCTATTAAATGCAAATAAACGTTTATTTATTATATTTTGTTTGGGATAAGTATTTTTCTCTTAATGGTCATCCGTGCCCATGTCCTTCCTGAAGCTTGCCATTATCTTTCTGGCATCCCTCCCACAGAACCAGCCAAGAATGCTCAAATTGTGCGTGTGCTCTTTCACTGCGACTTTCCACATCTTTCTTTCATATTGAAGTTGCTATGGTCAGTGCACCTCTGAATTTCCATTACTTCTTTCACCAAAGCTTCCAATATGTAATCTAATACTTTTCATCCTCACGGCCCTCGCAATGTGCATCAGTAACATGTATTTTGAACCAGCCCATGGACCACATGAGGGATCACCATGGACTACACCATGGAGAACATTTAATTTAGATTTGCAAAAGGTGCGACGTAATAGATAAATGGATAAAGTGAGAACGTGCACACTTAAGCAGAAAGACTGGCTAGTTAGCCTGAAGACAGAAAGCAGAAGTAAAGGGTAACTATTCAGAAAGTGGGAAGTGCAGTCCTTACAACAATCAGTTCTGGAACCACCATTCATAATTTGTATTAGAAATTTAGACTTTGGGATCAAAACCACAACAACTAAATTTGCAGATGGCACCAAGTTGGAGGGATTTTCAATATTGAGGAGGGCTACAGCAAATTCCAAGACAACATTAATAAAGTTGCAGAATGGGCATATCTTTGACAAATGAATCTCAGCATAGACAAGAGGAAAATAAAGTGGTCATATTAAAGAATCTAAATGGGATAGAGAACAAAATGTTTTGAAAAATACACAGATCATCAAAGACAGTTTTAGGATCTTTTTAAAAAAGCAAACCTAGCACTTATTTATGCTAAACCTGTATCGAACTTTGCTTAGAGCACAATTGGAGAAAGTTTTGCGATTCTGGATGTTATAAAAACATAAGAAATAGGAGCAGGAGTAGGCCATCTAGCCCTTCAAGCCTGTCCCGCCATTCAATAAGATCATGGCTGATCTGAAGTGGATCAGTTCCACCTTCCCGCTTTCTCCCCATAACCCTTAATTCCGTCTATCAGAAACCTATCTACCCGTGACTTAAATATATTTAGCGAGGTAGCCTCCACCACTTCAACGGGGAGAGAATTCCAGAGATTCACCACCCTTTGAATGAAGAAGTTCCTCCTCAACTCTGATCTAAACTGCACCCCCCCCCTTATCTTGAGGCTGTGCCCTCTAGTCTTGCTATCCTTTCTAAGCAGGAAGAATCTCTCTACCTCTAGCCTATCCATCCCCTTCATTATCTTATACGCCTCTATAAGATTCCCCCTCATCCTTCTAAACTCCAACGAGTACAGACCTAGTCTATTTAGTCTCTCTTCATAGTCCAAAAGAAAGATGTAACTAGTGATGAGAAAAAAAGAGATTTACAAGAGTGCCATCAGTATCGTGAGGTTATGCCCATCAGGAAAGGATGAACAGGCTTGGCACTTTCCTTCGGAAGGGTGGCCCCTTTCACCAAAGGCTCAGCAAGTTTCGTGACCACAGAATCATAGAGGCTTATAGCATGGAAAGAGGCCTTTCGGCCCAACTTGTCCATGCCGCCCTTTTTTTTAAAACCCCTAAGCTAATCCCAATTGCCTGCATTTGGCCCATATCCCTCTATACCCATCATACCCATGTAACTATCTAAGTGCTTTTTAAAAATAAAATTGTACCCACCTCTGGCAGCTTGTTCCAGACACTCACCACCCTCTGTGTGAAAAAACTGACCCTCTGGACACTTTTGTATCTCTCCCCTCTCACCTTAAACCTATGCCCTCTAGTTTTAGACTTCCCCTACCTTTGGGAAAAGATATTGACAATCTACCTTGTCTATGCCCCTCATTTTTTTTTAAACAGACCTCTAAGGTCACGCCTCAGCCTCCAATGGTCCAGAGGAAAAAGGTTCCAGTCTATTCAGCCTTTCCTTATAACTCAATCCATCAAGTCCCAGTAGCATCTTAGTAAATCTTTTCTGCATTCTTTCTAGTTTAATAATATCCTTTCTATAATAGGGTGACCAGAATTGAACACTATTCCAAGTGTGACCTGACCAATGTCTTGTAAAACTTTAACAAGATGTCCCAACTCCTGTATTCAATGTTCTGACCGATGGAACCAAGCATGTTGAATGTTTTCTTCACCACTCTGTCCACCTATGACTCCACTTTAAAGGAGCTATGAACATGTACCCCTAGATCTCTTTGTTCTGTAACACCCCCCAACACCCTGAGTAAGTCCTGTCCTGGTTCAATCTACCAAAATGCATCACCTCGCATTTGTCTAAATTAAACTCTATCTGCCATTCATCGGTCAGCTAATCTTTTCAACACTTACACTGATGGGTCCATTTTTAAAATCAGCACCTATCTTCATTTTAAGAAAAAGCTGGAAAAGTTCACCTCTTAAAAAAAACTAAAGAGAATTTTAAATATGTAATGTGGAAGCTCAAACTATTTGTAAATAATATGTAGTCCTTCCTAACATCTTGGTAAATTTTGCAGAAGGTTTTTTATATATTTTAATGTATTACTAACCTTTACTAGCCAATAAATCATAAGCTGGCAGTTACTCTGAATGATCACACTTCTATCCTTTACCATGAGCAAAATACTAAGTACGGGCAACTGAGCAACCAAATTGCCAACCCATCATGATAATTTATGACAGAAATACTTAAATCATTTAAGAATGACAATCTGCCATCTGATCCAAAACATTCAGACTGATGTATAATTTTCTTGACCATAATTTTGATTATGAAATTATTGGTGAAGCACTGATAAACAGGACATTCATATGCCTGGTGCTCCCTCTGTTAATACGGTGACTTTTTTTTTAACCTTGCTTGTTTGAAAGCTGCTAACAAGATCGTCAAGTAGCATTATCTGAACACAGCACATTCACTTTGTATTCACCTGCTCATCCATCTCTACAAATCTATTCTGTGACACAGTTAAGAATTGCTTCTCTGGGATGGATCAATGTAACACACATTTCTGCAGTGTTTTGTGACAAATTCATTTATAATGAATGCAGATTCGATATAACAGCTACATCATGAGATTCATAGGGAAGCTTGGCAAGTTGGAAGCCTGGGACAGCTGCAGAATCTTGTCATTTTATATCACTTTGTAATATTTTAGAGCAACTTACAGTCAAAATATCACCCCCACCTCCGCACTCCCCCCCCCGACACATTTAAAGGATTACTACATGAACCCTAAACTAATGTTTACTATCAATATTATTTCATAATGCAATTTAAATGCAACAAGATATAAGCAAGGTTATAATGATCTATTGGCCTTGAATGCTTATTAACCTTCCTGCTTCAATTCCGTGCATACATATTTTATTGATGTACATGCAAGTAATAGGTACATGAAAGATTACTCTCACCAGACACTCAAGCAGCCGTGCTGGGCGAGCAATAATGATCATCAGCTTCTTCACCAGCTGGGTCACAAATGCTACCTCTGAACTCTCTGACCGCTCGTGGGCCTGTAAAATAAAAGTCACATTAACATTTCAACAAGACATGCATTAAGCCAGCTCAGAATTTATCATCACAACAATAGAAACCCTAGACACTGTCCTCTTGTCTTAAAAATAAGATCTTTAGTAAGAACAGAAAAGAGGGACTCAACTTGTAACACCGTGTCTGCCAAAAACCCTGCACACTTGTGATGCTCCACAATTCGTCGCAAGATATTATCTTGCTCAAAAGACAACCTAGACATGTTGCTTTGATGCAGTCTAAGCCCCTTTTGAAACATGCTGCAGTACATACTAAAACCTCAATTGGTGTCTGCAAGTTAAGCAGCACACAATCATTAGCGTCTGAAGGTGATGTCATGTTTGTCTAAGGAATGCCTATGTCATTCCTATACACAGTGAATCCCAATGACATAATCACCAGCAGAACAATCTACCATGGCAAGTTATACTGTATATGAAAGACCATCCGTCATCACAAGTAATCACTGAAGCATGAAATTAAAATGACACACCAGACCCCCTCCCTCTCCAGGTCCCTACCACGCTCCATCCTAAACAGATCAAACCAGGTAAATGGAGAGTTGTAGTAAATGTGTTTCAAAGAGAAAATAAACACAAACATCTTTTTCCTTAAACACGTTGTCCAGCTTCAAATTTTCTCTGTTAACCAAAACTTCCCGCTTATTACTGCTAGTTTTTAAAATCTGTATATTTATGGCTTCCAAATTAACATTCTGTATTTTGCACCATAGTAGCAAAACTAACCACTGGCATATTGAGGAATTAGTGGGGAATGCAGTTCAAAATAATTCTTCAATTAATTGGAAAAAAAACCATGTATGTGGAACATGGTCTGTTTTTGGATAGTGTCACTGAAAAGCAGCATGCAGATAAGAAATAGGGAGCCAAGGATAGATCCTTGAGGGACAAAATGGTGCTACAGTGGGAAATATTCCAAATATCTATTCCAAATGTTTTCACAGACCATAACTGTGTAAAGCAGATGATGTTCTTTGCAGCTGGTTTAAATTAACAAGAAAGCAAAGCTGAGCAGCTTTCCCTCTCTCCAAATTTTGTTTCTGAACTTCTCCAAAGGGTCACCATTAACATACTATTTATCGTACAAGGTCTATTTGCTGAGATTCTTAGCCTCATAACACAGAGATGAGAGATTTTCTCTCATCTAAGGAAGCGTCTTCAAAGATCAAATTATAATTTCATGAGGGAATAACACTTTGAAAGTAACAATGGAGATGTATTCTTTCCCCAGACGTCCAAAATAACATAAAACTTCGGAAAGGTATAGGAATAATAATGCAGTAACAGTAAGGGAGTTTAACTATCAAATATTAACTGGGAGAGTTTCACTGTGCAAGGTAGGGAGGGAACAAGATTCTTAAACTGTATCGAGGAGAACTTTCTTAGCCAGAATGTAGAATGCCAACAAAGGAGGGGGCAATTCTAGATCTAATATTCAGAAATGAGCCTAGCAGGTAGATGGCATAATAATAGGTGAGCATTTTTACATAATGATCATAATTTAGTTTAAAATAGTCATGGAAAAGGATTCAGATGGGCTTGGAAAAAAAGTTCTTAAGTGGGGCAAGGCTAATTTTATTGAGGCACAATTTTGCCCAAGTTGACAGTCACTTGCAGATAAAAACTATGCCAGAGCAGTAGGAGGCCTTCAAGGAGAGCTGGCAAGAGGGGCATTGCCTACCATATCCCTCTCCCCTGGGGGCTATATTGACCTCGGCACCCACAGTGGGAACCCATGATTTGAAAACTTAATTGTGAGGAGGAAACATCTGGTGTGGGAGGTGTTTAATTATATTAAAATGAATGAAATCAGTCTCTCGCCCAATCTGGGAATGAACTGGATTATGACACCATCAAGGGGCAGCGAAAATTGGAAATTGTGATCTCGCCAGCAAGATTTACAATTTCTGGGGTTTCACCAAATCTCAAGATCCCTGCTGGCGATCTCGCAGACAGAGAGTGCAGGCTCAAGATTAAGGAAAAAAGAGAAACTCATGGAAAAAAACCGTGGACTCAATGCAGCAGAGTCCGTGGAGGAGTATAAAAAGTGCAGGTGAGAATTTAAAAAGAAATTAGGAAAGTATATGAAAAAGCTTTGGCGGGTAGAATAAAGAAAATCCCAAAGGGTTTTTTAAAATATATAAAGAAAAGAACTAGGGAAAAAGTACAGCCAATTAGGGACCAATTAAGTAAAGCGTGTGCAGACCAGGAAGATACAGACATAATCCTCAATGAATACTTTGGATTGGTCAGTCTGCACATTGGAGGACACTGCAGGTCCAGATATCAGGGTGGAGGACTGTGAAATGTTAGAAGAAATTAACAGAGAGAGAAGGTACTAGCAAGTTCAGCAGTCTTAGAAGTGGATAACTCTTCAGGCCCTGATGAGATGTATTCCAGGGTGTTGAGGGAGGGAAGGGAGGAGATACCAGGGACATTGAAAGTAATTTTCAAATCCTCGCTGGTCATAGTTGAGATGATGTGGAGATGCCGGCATTGGACTGGGGTAACCACAGTAAGAAGTCTCACAACACCAGATTAAAGTCCAATAAGTTTATTTGATATCAAATAAACTTGTTGGACTTTAACCTGGCGTTGTGTGACTTCTTACACAGGTGAGATGCTAGAGGGCTGGAGGACTACTAACATTATCTCATTAGTGAATAAGGGAGGTAGGAACAGACCAGGAAAGTAAAGGCCAATCAATCTAACTTCAAAGTAGGAAAGTTACTAGAAAGAATTCTGAGAGAATATATCTGCACTTGCTAGACATGCATACTCAGGGATAGTCAGTGTCGATTTGTTAAGGAAAGGTTGTGATTGACAAATTTAATCAAATTTTTTGATGAGGTAAGCAGGAGTGTTGAAACCATGATCAAGCCCATTGCACTTCGGGTGTGCTAACGCCTGCGATGTCCCCAAACGCGGGATATTTGACTGCAAAATTTATGGTATTTTGCAAGGCACACTGGTCAAGACAATAAGGACCCATGGAATCCAAGGCAAAGTAGCGCATTGGATCCAAAACTGGCTGAATGGCAGGGAGCAGAGAATGATGTTTGTGTGACTAGAAGTCTGTTTCCAGTGGGGTTAGGCAGGGCTCAAAGCTGGGCTCATTGGTTTTTGTGGTGTATATTAATTATTTAGATTTAAAGGTAGTAGGCGATGATCAAGACATTTGTGGATGACACAAAAATTGGTAAGGTGGTAAATACTGAGGAGGATAACCACAGACTGCTTCGGTTCCCAACTTTGGTCTTCAATTCAGTTCTGAACTGATTTCTTGAATCCCATATACTTTGCAAAACCCAGGTCACTTATTTTCATCTCTGTAAGATTGCCAGGCTTTGCCGCTGCCTCAGCCCACACGCTGCTGAAACACTCATTTACTCACTGTTAAATCTATACTTGACTATTGTAATGCTCTCCAGGCTGGCTTCCCATCTTCCATTCTCCACAAATTTAAGATCATTCAAACTATGCTGTCCATATTCTAACTTATAACATACCATTCAATCATCTCCCAGTGATCTCCACTAACTCCTAGTCTTGCAATGCCTCGATTTTAGAAATATTCATTCCATTGTTTAAACTTCTCCTTGGTTTCACCTCTTTCTGGCTTTGTAACCGTCGTTTGCCTATATTTCAAAGAACTCTGCCTTTCCTCAACTCTGGTTTCCTGTGTGTCTCTTAATCTTTGCCTGATAATGCCCCTGTGAAGAAGCTTGGCTGTTCTAATATGTTGCAGGTGCCATATAAACGAACTGACACAAAATCTCTATCTGTTACCCTATTGTCTAATACTTAAAGATAGATTGTGGAATATTCCACAATCTAAGAACCTTGAGCTAACTTTGGTCTAGCAACAAGATAGTAATATGTTACACACTGAAGCATGCATTATGTACCAACTGATTCTAGCGCCTTAAGACTTCTAGCACCTCTTTCTGTGTAATATGTACACTCCTCACTATTTATTTCCCCAAGTTCCCTAACATCCATGCTTTTCTCAATAGTAAATACTGATGAGAAATATTCATTTAGGATCTCACCCATCTCTTCTGGCTCCTCACACAGCTTGCAATGACTAGGTTAGCCAACACCTGAATTAAGTGATTTAACAGTTTTAAAGATTGTAAACGGAAAGTTTATAATATTTGTGCTTACATAATTACTGAAAGAGCTACAGAGTATTCATAGGGCACCATTTTCATGTGCCAAAATTAAAATTCTACACTGGGGCAACACTACTTTTGATGGTATCAGGCAGGAACTTTCAAAAGTTAATTGGAGGAGTCCGTGGGAAGGCAAAGGGAAGTCTGGTAAATGGGAGGCTTTCAAAAGTGTGTTAACCAGGGTTCAGGGTAAGCACTTCCTCTTAGAATGAAGGGCAAGGCTGGCAGAAGTAGGGAACCCTGGATGACTCGGGATAGTGAGGCCCTGGTCAAGAAGAAGGAGGAGGTACATGACATGCATAGGCAGCTGGGATCAACTGAATCCCTTGAAGAATATACGAGGTATAGGAGTAGAGTTGAGAGAGAAATCAGGAGGGCAAAAAGGAGATACAAGGTTGTTTTGGTAGATAAGGCAAAGGAAAATCCAAAGAGCTTCCACAAATACATAAAGAGCAAAAGAGTAACAGAGAGAGTAGGGCTTCAACAAGGTTATCTATGTGAGGAGCCAGTAGAGATGGGTGAGATCCTAAATGAATATTTCTCATCAGTATTTACTGTTGAGAAAAGCATGGATGTTAGGGAACTTGAGGAAATAAACAGTGAGAAGTGTACATATTACACAGAAAGAGGTGCTAGAAGTCTTAAGGCGCAAAGTAGATAAATCCCTGAGGCCTGATGAAGTACATCCCAGGACATTGTGGGAGGCAAGGGAGGAAATTGCAGGTCCCCTAGCAGAGATATTTGAATCATTGATAGTCATGAGTGAGGTGCCTGAAGATTGGAGGGTGGTAAATGTTGTGCCATTGTTTAGAAAGGGCTGCAGGGAAATACCTAGGAACTACAGGCCAATGAGCCTCACATCTGTGGTGGGTAAATTGTTGGAAGGTATTTTGAGAGACAGGATCTACAGGCATTTAGAGATGCAAGGACAGATTAGGGACAGTCAGCATGGCTTTGTTAGTAGAAAATCATGTCTCACAAATTTGATTGAGTTTTTTGAAGGGGTAACCAAGAAGGTAGTTGAGGTCAGTGCAGTTTCTATTGTCTACATGGATTTTAGCAAGACCTTTGACAAGATACCACATAGTACATTGTTGCATAAGGTTAAATCTCACGGAATCCAGGACAAAGAAGCTAAATGGATACAAAATTGATTGCAGAGGGTTGTTTTTCAAACTGGAGGCCTGTGACCTGCAGTGTGCCTTAGGGTCAGTACTGGGTCCACTGTTATTTGTCATTTATATTAACGATTTGGATAAGAACATAGGAGGCATGATTAGTAAGTTTGCAGATGACACCAAGATTGGTGGGAGATTGGACAGTGAAGAAAGTTATCTCTGATTGCAACGGGATTTTGATCAATTGGACCCGTGGGCTGACGAATGGCAGGTGGAGTTTAGATAAATGAGAGGTGATGCATTTTGGTAGATTGAACCAAGGCAAGCCTTACTCAGTTAATGGTAGGCCGTTGGGGAGAGTTACAGAACAAAGAGATCTAGGGGTACATGTTCATAGTTCCTTGAAAGTGGAGTCACAGGTGGACAGAGCGGTGAAGAAGGCATTTGGCATGCTTGGTTTCATCGGTCAGAACACTGAATACAGGAGTTGGGACGTCTTGTTGAAGTTGTACAAGACATTGGTACGGCCACACCTGGAATACAGTGTACAGTTTTGGTCACCCTATTATTGAAAGGATATTATTAAACTAGAAAGAGTGCAGAAAAGACTTACTAGGATGCTACTGGGACTTGATGGATTGAGTTATAAGGAGAGGCTGGATAGAGTGGGACTTATTTCTCTGGAGCGTAGAAGGCCAAGGAGTGATCTTATAGAGGTCTATAAGATAATGACAGGCATAGACAAGGTAGATAGTCAATATCTTTTCCCAAAGGTAGGGGGGTTTAAAACTAGAGGACGTAGGTTTAAAGTGAGAGGGGAGAGATACAAAAAGGGTCCAAAGGGGTAATTTTTTCACAGAGGGTGGAGTGTGTCTGGAACAAACTGCCAGGGGTAGTAGTAGAGGCGGGTACAATTTTATCTTTTAAAAAGCATTTAGACAGTTACATGGATAAGGTGGGTACAAAGGGATATGGGACAAATGCGGGCAATTAGGATTAGTTTAGGGGTTTAAAAAAAGGCGGATGGACAAGTTGGGCTGAAGGGCCTGATTCCATGCTGTAAACCTCTATGACTCTAGTAAGTGTTAAATGTCACCAATTGTGAATCTCAATCAGTCAACAGTCACAGATTTATTCACCACAAGTCTCCATTAACTGCCTTTCAGCAACAGCTTTCACACAAGCAGCAGTAAAACATGCTTAAATACAGCAAATCGGTTTTTACTACTGTCTTCTATGTGTTCCATGTGGGTGGTGGTGGTGGGAAGAGGGGGATGGTGGTGGTGATGATGGTGTGGTGGTGGTGGTGGTGGTGTGGCGGTGGGGGGTGGGGTGGTTAATTTCTACATTTCAGCAAAAACTGTGCAGTTTGAAATGAGGATTTTACTTAGTGGTCAAGTAACAAAATTAAGTTACATCTGCAGCAAAAACAAAATTTTCTGGAAATCCATATAGCAGATTTATTTCCATCTACAAAGGGGAAGAGAGGATAACATTTTAGTTAAACAATTGCATTTTTCTTTCCAAATTCACAACATTTTCAATTCTTTTATTTATATCTACAGGAATGTTTTATTGTTTAACTTGAATATTTCATTTTTGTGAGAGGAAAAAAAACTGGTGTAACTTAATGGTAAAAGACAAATAAGTTAGAATGCCACCATATTAAAGAACGAGATACTCACATCTTGCAGTAGCTTCTCCAGGTTTGCTTGCAGCTCAAAGAAGTATCTGGAAGTGATGAGCCCATCTCGGGATTTTGCCAGGCAGTCCCGAGCCAACTCAATAACCTGATGGTGGATAAAGCTGAGTACCCCATCGGCCAATGGCAGCACATTCTCAGGAGCACTGGATGTGATGAACTCCCGGAGGTTCTCTTCCATTTGAGCCGTAGCCTATTGAGCGAAATTTGTTTACCATATTTCACCTGCTATAAATCTGATTTTTCTTGCTCTTTTGAATTTTAAACAAACTTGCTAAAGAGGTGTTGTTGTGGTATTGTCTTATCAAACATTTTAACAGATACATAAAGGACCTTCCTTGTACTTACAAAGCATCTGTCACCAACCTTAGGACATCCTAATAAAGCACTTTACATTCTGTTTACTGATGTTTTGAAGACAAAACAGCACGTTGAATAGCATTTTCATCTGGCTGATTATATTTCCTTTTGCGAGACCAAGGCAAAGGTACAACAGTACAAGTGTAGGATGTCACCAAGGTTGAAAAGACCATGATGCAGTAATTGGCAGATGGAATTTGATCCAGATAAATGTGAGGTGATGCATTTTGGAAGAACTAATGTAGGGGGGAGCTATACAATAAATGGCAGGACCATCAAGAGTATAGAAACACAGAGGGACCTAGGTGTGCAAGTCCACAAATCCCTGAAGGTGGCAGCACGGGTGGAGAAGGTGGTGAAGAAGGCATATGGTATGCTTGCCTTTATAGGACAGGGTATTGAGTATAAAGGCGGGAGTCTGATGTTGCAACTGTATAGAACGCTGGTTAGGCCACATTTGGAGTACTGCATCCAATTCTGGTCGCTGCACTACCAGAAGGACATGGAGGTTTTAGAGAAAGTGCAGAAAAGCTTTACCAGGATGTTGCCTGGTCTTAGCTATGAGGAGAGATTGGGTAAACTGGGGTTGTTCTCCCTGGAAAGACAGAGAATGAGGGGAGACCTAATAGAGGTGTACAAAATTATGAATGGTATAGTAGGGTGAATAGTGGGAAGCTTTTTCCCAGGTCGGAGGTGACGATCACGAGGGGTCACAGGCTCAAGGTGAGAGGGGCGAAGTATAACTCCGATATCAGAGGGACGTTTTTTACACAGAGGATGGTGGGGGCCTGGAATGCACTGCCAAGTAGGGTGGTGGAGGCAGACACGCTGGCATCGTTTAAGAATTACCTGGACAGACACATGAGCAGCCTGGGAATGGAGGGATACAAACAAATGGTCTAGTTGGACCAATGCGGAGGCTTGGAGGGCCGAAGGGCCTGTTTCCTGTTCTTTGTTTTTTGTATTAAGCTTAGTTTTTAAAAGATCAAAGACCAAACAGAAGGAAAGATCGAGGGATACGGAGACTGTGACAAAGTAGAGTGCTCATTTTGAAAACATACATAGGCAAATGACGATGCAAGTTTTAATTCATTGAATAGTTAATATCTAACTATCAGTATGAAGAAGTACATTGGAAACAAGGCCTAGAGCTTCCATAGTTTGGCGATACCAGGAAACAGTAAGCTGAATTGAGTGTTGAATCACAATTACAATACAGTGGGGGCACGTGAGGAATAAGTGTATAGTTTGGAGTACTGTGCTCAGTTCTGGTCGCCTCATTACAGAAAGGATGTGGAACCCAAAGAAAGGGTGCAGAGAAGATTTACAAGTATGTTGCCTGGATTAGATGGCTTGCCTTATGAGGATAGGTTGAGAGAGCTCGGTCTTTTCTCCTTGGAGAGATAAAGGATGAGGGGTCACCTGATAGAGGTGTATCAGATATTGAGAGGTATTGATCGAGTGGATCCTCAGAGGCTTTTTCCCAGGGCTGAAATGGTTGCCACAAGAGGACACAGGTTTAGGGTGCTGGGGAGTAGGTACAAAGGAGATGTCAGGGGTAAGTTTTTCACTCAGAGGGTGGTGGGCCCGTGGAATCGGCTGCCAGCAGTGGTGGTGAAGGTGGATTCGACAGGGTCTTTTAAGAGACTTTTGGATAAGTACATGGAATTTAGTAAGATAGAGGGTTATAGGTAAGCCTAGTAGGTAGGGACATGTTCGGCGCAACTTGTGCACCGAAGGGCCTGTTTGTGCTGTAGTCTTTCTATGTTTCTAAGTAAATATGAGGATAGTGAGAGAATAACCCTCAATTCCCTTACTGATCACAAATCTAATTATCTATCTCAGCCTTAAATATATACAGGGACTCTGCCTCTACAGCTCTGTGGTAAGGAGTTCCAAAGACTCTCAACTCTCTGAGGGAACAAATTGCTCCTCATCTCCTACTTAAATTGGTGCCCCTTTATTCTGAGACTATGGTCCTAGACTCTTCCATGAGGGGAAACATCCTCTCAGCATTTATCCTATTGAGCCCCTTAAGAATCATTCTTACGTATAAAGGAGATGTACGATGCAAGTTTTTGTTTTACACATAGGGTGGTAGGTGCTTAGAATCGCTGTCGGGGGAGATAGATATGATAGTGACTTTTAAGGGAATAGAGGTATATGGTCCCTGGAAGGGTAGGGGGTTTTAGTTCAGTCGGGCAGCATGGTCAGTACAGCTTGGAGGGCCGAAGGGCCTGAATCCGGTCTGTAATTTTCTTTGTTCTTTGTTCTAAGCCTGTATGTTTCAATGAGATCAGCTCTCATTCTTCTAAATGCTAATGACTAGAATCCCAGCCTGTTTCACCTTTCCTCATAAGACAATCACACTTTACCAGGGATCATCCTAGCGAACTTTCTCTGAACTGCCTCCAATTAAGTAATATCTTTCCTTAAATAAGGGGGCCAAAACTGCACACTGTACTCCAGATGTGGTCTCACCAGTACCTTGTACAATTGCAGCAAGACTTCACTAGTCTTATACCTCAACCCCCTTGAAACAAGGGTCGACGTTTCATTAGTCTTCCTGATTATGTGCTGCACCTGCGTGCAACCTTGGTGTTGTGTTTGATCCTGAGGTGAGTTTTCAACCAGATAAACTAACTTTCAAGTAATCTGTCCACTTCCACCTTCACAGCATTACTCAACATAGTGCTTACTGCCTCCACTCATTTGCTAATAATTTTTCTTATGTTCTTATGTTCTAATAAAACATTTGTCCACACTGTTGTTAGTTAGAACTTAACTATCCCAATCTTTTCCTAGCTGGCCTCCCATCTTGCATCCTACATTAACTTATGCTCATCCAATATTCTGATACTCATATCCTAACTCACTCCAAATCTTAGTCACCCTTCATTCCTTAGCTTGCTGACTCCTAGTCTGACAATGCCTCAATTTTAAGATCCTCATTTTTTTTTCATGGCTTTGCCCATCCCATTGTCTGCAGTCTCATCTGGACCGACAATCATTTGAGATCTTTGTGCTCTTCCATTTTCCGGCCTCATGCACATTCTCAATTTTAATCACTGGTGGCTGTGCTTTCAGTTGCCTTGGCCCGAAGCTCTGGAATTTTCTTTCCAAGTCCCGCTATCTCTGTCTCTCTCTTCTTTTAGGATGCTCTTTAGAGCTTCTCTCTTTGAGCATGCTTTTGATCATCTAATGTCACCTTCTGTCATACAATGTCAAAAATGCCTTTATTGGTATCACTTGTGTTCAATATCTTAGAATGTTTTACTACGTGTAATACATATATGAATACAAGTTGTCATTGTTGCTATTCAGCTGGAGGCAAGAATGAACCTAAAAGGACAATTTGCTCTTGAGGAGAATCAGCAAGAGCGTCACAAGGATAGAAGAGGGGTGTGAAGAAGGATTCACAGAAAATTACAACTTTGGGAAATGAATAAGAGAAGCAAATGCTGGGTGAGTGGCAACAAAGTTGACACTTCTTTTTGACACTGTTGGATTAAGTACTCTAATATCAGTGCTGCAAAAGTTACAAGCAGAGTTACTTTAGGATGCTTCAATGTGAACAAGGTAACAGCTGCAAAAAGCTGGATCTGCACATGAAAGAATGGAGGGACAAGTACAACTGAACTAGAATACAGAATCCAATCTAATAGAGGAGGAAGAGCGAGTTATAAAGCTCCCCATGTCAGCTAGAGTAACGTTCATTCTTTCAATGGAATAGGTAGGACGATCAGAAAGGTGGCCTACAATTCGCAAAGACCAATCCAATTTATTTGACTTATCGGTCAAAAACAGATGGGATTGGTTATAGAATGTCCTAGCACTAACTAGTATGAGTGTAGCATCATATATGTTATATTGGAACACAAATAAATATATATTTTAGGAATGTGAAAACTCTACCTCTTTCTTTATAAGCAACTAAAGGGCATTGGCACTAAAGTCTACTGAGTTTTCTAAATATTTTAAACAAATCATATTTACACAGATGTGTCGAACGAGAGCAGATATCTATGAATTCACCTGCAGGTAACAAATACATCTGTATAAATACTGCCTTTGAAAAACTAATCAGCACTCACCTTCGGAAATCTTTCTTTATACACATGGTTCATCATTACTATCTCATTGTCATAGAAACAAGGGGATCGTCCGGGACTGTGTTGTTAAAAGAAAAAGCACATTGAAAACACGTAAATAACAAGCCATATTAAATGTATTTTTGTTTAGGAATAATGTCAGTATTTCATCAGTAACTGGACCATAAATCGAGAGTCATTTGCAGCTTAACTGGATCTGACACTTGCGTGAGGTAACACATTATGTCATGAGAAACTGTTTACAGATCACATTTACTCAATCAGAAATGTAATTACATGGCTAATTGCTCGAATAAAGAGCAAATGGCAGACAGTTTTTTAAAAAAAATTCATTGTAGCTCTTTAGAAGATGGAATGTTAGTGCATTGCCCCCATTCACATTTCATTACGTATATGGATTGTGTACGTCCAAACACCACAACTAGATGCTGAAAAATGGACATCTGGCCCAATTTTACATACATAATCAGCAACAGCACAAGGATGGTAAGGAGTGCCTTTGATGGACTGGTGCACAATTTATGCATATGATCCAACATATCTTTTTCATAATTTGACTGTAGCTCCTTGTAACTTATAGCAAGGTAATGCTAACATTTTCATCTGATGCATGAGACATGAGTGTCAGGTAAATGATTTTGTTTATTCCATAGAGATTTATTAGGTCAGCTGTATTTTAGGGTGTTTGTCCCTCAGTGAATCATGTTTCTATGAAAAATTGGATCAGAAACAATTGTTTAACCTAAATTTTTTCCATCAGATCCCACAAAGCATCATTTTGTTTATATATTGCACAAGTGACAATGTTCTCCTAAACCACATGATACAAAAGTTAATACGTAGGTCACACACAAGTCTGCTTCTTGAGGTTACTCTGCAGCCACTCAAAAGCATTTATTGGGGGTTTCAACAAATCACTTCTGTACTAATCCATAACATGAGATAATTTCTCAAATGTCTCTTCCAGGCTAAAAAACTCAGGCTTCTCCAGTCTTTTGTCATAATCAATAACCTTGACACCAGAATTGACCTTACTGTTCTTTTCTGCATTGCCTTATGTTTGACTGTCACTGGTTTTTAATGGCAGCCAGACTGGATGCAGTATTCAAGGTTATAGTTCACGACTTTGATACGCATTCAACTGTTTGGCCATGTAGTTAAACATCCTTCATTGGTTGTTACCCTTTGTTGTTTGGACATTCGCATTGAGTGCACTAAGATGTGCATCATTTCACATGATCTATATATATATATATATATTACTTCCACTAATATGTATTGTGGAAAGCATTGTGTAATTTCTCAATAGCCCTTTCTGATTCAAGTGCCTCTCTTAGTTTCATAACACCTGTAACCAAGGCCACTTAGCATGGGTTTACGAAGCCCTGTTTTTTTATTTAAATTAGAAACAAAAGTGATACCAATACTGAACTCTGAAGTACCATACCCAGTAGTTCCCCTCGCCAACTTCATCTACAGCATAACTTCTCCATGGAATACTCTGTTTCCTTCAACTATTTGCTTATTCATTCCCACAGTTTACCCTGAATCTGAAGAATTATGTTTTATTATTAACAATCAAGCATTACTCAATGCTGTGATTGTGACTATGTTGAAATGAATACTCCAATACTAGAAATACCTGTTAAAGTTACCCAATTTAAAGTAAATCCACGAAGATACACAATCAGTATCTGACCTTGTTTCTCTCTTCAAATTAGATTCCTAAAATTTGAATTAAGCGATTGGGATAACATGCTCAACCAATGCAACACATCCTGCAATCATTCAATCTTCGAACATTCAACCTAGTGGTATTATCATCAAACCATTAATCCAGAAAGTCAGCTAATGTTCTGGGGACCTGGGTTCGAATCCCGCTATGGCAGATGGTGGAATTTGAATTCAATTAAAAAAAAACTGGAATTAAGAATCTACTGATGACTATGAAACCATCGTCGATCGTCAGAAAACTCAATCTGGTCCACTAACGTCCTTTAGGGAAGAAAATCTGCTGTCCTTATCTGGACTGGCCTACATATGACTCCAGAGCCACAACAATATGGTTGACTCTGAAGTACCCTCTGAAATGGTCTCCCAGAAAGCCAGTCAGTTCATGGGCATTCAGGGATGGGCAAATAAATGCTGGCCAGCCAGTAACACTCATATCTCATGAATGAATTAAAAAAATTACAGAAAAACAAAAAATGCTAAAAATACCCAACAGGTTCTTCAGCATCTAAAATGCAAAAAGGTAGGTTAATGGTTTGTGAGGAGATCCTATTCAGTACTTTTACATATTTTGTTTCTATTGCATTTGTAACCTATGTATAGGTTATGCACGTATTACGTGTACAAACTATTTATATTTTGCATTAATTATAAATGTATTTTGCATACTACCTCAAAATTTCCTTTAGTGGAAGTTAAATTAAAAGTACAGAAGGAACATCAGCAGCAACTAAAAATGAGATGTAAACCTGGTGAAATTACATCATAGGACTACTTGCCAAAAAGCAGATGCAGCATGTGGCAGACAGAGCTAAGCAATCCCACCACCAAGAAATCAGATCTAAGCTCTGCAATCTTGTTACAACCTGTTGTGAATGGTAGTGGACAATTGAATAACGAACTGGAGGAAAAGGCCCCTCAAATATCCCCATCCTTAATAATGAGGGAGTCCAGTACATCAGCACAAAAGACAATGGCTCACTTTTAAAAATCGTAGTTTTAAAAATTCCTCATGGCCTTGTTCTTTTTAGCCATAGAATTCCCCCAAATCACCTTCAATTTTGGCTTCTTGCACATCCCCCTACTGTAATTGCTCCACTACTAGCAACTCTGCTTTCAGCTGTCAAGATCAAAACCTCCGGAATTCCCCTCCTAAACCTCTCTGCTTCTCTAGTTCTCTCCTTCCTTTTGGACACTCCTTATGCCTACCCGTTTTGGTCACCTGCCCTGATATTTTATGTGGCTATGTGTAAAATTTACTTTATAACAGTCCTGTGAAGCACCCTGGAAATCTTGTACTATCTTAGAGGCTGCATAAATATAAGTTGTTGCTTCAAGTTGGTTGACTATGTTGTTACTGAGTTAGTAACTATGTTTCCTGTGGTTTAAGATCCAATCATGAAAAGCTATTCAAAGTTGCTTATGGTCTGGTTCCGCAGTTTTAGTAACCAGTGTCACCATCAAGCATTCCTGACTGACAATCATAATTAAATGTAGGATGGATCTCTTCCTATTCTTCCCAACAATGTGCCTTAATTCCAATCTCAAAAGAGTGCTTTTCTCAGCAAAGGTTTAGCAAGTGTTTTCCCCTTCCAGCAATCAAGACTCTAAGGAAGATTGCAAAATTGATGACAAATTATGATAGCATTGTGGCACAAGCTTCATTTGGGACCTTACAATCTATAGCGATTTCCATCACATGGTCAGAGTTAGATTCAAACCAGGCACCAGAATTGAAAGAAAAACATAGTCCTTCTCATTTCTTTCCCTTTTCAGAGTGTTTTATATTTACCTTCCATCAGGGTCTATTATTTGCTATTGAAAATTATGATCGTGTTTTATTTTTGGCCTTTGTGCAACGTTGATAGTCCCCAACAGTGTAAGCTCGGTTGTATTTTCAAAACCATCTTTCATATAGAATTCAGAAGGAAGATTTTTTTTTCCCTTTTATTTCCCTCCCATCACTGTGCTTAAGAAATTTCATTTCAATATCATGCAGCTATTTTATTTCCATCCTCACCAATCCTCCTGTCACCCTGGAAATGATGCATGGAATTTAAGGAAAGCCAGCAAATTGTTGATGACTTCATCTCTGAGTGAGCTGTATCCCTCCCAGTAACATCCTTCACAATTATAAATCTATTAGACAGCTATGACATTTAAGTAATTTAGCATTTGCCTAATAAATTAATAAACACCAGGTCTGTGTATTGTCTTGCTCTGGTCCATTATTAAATAATTCATAAGGCGAGTAGAAAACTTTGGTGCCAGTTACTTATAGAATGAAACTTTAAAATATAATACAGCAACATTAGAAATCAGCCTAAACATGTAAAAAGTAGATCAGATTATTGTTTTAAATATTTATTAAATGTTTATTCTGAGGTGATCTGTAAAATGTTTATACTGATGAAGTGAAGCCTCCGGGATGCTTTTCTATATTAAAATGTGCTTTATGAATACAAGTTATATGAAGACACATTCCAGTAACGTGACCTTTTGTAGTAGCTCGGACAGTCGTAACTGTTTATATGAAGTGTACAATCTGGACATCTATTTATAACAAATTGTAAACGAGGCTTTGGGGAATTTCACAGTAACTTCACTGCAGTGTTAGTAACATCCTTAATTCGTCACAGGCCTTACTTGTGATTAATAAATAAACTTTGTTTTTTACTTTACTTTCTTATAGTCATTCAAGCAGTGTAATAAGCAGACGTTTTAATTCATAATATTGCTTGCCTACTGCAAATTTTCACTTTTTAAAGAGGACTTCCATTTTTTTCAGATTTTGACTATGAGGAGTCAATAAACACTTATATCACAATAAGCTGTACAGCTAATTTACTTTATATTCCAAGCTATTTAATGAACAAAAAATATTTTATCTAGTCAAAGATGTTATTAGAATAGAGTGCACTTACGAAACATGGAAGCACTGAACACGATGTGGATAGGTTTATGGACGAAAAGGGATTGGTTTAGATTAGTGGGTCATTGTTTTTTTAACTGGTCGGCGCAACATCGTGGGCCGAAGGGCCTGTTCTGCGCTGTAATGTTCTATGTTTCTCTATTTTGCTAGATAACAAAATTCTCTCATTTAAAAATCATCAGTTTGCTGCACTATAATTTTCCAAAGTTAAAGTTAATGCACAACATTATCTTTCAATATTGAAAATGAAGAATGAGTCTACAATAATTTTAGAATCCAGGATGTATGGGAGTGAATTGCAAGGTAACAATCTAATTATTAGATTTCAATGTTGTCAAACAATAAACCCCAAGCAGCAGTTTAAGTCATCAAAATCCTAACACTGAATTACTTTGATTGTTGGGTAACAGTCATCTTGCTCCTTCTTCCCACACAAGAACATAACAACAGTTCTTCAACATCTTCTATTTATAAAAATGTTTTCATATGGACTGACACAAAAGTGTGCTTCATGTCAAACAATGATTTTTATTCCACTGGCTGGAAATCCAAATTGAACCTTTTAAAAACAGAGACTAAAGGTAATCTGAGCTTGCAGCTAAAGATGACTATGCAATTTGCATCACGGTACCTTCCACAGTCCGACCCTCTGGGATGGAGATACCACATCTGCAAAGACTCTTCAAAGACAATGAAAACATCATGAGTCATATGCCCTGACCTCATTGGCAAGGCAATTACCCAGGGTGTTTCCAAGCATGAACTCATCAAGCTGTAATGGGAATATGCTTTAACCCCAATCACTTAAACAATGGGACCCTGGTTGAGAGAAGGGGATTCCCATATACGAAGTGACTAAGTTGCAAGGTAGAATACACTCATAACGACCATGTTTGAATCACTGGGTGATAGTCATGTGACAGACCCATCCTTTGTGTGTTTAAGCTTCTGCAAATTTTCAAACCCTGTTTCTGGCAATGACCACTCACAGACACCACCGAGATGTCTTGAAGGAAATCAACCCTGAACCAGTGTCTCCAGCAGAACAGTCAAATAAGCTGCTTACATCTTAAAATCACATTCATGAGGGAAACAACAGGGCCACCAAACTCATTCTGAAATTAATCGAATCACCAAACTACACACCGCACGTGTGTGTGCAATTTTCCGGTGCAAGATGGAAAGTTTCCTACAGGACTTACTAAAGGTGTTTGTCTACTGAGGTGATGTTCTGATGACAGCCATATCCAAACAGAAGCATCTGGCAATTATTGAAGAAGTTTTAAAGAGATTTAAGCAGGCTAAAAAGGGAGAAATTTATGTTCCAGGCTCATGAAGTAACTTACTTAGGGCTCAAAACTGCAAGCAAAAGGGCTGCACCCAACGAAGGGGAAGATGAATGCAGTTAAGGAAGTGCTGGCCCCAGAAAAGTATTGGAATTTTTTTTTAAGGAATGGTGAACTATAATGGGAGATTTATTCTTAATCTTTCTTTGGTGTTGGCACCCCTACACACAATGCTCAAGAAGCACCAAAAACAGTACTGGAAAGAGCATCAGAAAGAAGCCCTTGAACGGATTAAACAGGCACAGTAGTAATCCAGTCTCTTAGTTCATTTTGATCCCTCGAGAAAATAATTCTTACTTTTGTCGCGTCTCCTTATGGAATCACACAAGATGGAAGATGGTGCAGAAAGGCCAATCGCCTATGCCTTGAGGACTCTAATTGTTGCTGAAAAAGCTTACTCTTAACTACCCATCATCATCTGAGTGAAGAAGTTCCATCAGTCCATTTATGAACGGCATTTCATTCTAGTTACTAACCATAAACCCCACTGGGTCTATTTAAGAGAGATAAGGCCATTCCCATAGCTTCAGTGAGGGTCCAACGCTGGGCTCTATTGGTAACAGCCGAAAAGTATACCTTTCAACATAGGCCAGGTGCAGGCACACACATTTCAAACACTTTAAGCTGCCATATCCTACCCAAAGTATATCGTCTCCACTGGTATGCTCCTTCAGTGCAATTAAGCTCCTTTCAGAAGATGGATTATTATGAGCAGCAAGAGTGGTTGTTCCTACTCCCACTAGAAAGTTATTGCTACAAGTTGCATTGTGTCCATCCTGTGATGAAGATGATGGATGGGGATTTCAGTATCTGAGGAGTCGTGAATGGTGTTGAATGTTACGTGATCATCAGTGAACATCCCACTTCTGACCTTATGATGGAGGGAAGGCCATTGACGGAGCAGCTAAAGATGGTTGGATCTTGGAACCCCTGCAGCGATGTCTCAGGATGGACAGGACTGGCTTTGAGATAATTGGCACACTGGCAGAAAGTTTGAAAATCAGAGGGAAAATGAGGAAATGTTTAACGTGTCAGTGGCTAGGATCTGGAATGTACTACCTGAGCGTGAGGTGGAAGCAGATTCCATCAGGGTTTTCAAGAACAAGTTGAATGGAAAATTGAAGGGAAAGCATTTACAGGGTTATGGGATTGAAGAAACACATCAGATCAGCCATGATCTTATTGACTGATGGAGCAGGCTTAAGGGGCAGAATGGCCTAGTACATAAGAACTAGGAAGCAGGAGTAGGCCATCTGGCCCCTTGAGCCTGCTCCGCTATTCAATAAGATCATGGCTGATCTTTTTGTGGGCTCAGCTCCACTTACCTGCCCGCTCACCCGCCAAACCTGTACTCAGCACTTCTCCTATTATGTTATCTTACAATTGTACAACACATTGGCAAGGTCACTTTTAGAGTATTGCACACAATTCTGGTCGCCCTCTATAGGAAGGATGTTAGTAACCTGGAAAGCCGCAAAAAGGATTTACAGGGATGTTACCACGATT
The DNA here is from genome assembly GCF_965287045.1 of Carcharhinus amblyrhynchos. Taxonomy (NCBI): domain Eukaryota; kingdom Metazoa; phylum Chordata; class Chondrichthyes; order Carcharhiniformes; family Carcharhinidae; genus Carcharhinus; species Carcharhinus amblyrhynchos. The sequence goes on along the minus strand of NC_137332.1, from coordinate 34,198,109 downwards.
GGAAGGTTTGAATTATAAGGAGGCTGGATAGGCTGGAACTTTTTTTCCCTTGAGCGCAGGAGGATGAGGGCTGACCTGATAGAGATTTATAAAATCATGAGGGGCATAGATAAGGTGAATAGCCAAGGTCTTTTTCCCAGAGTAGGGAGTCCAAAACTAGAGGGCATAGTTTAAGATGAGAGGCGAAAGATTTCAAAAGGGCCTCAGGGGTAATTTTTTTCACACAGAGAGTGGTACATAAATGGAATGAGCTGGCAGGGAAGGTGGTAGAGGCAGGTACAATTATAACATGTAAAATACATTTGGGCATGTACATGGATAGGAAAGCTTGAGAAAGATATGGGCCAAATGCAAGCAATGGGATTAATTCAGTTTAGGAAACCTGGTCGGCATGGGTGAGTTGGGCCGAAGGGTCTATTTCCATGCTGTATATCTCGATAACTCTATGCTGACATGCAGCTATGTGTGGATGCCCAGGATAGACATCAATGTTGAGAATCTGGTGACACAATGTTACCATTATCAAAATCAGCAAAAATTGAAATCCACAGCCTGAATGCACCCTCAAGAGCGACCAGGTCGACCATGGATCTGACTACACGTCAATTTTCAGGCCATATGTGCCATATGTGCACTCTAAATGGCTGGACATACACGAAATGAAGTCCACAACCTCATCAGCAATGGTCAAGAAATTGTTACAGATGTTTGCACTCAGGGGTTCTCCGAGGTGTTAGTATCCAATAGTGGGACTGCTTTCACTAATGAAGAGTTCCAGCATTTCATGAGAACAAACGGCATTTAATATACGTGAACTGCACTGTACCACCTGCTTCAAACGGACTGGCTGAAAGAGCTGTCCAAAAATTCAAAGTTACCAGCCTCTCTCTGAACCAATTCAGATTCCAGCATAATTTGCTTTGATTTCCACAAACCAAACTGGCCCATTTCCTAATCGCCCTTAGAACAGTACCCCACGTCACCACAGGTATTACACCTGCCAAGGGTGGTGCAAACAGGATACGACCTTGAAACAAAGACGTCAACAATTGAGACTGACAGCCATCACTGAAATGTCGGGTTATTAATAAACATTGAAAAGTTCTGTTTTTGTAAAGGGATTTTTTAAACTTACTGCAAGCCTCATGATGAATTTGTTTACATTCATCGTAAAAAACAGATTGTCATGTTTCAGCAAAGCACATAATATTAATGTGAAATGCAGCAAAACTGGATTATGACCACGACAAAGTGTCCTCGGTGGTCAAGCCAAAAATAGGAAGAATTGACAGAAGAAGATAAGCTGTGGATGGGGGAAAGAACGTGTTCATCAATGCTGGAATCTGAATTTTCTAATCTATTTTTAGAAATCTAATGCTTGGTCTCAAATATTCGAACAAGGCACGTGTTTTCAATAATGTCTGACTTGCATCAAAAAAAAACCCATTAACAAATACTCAGATGAAAACACTTCTTGCCACTCAATGTCATTAGCATGCTTTGCAGATATCATTTCAGTGCTTAATTTATAAATCATCAGCTGAAGGTTTATAAAGAGGGATGCCTACTTTGTGAAGGCTTGCCTTCAGTGAAAATTATTGCACCTCAATCTTAGACAATCATTATATAAAACAATCAATACTTCAGGTGCACAGGAATTCAAACAAATGCATACTGACTCTTTTCCTGCAATTCCTGCCTAAGTAATGTTACATTTATGTTGGCATGCCTGTCAAGTTTTATTTTTACGGTACTAACCTGAGGCTGCGTGATCGAGGACGCATGGCAGGAGACTGTCGTCCATCATCATCTGTGATGCTTTCTGTGCTGAAGTGCTTGCTGAGGAAATGCAGTTCATCGGCGGTGGGCTGATATGGCAGCTGGTGAAGTTTTTCCTGTGATGAGCAGGATGACTGTGTGCAGTAAACAAAGTCTTTCTAAGTACTATTTCTCATTAGTCTCAACTCCATTGCTCTAAATGACTAGAGCATGGAAGGGAAGGATTTTTTTTTAAAAAAAGCATTCAAGGCAAAATGAAAACATCAAATAAATCTGCTAATTTCATCAATATGATGCCACTTGCTACACCAAATTTTGACTGATGTTGGCACCTCAAGCCTACACAATTATGGATTACATCACAGTTAACCCACTCCTGTAAAGCAAAGCACATTTATTACAAAAGTAAAATGTAATTTTAAAGACAGCTTATCTTTCCTTAAAACACAGCTGCTGAAATATACACACATTATATATATACTTTTTTTAAGCAAGAAAATCATTCTGGGCAATAAGTAGAATAATGCTAGTTCTAATTTTCACAGGATGTGTTTCAAGAATGTATATACAAGGATTCTATTAAAAGTCTACAGGTTGATAATGTTCATCATCATTTCCATTTAATTATTCTAGCAAGATTGTTTTAATTCCAAGGAAGCTGCAGTTCTGACTGAAGTGGTCTAAGTGTAGTCTTTCCTATCACAAGTAGCATGACAACAAATATCTAAACAAAGAACTTCATTTATTATTTCATTTAACCATTATTTCTCTTTCAAGTGCCAACCCTGAAAAAGTTTTCAATATGATTTCTCTTTATCTCTTGCATGCTATTTAACTTCATTATTTTTGTTTTCTTGCCTTTGATTCTCACTTTTGAAGGATTACTCTTAGCTTCTTTCTCAACACCTGCCACCACTGCTTATGACTCCAGCTTAAGTTTCATCCTTCCCCTTTTGGATCCATTCATGATCACCAAAGCCTTTGAGTTACGCAACTTGACTCTGACTACAATTTTCAACACTTCACACTATCCACCCTCTCCAGCAGGCCACATACACACTCTTGACCTCTCGCTCCAATTTATACCTTAGCTGTCCTGATCGTTAATTCTTCCATCCTCCATCACATCCAACAAAACAAAAAAGATTTTGTTTACTTTAATTAATTAAAAACCAGAGGTTTAATTAATTTTGAGTGCAATTCTACTTGCTAATCCTTCAGCCCCTTCACTTTCATAATTTATTACATGCTTTTCACCATTTCCTCTGCCCTCCATTTTCTGACACCCAATGATCTGTTTAAGCAGAATGCCTTAGCTCAATGGAATGAGTTTTGAGCTTGTAAAATTTCTTCTGTCGCTTCCACCTCTTTATTTTGTCCAAGTATGTGCTGGTTAGGTGGAATGACCATGCTAAATTGTCCTTTTGTGACCAGGGATATGTAGGTTAGGTGGTAAATGCGTGGGGTTATGAGGATAGGGCAGGAGGTGAGTGAATTTGGATAAGATGCTCTTTCCAAGAATAGCAGCAGACCTGATGGACCAATTGGCCTCCTTCTGCAGAGCAGGGATTCTATGGTTTTAAGGGGCTTGCTGTCCACCCCTCTAAGTATTTGATCACTTCTCCGATATCGAGCCTTCTCAGTCTCCTTAAGCCCCTTCCTTTAAAGTTTTACCTATTCTTGATCTTTATACTGACATTAAATGTCTCAGTTTCATTACTCCCTTAACTATGTCTATGCCTCTCTGTTCTCTAAATTCTCAGCTCTAAATCATTTTTAGACCAAGGACAAAAGAGGTGTTGAAGAAGATCAGGCCAAGGGCAAGTAGCCACTTGAGCTAAGTAAGGACCCTCTGCCATGCTGACTGAAAATTTTCCAAATGGCAAATGAGGTCCACATTGCAGCCAAAGACAGCCTTGAAAGAGAATGTGACCTCCTGGAGAGGGGAAGGTAGAGTTTCATCCCAAGGGTTACCATTCCAGCCATTCCCCACTGCACCGAACATGGCCATGGTTGGTGCTGGCCATACAGTGAAGCAGTTGCCTGGCAGTTGTGGGTATTTTAAACCCATCTTCTTTTAATCTGATCTTCAAAGAAAACTGTCATTGTCACATGTCCTGTTTCGCTCTGTGATGGCATCGGTAGCTTCCACTGCAGACAGTGCAACTGCCAATGTGTCATTACTGGAGGACCTCCAATTGGCTCTCTGGCCTCAGCAGTTCACACATTTTCCTTGACTGGATTTCAAGTGGCTCTCTGATCGCTAATTTGCCAACTCTTCAAAAATCACGTTGGGAGACTAATTTCAACATGGTGTAGTTTTTAGACCCAAGATTGAATCTAACATTGGATGAGTTTTGAGCTTGTAAGATTTCTTCCATTGCTTCTACCTCTTTGTTTGTCCAAGGACTTGCTGGTTGGGTGGAATGGCCATGCTAAATTGTCCTTTTGTGACCAGGGATATGTAGGTTAGGTGGTAAATGCGTAGGACTATGAGGATCGGGCAGGAGGAGAGTGAATTTGGGTAAGATGCTCTTTTCAAGAGAGGCTGCAGACTCGATGGGCTAATTGGCCTCCTCCTGCACACCAGGGATTCTATGGTTCTAAGGGGCTTGCTGTCCACCCCTCTAAGTATCTGATCACTTCTCCGATCTTGAGCCTTCTCAATCTCCTTAAGCCCCTTCCTTTAAAGTTTTACCTATTCCAAACCAAATCCAGATCATGATCTTGGAACCATAATTTGACTATGGTTGAGTTCTAAGTAACCATTCCCCAAGCCATGACTGATCTTATCTATCTCCTCTCGAAAGCTTCCCAGCCGCACATTTTGCAATACTGTCACTGCCCGACTGAGCATTGTCCAATCTCCTCCTCAATCCAGCTCCCCACACTCTCACTTCACCTCTCCCGAAATACAAAGGCAATATAATCTCCGAAGAAAGATATGGGGTGGTGTTAACTGAACACAGGAGGCGGGAACCCCAGGAAACAGGTAGAATGTCAGTGTTATATTCTGTCCAACATCACACTCTATTAGCTTCAATGGACGGTAAAATTGAGCATTGTTTTCTGATGGGCAAATTAGGTTAAATTTGCCCCAACTGTTCCAGTCTGTTTCTGTTCCACCAAACTAGTTTCTTCTTACCCTGATTCAATCCTTCTTTCATCCACTAACGTTAACATCTCCTCTCATACCCTTTGCAGCTTTAACAATTTCAATTAATATACAGTTCGATCCTGCACCAGGATGGTCTTTCTAACCTTGTATACTGTATTCAATGCTCACAGTGCGGTTCTCTCTACACTGGGAAAGCAAATGCAAGTTAATCAAAATCTTAATGTTTTTGCTTTGTGCAGAAATGTGACCTTTATTTACCTGCAGATAGCCACTTTAAGAACTCCACCTATTCTTAATGTAATTTATCAGTCTTTGATCTTCTGAACTGTTCAGATGAAGTTCCAAAACAGTAGTTAATTTTCTGCTGGACACACCAGTCTCTCAACAATGAACTTTGTATTTCAGGATTTCATTTACATGTTTCATTCTACTCAAAATACTGAATGCTTGAGGTGTAGGGAGCATTTGACACTGTTTGGGGTAGGAAAAAGGAATTTTGTGTCAAAAATCTTCAAAACATTGGCAGGGGTCTGGGCCTCTGGTGGGGATCTATTCTTTTTTCTGTTTGCACGATTGGCAGACCCGTTGTTCTTTGTTTTCATTTTCTACCTCATCAAGTCTTTCTAAACGTTACTCTTTTTTATTACTTCCGCCACCTAACGTTTGTTAGTCTATATGTAAACAATATATTTCAAAAACCTATGAATGGATTTCAGCAAAACTTGGTACACATAGGTAAGGCCCAAGGAAGAACTAATTTTTGGCAAAGATGTGGATCCAGATACAGAACTTCGAATTTTTTTAATGACCTGTTAACATTGGGAGATAGAGTGGATTGATTTTTTTTTAAAGGTTGTTGTGGGTTGTTTTACTTAGAATTTGGTTGTTTTAGAATGTTGTAGATTGTTTTAACCTCTATGATGCAATTTGTCACAACTGTCAAAATGTGATCAGAGTTTTCAAAACAGGTTATTGTATGTAGATGTGCCCGAAGCCTCCTCAGCGAGGTGGAAGCCCTTAATAAAAGGATGACTTTTTTCAGCTTTGATGAACAATCAGGCAGAGAAAAACCTCAAGGAGGAGTTGCATAACAGTAATAATGTTGAGTTGACACAACGTGGTGGAGGTATGTGGCCTACTGAGTGCCATCTCAACTTGTTTCTCATACTTTTATTGTGTGAGAACCTTTCTCTTTTGTCTTTTTTCCTGCCAACTATTTGCCCTTTTTCATATGCTAGCATTAATTTACCTAATTATCGAGGTGTTCCTAAGTTATTTAATACACCAACTTCCTTTATATGTTTGCCATGTTTGTAGGTTCTCCCTTCAGCTCCTCTCCCCTTTTTTATATTTTCCCATCCTTATTAAATTGCTCAATTAACTCTTAGTCTGCTGAAGTAAACACATAAGAATGGTCAGAATCTTTTCAGATGCTAACTGGCAGGTGTTTCCTGCAATTTCTGTTTTTTTTATTACAGATTTTGAGCCATTTTTATTTGATTACTATTTTTCCTTCAAATCATTTTGAAGAAAAAATATGGGATTTGGTCAAATGAGCACTGATGGTATGGTCAAATGTACTTAATTTAGGACAAATCTCTTTCACAAAGACCTTCACAATGATTTTCAACACAATATACATAATGGAAGTTTAAGGTAATGCAAGCATTTTCAAATCTTTAATGTTTGGCAGCAGCATCAAGAATAAATATAAAAAGTAAACATTTCCAGACATTCACTATTAATATACAAATGATACTTGGAACACAACTTGTAATCGAAATAAAGGCCTTGGTTTGCTGAAAAGATTTTTCCAAAAATGACACCAGCAACTGCTGATATTGAACAGTGATCCTCCCAAAATTAAGAATATGCTTCCAACAAGAGGAGGTTGCTCCCGCTAATTACATCAACACACCCAGTTGAATAAGCAGTATCCAAAATCAAAAAAGATTGGTTAATTTGCCATTGCTGTTGCCAGCACATATTTAATCACTTGGTTATACAATTAGAATGATACTTGCAAATGTAAGAAAAGATATTAGCAAATATTTTCCATGTACTCTGATTTTACTAAAAGAATGGAAACACAAATTGTTATCGAGAAGTACAAGAATCACAAAAGGACAAAGGTAAAAGCAGCATTCAAATAAAGAGCAGCTCAGAAATAGGAGGAAGCAGACAGAGAAATGTGTGGCAAAGATGGATTCAGTGCAGATGTGCAGCACTAGTCAAAATGTGTTAAATGACATGCAACCCACCACATGGGATTATGATGCAGTGGCATTAGTGCAGGCATGATTTAAACGAGAGGTGGGATGAGCACTTAATATCCCTTGTCACAATGATACTGAAGAGTGATAAAAGGGGACTGGCAATATTGACTCAATATACTTTTACAGCACTAGAAAGAGCTTATATACTTTAAGGTTCAAGGACAGAATCAAGTTGATTAGAATTAAGCAATGAATAGAGGAGCTATTACACTGTGGATTTATACTAAAGGCCAATTTTTTTTATTCATTCAAGGGATGTGGACATTGTTGGCTAGGCCAGCCAACATTTATTACCCATCCCTAACTGCCCTTCAGATGGTCATGTTGAGCTGCCTTCTCGAACTGCTGCAGTCCATGTGACGTAGGGACACCTAAAGTACTGTTAGGTAGGGAGTTCCATGATTTTGACCTAGTAACAAGTGATACATTTCCAAGTCAGGTTGGTGTGTGGTATGGAGGGGAACCCCCAGGAGATGGTGTTCCTGTGTGCCTGCTGCTCTTGTCCTAATAGATGGTGTTGATTGTGGGTTTGGAAGGTGCTGTTTTAAGTGACTTGCTGAGTTCTTGCAGTGCATCTTGTAAATGGTACACACTACTGCCAGTGCGTGTCATTGGTAGAGGAGGCAAATGTTGGTGGATGTCACGTGGGGTGGGGTGAGCAAAATTTGCAGGCAAATTACAGAAAGATGGAGGAACTTTAGAGTAGTGATAATACAAGGCTTCAATTATAACAGGACTTGTAAAAGAACAGAGTGAAGAACAAAGCGGAGGGAGGAGTTACTCAAGAGAAATACAAGAGAACTACCTATATCAGTATGTCGTTACAAAGGCATATGGGCTTCTCAGCTTTACGACACAGTACAGAGTAAAAATGCTAATGAACTAAACCGTTAGCTCCCAGTTAGAATATTATGACCAATCTAGGCACTTTAAGAAGAATACAAAGGCCTGATAGGATGTGCAGAGGAGGTTCAAGAGAATGGTAGTAGAGATGAAAGACTTTAATTACATGGATAGACTACAGAAACTGGGGTTGTTCTTGTTAGACCAGAGAAGGTTAAGCAGAGTTTTGATAAAGATGTTCAAAATCATGAAGGGAATGATAGGGTGAACAGGGAGGAAGTGTCAGAAGGGATAGCAAAATGAGGGCACAGACATAAGTTGGCCAAAGAAACAGGCACCATGAGGAAAAGAAAACTTTTGCTCAGTGAATTGTCACAATCTGGAATGTACTGACTGAAAGGGTGATGGAAACAGATTCAGTAATACTTACAAGGGAACAAAGTAGAAAAAAGTAGAGAAAATTCCAGGGCTGCAGGAGTGATCAGGGAAGCTCTTTCAAAGACCCATCAGAGGAATGATAAACCAAATGACGTCCTGCTTTGCTGTATCGCCGCATGATTTTATGATTCAATACTAAATTACAGGATCACAGTAGCAGCAGAACACAAGATACAGATTTTTTGTGCATGTAATTAATCAATAATTGGTACGAGTGATAATGTATTAAAAAATAACCAATACATACAGATACTGTGGAACTGGGTGTATTGGTTCCATATCCAGAAGAAGGCAGGGAGGCCAGGGACCATCGGCGTCCATCAGTCCTGGAGATTTGGGAAGAGAAATTATAAAATGGTGACAAGTAAAACCGCTTAACTATTTTCAGGTTGTATATAATCTTTAAAAAGGTGAAAGATATTCTACATGAGGTATTACTTGAACTCCAATGCACTGTCCTATATAGTGAATTGCCAGTTACACACACCCCGTCAGTGAGTCAAAGCAAAGATCAGGTATAATTTAAGAACTAAATAATTTAAGAACTGAAAAGACAAAGTCATCCCTCATACCAGTAAGACTAACAGCATCATCAGGATTTTGTTTATTCTTTCAGCCACATTTTAATACCCAAGGTTCAGGAAACTAAAAATAGAAGTGAAAGTAAAATGGCAAAATCTTATTTTTTTTAAACTGGAGATAGCCTCAGCTCTTTTAAAAGTGTTACAGAGGATCAACGTCAACATGGACCCCCAAACTTGACCCATCCCTCCCCCAAGCATCCCCACCATCCCATAAAAAATGTGTTCTTTTAATGTATGTTTCTGGCTCTAGCTAAATTCAAGATTCTTGACACACTTGGATTCTTCAGCTTATGTCAGGAATGTTTCATTTTTGAGTTCATATCACTCAAAATGTTTCAGTTTCTGCTAAAGACAAAAAAAATCATCTGGAGTTCTGGATAACTGTACTACATTGATTGCCCTTAAGCAATTTACAATCTTTTATTGGTGTCAGTGAAGGTCAATCTCAGGAATAAGACTGTTGACTTAATCTCACATATCACCTTTTTAATTGAACCACCAAGGTACCATACTAATCCTTTTTTTTATTTGTGTTGATTTTAAGCTTGAATCTTCTCTTCAGCATCACTGTTGGCTGGAGTTTTCAGCTGGAAGGCTTCCTAGATTTGCATTGCTTCACAGCATAAGAGGTGGGTATTGTTCCCTCCTGGTTTATTTACGCTCTTTACCACAGTGTTGCCATCTGTTCAAAGTCACGAACTTACAAAAGACCTGTTCTTTGCAAAGCTGTATATGCTATTGCTAGTCCTAAAGTCACAGGTATTTTCAAGCAGAAGGAATGGAACAAAGAGAAGAGGATACATAAATAGTAAGTTACCAGGACTTACTGAAACGCTTAATGTAAACAAAATAAGCACTACAATAAAATGTTAGAATAACAATCATGGATACCTCAGGAGAAATTTAATTAATAGATATCTCTGAACTATGGGGGGCGATTCTCCCATTGCGACCCACAAATTTTCTGGTGGGTTCGGTCAGGAGAATCGCGTGTCGGCCAATTTGCAGGATTCGCATACGTGCTCCTGACACGTGCACGTATCCCAGAGTCGGAGAACAGCCACAGTTGAGACCGCTCTGGAAACCAGCAGGAAGAGGGGTAAGAAATTTAAATCTGTTTTTGATATATTTTAAAGGTAGTTTAAAAATGATTACCAGACCCGGCACGGAATTTGCCAGGCCCGATAGCATCTCCCACCCTGCCAGGAATACTTCATTCTGGTGGGGTTTGAATGGTATGCTGGCCTTTATAGCGAGAGGGATAGAATATAAAAGTAGGGAGGTCTTGCTGCAACTGTACAGGGCACTGATGAGGCCGCAGCTGGAGTACTGTGCGCAGTTTTGGTCGCCACACCTGCGTAAGGATATTTTGGCCTTGGAGGGAGTGCAGAGGAGGTTGACTAGGCTGATACCAGAGATGAGGGGGTTGGACAATGAAGAGAGACTAAATAGACTGGGTCTGTACTCGCTGGAGTTTAGAAGGATGAGGGACGATCTTATAGAGACGTATAAGATAATGAAAGGGACGGATAGGGTAGAGGTAGAGAGATTCTTCCCACTTAGAAAGGATAGCAGGACTAGAGGGCACAGCCTCAAGATAATAGAGCATAGAACATAACAGCACAGTACAAGCCATTCGGCCCTCGATGTTGCACCGACCAGTGGAACCAATCTAATGACCCTCTAACCTAAACTATTCCAATGTTATCCATATACCTATCCACTGACCATTTGAACGCCCTTAAAGTTAGCGAGTCCACAACTGCTGCAGCAGGGCATTCTACGCCCTTACTACCCTCTGAATAAAGAGCCTACCTCTGACATCTGTCCTATAATTACCACCCCTTAATTTAAAGCTATGTCCCCTTGTGTTAGCCATCACCATTCGAGGTAAAAGGCTCACACTGTCCACCCTATCCAATCCTTTGATCATCTTGTATGCCTCAATCAGGTCACCTCGTAACCTTCTTCTCTCCAATGAAAATAACCTCAAGTCCCTCAGCCTTTCCTCATAAGACCTTCCCACCATACAGGCAACATCCTGGTAAACCTCCTCTGCACCCTTTCCAATGCCCCCACATATTTCTTATAATGCGGCGACCAGAACTGTACGCAATACGCCAAGTGCGGCCGCACCAGAGTTTTGTACAGTTGTAACATGACCTCACGGCTCCGAAATTCAATCCCTCTACCAATAAAAGCTAACACACTGTACGCCTTCTTAACAACCTTATCAACCTGGGTGCCAACTTTCAGGGTGCTATGCACATGTACCCCGAGATCTCTCTGCTCGTCAACACTACTGAGTCCTTCCATTAGCCCTATATTCTGTATTCTTGTTATTCTTACCAAAGTGAATCACCTCACACTTTTCCGTATTAAACTCCATCTGCCACCTCTCAGCCCAGCTCTGCAGCTTATCTATATCCCTCTGCAAACTGTAACATCCATCCTCGCTGTCTACAACTCCTCCAACTTTGGTGTCATCAGCAAATTTACTAATCCATCCAAGGGGGGGACAGTTTAGAGCGGAGTTGAGGAGGAACTTCTTCACTCAAAGGACGGTGAATCTCTGGAACTCTCTGCCCGTCGAAGTGGTGGAGGCGACCTCGCTAAAAATATTTAAGTCACGGGTAGGTAGGTTTTTGACAGACAAGGGAATTAAGAGTTATGGAGAGAGAGCGGGAAAGTGGAACTGACCCACTTCAGATCAGCCATGATCTTATTGAATGGCGGGGCAGACTCGAAGGGCTAGATGGCCTACTCCTGCTCCTATTTCTTATGTTCTTATGCTCATGTTCAGGGAACCAGCAGGAGGGGGAGGCAATTGGGGCCCCCCAGGGGATTGGGCGGCAGGGGGGTGGTGCCCCTTGGGCATGGGCACCCTGGCAGAGTCAACCTGTGCCCCTGGCACTGCCCAAGGGGCAAACTGCCTATGCCCAGGGAGCACCTTGGCATTGCCCACCAAGCATCAGGCATGACCTAAGGGTGATCGGTGGGGCTGGGAGATCTCGCTACCACTCTGCATGACTCTGTATGGGGATCAGTCTGGGCTGGAGAGAGACTAGCGATTGGGGCAGGCGAAGGTGGGGGGCCAGGACATCAAGGCGCTCTGGGATGGGGATGCAGAGGTCCAGAGCTGTCAGACTCTGGCACGAATAGGCCACCCCCTGCAGGTTTTTAATGAGATTCATGATTGTGACATCTGCAGAGCACAGTGTGGAGATCCAGCTCTGAAGCTGCACTGAAAAACAGTCACGATCTTGACCAGTTTTTCTACCAATTCTGCACTTTTGGGAGAAATGGTTGCATGGTTCTAATTTGAAACTGGACCAGAGTGGCACTGGACATGAACCATTTGGCAGAAGAACAAATACCACTAAAAGTAACTCTCATCAATAGCACCCAAGAGAAGGACATCACAAAAACAAAAGCTGCCCGTCAAAACCAAAAACGTGCGTGTAGATTTGGTTTCTGCCATTCATTGAAACTGATAATGACCTGAAGTGTCCATCAACTGTAGAAGGTTTGAGCAAAACAATGAAGACTAAGAGATTTTGCTACAAAGTCAAGTAGGCATGTGGTAGGGTTTGGATCAAATGGTTGGAGTAACTCCCTCGCTGACAATCTCCACTTCCTGGAACAACAGACTTCAGTTTTGCTGAAATACAATTAGATGCAAAGGACTTTCAATTCTACGGATTGCTAAAGTGCGTGACAGAACAAAAACCTGTGGATGAAACTCTGTTTCTTAATAGGGACTTAATGAGGGGGAAAACTGGATCAAGCTATTGGCCCAAAATTGATCACTGTCACTTGTAATTTTACCTCCAAACGCCCATCGGAGCAAAGCAATTAAGCAACTGCACCAGAATTCTGGGATGGTTACAACACTGAAGGTGCTCATTTAGCCTGTTGAGTCCATGCCAACTCTCTGCAAGAGCAATTTAGCTACTCCCATTCCTGAGACTGCTCCCACAGATTTGCAGATTCTTTCCCTTCAGGTGCTTATCCAATCCCATTCTGAAAGCCATAATTGAATCTTCCTCACGTAATCCTATCAGACAATGCATTCCAGATGTAGATCCGGATTCTCCCTAAAAAAATCTAAGAGCCCAACATGCGGAATAATGGGAGTATTTCCCACCCTTTTTTGCGGGCATTTTTACCAGAGCGAATCTCCGACACTCTGAGCATTGCAAAGTGTATCTGTGGGATTCACTCTGGGAAGTAGTGGGCGGGCCTATTTCTACCCAAGAGGCTGGTAGCATGGTGCTGAGTGGGTCAGTGCACATGCGCCGATCCATCAGCGTGGAGATTGGCGCATGTGCCAATGTGGCCCCCCCTGCCACCCCCCAATTGCTGGGTGCCAGGCTGGCACTGCCGTAGGGGTAGCCCCTGCCCCCAACCTTCTGGGGAGCCTCAATGGCCTTTGTTCCCTCCAGTGGGGTCAGGGCACCTGTTCCCCGTGAGTGGAGAGCGGTCGTAAATGCCTCTGGAGGGTACCACTCCCAGTGGAGGGAGATGCTAGCTGGCCCACAGAATATTGTCCCGGGCCCATTAATCATACTGAAATTCTCATTTCAACATGATAATCTGCTCCGCACTGATTACGCTCAAAAAAAAAGCTGGGCTGGCAGAATCCGGGCCAAAACGTTTCACTGCATAAAAATACTTTCCCCATGTTGATATATATATCTAATTCTCAGTGACCCTAACTAGTATTGTGAAAACATTTTAAAAAATTGGAACGGGAATCAATAATTCTGTCCCTTGAGCCTGCTCTGCTCCTCAATTAGGCTCCTTAGACATTAGCTTCCAAGTACATGACAGGTACCACCCAGAAAGACAAGAACAGCGGACAAATGGGAACACTGCCATCTGAAAGTTTCCCTCCAAGTCATTGGGCATCCCAACTTGGAAACCTATCACTATTCCTTCACTGTCATCGGGTTAAAATCCCAGAACTCCCTTTCAACAGCACTGGATGGGCTGCAACAGTTTGAGACGGCAACTCACCTCTGCCTTCTCAAGGGCAATTAGGAACAGGACAAGAAATGCTGGCCTTGTCAGCGATGCCCACATTCCACAAATGATTTCTTTAAAATCATGGGTCATCTTCTGCCTCAGCTCCACCTACCCACATTATCTCATATTGTTTGATTCCCTTAATTTACAAAATCTATCATCTCTGACCTTGAACACAAACAACTGACACGCCTTCTGACACGGAGAAGTCCAAAGATTTATAACCCTTTGGCTGAAGAAATTTCTCCTCATCAGCAGGTGCATGGGGACACCACCACCTGCAAGTTACCCTTGAAGCCACATACCATCCCGACTTGGAAATATATCACCATTCCTTCACTATTGCTGTATCAAAATCCTGGAACTCTCCCTAGCAGCACTTTGTACCCAAAACACATGGACTGCAATGGTTCAAGAATGCAGCTCACATCACCATCTCAAGGACAATTAGGGATGAGCAAGAAATGGTGGTCTAGCCTGTGACGCCTACACCCAATAAAACAATTTCAAAAAATGCTCCACCACTTAGTATGAGACACTGAATCCTAGTCCTAGATCCATCAGTTAGCAAAAACATCCTCCCAGAAACTATCCCACGAAGCCCCTTGAGAATTTTATCCTCATCAATACGATCATCCCTCATTCTTCTAAACTTAGGGAATAGGCCTAGCCTACGCAACCTCTACTCACAGGACAAGCTCTCATCCTTGGGATCGGTCTGGTGAGCTTTTGCTGCACTCCCCATGTGCCTCTGTGCACAGGTAGATAATTAGCTATGATTTAACTTGATGGCAGAGCAGGCTTGCTGGGCCAAATGGATAATAAAAATAGACTTTGACTTATATTGGTGACAATAAACTGGTGGGTATAATGTGTGATGTTTGTGAATGTCAGCTACTAGGAAAGGCCCATGGCAAATAAAGCTAATCTTGATACAAGCAACGACATCCAGTGGAAACAAACAAACCAACCAGAGTAGAGTGACAGCTGATTCAATATAGGACTTCAGCAGATAAGAAAACCAAAATAAAAAAAACTAGATTTGAACAAGTAGAAAACCTGATAAAGATTAAAGAATTAATCACTTAACTATATACAACTCTGTTAAAAGGACAGCGCATACTAAGTATAACAAAATAACACAAAAAGGTTGAACTATTTAAAATAATGACTGATACTTTTTCTTTGTGTCATAAGGAAAGTGAAGAATGTTCTGACAGAAGGACCACAAGGGCTGCAGTACAATTTCTGAACATGATCTCTATAGAGTCGGGATGGACGTAGGGATTGGCACAACATCAGAACCCATGCTGAAAAATACAGGTCTTGTGGTTTTTCTATTAGAATAAAAATCTGTTTGGTACAAGTTACTCTATGATTCTATGACATTTTTACTTCAATTGCTAATTACTTAAAGCTAAGGGCAAATCACAAAATATCTCAACGACAAATTTTTTACAAAAGCATTATGAGAGTAGATGGCAGAATATCATTAAACAAGGATATGGGGACATTAGTGAATGGAGGCTGATACTTTTGTATCAAAAAATATCAGAACATTGAACAGGCACTGTTAAGGTTGCATTAAATCAACACAGGTTAACACAGGAAGCGCAAACAGAGCTTGGCATTCATTAAAACAAACTGGGCTGCAGATCTAATGTTTTCAAAAGAGCTATTTCTTCAAGAAACGACATTTCCTACTAGCTGCAGCTTCAGTTACGTTGTTTTTTGTAAGCATTTTCCTCCATGAATTAACGTGCAAATTGCAGTATGTACATCGTTCTGTACACATGGACCAACTAAAAGCAAAAAATGTGCTTGAACACTTCATTGCATTTTCATGCACAAACATCCAAAGTACAGCTCCAGAACATGCAATATCTATGACAGCAACACTGATTTGAGTGTTACCTGTCAGCTCTGTGACCATGGCTGCATCAAAGAAATATAAATACATTAATGACTAACAAAATAATGCAGTACAAAATAATATACATTTAAATTGCTTGATGGCTCAACCTTTATTTGTGACATACACAAAACAGACCATTTTAGGCTATGCATTTAAGTATACAACAATGTGGAACAAAATGTGATTTCCAGTTGTAATTTAGGAAGTTGACACCAGTCAATTAGTTCTGACATTTCTGGCTAGAGTAAATTGTGGGTCAGACTGAAAAATTAGCAAGAGTCCCCTGATCACATTTCACAGGTGCAGTCTGTTTCTAAATGCTCACAATTTGGTAATTTTTTAAAAAACATGAAACTGCTTTAAAATGTATTTTAAATTACACAACAGAAATGAAGATGAAATTAGATATAGCAATTGGAGGCTAAAGGGATCAAGGGATATGGGGGACGGTGGGGAGGAGGGCGGTTAGAGTACTGAATTTGATGATCATAATGAATGGGAATGTAGGCTTGAAGGGCGAATGGCCTACTCCTGCTTCTAGTTTCTATGTTGATGGCATTAATAGGGTACTGCATCCAATTTACAAATAGTTTTCTCCCCTATTAGGAACTTTTTAAATGTATTTGAATGGGATCCTATGTAACAAGCAGAGTGCTTAATGTTTTCACACTGTATGCAAAACGGGAACAGAGAAAAGATAGCTTAAGCCAGAGAAGTTAATGAAAAATTATTACATTGTCTTGTTATCAGTGAAGTGAGCACTTTCAATCATTTTCAACAAATACAACAAGGCCAATGAACATGATAATAATACTTGCCAACATAAAGAACAGAGGGACTGTTGTGAACAGAACATGGACATTATGATGGCAGTGTAAAGTCAAGAATGATTTTGCTGTTTTTTTATGTGGGATAGCAACAAGGGCTTTGAAGGTAGCATGATTCACTTATATAATGCCTTCAAAGTAACAAACTTTTCAAATGCTTCCTAGAAGTCAAAACAGGTGCTTAGCAGTAACAGGAGCAGTAGAGGGGGAAAATGGATTCAAGAGGTAGGCTTTTAAGAAGGCATTTGAATGCAAGGAGACAGGTGGAAATTCAAGAGTGATTTGGAGAAGGAATACAAAATACAAGATCTAAATGGGTGAAAGCTCTACTACTAAAGCCAAAGTAGGGTGAGATGCACAGGACACATTCAGAAAAATACAAGTTGTGTACTGGCATATAGCTGTTAACAGTGGGATGAAATTTGGACTAATTTTATAGCAACAAAAAGATTTCTGAATGTATGAACTGGGAAAAGCAGACAAGAAACAGAACCTTCTATGCTCTGCAGAGAGGGCCTGAAGGCAGATTGGAAGGAAAGTCTGAAACATTAGGGTCCAGCTCATGGGTCAGTGTGTTCTCACCTCCAGGTGTTCTTCCTGGGTCATCACCAGCAGGAAGCCAATCTGTATAAATAAATACCCATCTTTAGGCTGACAGGGGCAACTGTTGGGATCCTCCAAGCAGCAGACTGGTCAATCTGCTGAGGTCCAGCTCTGCTGCTGCTGCTTGAAGGCATTTTGGCTTGTTTGCAGCTAGCTGGGGATGCTGAGAGACCTCCTACACCAATCCCTCTGCTCCACTAGAGCCACAACCATGGGTGGGCCATTGCTGTCCATCTTGTGTGGCCAGACACTACAGCCATGGAGGTTTTGCAATCATATAATTTGATTTTCCTGTGTCCTCTATTGACCAAATTAAGGAGTTCATATCATAGAATCCCTACAGTGCAGAAGCAGACCATTCAGCCCATTGAGTCTGCACCGATCACAATTCTACCCAAGCCCTATTCCTTTAACCCCACATGTTTACCCTGCCAATCCCCTCATTTTAGGTCAAGTTAGCATGGCCAATCAACCTAACCCACACTTCTCTGGACTGTGGGAGGAAACCAGAGCCCCCAGAGGAAACCCATGCAGACAGGGGGAGAATGTGCAAACTCCACACAGACGGTGATTCAAGCTGGGAATGAAACCCAGGTCCCAGGCGCTATGAGGCAACAGTGCTAATCATTATGCCACCATGCAAAAACCCTCAAGTTCCAAAATCCAGCATGGCCTCGGTGCAAAGGTCACTAGATTTGAGGGACTCTACTTGTGTACTTCCGTGAATGGGGTTTCAACTATGTTTTTGATGTTTCCTACATTTTTAATTACTCTAACAAGCAGCAGCATGGCAAACAAGGTTGTGCCCAAATCATTCTCAACCTTGTCAAAATTGAGAAATCCAGGTGACAAGTTAAGACCTGTGGCATTAAATGTGATGAAAGCTTTGAAAAGTGAGAAGGTTGTAGGAAGACAATGCCACAGATTTAAGGTCCTAGCCTCAATGCACACATTATATCATTTAGGCATTAAATTGACTTTCGCCATCCCATTGAGGATGTGTTTCGTCTCCCATTTGATTATCTGGAGTAGATCACAGGCACAAATGTGGAAGCTACAAAACCAACGTGCCTATATTATGCAAAAGCAAAATGCTATGTTTGCTAGGGACCTGAAATTCAACTGAAAATGCTGGAAATAATCAGCAGGTCTGGCAGAAGCACTGGTTTGGATGAAAGGTCATCAATGTCATATGTTATCTGCTTCTCTTGCCACAGATGTGGAATATCTCCAATATTTTCTGCCTTATTTTAATGTTAGTGTCATCTAATAAGGTATTAAGAGGATATCTAAGATTTTAGAATATGGAAATTAATTTCTGTTCACACTTCTTTAGAATATTACTTGCACCATTTTGCAAAGACAACAAGCACATTAACTACTCACATCCAATTTCAAATAGTTGCCTTATAACAGGCAAATGAAAACAAAGGCCCCATTTCTTCGTACTGTGTATCAATCACCTTGCTAATTCCACATGCACCTGCATGATCCATGCAACACCCAAACCGTCCTGCTTGCTATTCTTTTTTTGAAAAGAACAATGAAGTAATAAATCTTACCTTCGTGCTGGTATGAAAGAAAAGTGAGCTGCTGCATTGGGAGAGAAATTCCTTGGACTGTCAAGAGGACTGCTACCTGTTGGTAAATTGAGAATTCAACATCTGTGAAACTATAACCAGCTTTAGAAAGTGCATTTTAACATGAATATTTATGACTTCTCAAGTGAGGTCATCCGCTGATTAGCTGACCCAGATTTAGAAGTTTCAGGTTTAATTCCCTGCCGAGGTTGGTTTCACTTGCCTCAGCTAAATCAATCAACAGAATCTAAAAGTAGCCCTAATGCCATTGGGTTGAGAAGAGAAAATGCTTAAGGCCATCTACCCCTGAGAACTATTCACTGTTCCCTATTGGGAGTGCTTATGTATGGCGATCCGGTGAAAATTAAATAGCTGCAGGAACCAAACATGCCAACTCCACTAATAGGGTGAGAGAAGCCAAATCAGCCAGCTTATGGAATTGTGAAATTGCTACAGCACAGAGGGAGGGTTTTTGACCTATCATGGCTGCTAACTGTCAGCAAGTATAACGCAGCTAGTCCCAATCTCCATCTTTTCTCCGTAGTCCTATAATTTTTTGGCTTTTCAGAAACTGCAGTCTCGCTAGGGTTGCCAACACTTCAGGGTTGGCCTGGAGTCTCCAAGAATCAGCCTCCAGGATACTGCTGTGTGCAGTCTGGAGAAAAATCATCAGGATATCAAAAAATATATTTTTTTAATCATTTTCTTTAAAGATTTTTCTTCACCAACTTGCCAAATATTGAAACTGGAAATTAAAGGCTGTTTGACAGGCAGTCAAGCATCATCCAATTGGATAACGAGTCTTTTTGCTTTCCAACTGGTGCAGGAAGGTATTTGTCATAAGGGTGGGTGTGTTAGCTGATGAATAGCTGGAACATGGGGGTAAATCAGGTGATAAAATCTCTAGGAAAATATTTAATCACAGTTGACAACTCTGTCTCACACTCAGTCTAGAGACAGTGCTGTGAAATCTCACTATTTTTCTGCTGCTGAAATTTGCTTGGGGAGCCAGTTCAAGACCAAGTTGCTGACTTTCTGTCTGCTGAAGAGCATCTTACAGAGAATAATTCTGCAAGGTCCTGGAGCTACCGCTGGCTATCACTTCCCATAATGCAGAGATCGGAGACAGTGACAGAGAGGACTTGGTAGTGGCTTCAATATTTATGCCGGTGCGAGGATTTCCCTGGTGTGGGAGAAGCCCAAAAATGATCAGGCTTAGCCTAGGGCAGGAAGAAGGTTGGGGTGCCCCTTTTTGACATTGGGTGCCTCTCCCGTGCCCTTCTTAAGGGCTGCTGGACCAACTTCCATCACTCCAGCCTCTTCCCCAATATCATAATCACCCACTTTCCACCTCCTCCACAGCCTTCCCACCCAAACCTGCCCTGGGACCCCGAAAATTCACTTTGCTGTCTTGTCCGAGGACTTGGATTTAAGCACCTTTATGCATTTCCTCTTCAGTCCACCATAGTTTCCGTGATGGCAGGGACTAGAGGGTTACCAGCCAATCAGATTGGTGGGTGCCTGAGGTGAAAGCTCCTCCAGATTTAACCTTTTCTGTTTGGCACCCACCAGCCTAAAATTTGAGGCCAAACAGAAAATTGCCCTTAAGTGGCCACTTAATAGGGGCATGGGCAGCCTTCCTGTCCGAAGTCCACCCACCGTAAAATTGTGTGGGGGTCGGGGTGGGCAGTATCCTGGAGAGAATCATCCCCCCCACCGGAAAGGAGTAAATATGCTGGATATAGGGACCATGAGGAGTCAGGGAGAACATTTTATGTCCTATGAATGAGTTGACCTAATCATTTGCTTGTGTCTTTGTTGCTTTTGAATTGCATCTACAAACATAAATGAAAAGCTGTAGTGTGGGAATGGGACCAAATGGATGGGAACAGGCAGGACACGGTCGACTGAAGAGTCTCCTTCTGTGCCATAAATTACACCTCCATATCACATCATTTGTCTGGGACAGCTGAGTTGGACTTATAATATACACATATATATAAAATATACATAACTGTCAACAACATTAACGATCGTCTGTCAAGCATACAATTTCAGATCTAGTGACTAGGTGGTGCAGTGAGATGTGCTGTGAATCACTGTGCTATGATTACATCACCCTTCCAGTCCACCACCTTGCATCTGATTGGAAAAATCACTTAACCCAATCACTCAGCCAGAGGATGACGTCAAGTACAAATATCAACACAGCATTTGAGTCGGCCTTAAGATGTCGTCACATGGTAGTAACCTGCTTTACAAAGCTTTAACAGCAAATTTACTGGAGTATGTTCAGCAATGAATGAGGCTCTGTTATAAAACAGGCCGACTAAATTACTGATCACTAGATCAAGAACAGAGTTATCATACACTGATTGCTCCTTGCCACAAGATGCAATTTATTCTGTTTCGACTACCATTTTTAAAACAAGCGGCATGAAATCAGAAAGCTTGACATATGAAACCTATCTCCACAGCCTCCGATCACACACGGGATATAAACAGTACTGGAAGTTCAAACTGATATGATTTTTAAGAAACAGAATCTTTTGTCCTTTCAGAAGTGAGATTTGGTTCTGAAACAAAGCAATAAAAGCAGAACAGTATTTTAAAAAGCTGAAAGTACAACTTGACTGAAATGGTAAAATCAATGGCACTGTAGATTTGGCAAACACAAAACTGCACATGAACAACGCAACTCAGTTCATAACAGCACAAAAAAAAAGAGCACAAGTCGGCCACAGCCTCTTGAACCTGCTCTGCCACTCAAAAAGGACACCAATCACCTCAGATTCACTTCACTGCCCCAAACCCAGAGCACTCTGATTCCCTCAGTATCCAAAAACAAAATGGTTGGGTTTACGAAGTCAAAATTCTTGAAAAAGGAGTTGGTTTGTCAGGGTGGAATGGCTGAAGAAATTTGAAAGTGAAGGCAAGAATACAGGAATCCTTACAAATTTCCTGGAGAAAAGGGTCAGATAAAGTTCAGATCTCTTGGATAAGCTAAAGATGATGGAAAACTCCAATATTTTTCTACTCCAAAGGCCTCAGAGGTCAGAGCTGTCAATCATTCACAATTAGACGCAACAGTAAAAATTATGACACAGAATCCTGATGGAACAGATTCTGAATATCTATTGCTACATGTCTATATACCAAATCCATTACTACCTGGAACAAAACCACTATATTTTGAGTTGACATGAGTTTGATTGATCTTGAAATTATTTCATTTTATAACAAAAGAGAACACAACTTGCGCTTCAATTGGAGCTATTTCAAAACTGAATAACTTGACATATGCTTAGGTTCCTATTTTATCACATTGAACTTTACCCAGTCTTGATCAAATTATTAATTTATAATAACTGGTGTTGCTGACAACTTAAAATTATACAATTCTGTTTGTGCATCATGTGTAATAGCGCCTGAGTTACATACCCATTTTTCAATGTGAATGATATTCTATAAACTTTCGTAATTGAATACGACCTGTCTACCCTGCCTCTTAAAATATAGTTATTGAATCAATGAACATCATAATTTTTACTGAGTTTACTAACCAATAAAAACTGATGCCCTGTTTAATCTAAAAAAAATGCATACCAGAGATGGCTGGTACTGAATTATAAATTGAGTATAACTGAGGTGTTAATACATGAGAAGGAGTCTCAAGTCATCTGTGAATTGGTAATTACACAACTTTTGCTGAGTAGCGTGATACATCATTTGGTTTTGTAAACAGGAGTATAGAGTACAACAGTAATAAACTCATGATAAATTTTGCAAAACATTGCTATGCCATTGTTTGAGATACTCCTTCATAAAAAGGACATTAAAACCAGACAGTAGATTTACCAGGATGATTTACCAGGCAGCCAATGGCAAACCATGGTAATAAGAGGCTCGAGACAGTGGGAATGTTTAATCTGAAGAAGAGGAGCCACCTAAAAACTGACATAAGAACATAAGAAATAGGAGCAGGAGTAGGCCATCTAGCCCTTCGAGCCTGCCCCACCATTCAATAAGATCATGGCTGATCTGTCGTGGCTCAGTTCCACATTCCCGCCCTCTCCCCATAACCCTTAATCCCCTCTCTTATCAAAAACCCATCAACCCGCGTCTTAAAAATATTTAGCGAGGTAGCCTCCACCACTTCAACGGGCAGAGAATTCCAGAGATTCACCACCCTTTGAGTGAAAAAGTTCTTCCTCAACTCCGTTCTAAACCGCGCCCCCTTTATCTTGAGGCTGTGCCCCCTAGTCCTACTGTCCTTTCTGAGCGGGAAGAGTCTCTCCACCTCTATCCTATCCATCCCATTCATCATCTTATATGTCTCAATGAGATCTCCCCTCATTCTTCTAAACTCTAACGAGTACAAGCCTAGTTTATTCAGCCTCTCCTCAAAGCTCAACCCCCTCAACTCCAGCATCAGCCGAGTAAACCTCCTCTGCACTCCCTCCAAGGCCAAAATATCCTTGCGTAAGTACGGCGACCAAAACTGCACACAGTACTCCAGCTGCGGCCTCACCAATGCCCTATACAGCCGCAGCAAGACCTCCCTACTTTTATATTCAATCCCCCTCGCTATGAAGGCCAGCATCCCATTCGCCTTCCTGACCACCTGCTGCACCTGCAGGCTGGGTTTTTGCGACTCATGCACAAGGACCCCGAGGTCCCTCTGCACCGTCGCCTGCTGCAGTTTTTCTCCACGTAAGTAATAATCCTTCCTACCATTATTCCTACCAAAGTGGACCACCTCGCACTTGCCAACATTAAATTCCATTTGCCAGTTCCTGGCCCATTCGCCCAGCCTACCTAGATCCTTCTGCAGACTCTCCACACCCTCTGCGCAATTTGCCGTTCCACCAATCTTGGCGTCATCAGCAAGGCTAGATATCTAAAAGAACATGGTGAACCAAATAGATTTAGACGACAGTTGTGTCATGGTCATCATGATTTTCTGCATTGGTGGGATTCAAACCTGGGTCCCCAGGTTACTAGTCCAATGAAAATACCACCACGTTCCTGCCTCTCTCTATGGTAAATGGAGAAGTTACTGAACAAAGGAAGATAACAGTTTTCCACCCAGGAAAACCTTGGGCACTTTTGAGAATCTTAGATACCATTCTGCCCACCAAATGGCTCAAAGCACAAGAAAAGAGAAAATTATATCCTTTATAAATGGAGATCAGACAGGAGTACAACTTGAGTTCTGTAGATATTACAGTCAAGCATCTTTCACTCAAATAATAAAACAAAGCATGTGGGATCCTTCAATTTAGATTTAAAATGTTCAATCAGGCACAGTGGTTAGTTAGCACTGCTGCCTCACAGCGCCAGGGACCTGGTTCAGTTCCCAGGCTTGAGTCGCTGTCTGTGCAGAGTTTAAACATTCTCCCTGAGTCTGTGTGGGTTCCCTCCCACAGTCCAAAGGTGTGCGGGTTAAGTTGCTTCGCTATGTTAAATTGCCCCTTCGTGTCGGGAGACTTGATGGGTAAATATGTAGGTGGGATTGTTGTCCGTGCAGACTTGATGGGCTGAATGGCCTCCTTCTGCACTGTAAGGATTCTATGATTCTATTCTCTGACTGTGTTCATCTTTTAGCTGGTGAATTCCAGTGCCATTTTTGGGCCCATCTGAATTTTCCTCTGCACTTTCACTTGAGAATTTCTTTGAGAGTTCATCATAATAATCTATCAAAAATCTAAAGAATACAAATGGAATAATCGAAGTACTGATAGCTGGCTAGTGTATCAATCTACCATCCATGCTGTTTGTTAGGCAGGAAAGAGATGAAAGGTGAATGAATGTAGTGGAAAACAAACTGACAAAATTGACATGGAGTTGGATGCTTCAATCAAGATGAGTGCCAAAGAGCACATTTCAGAAATGAATGGAGTCAATAAACAGTTTGGGCGGCAGCCTGGAAAACATGAAGATGGAGAAACTCTTTTTTTTCCCTTTCCAGAAAATATCTAACCATGTAAATTGCATCAGCAACTGATATTTGTCAAATGTTATAGCTTATTATTAAAATCTGACTATCACTGAAAAGGTTGTAAAGAAATATGGTTTTGAAAATGCAAAAAGCAACTGTGTTCCTTGACTGATTGTTGACAAGATGAATTGAATTTGCAAAATTGTGCAATCTTTTTTCGAAACACATAAAAATTACCAACTACCAGCAATATTACATTTCATTAGCAGACCTGTATTGGGATGCAGCCACTCACATTCATCCTCTCACTATGAAAAAACCATTGTTACCACACAAAAAAATGCATCATACCACCAAAGCAAATTCTCCTTTGTATCATGTTTGCCATACAGCTTTACCTTATCTAAACAAGCTCCCTTTTATTCCAAATACCTGGACATGACAGAAAAAAGGTACAATTTTCTTAAGAATCTGTGGTCAAGACTGTGTCCCTGTGCACCACATTTTATAATAACAGAAAATGCTGGAAAATCTCAGCAAGTCAGACAGCATCTGTGGAGAGAGAATACTACCAACATTTCGAGTCTGGATGACCCTTTATCACAGCTTACATTTTATATGTTGTACAAGCTTAAAAAAAGGGGTATCAAGCTTAAATATTTGAATTGAGCCACATTTAGCAGACATTATTTGGACACACTGCGGGTAAAAATTCAGACGCATTTCATCAGCCTTTTTGGTGTAAAACAGGTGCAACGTATACAAATTTCTATGTACAATGTCATGTGGCCAATTTACACCTGCACTATACTGCCACACTGGTCCTCGCTGGCTGAAGTGGACGTCAGAGACTAATTTTGGATCAATTTAAATTTTCAAAGACATTTGCGGTGCCTTTGCCTAAATTTCAAGAAGAATTGATTAGAGCATATACACTGCAGAAGTTCAGACTAATTTTTCAAGTTCGATCGCGGTCCTTAAACCAACTACCGGAATCACTGAAGAAATGATTGAGAAAGTTTACTTCCCCTCTGCGGAGCATCGAGGAATGGTCTTTACAGTTTTAACATTAGGTTGATGGTGCTATGGATCATGTAGACAAATTCATTTTCTGTACGTTGCCGACACTGAATGTTGTGAAGTACAAGAGGGAATCAGGACTAAAGTTAAAGCGAATTTATTGGTCACAAATAGGCTTACATTAAACAGCAATGAAGTTACTGTGAAAATCCCCAACAGTATTTAATTCAGAATTCTACAGATAAATTATAGGTTTAATAGCTTCAGAGATAAAAATTCTGCTCAGAAGTCTTTCATTTGCAGAACAAAGCTGCTACCCACAATTTGATAGAACTGACTCAATGGATGCACTCAATGATAATTAAGGACATCATTATTTTGAGTGATTAGCCTTGATGTAAGAGGGTAAATTATTGGATATCCTGGGGTTTTGATAATGAAGGAAATGAGAAAATAAACAGAATCTGTCACATTCAAATCTTTCTGCATCTCCGAACAGCCAATCTGCCTCTCTCTACTTTCAAACGTTTTTTTTTCCAAGGCCGCATACCGTGTCAACAATAATAACCAGTACATGCATTCATATAGAGCTTTAATAAAATGTTCCAAGCAAAGTAATATTACAGGGAGGTAAAAATACACAATGATCAGGAATTTCCCCAGAGCTGCTCAAGCTCTACTGCCATTAACCTCTCAGGAAGTGTGAGCCAAAAATCACATTTACACAGACTTCCAATGCAGTTACAATAATGGTGTAAAATTTGCTTTCTCTCACTATAGGAAATGGAGGAGGTTCCACATAGCAGAAGAAGTATCATTACTCAATCCTCGCTATCAAATCTGACACATGCAAACAGCCAGATTCTGCAAGGGAGACAGGCAGGCAGATGGTGTGGGCCTGGGAAACATTAGACATAAGAGTGAAGGGAAGCGGAAGGCGAATAGCAAAAAAGCCAGAGGAAACAAAGACAATATCAACATAGAAAGCAGCAGAGGGGGGAAGCAATACAGGAGAAGAGAAACAATTCAAAAGTGAACGGCAATTTATAAACATGACAACTCTAAAATATACTCTACTCTCCAGACTGACAAATTGAGAATAACCACAAAACCACAATATGGGAAGTTTGCCAGTGAAATTGTAACGCATAATGAAACATGACCCACATCGTCTGATCAGATTTGGAACCTCTTGTATTCAATGCTGATCAGACAGAAAACCTTACCTGTGGATTTTGAAAAAGCTCGGTGTTCCAATTGATGATGCAGAAGAACTTCCTCCCTGTATGCATTCAGCAGTGAAAAGAATCAGTGATGAAGACAGCCTTTTTTGTGGCAATAGCTGCCATGAGGTGAGTTCAAATGTCCGACATGAATGCTAGTGAATGGGTGATAGATGAATGTTAGTGAATAGGTAAGTGGATAATTGGGTAGGGTGGGTGGGCTAAGTTGGTAAGTGTGTTGGGTGACAGCTGGATGAATTGGTAGGTAAGGTGGCAAGTGAGTAGGATGTGTAGTCACATTGGGTTGGGAAGTATTGTCAGTTTAAGTCAGATGGCTGACTGGGACTGTGTGCGTGCATGCATGTGAAGCATCTGAGAAGCAGTGGGGGTGGGGAGCTTTCCTGGGTAAGGAAATCAGAACTATCTGAAATCTCCAATTCTAACTCAACAGTCTTTTGTGAAGGGTGTACCGATGCGGGGGATTGTCCATTGGAAGTTCAAACTTCCAAGGCAATTCCTACAGACTCAATGACATCAGGATTTCCGCAGGGTCTGACATATTCCAACTATGATGTGGAGATGCCGGCGTTGGACTGGGGTAAACACAGTAATAAGGCTCACAACACCAGGTTAAAGTCTAACCAGTTTATTTGATAGTAAACCCACAAGCTTTCAGAAACGCTGCTCCTTTGTCAGGTGCATGGAAAGTTCTGCTCAGAGAAGGGCATATAAAGGCACACACAGTTTACAGAATACTGATTAGAATGCAAGTCTTTACAGCTAACCGGCTATTCAAGTCTTAAAGGTGCAGACAATGTGAGTGGAGATAGCATTAAAGAGATGTGTATTGTCTCCAGACAGGACAGTAAGAGAGATGTTGCAAGTTCAGACAAATCATGGGGGTTAGAGATAGTGTGACATGAACCCAAGACATGAACATTCCAACTATCCAGAGACCAAATGATTTGGGCCATTGTCTTTGGCAAGCTCAGGGATGGAAGGGAGAGAAAATTGATGAACAATTTATAAAAACATACAAAAAGAAAAAAAGGAAAGAAACAATCAGGCCTATTAATGTACACACTTTGTACTCAACAGTTCAAGTTCTCATTTGGAGGAGATAACAGAATAAAAAAGAAATGGCCAAACTCCGAAGAAAGGTACACTAGCACTCTCTGAGACCATAGTCACCGATCACATTTCATTAAACTAGAACATGAGGTGCTCTACTAAAAAGGGCTATTGAGACATAGATTATAACAGAGAGAATTGGATCAGAATTATAGTTATAAAAATTAACAGGGGAAGGGCAGAGCAATAGGATTAAAATAAGCAGCCCCAGTTTGAAGAGTAGCATAATACAGACAAAGAAGCATGCCCCCACCTCCCCCCTGGATCTGTGTTCCAAGTTCCAGGAAATGCACAAAAGTATTAAAATTAGAAATAAATGTTTTGCTTAGCTAATACTCAAAATTGGTCCTTTATTCTGAAACTTCAATGACACTAAGTAGAAGCCGGGAAATCATATTTTACTGTTCGAAGAACCATTCTCCGCAAACATTAGTAATGCCAACTCTCCAAGCAATACCCTAACTTTATTCATTTTCATTTTGAGCCTGGGTTATATCTATAATCAATAAGCCTAGAGAAGCCTGTGAGTTATTATTAATTCATGATCAGCAGTCTCTTGGCAATTGATGTCAAATGGAATTATAATCGTTGGATACAACGCAGCATCCAATTATGAAGAGTGCGAAACAGATGCTGACTGTACCTGTATCTATGCTTAATTTAGCACAGGAGCATTTAGCTGTGTTATTGCACAGAAAAGCAACACCATTTTAAGGCACTTTAATGCCAATTTTGCTTTGGCAAAATGGCCTT
This sequence comes from Carcharhinus amblyrhynchos, assembly GCF_965287045.1. Lineage (NCBI taxonomy): Eukaryota > Metazoa > Chordata > Chondrichthyes > Carcharhiniformes > Carcharhinidae > Carcharhinus > Carcharhinus amblyrhynchos. Next base: position 34,169,050 of record NC_137332.1, on the reverse strand, counting down.
CTGGTAACAGTTGACAGCATTTCAGCGAAATGCAAGTGAGCTGCTCAACTACAGTTCTGCTCTTTTCAGGTATTGACTCAGTAAGAAAGATTCCAGTAAGTGGGACACATCACTCAAAGAAATGTTCAAATTCTGCACATTTCAAACCATGACTTTGCACAATATTCAAAAACATTGAATATTGCAATACAATATCGCAATGAATTACTGCTATTTAACATGGTTATTTTCAGGCCAATGTTTAGTTACAAGATATAGCTTGGTATTTGATTTAATTTAAAACAAATTCAATGGTTTTCCTCTTCACTGAGGAAGAGCCAGGCATTTTTTCAGATGACACCTTACTTCTGTAATTTGTCATTGCAACAGAATTATTTTCCAAATTTCCAATGAGTAATTTCTACATTACTTCTGTAACTTAGATTTTTCTTTCTAGTGCTTCTTTGTGGCCATCTTAAAACATTTTTAAAAAGTTTCTCAGATATTTGTTGATATAAGAAACAATGGTGGCTTTACAATAATCCTGGTGATCTGTGAACAGACTGCAATGAGCAGTTTTTGTTCATCGAATCATAGAATCCCTAAAGTGCAGAAGGAGGCCTTTGGCCCATCAAGCCCACACCTACAACAATCCCACCCACCTATGTGTAACGTCACATATTTACCCCACTAATCCCCCTGACACTAAGGGATAACTTAGCATGGCCGATCCACTTAACCTTCACATTTTTGGTATGTGGGAGGAAACCGAAGCACCAGGAAGAAACCACACAGAAACAGGGAGAACGTGCAAACTCCACATTGTTGATCGGAATTTTACCTGGGTCCCTGACACCATGAGGTAGTAGTGCTAACTACTGTGTCACCTTGCTGCCCTATTCCTTTCAAAATTCCAGCAGCATTCAATAGATTTTTGCAGAAACTATAAGATACCACCTCAATTTTGTTCCAGCATTCAATTAGGTTGGGGCTGATACTTACCCCAACGTCATTTGCCTGAGTTTGCTCCAAATCCCTTGATATCTGATGTGACAAAAATCTTGAACACTTGATGTCAACTCAGCATCGACAGCCTTTTGTGGAGCATACTCCACGAACGCTGTGTGTGAAAACACGCTTCCTGATTTCATTCCTAAATGTCTCGCCCTAACTTTAAGATTATGCCCTAATGTTCTGAACTGCCACAATACAACAGAATTTGGAACAAAGGAGGCCACTTTACTGTTTATATCTGTGCCCGCACTCTGCTGGTAATCCAAAACTAATCCTATTAAAGTTTATTTATTAATGTCACAAGTAGGCTTACATTAAACAGCAATGAAGTTACTGCGAAAATCTCCTAGTCGCCACAATCCTGCGCCAGTGTTCGGGTACACTGAACGAGAATTTAGCATGACCAATGCACCTAACCAGCAAGTCTTTCAAACTGTGAGAGGAAACCAGAGGACTCATGCAGACACGGGGAGAATGTGCTGACTCCGCACAGACAGTGACCCAAGCTGGGTATCAAACACAGGTCCCTGGCACTGTGAGGCAGCAGTGCTAACCACTGTGCCACCATGCTGTCCTACACTTTCCCACTACTCCACCTTCCCACTCGTCCTGCATTTAGATGTGCAATTTTATACTCCTCCTACATCCTTAGACTCACTATAAAGTCTAAGGGTGGAATTTTCCCATCCCGCCTGCCACTGTAGCGGCTCGGACATGGACCATGTACTGGTCCATTGATCTCGGGTGAGATTTTCTAGCCTTGGGGCAAGTGCAGCTGGAAAATCATGCCCCAAGCCTCTTATTCCAATGAGCTTTTCCAGGTTTCAAAAGTGTGAAACATTTCCACATGTCCTCAGGACACGTGAAAATGTTTGCACCTGAAGAAATATTTGCCACGATTCTCCCAAAAGTGCTGAATTGGTGGGAGAACTGTTCTAAATCCCGACTGTTCTGTCAGTTCAGCTTGTCACCTGAATCGCTGCACTCTGTGCACTGAAGAGGTCCCAGTCGTGAATCTCATTAAAGACCCTAAGGGGCGGGGTGTATTCACACCAGAGTTTGACGGTTCTGGAGCTCTGCGCATGTGCAGTGGCTCTGATCTGTCAACCTCCCATTGCCCCCCTGCCTGACTGTAGTCCCCATAACAATTCCCAGGCCAGTCCTGGCACCCTCCCCAAAGCACCCCAATGTAGAACTCACCCCCTCCCCCATCAGTGACAATTTCCCCACCCCCGTCACCCCGGTAGAACCCATTCCTGCTGACCCCCAGCCGACCCCAATCATTGCCCTCCCTCCATCCCAGACCAATCCCCATGCAGATGGCAACAGGGCTCCCCAGTCCCACCAATCGTCCTTCGAGCCCACCCACAATAGGCCCACCCTCTTGGCACTGCCCAATGAACGACAGGCAGTGCCAAGGTGCATCCTGGGCATGGGGGCACTGGCTGACACTGCCAGGGTGCCTGTGCCTAGGGGCACCACCACCCTGCCCAACCCCTTGGGGGACACGATTGCACCCCCTTCATTCCGGCGGGGTCTCCCACTAGTTCCCCGAACATGGGAAGCTACTTTAAACCTCGTTGGAATGAAATACTCCTGGTGGAGTGGGAGATTGAATTGGGACCTGAAAGGTCCCGATAATTAATACACATATTTCAAATACGTGCAAAAAAAATTTAAATTACTTACTTGCCTTCCCGCTGGTTTCCAGCATGATCTGATCAGCAACTATTTGCCAGCTCTGGAGGATGTGCATGCATTCCCGGCATGTGCAAATCCCTGTTCGAGGCCAGAGATGTGCTTCTCCCACCGCGACCAGACAGAAAAGTTGCGGGTCGCAATGGGAGAATCGCGGCCATTTTTTCTGCATCTGCCTGATCAAATAGCTAATTATTTTAAATACCTCAGTTAGATCTCCCCTGAACCTACTAAACCCAAAGGAATTAAAGCCAAGTTTATGTAACATTCTCTCGTTATTTAACTCTTTAAACCAGGGTAGCAACCTGACAAATCTGCGCAGTATCCCTACCGAGATGAGTTATTTTTCCTGAGGTTCTGTGCTTAAAATTCTTGTAGTACTTCAGATTAAGTCTTACCAAGGAACTGAACAACTGAAGCATCACTTCCTCGATTTTGAATTCTAGCGTTCTTGAGATAAAGGCCAACATTAACTTTTCTGATTACTTGTTGTGCCTGATTTATTAGTAGTTGCATCCATGGACAACTAAATCTAAACATTTCTCTACAGGTCCTAGTCTCTCACACCATCAAAAAAACACTTCTCCCACAGTTCAAGCTCTCTGTGCCTCTCCGAATCTGAACTCTTGCAAATTCCCAGTTTTAATTTCTCTACTATAGATAGTAATGCTTTAGGCTGCCTTGGCCCTAAGCTCTGAATTTCGTTCCCGACAGAAACTTGATCAATTATCATTTTTACAGAGATCCTATGCTTAAGAACAGTAATTTCTGCCCAATATTGAGGAGGTATGGCAAATGATTTCACCCAAGCTGCATTGTCGGTGGAACAGAATTTGGGCAGTTTCTAGCTGACCTCCAAGATGGATCTGCAGGCAACAGTCTGTGCTGTCTAGCATCAAGTCGGTGGCAGCAGAAAGAACCCTGCCCTCATCAAACTAGTCAACTGCTGAAGTCTTAGAACTCGTGCCACCAGGCTAACCCAAACTACAGGACATTGCCTATTCCTAGAAGTCTTGATCTGGAAAGGCGGAACACATCATCATACCTCGAGTTTGTTGTGCATGTTATTAATAGGTGATTGGAACATTGTCAAATATAACGGCTTGGGGAAATATGCCAGCATTTATAACAGTGGAAATCAGAATAAAAAACACCCTTCTGTTTATAGATGGCTAGAGAGTGGGGAAATCACAGATTGACCCCACGCTGTCCATGATAGCAGTTAATAAGCAACAACAGCTCGTAAAAATTGATGTCACAAGGGGAACATATAGACGCTCTAAGCTATAATAGAGCATGTGTGTATAAGTGAGATAAAATATTCAGAAATCCAAAAATCAAAATTAAAAAGCAATATCAAATATAACCTTTTTACAAAGTGCATCAGAAATTATAAAACAAAACTAATAAACACAAAGGGAGAAATGATATCAAGAGTGACACTTTGAAATATGCTTGTTGCAATAGATTGCACAAACAAGCAGCCAGTTATAGTGGAAGAGTAACAAGATGAAGAGGCTCTCTAGTGACCAGAAAGCTTAAAGAAAATAACAAATACAACATAGAAACTGAATTGCCTTATTTATGTTTCTAGGGGTATAAAAAAATTCCTAAAATTTAGCATATCCAGACAGTCACGTAGTCACATATCCTAGCAGACAGTTGTTGGTCATACAAACATAAGTCACACGCCTTTGAGCAGGTCAACCAGAAAAGGGGAGATAGCAGAATCCCAGGCAACTGAGAAAATTTGTAACAAAGGGTTAAAGTCAGACAACTGAAGTGCTGTCTGAGGAAGACACCCTGCAGCTGTTGCCTAATGGACAGCGAAACATTGAAGAAATAAGACTAATGTAAACATTGCAGAACTTGCCAATTTGGCTTTTAGTCACTTTCAGACAAAGAGAATAGCACACGACACTAAGGTTATATCAGATGTTGTGATCAAAAGCATGTGTGCAACAGGGAAGCATAAAAGTTGATTCAACTTGGTGGTCAGTGGATAGTTTGAACTAAAGGCACCAGAGTTAAAGTTCCAAGAGATCCAAGACAAATCCAACAGATTTGTTTTCTGCAAGTAGAACCACAGAATACCTACAGTGCAAAAAGGGGCCATTCAGCCCAAGACACCTGCACCAACCATAATCCCATCCACGCCGTATTCCCCGTAACCCCACATATTTACCCTGCTAATCTCCTGACACTAGGTCAATTTAGCATGGCGAATCAACCTAACCTGCACATCTTTGGACTGTGGGAGGAAACAGGAGCACTCAGAGAAACCTTTTGCAGACACGGGGAGAACGTGCAATCTCGACATAGACAGTGACCCGACGCCAGAATTGAACCCAGGTCCCTGGTGCTGTGAAGGAGTGCTAACCATTGTACCACCGTGCTGCCCTACATTGACACATATCACTTATGTGCTTACAGTAATTTCTGCTTTACCTGTATTAAGAAATAAAAGATTTTGCCTGGTTTATCTTATAGGAAAGGCAGTCATACATGGTCAAGAGTTTTACAATTCTGTGCATAAAGTGATCATTAGTCGTGGTTCATCTTGATTTGCTATTCGTAAATTACTTCAGACAATGTGCAGGAAATGGAAGCTGTAGTTCTCCTTGGAGACAGCAATCAAAGTACTAGTTTCGGGAAGTAAAACTGTGTGAGACATATATTTGATGATTGGTGTTCAAATAATTAAGGATGAAGTTGGCCAGTGCAGTGAAAAGCACGATCAAGTACAAACTGTTCTCGTTAGTTAGTGAGGAGATCAAGTTTTGTTGAATCTATCCGACAAGCACTTCATTCTACAAATTCATCCTCTATCTAACCCAGAATATGTGACCCAATAAAGTGGGTACAAAGAACAGAGGGGGTTCTATTTTCCAGTAGCAACATCCTGAATAAGCAAAATTCATAAACTGGTTCATCACTAATGGAACACTTCTGTAACTAATGGATGAACTACTTCTTCAATCTTCAATTACATTAAAAACACATCACATAGCGGCTACAGCTTTATACAATTAGTGCTTTGAGAATTAAATTTCATGGAGTTAAGACATCAATTTTAAGATTTTGTATCAAATACAGCTTTGGCACAGCATTATCAGTTCACCCAAGAATGAGCAGATTACAAGACACTCTTTGCCATGGTATTGCACAATGGTTAACTGATCATTGGCAGAGTTCCAAATGCAAATACAGATCCTCTGGAACAAAGTGTACTATTGCAAAATCTAATTAGAAGAAAAATCAATATTAGTTTTTCATGGTGCATCATACTGTAATAGTAATGGAGCAAGTGCTGACATTTCTGCTGCAAATTGAGCATGTTGGGGTTGGGAGAACAGTGGGAGGGGTGGGTTAAACATAATGGTTGATTAAAATTCAAATGTTATATATAAGAACATAAGAACATAAGAACATAAGAAATAGGAGCAGAAGTAGGCCATCTGGCCCTTCGAGCCTGCCCCGCCATTCAATAAGATCATGGCTGATCTGTCGTGGCTCAGTTCCACTTTCCCGCCCTCTCCCCATAACCCTTAATCCCTTCTCTTATCAAAAACCCATCAACCCGCTTCTTAAAAATATTTAGCGAGGCAGCCTCCACCACTTCAACGGGCAGAGAATTCCAGAGATTCACCACCCTCTGCCCGTTGAAGTGGTGGAGGCTGCCTCGCTAAATATTTTTAAGAAGCGGGTTGATGGGTTTTTGATAAGAGAAGGGATTAAGGGTTATGGGGAGAGGGCGGGAAAGTGGAACTGATGTTGTTTTTCATCATTTTTAATTTAAATCCATTTCAAGAGTTCCGTAGACAACAGATATTTGAACAAAATGGTTGCACCAATATCAACCACAGGCATCTATTTCACTCATTTGCTTTGTAAAACAAAACAGGCATCAAGGTGTCAATTTCTCAGCAAGTGCATGCTGTGACAACTACATTGTTAAGCTAATTACCTTATTAAAGGCAGGTAATGGATATTAGCTCAACCTCCAAAAAGTTGAACACAGCAGGAACATTTGTTGTGAGGTAATTATATGGAGTTGTATTTCTCCTGAGTTGGGTGCAGAATAAACGTGCTTCAGGTAAAAGACAAACTATGGTATGATTTCTCCTTCACATACCAACAGTTAGTGTTAACATTGCAGCAGAGGGTGATTGTTAAGCCTTGGTGATTGGTTGCTGCAAAAATAAGATTTTTTTCTCTTTATCATCTGCAGGAAAAGATGTAATTTGCTGCTAACGTAGTTAAGTTACAGGATGGCAGGATGATGATGCAAAATATCAAACCTTGGCTATCCACCAATTTTCTCAGAGGCAAAATCATATCTGCAATGGAAAACTGGAGCTGACATATACACACAGGTCATTTCATTACCTTGAAAGAAGCATGATAATGGTTCTGCTATTTCCTGAAAACAGTAAGATTAGGAGGAGAGTATTTTCAGAATGGAACATGAATGATTTGTTACTGAAGAGGGAACTGGGTCTTCTGTTTCAGTTTTTGGGTGAATTCTACAAAAAAGATAATTTATTGGAAGCACTTGAACCTAGTCAGCTTTTGATAGATTTAGAAAAACAGATGATCAGTCCATGGAGGAATATATCTTGGACTTTGACAAATAGTATGCGAGGCTGAAGAGATTTGCACTTGACATCCCGGAGTCTGTATTGGCATTTAAATTCCTTGATTGGGCATTCATTTCTAATATTGCTAGATTTTTAGCATTGATGGGGTCCAATTCCAAAGCAAAGGCTCCCTTTTAGACCAAATGACTGCTGCCGAAAAAAATTTCAAGGAGGACTGTTATTTCCAGTTACTTTCCCATTTATTGCAGAGTTGCCTGCACTCAAACAACGGATGGAGGACCTGATGCTGGCCAAGTTTCAAGACCAACAAAATGTGAGATGCAGATTTCAGTATAAAGATGGGGTCATTGATAAGCGATCTGAAGATGGCCATACTTTTAACCAATTCGAAAATTAGGATGAAAAGTGGATCTGGGATGGCACCGTCACATGTCTAAACCCACAAAATGCAAGTGGAATGGTTAGTTGATGGTATCAGTGTGATTCAAATATTACTATGAAAGTTATCCTTCCACACTGGAAGGATCAAGTTTTTGAAATGATGCGTAGAGTGGAGAATTCTGAGGCTGAAAATAATGAGGGGGATTGCTATGAAGGAATTGTGTTCGCCACAAAGTCTGAATCCAATGATGAGTATTGTGGTAGCTGATTCATTTAACTGTGCAATTTTAAATGGCAGTCGCACTTCCACAGTGTGTGGGGTGAACTAGCTTAACTGCTATCTGGAGTCTCTTGAGGTGAACTGGCACAAAGTTAAGGAATACAAAAGCTCTATGTGCTTCAGATTTGGAGAAGATAACATGCTCTTCCAAAACAGTTGACCTCCCTTGCAGGATAGGTGAGACCAGCCTTTTCATCAGTACAGATGTGGTTGCTCATGACATATCACTGTGTGCCTGAATGAGACAGAGTGTGTCCATCTGCATTCGTGTGTGCACGGGAGTGAGAGTCTGCCTTACTCCTAGTCTCAGGTTTTTCACTCTCACCACCACACATGCACACTCACAATGGGTGAGGATAAGTGAGCGAGCACCGAGAGACTGGGAGTGAGTGTAGCACGCACACACAACCTCTCAGACTCCGGTCTCTTTTATGAAATACTTTTTTTAAACAACTTATTGTGATGATATTGTTTTATTTTTGCTGAGCAACTGTTTCTTTTAAGAATGCTTCATTTTTTCTTCAAATCTAGTTTAATATTGTGCCAAACCTTATCTTTCTGAAATTTGCTCAACAGCCCCTTGAGGAAGGAAAAAAAAATGGAAATATGCCCCACCCTCCTCCCCAACCCCTAAGCAAAAAGGGTTGGACAAGCCTGGTCTAAGTGGACTACAGTTTAAGAGTTTGGTCATAGCCCAGATATTGCTAATAGTAATCACCTTTGTACATTTCACTGTGTTATGGGTCGTATATAATTGCCAAGTTGTTGTAGTTGTAGTGTCTCTTAATGCATCTGTCTTTCTACAACACATTAACGGGGAAACTGAATTAAGCAACAGCTCAGAACTCCATTCTAAATCCTGAACTACTACAACAGGGAATGCAGGGTGGCACAGTGGTTAGCACTGCTGCCTCACAACAGCAGGAATCCAGGTTCGATTCCTGGCTTGGGATACATGGAGTCTGCACGTTCTCTCCGGGTGCTCCAGTTTCCTCATGCAGTCCGAAAGATGTCCTGGCTAGGTCCACTGGCCATGATAAAGCCTCCCTCAGTATACCCAAACATGCGCTGGAGTGTGGCCACGAGGGGATTTTCACAGTAACTTCATTGCAGTGTTGATGTAAGCCTACTTGTGACACTAATAAATAATAAATAAACTTTAAACTCAACAATAACAAGTTCCAGGCTGGAGAACCCAACTCTCTCCCGTGCATACTATCCTTTCATATTTTCTAAGTGGCCAGGAGGGGGATTAAAATTATTCATAGCAGCAACGACCAAATAGTAATTGTTTTACTTTTTATAGATTGTTTGCTGTATTCACATCCTAAAAATATCAATTGGCCAAAGGGATGCACATAAATGTGATTTTGCACATAAAACGCATGATTTCCCAAAGGTAGGTTTTCAGACTACATAGCAAAGCTTGGATATTTTTACATAAATACTGCTGTAACAGAGTAGATAGTTGCTGGGCACTGAGACATGGAAAAGTCAGTCTCTTTTCAATTGCCAGGTCAAAGACAGCCACGTGACAAACAGAACAACGTACAGTTCACCAAATAGGAAACGCAATTGACTCATCTGTCACCTTGCAGTTCGCAGGCTCATTTCATGGTTACATTAAGACAAATTAAATATTCAAAAGGAAGGTGTCAAAATATATTTATCATGAAACACAGCAAATGAGTTTTGACAAGTATTCATAAGCTCAGTTTATTCATGCAAGTTGTTTCCACTAATATAATTTAGATTTAGCCTCTCAACATCAGCTTTTCAAACTGTATTCTCAGGCTGAATAGTTTTGAATCAGTGGTTTTACTTGTCTAGGATCTGACTGGATCCTGAAGGGTCCATAGCCTTGGTGAGTGCGAGGCTCTAAATTGTGTCCTCGTTAGTGTGAAAACTATTAACCATCCAATCTTCTCCAGCATTTATTGCTTTGCCTGACTCTTCGCGTCAGCCTGCTTGCTTCATAACCACAAGTACAAAAACAAGCCTTTTTTGGTTTTAATTTTTGAAATAATATGGGGAAAATTTCCCTCTTCTCTCCATCATGGAAATCATAGCAGGCGAGGGGCGGACCATGGAAAGGTCCATTGACCACGGGCGGGATTTTCCAGTTTTGGGGCGGGCACATCCTGTAAGTATTCAGTTCTGCTTCTGATAATTAAATGCAGTTTCCAACAATACAAAACACAACTCGATATGCACTAAATAAAGTGGTATTGAATTAGTTCCTGAGAAATGGTCATACTGTAGGTCTACGCTTTCTTGTGCTCTCACTTCCAGGTCACAAACTGATCAAATAGTAGGCAAGCATAAGTGACTCCTAAAAAAAGGATTGCTGAAGGATGCTAAATGAGAATACAAGCAATTTGAAATAAACTCCACAACATTAAAACTCAATTAGGATTATCATTTTCTTTTCCATAGTTAATCCTTAAAATGTGGTTTAGTCATTTTTGCTGCAAATGTGTGATAGCAAACATATCATTTTAAACCTGAATTTTAAATGTTCTGTCCTGAACACAAGGATTAAATCATTATTGTCCTCAAATCTCTCGACACTACATTTGTTATCATAGGGTTAGATAAGGCAAATTGACTGTGTTGAACTGTTTATTGCCTAGCTAGCAATACCAGCACCTGAATTTTTTAACATCCAACATTTTCATTCAAGTCAAGGTTTAAAGAATGTTTTTTTGAAAATACACACATGCATGCACGCACACGCTCACGCATACACATACGCACACCTCACCAAGAAAGAAAGAGCATTGAATGGCAGCTTTCTTCTTTGGATTCCCACCATGTACTCTTCCCTATGGTACAAACTTTTGTAACAACAGTCAATACCAAATTATCCCACTACACTCTTACACTACCACTCTCTCACAGAGTTCTCCACCAAATTGACCAGCTGAAAGCAAGAGAAGTGTACCTATGTGAGAAAGTCAGTGCAGATCTTGGTGATCCCATGGTTCGGATTTTGCAATTTAATTGCTGTGGCCATGTCCACTACCCAATCATAAAATCAATTTTCAACATATGGAATGAACCTCCTGACAGAATAGTGGTGCCAAAAATTACAAATGGGATTATTCAAGAAACAATTAGATCCTACAATGGAAAGACATTCTCTAGATGACTGAATGAAGAAAAGGTGAAGAGTCATTTTCACCCATAACTATCTTGGTTCTGATAGAGGATTCTTGCCCAAAAATGTATTTTCTGTTTACAGATATAACTGATCCTATATGTATCTGTAGTGTTTTTTGTTTTCATTATCAAGCTTGTGCTGCAGCTTTGCTGTATATTTCCAGCTTTGTAATCAACTGACTGAGTTTTCATCTTTACTCAACGTCAACTAAAGAGGCTGGATGTTAGAAACAGAGAGAAAATGCTGGAATCCACACCTGAAAGGATGACTCATCTCTCTGTGGATTCTGACTGAGCTACTAAGAAGTTCCATCATGCTTGGTTCTATTTTCAGAATTCTGGCCTCAATAATCATCTGCTTTTTCATTTATTTTGTTATGGTAACTGCCACTTCTCTGCCAGGAATACCTCCCTTAAAGAAATTTGTTTTCCTCTTCTATAAATTATTGGCATTGTGATACCTGGAGCATTTTTTGTTATTCATTTGTGGGATATGGATGTTTCTGGCTGACCAGCATTTATTGCCCATCCTTAGTTGCCCTCGAGAAAGCGGTGGTGAACTGTCTTCTTGAAACGCTGCAGAGCACGTGCTATGGATTGACCCACAATGCCGTTAGAGGGGGAATTCCAGGATTTTGGCCCGCCGACTGCGAAGGAATGGCAATATATTTCCAAGTCATGATGGTGAGTGGCTTGGAGGGGAACAAAAGGCGACAGTTGAGTTTAGGTAGGTCTGAAGCATTTGTTGCATGATCAGCGTGGTTAGCAACTGCTCTAAGGAAGTTACACTATTGCTTGAAATTCCTCGGCAAAAGTTCTAGAAATTGCACTAAGATGTACTCTGTCCGATAAATCCCAAATTTTGGTGAAAGTGAAAAGCTGCACTGAATTTATTTACTCGTTCTGGAGGTGTGAACATCAGTCGCATTTACTGCCCTCTCTAGTTGGTAATTGCATACTGTGTTTAGTGATATACAGGCAGTGAGCATTAATTGAAGTTTCACTTAGACATTTACTTAGGCTGAGTTAGGAGGTATATACTTGTAATATTTCACTCTCAGCAAATGCAAGACTAAGTAAAGATTGATTCCAGTACCATGGCTTTTTGGTTGAGAGCACTAGTTTCCTTGAGAAGATAACAGTGGGTTTTTACTTGATCCTCTAACAGTCAATGTGCACAATGATCCAGCAATGATATAGACATAGTGATGTCCAGTCAGGATGTTGTGCTTGGATTTAAATGGTGCTCCTATTTGTCTACAACTCTCATCCTTCCAGGTGATAGGAGGTGTAACCTGCTACAGTCAATCACGTAGATGCTGCAACAATAAGCTGATGGTGAAGGGCACTGACTTACTCTGTAAAATGTTGCAAGTAAACCAAAAGCAGTTTTCTTATCTATGTATAAAAACTGAAGCCCTTAGTTCTTGTCCCTTACCTGCGTGCCCTGGCAGTGGTGAATGCGGCCTTGGCAGCGTTGGAGAAGTACTTGAAGTTACAATCAGGCTCTTCCTATTACTCGTACGGCAACTGAAATAGAACAAAGCAAAAGCTTAAAATCACACCACTTCTGTTATGCATTTCCGCAAATATCACTTGTGCTCAGTTAATCCTGTTGCCTTTTCGTTCCCCTATTGCTCAATCTAATGTCCAGTATGCCATGTTCTGCAACTGAAAACATGGTAGAGGTAAGTTTCTGGAAATGTAAATGGGGATGCTATCAGCTGCTAACCACCAAACACATCCTTTCCACAATATGTCCAAACAAAAGGTAAAACTGGATAAACCTTACTTGGGAACATTGTGCTCTCCCTTCTCCTCACTCTTGTCACCATCTCACAGATGTTGGATGCTTTCTTAATTTGGTTCCTTGGAATGTTTTTAGAGTAGATACCTCTACCGTGAAGATAATCTTTAAAGAATAGGCCATAAAGTGGAGAATTAAGCTCGCAGTATACTAGTGAATAGTGTGTCAACCAGGTAGTGCATTCTGCAATGAGGGTTCTTTATAACAGCTTCGTGCTAATACTGATGTTGTAGTATCTTGTCATTTTTTTAAAAGCCCAATGCCTGGCCTATTTTCTGAAACTAAATTTCATAAATAAGCAAATTTATTTTCTTTTGGGCAATTAACTAATAGTGATAAATATGTTATATCTAAACTTAGCAGATATATCAAATGTATGGAATACACATGTTTCTGATGGTATGTGTTAGGCTACAGTGAGGGATTATTAATACACTTAACTCATCTGGATGGGGTTTGATGCACCAGCAACTGGTGCTCAGTTTGCTTTTATTAATCTGGACCGCACAGCAACTGGTGATTTCTCTATCAAAACTACAGTGATTTTACACTTGATGAGAGATAACCAAGGTTAGTTTGCAATAAATGAAAATATTCTGCTATCCTTTGAATACGAAAGGATAACCAGAATGTAATTGTAGAGAAATAAAATTCTACGAGTTATTACTCCCCAGTGTTTACCATTTTAATTACTAGGTATTTTCAAAGGATTGACTGCAGCAGTTTGTATGAAATAAGATACTGAAATAATCACAGCAGATTCCTTGTCTGCTGTCACATTGTTTTACTGCATTCATTATTCTTCTCTCTATCCAGCCCAATCAGGTAATAATATCCTTTCAAACAGTTCATTCACAATGTATCTAGGCCAATAACTGCAATAAAGGTCAGTAAGCTAAACATGTGGTATTAGATTATGTTAAATGACAACACTATTAACAGTTGGTAGAAGGGGTAAAGTCACAGGCTAAAAGTTCCAAAGTGTTTCTGAACTTTGGAGAACAAACAAAATTCAATTCAGGAAAGGAAGAAAGAGGCCATCTCCAAATGATTATTTTACTCGTCACCCAGACGAAGCAATTAGTCAAATTTCTGGTTCTAATGGATGCTTGTGAACAGCATCTGTCTGTTCTGGTTCCAGCATCGAAAGGTCAGCATTGAATGCGTCAAGAAGTAAAATGTCACCTGCTACAGGACAGGATATTCTGGATATAGGCATTATGCTGTTTGTCAGGACAGTGCCATGGCTGTTTTATTTCAGCTGGTTCCACTATTCTGATATAGAAATGCCTGGTTTTGAATCCACATTTGTGTTTGAACATTAAAAACTTAAGCAAAGCTGAAACTCCTCCCCACTGTTGATTTTAAACGAATGACTGTATCATGTTAAACCACACAAATAAAATTACCCAAGCCTTTTTTAAAAAAGGTAACTTAATACTTTTCTGTCTTGTGGATGGGACATCCACTGAGATAGAACAAACTAGTTACTGATCCTCAAGCCTCTGCTTTACAATCAGCTGTTTAAAAGGTGAAAGCAACATGTGCCAATTAGTTTTTCAATTTTCCTTCCCTCCTGTGAAGCAGCAGATAGCCGACAGCTTAAAAACTGTCAAGTCAAACCTGTGTCCTATCACTCTGCAGCACAAAACTCTGCATCACTGTGCATGTGCACGATCATTCCTTGTACATTTTGAAACTAATTTACAAAATTACAGAGTGCAGCGTCAACACAGCCAGATTTATGTCTAGATAAAGTGCAATGACAGACATAACAATGGGAAAATGACAGACATAACAATGGGAAAATGAAAGACTCAAAAGATGAAAAACTTAAGCGTGCAATTACTATTCAGTCAACTAAATCGCACCAAAAATAGAGAACCTAGAATATGCTTTTTCAAAATGAAAACTTGAAAGTAATGTATATGGCTCATGAAAGTATTTTATTTTTATATACACAGGCACACAGTATTTTTGCGCAGATTGCTTCCTTCAATGGAAGGCACGTGTTACGTCATCAGCACTGTTCCCTCTCAGCTGGTGGTTACATAGCAATCTGCTAGTCCCTGCTCAGGTCACACACAAGTCTGCCACTTTATTACCGCATTTTGTTGCCATGTAAAGAAATACTAAAGGGCATGCACACTCCAAAAAAATCAGCAGGTACATCAGTCACCAGCTGATTTTAATCCTGAATTGGAGTTAGCATAATTCTAGAAAGAGAAAACCAAACCAAGAACAGATGCCCTAACTACTTAATTCAGGCTTTCAGAAATTCCATTAATTAAGAGAGGAGGGAGGGAAAAGTGTGAAAAAAACAATTGATAAAACAACAATCAATTTTACTGCAGAGTTGCAGTCAGGTTGTCATGGCATTAATAGAATGGATGCTCAAAATAATCACCACAAACAGCAATGAATAATTGTTTAATAAAATATATCAAGCAGAAATCTGTATATGTATAGAACAAATCAAAAAAGTTCAGTCTTAATTCTGGGTACCTATTATTTATTACCCATACATAATAAACAAGAGGAAAGGGTCCTGCCTCCCTGGGGCAGGGCAGGGCAGGGATGGCATCACCATCGCTGGGTGTGGGAGGGCTGGATATCAGGGTGCTCCGGGACAGCGGGGGTTCAAATGCATTGAAATTTGCAACTGATTCTTTTTTGAAAAAAATCTACTTTTCAGGCAAAGACAAAGTCTGCAGGGGCAACGGACATAGGGAAGGCGCTGAGATGTTCTTCCGAACTCATCATCAGGAAGAATGTTGATTCTGAAGTGATAGCTGGGATGTTAAAGAAACAATGTAGGTACAATATAATAGCAATGGTCTGTTCAAACATGAGCTAATCAACTGTCTTCTGGGGAATGCCCAATTAATTATGGAGAGAGAGATCACATGATCAGAAGAATCATTTTGAAATTTTTTTATGGTACAAGACACGATTGAACAAGCTGCTAAACTGTAGTTTGGAATAATTCTGTCAATGGAGTGGTACTATCGTCTCTCTCTTTCCTGTTTCCAAGTCCTATTTCTGTTACAGTTTGGATTCCATTATAGAGTTAGAGAATTTCAATCAAAAAGAACCTCAGGTACATTATCATCAACTTATGGAAAAGATGGTTTACATCTTTATCATTGGCCTCAAACCAACTGGATTTCAAGACCTCCATGAAAAAAGGACAACTTTGGCCAACAAACATCCGCAAAGGACTCAAACAGTTGAATCTTTTCTTTTGTCTTTATTGAATTTTAATTTGGCCAAAAAATAATCACCTACTTTATAACTTGTAATTTTGCGTGGATTTTTTTGTGCGTGCGCCTGCGTATGTGTCTTGCAATTGTCACAACATAGATTTATCTTTCTAAATATCTTTACATCCATAGCTGGGTGGGTTTTTTTTAAGCACAACAAAAACTAACCCTTTGGTCTTTAAACTCAAGAAAGCCTGTTGGACAGAGTTCTTTGCAATCAGCGCATAAATGGTTAAGTACAAACACTAAACTAATACTTTCATTCTTAGAGCTTGCAAAAAAACTCTTTCCACCAATCGAGGAATAGGAGCGAAAGGCCAAGTCCTGATTTATGTCTTCACGGGTCGTGACAATACACACTGTTTTAGCGTTTATCTGAATTTTCAGTTCACACTGAGAGCTCGTTAACGTTGCAGTGAGAATGATACACAATCATATTTGCAAAGATAAGAAATTGAGGTGTCATTACAGATTTACACAGCAATAATCTACACTAACATATGCTGAATTTGCAAACTGATAAGGTAAGTCATGTGAAAACAAGAGCAGATATAAAAACCAAACCATATGAAAAAATGGCTTAGACCAATAATTCATTCAAGATAAACATTTGCAACAAAAAGAAAAATTAACAATTTTGCAGAGATGTTGTAAATGATCTTTTCTTTCAATGGGATCAGGCCACATAATTGGTTTCAGCACAGAAGAGGCTATTCAGTTTGATTGCAAAATCTCTAATAGCTACTCAGCTATTCCAATTCCCCTTTCCCGATAGCCCAGTAAATATTTTATTATCCGATAATTATTCAATTCTCTTTAAAGGCCTTTGCTGAGTCTGCCCCAACTACTGTCTTGGACAGTGCATTTCAGATTGTAAGCACTTGCTGTGAAAATATGCTTTTCCTCATGTCATCAACCACCTTAGATTAGTATCCTCTGGTTCTCAGTCCTTCTGCTAATTTTCTTCTCATCAGCACACGATTTTGAACACCTCTGACAAATCTCCTTTCAATATTATCTTCGTCACTTTTTTCAGGTTTTCCAAGAACCTGAAGTCTCTGATACTTGGAACCATTCCCGTAAAACATTTCTAAACAATTTCCAATGCATTCTTAAGTGTGGTGCCCAGAATTGGATACAATACTCCTGTTGAGACTGAATCAAAGTTTCATAAAGGTTCGACATAACTTCTATGTTTTTGTACTTTATGCCTCTATCCTATAATGAGTTGATACAACCGAGTGGCCATTTCAGAGGGTCTGACCATTTAAGGCTGGTAGATTTCCTTCCCTAGAGGAAATTCGTGAACCAGATGGGCTTTAACCCCAATCATTTTTTGGGTCACCATTAAACTTTTCATTCCAGATCTTTACTGAATCTGCCAGAGTGGGATTTGAACACAGATCCCCAGAGCATTACTCTCGTCTCTGGATTATGAGTCCACCACACCATCATCTCCCTTATTAACCAGTTTCTCAATCTGTCCTGTCACTTTCAACAATTTGTACTACAACTGAATATAATTCTGATCCATTTCTTTTCTTGGTCAATGAATATGTATATAAATCAATTATAGCAAATTCACTTTATTATGAATGTTTAGTTTTCTGTAGTCAAAATGCTGAAATTTACAAAAATTGCTCATGCCATGGTTGGTATCACTTCCAATTATACGCAAGGACAACGATACACCATTTTATTCTGCTATTAAGATTAAGCTACAACCTGATTATTAAAACAAATCAGATCTAAATATTTATGTTAAAAGAAGAGAGGAGGTGACGTGAGCATCAAAGTGAGGGAAACTAGGTAAGGGGTGGAACAGAGAAGTACAAAGTAATATTACAATTATGAGTTTGATTGCTTGTTATATTCTCGGGCTGTATCTTTAACTTAGGGTAAAAAAAATGAAGGGGGTCATGTGAGCTTTTCTGCAATCTACTCGATTGGGTAGCTTGATTGTTAGAGGTCAATGGAGGTCCAGATTGTTTTACTGGGAAGAGGGTGCAAGGTATTTATCCTTGGAAGCAATGGCAGCAACGTATGTGCTAATAATGGATATACCGAGAGTTACCAAAGTCCCAGAGTGTTGACATTGTTGGATTGTAAGTAGTTTTTTTTCAAATGCTCCATCTATTTCCAATATAGAGTTGGGCTGGCAATGATAGCTAATCAGCATCTCAACCTGAATACAAGGCCCATTTAAGAACATAAGAAATAGGAGCAGCAGTAGGCCATCTAGCCCTTCGAGACTGCCCCGCCATTCAATAAGATCATGGCTGATCTGAAGTGGATCAGTTCCACTTTCCCACTTTCTCCCCAAAACCCTTAATTCCCTTGTCTATCAGAAATCTATCTACCCGTGACTTAAATATATTCAATGAGGTAGCCTCCACCACTTCAATGGGCAGAGAATTCCAGACATTCGCCACCCTTTGAGTGAAGAGGTTCCTCCTCAACTCCGTTCTAAACTGCACCCCCCCCCCCCCCCACCTTATTTTGAGGCTGTGCCCTCTAGTTCTGTTCTCCTTTCTAAGCGGGAAGAATCTCTCTACCTCTACCCTATCTAGCCCCTTCATTTCCTTGTAAGTCTCTATAAGATCCCCCCTCAGCCTTCTAAACTCCGACGAGTACAGGCCCAGTCTAGTTAATCTCTCCTCATAAGCTAACCCCCGCATCTCTGGTATCAGCCTGGTGAACTTTCTCTGTACTCCCTCCAAGGCCAATATATCCTTACACAAATAAGGGGACCAAAACTGCACACAGTACTCCAGTTGCTGCCTCACCAGTGCCTTGTTCAGTAGCAGCAAGACCTCCCTGCTTTTACATTCTATCCCACTCGCAATAAAGGCCAACATGCCATTTGTCTTCTTGATCACCTGCTGCACCTACAGACTGAGTTTTTGTGATTCGTGCACAAGGACCCCCAGATCCCTTTGCACAGTAGCATGTTGCAGCTTTTTACCCTTTAAATAATATTTCTTTCTACTATTAGAACAAAGAACAAAGAACAACCCAGCACGGGAAACAGGCACTTCGGCCCAATGAGCCCGTACCGCCATCTTAAAGCATTTTCCTACGCCTACCTTGACCCATGTGCATGCGTATGGTATCCCCATTGGAAACCAGATTCAGGGAAGAATAGTTTAGGGACAATTTGCTACACCAATCAGCCTAAGAGCACATCTTTGGGGTGTGGGAGGAAACCGGAGCACCCGGAGGAAACCCACGCAACCACAGGGAGAATGCGCAAACTCCCACAGACACTGGCCCAAATCCATGTATCTGCACAGCTAGCAGTGATAGTCACTGAGCTGTTGTGGTGCCCATCTGCTGGTCCAGTTTTAAGCACACACAACAACGTGAAGTACTAGGCCACTCTCGAACATCCAAGAGCAGCCCACACACGACCCACCGTGTGCATGCCCCTCGTTAGACAACAAGGTGGACCGACACACCTGCGGATTAAAAGAGACAAAACATCAACATGCAGCATTAGTTTTCCAGTATCATCCCGAGGCTCTGACACTTTTGAAAACCGTCTCCTATAACCCTCCATCCCTGTTTCACTCATGTGCCTATCTAAGTAAACCTTAAACAAGTCCAGCGTGCCTGCCTCCACCACCTTACTTGGTAGTGCATTCCATACCCCCACGACCCTCTGTGTAAAAAACCTGCCTCTAGTATCTAAATTATACTTCTCCCCCCTCACCCTTAGCTCGTGACCCCTCGTGATATTTGTCTCCAATCTAGGGAAAAGCCTGCCACTGTTGACTCTATCTATACCCTTCATTATTTTATACACCTCTATCAGATCCCCCCTTAATCTCCGTCTTTCTAAGGAGAAGAGCCCCAGTTTACCCAATCTTTCCTCATAACCCAATCCTTCCGTACCAGGCAGCATCCTGGTAAACCTCCTCTGCACTCTCTCCAGGGTCTCCACGTCCTTCCGGTAGTAAGGTGACCAGAACTGGACGCAGTACTCCAAATGCGGTCTAACCAACGTTCTGTACAACTGAAGCATTAGACGCCAGCTCTTATACTCTATACCCCTTCCTATAAAGGCTAGCATTCCGTAAGCTTTCTTCGCAACCTTCTCCACCTGGGTTGCCACCTTCAGAGACTTGTGCACTTGCACTCCCAAGTCCCTCTGCATTTCTATACTCTTAATTGGTCTACCTTTTATCATGCAACTCCTCCCTGCATTATTCCTTCCAAAATGCATCA
Source organism: Carcharhinus amblyrhynchos (assembly GCF_965287045.1). NCBI lineage: Eukaryota > Metazoa > Chordata > Chondrichthyes > Carcharhiniformes > Carcharhinidae > Carcharhinus > Carcharhinus amblyrhynchos. Next base: position 34,148,638 of record NC_137332.1, on the reverse strand, counting down.
CCTCGCATTTGTCAGGATTAAATTCCATCTGCCATCTATCTGCCCAATATACCAGCCTGTCTACATCCTGCTGTGTCACCTGACAATCCTCCTCGCTATCCGCCAATCCTGCAATCTTGGTGTCATCTGCAAACTTGCTGATCACACCACGTATGCCCTCTTCCAAGTCATTTATATATATTACAAAGAGAAGAGGTCCCAGTACTGAGCCCTGCGGCACACCACTGTTGACAGACCTCCAGCTAGAAAAGGACCCTTCCACTACTACTGTCTCCTGTTGCTTAGCCAGTTTTCAATCCATCTAGATACCTGTCCCTGTATCCCATGTGCCTTAACCTTTTCTACCAGCCTACCATGAGGGACTTTGTCAAACGCCTTACTGAAATCCATATAGATGACATCAACGGCTCGTCCTTCGTCAACCGTTTTTGTCACCTCCTCAAAAAATTCTACCAGATTCGTAAGGCAAGATCTCCCCTGAACAAAGCCATGCTGTGTATCCCTAATCAGATCGCAACGCTCCAAATGCTTATACATCCTATCCCTAAGAATTTTTTCCAACAACTTTCCTACCACTGACGTCAAACTCACTGGCCTATAATTACCAGGGTTATCCCTACTGCCCTTTTTAAACAGCGGTACCACATTAGCTATCCTCCAGTACTCTGGGACCTCACCTGTGTCCAAAGAAGAGACAAAGATTTGCGTCAGAGTCCATCTGCCAGGTCCTCGCCAACTCGCTCAGCCTATCCAGATCTCTCTGCAGACTTTCCGCACCTTCCATGCAATTTGCTTTTCCACTCATCTTTGCGTCATCAGCAAATTTTGTTACCCTACACTCAGCCCACTCCTCCAGATCGTCTATGTATATGGTAAACAGTTGAGGTCCCTGCACTGATCCCTGCGGCACTCCACTAGTCACCATCTGCCAACCAGAAAAGCATCCATTGATTCCAACTCTCTGCTTCCTGTTAGATAACCAATCCTCAATCCACGTCAACACTTTAACCCCAACTCCGTGTACCCTAACCTTCTGCAGCAACCTTTTGTGAGGCACCTTATCAAACGATTTACATTGTCATGGTGACAGGCTTTGAAATTGGAAAGTTGCAGAGGAAACCATTATGATGTCAAGTTGCATGCTTTCCTAAAATATTGTCAAATATCACAGAAGGATTAGTCTATGTTCAGGAGGAGAGAGAGAGTAACTAGAGGCTTAAACTCTCTGTGGTTCACCATGCAGGAATGTAGGTAGAAATTTAAACTCAGATTGAAGTTAAAACAAGGTTAGAAGATTTGCCTAACTTTGACTAGAGGGCAAAATCTCCAAGAAGATATACATCTTGAAAGACAGTTCAGGAATTAAAGGTTTCCAAGCTGGAAAAGGAAAAGTTCAGGAGTAAACCCTGGGGAGCTTGGAAACATTTCAGTTGTGTTAGAAGTTATGTTCTGCAATTTAAAGTACAAGATGCCGACAAAAATAGCAATTAGTCAATAATACTTTTACTCTGTTACATAAGATGTCTTAAAACAAACCTTGTTGTGTCATCCGTTCAGCTATTAACTGCAAGGTAAGATTTCTTTGTAAAAGTTATCAATCTCTATGGGGATTATAATAGAAGGGAGAATATTCAAGAAAACAAAACATAAATCATCAAAAGTTGTTTTTGGTATCACAGTTTTGTGCAGGGTGAGATAAGATATCGAAGGACATCAGTGCTACATTCACAGAATGGTGGATCAGATAGGATGGTGAAATGTAAAAATAACCTATTTAAAATAATTTCTAATTCATCTTTTATACTTTATAATTATTTTGATGCATTTAAAAAATAGAAAACAATTACAATTGTAGTTGTCTAGAACAAGACCATTAACCATATAGTCAGCATTATCATGGCAAAAAGTGGACAAGAAACTTAGGCAAAAAAATTAATTTAGTTGAATCCATAGTATAACCTGTCTTGTACTGTCATCTACATAAAGGTGTAAGATGCGCAGGATCCACCAGGAGAGTCAGGGCAAAAGTGGGTTTCTGTTCCATGGCCTTGCATCATGAATAAATTCAACAAGGAGCTCAGAAAAAAAAATGCTCTAAAGGATAAGAAAGTAGAGCTTGCTACTACAAGGTGTTCTTGAGGCAAATAAAGAATATATATTTAAGGGTAAACAAGATAAATATGAGAAATGACTCAAGGGAAGAAGGGTGAGAGAAGACTTGTGTGGAGTAAGAAAGGCAGAATGAATCCATCAGGCTGAATGATCTATTCCTGTGACATAATTGGTGTATACTGTATGTGCTCAGATGGTTTTGGGGAGGGCTTGCACAATGTCCATCAATACACTTTAAATCTTTGATGGCAATGTGGACAATGCATGGGTCTTCTGATAGAGGAGAAAAGTAATGTGCTTTAACAAATGTTAATTTTGTCTGCGTCACTATATTAGCAATGCCTTCTTCAGAGAGATCAACCTGTCAGTGCCATCTTACTGGCCCATCAAATATAAAAAGATAGAAAACTAATGACTGTCATTCCCCCCCTGTGGGAGAGTCGGTCTGGAGGGCCTAATCTCAGTATAAGAGGTTGCCTATTTAAGATAGATGAGGAGAATTTCTTCCTCGAGAGTAGTAAAATCTGTGGAACTCTACCACAGAGGGCTGTGAAGGCTGGGTGGTTAGGTATGTTCAAAGCAGAGATAAACAGATTTTTAATCAGTTAAGGAATCAAGGGTTATGGAGACAAGCAGGAATGTGGAGTTAAGGATTAACATTTCAGACCAGTCATGATCTCATTGAATGGCAGAGCAGACCTGATGGGCCAAATGGCCTACTTCTGCTCCCACATCTTATGGTCTTAAAAGCTCAGATTTAAAAGAATCAATAACAAATAATTTCTAATAAATATGAGAAATAGTTAAATAATTTATTGGAATCCTCAAGTCTTCCAATAAATTATTTCAATTTATGAAATAGCGATCAGACATATGGGGAGGAATTTTCCCATCCCACCCAACACAGGAATCATAGTGGGCAGCGGCAGTCAATGCAAAGGTCCGTTGACCTTGGGTGAGATTTTCCAGTTTTGGGGCGAGCACAGCCCAAAAATCCCACCCATGATTTATGGAAGGCATTGGTGGTATTGTCACTGAGCTAATAATTCAGAGGGAGGTACCTGGTCTGGTCTGTATGCGACTCCAGATCCACACCAACGTGGTTTACTCTCGAAGTTTCTCAAATGAATGGCAGTTAGGGTTGGGCAATAAATGCCAGCCCAGCCAGCAATACCCACACCCTGTAAATAAATTAAACTTGAACCGATAAAACAAAATCTTCTGACAAATGTCTGCCTGTCCTCTGTACCTACATTCTAACCTTCAGTGTGGTACTGAAACAGGAAAATGCATTTGTCATTCATATGTGGCATCAAATGAAAGCTCAGAAATACGTAAACTGTTATCAGCTAGTTTGGTTTCAGTCTATTATTTTGCACAAGGATACCATTATTAAATCAACTGAAGGCAGCTTAATTGGATGCTGTCATTTCTATGGAATGTATAAAAATCCACACTGAAGTCAGACCGAACAAATGACTTTCATGCTGTATGTGCATTTCTCCTCTTTATTTTAACATTAAGCTAATTAGTCAGGTTATAGTCTTGATCCTTCAGTGGAATTTCAGTATATTTATCATATACTGTGTGTTGCCTGACAGACAGCTTTGAACTTGTGTAGCAGACTATTTGGTTTTTTTTAAAGACTATTAAAATATCCTTAAATTGTTGATTTACTGCACCATGGACTAGTAAAACACGGTCACTTTACGGGCAGGTTTCTGCCTTCTAATCACGCTTGGGAGTGAGGAGGTCTGACTAAAATCAGGAGGTGAGTAAGACAGCCAGATGTTGGTGCAGAGAAAGGAAAGAGATGGCAAACTTTATACACTCAACTTTGACCGAGAAGTATTCCTCAGTAACCCTTCAAATCACTAAACACAAAATGCTGGCAATACTCAGCAGGTCAGGAAACATCTGTGGAGAAAGAAAAATGGCTAAGATCCATGTCAGTAACCTTTCAGACTATATGGTGTAGTTCCTGTCCTTAGTGCGACCTGCATTCACAGCTGGAATCAAGAATGCATTATCCCATGATGAGGCCATGGTAAGAAATGAAGCCAAAGTCTGAAACAACCGATAGAACAAGTGATTGCACATTAACCTTGATGCAAATATGTAACCCACACATCCTGAACAAGCTCTTATTACATCTTATTTAAAACAACATTGAGATCTGGAACCTTTGACATACAAGTGAGAGAACAAGTTGATAATGCTACTCAAAAGCACACAGGATCCGAAGGTTTTTCTAACAGGGGCATAGCATTACCCATACTCCTTTATGTTCCAAGCCTTTGAAAATCAATGGTCAGACCACATTCACAATAAGTTCAGTTGAGCTGCCCTACTAAGGAAGAATGCCGAGACCAAGGCAAAAGTATGGAATAGATTTATTAAAATAACCCTAAACTTAGATATAAGAGACTAGAGACTGCTGTTCTAAGTGAAGATTTAGAGGAAATAGAATCAAAATGAGTTGATTTCATCAGGTAAATTGGGAAAAATTCCATTCGACAACAACTTGTATTTATATTGTGCCACTAAGGTAATAAAATGTCCCAGTGTGCTTGAGGGGGGCATTAGAAAGCCAAATATGACCTGAACCACATATGGAGATATTAGGGAAAATAGCACAAAGCCTGATCAAAAAGGTAGGTTTTAAGGAGCATCTTAAAGGAAGAAAGTGAAGCAAAGAGGCAGAGTGGTCCAGAGAGGGAATTTTAGAGTTTAGGGTCCTGATAGCTGAAGGTACTGCCATCAATGGTAAAGCAATTAAATTTGGGGATGCTGAAAGGGCCAGAATAGAATTAGGGAAGTGCAGGAATACAGAAAACAGAGAGAAGCCAGGCCACGGAGATATTTGAAAACCAGGATGAGACTTTTTGAAACTAAGGTATTGCTTAACCGGGAACAACAGAGGTCAGCAGGCAAGTAAGGGCACAGGCAATTGAGCTTTGAATGACCTCAAGTTTACAGAGACTAGAAAGTGGGAGGTCAAATGGAGGGCATTGTAACAGTCAAACCCAGAGATACGAGGGTTTCAGCAGCTCATCAGGAAATGGATGGGCTGAAAGTTTCCTTGTAACTTCTCCTGATCTATTGTAACTTTATCAATAGTAATGTGGAAACCTATTTATGGAAGCATGCTTTCCACTGCACTGCCAGCAAAGAAACAGCATCAGAACTACAGCTAGTCTGTAAAATTGCCAGCCATAAGTTTGTGATCACCAAAGCAATGGAGGGAAAGTTTGAAAGAATATTTTGATTCAGTGGGTTGTGATGACATGGATGCAATAACAGAATCAGAATCTGTAAAAGCTTTAAGAGAGAAGTGGATAAATATTTCAAGAAGAAATTATGGGATAAGGGTAGGGGGAATCAAATTAACTGAAAAGCTATTTCAGAAAGCCTCTTTCATTGCTGAAAATTCTACAGCTTTTGATGATCATTTTCAAATCACAGCAGCATTGGAAATTCAAAGACAATGGTGGAAGCAGCCATTGTACTGGGTTGCAATGTAAAGTCCATGGCAAACACGCAACTCCAGAATCAATGTAGGGCATGATTCAGGGGCTGGACTGTCACTTTTGTAAGCTTCAAAGAGGTAACCACTTGCCAGGAATACAAAAATAGCAGGAGAACTTAATGCTAAGCGTGCCAAGAGAAAAGTGGAAAGGAACTTAGCAGATGCAAAACAGAATAGCAAGTACTTATTTTCCAAAACACTTGCAGCAGGAGAACTATCAGGAAGGAAGTTCAACCCTTATCATAACCACATGGGGATGAAATGGAGGTGATAGATATGCAAGCTAACTATTTCATGGAGTTTTTTTTTAAGCCAGGTGCATCAACAACAGCAGGAGTTAATTAATACTGTGGAAAGGTAAAGAAGCAAACCTAGTTCCCATAATCAAGAAAAGCACCACAGCCATTTTTGGCAACTACAGACTCAGCATGAACTCAGGAATGATTAGAAAGGTAATGCAGTCAATGATCAGAAACAAAAGGGAAGATCTTTTGCATGAAAATTGATTAGTGTCAACCAAAAGATCTGAGAAAAAGGATTTTATCAAATCAATCCTTTTGACTTTCCTGTGGGATTATTTAAAGGCATTTGACATAATAATCATAAGGCTTCTCAAAACTTTGATTAAAATAATACATGAAAGATCCCTTCACATAATATTAATTCTGGCCAGAATAACAGAAGGCAGTGTGGAGAAAAGCATTGGCACTAATCCCTAGTTTTAGGGCAATGTGTTTTGAGGAACAACTTGATATGTTATGACTAAACTAAAAGACATTTCAGTGGGCCTTGGTAGAGTCACCTGAACGAAATAGAGAAAGCAAACCTGCAACAAAACTTTAAGGTCCACTAAGACAATAGGACAACAGGGAATGGGCTTAAGGTTGCAAAAGTTTTTTTGGATCAAATGTCAGCAGTATGGGAGAGCTAAGAGTCATTCTGGCAATCTTGCTGGACTAGTAATCTAGAGGCCCTAACTAATGATATAGATTCAACTCCACAGCACTGGTGGAACATAAACTAACTCAATCAATAAATCTGGAATATAAAGTTAACCTCAGTAATAGATCCCATGAAACTTCATAGATTTTACAACAATCAATCTGATTCACCAGTCTCCTTCAGGGAAGGAATGGAAATTTGCAATCCTTGGTCTGGCCTACATGAGACTAGAGCCACAGCTAAGTGAACAAAGAACAAAGAAAAGTACAGCACAGGAACAGCTTTGGCCCTCCAAGCCTCTGCCGATCATAATGTCCTAACTAAACAAAAGCTTTCTGCTCTTAATCAGTCTGTATCCTTCTATTCCCTCCTTATTCATGTACTCATCCAGAAAGCTCTTAAATGTTGCTCATGTGCCTATTTCCACCACCTCCTCTGGCAGCACATTCCTGGCACCCACCACTCTCTGCAGGAAAAACTTCCATTGCACATCTCCCTAAAACTTTCCCCCTCTCACCTTGAACCTGTGCCGACTTGTAAGTGACACTTCCACTTACAAAAAAGCATCTGTCTATGCTGTCTACTCCATCAATGCCTCTCGTAATTTTGTAGACCTCTATCAGGTCTTTCCTCAGCCTCCATCTTTCCAGTGAAAACAATTCTAGTTTATTCAACTTCTCCTCACAGCCAACACCTTTGAGACTAGACAATATCCCGGTGAACCTTCTTTGTACTCTCTCCAAAGCTTCCACATGTTGGTAATGTGGTGATCAGAACTGCACGCAATACTCCAAATGCGGCCTAACCAAGATTTTATACAGCTGCGATGTAATTTCCCAATTCCAGTAGTCAATGCCCCGGCTGATGAAGGCAAGCATGCCATATGCTTTTTTTAATCATCTTGGCCACCTGTGTTGCCACTTTTAGGGAACTGTGGACCTGCATGTCCAGATACCTCTGTACGTAAATGTTCTTAAGAGTTTCTCCATTAATAGCAAAATTCACACTAAATTTAATTCCTCCAAAATGCATCACCTCGGACTGTCCGGATTAAACGCCACTTGCCATTTCAGTGCCCAAATCTCCAATCTATCTCCTCTTATATCCACTGACAATCCCTGGCACTATCGGCAACTCTACCAATCTCCATGTCATCCCCAAACTTACTACTCAGACATCCTACATTTTCCTCCAGAACATTTGCATGTACCATAAACAACTGAGGTCCCAGCACTGATCTGTGCGGAACATCACTAGCTACAGCTCTCCATTCTGAAAAATACCCTTCCACTGCTACTCTCTGTTTTCTATAACCAAGCTGTTTTTTATCCATCTAGCCTTTATCCACCTGTGGGACTTGTCAAATGCCTTACTAAAGTCCATATAAACTATACCCACAGGCTTCCCTCATCAACCAAGTTGGTGAGTCATGACCTTCCCCATACAAAACCATGCTGCCTGTCACTTACAAGTCCATTTTCTTCCAAATGTGCATATATTCTGTCTCTCAACACCTTCTCCAAAAGCTTCTCCATCACTGACGTCAGGCTCCCCAGCCTATAATTTCCTGGATTATCTCTGCTTCCTTTCTTAAACAAGGAACAACATTAGCTATTCTTCAGTCCTCTAGAACCTCGCTTATGGTCAAAGAGGATGTGAAGATATCGTTAAGGCCCCAACTATTTCTCCCTTTGCCTCCCACAGCCTGAGGTAAATCCCATCCAGCCCCAGGGACTTGTCTACCTTAACATGGTGGATTCTTATCTGTCTTCTGAAATGGCATAGCAAGTTTATTTCAAGGGCAATTAGGGATGGATATGTCTCATGAAAGGATAAAGAAAAAAGCAAGAACAATAATACTGGCCACTAGAGACAGACAAATCTTACATCTTGTAGGATCAAATAGCCAAAAAGGCTTTGGAACATAGCCTGAGCTTTCTTGAGAATAAATTATCTTTAAAAACGATCCAAAATTGGCTGCAATTGTTACAACTTCATTGGGATATCATCAATGAAGAAATGAAGCTGAAGCTACAAAAATTCCTATTGACAGCTATGCTTTTCTAAGCAAGATTTAGCCGCAAAGCATATATTCAATTTTGATACCTGCTGCTCCAGTAATTGTGTGACCCTTGCACCATAGGAAACAAAGAATTGTCAAGACAACCCAAACTGTTGCCACTGAGAGAGCTAATGTTTTTCAAGCAGGTTTTAAACATATTTCAGTTCTCATTTGTATGGTGGCAGATAGGGAAATTGAGAAAAGCAATGTGGTCAAAATTTCACGCAAATTCTGTCAAAAGATCAAATCAAATATGGCTCATCAACATAGACCTGCAGTTCACTGACTATTTGAACCAAAACTATTCAAGCCAAAAGAGACAGGGCTCATCCTGTTCACATTCTATCGTCATGTAGTTGTGACACAACCTTTAAAGAGTTCAAAATCAATTAATTCAGCAGTGCAATTTTGTTTTCAAGAAACTGTAAAAACTCATACATTCCAAGAATCAAATAGTGAGCTCATTAATCCGTGGAAAACGTATTCAGAGGGCTAACCTAAGCTTAATGGACCAAATGACCATTTCCATGTTGCAATTCAATGTTTTTCTATGTATTACTAAATGATAGTTCAATGAGGGATAACTGGGTCAATTTCCAAATAGCTTACACAAAACAGCCACTGAAAAATCAAATAGAATGAGTGTGAAAGATGAATGGCTACAAAAGAAGTTAAAATGGAACTCGTGTTTATACAAATATCAAACAAATGCTGGAAAGATGGCAGAGGAATGTTCAGGAACTGGTGCAAGACAGGAAATGGTTGATGCATCCGATCTATATAATGAGCAACATTAGTGGAATCCCTGCAGGAACTAATTGTGCCATCATCCATTTGAAATTACCATCTTTCTCGTGGTCTGCTTGAATATCTGACCTTTGAGTGTGAGGTTCCTTTCTGCATGACAACAGGGATTTGCTCTGCTTATCATCATAATGTTGTTGAGTCAGAGTATGCAAAACCAAAAGTACTTCACCATTATAATTTTTATTCATTCAGCAGACCTGTGAGGTCAGTTACTATGATTAATTCTGCCCTCCGTATCAGTAAAAAGAAATAAAGACACTCGGTGCAAAGAAAGTTTACTAAAATTACATCAGAATGGAGAAGTTACACCCATCAGGAAAGACTGAACAGGCTGAGACTCTTTCTGGAAAAGGGAAGAGGCCCTGATAGATGTCTTTAAAAAGTGAAATAATTTAGTAGAGTGGTTGGGAAAATATGAGATAGTTGGAATGGCCAACATTTATTGCCCATTCCTAGTCACACAGGTGGCGGCGAGCTATCTTCTTGAAATGTTGCATTCCACAAGCTTGGGTTGACCCACAATACCACTAAGGAGAGAATTCCAGTATTTTGACCCAGCAACTGCGTAGCAACGGTGATGAATTTCCAAATCAGGATGGTGACTGGCTTGGAGGCGAACTTGCAGGTGGTGGTGTTCCCACATACCTGTTGCCCTTCTCCTTCTAGATGGAAGTGGTCATGGTTTGGAAGGTTCTGTCTAAGGATCTTTGGTGAATTGCTGCAGTGCATCATGTAGCTAGTACATACTGCTGCTACCGAGCATTGGTAGTGTAGAGCGTGAATGTTTGTGAATGTGGTGCCAATCAAGTGGGCTGTTTTGTCCTGGATGACGTCAAATTTCTTGAGTGTTGTTGGAGTTGCACCTTTCCAGGCAAGTGGAGAGTATTCCATCACATTCAAGACTTGTGCCTTATAGATGGTGGCTAGGCTTTGGAGAGTCAGGAGATGAGTTACTCGCCACAGCATTCTTAGCCTCTGAACTTCTCTCGTAGCCTCTGTGTTTATGGGCAAGTCCAGTTGAGTTTATGATCAATGATAATGCCAAGGATGTTGATGATCTGAAGAAGGCAGCTGGTAGGATTGTTAAGGCCTGAATGGACCTGTTTGGCTGAACACATCCTGTTTCTGTGCTGGAAATCAAATGTTTTTCAAACTTTTTTCTGCTGATCCATTTTTGCCAAATTGCCAGAGCGCATGACATTCTTGGTGAGCCATGTGATGGAAAGAAATTGGAGTCTGTACCATCATTATCCACACCTCCAGGCTACTACAAGTGTAGAAATGCATGTTGCCTAGCAACCCAGACTCCTTGGGTCTCTGGACTCTGTTGGGCTCAGTTGACTGGAGGGCTAGTGCAGATCAAATTGGTGCAAACAGAATGGGGTTCAATCCCCATTTTGGCTGGGATGGATTCAGGACTTGTCCCCTTGCCTAGTAGTGGTGGAACTTGTGGCATTGTGGTTCAGGCAGAAAACTGAGCAAGAAAATACTATGTGATCAGGGGAAATGAAGAAAATAGGTACAGAAACCTATGGCTAGTAAAGAGCATATATTCTGATCCAGAATGAAGACAAATGACTTGACATGCTTGTTGTTTCAATTTTCTGTTCCATTCCCACACTGACCTCTCACTCCTTGGTTTCATGCAATGTTCTAATGAAGTTAAACAAAAGCTCAAGGAACATTCCGGACTCAAACTGCCTTCAACAGTTTTAGACCCCAGCCACCACTCCCAATTATTTCCCACACAATCGCTGTTTGTTATGGCTCTGCTAGTCTAATTTACAGTTCTATTAGACCCCTCTTTACATGCCCCATGATCTTTCACTTGCACCATCATCCCCTTTGTCATTTAATCATTCCTGTCTTCCATCCTATCATAGCCTTCTCCTTTCATTCTTTCCTCCCCTCTATCTTATCTTTTCTCTGCCTCTGTAACTTGCTGAGAAGCAATTACATCTCGAGCCACTGCCAGTTTTGATGAAAGGTCATCAATCTTAAATATCCTGTACTTTCTGCTCCACAGGTGCTGCATGACCCAGATTATTTCCTGCACACACTCTTATTTTAGATTTCCAGCATCTGCTGTATTTTTCTTGTGCTTTGGACTATGTACTTGCTTGCAAAGCATGGAATTTCCATACATGAATCAAGAAAAATTAGTATGCAGATTAAGGAAGTGATGAAGGAAGGCAAGTGACATGTTGTTGCTCAGTGCAAAGGGAATGGAATATAAACTCAGGGATGTTTTGCTCCAGATACATGGGGCATTGGTGAGACTACATTTAGACTACTGTGCGCAATTTGGGTCTCTTTATTTTAAGAAAGAACATAAGTGTATTAGGTGCAGCTCAGAGAAGGTTCACTTAACTGATAACTGGGAGGCTGTCAGTTATCATATGAGGAATGGTTGTACAGGCCGAGCCTGTACCCATTGGGGTTTTGGAGACTGAGAAGTGATCTTATCGAATAATGCAAGACCCTGAGGGAACTTAACAGGGTGGATACTGAAAGGATGTTCCCCCATGTGGGGGGAGAGTGGAACTAGGTAACAGAGTTCAGATTTACATCAAGATGGAAAAGAGAATTCCCTTCTCTCTGAAGGTTCTGAATCTTTGGAACACTCTCTTCCTATGAGCAGTGGAGGTCGGGTCACTTGGTTTTTTTTTAAGGCTGATGTAAAGAGATTTTCAACAAATAAAGAAGCCAAAAGGTAACTGAGGCTAAAATCATATCAACCCTGAAGTTACTGAATGGCAGAGCAGGCTGAAGGGTCCAAATGGTCTCCTTTGTACGTTTGTAGGTAAAGGACATTAGTGAACCAGGTGGGTTTTTACAATGAATGATACCATGGTTGTTACGGTAATCATCACTGAGGTTAGCTTTATGTTCCAGATGTACTCATTGAATTAAAATTCCACCAATTGCCATGGTGGTACCTGACCCAATGTGCCCAGTGCAATAGCTTGGGCCTCTTGATTACTAGATCTGACATTATCAAGATGCCATCTCCCTTGAATTTAATTTTAATGTTAGACATGGAAATACACTCAAATTTACCACAATGCAACAGGGCTTCCATTATAAAATGTAAACCAGTGCCTTGTAGCACAACATTAACACAGATTCCAAAATTAACACAGATCCAAAATAGTGGGGTTAAAAAAAATCTGTTCCAACTGCAAATTTTGATTTAGAAACACTGTACCCTGAAGTTGATTGTTTTATCTTCACTTAATCCCTAGCAACCCACTGCAAATGTACGTGGTACATGTAAGACACACAGAGGTAGGTGACACACAGCAATATTTGGGGAGCATTTACAAAAGTGGAAGAAAGCAAAATTCCTGCCAAGACCGAAAGGTATGATTTTAACCCCAGTTGACAGGACAAAATCTCCCTACTATCCCAACTGTAAAGATCCCAAAGTAAATGAGTTTTAGACAGTTGCAGTCTGTTCTTTACAATAGTTTACTTAAATCATAAAGTTATTTGAAATTCAGGATGACTTAATGATCTCTCAGAGCCACAACATGTTGGGATGTAGTTGTATTTTTTTGTAGTTTTTGACTTGGGCTAAGTAGGCAAACCCTCTGAAGCTGACCTTATTACACATGACGTAGGACCAATTGATGCTGACAGCATTTTTACAAGTGTAAAAGTGCACTTTCCCCAGCATTCGAAAGTGACCTCAAACAGAAGCAAAATAGAATGTAGAGCAGCAGTGCCCAGCACTGCTGCCTCACAGTGCCCAGCACTGCTGCCTCACAGTGCCAGGGACCTGGGTTCAATTCCCGGTTTGGGTCACTGTCTGTGCGGAGTTTGCACATTCTTCCCATGTCTGTGTGGGTTTCCTACGGGTGCTACAGTTTCCTCCGATACTCCAAAGATGTGCTGTCTAGGTGGACTGACCATGCTAAATTGCCCCTTCGTATCAGGGGGACTGGCTAGGGTAAATGCATGGGGTTATATGATAGGGCCTGGGTGGGAATGTGGTTGGTGCAGACTCGATAGGCTGAATGGCCTCTTTCTGCACTGTATGGATTCTATGATTCTAGAATTGTGTTTAAACAGAAAAGGAAAACATATTTAACATCAGAAGTAGCATTTTTATTGTGCCTACTTCCTGTGTGTAAGAAATGGACAAAGTAGTTTGGAGGCTTTCATTACAAGAGCACATAAATAGCACAGTGACCAGATTAAGGACTAGACTCAATGCCAATTAAATTGAAAGTGAGGGAAGTAAGACAACTACATTCAAAAAAATACAAAACAAGGTACAATGTTACAACATAACTGAAGCTTAAAAATATTTACCCTGACAATGCTTTCTGTTCTGGTTCAAAAACAAAGAATCTGTACTTCTATTTGGAATCGAAGGGAATATAAAATGGAGACGCAGCTCAGTCACTGAATTGTGGCAAAGTCCTTTTGGTTTAGAAAATGGGATTGTTTCTATGAACTGCAGCATGAGACACTGACAAGTGGGACCAATTCAAAACATGCAGACACTAAAATTACAGTACCGTGTATCCTTCTAGTCAGTTTTGCGAAGGTCAGCGTTTCATTATCTTTCGATATTCACCTACACCAGTTTGACTGATGTCAGTATAATGGCATAAATGCCCATGTTCTCTGCAACGCCAGCTGCTGAACACTGCATTATCCTTCAACTGTTACAATAAACAAATATTTCTAGCATACACGATTCCTTTAATCAAAGATATGCCCTCAGTGTAAAAGATTAGATGTTTTTCCCACAACTAATAATCTGCAAAATAATAGCATTAATTACAGTATAATTTAAAACATCTTACTTGCAGCTTATGAAGCACATATCTTTTCAATAACAGTTACACCAGCAAGAATAATTTTCTGGGATGCAGGTACAGGATAATTAGTTGCCGTATTTCTGTGAAAAAGGATTCAGCTTGGATAGGATTATAGCTGAATGGAATATTAAAGACTGTACCTTTTTGAACGTCGCAGCATGCTTGTGTCCGGCATGGAGAAATTGGAAAGCAGAGTCCAAAAGGAGTCAGACATGATCCTTTATACTTGTCATGGCTGCAGAATACGGTACTCTCTAACCACTAAGAAGAGCTCAGCTATTCCCTCTAGACCATTAAGTTATTCCATTAAGGTTAGTCAGAAAGGCACAGTGCCAGTGTTGTCTGCTCTGCTGTCTATTGATTATGCCTGTTTTTCTATGCGTGTGCAGGTGATGGAAATTCAAGCTGGTCTGGATGTAGTTTCATAAGCTCACTGCACTGCAAGGAAGGAATTCAAGACCAGAGGATCAATTGCTGCTACATTAACCATTCAACTTTTTTTTTTGCTAACCTGCTTTATAAATCAGTTGATGTTCATGTGCACTCTCTGATCCATGCAATAGAATGTGCAGCTAATGCTCAACACCCCCTTGTACAGTTTACATGAACCCCTGCTAATATAAAGTAGTAACAGCATGTATTTATTAAAGTGAGGCTGCTCTAAAATATTTTGCCCTCAGGTTTTGAGGATAATCAAAGTATATTTACAAATTGCTGCGTAATTCAAACAGCTTTTCACAGCTTTTTTAATAGATACACAGCATCAAGCAAATGTTTAAAGCAGAGGAGGTCGTGCATGTGGAGACTGCATAACATCACGAGGAAGCTATCCCTAGAGTGCAGAATTTCCATTGTAATATTAAAAACACAGAACTTGTATATGGAGCTAATGCTCTATATAATTTCCAGTTAACATGTAATACTGGTTATCAGAAAAGTACATTAGGACAAATAAATGACATAACTCCTTGTTCTCTGTATTTTCAGAGATGGGGCAATTACCTTCAAAATATAAAAGGGTGCTTTAACCATAATGGGCTGAAAATGCTGGTCAAATGAGGGCAATGAAGTGCTAAGTTCCACATAGTATCAAATTTCTGGTAACACTAGTAGAGTTGCCAAAGGGCACTTGGATTGCATTATAACCATGTATCTTTCGTAGGTTCCTTTTATGTGATACTCAACATCTCAGGGCTGCAAAAAAGAGGTGTACAATATGGCTCCAACCAGTTGCACTGAACTCAATTGAATAGCCAATTATGCACATATTAAGTACAAGTGACAAAATACAACAAAACCTTTGTGAATCAGCAGAAAGGTTCCAAATACAGCAGTACTCAAAAACCACAGTCCCTAATGGATTTGAACACACCTGAGTGACAAAGTTTTCTGTATCAGGATACTACATGAAAATGGTCAACCCCATTACAGCTTGCCAGCTGTGGTAAACAACTGCTTTCACATCAGATGAATGCTGGCTGGCAATACATACTATTTACATCTGCTCCAAGAACAAGTAATGGACCTAAAAAATTAAAATTGCATTTGAAAAAAATCCTCTCTCAAGGTAGCAGCAACAGAAGGCATTCAATGCGTATTTGTGGTATCTACACTCAAGTTCCCAAGGACAGCATACAGCAAAAATGCAGCAGAAACAAAACCAAAAGGTACATTATAAATAGCAAAATCACACCAATATTAATTTTGCTTCTGGCTTTTGTGGCAAGCTAATGTATGCTGCATGTGAGGATTGATTATTTAAGGGAACTGTTCCCCAATCTCTGCCTCCACTTCAGTCTAACACTCTTAACCCTTGGCCACCTGGTGCTGAATTGTTGGTAGTGGTGGGGATGAGGGTGGAGATGCAGCTGAATTAGCTGATGTTCTGGTAAGTGAGAGCAATCCAGGGTCGCTCTGGCTGCACGTTTCCTATCCACAATCTTGTCCACATCCAGGTGGCCCCGAAGGTAATGCATGTAATATCTGCCAAAAAGCTTGAGGCTTTCCATCACAATTGAACACTGCAATGGAAATGGAACATTTGTGGGCACCAAATAATATTAGAACGTAGCTGATGGTTCCCTTTGTTTCTCTCAAAGTCACTGAAGATTATCCTGAACCATGTATTCCCATGACTGAGAGAATCCTCCTAGAGACAGTGTGTTAAGTATGTTAAGTAAGGCTGAGATAGACAGATTTCTAATCAGTAAAGGAATAAAGTATTATGGGGATAATATGAGATTAGTCATCAATGGTGGAACAGACTGGATGGGCATTTGTTTCAATTGTATAGGAGCTTGGTTAGAATGTACTTGGAGTAATACGTGCAATTTCGGTCCCTTTAGCTCAGGATATTACCACAGAGGGAATGCAACAAAGTTTCACCAGACTTGTTCCAGGGATGACAGGACTGTCTTATGGGCTGTGTTCTCTAGCGTTATGAAGAATCAAAGGTGATCGCATTGAAACCAAAAAAAACTTAAATAGGCTCCTATATCTATATCTCCTATATCTGCTCTTATATAGGACACTGAAACAAGCATAGGCCATTCAGCAGTCAAGCATGCCTCTAGCCATTCAAACGATCGTGGCTGATTAGACACTTTGGTGCCGCTTACACCCACTATCCCTGTAATTCGTTATGTTACTGTTGATCAGAAATCTATCAATCCCTTCTTTAAACATACTCAGTGACTCAATGACAACTTCCAAAATCTGCTGAGCAGAGAATTCCAAAGATTCACAACCCTGTAAAGACATTTCTCCTCTCGGTCCTAAGAGGCATCTGCCTTAGTTGGAAATTGTCTTTCCTCGTTCTAGACTTCCCAAACAAGGGAAACATCTTAGCTGAATCTATCCTGCCAATTTAAGTATTCTTTACGTTTCAATGAGATCACCTTTGATTCTTCGTAACTCTAGACAACACAGGCCCATATGACAGTCCTGTCATCCCCGGAACAAGTCTGGTAAACCTTTGTTGCACTCCCTCTGTGATAATATCCTGAGCTAAGGGGATCAAAACAGTCCACAGTACTCCAGGTATAGTCTAACCAAACTCCTATACAATTGAAGCAAGACCTCACAACTCCTGTACTCAAATCCTATATCACATGGTTTTATAATGTGGCTTCAGACCTTTGTGCTCCAAAGATTTGGTGTCCAAGAGGCTTCATCACATTTGCTTTATGATGATCTGACTGCAACTATCTTGAGTGGAAGATCTGAAACAAATACCTTCAAGCAAGACCGTGTGCTAGAACCCAACTATTTACAATCTACCTGATAGTGCCTCTTCATCTCATAAAAGATCAAATAACCTTTGATCTGAGTATTAAATACTGCCTACGTGGAAAACCCTTCGACCTCAGTCACCCCCATGCCAAAACTAAGCTGAACACCATGGCCATACATGATCCACAGTTCACAGGTAACTGCAGCGTCGTTGCCCATTCTACACCAATGCAAGCCACTTTCGATCTCTTCAATTCTGCATAAAAGAAACTCAGCCTATCCTTGAATATTGCCAAAACAAAATTCAGATTAATCCACACCTGTATGTCACCTCCCTGACAGGAGATACTCTGGAATATGTTAAGGATTTCACACACCTCAGCAGCCACCTCTCTCAAAAGACCTTCATTGATGAGAAGATCCAACACTGGATCAGCTGCACCAGTTCAGCCTTCTACAAACTACAGCAGCAAATGTTTGACAGTAGCGCATTCCATAAGTCAACAAAAGTCTTATGGTACTGAGCAATTGTCTTGACCACACTTCTGTACTTTAGCAAGAGCCGGATTGTTTAGTAGTGATACTGAAGTGTGGTAGAGAAATTCCATCAGCAATGCCTCTGGATTCAGCAGGACGACTGTCAAACAAACTTGTGTCCTTCTAGAAACCTACTCCACAAGGATTCAGGAAAAATTCCTGCAAAGTCAATCTGATGGACTGTACACTGGGTCTCTCCTACCAAATCCCATTTTATTTATTCTCAAATGGCCAACATTGCAGAGAAGGACAAAGAAAATGCTTCCATGACACTCTGAAGCTCTTTCTGGGTGAGAGGAGCTTGTGACCAATTGACAGCTTGAACCAGGTCCATCAAGCTGCAACATGCTTTGAGTCACGACTTCTTAACAATGAGGCAGATTGGTGGCAGGGAATGAAAGTAAAAGAAGCAAATCCTGCACTCCAAATTGCAACAATCATGCAATTATCCTGTCCTATGTGTCCAAAGATCTGTGGGTCGAGAACTGACCTGCCTGGGCACATGAAGATCCAAGGCAGAAATTCATGACCCTGAGTGGACGCCATTCTCAAATCTAGGGACAGCTGAAGAATGAAAGAGACTAAATACAGTGTAGTAAATTTAAATTACACCAGCACCACTCAATATAAATCTCGCTCTATTTTCTTCAGTCTTCAGCTCGAATGAAGAGTCATCCAGACTCAAAACATTAGCTCTATTCTCGCTTCACAGATGCTGTCAGGCCTGCTGTGATTTTCCAGTATTTTCTGTTTTTGTTTCTGTTTTTGCTGGAATGTTCAATGCTGGCCAAATATAGATTTCACGTTTCAATCAATTCAGCACAGTAAAAAAAGTATTAACCTTCCGACAGAGGGGCTCATTTGCAGTTCTGCTATTTACATTAGCTCATTAGGTGGAGATCTGAAACGATGAAAGCCAAGTGGGTGAAAAACAACGACATGTTATGCATGGAAATATTCCACCTTTATTTTAAATAACAATCAGATTTTAAACCCGCAGAAACTTTTCAATGTTTAATGTAACTCAAACTTTCCCATAAAAATGCATTGAAACAAACAGATCAAATATGGAGCAAGTTTCATCAATTATTTAGAAAGGCTCAAAACATCGAGATTCAAAGACCAGAAAAATTAGTGAAAAAAAAGTAGCAAAATCATACTAGAAGCTCCAGGAGTTGATTTACTTAATAGGATGTATGTGCCATTCACAGGGTGCTGGCATTTGTTGAACTGTTACTAAAGTCCAAGATAAAAGAGTGCACCATGGATGACCAGTCCCCACAACTTCAGTGCTGATGTCAACACTGACTGACTACATGTTTATTGTGCCCTGGCACCAGTAAATTGTGGATGACCTAAGTGGTAAATTGAGCTGTGAGATAATTAAAGTATACCTAAAATGAAAATTATTCTGTACAATCCGGAGCCGCCCTACCCTGGGAAACCATGGACAGAATTGAATGCTGATGACTGGAGTCTTGCCCAATGCCTGGAGAACTGGCAGGAGCCCAATATCACCTCTTTTAAGGAAGATTTGCAAAACGAAGTGTCCATTGGGTACTTAACTTGCCACTGTTGGGCCTTCCCTGGTATTTAGAAACCCAACAGTAGAAATCCATCCCTTCCCTCCAAAGGAACTGCTAACTAGCAATGGCCTGCAGCACTCCATTATCCGGTGGCTGCTCCTGATAATGGCACCCACCACAGGCCTAGAATCAATGAGGCAACCAAGGCACAGTCAAGCAAGAATAGGTCTGGGGTTATGGGTTGGAGGTCACAGGATCAGGCAGGGGGGGTATCGGAAGAATGAACAGGTGTGTAGCCCTCAGCAAGTTTCACATCCTGCTTCTGATGCCAGGTCCCTCTGAATGCCTAACAAGAGAACAGCACCAGCAGGATGAGGCACTCACAAAATTGATGCCCACTTAAGGGCATCAATTACAATCCAGGCAGGGAGGTTGTCCATGAGCTGGGTTTAATCAGCAGAAGTAAGGCAGCAGCAGGGTCTCATCCCACAACTTCGCACCCGATTAAATGCTTCTCCACCTCCAATTTCACCACAGTGAGGAGGAGAAGCATTAAATTATGCCCATTTTTCAGGGTGTGTTGAATTTGCTAAGAAACACTATTTGAATCCATTAGCTACTTGAGATAGGAGGTGAGCAAGCAGTTTTACTTAAAACATTTTGTGACTATGTGGAGCAATCAGGTCATGTAAATGTTTGCCACTGGGTAGTAATCTGCACATCAGCATTCCCCATATGACTTCACAGATCAGAAATGATTTTCTATTTTCTTTAGCTGCTCTCATGGGGACACTTAGAATTATAGAACAGTGAAATTCAGAAAGAGGTCATTTGCCCATCTCTTTTAAGGTTCCCCCACCATCTACTGTAGTCCCCCATTCAGCACTTAGATAAGGTAAAAGACCGCCAACACTCATCAAACTAACTCCAGTTTACCAATTACTTACATGATCATGGTGACTACACTACAAAGTGCTTTGCTATGAGAGGCATTACACAAATTCAAGTTATTTATTTCCGAAAATAAAAGCAGAAGGAAACTTTCCATTTCTATTGCGCCTTCTACAATTTCAGCAAGTCCAAGAACTTTGCTATAACCAATAAGGAACATTTGAAAATGCAGACACCATTGCAATGAAGAAGGCCTGACAGCCAATTTCCATACAACAAGATCGCACAAGAGAAATGTGACGATATTCAACTAATCTGTTTTTTCAGTAAAGTTGATTGAGGGATAAATATTGACCAAAACTCCAAGGATAATCCCTGCTCTTAGTGCCATGGGATCTTGACATACACTTCAATTTAAGATCTCATTCAAAAGGCTACTCCTCAGACAGTGCAGCACGTCCTCGGCAGTGGAGCATCAGGCTAGGCGTGCTCAAGACTCAGAGTGGGACCATTTCCAGGGAAGCAAAATGCATCAACTAGATTGCCTGTAATGCCTGGCCTTACACTGAAGCTGCTCAAGGCACTTTGCTGATCATTTTAAGTTGTTGTCTTTTAAAGAAAGGAAACATGCAATAACTTAAGGAAGAGAATAACAGTTGATGTATTCCTGGCATACAACAGATGGAACAGTTTAGCTACCACCTCATCATGCAAGTAAATGTTGGGAGGGAGGCTCTTAGCAAAACAAAATCCTGCTTCCATATGCATGGTCAGGTGATGGAAATTTTGAAGAAAGGCACTAAAATGACAACCCTCCAGTCCTTTGAAACTAGTCCCACAACTAAGAGTATTTAAACAATTCTGGTTACAGTTTCTATCTTTTTGTTTTTTTGACTTCCTTCAGAGTTATAGGATGCGTGCAATTCAGACTATTTGCCTCTTCTGCTTGGAATTCCAGCAAGTTGGTCAGTATTCTTTCCTGATCTATAGTTATGCTCCATATTCTCCTCTTGTACCCTTCATTTCCATTACCACACTCTTTGAAAACTAACACAAAGTAGTCATTTAGAATTTGCTTCTTACTTCATCCTCCATCTTCAGTTATTCTTTTCTTTGCTTCTGTTTATAATAATGCTTGGCTATTTCTCTTTATTTTACCTTTATTTCCCCAGCATTTTTTTGTTTCCACTATATTTTTGATATTCTTCCCAGCTTTCTTTTCTGGTTCCCTAGTTTTTTGTCAAGCCTAAGCCTCAATTTAAATTGATTTTTTTGGTTTATTCAATATCCAAGTGTTGCCTCACTACCTTTTCTTCTTTTGAGAAGATGTCTTGCCATTGCCCAAATCATCTCCTGTTTAAAAGGTTCTCATTGTACACGGAAATTATTTGGTTATTTCCTTGTCTATCTAACTGTAAGTTTTTTTGGTGCCCCAATCAATTTTTTTTAATATCAAACCAAATGATGTTATAAGCTGCTGTTTCCTAAACATTGCCAAAATCATTTCCTGTAATTAAATTCAGCACTTCCACTGATCTCGCTGGATTAAAGTATGCTAATCTAGAAAGCAAGCCAGGTAACCTTTTAAGAACCCCTTACCTTCTTATCACTTTTGCCCCAGTCAATCCTGTTCTTAGGACCCTGTTGTTTGTGAATTTTTCTTTAATATCAGTCTTTCATCTATCTCTTTTTCACTATTCTGTCATGTGCAGTTACTGTTCTGTTACTGCTACAGTAGCTTTCTTATTACTTAAATGTAACCAAATGGATTTGGGTTTTGCACCATCCCTGATTTACCAATGTTCTGGTACTGGTGAAATTTCTGATCAACACTGACACCCAATCTTCCTTTTCTACCACTCAATTGCCCCTAATTTCTTTTCACTATCACTCATGGAAATATTCTAATTATGCTTTGGTTTCCATAGAAGAAAGACAAGTGGCAATGGAAATGAAAAGTTACAAGAGGAAAAGGTGGAGCAATTGTAAAGGATAACCATATTACGTTTGGAGCATTCAGATTCCATTCTTTCCTTAGTCAAAGCCATGTCTCTGTTGATGCTATTATGCTTAAGACAAAATGTTCTACATTACCAGTTTCTTGTCATATTTCATGCAAGTATCTACATACTGCGTATGCACATTTGTCTAATTGATAACTCATTTTGCTTTAATGCCTCCTTGTGAGCAACTTTTCTCATTCTCTTTCCTATAATCATCACTTAATATAGAATCAAAGAAATGGACACGTTTGTTTCCTTCCGCCACAATAGTAATTATTCTCCCAGTGAAGCCATTGGTCTCAATCCTTTTTAGATGACACAAAATTAGTCACAAAGCTTCAGAAACCTGAACACTTTTTTTCACTTATTCATGAGACATGGGTGTCACTGGCTAGTCAGGATTTATTGCCCATCCCTAGTCACCCTTGAACTGAGTGGCTTGCTAGGCCATTACAGAGGGCAGCTGAGAGTCAATCACATTGCTGTGGCTTTGGAGTCACACTTAGGCCAGGCCAGGTAAGGACGCCAGATTGTTTTTTTCCAACAATCGATAATGGCTTCATGGTCATCTGTACACTCTTAATTCCAGATTTTTTTTTAAATTAACTCAAATTCCACCATCTGCCATAGCAAAATTCGAACTCAAGTTCCCAGAACATCAGCTGAGGTTCTGGATTAATAGTTTAGTGATAATACACTAGGCCATTGCCTTCCCTTCATGTGTACTGCACCATTTCCTCTCTCATCATCGTATCCTAATGGATAATCACCCACTTACACAACCTCAATGATGCATGAAATGTGGGCGCAAACAGATTTTGTGGCTTGAAAGGCTGTCAAACTTTGGGCAAATGCAAGTCATGCGTATGGCTATATGCTCCAGTTTCCATTTTTCACGCTAGTTCAAGTCTTCCATCAAAATCAATCACTTTTCATGATTGTGAATATCCACCAATTAGGCTTGCTCTGGGGTGTCTCACTATTCTATTAGAGATAAGAGAAGATTGTTATTTTTCTGGTCTTTGAATCTCAATGTTGTGAGCCGTTCTAAATAATTGATGAGACTTGCTGCATGTTTCATCTGTTTGTTTCAATGCATTTTTATGGCAAAGTTCAAGTTACATTAAACATTGAAAAGCTTCCCCAATTGCAGTTGCTTGAACATGCTGTGCCTGATGTGAAATGACTTCAAACTTTGAATTTAAAGACTAAAAAAGAAGCTTCAAAGCAGGTCACGTGCCTAAGTGTGGAATAATTCATTTGTGAAAAATGTATACAATTTTGTTTTTTGTGAAGAAAATGCCTGGACTAATACAGAATGTAAGGGCAACTATTTTCAAAGGCAAATGTATCCTAAACAGGTTATCAAAATACATAGCATTCTGTGTTTCTAATTACAGAATCATTCAAAGTACAAATATGTTACCAGAACATTTGAAATAAACTCAGTACTGTAGCCCTGAAACTGTCCAAAGGTCAGACATTGCTTGGAAGAGTTTTGCTTACTGTCCAGTTGCTTACAATTCCTTTCGATACATCAGATAATCAGTCTGAAAATGAAAGGGGACAATTCATCAACTAATATAACTAATTGCCAGTAAATGTACAAACTAGATATTTAAATATAAAAAAAATCTATTTTCTTCTCCCTTTATTTTCCACTGTCAGTCTATTGTACCACCTCCAGAAAGCCTAAGGGCCAACTCTAAATTTAATTGCTTGAGACATGTCCAGGTAATTCACCCTTCAATTTTCTCCCCATGCAATGTTTACTTGGCACCTGTTTGCGGTCGTATAGCTGAAATTGCCACATAGACTAAGTGCAGGCTATAATGTTCCTTTTAAATAGCATGTATTATGACTGACCTTCAATCCACCACCACTAATCTGAAAGAAGCAATCTGGCATCTGATCTCTCCAGACAATCACCTAGTCACAACTAAAAAAAACATACAGCATAAGTCTTAGAAGTGACTGGAAAATTATGATGAGCATGCCGTGTCTGAATCTGCAACCAGTGGTGTCGACAATCTCTCTTCACAAAACAAGTCTTTCATCTCTGGAATCAATGTGTATGGGAGATACATACCATGTTCACTTTTTAATTATGTCAAAAAACAAGCTGTGCTGGACACATTGTCACTTAGCACTGCTTTCACTCAGACCTGTTTCCGCTCCAGCTAAAACAGAAAATGCTGGAAAATCTCAGCAGGTCTTACAGCATCTGTGGAGAGAGAATACAGCCAATGTTTCAGGTCAGGATGACTCTGCGGGTCAGAGTAATTAACCATAATCCAATGGAGCTTGGTATTGAACTCCATGACAGAGAGAGAGAGAGACAAATGTTTATAACCAAGTGTATGAAGAATAAAAGAGCTGTAAAGTGAATGAGGTGCAGCAATAACATAAGTGTCATAAACAGCTGTTACTTTGAATAATGTGATGAAAAACGTACAAGTAGGAAAGTACGATAAAGAAAATATGCAAAGCCATAAAATCTTTGATATATTATATATAAATTGCAATGGTCTTCCAATATATTGATGAATTAGTCTATTTGGGTGACCTCGAATGGCAAAGTGCTTAATGGAATAAATCATATGAGAACCACTGTAGGTAAAGCAAATGTTTTATTGCAATTAATCAAAAAACACTGGGTTTTCCATTTGCAGCAAGTATTTGGATAAGGACACAATTCTAATTAATAAGCAAGGCAATCGCCATCTTATGCAAAATTACTAATTAAATGAAGTTCATGATGATTTTTTTCCCCAATTGATACAGAATAATCAACAAATATGTGGGTGAAAACTAAATCCCAGTCTTTTACTTCCATATCACAAATGAGGGAGGAGTTTCGGTCTCTCTCAGCTGACGTCAGCAGTTGCTGACGCATAAAGCAGCAAGCGAAAAAGCAGGCATAAATCAAAAGCAAATTCAGCTCACCTGTGAAGGGTAATGAGTTCTGTTTTAGTCAGAATTATTATGGAGATGAACATTGCACTGGCAATGAAAGGGCACAGTAAGCAGTCAGTGTACTTCCTCCCTCTACTGGCTGAGTTTATGTAATGTTTCTTGGGTGAAAAAAATCAAACATGCAGACATTATATGGGAAATACTAAGTAGGTCAAGCAGAATCTATGGAGAAATAAATGCTAATGCAGGATTTACTGCGCAAGCCGCCATGAAACCTGAGGCAACCAATCATTGGTCAGTAGTGGAATCTTCTGGTCCCGCCATTGTCAACAGGGAGTTTCCCACTGAAATACCTCGCTGCTACAAAGCCCAGGGCGGGAGTGTGTCATCAACGGGACCAGAAGATCCCACCAGTGTGAACGGCCAGAAACTTCCAGCCTTAGTGCTTTTGGTTGACAATCTTTCATCAGAGCTGAAACGTTAATTCTGATGCTCACTCCACAAATGCTGCCTAACCTGAATACCTGCAGCATTTTGTTTGTTTGTATTTAACATTTCCAGCATCCACAGTATTTCACTTGAGGAGCGCTGATGAAATGTTTTGAGACAAAAATTAAGTGGGCAATGCATCATGCATTGGCCTCTTCATATATGTCACAATAGGCATGGGTTAAAAATTAGATGCATGTGCAGAAAATGGCCCAGATTATTGAGTCACAATAGCTATGGGGTATAGACAAGATGTTCAATTGATGACCTAGAGTCATAGAATCCTACAGTACAGGAAGAGGCCATTCAGCCCATCGAGTTTGCACCAACCACAATCCCACCCAGGCCCTATCCCCATATCCACCTACTAATCCCTCGAACCTATGCATCCCAGAACACTAAGGGGAAATTTAGAATGGCCAGTCAACCTAGCCAGCACATCTTTGGACTGGGGAGGAAACCGGAGCACCCAGAGGAAACCCACGCAGACATAGGGAGAATGTGCAAATTCCACACAGACAGTGACCCGAGCCAGGATTTGAACTCAGGTTCCTGAAGCTGTAAAGCAGCAGTACTAACCACTGTGCTACCATGCCACCCTTCTCTTGGGGGCAGCACGGTAGCACCTGAAAACCTGAGAAAGAATATAAGCCATTCAAATCAAAAACAAACAATTTTGTGGATTTTGTTCATAGATATGTTGCAGCTTTCTTTCAATTTAAAAGGCATGTCCTTCAATTTTCTCTATCCTAGTCATGTATTATTTTTAAAAAATCAATATTTTTCAGCTATCTTGTAAAAATTAGGTAAACTGTGACACATCAGAAAATATAAAACAGAGAGACACACCAGAAGGATAGCAACAAATCACCACCCAAACATGATTACTCATGCACCCTCTGCACTTTACACTGCAATGTAGCATAGTCCACAACAGTTATTTTTCCACTGAATCTGAAGAGAATTGGTTAATATTTTAACTAATGTAAAGTTATCATTTCTTCTGCTGACCATTCATTTGCTTCTTCAATCAATCTTCACAATTTACAGCCAAACTCTCTTGTAAATTCAGGGAAAAAGTGGACAGGGGATAAAACAGTTGTTAAAATACTCTCATGATGGGTTTCCTATAAATGGCCTATACACTAATCAGGAGAAGTACACTCTGGACCAGAGAGTATGAAGTCCCACCTATAAGAATAGTTTGAAATACTGAACACAAGGCTAATATTTGGAATAGAAACTGTAAAAGTTGGATCAAAAAGAAAAACAGTAGTATTGAGTAAGAGAGAGAGAGAGAAAATGAAGAGCAAACAGTAAGATAAAAGCAAAATACTGCAGATGCTGGAATCCAAAACAAAACCCGAAAATGCTGGAAAATCTCAGCAGGTCTGACAGCATCTGTGAAGAGAGAATGGAGCCAATGTTTTGAGTCTGGATGACGGGTCATCCAGAGTCTTTGTTTTTGTCTTTTTATTCCGCAGGTGGAGGTCCACCTTGTTGTCAAACGAGGGGCATGAACACGGTGGGTCGTGCGTGGGCTGCTCCTGGAGGTTCCGGGAGTGGCCTCGTACTTCGTGTCGGTGTGTATGCTTGATCCTGGACCGGTAGACGGGCGCCGCAACAGCTCAGTGACTAGCACTGCTAGCTGTGCAGATACATGGATTTGGGCCTGTGTCTGTGGGAGTTTGCGCATTCTCCCTGTGGTTGCGTGGGTTTCCTCCGGGCGCTCCAGTTTCCTCCCATACCCCAAAGATGTGCTCTTAGGCTGACTGGTTTACCAAATTGACACTATTCTCCCCTGAATCTGGCTAAGTTAGGGGTTCCACTCGTAGACATGCAGGGTAGAGTAGGTGTAGGAGGATGCGGCAGCGCGGGCTCGTTGGGCCAAAGGGCCTGTTTCCCGTGCTGGGTTGTATTTTTTTCTTTAAAATAGAGAGGCATTTTGAGGAGAATTGTTTGGTACAGCAGACGCAGCACGGTTTCGTTAAGGGGAAGTCGTGTCTGACAAATTTATTGGAGTTCTATGAGGATGTGTCTAGGGCAGTGGATAGAGGAGAGCCAGTGGATGTGGTCTTTCTTGATTTTCAGAAGGCGTTTGATAAGGTGCCTCACAAGAGGTTATTGCAGAAGGTCAGGGGGCATGGAGTTGGGGGTAGGGTGTTAGCGTGGATAGAGGATTGGCTGTCAAACAGGAGGCAGAGAGTGGGGGTCAATGGGTGCTATTCGGATTGGCGGTTGGTGACTAGTGGAGTGCCCCAGGGGTCAGTGCTGGGGTCTCAGCTATTCACCATTTATATAGATCATCTGGAGGAGGGAATCGAGTGTATGGTGTCGAAATTTGCTGATGACACCAAGATTGGTGGAACGGCAAATTGTGCGGAGGGTGTGGAGAGTCTGCAGAAGGATCTAGATAGGCTGGGTGAATGGGCCAGGAACTGGCAAATGGAATTTAATGTTGGCAAATGTGAGGTTGTCCACTTTGGTAGGAATAATGGTAGGAAGGACTATTACTTATGTGGTGAAAAACTGCAGCATGCGACGGTGCAGAGGGACCTTGGGGTCCTTGTGCATGAGTCACAAAAACCCAGCCTGCAGGTGCAGCAGGTGGTCAGGAAGGCGAATGGGATGCTGGCCTTCATAGCGAGGGGGATTGAATATAAAAGTAGGGAGGTCTTGCTGCAGCTGTACAGGGCACTGGTGAGGCCGCAGCTGGAGTACTGTGCGCAGTTTTGGTCGCCGCACTTACGCAAGGATATTTTGGCCTTGGAGGGAGTGCAGAGGAGGTTTACGAGGCTGATACCGGAGTTGAGGGGGTTGAACTATGAGGAGAGGCTGAATAAACTAGGCTTGTACTTGTTAGAGTTTAGAAGAATG
Organism: Carcharhinus amblyrhynchos; assembly: GCF_965287045.1. NCBI lineage: Eukaryota > Metazoa > Chordata > Chondrichthyes > Carcharhiniformes > Carcharhinidae > Carcharhinus > Carcharhinus amblyrhynchos. The sequence continues at coordinate 34,119,884 of NC_137332.1, read as the reverse complement.
AGGGGAGATCTCACTGAGACGTATAAGATGTTGAATGGGATGGATAGGATAGAGGTGGAGAGGCTGTTCCCGCTCAGAAAGGACAGTAGGACTAGAGGGCACAGCCTCAGGATAAAGGTGGGGGGGGGGGGGGGGGGGGGGGGGGGGGGTGGGTGGTGGTGGTGGTGGTGGTGGTGTTTAGAATGGAGTTGAGGAGGAACTTCTTCACTCAAAGGGTGGTGAATCTCTGGAATTCTCTGCTCGTTGAAGTGGTGGAGGCTGCCTCGCTCAATATTTTTAAGACGCGGGTTGATAGGTTTTTGATAGGCAAGGGGATTAAGGGTTATGGGGAGAGGGCGGGAATGTGGAACTGAGCCACGACAGATCAGCCATGATCTTATTGAATGGCGGGGCAGGCTCGAGGGGCTAGATGGCCTACTCCTGCTCCTATTTCTTATGTTCTTATGTTCTTAATTCATTTTGATTCCTTAGTAACTTAGACCGGAGATATAAACAATAAGATGAAAGGCAAAATGTATCAGTTTAAGTAATTTTTTTCAAGTATTTAACAGAAGGATCTGGTTGCAATGAAGGCAATCAGTGCTTTGATAGCGAAGGACAATGGTCCTATGTTGTTGTAGCGCTGGTACTGGGCTCCTCGAGGTTTGTGCTCCTGGGACAAACTGCGGGGGATTCATCAGGGCTGAAATGAGCAGAATGAGGTTCATCCAGCCACATTCTATGGTGATATATAAAATCAGAACTCAAATTCATAGTTCCAAGGAGAATATTGATATAGGCTGACATCCATGAATACTCACATAACAAGAAACTGCAATTAAACAAAATGCAAATATATTTAAACATATTTCACATTTGTAGAACCTATTTCATTTGTTTTAGGGAGGCAAACATTTTTACCGGTAGTACATAGTATTTACAGCCAAGACACAAGCTATTCAGTCCAACTGCTCCAAGCAACTGTTCATTTTCCACACCCTCCTCTAACCCCCATATCAGATTCTTCCATTCCTCGCACACTTGAAAGGCCGAAATATGAAAGGAGTCCTAGCTGGACACATGATAAATGACAAAGGACTTGTAAAACTGCATACAAAATTTGTTCAGTATCACATCCATTCAGACTCAAGTTAGGATGGATGCCAAAACTGACACCTGTATCCTAATGGAAAAGGACTATTTCTCAGCTTCATTGTAACCCATAATGAATAACTGAGCTTCAGAGAATAACCTATCATCTATGTCAAAGAATAAAACTGTAAATTGGAATTACCATTACATCAATTTTACAACTGATGAGGTCATACACTCCTAAGCCTCAAACTGATCTTTATTCCAGAAAATACTGGACACACTCAGCAAGTCAGGCAGCAGCTGTGGAGAGAGAAAGGAAGTTAATGTTTCAGGTTGTTCACCTTTCATCGGAACTGAAATGTCATTAACCTGAAATATCAACTACTTTTCTCCAAGTATTCCCCAAATTTTGTGTTTTTCTTTTAATTTGCAGTATTTTGCTTTTGATCTTTATTCCATATTGTTTCTGGGTCACAATGACAGACTTTTCAAATTGTGCCTGTATTACGACTTGTGTGGCATAAACAAAGAACAGTGCAGCACAGGGAATAGACCCTTCGGCTCACCAAGTCTGTGCCGACACAGATGCCGCTCTAATCTAATATTTTCTTGCCTCTGTGATCTGTATCTCTCGATTCTCAGCCTATTCATGTATCAATCCAGAAATCTCTTGATCGTTATCATAGAATCTGCTTCCACCAGCTCCTCCGGCAACACATTCCAGGCATTCACCACCCTGTGTGTGAAAAACTTGCCCCTTACACCTCTTTTAAACTTTTCCCCTCTCATTTTCAATCAAGAAGACAGAGAGTAGCAGTGGAAGGATATGTTTCTGAATGAAGGGCTGTGACAAGTGGCGTTCCTCAGGGATCAGTACTGGGACCTTTGCTGTTTGTGACATATATAAATGATTTGGAGGAAAATGTAACTGGATTGATTGGTAAGTTTGCAGATGACACAAAGATTGGTAGATTTGCAGATAGCAATGAGAACCATCAGAGAATACAGCAGGATATAGATCAGCTGGAGACTTGAGCAGGGAGGTGGCAGATAGAGTTTAATCTGAACAAATGTGATGCAATACATTTTGGAAGGTCTAATACAAATAGGAAATATACAGTAAATAGCAGGACCCTTAAGAGTACTGATAGGCAAAGGGAACTGGGTGTACAGGTACACAGGTCAGTGAAACTGGCAACGCAGGTGAAGAAGGTAGTCAAGATGACATACGGCATGCTTGTCTTCGTCAGCCGGGACACTGAACTTAAAAACTGGCAAGTCATGTTGCAACTTTACAGAACCTTCGTTAGGCCACACTTGGAATATAGTGTTCAATTCTGGTTGCCACACTACCAGAAGGATGCAGAGGCTTTGGAGAGGGTACCAAAAAGATTTATCAGGATGTTGCCTGGTATAGAGGGAATCAGCTATGAGGAGAGGTTGAAGAAACTTGGTTTGTTCTCACTGGAATAGCGGAGCAGTTGAAGGGTGACCCGATAGAAGTCTACAAGATTATGAGAGGTTTGGACAGAGTGGATAGTCAGAAGCATTTTCCCAGGTTGGAAGAGTCAATTACTAGGGGGCACAAGTTTAAGGTGTGAGGGGCAAGGTTTAAAGGGGATGTACAAAGCAGATTTTTGACACAGAGGGTTGTGGGTGCCTGGAGCTCATTGCCGGAGGAGGTAGTGCAGGCAGATACGATAGTGACTTTTAAGGGGTATCTTGACAAATACATAGTAAGATGGGAATCGAGGAATATGGGGGGGTTTTTAGTTAAGTTGGGTAGCATGGTCAGTGCCAGCTTGGAAGGCCAAAGGGCCTGCCCCTGCACGGTAATTTTCTTTGTTCTATGCCTCTGAGTAATTGACCCTTGGACCCTGGGAAAAAGATTCTGACCATCCACTCAATCCATGCCCGTCATAATCTTGTAAGCCCCCATCAGAAACCCCCTCATACTATTAAACTCCAACGAAAACAGTCCAAGTTTGTATCCATCTTACAGCTCACTTCGGATTCCATATATTGTGTATCTAAGCAAGAACCACACCAGCACATTTCCTGAAGCCTGCTCACATCACAAAAAGCAGAATTGGCAGGCGAACAAGTGCTCCTCTCTGCTTTTATTCAGTTTAAGTCAAGTAGTCAGGCATTTTTAAAAATACACACAGATTTTAATGTGTCAGGTGGTTACCAGTAGAACTGCAATATTAGCTCTTCTGTTGCCAAAGCCATATTAAGACACATCTTGTTTAAGCAACATTTATAGTTGTATCTGCCAGGACAGTAAAGTTCATTATATGCCACCAGTATAATCTACAAACCTGACCTCATTTTAATCAGGGAAGCTCTGGCGGTTAATAATAGTGTGGTGATGGACAGCTACCAGCTGGGTGATGACATCAATTACAGCTAATGTGAGTGTTTATGTTGCTAAGCAATTGAAATGCCTGTTGAGATAGAAATTCTGAACTAAGACCCAGAGGCCATAACAGTATTGTGCTTATGGAGTCAGACTGGTGTCAAACCTGCCCGAGAAAGGTGATGTACTTTGCCGTTATGACTGAATAATTAGCAATTCAGCAATGATTATACTGTCAATTTTATTATCTTTATTATTATTTGTTTACATCTGACTTTGTCCTGCAATTGTTATAAGTGCAATGAGGTGTCTGAAGCTACTGAAGATTCATTGAGCTGTTTGTATTGTTAACAGCTAATGGAGGCTGCTTCAGTCAGTTGATGCAATTAAGATGAACTCAAATCTCGTTCTGCTACTCTGTCCTTGTTCTACTTATTCCTTTTCTTATAAAACCCATAAGACACTGTGTTGGCCCCTTTGTTTTTTAAATCCAATTCAATCAAATCAAGTCCAATTCAGAGTCTCAACAAATGAGACATTCCCGATCCAAGCTGACAAGACAGGACTCTCATCTCCTGTCTTGGGCTCGATCTACATGATCCAAGCTGATTGGAGTAGGCGCTGCACCTCCTCCAAGGCTTGTTCTCACTTGCATCTTAGCCAAAAGGCCAAGATGCCACTTTTTAAAAACTGCTTCAAATGAATCTAAAATGTAACCTAATGACTTCAACCAAGTACAGCATGTTGATACTATACTTGATCTTAGCCAAAGGCCTCTTTTAGGACAATGCACTCCACTTCCTGCAGTGCCAATTGGTCACAGAAGATCTCAAGCATACCGGTAGACACAACATGTTCTTTCTGAAGGACTATCGTGGCATGGTCAAGGTGATGCTGCCAGAAACAACACCTCCTAGCAATGTCCAAATTGGATCTAGTGGCTTGGTATATTTTCTCCCTTTGGCTCCAACATTTGCCCATTTATGTGATAAAGTGAGATGTTGATTGGATGAAGCTATTGGGAAAAATACATCTTTTAAAAGATTGATCAATTACAAAATAGCTGGTCTGTTATCACATTTTAAACAATGCCTTCTCTTTGATGTCTACAAATGATTTGCACTGTTTGTCTGACACCAGCAGTTGTCCATGATGAGTGAAGATGGTATAAATGGTGGAAACTGTATAAAGGATTCTTATACGTATAATGTTGTCTATCAGAACACATGCACCATCAGAAAAACATGCAACTTCACAAGCTCTTGTTTTGGAATCAATTGCAGGACAGTGAATGCAGCTACAAACAAAAAGGAGTTGCCAGGGGGCCAAGGCTCCATACTATACATTTTTATATAATATTCGTAGATACTTCATGGCTAATTACTAAAACTGTAAAAAAATTGATTTTTTAAAAAAATGGCTGAAAGTGTCTGTCTGTAGCCCTGTACAAAAACAGCTATCAAGTAGTATCGAAGAAACTTGAACCTCAGTATCTCTAAAGAGACCCTAACAAACCCTGTGGATTGCAGAGACTAAATTCAAAGAGAATAATACAAAAACCATCTGCATTGCATAAGCCAGCTCTGGCCAGCCAGAGCTATTTCATCTGCTGGGAAAGGACCCCACACAACTTTCCATTCAACACTTAATGGTTGAACATTAACGATCTCAGGGAAAGATATACACAACCTTTGTCAAAGCCCAAGTGGACATGTACGAGTTATATGACATTTCCCCCCACCCCCAAATCTGGTGGAACCAGTAATATTGTCTCACGGTGCAAAGAAACCACAGTTTATCATTTCCCCATCTGCCATACAGCAGCACAGAAAAGGAGCTCTACCAGAGTGAATATCTGACCTCCATCTACACTGCTGCAACTTGATCTTTTGTACCATCATCTATAAAATGGATAGAGCTCTGCATGCTAATCTCATCATGGAAGTCAACACCAGTGGGGAAAATTGAATTGCCCAGCATCAGTTCAGCCTGCTGCTGCTGATCTTACATCATAGTACTTTGACTCTGGCTCTGGACTTGCTCAAAACTGTAATTCTATGAACTGCGGTGTTAGCCCTGTGAATATCTCTTTCTCAATCCCACTTTTACTGCATGAATGAAAAGAAGGCAAGGACTGTAAGGAGGATGAGAAAACTAACCACAGCATCGTGGTACCGGAGGCAATTCAAGTTGCGGAGGGAATAGAAATGTAGTCATAATTGGGAGTAGTATAGTTAGGGCCATAGACAATGTTTTCTGTGACCAGGGTTGATAGTCTCAGAGATTGTGTTGCTTACCTGGTGCCAGGATTCAGGATATCTCATTTGGGCTGCAGAGGAATTACGAATGGGAGGGTAAAGATCCAGTTATCGTGATCCATGTAGGTGTTAACGACATAGGTTCCAACAAAATAGGTTCTGCTGAGGGAATATGATCAGCTAGGGGCTAATTTAAAAAGCAGGGCCAAAAAGGTAATAATTTCTTGATTACGACCTGAGCCACAAGCTAATTGGCACAGCGTCAACAAGATTAAAAAGATACATGTGTGGCTCAAAGGTTGGTGTGGGAGAAATGGATTCAAATTCAGGGGACACTGGCACCAGTACTGGGGGAGGAGACAGCTCCCTGGCGCTGTGAGGCAGCAGTTCTAACCATTGTGTCACAGTGCTGTCCCCTATATGCAAGAGTAGGGAAATTTGATAGTAGAACAAACTTGAAGACTTCCGTGTCTGAATGCACAAAGCATTCGGAACAAAATTAATGAGTTAACAGTGCATACAGAGACAAAGGAGATTTAGTGTCAGTTTCTGAGACATGGTTACAAGGAGGCCAGGTGTGGGAATTGAATATCCAAGAGTACTCAGTATTTCAGAAGGATAGACAGAAAGGTAATAGAGGTGGTGTTGCTTTGCCAATGAAGGAAGGGATCAGTGTTGTAGTGAAAAATGATATAAGCACTGGAGATCAAGATGTATCTGTGGCAGGCAGGCTGGTGAGCACAAGCTCAAGTGTGTTTTCCCTCTTGTTGGTTCCCTTACCATCTGTCACAGTCCCAGTCTTGCAGTTATGTTCTTTTAGACTGGGCCAGATCGGTCTGTGGTGGTACTACCTATGCATTCTTGAGGATGAACATTAAAGCCTCCAACCCAGAGTACATTCAACATCCTTGCCACACTCAGTGCTTCTTCCAAGCGGTTTTCAACATGGAGGACTACTGATTCATCAGTTGAGGACAACAGGAATCAGCAGGATTACTTGTCTGTGTTCGGCCGATATTTTGAGACTTCCTGGAGCCCAGAGTCAATGTTCAGGACTCACAGGGCATCTGTCTGAGATTTAGAATTTCAACAGTAAATTTCAGTTATTGTTAAAAGTTAAACAGAAAGAAAATAGACTTTTAGAAATAGATTAAGATACCCAACTCTAAGCACTGTTGTTCAACGCCACGCTCTAATTTCCACAGCTTTCCCTCTTCCCCAAGAAAAACAGTCCAACGTCTCCAATCTATTACCGTAACTAAAGTTCCTCATCATGTGTGGAGTTTGGGCGGATCAACCATTCTAAATTGCCCCTTAGTACCCAAAGATGGAAAGGTCAGGATGAGCACAGTCCAAAGATGTGCGGGTTAGGTGAATTGGCCGTCCTAAAATTGCCCCTTAGTGTCCTGAGATACATAGGTTAGAGGGATTAGCTGGTAAATATGTAGGGATATGGGGGTCGGGCCTGGGCAGGATTGTGGTCAGTGCAGACTCAATGGGCCGAATGGCCTCTTTCTGCACTCTACGGTTTCTATGATTCTATGATCTCCACTTGGAGAAGCAAAGCTTGATCAGGGAGTCAGCATGGCTTCGTCAGAGGGAGGTCATGCCGAATAAATTTGATTGAATTTTTTTGAGGCGACGGCCAGGTGTGTAGACAGGGGTAGTGCAGGCGATGTAATTTCTATGGATTTCAGCAAAGTTTTTGACATGGTCCCACATGGGAGACTAGTAAAGAAGTTAAATTCACATGGGAAATAGAGTAATTTGATAAAGTGAATTCAAAATTGGCTCAGTTGTAGGAGAGAGATGGTGATGACAGAACGCTGTCCACTGGGGTACCACATGAATTTGTGTTGGGCCCCTATTATTCGTCATTTATGTAAATGATATTGATGATGACATGGGGGGATAGGATTAGTAAGTTTGTGGATGACACAAAGATTGGCTGGGTGATTAACAGTGAGGCGGACCGTCTTGGGCTACAAGAAGATGTAGATGGGATGGTCAAATAGACAGATAAGTGGCAAATAGAATTTAACCCTGAGAAGTGTGAGGTGATACACTTTGGCAGGAGTAATTTGGCCAGAAGCTAAACTAAGGATAGGACACTAGGAAGTTCTGTGGAACAAAGAGACCTTGGAGTGTTTGTCCTCACATCTCTGAAAGTGGAAGAGCATGTTAATAGGGTGGTGAAAAAGGCATATGGGGCACTTGCCTTTATCATTCAAGGCATAGATTACAAAAGCAGGGAAGTCACCAGCTGTATAGAAGTTTGGCGAGGCCACAGCTAGAGCACCACGTATAATTCTGGTCACCACATTATTGAATGATTGTGCTGGAGGGGTGCTGAGGAGATTCACCAGGATGCTGCCTGCAATCGAACATTTAAGTTATGAAGAGAGATTGCGTAGGCTTGGGTTATTTTCGTTGGAGCAGAGAAGACTGAGGGATGACCTGATTGAGATGTATAAGACTTTGAGAGATGTGGACAGAGTGGATAAGGAGGAGCTGTCCCCTTAGTTGGAGGATCAGTCACAAGGGGAGGCAAGTTCAAGGTGAGGGGCAGGAGGCTTGGGGGGTTGGGAAGAAAACATTTTTACCCAGAGGGTGGTGATGGTCTGGAATGCACTGCCTGGGAGGGTGGTAGAGGCAGGTTGCCTCACATCACTTAAGAAGTATCTGGATGAGCACTTGGCACATCATAACATTCATGGCTATGGGCCAACTGTTGGCAGATGGGATTATGTAGGAGTTCAGGGGTTTCTAATTTGTTGATGCGGACTTGATGGACAGAAGGACCTCTTCCACACTGTATAATTCTATGAAATGGCTGGACTGATAAAAAAAAGCCATCATTGACCACATGATGGTAGTTCTGGAAGTTCCTGAGCAGTTTAAACATGCACCAAGGATAACATATCAAATCCCTGGAATGTAACACGTATTGCATTGTATAAACCTTGCAGCCAAGCGAACGCAATGGATTAGCAGAAGAGAGGTCTGCACCAGCCAGCTGGGGACGAAGGCAGAGCTAATTATGACTCCTCATCTTCAACGTTGTGATGTGGTTCTGACAGTTACCTGCCTAAAAACACAATGTTTTAACCAGGGACTTTGGTAGCTGAATAGTATGACTAAATTCATCTTGTCACATGACCAAGACTTGAATGGTTTGAATTCCTTTAATGACACAGCTTTGAATTTTATCTTCAGTTGTAGTTTAACCTCTGAAGAGAAACTAGACTCTAGGCTGACAACCTGCCACTGACCTCCATTTTTCTCCAAGACAGAAAGAGCACTTTGTTTTGCCTTTAGAATAAACTAATTCCCAGGATACAAGAATACTGTATTGCATCTTCAACCTGCAACCAGGTTCCTACGGCCAGAATCAGGAATTTTGCCAGAAAAAGCCCCCTGAAAGACCATCATTGGACATTGACTTGCTGGACTCCGGTGACATCATAATTTTTATTTTTCTCTTGGTCTTTGTCCTGAACCCATTCCTTTTGGCTGGCACAGTGGCACAATGGGCAATACAGCGGTTAGCACTGTTACCTCACAGCGCCAGGGATCCGGGTTTGATTCCTGGTTTGGATCATTTTCTTTGCAGAGTCTGCACGTTTTCCCTGCGTCTGCGTGGGTTTCCTCCACGTGTTTCTCCAGTTTCCTCCCACAGTCCAAACGACATGCTGATTAGATGCATTGGCCATGCTAAATTCTCCCTCAGTCTATCTAAACAGGCACTGGAGTATGGTGACTAGAGGATTTTCACAGTAACTTCATTTGCAGCATTAATGTAAGCCCACTTATATTAAGGGCTGCAGGGAAAAGGCTGGGTACTACAGGCCTGTGAGCCTCACATCTGTAATGAGTGAGTTATGAGAAGGTATTCTGAGAGACAGGATCTACAGGCATTTACAGAGGCACCAACTGATTAGGGACAGTCAGCATGGCTTTCTGAGTGGAAAATCTTGTCTCACAAATTTGATTCAAATTTTTTGAAGGGGTAACCAAGAAGGTCGATGAGGGCAATGCAGTTGATGTTGTCTACATGGATTTCAGCAAGGCCTTTGACAAGGTACCGTATGGTAGGTTGTTGCATAAGGTTAAATCTTATGGGATCCAGAGCAAGATGGCCAAATGGATACAAAACTGGCTTGATGACAGAAGACAGAGGGTGGAAAGAGGATTGTCTTTCAAAGTGGAGGCCTGCGACCAGCAATGTGCCTCAGGGATCGATGCTGGGTCCACTGTTACTTCATTTATATTAATGATTTGGATGAGGATATAGGAGGCATGATTAGTAAGTTTGCAGATGACAAGCTTGGTGGCATAGCAGACAGTGAAGAAGGTTATCTCAGATTGCAACAGGATCTTGATCAATTGACGAATGGCAGATGAATTTTAATTTAGATAAATGCAAGGTGATGTATTTTGGTAGATCAAACCAGGGCAGGACTTACTCAGTTCATGGTATGGCATTGAGGAGAGTTCTAGAACAAAGAGATCTAGGGGTACAGGCTCATAGCTCATTGAACATGGAATCACAGGTGGACAGAGTGGTGAAGAAGGCATTCAGCATGCTTGGTTTCATTGGTCAGAACATTGAATAAGGAGTTGGAACATCTCGTTGAAGTTGCACAAGACATTGGTATGGCCATACTTGGAATACTGTGCACAGTTCTGATCACCCTATTATAGAAAGGATATTATTAAACTAGATAGAGTGCAGAAAAGATTTACTAGGATGCTACAGGGACTGGATGGTTTGAGTTATATGGGGAGGCTGGATAGATTGGATTTTTTTTTCCTGGAGCATAGGAGGCTTAGGGATGATCTTATAGAGGTCTATAAAATATTGAGAGGCATAGATCAGCTTGATAATCAACATCTTTTCCCAAATGTAGGGAAGTCTAAAACTAGAGGGCATAGGTTTCAGGTGAGAGGGGAGAGATACAAAAGCGTCCAGAGGGGCAATTTTTTCACACAGAGGGTGGTGAGCGTCTGGAACAAGCTGCCAGAAGTAATAATAGAGGCAGGTACAATTTTGTCTTTTAAAAAGCATTTAGACAGTTACATGGGTAAGATGGCTATAGAGGGATATGGGCCAAATGCAGGCAACTGGGACTAGCTTAGTGGTTAAAAAAAGGGATGCATGGACAATTTGGGCCAAAGGGCCTGTTTCCATGTCATAAACCTCTATGACTTGTGACAATACTAAATAAACTTAAACCAAACTTACTAAATAACCTTAAACTTTTGCTTATCCCTCTTCTATTGTATAAATGCAAATGGTGTCGACATTGCAAAACCCCTTCCCCCATTGTTGTGTGTGTGTGTGTGTGTGTGTGTGTGTGTGTGTGTGTGTGTGTGTAATAAACTAACCTTGTTATTTTTCTTATCTCGCATTTGTTGTGGGGTTATTAATAGAAGACTGAATCACTCTAAAGCTGAAGGGTTGAGGAAAATATGTCACCACTTTTAAAAGGGGAAATCAAAAATCTCTATTTATATAGGGTGATCAGTGGAAAAATCAGAACTGTTGAAATTAATCTCCCTACTGATTGTATCACCTGTTTTAAGTCTGTGTATTACATTTAATTTGAAGATTTAACAAAGTACTTTCAAAGCAAACAAAATTCAACAACATTGAACAACTGATACAATATAAACACAAAGCCAAATAGTAGACCGTCACCCAGATTTTTATGATTATAATTAGAGAAGAAATGTCAATGCATCTGTGAAGCTCATCGTAGCTTCTGCATAGTTAAAAGCAAAAATCCAGAATTTGCTATCAGTTAATCTCTGCTCCCCCATATTTGAAGTCTCCTCAATGAAAATCTTTAGAAATCATTTCATTTGCCATGAACTTCTAATTTTATCCTATTTGGCTCACTGTTTAAAATCTGAGAAAGCATGCCTCAATAAAACGTACTTAATTCATGTAATGATATAGCGAGTCATAACTACTCATGAGTGACCTCTCTAGTACTGAAAAAGGTTATATTCATGATTGCCCAACCTCTTCATTATGAGAAGAATTCTGTAAGTTTTTAGTATAATAGTGATTTTTTTTAAGTGTTTTTATGTCTGTCTCTGTAAAACAGTGAAAAGCTAAGGGATAATTATTGCATTTTACTTTTTGATTTGGAGTTTGTGAGAACTCTTCAATGCAACTGGCGGCATAGCCTGCTGGATGACATCAGTGCCACTGGGCACCAGAGATTCCCTACAGTTGGCACCAGAATCAAAATCATGTCAGACAGGTGAAATCCAAACCAGAGTGTTCACTAGATTTTTGTGGGGAAGCTTCCTGTAAGATCAGCAACAAGCTCCATCATTTCACCACTGATCTCAACATCCAGGTCCAAGTTTAATCGACACCTACTGTCCAAGAACAACGCATTGGTGCAAAATTCAAAACGTTGCGAGCACATAACAGGGTACAAGCATCAGAATTCTCGAGCCAAATCACTTGTTCTGCAACCACTACAAAAGTAGCAAATATAACTAATAAATTATTGCCCTTTCATGCTATTAATTAAAGTAGAAAAAGCCAAGTAGCATTAAAGGGAAATCATTTAGAGGCTGTGAATAATGTTCCTCACTGCAGCAGACACAAGCGACACTTATAAGGCTTTAATGCCCTCATGCTATTTTCTTACCTCCACTGGAAATGATTGTAATAGGCTTGAGAACAAGGACTGCAGGCCCTATACACATGTGAAAAGACACCCAAGGCCGCACAGTGTTTGGAAAGTGTGGCATCTATATTGCAGGGAACAGTGAGGTGGTTTGGGTTGCTGGCTGAAGGTGACGAGATTTCTTCCGAAAGATGGTTTTCAGAAGGCCAGATTCTAACAAAGTACAGTAGTACAAAGAGGAATCAATAATTCATCAACATTAAAAGGAAGTCTGCTCTTAAAAGAAATCCTTCCATAATATTTAGCCCAATCCTATCATTTAAACAGACATTATCAAAAGAGAAGTGAAAATCCAATTTAAAAAAAAAATCGCATTCCAAATTCAAGTCAAGTGCCACCTTGGTTCCCATAAGTGAGAAAATTTAGAAATGGAGGAAAGAAGATTTTCTATGACGGATGTTCAGGTTTTAAAGTTCTAGGTATATGCACCACTGATGCCTGCATTAGTGTTTTTGGTCTTACATAGGCCTTAAAATTCTATCCCACAGTAGAACTGCTGGGAAAATTATGAGGGCAAGGCTCTGCAGGTAAGTTGATCCAAGGCAGTGTTGTACAATAGAAACTGCATTGATGCATTCTCAGTAGAAAACTTCTCACACGCATGCTCTTACTTAAATCTGTATGACCATTCAATAATCAGTAACACTAACAATGATCAAAAACATTTGCATACTCTCCTTTTCATCTTGCTAACAAACGCACAAAAACATTAAAGCATAATGGAGACGCAATATAAATATACACATTGGGATCACATCATCAGACAATGTTTATTATCCGTTCCTTATTTGTTAATCAAAAATGCAATTAGCCAAATGTGTTTTGTAATTAATATGTTGGAAAACACTGAGTTCGGGCAGCAATCAAAGGGTTATTACCAGTGTCAAAGAAGAAGGAAGCAAGACAAGTGGGAAAAGATTGCAAGATCCTGTTTTGGTCTAAAGATAAAAATACATTCACTAATATAGTCCATCTTTTATTCAAAATACAGACAGCATACAGTGTCCACAATAGCTGTCTAAATTTGGTGAAATAATGCTCATAATAATAATATAAAATTCATAATCAGATAAAGCAATATTGCCAAGTGCTTTGGTGGTTCATGATAATAATCAACAGCTGGTTATGCAGCAAATCCAGATTATGAATGAGTAACAGCAGTGAGCTGCGATGATGGTTCAGAGAAGGATGAGAAGATTCACTGGTTCAGGGAAGGACAAGAAAAGATTTAGTACAATTTTTTGTAAACTGTGAAATGCTTTGAACAGATTGAATAGGAACCTCAAATGAGAGTCAACAATAAGGGGTCAATTTAAAATCATAACTAAGCAAGTAAGAAGACAGGTTCGGAGAAATTTCTTGATACACAGAGCTTTTGCAGTCATGGAGATTGAGGCATAAACCATTACATCATCTCAGCAAAAATTAGACACAGAAACGCAGAGACAGGAAGTTAGCAAACATAATGGGCCAAACAACCTCATCCAGAAGGGCAAATATCAGTAAAATCAATGCTGCCTCAAAAATTGTAAGTGCAAGTTTTTACATAAGTATCAGTGTTTTTGTGTATGCTGTGCAAACCTCAAGTAATATTTTCCAGACAAAGTTTTCTAAAGCTGTCTTCAGCGAGATGCACATTGGGAGCAGTGAATACCTGACCAGGAAACCTGAATATCAGCTGAGTACTGTATGCAAGTTTATCTATGTCCTATCATAACCAATTTAGGATAACAGTGTCAACCAACTGCACTACAGATCTGTGCACTCAATGAAACTTGAGGTTGCCCACCTGTTGAGCTTCGCATGCCAATTTGCAATGTTCGTACTAACTTACAGGATAGTTTCAAAGTGTTACTGGAATATTTGGGATAGGATTCTCATTCAGTGATGATTGCACTAAACAGGGAAAGCAGGCAAAGTGGGAAAACATATAAAAATCTAATCCTTTCTGAATAAGAAACCATACCTGATAAACAACATGTTGACATCACATTTTACCTCAACTTCCAGTGCAGAATATGTCAGAAAACTGCATTCTATTGAGTACCCCAAAAAAAAACAAATTGCAAAAAAAGGATTCCCGCATTAGCTATGGACAGCAGACATTTTGAGTTTACAGCTTTTTGCTGTAAATGATACTCATTAATTACTAAAAGGTTAAAAAAGCTGTTTGCCTCACCCACATCAGAATAATAACCAATTTATTGCACTGCACCATCACAAATATACAAGCCACCACTGACAGTAAAGAGCTCATGTGATCAAGCCATTTTGTTAAACATATGCCTATGAAAAGAAAAAAAAGGATGAATTCAATATGCATATCGAAAGAAAAGCAGCGTTGAAGAAGGAGGATCACAAGTTCTGTTGCCAACTATGCAAAAGTTGCATACCATCAGCAATTACATGCACATACTGGAACAGACAAAAAGAATGCTGGTGTGTCCAGTGATATTGGGTTGACAAGACACAACATGTGTTCCTGGATTTAGAATAGTGCGAAATTTGACATTTAGCATTAAAAAAAGTCACCAGTAATGAGACATTTTGCCGCATTATTGCGTAAAGGCCTGGCATTTACAATTGCACAAGTATTAGTCTGCTGAAAACCAGAAAATCTATATAAATAAATAGCCAAAATTATGAAGGAGAGGTTCCATAAAATGCAGATATTTCAAACTCAAGTTAAAAGGATCAGAATGCAATATACTTGCAACACAAAATGTTTCCACATATATACAATAGATTAAGATGGAAATAAAGGCTGGAATTTTACTGTCCTGCCTGCCATGGGAATTGGAACGGACTGGTCCGCAGAAAGGTCTGCTGACTTTGGGCTGGATTTTATGGTTTCAGGATGAGCGATGCTGTAAAATCCTGCACAGCATTTGCAAATGCCAGACGTGCATTTAATAGGGCCAAAAGAGATCATGACTGATTTTAATGATCAAAACTAGGACTTGGCACCTGGGAAGGGCACTGTTGGAAATTTTCTTATGTCACAATTACAAATAGGGCATCTAGGTTTGACTATCTTCCCATTTATGAAGATGAGTGTTAAATTCACAGCTGACTAAACTGCATGCATGGAGACAGACAACGTATTTCAGCACCAGGTTACACAGTAGCTAATTATATTTAACTATGTTATTCCATCGATGGTTTCCCATTTCCTTCTTCAAATCTATGTCATCGAATTCCTGTTGAATGCAAAATACTTTCCTCACAAGTATGTTTAGTCCCAGCTGTGGTATGAAATGAAACAATCATCTTCTCTGCTGTTCACCATTACTCATTGCAATGCCGCACTCTGACTCACATAATAATGCCTCAGAATTTATCAAGTGTCTATTTTTGAAAGATGACAGCAATTGTTAAAACTGGATTCTCAAAGGACTTTTTTTTTAAATCTTATGTTGTTGCTCAATTAATCTGGTCCCCGACTATCAGTACCACAAAACAAACAATAGCAGATCAACACACATTATCTCATCACCATATCCTATTTGCTTCTCCATTTAAGTTACTTGACAATTAGCATCAGCAGTTGAATTTCTAGCTTCTGTATACTGTTGAACAAAATTTTGTAGGTTTTTTTGATGTATTCATGGACACCAGTGCTCTGAACCACACTATAAGGGAATAAGTTCTGCCACATTTTACCTCAGCAACAGTGCAAATGTTTGCCAAACCGATAGAAGCAGATCACTACACAGCCCATCAACCAGCATTAAGATGTTATTTGCCAAAACATTTCAGGCGGCACAACAAGAGGTTGACCTGTCATAGAATGCTTCAAATGGTAGAAATACATGCAAGGAGAGCAGTTTGTTCCTTCAGTTTGTTGGAAGAGACAAAGGGCTAGTAGCCAGTGTTAACTGACAAAAGGAGAAAACTAATGTACTGGCACTAAACATGGTGGACTAAACATGGTGATAGTTTAAAGGCACTCATTATAACAGTGAAACGTTTATGCATTTGGAGTCTGAAAGTTCAGATAATATTTGTATCAAAATACTCATTCACATAGTTTTATTTATCAGTTGCTAATTTCCAGTTTCCATCCAATGGTCTTAAATCAACTTTTGATCCAGTGAATATCAAACCGAGTATCAAGACAGCAGTGTAAAATTGAAGACCTGTCAAAAAGCAGCCTTGTGTATTTTGCTGTCATTCATAACTGTCCTTTCCTTGTTGGAGTTATGAGCTGAATGAGACAATGAATTGCAGTAGTTGCCCTGAGACTCCAATACCTCTGGCTCCACAGAAAATACAGTAAAAAGTCTGACAACACCAGGTTTTAGTCCAAACGATTTATTTGATAGTAAACTCACAAGCTTTCGAGGGAAGGGAGTCCCCTCGAAAGCTTGTGAGTTTACTATCAAATAAATCGGTTGGACTAAAACCTGGTGTTGTCAGACTTTTTACTGTGTTTACCCCAGTCCAACGCCGGCACATCCACATCATGTCCACAGAAAATCCCATCCAGAAATTCTGAGCCACTCAGGACCTATTATTAGTGTAGCAAAACAAAAGGCTATGCCACTCAGTGGAATTAAACACAATATATTATTTCGGATTAGCAAATTGTATGCTCATAAAATTCCATTGCCAAGTGTCAACAATATGTTAGTTCCCGTTATACTGCAAAAAAACCTGATCATCCAAGACATGACTTACATTTCCAAGAGCAGAAAAAAGATGATAAAAATATGAAAGGACACAAAATATGGGTTAGTTATGGTTAGGGAGATAACCTGAAGCCAGTTCAAAAAACTGATTTTTGAGAAGCTTTTTAAAACCGAAGGGATATTGTGGTCAACTGTAACAATCCTGAAAGAAGGCAGAAGGGATGAAACACTGCTGTAACAGTCACGGAGTAAATCATCACTATAACTTTGATTAGCGTTATTTTGGTGCAACGAATGGTGGTCAAAAGCTTGATAAAACAGATGGGTCTGAGGTATGAGTCGCACAAGGATTAACAGTCTGAAAGCTTTCAAATAATTTCTGATAAAGTCACTTCGAAATGAGAATTTGCACCATAACCGCTTGCCTATATATTTATAATTTAGTGCAATAGCCTTCTTCCTACTGTTCAAAATAATCCCACCATATTTTTGTGTGTGTTACTGGAAATGCCCCACTGTTAAATAAATGCTTACACAGCTGGAAAAAAAAACCACTTTTTCTTAAATTCGTCAACTTGTAACACATTAATAGTCTTGCGAAATCAACTCCACTTCAGTGGGCACAAAAAGGGGAGGATTATGTGAAGAACACATTCTTTGTTGATCTTTTTGTACTATAATGCCTCTTCCATGAACTATATTATATCAAAACCTGATGGAAGCAAGATTCCCACGGCATCAAGGTCATTATATAGCAAATTTAGTCCCTGGAATTTATATGAAATTCATGTTCCACTCAAATCATGGTGAGCAACGTTATTATTTGTGCCAAATTCATCGCATTTTACAGTGCAGTATGAACTTAGTAAGAGTATGCACCTGACATAATTATTCAGTCTGTGTTCAAGGAAAGTTTTAAGGATAGCAATGTCAAAAATTGTACATGCAAGTTGACCTACAACTGCTGCTGGTAGCAGCCATTTACCTTTTCTGCCAGCAGTAATTTGTCAGCTGAATTTCAATGCCTTCTAGAGATACAGTGATAGCAGATGTGGCAAAGCCTAAAGTGATTAAACACTCACTCTCCCAAAGGTCAGCTAATATCCCTTTCTGTTTGACCAAAATAACTTTCTTAGACCATATTGTGTTCTACTGAATAGTAAATTCTCAAAAGTAAATTGTTTGAGTGTATTTTAAATTGAAGTTTTGGATTAATTTTGTAATGTACAAATTTAATTTCTGATGGACTATTTCTTGCCAAAATCCTACTTGTTCTCAACTTCAAGTTAAGTGAGGAGTTTCCTCAAGACCAAATCCAGTACTAATTTCAGTTTTAGAAAAAGTCTTAAACAGATAAAAAAATACTTTATATTGTTTTATGTTTAGTATTATGTGTCTCACTTATTATCCTAAGAGGTCACAATTTTGCCAAGTGTTAGGATCAACAGTAACTTGCACAAGATTGTAAATGTAATAAACTAATTTAATTTATACCTGTTTTATAAAGTTACTATTTGAACGTTGTGTCAATCATGTTGGCAGTGTGTAACACATTTGCAAAACTCACTTCACACAGAACAAAATATGACAAACATTGTGTAAAAAACAAAGAAAGTTAAATTTACAGAGTTCTTACTGGATCCGTAAGCATGGGGCCCCAGATCTTTCACGTCTCTTCTTCATTGCTGGATTATCTGATACCTTTGCAGCTAGAGAAACTAAACTGCCCCAGTAACACCATCATAAGACTGACATCACTCAGGGAAATACTGGCAGCTGTGTTTTGTGCAATAGGGGCAGTCGGAACCAAGTTAGTTCAACCCTTGCTGAAAATCAGCATATTTAATAAACCATCAAAGCCACCTTTACATGTCTGTAAAAGTGCAACTTTCATTTTAAGAGTTCCCAGACTAATCACAATCATATTCATGCTAATCCAAAAATATGATTGCACTAACATTAAACAAACAAGACAATTTCACTAATCCCCTCAGCTCATGCAGAGGATCTATCAGTCTACTCACCAACAGCATTACAACTTTAGCTAAAATTAGAAAGGAGCAGTCACTTGAATGGCAGTGTGCAAGCTGACTTTTAAACAAACCAATCCAGTTTGCTATTTAGACAACGTACTTTGGGAAAAAGGAGACTGCTGGATCCTATTAACAGCTAGAGACCAAGGGGAGGAGTAAATGCAAGATTCAAGCAGCCCATTCTTGCCACAGTTGTGTTAATATCATTGATATTCTGTCCAAAATGCTCACATTTAGCTTATCATTTTTGATGGAATGTGCATGTAAACTATAATTTTTGCACACTTGCTTAAATCTTCTGTTTTCATCAATATTCTTCACTCAAATACATTTGTAGGCAAAGGTGTGCAGCATCAAAACAACTTTTGAAAATCAACTATTTAAAGCCTGTGATAGTATGGATGTACAACAACCAGTTTTAATTAAAATACTAATGAATATTTAATCACGCATACAGATATTATTTAAAAAGCTTCAAACATTTCTCCTATTTCGATGAATAAAGTGAAGTGGATTCATAGGAATCTATTTTGCTCTTCACAATAAAGGAAAGAGCAAAATAAAAGAACTCTGAACAGGATTCGTATTTGAATTAAAACATTAATTTTGTTTCTCTCTCCACAGATGTTGCCAGACCTGCTGAGTAATTCCAGCACTTTCTGCTTTTATTATTAGGGAGGCCAAACCCAGATTGGGTGACCATTTTGCAGAACATTTCCGTTCAGTCAACAAGCATGATCCCAAGCATCCAGTCAGTGGTCATTTTAAATCTCCACCGTGCTCTCACACTCTAAATTGGGCCTACTGCAGTATTCCAATGAAGTTCAATGTAGGTTCAAGTAACAGCGCTTCATCTTTCCATCAGGCACTTTGTGGCCTTCTGGACTCAATACTTGACTCCAACAATTTCAGACTGTAATCTCTGCCCCACTTCTGTTTTCATTTTATGTGCAGGCTATAGTCTTCCCTTTTTGCTTATGAATGGCAACCCTTCATCATTTAATCATTCGTAGCTGCTCGAGATACATCTTGTTTCTTTACTTGTCCTATTTCCATCCCTTTGGCCTTGCACCACCAGTTCTTCAGTCATTTAATTTTTCCTGCCTTTTGCCTTACCACAGAATTTTCCTTTTGTTCTTTTTCCACTCCCACTTGTTTAAGATAAGCCTCAAGATGGGGGGCGGGGGGGGGGGGGGGTAGCAGTTTAGAACGGAGTTGAGGACGAACTTCTTCACTCAAAGGGTGGTGAATCTCTGGAATTCTCTGCCTGTTGAAGTGGTGGAGGCTACCTCGCTAAATATATTTAAGTCACGGGTAGATAAGTTTTTGGTAGGCAAGGGAATTAAGGGTTATGGGGAGAAAGCAGGAAAGTGGAACTGATCCACTTCAGATCAGCCATGATCTTATTGAATGGCGGGTCAGGCTCCAAGGGCTGGATGGCCTACTCCTGCTCCTACTTCTTATGTTCTTATGTAAAATCGGTTACATATCTAACTTTCCCCAATTTTGTGGTAAGATTATTGATCTCAAACATCAGATGGGATTATCCAGTCCCTCCCACCCATCCTGAGAATGGAAATGCCCACTCCAGGTCAATGGATCTTTAAATAGCCCATCAAATTGTCCGCCCTACCGCACCAATTCCTGTTGTGGGCCAGAACAGAAAACTTACCCCATTAAATCCATTTCTCTCTCCACCAGTGCGCCATAATGTGCTGAGTATTTCCAGCATTTTCTGTTTTTAATACCATTTAATAAAACTTATTTCATAAGGAATAATGAATAAATTGATTCCACTGGTTAACAGAGCTGACTGAAGTAAAACTTTTCAGGTGTTCCCAATATTTTACTTCTTGTTTGCAGGGATCAATTATTATATTTATTTTTTCTTAATCCTTCCCCCAATCCCACAATGTCACAATACCACAAGTGAAAGAGTAATGATGTGGACTGTGAACTTTAACCTGATGATGATCATGGGATTACAGGCAGGCTCTGTAGCACTTAAAACTTTCCTGGTTAATAATTTGTTCTTCACATTTATAGCACAATGAATGCTAGTGTATTTAAGGGTACAGTTCCACCATAACCTTTACATTTATATGTTAAGATTTTGGCAGCACAAAGTCAAAATAGGTGATGCATCTCTGGAATCAGGTCACTATCTTAGCATTAACAGTTTAGCAATTGCCATCTCTCAAGACCTTTTGAAGTACAACTCCAGTGCAGTGAGTGGGTTAAGAAATGGTCAGGATGCTCTCCCAACAACGCAGCTACATTATACACTTCTGTTCAAATTACTTCCTGTTTTAAGGGAGGAAAATTGTTCTTGGACTGAATTTTTGTTTCAACAAAAACATGAAGTTCTGCGTGGAATTTTGGGGATCGGGCCTGGGGTTCTTGTCGATGCAGGCTCGATGGCCTTCTTTGCACTGTAGGGTTTCTATGATTTCTTACTGACATGGAGACCATTGAGTAGGGTTTTCCCTGCAGCTCTGACACACACTGGAGGGGGTGCAGAGGAGATTCACCAGGATGCTGCCTGGGATGCAACATTTAAATTATAAAGAGACTTAGGATAAGCTTGGGTTGTTTTTGTTAGAGCAGTGAAGAATGAAGGGTGACCTGATTAAGGTGTACAAGATTATGAGGAGCACGGTCAGACTGGATAGGGAGCAACTGTGCCTCTTACTTGAAGGATCAGTCACTAGGTTCAAGGAGAGGGACACGAGGTTTAGGGGGAGGATGTGAAGAAAAGCTTTTTTACCCAAAGGGTGGTGACCATCCAGAACACGCTGCTTGGAAGGGTGGTCGAGCAGGTTGCCTCACATCCTTGAAAAAAATACCTGGATGAACACTTGGCATGTCTTAACATTCAAGGTTATGGACCAGTTGCTGGTAAATGTGATTAGGTGGGAGCTCACGTGTCAGTGCAGACTCAATGGACCTAAGGGCCTCTTCTGCACTGTATAATTCTCTGATCATGTACAAACAAGAGAAGTGAAGTAGATCCATAGTAAAATGTGTGCTCTAAAATCAGACAGGGAACCACTCCAAAGCTTGTCACTACGGACTGAGAAATCTTTATTCCCAATCTGTACCATGATTCGTCAGGAGGCTCAATTTGACAATAAAGCTTTTTGTGTTTTGTGTGAAGTACTAAAAGAATTGGACAAATATTAAAACAGTACAATAAGAAGTTGGGGGTTGGTTTAGTCAGTTAGCTGAACAGCTGGTTAGAGATGCAGAGCGATAGCAATAGAACAAATTGAATTCCCGTACTGGCTGAGGTTATTCATTGACCTGCCTTCACAACCCTGTCCCTTTCCTGAGGTGTAGTGATCCTTATGTTAAATCACTACCTTTCAACTCTCCCCCTCAAAGGAACGGACAGTCTATGGTCATCTGGGGCAATGATGACTTTACCTTACAATAATAAGGCTGGATAAAATGATCTCAGTCCTTAAGAGATTAAATGGATCTTTTTTCCGTGCTTCAGTCCAAAGCAGTGAAAGAATCAAACAAGTCTGCAGATAAATTCTGCCCACATATGTCCGATTATTGTGATGTACAAAGCACAGTTTTACACTACTTATTGATCCAGTCTGAAAATTTACCAATGCTTGCAACAGTACTTGCAACAAAAGAACTAGTTTTAACCTTCAGAACTCCTCTGATAAAACAATAAACAACCAACATAGCAAAAATGAACATTAGAGATGGAGCACAACCCGTTCACTGATTCAAACTTCATAAAAGTAATATGTAATTTCTTTTTCACTTCTGCCTTTGATTTGGATTAAATTACATTAAAAACACCAAATCCCTGCATGTGGTTGTTAATTTTGAATCCCAACAGTGCAGGAGGACGACGACATTTGGCCCATTGAGTCTGTACCGGCTCTCCAGAAGAACATCCCCCCTCGACCCTATTGCCAAAACCCCACACATTTCCCATGGCTAAGCCACTTAACCAACACGTCTTTGGACACTAAGAGGTGTCAATCCATCTAAACTGCACTTGCCTGGAATGTGGGAAGAAACGGGAGTACCCGGAGGAAATCCAGGCAGACACAGGGAGGACAAGCAAACTTCACAAAGGCAGTGACCCAAGCCAGGAATCGAACTGTGAGGCAGCAGTGCTAACTGCTCAATGCCACCCTCAATCAATATGGTCAATATGAATACGCAAGATTGAATAAAAAGGGAGATATCGGCCAAGGCAACATCAACATACTGAAAGAGGTACTGCACTCGGAAAATAAATGGTAAGTCATGAATCACTTTCATCCAAATTCAACACAGCTTGTGTCATTAAACAGTGTAAATCAACAAGTAGACCTGGTCACTCAAGTTTAAAGTAAACTCAAGTCAGGAGTCACTGTATTAAAATTGAGGCCACATTTTGAAAACATATTCATGATTTATTTCAGACTTCAAGCATCCACAGTATTTTCTTTTTTATTTCCATGATCTACTTTCAAAGTTCTTGGATGGACACAAAGTACCTGCAAAATCACATGATCCCTACAGTGCAGAAGAGGCCATTTGGCCCATCAAGTCTGCACTGACTCTCTGACAAGAGTATCTTACCCAGGTCCTCTCTCCCACCTTATCCCTGTAAATGGCAAATGGAATTTAATGTTGGCAAGTGCGAGGTGGTCCACTTTGGTAGGAATAATGGTAGGAAGGATTATTACTTACGTGGCGAAAAACTGCAGCAGGCGACGGTGCAGAGGGACCTCGGGGTCCTTGTGCATGAGTCGCAAAAACCCAGCTTGCAGGTGCAGCAGGTGGTCAGGAAGGCTAATGGGATGCTGGCCTTCATAGCGAGGGGGATTGAATATAAAAGTAGGGAGGTCTTGCTGCGGCTGTATAGGGCATTGGTGAGGCCGCAGCTGGAGTACTGTGTGCAGTTTTGGGCGCCGCACTTACGCAAGGATATTTTGGCCTTGGAGGGAGTGCAGAGGAGGTTTACTAGGCTGATGCTGGAGTTGAGGGGGTTGAGCTATGAGGAGAGGCTGAATAAACTAGGCTTGTACTCGTTAGAGTTTAGAAGAATGAGGGGAGATCTCATTGAGACGTATAAGATGATGAATGGGATGGATAGGATAGAGGTGGAGAGACTCTTTCCGCTCAGAAAGGATAGTAGGACTAGGGGGCACAGCCTCAAGATAAAGGGGGGGCAGTTTAGAACGGAGTTGAGGAGGAACTTCTTCACTCAAAGGGTGGTGAATCTCTGGAATCCTCTGCCCGTTGAAGTGGTGGAGGCTACCTCGCTAAATATTTTTAAGACGCGGGTTGATGGGTTTTTGATAAGAGAGGGGATTAAGGGTTATGGGGAGAGGGCGGGAATGTGGAACTGAGCCACGACAGATCAGCCATGATCTTACTGAATGGCGGGGCAGGCTCGAAGGGCTAGATGGCCTACTCCTGCTCCTATTTCTTATGTTCTTATGTTCTTACCATGGCTAATCCATTCAACTATGGGGCACTAAGAGGCAATTTAGCATGACCAACCCACCTAAGCTGCACAATAGAAAATCAAACTACAACTGATCGGTTGGAAACAGTACAAATGCCAACTGTAGCCTCGTCATAAAATATTACATTTCTGTAATTTTCTGGCAATTCTCAAGCAAGTTTGGTATATTCTGAGGTAAGCCACTAGATGGAGATAAATGCATAGCAGAAACCAACAGGTTTTACATGAGACGGGGAACTCACAACTAACGCATCATTCATCGCAGTGCCCCATCTTTAACCTGCCAATCACAACATACACACATACATGTCAGGTGCATGAGTTTAACAAAAACAGACAGTATTCTAAAAACCCTGTCCACGTACTCAAAATCAGTGCAGAACGGCATCTAAATGCCACTTGTGTTCTAACATACTCCAGCTGTGATTGATAGTAATACTCACATCATTCGTGCATGACTGAAAATTTCTGCTTAGGAACAATTGGGTTAATAGCAATAGCATGTTAAGTAGATGCTACTCAATAGGGCTGAGGTGGGAGGTTGGAAGCAGACAGAATTAGAGGGAAAAGGACATGACTCTTTTAGAGGGGGGCAGTAGGAAACAGCGGAAATGGCAAGAACAGCTTCTACACTGAGGTGAGGTTGAGAAAGAATGAGAGAAGCCAGCAGCACTTTGGAAAAATAGACTAAGGTGACCTGAGCTGAGTCAATGACCTACCACACATCAGCATTACAGATAGTTCAGGAAAAAGGCCAGATCATGTCTATAATTATTTAAGTGTAGAATAAAGTTTGATGCCAGGAGATTCTCTCTTTCCAGAAGGTTATCTTGCACTTGAAATAAATCAACCAGTGATCGTGGATTCACTGCGACAGTGCCTTGCTGAGACTAATTTTTGTGGTGTACAAAACATGTGTAAATACTTGGCTGTGTACATCCTAATCACCGCAATCTCCTGAATTCACATTTGTGAAAATCTGTGGTACAGCTGAAGATCGGAGATATTAAATGACATACGTTGGCCTTAATCTTGCTTTGCTTTTGAACTATAGCTGTTCATTATTCTACCTTTCACACCTCCTCTGGATCCATCCTTTGTTTCTTTACTTATTCCATAACCACCCCTTTTTCTTCTGCCCTGCCAACTCTTTTGTCTTTTTCATGTCTTTTGCCCGGTCATAGAATTTTTTCTTCTTTTCCCACCTTCCCCCATTTCGCCCATGTAAAAACTATGACTTTTCTACTGCATTACAACCTGAAACGCCAACTTTGTTTCTCACTCCACAGATGCTGCCAGCCCTGCTGAGTATTTCTAGCATTTTCTGTTTGTATCCTCGTGCATTCCTTGCAAGAATCCAATCAAGACTCTCTGAGCATTAACCTTTAAAAAGTATCATGCTTTTAACTGAGATTTTATTTTCCTATTTTTAACACCAAAGTGACTGACCTCGCATTTCCATACAATACTCTATCTGCCATCTTGCTACCCATTCGGATTAAATTCCATCTGCCATTTCTCCACCCAATTTTCCAGTCTATCTATATTCTGCATTCTCTGATAATCTTCATCGCTCCCCGCAACTTCACCAACCTTAGCGATCGGATCCATACACATTTGGAACTAAATGGTCTTATTAGCGACAGACAGCATGATTTAGTACGAGGGAGGTCATGTCTCACTAATTTGATTTGAGTTTTTTGAGGAGGTAACAAAAATGATTGCCGAGGGAAGAGCTGTAGATACTGTCTATATGGACTTTAATAAAGCATTTGATAAGGCCCCATGGTAGGCTGGTGCAAAAGATTAAATCACACAAGATCAGGGGTGAACTAGGTTGATGGATTTAGAACTGGCTTGGCCATAGAAGGCAAAGGGTAGTGGTAGCTATCATCCACAAACCTGCGAATCAAACTAGCTATGTTTTGGTCCAAGTCATTTATATATATTACAAACAGCAGAGGTCTCAGCACTGATCCCAGCAGAACACCACTAGTTACAGACCTCCATTCAGAAAAACACTCTTCCACTGCTACTGAATGTCAGACGAGTGCATACCCAAGCAGCTCCTTTTTGGGGAACTCTCTGCTGGAAGATGCTCGCACGGAGGGCTGAAGAAATGTTTCAAAGACACACAAGGCCTCCCTGAAGTCACTTGACATTGACACGACCACCTGGGAAACGCTGACACAAAACCGCCCTACAAAGGCTGGCAAGCTCACGAAGCAAAATGTACAACTGAAGCACAACTTGAGTAAGAGCTGCGCAAGTCCAGAGCCACCAGCACAACAACTACAGTGTCTACACAAGTCTGTCCAATACGTGCCAGGACATTCTGTGCCCGAATTGGCTGATCAGTCATCTTCGGACACACCGCAACCTGCCTCAAATTGACTAATAGTGTCGAGGTCCTCATCAATGAGGATGGATGAACAACATAAACTGTTAATATAGATCATAAATTTTTGACGCCCCAGCACTGATTATGGTATTCCTCAATGATGGAGAACCCCAGCATATCAATGCCAAAGACAAGTCTGAAGCATTTCTAAGTGTCTTCAGTCAAAAGTTCCAAGTGGATGATCCATCTTGCCCTTCTCCCGAGGACCCAGCAGCACAGATGTCAGTTTTCACTCAATTTGATTCACTCCACGTGACTTCAAGAAACAGCTGAAGGCACTGGATACTAAAACAGCTATGAGCCCAGACAACATTCTGGCAATAGTACTGACGATGTGTACTCCAAAACAAGCCAGCAAGCCACAACACAGGCATTTACCCACAATGTGGGAAGTTGCAGGACAAACCCAATCTGGCCAATTACCACAGCATCAGTCTATTCTAGATCATCAGAAAAGTGATGGAAAGTGTTGTCAACAATGTCATCAAGCAGCAATAAGTTGGTCACTAAAGCTCAGTTTGGGTTCTGCCCGAGTCACTCAGACCCTGACCTCATTATAGGCTTGGTCTAAACATGGACAAAAAAGCTGAACTCCAGAGGTGAAGTGAAAGTGACTGTCCTTGACATCAAGAGAACGTTTGACTGAATGTGGCATCAAGGCCTATAAAAATTGGAAACAATGAAAATAAAGGGGAAACTCTCCACAAGTTGGAGTCAAATCTGGCACAAAGGAAGATGTTTGTGGTTGTTGGAAGTCAACCACCTCAATCCCTGGACATCACTGCAGGAATACCTCATGATAGTATCCCTGATCCAATCATATTCAGCTGTTTCATCAGTGACCTTCTCTCCCTCCATCAAAAGGTCAGAAGTGGGAATGTTTGCTGAAGATTGCACAATGTTCAGCACCACTTGCACCTCAGATACGGAAGGAGTTGGTGTCGACATGCAGAACAACAAGGTCAATATTCAGATTTGGGCTGATAAGTGGCAAGTAACATTCACACTGCATAAGTGCCAAACAATGGCTATCTCCAACCAGAAAGAATCTCACTATCTTCCCTTGTTTTTGTGATGATTCTGTGTTTTAAGAAATAGACGTATATCATATTCATTGTAAGGGGTATGTTTAGAATTCAGATCTGTTTTACAGGGCACCGATTTATCTAGCAAAACTTTAAATCAATAGCTGGCGAGCAGATTAAGTACTCATTTCAGACGTGGAGTGTTTTAAGCAGAGCTAATGCATTTGAGTTTACACAGGTCTCCCCCGGGAGTTTCAAAGTAAAGTTTTGATTAGGTTGATTGACAGGGACTGAGTCATGCATTTAACTGGAGGAGCTAGGCTTGCAGGCAAGAAAAAGTTAAGACTGTTTGCTTCATTTTTTAAAAATACAAGCAGTTTGCTGCCTGGACTGCCAGAAGAAACATGTGTTTCTATATTTCTCGTTCTCCAGCGGTGTTCAGAAAGCTCTAGGACTGTTAACTTGAGACAAACAAGTATGCCTGTGTTTTAGAACTTATCTTAAAGAGGAGATTTAAGTCTATAAGAGGAATATTGCTTGAATTGGAACTCTTGAGAGGTTAGCAGTTAAGAATTATGTCTTGTTTAAGTATTGTTCAATTGTTAAAGGTTAAGCTAATTAATTTGTTATAGTTAAACAGTGTTGCTACACAAAACTTGTTTTGAAAGAAGCTTGCCAGTATGTCAGTAGAATCATGCCTGGAGTGAAACATCATATCCTCACATTAATGACAAAATAACAACATTCAATAGCACTGCCATGGTCAAATCCCCCATTCTCAACATCCAGGGGGTTACCATTGGTCAGAAACTATGCTGGACAAGCCATATAAATACTATTGCTACAAGAGCAGGTCAGAGGCTTGGATATTATGAATAGTAATTCACCTCCTGACTCTCCAAAGGATGCCCATCATCTACAAGGCACAAGGTAGAGTATTGTGAAACACTCTCCACTTGCCTAGATGGATCAGCTGCAACAACACTCAGAAGAGCTCAACATCATCCAGGATAAAGCTGCCCATTGATAGGCACCCTATCCACCACCACCTTAAATATTCGTTCCCTCCACCTCTGATGCACAGTGGC
This sequence comes from Carcharhinus amblyrhynchos, assembly GCF_965287045.1. Classification (NCBI taxonomy): domain Eukaryota; kingdom Metazoa; phylum Chordata; class Chondrichthyes; order Carcharhiniformes; family Carcharhinidae; genus Carcharhinus; species Carcharhinus amblyrhynchos. The sequence continues at coordinate 34,090,820 of NC_137332.1, read as the reverse complement.
AGCATACCACCTATGAGATGCACTACATCAACCTGCCAAGCCTCTTTAGGCAACACCTTCCAAACTAGTGATCTCTACCATCTTGAAGAATAAAGATAGAACACTGCCACCTGCAAGCTCCACTCCAAGTCACATACCACTCTGGCTTGGAATTGTATTATCATTCCTTCTCTGTCCTTGGGTCAAAATCCTGAAACTCCCTCCCTAAATGCACATTGAGAGTACCTATACCACAGGGACTACAGTGGTTCAAGAAAGTAGCTCACCGCCACCTTCTCAAGGGAAGTTAGGGATGGGCAATAAATGCTGGCTTAACCAACAATGCCCACAAGCCATTAATGATTTTTTATAAATTCTATTCACTGCAGCCTGAATCCCTGAAAATTACCTGTTTATCCCCAATTCATTAACCAATCCTTCAATCATGCTAATGTATTACCCATCGCCAACCCAACTCCATGAGCTCTTATATGGCATTTTAACCTTTTATGTGGCACCTTTTGTTTTGAAAAGCCAAGCATAGTAAAGTACTTGCTCCCTTAAACCTACCTTATTGGTTGCATTGTCAAAAATCTTTAATAAACGTCCGCGCAACTTGGGTCTACATATTTAAGGAAGGATATACTTGCATTGGAGACAGCACAGCAAAGATTCACCAGTCTGGTGCTGGCCTGAGAAGGCTGTCATATGCTGAAGGCTAAGTAAATTGGGTCTTTATTCTCTGGAGTTTAGAAGAATGAGAAGTGATCTCAATGAAGTATTCAAGATTATGAAGAGGCTTGTTGATGCAGATCCCGAGATGTTGTTTCCCCTGGCTCGGGAAGCTAGGACAAAGAGGCACCATTTGAGGATAAGGAGTCAATCATTTAGGATTGGAATAAGCAGCAATTTCCTCATTCAAAGGGTTGTGAATCTTTGAAATTCTCTACCTTTGAAGGTTGTGGATGCACCATCATGGAAAAGATTTAAAGCTGAGACAGGCAGATTATTGGTCTCTAAGGGAATTGTGGGACGTGGGGAGCAGGTGGGAAAGTGGAGCTAAGGCAGAAGATCAGAACTAATTGTGTTGAATGGTGAAGTCGGCTCAACAGACCCCACATAGTCTTCTGCTTCGATTTTTCCTGTACTTATGGGCTAAGATAGCTTTAAAGGTAAATTTTACAAGGGTATACCCCCATTCTGTCAGAAATGCTCATCAGGAGCATTTTCCATGATTTTCTATGCAATCATAACACAAGGCCCTTCGTGTAGAACTTCAGCACATTGTGAAAATTCATTACAATAGATTAATGGAAAGGGACTGCTGCTCACAATTTATTGAGCACATTTGCAATGGAACTGAAACTGAGCATCAGCTGGGAGCAGTTCTATGCAAAATATCTGTTTCCAAGTAACTGTTTCTGATATATAATAACTGTAAAGCAATACGTAGGACAGAGATGGGTAATTAAAAGACACTGTAAAGTTAATATCCTACCAATGTACTGACAGTACATTAGAGTGTGTTAATTTTTATTCAGTATTGTCTTCATCCCGATGGACCTATGTCACTTTAACAGTGGAACTTTTCAAGGTTGAATGTTACTAATACACAACCTGGAAGCTAACAGAATGTAATTGCTACAAGGCTGTAAGCCACTAGTTAAATTATTTGCACTTAGTGATCCCAAACCTGCAAACTCGTGAAGTACATGCTCCACATTCGTCCACTGGTCTTTTGCTTTGATTTATTATTCAGCATTTGTCTGTGGACACTCTTTCCCTCTCCCTTTCCTTTCCCCATCCATCCCCTCAAAACCCAACCATCTCCAAAGGTCTAAGAGTTAACATACCATCTGTGAAAATATGAAGCTTCAATTTAAGTTGCATTCTACTTTAAAATGCTCTGCATATTCGGGGTACTCTTTGTTACATATCCAGCGCTTCTTGTGGTGGTGTCGGTTGGTCATTGTGTTTCCAGGTTTTCCATTATTTCTTCACTGTTTTACCTGACAATGCAACTTTTTTTCAATTTACTAGCATTAGTTTCATCTCATCTTGTTTAAATGCACCAAACCAGCTTTAAAAGAGTATTTGTGTGAACAACAGTTGAAATCAAATTCAACTATGATGATATTATTGCATATGAAAATGGCAACTTCGGAAAAATATCAGAGAGCTCTTTTGAATCTATGCATTCATGCCCCAAAATGAAAATGAGGGACAACAGAAAATACTTTCCTCTACTGCAGGGGAAATTAGAGAAACAAGAACAATATCACTTGGTATTTGTTTTGTTTAGTAGTTGAGCAATATCAGAGTTTAAAAAATCAGATTACTCAGCAACCAAAGAGCTTCAGCGATCTTTTGTCCTTGTGTTGAGCTCTCAACATATAATGGTAACCACCAGAAGCTACTTGATTAAACTTAATTTCCTATTTCAATATTTACACGAAGGAGCAGCACAGTGGTCAGCACTGCGGCCTTACAGCACCAGGGACCTGGGTTCAACTCTGGCCTCAAGTCATTGTCTATGTGAAGTTTGCACATTCTCCATGCCTGCATGGGTTTCCTCTGGGTGCTCCAGTTTCCTTCCACAGTCCAAAGATGTGTGGGTTAGGTTGATTGGCCGTGCTAACTTAACCCAAGTGTCAGGGGGATTAGCAGGGTAAATATCTGGGGTTACAGAAATAGGGCCTGGGTGGGATTGTGGTCAGTGCAGACTCAATTGGCTTAATGGCTTCCTTCTGCAGTGTAGGGATTCTATGATTTCCATCTTATTGCAATGGTGGGCCAACACAATAAAAATATCTCCTTGCATTCCAACAGGTTTCAAATATATTTTTTTTTAAACTGCAGTTCAAAAGTAGTTTAACTATATATAGTGTGTGTGTAACACACACACAGTCACTATGCTTGAGGTTGAGTCCAGGTAAGCTGCATTGAACCCAATGACCTGAGGTATGTACTGTTCAAAGTTTTTGTAGAAGTCCATGAAGTCGTACACACGTTAAATACATTTCAGCCTTTACAATGCTGTGAATGCCCTGATCAATAAATTATACTAAGTCTACCTATTTTCAAAAACAACTTGACTTCCATTTGAAGATCACTCAAGATTTTATCTCGGTATTTAATTTTGATTCCATAAAATAGTGTCCTCAAGAGCCAAAGACTCACTGCATGTACATGACAAACTGCTCTCTTCAACCTACAAAAACGTCAACTCAAAGATAATGTTCATTTCTTTCAACCTGACCCCATGCATCCAATTAGAATCTGGTGCCCTTTAATAATGCACAGAGCATTATTATTGAATAGGAGACTCAGATTAATTAGTTAATCTGAGAAAAGCATATTTATTTGCAGGATTTTTCAGAGGATATACATTTACTAAAGAAAAAAACATTTGGTTAACTCAAGGAGGAGTCGACATTCTGATGCTGTGTAAAACCAAACTGTTTTAATGCAAGTCTCAAGGATCATTATTCTAACATAAGAACATAAGAAGTAGGAGCAGGAGTAGGCCATCTAGCCCTTCGAGCCTGCCCTGCCATTCAATAAGATCATGGCTGATCTGAAGTGGATCAGTTCCACTTTGCCGCTTTCTCCCCATAACCCTTAATTCCCTTGCCTACCAAAAACCTATCTACCCGTGACTTAAATATATTTAGCGAGGTAGCCTCCACCACTTCAACGGGCAGAGAATTCCAGAGATTCGCCACCCTTTGAGTGAAGAAGTTCCTCCTCAACTCCATTCTAAACTGGGCCCCCCCCCCCCCCCCCCTTATCTTGAGGCTGTGCCCTCTAGTCCTGCTGTCCTTTCTGAGCAGGAAGAATCTCTCTACCTCTACCCTATCCATCCCTTTTATTATCTTATATGTCTCTATAAGATCCCCCCTCATCCTTCTAAACTCCAACGAGTATAGACCCAGTCTATTTAGTCTCTCTTCATAGTTCAACCCCCTCATCTCCGGTATCAGCCGAGTGAACCTCCTCTGCACTCCCTCCAAGGCCAAAATATCCTTGTGCAAGTGCAGCGACCAAAACTGCACACAGTACTCCAGCTGCGGCCTCATCAGTGCCCTGTACAGTTGCAGCAAGACCTCCCTGCTTTTATATTCTATCCCCCTCACTATAAAGGCCAGCATCCCATTCGCCTTCTTGATCACCTGCTGCACCTGCAGACTGGGTTTTTGCGACTCATGCACAAGGACCCCCAGGTCCCTCTGCACCGTAGCATGCTACAGCTTTTCGCCCTTTAAATAGTAATCCCTCCTACTATTATTCCTGCCAAAGTGGATAACCTCACACTTGCTAACATTGTACTCCATCTGCCAGGTCCTCGCCCACTTGCTCAGCCTATCCAGATCCCTCTGCAGACTTTCCACACCCTCCGCACAATTTGCTTTTCCACTCATCTTTGTGTCATCAGCAAATTTCGACACCCTACACTCAGTCCCCTCCTCCAGATCGTCTATATCAATGGTAAATAGCTGAGGCCCCAGCACCGATCCCTGCGGCACTTCACTAGTTGCCAACGGCCAATTAGAATAACACCCATTGATACCAACTCTCTGCCTCCTATTAGACAGCCAATCCTCTATCCACGCTAACACCTTACCCCCAACTCCATGCCCCCTAACCTTCTGAAGCAACCTTTTGTGCAGCACCTTATCAAACGTCTTCTGAAAATCAAGAAACACCACATCCACCGGTTCCCCTCTGTCTACCGCACTAGTCACATCCTCATAGAAATCCAATAAATTTGTCAAACATGACTTCCCCTTAACGAATCCGTGCTGCGTCTGCTCTATCAAACAATTCTTCTCTAGGTGCCTCGCTATTTCTTCTTTGATGACGGATTCCAGCATTTTTCCAACAACAGGCATTAAACTAACCGGCCTATAATTCCCTGCCTTTTGCCTGCTACCTTTTTTAAACAGCGGCGTAACATTAGCCGTTTTCCAATCTTCCGGCACTTCCCCGGAATCCAGCGAGGTTTGGTAAATAATCACTAAGGCGTCTACTATCACCTCTACCATTTCCTTCAGAACCCTGGGATGCATTCCATCCGGTCCTGGGGACTTGTCCACCATCAGTCCCGCTAGTCAATCAAGCACTACCTCTCTAGTGACCGTAATCGCATTCAGGCCCTCAACTCCTACCATCCTTCTATCTTTAATATCCGGCAAACTATTCGCGTCCTCCTCCACGAAGACCGAGGCAAAAAACTTATTTAAGGCCTCAGCCATTTCCTCATCTCCCACCAATAAATCCCCCCTCTAAGGATCCAACATTCACTCTAGCCAGCCTCCTCCTCTTTATATATTTGTAAAAACTCTTACTGTCCTTTTTTATATTTAGTGCTAGTTTAGCTTCATAGTCTATCCTTCCTTTCTTTATCAACTTCTTAGTCATTCTTTGTTGATTTTTAAACCTCTCCCAATCTTCAACCCGCCCACTACTTTTAGCCACTCTAAACGCATCAGCTTTTAATACTCTCCTTTATTTCCTTCGATAACCACGGCTGATTATCCCTTCTCCTACGTTCCTTCTTTACCATTGCAATATATTTCTGCTGAGCACCGAAAAAGATCTCCTTAAAAATCCTCCACTGTTCCTCAGCAGTCCTACCGACCAATCTGCGCCCCCAATCTACATTCGCCAATTCCTCTCTCATCTTATCGTACTCCCCTCTGTTCAAACAGAGGACATAGGTCCAGGACCCTACTTTCTCATCCTCCATCTGCATCAAAAACTCAACCATACAATGATCACTCGTCCCGAGAGGATCCCTCACAACAAGATCCCTAATTCTACCTGCCTCGTTACACAACACCAGATCTAAGCTAGCTCGCTCCCTCGTCGGTTCTTCTAAGTTTCTTCAAGAAACTTAGTCGAGGGAACAGTTTCAATAAATTTCTTTCAAAAGATCATTTCACTGAATATAAAAACGGTAGCGATTCAAACCATCCTGCACTGTCAATGTCAATTATGATTGCTGAGTGTCACAAAAGAAGCCAATGCAATTGTACGAAGTCTTCAGGATGTAATGCCAAAGGAGTAGTATTCAAAACATGATGAATGTGACACCATTATTCTGACTGAAAAGCAAACAAGCAAATTGTTTGCAAAATGCAAAAATAATTTTGGATCTCAAATAAGAATGAAACACAAATACCAAGATTCCAAAGTCACTGTTTGGTTCTTCAATACATCAATTGCTATTCCAACTCATTTGCATAATTTTCTTTTTACACAAAATATACAAAATCCAATTCAATTCAAAACATTAACTCTGCTTCTCTTTCCACATACGCTGCTAGGCTGAATACTTATCACCTTTTCTCCTTTTCTTTCAAATTTTCAGCATCTGCAATACTCTGCATTTGTTAAGCAGGTTTAATTACAGAGCAATAGTGAAAAGTAAAATTAGTGAAACCAATGACTATTTTTCTTTTCCCGACATGATTTTGAAATCATTGAATTGTTGCAGCACAAAGGAGGCCATTTGGACTGTTGTATATGTGTCAACTCTCTTCAAAAGCAATCCAGCTAGTACCGCTCCCCATCCTTTACCCCGGCACCGTATTTTTCCCTTCATGTATCATAGAATCGTACAGTGCAGAAGAGGCCCTTCAGTCCATTGAGTCTGCACCAGCACACGAGTAACACTTGACCTCCCACCTAATTCCATTTACCAGCACTTGACTTACAGTCTTGAATGTTAAGACATACCAAGTGAGGCAACCTGCCTCTACCATCCTTCCCAGGCAACACAATCCAGACAGTCACCACCCACTGGTCAAGAAGTTTTTCTTCACATCTCTCCTAAACCTTCTGCCCCTCATCTTGAACCTATGTTCCCTTGTGACTGACCCTTCAACTAATGGGGATAGCTGCTCCCTATTCACTCTGTCCGTGGCCCTCATAATTTACTTACCTAATTCCCTTTTTAAAGCCTCAGTTGAATCAGTCTCCAACACCATTTTAAGGCTATACATCCCAGATGACTCACTGCATAAGGAAGATTTTCCATATGTTGTACTTGATTCTTCTGTCAATCATCTTAAATTTCAATCCTTGCATCAAATTTCTCTGTTTCTTCTCTAACTGTTAGAGAGGTTCAAAATACCCTGGGACTAAAACACTAATAATGACCATTAATCTGCTCTGTTTTAACTTAAGATAAGAATCAGACTGCTTTTTACATATATTTTACAGAGGTACCGTCTGCGTAGAATCACAAATAACCACAGTCAGAGAATTTAATCATATACTTTTGAAAAGTGCACTATAGTGGCTAATGGCACAGAGTTCTAAGGCATCATGGGAAAATAGTCCAATAAAGTAAACTGCATCCTTCACAGCAGCACAGTCACAGAAGCCTAGCCCTTATTGGTGTGGACCTTATGAATAGAAAATTCATAAGCCAAGGTCAAAGCGAGCAAACTCAGGCAGCTTAATGAACAGACAAAGCCTTCAACCAGATAAGATGGTCTGGAACCCCAACAGGTAGCCATTGGAAAGGCAGTCAGAAATCACTCCTAACCACTGTTCCCATGCTATCAGAAGATAACTGTAATTGGCCATGGTATATGACATTTTCTAATGATTGACCTGTACTAATGATGACTGGTTCACTTCTGACTGGGATGAGCCAGCAGGCTTGTAAAATGACTTTTGGAAATTGTACAAATATATTGCCGATATGATGCAACTTCAGAGAAGTGTTGGATCACCCAGCCCTTCTCTCCCAGCGTATGTCGGTCAATAAAGAAACATCTTTCACCAGGATACTGTAGTTGTGGGTCTTTGTATTAGCTAAAGTTGAGCTCAATACTTAGCCTCTGAAAAAAACTCCAACACTAACTACTCCACCAGAACTCCTTATAATTTTGAGTACCATGACCAAGTTTAATCTCAACCATCTCTGCTCCAAGCAGAATAACATTGATATCTCTGATTGGTCTTGAAATCTCTTCATTCCTGCAATTATTTTCATAAATCTCATCTGTATCTTTTCTGAGGCTTTCACATCCTTCTGAAAGAACATTGTTCAGAATGGAGACCAAACTAAAGTGTTATAATGATTCATCTTGACTTCCTTGCTTTTGTATTCTACGCCTCTATTTGTAAAGCGCAAGGTTCCATATGCTTTTTAAGTTGCTTTCCCCACAAGCCTTGTCATTTTCAATGAATTGTGTACATATACCCTCAGGTCTCCCGATTTCTACAACTCTTTTAGAATTGCTGCTTTTCGTTTATAGTTTAGTTTCTCCTCATCCTTCCTACCAAAATGTGTACCATTTCACACTTAGCTGCATTAAATTCCATCTGCTATGTGTCCACCCATTCTACCAGCTGCCTACGTCCCCTTGAAGTCTATCATCATCCTCCTTAAACGTACTACACTACCAAATTTGATACCATTCACAAATTTTGAAACTTTGTACTGTACACTCAGATCTAGGTCATTAGTATAGATCAAGCAAAGCAATGATTCTCACACAGGCCCCGTGGGAATCCCACTATACATCGGCATCAGCCCACAAAACATCACCTGTTCACTATCCTGTTTCCTGTCACTTGACCAATTTTACATTTATAATACCAATGCCCCTTTTACTCCACGAGTTCAAATTTTGCTGACAATCCAATTTTGTATGAAATGCATTTTGGTTAAGTTAATTAAATATAATTTGCTGTGGCTAAATCCATGCTGACTTTCCTTAATTTATCCACACTGTCTAAGTGACAGTTGATTCTGTTCCGGATTATAATTTCTAAAAGCTTCCCCACCATCAAGATTAAACTGTGGCCACTAGATTTATCCTAACACTGTTTATTGAACAAGGGTGGAACATTTTTCATCGGTCTTTTGCACCAGTCCTATATCTGAAGAGAAGTAACTGGCAATCGCTCGTAACTTCTCAACTTCCAATCTGACTTCACTCAGAAACCTAGAATGATCCCACTTGGATCTGATGGCTTATAAAACCTGACAGCCAGACTTGGCAATACCTTCTTTTGTACAATTATAAATTCATCCTTCATCTCAATTGCATCCTCTTTTGCTGTGACTTTACAAAGCAAAACGATGTTGCCAAAACCAAGTGCCAAGTTTTTTTTTTAGCACCTCTAACAGGCTACACACACTCTGTCTCCATTCAAAGATTCAATTTTTTTGGTTCCTCAATGACCTCACCCTTCCTCTTTTTGGATTCCCTTTTCTGTTGGCTATAAAACTTTTCTCATATTCTGTTTCCCCTCTTTTTTTTCCCTTTTTAGTGCCTTCTGAACTCTTTATTTACAGCCTAGTTTTCACTTGTATCATCAACCTGACATCTGTCACTCACTTTTGCTGTTTTCTCTTATTCACATCTTTGTTTCTTCAGCGAGCTCTGGCTTTGTTTGCCCTAGCTTTCCCTAGCATGGAAATGAACTTAGACTGTACCCAAACCATTTTTTCTTCAAAGGCTGCCCATTTCTTGATTATACTTTTGCCTGCCGACCTTTGATTCCAATTTAACCAGACCAAATCTACTCTCACTCAATCCACTGAAATGGGCCCAACTCCAGTTAAGTATTTTCTTTACTCTGGCTTACTCCAGGTCCTTTCCCCAACTAATCCAAATCTTAATAAGTCATCTCACAACACCAGGTTAAAGTCCAATAGGTTTATTTGGAATTACGAGCTTTCGGAACGCTGCTCCTTCCTTAAGTGAGCCAAACCTTATGATACTGTAATCATTGTTCTATGGCAGTTCCACTTCTGATCCTTGCTCCACCTTATTCACCATAACCACATCTGGCAATCTAGTTCATTATTTATTGTTACTGTCAATTTAATTCCTGATTTGTTGTATAAACAATTACTAGGGACATTTAGTTGCAAACACTATACAGATTCGGTGTACTTCAGAAGGCTAAGGAGGTACCCTAAAGCGCTCTTTGGGTTATAAAAGATTAAGTTGAGCCAATGAGAGTTAATGTTTCCAATGGTTGGAGAATAATAATGAGACCACTACAAGGCAATCACTGGAATTTCCCTTTTCTCTGCCATATCCCAACTCTGTCCCTATTAAAAAGAAGTTCAACAAAGTGATCGGTGAAACACAAAGAATTAACTGTCCAGCTCCTCACTGCGCCAAAGAGGATCTGTAGATTAGCTTCACTGGTTCAGACATTTCATTCAAAATGTCAGTTTTAGGACTGCTGGACTACTTTTTTTCTGCTTTATATACAATTATGGAATTTAATCCTGTTGTGGCTGAATTCCTGCCACAGCAATTTCAGCTTCTGTCCATCAATACTGCTTTAACATCTCAACCTGTTACGCATGCAGAAAAAATGATCAGGAGGTTCTCTGAATAGTTGTCAAACTGAAATATTACAGGCTGTCTTTCAGGAAGAGATAGATAGTGGCAAGAATAAGTTAGTTCAATGTGCAATATTTTAACTCCATGCCTCAAATATTTCTTATGCATATAATAACCAGTGAGCTTCACATAAACTACATTTTATGGACATAGAAAACTTTAAATATACCAAGTTTTGAAAAGTGTTCCCAGTCTATTACATGCTATCAGTGGGTTACTAGGAGAGTTGGCTGGGCGACATTTTAATTTAGATCAATGGCAAGGTAACCATCTGAAGCCTACATTTTGCAATTGCTTCCTAGCTCTTAATGCTAAAATAATTTTAATTATTTTAGATCAGTTTAATGCTGGTAACCTTCAGTACAGGTACCAACTGTGAATAATTCCTCATAATAATGTCAATAGAAGTTGGAATTCACACAAGGATTAGCCAATAGGTCGCCATTTTGACCCATTTGCAGATTTATTGAAATCTGACTTATTTTCATTACTCAAGTGATCCTACTACATTTCCATTAATTTAGTCTTAGTTCTTGATTGCTATTTTTATTAATAAATATTACTTTCATGGAGAAGCTGTAGGAACTATATTCAGCACGTCAAGCAGCACTCATAAAACTCATACTTTGGGGAAAGGTGACATTTGACCCAAGTTTTCCTGTCAAGATAACAGAGAAACTGAAGGCACGGACCTTACTTTACTGATAGAAAAGACCTGATGTGGCGCCTTTCATGACCTCAGGACTTCTCAAAGCACTTTGCAGTAAATATTTCTTCAGCATATTCACTCCTGTGGGTTGGAAACATGGCTGCCAATTTGTACACAGCAAATTCCCACAAAAAGCAATGTGCTAGTGGTCAAATAATCTAGATTTTTGTCTGCTATAAAAGGAGGGATATTCCCCTATTCATCTTTCAAAATAGTGCCATGGAATCTTATTCATCACGAGGGAATAAATGTGGCCTCAATTTAAAATTACATCCAAAAGACTGCACTGGAGTATCAGCCCTGACTTTTGCGCTCAAGTCCTGGAGTGGGACTTGAACCCACAACCTTCTGACTTCACATCAAGGTTACCACTGAGCCTTGGCAAATGGTACCAGAAATTCATGCAAAGGGGAAATGTGTGGTTAATCTCAAAAAGTCAATAGTTGCTACCCAAGTTACATTGCTGTGCCATTCAACGTTAACCTCACAAAAAAGTCCTCTGGCTCCGAAATGCTTTGAATGGTGTGAAGTTGCAGTATTTGCATGCTATGTAAAAACTGAACTTGGCACAGAAAGTTCAGGTTTGTACATTTCCTTTCTGTCTTTCTTAACCCAATCTTCCTTTCTCGCTAATCATTTTTTTCTGCACTAAATGTGATATATTCACCCACTTCCTTTTTGATCCTTGCACTGTTCATTTCACAATCCTTTGATCTGATTAAGAAACAATGCTGCTTTCCCTGTCCACTTATGGGCAGCACGGTGGTGCAGTGGCTAGCACTGCTGTCTCGCAGCACCAGGGATTCGGGCTCAATTCCCAGCTTGGGTCACTGTTTGCACGTTCACCCTGTGTCTGCACGGATTTCCTCCAGGTGCTCGGGTTTCCTCCCACAGTCCAAAGATGTGCAGTTTAGGTGAATTAGCTGTGCTAAATTCACCCTCAGTGTACCAGAACAGGCATCGGAGTGTGGCAACTAGGGGATTTTCACAGTAATTTCATTGCAGTGTGAATGTAAGTCTACTTGTGACTAATAAATAAACTTTAGTTCAGGTCCTGATAGCCTGCTTTCCCAGTGATGTTATCAGCTTGTACCTTCAGCAAACTGCCATGCAAAAAATTAATGAGTCTGAGAAAAGGCAGATCTTGCTGGCAGAAGCCTTTGATACAATGCTGCATCAAAATCTGGGTCAACATCTTGCATCTGTTTTGCAGGGCCATGGGTTTACAGAATCACAGACCTGTTTCTTTAGAATTAGGATCTACCACAGCAGTGCTCAACCTGTTGGAAAATGTTGTCGCATGTGTCTTTGGACGTTGTGATTCTCCTTCCTTCCTTGTGTTTCAGAAACACCCTAACTACCATGTGTCATGCTTTCAGTGGCACTACATGAAAGTAGTCAAGCTAGGATGATCAAAGGCAGTAAAATGCTATCAGTCATAAATGCAGGAACTTTCACACTGTGCGAGCATGATCTCGAGATATTCTGGATTAATAGAGGACCAGGTGCAAAAACAAGCCCCATGCTCCAAGAACACTTGTAGTGGCCATGCTGCAAATAACAGTGCCTCAAGTCTGCCCCCAGTTTCTTTCATTGCATGTCATAATGCCAAGTCTATGAAATGCTGTCACGGAATGGCAACTACCTTGAGCAGCATCAACCTCACTTCATCAGCTATCGAAAACACAGCTAAATGAGAAGCTATGTTATAACTTGACTGCAGATTCAGGTGTGTGTATCAATGGTTTCACTATCTTCCCCTTTAGGCTTGGCAAAACTTGTAATGGAATGAAATGACTTCTAAGTGTATCCTAACTTGGTAAATAGCCTTGACTCCCTATTTTAATACTTCCCTTTAATTATCAGGATCCTTTAAATGTCATCTGCCAGCCACTTTTTGCACTCACCCTACTCAAAACTTTGGCATGGCAACCAAGCCCCCAGAGGGCAGAGGAAACACTTCAAGGACACCCTCAAAATCCCCTCAAAGTGCAACACCCCCTGTCAGCACTTAGGAATACCTGGTCCAAGGAGGAAGATGGAGGAAGGACACTTGGGAAGGAGTTAGATACCTCAAGTTTCATCACCGAGAGTAAGACAAAGCCAAGCACCGAAGGCAGAAGGAGCGTACGGCAGCCCGGGCATCCCACCCACCTGCTCCTCCAAACACTGTCTGCCCCACCTGTGACAGAGACTATGGGTCACACATTGAACTCCTCAGTCACTAGAGAACACATTTTTAATGTGGAAAAAGTCATCCTTCACTCAGAGGGACTGCCCAAGTAGAAGGTGAAGACCAAATGATGAGACTTCACTTTAAGTTATAGTTATGAAATCCAAATAGCAACAGCATACTTGACTTCAGACCACACAATACCTGTTTGAATCAGAGTACAGATCCTAACTCACATCAGAAAAAAAATGACCTTTCTGGCAACACTAAACTGCCTCTATACGTTTTAGTGATTTGAAGATTGGCTTAGGTTCAAAAATGAAGCCTTCATACTGATGCAGACAGAATGGTGTTCTGAAACTGGAGATAAAAGGAATGTGGTGGAGAAGGGACAATAACTCCCCTATGTTACAAAAGTAAGATTTCAAACTTTCTTTGCATAGGATGCATGCAAATATTGGTGATATACCAAGGGTTCTTATTTTCTAAAGAAATATAACGTAATAGGATGGAATTTTAACTATGATGTGCCATTCCCAGTGGTAGAACAGGAAGGTGGCACCACTGCTCTCTTGCTTTTTTGCTGCTTCCCACACTATTCAAATTCAAATTTAAGGCTTTGACAGCATGAATGGAGATGCTGGGGGGACACAGTGGGGGAAGCTTTCCAGTGATGAAACCTACTGTCAGCCAACACTGCAGCAAATATGGATGGGTTATAAAAGAACCCCTTGGACAAGCAGGGAGGCTCTCTACCACAGCCACAACTTTCATGTTCAATTCCACTGGTATTAACATAAGACTGGTTGAGAGCACAAAGGTCCTACAAAGTCTAACTTCCACTTGTAAATATTTCACATTACATTGGCTTCACTTTATTGTGCACCATCACTAATCTGTTAAGACTGGCTTCATCAGAGGGCAGGCCCTATGTTTGGCATGCATTAATGGTGACAAAGATTTAGGGACATTTCTTTTGTGTGGAAGAAACATTGTTTTTTTTTTGCATCCACTCTTTATTGAATGTTCGATTAGTGTTCAGTTTGTATTCACCACACTGTAGGACATGGCTGAACTTGTTCAGTTGGCCTCCATTCTATGCATTGCAAAGGATATTCATAGAATTATAGAATCCCTAAAATGCAGGAGGCCATCGAGATTGCACCAACCACAATCCCACCCAGCTCCAGTCTCCACAGCCCCACATATTTACTGTAATCCCCCCACACTAAGGGGCAATTTACCATAGTCAATCAACTTAACACACACATCTTTGGATTGTGGGAGAAAACCGAAACACCTGGAGGAAACCCATGCAGACAGGAGGAAAATGTGCAAACTCCACACACTAACCCAGCCGGGAATCAAACCTGAGTCCTGGGTGCTCTGAGGCAGCAATGCTAACAACTGTGCTACCCCATTGTCTGAGATCACTCAGAGTGGGGTTAACTGAAATGTTGTAGGTGGCCTCAAGGTCTCTGCCATCCTGAAATGGACCCACATGTGGACCAATACTTGCACTGCCCTTTACCCCTCCTTAAACTGACTAAACCAGCCAGCTCCACATCCAGAACATCTGGCACTCCCCACTTCACTCTTCCATGCCCCCAACTCCACTCCACATTCTTCCTCACTAATGACTCATCCTTGTCAGCCCAAAACCTGCATACAAGCTACCGTTCTCCTGCTCCGATCCCTTGGGCTGCAGAGCTCAACAATAAAAATCATTGACCTCAGGCACTGTTGGACACCACCTTGAAACAAATATGAACTGGGTGCCACAAGATCCTTGTGTGCCACCAGCTTTATGTGGAAAATAGGACAAAACTACAAAACATTTTGAATATTGACAGTATACAAATGTATTACAAGTAGGAACTCGCCACAAGATGGTGCGAAGCCTAACCCATCACAAATACACTGCTAAGTTTATCTATAATTTGAACTTGCCATTGGGAAAGCAAAATTTCAACTTCTGCATAATTAAGCCCACCCCATTTCCTACTCTTGCAGGCCCTATAAAATCCCCCCATCACCTACCAATAATTTCAGCAAATGCTTTTCTATTTGTATGAAGCAACAGAAATAACAGAAACCAAAGAGAAACAATTTGGAATACAGGGTATTTCAAACATTGGCCGTAACTTCCTCGAAGTAGCAATCAGCATTGGACTGCCACCCCATATTGACTTATTCATGCGAAAATTGTTAAACACTTGTCTGGCCCAACCTTCCTGCCTTAGGCCAAGTGAGATTCAGGCAGCATAGCAGGTTCCCTCTCCAGCATCAAAATGTAACAGGGAGCAAAAGAGGACATGCTCCTTTCTTCATGCACCAGCTGCGTTAAAGCTGGTGAATTTAAAGTTGAAGTTTATTTATTAGTGTCACAACTAGGCTCGTGACACTGCGATAAAGTTACTGTGAAAAGCCCCTAGTCACCACACTCTGATGCCTGTTTGGGTACACTGAAGGAGAATTTAGCACAGCTAAATCACCGAACTTGGACAGTGGGAAGAAACCAGAGCATCCAGAGGAAACCCATGCAGACACAGGAAGAATGTGCAAACTCCACACAGACAGTGACCCAAACCAGGAATTGAACCCAGGTCCCTGGTGCTCAGAGGCAGCAGTACTAACCACCATGCTGCCCCCCACACTCCCCTCCACTTAACGATCCCATTGATAATAACAGGATAGGGAGAGGTATTTCTCGATGGCTTGGGTAGGGTGTGGTCGATGAGGGTTCAGGCATGGGCAGGTATCAGATTGTGTGAAGGAACCAGGTTGGTGGAAGGGGATGGGGAATTCCATGCGAGTAGGGGGTTTAGTGGTGAGGAATACCATTTTGGAGCAGTTGCCTTGCAGGGCTCAGTCTGAGATGTTAAAATAGTTACAGTGAAGTGCTTTTATTTATTCTAACTCTTTCAGAATAACTGTCAGAGTAACATCATTCAAAGTTAGCAATTTAAATTGCTTTGTCAGATGGCCACCAGAACAACTCAATTATCCAGGGGAAGTTAGCACCTCTGGAGAACTGCCACATAAACCCTTACCTGGGAACTTCAAGAGGGATTCCCTGGCGCATCTTTGGGGTACTCCCCAAATCCAACAGTGGGGAGCCAGGAAGTTACAACTATATTCAAAGCACTGTCATCCCAAATGGAAAAAGAAGTGTGTTGACTTTCATCAACTTTAGTTATTTATTTCTGAAAGAGATAGCTTCCCCTCAATGATATAGTTAAGGAGAGGGTGCAGGTAAGGGAAGAGGCCGAGGATGTCCCAATAATAAAGGGAGTAGGGGGTGTGAGTATGGTTGGTGGCGTTCTGGCAAATAGGGTCCAGGTGAAGGCTGGGATGAAGGCACTTTATCTGAATGCACGAAGCATTCGGAATAAAATGGATGAGCTGGTGGCACGGATCAGCACAAATGGATATGATCTGGTGGCCATTACAGAGACGTGGCTGCAAGGTGACAGGGACTAGGAGCTAAATGTCCAGGGGTATCAAGTGTTTAGGAAGGATAGGCGGGAGGAAAAAGGGGGGGGCGTAGCTCTGCTGATTAAGGATAGCATCAGGGTGGTAGCAAGGGATGATATAGGAACCAAAGAGCAGAAAGTGGAATCGTTGTGGCTGGAGATTAGGAACAGCAAAGGGAGGAAGACGCTGGTGGGTGTCGTCTATAGGCCCTCAAATAATGATCTGGAGGTGGGGCGGGCTGTTAACGCGCAAATAAGTGCGGCGTGCAGGAATGGAACAGCGATAATTATGGGGGATTTCAATTTGCATATTGATTGGTCGACCCACGCGGGACGCGGTGGACTCGAGGAGGAGTTCTTGGAATTCTGCCGGGATAGTTTCCTTGAACAGTGTGTGTTGGAGCCGACGAGGGAGCGAGCTATCTTGGATCTGGTGTTATGTAATGAGGCGGGTAGAATTGGGGACCTTGTGGTGAAGGATCCTCTTGGGGAGAGTGATCATTGTATGGTGGAGTTTCTGGTGCAGATGGAGGAGGACAAAGTGGGTTCCCGGACATGCGTCCTTTGTTTGAACAGAGGGGAGTACAGTAGGATGAGAGAAGAATTGGCGAATGTTGACTGGGGGAGCGCGTTGCAAGGTAGGTCTGCTGAGGAGCAGTGGAGGATCTTTAAGGCGATCTTTCTTGGTGCTCAGCAGAAATTCATTCCGATGGTTAAAAAGGACCGTAGGAGGAGAGGTAATAAGCCGTGGATAACGAAGGAGGTGAAGGAAAGTGTTAAATTAAAAGCGGATGCGTTTAGAGTAGCTAAGAGTAGTGGGCGAGAAGAGGATTGGGAGAAGTTTAAATGTCAACAAAGATTGATAAAGAAGTTGATAAAGAAGGGTAGGAGAAACTATGAAGCTGGGCCAGCGCTTAATATAAAAAAGGATAGCAAGAGTTTTTATAAATATATAAAAAGGAAGAGGCTGGCTAGGGTGAACGTTGGACCCTTAGCGGATGAGAGGGGGGACTTAGTGGTAGGGGATGGGGAAATGGCTGAGGTCTTGAATAACTTTTTTGTTTCGGTCTTCACGGAGGAGGACGTGAATAATTTGCCGGGTGTTAGCGATGGAAAGGTGGTAGGACAGGAGGGTCTCAATGACATTATTGTTACTAGAGAGGTGGTGTTCAACAGACTGGAGGGACTGATTGTGGACAAGTCCCCAGGACCGAATGGAATGCATCCAAGGGTTCTGAAAGAAATGGCGGAGGTGATAGTGGATGCCTTGGTGATTATTTTCCAAACGTCGCTGGATTCCAGGGAAGTGCCGGAAGATTGGTAAACGGCTAATGTTACGCCGTTGTTTAAGAAGGGTGGCAGGCAAAAGGCAGGGAATTATAGGCCAGTTAGTTTAACGTCTGTTGTAGGTAAAATGTTAGAATCTGTCATCAAGGAGGAAATAGCGAGGCATCTTGAGGGGAATTGCTTGATAGAGCAGACACAGCACGGTTTCATTAAGGGGAAGTCGTGTCTGACAAATTTATTGGAGTTCTATGAGGATGTGTCTAGGGCAGTGGATAGAGGAGAGCCTGTGGATGTGGTCTTTCTTGATTTTCAGAAGGCGTTTGACAAGGTGCCTCACAAGAGGTTATTGCAGAAGGTCAGGGGGCATGGAGTTGGGGGTAGGGCGTTAGCGTGGATAGAGGATTGGTTGTCAAATAGGAGGCAGAGAGTGGGGGTTAATGGGTGCTATTCGGATTGGCGGTTGGTGACTAGTGGAGTGCCCCAGGGGTCGGTGCTGGGGCCTCAGCTATTTACCATTTATATAGATGATCTGGAGGAGGGAACCGAGTGTATGGTGTCGAAATTTACTGATGACACCAAGATTGGTGGAATGGCAAATTGCGCGGAGGGTGTGGAGAGTCTGCAGAAGGATCTAGATAGGCTGGGCGAATGGGCCAGGAACTGGCAAATGGAGTTTAATGTTGGCAAGTGCGAGGTGGTCCACTTTGGTAGGAAGAATGGTAGGAAGGACTATTACTTACGTGGCAAAAAACTGCAGCAGGCGACGGTGCAGAGGGACCTCGGGGTCCTTGTGCATGAGTCGCAAAAACCCAGCCTGCAGGTGCAGCAGGTGGTCAGGAAGGCTAATGGGATGCTGGCCTTCTTGGCAAGGGGGATTGAATATAAAAGTAGGAAGGTCTTGCTGCAGCTGTATAGGACATTGGTGAGGCCGCAGCTGGAGTACTGTGTGCAGTTTTGGTCGCCGCACTTACGCAAGGATATTTTGGTCTTGGAGGGAGTGCAGAGGAGGTTTACTAGGCTGATGTCAGAGTTGAGGGGGTTGAGCTATGAGGAGAGGCTGAATAAACTAGGCTTGTACTCGTTAGAGTTTAGAAGAATGAGGGGAGATCTCATTGAGACGTATAAGATGATGAATGGGATGGATAGGATAGAGGTGGAGAGACACTTCCCGCTCAGGAAGGACAGTAGGACTAGGGGGCACAGCCTCAAGATAAAGGGGGGGCGGTTTAGAACGGAGTTGAGGAGGAACTTCTTCACTCAAAGGGTGGTGAATCTCTGGAATTCTCTGCCCGTTGAAGTGGTGGAGGCTGCCTCGCTAAATATTTTTAAGACGCGGGTTGATGGGTTTTTGATAAGAGAGGGGATTAAGGGTTATGGGGAGAGGGCAGGAATGTGGAACTGAGCCACGACAGATCAGCCATGATCTTATTGAATGGCGGGGCAGGCTCGAAGGGCTAGATGGCCTACTCCTGCTCCTATTTCTTATGTTCTTATGATATTTTAATCTCATGGTAAAGGTGATCGCCTCCCAATTTAGATGGCCAATGTTCAATATGGTTTAAACTTTCCTTGCAATGTATGCTGTACCTAACTTAAAATTTGATACCGGCATTGGCTGATAACAGTGAAAAGGTATTCCCTTCAACGGCAATGGCAGCCCTTGCCCTGAAGTGGACAAATTTCACCACAGGTAAAATTAGAAAACTAGTAGACATTGCATGGACCTTGAAGTTCAGTGAATTACAAAATTATTTGTTTATATGATAAATACAAGTCCGTCTACTTTAGGTTAAAAATGGAAAGGGACGAGTGCCGGCCGAACGGGAGTGTGCTGAACTGGGGAAAGGCGAGCTATAGCAGGATTAGGAGGGAGCTGCAGGATACTGATTGGGAGGGACTGTTTGCTGGAAAGTCCACGGTTGGCAAGTGGGAAGCTTTTAAGGGCAAAATGAAATGGTTGCAGGGGAGGTATGTTCCGGTTAAGCGGAAGGACGGGAAAGGTAGGATTAGAGAGCCGTGGATTACAGGGGGTATTGAAGACTTGGTCAGGAAGAAGAGGGAGGCGTATGTTAGGTCGAAACGACTGGGTACAGAGTGCGCGCTGGAGGAATATAGAGAGAGTAGGAGGGAGCTAAAAAAAAAGGGAATTAGAAGGGCAAAGAGAGGGCATGAAATGGCTTTGGCTGGTAGGATTAAGGAAAATCCAAAGGCATTTTATTCCTATATTAGAGGCAAGAGAGTAGTTAGAGGGAAAATTGGTCCTCTTAGGGACAAGAGTGGAGAGTTATGTATTGAGTCGGAGGGAATGGGGGAGCTCCTGAATGAATACTTTGCGTCGGTATTCACGAAGGAGAGGGGTTCGGAATCGTGCGGTCTCTTGGAGGGAGCGGAGGATCAGTTGCAGGAGATATCTATTACGAGGGAGGAAGTGCTAGGGCTTTTAGGTAGCGTAAGGACGGATAAAGCTCCGGGGCCTGATGGTATTTATCCCAGGCTGCTTAGGGAGGTGAAAGATGAAATTGCTGGGCCTCTGGCGCAAATCTTTGTCTCTTCTTTGGACACAGGTGAGGTCCCAGAGGACTGGAGGGTAGCTAATGTGGTACTGCTGTTCAAAAAAGGTAGTAGGGATAACCCTGGAAATTATAGACCGGTGAGTTTGACATCGGTGGTAGGGAAATTAATGGAAAAAATACTTAGGGGTAGGATGTATGAGCATTTGGAGCGTTGCGATCTGATTAGGGATACGCAACATGGCTTTGTTAGAGGGAGGTCTTGCCTTACGAATCTAGTGGAATTCTTTGAGGAGGTGACAAAAATGGTTGACGATGGGAGAGCCGTTGATGTCATCTATATGGATTTCAGTAAGGCGTTTGACAAAGTCCCTCAAGGTAGGCTGGTAGAAAAGGTTAAGGCGCATGGGATACGAGGCCAGGTAGCTAGGTGGATTGAGAACTGGCTGGGTAATAGGAGACAGAGGGTAGTTGTGGAGGGGACCTTGTCGGGCTGGAGGCCAGTGACCAGTGGTGTGCCGCAGGGCTCAGTACTGGGACCTCTCCTCTTTGTAGTATACATAAATGACTTGGAAGAGAGTGTAGGTAGTGTGATCAGCAAGTTTGCTGATGACACCAAGATGGCAGGGTTGGCGGGTACTGAACTGGATTGTCAGGTGATACAACAGGGTATAGATAGGTTGGTGCATTGGGCAGACAGGTGGCAGATGGAATTTAATCCTGACAAACGCGAGGTGATGCATTTTGGAAGGAATAATGCAGAGAGGAGCTATGTGATAAAAGGTAGACAGATTAGGAGTATAGACATACAGAGGGACCTGGGAGTGCAGGTTCACAAATCCATGAAGGTTGCGTCACAAGTGGAGAAGGTTGTTAGGAAGGCGTATGGAATGTTAGCCTTTATAGGAAGGGGTATAGAGTATAAAAGCTGCCGTCTAATGCTTCAGTTGTACAGAACGTTGGTTCGACCGCATTTGGAGTACTGCGTCCAGTTCTGGTCACCTTACTACCGGAAGGACGTGGAGTCTCTGGAAAGGGTGCAGAGGAGGTTTACCAGGATGTTGCCTGGCATGGAGGGGCTGGGTTAAGAGGAAAGGTTAGAGAAACTGGGACTTTTCTCCTTGGAAAGACGGAGATTGAGGGGGGACATGATAGTGGTATATAAGATACTGAAGGGAATAGATAGAGTTAATAGTGAGAGACTGCTCCCTAGACTGGGTACAAATACGAGAGGTCATGATTTAAGGGTGAGGGGGGGGGAGGTATAATTTGGAAGTGAGAGGAAGGTTCTTTACACAGAGAGTTGTGGGGGTATGGAACGTGCTACTGAGTAGGGTGGCGGAGGCAGGAACGTTGGACTCGTTTAAGGTTCAGTTAGATAGACACATGAGTGAAACGAGGATGGAGGGTTATGGTAGCGGCTATTAAATAAGGTTAGAACCTCGGGAGACACCGGAAAAGCAGGCTTGTAAGATTAACGTTTTTGTCTTTTTATTCCGCAGGTGGAGGTCCACCTTGTTGTCAAACGAGGGGCATGCACACGGTGGGTCGTGCGTGGGCTGCTCTTGGAAGTTCCGGGAGTGGCCTAGTACTTCGTGTCGGCGTGTGTGCTTGATCGTGGACCGGTAGACGGGCGCCGCAACAGCTCAGTGACTAGCACTGCTAGCTGTGCAGATACATGGATTTGGGCCTGTGTCTGTGGGAGTTTGCGCATTCTCCCTGTGGTTGCGTGGGTTTCCTCCGGGCGCTCCGGTTTCCTCCCACACCCCAAAGATGTGCTCTTAGGCTGATTGGTTTTACCAAATTGACACTATTCTCCCCTGAATCTGGCTAAGTTAGGGGTTCCATTCGTAGACATGCAGGGTAGAACAGGTGTAGGGTGATGCAGCGGCACGGGCTCGTTGGGCCAAAGGGCCTGTTTCCCGTGCTGGGTTGTTCTTTGTTAAGTGTTAATTTTGTGTTTCTGCTAGTGCTGTGCTCACAAAACCAAACTTGATTGACACCTAAAATATTCCAGAGAAGAAAAATTCAATATTGTACTGCAACAATCAGATAATAAAACGGTAGATAAACGTGTCATTGTTCTTGGTTTCGCTAATGGTTAGTTGGTTAGGTATCATCAGCATAATTGTAAGACATAAAAACCAGAAGATACCAGGTGCAATTCACTTTGTGTTGAACAAAAGTCACAAGTAAGGCTCACATTAACATTTAAAATGAAATTCCCCTAGTCACCACACAGTGGCACCTGTTCAGGTCAATGCACCTAACCAGCACATCTTTCAGACAGTGGGAGGAAACCGGAGTACCCGGAGGAAACCCACACAGACACGGAGAGAACGTGCAAACGCCACACAGACAATGACATAAGCCAGGAATCGAACCCGGATGCCTGGTGCTATGAGGCAGCAGTGCTAACCACTGTGCCACCATGCTGCCCATAAGGCACATTCTACTCAGAGTAGGATGTGCCTTACCTCTGATATTCTTTAGCACTGAATAAGCCAGCAACATTCACTGCCTAACCTCTCATAAAAATATCCACTTTTGGCATTAAACTTCTTGGAACAGCATGGAGTACACATGGGGGACATGAAGTATATGTGGGGGTTCCATTTGAAGTCAGAGCAGAGAGTGAAACCAAGTATGCAATTAGATTTAAGAGACAAAGAGCTGACGTTGGAAATGGAAAACTATTGCACTGATTCAGGAGGGAATGGAGTGAGAAAGGACTAAAAACACTTCACTCTGTTTAAATAAATATACTTCACTTTTCTTGGTAGTGTTTGATACAAAACCTGCAGGCCTAAAATGAAAGCGTTTGAGTTAACTTGAGGTGCAAATTCACAAAAAAGCCTTTAAAACATACAACACACCGAAGTCATGAGGCTCCAGAGGTAATTAGTGCATACTTACAAACTTCCTTTTCTTGGCAAGCTTAATTCTTTCTGTAAAAGAAATAAAAGTATGCAAATTATTGCAACAAATAATGTTTTCATTCAGCATTCAGTTTCAATTCAAATTAATTTTTAAAACTAAAGCATCTATAAATTTTATGTGAACTAGTTGATTCAATAAAATAACATCTTGGCACTGTGAGCTTCAAGTTCAATTCTATCTTTTTCTTGGATGACAGCCCATGTATCATCTGTCATTAAGAACCAGTAATCTACTGTTGACGGAATACAGATGGTTAATAAATCCATTTTGAAATATAGTATAAATCATTTACTTGCAAACCTTGCAGCAGCAAATGCAAAAAAAGAGAAATTTAAACTTTTCCAGATGATTGTTTGGGACAAGGATTAGAACCTGATAAGGCCACATTATCTCCAATTTGCTTCAATATCAACCTCAAGATCAATGTTGAATTCGGCATTCCACAAACTCACGTCTAACTATGGTTAACTTCTCCATTCATTCATGCGTCCTACTTTTTTTTCAGCAGTTGGGTGGATTGAAGCAAACCCTCAACTCTACAGCGTTTAATTCAACATTGAAAAATTGACAGCGAGAAAATTAATCAAAAATGAACAAATTATCTAAATTTACTTCTTAAAAATATTTTGTATTCCATTTAAAGTGCCGCAAATCTACCATTAGCATGGTTAATTCAATTTGTAATTTCTGTGAATAATTTTTAATAGCATACAGCAAGAACTCATCCATTTTCTAAAAAGGATTATTCTGAACAATAGCATTGAAGAGCAAAGATGGTTTTGATATATGCAAAGCTTTGCATGTCACACCAATTCACTGGACGTAACACTAGGTGGCAGCGAGCACACTACTACTAATCTAACACCTCAGGGTGAGAAAGGACAATAGAGTAGCAAACTCACGCAACAATTACATGGACACAATTTTATATATTTTTCCTTTAAACTGCTATAAACTAAAGTGATCTCTTTGTTAATGTGCTCTTTTCCCATTTTATAAGACACCCAGTTTGTTCTGAGAATTGTAGCGAGTGCATGCAAAACAAAGGGGAAAACTGCAATGGCAGTTTCCTGATTTTTAAAAAGATATTTTAATTTAATGAGTGCACAGAATAAAATAATCATTTTAATAACTGTCTTCACTAAAAGTCCAAAGTTGTGTCGTAAAATACTGTCTTTCCATTTTCTGCATGCGCCAATGCGTAAGCTACAGATTCAGTTTTGTACAATGCTATCAGTTTGGTCCAAAATGTTCACGAATGTACCAGCATAATTTCAGCAGCAAGTCAGTAACACAACAGTCGCAGTTCCTTTGTTAATTCCTCAACAGTGCTGCTTAATGAAAAATTATTCTTTGCTTAATAGTGTGTACAGCCTTAGTTTTGAATTAGCAAACATAGGGCCAGAATTTCTTTGCACTTCATGTCCTGAGGCATGATATTCCCTCCGAAGGCTCCATCTTCTATTTCAAACAATTTGGTTTTAAACCACTTGGTCTCAGTTGTGACATACAACATGCTCCAAACATGGAGAAACCTTCACTCCTTATAACAGAATCATGCGTATGTGCTTGCAGAAAGTTTGTTTCCATTAATATTTTAATTTCACAGCCCCAATTATTAAAAGATAAGAAAGAAATGAAAATCCTTGCCTTAAGAAAACAAAAGCTGTGGTAAAAACCAGAGTTCCCATAAAATTTACTCAAATGGTGCTCTTAGAATAAATCTTCCTTGTTGCATTCTCAATGATGTCTATACAAAAACCCATACGCAGGCCAGTCAACTCATATATAATTGTTAACAATTTAAACCAGTGCTAGTTGATGTTTGCGCTAACATTGCATGTAAAGCACTGAAAGTACCAAACCCCTTCGCCTAATGAGCATAAAAAGTGAAAAATTTGAACATCTAATTTAATGTTTCAGCATCTTAAATTACAATTATATACCTAGATTAGTGAAAATGTAAATCACATCTTGACTGAAGTGTGTTCCATCATTCCCTGTCCAACAACAACAGAACACTGAACCAAAAGGAAGCCAAATTAAGCTGGTGCATCACAGGAGACATTAGGCTTTTAATATATTTTATTTTTCATCTGTTCTGTGAAGCACAACATATTTCCCCCAGGTAACAAATATGATGCATGATTATTGTTACTTTAGTTCCAAATTCATCATCATCATTAACTGATCCTGAAAATGTTTAAGGCTCTTCAGATGGTAACATTTTTCATTTACACTGGAAGCTGAAAGCCATTTAGCAGAGGCTTGTCAGCAGTATATTTCAATGACGTTGTCCACATCTTGTTCTGGAAATAATGAAACCAATAGCCAAGAGTGCTGTGTCAAGATTTGAGCATTCATAATCTGGATAACTGTGCACTTTAGCTGTCAAGTCAGGTACATTATCTACATTATATTGGGAAGCCACACAAGCACTCAATCTAAAGGTCAGCAATTCAATCCCTTAAATGCTTTCATCTATTACGTGTGTGTAATCTTAGCTCTTGCTTATGCAATGTGTATTAATTAATACTTCACCTTGTCCCTATTGACAATTTCTTTGTAAATTTACCTTCCAACACTGACCAAAACAGGAGTTACATAATTCTATTATATAATTTATATAACCATAGATTGCAGTATATAAGACGACTTCAAAGCTTTGTGAAATCTTTCCAAAAACGGGGTTGACTTATACGTCAAGTATAAAATGTGAACCACTCGTGTTGATATAGGAGGACATATTTCTATTCAGAAGTTGTCATATGCAGTCAGCTCTATGTGCACTTGTCTTAAACTCTAGCACACCTTCTTGGCAACATGACCTGTATCGCCTGCTTGATCCCATGCCCAGCTGATAAGGTGAGTTCAACATGCATTTCTGAACTGAAAAGTTGAGGCCAACTTAAGCAAAAGTATAGCCCTAAACATGCATTTATTAGCTGAAAAGTGGGGGTCGACTTACATTCCAATACAAGCCTACTCATATTGACACCAAGAACTGGTCTTATATGATGGGTCAACTTTATACACTACAATCTACAGTATATAATTTTAGCAATATGACATTTGTGCTTACCAAAACATTATGTTAAAAATCAGCAAACAGATTAATTGCACATTGATTGTACATACGTTACAGAAACACAGCTAAATTTGATGCTATAATTAATGAATTTTACAATAGTATAGTCCAGGGGGAAAAAGCCACGACGTGTTCATATTTTAATAGAGTTAGGACAGCTACACCTTTTTGCAAAGTCTAAAATGAGGAGCAAAGTGTTAAGAATTAAAGTTATCTGGCAAATTCATTCATTGTTGTGCCTTTCAAAAATTAAAATTGTTAACCACCACCAAAGAAGCACATTTCTCAAGAGGTTTCATTGCGTGGAACATTCAAGCCTGCACTGTTGAATCACTTAAAATATCCATTTACCTCATAGGACAAGGCTTATCGGTAGAAAGACAATGTACCCACACCACAGTTGTCAGAAATGAAAAGAACTCAGGCCTTTAGAGCTGCCACCCATGTTTGCATGCCACTTCACAATTCCATAGACATAGCAACAATTTTTAAATTACAATTAAATATTTTTAGCGCAGCTCATGACTTAATTTGACCTCTAGTTCCAGCGTTTGCAGGTCTTGGAATTTTTGTTGTATCCCATTTGGGGCTTTATGCGAACGCTTTCCACGTGATTAAGCTTTCAATATCATTTAAAATTTTAGCTCATGAATATTGCGATCCAATTTTGAAACTGCATTCTTCTGAAATAAAAGACACGGCTCATTTCTGTCATGGATGTGGGAGTGGTTTTGGCATCCAGAATTTCAACATTACCTCCCTCTATTCTTCATGTGTACTTCATTTCATGTGAGATAATGGATACATAGGGTGTTACGAGACAGGAACACACTGGGAGTTCAGATGTCATAAATGAGAGCAGGAAACTCAAGTCCTTCATCAAAGTCATCATACCCCCAGGAGGCACTGATGCCCTCATGCACAGTTTATTGAAAGCGCCATAATACAAGCAATATTTTTGAAGGCATGGTGAGTAGAATTTGCATGCAGAGGTATATAGCAATGATGCGTAAAACAAACTTATCTATTTGGCATCTGACTCAACTCGAGAAAAAAAGCATCATAACAGCTGTAAACTAGGAAGTATCACAATTATATAGATTGCAACATAAAGCTATTGAACTTTCTAATTGTTGTACTTCATTACAAACTGTGATGGGGGAAAGGTTTGGTCAACTATAAGGCAGCTGTTCAAGACACTCAAATTTTTTGGTGAAGCACACGCAGAACATTATTTACTGTTAAGTACGAACATTACATGAACCAATTTCGGTAATGGAACAAAACAAAACCAAAAGGGAGCCAGAAATCATGATGCAGAAGCTAATTAACAGATTAATAGACTGATGATGCAAATTCAACTCATTAAACAGTTCACATTTTCCAGATAACTGTAGGATAATTCTAACCAAATTAAGAAACATTACCCTTTTAATGGTATACACAAAAGGATTTATGTCACTCTCAATAATGTTATTGCAGAACAATGTTCCATTTTTAGCTTGAAGTAACTATAACATAACAGCCATCAGAAGAGTCTTATAATTGATGTGGGCCCCAATTCAAAAGCTGATCCATGTAAATACATGATTGCAGACAATAGTAATGCAAGCATCCTTCTTGAGGCCTGTGCTGATAAACTACGATCTTTTGTTTATTCACTTTTTTGAGGGAAAGGATTTGGACTTATATTTGCACCTGGGTTTAAATGTGAGTATTTCATTCGGTTTTCACTGCAAAGAGTAACATTGCTTCAGCACATAGCTTAAAACAACCAATTTGAGTATACTTTACAATCGACTGGACAAAACAACATTAACCAGCAACAACCCTCCCCTCTCCCCAACGATGATTCAGGAGATAAAAACACTGTGCAGTACTGAATTATACATGCCACAAATGTTCTAGATTTAATGTGTGATTTGTTTCAGTTCAGCTGATCTTAATGGCAAACTTAGAAACAGACAAGTCTGGGTTTCTAATCTTACTCACTATCTGCTGATAAAGGAACAGAGTGTGAATGCAAAGTAAACAGCAGATTCAGACTCAACAGTGAATCCTTTGTGGCAGCATCATCCACCAAGGTCCACATTCCATCCTCAGAAAAAAATGATCACTGACAGAGAAATGGGGATGTGGAACTGTGCTTGAGCAGCATATTGGCAAGTTGCATTTTGCTATAAAATACCCCTGTTGCATGATATTAGGAACAAAGAATATCATTGTCAGTGGTATACTGGTATGAGATAGTCCAGGCTGTATTTGTAAATTTAGCAAAATTCAGCAGTCCAAGCACATTTACAAGTGAAGAAAAGCAAGAGTTCATTATATCTGAACAACAATTTGTGCAATGTCTACACTGGGTCGGTGTCATTTGTATTTATACAGAGCACAGAGAAATATTTTCATTTTGATAATTCTTTTTCAGGTAGGTATGTTTTAACACAAATCCTGAGTTATGCAAGTGCAGTGGTATTCTACAGCAGGGGTCTCCAAACCAAGGCCTGCAGGCCACATCCGGATTGGAGTTTGGAGACTACTGTTCTATAGAATCAATGTTAAGGTTTGATGCTGAACTGTTGTTGCAGGAGACTGTTCCTTGCGGCCATTAAAAATGTTACACTTAGCTTTCATAGTAAAATCATTTTCACTATATCTTTAAATCGCACTTCTGTACTTTAAGTGGGTTCGAAGCTGTAGGAATACATTGAGGATTTCATTTTCTACACTTCAGGCAGCACAATGGCACAGTGCTGCCTCACCACACCAGCAACCAGGTTAGATTCCCAACTGGGTCACTGTCTGTGCAGAATCTGCATTCTCTCCCCATGTCTCCATGAGTTTCGTCCGGGTGCTCCAATTTCCTCCCACAAGACGTGCTGGTTGGGTGCACTGGCCATGCTAAATTCTCCCTCAGCGTACCCGAATAGGTACTGGAATGTGGCAACTAGGAGATTTTCACAGGAACATCACTGCAATGCTAATGTAAGCCTACTTGTGACACTAATAAATAAACTTAAACTCATGGAGTCTTGTATCAGCCATGTATCTCAGGTGAGTGTCCAAAGCCGAACTCTCTTCTTCTACTTTATCAACATCCTTCCCACCATCAAAGGGTCAGAAGTGGATATAATATTTGCAGTGTTGAGTCTTATTTAAGATTCTCCAGATGCTGAAGCAGTCCTTGAATGCAGCAAGGGTTGGAAAGTATTTGGGCTTGAGATGCTAAGTGGCAAGTAATGTGTGTACCTATACCTGATCCTATCCATATTCTTATGTTCATACAAGTGCTAGGCTAATGGCCATCACCAATAATTGATCTTCAAGGGAAGATTCTGGCATTAGCATCACTGAATTGCCTACTATAAACAGCCAAAGGGCGACCATTGATTACAAAAACTTAACTGGACTAGGTAAATAAATTCAGTAGCTACAAGTACAGATCAATGGCTGAGACTTCTGTCCTGAGTAACTCTCCTCTACACTCACTAATATTAGGTCGCCATCAGCCATCATCCACTTGCCTGGGTGAATGCAGTTCTGACAACTCTCAAGAAGCAGGTGCATGGGAACACAAGTTCCCCTTCAAACCACATATCATTCTGACTTGGGTTCTATACCTCCATTTATTCTCTGCTGCTGGGTTGCAAAACCTGTAACTCTCTTTCCTGATGGTACCAGGGGTATACCTACACCCTACGGTCTCCAGCGGTTGAAGAAGACAGCTCACCATCACGTTCTCAAAGGCAATTATACATGTGCAACAAAGGCAAACCACCGTCCATCTATTGGCTCCATCTACACTTCCTGCTGCCTCAAAAGCAGCCAGCATAATCAAGGACCCCACACACCCCGGACAGAGTCTCTTCCACCTTCTTCCATCCGGAAAAAGATACAAAAGTCTGAGATCATGTACCAACTGACTGAAGAACAGCTTCTTCCCTCCTGCCATCAGAATTTTGAATGAACGTACCTTGTATTAAGTTGGTCTTTCACTACACCCCCACTATGACTGTAACACTATGTTCTGCACCTTCTCCTTTTCATCTTCCCTATGTACTCTAAGAATGGTATGCTTTGTGTGTATAGTGCACAAGAAACAATACTTTTCACTATAAAACAATACGTGACAATAATAAATCAACCAACACTCATCCCATTAAAGAACCAAAAAAAAAGTTTATTGTATGAAGTGTTCGATCCAATTTTCTCTCTCATTACATAAAAAATTAGAGTTAGTACATATCATACAGACTTCATTTTTCGAAGTGTCCAAAAGTATACATCACACGTTTCTTCCTGCACTGGAACGACTGGAACTAGAAATTTGCAAGATTATTTTAACATGAAAACTTCCCTCAACTAACTTGGATTTTGAGCTGTGCTTAGCCAAAAGTCTTCAAGGTCCAAGGTAGTTCACCACAGCTAGAGAGAATATATTATGAAACAACTTACGATGAGCAACTCAACAGACGTTCCATTAGTCCCTTACTAAATCAGAGAACTGGACTATGCACCAGGTTCAGGTATAGATGCTGTGCTCTTCCTCTCCTGGCATTGACATGCCAAACTTGGGGAAAGCACAGCCAGCAGCAGCCAAACAGAAGAGGAATGGGTGGAGTTTGGTGCTTGGTGTTGACGCACCATTTTTCCCCTTTTTCAGCCTCAGATGGACAAGTGTTTTTACCCAAAGGGTAATAACAGTCTGGAATGTGCTGCCTGGGAGGGTGGGAGATGTGGGTTGCCTCAATCCTTTAAAAAGTATCTGGATGAGCATTTGGCACATCATAACATTCAGGGCCGTGGGCCAAGTGCTGGCATATGGGATTAAGTGGGATTTCAGGTGTTTCTAATGTGTCAGTGCAGACTCAATTGGCCAAAGGGCCTCTTCTGCACTAAGGGTATAGTTGTCCAATTACAACTTGTGCATATCTAACTAATTAGATCATCAAGCACTTCTTTCCACACAATTATGAAGTTTTCTTTCTCGCCAGTGGTATATCAACTCCCCTGCCCCATGGTCTTTTGGTAGAACAGATACTGACAAGCTCAGATTGTGCATAATTCAGAAGTCTTCTGTGTATGGTGTGTGACTGAGACCTCCCTTTTCTTTATTCTTATCTTGGTCTGCTTTAATTGAGACCTGTAGTTTTCTCATAGCTTTCCCTGTGTGACTGTGTCTAGCAACTTGAGATTTTTTTTTAAACTTGAGAGATAATTAATCCTTTTGCTAATAAATCCTACAAGTATTTCAGAGGAACTTTATCTAAAAAATATTGAAAATATAAAACTGACTATCAATTTCAGGTGAGGTTTGAGGAGTGTTTGCAGTGGATAGCATCGATGTGTTTCAGGGGAAACTAGATAAGGTAATAGAGAGAAAAGAATACAAGGATGAGTGAGGTGAAGTAACTGCAGGGAAAAGTTGCACGTATGGAGAATAAACACTGGCATAGATTGTCTTAGTTGACCTGGGTATTGTTGTTAATTGCTTAATTTTTATGTTTTGTCAGCAAATAATTCCTATCACATTTACGCACTATATTCCCATTCCCTTCAGTACAATCTACAATCTAACTTTGCGTGTGCAAGCCCTCCTACCTTTTGAATTTCTGTATGAGGTCAAAGCAAACACTGAAAGGATTTTAATCAGAAGATGTACAGCAGTGGAATGTTTAATGAGATGAATTTACATAATCAGCTTCGTTTTGTGCTGACTAATTTTTGCATTATGGTCTTCTGCTCTGTTTTGACCCATTCCAGAAATTGGTTCCAGTAATTTAAAAACTTCATAATCATCAACATTAACTTGCTTTAATAGAGACGTTTTGGCATCTATTTAAGCTTCTTAGCCAGGAACGTTTTGAATTTATCTTACGTCCCACTCCTGATTGACACCTCAATCTTTTAGCGGTCTATTCTGGCACTGAGATCTTGGTATGTTTTTGGTAACAAGTCCAAGAAATAAACATCAAATCCAGTCTGGTAATAGTTCCCTTTATGCACATATAATGTAAATATATTTAGAAATAAAACCTGTTTAGATATTGTACTTAACTTCAACACAGGCATGAACAACTACCTGCATTCCTCTGCAAAAGCTTTGTGTTTCCCTTAGTTCAGTCCAAATGCAAGGCAGAAAAATGGGAGATGAAATAGAATGAAATTTCAAAACACTAGAACGTAGGATGAGACAAGAGGGAAAAGATAAAAACAATTACAGATGGACACTTCTTTACCAAGTACAGCATGATTGGAGATTGTTGCAAACAGTAAAGTACAAAATAATTTGGTACCTCACCTTTGCATGTACATAGGCCTCCATTTGAGGATTCCAATCCCCACAATTAGAGCCTTGTTTCTGATTTCTATAGATATTTATACTTTTATTTGCAGACTATTTAGAAAGCTGGCGTAGCATTTCATATCTAATAAGACCTGCTTCAAGGCAAAACCTGATGGCAGGCTATAAATTCAAAATAGTATCAATGGTCACTAACACCAATTTG
Organism: Carcharhinus amblyrhynchos; assembly: GCF_965287045.1. Lineage (NCBI taxonomy): Eukaryota > Metazoa > Chordata > Chondrichthyes > Carcharhiniformes > Carcharhinidae > Carcharhinus > Carcharhinus amblyrhynchos. The sequence goes on along the minus strand of NC_137332.1, from coordinate 34,057,764 downwards.
TTCTCATACCAAGTTAAAAGTATTACATTGTGTTTGCATAACGTTTACTTAAAATTATAAAGTACAACTTATGTTAATTTTTTTTAAAAGCAACTGTTTTGTTATGGATTCTGACAGGAATAATTAAAGTGAGTGCATTATGTCTTGTCAGGACTTGTCAGCACAAGAATGATTACAAATCAAACAAAATTAAACCATGGTGCCTAAACTAAATGCAATTAAGCAGGCACTGTTTCTCCACTTTAGTAAACACTGCTGATGGTGGCAGCACTAAAAATAAAATAGAACATTCAGCAAGTCACAACTTGCTTTGATAATTTAATTCGATGAGAAATAGAAAAGCACACACAGTTTCAAACTCATTTCAAGATAGGGATATATAAGTTTAAAAACTTGACTTTCCATTGAAGATATTTAACCTCAAACAAAATAAATGCAACCCACAGGAGAGAAACACACCTTCTATTTTTCCCTATTTATGTAGTGCCAGTAACTCATCTAATAACGAAATCATGCTACCAATGTGGGGTGGGTGTTTCCAACATGCAGATTTTTCCAGCACAAAGAATTCTCCTTTTTCTTGAATTTGAAGAGTCACAATATCTTCAGCAGTGAATCTTGCCCAACTTCTTATTTCATGATGGAGGGAAGATCATTGATGAAGAATCTGAAGACTGTTAGACTGAGGGCATTTCCCCAAGTAACATCCCATGGCAGCAATCTGAGTTTCAATGATTGACCTGCAACAACCATTACAATATTCCTTTTTGTCAGGTACGGCTCCAAGCCATTGTAGAGTTATCCCAAGACCCAGTGACCTCAATTTAGTGAAGTCTTTTGGGGTCATACTTGATCGAATGCTGTGTTGTTGTTGAGGACAACAACTTAAAGTTTTCCTCGGCATTTAGTCTTTTCTTCACTCGAAATAAATCTGGGATGAGGTTTGGAGTTTAGTTGTTACAGCAAAACTTGAACATCAGTGAGTAGTTTATTGTGGTTAGGTTTTGTTTGATGGCACAACTGATGGTTCCTTCTATAATTTTGCTGATTGGGAAGAAGCCAATTAGGAAGCAATTGAGTCAGATTTGTCCATTGTTTGCAGGTAGGAATTACAAGATCAGTTCCTCACACGAGCAGACCATGCTCATAGTTGTACTGAAATAGTTCAGCATGTTGGTTTTCAGCAGCATAATAAGAATGACGCTCTGATCAATTGCTTTTCATTATGTTCAGTTCAGTTAACCACTTCTTAATGCTACACAAAGTAAATTGTGCCTATCATGGTGGGGATCTTCAGACAAGGCAGGGTTGCATTCCTGATAATTTTGCCAAAATAAATTTGCAAACTCTACACAGCCTGATTGCTTCCACTGGTAGAAGTGCTCACCGAGCCACCTGCAGTTAGTTGCCTATCTGGATATGGTATGGTGAGAATATGTCACTTTAATCTGTTGGCATAAGATTACTAATTTAGCTCTACACTGAGGATAGACAGGTGAATGGTAATTACTATTTTGTTGGGAGGATGTTTCTCTGGAACTCCAACAATCAAAAGCTAAGTCTTGTTATTCAAAGAGCTGCTTTTTGCTTTGATGTTGAATATATTCTCTGCTCAAGGTGTGTATGGCACAGCAGAAAGCTGCATAGGGAGCAGAATGCAAAACAGTTGTGGTTTTGGATCAAGTTGAACCATCCACAAATTGAACCAGATGTTGCCATCCTAGTTTGAAAACAGTTTGCCTCAGGAGATATGAAGCACCATATATGTGCATGGTATAGATTTCTGTCCATAACTGACTTTGACTTTTACTCTCTTGATGCCACATCATCACTTGTATTTATAGAACAATGTAATTGCCAACATATGGATAGCTTAAACGGATTTGGTAGGGAAGGGATCAGAAAGATGAAGTTTTTGAGATAAGATAGATACTGCGCAGAGGATTGGGAAGACACAGCATGGGTTCATGAAAGGCAGGTCGTGTTTAACTAATTTATTGGAATTCTTAGAGAACATTATGGGAGCAGTAGACTACAGTACTCCCAGTCAGGCATATCTCCCCAATGTTAGAGTTCGGTACTCCCAGTTAGGTATATCTCTCCAGTATCAGAATCAGGCAGGTGGATGTGGTGTACCTAGATTTCCAGAAGGCATTTGACAAGGTGCCAAACAAAAAACTGCTGCATAAGATAAAGTTAGACAGCATTATGGGTAATGTACTAGCATGGATAGAGGATTGGTAAACTAACAGAAAGCAAAAAGTAGGGATAAATGGATATTTTTATGGTTGGCAATTAATGGCTAGTGATGTGCTTTAGTGGTGTTGGAACCACAACTTTTTACAATTCAGACAGATGATTTGGGATTGGGGACCAAGTGTAGTGTGTCAAAATTTGCAGATGATACTAAGATGAGTGGTAGAGCAAGGTGTGCAGAGAACACAGTCTATAAAAGGATATAGATAGTTCAAGCGCATGGGCAAGGGTCTGGCAGATGGAGTACAACGTTGTTAAATCTGAGGGCATCCATTTTGGTAGGAATAATAGCAAACAAGACTATTATTTAAATGGTAAAATTTGCAGCATGCTACTGCGCAGAGAGACCTGGTATCATTGTGCATGAATCGCAAAAAGTTGGTTTCAGGTGCAACAGGTAATTAAGAAGGCAAATGGAATTTTAGCTATTACTAGAGAGATGGAGTTTAAAAACAGGGAGATTATGGTGCAGCCAAATCAGGTGCTGATGAGACCACACCTGAAGTACTGTGGCCAAGGTAGCTGGAATTGAGGGGATTGGCTTATGAGGACAGACGGATGAGATTGCCAAATGGATACAAAATTGGCTTGATGACAGAAATTAGGTGGTGGTTGTCAAGGCTTGTTTTTCAAACTGGAGGCCTGTGACCAGTGGCGCACCTCAGGGATCGGTGCTGGGTCTACTGTTATTTGTCATTTATATTTATGATTTGGATGAGAATTTAGTAGGCATGATTAGCAAGTTTGCAGATGACACCAAGATAATGAAGAAGGTTATCTCAGATTGCAATGGGATCTTGATCAATTGAGCCAGCGGGCTGACGAATGGCAGATGGAGTTTAATTTAGGTAAACGTGAGGTGATGCATTTTGGTCAATCGAACCAGGGCAGGACTTACTCGGTTAACAGTAGGGTGGTGGGGAGAGTTATTGTACAGAGAGATCTGGGGTACAGGTTCATAGCTCCTTGAAAGTGGAGTCACAAGTGGATGTAGTGATGAAGAAGGCATTCTGTATGCTTGGTTTAATTGGTCAGAACATTGAATACAGGAATTGGGAGGTCTTGTTGAAGTTGTACAAGACACTTAGAACATTGTGTACAGTTCTGGCCACCCTATTATAGAAAGGATATTATTAAACTAGAAAGAGTATAGAAAAGATTTACTCAGATGCTACCGGGACTTGATGGTTCGAGTTATAAGGAGAAGCTGAAAAGACTGGGACTTTTTTCTCTGGAGCACAGGAGTGATCTTACAGAGGTCTATAAAATGATGAGGAGCATAGATCAGCTAGATGGTCAATATCTTTTCCCAAAAGTAAGGGAGTCTAAAACTAGAGGGCATAGGTTTAAGGTGAGAGGGGAGAGATACAAAATGGTCCAGAGGGGCAATGATTTCACACAGAGGGTTGAGAGTGTCTGGAACAAGCTGCCAGAGGCAGAAGTAGAGGCGGGTACAACCTTGTCTTTTAAAAAGCATTCAGACAGTTACATGGGTAAGCGGGATATTGGCCAAATGTGGGCAATTGGGACTAGCTTCGGGTTAAAAAAGGCAGCATGGACAAGTTGGGCCGAAAGGCCTGCTTCCGTGCTGTAAACCTTTATGACCTTATGACTGAGTACACTGGGACTATATTCATTAAAATTTAGAATGGCGGTGGGGGAGATCTTATAAAAACACACAAAATTATGAAGGGAATAGATAAGATAGATGCAAGGAATTTGTTTGCACTAGCGAGTGAAACTAGAAGTAAGGAGCATAGCTTCAAAATAAGGAGGGAGTAGATTTAGACTGAGTTGAGGAGAACTTCATCACATAAAGGATTGTGAATCCGTGGAATTCCCTGCCCAGTGAAGCAGTTGAGGCCACCTCATTGAATGTTTTTAAGGCAAAGTTAGATAGATTTTTGAACAGTAAAGGAATCAAGGGTTATGGTGAGTGGGCAAGTCAGTGGAGCTGAGTCCATGTAAAGATCAGGCATGATCTTGTTGAATGGCAGAGCAGGCTCAAGGGACCAGATGGCTCGATTCAAACAAGGGAAAAAATGGGCATCGATCATCCCTGGCTACAATATATTCAAGAAAGCTAGGAAAGAATGAGAAAAGAAGGGGGTGCCAATATTACCCCAAGAAAGGGATAATGCACTTGAGGGTTCAAAGCTATTTGGTTTGAAATACGGGCTGGAAGAGCTATTACACTGCTAAAAACCATCAAAGGAGGTGGGAAAGAGATAACAGAACAAATGTTCAGGCAAATTGCAGAAAGATGCAACAAATGTAAAGTGGTAACAATGGGAAACTTCAGTTATACTGTCATAAACAAGAAGAATTATACTGTCATAAACAAGAAAGCATTCTGTATGCTTGGTTTAATTGGTCAGAACATCGAATACAGGAATTGGGAGGTCTTGTTCAAGTTGTACAAGACACTTAGAACACTGTGTACAGTTCTGGCCACCCTGTTATAGAAAGGATATTATTAAACTAGAAAGAGTAAACTAGAAAGGCCTTCATTAATCGAGGGATTGAGTTTAGGAGTCGGGAGGTAATGCTGCAACTTTATAAGACCCTTGTCAGACCCCACTTGGAGTACTGTGCGCAATTCTGGTCGCCTCACTACAGGAAGGATATGGAGGCTATTGAGAGGGTGCAGAGGAGATTTACAAGGATGTTGCCTGGATTGGGAGGCATGCCTTATGAAGATAGGTTGAGGGAGCTAGGTCTCTTCTCCATGGAGAGACGAAGATTGAGAGGTGACCTGATAGAGGTTTATAAAACGTTGAGAGGAATAGATAGGGTGGATTCTCAGAGGCTATTTCCCAGGGCTGAAATGGTCGCTACGAGAGGACACAAGTTTAAGGTGCTGGGAAGCAAGTACAGAGGAGATGTGAGGGATAAGTTTTTCACTCAGAGGGTGGTGAGTGAGTGGAATCGGCTGTCGTCAGTGGTGGTAGAGGCGAACTCGCTGGGGTCTTTTAAAAGATTTCTGGATGAGTATATGGGATTTAATGGGATTGGGAGTTATAGATAGTTCTATGGCTTGCTAGGTATGGATGTGATCGGCGCAACTTCTGGGCCGAAGGCCCTGTTTGTGCCGTAGTGTTCTATGTTCTAACAAGGAAAATAATAGTTCAAAGAGAATAGGAAGGGGGAATTCCTGAACTGATCAAACAAGACTTTTCTTGACCAATGTACTTCCAGCCCAGAGGAACAAAGTAGTGTCTGGATTTTGTTCTAGGGGCATGAAGTGGGGCAAGTGAAGTTATTTCAGTGAGAAATAATTTGGGACATAGTGATCACAATATTGCTGGGTTAAGAGTAGTTATGGAGGAGGACAAAGAACAATCAAATGTAAAAAATACTCAACTGGAGGAGAGAGAAGTTAATTCCAGTGAACTCAAAATTCTGGCCCAGATTGGAATCAAACATTGTCAGAATAATACCTGGAATAAGTAGGTTGCCTGATGAGGATATTGGAAAGATTAGGCTTGAATCTGCTGGAATTTAGAACAGCAAGAGGTGACTTGACTGAAATAGGCAAGATCCTAAGGGGTCTTTGACAGGTGAATGTGGAGAAGATGTTTCCTCTTGTGGATAAATCAAGAACTAAGAGCCATTCCTTAAAAATAATGGGTCACCCATTTAAAATGGAGATGAGGCTAAATTATTTTCACTCAAGTTTGAGAAACTTTGGAGCTCTCTTCCCGAAAAGGTGGTGGGAGCAGAGTCTTTGAATATTTTTAAGGCAGAGGTGGAAAGATTCTTTGTAAGCAAGGGGCAGGGTGAAAGATTTTTGGGGGTAGGGGTTGCAGATTTGCAGTTACTGTCAGATCAGCCATGATCTTATTCGATGACAGAGCAAATTTGAGAGGCTGAATGGCCTTTTCCGTATGTTTGTAAAATAGTCAATGAGCAATGGGAGGCTTCCTTACAGAAGAGGAGGAGGATTTGGGTGAAAATTTAAAATGATTTGTAATATTTGTATCAAACTTAACATAACTGGTTAAATAATACCACATGGAATAGTGTAGGGTTAAAAGATTGCCAGCGGCAGCCAACCACACTGTAGAAGATCTCAAAGCATTGAATGAAACAGCAAGCTTATCCACTGGATGGAAAATTAATTGAAGAGAAGGAAATGAAATTAGCCTCTGTGGCAGGTTGGACATGCACATACAGATGCAATCTGCACAATGGAAGACATCAATATTCTTTCGACATTGTTCAACAGCCTCAGTGAGAGAGAACACGCCAATTTAATCAGTATTACGTCACTGCTGCATTTGTAACTGACTTAATAATTCAATTTATTTCTTTGGCATGAGTGATATCTTAAATTTGGAAAATTCAGCATTCCATAATTTATTCCTGTCTATCACATGAGATTAGCTATACAGTAAATACTTGACAATGTTGCTGCTATAACTCAATTGGTACCCTCAATCAATGTGAGAGCTGACACACATCACAGTGCTGAAAATGAATGCACATAACCTGTCTTCTTAAAAAAAAAACACAGATACTACAACAATGGCTGAATGGACACCACATGACAATCGCCAGGCAGGAATGTTCCCTTCCAGTCGGGGAATACTTCAGCAGTCAAGGGCATTCAAGTTCCAATCTTCGGGTAAGTGTTCTCCAAGGCCAACCTTCAAGACGCATGACAGTGCAGAATCGCCGAGTAGAAACTGATAGCCAAGTTCCGCACTCGTGAGGACAGCCTCAAGTGGGATCTTGGATTCATGTCACACTACACCATTTGGCCCGGGCTTGCAAAATCCTACTAACTGACCTGGCTTGAGACAATTCACACCTCTTTAGCCTGAGATTATCCTTCTCTCCACTCACATTGTCTGTAGCTGTAAAGACTCAACAACCTGTTAAGACTCACATTCCAGCCATTATCTTGCAATTGTGTCTTTGTCTACATATGTTGTGTTTGTGAAATCTACCTTTCCGCTCACCTGATGAAGGAGCAGCGCTCCGAAAACTCATGATTCCAAATAAACCTGCTGGACTTTAACCTGGTGTTGTGAGGCTTCTTACTGTGCCCATCCCAACCCAACATCAGCATCTCCACATTAAAACAAATTCAGCAGAGATTGTAAATGTCTTCTGTGTGATCTCTAGTTGCACATGATTGCCCACCTTTTTTTTAAGATTAATTAAGGGATGTGGACATCACTGGCTGGGCAAGCATTTAGTGCCCAAGTGTAATTGCCCATGAACAGAGTGGCATTTCAGAGGATGTAGGAAAGTCTGAACTTTATTGTGCAGCCCAAGGTCTCAAAAAAGCCTACAGCAAATTAATCTATGAAAATCATATCATAAAACTAAAGTTCAGGGTCAACTTAAGAATTCCTGAAAGCTATTATGGAGCAACAGTGTTCTTACAGAAATGTACAGTCACATGCTAACGTGATTATGGTCTGATTCAACAGCATCCAAACATGCTTTATTACTAATTAAAGCAGCAGCAATATGCAGAGTCACCAAATCAAACGTGCCATCAAATAGTTCAATATCATTCACAGGCAGTTTCCTTAGAAGTGGGCTTGCAGCATGGTCACGCTATCTGATAGTGTCAATGTGATTTCAGGTGCTTTACTTCAAAGTGATCAGAAATCAGAGAGTGAGTCACACTGAACAGCCCAAGTCACTTTTCCTTGATTGGCCCATCCAGTGAAATATGGAATAGCACATAATACTACAAGGACAAAACAGCCAGGAGTAGGTGAAGAAGGGGTGGGGTCAAAATCAAAACACTAAAATTACTAAATCTCTTGGTCTCTTGAAAAAAAACATTAATCTCAAGTCCAGAATTGTCCAAGTGTCTGGAAAAACATCACATCATCTGAATGTTCAGGTAGAGTGTTACAAACTTCTTAACTAATAATCATTCAGAGTCAATTAAGTAAGTGAATGCTACCAAAACAAAAGGGCAACATTAAAATTATGAAATATATAATTTGATAAAAATGTATTTACAACATTTGTTAAACAAGTAAAATTAGCAAAAGATAAAAAGGGAACAGCTTGTGTCATTACAGTACGCAAGATCTACAGGAGGGATGGATTGGGTTCTGCACATTTAATGTCAGCAAAGGATAAACTATTCATGGCTCCCGAGGCCATCATTAAAAGTTAACCTACTTAACAAACATACTACTGATAGAAGTTCAAACAACACTTAGGTCATGGAAGTTGATATTTTAAATAATTAATTTAAATAATGATATTTTAAATAATTAGAATAAAAGTTGGAAAATGGATTCTGAAATGCATTAAATCAATTCATGTAACACACTTGAAGTTGATATTAAGATGAATAGATTGATTAGTTACCAATGTTCAGATTAAAACAAATAGTAAAAAAAAAAGAGGATTTTGGATGATTTACTTGAGCATTCGTAGTGGCCACATGCATACTAGCCTACAGAGAACAGAAAAATTGGGGCCAATCTTATGAAAAGATGAAAAGTGCATTGCTTTTGGCCAGAAAATCAGCATGTTTCTCTCCAGAGAGACAGACTGGTTTTCTTTCCAGATCTTCAATACCTTAAAAAATTAAGGGTTTCACACCATCATGCTGGGCTGCATGATTCAACACAGCAGCCAGCTGCACTGAGATTGTGCGCTATATTTAACGGACGGTCCGATCAAAATGGAAATAAACCTCCCCCTCCCACAGCCGAGATCTCAGAGGCTCCCCTCTTCTCCCTACCTCCCCACTGTCAGAACCAATGGCCATCATGGGCATCCCCTGCTCTTGTGTCCACAACCAAATCTGAATGAATTCCTCTCTCCCACAAGGCTCCCAGTGGGGGAAGCCCCTTGGCACAGGTTGGCACTGCCAGCTGTGATGGGAATGGTGTCATCCTGGCAGTGCCACAACCTGTGTCAAGGGGCAGGACCATTCCCTGGCCCCTGGGGGAGAGAGACCATTGTCTCTCTCCCCCAGGGGCCACACTCACCTTTACGCTCCCAGGGAGAACCCCATGACAGATTCAAATCTAGATGAACCTGATGTAAATGGCACCTGTGTGATGTCATGCCACTAATTATTTTTCTGACGAGGGGAGAGATCCTGGAGGGAGTGCTCACTAATGACAAGCTAATGTATTAAAATGAGTTTCCTGGGGTCCCGTGGCATGTTTCATGCCACTCCGCCAGCAAGCAGCCTGCAAGATCGGAACTCAAACTCAGGAGGTGCAAATTGTGCTTTCTGGGTTTTGTGCTTGCGGCACCATTCCTGCAGACAAGAGTGTGCAGAACCAAAGTCTCCCCGTTGGCTTTGAAAATGAAGCAATGTTTTATGTCAACAAACGTCCATAAATGGAAAAAGAACGATTAAAAATACAACTAGTTCTTTCAGCTATTCACCCAAACTCGCCCGTTTTAGAATTTTTTTCAGAAATACGTACACAAAAAAATCCAGAAAAATTAGGACATTCCAGTGTAAAAGCAGATTCACTCAGAATTGTGGTTTATGTATTCTGAATTAATAGGTATTTAATAAAGATTGTTACATATTAATGAGCGGAGAGGATTATAAGTGAGATTCGTTTCAATAATATATCTTGTGCATTCGCAATCTGACAGACTGTCTCTAAACAACAAACATTGACAGTAGTTATGAAATATATATCCATTCTGCCTTTGAAGCAGTGCAAGGAGGTTCACAGTATGCACAAGATGATTAGTTGTAGGACCATAAACATTTACAGCACAGCGGGAAGCCATTGTATCCAAGCTGGCTGCTTTTCCTCAGCATCCAAAATTAATTCTACTGCCCTGTTCACCACTTCTTATTGACAAATAATCCATGCTCCAACGAGTCTCTATAAAAATAAATTACTCATACCTCCCCTTCCAAGTCACTTTGTAATAATTTAAAACTAACTGCCTCCCATCACCAACTTCCCAACCCAAAGAAGCTTTTCCCTGTTCATATTAATTTGCCAAAGCAGGTCACAGTGATTTTTGATATAAATTCCTTGTGCCTCGTATATACATTGGAAAATGGTCAGTGACTAAGTTATGTTTATTTGCTTTTTGAAAACTGTTAAATAAAATAATTCAATGGGCTTTCATGTTGATGACTCTCCAAGACCATCCTCCTCCACCTCTGTACAATTGTTCAACTTCATCCATCTCAGCTCAGCCGCTGCCAAACCTTCACTCATGCCTTTGTTACCTCGAGGCTTCACAGTCCCAATGCACAAGAGACTGGTCTCCCAGATTCCACCCTCTGTAAACATGAAATAATCCAAATCTCTGCTGCCCCATCTTAATAAGTTATTCCTATCCTCTCTCAGTTCACCTACAAGAGCTCCCAGTCAAACAACATCTTGATTTTAAAATTGTTGCCCTCGTTTTTTTCCTTACCATGAGAATCTCCTCCGACCCCACAACCCTTTGCGACAGATCTGTGCTCCTCTGATTCTGGCCTCATGTGCATTCCCAATCAGAACTACTCTTATCACTGGTGACCATGCCTTCAGCTATCTAGATCCCAAGCTCTGGAATTCCTGTTCGATGTTTCTCTCACTTTCCTCCTTTAAGAGGCTTTGTAAAACATATCTCTGACCAAAATTTTGGTCATCCTGCCTAATATCTCTATGTGGCTCGATGTCATACCTTTGTTTCGCAATGCTCCTGTGTGCCTTGGAATGTTTCCAAGGTATTACATAGATATAAGCCGTTAAATTTCACATGAAATTTGAAGATATGCTGTATGTTAGTTAAGGATCAGTCCAGCAGCTGCAATAATGAACAGAATAGGTTTTCTGGTTCATTATTCTGGCCTTGCTACCAAGATTCCTAGATTCTTGAATTTATCATCATTTGGAACTCACCCATCAGGACAATCGAAAATACAGAACTCAAATTAATGCTTACTAAGGTAGGTAGAATAGGGCAAAAAACATAGCAGCATGTCTGATTGGCAGCTTTTTAAATTTATCCGGCATTCAAATTCTGTTTGGTTACGATGAATCTCCCAAAATCCTTTATCTTTCAAGTCTTTGACTTTTACCAGTGGACTACGAAGACAGGCCAGGCTAGCTGACCAACACAACAGTGAAGTTAATTGAAATAAATTACTCCCAAAGTTGATGGAAAAACATCACTTGGGGGAAAAAAAATAATGGTTTTGATTTTGCTGTGAAGAGGAGAGGTTGCTGCTGCGTTTCCAACAATCACTACACTTCAGAAATAACGTCATTGGCTGTGAAGGGCTTTGAAACATCCAACGGTCGTGAAAACAAACTATATATCTTTCTTTTCTTTTTAATATGATTCTCACTGTTGTTTATTCATAAATCAGACACCAGTTTCCCTAAGTGCACAGATGCAGTTAAATGCAAAAATCCAGAGTTTGCTACCCAAAATAAACCGCATGAGAAAAAAGATACCTGGTTAAATTGTACCTATTCAATCAAACTGAAAAGTGTAACATTCCTTTAGTGACATAACAGATACAGACTGAGCTTACCACAAAAAGCGAGGTTTATCCATTTCATTCCAAGTACCTTTTTAATAACATGCTAAATAGAAATTATTGGTGTTTGTTGAAGTGCTGCATCACACATTTGTGAAATAAAAGCGACCGTGGCAGCATAGATTCAAATTGGTCATGTGATAAGAAATGACTGGTGGTGAACTTTTATTTAGGACTGCAGAAAGATTTGGTAGAGATGCTCAAAAGCATGAGGATGCTGAACAAGATAAATAGGCAGAAAACGTTCTCACTCGCAATAGGATCAAGAATGAGAAGGCAGAGTTTGATAGTGATTTGCAAAAGAAGCAAATGTGATGCATGAAAAGCACTTTTTCACACAAGTGGTTCAGGTCTGGAATGCACTGCCTGGAACTGTCGTGGAGACAGGTTCAATTGAGGCATTCAAGAGGGCACTGGATGGCTATTTGAATATAAACAATGTAAGGATATAGGGAAAGGCAGGGAAATCATTATGCTCATTCGTACAGCCAATGCAGACACAATAGGCCAAATGGCCTCCTCCTGCACGGTAACACTGCTGTGATTCTGTACAGAATGATGCTATTCAGGGGTCAGTACGGGAACCATTGCTTTTACGAAATTTATATTAATGATCTCATATTGGCTGTAAAGGGCACAAATTCAAAATTCACAACCACTTCCATCTAAAAGGGCCAGGAGCAATAGATATATGGGAACATCACCAGCTGCAAGTTCCCCTCAAAGCCACTTAGTATTGTTGTTCCTTCACAGTCGCTGGGTCAAAATCCTGGAATTCTCCTCTCAATGGCATTGTGGGTCAACCCACGGACGTAGACTGCAGAGCTTCACGAAGGCAGCTCACCACCATCTTCTCAAGGGCAACTAGGGATGGACAATGAATGCTGGCCATGCCAACGACACCTACGCTTGAATAAAAAATGTCCTGGAGCTTAGCCGTTAACATGGCACGGTAGCACAATGATTAGCACTGTTGCTTCACAGCTCCAGGGACTTGGGTTCAATTCACTGCTTGGATCACTGTCTGTGTGGAGTTTGCACATTCTCCTTGTGTCTGTGTGGGTTTCCTCTGGGTGCTCCAGTTTCCTCCCACAGTCCAAAGATATGCGGGTTGAATGGCCATGCTGAAATTGCCCGTTAGTATTCTGAGATGCACAGGGTAGAGGGATTAGCAAGTAAAATATGTAGGGATATGGGGGTAGGGCCTGGGTGGGATTGTGGTTGGTGCAGACTCAAAGGGCCGAATGCTCTCTTTCTGCATTGTAGGGTTTCTATGATTCTATGATTTGGAGATTCCAGAGCAATCCCAAAAGGTATGGCAATCTTAGTTGTGAGTTACAGTACTTTGCACCAACTATAGTCCCCTCCATACGTCATCACTCGCACTTTCATCTGGTGGCCCAGTTGATATGTATTCAGCAAACCGTGGTCACACTTCAGTTATAAACACATCTGGAGCTGAATTAATGACTGCTTACTGACTTTGCTTTTGTACTTACCCATCCAGCCACTAACATTGTTAATGCAATTGTTGAAAATATACATTCTAAAGCAAATATTAACCTCCTGCCAGCAAACGAAATGCTGAAATCGAAGGTAACGTATTGCATAATTCAGATTAAATATTCTTAAATGTACTTTTGACACGCCATCATAATTGTGACATGCTTCATAAATAAAAATGGACACCAGTCTCTCAGCACAAACGGAAGTGAAATTCTCAAGTCAGAAACGATGATTTACCAGTGAAAGGTTCAATTTCAGTTCTTTCTACCTCATTCTTCCAATCAAATATTTCCCAGCATTTTATGAACAAATTATAAATGCTGTTCACTTTCATCCTTTTTCACTCAACTGTAATGAGCAAAACTCAACAACAAATAATTAAATGGTCAAGTTGATGTATTCAAATAATTAATGCAATTCTGTTTAAAAGCACAGGGCAGAATGCTGCATTTACCTTATTGGTTCTAAGCTACGGGCAGGAAAAATGAATAAACAAAATGGGCAAATTATTATACAATGGAAAGCAAAAGTCCAGTTTCTATGGTCACAACAGCTCTTTATACAAATCCTCATTGGATGTTTCCATAGTATTCTGGGAAAGTTACACAAAATTACTGCTGATTGTTCTGCTTTAAATATCAGGAGGCCATTACATTTTTACCTAAAAATGTCAAATTGCGAGCAAGGGTTTATGGCATTACAAGATACAACCATCATTTTACAATTATTTTCCTTCTGCAGCCATCAAAAAGTGACTTTTGCAAATGTGCACAATTTTTTTTGTATTTTGTGCATTTCTCAATACTAGATACATAGGGTCCGTTTTGACACCAATCTGACAAAGTTTGATTAGCCATGATCTGGTTGAATGGCGGAGCTGGCTCGAAGGGCTGAATTACCTACTTCAACTCCTAATTCCTGTGTTCCTTCTCATTGGCCCGCTTCAGTCAAAAGAGTGAAATCTGCTTTTTGAAGCCCTCGGCATGTCATTGGAAAGAAGTACGAAGGTTTAATTTGGACTATAATATGAACATTATTTTTTAAATAATTTCTGGAGATTTAGCCTTTCAAGAGAATACAAGTGAACTTCCAAACTTATTTTTTCTATCAACAGGTTATCAATCAGGATGCAAGAAAACTTAAGTACCAGGAATAGCCATTTGGCCTATCAACAAACATTTGCTTGAAATATATTTTAGATTTAAGATGGACTGCTTTAAGAGGCAGTGTGTTTTTTTAAACAGAGATTCAGTTTGTCTGGAAGGAATGCAGTAGATAGTAAGAAAGCAAGATAATTACTCATTTTAACCATCTAAGTGTTTATTTAGCAGAAGGCTGAATGCTTGTTTTTAATTAAATTAATAAAATGAATTAAGTATGCAGGGACAAAGTCCTGTGATACTAGAAATGGGAGGAGATAGGCTTGTAAGGAGAAAACAGTTTAATTTTCATTAAATTTTAAATTTTCATTTTAGAATAAAGAGTAGTTGCTGCCTAGAGCTGGTAGAAAGAAGAGGCTGTCTCTCTCTTGCTCACTCCAGAAATTCTCTCAAAGTTCCAAGACTAGACAAAGGTTAAAGTAAGTATGCCTGGGTTTTGCTATGTTTAAAGTGTGTTTTAAGTCTTTAAGATAAATATTGCTTTATTGGAACTGATATAGTGATAAGTTAAAACTTATAATTGTTTCCTTTCAGTTTAAGCATTGTTCAACTTTTAAAAGCCAAGCTAACTAATTTGATATCGCTAAACTGTGTTACTAAATTAAGTTTTTTCTAATAAAAGTTCCTTAGTTTGTCAGTAGAATCTCACCTGGAGCGAAACATCCTATCATTACACTTATGGCAAAATAGAAAAATTGTGAGGTTCTAGTCCAGCTTCATAACATACGTTGGGATTTTGATCAGACACCTTAACATCTTTGATATGCTGAGACTGCCACCTTGCACCCAATTGCATTTTGAACTCATCTCTGCCAAGTTACCTGACAGATAAATTGACAAACTTTTTTCATTTTAAGAAAACGATTTCTCCAGCATTAAATATTAATTTTCACCAGTTTTTATAAGAACATAAGAATATAAGAACATAAGAAATAGGAGCAGGAGTAGGCCATCTAGCCCTTTGAGCCTGCCCCGCCATTCAATAAGATCATGGCTGATCTGTCGTGGCTCAGTTCCACATTCCTGCCCTCTCCCCAAAACCCTTAATCCCTTTGCCTATCAAAAACCTATCAACCCGCGTCTTAAATATATTTAGCGAGGCAGCCTCCACCACTTCAACGGGCAGAGAATTCCAGAGATTCACCGCCCTTTGAGTGAAGAAGTTCCTCCTCAACTCCGTCCTAAACTGCCCCCCCTTTATCTTGAGGCTGTGCCCTCTAGTCCTACTGTCCTTTCTGAGCGGGAAGAGTCTCTCCACCTCTATCCTATCCATCCCATTTATCATCTTATACGTCTCAATGAGATCTCCCCTCATTCTTATAAACTCGAACGAGTACAAGCCTAGTTTATTCAGTCTCTCCTCATAGCTCAACCCCCTCAACTCCGGTATCAGCCTCGTAAACCTCCTCTGCACTCCCTCCAAGGCCAAAATATCCTTGCGTAAGTGCGGTGACCAAAACTGCACACAGTACTCCAGCTGCGGCCTCACCAGTGCCCTGTACAGTTGCAGCAAGACCTCCCTACTTCTATATTCAATTCACCTCGCTATGAAGGCCAGCATCCCATTCGCCTTCCTGACCACCTGCTGCACCTGCAGGCTGGGTTTTTGTGACTCATGCACAAGGACCCCGAGGTCCCTCTGCACTGTTGTATGCTGCAGTTTTTCGCCATATAACTAATAGTCCTTCCTACCATTATTCCTACCAAAGTGGACAACTTCACACTTGCCAACATTAAATTCCATTTGCCAGTTCCTGGCCCATTCGCCCAGCCTATCTAGATCCTTCTGCAGACTCTCCACACCCTCCGCACAATTTGCCGTTCCACCAATCTTGGTGTCATCAGCAAATTTTGACACCATACACTCGGTTCCCCCCTCCAGATCATCTATATAAATGGTAAATAGCTGAGGCCCCAGCACCGTCCCCTGGGGCACTCCACTAGTCACCAACCGCCAATCCGAATAGCACCCATTGACCCCCGCTCTTCTGCCTCCTATTTGACAGCCAATCCCCTATCCACGCTAACACCCTACCCCCAACTCCACGCCCCCTGACCTTCTGTAATAACCTCTTGTGCGGCACCTTATCAAACGCCTTCTGAAAATCAAGAAACACCACATCCACCGGCTCTCCTCTATCCACCGCCCTAGACACATCCTCATAGAACTCCAATAAATTCGTCAGACACGACTTCCCCTTAACAAAACTGTGCTGCGTCTGCTCTATCAAACAATTCTCCTCAAGATGCCTCGCTATTTTCTCCTTGATCACGGATTCTAACATTTTTCCTACAACAAACGTTAAACTAACCGGCCTATAATTCCCTGCCTTTTGCCTGCCACCCTTCTTAAACAACGGCGTAACATTAGTCATTTTCCAATCTTCCGGCACTTCCCCGGAATCCAGCGATGTTTGGAAAATAATCACCGAGGCATCCACTATCACCTCCGCCATTTCTTTCAGAACCCTTGGATGCATTCCATCCAGTCCTGGGGACTTGTCCACAATCAGTCCCTCCAGTCTTTCGAGCACTGCCTCTCTAGTAACAATAATGTCATTCAGGCCCTCCACTCCTACCATCTTTCCATTACTAACACCCGGCAAATTATTCATGTCCTCCTCCGTGAAGACAGAAACAAAAAAGTTATTCAAGGCAATTTTATTGCGATTTTTATTGCGATTCTGGTTTCAATTCCTGTTTTATTTTAAACTATGTTGTATCTTACCCAAGTCATTTAATATAATTCAACAGGATCCCCCTTTAATCATTACTTTCATAAGAACATAAGAAATAGGAGCAGGAGTAGGCCATCTAGCCCTTCGAGCCTGCCCCGCCATTCAATAAGATCATGGCTGATCTGTCGTGGCTCAGTTCCACATTCCCACCCTCTCCCCATAACCCTTAATCCCCTCGCTTATCAAAAACCCATCAACCCGCATCTTAAAAATATTTAGCGAGGCAGCCTCCACCACTTCAATGGGCAGAGATTCACCACCCTTTGAGTGAAGAAGTTTCTCCTCAACTCCGTTCTAAACTGCCCCCCTTTTGTCTTGAGACTGTGCCCCCTAGTCCTACTGTCCTTTCTGAGCGGGAAGAGTCTCTCCACCTCTATCCTATCCATCCCATTTATCATCTTATACGTCTCAATGAGATCTCCCCTCATTCTTCTAAACTCGAACGAGTACAAGCCTAGTTTATTCAGTCTCTCCTCATAGCTCAACCCCCTCAACTCCAGCATCAGCCTAGTAAACCTCCTCTGCACTCCATCCAAGACCAAAATATCCTTGCGTAAGTGCGGCGACCAAAACTGCACACAGTACTCCAGCTGCGGCCTCACCAATGTCCTATACAGCTGCAGCAAGACCTCCCTACTTTTATTTTCAATCCCCCTCGCTATGAAGGCCAGCATCCCATTAGCCTTCCTGACCACCTGCTGCACCTGCAGGCTGGGTTTTTGCGACTCGTGCACAAGGACCCCGAGGTCCCTCTGCACCGTTGCCTGCTGCAGTTTTTCGCCACTAAGTAATAGTCCTTCCTGCCATTATTCCTACCAAAGTGGACCATCTCGCACTTGCCAACATTAAATTCCATTTGCCAGTTCCTGGCCCATTCGCCCAGCCTATCTAGATCCTTCTGCAGACTCTCCACACCCTCTGCACAATTTGCCGTTCCACCAATCTTGGTGTCATCAGCAAATTTTGACACCATACACTCGGTTCCCTCCTCCAGATCATCTATATAAATGGTAAATAGCTGAGGCCCCACAGCTTTAGAAAGTCAAGTTTTGTTGCAATTCACAGTTCATCCCTTTCAAATCTATAATCATTCATGGTTCTCTTTGCTGCACCTTTTCCAATATGCAGAGCACCAGAAAAGATTAAAGTACATAAAATTGCATAGTATTTTAAATGTGATTTAATACTCCATTGAACAAAACCCTGAGCATATCCATATAAGGCTTGTATTACTCTCTCTCAAAATCCACTGTCAATTATTCTCTATCTCAATGTACGCTGCAAAGGAGCAGATGGACTTTCAGCTTGAACTGTTCAGTAGCAGTTTCATGCAACAAAGTGGATTCCAAGCCACTTCACACGACAATTAAGATGCATCAATATTGTTGTGACTTTGAGTCACACAGCTTTTCTTTCTGAAAGGACACCAATGAGCCACTGTTTCTCTCCCCCTCCTTTACGATGCACTTTAAACATCTCCCTTTGATTGAGTTTTTTACTTACCTTAAAATCTCAAAATTTGTGGTTCCATGTCAAATTGCATCGGTAACCTTCTTGTGAAGAGTCTTGGGATATTTTACCACGTTAAAAGGCACTTTCCAAACACAAGTCATTGCTATTGTAGCCAAGGATTTGGCAGCTTTTTCAGGCTCAGTATGTTATTTCTATTCCATTCGCTTTGTACATAATGTTACATATTGTCTTGTTCAATAAGCAACTCAAATTAAATTTCATCAGTCATTTTCTGATTTTCATCAAGGGTCTAAGTTGTTACCTGCACTTGAAATTCAACTGCTCTCACTTTTATTCTATCTTCAAAATTGACAACCTTAATTTGGTGGAAATATTTAGGACATTTATATAAATGACAGCCAAAGGAGATTCAAATCTGCGCTTCCAGAATTCCAGTTTCCAAGCGATGTCATCCCTTTCTAAAGTTTACATCTTATCAATTATCAAAATGCTGCTTCTCTAGTCTGTTCTTTGGAAGGATTTCCATGATTTTGCCTAGTTAAGATAACCTTTTAGTTGACTGATTCAGATTTGCTATGCTTTTAAATGAGGATTACTTCTGTTTCTAGTCCTCTTATATCCTAGATTGATGTTGGTCTCCCACTAAACCTTCTCTATGGTCTACACAAACATCTTTTGATAGATGCCACCAGCACCTGGGATTGGTTTGCCTTCAATCTCTAATTAGCCCAGCATTTTTACCACACCATAGGGGTGGCATAATGGTTAGCACTGCAGCGTAACAGCGCCAGGTTCAATTCAGGATTTGGACGACTGGGTGGTGTTTGCACGTTCTCCCCTTGTCTCCATGGGTTTCCGCTGGGTGCTCTGGTTTTCTTCCACAGTCCAAAGATACGCCGGTTGGGTTGATTGGCCATGCTGAATTGTCTTTTAGCATCCCGAGATAGATAGGTTAAAAGACACTCTGACAGAGAGTCAGTACAGACTCAATGGGCTGAATAGCCTCCTTCTGTACTGGAGGGATTCTAAGATTCTATATGGAGTTCAAAATCCTCTGAGATAATTAGTATTTCATAAGAAAACCAAACAAGAAAGGACATTTAGAACTAGTGATACAGAAAGCACTCTTTGGGTTAAAGTAGATCATTAATATTACATTTAATTTATACACTGAAATTAAAATCTAAATAGAGCATTAAAAGAATTCCATTACTTGGAGTAATTCACAAAAAACGTAAACAAAGCCACAACGTATAAAATTAATTTATAGGATGGAACATTATTTTATCCAACAGGGCTCTAATAAATTGGTGCTGCATTTTTTAAGGCACCACTTGCAATAACATGCTAGACTGGTTAATTACTACACAGAACAAATGTTTTTCCTCTTCTCTTGCTTTTTAAGTCTAAGTGAATTGCCTATTTAAGGGTTTTATACATTAACGAGACTTATAAAAAGGCCTAACCTAGAAAAAGCTTATAAAAAAATCAAACATCGCACGCCAATTTTAGCATGATGTTTTTGGTGAAGTGTTGAAAATGTAAGCCTTAAAAGCAATCTTAACCACCAGCAGCAAATTAAACAAATACACAAGATTTAAAAGCTTTCTCCCAAGGGAATGACAAGTACTAAAACGGAACGGGATCTATGGTGCAATGGTTAAATTCTTTCTTCTCCGATTTTTCTCATATTAGTTTATAAACTTTATATTATTGCTTGCACAACACATGCAAAAGAATAATATGGCTATCAGGTAATTACTGAGTATTGTAGTGGAAAACGATTTTAACCAATGCCACGTTTGCAACACACGAAAGTTCAGATTTGTCAAGGCAAAAGAACAAAAGAAGTTGCCTTGACAAATCTGCTTCGTGCAATGCATGTTCCTTCCCACTGTCCAAGTACATTACTCTCACAGCAGTATGTCTACCTCAACGTTCTGGGAAATCAATGCCCGTTCTCGCCAATAAAGCAGATTTACAGTATTAATTGTTCTGAACAAAATTGTCTGACAACTTTCAATGCCATCCTTCCCCAAGGGCCAATGAAATGTCAATTTTACAGAATTCCCATTTAAAGATGTTTACAAAAAAGTTAAATCTAGGAAAATAATACATGGGATTTGATTTAATCTGGTATCCATTGGGCACTGCACAAAGACGACACAAACGAGGTTAATTTGCATCCACAGCCATTAATAAACATGATCCTCTATATCTCATTAGCACTAGCTAAAACTAAATGTGAGCCCAAGAAACGAGAAAAGCATTCTTGTGCAGAGAGGAAAGAAAAAGAGGTGGGACAGGTTGCTGAAGTTGCATGTCAGGCCAAACCAAAACGAAAAACTTTTCAATTATTTTGTAATAGTTCTCCATACCACAAACTAGACACAAGTTAATTTCAAGAAAACATCGTTGGATTTTTCCGGGGGAGTCAGTTCCTAAAAATTATATACCTAAACATGATTCAATCCCATTTTTTTCCTATTACCTTGGTCAATCCAATGGAAACTGCAAGACACGTATTGACAATAAGTGCGACAGAAAGCAAGCCAAATTGAAGTAAATTAATTTGCAGACATATAAATGGCTTGCACAGAAAGGTCTTTCCATTTATCATTTTGCCTTTCTTTTCAACATGCTGACGTCGGCTGTGGTATCATTCCGCAGTTGCCTGCAGCTCAACAACGCTGGAGTAAGAAGTCATTTTTGGTGCATAAGTTTTACGGTTTTGCTTCATCAATGTCACTGCATGCATATTTGTAATAGTAATTATCTGATGACAACCCTGTTTAAATTTTATTCACTCTGGCACAAAAACACAGGTCAAATTGTCTCAAAACTTTGTTAAAACCCTTCAATCTAGTCAGAACACCATTTTTACATTTGTCCAAGACACCAGAAACAACCCAACAGCAAAAAGAACAAAGTCAACAACTCCAGACTCCCCCTCACACCACAGTTCATCTCCAAGACACTAACTACATTTGGGTTGTCTCTCAATGACCTGTGGAGTAACACCCAATTTTTACTCCACTTTTAAAGTTACACAGAAATGCTCAGAGTGAACCAGGCAAGCACAAATCTATCTCCTTGCTTGCTCCAAAAAAAAATTCAAATTAAATCCAATTCATGTTCCCAAAGGAGACATCAAGATCTGAGTTGACAGGATAAGGCATTGCATTCCACTTTGGGCTTGATCTGACACTTAATCTTAGCCAAAAGGCCAAGTAGCAGAAAATGTTCTACTGTTCACAAACATGCTGTCAGCTGGTATATTGGCAAACCAAGCTTTGCTTTCAAACCAGCTTGGTCCTACAATTAAGTTTGTTTTGTCAGACTGCCCATCAGACAAGTTATGGATGAGAGAAAACTTTATTCTTGTTAGGAATTTGGAAAATTAATGAGGTTAACAGTTGAACTTGACATGAAACCAAAATAACAGACAAGTAACAAGATTAGCAGGCAGCTAGAGGAGTAATGAGATGCGATTTTCCCAATTAACAAGATTAGCAGGCATCTGGAGAAATTGAGGTGCGAACTGCCAATATTAGAACAATTTTTTTTACCAAAGTTTATTTATTAGTCACAAGTAGGCTTATATTAACACTGCAATGAAGTTACTGTGAAAATCCCCTTGTTGCCACACTCCGGCATCTATTCAGGTATACTGAGAGAAAATCCATTTTTCCAGCATATCTGTCGGACCAGAGATCAGTGGGGCAATACAAGTGACTATTTGAGAGATGTAAACAGCCGTATCTATAGGGTAGAATATCAAAAAGACTGAACAGTATAACTGCTAGCACCACCACTGGGTAGTAGGCGCATTTTCCATCCAACAGTCAGGCAGACCATCTCTATCTAATCTTCTGAGGGGTCAGTTCCATTCAGGATCAGGGCCAGGGAGGTCTGTCCCATCTAACATTTAGAGCCACAACATATTATTGATATTCTGCTCAAAGATGAGGCTTTGTTCTTTTGCTGAACCAGGAAAAGAAATTCTCAGACTTAGTTACCACACAATACAGCTTAGATAACCCTGAGCTGGAGTTACTAAGTGGGTTTTGTTTGGGAAGAGGCGTGTCTCAGTGAGCTCAGGAAATGTGGATATATTTTGGGAACAAGAGGTAAATTCATGAATAATAAATCTCTCCATTTTAAGTGTCCTGGTGTACATTCGTCTTTTTTGTGTTTTTTTTTGTTTAACTTCAATAAATACTCTTTATTGTTTACACAACTGGACTGGTACCTCACTGGGTTGTACACTGCTCCTCATATTATTCCAAGCAAACATACATCACTAAGAACTGATGTTTCAAGTTATGTTTTGGGGTTATGAGACACTCTCCCAGGTAACATCAGCAGGGTTCTTAGCAAGTGGAGGGAAAAAATGTTGATTTGCCTTGCACCTTTAACCTGAATCTATCCCCCATCTCTGATGGCTTATTGGACCAGTTGATGTGCTCACCCCTCACTTTCAAACTCCACATCTTGTTCATCATCAAACACTCTTACTTCCAGCTTCTTGCCTCACACATACTTTATTCCCAGCAGATTTGATTAGCCAATGCCTTCCTTTCAAATTTACATATTTCCTTTCTACATATCTCAAACCAAAAATTCCATGACCCACATTCTGCCTTGCATCAACATTATATTGCTACCCTCCAATGGTTGCATGCTCTCTCATCTACATTGTTCACACATAAAAGGCATTTATCTAACTTTCCCTGAAAAGATGAATTTCTGCTTCAGCTGCATTTTACAGCCATCTTGCAGCAACCTTTTAAATAAAGTATTCTCTCCCTTCACTTTTTTCCTTTTAAAATTTACTCACTCATGCGATGGGAGCTTACATAACAAACATATAAATTAGGAGGTGTAGCTCACTCGGCCCCTTAAGCCTGCTCCATCATTTAATAAGATCATGGTTGATTGGATTGTAGCCTCAACTCCACATTCCCACCTCGCCCCGATAACCTTTCACCCATTTCCTCATCTCCTCAAGAATCTATCTACCTCTGCCTTAAAAATATTGAAGAGGGTTCCAGGGACTTTCAACACTCAAAAAAAACTCTCCTCACCTTGGTCTTAAATGGATGACCCCTTGTTTTTAAATAGTGACCACTAGTTCTAAATTCTCCAACAACAGCAAACATTCTCTCCACATCCCTCTTGTCAAAGCCCCTCGGGATCTTTTGTGTTTCTATCAAGTCGCCTCTTAAACTCCACTGGATAACAAGCCTAGCCTGTCCAGCCTTTCCTCATAAGGCAATGCGTGCACTCCAGTTATTAGTCCAGTTTACCTTCTCCTGAACTACTTTCTATACAATTACATCCTTACTTAAATAAGGAAGCCAATACTGTACACAGTATTCCCTAACTAGGCCAGCATTTATAGCCCATCCCAAATTGCATTTAAGCAGGTGAGCTGCCTTCTTGAACCACCACCCCACCAATTCCCCACACAACTCTCAATGCTGTGAGTGGGGGCAGAATCCAGGAATTTGACTCAGCAATACTGAGCAACATAGTTTAGACACAGGACAACATCTGACTTGGAGGGCATTTTAAAACTTCTAACCACTAGTTCACAAAAGGCTCCCCAAAAAACAGACTGCAAACTGATCATTTCAATTCAATTGCGTCCTCATTTTATAAATACCCACACAAATCGAGTTCTCCAAATCCAGTTCAGCTTTTACTTTTTAAACAACCAGAGAACAGGCCTCTTTCATCCAGCTCCCTGTCTTAAATTAAGCTAGGAGACCATAGGTTTACACTTCCAGTTGTTTGGATGATGCTCTCGAAGCTGAACCTTCCAGGCAGTTCCCAGTCGTGCACCTCAATCTCTTTACTTTAACCCAAAGAAACACTGGTGCTTACCTTTCAGCTTTCTGCTTCAACTCAACAGGAGATTGAAAGGTTATACGTTCCCTGAACAGCAATCAATGCATGATCCCTGTTCAGACACCTGGATGCCAATCAGACACCCAGGGGAAAAGATTAACTACTGATGTGTTGGCCTATGTCCAGCTGTACAGCAAGAAACAAAGCAGAAAAGGTAGATCTTTCTTAGACCCCGAGGTACGCGTGTTCAAACCTGTGGCAATTAGTGAATAGTTAATTCCTGCATGGTCAGCTCCAAGGATGATCATGCCCTAGAGACAGAGTCCCGATAAATGATTTGAAAATTTCCTGTTCCAAGACTCCCTAACATTCCATGTGGTTGATAAGCATTAGATAGATTATTCTTCACATTGTTTCAAGGCTTCCTATCCCTCTGACCACAAATGATTATCCCATGAAATCAGAAGAGGCTTCAAGAATTCCTTAATTAGTTCCATCCTTTTAGTGTCTTGCTAATCATAGGTATTGGTACCCTTGGAATGTTTCCTATCCCTTTATAATTACAGGTTCTTAAGTCATTTTGTTGCTTGTATCCTGTGTGTAGGAATACAACACAGAAAACACTTAATACTGATTTTCTGCTAAGTGTTAGCTTCAAAGTTGAATTGTTTTTTTATTATTTTTTCATTCATAAGAACATAAGAACATAAGAAATAGGAGCAGGAGTAGGCCATCTAGCCCTTCGAGCCTGCCCCGCCATTCAATAAGATCATGGCTGATCTGTTGTGGCTCAGTTCCACTTTCCCGCCCTCTCCCCATAACCCTTAATCTCCTCTCTTATCAAGAACCCATCAACCCGCTTCTTAAAAATATTTAGCGAGGCAGCCTCCACCACTTCAACGGGCAGAGAATTCCAGAGATTCACCACCCTTTGAGTGAAGAAGTTCCTCCTCAACTCCGTTCTAAACCGCCTCCCCTTTATCTTGAGGCTGTGCCCCCTAGTCCTACTGTCTTTTTTGAGTGGGAAGAGTCTTTCCACCTCTATCCTATCCATCCCATTCATCATCTTATACGTCTCAATGAGATCTCCCCTCATTCTTCTAAACTCTAACGAGGCGCACAAAGATCAAGTTAGCAAATTCAATGGTGACCAATCTGACTTCACCCAATTGTCTCTCCTATACATTCTCACAGATATGCACCCAAAAATTAATTGGTTGCACCATTATTTCAATCTATTCAGCCCATGTTACAGACAATGCACATTTAAGCTCATACTGTTGTATAGTCTTATTATCTGCATTATTAACACCACTTGCATTCTTAAAACAAAAACAGCAAGGAGATATGATAACATTCCACTTAATGATTTGTCCTCATCTCTTCCCAGAGCACCATACTGCTTATGACTAATTTGTTTGGAATGGTAACACAACGAAAGCTGTCCAAATGGTTCACAGTGCGATGGCTGAATCACTGTATAATGACTATCTGCGCCTCCTTTTGTATTTTAACCACTGATTCTTTTTTTTCCCTGTCAGTATGCCAATATAGTATATATCAGCAGCATAACACAAAGGTTTGATTATTATACAGTTCTATAACTGCAAAAGCACAAGAAACATTTCAAAATATGCAAACTACGTTTGGTTAAAAAATCCTTTCAGAGCTACATGATTGATTTGAAAATGACAGAAAACCACACTGGACAAAAAACACATATCGGTTAAACAAATTGGCACCTACTTGAAAAGCAGAAAAATTTTGATTTTGTTCTTCGCCATTTTCTGTGTTTCTCCTGATTCCTGCTGAGGTAACATATTAGCATGTACCTCAAATGCCTTGACCAACTCTGTGAGAGAGCTCAAATACTGTATATACTCATGGAAAAGTCAACCTTATTATTTTTGGCCTAAAAAATATGATTTTTTATTTACCTCTTGTGAAAGTGGGCCCAAATATTACAGGGATCAAACAATGTTGGTTATTAATCAGTGAACTTTTTAACCTCCCTTCCAATATATATTGCATTTTATATATTTCTATTTGGTCGCTAACGATTCTCTATCAATTCTTTCATAGGATGTGGATGACGCCAGCAAGGTCAACATTCGTTGTCCATCCCTAGTTGCCCTTTGGTGAGTTGCCTTTTTGAGCAAATAATGGAGACTAAACTTTTTAGTCAAGGGACTTTTGACAGCTCATTATAAATTTGAGCCAACTTTAGGAAGGCTGCAATTGGAAAGTTCAATTATTAGTCAGTAACAAATAATGGGATTATTAGCAATATTTTGTTATGATTACTTATCTATCCAAATAACAGGCATCAGCCTTGTACAGCATCACCTGACAGCATTTTCTTTTTGCCCAAAGTCAGCAGGAAAAGAGAACTTTAATAAATTTGGTCCAGGGAACTAAAGTTCTTTTTACTTATATAGTAACAGTGGTCACACTTCAACAAGTATCTTATAGGCTGCAACGCACTTTCCTACATTGGGAAGTCACTACATAAATGCAAGTCTTTTGAATCTAAGCTCAATTATTTAGAGAGCAACAAAACATGACAGAAAACATACATGAAATACTCGCAACTTATTTGTATTCCTTTCCATCAACGGTTCCGGATTTCACTGCAAATCCACCGAATAGTTACAAGTTGCACACTCATTTGCTGGCAATGTCACATCAAGCCATTTCATCACAACCAAAACTCATTTTGTGGAGAAAATAAAGTTGAATGTGATAAAGTAACTGGTACTATGCACTCTGGTACAACTGTCTCCTCCCCTTGCTGTGAGAAAGGTCCTCAGTGAATTTACTATTGTGAGCATCACAATACATTAAAGTACACTATACCTATATTCATGTCATTGTACATAAAAGAACACCTTTATTCAGCAGCGTTACGGTCATTTCAGCAGCTTAATTAGTACAAAAAGGAGAAAGAAATCTATTTTCAATGCCATCTGTCATCAATTACCCATTTTTATGCATCTCAAATGTAAAATATTTCAGGAGGAACCACACTACTTCTGTAAGCAGCCTCATAAATATGCCAAGAACAGTGCTACAGATGTGTAAATTAATCCCACAAGGCTTTGTGCCAATATGATGCATTATTGCTGCATCAGGTGTTATCAAGCTTCACAGAAAAAGCAATTTTTATTGGAAAATATTTTGCTTTTTGATGGCAGAGTCTCAAGGCCTAATGAGAACAAATAATGTCTGCACTTTTGAGTGACAGTAACAGCATTTCTTCTGTCAAGCTACAAGCCTGCAAATGTTTACTCCCTTGGTCCAAAACCAAATTATTATTTAACACTTGTCACCAGGAGAACAAAAGCAGACAGCTCAGCAATATGTTCTGGGGTTTTTGTTTTTAAAAAGGTGCTACTGAAACACATTTCTGAAATTGTTTCCTGCCTCACGTGTATCATTTAAATGAAGATTCAAGGAAATATTAATATATAGAGATTATCGGCCATGATTTTTTCAGTTCATGCTGGTTATGAGAAAGCAGGGGAACAAATGGGTCCACTCATGCATCTGGAATGTTATGTTTATTGTTAAAATAGAGAATCGTCCACCAAAATAGGAACAAGATATTATTAACATGTAGACTGAATAGAAAATTGTACACGCTGAAAGAACAAAAAGAGTACTATCATTTCATGAAGTCAATTTGTGACCAAGTGGCAGCTACAATATTCACTTATATATTCTGTTCATGTTCTTGCTATTGTGTTCCTTTCGAACAATGTTGTACTTTTTTTCTCTTTTATGACCTATTATCTGTTGTTATCCCTTTCTATCGGTCAAAGATTTCACCTTCTGGTACATAGCTCTCAGTGATTTCTTTCCATTCCAATACTTGATCACACATCTGATTTCGCTATTTCTCTTTAGCGTGTCAACAAGCAGTCTTCATTTTCTTTTCAATTTTATCACATTCGGACGTTTCTTTTCTTTCCTCTTCTTATCACTGCTCGTATCTCATCTGCTATCTACCCCTCATCCCAACTTATTTTCTGGCATTATAACATTTCCCTTTGTATACTCTCAGAATCACAATGTTACAGTGCAAAAGGGGTTCATTTGGTTCATCACGTCTGCACCAGCTCTCCAAATAAGCAATTCCCTGCCTTTTCCCCTTAACCTGCACATTCTTCCTTTTCAGGTAATAACATAATTCCCTTTTGAATGCCTTGACTGAACCTGCCCCACCATACTTGCATTCCAGACATTAATCACTCATTGCGTGAAATCATTTTCTTTCATAATTGCTTTTGCTTTTTCTTTAGCCCATTACTTCAAACCAAATGCCCATTTTTACTCAATCCTTACAAGAGTGGAAACTGTGGGGGTGATTCAACCTTCCTGCTGCACTGAGACTCTAGCAGTGGTCGATTTGCGCTGGGAGTCTGGGCCTTCACAAGCCTTGCAGCACTGGATTTCCAGCACAGTCAACTCCACGTCAGGAATTGAAGCAGAGTTGCCTCATGTATGCAGCAGCTCACTGTAATACAACATAAATAGCCTCTCTGTCCAAGTGGGAAATTCACAGTAAAAAGTCTGACAACACCAGGTTTTAGTCCAACCGATTTATTTGATAGTAAACGCACAAGCTTTCGAGGTTTCCCTCTTCGTCAGGTGAATGGAGAGTTCTGGCCTCGGACAGAGCATATAAAGCACAGACAGTTTAGAGATTACTGATTAGAATGTGAATCTTTACACCTAACCTGCTGTTCAAGTCCTAAAGTGGCTGACAATGTGTGTGGAAGGAGCACTGATCACAGGTTAAAGAGATGTGTATTGTCTCCAGACAGCACAGTGAGTGAGGTTTTGCAAACCCAGGCAAGTCACGGGGGTTACAGATAGTGTGACTTGAACCCAAAATTGCCAGTGCCCGGGGGCATCTTGCCATTGCCTACCGGACATAGGATAGTGCCAAAGGGACGTGGGGGTCTCGCTTCCATTCTGCAGTCGGGATCGGTGGCAGAGGGAGGGAGGGAGGCCAGCCAGTGATCAGGGCTGGCCATCAAGGTGGCAGCAGGAGTGGGAGGGGGAATTGGAATAGACCCCACTGGTTTCTGGAGTGAATCGTACTAGTGCTCTCTGCAGTACACAGATTGTGGGAGATTGATTTTGAGACTTCTGCTGAAAAAACCTGCGTGGCTTACTCCAGTTTTAATGCAAATTTAACATTTCGAATTTTTTAAGAAGAATCCCACCACCACACATCGACTCTGTCTCAACCCACACTCATGATTTTCAGTATCTCGATCAAAGTTCCTCTCAGCATTCTTTCCTCCAAGGAAAACAGTGACACTCATCCAATCATTTTCATAACTTAAGTTCTCCTCTGAGGAACCATTGTCATGAATCTTTTCTACACTCTCTCCAATGCTTTCAAATCTTTCTCAAATGCAGCACCCAGAACTGGAAGGAATACTCCAACTGAGGCTGACCTTATCCATTTTACAAAATCAACATAATTTTCTTATTCTTGTATTCCATACCCCCATTATTAAAGCCTAGGGTACTGTGCTTTACTAACAGCTCTCTCAACCTTTCCTTTACCTTCAATATTTATCCAAGCTCCTCTTCTCCTTCAATCCTTTTAGAGTTGTGCCTCCAATTTACATCGTCCATGATTTTGATACCAAAATGAATCATTTCATATTTCTCTACACTTGAGCTTCATCTGCCACCTGTCCACTTATTCCACTAACTTGTCCACGTCCTTTTGAAGTTCTGCACCATCATTCTCATGGTTTACAATACCTACAAATTTCACTTCATCCGTAAGTTTTGAAATTATGCCCTGTACACCAAGGTCTCGGGTAGTAACATTTATCCCAAAACAAAGGGTCTCAGCAGCGGTCCCTGGGAACTTCCAACCCCAAAACATCCATTAACTACTAGTCCCTTTTCCCTTCACTCTTCTTTCTGCTGGATTTGTCTATACTTCTGGTGTATACTGTATGAATGTACCATTCTTTTAATGCCTTTCAATGCCTATCCAGTACAGAGCTAGCCTGAGCTTACATTTTTCCATTCCCATGTGATTTTCATGCGTCTTCGAGAGAAGTTCTTCCTGTTTAATTTTCATTATGATTATTCTGCATCTTCCTCACAGGGCACCATTCTCCAGTGAGATGTCACCTCTAATAGACCCTCTCAGGTTATCTCTGGATCACTTGCTGAGATGGCCTGATAAGATATGGAAAACTTAGCCAGATTTTATTGGTAATATCAATCTATCTCACATCTCCAGACATTTTTCCATGTGTTTTCTATTTCTTGTTCTGACAGCTCGGTTTGTTTTGATTTCTCAATCCTGAGACATTTATACTTTTTCTGTAAATTACTTTTTGATACAAAATACTGTTTGAAAGGGATGCAATAGCAAAATGATGAACACAATATGCATGTGAACTATATGATGACCCAAAGTGAGCAAGTCTTCGAGACGCAAAGGCAAATGGAGGACAAAACATTATGGGCAAAACTTTGCGCAATTGTCGCAACGGGGAAGGTGGGGTGCCATTCAAAAATCCATTGACTCCAGTAGTTCTGGGTGATCCCACTGTCAGGCGGGGCCATAAAATTCAATCTAATGATGTCTAAAATAAAGAATGCTTTAAAATTGATGAGTACAGGTTAGATAATTATGGGGAGAGGGCGGGAAAGTGGAACTGAGCAGCGACAGATCAGCCATGATCTTATTGAATGGCGGGGCAGGCTCGAAGGGCTGGATGGCCTACTCCTGCTCCTATTTCTTATGTTCTTATGTTCTTATAAAGCAACAACAGAACATCTAAAAAACCTTGGAGAATCAAAATTAGTGGTGCAAACAGAAATTTTTACAACAAATATAGACAGAAAGATATATCCCAAGTGACTTGAGACAGATATTATTGGTTAAGTTAACCAAGAAATCTAAAGCAATGGAGTGCAGTTCATTTTTGAACTAAAAGCTGAGGGAGTCATCTCATTAAAGGGAACCTGAAAATTGTAACAGAAAGAAATAACATATCTGGACCCAAATTTGGTGAAATGCAGCCTTGAGTAGGAACAAGAGAGGGAACGTATAACCCAAGAACCAACTTTGATAAATATCTTGAAGTAAACTAGAACATTTGCAATATGCTTCATAAATTATAAAAATGCATTCAAATGTATTTGTCACCAAAAGCTAATAGATGTGTTGCTGCAATATGGCATTGACAATAAAGATGTGAGATTTGTTCAGAGACAAGAGTGGGACCAAATAGCAATCAGGCTACAAAAAGGGACACACTTACGTTTCAAATGAAGAGGGGTATGCAACAAGGCTGCGCACTGTCACCAAAATTATTCTGTCCGTATACAGAATAAATATTCAGTGGCAATAATTGGAGCCAAGAACATAAATTTGCTGATGACATTGCAAGACTTACAGAATCGGAAGAGATATTACAAAATAGCAAGGATCAAGTAAAATCTGGAAGTTTAGAATATGGATATACACCAAAATAACAAAAACAATGGTCATTGGAAAGAACACATTCAAAGAAACTAGAATGGAGATTGAAGTGGGTGGTGTCACACTAGAATAAGTAAACAAGATGACAGATAGAAAGAACCAGAAGTAATTTTGTGAAGATCTGAGACATGTTAACAAGAAAATTCAAGCTTCTAACAAGAAAA
The DNA here is from genome assembly GCF_965287045.1 of Carcharhinus amblyrhynchos. Taxonomy (NCBI): domain Eukaryota; kingdom Metazoa; phylum Chordata; class Chondrichthyes; order Carcharhiniformes; family Carcharhinidae; genus Carcharhinus; species Carcharhinus amblyrhynchos. Next base: position 34,025,584 of record NC_137332.1, on the reverse strand, counting down.
AAACTCAGGATTCAATTCAATTTTCTGTGCGCCTCAGAAATCTGGACAATAAGTAATAGAAATCTTTGAAATGATGCACGTTCAAAATTCCATATACAGACCATCAGACAAATGAAGAGGTACTTGAAGTTGCAGGAGCAAGAAAATGTCAGTATATTTCAACCACTTGATCAGAGCTGAAAAGCTACAGGGACCTCTCCTAGAGGGCAAAGAGGAGGGCAACAGAAAGCAGGGTTGAACTTCAGCACTGTTGGATGACAGAGTAGTTACAGAGAAGCTACAGTAGATGTGTGAAGATGGCTCAAGACAGACAAACCTGGCATTCCATGACAACAGATCTCTTGGTAAAAGGAGCTACAAGCAGCAGCCATAGCAGACAATTACAGCAACTATTCTGTAATTAGGAATCAATTCATTCTGTGATTGCACTGTGCAGTAGCGGATGGGTTAATTTTGCTTAATTTTTAAAAGGCTGCATATGTTTTGTAACAAATCATGTCAAAGCCTGGTAAGCTCTCATATTGAGCAGTTTAGATTCCATTATCTGACCAATTCTCATTCTTCTCTATTCCTCTGCTTCAATGGAACAGATAGGAGAGGAATACAAATCCAAAATACAGTGTATGATGGAAATGTGAAATACAAACAGAACATGCTGGAAATACTCAGCAGGTCACCTGTCATTTAATTCTCCACCTATTCCTCCCTGTCTCCAACCTCCTAAACTGTTCCAATAAGATTCAACATAGGCTCGAGGAACAGTGTTTTGTCTTTTGATTAGTTATTTCACAGCCTTTCAGACTCAACATTGAGCTCTACTATTTCAGAACATAATCATTGTCCTTGATCTTCTGTTCTTTGTTTTTGGATGGCAGCTGTTCGTGATGATATTCTTATCCCATTTATATCTTTTCTAGCCCTTTCTTTTGATTACTTCCCTATTACAGGTTGAGTACGATATACCAAATTCCACTTCAGATTTCAGGGAATTTCAGTTTCCAGATCCCATATATCGGCCTCGACCTACTTCTACTACAAAGAGCGAAGTCTAGGCTAACTACAGACTAAAGTAAATTAAATTGCTACAAAAACATGATGCAATACAGCATAAAAAATACATGATACTTGTGATAAGTTCCTACCCATGGTGCCATCTGCGATTTTGCTTGTAGGAAAGAACTAGTAGGCAAAAATCACAAGATAAACAGTGCAGATAAACAATTACATTTTCCGCACTAAAGATCAGGTGCAGTCGGAGAGGTTCAAATCAGTTCAGGTCATGTCAGTTTGGGCTCACAGAATTCCTGCACTAAAGGTTGATGAGGTTCATAAAACAAATGTGATTTTTGGATGGATTTGGTTTTCAGATTTATGGATAAAGGATACTCAACTTGCACCATCACCTTTCGCCTTATAACACTGTCCCTTTTGTCATTTTTGTCAGTAACAGCCAAACACTCTGCAGGTTGATGCAGAGTTGGACTTCATCCCCAAGAAGGAAGCCTATCACAGCAGCACCAAGAGCTCATTAATGGGCACTTCCTGGACTGCAATCAGTCTGAAGAAGACCCAAAGGATCCCAGAGTGAGGCAAGTATGCGACATTGGGCAGGCAGAGTTTGGCCAGCTGAAGCAGAGGTTATAGAGGGTTGAGATGTGGGTTTTGGAGAGCAGGCAGATAGGAAGGGGGAGATCTAATTTTGGCGGGGGGGAAACCATATTATTGTTATTAAATTCAACTGACCTTTAATTATTCATTTACTAATTGCTGGAGAGCTGCTGATTTCAGTGCCCTTCCACTTACAAAGTTATTGGGATGAGCTCAAAGGTGGGTGGGAAGGTGGTGGTGGGCGGGAAGGTAGTGGGCTAGGTTTCCACCCTATTTTACATGGTCCCATCGAAAATATACATAAAATGCAGCCCCGAGTCAAAAATCTGGAACCCCCTTGCTAACAGCACTTTGGTGTATATACACCACGTGGACTGCAGCAGTTCAAGGCAGCAGCTCACCAACAGCTTCTCAAGGGTAATTAATGATTGACACCATATGCTGACTTTGCCATGATGCTCACATCCCTTGAAAAATAATTTAGAAAAACACCAGGCAAAACAAATATGCTACAGTATCACTTTTTTATAGTAGAGAACCATAATTCCAAGAATCTAAGTTAATGCAATCAATTGAAGGAATGCTCCCAGGTATGCAATGAATTTGTTACATCAAGCAATCTTATTATCCCCAAAAAAAACCTCAAGTATTTACCAGATGAGAATGTTGCTCTGTGGCAAAAGTCACAGAAATCGTGATTCAGAAGCCATGCACCTCAAAGGTTTTATTTTTCAAATTAGGTTCTAAGACATGGATCAATTCACCTCAGTACTTTAAACTTTTGCTTTCTTAAGAGAACTGAAAGTTAAATGCAAGAAAATGAAGCATCTCACTAATGGGTTTTATGTATTTCCAGTAAGATAGAGTCAAGTACAATTTTGATCTGATATAAAAGCAGACTCTGGAATCTGAAGCAAAACAGAAAATGCTGGAAAAACTCAGATCTGGCAGAGGAAAAATAGAGGTAATGTTTTGAATCCATACGATGCCTCTTCAGATCTGTTTTGCACAGTGAAATTTACAGTTTGTGAATACTACATCTATGTCAGTTTTTATTTCACCAAAAACAATAAAACGTAATGCCAATAATAGTGAAACATCCTGGAGTTTGTGCTGAAATCTGATGCAAAATAAACTCTCATTTATCTTGTCTTTCCGAAAAGTCCCAAAGCATTTCATTAAATGATTTATTCAGAGATATTACTACTTAATATACATGACAGCCATTTTGCACACATTAGTTCCAGAAACAACAAAAGGTCAAATAGCCAAATCAAACCTCGGAATTTCCTTGTCAACTTACCCGATCAGAGATTCTAACGGGGAACCTTAGATACAGTGAATGGGGAAGATGGCCTCTGTCCTCAACAATGACCCCTCCTCCATTACGTTGATAAAAATAGAGCTCAATAGAAGGAAGCCAAAAAGCAGAATGAATAGTAGTAAGTTTATGCTACTATATTTAACAATTGTTCACAACTAAATTATTTGAAGTATCAGAGATATTCCTTGTCCTCCTACCATGTTGGCACAAGTCCAAAAATTAAATGGTTCAGGAACTTTGATTTTGCAGGTCAGAAACCCACTTCTCCTTTATGCCCCCAAATTGGATAATCTGTGGACATCACACTATTACTACAGCACTGACAATGAATATTTATATAGTGGCTTTAATGTAACAACACAGGACATTTCATAAACAGGCATAAAGAAATGGGTGGTAGCCTCTCAGATGTGATCAGCACATGGTTTCTTGGTCAATCTGCCAGAATCCATACTTCAACTTCAAATATGTTAAAATAAAATATTCCTGTCTAAAAACATATGAAACAGGAGCAGGAGGAAGCCATTCGGCCCTTTGAGCCTGCTCCGCCATTCAATAAGGTTATGTTTGAGAAGCCATTGAGAATTTCCATTGTAAAGCATACAATTATTTTGATTGCTGCTGCTGATCATCAGATGTACCCAGCATGTTATTGCACTGCAGAGGAGTTATGTTTTCTGGTTTCCATAGTTTGGAAATAATCACACCTTTTGGTCTCAATATTCTGAACTTCAGAGTGTGTATGTTGCTGCTTTCCATGTGGCTGGTGGACTGATGTTGCTACTCAGCTCTCGACAGCAGTGCAGCAATAAAATGTGGCATCCCGATGTACATTCTCACAACAATTAGTTCCTATTTCCTGACAAATAATACAAGAATGTAACAAGAGGTAACCTCCAACACTGCACAGAACTAAATTTAATTGTCTCCACAGAGGTATTTAACATTTAAAGAGAAATGTGAATATCCAGTTGTTACCTGAAACTAACTACACCAGAAAATTTTAGACTTTTAAACAAAATCAAACTTTACTGTACATTAAATCCACTAAACTAAACAAATACTACTAACTTAACAGTACCATGTGTCAAAATTGAGTTCCACTTTCACTACCTAATTCTACTTAAGAGTTCCATGTAGCATGTCTGCTACGAATCTCATCAACTTTTACAGATGCACCATAGAAAGCATTCTTTCTGGTTATATCACAGCTTGGTATGCCTCCTGCTCTGTCCAAGACTGCAAGAGACTACCAAAGATCGTGAACGAAGCCCTGTCCATCACTCAAACCAGCTTCCCATCCATTGACACTGTCTACATTTCCCGCTACCTTGGAAAAGCGGCCAGCATAATTCAGGACTCCACGCACCCGGACATACTCTCTTCCACCTTCTTCCGTCCGGTAAAAAATACAAAAGTCTGAGGATATATACCAACCAACTCAAGAACAGCTTCTTCCCTGCTGCCATCAGACTGTTGAATGGACCGATCACCTCACATTCAGTTGGTCTTTCTCTGCATCCGAACTATGACTGTAAAGTACATTCTGTACTCTCTCCTTTACTTCTTATGAATGATATGTGTTGTCTATTTAGCATGCAAGAAAAATACTTTTCACTGTACATTATTACATGTGACAATAATAAATAAAATCAACCTGGGACCCACAAGTTAGGTCAGTTAAAAAAAAACTTGACATGGTTGTTCAAGCCATGAAAATTGAACTCAAAAGATCAACAGACAACACAAGGATGCCAGCTATCAGGAATCTAAATACAAGTGTAAACATTTCCTACTACCATATTGTCCAATGTTTTCTGAGCTGATTCTGTGCAATGAAAAGTCTATTGAATTAAATCAGACTTTAGGATGACTCAGGTGCGTTCTCAATTTATTTTGGTGTTTAAAAGTCAAGTGTTTGCTAGCTTCCTTCATTCAATATCTTTTCACAGAATAAGCGAACATCGAGAAGAGAAGTGGGCTGGGTTGATCAATCTAAAAAGGACAGGACTTGTTAAAACATTGGACTCCTTCCCTTCACTGAAACTTGTGTTTACTTCTGTTAAAACTGCAGCCATCAGGGTTCAAATCAGCAAACGAAGACAACATTTTAAACCCCCAAAAAAGTCTCATGAAAATGCTTCCAAAATAGGAACATAAGAACATAAGAAATAGGAGCAGGAGTAGGCCATCTAGCCCTTCGAGCCTGCCCCGCCATTCAATAAGATCATGGCTGATCTGTCGTGGCTCAGTTCCACTTTCCCACCCTCTCCCCATAACCCTTAATCCCCTCTCATCAAAAACCCATCAACCCGCGTCTTAAAAATATTTAGCGAGGCAGCCTCCACCACTTCAACGGGCAGAGAATTCCAGAGATTCACCACCCTTTGAGTGAAGAAGTTCCTCCTCAACTCCGTTCTAAACCGCCCCCCCTTTATCTTGAGGCTGTGCCCCCTAGTCCTACTGTCTTTTTTGAGCGGGAAGAGTCTCTCCACCTCTATCCTATCCATCCCATTCATCATCTTATACGTCTCAATGAGATCTCCCCTCATTCTTCTAAACTCTAACGAGTACAAGCCTAGTTTATTCAGCCTCTCTTCATAGCTCAACCCCCTCAACTCCGGTATCAGCCTAATAAACCTCCTCTGCACTCCCTCCAAGGCCAAAATATCTTTGCGCAGGTGCGGCGCCCAAAACTGCACACAACTCAGACAATCGCTGGTTTGCATTTCAATTGAATGAAATATCTTCACTTGAAGGTATTAATAGATTTTAAATAAGACCAAAGAGCTGGAGGGGCCAGATTAGCAAAGCTTTGACAATTTTGAGAGGCTTTTCTCTATGTTGCACAGTCAATCCCGACAGCTGCATGACTAAGTTCACAGGCTCCTTTTCAAATGGTCCTAATAGTCACTAGCAAATCGTCTTCTAAAAAATAAGGACAAATCTCAATTAAAACATAGCAATGACTGGAGTACTACTGGCATGCCAAAAACTAATTTGAAGTTACTCCCTGTATTAAATCTTCAGAGTTACTTGTCTTGTCATTCTTCTGCAACATTATTTTCACTGTAAAACTGAAAATAGCTCTCCTCTGCAAAAATACTTAATTTATGAAAATTTACAGCTACAGAATTATTAACATCTGGAATGATAGGAGATTTTCAGAATTTCATTTTTGTTTCAACAAAGACCCCAAACAGTACTCAAAATTACTACGTGCAATTAAAATCTACAGCAACTTAAAAACTCAAAGTAACAGAGAGTAGAAAGCAGAGGGGCATGCAATGTGTTGCCAATCATTGCACAATTCATAAGAACATAAGAAATAGGAGGAGTAGGCCACCCAGCCCCTCGAGCCTGCCCCGCCATTCAACAAGATCATAGCTGAACTGAAGTGGCTCAGCTCCACTTTCCCGCTTTCTCCCCATAACCCTTAGTCCCCTTGCCCACCAAAAACCTATCTACCCGTGACTTAAATATATTTAGTGAGGTAGCCTCCACCACTTCAACGAGCAGAGAATTCCAGAGATTCACCACCCTTTGAGTGAAGAAGTTCCTCCTCAACTCTGTTCTAAACTGCACCCCCCTTATCTTGAGGCTGTGCCCTCTAGTCCTGCTGTCCTTTCTGAGCGGGAAGAACCTCTCTACCTCTACCCTATCCATCCCTTTCATCATCTTATACATCTCAATAAGATCCCCCCTCATTCTTCTAAACTCTAACGAGTACAAGCCCAGTCTATTCAGCCTCTCTTCATAGCTCAACCCCCTCAACTCCGGTATCAGCCTTGTGAATCTCCTCTGCACTCCCTCCAAGGCCAAAACATCCTTGCGCAAGTGCGGCGACCAAAACTGCACACAGTACTCCAGCTGCGGCCTCACCAGTGCCCTGTACAGCTGCAGCAAGACCTCCCTACTTTTATATTCAATCTCCCTCGCTATGAAGGCCAGCATCCCATTTGCCTTCCTGACCACCTGCTGCACCTGTAGGCTGGGTTTTTGCAACTCATGCACAAGGACCCCCAGGTCCCTCTGCACCGTTGCATGCTGCAGCTTTTCGCCCTTTAAGTAGTTGTCCTTCCTACTATTATTCCTACCAAAGTGGATAACCTCACACTTGCCAACATTATATTCCATCTGCCAGGTCCTCGCCCACTCGCTCAGCCTATCTAGATCCCTCTGCAGACTTTCTACACCCTCTGCACAATTTGCTGTTCCACTTATCTTTACATTATCAGCAAATTTCAACACCTTACACTCGGCTCCCTCTTCCAGATCATCTATATAAATGGTAAATAGCTGAGGCCCCAGCACTGATCCCTGGGGCACTCCACTAGTCACCAACCGCCAATCCGAATAGCACCCATTGACACCCACTCTTTGCCTCCTATTTGTCAGCCAATCCTCTATCCACGCTAACACCTTACCCCCAACTCCATGCCCCCTAACCTTCTGTAACAACCTTTTGTGCGGCACCTTATCAAACGCCTTCTGAAAATCGAGAAACATCACATCCACCGGTTCCCACTAGACACATCCTCATAGAATTCCAATAAATTTGTCAGACACGACTTCCCCTTAACGAATCCGTGCTGCATCTGCTCTATCAAACAATTCTTCTCAAGATGCCTCGCTATTTCCTCTTTGATGACAGATTCAAGCATTTTTCCTACAACAGACGTTAAACTAACCGACCTATAATTCCTGCCTTTTGCCTGCTACCCTTTTTAAACAGCGGCAAAACATTAGCCATTTTCCAATCTTCCGGCACTTCCCCGGAATCCAACGAGGTTTGGAAAATAATCACTGAGGCATCCACTATCACCTCCGTCATTTCCTTCAGAACCCTGGCATGCATTCCATCCGGTCCTGGGGACTTGTCCACCATCAGTCCCTCTAGTCTGTCGAGCACTACCTCTCTAGTAACAATGATCTCATTCAGGCCCTCCACTCCTACCATCTTTCCATCGTTAACACCCGGCAAACTATTCGCGTCCTCCTCCATGAAGGCCGAAGCAAAAAAGTTATTCAAGGCCTCAGCCATTTCATCATCCCCCACCACTAAATCTCCCTCTCATCCTCTAAGGGTCCAACATTCACCCTAGCCAGCGTCCTCCTTTTTATATATTTATAAAAACTCTTACTGTCCTTTTTTATATTTAGCGCTAACCTAGATTCATAGTCTATCTCTGGAATTCTCTGCCCATTGAAGTGGTGGAGGCTACCTCGCTAAATATTTTTAAGAAGCGGGTTGATGGGTTTTTGATAAGAGAGGGGATTAAGGGTTATGGGGAGAGGGCGGGAATGTGGAACTGAGCCACGACAGATCAGCCACGATCTTATTGAATGGCGGGGCAGGCTCGAAGGGCTAGATGGCCTACTCCTGCTCCTATTTCTTACGTTCTTATGTTCTATCCTTCCTTTCTTTATTAACTTCTTTGTCATTCTTTATTGATATTTAAACCTCTCCCAATCCTCTTCTCGCCCACTACTTTTAGCCACTCTAAATGCATCAGCTTTTAATTTAATACTCTCCTTTATCTCCCTCGTTATCCACGGCTGATTATCTCTTCTCCTACGATCCTTCTTTACCATCGGAATAAATTCCTGCTGAACACCAAGAAAGATCTCCTTAAAGATCCTCCACTGTTCCTCAGCAGACCTACCGACCAATCTGCGTCCCCAATCTACATTCGCCAATTCCTCTCTCATCCTATTGTACTCCCCTCCGTTCAAACAAAGGGCACAGGTCCGGGATCCTGCTTTCTCCTTCTCCATCTGCATCAGAAACTCCACCATACAACGATCACTCTTCCCAAGAGGATCCCTCACAACAAGGTCCCTAATTCTACCTGCCTCATTACATAACACCAGATCTAAGATAGCTCGCTCCCTCGTTGGCTCCAGCACACACCGTTCAAGGAAACTATCCCGGCAGCATTCCAAGAACTCTTCCTCCAGCCCACCACGTCCAACATGGGTCGACCAATCAATATGTAGATTGAAATGCCCCATAATTATCGCTGTTCCATTCCTGCACGCATCATTTATTTGCGCATTTGTAGCCCGCCCCACCTCCAGGTCATTATTTGGGGGCCTACAGACGACACCCACCAGCGTCTTCCTCCCCTTGCTGTTCCTAATCTCCATCCACAACGGTTCCACGTTCTGCTCTTTGGCGCCTATATCCTCCCTTACTACCACCCTGATACTATCCTCATCAAGGGAAGTCTTATAAGTTTTATTCCACAATTTTGCTTGACATGAAGTGGGCATTGTGCTTTTGGGTTATTTTAGTAATTCATTGTAAGGAATAAAGACCAGGTTTTATTACGTTAAATTATAAAATCCCTCATTGTTACTTGAGCGTATTAATGGAAATGCTGAAAAATCAATCCTCTAGTTTGCTGGTGGCTAAGCTTAAATGTGAAAGCCATTAATAATTTGCACTATAGTGTATTTAAATGTGATAAAATATCCTCTTCCTGTTCACTAGGATTTAGGGACAGAAATGGAAACTGAGCAAGAGGCAGAGACGTTACCCAAGTGACCAAACACAGATCAGAAATAGGTTTTGAACTTCCTGAAAATGGGAAGTGATGCAATCAACTGGACGTGGTCATGAAGAGAATCCCAGAGGGAAAGGTGCAGTTTCTGAAGATTCTACCAGCTATGGTGGAGAAGAGAAGAGGAAAAGCAGCATGTATCAAAGTCAGAAAGGCAGAGAAAGGGAGTTGGAAAATAGGGCTGATAAAAGTTGCAGAGGGAGGGTCAGCTCAGTAAGGGAAGGACCTGCAGTAAATTTTAAAATCCAAGTAGTATTGGGGAACAAAAGCCAATGAATGCTAGCTCAGCTCAACGGCAGGACTTAGGCTAAGAACATGGTGAGGAAGCATTATGTTAAATTCAGATTTTGTAAGTTGGAACTCAGTAGACCATTGAATAAAGCAACAGTGACGGTGCCAAGCAGCACAGATGAGCAGTGAACATAAGCAGTAGAAATGGAAGTAGGAAATGTTAAAAAAAGAAAATAAGACATATTCAGAATGCACCGTAGAACATACCAAAGGAATGAAACCAGACCACCGGGCAGCAGTTATGACAGTGGCAAACCCAATCCTGTTGACTTTGTATGGTCCTCTCCTTATTTGGAGAGCTAGTCAAGCAACAGTCTGATGAATTCATAGGCACAATGTCATGCCTTATAGATTATGTCCCAGATATTATCATTCCCATTCCAAACATCACCATTCCTTGGTACATCCTGTCCCAATGGCAGAACTGATCAAACAGAGGTGGTGGCACAGTGTTTTACAATTGGGAGGGAGTTGCCCTGGAAGCCCTTAACATTGACTCTGGACCCATTTAGTATATACAAAGTAGATTAATAGTGGATACCTCGAACTCACCTGTGGCTGGGATTCTCTGCGATCAGATATTTGGCTGAGTACAAATGCTCCGTTCTCATTAACCAGTGGCAGAGTGTGTGTGTGTGTGTGTGTGTGTGTGTGTGTGTGTGTGTGTGTGTGTGTGTGTGTGTGTGTGTGTGTGTTGAACTCCTGGAGAACTCTGGCCTCAGATATGAAAGGCCCTTAACTTTATGACATTTAGTTATGACAAAGATCACTTACTACATTTATAAATTGATACCTTGTTTTGCATACACAATTTCGGTTTTGAATTTGCGATGTCCTGCCAGCAGGCAAGTTCGATCATTCATCCGTGCACATCAACCTTGTGCTCTACCCATCTCCCTGAGTCAAAGCATTCAGTTGCTGTTCTGACTTGTTTTTACTTGGTGAACCTTTGTTTCCAAACTTTTTCATAACATTTATATTTCATAATAATTTATTGCTTTTTCTTGTAATTTATTGGGTACAAAATTCTAGGTTATTTTGGTGAAAATAGGGTGCCAGTCTTTGGTTCAGAAACCAAGCACCAATTTTATAACATTGTTTCTTCATGAAAATTGGATATCTCAGGAGCCAATAGCGTCGTTATCCAAGGGCTGCCTGCATATTGATAGACCGATTTTGTTGCAGTTAGAAATTGGGGGGAAAATATCTACTGTGTATTCTTTCCTATCATTTTCGATGGACAAACTGACTGAGTGGCAGATGGATTTTAACATAGAGAAGTGTATGGTAATGCTTTTAGGAAAGTCAAACAATTATAGGGAATACACCGTAAATGGAAATATACTAAGAAGGGTAGATGAAGTAAGAGATCTTGGTGCACAAGTACACAGGTCCCTAGAGGCAGCCGTTCAAATAGATTTGGCTGTAAAGAAGCTATATGGATTGCTTTCCTTCACTGGCAGAGGCACAGAATATAAGAGTAAGGATATCATGTTGGAATTGTAGAAAACATTGGTGAGGCCACAAATGTAGTATTGTATGCCGTTCTGGTCACCCTCTCACAGGAAGGACGCAATTGCGCTGGAGAGCGTGCAGAGGAAATCTACAAGAAAGTTGTCAGGGCTAGAAAAGTGTAATCACAAGTAGAGATTGGATAGGTTGGGCTCATTTTTGTCGGAACAAGGTAGCTGAGGGGTGACTTGATAGAGGTGTACAAAATTATGAGAGCGACAAATAGAGTGGACAGGATAAAATTGTTTCCCTTGGTGGAGGATTCTAAAGCTAGGGGACATCGATTGAAGGTAAGTGGCAGAGTGCATAAAAAGCACAGGAGGAAGAACATTTTTATGCAGAGGGTGGTGGGTGTCTGAAATTCACTGCCCAACTTGGTGGTGGAGGCAGAAACCCTAAACTCTTTTTAAAAAGTACCTAGATCTGCAGTTTAAGTGCTGCAAGCCACAGGTCCACGGGTTAGGTGCAGGAAAGTGGGATTAGAAAGGGCACCTGGATGGCCTTGGGCTGGAATGGGCTAGATATGCCGAATGACTACCTTCGGTACTATAACTTTTTATGGTTCTAACAGTTTAGTTTAATTGCAGTTCCATCATGTCCAAAATGTCTGCTTGATCAATGATCTGTTGGTGCTGCACATGCATCAGTGCAAATCGTTTTAAAGGTTAATTGGTATAAATAGTTCAGGATCTCTGGTTGTAGGATCTAAACCACATGATACATCAGATAATTTCTGATATTTTTGATGGAATAACTCAAGTAGAGATTTTCAAAGTTTTTTTTCACCTCCATTGTGTCTGGAAGTCTAGCCAATCGTTTGTAACTCAATGAATTTATCAGCTACAATTTGAATCTGCATTCTTTGTCCTATCCTTGAAATTTATTTTGCTGTAATAATCTGGATTTACCTTTTCTACGTCCTTGGTCATCTTTCGGTCCCAGTAAGATTGCCTTTTTTCCAGCCAATCCTCCGATCTCTGAAATACGTGAATTGGTCTGTCTTTTTTTCAACGTTGTCTATAGTGCTAGAATGTCTCCTTTCTATCTTATGACTGGATTTGAAATAAGGCATGACCAGAGCACTGCACCTTTCACTGTGACCTCCTTTTACTTGTTCTGCTTATTTAACTCAATATTTTATTGTTTGTTTGGTTGTTGCTGTGCACCCAGACTCAGGGGTCGCGGGTGTTCTTTATTTTTCACTCCTTGGACGTGTCTACATTAAATTTCTACCTGTCATGGGTCAGTCCATTTATTTATTTTTCCATTGCCTTTAGGATTATTAGTAAATTTGATGACTTTTTATTGAGTTTCTGAATCCAAGAAATTTATATGAAATTGTAATCATCCTGACACGCAGCCCCTGCACACACAACTCAATACCACTGTGGTGGCACAGTGGTATTTTCTCTTCCACAGTAACTTGACACAAATCCTTCAAAGAGTATGCATTGTTTTCTATGCTTAAAACAGTTTCTTACGCATTCTTAGCATTTATCCTGTAACCTTGTAGTTTTGAGTTACTAGCCTTTCAAATGGGACTTTGAGAGCTGTATTTTCAAGTTTTTTCACTGTCCACTTGTGTTACCATTTGTTCAAAGCAGTCTAAGAAGATTGCTTAGACATGATCTTAAGGGTTGAACAGTCCTCCTAAGCTATCAAGTAGAATACACTTTGCTAAATTTCTGAAGTGAATTTCCCCTCTTTTTCGTATGACTCAGAATTTTGAAATCACATGCAAAAATAAATTGAACTTTACCCAATTGCTCTCTAGTTAAATGCATTGTAAACTGTGATACTGAGCTATGAAAATCATGAAGGTCCTAAATGGGGAGGGCTTATAAGTCTTTAGATTCACAGTAATGTGGGTGACCCTTAAATATCTTCTGAAGTGGCCTAGCAAGCCACTCAGTTGTGAGGGTGGGAATACACCATTAATCTACTTTGTATATACTAAATGTAACTAATTAAGATTAGCTGATAATGAAACTCGCTTTAGCATTAAACTTCACACTTTGCTCCTATTTATATTGCATTATTCAAATGATTGGATAATTCGTTTTTTCAGCACACAAATGGACTTAATTATAAGTAGACTGTGATTGTTTTGCAATATACCAGAACAGCCTATCATACAAATTAACAACATTTTGATAACGGGTGAAACGAAAAAGATGAGAACGATTTCTGTATTCAATTTAACAGCTCTACAGAGAAGTACAGTCACAATCGCATTTGTTCTACACCGGAGTGCTATTTTACAGTTATTTTTCCTTCAATATAGAGGAGACTAAACAATCCACAACTGCATTAGACAGACATTTCAGATCATGAAAAATTTTTCCCTCACAGCATCCGCCTTGAAAGTGACATGTCTCTTTTTGTTTCAGTCAATTAAAGTTAACAACTGAACAATCATTCAGCCTTATAATGAAGAGCAAGAGGGCCAGCTGGCATATACCATATAAAGAAATCATCATTTAAAATCCCAAAGGTACAACTAACTTAAAATCAACTAGAACCTTGGTCAAGTACAGAACTTCAATATAACAAACCACTTCTCAATCACCTTTATTATATGCTTCATCTAGCCTTGAAGATGAATTCCCAACAAAAAGACAAATGAACATTTGAAAATGGTATCTTGGATCAAGTTAAATCCAAAATAAACTTGAAGGCTAGAAAAAGAGATGAGGCAGAGCTTTCAGTATTTGGCTTACTTCATTTTGCAGAGCAATTAATCAAGCTAAATCTATTCTCAGTAGAAAACAAATGACTCAAATATTTATTGAATTGGAACAATTGAAAAGATTGAATACGCAATCGTTTCCAAAAAATACTTGAATAAAAAACACTCGCTAAAGCATGTAAGCGTAAATGTAAAGAACTTCAGAGTTATATTTCAGACTTCATAGAATCAGAAGGAAGCTATTCAGCTCACCAAGCCTGCACTAACAATCCTACCCAGCCCAAACCCTGCAAATCCCCCTGACACTAAAGGGCAATTAGCATTGGCCAATCCACCTAACCCTTCCACAACAAATAAAAATTTCCAACTAATACAGAGACCAACGGACTGAACAGGGAGGTATAGGTCAAAATTACCAAATATTAGGTTATTATCCAAGAACCCTAGTTAGTCTGAGACTTTATTTTTATTATTCCTGCATTTATGACGAACAAACATGAGTATCCTTTTTGAAGCCAGCAACACAAATATTCACACAAAACATCTTCAAAATCAACTCTGATGGACTGGACACTGCACTCCAGATTCCACTACCGCATGGGACATCTCCTCTATCTGTCCAAAGACCTGCATGTTGATTATTGCCTGTTCAGTTACATGAAAACCAATGGCAGAAATTCTGAGCAGACGTCATTCTTGAACCCAAGGACAGCCAACATCAACACATAGGGTAGATTTCCATGTGCAGTAAATGTGGACCAAGTTAAACAGTCAATAATAAACAATCAAATTCTGATTCAACAAGGAAATTAGAACTATTAATTCACAATAGCAGCATGATGAAAAATATCAGGCTTGGCCCTGAAACAGAATTTAGATAATGGGCAAGCTGCATGGGCTGAGCAACCTTTTCAAATTCTTATATGTCAAGAAAATTGTAGGGAGAAACTTAAGTGTTCAAAGTTTTTTTCATTTTGTTGTACAAAAGAAAATAACTGAATTGCTTGGGTAGAGTTACTCGAGATTGACTTGGCAACATCACTTAAAGGGAGCATTCTACAAAGGCTCCATTCCAAAGAGTAGTTACCATAAATAACTTCAACTGGCCAGACAATAACCCATCTCCAAAAATCTTTCTATAGTTGCAAATTCTTCAATCTTTTCGGCGATTCCAGGGTAATGTGAAATTGCAGTGGCTCTGAGGCTTGCCTGAAGAGGTGGTCCCCAGTGGTTACTGTGAAGTCTCTCAAGGCTACAGGAAGTGAGTGCAAAAGGCAATGAACAAGCTTGGGAAAAATTAACACCACGGACAGAGTGCGTATGCAGGAATCAGCTTGAAGGCATAAAGTCACAATCAGAAAGTAGGAAATAGGTGCTGTGGCGAATGGTAGAGCACCCTGAAGGATATCTAAGCTGGGAGTAAACTTTCAATTTTTAAAGTGAGAGGTAAAGAGAACAGGAACAGTTAAAAGAAAGAGATAAAAAACAGAAATTTGCAAATAAGGGATAACATGAGGGGTGAGGTGTCTGGCAGAACACAGAACAGACTAAAACAGCAAAGATTGGACAGACATGAGAAAGCTAGGGGGACGTAGGGATGACATGGGTTTAGTATGGGACTATGGTTGGAGGGAAGGAAGCAATAGGGAAGATACATCTGGAGAAATTCATTCAGGTTGTTGTGGGATAGTGAGGTAGAACAATGCAAAACTGAGAAGAAGAAAGGGCATGAAGGGCCAACGTGATGAGGGCCGGGTAGCAATGAACAAAGAGTTAAATAGAATACAAAGCAAGACACGAATACTTTGCCTTCTACCACTGAAAGGCCAGCCAATTATCTAAACAAAGATAAACACAAAAAAGACAGAAAGGCAATACTTAAATATGTCAGAAATAGTCCTCCAACTCAATGATGGGGGATCACCACCTGTCATCAGCTGAGAATTTTCATCCATTTGACAAAGGTGCGGATGAATTAGGCAATATTTGTGATAAATTAGAAATAGGGATAGTGCTGGTTCATCGACAGCAACAAAAGCTTGCATTTATATAGTGCCTTAAACCTGGTAAAAAAGGCAGTTATCAAACTGAATGAGACATTGAGCCAGACATGGAGGGACGGAGTCAATAGCTAGGGAACGGAATTCAAGGAGTAGGTGCCAAAAGCAGTGACTTTATTCTTTCTGGTCCCACAAAAATCTCACCACTTCCTGCAATCACAGACAGTTACTGCCTCTGCCCCTTAAGCACAATACCTACAGTTCAGCAGATTGTCAAACAGAACAGATCGCCTTCTAAGAGAATATCAGAAAGCCACACGTTGCATACTTAATATGCACACAGGTTGCACTATGCTACCTAATCAACACAAGTATATGAGGGCAATCAATCTGTGAGAGAAATAGAAAAATAAAAAATAAACAGCAAAAAAATTCTCATATCAATGAATTGCTGCATTTCACAACCTAAATAAAGTATATGTTGGTACATGATACATAAATCAACCAAATAATAAATTCAACCAGCAGACAGAGATTTTTGGAAATGTCAAACTACATTTGTGAAAAATGCCTTGCATAACTAATAAAATATTCAAACACAGCAGTTACCCACAGTTCATCACTTTGCAAAACCGTGTCATTTGCAACACACATGTATACAAATATTTTGCAGACTCAGAGAAAAGAGATGCATTTCATTTGCCTAGCAAAATTCAGAAATAAGGAAAAACGGGCATACAATCAGATTATGACATAATTTTCCCTAATCTTGCTTTAAAACATTTCAATTTCAGAATAGGATCCTGTCGTGACTTGATATTAGCATTTAGTCAGTTTTGCAGAACTATCTCTGATAACAGAGTAACTCCATTACTCTCTATTTCAGCAGTCTTGCTAAATAATTCTGACATTACATTTAATACATTTGATTTCATGAGTTTTGAACAACATTGAATGGGCACCTTCCAAAATGAAACTGCTTCTCCTGGCTGAAGGTTATATCATATATATATCTTTTATCACTAACAAAAACAAAGAACATTACAGCACAGGAACAGGCTCTTCCACCCTCCAAGCCTGCACTGACCATGCTGCCCAATTAAACTAAAACTCCCTACTCTTCCAAGGACCATATCCCTCGACTCCCATCCCATTCATGCATTTATCAAGGTGCCCTTCTATATGTCATATTTGCATTTTTCCCTGTTCATACATGCCTTGTCCCTGCAATCTATAATATATATTTGATTGTTTCTCCGTACACTAAAATGACAAACAAGCCAACCGATGGGGGAAAAACATCCACATCCTATATATTTCAATGCTCAGGTTATAATCCAGGTTTTAAAAGAGTGAAATAAACAAAGCAATAGCAAACAAAGCATGTTAATAAATGGCAACAGCTCACTTATTGGAATTTGTTACACGAAGCATCACAATGGTCTTGCATACAGATCATTTGGCCGAACCGGTCCACGTTGTCTTCCCTCATCTAATTCTATTACTATACCCTACATTACCTTTTCCTCATATGCATCGATAGCATTCAAGTCAACCGCTCCCTGCGGCAAAGTTCCACATTCTTGCCACTTAGAATAAAGCAGTTTCTTTTAATTTTCCCATTTGATTTCTTGGTGACTATCCTTTGTGATAAATTTTGTTCTTCGCCTGTGTCTACTCCATTAAAACCATTCATACATGTAACGACCTCTGTTAGTTCACCACCAAGTCTTCTCTTTTGGAGACAAAGACACCCAGGCTGTTCATCTTTTCATGGTAAGTAATTCTGGCGTCATCCTTCTTGCAACATTCCCACAATACCTATCATTTTCATAGCATTACGAAAATGGCACCATTTTGCACAGTATTTCAAGTTGTGATCTAACCAAGGTTTGACACAAGTTTAGCATAACTTCTTTATTTTCAATTCTATCCCTCTAAATAGAAATCCTGGTGCTTGCTGTGTTAAGGTGCCAGATCAGAAACCCCAAAGTATGTTCCGAAGCCACCCAACAATTATTCTATTTTTGCATTCATGTGGAGAGAGAATGATTCACTCCAGGCATCATTCTATTCACTAACCAAGCAGCTTTCATCAAAACAAACCTTATTTCACAATACACTTCATAAAAAATGAATCATTTTAGCTTTAAACAATTGAACAATGCTTAAACATGACAAGATACAATTCTTAACCATTTACCTATCATTAAGAGTTCCAATCAAGCAATATTTCTCTTACAAACTTGAACCCCCTTTTAAAATTAATGAGCAAAATACTTGCTTTAACTTAGGTAACAATCTTGGGGTTTTCAGAAAGCTTTCTGGAGAGAAACTGAGAGTCACTTCTTTTTTCTACCAACTACCAACTCCAGGCGGCAACTACTCTTCACTTTAACTGAAAATAAAATTTTTCTTTTCTTGCAAGCTTATTTTCTCGCATTAACCATATGACTCTGTCCCTGTCAATCAATCAAAACTCATGACTTTGCATACCTATACTAAACTCCCAAAAACTCATTAAACCTTCTGCAAAACAAAAACTTACATAGTTAAAATTAGTAACTATCTGGCTTGCCAGACAAACTGATCCTTGTAACAAATGCTGTCTCAAAGCAGTGATGCAGAGATCCTGGCGTTGGAGTGGGGTAGGCACAGTAAGAATTCTGTGTTGTCGTGTGTCGTGAAGGCCGCCTTGGAGAATGCTTATCCGAAGACCAGAGGCTGACAACGCAGAATCACTGAGCAGAAACAGATAGCCAAGTTCTGCACACATGAGGACAGCCTCAACCAGGATCCTGGGTTCATGTCACACTATATGTAACCCCCATAACTTGCCTGGGCCTGCAAAATCTCACTAACTGTCCTGGCTGGAGACAATAACATCTCTTAACCTGGGCTTAATCCTCTCTCTTCTCATATTGCCTATATCTTTAACACTTGATTACCTGTAAAGACTTGCATTCCAACCATTATTCTGTAAATTGAGTTTGTGTCTTTAAATGCCCTGTTTGTGAACAGAACTCCCACTCACCTGATGAAGGAGCAGCGCTCTGAAAGCTTGTAGCTTGTGCTACCAAATAAATCTGTTGGACTTTAACCTGGTGTTGTGAGACTTCTTAAAGCAGTTTACGGAAGTATAAAATATATCAGAATTGCACAGTATCACATTGATTTGCTTTTTTGTAATGATTCAGGTTTATATTGACTTCGCAAGGTTTTATGCAAGATTAAATCCACTTGCCTAGCATGATACTGATAATGGGACTGATCCAACAACTCCTAGCTTCAGAATTAATAAACTGGACCACAAAAAGTTACACAAAAGGTTCTCTCAGTCGCTTATCTCAAATCCTTCATCCATTTTCAAGACAATGTACCTCTGAATCTCATAACCAGGAATTCCTCTTCAGGTGGTCATCACAGCAAAGGGCCAATAAACCAGCACATGAAATGGTCTGTAAAATTAGGAATAGCATAACCCAATGATCCATATTAATTGTTTCCATCATCTAAATGTGTTGCAAGTCTTATTTCACATGGTGAATATTCAGCCAAAACAGGAATGAGTCATCTGCCTTTACAGTGATATCAGAATGAAGAGTCAGCACAACAAAACAAAAAGAGAATTTCATCGAGAAAGCATGAATCACTGGTGTGGCTCTACTGTTGATGTGGCAACAATATCCAATAATGAAATATAATGAAAAGTTAAACAAATATCCAATACATCATGTTTTTAAACAGATTGATTGCATGATTATTCTCCTGTATGTATGTGTATGTGTACATAGATCCCTGAAAGTTGGGAATCAAGTAGATAGGTTGTTAGGAAGGCATACGGCGTCTTGGCGTTTAATGGTAGGGGGATTGAATTTAGGAGCCGCAGCATCATGTTGCAACTGTACAAAACTCTGGTGCGGCCGCACTTGGAGTATTGTGTGCAGTTCTGGTCCCCACATTATAGGAAGGATGCAGAGGCTTTGAAGAGGGTGTAGAGGAGGTTTACCAGGATGTTGCCCAGAATGGAGGGGAGGTCCTATGAGGAGAGACTGAGGGATTTGAGGTTGTTTTCGTTAGAAAGAAGGCAGCTAAGAGGGGACCTTATTGAAACATATAAGATGATTAGAGGTTTAGATAGGGTGGACAGTGATAGCCTTTTTCCTCAGATGGAGAAAGCTAGCACGAGGGGGCATAGCTTTAAATTAAGGGGTGGTAGTTATAGGACGGATGTCAGGGGTAGGTTCTTTACCCAGCGGGTGGTGAGGGATTGGAATGCCCTGCCTGCTGCAGTTGTAAATGCGACTAGTTTGGGGGCGTTTAAGAAATCCGTGGATAAGTCTATGGATGGAAAGGGTTTGGTTTAGGTTAGAGGGTCATTGCTTTTTAACTGGTCGGCGCAACATCGTGGGCCGAAGGGCCTGTTCCGCGCTGTAATGTTCTATGTTCTATATGTTCTATGTACACATTATGATGGACATTACCCGGTGACACACTCAATTAGATTTGCATCTATAAATCTCCCTAGTTTCCAGCATTTTAAATTTCAGACAAAAAGAAAAAAAATGCCTCAGCTACAAGAGATAGTTGAGAAAGGGAGAAACAGTAATCTAAAGCATTTCAGTACCTCAAGTGCACCAAATAACTAATAGAAAGTGAAATTTTAAAAACTAGAAGTACAACCCAAATGTTATGGCTGATAGAAAATAAGCTAATTCAAAATACACGTCAACTAATTTACAAAAGCAACAGGAAATAGAACATTGCATTTATCTTGCTGCCCTCGGTTATTTTCAATGGGACTTACCCATCTGACTGATAACATTTCTCAGCACTGCATATCAAATATGTTCATTGACAAATCTTCTCAAGTGTCTCAGAGCTGTTAGAAATTCATTTGATAAAACACTGTGGGGTGCAAATTTCTGTCACAAGTGATCACGCGAAACTCTGAGTGTATGATTAGGATGACAACATTCCATTAAAGTTGGATTAACATTTTCTGAAGAGACTTTTCCTCAACTCCACAGATAGAGATTTATCCAGCCAGAATCGGTTTCTTCTACCCCCAAAAGATATGCCAAATACGCATTTGACTAGGCTTTTCTGAAATTGCTTTGTAAAAGATGCACAACAAAAATGTGGGGTTTCTTCATAAAATGTTTTCAATTGTGTAGCACTTTTCTTCCCCCACCCCCTTGACTCAATGCTTGGTGTAAATCCTTAGGGAGACATTTGCCAGCAAGCAGTTCTCTGGATGCTCTTGAACCACCTGCAAGGCTGCACCCAAGGGGGTGTATGTAGATTGAACTTTCATCCTTTATAGGTCATGTGCTCAGTATCTCCTGCCACAGCATCAATAAAATCTCTCTGTGGGGAATGGAGGGGTGGAATTTCTGAGACTCCTGTCCTTGTGTAACATTCTGGGTAAAGCAGCAGCCAAAACCCAATTTTTAGAACAACTTACATAAAACAGTCCGAAGTTCCAAAGAACAGCCATATTGGACTTGAAACGTTAACTCTTGTTTCACTCTCCACAGATGCTGCCAGACCTGCTGAGCCCCTTGTGGCACAAGTAACAGGACTTAGTAGCTCAAATTTTTTAAAAATCTGGTTGCTGTCAAATCTTGATTAAAATCTAAATGAACACAGGAGCAGCATTAGACCATTTAACTTCTTGAACCTGTTGCATCTTTCGATTACATCATGGCTGATATGTGACCTGCCTACATACACCCACTTTGCCTCATATTCCTTAATATTATTCAAGAACTTCATCTGTCCCAGATTTAAAATTAAAATTAAAAATTGAACTTGCTTCAACTGTAGTTTGCAGAAGAGTGTTTCAAACGCTGCTATATCCTTTTAAGTCTAAATTGGATGGCTTCACATTCATCTCCATTGAAATGTAAAAGTTTGTATTCACTTAATTGAATTATCTGTCATTTAATGCTTCCATGTGCACTGTTGTGCTGCCTATCATGGTGTCATCAATTTAGATACATGGTTATCCATACCATAATCTCAGTGATTAATAAATAGTTGAGGCCCCAACATAGATCCCTGAAGGACAGAAGTCACATCAAACCAATTACAGCATCCTGCCATTGTCCCTAATCTGTCTCTTGCCATTCAGCCACTTTTCTAAGCTGGCCAATAATTTGCCTTCACAAGTTTTCAATTAATGCCTCTGAAGCTCCCTATAAATAAGATCCAAGTGGGATGATGCTGTTCTCCTGCCCAATTTTCTTACATCTCAAGTCTGTAAGACATCAACCTCCTGTTCAAACACACTTCCTACAAGCACCAGTCATCTTCAATGACAAGTCCCTGTTATTAATTTGAGAGGTTGGACACAGAATGTTGATAGGGTATTCAACTTTAGGCAAATCAAAAGTGATTATTATCCTGTCCTCACGTACTTCCAACATGGATCATCAATAAGTCACTGAGATTGGAACCTTAGAGAACTTTCCCCTCCTTATCCCACTGACGCTGATGCCAACAGTAATGCCACTGTTGCTGAGTTCAACCAACACAGCACATACTTGGATAGCAAGGGAGTGTAAGGTGAATGGAACCAGAGACAGGGAGGACTTGCAATCTACTTAGTGTGGCTCAATTGTTTGTTGGATAAAATCATTATGCCACTGGAGGGAGCTGTGTCAATTTTATTTAAACTTGGAAAAAAAGTACACATAAATAAATAGATTCCAATTTCACCATAGTAAGCAGTTGGATTAATTTAGCTACTCCTAAAAAACAAGTTTGACTGCTGGATTAACATCATTTGATTTCAGCCAATAACACTATCAAAAATTAAACAAACCAAATTTAATAGTTGTGTGTTTTTTTTTAATTAAATATTTAAGTCAACACCAAACATCATTTCCCAACAGGTATTCACCACCAGGTGGGAAAATGCAAGTTGCATACGCTGATACAATAATACTCTGCCAGAGGTTTGAAGCTAACCTTTAAATGGCAGCATTTATGATTTGTAAAGTTCACTTTTAAAACAAATATTGATTTGATTTATTGTTGTCACATGTATTAACATACAGTGAAAAGTATTGTTTCTCGCGTGCTTTACAGACAAAACATACCATTCGTAGAGAAGGAAACGAGAGTGCAGAATGTAGTATTACAGTCATAGTTGGAGTGTAGAGAAAGATCAACTTAATGATAATAAAAGTCTGACAGCAGCAGGGAAGAAGCTGTTCTTGAGTCAGTTGGTATGTGACCTCTGACTTTTGTATTTTTTTCCTGATGGAAGAAGGTGGAAGAGAAAATGTCTGGGCTGCATGGTGTCCTTAGTTATGCTGGCTGCTTTGCCAAGGCAGCAGGAAGCGTAGACAGAGTCAATGGATGGGAGCTCAATCTACCCTTTTTTGCACTCTGTTCAGATTTTGAATCTGGATATTTCACAGCTCCATTTCTATTCTAAACCATAAGCATTTGTTCTTGTTTAAAGGATAATAAAGGACACGAAAATGACAATCTGATAAGAAACAAATTGCACTTTTTTCCTCTCCTCTCACATTCATGCTGATGAAAGAGTAACTTTTTGGGGGAAAAAAGCATTGATCCAAAAACATTAGAAACATATGAACTTACAAATCAGAAGAATTGACTGCAATCCATCTGGCTGGTCCCAAAGTTGTGAAAGGCCATAAATTTACTCTCTTTCATGCTTTAGTCTGCCACATATCTACCGCAACCAATTTACCACAACTATTGAACTTCACAGTTTTCTCAAGCAGCAAATAAATCTACAGAGTTGTCGTTATTTAAGGCCTTTCATCATTTCAAGACTTTGCAAAGCACTTTTACCCAATGTGCTATTTCTGAAGCAGAGTCAATGTTGTAATGCAAAAAACGTGGCAGCCAATTTTCACAGATTAAGGTCCAGTTTGCAAACAACGATATGATAAGCAATACATAATCATTTTCCTAGTGATACTGGTTGAAGGGTAAATATTGGCCAGAGCAACAGAGAGAACTCCCCTGTTCTTCTTAAAAATATTGCCTTTGGATCTTATAAAGAGCAGACGGGACATGGGGTTAACATTTGTTCTACACATCATAGAATCCCTACATTGCAGGAGGCCATTTGGCCCATTGAGCCTGCTCCAACAACAATTCCACCCAGGTCCTATACCTATAACCTCACATCTTTACCCTCCTAGTCCCCCTGACACGAAGGGGCAATTTATCACAGCCAATCAACTAACCCACACATCTTTGGAGTGTGGGAGGAAACCGGAGCACTCGGAGGAAACCCATGCAGATACAGGGAAAACATGCAAACTTCACACAGACAGTGACCCGAAGCCAGAATCAAACCTGGGTCCCTGGCACTGAGAGGTGATGCTAACCACTGTGCCGCCTCCTCATGTGCAGCATTCCCTCAGTCTGCAACATAAGTCAACCATATATTCCCCTTCCCTCATCTGCATTTAAATCTATGCATCTTAGTCGGGCTTGAATTACGTACACCCCAAAGAAGAATTCTGAACACTTTCAATAAGATGCCTTCAATATAAAAAAAACTGCAGCTTCCATAGCGCTTCACACCGTGGCTCAAGGTATCAATTTGTGTGTTGTATCCTCACTGATGTCAGATGCCCTTACTATACTGTGTTGTACATGTACTCCAAGCAAAATCACATCCATACTTGGTATACATTAATCATCATGTTACCATGTGATTATAAAGAAATTCACTTCTCGGACTTGTAACTAAGATCAAGCCCAAGATCAACTGTAATGCCTGTTCTTGTCAGCTTGGATCCTGTATGACTGTTTTGTGGGGATCATGAATTGGATTCAATTTGAATTTGAGTTGCTTTTTGGAGCAAGCAAGATGTATTAAAGACTTGCCCTGTGCACTCTGCGTATCGGCTTTGTAACTTTGAGGAAGGAATAACATTTGTTTTTGAAGGAGAATATATTTTACACAGCATACCCATGCTTTTCCCTATCTATGGTTGTTCTAAGTATAAACAATGAAGTCTGACCATAAAGTCTCGAACTTTAAAAACAATCAGGACAATTCCCCAGGTAGACAAGCAAATTTCACCATTAAGTGATCTCAGGTCAAATGTGAATAGGAATGTTAACATTTACCTCATTCAACTGGATTAGAAAGAGGACATTCATGTGATAAAGGGAATGTCAAAATCATCAAAGGTTCTTCTCAGTGTCTAATGTATCCCAAGAAATCTGCCCTTACAGTTGGATCCTTCAACAAAATCAGGGACATAGCTTTGCTTTTAAAATTTCTGATATGAGCTCACCGGAATGATGATGCGGCAATGAGAAAATACGGTTAATACTTTTCCAGTTGCCACTTAGGCCAAGATTATAGGTGTGCTTTTTTCATGAACTATATAAAATGGTGTAACACTGAGTTGCCCTCCACCATCCTTACATCACTGGTAGAGGCAGGAGAGAGGGTGGAAATGGTATCCAGCAGTACACTTGAGGCCTTCCACAACCATGGGATGGCACAGGGGCTGCAGTGCATTGTCAGCTCCAGAAACACCATTGTGATTTGCTTCGACAAGTTTTCTTTGGAAGATTTTTATTCAGGGCCCCATTGAGGGGCTGAAAATTAGTTAATTAATTAAAATAATATAAATAAAGGTGGCCAATAATCTGTCCAGGTAGCAGGTGGCTGATGGGACAAAGGGGTGCAGATGGCCTGTCTGCCCCTCTTGTATGGTTCTGTCCATGTCAGAGAGCCCTGGGAGCAGGAGCACACAGTGTCCCCTGGTACACTTGAGGCCTTCCATGGCCTTTGGGCACCACAGGATCTGGAGTCTGTAAAACAATATTTTAATTTGATTTGTGAAGTTTCTTTAAAAGGTTTTGTTGTTATCTACAGTCCCCCTTTAAAAAGAGTGTAAAGAAGGTGGCGGGGGGTGGGTGGGGAGAAGAGAGAGAGAGAGAGGAGGAAGAAAAGAGAGTCAGAGAGGAGGTGGTGAAATCAGTGAACCTCCTCATGGGTCTGCTTCTGGGCAAGGTAGCTATTAATAAGTCCAGACAACGGACCATGCAGGCATCATTAGACCCAACCATCTGCCTCTCTTCTGTGGCTACATTTATGGCCAGGTGCCCCTGGACAGGGGACATGTGGTGTCTGCTGGCACATCTGGGGCCTTCTGTGACTGGTGGGCACCACAATGGCTGGAGTGCATTATCTCCCTAACAAAAACTTTTAGTTTGGCTTAATAAATTTCCGTTTAAGTTTTGCTTTTATTACTGCGCCCCTTCAAAGAGTGGTTCTTTAGTCTTCTTTAGTTCGTTATTTAGTTTTATTATGTTCAGAAAAAAACAAGTGTCAGCTGGGATACTGTATGGGTAGTTCAAGATCTGTAATGCAGTATCACACTTTTTACACTTCAATTTCTGGCCTGGATCCATTTAACATTGTGACACTGAAGGAGCTATTAGAACAAATGACCAAAAATTTAGTCAAAGAGGTAGGTTTTAAGGAGCATCTTAAAGGAAAAGCAGCAGAAAGGCAGAGAACTCCAGGGCTTCGGGCCAAGGCAGCTGAAACATGGCTGCCTACAGTGAGGCGATTAAAACTGTGTGCAAACAGTCAGAATTGGTGGCACACAGAGGTCTTTTGAGTGAGTCTTCTGTAGGGCTGAATGGGCAAGTTGGCAGAGATAAGGAAAAGTGGCTAATGAGGGGGAAGGTGTGTGGCGGATTTGTATACAGAGACGAGAATTTTTAAAATCAAAAATATTTAACTAATTAGGAGCTAGCATAGGTCAGCAAGCAGAGGGTGATGGGTGGACAACTGTATGAGCTCTGTTTTGTGAAAGATCGCAGGTGGAATATCAGCTAGAAGAGTATTGGAATAATCAAGTCTATGGGCTGAAAAGGATGAAGGTTTAAGCAGCAAATGAGCTTACATAGGGGGAGAGTTGGGGACGTTTTGGTTATGGTGCGACTGTGTGATCGGAAGCTCAGTTCAAATGTGACGTCAATAGTCTGGTTCAGAATCAAAGAGTTGCCAGGGCCAGGGATGGAATCGGTAACTCAGATTCAGATTTACTAGTGGGGACCAAAGATGATGGCTTTCGTCTCTGCAACATTTAATAGGAAAAATATTAGCATAGTGGTACATTGATATGCTAACAGGAAGAAAACTGCTTCTGTAGAGTACACAAATGTTACATATGGAAAGAATTACATTTCTTGAATGGTCAATAGTAACCTGCTCGCAAAATTAAGTATGCATTTATTTGGTGAGGTTTTTTTCAAATTCAGCCATCCACCAGTTACAGAAAATTGGTTTTGCATATTTTAAGCTAAGGTGAAGTGTACCTATTTGCAAATTTAATTGTTTGTTCGTGATACAGAATGACTACTCTACTGTTTAAAATTGGGGTGGGGGTGAAATCAAGCGGCATATGTCTTTAATTAACATAACCCTCTGTGAAATAACCTCTTTGATAGTTTGTCAGAAATGGTCAGCCACTGTACTGCATTAGCCAATTCTTGAGGTGGGAAAAATCAACCACTGTGTGGTTATCAGGCAAGGACTGGGTGAAAACCAATTGTGATGACCACCACAGTCCACCAGCTAGTCAACATTTGCTACTTGGCTTTGTACACAAATAAAATGGCACTTGGGCAAAAAGAAATTCAGAATCATATCTCCCATGGCTGTTCAGAGAAGCAAATCATCACATTAGAGCTTTTCTGAAAACCGCCATCTATTCAAATGATTTAATTAATTAAAATGAAATCCAAATGATTGATGCACAAATGCTAACAATAGCTACCAGGTCTGACTAGCAAGAACATAACTGGCAAACTCTTGAACGCAGCACAGCAAAGTACAGCAGAGGGCTGGAGACATTTCAGCAACAGACAAAAGCTCTGGAAACTACAGAGGTTACCTGTCATTCATCTGCCATGATTAATCAACAATTTTGAGGCAATAAACACAAGTACTTTTTTACTGGGTTCCTTTAAAAAAAAGGCAAATTAACAATTATTTTAAGCACATGTGGCCCTCCAATATCTCACCAGGTCAGAGATTAACATTCAAAAATTCTGGACAAAAAGCCACCTCAGAAGTGCCAGATCAAAAACTCAATAGAATTAACAAAGAACAAGCCTGCACTTCACCATGCTGACACCAACTTCTCAGATTTGCTTGACAGCAATAAGTAAAAGTACTGATAGTTATTTCTTACCTGAAGTCCTCTCCGTCTCAAAATACTTGAGTCATCCATGATGCCCGTTCAACTTAAATTCTATCATACATTCCAATTGCAGACTCGTGTGAATTATATTAATACTTAGCCTGTTGTCTCTCACATCAGTAGCAACCATCAAGCAAGTACATTGTCCTATTAGTCACTTGTCAAAGCAGGCAGAGGCACTATACTTCATTCCTCATTTAGTAAGGACACACCAATATTCTTTCGGAGTTTGTGCAACATAAATCTCTGTCTTTCTGTTTGAAGGCAGTCTGAGCTGTTCAGAGGTTGGCAGTGTATCTGTCACCCATGGAGAGATTGTTTCCTGTTCTAAGTAGCTGAGACATATGTGTTCTGACGACGCAGGAATTCATTCACCTATTCATCACCAGCGTAGCTGCTGGGGCTATTTCAATTCAGCTCCCCTGAACTGGCAGTGTTTGTACGAATTGCAGACCCGGCAGATAGCCAACAGCTCTTCTCGTGTGAGAGTTATGGCCACAATCTGAGCCCACTTCAGCATGAGGTCAAACATCTCCCCTCACATGCCAGCCTAATCTGTCTTTTGAATTTACATCTTCCGTCACTACAAGAAAAACCTCTCCCTCTCTCTCCAGTCTCAAAGTCAAGCCATAAGGTGACTGCCCAAATGAAATTACTAGGATATTTATGAGACAATCTCACAGAAGTTCCTGGAAAACAGCACTATGATTCATTGGAGTAAAATGCAGCACAAATCCAATATGAACAAAGTGTTCAATTCATAAATCTTGCTCCGTTACGGCAGGCATTTGTCCGTTTGTTATGTGGCAGATCCTGAGCTCAGTAGCACTTCCTCTCCATCTGCTGTTGAAAGCAACTGAATGCAGTCAGCCAGCCAGCGAGGCAGCCAACCAACCACAGACAAGGCAGAAATATTTGCATAAATTATACAGTTAGGCATCTCATGCTGCTGAGAAAACCTCCCTCTCTCTTTAGTTCAAAATTTCATTCATTCCATACTTCTTTTGTCACAAGTGTAGTGCGGTTATAACAAAAACTTGCTAAATATTTACCAGAGTTATCATTTTAGCATATCTCGGTAAATAATTTCACATTGTAAATGAACATACTCTTTTGAATAAGTGGAAATAAACTACACTGTATAGTTACTTTTGAGGAAAACAGCAAATAAAGCTAGTAACTTCACTTAATGGAGCACCTTTCTTAGTTAGCCCAAATAGTATTTTAACAAGCTATTTTACTTCAATTGTTTGAACAAAAAGTTGAAGAAGCATTTATTTTGTTCAAATAATTCCACTGCAGAGGAATAATGTATTTTGATGTTTTGGTGATATTGTCTGACCTGGACCAGTTCCACCAAAAAACAGCATTGGCAGAACTTCAAAAAAAAACCAGACCACCTCCTGACCCAAGGAAATCATAACGCAGACTTGGCAAGCAGGATTTTCAACAAGAAACCTCGGTGTAAAGCTGGCATTGCAAATTAACCATAATCACCACAGAACATGGTTACCCACGAACGGTGGGAATCCGAGCTGCGTGCGAGACTAGTTCTAAGTCACCTCCCAGCTTGCTGTTTTCTACAGTACTTTTCCAAAATGTAGAGAGGCACATCCCAATGGCCAATGACTGGACTGGAGTGGCCAAACAGAGGGGCAGAGGTGACTGAAGAGTCTCCATCCCAAAAAAATTTTGAGACAGTATGCAATAAACTGCAATACATCACAAAAAAGTGATCAGATTATTTTCTTTTCCAAAATGGAGAATATTTTAAACAAAATGTATTCCTCAAATACTCTCTTTCCTCTTTAAACAGTTTCTGAACATTTTTAAAAAGAAAATCATCAGTATGAAACCAAATAAACATTGGCACAAATTCCTATTATAATTAAAAGCAGAACAATTCAAAGGCATACGTAACTGTATTGCTTCACAAGACTTTACATTACAATTTATTTTGTTACTAACCCATTATTCACTTAAAAATTTATCCCAATTCAAAGCCTAGAGTTGCAGCAGAGGTGGGAAGGGAATAAGAAGCATGCATAACATAGAAAAACTATTCTAAAAATAACTTAACAGACTAGTATACTATAAACATGTGCTAGATGTAGAAATTGTTCTGTCTCTAAGCTATCAGATGTCCCACATTTGATGTAATGGTCCCAACTTAAAATGATGTGGTTAGACACACTAAAAATCAAGTCAAGGAACCAAGCAGAAAAAGGCCTCAGAAGAGCCATTTCCTATACAGAATAGGCATGTACACATGTGACATCATTCCTTGGAGCACATCCAATACTTACATCTGTTTCTCCAACGTACAGTTCTACAGATGACTGACAACACTCTTTGTTAACCCCTGGCAGGAGGTTAGACATTTCATTGACTGTGCCCTTGAAGATTGTTTCACACGTTTTGTTTTTCCTGCTCACTTCCTCAAAATCAGTTCCAATTTTGCAAATTGTCTAGTGTTTTGCTCTAACGTAAGGAATTAAATATTGAAGCAAGTAATACATACTGTTGAAAAAGATAAATCATTCATAATAAGCTTGTATTCTCAGTTGGAAAGTTATGTTGGAGGATTCTTGCTCACCCAGAACTTGCTAACACAGCACAGCCCCGCTCCCATTTTCCTACCAATTGTGTTCCATATTCAAGCTCGTGGTCGCTTAATCCAAAACTTCGTACTACCTCCAATTACCCACTGAAGGAACATTTAGCCTCCATAGATTAACTCTACCGGATAGCATTAAGTCAATTTCAGAATTTATGGGCTGGACAACAGTGGGTGATCAAATCACTTTATTCAATTACAGGTAGTTCCATATATAAAACTTCCATAGATTCGTAACACTTCAATTACATGCTTTGCCAAAAGACTGAGGGCTCAAAAAAGTATGTACGAAAATCCGGAATTCAATGGAAAGGCAGAGTAACGGAAATCACCTTGTTTTGCGGCTGAAACAGTGAAGTGAATCGACTTGGTAACTGCCAACTACACTGCTTCTCGTGTTTATATTTCCGTGTGGTGTCTTGAACTTAGCCTTATGGTATACAGATTATGTTAAGAACCAACAAAATCAGAATAGATACTCACTTAACTACTGCCATTTTCTTTCCCAATAATATTGGTCTACAAAAATCAATAGGATTTCACACAGTGAAAGCCTGTTCAATAAGAATTTCTTTTTGCAATCAAGAAACTCCAAACAGCAGTAGCTCAATTTTCTGATCTCTCTACCTTCCAAATTTTCAAAGCTAAAGTTAACACCAAACTTGAAAATGCAAAACAGTGCTGCAGAATCTTTACTTAATTACCTTTGTGTGAAGCAGTTTAAAGTGGAAATCAAAACTCCAACTGATCTTGGGTACATAACGTGATTTCCAGAGTTTTAAAATAATTATATTCTCAAGATGGAGTTTCATCTGAAACATTCATAGAGATGTAAAAACAAACACTTCATTTCAGTGCAGTGCAGCATTCTCAGCAACACCTATTGCACATAACAAAAAGACTGCAATCTCAAAAATCTGAAACCCTCTGTTGCTCCATCAATGCTGGGGGAGGGTTTCTGTCATTACACCCCCATTCCATACACCTCATCCATCCAAAAATTTGGAGTCTTTCATGGATTTTCTGGGTCAGTAGCCTAAGGCTAGCTGGAATTTTTTTTAAAAACATCCATTTCCTGTCATGGTTGTGATGTTAGGAGTATAGCTTAAAACACATTTGAGTGGATGAAAAATC
Organism: Carcharhinus amblyrhynchos; assembly: GCF_965287045.1. Taxonomy (NCBI): domain Eukaryota; kingdom Metazoa; phylum Chordata; class Chondrichthyes; order Carcharhiniformes; family Carcharhinidae; genus Carcharhinus; species Carcharhinus amblyrhynchos. The sequence continues at coordinate 33,993,613 of NC_137332.1, read as the reverse complement.
AGACATGTGATGTGCAGCAGAGAAAGCAGGACAAATGACTGGGCAAAAAAATTAAATAATTAGGTATTAAAAAAAACTGATTCATGTACACAATTACGATTCCTCCGGGTGGGGAGTGTGCTCGTCATGGTTAAGTCAACTGATAGCAAAGTGAAAGAAAACAACTACAAAAGAATCGATGCCCAAATGTACCTTCTAACAAATTGATCAATAATTATCAATGGTATCTATACAGATCTGCAGGCCGCACTGTGCTGGCTGATGCATAGTGGCCAGCCTGCTTCTCATCGCTTGCTTTTAGAGCTCACCACTATTGTGGAAAAAGAGCCAAATGCATTAGTCTCACCCACCAGTACAAAGTCTCTTCATCAACAAGCTTGAGCATTGCCTCTTCCTGGCAACATACATAAGCTGAATGCTTCGCAGACCCAAGCTAAAGTACAGGGGGCTGGGAGGAAGCCTGATTCCCAGAATGTGGCATACTGAACCACCAGCCTGTGATTATGCCCAGCTGCTCACAAACTTGACCTCCAGCTATGGGTAATTAATTCCAATGCCTTGCAGGTGTCTCAGGAGAGATGAAGGCCAAAGGAGTAATGCTTGACAGGAAAATCCAGAGTGGAATTCCCCATGGACTCATCATCCATCAGACTGCTTTCCGGCAATTTCTGCAGCAAAGCTGCCTCTAACCATTACTTGTTTTATCCTTTCCTTTGGACAATATAAGCAATGCCGAGAGTGGGGCCCTGGTGCTTGGGAAACACGTGGTCTCCATACTATTTCTCAGGCCAGCACAATAGAAAGGACATTCCGGTTTCATGGTTTGCATTGGCATAACATGAGAACAAACAGTTACTGGTGATGAGATCTCACTCAACTAGTGTAAAGCTTGAGTGCCAGGGTTACGCCAAATGATGGGAGAGATCATCACACTTCATTAGATAGTTACAGTTCAACTCAAGGTGGGTAGCCTTCAGTCAGTTAAGTGCTGTCCCACCACAAGCTGCTTGCTTCAACATGTGTTTGGAATGTGGAGAGAGTTATCATTCAACAAGTGGATAACTGATCAATGCATCAAGTAAGACAAATGCAATAAAGCATACACCAGTCCTTTGCATCACAAGCTGGAATGTAAAGACAACACATCCTTGCCTTAGTGGTGACCTTCTACATTTGATGATACGCGTAACACCTGTGACCAACAAAGAACTTACCAGGCTCAAGGTGGACATTGCTGCACTGCCAAAAATTAGGCTTGTGGAACCCTGAAGAGAAACACTGCACATTCTTGTGATAGAGGAAAACATGGAATGGGTTTCACAGTAAAATAAAAACTCTACTTTTGTTGATTGAACTTCCCAATGAAGGCTGAGAGGTGTCTTACTCTTAGCTTGTCAACAAGTGCCAGCCCAGTTAATCTCATGTGTCTCAATGCTCCAAAGCTCATCTCCACCAGATGTCAAGGATCAATTCCATGAGGCACTGGACGCTGCCATCAGTAGTATTCCCAGAAGTGAAGGGCTGTACCTTCTAGAGGACTTAACTGCAAGCATGGGTACCAAACATACAGCTTGGACAACATGGAATGGGCATAAAATAATCCTGCTACTGAATGCACAAAGTTATCATTATCCTTCTATGTGGAAATATGGTACCACAATGTTTTATAAGTTCTATCCCCAAAATGTACATCAAACTGCATGTTATCATCCACAGTCAAATTCTGAGCTTGTCAGGCCACTAGTATGGATGTGATATTGATGAGAGTGAAACATTGGTCAGAATGCTTTTGGTATAGAATTCACCAGAAGGTCAAAAAAGATCCTTTGCCGAGAATGCAAACAAAGCACAAGGAAGCAGACTTGGGAGGAAAAGTAATGGACAAAGGACAGGCTAAAGCACAGCCTTTAGTTATGTAATATTATCATCCAAACCAGAACTCTCACAATTCTACAAATTGGTAGACAGCATTCCATGGTAGCAGCAGTTGATGTGAGCATCAGTACACAGAACCTGCAAAGCAGAAACAGCAGCAGGTGCCAACCCCCATTTGGGAGTGTAAAGTGTGGAGCAGAGTCTGCCTCTCTCATTCTAAACGCAATTGTTATTAGTGGGGTCATTAGGATCAATTCTCTTTCCAACATGCATCATCCTTGAGGACAAATAACTATCACCAATCATACTGACAACTTTAATGTGGAAAGTGCTTCACATGCAGCAAAATTATATTTTAGTATTTATTGAGAACTACCATGACAGACATATACTGGAAACATAATTCAGTAAACAAATTGTGCATTATTTTAGCATAATCAACCCATAAGAATCCAGAAAGCTATTGGATGACGAGTAAATGAATAAATAGTGTATGTTGATATATTGCAGAATAATGCCGGAAAAAAGTACAGAAATTATAGATACATCAGAAATGCAAACAATGTTCTGCATTATGAAACTACAGTCAATGGGTGACTGTGACCTGTCAGCTTTATTCCAGTTGAGGAAATTTCTGGGAGGATAATCATAATTACATGAATACTTTTATCAATGTTTTTCTCCATCTCGTTTTCTCCCTTTACCTATTGCCTTTAAAGTGAACATTAGCCACAGGATATGGATTGGCAGCCTTCAGCAGCTCTCCAACACCTCAACCAAATGGCCACTACTTGGATTTTATCTTGCACAGCTTCAGACTCTGAAATTTGTCCACATCTAGTGGCTACACATATACGTTCCTGAAAACATGACATTATCACAGGGGAATCTTACCACTTTCTGCCTTGAAACCAGAGGCACTGAGGCAAATGTTGTATCCTTATTTCAACCAGGGTACTTGTGTCATTAAGCAATTTCAGTGTGATAGTGATGCTTGTTCAGTGTAGGGCCGCAAAACACATTTGACCAATGAGTCATTCCCACTTAAGACAAACAGATTTTATCTTAAGTATTTTATGTTCAATCATATAATTGCAAACAAATCTCCAAGCTGCAAATTAGGTCAATCTATTAAACTTAGCATTTAATATCTTCAATGGACAATTAACTAACCAGGCATAAATCATTCTGAGAAGTGGGTTACAGCAGTGGAAAGCAATTATGCCAAGTCTTTTTTTTAAACTTCCACAAAATTTATTGTTAACAGTTTGGCATGGAGGGAGAGGAGCAGTCTGGATGTGATTAATGCTTTGAAAAACACACTTCATTTCATTATGGCATCACTTATAATAATTCTGAACAGGTACATGGGAACTAACACCAGGGGATAGCACCGAGACAAAGAAAATCTATACATTCTGTACTCCAGGGGGAAAGCAGTCAACCTAGCATAGAATAAAAATAAACTCTTGAGCTTACATTGCACAGTTATCCCACTGGACCTTACCACACTTGAAGTAGGAAGGGAAGACTTGTCGCTCAGAAAACATAACAGCAGCTGCTACTGCCTCTTCCAAGATCCATAACAGTACCAAGTTTTCTAAGGACAATTATAGCCAACTTGAAACTTATTAGCGTTCATTAGATTTTTGGCTGTAGCTATGAAATATCCAATCGTGTTTAGATCACTCTATACATACTGGAATTAAATATTTCTGTACAAGAGACTCCTCTACAAGATAAAATCTTCTGGAATTAGTGACAGTCTACTGCTCTGGATTGAAAATCGGTTGAATGCCCAAAGGCTGAAAATGGTTTGTTGATGGATTGGAACCTGCTCGGAGACTGGTCACCGGTAGATAATCTATTCCACAATCTGGTGCAATGTTTTGTCTTTCACTTTCCGAAGTCAGAGGTCATGACAGCTTCTAACTTACTTAGCAATAAGAATGTCTACTCAATCCTGGAAAAACAGTGGCATCAGATACTGTGAATGCAAAGCCATAATCTGGTTAACAGGGAGTAAGAACTGTCCACAATGGTATTTGTTTACACGTGCTCTGGCAATCTCCAAAAACTGCATGTCTCCATCTGAGTTAAATCAAATGGCAAGGTGCGTAAGACACTAAAAAGAACAACTGCATTCATATAGCATCTTTCACTATCACCAATATCTCAAAGTACTTGATGGTAAATGAAGTACTTTGAAGTGCAGTCACGGTTGCAATGTAGGATCACTAATGGAACAGTATATAAAAAAAACTAAAAGTACATGAATAAATGTCCAACCAAAATAAAACTGCTTATAATATGTTTTGTGCTTTTCATAAGCTGCTCGACTATGAAAATATTCTCACCACAATGGGACAGATTAAATATCAATTTTAATTATTTGCATATGGTTCAGTCTTAGTGGCTAAAGGCACAGCCACCAAACAGTGGAAAAAGATAATCACAATTTGAAACATAGTGCAAAAACATGGACACTTTAAAGTAGCACTGAAGGACCAGTTTATGAAATGGTGTTTCTTAAGACAGGTGACCAAGAAAAAGAAGAAATGAAAAACAATTTGAAAAGGAAAATACAGCTGGTGATCAAAGGCAGGCATCACAGTAATGAACCACTTGCCGAATTAAGAACAGTAAAATGTTAATGTTTGATGGCATTATTACTAATGGGAGAGGGTGATGGTTTCACAATAAATATAACCGAAAATGCACACAAATTGTTGGAAGTAACATAAAACATGAACTTTAAAAATTTGATCCCAGATTTCATTGGAAATCAGGGTTAAGCTTTTCATTTTAACTTCCAGATATGCACAGACCTGAGTCTCAAACAAGGAAAATTTCCTGTCACAATGAAAATCAATGAGCGACAACTTTGTCTGCATTGCCTGAAATAGTACAGCTAATTACCTTGAGGAAATCAGGGCTACATTCGAAAAGCTCTTAAAAAATCTGATTCCGACCTTATTTATAATCACTGCAATTTGAACCAGAACCTTGCAACAGGGTTGCTAAAATATTGTGGTGGATAATCTGCTGTGGGAGAGGACTGGTTGAACACTAGTAGATCCCCAATTCAAAATTTCACTTAGAACAAAACCAATTATAATGATTATTTAATTGTGATAATCATTTTCCTGAACATATTTAAGTATGTAGGAATTGCTAGATGAAGAAAAAGGCAAAAGTCCGTTGAATTTGCCTTCAACCATGCAGGCAGTTCATGACAAAATGCTAACTAATCACAACATCAATCTCAGTCAATTGAGGCAACAACAGACCTAGAAACAACAAGAAAAAACCCAACGCTGGGGAGCCTTTGGAAACTATAGATCTGAAAACACCTTTTCCTCCCAAGCCAGGAGGTATATCTGACTTACACAGGCAATACCCCAAATTATTTGATGAAAGAAACATATTTAATTTGCATTTGAGAGAATCAATTTCTCCATCAGTAGTCTGTTGTGTAGAATGACCACTTTTTCACTGAAATACCTTTTCTGCAAATTATTTTTGAATTTAGTGCACATCAGCACAGGCTGCATCTTCTGCTTCTACTGTTCTGAACAAGCTGAAACAGCTCATCACGATGAACATTATCCAGTCCTTCCACATTCTAAAAACAGAAATTGTAATCTCTCAATTTGTTCATTCTCAGGGAGAAGGTGCTCTTTTGGCCCTGTATTCACAATACAGTCAAACAGAATCACTGAAATCCTACAATGCAGATGCAGTCATTAGGCCCATCAAGTTTGCACTGACTCTATGACAGAGTATCTTACCTCCCCCTTGCCCTTTCCCAGTAACCCCACACATTTCCCATGGCTCATCCCCCTAACATAAATATCTTTGGACACCAAGAGGCAATTTAGCAAGGCCAATCCACCTAACCTGCACATCTTTGGACTATGGGAGGAAACTGGAAGAAACCCAGACACAGGAAGAATGTGTAAACTCCACACAGTCACCAAGACCGCAATTGAACTGTGTCCCTGGAGCTGTAAGGCAGCAGTGCCAACCACTGCACCACCCAAGTTGAAAATCAATCTGCAAATCTTTCCAACACACACTAACGGCAGATAGTAAGAGTGAGAGAGATCCTGGAGCCTCTAACACCACTATCCGTAGCTTCAGATTGCACCATGCGTGTAAAGGTGTACATTTCCAAAGCAACCCAGACTCCTTGAGTGAACCACCACCATCAGATGCAAGTTCAAACTGTACAGCACAAGTGCTGGGTTTTTTGGGGATGGGGAATATACATTATTTCCATATAGTTTTTCTTTCTGGACAAGGGTTTGTATAATGCTATATATTTGCACAACGCTGCCTTGCAGAAACAGTGAGAATATGCATGCAAAAAAAGTTTCATACCAAAGCATTTGAACAGTTGCTACTCTCAAAGGATATTAACATATTTTCAAAGCATTTCAGTTCAGCATCATATAACCTTGTGTCTCTATGCTTACTTCAAAGTTTAGTGGTGCTGCAGTCAAATATATCAATTATATTCTAAAGAGGGAGCGCAGGTAGACAAGGGCACAATGAGAGGCTCTTTCACCAAGGGCAAAAAAGGACAAATAAAAAGATTTTGTGTGCAGTATGCACTACTTTCTGGCATTTTTTTGTATAACAAATTTTCCAATTTCAGCTTTTGCTTTTTAGTGACGTTAAACCAAATTGTTAAATAATACTTGAAATGTCATGCGTACATACGATTCACTCTGCAATTAACTTGGGGAGGCAAGGTGACGCAAAAGGCAAAGTAACTCAAGAGGATATTTTCCACCAGAGAACTATAGTATAAGTACTGATCAAAAAGTGGATTGCAAAAATAATTGCTACAACGTGCCAGTAGTCATTTCATATGAGGGAATTTTGTTTCACTTAAAAATAATGGCTATGAATTCTTTTGATCTGATGCAACATGAAACTGTTTGTCATTTTAAAGTGATCATTTAATTTTCACTGCTGGAACCAAATTTTACATTTTAAAAAATTACTTCATGAGAAATGGCTGTCGCTGGCAAGGCCAGCATTTACTGTCCATCGCTAATTGCCCTTTAGAAAGTGGTGGTGAGCCACCTTCTTGAACCACTAAAGTCCATGTGGCATTGGTACACCCTACAATACTGTTAGGAGATTTTGATGTGGAGATGCCAGCAATGGGCTGGAGTAAACACGGTAAGAAGTCTCACAACACATTAAGCATAAGTTAATGAGATGTGCATTGTCTCCAGACAGGACAGGAAGTGAGATGTTGCAAATTCAGGCAAGTCATGGGGGTTACAGATAGTGTGACATGCACCCAAGATAGCTTAATGCTATCTCCACTCACATTGTCTGCACCTTTAAGACTTGAATAATAGATTAGCTGTAAAGACTCACAGTCTAATCAGTACCCTGTGAACGGTGTGTGCCCTTATACGCCCTGTTTGTGATCAGAACTCACGACTCACCCGACAAAGGAACAGCATTTTGAAAGCTAGTGACGTTTACTACCAAATAAACCTGTTGGACTTTAACCTGGTGTTGTAAGACTTTTTACTAGGAGATTTTGACCCAGTGACAGCAAAGGAATGGCACTATAGTTTCAAGTCAGGATTGTGTATGGCTTGGGAGGGAACTTGAAGGCAGTGGTGGTGTTCCCAAGCATCTGCTGCTCTTGTCATTTGAGGTGGTAGAACTCACCTCTTGGAAAATGCTGTGGCAAGTTGCTACAATGCATCTTTTAGATGGTACTGTAGCTGCCACTGTGCACTGATAGTGAAGGGAGAGTGACCGTCTACGATATTGACTGCTTGCCCAATCAAATGGACTGTTTTGTCCTGGATGGTGTCAAGATTCGTAGCAAGTGAAACATATTCCATCACACTCCTGACCTGTACCTATTAGACTTTGGACAAGCTTTGGGGAATCAAAAGGAAATTATTTGCTACAGAGTTCCCAGCCTCTGATAGGTTCTTATACCATAGTATTTAATATGGATGGCATTTTTCAGTTTCTGGTGAATTGAAAACTCCCCACCAGGATGTTCATGGTGGAAGGATTCAACAATGATGATAGCACTGAATTTCAAGTGGAGAAGGTAAGATTATTTCTTGCTGGAGATGTCATTGCTTGACATCTGTGTGTCACAAATGTTATCTGCCATTTATGAACCAAGACTGAATGTTGTCCAGGTCTTCCTACATATGGTCACGGACTGAGAAACTGTGAATAGTATTGAACATCAACATTGCACTGAATCAGCAGCGAACATTCCCATCTAACCTTATGATTGAAGAAAGATCACTGATGAAGCAGCAGTTGATGGTCGGTCCTAGAACATTATCTTTGAGGAACTGTTATAGTGATGTCCTGGGACTGAGATAACTGACCTCCACAAACTAGGTGCAACTCCAACCATTGGAGAATTTCCCTATCTATCACTACCCATTGACTTCAGTTATTCTCGGGTTCTTTATTCCCACATGAAGTGAAATACTACCTTTGATATCACAAGCAGTCACTCCCACCCGACCTTGAGTTCGCTCTTCAGTCCATATTTGGAGAAAACTGTAATGACATCAGTAGCAGAGTGGCCCTGGCATAACTGAACACTTGGCATAATTGAGCATCAGTTAGAAGGTTTTAAACTGAATGTGTTAGAAAGGGAGGTTAAGCAACATAGGGCGGCACCACGGCTAGCATTGTTGCCTCGGCGCCAAGGACCCGGGTTCAATTTCAACCTTGGGTCACTGTACGAAATTTGAACTTTCTCCCATGTCTGCATAGGTTACCTCTGGGTGCTCCAATTTCCTCCCACAGTCTAAACATGTGTGGATTAGGTTGATTGGCCATGCTAAATTGACCCTAGTATCAGGGGATTAGCAAGGTAAATATGTGGGGTTATGGGAAAAGGGCATGGGTGGGATTGTGGTCGGTGCAGACTTGATGGACCAAATGGCTTCCTTCTGCACAGTAGGGATTCTACAATTCTATGACAACATTATTGCGTTGCTAGGAGAGAATGTGTAGAGTGCATTATTTCTAAACAGCAGTGACTTGTACTGCAAATTTCTAACGCCAATTTGTTTTTCAACGTACTTGAAAAATGTTAAGGTACCCATGTGTTCTACTCTAGCATAGAATTGTAGACAGGTTTTACCTCACTTTTTCCTACTGGACTTTCAAATCTCAGCTCATTAAAGGGGAAGAGGCTCAGCCCAGTGAAGATGCTGATCAGGATACTTAGGAAGTAGTCAAACAGGGAATCTAATCAGGCTGAATGGCATGTTAACCAACTTCATTCCCACCTTAAAGTTAACTGATTCAAAATGGCCTTGCTCTGGTTGCCTCCAACCATTGTCAGCACAGCACAGCGTCTCAAATCTAGTTGTTCGAAAACAGGATTTATCTGAAAAATGAACACTTTCACAAGTGCCAAGCACTAATTTTAATGAAGCAAAAAAACTTACCTGGGCAATGAGGCTAAGGGTTGAAGTGACATGATGTGGCACCTGACGCATTATCCCCTTCAGTTTGCACTGCGGTCTATTCCCGTGTTCAGAGGGACCTTTGAATGCAAACAGCCTTGACCCCAAACTGCCCATGCCCTAAAACCATCCAACCCAAAATCTGGCAAGATCTAACGTTCAGCACAACCTCAGTCCTGAGACACTGTACCTATACAGTCTTTAAAAATTCATAAGTAAAAGACTAAAATCAAGGCTGATGTACATTTATACACTCTACAAAATTATCTGCTTACTCTAACAAAACTCTTGGCAGTTCACTACACCAAAAGGAAGTTGCCTTTAAATCTATTCAGATTTCTGATCTCTACATTCTAACGGCACTTTCTTATGGCTATTGTAAATATTTGCATTTTCATGCAAGAGTGGCATGAACAAAATTTTATGAGAAACCAAATATGTTCAGTATCCAAGCTGAAAACCTTTGCTCTACATGCAAAAGCTCATAAACCAAAGCAGGAAGTCACAAGATACCTTTAATTTTCATTCAAAAAAAACTTGCAATTTATTCAAGACTATATTTCACTCTTGGTTTTGATATGTTTTACAGCATGAAACATACTTAGTAGATAAGGCTACATTCAGACAAATGGGTTTTGGTTTGCCCAAAATTTTATTACCATCCAAAATAGCAGCAAAATTAAAATATATGCTTTACTCGAGTATGTCATTTTAAAAAGGACCATTAAACCAATCCAGAATAAATTAACCTTCACAAAAGGCTGTACCACTTTTCCTACTAACTCATTGGGTGGAATTTTTGCAAAATGTGGTTTTCAGTCAGAGTCTGACACTCCGACAATGTGTCTCTTTCCAGAAACGCAACTGAGTTTTCTGGCACCAAGTGCACAGAAAATCTGGGAGCATGGTTTACGCCACTCTGGCAAGGCAGGGTGGTTCCTCAGAGATCAGGGCACCATCTTTAAAGGGCACTTGATCTATATTTAAAGTACAGTTCACCCAACTTCCCCATGGACAGGCAGAACCAGCCCCACAAGCATCAGAGCAATCTGCCCCATGGAAGTATGGAGGGGGGGGTGGTTTTTAACATCCAGCCTTGTCCCTCAACCCCCTGACCTCCAGGCACTTCTGTACCTCTAATGTGGTCATCATGACTCACTTTTGCTTTTGAAAACCAATAGTGATTTGTGTTGGTGTGACTTCTCACTGCCATGGGCGGATGCTACAGGACTTACAGACCTTTAATTATATATTTTTTTCAAATGCATGGAGATCAGGTTTATGCCTACATTGGGCATGAACCTGATCACATGACTGACTGAGATCGCGCCATTCTAAGTCGTTTTGCCCCCTCTACCAAGATTTAGCGGCCATACCGGGATTTGAACCTACACACACCATGGATGGTGGATTGCGCCCATTTCAGTTCCTGGTGCAACAGTGTGGTTGGATACATAGCCCCCTTAAAATCAATTCTGCATCTGAAGGTGCTTTCTGTCTGCTGAGTTTCAAACACACCAGCAGTCTTTCTGTACATTGCCCAAATTCCATCCTTCGTGCAAAACCAAAATTAGTGAAGGCCAGTACAGGATTATTCCTTTCAGGATGAGAACCAATTCCAATCTTGATCTTGAACCTGAGATATGAGGAAAAGCCATGGCTGATTCTTCTCTGTTCAAAGGACACCTGAGGTAAATTGTGTGATCCACTTTCAAATGGCTCAAGTCTTTTAAAGGCGGAAGATTGAATTTGTTGTGCACTGATCTGAATGGTGTCTATTGTGCATTGACTCATAAAATCATCAAGAAAACAATTCACCAGGGGTTCTTAAATGTAAGCAGCAACTTTAAGCTGGAATTTCATTTGGCCCCACCATTCTTTTTTTTATATTTGTTCTTAAAGTATATGATAGCTAGATAGATTGCTTGTTCTTTTCCAGTTCTGCAATATCCAAAGTCAGTGCTCAGCAAAAAACTATTCTTTGTACCCACCGTTATCATTTTATGAGTCAGGTAGAAAGTAAAATCTTAGTCCCACACTCAATTTAAGTACATCAGTTCTTTTATGACAGTGTAAATTTTTCAAATCCACATAAGCGGTCAAACAGCAACTGGCAATAAGACAGCCAATTTCAGATAGTTCACCATTGTGAATCTATACCCTGGGAGTACTCAAACTCATTCTACTCAAAACCTGTACAACTTGTAGCAGATGACTCCTGTTTGCGCTGGGAAAAATATGTAAATCACTCAAAATATCACTTTTAATCCTATCTTTACTAGATATGTATACAGGATAGGTAAACTCAAATTATGTGAGAATTAAGGCAAAAATTAAAATTGTAGCCAAGCTACATATAAAATGGCAATGAGGGAATTCTATGCCAAAAATCAGAAATCTAATTAGGTACATGCAAAAACCCTTGGATTTACACTTTATGGTTAAACACAAACCAAAGGAATGAAAAACTGAAGCTGTTTATTATCACATAACAAATTCAACCATTAACTATTCCAAACTGAAAAAGTGCAGCAAGTCAACCACAAGGAACAGGCAAGACAATGAAAGTGTTTTTGTGCGATCCTTTGGCAAACAAAATGCAAACTTTAATTACAACTCATTATACAAATTGACATAAATCATGCAAATACTTGAAATGAATTAATCTTGTAAACGAAGGTAACTATTGCTCTTGTGCATAAATTCTTGCCCTTCATTCCAAAACAAAATGCAAATTAAAATTCCCTTTGTTCTATCCTACTACTTGTTCTAGTAACAAATTATGGCCCATGGCTTGCACTGTGTAGGTAATCTGTCAGATTTACCCTCGCTGTAATTGCACAGGGGGAGGGGTCTCAACCAGAGGAGGAGTTGGGTTAGGAGAAAACCAGATTGGAGAGGGCGTAATCAGACCTGGGGGGTGGGGGTGGGGGTTTGGCATGTCAAACCGGGGCGGTGCATGGTTTGGTGGGCGTTTAGATAGTTACTGTGTTTCTCTCCTTCTCTTTCAGAGGAACTATAGGGTAAAACTGGCATAACTGTCTGAAGCCAACAGTGTAAATCACTTCTGTCAGATGTTTCCCAAGATGTGGAGATGCTGGCGTTGGACTGGGGTAAACACAGTAAGAAGTCTCACAACACCAGGTTAAAGTCCAACCAGTTTATTTGATAGTAAACCCACAAGCTTTTGGAGTTTTAACCCAGTGTAATTGTCCCAGGGAAATTAGTACTCCTGGGCAATTTGTTTGGTAAAGGGTTTACGTGGGTACTTCCAGAGGGATTCCCCAATGATTCACTGAAGTACTCCCCACACGCAACGCTGGGGAACCTGGAATTTATGGACCTATGTTGACAATTTAAGTCTACCTTCGCTACCAGACTGCACTTGGACAGAAATTAATGGTCATCCTTAAAGTCACAATACAGAGCATTTAGGGTGACTCAAATTCTTTTCAACAGTAAAAGGCATTAGAATTACATTAAGCACTATTAGGAATCATTGTCTGCAGCAGGTATTTGAAACCACATGGAAGAGCCTTCCTTCATTAGCAGTAATTAAAGTAATTTCTACTGGACTACAAATGAAAAGTCTGGGCCTCTCCAGGCACAGTTATCTTCTGTTAAGAAAAAAAGGAAAAAAAATCTGGCCAAACTCAACTTAACTTTCTGCTTAACCGGAAGCTGGAAATCATCTTTTAATGTTTTACATCAAAGAAATGTTATCAAATTTTTAGAGGCTGTTCAATTTTCACCAGTTTCACTGCTTGCATACTGCAGTTGGATTCAGCAATACTGGGATAATTGCAAAGTTGCTCAAAAAGCTATTGTATTAGCAGACTCACTATAAAAGAGAACTTATCATTCAGTCTATGACCCTTTCAAATCTCAGGCAAAGTTATTGGAAATCTAAACAAAGAAACATAGAACTTGGGAGCAGGAGTAGGCCATTTAGCCTTTCAAGTCTGCTCTGCTAGTCACTCTGACCATGGCACTGGTCTAATCTCTACTTTCCTGTCTGCCCATGTCCCTTGACTTCCTAGTCTATCGAGTTGCAGAGGAATATTAAAATATAGCCAAGTGAAATAAAGCTAAGAAATTCCTAAGCAAACCCCTGAAGCAATAAGCCATGAGGTATCACTATTTTAACTAAAAAAAACAATGTATCCCCTGCAAGCATTCTGCCTTCAGAAATTTGTTCCATTTCCTCTTAAAACCTAGCGGTAATCCCACGCTCATCATAACCTACCAATATTGTCGCGCTACCTTTTAAAGTCATGTTGTAACATAAACAGGATTAGTGGAACCAGAAGGAATGAACAGTCCATAATTTTCCAGAAGGCTGCCTCCTGGCAAAGAACTGTTAGAATGAGCCTTTTTGAGTTTTAAGCTGCAATATGACCTTTCTTCCTTTTCTCTAATTATCTCCTGTTCTTCTTTTCACCTTGCTAACAATAACATATCTAGTCATGTAACCTAGATGGATGTTACACTACATGCAGGAAGGGTAAGGGGAAAGCTCAAGCTAATGCACTAATGACTTGGCCAACCCCATCATAAAAGGGTCACGCTGAAAGTATACTCGATACTTCATTTCCATTCAACACAGGTTTTTACATTGCATTCTGATTTAAGCAATGCTGGCACTGTTCTTCCTGCAAACATTTCAAATATAAACTTTCCCACCCAATTTTGGAATTAAATAGGCACCAAATTAAAAAAGTGTGCACTGTGGATAGATGGGAAACCAAAACTAGGAAAGAAAGCAGAAATAATTCAAACAAAATCCAGTTATGAGTTGCACCATTGTAAAATCTGTACTTTTCAACTAATCCCATGCCCACAAGCTGAATGCAAGTTATTATGAAAATGCAACTAAAACAACAAGTTATGAAAGGAGATTTCCAATGAAATTTTAGTTGAACTGAAGTGCAATTCCTGAAAAACATTTGGTCAGTGTTTTCAAAATGCTGCAAAATTTAGCTTTTGATTTTGTTCATTTTCACTTACAGCCTGCAGCCACATCAACAGAAAATGATGTATGACAGCAAATCGCTGTGGAATTTGAATTTCCCTTCATAATGATTAATGGCATTTCTTGCCACATAAAACTAGAACATTACAGCTTTCCAGCTCAACAAGCATGCTTCACAATATTGTGTGATGAACCAATAAAAATGATAGACAAACAAAGGCCAATTGGTCCATCAAGCTTGTCCATAGTGTCATGTTGCCACTGAGCCTCATTATCCCCAACACCACCCACCACCAACTGTATAATCTCCTGGCAGAGTAATTACTAACAAGCATAACAGCCGTTCTTCTGCGCGCACACACATCTGTTTCGGGACTAAGCCTAACAGCCACCCACCTCTCCACTGGAACCGTGCACGCACTGCGTGTATGCAGTTGCATATGAACCTTGTTGTAACCAAAATTTGAGCCCAAATGATAAATTAATTGAATAAAAATAGAGAATTGAAATATTAAAAACAACTAGACAAATACTAAAGCAGTACAACATTAAGTTGGAAGTAGGTTTGGCTTGTTGGGTAACAGGCTGGTTAGTGATGCACAGCAACGCCAATAGCACAGGTTCAATTCCTGCACTGGCTGAGGTTATTCATGAAGCCTGCCTTCTCAACCTTGTGATGATCCTCAGGTCAATTCACCATCAGTCAGCTTTCCCCCTCAAAAGGGGAACAGTTCATCTCAGATTATGATGACTTTACCTAGTTGCAACCTGTTTCCTGAATGACATTTCATCCAAGTAATTTTCTTTATCTGAACAGGACAGATGATCAGGATGTCAGAATGGTGATAAGGAGAAAGATGACAAAGAAGTTAAGGGATGGGAAGAAGTCAGGAGGGCTGCAGGGAATGAGTAAGGTCAGGAACTAGTGCTCGTGTGGGTATGTGCACACACGTGCGCTTAGTTGCAGGCATAGTTAGGGGCAGGAGAAAATGCCAGAAATGTAAAATGAAATGTCAGAAACACAGGGAAGGAGTAAAGAGAAAGTAGAAAAGTCCAAGAACTCAGCAATGGAAATAATTAGGAACTGGGGGAGCTGGAGGAAATGTCAGCATGCTATGGTGCAGAGGGACCTGGGGGTCCTTGTGCATGAGTCGCAAAAACCCAGTCTGCAGGTGCAGCAGGTGATCAAGAAGGCAAATGGGATGCTGGCCTTTATAGCGAGCGGGATAGAATATAAAAGCAGGGAGGTCTTGCTGCAGCTGTACAGGGCACTGGTGAGGCCGCAGCTGGAGTAGTGTGTGCAGTTTTGGTCGCCACACTTGCGCAAGGATATTTTGGTTTTGGAGGGAGTGCAGAGGAGGTTCACTAGGCTGATACCGGAGATGAGGGGGTTGGACTATGAAGAGAGACTGAATAGACTGGGTCTGTACTCGGAGTTTAGAAGGATGAGGGGGGACCTTATAGAGACGTATAAGATAATGAAAGGGATGGATAGGGTAGAGGTAGAGAGATTCTTCCCGCTCAAAAAGGACAGCAGGGCTAGAAGGCACAGCCTCAAGATTGGGGAGGGGAGTGCAGTTTAGAACGGAGTTGAGGAGGAACTTCTTCACTCAAAGGGTAGTGAATCTCCGGAATTCTCTGCCCGTTGAAGTGGTGGAAGCTACCTCACTGAATATATTTAAGTCACAGGTAGATAGATTTTTGACAGAGAAGGGAATTAAGGGTTATGGGGAGAAAGCGGGAAAGTGGAACTGATCCACTTCAGATCAGCCATGATCTTATTGAATGGTGGGGCAGGCCTGAAGGGCTACATGGCCTACTCCTGCTCCTATTTCTTAAGATCTTATGTCAGAATGGGCATATAGGAACTTTGGTACGGGTTGAAAAAAGAATGAGGAAAGACAAAAACAATTTTAAAAGAGATGCAGGAACAAAAAGGACAAATTTCTGAAGGTATCATGGTAAAGTGGGAAGGGCGAGAAGAAAAATAAGGAAGTTGGCAGCGGCAGGAGGAAAAGAAGACAAAGGTCAGAAACTTGAAGAGGTGGGGAACAGGGAAAGAAGGTCAAGCACTCTGAAGGCGGGATGAAGGTCAGGAGTCAATGGAGGTGGGCAACTCGGTCAGAAACTTTGGGATGGATTGGAAAAAATAGGAAGAACGAGGAAAGGCAAAATAAATCATTTTAAGAGGGATGCAGGGACAAAAAAAACTTGCAGATTTATACAAATTAGTCTCTGAAGGAATTACGATCAAAAAAGATGGCTGTTAGAAGGGTTATGGGATCCTTGGTTTTCTTATCAGAAACACTGAGTACAAAAGCAAAAACATTAAGCCTTTAAAGTACTTTAGCTGGGGTACTGGAGCCAAATCTGGGTGCCACACATTAAGAAGGGTGTCGAAGCCTTAGAGAGGAATTCTATGAAAACGGCACCTTGAGTAACATATTCCATTCAGGTAAAGAAACAAGAGAAACTTGTTCTTAAAACAAATGTGCATTTTACGTTCATAATAATCAGACTGCATCATATTCGTGTGTTATTTTCAGACTCAACTGTTCCAACATTCTCCTGGTCAGCCTCCCAACTTCCACTCTCTAAGAACTTGAGCTCATCTCATACTTTCTGCAAGCATCCAAACTTTCAAAATCCTGTTTGCTTCCCCCGAGTTTGTCAATCAACACTGGCAGCCAATCCAACAACATCTCAATTTTGAAGTTCGCTTCTTGTTGAAATCTGCCCCTTATTAACCTCTTTCATATCTGAACTTGGCAGTAACCCATAGAGCGAGCGTTATGCATTCTACAAAATCAGCAGTTCCAACACTGTGCCATTTCTGAACTCAGTCATATGAGAGCCACATTTTCTGTTATGCGTGTGCTATGCGTTTTCTGACTGGAGTTCAAGCGTTGTGTGTACTTCATACTTGGTAATGAGAGTCCTGTCTGTTCTCTGAAAGTAGGAGCGTTATCGCTGTCAGCTTTGGAGCCTTCCCAACAATGACTGGATCATGTTACACAATACAGAGCCCTCAAATTACACCACTTCCGGCAGGATCAAATTAAACTTTCCAGATAAACTGTTGAGTGTGCCCTGTCCTCCAAGAGGACCAATGATGTGGTGCAAATAAACACAGCCATCATAAGTGAGGCAGGAAAAGTTAATAAAAAACTCGCCTAGTTTAGAGGATACAACCTCTTGTTGAATATTTACAGCAAATCTGCACTCATTACATTCACTGACAATTTGTTCCAATAGTTAATGAATGTGCACTGAAATAAAAAAATCTACTGACAACAAACCTAGCTGAACACTTATTTCTCAGCAGGTTCCCCAATCCTATATACTTGAAATGTTCTATCCACACAGATGCTGTGTTGTCCATATTATTTTTGGAAGCCTCAATCAATTCCTCCTACATTTATGCTTTTCTAGAGTGATCTAGTGATCTTTCTCCCGCCAGAGCACCTATAAAGAACATTACATGAAGGGAGCAATATGACATTTTTAAATTTCATCAAATCATCCTGGAAACACATCTGAATACTAGAAACACATCTGAATACATCATTGCTTTGCGATACTGCAGCAGGCGACGGTGCAGAGGGACCTCGGGGTCCTTGTGCATGAGTCGCAAAAACCCAGCTTGCAGGTGCAGCAGGTGGTCAGGAAGGCAAATGGGATGCTGGCCTTCATAGCGAGGGGGATTGAATATAAAAGTAGGGAGGTCTTGCTGCAGCTGTATAGGGCATTGGTGAGGCCGCAGCTGGAGTACTGTGTGCAGTTTTGGGCGCTGCACCTGCGCAAGGATATTTTGGCCCTGGAGGGAGTGCAGAGGAGGTTTACTAGGCTGATACCGGAGTTGAGGGGATTGAGCTATGAGGAGAGGCTGAATAAACTAGGCTTGTACTCGTTAGAGTTTTGAAGAATGAGGGGAGATCTCATTGAGACGTATAAGATGATGAATGGGATGGATAGGATAGAGGTGGAGAGACTCTTCCCGCTCAAAAAAGACAGTAGGACTAGGGGGCACAGCCTCAAGATAAAGGGGAGGCAGTTTAGAACGGAGTTGAGGAGGAACTTCTTCACTCAAAGGGTGGTGAATCTCTGGAATTCTCTGCCCGTTGAAGTGGTGGAGGCTGCCTCGCTAAATATTTTTAAGAAGCGGGTTGATGGGTTCTTGATAAGAGAGGGGATTAAGGGTTATGGGGAGAGGGCGGGAAAGTGGAACTGAGCCACAACAGATCAGCCATGATCTTATTGAATGGCGGGGCAGGCTCGAAGGGCTAGATGGCCTACTCCTGCTCCTATTTCTTACGTTCTTATACTGATACCAAAATTTGAAAAGTTCATGAACATAACCAATATTTCCTGTAAGCTGCACAGTTGTGCCACAACCCCAGAGTCTTCAGCCAGAGCTTGCACAAGTTGATCTCTTGAAATTGCCATGAGCAGAATAAATTTAAGTGGTTGCACGCTTCAATGAATCACCTCCAAATTCTTTAAATAAAAATATAGAGGGCACGTTGACTGTGTTAACCTACACCTTTTTCCATTCAAAAACATTTGATTTGAAACCTTAAATAGTATACCCATGTTTGGAAACTAGTATACTCATGTACATAGCAGGTGCAATTGTAATCCTGATCAGCGCAACAGATTTAAACATATTCTTAATATTTAATTATTTTAAATCTCCCACTTGCTTAGACCAAATAATCTCCACTTAATTCAAATTTCAAAATTAGATCAACGTATGTTTCACTCAAAGGGTGGTGAATCTCTGGAATTCTCTGCCCGTTGAAGTGGTGGAGGCTGCCTCGCTAAATATTTTTAAGACGCGGGTTGATGGGTTTTTGATAAGAGAGGGGATTAAGGGTTATGGGGAGAGGGCGGGAAAGTGGAACTGAGCCACGACAGATCAGCCATGATCTTATTGAATGGCGGGGCAGGCTCGAAGGGCTAGATGGCCTACTCCTGCTCCTATTTCTTATGTTCAGCTAATAACCATAACCAAATGTTTGTTTTGTTATCGTAAAAATATCCGCTGCTCTGAGAATGGATGCTAATTAATTGATTTAATTCAAATACAATATTCAACTTTATGAATGATGGGAGCTAGAAGGTAATGTGTTTCAAAATCAGCTCAGTACAAGTCAATTTATATTTTCTTAAATCAACTGGTCAGTCCAGTGCAAAACTATTTCAAATGTGATACTGATTAATTGAAAAGTCATTACTTCTGGCCCTTTGTGAATCACTTTTTTTTGTCGTCCTTTCAGTTGCCTCGGCCCCGAGCTCTGGAAAAACCCTCCCTATACCTCTGCCTCTTCATTATACTTTCGTCCTTTGAGGTACTATTTAAAACCTACCTCCTTAAGTAAGCCAGTATGTCCTTCTATCACTCAGTGTCATACTTCATTTTATAATGCTCCAGTGAAACACCTTGGGTTATTTGATTACATTATGGGTGCTATGTATGCTGTTGGTAAAAAAAATTCTTGCCATTTCCTTGAATTTGACTTAAATATTTCGATCTAAATTATGACAGGTCAGGCGGTCTTAAAATTGAAAAATAAAATCTGACAATGGTCTATAAAATTCTTAAGCCTGTCCTGGGTGCAGTTTGATCATGCCATTACAATCAGAAATTCCAAAATATTTGTCTTATAATGTCATTACCACACTCTTAAAAAGTAGACATTGGAAAATATATCCATTTTACTAGAGTTCCGATCATTTTCTGCTTTCACAGACAAAGACTATACTAAAAAATACTGATTCATTTTCACTGCAATTTATTTCTAAATAGGCAGTAGACTGAGTGCAGATGGCTTACAAGCTGGCCAAAGGTATTATGAACCAGTCATCTCAATATCAGTCGTAAGAAAAATAATAATAATAAAAAATAATAATCTCCCACTAAAAGAGAGAACATTTAGAATCTAAAAATCCAAGAAATTAATAGCATGGATTTCAAAAGCAAAAATCTTGTTTAACCAACATTACTGATTTGAGGAAGAACAAACAAAGAACAAAGAACATCCCAGCACGGGAAACAGGCCCTTTGGCCCAACGAGCCCGCGCCGCCGCATCTTCCCACACTTACCCCGCCCTGTGTGTATGTGAGTGGAACCCCTAATGTAGCCAGATTCAGGGGAGAATAGTGTCAATTTGGTACACCAATCAGCCTAAGAGCACATCTTTGGGGTGTGGGAGGAAACCGGAGCGCCCGGAGGAAACCCACGCAACCACAGGGAGAATGCGCAAACTCCCACAGACACAGGCCCAAATCCATGTATCTGCACAGCTAGCAGTGATAGTCACTGAGCTGTTGCGGTGCCCATCTGCTGGTCCAGGATCAAGCACGCACGACGACATGAAGTACTAGGCCACTCCCGGAACCTCCAAGAGCAGCCCACACACAACCCACCGTGTGCATGCCCCTCATTTGACAACAAGGTGGACCGACCCTGTGGAATACAAAGACAATACGTTAACAGACGGGAGTAATGCAGGAGATGTAATTTATCTGAAGTTCCAAAAAGACTTCAGTATGGTGCCCCATGATGGAGTAATGAATAAGCTCAGAAAATGTGGAGTCAGGGAGCCAGTGGCAGGATTGCTTACTGGTTTCAAGGCAGAACGTTTCATTCAACATTTACGATTCAAGGCATGATACATTGGTGAGGCCATGCAGACGCTACAACAACAGATGAATGAACACCACTCAACAATCACCAGGCAAGAGTGTTCTCTTCCTGTTGGGGATCACTTCAGTGGTCACGGACATTCGGCCTCTGATCTTCGGATAAGGCAGCCTTCACAACACAACACAGAGTTACTGAGCAGAGCCAAGTTCAACACACGAGGACGGCCTCAACCGGAATCTTGGGTTCATGACACACTATCTGTAACCCGCATAACAACTTGCCTAGGCTTGCAAAATCTCTCAAACTGTCCTGTCTGGAGACAATACACATCTCTTTAACCTGTGCTTAATGCTCTCTCCACTCACATTGTCTGTACCTTTAAGACTTGATCACCTCTAAAGACTTGCATTCCAATCATTATTTTGTAAATTGAGTTTGTGTCTTTATATGCCCTGTTTGTGAATAGAACTCCCACACACCTGACAAAGGGGCAGTGCTCCGAAAGCTAGTGGCAGTTGGACTTTAACCTGTTGTGAGACTTCTTACTGTGTTCAAGGCAGAAGGCAGAGAGTGGGAGAAGATGGGAAGTGGGGCTCTACCAGTCAGGTTCACAATTTAGATTAACAATTTGGACTTTGGAATTAAAAATACAATTTCTACATTTGCGTGTGGTACCAAATTTGCGGGGTAGTCAATAGTAAAAAAAAGACTGCAATCATTACAGAACATAATAGCCTTTCAGAATGAGCAAATAACTGGAAAACAAAGTTCAATACCAATAAATAGGAGGTAGCATAGCATATTTGGTAGAGAAGTCACTTACTACTGGGAAGATGCAATAGAGTTACAAAAGGATCTCGAGTGCAAATACACCAATCACTAAAAGGTTGTATCAAAGGTTACCAAGACCATTAAAAAAAAGCACTCGGCTTTATTACTACAGGGATAAAATGGAAAAGTAGGGATGTTCTGCTAAACTCGTATCAAACCTCAGACAGACCATGCTAACAGTGTGTACAGTTCTGATTGTGAAAAGAATACATATGCACTGGAGAAAGAGTTTGGATTAAGAACTGCAGAAGACAATACACACTTTAGCTTTTCGCTCATTGTAGCATCTACGTCGTCCTAATTTGAAGGCAAACATTTACTCTGCTGTATAGTTGTAAATTGTTTTAATAATTATTTTCTTGCTGCAAAAGACAAACGAAATAGTCTTGCAATTCACGCATACTTTCTGCTGAAACGCCAACAACAGCACCCAGAAAGTCAATCATCAATTCCAGGTGACTGCCAGACAACCTGAGAGCATTGGCAACCCCAGCCAGAAAACATTTGGTGAAGTAAGTGGCTAACGCATTAGTGGGTATAAATGGAAGATTGCGAGATGTCTGGTGTATAACATCAGTATTTACGACCCAGGGATAGGAACATTCATTCCCTGAATGCTGTGTTTGCTTTCAAAAGCAGAATATGAAAGCTTTTAAACTGTGACCATGATTTCAATTCTCTGCCCTTATAAAAGAGCTAATTATTAATGACAATTAAATTGCCTTTCTTTTTGCCCCAACCTCATTAACTTACTTATTGGATAGTCAACATGAGACAAAAGACAACGGCCTATGGTGAACTATTATTCATTTAGCTCTACCCATAATCTGTTTACACTTACCACATTCATTTGTAACCTGACAAAAACAATTTGCAATTTAGCCTCTTTTTCTAAGCCTCACTTCAAGTACTTCTTTATGCTTACTTGTTTTACTGTTTCAGTGCTGATCTTGTAGAGAATGTTATATCATTGGGGTGAGACATTTCTCCAAGAAGCTGCGTTTGAATTAAGGAAATGAAAATTGAGCTTTTTCCTAGAAGATTTCATTATGGATATTTAAGAATCACAAACACTGTTCTTCACTATAAACATCAATGAAGCCTTAGCTTGAGTTGAAGAAAAACTCTTAGTAAACTTTTGAACGGCAAAAACTGCATCACTTTTATAGTGCCTTTCACAACCTCAAGATGTTTAAAGCACTTTACAATGAATTATGTACTTTTGACATGTAGTCACTGTTGTAATGTATTCAGCATGTGGACGTGTTCAAAGGGAACAGAAATTCAAGGAGAGTAAACTGGATTGATTAAGATTCTGTTAGGGACTGCTCATATTTAAAGAGAAATCCAAACACCTCATTTAAGCCAATAGAACTATATCTCTTGACTCTGAATGCCTCATTCCTTTAATATGGTTACAACACTGGAGGACAATGCCAGGCCTTGTCTTCAATAGATCCAGCCACACATGGCAGCAGGTCAACACCCTATGGCCCTGCTTCTTTGCCAAGACAACTTTCTTTTTGGGCTGGACTGGAAATGGGCATGTTTTCTGCTTGGGCCAATTTGAACCCCATTAGCAGAATGTCTTGAACTTTGGGAAAAGATGGCAGTTTTCATCCTTTTCCTTACTGGAGAGAACGTCGCTCGTCAAAAGCGTTCTAAGATATCCTCCTTGGGTTTCATAAGTGTGGTCAAACATGATGGTGGCACCTCCCACTCTTTCACATTGACCACTTTCTGCTTCATGCCATGGTTTTCCAATTGTTGCATTAACTTCACCTTCTCTCCAATCAACAATACTTTTAATTTTCTCGCAGGCTTAGCCATGTTTGCTGACTTTGCACATCATTTCACAGAGAGATCCTGATGGCTTGCCCTGTGCTCCATGATTTCACACTCTAGCGTGATCAGCATGGTCAAATAACAAGTTTAGACAAGTTTCACAAATCTGGAGTGACCAGTGCGGCATTTCAGCTTAATATGGGTATTTTTTATGGGATTTTCTATTCTGCCAGCGGGATGGTTTCATGACTTCGAATTTCATATCATCAAGAGTTTCTGTAGGTTTTTCCACTAGTTTCAAACTAGTCAATCTTCCGGTTTCTATTCCCTCACAAAATCCAAACTGAGATTAAGCCTTACCACATTCACGCACTCAGTGAAGAAGTTTGGGTATTACTCTACTTACAGTGCAGGTTTACCT
This sequence comes from Carcharhinus amblyrhynchos, assembly GCF_965287045.1. Classification (NCBI taxonomy): domain Eukaryota; kingdom Metazoa; phylum Chordata; class Chondrichthyes; order Carcharhiniformes; family Carcharhinidae; genus Carcharhinus; species Carcharhinus amblyrhynchos. The sequence goes on along the minus strand of NC_137332.1, from coordinate 33,969,592 downwards.
GTCATTTTACTTTGGTTGGACGTCACACAAGGACCAAATTGCAGAAAACACCAAGATAAATTGAAACCAGAAAACATCACGATGCTCCATTTATTTTCATTACAGCGTAGCCTGCTGTGGGCTGTCCTCAAATTAACCTTTAGATTAATTATCCTTAATTTATCATTTCTTCTTTGATCTGATGAAGTGAGTGAGTTTTGCAACCTTTCAGGATTTACAGAATGTTTTTAAACTACTTCAGCTTTAACTCCCAAACTAAAACATCTCTCTGCATTGCCGTGGCTACAAAACATCTTTGGCTCTTTAACTAACAATGAGGCATAAAATCAATATCTAGCCACTGCAGCCATGTATAGCCTCACAAAAATACCATAATTAAGTTTCAATTGTGCTAATTTCCACACTAAATTGTTTAACCATAACATGTATGAAATTCAAACATCATCACTGTATGCATTGCATAATTTCAGTCTGATATTTGGTTCAGTCTTCAGAATAAGATAGTAAGGATCTGAATCTATTTCCAACAACATTCACACAGTAGGTAGACAAGAATCATGGAGCTAGGGCTACAATCTAAATTCTGTTAGTCCCAGAAGAAAAGCTCAAATTAATAATTGAGCTGGAAAAGAAACAAAATGCGACAAAGGTGGCTATCGAAAACAAAAACAGAAAAAACAATGCCCAACAGATCAGGCAGCATTAGTTAGCAGAGCAAATATTTCATGTCACTGACGTTTCTTCAGAAGTGAAAAATATTACAGATATATTTTATGCAAATATAAAGCTAGGAAAGTGGGAGGAACGGAAAGAACAAAAGCAGAGGTCAACGATAGGATGGAAGACAGGAGTGATGAAATGACAGGAGTGAATGTCAAGTGAAGGGAGGTGGTCATGGGACAAGCTAGGAAACAAAAAGATGGGTCAAGATTATATTTTAAATTATTTGACACAAATTGAGAGGCAGATGTTGAACATTCAATCACACAGAATAAGTGTCATAATTTATCTTAATTCTAGATAGATATTTATGATTTCTAAGTGTGTGCACAATGTCTACAATGAAGATTGATGGAGAGCCTAAATGAAGCCACAAGGAAACCTCTGGAACTCAAATCACTTTAGGGACCAATTACAGAAATCCACTGATGAGTATATAAAGCCTGCTTAGGCTAAGTGTCTCTCCATGGTTGTAAACATTGTGACTTAAGAACATAAGAAATAGGAGCAGGAGTAGGCCATCTAGCCTTTCGAGCCTGCCCTGCCATTCAATAAGATTATGGCTGATCTGAAGTAGCTCAGTTCCACTTTCCCACTTTCTCCCCATAACCCTTAATTCCCTTGTCTGTCAAAAACCTATCTACTCGTGTCTTAAATATATTTAGCGAGGTAGCCTCCACCACTTCAACAGCCAGAGAATTCCAGAGATCCATCACCCTTTGAGTGAAGAAGTTCCTCCTCAACTCTGTTCTAAACTGCACCCCCCCCTCCTTATCTTGAGGCTGTGCCCTCTAGTCCTGCTGTCCTTTCTGAGCGGGAAGAATCTCTCTACCTCTACCCCATCCCTTTCATTATCTTACACGTCTCTATAAGATCTCCCTTCATCCTTCTAGACTCCAATGAGTACAGACCCAGTCTATTTAGTCTCTCTTCATAGTTCAACCCCCTCATCTCCAGTATCAGCCTAGTGAACCTCCTCTGCACTCCCTCCAAGGCCAAAATATCCTTGCGCAAGTGCGGTGACCAAAACTGCACACAGTACTCCAGCTGCAGCCTCACCAGTGCCCTGTACAGTTGCAGCAAGACCTCCCTGCTTTTATATTCTATCCCCCTCGCTATAAAGGCCAGCATCCCATTCGCCTTCTTGATCACCTGCTGCACCTGCAGACTGGGTTTTTGCGACTTATGCACAAGGATCCCCAGGTCCCTCTGCACCGTAGCATGCTGCAGCTTTTCGCCCTTTAAATAGTAATCCCTCCTACTATTATTCCTGCCAAAATGGATAACCTCACACTTGCTAACATTGTACTCCATCTGCCAGGTCCTCGTCCACTCGCTCAGCCTATCCAGATCCCTCTGCAGACTTTCCACACCCTCCACACAATTTGCTTTTCCACTCATCTTCGTGTCATCAGCAAATACAGACCCCCACACTCAGCCCCCTCCTCCAGATCATCTATATAAATGGTAAATAGCTGAGGCCCCAGCACCGATCCCTGCGGCACTCCACTAGTCACCAACCGTCAATCAGAATAGCACCCATTGATACCAACCCTCTGCCTATTAGAGGACCAATCTTCTATCCACGCTAACACCTTACCCCCAACTCCATGCCCCCTAACCTTCTGAAGCAACCTTTTGTGCAGCACCTTATCAAACGCCTTTTGAAAAATCGAGAAACACCACATCCTCCAGTTCCCCTCTGTCTACCGCACTAGTCACATCCTCATAGAAATCCAATAAATTTGTCAAACACGGCTTCCCCTTAACAAATCCATGCTGCGTCTGCTCTATCAAACCATTCCTTTCCAGGTGCCTCGCTATTTCTTCTTTGATGACGGATTCAAGCATTTTTCCAACAATAGGCATTAAACTAACCGGCCTATAATTCCCTGCCTTTTGCCTGCTACCTTTTTTAAACAGCGGTGTAACATTAGCCATTTTCCAATCTTCCGGCACTTCCCCGGAATCCAGCGAAGTTTGGTAAATAATCACTAAGGCATCTACTATCACCTCTGCCATTTCCTTCAGAACCCTGGGATGCATTCCATCCGGTCCTGGGGACTTGTCCACCATCAGTCCTGCCAGTCGATCAAGCACTACCTCTCTAGTGACAGTAATCGCATTCAGACTTGCACTGCAGGTGCATCATTTATAAACTGGCATTGATTTCAATGGTGTTCATTCCAAATCATGCAAGATCCCCTTCATGCATGCTCAGCTAGTAGAGACGCCATGTTTGCAAACCTTATCGTGCTGAACACAAATGTGCGAGAATTTATTCAAATATGGAAGGAATAGGTTGCTATTTGCAAAAGGAGGTGTTGTGTTTTGAGAAATGAGAGAGATAATGAGTGAAATAAAGACAAAAAGCAGAGCCATTACATTCTATGATTATCTACAACTCAAAGTTGGAGGAAGGCAGACCCCGCTGGATCTGGCAATAACTTAGTGGACAAGGTGCAATGCAGACTGTAACAGTCAGTTGCCTGAAGTCAGGCAAGAAAACAAAAGCCAAAGTTGAAGGCCCAAAACGTCTGTCAGAAGGGCGTATTGACACTCTGATGACATGTTTAGAAGCGAAGCTCCTACAGTCAAAAGAAAGCAAGCAGCTGAAAACTACGGTTGAAACTGTGTGTGCCAATAACAGTCCCAGCAGTGGTAGCTGTGGCAATACAAATGGGAGTGCAAGTAGCACTGATCAATCACATCAGAAGGGCAATCACTACACTCATACAGGGATAGGAAGGATCCTTGCAACAGTATGTAGATAGCCCGACTAGAGAGGGGGCGATACTTGATTTAGTTCTGGGAAATGAGCCGGGTCAGGTGGTTGAGGTTGCGGTAGACAAACATGTGGCTAATAGTGACCACAACTCTGTCTACTTTAGGATACGAATGGAAAAAGATGAGAGCTGTCCTAAGGGAAGGGTGCTAAATTGGGGGAAGGCTAGATACAGCCAGATTAGGCAGGAGCTTAGGGATACAGACTGGGATAGGCTGTTGGAAGGCAAGACCACGTTAGGCATGTGGGAGTCTTTCAAGGGAAAACTGCAAAGGATGGAGGAAAGGCATGTGCCGGTTAGGAGAAAGGATGGGAAAGGTAGGATTAGGGAACCGTGGATTACTAGAGATATAGAAGACCTGGTTAGGAAGAAACAAGAGGCGTGTGCCAGGTCTAAGCAGCTGGGAACGGAGAGAGCGTTGGAGGAATACAGAGAGAGTAGGAGGGATCTCAAACGGGGAGTTAGGAGAGCAAAGAGGGGGCATGAGATGGCTTTGGCAGGTAGGGTTAAGGAGAATCCAAAGGCGTTTTACTCCTATCTTAAGGACAAAAGGGTGGATGGGGTAAAATCAGTCCTCTCATGGACAGACGTGGGGAATTGTGCTTAGAGGCAGAGGGAATGGGGGAGATCCTGAATGAATACTTTGCGTCGGTATTCATGAAGGAGAGGGGCTTGATGTCTAGTACGGTCATTGAGGGAGCGGTAGACCGATTGAAGGATCTATTGATTACGAGGGAAGTAGTGTTGGGGCTTTTAGAGGGCATTAAGACTGATAAATCTCCGGGGCCTGATTGCATTTATCCTAGGCTGCTTAGAGAGGCGAGGGATGAGATTGCTGGGCGTCTGACGCGAATCTTTATCTCTTCTTTGGACACAGGTGAGGTCCCAGAGGACTGGAGGATAGCTAACGTAGTACTGTTGTTTAAAAAGGGTAGGAGGGACAGCCCGGGTAACTATAGGCCGGTGAGCTGAACGTCAGTGGTAGGTAAGTTGATGGAGAGGATTCTTAGGGATAGGATGTATGTGCACTTGGAGCGTTGCGATCTGATTAAAGGTATGCAGCATGGCTTTGTCAAGGGGAAGTCTTGCCTTACGAATCTGGTAGAATTCTTTGAGGAGGTGACAAAAACGGTTGACGAAGGACGAGCCGTTGATGTCGTCTATATGGATTTCAGTAAGGCGTTTAACAAAGTCCCTCATGGTAGGTCGGTACAGAAGATTAAAGCTCATGGGATATGTGGTCAGGTATCTAGACGGGTAGAGAACTGGCTTGCAAAGAGGAGTCAGAGAGTAGTGGTGGAGGGGTCTTTTTCTAGCTGGAGGTCTGTCAGTAGTGGTGTGCACAGTAAAAAGTCTGACAACACCAGGTTTTAGTCCAACCTATTTATTTGATAATATTTGATAATATTATCAAATAAATAGGTTGGACTAAAACCTGGTGTTGTCAGACTTTTTACTGTGTTTACGCCAGTCCAACGCCGGCATACCCACATCAGTAGTGGTGTGCCACAGGGCTCAGTACTGGGACCTCTTCTCTTTGTAGTGTATATAAATGATTCGGAAGAGGGAGTAGGTGGTGTGATCAGCAAATTTGCTGATGACACCAAGATGGCTGGATTGGCGGGCAGTGAGGAGCAGTGTCTGGCAATACAGCGGAATATTGATAGGCTGGTTGATTGGGCAGATACGTGGCAAATGGAGTTTAATCCAGATAAATGTGAGGTGATGCATTTTGGCCGGAATAATGTAGGGGGAAGTTATATGATAAAGGGTAAGCCTGTAAGGAGTATAGAGTCACAGCGAGACCTGGGGGTGCAAGTGCACAAGTCTTTGAAGGTGGCAGTGCAAGTGGAGAGTGTGGTGAAGAAAGCCTATGGTATGTTAGCCTTTATAGGAAGGGGTATAGAATATAAGAGCTGGAGTCTAATATTGCAGTTGTACAGAATGTTGGTTAGGCCGCATTTAGAGTACTGCGTCCAGTTCTGGTCGCCTTACTACCGGAAGGACGTGGAGACTCTGGGGAGAGTGCAGAGGAGGTTTACCAGGATGTTGCCTGGTATGGAAGGACTGGGGTATGAGGAAAGATTGAAGAAATTGGGGCTCTTTTCCCTTGAACGACACCGACTGAGGGGGGATCTAATAGAGGTATATAAGATTATGAAGGGTATAGATAGAGCAAACAGAGGTAAGCTATTTCCTATAATAGAGTCACGTAGGACAAGGGGCCATGGACTTAAGGTGAGGGGGGAGAGGTACAACACAGATATTAGAGGGAGGTTTTTCACACAGAGGGTAGTGGGGGTATGGAATGCTCTGCCAAGTAAGGTGGTGGAGGCAAACACGCTAGAGTCCTTTAAGAGTAACTTAGACAAGCACATGACTGAGTTGGAGATGGGTGGATATAGGAGAACCTTTAATTAAGGGTCATTAGCATTGGGGTGTCCCTAGAAATGTAAATGAGTATAGTATAATAATAATGTTTTTCTCTTTTCATTCACAGGTTTTAAGTCGGTCCACCTCATGTCCAACAAGGGGCATACACGCGATGGGTCGTACTGGGGCTGCTCTTGGTTGTTCGAGATTGGCCTAGTGCTTCATGTCGTTAGTGTGTGCCTAAACTGGACAAGATACTGGGCAAGACGACAGCTCAGTGACTCTCGCTGATTGCTGTGCAGACACATGGATTTGGGCCGGTGTCTGTGGGAGTTTGCGCATTCTCCCTGTGCTTGCGTGGGTTTTCTCCGGGTGCTCCGGTTTCCTCCCACACCCCAAAGATGTGCTGTTAGGCTGATTGGCAGGAATAAATTGTCCCTAAATCAGTTTTCCCTCAATCTGGATGGCCATAAAATATTAGATAGGGGTCATGGGTAGAGAGGTGGTGTTGAGATGGCAGCGTGGGCTCGTTGGGCCGAAGGGCCTGTTTCCCAGGCTGATTTTGTTCTTTGTTCTTTGATAGCTATGCTGAACATGAACACAGGAACACAGATGAGTGTGACGAATGTGTTTACAACAATCATTACAGCAGTAAGAAGTTCCAGCGCAGATTTTGATGAACTACCTGATACTGACACTACTAGTGGTCCTCTGGTCAAAGATGGACCACCCATGGGGAAACCAATCAGCTGTTGATGACAAGACTACGAAATAGCATGTGAAACAATCAACTGGTGTCCACTGAGATTTGCATTCCACTCTGAGAAGGAAGACCAGCTGAATGATGAATGCACAGGAAATTTCTTTTAACAAGTCCCCTTGAGAAGTACACGTCAGAAACATTCAGAAGTACCTTAAGCCAGGTAACAGCAATTTGCCGCACTTCCATTGGTAAATCCCATGACTTGGCAAAATTTGAATTACTCAGACCACAGTTTGAACAGGAAACTTCAAAGGTGCAAAAAACCCGTTTGTGAAGGGATTACAGTGTTCTTGAAATCTACAAAAGACAATGCTCTTAGTGAAACTCAATAGGATGCTATTGCTCTGCTAGCCAATACCAGCTTTGAGTTGAATTAACTCAGCATAGACTTAATATTCAATTCGAGATACACTCACCTGTGCAAAGACAACACCTTGCCTGCTCAGAGAGAACCTTCAATAGACTGTGAAAGAAATGGATGAGGAACAACAGATGTGATGAGAAGCCACATTCTATTCAAAACACTCTGCAATCCATATCTCATTCCTGTGGCTAGCTGTCTTTTTCCCTTATCGAAGAAAGGCCAGGATGCAAAATGGTTGCCATCAAGAGGAAAGTACCTCAGCCTTTTTTTGGGGTGTCACACAATATCTTAACTACCCACAGTATCTGCAGAACAGGCTTGAATATGGACAAAGGCTCCAAAGATACAAGCGTGGGAAACCAACCACCATCCATCAACTGTCAGACACTAAAATTGGGCAACTTATCCATCCTCAACAGTCTGTATTAACTAATTCACTTCAAGTGAAAGTGTGTGGTCTTATTTCCATTTCACTACTGAAATTGAGCATATCAGAGATCAATTGCATAACTATTAAGGTGTTTGGGAAGTGACAACATCAGATCAAACCATATTGAGTGCTGTTTCTGTGTAGGAATTTGAATTTATTGCGTCAGCCAAGCAAGTTTTTAATACCTTAGACATACAAATTCAACAGTGAAGAAATTAAAGATGTTGCTGAGGAAATCTTTAGATTTCAACATAAAGATCAAGACTAAGCCTGAGCATGGCGATTTTGTCTCAAATATTTTTGCTTGACAGAAAACAATTGTGAATAACACATGTTTCTATATCTATCAGATATGAAAAAACATAAAATAGCACCATTTTAAAATCGACATGTTAGACCTTGCTGTACAATTCCTCATCAAGGGCTGATTTATGGCCTAAGTAGACCTCAAAAGATGAATACCAATTGCATAACAACATACGAAAATTAGATGGAATGAGACACCAGACAGATCATTACCAAATGGACCGAGTTCAGGACCATGTGATTTTATGAAATTGTTGAAACCATCATTCAGAACCCTAAGGAGCAACAGTCATACAACATAAAGGTGTCATCTTGTTTGTTGCCAAAACAAAACGGGAGCAATGGATGCAGTCAGAGAACTACATAAATATTAACTAACCTTGGTTTTATGACACGCCCAGAGAAACTGACCCAGTACAGGAAATTAAATTTCTAGATTTACATTGAACTTCTCCAACTGAAGCAAAATCAGATAAAACTGCGTTGTTTCTGCAAACATTTGCTGGTCTCACATTCACCATTGGTTTCTTCATGGTGGCAATTTAGTGGCTGTCTTCACTGCCGTACAATATAGGCAATTGCATTAGGGGGCAATTGACAAGGAAAGAACATGGACATTGAAAGGATACAAAGGACATTTTGATAGAAAAATCCTTTTCACTGCAGTTCGCAATGATGTAACTTGGTGGTTTGATAATATGTCAACACAGTTAATAACTGGTAACTGGACATCAGGAAAGAGGTAGAGAATCTGATGAACTGGCGTGATGACAATGTCTCCCTCAACGTCAACAAAAGGAAGAGATAGTGGAGGCTTGCCCCCGTCTACAGCAGCAGGGACAAAGTAGAAATGGTCATGAGCTACAAGTTTTTAAGGTGACCAGATCACCAACAACCTGGTGATTCCAAGTCCTGGTCCCTCCATTCCAAAGCTATAGTTAAGTTGGTCCACCAACTCCTCAACTTTCTCACGAGGCCAATGAAATTTAGCATGCCTGCTACAATTCTTTCCAACATTTACAGATGCACCATGGAAAGCATTCTTTTTGGTTGTATCACAGCTTGGTATGGCTTCTGCTCAGTCCAAGATTGCAAGAAACTACAAAGGGCCATGAATGAAACCCAGTCCATCATGCAATCCAGCCTTCTATCCATTGACTCTGTCTACACTTCCCGCTGCCTCGGATAGATGATCTGGAGGAGGGAACCGAGTGTATGGTGTCAAAATTTGCTGATGACACCAAGATTGGTGGAACGGCAAATTGCGCGGAGGGTGTGGAGAGTCTGCAGAAGGATCTAGATAGGCTGGGCGAATGGGCCAGGAACTGGCAAATGGAATTTAATGTTGGCAAGTGCAAGGTGGTCCACTTTGGTAGGAATAATGGTAGGAAGGACTATTACTTACGTGGCAAAAAACTGCAGCAGGCAACGGTGCAGAGGGACCTCGGGGTCCTTGTGCATGAGTCGCTAAAACCCAGCCTGCAGGTGCAGCAGGTGGTCAGGAAGGCTAATGGGATGCTGGCCTTCATAGCGAGGGGGATTGAATATAAAAGTAGGAAGGTCTTGCTACAGCTGTACAGGGCACTGGTGAGGCCGCAGCTGGAGTACTGTGTGCAGTTTTGGTCGCCGCACTTACGCAAGGATATTTTGGCCTTGGATGGAGTGCAGAGGAGGTTTACTAGGCTGATGCCGGAGTTGAGGGGGTTGAACTATGAGGAGAGGCTGAATAAACTAGGCTTGTACTCGTTAGAGTTTAGAAGAATGAGGGGAGATCTCATTGAGACATATAAGATGATGAATGGGATGGATAGGATAGAGGTGGAGAGACTCTTCCCGCTCAGAAAGGACAGTAGGACTAGGGGGCACAGCCTCAAGATAAAGGGGGGGCGGTTTAGAACGGAGTTGAGGAGGAACTTCTTCACTCAAAGGGTGGTGAATCTCTGGAATTCTCTGCCCGTTGAAGTGGTGGAGGCTGCCTCGCTAAATATTTTTAAGACGCGGGTTGATGGGTTTTTGATAAGCGACGGGATTAAGGGTTATGGGGAGAGGGCGGGAATGTGGAACTGAGCCACAACAGATCAGCCATGATCTTATTGAATGGCGGGGCAGGCTCGAAGGGCTAGATGGCCTACTCCTGCTCCTATTTCTTATGTTCTTATAAAAGCAGCCAGAATAATCAAGGAATCTACGCACCCTAGACATACACATACTCTCTACCATCTCATCCATCGGGAAGATGATACAAACGTCTGAGGACACTTACCAACCAACTCAAGAACAGCTTCTTCCCTGCTGCCATCAGGCTTTTGAATGGACTTACCTTATACTAAGTTGATCTTTCTCTACACCCTAACTATGACTGTAACACTACATTCTGCACTCTCTCCTTTCCTTCTCTATGTACAGTATGTTTTGTCTGTACAGCATACAAGAAACAATACTTTTCACTGCATACCAATAAATGTGACAATAACAAACCACACACTGTTGTGAAGTTAGTGTTTGTAAAATTGTGTATTTTTTTATTTAGAGTTTTAATAAAAAGGTGCAAGTGAATGCAGTACACAGATTGAAACATTTGTATCAAGAGGTCAGGCAGTAGTGTTGCCAACACAGCAGGCTGTTTTTAAATTTTGCTCAGTTTAAAGTAGGCACTTAACTAACAGCAGCCTATTAGATTTAAATTTGATGTTTTGGTAACGTGAGAATCAATGTTATTGTGGGGATATTGGTATGTCATCGCGTGTATAAGAGGCAGCTTTCAGCTTCAAAGAGACACAGTAATTGCCATCTGCCAGCACATTAGCCACGTTTTTCTTAAAAGAAAGCCTCATCTCGATAGTAAAGATAGCAAAGAAGAAAGAAGACAGAAGATTCCACAAGATGAAACCTGGTTGTATTTTGAAAGTGACTAAAACAATTTTTTTTTGTTAATACATGGGAATTATATTTCTTTAAACAGCATTCTATTAGAATAATGTTTCATTTGCTTTGTTAATAGCTTGGTTAACCTGTTCACTGTTAGTTAGATAAATAAAGTGTTATTTGTTGATTTTAGAGTGTGCCTCAGGTCGTTATTATGATTGAACCACTCAAAGTTGCTGAAGTTCAGATTATACTATTTCTCTCACACTTTTAACAGATTATAAAGCAAGGTACTCCTGAGTGGTTAGGTGGTAGCTCTGAGATAGGGGAATCAACCTCCCTTTTATAACAATACACATCACAAGCAATGCCTTAGACTTGTGATAAGGGGCATCCATTGGTACCACAAACATTGAAGGAAGATGGAATGCTGAAGAGAATATACAAATGAAAGAAATGAGGGTAATTACTTAGAATTGAAGGATGCTTTCTTTGCCTTGCAAACTTTCTATACACATAACAGCCACGCAAATATTGCAATACAACCAAACAACACAACTGCCATGGCATCACACCAGCGTATGGGGAAGAAAATCATAGGTACGTAATGGACTAATAAGATTTTCTGAAAATAGCGGACAGAATTTTCACTGCATATGCTCCCCCCTTACGGGTCGCCAGCATCTGGGCCCTACTGATGGGTCCCCTGGCAGACTGACATGCCCCTGCATCATGACCTCCTTCGCAATCCACCCTTGAACAACCCCCTCACTTGCAGAGGTTCGTCATACATCCCCATGCATAGGCTCCCCTGGTCATAGTGCTCCCGTCACAGCCCCTACCCACACTCAGGTCCCACGCCCTTGAATTGCCCTGGCAATGCTTAACTGGCACTGCCAGCATACCAGGTAGGCACCGCCAGGCAGCTACAGCCTGGCCACGCCTCGACTATCAATGGCTTCCAATTCCCCCGACGTAGCCATGGTGTCCAGTCTCCCCTGGTGAACACCAGTAGTCATTTGCCCTGGCATGACTTCTTGCCAGAGAGGTGGGAAGCATCCGAGAGGGGCAAACATCCGTACCAAATTCCCTAATGAGATGGAAATCCAGGTAATCTGATGCTAATAAGCTTCACACCCATTCTGGCACAAAGTCATTCTCACCAGTAAACAGGAGCAGAGAAGTCAGCAATCAGCGCAAATCAGATTTTTGGTCTCTCCCGCAATTTTCCACTGTGCGGCAAACTGGCAAGATCGCACTCAGTATCTAAGGACATTCGAGTCACCACATACCACTTAACTGGATAGGACTGATATCCTGCAGCTGCGTAATTTGTATTGAAAAGCAGAGGTTGATCTTTTTGCACCAAGTTTAAATGCACAGGTAGTACCTATGTTTTTTGGTTACCAGACCTTGGTAATAGGTAAAAAAGAAAATGTCCGGCAAAAATATTTTTTCTATGCATTTTCCACGTTTTGTCTTATAATTAAATGCTTACCGAAAAATAGTCCCATCCAACTTCCATTTAAACTGGTCACTGAGTTTTCTTGTTTTATCAAATGTTTTGTGGTGAGCCAAATGTCCCTTGATACTATTACTAGAAAATCTCAACGAGTCCATTGAAATGGAGGAAGCTGATGGTTTCTTAATAGTATTGAAATGGCCAACATAGCCATGGTTTGCAAGAACAAAGAACAGTACAGCACAGGAACGGCTCTTCAGTCTAAGTCTATGCTGACACAGATGCCTCTCTAATCTAATATTTTCTTGCCTCTACATGGTCCAGTATCCCTCTATTCCCTGCTTATTCATGTATCTATCCAGAACCCTCTTGAATGTTGTTATAGAATCTGTTTTTTCCCACCACCACCACCACCACCAGCGTGTTGCAGGCATTCACCACCTTCTGTGTGAAAAACCTGCCCCTACATCTCTCTTAAACTTTCCCCCTCTCACTCTCCACCTATGCCCTCGAGTAACTGACCCTTCAACCCTGGGAAAAAGATTCTGACTATCCACTCTATCCAAGCCTGTCATAATCTTGTAAACCTCGATCAGGTCCCTCCTCATCCTCCAACATTCCAATGAAAACAATCAAAGTTTATTCAACCTTTCTTCATAGTCCATATTCTTCAAACCAGGCAACTATATAAATGGAAAACGTAATTGGATTGATTACTAAGTTTGCAGATGACACAAAGGTTGGTGGATTTGCAGATAGCGATGAAAACCATTAGAGAATACAGCACAACATAGATCAGCTGGAAACTTGGGCAGAGAGGTGGCAGACAGAGTTTAATCTGGACAAATGTGAGGTCATGCATTTTGGAAGGTCTAATACAAATAGTAAATATACAGTAAATGGCAAAATCCTTAAGAGTATTGATAGGCAAAGGGGCCTGGTTATACAGGTACACAGGTCACTCAAAGTGGCAATGCAGGTGGAGAAGGTAGTCAAGAAGACAAATGGCATGCTTGCCTTCATCAGCCGGGGCTGGAGTTTAAAAACTGGCAAGTCATGTTGCAACTTTATAGAAAGTTAGTTAGGTCACACTTGGAAATATAGTGTCCAATTCTGGTCGCCACACTACCAGAAGGATGTGGAGGCTTTGGAGAGGGTTCTGCTGAGGGAATATCAAAAGCTAGGAGCTAAATTAAAAAGCAGAACCAAAAATGGTAATAATCTTTGGATTACTATCTGAGCCACGAGCAAATTGGCACTGGGTCAATAAGATTGAGGAGATAAATGCGTGGCTCAAAGATTGGTGTGGGAGGAATGGGTTTGAATTCATGAGACATTGGCACCAGTATTGGGGAAGATGGGACCTGTTCCGATGGGATGGTCTTTGTCTGAATTGTGCTGGGACCAGAGTCCTGGCGAATCATCTAAATAGGGCTGTAGATAGGGCTTTAAACTAAATAGTGGGGGGAAGTTCAGTGGTATGGAGAATTACAAAATCAAAGGTAAAGGAGAGGGTATGAGTGCAGGTTAATATTGAGGACTTTCAGCTAGTTAAAGGAGTCGAGGGCTCAGGAGAGGTTGGTAACATTTCCAGACCACATAATAGGACAGAGAAGTACAGAAGGTGGCAGGAATCTAACCTCAGGCAGAGTAAAAAAGGTGACAAGCATGAGGAGAGAGGTGGTCAGCGCAGTGCAGGGAGGTGGTCTGGGGAAGGATAACCAGTCTGCGACAGGAAGGGACATAGCATGCAAACAAAAGAATGCACTAACAAATTGGGTCCAGATAAGAAAGGCTAACATAAAGACACTTTACCTGAATGCACGTAGCATTCAAAACAAAGTGAATGAGTTGATGGCACAGATGGGTACTATCTAGTGGCCATTACAGAAACATGGCTGCAGGGTGACCGGAACTGGGAACTGAATATCCAAGGGTATCAGACATTTCGGAAGGATAGACAGGAAGGAAAAGGAGGCGGGGTAGCTCTGTTAATTAAGGATAACATCAGGACGGTAGTGAGAGAGATGATATAGGCTCTAAGGAGCAAAATGTGGAATCAATGTGGGTGGAGATAAGGAATAGTAAAGGGAAAAGGTCACTGGTGGGCATGGTCTATTGGCCCCCAAATAATAACTTCAAGGTGGGGTGGGCAATAAACAAGCAAATAACAGATGTGTGTAAAACGAGAACAGCAATAACGTGGGGGATTTTAACCTACATATTGATTGGTCAACTCACGCCAGATGCGGAGGGTCTTGTGGACGAGTTCTTTGAATGCTGTCAAGATAGTTTCCACGAACAGTATGTTACAGAACCTACGAGGGAGCGTGCTATCTTGGATCTGGTCCTGTGTATTGAAACAGGTAAAAATGATCTTCTTGTGAGGGATCCTCTTGGAATGAGTGATCACAATATGGTTAAATTTCTAATACAGATAGAGGGTGAGACAGAAGGGTCCCAAACCAGTGTCCTCTGCTTGAGCAAAGAGGAGTACGATAGAATGAGTTGGCTAACGTACACTGGGAGTGCAGACTAGTTGGTAGGACAGTTGAGGAACAGTGGAGGATTTTTAAGGAGAATTTTCTTAGTACTCAGCAAAAATATATTCCAGTTAAAAAGGAGGAATGTAAGAAAAGTAAAAATGTAAGAAAACTATTTCCTTAGTTATCCAGCTGTGGATAACTAAGGAAATAAAAGGAGACTATACACAGCATACAGAGTGGCCAAAACTAGTAGGGAACTACAAGATTGGGAGAGCTTTAAAAAACAAAGAACTACAAAGAAAGCAATAAAGAAAGGAAAGGTAGATTATGAAAGTAAACCAGCACAAAATTTAAAAAAGGATAGTTAAGAGATTTTACAAATATACAAAACGGAAAAGAGTGGCTAAAGTAAATGTTGGACCCTTAGAAGATGAGAAGGGGGATTTAATAATGGGAAACGAGGAAATGACCGAAACCTTAAACAAGTGTTTTGTGTCAGTCTTGACAGCGGAGGACACAAATAGCATACCGATAATTGACAGTCATGGGACTGTCAGGGGTGAGGATCTTAAAACGATCACTATTACTAAAGAGGTGGTGCTGGGTAGGCTAATGGTACTAAAGGTAGACAAGTCCCCGGGTCCAGATTGAATGCATCCCAGGGTACTAAAAGAAACAGCAGAAGTAATAGCAGATGCACTAGTTGTAATTTATCAAAATTCACTGGACTCTGGGGAGGTGCCAGCTGACTTGAAAACAGCTAATGTAACGTCATGTAGACAAAAGGCAGGCAACTACAGGCCAGTTAGCTTAACATCCGTAGTTGGGAAAATACTGGAATCTATCATTAAGGAAGAAATAGCAGGGCACCTGGAAAAGAATGGTTCAATCAAGTTGACGCAGTATGGATTCATGAAGGGAAAGTCATGTTTGACAAATTTACTGGATTTTTATGAAGCTTTAACAAGTGCAGTTGACAAAGGGGAACCAGTGGATGTGGTGTTTTTAGATTTCCAGAAGGCGTTCAATAAGGTGCCTCACAAAAGGTTGTTGTATAAGATTAAAGTACACAGAGTTGGGGGTAAAGTGTTAGCATGAATTGAAGATTGGCTAACAGAAAGCAGAGAGTTGGAATAAATGGATGCTTTTCCGGCTGGCAGTTGGTGACAAGTGGCGTGCCGCAGGGATCAGTGCTGGGGCCTCAACTGTTTACCATATACATAGACAATCTGGAGGAGGGGATCGAGTGTAGGGGAACAAAATTTGGGGGTGACACAAAGATGAGTGGGAAAGCAAATTGCGTGGAGGACACGAAGTCTGTAGCAAGATTTGGATAAGTTAAGTAAGTGTGCAAGGATCTGGCAGATGGAGTATAACGTTGGCAAGTGAGAGGTTATCCACTTTGGAAGGAATAATAGTAAAATGGACTATTATTTAAATGGTGAAAAATTACAACATGCTACTGTGCAGAGGGACCTGGGGGTTCTTGTGCATGAATCACAAAAACTCAGTCTGCAGGTGCAACAAGTGATCAAGAAGGCAAATGGAATGTTGGCCTTTATCGCGAGAGGGACGGAGTATAAAAGCAGGGAGGTCTTGCTGCAATTGTACAAGGTACTGGTGAGGCTGCAACTGGAGTACTGTGTGCAATTTTGGTCCCCTTATTTGAGAAAGGATATATTAGCTTTGGAGAGGGTGTCGAGAAGGTTCACCAGGTTGATTCCAGAGATGAGGGGCTTAGCTTATGAGGAGAGATCGAGTAGACTGAGCCTTACTCATCGGAGTTTAGAAGGCTGAGGGGAGATCTTATAGAGACATATAAGATAATGAAGGGACTAGAAAGGGTAGAAGCAGACAGATTATTTCCAATCAGAATGGAAACAAGAACTAGAGGGCGCAGCCTCAAAATAAGGGGGAGTCAATTTAGAACAGAGTTGAGGGGGGACTTCTTCTCCCAGAGGGTAGTGAATCTTTGGAATTCTCTGCCCATTGAAGCAGTGGAGGTTACCTCGTTGAATTTGTTTAAGTCACAGATAGATAGATTTTTGATCAGTATGGGAATTAAGGTTATGGGGAGCAGGTGGGTAAGTGGAACTGAACCACTATCAGATCAGCCATGATTTTATTGAATGGCGGGGCAGGCTTGAGGGGCTAGATGGCCTACTCCTGCTCCCATTTCTTATGTTCTTATGTACAGAAAAAGGTTTACCAGAATGTTGCCTGGTATAGAGGGCATCAGCAATGAGGACAGGTTGGAGAAAATTGGTTTGTTCTCATTGGAAGGGCAGAAGTTGAGAGGTGATCTGATAGAAGTCTACAAGATTATGGGAGGCATGGACAGAGTGGATAGCGAGAAGCTTTTTCCCAGGTTAGAAGAGTCAATCACTAGGGAGCACAGGTTTAAAGGAGATGTACGCAGCAGATTTTTTACATCAAGGGTGATGGGTGCCTGGAACTCATTGCCGGGGGAGGTAGTGGAAACAGATACGATAGTGACTTTTAAGGGGCGTCTTGACAAGTAAATGAATAAGATGGGAATAGAGGTATATGGTCCTCAGAAGGGTACGGGGTTTTAGTTAAGTTGGGCAGCATGGCCGGTGCAGGCTTGCAGGGCTGAAGGGCCTGCTCTAAGCCCCCGGGTAATTGACCCTTTGACCCTGGGAAAAAGATTCTGACTAACCACTCTATCCAAGCCTGTTAATCTTGTAAACCTCCATCAGATACCCCCCTCATCCTCTTAAGCTCCAATGAAAACAGTCCAAGTTTGTTCAAGCTTTCTTCATAGCCCATATTCTCCAAACTAGGCAACATCCTGGTAAATCTCTTCTGCACCCTTTCCAATGCATCAACATTCTTCCAGTAGTGTGGTGCCCAGAATTGTACACAATACTCCAAATGCGGCCTAACCAAAGTCTTATACAGCTACAACATGATTTTCCAATTCCTGTACTCAACACCCTGACCAAAGAAGGCTAGCATGCCATCTGCCTTCTTGAAAACCAAGGTTGTTGAATTTACCAGTACAGGAACCAATGATAATCCCAACGTGAAGTATTTTTAATTTTTCAAACTTCTACAGTATGCCACCTGATTTTGTAAGCATCTTAACCATCTCCTGCAGGTTATCAGGAAAAACCTACAAGATGAGAGCCTAGCAACAGAAATTGCCAACATTATCCAATCAGCCTGGAGGTCATCGACGAGGAAACAATATGTAACTTGCATCAAGCAATAGATGGTTGTTTGTAGTAGATGACCAATTAATCCACTGTCAGCATCTGTGGAAAATGTTTCATAATTTTTAACCTCGTCATTTCACCAATTGGGCTATGGTGCAATGAACACAGCAAGTCAGCTTTTCCTCTTTGCTTGTATCGTCAGATGGGCACATATCCTTAGTCACTTGTTTTATGAGGTGTGTATAGCCTCAAACCATCAGTGCCAAGATATAATATGATGTGGGATGTGGAAGCTGTACTAGACTACCTTAGAAAGCTTTCACCTCTTTCATCATTCATTTTTCAACAATTGTCAATGAAAACATGTTTGTTAATGGCTTTGGTGTCTACACAAAAAAATGCCTACCTCTTCAATTTCTTCTGAAGCATGGAAAACTGGTTGCCAACTTGTGTTGAAAGCATACCCATCAGACCCATGTTTATACGTCTACAAACATTTGCAAGGTATTTGCTTCATATGAAATACCTTCCAAACAGTGAGAAATACCTCTTTGCAAGTTTCAGAAGATCTCACACGAGTGACGATAGATGCTCCAGCTATGTGAATAGGTCACATCATGATCAAAGTAGGAATCAACGTCAGTGTGTTCAAATTTCATTCTATATGAGCAGCAGCTTTACCTAAAGCCAATTTAGCCACGATCCCAGTAAAGGGCATTCTACAATACACAAGATGGAGCCATAAAAAAGCTTCATAAATGCTCTACTATCAAGCCTGTGGAAGATCCTGTGAATCTGAGGTTATTCATAAGAACATAAGAACATAAGAAATAGGAGCAGGAGTAGGCCATCTAGCCCTTCGAGCCTGCCCCGCCATTCAATAAGATCATGGCTGATCTGTTGTGGCTCAGTTCCACTTTCCCGCCCTCTCCCCATAACCCTTAATCCCCTCTCTTATCAAGAACCCATCAACCCGCTTCTTAAAAATATTTAGCGAGGCAGCCTCCACCACTTCAACGGGCAGAGAATTCCAGAGATTCACCACCCTTTGAGTGAAGAAGTTCCTCCTCAACTCCGTTCTAAACCGCCTCCCCTTTATCTTGAGGCTGTGCCCCCTAGTCCTACTGTCTTTTTTGAGCGGGAAGAGTCTCTCCACCTCTATCCTATCCATCCCATTCATCATCTTATACGTCTCAATGAGATCTCCCCTCATTCTTCTAAACTCTAACCTATTCATGATGGCCTGTCTTCTCAACCTTGCTCCTCACCTGAGCTATGGTGACCCTCAGGCTAAATCACCACCAGTCAGCTCTCCCCTTTAAAGGGGACAGCAGCCTACAGTCATCTGGGACTATTGCAACTTTACTATGACCACTCACAAGACACTCGAAGGACGACAGAGAACATTGGTGCCCACTTGAATTAAGGGACTTGCTTGTAAGAATAATGTTTCAGAACTGAAGGTCAGGACTTTCTGGTCCCACCCATCACTGGGACCTTTTGGTCCTCCCAAATATCAATGAACTTTTGGTTAGCCTCCCCAGCAGTGGATCCCACCATTGCAGGAACTGCAAGCCCCGGCCAAAGATTTGAACTGTTCTTTAGGTTTTGAATTCAAAGTAACTTGTTCTCAGCTGAGGAAAGATGCCAGAGAACGTGATTCATTTTCAACATATACTTGCAAGTTACAACACAAACAGATGAAGCAGTGCTGGGCATTATCATCACTGTTTCTGACATGTGCAGTCATCTGTGGATTGTATTTCAAGTGCTACAGAAACCGCAAATTTAACAAGATGTGTTATTTGTTGAGGTAGCATTAAGGCCAAACTTTGCTTTCAAAATCACGCATTATTATATACAAATCCACTTACAAACATGATCAAATGAGAACTTGTTTGATGTTCACTGTATGAGGTAAGTGGAGAGAGAGCTAATGCGCCCTCCACCCACTCTCATGACTTTTCATATAATTTTAAGTTGGCATGTAACTGTATTGAATTATATAACACATTATATGACTTTACATATACTTCATTATTGAGTGCAGGTGCCCCTCTTCACTGCCGCGTAGAAAGGAAATCCAATAATTGACATTGATATAGTCCATTGCTCCACCCTTATTTTATGACTCACTGCATGTGCACAAACAGAATCTTACATTATTTTAAGAAGTAGGTGGTGAGAAAGATAAAAGATTAAACAAAGAACAGCCACGTTTATATTTAATCTTTCCATTCTTTCTTCCTGTCTTTCCCCACAATCCATGCTCGCATCCTCTGAAGAGACCAGAAACTCAACTGTCCTTGCTTATTTAAACATTTATTTGATCAGTGATGTACAACTTATTGCAGGAAAGTATTAAGCATAAATCCTAATCAATACAGGGACACAAGCCTGATTGTTGGCAGAAAGTAAGTATAACTATTGGACAAATGAATGTTACATCCACCAACATGATGTAGTGACCCTCTATCACAATAGTAGACCAACCTTTCAGGATTCGGCCCAGGCCACTTATTATCAGCTCCAAAGGTAGACGTTATAGGCAGCATTATATCAATAATCTTCTGATTACAACAATACATTCCATTGGGCTGAGAGTTCCTCATGTACCCTGAAGTCTTCATAAATTTAAATTTCAGATTCTTTAAGAAGATATCAGAAATTGTCAAAGAATGGGGTTCCTTTGGTACAGAACTTCGCTTCCAAAAAATCCCGTATACTTGCTGTTAACAGTGTAATGCTCAAATTTTATAAAGAATTTGGATCAAGATTTTAAATTGTCCATCTTATGGAATTTCAAAAACTCAAAATCCCCTTCCCCAACAGAGGCTTTCACCAGTGAATTAATATAATTCACGGTATTATGATAAAGCTCAATCATTGAAATTGGTTTTAATACATTGTGAAATCCAACAATAAATGGCAGAATAATTTCCAAGATAACTCCTGATTTTTTTTTTAACTTTTCCAAGACAACTTCAGTCAGCTCAAAGTGTTATGGAGCAATGGTGTCTTTTGGGTCCATATCTAACTGGTACAGTACAAAGAAAAAAGGCAGGATAAATGAGCTCAGCCATGTGGTGGGAGCATCAATCACACAAATGTAGAAGGCTGATATGTTCCAAGGAAGTAGGATTTTTAAAGAGGGCTGGCCTCCACTTCAATCAATTGGTTGCTTTCAGGTTTCCTGAGAATATTGAGGCAGTAATCGAGAAATATTTAAACTGACCAGTTGCCACAACAGGCTTAAGAAAATCCTGATTTTACCACAAAAAAAAAGTAAGTTTTGAGATGATTGAACTCATTGAAACACCATCACGGCTCACTGAGCCCACATGGAAAGAGTTAGATAGGTTAGAAAGGGTCAGAGAACATACATAAAAGTTACACAAGCATAGCATTAGATTAAATGTCAGGAGGCTTTTCTTTTCATAAGAAAGTCATTAACCTTTTTGGAACAAGTTGCCAGCTTATATACCAAAACTGAATTTGCAACAGAAGGGAACTAAGCAAGTTTCTAACTGGGGTTGACTTCACAGAGTACATGGAAGTTGAACCCGGCCTTGTGGGTTCAGGTCCTCTTTTGATAAGCTCATTTCTTGAGTTGAACTTCTTTCAAGTTGATCAAGCTTCTGTGGCTGAATTAAAAACTGTAAATGTTTTCTCAACTTGTTGCTCTACATCTAAACTCAACAGTTTCATATTGCTTGACAATAATGGGCATGTTGGGCTTCAGATTTATCCCAATTCTAACCCTCAATTTAAAATTTCCTCGGCAAAAACAATTCCTTCAGCTGGAATGGCATCATTTTCTAGGTGTAAGGGTGTGAAATTGTTTATAGCCATTGTACCATTCTCTGCCATACCTCATTTAGAAGATTAAACTGAGGATCGTAGAAATACAACACTGAAAATAACAGAGGTGGAATGGTAACATAGAGCAAAATTTCAATCCTAATGTTCTGAAAATTCAACAATGTACCCATTAATTGACCTCCAGTTAGGCAGAATTAAGGGATACCACAAATATATGGATATGAATTTATCCTTGAAAAACTACACATTGATAATTTTACTAAATCTTGGCATACAGTAATTCGGCTCACTGAAAGAGTAGAACAGTTTGAATAAATGCCACTGAAGAAGCGTTCAGGCTGAATGTTGATCACCAATTAACCTATGAGTCAATTTTCTCATTTGACATTGGAGGAAATCCTTGGAGGAAATGCTGAACACAAGCGAAACAATGGAACAGATGGTGCAAGCTTGTATGGTTGTATGATTTCCAAAAGTTCAACCCAATTCAGTAGAAACTCAGTTGATAAATACCAGAAGACTGTTATCTTTCCTATCAGTAGGATCAAACAGAGAGAGATTAAGCCTTTATAGCACTGAATGTCCCCATAAATTCACTGATGGTAGGTCAGGACCAGATGAAGAGCACCGAAGTTTTTTAAGATTACAGCCTCTGATGATAGAATGCAAAACAAAGTATGCACAAAGCACACAGAACTAAAACGAGTATTAAAATTACTACTTCTCAAGAGATAATTCTGCATTCCTTATTTGTAAACAAAAACTCATTTTTACAGAGAGTGAAAAGGTTAATCTTATTTTCTAAGGTGAATTTCCATCCTTGCTTCCCAGTGGGTCACTGGTGAGTGCACTGCTTGGTAATTTATGAGCTCAATTAATCTGAAATGCCTACATTCAATCGCCAGTTTTGTGAAGCATGAGCTGGAGGTAAAAGGAAGAGAAGGGAGGAAAATAATTAGCCATGATCTGTGCCTGATTACTACCCATTGATTCCTCCATGAGGTTTAGGGGTGGGTACATAGGAGCAAGTTGACTCCAGTGTGCACCACTGCAATCAGACACTTGTCAACACTCTTTTAGGACTGTCTTTATAAACTGAAAATTGGGAGAAACAGCAGAGAAAAATAATTCCATGTTGAATTTGTGAAATTCAACTGTTCAGAAACAACTGAAACAGATAGGATACCAGAGTACCGATTTCGTCAGCTACAAAAATAAAATGGTCCTTCAAGTTTTACTTGGAAACATTTGGCTTTCAGAATTAACATTTCAATAATAATGTCAACAAAGCCAAGCCACTAGCTACATTATTAACTTACCAGCATACATAACAGCCAAAGTTGTGGAAAAGTGAGGGTTACAAAAATGAACAGTAAATCCCATTTGTCAGTGTGTTGAAAGTCTTGTCACTTCTTACACAAACTTAGGCACTGCTCACCTACCAGCATGAAGCAAATAAACACTGAAAACCAGACGCATGTGTGGCCAAATGCAACATACTCCCAGCCACAGGGGTAATTATTCTCATCAGCATCTGCCATCCATGAAAGATGATGGCAGTGCCAGAGGGGTAATTGTTCTGTGAATGGGAAAGATTGGAAAAATCATATGCAGTTACAGCATCATTAAAAATGTTTAGTATGCCCAACCTAATAAAAGCTCTTAGAATGGAAGATATTTTGAATGAATATTACATCTTGTTTAAATCAGAGTGCAGTATTAGTAAGTTTTTGTTCATTTTACTTTTACTTAACATTACTTTGTTAATACCATGTCTTGAAATAACATGCTTCTAACAACCTTGCTGTGTGACCTTAGTGAAATTAGTTATATTTTTTGGAACCAACTTTTTTTTCAGCTGAACAGCTAGAGTCTATTATAGTATTTTTTTTAAAAATCATAATATGATTGAGCAGAATCAACACAAATTTACAAAGAGAAACAGTGTTTACAAAATAAATAGTGATGTCTTGAGGCGTGTTCATATTACAGAGGAGGTTGTGCTGCAAGTCTTAAAGCACATCAAGATAGATAAATCCCCGGAACCTGATGAAGTGTATCCCAGGACATTGTGGAAGGCTAGGGGCAAAATTGCAGATCCCCAGCAGAGAAATCTGAATCACTGACAACCATAGGTGAGGTTCCTGAAGATTGGAGGGTGACAAATGTTATGCCTTTGTTTAAAAAGGGCTGCAGGGAAAAGCCTGGGAGCTACAGGCTGGTGAGCCTCACAACTGTAGTGGGTAAGTTGTTGGAAGGTATTCTGAGAGGCAGGACCTACAGGCATTTAGAGAGGCAAGGTCTAATTAGGAACAGTCAGCATGGTTTTATGAGTGGAAAATCATGTCTCAAATTCGACTGAGTTTTTTGAAGGCGTTACGAAGGTTAATGAGGGCAGTGCAGTTAATGTTGTCAAGGTGGACTTTAGCAAGGCCTTTGACAAGGTACCAGATGAGGTATCTTGGTACCTACAAGGTTGCGTAAGGTTAAATCTCATGGGATCCAGGATGAGGTAGCCAAATGAATACAAAATTAGCTTGATGACAGAAGACAGAGGGCTGTTTTTCAAACTGACCAGTAGTGTGCCTCAGAGATCAGTGCTGAGTCCACTGTTATTTGTCATTTATATTAATGATTTAGATGAGAATATAGGAGACGTGATTAGTAAGTTTGCAGATGACACCAAGATTTGTAGCGTAGTGGACAGTGAAGAAGATTATCTAGAATTTCAATGGGATCTTGATCAATTGGACCACTGGGTTGACAAATGGCAGATGGTGTTTAATTTAGATAAATGTGAGGTGATGCATTTTGGAAGAGTGAACCAGTACAGGACTTATTCAGTGAATAGTAGGGTGTTGGGGAAAGTTATAGAACAAAGAGATCTTGGGCTACAGGTTCATAGCTCCTTGAAAGTGGAGTCACAGGTGGACACAGTGGTGAAGACAGCATTTACATGCTTGGTTTCATTGGTCAGTACATTGAATACAGGAGTTGGGACATCTTGTTGAAGTTGTACGAGACATTGGTAAGGCCACACTTGGAATATTGTGTACAGTTCTGACCAGAAAGGATATTATTAAACCAGAAAGCATGCAGAAAAGGTTTACCAGGATGCTTCCTAATCCACAGACTACAATCAGTAAGGATAGGCAACATTACCTCCTCCATGATCATCAGGAAGCATAGTAGAGAACGTGCCCCTGTCTACATCAATGGAGGTGAAGTAGAAATGGTCAAGGGCTTCAAGTTTTTAGGTGTCCAGATCACCAACAACCTGTCTTAATTCCTCCTTGCTGACACGATAGTTAAAAAAGCCCACCAACGCCTCTATTTTCTAAGATTAAGAAAATTTGGCATGTCCACTATGACTCTCACCAACTTTTACGGATGCATCATAGAAAGCATTCTTTTTGGTTGCATCAGAACTTGGTATGGCTCCTGCTCTGCCCAAGACGGCAAAGAAACTCAACAGGTCGTGAATGAAGCCCAGTCCATCACGCAAACCAGCCTCCATCCACTGACTCTGTCTACACTTCCAGCTAAGGACCCCACAATCCCTGAACATATTCTCTTCCACCTCCTTCTGTTGGAAAAAAGATACAAAAATCTGAGGTCACATACCAACTGACTCAAGAACAGCTTCTTCCTTGCTGCCATCAGACTTTGAATGGACCTACCTTGCAGAAAGTTGATCTTTCCTTACATTCTACCTATCACTGTAACACTGCATTCTGCACTCTCTCCTTTCCCTCGCTATAAATGGTATGCTTTGTCTGTAAAGCATGCAAGAAACAATACATTTCACTGCATATTAATACGTGACATCAATAAATCAAATGAAAATCAAATTTAGAACATTATTGAGAGACTTGACAGGGTAAATGCTGAGAAAATATTCCACTAGCATGTGGAACATAGATCAGTCTTAAATTAAGAAGTGCAGCCATTTAGTGCTGAGATTAGGAGAATTTCTTCACTCCAAAGGTGTTAAATCTTTGGAACTCTCCATCCCAGAGAGTTGTGGACGATCGATCATACAGTGTATTCAAGTCAAAGAGTAATATATTTTCTTGATACTAAAGAAATTAAAGGATATGGGGCTAGCATAGGAAAATACTCAAGTCGATGATCAACCATGATCTTGTTGAATGGAAGAGGAGGCTTGAAGGTCCAAATTACTTATGCCTGCTCTTATTTTTTGTGTGTTTATGTTCTTAAATTATGTCATAAAAAACTAAGCTAGAGTTTATGTTACTAATATTCTAGTGGAATCAACCACATTAGTGCAAATGGCCTGTAAATTTGTATTGAAAAATCTGTAAATCCGTAAGTGAGTTAAGCCAACAAATGCTAAGATTGTACTTTCTTCAACCATTTACACAGGTTCATTCACTCGGATCAAGCTCCACTTGCAATGGTGTCCAAGCTCTAGGTCAAAATTGCACTGGTTCAGGAAGGCTCAAATTACATTCATTTTCTTCAGTGCACTTATATTACTGGTTACAATTCATCACAAAACTGATCAACCACACCCATCAAACAATTGAAAGATTCAACATAGTGTGTCAATTTCAGGAATTTTAACCCAGGCAGAGGATTCATACTGGACATTTTTGTTAATAAATTCACAATAATAAAACACATCACACTCAAGTATGGGAGGATTTTTATAAATTGTGCTTTATTTCTATTATGCTGCCTATTTGCACTGGTTCATGCAAGATTTTACATTTTAGATTATGCAAATTAATTTTAGCAGAAGCTTCAAATTTAACCTGATCAGGGCACTTGCAAGTGTATTTTGAACGTAATTTTCCAATTGTGTCCCGAATGGAAAGGCATTGTGCTTAACCACTGGATTCAACAATACTTTCATCTAATAAACAGAATCTGGCAATGCGAAACGTATTGATAACATAAGCCATCAGATTTGCCTTTCCAAGAAAAATAATGAGAACCAAACTAGGCAGGAAACTAAGGAGGAAAAAATAACTCCTGTGCCCAAGGGTTCAGGGTTTTCGGAATGTGCTACAAAGAAAGGATGGAGGAAATGGCAAACATTCACAAAAGCTAGACACGCAGTCTCCAAGCAAACAAGGAAACTGAGCTGCAAACAAATAACAATCAGCTGCAAACTAATCTTCCTATAATTCAAATTAACTTTTTTTTTAAATAAATGGAGACTGAAGTTTGAATAAGTTGCAGGATTCACTCCATGGAAACAGACCACCAGATTTCACTTTGCTAAATGCTGTCCACAAAGCCAATATTACGCATTCAAAGATTTAAAATCTAAATCTCAGGCAAAATGATCGATCACGACTCAACAGATTAACTTAAATAGTAATCACCAGTATAAACTGCTAAATTCATTTAAACTTAAATGTGAGTCACAAATTATTAAAAGATTACTAGTCCTCATTTTATGTAGGCATAAAAAGTTATTCTTTGTTCTTGGTGACAGCTAACTGCAACAAATTACACCATTATCATTTTGTATGACAACCTAAAACAAAGAATACACACAGCACAGCAGGAAGATTTAACACAATCACTTAAATTATGAAAATATTTACAATTTTGTTGATGTATGACCATTCGTTGCACAAGGTGAAAACTAACACAATAGCTAGTAAACAAGAACCACATTGAGACTGATGTGTCTCAAAAGTATTGAATTTTCAAATGAAATATACATAATGGATAGAGGCAAACGCGTATGTAAATATCATCGACAAGAGATAGTACACCAGTCAGTCACAGAAGTTGTCATTTGTGAATATACATTCACACACACGGGCCACATTATTTGTCAGTGAACTATTCTCTATTTAGTAGAATGTGACACAGGAAGGAAAGACAATGCTTTTAGTGCAAAGCACTTCTTTTCCCTCCCAAACACTGTTCATCGTTCACCTAAGTGATTTTGACTCCAGAATCGGAAGCACTCTTTCGGAATTTACAGATGGCCTCAAATCAGGGGAAGGCCAATGAGGGTGCAACAAACAAAAGAGTAGGGCTGTGACAAAATACAGGAGCACATTAATGGGCATGCCTCAAGCTGAGGGCAGATTGGATGGAAAAGAATAGAGTCAGAATTTATTTTCTTGACTCCAAGCAATGGCTCCTGATAAAGAGTTGAACATACCACTCACATACCTTTTGAAGGCCTTTAGCCTTAGAACAAAGTTTCAAACAAACTGAACAGCCACAAAACTGCAACTGCTGATTCTTTTGTGCGTACTATTGGTTTTAGGAAAAAACAAACAAAACTTGATAAAGCTTCCTTGACTTGAAAGTAAAACAAATTCTAGTTTCTAATCCATCTCTGAAAAAAAGTACTTCTTCTGTTACGTACAAAGTAGTTGATCAAAGACAACAAAGTTTAATATCTGTTCCTTGGCTGCCCAAATGGCATAACACAAAGATGCTATTTGCAAATATTGTAGAGTTGGCACTTTAGATTAGCCTGAAAGCCACTCAGCACATATGAAAACAAACTATAAAGCAACAATGAAAATCAAGCTTATATTATGTGGGCCTCACACATCCTCATGACATCCCATAGTGATTCACAGCCAAAAAAATGTTTTTGAAGCAAAGTTGTTTCGCACAATGTGAACACAAGCATGTAACACAAAGAGATAAATGAGCAATTATTTTGATAAATACAAGAGCCTCCCAACCTCTTCACAACTGCTGTGACATCTAAATGTCCATCCAAACAAATAGGTTGGTACAGATGTTGGGGAACGTGGAATGTCCCTCAGTTACTAACCAAAAGACGTCGTGTCCGACAATGAAGCACACTGAACTTTTTTTTAAGGTTCTTTACTTATTTTCAACAGTGCATGCCAACAATAACCTAGGCTTCACATGCTCTGGGTTATTTGAATACTAAAGTGGACATTTGCTAACATTAAATTCCATTTGCCAGTTCCTGGCCCATTCGCCCAGCCTATCTAGATCCTTCTGCAGACTCTCCACACCCTCCGCACAATTTGCCGTTCCACCAATCTTGACGTCATCAGCAAATTTCAACACCATACACTCGGTTCCCTCCTCCAGATCACCAATATAAATAGTGAATAGCTGAGGCCCCAGCGCCGACCCCTGGGGCACTCCACTAGTCACCAACCGCCAATCCGAATAGCACCCATTGACCCCCACTCTCTGCCTCCTATTTGACAGCAATCCTCTATCCACGCTAACATCCTACCCCCAACTCCATGCCCCCTGACCTTCTGCAATAACCTCTTGTGAGGCACCTTGTCAAACGCCTTCTGAAAATCAAGAAAGACCACATCCACCGGCTCTCCTCTATCCACCGCCCTAGACACATCCTCATAGAACTCCAATAAATTGGTCAGACACGACTTCCCCTTAACGAAACCGTGCTGCGTCTGCTCTACCAAACAATTCTCCTCAAGATGCCTCGCTATTTTCTCCTTGATCACGGATTCTAACATTTTTCCTACAACAAACGTTAAACTAACCGGCCTATAATTCCCCGCCTTTTGCCTGCCACCCTTCTTAAACAACAGCGTAACATTAGCCGCTTTCCAATCTTCCGGCACTTCCCCAGAATCCAGCGACGTTTGGAAAATAATCACCAAGGCATCCACTATCACCTCTGCCATTTCCTTCAGAACCCTTGGATGCATTCCATCTGGTCCTGGGGACTTGTCCACAATCAGTCCCTCCAGTCTGTCGAGCACCGCCTCTCTAGTAACAATAACGTCATTCAGGCCTTCCACTCCTACCATCTTTCCATCGCTAACACCCAGCAAATTACTCACGTCCTCCTCCGTGAAGACCGAAACAAAAAAGTTATTCAGGGCCTCAGCCATTTCCCCATCCCCTACCACTAAGTCCCCCTCTAACACCTGGTCTGGTTCATTACCCAGTACCAAATCCAATGTAGCCTCGCCTCTTGTTGGCCTATCTACATACTGTGTCATGAAACCTTCCTGCACACACTGGACAAAAACTGACCCCTCCAGCGTGCTTGAACTATAGCTTTTCCAATCGATATTCGTAAAGTTAAAGTCCCCCATAACAACTACCCTGTTACTTTCGTTCCTATCCAGGATCATCTTTGCAATCCTTTCCTCTACATCTCTAGAACTTTTTGGAGGCCTATAAAAAACTCCCAACAGGGTGACCTCTCCTTTCCTGTTTCTAATCTCAGCCCATACTACCTCAATAGGCAGGTCCACAACAAACGTTCTTTCTGCCACCATAATACAGTCCTTGACTAACAATGCCACGCCTCCCCCGCTTCTACCACCTTCTCTGCTCTGACTGAAACATCTGAACCCCGGAACCTGCAACAACCATTCCTGTCCCTGCTCTATCCATGGGCGAATGGGCCAGGAAATGGCAAATGGAATTTAATGTTGGCAAGTGCGAGGTGGTCCACTTTGGTAGGAATAACGGTAGGAAGGATTATTACTTACGCGGAGAAAAACTGCAGCAGGCGACGGTGCAGAGGGACCTCGGGGTCCTTGTGCATGAGTCGCAAAAACCCAGCATGCAGGTGCAGCAGGTAGTCAGGAAGGCGAATGGGATGCTGGCCTTCATAGCGAGGGGGATTGAATATAAAAGTAGGGAGGTCTTGCTGCGGCTGTATAGGGCATTGGTGAGGCTGCAGCTGGAGTACTGTGTGCAGTTTTGGTCGCCGTACTTACGCAAGGATATTTTGGCCTTGGAGGGAGTGCAGAGGAGGTTTACTAGGCTGATTCCGGAGTTGAGGGGGTTGAGCTATGAGGAGAGGCTGAATAAATTAGGCTTGTACTCGTTAGAGTTTAGAAGAATGAGGGGAGATCTCACTGAGACGTATAAGATGATGAATGGGATGGATAGGATAAGAGGTGGAGAGACTCTTCCTGCTCAGAAAGGATAGTAGGACTAGGGGGCACAGCCTCAAGATAAAGGGGGCGCGGTTTAGAACAGAGTTGAGGAGGAACTTCTTCACTCAAAGGGTGGTGAATCTCTGGAATTCTCTGCCCGTTGAAGTGGTGGCGGCTACCTCGCTAAATATTTTTAAGACGCGGGTTGATGGGTTTTTGATAAGAGAGGGGATTAAGAGTTATGGGGAGAGGGCAGGAATGTGGAACTGAGCCACGACAGATCAGCCATGATCTTATTGAATGGCGGGGCAGGCTCGAAGGGCTAGTTGGCCTACTCCTGCTCCTATTTCTTATGTTCTTTTGTTCTTATGTCTCTGAAATGGCCACAACATCGAAGTCCCAGGCACCAATCCAGGCTGCAAGTTCGTCCACCTTATTGCATATGCTCCTCGCGTGAAAGTAAACTTAGCTTGAACCAGAGTGTCTAACAGCCAGAATTGGACATAATTGTGCTTTTAGTGTATCCTGTTGCTGAACAAGAACATAATCAAAAGAAATGTCTGTGCATTGACCATGCTGCCTCCTGACAGTCTTAAATTTGGATTTCTGCTGAAATAGAGAACTAGTGATGCTGAATTCATGCTGCAACAGAAATCAACCATTATGATTACAGTTGCCCATGCCACGTCTACCCGAGACGACTTGCCAATGCTCTTGACTATAATGAGCTTACCCTTGGAGTCAATCTTCAGTAGAAGTTTGTGCATGTCACAGAACAAGCCTTCTTTGATTACTACATTGGCCTGTAGAATAGCAGTATATATATGCTGATAATGGTGGCAAATTGGGTTGGTAGGTGTAAGAAAATGAAAACCCAGTGGGGAGATTCTGAAGCCAGTTGGAAATGGAGTTCTTAATCAGAAATCCAACAAGTGAGCAACATTGCTCATCTTAATTCCTCCCTGACCAGTAAAGCAAATACCCTATTCAATACTCTGTCAATGCTGTGCAAAACAAACTGCACTGAGTAATACAATGTCAGTCAGGCAAGCTCTCTGGCTCGGAGTGCTGAACATCTTTCCGGATATCTGTGGTCATCTGAAACTACCACTGTGCGACCATTCCAGCGTGAAAGTTTCAAGATGTTTATCTCAGTTTTCTTTTCATTTTCAGCATTCCCCTATCACTGTATGACTTCCTGCTTGTGCAAAGTCTGTTTAAAGCAAAATCAACTCATGCAGGCTAATTGCATTCTTTAGACCAAGTGCTTCTCCGCAGTGACTCAGCAAGCTAAGGCAGCTGCAGCAACTATTGAACTGTAAGTGTTATACCAGAGTGTCTTTCTCCTAGCCTTGGGATCAAGAGGATGCCCTAAAAGCAGAAAGGTCATTTGCCCATATCTGGGTGTCCAGCTATCAGTTCCCTTCTGCTTGAGCCAACACTTGAGAATCCCATTGCTCCATTGCCTTTGTTTTCACAGAACCCATCTGGTCCTTTTTGCCCACTCACTGAAACAATCCGAGTTTCAACCTATAGCTGCTATCTGACGGAGTAAAATGCAGGCTCCACTAAGGAGAGAATAAAGCCTCCCTGTCATCATTGAGTTTGTCAGCTCAAATAGTATGAATGGTAAGTTCGCAGAAGTTAAAAGGCTGCTGCTGCGCACAGAAGTCATAACATAATATCTTTAAAAAAATACAACTTTACCAGGAGATGATCCGTGCCAGAGGTCTGAGGATCTTAAGAAATTGCTCCTGAAGCCCTAGATAAACACAGCACTGATGCATTGCTACCCTCACTCAACTGATAAAGTGAGCTTCCAGTCATCTGTCTTTTTGGCAGCAGACCTCAAGGCAGCAATCCTTCCAGCCTCAGATTCTTGTTATAAGAGCAAAACAAAGAAAGTTATCTTCTCAGGAGCAATTACAGGCTGGGCCTCATAAATATCCAGAAAACCCCACTGGAGCAGACCCAACTTCTGTGAAATTTGGCTGTCCAAAATGGAGCAAAGAGATCCTATGTTAGGCCCGTCACCAGTAAGACGCCCAACACCTGAAAAGTGGCTCAACCCCACTTCAGTTCAGATGTTTCTGTCATTATTAAAAACCTCATAATTAAAAATCTGTCATTATAAAAAGCCTCAGCTTTTTACCATTTATATAGATGATCTGGAGGAGGAAACCGAGTGTAGAGTGTCGAAATTTGCTGATGACACCAAGATTGGGGGAACGGCAAATTGTGCGGAGGGTGTGGAGAGTCTGCAGAAGGATCTAGATAGGCTGGGCGAATGGGCCAGGAAATGGCAAATGGAATTTAATGTTGGCAAGTGTGAGGTGGTCCACTTTGGTAGGAATAATGGTAGGAAGGATTATTACTTACGTGGAGAAAAACTGCAGCAGGCGACGGTGCAGAGGGACCTCGGGGTCCTTGTGCATGAGTCGCAAAAACCCAGCTTGCAGGTGCAGCAGGTGGTCAGGAAGGCGAATGGGATGCTGGCCTTCATAGCGAGGGGGATTGAATATAAAAGTAGGGAGGTCTTGCTGCAGCTGTATAGGGCATTGGTGAGGCCGCAGCTGGAGTACTGTGTGCAGTTTTGGGCGCCGCACCTGCGCAAAGATATTTTGGCCTTGGAGGGAGTGCAGAGGAGGTTTACTAGGCTGATACCGGAGTTGAGGGGGTTGAGCTATGAGGAGAGGCTGAATAAACTGGGCTTGTACTCATTAGAGTTTAGAAGAATGAGGGGAGATCTCATTGAGACGTATAAGATGATGAATGGGATGGATAGGATAGAGGTGGAAAGACTCTTCCCGCTCAAAAAAGACAGTAGGACTAGGGGGCATAGCCTCAAGATAAGGGGGAGGCGGTTTAGAACGGAGTTGAGGAGGAACTTCTTCACTCAAAGGGTGGTGAATCTCTGGAATTCTCTGCCCGTTGAAGTGGTGGAGGCTGCCTCGCTAAATATTTTTAAGACGCGGGTTGATGGGTTTTTGATAGGAGAGGGGATTAAGGGTTATGGGGAGAGGGCGGGAAAGTGGAACTGAGCAGCGACAGATCAGCCATGATCTTATTGAATGGCGGGGCAGGCTCGAAGGGCTGGATGGCCTACTCCTGCTCCTATTTCTTATGTTCTTATTTCTTATGTTCTTATTTTACACCAATAAAATGGATACAAAGTTCAATTTCTACCTCTTCATCTCAGTTTTGTCTTTGTCAATTTCAAAACAGTCAACCCATTCTTTAAAAACTTGAGACGCATCTACAAATGCAGCACATCTTTTGTATTGCACAAAAGACAGAAACATTCTTCAATTAGAACAATTCTCAACAAATATTTGACTGCAAAAATATTAATTTAGCCAAAATGTAGATGTGAACTGTCGTGCCTATATACTATTCATATACTGTCCACCACAAATTAACTCAAAATATTGACAAATGGCGGGTTGTGTTTTATTAGTTAAAATACATCTTAAACTATTCCCCAAGATACATTTCAAAAAACTGCAGTGCTAATGAAGCATGAAGAATGAAGGAAAAAGCATTTAAATCACTTCTCCATCCACTCATGTGCAATTTGACTAACACTCTGAACCGAAGCCATTATTTTGATTGCTCTTTATTTCCCTTGCCTAGTCCTAAATAGTTCTCTCCTATCTTACTCCCCAACTGGCCACCCAGTCAGACTGCCTTAATTTCTTCCTTCTCAGCTAATTTGCCCCTTCTTTGATCTCCAATCCATGGACAGGGTGTGAAAAATGAGGGCCACCATTATAACAGCATAATTGATTAGATTGGGCCAATGACAGCATGGGAATAGTGTTGTCCAATACATTGTTGGACAGGGCAGCACGGTGGTACAGTGGTTAGCACTGCTGCTTCACAGCTCCAGGGTCTTGGGTTCAATTCCAGGCTGGGTCACTGTCTGTGTGGAGTTTGCACATTCTCCTTGTGTCTGCGTGGGTTTCCTCCCACAGTCCAAAGATGTGCAGGTTAGGTTGATTGGCTATGCTAAAATTCCCCTTAGTGAGCTGAGATGCTTGGTTAGAGGGGTTAGTGGGTAAGTATGTAGGGATGTGGGGGTAGGGCCTGGGTGGGATTGTGGTCAGTGCAGACTTGATGAGCCAAGTGGCCTCTTTCTGTACTGTAGGGTTTCAATGATTTGCCACAAGTACAAGGCAAATTCAGACGTGGCAGATATATTTATGATGAGTAAATGATTATTGAGTAACAGGCATTATCTTTGGGTATATATGATTTT
This sequence comes from Carcharhinus amblyrhynchos, assembly GCF_965287045.1. NCBI lineage: Eukaryota > Metazoa > Chordata > Chondrichthyes > Carcharhiniformes > Carcharhinidae > Carcharhinus > Carcharhinus amblyrhynchos. The sequence goes on along the minus strand of NC_137332.1, from coordinate 33,934,923 downwards.
AATCACTTGACATATGCGTGTGTATTTTCAACTTTTTCTGTTTGTTGCTAAAATCATAAAAGATGTGAATTGTTTCGCAAATTATGAATGCTTACATTCCTTAATTACTGAATGGTGGAGGGAAAAATAGATGCATTATCACAGAATCAAAGCATTGTTACAGTGGAGGAGACTGCCATTCAGTTCATCGTGTCTGCAGAAGCTCTCCAAATGAGCAACTCATTTTAAGAACATAAGAACATAAGAACATAAGAAATAGGAGCAGGAGTAGGCCATCTAGCCCTTCGAGCCTGCCCCGCCATTCAATAAGATCATGGCTGATCTGTCGTGGCTCAGTTCCACTTTCCCGCCCTCTCCCCATAACCCTTAATCCCCTCTCTTATCAAGAACCCATCAACCTGCTTCTTAAAAATATTTAGCGAGGCAGCCTCCACCACTTCAACGGGCAGAGAATTCCAGAGATTCACCACCCTTTGAGTGAAGAAGTTCCTCCTCAACTCCGTTCTAAACCGCCTCCCCTTTATCTTGAGGCTGTGCCCCCTAGTCCTACTGTCTTTTTTGAGCAGGAAGAGTCTCTCCACCTCTATCCTATCCATCCCATTCATCATCTTATACGTCTCAATGAGATCTCCCCTCATTCTTCTAAACTCTAACGAGTACAAGCCTAGTTTATTCAGCCTCTCCTCATAGCTCAATCCCCTCAACTCCGGTATCAGCCTAGTAAACCTCCTTTGCACTCCCTCCAGGGCCAAAATATCCTTGCGTAAGTACGGCGCCCAAAACTGCACACAGTACTCCAGCTGCGGCCTCACCAATGCCCTATACAGCTGCAGCAAGACCTCCCTACTTTTATATTCAATCCCCCTCGCTATGAAGGCCAGCATCCCATTCGCCTTCCTGACCACCTGCTGCACCTGCAAGCTGGGTTTTTGCGACTCATGCACAAGGACCCCGAGGTCCCTCTGCACCGTCGCCTGCTGCAGTTTTTCGCCACGTAAGTAATAGTCCTTCCTACCATTCTTCCTACCAAAGTGGACCACCTCACACTTGCCAACATTAAATTCCATTTGCCAGTTCCTGGCCCATTCGCCCAGCCTATCTAGATCCTTCTGCAGACTCTCCACACCCTCCGCACAATTTGCCTTTCCCCCAATCTTGGTGTCATCAGCAAATTTCGACACCCTGCACTCGGTTCCCTCCTCCAGATCATCTATATAAATGGTAAATAGCTGAGGCCCCAGCACCGACCCCTGGGGCACCCCACTAGTCACCAACCGCCAATCCGAATAGCACCCATTGACCCCCACTCTCTGCCTCCTATTTGACAACCAATCCTCTATCCACGCTAACACCCTACCCCCAACTCCATGTCCCCTGACCTTCTGCAATAACCTCTTGTGAGGTACCTTGTCAAACGCCTTCTGAAAATCCAGAAAGACCACATCCACCGGCTCTCCTCTATCCACTGCCCTAGACACATCCTCATAGAACTCCAGTAAATTTGTCAGACACGATTTCCCTTTAATGAAACCGTGTTGCGTCTGCCCTATCAAGCAATTCCCTTCAAGATGCCTCGCAATTTCCTCCTTAATGACGGATTCCAACATTTTACCTACCACAGACGTTAAACTAACCGGCCTATAATTCCCTGCCTTTTGCCTGGCACCCTTCTTAAACAACGGCGTAACATTAGCCGTTTTCCAATCTTCCGGCACTTCCCCGGAATCCAGCGACGTCTGGAAAATAACCACCAAGGCATCCACTATAACCTCCGCCATTTCTTTCAGAACCCTCGGATGCATTCCATCCGGTCCTGGGGACTTGTCCACAATCAGCCCCTCCAGTCTGTCGAGCACCACCTCTCTAGTAACAGTAATGTCATTAAGACCCTCCAGTCCTACCACCTTTCCATCGCTAACACCCGGCAAATTATTCACGTCCTCCTCCGTGAAGACAGAAACAAAAAAGTTATTCAATACCTTAGCCATATCCCCATCCCCTACCACTAGGTCCCCTTTCTCATCCTCTAAAGGACCAACGTTCACCCTAGCCAGCCTCTTCCTTTTTATATATTTATAAAAACTCTTGCTATCCTTTTTTATATTAAGCGCTAGCCCAGCTTCATAGCTTTTGTGCCATCCCGTTGTCACAATACACCTTGTGCCCTTTGAGATAACTATCTAATTACTTATTGAGTGCCTTCACTGAACCTGCCGCTATCACTCCATTTGTGCATTCAACATCATAACATCTCATTGCATGAAAAAGATTTTCCTCATGTCACCATCGCTTCTTTTGCCAATTACCTTAAAGCTGTGCCTTCTACTTCTTGATCCTTTCGTGAGTGGGAATTTTTTCCCTATCTGCTCTATCCCCATCCCACGTTTTTGAATACTTCCATCAATCTTCTCTTCGTCTCCTCTTCTCCAAGGAAAACAGTCCTAACTTCGCCACTCTATCAACATAACTGAAGTTCCTCATTCCCAGAATCATTCTTGAGTTGTTTTTTCCTGGATTCTCTTTAATGCCTTCATATTATTCCTAAAGTGTGATGTCCAGAACTGGACACAATACTCCAGCACGGCTGCACTCACAGAACTTCAGCATTCTTGTACTCTCAGCATTTGTTAATAAAAGCTTAGGATACTGTATGCTTTATTAACCACTCTCAGCTGACCTGACATCTTCAATGATTTATACATACAAACAGCCAGGTCTTTCTCCTCCTGCATGCCCTTTTGCATTGTGCATTTTATTCTATGTTGTCTTTCCATGTTCCGCCTAGCAAAATGAATTGCTTCACATTTCGCCACATTTAACTGCATCTGGTTTTTGTCTGTCCATTCCATCATCTAGTCTATGTCCTGTATTTTCTTTACAGTTCATAATAATGCCAAGTTTTGTATCATCAACAACTTTTGAAATTGTTTCCTATGTCCCAATGTGGATTCTATGGTAATAAATAGATAGCAGAAAGAGCTGGGTTCCAACATCGACCCATGGGAACTCCACTACAAATCATTCCCCAGTCTGAAAAACATTAACTATTATTCTCTTTCCTATCATTCAACTGATTTCAAATCAATGTTGCTACTGTCCCTATTATTCACTGAGATATAACTGCTCACAAGTCTGTTATATGACAGTATATCAAACACCCATGCACACATCAACTCGCTACCCTTACCAACCCTCCGTTGCTTCTTCAAAAAATTCTGGCAATTTAGTGAAACACGATTTTCCCTCAACAAAATCATGTTGGCTTTCCTTAATTAACTCCCATTTGCCATTGTGTCTCTAATTATCATTTCTCGCAGATTGTCCACAACCAAAAGTTAAACTGACTGGCCTATAGTTGTTGGGCTGAGTGTTAAACCCATTCTTTGGGCAAGGGAATATTTGCAATGCACTATCCCTGCATTTAAGGGAGCCTGGAAAATTATGGCCAGTGCCGTGGCAATTTTCACTCTCACTTCCCTCAGTATCCTTAGAGGCAAGATATTTGAGTATCTGATAAAATTATGTCATCATAGCCATATCTGTGGCTAGTCAGATATATACATTCAATAATATTGCACTGTGAAAGGTCGGGAAATAGGCAACTGTAGGATGAGATATTTTGGGAGCTGAGGTCATATGTGGAAGATGAATGGTCTCAATCTTTGAAATGACAAAATGTAAACAACTCCTGGCAATAGAAGCCAGAATGAAAGGGATTGGAGGAAACAGTTGATATATTAGCTTTCAAAGCAACACACAGAAATTAAAGGTTTTCCATTGGGCTGCAGTCCATGACTGACACAGTGCGGACAAGTCACACACACATACACAGGCCCATCTCTCACGGACACGGACATGCACGGTCCCAACACACACACACAGTCCCACCTCTCACTGACACGGACATGTGCAGTCCCAACACACACACACACACACACACACACACACACACACACACACACACACACACACACACACACAGAGGTACGGTACAATTTCTATGATAGATGAAAGTATCCAGTACAAAGTCTGAATATGAAATGGGAAATCTTGATTAAGAAGTGACCACGAAGGCTTGGGAGGTCTTGTGGTACAATGGGCTGCATCCCTGCCCGAGTCTGAAGCTCCAGATTGGGATCTCACCCAAAGGCTTCATGCCAAGTAAGACGAGTTCACAATGCAGCCAAACAGTTAATTATCAAGACGCAAATCCTTTCACTAAGAGTGGGAGAGATTCTTGGCCAGCCATCTGATGGAAAGAAAGTTGGAGTCTTTACCATCACGATCCATAACTTTGAACTACAACATGCATGTAAAGTGCATGTTGCCACAGCAATTCTGTCTTCCTGAGTGATCTGCAACACAGAGTTGGAAATGTAGCTAATGACAATGATATTGAAAGGAAAGGTAGACAAGTTTGCGCAGTTCAACAACAAGAACCAACATCAATCACTTGTGTTATTTAGTACTTCATACTGCAGGAGTCTGCAGTTCAGCTTAGTTATAAATACAGAATCAAAGGAATTACAAATACACTTTGTGTCAGGTTTAACTTCTGTTAGTGAATGATTAGTGATTTGGAACTATACAATCCTTCAGACTTTAATCACTGTAACTGTACCAACCATAACTAACAGTCTAAAGAGTATTTCATCTAGCCCACCCTGCTGATATTGAATGTAATCCACGTATGTTACACAAACTTTATATAGATTGTTTTTAAGCATGACCCACGTGCGTAATCCTCTGTATTAAGTTGATATTGCTTTGTTTTAAATTATACTAACTTCACAATCTGTCTCAGAAGTTAAATAACCATTCCAAACTCATCAGGCATAGTAAAATGTATCACCCAGCAGGACAGCTTCCAAAAAGCAGACAGATATTTAAAAACTGATTTAATCAACAGCACTTAGAGACCGTGTAAGCTAAGTAGCTGATTTAATTAGGTTCAGGGTTACCACTTGTCATGCTGTGATGTTGAAAGGGTTAATAAGGCCTGCTTTTCAGTGAAATAGCGCTCGAAGAAGAAAGACGTGCAAAGAAAAAAGAATTTCAGACAAAGAGCGCCTCAGCCAACGGTGATTCAATATTTCAGTATGGCGTGGCTGTGTCATTTCTGTTGTAATTTTGATAACCTAATAAACTGGTGAATCTTGTCTGGACACACTTGTACCTGGAGTGGGCTCACACTCAGTTGGACCATGAATCTTATGATTAAAGTTAAACTGCATTTCAGAACCCTACAGAATCTTTGCTCATCAGGTTTGTAATTCATCACATACATTAGTGCTCATCTTGAAAAAATGTACATATAAATCTTATACACATAGTACTCCAGCTAATTAAAGACGACATCATTGGGTAATAAGATCATACCTTCATTAAGTAATGAGATCATACTGTTCATTTAAGAGAAGTTTTAATGCTTTGAGGGTGAAACAAAAGGACACACATTTACATATTATATGTAAAAACTGCAGAAAGTCCTAAAGTGTTTTATAGCCAATCTGGTACTTGTCATAAGTAGTCACTTGTTAAAAAAAAAACACAGCAAAAGTTGTACAAACAACAGGGTAGACGACCAGGTAATATCTCTGATTGTGGAATAAATATCGACCATGGCACTGGGTAAATACCTTTTCTTCGGATGGTGCCATGGAGATCTTATACAACTTTCAGCATTGAAATTGGTGGCATGTCATTAAATATGTAACATTGTTATTTTTTGTGTAGGTTATGCAAATACCAAGCATTATGAAGCAAATTACTGTTGTCCTTTAATAGGTAAATTGAAACCTGAGGGTGTCAATGCATACATGTTGCACAAATTAGGATCAATCATGGCATCAAAACTGCAGAAATAGAGGATTTTCACAGTAATTTCATTGCAATGAGAATGTAAGCCTACTTGTGACTAATAAATAAACTTAAGAATCATTCAACTGCCATGTGAGTTTTCAGCTGCAAGCTGACAGTTTTAACGGAACAATTTATCTTGAAGAATGCAGTACTCATTTCCTGTGTTGTCTATTCCTTTCATACTCACTGATGTTCCATAATGAACCTCAGGACAAAATGTAAATGGTCACAAATTGCCAATGAAAAACATGTCAAAATCATATATGCCAAGTTTGAATTTTGCAGCATTACATTGCAGCTAAAATCCTCATAACTGGTTCAAATTTTTGAAATATTTAATGTATTTTAAATTTTTGTTCAGCACAGAAAACTAGTCTGAAGACTGGTACATACACAAGCTTCAAATTCCAGTCTGCGAAATGTAACTTTAATAATTAATCCAAGCTCAAAAACAAAACACAACAGAACCCATTAATCAAAATCTTTCAAGATCTTGACAGAAAGAAATGTTCTATTAGGCTGCATAAAATTAGCATTGAATAAGTGCAACCAACAAGAACCAAAAGATACACAATGGGAGAAGAACAATCTCATGGCAATAATGGTCTTAAATTATTTTATGTAACACTATTGTGTGGAAACTTCCAGAAGCTCGCTTCTGGTGCGGCATTACTTGCTCCGTGAAGCACACCCAAAAGATATGACAAGAAAGAGCAACAGAAATGAAGGTGTCAGAGGTGGTCATTTATAGTTTCTGCAATTTGTCTTAAGCAAAGGCCCATTGAATCTTTATTGAGGAAGTGTGGCAGTGTCTTCAAAAGCTTCTTTCTTCACCCAGTATTATCTGTTTTTTTTTCAAAAAAAAACATGGAACTTTGTTCAGTTTGGATCCTGGGAGCCCTGTGAGCTGCTGTCACATAGACTTCTGCAATCTGCTGACTGGCAATGTTAAGCCACATATATAAGTACACAGTCCCTGCAGTGCAGGAGGAAGCCATTTGACCCATTTAGTCTGCATCAACTCTCCGACAGCATATCTGACCCACATCCTATCCTCATTTATTTACCTGGCTAATCCCCCAACCTACAGATCTTGGGACACCAAGGGACAATTTAGCATGGTCAATCCACCTAACCAGCAACCTTTGGACTATATCCACAAGTGTAGCACCAACTCCTGAAAAGAAATTCAACAACATAAACTTTAGGAGTTAGTTCACATGCCCTAGAATTCAAGCATATAATATGAGATGGTGATTAATTTGTGCTCAATTTCTCATATAACAAGGCTTCCTACCTTAGCTACAGCAGACAAAGGAAGGACAAGATGTTTCCTTTACAGATGTCATTTGCAATCACATAAATTTCATGAACATAATAAAAATGTAATAGTGAGCCACCTTCATCAATTCTTCACAACAGGAAGGAGGGGAAAATGCACCATTCAATCTGCATAAGTATCAGTAGTATGTGCCATACTCTACAAACCTGATCAGATCAAACAGTAACATTAGCTAAAAGAGCATGCTGGCAACGTTCTGCTCACCACCACTTGTCTCGACACTGCATCCTGCAGCACCCAAATACCCATCATCCCCTCCACTGTTTATGAATTGTTACAGTAAGAAGTCTCACAACATCAGATTCAAGTCCAACAGGTTTATTTGGTAGCACAAGCCACGAGCTTTTGGAGCGCTGCTCCTTCATCAGGTAAGTGGGAGTTCTGTTCACAAACAGGGCATATAAAGACACACACTCAATTTACAAAATAATGTTTGGAATGCAAGTTCAGCACATGAGGACAGTCTCAACCGGGATCTTGGGTTCATGTCACACTATCCGTAACCCCCACGACTTGCCTGAGCTTGCAAAATCTCACTAACTACACTGGCCAGAGGCAATACACATCTCTTTAACATGTGCTTAACCCTCTCTCCATTCACATTGTCTGTACCTTTCAGACTTGGTTACCTGTAAATACTCGCATTCCAACCATTATTTTATAAATTGAATGTGTCTCTCTATATGCCCTGTTTGCGAACAGAACTCCCACTTACCTGATGAAGGAGCAGCGCTCCGAAAGCTAGTGGCTTGTGCTACCAAATAAACCTGATGGACTTCAACCTGGTGTTTGTTGTGAGACTTCTTACTGTGTTTACTCCAGTCCAACACCAGCATCTCAACAACATTACGAATTGTCACAAAGCTTGTCAACATCCAGTACTGAATCAATAGAAATTTCCATCAAATAAATAATGCGATATGGGATGTGCAAAGACATTGCCTTCTGTCCCAGCCAAATACTGCTCCATATCACTAACTCCAGCCCTCTTCCCATTAACTGGTTGAGATTGAACCAGATTGTTTTCTACCTTAGTTGTATGCTGCCACATTTCCTAGACTGTAACAATCACTACACTTCAGAAAGTGCTTTACTGACTGCAAAACAATAAGAAATGGCTCTCGATGTTACAAAAGGCGCAATGTAAATGCATGCCTTTTTCTTTTTCCAACCACATCTGATCCATTAACAAGATGTCTCCTTCCATCTACAGAACATCACCCTTCTCCAGCAATATTTCAGCTCATCTGCCGCTGACATCCTCACCCACATCAGTGTTATCTCTGAATATGGCTATTCCAATGTACTCATGGTGAGCCTCCCAATTTCCACCTGACATAAACTTTAGCACAGCCAAAACTGTTGCTCATATTTTAACTTGCACCAAGCCCCAGTCACACATCACCCCCAAGCCCACTAACTTAAACAAGCTTTCAACCCAATGTGTCAAGTTTAAAACTCTCACCTGCCTTTTCATTGGCCTCACCCCTGCATATCTCAGTAACCTTCCCCAGCTCTACATGCCAAGATTCATTCATTCATGGGACACAGGTGTCGCTAGCTGGCCAGATTTACTGTCCATCTCTAGTTGCCTTTGAGAAGGTAATGGTGAGCTACCTTCCTGAATCGCTGCTATTCACGTGCTATGGGTTGATCCACAATGCTCCTCTAATTCTGCCTTCATGCCATCCCCAATTTTAATCCAAAAGCTCTTTGCTTTTCCAATACTCCTGTAAAATCTTGTTTTAACGCTACTGTTTTGTCCTAATGTTTCCTTACGTGGTTCATTTTTTACAAAACGTTACTGTGGAGCACTATGGGATGTTGACACGACAATAAAGATGCTATATTTTTGTTTACAAGTTAGGAGATGGGCAATTCATATCAAAGGTATAAATAGCATTTGAGTCAAGGATTTTTCAGTCTCAACTCTGAGTTTGCAATTCTTAATACATACCCTCCAAAACCACTTTTGCAATAAAATATCACAGAAAAGCAAATTATATCTCCTTCACTGGAGGGAACTTCTTTAAAACATGCTATGCAATGCTACCAGAAAGGATTGTATTTTATCCAAATCTACAGATGTCAATCCATCATCCACAGCTTCTTGATTGGTCACAGTTATCATTCTACTCTGTTAAATGGCAGCAATTCCAGCAGAAATCTGTAAGCATGACCGAAATTTGGGATGGGATATGCACTTAGATTTGAAAACTCCAGTATCAATGTTGAATTAAATCCAAAATTACAATTCCTTTACCACGTTCTATTGTAAATGTTGCCAATTTGTAATTCATTACTTTTACACAAACCATTTCAAGTTTATTAGCTTATCTGTAGTGTCATAACTAGGCTTACATTAATACTGCAATGAAGTTATTGTGAAAATCCCCAAGTCGCCACACTCCCGTGCCTGATCAGGTACACCGAGGAAGAATTTAGCATGGCCAATGCACCTAACCAACACATTTTTGGATTATGGGATGAAACCAGGGCACCCGGAGGAAACACACGCAGACATGGGAACAACATGCACACTCCACACAGAGTGACCCAAGCAGGGAATTGAACCCAGATCACAGAATTGTTATGGCGCAGAAGGAGATCATTCAATCCATTGTCTCTGCACTGGCTCTCCAAATGAGCATTATGAGCCATTCCCCTGTCCTTTCCCCATAATCACGTTTATCGTTTCTAACCAAAATAATCATCTAATGCCAATTTGAATGCCTCGATTGAACCTGCCTCCACCACATTGAAGCAGCTGTGCTAACCACTGTGCCACCGTAACTGTTTCTTTTCACCCACCCAACACTCCCAACCCCTACAACACATAAATCAGCTTGCTGGTGCTGCCTTCTTGCAAGAGCATACAACTCACCAAAATGGTCGTTCTATACCTAGAGATTGTCAGTGGGTGCTGGCAGATTATTTTTCCTGAGAAAGCATTGAAGCCAAGTAAATCCTGCCCTTGGCCACATGCACACAATTTGAAGCAGGAGATCACTGACTAACTATTAGAAACAGCAATCTAAGCTAATTTTTTGTATTGTTTTCCTAGCCCAAGGCTGGGACCAACTGTAATGCAAGCTGTCATTTTATCCTTACCTGCAACTATCAAGCACATTTGATTCGAGAGCGTACCACCAGCCAGCCATTAGTGTTCTTAAAGCATGGTCAGGGGCAGGTGAAAGCATGAGCTCAATATTAAACCTGAACCCACTTTTCATATGATTTATTGCTCTTGAATATAGGTAAATATTTTGCTCCTGTTTGTAATAAGTTGGTAATAATATTTTGTTGAAACAGAAAGCCAGGGCACTATGATATGCAGAGCTGGTAAATGGGTCACGTTGCAATGTTCCACTTTGCAATATCTGATCCCGACATGAGGTGAAAGAGAGAAACAGATAATTTTAATTTCCAAAAATTGGCAAACGTTTCTCGCCAACTAGTTCTTGTGCATCTCCTAGTGGAGAACAGCACAAGTCTTAAATTAAGTTGCTTAGCAACCTGCATCAAGAAATAGTATTTCATACAAAAGGTAGGAGTAAAAACCATGGCACTGTGGATGTCTCAGCTGTACAAGGAGACAGCAGGAAGAAGTGGAAAGTTCTTTACGGGAAGAGACAGGCAAGCTGAAGCCACAGACATGAATCCAGTGTATTATGTTGTTGCCAGGTTCAAACATGTCACCAAGTGGCTGCAGAGCAGAGAAAGAGACAAAGGAGGGGGGAGGGAGAGAGCGAGCGAGAGAGAAACACAAAGAGGGGACAGAGAGCGAGCGAGAGAGAGACACAAAGAGGGGACACAAAGAGGGGACAGAGGGACAGAGAGACACAAAGAGGGGACAGAGAGACACAAAGAGGGGACAGAGAGACACAAAGAGGGGACAGAGAGACAGAGAGACACGAATAGGGGGGAGACAGAGAGACACAAAGGGGGGGGAGACAGAGAGACACAAAGAGGGGACAGAGAGACACAAAGAGGGGACAGAGAGACACAAAGAGGGGACAGAGAGACAGAGAGACACAAAGAGGGGACAGAGAGACAGAGAGACACAAAGAGGGGGGAGACAGAGAGACACAAAGAGGGGGGAGACAGAGAGACACAAAGAGGGGGGAGACAGAGAGACACAAAGAGGGGGGAGACAGAGAGACACAAAGAGGGGGGAGACAGAGAGACACAAAGAGGGGGGAGACAGAGAGACACAAAGAGGGGGGAGACAGAGAGACACAAAGAGGGGGGAGACAGAGAGACACAAAGAGGGGGGAGACAGAGAGACACAAAGAGGGGGGAGACAGAGAGACACAAAGAGGGGGGAGACAGAGAGACACAAAGAGGGGGGAGACAGAGAGACACAAAGAGGGGGGAGACAGAGAGACACAAAGAGGGGGGAGACAGAGAGACACAAAGAGGGGGGAGACAGAGAGACACAAAGAGGGGGGAGACAGAGAGACACAAAGAGGGGGGAGACAGAGAGACACAAAGAGGGGGGAGACAGAGAGACACAAAGAGGGGGGAGACAGAGAGACACAAAGAGGGGGGAGACAGAGAGACACAAAGAGGGGGGAGACAGAGAGACACAAAGAGGGGGGAGACAGAGACACAAAGAGGGGGGAGACAGAGAGACAGACAGAGGGGGGAGAGAGAGAGAGACAGACAAAGAGGGGGGAGAGAAAGACAGACAGACAGACAAAAGAGGGGAGAGAGAGAGACAGACAGACAGACAAAGAGGGGAGAGAGAGACAGAGACAAAGGGGGGAGACAAAGAGGGGACAGAGAGAGAGACACACACACACAAAGAGGGAACAGAGAGAGAGAGAGAGAGACAGACAGAGACAGAGACAAGGAGGGGGGAGAGAGAGAGAGAGAGAGAGAGAGAGAGAGAGAGAGAGAGAGGCACACAAAAAGAGGGGGGAGAGAGAGAGAGACAGACAAAGAGGGGGGAGAGAAAGACAGACAGACAGACAAAAGAGGGGAGAGAGAGAGACAGACAGACAGACAAAGAGGGGAGAGAGAGACAGAGACAAAGGGGGGAGACAAAGAGGGGACAGAGAGAGAGAGACACACACACAAAGAGGGAACAGAGAGAGAGAGAGAGACAGACAGAGGCAGAGACAAAGAGGGGAGAGAGAGAGAGAGAGAGAGACACACACACAAAGAGGGGGGAGAGAGAGAGACAGACAGACAGACAGGGGAGAGAGACAGACAGACAAAGAGGGGAGAGAGAGAGAGAGAGAGAGAGAGAAAGAGGGAGAGAGAGAGAGAGAGACAAAGGGTCGGGGGGAGGGAGAGAGAGAAAAAAAAAGAAAACAAGAATCAGTCTAAAGTCAAAATACCAAATTGGAGGAGAGTCAAGTTCAGTGAGGTGAGAACAGATCTGCGCTAGGTAAATTAAAATCAAAGACTAACAGGTAAATAAGACTTAATATCATCATGGAAGACCTGATTATAACCTCAACTCCACATTCCCTGCTACCTTTCTATGCCTTGCTGATCAATAATCTATCTACCTCTGCCTTAAAAATATTTGAGTACTGTTTCCAACGCCTCTTGAAGAAGAATTTCAAAGGCTGACGACCCTCCCAGAGAAAATATTTCTCATTTCTGTCTTAGAGCAAACTCTTAATTTTCAACAGTGACTCCTAGTTCTAGATTCTCCCACAAAAGGAAACATCCTCTCCAAATCCAACTGTAAAGGACCCTCAGGATCTTGTATGTTTCAATCAAATCGCCTCTTAATTTTCTAAACTCTGGTGAATAGAAGCCTAATTTGTCTAATCTTTCCTCACGAGGCAACCCACCCATTCCAGGTGCGAGTTTAGCTAGCAGATTAAGTTTAGCTACTCTATTATTTTAGAAACGATGATAGAGGATGAGGTTTGGAAAGCAACAAGCCCAAGTAGGACATTATTCTTGGGGAATAATAGAACATAGAACACTACAGCACAAACAGGCCCTTCGGCCCACGAGTTGCGCCGATCACATCAACACCTACCAACCTACAGACCTATCTATAACCCTCAATCTCATTAAACCCCATATACTCATCCAGAAGTCTTTTAAAAGACCCCAGCGAGTTCGCCTCCACCACCACTGACGGCAGCCGATTCCATTCACTCACCACCCTCTGAGTGAAAAACTTACCCCTAACATCACTTCTGAACTTCCCTCCTTGCACCTTAAATCTGTGTCCTCTCGTAGCAACCATTTCAACCCGGGGAAATAGCCTCTGAGAGTCCACCCTATCTATTCCTCTCAACATTTTGTAAACTTCTATCAGGTCGCCTCTCAACCTTCGTCTCTCCAGGGAAAAGAGTCCCAGCTCCCTCAACCTAACTTCATAAGGCACGTGTGTACTCAGCTGTCTGAAATAGCAAATGGTATGACAAGGTTCTGATGCCAAAGTTCTTCTTAAAAATAGTTTGATGTGATTATGAAGCCATAGCTAAACTGAACAAGCTCAGTAGTTAAAGTTTTGATAAAATGAGCCCTGATGATTTTTTTATAGCTGGTAAGTAATTTTTTGGAAAGCAATAAAATAGATACAAGTAGCTCTGATGTTATACAAAATAGACTGCATAAGTGGAAACAGCTGAATCACGAGAAGAAAACATGGTGAAAAACCATCCATGAATGCACTTTCTGCTTGGAGTCCTGACACATTGTGTTTAAGCACTCAGCATCAACAATGATTCACTGTTCACTAGCGCAGGGTGGGAGAGGAGTAAAGGCATACAGACAGAAAGTAAGACAGAAGAGAGCCAGATAGTCATTGAATATAAAAAGGTTACCTGCTCCTGGATTTATAGACAATAATCTCCAATTGGAATTTTTTTTTCCACAAACAGTGGCACAGTGGTTAGCTGTGCTGGCTCGGACCCAGGTTCAATTACAGTTTGGGAATCTGTCTGGGTCTGTGTGGAGTTTGCACGTTCTCCCCGCATGTGTGGGTTTCCTCCGGGTGTTCTAGTTTCCTCCCCAAATTCACAGGTTGATCAGTCATGCTAAATTGCCCCTTAGTGTCAAGGGGATTAGAAGGGTAAACACATGGGGTTATGGGGATAAGGCCTGGGTGGGATTCTTGTCAATGGGCCAAATCGCCTCCTTCTGCACTGTAGGGATTCTACGAAATGCCACAATGTGGATTGGACCTTTCTCAGAGTTCTGACATGATCTGTATCTTGATGGCATGCATAAGAAGCCAATAAATTCTAGTCCCTTCAGTCATATCTAGAACTTCGCTGCTAATACCTCATATTTCACAAGATATGATCAAGACAAAACAAAAATCATTTTCACAAGGTGTCCTGAAGATATGGGCTCAGCCTGATTTGAAAATAGTTGACAAATATCATGACCCCAGATGCACTCAGGCACTACATTTACGCAGCACAGCATTTCAGGTTTGAGAGCAACACAGTGGATTTGACAAGAAAACCTGAGGCAAAATTACGAAGCGACAATTTTCACTTCATTCCTCCCCTACCTTTTCCTGTATTTAACACAGTTAAACAAATTGTCTTTTTCAGTTAGCTTACATGATGTATAATCACCTGATGCAAGGCAATGAACAACTGTGCAGAGTGTACAAAAAATTACTCCTTTGTTGTATAAAGTCAAGTGTTTTCTCCTCTTCTTACTGCCATCTCCCTGTGCTACACACTTTGCTGACATCTCTGCACAACAGCACAGCTAAAATCCTAGCTGGTTTTTTTATGTCAAACTCCATAATAATCACACAAAGGAGTGTTTGCAATTCGTTAAAATATTTTAATGATGTTCGGTGTTCTATGGAAATTCGAGTAACACAGGAATGAACAAATAATATTCAGCTTACTAATACTGTCTACAAACTTGCAAACTAAAATCACTCCTGTCTGTAACCTACATTTTGCTAACAAAAAAAGCAATTCAAGAGAAAACAGTGCCTGAGACCAACAGGTAAAAGCAGAGACGGAATGTTGGCTAGAGAGGGTGAGTGCCTGAGGGAAACAGCTTTGGAGGCCCACAATGACAAACAGGAAGACAATGGGGGAGACAGCCAGAGATTCACAGGGAAAAGGGATGCAGTGGGTAGCAGACAGCAAGCCTGAGAGAAAATTGCGCCAGAGACGAACAGGTAAAAGCTGCGGCAGTGTGCCTACTTGAGTCAGAGAAAGAGACCAGGAGGGAACGTGCACAGGCCAACAGATAAAAGTCTGGCAATGAGTCAGCAGGTGGGGGAAGAGAGAGAGAATACTGAAAACAAATGAACAAAAACACAACTCAAGGAGTAACATATCAGTTGTACTTGAGCCCCAAGCTGAAGAGCATGTTGCTGAAGGAGTTCATGAACGGAGCAACGGTACAAGGGGGGCGGTTTAGATAAAAGGGGGGCGGTTTAGAACGGAGTTGAGGAGGAACTTCTTCACTCAAAGGGTGCTGAATCTCTGGAATTCTCTGCCCGTTGAAGTGGTGGAGGCTACCTCGCTAAATATTTTTAAGACGCGGGTTGATGGGTTTTTGATAAGAGAGGGGATTAAGGGTTATGGGGAGAGGGCAGGAAAGTGGAACTGAGCAGTGACAGATCAGCCATGATCTTATTGAATGGCGGGGCAGGCTCGAAGGGCTAGATGGCCTACTCCTGCTCCTATTTCTTATGTTCTTATGTTCTTACATTGTGAGCCTGGAAACATTTTACATTTAAATGCATCATACAACTTGTCGCTTGGTCATACAGATCTTATTGCTGGAAATAAATAGAGACATGTCAAAGCTGTCTTACGCTCATCAGGTCAGAAACAGAAATACCAAATTGCTCAGAGAACAATTTATCCTGCATGAGAAAAAACTGAAGATTAGTTGCAAGTGGACTCTGATTTGCAGAGGTGTTGCCATGGATGAGGGAACATTTATTCCCAAAGTTTGGTTTCGTTGAAAAAGGCGCAATGACTGGTCGTACTGTGTTTGCGAGGACATGGTCCTGCGCAGCAATACATGTAGCTTCTAGCACACACTGAGTGCCCAACTGAATGTTAAACTGGTTGCTAGTACAAATCTTAGCACAATCAGGATTGTTTAGTAGGTATTGTCCAAACATGAAATCACATCTAATGTTGGACAGCTCGTTCTTTGCTTTGCAAGCTGGGGCTAATTGTGTACGGTAAGTGCATTGCCAGTTACAAACAGCTGATTCACCAGGCACTGGGACTTACGGCTGACATACCAGCTATCACACCATCACTGGAATTCACAAACCACATTGCTCATTTATGTGGTAGGCAGAACATTTTTTTCATGTGACAGCAGCACCATGTTAGTGTGGAGTTGCACTTGTATTTTTATTGCATAAGAGCAGTGTGAAGTGGCTAGCTTCACCAGTTCCTCATATTTTGAGGCACCTTACCTATCAAAGAGAATCTGAGATAAACTGGACAGCTGCCATGTGCCCATTGAGAAGTGTGCACAAAATATAACAAGCAATCATATCCAAGGTAGCTGTTACCCAACGAGATAGCTCTGATGTGCCCTATTTCAGCATCAAGCTTGCACAGATTTTAAATTGCTGGGGACAGAGAAAGGAGACTAGGTCTAAAAAGTATATAACCCAGAACGAGGGCCTGGCATATATGAGCACTGTGGAATGCTGCTCAGAATCAGAGTGTTATATAAGCTGTGCTTGTTGGACCTGAAAGCCTCTACAAAACAACAGTAAGGTAACCATTGATATTATGCAATTGAAGGAGGCACTTGAAGTGTGGGCCCCGTCCAGAGGTGCATAGTCACACCAGAGGCAGAGATAATCTCAGTTTATTTTGTGAAAGTAATCACAGTTTTTGTCTGCATGTCACAGATTCACTGACTGTGGGCGAATTCCACTTGTCTGGAAACACTTCAGGTTACTTGTTTTGTGCTTGGAAGGACAACTCGTTGTAAACTGATGAAATCCCAGGAACGGCAATCTGACAAGCCATGCAGAGGGCTACAGAAATTGCTCAATTATATGTCAGGCATTCCAAAGAATAGGCCCATAGTGGATGAATACAGGTGAACCTGGCTTCCCTGTCTGCCACCAGATCTCAGATCTCAACAGGGATCTTGGGTTCATGTCGCACTATCTGTAACCCCCGTGACTTGCCTGGGTTTGCAAAACCTCACTTACTGTACTGTCCAGAGACAATACACATCTCTTTACCCTGTGATCAGTGCTCCTTCCACTCACATTGTCGGCCACTTTAGGGCTTGAACAGTAGGTTAGGTGTAAAGATTCGAATTCTAATCAGTAATCTGTAAACTGTCTGTGCTTTATATGCTCTGTCTGAGGCCAGAACTCTCCATTCACCTGAAGAAGAGGGAAACCTCGAAAGCTAGTGAGTTTACTATCAAATAAATCGGTTGGACTTTAACCTGGTGTTGTCAGACTTTTTACTGTGCCACCAGATTCAAACAGGGATACACCTTTGGTCGAACGCATTTGTTCCAGGAACAGCAGGAAACTGCCTAACTGGTGGGAAGTCACTTGGGTAGGGATGACAATTGCCATGAGACTATTATTCCTGTGGGCAACCATTGTGTGTTGCCTGTAGTGTAAAAGTAACAGGACAACATTCACATCCTATTATGCACTTTATGGCACCCTATAGAAAGGAAGAAGGTGGAAGTCAGAAGCTGAACTTTATAGTAAGATAGTTTAGGATACCACCTGACATCTGGATGATAGGCTATCCGAAAGATTTGGAGAGGTGTTGTCAACATCATTTTGGATGATGACCCAATGAGGAGACTGAAAGGGTTAATCACACAAGTTTAAGAATCACATAAGATGGAAGCTGCTAAACTCAACCACACAGGGAAAATGGAGAGAGAAAAAAAAATTACAGGTTTTGATTAAAGCAGACGATAAAACTTCTAGAGGTTGCAAAGTGCCTAATTAGAAAGTGACTTCCTGTTGCTTGAGCTTGCAATGAGCTTCACTACAACACTGCAGTAGACCAAGGACAAAAATGTGAGCATGTGAACAGGATAATAAATTAAAATGCAAGACAGACAGGCAACAGAGGACAAGTAAACAATTAATACACAGCCACTTGTTTAAAATAGATGATGTAGGATTGGTATTGCACAGATTCTGAAACTGCAAAGGAAGTCCATTAAAGCTGATCTTGGCACCCAAAACAAGGAGAATTCTGAATTAAGGGATTAGCTGAAGCCAATTATATACATCTTTCTTCCTCTAGTTTCAGGTAAAAAATACAAAGGTGAGCCACCCAGGTAATGCAAAGTACAGTTTGCTTGAAGTGACAATTTGCAAAAAACCAAAGTCAAGTGAAGTTCTTCAGCCATTTTATAGCTGGCCCATTTTCCTGAATATTTCTTTTAATCCCTTTTGCATATTTACAAAGTCATTTTACAAAAACTCCTCTCACCAAACTGCTGAGCCAGTGTTTCCTAAACTATTTCTCACTGTGGCTCCATTTCAGACTTTCAAAGCTGTTGTGGCTCGCCCACAGGACAGAGAGAATAAGGGGGTTGAGGGGCTAGTGAGAATAGGCGACACAGATTTTAATCTTCAAGTATTTTTAAAATCTTACCTTTTTAACGATTTTTATTTGAGCAGGAATCAAGCCTTGGGCATCAGCCATTTAGGCAACACACACATTTTTTAAAAAGTGAGCATTTAAAAGGGGCCTCACAGTTGTTAACATTCAGTCCACTTGTTCCACAGCAGTTATTTCTGCTGTAAAGCTCACGACCCCTGGTGTGGGGGCATAGGCTGATGTGGGGAGGAAGCCCTGTGCTAGGCAGACAAAGTTTCCATATTTTTGTACTTCTCTGGAAATAAAGTTTCACAAGGTAACACACAACTCAACTGAATTGAATTTGGGTTTTATTCTTCAAGGTTTTATGCATCACTAAGACAGGATGCATTCATAGCAAACTTAACGTCTAATAGGAGCTCCTCCCAGAACATTTATATTGAGTGATGTTTGTGGTCACTGCAATATAGTACCACCAAATGGTTCATCCTTTATGGTAGCATATCAGATATCCCATAGCTGCCTTCAAGATTAGAGAACACAGGCCAGACTCATTACTGAAAGCTCAATGCTGCCACCTTCCTACTAACCAGTTCACCCAATGCCATTGGACTAGGCCACTGCCTAGACTAGGTTGAAAATAAATCAAAATTTCTATGTCAATATTGATTCTTCTGAAATCACACCATTTTCAAAAGAGGGACCGAGATTTATGCCGGATACAAAGTGATTTCAGGTTGCATTAATACAATAGCCCATGTGTAGGTACAAAGTCTTTTCTTTTACACAGATGCTAAGATTTTAAGTTTTTAAGTTCAGTATAAGAGCACAACCAGAACTCTGACGCAAACCACAGGGATATTTTCTCTTGCAGGTTATCCTTCAATTCTACAAAACAAAACTCGAGCTGAGAAACTTACAACTATTTGGCACCACTTGCGATTGCTTAAATTTTTAAAACTGAATACAACCAAGGCGGGTAAATGAGTCAGCCCATTAGAAACACAATGCCTAGAATAAATTACTTTACACAGTTCGAATGAAGCAGGGACCAGGGTCTGTCAGTTGTGAGCCAGGGCAGCAAAAAGAAAATGAGTAAAATACTCTAGATTAGAAGTAGACAATTGCTTGCCAAAAACTTTGATCTCCTCTGATCTCAACTCTCCAACTTGTTTTGTCTTTCCCACCAATACCTATCACTTGTGTCATTATCTTCCTACACTTATCAACACTGCCAGTTCTCACCAAGAAAGAGCAGAACAGGAAGTGATAGAAAGGTCAAAGAAAGACAAAGGAAGACAACAGGCAGCAGCTGAATCTTGAGGCAGTCATCATCCTATTCTCTATCTTCCAACCTTCTTACTGTGCTCTCAATGTCTCCTTGAAGTTGTTTATGAATAAACATTCTTAACTCAATCAAAATTCATGTTATTATTGTTACTTATCTTTATTTCAAACAAGGGCAAAGCAAAAAGACTTCCAGTTTCATCTAATAATTCACCTCTCCTCTCCCTTCCACAAGTTGAATTTGTTTGCAATTTTTACTACCCCACCCAAATACTTATATAAAACTTAGAAACATGAGACATGTAAACCATTTGCAACAAATTGCATTCATGTGTATACTGCGACTCTCCCAAATTTGCATTTTTCAACTACCACTTCCTCACCAAAACCATTGACGGTAGGAGTCTGCCACAAGATAAATACAGATGTTTTTAAATTATGATAATAACCCCAAAACAACATAGAGAACATTAGAAAAAAGTTAGCAAGCCTGAAGGCACATTTTTGAATTGAACTAACATAATAATTAAAACTTACAAACATTTTTGAAGGAAATAAAAAGTTTAAAAATTATTTTTGTTTAAGTTTCTAGGATACAAAACAGTAAAATTTTGATTATTTCACATTCCATAAATCCACAATCAAAAATATAATCATTAGCTTGCATTGGTAGCTAACATTTTGTGCAATCATTTTGCCTCCAATTTAACACAAGTGACCATAGTAAAACTTTAAAAGTAGGTTTCCTGGCATTAAAACAAATCTTAATTACATTTTGGGGCCACTGACTAGTAGTTATTTAACCTAGTGAAACTTAATTACTTAGCATTAGTTTCCGCAATTAAAAACATATTCAGCAGCTTACGTTATTATCCGTTCAACAATTTTATCGAGATTCCCAGGTCATTTTACTATGGATCTTTCGGAAAATGTGACAATGTGGCTGAAAACATCATAATGGCAAGTTTATACTGAATAAACTTCAGTTTATATTGAATACACTTCAGTTACCCCTTTGGTAAATCGACAATTCCTTATTTTCCTGTCCAACAGTATATAACCACAAGGTGGCAGTTTCTTTTCAGTTTTAATCATGTTATCCCTTAAAGTAAATCAAAAAGTTCCTCAAATCCAAATAAATACATTAATCAGATATGACCTTGGAGTCTCAAAGGCACAATGCTTCATTGGTCTAACACTAATCTAATTACCAATCTTCACCCTTCCACAGAGGTGGTTCAAAGGTCCCCTGCCAAGCTGCATTATACTGCTTTGTTTCTTTTTGTCATTTTTTTCACCAGATTTAATTGTAATAAAACATATCAAAATTCTACACATTGGTCTCTCTTCTTAGGGCAGGAGAAATGGCACTGACTAGATTGCACAACAGAGAGCTAGCATGGATTTGATCAGCCAAATAGCCCCATGTGCCATAAGACAACATAAAATTTGATCAACTGCCAACACCAAAAGTAGAAAACAGGTCCTGTAGTCAGAACATAAGAGAGCTGAGTAGGAAATTAGCAACCAGGACCTCAAAAAAGGTTGTCTACAGATTATTCCCAGTATCACGAGCAAATCACTTTACAAACAGGAGGATAAAGCAGGTTAATGCATGGCCAGAAAGATGTGCAGAACTTTTAAATTCCTGGGACTTTGGGATCAGTTTTGGGGAGATGAAGCACTGTACGGTCCGGACAGGTTGTGCTTAAACAGAGCCTGGAATAATTCCTTTGCTAGATTTGCTATTCAGAAGGACTTAAACTAACTTGACAGGGTGTAAGAACCAGGTGGTGATATAGGTGGCAGCATTGAACTATCAGTAATGAGTCTGGTCTGTGTCCTTGATCTTGAAAACCATGGTGCACAAAATACTGAAAGAGACAAATAGCACCAGATATGAAAATAGTAAGTTATTAGGTGAGTTACATAATACAGTTTAAATTAGAGTTACAGCACATATAAGTAAATGCACACAGTGCAGTCAATAAGATTGGCAAGTTGCAGATGCAGATAGCCACATGGAAATGTTAATTGCGGTGATAATGGTGAACCAGTTCAAAAACAGGCAGGTATTTAAGTATTCCTGGATAAAAGGTGCTAAAGAAAGATGGAAATGAAGAAAGGGGGAGGGGTATCAGTGGTGATTAAACAGAGTATGGTAATACTGGAGAGAGGATATCCCAGACGTATCAAGGACATAATCTATTTGGGTAAAGCTAAGAAACAAAGGAAGATGTAAAGGAACAAACATGCAACGGAAGTACAGAAGTGCAAGCATCGTGAAGCAGTTTTAATAGGGGATTTTAATGATCCAAATATAGATTGGAATAGTAGTCATGTAAAGGGCAAAAAGGGGCAAGAGTTCCTGGAGTATTCAGGAAGATTTTCCACAGCAATGCTTCCAGTCCAATGAGAAAGGAGGCATTGCAAGATTGAGTTCTTAGGAATGAGGCAGGCCAAGTGGATCAAGTGTCAGTAAGGGAACATTTAGGGTAACTAATCATTGTATCATAAAGTTTAGATTGGCAATGGAAAAGAATCAAGAGTAATTTAAAGTAAGAACAGTTAACTGGGGAAAATCAACTTCAGTGATGTAATAAATGTAATGGGAGAGATGGCAATGCTGTGGTATCGTCCTGCCTGCCGACCTTTGATCCCAAATTATTTAGCCCACATCCAAATAAATTGGGATCAAAGGTTGACAAGCAAGTCTACACCATGGCATCAACATCTCTCCCATTAACGGCACTAGGCTCATGCTCTAGGATTCAAATTTCACCATGGCAACTGGTGGAACTTGAATAAATCTGGAAGATGTATCAGTGAATCTCAGTGGTGATTACCATGACAACTATCATAGATTGTTGTAAAAGCCCAATGTCCTTTGGAAAGAAATCTGTCATCCTTAGCAGGCATGGGTGACATGCAATTCCAGGAACTCAGCAATGTGAATGATTTAGTTCAACCAAGGGTGATTGATTGAACTAAATCAGTTCAACTTGCAAGATCAACATGTGTTGACTAACAAATGTTGATCTTGCAAGTGACATCTACATCCCATAAAGGAAGTTAAAAAAGCTGAACAATCTGCTATCATTAAACAACAGATAGTCAGGTACAATCAAGGTAAATTCCCATTAAGGGGAAAAAAATAAGTCGAGCAAATCTCAAGCTGCCTGGATGATAAATTAAATAAAGTTTACAATAAAGAAGAAAAAAAGTATGCTGAAGGCAAATGTCAAGTTGATAACAAAAGTAAGAACAAGGCCGAATATAGAAGGGTCAGAGAAGAATTTGAAACAAGTGTGCTGCTCTTGATATGGACAGAAATAAGACATGGATAGAAATTTGCATTAGGAGATAAAGATTTTTTTATGTTCAACTGTTAAATTTCAAGGCAAATTAAAAACAAACTTACAGCTGGGAAAAGGTTATAAATAAGTAAGGTAAAATTATTCAAATTTCTTTTACCCAAAAGTGGTGGCCATAGGGGAAACAAAATATTTTACATCCTGGGCAAGGTAAATTTCATAAAAAGTAAGGACAATGGAAATAGATCAAAGAAGGGATAACATATTTAAAGAAAATTCGGGGAGCTGTGTTGGGTATGGCCATGGAAGATCTTCTGAAGAGAATGCTCTGTGCTAGGAAAGAACTGTGAAGAGGTGAAGTGAGCAGCCTGCAGCCATCCCAGAGAAGCGTCTGGGTTGTTCCAGAAAGTGGTGTTTTGGATTGAAGTTTTGAATTTCCACAGCCAAGTGGGATAAAGAGAAGCCCTTGAAAACTTCCCCTTCATCAACAATGGGTTTTGCCTTGTGGGAATATCACTGAGACTTTGTAGATTAAGTACCTAAAAGGACTGTTGCCTAAAGGGTTGTTTATATGAGAGCCTAACCTAGTAAGATTCTTTTGGAGGAATGTACTGTGAGACTAATTTTAACTGTGTAAATGTAATCTTGTGTGTTTAAGCATTCTTTTATTTTGTTCATAAAAGTTATAATTTAACATTTAAGTGCAACAAAAATGTGTGGTTCCTGACTTTAGTATACATATTTTCAAGTGGTAAAATACAAATCGAAAATAGCTGTGATCACTTGTCAAGTTTCCCTTTTTGGGATTTGGCTCACATGGCACTTAAACGTGCTGGGTCATATCAGTATAACTTCTGTAATAACTCAGCATGTGATAAATGCAGTACGAACCAAATCCCAAAAAGGGAAACTTGACAAGTAATTTGCAATTATTTTCTATTTGTATTTTACCACAAGAAAATAATACATATATTGAAGTAACTATAAACGGTTATATTGTTGTTACACCTGTTTATAATCTGTGCCTATATTAATTGTCTACTGTCATGCCTCAGAATCCTCAAAGCTTTGGAAGAAGTGAACAATGAGAACATATTCAACCAGGCAGAAAAAGATAGCAGTGGACAGGGATTGGTCAGGCCTCTATTTAAGTAGTAAGCTCTCATGTTGCCCTGCAGGGTGATGGAGGGATGGGGAGATTAGACATCCAAGGACATTTTAGGCTACCCACATCAGAGATAACCCATGCTGTGTAAGCCATTTAACATCAATGTCACCAAAGCTCTCTTTGGATACGGCTTCTTCTCGCTGACGGATGCCTGATGTAACAAGGCTAAATTACTATCACCAACTGTAGTTGTGTTACACTGAACATCTTGATTCTGGCAGGTCTTCCATTCAGACCAGTCTGGAACATCATCTAGTAACATGGGAGAAAATTTCTAGCCAAATTGACATTAGAGAGACATTTCTAAGCCTTTGCTGCCACGAAATCTAGCAACTGCTCCTAATATATCCATAATATAAATGGAGTGATTGTGCCAGAACATCAAGACAACTGGGGAGTTTTATTTTTTGCCACATCCCAGATACTGGCCACTTAAAATGTGCATAACAAGTTTATTTAAGGTTGTGGTGAGACTACTTTTTACGTGTCAAATTGTTTTTCCTTATTTTTGTTCCAAAGATTACTTTTGTTTGGCAAACTGAGCAGTATTTTTTGTTATATCATCTTTTAATCATTGCAAATACTTTTCTCTGGCTTTTCATATACTCTTGATGTTGCATTGCAAATAAATCATGACAAACCAAAATATTTGTTAATTCTTATGTAAACTAACTTCAGATGTTTTGCTTTGGACTGTTTTCACCAAATCAGGTCTAAAATTTTTCCCCTTTCTTGCTTTTGGAAGAGGCAATTATGTATGTGAATCTTCACCAAAAGGCCCTTTGAAACTTGATAATTTTACTGAACATTTTCATCCACAGGTCTGCACAATTTGCCAGCTTGAAAATGTATTTCATTTTTCCTCTCTGAGAAGGCATTTAGGTTAAAACCTTAAAAGGTTGACATTTTGATGCATACATAAGCAAGCTTAATTATTTCCTTGTGCTCGTTTTCCAGAATAGAAGTAACATAGCAGTAAATGTCAGAACATTCTTCCCTATAGTTAGTAAACAATTCATATTCCAGATAATTTGCACATAAATCAGTTGGAGATTCTGATTCTTAATCCCTCATTCCATGTTCTCAATTTAAGATGAGGGAAACAACCAGCAGGGTTTTATCCTGAAGTATTTAGTTACTTAATTACTAAATACAGCAGTTTCTCTGACTCAATCTGGATACTAACATAACCACTGAAAATGCCATTGATTGGTCAAACAATGTAATGCCCAAGAATATTAATGCAACTCATGCTCTTATTCAAGTGGATTACATCTATATCAGTCGATGCCCAATATAAGTCACCAAAAATAAACATTTTCAAATCTAGATATCACACCAAATCGCAGATCCAAAAATCTGAAATTGGAATTATTTTGTTTCTAACGACAAGAAAAAAACCTAAAACACAGAGTTGCATTCCTTTAACAATTGCGTTATTTTTCAATGTGACTTTCAAAGTAATCCGGACTTACCATGCCAGCAGTGAGAGAAGGAGCTGACTGCCCTAAATTTTGATTTCTCATTCGCACCAAGTTGGAGGATTCTCCAGACACTTGACATGTCAATGGTCCACTGCTGCTAGAAAGTGGTAGCAAGTGTTTACCTGGTCCAGAAAAGATGAAAATTAGTGCAGAGAACAACAAAGCTAACAACCCTCTATCACATGTCTTCATAGCATATGTGTGATATATAAAAATCAAGTAAACTCTTCATCAACATTTATGATCACCTTCCTCCTTTAATTTAATCTCCAGTGATCCTGCACACTCTTGTCCAAGCTCAAATTCCTGCCGCAAATCTTCCACTCTTACGTTTCTGCCTCCTTGTCAAAAGAGCAGGAAAAATAAAACTACTTAGTCCTTCAAGCCTGCTCTACCTTTAAATAACATGTCTGATCTGATCATGGCCTTCGCCCCACTTTCCAGCCTGCCCCCATAAACCATACCTCCCCTTTTGACCAAAAATCTATCTAATTCAACCTAACATATATTCATGACCCAGCCTCCACTGTTCTCTGTGGAAGAGAGTTCCAATGACTAATGACCCTCAGAAGAAATTTCTCTTCATCGCCATTTTAAGTGGGAGAGACTTCATTTGGAAATGGTGCCCCGAGGTTTAGTTCCAGTTCTGAAGAGTCATATTGAACTTGAAACATTAACTCGGTTTTTCTCTCTAGGGGCGCTGCCAGATTATTCCAGTGCTTCCTGTTTTTATTTCAGATTTGCAGCAGCTGCTGTATTTTTCTCTTGTTTATTCTCTGGTCTGAGATCCACAAGAGGAAACATCCTTTCAGCATCTACCCTGTCCAAGCCCCCTCAGAATTTCAATAAGGCCACATCTCTTATTGCTCTTTTCTAGTTTAGCTTGGAAAATTTATTTTTCAGTGTCTCAAGTAGGCTTACATTAACACTGTAATTAAGTGACTGTCAAAATCCCTCAGCCAGTGGCACACTGGTTAGCACTGCTGTCTCACAGCACAAGGCACTTGGGTTCAAATCCCAGCTTGGGTCACTGTCTGTGTGGAGTTTGCACGTTCTCCCCGTGTCTATATGGGTTTCCTCCATGTGCTCTGGTTTCGCCCCAGAGTCTAAAAATGTGCAGGTTAAATGCATTGATTATGCTAAATTCTCCCTCAATATACCCAAACAGTCGCCAGAGTGTGGCGACTAGGGGCCTTTCACAGTAACTTCATTGCAGTGTTAACGTAAACCTTCTTGTGACGAATAAATAAATTTTAACTTTTAACTTCAGTTGCCACACTCCGATTCTATAACAGTA
Organism: Carcharhinus amblyrhynchos; assembly: GCF_965287045.1. Lineage (NCBI taxonomy): Eukaryota > Metazoa > Chordata > Chondrichthyes > Carcharhiniformes > Carcharhinidae > Carcharhinus > Carcharhinus amblyrhynchos. The sequence continues at coordinate 33,907,644 of NC_137332.1, read as the reverse complement.
CCCCAGGTCTCACCAATGCCCTGTACATAAGAACATAAGAAATAGGAGCAGGAGTAGGCCATCTAGCCCTTCGAGCCTGCCCCGCCATTCAATAAGATCATGGCTGATCTGTCGTGGCTCAGTTCCACTTTCCCGCCCTCTCCCCATAACCCTTAATCCCCTCTCTTATCAAGAACCCATCAACCCGCTTCTTAAAAATATTTAGCGAGGCAGCCTCCACCACTTCAACGGGCAGAGAATTCCAGAGATTCACCACCCTTTGAGTGAAGAAGTTCCTCCTCAACTCCGTTCTAAACCGCCTCCCCTTTATCTTGAGGCTGTGCCCCCTAGTCCTACTGTCTTTTTTGAGCAGGAAGAGTCTCTCCACCTCTATCCTATCCATCCCATTCATCATCTTATACGTCTCAATGAGATCTCCCCTCATTCTTCTAAACTCTAGCGAGTACAAGCCTAGTTTATTCAGCCTCTCCTCATAGCTCAATCCCCTCAACTCCGGTATCAGCCTAGTAAACCTCCTCTGCACTCCCTCCAGGGCCAAAATATCCTTGCCCAGGTGCGGCGCCCAAAACTGCACACAGTACTCCAGCTGCGGCCTCACCAATGCCCTATACAGCTGCAGCAAGACCTCCCTACTTTTATATTCAAACCCCCTCGCTATGAAGGCCAGCATCCCATTCGCCTTCCTGACCACCTGCTGCACCTGCAAACTGGGTTTTTGCGACTCATGCACAAGGACCCCGAGGTCCCTCTGCACCGTCGCCTGCTGCAGTTTTTCGCCACGTAAGTAATAGTCCTTCCTACCATTCTTCCTACCAAAGTGGACCACCTCACACTTGCCAACATTAAATTCCATTTGCCATTTCCTGGCCCATTCGCCCAGCCTATCTAGATCCTTCTGCAGACTCTCCACACCCTCCGCACAATTTGCCTTTCCCCCAATCTTGGTGTCATCAGCAAATTTCGACACCCTGCACTCGGTTCCCTCCTCCAGATCATCTATATAAATGGTAAATAGCTGAGGCCCCAGCACCGACCCCTGGGGCACCCCACTAGTCACCAACCGCCAATCCGAATAGCACCCATTGACCCCCACTCTCTGCCTCCTATTTGACAACCAATCCTCTATCCACGCTAACACCCTACCCCCAACTCCATGTCCCCTGACCTTCTGCAATAACCTCTTGTGAGGTACCTTGTCAAACGCCTTCTGAAAATCCAGAAAGACCACATCCACCGGCTCTCCTCTATCCACTGCCCTAGACACATCCTCAATTGTACAATTGTAACAAGACTTCCATACTTCAATATTTCATCCCCTTTGGAACAAAGTTCAACATTTCTTTTGCCTTCCTAATTTGCTGTATCTTTTAGTTGTTTTCCATTTGCCTCGAACTCTTTATCTTTGTTTATTCTTAAATATCACTCTCTTTTTGTCTTGAAAAAAATGGTCCTTCTACTGATTTATTAAGTTGGCATCTTGTACCTTTTTTAAAATAAATCCAGACAGGCAGTAAGATGACATGCATAAATTTGAGTTGATGGGAAACACTGGGCCTGGATCATATAACTATTACAGTTAACAGATACCAGATTCAAGGAAACAAAGGTCCTATATAGTTTGTGTTTCTGCACATCATAATATATGGTGCACAGTGTAACTTATTTACATAGATAAGAAAACTCTTCTGAGAAACTGAACTAAATTAAGCGCCAAGAATAATTTTTTTCTGTGCATGCCTGCCACAACACACACAGAAGATTAAAATAAAGGACAGCTGAAAATGGAAGTTTACTTCTGAATATTTAGTTGGGAAATAAGCTTAACTATAAATGTCCAATTATGAACAGCAGGGTAATCTGCAGAGGTCTGGGACTAGATTTAGAAGGTAATTATAAACTAATTATTTTGACTAATGAGAAAACTAGATTAATAGAAAGTTAGAAATATTACCTGCTGAGGCCTGCTCAATACTCTTTTTCTTAAAATTTGCCCAAAACACTACTAAGGGAAAATAAATAACATGCAGCAAACCCCTGCAGACAAGTACTGGCAACTGACTCCTAAGATTTCAAGCAGCAGCCTTGCACTAACTTGAATAAATCTCAGAGCGACTATCCGTGTCAGCCTGCAGCACCAACTTCCATATAAGACAGCATATCATTGATGCATGCAAGGTGCCCCATACATAACCAACTCATTTCAACAGCTCCAAATGACAACCAAGAACCTAAAACATGTTTCTCCATGCAAAAAACAAACGTTGAAGATGCTCAGAAGCAGATTGGAAATTTGCCATTTCGTTTCATGGATAATAGCTTTATACTGAAATTCCATAGCTTTCCTTCCGTATTAACCTTGAGGTGAAGTAAAATATTACTTCTGGTACAGGGAGCTAATCGTTGGAGTAATGAAGGCCGTCAGTAGATCAGATATGAAGGGAAAATAAGCCAAGGACTGTGATAAGAAACAAAAGCATTCAATTTGCTTTGTTTTTCGGTTTTCCAAACTAGAAATGCTCCCCTGGGACCAGATGGCCAGTCGAGCTTCATGCTTTCTCACCACATAATAAAGAAGAGTACTGAAAATACATTCACAGCTTTGAGATTCTGACTGTTCCAGCTATATGCAGGTGCTGCTTACAATTCAAGGAGATGGGGGGGAAACTATTGCTGTTCCCCCCCCCTCCACTCAGAAAAACAGAAAAAAATCCCCTTTACCAGCAGAAAAAAAATCACCATTTAGATATATTGAAAAACTTCTCAAACATAATCCACTTCATTTAAAGTACACAGATCTTTGTAAATTTTAAAGTACTAAATTCTAACTCAAAAATCAAAACACAGTTTAACCAGAGCAACAAGATTAAATCTTTCTCTTCCACATTTGCAAGTTAAACTGTTGTACATCAGCTGAGGCTCAGTTATTAATTCTCAGCTCTGAAGCAGAAGGTTATAACTTCAAATCCCACTCCAGGACTTGAATAGGGAATAAGGCACAAACAGGGTCACAAGCATCACACAGGTAAATCAGGCGGGCAACCCTGGGCTTTAGGCAAGGGAAATAAGGTGGAATGGGAAGGCAGGATTGAGATGAGGCAGAGTTTGACATGGTGCACAGCTATGTGCCTACAAGACACTGAGTAAAACAGGAGGTACAAGTAAACAAGGTGCAACATTAGGGTTTAAAAAGGTACGGGGTGGGGTCAGGTGCAGCAAGACCAAAAGATGAAAAATAGGAATGATAGAAGAACAGCCAACAGTCCGTAAGCCAGGACCGGTGATAGTGCCTGGGTCTATCCATGGTTGTTGCAGGTTCCAGAGTTTAGAAGTTTCAGCAAGATCAGGGAAGATGGTAAAAGAGGGGGAGGTGTGGCATTGTTAGTCAGGGACAGTATTACAGTGGCAGAAAGGATGTTTGATGAGGACTTGTCTACTGAGGTAGTATGGGCTGAGGTTAGAAACAGGTGAGGAGAGGTGACCCTGTTGGGAGTTTTCTACAGGCCTCTGAAAAGTTCCAGAGATGTAGAGGAAAGGACTGTAAAGATGATTCTGGATCGGAGCCAAAGTAACAGAGTTGTTGTTATGGGGGATTTTAATTTTACAAATATTGACTGGAAAAGCTATAATTCGAGTACTTTACATGGGTCAGTTTTTGTCCAACGTGTGCAGGAGAGTTTCCCAATCTACAGTATGGTAGGCCAACAAGAAGCAAGGCCACATTGGTTTTGGTACTGGGTAAGGCCAGGCGTCAGATTTGGAAGTAGGCGAACACTGGCGATAAGTGACAACAATTCGGTTATATTTACATTAGCGATGGAAAGGGATAGGTGTATACTGCAGGGCAAGAGTTATAGCTGGGAGGAAAGGAAATTATGATGTGATTAGGCGAGATTTAGCATGCATGGGAAGCGGAAGGAAACTGCAGGGGATGGGCACAATTGAAATGTGGAGCTTGTTCAAGGAACAGCTGCTGCGCATCCTTGATAGGTATGTACCTGTTAGGCAGGGAGGAAGTGGTCGAGCGAGGGAACCATGGTTTACGAAAGAAGTTGAATCGCTTGTGAAGAGGCAGAAAGAGATTTATGTCAAGATGAGACCTGAAGGTTCAGTTAGGGCGCTTGAGGGTTACAAGTTAATCAGGAAGGACCTAAAGAGAGGGCTAAGAAGAGCCAGGAAGGGACTTGAGAAATCTTTGACAGGTAGGGTCAAGGAAAACCCTAAAACTTTCAATAGGTATGTCAGGAATAAACAATGACTAGGGTAAAATAAGGGCCAGTCAAGGGCAGTAGTGTGTGCAGTCCAAAGGGATAGGAGAGGCGCTAAATGAATATTTTTCTGCAGTATTCACAGGAAAAAGACAATGTTGTCGAGGAGAATACTGAGATACAGGTTATTAGACTAGATGGGATTGAGGTTCATAAGGAGGAGGTGTTAGCAATTCTGTAAAGTATGAAAATAGGTAAGTCCCCTAGGCTGGATGGGATTTATGCTGGGATTCTCTGGGATGCTACAGAGGAGATTACAGAGCCTTTGGCTTTGATCTTTAGGTCATTATTGTCTACAGGAACATGCCAGGTGACTGAAGGATGCTGTCCCCTTGTTCATGGAGGGAAGTAGAGACAACCCTGGTAATTATAGACCAGTGAGCCTTACTTCTGTTGTGGGCAAAGTTTTGGAAAGAATTACAAGAGATAGGATTTATAATCATCTAGAAAGGAATAATTTGATTATGGATAGTCAATATGGTTTTGTGAAGGGTAGGTTGTGCCTCACAAATCTTACTGAATTCTTTGAGGTGACCAAAGAGGTGGATGAGAGTAAAGCAGTTGATGTGGTGTACACGGACTTCAGTAAAGCATTTGATAAGGTTCCCCACAGTAAGCTATTGCAGAAGGTACGGAGGCATGGGACTGAGGGTGATTTTGTAGTTTGGACTAGCTGTAAGAAGACAGAGGGTGGTGGTTGATGGGAAATGTTCATCCTAGAGTTCAGTTACTCATGGTGTACCGCAAGGATCTGTTTTGGGACCACTGCTGCTTGTCGCTTTTATAAATGACCTGGATGAGGGCTTGAATTGGATAAACATATGGATGATATTGGAATAGCATAGGTTAGATGGTCTGTAGATTGTTGCGCCGACCTGTGAAACCATCGAGGGCCAAAGGGCCTGTACTGCACTGTGATATTTTATGTTCTATCTCCAGACCCACCATTCTCTCAAAAATGAGAATTGCCACCCTCATGCTCTTTGACCCCAGGACCGCCCTCCAGATTGGTGCTGTGATCGGCACGCTCTCCAACACTCCCCATTTGTAAAGGCAGATTATGAAATTATATTGATTCATTCAGCTGATGATGATAAGCCACAGTGCCGCAGGGGGAGCCAGGAGTCTTCCTTACTAACATCTCGAGGCTTGTGCCAAAATTGGGAGAGCTGTCTTAAAGACTAGTCATGCAACAGCCTGACAGAGTCATATTCACAGAATCATAACTTACAAATAAGGTCCTGACACCACCATCACTATTTCTGGGTATGCCCATCCCAATGGCAAGACAGACCTCGCAGATGTGACAATACATGGTAGACACTCATGAGGCAGTTCTCAACATTGACTCTGGACCCCATGAAGTCTCACGGTACCAGATCAAATATGGGGAAGGAAACCTCCTGCTGATTACCACTTACTCCATTCAACTGATGAATCAATATTTGGGCAGTGCAGTGGTGAGCACTGCTGCCTCACAGCGTCAGGGACCTGGGTTCGATTCCTGGCTTGGGTCACTGTCTATGTGGACTTTGCACATTCTCCCCATGTCTATGCAGGTTTCCTCTCCCAGTCCAAAGATGTGCAGGTTAGGTGGATTGGCCATGCTAAATTGCCCCTTAGTGTCAGGGGGAGTAGATAAATGCATGAGGTTATGGGGATAAGGCCTGGGTGGGATTGTAGTCAGTGCAGACTCAATGGGTTGAATGGCCTTCTTCCACACTATAGGATTCTATGATTATGCTTCTCCATGTTAAACGCCACTTAAAGGAAGCATAGCGGGTAGCAATGGTGCCAAATGAACTCTGGGTGGAGGAGTTCAATGTCCATTACCAAGAATGGCTTGATAGCACCATCACAGGATGAGCTAGCCAGGTCTCAATGGTCACTCCCACAGGATGAGCTAGCCAGGTCCCATCTCCAACAACCATCATCCCTTGACATTCAATGGCATTGCCATTGCTGGATTCCCCACTATCCACATCCTGGGGGTTACTATTGACCAAACTGAACTGGACTAGCCCTATAAATGCTTTGGCTACAATAGCACGTCAGAGACGAGGAACCTTGGGGTGGGTAACTCACCTCCTGATTCCCCAGAGCCTGTCCATAATCAATAAAGGCAAGTCAGGAGTGTGATCAAACACTCTCCACTTGTCTAGATGAGTGCGTTCCAACAGCAGTCAAAAAGCTTGATGCCATTCAAGACAAAGCCACTCGTTTGATTGGTACGCAAGCTGCCACCTTAAATATCCATTCCCTCCAACACCAACATTGTGCAGTCATCAGCAAACATCTCCACTTCTGACCTTATGATGAAAAACAGGTAATTGATGAACAGTTGGGCCTAGGACACTACCCTGAGAAATTCCTGCAGTGATGTCCTGGAAGTGAGATGATTGACCTTCAATCACCATAACCATTTTCTTCTTTGCAAGGTATAACTCCAGCCAGTGGAGGGTTTTCCCCAGATTGCCATTGACTACAGTTTTGTTCGGACTTCTTGATGCCATACTCAGTCAACTGCTGCCCTGATGTCAAGGGCAGCCACTCTCACCTCGCCTCTGGAATTCAGCTCTTTTGTCCATGTTTGAACCAAGGCTGTAGTAATGTCAGGTGCTAATTGGCCCTGGTGGAACAAAAGCTGAGCAGCAACTGTGGCAACGGTGTGTACTACCTGTGTGTACCATGGGCAGCATGATGGCACAGTAGTTAGCACTATTGCCTTACAGCTCCAAAGACCCGTGTTCAATTCTGACCTCGGGTAACTGTGTGTGGAGTTTGCACCTCCTCCCCTTGTCTGCATGAGTTTCCTCCCACAGTCCAAAAACGTGCAGATTAGGTGGATTGGCCATGCTAATATCAACCCTCAGTGTCAGGGAGATTAGTAGGGTGAATACACGTTGTTATGGGATAGGGGATGGGTGGGATTGTCGTCGATATGGGCTCGATGGGCTAAATGGCCTCTTTCTGCACTGTAGGGATTCTATGATTTACAAAATGCACCACAGAACTCACCAAGGTTCATTCAGCAGTATCTTCCAAACCCAAGACCACTTGTTTAACATGGCCTATCTAATTTTCACACCTTCGGAACTGTGGGAGGAAACCAAAGCACCCGGAAGAAACACATCCTAGACATGGGGAGAATGTGCAAACCTCAGTCACCCAAGGCTGAAACTGAACATTCCTGGTATTGTGCTAATCACTTCTCCACAAAGGAAATGAGCAGCTGATACCGAGAAACATCACAACCAATAAGTTCCCCTCCAAGCCACTCACCATCCTGATTTGGAAATATATTGCTATTCCTCTGCTGTTGCTGGTTCAGATCCTGGAATCCCTCCCTAACAGCAATGTTCCTGACACCTCAGGAACTGCAGCAGTTCAAGAAGACAGCTCACCACCATCTTCTCAAAGGCAGGTAGGGATGGGCAATAAATGCTGGTCTAGCCAGCCATGCCCACATCCTATAAATCTTTTTAAGTTTTGATCTACTAGATCTGCTTTCAATTTATCCATTTAGTATGACAGCTATGCCACACAACACAATGTTGGATGCCCTCAGCATGAAGGCAGGACTTTGTCCGAATAAGGACTGCACGGTGGTCACTCCAACAAAACTGTCTTGACTACAGATGCATCTGCAACTGCTAGATTTGTGAGAACAAGATTAAGTAGATTATTTTCTTCTTGTTTTCTCACCACCTGTCGCAGACCAACTGTGACAGACATGTTCGTCAGTACTCAACCCGCTCGGTCGGTACCAGGGCTACCAAGCCACTCTTAGTGATGGGCAATGAGGTCCCCCACTGGACACTGAAGTGCAATCTTTGCCTTTGTTCTTTTTGGTGCTTCTTCCTAGTGACGTTCAACACAGAGAAATATTGATTCACCAGGTGAAGGAGGGCGATAGGTGGCAATCAGCAGACATACGTGCCAACCTGGTTAAGCTGCAATCCAGGACTACATGCCTGCTAAACAGCAGAAACAGCCTTAGATAAAGCAAAGCAATGCCACAGCCAATAGGCCAGATAACTCCCTACATATAACTGTATGTGACAGGACAGTAAGTAATGTTAAGCTACTAACCGAGAGGGGCATCTCCACAAACCTCCCCATCCTCAATGATGGGTGAGCCTAGCACATCAGTACAAAAGGCAATGCTGCAGCAGTTGAAACTTTCAGCTAGAAGTGTCAAGTAGGTAATCCAACTTAGGCTTTTCCCAAGTCACCAACACTACAGGTGCCAATTCGATTTACTCCCCAAGCTATCAAGAAAAGCTGAAGCTGCTGGATACAACAGAAGCTATGGGTCCTGAAAATATCAGCTTTGGTACTTATGACTTGTGCTCCAGAACTGCCCATAATCTAAGTCAGGCAATTCCAGTACAGCTAACAACACTGGTATCCATCTGATAATATTAGGGTCTGAGAGCACACCCACAGAATAAAAGGACAACCTTTTAGAACTAAGATGAGGAGGAATTTCTTCAGCCAGAGGGTCACAAATCCATGGAATTCATTGCCACAGAAGGGTATGTAGATTGGCTCTTGAATGTAAGGGGATCAAAGGTTACAGGGAAAAGACAGGAGAATGGGATTGCGAAACATATCAGCCATGATCGAATGGCAGAGCAGACTCGATGGGCCGAATGGTCTAATTCTGCTCCTGTGTCTTATGGTCTTAATATACAAAGATTTTCAAGTTTATCCTTTCAACACAAAGCAGAACAAATGCAATCTAGCCAGTTAACCACTCTCAAGCATCAGTGATCTTCTCTCCATCATTGGGCCAGAAGCAGGGATCACAGTGCTCAATACAATTTTCAACTCCTCAGAAGTCTGTGCCTGCATGCAACAAGACATGGACAACACGAAGCCTGAGCTGATAATGACAGCTAACATTCACATGACACAAGCGTCAGGCAATGACAATCAACAAGAAAGAATCAAGCCATCTTCCTATGATATTTAACACCATTTCCATTGCTGAATTCCCAACATCCTAATGGTCACCATTGACCAGAAACATAATGGACCGTCTACATAAATACTATGCGCGTAAAATAGAATCCTTACACTGTAGGAGGAGGTCACTTAGCACATCAAGTCTGGGCCAACTCGCCAATGCAGCATCTTACCCAGGCCCACCCTTGTGACACTTAACATTTACCCTAATCATCCCCCAAGTACAAATCTGGGGACACTAAGACGCAATTTAGCATGGCCAATCCACCTAACACATATATATGTGGAACACACTAGTAGTATTAGGAGAAACTGAGGCAAACAGAGATGCATTCAAGACAAAGCTGGAAAGCAGGGAAAAGAATTGAAGCACATGCAGATGGAGTTAGGCAGGAAGGATGGGAACAGGTTCCTGTGGAGTAAAAATATTACCATGAGCCTATTGGCAGAATGATGTTTCTGTGCAGTAAATACTTTGCACACCAGACTCTAATACGCTTCCCAGTTCTGCCAGTGAACTCAATGACATCCACCGAATGCTCCCAGATGCCGAACTTCCACCTACAGTGTTGTCACATTCAGCTGTTGCTACACCACAACTATCCCTGACATCGCTCCTCCACAACATTATCAGACCAGAATCATCTTCCATTTTTTAAAATGCACAGCTTCACTGGCTGGGCTCTCGGTCAAGACTTCTGACCTTTTTAAGTAAAGGCTTGGTTAACTACTGATTTCCTTCAGAAAAAAACAAAGCATGTCTGAAGTGGGGGAGATTGGGGTTACATGCCTACCATTCCACATCAATTAACGTTTGCATTTAAAGAGGTATTTTAAAAACGAAGACAGTAAATCTGCAGGACAAAATCAAATGTTTTGTTGCAACTCTAAAAAGAACTTGGCTATTAGACATCACATAGTATAGCTTTCCTCCCTCCCTGACTCCAGTTTATTTATGTTCCTATTTTATTCTCTATTCTCTCCCTTCCTGTCTAAATTCTTACTGGTTTATGATCCATGGCCAAATGATAACTGAAAAAAAACTGTATATCCTTCAGTGGCTATAATGTAGAAACCATGTATTGATTTGTAATTTTACTTCCTTTTAATAGCCTGCTCATCACTCCCCTATTACCTGCTGAATGCACTTTTCTATTTTTGTTACCATATGATTGTTACATATTTTTAATTTGAATACCTTGTCTAGGTATGAATTTTTTGATGTAAAAAATAATTCATTCCTCAGGCCATGAATGCATTTCTTAAATGGAATATCAAAATAAAACGAAAATTCCATCCCAAATTGCTGTCATTCACAACAACTCTGATCCATAATTGCTGTTGTGCACCACAATGCCAACCACACAGCTGCTAAACTCTACATACTTACCTTTAAGTTGTTGAAAACTGCCCACGGTTTCACTTTGCCCAGTGTTTTGAAAATGAGGTTTAAACTAAATGCATTGGTTAAGAAACATACAAAGGCCACTCACTTTTCACAGAAAAAGATACAACCACAAATTGTGATTCTCCTGTCAAATTGCACTAGAAATTCTCTCCTGGCTGGGAAACATTGAATGTGTGTACATTAACCTTTTTGTAGGTTTCAGTCATGTAGATTGCAAGTTTAAAAACCTTTCTAATAGCTGAACCATTAAACATAGCAAAAGTTATCCAGGCGCACATTGTGCCAGAATTAGAATAGAGTATCCTCCCACTTTTGTCTCTTTAATATATCTTGATGGACAGTTCGGGATACCTCAGGCAGGAATGAGTATGGTTTATTCTAAATACAGAGAGTTTCTAGCCATTCATTTAGTCCACCTGACCAAACCAGAACTGGTGAGATGCAACTCCATGGATACAAACTTCCCATATTTTACACTGGTCTGTTTTTGTATCGTATATCCTTTTGGCCCACACATGGAATACTGATTTTGTCCAAAGAACCAATTAAAATAGATTCGACTAATTCTTAACTTCTTTGTTATTTGATCTTAGAAAAGACTGGCAAGAGTCGAGAATTGAATTGTTCTTTTGTCAACTGATTTTCTCATAAAATTCCATGTCGATGTATAGAATTTGTAATTTGGACTGAAGTATATGGATTGCTAGTGTGTTGTTTTCCACCTTTTTCAATCAGTAGAAAACAGTGAACGTCTCATACACTTTCCCAGTTTGCATCGTGAGAAAAGGGCTGTTGCTACTTGCACAATTCACCAACCTATGCACAAGGTTGAGAAATTTCAAATCACAGGAGACACAGGCCTGCCAATTGAAGTTGCCTTGTTGCTACGAACATAAATAGAGCTGGGAGTAGCCCAAATAGCAACATTCTCCTCTTTCCACTAAGGTACTGACTCATGTTACTACAATGTCAGCAGCGCCTTAGTTCTGACAGCAAGCGTTGGCAGGTTATTTGACTGTGGAAGTATCACAGTCGAACCCAATTGTGCTTTCATACCTGCATTAGTGCACATCTTTCAGGAGGGATAGTGGCCTGCACTGGGAGCACTGTTTCATTTGCAATCCCCCAGTACCACAGGGAATTCGGGCTAGAATTCAAAACAGTCATTAATTCAGCACAGGTTAGGAACTTAACTGGAGACTTTGTTATTCTGTGTAGCACTGCATCATATCAGGTAGTGTATTATCCAGTGAGCTAACTGGAGGGCTAAACAGCCACTTAAAAACAATTCTTGATCCATTTGTGCCTGCTCATAAACAAACCTGATGAAAACTTGAGTGAGGAACATTATTTGACAACACTGTTGTCATTAAATTGTACAAAACCAGAAAGGGGGAAAGGGTGGCTACAGAGCACAAGATTGCTGCAGAATAATGCAGCTCCTAGCAGTGCCCTAGAAAATGTGGACTCTTCCATCTGCAGTGCAGTCATCCTATTAGGTACTGCCACACAACCACTATACCTTAACAATCCTCCTGACAGGAGACATTACAAAGAAATATAGAAGGTCTTGAAATATTTCAGCAATAATTGAGGCAAAACTGAGATAAAAGGCAAGGCATAAAATTGCAGCAGCAAATGTTACAGGCAAACATCCACAGACTCCATGTTAGAATGTCACGTATTGTTGAGGAGGAACTTCTTCACTCAAAGGGTGGTGAATCTCTGGAATTCTCTGCCCGTTGAAGTGGTGGAGGCTGCCTCGCTAAATATTTTTAAGAAGCGGGTTGATGGGTTCTTGATAAGAGGGGGGATTAAGGGTTATGGGGAGAGGGCGGGAAAGTGGAACTGAGCCACGACAGATCAGCCATGATCTTATTGAATGGCGGGGCAGGCTCGAAGGGCTAGATGGCCTACTCCTGCTCCTATTTCTTATGTTCTTATGTATTGAGACCTCTAACAATCTTCTCCTTGACAGTCTCTTTCAAGTTTAAAGCATCATTTATGCGGAACATGTTTGTTAGTGCCTGAAAATGAAACATTTTGGGCTGGATTTTCAGCCCAGGATCAGGAAAACTACGTCCCAAGACCACCACCAAGATTTCTAAAGCACTAAGCCAATAATGGCTGGGAGGGAGCTTGCCATCCAATAAAATTATAAATTGTGGTTAGAAGCATACAATCACAGAATCCCTACAGTGCAGAAGGAGGTCAGTCGGCCCACAGTCTGCACCAACCACAATCCTTCCCAGGCCCTATTCCCGTAATCCCACGTATTAACTCAGCTGATTCCCCTGAGAAAGTGAATTTAGCATCAATTTAACCCACACATCTTTGGACTGTGGGAGGAAAGTGGAGCAGCCAGAGGAAATCCATGCAGACACGGAGAGGATGTGCGCGAAGTAGCAGCACCAACCATTGTGCCACCATGCCAGTTGGTTGATTGTGCGAGAGAGCGCACAGGTTCTGGCTAAGAACAAGCATCATATCAAGCCCATAATCAAGTGCGATGCCTTTTTGTCAGCTTGGATCTTGTATATCTGTCTTGTGGGGATCATTGAATTGGATTAAATCTGAATTGATTTTTAGAGCAAGCAAGGTGGCAGATTAAGGGCTTGTCATGTCCACTCTGTACATTGGTTTTGTAACTTGAATTATGGAGTAAAACGATTTTAAAATACATTCTCCAACAAAGAGGTCAGTTTTCTTAATTTAAAATGGCTGCAGTTGTCTGGCTGCGATTATGGATGGACAACCCCTCCTCCAGTTAAGAACATAAGAACATAAGAAATAGGAGCAGGAGTAGGCCATCTAGCCCTTCGAGCCTGCCCCGCCATTCAATAAGATCATGGCTGATCTGTCGTGGCTCAGTTCCACTTTCCCGCCCTCTCCCCATAACCCTTAATCCCCTCTCTTATCAAGAACCCATCAACCCGCTTCTTAAAAATATTTAGCGAGGCAGCCTCCACCACTTCAACGGGCAGAGAATTCCAGAGATTCACCACCCTTTGAGTGAAGAAGTTCCTCCTCAACTCCGTTCTAAACCACCCCCCTTTGATCTTGAGGCTGTGCCCCCTAGTCCTACTGTCTTTTTTGAGCGGGAAGAGTCTCTCCACCTCTATCCTATCCATCCCATTCATCATCACAAAAGTAGGCCGGTAGCCATGACAAGTGTGGGGACTGTACCTTGCATGATTGAAGCTTGGCTCATCCCCTTCCTGATGTGAGCCCGCCATGGTTGCTCAGTCCAAATTGTTGCCACTGGCCCACAAAGCCAACTGGAAAATCTAGGCCAGCAGTGGGGCAAAATAGGCCCTGGAATGGGCTATAATTGCCTCATCGAGTGGCTCAGGGTGAGGTTCGTGGCGCTGAATCAGCACAAAAGCCAGCAATAAGAAATTGTAGGCCTGCCGGCCTCCAACCAACTGTTTGTAAATTATGCACATGGCTTAGAATATAACTCCCTATTCCAAACATGAAATAAATTCTTTGACCACATTTTTCAGAGCAACTAAATTAATCTTTTCTAAACTGCAAGCTGCTTGACAATATGCTATTTCTGAAGATACTACTTCCATTGTTCAGACCAAATGCTCTTCCAAGCTTTTTTGTCAATATTTTATTGGTAGAAATGCATATTGGAACACTAATCGGCTGTGCTCCGAGGGACAGGACATGGCTTTATAACCACGCAGTGCAGGCAGAGGCCAAGCAGTTCCACACAGAAAAAGGGAGGAAGGAAATAAAAACAATTACCCCAGATAGTTGATATTGCTGCTTTTAAAGCTATACAAAAGTACATGGTAATTGTTGGCCCAAATCACCTCACCATTTAAATCCAAACAATTGCCAGTTTAATAATTTATTCGTGGCAGCAGCGGCCACCATATTCAAGTTGCACTGCAGCAACTCACCAAGGTTCCTTTGATGTCACCTTCCAAACTTATAACCAGTATCACTTGGAAAGTGAAGAGCAGCTGATGTATCGTAACACCACCACCTGTAAGTTCCCCTCCACGTCACACACCATCCTTCACTATCACTGGGTCCAAAACCTGGAACTTCCTATCAGCACTGCATTTGAACCTACACTACATGTTCAACAGCAGTTCAATTCACCATCACCTTCAAGGGCAATTAGGGATGGGCAACAAATGCTGGCCCTGCAAAATAAAATGTTAGGGTTCACTAGAAGGACTTAGACTGTATAGAATCATATTTAACGATGTACAACCATGTTGTTTTAAATGTCTAACCCTTCCAGCATAGTAGCATAGTTGTTAGCCCTGCTGCCTCACACTGCCAGGGATCTGGGTTCGATTCCAGTCTTGGATGACTGTGTGTGTGGAGTTGGCACATTTTCCCCAGTGACTGCATGGATTTCCTCCCACAGTCCAACAATGTGCATGGTAGGTGAATTGGCCATGCTAAATTGCCCCTCAGTGTGCGGGGGGTGGAATTATTGGGCTAAATAAGTGGAGTTACAGGGATGGGCTGGGTGGTAGGCCGAGGTAAGATGCTCTTTCAGAGAACTGATGCAGGCTCAATGCGCCAAATGGTCTCCTTTTGCACTGTAGGGATTCTATGTCATCCATGATAAATAAATTATTCTGGCTTAATGAACTACATTAGAGTTAAAGAATCACAGCACAATGCAGCACAGAAGGTAATTTGAGTCTATGCTGGCCTTTTTTGAAGCGTTAACCCCACATGCACTCTCTTTTCCCAAATTTTTGTAATTTTTTTCTCATTAAAGACTTGATCCAATTCCCTTGTTGAAGGCAACTGTTGAATCTGTACCCACCACCCCCTCAGGCACTGCATCCCAAATCCTAACTGCCTGTTGTGTGAACAAACTTTTCCTCACATGGCCTCTTTTCTCAATCACCTTAAACCTGTGCTCTCCAGTTACTGACTCTTCAGTCACAAGAAACAGTTTCTCCTTTTCTAGTCTATCTAATTCCTTCATAATTTTAAGCACGTAAGTCTCTTCTGAGTCTTCTCAGCTCTAAGAATATTAATACCATCTTTTAAAGTCTAGCCACTTAATTGTTACACCTCATCCCTGGAACTATTCCATTAAATGACTTCTGCATCCAATACAAAGCCTTCACATTCTTCCTCAAGCATGCCGCCCAAAATTAGGCACAATACTTCATCTGGAGCCACAGTAATGTTTTAGATAGGCTCAGCATACATTTCTGGCTTTTGTAGGTGCACACCTTTAAGCCCAGGACCCGTTAAGCTTGACTAACTATTTTACCAACTTGTCCTTCTTAATACATCCAATATAAAACTCCAAAATTACCAAAATGAAAGAAACAACTAATATCAAAACTCACACCCAAATCCATGACCCTTTTCAAAATATAAAAAATATATACTTTTAACGCATGTATCTAAAACTTCTAAAACCTCCATAATTCCATTAGGCTTTTGAGTACCTACTTTCTTTTTTACAAAAAAAGTTGAGCCCACCATCATACTATTTACAACAAGTTCCTAAATTTTCATGTAATTGTATATTAATCAGGGCCACTTTTGAGAAATGCTCGCCAGCTTTTGATAGATAAATATACCAACCAAGAAAAGTAATATATAGGCATCCCAAAAGGTGCTAACAACATTAATTTTGCCATAGTGATTCCCAGTATAAATACGCCAATAACAACCAAGATCACACACTTACCCATAAATAATCAAGATTTAAGAATCAGTCAGCCATTTACCCCAAGGAACTTGCCAACAGAAGGATCCAAATAGCTTCATAACAACAAAATACTGTCAAATGCTCAATTATATGAAAAAACAAGAAAAAAATGTTGGGGAGCAAAATAGTGTTAACACTGAGTCAGAACAGGTCAGACCTGATTGAAGCAAGCTGCTAGTTTACTCAGTTATGGAAGAGGAGGAAGGAGGACAAAGTTAAAACACTGAATAGGGATGCTAATTTAAAAAAAAGAACAATTTACAAGTCACACAAACCACATTACACTGCAGGCTTAAAACTTCTTTCATGTTAAAATGTACCATGCATCCACACTAAGAACAGGGAAAGGATGCATTTTCTTCAATCATCTTAGATTCTGTATTTGGCACATAGTAGGAATATACCAAAGACAATTTCTACCTCCACACAATTTCAATCACAAAAGTTAGGATATACAGTACATACATTGGGATATCATTAGTTGAGAGTCTTGTATTAAGTATAAACAATATGTGAAGTGTTAATATGACATTTTTCAACAGTTTTTGGGCCATCAGTATGGTTCATATCATGGATATGTGATAGCTGTGGTACCGCTGACAATTTAAATGTCAATACATGCCGTGTCCAGTACATGTTTTCCAAATTAATATACACGTTTTCGTTGACACCAAACTTGCCAAGAGTATTTTTATACAACTAAAGCATATTGGATGATTTTAAGATGATTTTTAATAATGTTTGACAATTGCTTTTGTTTTTCTATGGGTTTGATTTGTACCAGAGTTCAACTGGTAAACTTTTAAGACATAGGACCTTGAACGTTATCTCTCAAAGTATAACAATCCTATTCATGATCTACTTATTTGAATATCAAAAATCCGAAAGCTGGCAACAAATAAAAATAAGTCAACTCTTCACCTCCTAGTGCACCAGCAAAGCTCCCTCTTCGAAGTTTCCCATCATCTTCACTAAATTGATGTTGAAGTTTAGAAACTTTTCCAGATGAACAGGTGAGGTCGGGATTACTCAGTTTCCTGAAGAACAATGAAGATGATCCAGAAAGCTCCGCCTGTCAAAAAAAAAGATTTTTTAATAATTAAATTTTCAACCATTAAAATATTAACTTATCCACAACATATTCAACCATAGCTGGAAATCCCCTTGTGATTTTTAAAATTAAACTGTACGACCTGACCACACCTACATCTTACCATGGAAAAAGTCGGATTTATCTTCTGAAAAACTCCTTTCTATGAAACTGATCCTCACCATTTGAACCCAACATTTTCAAAACAAATTAATTACCATCCTAAGGAAAAGTCTTCATGTCTCATAGAAACAAAAGATTTTCTGCAGAGTTTTCAGATATAGGATGCCATAACAGAAATAGGTGCAGACTTTTTACCAGCTGCACCCATACTAAGAACGGGAGAAGAATGCATTTTTTCATCATCTTAGATGCTGTATTTGGCACCTGGTAGGAATATACCAAAGGCAATTTCTATCTCCACAAATTTCAATCACAAAACAACTCAGGGTATACAGTACACATGTTGGGATATCATTAGTTGAGAGTCCTGTATTAGGTATTTTCTCAGGAACAATAGGCTGGTCATTTCTGTAAGAGTCTGCCATCTTGTATTTAAAAGTTTGTGTAACAATAAACAGCTACACAAAAGTTTTAGGGGAAAACCATAGTCCCCCAGTGTGATTTTAACTGGACATTCATGTCTCACACACAGGTGTTTCTTCATTCTCCTTGAAGATAAACTGAGAAACATTGATTTGATTCAAATTATTTCATTGGTTTGCCTCAGTACACAATTTTACAGAGCAACAGTCACGATTTAATTTACTTAATCAGTACATCTTGTTTTTGCATAAAAAATAATGAATATTAAATTGAAAGAAAAATTATATAATGTGGCAAAGATTAGTGGCAAGCCATAGCATTGGGAAAGTTTTAAAAACTGACAAACTATGACCAAAAAATAGGAAGAAGATAACTATGACGGTTAACTAGCAAATAGAAAAACCTACTTTAAATGTATAAAAAAAGAGGGAAGCCAAAGTGAACATAGGCTCCTTAAAGAATGAGACTCTAGAAATAATAATGGGGAAATGGCAAAGCAGTTAAACAAATACTTTGCATCAGTGAAGTGGGAAATTTCCAAACAGCTAAGAAGGTTTTAGATAGAATATATAAGGCACTGACAGGACTACCAATAAAGAGTTAAATGATTCTTAAAGTTAATAAGCTAATAAGACAAATAGTTTACATGTGTGGATGCAATAAGAGAATTAAACAATTATGATTTTAAAAACATATATACTGATATTTTGAACATTTTTAAAATGTTGTATGAATCATTGAAACAAGTCACTGAAAGGTATGATGGTAAAGGCGAATAGTTCAGAGCCAAAGGCTTGGGAACCGCTGTAGTTAGCAAAATTCATATCAGAAAGTTTCTTATGAGGGAATACATCTTGCAACATTATGAATAAGTCCATTCATTATCTAGACTCAGGATAAGGACGTGCCTGGACGCAAGATCACGTGTTTATCCAGGTTGGCAGTGATCCGGTGGGAACGTTTACTTTGATCCCTGTAGCAAGCATTTAGGATGACCAGGAAGTGACTTTAGCCAAAATGGGAGTTAACGTCCAGATTAAGTGGATGAATGAGATAAGCTATGGCTGAGGTGTATGTCACATATACATACTGATGTATGTTTACTGAATGTAGTTGATTTTAAACTAATATGAAATTGGAAAAATTGATTAGAAAAACTATAATTGAATTGTTTTTGATTGTATACGTCAGATTCATCAGAGGAAGTTCTGTTGCTCTCAGAGGTACTTAACCCCTTTGGTGATCTCCGAGTAGCTGCTTGTTTTATTTTTGTTTTGCATAAATGTTATATCTTTATACAGAGATATCTGCCTCATGAGTTTTGTATTGTCTATAGTTAAAGACAATACCGCCCATCTCAATTTATCCCACAGTAATCAGTCTTCATGGTGGAAGACACTAATAACAATTCAAAAATGCAAAATAATCATGGCGCAGAAGGAGGGAGGAAAGAAGTACAATAAATCACGAGATAAAAAGTACTAGGGAAACTAATGAGGCTTAAGACAAACATGTCTCTTGGATCTAATGAGTTGCATCCCAGTATAGTAAAGGAAGTAGCTGCAGAGATGGTGAATGCAATCTTCCCAGAATCCTTAAATATTGGAAAAAAGGTCCCAGAGGATTGGAAAACTGCCAAAGTAACACTATTATTCAAAAGGCGGGGAGGGGGACAAAAAACAGATACACAGCTATCAGGAGTTTGCTTAACATCTGTTATTGGCAAATTGTTAGAGTCCATAAACATCAGAGCATTTAGAAATACATAATATAAGCAAGCAGCTTCAGCATGGTGTCCTGAAGGGGAAATCACATCTGTCAAATTTATTCAAATTCTTTGAGATGGTAATGAGCAGAACAGATAAAAAGGAACCAGAAGACCATTCCAATTTCTTGAAACGGGCAAGATTGTTTGAGTGGCATAAAGTACTCAAACAAAAGTTATTTATGCTCAACAAAATTTTGGAAAGACCAATGCTGCCATCTTTAGTTCCACCATAACTCTCTTCTCCAGCTACCAACTCCAACCCTCTCACTATCCTTCATCAAGACCTTCCATTTCCAGTTAAAACAGAAATGCTGGATAAACTCAGATGGACTTGGAGCTTTGTGGAAGAAACACATTGAGTCCATATGACCCTTCTATAGAACTGTCAGTACCTCAGTCTTCCCTTTTCTATAGAACGAGAACAAAAAGTCCAAGCTTGTTTGATATTTTCTGATAGATTTAATATTCATTCAATGACTCAAACTTGTTAATTCCCAAATGTTTTCAATCCAGGACAAACTTTCTGCTCTTTGAATGATCCTCTAGGATATACACGTGCATCACTGCATTTCTAGGGTTCACTTATATAATTTCCCTTACATCCCAGGCCAAAAATATGTCCATAAACAAGCTTTTACTTCTTGCAAAAAAAATGGAAAGTAACAAAAGCCAAGGACCTTTACCCAGGATTTAAACGGAAACATTCCTGTTGCACTTATTTAATCTTGTGATCTCCTAAACTTCAGAAATCCAGAACGAAGGAATACTCAGACATGATAAAGATCTCAGCCGCAAAACAATTTTTTTTAAAAAAAGAGATGAGCAGCAGTCATAGACAATACAGTATAACTTTAACTATTTATACTTTTATATTCATTGATCAGCTACAAAAAAAAACCTAACACCAATTCTGAAGACTGAATCGGATTTATATCTGATGGTCCACAGAGTCCTACAAAAACACATTTTACGAAGGCAGACACTGACCACAAAATTCATCACTACCTCCAATATGCCAGCTCAATCTTCTGCTGACTGAGAAAAAGCTTATTTGAGGACCAGGATTTTAAGCAATAGACTAAGGCCATGGTATATGCTTTGGTATGGTACATGACTTAGACAACCTAAGCAGGCACCTGAAAACACCAGACAAGTACAAGTGCCGATTTTGCAAACTCCTGCAAATCTTGTGACAGAAAACGTAGGCCAATAGCACGTCTTCACTCAAGCCAACATGTTCAACATTGAAGCACTAATCACTTAAAATCAGCTCCAGTGGGCAGGGCATTTTGTTCATATGCCTGACACAAGACTCTCAAAGCAACTAGTCTACTCAGAACTAGTTTGTGGCAGGACAGTCCCAGGTGGACAGTGGAAATTCTTTAAAGATGCTCTCAAAGCATCCTGAAGAATCATAAAATCCTACAGTGCAGAAGGAGGCCATTCAGCCTGCACCGACAACAATTCCAACCAGGCCTTTTCCCCGCTTTTACCCTGCTAGTCTCCCTGACACTAAGGGGCAACTTATATGGCCAATTAACCTAAATTCACCTGACAAAGGGACTAACCCCGAAAGCTAGTGAGTGTACTATCAAATAAATCAGTTGGACTTAAACCTGGTGTTGTCAGACTTTTTACTGCCACTAACCTAACCCACACATCTTTGGACCATGGGAGGAAATCAGAGCACCCGGAGGAAATCCACACAGACACAAGGAGAAGACACAACCTCCACACAGGCAGTGACACGAGGCCAGAATTGATTCCAGGTCCATGGTACCGTGAGGCAGCAGTGCTAACCACTGTGTCACCATGCCTCCCCTGAAGAGGGAGAATATTCCCACCAACTCGTGGGAATTCCTGGCTAACTGTCAAACTGAAGAAGATTAATTTGGCAAGGCACCAAATGAAGAGGGACTTCACCAGGAACATGCAACGGTGAAGTACAACTGTTGGACAGAGCACACAAACATCCAAGCAACTAGTCTCCTTGACCCTCCAAGCACCACCTGCCCTGCACGTGGCAGAATCTATAGATTACACAATGAACTCATCAGCTTTCTCAGAACCCAGGCTGAGTAGAAGTCATCCTCAATACAGACGGGCTGACCAACATGACAACAAAAACATCACTACACAATACAATGCGCAACACATAAGCAGCATGGTGACACAGTGATTAGCACTGCTGCCCCACAGCGCCAGGGACTTGGATTCAACTCCGGGCTTGGGTCACTGTCTGAGGGTCTGTACGTTCTCCCCTTGCCTATGTGGGTTTCTTTGGGGCACTCTGGTTTTCTCCCATAGTCTGAAAGACATGCTGATTAAATGCACTGGCCTTTCGAAATTCTCCCTCAGTGCACCCGAACAGGTGCCAGTGTGGCAACCAGGGGATTTTCACAGTAAGTTCATTGGAGTGTTAACGTAAGCCTACTTGTGATACTAAATAAATAAACTTGAAAATTTGAAAAAGTTGAGTTATGGAATAGTCAACCACTCCATCTACCAAAGTTATGGGCTTCGAGTGTATCTATTCAAAAGAACAAAGTTAAATCAAAACAATTTTTACCAAGGCAAACGTGGTCGTTACTCACGGTGGCGTTCAAAGGTTAGTTTCCTATAGTTAGTTTGACTCCTTAGAATCAAACATTGCGGAGGCGGAGCAGGGTGGCGAGCAAAGTGAAGCAATAACCTCCCAGGGTCAAAGAACTTATTATTGTGCCGATATCAGGAAGTGCAATCAACCAAGCAGCTTTGCAATTAAAATAGCTCACTGCCTTAACGTCAAATCTTGAATCATGTCATCTTGGAAATGTAACTTCCAACTGAGCATAGAGACACACAGGAATCCATTCACACCAAATTCATCAAATAGAGATTCACTAACTCAAGTATTAAGTAACTAGCTGCCTCATAATAAAAACTGATTGCTTGAATCAAATTGTGACGAAACACCCATTTGTCAGTTCCATGAAACAGCATTCTGCCATTAGAACTGCAATCTACCGAAGGCACTAAACTGGTTCAGCTTGTCGGGGTGTTTAACTTAGGTTGCAACTAGCACATGTCATGAATTCACGGCTAAGGTAAATGGGTTAACTGTATTTCATCGTACTGGCATGAGATTATGCTTCTTTATTTTTTAAGATATAATTTCCAAACTTTCAATTGACTGAAAATTTTACAACTTGAAATGAGACAGCAAGGCCACCTTCCAAGCGGAAGGTGGAAAAGCAAACAAGTCACACTGGGCATAGTGTCAAAGAGGGACATTGAGCATAATTCAAAGATTCATCAAAACTCATCATTATCTAAGGAAACGACATAAAAAGCAAAGTTGTTGCATATTGAAATGATGACTGTTTCAGACTGACCCACCCAAAACACTCTGGAAATACATAATAGATGAAGTATAAATCGGCCAGGTTGTCCACACTGCAGAGAAGTTGCAAGCAACAGATGTAGCATCAATCACGCTTTTAGCAGAAGAAACAGACTGAAAATTTGCGCATTCTTCCTCTTGTGGAAAAAAGTGTGTTAGTAGTTCGGAAGACAACTAGAAATCTACCAACAAACCGAGATCTCATAATAACTGCAACATCTGACCACGTAAACTAGCTAATCCAAATTGGCTGCAGAGTTTAACAATCTATATCTCAAGGACAAGCAAAGAATATTTAATCATGTATTCTTCATTTTTTTTTCAACTGGATGCTGATTTCCCTTAATTCTGATATCTGTGTGTTTTTATTTTTTTCCTCAGCTTTAATGGCTAATAAATTCACTCCTTAATTCAAGATGATCTTGTTTGATTGGCTCCTTATTGTTCATTGCATAAACAGCCAAATATAATTGGATTTGGAAAAGGCATATCCATGTGAAAAAGAAACTTAAACCTTTGTTGTGACCAACCAAGGAGGTTAAATAGAGGGGAGCCAATTCACTCCTTCTAATGTGGTCAATGTCACACAGCAACCAACAGACCACAAATCCAAGACAAGCACACTGTCCTTCATCCACATGGTGCAATTAACAGGATTCAATTTGATTTGTTCTCCCCAGACTTAATGTACAGCATTGAGAAAGGCCATTTGGACCAACTACTCAGTGCTGTGCTTTACGCTCCACACGAGTGCCTCCTGAGAATTTTTCACCTAACCCCATCAGAATAACCTTCGCGAAGTCTTGTATGTTCCTTTAAACAAAATACGTTAACACTTCATTAACTATCTGAGAAATGTGAAAGCACCACGGAAAATCAAGTAGGACACCAACAACAAATGTACTTTGGGGCAACAGCAACCTTGGAATCAGTTGTACAGAAGAAACCAGTCCAAACAACTGAAACTGTCATGGTTCAGAACATGAAATTTTGCTAAATCATGCCCATCTGTGGCCATGAGTTACAATCAGTAAACAGCAATAACGGACAGGAAACGAAAACTCAGTATAAAGAAATGTATTGACGGCTGGATGGTCAAAATGATCTTGGAGGCTGAACCTCGACAAAAATGCAAAGAATAAAGCAGCCAACAAGCATTTTTTCAGACTGCACAAATCATTTATTTTGAAACAAGGCTGAATCTCATTTCACTGTTATCCAAAAATATTCTTCTTCTTGCATTCTCTGCTCAAAGAAAGGGCCGACCGACAGCACCGTGATCTCCATGATGGGTAGAGCAAGGAGGCAGACTCCAAGTCCACCTCAGCTGGGACGGGAATCAAACCCCATGCTATTGTCATCAAGGCAACTGACTTCCCAAAGAGTCAGAATTCTGTGACAAAATACGCTTTACGTGCATGTTGTAACCTTGAACTATAAAAGGACCCTGGTAGAGCAGTGGTGGGCAAAGTGTGGCCCAGGGACCACATGTGGCCCATGTGGAGTTTGAGTGCAGCCCATGAGATCTTTTGTTGACCTCTGCCCACATGCAGGATTGTTACATTCCACTGATGTTTGTCCACATGGTTTCTTTTCCTACTGGTATGAGTGAAGTGATATGTAAAGCAACAGCAAGTGAGATGCCTCCTGACTACACACAACATTGATTGTAATGTTGTGCAGTCAAATATTTTTTGTTTTTACCATCTGATGTTGATATAGTTCTATTAATATAGGAATGATTAAGCATTTTCTATAACACGTTCTGAAATATTCAGCATGATTTAAATGTATTCCATCTTATTCATAGGGTCATAATTAATCAACATCTCCAAATCCAATCTTGCAGTTCACTGAGATGAAGGAGGCCACTCATACAGCCCACTCACTAGCATACTTTGTGGTAAAGGCTTCAATTTTCTTTCCATCACAAGAATGAGCAGGAATCTCTCCTTTCTTACTGCCATCAAGGGCATATGTTGGGAGAATTTACAACTTAAGACAACCTGTCTGGCAGCACTGTAAATGCTCCTTCCATGGCCAGCAAATCCCAGAGTGGGACTTGAACCCAGAGCTGTGGCTCAGAGACAGGGCTGCTACCCACTACAATAAAAATATTACCCTTTCTATCAACACAGAACTGAAATATGCATCTCTTAACATTTTGTTCAAAAGAATTAAGTAATTCAATCCTTTTTGTGTCCAAGCAAAAGACTGCAGAGCAGCATTCATAAATCAACATAAAAATTGTATCACAAAATAGTTACATTTATTCAAATATTTCCAATGGATTCCAGAATTTAATTCTTGAATATTCAATCCCTCAGCTGAGGAACAATGCAGACTTTCCCAGCATAGAGGATACTCACAGGATTAAGTACAGTATAAGATGCTAAACATTACAGTGCAGCATTATGAGTACTCCATTTTACAGCAATGCAGTTCTAATGTCAACTGGGTCTAGAACAAAACACAGAATTAACCTTCAGTTTCTCATGCTTTTTGAGTTGCAGCATGGTCGGAGATTCTAAAGATAGAACAGAAAACATTCATATTTTGAAAGCTACAACAAAATATTAATTTCTCTGATGAGTTAACTTCCAGAACCTAACTCAAAACGCAGTACCTACCGTTGGAAACTAAACCCATAAAAATTTGTAACGAATACTAGTGATACCAAAAACTTCATGCATCAGCATTATTATTATACCAAGATGCAGTTTCTAACAACAAACCTTGATACGTCCTATTTGACAGGTTATCATCATAATAGTTTGCTCTAAAATCCTTATGATTCCATGCATTTTTCTCCTCATACATTTTAACAAATATTAATATGATGCCTGCTGCAGAGGTTACCAAAAAAAAAACTCAAAGGACAATAAAGCAAAAACGTTACCTGTTTCATTTTATGTTTGTAACAGCTATTGAGTAATGAAAACCATTCACAATTTGCAGCAAAGCTTCTATTCCGTGCCTTGTTAGTTTTACACCAGTGCAGTAACCTCCACCATATGCATGTACTAAATCATTGTCATATATTCAGCAGCAGTGCTCAATAACGCATCTGGTATCGAGGATTAAAGAATCATAAACATGATGCTGCGCTGCTACACTGTCTCCAATTTAAATAGCCTCCTAAGAGCTCTTAGCTCTTACAGTAAATGCTTCTCCCACTCTTTTCACAGAGGTACACAGTGGAAAACCAGCTAAATAGAAGCACCAATGTGCATTTGTAATAAGATTGTAAACACAAGAAATTGAGCCCCAGGAAAGCTAAAGTGTGCAGATGCAATGATCTCAGAACCCTGCAAGCAAGAATGCGGATTTGCTCATTCAGTGCTTCAGTTGCCAACAATTCGTCTTCAGGTCAATAACAAAGTAAGCAAAATGTCCATAATGTAGAGAAAGACTATGCATTTGTCAGGAGGCAAATTCAATGACTTTTGCATTTATTTTGTAGCAACCGTGAAATGAGTAATCATTTTAACATCAGCATTTTGTTAAAAACAAAGTAACACAGTCAACGAGCATGTTGGAGCAGAGGGACCTGCCTATATATGTGCATAATCATTGAAGGTGGCAGGGCAAGTTGAAAAGCATTCAGCATCCTAGATTTTATTTAGAGGGGCACAGAATACAAAAACAAGTAAGATGTGTTAAACTTGTATAGAACACTGCTTCAGTCTCAACTGGGACAACTGGGCACCACACTTTCGGAATGACATGAAAGTATTAGAGCAGTTACAGAAACAATTCACAAGAATGGTTCCAGGAGTGAGAAATTTCAGTTGCACGGGCAGATCAGAGAAGTTGGGGCCATTCCGTTGGAGAATAGGAGATTTGACATGATTCAAAATCACGAGCACCTGAACACAGTAGCGAGAGTAAAACTACTCTCGTTCGTGGAAGTAGCAAGAAAGAGAGGGCACAGTTTTAAGGTTATTGACAAAAGACGCAATGGCGACTTGAGAAGAAGATTTTTCACACTGCAAATAATTGGGATTTAGACTGCAAAGTCTGAGGGCTTGGGTGGAGGCAGGGTCAATTTCAAGAGGGAACTGGATCATTTGAAAAGGGAGAATCTGCTGGGCTCCAAGGAAAAGGCAGTGGAGTGACTGCAAGTGAATTGCTCCTTCATTGAGCCAACATAACATGACAGGCCAAAAGGCCTTCTTTTGCGTGATTGTGAGATCCAGGGATCAGATGTAGGGTATAATATTTATCATGAAAATTTGCTTGCAAATTACATATTGTTCAACATTCAGGGAGGCTCACTCAGTAATTAAATATTACAGTTGCCATGTCAGCACCATCTTCACTTACCATGTGAAAGCATTTATATAGCACCTCTCAAAACCTTGGGATGTGCCAAAGCACTATGCAGCTCATAATATGCTTATGGAAGTGTAGTCTCCATAATGTTAAAAGGAAATGCAGTGCCAACAGCATTCTTCAGTTATACAAGATGGACATGCAGCAAACCAAATCTGTGGGAATGGGGTAGCTTCAAATGGTGTAATTTTGCTGACGGCTGAAGAAACCAATCCATAAAAGGCAGGTTCCACCATAGTGCTGCCTGAAGTGAAGTGGTCTTTTTGATGTCATTGTAGTTTGTTGTTTTCAGTTGCCGTCAAGCTGCTATGACCACTAATCATTACAGTGACTCATGCTGCCCCCAGTTGATGCTGCCATTTTCCTCAGTCAACAGCTGTTTCCCAAGTGCATGAATCAGCATTTAGAGCCTTCATGTCACACTTGCAAAAATTCTTGAAGTGGCTATTTGGGCATTTGACTAGTCGTTTGGCACCAACGACCTTGCCGTACAGAAAATCATTATGTGAATATTTTCCATCCTACAAACACGTCCTAGCCAGGAATATCACTCCTGCTTGATTGGTGCCAACATGCTTGCAGGATTTGGCCTTTGAGAGAACTACCATATTTGCGATTTTGTCCTTCCATGAAATAACCCGAATGCACTGCAAGCAGCAAAAGTTTAAAGTTGTTGAGTTTTTTATCTTGATAGCTTTGATTCATCCATATTTCACTGCCATACAACAAGGGGCTGAGAACACAAGCTTCATTAACCCACAGCGTGGTCCCAAGAGCCAGTTTGATGCACATTTTGAGAGCTAGCCTAAGATGGTTGCTACTTTCTTTATGTTTAAATCAATTCTGCATCAAGAGACAAATTGCCCGTCATTGCAGTCTGCAGTGACAGTGTCAAAATCCTGGAACTCCCTCCCTCACAGCGCTGCTGATGTACATAAACCATGTGATTTGCAGCAATTAAAGAAGGCAGCTCACCACTAACTTCTCAAAAGGCAATTAGGGATTTGCAATAAAAATGTTGGCCTAGCCAGTGACACTCATCCAATGAGAGAATAAGGCCAAATGCAAGGTAGCAGAATTTTCTAACCACTTCCAGTGGTATGTTACTTACAGTAAGTAATCTCACAATACCAGGTTACCAGTCCAACAGGTGTATTTGGAAGCACTACCAAATAAACCAATTCAGTGCCAGCATCCCCACATTGTTTGTTATTTAGTGAGACATCAAGACAGATGTGACATTGCCCAATGATGAGTTTACTCAACACTTCTAGTCAAGGAGAACAAATAACAGGCATGAGAGAGAATCTGTTTAGTTTGTGATTTGCTAGCTTTGAAGAAGAACTTCTGAATATCCAAACAATGCCAACTCTATTCTATTCCACATGCAGCCATTACTTTTATCCTTCTGATTGATCCCTCAGCAAATCAAGTTTAATATTTTATCTTAGTATTTAAGTTCTTTTGCAGGCTCATTGCTTCTCATCTCTAACCTTCTCCAGCCCAACGACCCATTCTCTGAACTCTCCTTTAACCACTTAGGTCCCACACCTTAAACTCCTCCACTTCCTCATCAGTACTTCAGGCTCTCTTTAAAACCCATCTCTTTTCCCAAACTTTTGGGCACTCCTGTGAATATCAATGGCCAGTTTTGCCAGGATCCATCTCTGCAACAGTACTGGGAGATGTTTTTATATTTTTTGAAAGATAAAGATCTAAGTTGCTGTTATTTGCTAGTTTGACCACTAATGTCATTAATGGGAAATGAAGAAACATCTACTGCACACCACTCAGCATCTCTTCCTTATTCAAAATGGTGCCTGGGCAGTTGGCTCCCTGCAGGCCCCCTCACTCCACATGTCTACCTGTGCCCATCCCACCACCCTGGTGCCGTCATCGATTGCTCTTTCTCCTCCTACTTCTTTTTGCTCATTAAGGTTCCCGAATTCTAACTGTGGGTATACTAGTTTTCGTCCTCTTCCTGATGCTTCAACTCCATTCCCTGACCCAACCTTGTGACCTCTGGTCAAGATACGAAAAAGACCTGACTTTGGATTCTCTTTCAAATGCTGTTTCAAATTTTTGGACTTCATTGGACATCAAAACCACGTTTCAGCACTGAACTACATTGTAAGATTTGGCTTCCGTCTCTAATCTATTTTTGGATCTGAGACTTGGAGTTTGGACATATCAAGATGAACATGTTTCAACTTGGCTTCAAATTCCTGAGGTGCTCTCAACATCAAGTAGTTATAGCTGTTCCAAATTTTACTGGTTATACCATCAGACCCAATTTGTCACTGATTTACTGCTCTTGTGCAACATTTTGATCAGTCCACTGCCCTTGCTCTGCCATAGCTATTATTGGGAGGCTTCAGACTACAGCAGAGTCTGTAGCGGGCCACTGGTCCTACTGGCTCTTCAGCTTCAGTCTGTTCCTGGTCAGAATGTTACAGGAGCAATCATCTGTTGCTTCTGAATTTTATGGTATTCTCCAACAGTGCCATCACCTTTCTACCCTGCAAATGACTTTGTACGCCAACTAGATTAAAACTAGAGGAGGCAGTAGTGCCAAGGTAACATCACTGGACTAGCAATCCAGTTGTCCATGCTAATTATTTGAGGGCATGGGTTCAAATCCCACCATGACAGCTTGTGGAATTTAAACCCAATTAATACAAAAGTGTAAAATTTAAAGCTAGCCCCAGTAATGGTGACCACAAAACAACTGTCAGTTGTCATAAAAACATAACTAATGTTCTTTTGGGAGGAAATCTGCCATCCTAATGAGACTCCAGAACTACAGCAATGTTGTTGTCTCTGAACTGCCCTCTGAATGGTCTAACAAGTCACTCAATTCAAGGACAATTAGAGGCAGAAAATGAATGCTGGCCAGGTCCCCTGAAACAATAGAAATACTAATTCCTACAAAAAGCCCTCCGTCACTGCATCCTCTGATATTCTATCCTCAAACAGCTTCTGGACTGCAGACATTTCACCTGCTGTTCGCTTCTCCAAACTCTGAAAACAGTTTGTTGATAGTTCATGTGGTTTCCACCCTACCCAAATCCAATGGGATCTTGAACTTTGGCACAAAAGCAAAATACTGCAGATGCTGGAAAACAGAAATAAAAACAAACTGCTGGAAATACTCAGCAGGTCCAGCAGAGTCTGAGAGAAACAGAGTTAGATGTTTCAGGTCGATAATGGCCTTTCGTCAGAAGAAGTTCTTCTAATCATTACACTGTTAGATTATTACATAGCTCGATGTCAAATTTGGTTTGTCAACTTTTCGGTGGAGTGTCTTATGGCATTTTATACTGGAGGTATACTAAAAGTTCAATATTTAGTTGTTACACAGATCCAAACCTGCTTTTGAAAACTACAACCCACCTCATACTGTTCTATTGCAGTCATTTGTAATGATCAATTTTCCATTATCAACTCAGTTTTTACATGATCGAACATATGAACAATGAGACAAAGTACAGGAAAGAGATAGAGAATCTAGTGAACGACTACAGCAGTAATAATCTTTCCCTCAATGCCAACAAAACAAAAGAGATTGTCATCAATTCCAGGAAGCATAGTGGAAAACATGCCCCTGTCTACATCAGCAGGGATGAAGTAGAAATGGTCAAGAGCTTCAAGTTTTTAGGTGCCCAGGTCACCAACAACCTGTCCTGATCCCGCCAAGCCGACACTATAGTTAAGAAAGCCCAACAATGTCTCTACTTTCTCAAAAGACTAAGGAAATTTGACTATCAGTTCTGACTCTCACCAACTTTTATAGGTGCACCATAAAAAGCATTCTCTCTGGTTTTATCAGAGCTTGGTATGGCTCCTGTCTGCCCAAGACCACACGAAACTACAAAAAGGTCGTGAATGTAACACAGTCCATCATGCAAAACATCCTCCCATCTAATGACACTGTCTACACTTCCCACTGCCTAGACAGAACAGCCAGCATAACCAAGGACCCCATGCACCCTGGACATTCTCTCTCCCACCTTTTTCTGTTGGGATAAAGATTCAAAAGTCTCAGGTCACATACCAACCAACTCAAACAGCTTCTTCCCTGCTGCTGTCTGACTTCAGAATGGATTTACGTTGCATTAAGTTGATATTTCTCTACCCCCTAGCTATGACTGTAATACTACATTCTGCGCGCTCTTGTTTCCTGCTCTATGAACAGTAGGCTTTGTCTGTATAGCGTGCAAGAAACAATACTTTTCACTGTATGTTAATATATGTGACAATAATAAATCAAATCAAATTATACTTTCAACAAAACAAACAATTATGATTCTCACAAGCAAAATCAGTGGATGAGCTGAACACCCAATTTATCAAATATTTAATGTGATATTCACATAGCAAATCATGGGATCAGGAATACACATCAGAGATTGCTATATTTTGACATGTATTAATCAGTCAAATATGCACTGGTCAGTTAGATATGGTAATCATTGTTACACCAGTCAAATCATTGCATCAAGATTCTATTATCTTACATATTTTCCACAATAATTCTGGAGTTATCATTTCATTAATATCTATGTTACATCCAGTAAAGACATCATATTCCTAATCGTCAAGGTATGAACTATATTCAAAGTGGATTCTTTATTTTTTCTTAAAAACAGCCCATTTCAACATGCTGCAAAGATAGCCAAAGATCAGGTGACCTGGCTTACATATTTAAAAACCGCCTCACTGTCTAATGGAGACAATAAACAGGATGTGACTAACCAATCCAAGATCGTTGTAAGGAAAACATGGTAAGGCAGCCATGTTTTGTCACACTGTAATTGTTCAATGCTCACTGCAACTGCAGAAAGGGCTGTAACACCTATGCCTTAAAAAAAACACCACCACTTGCAAGCTCCCCTCCAAGTCACTTGCACCCTGGCTTGGAAATATATCACTGTTCCTTTAATGTCACAGGATCGAAGTTCTGGAACACCCTTCCAAACAGGGCCATTGACAAGAGCTGTCAAATGAAATCAGACACCAAGCCATATAATGAGATGGGAAAATTAGACTGAACTTCTGAAGGTGGGTCATCATCAACCTGGGGATGTACCAAAGCACATGGACTGCAGCAGTTCAACCAGGGAATGTACCAGACCACACGGACTGCAGCTCACCACCATCTTCAAGGGCAATTAGGAATGGGCAATAAATGCCCTTGCCAGAGACACTTACATCCAGTAAATTAATTTTCAGAAAACTGGAGGCTGTAATGTGGCACGGTCTACAATCCTGTTCCTCTTCAAATCCACCAATAAGCAAATGTATGAGTGAGGGCCATAGTTTTAGATTTCAGGCTGAGCACTAGAATAATCCTCTTTATTTAAACCCACAAAAAGCTTGTTGCTAGTTATTCATATTGTCCACACACTCAGGAACTAAAAAAAAACACACACCCCTTCCTCTCAAAAGCTTGCTGTCTGCAGACAGTTGGGAAGGGAACAGGAGTTTCAGCAATTCTCTCTCACCCTGACTGTGAAATTTGTTATACGTCACTGTATAAAAATATTGAATTCTGCTCAACAAGTTGCGGACCATAATATTGATTAACCCGCCCCAAAAAAAACAACATTCTGCCTTTATCCTCTGCCCATCTGACACAAAATAATTAGCCACTGCATATACTTACAACTTTATTTCAACAATCAAATGCTGCTGAATTTGGGTTTGGGAAACCTGCCAAGACCAGTGGGTTGGTTGGTTGAGCCAAGACTCTGCCTCAATCATAGCAACACGTCAATTATGCCATCTCGCCACTCAAAGGTAGTGTTTGACAGCAAATGAAAAACAAAGCAGGAAAACATTTCAACTTTTCTCTGCTCTGCAGTTGAGGTATTTTCTGCATCAGGCTGTAATAACGCAAAAATTCAATTTGAACCAATAACTCGTTAATCTCCTTTGTTTGATCGTGTACCTTTCTCCACACAAGCATCCACAGTCTCACGGCTGTGACAGAAACATTTCCAAAAATGGTTCCAAATATTCACACCAGCTTTCCAAAAGGAACGTGCCCATGTTTTCAGCCAAATTAGGTTGACTTAGTAGAACTTAGCAGCCACAAATTTGTACAGTTTTTTTTCCACATTAAGGCAAGTGGGAAATATCACCTTGCAGATACAGCAATTAAAGAGTAGATGTGACATTGCTTTAAATATTTTAAAATTTTCAGATCAGTGCAAGATTATGAAAACGAACTTTAAATTTTTCAATTAGTATTTCAACTTCAATACAAATTGCCTTTTTAAAATGTTGACAAATACTATTAAATTTATAAACATTATAAAATGTCCATATGTTTCTAAATCTTGCAAGTAAAACATCAGCACTGTATTCAAGAAATATTTTTATTTCTCCCCTTCGGTTTTGAACAGCCTTTATCCCAATTTAAAACTTTTCCCAATTATTCCATCCTTGTCCTTTGCCAGAACTATGCTAAATCCAGCTGCATTATAAGAATTACCACCAAAATGTTCTCCCACGAGTACCCCTGCCCTGCTTCATTCCCTTAAAGAAACAAGAATTGCTCCTTCTCTAATTGGACTTGCTAGCCATGATGAATACATTCTCCCGAATGGATTTTAAGTATACTGCATTTCTCGCACCTTTCACACTGATTGTATCCCAGTTAATGCGAGTACTTGAAACCTTTGACTATCCTGTTGTTTCTGCACTTCTCAGCAATTTGACCACACATCTATTCTTCTATCTTCCTCTGATTGTTTAGAGGTCAAAAATAGAATCCCAGTAGTGCGACTGCCTTCAGTTCCACCCATATAGCTTCATTTCATCATCCTTACAGCATACCATCCAACCTTGTATTTGCAATTGTTTCTTTAGCCAATACTATGACCAAACTGTCCTCTTTTAATTTCCACCTCTAGCCATAAAAAAATGCAGTAGTGAGCTTCCATTCTTGCCCTTCTACAAGTCATGTTTCAATAATAAGTTCTGTAACACTACCAAATGTTTATCTGTGCTCTCAGGTCAGCTGCTTAAGTGGCTAACTCCTTACATTTGAATTGTAGTAAGAAGTCTCACAACACCAGGTTAAAATCCAACAGGTTCATTTGGTGTCACAAGCTTTCAGAGCACTCTTCCTTCATCACTCACCTGATGAAGGAGCAGTGCTCCAAAAGCTTGTGATTCCAAATAAACCTGTTGAACTTTAACCTGGTGTTGTGGATTTTTTATTGTGCCCATCCCAGTCCAACTCCAGCATCTCCAAATTATTTGAATTATGCACTATTCTTGTTCATCCTCCCAGGTAAGGATGACAGGTTCATCATCTGGAGTGCTTGGAGCAGGCTGAAGGGTACATAGGTGACTGCTAAAGGCTGATCTACACAAGGAAGATTCTGCAGCAAATTAGACAGGATACTGTAGATGACCGAGTTTTGAAGGGGTTGCTGATTCAGGATTGCCTCCCCTTGAGTTCTCCATCTATCTTGAATAAGTGAGCAAGCTTCTCCCAGGACTCATCAAGCCTCCTAAATAGTGCTTACCAACTAGCTTACTACGTTACTTTTGATGACAATTTAGGGTCTGGAGTCACATGTAGGTCAGAGCAGGTAAGGATGGCAGATTTCTTTCCTAAAAGGACACGAGTGAACTCAATGGGTTTTTACAACAATGACTGTTATCATTGTCACCATTATTGAGGCTAGCTTTATATTCCACATTTACAATTTCAATTCCACCGGGTATCATGGTGAGATTTGAACCCATGGTCCCAGAATATTGACCATGGGCATTGGATTACTAGTTCCGTGACATTACCACTACACCACCATCTCCACTAACTTGAGGAATAGGTCACAGGACTTATCATCATATGGGGTGTGTGTGAGCATATTGTCATGGAACTATCAAACCACAGGCAGCTAAGTCTCTCCATTACCTCCAAAAAGCATTCATGACTGACTGTGTCAAAGGCCTTGGTCAGGTTAGTAGATCATCTATCCTTTTCTGAAACCACATTGACTCTCTGGCAGCAGATCCAGAGCAAGGTGTTGCACTAAGTGATTCAAAAAGATTTTGGTGAAGATTTTGCCAGCAAAGGTAAGCAGTAAGATTCCTCTGTGATTTTCATAAGATTGAGGAGTTCCCTTCCACTTGGAGACAATGGAAGCATCTTTGTATTGTTGCAGGATGGTTCCTTGTTGCTACATACACTGAAAGAGTTCAGTAAGCTTCTTCAGCAGGCATTTACCTCCAATCTTGTAGACCTCAGCTTGAATAGCATCAGTTCCTGAAGCTTTGTCACTAGACACAAGTTTGATTGTTTTTGCTGTTCCTAACATTGTGGGAGAATCATCGAGAGAGCAACTGATGGCAACCTGTTGACCACTGCTTCATTGATGACTAATGAAGGACGTAGTTAAAGTGCTCTGCTCATCTTTCTAGAATTTGGATGTTTTCTGTGAGTAGTGATGATCATCAGCATCAAGGATTGGTGATGAAACAGTAAAATTCAGCTTGCAGAAGCCGTTCAAGTAGATTGGCACACGACCTCAGAATTTTGTATCTTTTTCCCGACAGAAGGTGGGAGAGAGTACATCTGAGGTGCATGGGGTCCTTGATTATGTTGGCTGCTTTTCCAAGGCAGTGGGAAGTGTAGACAGAGTCAATGAATGAGAGCCTGGATTAGGTGATGGCTGAGGCTACATTCACAACCCTTTCTTGCAGTCTTGGTCAGAGCATGAGCCATACCAAGCTGCAATACATCCAGATAGATGCTTTCTATGGTATATTTGTAAAAGTTAGTGAACATCGTAGTGAACGTGCTGAATTTCCTTAGCCTTCTGAGAAAGTAGAGGCGTAGGTGGACTCTCTTAACTATAGCGTTGGTATGGAGGACTAGGATAGGTTGGTCATCTGGACACCTTTAAGCTCTCAACCATTTTATCCTGCCTTCCGATTCAGCCAAAATGTCTTGACATCTCCGAGAGCTTGCACTGGTAGTCCTGCAGATGTTTAGGCTGGCATTGTGCTTCACTGGATTTACCTTAATGACAAGTCATCAGAGGCAGCAGAGAAGAAGTTGTTTTCAAGTCAGTTGGTATGTGACTTCAGACCTTTGTGTCTTTTCTGATGGAAGTGGAAGAGAGTATGTCCAGAATATGTGGGGTCCTTGATGATGCTGGCTGCTTTTTCAAAGCAGTGGGAAGTGGAAACAGAGTCAATGGATGGGAGCCTGGTTTGCGTTTCTGGAATATCCCAATGTTTTCATCAAATCAATCTTGATACTTATAAAAGTACCAAATGGCCTCTCAAGCAATGGAGTACACTATATCCCTGAAGGGAGACCCAGTCATCCTCAATGCAGCAAATGTCCAATTTCACTGTACACAGGCAACTCGAGTTTGGTTGGGAGAGATTCCTTCATGATTGCCTGTTTAAGCCAAGACATAGAATAGAAAAGCGTCTCAATCCACTGAGACTTTGGGATCATCGTGCCTTGTGGATGCCTGCCTTCTGTAGTTCTTGTAATAAACTGGGAAGAAGCTCCTATGGAATACAAACACTCAGTTGAGCCAAATACCTTTTTCTGGGCTGTAAATTCTGTGGAATTCTATCCATAAGTTAATTTTCAATTGATACACCAAAACTTCAAGGATTAATATTTCTTGATTCAAGAGAGGAAATTCTAGAAAGTCTGTTCAGTAGCATCTTTGAAGAGGAAAACAGAGTTAATCTTTCAGGTTTGTAACATTTCATCAGAGCCAGAAAAAATAGAAGTTTAAAAGATTTTAAGCAAGTAAAATTGGGAAAAGGTGTGAACAAAAAGGACAAAAGGGAAGATCTACGACACGGCGGAAGACAGGAGAAATTAAATGACAAAAGAGAGCTAGTCATGCAGGGTCAGTGATGATGGGACAAGAGAAAGGTGGGGGGGTGGTGG
This sequence comes from Carcharhinus amblyrhynchos, assembly GCF_965287045.1. Taxonomy (NCBI): domain Eukaryota; kingdom Metazoa; phylum Chordata; class Chondrichthyes; order Carcharhiniformes; family Carcharhinidae; genus Carcharhinus; species Carcharhinus amblyrhynchos. Next base: position 33,870,232 of record NC_137332.1, on the reverse strand, counting down.
AATAAACAATTTGCCTAGAGCAGATACAAATTGCACAATGATAAACAATTCCCATCCGCAAGCAAAAACAAGAGCAAGACTGAAACAGTCAAAGAAATGGAAATAAAACAAGAGAAAGATTGCGGTCTGAAATTGCTTAACTCAGTGTTAAGTTCAGAAAGCCATCTGTGCATTTTTTGAAAGATGAGGTGCTGTGCCTCAAACTTTTGTTGAGCTTCAAATGAAGTTAGCAGTAGGCCAAGAACAGAAAGGTCAAAGGTGAAGCAAGGTGCGAAATTAAAATGACAGGAAATCATTAGCTCTGGACCACACTCAGCGACTGAAAGGAGCTGTTCCAGAAAGCCTGCATTTGGTGTCCCTAATGCTGAACATCTCCACTCCGTATTTAAGGATATAAAATATTAATTGACATAAACGAATTAAATCCATAATATTTTGTTTTGAACAAAAGAAAATTAAAATCACCCTCTTTGACCAAACTTCTGCCCTAATATCTCATTACGTGGCTTAGTGTCTTACTTGATTTGGTAGTGCTCCTATGGAAGCGCCTTGAGATATTTCATTGAAGGGCGCTGTATAAATATAGGTTCTTGTTGTTGAAAGGTAGGAAATACTAAAACCTGTGAAAAATAAACTAAGCTTAGATATTAGAAGGAACTTCACAGAAATAGTGATCTACTAATGTTACCCATAACATACAGCAACATGACTGACTCTTAACTATCCTCTGAAACGGCCAGCCAAGCCAGCGTTGTAAAGAGTTTAGCATGTCACATACACGCCATCCCAGTGATGTCCACATCCCTTGAATAAATATTTCTTCTCTTTTTCCGGTTCAGACACTTCTGTTGGAATTATTTAACAACAAAGCTGGGATGCTCCTCACAATAAGTGCAAAATTGGCTAATTTGGCAAACGAATGACAAAATAAACGAGCACATTTTCTAAGATACGATTGTCTCACACTACATGTTAATGATGGGGGAAAATATTGGAGACCCGAAAGATCTTGCTGGAATGTCAGTCTAAAGTTCACTAGCACCAGACTCATGGCTTATTAACATTACGGGTTGGGCAAATGCCGAGAAACACATGGATGTGATAAACTTTAAAGTTCACCAAAGTTGTCATGCCATGCCGCATAAGTGATTTATCCACTAGGTAAGAAGGTCCAAACAGATGACAGGCTCCTGAGGTAGGTCAAAAATTGATTAAACCAGCGAAAGCAGTAAGTAGTTGTCAATGGAACTAAATGACCAACTACTCAGTTTTTCACTACCCACCAAAAGAAGCAATGTCATGATCTGACAGCTGTCACCAATGCTGCTGCAGAGAAGAAAACAGCATTAAGTCATTTGGCACAGATATGTTGAACAGCTTCAACTTTTCAGGGAACCAACTACAAACAACATGTAATTTTGACTGAGATTAAAGAATAGATTGGCATTTTATAATTTAAAGATGTATTTTTTAATGACCTGCAGTCTTGATATTTATTGGCCATGCTGAATTGCCCCTTAGCGTCATGGGGACTAGCTAGGGTAAATGCATAGGGGATAGGGCCTGGGTATAATTGTGATTGGTGCAGACTCGATGGGCCAAATGGCCTCCTTCTGCACTATAGTATTCAATGAATCTATGAATAACCAGCTGGTTGGTATTCAGTGGCTGAGATATCCGAATCTGTAAAAAAAAGGGGGTCTGACCAATCAACAATCTAGGTAGTAGATTAAGAAGCATTTTCAGGCATTGTTTAAATTATTTTATCATAGATTTGTAAAAAGAACTGTGAAGTTCTTGTGACCTGGTAGTCGGTGAAGTGACAGTACACTCCAAATAGCATTGGACTGAAAAGTTGACCTCTAAGAGTGGATTCTAATGGTTATAATCCAACCCAAGCATGGCCAGTGGAAAATTCAGAGCTCAAGTGGGCACCGGACAGATTTCTTACCTGTCTTTTGGAAACTAAGAGTAAGAAACTTATTGATAAAATGATTTGAGAATGGAGCCAACATTTTGAATCTGGATGACACTTCATAGGAGCTCTCATGAAGGGTCATCCAGACTTCAAACATTGGCTCTATTCTCTCCCTACAGATGCTGTCAGATCTGCTGGGATTTTCCAGCATTTTCTGTTTTTGTTTTACTTTTATAATGAACGATTAGGTCTGATTGGAATCCCCATGACCCTTCTGCAAAACAGAGAGCAAGTAGTGGCAAAAGAAGAAAAAGGATATGGATGATAGAGTCTGTGTTTTGATTCTCCCAGCCCATGTAGAAAACAAAATTGGCTACATTTAAAACATGAAAACAGCAGCAGAACTCACTTCCCAAGCAGTAACAACTGTGTTTCTGAGTGTTATCACTCAGGTCTATAAATTCCCCAACCACAACCTGCACTAATGTAATATTTTTAACATTGTCACCATCTCAAGGCTCTTCACCGGTGTTATCAAATGAGATCTGACACCAAGCCACATAAAGGAGATCTGATATATGACAAAAGATTGGCCAATGCAGTAGGTTTTAAAGGACAGTCTTAAACAAGGCATAAAGTAGAGAGAGGTTTAAAGAAAAAAATTCCAGAGTTTAGGGTCTCACAGCAGAGTACATCACCACAAATGGTGCGGCAATGAAAATTCTGTCTGTGCAGGAGATGGGAATTGAGGAGCACAAAGATCTCAGAGCTCTGAATGAGGTTACAGGACTGGAGGAGATTACAGATCAGGATGAGCTGCAGCCATAGAGGGATTTGAAAACAATGGTGAGAATTATAAAATCAAGGCATTGACAGACCCAAAAGCCAACTCTGATCAGTGAGCACAGGGTATGGATTAACAGCACTTATTACAAGTTAGGATATGGGTATGGGCAATGTGTTGGACAAGGCTTATGTTTACTATGAATGCAAGGCCGGAGGCAAGACAGGAGATTCTTTGATTGCAGTGACTGATCATTTTGCATCTTAAAGTGCAATACATTTTGCTTAAGTGAATCAGTGGACTGATGCAAATCCAAGTACTTAAGCAAATGGACCTTTCAAAGCTAGGAAAACCCTCTATTTGCTATTTAAAAATTCAAGTCTGAATTTGTTATTAATAAAGAATCATTGCAATGCATTTATCCAACAGTCTGTCTTGCATCTATTACAGGCAAGTTAATATTTCAGGCGAAAGTCCTTCACCAGGAGTGATCTGACCTCACTTTTGATGACTACTATAAACTGAAGGTTAACTTATCTGCTGTGGCTTCCCACCATTTTCTGCTTTTATCTAGCAAAGACACATGCCTTGCTTTTTACACCAATGCACTTAAGAATAAGGACTCCCCAACAAAAAAAAACCTTCTCTTTTAACCACTACTGGAAGCAACTGGTCAGAAAATCCTTTGAGAATTCCAAGACAAATGTTGGAAACCATACATTTTATAAAGCAAAACACAAGTCCCGATTCCATGGTTCAGCACGGGGCCTACACTATTTGTGATAAAGATACAGAAAATAATTCACGAGGCTAAGTGGTATGTAGTGCATTGCTCTTAATTAAAAATTGCTTCATACAAATTATCTGCCAATTTCATTTGAAAGTCATGAAAAGGCCTCTTGTTCTGTTTTATAAAAATTGTTTAATTCATACAAGTTAATTCAAGACTATTCTGAGGAAGTGAGTTCCAACAACCTTGAATTAACACCAGCGTGTTTCAGTAAAAACACATCAATATAGATATCTCAATCAACCTTCAGCATCCATCCACAAGCAGGAACTTGGCCTTCAAGAACACATTAAAAAAAGTCCACAGACCACAATGAGATGGTACATGGTGCAGGGCTATATATGTTTCTGAAATCAAAGGACACTAAAACAAAAACATAATGGTACTTGGAGTAAATGTTCAGCGTCTTCAATGAAACTTTCAAAACAAACGTGTAATTAACAGGTCAAGTGAAATATACATATATTAACAACACTGCCAATGCAGCTTCTTCAGAAACTGACCTGTATGCGTGGAAACATTATATTTTCTTAATTAAAACAATTTCTACCATCATAGCTACTCTCAGATTTACAAAGAGGTACTCCAGTCATTTCCCTGCTGCAGGACTATAATTGACTCTTGTGCGGAAGTCAAAATCCTGCCTCTCTATCGAGTTCTTTCATTTATCAAGTCAGCTTTTCTATTGACAATGCTTAACTAGCATTATTTATTTCAAACCTAATAAACCAAATGATTTCCAACTCATTTAGAGTACAGGAATGAGATAGAAAATCTGGTGAATTGGTGCAGCAACAATAATCTCTTTCTCAACGTCAACAAAACGAAGGAGATCATCAACTTCAGGAAGCGTAAGGAAGAACATGCCCCTATTTACATCAACAGGGTTGAAGTCGAAATGACTGAGAGCTTCAAGTTTTTAGGTGTCCAGATCACCAACAACCTGTCCTGGTTTGCCCCTGCTGACACTATAGTTAAGAAACCCCACCAACACCTCTACTTTCTCAGAAGATTAAGAAAATTGGCATGTCAACTACGACTTTCACCAACTTAGACAGATGCACCATAGGAAGCATTCTTTCAGGTTGTATCACAATTTGGTATGGCTCCTGCTCTGCCCAAGACTGCAAGGAATTACAACAGATCATGAAAGTCGCCCAATCCATCATGCAAACCAGCCTCCCATCCACTGATTCTGTCTACACTTCCCTCTGCCTCAGCAAAGCAGCCAGCATAATTAAGGATTCCACGCAGCCCAGACATTCTCTCTTCCACCTTCTTCCTTTGGGAAAAAGATACAAAAGTGCAACATATACCATGAAAGTAACAACTATTGCAGCTGTAGAGCAATGGCTTTAAAAATATACATCTCTACCTGTTGTAGCCTCAGTGTGCACAGCACCCTGTACCAAACAAGCTGTTCCAGGAAATGAGCCTAAACATTCCAATGTATAATTATTGTAAATCAATGTGGATTTACTGTGCTGTATAATACACACATCTCAAGAGACATTGTTCAGTTTATCCTCTTTTCAGGACAGGACAAAGAAATGTTCTAAAATTAACACCGTGCAGAAATATTACATTGTTCACATTCACATAATTGAAAATTTTCCAGCTAACTGGCTTTATTTTAATCAACAAACAAAAAGGCTTGCGCTTGTATTAAGTCCAAATATCCCAAAGCACTTTTGCACAAAGGTTAGCATTGCTGCCTCACAGCACCAGGGACCGGCTTGGGTCACTGTCTGTGAGGAGTTTGCACGTTCTCCTCATGTCTGCATGGGTTTCCTCCAGATGCTCTGGTTTCTTCCCACCATCCATAAAGCGTTCTGGTTAGGTGCACTGGCTATGCTAAAATCTCCCTCAGTGTGCCTGAACAGATGCCAGACTGTGGCAACTAGGGGACATTCACAATAACTTCATTGCAGTGTTTATGTAAGCCTACTTGTGACTAATGAATACATTTTAACCAATGAAGGGCTTTGTTAAGTTGTCACTGTTTTAGAGCAGAAAAATGCAGTAGCCAATTTGTTCACAGCAAGATCCTAACATCAATAACATGATAATGGTCACAGTTATGTTTGTGTTGTTGATTTAAAGGATAACTATTGACCAGAATACTAATCTACCCCTGTTATTCAAAATAGTGCCGTGTGATCTTTCATGTCCTTCTAAGAGCAGTAAGAAGTCTCACAACACCAGGTTAAAGTCCAACAAGTTTATTTGATAGTAAACCCACAAGCTTTCAGGGTTTGGACCAGAACTCTCCACTCACCTGACGAAGGAGCAAACCCTAAAACCTTGTAGGCTTACTATCAAATAAATTTGTCGGACTTTAACCTGGTGTTGTGAGACTTCTTACTGTGTTTACCCCAGTCCCACGCCGGCACCTCCACATCTGAGAGCAGACAGGGCCTTGGCTTAATGACTAATCCAAAAGACAGTACTTCAGACAATGCAGTACTCCCTCATCACTTAACTAAAAACTCAGCCCAGATCTTTTGTGCTAAGCCTCAAAAGTAGGACTTGAAGCAACATTTTGACTCAGAGGCAAGACAGCCATTACCAATTGAGTCACAGCTGACGTAACAGTACAGCATGCTTTATGTAAAGTGACACCATAGATTTGTAATGACATCTTGTTGGGGAAATTAGTTAGATAGTCAGCTAAGCTACCAGTATTACCGAATTGAGGCATCTCACACACATACGCCTCCTGCAACGCAGTTATAACGCAGATCTGATGAAATCTAGGTGCGGGAAACTAGTTTCCCTCGCAACAAACATAGCCTTATCATGTAGAGTAAACATAAATATCAAAAAAAATGTCAGCTACATAAAACAAGTGAACAAGTGAGCCCCAAAAAAATTGTCAGTTTGGGTAGCCACTAACTGATGCGTAATGCTTATTTTGCTTCGACGATTCAATTTCACGCACACCTTTGGCCCCTTTTATTGCGGCACAACAGCGTACATGCAGTTTCAAATGTTTCATGTTATGATATTTTTTAGTGTAGCATAACGTTTTTGAATGCACTGTATTTTTTTTAAAGTGTGAAGTGTCAAGAACAAAGTAATATAATGCTCAACAAGTCTCCCGGCACTTGTTCTGAAAGCCACAAGCGGGAACTAACAACAATTGAATGTTGTCAAATTTCACAGAGTAAAAAAACCATGTCTGTTCACCATATGCGCACTGTGTTTTGAAAATAAAAACCTGCAGGTGAGTTTCTCATATCGAAAACGTGCTTTATAAATGAATGATCATTCAAAAGTTAGCCCTAACCACGGATGATAAACTCACCTTTTCTTTCTGTGATTCGCTCTTGCGTCCCTGGTCCAACCCAGCTTTAACTTTATCCCCCTCAGCTTGTTCATCCCGCACATGCTGCCTGGAGGTTTTCTTTTTACTCCTGAGGTGTGTTCCAGATTTCTTCATGGCTCAGCATATGCCCAAATACACACAGACACGTGTAAGCAATAAATAACACAACAAAATAATAATAAAAAATACAAGCGGTCAGATCTTCTCTCCAAATGAGACAGAGTGCGGAGTCTATTCTCTAGACCGCAACTGAGGGAGAAACAACATCCTGAAAAGGATGGATGGTCCACGTTGAACTTTTTCTTTGCTTCTTGCCGAGGCGAAGATAAAAGGGAAACGGTTGCGGATAAAGGCGGGGAGAGAGGATGCTCGCCTTCCTTTCCCGGGTGCCGAGCTGCAGCTACCCGGGCATGTTGACCGAGTCCAGGGGCCGAACAAATGGACGCAAAGGGCCGAGGGACAGACAGAGAGAGAGAGAGAGAGAGCAGCCGTCACTCACTCACTGCTCCTGCTGTTCAAACTGGGCCTGCTGCCCAGGCCCGGCTCCACACCAGCCCCCGGCTCTCGGCTGTCCGCTGCCGCTGAGGAGAAGCCGCGTCCCGCCGCTCCTCTCTCTCCCTCAGCATGGCCGCACTGAGTCTACTCCGACTGGGAAAGACACCGTGTGCTGCTTCAACCGCCGGGCCGGAATGGCCGTGAGGAGGAAAGGGGAAGGGAGGCAGTGAGATTGTATTTTATTTTTATTATTGTTGTTGTTTGTTGTTGTGTTTGTGTTTTATTCTCCTTTAACGTCACTCATTTCCGGTTGTCGGCGCGCTTGACCTTTCAGCCGGAAATACCGCTGGCGCGGGAGCGCGCAGGGGGCGGAAGCGGGAGCGCGCGGGGCTGGACGGGCGGACAATCAACTGATTTGCGCACGCGCGGCATCTGCACCATCATATCATGCGTCATGGCAAGAGGGTGCAGTATGCAGTGCGGCAGGGTCCTTCCCTTCTGTGCTGGCACCCAGACTCGAGCAGTACCCTGTTCGATCACCTCTGTGCCACTGGTAGCACCACTGTGGAGATGCCAGTGTTGGACTAGGGTGGACAAGACCAGAGGTCACATGACACAAGGTTGTAGTCCAACAGGTTTATTTTGAAATCACAAGCTTTCGGAGCACTGCTCCTTCATCAGGTGAAGTGGTTGCACCAAGACCCACAGTGGCATTGGTTTCTTGCTGCAAATTCCAAACGGCAGTTTAACCTGTATCCCATGCTACAAGATAACCAAGACAGTTATCATAACTCATTAATAACACGTTCTAACGCCTCCATTTTCCAAAAAAGAAAAACAGTAGGAAGAAGCTGCTCAACCATATACCATGTAGAGTCCCTACAATGCAGAAGAGCCCACTCAGGCTGTCAAGTCTGCATCAAATCTTTGACAGAGTGTTGTACCCGCGATCTCTCTCCCACCCCCTTCATATAACCCCAAACCTTTATCATGGTTAATCCCCCTAACCTGCACACCTGTGGACTGTGGGAGGAAACTGGAGCACTGAAAGGACGCCCACACACACAGGGAGAAAGTGCAAGCTCCACACAGCCAGTCACCCAAAGATGGAATTGAACCCGGATCCCTGGCCCTGTGAGGCAGCAGTGCAAACCACTGTGCCATAATGCTGGTCCAAATATAGGAGTTTTCCTCAGACCCTGGATAGAATTGTCAACCTGCATGTAAAGCACATGCCTGCATAACTGTAGGAAATCAATTTCATTTTATGCTTATGCACATGTATCACATCAGAAGATGTAACAAAACCAAAAAACATCAGAAGTATTCAGCAGGCCTGGTGTTTCAGCTGCAATCTTTTCCAGCATTTTTGGTTTTTACTTAAGATTTCCTGTTTTTACTTAAGTTTGCTTCATTATTATGTAACCCACATTATTCCCAACTAACCACAAGGAAACAGCACATCCCCTCCCACTGCGTTTTTCCATACAAATGCAGGAGGTGATACAGCTGCCCTTTTATCTCCCCTCTCTTCAATGTCCAAGGTCTGAAACACACTTTCTAGGTGAAGCAGTGATTTATATGTATTTCTTTCAATCTAGTCTACTATATTCGCTGCTCACAATGTGGTTCTCCACATTGGCTACACCAAGCAACCTCCATTCTGTCCACAAGCATGATCCTGAGCTTCTGGTGGCTGGTCATTTTCATTCTCCACCTTGATCTCACACTGACATCTGAGTCCCTGGCCTGCTCCAGGAACATTTCATCTTTCAACTAAGCATCTTACAATCTTCTGTACTCAATATTCAGTTCAACAATTTCAGACCGTGAATTTAGCTTTTGATTTCTTTCAGGTAGCAGCACACTTACTCCAGGCACATCTTCTGTTTCTTTTTCTTTTTCGTGCCCTATCCCCATTTCCTTTGGCATTAATGGACTAATTTTTCTGCTTGCCACCCTACCATGGACCTTCTTTTTGTCCTTGTCCCAATCCACCTCTTGCTCACAATCTATTACATTTCTAACTTTATCCAGTGCTGATTGAGTGGTCACAGACCTGAAACATTGGCCAGAACTTTACGGCCCCCTCATTGCAAGCTTTGGGAGACAGTAGCATTGTGGTATTGTCTCTGGACTAGTAATCCAAAGGCCCAGGGTAACTTCTGGGGATCCAGGTTCGTATCCCAACGTGGCTGATGCTGAAATTTGAATTCAATAAAAATCTGGAACTAAAAGTCTAATGATGACCATGAAACCATCATCATAAAATCACTAGAGTGCAAAAGGAGATAGGTCTGCACCGACTGTCTGAAAGAGCATCTAACCCAGACCCACCCCCTCCCTATCTCTGTAACAGCACACATTTACCATGGTTAATCCCCTTAACCTGAACATTTTGTGACATTAAGGGACAACTTAGCATGCCCAATCCACCTAACCTGCACATCTTTGGACTTTGTTGATTGTCATACAAACCCATCTGCTTCACTAATGCCTTTAGGAAAGGAAATCTGTCGTCCCTTACCTGGCCTGGTGTGCATGTGACTCCAGGTCCACAGTAATGTGGTTGACTCTTAATCGCCCTCAGGGATAGGTGATAAATGCTGGCCCAGTCAGCAACACTCACAACTCATGAATGAATAAGAAAACTATACAGGTTAGAAGTGAGAATAGGGTCCAATAGTAAGTAAATATAAATTAATAAGGTACACAGAACAGCCCTTGACTCATGAGGAGGAATGGTGAAATGTGCCGCTATAACGATTTGATTTCAGCAGAGTTGACTTCAGTAAGCAAATAATTGGTTTTTCAATTCCAGTGTTCTGTGGTTTGGCGAAGAAATTCTCCAGTTCTTTTTTCCAGCTGTAAGTCTTTTCCTGGCAGGCTTGACTTCCTCAGACAGAGACAGAGATTCAAGATCCACAGCTGCTTATCCTCACAGAACACATACAGAATGACCCGATGCAGCCCCTTCCGCTGGCTTTTAACCCACAGTTTGTACATTGCAAAAGGATGCCAAATCCTCAAGTCAGTCTAGAAATTACACACCAAATGCTTTGAGACAAAACGGCCATTATGTCCCTTTGTCTTTATCGGAGATAGTACTCTGTCTCTAAATGCTTTTTGAAGTGCTTTGTCTGGAAACAGGGAAGGGTTCCATTGTCCCTTCGTGAAACACTCTGCAGCAAATCCTGTCAATGGCTACCAACAGTCCTCTGACTGTCAATGGCCTTGGCTGGCCAGCATCTGTCAGACACTTGGATACATCTGTGCTATTGGTGGAAAGGCAAATTGTGCGGAGGGTGGGGAGAGTCTACAGAAGGATCTAGATAGGCTGGGCGAATGGGCCAGGAAATGGCAAATGGAATTTAATGTTGGCAAGTGCGAGGTGGTCCACTTTGGTAGGAATAATGGTAGGAAGGATTATTACTTACGTGGAGAAAAACTGCAGCAGGCGACGGTGCAGAGGGACCTCGGGGTCCTTGTGCATGAGTCGCAAAAACCCAGCTTGCAGGTGCAGCAGGTGGTCAGGAAGGCGAATGGGATGCTGGCCTTCATCGCGAGGGGGATTGAATATAAAAGTAGGGAGGTCTTGCTGCGGCTGTATAGGGCATTGGTGAGGCCGCAGCTGGAGCACTGTGTGCAGTTTTGGGCGCCGTACTTACGCAAGGATATTTTGGCCTTGGAGGGAGTGCAGAGGAGGTTTACTAGGCTGATGCCGGAGTTGAGGGGGTTGAGCTATGAGGAGAGGCTGAATAGATTAGGCTTGTACTCGTTAGAGTTTAGAAGAATGAGGGGAGATCTCATTGAGACGTATAAGATGATGAATGGGATGGATAGGATAGAGGTGGAGAGACTCTTCCCGCTCAGAAAGGATAGTAGGACTAGGGGGCATAGCCTCAAGATAAAGGGGGGGCAGTTTAGAACAGAGTTGAGGAGGAACTTCTTCACTCAAAGGGTGGTGAATCTCTGGAATTCTCTGCCCGTTGAAGTGGTGGAGGCTGCCTCGCTAAATATTTTTAAGATGCGGGTTGATGGGTTTTTGATGAGAGAGGGGATTAAAGGTTATGGGGAGAGGGCGGGAATGTGGAACTGAGCCACAACAGATCAGCCATGATCTTATTGAATGGCGGGGTAGGCTCGAAGGGCTAGATGGCCTACTCCTGCTCCTATTTCTTATGTTCTTATGTTCTATGTTCACCAGCTTGAAACCCTGAATCTAATTGTAAATGTTTACCCACCGATATGGGCGTATCTGCTGTGGTGGAGGGTGCATAAGAATGATGTGGACTGCAGAGCTCTGGTTTCAGTGGCAATCCATCTTTCCATGTATACAAGCGTGCATAAGAGAACACCAATCAGGAGTAAAGTCGTCATACTTTCTCCTCCCACCATGCCTGCTGCAAGTAGCCTGTCCAGGGATAGACACGTCAGCTTGAAACTTCCTCACCATCTTCACTTGTGACTCCAGTCTCACCATCCACAGCCATCTGACCACCCCACACGCCTTGCAGTTCAAGGCCCCCTCCTCTGCACGCATTAATGTGCAAATGTTGGACACTTCAACACCAGTGTTGTGGGCCCCTTTCCAGGAGGAGGAATACAGTGAGTTTCCACACAAAGATCAGCTGGACACAAATGCTACTGGCATTTCCTGTGGCAGACAATGTGGGTTCATGGATGCCTCCTTCAAAATTCATCATCTTTCATGAGATGTGAAGGGCAATGCCGGCGATACATGGATACCTGTCATTCCAGATGTGTTAATGCATCATCAGGCAGCCGATGCTGATGCACCCTGATGCCAGGGTCTGCTTGTCGATCCCTCAACATGTGATGCTCCATTCTGTATTGCCACATGCAGTTCCAACGAGGAGAGCAGTGGGTAGCACTCAATTCAACAATGCAGAGGAGTTACTTCAGCCATTTGCAGCACTACACCCAGGATCAGGGATGGGAGTTGCGGTAACCCCGTGCTGAGGACCTCTGCTGCTTTCCGTCCAGGTTAAATGACTGAAATAGTGTTTCGTTCTTGAGAAAGTGAACTGTGGAGCTGTCTATCAGTTGGTGATGTTGGAGCAGTGGGAATCCACAAATCCAGCTCGACTTGCCATATGGAATTCAGGATGAATGGTGGAATTTAATTCCCCCCAAAACATGCTGGGGAGGCAGGGATCCATACAATTGGGTGGGAAAGTGTGGAATTAGGAGTGTATATATCAGAGCCAGGAAAGGTCAAGTTCAGCCTTCCCACCTTTATAACAATTGAGGCCCATAAGTGGCCAGTTAGGTGGCCCACACCCTCTGGAGGCCTGACTGTGAGCTCAGGGGGTCCATCCTGATATGACAACCCACAGGATGCCCCCCCCCCACATCAACCTTCTCCCCTCCACCACCCTCAACTACAATCTTGCCAAGGCCTTCCTAATTGTCCGTAGCATGGCTGTCCCACTAACCTCAGGCCTCCAGCAAAGCTCCTGTTGCTGGGCCTGCTGCAGTCCCTGCAATGGCTTCCACTCCCATCACTCTGAGTGGCCAACAGCTCTTGAAGGGAGGGTCTTGTCTTCAAAGGGCCAGAAACCAAGATTGCAGGAAATAGGCTGCCTGATGAGCATTTAATTCCATTGGGATCACCGCCACAGCCATTAAATGAGTCCTGTGAGTGTAACTCCTACACATAAAGTATGATACGCTCTCAATTCTAATTACTGAAAAGAATTGGTCAAGCGTTTGTTCATCTTTTTTGTATTTTACTGAAATCTTGTGTAATGGCTGGGATTTTCCTGTCCTGCCCGCCATGATTCAGTGGGATTAGAAAATTTGGAGAACAGTTGAAAGCCTGTTGACTTTGGACAGGCATTTCCCACTGCTGGTGGGACTGCAAAATCCAGCCCAATATCTTTTGTTATTGTTTATTTAATACTTATGGTAAATCCCCTTTGAATGTTTTTATTTTCATTTATTTCATGGTCATGGGTATCGTTGACCAGGTTGACATTCATTGACCCTTCCTAATTGCCCTTGAGAAGGTGATGGTAAGCTACCTTCTTGAATGGTTGCAGTCTATGAGGTGTAGGTACACGCACAATGCTGTACGAGAGGGAGTTTGAGGATTTTGACATAGCGACAGTGAAGAAATTGTGATATATTTTCAAGTCAGGATAGTGAGTGGCTTGGGGGGGTCCTTCAGGTGATGGTGTTCCCATTCATCTGCTTCTTTTGCCCTTCTAGGTATTAGAGGTCAGAGTTCAGAATTTGCTGTCAATGGAACCGTGATGAATGCTGCAGTGCATTGTGAAGATGGTACACATTGCTGCCATTTTGTGTCGGTGGTGGTGGCAGTGGATGTTCAAGGTGGTAGACTGGGTGCCAGTCAAGCAGGTTGCTTTGTCCTGGATGGTGTCAAACTTCTTGAGTGCTGTTGAAACCACACTCATCCAGTCAAGTTGAGAGTATTCCATCTCCTGATTCATGCCTTATAGATGGTGGGATCTTTGGGGAATCTAGAGATGGGCCTGAGTCTAGACTCTGACCTGCTTTTGTAATCAATGCAATTAAATGGCAATTCTAGTTCATTTTTGGACAATGGTAGTCTGCATGATGTTGATAGCGGGGGATTCAGCAATGGTGAAGCCACTGAATGTCAAGGGGTGATGGTTAGAGTCTCTCTTTTTGGAGATGGTCATTGCCTGGCACTTGTGTGATGTGCATGTTACCTGCCACTTTTCAGTCCAAGCCTGGATATTGTCTGGGTTATGCTGCATTCACATATGGGCTACATCAGTGTAAGAAGAGTCACAAATAGTGCTGAACATTGTGCACAATGTCATCAGTGAACATCCCCATTTCTGACCTTATGATGGAAAGAAGGTTATTGATCAAGTAGCTGAAGATTGTTGGGCCTATCTTGAAGAACTCCTGCAGTAATGTCCCAGGGCTGAAATAATTGGTTTCCAATAATCCAATAATCACAATGATCCTTCATTAGGTATGATTCAAACCAACAGTTTACAACCAAACCATAACAGTTTGTTCATTCTTCCATTTTCCAAAGTCAAGGAAGTCATGACAGAGTTTGTAACATTCTACCTTTCAACACAATGACTCATCTTCTTAACTTTACACTTACTGTTGCTTCCATTGACACATTGACACTCAGAAGAGCATGTTTGGAGCACCAAAAATTGTCTTCTGCATGTTTTTCTCATGGTATCCATGTTAATCAATGTTTATACCAATAGTCTACGAGAAGCAGAACCCTGCAAATTTGCATATGCTGTGTCCTTGGCTATGTAAAACAAAAATCAGTCTGCCTCTGAGTGCTGTATTGAGGATGATTACATATTTCCACCACTGCCAAACTTGCACACAAGACTGTTAGTTGATACTCTAACTCAGCAGCCATTAAGCAAACCAAGTCCTGAAAATTTCCTTTTGCAAGCTTCCCAAAAGCCCCTCCTATTTATGAGTCAGACTTTTCAAGGCAGGTTGTACCAACAGTATCTCCAGAACCTCATTAAGAAACTGAAGAGTAAGGTCAACCTGATCTGGCTCCTTGCCAGGTTCACATGGGGAGCAGATGCAGCACTCAGCCTGGTGTTCTCTACAGTGGAGTACTGACCTCCTGCGTGGCTATCAAAACCTCATGTTAAATATGTTGATGTTCAACTGAATTCTATCATGAAAATTTCACTGATACATTGTTATCAACACCAACACCTTACTGCCTGTGCTTGCAAACACCATAACACTTCACCCGTGCCGTGAATATGCAGTCTTCAGAGAATACAATCATTACATCATCGAAGACATGTGATTCTGAGTGACCTGACCAACTATTCAACAATCTGTCTCAAATCTAGAGGGCCATTTTGGACTGCCTTTGAAACCCATTAGCGATCTTTAGCCTTGATGACCTTGGTACAAATTTTGTAAGAACTGTGATGTATGAAATGGACCCAATATTACAACTTGAAGAATCAATGTTTCCTCAAAAACAATGGGCAGCCATCGACCACCTCAGAATTAGTCATGGTAGATGCTGTCATCTTCTCCATTGTTGGGGGATTAAACCATCCCCATCACACAACTGCAGACTTCCTAATCGGACCCTGGAGCATCTCATCAAACATTCAGAGAAAATTTGCAAGAAACCTGCAAGATATCTGATAACATTGGGAACTTTGCCCTTGATCGTCAGTTGTTTCATTATGTACAAGTGGTGGGCATCACTTCGACTTTCACCTGAGCCATATGAAGAATTTGTTTAATTTATCTGAATTAGATTAACTAAAAATAGTGCAAAGAGATATTGAAATTGTTTCAGTTTGGAATTGTATGCTTGTAATGTTTAACTCTGGAAAGTAAAAGACTCTAAATAAATGTACAATTGTGTAAAACTTGGTTCCAGTGCTACAGTTCAGAATAGCCAAGAAGGGCCAAAAGGCCTGTTTCTGTGCTGTAATTTTATATGGTTCTATGGTTCTATTCTTCTTCTAGCTTTCTAGATTATAACATGACTTAAATGTGAATATTTAATACTGAGTTCTGTGATAGATCATCGACCTGAAACATTACCTTTGTTTCTCTGCTGGACCTGCAGGATATTTTCAGCATTTCAGATTTCCAGCATCTGCAGTATTTTGCTTCAGACATTTGTGTGTGTTTTTTTGCTAATGCCCCATAAAAGAATATTTGCCTTCAATTAAGGAGGATAATAAGCCAGGTATACCGTTTACAATTGCTCCACCTGGTGTACACATATTTATTTGGTGACAGAGAGGATTGAGTTTAACTGTGACATTCACATAATCGAACAATACCAAATCACTCAGCTCCAGAACTTCCCAGCAGTGTCAGCAGAAATCCAATGATCTAACCAGGGCAGGCAACATAATAGTTACTCTCTCATGCTCATGTGTGAACAATCACCAATTGCGCAAGCAACTGACACAGTCACATCTGACAGCAATTTTTAAACTTTGCTTTGTGAGCTGTATTGAGATTTTGGCCAGTGCTATCCTTTATGATGCCGAATAATGTTTCCGTTTGAATTGCTGGTTTGCTGTTCACAGATCCCAGAATTGTTACAGTGCAGGAGAACATTCATCCCATCATGTTCGCACCTGCTGTCCAAATGAGCATTTCACCAAGTGCCATTCTCCTGCATTCTCCCCACAACCCTCCAGATTGATACTTTTCAGATAACTTGCTTTGTCCTGAATGTTGCCGAGCTTCTTAAGTGTTGCTGGACCTGCATTCTTGCAGAAAAGTGGAGATTATTCCAAAATTTTGCGCCTTGTAAGTGGTGGAAAGACTTTGGGGAGATCAAGCGATAAGTCAATACCCAGTTTCTCTTGTAGCCACAGTATTTATGTGGTTGATCTGTTAAATCTCTGGTCAATGGTGATGCCATGGATGGTGGGAAATTTGACAATGATAATGCCTTCGAAAATCAAAGGGCTGTGGTTCGAATCTTGCAGAGTCATTGCCTGGCACTTGAGTGACGTAATTGTTTCTCACCACGTATCCTATTGCATGTGGGAACAGATTTTTCATTATCTGAGGAGTTAAGATTGGAACTGTGTACAGTATAGTCATTGGTGAACATCTCAATTTTTGATGTTCTAGCTGTTGATACTATGACACCAGAAACCGTACACTATAAATGCAACACAAGCTTGATAGTCTTGGAAACTAGATGTGTGCGGACATTACAGGGGTACAACATAATATAACTAAACATGCCTGCACTCCTGGACCCAGCCACATTCCCCATTGATGTCATCAGCAATTACAAATTGTTAATCTTTTGTCAACTCAAAAAAAACTGACAGGGAAAACCAAAAAACAAAAGGATGTTTGATTTATTAGCAGGGCATTGGTTGTGAGAATTTCTTTAACTGCAAGTATAGAATGATGCTTTTGTTCTAACATATGCTTCTGATTTTTCTATAATCTCAGGTCATTGGTTTTTGTTACAAATGTTACCATGAAATGATGTTTCAACAGATGCCTTCAATTAATATATATAAAAATGTAAAAGCTTCAGAGTTTTCTTGTTTCCAGATAATAGTTTAGCATCAGGTTGTGAAATGCTGGCTGTTGGAATGATTAAGTAAGCACAACTATTATCTGAAGGAACCATCAGGTTCTGACTAAAGTAAGACCAGTTCATACAATCTTTAGCCCCTTGATCATTTTTGTTGCACGTGGAAACTCAGTGTATGAATGTTTCCACAAAAAGATATTTTCAAAGATGTTTGGTCCCTTTTCTTGTGTGTGAGATTAAATACATATAAGTGATTGCTTTTATATTCAAACAATAAGGGATTCTGCAGGACTTAAAATGAAAAGTTTAAAATGAAACTCTTTTGCCATTTGGTTTCAAGTATAAAAGCCGGATATCATTGTTTATAAAATCACAGCAATCACAGATTCAAAAAAAAACTGATGGCACTGAAGGAGTAGTTTGGCTCCTCATATCTGTGCCAACTTGTCTGATCCAGCCCTACCTTCCATCTCTTGGTCTGCCCCCTAATTATTCGCCTCCTTTCTTTTTTGTCGTTCATTAATTGGATGTGGACATTGCTATTTTGATTTGATTTATTTTTGTCACATGTACTGGGATACAGAGAAAAGTATTGTTCCCTGTGTGCTATACAGACAAAACCTACCATTCATAGGAGAAAAGGATAGGGTACTGCACATGTAAAAGTGTGAAGAGCCTCTCAAGAGACTCACGCCAGGGAAAGGGAAAGTTTGGGGAGGGAGGGTTGTGATGCAGGAAGTTAAAACACCAGGAAGGGGTGAGGCTGTGGAGAAATTTAAGCACAAGACTGAGGATTTTAAACCTGGGTTGTTGAAGGAACTAGGAACTGATGTAGGTCAGAAAGGATAGGAACAATGGGCGAGTGAGACTTTACTTGGAATTGGATATGGGCAGTAGAATTTTCAACATGCTGAAGTTGATGGAAAGTGGTGGATCAGAGCCCAGCCAGGCTGGCTGCCAGGAGAACATTACAATAGTCAAGTCTGGAGCTGAGGCAGCAGCTATCAGGTATTGAGAGTGTACTTTGATTGCATGTCACATTGCCAGTGAAAATGTTTGTGTGGTTACAAAGGGTGGTTTGGTTAAGAATTCTATGTGGACTTTTCCTCTCAAACCAATTGGAAACTGTGCTAATTGTGCTTTGGAACTTACTGCAAAGTGGAACAGAAGTAAATGGTTAGCCTGTCTAGTGCTAACAGTGAAGAAATGAACAAAACCTCAATTGTCATTCATTTGAACACTGACTTAGCACCATGCAGATTAAACATTCACCCTTCTTTTGGGCAGTACACAGGCGATTCTTGAAATCTAAAATAGCTTTTGCGAATGTATTCTTTTTCCCTGAAGATTTTTGTTGCATTCCATATCCAAGAGGCTCAGGTCAATTCTTCAGCACTTCACCCTCATTATGTCTGATTACGGGCAGAATTTAATGCCCTCCTTTGACATGATGATGGAGAAGAAAGCATGGAATTAGACACAGAAACATTCGATTTTAAAAACACCTGAGTTTTATATTTTAAAGCAGACACAAACCCTAAGGCTGGTTGAGAATGTGCCACTGACAGGAATGTCTGCAGCATGTTTATCTGGGGGACAAAGTAGCTCACCCCTCCCCATGTTTCCAGACAATGTGCTTTGAAAAGCATTCAAAGACTGATTATCACCCCAGGTAAGGACAAAAGAACATAATTGCCATTCCATCTCGAAGATCCTGGGTATAATTGCCTGGATGAGATTCGTATATTCTGGTCCTCTTGAAATATACATAGTTAAAAGCCTACTTACCACCAGCTTGCTGGTGTGTCCATCGGTGTGTGTTTGTGCACTGTGAGGATAAGTAACTGGATGTTTTCCACACTAAACGTGAGTGATAGAGCAGGAACCCTGCAAAAACAACAACCTTTTGCAGGGATATCTTGAAACTCTTTCTGTCTATGTAAGTCAACCAGCCAGCAAAAGATCGCAGTTCATTGAGAGCTCTCTACCAAACCACAGAACAACTGAATAAAGTATTTGCCAGCAGAAGTCAACTATAATGGAATCAACCCATAATGGCCACAACACTTATCACCTACTCTTTGCAACTCAAGGGCTATTGCATATAACATTTTAGTTACATTTACTAACAATTGGACTCAATTTTTACTTCTTATATGCATGTAAATGCATATATTTCTCCTTACCCTTTTAGGAGTTGCTAAACTTACTCCATCTTAAGTCAAGGTTAAACCTGGTTAAATTGCCTCCTTTTTAAACATAACGATTGGTCTGGAAAATGTATCCAAGGGAAAGGAGACCTTGCTAGATTAAAGTTTGTTGCCACCAGCAGAAGGAATGTTGAATAAGGGTATGGGGCCCATCATCCTGCCTCACCTGTGTTTGTAACAATTTTGGGGTATCCCAGGCAGACATGATAAATCAAAAGGGTCTCACCCAGACCAATAACTTTCAGGGAACCCCATCTGGAACAAGAGGAGGGTAGCAACATTGCCTCCTTTTCATTCATACAATAAAGGTGAGATAGAGAAAAGACAGACACCAGCAGACTGTGGCAAAGGCCACAGGCAAAATAAAACATTACTTTATGTGACTCCAGAGTTTAAAATCAAAGTCCAATGGCATATTCTTTCACAGAGTCAGCAAGTTGAAAACTCATGCTGAATAGTTCGCTTTTCCAAAGAAAGTGACATGTAAATGAATTGGTCTTGTAGGCGCTGGAGCAAAAGAGCTGGAGTTCCAATAGAAAAAATGTAGATGGGGAATAAGGTACTCAAACTTACCCAGAGCCCTTTTCCTGAGCTACAGTTTACTCAATGGAAAATGGCAGTCTGCTTGGCAGCCTTGCAAGACAATATTGCAGGCTCAAGCAGCTTGAGGGATCAAGTGGCTTCCACCTCACCACTTTGACTTAGACAAAGGATATAGAACATAGAAAAACTACAGCACAAACAGGCCCTTTGGCCCACAAGTTGCACCAATCATATTGCTACCTACTAGGCTTACCTATAACCCTCAATCCTATTAAGTCCCATGTACTCATCCAGAAGTCTCTTAAAAGACCCTAACGAATTTGCCTCCACCACCACCGACGGCAGCCGATTCCACTCACCCACCACCCTCTTGAGTGAAAAACTTACCCCTGACACCTCCTCTGTACCTAGTCTCCATTACCTTAAACCTGTGTCCTTTCGTAGCAACCATTTCTGCCTTGGGAAAAAGCCTCTGAGAATCCACCCAATCAATACTTCTCAACATCTTATACACCTCTATCAGGTCACCTCTTATCCTTCGTCTCTCCAAGGAGAAAAGACTGAGCTCCCTCAACCTATCCTCATAAGGCATACCACCTAATCTAGGCAACTTCCTTGTAAATCTCCTCTGCACCCTTTCAATAGCTTCCGCATCCCTCCTGTAATGAGATGACCAGAACTGAGCACAGTACTCCAAGTGGGGTCTGACTACGATCTTATAAAGCTGCAGCACTATCTCCCGACTCCTAAACTCAATCCCTCGATTGTTGAAGGCCAGTACACCATAACCTCTTAACCATGGTCGTCTTAACCACATCCTCTACCTGCGAGGCCGATTTAAGAGTCCTATGGACCCAGACCCCAAGGTCCTTCTGATCCTCTGCACTGCTAAGAGTCTTACCCTTGATATTATACTCCTTCATCCCATTTGACCTGCCAAAATGGACCACTACACATTTATCTGGGTTGAAATCCATCTGCCACTTCTCCGCCCAGTCTTGCATCCTATCTAAGTCACTCTGCAACTTCTGAATTCCCTCCGAACTATCCACAACACCACCAACCTTCGTGTCATCGGCAAACTTACCAACCCATCCCTCCACTTCCTCATCCAGGTCATTTATGAAAATTACAAACAGCAAGGGTCCCAGAAAAGATCCCTGGGGCACTCCACTGGTGAACGACCTCCATGCAGAAAAAGACCCATCTACAACCACTTCCTGCCTTCTGCGGGCAAGCCAGTTCTGGATCCACAAGGCAACAGCCCCTTGGATTCCATGCCCTCTCACTTTCTCAAGAAGTCTTGCATGGGGGACCTTATTGAACACCTTGCTGAAGTCCATATAAACCACATCTACTGCTTTTCCTTCGTCAATGTGTTTAGTCACATTTTCAAAGAACTCAAGCAGGCTTGTAAGGTACAATCTGCCTTTGACAAAGCCGTGCTGACTATTTTTGAGCATAAGTGTTCATAATCGAGTCTCTAAATGTTCATAAATCCTGTCCCTCAGGATCTTCTCCATCAATTTACCAACCACTGAGGTTAGACTCACCGGTCGGTCGGTAATTTCCTGGGCTATCTCTATTCCCTTTCTTGAATATAGGAACCACATCCGCAATCCTCCAACCCTCTGGAACCTCTCCAGTCTCCATCAATGATGCAAAGATCATCGCCAGAGGCTCTGCAATCTCTTCCCTTGCCTCCCACAGTAACCTGGGGTACATCCCATCCAGTCCCAGCGACTTATCTATCTTGATGCTATTCAAAAGTTCCAACACATCCTCTTTCTTAATTTCCACATACTCAATCTTTTCAGTCCGCCGCAAGCCTACAGTACAACCACCCAGATCTTTTTCCACCATGAATACCGAGGTAAAGTATTCATTAAGCACCTCTGCTATTTCTACCGGTTCTGTACAAACTTTCCCACCTTCACATTTTATAGGTCCTATTCCTTCACATCTCATCCTTTTACTCTTCACATATTTGTAGAACGCCTTAGGGTCCTCCTTAATCTTACCTGCCAAGGTCTTCTCATGACCCCTTCTGGCTCTTCTAATTTCCTTCTTAAGTTCCTTCCTACAAGCAGTATACTCCTCTAGATCCCTAGCAACGCCTAGCTCATTGAACCTATTGTACACTTTTCTTTTTGACCAGGTTTGTTACAACTTTTGTGCACCACGGTTCCCGTAACCTACCAAAACCTCCCTGTGTCATCGGAATGTTGTCGTGCAGAACTACAGACAAACATTCCTTGAAAATCTGCCACCTTACTTCAGTATTTTTCCCTGAGAGTACCTCCTTCCAATTTACTTGTCTAATTTCCTGCCTGATGGCTTCATATTTCCCCTTACTCCAGATAAACACTTTCCTAACTTGCCTGATCCTATCTCTTTCCAATGCTAGCGTAAAGGAGATAGAATTATGATCACTATCCCCAAGATGCTCTCCCACTGAGAGATCCGACACCTGTCCAGGTTTATTAGCCAGTACCAGATCGAGTACATCCTCTCCTCTCGTAGGCTTATCCACATACTGTGTCAGGAAACCCTCCTGAACACACCTAACAAACTCCTCCCCATCCAAACCCCTTACCCTAGGGATATTCCAATCGATGTTTGGGAAATTAAAGTCTCCCATCGCGACAATTCTGTTAT
Organism: Carcharhinus amblyrhynchos; assembly: GCF_965287045.1. NCBI lineage: Eukaryota > Metazoa > Chordata > Chondrichthyes > Carcharhiniformes > Carcharhinidae > Carcharhinus > Carcharhinus amblyrhynchos. Next base: position 33,847,452 of record NC_137332.1, on the reverse strand, counting down.
TATTACGTTTCTCCAGGATCTGTTTCCCTATCTGCTCCTCAACATCCCTGTTACTATTGGGTGGCCTATGGAAAACACCCAGTAAAGTTATCAACCCCTTCCTGTTCCAAAGTTCCACCCACAGTGACTCCATAGACAATCCCTCCACGGCGTCCACCTTCTCTACACTATCCCTGATCAACAGTGCCACTCCACCACCTCTTTTGCCCCCCTCCCTGTCCTTCCTGAAGCATCTGAATCCTGGCACCTAAAGTATCCAGTCCTGTCCCTGAGAATTCCAAGTCTCTGTAATGGCCACCACATCACATTTCCAAGCAGCAATCCACGCTCCAAGCTCATCCACTTTATTCACTACACTCCTGGCGTTAAAATAGACACACCTCAAACCTTCGGTCTGAGTGCTCCCCTTCTCCATCACCCGTCTATCCTTCTCTTACACTGTCTAAATCCTTCTTTATTTGCGAGCTAACCTCCTTGCTCCCAGTCACCTCATCTTGATTCCCTCTTTGAAGAATAGCCTAGATTCTTGAAATTTGTAATGTTTCAAGCATTAGGGATTTCAAAAGACATTTCAGGGTCCTTTGTTGTTGCAATGATCATCTCCATTGGCCAGGACTGGCCTCAGAGCTGTAAATGATCTTTGTCCAATTCCCAAGGAATTTGGTCTCTGGTCTCTGCAGTCACAGTGATCATTAGTGTCTCTTTAGAGATAATGGTGGGAATTTTCCCATCCCACCTGCCAACATGATAAATGATTTGATAAACTAGCAGATAGTGATCACAGCAATTTGACGTAACAAGTCCATGCCTGAAGACTTAATTTACTTTTTTTAATGGCCTTATTAACCTGCCCTGCTACTTTTAGTGATTTTATACTCCACATGAACCTCTTCCCACCCTTCTTCATCCAACCCCATTAATACATCCTTCTATTCTCTTTCTGCCTCTTATTTATCTTGCTTACCCTGAAATACGTCTATGCTAGTTGTTTCAACTACTCCTTGTGGTAGGACGTTCCACATTCCTCACCACTCTCTGAGTCAAGTTTCTCTTGAATTCCCTATTAGTTTTATTTTTGCCTATCTTATATTTATGGTCCTGTGGATATCTTCTCCATTTGTACCTCGTCAAACTTTTCATAATTTTTAAGATCTTTAACAGGTCATTCCTCAGTGTTCTCTATCCTAGAGAAAAGATCACATCCTGTTCAATTTTTCCTGATGGGCATGACCTCTCAGTTCTGACATCATGTTTGCATATTTTCTCATGCCTCCATATTATTTTTACAACAATGGAAACTAGAACAGCTTGTTCTAGTTTCTCCAAATCTAACCAAATATGTAATTTCTTTGCTTTTCAGTCCTGCCCCTCTAAGGATGAACCTTTGGTGTTTTGTTTGCTTTTGACACAAACTCATTAATCTGCATCACTACTCTTGAAAATGTTTCTATCCATATTTCCACATCCCTTTATAAGACCCTTGTCAGGCCTCATTTGGAGTATTGTGCGCAGTTCTGGTCGCCTCACTATAGGAAAGATGTAGAAGCTATTGAAAGGGTGCAGAGGAGATTTACAAGGATGTTGCCTGGACTGGGAGGCATGCCTTATGAAGTTAGGTTGAGGGAGCTGGGACTCTTTTCCCTGGAGAGACGAAGGTTGAGAGGCGACCTGATAGAAGTTTACAAAATGTTGAGAGGAATAGATAGGGTGGACTCTCAGAGGCTATTTCCCCGGTTTGAAATGGTCGCTACGAGAGGACACAGATTTAAGGTGCGGGGAGGGAGGTTCAGAAGTGATGTTAGGGGTAAGTTTTTCACTCAGAGGGTGGTGAGTGAATGGAATCGGCTGCCGTCAGTGGTGGTGGAGGCGAACTCGCTGGGGTCTTTTAAAAGACTTCTGGATGAGTATATGGGGTTTAATGAGATTGAGGGTTATAGATAGGTCTGTAGGTTGGTAGGTGATGTGGTCGGCGCAACTTGTGGGCCGAAGGGCCTGTTTGTGCTGTAGTGTTCTATGTTCTATGTTCTATGTTCTATCCCTCTGCTCCTCTGGTCATTTATTTTCCAAGGCATATGTGGCCTCCTTATTCCTGCTACCATAATGTGCCATCTGTTTTTGGTGGTGGCAGTTGAAAGATAAACTTTGGCCAGAATTCCAAGAACTAGCATTGCCAAATGTGATTAAATGTATCCCTGGAGGTTTCATCGCATGACTTGCCCTCCCCCCTCCAATCACTCTTCAATCAATAAATCCATTGTTGTGACATGCTACCTTTCTTCACTAACTGGAAAGCCAAAAGACTCATTACCCGATTGGATGATGCTCAACTCACAGCCACACAGACTATTTCCAGCCATGTTCAATATTCTTATACCTATTAAAGAGAATTGGTCAAAGAATATTAGGAGTGACTATAGATGGGATTTTACAACCGCACTCACCCTGAAACTGGAAAATCCCACCCAAGGTCAATTGGCTTCTCCATGATCCTCCCCTTGCCCGCTCCAATTCCCGTGGCAGACAGAACAGGAAACTTCACCCCTACATTTTTCATGTCCCTATGTTTTCTCCAGCAGTGTCCCATGTTCAATTCCTGGCGATTCCAGGTCAATTTTGGAAGTTGGCAACCCTCCTAAGAACTCTGCTTTTTCTCAAGTGCTGTCAATAGATCTTTTATGTCCACCGGGGTCTCAGTAAGACATCCTTGAAAGGGAGCACCTCTAAGGCTGCAGCACTTGCCCATTCAATACTACACCACTAAATCAGTCTAGATTATTTGCTCAAGTCTCTGTGGTGGGGTTTGAACTCACAATCTTCTGGCTTGGAAAAGGAGTATTACTGAGGCATGGTGAATATCAAGCACCACCAAAAGTGGGATTTAAGTGTGGTTGGAGGGTGTTGTAAACCAAACTGAGTTGGCATTTTCTTGCATGATTAAGTTGCAAAGCTCAAAGGAATTGAAAGCTGTTAGCAATGTTACTTTAAAATGACAGGGGCTGATCTGATTTATTTTATTTTCATGTCAAATGGAATTTCTCAAGCTCAGCAGTGATGAAAGGGCCAAAGACAAAACTGTTTAACTACTTCAGAAGATATATTGAATTGTTTGCCTCCAACTCTTTGTCAACATTTGTATTGATTGAGTTGGAATTTCAGATTTAACTACGTTTCAGTAAATTTGTTTAGGGTGAAGGTAATCACTCTAGTTGGTTAACCAATGATAGGTCATCCACGTGATCTGATATAAAATGACTGGTACTGGTTAAGCAGAGAAGCGTCTAAGACCGTCGTCACAGCAGGTAATGGATCTGCAATATTTAGAGCCATGTATGGCATCATATAGCTGTTTTACATTAATTCTGAATTATTAGAAGTAAGCAGTGATCTAATATTTAACCATGGGGATTAAAGGAGAACAGAAAGATCAAATGGAAAGTAAAGAGGTTTTATATATCATCTTAATTATGAAATTTTATGGATTTTTTTTACACTTGACCATCTTTTATTTTCCAAATTCTCTATTCTGCATTCTCAATAAAGTAATATTCACAATATTTATGAATAGTAATAAAATTTAACATAAAACCTGTGTGAGAATGCCTTGAAATTATAAGTACAGAAAAAATGATCACATTATTCATGGAGGGTGCAAGGAAAGTTAGATTGCTGATTGGGCAGCATGGTAGCACAGTGGTTAGCACTGCTACTTCACAGTCCAGGGACCTGGGTTCGATTCCCAGCTTGGGTCACTGTTCGTGTGGAGTTTGCACATTCTTCTCGTGTCTGCGTTGGTTTCCCCCAGGTGCTCTGGTTTCCTCCCACAGTCCAAAGATGTGCGGGTTAGGTTGATTGACCATGCTAAAATTGCCCCATTGTGTCCTGAGATGTGTAGGTTAGAGGGATTAGCAGGTAAATGTGTAGGGATATGGGGGTAGGGCCTGGGTGGGATTGTGATTGGTGCAGACTTGATGGGCCAGATGGCCTCTTTCTGCACTGTAGGATTTCTATGATTCTATAATTGAAACTAAATGACTGTTAAGATTTTGTTGTAGATGTTTACCTTGATAATTATCATCACCTGCCATTGGTACAAATGAAATTTATTGAATTGTATTAATTGTGATCTCAGATGCCGTCAGTAACTTGTTGCAGTTAAAAAGGAATTGTTGCATTATCTTTACATGCTTTAGTGAAGTGAAGTAGTTTTACCTAAGCTGGCAGTGTTGATGTTATGATGTTATGAACAAAAAGAGCTGCGGCTTCAGCTTAATATGCACATTGTTTTAAATTTAAAGTTTACAGTTTGGTATTTTAAAGTGAGATGTTGAGCAGGATTTTCCTGCCGCGCTCACCCCAAGGCTGGCGATTCCTGCCGAGGTCAACTTTGCATGGTCCGCCCCTATCTGCTACAATTCCCGTAGTGGGTAGGACAGGAAAACTCTGCTTATTAAGTGTTTACTATTGGCGAGAATTTTACCATTCTGCCCACCATGGGAATCGGAGTGGGCAAGGGGCGGACAATGGGGAAGTCAGTTGACCTTGGAAGGGATTTTACAGCTTTGGGAAGGGTGAGGCTGTAAAATCCCAGCCATTGTGTCTAATATGTTATTGTTTTTATTCATGTTCATCAGAGTTAGTATAGTTAGGGTTTTCAAAGTATTTAGCAACTATTTTCGAATCAAATTGCTTTGTTAGGTTGATTCTGTTTTGTGCCACATGGATTAAAGAACCAGGTATTTCAAACATGACAAATTTCTGGTCTCCACTGCACTTGGTCATTTTAAAAAAGGGCAAAGCATTGCTCAAACTTGACTACTGCCAAGTAATAAATGGACTATTTGCAGTTTGGCAAACTGTGAGTGGAGGAAAGCCACAGGGCTATTTACGATCCATAACGATCAGGATAATGGAATGATCTGCGCTAGTCTCTCTGGTGCACTCTGCACCACAACTATTTACGTTCCATATTCATGATTTAAATGAAGAGGTGGACTGTATTGTTGTCAAATCTGCGGATGATACAAAGGTAGGAAAGCAAGTTGTAAGGAAGATAAAAAAAAGTTTGCAAAGGGTTACAGTTAGTTTAAATGAGTGGAAAAAATTTTGATAGAGTACAATGTGAGGAAATTTGAGATTGTCCACTTTGGAAGGAAGAATGGGAAAACAGAATACTAATTAATTAAAGAAACTGCAGAATGCCCTAGCACAGAGGGATCCAGCAGTGTCCTTATGCACAAATCATGGAAAGTTATACAATACATTAAATAATTGAGAAGGCAAATTAAATAATAGCCTTTATTGCAAGGGGTGTGGTTTATAAAAGTAGGGAAGTCTCACTACAACGTATAGGTTGTTGATGAGATCTCACCCACTGTTTACAGTTTTGGTCTCCTGACTTAAGAAAGGATATGCTTACGTTGACAGCAGTTCAGAGAAGGTTCACCATGCTGATTCCTGGTTTGACAAAGTTGTCTTATGAGGAAAGGTTAAGCAGGTTGAATTTACAAACATTGGAGTTTAGAAGAATGAGAAATGATCTTGAAATATATAAGATTCTGAGAAGGTTTGATCGGGTGAATGCTGAAAGAATGAATGAAATTCTCCCAAAAAATTTTGAAGTGTCATAACGATCAGGATAATGGAATGATCTGCGCTAGTCTCTCTGGTGCACTCCGCACCACAATCCTCTGACATTCAATCACTTTCTTGGAGAATTGGGAATTTTGTGCCACTACTGGGGGTAGATGGGGCCTAAACACACTGGTAAGCCCAGCTTCAGAATGCCCCAGTGAGATTTCGCAAGAGCATTCCGATATCAGAATCCACTGGGAGACCCACTCCCTCACCCCAAGGACATCGGGACTCCCCCTCATCGGCAGCATGTTCCCCCATCCCCTCCCCAACATGGGTCACTGGCTTTGGGGCATTGGGACCCTCCCAATGGCTCCTTCTACCTGACCCTGACATGCTCCTCTTATCAAGATCGCATTCACGATCCACCCCTGCACAATCCCTCCTTCAGACCCCTCCCACGTGGCCCCCACTCAGGCCACACCCCCTTGGCACTGCCCAACTAGCACACCGGTGGTGCCCACCTGACATGCTGATAGCCAACTGGCACTGCTGGGCTGTCCAGTGGTCACAGCCAGGTACCACCAGTATGCCAGGTAGACACTGCCTAGCGCGCACCATCCAGCCGTGCCCCGACCACCCCAAGGCTTCAGTGGCCTCTAAGCCCCCCACTGTAACAAGTCCATGAGGTTTCCACTAGTGGAGACCAATAGTGATTTTCACTATTATCACACTGTGCCTGAAGCCTGGTGAATTGTGCGTGCTGGGAGTTGAATGGGCTACGCATATTTAAATATGCTAATCGGACATGCACCTTTCTGGGTACGATCTGAATGGCGCCATTAGGAAGGGGCCAAGAGAATCGCAAATTGTTTGTTGTTGGGTGTGAAGTGGATTTTTAGGCCAGCAAGCTATTCTCCAGGACAAACATGATCCACTAAAGGTGTGGCAATGTCGGAGAATTACCCCCAATGTTTCCCCTTGTGGGGGGGTTTCCAACTGGGAATACAGTTTACAATAAGAGGTCTCCCATTCAAGACAAAGTTGAAGAGAAAATTCTTCTCTCAGTATCATTAGTATTTTGATTTCTCTTCCCCAGAGAGTGGAGGCTGGATGATTGAATACATCCAAGGCTGAATGAGGCAGAATTTTGATTGATAAGGGAGTTAAGGCCACTATCAGATCAGCTATGATTTTATTGAATGCCGGAGCAGGTTTGATAAGCCTATTGATCTGTTCCTGCTCCTATTTCAACTAATATCATGAGTGACAATCACATGAGAGCAGAAAATCTGCCTTCCCACTCATCTTGAGAAGGATAGGGAAGCAAAAGGTAAACTAACACAAAAAATGAATGAAGGAAACTTCTTAAAATTTTAATAAATTCCTGCGTCATCAACCTACAAAAATGAAATTTGATGTTATAAATATTTGATGAATTTCTTTCCTCCCCACCCTACTTTTCAAACCCTAACCTTGTTAACATCTTGAGAAATTGTGCTTGAATTGAAACATTTACGACACACTATCTTTGCTGTATCTCTGCCTTTGTAGAATTTATCTTTTTTTGTTAATTATCTCTTTGTATCCTCTTTGTTTCTCAGTCTGCGTTCATTCCCTCCCTCAACTTCCCATCCCCTCAATATTTGCCCTTCATCTCTGCGCTGTCCTTGCATTTAAGCTCCATTCTCTCTTTTCTTTGCAGAATGTCTATATCCTGTGTTGTCTGTCCTTTGCATTCTTTCCTCATTTATGTTGTATTTTTCACTCTACCTAAACCTGCTGCCTCCATTCATTTGTTTCTCCTCCATTCTGCTGAGTCTTCCCCTTTCCTTATATAATCTCCCTGTTTTTATCTGTCCTTTTCACTCCCTTAATATCTACATTTCTGTTCACTTTACTTTTAGGTTCTGAGGGTGAAAAATTAGGCTTAAGGACCCAAAATGGTGTCTGATGCAAACACGCACACATTTCAATTAGACTAAACACCATCTTGGTGAGGGTGGACAGGCAGTGGCATAATGGTATTGTCACTGGATTAGTAATCCAGTGACCCCTAGCAAGATCTGGGGGCCTGGGTTCACAATCCCACCACAGCAGATGGTTTCATTTGAATTCAATAAAAATTTAGAACTAAAAGCCTAATGATGGCCATGAAACAATTGTCAGGAAAAACCTATCTAGTCCACTCATATCCTTTAGAGAAGAAAATCTGCTGTCCTTACACAGTGTGGCCTACATGTGACTCCAGATCCACAACAGTGTGGTCTGAAATGGAGAGCATTTGGAATGGACAATAACTGCTGACCCAGCCAATGACGCTCTCACCCCTTAAATCAATAAAGAAAATGCATGCACAACAACATCAATTAACATACAACACTGATTGACTGTTGACAATAGTGATGTTTTTAAGCTCCATGATCCAGCTGACTCCCTCCCACAGACAAACACATGTTGAACAGCAGGAAGGATATGTCCCCCACCCTACACCAGTGCAACTTAAACTGATTATCAGCCACTTGGCAGATTGATTTCTTTTGGCTCTTGCCATTATTGCAGAAGTGTTTGGTGCTTTGTGTGCGAGGAATGCTGTGCGGGCAGGTGCCGACTTCAAGGCGTCAACAAAAACCAGTTGCTCAGAGACATGAGTGTTCTAGAACATATTACAAAATAGGATCAGAAGGAGGCCATTCACCTTTGAGTGCAGCATGACAGAGAACAACCAGACACGGTGCAGAGCTTGGCAAGATGCTAAAGAGGGAGGAGGAGGAGGAGAAAGGGGCAGAAGAGTTCGCAGCTCTCTGGGGTATATCCGCCTAGGGTGTCCAAGGAGCTTTTTTTTTTACCTGAATGTTAACAAGGAACACTGTGCAAGTTATCTTTTTAAAATTTGTTCATCAGATGAGAGCATCTTAGGCAAAGCCAATATTTGTCATCCATCCCTAAGCGCAAGGAAAGCTAAATATTTCCCCCCTGTGTGGACTGCCCATGAAGCCCAAATTTGACTGCAGCATCAGTGAACACAACTCCAATTCTGTATTCACCATGCCCATCCTTCCCTTTGTCACTGACTATTGCAGCAGCCACATGCAAAACTAAAATTTACCGCAAAATAAACATTCTAAAGTGAATTTAGAAATGCAAATCACTCTGGAGACCTTTGGAAATTTTGGCTTACAAATGAGAGTAATCTCACATACAGGATTTGAGTGCAGGAGTAACGATGTCTTGCTGCAATTGCATAGAGTCTTGGTGAGACCGCACCTGGAATATTGTGCGCACTTCTGGTCTCCTCTTCTCAGGAAGAATATACTTGAGATAGACAGAGTGCAACAAAGATTCATCAGGTTGAGTCTTGAGACGGCTGGCTTGTCCTGAGGAGAGATTGAGGAGATTGGGCCTCTCTTATTCTCTGGGGTTCGGATGAATGAGAAGTGTTTGCATTGAAGTGCACAAAATTTTTACAGGGCTTAACAAGGTATATACGAGAAGGATGTTTCCCCTGGCTTGGGGGGCAGCCTAGAACCCAGGGATACATTCCCAGAATAAGGGATAAACAATTTAGGACTGAAAGGATTCTTCACTCAAAGGGTAGTGGATCTTTGGAATTCTCTATCCCAGAGGGCTGTGGAGGTTCAGCCATTGAGGATGTTCAAGGGAGGAATCGATAGATTTCTAGATAGTGATGGCATCAACAGGTATGACACAGTGCAGGAAAATAGCATTGGGGTAGAACATTAGCTATGACCTAGCTGAATGGTGAGCTCCAGGGGATGAATGGCCAGCTCCAGCTAATATTTCCTACAGGTTTAGAGTGGCAGAAATATGCAGAAACATAAGGTGAATATAACATAGTTTCACATCTACTTTGTTTCTTTTACAGATTGAAAGCCAGTGATCATGATTACATTCCTTCGTGTTTCGATTGCAACATTGCTTCTGGCAGTTTGTTGTTATGGAGACAGGTGTCTATCAGGATTAAATCACAAGGCAATTCCTGGTCCTGAGCCAGGCATGAGGGCATGCCAACTATACTCCCAATGTAAGTTAAAGCCACCAAGCCAAAGGCAAATGAAAAATTAGCAGCCGCATGCTTCTCCTTTGGGAAATAAAGACAAACTTTGAATGACATTGGGAAGTCAAGAAACAGAGAAGACCAACTGTAATGACCTCAATGAGGCCAATGAGATTGGTCCCTTGGAGTATGAGCTCCCTGATTGAGGTACCTGAGCCGCTGCTCAGGAATCAGCTCCTCCAGCTGTATAAATTCAGGTGGCTGGCGGAATGGAGGGCCACGGACACCGGGGTGACCAGGATTGGGGACGTGCTGGATGGTGGGGGAGCATGCTGGATGAGTTCCCACGTACTGGCTGAGCACGCAGCCAAAGCCATCCAAAACCTTAGGACAGTCGTGCTTGGACCTGAGTGCACACGCGGTCTCAAGGCAGGGCAGGCGTGCAGTGGGATCCCACCTGAGTGTGCACCTGCTTGGACAGAATTTCACATTGGCTCCAAGCATAGACACACCACCCACCGCCACCCCCACCCCCACCTCCCGCCCAACCGCCCAGGGTTAGGAACCCCACAGCATGAGTCGCCTCATAGAAATGCCCTCCGTGCCTTTTGCCACCGTATAGAGGCGTTCCCTGTACGGGCTGCTGCTGCACACTCTCCACTACCGATTTCTCACCTATCACCCGGATATACCTTGGCAGGCCTTGTTGATGCCAGTCCCCAGAGGAAGTCCCTCTATGGAGGGATCTCCCCCAACTATTTTGAGGACCTGGGGTGGTGGGTGCAGTACGCAGCACTATCATACAACTAGGTTTTTTTGGTTCACGGCTCCCAAGCTTGTCCTTTTTGCACTCTTGTGGAGTCCGTGGACCATGTCAACGTTATGTGTTATCAGTTGCACACCCTTTTCAGTTTCCTGAAAAACCTTTTACTGATGTTTTGTTTGTACTTCAGTCCTACACTACTAATCAACAGGCACCTGGTGTGGAGGGGTTGGGTGGGTTGGGGGGAACGACTATGTTCCAGCCAGGTGTCCCGAGAGAATGAGCATGAAGTGTCCATGGGCACAGTTGATGTCTTCTGTGCCTGCAGGGACTGGGGTAAATTATAGACCCTGATAATCGCATTTTAATTTGATGTTTTAAGTTTCCTTAGTGTTTTGATTTTTTGTTCGGCCTGTACCCCCTCTTTTTGTGGAGCTGCCCCTTTTAATTTGTCCCTAAGTTAATTTGATTTTGTGTAATTTGTTGGTACCCAGACAGAAGTCCCTGATTGAGGTCATGATTGCCTGCCCAATCAGGGAGTCTCACCTGTGTATATCTTGAGGAGTGATGTGGAGATGCCAGCGTTGGAATGGGGTAAACACAGTAAGAAGTCTCACAACATCAGGTTAAAGTCCAACAGGTTTATTTGGTAGCAAACACCAATAGCTTTCGGAGCGCTGCTCCTTCATCAGGTAGATGGGAGTTCTGTTCACAAACAGGGCATGTAAAGACACAAACTCAATTTACAGAATAATAATTGGAATGCAAGTCTTTACGCTAATCAAATCTTAAAGGTACAGACAATGTGAGTGGAGAGAGCGTTAAGCACAGGTTAAAGAGATGAGTATTGTCTCCAGACAGGACAGTTAGTGAGATTTTGCAAGTCCAGGCAAATCGTTACAGATAGTGTTGTGTCTTTATATGCCCTGTTTGTGAACAGAACCCCCACTCACTTGATGAAGGAGCAGCACTCTGAAAGCTAGTGGCTTGTGCTACCAAATAAACCTGTTAGACTTTAACCTGGTGTTGTGATACTTCTTACTGTATCTTGAGGAATGTCAGGGTCACTGCCACTCTGGAATTTGACTTTGTACCTGAGGCACTTTTAGAAGTGGAATTGAGTTTGTAAATGAAGGGAATGTGGTGAAGGCACATCAGCCTCTGAGGAGTTATTTCACAAACCATCCAGCCATTCCTAAAAATCCATTCCATTGACACAGTGGTTAGCATTGCTGCCTCACAGTGTCTGGGACCTGGGTTCAATTCCTGCTTCAGGGGATTGTCTGTGTGGAGATCGCACGTTCTCCCTACTGTATGGGTTTCCTCTGGGTGCTCCAGTTTTCTCCCTCAGTCCAAAGATGTGCAGGTTAGGTTGATTGGCCATGCTGAATTGCCCCTTAGTGTCAGGGACATTAGCAAGGCAAAAACATGGGATTACAGAGATAAGACCTGGGTGGGATTGTTGTTGGTGCAGGCTCGATGGGCCAAGTGACCTCTTTCTGCACTGTAGGGATTCTACGATTCTATGATCTGCAAGTTTTAGACAAGGCTCCTGACTGGGTTGCTTTCCAGGTTACATTTGGAGTACTGTGCGCAGTTCTGGTCGCCTCACTATAGGAAGGACGTAGAAGCTATTGAAAGGGTACAGAGGAGATTTACAAGGATGTTGCCTGGACTGGGAGGCATGCCTTATGAAGTTAGGTTGAGGGAGCTGGGACTCTTTTCCCTGGAGAGACGAAGGTTGAGAGGCGACCTGATAGAAGTTTATAAAATGTTGAGAGGAATAGATAGGGTAGATTCTCAGAGGCTATTTCCCCGGGTTGAAATGGTCGCTACGAGAGGACACAGATTTAAGGTGCGGGGAGGAAAGTACAGAAGTGACGTTAGGGGTAAGTTTTTCACTCAGAGGGTGGTGAGTGAATGGAATCGGCTGCCGTCAGTGGTAGTGCAGGCGAACTCACTGGAGTCTTTTAAAAGACTTCTGGATGAGTATATGGGATTTAATGGGATTGGGGGTTATAGATAGGTCTATAGATTGGTAGGTGTTGATGTGATCGGCGCAACTTGTGGGCCGAAGGGCCTGTTTGTGCTGTAGTGTTCTATGTTTTATGTTCTATGTTCTATTTGCTACTTTTTTTCCAACAGCCTCATGCTGCTTTTCCAACTACACTGAACAGCTGGCTGTTTCCCCGGTCACCAAGGTGCAGAATACCTACTGGAACCGATGTGGTCAACTGAGCTCACAGTAAGCCAACATCTTATTCAAAACATTTAAGAATTCCGAATCCTTAAATTTTTGAATGGTCTCTGTTCCCTTTCAGTGGAGCTAGTCCAGGTTATGGTTATTGAAGATAATAGCCAGAGTTTATGAAACTTGACTTGAACCCATCAGTTCAAATCACACCATGCCAAGTTGTGTCATTGAAATCAAAAAATAAAATCTGGTGATTTGTATCCCACAAGATCATTGTGAAGCTGTAACAATACAATTGGGTGAAAGGTCCTTCAGGGAAAGGTCCTGCCATCCCTCATTAGTCTGGCTCATGAGTGTTATTCCTGTTCCATACTAACAATAACAACTTGCATTTATATAGCACCTTTAAGATAGAAAATTGCCCTTGGCACCTCACGGAGGCATAATCAGACACAAAAGGACACAGAGGTGAAAAGGGAGAATCTAGAAGGAATGAACAAAAGTTGGTTGATGGGATTTTTTTTAATGAGGATCTCAGAGGAGAAAAGGCAGAGGGGCTTAAGCAGTAAATTTCAGAGTTTTGGCCTTAGATGGCTGTAATCAAGACCACCAAGGGTGAGGTGAAGAGAAATAGATCCACAAATGGTCAGAATTACAGGAAAAAAGTTTACATGGCATTGGAATTTTATTGTTGGTGGCCCAGGGCTTAATGTAGATAAGGAAGAATAGGGATACATGAGGGGGATAGAATATGAGTGCTAAAGTTACCAATTAACAATGAGCTGAAGTTCACATAGTTAGAAAGGGGACAGAGGACAACCAGGAGAACATTGAAATTTGTATCTGGAGATTTAAAGGTTTCAGTAGCGGATGAAGTAAGGCAGAGGCAAAGGCAGGTTATGTGATGGAGGCAGAAGTTGGCAGCATTTGCAAATGGGCCAAAAGTTCTGCCTGAAGTCGGAGAGGAGTCTGTGGAATCTGGTTTAGCTTGAATCAATGGCCAGAAAGGAATCAGTGTTAGGAATATGAAGTTTGTGATGTGACCAATGTCTGCAGTCTTCCTTGTGTTCCCTTGGAGAAAATAATGGCTCGTCTGAGCTTGAATATCAGACAAGCAATATAAAGCAGTCTCTCAGTACAGAAGCAATGAAGGAACTGAGAATGGTGAAGAGGTAGAATTTGATAGTTGATATTCATTGGCCTAAGGACAAACTGTAAACAAACAATGAATAACCACATCCCAATAATAAACTTTAAAAACCATTTTGTTGTATTAATCAACAAATGATGTGTGTGTTTGGTTGAATGACTATGCTAAGTTGCCTTTGAGTGTCAGAGAGAATAAGGGGCAAATATGTGGGGTCACGGGGATTGGCTTGATAGGCTGACAGCCTCCTTCTGCACTGTAGGGATTCTACTTCATGATTCTATGAATATTTTTGCACTCATATCACATTCCTATGTGCACTGTTTTAACAGAAGACTAACCAATTTGAAATAAACAGGTTAATATCGGAGCTAAAATTCAGATTGAAGAATCTCATGTGGACATGTTAATGTCTTCAAGTGTAGTTTCTAGGTAAGAAAGAGGTAAAGGAAAACATTAGTACAGACAGATATTCTATTTTCACTGATGATATTATGCACATTAATGTGATGGTGCTTTCATGACAGTGCTGCAAAAAAAAAGAACAAAGAACAAAGAACAACCCAGCACGGGAAACAGGCCCTTCGGCCCAACGAGCCCGCGCCGCCGCATCGCCCTACACCTATTCTACCCTGCATGTCTACGAATGGGACCCTACTCAGTTCAGAGTGATTTCCATTGCTGTGTTTGATAAACAGAAGAAAACTCCCCTTTGAAGCAAGAGCAGCTTTATCACATTGTTTGCAGATTGATACATGTAGTTTTATTTTGAATTGGTATTTAAATATTTGAATGCTAAAGCCAGCATAACATGATTTACAGAAATACAGTTTTTGCCAAAAAAGAACTCTCCTTCAATGACGATTACTATACAATACTTAGAGCCATCTTTACAAAGAAGCTATTATGATTTAAATATTAATAACAAAGCAAATCATGTTGAGGAATTGAGCTGTGAGTCATATTTCTTCCATATAAGTCGCATATGCTACAATATGGAAACAAATAAGGTGAAATGGTTATACCTGGGAGCAGACCATCTTTCCTGTGGAAAGATTATCAGAATAAAACTTCAATAAATTGCAAGAAATATTGTAGAGTGATTACTGATTATCTGTTGTTATGCATTACTGCAGGTGTGAGGAGTACATGAAAAAAATTGATTGTTTCTATCATTGCTCACCCCATACCTTCCACTGGATCAATCCCAATAATTCATATTCAATTCTTGCTGTTCCAATCTGTCAGGGCTTCTGTGATGACTGGTAAGTTTTTTTAAAAATCTTTCTGTTGAAGCTCTTTTATTACATTTCATCTTTTTAACAATGTAAAATGCTTTGCAGAATTCTCCCTTCTGGGGACTAAGTCCTGTGGCAGGGGTGGGAACATATATTATTTCCCATTGTGGAGGCCATTGGAAAAACACATTAAATCTTCCAGCCCTGACCTCATTAATTATGACACTGGGTGTTTTGCAATGTATTCCATGGTGGGGTAGCCTGATGGCATCTTGTCCACCACTTATCCAAATGCAAAGTTGAAAAGGCACCCAACATCACTGACCCACAATTGGAGAAAGAAGGTGAGCTTCCTGAAAATGGAGCGAGATCTCCAGGATCACTCTGAGGCTGGCCACTCCAGAAAACACTGGATCTGGAAGATCCACTTGTGGATGCTGAAATGAGATGTTAAACCAAATCCCCATCTGCCTGCTCGGATAAATGGAAAAGATTTCTTTGCACTATTTTGAAGAGCAGGGGTCTGCCTGTGTGGAGTTTGCACATTCTCACCATGTATATCCTGAAATTAACATCACAAAAAAGACCAGAAAATGCTGGAAAATCTCAGCAAGTCTGACAGCATCTGTGGAAAGAGAATAAAGCCAACATTTCAAGTCTGGATGACCCTTCAGAACTCTGATGAAGAGTCATCCTGACTCAAAACGTTGGCTATATTTCCTCTCCACAGGTGAGATTTCTGTTTCAGATTCTAGCAATCGCAGTATTTTGCTTTTATCACAAAAAACAGATTATCCGGTCATTATCACCTTGCTGCATGTTAATGTTTGCAGTGTGCATAAAGCCTGTCACATTTCTAATATCACAAAAGTGACAACACTTCAAAAATTCTTCATTAGCTGTAAAGCACTTTGAAAACTACTTTGTAAATTCACACCTTTTCTTTTTTCTCTAATGCTTAACTTAAAATACATATAATAGTGATAGGATTTGACAAAGGTGTTTCCGGAAAAGGAGTTTGTAAATATTGAAGCCTTTTAAATGTATTATTTGGTCAATTTTGTATTCATCAAAGGTTAATGTTTAGTTTTGAGCAATGTCCATCACTGATAGAGTTCCACACTCAAGCCCAGTCTAGAAGTTTTATTCAGGTCCCAGGAAGAAGTTGCAGTGGGACAATGGAGGAATCATGCAAGTGTGCAGTATTCCCACTCTGGTAATTCACCAATGCAACAAAGGCTGAGCTTATCAGTGAAAGTGATAATAAAGCAATTGTTAATGAACAAACATTTGTTGTCTATAGGTTTGCAGCCTGTAGAGACGACCTGACCTGTTCTAGAAACTGGGTTTCTGATTGGGAATGGGATGATCATGGAAATAACTGCAGAAATGAATGTATTCCATACCATCAGGTAAGATTAGTAAAATTGCATTTTAATTCAATTTTGGTGAGGGACTTAACACACAGACATGGTAATGCAAATAATGTAAGGGACATATATTTATTTGGTAATGCATTAAAAGAGGTAGTAACCCCATGATTAATTAGGGATCTTATAAATCAGTTTTATTGGTGTCCACCATAAATTATGGAATTTTGTATCATTAGGTTGTTAAACATGAATTCTCTTGTTGTGTATTGGCATTGTGTATTGTGACCAATAGACATTCAGCACCAAGTTTGTTCAAAAAAGCTGTGGGTGGCACAGTGGTTAGCACTGCTGCCTTATAGCACTAGGGACCCAGGTTCAATTCCAGGTTCGGGTCACTATCTGTGTGGAGTTTGCACATTCTCCCTGCTTCCTCCAGGTGCTCCAGTTCCTCCCACATGCCAAAGATTTGGTTGGTTGGCCATGCTAAATTGTCTCTTAGTGTCAGGGGGATTAGCAGGGTAAATATGTGGGGTTACAGTGGGGGGTAGAGCCTGTAGGGATTGTTGTTGGTGGTGGCTCGATGGGCCAAATGGTCTCCTTCTGCACTGTAGGGATTCTATGATCTTCTATTAGGTGTGAGTTGAGCAGTGGGTGTAGCCTATCGACAATAATAATTATTTTTAACAAAGACATTTACCATGGTAAAATGTCTCAACAGCACATCACAGAGGCGTGGGTAAAATGGACTCTGAACCCAAAGAAGGTGATGTTAGGAGTTAGCAAAGAGATGGTTTCAGAGGATCTAAAAGACCAGAGGGAAGTAGAGCTAGAGGGTTTAAGGAGGGAATTCCAGGAGGGAGGCTGAGACCACTGATGACATGGTCACCAATAGTGGGGTGAAGGGAGGTGGTGGATCAGCACCGGAGAATGCAAGGTTTAGGGCTGGAGGAAATTATAAATGTAGGGAGAAGAGATGCCATAGACAGATTTCAGCAGAAGTAAGAGAATTTTAAATTTGAGGCATTGGAGGACTGAGAGACTGTCTTGGACATGGATGATGCACAAACTGAATTTGATGCAGAATATGTTAGGGGCAGCAGACTTTTGAAAGCTTATGGAGGATGGAAAGCTGGCTAGAAATAGTTAAGCATGGAACTAAAAAAACACATGGATAAGAATTTCAGAGGGAGGTGGACTGAGCTGAGTGAAGGGTAATGTTGTGCAAGTGGAAATGGGCTTTGTGATGAAGATACAAGAAAGGTGTCTCAAAACTGACAACCTTGGGACCAAGTCAGTGCTAAATTTGGATTTTGGATTTTGCTGGTTTTGAGAGAAAAAAATCAGGGCTTTAATTCAATTAACAAGGGGTGTATGAAATCAAGAGAATACATTTTGAAGTGTTTCCTGTCCAACTGAGTTTATCACCTTTCTAGAATGCCTTCCTGCCAAGGAGTTTTACCTGTCTTTTCCATTGCTGCTAGCAAACTTGGATCTGACATACTGGGGGTATCTACTGGATTATTTAACATGATTGCTTTGATTTTATTGCTCTACTCATTGTATCACTGTCATTACCTGTATCCCGACTTGTATAATTTTAACCTGCATTGCCTTAAAAATGTCTGGTTTTCTAGTAGCTGTATTTTTGATACTACACTGTAATATGCGCTCAGAAGCTCAGTTTGCGGTCAAATAAGATGTCACGGTTGCAACGAGTTTGGTTCAGCCAAAGACAATGGCTCGGGAAGGGACTGAGGAGTCGATGGAAAAGCTATGGTGCTAATGATAGAGGAATTATTAATGTTTAGTTGGAGGAAATTGAGGCTCTTCCTCGGCTGGATGTGAAGCGGACAGTCTGACAAAACAGAGATAGTGGACGGATTGAGAGAGATGCTGAAGATGTACAACTGGGTGTTGTCAGTACATATATGGACTCTGATCACATGTCAGCAAATAAAAAGGCAGCACTTAGTTGAGCCAAATGTGGGGTTGCGGCATCAATTCCTGGGGATTCTGAGCAGAAGATGAAACCATTGTTGGTGATGCTATGGCAACGACTGGATAGGTATAAATGGAATCAAATGGAGCAGTCCCACTGATTTCAATGATGGAGAATGAAGCAGTCAACCACAGCAAAGATTGCAGTGTAGCTGAGGATGTACAATATGTAACTTTTCTGGGGTCATTTCATTGCAGTGAAAGGGATAAAATCCCAACTGGGAAGATTCAGACGGACAATTGCAGAATATGTGAGCTGCAGATAGGCTAGTGTCTTTGCTTGGAGCTTTCCAGGGAGGCAATTGCTGAAAAAAATGGAGGACAGCTTACGTTTGTTCTGTATAACTAGGACTGCTCACCTTGTCATCCCAGAACTTTTAAGTATCTTGTTCAAAATCATTCCAATTCTTGGGGCACTGTGGCACAGATGTTAGCACCGCTGCTTCACAGCTCCATGGACCTGGGTTCAATTCTGGCCTTGGGTGATTCTGTGGAGTTTGTATGTTCTCCTAGTGTCTGTATGGGTTTCCCCCAAATGCTCTGGTTTCCTCCCACAGTCCAAATATGAGGTTAGATGGATTGGCCATACTAAATTGTCCCTTAATGTCCCAGGATCTGTCGGTTAGGTGGATTAGCTATGGTGAACTTGTGGGGTTATGGGGATTGGGCGGAGGGGAGGGCTGAGTGGGATGCTCTTTTGGAGAGTCAGTGTAGACTCGATGGGCTGAATGGCCTCTTCCTGCACTGCAGGAATTCTGTGGTTCTAATGGTCTTGTGAAGGGACTTTCTCCACATGCACTCAAATATCAATCGGGGACTCTTCCTCATGCCTGAATTCTGTGCTTGAAGACAGGCCCTTGTACTGAACCATGGCAAAGTGCCATGATCTTTTACCACAGATCAGGTGTGGAGATAGACCTGAGTCTGTCTCAGCCAGAACAGGGATCAAACCCTAGTCTGTTGGCTTTAATCTGATCCAGAAGCTAAGCTAACTGACTTCCCTCTACTCTTTCCTACGGAGCTACAAAAGCATACAGAGGCACACAGTTGGAGAAATGGCAACAATTATAGTCTGTTGGCAGCTTTAGCTTCTCCAAGGTCTTGGCTCAACCTGTGTGGAAATAATACATCGTATAGCACATGTTAATGACTGCTCAGTGGTCTTCCCTTGTACACGTCTGACTTTCTTGGAACATTTGAAAGACGTGGGCAGTATTTGTTGCTGTGCAGGTGCAATGATCATCGCCAATAGAAATGAGCCACAGCTATTTCACAGTGCATGATTAATTTTCTTAAAATCCTGTATATCCCCTTGTGGTAGGAAGTAGACATCTTACCGATGAAAATTACAGCTGATCTGCGCAAGTTCAGATATCCGGTCCAGAATATTGTTTGGGCCAGATGGCTTTCGAATACGTAAAAATTGAATAAACTGGCCTCCTCTGTGCCAGAGTTTGTCTCCCACAGCTTGACAAAGAAATGGCTCAGCTCAACGTTCCCTACAACGTCATAATCAGAGGACTTGCTTGTACTTCAGTCAAGCCTCACTGCCTACACTAGAAATATACTAACTGTTTCACAGGAGCTCAGAATTCTGAACTAAGTCAAAATATTTCCATATATACCCATAGCAAAGCTGAACGGTTCACTTGACTGTAAAACTATCCCCAAAACACATTCATTATCTGGAACCCTCTTGATAATCTTTGGTTGAAATGTAGTTAACCATCTTTCTAAGGAAGGTTTGCCAGACCATGCACTTGGACTCTGGGCTTGTAGTTCCACACCAAAGTGCACATTTTATTATACAACTGTAAAACTCATGGGGATATCTGTATTCATTATAGTTGCCTCCAGCTGTAACTACACGCTTATCCCATCCAATACATACATGAGAAAGTATTTCCATTCCAGCAGTTAGGAACTGTCAACAGCCTCATTATTTGTTTATTTATCTGGCCATAAAAGATTAAATCACTGCCACTCTTGATAAAAATGTTTACTGCAGCCAAGAGACACCTGCAGTGCAGACTATGCTGGGGAACTTAGATTCCTTGCCTTCATCCTCACACCAAGATGGTCTTCATGGACAGCATCATGCTGCTGGACCCATGGACTCTTCTGTGTTGCCATCTCAGATCAGTACTCCACCTGGAATGGGCTGTGCAGGGGTCTCCTTCCCCCACCCTCATTGCCACATGCCTGTGTCTATCTGGACAGGATTATGCTGAGGGACATATGCAACCATCACAACAAAGGTCCAAAGTTTAACCAGGGGTGGAGTGCAATGTACAAGGCAGGGTAACATGGAAGAAGGACTGTGCAAGGAGGGGAGATGAAAGAAATGTGCAGGGAGGGAAGGGGGTGAAGACTCATGATGGCAGGCAGAGGAGCAAGGAGGTGAATGACAAAGATGAAAAATTGAAGACAGAGGGAAGACTAAGGGAGGGAAGCTGGATCCGGACAAGGCTACATGAATAGCTCACAAAGAGGGAGATCAAAAGGAGGTATCCTTACATCACTTACTGGAAGGGGATAAACAAAGTTTCCAGATGCAGTGAGTAGAGGTCCAAATGAGGCATAGTATCTCAAGGTGATGGGCTCAGGAGGAGGGTTGTTGAATTTGTTAATTCCAATAATAGTGGTGAAAGATTAAGTCTGAGCCTTGTCTTTTACCTAAAGCAAGTTTATTCTCAGTACAGTACAGCTCAGCAGATAATCTACTTCCCCAGCCCCAGCTGTTCCAGCGGTGTCCATTTATTGATGAGTGAATGGTCATCGCCTGTCTTTTACAATGCAATTTGCTTAACAATGTAATTACCAAAGAATGCAAATGTTGAAACATTGATAGAATAGAGGAACAAACTTTTCTTGACTCAGCTAACCTTTTCCTCTGGGTTGCTGACACCCTGCATGATCTGGTGAAGGCAGGTGGGCTGTAGAGAGTGATGCTGGACTGGTGTTTTAACGATGGCACAGGGGCCATTAAACCCACAGCTGACAGTGGGCGGACCAATTAGCTGCCAGTCAGTCAGATGACTCAGAGGAGAACTCACCTGTGCATGAATAATAAGGTTTCAAGTACAAATCTGGTGTGGGATCCTGTTTTTCTGGCAAGTAGGAAAGGTGCCAGTGAAGCCACTCACCAGCATACTTAACTTCAAAATGGATGGGCGGCTGGTTTGCATGGTGTGATGGACTGGGCTATGTTCACAACCCATGTACCCATACGGTCTTGGTCAGAGCATGAGCCATAATAAGTTGTGATGCTTCAGGAATGGATACTTTCTTTGGTGCATCTGTAAAAATTTGTGAGAGTCATAGCGGAAATGCCGGATTTCCTTAGCCTCCTGAAAAATTGAGGTGAAGGTGGACTTTCTTAACTACAGCCTCAACATGGAGGGACCAGGACAGGTTGTTGGTGATCAGGGCACCTAGAAACTTGAAGCTCTTGATCATTTCACTGTTGATGTAGACAGAGGGATGTCCTCCACTATGCTTCTTGAAGTTGATGTATATCTCCTTTGTTTTACTGACATTGAGGGAGAGATTATTGGCATCACACCATTTCACCAGATTCTCTATCTCTTTCCTGCATTCCAGCTTGTCATTGTTTGAGATCTGACCCACCATGATGATGTCATCAGCAAACTTGAAAAATAAATTGGAAGGGCATTTTACCACACAGTCATAAGTGTATAAGAAGTATAATAAGGGGCTGAGGACACAGCCTTGTGGAGCATCGTTGGTAAGGATAATTGTGGAGGAGGTGTCATTGCCTATCCTTCCTCATTGCAGTTTGTGGATTAGGAAGTCTAGAATCCAGTCACAAAGGGAGGAGCCAAGCCCTAGACCATGGAGTTTGGAGATAAATTTTGTTGGCATAATGGTGTTGAAGGCTGAGCTGTTGTCAATAAATAGGAGTCCAACATAAGTGCCTTTGTTAGCCAGATGTCCCACAGTTGAGAAGAATGTGCAGGGCTATGGGAAGAAGGCAAGGGAGTGGCACAAGGAGAATTGCTTCTCTGGAAAGCCAGTACTGATATACATGGCCTCTTTCTGTGCTATAATTGCAATTCTGTGATGAAGTGGGAACAGCCCCATTGCTTTCCAGGTGAGAATTAACAGAAAGAAGGAAAAGAACTATGTTTGAAGTTTATTAGGTTCTAAATGGGATACAATAAGTACTCCTAGGATGAAAAGCTAAGTTAAAATGCAGGGATCTTCAGTTTTGGTAAATAGAAGTATTACACAAACCAACACATCAGTCTATGAGGATGGAATGAGAGAAAACTGAAACCCCAAATCCCTTCACTTATTGTCCGTATTCACTGCAGTTATTGAAAAGGAAGATGTGTGTATTTTGCAGCTTCAGAATATGGGGTCAACTGGAATAGCGAGCATCAAGTTTTCATGTTTAAGAGGACTATCAGGATTATTTATTTATACATTCACCCTAAAGTCTAATGCAATGTCAATTGCACATACACACACACAAGAGAAAAGAGAGTTTGAGGATGGTGCACTTTTACCAATTACAAACAAACAAACAGTTTGCAGTTCACTTGTTTGGTTTATCCTAGCAACGAAGCATATGTTGCAGGCCCAGTGACAAAGGTATTTTCACACCTGAAGGGTAAAATAGGCAGATTCAAATAGCCAGAATAGTATATCAGGGACATCATGGTGGCACTGCAGTAAGCACTGTTGCCTCACAGCGCCAGGGACCCAGGCTCAATTCCAGCCTTGGGTGACTGTCTGGGCTTGTACATTCTCCCCATGTCTGCATGGGTTTCCTCCGGGTGCTCCGGTTTCCTTCCACAGTCCAAAGATGTGCAGGTTAGGTTGATTGGCCATGCTAAATTGCCCATTAGTGTCAAGGGGATTAGCAGGATAAATACATGGAGTTACGGGGATAGGACCTGAGTGGGATTGTTGTCAGTGCAGACTCAATGGGCTAAATGGCCTCCTTTTGCGCTGTAGGGAATCTGTGATTCTATAGTTTCCTTGAATTGCTGAGTTGTTTTCAAGTCATGAAGCTTCTGCACTGGTATACTTGAAAAGGAACAGGCTGGGGGACTTTCCAATATTCCAGAGTCTCCAGTTTTTTAAAAGGCAAAGATTTTGCTGCCTTGCCTATTGCTGTCTCTGCAGTTGTCCTTTCAGACTGACTGGATTCCCTCACCCACTCCCACTTCTGAATCTTGGGGTAATAAGATTCTGTATCAGTTTCAGTTACATGATAAATACTTCTGCTGTCTACCCATTATGATTTAGACTTTGATATCAATAGAATGGATAGTGGCCATACACACCTAGCTATGATTTAACTAGTTTCTTTACAGCTCTCAACGTTAAGTTTTGAGCTCAGAGGCAGTAAATCTCAGAGTTCGTAGTTTTGGAGTTTTGGTTAAGCCCACAAAAAATAGGAGATGGTTTTCATTTTGATATGTCCATTCAAGGTGGCTGTCCACCCATGGTTAATCAATTAAGATCTTCCTTGAGACTTGGTGTAATCAGTGTGGAAACAACAACGAACACCTGACCCTTGGTAGCCGTTTTAGTGACTTTTTAAATGTCCACTTTTAAAGAAAAGGCAGTTCAGACAATTCTGTACTGAATACAGTTGTATTTAGAGTTTTGATTACGTCAGGGCTCTTCCTGGGCAGGACAATTGCAACAATGTGCAATGACCATTATTTTCCCCTCATTCTTTTGACAGAAGAGGAAAAATCAAATTTTCTTTTTTTGTTATCTTCACATTGGCTTTCTCTCAGTGAAATAAAGCAGCCTGATGACTGAATCTGACTGCCCCCCTTTCCCATCTCATCCAGTGTCTCCCAGTCTGCCTTTAAAATGGAGTTAAGGCTTTCTCTTGCTCTATGTGGTAGACAACATGGCTGCTATGTTTGCCTACACAGCACATCGTGTTTCAAAACAATATTTGCCAAGTGCTGTGGGACATTTCTGAGAGATGTAATAAGGCATTACGTAAATGCAAATGTTTATTTGTATGTTTTCTTTCCTACTTTTGATAAGAAATTAAACATTAATTGCATTTGGCTTCGGTTTGTTTTACTACCCGTTAGCTGATCAAATTGCTTTATCTGATTATGCTGGTGTCCTTCACTGGGATTTTGTATTAACTTCCACAGAATATCTTTTGATCTTCTTGTTTGCTCGGTCACCCGACTGTGCCTTGACTGTGCTCTATTCTTGCTCAACAAAAGAGAGAGATTTCACATCATAATTTAGTGTGTGTGTTTGTGCACGTGTATGTGTGTGTATTCAATTTTTTTCTCACTCAAGGGCTGATGAGTAAATTTGCAAAAGATAAAGATGAGAGAAAAGCCGATTCCATTCTCTTACTGACCATAATCAATGTGATTTTGGAAAAGGAAGATGCCTGTGTTTCTCATGGTCTAATAGCATTATTTAATTGTACCTATTATATATAATACTAATATGTATTATATTTATTTATACCCATTCAAACACGATGACACACATGCACATACACGAAGAAAAACAGTTGGAGGATATTGCATTTTTATCAACACAACAAAATGTTAAATGTGCAAAGGGCAATGAGAATGTGGAAATGTGAGGACTGGTGAGAATATGAAGGAATGGGGGTCTGATAGAGGAGAGGAGGAGTGTGAGGGGAGAAGGAATGTGTGTGAAGAGAATGTACAGGAACAGAGTGTATCTGGCTTTCGGGTTTCATTCATCTTCACTCACCATCATGTACTCTGACCAACTTCCAAACTTGGTGAAAAATAGAATAAGAAAAGACACAAACAAAACAATGACGAATAAAATAAAGATGAGTATTAGAGTATAATATGGTGAGGGTATTTATGTCCAGTTCACCCCCAGCTCAGTCTGCTCACTCACTCACCCTCACCAAGTTTGGAAGTTGGTCAGAGTACAGATGGTGAGTGAAGATGAATGAAACCCGAAAGCCAGATACACTCTGTTCCTGTACACACACATTCCTTCTCCCCTCACACTCCTCCTCTCCTCTATCAGACCCCCATTCCTTCATATTCTCACCAGTCCTCACGTTTCCACATTCTCATTGCCCTTTGCACGTTCACCCCCCACACTCTCGAGCTCCCAATACTCTCTCCCCTTCACGCTCTCTACCTACGCCACACTCACCTATCCCACAATCTCACCCACTCATCCTCCCTCACACTCCCTACCCCATCCCCATCCCTCTCATACTCCCATCTCCCCTCACATTCTCACCCCCTTGCACTTTTTCCCTCCCTCACACTCTCTCCCCTCACACTCACCCCTCCCCACATTCTCACCTCCTCACATTACTTTCCTCCCTCACACACTCTTCCCCCTCTCTGTCCACTCTCACTCATTGCCCCCCTCACAATCTCTACTCCACACTTTTACCCTCTCACATTCTCTTCCTCAATCTCTCCTCTCACTCTCTACCCTCATACCCTCTTCCACTTTTTACCCTCTCACACTCTTATCCCCTCCCTCCCATCTCTCTCTCTTCCCCCTCACTCTCTGTCACACAATCTCTAGTCACTCACAGACTCAGACACCAATGGGCCCTGGACCCCACTGCTTGGTTCCCTAACCCTTGCCTTTCTGGCCCTTAGCTCCCTGGAACCTAGTCCTTAGATCCCCAGGCCCCACTCCCCAACTCCTTGTCCTCAGGTACCAAACTCAGCACTGCTGGTGCTTTCTGCTCCTCCAGTCACGGATTGTTTCTTTCCCACACTTGCCGCTGAGCCTATCAGCAGCAAACGTGGAAGAGAAACAACTTATGATTAAAGCTGTAGCTCCATGCAGAATTCTCCATTCAAACTGTCTGAATGGCATTTTGAAAACTGACACCAAGGGCTTTATAGAGAGGCTTAACCAGGTCATGGGCCACACGACGGGCAAAGAGTCATCACCCTCCAGAGCATGTTACATGATGATCATACAAAAACAATTCAGTCCTTCAAAAAGAATGGGATACATAGTTGGTAAAAATTGAGACTGGGCGATAAAATGTAGATTAGTGATCAAATACTTTTTGGAACAGGTGTTTCTTGTATTGTTCAGAACATAAAAATCTAACTGTTGAAAGTAACTTCTCAGAGTTGAATAATGTAGTTTGTAAAGTTATACTGGTGTTGTGAAAGTTAATTTGTTTTCTTTGAGCATCAATTAAAAACTTTAGAGGATTAAATAGGTTTGCTGGAGTCTGTGATAGGATAAATCCGAATAAGGAAGGGATTAGATGACTTTTTTTACTATGCTTTTCAATGTACATACACCATATCAGAAAATGTATTTGTTAATTTAAAATCATGGAATGGAACTTGTTGAAAGGGTTTGTTCTGTTCAGTCTGTCTCACAATGAGGTTGAGAAGCTTATAAGGTTAAACAGTAGTGTTTGTTGGGAATGCATGTGTATATACAAAGTATAGCCTGGATTATGTGCTAACTCCATGCTTACTTCTACACAGGTCTCTGTATACTCGTAGACTGACACAATCCCTTGTCATGTGACATTTTAAAATCACACTGTGGACAGTATTGTTCTTCAGACTTACTTTTACCAATGCTGTGCTAAACACCCTTATACTGCAAAACTCAATGGACTAAGAGAAAAGTTAAACAGACATCTTACAGTCCCTGTTTGTGTTAATAAAATTATCCCTTTGTGATGAAGATTTTGTCACCGATGAATCTCACTCACTAATCAGCATCTTCAAGCAATTGCATCTTTTAACGCACGTAAATAATTGGAACTGATGTTGTTTATAACAGAACATGTTATTGCAGTCATAATCTGCCTGTTAACAATCAAATTATTCTTTGTGTAGACCTATAAGGATGGCAAGGACCTCTGTATGAACATGTGGGGGACAACATTCAAGGTGGTTTCATGCCCATGTCATTGTCTGATGATGGATGATGATGATAATGATGTGATCCAATATCTAATCCACGAAAGAGGGACACCGGCTCCAGCGGAGGTCCTGCACGCAGAACTCAAGAAAACACCTTTCTGTCAGCGGAGGCATAAAGATCTGCTTGAAAGGAGAGAGAGGGAAAGTAAGAAAAAGGGCTCAAAAGAGTGTAAGTAGTTAATTTGTTGATTGCAATTAAACTTCTCAAAAAAACTTATTTTGTAATAAAACTTATATTTTTCCTGTTTGAAATACTGATGACCATTTGAAATGGGTGGAACTGACGAGCATTAACTATGCCTGATGGTAACAGTTCATGGATTCTGATGCTAAGAATTTTGCAACTGAGAAATGTATTTCCCTTGCTCATTATGATTTACATTGTTTGGGGGTTTTCTTACCATTTTATTCATGTTATATTTTACAGGAGTGGATCAGGAACATGACACAGTTCCCGTTTGCCACTTTGAAAGTTATTTTTCACCCTCATTGCTTGATCTTTTTATACCATTTTTCAAATAGCTTATTCACAGCCTTGGTCATTAAGACATCTATTTTTGCCAACTCATCAACGATGCCCTATATCTTTTCAAAGCCTACTAATGACGTTATACATCACTGCCCAACCAGAGCATGGCACATTCTCTGCTGTGTATTCATGAGAGAGGGGGATAACCCATTTAATGCCAGAAAGAACAATGTGAGTTCAGGCTGACTTATGTTAATGTAACGAGGCTGATCCTGATTGAGTTCAATTTAATCTGTGAAAATGCACAATTGAACATTTATTTGAATTGTAATGTGTATAGCTGCTCAGATTTTCCACAATTATTTGGCAATGTTCCAGCAGCATTCCATTATGCTATATTTTAGCTATTTTTTATTTTACCTTTTAAATGGATTATCTAATGAAATCAACACATCAAGCCATTTCAGCTGGGGCCTGGGCAATGGGCATGACAAAAGTAATGAAGTCAGTTCTGACTCAGTTATGGAAAACTATCAAAGTTTACCAACTAAGATACATGAGTTCAGGTATGAAATAGACTAAGACATAAGAATTAAGCCATTCAGCCCGTTGAGTCTGGTCTGACATTCAATCAAGGCTGATATGTTCAATGGGTAAATGGGTGTTTTTCTGGTTGGCAATCAGTGACTAGTGGTGTGCCTCAGGGATCAGTGTTGGGATAACAATTGTTTACAATTTACATAGATGATTTGGAGTTGGGGACAAAGTGTAGTGTGTCAAAATTTGCAGATGACACTAAGATGGGTGGAAGAGCAAAGTGTGCAGAGGACGCTGAAAGTCTGCAAAGGGATATAGATAATCTAAGTGAGTGGGCGAGGGTCTGGAAGATGGAGTACAATGTTGGTAAATGTGAGGTCATCCATTTTGGTAGGAATAACAGCAAAATGGACTATTATTGAAACGGTAAAAAATTACAGCATGCTGCTGTGCAGAGGGACCTGGGTGTCTTTGTGCAGGAATCTCAAGGAGTTGGTTTGCAGGTGATTAAGAAGGCAAATGAATTTTGTCCTTCATTGCTAGAGGGATGGAATTTAAAAACAGCAAGATTATGTTGCAGCTGTATAAGGTGCTGGCGAGGCCACTTCTGGAGTACTGTGTACGGTTTTGGTCTTCTTACTTCAGACAGGATATACTGGCACTAGAGAGGGTGCAGGGGAGATTCACTAGGTTGATTCTGGAGTTGAGAAGGTTGGCTTATGAGGACAGACTGAGCAGATGGGCTATACTCATTGGAATCCAGAAGAATGAGGGGAGATCTTATAGAAACATATAAGATTATGAAGGGAATAGATAAGATAGAAGCAGTGATCAGCGGGTGAAACTATAACTATAGAACATAGAACAGTACAGCACAGTACAGGCCCTTTGGCCCTCGATGTTGTGTGGAGCTATGTCCGAACCCAAGATCAAGCTATCCCACTCCCTATCATTCTGGTGTGTTCCATGTGCCTATCCAATAACCGTTTGAAAGTTCCTAAAGTGTCCGACTCCACTATCACAGCAGGCAGTGCATTCCACACCCCAACCACTCTTTGAGTAAAGAATTTACCTCGGACATCCCTCCTATATCTCCCACCATGAACCTTATAGTTATGCCCCCTAGTAACAGCTACACCCAAGGAAATAGTTTCTGAACATCCACTCTATCTATCCCCCCTCATCATCTTATAAACTTCTATTAAGTCACCTCTCATTGTCCTCCACTCTAAAGAGAAAAGCCCCAGTTCCCTCAACCTTTCCTCATAAGACCTACCCTCCAAACCAGGTAGCATCCTGGTAAATCTCCTCTGCATTCTCTCCAATGTTTCCACGTCCTTCTTATAGTGTGGTGACCAGAACTGCACACAATATTCCAAATGTGGTCTCACCAAAGTCCTTTATAGTTGCAGCATAACCCCATGACTCTTAAACTCAAACCCCCTGTTAATAAGTGCTAACATAGTATAAGTCTTCTTCACAGCTCTACCCACGTGAGTGACAACCTTCAGAGATCTGTGGATATGAACCCAAGATCTCTCTGTTCCTCCACATTGCTCAGAATCCTGCCGTTGACCCTGTAATCCGCGTTCAAGTTTGTCCTACCAAAATGAATAACCTCGCACTTATCAGGGTTAAGCTCCATCTGTCCATTTTCGGTCCAGCTCTGCATCCTATCAGTGTCTCTGTGCAGCCTACAAGAGCCCTCCACCTCATCCACTACTCCACCAATCTTGGTGTCATCAGCAAATTTACTGACCCACCCTTCAGGCCCCTCTTCCAAGTCATTGACAAAAATCACAAATAACTGAGGACCCAGCACTGATCCCTGTGGCACACCGCTGGTAACTGGCCTCCTGTCTGAAAATTTTCCCCTCTACCATCACCTCTGTCTTCTATGAGACAGCCAGTTACTTATCCAATCGGCCAAATTTCCTTCTATTCCGCACTTTCTTGCTTTCTTCATGAGCTTACTATGGGGAACCTTATCAAACACCTTACTAAAATCCATGTATACAACATCAACTGCTCTACCTACACTTAGTTACATCCTCAACGAATTCAGTCAAATTTGTGAGGCAAAGGGGGCATAGCCTCAAAATAAGGGGAAGCAGATTTAGGACTGAGTTGAGGAGGAACTTCTTCACACAAAGGGTTGTGTACCTGTGGAATTCCCTGCCCAGTGAAGCAGTTGAGGCTACTTCTTGAACATTTTCAAGGCAAGAATAGATAAATTTTTGAACAGTAAAGGAATTAAGGGTTATGGTGAGCGGGCGAGTAAGTGGAGCTGAATCCATGAAAAGATCAGCCATGATCTTATTGAATGGCAGGGCAGGCTCGAGGGGCCAGATGGCCTACTCCTGCTCCTAGTTCTTATGTCCTTACATTTTCCCTGTAACCTTTGATCCCCTTCTTAATCAAGAATCTTAATTACATTCAATGAACTGGCCTCCACAGCCTTCTGTGGCAATGAATTCCACAAATTCACCACCCTCTGGCTGAAGAAATTCCTCCTTATTTCAGTGGTAAAGGGTTGTCCTTTTACTCTGAGACTATGCCCTCAGATCCTAGTCTCTCTCATGAAGGGACTCATCTTCTCCATGTCCACTCCATCCAAACCATTCTGTAAGTTTCAGTGAGATTCCCTCTCATCCTTTTCATCTCTGTTGAGTACAGACCCAGAAGCATTCAAGGGTAACAAATCACAAACTTCAGCAAGGCTTAAACTCCTCAGATCAAACCACATTTTCTGGATACTTTTGTTTAATTCTACCTGCTAAATGAGTTGCTTTCCAACTTGCTTTATTAGTTCAGACTAATGTTTCTCATATGTTCCTTTCACTTAGAACACCTTGAAGAGCTGAAGATGCTTCTGATCAGGAAGATACTCGAATAAGCTGATCTAACACAGCCAGCTACCTAAGGAATTTGTCAAATAAAGAATGTCAAGAAAAAATTTTAATAAACACTTCTATCATCTTTTTGGTGTTCACAGATTTCAAGTTTTTTTGCAGGTTTGCGGACATTGCTATTGAAGGTACATCATCCCTGTAGTGCTGAGTTGATGAATTCTACACATTGGGTCAGATTTTCACTCCTGAGGCCAGTTCTGGGCGTTGGGATATTTCCCAGCTTGCTGCACCGATGTTGAAACAAACTGCCCTATCAGACCTGACTTGTGCTCCGGGGTCACGGGTGCAAGATGGTGTTGGGCCGACTGCCCTCAGAGGCAGTCGCAGGACCTGCCAAATGCCAAGGCAGGCCCTTTAAATGGACCGCAATGGCTCTCTTGGATTTCATTCCAGTTGTTTCCTTAAACATTAGGCCCTGTAGCCTTTATCCCACATCACCACCCAGCCACTTCTCATGCCACTTCAGTGGTCTCATTCTATCTCATGCCAACCCAGGTCATCCCAGCCACCCCAATGATCTTACACCCTCCAGGCCAACTCACCGGTATCCACCATGGGCACACCTTCAGAACCATATTGAGATTAAATAAATTAAAGGTCTAAGTAACATTTACAGCCTTTCACAAAAATCTCATTCATGAAAGCTGATTCAAAACTTTTAACATCCCTCAAGTACTTAATCTCAGATGAAAACTGCTCTTTATTCGTAACCCCAAACTGACAGCTAATCCTTTAATAACCTATTTGAGTTGACATTCAAACTGTGAACTTGGAACTTCTTGTTGGGATAATTGTGGGATGTGCAACACATCCATGCATTATTAATGACATAATGATAGAATCGTAGAGTTTTACAGCATAGAAAGAGGCTTTTCAGCCCATCATGTCTGCACTGGCCATCAAACACCTATCTATTCTAATTCCATTTTCTAGCATTTGGTCCATAGTCTTGTATGCTATGGTATTTCAAGTGCTCATCTAAATGCTTCTTAAATGTTGTAAGGGTTCCTGCATCTATCACCTACTCAAATAGTGAGTTTCAGATTTCCAGATTCCTCTGGGTGAAAAGGTTTTTCCTGAAATCTGTTCTACATCTCCTGCCCAATACCTTAAATCTATGCCCCCTGGTTATTGACTCCTCCACTTCCTATCTGCCCTATTTATGTCTCTCATAATTTTGTACACCTCAATTATGTGCCCCCTCAGCCTACTCAGCCTTAAGGAAAACAACCCCATCCAAGCTGAAACACTTCATCCCAGGCAATTCTTGAATTTCCTTTGCACCTGAGCTTGTTTACTCCCTGTGAACCTAGCCCCACACAGTCATATATCTTTTCATGTTGATCAAGCCCTACCCTGAAAAACCCCAGGGGAAAACATTAAAATAATGAACAACATTACCTCAGTTTAAAACAAACACTTTAGCAATTAAGATCAATTATGCTGCTGCAGTAACAACATGTAGGCTGCTGGTTACAAAGTGGCACTAATAATAAAACTGACAGCTGAAACAAATCCTGTACAAGAAACATGACACAAATACATGGATGTATCATATTCAGATTTTAGAAAAAGCATTTGATAAGGTTATTAGACAAAAATGATGGCTAATGAGATGGGGATAAGATGTTTGCTCAGATTTTGGGTTGGTTAACAGACACAAACAGATTAGGAATAAATACTCTGAAGAAGTCATACTGGGTTTAAAGTGTTAACTCTGTTTCTCTCTCCACAAGTGTTGCCCGACACGCTGAGTTTTTCCAGCATTTTAGTTTTATATTTGGAATAAACAGGTTATTTTCAGGTTGGCAGGCTGCAACCAATGGGGTACCACAATGATCAGTGCTTGGGCCTCAATTATTTATGATCTGAGATGCTGATGATTTTGATGAGGGAACTGGGTATAACGGGTCCAACATTGCTGAAAGTACTTAGTTTGGGAAGTATACCATGGAGAGGACACAAGGGGAACATTCATGGGCAAGAACATGGCAAATGAAACATAATGTGGAGAAGTGTGAAGTGATCCACTTTCGTAGGAAAAATAGAAAAACAGTATATTTTTTAAATGGTGAGAAACTGGAAAATACTGGTGTTCAGAAGGACTATAGTGTCCTTTTACATGCATAGCTTGGATCGCTATCTGTATGGAGTTTGTACATTCTCCCAGTTTCTGCGTGAGTTTCCTCCCACAGCCTGAAAGATGTGCTGGTTAGGTGAATTGGCCATGCTAAATTCTCCCTCATGTATCCGAACAGGTGCTGGAGAGTGGCGACTAGGGGATTTTCACAGTAACGTCACTGCATTGTTAATGTAAGCATACTTGTGACTAATAAATAAACTTTAAAAAATATGACATGGAGGTACAGAAAGCATTGAGGGTATCAAACGCAATGCTAGCCTTTATCAAAAGGGATTAGATTATAAAAGTTCAGAATTCTCAAAGATGGCTAAGCAAGATGTAAAAAGTAGGGAATATCAATCACATTAAATTTTTTCTCAGAAAACAAAATAAGTTAAGTTTATTTATTAGTCACAAGTAAGGCTTGCATTAACATAGCAATGAAGTTACTGTGAAATTCCCCTAGTCACCACACATTCAGGTCAATGCACCTAACCAGTACATCTTTCCAAATGTGGGAGGAAATCAGAGCACCCAGAGGAAACTCATGCAGACACAGGGAGAATGTGCAAACTCCACGCAGACAATGACCCAAGCCGGGAATCAAACCCAGGTTCCTAGCAGTGTGAAGTAGCAGTGCTAACCACTGTGCTACCGTGTCTAATAGTTATTAGAACATAAGTTTTTTTATGTTTTAGTGTCACAAGTAGAACAGTATTCATTAATACTGCAATGAAGTTCCTTTGACAATCCCCTAGTGTCCACACTCCGGCATCTGTTTAGGTACACTGAGGAAGAATTTAGCATGGCCAATGCATCTAATTAGCATGTCTTTCAGATTGTGTGAGAAAACCCATACATACACTAGGCGAATCTTCAGACTCCACAGAAACAGTCA
This sequence comes from Carcharhinus amblyrhynchos, assembly GCF_965287045.1. Lineage (NCBI taxonomy): Eukaryota > Metazoa > Chordata > Chondrichthyes > Carcharhiniformes > Carcharhinidae > Carcharhinus > Carcharhinus amblyrhynchos. The sequence goes on along the minus strand of NC_137332.1, from coordinate 33,813,279 downwards.
CCCAAGCCAGGAATCAAACCCAGGTCCCTGGCACTGTGCCAGTTGTGCTAACCACTGTGCCACCATGTCACCCCTATGAGGTTATGAGATAAATACAACATTTTTTTAAACATCTTATTTTACTAAACGTTTGCAACTTCTAAAAGTTCTTCTGAGGGAATTGCCTTCTGCACTGTAAAAAAATTAGTTTTTCAGAGCTAGAGAGGTTATTACATAGAACATAGAACATAGAACACTACAGCACAAACAGGCCCTTCGGCCCACGAGTTGCGCCGATCACATCAACACCTCCCAACCTACAGACCTATCTATAACCCAATATCTCATTAAACCCCATATACTCATCCAGAAGTCTTTTAAAAGACCCCAGCGAGTTCGCCTCCACCACCACTGACGGCAGCCGATTCCATTCACTCACCACCCTCTGAGTGAAAAACTTACCCCTAACATCACTTCTGAACTTCCCTCCCTGCACCTTAAATCTGTGTCCTCTCGTAGCAACCATTTCAACCCGGGGAAATAGCCTCTGAGAGTCCACCCTATCTATTCCTCTCAACATTTTGTAAACTTCTATCAGGTCGCCTCTCAACCTTCGTCTCTCCAGGGAAAAGAGTCCCAGCTCCCTCAACCTAACTTCATAAGGCATGCCTCCCAGTCCAGGCAACATCCTTGTAAATCTCCTCTGTACCCTCTCAATAGCTTCTACATCTTTCCTATAGTGAGGCGACCAGAACTGCGCACAGTACTCTAAATGAGGCCTGACAAGGGTCTTATAACGTTGCAGCATTACCTCCCGACTCCTAAACTCAATCCCTCGATTAATGAAGGCCAGTACACCATACGCCTTCTTGACCACCTCCTCCACCTGCGAGGCCGATTTAAGAGTCCTGTGGACCCGGACCCCAAGATCCTTCTGCTCATCAACACTACTCAGACTTCTGCCCTTGATAGTGTACTCGTTCATCCCGTTGGTTCTGCCAAAATGGACGACTACACATTTATCTGCGTTGAAGTCCATCTGCCACTTCTCCGCCCAGTCCTGCATCCTATCTATGTCCTGCTGCAACTTTTGCCATCCTTCCAGACCATCCACAACACCACCGACCTCAGTGTCATCAGCGAACTTACTTACCCATCCCTCCACTTCCTCATCCAGGTCATTTATGAAAATGACAAACAACAAGGGTCCCAGAACAGATCCTTGAGGCACTCCGAGGTAATTATGACTTAGTGTGCTGTTAAAAACTCCACACTGAACAAAGTTTAACTTTAACACTGCTCCTTATAGTGAGAATAAAGAGTGTAATTCATGTCAAATCAGCTGTGTGTAAATGATTCCAACTGCACTGATTGCAACAGCGCACCCAGTGGCTTATCGGAGTATAGTAAAAAGTCTGACAACACCAGGTTTTAGTCCAACCTATTTATTTGATAATATACTCACAAGCTTTCGGGGTTAGCCCCTTCGTCAGGTGAATGGAGAGTTCTGGCCTCAGACAGAGCATATAAAGCACAGACAGTTTAGAGATTACTGATTAGAATGCGAATCCTTACACCTAACCTGCTGTTCAAGACCTGAAGTGGCTGATAATGTGAGTGGAAGAGCATTGATCACAGTTTAAAGAGCTGTGTATTGTCTCCAGACAGTACAGTAAGTGAGGTTTTGCAAACCCAGGCAAGTCACGGGGGTTACAGATAGTGCGACATGAACCCAAGATCCCTGTTGAGACCGTCCTCATGTGTGCGGAACTTGGCTATCAGTCTCTGTTTAGCGACTCTGCGCTGTCGTGTGTCGTGAAGGCCGCCTTGGAGAATGCCTGTGACCACTGAAGTGGTCACGGGCATTCAGCCTCTGACCTTCGGGTAAGGCCAGTGTTTACGCCAGTCCAACGCCGGCATACCCACATCACATCGGAGTATCACAGAAACTTCCAGATGTCAGTGTTCAACTGCGCATGTGCAGATACCAGAAGTGGCAGTCACTAAGATTGACACTAGTCAGTCATTATTCCACAGAATCCCTACAGTGCAGATAGAGGCCATTCTAATACCACACACTCTGAACCACTGACAGTGACTAGCAGGAGCTATCGTTAGCTGTAACTGTTCCATTTTAACACCGTAAATAGTAACAGACTTTGGTTCGGAATGGAAAGATCAAACCGCCCAACCCTTCCAGCTTCTTGGAGAAACAACAATTATAATTGTCAAAAATATAAAAAAATGTCCTTTGGATAGTAACATGGATGTAAAGGAAAATGGATAATCTGTTTTAGTCATTTCGGTGGTGGTGCCAGACTAAATCAGCGCCTCCCGCTGTTTCGGAGGACACGGCGCCTCCAATTGTCCCGGTGGACACAGCGCCTCCCGCCGTTCCGGAGGGCATGGCGTCTCCAGCGGTCTCGGAGGACAGAGCGCATCCAGCTGAGTCTGAGAATACAGCGCCTCCCGCTGGCCTGGAGGAGTCGGCGCCTCTCGCTTTCGTGGTGGACACAGCACACTCAGCTGGCCCGGAGGGTACAGCTCACCCAGCCTTCCAGGACGGTGCTCAGTACCAGCCATCGGGGCTGGCGACCTGAGGCAGCAGCCATGTGGGGCTGGATTCCTCCTCCTGGCAGGGAAGCTTAGTGGATGAGGCGGGGGGAGGGTGTGACAGGATTGATGGGGGGTCGGAGGAGCGGGTTGTGGATGGGGCTGTGAGTCCCCCGGGGGGGCCTCAGCAGGCCGTGTGGCGGTGCCAGGCTAACGGGCTGATTTGATGGCTCAGTGCGTGTATCCGAAGCCGGGGCCGAGCCCGGCCTGCGAGCCGGCACGGTGGGCCGGTGATAAACACGCCCGGGCCCTGCTGGCCCAGATCAACCGCATGAGGGCCCGCGCCGAGTTCTGCGACGTGCAGCTGCAGGTGGAGGAGCAGCTTTTCAGCGTCCACAAGCTGATTCTGGCCGCCAGCAGCCCCTACTTCGCAGTGCTGTTCGCAGGAGGGATGCAGGAGGCCGGCAAAGACCTCATTCAAATCCATGGCATCGAGGCAGAAACCTTCCGCCTGCTGCTGGAGTTCATTTACACAGGTAACAGTCACGGTAAACTCTCAATATTTATTAATTAGTGTCACAAGTAGTCTTACATTAACACTGCAATGAAGTTACTGTAAAAATCCCCCACTTGCCACAATCCGGCACCTGTTTGGGTACACTGAGGGAGAATTTAGCAAGGCCAATGCATCTAACCGGCATGTCATTGGAACAATGGGAGGAAACCGGAGCACCTGTAGAAAACCCACGCAGACATGGGGAGAACATGCAGACTTCACAGTCACCCAAGCCAGGAATCGAACTAGGGTCTCTGGTGTTGAGAGGCATCACTATGCCACCTTCGTTGATAAACCCAGTGGAAAAATAATTGGCAGTAAAACGCTGGAAGGAGGGAAGAAGAATAATCAGCAGCTCCCTCAGCATCTGTCAGAGCAAGAGTTCAGGTCGAAAGCAAAATCCTTCAAACTTCTGACCAACTTTTCTAACCAAGCTTTTGGTCATCTAATGTCTCTTGTTTGGCTGCACTTCACTTTTTATGCCTAACCATTCTCTGTGAGACACTTTGGCACTTTTTTCTACATTAATATAATTGCATATTTTGTTGAAGTAGGATAGTCCATCATGGAATGCCCTTTCTCCTTGTCTTCAGGAAAAATAGGGGATCTTTTAAACATCTAAAGGTTTAATCCATCTTTTTTCCTTTAGAATGTTTGCTGGGCCTGTTATGTGTTCTCAGCAATTTTGGTTTTTACTTTCACACAATCACTGAATTGTACAGAATGAGGCCATTTGGCCCATCGTGTCTGCATTGGCTCACCAAATGAGCATCATGACTTAGTGCTGTTCTCCATCTTTTCCCCATACCCATTGTTTATATTCAAATAATCATCTCATGCCCTCTTGAATATCTCAATTCAACCTGCCTCCATCACATTTCCAGGCAGTCTGTTCCAAATCCAACCCACTTACTGTGTGAAAAAGTTTTCTCTAACCTCACAGTTTGTTTTTACAAATCATTTTAAATATGTGCCCTTCCACTCTTGATCCTTTTGTGAGCAGGTACAGTTTCTCCCTCTCCTATGTTCAGCCCCTGATCATTTTGAACATCTCTATCAAATCTCCTCTTTTTTCCAACCTGTCCAATCTATACTCATAACTGAAGTTTCTCATACCTGGTAATTGTACTTCTTGTAAACCTTTTCTGCACTCTTTCCAATGCGTTCACATCCTTCCCACAGTGTGATGCCCTGAGCTGTACACAGTATTCCAGCTGAGGTCAAACTAGTGTCTTGTACAAATTCAGCATAATCTTCTTGCTCTTGTACTCTATACTCCTAATAATAAATCCCAGGATATTGTATTACTAACTGGTCTCTCCACTTGTCCTGTCACCTTCAATGATCTAAGCACATAAATGGATTCAGGAGCAGAGGAACCTGGATGTTTAAGAATTTTACCCTTATTTTGTATTGTCTCCACGTTCTTCCAATCAAAATGCATCACCTCACATTCTCTGCATTGAACTTCATCTGCCCACTCCAGCAACTTAGTTCTACAATGTCCTCTTCACAGTTTATAATGCTGCCAAGTTTTGAGTCACCCTCAAACTTGTCCTTGCAGATTTGCAGAACTTTTCTCTATTTCTTTAGTATTTATAGTGGCATCAATGTACCACATAGTGCTAGGCAATTCAAAATTAGCTACTCTAAAGTATGCATGCACAAGTGAAGTTCTCCAACCTGTTTAGTGTGGAGTCCAGAGTTACTATTCAAGTGCTTTCAAGTATTTCATTTGTTCCTGCTGGAGCCACTGCATTCTTTTTCTAAACTGTCATGCCTTTGAAAAATCATAGTCAAAATGTAATAGAGAGCTTTGCATTTTTGCTGATGTGATGTAGTACTGAGTAATTATCACAGTATGTTGAAGGATATGGGAGAAAGCCGAAACAGGCTACTGAGTGGGATATCAGCCATGATCATCATGAATGGTGGAGCAAGCTTGAAGGGCTGAATGGCCTACTCCCGCTCATGTTTTTTATGTTTCTATGCTTTTCAGGGAAATGTCCTCGTGTTGGCTATGCTGTCCTTGAGTACAAAAGTTTCAATCATTCTGAGTGGGTAGTAAAGTTGTTGTAAATGTAATGTTGTTTAGATAACATTTCAATTATGGGGGCACACGTCATGCTCAATATTTGATCTTATCACTTTTGAGTGGGACGGATTAAATTAAATGGATTTCACAAGTAGAGCAGGATTTGTTCATTGCAGATTGGTGTGAATTTATTTCAAGTTAATTTGTTAACACTATGTGCTCGACTGACTGTTGTGTATTTTGTGACAACCTGTACTGTGTGTCCTGAAATAAAGGCTGCTGAACCGTCAGACAGAAGGATCAGAAAGCACTGCTCCATGGGTTCTCAAACACATTGGTTTGCTACTTATAGATTGAATTTAATCATGTTTTACATATTTTAATGTGTCTTTTTCCAAGTCTTCAACAAATGCTCCCTGTGTGTAGAAATGCAGAGTTGGCATTATGTTTGAACCCACTCTTTGAAAAGAGACAGAAGAAATCTTCCTCATATTTAATAAATATATTAATTATATGAGTAACCAGATTTTCAAGATCTTTCTGAAGACCTTTCAAGGCCTTTTAAAAATGTAAATTATTTTTTCAAGATAATTAAATTGAAAAAACTCTGTATAGCAACTATTTTGGAAAGATGTTTTTGATATTTTGCGTAACGGGGTTGCAAAGCAAGAAGAATCATCTTAAGATTACATACTTGATCCAAATAGATTATTTCTAACTTTCAGACAATGTTACGGAAGTGAAAATAGGCAGTATGAGTGATATGAGGTTGGAATCTCATCTTGGTGTCAGGTGTGATAGCAAGGTAGTGAACAGTGCAGTTCAACTTAGTCACAGAAAGGGATGGAGTTAATAGGGATTGAGTTATGACGGCAACTTCAGTCTTGCTGATGATTAGTTGGATGTTTAGTGCTTATCTAGCACTGAATGTCAGAGAAGCAGCCTGATAATTTAGCAGAGGTGGCGAGACCACAAGAGAGAGTGTGAGGCAGAGCCAGATGCCTTCAGCACGTGAGAAAACTAACGCTGTGTTTTTCAATGTCACCAAGATACAGTATGTAATTGAAAAATTTCAGGGGACAGAGGATAGATCCTTGAGAGACAATGGAGGTAATGGTAGGCAGCAAGAAGGGGAATAATTCCAAGTAATATGCTGACAACAGGTAGGTGAGAATGAAACCAAGGGAGAGCAGTTCCATCAAGCTGGATGGCATTGGAGGAGGATGGTGTGGTCAACTGCGTCTAAATCTGCAGAGAGGTCAAGAAGGAGTTTGATACTCTGTTGAGGAGGAGAAATTAAAAATGGAGTTCCAGGAAAGATGGACATGGGTTTTGGAGATGTCCACTTGCTCAAAGACTTTGGAGAGGAAAGAGAAGTTGGAGACAGGATGGTAGCTTGAAATGATTGTGTGGCTAAGGATTTCTATTTGCGAAGAGGCATAATGATGACAGATTTTAGAGAAAAGAGGTATAACACCTGAAGAGAGAGGATCATAAACTGACATAGTGACCAGGAAAGGAAGCTGTGCGGTCAGCAGTTTAGTGGGAGTAGGGTTGAACACACACAAGGTGGGTCTGGTGGCCATGAGGTGAGATTGGAGAGTAACTGGAGAATAATGTGAGTTCAGGGCTAGGGCAAGGGAGAACCTTTGGAGGAAGTTTAGGCCATTGGGCTGACAAAAGGGAAGGAAGCAGTGGGGCGGCAACTATTTGGCCTTAAACTTGGTAATGAAGACCTTATTGTTGGAGTGAGGCTGGAGAACGATTTAACAAGATGGTTTGTTACAAAGCAAAGAAGTTGGGGTGTATCTTTGCATTCTGCCAAACCTCTCGGCTCCAGACCTTGTTCCAGCATTGATGCAAAAATTCAGAAACAACAGTTCATTGAGAACCGTTAACGTGTGCAAATGTCCCAAGAAATGTATGCAAAAGCTGAATGTCAGAGGAGAGTTGAGGTTAGTTATCCTCCACATCAAGGGAAATACAAGCAGGCATTAAAGAGACTTAGCAAAAGGAATTTGTGGGACTGGTGGTGGGAATTTGTGGTGGGAAGGTGGAGGTTAAAATAAAAACCATGTCAGCCATGCCTGACAAAGGCAGCTGGTTGGAATTGTTGGAAGCTGATCACCACAGCCACAGCACATCTCTGCAGAAGTTCCACAGGCCTCCGTCCTCAACCTGATTATTGTCAGCTGCATCTCCAGTGACCTTTCCCTTGCCATCAAATCAGAAATAGCATGGCCATAAACACTGGAATTCCTCCCTAACTCTCTCTGTGTCTCTATCTCACTTTCTTTCTTTAACATACTCTTTAAAACCTACCTCTTTGAAGTTTTTGGCCAGCTACCCAAAATCTGCTTATGTGGCTGTCTGTCATATGTTTGTTTTATAATACATCTGTGAAGCATTGTGAGATGCTTTACGAATTTAAGGTGCTATACAAATATATGTTATTGTTCAACTCCATCTACTACTTTGCTGATAATGAAGTAGTCCATGCCAGTTTGCAGCAGGTTTTGAATGGCATCTATATTTGGGCTAACAAGGGTCAGATAACATTTGCCCCATGTAACTAAATGCCAGGCAATGATGTGATAAAGCCCAGCCCCCCCACACACAAACTTTCAATGGCAGTAACATAACCAAGGCCCCCGAACATGTATGCACCTTGTCCTGGCATTTAACTGAACCAGGCATATCAACACTGACCACAGGTTAGAGGCTGGGTTGGTGCTGACTCAACAGCTGACCCCTCTGTCACCGAGCAGACAGAAGTCTGGAGCTTGACTGATGGCTTGCCCAGATGGGTGCAGTTACAATAACACTGAATAAGGTCACTAGCACAGGGATGGAGCAGTCTGAATCGTTGGTGTTCCTGGAATTTGACTCCGTTGTATAATTCATGCATCATTAGTGCACTCTAGCTGTAGAATGCAAAATTTACGACTCTGCAGTAACCCGTCAGGTTACTTGGACAGCACTTCTCGTCCCTGCTGAACTCGATCACTGAAAGCAGCGAACAATAATGTAATGGGAGCATGAAGCCTCCAGGTCATTATCCTAATTCATTCATATGTTGTTGCTTCATCATCACTGTGTTTAATTCCAAGAATTCCCTTGCATAACACAACTGTGGGAGCACCTTCACAAGAAGAACATCCACCATCACCTTCTCAGGGTCAGCTTGGGATGCACAATGAAAGCAATCTTGTTCCAGAACAAATAAAAATAAATTTGGAAAGTTCCATTAGACAGGAACAAAATAATTAATAATGGACCATTCACAGTGGGAGCTGAGCTAACTGACCAATGAATGAATGATGAGAAAACCCAGAATATGCTAATGACTGTGTATTCAGTGCCTGTTATGTTGTTGAAACTGTTTCTTTGCAGAGTGGTTGGTTCTGTAGTCTTTAATTTGAAGTCCCATTAGAGTGAACATGGACAAGTTTCAGCTAACCTCACAACGAAGCAAGCAGTCCTCTTGTATGAGCTTTAAATGCATTTTCTTTCTTTTGCTCCATGTCAAACAGGTATCATCAATGTCAGCATAAAAAATGTGCAAGAGGTGATCCTTGCAGCAGATATGTTGCAGTTAACTGAGATTGTGAACATGTGCAGTGATTTTTTAAAAGGACAAGTTGATCCTTCAAACTGTGTAGGGATTTATCAATTTGCTGAACAAATTGCCTGCCATGATCTTATAGAATTCAGTGAAAGCTACATTTATGTGCACTTCCTGGAAGTTTGCAAAACTGAGGAATTTATGGGACTAGAAAAAGACCTACTGGTTAAGATTTTAAAAAGTGAAGACCTCCACATTGAGGATGAATATCAAGTTTTCACAGCTGCTATGGAGTGGGTTCTCAAAGACATGGGCAAAAGGAAAAAGTGCGTGATTGAAGTTCTGGATCCTGTTCGATTCCCTCTGCTATCTTCACGGAGGTTGTTCAAGTACATTGAAGGTACGCTAGTGTTTTGAGTATTCCACATTCTTAGGCTAATATTGCTAACACCTCAGTATTTTCTCAGAATGTTCCTTCTACATACAAGTGGGACCTTGCTGTAGACAAACTGGCTGCTGCATTCTTCTACAACAGTTTATTATTGATGTCTGCTCGTAATGTGAACATGCAGAGTATCTGTCAACCAAGCTATTTGACTATCGGGAGCACAACAGTCAACTAATGATCTGTATTTACATCATCTCCTTCATTGCAGGACCTCAGAGGACAGGAATTATTCCTAGCCCAGGAACATGGAGGTCAATTGCAATATACTCCTGAAATACCAAGATCCCCTCTCTGATCTTTCTAATCTGTAGGTTTGATGCTCACCTTGGGTTCCAGACCACACAGCTCCAGAGCTCATTATGGCTTAAGTCTAAACATGGACAAAAGAGCTGAATGCCGGAGAGTGAGTGTTCTTGACATCAAAGCAGCATTTGACCAAATGTGGCATCAAGGATCCTGACTAAAATTGAAATCACTGGGAATCGGGTGGGAGGTGGCAAACACTCCACAGGCTGGAGTCACACCCTAGCATAAAGGAAGGTGTTTGTTGGATGCCAGTTATGGTCCCAGGACACTGCTTTGGGAATTCCTCAGGTCAGTGACTGAGACCCAACCATCTTCAGCTGTCTTATCAATGACTTTCCTTCCAACCACTGAGCAGCATGGTGGCTTAGTAGTCAGCACTGCTGCTTCACTTTGCCAGGTCCAAGTTCAATTTCAGCCTGTCTGTGTGGAGCTTGCACATTCTCCCTGAGTCTGCGTGGGTTTCCTCTGGGTGCTCTGGTTTCCCCCCCACAGTCCAAAGATGTGCAGGTTAGGTGGATTAGCCATGCTAGATTGCCTTTTAATGTCAAAGGGATTGGCTGGATAAATACATAAGGTTACAGGGATAGGGCCTGGGTGGAATGTTGTCAGTACAGGCTCAATGAGCTGAATGGCCTCCTTCTGCACTGTAACTATTATATGATTCTATGATCATTCGGTTAGAAGTGGGGATGTTTACTGCAGTGCTCAGTTCCATTCACAACTTCTCACATTAAGAAGCTATCTGCACCTACATGCAGCAAGACCTGTGCAACATTCTGTCTTGGGCTGATATCCTTGAATCATTACAGAACAGAAGGAGGCATTAGGCCCCACTTGTCTTTGTCGACTCTCTGAAGCAACAATTCACTTAGCACTGCTCCTCTGCTTTTTTCCCTTAGCCCTGCAAATGTTTATTTTTCAGATAATGATCCAGTTCCCTCTGACCAGAAATTTAGCTGGACCTGCCACATAAGTATTGGTCCGGTCTTTCACAAAACTATAGTTGCAGTCAGATTGCCATTCTGACTGACCATTTCTGTGTCCTGACGCAGCTCTGCATTACAGTCCTGATTTCTGAGCCTGGCTTCTAATCTTTGTGGGGTGCCCCGGGCAGTAGGGAATTTGCCTGACTGAGCCATCATACTGTTAAAGACTACGCCATAAGAAAATAAGGATCCACATACAATTTGCGCTGTTTCCTGGAGTTGTGCAAACTATATAATTTTACGGTGTTATGATTCAATCAAATTAAATTCTCTGAGAATATGAAAACCAATAAGTAGAGAATCAAAAACGTCTACCATATCCATTTAACATTAAAATCTACTTCACCCTACTTTATTAGTTAAATTCTCTAACAGTTTCTATTATAGTTTAACCATTGCAACAAGCTAATAATATGCTCAATTCTCAAGGTAGTGCCATGCCAGCTTACATCTATTTATTTCCAACACAAATGTTTAGTTCCTGTTATTGATGGTGCTGATGTTTTTTACTTTGTGGTGTAGAATATTCTGTACAATGCTGTATATCAATCTGTTTGTTGGAATAAATACAATAGAGTCTGATTCCTACCTCCAGGTATACCTGATTTTAGTCTGCGAGTTGCCCTGCAGAAGTTGCTGGAGGAATACAGGGAGGTCAGTAAACCTCAGAAAGAGAACAAGTTCTGCAAATTGTCACCTGCATCAAAGATTCGCCCCCGAAAGAAGGCCAGGAAGTACCTCTATGCTATAGGTTATATTTTTGTTTTTTGCACTTTCTGTAATTAGATCATTAAAACATTTTAAATGGCATTTAGACATTTAAAGAAACCAATGAGATCAAGTGCATCATCATCACCATTGGTAGGTTGTACGTGTTTACCAATTGGGGTAACATTGATGATCACCCTTTTGCTCAATAATTAGGATATAAAATTTTATATAATTGTAAGACAGGTGGGATCAAATGCAGTGATCTGAAATACAGCAGCTGAAAACTAATACATTATGTAGTGACCCTGTAGTTTAACATGTTTTGTGTGCCATTCCTTTTGCATCCATTACTGAACAATTCCTGAATTTTCTTAGGCTGTTTATGATGCAAGTCTGCTGCAATGTTTGATTTTCAACAGTTGAAGACAGGATTTCCTACTGTTATTACTTTCCAAGCAAAAATCCTTATGATGCTAAATAGAGGAGAGTCTGCAATACTTGAAAATGTCATTTGTAGTTTCTTCTCTGCTTCCCCAGAGATACTGTTCATTTCACCCAAGTTGCTATAGAACACAGAAACAGGCCAATTGGCCCAATCAGTCCATGGTAGCATTTATGCTCCACTCAAGTCTCCACCTTTCTTCATTTAAATCTATCGCCATAACTCTCAATTTCCTTCATCCTCCTTCGCTTTTCTAGCTTCCCCTTAATGTATAATATATATTATTCACTTCAACCCACTCCCTGCCCTCATTAATTGTTGTTCTAAGAAGTCTTTCTGTTGGATTTCTTGGAGATTATATGATATTCGTGGCATCCAATTATGCTCTTCCCCATAAGAGGAAACATGCTGTCTCTAAAATTAAGAAAGATTTTGATAGTATGAATCAAGGACTTTATTAAGTCATCTATTAGCCTATTTTTCAAGAAAGAAGATCCAGCATGTCAGTCTTCTTTATTGACATGTAAATTGAATGCAACATTGGGTAGTCTTTGCTGAATTTCAAAATTCTTCTTAATTTCAGTTTGCAATGCCTTTAATTTATGAGGCCAGACGCCCTTTTTGTCACTGAATAACCATCCATGATCAGAACACATTCACTTCACTCCTCTTTTATTAGGATTGTAGTCATAGATTAATATCTAAGAGATTCTAAACCCTTTCAGCAACAAAACTAGTGGCTGTATTTTTAAAGCCCGCTTTCAGTGACACTTTAGGTGGAGTTTTGGGTAAATAAAAAAAAACTCGGCCTATAATTTGCAGTCCATGGTGAAGCAACAGCAATCACCACTGATCTTAAAGAAAGCTGTTCTGAAAGATCTAGCAATCACAAGGTTGAGAACTTTACTTTGTTCAGTTGATTGTAACCTTGATCACTGGGGTTCCCGTCTTTGAGCTACAGTGAGGTCAGTAAACTATCTAGGCAGCTAATCATGCTAAATAATTCTCACGGGCAGCAAATCAGGAAATGAAAAACATTAGTAATCATGGAACTTTTTAAACATCTCACCCTTGTACTTTTTAAAAGCCTTTCTTTTCCTTCTCATTGCATTGTATCCTGAATATCTCTGGTCATCCATTGATATTCCTACTTATCACCCTAAAGGGAACATGCTGGACTTGTACCCTCACCATTATTTGAATGCCCGCCACTGCTCTTCTGTAGACTTTTGCATGAGTAGCTGTTCCCAGTGTACCTTGGCCTTTTCCTGTCTTATTTTATTAAAATCCACTCTCCCCCAATCCAAGCTTTTTTTTTGCAGCTTGCCTACTTCCTTGTCCATAACAAGCTTAAATTGTACCATGTTGTGATCACTACCACTAAAATGCTCCTCCGCCACCACCTTAACCACCTGTATGATTTCATTCCCCAGAATCAGGCCCACTGCAGCTCCCTCCCTTGTTGGACCCTCCACATATTGATTTAAAAAGTTCTCCTGTACACATTTCAAGAAATCTACTTCATTCAAGCCCTTAACGCTACGTATATCCCAGTTAATGTTGGGAAAGTTGAATTTACCTGATATAAATCAGGGCGGCATGGTAACACAGTGGTTAGCATTGCTGCTTCACAGCTCCAGAGACCTGGGTTCGATTCCCAGCTTGGGTCACTTTCTGTGTGGAGTTTGCACATTCTTCTCATGAATGCGTGAGTTTCCTTTGGGTGCTCCGGTTCCTCCCACAGTCCAAAGATGCGCGGGTTAGGTTGATTGGCCATGCTAAAAATTGCACTTAGTGTCCTGAGATGCGTAGGTTAGAGGGATTAGTGGGTATGTACGTCGAGATATGGGGGTGGGATCTGGGTGGGATTGTGGTCGGTGCAGACTTGATGGGTTGAATGGCCTCTTTCTGTACTCAAGGGTTTCTATGATTCTATGATAATAACCCTATTGTTATTGTTTTTACCATGACAAACTGAGCACACATTTGCTCCTCAATATCTCTCTGACTATCTGGGGGTCTATTATAAACATTTAGCAATGTGGCTGCCCCTTTTTTATTCCTAAGGTCTATCCACAAAACTTTATTTGATGCCCCCTCCAAGATATTACCTCTCCTTACTACAGTAACCGACTCCTTACCTAATAATGCAATGTGTCCTCCTCCTATATCCCAGGATGTTGAGTTGCCAATCTGTCCTTCCTTCAACCATGTACCTGTGATGGCTACTATATCAGATTTCCACATGTCCATCATTGTCCTCAGCTCATCTGTTTTACTTGCAATACTCCAGGCATTAAAGTAGAAGCTATTCAGCCTGGCTTTACTCCCTTGAAATTTATTGAGAATTAGTTATTACTCAGATTGTCATGAAAAACCCAGTTACGCCTGATTAAAGAAATATAAACTTTTATAGGTTTCTAACAGTGATACCAAGTAAAAAAGGGAAGTTCTCAACTGATCAATTAATTTCATTGATTGTCGACTCTAGGTGGGGATTTTGCCAGGGTGATAATGGTGGCAGTGATTGGGTTATGTTGTGTAAACCGTGGAAGAGCACTGAATGACAGACCTCAAGTTCATGAATTTTGGTTTGTTCTGTGCTTGTGCTAAATCCTGAAGTGGACTTTAGATTCAAGAAGGTAATGGCATGAATCCCGACAATTCACTATTAAGACCCCTGCAAATTCCAAGCCATGCTTCCCAATTGTATTTTTCCGATGTCCTTCATAGAATTCCAGTGTAAAGTTACAGTTAATGAATTAACTAATTAAAAACTGACCTTTATACATACACAGTATACTTACGTCATAGTACCTGATTGGGCACCACTGAAGCAATGATTTATCATTTCTTTTTACAAGGTGGGTACACGCGGCTTCAGGGGGGTCGCTGGAGTGATAGCAGAACTCTCAGTTGCGTGGAACGGTTTGATTCATTCAGTCAATACTGGACAATGGTGTCATCCCTCCACCAGGCTCGAAGTGGCCTGGGTGTAGCAGTTCTCGAAGGGATGATCTATGTAATAGGTGGTAAGTGAAATTACAATGGTGTCAACAATTATTTCCTCAAATAGCTGTTATGCTAGTAGAGCATAAAATCTATGGGCAATGGTGGCACAGTGGTTAGACCCGCTGTTTCACAGCATCAGGGACCTGGGTTCAATTCCCAGTTTGAGTGACTGTTACAGAACCTGCACATTCTCCTTGTATCTGAGTGGGTTTCCTCCAGGTGCTTCAGTTTCCTCCCATAGTCTGAAATATGTGCGAGTTAGGAGCGTTGGCCATGCTAAATTCTGTGTGTATCTGAACAGGTGCCGGAATATGGTGACTAGGGGATTTTCACACTAACTTAATCGCAGTGTTAATGTAAGCCTACTTGTGATGCTAATAAATAAACTTTAAACAGTCCTCTATGGTTTGTGACTTGCCCACTTGTTTGTAATTGAGAGCTTCAGAGGAAGGTTCTCGTCACCTTTGATCTATGGGCAATGGTGGCACAGTGGTTAGACCCGCTGTTTCACAGCATCAGGGACCTGGGTTCGATTCCCAGTTTGAGTGACTGTTACAGAACCTGCACATTCTCCTTGTATCTGAGCGGGTTTCCTCCAGGTGCTTCAGTTTCCTCCCATAGTCTGAAATATGTGCTAGTTAGGAGCGTTGGCCATGCTAAATTCTGTGTGTATCTGAACAGGTGCCGGAATATGGTGACTAGGGGATTTTCACACTAACTTAATCGCAGTGTTAATGTAAGCCTACTTGTGATGCTAATAAATAAACTTTAAACAGTCCTCTATGGTTTGTGACTTGCCCACTTGTTTGTAATTGAGAGCTTCAGAGGAAGGTTCTCGTCACCTTTGATCTGTGGAGGAGTATTTTGTCTCATTTCTTATCCACTTGTTGTTAATGCTACTATACTGAATAAAGCTTCAGTATAAGCCTTATTTTTTTCTTGAGCAAAATGAGAAATACAAATATGGTTGGCCTTTCATTTTTATGTCTGAAAATAACGTGGCTACATCCAGGGTCGTGTGGATTTATTTTTCCTGAACTTATGGCACAAGTCTAACTTCTATGTGCTCTGACTACATTCCTATCCCACTGGTCATAACCTTTATTTGATTGATTTTTTTTGTCCGTTCCTAAATTTTGTTCTGCTATACGTACTGTTATAAAGGGGAGGTTGATTCCCTTCTCTGAGAACTAACATTTAACCACTCAAAGAAGAGTACCTCACCTCATCATCAGTTAAAGTGAGTGAGGAATAGTGTGATCTGCCCTTCAAGTTCATGGTTAAATCAAAATAACTACCTGAGATTTTCTCTGTAAAATCACCAAGTAATACTTTATTTACCTAACTAAGAGTAAACAGGTTAACTAAACTATTAACAAACCAAATAAAACACTAGTGGAGTGCTGTTTAGATAAATACAATTCCCACTTATTAACCAAAAAAATAGAATTTTTAGTCACGCTCAAGATTTCAACCTGGTTTGTCGTCTTCCGGAATCTTCTCTCTTCTTTCTTCTGTCTGAAATTTCTGGCTTCTTTTGGTACTTGTCCTATTCAGATACATCTTTGAGCTAAAAGGCTTCAGCTGTGGCAGTGAGAGAGCAGTTGCTGTTGTGTCAGAGAACAGTTGCTAACTGTCTCTCTCTCTATCCCTCTCACTTTCTCTCTCTCTCTATCCCTCTCACTTTCTCTCTCTCTCCCTCTGTCCCTCTCTTAAGCTGTGGCAGAGGCAGTTGCTGGCTGGCTGTTAGATCCCCAAAGACATACCAACACAATAGGATTGATTCTCAGGTTACCAAAACATCAAATTCAAATCTGATGGGTTGCTGTTTTTCAAATGCATATTTTAAATTGATTGGTTAAAATTCAAAAACAGTCTGTTGTCTTGACACAATGTTTCAGTCTGTATACTGCATGTACCTGATAAGTAGAGGAAAACAAAACAATATTTTTAACAGGACCGTGAAATACTTTCTCCTCTTAGCATTTCACAATTTTTTATAGTTTTACAAACACCAAATTCTAACATTCTACTCAACTTCACTATAATATGTACAGGGCTGCTTTGCTAAGATTGTTTTGTCCATATTTAAGATCTTTTTTTCATCAAATCTGGTCCTTAGCAGATGGTGCTTCAGTACCTTCTCTCTGTGATCCCTCAGACTTTCCTGTTAAATCTAGGATTTCCAAACCTTTTTTTTAATTAATAAGGACAGTTTATTTTCTTGCTGTGATTGGCTGTAGTTTCTGAACAACATGAGTTTATTTATTTAGATGGCAAGGTGGGGAGGAAATTAGTTAAATTTTAGAAAAATCCCAATAAGTTTTTAAATTTACAGGAATCTCATGACTCAGAAAGTTGACAGGGGTATGGGTGGTTTGGAAAATTTGGGGTTGTTAAGGGAATTTGAAATATGTTTGGTGTTGTTTAAATCTCACCAGTTTAATAGCAACTGACTGACCATAATAAGTTCAAAAAGAATTAAAATTTCCAATCAGCATGACAGTTATGTTTTTTGATGACTTGCAAAGGTTGAAGATTAGTTTGTTACATTTTTAAGATAATCTCGCAATTTTTTTTAAGGTGAAAGTGATTCCATGATTTTTGACTGTGCTGAACGATATGATCCAGTTACTAAACAGTGGGCAGCTGTGGCCTCTATGAATTCCCCTCGATGTGGACTTGCTGTGTGTGCCTGTCATGCTGCTATTTATGCTCTTGGTAAGAATATCTACAAAATATATTCCATATATCTGGTACTTATAAATTGCATTTAGCCCTATAAGACTCATGGAAAAAAGTGTTTCAATCATGTAATGGTCTTTGGTTTTGTTAAATAACATTTCATCATTGTAACAAAGTTTTTTTTATATGTTTTGGATAAGTTCTTGTCAGCCCTATGCACCAAGCATGTTAAATAGACACATGGCTGAAAAAGCTCACTGGCTTGGCTGGTATTAGACCTGGACAGCACCTTGGCACAGTGGTTAGCACTGCTGCCTCACAGCGCCAGGGACCCGGGTTCAGTTCCCAGGTTGGGTCACAGTCTGTACGAAGCCTGCATGTTCTCCCCGTGTCTGCGTGTGTTTCCTCCGGGTGCTCTGGTTTCCTCCCACAGTCAGAAAGAAGTGCTAGTTAGGTGCATTAGCCATGCTAAATTCTCCCTCAGTGTACCTGAACAGGTGCAAAGTGTGGTGACTGGGGGATTTTCACAGTATCTTCATTGCAGTACAACTGTAAGCCTGCTTATGACACCATAAAAGAAAAAAAATTACCAATTTTTGAATGATAGAAACATGGGAATTTCTCCAGTGACTTAGTTGTTTTATTGTCAAGTAGCCAAATGGTCCTGAGGGCCAACAGTAAGTTGAACAAGCTGTCGTATTTTTCTGATTTTCATAGAATCATAAAATCCCTACAGTGGAGAAAGTGGCCATTTGGCCCACTGGGTCTGCACCAGTCACAATCCCACCCAGGCCCTACCCCCGTAACCCCACTTATTTACCCTTCACTTCCCTGATAGTAAGGGGCAATTTAGCATACCCAATCAACTGAACTCGCACGTCTTTGGATTTTATTTAAAAGTATTTCGTTTCCGAGTAATTACTTTTTATATGAGTCTGACTTAAAAACTTTGCCGTGGTAATGCAGAAGAGCAGTCATGTGGAAGTAATGACCCCTTCAGAATGCATGAGGTATATGGGGAAACATTAGGAATGAATATACAGATTTTGCAAATAAGTTTACGCTGTGTGTCAGGAGAGCAGTTTTGTGAGATTGAGTGAGGATTCAGAGCTCTTATTATTTATAATCAGTGCACATCTTTTGATTATTTTCAGGAGGCTGGGTAGGAGCAGACATTGGGAAGACGATGGAAAGATTTGACCCTGCTGACAATAAATGGGAAATTATTGGCAACATGGTTGTCCCTCGGTATTTCTTTGGCTGTTGTGAAATGCAAGGTCTGGCACTACCTACTAGAACGTGACATTGATTTATTTTTTCACTGAAGTGGTTATTAAGATTGTTTGTGGTAGATGTACAATTTTATAAACCTGAGCAATCTGCCTTCCGCCCTGCCACAATACCAAAATTGCTCTTATCAAAGTCACAGATAACATCCTATGTGACTATGACAAAGGTATACAGCCCTCCCCTCCCCACTCTTCCCAACTGTATGTAGCCTTTGAACATAAGAAATAGGAGCAGGAGTAGGCCATCTAGCCCTTTGAGCCTGCCGCACCATTCAATAAGATCATGACTGATCTGTCGTGGCTCAGTTCCACATTCCCGCCCTCTCCCCATAACCCTTAATCCCCTCACTTATCAAAAACCCATCAACCCGCGTCTTAAAAATATTTAGCGAGGCAGCCTCCACCACTTCAACGGGCAGAGAATTCCAGAGATTCACCACCCTTTGAGTGAAGAAGTTCCTCCTCAACTCCGTTCTAAACCGCCTCCCCTTTATCTTGAGGCCATGCCCCCTAGTCCTACTGTCCCTTCTGAGCAGGAAGAGTCTCTCCACCTCTATCCTATCCATCATCTTATGTCTCAATGAGATCTCCCATCATTCTTCTAAACTCTAATGAGTACAAGCCTAGTTTATTCAGCCTCTCCTCATAGCTCAACCCCTTCAACTCCGGCATCAGTCTAGTAAACCTCCTCTGCACTCCCTCCAAGGCCAAAATATCCTTGCGTAAGTGCGGCGACCAAAACTGCACACAGTACTCCAGCTGCGGCCTCACCAGTGCCCTGTACAGCTGCAGCAAGACCTCCCTACTTTTATATTCAATCCCCCTCGCTATGAAGGCCAGCATCCCATTAGCCTGCCTGACCACCTGCTGCACCTGCAGGCTAGGTTTTTACGACTCATGTACAAGGACCCTGAGGTCCCTCTGCACCGTCGCCTGCTGCAGTTTTTTGCCACGTAAGTAATAGTCCTTCCTACCATTATTTTGACATGGATGCCAAGCCACCTTCTCCACTGTCTCTCTACTATTATCATCTTTACCTATCCTGAGTCTAAGTGGGGTCATGCAGCAGTCTTCCCACTCAAAAGGCCATTTCTCATGTATGAATCTGGGTAAGATTTGTCAATAAAGAATTCAACATGAATTTTATTATAGAAAATTAAGACCAATCCATATATGTTTGCTCACCTGCAAGGATTGCTAGCATCAGTTCAGAAGTTCACATTTCAGGACTTTAAAGCTTACACCAAAAACATCTCCATAGATTTGACAAACCTCAAAATTGAAACTAATAAATAACAATACAAGTCAGAAATATCTGTAATTATTTCACAGGTTTAATTTATGTTGTTGGAGGTTTGAGTGACTCAGGGTCAGAACTCTGTTCAGCTGAAATGTTCAATCCTATCACAAAGCGTTGGACAACATTAGATGATATGAAGACAAGAAGAGCCTATGTTGGAGTGGCTTCTCTGAATGACTGCATTTATGCTGTTGGAGGGTGGAATGAGACTCAGAATGCTTTGCGGACAGCAGAGAAGTATTCACTTCAGGAGGTAGGTGGAGTGATTTTATAATTTTTGCTATAAAAATTTACTTTATAAAAGGTTCTTTAAGGATTTTCATAGTGAGAGCAGTCATATTGAGTAAGATGATTTATGGTCACACCATGCAAAGTTTACCCTGAAAAGAGCAGTTATTGCAATAAAAGAGACCCTTTGAAGAATTGTAGAGCTTGATGTTTCAGGCAGCGTACTATGCCTGTCGTCTGGAAGAATGACTGGAACAGGTGAAAAAGGTAGTTATATCAAGGGGAGGATGGGAATACAGTCTGTATGTCACTGCTAATTGGTCAGGCTATTGTGTTTGTAATGGGTCAGTTTATGTTAACATTCTTGCTTTTGATTGGTCAACGGTGCAGAATAGATGGTAATCTGTTTCTTAAGGAAGGGAATCCAGATGTCACTGATGAGAAGGCAACCATCTTACCACCATCATAGGGCCACATGATGGCACAGTGGTTAACATTGCTGCCTCATATCACCGGGGGCCCAGGTTCGATTCCCAGCTTGGGTCACTCTCTGTGAGGAGTTTGCACGTTCTCCCTGTGTCTACGTGTTCTCTCCGGGAGCTCCGATTTCCACCCACAGTGCTGGGTGCATTGGCCATGCTAAATTTCCTCTGTGTACTCAAACAGACACGAGTGTGGTGACTGTGGGATTTTCAAAGTAACTTCATTAACGTGTCAATCTAAGCTTTATTTGTGATGCTGATGAACTTTTAAAACAAAACATCTTGGGGGATGGTGTTGATACAGTTCTTCAAATTGAGTATCTTACCTTTTTTGCTGTGCCTCCATTACCTCTACAAATTAATTGGGGATCTTAGCACCATCATCACTGCTGTGAATGATGTTAAAATGATCTTGCAAATTAGTGAGACCTGTGCCACTACTGTGATGTGCTAGGCTTCTCAAGTGGCCCTCCAAGGTGAACTGGTAGATCGTATCAGTGAAGGCAACTTGCATGATTTGGTGAATTCAGATTTCTTTTTTCCCTTCCATCCCCTGTTCTTCTTCCAGGAGAAGTGGTTTGAGGTTTCACCTATGAAAATGGCAAGAGCTGGCGTTTCGGTCATTGCTGTTAATGGCCTTCTTTATGCAGTAGGAGGAAGAACATCAGGTCGGGATTCCTCAGCTCCAGTCACTCTGGACTCTGTTGAAGTGTATGATCCTCATACTGACACATGGATGGAAATTGGGAACATGATAACTAGCCGCTGTGATGGGGGAGTAGCTGTGCTTTAACAGTTGATTGCCTTCTGATACTTTTATCAAAATGACTCCTGATGGAGAAAATCAGTATGTCAAACTGAACTATCATCACCTACTTCCATTGTGCTAAAGGAAACTTTTATGAGTTTGGACAGCTACCATTGGGTTTCAAGTTGAGGCCCCAGTGAAGAGCTGGCAATATTAATGCTCATGTACAAACAAAGAAGTGTTACTTACTCTGCAAAATGTGTGCATCTTTCTATAATTTCATTTTAAATTTGATTTAATGAAAAGTGAATTTCAACACATGCCACGGTCCTCATCAGAACAGATTTTCAGTTGACATTAAGTCATTATCCAAGTTAATAGTTTGGAAAATCTAAAAGCAAATACAATTACCCAAAACATCAAATAGCTGTCTTTTAAGCTGCGTTTTCATTTGAATACAGTGCAATTTAGAAAAACATAAATTTGAAACACCATTTTTTTGTACAAAATCTCAGTTTGGGTTGTGGATATGTTCAGTTAAGTTTTCCTTTAATGTGACCAGCTCGGTATTTCTGATGGTGTTTATATCGTGACTTAGTTGAACCATTGGCTTTTCTAAGTCATGTGAAGTCTACACTAGACTTGAAGATAGTTTTGCCAGCATTTCAGCATAAGTGCTCAGAATGTGACATAGCTGAACAGTGACTTACAACAATGGGGCTTCATGTACCAAATAAAGCTGTACTTTGCTGTATGTTTGGATTGATAAATACTGATGGTTTATTTTATATATATTTTCCTAATAAATGTATTCAAGCATAATTAATTATCTAAGCAACAATGAAAAATGAGATGCTTTTTAAGATTATTCAATATGTTGAATTGATAATATTTCACAGAAGGTGGAACAATATCTTCAGTTTTTTGTCCTTCCACCACTGGTAGCTGCACTTCAATTCACAAAGCTCTAAGCTCTAGAATTTTCTATTTAAACTCCTCCATCTTCCCCCCTTTTAAATTGCTCCTTAAAACTGCGTCTTTGACCAAACTTTTGGTCTTCTGTCCTAGTATCTCTTTGTGGCTGGATAATGTACATTATCTGATATAGCTCCTCTGAAGTGCCTTTGGATGTTTTTTATTTACTGAGTTATATATGATTGAAAATGAAATCTACTGTTCCATTTCATAGCAATACTTGAATAATATTTCTTAATCATCATTAAGAAACTTATAGTTTTATAATTTGTATTGTCTTTTCATTGTATTTATAGGTTTTCTTATTTATATAAACCCAATATGTATATGTTGAATAACTGGTTGTAAAAAGTGCTGTTTCCAGAGATTAGGGCCTTTCAAAGGCTGCACAAATGCTTGATGGTACATATTTACAAATAAATAATGATGTAGCAGACTGAACCAGAGAGATGCTGCAGCTTTTTTAAAATCTGCAGGCCAGATGGTAAAAATGGCTCCCTGATTGGAAGCAGCAACAGTTGCTGGTATGGTACTTGAAAGTTTTAAGTACATTGAATATGCCAAAGTATGTTGTGTGTATGTGTATGCAAAGAAAGGAACTTCAAAGGCTGGACAAAGAAGCCCATGATGCAAAATAATCTTAAAAATAAAATCTGTTAAATGTGGTGCTCTTCTAACCTGCGCCCCACAAATCAAAAGCAGGTACTTTTGCTCTTAAATTAACTGTCACTTTTAAAGCAGCTTGTTATCTAAATTTGAAATATTTAGATCACTTGTTTCAAGGGAACATTGAGCAGTGACCTATATAGTACAGATGAAGTTCAAACATCAATGTATTTTACTGACTGAACATTACTATTTCCAGATTATCCACATCACCAGAAGAGTTCCTTGACTGCCAAACATTACTTACAGGTATAACAGTTTTGTTCATCTCTCCTTTAGGTGGATTAATTGTAAAAAACATATTACCCAATATGGATTTTAGTTTGACACTATAATTCATACATTGAGTGATTCACTACAAACAGCCGGGTGAGCATTTTATTGCTACCAAATCAAGTTTTTAATGCAAACTTCAGCTCAGGTAGTTAAGGTTTAAACAGAGGATAAGAACATAAGAAATAGGAGCAGGAGTAGGCCATCTGGCCCTTCGAGCCTGCCCCGCCATTCAATAAGATCATGGCTGATCTGTCGTGGCTCAGTTCCACTTTCCCGCCCTCTCCCCATAACCCTTAATCCCCTCTCTTATCAAAAACCCATCAACCCGCTTCTTAAAAATATTTAGCGAGGCAGCCTCCACCACTTCAACGGGCAGAGAATTCCAGAGATTCACCACCCTTTGAGTGAAGAAGTTCCTCCTCAACTCCGTTCTGAACCGCCCCCCCTTCATCTTGAGGCTGTGCCCCCTAGTCCTACTGTCTTTTTTGAGCGGGAAGAGTCTTTCCACCTCTATCCTATCCATCCCATTCATCATCTTATACGTCTCAATGAGATCTCCCCTCATTCTTCTAAACTCTAACGAGTACAAGCCTAGTTTATTCAGCCTCTCCTCATAGCTCAACCCCCTCAACTCCGGTATCAGCCTAGTAAACCTCCTCTGCACTCCCTCCAAGGCCAAAATATCCTTGCAATCAAAAATGTCAATACTGCAAAACAGAATATTTTTAAAAATTCTTTCTTCAAGAACTGTTACAGTTGGGAATTTTTACACTCGCTGTGCTTAAATTTAACAGCAGTAACCACTCCAGTAAATAAGCTAGACTGCTTAACAAACCAGCATGTTTATCCATAACTACACCATACAAATATAGCAGAGTGGCACAGTGGTTTGTACTGCTGTCTCACAGTACCAGGGACCTAGGTTCAATTCTGACCTTGGGTGACTGCGTGGAGTTTAACAGTCTCCAGTATCTGCCTCCCAGTGTTCTGGTTTCCTCCCATACACCAAAGATGTGCAGGTGAGCTGAAGGGGCCATGGTAAATTTCTCCTTTACCCAAAGATGTGTAGGTTAGGGGGAACTTAGTGGGGTAAATGCACAAGGTTATGGGGATAGGGCAGGGGGTGGGCAAATGCACAAGGTTATGGGGATAGGGCAGGGGGTGGGCAAATGCACAAGGTTATGGGGATAGGGCAGGGGGTGGGCAAATGCACAAGGTTATGGGGATAGGGCAGGGGGTGGGCAAATGCACAAGGTTATGGGGATAGGGCAAGAGGTTCTGCTCTATTACCTTGCAGCATGACATTGGCTATTTTAAGGAACACTAATTCCTTACATAAGTCTCTGTTCTGTGCAAGTGTGAATAAATAAAGCAATAGGAAGCTCATGGGCCCAGAGTTCTCTAGCAAAATGCCCATCATTAATCATAGCCCTGACCTGACCTATATTGTCATGCATAACAAACTGACAATCTCAGGAGGTCGATCTGTTAAGTGCTTGATATTAAATTAGATGGTATTATTTGTTGATACAAAATTTGAATATCACTAAACAGTGATATGGTCTTGAATTCAGCAGAACAGCCCTCGAAAAATAGCAGCTGTAATGGGGAAAGTATAAGATGGGAGTGTATTTAGGTTGGCAGGTGGATTCTGGTGGAGGCAGCATTGAAATCTGTTCCCTCAAGATTTGAAAGCGGTGTGAAGTAGTAACACAAGTGGGATTCTCCACCAACAAATGAGCAATGTGGTATATAAACCTTAATGCTAGTGTGATACCAGGTGCAAAGGGCAGACAATCCACCAATTGCTGCAATGAATCAAACACCAAGTCCCTCTGCCTATCAGACCACACCCAATCAGCCCATGCTGGCAAAATTAAAAAATGATTCTGCAATTGGACAACACCTAGAAAACAATTGATCATGCTAAGAATTACATTCTTCAACGTAATTTTCAGTGGATGTTGGACTTGTGGTGTGGCTTACTTACAGATGCTAGAAGCCACATGTTCATAGAAACGTGGAAGATAGAAGCAAAAAAAAAAAACCCTTTCAGCCTTTCATTCCTTACCATCATGACTGATCATCCAACTTGATACCTCATCCTGCTTTTTCCCCATAACCTTTGATCCCATTTGCCTCAAGTGCTATATCCAGCTGCCTCTTGAATATATTCAATGTTTTGGCATCAACTACTTCTATAGCTCACCATTTTTCGGGTGAAGAAATGTCTCCTCACCTCCATCCCAGATGAATCCTCAGATTGTGACCCCTGGTTTGACTCTCCCACCATCAGGAACATCCTCCCTGCATCTACCCTGTTAGAATTTTAAGTCTCTTGAGATTTCTTCCCCCCCCCCCCGCCAACACTCATCCGTCTGAACTCAAACGAAAACAATCCTACCCTCAACAATCTCTCCTCATACATCAGTCCCACCATCCCTGGAATCAGCCTGGGAAACCTTAGCTGCACTTCCTTGAGAGCAAGAACATCCTTCCTCAGAAAAGGAGATCAAAATTGCACACAATACTCTAGGTGTGGCCTCACCAACACCCTGTATAATTACAACAACACATCCCTGTTCCTATACTCAAAATCACTCGCAGTGAAGGCCAACATGCCATTGGCGTTCTTTACTGCCTGCTACAGTGACTGGTGCACAAGGACACCCAGGTCCTTTTGCACACTCCCCTCTCCCAATTTACAGCCACTCAGGTAGTAATCTGCCTTCTGTTCACACAAGGTCCTGTCTTTTGCTGACAGAAGGATCATGTCCACACATTGCATAAAATGGAAGTTTAGACAACAGTCATTCCCTGATTTGTTATTTAGAGCAAGGCCTTGAAAAGTCCACTCACTGATGAACCAACACTGTCTTTTTGTGCAGTGTCACTATTGCTTCCCCTGTTACTGTTCCTAATTTCTTGCGGGCTATCCTGATGAACACAAGACTTTCAGCTGTATGTCAGGTTAACTGCCTAACTGATTCATATCCAGTTATGTAGCAAACAATCAAACCATGCACACAATAACATTCTGCTACTATATACACATTTGCAAATATTACAGCCAGGCTATTTCTTACATTGAACCAGTTTGCTTAAAACTAGCAATAAATTCCTTTAACCGTGTGAAATTATAGCCAGTAATAAAGAAGCCAATGGATAAACTTTGACATAAAGACCTCTGTTCAGCATTCACTACTATTTTTTTTCTGCGCTAGGTCACAATATTAACAATACATGATCAGTTTAAAGCAAAAACAAAACACAGAAGGAACAACGTACAAGTTAATTCGACTTCTTTTCAATGGTTAGATTTTCAAAAAGGTGACAGCTATGAATTAGTTGTTTGTGTACACTCTGCATTCTTTTATTACATGTACTCTCTGCCACTACCCAATTTAAAAAAAAATCAACTTCTATGATTTTATTTTCTATCTGACACAAGCTTTTTCACAGGATATGTATTTTTGATTACCATTGTGGCAACTAAGGAGAATGTTGCTACCACAGTTAGCACTGTTCGAAGAGCTCTGAACCAACTTGGATAACCTGGGAGTAAAGCTAAGTCATAATGCAATGCTATGCCGAGACCCATGATGATCAGAACTGCTGCTTCGGTGAGATTATCGTGGAACAGTAGGGCTATCCATGCTAGCAAGGAAGGAACAACACTATTTCCCAGATTCAACCAATCAGGTTTTGCGGGGCTGCTGTCTGGAATTGAAAATCCCCAACGTGCTCCTCCAAGGAAAGAAAGAATTGTTGCTCCATATGCAATTTGGGCAAAAGCTAGTTCAGGGAAATATGTCTCTGTTATGGCCATTATGAGAGGAGCTGATACAAAAGGAATTAATCCACCATAGCCAAGGTAGAGGGCAGGTTTGGGACTGTTCTTCAGTTCTCTGAAATCATATCTTATTAAGTCTAATTCACGTTTCTCTGGTTCCTCCACTTTTTTTATCTTGAATGCTTGATAGGACATGTGAAAACAGCTTGTTTGAGTCCAGAGAGATGCAGATCTTTGCAAGTACTTGATGTTTTGATGTGTCATAAATTTCCTTTGCAGACAAGAGTTCAATAAGTTATAGGATGTAATATTTCTTGATCCCTTTGGAAACTGCGATAATTTTTGAACCTGTAGTATAGAATAACAATTATCAATACAATGCATATGTGTAACATACACTGTACCCAGAGTTTATTGTAGAAGCTACAATACTGTAAACATTGCCAGATATACTGATGTCCTAAACACAAAAAAATGTAACACAATCAATAATGTGACTTATATCGGTGATCTGAGAGGACTGGATAATTTACCTGGCCAGTGTATGAATCAGATTAATGCCAACAGCACATGTTTGATTCCTGTTCTGGTTGAGGTAGACTTGAGAACTATTCCTGAAAGTGGACAGCAATAACAAATGACCACTGACAAGAGAATGGCTCAAGATAAAGCATCAGAGACAGTGAACCAAGGACTTACCTTCCGGCAGAACGCACTTGAATTATTTAGTCCCATGTTGTTGTAATTATATAGGGTGGTGTGTGGGGGGCGGGGGGGAACCTAATCCTCGACTAACTAAATTTTCAAAGATACATTATTTTTCTTGTGTGAGTAGGAGGAATAACTATTCAGATTCCTAACCATGACAAATTAAATTTAAAGAAATGGACTCAGTGACAATTAAAATTATACAATGCTATTTCTCAGGTCTTCTACACTTTGATTCAATCAGATTTAAATGATTGGGTTGTCACATTTACAAGTTCTGCTTACATTTGACTAGGATGCTGCATTATATCAAAACATACATTAACAAGACAGGAGAAAGTGTTTTTTCCATGCATACCATAAAGCAGCATTAGATTGTTGTATGTACTATCCTAGCATGCAGCTCTATGATAAACAAGTTGCTGCTAATGTTTCAGCCCAATGTGCCATCCCACATTAAATGGCAAACAAATTACTTGTTCCAATAAAGTTTGATTCTTAAGCATCTCCAACTGACTAGTTTAAGAGCAGGATGGGTTTGCCTTTCCCCGTCATTCCTACCTTCCTGTTGAAAGTGCTAACCTTTAATGGACAATGGCTACATAGATGAGATACTTATCTCACCCAAATGATCATTCTTCATGTATAAATCAATATTACAAGCTTGTCAGATTCTGCCTTTACTTGATATCAACACACATACACTTTTTACTGTTAGTCACAAGATGTCAATCAGGAACAAATTTCTAACTGTTTTCACTTCATTACTCAGACCAAATTCAAAGCCCTAAATGCCAAACTGGTTATCTCAGTACTTGGGATCTTTGTGAGGTTGCATGTTTTTTGATTTGATTTATTGTCAAATGTATTAGTACACAGTGAAAAGTATTGTTTCTTGCACTATACAGACAAAGCATTCCATTCATAGAGAAATGAGAGAGTGCAGAATATAGTGTTACAGTCATAGTTGGGTATAGAGAAAGATCAACATAATGCAAGGTAGGTTCCCTCAAATCTCTGTTGGCAGCAGGGAAGAAGCCGTTCTTTAGTCAACTAGTACGTGACTTCAGACTTTTGTATCTTTTTCCTGACGGAAGAAGGTGTTAGAGAGTATGTCCGGGGTGAGTGGGATCCTTAATTATGCTGGCTGCTTTGCCGAGGCAGTGGGAAATGTAGTGTTAATGCATGGGAAGACAGTTTGCATGATGGATTGGGCTACATTTACGATCTTTTGTAGTTTGTTTATACACGGGGCAATGTGTTTACAATTAAGCACACAGGTCATCTGTGGTTCTATAGTTCTGTATTCCAAGTGATCTATATGTTGTGATCATCCATTTTGGTAGGAACAACAACAAAACAGACTATTATTTAAATGGTAAAAAATTGTAACATGCTGCTGTGCAGAGGGATCTGGGTATCCTTGTGCAAGAATCACAAGGAGTTGGTTTGCAAGTGCAGCAGGTAATTAAGAAAGCAAATGGAATTTTATCCTTCATTGCTAGCGGGATGGAGTTTAAAAACAGCGAGGTTATGTTGCAGCTGCATAAGGTGCTGGTGAGGCCACACCTGGAATACTGTGTATAGTTTTGGTCACCTTCCTTGAGAAAGGATATACTGGCACTGGAGGTGGCGCAGAGGAGATTCACTAGGTTGATTCCGGAATTGAGAAGATTGGCTTATGAGGAGAGACTGAGTAGACTGGGGCTATACTCATTAGAATTCAGAAAAATGAGGGGAGATGTTATTGAAACATGTAAGATTACGAAGGGAATAGATAAAGATAGAAGCAGGGAAGTTGTTTCCACTGATGGGTGAAACCAGAACTAGGGGGCATGGCCTCAAAATAAAGTGGAGCAGATTTAAGACTGAGTTGAGGAAGAACCTTCCACAAGGGGTTACGAATCTGTGAAATTCCCTGCCCAGTGAAGCAGTTGAAGCTAACTCATTGAATGTTTTTAAAGGCAAGGATAGATACATTTTTGAACAGTAAAGGAATTAAGAGTTATGGTGAGCGGGCAGGTAAGTGGAGCTGAGTCCTCAAAAAGATCAGCCATGATCTTATTGAATGGCAGAGCAGGCTGAAGGAGCTAGATGGCCTTACTCCTTCTTCTAGTTCTTATGTTCTTATATTTACAAGTCAGTTTTTACGTGTTACGTCAATGATACTCAACTTTCTGCTACCCTGATTCTACCATTGCTACCAAGCGGAGATCAGCAAGACAGTATTCATTCTGTTCAACTCCCACAAGAAACTGCAGCACGGGTATTAATTTCATTTCATAGAATCATAGAATCCTTACAGTGCAGAAGGAAAACATTTGGCCCATCAAGTCTGCTTTGATCACAATCCCACCCATGCCCTATTCCCATAACCCCAAGTATTTACTCTAGCCAGTCCGCCTGACGCTAAGGAACGATTTATCATGGCCAACCCACACATCTCTGGACTGTGGGAGGAAACCAGAGCACCCGGAGGAAACCCACACAAACATTTCATTAAATATTTGCTTCAAGCTGGATCCACAAAGATTTTAAAATTCTTACAATAGTTTTTCAAAACATTATAAGTAGATTGCTGTAAAGCCACGTAATCATCTTCCATCCTGCAGTTCGACTATTGTGGCAAAGCTTGTATCCATCATGGCAGTACAACCTGAGATTCTTTCCCCAAATTTATTGACCAATTTACATCTTTCCCTGCATTCTAAAGCCTCCTAGAAATTTGCCTTCTGCTCACTCCTGACTTCTCAAAGAGTTCCACTTTAGGCTTGATATGCCCCAGAGTAGCTAGCTGTTGAATGCTTGTTACATAAAAGCCAGTATGTAAGATTAAGTTATTGCTGCTGGTTCTTAAGATGGTTCTCTTGCCAGAGGTAATCAAATTTTCCTTTGGGTAGTAGGAAGCAATGAAAAAATAAATCACAACAAAGCCCTCTCATTCTGTGACATGCACTTACCGAGGAATTTCCGATGTGATTTGTTCTGAACAACTATTTCTCACGACATTGATGACTTCAGAAGTTCCTGCAGTTGCAACTATTTCACTTGCTGATCTTCCTCCTCACCCCATCACATCCCAGTATTAGCATTTTTATTATTGGTTGAAATTTTTTGTACTGAACCGAATCAGCCACGTACTATAGCTATTAACAGCTGGTTAGAAACTGGAATTCAGAGGTGAATAACTCACCTCTGACTTCCCAAAAACTGTCCACCGTCTGCAAAACACAAGTTAGGAATGTCAGAGATCCACATCATAGAAACAGGCCCTTCGGCCCAACTTGTCCATGTCATCCCCTTTTTAACCACTAAGCTAGTCCTAACGGCCTGTGTTTGGCCCATTTCCCCCTAGACCCATCTTACCCATGTAACTCTCTAAACACTTTTTAAAAGACAAAATTGTACCCACCTCTACTACTACCTTGCTCCAGACACTCACGACCCTGCGTGTGAAAAATTGCCCCTCTGGACCCTTCTGTATCTCTCCCCTCCCACTTTAATCTATGCCCTCTAGTTTTAGACTCCCCTACCTTTGGGAAAAAATACTCACTATGTAGCTGACCTATGCCCCTCATTATTCTATAAACTTCTATAAGATCACCCCTAAGCGTCCTACGCGCCAGAGAAAAAAGTCCCAGTCTATCCAGCTTCTCCTTATAATTAAAATCATCAAGTCCCGGTTGTATTTTTTTTGCACTCTTTCTAGTTTAATAACATCCTTTCATTAATTGGGTGGCCAGAACTGCACACAGTATTCCAAGTGTGGCCGTACCAATGTCTTGTAAAACTTCACATTCAACGTTCTGACCAATGAAACCAAGCATATCAAATGCCTTCTTCACCACTCTGTCCATCTGTGACTCCACTTTCAAGGAACTATGAACCTATACCCCTACATCTTTGTTTTGTAATTCACCTTAGTGCCCTACCATTAACTGAGTAAGTCCTGCCCTGGTTCGATCGACCAAAATGCATCACCTTGCATTTATCTAAATTAAACTCAATTTGCCCTGTCAGCCCACTGACCCAATTGATCAAAATCCTGTTGCAATCTTCACTGTCCACTATGCTACCAATCTTGGTGTCATCTGCAAACTTATTAACCATGCCTGCGTGACATAATATTCTCTATTTGTTTGGATGAGAACAGTTTCAACAAGTTGGGGTGGCACAGTGGTTAGCACTGCTGCCTCACAACACCAGGGACCTGGGTTGAATTCTGGCCTCAGGTGACTGTGTGGAGTTTGCACATTCTCCCTGCGTTTGCACGGATTTCCTCCGGGTGCTCCGATTTCCTCCCACAGTCCAAAGATGTGCAGGTTAGGTTGATTGGCTGTGCTAAATTGATCCTAGTGTCAGGGGATTAGCAGGGCAAATACTTGGGGTAATGGGGATAGGGCCTGGATGGGATTGCTGGCAGTGTAGACTCAATGTGCCAAATAGCGTCCGGCACTGTAGGGATATTAAGAAGCTCAACATCATCCAGGACAAAGCAGCCTGCTTGATTGTCCCCTCCCCCCCCCCCCCTCACCCACCTTAAACAATAACTCCCTCCACTGCTGATGCACAGTGATAGCAGTGAGTACTACCTCCAAGATGCATTGCAGCAAGTCACCAATGTTCTTTCAACAGCACCTTCCAAACTCCCAATCTCTACCACCTAGGACAAGGGCAGCAGGTACTTGGGAATACCTTCACCTACAAGTCCCGCTCCAAGCCACACACAATCCTGACATGGAACAATATTGCCATTTCTTCACTGTCACTGGGTCAAAAATCCCAGAATTCACTTCCTTAGCATTGTGGGTACGTGCACCAGATGTATGGCAGTTTTTGAAGATATCTCACCGCCAGCTTCTCAACAGTAATTGGGGATGGGCATAAAACATCACGTGAAAGAATAAAAACACTCCTAAAAAGAATGAACAATATACTTTTAGATTGTCAAGTGCCTTGATTTTGATTCATCAGCAGTTAGAATTAAAATTCAGATTTATATTTGTCTTTTGAATATGCCTTTATCAAAACGGAGTTATTACAGGAATCCAGGTGACTTCCAAAAAGGGAACACTGTGGCAAAGTGACTAGCATTGTTGCCTCATAGCATCAGGGACCCGGGTTTGATTCAGGACCTGATCAGTGTGTGGAACTTGCGTGTTCTCTTCATGTCTGCATGGACTGCCTCCGCGTGCTCCGGTTTCCTTCCACACTCCAAAGATGTGGATAAGGTTGATTGGCCATGCTAAAATTGACCCTGTTATCATGTGGATTAGCAAGGTAAATGTATGGGGTTATGTGAATCAGGCTGGGTGGGATTGTGGTCAGTACAGACTCAATAGGCTGAATGAGCTCCTCCTGTACTGCGGAGATTCTATGATTCCATTTTGATTTTAGCTCTCTTGGGCTATATTGTCTTCTCTTTTATGTTTACAATTGCAACACTTAAGAGTGCTCTCAAATCTAGTTTGTGTAGTTTCAACAAGTATATTCTTTAAACATGGTCGACACTTACTTTGCTAGTTATTTGAAAGCATCGCCTCAGCAAGAAAGCAAACATCTTCAGGGCAGGACACCTGCAAAAAAAAATGACATAAAATTTTAAAATAAGACTATCAATAGAGTTAAAGGTAAGAGAATGTTTTGGAATTGAATTAAATCAGGTAGAGAAACCTGATGGCCTTTCATCCTCGATAATAATCATTAATTTAAATTCAGTCATGTTTGGGCCAAAACAGTTTTAATTTAAATATTTGTAATGTGGTCACTACTTGTCAAGAAAAAAATGTATTCCTTGTTCTATAATTCTCAGCCTTGTAATTAACTGCCTGTGTGCTGTTTCTCCATTTTCAATTCTTAACTTTTATTTTGAAAATGTTGTTTTGATGCTAGTTTGAAATTACTATTTTGTACTGAACTCCCCTGATGGGAACAACACAGAGGACCATTCAAGCAACAATACAGATATAACTGCAAGCATATCTTAATGAGGAAATTCTACCCAAAAATCAAGTTACCATTATAATGTCTTCCTCATTCTTAAAATGAAAGTATCTCTACAAAGTGCTGAAACACGTCTGGGTAATGACAGCAGATGTCAAAATAGATAGAAATGTTAGCCTCGGGGAAGCATTTTAGGAAATACTGGGAGTCTCACATGATGGCATTCTTACTCTTGCCATTCTTGTAAGATGTTGAATGACAGAAGCCTCCATTCCCTACATGCACTCAATTCACAGTTGTAAAGCCCAAAGCAGCTGGATCACTGTTGCAAGCAAACATTAAATTTGCAACTGACATCAGTGTTTGTACAAAGACTGTTATCTTGAGAACTCCTGCAGCATGTAGATTGTGTGCATTGAAACAACAGCTACTGGTCTCATTTGCTCATTTATATTTCCTGGCTTCAATTGTAATTCTCAGTTCAGTCTGTTGCCTCGAGTAAAAAAAGTTGTGGGTTCAAGTCCTACATGAGAGACTTGAGCACACAATCCTGGCTGGCACCTCAAGTGTGGTCCTAAGGGAGTACTAACTTTTAGATTAAACATTGAATTGTTGCCCCATCTGCCCTCTTCAGTGGATAATGCAGATCCCACAACAGTACGCAAAGAATAGAAGTGCAGGGAAGTTTTGGTGGCAATGACTTGGCCAATGTTTATCCCTGAGCCATCATAGCATCCGTACAGTGCAGGAGGCAATTCGGCCCATCGAGTCTGCACCAACCCTCCAAAGGAGCATCCTGCCTATGCTCTGCCCCATTCCCGTAATACCGACATTGATCATGGCCAAGCCAGTTAAGCGATGTGTCATTGGACTGTGGGAGGAAACCAGAGCACCCAGAGGAAACCCATTCAGACACTGAATGAATGTGCAAACTCCATACAGTCATCCAAAGCCAGAATTGAACCTGGGTCCCTGAGGTTGAGAGGCAGCAGTGCTAACCGTTGTTGCTATATCTGTTCATTTATAATCTCAATCTCTCAGCTGGTTTGCACATTGTGGCCAAAATAGATGCAACGTGCTAACAGGTAAACAATAGCCAAAGGGAATTGGGAGTCATTTATTTCCCACATCCCATGCCAGCTTGTGGCTTTACAGGTAACAAAACAAAATGCTCATTGAGTAATCAGCGAAGTACTACAGCCAAACAATATCTAAAATATTGCAACTGCTGGAAATATAATACTAAAATCAAAAATGCTGGAAATACTCAGCATGTTGAGCAGCACACAGAGAGCAAAAATTGATCCTTTGGACATTAATCTTTCCTCAGAATTAGAAGATATCAGTGGTTTGGTATAGAGAACTTGAGTAACACTGAAAAAAGAGACATGCCAAAGCTGTTTTGGACTCATCAAGATACTTCGCAAGAATACCCATGTTGGGGAAACAACAACTTTACACTGGATGAGAAGAGTGTTGATAGTTGGCAAGTGGACCCTGATTGGTAGGGGCATTATTCTGTAGAATCTATTCTTTGCAGACAGAAAGAACAGGTAGACACATGGTGCCTGTTTCAGCTAAACAAAATAAGTGATAGTCATTCGCTCACTCATTCTTCAGGGCAATGCCTTGATCAGATCACAGAAAACCTACAGTGCAGAAAGAGGCCATTCGGCCCATCGAGTCTGCACTGACCACAATCCCACCCAGGCCCCATCTCCACATATTATCAACTAATCCCTCTAACCTACACAACCCAGGACACTGAGGGGCAATTTAGCATGGCCAATTAACCTAACCCGCACATCTTTGGACTGTGGGAGGAAACCCACGCAGACACAGGGAGGATGTACAAACTCCACACAGATAGTGACCCAAGCCAGGAATCGAACCCAGGTCCCTGGAGCCGTGAAGCAGCAGTGCTAACCACTGTGCTACCGTGCAGCCCATCAGGGTCAAGATGCCTGGTTTAAATTTCAACAATGTCTGGCAGTTAACTGTAAGAAATCATCAACTGGTCCATTCTTTATGTCTCTTTCAGCGACACAGAAGTATATTTCTGGTGGACTGCATTTAAAAAGGAAGAGAAAAGGAAAGGATACAAAGTATACAATAGAATGACTTGTAAAGTATTTCAGTAGAGATGGTTAAATGGCAGAAATGATATATGCATGAAGCAAAAAGAGGCACAGTGAAAGAGATATGAATGACATTGGATAATATGTGAATGGATTATTAGAAAAGTAAGCATAAAAAAATTGGCAAAACAGAGCCAGCTGATGGCTAAAAAGTGCAGGTCAACACTAACGATGCAAACCATTATTTTAAAAAATAGTTTTATTTGATTTTTGTCACACATATTAGTATACAGTGAAAAGTATGGTCTCTGTGCACTATTCAGATAAAACATATCACACATAGAGAAGGAAAGGAGACTATGCAAAATGTAGTGTTACAGTCATAGCTAGGGTTTAGACAAAGATCAACTTAGTGTGAGGTAAGTCCATTCAAAAGTCTGATAGCAGCAGGAAAGAAGCTGTTCTGGAGTAGGTTGGTTCATGACTTAAGACTTTTGTACTATTTTCCTGATGGAAGAACATGGAAGATAAAATGTCCAGGGTGCCTGGGGTCCTTAATTATGCTGGCTGCTTTGCCGAGGCAGCAGGAAACGTAGACAGTATCAATGGGTGGAAGGCTGGGCTTTGTACACAACACTTGGTAGTTTCTTGCAGTCTTGGGCAGAGCAAGAGCCTTATCAAGCTGTCATACAACCGGAAAGAATGCTTTCTATGGTGCATGGGTAAAAGTTGGAGAGAGTCATAGCGGATGTGCCAAATTTCCTTAGTCTTCTGAGAAGGTAGAGGCTTTGATGGGTTTTCTTAACTATAGTGTCGGTATGGAGGGACCAGGACAGGTTGGCGGTGACCTGGACACATAGAAGCTTGAAGCTCTGGACCATTTCCACTTCATCACCATTGATGTAGACTGGGAATGTCCTCCACTACGCTTCTTGAAGTCGATGACAATCTCCTTTGTTTTGTTGACATCAAGGGAAAGATTGTCATTGCAGCAGTTCACCAAACTCTCCATCTCTTTCTTGTACTCTGCCTCATCATTGTGAGATCCAACCCACCTCGGTGGTGTCATCAGCAAACTTGCATTACAAAGGCACCGATGTCAGACTCCAATTTATTGCTACAGCTCAGCCTTCAACATCATTATTCTTACAAAACTCATCTCCACACTCCGTGGCCTGGGGCTCAGCTCCTCCCCCTGATGGGGTCGGAGGGGAATTTGGCCAAAGAGTCATAGGTGTATAAAGGAGCATAGTAAGGGGCCGAGGTCACAGCCTTGTGGGGCACTGGTGTTGAGGATTATCCTGGAGGTGGTGTTGTTGCCTATCCTTACTGATTGCAGTCTGCAGGTTAGGAAGTTCAGGATCCGGTCACAGAGGGAGGAGCCGAGCCCCAGGCCACGGAGTGTGGAGATGAGTTTTGTAAGAATAATGATGTTGAAGGCTGAGCTGTAGCAATAAATTGGAGTCTGACATCGGTGCCTTTGTAATCCAAGAGTTCCAGGGCTAAGTAGAGAGCCAGGGAGATGGTGTCAGCTGTGGATCTGTTGTGGCGGGAGCTGAATTGTATGGATCCAGGCAATCTGGGAAGCTAGAATTGATTTGTGCCATGACTAACCTTTCAAAGCACTTCATTATGATGGATGTCAGAGCCACTGGACGATAGTCATTAAGGCACACTACCTGGCTTTGGAACCGGGACGATGGTCATGTTTTGAAGCAGATAGGAACCACAGATTGTTGTAAAGAGAGGTTGAAGATGTCTGCGAATACCCCTGCCAGCTGGCAGGATCTGAGTGCTCATCCAGGTATCCCATCCAGGCCAGTCACTGACCGTGGGTTGACCTTCGAGAAGGCTGCTCTGACATCTGTGAAGGTGACCTCGGATACAGGTTCGTCCGAGGCTCCCAGGGTGGAGGGCGCACTTTTGTTAACCTCTTGCTCAAAACGGACATAGAATGCATTGAGTTCATTGGGGAAGGGTGCATTGGTGCCGGCCATTTTACAAGCCTTCACCTTCTAGCCTGTTACGTCTTGCAGTCGGTGAGCGTCCGTTTGGCTAGCTTGGGACTCCAGCTTGGTCTGGTTCTGTCTTTTAGCATCTTTTATGAATCTCCTTAGATCATATCTGGCTTTTTTGTATAGGTTAGGGTTGCGTATATTGAACGTGAACATTCTTGGGATGCGAACATTGACAATCCCTTACCTTGAGCAGGACATGCTGAGCTACCTACAACTGAGTGTTCTCCTGGGCCATTTCAGAGGCCAGTTAAAAATCAACCACATTGATTTAAAGCTGGGGTCAAAGAAACTAGAAGGAATAGGCCATTCGCCCTTCGAACCTCCATCATTCATTTTGATCTGGCTGATCATCGAATTCAATATCCTGATCCCCCATTTCCCCCCCCAATATCCCTTGATCCCTTTAGTCCCACGAGTTATATCTAATTTCTTCTTGAAACTGCACACAACACTCCAGCTGCGGCCTTACCAATACCCTACACAATTGCAGCAAAATATCCCTATCCCTATATGCAAATTCTCTCATTAAGAAGGCCACATACTATTTACCTTCTTTACTGCCAGCTGTA
Source organism: Carcharhinus amblyrhynchos (assembly GCF_965287045.1). Classification (NCBI taxonomy): domain Eukaryota; kingdom Metazoa; phylum Chordata; class Chondrichthyes; order Carcharhiniformes; family Carcharhinidae; genus Carcharhinus; species Carcharhinus amblyrhynchos. The sequence goes on along the minus strand of NC_137332.1, from coordinate 33,774,928 downwards.
CCTGTGTGCTTACTTTCAGCAACTGATGCACAAGGACTCTAGGGTCCTGCTGAGTATCCACCTCTCTCAATTTACATCCATTTAATAATCTGTCTTTATTATTGCTACCAAAGTGGATAACCTCACAATTATCCACATTATACTGCATTTGCCATGCACATGCCCACACATCCAACCTCTCCAAATCATGCTGAAGCATCTCTCCATCCTTCTCATAGCTCACCCTCCCACCCAACTTTGTATCATCTGCAAATTTGCAAATTATCCATTCAGTTCCCTCTTCTAAATCATTAATATATAATGAGAACAGTTGGGGTCCTAGCACAGATCCCTGTGGAACCTCACTAGTCATTGACTGCCAATCAGAAAAAGACCCATTTATGCCAATTCTTTGTTTCCTATCTGCTAACCAGCTTTCTATCCATCTCAACACATCACCTGCAATCCCACGTGCTTTAACTTTGCATAGTAGTCTGTTATGTGAAACCTTGTCGAAAGCCTTTTGAAAGTCTAAATAAACCACATCTACTGGTTCTTTTCGGTCAACTCTACTAGTTACACCCTCAAAGAATTCCAATAGATTCATCAAACATGATTTCCCTTTTATAAATCCACGCTGACTTTGTCCGATTACACCACTGCTTTCCAAATGCTGAGTTATGAAATCCTTGATAATGGACTTTCGCAACTTCCCCATTATCAACATTAGGCTCACTTGTCTACAGTTCCCTATTTTCTCTTGACCTCCCTTTTTTGTATAGTAGGCTTACATTAGCTACTCTCCAATCTATAGGAACTACTCCAGAGTCCAAAGAATTTTGGAAAATGAATCTACTATTTCACTTCCTGAAGTACTTTGGGATGAAGGTTATCAGGGCCTGGAGATCTACCCACCTTCAATCCCATCAATTTCCCCCAAACCCATTTCTCTACTATTGCTGATTTCCTTTAGTTCCTCACTAAATACGTTTCTTTCAGCACTTCTGGCACATTATTCATGTCTGCCTCTGTGAAGACTGAAGCAAGGTACGAATTTAATTCTTCAGCCATTTCTTTATTCCATGTTATGAATTCTCCTATTTCTGACTGTAAAGGCCCTACATTCACTTCTATCATTCTTCTTCTCTTTACCTATAGAAACTTTGACAGTCAGTTTTTATGTTCCCCATTAGCTTACTTCCATGCTTTATCTTTCCCTTCTTAATTAATCTCTTGATCCTCCTTTGCTGAATTTTAAACTGCTCCCAATCCTCAGGTCAGTTTCTTTTTCTTGCCAATTCATATGCTTCTTCTTTGAACTTGATACAATTTCTAATTTCCCTTGTAAGCCATAGTGTGGCTTCAATTCCCTTTCCACTCTTGCGCCAACCAGGAATAAACAACTTCTGATGTTCATCTGTTCGTTCTTTAGATTCCTGCCATTGCCTGTCCACTGAAGTTCCTTTCAGTCTTGGTTCCCAGTCTATCATGGCCAATTCATGCTTCATACCACTGAAGTTACCTTTGAGATTCAGGACCCTGGTCTCAGAATCAATACATCACGATCCAACTTGATAAAATACTACCACGTTATACGCTAATATTAACAATGTATATTAACAATTTGGAGGAAGGAACTGAAGGCACTGTTGCTATGTTTGTAGATGATACAAAGATATGTAGAGGGACAGGTAGTATTGAGGAAGCAGGGGGACTGCAAAAGGACTTGAACAGGTTAGGAGTGTGGGCAAAAAAATGGCAGGTGGAATACAATGTGGAAAAGGGTGAGGTTATGCACTTTGGAAGGAGGAATGGAGGCATAGACTATTCTCTAAATGGGAAAATGCTTAGGAAATCAGACACACAAAGAGACTTGGGAGTCATCGTTAAGGTTAACGTGCAGGTTCAGTCAGCGGTTAGGAAGGCAAATACAGGGATGTACTTCTGAGGCTGTATAAGACATTGGTCAGACCCCATTTTGGAGTATTGTGAGCAGTTTTGGGCCCCATATCTAAGGAAAGATGTACTGGCCTGGGAAAGGGTCCAGAGGTGCTTCACAAGAATGATCCCTGGAATGAAGAGCTTGTCGGATGAGGAACGGTTGAGGGCTCTGGGTCTGTACTCATTGGAGTTTAAAAGGATGAGGGGGAAGAGTCTTATTGAAACTTTCAGGATACTGCAGGCCTGGATAGAGTGGATCACAGAATCACAGAAACCCTACAGTGCAGAAAGAAGCCCTTTGGCCCATCGAGTCTGCACCAACCACAATCCCACCCAGGCCCTACTCCCATATCCCTACATATTTTACCCACGAATCCCTCTCAACCTATGCATCCCAGGTTACTAAGGGGCAATTTTAGCAAGGCCAATCAACATAACCCACACAACTTTGGACTGTGGGAAGAAACTGGAGAGGATGTTTCCACTAGTAGGAAAAACTAGAACCAGAGGGCACAACCTAAGGCTAAAGAGACAATCGTTTAAAACAGAGATGAGGAAGAATTTCCGTGATCAAGGAGAAAATAGCGAGGCACCTTGAGGAGAATTGTTTGGTAGAGCAGACGCAGCACGGTTTCGTTAAGGGGAAGTCGTGTCTGACGAATTTATTGGAGTTCTATGAGGATGTGTCTAGGGCGGTGGATAGAGGAGAGCCGGTGGATGTGGTCTTTCTTGATTTTCAGAAGGCGTTTGACAAGGTGCCTCACAAGCGGTTATTGCAGAAGGTCAGGGGGCATGGAGTTGGGGGTAGGGTGTTAGCGTGGATAGAGGATTGGCTGTCAAGTAGGAGGCAGAGAGTGGGGGTCAATGGGTGCTATTCGGATTGGCGGTTGGTGACTAGTGGAGTGCCCCAGGGGTCGGTGCTGGGGCCTCAGCTATTCACCATTTATAGAGATGATCTGGAGGAGGGAACCAAGTGTATGGTGTCGAAATTTGCGGATGACACCAAGATTGGTGGAACGGCAAATTGTGTGGAGAGTCTGCAGAAGGATCTAGGTAGGCTGGGCGAATGGGCCAGGAACTGGCAAATGGAATTTAATGTTGGCAAATGTGAAGTTGTCCACTTTGGTAGGAATAATGGTAGGAAGGACTATTACTTACGTGGCGAAAAACTGCAGCAGGCGACGGTGCAGAGGGACCTCAGGGTCCTTGTGCATGAGTCGCAAAAACCCAGCTTGCAGGTGCAGCACGTGGTCAGGAAGGCGAATGGAATGCTGGCCTTCATAGCGAGGGGGATTGAATATAAAAGTAGGGAGGTCTTGCTACAGCTGTATAGGGCATTGGTGAGGCCGCAGCTGGAGTACTGTGTGCAGTTTTGGGCGCCGCACTTACGCAAGGGTATTTTGGCCTTGGAGGGAATGCAGAGGAGGTTTGCCAGGCTGATGCCGGAGTTGAGGGGGTTGAGCTATGAGGAGAGGCTGAATAAACTAGGCTTGTACTCGTTAGAGTTTAGAAGAATGAGGGGAGATCTCATTGAGACATATAAGATGTTGAATGGGATGGATAGGATAGAGGTGGAGAGGCTCTTCCCGCTCAGAAAGGACAGTAGGACTAGAGGGCACAGCCTCAGGATAAAGGGGGGGCGGTTTAGAATGGAGTTGAGGAGGAACTTCTTCACTCAAAGGGTGGTGAATCTCTGGAATTCTCTGCCCGTTGAAGTGGTGGAGGCTGCCTCACTCAATATTTTTAAGATGCGGGTTGATAGGTTTTTGATAGGCAAGGGGATTAAGGGTTATGGGGAGAGGGTGGGAACGTGGAACTGAGCCACGACAGATCAGCCATGATCTTATTGAATGGCAGGGCAGGCTCGAAGGGCTAGATGGCCTACTCCTGCTCCTATTTCTTATGTTCTGAGTCACCTTTTATCAAAGCAACGACACAATAATAACCCTAGTTATTTGATAAGAGAGGGGATTAAGGGTTATGGGGAGAGGGCGGGAAAGTGGAACTGAGCCACGACAGATCAGCCATGATCTTATTGAATGGCGGGGCAGGCTCGAAGGGCTAGATGGCCTACTCATGCTCCTATTTCTTATGTTCTTATGAAAAATATCACTTGGCCAAATACAACATGAACGGATGTGACTGACCTATGATCATGAACTAGGACCCTACCTTAAAATTGACTTGTCAGATCAAGCTTTTGGTTTTCTGCCCTAATTCCTCATGTGGTTTTGTGTCTTTTTTTTTGGTTGATACTGTGGGTAGCATAGTGTTTAGCACTGCTGTCTCACAGTACCAGGAACCCAGGTTTGATTCCTAGCTTGGATCACTGCCTGTGCGGAGCTTGCACATTCTCCCCATGTCTGCATGGGTTTCCTCTGGGTACTCTGGTTTGCTCCCACAATCTGAAAGGCGTGCTGGTTAGGTGCATTGACCAAGCCCCCCTCAGTGTACCCAAACGGATGCCGGAATGTGGTGGCGACTAGGGCATTTTCACAGTAACTTCACTGCAGTGTTAATGTAAACCTACTTGTGACACCAATAAATAAACTTTAAACTGTGAAACGCCTCGGGGTCTTCTACCAGGGTCTTTTGCCAAAGATGCTAATACATATATAGAAAAAAAAACAAAAGTTATTTTTGGAGGTGACTCTGAACAGAAAGAGAAAGAGAATTGAAAAACAACACATGCTCACCTCCGCCGAGAAAACCGACAGAAACCCACGCAAGCTTCAACCCAAATCCCAGACCCCCGGGGAGAGAACGGAAGTCAATGGAACCTGAACAACCTTCTGTTCCGGGTCATCGCCATTCAGCTCCGGGTCGGGGGGCAAACAGGAAGTCGTTCTTCAAAGGAGGTGCGGCTGCTTTCAGTTTCTGCCCCCTGTGTGGCGGCTGGATTGACGCGTAAAACAGGGAAGTGAGCTGGGTCAAAATACCACTTCTACATTGGAGTTCTGGTGCTTTCCCAGGAAGGGGATAATGAGCAGAATCTTTATCCCATCCTAGTTTTAGGTTAAACTGCTAGAAATAAACAAATCTCACAACACCAGGTTAAAGTCCCGGTGTTGTGAGACTTCTTACTGTGTTTACCCCCAGTCCAACGCCGGCATCTCCACATCAGAGATAAACAAACCAGGTCTTTCAGTGTAATCAGTCGCCGGCCCCAAAAACGTTGAAAGGTTTCACCCCCTCTCTGCCTACTGCGGTCCGAGTCCTTCATTTATATTTTCATTTCAGATTTTCAGCATCCTCAATATTTTCCCCCCTCTTGTCTTCAGTTTCATATTGACTACACTGGACAAGTAAGCAGTGGTGGGAGGAACCGACAGGCCAGCAATAGTGTGTGGAATTTTTGGAAAAATCACACAGCTGGGGTCAAAACTTCACCCACCTATAAAGCTCCACAGCGTGGAAAAAGAGGCATAACATGAAAAGTGGTCATTTGATCCAGCTCCCTTATCCGTTTTATCTGTCAATCCACCCTCCATGTAGGTGACACTTAAGGATCACATACGGATTGATTCTGATTTGATTTGATTTATTATTGTCACATGTATTAACATACAGTGAAAAGTATCATTTCTTGCATGCTGTGCAGACAAATCATACCATTGATAGAGAAGGAAATGAGAGCGTGTAGAATGTAGTGTCATAACTGGGGTAGAGAAAGATCAACTTAATGCAAGGTAAGTCCATTCAAACATCTGTCAGCAGCAGGGAAGAAGCTATTCTTTAACTGGTTGATACATGACCTCAGACCTTTGTATCTTTTTCCTGATGAAAGGTGGAAGAGAGAACATCCAGGGTGCATGGAGTCCCTAATTATGCTGGCTGCTTTGCCGAGGCAGCAGGAAGTGTAGACAGATTCAATGGATGGGAGGCTGGTTTGCATGATGGATTGGGCTACATTCATGACCTTTTGTAGTTCCTTGCAGTCTTGGGCAGAGCTGGAGCCATACCAAGCTGTAATACAACCAGAAAGAATGTTTTCTACAATGCATCTGTAAAAGTTGGTGAGAGTCTTAGCTGTAATGCCAAATTTCCTTGCACTTCTGAGAAAGTAGAGGCGTTGGTGGGCTTTCTTAATTATAGTGTTGGCATGGGGGGACCAGGACATGTTCTTGGAGATCTGGACACATAAAAAGTTAAAGCTCTCGACCCTTTCTACTTCATCCCTGTTGATGTAGACAGGGGCATGTTCTCCTTTATGCTTCCTGAAGTTGATGACAAACTCCTTCATTTTGTTGACATTGCGGGAGAGATGATTGTTGCTGCAACAGTTCACCAGATTTTCTGTCTCATTCCTGTACTCGATCTCACCATTGTTTGAGATCCAACCCACTACGGTGATGTCATCAGCAAACTTGAAAATCGAATTGGAGGGGAATTTGGCCCCACAGTCATAGGTGTAGAAGAAGTATAGTAGGGGCTGAGAACACCGCTTTGTGGGGCACTGGTGTTGAGAATGATTGTGAATGAGGTGTTGTTGCCTACGTTTATTGATTGTGGTCTGTGAGTTAGGAAGTTCAGGATCCAATCTCAGAGGGAGGTGCTGAGGCCCAGGGCACGGAGTTTGGAGATGAGTTTTGTGGGAATAATGGTGTTGAAGGCTAAGCTGTAATCAATAAATAGGAATCTGACACAGGTTTCCTTTTATCTAGGTGTTCCAGGGTTGAGTGCAGGGCCAGAGAGATGGCATCTGCTGTGAACCTGTTGCGGCGGTAGGCAAATCTGAGGATCCAGGTAGTTGGGGAGGCTGGAATTGATTTGTGCCATGACTGGCCTTTCGAAGCACTTCATAATGACGGATGTCGGAGCCACTGGCCAATAGTCATTAAGGCATGCTGCTTGGTTTTTCTTAGTTACTGGAATGATTGTGGTCTTCTTCAAGCAGATAGGGACCTCAGATTGTTGTAAAGAGAGGTTGAAGATGTCTGCGAATACTTCTGGCAGCTGATCCGCACTGGATCTGAGCGCTCATCTAGGTGCCCATCTGGACCAGTTGCTTTCCGTTGGTGACCTTCGAGAAAGCTGCTCTGACATCTGCAATGCTCACCCCCAGAACAGGTTTTATCAGGGTAGAGGGCGTGCTCTCGCTGACCTCTTGCTCAAAACAGACATAGAATGCATTGAGCTTATCAGAGAGAGGTGCATTGGAGCTGGTGATTTTACATGCCTTCATCTTGTAGCCTGTTATGTCTTACAGACCTTGCCATAATCGACAGGGGTCGATGTGGCTAGCTTGGCACTCCCGCATGGTCAGGTACTGTCTTTTGGTATCTTTGATGGATCTCCTTGGAATGTATCTGGCTTTCTTGTATAGATCAGGATTGGCCAGGGGTCTCCAGGAATTGCAGATCAATCTCCAGGATTCTGCAATGTATAACTTCAGGCAAAAAAAATCATCAGGACATTAAAAATGATAGTGTTTTTAAAAGAAATCTTCACTTTGCCAGACATAAAAATATTGAAAGTGGGAGGAAAAGGCTATCTGACTGACAGTCAATCATTATCCAATTGGGTAATGAGTCTTTTTTTTCCAATTGGCATAGGCAGGCAATAAATCAGATGGAAATGTTGGCCAACTAATTGCTGGAGCACAGGGCAAGTTATGTAAAGAAACCTCATAGTTGGTGACCTTAATGCCATTCTATTGAGTTAATCACCAATTTATTAAATCATTGGAGTCACATACAGGCTGAACCAGTTGGATTGCAAGCTTCCCTGCCTGAAAGTGCAGCGGTTTATTCAGGAAATGCAAAACAAGTTCCTTCTTCCAAACAAAACTTAATTTAAATTAATGCTATCGGAAGCGTACAAGGACAGAACAGTTTCAAAACAAAGAGGAAATCAATAACCTTGTCATATATAGAGAATACATGATAGGTCTGATTATTTTGAGTTATAACCTGATGTCAAACAAGTCACATTTTAGAAATCAGTTAGGTTATTTTCATTATAAATCCATCCCTGTGTACGGCTAGTAATTATATGCTGGATTACTTGAAATTATTTTAGTTGTGAAAGATGGGAACTGATTTCATCACTATCCTGTGTAAAGTTCCTTTCTGTTTGTACAAGGTAAAAAATCTTTGACAGATAAAACAAAATCATGACTAAATCATTAAACATTTGAAAGCTAAACATTAATATAATTCAACACACTTTCCATTGATAAAATGTAACAGCTTCAGTTGAGAGGTTACATGATTATGGTGAGCATTTAACTTCTGGTTCCAAGTGCAGAAAAACTACAGAAACTCTTGATGTTATTAAATATGTTGAAACACTGAATGATGTCCACAAATAAATTGAGAAAGAAAAATGTTACGATGATTTCAGGCTAGATTGCTTGCTGGAATGAAAGACGTGAGGAATGAAAATAGTAGTTCGTGAAGTTGAGCTGGAAGGGAAAATGGGCTTGCAGGTGCCTGTGGAGAAATTTGTAGCTTAAAATCTTAATTTCAATATGATGAGGAATAAAGATCTATTGTAAGTAAATGGATTCACAGATGGGAGATGAGAGTTAAAAATGTAACCTATGAGAAATCCAAGGTTAGCAAAAATGGAAATATAAACTCGTGATAGAAGTGAGGGTCACATGGATGTGGATAATGCTGAAATGGTAGAATTGTTCTGGTGATGGATAGTATCCAAAGCAGCAAAAAAATTCCTCCATACCCCCAAAATAAAATGCTGTGAGTACTCACCAAGTCAGGCAGCGACTGTGCTCCACATACATTCAACCTGTATTGCTCCCTGCCAAAAGTAAAAAAAAGATGGACATACTGAACAAGTCAGACAGAAAGGAGATTTGCCTTGACAAGTTATCAGAATTGATTCTTGGCTCCTCCACTCAATAAAGCGTGCTGCTGAAATAATGAAACAAAAAACATAGGTCCAATCCTGGGGGCATTACTCAGTCCCCAACTCCACCATGAGGCACTCACTGAGTGCTAAGTAGGCAGCGCGGGCTTGTAGGGCCAAAGAGCCTGTTTCCTGTGCTGTGTTGTTGTTTGTTCATTCCTCAACAAATCTTGTTTTCAGGCGGGTATCAACAGACAGAGCAAAACAATGTTGTCCCATAAATTTACTTTATTCACAAAATCTGTAAAAGCACATGACAAAACATGAAAATTACAGGAAGTGTAATACAATTTGACTTGTCTCCATACATTATGTTCACTATGCAATTGTAATAATCCCGATGTTTACAGAATACATTCCATTTGCGAGCAAAAACATTGCAGATTGAAAAATTACAGAAAGTGCAATAGAATTCAAATTTTCTCCATGCAGGCATGTTCCTCTTTTTTGAGGTGCCTCAATGCAATTTCATGACTCTCAATGTTCATGATATATGTTCCAGGTCAGGCATACTGCCTCAGGAGCACACTTCAAAGGTTCGCAGAGACAAAAATCAGAAAACGCTCTAATAATTCAGCAGGTCTGACAGCATCTGTGGAGAGACAATGGAGCCAACATTTCGAGCCTGGATGACCCTTTGACCGGGCTGATGAAAGATTATCCAGACTTTATTTATTAGTGTCACAAATAAGCTTACATTAACAATGCAATGAAGCTACTGTGAAAATCCCCTAGTCGCCATACTGCAGTGCCTGTTCAGGTACATTGAAAAAAGTCTGACAACACCAGGTTTTAGTCCAACCGATTTATTTGATAATAGACTCACAAGCTTTCGGGGTTAGCCCCTTCGTCAGGTGAACGGAGAGTTCTGGCCTCAGACAGAGCATATAAAGCACAGTTTAGAGATTACTGATTAGAATGCGAATCCTTACACCCAACCTGCTGTTCAAGACCTGAAGTGTCAGCCACTTCAGGTCTTGAACAGCAGGTTAGGTGTAAAGATTCGCATTCTAATCAGTAATCTCTAAACTGTCTGTGCTTTATATGCTCTGTCCGAGGCCAGAACTCTCCATTCACCTGACGAAGGGGCTAACCCCGAAAGCTTGTGAGTCTATTATCAAATAAATCGGTTGGACTAAAACCTGGTGTTGTCAGACCTTTTACTGTGTTTACGCCAGTCCAACGCCAGCATACCCACATCAGGTACATTGAGGCAGACTTTAGCTTGGCCTATGCACCTAACCAGCACATCTTTCAACTGTGGAAGGAAACTGGAGCACCCGGAGGAAACCCAGACGGACACTGGAAGAAGATGCACAGTGACCCGAAGTGGAAATCGGCCCAGGCTCCCTGGCACACGTGAGGTAGCACTGCTAACCACTGTGCTGCCCCCTAGACTCGAAACGTGGGCTCTATTTTCTGGCCACAGATGCTGGCAGACCTGCTGAGATTTTCCAGCATTTTCTGTTTCTTGTTTAACATTCCAGCATCCGCAGTGTTTGGCCTTTAAAATTTTGCAGCCTCCCCGTGTAACACAGAGTTAAAAGAAGGGAGCTGGCTGGATGGACTTCCCCACTACCATGTGTCTACACTTTCCCAGGCATTGATACATACACACACGCGCGCGCGCGCCAACACAAAGCTGGTTGATTGTGACGTCAGAGGGAAGAAGAACGACACGTGACCCGCCCCGATGGCGCGCGGACGCCGCCTTCCGTGTTTTGGTGGGATCCTTGCGCGCGCGCGTGCGGGAGGAGCGTCGAGTACGAGCAGCCGGAGAGGAGGCGGAGGAGGAAAAAAAACTGCGGAGCAGCAGCATTGGAGAGACTCATTATACACACAGATAAAAAACAGCAATCCATTGGAAATACTTTGGGTTGACGCGCACGGCTCGGAAGAGAGAGAGAGAGCGGAGCTGGAAAGCAGTGCAGGGGAGGTTGAGGCAGTGTGTTATCTTCCCGTCTGTGGAGGTAAGTCGGCAGCCCAATGTTATTGCCCTGCAGCCTGCTTTGTCGCCATTTTGGCCCCAGTGTTTGTTGTTGTTATCATCACCATCGTGGCTCCAGCAGCCGCCTTACGCCCCCTCCTCTTACTATTCACTGTTGCTGGACGTGAGAGCCAAATGTAAAATGTTAGCTGCGATAATATACATCTGTGTTGATTATGTAACCTGTCTCTCATTTGAGAAAGAGTTATGGTTTTTTTTGTGTCATGACATTTGTTTTATGGCCTAAATTTGCATTTCGTTCGTTTGTTGGTCCACTGTTTATTTGTGTGTGTGGTGTGTATGGATTGGTGTTTTTGTTCAAACAAGCCATCAACGTTCAAATCGTTCAGTGTGGTAATCTACTTTCGAGCAATTGTTTTTCCCCCATGAGGCTGTCTCAAACGTGCCCACGACTTGCTTGTTGGGACTTTTATAATTGTGTTGTGGCTGGCAAGGCAACTTCAGAGTCCCCCCTTTTTACTTTCCGTCACCCCCAAACGTGTGAAATAACGCGAACAACACGGTTTGCGACGACGCTGTCCGTTCTTTTCTGTTTGCTTAACTACCCACCCACGGCTACCATTTGTAGTCGTGTGGAATATCATCCCACACCCAAGGATACACTTTCCTCATTTGTGAAGGATCCTAAATCGTGCAAACTGTAATGTTATTAAATGTTTGTGTAGGGTGTCATAATTCACTGGCAACGCAATCATGTTCGTTTATATTTGCTTTGAGTTGCATACAACTTACATTCACAAAGATCTTCACACTTATTAGGTCTTTGCTTTATTTGCTTTATTTTCCATTTCTATTACATCATTACATTTAATTTCAATTGAAACCCAATTGAATTAATTTCAATGTCTGTCTCATTTTTAGCAACAGCGTGAATGTCAAGGACAATTTACTTTTGTGTGTTCTGTTAAAACACAAACCAATTGCATTTCCAGTGATTTTTGAAATATTGGCTCATACTCTGTCTCCAGTGGACAATTTAAAACTTGAGATTCAAATGATGAAGTTTTTTTTCATTCCAGAACCCATATTTTTAATTCAACTACATTTTTATAGGAAAAATTCAAAATAATCTGGATTTACCCATGGGCAACAGAATGTTCCTTCTCAAAACGTACCTTGATTGTCAGTCCTATTTGTGCCCACTGTAATCTGTTCTGCTAGTTTAAAGAGCAGTCAGTCATTTCTAACTCGGTCTTAATCATATTGTCACCACTCACGTTTTACAAGGGTATTCTTTCCTTTTTAATCCACTCATCAAAACATGAAGAGATTCTCTTCACATCTAAATACACAGGAACATTCTAATTCATCTTCCACATTAATTTTTAGTTGTCCTACCTGATGTTGTCGTAGTGTAGGAGCAATTATTGCTACGGACACTTCCCACCGTGAAGTACAAAGCATAGTGTGTGAATTGTAACTGGCGTACAGTGAGATCAGAAAACAGAATAGCCCTTCAAAACAGACATCTGGTTAATCTTTGTAGGATGCAAATATGTTTACATGTTACACCTGAATATATCCCTAATGTATAATACACATTTAATATAGGGGAGGAGTAGCAATGCCGAGGATTTGGGACACAGTTCCTGGTTGTAGTGTGATGGAATCCACGATATGCGGGACCAGTGGGTGGCATGTGCAAGTTGTCTGAATAGATAAGATGTCTTGTTGAATGTTCTGTTGGATGCGCTGACTGTGGTTTAAAAGCTTGTATTTCTAGTGTCAGACCCAAATGGAAAGGGAAACTGAAATTTTGGGTTTCTGGAAAAACTGATAGAATTTGAAACTAGATAAAAGACAGAGCCATCCAAGCTTGGGTCACCAAGCAATGCAGGCTGATGAAAATAAAGGTGAGATCCAGGAGCTGGCAGTAGGCAGATGCGAGATTGTTGCAGCTGCTTCTGTCACTTAATTAATTGACTCACCAGACCTGGTCATACAGTGCACAAGGTTATCACGAGGGTTTGAATAAAGATAATACTCGTGGATCCAAGCCATCAAGACCATTGTGAGTGGAGCTGAGGTGGTTCTGGACAAGTGCACCATTTTGTTGTATCTGTGAAACTTGGATTGATTAGGAGCTGCTGTCAGATAAGCGTTGGTTGCTAAATATTTAAAGGAAAGGGTTGGAATTCTACCTGACAAAATTCAAAGCTTTGAAGGACTTTGTGGCTGAAATTGGTGGCATCTATCCTGTGTGAACTGCCAAGTTCATCTGTCTTTATGTCTGATATTTAATAATTTCTGGTATATATAAACTGTGATTTGTCAATTAATTCATGTTCAGCTTGTGTTGATTTTGGTTTGCTGAAGTAAAAATTATAAAAAGTGAAATTTTGTTAATTTCTTTTGTTGGAGTTCAACTGGTAAATTTGGTTCTTTCACTTTGTTGGACTCCTTAGGATCATAACAGTCTTGTCCAGATTTTGCCAACAAAATTTTACATCAATGTTAGAGTAGAGGAAGATAAATATAAAAAAGACTAGTAAGAGTAAAAGATTCATATAATCCAGGAAGTGCTTCCAGAAATACTGTGGGACAGGAGAAATTTTTTTAAAAAAAGAAATAGCTTTTTGATTTGGAGGACTAGGAGCCTGAGAGAATTGTCAGGATAATACTGGTAGTTTTTTTAGAATTTCATGAGGGTACAATCATGGTAGTACTGTTTTGGATAAACTGGAGCTTGTGTATACCAGAGGTTGTTTGTTTCTTTACAAGTTGAAAATGCGTTTAAGCAATAGTGGTAGGTGGTGTGGAAAAGACTTAAGTGGAAATATGATAATAATGGGTATCTGTGTATTTAATAAAAAACTTGGCATATCAGTATACTGACAGTACATAGATCAGTATGCTGTTGGGTTATCTTGTCTGAGTAGTAAGGAGTGTGCGGAGTTCTTTGTGGAAGTTGATCAGCATGGTCTTGATGTTGCTGAAGTTGTTTGAAGATCTGGTTTCTCATCCACAGTTTTGGCATCTGTTAATCAGTCAGACAGCACTGAGTGGTAGAATTGAGGGCAGAGATTTATAATTAGGGATAGAAACCAAAAATACAGGCAACATGCATTAAGAGGGAAACATTTTACCCTTCTTCAGTTCTGATCTGAAAATTTAAAAAAATTAATTCACAGCATGTGGGAATAGCTGGCTGGGTCCTAACTGCTCTTCATTTCAGAGGGCATTTAAGAGCCAACCGGTCATATATAGGCTAAACCAGGTAAGGATGACATATTTCCAAAGATGTGTAGGTTAGGTTGATAGGCCATACTACATTAACCCAAGCGTTAGGGGAATTCGGAGGGTAAATATGAGAGGCTTTGGGAATAGGGCCTTGTTGGGATTGTGGTCAGTGTGGGCCAAATGACCGCCTCCTGCACTGTAGGGATTCTGTGATTTCCTTCACTGTTCTTTTGGGAATCAAATGGATTTTTACAACAATTGACAATGATTTCATGGTTATCATTAGATTTTAAATTCCAGATTTTTATTGATTTTTAAATGTCACCATCTGCCCTGGAGGAATTCAAACCCAGATCCCCAGAACATTACCCTGGGTCTCAGGATTATAGTCTAGTGACCATCCCCACCAAGTAACTCGCTGTAGATTGAAGCGTTTACTGGAATTGAGACTGATGCAAGTACCTCTACACTCTACAAATATCAGAAATGTGTATGGAATACAACCAATGGGAAAAGCAGAGGATGGTCCAGAAACTCCCAAGGCCTTCACTTAAATTATTGATATCATGTGAAAAACAGAGAAGTCAGTACAAATACTAGAGAAATATCGTTGGCCATGTTCTGCCAATCAAAGAATCATCCTTCTAGCCCCGAACTGATTACCAACCAATTTTCAGTTGGTTAGCTTATGCACTCGAATGTTTAATAATCTATTGTGTTGGAAGCTTACCAAATTCATTGTAGAAGTCATGTGGTCAGTATCATTGACATGCATTTATCCACCATGCCATTGATCGCCTTTAAAATCAGCTGGTTTGGTTGGACAGAACCTACCTACCCTTCGCCTTTTTTCTGCTCCTGAGATCCTCAACATTACTGATGCCAGTCTTCAGTCAATTCAGTTCATTCCATGTAATATCAAGAAACTGAAGCATTGGAATCAAAGGCTACAGACCCTAACTATATCATGGCTGTCGTGCTGAAGATCTGTGCTCCAGAATTAGCTATGCCCATATCTAAGTTGTTCCATACAGTACAATATTGGCATCAACCCGATATTGTGAAAAATGGCCATGAATGTCCCAATATTGTGGAAACTGCCCAGGTCCATCCTGTCCACAAAAAGCAAGACAAATCCAATACAGCTAAATACTGCCCCGTAATTCTATTTTTGATCCTCAACAAAGTGATGAAAGATGTTATTGACATTGCTGTGTACGTACCACTTCACAGCATTAACCTGCTCGCCAATGTTCAGTTTGTGTTCTGCTTGAAGCACTCCACTTCTGACCTCATTACAGTGTGGCACAGTGACTAGCACTGCAGCCTCACAGCACCAGGGACCTGGGTTCAATTCCGGCCTTGGGTGACTGTTTGTGTGGAGTTTGCACATTCTCCCTGTTTCTGCGTGGGTTTCCTCCCACACTCCAAAGATGTGCAGATTAGGTTGATTGGCCATACTAAATTGCCCTTAGTGTCAGGGGGATTTGTAGGATTGATAAGTGGGGTTACAGGAATAGGCCTGGGTGAGATTGTGGTCGATGTAGACTCGATAGGCCGAGTGGCCTCCTTCTGCACTGTAGGATTCTATGATTCCACCTTGGCCCAAATGTGGACTTAATGCGAGATGATTGTGACTACCTTTGACATCAAGGCAGCTTTTGTGTATTGCATCAATGAGCCTTGCAAAATTTAGTGGGAATACTTTCCTTTGGTTGGAGTCAGACCTAGCACAAAAGAAGATGGTTTCCAACGACCACAACATTACAGCAGGAATTCCTCAGGGAAGTCTCTGAGACATAACAATACCCTTCTATCAAGGTTAACAGTGATGAATTTCACTAATGATTGCAGTGTTCATACCATTCATGACTCTTAAGATACTGAAGCAATCCATGTCCATATCCAGCAAGATCCAGACCACATTCAGGTTTGGGCTGACAAGTGGCAAGTAACATTTGCACCACAGAAATGCTAGGCGATGATCCTCTCCCACAAGAGACAATCCTATCATCTCCCCATGATATTCAATGGTATTACTATCACTAAATCAAAAATCAGCATTCTTGGGGATACCATTTGACCTGAAACAGAACCGGCTATACAAATACTGTGGCTACAAGAGACTGCCAGAGAGCAATGTAAATAGCTGTGTTTATGACAGGAACATAAGTAAGAATGAAGTCAACTAAGGCACTTCCTTGAGTTGATTTTCCCACTATCTTAGGATACTTTGAGTCTGGTAGATGTAGCCCTCAAGACTAAGCATACTGTTATTCATGGCACTAATGAGTCAAAATCTTGATGGCTTGTAGATGTACTTAAGAGCCATCCATGTTTTCTGGGGCTGAAATGATGTATTGGCCTAAAGATGAATTACTTTCTTTCTCTTTTCCATTCCTCCTATAAGAGTACTCAAATTACCTGTTACATTTGCCTGCAAAAAGCACGTTGTGAAGTACTTTGTGATGAATTCAGGACATGAAAGCAACTTGCATTCATATGGCTTAGTTCCTTCTTTCACATTATAGTGTGATTTGGGCTATACACTATGATGCAAGTTTATAAGTGACAGATATTTTTAACCTGTGTTTGCTCCTCAGTGGTGAAATTAAAATCATTTAAACACTTGACTGACTCAGCTGACAAACACAGATTTGTACCTGCATTATATGTGGGGTTTGACCAGGCCCATGAATCTCCAGCCACTGTTGAGGAACTGCATAGCTAATAGCACTGTTCCTGGGATATAATAATGAGGAACAAAGGAAATCAAAATGCATATCTTGTAATTTGAAGCTGTCAACATGATCAAAAAAACACAGGAAGTTTGGCGGCCAAAACCTATATTTCTTGGTGCGGTCAGCAGATTCAGACTGGGGGAAAGAAATGACACCTTCCTGGGATGGCACTGAACTGTTTCTAACACTTGGGATGCATTATAAGACTTTCCTTCATCTCTCAATGCCAGCAGCAGTAGGGTCATATCCACTCAAATGGGTTGACTGTTAAAATTGTCTCATGCATTCCCCTTGCTTCATTGCGACAACTGTAAATGTGATATCTGTAATAATCAATTTCTAATCACACCTTCAGGAAGTGGGGTTAATTCCCCAATGCTTTGATCATACAGTGGTCAACTACTACTTAAATTAAGTGTTTGTTATATTTCACTGTCTTCCTTTGTGTTACAAGGCTGGGGACAAAAGGAATTTTCCTACTTGGTTCTGCAAAAGTCTTCAAAACAAAATACTCTCCAGTTAAATTCAAATTTCCTATTTACAGCAGTAACGTCTTTGACCAAGTTGTATCCAAATTCTTCTGTTGCCTTGTATGTAATAAGGCACGATATTCCTGTTCTTAAGCATTGTATCGATCAATGTACTATGAGCATCACCATCAAACGTGTAAGGTACATGTGTTATATTAGCTTTTATAGAACTATGTGCTTTAGTGAACTATTGCATTGAATTTCATGGTCTCTTTGCTTAATCTTTAAGAGCATTAATTTCACTGTGTTATTTTCTGACTGCTGAATTTCTTTGATAAGTTGTAGAGTTGTGTCTTTTGTATCTAATTGGAAAGTGACACTGCTTTTCAAAGCTGAAACAAGGGTGACAAAATTCAGTTTGCCAACTTACTATGGATGAGTTATGACACTCTCCAACTTAAACTGAGTCTGAAAACAGATTTTCCAGCTTTCTAATTATAGGTTGTCTTTTGTGTTACTTTTGAAATTTTTGTGGCTAATTGTAGCTCCTAACACAGCTGATAATTTGAATGTTTATTATGATGAAGGTTGACTTTTCAGTATTAGCTTTCTTGGAGAACTGGCACCGACATGATGGGCCATTCAGAGGTGTAACCATTCCTTGATCTCAGTTGAAGTTAAAACTAGGCGACGGTGCAGAGGGACCTCGGGGTCCTTGTGCATGAGTCGCAAAAATCCAGCTTGCAGGTGCAGCAGGTAGTCAGGAAGGTGAATGGGATGCTGGCCTTCATTGCGAGGGGGATTGAATATAAAAGTAGGGCGGACTTGCTGCGGCTGTATAGGGCATCGGTGAGGCCGCAGCTGGAGTACTGTGTGCAGTTTTGGGCGCCGTACTTATGCAAGGATATTTTGGCCTTGGAGGGAGTGCAGAGGAGGTTTACTAGGATGATACCGGAGTTGAGGGGGTTGAGCTATGAGGAGAGGCTGAATAAATTAGGCTTGTACTCGTTAGAGTTTAGAAGAATGAGGGGAGATCTCATTGAGACGTATAAGAAGATGAATGGGATGGATAGGATAGAGGTGGAGAGACTCTTCCCGCTCAGAAAGGATAGTAGGACTAGGGGGCACAGCCTCAAGATAAAGGGGGGGCGGTTTAGAATGGAGTTGAGGAGGAACTTCTTCACTCAAAGGGTGGTGAATCTCTGGAATTCTCTGCCCGTTGAGGTGGTGGAGGCTACCTCGCTAAATATTTTTAAGACGCGGGTTGATGGGTTTTTGATAAGAGAGGGGATTAAGGGTTATGGGGAGAGGGCGGGAATGTGGAACTGAGTCACGACAGATCAGCCATGATCTTATTGAATGGCGGGGCAGGCTCGAAGGGCTAGTTGGCCTATTCCTGCTCCTATTTCTTATGTTCTTATTATTTCTGGTAGATTTCTTTAAAAAAGTTTTCTCCAAGACTAGTATTCCTCAATCACTCAAAGATTTAATTATTGTATAATTTCCTTATTTTAGTTAATGATTGTGGATCAGCCCAGAGGCAAGTTTGCCAGTGGTGTCATCCAGGATTTGGTGGTAGGCCCACAGCTGTTCACGATTTCTTTAATGACCTGGGCAGCAGTGTTGAGTATGTGGTCAGCAAGTTTGATGACATGAAAATTTCTGCAATAGTTAGGACTTCGGAGGAATGTGGTGTACTGCAACAGAAATAGATGTACTAGGACAGTGGGTCAAATAATGTTAAATAGCATTTAACCTAGATAAATGCTGTGTAATTCATGTGGGTAGGACCTACACAGAATATTCCTCACATTTACCAGGAATCACATCGAATGTGATTGAAGGAGAAAAGGATTTTGGATTATTATGCATATCATATTTGAAGTTCACAACCAATGCAGAGAAGTCACAGCCAAAGTAAGCAGGGTATTGGGTTGTATTAACAAGAACCATTCAGTAAAGTGCTGGGAATACTCAGCAGATCAGGCAACGTCCATGGGAAGAGAAAAAACAGTTTAATGCTTTAGATTTGACCTTCTGTCAGAACAAATTTCATTAGACAAGTTTGTCATACGTCTCTTTTTTTAAGAAATTCATATTGGCTGTCACTTGTTCTTCCAAGTGAGAGTTAATTTTCTCCTGATCCCTGGACTGATTTTGACTAGGAGAAAAAATTTTCAAATGTTAAAATCGTCGTGGAGACTGATGACGTTTGAGAGGTTCAAACCTCCAGATACCAGCTGAAAGAATGACTTGTCGAGATGTTAGTTTTTAAATCACTTTTCAGCAACAAATGACTAAACTTAGCTGTTTTCTTTTTGTAGGAAACTTGTACTTAAACTACAGAAAGGAACATTCCTGTTTTATACTTAGCACGCATTTCAATCTCCACGGAATTACATCACACCCTCTATGGAATTACAGATCTTTTGGCAAACAGCCCATAGTTGCTCTCAGGGATGCGGATGTCCCTGGCAAGTCGAGCATTTATTGTCCATCCCCCATTGCCTTTGAGAAGGTGTTAGTAGAGCTGTTGTCTTGAACAGCTGCATTTCACAGAGGAAGCTCTAGCATTTTGACCCAGCAGTGAAAGAAGAATGGCAGTATCATTTCAAGTCAGGATGGTGAAGGACTTTGAGAAGCTTTCAGATTGTGGTGTTCTATACACCTGCTGTCCTTGTTCTTCTAGGTGGTAGAGTCATAGAGGTATACAGCACAGAAACTGGCCCTCCAGCCCAACTCAAGCATGCCCTCCAGGTTTCCTAAACGAGTACTAGTCCCATTTGCCTGCGTTTGACCCATAGTCTCTCTAAACATTTCCCATCCATATGTCTGTCCAAATATATTTTAAATGTTGTAATTGTATCTGCCTCAACCACCTCATCTGGTAAGAGTCAAGGGTTTGGATGATATTGAAGGAGCTTTGACAGGTTGCTGTACTGCATCTTGTATGTAGATCGTACGCTCTGCTGGATGGCATTGTTGAAGGGAGTGGTTGTTAAAGATAGTGAACATGTAGCCAATGAAGTGGGATGCTTTCCCTGCATGGTGTCAAGCTTCTTTAGTATGGTTGATATTGCACTTATCCAGGCAAGAGGGGAATATTCCACCACACCCCTGATTTGTGTGTTGTAGATGGTGGAAAAGCTTTAGGGAGTAAGCATGTGAATTCCTTAAATTCTAATTCCCAACACAGTTTTTATATGATCTTCAAGTTAAGTTTCTGATCTTTGGTAGATATTGATGGTGGTATTAATGTAGTTAAATGTCAAGGGACATTGTGTGGTGCAAATGTTGCTGCTCACCCAAAGCTCAAATGGTGTCCAGATCTTGCTGCTTACAGCCCTGACTGTTCCTTATTTGAGGCATTGCAAATGGAACTGAACACTGCATACTGGTGATGCTGCAACAGTGATGGAAAACACTGATGAAGTTGGTCTGTATGAATATGCCTTTATGATATCTTTTTGATTTTTATAAATTGGGACTGAGTACCTACACAGGAGGTCCGAGACATGTCAGTTTAGTTTTGGCTTAACTATATTGTATGTGCCAGAGATGGTGTTTTTGATGTGTTCACAATGATGCAGGAAAATCTGAGGGCTTTTAATGCATCCTTTTATGCATGAACTGTTCAGCCTTGCACTGAAGTAATACTGATGGGGATTAAATTTTGCTTGCTGAATTCTCAGTTGTTAGTAATGAGTGTTCCAGATGTTTTCTCTGTACATTTTTAAAGTGTTTTTATTGTTTTTCTTCCACGCTTTTCCATGTACTTTAAGTTCTTGCACATTCATTAAATTTATGAATGCTTTTCATTTTCTCTCAGGCTCCTGTTGTGTTTTTGCTTCAGGTACAAGTGCACACAGTAATGGTAAAAATGGTTAATTGTTTGTCTTGTAATCTGCAGTCCCAGAATATTTTGTATACAAGATCATATTTGGACTCAGAACATTTTAAAATAAATATTTGCACTGGATATGTGAAGAAATGTAATTGGAGTAAGCTTGAAATATGAATTGCTTCATACTATTTTAATATGTTGGCCCATTCTTTTGACACTCACCAGACGAAAAAATTACCCATTTACATTCCTCTGTTTTTTTTGGCGAATCTTCCGATAGAGGATTCTGCAGAAGTGACTCAGCACTGGAAACCTTGGAGACATCAGCAAAGGGAATCGTGCAGAAGCCAAGGCCCCTTTTATGGCACTAGCTGCCATATTAGTAAGTAAAATTTAAATGTACCAGTACATCAGGAGGGAGGAAGACTCCCAAATACGTACAATTCAAAAATGTGAAAAGCATGCGAAATGACAAATTTGTTACATGAGACTTGCAGTAATAGAAAAATGGGCTAACATGAATTGAATTTCTGCTGTATGAAATAAACAACTAAAATGTTCCAGCATCGGGTCTTGTAAAATTGTGAGCCAGCGCATGGATTGAGAGAGGATGTATGGGTTAAACGAAGAGCCATTGGAGGAAATTGCTGTCATAACAGATTTTAGATTTCTACTTGGGCTGTCCATCCACAGTAAATATGCCAAAAAAGAAAATGCTGGAAAATCTCAGCAGGTCTGGCAACACCTGTAAGGAGAGAAAAGAGCTGACATTTCGAGTCCAGATGACCCCTTTGTCAAAGCTTTGACAAAGGGGTCATCTGGACTTGAAATATCAGCTCTTTTCTCCCCTTAATGATGCTACCAGACTTGCTGAGATTTTCCAGCATTTTCTCTTTTGGTTTCAGATTCCAGTATCCACAGTCATTTGCTTTTTTACATAGTAAATATTTACAAAGCTTTGGAATTGACTTTTAACTGGAGATTTAAAAGGAAATACCTTTACTGTGAGAATCCCTATTCTGGTTGTCTTCCTTTAAAGTCAGTTACATATTTGTTCCATCACATCCACTTTGTCCTTGGATTAAGTTTTTCCTTTCTCATTGCCAATGTCAATCGATCCTTCAGATTTCGTTCTATCTCCAGATGTTATCTGACCCATGTAATTCATTTAGCCTAAAATATTATAGATAATTAAAAGTATCATACTAATTATGTAATATCTCGAGCAGTCGAATTGTCTTGTCTGGTCTTATCATGCTTGGGCACATGGTGAGAATATTTAACCATCGCCTCCTACCGTGATAAGTACATGTCAGATTTTAGCAGCATCAGAGCATATTTAAAATTGTCACTGCTTATTCGCCAGTCTTGATATTTCCCCTTGAACAACTTTAAACCATGCTGCTGTCATGTGTGTGAATCATGGAAGGGAAAGAAATAAGCAGATTGGGAGAAGAGACAATTTCCAGAGCACTAACTCTTATTTTACTCCCCCGTCCCCCTCCACCAACCTTCCAATAACCATCACTAGTTGGAATAGATCTTCAGAGACTCCCCAAAAGGTAAGTGGATAATGGGTTAATGGTAGGTTGCAAATATGGTGAGGTTGGGTTGGGGGGGATCAAGGTGGTGGGGTCTAGTCAGATCAGGGTTGAGCATGGGCAAATGGGTGGTGAGATCTAGTTGGCCAGGGGGTAGTTGGGTGATGGAGGTTGGGAATCAGGTCTGGGGAGTTGAGGGGAGGTGTGAGTGTGGCGCTAGTCAGGTTGGGTCAGTGGGACATTGGAAGGATTAATGGGGTGGTGTAGGGGAAGTATTGTTGTTGTGTGTTTGAAGGGGAAGCTGGTGGATGAGGTGAGTTGGCCAGTTACCCAGGAATTGGACTAGGAATTTTCTAACGTTGCTTGGGCAATTACCAGGTAAGTCAGAACTATCTGATGTCTCTAACTCGGAGCTGAAGAGTATTTTTGGAGGGCCTAGGCGTGCTGGGAAATTGTCCATTAAACATTCAAATTTCCTGGGGAATTCTTTTGGAGTTATTGCATTGGGATTTCCGAAAGAACCTGAAATACACCTTGGTGGGGTGGCAGGGGTGGTACATGCAGTCTCGGACTATCTGGAGACCAGAAATTCAGGTTTGTTACTAAAGTTAACAGATAACTGTTGGCTCACCATTCATTGTTTGCTGTAGATCAAACCCATAATATTTTGAGGATGGAATGTGCAGTATATAATCCTGTGTACATTATTCCATATAAAACAATTTGTGCAATTGAACGTTACAAGGCGAGGGCAGGTTCATGAAATTAAGTTTCATTTTGTTGGAGAGCGGAATTTGAGGTATGGAATGTACACGGTAGCTTTGGGTTGCGATTCAGAAGTACTTGAATATTTTGGTTGTTCCAAATAATAAGCAAAGTGTGACATCTGGGAACAGTTAATATACTCTACAGCATTAATGATGTGGAGATACTGGCGTTGGACTGGGGTAAACACAGTAAGAAGTCTCACAATGCCAGGTCAAAGTCCAACAGGTTTATTTGGTGGCAAAAGCCACTAGCTTTTGGGCCTCTGAAGGGTCACAGGCCCGAAAGTTAGTGGCTTTTGCAACCAAATAAACCTGTTGGACTTTAACCTGGTGTTGTGAAACTTCTTACTCTGTACAGCATTAATAACAGTTGTCTGCTTGGTATCTGGAATGAGATTGAAATGAACTGTGTGTCCAACAGGTTGATTGTAATAATGCATCTAGTGTGTGGAGGAAGAGAGTTAGCATGTTTTCCACTTTTGTCTGTTGGTTTGCTTCTCTTTCCTTTCAGGCTGGACTGACTATCAATAATGAGAAAAAGAGAGCCAAGTGTGTAAGCCTTTCACTGACAGTGGTACACAGCCATTCAAAAGTCACTAGCTATGGCTCTGTGTGGCAACGCACCTAGTTTGGGAGTGATCTCTCACGGTCTCAGGTTAAAACCTTCAGGGACGCATTGAGGAAACGTGCACTGTACTGGCCCACGGGTGTGTGGACATATTGTGGCACTCATGAACCATACTCCCATTTTGGAAAATAGGTCTATAACCTTTTGGATATTTTGGGGAGTATTGAAAGTTAAAGGAGTAAAGCCTGATCAAAAATGTGGAATGGAGCCCAAAGATGGACTAATGTCTAAATAAATGTCATCTTTCCAACAGCTCCTGCAATTAAGTCAGTGTTAAATGTAGTCTCTGTATTCCTTTGAATTAAACCAAAGAGATTGCAAGGTGGACTCTGTTATTTGACACTTCAGGGTATCCATACATTTTGCTGTGGCTTGTGCCCTGAAGAGATCATTGCTATTTTGCTGCAGGGCATTAATACAACATGGGTGACAGCAGTTATGAGTAATGAATTCAGCTTGCTTGGAATAGAGAATGGGTACAATGGTCTGTTTCTGATGGTGGGAAGGGTTGTCGTGTCCTACTGATCACTGCCTACCACAAGTCATGATGTGGGAATGCCGGCGTTGGACTGGCGTAAACACAGTAAAAAGTCTGACAACACCAGGTTTTAGTCCAACCGATTTATTTGCTAATACTCACAAGCTTTCGAGGGGACTGCCTCTTCGTCAGGTGAATGGAGAGTTCTGGCCTCAGACAGAGCATATAAAGCACAGACAGTTTAGAGATTACTGATTAAAATGCGAATCGGATTCAGAAAGCTTGTGAGTATTATCAAATAAATCGGTTGGACTAAAACCTGGTGTTGTCAGACTTTTTACCACAAGTCAGGCAGCCCCTGCCAAGTGAAGTGCTGATCCACCATGGCCCATCTGTTTCATTGGGGGCTTGGAGCTTAGACGTCCATTGCAGCAGGCAAACAAACAAATGGAAAAATGGCGTTGCCTTTTGGTTTGGCAGGCTGGAACACCCGAACCATTTGCATGGGATTGATGATAACTTGCAGCTGGTTGATGAAGCATGAAAACAGTTGTAATTGGCATAGAACTTGATTGGCTGAGCATTGATATCGTATCTGTACGAGTGCCAAACTTGCCAAGAATCTGGCACATAGAGATTGAAAGAAAATGATGTGGGAAGAGTTCAGAGGAAATTCATGAGCAGTGTCAGAACCTTGCTACTCTGGACAGAATCTCTGAAGAAGGCTTAGAATGTGTTCTCTCCATCCACCTCAGCTCCAACAGGGCTAGTTAAGGTCATGTGTATCCTTGCTCCATTACAGAGACAAAGACTGAGTTCTAAGAGGAACATGACAGGATCCAGAAGTCAGAGTATGTTTACTGGAGGATTTCAAGTGGGGTCATGATTTATGAGTTGTAGTCCTCCTG
This sequence comes from Carcharhinus amblyrhynchos, assembly GCF_965287045.1. Taxonomy (NCBI): domain Eukaryota; kingdom Metazoa; phylum Chordata; class Chondrichthyes; order Carcharhiniformes; family Carcharhinidae; genus Carcharhinus; species Carcharhinus amblyrhynchos. Next base: position 33,749,573 of record NC_137332.1, on the reverse strand, counting down.
CTTCGGACATACACAGCCTGGGAAAGGTAAATATCAGCGGGCTGAGTCTTTGAGCTTTACTATCACAAGCTTTATGTACTTACATTTTTTCAGAACAAACCATGCCACAAGGTATTCTGCAGACATACAAAATCAGAGTATTGGCACCAACTGGATTTGGTCATCACCAGACATGATTCTCTGACCAGCATTCTCACTACATGCAGTGAACATAGCGTTGAGTGTACAATTAATCACTGCCTGGTGTGCACCAGAGTCAGATTGCAACCATCTTGAATCTACCCAACAGACAGCTGAGCAAGTTCGTTCTGGCATTCCCACACAATTTAGAAATGCAGTGGAACATGGCTTGAGACACCATGTACAGTATCACATTATCAACATGTGCAGAGCAAGAATGCAAAAATCTTCATTGATTTGGAGCTAACATTATTATGCTGGAACCTGTCATTATGAGAGCAGACTGCTTCGCTTCAATTACAAGAGAAATCTGAGCAAGAAGATCCTGAATGTACAAGAGCATTTAGTACATAATAATGTCCAACACGCTGATGTGCCAGTGACGACTGGTCCCAACTTTGCCAGAATGTCCAGATGTTATTCTACGAAGGGATCAAAAAGGCAACAGATCCATCAGCAAAGAAAACAGCTCAACTGAAACCAAAGACCTTAGAGGTGGTCATCAACTGCAATAAACTGTTGGAGAGTTGAAAGGAACTTTTTTTTTGAATTACATTCTAGGAAGAAGACTATCGCTCAGGAAGTTCAAGATATCATAGAACGCCTGCCTGTCATTGCATTGCAGGATATTGCACCCAAAGTGGAGGAGTTTAGCAAAGCTATTGATTCACTTGACATGGGCAAAGTTCTAGGGGCTGATGTTATATCACCTGAACTCATCAAGCATTGGAAACCAACGCCCTTGTAGCATCTGCATAAATTTAATTGTCAGTGCAGGAGCGAGAGATAGCGAGCCCCAAGGTATGCGTGATCTAAAGATTGTGACCCTCCAGAACCACAAAGATGACTCAGTGATTGAACAACTGTCAAAGCACCTCCTCCCTGCTGACGATTATGGGAAAAGCCCTGTCAGGCTGCAGATGAACACATCTACCCCAAATCCCGGTTTAGTTTCACAAATGGAAGATCTACAATTGAATGATTTTCTCAGTCTGGCGGTTGCAGGAGAAATGCCATAAACAAAGGAGATGACTATGTTGCCTTCAACAATCTCACCAAGGCATCCAAACATGGGAACAGAAGCAGTCTCATTGTGCTGGAGAAAATTGACTCTCTGAAGCTTCTCATGTGATCACCTTCTATGACAACATGATGGGTGAGATCAGCTGTGACAAGAAATTGATATCTGTACTGGATGGCAACCATATGCTCAGACGTTCTGTTCTATGGACTGGCCACTGGATCACACCCCCTTGGGCATCTGTACTCTGCTACAAGGACACTTGCAAATTTGATGTGAAGAGCATTGACACTGAAAAATGGGAGACTGTTGCTGAAGGTCCTGAGACCTGAAGACTCACTGGAAGGGCATGGAAGTGGCAGGCAGAAACATAGAGCTTTGCTGGCCAAAAACTGGGCCCAGTGAAAGCAGAGGCGAGCGAATTGTGCCCCTTGGAACACTATTTTCCTCTGCAGAAAAAGTGGCAGACACCAGATGATGCTTAACAGAAGGTCGATCACATTGGTGAAAATGATCATCTTAACACACTTTAATGCAGGGTGCCACTGTGCGCGTTAAAGTCTCCTTTGTATTAGCGTGACAATTTCAATTGGAAATAAAGTCCTTTTTCAGTAAAATAGGACTAAAATTTGTATTGTCTAATCTCTCTCGTATTTGGTGCTTAAAATATTTGCGCATGTGTTTTTTCTTTGGTTGTCTTTGTCAGATATCCTTTTGAAGAATTTTGAAGTTTTGGGTGAATGCAACATAGCTACTGAATCATCGCGTTACTGCTTGATTGAGATTTCCGCTGAACAATTTAAGAGCTTTTTTGAGACTAATTTGATGGGCAAAGGTTTTTGCAGATGTAATAAGCTTGTATCAGGAAACCTGGAATAGTTAGATACATTACCTGACAATGTAGTTTTGCTTAGTTGGTTGCAAACCTAAATATACTAAAAACATAAATAGAATAAATGACCTTTTTCTGGTTATGTTGAATAATGACCAATTTCTAACACAAAATTTATCCGTGTTTGGAAAAATATGCACTTTCCAGTATTAGTAAAGGCAATGGTTGACAGTTCCTCTCTGTGTATTGAAAGCCAACTTCAGCTTTTTGTTAAAAGCAAGACAACTCAGATGTTGAGAATCTGAAATAAAAACAAAGTGCTTGAGAAACTCAAAGGTTCAGGAAGCATCTGTGGAGAGAGAGTTTTATCACATGTTCTGATGAAGGGTTATCTTCTGCTGAAAAGTCAGCTTTTTTCCCCCAACTCTTACCAGTGACACCTGGATTTCATGAAAGAGTAAAGGGAAAAAATATACAAAGTTAAATTTCCAATTATCTTTATGATAAGTAACAGAGCAATGATCTGTTTTGCAATGCCATTGGATTCAAACTCAGCAATAATCCTTCAGTTGAAGGGTTTAACCTCCATTGCAGAATGCTCCTGTTTATTCGAAGTATAAGTGAAATTAATTGTGGGCAGCAGAATCCACGTGCATCTTGGGCTGTGAATTGACTTAGACCCTCCAAATTTGTTGGTGTATTTTTCAGGGTGTGCCATTTCACAGAATTGACAGAAATAAGTTTGTGATTATTACTGTAGTTTCAGAAGAATTTTCCATCTTAATTGTTTCATTGTTTTGCTTTATTACAGGTAATACTGGAAATGAGAGGGTTATACTGAATGTACCAGAAAAAGCATTTTCGTTTTGCAGCAGAGGATGAAAAGAAATAGGACTATTTACTTGTCAATTTTAATATGATCAGCTCTGAAATATAAAAAGCTAATTCAAAAAGTGGGAGAAACATTGACAATTTTTAAAATTCTGGCAAGAAGGCAGAAACATTTTAATTTTTATTGTTTTGGTTGGCTGAATATTTGGAGATGTTAAGGTAGATATTAGATGCACTGTTATGCTGGATGACAACTATTCAGATACCTTTAAAATCACTGCAAAGACTCTCAAAAGTGCACAGTGTACCCTAGAGGCAGCTATAAAAATTATGGATATGGGAAGAAACAAAAGAATGATGAAGCTAAATTTGTAAATGTGAGAATCTGGTAAATTCATTAAATCTGAGTATACCTCTATTTTTGGAAATGTTGTAATCATTGTTGACAAAAGAGCAGCTAATTTGTTATTCCATGTGATGTAATTTTTTTCTTTCCTATCCTGGGTATTTCACTGAGAACATACATGAGGTGAGCGTAGTTCATACTGTTCTCAGTTTTAAAAAAAAATTTCTGACCCAAGTTTTCAGATTATTTTGTTTACTTGGGAAAGGGTGACAATAAAATGAGCAGCTAAGGGGGGGGTGTGAGGTGTAGGCAGGCACGGAGTGCTGCTTCTGGTGCTTCAGTGACCAGATTGCCCTGCAAGCTCTTCCTACAGTTGGCAAACCTGCCTTGGGAGAACAGGAAGCTCCAGTGCTGGAAACATCAAAGCTGAGGGCCCACCGAGCTCTGCTTGAAGGTAAGTTGTTTATTTGTGCTTGTGTTTCTTTATGATTGTGTAGTATTTCAAAGGTTTATATAACTTAAAGTCGTAGAGATTTAGAGCATGGAAACAGGCCCTTCGGCCCAACTTGTCCATACTGCCCGTTTTTTTTAAAACCCCAAAGCTAATCCCAATTGCCCACATTTGGCCCATATCCCTATGCATGTATCCTATCCATGTGACTATCTAAATACATTTTAAAAGACAAAATTGTACCCGCCTCTGCTATTATCTTTGGCAGCTTGTTCGAGACACTCACCACCCTCTGAAAAAATTGCCCCTCTGGACACTTGTATCTCTCCCATCTCACCTTAAACCTTCGCCCTCTAATTTTAGACTCTCCTACCTTTGGGAAAAGGTATTGACTATCTAACTGATCTGTACCCCTCGTTATTCTATAGACCTTCTGACCTTTTATAGAACTTCTGAAAACTAAATTTATTTGGCCATTTTCAAATAGTGCATTTGTTTTCTGTTACATAATTTTCTATAAACTTTAGTCCTCTATTATAGAACAGAAATTGTGAAATCCTAAGAGTTTATCCGTGCCTATATTCTAACAAATACACATTGAAAAAGTAAGTTGCTGACTTGCATTCCAAATTTGTTTTTAAATTTCTTCTTGGATTGTAAATTCAAATCAGCATATGCGCGAGTTTGATTGTAAAGTGTTGCTTGTAACTTATTGGTGTGCTCGGTTACTGTAAAGCAGAAAACAAGGGCAGCATGGTGGCACAGTGGTTAGCACTGCTGCCTCTCAACGCTAGGGACCCGGGTTCAATTCCCAGCTTGGTCACTGTCTGTGTGGAGTTTGCATGTTCTCCCTGTTCCTGCGTGGGTTTCCTCCCACAGCAAAAAGATATACAGATCAGGTGAATTGGCCATGCTAAGTTCTCCCTTAGTGTACCCGAACAGGCACTGGAGTGTAGTTACTAAGGGATTTTCACAGTAACTTCATTGCAGTTACTAATAAGCCTAAATGAACTATAAACTTAACAGGATGAGAATCACCTGTGGTATTTGCCTTACCATGAAAACTTACTGTATGGTTTATTAGCAACAATCCCATGATGCACCACAGGAGCATTTGGCATCAAGTCACATTGAGATATTAGTGCAGGTGACCAAGAGATGATCCATTTTTAAGGGGCATCTTAAAGGAGGGTTGAGAGACAGAAAGCTTTGAAAAGAGAATGCCCAAGTTTAGGGTTTTGATAATTGATGGCACAGCCATCAATGTTGAAGAGTTAAAACTGAGGACCCCCAAAAAACAGATTAGAAGAGCTGAGATATTTTGGAGGGTTGTGGGGCTGACTGAGATGAGAAAAGTTCACTTAGATCAATTAATTGGCACCATTATCGCTTTTAGAAATGACTACACTTACCTGAAATTTTTTCGTAACAGCCCTCAGATACAGTAAAGAATACACTAAACAGTGGAACTTTTAATCTCTGATAAATTCACAATCATTATTTTTTCCATAATGGCATCTGATGGCTGCCATCAGCTCTGATACAGAAAGAAGTACCTTATAAAATTTAAAATCTGTACTTAAAAAGTTTTTAATCCGTCCTCAATATCCATTGCTGTACATTCTATGGTGTTGTCTCTGCTTCAGTTCCACTCCTAAAAAAAATTTTTGTGTTGGAAATAGAGAAAGTATATGAGAAGTTCTTTGTATTACAACTGATGGAGCTGAGTAAAAGCCATCACAATTTTTCTACAAAAAAAACTAACCAATCACCAAGTTTTTTTTTCAAAACAATTCGTTAATTTTAATTTACAACAAAGATCACATAAAAAAACTTTCCGAAACAGAGCTCAGTAACTGATAAAGCAAATTTGTATTCCCTGAAAGATGAAAGTTTGAAAATATTTGATTACTGATGAAGCTAAAATGTAAATGCAGTCACCATGGTTTTACTGTTCTTTAGTTGAGGGTGTTACTTCGATCTTGCTCTCATCTGATTGCACTTCAGCTTGCTCATCTGTTTTTTTTTCCTCCACTTGGCCGTCGTTGTTTTTGAAGCTAAATTGCTCCCATTCATTTTAAGGCTGCAGTGCACCAAGTTAAGCACATGCATATGTCAGTTGCGGGGGCGGGGGGATGCGGTTTGTTCTTTAATCAACCAATTATTGAACTCAGGTCCTGTACAAAGAGAATCACGTGAAGATTATGGTATTGGCAAGGTGGATGTGGAGAGGATGTTTCTTCTAGTCAAGGAATCTGAAACTAGGGGTTACTGTTTTAAAAATAAGCAGTTGGTCATTTAAAACGCTTGAGGAGATTTTTTTTCTGAGGGTCAGCAACTGAATTGTCTTCCCTCAAAGGCAGTGGAATCAAATATTTTTAAGACAGAGCTGGATAGATTCTCAGTTAAAAAAGATGAAAGATTATTGGGTTTGAAATTTAAATCAGATAGCCATGATCTTCTTGAATGGGAGAGCAAGTTAGAGGGGCCTGCTCCTGCTCCTAATTCATATGTTCATAATTCTTTTTCTCCAAAGTTCAACATTCACTTACAAAACAAAGTGTCATGATGCTCAGTCAACAAGGATGAACGCTCAATTCCTCCAATACTTATTTTGCCTAAATAATGTGCTTTTATTGTACGATTTTTAGGTGATTAATTATAGATAAAGAGCTGAATCTTCAGAGGCGAATACAAAAGAGACCATATTCAGGTCAAGAAAGTAATAATCCCATTCTACATAAATGTATTGGTGTATTTGCTGAAGTCAGCTGGAGATTCTTGTGTATTTCAACTTGTCGTCTTTACTCCTTTTTTGCAGGATCCTGGCCATGAGGTTTGATACCTCACTCCGCTGACAGAAGATACTGGACCTAAATGGCGCAACATGACTTTGTTCCTGCTTGGCTTAATTTTCCATCATCTCAGTCTTCAACTAAGGTATTTGGCAATATTTGGCCTTCTGGATCTTATTTTGTTTGAAGTGGTCAAGCAGTAGCTCAATTTGAAATTTTAATTTTTCAGGTTGCCTCATGGCCTTTTCTCTTCCGATATTTTTTTGTAATCCTCTCTTGCCCAACACCCTTGGATATATCTGTGCTCAACTAATTTTGGTCTTGAGCAAACTTGATTTCCATTTGCCCACCACTGGGTGAACACAGTAAAAAGTCTGACAACACCAGGTTTTAGTCCAACCTATTTATTTGATAATATACTCACAAACTTTCGAGGGACACCCTCTTCGTCAGGTGAATGGAGAGTTCTGGCCCAGAACTCTCCATTCACCTGACGAAGAGGGTGTCCCTCAAAAGCTTGTGAGTATATTATCAAATAAATAGGTTGGACTAAAACCTGGTGTTGTCAGACTTTTTACTGTGTTTACGCCAGTCCAACGCCGGCATACCCACATCATCACCACTGGGTGGCCATGCTTGAATTATCTAGGCCCTAAGCTCAGGAATGCCCCCCTCTGTACCACTTTACTTCTCTTTCCTCCTTAAAGTGCTACTTAAAACCTAGATCTTTGATGAACTTTTTGGCCACCTGCCTGGACATTGAGTCTGCCCAACTCTCTGAAAGAGTATCAAAAGCAATGGGCTGATTGGCCTCTGCACTGTAGGGATTCGATGGCTGTATTTGCTGCTGAAATACTCATCAGTGCTTTTGCTACCTAAACTATTCCACTGCACTCCTGGCTAGCCACCATTTTCCATACAATTTAAACATACAGATGTGCGAATTAGAGCAGGATTAGATCATTCTGCCCCTCAAGTCTGCTTTGACATTCAATATGATCATGGCTGTGATCAGACTGTGGCTTCAATCCACTTTCCTTTGTACCCCTTAACCCTTTGACTCCCTGGTCAATCAAAAAGCTATTGAATTGAGTCTAAATAGTCAAAGATTAGAGATCATGAATACACTCGGAGCATCTAAGTTTTGACCAGCAGGAGCAAGTGAATTAATTAGAACTTGTGAATGAAATATGACTGGCTGAAAGAGAGCAGCAATATAATATTGCTTTTTTACTAATAAAGATTTATTTTTATAGGAACTTGAATAAATGATTTCCAGTGTACTGCCATTTATTATAGTACTTAAATCGGATCCTTTGGCTACAAAAGAAATAGACTTGCTTTTGTGCAGCACTTCTCTCAAATTCAGAACATCCCACCCAAAAATGTTTTACAGGCAATTGAAGTATTTTGAATTGCACTCACTGTTGTCATGTAGGAAGTGAACCATTGTATTTGAGCATTGCGACCAACAGCAATGAAAGATAATCTGTTTAAATGATTTTGGTTGAGGAATAATGGCCCGATTTGATTCTTTTTTACACTTGCTGAAGGGGCCTTGGTTGATCACCTCATCTGATAATGAGCACCTCTGACAGTGCAGCAGTCCTGTACTGAAGTGTCTGTTATAGATTTTACACTCCAAGTTTTTTTGAATGGGACTTGAACACTGAATTTTATAATTTGGGCATGAATGTTACTTCAGAACTGTAGATAGCATGTTTTATTTCATTTAATAAATTCTATGAAATGAATGAGACCAATTTTCATGGAGTGTTTCCTTGATCTTTAGTTGCGTATTTGGCTTAATTGTCTCTTTTCTAATCAATTAAACTTGGATTAAAAACTGATAAACCTTACTTTCCTGATTCTTGTTTTAAGTCAAAATGCTTAGCTTTCGTGATTTTTAAATTCATTATATATTTTTCCTCCTTATGTAATTCTTGAAAAACTTTTTTTTAAAACCAATTTTGACTGATTGATAGATTCATTGATTTTTTTTGGTGGGTCAGCAGAAACAACCTTTGCCCATTTCTCAGCGTAAAAGCAACACAAATTTCGCCCATTCCCAGCAGATCCTGAGGCACTTGTGATACTGTCTATCCTGCATTTTGATGCTGACAACACATGTTGACATCTCAGGAACAGACTTGAGCTGCAAAATTCTAGTAGGGAAAAGTAATTAATTAAGTTTAGTCAGTTGATGTCATTCATGGGCCATGTAACAAGAAGATGAGTTAAACTTTGTCTTCCCAGCCCCAACCTCAAAAGTACCAGAAATTTTAGAAATATTCAAGAGTAAAAACTTTATTAAGTGGATAACACAACTAAGTAGATGATTTTGATGCCAGCCATTGTGACCCTCTGTTTCTACTGTGGATTTTTTGCTTAATTAATATAGAATTGAATTATTTGTTGTATTACATTCCGTCTGAGTCGGGTCTTTGGCTTCACAAATTCTAACTTTACATGTATCAAATGAAGGTGTAATGGTCGTACCTTTAAGCTGTCATTTTTTAATTTTAATTAAAATGTTATGTCTAGCATGACGTACTATTTGTCAACCTGCTCCTTTGCTGTTGATACTTCAAGTGTGATTCAATTTTTTATGTCACTGAGAGCAAAATTTAAAAAGGCATTTGTTGTGATCTGGAGGAAAATTTGACCAAGGAATTGCTGGAGATAAATGCTGCAGCCACATTATTGGTCTTAGATTGCATAGAAGAGGAATCCAAAGCTTCAAGTAATTTACTTTGTTATTTCACCCATAATTTACTGTAGCAATGACCTTAAGAGGACAGAGCTTCTGCATAAAAGCAGAATAATTAATTTAAATTATATTTTTTACTTAAGTTGGCAACTAATGAATTTATGGAAGGCAAAATTAATTTTACTCTTTTTGAAAACTTTTTCACGCAGTCATCTTCTAATGAGAAACACAGCGATCATTTTGCTCGGGGTGATGGTCGATTTGGTGTAAGTCGTAGAAGGCACAATTCTTCAGACGGCTTCTTTAGTAATGGTTTACTTCGAGCTGCTGGAGGTAGGAAAGGTATAATTTAACAATCAGAAATTCTAATGTGCCAGCTGAAAATTTAGGAGTGGCAAAATAGGTTACAGACTGTTACAAAATGCTTTCAATTAAATTGATGAAGTTATTTTACCAATTTTATGTTTGCTAGAGTACATGTGCAGTGTAAGTGAAGTTTTATTTTGAAATGTGGATATATTTAATAAAATGACAGAGGGCTCGAAATATCAACAAACACAGTTGGCTTCAAAAGAGCCTAATATTATGATTGGTCTATGCTGTTATACACACATTATATAGAACATAGAACAGTACAGCATAGTACAGGCCCTTTGGCCCAAGCTTTTTCCGAAACCAAGATCAAGCTATCCCACTCCCTATCGTTCTGGTCAAACACATTCTGATCTCATCTCTCACATTCTGATGCACTCTCTTTTAGACTTGATTGCATTATATAAAAATTTACAGTGGCAAAATCAGATGGTGTGAACACAGTAGCAAAAGTTTGTGCCAGCCTTTGCATGATAATTGCCCTGTGAATTGGCCATCACTATATCGACTGATTAACTGAAAGATTAGGAGGTCTTGTGGCACAGTGGTAGTGTTCCTACCTCTGGACCAGAAGCTCCAGGTTCAAGTCCCAATGCCAGGACCTGTTGGCCATGGAAGGAGTGTGCATCAGGTGGTTTAAGGGGCTGATAATCAACTCGGGCATCCTTCCACCACTTCCTCTGATATTCCCCAAAAGGAAAAAGTGTTGGTGTGACGATACTCTTAAAAGAAAACGGAATTAGTTGAGGTTGCTACTTAGAACATTACTGAAGTATCTAATAATGTTTGGATGATTATGTTGTTAAAGGTACATAAGTGATGGTCATTGTTTGATTAAGGGCTGAGAACACCTTAGTAGTTAGTAGTTGAGAGGCATAGACCCACAATGCTGCTGCATCATGTGATTAAACCCAACAAAGAAACGATCTGTGCCTTGTTTCTTGCTTCACCATATGGCTAGAATCTATTTAACGTCGAATGTAAGGTTTTGGGATGGTTTCAATATTTGAGGAGAGATTAAAACTTATTATTATTTACTAAGTAAGTAATGATGTGTGTGCATTTAAAGAGAGTTTATTGAAATAGATTTTCACATTTTATGGAGAAAAGCTTGGATTAAGGTAATCAAAACCATGCAAAGGAAGATGTAGGTTTAGGGCGGCATGGACAAGTTGGGCTGAAGGGCCTGTTTCCATGCTGTAAACCACTATGACTATGTAAGAAACATATTTTCACAAAATACTAACTGCAGGTGTAAAAGAAAATTTCATTATCCTAAATGATGGGGAGCAATGTTCAGAAGTTTTTAAGATAAAGCTAAAACACCATAGTCTCAATCCTTTGAACCCATGTTTGCCTTCTAGCAGGGTCCCTCGCTGATTATGCGGAACTGAAGAAGTTGCCATTTAGTTTCAGCTGTCAGGCAAATCCAGTAGGCTAACCTGTTGCTTCATTGTTATACTGTTGCACTTCTATGAAGTAAGCAATGAGAAATGTCACTGTGGTTGGCTGCTTTTACTGGTCATGTGTGATTATGCAAAACTGTTATGATTCCGGTTTCCAATGCTCATTGCTTGTGCAGTTACACTCTGAAGCTTTTACTGCATTGTATTTACGGCACTGAATTAGCATTTCCCTAAACTGTTGGTGAGCAATTATGCTATGTCTCAGAACGTGATAGAACTCCAAGTCCTGTGTCAATCTGAATGAGAAATACCAAATGCAAGATTAATTTTCTGTGGGCTAAAATTGGCTGTGTTTATTTACAATTAGATAATTTACGCAAGCAAAAATGTGATGATAAAGAACGTAAGTGTAACATAAAGCAGTCTACAAATTAGGTTGGCTGTTCCAAATATTATTTTTGTTCTTGAGGCAGAATTCTGAAATAAGTCGCTTGTAATATTTCTGCCAAACAAAATTTCTTGTGTTTTGTATGCATAGTGTTTTTTATGTACAATATGCTTTTCCAGTAGTAGCAGTTCTTTTGTTTAAAGACGGTCCTTGCAGTCAACTTTGATATATTCCAAATCACACACGGCTAGCAAGGTAGTTTGTTGATGCGTGCCCCAGGAAATCTTAAAATGATGGGCTATGTTTTGGAAACATCCTGCATTGGCCACATTCTTAACTGATAACAATCATTAACAAGCTTCCTATAAACAAGACTCAAGCGCAAAATTGTTCAGTTTCAGTGGATACAAAATGTTACACTGCTGAGAAAAGCCAAAGAGAATTAACTTTTTGCTGAGAATGGAAATGACCCCTTTGAGCTAACAAAAATAGCACGCATTTGTGCACCCCCTTCATCCCATTGAAACATTCCAACAATCAAAGTGCTGATTTGATTTGATTTATGCTTGTCACGTGTATTAGTATACAACGCAAAGTATTGTTTCTTGCATGCTATATAGACAAAGCATACCGTTCATAGAAAAGGAAAGGAAAGAGTGCAGAATGTAGTGTTACAGTCACAGCTAGGGTGTCGAAAAAGATCAACATAGTGTGAGGTAGGTTCATTCAGATGTATGATGGCAGCAGGGATGAAGTGGTTGGTTGGTACATGACCTGAGTACAGATACTTGTTTTTCACCTGTAGCGCACAAGTTTAGGAACAATTGCATCGCTGATCAGTTACAGTTTTAATTTTACCACTTTTTTATGTCATTGTCAAATTTCTGTGATGAGCTAGAAGTATTTGAGTATGTAAATGGTCCAGTTTTCAACAGTCCATTCTCGATAAAAGAAAAACAGGCTATTTTACGTGCAATTATAAAAGTGAAACATGTTATCTGTTCATTGAAAACGAGTTCCATTTGGTGCCAGTTAGTGAATTGCAGGAAATTGTTTCTCATATGATGACTCAAGTCAGTTATATCCAGGAAATTGTTAAATGCATTTGCAAGTACAGTGGACATTGGTTTCAGGTATGTACGTAGCACATGATGAAGTGAATCTATTGTGATATGCTAAGAAATAAAATGAAGGCTGCTAAATTGGAATTCAGCCTATATTAATAAAAAGATGAATATTTTGTGGGTTTTTTTTAGATGGTTGGTACCAGCCTTCATTGCTTCGCCATGATTCTGTGGATTCGGGTGTTTCTAAGGGTGTTCAAGTTAGCCTTATTGGAAGTCAAGTTGGGAAAGAAAGTGCCGGTTGGCACAATGTAACAAGAGGCCATGACTCTGTCAATCAACGTGGTGGTGGTGGCGGCGGCGGCAGCAGCAGCAGCAGCAGTGGCAGTGGTGCCCATAGACACTGGAATGGCAGCTTTCATAACCGAAAGAATTCAGGATTCCAGGACAAGCCGCCTGCTGAGGTAAAGGAAGAAAAAAAGGAGGAAAAAGATGAAAAACTTCAGTTTGAAGAGGAAGACTTTGTAAGTTTCTTTTTTAGTAGCTGTGAGGAAGTCACCCCTTTGAGTTGTGTGGACTTAAAATATTAGAATTTTCTCAGTAAATAAATTAATCGATTATCTTGAATAAACTTTTTTTAAACAGCCATCTCTAAATCCTGATGCAGAAAAACAGCCTAGTCAGAGCAGACCTGTCAGCACACCAGCAGGAGTATGGGGTAAGAAAAGGCCAGAAAATTGCATGTATCTTTTGGAATATGTGTTGGAATTTTTATAACGTTTTTAGCAATACAAGTTCCTGTATGTTAGAAGTTTTTCATTCTTCAATGTCTCCAATCAAAATTGAATCCCAGTTTTAGCTGTCGCTTTTTTTAATACAAGAAATAATTATGCTCTTGTACAAGGCCTAGAGTCGAAGATAACATTTTCACAAAGTAGTTTAAAGTTTAAAAATTCAGGTGTTTGCATGTTTAAAGTTTGCATTAACTTCAATAATTAAATTTTAAGTAATTATTTTTGTCACACACCACCTACCATTAATCCACTCCAGAGCTGAAGCTTATTATTGTCCCCACATGACCCCTCCTGTTGTGCCACCAAATTTTCACTCTGGGACCACACCTAGTCTGAGCCATTAAAATGGGTGTTGCACAAAATATTTGGGAAGTACTGCTCTAGGTCCAAGATGGCAAATTGAACTTGCGTGGAGGCCTGTCATTTGGCAAGGACCACATTCAACAAAAGCCATTTGGAAACACTAGGATGGGTAATGGATGCAAGATTTAAGCATTTGTAAGATTAAAATCCTAGCTACCAGGACAGCCTCCAGTTACATTTTAATCAACTAAATCAAAATAATCATGGGCCTGTCAAGACAACAAAGGAGAACCAAGATTCTTACTAGGCAGCTAATGCAGGACACAGACGAGAGATGCAGCAAATCTTTTCATCTCATTACTGTACAAGTGATCTTGCTTTTGTTTAAAAATATAAAAATATGCAGTATTCAAAAAATGATTACAAATATGTTTCTCAACTAATTTACATGAATATTCCTGCCACAGGGACATGTCTACTGTTGAAGTTACTGAGTTGGCAGTAATCAATAATTTAAAAGGGAAGTCACCTGTACAAAGTCTGAAAATACTGCAAGTTGGAAAACAGTGGCAGGATTGGGCAATGAAGCTCAAACACTCCATTCATTGCACCATAAGCAAAAATAACACTAACTTTGTGAGACCAAGAAAATAAATGAAGCTTTTTTGCCATTGATATAAAATGATGGTGTCTTTCTTTCTGTCATTTCTTTATGCAATTAAAGGCCAAGTATATGCTCAGCTTCTTTTGATGTAGATTTTAGACTTTTGTTTGGTCAGGCACCTGAGGTAAAGATAAGACTACTCAATTCACATAGAAGCAGTTAAGTTTGCTTCTATGCATGACTTCGGCCTGATCATTTATTCTTTGAAAAGTATTTCTGAAACTAACTTGTAGAACTTGGGCAATCTTATTGGCCATTATTGACAGACAAATAGGCTGTAGAGATCAACCACAGTCTGAAACTAGGGGTCCTTTGAAAGGTAATAAATGGAGAACTTTATAAATACTTTAAATCTATGTGACCATTGTTCCTATTATCAGTTTACAATTTATTGACAATTTGTTTTCTAAGCCATAGTTCTGTTAGGTGCTTATCACCAGCTGAAGTTGAGAGGAGTATGTAACACAAGTAGGGCATGCAATGTAAGCAGGAATCAAGTTTCTTATTTAATCCATGGTCAATACAAATTACCTAGTTATTGGGCAAATTCAATCAATTGTAACCAATTTCTGTTTGACTTCACCCAGTGCATACATTTATAGCCCATCCTAATGAGAGATTTTGTTTAAGAGCAGGAGCCCATGACCTCAGCAACTGTAGTCAATAATCAGCCCACCATCATTTGAAGTATTCAACATCAACTTTGACCAACAAGCGGTGTCCAGTATTAATGTGTTGAACTTGTTTTTCAAAAACTTGATTTGAACCAAGCCTTTGGTTCTTGAATTTATCTATCCTCAGTCAATGGGGTTTTCCAATTCCCATTTAATCCCAAGTCCTTTTGCATCAGCAGAACAGTCTCTTCAGAGAGGAATGAAGAGCTAAGCAGAATTGACAGGATCAGATCTTATTGGAGTGGTCTGTAATGAAAGGTTGTAATCCTCATGGAGGAAAAGTTGATAATTTAACAGTAAAAAGGGAAAATCCATATTTAATTGCATGAAATTGTAAACCAATGCTTGACCATATTAGACATGAAATAAAAGTAGTTCATTTTCTCAAACTGAAATGCCTTTTTACTCTATATGAATTGATTTATATGGTTTTAAAGGCTAAAATCTCTGGGCACTTGCTGGAGATAATGGTCCCAGGTATTTGAACTTTTGCAATAAATAATAATTAAAAGATCTTAGCACATTGTGCTCTTGATTCTTAACGACATGAATTTAAATCTAGAAATGGTGGGCAGGAGGGGGGAATATTGAATTGATCCTGATATTCCTTTGGATTTGAAACAAGTATTTCAAAACTGTTAGCAGCCTTGTTTGGGTTTGAGGTGGTCATAAATTGTGATCTTGTTATATCTGCCAGAATGAGTTTAATGCACTGAATAATGTAGCTTTGGGCAGATATACGGGCTGCATTTCAGCTTTGATTGGAACACAAGTGCGTGTTTGTTGGTTTGAACCACAGTGGTAACCTCTGCTTGAAGGAATTGTAGATTTCACATTGTATAGAAATGTGGCATTGGTTATATTATGTGTTTCAATTGTACAGTTGAGGAATATTTGGGAAGATTAAATCGTCTATCAAACTTTATCCTTCTAAATGCAGAAAACCCTCCAAGTGCCAAGCAGCCGGTTTCCAAGATGCTGGTCATCAAAAAAGTTTTGAAAGAGGAACCAATATTCTCAACTAGCTTTTGTTCCTCGGGAAACCATTTTGCAAACAGCAACAAAAACACTGCAAGTCCAAGCGTTTACAAAAATTTAATACCCAAACCTGCAGCCCCTCCTACAAAGGTATAGTAATCCACTGTTTGAACTTTCTGCAATGTTTTTATAGCATGCTTATTTTTCTGAAGTATAAATAAAGCAACATTTTAAAATTGGATGATATGGATGTTATTTAGTGAACTTAAACAGTGCAGTTTATCAGTGGGGAGGACCCATCATTCTTGGTTAATTAAATAAGTTAAGGAATGCATCAAACTTAAGGAAAAAGCATAGATTGTGCACCAAGATGAGTGGCAAGTTGGGTAACTGGTCAGAACATAGAGTAGCGGAGAATTACTAAAAGGTTAGGAGAGAAGAAAATTATAGTATGAGAAAAAGCTTGCTAGAAATGTAAAAATGGATAGCAAGAGTTTCTTCAGTATTTATAAAGGAAAATAGAAAGTGAAGTGAGTGGTGATGCTCTAGAGAGCAACAATGGGGAGCTAATAGTAGCTAATACGGAAATGGCACGTGAAATGAACAAATATATTGTTTCTGTCTTCATTATCGTGGATTTCAGTAATAGCTGTATATCAAAAGGTGGAAGGGAGAGGGGAGCATGGTAAAATTCCTAGCCTTATTGAGAAAACAGATGGAGCTGCACATTGACAAATCTCTAGGTCCTGATGAACTTCATCCTCGGGTCTTGAGAGAGGTGGCTAATAAGATAGTAGATGCATTGGTGTTAGTTTTCTAAAATTAATTGGATTCTGGAAAGACTTCATTTGATTGCAAAGTAGCAAATATAACCTCTTGTATTCTAGGAGGAAGGGAAGCAGAAAACAGAAAACTATAGGCCACTTAACCTGATGTCTGTCATGGGGAAGGTGCTGGAATTGATCACTAAGGCGATACACTCTTTAGCAAAATTGTGAAATTAAGGAGGTTATAGCTGTGCACTTGGGGGAAAAAGCTTAAGGTAATTGGGGAGATTTAACATGGCTTTGTGAAAGGGAGATCGTATTTAACCAATTTATTGGAGTTATTTGAAGAAGTAACTTGCACTTTGGGTAAAGGGGAGCCTGTAGAAGTACTGTTCTTGTATTTGCAGAAGGCACTTGATAAAGTGCCAGATTAAAAGTTGTTGCAGAAAATATAAGCATATGATGTAGAGGGTAGTATATTAACACTCAAAGAATATTTATTTGGCTAGCAGAATACAGTGAGCATGCATAAATGAATCATTTTCGGATTGGCAGTATGCAATGAATGGAATCCTACAGATGTGTGTCCTGGGGCTTCAACTATTTCCAGTTTGTATCAATGACTTGGATGAGAGGACTGAAGGCATGGTAGCTAAGTGGCAGATGACACAAAGCTAGGAAAATATGTTGTGAAGAGGATATAAGGGTATAGATCGGATGAGTGAGTGGACAAAAATCTGGAAGATGGAGTATAATGTGGAAAAATGTGAAGTTGTTGTTCATTTTGGCAGAAGAATAAAAAGCGTGTTACTTGAATGGAAAATGACTGCCCAATTTCAAGGTGCAGAGCTAACTAGGTGTTCAAGTGTACATGTCACCAACAATTAGTATGCAGATACCATATGTAATTAAGGCTATTTAAATGCTTTCTTTTATTGGCAGAGGAATTGAACATAAAAGTAGGGATGTCATGCTTCCGCTATGCAGGATATAGGTGAGATCACATCTCAAATACTGTGTGCAGTAATGGTCTCATTTAAGGAAGGATGTAAATGCATTAGAGACGGTTCAAAGGAGGTTTGATAGATTGATACATAGTATGAGAAGATGGTCTTATGAGGATAGGTTGGAAAAGATTGTGCCTCTTTCCAGTTTGGAAGAGTGAGGGGTGACTTGATTGCAGTATACAAGAACCTGAACAATGGGGCATGGAAATGACGTTTCTTGTGGGTAAGTCCAAAAAGCCAGTGTTTCAAGTCTGAATGACCCTTCATCAAAATCAGATTCAACTTTAGTTCTCTTCTCTCCACAGATGCTGTCAGTCATGCTGAGATTTTCCAGCATTTTCTGTTTTTGCTTTCTGTAGTGTAGTTTGGATGGCCCAAAATTATGCAAAAAAGTACTTCAAGTCTGTGTGTATCTGTATTATGGATAGACTGTAAAATACACTTGCGGCCTGAATGGATCTGTTAACACACTTTCGTAGGCCATTAGTTTACTCATATTGCTAAAAGATGTTGCTGATTCTGATGACGTCTAAGATCCTGAAAGATTCTAAGTAATCTTGAACTCTGAAAATAAATAATGTGATTTTTCTTTTTCCCCATTTGTTTTCAAATATAGCCAGGTCCATGGAAATCCACTGGAAGGGAGAACAAACCTGGCTTACTTTACTCCGGCCAAGATTCAGCATTTACAAGTCCCGTTGCAATGATCAAACCTTCAGTACAGTTCAGCAACAGTTGTCACACCTCTCCAAAAGAGGTATGATCGTAATACAATGCAATTTTAATTTGTATTGTATGTTAGTTACCATTTAACTCCTTGATGACTTAATTAAATCTGTTCTGCATTTTTTTTGGAATTGCCAGTCTGTCTCATCCCAAAATACTTCAATATACAGCAGTGATCTATAACCATGTTCCTTCATTGTTTGTGGTGCACAACTACAGCAGAGCACAATTTTGTGTACAATATGAATTGGTCGAGTTTGTTTTGGTATTACTTTCAGTGAAAACTCTGGAAAGAGAAGTGCTTAAAACAATTGTGTTTTAAGATGCAATTGTACTCATTTTGCTCTCTTTATCAATTGCCACATGTTCATGAAACATAGGAACAGTTCCTTGTGTCTGTAATGCATTCCAGTGGATCATGGCTGATCTCTCCTGCAGCTCAATTTACATGCTGTTGTTCTGTATGTTTTGATAGCCAGTGTATGTTATTAGCCTTGAACATTTCAGTTCACACAACATTGTAGTGAGTTACAGATTTCCATCACCTTTTGTACGAAGATATGTTTTCTGATTTTACTCCTAAGTGGGTTTGAAGATTATGGCCTCTTGGTTCTTACCGCAGGGGGGTTGGAATCTGAGAGAAAATAGATCTTTTTGTAACTTCCCAGCTGAACCCTTAAGCATTTTAAACACCTTGCTTAAATCATCATTAAGTTATAAACTCAAGGGAATGCAAGCCAAATTTATGCAATGTATCCCAATATTGTTCTTGAGTACTAGCATAATACAGACAAATACTGTGCTGTACCCCCTCTAGTGCCCAACTGAGTGTGACAAATGCAGTGTGACTAAAGCTCTGTATAACTTAGGCATATTCATTATTGGATTCCAGCTCCCTTGAGATAAAGGCAACATCCCCGTATAATAAAACTAAAATACTGCTCATGCTGCAAATTTGAAATAAAAACAGCAGGTATTTGAAATAAAGCATGCAGGTGGCCACACCTTCTCCACAGATGCTGTCAGACCTGCTGAGCATAAACAACATTCCAGTAGCCTTTTTCATTATCTTTTGTACCTGTGATTATATATATGTAACTTTTAATCTTATTGATCCTTCACAGTTTTTTAGTCTGCCATCTTTGAGAGAATTCTCATTTATTTTTCCTCTGACCTTAAGTGGATAAGCTCACACTTAGTCATGTTAAGCACACAATGTGTTATATGTTTTGCCCACTTACTTAGTATTCCTGTATCCTTTTGTATGGATGAGGTGAAAGTGACTGTCATTAACGTCAAGCTAGCATTTGACAGTGTGGCATAAAGGAGCCCCAGCAAAACTGGAGTCAATTGGAATTGAGGAAAATCATGCAGTGGTTGGGGCCATACCTGGCATAAAGGAAGATGGTTATGATGTTTGGAGGTCCAACATCTCTAATCTTGAGGTCCTCCTGGGTTGTGTCCTAGGCCCAACCATCTTCAGCTGTTTCATCAATGTCTTTCCTTCCATCATTAGGTTAGAAGTGGCGATGAGCACTGATGACTGCACAGCGACTCCTCAGATAATGAAACAGTCCATGTTCAAATGCAGCAAAGTCTGTACAATATCCAGACTTGGGTTGACAATTGGCAAGTAATATTAGGGTCACACAAATTCCAGGCAATTTTTGAATTTTGATTTAGTCACATGTATTAACATACAGTGAAAAGTATTGTTACTTGTGTGCTGTACAGACAAAACATACCATTCAAAGAGAAGGAAAGGAGAGAGTGCAGAATGTAGTGTTACAGTCGTAGCTAGGGTGTAGAGAAAGATTAACTTAATGCAAGGTAAGTCCGTTCAAAACTCTGACAGCAGCAGGGAAGAAGCTGTTCTTGAGTTGAATGGCAATGACCATCTCTGACACGAAAGGAGCTAATCGTTACCTCAAGACATTCAATGGCATTACCATTGCTGAATCCCCTACTATCAACATTCTGCAGGTTACTATTGACCAGAACCTGAACTGGGCAAGCCATATAAATACTCTGGCTACAAGAGCAACTCAGAGGCTCGAAATTCTGCGGTAACTCACCACCTGACTCCACAAAGCTTGTCCACAATCTGCAAGACAGAAAACAGGAGTGTGATGGAATACTCTTACTTTGTCTCAATGAGTGCACTTCAAATAACACTGCAGAAGCTCAGTGCCATCCAGGACAGAGCAACCTACTTGTAGAAGAAGTACCTATCAAGCATTGAACCCCTCTTCCACTAACGTACACTGGGACAAGGACAAGATACATGGGAACACCACTACCTGGAGGTTTCCCCTTCAAGTCACTATCCTACTTGGAAATATATTGCCATGCCTTAACTGTTGCTGGGTCGTAGCTGTGTCTTCAGCCCCCTAATATACTCCTTATACACGTAGAACTGCGTGGCCAAATTCCACTCCAACTCCATTTTCAAGTTTGCTGATGACACCACTGTAGTGGGCCACATCTCAAACAATGACAAGGTGGAGTGCAGGAAAGAAATAGAGAAACTAGTGCGATGACAATCTCTCCCTCATTGTCAGTAAAATGAAGGAGCTAGTCATCGACTTCAGGAAATGTGCCTCTGTGTACATAAACGGTGATGAAGTGGAGATGGTCGAGAGCTTCAAGTTTCTAGGTATTCAAATCACCAACAGTCTGTTCTGGTCCCTCCACGCCACGCTGAGAAAACCTACTGATGCCTCTACTTTCTCAGAAGGCTAAGGAAATTCAGCATGCCCTCTATGATTCTCACCAATTTTTATAGAAGCATCGTAGTATTATTACAACTTAGTATGGCTCCTGCTCTGATCAAGGCCACAAGAAACTATCACGAACTGTGAATGTAGCCCAGTCCATCATGCAAACCAGCCTCCTATCCAATGTTTCCGTCTAAACTTCCCGCTACCTTGGGAAAGCAACTAGCAAAATCAAGAACCCCACACACCCAGGACATGATCTCTTCCACCTTCTTCCATCAGAAAAAATATATAAGCATCTGAAAACATGTACAAGAACAGCTGCTTCCCTGCTATCATCAGACTTTTGAATGGTCCTATCATATGATCTTTCTCTTCACTCTTTCGTAACTGCAAGAACCTGCATCCTTCCTTTCCTTTTCCTCTTTGTACTTTGAACAGTATGTTTTGACTGTATAGCATGCAAGAAACAGTACTTTTCACTATATCCCAATACATGTGATAATCAAATCGAAATACTGGAACTTCTTCCCAAACAGCATGGTGGGTGTACCTACACCTCGGATTGCAGCAGTTCAAGAAGGCAGCTTGCCCTGATGTTCTAAAAGGCAACTAGGGATAGACAAATGCTGGCCCACTCAGCAATGCCCACATCCTGTTAATGAATTTTTTAAAATGCCCTCTTTGCATCCACACAAATTACTGTGCTTTTGTACTAGCTGCAGATTTGGATGTACAGTGTTATTTTCTCATCTTACCATTAATATATACAGTGAAAAACTGAGACCCTTGGTAATATTACCATGCGTCACCAATCAGAGGGTTTAACCCATCATCCTGACTCTGTCTCCCACCTCCTAACCAGCTGCTAACCCATACCAAAAATTAATCTTATATGCATTTTTCATATTGGTGAACCTCCCTGTGCATAGCCTTACCAAATGTCTACAAGAAGTCAGCGCAGATAACCTGCGCTTGTTAGTGACTTCTGTAAAACAAAAGTCAACTATCAGTGTGTTTGAAAAATAAAAATGTACCTGAACAAAATGCTGTTAGATGTTCTAACTGCAAACGTGTAGATTTTGAATTGGGATCTTCGGAAATATATACAAGCTAAAGCATAGTGCATTTCAGTATTAAAGAAAATAATTAGACCCTTGGGGGAATGCTGCCAGGATAGTTTCCTTGAACAGTGTGTGTTGGAGCCGACGAGGGAGCGAGCTATCTTGGATCTGGTGTTATGTAACGAGGCGGGTAGAATTAGGGACCTTGTGGTGAAGGATCCTCTTGGGGAGAGTGATCATTGTATGGTGGAGTTTCTGGTGCAGATGGAGGAGGAGAAAGTGGGTTCCCGGACATGCGTCCTTTGTTTGAACAGGGGGGAGTATGGTAGGATGAGAGAAGAATTGGCGAATGTTGACTGGGGGAGCGCGTTGGGGTCTGCTGAGGAGCAGTGGAGGATCTTTAAGGAGATCTTTCTTGGTGCTCAGCAGAAATTTATTCCGATGGTTAAAAAGGACCATAGGAGGAGAGGTAATAAGCCGTGGATAACGAAGGAGGTGAAGGAAAGTGTTAAATTAAAAGCGGAGGAATTTAGAGTAGCTAAGAGTAGTGGGCGAGAAGAGGATTGGGAGAGGTTTAAAAGTCAACAAAGGTTGACAAAGATGTTGGTAAAGAAGGGTAGAATAAACTATGAAGCTGGGCTAGGGCTTAATAAAAAAGGATAGCAAGAGTTTTTATAAATATATAAAAAGGAAGAGGCTGGCTAGGGTGAACGTTGGACCCGTAGAGGATGAGAGGGGGGACTTAGTGGTAGGGGATGGGGAAATGGCTGAGGCCTTGAATAACTTTTTTGTTTCGGTCTTCACGGAGGAGGACGTGAATAATTTGCCGGGTGTTAGCAATGGAAAGATGGTAGGACAGGAGGGTCTCAATGACATTATTGTTACTAGAGAGGCAGTGCTCGACAGACTGGAGGGACTGATTGTGGTCAAGTCCCCAGGACCGGATGGAATGCATCCAAGGGTTCTGAAAGAAATGGCGGAGGTGATAGTGGATGCCTTGGTGGTTATTTTCCAAACGTTGCTGGATTCCGGGGAAGTGCCGGAAGATTGGAAAACGGCTAATGTTACGCCGTTGTTTAAGAAGGGTGGCAGGCAAAAGGCAGGGAATTATAGGCCGGTTAGTTTAATGTCTGTTGTAGGTAAAACGTTAGAATCCATCATCAAGGAGGAAATAGCGAGGCATCTTGAGGGGAATTGCTTGATAGAGCAGACGCAGCACGGTTTCGTTATGGGGAAGTCGTGTCTGACAAATTTATTGGAGTTCTATGAGGATGTGTCTAGGGCAGTGGATAGAGGAGAGCTGGTGGATGTGGTGTGTCTTGATTTTCAGAAGGCGTTTGACAAGGTACCTCACAAGAGGTTATTGCAGAAGGTCAGGGGGCATGGAGTTGGGGGTAGGGTGTTAGCGTGGATAGAGGATTGGCTGTCAAATAGGAGGCAGAGAGTGGAGGTCAATGGGTGCTATTCGGATTGGCGGTTGGTGACTAGTGGAGTGCCCCAGGGGTCGGTGCTGGGTCCTCAGCTATTTACCATTTATATAGATGATCTGGAGGAGGGGACCGAGTGTATGGTGTCGAAATTTGCTGATGACACCAAGATTGGTGGAACGGCAAATTGCGCGGAGGGCATGGAGAGTCTGCAGAAGGATCGAGATAGGCTGGGCGAATGGGCCAGGAACTGGCAGATGGAATTTAATGTTGGCAAGTGCGAGGTGGTCCACTTTGGTAGGAATAATGGTAGGAAGGACTATTACTTACGTGGTGAAAAACTGCAGCAGGCGACGGTGCGGAGGGACCTCGGGGTCCTTGTGCATGAGTCGCAAAAACCCAGCCTGCAGGTGCAGCAGGTGGTCAGGAAGGCTAATGGGATGCCGGCCTTCATAGCGAGGGGGATTGAATATAAAAGTAGGAAGGTCTTGCTGCAGCTGTATAGGGCACTGGTGAGGCCGCAGCTGGAGTACTGTGTGCAGTTTTGGTCGCCGCACTTACGCAAGGATATTTTGGCCTTGGAGGGAGTGCAGAGGAGGTTTACTAGGCTGATGCCGGAGTTGAGGGGGTTGAGCTATGAGGAGAGGCTGAATAAACTAGGCTTGTACTCGTTAGAGTTTAGAAGAATGAGGGGAGATCTCATTGAGACGTATAAGATGATGAATGGGATGGATAGGATAGAGGTGGAGAGACTCTTCCCGCTCAGAAAGGACAGTAGGACTAGGGGGCACAGCCTCAAGATAAAGGGGGGGCGGTTTAGAACGGAGTTGAGGAGGAACTTCTTCACTCAAAGGGTGGTGAGTCTCTGGAATTCTCTGCCCGTTGAAGTGGTGGAGGCTGCCTCGCTAAATATTTTTAAGACACGGGTTGATGGGTTTTTGATAAGCGAGGGGATTAAGGGTTATGGGGAGAGGGCGGGAATGTGGAACTGAGCCACGACAGATCAGCCATGATCTTATTGAATGGCGGGGCAGGCTCGAAGGGCTAGATGGCCTACTCCTGCTCCTATTTCTTATGTTTTTATGGAAACACTGCATCATTAAATGAGTGACGGGAAGCAATTTTTGTGTGCGTTAATTTATCTCAGTTAAATTTATTTAATTAGCTAATAAGGTACGTTGATATGGTAATTCTTTCTCATCTACTATCATATTGTATGTTGTTGTTTTAGAAATCTGATAGTTTGAAAAGTTTTTAGTAATGTGGCACTGCATTTACATCAGGAATATACAAGAGTGTTTTTGACTATAATTATTTCACTTCCACTCTGGTTTATTAACTTCCACTCTGGTGCCTCCTTGTGGCCAGAAGAAGAGAATTCTAAGCAGTTATCACACTTTTGCAAGTATAGTGCTTAAGCTTCCTCCTTGAAGCTGTGAGAGCAGCACAAGTCTGAATGCTTTCCCAGTTTTGAGCAGAAACTGAGTGAAGGATCAGACTTGCATTTTACAACTCTTCTGGTTTTGTGCACGTGTGCTTTGACATTCTAAATCTTTGCGTGTTACTTTAAATGGTCTGGCATGAGCAATAGAAGTCATGATGTGGGTATGCCGGCGTTGGACTGGCATAAACACAGTAAAAAGTCTGACAACACCAGGTTTTAGTCCAACCTATTTATTTGATAATATTCTCACTAGCTTTCGAGGGGACAGCCTCTTCGTCAGGTGACCTTCGTCACCTGACGAAGAGGCTGTCCCCTCGAAAGCTAGTGAGAATATTATCGAATAAATAGGTTGGACTAAAACCTGGTGTTGTCAGACTTTTTAATGAGCAATAGAATGCAGTAGAATAGTCTGAGTAGTATATGTGAAAACATAGATATGGACTCCATGGTACTATTCAAAGATAAATGAATATCTTCTGATGAGAGTATCTTCCAATGTTTATTCTACCACCAGCACCTTCAAAACTGATTATCTTGCTTACGTGAGCAAGCGGAACCTACCTGAAAATGCATAGTATTAAACTTTGGGTTGCAGACAGCCAGTCTATTTAACTTGCCCACCTACTTGCTATGACAGGCCAAACTGATTCAACACTAAACTAACCTTTTCCCAACTTAATTTGTTGCTAAGGTAGTATTCTTCCACAACTGGCATTTCATTTGTTCATGTTCTGACCTCTTCACTGCTGCTCAAACCTAATCTATATACTTTCATTTGGTGACTAATTTCCCCAGCGTTCTTCTCAACAAACTTGAGGTAATCCAGAGCTCCACGTTCTGCACATCTCTCAGATTACCTCTGCCTTTGGTTTGTTGTGGCCCACCGATATAACTTTAAGACCTTTGTCATCAAAGTCTTCGAAAGCATTGCCTCATTCCATCTGAGTGCTCAAGATCAGTTATACTCTTGTTTTTCATATTTTGGAATGCTTTTTCTTTTTCATTCCTTCTGACCTGAAAAGTTTCATTTAAGCAATTGTACATTGCTACTTCCTTTCCTATAAATGCACCACTTTCCATCCCCAACGCTGCCACCCCATAACTATTTTACTTCCTATTTTGTATGCAGTACAATGTTTCAGTAAGTTGAAAAAACACTTTTGTGTAAATGAATTGTGAAAATGTGCAATATGTAACCCCAGAAAGCTATAAAGCTGTTGTGGTGAGTTCTACAAATCGACAACAGAAGACTCAGGTGCTGGTTACGATTGTTTTATTCTTGCAGGGCGACCATTGCCTCAGAGAGATGTCCAAAGGAGCATACTTGCCATGTCACAGATTTCCACTATGTTTATACGCTGTAGATTACGTGCACAGAATATTGTTTAAATCCCAGTCTTGTCAGCATATAGGTTTACATTGACCAAATGTCTTGATTCAGGGTTCGGGATCCACTAAGCTGAACACTATTGGTCTTTTTTCTTAGCTTTTTCCCATGTCGGTCCTGCTGTTTGATTTCTTCTGATTTGATGCTTGTCCTTCTACAAACTCAGGCCCTCAAGGAACACAATATTCATTGGACAACTCATCCTGTTGATAGGGGGCCCGTAGGGTGTAAAGGTTCACTGGTGTAAAGCTTACTGTCTATGTAAGCATTTAATTTGTTGTATCATTATTTCATAGAATCACAGCATCCCAACAGGACAGAAAGAGACCATTCAACCCATTGAGCCTGCACTGACAACAATCCCACCCAGGCCCTATCCCCATAACTCCACGTATTTACCCTACTAATCTCCGATACTAAGGAGCAATTTAGCACAGCCAACCAACCTAATCCGCATATCAATAGACAGTGGGAGGCAACCAGAGCCACCCGGAGGAAACCCACACGAACACTGGGGGAATTACTGTTAAATCTGGGATGTTAATTATAATCCCTTTCAATATATTTATTTCATTTTATTTCTCCAAACAACGTCAAATAAATGTTCATACTTGCAGACAAGAGGCAGCAAGTGAGGTTAAAAAGATGAAGAACACAGGAATCGTTCTTGCTTAAGTCCTCTCATTTGTTTTGCTTTTTATTAAAGGAAATCTTTACAAATCATTAATTGATAAAAGTGACTATTTTGTAGAGATTGTAAGGTGTCTTCATAGGACCAAAATTAAATGCAATGCTTGATTTTTGGCATTCAAGAAATTACTTTAATATACTTCGCAGCTATGATCATTTACCTCTGGAAATCAAAGCCTCACTTCTCCCTACTAATGTCATAAAAAGTCAGTGATATTGCTTCACACATTTTATCTCCATTTTGTAGAATCTGTCTCAGAAATCTGGTGCTGATTTGCTGTTAACATGCATGAGACCAATTGCCAAAACTCTTGAATAAAATGTCTTGCACAACTTTGGTTTGTGAATGCCCTTGTTATGAATTTCAAGGTGTAGAACAAATGGAGGCAAACAATATTTTTAGTTTTGGAGAATTCTGTCACTGAAGTTGCATACTTCCTAAGCACGTATCCCTTTTTTTCCCAGACGCCTTCAAGTACCACTCCTCCAATCGAGATCAGCACATGTCGTCTAATGAAACTGACTCGGGTAAAGACAGACAAGAAGAGTGAGTTTCTGAAGGCACTGAAAGATGACCGGAATGATGATATCTCAGAACACAGAGACTTCGACAAATTAGAAGTTAGTGAAATAGTTAATCTACATTTGAAATTTGTGGTTCAGTTGGTACAGATGAACAACATTAAGAAAATAAAATTGTTTCCCCTTGCGAGTTAGTGACGTTGAATAGGCAACCATTGTTAAGACATTTAGTGAAAGCAATACTTTCTTGGAGCTTTCAGAATCTTGCTGCCCTCTGTTGCCGGCCTGAGGTGGAACTACTTGCTTTTGCAAACTATGCAATTGTTTTCTTGTTAATTGTCAATGTGCTGCTGATTAGAAAATATAGTGTGTGTCTGAAATAACACAGAAAAGGATCATTGTGGGTTGCAAGTCAATGTGTACTTTATAACAGATACTGCTTCCAAGGCATTTGGGAGTTAATGTGTTTTTTTTCCCATTTATTCTTGAGTTGTTTGACCAAGCTGTTGCACTCGTTTTACTCCTCAGCTTTTTGTATGGAGAAGTAAAGAGACTGGTTAATTCCTAATAGAAAATTGGATAAAAGAGACAAATTCGACCACAATGATGCCACTTGATTTCTGCTTCTTTTGTGTGTATCAACTGATTTATGGCCAATGTGGTGGCACAGTGATAAGCACTGCTGCTTCACAGCGCCAGGGACCAGAGTTCGATTCCTGGCTTGGGTCACTATCTGTGCGGAGTCAGTACATTCTTCTCATGTCTGTGTAGGTTTCCTCCCTTGGAAAACGGCTAATGTTACGCCGTTGTTTAAGAAGGGTGGCAGGCAAAAGGCAGGGAATTATAGGCCGGTTAGTTTAACGTCTGTTGTAGGTAAAATGTTAGAATCCGTCATCAAGGAGGAAATAGCGAGGCATCTTGTGGGGAATTGCTTGATAGAGCAGACGCAGCATGGTTTCGTTACGGGGAAGTCGTGTCTGACAAATTTATTGGAGTCCTATGAGGATGTGTCTAGGGCGGTGGATAGAGGAGAGCCGGTGGTTGTGGTTTTTCTTGATTTTCAGAAGGCGTTTGACAAGGTACCTCAAGAGGTTATTGCAGAAGGTAAGGGGGCATGGAGTTGGGGGTAGGGTGTTAGC
The DNA here is from genome assembly GCF_965287045.1 of Carcharhinus amblyrhynchos. Lineage (NCBI taxonomy): Eukaryota > Metazoa > Chordata > Chondrichthyes > Carcharhiniformes > Carcharhinidae > Carcharhinus > Carcharhinus amblyrhynchos. The sequence goes on along the minus strand of NC_137332.1, from coordinate 33,720,874 downwards.
GTGGATAGAGGATTGGTTGTCAAATAGGAGGCAGAGAGTGGGGGTTAATGGTGCTATTCGGATTGGCGGTTGGTGACTAGTGGAGTGCCCTAGGGGTCGGTGCTGGGTCCTCAGCTATTTACCATTTATATAGATGATCTGGAGGAGGGAACCGAGTGTATGGTGTCGAAATTTGCTGATGACACCAAGATTGGTGGAACGGCAAATTGTGCGGAGGGTATGGAGAGTCTGCAGAAGGATCTAGATAGGTTGGGCGAATGGGCCAGGAAATGGCAAATGGAATTTAATGTTGGCAAGTGCGAGGTGGTCCACTTTGGTAGGAATAATGGTAGGAAGGACTATTACTTACGGGGCGAAAAACTGCAGCAGGCGACGGTGCAGAGGGACCTTGGGGTCCTTGTGCGTGAGTCGCAAAAACCTAGCCTGCAGGTGCAGCAGGTGGTCAGGAAGGCTAGTGGGATGCTGGCCTTCATAGCGAGGGGGATTGAATATAAAAGTAGGAAGGTCTTGCTGCAGCTGTATAGGGCACTGGTGAGGCCGCAGCTGGAGTACTGTGTGCAGTTTTGGTCGCCGCACTTAATGCAAGGATATTTTGGCCTTGGAGGGAGTGCAGAGGAGGTTTACTAGGCTGATACCAGAGTTGAGGGGGTTGAGCTATGAGGAGAGGCTGAATAAACTAGGCTTGTACTCGTTAAGAGTTTAGAAGAATGAGGGGAGATCTCATTGAGACATATGATGAATGGGATGGATAGGATAGAGGTGGAGAGACTCTTCCCGCTCAGAAAGGACAGTAGGACTAGGGGGCACAGCCTCAAGATAAAAGGGGGGGGGGGGCGGTTTAGAACGGAGTTGAGGAGGAACTCCTTCACTCAAAGGGTGGTGAATCTCTGGAATTCTCTGCCCGTTGAAGTGGTGGAGGCTGCCTCGCTAAATATTTTTAAGACACGGGTTGATGGGTTTTTGATAAGCGAGGGGATTAAGGGTTATGGGGAGAGGGCGGGAATGTGGAACTGAGCCACGACAGATCAGCCATGATCTTATTGAATGGTGGGGCAGGCTCGAAGGGCCAGATGGCCTACTCCTGCTCCTATTTCTTATGTTCTTATGTTTCCACGGCTTGCAGAACAAAATTCTCTTGTTGGCCTCGGGCAGGATTTTACGAGCCTCACACGAGGGAGGTCGTAAAATACCGGCAGTGGTCTCATCACTGACCTTGAAGAAAGCTGCCCACAGAGATCTAGCAAGTACTCTGGCCTGGACTACTGATACTGAAGTTGTCATTGATTGATTGTGCTTAAGAATTCAGCAACCAGCTCCTTTGAGAGCTGTCTGTCACAGATTTGCAGCAACCATTTGTGTATTCCTGCTCACACCAGAAGTTGTTCTGTTTTGGATTGAACAGTGTTCCTAAAGTAGAGCATATTAAAATATATTTCCCTATTACGCTGCAAAATAGAACCCTGATTCACTTTAGTATGAATCATTTCTTACCATCACATTACAGTGTGATTCATTTGTGGGGGCCTTTTGTGTGATGTCTTGGATAATTATCTCTTTGCTAGTGTTCATTTAAAATCGTGTTTTTCATCTTTCAGTAAACTGGAATATGAATTGGGATAGAAACAGGGCATTTTTTTTAGAACAGTGTTACATAAATATTGCTCTCCATTTTCTACCTGAACTGTTTGAAGATTTATTTGTCCATCCTGATTTATTTTTCAACAGGACTGTGAACAGAATATTGCAGAAACAAATGAAAATGGAAAAGCAAATGGTCATCAGCATCGTCTCTCCTTCCGTGGCTCAGAAAAAGATTATCTTTCCAGTTCCCTTGAAGCAGAACATCGGTATAAGAATTTTTTATTTCAGTGTCAGACTTGAGATGAATTTATTTTCAGTTGTTGTACCAGTCTGGACAAAGTTAGTGCAGACTGATGGGGTGAAGTTTTTTCCTCTGCTGAGTGTGGTCATTCCGAGTAAAAATGAGTTTGAACCATCTTGGTGGACAAAAATGTCTGTAATCTCACTTTAATTGGCACAAAATAAGCATTATTTTTAAGAAAGATAAATATCACTTTGTCCTAAGATTGAAATCTGTCCTATCTAGCATAGTGGTAACGCCACATTGAGATGGAGGATATCGAGCCAATGTTTCAAGTCTGGATGAGGGTCATCCAGACTCAACGTTGGCTCTCTCTCTACAGAGATGCTGTCAGACCTGCTGAGGTTTTCCAGCATTTTCTGTTTTTGTTTCAGAATCCAGCATGCACAGGATTTTGCTTTCATTAAGGTGTCAGGTATGCTCAATGTGAAGGCATTAAACTCTCTCTGCTATATTTTGTTTTCTTTTTCCTGTATCAGTTTTCCTTTCCCTTAGCCAAAATTTGAAGCATTTGATTGCTACCAAAAATGCCAGACAAAATTGGTACAAATTAGCAATGAGATAATTGCACGGGAAATAGCAAAAATTGCAAGGAATTATTTTTCTTCCTGGTTTAGTTCAGTCTTTTGTGCTTGCTGCTTTTACAATTATGTAAATTTTAGAAATTGTAAAGTGCTGGTATGCTGCCCATCATCATTTGACCAGCATTGAAGAATGTATCAGCTGTACTGTGTAAGTGTGTGGGTTAATCCTGAAGTGTTTGGCATCGGTTATTTGCTCTTTAGACTGATAGCTTTGAATAATTTGCAGAATTGAATGCTTGCTGATTCTCAGACCAATTTTTAAAGTAATCAGCCTTCCATCCTTCAGCACTGGGTGAATGAAGAGTGGCAGAACATATCGCACTTGACACTTGGAAGAATAAGGGAATAGATTTGTTTGACGTGGTGTCCTGTTACATGTCAGAGTGGATCTTTAATTTTACTCTAACAAGAAGTTTTGTGATCATTGTTTCAATAAAATATATGAAGTTAGCAAAGTATTTATGTAAGAGGAAGTTCTTAATACTCTTTTATCCCAATTTTGAATGTTACTGTGGTGCATAGGAACCAATTTTCTTGGACCCCATTGCCTGCCTGAAGTACACAGTATTCATCTTGTTTATTTATTAGTGTCGCAAGAAGGCTTACATTAACACTGCAATGAAGCTACTGTGAAAATCCTCTAGTCGCCAGACTCCGGCGCCTGTTTGGAGACACTGAGGCAGAATTTAGCGTGACCTATGCACCTAACCAGCATGTCTTTCAGACTGTGGGAAGAAACCGGAGCACCCAGAGGAAACACATGCAGACACAAGGAGAATGTGCTTAGTTCACACAGTGACCCAAGCCAGGAATTGAACACTGGTCCCACTGTGCCATCGTGGTTCACCTGGTTGTCTAACCTGGTCAAACTCTAAGCACAAGCTATCCTGAATTTCAGCTGAATGCGTTGCTGCTGACGTGGGCGTTTCTGGTTGCATCTGCAATTAGTAGACCACAGGAGCCAATGATCCACAGAGTCAATGTAAAAAAAAATCTTTAGCTACTCTAAGGCTTCAGCTCCACATCATTGCCTCTTGTCTGTTGGAAATAGATATTTAGCAGGGTGAAGCTTCGAAGAATCATTGCCAGATTCAAGTTGAATATACAATGTTCTGAGTATTCAACAGCTCATTATTAAAATCTTTGAACAGTAGACTGGTCAGATGAAGGCATGAAATTTTAAAAATCCCTTTAAACATAAGGACAAGTTCTATTGTGTTTTAGAACTTCTGGGCCATGTTCATCTTTACTTAAATTATTATAAACAAGATCAGTGATACCGCTCTAATGTAAAGAACTTTTCTTACAGTTCTATGACTCTTACCAATTTGTACAGATGTACCACAGAACGCATTCTTTCTGGTTGTGTCACAGCTTGGTATGGTGCCTGCTCTGCTCAATACCACACAGAACTATAAAAGGTCGTGAATATAGTCAAATCCATCACGCAAACCAGCCTCCCATCCATTGTGACTCTGTCTGCACTTCCCACTGCCTTGGCAAAGCAGCCGGCGTAATTAAGGACCCCACACATCCCAGACGTTCTCTCTTCCACCTTCTTCCTTTGGGAAAAAGATACAAAAGTCTTGAGATCATGTACCAGCTGACTCAAGACCAGCTTCTTTCCTGCTGCCGCCAGACCTTTGAATGGATCTACCCAGCACTAAGTTGATATTTCTCTATACCCTAGCTATGACTGTAACACTACATTCTGCACTGTCTCGTTTCCTCCTCTGTGAATGGTATGCTCTGTCCGTATAGCGCTCAAGAAACAATACTTCTCACTGTATGCTAATACATGTAACAATAATAAATCAAATCAAAGATTGATCTTTGAACTATTGTTCATTTCTGCACAGATTATTGAAAGCAATGGGTTGGCAGGAATGCTCGGAGAATGATGATAACTTCTTGCCTCTGACTGAAGATGAGCTCAGGGAGTTCCAGGCTAAAACTGAGCAGGTGTGTCTATCAGTTCTTTTAAAACTAAAAGTACGATCTCATTGATTCATGCTTTGTTTGAATATATTAACCAAACCATATATTAAACTTAAAATATCACTCAAGATGAGGAGAAACCTTTCTGTAAGGGTCATTAGTCTTTGAAATTCTCTTCCACAGAGAGCAGTGGCAGTTGGGTCATCGAATATAGTAAGAAGTCTCACAAAACCAGGTTAAAGTCCAGTAGGTTTATTTGGTAGCACAAGCCACAAGCTCTTGGAGCACTGCCCCGTCATCAGGTAAGCGGGAGTTGTGTTCACAAACAGGGCATATATAGACACAAACTCACTTTACAAGATAATGGTTGGAATGTGGGTCTTTACAAGTAATAAAGTCTTAAAGGCACAGACAATGTGAATGGAAACCTCTTTAAGCACAGGTTAAAGAGATGTGTATTGTCTCCAGCCAGGGCAGTTAGTGAGATTTTGCAAGCCCAGGCAAGTCGTGGGGGTTACAGATAGTGTGACATGAACCCAAGATCCCGGTTGAGGCCGTCCTCGTGTGTGCAGAACTTGGCTATCAGTTTTTGCTCAGTGATTCTGTGTTGTTGTGTGTCATGAAGGCTGGCCTCAACCCAGATCTTGGGTTCATGTCACACTATCTGTAACCCCCACGACTTGCCTGGGCTTGCAAAATCTCACTAACTGTCCTGGCTGGCGACAATACACATCTCTCTAACCTATGTTTAACACTCTCTTCACTCACATTGTCTGTACCTTTAAAACTTGATTACCTGTAAAGACCTGCATTTCAACTAATATCTTGTAAATTGAATTTGTGCTTATATATGCCCTGTTTGTGAACACAACTCCCACTCACATGATGAAGGGGCAATGCTCCGAAAGCTTGTAGCTTGTGCTACCAAATAAACCTGTTGGACTTTAACCTGGCATTGTGAGACTTTTTACTGTGCTTACCCATGTCCAACCAGCATCTCCACATCATTGGGAGCTACATTAGACAGATTTTTGGTGAACAAGGAAGTAGGCAGGAAAGTGGAGTTAAAACTACTGAGATCAGCCATGCTTTTACTGATTGTTGAGGAGGCTTTCAGGGCCAGTGGCCCTACTCCAATCACTTTAAGGATGGCACTGTTTTCAGTATAGCAGTTCCTTAGCAATGCCTGCATTTTGTGCTAAAATATTATACTGGGATGGCACAGTGGTTAACATTGCTGCCTCACAGCACCAGGAACCTGAGTTCAGTTCCAGCCTCGAGTCACTGTGTGGAGTTTGCACATTCACCCTGCACAGATTTCCTCTCGGTGCTCCGGTTTCCTTCCACACTCCAAAGATGTGCGGGTTAGAGGGATTGGCCATGCTAAATTGACCCTTTAGTGTCAGGGGATTAGCAGGGTAAATATGTGGTGTTATGGGAATCGGCCTGGAATTGTGGTCATCGCAGATGAGGAACAGATGGCCTCCTCTTGCACTGTACGGGTTGTATGATGCATCCAAAACAAAGGAGCCCAGTTGATCAGTAAGTCCTCCAGGATTAGCGCAAAGTGGCAGCAGTGTGCACCATCTTTGAGATTTGTTGCAGCAGCTTGTCATGGCTTCTTCAACAGCATCTTCCAAACCTGTGATCTCTACAACCTAGAAGAGTAAGTGCAGCAAATGCATGGGAACACTACCTTCTGCAAGTTCCCTTTTAAGTCTTCCACCATCCTGACTTGGGATTGTGCCTTCATTGTTGCTGTGTCAAAATGCTGGAATTCCCTCTCCAACAACACTATCAGCATGCCATGAAGAGGAAGTGTGATGCACCACATAGATTGTAGTGGTTCAAGAAGATAACTCATTACCACATTCTCAAGGGCAATTAGAGATTGGTGATAAATGTGATGTTTGGGATGCTCAACCCAAGAATGAATATGTTTGGTAACACTAGAGCGTGACCAGCTGATTTAGTTAGTTCTGCTCTACAGCAGAAAGAAAATGGAAGGAGTGATAGTAGGAACAAAACTAGTGCTTGGAATTGAAAACATTTGCTTGCGTTGTTTTTGAGTAACAGCGATCTTGAGAGAGAACTGTTTAAATAGTGCTGTATTTGCATTAGTTTCAATATTGAAGTGCATAAACTGAAAACAGCTGAATATGAATCAGGGAGATGCATGTCTTCCTGGACTTGTAGGAAGTCTATATTTCGTCCTTTCTAGAAAACCTTGGCCCCTTCCTCAAAATTTCAATTGTTAGAAATTTGAGCTGAAAAGTAAATAGATTTTTGCAAGTTTTATGGGATCACCTTTAATTTTGAGCTCAAATATGTATTTAAAAAGAAAACATTCTGCATTGATGCTTATTTGATGTAAAAATACCCATCCATAATTTCAATTTCTTCTCCAATCTGGTTTTTAAATGTAAATACGGGTATTGCAACGAGTCAAAACTAGAAACTTAAATTGAACCAGTGATTTTTCAAGACCAGGCAGGAAATGAGGTGTATTATGCAAACCAGTATCATGCTGAATAACGTTCTTCAATAATCTAGAAAATGTTAAAATATTCCGATTGAATACAGTTCTTTTTTCCTGGCATTTTTTTTAAAGACTTTGAGTGTACAAGTGTAATTAGTTTAATTTCATTGATGTCATTAAGGATTAAACCATTTCATCACACTTCCTCTTCATGGCATGTTGACAGGCTCATAACTGGAATTTTCTTTTCATTGCATATACATTAATGTAGCCGAATCCATTGTTCTGGAGGAACCAGCAATCTAATGATTAATGTACTCAATGATGTTTCTATGTGTGGCACTTTGACAGTACTTGCTCAAGTGATAAATTGCCTGTATCAGTGGCAGTTACTTTTAGCCATTAAAATAATTATCTGTTCTTAGAATGATTTGTTTGCTGTTAAAATGCAATATCATGGTCATTTCCTGATCATGAAATTTCTTCGTTTTAGTAACGGGGGTAGTGGGAGATTGGGCCTAGATTTGGAAGGGGGCGGCTTCTCCGGAGATGCCTGGGAGGTCAGCAATCGGGGGGTGGCACTGTTAAAGTAATGTGGGGTTGTAGAGCTGGCCAGCAATTGGGAGTGCGGGGTCACTGCACATTAGCCGACCTCTATTCTGACAGATCAGTGTGTGCGCGGTGGCCCGCTTAGCGCTATGACTCTCCAGCGGCAATAGGCCCCCTGATTTTCAGAGTGAATCCTGTCAGGACACACTGCAGTGCTCAGTGCCAGAGATTCACGCTGAAAATTCCACTTAAAAAATCAACAGAGTTGCTCCAGTTTTCACACAAGTTTGCCACTTAATGTATTTGGGAAAATCCCTGCCTTTTTTTAACAACATGGTAACAAGAGTTATCTTCCATCAATACCTATTAATCAGTGTGTTAAACTTTTTCACGGTAATCATTGCTGAACACCTGAGGCCCAATGATTCTGCACCCAATAATGTACTTCTGTATTGGAATTTATAAAAATTAGCATCTCGGGCAAAGGTCATTCAGTCCATTCTACGCTAGCTGATTGATAAGTGCTCTTCATTCGAGCTCATTTTGCTGCCCTTTCCCACAAATTTTTTGTTTCCTTTTTTATCAAACATCAACCCACATTCGTTTTTTTGCTTCTAGTGTATCTTCTACCAGTGATTTTGTTAGAATCTAGTGCACTGGCTCATGTGCTTTTGGGGGGGGAAAAAGCCAATATTCTATGTTGACGTGATGGTCTCCAAGAACTAGGTTTTACTGAATGGGGATTACAGAATGCAGTTCTGTATCAGAAGTTACAATGATCAAAGCAGCATACATGCAAGGGGTAATGCACCTGACTTTGAATCAAATGTTGGAGCCCCTGGCTTCCATAAATGATCGTGTGACCAGGTTGCTTGGGAGAAGAGCAATGAATAAAAGGGGCCAACAAGTTATTGTGGGTATTGCCCTGCATTCAAGCATATTTTCTTCAGTTTTTTGTAGTTTCTTAGTTTAGAGCAAGACAGATTTAGTCGAAATCTGTCCTATTGGCCAAAAGAGTTTAAACGCCTTGTCAACAAAAGGACTCCTAACAGTGAGTTGGACTTCTGGATAACCAAGCTGAGGAGAGGGAGGGAGCGTAAAAGAGATTTGATGCAAGACTGCAGAGTTAAAAAAAATTTATAACTAACAGAATTCTGACCTGAAGTGGCTACATTAGCGGCGTCTGTTTAGAAAGGGGAGTTTGCGATCATTGGATGGTTGGAAGAGATTTTAAGGAACAATCTTGCCTGAATAAACGCAAGGCCCAAAGAATCTCGGTAATGTATATGAATCTCTGAAATGGTACTAAAACCAAGTGATGCATCTTTCAATTTTTGCTAAGTATCTGACTTGAGTTATTGGGATCCAAGTCGATTGAGTGTGGGGAAAAAAATGTTTATTTAAGGTTTAGATTAGAAGTAACTGAGTTAATTGTAAATTTGATATCTTCAGTGTACCTTACTATTTAGGATTTAGTGTAAGTGTTCGTGTTCTTTGACTATTGTGTAGGGAGCTTCTTTTGATTGTGAATCTTGTGGCTTTATTCTTTTCAGATTACTGGCCTCTACTGAGATCAATACAGTTGCATGACTTAACAACCCCTGGTTAAAGCAAAGTAATCTGAACCACGTCTTGTTTTTTTAATAATTTTGTGTATTCCAGTTCAGAAATGGTGTTAAGACTCTCAGAGCAGTTGCAGTAGTTTTTCCCCACTTATCTAATCAAAACACACTTTATAATTTTGAATACGTCTTCTCTTTTCACGTCAAGAGTCCAGGTTTCTCCACATTTGCAGCCATTGTGATGAACATCTTCTGTACTTTCTAGTGCCATGATATTTTTCAGAAAGTAGGACACCCAAAACTAACACTGCACTACTCTAATTACAGCCTTGCCAATGATTGTGATTAGGTTTAGCATTACATCTTTGCTTTGGCACATAATGGCCACCATTTATAAAAATTAGTATATCATATACTTTTTTTAACTAAATTTTACTAATTTGTTCTCTCACTAGAAAGACTTGTCTTTTGGAACTCCCCAGATGTTTCTTTTCATTTCCTTAGAGTTCAGCAGTCTTAACAGTGACCCCACTGGGCTTTTTAAATCATTCCGATTTACAGTCATAAGTTAACCGTTTATTTTTCTTTCTAGCCATTGACTATCTTCCTATCCACACGCTGTTGTATTGCTAGTGGGATGGTAGTTCGGTGTGTGGAATGTATTAGAAATGCTAGCCAGGACCTCCTAGTGATCTTGTTAACATCATAGTTTGCATTCTCGATGATTGAACAAAATCTCCAAGGGGTGATGTCTACTTTTGCTAAATAGTTTGCAACTTCCTTCCAATGTTGAAGCAGTAGACATAGCATTCTTTCATGCCCTTTAGTTTGGAGATTCCTTCCACAAAGGGCCAAAATCCCACACTTGGGTGGAGGGAGGCATAGCCTCCATGAATGCCTGCAGCTTATTACAAGTTTGGCTTTTCTCTAACCTCAGGTCCATTTTTCATGAAACTCCTGACAAGTATTCTGGTCCCCAAGATGTGGCACATTATTACAAAATGCATCACAGGTTCAGTGCCACCGTATAGATGAAAGATATCTGGTGCTCCCTCTGGATTCAGTGTTCAACACTTGTGTGGTACTTAAGAAGATTCACTCTTGACAGGAATAAAAATGCTTTGAGGTATAGATGTATGATTGTAGTCAATTTGTGTCTTTGCTCAACATAGGTCAGAAACTAAAAATGTTCCCATTGTCAAAAGCAGTGGCAAACTATTTTATGAAAGCACTCAGCACAGCAATGCATGAGATTCTGCGCAATTTGAGCACCTGGCACATCATAACATTTAGGGCTATGGGCCAAGTGCAGGCAGATGGGATTCGGTGGGAGTTCAGTAGTTTCTAATGCGTCATTGATGGGCTGAAGCCCCTCTTCTGCACTGTATGATTCTGTGATTCAATTTGTTCCTTTAATATGATTCAGTTTTGATCGCTGCCAAAATAGTAAACAATCCCAGTTTAAATTATAAATAAAATCAAAAAATGCCAGAGTATTTCAGTAGGCCTGACAACATCTGTGAGGAGGGAAACAGAGTTAATATTTGAGTTTAATATGACATGTCAGCAGAGGTAAATCACCTTTAGTTGTCACATTAGGAATATCTCTGTTCCATAAATCACAGGTCATTTTGGGATGTGTGATCTCCTATTGTGCTTTAAATGTAATTTGTTCTGAAATGAACAAACCATGAAAAAAAAGGCAGAACATTTAATAGCTGCTTCCCTTTATCCATCACAATAGAATCCTTAAAGTGTAGAAGGAGACCATTTGGTCCATCGGGACTGCACCAACCATATTCCCACCAAGGCCGTATTCCTGCAACCCAATATATTTGCCCTGCTAATCCCCCTGACACTATGGTTAATTTTGCATGACCCATCAACCTAACCCGCACATCTTTGGACTGTGGGAGGAAACCAGAGTAAAAAGTCTGACAACACCAGGTTTTAGTCCAACCGATTTATTTGATAATACTCACAAGCTTTCGAGGGGACTGCCTCTTCGTCAGGTGAAATTCGAAAGCTTGTGAGTATTATCAAATAAATCGGTTGGACTAAAACCTGGTGTTGTCAGACTTTTTACTGTGTTTACGCCAGTCCAACACCAGCATTCCCACATTAGAAAACCCACACAGACACGGGAAGAGTGTGCAAACTCTACACAGACTGTGGCCCAAGACGGGAATTGACCCTGGGTCCCTGGTGCTGTGAGGAAGCAGTGCTGACCACTGTGCCACCTTTATAAATAGTTCCTATTTTCATATAGGATGATTTAAGTGAGTTGTGTTTTGTCTTGAAGATCTATTTTAAATACCTGTCTTAATTGTTTCCTTGTCTGCAATATAAGTTTTCTGCCCAAAGTTTGGTTTTGCTTCCATTAGCTCACTCTGTACCAAGTCACCTAATAGTCCGTCTGGTTCCATTCCTGTTCCCTTGTCCAGTATGAAGGCCACAAACATCAACTGGACTGACAACTGGTTTAACCATCTATAGCTATATTTGACTGTGTGACTTCGATTCATTTTGAGTCACTTTTATGGGTTCAAATGTGATTGTCTGCTATGAAGCAACAATGGCTAATCCAAAATAATCTCTTTCTTTCTCTCATTCTTTACAGCTCAAGAAAAATGGCTTTAGGAAAAATGGTTTTCAGTTGAAGAACCGATGTACAGCTTTACATTTCGCCCATTGGAGAGGCATTTTCAGTACAGGGCTTCATGAAGATTCAGATTCTGAAACTAGCAGTAGTACCAATTCTGATGATGACGCCTAAACTTGGTATAAGTGGAATTCACGTTATGTTTTCTTATAGCTGGAGGACTAAACTTACTAAAGCTCTTTTGGCACAGAGTTATATTTTTCCATGCACAAGGGAGTTGATCATATCCCAAAGAAGAAAATTTGCTTGTTGAGCTTTTTTCTTTTTTCTTTGACCAGCTGGTCCTGTTGAATGCTTCGTAGAATGAAATATGAGTCAATAAAGAAGAAAAGGGGGCAAAGCACATTCTGAGTAATCATTTGCAAGGAAAAAAGTGGGTATTTTTTTTGAAAGCTTGAAAAAAACATTTGCAGACAATTAGTAGGAATAGCAGTGTGATAGAACAAGCAATGTAAGAGACAAATACAAAATACTGATGATAGGTTGTCAAGAATAATGCTAACATGTTTTTCAATGTCATGACATTTTGGGAAGAAGAAAACAAGATTTGTCACCAGAGGTTTATCTCCATTTCTTTGGTACAGTTGTAAAATATTCACAATAGGAGCTTTGAGTTCTTCAAACAGCCTTGATATTCAGGGTGGATTGTAAAATATAAATTTTGTGAAATTTCAAAGATTAAGATTATTTTGATAACGTTATTTACAAATTTAAAGTGGCTATCACATATGAATATCTGTATGAGGAAAACTACTGCATTAAAATAACTTGGAATAAATATTTTGCATCAGTTTGCCAAAATGATTGGTGTTGTAATTCTTCTCTTGAGCTTTCTGATTTGAAATATCATTTCTGAATAAAATGTTTTTGTATATAATTGAACCATTTACTGCAAGAAAAAGCAACCAACAGCATAAGCATATGGTGGTTGTCAGCCAAACATGTATAGCGTGAATGAACATTGAAGTGAAGTATAAATAGTCCAAGATAATTAACCATTTTTATAATATTCAAGAAAATTTCCAAAAACTGTTATTTGTATTTTTATCTGTTGAAATATTCCCCCACATCTGTGAATTTGGTCTTAATTTCTTTATCGTTGGAAATCTGTAATTTTATTAATTTGATCTTGAGAATTGGGCAATGATGGCAAGCCTGCAATTACTGCTCATCCGTAATTGCAGGAAGAAGGTGAAGGTGGTCTTATTTTGAAAGTCTCTGCACTCTTGTGATGATGGTTCTTCTGCAGTAATGTCAGGTAGGGATTTTTAGATTGATTATGGGATTGATCCAGCAACTGTGGATGAAGTGATAATGTGTCCAAGTCAAATGGTGTGAAACTTTGGAAATTTGGAGGAGGACGTTTCCTGTGACATTGCTGCTTTTGTCCCTCTCAGTGGGAAAGGTTGCAAGAGAGGGTGATGCTGTCAAATCTCCTGCATGTTTTTAAAAAATATTAAGGGATATGGGTGTTGCTGGCTAGGCCAGCATTTGCTGTCCATCCCTAATTGCCTTTGAGAACCGCCACCTTGAATCGCTGTAGTCCATGTGATGTAGGCACAGCCAGAGTGCTGTGAGGAAGAGTCCCAGCTTTAACCCAGCAATATGCCAGAAGCAGCAACCTAGACAGAGTGGTATTTGACTTGAAGGGGATTTTGCAGATGATGGTGTTCCCATGTATCTGCCACCCTATTCTTTCTAGGTGGTAGAGGTCATGGATTTGGAAGGTGTTATCAAAGGAGACTGATGGTGTATTGAATCCTATAGATCGTACCTGCTGTGTTGGTGAGGAAGGGGATACGTATTTGCGTCCAGTGGCTGTGCTGCTGATCAAGCCAACCGTTCTGTCCTGGATAATGTTGCCATGTTATTGCATGTTCCACCATTAATTACTAATGTATGAAAATTAAAAATGCACCTTATGTATAGAATCAACTTCCCTTACATTATAAGCTTCCATCATAGAATGAAATAGGAGTACAGCCACAATTCATGGCCTCTTTCATAGTGTCATTGAAACTGACCTTGAATTGGGATTCCTAGTTTATTAAATGAAGAAATTGAATTTAAAAATAAATACAGCAAATTAATATCTAGTCAATTACCTTCAAAAAATGTCATACCTGATAGTACCTCTAAAGATAGTACTCCTTAGGAGTATTTTGAAGTAGACTTAACTTTTGCATCAATTGAGAGTCAACAATTGCAGGAATACTATTGGTCCTTTTTTCCCCTTTCCATGTTACCTGAAGTGTTGAAAGAAAAACTAATTTGCAATTCAAATACAATAGAGGATTCATGATTTCCTGTAACATACGCAACAAAATGATAGATTCATGTGGTTAAAAATAACTTGCACACAATTAAACAAGATTGCAGTGCCCCTTTAACAAGTCATTTTTTGTCAAGATTAACTTGTCATATCAAAGTGCCCTGCCCTCCCACAGTTTCCTAGCAACAATCAAAGCGATCATTCAAACCAAACAACTGACTGTTTCAAAAAATGCAAACCACCAAAATAGAGATCTATTAGAAGAAATATAAAAGACGGAATGCCTCAGAATGCTTGACTAACAGGTTTGTTGCAGGAAAAAAATTGGAATTGATCCCCTGATGTTAAAAGCATGAGTGTAGTATGTTTTGTTATGAGTTTTATGCAATTTAATGGTCGTTAAGGATTTTGAATGTTGACGACGTCAAGTTGATATTTGAAGACAGTTTAACACCTTGTTTGACTTCATTGTAGAAACTGAGTGAAGTGTTCATTTTTAACCCTAAACACGTTGAATTTACTGCAGTTATGTATTTTTGTTTATTTATCTGTTGTGGAAAAGAGAACATGTATAGGAAATGTACATATCAAAGTGATTTAAGAAGGTGAAAAATCTGGAGATTAAAAAGCGTAGCAGTGTTTAAAAAGTTGTTTTAGATTTTAAATAAGGACAAAAAGCTTTTGAGAGTGCTTAGAATAATGTGCCATGTTAATTGTTGTTAAAGTTGAAAACTTATCTGATCATGTGCAGGTTTGAGAGTTTGAATTATTCCAAGTCTTTGTTTAAACTGAAAGACTAAGGATTACTTTGACTTCAGAAGTATGGATTTTGGAAATGTTCATTGTCATGTTTGTAACATGAGCTTCAGATCTCTAGCGTTATTAGAAAAACACAAGGACAAGTTCTGCATTGGCAGTTATGTTGGAGATCCTTCCTTAAATGCAGAATCGAGAGACAGTCTGCTTAAAAACCCTGGAAATGGAATTAATAGGTGGAGAACAAATGAGCAAAAAGAAACAACCGTTCCTGATCAAATGGTAAGCATCATCTATGTCTAAATGTTTGTGCTGCACGTATAAGGTTTCATTAATGGTTTACAAATTTGACGTTCCTGTTTTCAAATGAATTGGAATTTTGTGCATCCTCCAGACCTTTCCTGCAAGCCCGCTAGCTGGTAGTTCTCCATTTCTCCTTGGATATTGCGTTTTCTGGCACATTTCTTGCATGCATCCAATCTTGCAGATCTGTCAAGTTATCTCTTGCTTTGCATTCTGTTTTGCAAAGCACTGCACATGAGCAGAGAGGGCCATAATTTTTTAAAGAATTCATTTACAGAATGTGGGCGCCACTGGTTCAGGCAGCATTTAGTGCACCTCCCGAGTTGCCCTTCAGAATGTGGTAGTGAGCTGCCTTCTTGAACTGCTGTCATCCCTGAGGTGCAGGTACACCCACAATGTATCAAGGAGGAAATTTCAGGATGTTGAGCAAGCGACAATGAAGGAATGACAGTATACTTCCAAGTCCAGATGGTGAGCAACTTTGAGGGGAACCTACGGGTGGTCGTGTTCCAGGTATGTGCTGTTCTTGTCCTTCTAGATGATAGTGGTCATGGGTTTGGAAAGTCCTGCCGTAGGAACCTTAATGTGTTCCTGCAGTGCATCATGTAGATGGTTGCCACTCATCAGCCCAAACCTGGGTATTGTCCAGGTCTTGCTGCATATGAACATGAACTGCATCAGAGGAGTCATGAATAATACTGAACATGATGCAATCATCAGCGCTCACATTCTTTCCCCCCCAACTTCTGACATAATGGAAGGAAGTTCATTGATGATGCAACTGAAGATGTTTGGGCCGAGGACAGTATCCTGAGGAACTTCTGCAGTGAGGTCCTGGAACTGAGATGATTGACACCCAACACCATAACATCCTCCTTTCTACCAGGTATGATTCCCATTGACTCCAGGGCTTCTTAATGCCATACTTTGTCAAACTGCCTTGATGTCAACAGCAGTCACTCTTGCCTCATGTCTGGCATTAAGCTATTTTGTCCGCGATTGAACCAAGGCTGTAATGAGGTCAGGAGCTGAGTGACCCTGTTGGAACCCAAACTGAGCATCTGTGAGCAGGCTGTTGTTGACTAAGTGCCACTTGATAGCGCTGCTGATAACCCCTTCCATCAATTTACTAATGATCAAGAGTAGACAGATTAGGTGGTGAATGGCTGGGTTGGATTCACTGTTTCTTTGTAAAGGACATGCCTGGGCAATTTTCCACGATGCTGGGTTGATGACAGTGTTGTAGCTGTACTTGTACACTTGGCTCAGGGCACATCAAGTTCTGCAGCTTCAGGACTATTGACAGAAGCTGTCAGTAAGTCAGGACTTACTGCAGTATCCAGTGCCTTCAGCCATTTCTTCATATCAGATATGACCATGGTAACAGGAACAAGATTATAAGTTACATACCTTGAAGAAGGACATTCGGCTCATCTTTACTGATCCTTGCAGAAGGAAAAGTCTAAATTGACCTCAAATAAAGTTGATGTAATTGAGCTAACAATCTCAATAGAGGTCAAAGCTAATGCTCTGGGGACACATTTAAATACCATGTATGTCATTTAAATTCAGCTCATAAATCTGGCATTAAAAGCTAGTCTCTAATGGTGACCATGAAACCATTGTTTGCATAAAACTCATTTGGTTTACTGATGCCCTTTCAGAAAGGAAATCTGCCCTTATTACCCTACATGTAACTCAAACATGTGGTTCACACCTAAATTCTCCCTGAATTGGCTTAGCAAATCATTGTATCAAGCCACTGCAAAGTTTAAAAAGGGCATAAAACAGTGTGGACCACATGAATTAACATGGGTGTAGGAAGCAAAAATGAAAAACCCTGTCAACCCTGCAAAGCCCTCTTAACTGACACCTGCGGGGTTGTACTACAGCCTAGTATTGCAACAGCCTGATGGTCATTCCTTACAATGTCCCAAACACCAGCAAACCACCTGTGGCTATGTCCTGTCCCATCAGCAGGAGAAACCCACCAGAGATGGCGGCACAGTGGTACTCTGTTGCGAGGGAGTTGCCTTCCTGAAAATTGACTCAGGATCCTATGAACTATCATGGTATCAAGTCAAACAGGACAAGAAAAGCTGCAGCTTCTGCTGCCCACTCTGAGCTGATGAATCAGCACTCCTCCATGTTGAACACTAATTGCAAGATGCACAGAAGGTACTCTAGATAGAGGTCTTGACTAAAATATGGCTCAGTACCAGCATGACAGATCAAGCTGGCTGAATCCTAAAGGATGTAGCTGCTAGACTGGGTCTCTGGCAAGTGGTGAGCGAACCAACAAGAAAAACCTCATCCTCATCGATCTATTTGTTGTAAATGCAACTGTTCATGACATTATTGGTAGGAGTAACTACTGCATTGTCCTTGTGGAGGTGAAACCTATCTTTGGATTGAAGGTACCTGTCAACATGTGTGGCACTCCCGCTATGCTAAATAGAATATATTTTGAACAGACCCAGAAGTTAGGTATCCAACAAATGCTATGCATCATTGGCAGCGGCATAATTTAATGTGACCACAATCCCTAACCTTGCACCCTGGCATATCACTCACTCTACCATTTCCATCAAACTGGGGGATCAGTGAAGGCTGCAAGAGGATGTGCTGGGAGCAACACCAGGCATACCTTAAAAATGAGATGTAAACCTGGTGAAGATATAACAGAAGAGTGAGTAATTACTTGTGTGCCAAACAACAGGTGCAGTAATGCACAGAGCTAAGTGATCCCACAAGCAACAAATCAGGCCTACGTTTTGTAGTCCTGTCACAGTCCTGAATGGTAGTGGCTCCAGCAGGGGATGGCGGCAGCACAAATATCCCCAACCTCAAAGCTGGGGACAGCACTTCAGGCTGAATGTGCATCTTGATCTCCTACCCAGCATCACAATTGCCACACTCCAGCCAATTCAATTCACTCCACATTATATCAAGAAACAGCAGAAGGTACTGAATATTGCAAAGACCATGGGTCGTGACAACATTCCAGCAATAGTAGTGAAGACTTGTGTCCCAGAACGAGCCGTGCTCTTAACCTTGCTCTTGTGGTGCAGCCGCAACACTGGCATGTATCCAGCAATGTGGAAATTTACCCATGCATGTCTTGTCCACAAAAAGCAGGACAACACCAACCTGCCAATTACTAACCTTTCAGTTTATTCTTGATCATCAGGGGTCACCAGTATCACAATTTAACAATAACCTGATCCATGATACACTCTGGGTTCTGCCAGAACCACTCAGCTCTTGGAATTACATGGACAAAAGGCCTGTATTCCAGAGGAGAGATGAGGATGACTGCTTTGATATTAGGACAACATTTGAGTGTGGCATCAAGGAGTTCATTGGAATCGGGGTAAAACATTCCACTGGCTGGAGTCAGACAACACAAAGGAAGATGGTAGTGGTCACTCAGCTCAAGCCCAGGATATCACTGCAGGAGTTTCTTGCGGTAGTGCCTTTGTCCCAGCGATCCTTAGCTGTTTAAACAATAACTTTTCTTCCATTATATGGTCAGAAGTAGGGATGTTTGCTGATGATTCACCATGTTCAGCATCATTCTTGACTCCTTAGATACTGAAGTAATCTGTATCCATATGCAGCAGCGTTGGGCAACATTCAAGATTGGGCTGATAAGTGGCAAGTAACATGTGCCACCCAAGTGCCAGATGATGACCATCTCCAACAAGGGACAATGTAAACAGCTCCTCTTGACATTCAGTGGCGTTACCATTGCTTAGTCCTTCACAATCAACATTCTGTGGGTAACCTTTGAATAAAAATTAAACTGGATCAGCTATGTAAATGCTCATTCTGCAAGAGCAGGTTAGAAACAAGGAATTGTGCAGGGAGTCACATTGGAGTAGAGGACTTAGGAACAGGAGTAGGCAACTCGATACGTTTGTGGCAGATCTGATTGTTGTTTCTGATTGGGGTTTCTGCAATACGGCCTGGGTGGGATTGTGGTTGCTGGGCCAAATGACAGCTTCCTGCACTGTAGGGATTCTATGATTCTTTCCTGTCTGCTGTCATAACTCTTGCCTCTCTTGTCTATCAATCTGCCTAATTCAGCTTTGAATAAACCCTTTGAATTTCCTCAATGCCAACCCACCATCTACAAGGCTCAATTCAGGAGTGTGATGGAATAATCTTGCCTGGGTGAGGGCAGCTTTGCCAACATTCAAGCTCAACACATCAGAGACAAAGTGGTATGCTTCACTAATACACCAATCATTTACAAGATGCGTTGCAGCCAGTCACCAAAGCTGCTTCAACAGCACCTTCCAAACCCACAACTTCTGCCACCTGGAAGGATGAGGCAGAAAATATATAGAAACACCATCACCTGCAAGTTCCTCTGCAAGTCACTCGCCATTCTGACTGGGAATTACATCACCATTCCTTCACTGTCACTGGGTTAAAAACCTGGAACTCCCTCTCACAGCACTGAGTATATCTACACCTCATGGACAACAGTGGTTCAAGTTGGTGGCTCACCACCACCAAACATCCAAGCTTTGCAGAACGTGGAACATTAAAGGAATCTTCAAACTTTTTTAGCTATAACAAAATAATTCAAATTCTTATTTCTGGTAAGACATAAAAGGCATGTATTTCATATTAACATAGTGTAATGACAGCTACTTGCCAAAAAAGTAAGTCATGTGAGCCATGCAACACACAGTGCAATTTGTTGTAGTGGTATTCAAGTGTAATCATGTGAAACTATGTCTCATCCAGTACTTACAGACTTGCATTCCAGCAATATGTTTTTGTGCAATGGATAATTTGTTTAGTGTATTGTGTTCTGAAGAGTTTTTAAGGTTTAAGCTTGCATTCCATTAGTGCATTGTCATTGTGTGCCTTTAATTCATGGAAATTAGGCACTCTTCCACATGGTGCATTCATAATCTTATTCAGCTCAATTGAGATGCATCCCCAGAACAATCTGGAAATTGTGTCAGATGTTGGAGCTGTCAATGTGACATTTCTGTTCAAAAAAGAGACCATGACCTAATAAGTGTCAACAGACAAGTTTTCTAGAGGCCCAAGCTAATGCTCTGGGGACATGGATTAAAATCCAACCTTAGCAGTTGATGGAATTTTCAATTGGTTAATAAATCTGGAATAAAAAAAGAAGTCACAGTAATGGTGAACCTGAAATTATCACTGTCACAAAAATTCACCTGGTTCACTAATGTCCTTTAGGAAAGGAAATCTGTCATCCTCATTTGGCCTGGCCAGGCATGTAACTTAAGACCCGTAGGAATGTGGTTGACTCTTAATTGCTTTCTGAAATGGCTGAGCAGGCCATCAATTGGTGCCAAATAATTATAGAAAAATTGAGAAGGTATAAAGCCAGATGAACTACCAAGCATTGACTGAGGCACTGGAAATGGTAAAAGTGCATCCAGCACTGTTGTTCTGGCAGAGTGCTTCTTGTGAACATCTGGGAGCTTATGTCAAAATTGGAAGAGCTGTCCCGCAAATTAGTCAAGCAAAATCATGCTCACCAAATAGTACTTGATAGCTGATGATCCAGGCACTGTCATCACCATCCATTCCATTGACAGGAGAAACCCATCAAGTACTGTGGTATTCGGTCAGGAGCGGGTTGCCCTATGAGTCTCAGTGTCAACTTCCAACTCCGTGAAGTCTCAAGACATCACATCAAACATGGGAAGGAAACTGCCTGCTGATTACCACCCATCAGTCCAAAGATGTGCAGATTAGATGAAATAGTCATGCAAAATGGTGGCACAGCAGTTAGCACTGCTGCCTCACAGCATCAGACTTGGGTTCAATTCTGGTCACTGCACAATTTGCACGTTCTCCCCATGTTTGCATGGGTTTCCTCTGAGTGCTCCAGTTTCCTCCCACAGTCTATAGATGTGTAGGTTAGATTGGCCATGCTCAATTGTCCCTTATTATCAAGGGAGACTAGTAGGGTAAGTACCTGGGGAGATGAGGATAGGGCCTGGTTGGGATTGTTGTTGGTGCAGACTCGATGGGCCATATGGCCTCCCCTTGCACTGTAGGGATTCTATGAAATTGGATTTTATGAAATTGCCTCTGTGTCCCAAGATTTGGAGGTTACCAAGGATTAGTAGGGTAGATGTGTGAGGTTAGGGAATAGGGCAGGGGTGGGCCTGGCTAAGATGCTCTGTGGAAGAGTAGCTGCAGACACAATGGGCCGAATGACACTGCATTGTAGGGCTTCTATGATCACAGATGCCAGCCTTCAACACCAGTTGACCATGTGGAAAATCTTACAGGTAGTTGACAGTGGCTTAGCTGTATTGGAACAGCTTGGCTAAGGGTGCAGCTAGTTCGGGTGCACCAGCTCAACACCAGTTTGATTCATTCCATGTGATTTCAAGAAACGGCTGAAAATACTGGATACTGCAAAGGCTATGGGCCCTGACAACATTCGAGCAGTAGTACTAAAAGCTTGTGCACCAGAACAGCTAAGCCACTGTCAACTATCTAAAATTTTCCACATGGTCAGCTATATCCTGTTCACAAAAAGCTGAACAAATCCAGGCTGGCTAATTATCGTCCCATCATTCTACTCCTGATCACCAAACAGCTAGAAGATATCTTCAATAGTGGTATCAGGCAACACTTAAACAGTAATCCCCTGGTCATTGTTGCTGACTCAGCTTCAAATCTCATTACAGTCTTGATCCAAATATTAGCAAAAAAGCTGAACTCGAGAGGTAAGGTCAGAGTGACTATCCTTGACATCAGGGCAGTATTAGACTGTGAAATCGAGGATCCCCAGCAAAATGGAAATAAATGGAACTCTGGAGAGAAAACTCCCACTGTTGAAAGTCATACTTAGTACAAAGAGGAGATGGTTCCATTTGCTGGAGGCAATCATCTCAGTCCCAGGATTTCACTGCAGTAGTGGCCTAGGCCAAACCATTTTATGCTATTTCATCAACGATTGTCCTTCCATCATTATGGGATGAAGGGGTTGCCTTATGAAGAAAGGTTGGGCCTGTATGCATTGCAATTTAGAAGAATGAGAGGTGTTCCTATTGAAATATAAAGCCCTGAAGGGATTTCTTCTTTTGGCAAGACTAGAACGAGGGGACATGTGTAAAATAAGGGCTGTCCCATTTAAGATGAAGAGCAGGATAACTATTTCCTGCAGTGGGTTGTTCGTTCGTGGACTTCTCTTCCCCAGAGAATCATGGAGACAAGGTCATTGAGTATTTCTAATGCTGAGTTAGAGTCATCTCCAACGAACTAGAGCCTAGCCATCACCTCTTGACATTAAATGGCATTACCATCACAGGATGACCCACTATCAACACCCTGAAGATTATGATTGACCAGAAATTGAACTGGATCAACCAAATAAATATTGTGGCTACAAGAGCAAATTTGAGACTGGGAATTCTGCACCATGCAATTCTCCTCCTGTCTCCCTGAGATCTAGCCACCATCGACAAGGCACAAGTCATGAATGTGATAGCATATTCTCTCTTTGCCTGGATGAATGAAGCTCCAACATCCAGGACAAAGCATTCCAACTTTAAACATTTATTCCTTCCCACCAACCTTGCATTGTGTACCATATACAAGATACACTGCAGCAATTCACCAGATTTCCTTTGAACGCATCTCTCAAACTTTGTTGCTTTACCAGCTAGAGGCACAAGGGCAGCAGATGCATGGGAATGCCACCATCTGCAAGTTCCTCTCCAAGCCACACATCACCCTCACTTGGAGCTACATTACATTAGTTCACTGTTGCTCGGTAAAAATGCTGAAACTCTCTCCCTAGCAGCACTGTGGGTATATGGACTGTAACAGTTCAAGAAGGCAACTCACCTCCACTTTCTAGTGGAGAGGTTGAGATGGGCAATGTGCTGACCTAGCCAGTGACAATCCATCTCAATAAAAATAATTAACTCCATCAATTATGACTAACCTCCGGAGGCTGAATTGAGAAAGTAGCAATACTGGATGGATATATGAAAGGCTAGTTATCTTTGTCAAAGATAATAGCATTTTTAGAGGAAATAACAGTGCATTGATGAAGGAAATACAGTAGATGTTGGATTTTCAAAGTACATTTGATGAGATCTGGCACAGAAGGTTTCTGGATTTTGCAACAGGGCTAAGACTTCTTTATTTTTCTATGAAAATCAGGCCTAACAAAATTTTACAACAAAACAGATGAAACTATGTCTGTCTGACCTTCAAACAATAGGAGCTAATCTGGCAATATTGGGAAACTTTGCACTTGTAATCTCTGAAGAGACCCCAATGACCTCTACGGGCTATAGAGACCAAATTCAAAGGGAACCACACCAAGGCTATCTGCATTTCCGAACCCAGACTCGCCAGTTGAGTCTTTTAGTCCGCTTGCGCAAAGAGCTCTAAAATCTTTCTTACGAATTCTTCATGGTTGGAAAAATAAGTCTTAGAAATTCAGACAAAGGCTTATATACCCTTTGTCAAAACCAAAATGGAGTGATGGGATTCGTGTGACATGACTCCCTAGCCAGCACTCAGTAGCACAGAAAAGAAAAGGGGTGCTGTTCAGGTTTGAATGCCTGGACCCATCTGCACTGTTTCTACTGAAACCTTTGTACTATCACCAACAGGTCTGTGTGCCTGTCTCATTATTGAAGTTATGTCGACTGGAAAAGTGAATTATCCAGCATCAGATTTCAGGATTGCACTGCTGTACTTTGATTCCAGACTCTGGACTTGCATGACCAATTTTTTTTTTGCCTGTGGTCATTACCCTGTAAATCTATCTTTCTTGATCGCTTTTTTAGTTGAAAAGGAGACAATGGTGCTTCCCCTCGCATTTGATTGTGTGCAAATAAACTCACCGTCTGAGTTGAGCCTAGTATGAGTTTGTGAGTGGTTCTTAATAGAAATTGGATCACATTGAGACTGAGGAGTTGGGAAATGCACCACTGCTTATAATGAGTGAAAGCAAAATCTAAATGCTTTTCTGATTGCGAATGGCTGTTGAAAGGCAAAATCGATGCTGTTAAACCCTCTTCTATCAGTAACAATTTTGGTTTTATATAAGTAATGTGGCTCCATGAATAAGCAGTTGGCTAAAGGACAAAAAGGAGAGTGATGAAAGATAATTTTTGGATGAGTGATTAACCCATGATGTCCCCCAATAATTATTTTTCTTAAGTGCTTCTTAACGTTAAAACTCGGAGTAGATTAACACTTAAACTTGAAGGTTTAAATGCACAAATGTTTTAAAGTGGGAATATGTAGAACTGTCAATTTACAAATAGAACCATAGAATCCCTACAGTATAGAAGAAGGCTATTCGGCCCATCAAGTCAGCAACAGCTCTCTGAAAGAGATTCCCATTTGCCCTCACTTTGTAACTCCATGCATTTAACATGCTCAAACCACCTAACCTATGACACATGTTGATTTTAAAAAAAGTTAGTCCTCATGAATCGTTAGTCCAAAACAAAAGATTGGCCCTGAAAATCCATGGAATTTGATTGCTGCAGAAAAAGTTGATTCGCTGGTTAAAAAGAAAAAGGAGGCTTATGTCCGGATGAGACTTGAGGGCTCAGGTAGTGCACTAGAAAGCTTTAGATTGGCTAGGAGGGAGTTAAAGAGTGAGTTAAGAAGGGCTAAAAGAGGACATGAGAAGACTTTGGCTGATAGGATTAAGGAGAATCCTAAGGTGTTCTATAGGTATGTTAAGAACAGAAGGTTGGTTAGGGCAAGATTAGGGCCAGTTAGAGACAGCAGTGGGAAGTTATGTGTGGAACCGGAAGAGATTAGAGAGGCATTGAACCAATATTTCTCTTCGGTATTCACGCAGGGGGACATAAATGTAGCTGTGGAGAACACTGGGTTACAGGGTTGTAAACTGGACAGTATTGCAGTTGATAAGGAGGACGTGCTAGATATTCTTGAGGGTTTGAAAATAGATAAGTCCCCTGGGCCGGACGGGATTTACCCTAGGATTCTCTGGGAGGCAAGAGAGGCGATTGCAGAGCCTCTGGCTCTGATCTTCAGGTCGTCGTTGGTCACAGGTATAGTGCCAGAAGATTGGAGGATAGCGAATGTTGTCCCATTGTTTAAGAAGGGGAACAGAGACTTCCCCGGGAATTATAGACCGGTGAGTCTTTCTTCTGTTGTGGGCAAGGTTTCAGAAAAAATTATTAGGGATAGGATTTATAGTTATTTAGAGAGTAATGAATTGATTGGAGATAGTCAGCATGGTTTTGTGGAGGGTAGGTCGTGCCTTACTAACCTTATTGAGTTATTTGAGAAAGTGACCAAGGAGGTGGATGGGGATAAGGCAGTTGACGTGGTATATATGGACTTTAGTAAGGCGTTTGATAAGGTTCACCATGGAAAGCTTCTGCAGAAAATGCAGATGTATGGGATTGAGGGTGATTTAGGTAATTGGATCAGGAATTGGCTAGCAGGTAGGAGACAGAGGGTGGTGGTTGATGGTAAGTATTCGTCATGGAGTTCAGTTACAAGTGGTGTGCTTCAGGGATCTGTTTTGGGGCCACTGCTGTTTGTAATTTTTATAAATGATCTGGATGAGGGTATAGTTGGGTGGATTAGTAAATTTGCTGATGACACCAAAGTCGGAGGTGTGGTAGATAGTGAGGAAGGGTGTCATAGTTTACAGGGAGACTTGGACAGGTTGCAGAGCTGGGCCGAGAGGTGGCGGATGGAGTTTAATGTGGAGAAGTGTGAGGTAATTCACTTTGGCAGGAATAACAGATGTGTAGAGTATAGGGCTAATGGTAGGACTCTGAATAGTGTGGATGAACGGAGGGATCTAGGTGTATGTGTACATAGATCCCTGAAAGTTGGGAATCAAGTAGATAGGGTTGTTAGGAAGGCATACGGTGTCTTGGCGTTTATTGGTAGGGGGATTGAATTTAGGAGCCGTAGCGTCATGTTGCAACTGTACAAAACTCTGGTGCGGCCGCACTTGGAGTATTGTGTGCAGTTCTGGTCCCCACGTTATAGGAAGGATGTGGAGGCTTTGGAGAGGGTGCAGAGGTTTACCAGGATGTTGCCTGGTATGGAGGGGAGGTCCTATGAGGAGAGACTGAGGGATTTGAGGTTGTTTTCGTTAGAAAAAAGGCGGCTAAGAGGGGACCTTATTGAAACATAAGATGATTAGAGGTTTAGATAGGGTGGACAGTGATAGCCTTTTTCCTCGGATGGAGAAAGCTAGCACGAGGGGGCATAGCTTTAAATTAAGGGGTGGTAGTTATAGGACGGATGTCAGGGGTAGGTTCTTTACCCAGAGGGTGGTGAGGGATTGGAATGCCCTGCCTGCTGCAGTTGTAAATGCGCCTAGTTTGGGGGCGTTTAAGAGATCTGTGGATAGGTTTATGGATGGAAAGGGATTGGTTTAGGTTAGAGGGTCATTGCTTTTTAACTGGTCGGCACAATATTGTGGGCCGAAGGGCCTGTTCTGCGCTGTAATGTTCTATGTTCTATACTGGGTAATGTCAATTAGGAAACATTGAAGACCAAGCCTCAAGTATGCTGTCTGAGACGGAAGTATTTTTTAGCATAATGCTGATTGATTCCTCTGCCACTATGATTGCACCTCACAGCAGGGTTGATGTAGGTGTTGAAGTGGTGCAATCTAATTCATCCAGTTGGTTCCAGCAGCAAGAGGCCTGACAAGGGATAAAAGGGGACCATGCATTTTCTGGCTTTAACTTTCAAAGGTTTGGTTTAAACAAATGTTGAAGCTATTGACTAAGTACTATATCTGCAAGGACATTACATGGAGAGGGAATCCCCTGGCCTAGGGTGCGTCTGTCTGACTGACAATAATTAATTTAATCAGTACAATATGTTGCTTCTTTATGAACAATCTTTGAAACTGATTGCTGTACAATTATAAATTGGGTTGTCAATTGGGTGCCCATATCACATCTCACAATCTTGTATGTTTTGTTAAGTTTCCCACAATGTTTGGAAAATCAGCATGAACTGAAATTGAAATATCTTTCAACAGGATTGATTGAAGAGCATTACAAAACTCAGTAAGTTATCAGGTTCAGCATCTCGAGCTCTATTACCTCAAAGGAGATGTGCATCCCATCAGTCTAGCTTTATTTGTAACTGCGTTTGAAAGGTGAATTAGTGTTTAAAAACCTATACTGCAAAGTTCCAAATGCTTTTCAGATCAAGCCCAGGATGGGGTGCTGAGCCTTGTCTTGTTAGCTTGGATCTTGTTTGTCCCTTTTGTGGTGACCATGAATTGGATTCAGTTGGATTTTGAATTTGGTTTTTGGAGCAAACATGGAGTGGATTTAGGTTTGCCTGGTCTATTCTGTATATTGGCTTTGTAACTTTAAGGATGGAATTTTTTTTAAAACTCCTTTAAATTAGACTGTTGTTGATGGCAATCCAGGCACTCTTTTGTCTCTTACTTCCTCACACACTCGCTCATGCACATGTGTGCATAAACTGAGTGGGCACATCCATCTGCTTTTAATACCGGCCAGTATTGCACTCCATGTTTGGTCAGAGCTTTCCCAGTTACAGTAATAAATTGCAACCAAAAAAACCAAGTCCATTGCATATCATCAGGATTGTGCAAGCATAGTTCTTGTTTTTGCTGCCCCAAAGCTAAGGAATCCACCCACCAGTGTGAAAAGAAAGCTTCTACAGCAGCAATAACTTCCATGTGTATGAAACTGCTTCTGTTACTCTGTAACTATAATGAGGTTTCAGAATAACTATATTCTTTCACTCGTACTAATTGTGGGGGAAAGTTGATTTGAGAGAATAAAATTAAACTTTAATTGGTAATTCCGATCATGGAAAAATTGAATTGCAATAGTTGTTTGAGATCCTCATTATTATGGAATGAAAGCATCATGTTACTAAGTGATTAACATACTGTTTTGTTTTGCAATCTGCTCAAATGATAACATGGTTGACTGCATTGTAAATGATATATATGCATTTGTAAACTTTTCATAATGGAAAGCTATCATCTATTTCTATTTCTCAACTTTGTAGACACAATGAAATAACACCATCTTCTGTGGTATATTGAGCCTGAGATTTAAATTGACTGAGTGGTAGCAAAAGGTGCAAAGGGGGCAAAAGGTGACAATGCAAAAACATTGGGATTGTCGCAACAAAGCTGATTCATTGCACATTTTGGAAATAAAGACCCATTAAAACTATTCTGTGGAAATAAATTAGAAATACAAAATTCTAATCCTAATTAGAACTGCTGATTTTCCACTTCATCCATTTGTTTTACTCAGCTATCCTAATTGCTGTGATAACTTAGGTTCTTCTAAACTGGAAGTCTAAACCACGCTCCCATCCAGCCCAGATGACCTTGTGTTTTGTAAGTAACTTCCCAGCCCTTAGGTTGTCCCTCTGCAATATTTCACTGTTAAGTGGAGAAAACCAGCAAGTGACCTGCCATTGGGTCTTTGCCCTTCTTGAGGCCGCCAACAGATTTATGAGAGTTGGACAGTTCTAGTTTTTCAGTTTAATTTAATGTTTGGAAAGAAATAAAGGACGAGAAGACTTTCATTAGTTCCTCTATGGTTTAAAAAATAAATAAACAAGAATGTCTTCTACCTGGCAGAATATATTCTGTTTTGTTACTGGAAACCAGTCACACAGGGTCTTGCTCATTCAGAAGGCACACATACTCAGTGGCTTGGATTCAGTCTTCAATTGGTTACCAATGTTTTGTAAAAATAGGTGTTTTCCTAAACTTGGATATTAATGATCTTTGATGCTGAGAAAAGCATCACTGCCTCTTGAAATTTTAAAAAAAAGTTTCCTGGTGCATTCCCACCTCAGCTATGACCAGGATCAGGAAAAACCAGCTCATGATCTTACAGCAAACTTTCTGAGGTGGTCTTCTGGGGGTACAGTCTCCAGCCTTTCCTTTTAGGAAGACGTAATTGTCAGAGGCTGCATGTGGTTGACGCAGGTTTATTTGAGACAAAATGTGCCAGCAGACCTAGCAGTGCATGTGGGGGTCCAGCTGGAGCGTAAGTTTTTGAGTCCTGACCAGAACCTTTAAATTCTTGGCAATAAAAGTTTGATTTTTAAAATGGGCACAACTGTATTTAGTTTTCTGGGGATCTAATATGATTCCACAACTCCACCAAAAAGCAGGAAGATGATAAAGTAGAATTTAGTTAAGGGCCGGAAAATAATTAACCAAAGTTTGAAAGGAGTTTTCCGAGCAATCCCAAGTGGGAAATGGTCCTGGGACTGAAAGTGCTGCTACCTGCAGGTGAGGGCCTGGAATTAGTGAATGATTTTCCAATGTGCATTCTCCCAATTATGAGAGTTTTGTTCCAAAGGCATCAATCTAATTTCCATCAGGAATTGCTTATTAAAAAGTGCTTCTGCGTCCTATTCGGCTGCAATGATCACCATAGGGTGAAA
This sequence comes from Carcharhinus amblyrhynchos, assembly GCF_965287045.1. NCBI lineage: Eukaryota > Metazoa > Chordata > Chondrichthyes > Carcharhiniformes > Carcharhinidae > Carcharhinus > Carcharhinus amblyrhynchos. The sequence goes on along the minus strand of NC_137332.1, from coordinate 33,691,442 downwards.
CAGAAAGAAATCCCACAACACCAGCTTAAAGTCCAACAAGTTTATTTGTAGCAAATGCTGCAAGCTTTCGGAACCCTTCGTCAGGTGGCTGGGAGTTCTGATCACAAACAGGGCACTAAGATACAAACTCAATTTACATGCATGATGATTGGAATGTGAGTTCTTTACAGCTAATCAATTCTTAAAGGTACAGACAATGTGAGTGGAGAGAGCTTTAAGCACAGGTTAAAGAGATGTGTATTGTTTCCAGACAGGAAAGATAGTGAGATTTTGCAAGTCCAGGCAAGTTGTGGGGGTTACAGATAATGTGACATGAACCTAAGATCCTGGTTGAGGCCGTTCACACAAGTGCGGAACTTGGCTATCAGTTTCTGCACAGTGACTCTGCGCTGTTGAGTGTCGTGAAGGCCACCTTGGAGAACGTTTACCCGAAGATCAGAGGCCAAATGATTCAGCCTCTGATCTTCGGGTAAACATTCTCCAAGGCGACCTTCACGACACACAACAGCGCAGAGTCGCTGCGCAGAAACTGATAGTCAAGTTCCACACACGTGAGAACGGCCTCAACCGGGATCTTAGGTTCATGTCACACTATCTGTAACCCCCACAACTTGCCAAATCTCACTATCTTTCCTGTCTGGAAACAATACACTTCTCTTTAACCTCTCCTCTCCACTTAAAGCTCTCTCCACTCACATTGTCTGTACCTTTAAGAATTGATTAGCTGTAAAGACTCACATTCCAATCATTATGCATATAAATTGAGTTTGTGTCTTTGTGCCCTGTTTGTGATCGGAACTCCCAGCCACCTGACGAAGGGGACAGCCTGTTCTGAAAGCTTGCTACAAATAAACCTGTTGGACTTTAGCTGATGTTGTGGGATTTCTTTGTTTTACCCCAGTCCAATGCCGGCATCTCCACATCATCACAATAGGATGAAGCAGGCCAGTGGTGCTAACACAGTGTTCCAGAATTAAATTTGGATTGTACCACTGAATTTCCTCCAGGTCAATAGCAGGAGAAGGGGATTGTTGAGCTGGGAAGTGCAATGTCAAATGCCAAGCAGCACAGGAACACTAGAGTGAAGACCACTTTCCAACTGATAAATCCATGATTATCTTCAGTGCACCACCATGACTATTTTGGGTGTGCCATTTGGGCTAGCTAGGGTGAAGGGGCACCCAATGATACTGCCACTAACCAGGTTAGACTCTAGATGACATGTGGCAGTCTCTCAAATCTATCAGAACTGACCCTTTAAAACCACAGGGGTCAAAGCTGCCATTTGCTGGTGCACTATTTGCTTCGCCTTGGTGATTGATTTTTACTTGACCCTTGAAAGCATTTCTGGGACTGTCTGATACATTTTGTTCTGGAGTTTTGAGTCAAATCTGATGCACAGCCAGCAGAACCCCCAGTTGACAATTCCTGCTTTGAAGAGCATCCACTGATCGCTATCCACTTTTCTCTTCCTTTTTCACTTGTTTAACCTTGCAACCATTGATATACTTGAAATGCTCACAATTGCAGACTAATTTACGTTAAAAGGCACTGCTTTAGATTGGGCACACTCTCCTGATCTTTCCAAATCGAAGTCTAATCTACTTCCTGGGCTTAGAGGCCAGGATTTGGAACTGTATGATCAGTTGTGATTATGTCAGCTTAGAATCATGGAATAGTTACCACAGAAGGAAATCAGTTGCCTATTGTGTCCCTACTGGTTCTATTAAGAGTTGCTCAGCTGTTTCCTGCCCTTTCCCTCGAGTCATTCAATTTTGTTTTCTCTTCAGCTTAACCAATTCCCATTTAAAAAGAACACATTCCAGATTCTAATCACTTGCTCCATACCAAGGTTTTTCCACATATCACCACTGATACTTTTTCTAATCTCCTTAAAGTGGTATTCTCTGCTCCTCTGCCAATAGGAGCAGTTTGTCTGTATCTACTCTGTCCAGACCTCATGATTTTGAACACCTCTCTCAAATCTCATCTCAACTTTTTCTAAGGAGAGCAGCTTCACCAGTCTATCCACACAACTGAACTCTCTCACCACTGCATCCATCCTTGTAAATCTTTTCTAATGCCAGTAGAATTTTCAAAATTTGTGGAGGTAATGGAAACGCAAGTCATTTACTAACTGAGATTTTGAGTTGAGTTGCTGAATATTACTCTCTGGTCTTGTGTGTATCAAAGGTATTATTCCTAAAAGTGCTAAGTCCAATTTTTGGCTCTATTTCTAATCCTAGGTGAATTTGGGTTCAATTCGGATTGTTTCAAATGGATCCAAACTGTAAAATATTTTATAATCCAACATCAATTCAGAATTTAATCTCTTGCTAGCTGACTTACAGCTATCCAGATTTTGCAACAAAGTTTTCTTGCATATCTTGCAAAGCAAATAAATTCTCCATAGATCACTTGTATTGGCATATGCTAAATACTGATATACAATAAGAGATTGCTGCTAATTTTAACAGTGGATATTTTATTAATTTGGTGGGTATTCTGACAAAGGGAGAACATATAAATTGTGTTCTAATATGAATACTTCATATCCAGGACAAGCAAAATAAGAGGGAAAGATTCCAACAGCCACAAGAGGAAGAGAAACAACTTTACGTCAATTCACTGAATGAAAGAGAATGGAACCTCTTGAGGGGACAGCAAGCTGAAATAAGTGTGTCTGACAGTCGTGCCTTTAGAAGATTAACTGATGAGGTAACACAATACAATTTGAATGAATGAGAAACAATATGTTATTGGATGAGGGATGATATGGGAATAGGTAATTGCAGGGACTGAAGCGGTCTGAACTGTGACGATTAGCAGTGTGTTTACACAACCTGGAAGATAAGCTACTTTGTAACTTTAGCTCATTTGATCGCTATACAAATGAAAACTAAACTGTAAATAGCAAACAGGAATGTCTTGCACCACTTTCTTCCAGTTAGCTTATCTCCAAAACAACATAGCTCATTAGTAAATCTCTTTTTTGATGGGTTATGTGGGTGAACCTGCATCCCAGATGTCTGAGGCAGTCTTACAACCAATGAATAGCCTACCTCTTGTATTTATGTTGTTTCTACAACTAGGTGTAAATAGCCCATTGTGTTTGTTTTTGCTCTACTGTAAGAAACAATTTCTTGTGGTCTGATGGGATTCCTGTATGCTATTTTAAGTCACATGTTTGTTACAAACAGTTCTTTCAAATTCCAAATCTATTTCTAACTTGTGTTCTCTTCCATTTATCACATTTTACCAAATTTGCCAAGTATCCTGTAACTTACTGTGAATTTCCCAACAAAATGTCAGTCAGTAATATTTTCAAAAAATAGTAGAAATGTGGCAATTGAGCAGTGATGCTTCAACATTCTTGGAATTTCAAATACATGTCAGACTCCAATGATCTCAGCCTTAACAGTTCCTTCAAGTGTCCTTGAGGTTATTAGTGTTGGTCAAACTACTGTCAATTCACTTGTACGTCATCAGAAAGGATATGGTTTTTGCATTAGTGTCAGGGACCAGAGGTGGTTTTAAATCTATACTTGTATTTATGAGTATTAGAAAAACAGTATGGTTATGAGTTTAGTTCTGTGTTTGCCATAATGATTTCAGTTTGGTTTAGATGTATGCTTGGTGATGAGGGTTTATGATGTGAAAGCAGTTAGGGCTTAAAGGAAAAGTATTTTTTTATTTTTGAGCTGGACAGGACAAAGGAGCTATAGGGGACAGACTTGCCGAAAGAGCAAAAATTCCAGAGACCAGCGAGTTGAGGATAAAACGTGTGTCTCAGGAAGACAATGAAATTAAAAGAACAAAGATCAAAAAATTGAACAAAGTCCTATTCAATTCAAGTAAGACACAGCAAAAGTGCCCTGAATTGAAGAAACAGCTGCAAGAACCAAGTTTGAAGTCAGCTCGGTGAAAGATCAGACAGCTAAGATAAATCAAAGATTTGGTGACATCTTAATAGAACCTGTGAAGTAGTAGTGTTCTGTTGGCTGGATATCTGAGAGATTGTGTGGAAGCTTGAATGCACGTGACAATTTACAGCAGAGGAATACTGAAAGGAGAGATGGACCCGCTTCCAGGATTTCATTGGTGAAAGCATGCAAGAGAAAATGTTGTTTGGGAGAAATTCTAGGGCATGTTTTCTTCTCTCCATGAGTGGAGTTTGGAAATACTTGGCTCACATTGGATTTCTCATATCCCTCCTTATCACACAGAAGCTGTATTGGGTGGCATCTGCCACTTGGTTTTAGAATGTGGTGTGTCTGACCACAGTTGGCCTACTGGTTTACATGGACTGAGTACTTACAAAGAACATCCAAGAACATCCACGTTGTTTGCTGGAGCAGAGGGACAGATAAGAAATTACCTGTTTTAAAAACCTGTTTAAATAAGTTTAAAGCACTTTGTAGTAAGAACTAACCTTGCAGAACTGTTTAAATCATTTAAAAGCATTACCGCTTTAAGAATTCTGAGGGAGTGGTTAGAAGGGAATGTGGGCCAGCAAGCTTTAAATCAGTGCCAGTTTTAAAAGGAGGACTGGTGTAGACAGCGGGCAGCTTCGGAGCGGGCAGCGGAGTGAGTGGGAAGCAGAGTGAGATATTAGGGCTTAAGATCAAAAGGGCTTGAGAGAAAAGGGGCCAGGTAAGTTCGTGTGGAAATTTTCGTGAATAATGGAGGGGCATGTGATGTGTTGTTTCTGTATGATGTGGGAACTGGTGGACCCAAGGGTACTTCCCAGTGACCATGTCTGCAGTAAGTGCAGGTTGCTGGAGGAGCTCCAGCTCAAGGTAGATGAGCTGGCCTCTGAGCTACAGACACTGAGACTCATCAGGGGGAGGGAGGGTGCCATTGTTAATGGGGAGCAAGTGACATCCATCCCCCCTGGACTGGCTAAATCTAAGGGTCAGGAACAAGAGGGGGCTGCTGAGAGGGGGAAGGGGGGTGGGGAGAGGAGGCCTCAGCCTCTCAATCTGCATAACAGGTTTGAGGTTCTTGCTTCCAGTCTGGACGAGGACGAGGGAGGTGAGGTCGGTACAGTGATGCAGCAGGGCATAGGCAAGGAGAAGGTGAAAAGGAACGTAGTTGTAATTGGGGATAGTGGAGTGAAGGGTATTGACACTGTCCTTTGTCACAATGACAAAGTGCACAGAAGGGTGTGTTGTCTGCCTGGTGCTCGGGTCCGGGATGTCACAGCTGGGCTGCAGAGGAACCTGGAGTGGGAGGGTGAGAATCCGGTCGTTGTGGTACATGTGGGTGCCGACGACGTAGGCAAAATGCGAACTGAGGATCTGGGGAGGAAGTATGAAAAGCTGGGAATGGAATTAAAAAGTAGAACCGACAAGGTGGTTATCTCTGGGCTACTGCCTGAACCGAGTGCAGACAGGCGTAGGGTTGACAGGATTAAGGAAGTGAATGGGTGGCTCAGGGATTGGTGTGGGAGGAATGGGTTTGAATTTATGGGGCATTGGCATCAGTATTGGGGTAGGTGGGACCTGTTCGGGCAGGATGGGGTGGGTCTGAACCATGCTGGGACCAGAGTCCTGGCAAATCGTGTAAAGAGAACTGTAGACAGGGCTTTAAACTAATTGGTGTGGGGGGGAGGGTGCGAGGGTAGGTGACATTAAGAGGCCTAAAGTTAAGAAGAGGGTACAGGTAAGGGTAGAGGCTGAGGATGTCCCAATAATAAAGGGAGTAGGGGGCGTGAGTATGGTTGGTGGCGTTCCGGCAAATAGGGTCCAGGTGAAGGCTGGGATGAAGGCACTTTATCTGAATGCGTGAAACATTCGGAATAAAGTGGATGAGCTGGTGGCGCAGATTGGCACAAATGGATACGATCTGGTGGCCATTACAGAGACATGGCTGCAAGGTGACAGGGACTGGGAGCTGAATGTCCAGGGGTATCAAGTGTTTAGGAAGGATAGGCGGGAGGGAAAAGTGGGGGGCGTAGCTCTGCTGATTAAGGATACCATCAGGGTGGTAGCAAGGGATGATATTGGAGCCAAAGAGCAGAAAGTGGAATCGTTGTGGGTAGAGATTAGGAACAGCAAAGGGAGGAAGACGCTGGTGGGTGTCGTCTATAGGCCCCCGAATAATGATCTGGAGGCAGGACGGTCTGTTAACGCGCAAATAAGTGCGGCGTGCAGGAATGGGACGGCCGTAGTTATGGGGGATTTCAATCTGCATATTGATTGGTCGACCCATGTTGGACGCGGTGGGCTCGAGGAGGAGTTCTTGGAATGCTGCCGGGATAGTTTCCTTGAACAGTGTGTGTTGGAGCTGACGAGGGAGCGAGCTATCTTGGATCTGGTGCTATGTAGTGAGGCGGGTAGAATCAGGGACCTTGTGGTGAAGGATCCTCTTGGGGGGAGTGATCATTGTATGGTGGAGTTTCTGGTGCAGATGGAGGAGGACAAAGTGGGTTCCCGGACACGTGTCCTTTGTTTGAACAGAGGGGAGTACGGTAGGATGAGAGAGGAATTGGCGAATGTGGACTGGGGGAGCGCGTTGGAAGGTAGGTCTGCTGAGGAGCAGTGGAGGATCTTTAAGGAGATCTTTCTTGGTGCTCAACAGAAATTTATTCCAATGGTCAAAAAGGACCATAGGAGGAGAGGTAATAAGCCGTGGATAACGAAGGAGGTGAAGGAAAGTGTTAAATTAAAAGTGGAGGCGTTTAGAGTAGCTAAGAGTAGTGGGCGAGAAGAGGATTGGGAGAGGTTTAAATGTCAACAAAGATTGACAAAGAAATTGATGAAGAAGGGTAGGAGAAACTATGAAGCTGGGCTAGCGCTTAATATAAAAAAGGATAGCAAGAGTTTTTATAAGTATATAAAAAGGAAGAGGCTGGCTAGGGTGAACGTTGGACCCTTAGAGGATGAGAAGGGGGACTTAGTGGTAGGGGATGGGGAAATGGCTGAGGTCTTGAATAACTTTTTTGTTTCGGTCTTCACAGAGAAGGACGTGAATAATTTACCGGGTGTTAGAGATGGAAAGGTGGTAGGACTGGAGGGTCTCAATGACATTACTGTTACTAGAGAGGCGGTGCTCGATAGACTGGAGGGGCTGATCGTGGACAAGTCCCCAGGACCGGATGGAATGCATCCGAGGGTTCTGAAAGAAATGGCGGAGGTGATAGTGGATGCCTTGGTGGTTATTTTCCAGACGTCGCTGGATTCCGGGGAAGTGCCGGAAGGTTGGAAAGCGGCTAATGTTACACCGTTGTTTAAGAAGGGTGCCAGGCAAAAGGCGGGGAATTATAGGCCGGTTAGTTTAACGTCTGTTGTAGGTAAAATGTTAGAATCTGTCATCAAGGAGGAAATAGCGAGGCATCTTGAGGGGAATTGCTTGATAGAGCAGACGCAGCATGGTTTCGTTAAGGGGAAGTCGTGTCTGACGAATTTACTGGAATTCTATGAGGATGTGTCTAGGGCAGTGGATAGAGGAGAGCCGGTGGATGTGGTCTTTCTTGATTTTCAGAAGGCGTTTGACAAGGTACCTCACAAGAGGTTATTGCAGAAGGTCAGGGGGCATGGGGTTGGGGGTAGGGTGTTAGCGTGGACAGAGGATTGGTTGTCAAATAGGAGGCAGAGAGTGGGGGTCAATGGGTGCTATTTGGATTGGCGGTTGGTGACTAGTGGCGTGCCTCAGGGGTCGGTGCTGGGGCCTCAGCTATTTACCATTTATATAGATGATCTGGAGGAGGGAACCGAGTGTATGGTGTCGAAATTTGCTGATGACACCAAGATTGGAGGAACGGCAAATTGTGCGGAGGGTGTGGAGAGTCTGCAGAAGGATCTAGATAGGCTGGGCAAATGGGCCAGGAACTGGCAAATGGAATTTAATGTTGGCAAGTGTGAGGTGGTCCACTTTGGTAGGAAGGATTATTACTTACATGGCGAAAAACTGCAGCATACAACAATGCAGAGGGACCTCGGGGTCCTTGTGCATGAGTCGCAAAAACCCAGCTTGCAGGTGCAGCAGGTGGTCAGGAAGGCGAATGGGATGCTGGCCTTCATAGCGAGGGGGATTGAATATAAAAGTAGTGAGGTCTTGCTGCGGCTATATAGAGCATTGGTGAGGCCGCAGCTGGAGTACTGTGTGCAGTTTTGGTCGCCGTACTTACGCAAGGATATTTTGGCCTTGGAGGGAGTGCAGAGGAGGTTTACTAGGCTGATGCCGGAGTTGAGGGGGTTGAGCTATGAGGAGAGGCTGAATAAACTAGGCTTGTACTCGTTAGAGTTTAGAAGAATGAGGGGAGATCTCATTGAGACGTATAAGATGATGAATGGGATGGATAGGATAGAGGTGGAAAGACTCTTCCCGCTCAGAAAGGACAGTAGGACTAGGGGGCACAGCCTCAAGATAAAGGGGGCGCAGTTTAGAATGGAGTTGAGGAGGAACTTCTTCACTCAAAGGGTGGTGAATCTCTGGAATTCTCTGCCCGTTGAAGTGGTGGAGGCTACCTCGCTAAATATATTTAAGATGCGGGTTGATGGGTTTCTGATAAGAGAGGGGATTAAGGGTTATGGGGAGAGGGCGGGAATATGGAACTGAGCCACGACAGATCAGCCATGATCTTATTGAATGACGGGGCAGGCTCGAAGGGCCAGATGGCCTACTCCTGCTCATATTTCTTATGTTGTTATGTAAGATAAAAGATAAATTGTCTATTTCTTATGTTATTATTATTAATCTGTGCGTACCTGTAACAATATGGCTGGGGTGAAGGAATAGCGTATTATAGTCAATCTTTTCATGATTAGTAAATATTTATTCTTTGGTTAGTTGTTAATTGGCAGATCCGTGACTTTCTTTATCCACAGCTCTAAACAGGAAATAAAAATTAAAACCCATTAAGCCAAGATTCCTCTCAGGGATTTATCTGTCTAGTAGTAACATTAGCTGGGATTGTAAAACAACAAGAAAAATGCTACAGCCTCTGTTGAGTCTGAGGACTTAATAAAAAAAACAGATTTGAACATAATTCCCTATCTTAAAGAATAACACGGCAATACTTTACGTTTTCAAACCATTAATGTAATAGATAACGAAAAGCAAATTGACTAAATACTACTTTTTTTGTAGGCTATTTGTACTTCAAATGACAGGAAAGAATGGGTCCCCTTTTAAACATATCACGTATTGCATGTTCCACGAAAGTACAGTCCTTAAAGCAAGCAGCCCACAATTTCTTCTATCTTCCAATGTGTTTCCATGTCTCTATTTCACAACTTTGGGTGGCTGTCTCCAGGTCTTTTCTTCAGTTTTTGGCAAATTTGTTGAATTCACCACCAATAGTAAAGCATGTTCCTGATGATTCATCTTCCCCCAACCATGCCAGGATGAGTTTTCTGGATCATCAGATGGTTGATGGGATACTCAATCCTCTTCAATTAGAAACTGCATCCCCCCTGTATCCTGGACTCGTAGCTCCCAAAGCCAAGCGCTGTTGTCTCTGCTTGCCCATATAGAACTGCTGTCTATCGTTCATTGATTTGTAAGGAAGCTTGTAACCTGATCTGAAAAATGGCTTCCTCTGCCCTCTTCCCCGTGTGAAACATGTTAGCCTTGGATCTAGATAGAAATGCTAGTCCAACTAGCATTTGGACTAAAAGTCCAACTTACTTTTCACCTAGGCAGCACGGTAGCGCAGTGGTTAGCACTGCTGCTTCACAGCTCCAGGGTCCTGAGTTTGATTCCCGGCTTGGGTCACTGTCTGTGTGGAGTTTGCACATTCTCCTCGTGTCTGCGTGGGTTTCCTCTGGGTACTCTGGTTTCCTCCCACAGTCCAACAATATGTGGGTTAGGCTGATTGGCCATGCTAAGAAATTGCCTCTTAGTATCCAGGGATGTGTAGGTTAGCGGGCTTTGTGGGTATGAAGTGTAGGGATATGGGGGTAGGGCCTGGATGGGATTGTATTTGGTGCAGACTCGATGGGCCAAAGGGCCTCTTTCTGCACTGTAGGATTCTATGATCACCTCAGAAGTAAATGAAAAACACACCATAAGTGTTTGCAATCTGGTACTTTCAACATCTTTTAGCACTTGGGAGACTCAGGAGTTTATTTATTGTAAGGTCGAAGGTTGCTGCCTTCATCTCCAAGCATAAATACCTTATGTCCTCAGTAAAACAATCTAAGCCTTCCTTTTATTTCTAATAATCAAACTATCCAGCTTTACTGCCAGGTAAACTTTCAATTTGTATTTGAATTTGTAGCTTGCTGTTTTGAAATTCCATTAAATGGTAGAATGTAGAATGGCATGGCAAATGGCACCTTGGAACTAAAGAAACTTTGGTGTAAAAGTTGGTTTCATGCAAGGCTAAGTTTAAGGAAGAGTCATTGGCCTGGAACTGCCGGGGGTACTTTGCTATTGAAACCTGTGCAGACAATTGGATTTATATGGTAATTTACGGGATCAGCGTAATTCCAAAGAATCGCGTTCGACTGGATCAGTCAGAAATAATGACAAAAGATAGAGAAGCTTAATCTTTGTCTAGAGCTAATATATACTATTACTATGCAAGTTCCCTTGATAGCTGAGATTATTCGTTGCATGGTTGATCCTGGCAAACACAGAAAGTCAGGCTTAATTGCTGTCTTGTACTGAATTAGCTACCACCTGCCTGACAGAGATCAGCTATATTGGGTAGTAGTAAATTGGCTAGATTTCCTGCTCCTTATTGTTATCCAATGACCCTGTTCACTGCAACTGTAGTTACTCAGCTAGTGGACCAGGACAGAATTGTCCTTGCTTATTATGCTCCTCAGGATTGTGTGTGCTGGCATTCACTGTCAAGGAATAATGATCATGTTGGTGACAGACTGGAGAGCATTTGGTGCCTTTGTTTCAGTGATCAGGAAAAGTGGGGGGAAAAAGTGGTGTGAAGAGAAAAACAGAATATGTTGCTTTAAACAAAATGCTGGTGACGCTCGGGAGATCAGTCAGCATCTATGAAGATAACTGATGAAAATCTACATCTGAAATATTAGCTTATAGATTCTCTCCACAGGTGCAACCCAACATTCTATGTCTGTGTTGTGTGTGTCATTTTTTTAAAAAAAGTCTGAATCTTTTACCATGCAGGTAATTTTTAACAATAGATCTGTGCATTACATTCTAATTCTTTGCTTATTTTTATGTATGTTTAGTTTCACAAACTGAGAATGTCGATTGAAGAAAGTTTGCCCCCATATAAATCTTGGCAAGGAGAGGTATGTGCAAGCTTATGATCTAACTGGTTAGTTGGTTACTACAGTGTCCATGGACATAATTATATAATTGTGATTTTGATTCTCATCTTTTTTACCTATAATTTGCCTCCAGAGAGATTGCACTTTTCTTGTATCTGCGTATACCTAATGTGAACCATAAACGTTTTCCCTCTTGGAGGAGACAATTTGGTCCATCAATGACTCTTGGAATAATCCAAAGTTAATTCCACTGCAGTTCTTTCAATTCCATATCTATGTATCTTCCTTCACTTATTCATTAAAATGCAATGGTATTTATTATTTACTCCATGGGCCACATCTAACAGACCTCTGCATAAGTAAGTTGCACCATATCATTTTATTTATTCTCTTTGTCGTCATTTTGAATTGATGATAATCTCAAAGGAAATAGTTTTTCCCCATTCACCACACCAAATAGCAAGGCTTGAAATGTAGGTATGGTATGTTGCTAAATTATACTTTTTTTTAAAAAAGCCCATATATGATGAATGAGAGATATTTTCTAAGTGTGTACAGTAAGTCTTGAAAACATGAGTGATTATTCCAAGAGCTCTGTACAAATAAATGTAATGTTGCGTGACTAATCTATTACAGCAGGACCATCAGCTATGTGACATGACAGCCCAAGCAACCTACTCAGTAATCTCTGTTGCCATTGCATTAAAAATTGTCAGCTGGTACCTCTTGGGAGCAGCCACCTAAACAAAGTAAAGGACTGTGCATTAAAAAACATCTTGTTAGTGAAATAGTCAATTTCAATTGTTATCACACTTTTCATAAAGTCAGTCACTGAAGCAAGTTCAGATATCTCAACAGCTGAACAATGGAGGATTAATGAAAGAATCTTGGCAGAAGCAGCAAGACTGAGAGAGAAATGAGCCAGCAGAGGGCAAAACAAAGTACCCTAAAGCGAACAGAGATTGTCAACCCCTCCCTGCTGAGCAGCAAACAGCTTCCATTCCCCTCCCACCACAAGCAGAAATTCTGTCACAAATCTCTCTTCAGTCTTGCACTGAAATCAATTTATTAATTTCACAAGTAATCTTACATTAACACTGCAATGAAGTTATTGTGAATATCCCCGACTTGCCACACTCCAACACTTGTTCGGATACACTGTGGAAGAATTTAGCATGGCCAATCTGCCTAACCAACATGTCTTTTGGACTGTGGGAGGAAACTGGAGCACCCGGAGGAAACCCACACAGACACAGGGAGAACGTGCAGACTCCACAGAGACAATGACCCAAGCCGGAATCAGTCGAAAAATGTGAGGGTTAGGTCGATTGGCCATGCTAAATTGCCTCTTAGTGTCAAGGAGACTAGCTAGGATAAATGCATGGGGTTATAGGGATAGGTTTTTTTATGGCCTCCTTCTGCACTGTAAGGATTCTATGATTCAAGCTTGGAATCGAACCTGGATCCCTGGCACTGTGAAGCAGCAGTGCTAACCATTGTGCCACCGTGTTGCCTCTCAGAGCACTTCCTCTCCTAATGCAGAAACCTGATTAGAGATTTGAACTGGCAGTTGAGGGCAAGGTGGATTCAAGACTCTGAAATACACTGAAGGATCTTGGAGAAGAAAGGGGTAGTTGGCAATGGTGCAGTACTTAACAGAGGGTGAGGGAGGGGAGACATACTAAGAGTTGATATCAGAATCCATCATTAAGGAGGAAATTGCGAGGCATCTTGAAGGCAATTGCTTGATAGAGCAGACGCAGCACGGTTTCATTAAAGGGAAGTCGTGTCTGACAAATTTACTGGAGTTCTATGAGGATGTGTCTAGGGCGGTCGATAGAGGAGAGCCGGTGGATGTGGTCTTTCTGGATTTTCAGAAGGCGTTTGACAAAGTACCTCATAAGAGGTTATTGCAGAAGGTCAGGGGACTTGGAGTTGGGGGTAGGGTGTTAGCGTGGATAGAGGATTGGTTGTCAAATAGGAGGCAGAGAGTGGGGGTCAATGGGTGCTATTCGGATTGGCGGATGGTGACTAGTGGAGTGCCCCAGGGGTCGGTGCTGGGGCCTCAGCTTTTTACCATTTATATAGATGATCTGGAGGAGGGAACCGAGTGTAGGGTGTCGAAATTTGCTGATGACACCAAGATTGGGGGAACGGCAAATTGCGCGGAGGGTGTGGAGAGTCTGCAGAAGGATCTAGATAGGCTGGGCGAATGGGCCAGGAAATGGCAAATGGAATTTAATGTTGGCAAGTGTGAGGTGGTCCACTTTGGTAGGAAGAATGGTAGGAAGGACTATTACTTACGGGGCGAAAAACTGCAGCAGGCGACGGTGCAGAGGGACCTCGGGGTGCTTGTGCATGAGTCGCAAAAACCCAGCTTGCAGGTGCAGCAGGTGGTCAGGAAGGCGAATGGGATGCTGGCCTTCATAGCGAAGGGGATTGAATATAAAAGTAGGGAGGTCTTGCTGCAGCTGTATAGGGCATTGGTGAGGCCGCAGCTGGAGTACTATGTGCAGTTTTGGGCGCCGCACCTGCGCAAAGATATTTTGGCCTTGGAGGGAGTGCAGAGGAGGTTTACTAGGCTGATACCGGAGTTGAGGGGGTTGACCTATGAGGAGAGGCTGAATAAACTAGGCTTGTACTCGTTGGAGTTTAGAAGAATGAGGGGAGATCTCATTGAGACGTATAAGATGATGAATGGGATGGATAGGATAGAGGTGGAGAGACTCTTCCCACTGAAAAAAGACAGTAGGACTAGGGGGCACAGCCTCAAGATAAAGGGGGGACGTTTTAGAACGGAGTTGAGGAGGAACTTCTTCACTCAAAGGGTGGTGAATCTCTGGAATTCTCTACCCATTGAAGTGGTGGAGGCTGCCTCGCTAAATATTTTCAAGAAGCGGGTTGATGGGTTTTTGATAAGAGAGGGGATTAAGGGTTATGGGGAGAGGGCCGGAAAGTGGAACTGAGCCACGACAGATCAGCCATGATCTTATTGAATGGCGGGGCAGGCTCGAAGGGCCAGATGGCCTACTCCTGCTCCTATTTCTTATGAAAGGATCTCAGCACTTGGGCAGAGGTGAAGCAGAGCAAGGTAACTGACATAGGCTACCTGAGACCAGGAAAGAATGTTGAGCACTCAGCAGTTTAGTGAAAATGGAGTCAAGCGAGAGCGGGAGAGTCTTTTGGATGAGATGAATTTGCTGAAGGTGTTCAGTGATGTAGAGAAACTAAAGAAAGACACAGGATCAGGGCTGGGCTAAGGGGAATACCAAGCAGAGTGAGGGAGTTGATTTGATAACCAGTGGGAGGAGAGAGTCAGTATAATCATGACAAAAAAACTAACTCCCTTGCAGCTGTTTGAGGTGAGAATTGAGGGGATAGGGTTAAACTTAACTTTAACTTTAATGAGCCAATTGTTGGTGAAGACAAACCTTAGGATTATTTTTGATCTGTAGCAGATCTCCCATTATTTGTTTTGCTGTGTCCCCGTTTATCAATTTATTTTAAAAAAAAGTTGTGTGAGTATCCTTTGTCAGTGGTGTGAGACAGGTAATATTAAATATTTGAATTCCTGCTGTTTTCTACAAAGGTGAAACTTGGGTCAATCACAACTGCTTTTGGTGCATAATAATCAACTACTGTGCATCAGAAGGAACTGGTTGATCTAGTGCCTGTCTCCAGAAATCACCAGGAATTTGAAGACCCCATGCTGAGTTGTAAAGGCCTAATGGGAGACAATGGCTCTGAAAACAGTGTGTAATAAATCAAGATGATATGAATCTAAGAAAAAGTGCATTTTGATTTGCACAGCCAATTAGGTTCATCTCTGAAAGCTGCTTCTTAAAACCATATCAGTACTTGTCACACTAAATTTAAAATTGTCAATATTGAACAGCTTGACATAAGCCCCCGAATCCAGAGGGATTGGGAACACCAGGAACGGATGCGAGAAATAGCAGAAGTGCATGGTCGACATCTGGCAGATATTCAAGCTCGAAACAGAGATTTGGAGCAGCAAAGAAATGGTAGGAAGCTTAATATCACTTTGTTTTCTATTGTAGAGTGGTAGAAGCTTTGCCTCAGTAAAACCTGCTACCTTATTCAGTTGCTCAAGAGACATGCAAACATACAAATTATGAGCAAAAGTAGACCCTTTGACCCCTCAAGCCTGCTCCACCAGTCAACACAGCCAAGGCTGATCAGATTGTAGCCACAACTCCATATTCCCACCTATCCCTGACAATCTTTTACCCCCTTAGTCATCAAAAATCTGTCTACCTCTGCCTTAAAAATATTCAACAACTCTACTTCCCTATTTGAGGAAGAGAGTTCCACAATTATCTCTTTCACAAAGATAGCGTTTAATCAATATCCTACTTTGCATTAGTTTCAAACTTGGACTGAGCTGATAATACAACTAAGTTTTTGCTGAGTCTTGACATGTAAAATGGCACGTTAAATATTATGCTAATCAACCTTTATGTACAGTAGTTCAAAATAAAATGGGAAAACTAAAAAAAATTAAACATCTCTCTTTAAGGGAAGTGAAAGTGGCCCAGCTAATCCTCCATTAACTGCTATTGCTAGGTTCTGTGAAAACTCAATCAAGTTCTTTGTTGAATTTGGGGCAAAACTGTTTACAACCTATATAAATTATCTGCAAGCAGGGACAATGTAACGTAGCAAAATTTGCAGATGATTCTATAATAGGTAAGAAAGTAGGCAGTGAAGAGGATATTGATAGGCTAGGAAAATGGCCCAAAACTTGGCAGATGGAGTTTAATGTGGATAAATCTGAGTATATCCATTTTAGCAGAAAAAACAGGCAAATTATTATCTAAATGGAAAGCAGATTCAAAATGTGTCTGGGCAGAGGGATTTGGGTGTCTATGTTCGTGAATTGCAGAAAGTTGGTATGCAGGTGCAACATGTAATAAAGAAGGCAAAAAGGATGTTGGTATTTATTGCAAAAGGACTGGAGTATAAACGTAGAGAAGTGTTGTTGCAATTGTATAGGGTGTTGGTGAGACCACATCTGGAATATTGTGTCCAGTTTTGGTCTCCTTATACGAGGAAGGATGTTGTGGCTAAGAGGTAGTTCAGAGGAGGTTCAACAGATTGATTCCGAGGATGAAGGGGTTGATGTATAAGGAGAGATTAAATAATTTGTGCTTGTATTCACTGGAGTTTAGAAGGATGAGAGGGGATCTGATTGAGGAATATAAAATTTTAAAAGGGATTGATGAAGTAAATGTAGACCAAATGTTTCCTCTTATGGAGCAGTATAGATCAAGAGACCTAGATATAGGTTGAAAGGTGGTAGATATAAAACTAAGATGAGGAGAAACGATTTCTTGCAGAGGGTGGTGAATCTGTGGGACTCGCTGCCCCATAGCATGATGGAGACTGAATCACCAAATGGTTTCAAAAAGGAGATAGGTATTTCTTTTCAAAAAATGTGATATAGGGAACGAGTAGGAAAGTGGATTTGAAACCAGGGAGAGGTCAGCAATGATCTGATTGAATGGCACGGTAGGCTCGAAGGGCTGAATTTGCCTACTTCTGCTCCTATTCCTGTGTCTCTAAATTGTCTTAACCATTCACGTGAGGCAATTGGTGTAGGGCAATATGGAAGGACAGCATGGCTAGGTAACAGAGAAAAAAATTAATTTGAATTATGATGTGTTGAACCTTACGTATGTTGTGCATTTTCTGTACATGTTTTTGGTCACACTTTATTTATCAACACCAACGACGTGACACAAGTATCAATATATGAAGTCAAAAGTGTTTTAGGTCTCAACTGTGAGTGGCACTGTTACATTTCTCATTTGCATTTTCTAGGTGTACTCGCCATTTTCATTTTTAAAAACAGAATTCTTTGATCTTTTCAGATTTAACATGGCTCTCCAGCCAGCCATTTCTGCAACTTACTCATTTTTAAATTATCCACTCAATTTATTGATTATAAAAATTGTGTGTGAAAGCCCTCACACTCAGATCAGGGCAATTATTTGAGGCTACTTGATTTAGATTTAGGGTCTGTCCCAGCTAACAGGGTGAGGAACAACAGTATATCTCATTATTTATACTAGAATTAAATTTTAATATCTATACCAAGGTAAAACTTGCAATGAGACAAGTCTATAACTTTTTAAACTTTACTGGGGTTAGCACAAACAATTTTTCAAAAAGGCTGGCATGAATGGTGAAGGGGCTCAATAGTATATGTCTACAACTCTTCCTGAGCAATCTCGCATGAAAGCTTCTGGTATAAAATAAAAACTACTTCACATCAAAAGATTGGCCATGCTAAATTGCCCCTTAGTGACTCAAGATAACATTTTTATTTATTAGTGTCACAAGTAGGCTTACATTAACACTGCAATGAAGTTACTGTGAAAATCCCCTAGTTGCCACATTCTGGTGCCTGTTCGGGTACACTGTGGGAGAATTTAGCATGGCCAATGCACCTAACCACATCTTTTGGACTGTAGAAGGAAACTGGAGCACCCAAAGGAAACCCACACAGACACATGGAGAAATTCAGACTCCGATATTACAGTGAGCCAAGCTAGGAATCGAACCTGGGTCCCTAGTGCTGTGAGGCAGTAGTGCTAATCACTGTGCTACCCTGCCGTGTGTAGGTTAGGGAAATTAGTGGAGTAAATACGTTGGGTTGCAGGAATAATGCTTGGGTGAGATGCTGTGTCAGGGAGTCAGTGCAGACTCGAGGGACTGAATGGCTTCCTTCTGCACTGTTGGGATTCTATGTGCATACATCTTGTTAAGTAACACTTGTCACTGTTATTTCTGATACACTGTCTACCATAATTAAACTTTGCTGCAAGTCCTTTAAGTCAATGATGGTGTTGTTGACTTTCTTCATTGCATCTCTACTTCAAAGTCCCCACAGTTGTCCTGAGATCAAAGTTGTTTCTCTCTGCCTGCTGCTTTCTCCTGCTGCTCCTTTCACTTTCCTGCTGAAGTGAACGCTACCAATTTGGGGGCTTATTCTGGTGCAGAGTTGCTGAGGCTTGGCAGCACTTTGGAGGGCAAAAACTGAGGTTGGTTGGAATTGTGGAGGGGTGCAAAATGGGTTTCAATCATGAATCAAGGAGAGTCATCAGTAAATTCAATGTGGAATTCAGGAGAGACTTCTTTACCCAAAGAGTGGTTAGAATTTGGACTGAGGCATCACAAAGTACATTTGAAAGGCATATTTAGTAACTCTAGCTTATAATACTTTGGGCATATGAACATACAAAAGTTTAAGCACTTGATTGACTGACATGTCATTCACACAACAACAGAAATTAACAACTAGTTGCATTTACCCCTGCAATGTAGATAAACATCAGATAGTGCTACACTGAAGTGTAACCTAACTGGGAAGAATGACCAAATGTTTAATGAGAAATGCGGGTTTTAGGATGGTCTTAAAGCATGAAAAGAGGTTGGCTCTTGGTTCCCCATTGTAGGTCAACAAGCAATGAGGTAATGGGCGAACGTACCTGATGTAAGGTAGAATAAGGGCAGCAGAGCTTTGGATGAGCTGAAGTTTACAGTCATTAGGCCATTTACCTTTTAAAGGGAAATGGAGGTTACATAATGGTGATAGTGCCTTTCAATAGAAAAATGCATTGTACATTTATACAGTTTTATGGTCCTAAATTTGTTACTTCAGACTTACCATATGCATTACTACAGGAAATATGCTAATATTGATGATCAATTAGTTAAAGTTAAATTCTGAGAAAAATATTAACGCAAAGATACACAAATTACATAAATCTACAACACAGACTGTTCAACCCAACAGATCTATTTCAGTATTTAGATTTCAAGAACCTCCTATCACTCTAATTATGTTTTCTGACTCTGTCCCAGTATCCCTTTAGTCACAGAATCTCAGTGCAGAAGAGGCCCTTTGGCCCATCAAGTTTGCACTGACACGTGAGAAACACTTGACCTATCTACCTACCTAATTCCATTTACCCATGCTTGGCCCATTGCCTTAAATGTTATGATGTGCCAAGTGTTAATCCAGGTACCTTTTAAAGGATGTGAGCAGCCCGTCTTCTCCACCCTTCCAGGCAGCACGTTCTAGACCATCACTACGCTCTGGGTAAAATTGTTTTTCTTCACGTTGTCCCTAAACCTTCTGCCCCTTACCTTGAACCAGTCCTTTCCTGACTGATCCTTCAACAAAGGTGAATTATATACACTGCTGCCACTGTGCTTCGCAGATGGAGGGAGCAGAAGTCAGAGGTAATGGATGGGTTGCTTTGTCCGGAATGGAGTCAAGCTTCTTGAATGTTTATGGAGCTGCATTCATCCAGGAAAGTGGGGAATATTCCATGACAATCCTGATATGTGCCTTGTGGATAGTGGCAGGCTTTGGGGAGTTAGGAGGCGAGTTATTCACTGCAGGATTCCTAGCCTCTGCCTGCTCTTGTAGCCATGGCATTTGTATGGCTGATCCAGTTCAGTTTCTGGTCACTGGTAACCTCCAAGATGTTGATAGTGGTGGATGCAGGAATGATAATGCCATTGAATGTCAACAGGAGATGTTTAGATTCTCTCTTGTTGGAGAAGGTCATTGCCTGACACTTGTGTGACACAAGCATTATCAACCCAACACTGAATATCGCCCAGATCTTGCTGAATATGGGCACAGACTGCTTCAGTACCTGAGGAGTTGCAAATGGTGCTGAATATTATGCAATCATCAGTGAACTGACCCCACTTCTGATCACCTGATGGAAGGAAGGTCACTAATGAAACAGCTGAAGATGGTTGGACCTCAGACGCTACCCTGAGGGTGGTTGACCCCAACAACCGCATCCATTTTCCTTTGTGCTCGGTATGGCTCCAACCAGTGAGTATTCCCCTGATTCCCATTGACTCCAGTTTTGACCAGACGTCTTGATATTGCACTCTGTCAAATGCTGCATTGATGTCAAGAACAGTCACACTTTCAATTTGGCACCTCACTTAAAAGTTGCCTGGTGTTTCATTGCGAGGGAGATGGGAACTGCCAGCTCCACAAGTTTAAGTGCCTTTTCCAGCTCTTTGTGAGTCAGGAGTTGCAAGGAAACCTTTGGCCATCGCCTGCCTTTATTACTGACATCTCTGTAACGTATCTCCAGCCTCAATGACCTATGTGTCCCGCTGCCTCGCTAAATATTTTTAAGAAGCGGGTTGATGGGTTTTTGATAAGAGAGGGGATTAAGGGTTATGGGGAGAGGGCGGGAAAGTGGAACTGAGCCACGACAGATCAGCCATGATCTTATTGAATGGCGGGGCAGGCTCGAAGGGCTAGATGGCCTACTCCTGCTCCTATTTCTTATGTTCTTATGTACCATGCCAGAATTTGACAGGCAACTGGGTTCCTCCCTGGTGGACAATAGACCCAAAAGTTAAAGTTCTCCTGTTAAATTTGATTTCAGTGCCATGCCTTCCATCATTTTCGGTCTCTCTCCTCCTCTCTCCGTGAATACTGGGGCCATAATTTCCAAAACTGAGATTCAACAAAAACACGGAATGGAGTATAGGGCCTGGTGGTCAGCACATCCAATTTCCTGGCTACTGATTTTAATAGTTAGAAAATTGGAAGTTCTGGAGCTCAAGCCTGTTGATGTTTGGCCTGATTCTCCAATTTTTTACCATAGAAAGTAGAAGTAGGCCATTTGGCCCTTTGACTCTGCTCTACCATTCATCTTGATCATGGTTGATCATCGAATTTAATGCCCCGATCACTCTTTCTCCAATATCCCTTGATTCCTTTAGCCCCAAGAGCTATATATAATTTCTTCTTGAAATCAGACAATGTTTTGGCCTCAGCTACTTTCTGTGGTAGTGAATTCTGCACATTCACCACCCTCTGGGTGAAGAAATTTCTCCTCACCTCATTTCTAAAGGCTTACCCCCTATCCTCAAACTATGACTCCTAATTCTGAATTCTCCTACTATTGGGAACATTCTTTCTGAATCTATCCTGACTAGCCCTGTTAGAATTTGATAAGTTTCTACGAGATCACCTATCACTCTTCCAACTCCAGAAATCCTAACTTAGTCTGATTTAGTCCCTCCTCATATGACAGACTTGCCATTTCAGGAATCAGCCTGGCAAACCTGCACTGTACTCTCTCTACTGCAAGGACAGCCTTCCTCAGGTAAGGACGTCAAAACTGCACACAGTTCTCCAGGTGTGGCCTCACCAATGTCCTGTATAGTTGCAGCAAAACATCCTTATCCCTATATGCAAATCCTGTCGCTATGAAGGCCAACATATCATTTGCCTTCCTTACTGTCTGCTGAACCTGTGCGCTTACTTTCAGGGACTGATGTACCAGGGCTTCAAGCTCTCATCCATTCAAGTAATAATCCATCTTCCTATTATTGCTACCAAAGGATAACGTCACACTTATCCATATTATACTGCATTTGCCACGCAGATGCCCACACACTCAGCCTGTCCAAATCACACTGAAGCATAGGGTCATTGGGGTTTACAGCATGGAAACAGGCTCTTCGGCCCAACTTGTCAATGCTGCCCTTTTTTTAAAACTCCTAAGCTAATACCAATTGCTCACTTTTGGCCCATATCCTTCTATACCCATCTTACCCATGTAACTATCTAAATGCTTTTTAAAAAACAAAATTGTACCCACCTCTACTACTACCTCTGGCAGCTTGTTCCAGACACTCATCATCCTTTGTGTGAAAAAATTGCCCCTCTGGATACTTTTATATCTCTCCCTTCCCACCTTAAACCTATGCCCTCTAGTTTTAGACTCCCCAACTTTGGAAAAAGATATTCACTATCTAGCTGACCTGTACCCTTCATTATTTTGTAGACCTGTATAAGATCATCCCTCGGTTTCCTATGCTCCGAAGGCAAAAGTCCCAGTCTATCCACCTCTCCTTATAACTCAAACCATCAAGTCCTGGTAGCATCCTAGTAAATCTTGTCTGCACTCTTTCGAGTTTAATAATATCCTTCCTATAATTAGGTGACCAGAACTGCACACAGTATTCCAAGTGTGGCCTTACCAATGTCTTGTACAACTTCAACAAGACGTTCCAACTCCTGTATTTGATGTTCTGACCGATGAAACCAAGCATGCCAAATGGCACCTTCACCACTCTGTCTACTTCTGACTCCACTTTCAAGGAGCTATGAACATATACCCCCTAGATCTCTTTGTTCTGTAACTCTCCCTATCGCCCTGCCCTGGTTCAATCTACCAAAATGTATCATCTCACATTTAGCTAAATTAAACTCCAACTGCCATTCGTCAGCCCACAGGCCCAATTGATTAAGATCCCATTGCAATTGGAGATAACTTTGTTCACTGTCCACTATGCCACCAATCTTAGTGTCATCTGCAAACTTACTAACCATGACTCCTATATTCTCATCCAAATCATTAATATAAATGAAAAACAACAGTGGATCCAGCACATCATTGATCACAGGCCTCCAGTTTGAAAAACAATTCTCTACAACCACCCTTTCGCTTCTGTCAAGAAGCCAATTTTGTATCCATTTAGATACCTCACCCTTTGTGAGATACCTCATCTCTGCATCCTCCTCACAGCTTACCCTTTGTAAGATTTGCAAATTTGGAGATATGCTTTCAGTTCCCTCTTTCAAATCATTAATATATAATGTGAACAGTTGGGGTCCTGGCACAAATCCCTGTGGAACTCCACTAGTTATGGACTGCCAATCAGGAAAAGACCCATGTCAACTCTATGCTTCCTATCTGATGACCAGCTTTCTATCCATCTCAAAACATTACCTGCAATTCCATGTGCTTTAACTTTACATAGTTTGTTACTAGTTAATAAGGCCCAGCAGCAAGAACAGAGTTTTGCAATTTTGGGTCTAAAATAAACTTTACTGATGTCTGCAGTGGAATGTTACATATTTTTAAACAGCCATTCAAAATTAAGGATCATTGGGCCTCTTTATTTTTTGTAAGAAATCCGTCTGCGTCTAGAGGAGCTTTCATCCAAAGAGCATTTCACAGCCCATATTGAGCAGATGTTACTGGGACTTAAGGCACAGGAGGAGAAGAATCAGCGGGCTTTAGATGCACTCCGAGAGCAAATTGAAATGCTGCAGATGGAATCCATGTACGTATATAAATATACAATATAAATAAAAGGTGGAACAGTCGTAGCAAACTGAACAGAAGACAGCATAATGTAAACTTAGAGAATGCCCTCTCTGGAGGGCTTAGTAGTTCCTTTATATTATTTCCAAAAGACATTCGATAAGGTGTTGCACAAAAGCTAAAAGCCCATAGTGTTGGGGGGTAATATATTAACATGGCTAAAGATTGGCTAACTGATTGAAGACAGAAAGTTGGGTTAAGAGGGAAATTTTCAGAATGGTAGCCTGTAACTAGTGGAGTGCCACAATATAACTAAAATTAAAATATATTTATTCTGTTTCTCTCATTGACCTTACTAGTTGATTTTTTTTTAAAAAAATCAGTTGGTGCACATCAATGATGAGTTGTTACAGCACTGTAAAATCCTGATACTATAACTCCAATTCTGATCTTAGAATTTTATGTGTACTCTTTGTGTACAATATTTTACAAATATTCAGTGTGCTAGTATGACTTTGAATGCAACTATTATAACAGCTTAGCAATTTTAATATCTAAATATTAAAGAAACATCAAATTACATTTACAAATCAATCCAATGACAATAGATTGAAGCTGGAAGATATACTTGTGTCAGAGATTTTATCACATTAATGTTGGAATGCCATTTTGTGTTGTGCCTGAGTAAATATTGTAGCACCTTATACATGGCCTCAGCACATGCAAATACTGCAACTTCATTGTGACCCAATTATATTAATTTGTATACAGCATTAGAAGATGTCAACTTATTTTGTATTGCTATACAGTAGTAGTGTGATTGCTTGAGAATGCAGTCTAATTTCCCAATCATATTCCTCAACTAATTTTCAGAAAGTTAAGCACTATTTCAATATTTTAATGCAGCTGTCACCAAAATATTTTCTGATTAAGATGGTCCTTTAGGCCGATGATGTGTAACTTAATTTATGATAATTTTGTGGCATTCAAGTGTTTTCCTTATCATCTAGTTTGTTAGCCAGATTTTATTTTATCATTAAGAGTTAAGTTAGAATGCCAGTCATGGCTAAAGCTCATCTCTGAAAATGAGTCACCTAGCACAAGAGCAGTTAAGACATTTTATTAGGAAAAACATACGAATAGAAAGCTGAAATGTAAAAGTTTATATGTCAGGGAAGTGAGGGGGGTGGCTTCTGCTCTGTAATTAGATTACATAGACTATCAGTCGAACCATTGTTATTTTGACAAAAGTAAAATACATTTCAATTGTGTTGTAAATTCTGTATAATTCTATTGACTTGTGCATATGTTCTTGTCCAAGTGTCAAACAGGATTCAGTCAAAGTTACAGACAACTCTCCTGCAGCAAAAAAGGAAGAAAAAGTCCCTCTTACTTTTGTATCGTTTGCTGGAAGTGACAGTCTATCCACTGAAATAGGGTGCGTAGAATATATTTTAAAAATATAAATGGAATAACATTACCCATTAGTAAATGACTAAACTATGTCAACCCCAAATGTAATTCAGATTTCTATTGTACATTATTATATATTCTACTACACATTATACTTGTGAACATACTCATAGACCGCCTTTGTCAGCCTAACTAAAGCCTTCAACACTTTCAGCCATGAAGGACTCTGGAAGAGTACAAGCCTGTTAGGGTTACCGGACCAATTCGTTCAGATAGCTTGACGGCTCCATGATGGCATGCAGGCCCATGTCCTTAATGGCAATGAGACTTTGACCCCCTTCCCTGTCACCAATAGAGTGAAACAGGACTGCATATTGGCACCAGTCTCTTCAGCATCATGTTCTCAGCAATATTCACTGATGCTTTCCAGGATAAGGACCCAGGTATGGACATCAACTACCAAATTGACAACAAGTTCATCAATCTGCAAAGCCTCCAGGCCAAGACCGAGGTCCTCGTTGATAGGCTGCATGACTTTTTATTTGCTGATGATTGTGCACTAAACGCTGGAAGGGAGGTAGACATGCAGTACGTTATGGACCTGTTCTCCATATCCTGTGATAACTTTAGTCTCTCATCAGAAGACAGAAGTCATGTTCCAACCTGTTCCAGGAAAGCTCAATCAAGAGCCAACAGTGGGAGTAAACATCAGAAGCTGACTGGTGTGGACAAATTCACCCACCTGAGCAGCACTCTCTCACACCGTGTTCGTATTGATAATGAGGCCAATGCTGGAATTGCCACAGCAAGTCTGTCTTTAGGAATACTTCACTATTCACTATGGAAACATAAGCAAGCCTAAAAGCCAAGCTTAAGGTCTACTAAGCAGTCATCCTCACACAAGTGAGACCTGGACTGTCTTACCAGCAACATGCAAAAAACATCAATAGCTTCCACATTGGCTGTCTCCACAAGCTCTTCAATGTCAAGTGCCTAGACAATGTTCCAGACACACAGGTCCCTGGGAGAACCCACATGGTCAGCATCTTCACAATGTTACAACAAATACTGCTTCAATGAGTTGGACATGTCAGCAGAATGCCTGACAACCGAGTCCCTGAGTGAACTGCAGAATGGAGCACAATACTGTAGCGGCCAGAAGAAAAGCTTCAAGGATGGCTTGAAAGCCCTTCAAGGGCTTTAAAATTGACACTGCATCATGGAAGACCCTTGCCCAGGATTGCTCAGTCTGTGGGGAGTGCAATTGATCAAAGCATATGAGGAGCAGCAGATGTTTTCAGCCCAAAACAAGTGCAAAGCATGTAAAAAGCATGAGAATGGTGCCCCTGACTACCTGCCAGCATAATTTTCCTGTCCTCACTACACTAGAACCTTACGTGCCAAGGTAGGACTGATCAGTCACCTTCACACCCACAGCCCAATGCCTGGATGACAAATGAAGATGACCTTAATATTACATGATGAACGAAGAAGATTTGAATGACATTATTTGAATGAATTTCTTTTAAAGTCATAGTGATGTGATGAACCATCACATCGTTTAGATGTGAATGATTTAACATCACATTTGAAATATTTTAACTGCTGCAAATATTACAATTTCTAATCTTAAAGTAGCAGTTTATGCTCTTGCCTTAAGGCAAGTTTAATCTACTTGTATTTTCACATGTGCCTGTCAGAATTTGAGACCTTAGTACCTTTTTTAGATTAGCCAAATGTAACTATCATTCTTAGGAATTTTGAATCATTAAAATAGTTTATTTAACGTTCTTTAGTATCTGAGGTGCATCTTTAATAAAAGATGTGTCCAAAATTCCATTCATTGTAGTAAATCTAGACTTAATATTGAGCTTTATAAATTTTAAGCAACTTGTGTCTATAATTAATGGTCCTTCAGTTGTGTCCTTGAACTTAAGTAGGATGGGCTGAATGGTCTACTGCTGTTCCTATATGCCTATGATTGTCCACATGATGGAAAGTCAGTTTGGTGAACATTTACACCTGCTCAGCCTCTTTCCCAGAGCTCTAGCAAATTTCCTAGGTTCAGTCAAATTTAGGTTTTTTGGACATGTTCGTACCCAGCAGGATTTCCAACTTTTGGGGCGGGGTAGAAGGAAATGCAAACTTCAGACTTTGAATGCAATGGGACTGTCAGGCAGCTGAAAAGAAAATGCCACCTTTTAAAATAATTTGCAAGTTTGTGCTGTGTGGTGTAATTTTTAAATTCAGAGCTATAACATGGTACCATTCAATGATGTCATGGTTGTGATGATAGGAAACGATTTATGATTTATCCCCTTCCATTACCATACCCTGGGAATATTCTGATTTATTTGTTAGACACATCAGCTCTTGAGCAAATTCTTTTTGATGGGGAGCAAGTATAATAGGCAAACGTTTGCTGCCTCACTCATCCCAAACCATAAAATCCCACCCGAGGTCAATGGACCTTTCCATGTTCCGCCCCTTGCCCGCTTTGAGTCCCGTGGTGCGTGGGGCAGTAAATTTTCATCAATGTGTTGTGTCTGTCCCAGATCCATTCAGAGTCAGCATAAAATGAGTGAAAAATCTTACTTCAGTTTTTTTCTTGACAAATGCTTTAAATGTTAGGTAACTAAATTGCAGATGGCCACTTACCTGTCCAGTTAATTTTCCTGCTTTGCTTTGCAGCAAAACATTATTCACAAATTTAAAACTTCCAAGTGAGCAATGAGACTCCTTGGACTGTATTGGTTTGATGTTTCACCTTGCATGAATTCTGTATACTTGTAGTTAAGTCAGGCTGCAGAAAGAAGCATTGTGAATTTTGGCTGAATTTTGAACCATTGTAATAGATATGGGATCAGTGTTTACTTGGAATTAAGCAATGAAAGCTTACTTTCATATTGCCAGCAGAAAAGGACCAACATGATGAAAGGACAGGTAGCTACTGAACTTCACCAAACCACTAGCTGAATAATATTTCACTGCTTATTAACTACTCCTGGCAAGTCAAAGAAGAGAAAGAATAGAGGAATTTTTTTTGACACACTGATTTATTTGAACATCAACCTTCCTACTGTGTGTACTCGATAAAGATTGAAGAAAAAGTAAAAGAGTAGGGAAACGGAACAAAATCGATAAGCTTTGAAAAAAATGGCGTAAGTATGATGGGCTCAATTGCTGCATCCTGCCTGTAAAGATTCAGGATTCTACTAATTGTATTATTTTTGAAATGAAAACAGAAAATTCTGAAACAGTTAGTTTCTCCAATGAAGGAAGAAAGAACAAATAATGTTGTTCATGATGGATACCTTTCATTGGCCTTAATGTTTAATTTGCAAAATATAAAGAGCCTGATGTTTCAGCAGATTGCTTTACTGGTCCAAATAAGCTGAGGTTAAGGAATATTAAAGCTGGAGGCTTAACCCGCTACACTATCCTAAGGTAAGATCTACATTTTCACATTATGGTTTCTACATTTCTTTCCAGTGCACTGAAACTAGTCTATCTTCAGAGTGGTGGCAATGATCCTAATATTCTTGCACAGATCCATGGCCTTCAGGCAGAGGCCCACCGCCTGGAAAAGTCTGCACGTCCACCGAAGGAGAAAAAGAAAAGTATGTAGAAATCAGAGTCAAATTTATAGAACTAGATATACTCTTTGTTCTAATTTTGGAAAATGGCTACTCTCGAAGAAATAATACATGTTGTCAAAGAGATAGAACCTTGTTGTTAAATCCAGATAAAGGATGTAAATGTCCTAATTTGGGAACTGTGACATTCGTTATACATTACAGAGCACGAGTCGCCACAGAGGTCACTGGATGCTGAACTCCTCGCTGTGGAACTTGAGAACCAGCGTCTGGAAGATGAAATTTTGAAACTAAAGCTTCAGCGAGAAAGGAGGAATCCTGATGATGGTAGGTCTTGGACTCTCAGAAATGACCCTCAAATATATGGTTACCAATTACAAAAATAATTTAACACAATGTTAATGAATACCTTTAGATGATCAGCCTACTGTTTTCAAAATTGCAGACATGATTAAATAATCACTAAACTTCGAAGCTGCTGAAATATAGTTGCACATGTGTATTTTCTTAAGAATTTATCCAGTCAAAGACTGTGCAAGAAAATGAAGCCTATATTGAACAGAGTTAATTGAAAGTTGCACGGTTACTGAGAGTTTCAATGCATTGGTCTTAATGTTAGAACTTCAGCTTGTTAATCATATATGTGCCGTGCTTTGACTTGCATCTTATTTAAAATGTTGTAATTTCACTGGCTGTCATTTTCATTCCTTAAACCTTGTTGGTGAATCCAGATAAAGAATGTTTTAAAAAAAAAAATCTTATGTTGCTGATGATTGTAATTTTAGAAAAATTTAATAAAAATATGATTGGAATAGGAAACATTGTCTGTTGTTAATAAGATAATATTTCATTCGGTATGAAGAAAAACATTAATGACTAAAGGCAACGTGGATCGAGAGAAGACCATTCAATCCATGAACGCAAGTCTCTGTAGACCATCGAATCCCTACAGTACAGAAAGAGGCCATTCAGCCCATCAAGTCTGCACCGATCACAATCCAATCCAGGCCCTACCCCCATATCCCTACATATTTACCCACTAATCCCTCTAACCTACGCATCTCAGGACACTAAGGGCAATTTTTTTTTTAGCACGGCCAATCAACCTAACCCACACATCTTTGGACCGTGGGAGGAAACCGGAGCACCTGGAGGAAACCCACGCAGACACGAGGAGAATGTGCAAACTCCACACAGACAGTGACCCAACCAGGGAATCAAACCCAGGTCCCTGGAGCTGTGAAGCAACAGTGCTAACCACTGTGCTACCATGCTGCCATGCCTACTTTTCTGTATCAATCTATTCAATTTAAAAGGGGAAATTCCGCGAAGTGTTTCCCTGTCCTCTTCTCTACAAGTAAATTGCATTCTATATTATTTAGCTACATCAGTTGTCATCTTGATATGCCACATCCATGCTCTTTGAACTGAGGAATGATCACATTCGAGCTAGCATTCAGCAATTTCTGCAAGAGCGAATTAATGTGAGTGTTGGAAATTCTCAGCAGGCCAGGCAGCATCTGTGGCGAGAAGCAGAGTTAACATTTCAAGTCAATGACCTTTCATCAGAACAGAAGGAAAATAGATACTTGAGTTTTAAAGCAGTTAAAAGGGGCAGGAAGGAAAAAGGGAAGATCTGTGATATGGTGGTGGGCAGAAGAGATTAACTAACAACAGAGTGCAAAAGCCAAAGGAAGTGGTAATGGATATAGTAAAGAGACAAAAGTTGTGTCTTGATGAGGCATGATTGGTTACATAACCATCTGAATGTAACATGGAAAGATAAAGAACAAAGCAACCCAAAAAACAGTCAAAACCCAATTAGAATAAGATGGTGGCCGAGATTATGGGCTCAAGTTGCTGAATTCAGTATTGACTTCAGAGGCTTTTGGGTGCTGAGACAAAAGATTGATCTGACAGATTAACTCTGTTTCTTTCTCCATTGATGCTGCCTGGCCTACTGAGTCTTTACAGCATTTCTGTTTTTATTCATATGATCTGATTTGGATACTTAAGTTTTATTTTTAAACTTGTACGTACACAAGTTTACTTTAAATCATAATCTTTCAATAGAACTTTTTAAAATCCATTCTATGGAAAATGGACTGGAATCCCCAAAATGTGATGCGTTTTCCCAAAGATGTGTGCTCAACACAAATGATTGCCAATTTTGCTGAAACCCAGGAGCCCATGAACAACATGGATACCTGCCTGAGAAATGTGCAGCTTGTCTTACTTATGCCTCTATTTGTGGTGATTATAATTCCACATCTAATGTATGTCTGTGCCCTGATGGGCCTGAGTTGCCTGTGCAGCTCCTGTGATTACACTAGGAGAGGCGATGACCTACTAGTATTATCACTAGACTAATCCAGAAACTCAGCTAATGTTCTGGGGATCTGCATTTTAATCCCTCCAAATGATGGAATTTGAATTCATTAAAAAAAAGTCTGGAATTAAGAATGTACTGATGACTGGGGGCGGGGTTTGGAGGGGACAGTTTAGAACGGAGTTGAGGAGGAATTTCTTCACTCAAAGGGTGGTGAATCTCTGGAATTCTCTGCCCATTGAAGTGGTGGAAGCTACCTCGTGGAATGTAATTAAGTCACGGGTAGCTAGATTTCTGATAGACAAGAGAATTAAGGGTTATGGGGAGAAAGTGGGAAAGTAGAACTGATCCACTTCAGATCAGCCATGATCTTATTGAATGGCGGGGCAGGCTCAAGGGGCTGGATGGCCTACTCCTGCTCCCATTTCTTATGTTCTTGTGTTCTTATGACTGTGAAATCATGGTTGACTGTCGGAAAAACCCATCTGGTTCACTAATGTCCTTTAGGGAAGAAAATCTGCCGCCCTTATTAGTCTGACCAGCGTGAATCCAGAGCCACAGTAATGTGGTTGACTCAACTGCCCTCAAAGGGCCACTAGGGATGGGCAATAAATGCTGGCCAGCCAGTGACACCCATGTCTCATAAGCCCTTGACTTGTCATTCCATCGCTCAAATAAAAGAACCATGCTCAATGAACAGCTCACCCTGTTCACAGGCAGTATACCTCTGGGCCTACCATGTTACTTTTTGAACTGATTCAATAGCTTAGCTGCACCTCTTCCTGCCCCTTTAGTTTGTACAATATAAGGTCTCCCTGGATTATGAAACTCTAGAATTATTTGATGCGCCACATGCTGGTGTTCAGAGCTGATCAACCAATTCCTCTGCCTGAAATAATTTCGGATCTCAGCTTCACGTTTGGAGAGCCCTTGATTTTAAGAAATTTGGTCAACAACTTCTGCAGTTGCCAGAATTAGACTGCTAACATTGGCATTAAGCCTGATCTAGTTTTTTTTCTGACTAGCTTGCCAATAACTCTCTTGGCATTGGTTGTGCTCGATTTAATATGTCAAACTGTAATGATGCACTTTCACAGACTTCATTAGAAACACAAGAGGTATTTATTATTGAAAAAAACTGTACAGCAGCCAGTACTGCTGCCCTATTCTCTATATATCTGCTGCCTGAGAGAGGACTCCACCCCCTGGAATAATGGGACACTGTCCCAATTGGTCCCCCAAGCTAGATATTTTGATGCCCTTAAAGGGATAATTATTACAATTCACACATCCCTCCCTCTGAACTCGTTTATACAATCTTCAATAACTTAAGTTAAGGAGTCCTAAATTCTAAGTAACCATTATGTACGTGAGTTGGACAATTATAAATCAAGCCTTTGAGAGATTTTTCTGTTTCTTGTAGAGCAGCCTAATTCTATAGTAAAAGATGCTTCCAGAGATCAATATTAACAGGATCTGTAATAATGGGTACCACTTCTCACACAGGCAGGTTATTACTATTCGTTTCCATGGAGACATCAGTTATATCTATTACAGGTTGATCAGATACCTCTGGTTCGAAAACATTTCCTGATGACAACACTGACTTCTGCAGTGTCTCTCTCTCTATTCAAATAATCCATATGTTTGTGAACAGTCTATCCCTTCTTCTCTACTTGGTATGACAGGGGCCTGGTTTCAGAGACAATAATTCTGGGGATTCAACTTGATCCACTACCAAAGATCCATATTACGACACCATGTCATGTTATGTGCTTAATTTTTTTTTGTTATTGCAGTGGTGATGGCTCATTGATCAGATCTTGAGGCTTGTGTGTTTAAACATAAACGTTTATTGGTAGGTTTTCATTGTGTATTCCAAATTTAGTCTTGCATGGAACACTTCCATACAGGCTTACTGCTTATTGAATTCAATCCTAGAATGTTCTCTGACTATGTGACTACATACTTCACTCTGTGGGTGATGCCACACTCCAGTTTCACATTGACCCTTGCTTTACTGTGTATCTTTTTTGATTTGATTTATTTTTGTCACATGTCTTAGTACACAATGAAAAATATTACTTCGTGTGCACTATACAGACAAAGCATGCTGTACATAGAGAAGGAAAGGAGATGGTGCAGAATGTAGTGTTACAGTCATAGCTAGGGTGTTGAGAAAGATCAGCTTCATACAAGGTAGGTCCATTCAAAAGTCTATTGGCAGCAGGGAAGAAGCTGTTCTTGAATCTGTTGGTACTTGACCTCAGACTTTTGTAATGTTTCCTGATGGAAGAAGGTAGAAGAGAGAATGTCCGTGGTGCGTGGGGTCCTTGATTACACTGGCAGCTTTTCTGAGGCGGTGGGAATGTAGCAGGGTCAATGGGTGGGAAGCTGGTTTGTGTGATGGACTGGGCTTCTTTCACAGCCCTTTGTAGTTTCTTGAGGTCTTGAACAGAGCAAGAGCCATACCAAGCTGTGATACAACGAGAAAGAATGCTTTCTATGGTGCATCTGTAATGGCTGGTGAAAGTCATAGTGACATGCCAAATTTCCTTAGCCTCCTGTGAAAGTAGAGGCGATGGTGGGCTTTCTTAATTATAGTGTTGGCACGGAGGGACCAGGTCAGGTTGGTGATCTGGACACCTAGAAACTTGAAGCTTTTGACCATTTCCACTTAGTCACCATTGATGTAGACAGGAGCATGTCATCCACTACGCTTCCTGAAGTTGATGACTATCTCTTCCATTTTGTTGACATTAAGGGAAAGATTTTCGTTGTTGCATTAGTTCACCAGATTTTCTATCTCCTTCCTGTACTCCATCTCATCAGCTTACATTATAATATCTGCAGGCGCATATCATCACAATGCAACAAAGTCTTATGTCTTGACAGTTCTTTCACAATCTTGGTATGTCATATATGAAGGCATGGTCTGCGTACTCTGTTTCTCTAGGTTGTGTGATAAAGTTTCTTTCCAGCAGTTCAATTCAGCATTTTTTTCATCAACCATTTTATCATATTGATTCTTGTGCTTTTCTATTAGTGTGACCATTTCAACAATCTTGTTCTGGCACATTATCTCAGTTTCTTTTGCTGTCTGAATTGCAGATTCTGCTGTCAATTTTAATATTTCCATCTCTTCAGTTAGTTTCTCGTTCTCAAGTTTCCTTTCTTCAAGTTCTTATTCTCCCAATTCAATTTTATACCGGACTTATTTTTATTTTCTAGTTTCTTTTGTCCATGGCATTCAGATTATTCACAGTAAAAAGTCTGACAACACCAGGTTTTAGTCCAACCTATTTATTTGATAATATTCTCACAAGCTTTCGAGGGGTTACCCTCTTCGTCAGGTGAATGGAGAGTTCTGGCCTCAGACAGAGCATATAAAGCACAGACAGTTTAGAGATTACTGATTAAAATGCGAATCCTTACACCTAACCTGCTGTTCAAGACCTGAAGTGGCTGATAATGTGAGTGGTAGGAGCATGGATACCATCATCACACGTGAGAATACCATCCACCAGGTACATGGTAAATACTCTTGCAACTCGGCCAACATTGTCTACCTGATACGTTGCAAGAAAGGATGTCCCGAAGCATGGTACATTGGGCAGACCATGCAGACGCTACGACAACGGATGAATGAACATCGCTCGACAGTCACCAGGCAAGACTGTTCCCTTCCTGTTGGCGAACACTTCAGTGGTCACGGGCATTCAGCCTCTGACCTTCGGGTAAGCATTCTCCAAGGCGGCCTTCACGACACACGACAGCGCAGAGTCGCTGAGCAGAGACTGATAGCCAAGTTCCGCACACATGAGGACGGTCTCAACAGGGATCTTGGGTTCATGTCGCACTATCTGTAACCCCCGTGACTTGCCTGGGTTTGCAAAACCTCACTTACTGTACTGTCTGGAGACAATACACATCTCTTTAAACTGTGATCAGTGCTCCTACCACTCACATTATCAGCCACTTCAGGTCTTGAACAGCAGGTTGGGTGTAAGGATTCGCATTTTAATCAGTAATCTCTAAACTGTCTGTGCTTTATATGCTCTGTCTGAGGCCAGAACTCTCCATTCACCTGACGAAGAGGGTAACCCCTCGAAAGCTTGTGAGAATATTATCAAATAAATAGGTTGGACTAAAACCTGGTGTTGTCAGACTTTTTACTGTGTTTATGCCAGTCCAACGCCGGCATACCCACATCATTCAGATTATTCACCATTGTCTCATTAATTTCTCCTTTTCGTCAATTTTTGCAACTTTTTTTTTCAAGTTTGCTGGCACTCATTTCATCTTGTTGTTTTAACGTCTTCTCTAGAACTTTAATTCTTTTAGCCAATTCCTCTTTATTTTCCTTGTTCCTAGTTTCTTTTGACATCTTTAATTTCTGTGCTTCTCCCAAGGGGAATCCATCATATTCTTGCTGGGCATTTCACAAATAGAACCTTCCTTTCTACTTGTCTTAAGTTCAGCCAAACCCTTTTGGCTTTTGAGCCAACAAAATATTTCCAGTCTGCAATTTTCTTATTGCCCTTCACTTGGTCACTTATTGTCTTTTTTTTTGCCCTCCTTCTGGGGGTCTTTCATTGCCCTTCTTCTGGAGTCTTTTGTTTCTTTCCTTCTGGAGTCTTTTGTTTCCTTCTGGGGTCTTTCAGTGCCCCTTCCTCACCTATGGACCTTTGAGAGTTGCCCTGTATCTGAGATCTTCTCCAATTACCCTGTTGTAGCCATTTGTTCCTCCTTGTGGCTGCTGCTTTCGTAGCATTGCCACTTTAAATGCATTACTGTTTTAAGACTTCTCATTTGTTTTAAACTTAGCTGTCAACAGCTGCAGGCTTTCTCTCTCTATTTTTCTTGCGCTTTTGAAGTTTTGACACCAACCTGGCAATTCTTTTCTTGAACTTGAGAAAGCTCTTTCAGCGATCTTTGGAGTTTTTATTTCTTTTGGCTGGTTGGACATTCTTTTTGTTTGATGTGCCTGTTTTTTTTTCACTTGCACACAAAATTGTTGGGGGGGTGGTGGTGGTGGTAGTAGTGTTTTTTTTTAAACTGGTTGACTTTTCTTTATTAAAAGATTGAGGATTCCTCTTCTTTAAATTTGGAACTTCTCTTCTTGAAGTCTATCAGTGTAACGATTGCTGCATGGAACCGTCACAGACACTGCTCTGATCAGGAACATATGTCAGTTTCAGCCTCTTCATTTTCCCACACTTTGGAACACCCCCTGCAGCTACTTGGGGCATTTATCCCTTTACTAAAAACACTACTTTCTGTGTCCTCTATCCCCCTTCAA
The DNA here is from genome assembly GCF_965287045.1 of Carcharhinus amblyrhynchos. NCBI lineage: Eukaryota > Metazoa > Chordata > Chondrichthyes > Carcharhiniformes > Carcharhinidae > Carcharhinus > Carcharhinus amblyrhynchos. The sequence continues at coordinate 33,655,473 of NC_137332.1, read as the reverse complement.
AAACTTTGCAGCGACTCTTTAGTTTAAGTTCTATTCTTCTAAAATGAAAGCCACATCCCTTACTTCTCAGGATGATTTTTCTCTTGTTTAATTTTCGCTTTATGTTTCTAAACTTTTGACTGCACTGGCCAATTCGGATCTGCTCTTTTCCTATCCCTCACTGATCCTTTCAGTCCCCCTTGCCTCCTTGTCAACAATGTAAGTGGAGGTATGTTTCTGCATTTTGCTCAACCTTCTTGTGGATTGTGACTGAGGGGACTTGCATATTCTCTCCAATGCCCAAGCAGCTTGGAACTGCTCATATTTCCTGATTCTACATTACTCAGGGTTAGGCAATACTTCACATCTCAAATGCATCTATTTGCCCAAAGAGAGGCATGCAGGTGAGTATTTTTTTCTCTGACTTTAATTAAAACAGAATACTCACAGGTATTGGGCTAGAGGCAGTGCCATCATAATTTTATCCTTTTCACAAGATGTAATGATGCAGTTTCACAGACTTCATTAGCAACACAAAAGGCGTTTATTAAGAAAAAAAACTGTATCGTAGCCAGCATGGCTGCTCTGGTTCCCCTACATGTCTACTGCCTAATAGAGGACTCCACCCCCAGGATGATTAGCCAGGTGACCTTGACTTTCCTGTGTTGCCCTTTAAGTGGAAATCACCACTAATCATGACAGAAAAGGACCTACATGAATAAACTACCTGTTTCATGGTATCTATGTAATTAAATATTCCAGCTAAACTCTGGCAATGAATACTCCCGCAGTCTCTAAATATGGGACATTTTGAGGTGATGATATGGAATTAACCTTTGACATCTGCATAACTGGCCATCTTTTACCTTGGGTAGCTACATTCTGGAGATCTGATCCAGAAACGCCTCACTTCTCCTTTACAGGCACTTGTGGTCAACTGGCTGCTTAAAAACTTAAGGAGGGAATCCCTGAGCATGGAGCATCATTGGGAGTAAATGAAGAGTGTGGTGTGGAGGGCATTGTACAAGAGGCAGGAGTGTGTAGCAGACGTTATAGCAAGTGAGAGAGCATTGAGAAAAGCTGTGAAAATGCACTGCTTGATGAACCGTGGATGACCTTCAGCAGAGGCCCTGTAAGGCAAGTGCAAAACTAATCTTTGTGAGGCCCAGTGGAGCAGGAGTTCTCCTTTTGAATCCACAAATGAACTTTTGTGCTGCTGTTGCTCCAGAAACTGTTTGGTGAAACATGTAAGGTTTAATCAAATGCATTCATTCATTGGACCACGGCAGGAGTAGGAAGCAGAGGAGCACTAATGAACTGGGTAAGGATCAAGATGGCAAAGTACCTGAGAGGAAAAGAAAAAAAACCATGACCAGGTGGCTAAGGGGAAGTGTGGAGAAAGAAGGACCAAAAAAAGGGGTGAACACTTGCATGTGAAACAAATCTTATCAGTGTCATCTGAGCAATACATAGACTGAGGGATTCTATCACTACTGCCTCCTCTGTGGTCTATTGAAGTATGACTGGATGTTGGGCAGTTAAGATAAATTCCTGATCGTAGGGGACATTGAGTTTGCTGTGCAAGTATCCAAAGAAATTGAACCCAAGTACGTGAAGTATAATACTACAATATTGACAGAATACTTGACTTTAAAATAGTGTCTCAATTACATCAGTCTGCCCTAACCCAATGATGAAGGGCCTTCTCTGTCTCTTTGACCATGGCCTCACCTCCATTGCTTGTAGGATCTGGTCAGGGGTATATAACAGGTGAATGCCTCTTCTGCAAAGACTGCAGGGGGCTTGCCCTAAGTGATGACCTCTGACTGGTGTCTGCTGCCTCTGTCTCCGTGCCTGAGCTAGAATCTTCATTGTCCAGATGACTAGTTCTCCTCTTTTTAGAGGATAGAGCTTTCCATCCACATGCTGATGTGAAAGACACTGATGGCGACGAGTCCTAGAAATAGTTGCTTCTGTGGAGAGCTCCCTGTGACAGAGGTTATATAAATGCTTCTTTAAGGTCTTCTACCTGGTTCTCACCTTAAGACACCAGCCCTGTTTTCTTGAGAATAACTCTGCCTATGGAATGATGAAGTCATGATGACTCTGAACCTCATGGACACTCTGCCAGTTTCTGTCAAGTAAACCTAAAAGGACCCCATGTTGACAAAACTGCTTCATGTCATCCTAAGTGGTGTACCACAAGGATATCCCATAGAGGATTTGAAACCTAATTTCTCTAAATATCAGGATTGAATATAGAAGATGCATCATTTTATGGGGAACCAAGGTGGTTGTCTCGTGCCCTGGAAACCCTGGGACATCATCCATTTTCAAAGGAGGAGATAGGTTGGTGGGTGGAAGCAGGCAGCTCAAGGCGTCTGTGTTGGCTATGTCTCTTCCTGGACAATATTCTAAGGTATATTCATAGGCACCTAAAAGCAGTGCCCAGCAATGGATCTGAGCTGATGTGATGGGAGGAATCATCTTGTCTTCCTCGAAGAAGTCCAACAGTGGTTTGTGATTGGTTACTATCGTGAAATGTCAACCGTAGATGTACACATGGAACCTTTTCGCCATGAACGAGCACCATGGCCAAACTTTCTTTTTTGACCTGGGCATACTTATTCTCTGTATCCACTAGGATTCATGATGCCCATGTGATGGGACATTTCCATCGTCCCAACGGCGCAATAATACTGCAGGGGGAGGCGTTGCAGGTTACAATGAGTGGCCTTGGTGATCATAATGGGCTAGTATATTTGCTGACAGCAATTTTTGTTTAGCATTTGCAAAGACTTTGTCTTGTGGCATTTGCCATGACCTTTTCTGATTTTTTTTTTAACTATACTTGGAGGACCAGCAGAATTGCCACTTTCAGCATAAATTTTCAATAGTAATTTATGAGACCGAGTACAGTACTCCTTATCTTCCTTGGAGTTGGAGCCCCTTCTATGGTCTTCACCTTCTCTTTGACAGGGTTAAGTATTATCAACTCTGTACTGAGGCATATTTCCTCATTGAACTGGGATACGCATTTTTCCCTTATTTAAATGCTCATCGGCATCAGAAAAAAGCCACAAAACTGCCTCCAAATGTTCCTTTGCAGTAGCATCTGAGATTACAATGTCATGCAGATAGGCTACCACTCTGGGCATCCCTTGAAAGAGGTCACCCATTACCCTTTGAAAAATGGTGCAAGCCAAAGACACATCAAAAGGGCAAACAAGTATACTTATACTATCCTGTGTGTGTATTTATGGTGACATACCTCCTGGTTGACACCTCAAGCTCCAGTTGAAGGTAGGCGTGGCTCATGTGTAATTTGGAAAGTATGTGACCCCCAGCCAGCTTTGAATACACCTTCTAAGTGTAGCATAGGGAATCTGTCTAAGTGGGAGGCTCTATTGGCCTTCAATTTATGATCCCCACAGACGGACCAAATCATCAGATGTTAAAACTGGGGCTATTGGAGCTGCCCATTCAGCAAATTGTACTGGGTGCACAATGTCAAGTTCCTCTGGACATTCCAATTTGGCCTCCACTTTGGCACATAGGACATCGAGAACTGGTCATGCCTTGAAGTATTTTGGTTGGGCTTCTGGGTCCATATCAAACTTTGTCCTGGCGCCTTTAATCTTCCTGTAGCCTTCTTGGAACACTTTGGGTTACTTCCCAATGACTTTGTATAATTTTCCAGTACCCGTTGTAAAGATCTGTTGCCAATCCAGGCAGATTTTCTGTAGCTAATCCCTTCCCAAAAGGCTGGGCCCTGGTCCTTGCACCACTGTTAGGTGGAGTTGCACTGTCTGCTGACCGTGGATAATTGGGGTTATGGTGGTCCCAACAATGTCGGCATTCCCCAGGGAATGTGGCCAATCTAGCCTTGCTGTCCTGCAGGCTTAAAGGCAAAATTCCCAATTGGAGTTTCCTATGTCTATCTTCATGTCGAAGGGGTAGCCATTTACCCGGAGTTTAATCTTGATTGGAACCATTTTGGGTGCAGTGATCAATTTATCTGCATCAATTCCTCATTCTTGGGCTGGTTTAACTAGTTTGTTTGCTCTTCAGTAAAGGGGTAGTATACTTGTTTCGGTAACCTTCTTTGGGGCAGACCTGATGACTACAAGTGCAACACGGATGTCTCGCTCCTTACTGTATTGTTGAGAGACTTCCCATCTATGTTCTGGAATCTTGTGGCCTCTGGCTCCACTCATCATTTCTTGGTTGCATTTGGAAGGTGTGAGCGGGGAACTTGGAGTTTGGAGGTTGGCCAAGGTTGAGGGTAATTCCATATATGGACTCCTGATGCTCCTGGACTCCTTTTCTTTTCACAGGAAAGCGCCAGTTCTATGGCTTTCTTGAGGTCTCTCAGTAGCTTCCTTTGAGTAGTATTGTCATTAATCCCATATAATAAACGGTCCCTTAATATTTCTGGAAAAGCTGACCCATACTTAATGTTCTGTCAGTTTCTGCAGTCTCGTCAAGAATTCAGTGACTGGTTCCCAAGGGATTCTATTTACCATATTAAGCCAATAACATTGTGATATAACAGAAGGTTTAGGGTCATTGTGATCCAGTACCACATCTGGCAAGTAAATCCACTACTATGATGTACTGACACTAGTCCCTGCCTCAGACTACAGTTCAGCAGGCCCAGTCCTACACCTGCCTTATAACAGGCTCAGGTAAGTTCCAACTGGACAGGCCACAGGCTGTTACCATGGGAACATGTATTCAACAAGCCCCTCGGAGATCAATCAGTGATTTCTCGTGGACTTTGTGGGGCTTATCACAGAGATTTGCGAACAATGATGGAAATAGTTTTTATCTTGACAGGTATTTATAGCATTCCAACAAGCAAAGATGATCAAATTTTGTTTCTCTCTCCTGCACATCACAATCCTTGTTGAACAAGTTCTCTAATCTGATCATGTATGTGAGGAGAACAGTAAAAGTTCCAAAGCTGTTGTAGAAATGTTCATTAACCGGAGTATTGTGTTTGAGTGATTGTAAAAAAAAATAAAGGTTTTCTGTGTTTTGGTTTAGAATTGGAAAAAGAAATGCAGGAGATGCATCGCGAGCATATAAACAAAGTTAATGACCTGCAAGGAGAAATTGAGATGCTGAAAAGTGAAGCCAACAAAATGCGAGTGCGAAGAGGGTTAAGATCACCACCACATCTGCTCCCACCCCCTCCCCCTCCCCCTCCCCCACATCCACCTTTGAACCAACACACTCAGGTGCCTCAGACGGTAAGAGCAATTCTGTGCTCTGCTGGTCAAAATTTGTTAAGTTCCATGTAAAGTTTTAAGGTTTCCTGCCATTTTGATCATTTTGGTGGAAGTAGCAGAGAGAGTTTGAGTAGCTATTTAATAAATTTGTGTAGTACATTTACGAGAATTTTTTTCATGAGTGGGTACTTGATCAGATGTTCAGAGTTCGCCATTTGGAAAATGCTGTGGACAATTTCATTATTTTCATTTAAACATTCACACCATTTGCACGTGGGTTCTGGTGGTGTTAATCTTTGTGAGTTCTGTTACTTTACTTGATTAAATCATAATCCATTGTATTGGAAGGCACATAATTTGTGGATATTTTCATTAAAGCATATGAACAACCATCCTATCTCAAAAAATCAAGTGTTTGAAAAAATAATGTTTACTATGTATTTTCTTCCTTGTAACTTTATACTTTACTTTGGTTCCTTCCCCTGACTTTTACCACGGATCTTCATTAACGCCCAACCCAGAATGGTGGGATGAAAATCTCCCCATATGAAATAAAATCTGATCTCAAAACACTGATATCCTGTATCAAACCAGGCAAAGGAGCACAGCACAAAACTGCTCACAGTTCATAATGTTTTCAATACCATTCAGTGAACACCTGGTTTACCATGATATCGAATGTTAAGAAAACTTGAAGATTAGGTTAGAATTAAGGCATATGGTGCTGACAAGGAAGTGAGAAGTTTGCTCAGTATCAAACGTCTGCTAAAAGTAACTTGAAAATGTTGATGCTCTAGCATTGAATTCGCAAATTAGCTAAATTGTGCTCGTGTTTCACGCTATGATAAAATCCAAGCACTCACAAAATGTGTGAACACATTAAACAAATCTCACTATTTTATAGGACCACGTCAGACCTCAGACACCAATGATTGCCAAACATTTACTGGATCCTCCAGATGCTTTAGGCCCTGCACCCTATGACCCAGCGTAAGTACCAACATTCTTGCTTCTTACAGATTCAATTATTTATATTCTCTGCAGCATCCAATTGACACACTCCATATCATTTTTAACCAACATCCTACACTTGTGAGTTAATTTTTCAGCCATAGACCAAGTTATGTTGCAACATAGAAGTATATTTTAATTTTCATTGTGAATAATCTGAACTGTGTAAAACATTGGTTAGGCCACAGTTAGAGTACTGTGTGAAGTTTTGGTTGCCACGCTATAGGAAGGATCTGATTGTACTAGAGAGGAAACAGAAGAGATTCATCAGGATGTTGCCTGGATTAGAGTATGTCAGCTATGAAGAGAGGCTGGGTAGGCTGGTGTTGCTCTCCTTAGAGCAGAGAAGGTTTAGAGGGGGTACCTGATGGAAGTGTACAAAATTATGAAGGACATAGGACACTTTTCCCCAACGTGGGGGGTGGGAGTCAATAACCAGGAGGCATAGTTTTACGGTAAGGGGCAGTAGATTTAGAGAGGATTTGAGGAAAAAGCTTTTTCACCCAGAGGGTGGTGGGAATCTGGAACTCACTGCCTGAAAGAATGGTGGAGGCAGGAGCCCTCATAACACTTGAGAAGCATGTATATGAGCAATACAGACCAATTGCAGGAAAATGGGATTCGAATAGATAGATGCATGATGGCAGGCACAGACACGATGGGCTGAAGGGCCTCTTTCTGTGCTGTGAACCTATGACTTTTTTCAATTGACGTGGGAGTGTCATGTACAGAAGTACACAAAGAAGTAAATTTGATGGGTGGCTTTACACTGATTGGAAAAGAGAAAATCTCATTCAAAAACCTAAATGTGGTTAGTTCATCTTCTGATCAAAGTAATACTGGATTAGCTCAATAAATATGTGCTTGAATTGCATGTGTGCAATTAAAGATTCCATCACAAAAATCCTACATCAGACTTCTTTTGCAATGTGCAATAAGTGATGACATCCATCACAGAGGCTCCAGTATCCAAATTATTTGAGAATGACAAGCTTTTTGCCATTCCTTGCTGTAGAATGTGTGGAGATTTTAAAGAAGAATTCAACTTAAAAATCAAAAGTTGCTTTTGTTAGTAATTTTTTCATGTTTAATGTTATAAAAGAAATGACTACGCTGTTTGTATGATACAATACAAAACAATTTGTAAGTGCCGTCACAGGAACTGGAAAGCACAATGGAAAGAAATGTTAATACACTATGGGTATTTGAAAACAACATCATCACTAAACAGAAATAACATCCCAAGATGTAACGCATTGTCTCCCTTTTGCTACAGGTTTGATGTTTTTGCTGCAAAGCTATTCTTGAACTTGGTATATTTAAAAAAGCATTGTTTCACAACTAATATTTCTGATTCCAGGGCAGGATTTGTTGTCTTTTATGATTTTCTTCTTGGCCTTCTTCCAACATATCGCCTTATTCGTTTGGTTACTGGATTGTATAATAATGGACAGGAGATGGGGAAGCCGTCTGCCTTGCCAGCAGTGTACTGTGAAATGGGAGGCGGGCCTCACTACATGTCTGAAGGAGTCAAAGGCAACTTTGCAATATTATCTGCAAAGCAGCCAGTGCCAAGGTAATAGCAATATATGCTATGGACAGAATGTATATGCTCTATTACAGTCTATAATGGGCATGTTTTCTATGGAAGGTGAAGTCTCTCCTTATCATTGGAGTGTGTATTCCATTTAAAATTTTCAGCTGCAAATTTTTGTGACTTTAAGATAAGCGCACGTGCCCACGTGATGGCCTAATGGTATTATCATTAGACTATTATTCCAGAAACTCAGCAAATGTTCTGGGCACTTGTGTTTGAATCCCACCACAGCAGGTGGTGGAATTTGAATTCAATAAAAAATATCTGGAATTAAGAATTTACTAATGATCATGAAACCATTGTCGATTGTCAGAAAAACTCATCTGGTTCACTAATGTCCTTTAGGGAAGGAAATCTCCCATCCTTACCTGGTCTGGCCTATATGTGACTCCAAGGCCACAGCAATGTGGTTGATTCTCAACTGTCTTTGGGCAACTAGGGATGGGCTACAAATGCTGGCCGGCCAGCAACACCCATGTCCCACGAATGAATAAAAAAAAATTCAAAACCTGTTATAGGTAAAGATAGTGCACTTTATAGGTTATACTGAATTCAACCTCTGATTTATGATTCTGGTCTCCCACATAGCAGGCCAGTGGTCTCTTGAATGGAGTTGATGCTTTAAAGTTAAAGTGAGGATCTTATAAAATGGGGGGTTCACAACAAGTTTGTGAGATTTCTGCTAGTCAACTATCCAAGAGGTTGGCTCTCATGTGAACTTTCAAATTGGAACAGATTAAATACTTTGGCTGCTTGATGACTTGTAACTAGTTGCAGAATACTAGCAGGCTACTGATGTTTGAATTGCTCTGCTGGGTCCTGAGGTAATGAAGATGTAGCCCTTGAAACCAATTTTTATCACATGAATGCTGTGTTAACACTTCTCAGACGCATCCAATCTAGTCTGAATGGAGGGAGGCCCATTGTGATAAAGGGGAAGTTGATAGTGGCTGTTGCGTTTCGATCTTTCCTTTTATCCAGTTTGAAACATGTAGGCTGGCAGTCTTAAAATTCAAGAGTCTTTGCATGTTGGTCCATCTTTAAATAATGGGATGTATGAATTCCACCAAATGGCTGTATATTTTTGCTGGAGAAATTATCCTGAATGTAGTTCAAATGCCAAAAGTCACATGATTTGCGGTAGCCATCTCAATAGCTTGTTTGTTTCCAATTTCAAAAAGTATTGACAAAGTTCATAATATGACATTCCTGTTCTAAGCATGACACACGAAAGAAACATTTTCATCTGAGATAATTCTGCTTCTGTTGCACAAATTTGCACTGATGAGGAGAATTATAGACAACAAAAATAGAACATGCTGAAAAATCTCAGCAGGTCTGACAGCATCTGTGGAGAGAGAATCGAGCCAACCATTTGAGTCTGGATGAGCCTTCATCAGAGCACTCTGTTCAATGGCTTTTTCAGTTGGAATTTCATGGTGTTGCTTAGATTTGAACACTATAACTTTTAAAAGCAGGTACAAACATGGCTGCCACAACTATGTGACCTATACAAGTTCAAAAACATTTCCCAAAGGTAGTGATGGACTGATGCATCCTGTGTTGTGGTCTTTCATGCTTTTGAGTGTTATGCGATGACGGACCATCACTATGCGATGAGACTCATTCCATGTTCACACCCATTGAGTTTCAATGCCTCCATTGTCTATGATGAGACAAAATGATGGTGAATTGGCTGGTATCACAATTTAACATTCATCCGTAACAAAAGAACTTGTGAATTTTGCAAGTGGTTGGCATTGTTCATATCTTAATGAGAAATTTGCTTGAGTTTCGGGTGTTGTCTCGAGTTGACATTTCCAAAATCACAGTGTTGTGTCCATTTTCAAAATTACAACTTTAGAATATGTAGTATCTTCTTGCCTGCAGTGGGCGTGGCATGCATCAATGTGGCTGATGTCATGGATGGAGGTATATATGGAAAGATACTGTGGGCTGAAAGCTAAGTTTTCAATAGTTTGATTCAGCTAATGAAAGTGATGAAAGAGAGCGAGGGAGTCAGTGGTGAGAGTTTGTGGCTATACAAAGGATGATGCTTTAGTCTTCCCAACATTAACTCAAAGAAGTTGAAACTTATCCACGTCTGGGTGCTTGACAAGGAGACTGACATCAGAGAGGCAATGGAGAGATTGAGAGAAGTGGTAGATATGTAAAACCAGATGTTGACTCCAGCATGTCTTTGATTGATATGACATGTAAATGCGAAAGAAGAAAAACCAAGGGTAGATACTTGGGGGACACTTGGAGACACCTCATAGGTGGAAAGAGAAACCATACTTGGTGATACACCATCTATAATTAGAGGCGGGAGGGGAACCAGGTGACTGCTGATACATAAGACGGGACAAGGAGAGGAGAATGGTGTGCTTGATCATGTTGGAGGATGAATTGGGCTAATGACCTATGGCCAGTCATAGAGAATATCATTTATTACTATGGTCAGGGTTGTTTTGATGCTGTCCATGATGCTGAAGCTTAATTGGCAGGGCTCAGCTGGGGCTCGTGGAAGAGATGGACATGGAGAAAAATAGCAATGTGTTCAAAGTCCCTGAACAGTAAAAGGTCAAAGAAGTCCTTCTAACTTTCTTCTTTTGTTTGCATCCATTGTTAGAGTCCGTCCTTCCCCTGGAATTTCGCTGGTAATTGAACTTCAAGCTGCAGGGGGCTTTGATCCATATGGCCAAGAAATTCACCGTCTGGTTTCCAGAGGCTGGGCAAAGATTGATATCTTTGATAATCACAATCAGGTTAACAGTGGACGGTGGAAAGTTCCAATACGATCTCTACCAGTAAAACCATCCCTCACAACTGGCCAGCTCAACGGAATCCCTCAGGTAGGGATGCCCCAGAGGTACACTCACCAAGCCAAAAGTATAATCAGTTATATTTTCCTCTTTGCAGTCTGGATAATGCAGGTTGAATGTTGCCAAAACAAAACTGTGATATCAACCCACATCTGGTCAGCCAAATATTCCACTGCCCAGATATGTTAAAAGAGAGACTGTGAAATGTGTTGATCAACCTCCCATATCTTGGCAGTTACATCTCTGAAAAGGCCACCACTAACTAGAAGATCCCAATACTGGACCAGCTCAACCTTCTTCAGAAACAAGTTTCTGATAACCAAAACCTCTAAGTCAACAAGAATCCTAGTGTCCAGAGCAATTGTCGGTCGTGAATGTAGCCCAATCCATCACACAAACCAACCTCCCATCCATTGACTCTCTCTACACTTCCCGTTGCCTCGGCAAATTAGCCAGCATAACTAAGGACCCCATGTGCCCCAGACATTCTCTCTTCCACCTTCTTCTATCTGGAAAAAAAAACAAAAGTCTAAGGTCACATACCAACTAACTAAATAAAACTATTTACATTCTTAGGGAATTAATAGATTCACTTTTATTTTCAAATTTTAGGTTGGCAGTGCTGAAGTCTTCTTAAGAGTGTTAAATGCAAGAGATGCTGATGTGCAATCAATGGCTGCTATTGATCCTCACAATGCTTCCATGTATCAATATCCACCATTGGTAAGTCTGCTGCAGTTCTGCATGGAATTTGCTAGGAGTCATTGCTAAGCTTGTTGGTAGGAATTCTTCCAGTCTTGAATATGACTGCAACCTAGGAAACTGAGTTGATATCAAGCTTGGGGCGGCACGGTAGCACAGTGCTTAGCACTGCTGCTTCACAGCTCCAGGGTCCTGGGTTCGATTCCCGTCTTGAGTCACTGTCTGTGTGGAGTTTGCACATTCTCCTCGTGTCTGCGTGGGTTTCCTCCGGGTGCTCTGGTTTCCTCCCACAGTCCAAAGGTGTGCAGGTTAGGTTGATTGGGCATGCTAAAATTGCCCCTTAGTGTCCTGGGATGTGTAGGTTAGAGGGATTAGTGGGTAAATGTATAGGGATATGGGGATAGGGCCACAGTGGGATTGTGGTCGGTGCAGACTCGATGGGCCGAAGGGCCTGTTTCTGCAGTTAGGGTTCTATGTTGAGTTGGGTCAAAGGGTGAAAGTTCTTCATGGACCCCATAGGGATGGTTAAAGGAAAATCCAGTCCAGAAAACTGTGTACATAATTTTAAATTTTCTATTGTTCCCATTTTTGTTTTAATTGGAACTAAATCCAAGTTCTAATCAAAGTTAACAGCTATGTAAATCTAGCCGTTTGAGCCATTTTAGCTTTAATTTCCATTCCACATAACATAACAGCTTACATTTGAAGACAATAGCACATTGGTAAAGATCATGCATCTGTGTTGAAAGACCAATTGGACAATCACTAAGACTGTACTCTTCAAAAAGTCAATGTTAACTATTGTGTTTCATTTACAGATGGCAGGCCACAGTGTTCCTCCCCCTGAAAACCTGCTTCCCCCTCAACATCCTTCTTTTCATCATCCTCCGGCTCATTATCTCCCTCTTCCTTCTCATGTTGACCTTCCACCTAATGATGGCCACGCTGATCTCAACAAACGCAATCAAAGGTGAGAGAGAGAAAGCGTAAGATCGATCCTTTCCTTGACAGAGCTTCCCACACAGCTGTCACAATCTGAACATATGACAGTATTAAGGCTAAAATGATTAATTTCATTGAAGATCAGAATGACTTAATGACCATTTTCCATGAACATTGCAAATAAGACACTCTCATGTGAGACAACTTACTGAGAGACAGACTTTCATTTTGTATTTACAATGGGAGTACATCATGTCAATAATCTTCCGCAGAATTTCGTAACACTAAATTTAAGAGCATTTTAAAGGTAATCTCTTGAACCATACTTTGCCCTGTATGAAGTTCAGTCCAATTTTATAATAGTGACAGATCATATCACGTTTGCTACTGATTTTATTGTATCTGATTTTAGTTCTAATAAAAAAGCTTTCAAAAAGCCTGCATGAAAAATGTTGTGTTGTAACCAATGAAATAACAAACATCATATGCTTTAGGAGAAAATTGTTGGAAGGTCTAAAGCCCACTGAGACCCTAACTGCAATGTCAATGTATAGTAAAACCTACCATTTAGACATAACAATGTAAGAAATAGGAGTTGGAATAGGCCATTTGTCCTTTGAGCTGGTTAACCGTTCATCAAAACAATGGCTGATCTTCCCACTATGTCCCCATATTCCTTGATTCCCTGACTACTTTAAATCTATCGATTGCTGTTTTGAACACACTGAGCAACGAGATACCCACAGCACACTCAAATAGAGAATTCTAACACTCACAATCCTTCGAGCTAAGAAATTTTTCCTCTGTCTCTTAATCTGAGATTGAGACACGATACAATAGAAATGGTTTCTTCCATTGTTATTTACTGTTAGATTCTTATCAATTCAAATTTTGAAGAAAATAATTGGGGGAATGACTATGGCAATACTTGCTAAACATTTTCTTTAAAAAGTCATTATGTTATACCTGACTAATCAAAAGACCATAGAAAGCATTCCAAAAATATAAAAATTCACTTGAAACGTACTCATCTGGTCTTCTCCGCAGTTCTTTGCACAGTAGAGACTATTTATTAAAATAATATGCTATATTGGAGGCTTTGATGGCAAATTTAACTTTTTTTCAAATTTTTTTCTCTACTTCTTATGATTTTATTAAATATGATCTGTCATTTCACTGCACCCAATGCACCTGCACATTTTGTTGTTTCTTAATGACTGCATCATCTCATTGATCTTTTCTAGTGCTACCTGTTTTCTATTAAGTAATTTTTAGCATATATAACACTAACTCCCACACTGTAAGTGATGTATCTGTTGGTTCTGTTCCTCAATCTTCACACTCTCTTTATCTCTAATTTCTAAAGGTCCTGTTAATCTAGTTTTTAATCTGCTGAAGGGTGCACCTCAGAACTGTCATAAACTTACATGTTGTATTTACAATGGGAGTATATAATGTCAATAATCTTTTGCAGAATTTTGTAACACTAAATTTAAGAGCACTTTAAAGGTCCTCTCTTGAACCATACTTTGCCCTGTATAAAGCTCAGTCCAATTATACAATTGTGACAGATCACACCAGATTTGCGACTGATTTATTGTATCTGATTTTAGTTCTAATAAAAATGTTTTCAAAAAAACCTGCATGGAAAGTGTTGTAATCGATAAAGTAACAAACGTCAAATGTTTTTGGAGAAAATTGTTGGAAGGTCTAAAGCCCACTGAGACCTTAACTGCAATGTCATTGTATAGTATAGTATGTATTGAATTGATGATCTAACAATAAATAATAATGGAAGAAACCACTTCTGTTGTATCTTGTCTCAATCTCAGAGTCAGAGCCTGAGGAAAAATTTCTTAGCTCGAAGGATTGTAAATGTTGGCATTCTCTACTTGAAACTACTTTACAGATCTTATCTGATCTGTTTTGTATTTCCAACTTCTCCTGTTTTTATATCAGATTGCCAACATTTGCTGGTTTTCATTTTTATTTTGCCATTTCTAAAGTGTAGGTGGAATGGTGAGAAGACATTCATAACCTTAGGTACTGTGGTAAAATTATGACGTGTTATAGTACTGATAAGCTTATTTGGGTCATCAAATCAATTCCTATCAAAAGTTGCGTGGCTCCAAATCTTGGACAATAAATAGATTATACAACTTACATGAGAAGGAAGCAAGGATATCACCAAGCATTATTTCTTCCATGTCCTAGGGGAAAGAAATCTTATTCCAGTTTTTTGTGGGCCTTTAATTTTCAGCTTCTCTTGAAGATACTAATTCATTTGGGGTAGAAGCCTACAGTCACAGGCCAGTACTCCAAACCTTTCCTTCTGAGCCCCGTCTGGGAGAGCTCCTTTTTAATGAAGCACATCATTGTAAGATGAACAATTTACTGAAGGTGATGCAACAAGATTATCATTTCTCCTCTAAAGAGTGACTGGACCTGAGTTTTAATAGACAAATTAGAATGGAAAAGACCCTTCCATCAATATAACAATCCAGAATAAGAGGACATAATCATAAAATTAGAAATAACAGGCAAGGAAAAACATCACATGGTGTACTGCCCAGAAGGTCACGGATAGAAGAATACATTTTGTTGGTTAAAAGAGAGACAGATAATTACTTAGACCCTTTAAATCCGTCTTGTTGCTATTCCAGCCGGTTGTGACTTAATCGACTGGTGATTTGTGCCATTACCCCTGAAAAAATTCATTGGAACAACTTGTCTAACTATGTCTTGGGGAGACTAGGAGTGCTGCTCTGATTTAACTTGTGAATAAATTGTTGTAGGATGGAGAGGGATTTGTGGTGGGAAACTTAGTGCTCCAGCCTTTAAAAGTTTGCATCAATGTAATCTAGTGGCAGGTTATTGAAAGCACAGCAGTTGAGTTGTGTTTCACAAGTGTAGGATTTATCACATTTGATGTTCAAGTTTACCTCACTCTTTCGCAGAAATTTTTCTGTCCTTCACGCCAGCGAGATCTTACGGTCCCGCCAATGGTGCACCCCGCCACAGGTTTGCTGGTGGCAGGGAATGCACCATTGGCGTAATTGTATGGTCCTGTCATTGTCAACAGAAACCATAAAATCCTGCACTAGCAAATGGCATGCTGCTTCCCAACACTGCCAAACATGCTGCAGAGAGGGAGAAAAATCCCACCATTATGTTGACCTTTTGAGTAATTCCTTGTATGCATCGAGATATGATATTAACATTCACACAACATTTATGTGGGCTATGAAGGATAGCACATATTGAACCTCTATGCCAGCTTGAAATCTCTAGACTTGCAAGAGAGCCATATGATTGAGCACTGTGTGAACAAGAGTTACTGAAGAACCACGAACGTGAAGCAATCTATACCTTTATATTATATACTGCTAAGGTCTTTGTATATCTGAGGACTCTATATGAATGAATCCATAAATAAAATATAAGGAATAACATAAGAAGACAAAAAGGACATCTGAAATAGTCACTGAGACCATTAGCTTGCTTTGTGTTTGAATCTATTTACAAAACACAGTCAGATCTTAATAATTTTCCTGGCTTTTCTGGAGTTTTTATCTGTGCGTAACTTAGAAGGGAACTTGAAATTAATGATGTTTCGGCAGCTATGCTCCTTTCATCATTGTCAGTTGTAGAAGTCAGGCGAATTATATCTCTAAATCGATCCATTTTAAAACAAAATTAGTACAAGGTCTGGAAATGCTCCAAATCAGCTTGTAATGGCTAGTCACAACCCTAGCATATTTACCAGGGATAGCGAACAAAGATTTTTGGGGATCAATGTCCAAATTTCCTGGGAACCAGAGGGGCAAAATGTTGAATTTCTGTTCTGTGAGGATCAATTATATTGTCCAGAAGTGGATTTGAGCCATGAGTGGGAGAAAAGTGAATTCTCTCCTTTGCCCTAGAATATGTTTGGAATTCCCAAGTGGAGCGACTGTGGGATGTCATACCCTTCAGGGTTTGAGTAACACTGCCAATGCAGTCTCACAGTCACCCAACTTGACTATAGTATGAAAATGGCAGAAGGGTTTGTGTTTTAATGTACAATATTGTGAATGCTGGAATTCTGAAATTGTATAAATGTTGGAAATACTCAAAAGTCTGGCATTTGTGGAAAAGAGAAACAGAATTTCAGGTCTGTGACCTTTCATTGAAACCAGCAGGAGAGTCTGAAGATTTTGGGGATAAGTGTGCACTCAAGAGCAAAAAGTTGATTTCAATACAGACTTCCAAAATGTCCGGTCAAAATACTTCCTCCTAACTAATGATAGCTTCATGCCTCAGTTGGAATGTAAAGTTAACTGTTGTGAATTCAGCGAACAGCCTTCAGGTTCCCAGTAACAACACAGAAGTATTGACTTGTTTTAAACCTTTAATTCTCTTGAAGTGGCTGTCAAACTGACATTCACAGTCTAATTGGCGCTTAGGTTAACAAGTTGACAAACAAAGCAACACTCAGCTGTAATTTTAGGTTTAATAAAACAGTAAAATATACCTTTGTAGGCCACCATGGTTTGTGAGCATAAAAACAAATCAAGCAGGATAATTCCTACATGTGTCTCCTTCTGGTCTGACATTTCACGGTCAATGTTATGTAACTTTATTGTGTTCAAATTTATATTGTTTAATGCAAGATCTAAAGAAATAGCTAGCAGATCTGACGTTGGATAATTATCTGAAGAGAAAAGAATGGCAAGATTACAGGGCAAAGGCGGCGTCAGTGGGGGGAGGAAGGATTGGAGTTCGGTGGAGAGATTGGTGAGTTCAGTGGTGGTAAGCTCTTACAAGAAGCCTGAACAGACATAGTGGACCAAATGGCTTCCGCCTATGCTGCAGCTATTGTTAAATGTTGAATACATTTGATTGTGATTGCAAATCTTTTGTCAAGTAAATTAATCTGCATTTTACATTTCAACACAATCAAACAATGTGCCCAACCTACTCTTCCAGTTTTACCACAGCAGAGGCAGTCTATTTTCCTATGTGGCAATGTTTTTCTAGGATTAAGCACATTCCAAAGAGCACAATAGCAGCTGAAATAGGAATGGAACTTGCAAAGGAACTAAAACCCTTGATTCTTAGTCCTTAATCACAACAGCCTGAAAATCTGGTATCCTGCCTCCACCAGCAGAACTATGGTGCAGGGAGACTGTCAGTAGTAATTGATTCAGAGGAGGTCATTAACAGTTCTGAAGTTTATTTATGTCACAAGTAGACTTACATTAACACCGCAATGAAGTTACTGTGAAAATCCCCTCGTTGCCACACTCTGGTGCCTATTCAGGTACACTGAGGGAGAATTTAGCGTGGCAATGCACCTAACCAGCACATCTTTCAGAATGTAGGAGAAAACTAGAGGGCTCTGAGGAAACCAGCACAGACACAGGGAGAACGTGCAAACTTCACATAGACAGTGACCCGATCTGCAAATCGAACCTGGGACTCTGGCGCTGTGAGGCAGCAGTCCTTGCGACTGTGATGCCCTTTGTCAGGACAGCTTCAGGGCATTGACAGAACAGGCAGACCACATGTGTAAAAGGGCTCTGAGATACTTGTTCTAATCATCTAATGGAAATTGAAGTGCCATTCCATCATGAGGATGAGACCACACAGGAAAGGCTAATGGAAAAATCAAAAAATAATTTCTCCTGTTTATGGGAGGCAACTGCCTCAAAAATAAAGAATTTACTGACATGGGGTATTTACGAGGCTCTGAAAGGAACGCACACAGCTCTTAGCCTGATAATTCCCAGGTAGTTTTTCTCAGACATGCCTCCTCGGGAGGAGGTTGAGCATGTGGAAGATTTGCCTGTACTACATGATTGGAATTTACCACGAAGCCAAGTGGGCTGAAAATAGAACACTGCAGCACAAATAAGCCCTTCGGCCCACAAGTTGCGCCGATCACATCCATACCTACCAAGCCGTAGAACTATCTGTAACTCCCAATCCCATTAAATCCCATATACTCATCCAGAAGTCTTTTAAAAGACCCCAACGAGTTCACCTTTACCACCACCGACGGCAGCCGATTCCACTTACTCACCACCCTCTGAGTGAAAAACTTACCCCTAACATCTCCTCTGTACTTGCTTCCCAGCACCTTAAACCTGTGTCCTCTTGTAGCGACCATTTCAGCCCTGGGAAATAGCCTCTGAGAATCCACCCTATCTGTTCCTCTCAACATTTTATAAACCTCTATCAGGTCACCTCTCAACCTTCGTCTCTCCAGGGAGAAGAGACATATGGCATTTGGAGGTTGTGCTCCAAAATCTGGGCCTCTGATGGACAATGTCTCTGATCTTTTGATACTCTGCAATCGACAATGGTTCAAGCTGAATCATTTGATTCAGTGAGGTTTTTGCACAGGGAACAGAATGCGGTTGTACTGTTACTTAAGCATTATACTTTTTTATCCAGGTGGATCTCCTGATGCCTTTTCCATACAGCTCACTTGGTTTCCCAGAAAGAATCCTATATATCTATGCCAGAACAGGCTAAGGAAATTAGGCATGTCAGCTACGACTCTCACCAAGTTTTACAGATGCACCACAGAAAGCATTCTTTCTGGTTGTGTCACAGCTTGGTATGGTTCCTGCTTTGCCCAAGACCTCAAGGAACTACAAAAGGTTGTGAATGTAGCCAGTCCATCACACAAACCAGCCTCCCATCAATTGCTCTGCCTATACTTCCCACTGCCTTGGTAAAGCAGCCAGCATAATTAAGGACCCTGCGAACCTCAGACATTCTCCCTTACACCTTCTTCCATCAGGAAAAAGATACAAAAGTCTAAGGTCACGTACCAACAGATTTAAGGACAGCTTCTTCCCTGCTGCAGTCAGACTTTTGAATGGACTTACCTTGCATTAAGTTGATCTTTCTCTACACCCTAGTTATGACCGTAACACTACATTCTGCGCTCTCTCGTTTCCTTCTCTATGAACAGTATGTTTTGTCTGTATAGCATGCAAGGAACAATACTTGTCACATATATTAACATACAGTGAAAATAATAAATCAAATCAGATCAAATGCTGCATAAGCAGTGTTTGTGTCCGTGAACCTGTATTCTTATACCTATATCAGAAAACAAACTTAGGAAAGTTAGTAGAATCATGTAAAAATGCAGAAAAGTGAACAAGGATTCACTGGAATAATAAGCTTCAGATCCTATAGGAAAGGTTTAAAAACACGGGCTTATTATTCCAATGAATCCTTGTTCACTTTTCTGCATTTTTACATGATTCTACTAACTTTCCTAAGTTTATTTTCTGATATAGGTATAAGAATACAGGTTCACGGACACAAACACTGCTTATGCAGCATTTGATCTGATTTGATTTATTATTTTCACTGTATGTTAATATATGTGACAAGTATTGTTCCTTGCATGCTATACAGACAAAACATACTGTTCATAGAGAAGGAAACGAGAGAGCGCAGAATGTAGTGTTACGGTCATAACTAGGGTGTAGAGAAAGATCAACTTAATGCAAGGTAAGAAAAATTTGCAATTCAGAATTTTAAACCACTTGGAAGGGTGACTTCATATTGCCCTTAGGATATTAGTAGTCGAAATGGTTATAGCACTGGCTAATAACTCAGAATTCAAATTCCCTGTAGAAAATTGTAAAGATGGCAAATAAGAAAATTGATATGTGGACTTTCACTAAAATAAGAAAACAAAAGATGGTGCTTTTGTTAAAACCCAACTGGTCACCAACGCAGTCTGACCCGGTCTGACTCACATGATTCGAGTCCCAAGCTCATGTGGTTGACTCTTAACCACCTGAGAACAATTTACATTGGACAGTAAATATTACCTTGCCAATGTTTCTTAAATCCCAAGAACAGATTAGAAGTATAGTGAATTACTGTTTACACTGGTTTGTGAATGGGTAAGAGATTTAAGATTCTCACTAGGAAAAAAGTGGAAGCTGAAAGATATTTTTCTCTGCAGGATTATGATTTACTATAAGCAAACCGCTTGTAAAATAATTGGAAATTTTAAAGTATATGAAGGATATGATAAATGCGGCCACACTTGGAGTATTGTCTACAGTTCTGGTTGCCGCATTATAAGAAGCATGTGGAGGCATTGGAAAGGGTGCAGAGGAGGTTTACCAGGATGTTGCCTGGTATGGTGGGAAGGTCTTATGAGGAAAGACTGAGGGACTTGAGGTTGTTTTCATTAGAAAGAAGAAGGTTGAGAGGTGACCTAATTGAGGCATACAAGATGATCAGAGGGTAAGATAGGGTGGATAGTGAGAGCCTTTTTCCTCGGATGGTGACGGCTAACATGAGGGGACATACCTGTAAATTAAGGGGTGGTAATTATAAGACGGATGTCGGAGGTAGGTTCTTTACTCTGAGGGTAGTAAGGGCGTGGAATGTCCTGCCTGCAGCAGTTGTGGACTTGCCAACTTTAAGGGCATTCAAATGGTCAGTGGATAGGCATATGGATAACATTTGGAATTTTTTAGGTTAGAGGATCATTAGATTCGTTCCACTGGTCAGCGCAACATTGAGGGCCCAAGGGCCCGTACTGCACTGCTATGTTCTAAGTTCTAAATGGAAAAGGATTGGGATTCAAGAAGATCACACCAATTATACAATCAATTTTGACACGGCTGTTATAAGCCATATGGCTTTTTCCTATTATACAATTTTGTTGATTAATAAAAATCACTGAATTGCTGTGTATAACAAACCCCTCACAAATCTCTGAAAAACAATCACATTAATAAGTTACTATGAGTGAATGTTAGTACTTGTTTCATTCTTGGAGTTTCTTCTTCTGTCAAGGTAAATGTTAAAATAGTCCTGCTTATTCTTTTCTCCCTTTTGCCTTGCAATTAGACTGGGAGGAATGATACCTTGTTCCAAATCTCTTACAATGTTGTGAGTCTCACCATAAGAAGGAGTCCCATAGATATTTTGTCCGTCCTTATCTAAAATACCACACCTCCACTCGACAGCTCCTCAAACCACTTGGCTAAAATTTTCAGAGATCACCATGCCTGTATCAAGTGCTCCACCACATGCTGTACTACTTACCTGACTGGTTCTGTTCATTTTACATGTTAAGTAAGGGAATTCTTATTTTTATTGCTGCCTGATTTCACCTCATACCAAGAGTTCAACTTTACAGTTGAAACTATCCAATATAGTAATGTTGACTCCCTAGCAAAATTCCAGTTGAAAAATCTAAATAAAATTGACTGTGGGAGCAGGATAACTGTAGCCTGAAATTTGCACATAATGTAACCTTTGCTTGCAATGGAAGGGCCTCTTCAGCCATAGTATGGATTTTGCCTATTTGAAGGGCTACTCAATAATGTCAACATTATTATTCATTTATGCCAAATCCAGTATTTGTTTCCAATCCTAATTACCCTGGAAAAGGTGGTAAGATTGCTTAAGCCATTTCAAAGGCCAGTTAAAAGTTAACCATATTAACCACATGTATGGAATAAGAACATTGGTAAACCTATGGATGTTTACAACAATCCGGTAGTTACATGATCGTTGTTACTGATATTAACTTTTTATGCCAGGTTTATTTAATTAACACTGAATTTAAATTCCCCAACTTGGAATGGTGATTTGATCTCATATCTCTGGATCATTATTCCAAGTCCTATTGGATTACAAGTCCAGCAACGTAAAATTTGCCACTATTCCTTATAACGAGTTACAACAAGAAAGTGTCATGGTGGGACAGTTCCAAGGGCTGTGCAGCAGTGTGAAAATCAGTTGCGTACCAATTTTACCAAAAGGAATAGACAGAAAAACTCAGGATGTCACTCCATCTGACCAGCGTGAAGCAGCATCAACAGAAACCTGGGAACAACTCTCTAGTTGATCGCTTGGACCAAAGACAGTGGAGGTAATGGGAAGACTCCAAAGGAAGAAAGAGAGAAAATAAAATAAATATGTTTAGCGTTTACATAATTTACTCTTTTTGTGTAAATTTGCTGCGAAACATAACATGGAGTTAAATTTGGGTTACTATTTAATATTTAAAACTAATTAAAAAGTTGCAAAGTCATTTGGCAAAAGAATTTTTGATTTACATGTATTGACATATATATATTCACTTCCAGGCCTGCTGATGGAAGAAACTTAACTGTACAAATTTTCAAGGAACAGAACGATAAAGACGAGATGGAAAAATGTGTTGGGATTATTATAGACAGAGTGAAAGGTGCCCCCATTGGTGATGGCAGCTTAAGACTCACTGGATACCATCAGAGAACAGGAAGGGTAAATATATTGTGTATTATTTCATGAATTTCGATTATGCTAGCAATAAATAGTTACCAATATAGAAAGGACAGAGATTTGGAGAATAAGCAAAATACTGCAGATGTTAGAATTCAAAACAAAAACAGAGAATGCTGGAAAAGCACAGCAGGTCAGGCAGTAGGGAGAGAAAACAGAGTTAATGTTTTGAGCCTATTTGACTCTTCATGAGAACTAAAGAGAGGAAAAAAAATGTTGGATATTAAACTTAGCTGGGTGAGATTGCAACAAAATGTAGCAATCTTAGAAACAAGAGATAGATGGCCTGCTGTGTACCTGTGTGCAGGGAGGGGGTGGTGGTGTGGGCTGGGGGAGGAAAGGTTTTTGCATTGAGACAATAAATGAATGGGATGAAAAGAAAAAGAGTTTAATATCAAGGGGAAAGGTCACAGTTTAAAGTTGTTGAACTCAGAGTCGAGTCCTGAGAACTGTAAGGTGCCTAACTGGAAGATGAGATGCTGCTCCCCCAGTTTGCATCGGGCTTCACTAGACCATTGCAGCAGTGATGTGGAGATGCCAGCGTTGTACTGGGGTAAACACAGTAAGAAGTCTCACAACACCAGGTTAAAGTCCAACAGGTTTATTTGATAGTAAACGCCACAAGCTTTTGGAACACGCTGTTCCTTCGTCAGGTGAGTGGAGAGTTCTGTTCAGAAACAGGGCATTTAAGGCACACACAGTTTACAGAATACTGATCAGAATGCAAGTCTTTACAGCTAATCTGCTATTCAAGTCTTAAAGGTGCAGACAATGTGAGTGGAGATAGCATTAAGCATAGTTTAAAGAGATGTGTATTGTCTCCAGACAGGACAGTAAGTGAGATGTTGCAAGTTCAGGCAAGTCATGGGGGTTACAGACAGTGTGACATGATCCCAAGATCCTGGTTAAGACCATCCTCGTGTGCGGAACCTAGCTATTAGTTTCTGCTCAGCGACTCTGCACTGTTGTGTGTCATGAAGGCCACCTTGGAGAACGTTTACCCGAAGATCAGAGGCCGAATACCCCTTTGTCTGCTGGTATCACTATCCAGATGGGCAGAGCTGTAGAGGAAATGCAGCATAAAAAAACACCTCTGACAATCAGTACAGGTCCTTGGATTCAACCCCTGTCAAAGATAGTTGTCGGCACGCAATCGGATCTGCACGGAGCAAGGGCAATGCTCCATAAGTGGAAGGTGAGGGCTGAACTGAAGTGATAGTGACCATGTTTCCTAGACCAGGGAACACATCACATCAGCCTTCCCACTAAGATCCGTTGCGAGAGGCAATTTATTTCTCTACTCAGCATTTCAGGAGACACTCAAATGGATAGACAAATGAGACATTCAATTATAACCTTTTAGGGTCATATAGAAGTTGTTGTAGTATAACAGCAATGGCAGATGAAGCCTGTGTCAGGGTAACTGGAACCATGAGCAGTTCTAGGTCTGTAAAATGGGTGGACTCTCACCTCTTGAGCATTCATTCCTTGGTGGGTAATCCACATTCCAAAAAGTAATTGCCCACCTTACTTTCATTCCTAGAGGTTTAAATGCTGGCAAATAGTTGCATAGTTTACCCTCTAGTGTATTAGCATGTGAGATGCAGTGTACTGTAAGTGCCAGGCAATCCTCCCTAATTGATTCTTCCTTTGACAGATAATTAGTACAAGGAATTCTGGAATGTTGTGGACCACTGCCCCTGTGAAATCTAACATCAAACAAGGATACTATATCTTTGGTGAGCAGGAGGTAGGGGTTCAGTCAATGCATTAGCTAATCTGCATGCTATTCTTGCTTCAGTCATCCTTGAAAAAAATAATTTTGATCAGTCCAATATTTTATATTGGTCTATGTTGTTCAAGTCTATGTTTGCAAACAATGTCAAAAGACATAATGACAATAATAATATAAAATCAAAATACTGTGGAAAATCTGAAATAAAACAAAAGTGCTGGAAAAACTCAACATCTAGCAGCTGAGAGAGAGAAACAGAGTTAATATTTTGGCTCCAGTATGATTCTTCCTTGGAACTGTGATAATGGGTATAGTTCTTTTCTAGATGTCATTCTATGATGTAATGCCTGAAGAGAACATGATACTAATAATCCGATTTTACAACTGGCCAAATGGAAACATCACCACTGCTCCATGGGACATCAATCTTAGTATGGAAAATTTAATGGAGAGTGAGGAATGGCTGGTAGCATGGGGAGTGCTGAGATTATCAAGATCGACAAATTCTTGTAAGTTGCTGAGTGATTTAAAGATTTATTGTTACCAGTATCAGAGTGATGAACAAGTGGCAAATTCACTACTGGTCATCACAAACGTTGGTAGGTTTACTTGTTACAATATACACATTAATAGAAAATCGTTACCAAAACAAAACAACAAAAAAAAGTTCTCTTACTTCATTTTGAGCTTCCATTTCATTCCAATACATGGAGGAATTTTTAATTTTATTATTTATTTGGGTCTCATGATTCTCTTCTCTGAGTCACTTGTTTCTATTTCTGCTTTTTAAAATTATTTATTTCCTCCTCCTTCCATTACTTATTTGCGCTTATTTTGTAGTGTCACAAGTAGGCTAATGTTGACATAACTCTGCAATGTAGTTACTGTGAAAATCCCCTAGTCGCCACACTCTGCTGCCTGTTCAGATACACTGAGGGACAATTTAGCAAGGCCGATGCACCTAACCAGCATGTCTTTTGGACTGTGGGAGGAAACTGGAGCACCTGGAGGAACCCAACACAGACACGTGGAGAGCGTGCAGACTGTGCACAGATAGTGACCCAAGCCGGGAATCGAACCTAGGTCCCAGGTGCTACGAGGCAGCAGTGATAATCACTGTGCCACCATACCACTTGGTGATACATTTATCTACAGTCACTCCTGGATTCTTGTAGCACTCACCTTGTAACCCTATTCCTTCACTTTTTTTGAAAAAGTGACCAAAGAGGTGGATGGGGGTAAGGCAGTTGACGTGGTATATATGGACTTTAGTAAGGCGTTTGATAAGGTTCACCATGGAAGGCTTCTGCAGAAAATGCAGATGTATGGGATTGAGGGTGATTTAGTTAATTGGATCAGGAATTGGCTAGCTGATAGAAGACAGAGGGTGGTGGTTGATGGAAAGTATTCGTCATGGAGTTCGGTTACAAGTGGTGTGCCTCAGGGATCTGTTTTGGGGCCACTGCTGTTTGTAATTTTTATAAATGATCTGGATGAGGGTATAGAAGGATGGATTAGTAAATTTGCTGATGACACCAAAGTCGGAGGAGTGGTAGATAGTGAAGAGGGGTATCATAGTTTACAGAGAGACTTGGACAAGTTGCAGAGCTGGGCCGAGAGGTGGCGGATGGCGTTTAATGTGGAAAAGTGTGAGGTAATTCACTTTAGCAGGAATAACAGATGTGTAGAGTATAGGGCTAATGGTAGGACTCTGAATAGTGTTGACGAACAGAGGGATCTAGGTGTATATGTGCATAGATCCCTGAAAGTTGGAAATCAAGTCGATAAGGTTGTTAGGAAGGCATACGGTGTCTTGGCGTTTATTGGTTGGGGGATTGAATTTAGGAGCCGCAACGTCATGTTGCAACTGTACACAACTCTGGTGCAGCCGCACTTGGAGTATTGTGTACAGTTCTGGTCCCCACATTATAGGAAGGATGTGGAGGCATTGGAGAGGGTGCAGAGGAGGTTTACCAGGATGTTGCCTGGTATGGAGGGAAGGTCCTATGAGGAGAGACTGAGGGATTTGGGGTTGTTTTCGTTGGAAAGAAGGCGGCTAAGAGGAGACCTTATTGAAACATACAAGATGATTAGAGGTTTAGATAGGGTGGACAGTGATAGCCTTTTTCCTCGGATGGAGAAAGCTCGCATGAGGGGGCATAGCTTTAAATTAAGGGGTGGTAGTTATAGGACGGATGTCAGGGGTAGGTTCTTTACCCAGAGGGTGGTGGGGGAATGGAATGCCCTGCCTGCTGCAGTTGTAGATGCGCCTAGTTTGGGGGCGTTTAAGAGGTCCGTGGATAGGTTTATGGATGAAAAGGGATTGGTTTAGGTTAGAAGGTCATTGCTTTTCTCTTAATTGGTCGGCGCAACATCGTGGGCCGAAGGGCCTGTTCTGCGCTGTAATGTTCTATGTTCACTTGAGATCTATGCCACCCTGTGATTAATCTTTAGTGATTCTAATGCTCTGTATTTAATGCCCTTTACCTTCTGGTGCCCACTTCTTGATGTTCCTCAATGAATGTTTCTATGTTCATTTGACTCATGATAACATTCTTGGCTCTTCTGGCTCTCTCAGTCTTCCATGATGGTGAATTGGATGGGGATCAACAAAGGTAGTAATGTAAAAATGTTAATTTTCAGAAAGAGCTTTATGAAGAGTGGTTCATAGAATTGAGCTTGTTTACCTTAAGGAAAAAGAACTGAGGAAGAGATCATTTCCAGGTTTTTAAGATATTCTGAGCCTGGAATTAAAGGACAGTATAAGATTAACAAACCTCAATCAACGTTTGTGATTTGAAGGATCTTTTTTCCAGAGTATTAGATAGATGGAACGCATTCTATAAAAAGTAGTTAATGCCAATTAGTATCTTTAAAAAAGAGCTGGATGAATTTTCTGTCAAGAATAAGATTAAGGGTATATAGACAACCATTATTGTTATTTTGTTAATAAACAATAGTTCCATCAAACCTTAAAAAATTGGCATTCATGAAATTTAAATGGCTGGTGTTAAACATTGAACCTGTTCAGGCTATACTGTGAAGTTCTGCTAGGTTATCTTTGCAAATGAAGAAAGATTTCAATTACACCACCGTATCATTCTTGACAGCAGCAGCACAATGGTTAGCATTGCTGCCCCTCAGTGGCAGGGACCCAACTTCAATTCCAGCCTCAGGTCACTGTCTGTGTGGAGTTTGCATATTCTCCCACAGCATATTCTCCCCATGTCTGTGTGTGGATTTCCTCCAGATGCTACAATTTCCTCCCACATTCCAAAGGTGTGCAGGTTAGGTTAGTTTGCCATGCTAAATTGTCCATTAGTGTCAGGGAGACTAGCAGAGTAAATATATGGGATTATGGGGATTGTGTCTGGGCGGGATTGTTGTCGGTGCAGGCTTGATGGGCCAAATGACTTCCTTCTGGCAGTATAGCAATCCTGTGATTCTATGTCAGCCTGGTGGACTGAAAGTACTTTTTTCATTCTGTGTTTTTTTAATTATTTGTTTCAAAGATATGGCTATTCATCTCCTTTGCAGGTAAAGCTTGGTTGAAAGTTGTGCTTGCCAAGGACATTGTCCCCTTTAAACTATGCTGGATATAGATGGCTATGCAGAAATTGTTAAGGTACCATGAGAGCTGCACACAAGCTATCCTCTTTAAGATACTGAGTGTGCAGCTACACAAAAAGTATACAGGTAGATCACATTGAAATAAACAGGCTGCACACAACAAAAGAATTTTAAAAGGATTGTTGATTGAAGAATGAGTCAATATCTTCAATATTATGTCCTACGTGCTCCATCATTGAATATATTTAAGGTTACGATAGATTTTTGGCACTTAAGAGATCAGGGGAAGAAGGCAGGAAAATGGAGTTGAAGCCAAGATCACATCGAATAAGCAGGCTCGATGGATCATGTGGTCTACTCCTGTTCCTATTGCTTGTGTTCTTCTGTCACATTAATTTTATATTCCTTGGAACCAACAGTAGACTTCGAAGATTGAACTACAGAGTGCTAATTTGAAAATTCTATATCCAACAGTGATGTTGCAGATTATAAAAATCTGTCTCGTTGTGTTATCCACAGATCCCTTGAAGGCCCAAAGCTTGATCATTACATGGAACACTGGGACACATACGCTGCCACTGTTTCATAAGCCCGTCCCCTCTCCTCATGATCTTTCAGTGCTGGTATGGGAGAAAATTCAGCTTTTAACTCTCTTCATATGATTTTAAAAAATAAAATCACTATTATCATAATGTTTGTACTATGTGTTACACCATTTGGGAAAGTCACTCAAAGAAGTACATGACTGTTTAAACAGATAAGCTTGATTGCTTTTGGAAGCTTGTGTTTCTGGATTGTCTTCATTGCCCTGGGAACTGTCAACATTGAGTCCAGTCTCCATGAAGTCTCATGCCATCAGGTCAATATAAGCAATGAAACTTCTTGCTGATTGCCATTTGTTGCCTTGATGACTCAGTATGCATCAGTATTAAACACTTGGAAGAACCACTGAGGGGAACAAGTACACAGTTTGTACTCAAGATGGGGGACTTCAGTATCTATCACCAAGAGTGGCTCAACAATACTACAGCTGACAGAGCCAGTTGACTCCTGAAGGATGTATCTGCTATACTGCATCTATGGCAGGTGGTGAGAGGGAAAAGCCTACTTGTCCTCATCCTCGCCAATCTACCCATCCCATCTCCCCATGATGGCACAAGGAAGATGGTTATTGGAGGTCAATCAGCCTCAGCAGTTTTCTAGGCTCAACCATCTTTAGTTGCTTTATCAGTGAGCTTCATTCCATCATAAGGTCAAATGTGGGAATATTTGCACAGCGTTTAGTTCCATTAATAATGCTTCAGATAAGGAAGCCATCTGTACCTGCATGCAGAAGGACATAAACAATATCCAAGCTAGGGCTGATAAGCAGCAAATACTGTTCACAGCAACAATGGTCGTCTTCTCCTAACCTTCAGTGGCATTATCGCCACTGAATTCTCTAGCTGTGACTTTAGGAAATGTGTTTGCCATAATTCTTGTACAAAATTTCTTTACAGTCATTTCTATTTGTCGGTGCCACTTTGTCTATAGCTGACATCCCCTCTTGCACACAATAATCTTAATTGTTGGAGTGTTTGTTTTAATATGGACTATTGCCGGGTTGTTATGTTGGTGTTTTCTCCTGGGATTTTTCAGAGTGGGGCTTGATTAGGGTTTTGAAAGAAAAGTCATGTGGGTGGGGCTAGACGCTTAGCTGCTGCTTTGGAGCTGTAGAAAAAAAAAACTCTTTTTCTCACTGAAGATTGGACACTGGGACCTGCCAGAAAATAGGTCTCTTTCACTGAAGTTCCACTGTTTGAAGTTGGCTCTTTCTCTGGAATCAGAAAACAGATGATTGTCTGGATTTCTCTCCAGACAATCATCTGTGTTAAAAGGCTAGAAATTTGGCATCCATGTGAGCTATATGTTTTTGTGCTAATTGGTTCTGAAGAAGGATGTATATCTGTGAGGATATTGCTTAAATTGGAACTATAGGGACAGGCAGCAATTAAGAATTATGCTTTGTTAGGCTTAAGTATTTTATTAACTGGTGAAAATTATGCTAATTCTTTTTATTATATTCTAACTATCTTCTTAAAAAAAGTTTGTTTTAATAAAAACTACCAAGTGAGTCAATAGTATCACACCTGGAGCTAAACACCTTATGCTCACACTAATGCCAAAATCAAAAAGTTGCAATTTAGCCTATTTTCATAACATACCTTGAAGTTTTAGATCTGATCCCAAACAAATTGGCAGCTCATTCAGGCGTAGAATCTATAATTCCCTTGTTTGGTTAGGGTTATTGGACTCAAAAATAGTGAGTGGTGTGTATTTGTGTTTTCTTTTCAGGTGTTGCATTTAGTTAGTTAAAAAGAGAGTGCCTTGTGGAATAATAGCTTTTTCAGGAGCTAAACATTTCCTGAATGTAGAAGCAGTCATTCAGGATGGTTTACAAAAGGTGGCTAAAGTGAAGCTTTTAGAATTGGCAACAAGCTGCAGTTGACATTACCTGAGGGGGTAAGGAAGGTGGAGATAATTGCAGTGATACCTCAGCATTTAAAATTGCCAGTAACACAGTTGGAATCATTGGAAATGGCTAGAATTCAATTAGAAATGAAGCAGCTTGAATTAGAGACAATGACAGGGGAAAAAGAAAGGGAGGAGCAAAAGAGAGAGAGAGGAACAAAAAGCAAAAGAGTTAAAACAGCTCTAATATGAAAAGAAAATGAAACAGTTTGAATTGTGATGAAAGTAGAGGAAAAGGAAAAGAAAGGATAGCACTGGCAAAACAAGAAGAAAAAAGGAATAGAACTTCAGAAACTGGAAAAACAATTTGAATTTGAAACATTAGAAGTGCAAATGCATAAAACAGCGAGAGTAGCAGCAAAAATTGCAGGTGATTTGGCATTGGTTGCCTTCTATTTTAACTGAGCATTCTCACGTATCCATTCCCTCAGCCTGCTGCAATGTTCCAGTGAAGCCCAACGTAAATTGGAGGAGCAGCATCTCATCTTCCGATTAGGCATGATGTATCTCTTGGGACTCAGATTGAGTTCAACAACTTTAGATTGTGACTGGTCTCCTCCATCATGACCTCTTTTGTCATCAAAGACTTTTTTTGTCCCAATGCAAACCACACCATCACTGGCCCGTCTGTTACTTGTTCTTTAGTTTTGCTTTCAGTGTGCACTGACAGTTATTGTCCCATTAATGTCCTCACATTCTACCAACTTACTTTCTGTCACTATCAGTACTTTATAGATTTTCACACTATCATTAATGCTTCCTGTGTCTCTACACATCTTTGTTGCAATCTCTTCCTGCCCCCATCTATCACTGGTCTTATACTCTGCTCCAGCTGCTCCAATCCCTCTTATACAGTACTTAATCTATCACATTTCTCTCTCTCTCTTTAGCTCTGAAGAAGAATCATACATCTTGTTTTTCGCTCCTCAGATGTTGCTAAGCCTGCTGAGATCTTTTCCCCCAAGCATTTTCTATTTTTATTTCAGGTTTCCAGCATCTGCAGTATCCTGCTTTTCTTACTGCGAGTTGGCTGCAAAGTATGTTCATCATTGGCAATAGTAATAGGTGTGAATCACAGGTACAGCCAGAGAGGCAATGTAAACCTCTGTTGCTGGAAGTGCAAAATTGAATGAAAAAGCACTGCATCTTGTATTGCAAAAGCATAAAGTTTACATATGTATCTTGTTCACAAATCATACTGTATTGGAAGTTGACTGTTATGAGGTAAAAGCTTGTTATTTGATAAGTGTTTATCTTTCCTTAAGCCTGGTGAACACTTGTATGACATATGGGAGCCGTACGGGAATGCTACAGTGAGACTCCATCTGTTCACTGGCACCAGACCCAAGGTTCTCCCCACACCAGATTCTCCTGTCAACACAGACGTGATTGAAGAATGGCCTGATGTAAGTATCTGACAAGTTCTTTGTTCTTAAGACCACCTGGTGAGAAAAGTTGCTTAAAAATTTTGCACGTAATATCTGAATAACAGGATAAAAATTTGGTCCCCATTTCCTGATGTTGCAACAAAGACAACAGGAATGGAAAATCGGGGATTGAGGCTTTGCACCACTTGCCACTGGGCAATGCGGGGATGCAGGAGGCTTGCATTGTTCTTGAGTGTGAACCTCTTCCAACCTTTAAAAATGATTCCATGTCCCACATTTTGTGGTGGCTTGTTCTTTCATCACCAGGTCATAAATAGGTACATGGTGCTACCTGACACAGGAAGTGAATTCCTGCTGCTAGCTACAGATTTGAGGTGTGATGATTATTTTTTTGTTTGTTTGTTTGTTTGAGCTGACATTTTGGCTTCCTTCCGTTGCATTAATCGATGAATTTTTTGATTGCATTTCAATTTATTTCAAGCTTTTTTCATTTTTTTCAATTACCAAGAGCTATGTGATTTACACAACAGCACCCTCTGTTAGGTTGAGCATTCACTTTGGTATTCTTCTGGGAGTTTGAGGGGTATTTGTGAACACAGGTTCTGGGATCAGGGGTCAAGGGACTAAGGAGTCAGGGAATGCAGGACTGGGTTTTCTTTATTGTCACACATATTGGTATACATTGAAAAGTACTCTTTCTTATGTGCTACAAAATATACTGCTCATAGCGTACATAGGGGAGAAAGGAAGGAGAGAATGCAGAATGTAGTATTTCAGTCTGATTAGGGTGTAGAGAAAGATCAACTTACGTAAGGTAGGTCCATTCAAAAGTCTGATGGCGGCAAGGCAGAAGCTGTTCTTGAGTCGATTGATACGTGATCTCAGATTTTTGTATCTTTATCCTGACGGGAGAAGATGGAAGAGAGTATGTGGGGTCCTTGGTTGTGCTGGCTGCTTTTCTGAGGCAACAGGAAGTGTAGACAGAGTCAATGGATGGGAGGCTGGTTTGCATGATGGACTGGGTTCAGTGAAGTTCAGTGAGGGGGTGGGGACAGGCACACAGTGTGGGATTGAGGGCCTGGTGACCAAGGTGACGGCAGGGGGGGGATTGAAGGAGTGAACAGGAGATATAATTAATTTCTACAATGTCGGTTTAGCTTCCACACAATGAGTTCAAAATCATGTCCATGCCACCATAGAAGGTGACAAGGCAACTTCGGTATTCTTCACTGTCCAATCTGTGTCCAATTTCAGAACGAGATTGTGCCTGGTCCATTAGTCATTTATGACTGATCTGCATTCTCTATTATTTAGATTGTATACATTTATCATGTAAGGTCGTCTCCTCCATCATCACCATTTAATGCAGGAGATGGATTTGACTTATACATCGATGGTGCTCGTTTTCTCCCAGATGCTGTTACCATCAGCAGAGTTACAGGCCGTGTCTTTGATCGGAATTACAAACAGTGAGTACAGATTGTATAGCAAAGTAACAGCTTGAAATACAATGTGCTACAGATGTTTGTTTAATTATGTGCCTTGTTTTAATTATTTGTTCAATTGCTGGCAGAGCGTATTGCAGCAAATGAAAATGTTGCATTTTCCATCAGTAAAGAAAGGAACAGTACAGCACAGGAATAGGCCCTTTAGCCCACCAAGACTGTGCCGACACAGATTTCTTTCCAATCTAATAGTTTCTTGCCTCTATGTGGTCCATATCCCTCTATTCACTGCCAATTCATGTGTCTATCCAGATGCCTCTTGAACAATGTTATAAAATCTGCTTCCACCACCTTCTCCGGCAGCACATACCGGGCATTCACTACCTTCTGTGTGAAAAACATGCCCCTTACATCTCTTTTAAACTTCCCCCCTCACACTTTCAACCTATGCCCCTGAGTAATTGACCCTTCAATCCTGGGAAAAGGACTCTAACTATCCACTCTATCCAAGCCTGTCATAATCTTATAAACCTCTATCTGGTCTCCTCTCATCCTCTTGCGCTCCAATGAAAACAATCCAAGTTTGTTCAACCTTTCTTCATAGTCCATATCCTCCAAACCAGGCAACATCCTGATAAATCGCTTCTGCACCCTATCCAATGCATCAACATCCTTCTGGTAATCTGGTGATCAGAATTGTACACAATACTCCAAATGTAGCCTAACCAAAGTCTCATACAGCTGCAACATGATTTTCCAATTGCTACACTCAACACCCTGACCAATGATGGCCATCTGAGTTGCCACCTTCAGGGAACTCTGGATCTGTCCTCCCAGATCCCTCTGTAAGCTAATATTTCCAAGGGCTCTGCCATTTACTGTATATTTTCCTTCTGCAGTAGACCTTCCAAATCGCATCACCTCATATTTGTCCAGGCTAAATTCCATCTGCTATCTTTCGGCCCAGGTGTCCAGCCAATTTATATCTGACAATCCTCCTCCTTATCTGCTACTCCCCAATTTTTGTATCATCTGCAAATTTACTAATCAGAGCACCTACATTTTCCTCCAAATCATTTATATATATTACAAACAACAGAGGCCCCAGCACTGATCCTTGTGGAACACCGCTTATCACAGACCTCTATTTAGAAAAGTACCCTTCCACTGCTACTCTCTGCCCAATAAGAAGTCTGACGAAGAGGGGAACCTCGAAAGCTTGTGAGTTTACTATCAAATAAATCGGTTGGACTTAAACCTGGTGTTGTGAGACTTCTTACTGTGTTTACCCCAGTCCAACGCCGGCATCTCCACATCATGACTTCTATGCCCAAGCCAGTTTTGTATCCATCTAACCAGCTCACCTTGGATCTCATATGATTTCACCTTCTGTTACAGCCTGCCATGAGGAACCTTATTGAAGGCTTTAATAAAGTCCATGTGTACAATATCCACTGCCCTGGTCAATTTTTCTTGTCACTTTCTCAAAGAACTCGATCCAGTAGAGATGACTTTTGTATTAATCTATTTCGCTGAGGGCCTCTAGTGGCCGTAATGTACCAGGCAGGCATGTTGACTTGGTTGCTCCACTGTAATTGGAACAATGAAAACCTGCTTGTTTTGTTTGCTCGAATTGTGGTGGTAAAACACAACTCTGCAGTCAGACTCCATTTTCTTGTTTTGTTTATGTGTGCAATGTGTCCATAATTTTGGGAAAGCAGCCTACTGTGCCTGTAACCATTCTGTGATTTTGTAGTGTTGTTAAAAACATTTCATTTGCACTGCAGGAAGTGGTGATTAGCAGCATTTGAAATTACACAGCAGATGGGTCTATTTACATCTTTACGAAGTCTAGTACAGTTAGCTGATCTCAATTGGGGTGGTGTTAAAGCCATGAATTGGTTTAATTAACTGAGGTTAAAAAAGGATGAATAATTCAGTTGAGGTTCCTACTCATAGTGGCTATCTCATGATTTTGATTGGAAAATGAGCATGTGTGTGGATATTGGGTAGAAATTGACTTGTCTCTGATATTCTGATGAATGAATTAAACTGTGACATTGGGCTTTATAACAAGTCCTTTAACTGATGCTTTTCTTGATCAATGCAAGACCACCAACCGTTTTGCCAACAGTGTACCCATGTGTGTTTGTCAATTTAAACATTTTCTGTTGAATTACTTGTTAAAAACTGTAATACTGAAGAAATGTAGAGAGCGGCATGGTAGCACAGTGATTAGCACAACTGCTTCACAGCGCCAAGGACCCGGGTTTGATTCCTGGCTTGGGTCACTGTGTGGAGTCTACACATTCTCCCCATTACTGTGTGGGTTTCCTCCCACATTCTGAAAGATGTACTGGTTAGGTGCATTGACCCGACAGGTGCCAGACTGTGGCAAATAGGGGAATTTCACAGTAACTCCATTACAATGTAAATGTAAGGCTTACTTGTGACTAATAATAAATAAGCTTTATATAAGAATCTGGGGATTTATCCTGCTTGTGCTGCAACACAGAGTGCAAATTTAATTTTAAGACTGATACAAATGTTCACAATCTTGCTATTTTTTATGATCCTCTGTCCTTCCTGTTTATAGTAGTCATGATGTGGATGTGCCGGCGTTGGACTGGGGTAAACACAGTAAAAGTGTTGTCAGACTTCTTCCTGTTTAGACAGGCAGAGAAAGTTAAAAATTGGGAAGAGCAAAGCACCATGAAACTATAGTAAAATATTCAAATTTATTAATGTCATCCCTTAATTGTTATGTGATTTCCCTATTCTGTGAAGTGTGGGATGGGTTCTTCTTCCTTTCTTTCCAGTTGAACTTATATAATGGATGAAACAATGAGTAGGATCCATGTGTTGTTCACATTCCTCCCCTTTTTGTCCATTTTGTACTATTTTTATCTAAAGAAATGAGAAGGAATGCTGTGATAATTGGTAAAATGTTCTGCTTCTTAAAATGTTTGACAACAATGCCAGTTTCATTCAGGAGACTGCACATATGAAACTACACTGCTGAAGGTACTAAATTAATGCGTTTTGTGAATCGATAAAGCTGAAATTCTGTTTATCTGAACTTCTCAGACATGTACAACTTTACACAATATACTTTTCATTATGTTTCCATTTTGTCCAAGAATTGGCCCAGATATATCTACAGGGATTGACTTGAACAGCAACATATTTCAACCTTTTTACAATTACCATGTAGAATTCAGGAACCCGTGCATGCCACCATCAGCCACATTGTTACTGAAGGTAACAACACATTCACAATTGCTTACATTTTAGCAGAAGAAAATGGATGTCATGAGTATACGATGGAGCGTCCAGAAATAATTAAAGTCACAGTACTCAGGGCACTGACTCAAGCAGAAAGTGATGAGGAAATTATAAATAAGGGTCAATCTTAACTCTCTGGAAGTGAATGGATTTTCAATGAGTTAAAATCAGATCCTAGATTTGCTTAACATGTCTAATCAATGTAAGAAAACAAAAGAAAATAAATGCTTAATTATATAGCCAGGCTAGTTGAAAAGAAAATTGTCAGATACAGTACCATGTTAAAATAGATAATACTCTGGCCAGACTGCATGTTTAATACTGTTTGGTTTTGATCAACAAAGCATAAAACAAAATATCACATCATGAAGATGATGCAGAATAGATCTACAATACTGATTGCTGATGTCCACTATTCTCCATCCAATACTACTTCAGAAACACCTTAATACTGCGCTTAATACAATCATCAAAGCCTTTAAATGTGCTGTTTTGTAGGTTTACTCTGTCGACCGATTCAGTTTGAAGTTGGTTCTGATTGGCTGGGCAGCTCTGCATATCTTTGTGGAGTCAGGCTATGAAACAAACCCAACAGTGGATTCGGGAGTAGTTCAGGTAAATAACATTCCACAGTCAGCCACATTGTTATCTGAATTAGGTACAGAATACAGGACAGAATTAGGCATTGGATGTTTCCTAATTAAACATCGATGGAAACTCAAGTTTGCTGACTTGCCATCATTATTGATAGAAATTGAGGTGATGTTTATAAAATTTTTTTACTGGTTTCCTTTATTCCTTGTTGAGAAGGATGGAATGACCTAATCTGTGGAGATCCCACTCAGTGTCATCAAAGCAGCTCTTTACTCAACCCATTTTGCAATGTGGTTGAGAAATTCACCAATGGATTATAGTCTGGGTGACATTTATTTATTTGTTCCCTCCTTGCCTCTCTTCCTCTTTCTCTTCTCCCCCTCTGTTCCTCCATCTCTTCCAACAGTTACCATTGGAGTTAGGCAATGGGTTCATTGAGTATTGCATCTTTCAATAAGAATTAAGGTCCAAGGCTTCTTTCCAAGCCAGCAGTCGGTGCATATTTTGATATATAAGTCTCAAATATAGAAAGAGAAAGCAACATATTCAGCTGGACTATTGCAGAGCAGTAATCGATATGTGTAATTCAACATTAATTAATGGTTTCACATATAGTTCACCTTGTAATCTTTTTAAGTTTCTCGCTGGCAAGAAACTTCATTGTTTACTTTTGTGTAGGTATCCTGTACAAATTAATTTTCATGTGACTATTTTCTTAGTACTTCAAGTTCTCTGTCTAAGGTATTATCTGGTCATTATACAGCCTTCTACTAATTGGCCATGTATAATTTTTATTCTCGTGGACTCATCAGAGGCGCTTCTGTGATCCTGTACTTCAAGGAGGGAACACGCACATACATGTTCAACATGGGTCACAGACAGGGCTATGACACTGCAAACCTGATTGGCTGAAACAAAATCCCAATGAGTACATAGGAACAGGAATATAACACCACACTGTGATTATGAAATCACCTCAACAATATTTAATCTAAATTTTTCTGAATACTGAACAGCACAACTCACACTTATAGGATACACAACTTACTGATGCTGGTAACAATTTTATGTTCTACGAATATAACTAACTGACCTGTTCTTTTACAATTGCATTAATTACAATTTGTATGTCAATGGGACATTTTATATGTCTCAAGGCCCTTCACCCTTGATCATATTCATGTTTTTGTCTGTCAGATCTCTCTAAATGAAGGTGCTCATCAGCTGCGGCTGTACTACGATGGGCCTGACCCAGATAAACCATTATCAGCCAATGCTGTTACAGTTAAAGGAAGGTAAGTCTATTTCTCAGCCTCCAAATATAGAAATAACACAAATTAAGGAAACTCTGCAATCACGTGTTTGTAGCTTTGGCAGCAAAAAATTCTTATGGTGAGAGAGCCAGCTGTAAACCCAAACTTTGCCTGAAACTGGAAGCTTGGCTGCACTGGCTCATGAATCACTCCACAATAAAATGTGAGGAGGTAAACTTTCTACTGATTGGTAAGAGTACGGACTGTTCTACTGTCTGAACTGGGAACACAATTTCTTAAAGATTGAGCTCATGGTTTCACAAGTAATCTACCCTTCTTATCAAGGAACATAGGATAAGATCTGCTTAGATGGAGAAATAGCTGAATGAGGGAATAGGAGTAATGGATTAACAAGGTGTAGTATGTCCAGAGGATCTTTCCTTCATGTAGAAAATTGAACTGGGCACTGAAATCAACATCAAAATTTTCTGATAGGTTAAAGGCATGGCGGTATGGACAGGTTAGGGGACAGGGCAGATGGGTTGAAATGCACTTCAATTAGACAAATGTTAAAGAGAACATTTTGGGAAAAGAACAGAGATTGGAAATGCCAATGTAAGTGGTAAAGTTCTCAAAGTAATGGAGGAATAGATATTTAGGTTTAGATAGACAGGCTTTAAAACAGTAAATTAAAAGTGTAAACGAGACACGAAGGGCAGAATTTTACCACTTCTTTATGCCCATTTTGTGGCGGGAAAATGTTGTAAAATCAGGTGAAAACCGGCTAGTGCAAACGGCTCTGGTTTTTGCGACTGGCACGATTTTACGACACCCGGATTTCCGGTGCAGTCAGCCTCTTGCCAGGAATGGGCAAGAGGCTGGTTAATTTATTTAAATTTATTAAAATAGTGGTTTGAATGTGTTTAGTGAGCCCAGCATGCAATCATCCAGGCTCACTTGTCTTATGGCCTTCACCAGGAGAGTTCTGTCTGGCGAGGAATATATCTGCTCCCCATGCAGGAAATGGCCTCGCTGGTGGAACCGGAGGCCATTGAGGCCCCCCGGGGAGGCTGAGAGCAAGGCGGGTATGCCCTTGGACAGTGCCAGTCTGGAAGTGCCACCCTGGCACCTTGGCAATGCCAGCCTGGCACCTGGGCAATGCCCACTGGGCACCAGGAAACAGATTTAAGATGATTGGCACATAAATAAACATTTTTTAATGCAGCAAGCTGTGATCTGCAATGTACAGCCTGAAGTAGATTCAATAATAACGTTCAAAGGAGAGCTAGATAAATATTTGAAGGAAAGTAATTTACTCAACTCCAGGGAATGGGCAGTGGAGTGGAACTTAACTTTACCAAAGAGCCAGGAACAATATAGACCAAATGGCCTCTTTCTGTGCTATATTATTCTATGTTTCAAACAATGATTTTTTTATTTTTGAATATCATTGCCAACTACCATCCCTTCCCTTATAGATATATACCGTGTGCTACAATATTAGTCAGACTGGTGAAAGCACAAGTTGACAAGAAGCTTCAAGCCCTACAAAGAAACAAAGTGGCCAAAACTGAATGGATTAAGTATGGTCTCTTCCAGCCAATGCCTAGTTATGATGATAGAGTGTACTATTCTGATAAGGCCAGACCAACCACCGGTGAAAATATTCTCTACCATGCTATGGTTAATAGGTGAGTCAGCTGAAAATTCTTTTTTTAAACTTTTTACTGGACATACAAGCTGTTTGAATTGTAATTACATTTGACTATTATCATTACACTCATTTTGTGTTACACTGATGATACCACGTTAGTGCTTATATGGAAACTCAGTTACAAAGATTCATGGATTGTCTCTCCCTTTATATAAGCTTCAAGAAAACTGTGGTTATGGGACAGAGTGTCACAGCTTCATTCTTGATCACTCTCAATAACACCCGACTGGAATTGGGTCCATGGTGATGAACATTCTGGGCCTAAATGCAACTTAATACATGCAGAAAGAAAGTAGCTACCACCCTTGACTGATGAACCGTTATGGAATAACACCAAGGTGACTCTTGCAATCAAGATGCTGGTTTACAAGGCCTGTGTTCACAGCACCATGTTGTATGGCTGTGAAAGGAGGAGAGTGAGGTAGAAAAGTTTAAGGAGGGATTTCCAGGGTCCAGAGCCCAGGAAGCTGAAGACGGTGCCACCAGTGGTGGAATGATTAAAATCAGGAACACGCAGAAATCTACAGTTGGAAAAGTTAAGAGTTCTATAAGGTGTATAGGACTAAAGGAGGTTATAAGGAAAGGCAGGATGATGCTAATCTTTCAATTTTCTGTCAAAGGGTCTATGCTTAAACATTAACCTATTTTGATTCCAAATTTTCATCATGCACATATTGATTGATATTTGTCAAGATTTTGTTGCTGGCTCAAGATACATGTTTTTTACGCATCTGTTTGGTAGTTATCACTGGATCCTCCCTTGCTATCTTTCCTATCCAAATGTAAGCTTTCTTTGCTCTGAAATTCATGTTTCTGAATAGTTTCTATTGAGGTGACTTGTCTCTAATTTTCATGGTCAACAGCCATTGTGAATCTGCTGCTGCTTTTGTTTTTAAAGATCTGTTGTTTTGGTTCGGGAAATAGTTCCGATGATAGCTGATAGTAAGGAACAAGACCTGAGGACAGATGACGAAATTGAGGAGTGGATCCACATGAAACTTTCCAGACTGATGGACGTTAAACCACTGTCTTTCAACTTGACCTATATAAGCAGATACCTCACATCCTGTGGCATCAAGGTATGTATGATACTTGAGCAAAACAGTCCTTAATTTTTTATCCCCTAAAAGAGGTACAAATTTAAGATACTTTGGGGGGGCGGGGGGGAACTAACACATAGAAATTGGGTTGCACAGTGTGATGATTCACCAGAGGAAGGAGCTGCGCTCCAGAAGCTCGTAATTCCAAAATAAAACCTGTTGGACTTTAACCTGGTATTGTGAGATTTCTTACCGTACATAACACTTCAATGAAGCTA
The DNA here is from genome assembly GCF_965287045.1 of Carcharhinus amblyrhynchos. Taxonomy (NCBI): domain Eukaryota; kingdom Metazoa; phylum Chordata; class Chondrichthyes; order Carcharhiniformes; family Carcharhinidae; genus Carcharhinus; species Carcharhinus amblyrhynchos. Next base: position 33,614,068 of record NC_137332.1, on the reverse strand, counting down.
CTGTGAAAATCCTCTAGTTGCCACACCCCAATGTCTGTTCAGATACACTGAGGGAGCATTTAGCACCTAACCAGCATGCCTTGCCTTTTGGGCTGTGAGGTACGCCCACCGTGCTGTTAGTGCTGTAAGGGAACATATTTTCTCCACTAAGTTCCAACGAGCTGATCAGACTTTCCTGGGTCACATATAAGAAGGTAGGTCTTTTGACTGTCTGTGAGGGCACACTAACTTTTGGAGTCCAGATGCTATATTTGTACTATCCAGCTGCTTTGGACTTCTCCTCATAACAGTAATCTATCATGCTAATATTATGCTTGAACTGTTTACACCACATCTAATCCTTTCAGCTGCAAACCTTTATACCTCAAGCTTTCTTAATTAATGCACAGTTCAATCTTTATCGACTTGTGGCCTTCTTTCTTTCCTGGCATACTGTGGTATGTGGTCTCCTAGCAAATACATTCTCTTGGTGCCTGATTCTTATGGTTCAGTTTGTTTTTGTCACACAAAAATGAAAAGCTCCCTCTTCAAATTCAACTTGACCATTTAAAGCATTTTAAAAATATTCTAACTGAACATTCTGTGGTTTATTGTGCCAATTCTGCCTTGTGCTTTTGCTCAGGGAGCAGCAAGAAAATTCTCTTCTGGTATGTATGCTGGTTATACAAGTGTGCTTCTAGTGTGTAGGAGATCAAAAAATTCAGATTGATATTTTGAATCTCTGTAAATTTGGATCATACTCCCTGTCTTTTTGCCAAAGTTGTGATGCTATCACAGAGAGCTTGTATAGGGGGCACAGCCTCAAGATAAAGGGGGGGCGGTTTAGAATGGAGTTGAGGAGGAACTTCTTCACTCAAAGGGTGGTGAATCTCTGGAATTCTCTGCCCGTTGAAGTGGTGGAGGCTACCTCGCTAAATATTTTTAAGACGCGGGTTGATGGGCTTTTGATAAGAGAGGGGATTAAGGGTTATGGGGAGAGGGCGGGAATGTGGAACTGAGCCACGACAGATCAGCCATGATCTTATTGAATGGCGGGGCAGGCTCGAAAGGCTAGATGGCCTACTCCTGCTCCTATTTCTTATGTTCTTATGTTCTTATAACACGCAAGATCTTAATTTGAAAATTAAGGGGTTTTTATCACTGCAGAAAATGAGTGAGCAATCTCACTAATATGAGTCACCTTTAAGATGGTTTGTTGGAGTGCTATATATATTAAATTCCCTGAGGGTACAGGACAAAATCAGAAAGCAGGATATTTCTTTCATGAGGAATATGTTGCACAGATGATGGTTTTAAAGTTTATTTATTTATTAGTCACAACTAAGGCTTACATTAACAAAGAAGTTACTGTGAAATTTCCCTAGTCGGCACACTGCGGCACCTAATCAGCACGTCTTTCACAGTCTGGGAGGAAAGTGGCGCACTCAAGGAAACCCATGGATACATGAGGAAAACATGCAAACTCAGCACAGACAGTAACCCAAGCCAGGAATCAAACCAGGTCCCTGGCACTGTGAGACAGCAGTATTAACCACTGTGCCACAAGATTGCAGAATATCACAAGACAAGGGGGGAATTCATTTGCTTTCAGTAACTATTGAGAGGCTTTTAACCAAGTATCAAGTGAAATCCTAATGAAGATTCTGAAAGTTCTGCAAATGTAACTAAAGTCTTTGTAAAATAGACAGAGATCTATTTTGATTACAATCTCTTCTTTCTTAATTTTGTACATAAAGGAGGAAGTGATGTCTTATTGGGGCAAAATAATAAACATGACTTTTCCTTTTATTGACAGGATCACTCTCCCTTTTTTTTAACAAGTAAGTTTTGGCTAACATCAATTGGGTGAGGTAAAAGTGAACTTGTGATTTTTCCAAAGCTATTTTTTTTTACAAATTATGGACAGTGACACATTCACATCAAGTTAGCCATGAATTGGATATACAAGTTGAATGGCTGCAAAGCTGAATGACAAATCTGATAAAATGTACAATGTTTAAAAGTAAACAATTAAAAGCTCATTTCTATTTGTGTAATGTTTTCACTACTGGAAATCTGAAATTGTCCCAGTATATTTGTGATTTTGAACTCTAATTTTGAATGCTATCTCTAATGTACATATATAGAGGTTTTTTTTATGCTTTTTTTGCAGTTATCTGTGGACAAAGCTAAGAATTTACCGTGGGCTAACTTCACGTTAGCTCTGTCCTCATTCAACCCTCCAGGTGCATATTATTTTGGTAGCGCTTGGGCCAAATACGATCCTCCAGTTTTCATAGAGAGTATAGATTTCAACAGTCTCCAGAAGTCCCCAGTGTGGCTGGATAATTTTAAGGTAATGTGGTTTTGATGATGAGTTGCGGCGCTGTAGGTTACTTGCAGTTGTATATTTTGCAACTTATTGCTAATGTTGGTGTCATGTAGGGTTATAAAAGCAGCTCACTTTATTGGCAAATATATGTTGTTATTTGCAATACACAAAGATCCGAGCGATGGAATTTTGGGAAATAATTCAACCCCTGTCATGGAAAGATTGCCTTCATGCCTGTATATAAAATGATGGAATTGTTTATCCGAAGAAAACTTGAGGATCATCTAACAACAGTAACAGTAGTCAGCATGGATTGAGAAGGGGAGAACTTGCCTGACCAACCTCAAGTTCTTTTGAGGAAGTGGGTACCTCTATGATCTTCCAAGAGAGCTGTGAATATGTGAGATTGTTCCTGCCTGTGCAATGATAGCCTCTGAATAGAAGGACAAAGTGTAACTACAGCAGCAGGTGACCAGGATATTATTTTAACATTCACACAGTAACACTATTTCTTGATTAGATTTTAACATCCTGATTTCTGAAAGGTTTTTCTACATGTAGTGTGATATTTTGCAAAGATAAGCAAGATGCTGAAAAGTTCAACAGCTTTTCATTACAGTATGAATGAGTTGATTAAAGTTTTAGCTCCAAATCCAGCACAGTACTGAAGGCCCAATCTTCATAGCCATTTTGTAGAGAGACATAGTGGAGACTGGGGAATTAGTTTCCAGCTTTGTCTTCAGAAACACAGATGTAGTAGGTACTCCCAGACAGAAGATAGTAACTTCACCATTCTGTTTTTACAGTCAGCTGCAAGAGCCTAATTTTTCTTTATCATTTCTTTCAAATCTGCAGTCATTCCCGAGAAGAGTTTATCATGAGTACCTCACTGTGATTGTCCACCTTCATGAAGTTGCTGTGTCCTCATTGGAGACAGGTGCACTGACTTATGACCTCAAAGATCAGGCCTGGACTGCTTTACAAGTGTTTTCTAAAGGGTACTGTAACACTGCGATTTATCAGTTACCGCTGTACCAAGGAGCTCCCAGTCAGGTACGAAATATCTTTACACATAATTTAAAATATCCTCTATTAAAATCCTTGGCCTTACCCCAGAATGAATATTCTTGATTTCCAACCCTGACCCCTGCAGTAAAATCTGGATTCCTGTTTGAACTGTGAAAGAGATGTCTATGATGGAAAGAGCAGGTGTCACAAGCATCAACCTGATACCAAACAAGGCCTGGAGTACAGGATCTCCCAACTGAGAGACTCCCTTTCTTCAACCATTTTGTAGGAATGTTTGGGGACTCCACCCCCACAAGGCCCCCCTGTAGAAACATTCCTTACTTAACCAGCTATGCAATTCAGTCCATAGGTTTGACATTATTAGCATGAACTGCACTGGGGTAAAATTTCCTCATGGCTAATAATGCAATATGAGCACTGACCACCCATTACACATCCCAGTATTCAATTCTATTATCTGTAATGGGTTGGGATATTAAATGGTGAGGCCAAAGGGATCTTGCCACCCTTCAGCTGCTGCCCTAGATGAATTTCTACTCCACTAATTATGTACTAAAAATAGCTTAATCATAGAATCCCTACAGTGCCAAGAGGCCATTCGGCCCATTGAGTCGATATCAACCACAATCCCACCCAGACCCTATCCCTGTAACCCCACATATTTACCCTGCTAGTCTGCCTGACACTTAAGGGGCAATTTAACATGGCCAATTCACCTAACCCACACATCTTTGGAGTGGGGTTGGGGGGTGGGTAAGAAACTGGAACGCCTAGAGGAAACCCATGCAGACTTCACAGACTGTGACCCCAGCTAGCAATTGAACCCAGGTCCCTGGCACTGAGGCAGCAGTACTAAGCACTGTGCCACCACATGCCCAAGTTGAATGTACTTTGATTATTTTCCTGTCTGCAGGATGTCTTGGCTGCTCTAGCAAAAGAAGATTGTCAGAGTGTTCTGGGTGATCTGGTTCGTAGGAATACTGTAAGTGTCATTTGCAATGAATAAAACAAAGCTGTTATTCTTCAAATGTGAATTTGAAATGCAACCCCTCAAATATCTTTTTTGTAATAGATTCTTCGAGTGAGGGGGGCTTCAGTGTTTGTTTGCATTGCTGACGGAAGGAGGGATGAAGAGCTGCTAACATATTCTGAATTAGTAAGCAGATGCTATTACAATTATTTCATCCTCTTGCCTCTCCCCAACAGTGAACATTCAAAACATGGCATTCTTGTAGCTGTGTCAAGGAGAGACATTGATTTGATGCTATGCCCTTGTATATTGTTGCAGTACCTGCCCTGCAGTCACCAACAAGAACAAGCAGTACAGATAACATGACTCCATCACAAGTGTTTAAAGCAAAGCTCACAATGATTAAATACCAAGCTGTTGTTCTGCATTAGAGTAGGCCATTGAGCCCCATAAATCTATAGCTGCCATTCAATTAAATTGTGGTGTATTTGTATCTTAGTCTATGCTTTATCTAGTCACTGTCAATCAGGTCACATCTTCTGGAACTTTCTCAATGCCTTCCTCACACATTCAGGGTTTCACATAAAAATTGTGGGTATAAACACAGGTCCTTCTACTTCACAGCACAATTTACATTTTAGCCATTAAATATGTGATGTGATTGAATTGATTTTAATTTTTGATTTCCATTTCTTGCAGGATGTCAGTCAATCATACCTACCCTCTGAACTCATTGAATTGTACAAAGCTGAACCTAGTAACATGCTACTCAGGGAGCTGATTCCTGCTGGAAAATCTATAGAGGATTTTAAAAAGCAGCTGTCACTTAGATTCAGGGAGGTATGTAAATCATAGAGCACTGCTAAACATAAAGAGACAGTCCATATCTTGTTTGTCAGGATGAGAAACAGCAACAGGAATAAAATATCCTGAGGGTGTAATAAATGTCATGTGCAGTTCATGAAATCTTCCATTAATTATTGGATAATGCAGAAAGAGGCTCAAACCCAGTAACTTGCTGAGCTCCTCCCTATGGCAAAAATTGTGAATGGAAGCTCAAAGAAATTGAGAATGCCAATCCTATACACTGCTAATCTTATGGAAATCTGCTACACATGTATCGCAGACCATAAGATGTAGGCATACAAGTTGAATTAGGCCATTCAGCCAGCTCTGCTATTGAATGAATTTCTAAGTTAATCAGTGTTTTTGTTAGGTTCCCATGTTCATTTCACTCAAGACCAATGAGCACATTTTGGAAAGTTCCTTAACATGCCAAACCTTAAGATGTGGTATGAAAAAGAACTTGCTGAGCAAACAAAAATTTCAAAGCAATATTACTTTAAAAAAAGGGATCAATTTAAAGCTGTGTGGATGAATGAGAACCCAGATGCTGAGATTGAGTTGGAGCGATGCACACACTTCCCCTTCCCCCCCCCCAACAACCTCTCACCTCCCTGTCACAAACCCCTTTTCACTCTCCTCAAAAAAAGTGGGAATTCCAGAGACTGGGGACCCTCAAAAAAAAAGTTCTCACATCTTAAAACGATGAACCCAGTGCTAGATTCTCAGACAAGAGGAACCATTCTGTTTAAGGTCTTAAGGGGCCTTGACAGGGTGGATGTAAAGACTTCAATCAAATTGTCCCCTTATGTTGCAAACTTTCCTAAAGCATAATCTGATTCCTCATGTTACTCTAGTAAGCTTTCTTGAAGTGGTTTCTAACATATTTACATCATTCAAGAGATTAATACTGTATACAATATTCCAGATGTGACCTCACCAATACCCAATACAATTGGAGCAGAACCTCCCTACCCTTGTAATCATTCTCCTCAAATGAATGATTGTTCATTGCTGTATCTGTAAATTAGCAATTCATGCACCAGGTCACTCCCTTTGCACCTCAGAGCTGAGTCTCTCATTTTAGCCAAGTTTCCCACCCCTCCCCCCAAACACAGAAAATGCTGGGGACACATCAAAACAAAAACATTGTAATTCATTTAATTTTACACATTTTATTTGCAGTTGGCATCACTAACCCAAACTCCTGCAATGCTCCAGTGATGTGTCCTGTGGAGGTAAGGAGTTTGGAACTATTTATTCCTTCCAGGGTGCTGACATATGAAAACTATGTGGATGAGAGTGAGCAAGAAACTTGTAGACCTGTTTTATATATTTTCATGGCATGCAAGCATCACTGGCTTGGACATTAATTGTGCATCTACAATTGCCCTTAAAAAAGGTGGTAGTGAACTACCTTCTTGAATTTAGCATTGTAGTATGCCACTGGACTAGCAATCCAGATACTGAAGATAATGCTCTGGTGACCAGAGTTTGAATTCCATCTCACTGAACTTCAATTTCACTATTGTAAGAACCTGGAATTAAGTCCTACAGTGTAGAGGCCATTCAGTCCATATTACCTAGTCCAGGGGAAACCCAGACACTGGGAAAGAATGTGCAAACTTCAGTCAAAGACTTGAATCAAACCTAGATCGCAATGCTGTGAAGCAGCAATGCCAACTATGCTGTCCAGTAATGACCATGAGACCATTGTTCATTATGAACCTGTCCTTTAAGAAAGGAAACCTGCCACTCTTCTGTAACGTGGTCTAGATGTGACTCCATAATGAATGTGGTCAACTCAAAACATGCTAGCAAGGCTTTCAATTCAAGGACAACCAATGCTGGTGTTGCTGCAAGACCCACATTCCATAAGTGATTTCTGAAAAACTGCTGAAGTTCATGTGTAGGTGTACAGGTCTATTAGCATTCTCCCATGGATTTTGACCTTGTTCTATACAAGCAGCTGATGGTTAATTTGCCCCACAAATCCCATGAAACAATGCTGCCCTCAACCACATCAGTTTAGCAGCATAAGTGATGGAAAATTAACCAAGGTTACCACATTTCAAATCACTGTCTGTATTACCAAAACATGTCTACTAGTTACAGTAGCCATGTTATATATTGAGCATTGAAAGTTTTAATTTCACTAACACACTCTTACTTGTCAACTTAACAGCTATGCTACTTGGCCAACAACAATCCTTTGTCAACTTACCAGTCCTGGATTCATACTAGAGGACAACAAAAATCAGAGCATCAACTGTGGTTCCAAGGATTAAGGGATTGTCTTGTACAAGTCACTGAAATAACTAAAGGCAGCAGCTGCCCCACTCAATTTATATAAGGATTGTGTCAAACCTCATAAGCAACATGGAAATAGAGAACTTCATGCCACTATTTTGGAATGTATTGAAATTGCTCCAAAGTGAAAATGATCCCTTTAGACATTGAAAGTTGACATTATGCCAAGTTGGGTACAGCCAAACTCTGGTCAGAGAACCTACACAAAGCAGCCTTCTACTGGCAATGACTACAAAATGCTGCATTAACTGGAAGTGCTCAAGGTGGTAGGCCATTCCATTATCCTGTCAACCTAACTTCACCTGTGCTCAGACCCATTGTTCCATCATTACAAGCAACATCCATTACCAGATGGATACCCAAGTATAACAAGAGATGCCTTGCATCATTGATCACAGATCAAAGAGGGACAGAAAGTAAAATCTAAAAAGAAACAATGCCATCAGCTGCAACTAAAAATCATAGAATCCCTATAGTACAGAAGGCCATTCAGCCTGCACTGACAACTCATCAGGCCATATCCAACCATCAGGATGTTAGTCTTTAAAAAAATGATGTGTGTGCAAAGTTTAATACACAAGACTCATGTTTGCAAATTACATCTTTATTGAATTTTCCACAGTTACAAAAATGGTTCAAAAAAGCCAATCAAAAAATACATTATGTACAAAAAAAGTCCAGTATGTGGGCAAAATATTGCCAGGTATCTGAACGTCTATTAACTAGCACTGAGCTTCTGGCTCAGACTTCTTCGGAGAAACATTTTCTGACTGAAAGAAAAAATTTTGTACAGGTTCAGAAATCAATGAAGTTTTTTCCATCAATACACAATTTAGAAACACATTTCCTCGAGGAAAGCACTATAGAAATGATTCCTTAGAGTATAACAAGATTAGGCAAAATGATTAAACTATTTACAATACTAGCCTATTGCTAATTCAGTAATTGTGCAGTAGCAGATTCTGCTCCAGTTTTTAAAATGATAAAATCTGCAGTGTCCAAATGTTTAAGGGGAGGAGGAGGGGGTGATGGTCTAGTATATTATGGCTAGACAATTAATCCAGAAGCTTAGCTAATGTTCTGGGCCTGCCATGGCAGATGGTGGAATTTGAATTCAGTAAAAAAAACTGATGGAATCAGAATCTGATGATCTTGAAACCACAAAAAAAACTTTGGTTTATTGATGTCCTTTAGGGAAGGAAATCTGCTGTCCTTACCTGGTCTGGCCTACATGTGACTTGTGGTTGGCACAACTAATCTTGGACAACTAGGGATGGGCAATAAATGCTGGCCAGCCAGCCAATGACACCCATGTCCCACAAATGAACTAAAAAATCCAGTGCTTCATGAATAAAATACAAGTCCACACTACAGGCCAGAAGGATATTTGCATCAGCAGTTATGTATACTTGCATGCATCATGTCAATTTTAGTAAAACTATATACAAGCAAAAATACTAAAGTGTTGGCAATGTGAAATAGCAACTGTGCATAGGTTAAATTAATTAGTTTCTCTTCCTAGGCAAGAAAGTATTTTTAAGCACAAACTAAGAAATTTTTAAAAACTAGTGATAAGACTAACCTGTGCAACATACTGGCAGGAAGTCATACTAAACAAATGCCTATTGCATCTTATTCAATTAGACGAGCACAATTTGGCTTCAATTACTATAGTTCGAGAAATATTAAGCAGGTTATAATTGTTACAAATATGAAGTGTGCAAGATGTTGTGTCTTTAGCATAATGTGGAGAAGATAAGCTGGTCACATGACTTGTTCAGCTTGATCCAAGTGTGATGGAGGGGGATGGGGTGATAGTGGGGAACAGGTTCTGTCAGGAAGGTTATTCAATATGGATACCTGCAAATAACTTGACTGGAGCTGAGGAGGAGTAAATCTCCAAGTCTCACAGGGAAGTGCAAGGAAAGACAAGTTTTATAAAGGGTTATACTTTATGCATCCAACTACTTTGTTACAAGATAGAAGTCTACTTTAGTTTAGAGTAGGGGAAAAAAATCAGTACGGTGAGGTTTTGTTTGGGAAAGGTCAGGAGGGAGGCAAGAACAGCTTTGGCCTGGTTGCAGGAAACAGTTTCAGGGACAGCTTTCATAAAGGTTGTTTCTGTCTATGGGGATCATAACAATGAACTTACTTCCATTTTCTCAGCCACTCCATTCCTATCATGGGCAGTATCCCCACAGCCACCATTCACAGCAGACTCCTCCTGCTTTGCTTTTTTAGGTTCTTTGTTATCCCTTTCACCATCTTCAGGTTTCCTCTGCAATGAAGACTACAGTGTAAAGTTAAAAGTAGCCAACTATTTTCTTCTTGCATTTATCACACTCAAAATTTCCTGCATCTCAAGATTAGCAAAATGTTATCATGGAATATGTTTAATATGGATATTCAAGTCAAAAGGCATTCAATTCTGTCAGCAGAACTTCATTGTGCTACAGTTAGCTTCTGGGACAGTGGGAGTCAGAGGCAGCAGGAGTCAAGAGGACTGTAAAACATTAGAGTGTAAGGACACCCGAACATCTAAAATATGCACAGTGGCAAGGACTGCTGCCTCAGCATCAGGAATCTGGTTTGATTCCCAGTTTGGGTCACTGTCTATGCAGAGGCTGCATATTCTCCCCATGTCTTTGTGGGTTTCCTCCCACAGTCCAAAAGACATGGTTAGGTGCATTAGCCGTGCTAAATTTTCCCTCAGTGTATCTTAACAGGTGCCAGAGTACAAAAACTAGGGGATTTTCACAGCAACTTCATTGCAGTCTTGATGTAAGCCTACTTGTAACTAATAAATAAACTAAATTGACACTACTGCTCAAGATCAGGTACCTCAAGCCATCCCAAAATAAGTTTTTTTGGCTCCGATTTTAACTGCACGGCCACCATATTTTCACTGGATAGGGAGGAATAAACCAATCTAAAAAGCTTACCTTTTTCCTTACTAAATGCGAGATGTTAGATACACAGTTCAAACTTGAGGTAGAAGCTTCATCTGTTACTTTTCCAGCCTGTATCTACAATTCAGAACAACAGAGTTGTGAATAAAATCCTGGGCCTCCTTCAAGCCAATCACTGAAATTCAATGGCATACTGCATAAAAAAAGGTGAACATCATCTGAGAGGCAGCCTCTGAAATACTTACATCTGGTACACTGCTTGCAAGATGTGTTGTTTCAAATCCTGAAAAGGCAACAGGCCTACACTGATGTGGGAAGAAAAAAAAGTACATGATTTATGATATACTATAGTTACCAAACTGGCCAGGGTGTGCAGGCAGGGGAAAGAGGAAAGGAAGAGGCTGGCAGGAAGGGATACAGTTAGTACTGTACAAAGGATGCAATTAATACATGATGACATTGGAGAACTTGTCAGACTGGACAGTGGGAAAACAAACTAGGTGAGGTGATGCTTTGCACTTGGATAGAAAAAAATTCAAGTGATCTATAATTAAAAAAATGCAATAGAAGAGCAAAAGAATAAGGATACAGGTAAACAGTTCATTAAAAATCAGCACTACAAATGCTTGGTTAGTTTTTTAAAAAACCCTAGTTGTGTTAAACAGATGAAGGATCTTAAAACAGGCCACAATTAATGAGCAAAGTTCAGTGCCCTAATATTAAAAACACTAAAGAGCAAGAAAATTTACAAATATGGTATCACAGATTACTGTGAAAGATTGAAAAAAGGTTCAGTTCCCCCTCTACGGGGGAAAAAATTGCTGAGAGCTGATTGAATTTGAAAGATTTCTAAATGCATTGAACAAGAGTAGCTTAGAAAAGGCAGCTTCGACTTGGGAAATCCAAGAGAAAGTGAAATTCAGTGAGTAGAACTTCCTACCACAGGAAACAGAGGTAAATTGCATAGGTGCTTCCAAAATCTAGACAACATGGAATGTTGTGAAAAGCCATAAAGTAACTGGAAAAGGGAGGAGACAAGTATAAACATCAGCACAGACACTCAGTCACACAGCAACTTTGTGTTGCAGGAATCAGAGAGAGGTGAATAATAAATACCACATTTTCCTATCAATATTCACTTACCAATGTTTCCTGAAGGGCTTTTGTTGCTCTTCCATCATCTTTGGATTCTTCAGAATCCTCAATTTTTGCCTTTATCTCTGGCAATAGCTCTTTAAGTTCCTCAATCTCCTGCTTATCTTCAGAAATAGCATCAGTGTCTTTTGCTGGAGATTTTCCTTTCTCTTCTGCTTTCTCAATCCTCTCTGTCAACATAGCTGTAGATACAGCATTAATTAGTAACCGAAAGCTGCTGGATTTGTAAAAACAAAAGCTTACCAATGGAGCAGCCATGAAGGTTTACATCCATGAGAAGGAAAGAGTGGTAGTAATGGTCTAAAGCTTCACATTGTGTCCAGATCAACTTGTTCTGGATCTCTTCCCCTGCACCCACCCCCCCACCATGCTGACACTATAGTTAAACAAGCCTATCAATGCCTCTACTTTAAGAGAGGAAACGTGGCATGTCAGCTACAACTCTCACCAACTTTTACAGATGCACCATAGAAAACATTCTTTCTGGTTGTATCACAGCTTGGTAAAGCTCCTGCCCTGCCCAAGGCCACAAGAAACTACAGAACAGACTAGCCAAATCCATCACACAAACCAGCCTCCGGTCCAATGACTGTCTACACTTCCCACTGCCTCAAAGCAATCAGCATAATTAAGAACCCCCACACACCCTCTTCCTCCTTGTTCCGTTGGGAAAAGACAAGTCTGAGATCAACTGACTCAAGAATAGCTTCTTCCCTGCTGCCAGACTTTTGAATGGACTTGCATTAAGTTGATCTTTCTCTACATCCAAGCTATGACTAACTACAATCTGCATCTTTAGTTCTCTTTATGAACTCTACAGTGCACAAAAAACAAAATGCTTTTCACTGTAGGCTCATACATGTGACATTAATCAAATCAAAAAGTGGTTTAGACCTTGCACCCAATGAGCCTGGTTTGAACATAAGAACATAAGAAATAGGAGCAGGAGTAGGCCATCTAGCCCTTCGAGCCTGCTCCGCCATTCAATAAGATCATGGCTGATCTGTCATGGCTCAGTTCCACATTCCCACCCTCTCCCCATAACCCTTAATCCCCTCTCTTATCAAAAACCCATCAACCCGCGTCTTAAAAATATTTAGCAAGGTAGCCTCCACCACTTCAACAGGCAGAGAATTCCAGAGATTCACCACCCTTTGAGTGAAGAAGTTCCTCCTCAACTCCGTTCTAAACCACACCCCCCTTTATCTTGAGGCTGCGTCCCCTAGTCCTATTATCCTTTGAGCGGGAAGAGTCTCTCCACCTCTATCCTATCCATCCCATTCATCATTTTATATGTCTCAATGAGATCTCCCCTCATTCTTCTAAACTCTAACGAGTACAAGCCTAGTTTATTCAGCCTCTCCTCATAGCTCAACCCCCTCAACTCCGGCATCAGCCTAGTAAACCTCCTCTGCACTCCCTCCAAGGCCAAAATATCCTTGCGCAAGTACGGCGCCCAAAACTGCACACAGTACTCCAGCTGCGGCCTCACCAATGCCCTACAGCCACAGCAAGACCTCCCTACTTTTATATTCAATCCCCCTCACTATGAAGGCCAGCATCCCATTAGCCTTCCTGACCACCTGCTGCACCTGCAAGCTGGGTTTTTGCGACTCATGCACAAGGACCCCAAGGTCCCTCTGCACCATCGCCTGCTGCAGTTTTTCTCCACGTAAGTAATAATCCTTCCTACCATTATTCCTACCAAAGTGGACCACCTCGCACTTGCCAACATTAAATTCCATTTGCCATTTCCTGGCCCATTCGCCCAGCCTATCTAGATCCTTCTGCAGACTCTCCACACCCTCTGCACAATTTGCCTTTCCTCCAATCTTGGTGTCATCAGCAAATTTCGACACCCTACACTCGGTTCCCTCCTCCAGATCATCTATATAAATGGTAAATAGCTGAGGCCCCAGCACCGACCCTGAGGCACTCCACTAGTCACCATCCGCCAATCCAAATAGCACCCATTGACCCCCACTCTCTGCCTCCTATTTGACAACCAATCCTTTATCCATGCTACCACCCTACCCCCAACTCCCTGTCCCCTGACCTTCTGCAATAACCTCCTGAGGTACCTTGTCAAACGCCTTGCCATCAAATACAATCATAGTTGAACTTTCTATACATACTTCCCTTTCCTGCCCTATTGCTATCACCCTCAAATCCCCAAGTATCCAAAAAAGCTGTGTGTCAGCCAAAGTATCCACCACCTTCTGGGTTAGAGTGTTTCAAAAGATTCACATCTGAGTGAAGTGGTTTCTCTTCAGTCCTAAACGAAGGATCACTTATATTGAAGCTGTATCTTGTTTTATGCTCTCTGGGAAAAACAGCCTTTGGGCATCTGACCTGTCAATACTTTTATACAGTTCAGTGAGATTACTTCTGAACTGGGCCCACTCTACTCAGTTGGTCCTCAAGGTAATTTTCTCATCATAGGAGTCAATCTAACAAACCTTCATCTCTATTAGGGCAAATTCCTTTACATAGGTAGACCAAAAGAGGTCCCTCTGCACCGTCGCCTGCTGCAGTTTTTCGCCACGTAAGTAATAGTCCTTCCTACCATTCTTCCTACCAAAGTGGACCACCTCACACTTGCCAACATTAAATTCCATTTGCCATTTCCTGGCCCATTCGCCCAGCCTATCTAGATCCTTCTGCAGACTCTCCACACCCTCCGCACAATTTGCCTTTCCCCCAATCTTGGTGTCATCAGCAAATTTCGACACCCTACACTCGGTTCCCTCCTCCAGATCATCTATATAAATGGTAAATAGCTGAGGCCCCAGCACCGACCCCTGGGGCACTCCACTAGTCACCAACCGCCAATCCGAATAGCACCCATTGACCCCCACTCTCTGCCTCCTATTTGACAACCAATCCTCTATCCACGCTAACACCCTACCCCCAACTCCATGTCCTCTGACCTTCTGCAGTAACCTCTTGAGGTACCTTATCAAACGCCTTCTGAAAATCCAGAAAGACCACATCCACCGGCTCTCCTCTATCCACCGCCCTAGACACATCCTCATAGAACTCCAGTAAATTTGTCAGACACGACTTCCCTTTAATGAAACCGTGTTGCGTCTGCTCTATCAAGCAATTCCCTTCAAGATGCCTCGCAATTTCCTCCTTAATGACGGATTCTAACATTTTACCTACCACAGACGTTAAACTAACCGGCCTGTAATTCCCCGCCTTTTGCCTGGCACCCTTCTTAAACAACGGCGTAACATTAGCCGTTTTCCAATCCTCCGGCACTTCCCCGGAATCCAGCGACGTCTGGAAAATAACCACCAAGGCATCCACTATCACCTCCGCCATTTCTTTCAGAACCCTCGGATGCATTCCATCCGGTCCTGGGGACTTGTCCACAATCAGCCCCTCCAGTCTGTCGCGCACCACCTCTCTAGTAACAGTAATGTCATTAAGACCCTCCAGTCCTACCACCTTTCCATCGCTAACACCCGGCAAATTATTCACGTCCTCCTCCGTGAAGACAGAAACAAAAAAGTTATTCAAGACCTTAGCCATATCCCCATCCCCTACCACTAGGTCCCCTTTCTCATCCGCTAAGGGACCAACGTTCACCCTAGCCAGCCTCTTCCTTTTTATATATTTATAAAAACTCTTGCTATCCTTTTTTATATTAAGTGCTAGCCCAGCTTCATAGCTTCTTCTACCCTCCTTTATCAACTTTTTTGTCAATCTTTGTTGACATTTAAACCTTTCCCAATCCTCTTCTCGCCCACTGCTCTTAGCTACTCTAAATTCCTCCGCTTTTAATTTAACACTTTCCTTCACCTCCTTCGTTATCCACGGCTTATTACCTCTCTTCCTACTGTCCTTTTTGACCATCGGAATAAATTTCTGCTGAGCACCAAGAAAGATCTCCTTAAAGATCCTCCACTGCTCCTCAGCAGACCTACCTTCCAACGCACTCCCCCAGTCCACATTCGCCAATTCTTCTCTCATCCTACCATACTCCCCTCTATTCAAACAAAGGATACGTGTCCGGGAACCCACTTTCTCCTCCTCCATCTGCAACAGAAACTCCACCATACAATGATCACTCTCTCCAAGAGGATCCTTCACCTCAAGGTCCCTAATTCTACCCGCCTCATTACATAGCACCAGATCCAAGATAGCTCGCTCCCTCGTCGGCTCCAACACACACTGTTCCAGGAAACTATCCCGGCAGCATTCCAAGAACTCCTCCTCGAGCCCACCTCGTCCAACATGGGTCGACCAATCAATATGCAGATTGAAATCCCCCATAACTACTGCCGTCCCATTCCTGCACGCCGCACTTATTTGCGCGTTAACAGCCCGCCCCACCTCCAGATCATTATTCGGGGGCCTATAGACGACACCCACCAGCGTCTTCCTCCCTTTGCTGTTCCTAATCTCCACCCACAACGATTCCACTTTCTGCTCTTTGGCTCCGATATCATCCCTTGCTACCACCTTGATGCTGTCCTTAATCAGCAGAGCTACGCCACCCCCTCTTTCCTCCTGCCTATCCTTCCTAAACACTTGATAGCCCTGTACATTCATCTCCCAGTCCCTGTCACCTTGCAGCCACGTCTCTGTAATGGCCACCAGATCGTATCCATTTGTGTCGATCTGCGCCACCAGCTCATCCACTTTATTCCGAATGCTTCGTGCATTCAGATAAAGCGCTTTCATCCCAGCCTTCTTCTGGACCCTATTTGCCGTAACGCCACCACTTGGGACATCCTCAGCCTCTTCCCTTACCTGTTCCTTGTGCATGAGTCGCAAAAACCCAGCCTGCAGGTGCAGCAGGTGGTCAGGAAGGCGAATGGGATGCTGGCCTTCATAGCGAGGGGGATTGAATATAAAAGTAGGGAGGTCTTGCTGCAGCTGTATAGGGCATTGGTGAGGCCGCAGCTGGAGTACTGTGTGCAGTTTTGGGCGCCGCACCTGCGCAAGGATATTTTGGCCTTGGAGGGAGTGCAGAGGAGGTTTACTAGGCTGATACCGGAGTTGAGGGGGTTGAGCTATGAGGAGAGGCTGAATAAACTAGGCTTGTACTCGTTAGAGTTTAGAAGAATGAGGGGAGATCTCATTGAGACGTATAAGATGATGAATGGGATGGATAGGATAGAGGTGGAAAGACTCTTCCCGCTCAAAAAAGACAGTAGGACTAGGGGGCACAGCCTCAAGATAAAGGGGGGGCAGTTCAGAACGGAGTTGAGGAGGAACTTCTTCACTCAAAGGGTGGTGAATCTCTGGAATTCTCTGCCCGTTGAAGTGGTGGAGGCTGCCTCGCTAAATATTTTTAAGAAGCGGGTTGATGGGTTTTTGATAAGAGAGGGGATTAAGGGTTATGGGGAGAGGGCGGGAAAGTGGAACTGAGCCACGACAGATCAGCCATGATCTTATTGAATGGCGGGGCAGGCTCGAAGGGCCAGATGGCCTACTCCTGCTCCTATTTCTTATGTTCTTATGTTCTTATGTTCTAAAACTGTATCTGGTTTTCTAGGTGGGGTGTATGTAAATTTCATTAAAACTTCCTTAAAATAAAAGGATAACATTTGCCATCTTAACTAATTGGCTATTTATCAATTCATGGCTAAGAATTCCAAGCATTTTCTTAATTCTTCCTCCTGAAGTGGATAACTACATACTGTCATGTCTCATATACTGAGCCTCAAGATCCATCTGCATCCTCCCACAGTGCACTGCCCCAGCAGACCAACTGTTTGTATGGCACATGCACACAGACAATTCACAGGACTTTAAAAATCATCTTACCAAGATTTGGGACCACAGGGTAGCATGGTTGCAGAGTGGTAAGCACTGCTGTCTTAGTGCCAGGAGGCTGGGTTACTGTCTGTGCATGTTCTCCCCTGCACTCCAAAGATATGCAGGGGTAAGGCCATGCTAAATTGCCCCCTAGTGTCAGGGGATTAGCAGGGTAAATGTGTGGGGTTACAGGGATAGAGCCTTAATGGTTTGTGCAGGCTTGATGGGCCAAATAGAATCCCTATAGTGCAGAAGGAAGTTATGATAAATCAACTCCCTTCTGGTTTGATTGCCAGTTTTAAATTTTAATGGTCCTCCAGTTCATGTCCACCCTATTTATGCATCAAACCTCAATTATGACCATTAAATCTCTTTTCAACCTTTCTACTCCAAAGAGAATAATTCCACTTTTCTACATTAGGTCCTTCCCCTTGGTACCTGGGATATCACTGGACCATCCCAAGACCTGGATATCCTTCTCAAAGTGAGGTTATAGAATGGAATTAAACAGACCAAGCTTGATAAAGGATTAGCAGAGGGTGCAAATGCAAGGAATCGGTGTCTTTTTAAAGCTAGGATCCCATTTGCTTCAGCAACCCTGTCAAGTTGTCTCCCACCTTCATTTCATGTAATGAACAGCCAGATCTATTGTCCCATCAATAGTTATATTTAATATTTACTTCATTCTTCGAAAAGAGAAGAAAAATCTGAACACATCCTCCATCCATTTTCAGCTGCTTTGGCCAATGCACAAACTCAATTACTCATTCTTTCCCCAGCCCTAACTGTTGAACACAAGCTATAGTGAAGCCAATAATATTCATTTGCCAAGCTACAGAACATAGATAATTGCAAGAGTATCTGGAAGCTGGTAGCTTATTTCACTAGTACAAAAGAACTAAACTAGGAGAAGTAGCAGCTATCTGGCCCCTTGAGCCCGATCTGCTGTTCAAACGATCATAGCTGATCTTTGAATTCAGCTTCACTTACCCACCCAACATAACCCCCAATTCCTTTACAGTTCAAAAAAATCTATTTTTGCCTTAAAAACATGCAAAGTGGCAGCCCCAACTGCTTCACTAGTCAGGGAATTCCAGATTTACAACCTTTTGGGTTAAGAAGTTCCTTCTCAACTCAGTCCTAAATCTGCTCCCTTGTTCTCCTGTCCTACACCAGTGGAAAGGACCTCCCTGCTTCTTTATCTATTCCCTCAAATTTTTTCGCTTCTATAAATTCCCCCTCATTCTAAATTTATAGTCCCAGTCTACTCCTTAGTTCCTCAAGCCAACCCTCAACTCTGGAATCAACCTAGTGAATCTCCTCTGCACCCCCTCCAGTGCCAGTATATCCTTTCTCAAGTAAGGAGAACAAAACTGTACACAGTACTCCAGGTGTGGCCTCACCAGCACCTTATACAGCTGCAACATAACCACCCTGTTTTTAAACTCCATCCCTCTGGCAATGAAGGACAAAATTCCACTTGCCTCCTTAATTACCTGCTGCAATTTTTTTTTAAATCCACTTACAGTCCATTGTTGTTCTGACCAAAATGGATGACTCACATTTACCAACATTGGGCTCCATCTGCCAGACCCTCACCTATTTAAATCATCTTTACCCTTTTGCTCCACTACTCATCTTAGTGTCATCTGTGACCACTACACTTGGTCCCCCAACTCAAACAATTAATGTAGGTGTTATCCACCCCAGATGAAAAGCAGGACAATCGTTTCAGTTTGAAAAACAAAGCTCAGATCTCCTTACCTAACCTTTTCTCTATGACATTAAAGGACTCCTTGAAGTGTTTGAGAGAGAAATCATATTGATTGTTAAAACTGTAGGCCAGCCCTAGTTGATAATGGGTCTCAGCTAATAGTCTGCTGTGTGGTTCAAGACGTTTTTCCTGAATGGTCAGACACTCCCGGAAATCTTCAATAGCCTGTATGTAGTTCTCTGGAATAGAACAAGCTTGCATTAATCTAATTGCTGCATTACACAACGCCACCTGGGCCAAACAAAATATTCATTTACGTTGCAAGACCAAAAATGTTAGTTCTACAGGACAGTTGAACTGGTTAAAGATCATAGTCTTTACAGCTTACCAGATTCTATTCCAACTTCTCCCAGTTTCAGATATGCTTGTGCTGCGCAGAGTTGTATTTCTTTGCTTTCTTGCCTGAAAGATTAAGTTAGAGCATTGTTTAATTCTTGCTGAAATTAAATGTATTGCTCAATGTTCATTGGCTTAAAACCATGACAACTGCAAATGTCAATACATTGGTTTGAGGACTTGCCTTTTAAAGATCACTTTTGCCAATTCAAGCATTTCCCAAGCCAGCTGCAAGTTGTCAACCTCCTCACTTTCAGCATCCTGCAATGAAGAGTTTGCATTTTTAACATGAACAGTTCAAACCCAAGCTGCCCTACAAAGATTGAAGGTTGATAACTCACCTTTTCTTCAGCAGTATCTTCATTTTCATCGTCATCGTCATCACCACTTCCATCAACAGCACCAGTGTCATCTGGAAAGATAAATGGGTAACGTGTAGAAGGACTCGACTAGATCAGATAAATAAAGGTTCTTCTATTCATGTGCAATACCCACTAACCATTTAGACAGAAAATTATGGTCGAGTGTGCCAATTATTGGTGATGGTAGTTGAATGGTCACCAGACTAGCTTACAATTTGTTAATGGAATTTAAATCCCACCAACTGCCAATGGTGGAATTGTGCCCCCATAAACATCGTTCCGACATTACTCTGCGCTGTCTTACCACAGCCAGACAGAATGGAAATACCACAATTGAATTTTCTAAAAAGGTGCCAGTCACTTGCTAGAACTTGAAAATGGGGAAATATTCACTGTCCTGCAGAAGTTTGCAAGTTAGAGTTTTAGGGTCACAATTACTGTCACATTAAAACAGTGCAATGAAGTTATTGTGAAAATCCCCCAGTTGCCACACTCCAGCACCTGTTCAGATACACTGGAGGGAGAATTTAGCATGGCCAATGCATCTAACCATGTCTTTTGGACTGTGGAAGTAAATCAAATAACCAATGATCCAAGCTGGGAATCAAACCCCAGTCCCCAGTGCTGTGAGGCACCAGTGCTTGCCACTGTCACCCCTGGCTATTTTGTATGTTCAGGTGTCCTTAGGAGTCCAATTATGTTTTAATATCCTAACCATCATGTCTTCAGATTGTGGGAGGAATCCAGAACATTGCATGTTTTCACCATGTCTGCATGAGTTTCATCAGACTGCAGAGAAGCCAGGAATTGAACCTTGGTTCCTGGCATTGTTGGCAGCAGTGCTAATCAGGTTATGGTTTGTTGTTTAGCCAAGGAAGGCAGCTATCCAATAATTCTAATACCAAAGCTTTCCAGTTAGTCCATTCTATGTTGATGGGAAATGTACAATGCAAATCAATACTATAACCAGTGTCATCACAATCCAAATCTGAGACCAACATTTGAATTAATAGCAGAAGAACAAGTCTGCCAGGAGTAGGGAGTCTGAGTCTGAAACCAGCTTTCAACCTATTTATGTAGTAATAGCAAAATTAGATTCATTAAAAACAAGTTTATTCCTTAGAACCTCATGTCAAAATTAGTACCTGGATTTTAAAAACCATGTGCGATGAGAAATGTTACCACCAGTGGCTAGTGACAAAAGTATGAAACTCTAATGAGTGCAAGTTTACTAAAATCACCATTTACTTATTTGTGCTCACCAGTGGACAATAAAGACCAAGTGGATAGACAGTCCATAGAGGTTAAATATTTGTAAGCAGAGACAATTATGGCTGTGATTATCTCCATGCCATTGAACCAGTTTGACCAATTTTGTTAACTGGAACATTTGTCCAAGTTTATACCTTCAACCTCTTCCATATGTTCTTCAGGACCATCCACCCCATCCTCAGTCTTCTCAGCAGTGATTTTACTTCCACTTGATGCCTTGCCATTTTCCTCACCTTCCAGCTTCTCTCTTGCTTCTTTTGCATGCGATCCTTTATCTTGATCCCCCAGAGCATATTGCAAAGGAACAGCTACTTTTTCATCAATAGTTACCTTCTCCCCAGCGTCCTCAGTCATGGGGTCATCTTTACCAGTACTGTTCTCAGTTTTGAGATGGTCCTTTACATCTTCTGGAATGTTAATATCATCCTCCTTTTTCTTTGCCTGAATAACACCATGCCCTGGATGGCTATCTGCTTCTTCATCCATTGGTTCACTTATGTCTTCATCACTACAGTCAATGGATGATTCTACTTTGGTCAGGGTTTCCTTCCCAGTGGCACACAGTTCTCTTGTAGGAGAGTTTACTTTTCCTTCGCTTTGAGTCTTGGTCGGGCTTCCTATTTTTTCACTAACTACATCGCAATCAGCAGAAACTTCAGCTGGAGCTTCATCTTCAGTTGTTTTATCACTTTCTTCAGCTAGTGCAGCATACACCTGTTCCCTTAATTTCTCCTTCTCTTTCTCTATACACATCAAGGAAAAAGAAATGCATAAAATTGGGGGCTGCCAAGACTGGTTGATAAGTCTGGATAGTCACAATTGAAAGGTTTCAGGTAAAGTTTAAAAATTAAAGTTTAGTCAACATTACAGATTCTTGCAGCCACTAGTAAATCAATCTTACTAATTCCATTTCCCTGCCCCAATTTTGCACGAGTTCTTAGACCATTTAGCACCTTTTTTGCCAAAAAGTTTTAAAAGCTTGCTCACCAACTCAAATTTTAAAGAAGTGTTGATTCTAAACTGTAATAATGCAATATTTCACTTAATTTTTGAGTAACATTCCATCAGTTAGCCATGATACCAAAAGCAACTCTGGGGGGTTGGGGGGGAAAAATAGAAGTGTGTGCTCTCTCTCTCTCTCCCCTACAGAGGAATATAATCAAGGCTTCACTTAGTTTAAAAAAGTAGACTTATGCAAATATTTTGTTTTCACCAAGAATATCTGCAAGTTCTTAAATTGTATAAAATCTAGCATTTATAATCAAATTAACTATGTTTTATACTTAACAGCCCACAGAAATACAAACCAACTCCCATTAAATAGAAACTAGAAGAGTAGGCCATTCATTTTGATCATGGCTGATCATCAAGTTCAATATCCTGATCTCCCCCATATCCCTTGATCTTTTGTCTCAAGAGCTATATCCACCACCTTTTTGAAATCAGACATTTTGGCCTCAACTACTTTATAGTAGTGAGTTCCACAAATAATTCCAATTCTTTCAAATATTCTACACAGGTCAACATTTACTGTCTATAATGGCAAAGATGGAAAACTGGCCAATATACAAACATTAATTCCCAGTTATTGTGGAATGGAGATCAAGAGAATATACTGAGGCCACTCATTATCCAAGTTAACTTAGGAGGTTTGCATATGCTCAAGTGTTTTGGGGAACTGCTCATCTGCATAAATTGGCAAGCTTCTAGTCAGAATTCTCTCCCCACCCACCCAAAAGCTATTAAAACTAGGCTAAAGCTTACATGAAACCATCCTTCAAGCAAAACAGGATACTTACCATCAACATTCCCTGCATTTTCTACTTTGGAGTCTTCATCTGGTGCCGCTGTTTCTTCATCATCATCTTCAGGAACTCCTTGAAGGGCATTGCCAAGAACACCACGCTCCATTCTGAAACAGAGACATATGATGGACATCCTGCTCCTTCATACCCCCTCAATCCAAAAGTTACATGCACCATTGTGCAATTGCAGTCAAATAACCTATGGAAAAATATCTTATTGCAAGTTTTAGGGAAGGTGATGATCATGTGAACTTATTTCTAACCAGAAAACAAATACAGTACAAGATTCAAATAGCAAGTACCAAATTTTGCTGTTAAATCAAAGCTAACCACTTAGAAGTGAACATCAATACCCAAAATCTACAAGGAGCTTAGTGATTAGTACATGGGTAAAGAGGGATTTTTTTTTATATAATGAGTAAGCAAGTACATGAAGTTGGATAGATTAAAATTAGGTGAGCACAAGCCAACACTGAACTTTTTACAGCATGGAAACAGGTCCTTTGGCCCAACATGTCCATACCATCCAGTTTATAACCATTAAATTAGTCCCAATGGCTCATATCCCTCAGTACCAATCTTACCCATGTAACTGCCTAATGCTTAAAAAAATGTACCCACCTCTGGCAGCTTGTTCCAGACACTCACCACCTTGAAGAAAAAAATGGTCCCTCTTGTATCTTTTCCTTCTCACCATAAACCTACACCCTATAGTGTTACACCATTGAGAAAAGACATTGACCATCTGCGTCCCATTTTATAGACCTCTAAAATCATCCCCAACTCTCCTACACGCCAGGGAAAAATGTCCTAGTCTATCCAGCCTCTCCTTATAACTCAAACCATCAGTCCCAGTAGCATGGTAGTAAATCTTTTCTGCACTCATTTAATATTCTTTCTATAATAGTGACTAGAACTGTACACAATATTCCAAGTGTGGCCTTACCAATGTCTTGTACAAATGGTCCCAATGTGTTTTATTTAAACTGGTGAAATCTACTATATTGTTACAGTTGGGTGGCAAGGTCAAGAGTGTGGGACAAGTTTGTTTTAAATCACCTATTATTTACTTTAGCTGGTCTATTTGTTACTCAACTGATTTGTAAACTAACCGTGCCAACTCCAGAAGGGCTTTTCCATAGCAGAAATAGGCTTCACCACATTCTTCTGCTATTTCTCCATGTGTTGCACTCCTTTTGAAACAAAAAAGGGGAATAAAATATTATGGTTTTGTACATGCAATAAAATTGTGACAGATTGAAGTACCAATCTGTACAAGCTACGACTGAAATTAGAGAAATATCTGAAAGGAAGATTCAACATGCCACATTAGGCTTTATGTGTAGATTACTTTAAAAAAAATTGAACCTCCCCTCAGCTATAACTTCTAAACATGACCATTTTCAGGGCAACTCCAATCCAGTCAGATACTTACAAGAGCCTGCATGCATCCTGAAAGGCATTGACAGCTGCTGCAAAATCTTCCATTACCATGTGTCTTTTGCCAGTTCCAAGCAACTTCATGGCTTCAACACTAACATTAGCACTGTTTAAAAATAAGCATTGCATGAATGAGTGTGTGATGGAAGCTTATACCAGCTTGTTACAAAAATTTTAAAACCTTGCACAGAATTGTAATAAGATTCAAAACAATTATATTTCCCTGTTAAAAGTTTGATTCTAAATGAAGTGACATTGCCTTTATTGCAATACCCATAACTGTCCCAAAACCAATGTTATCTAAATAAATCCAATTACTACAAAATGAACCATGACCCATTAGTAGAGGCCAATTTAAATAAGCAAATATCATTTGAAGCAATTCCCAGATATCAAAACTTTACCAGGATTAAGATCTGGAAAAGGCAAGGAAAAATGCCACATGTCACAACTCAAGTTAGGTTTCAGTTCTGATTTGTGCATGGAATTGTCTCAAAATGGGCCTTGCTTATCTATATGCAACAGTTAATGGTAGGGGGGGGGGGGGGGGGGGGGGGGGTGTGAATCTAGAATATTTGAATCAGAAAGCTTACTCACTTACTAAATAAAAAAAATCACCATCTTAAAAAGGGACATTTTGGAATCAGTTATTACTTGGCACTCTGATTAATACCTGGCTTATATTTGTCAATTTTTCGTAAGACAACATCAAAGCAATACATGCTTCATTTAAGTAAATTAGGCAGAATTAAGACAGACATTCTCCTTCTATATGCAATGAGTAATATGCAATAATTGAAGAGTAATTGTTAAATTGGATGATCAAGTATATTCGATGTAGAATTAAACTTCCTGAGAATTTTTAGCATATGGATGAGGCAGCCGACTAAGATTGCATAGACAGTCATGTGTCCACACTTAACCAGGCTGTGGATTCAAGCTCCATTATGGACTGGAGCAGGTAATCTACACTGCCTTAATGAAGGGCAAAATGGTCAGGTACAAGTTTAACCAGGGACATCAGTTCAGGCATACACTACATGACTCCACTAACTCCAATAACCTAGTCAGCACTATTTCATTGTGTAATAGCAGACAGCCACCCATCACTGCCAAACCCTTCCAGATCACTTCATTTTTCTAAACTCCAGGAATATCAACCTACACCAATCTGCTTTTCCTCAAGGCCAATCCCCTCTCCTAGGAACCAAAACAGGGATCATACAGTAGCTCATTAAATAGATGGTAACTAGGTATGCAGGTGAAAACTATGATGTGATTTCAATTAGTGGTCAAGATCATTTAGAAATATTTAGTGCCTGGCAGAAAATGTCCAAACTAAAGGACATAGTCACTGCAATTGTACTGAGTGCCATTCCTTTAAATCCAGCCAAGACCAATTTGGATAAAAACAATTCACTGACAGCAAACTTCAAAACAGGTCATCTTGGGCGTTTTTGTTATAACTAGATAACAATCACTTAAAAAATGTATTTGCAGGGTATGGGAGATACTAAAACCAGTAAATGGGCAACTGGGGCTGGACAATTACAAGATTGTGGTCAGCTGCATGAAAATATACTTAGATGGGAGCCCTGGAGTGTGACCTAGTGACAAAGGACAGTGATATTTCCAAAGAGTGGCATATCACTGGCAGAATTGTAGGTGGTAGTCCATGGGCTACTGTCCTTGTCCTTCCAGGAGGTTTAGATCCTAGATTGCAGTGATGCTGTCAAAGAAATCTTGCCAAGTTTCTGCACCTTGTAAGTGATACATATTGCAACAGTGTGTCAGTGGTGGTGGAAGAAACAAATATGGATGGGGTACTTAACAATGGACTGCATTATGCTTAATGGTTTCAAGCTTCTAGAATCATGCTGGAACTGCACTCACTAAGGCAAGAGGAGAGATTTTCATCATGGTCCTGACTGTGTCCATACTCTCCAAGGCACAAATTTGGGGATTGAAAAGGCAAGAGTCACTTAACACAGAATTTCTGACCCCTTTGTCAGCACAGTAATTTATATGGCTGGCCCAGTTCAGTTTCTGGTCAACAGTAACCCCCAGGATGTTGAAGGGGATTCAGTAATGCTGTTGAATATCACAAGTGGTCAAATGGTTGGCACTTGAGACAATGTTACTATCACCATGATGTGGAGATGCCAGCATTGGACTGAGGTAATCACTAAGAAATCTCAACATCAGGTTAAAGTCCAACAGGTTTATTTGTTAGCAAAAGCCACTAGCTTTCAGAGTGCTGCCCCTTCATCAGATGAGTGGGAGTTCTATTCACAAACAAATAGGGCATATAGAGACAAACTCAATTACAAAATAATGATTTGAACGAGAGTCTTTCCAGATAATCAAGTCTTAAAATATACAGACAATGGAGTGTAGAGAGCATTAAGCACATGTTAAAGGTGTGTATTGTCTCCAGACTGGACAGTTAGTGAGATTTTGCAAGTCCAGGCAAGTTGTTATAAGGATTACAGATGGTGTGACATGAACCCAAGATCCTGATTGAGGCCATCCTCGTGTGGAACTTGGCTATCAGTCTCTGCTCAGTGACTGACTTGGAATATTTACCTGAAGATCAGAGGCTGAATGCCTGTAACGGCAGAAGTTTTCCCCCAACATGGGGAGAATATTCTTGCCTGGTGATTGTTGAGCAGTGTTTGTTCATTTTTTGTAGTGTCTGTGTGGTGTCCTAATGTACCATACCTCAGGACATCCTTTCCTGCAGGGCATCAGGTAGACAATGTTGGCCAAGTTGCAAGAGTATTTACTGTGTACCTGGTGGATGGTGTTCTCATGCAAGATGATAGCATCTGTGTCGATGATCTGGCACATCTTGCAGAGGTTGCTGTGGCAGGATTGTGTGGTGTTATGGTCACTGTTGTCCTGAAGGCTGGGTGGTTTGCTACAGACAATGTTCTTGCCTGAAGGCAAGAAGTGGGGGTGTGGGGGATGGCCTTGGTCTTTGTCAATGACATGAAGGCTCCAGGAGAAAATGTTGTAGCTTCTCTGCTCCAGGGAAGTACTGGGTGAAGGCTGCTGCCCTTGACTTGACATGTATGCCCAAGCCATTAGGAGGTGCACAGGATTCATCAGCTGCACTCACAACAGCCCTGAATATCACCCAAGCAATGCCATCCATTGCAACATTCAGACCAGCAACATGCAATTGCAACATTCAGACCAGCAGACAAAGGAGGGACCATTGTCATACTGAACAGAACAGATTACTGCAAAGTGTATAAACAACTGAACAACAGGGTATACTACCTGCAGATCCAACCAAAGAACACACCCGTCAACTCAGACTGAGCAAGACCTTTAGAGCACCCTTCATGCTCTCATCCCACATACTTCATGTTTGAGATCTCTACTGCCCCCCCCTAAAGATACACAAGGCAAACACACCCAGCCGTCCCATCATATCAGGCAATGGGACCCTGTGCGAGAATGCTCCGGCTAAACCCATTTGTACGAAGAGCCCCCAGCTTTTGCTGCATCACTACAGGAGCCCCCAGCTTTTGCTGCATCACTACAGACTTCCTACAGAAAGTCAGCACACATGGAGCAGTTGAACCAGGAGCACTCCTTGTCACAATGGATGACTTGGCACTCTACACCAGCATCCCCCATGCCACTGCTGCAACTGCCTCAGTAATCAACAACTGCCAGCTTCCAGATGCAATTTTACAACTCATCTGCTTCATCCTGGCCCACGTCTTCACCTTCAACAACCAGTTCTTCATCCAGACAAAAATCACCATGGGGACCAAATTCACACCTCAATATGCCAACATCTTCATGCACAGGTTCAAACAAGACACCTTCACTGCATAGGACCTTCAACCAATGCTATACCTCTAGACAGATGACAGTTTTTCCCTTTGGACTTAGTTGTTTGTGATTGTTCACCATATGACAACAACCAAGTTCCATCCCACCAGATGGTGGACTACTCTTCAGAATCAGTTGCATTCTTGGACACATGCATCTCCATTAAGGGTGGTCACCTCAGCACTTCACTGAAACACAAGCCCACAGAACCTCACGCTGCTCCACTTCTCTAGCTTCCACCCTAAACACATTAAAGCAGCCATCCCCTACGGTAGAAGCCCTCTGTATACATGGGTCTGCTCAGGATGAGGATTGCAACAGACACCTCCAGATGCTGAAAGATGCTCTTATAAGAGGAGGATATGGCACATGACTGACAATTCCAATGCACCACAGTGAAAAACTGCATAGACCTCAAAAGACAAACATGGGACATGGTGGAGTACCCTTCATTGTCCAGTACTTCCCCAGAGTGGAGAAGCCACAACAACAAAACAACAACATCTTCTCTGGAGCCTTCAACATGTCATTGAACATCTCACCAAGGCCATCCCCACACCCCTACTTCTTGCCTTCAAAACAACCACACAACCTCAAACAGACCATTGTCCACAGCAAACTACCCAGTCTTCAGAACAGTGACCACAACACCACACAACCCTGCCACAGCAAGACATGCTGGTTCATCAACATGGATGCCATCATCTCACAAAAACACTATCCACCAGGTATATGGTACTACTCAGCCAACGTTGTCTACCTGATACCCTGCAGGAAAAGATATGGGGAGACCATGCTGACACTACGATGAACGAACACAGCTTGACAATCACCAGGCAAGAGTGTCCTCTTCCTGTTGGGGAACACTTCAAAGTCACAGGCCTTCAGTCTCCGATCTTCAGATAAGCATTCTCCAAGGTGGCCTTCATGACACACGAGAGTCACTGGGCAGAGACTGATAGTCAAATACTGCACACGAGGACAGCCTCAACTGGGATCTTGGGTTCATGTCACACCATCTGTAACCCCCATAATACTTGCCTGGCTTGCAAAATCTCATTAACTGTCCTGTCTGGAGACAAGACACATCTCTAACCTGCACTTAACACTCTCTCCACTCACACTGTCTGTACCTTCAAGACTTGATTACCTGTAAAGACTTGCATTCCAATCATTTTACAAATTGAGTTTGTCTCTTTCTCTGCCCTGTTTTTGAATAGAACTCCCACTCAATTGACAAAGGGGCAGTGCTCCAAAAGCTAGGGGCATTTGCTACCAAATAAACTGGTAGGATTTTAACCTGATGTTGAGACACTTCTTACTGTCATCATGTCCAGGTATTGTCCAGACCTTGCTGTATGTGGGGGCAGACTGCTCCATTATCTGAGGATTTTGAACTGAACACTGAAATCAGGGAACATTCTCACTTCTGACCTTTTGAGGGAGGACTGCTTTGCAGAACACCTGCTATGATGTTCCAATTGACATGACCATACTGGCCTTCAGAGCAATCAAAACCACCTTTCTGCTAGGTATGACTAATATCCAAGCTACCTGCCTCCCACAACACCAGTGACGAAAGATTGCTCAGGATTCATTATGCCCTTATCAAGGCAGCATTTGACATCAAGGGTAATTACTCATGCTTTGTCTCTGGCACTCAAGATTTTAAGCTCATGTTTGGTCTAAGACCAAGGAAGCCTGGAGCCAAGATGCCTTGGCAGAACACAGCTGAACATCCTTGTGTAGGTACCATTTGATAAAGTCAAAGTCACCCTCCAACACTTTGTTGATGGAGATTTGACTGGTGGGGCAGTAATTAACCAGACTTGTCCTGCTTTTTGTCAGCAAGACAACTCTGCAATTTTCTACATTCAGGTTAATATGCCAGCAAGGCTATCCTGTCCCTCCCCAACAACACAGCACACTTCAGGGGCTCAAGGAGGCAGCTTATCACCTTGAAATGGGCAATAAATGCTTGTCTGTCCACTGACACCCACATCATCTAAATAAGTTTAAAAATCTGGGACAGATTAGTTAGGGGAACATCTGGTTCTGGAGCACAAGTCTTCAGTCCCATAGCAATGATACTGTCAATGTCCATAGCTTTTGCAGTATCCAATCAATACATGCAGTGCATTTAATTGTCTGAAGACTGGCATCAGATGCCAGAGTCCTCAGGAGGCAGCTGAGATGGATCATTCAGTTGGCACTATTGGCTGAAGAATGTTGCAAACACTTTAGCCTCATATTTTGCACCCATATGCTAGGCTTTCCCATCTGAGGATGTGGTGAAGAGCTCTGACCCTCCTGCTGTTGTAAACCGATTGTCCTGTACTGTAACTTCACATCTTTTTCCTCACCTCATCTGAGGTCAGTGAGTCCCTGGCTTGGTGGTAATGGTTTAGTGAGGAATGCTATGCCAATGCTGGCACACAATACCTCATGAATGACCAATTTTGATGCTCGATCCATTTGGAATCTACCCCATTAACAGTTAACAGTGAGTAGCATCACGACAACAGACAATAGACAGGACTTCAGTCCCTGTGGAAATATGAGGAGGTTACTGACCAACGCTGGGCAGTTACATCTGAGAAAGTGAGGGTAAGGTTACCCTAATTTTCCTCCTGTTGGTTCTTGCCTGCAGCTGTAGGTTCCATATTTAAGTTTCTTGTGGAGCTCTCATGTCACCAGGGTACATATGCCTAGTCACCCACAAAGGCAAAAATCGACAACCAGCAATTTCTCTATACATTAGATAAGCCAATTATTTCCAAGTACACCAACTACAAACTTCCAGCATCAAAGAACTGCAGCAAAAGTGCTGTAGAATCACTTGGGATGCAGACGTGGACATGATTACAGCTCCTGGAACAATCAACAATGCAAAATTCGCTGCCTAACCCTATTGTGGGAACTCCCCTGACAAGGTCAACAACACTTCAAGGCCACCATTACTATTTCAAGGCAACAAGGTTAAAAAAAAATACAGCCTTATTTGTTAACTGCGAAGACAGACTAAAAAGAGCACGCGTAATCTTACATAGGAGTGCCACTTCAACTAGTCAACCGGATAATTAAAGACAGCGTGAACACTAGGAGTTAGTGTCCCCATGAGAGTGAACTCCTAGCGGCGAGCAACAAAAACTTATTGTAGGTGCTTCTGGGAGATAAAAATGCTCAAAGTAACGTTAAAGCCACTAGCTAAGTGTGGAGGGAGGATTTGAACCCGCGCTCGCGATGAAGTAGCTCCAAGACTGGAATCACTTAAGAGCACAGGGTGCGAGAAAGACCAAGCTTCCCCCGCCACGTTTAAAGTTGGAAGACACAGTAGCAAAAAAAAGGAGAATGAAAAAGCAAACGGACGGCGTACTTGTTCATTATTTTATTGAATATATTAAAACAAGGAAGAAGCCTATTAATCCCAAGAGGACACACACAGGGGGGTTGCTGTGGGACACAGTTTGCTCCCTCCTCTCTCCCGGCAAATTGTAACGAAAAAAAAAGATACACAAATGGAACGCGGCGACAGTGAGCGCATGCGCATCCCGCGCCCAGCTCCAGCCCCGGGAAAAAGAGCAGCAGCTGGCCCGCCTCAGCCCCTCACCCCACAGACCCTCACTCACCCCAGTCCCTGACCTATCCCCCCCACTGCCTCAGCCCCTCACCTCCTCATTCACCCCCCCAACCACCTTACCCTCCTCACTCATCACCCCAGCCCCTCACCCTCCTCATTCACCACCCCCGCCATCTCACTCTCCTCAGTCCCTCACCCCTCTCAGCCCCTTTCTCTCCACTCAACACCACTCCGCCCTCACCCATCACCCAGTCCGCCTGACTCCCTCAGCCACGTCCCCCTCTCCCCTCACCTCTCGGCGCTGCCTGGGACACTGGATGTGGAGGCGCTGGCTTCCTGATCCGCCATTTCAGATTCTGCTTGCGGGCTGCGGGACTGGCTTGCTGCCTGGACACAAAACACGGGGAGGCTGTGCAGACACTGGGTGATAACCACCATTAACCGCAGCAAGGGCTGATCGGGAATATTCTCTCTCGGTTTAAAAACACAGCAGCGGAAAGAACCCGCTCCTATTCCCGCCTTTTATTTACCCCACGGCACATCACTTCCTGTTCACCTTTCACCCTGGCGGGAAAATTCACCCACAACATTGACACTTTTTTGAATCGTGCCTGTACAATCTGGCAAAAAGTGCGGGTAATCTGTTAAGTTCCTGAAATGCATTTCAGGGATATCAGGCTCCACTTGACAAAAAAGTTCAACTTTAAATTGCGCCACTACTGGCAACATCGAGATCAGAAGTGGAATTTATGATACAAAAGAGATTGAAAGTCAATTTCAGTTTATGTGATTATTATATTCTGATTTAAATTATAGCATCTATTAATTAAGTTTACAACACACATATGTTGATATAACATTCATTTATTTTGCCTGAACATTTTCAACGTACAATTTGTAACCATGGAATTTTACAATATCTCCGCAAAAGTGCATTTATTTCAACTCACTGGATTCAGAATTTTGAGAGTGCAGTACGCTATGTGCAATGCTGATTTGATTAATCAACAAACTACAAATAGTTTATTTTTTCTTTCTCATCTTCTTTGTAGTGGAGTAAATACTGTATTCAGTTGCTTATTGACTGTAGCATCAAGTGGCATTAAACAGTAATATCACTGGACTAGTAATTTAGAGTCCCAGACTAATGTCACAGCAGCTGGTGGAATTTAAATTCAATTAATTAATTAGATTAATAAAAATCTGGAAACCAGTCTCAGTAATGCAATTATCATTGATTGTCATAAAATCCGACTTGGCTTACTTCCTTCAGGGAAAGAAATTTGCCTGATCTGGCCTACATGTGAGTCCAGACCCACAGCATGTGGGCGGCATGGTGGCACAGTGGTTAGTACTGCTGTCTCACAGCACCAGGGTTCCAGGTTTGATTCCCTGCTTGGGTCACTGTCTGTCCAGAGTTTGCATGGTCTCCTTACGACTGTGTGGGGTTTTCTCTGGGTGCTTTGGTTTCCTCCCATAGTCCAGAGATGTATGGGTTAGGTTAATTGGCTGTGCTAAATTGACCCTAGTGACAGGGGGATTAGCAGGGTAAATTAAGGTTATGGGAATAGGCATGGGTGGGATTGTGGTCGGTACAGACTCAATGGACTGAATGACCTTCTGTACTGTATGGATTCTATGATTCAAAGTGGTCAACTCTCAACTACCCTCTGGAATGGCTTAGCAAGCCACTGGGTTCAAGAGCAATTAGGGAGGAGTAACAAATGTTGGTCTTGCTTGCAATGCTCACATCCACAGTGAAATATGCCGTAACTTACAATTGCATCAATGGAGCATCAGAACAGCCAAATGCCACTCATTAATCACTCATTCTCATTTCTGTTCAAATATGTCTCATTTGTTATACATCAAAGGTGCAGTACGAGCCAATTTTAAAGGTGATAGGGGTGTGAATAAGTTGTGAAGTTAGACTTGAGGTGTAGCAGACTTCATTTCTCATCTAAGTAATTTGGGAACTTTCCAGAGATTGCATTGCAATTAGAGTCATTGAGATTTACAGCATGGAAACAGGTCCTTTGACCCAACTTGTCCATGCTGCCCAATTTTTATCACTAAGCTAATTCCAATTGCCCGCATTTGGCCCATATCGCTCTATACCCATCTTACCCATGTAACTGTTCACATGCTTTTTAAAAGACAAAATTGTATCCGTCTCTACTACTACCTCTGGCAGCTCGTTCCAAACACTCACCACCCCCTGAAAGAATTGTCCCTCTGGACCCTTTTGTATCTCTTCTCTCTTGTCTTAAACCTATGCCCTCAACAATCAATGCTGACTGATTGTTGAAAACAATCTACCTTTGGAAAACAATGTTGACTGATCTATGCCCTCATTATTTTATAGACCTCTATAAGATCACCCCTAAGTCTCCTACGCTCCAGGCAAAAAAAGTCCCAGTCTATCCAGCCTCTTCTTACAACTCAAACCATCAAGTTGCAGGAGCATCCATGTAAATCTTCTGCACTCTTTCTAGTTTAATAATATCCTTTCTACATTAGGATGACCAGAACTGCACACTATTCCAA
The DNA here is from genome assembly GCF_965287045.1 of Carcharhinus amblyrhynchos. Taxonomy (NCBI): domain Eukaryota; kingdom Metazoa; phylum Chordata; class Chondrichthyes; order Carcharhiniformes; family Carcharhinidae; genus Carcharhinus; species Carcharhinus amblyrhynchos. The sequence continues at coordinate 33,579,804 of NC_137332.1, read as the reverse complement.
GTGTGGCCTTACTAATGTCTTGTACAACTTCAACAAGACATCCCAACTCCTGTATTCAATGTTTTGACCAATGAAACCAAGCAAGGCAAATGCCTTCTTCACCACCCTGTCCACCTGTGGCTCCATTTTCAAGGAGCTATGAACCTGTACTCCTAGATCTCCTTGTTCTGTAACTCTCCCAAATGCCCTACCATTAACTGAGTAGGTTCTGCCCTGATTCAATCTACCAAAATGCATCAGTTCACATTTATCTAAATTAAACTCATATGCCATTCATTGGTCCACTGGCCCAATTAATCAAAGTCCTGTTGCAATCCTAGATAACCTTTTTCACTGTCCAATATGCCTCCAATTTTGGTGTCATATGTAAACTTACTAACCATGCCCCATAAATTCTCATTCAAATCATGAATATAAATAACAAAAACAGTGGACTTAGCATTGATCCCTGAGGCACACCGCTGGTCACGGGTCTCCAGTTTGAAAAACAACCCTCTTCAACCACTCTCTGTCTTCTGTCATCAAGCCAATTTTGTATCCGATTGGCTACCTCACCCTGGATCCTGTGAGATTTAATCTTATGCAACAACCCACCAAGTGATAACTTGTTAAAGGCCTTGCTAAAGTCCATGTAGACAACGTTGACTGAACTGCACTCATCTACCTTCTTGATTATCCCTTCAAAAAACTCAAATTCGTGAAACATAATAAGGCCATGTTGACTGTCCCTAATCAGTCCTTGCATCTCTAAATGCCTGAAGATCCTGTCACTCAGAACACCTTCTAACAACTTACCCATTACAGAGACAAATTTACTGGAGTTCTATGAGGATGTGTCTAGGGCGGTGGATAGAGGAGAGCCGGTGGATGTGGTCTTTCTTGATTTTCAGAAGGCGTTTGACAAGGTACCTCACAAGAGGTTATTGCAGAAGGTCAGGGGACATGGAGTTGGGGGTAGGGTGTTAGCGTGGATAGAAGACTGGTTGTCAAATAGAAGGCAGAGAGTGGGGGTCAATGGGTGCTATTCGGATTGGCGGTTGGTGACTAGTGGAGTGCCTCAGGGGTCGGTGCTGGGGCCTCAGCTATTTACCATTTATATAGATGATCTGGAGCAGGGAACCGAGTGTATGGTGTCGAAATTTGCTGATGACACCAAGATTGGTGGAACGGCAAATTGCGCGGAGGGTGTGGAGAGTCTGCAGAAGGATCTAGATAGGCTGGGCGAATGGGCCAGGAACTGGCAAATGGGATTTAATGTTGGCAAGTGTGAGGTGGTCCACTTTGGTAGGAATAATGGTAGGAAGGATTATTACTTACATGGAGAAAAACTGCAGCAGGCGACGGTGCAGAGGGACCTCAGGGTCCTTGTGCATGAGTCGCAAAAACCCAGCTTGCAGGTGCAGCAGGTGGTCAGGAAGGCTAATGGGATGCTGGCCTTCATAGCGAGGTGGATTGAATATAAAAGTAGGGAGGTCTTGCTGCGGCTGTATAGGGCATTGGTGAGGCCGCAGCTGGAGTACTGTGTGCAGTTTTGGGCGCCGTACTTACGCAAGGATATTTTGGCCTTGGAGGGAGTGCAGAGGAGGTTTACTAGGCTGATGCCGGAGTTGAGGGGGTTGAGCTAAGAGGAGAGGCTGAATAAACTAGGCTTGTACTCGTTAGAGTTTAGAAGAATGAGGGGAGATCTCATTGAGACGTATAAGATGATGAATGGGATGGATAGGATAGAGGTGGAGAGACTCTTCCCGCTCAGAAAGGATAGTAGGACTAGGGGGCACAGCCTCAAGATAAAGGGGGCGTGGTTTAGAACGGAGTTGAGGAAGAACTTCTTCACTCAAAGGGTGGTGAATCACTGGAATTCTCTGCCCGTTGAAGTGGTGGAGGCTACCTCGCTAAATATATTTAAGATACGGGTTGATGGGTTTTTGATAAGAGAGGGGATTAAGGGTTATGGGGAGAGGGTGGGAATGTGGAACTGAGCCACGACAGATCAGCCATGATCTTATTGAATGGCGGGGCAGGCTCGAAGGGCCAGATGGCCTACTCCTGCTCCTATTTCTTATGTTCTTATGTTAGGCTCATTGGTCTGTAGTTCCCAGGGTTTTCCTTGATGCCCTTGTTAAACAAAGTCTCAACATTTGCTACCCTCCAATCCTCAGGCACCTCACCTGTGCATGTCGATAATTCAAATATCTCTGCAAGGGGACCCGCAATTTCCTCCCTAGCCTCCCACAACGTCTTGGGATACATTTCTGGGGATTTATCTACCTTGATACACTATAAGACTTCCATTAACTCCTTTGTAATATGTACACTCCTCAAGACATCACTATTTCCCCAAGCTCCTTAACATCCACACCTTTCTCAACAGTAAATACTAATGAGCAATTATTCACACCTCTTATTGCAACCACAGGAATTATGATTATGATGCTTTGCTGGATTTCTATTATTGTCAGATTTCAATTTAGAGTTAAGCTCACCCATACATAATAAACGCACAGCTCATCCTTGGTCCTGACATAATGAAGTTAGATGCTTAAAGTTCCTGTTAGAAAACTTGATTGCAAATTTATGGATTTATTTTCACTTAGTAATATTTGTTTTAGCATTTTTACATACAGCAGCTTTTGGTGCTGTGCTATTCTTGCATGACAAAAAATAGGGCAGGGGTGGGATATGATTTATTAACTCAGCTAAATATGGAATGAGCTCCCTGCTTAGGATGGTTGTAACTGGCCACAAAACTATACCTTTGCTGATGATCTCAGTAAAATATTAAAAATCATATAAACATATTGGAATTTCTTTCTATTTGTTTACAGAATGTGAGTGTTGCTGGCAAGGCCAGCATTTCATTCCCATCCCAGATTATCCTTCAGAAGCAGGTGGTGAGCTGCCTTCAACTTCAGTTTGCGTGAAGGTACTTCAACAGTGTTGTTAGGTAGTTAGTTCCAAGATGTTAACTCAGCAACAATGAAGAAGCAGAGATTAATGTCCAAATCAGGATGATTTGTAACTTGGAATTGAAAATATCCTCATGCGCCTGTTCTCTTTTTAGGTGGTAAAGGTCACTGGTTTGAGAGGTGCAGTCAAAGAAACATTGGAGATTTGCTACATTGCATCTTACACTGTAGACAAATTGTGGAGGGAGTTTAAGGCCGTGGATGGGATTCCAATCAAGCTGGTTGGTTTGTGTTGGGTGTTGTCAAATTTGAGGTTGTTGGACCTGCGCTTTTATTCTTTCACTTGATATGGGCATTGCTGGCTATGCCAATATTTGCCTGGCCATTTTTGCCCTTGAGAAGGTGGTGATGAGCAGGCAAGTGTAGAGTATTCTTCCATACTCCTAATGTATGCAGGTGAAGGAAAGGCTTTAGAGAGCGAGTAGGATAGTATCTGATCTGCTCTTGCAGCCACAGTATTTTCAGCCAAAGCCCATAGCCTTTGCTGTACCAGTGCACATGTGGAGTGAATGCAACTGGCTGCAGACTAACATTGTGCTGTTCTCAGGAGGTGGCAGGGGAGAATTATTCACTTGGCACTTCTGGCCAGAAATGTTTACAAGCTCCTTGTCTTCTGCACTTGTGTTTGGCACTGTTATCATTGAAGGTGGGAATGTTCACAGAACCTTCTCCCATTAGTTGTGAATGGTAAACTAACAACTGGAACTGGCAGAACTGTAGAGCTTTGATTTGTCCTGTCAGTTGTGGGATTACCTAAATGTGTATAATATGCTGCCACATTGCTTAGCATGCATGTAAGTTCTGGGTTGTGGCTTCACTTAATCAGCATTTCATTTTCAGGTATGCCTGTGCTACTTCTTGTAAACTCTTTATTGAACCAGGGATGGTCAGTGGTGGTGTGAAGAATATGCCAGGCTGAGGTTAGATTGTGGTGGAATATAATTCTGATGCTATTGATAGTTTGTATTGTCTTATGCCTCCTCAGTTTTCAGCTGCTAGATCTGTTCCAAATCTATCCCATTTAGCATGGTGACAGCACCACACAATGGAGAGTGTCCTCGGTAAGATGATAGTATTTGGTCTCCACAAGGATGGTGCGGTAGTCACTCCTCCCACTACCATTAATGGATGCATCTGCAACAGGTAGATTGGTGAATTAGATCAACTAGCTATTTCCTTCACATAGATTAATTCACAGCCACTACATGTACTGTCTGGTAGCTATGTTCTTCAAGACTAGGTTGATGATGATGCTATTGAGTTATTCTTGGCAGTAAACATTGAAGTTCCTCATCAGCTTGGAAAAGAGCAAATTGAGATTTGATGGCGATATTCTAAGTTATGAGGGATCGGGTCAGAGTAGATAGGGAGAAATGGTCCCATTCATGAAAGGATTGCGAACCATATTTAAGATGACTGGCAAAAAAAGCACAAGCACTGTGAGGAAGAAACTGCGGTACCCAGTGAGTGATTAAGATCTGGAATGTACTACCTGAGGCTGTGGGGGAGGTAGACCTGAGCATGGATTTCAAAACCAAATTGGATGACTTATCCGAATAGAAAAGAAAGCAGGGCTACAAAAAGCTGGAAGCAGGAAGGTGTGGAGAGGGGACTGGATGACATTAATTGCTCTCGCAGAGCCAACACAGACACAATGAGTCAAGACCTCCTTGTCCTCTAAGCAGACAATCCTATAATTCAACCTCAGTCAGGATTCTCCCCCCAAAATTCTAAGTGTCAAATGTGTGAAAACTGGAGTAAATCATGCCATTTCTTTCAGTTGTTTAAAAATTAATCTCCCACACTCTGTACACTGCAGAGTGCCTCAGCATGAATCACATGAAAAATGAGGGGGCAGGGTCAATTCACACAAAAAATAATAGGCGGAGCTTATTTCCGCAGGCGAGGCCAACAATCTAGCGCTGAGCAGGCCACTGGCCCTCCCAGCATCCCCAGGCCCAGTCCCCCCACCCTCATCACTGGCCTCCCTCCCTCTGTCACTCAACCCAAATGCAGAAAAGGTAGCTGGACCCCTACAGATATCACTGTCTTATCAGTATAAGCTAGGGAATTTGCAATAAACTTGTCGGTGCTGAAATACTTATATAGGTTCAAATTAGAGCAAACCTTAAGATTGATAGTGAATCTGAGTAAGTGCCACCCATAAAGCATTAAATGGTATAATAATTTCATAATGATTTGAACTAAACACCTGGAAAATCAGCATCTTACACTTCTGGACAGGCACTGAATCTGTTGCTTGAAGATAAATAAATACAGAAATACACTTTCGTATTTTTATTGATATTCATTTGAGTTTTGGCATTAAATATTTTTATATTCAAAGCTGAAGAGTCAGATGCATTGGTGAGGTAGATATAAGTACATGGCACAAAGCAGGACACCAGTAATTAATAAACTTTTAATGTTTGACAAGAAATAAAGTGTTCACTACTTCAGAAAGTAGTGAAAAATATCCATGGAATCATTCCTTGATAGAATTCCAAGGATACAGCAGATCATTTGGAGAAAATAAACATTATATCAACATTTATGTTTCACAGTCCGGCTTTTAATGCTTATCCATCCCGTATGTGGTAATCTCTGCTGTTTTCTGTCCTTCATTTGTGTTGATTTGTGAAGAAGATTGAATGTTTAATTCATAAATGGAGAGATAAGTTTAAGTCACAAGTAGTCTTAAGTGGAGTGTTAACCCAATGCATGTACATAGTATCTGGAACTGGTCATGGATCAGCCATGATCTAACTAAATGAGGTGTGGGTTAGGTTGATTGGCTATGTTAAATTGCCCCTGAGCATCAGGGGATTAGCAGCGTAAATATCTGGGGTTACAGGAGTAGGGACTGTATGATTGTTGTTGAAGCAGGCTTGATGGACCAAATGGCCTCCTCTGTGCTGCAAGGATTTTATGATTTCTCTGAACAGGCTCAAGAAGCTAAATGACCTACTCCCATGTCTATATTTGCTATCTCAAATGGAAATGCAATTTAGTAGCAGAAAATCAAGAGGAAAGAGGTAGGGAGAAAATTAATCATCATCACTAGAAAAACTAATGGAACTAAAGTAGACTTGATGACTTTCAAAGCTGCAGAGACAGTGGATGCATTGGCTCTATTCTTCCCAAGTTCCCTAGATTCTGAAAAAGTCACAGCAGAGCGGAAAACTATAACTGTAAAACCAATACTAAAGAAAGGAGAAAGCAGGAAGCTACAGGCCAGTTAACAGAACGTCAGTGATTTGGAAAATGCTAAAATCCATTATTGAAGAGGTAGAACATTTTGAAAAACAAAAATGAGGCAGAGTAAACATGGGTTAAATGAAAAAAGAGAAAGGATGTTTGACAAATTTATTAGAATTGAGAGAATGCAACAAGCAGGCTGGATACATGGAAACCAATAGGTGCAGTGTACTTGGATCTCCAAAAGCCATTTGAGAATGTGCCGTATAAAAGATAACCACACAAGAACTGTGTTGGGGTAGTTTGCAGGGATAGAAAATTGGCTAATCAACAGGAGTCAAGATAAATGTGTCATTTTCCAGTTGTAACAAAATTAGTAGAATGTCACAGGAACTTGAACTATTTACAACCTATATTACTGCCTTGGAGAGAGTGTACTAGGAATGAAAAGTTGAAAAGGATACAAAGAGTCTATAGCTAGGTTAAGTGAACAAAATAATTGGCAGATGAAGTGTCAGATGTGAAAATGTAAAAAAAACATTTAAATAGAACAGTGGTAGAGGGATCTGTGTGTCCTCGTTCACGAATCAAAGTTAGCATGCCTGTACATCAAATGATTAGGCAAATGGAATGGAAGCCTTTATTACAATAGAAATGATGTACAAGTCTCACTACAACTGTCACATTGGCAAGACTGCATGCCATGTTGGTCTCCTTATTTCAAGAGGAATATACTTTCATTGGAGGCAGTTAAGGCGGCTCACTAGGTTAATCCCAGCATTGAAACAGCTGTCTTGTTTGGAAAGGTTGGGCAAGTTGGACTTAGACCAATTCAGATTAAGAATAATGACTGGTAACCTTACTGAAAACTTAAGATTCCAAAGGGTTAGACAAAGTAGATTCTGAGTGTTTCTCCTCATTGAGAAATCTAGGACTAGGGGAAAAGTTTTAAAATAAGATGTTTCCCATTTCAAGCCGTGATGAGGAAGAATATCTTCTCTGTGGCAATTGTTAATTTTAGGAATTCTCTATTCCAGTAAGCATTGAATACTGGGCCATTGAATATATTCAAGATCAAGTAAGACAAATTTTGATTGGCAAGGAAGTCCAGGATTATGGATACAGGAGTCGAGTCCTCAATCAAATCAGCCAAGATCTTATTGAATGGCAGCGCAGGCACAAGGAGCAAAATGATCTACACTGGCTCTGATTTATATTCTTATGGTTAAGTCACTAATTAAATAGTAACGAAATTGGAATAAAAAGCACCTTATACATGAGTCCAGCTTGGTCGGAAAAAGTAAATGAACCTTTCACTAAATCAGAATTGATTCAATCCTTTATGAAGCTCATGGAGTGGAAGGTGATGCATCTTGGTGATTAAAATAATTTTGCATGTTCAAAGTAAATTCATCCTCCACAAAAAGGATGCAACACTTCCAAACAGCACTCGGATAGATAAATTATTACAAAAAACAATTTCTCCAACCCCAATCACAACATTGAATAAATTGGGGGATTAATAGATTGAGATTGCTTACTATGGCAAAACTTTCATTCACCTACTTAGCCCACTAAAAACAACAGTTCGTAACACTCTCATTAGATACACTCTAAAAACATGCTGATTAGAACATAAGAACATAAGAAATAGGAGCAAGAGTAGGCCATCTGGCCCTTCGAGCCTGCCCCGCCATTCAATAAGATCACAGATTAGGTTGATTGGACAATGATAAATCACCCCTTGGTGTCAGGGGATTAGCAGTGTAAATGTGCAGAGTTATGGGGATAAGGTTTGGATGGGATTATTGTTGGTGCAGGTTCAATGGGCTAAGTGGCTTCCTCCTGCACTGTAGAGACTCTCTATACACCTGTTAGTAATTTCTGTTTGTGATGGAGGAGGGTGGGGGTGGGAGTAGCAGTAGAATGTCAAGCTATTTCTCTCTCAAAGTCAGTTTTTTTTTAAATAAAAGAGGGGAATGAGAAAAAGGAAAAAATCCAAATTAAAGTTTCCATTACTTTTCTCCAGTAATTTTACTTTCAAACATTTGAAGTTTCTACAGAATTAGTAAGTGTTGCGTGTCCGAAAAGCTACAAAACGTGACATTGATTCAGAAGATTCTTCAAGCATTCCTCATTAGCAATGGCTACAAGTTAAACTTTGCATAATGGCACAAATACAACGAGGCAGAAGCAGCTCATCCGTAGACATTAATACGGATCATTAAAAGGGTAATCGGGATGCTGTGCATCTCTGGGTACGAATTTACCATCAATCTGTGTTAACAAGAGGAAAAAGGATTAGTGCAAGAAATATTTTGACATTACCATGTACACCATCTACCTAATTGTTAACTGTTTATTTTTTTCTGCTGCATTTTGGTGATTAGCACAAGTTAAGCGACTCCTAACACACTGCCAATATTAAAATGCTTCAAACAATAGCTGAATTCTCCAAAAGCAGACTGTCATTTATAACTGATGATTGGAAAATTCCAAGCCAGCTCTGAGGAAATCCAAAGAGAAGGACACAGAAGTTAGAACAAAAATATACCCAAATAGATGCTGACTCTTCACAGCTTTTTAAGTCTAAATTCAGGTAGGGACAGAAACTGCACTCATGTACACAATTATATCATGCGAAAGTCTAGGAGGTGAAGAGCTTAAACATTTCCTTATTTTGTAGTAAAGATAAGAAATAGGAGCAGGAGTAGGCCATCTGGCCCTTCGAGCCTGCCCCGCCATTCAATAAGATCATGGCTGATCTGTCGTGGCTCAGTTCCACTTTCCCGCCCTCTCCCCATAACCCTTAATCCCCTCTCTTATCAAAAACCCATCAACCCGCTTCTTAAAAATATTTAGCGAGGCAGCCTCCACCACTTCAACGGGCAGAGAATTCCAGAGATTCACCACCCTTTGAGTGAAGAAGTTCCTCCTCAACTCCGTTCTAAACCGCGCCCCCTTTATCTTGAGGCTGTGCCCCCTAGTCCTACTGTCTTTTTTGAGCGGGAAGAGTCTCTCCACCTCTATCCTATCCATCCCATTCATCATCTTATACGTCTCAATGAGATCTCCCCTCATTCTTCTAAACTCTAACGAGTACAAGCCTAGTTTATTCAGCCTCTCCTCATAGCTCAACCCCTTCAACTCCGGTATCAGCCTAGTAAACCTCCTCTGCACTCCCTCCAAGGCCAAAATATCCTTGCGCAGGTGCGGCGCCCAAAACTGCACACAGTACTCCAGCTGCGGCCTCACCAATGCCCTATACAGCTGCAGCAAGACCTCCCTACTTTTATATTCAATCCCCCTCGCTATGAAGGCCAGCATCCCATTCGCCTTCCTGACCACCTGCTGCACCTGCAGGCTGGGTTTTTGCGACTCATGCACAAGGACCCCGAGGTCCCTCTGCACCGTCGCCTGCTGCAGTTTTTCGCCACGTAAGTAATAGTCCTTCCTACCATAGCGGACCACCTCACACTTGCCAACATTAAATTCCAATTGCCATTTCCTGGCCCATTCGCCCAGCCTATCCAGATCCTTCTGCAGACTCTCCACACCCTCCGCACAATTTGCCTTTCCCCCAATCTTGGTGTCATCAGCAAATTTCGACACCCTACAAAAGATGGAGCCATTTATTCTGGTCACAGATTTGGAAAGGACAACAGCTCTATCTAGCATTTGACTGTGAATTAATGATTGCAATCTCATCAACTTTGAAATTCGACTGTCTTCATCTGTACAGCTTGTAGGTTATATTTGGCAGACAGATTCATACGATGAGTCAGAACAGCTGGAATGGACAGAGATTGTGTTTAGGGGGCATGGGGACCATGCAAACTTACTTTAATTTTTGGAACAATGTAACGCCAGTTTCTGTTGAGAGCTCCAATTATTTTCATTTCATCTTCAGTCAGGGTGAAATCAAATATCTAGAAGAGAATAACAATTGCAGCATTCTGAGGATTTTCCAGCGTTGCATATGTGGCAGCTTTACTTGTGCATGAAATGACTCAAAAGTAGTAAACTATTGTTAAATGCAGTAGCACCTGCACATTTTGAAGGGATTGGATGGGGTGGTGAAAAAATATGACCAATTCCTTCCCAACTTGGTTGTTTCCACACTTCATTCAAAAGTGACTTTGGCAGAGAACAAGCAAAAGTTGATAGAAACTTCTTTCAGGAAGAGTTGCACCTGAGTGGATCTGGATGTTGTAGTTTTTGTCTGAAGCCTTTAGGAGAAAACCTTTTATCTTTTACAAAGACCATTGGAAGTTTATAAAATAAAGACAGATAAATATTTGACAGATTGAGGAATACAGGGCTATGAAGAAATGGGACACAGGCTCGCATAGATCAGCCATGTTTGTATTGAATGGCAGGGTGGGTCCGATGGGCCTACACTTGCTTCTATGTCTTGTGTTTTGTGTATTATTTGACAATTGGAGGGAGATTAGAAGGAAAGATACAGCAACTGCAAGGAGAGACACGGACAGCACAGAATGCAAATTCAAAAGGAAAATGTAAATGCAATTGGCTAAATGTTGTTGGTAATTAATTTTTATTTTTAATGTCAAGTCTTGATATACAATGAGTTTGTGGGAAGAATTTAAGGCAATGTTTTCCTTACTTTATAACAAGAGGACTCAAAGATATGACGGAGTGCCATATGTAGGGAGAACCGAAGGCTGAAGTCAGAACATTGGATCCCACTTAAAACAGGAGATGTAATTTTATGTTTAAGAGTGATTCAAATAAAGTCTACCATCGGAAAGATTATCCAATCAGGTTTGACAGCAAGATAGCTGGGAGGATGGGAAATCAACTCAATTTTACAAAGAAGCACACTAAGGTGTGATAAAGAATGTTATCATTTTGCATCCAGTTCTGGTGGCCAAAACAGATTTATTTAAATGCTTTTCACATTTGTCATTAACATTCGACATTTACACACTGGTGACAGTGCAGAGAAAAGCCATGAGACTCATCTGCAATGTTTTGGGTTGATGAAAATCCATGGAAAGTCAAAAAAAGGATACTATAATGGATGGAGTTATAGGACCTCTCCATATAGCCAAATTAATATGGGTGGAATGGTTTTCCCTATCACAACTGCATTTTCATAAGATCACATGAATCACAGCATACATTATGAACATGAGGTGAGAATCTTTATTTCTACATGTATCAAATCAGATTCCCTACAGTGCAGAAGGAGGCCATTTAGACCATCAAGTCTGCACTGACCACAATCCCATCCAGGTCTTATTCCTGTAATCCCACATATTCATCCTGCTAATCCTTGACACCAGGGTCAATTTAGCATGGCCAATTAACCTAACATGCACATCTGTGGGAAGAAACTGGAGCACCTGGGAGGACATCTACGCAGACACAGGGAGAACATGCAAACTCCACACAGACAGTGACCCATGCTGGGTATCAAACCTGGGTCCCTGATGCAGAAGTGCTAACTATTGTGCCATCTGTGTAAAATTAACTTAATGAACTTCCATCTCTGCTGCTGGCTTTACTAGTTTAGAGTTGCAGTAAAAGGAGCTACTTTTAACATGAAGTATCATCCAGGTTACCTGTAGATTTTGTGCAATTCGTCCTGCATTGACACTCTTGGGAATGGCTACCACCCCACGCTGTATCTGCCACCTGCAAAGAGAGGCATCTGGATTAAGTTACCTGGAAATCCCAGAGAAAAAGTTCCATTCATTAATTCCAATTCACTCGCCAATGGCAATGAGTGTTCACAGGGGTATTTCATTTCTACAGCTCAATGACTCAGAACTGAAGAGAATCATTGTCAGATTTGTGATGTATCCCAGGTGAGGCTGGATGCATGAACAGGATATCTACACAGAGGGATTTGGGGGAATCCAAGTACATAAAATCACAAAAAGCCACGATGCAAGTTCAGCAGGTAACTGGGAAGGCAAGTGGGATGCTGATCTTTACTTCAAAATGAAATGGAATATAAAAGTAGGGAAGACATGCTAAAACTATATAAGGCACCAGTTAGACCATATCTGGATTGCTGTGAATAGCTTTGGTGCCCTTATCTAAGAAGAGGTGTACTGGAATTGGAGGCAGTCCAGAGAAAGTTTTCTAGGTTGATCCCAATTATGAAGGGATTTTCTTATCACTTGGGCCTGTACTCACTGGAGTTTCGAAGAATGAGAGGCAACCTTTTGAGACATATAGGATTCTCAGGAGGTGACAGGGTAGATGCTGAGAGGTTGTTTCCCCTTGCAGGAGAGTTTAAGACCAGAGGGGATAACCTCAGAGTAAGGAGTCATCCATTTAAGACAGAGGAGGAGGAATTTCTTCTGTGACAAGGAATTCCACAGATTCGCTACCGTCAGTACGATAGAATCTGGTTTGAGTATATTCAAGGCTGAGACAGACAGATTTTTAATCAGAAAGGCTATGGGGATAAGGCAAGAAAGTGGAGTTGAGATTTATCACATCAAATCAGTCATGATCTTATTGAATGGAAGAGTGTACTCAATGGGCCAGAAGGCCGCCTTCTGCTCTTATGTTTTATGGTCTTATGGACAAGGAGCCCCAGCAAAAACTAAAGTCAATGAGAATCACAGGAATCTTCTTTGCTGTTTGGAGTCATATCAAGCATAAAGGAAGATGGCTGTAGTGATTAGAGGTTAATCATTTCAGTTCCAGGACATCACTGCAAGAGTTACTTGAGTTAGTGTCCTAGACCCAATCATCTTCATGTGCTACATCAAAGACCTTCCTTCCCTCAAAGTCAGCAGTGGGAATGAGTGCTGATGACTGCAATTGCAACTCTCAAATACCAAAGCAATCCATGTCCAAACGTAGCAAGACCTGGACAATATTCAACTAGCAAGTGGCAGGTAACATTTGTGCCACACAAGTGTCAGGCAATGATCATCTCCAACAAGAGAGAATCTAAACATTTACCCATGACATTTCCACACTGAATCCCTCACTATCAAAACCCTGGGGGTTACCATTGATCAGAAGCTGAATTGGACTAGCTGTATAATTTTGTAGCTACAAGAGCAGATCAGAAGCCAGGAATCCTATAGCGAATATCTCATTGTCTGACTCCTCAAAGCCTGTCCACTATCTACAAGGCACAAATGAAAAGTCTGATGGAATACTCTCCCCTTGGCTGGGGAAGTGCAGCTTCAACAACACTCCAGGAGCTTGATGCCATCCAGGACAAAGAAGCCTATCGATTGGCATCTCATCCACTAACAAACAAACATTTACTCTCCCCATCAATGGCAGTCTGTAGCATCTACAGGACGTACTGCAGGAATTCACCAAAGCTCCTTAGTACATCCAGCTGAATCAATTTTGTGACACTAACTGTGCTTTGAAGCCCAAGCTTATTAGTTCCATTATGTTATTGTTCCAACTGGTGTTCTGCCCACCAACTCCACTTTTTGTCCTATTATTCCTTCTCACATTACAATTTCTTAACCCATTACTTCGTGTCACATGCCCCAACTTCCGTCTGTCCACCACTGTAACAGTGTGTGTTGTCAACTCCGACCTGTTGTAATATCCACTCATTTGTACGTCTATCAGTCCTTTTCATCCTGAGCGTCCTTCAAAACACCAATGTTCAAAAGATCTGATCTTTTTCAGTGGCTTAACCATAAGTGATACTCGGAAAGACCATGTTTTAAGAAGCTTAAGCTTATTAACTTTCCTGATCCAAATACTAAGTAGTGCAGTCATTTTCTGTACCTGAGCATAACTTGAGCAGGTGATTTCCCATGTTTATCAGCTAGAGTTTTGATATTTGCATCTTCAAGTAGGAATGGTTCATCTGGGTCTTTCCAAAACCGATCAGGGGAACCAAGAGGACTGTATGCAGTCACCACCAATCCATGCTTCTGGCAATATGCAATCAACTCATTCTGGGCAAGATATGGATGACATTCAACCTAAGGATGTACAGACAAACGTATTGAGTTATGCAACATAATCAAGACTTATGCCTTGTTGCTAGATCTAAAAAAAAACTTGGATTAAGCAGAGTGACTTGTAGGAAGCCTTTAGCATCAGAAATAATTTCCAGAAAAAAATCTTATTCGCTTCAAACAATGTCAAATTACCCAGATTAGTTGGTTTCTATAGTAATTATAAGCACCTTGGAAGAGAAAGAAATAAAATGATTACATGTGCAAGTACAGATGACCAATAAATGATTTGCATTTAGTCCCAGTTACTGCACTTAAGTAATTTGTGAATGTTGAGAAATATCAATGTTACATTGCACTATAATCAAGATATGGCTCCAAGTCCAGAAAATATTTTAGAGGACAGTTTAAAATGCCTAGTTTTTGAAAGACAAAAAGATTATATACAAAAGGCAAAATACTAAGGATGCTGTATGCACGAAATAAAAAAAAGGTTACTGAACTGAAATGTTCACAGATGTTACGCAACTTGGAGTAATTTGCAACATTTTTGTGTTTATTACATGGAAATTATTCACTTAATTATATTACAATAAAAATATTCCAAAAATCTCCTTACTTGTAACACTGCAGGTTTGACAGTAGCCATAGAAATTACATCATCTATCTGTCGACTGTTGAAATTTGAGAGTCCAATGGCTTTCACCAAGCCCTTTTTTACTAGCTGCTCCATAACTTTCCAAGTTTCTTTATAATCAACATAATCATACCGTAGTGTCTCGTCAGGGTTTTTTGGAAAAGGCTCATCACCTCGCCTGTAAACAGCAAAATATTTAAAAAGAACAAATCTGTAGGACATGCAAGATACACAAACCACTGCTTAGAAGTGTTGAGACTTTTGACGATCAGGATTACCATGTGAATTGATCACAAATCCCCATTTATGTGCTTTCAGTGATGCAGAAGCAACTTTATAATTAGCACCCATACAAGATCTAGGTTTCCATCAGGTCAGTGAGCCCTTCATCAATCTGTATTTTTTACTTCAAGAGCTAAAAGTGCTATAATTTCAACTCAAGTAAATATCTACTCCCACAACAAACTTGGATAAAGAACAGAAAATGCTGGCAGTGTTAATGATCAATAGTGTTCATGATGAGAGACAGAGAGTGAGCACGGGAGTTAATGTTTCAGCTCAATGACTGATCGTTGGAACCGGAAAAAGTTACATTTAAAACAGGTTTTTGGCAGGGAATAGAATGGAGATGGCGGAGGGGAAGGAGACAAAAGGAATGGTGCAAGAATAAAGAAACAAACGTATTCAGAAGAGGTGCAAATTGCAATGGCAGAATCATTACCAACAGATGCTGTACAAAAATGCTGGAAAAAGTCAGCAGGTTTGGCACCATCTGTGCAGAGAGAAAGAGCCCCTTCTTCAGAAAACTCTCTCTCCACAGCTGCTGGCAGATCTTCTGATTTTTTTTCTAGCATTTGTTTTTATTTCAGATTTCCAGTATACACAGCATTTTGCTTTTATTTTGTGAGCAACGGTTATGAGGTCATGATCTGAAATCACTGAATATAGTGTTGAGTGCAGAAGTCTATGAAGTGCCATGTTGAAATATGACGTTCTGTTCCTGGAGCTTCATTAGAACATTGCAGGGAGCAAAGGAGAGCGTTCAGAGTAGAATAGAGCATTTAAATGAAAAATGACTGGAAGTTCAGTGTCAGGCTTGCAGACTCAGTGGTGACTCATCCCACTTGAGATTGGTTCCCCCTCTGTACTGAAGACCATGTTGAGAGCAGCGAATACAGTATATTAAATTGAAAGTAAAAGTAAATTGCTGTTTCACCTGGAAACAGTGTTTAGAACCCTGGACAATGAGAAGGAAAGTAACAAAGGGCAGGTGTTATGTATCCAGCACTTGCACTCAAAAGCACCACAGGAAGGACAGGTTGTTGGAGATGAATGTAGCATGAATCAGTGTTACAATTTTACATGGAAACCTAGAAACTAGAAGCAGGAGTGGACCAACTGGCCCTTTGAGCCTGCTCTGCCATTCATTTTGATCATGGCTGATCATTGAATTCAATATCCTGATCCCTTGTCCTTCCATATCCCTTTAGCCCCAAGAGCTATATCTAATTTATTCTTGAAATCACACAGTGTTTGGCTTCAACCAGATTCGGTGGTAGTGAATTCCCCATATTCACCACCAGCTGGGTGAAGAAATTTCCCCTCACCTCAGCTCTAAAAGGTTTGCCCCTTCCCTTCAAACCATGACCCTTCATTCTGGACTCCCCCCAACCATTGGGAATATTCTTTCTGAATCTACCCTTTCTAACCCTGTTAGAATTTTATAAGTCTCTATGAGATCCCCTCTCACTCTTCTAAACTCCAGTGAATATAATTCTAATTGACTTGATCTATTGGATTGTTAAAAGGGAGAGACTGGTCAGTAGAGGTGTCACTCAGGAGACAGTGGAAATGGCAGAGGATGGGTTGTTGAAGGTGGAAGGCAAGGCAAAAATACAGGAAATGACAAACATAATCGAGGGCCCTAGTAATTACAGTGGAGGGGAAACAGTTGAGAAAATAAACATATTGGAAGGGTTATCCATCTGAAACAAACTCTGTTTCTCTCCTGACTTGGTCAGTATTTCCAGCATTTTCTGCTTAATGACACTTTGGAAGCATTGATTTGGAAAATAACTGTCAGAACAGACCAGATCAGACCAAGAGGAAACTGGGAGAACGGAAGAGATTTCTTATAGGAAAAGAGGCTAAGAGAAAGGATAATAATGGTAAACTGTGTGCTTAGTAGATATTAACCATGCCTTACTCAAAAGCGTAAGGCCAGTGAATCAGGTACAAATCCAGGTAAGTGAGCTTCAGGTCTTCCAGTGATTTGTGACAGGAAGCTTCCACATCCTCAGGATGATGCTTAGTGTTCCACAACTTGGAAGTCACAAAAAGGTCTTCACGCCTTACTATCTACAAAATAAAAAGTGTATATATAAAAATTACATTCCTTTACATATCTAAGTACAATATACTTACATGGTACGGTAGTAGCATTTTGTACCATCTGCAAGATACACTGCAGGAACTCACCAAGGCCCCATAGGCAACACTTTCCAAACACGCAACCACTACCTTCTAGAAGGACAAGGGCAGCAGATACATGGGAACACCACCACCTACAAGCTCCCCTCCAAGCGACTCACCACTTAGAAATACACTGCTGTTACTTTACTGTCAAAGAATCAAAATCCTGGAACTCCCAAGGACAGCGCACCACCACCTTATGAAGGGCAATTAGGGATGGTCAATAAATGTTGGCCTAGCCGGTGACACCCAGATCCCATTCATGAATAAAAAGGTAGTTGATTTTCTCCAAATTTGATCAGCAACCATTTAAAAATTCATTAGTAAAATAATGTAACCAGGAAACACAGATACAATCTCAATCCAGACAGGCATTTGAATTGCAAGCCCCTCGAAGCAATCTTCACCAACTTACTTGTATAATTTCAAGAGTATCCAGATTGGGCTGCAAGTATATTTGTTGCTCCAGCATAAAAACAACTTGAACCATCACAAATTGGCCTGCAGGACCTAACAAATTTTAAAATAAACTTCATGCTGAAATGAACTGAAATTTCTAACTTTGTTTTATTTATAAACTTACAAAATGCAAGAACATACTGTGTTTATGTTTATAAAGTTTAATACATGTCACAAAGAAGTTGGCACACCAGTCAGGCATAATTAATTACAGAAAGCATCTGGGTACTGGCTGATTTAAAAATAAATTGCTGCCAAATACCTTTAGAGAAGCTGTGGCGCTATAGGGACAATGTACTTGAAACATACAGGAGGAAAACAAAAATGCTGCACATCAGTCAGATCTCAACTGAGACTTTGCTGTGAACGATTCTGACTCACTTTTTGTTCAGTGTCTGAAGCTGTTCAACCCTTCAATTGAATAAAATTAATGAAGCTTACAAGGAAGTCTGAGGATACAAGGAAGCTTAAGTTTGTAGGCAATATATAGATTGTTAAAATGTGGATCTGCAGTTCACAATAGAAATACAATTCCATAAATGATCATGACTATAAATCCGATCAGTGTAACTTAACTGTAAATCAGTAATGCACTGCAAGTTTCTAACTTAATTCTAAGTAATTAAACTCAGACTGAATTAAACAATGCTACATTTTTTAATGTTAAGGTTTTTGAAAGGTACATGTTTAAACTGGATGAGAATGACTAATAATTGTTACTTTATTATATAACCTGAACAAGCCCTGGCCAGTTCACCTGCTGCGAAAGACAGGGAGCTAAACTCCAATAGCTTGTCCCAGCACCCCACTGGAGATCGCAACCCACAATTTAGGACACCCCCCCCCCAGCTATAAACAAATGCAGACTTAAAGTTTATTGCAATTTTTATATCATACCTTGTCATCACCAATGTACTCCTGAAAGGCCTCTCCAATGCTAGCTTCATTGTTATAGACTGCAGCACAGTCTATGTGACGATACCCAAATTTCAAAGCATTCCAGATAGCTGCTTTTACCTGCGCAAAAAGAGCAAGCATCATATATTGTCCAAAAGAGCATTTTATGCTTTCCAGCACAAAAAATTCTATTGAGGAAGAACGGCTGTGTGATAAACAGTTTAATCTCAATTGTGCCATTATTTGTAGTGAGAGGAGTGCAGGAGCAGGGAGATCTTGCTGAGGCCACACCTGGAGCAGTCTGGTCTCCTTATCTGAAGAAGGATGTTCTTGCTCTAGAAGGAGCGCAGAGAAGGTTCAACTTCAGAGAAATGACATGGTTAGCAGAGCATCTTTTCATCTCTGCACACCCACAACTCAGGCTGATAAGGTCAAGTGTACAGTTTTTTGTAACTGAAGTAACAGGTCAATGAAATACATTTGGGTAGACTTGACATTTCTATTAGAAATATCTAATGTCATGCACAAACATCATAAGAAGTTAGGGAGAAATAATATTACTCCTACAGCGGGAATACTGGCCTGAAATTTAGCATAGAAGGTATGTTTTTCAGAATAGATGGAGCCTTAATCTGAACGTAGCCGTGCTATAACTAATCTGTTTGGATATTTAACCCAATAGCAGCAAAGTAGAAAAATATTCTGCTCTCAATGCTAAGCACTCTTTTAAATGATGCATGTAATGCACTAAAATGGGAAAACCACCAAGTATGCATCAGTCTCTACTATACTCCTTCACCATTAAATGACGTTAATTCTTCACTAATTTAGCCAAGATAATAGACACTGGCTATTGACGTCACAAATAATTTGTCACTTTAAAGAGTTAACATTTTAAAATTAATAGTACCAACAGAATCTTTATCCCCTGGCATCACAAGGATTGCCAGGAGTGCATTACTGGAAGGACGTGGAGACTCTGGAGAGAGTGCAGAGGAGGTTTACCAGGATGTTGCCTGGTATGGAAGGACTGGGGTATGAGGAAAGATTGAATAAATTGGGGCTCTTTTCCCTTGAAAGACAGCGACTGAGGGGGGATCTAATAAAGGTATATAAGATTATGAAGGGTATAGAGTAAACAGAGGTAAGCTATTTCCTATGATAGAGACACACAGGACAAGGGGCCATGGGCTTAAGGTGAGGTATAACACAGATATAAGAACATAAGAAATAGGAGCAGGAGTAGGCCATCTAGCCCTTCGAGCCTGCCCCGCTGTTCAATAAGATCATGGCTGATCTGTCGTGGCTCAGTTCCACATTCCCGCCCTCTCCCCATAACCCTTAATCCCCTCTCTTATCAAAAGCCCATCAACCCGCGTCTTAAAAATATTTAGCGAGGCAGCCTCCACCACTTCAACGGGCAGAGAATTCCAGAGATTCACCACCCTTTGAGTGAAGAAGTTCCTCCTCAACTCCGTTCTAAACCGCCCCCCCCCCCCCTTTATCTTGAGGCTGTGCCCCCTAGTCCTACTGTCTTTTTTGAGCGGGAAGAGTCTCTCCACCTCTATCCTATCCATCCCATTCATCATCTTATATGTCTCAATGAGATCTCCCCTCATTCTTCTAAACTCCAACGAGTACAAGCCTAGTTTATTCAGCCTCTCCTCATAGCTCAACCCCCTCAACTCCGGTATCAGCCTAGTAAACCTCCTCTGCACTCCAAGGCCAAAATATCTTTGCGTAAGTATGGCGCCCAAAACTGCACACAGTACTCCAGCTGCGGCCTCACCAATGCCCTATACAGCTGCAGCAAGACCTCCCTACTTTTATATTCAATCCCCCTCGCTATGAAGGCCAGCATCCCATTAGCCTTCCTGACCACCTGCTGCACCTGCAAGCTGGGTTTTTGCGACTCATGCACAAGGACCCCGAGGTCCCTCTGCACCGTCGTCTGCTGCAGTTTTTCGCCACGTAAGTAATAGTCCTTCCTACCATTATTCCTACCAAAGTGGACCATCTCACACTTGCCAACATTAAATTCCATTTGCCATTTCCTGGCCCATTCGCCCAGCCTATCTAGATCCTTCTGTAGACTCTCCACACCCTCCGCACAATTTGCCGTTCCCCCAATCTTGGTGTCATCAGCAAATTTCGACACCCTACACTCGGTTCCCTCCTCCAGATCATCTATATAAATGCTAAATAGCTGAGGCCCCAGCACCGACCCCTGGGGCACTCCACTAGTCACCAACCGCCAATCCGAATAGCACCCATTGACCCCCACTCTCTGCCTTCTATTTGACAACCAATCCTCTATCCACGTTAACACCCTACCCCCAACTCCCTGTCCCCTGACCTTCTGCAATAACCTCTTGTGAGGTTCCTCGTCAAACGCCTTCTGAAAATCAAGACAGACCACATCCACCGGCTCTCCTCTATCCACCGCCCTAGACACATCCTCATAGAACTCCAGTAAATTTGTCAGACACGACTTCCCTTTAATGAAACCGTGCTGCGTCTGCTCTATCAAGCAATTCCCCTCAAGATGCCTCGCTATTTCCTCCTTGATGACGGATTCTAACATTTTACCTACAACAGACGTTAAACTAACCGGCCTATAATTCCCTGCCTTTTGCCTGGCACCCTTCTTAAACAACGGCGTAACATTAGCCGTTTTCCAATCTTCCGGCACTTCCCCAGAATCCAGCGACGTTTGGAAAATAACCACCAAGGCAGCCACTATGACCTCCACCATTTCTTTCAGAACCCTCGGATGCATTCCATCTGGTCCTGGGGACTTGTCCACAATCAGCCCCTCCAGTCTGTCGAGCACCGCCTCTCTAGTAACAGTAATGTCATTGAGACCCTCCAGTCATACCACCTTTCCATCTCTAACACCCAGCAAATTATTCACGTCCTCCTCCGTGAAGACTGAAACAAAAAAGTTATTCAAGACCTCAGCCGTATCCCCATCTCCTACCACTAAGTCCCCCTTCTCATCCTCTAAGGGTCCAACGTTCACCCTAGCCAGCCTCTTCCTATTTATAAAAACTCTTGCTATCCTTTTTTATATTAAGCCCTAGCCCAGCTTCATAGTTTCTCCTACCCTTCTTTATCAACTTGTCAATCTTTGTTGACATTTAAACCTCTCCCAATCCTCTTCTCGCCCACTACTCTTAGCTACTCTAAACGCCTCCACTTTTAACTTAACACTTTCCTTCACCTCCTTCGTTATCCATGGCTTATTACCTCTCCTCCGACGGTCCTTTTTGACCATCGGAATAAATTTCTGCTGAGCACCAAGAAAGATCTCCTTAAAGATCCTCCACTGCTCTTCAGCAGACCTACCTTCCAACGCGCTCCCCCAGTCCACATTCACCAATTCTTCTCTCATCCTACCGTACTCCCCTCCGTTCAAACAAAGGACGCGTGTCCGGGAACCCACTTTCTCCTCCTCCATCTGCACCAGAAACTCCACCATACAATGATCACTCTCCCCAAGAGGATCCTTCACCGTAAGGTCCCTAATTCTACCCGCCTCATTACATAACACTAGATCCAAGGTAGCTCGCTCCCTCGTCGGCTCCAACACACACTGTTCAAGGAAACTATCCCGGCAGCATTCCAAGAACTCCTCCTCGAGCCCACCGCGTCCAGCATGGGTCGACCAATCAATATGTAGATTGAAATCCCCCATAATTACGGCTGTCTCATTCCTGCACGCCGCACTTACTTGCGCGTTAACAGCCCGCCCCACCTCCAGATCATTATTCGGGGGCCTATAGACGACACCCACCAGTGTCTTCCTCCCTTTGCTGTTCCTAATCTCTACCCACAACGATTCCACGTTCTGCTCTTTGGTTCCTATATCATCCCTTGCTACCACCCTGATGCTATCCTTAATCAGCAGAGCTAGGCCCCCCCCCTTTTTCCTCCCGCCTATCCTTCCTAAACACTTGATACCCCTGGACATTCAGCTCCCAGTCCCTGTCACCTTGCAGCCATGTCTCTAATGGCCACCAGATCATATCCATTTGTACTGATCTGCGCCACCAGCTCATCCACTTTATTCTGACTGCTTCGTGCATTCAGATAAAGTGCCTTCATCCCAGCCTTCACCTGGACCCTATTTACCAGAACGCCACCAACCATACTCACGCCCCCCGACTCCCTTTATTATTGGGACATCCTCGGCCTCTACCCTTACCTGTACCCTCTCCTTAACTTTAGGCCTCGTAACGTCACCTACCCTCGCACCCTCCCCCCCCAATTAGTTTAAAGCCCTGTCTACAGTCCTCTTTACACGATTCGCCAGGACTCTGGTCCCAGCACGGTTCAGACCAACCCCATCCCACCTGAACAGGTCCCACCTACCCCAATACTGATGCCAATGCCCCATAAATGCAAACCCAATCCTCCCACACCAATCCCTGAGCCACCCATTCACTTCCTTAATCCTATCAACCCTACGCCCGTCTGCACTCGGTTCAGGCAGTAGCCCAGAGACAACCACCTTGTCGGTTCTACTTTTTAATTCCATTCCCAGCTTTTCATACTCCCTCCCCACATTCTCAGTTCGCATTTTGCCTACGTTGTTGGCACCCACATGTACCACAACGACCGGATTCTCACCCTCCCACTCCAGGTTCCTCTGCAGCCCAGATGCGACATCCCGGACCCGAGCACCATGCAGACAGCACACCCTTCTGTGCACTTTGTCATTGTGACAAAGGACAGTGTCAATACCCTTCACCCCACTATCCCCAATTACTACTACGTTCCTTTTCACCTTCTCTTTGCCTATGCGCTGCTGTATCACTGTACTGTGTGCAGTTTGCTCACCAACCTCGCCTCCCTCGTTCTTGTCCAGACTGGAAGCAAGAACCTCAAACCTGTTACACAGATTGAGAGGCTGAGGCCTCCGCTCCCCACCCCCCTTCCTCCTCTCCCCACCCCCCTTCCTCCTCTCAGCAGCCCCCTCTTGTTGCTGACCCTTAGAGTTAGCCAGTCCAGGGGGGATGGATGTCACTTGCACCCCATTGACAATGGCACCCTCTCTCCCCCTGATGAGCCTCAGTGTCTGTAGCTCAGAGGCCAGCTCATCTACCTTGAGCTGGAGCTCCTCCAGCAACCTGCACTTACTGCAGACACGGTCACTGGGAAGGACCCTGGGGTCCACCAGTGCCCACATCATACAGAAACAACACATCACATGCCCCTCCATTATTCACTGTAGTAGTATTGAAAATTTCCACACGAACTTACCTGGCCCTTTTTCTCCCCAGCCCTTTTGATCTTAAGCCCTAGTAGCTCACTCTGCTTCCCTCTCACTCCGCTGCCCGCTGTCTATATCAGGCCTCCTTTTAAACCTGGTGCTGATTTAAAGCCTGCTGCCCCACAACTTCCTTCTAACCACTCCCTCAGAATTCTTAAAGCGGTAGATACAAAAAGCCCGCAAAAATGCTTTTAAATGATTTAAACAGTTCTACAAGGTAAGTTCTTACTACAAAGTGCTTTAAACTTATTTAAACAGATTTTTAACAGGTAATTTCTTATCTGGCTCTCTGCTCCAGCAAAAAAAAAAGAAAGGACAAAGACTCAAAGCAAATCAACTTGTGAAAACACAATACATCACACGGCAGAAAAATACATTAAACAGTGATTTACTTCAGTTTCTGTCCTCTCAGCAGCCTCTCATTTGCCAAATATAGGCAAAGAAAAAGTCAGCTTGATATAATAAGATTATTTGTTGAAAGATTGATGCCAATGTGCATTTAAATGCAGCCAAACTGGTTGATCTACTGTGAAATGAATGTCACAGGAAGAATTAACAGACAATTCAATTGTCTTGGGAGATAAAAATCAATGACAGTGCCTTTTCAACCAAAATAAGTGGTCATTTTTTTTAACCAATTCTGATCCACAGTTTGACAAAAAGAGAAAGGCCTAAAGGTTTAACTTTTATGAAATTTTCTGTTTTAGCTTCTGAAAACGAGCTGAACTACTACACTTGGACACATTTTCATCATTTAAAATGCGAGACGTGGAATCGTGATATTGGAGGAATGGTAACACAGTTCCAAGTTAGTATGGTGTGTGGCTTGGAGGGGATCTTGCAGGTTGTGGTGTTCTACATTTACTGCACTTGTCTTCAAGATAGTAAACAGTTGCAGGTTTGGAAAAAGCTGTCAAAGGAGACTTGGTGAGTTGCAGTACTGCATCTCCTGGCTGGCATTCCCTATTGCTGTGGCACGCTGGTGATGAGAGGAGGAAATGTTCAAAGTGGTGGAGCGATCAAACAGACTGACTTGTCCTGGATGTCGCCAAGCTGGAGTGTTTCCGGAGCCCACCCACATAGGCAAATGAAGAGTATTCCATCTTTTCTTGATTTGTGCCTTTTAGCTGGTAGACAGACTCGGAGTCAAATGGCAAATTACTTTCCGCAGAATTCCTAGCCTCTGATCTGCTCCTGTAGCCAGTTTTTGTATGGCTGGTCCAGTTTTGCCTAACACTAGCCCCCAAAATGTAGAGATTCAGCAACACAGTTGAATATTGGAGGCAAATGGTTAGATTCTTTACTGGAGTTGGGCATTGCCTTGCATTTGTATGGTGATTGTTAGTTGCCACTTAGCAGTACAAGCTTAAATCTTTGTCAGGTCACGATGCACATTGACATGGACTGCTTCAGCACTGGAGCCGTCACAAATGGTACTGAACATTGTACAATCATCAGGGAACATTCCCAATTCTACCCTGAAGAGAAGGTAATTGAAGAAAGAGTTGGGTCTAGGCTACAACCCCCAGGAACTCTTGAAGTAATGTCCTGGGGCCGAAACGATTGGCATCTAAAAGTACAAACATTTTTCTTTGTACTAACATTTTCCTTTGTACTACCTGTGACGAACCAGGAGAGATCCTCAGCCACATCTGATTCTCACTGAATCCAATGCTGCTGAAGCTCCTTGATGTCGCACTGAAATCAAGTGCCACCTTCACTCTCACTTCACCACTCAAATTCAGCTCTTTTGTTCTTGTTTGGATCAAGGCTGTAGTGGGGCCTGGAGCGCTAAGTAGTCCTAATGGAATCCAAATTGAGTGCCAGTAAGTAGGTTATATTTTTCACTCTTTCATGGCAATTGGATGTCACTGGCTAGGCCAGCATTTATATTGGCCATCTGCAATTGCCCTTGACACCATCTTCTTGAACTGCTGCAGTCCTTTCACCCATAATGCTGTCACGAAGGAGTTCCAGGAATTTGATCCAGCAACAGTAAAGCAGCGTCAATATATTTCCAAGACAGGATGGTGCGTGGATTGGAGGGGAGCATACAGTGATGTTTTCATGCATCTGCTGCTTTTGTCCTTCTAGAAGGTGCTGTCGAAAGAGCCTTGGTGACTTGATGCAGTGCATCTTGTAGCTGGTATATACCACTGCCACTGAGCATCAGTGGAGGGAATAAGTGTTTAGATGTTGGATGCTGTGACAGTCAAACAGGCTGTTTTGCCCTGGATGGTGTCAAACTTCTGGACTGTTGTTGGAGCTGCACTTCAATATCAAGGGGATATTGTTGGACTCTCTCATTGTCGAAGATGGTCATTGCCTGGTACTTGTGTGGTATGAATATTACTTGGTACTTACAGTGACACCACTATCTCTCAACACCAGGGATGCAGGTTCAATTCCCAACTTGGGTATTGTCTGTGCAGAGTCTGCACACTCTCCCTGTGTCTGCGTGGGTTTCCTCCTACAGTCCAAAAGATGTGCAGGTTAGGTGCATTGGCCATGCTAAATTCTCCTTCAGTGTACCCAAACAGGCACCAGAGTGTGGGGATTAGGGGATTTTCACAGTATTTTCATGGCAGTGTTAATGTAAGCCTACGTGTGACACTAATAAATAAACTTTAAACATGTTAGCTTAAGCCTGGATGTTACCTTGCTACAAATGGGCAGCATCTGGGGATTTGTCAATGGTACTGAACATTGTGTAATCACCTGATGGAGGGAAGGTGAAACAGCTGAAGGTGGTTGGGTGTAGGACACAGATCTGACCCATTGGTTGTGTTCCAATGTTTGGCACGCATGTAGTCCTGTTTGTAGCTTCACTAAGTTGCCAACTCATTTTTTGGCATGTGCTATATTTTGATAATTAAAGAGAGAATTGCTTTCTAACAATACATTTTTAAATACATACAAGCTCTTCTGGCAGCTAAGCAAATTTACTGAGTGGATAGATGAGCTATAGTTTACAGTCGGGGAAGGTCCCCAGGTTCTAATACCAGTACGGATCATGCCATTAGAGACAACTAGGAAGACGCTTTGCTCGTCTTTTGAGCAGTATCAGCTTTGTTTTTCTAATAAATTGACTGCCCTGATTTGTGTGGCAGCAGACTTGTACATTATTTTCTCCTCCAACACCTTCGATGGATTTGATCTGTTAACATGGACAAAGATCATTCCAAAATGTGCCAGTCTGTGCCATAATTAATTAGAAATGCCAAGTAGCAATTAACTAGCACAAACCTGAACTTTGACTGCATTAATTTCATGAACTTTATGTGAATGGTAAAAAATGATATTCAGAAATCTGCATTGAGAACTCTGGGGGAAAACAGAATGCAAGTTGAAGGATTTGTTTTGAAAATGTTTACAAAACGACCAGCAGTTCAGATCAGACATTGTACAAGTCTTTGTTGTTCTACGTTTGATTTGATAAACATATTTAGTAAACCAACTTGGAGTCTATAAATAGCTCAAAGGTAGCATCGATATTTCTATCAAATAGCATTTGGAGTTAAGTACTGTGCAGAGGACACTGATGTAATTGCTGAGAATCTACACAGTACAAGATTACTGTAGGATAAAAATCAATAAATTGACAGTTTCTGGTCATCAGGAATGCAATGCCTGTTTAAGGGGAATGCAACAAGACAGGAAAGAAAGAGTAGACAAGATAGGAGAACGAGTGCGTCATTAAAATACCCTAAAATGGTTTCCATTCACCATACAGGTAGACTTGCTGGAAGTGTGCTTTTGTGGATCACAGGAGGGGATAGGACAAGTCTCAGCTGTTACACACTAATTCATAAGCTTGCCAATGTCTATCTTGAATGCTCATTATCAACTTGACTCAATGAGTGGATGCCCCTAGTCTCAGCACAGAGTCAATATCATTAGGAGAGAGGGAAGCAGGAAGGTGTTGGGGGGAGTAAATAACGTGCAAGTCTGCTGCCATACAAATCAGAGCAATCAATTTATTAGAAAAACAAAACATACTGTTTAAAAGGCAGGCCATTAACTTTTGTCAGTGTGAATGTGGTCACGTTACCTCATTAGGTGGATTCTTCCATGTTCCCAACCCAATGAGGGGCATCTTCTGTCCAGTATTGAGCACAACATAATCAGAAGTGGCCATTTTAACCTAAAGAAATAAAATAAACTTCTGTAAAAACACTCAAGATGTGACCATATCAAGACCATTTATTCAAGTCTTTGAACTTCATATTTCCTTGACAGATATCTAAACAAACCGACTTAACTAGCAGGTATGCATGCTCACATGTTGAGGAGCTGGACAGGAAACTCTGGCCCTGTTTGTTTGTATTTTGGGAGTCTCTACTTGAAAAAAAGCAGACTTAAACAATGAAATTCATCATCTCCAAATTGCCAATTTAGCCTTTAGCTGACCGAGAACAACAGTATTCGAGGACCAGAATCTCAAACCCAAGAGTGATGTCATGGTTTACTGGGCAGCAATGATGTCCAGGCTTTTATGTACGTGGAATGATTTGAATGATTGGCAGCAGTTATCTCTTAGGGTACCAACGTAATAAACTAACTCAAATTAACTAAAGGTCAAATTAAAAGGGGCAACTACCCCCTCAAAACAAAGGTGCTTTTTGTGGATCCTCCAAACTCAGTGGCAAGATAGGTTCAACGGCAGTGTCTTCTCTCAAGCTAACTTTTCCAGCTTGAAGGCACTGATCATTAAAAAAACTCCACAGGGTAGATCATGTCAGGTACACAAATGACATCAGACGCCCAAAATTCTCTGCAGATTTCAGTTGCAGCAGGAGATTCCCAGGAGGACATTGGAAACACTTGAACATCCCTGAAGAGGTCAGATGTACCTGCCAGTTCATAGGGAGACATGGCTTATGACCAACCTAAATGAAGGCAACTCATTCGGGAAGGCACTGACCACACTGAGATACACAAAATAGGCCTTAACATTTTCATAAGTAATTTTTTCCGTAATGGTGGACTTACTAGCTCATTATTAATAAACTGTTTGCTGTAGTTATCACATAACACCATTCTTTGGAAACATGAAAGGAAGAACAATCAAATATTTAGGTCCCTATTTAGCCATTTTAAAAAAAAAGCAATGTTGTTAACTTGATTGTAAAAGATATTTATCAAATTATACTAATGAGCTCAACAAAATGGTTGTGTTGAATAGAAACCAGATGGGGAAAGTGACAAAAATGCATGTTTGGGACTGCACTGCAGGAAAACATTGCATTATCAAAATTTAATCAAAAAGCTAGATGAACACAATACAACAATTTTCACTTAACGTAATACAGCTTAATTTTTGTCCGACTACAAAAGCGATACTCTTTGCAATATTGTGAGGTGGAGATGCCAGCATTGGACTGGAGTAGGCACAGTAAGTCTCACAACACCAGATTAAAGTCCAACAGGTGATTCCAAATAAACGTGTTGGACTTTAACCAGATGTTGAGACTTTTTACTTTGGAATATCATTCCAGATTAAAGTGTGTTGCATGCATGTAAATTGCCAGGGTTAATTTGAGACAATAAAAGATCATAAAAAGAACTCTTCACACCATCCAATTTCCACTGAAAACAGTGAGCGCCAAGAACTTACATAGAAGTTTATTTTAAAGCGAACACTATTAACATCAATAACGAAGCAGCACTGTGACGGGTAGTTTGAAGAAAATGCTCCTAACTGCGATGCAAATGCATTTGATCTGAATGAATCCCAAATTGTAAGATACATGTAGTCATCGAGACAAAGTGCCTTCTCCGCCTCCTCCCCCCCAAAAAAAATACCTGCTTATCAACGTTGGCCAAGCTGATGTTGTTTTCCCGTTCCAGCAATCTCACTGTAACTTTCACCAGGACCAACCTGCTGCTTCCAGCAGCTCAATAGACCAGTCACACGGCTAACGTGCTGTTTCCGGGAAGGTGCGTCACATGTCACCGAACATCAAGTGCCAGATAGAGATTTAAAAGTCAGTTTTTTTAATAATTTCAGAAGAGTTACTCTTTTTCAAAAAAAAATTCACCTGACGATAAATACCGCGAAGAGACACCAAATATCTCATGCCCACTCATTCCAGCCGAGTGCAGAGGGTGACGCATGCGCACAAGTCACCCGTTGAGCGAGGGCCGCCGTTGTCAACAGTAGAGCGGTACGCATGCGCATATCTGCGAAAGGCTCCGCACATCGCGCCTGCGCGAATCGAGGAAGGGGCTCTGCCTGTTGCGCGTGCGCGAATCGGGGATGTGTTCTGCCTGCTGCGCGTGCGCAAATCGGGGAAGTGCGCTTTGCCTGATGCGCGTGCGCGAATCGGGGAACGGACTCCGCCTGTTGCGCGTGCGCAAATCGGGGAAAGGTGGGGCTCTGCCTGTTACGCGTGCGTGAATCGGGGAAGGTGTTCTGGCTGTTGCGCGTGGGCGGGCCGTAGTGCCGGGGGGAAGGGTGCAGGAGCACGTGGCGTTTGCGCGGGTTTAACGGTTTCCAGTGGAGGGCGCGAGGCGGCGAGTACGGGCGGTTGGTGATAACGGCAGGTAATAAATATCCAGCCCCTCAAGGCCGATTACACCGAAAGAGAGCTATTCTTTCGGTATAAAATAACATCACGGTTTAAGAAAAAGTCAAAAGAAAATGATACGAAGCCCTTGGGTTATCGGGTAGGCATTGGCGTCATTAAGAAAAACGCTTTTCTGATCTTGAATCGGAACAAAACGTCCCCAAGCACTGGTCCCGATCACTAACATTAACCAATTGCTAACCTTAGTAAGTAACATATCCTAGCCGGAGAGTGGTGAGAAAGAAACTTGTTGTCTATCTCCGAGTGGCTGAAGCGAATCAGAAAGATGGATTAAATGGGGGAATGGGGATGTATGGACACCTGGAGGGAGGGAAGTACTTGCTGATAGGGTTTGATGGAGAAGGGGGTGAGAGGAGGAGGCTCTGTTTGGACATGAACACTGTCATCAACAGGATGGTGCCGTGCATGGTCTATTATACTCTTGTGTGTGCATATCTGCTGTCCAGACATTGACCATACAGATTGATCCTGTTAATTTTTTTTTGTTTTCATTCCAATTCAATCAAATCAAGTCCAATTCAGAGTCCCAACAAGTTGACACATTCCCGATCCAAGCTGATGAGACAGGGCTCTCATTTCCTGTATTGGGCTTGATCTACATGATCCAAGCTGACTGGAGTAGGCATTGCACTTTGCTTGATCTCATCTGCATCTTAGCCAAAAGGCAGAGATGCCACTTTAAAAAGTTGCTTCAAATGAAGCTAAAATGTAACTTAATGACTTCAACCAAGCACAGCATGTCAATACTATACTTGATCTTAGCCAATGTCCACTTCATTTGGATCGTGGTTTGTTGCATGCAACTATACCTCACGCTCGAGTCGGAAATTTGCTGTGGCATTCCCATGAAATGGTGGCACAGTGGTTAATATTGCTTCCTCATAGCGCCAGAAATTGATTCCCAGCTTGGGTCACTACCTGAGCAGAATGTGCACGTTCTCCCTATGTCTGGCTTTCCTCCGGCTGCCATAATTTCCTCCCACAGCCTGAAAGCTGTGCTGGTTAGGTGCATTGGCCATGCTACATTCTCCCTCAGTATACAAAACAGGTGCCGGAATGTGGCAATTGGGGATTTTCACAGTAATTTCATTACAGTGTTAATGTAAGTCTACTTGTGACACTAATAAATACATAAAGCCTGGGTGATCTTAATGAAGAATAAATCAATAAATGAAATCACTGGTAGTTAAAATCAATCCTTGAACTTGCCTAGGAGAGATAAAGCAAAGCTGTCTTTTTCCTGTGACTTGTATCTCATTTAATTCAATAAAGTCCAAGTTTCTCAGGGTTTGAATTGGCTAAGGGGGAAGCCTTCTGGCATTTTTGGACAGCCTGGTAATTTTATTGCTGGGATATCATTTCTGTTTGACTGACTGCTCTCATTGTTGCGTTGAGGTTCAGCTTATTCACATGATGCACATAATTATGATCTGACTCCAGTGCCTGTTTATACCAAGAATGTATCTCAAGTGAGGATGCATTCTTTGTGGTCTTTATTGTACTTTGAACAGCTGCAGAAAAAACGTTTACAACAGAAATGAATTGAAGGGCACTCTCCCACATTTCTGATGGGGAGGTCAAGGAGGAGGAAGGACAGAATATAGTGTTCTCAGGAGCATCTCCAGAGCTACAGAGGTGACTGGCAGGATAGCACCATCAGCCCAGGAATTGGCTTCATGTAGAAAGAGGCTCTGTGGCCAGTGGAACAGCAGGGGTAAGGACAGTTTTTCACCTCCCCACCTTTTTCAAGAGCATCTGAATATACTCATTTTATCCTCTTTCTCACCACTCAACAATTCCCTCCCCTCCTTCTGCATTCAGTCGGAAGGCTGTATTACAAAGCCTTCCCTTCACGTACCAGACCCACTCACCTTTCATTACTGTCTTCACAATATGCATTAATGAACAGGAATCTCTTGTCAAATCTTACCATTTGCACAAGCACTAACTACTCATTGTATTCCTTTCTCACTTCACATTTCATAAGTTAAGGTTGACATTCACATTTCCATCCTAATTCCACTTTGTTTCCTCCAAAATTCTCAGCATATATCCTAGTTGTACAATTTCAACACATCCCCACTTACGTTCTCATCGGTCACTCAATAACTGCCTCCCCTCTTTCTGCAGGACAAAGCAGGTCTTAATGCCAAGGATCTCATGAAGACTCGAGAAGGGGTCACCAACATCATTGATCTCACTCAAGTTGAAGATTCCTTGGAGAATAGTGACCCAGACAAAGTTATGTATCAGGATGAAGAGGCTGACACCTTATCTGAGTAACATGACTGGATTTTCGACAAGATTTACACTTTGTACTTGTCTTTTTCCTGTTTCATTTAGATTCTAACAGAATGAGGCACAATACAAGATATCTTGAAGGAGAACAGTCTTTCTGAGGATGCTCTGTTAGTTGCACCATTTCTCCCAGGCACCATTTGGACACTGACATGCTGCATGGGTTACATGGTGAGGCAGAAGGGTCTACATGTAGTGAAATGCAAAGTATCTGTGAGCATCTGAGGGAATAGGGGAACAGGAATAGCTCATAGAGAGCTCAGATGAGGGCAAGGTTCCTTTCCAGCATTGCTAAGAAGGTCAGAGTTGAGCAAGATTTTCTCTGGGTTTCTGAAGCCACTGTCAAGCTGAAATGGGGTCAGAAACCTGCATTGTGTAGAAACAGTTGTTCACTGTGATTTTCCCTGAATTGACAAGTTAACTGCAGAGGGCAGGATCTTCATCCAGTTGAGGTCAATGCATGGGCCCTCAGCTGGATGGCCAGTCAGGGGCCTTCCAGCTTGAAAGGAGCAGCAGGTGGCCAAGGCAGTTAAGCAAGGGAGAGTGTTTCAGTATGGAGGTGCCCTCTGCAATGTTTGTAAATTAAATATGAAGAAATATTTTTGCAGCCAAGCCATGTGTGTGATGGGAGACTCTCTACAAGGTGTCTGTGGCTGTTGCAGCATCCAAGGCAGGTAGACCCTCCAGACTGCTTGGAGTGCTGGTCCACTTGTCTGCCACTGGAAGACAGTCTCCAGGTATCTAAACCTGCCCCTGCTGCCTATGGGAACCTGGAGGCTGATTGGAAAATCTCAGTCCGCCCCTATAATTGACCTTAAGCGATGTTTAATGAGTTGTTGGTAACCCGTTGCGTATTCTACAACCCAGGATGGAACTGGGAAACTAATACATACTGGACGGTGGTGTTATTTATAGTTATCTCCTATCACTGTCATCCAATCCCAGGAGGTGCATCAAATTCTGTTGACTCAGCCATGAAAGGAAAACTTATGGTCTCACAGTAGTAGTTATATTGGAAGGCCTGCAAAAGACTTACAGCAATAGCTGAGAGTGTGAAGGAGTCAGTTTCCATAGATACAGGCAAAATACTGCAGATGCTGGAATCTGCAACAAAAACAGAAAATTCTGGAAAAACTCGCGTCTGACAGCATCTGTGGAGAGAGAATAGAGCCAGTGTTTTGAGTCAGGATGGCCCTTTGTCAGAGATGTTGTAGAGTTTTTACTGGACTAATAATGCAGGGAATGTAAATTCAAATCTCAGCATGGCTGTTTGAGAATTTGAATTCAGCTTTAAAAACCTGGAATTAAAAACTTTTAGGAAAAAGTGACTGTGAACCTGTTGGAGGGTTGTAAAAATCCATTTGGCCCACTCTGACGCTGTTATTCAGTCAGACCTGTGTGTGACTCAGGTCCCACACCAACATGTTTGACTTAACTGCCTAGCAAGTCACTCAGTTGTATCAAGTGGTACATCACCACCATCTCATATGTCTGTCTGCTTGTAGCTGCTCCCACCAGAAATTCTGCCATAATACTATATATCACACACTTGACTTTGTCTTTCCATGACTAACTGGGGATTATACTGTCTGAGGTTCTGGACTCTTCACAGATGACTGGCCACTTGGCTTACTAAGTATTGTGTCAAACCCTAAGTGTGTCACATGCCTTGCTGGTCTCTGTCTTCCGAGCCATTGTCCTACTGACTTTTTTGGATCTTCCTCTTTTAACATTCCCAGTCTTCTTGCCCACTCCAGACCAGCCATAGTTGGTGATGCCAAAGGACACCTGGTGATTGGCAATAAACTGTGTCACTATTGGTGATTTTTACATCATGAGAACTGTTTTAAAAATAATGAAACCAATTAAAGCATCACACCTAGTCTTAATTTCACTGATTATTCTGCTTGATGCAGTAGTCACATTGAGAGTGATCTTCTGATTAGATAGTTTTTGTTTACAGAAATCAGCGGATACATTAAGCAGAAAATGACTAAATTGATGCCTGCTTCGTAGTATGTTTTAGTGAGCATCAATGCAGGAGCCACTCAGACGTGTGGAAAACAAACCTAGCTGATAAATGAGTTATTAAGAATTGCTTTGAAACTAGACGCATAAAGATAATGTAAATATTTGAACTAATGATAAATGGCATGAAATGAATTATTTCTTTATTATATACCAAAGAATAAAATCACAATTAATTGGAATTATAAGCCAATTTTGTTGAAATAAATGACCCAGTAGTACAGTACAGAAGATCATTCTATCAAGTTTATGCAATGTTAATTACTTTAAAAAATGTAGATAGTATAGAGAAATGTGGAAGAAGCCAATCCATTAAGAACAATGAAATAAAAGATAATCTGTTTTGATGGTGTTGGTTAATAAATAAATGCTGATTAGCATACTGGAAAATCACTCCACCTTTTCTTTAAATATTGCCATTAGAGCTTTATATCTTGAGGAAGGGAGACAGAGCTGCAACTTAATGCTGTATCCAAAAAATTAAACAACAGTACAACACTTCTCAGTACTGAAGTGAGGCACTAGCTCAGATAATATGCTTGACAAGAATAATAACAAAGGCAAAAACAAAAAATCCTTCACATAATACAGCAGCATTTCCCAAATGTTCTCAGTGTGCTCCCCCCAAGGCATAGGGGAACACATTCCCCCCCCCCACCATATTTCGAAGTTTAAATATCACCATCGCGTATTTGTCAGAGTATCACATTTTTACATTGTGGCCACAACAGCATTTTCCAACAAAAGGATGCTACTCAACCAGCCAGTATTGTACATACAAATGCCAAATACTTGGCTGATTGTTCCTTTCCATATTTAAACTAAGGAGAAAAAGTAAATTAAGGAGAAAACAATAAACCAGATTGCAAACCTAATGCACGATGTTAGTCTGTTGTGTCGGCATGTCACATACCATTAGTGGGCCTACTTTTGCAGCTTCTCAAAGTATGGCTACAGTTTTGAGATTGTCTCTCAAATTGGCCTCACACAATGAAGTGTCTGATTTTGAACAGCTGTTGCTTGGTTTAACAAGTTTACAAAAAGCAAATCCTCGTCCAATAATATGTTATTAATGTATCACAGGTAGGCAATTAAGAGACAGTCTCTGTTGCTGTTGGTGGTTTCATCCACTTGGATAGCAAAGCGGTTGTTACATGGCTTTTCAATGAGTTGCTCTTCCAAGTTCTTTGACAAATCACACAAATTCTTTAGCAAATGTGTTGTCTGACAAAAAAACAGCTTTTCCCCCCATGTTGCTCCCGTTGCTTAATTTGTCAGTTATAACTAGGAAACGCTTTGATGGTGGCCATGTTGTGCGGATAGAATTTTATTTTCTTATTCCACCATTGTCATACATACTCAAATTATAATGTGCAGGGGGAAAATAGTTGATATTTGACTTTGGGTTTTTTCTCCCTATCCCAAAGTTGGGGAAGCGCTGTAATACAGGTTGAGCTGGTTCTGTTCTTTTTAGGAAGAGGTCACAGGGTGAACTTTCTTTTACTGTGGTCTTGGTATATATCAATGGTTTTATTTTTTGACCTCTTCCTGCTCTTATACTTTGGCAAGCCTTGTCCTAAGTCTTCCGCAAGGGATTTGCAGCCTCAGTCCAACACTCACTTGGCTTCCACTGTTGAGATTTGGGGGAAAAAATGATGGTTTGCTTTAGTTAACTATCCTCAGTTATTTCTACACTCACTTCTGTGAGTTCTTTGTATTTGTACTTGGTTCTTTTTAGTTGAGAAAATTTTTCTAATGAAAGCATTTTTAAGAATTCAAGTCTTATTTTGATCAAATAAAATGTTCATAAATTGTTTCATTCTCGGCAGTAAATTTAAATACACTTTAATATAAATTCTAAAATATACTTACCTTTTCCTCTGTAGCTGATCATGATAAATGTTTCAATGCCTTAGTGTCAAGCATAAATGGCAGTGAACTTGACTTTTATTTATTTTGACTTTATCATATCATTGATGTAGTAGTAGTTTGTTGAGATTGTCAGTTCTCCCAGTTCCTATGAACTCTGCTTTAGTGGCGGAACAAAACAAGGTACTGAAAGGCTTTGATTCTGTTAAAGCACCTTCATCTGAAGTTGATGTAGTTCCGGTAGCCACTTATTCATCCTGAAATCTTATATTTGGCCTGAACCTATTGTGATTCAGGGCCAAGATTGGATCTAGAAAATCTCTTAAATGTTGTTACTTAAAAATTAACATTGTTTTAATGAAATCTTCGCTGAGATGACATTGGAATCAGTGGTTGCTCCCACATCTCTCTTAAAGCTGTTCACAGGAACATTACTGAATATCTGAAAAAATATTCTTTTTCAACCCAAAGAGGGTAATTCAAACATAATTTAGTTTCTACCGTGCATCAAATATGATAGTTGCATTGGCTAAGGAGATTGAAGATAAATATCTTCAGTCTGGTAACATTTACCCAAATCTCTTGAGGGATGTCATGGAAGCCAGTTGTTGGCACTGCCTATAGACTTACTAGTTGTTTGATATTCATGAGATATTAAAGGACTGAAAGCGTGCCAACGTACTACTTCTATTTAACAAGAAATGCCATTCCAATTTAAGCTTCATTTCTATAATGGGCGATGTACTGCACTGATAAAACCTCCACTAAGCTCATTTGGCAACTTGGCATTCTTGCTGATGTCTATTGTTGATCTCAGCTAACATTCTGACTACAAACATTTTGAAACTATGAACTACTTCAACTGCAAAGGAAAGTTGCTTTATATTTGATATCCTAGAGTTACCTGTCATGCCTTTTTATTTCATAAATTCTGACATTGGGCCTGATTTTACCATCAAGTTGCACCCTTTTTTGGGCCATTTAAATGCATTTGCATGCATTTACATTAATTTAGTGAGCTGCATGCCCAACCTTACTGGCACTTCATTCTTTACCATCTGGTTTGCCCATCCAGATTCAGCGTGAAACAGACATACTCCACAAAAATCCAATTTGGGCACTCCAGTTAATGAGGAGGTAAGTACCAAGTGTCTGGTTGCTCTCTACTTGAGATTGGCTTGGGTTGGGGGGGAGGTGGGTCCAACGGCTCTCTGCTTGAGATCGGTGGTGAGGGGGAGGGTCTGCTGCAAGTGTGTCCTCAATAAGGGGGAAGAGGGGTTCTGTTGCCACTCTGCCTGTTATAAGTAAGAGGGGGGTCTGCTGCCAGTCTGCCTCAGATCAGTGAGGGGGATGGTCTGCTGCCATGCTGCCTGATATCAGTGAGGGGAAAAGAGGGTTGCTGTCACTTTGCCTGAGATCAGTGGGGGGAAAGAGGAGGGGGCTGCAATCAGTCTGGGTGGTAGGGGATAAAGGAGTCAATGTTATGGGATGGGGCAATGTCTGTGGGGGCCGGGGAAGGCATTATCTGGCTTGGGAGGGATGTGGCAGGGGAGTATTACTCTTTCATTTTTTTTCTGCACATGCGCAGTTGGAGGTGCTGATTGGAGCTGCAGGGTTTCAGGCTGTGCAGCACGCTTCAGAATTGTTAATAGTTTTTCAGGCAGAGTGTGTGTGAGAATGGATCTAAAAATTGAATCTGAAACACTCCCATTTTCAATTTGCCCCAGCACTTAGAATCAAAATGGTAAAATAGGGCCCATTGTCTTTATTAGTAACTGATACAGCTCCACTAACTGGTTCCAGAAAGTCTGGATCCCTTAGTTTAGGATCTGGATACATCTGTTTATTTTTGGGTTTGCATGGTAATTCACTATCATTTATATAGCACCTTAAGACATTCCACAAAACATTTAATGATTTCATTTTGAAAGTTCAATCATTTTGTAAAACAACAAAGCTCAAATCACAGTTAAATGGAATCACCAAATTTTTTTGTGAAATTTGTATGTTCATTCTGACTCCAGAGACGTGGGTAAAAGATTTTGGATGACACTTTAGTGTGGTACCAAAACTCATGCTGTGCTGTTCAGTTGTTTGCCGATTTTACTGCATCACCTTCCCGAGGCTCATAAGATGCCGCCTGAGACCAATGGAGAATGCTGTTCTGTGAGCCTCACTGCCCGAGTTCTGGGGCGGGTGTGCCAGTAAAATTCTGGTAATTGGGCAGTATTTCCTGGCCACACTCACCCCAAGGCTGGAAATTCCCACCTGAAGTCACCGGATATTTGCATGGTCCGCCCTTGCCCCCTACGATTCCCGTAGCGGGCGGTTCCTGTGGCGGGTAGGATGGGATAATTCTGTCCACAGTGTTTGGATGTGATGTTAAACCAAGATCTTTCTTCCATCTTGTATCTAAACAATCCTCAGCATTAATTGAATAGGGAGTTCCTCCAATATCCTGCAACAGTTTTTCTGAACCAACACTTAAATTAGATGTACCATAGAACCATAGAAAATTACAGCCCAGAAACAGGCCTTTTGGCCCTTCTTGTCTGTCTCGAACCATTTTTTGCCTAGTCCCACTGATCTGCACTTGGACCATATCCCTCCACACCCCTCTCATCCATGTACCCTTCCAAGTTTTTCTTAAATGTTAAAAGTGACCCCGCATTTACCACTTCATCCGGCAGCTCATTCCACACTCCCATCACTCTCTGTGTGAAGAAGCCCCCCCCCCCCGCAATATTGCCCTTAAATTTTTCTCCTTTCACCCTTAACCCATGCCCTCTGGTTTTTTTCTCCCTCAGCCTCTGGAAAAAGCCTGCTTGCATTCACTCTATCTATACCCATCAAAATCTTATACACCTCTATCAAATCTCCCCTTATTTTTCTATGTTCCAGGGAATAAAGTCTTAACCTATTCAAACTCTCTCTGTAACTCAGCTTCTCAAGTCCCACCAACATCCTCATGAACCTTCTGTGCAACCTTATTTACATCCTTCCTGTAACTAGGTGACCAAAACTGTACACAATACTGTAAATTAGGCCTCACCAACGCCTTATATAACCTTACCATAACACTCCCCACTTTCCAAATAGTTTGGAAATAGACTGCGAGTCTTGCAGCATCTGCGGAGAAACAATTTTTCAGATTAACGACCTTTCACCAGATTAGATGTGAACTGCTGAATATTTCCAACATTTCAGATTTTCAGCATCTGGAGTATTTTGCTTAGGACTGAGAACTGATGTGATTGAGCCTCTGATTGCTTTTTGTGGGATCTCACTGTGATAGATATGCTGCTAGATATCATACATTACAACAATGAATACATTTCTAAAGTACTTAATTGTCTTTAAAAGATTCGAGACTTCCTGAAAATGAACAAAAATGCAAGTTTTTTGGAAAATTGAGCATGCTGAGCCAAAGTATATCTTATATCTTGTATTTAATCTGATCAGCACACAGAGATTATTAAAATTCAGAGATGCAATGGAAATGTGAATGTATTGGGGAAATTATGTCGTAATTTTTTCACAAGCTTTTATTTCTAAAGAAAAAGATGGCAATTTTAAAACAATCATTTCCCACTCTGGGTGGGACAGAAAATCCTGGCCAATAAGCATTTATGTACTAGACAGTAAATGTCATTCAGGGTTTAAAATAATCTGTTTGATTAATAGAACATTCCTATATTTTAAAAGCAATTATTTTTCCAGTTTGATTCAGAATGACTGCTGGAAAAGCTACAATTGGGAAACTAGCCCCCGATTTTGAAGCCACGGCTGTGATGCCTAATGGACAATTTGAGCAACTCAAACTGTCTAAATACAGAGGTAAGAATAGTGACAAGGTTTTAGATAGTATTTGTTATAAAATGAGTTTAAAGTGACCTTACGTTCTGTAATAACTTACCACATTGGCTGTGTTTACATGTGGTCAGGGACAACCATTCAAATGGGTTTAAGTTCTTAATGTGCTGGGAAGCTAGTTACAACCTACTCATTTCTCTTTTATGCCTCAGCATAAATTGCAGCAAATGGCAACCCCCTGTGGAATAGGTGGGCTGGCAATTGTGGAGCAGAATTTTAACTGCCAAGGAGAGGGGGGATGTGGGTTTGCCAATGGGCAAGTGGTGAAATACCTGAAAAGTAACTTATGGAAACCTGACATAATCTTGCTCATTTCTGGCTTTTATAAGGGTGCATTCTGAAGTGTGTGGGAAATCCCAGTGGAGCTGTCATCTCTGGAAATATCAAATAATGTGACTTTATCCTAGAATTTTGGCTGTAACAGCTGGTGAACTGAGTACTCAACCTGTGGAACTGACCAGTGTCAAAAAGGTGAGGGCACAGCAGGGACTCATTAAGAGGTGAAACTGACAGGTTGGGAATCTGCATTGCCTCTTTGCCACCTTTGAAGTGTGCAGTTACTGCTTCACAGGTGATATCCAACCTTTTGAAAGTTACTTTCACCTATCCACTTGGACTTTATCCACTTGAATCTGCACATTTTTTTGCTGTCAGCCTTTGAATAAGCTTGTGCACTGTGCAGTGGATATCTGATGAGGGATAAGAAGAGCAGCCACATCAACACCACCAAAAGTAGTAATCTTGTTCTTAGTCACATGCCACTCCATAAGACAGAGGGGGTAGATGCAACTCTAGTTCGAAGGAGACAATATCCTCAGCAAAGGGAATCCAGACAGAGGATCGATTTCCTCCTTATGATGGGGCAACAAACTGCCTCAGGAGACAGGATTTTAAGGCAGATCATTGCTGATATTTGCAGTCTATTGAAACAAGGCTTCCTTCCAAAAGGGACAGATGGGCATACATTACCCGTGATCGTCAAAGTCATCACAGCCATGACTTCCATCGCTTTCAGTTGATCCTGATGACATTTGCAAGATTTTACAACCTGCTGCCCCAGGTGACATTCTGTGTTTGCCAAAGTTGCTATTTTTGTGCACTTTGATATTGATGCAGCCAGTAATGTGGAGGGCACTCACATTTGCTGCAGTAACTTTATTCCTATAGGAACACCATTGGTATTATGCTCAGTCCCTTGAATCAAGGATTATGTCTATGGGTGTAGTGCTGCTGGAGTGCACTAGAGTGCCGCTTTGCCTCCTGCAAACAGAAGGTGGAAGAGGAAACAACTGATGGTTCCAAACAGAATGACAGAATCAGTCATGGAATCTTTACAGTGCAGAAGAAGACCATTTGGCCCATCAAGTCTACATTGATGATCTGAAAGAGCATTCTACCTAATTGCCCTTATCCTTGTAACCTTGATTAAATCTGCTCCCCACCACCCTTTCAGGAAGTTCATTCTAGACTCCAGCTATCTTCTGGGGACTGAGGACCTGGGCTTAATGTTTTAAATGGAGTTCTTATTATTCGTGCTGAGTAGCCAGGGCACAGGAGCTGACAGACTGGTCTTTAAAAAATTGTTCTTTCAGATCACTTTCATTCATTGCCGTGTTGCTGCTGGGGAGGTTGATGGGTGAGGTGGAAGAGGGACATGGTGTTGGGAGATGGGCAATATGGCGTAAGGACATGTCTGAGTTCCACAGCCCCTTAGGGAAAAGGTGATGCATTGATTTTCATATGGACGTCAGCAGAGTTTTTAAAAAAACTCAAACAGGAAATTATTAATTTCAAACAGAATTTGTGTCAGGTATGGGGATGAAATGTGAGGATCGTTAAAGTAGGACTTTGACCAGGTATTGGGAATTGAAGATGAAACAGGCCATGTGGGCAAACAAAATTCTTTCACCACATCCCTTTAAAACTGGCAGATCTAGTGTATGTTTTGGATACTGTTTGAAGTTGGCTGTCTGGAATTCAGTTTATCTAGATCACTCAATGGGAAATTGGTTGGTCCAGCTATTGCCACGTTTCTGGATTGAGCTGTTCTTTACTCACATCTTCTGTTGCCATTTTGTGAACTTGTCCCTTTCTCCGTTGAAAGTTTCTTCTCCGTTACCCTCACAGTATTATGGTACAAAATATTAAAATGTGCCCATTGTGTTAGATTGAACTGATCCCTGTGTTTTCAAATATTTCACAAATGAGAGGACCGTGATCAAGTCTGACTGGGGCTGGACTGCAGCATGCCTTTCCCTCCTTTGCTTTTATGGCCAAATCAGAGGTTGCCTCTATGTGAAAAACAGTGTGTTTCTATTGAAACTGTTCACAACCTCAGGATGTACAATGTACTGAACAGGCAATTAAGTTATTTTAGAGCAGAATCACTGTTGTTGTAAATGCAGGAAATAGATTGGGGAGTTGAAAATGGGAGGGGTGTGTTGGGGGAGAGGAGTTGGATGTTAAGGATATTTGGTGGGAGGAAGTTGGAGGGGATTCTCAGTGCAATCCACTAAATTAATTGTCTGACTAGATTTTCAATTTGTAAGGTTTTAACCTCACTGCCACCAATATTGAAGCTGCTTATTTCCAGAAATAACACATGCAAGGCGATTTGGCTCATTGATGGCAACAATCAGAACTGGAGGGGAATCCTCACAACCATGTGGGGCTGCGTGACTTGTGATGCAGAGGTGGTCAGCATGGGTACCATGTCAAATAAATTCTACCTGCATTATTACATGGGCACAGGGGCATGTTTGGTCACAATTGAATTTGTCTTCATGACACCCGGTGCACGCCTGATCCAATCCACTTGTTGCACAAATAACTTTATTCTTGTGTTACCTCTGGTTCTGTTGGGGTTTTCGACCTTCTGCCAATGGAAACAGTTTCCCCCCATTTACTCTATCTAGCCCCCTCATGATTTTGCACAAGTCTAACAAGTCTCCTTTCAACCTTATTTTCTCCAATGAGAACAGCCCCAGCTTTGCCAATCTTTCAATATACAAAGCTCCTTAGACAGCACCTTCCCAACCCAAGACCATTATCACCTTGCGAAAGGGCAACACATACATGGGAATCATTCTCATATTTTTTCTGCACTGTTTCTTAAACCTTCATGTCCTTCCAATGGAGGTTGAACCTGATTTTCATGAATGTTCATGGTTTGCTTGCTCCTGTATCCCTATTTATAAAATTCAGGATTCAATATAATTTATTAACTGCTTTCTCAACTTACCCTGCCACCTGCTATTTATGCACGTATACATCTAGATCCCTCTGATCCTACACTTCCTATAGAATTGTACTTTTTTCTATGTCACTGCTCTTCATTCTTCTGACCAAAATGTATCATTTCACACTTCTCTACATTAAATTTCATCTGCCGTGTGCCTACCCGTTCCACAAACTTGTTTTTGTCCTCTTGAAGTCTATCAGTATTCTAACAGTTCACACTATCAAGTCTTGAATCATCTTTGCATTTTGATATTATGGGGATAATCTTACCAAAACAATTCTAAGTGCCAAATGAGCGTGAAAACAGGAGGGAATCGCCCCATTTTGTCAGTGAGTTCCCAGACACAATCATATGCACTTAGAAAGAAAAAGAGTCCAAATGTGAATCTTGCCAGCGGGGGAGTGGGTGGAGCTTATTCATGCTGGGAAGCTGGCTACTGATATCTAGAGGCACCATTGCACAAGCACACTGATTATCCGGTGTACTATGTACAGTGTGTCATCCCCTGCCACCCACTTGCTGCGTCAGCCGATAAAGAAGAAGTCAAAGGCACTCATATTATTCTGAAGTAATTATCAATCATAAGGGATTCTACTCGAGCAATGTTCAGCTGCATTTGGCCATCAGATGATTTTCATATGTTTGTGCAAAATATTCAAGTTATCATGATTCCTTCATTCTGCAGCAGTCATGTCTGCCACAGGTATTGGCACTTCCAAACAGAGTGAATGATTGACTTCTTGGAGATCATTGGTCTCCTCTGAGAACCTGACTCATGACATCTGTGAGGAGCCTGCCAGTGATGGAGAGGAAAAATATTACAGGAATCACTTGACTGCAAGTTCAGCAAGTTATTGAAGCTGTGATTCAGATTCTTGGTCAGATTTGGGTATCACTTCAGTATGCACAATAGGAGTATGGAGAATGGCAGTGGACTGCTGTGCCTTACACTATATTGCTTTACAGAAAAGGAGAATGCTGATTGCTCTACATCAGGGAGAATCTGATACGGCCATGGTGCCAGCAGCCACTGACCTCATTGCCATAGAAACTTACAACAGGTTGTTACAGGCACTTGTCAGATAACCTGAGTGCATAAAGCCATATTTGCTTCAGTGTT
This sequence comes from Carcharhinus amblyrhynchos, assembly GCF_965287045.1. Lineage (NCBI taxonomy): Eukaryota > Metazoa > Chordata > Chondrichthyes > Carcharhiniformes > Carcharhinidae > Carcharhinus > Carcharhinus amblyrhynchos. The sequence continues at coordinate 33,534,959 of NC_137332.1, read as the reverse complement.
TAACCTTCCCCTCCCCCCCCACCCAGCGCAAATCATTGCCACAGTCAGAAATTCTTCTGTCATATACCCTTTGTTCATTTTCTGCATCATTCTCCTGAAGACAATGTCCATTTTAAATTTGAGAGGCTCCAATAGAGAGTTCAAATAAAGTACTTAATTCATTGAAATGTGCACATCCAGAAAAACAATGATCTTATAAACAAGCAAATGAATCCCTTGTGCAACTAAGAAGACTTTGTCTTTTACTTTCTATTATTTCTATGTGGTGCTATTCTTGTGACTTCAACAGGGTGAGAGGCAGACTGCTTGTTCCCCTGTTGTGACAGCAGAAATGGTCGATGTGAATATCCTCTGGGTTTTGGAGCATATGAGGGCCATGCCAAAGACTGTGCCATGCGTACAGGACAGAGTCTGTCATTGGGGTAGGAGGAAGCTTTATGTGGGGAAAGATGCATGCAAGGCATGAAAAATGAGAGTGCCTATAGAAGAGTTCCCACTTCTAGTTGTTCCTTCTCTACCTTTCCTGTCATGGCCCATCTGCATTCCCTGCTAGCCAAGAGCTGGACAGTACTTTGCTGTACTTCAGTGAGACATTAAACATCCAAAATGAGGGTTCCCTCCAGTTTAAAGTGACATACTGAATTTGCAGGTCATTGGGTTACCTGTCGCTTCTGATTTTCCGTGCAGATCACCACTCTCTCCATAGAGGTGGACACCACCTCAAATACCTGAGGCATCATGGCACTCATTCTATTCCAGAAAACCAGATAGTGAAAGAAAGTGATCTTTCAGTCAGAATCTTGTAGTCATCTCTGAAGATCTTTAGGATCAAGTTGTGGTAACGATCTAAAAGAACATTTTGTTGACTTCTCACTTCATATTAAAAACTCTCATTTCTCACCAACCCATGTGTTTGTAAAAGGTCTACAATTTAGTTGTGTATTGAAACTTAGTTTGTTAATGTTAGAGATCAGTAGCTATTTAGGCAGTTGGAACTTGAAATAAAATCCACATCCAACTTTTTACAAGTTATTTTCGAGGAATGGGATATTATTTTGGTATACACTGACCTTATTTAAATGAAGAAAATTTCTTAGACTGAATTTAACATAGATAGGTCTTCAGTAAGTGAGATAATTTCCAAGCACATCTTTCTGTCTCTAGTTGTGGTGCCATTAGTTGCAGTATGGTAATTCCAAGATCGCCCTATGTACACCTCACCTAGCACTTACTGCATCTTACTCAAGCAAACACCATCATTAAGTCCACTTGTCCTCAGGAACTTAGATAGTTTGAGAAGAGCTTGCTGGATGATACAGAGAGCACAATTAAATTAAAAGCGGAGGCGTTTAGAGTAGCTAAGAGTAGTGGGCGAGAAGAGGATTGGGAGAGGTTTAAATGTCAACAAAGATTGACAAAGAAGTTGATAAAGAAGGGTAGGAGAAACTATGAAGCTGGGCTAGCACTTAATATAAAAAAGGATAGCAAGAGTTTTTATAAATATATGAAAAGGAAGAGGCTGGCTAGGGTGAACGTTGGATCCTTAGAGGATGAGAGGGGGGTCTTAGTGGTAGGGGATGGGGAAATGGCTGAGGTCTTGAATAACTTTTTTGTTTCAGTCTTCACGGAGGAAGACGTGAATAATTTGCCGGGTGTTAGCGATGGAAAGGTGGTAGGACTGGAGGGTCTCAATGACATTATTGTTACTAGAGAGGCGGTGCTCGACAGACTGGAGGGACTGATTGTGGACAAGTCCCCAGGACCGGATGGAATGCATCCGAGGGTTCTGAAAGAAATGGCAGAGGTGATAGTGGATGCCTTGGTGGTTATTTTCCAGACGTCGCTGGATTCCGGGGAAGTGCCGGAAGATTGGAAAGCGGCTAATGTTATGCCGTTGTTTAAGAAGGGTGGCAGGCAAAAGGCAGGGAATTATAGGCCGGTTAGTTTAACGTCTGTTGTAGGTAAAATGTTAGAATCCGTCATCAAGGAGGAAATAGCGAGGCATCTTGAGGGGAATTGCTTGATAGAGCAGACGCAGCACAGTTTCATTAAGGGGAAGTCGTGTCTGACAAATTTACTGGAGTTCTATGAGGATGTGTCTAGGGCGGTGGATAGAGGAGAGCTGGTGGATGTGGTCTTTCTTGATTTTCAGAAGGCGTTTGACAAGGTACCTCACAAGAGGTTATTGCAGAAGGTAAGGGGGCATGGAGTTGGGGGTAGGGTGTTAGCGTGGATAGAGGATTGGTTGTCAAATAGGAGGCAGAGAGTGGGGGTCAATGGGTGCTATTCGGATTGGCGGTTGGTGACTAGTGGAGTGCCCCAGGGGTCGGTGCTGGGGCCTCAGCTATTTAGCATTTATATAGATGATCTGGAGGAGGAAACCGAGTGTATGGTATCAAAATTTGCTGATGACACCAAGATTGGGGGAATGGCAAATTGTGCGGAGGGTGTGGAGAGTCTGCAGAAGGATCTAGATAGGCTGGGCAAATGGGCCAGGAACTGGCAAATGGAATTTAATGTTGGCAAGTGCGAGGTGGTCCACTTTGGTAGGAATAATGGTAGGAAGGACTATTACTTACGTGGTGAAAAACTGCAGCAGGCGACGGTGCAGAGGGACCTCGGGTCCTTGTGCATGAGTTGCAAAAACCCAGCCTGCAGATGCAGCATGTGGTCAGGAAGGCGAATGGGATGCTGGCCTTCATAGCGAGGGGGATTGAATATAAAAGTAGGGAGGTCTCGCTGCGGCTGTATAGGACATTGGTGAGGCCACAGCTGGAGTACTGTGTGCAGTTTTGGTCGCTGCACTTATGCAAGGATATTTTAGCCTTGGAGGGAGTGCAGAGGAGGTTCACTAGGCTGATACCGGAGTTGAGGGGGTTGAGCTATGAGGAGAGGCTGAATAAACTAGGCTTGTACTCGTTAGAGTTTAGAAGAATGAGGGGAGATCTCATTGAGACATGTAAGATGATGATTGGGATGGATAGGATAGAGGTGGAGAGACTCTTCCCGCTCAGAAAGGACAGTAGGACTAGGGGGCACAGCCTCAAGATAAAGGGGGGGCAGTTTAGAACGGAGTTGAGGAGGAACTTCTTCACTCAAAGGGTGGTGAATCTCTGGAATTCTCTGCCCGTTGAAGTGGTGGAGGCTGACTCGCTAAATATTTTTAAGACGCGGGTTGATGGGTTTTTGATAAGAGAGGGGATTAAGGGTTATGGGGAGAGGGCGGGAAAGTGGAACTGAGCCACGACAGATCAGCCATGATTTTATTGAATGACGGGGCAGGCTCGAAGGGCTAGATGGCCTACTCCTGCCCCTATTTCTTATGTTCTAATGTTCTTACGTTCACATGTCAGCAAGGGTTGGAGTTGCTCTTGACTGCAATTCAGGATGATACAGAGAGGCCATAAGCCATAGCTTGATATACTTGTTGCCTAAAAGTTAAACAAACTTTCATTTTGTGGGTAATCGTGACTCAAAATGTGTGCAGCTGGGGAAATAGTGTCTTTCGCTGTGTGTTCTTTTGCAAACAAGTTGGATCTTCGTAGATTAGAATCCCTTCCTATTCATGTAAGACGGAAGGATGGAAAGGTAAAGTGTATGCCATTGATTATTCCCTGGTAGGGAAGCCAGTTACGTGAAAAAACAAGGCTTGGTGGTTCCTGGATTACATGAGAATGCTGACTTTGTATTGATTAGCTCTGGTAAACAATGCAGCATAGCATGCATTTGATAAGTGTACCAATTTCTTAATAATTACCTCATGTTAGAGCTGTGTCTCCCATGACTCACTTGATTTCCCACATCTCAGCTCAAAACTTTGTTTGCTCATAGCACAACTGTCAGTGTTGCGTGAACACTGCTCCATGACTGAAACAGGTAGCTTAATTTTTCACTAACCTCAGCTGAACCAATAGGACAGTAAATCCAGAAAGTTGTGGAATAATGATAATTTCCTTTTGTCCTGTGATTTTGAGTCTCCTTGACATTCAGAAGATCTTCCCGTTCATTTTTCTTCTAAACCAGAATTAGAGAGTTTGCTGTTGTTTAAATGTGGATTGTAAACTTTAAACAGTTTACATTGCACCTGTGCAATCAACTGGTCAAAATAGTATAGAACATAGAACATTACAGCGCAGAACAGGCCCTTCGGCCCACGATGTTGCGCCGACCAGTTTTTAAAAAAAAACACTGACCCACTAATCTAAACCAATCCCTTTTCGTCCATAAACCTATCCACAGATCTCTTAAACGCCCCCAAACTAGGCGCATTTACAACTGCAGCAGTCAGGGCATTCCAGTCCCTCACCACCCTCTGGGTAAAGAACCAACCCCTGACATCGGTCCTATAACTACCCCCCAATACCAAACTTATCTAAATGTAAAATAAGACTACTGCATTCATTGCAGTTTGGTTCATTATGTTAGTTGAGCAGGTTCTCTGTTAGAATCTTAATTTAGCACCAGCTTTTGCAGAGGTAGTTGGTACTTAGTCCATAATCAGTGCAAACAGAAAAGCAGGCCTTGATAGATCTGATCCTGAATTGAATGGTACTTAATTTTGAATGATTCATTACAATGTTCAAACATATCAGAGGAATCTAGACGCAACGCTGGGGCAGAACCATGCAGACATAGAGTTGATGAAGTGATTGCATTTTTTTTCATCTGAGAAATACCACAAAATTGGAAAATCCAAGCTCTGTAAGGGGAACATTAGGTCGCTACATTTCTTTGAGTTCTCTGCATATTGTCGTAACTAGTAAATAGCTAACATTTTCAATAAAAGTTCCAGCCATTACTTTACACAAATCTAACATGCTGTATAATGACTTATGACTTTTATTTGCATTGCATTGTGGTTATGAATTAAATTGTTCATTTTCTCAACAGGAAAATATGTAGTCTTCTTTTTCTACCCACTTGATTTCTCCTATGTGTGTCCAACTGAAATTATCGCTTTTAGTGATCGTGTAGAGGATTTCAACAAGATTAATTGTGAAGTAATTGCTGCTTCTACAGACTCCCATTTTGCTCATTTGGCTTGGTATGTAATTTTGTTTTGACAATATATCCAAGACTTAAATTTCAACTTATAAAGTATTAAGTATTATTAAATATTTATGTTTTCTTTCCTGTTTCCAAGTTTCATTAGCTGTACAGTTAGAATGGTAATGATCAAAGTGAGGACATTCGGGAAATCATCAGCAATCTATATGGTTTTATTTTCATGTTCATCTTGTTTTTAACAATATTGTACTTTGTTGTCAAAGAAAATATTTTTGAGAATTAAAGGTGTCTAGGATATGCAAAAGTAAACATTGGAATTTGATTGAATAATTATGTATGGTGAACAAGGGAAAGATGTCCAACAGTAATTTTGGTTGGGTTTGGGGTAAAGCAAAGGATTTTATGTTAGGATACTGAAATGGTGATGGGCCTCAATTCTTCATTATTCTTGTTGCTATTCTGGGTGGGAGTATGGAGGAGTTTCCAGTTCTGAAGTTTTGAAACCGAACTTTCAAGGGTCCTAATTTGTGTAATCTAGGCGAGGCCAGAATTAATGGAGTGCCATGGGGATCAGTACTGGGGTCTCATCTATTTACGATCTATGTCAGTGACTTGAATGAAGGGACTGGATGTATGGTAGCAAATTTGCTGATGACATAAAAATAGGTGGGATGGGGCATTTCTAACTAAGTGGGAGCCTACATCAAGGGAGATGCCCGTGCAACATCGCCCTGGTACCACCCTGGCCACTGAAGCTGCCTTCAATGAGTCAGGAATCAGATATTCACAGCAGCTCTTTGAGGAACAATGCTCTGTTCCTGCTGTGAGTTGTCATTTTTGGCTGGCAATGTAGGGAGAATGGGCAACTTCTCCCTTCCCATTAAGAGCTACATCAGTTAGGGTGTGCACTGCCAGCAGCCAGTCAGGAAGGGGCATCACCATGATGGGACTTTCTTTATGACACTAATCCTGATCATCCATAAAGCTGGAGGTTACCAGTGTGCCCTGAGCTCTCCTGTCCTGCCTGGCTATCACTACTGCCTGAAACATGCTGCCAGAGGACTTCCTCTTCCTCATCCAGCTCAATGTTGTTTTCATCAGAAGAGATGTGGCATTCATTCACTGCCTCCTCAGCCTACTCCTCATCCCTTTGAAGCGATAGGTTGTGGAGGGCACAGCAAATAACTACAATGCGCAACAACTTCTATAGTATAGTGGAGTGTAGTGAAGGCTCCACCTGATGCGCCAAGCCTCTGGAACTGCATCTTCAGTAAACTGGTGGTCTGATCCATCGAAGCACAAGTAGCAGTATGAACTTCATTATATCCTCTGGCCTCCACACATGTGTCATCAGTCACATGCTCAAAGAGCCATGCCTGTAGCCATTGTGAAAATATATATAAAATACATAATTTTACATTGGGAAGCGTGCCCGGAGCTTAGATATACATTGTACGGTGTGATCCATCTGATCATTGTCTATTGTGGGACTTTGTTGTACATGAATTTACTGCTGGCTTTTAGTCATGTGATAGGAACCAAAGAGTACCATAAGTAAAACAAAGATAAATATATTTGTTTAATTATAGAATTTGTTTTATGCAGAAAATATATTTGTATTATATTACATGGGTTCATGGAATTTTTATAACAAGGAAAAGGGGCTTCAGAAACAGCAAGGTTGACTCCCCTGATCTAGATAACATTTCAGTACTACAGCCCCATACCAGCAGCATACCTTCCAAAAGGTGACCGTGGAGACTTCTGATGGTACCTGAGTTATTGTAACATCATTCAAACAACCAAAGCAAATGCTGTGACGTGGCTGTTAAAATTAATCAACTAGCATTTTTTTTGTATTTTTTCATTTTATCAAATGAAGAAAATTTCCTAGACTGAATTTAACATACGTAGGTCTTCAGTAAGTGAGATAATTTATTGTATTTACTTTATTGTATATACATTCTATGTGCTTGTTAGATTCGGTTTTAGTATTGAATTCAAGTTAAAGCTAATTTTGTTGTATTTCATAGGATCAACACCCCAAGAAAGCAAGGAGGACTTGGTCCGACAAAAGTCCCTTTAGTGTCAGATCTCCGTCGCACTATCTGTGTAGATTATGGTATCTTAAAAGATGATGAAGGTGTCGCTTTCCGGTCAGTATATCAAAAGAATACAATGTAGGGTAAAACTGAAGGTCACTGTTCAAGTTTGTTTACAAAGTGCTGAACCAGAAATGAAAATTTCTGTTGAGGCACAAAAGAACAAAGAACAGTACAGCACAGGAATCGGCCCTTCAGTCCACCAGGTCTGTGCCGACACAGATGCATCTCTAATCTAATTTTTTTTGTCTCTACACGGTCCATATCTATCTATTCCCTGCCTATTCATGTATCTATCCAGATGCTTCGAGCGTTGTTATAGAATCTGCTTCCACCATTTCTTTGAACAGCATGTTTCAGGCATTCTCCACCCTTTGTTTGAAACTCAATCAGTTTGTGAGACACAGTCTCCCCTTCACAAAACCATGCTGCTCAGCACTAATAAGTCTATTCTCTTCCAGATGTAAGTACATCTTGTCTCTAAGAATTTTCTCCAATAATTTCCCCACCCCTGATGTAAGGCTCACAGGCTGTAATTTCCCAGATTATCTCTTCTGACCTTTTTATATAGAGGAACAATATTAGCTACTCTCCAGTCCTCTGGTACCTTGCCGGTGGCTAAAGAGGACACAAAGATTTTGGTCAAGCCTCAACAATTTTTTCTCTCACCCCTTTCAGTATTCTGGGATAGACCCTATCTGACCCTGAGGACTTGTCCACTTCAATGATTTTCTAAACCTCCAATACTGTCTCTTTTTTTATCTCAACCTGTTCTCAAATGTCAACATCCTCCCTTTTACACTCATCATCCACTACATCCTTCTCCTTTGTGAATACCGATGCAAGGTATTCGTTAAGGATCATCTGGCTCCACACACAAATTCCCTCCACTGTCCTTGAGCGGACCTATCCTTTCCTTAACTGCCCTCTTCCTCCTTTTATATGCATAAAAAACCTTGGGATTCTCCTTAATGCTGCCCGCCAAGGACAATTCATGGTCCCCTTTTGCCCTCCTAAGTCCCTGTTTAATTAAGCTCTTTCCTGCTATCTTTGTATTCCTCAAGTGCCCTATCCATTTTCAGTTTCCTGAAGTTTGTCTATACCTTCTTTTTCACTAAGCTCATAACCTCTCTTGTCATTAGGGTTCACAAATCTTGCCATCTTTATCCTTTTTTACAGGGACATTCTTGTCCTGAATTGTTAACATCTGACTTTTGAAAGACTGTCACGTATCGGATGTGGATTTACCCTCAAACAGCTGCCCTCAGTCTACATTTGCTAGCTCCTGCTTAATTAGCCTTTCTCCTGTTTAGTACTTTCACTCTGGGACTACGTCTATCCATTTCTACAAGTATCTTGAAACTTATAGAATTGTGATCACTGTTCCCAAAATGGTCCCCCACTGAGACATCAGTCACCTGTCTGGGCTCCTTTCATAAGAACATAAGAAATAGGAGCAGGAGTAGGCCATCTAGCCCTTCGAGCCTGCCCCGCCATTCAATAAGATCATGGCTGATCTGTCGTATCTCAGTTCCACATTCCCACCCTCTCCCCATAACCCTTAATCCCGTCACTTATCAAAAACCCATCAACCCGCGTCTTAAAAATATTTAGCGAGGTAGCCTCCACCACTTCAACGGGCAGAGAATTCCAGAGATTCACCACCCTTTGAGTGAAGAAGTTCCTCCTCAACTCCGTTCTAAACCGCCCCCCCCTTTATCTTGAGGCTGTGCCCCCTAGTCCTACTGTCCTTTCTGAGCGGGAAGAGTCTCTCCACCTCTATCCTATCCATCCCATTCATCATCTTATACGTCTCAATGAGATCTCTCCTCATTCTTCTAAACTCTAACGAGTACAAGCCTAGTTTATTCAGCCTCTCCTCATAGCTGAACCCCCTCAACTCCGGTATCAGCCTAGTAAACCTCTTCTGCATTCCCTCCAAGGCTAAAATATCCTTGCATAAGTGCGGCGACCAAAACTGCACACAGTACTCCAGCTGTGGCCTCACCAGTGCCCTATACAGCTGCAGCAAGACCTCCCTCCCTACTTTTATATTCAATCCCCCTCGCTATGAAGGCCAGCATCCCATTTGCCTTCCTGACCACCTGCTGCACCTGCAGGCTGGGTTTTTGCGACTCATGCACAAGGACCCCGAGGTCCCTCTGCACCGTCCCAGTACCAGGTCTAAGATAATCCCTTTCCAAGGTGGACTATTTACATATTGCCTCAAGAAGCACCCTTGGACACACTGAATAAACTCTGCACCATCCAAGCTCCTGGCACTAAAGGAAATCCAGTCTATGTTGGGGCAGTTAAAATTGCCCATCGCAAAAACCCTGTGTTTTTACATTTTCCCATAATCTGCTATCTTATCAGTTGCTCCACTTCAGGCTGGCTGTTAGGAGGTCTTTATTAGAACCTCAATATTGTGATTGCACTGCTTTTGTTCCTAAGTTCTATCCATATGGCCTCACTGCTTAATCCAACCAAGTTGTCCTCCCTCTGTATAGCTGTGACATTCTCCCTAATCAATAAAGCAACACCCCCAGCTCTTTTGCCACCCTCTCTATTTCACCTGAAGCATCCAAAAAGCTAAGCTTCCAGTCCTGCTTTTCTTTCACCCAAGTCTTCGTAATTGCCACAACATCATAGTTCTAGGTAGTAATCCAAGCTTTAAGTTCATCCGCTTTACCTGTTATGCTGCTTGTGGTAAAGCAAACACACCTCAGACCATCTGTCATGTTTTGTACACTCTCCCTGTGTTTTATTTCTGTTAGCCTTACTGGACCCATTCACTGAATTCTGCACTCTCTGTACTGTGGCCCTTTTGGATTTTTGTCTCTGATTTCTCTGCCTTCCACTTTTCCCCTTAATGCCCCACTTTACTTCCCTCTGACTTCCTGCATTGGTTCCCATCCCCCTGCCACATTAGTTTAATCTTCCCCAGCAGCACAAACAAACACTCCCCTTTGAACATTGGTGCCAGTCTTGCCCAGGTGCACTGTCCAGTTTGTACTGGTCCCATCTCCCCCAGAACTGGTTCCAATGTCCCAGGAATTTGAATCCCTCCCTCGTGCACCATCCCTCAAGCCACATATTCATCTTTGCTATCCTGACATTGCTACTCTGACTAGCATGTGGCACTGATAGCAATCCTCAGATTACTATCTTTGAGGTCCTACTTTTTTGTTTAACTCCTAACTCCTTAAATTCAGCTTGTAGGACTTCATCCCACTTTGCATCTATATTGTTGGTGCCTGTATGCACCATGACAGCTGGCTTTCCACCTTTCCCCTCCAGAAAGTCTTGTAGCCGCTCCGAGACATCTTTGACCCTTGCACCAACATACCATCCTGGAGTCTCGTTTGCATCCACAGAAATGACTGTCTGTTCCCCTTACAATTGAATCCCCTATCACTATAGCTCTGCATTATAACTCTTTTTCCTGCCCTCCTGTGCAGCAGAGGCAGCCAAGGTGCCATGAACCTGGCGGCTGCCACCTTCCCCTGTAGACACCTGCACTGCCTTCTTACTCTTCCTCTGATTGGTGGTCACCCATTTCCTGTCTTCCTCAGTTATTTTTTACCTGCGGAGTGACCAACTCACTGAACATGCTATCCAGGACTTTCTCAATACCATGGATGCTCCAACATGAATCCATCTGCAGCTCCAGAACCCTCAAGCTGCAGTTGGACACAATTGTTGCATGTGAAGAAACCAGGCTTACCAGAAGGGTCTCTGAATTCCCATATCACACAAGAGGAGCATTGTACGGGTCTCGGATTTCCTGTCATGACTTAACCCTTAAGTTAACTTACAACAACTACAATGCTAAGAGAAAAAAAGAAAAACTACTTACCAGTCACCAGTCAAAGTTTTGAGTTAAATCTGAGATGGCAAAATAGAACATAGGTCCGGATTTTAACCACTTCTGTCCCCTTCTGACAGGCAGAAGTGGTTGGTCAAGGGTTAAAATATTGAAAATGGAAATGCAACCTCTGCGCTCTACAGTTATGGCCACCATGATATTAACAAATTTAACTGAGGTCCTTGACAAAGCTCCCACTAAAATGCAGCTGGAGACCTACTTAATACACAAAAGTCATGTCCTAGGATCTGGTTTGGGACCTGCTTTTCTTTCTACTCCTGCTCTCTCACATCCAGGCCAGATGGAAAAATCCAGGTAGGGGAAGGGTAGAGAAGAAGGAAGAGGATGAGTATGTTGGGGCTGCGTGGAATGGCAGGGTGTGACTTATTGGGGAGGGAAGGAAGGAGAGTATGAATGAGTGAGCAGGAGCCTGAAAAGGTGATGGTGAACTAAAATGGGGGATGCAGTGGAAAATAGTTTCTGAAGCACTGCCATAATCCTTTGCCTCCTTTTTATGTATATAATTCAACAAAATTATGTTCTGTTAGAATGGACTTCATCCCATAATACATGCATTAATTACTTTAAATGCTGAGATCACTTTGGTGATTTTACACAAATGCGTTGATCCATAGCCTTGATGGTAATAGAAGGTGAATAAAGGGAAAGCTAAACCACTTGAATTCTAATCATTCTTACTTGAAGTGACCTAGAAGTGTTTGCATTTCACTACAGATCATAAAAAGACCTTGTCACAAAAGGTTTTCAGACATTTTTGTCTTTGATTCTATGATTGCCCCTTAGTGTCTAGGGATGCGTAGGTTAGAAGGATAAGTGGGTATAATATGTAGGGATATGGGGGTAGGACCTGGGTGGGATTGTGTTCGGTGCAGACGCGATGGGCTGAGGGGCTTCTTTCTGCACTGTAGGGTTCTATGATTCTATGATGAGAACCCTTTAGGGAAGGATTGCAGTCCACAAACAGCAAAGTTTGTTGGTGACCTCCTGCCCTATAGCTTGAGAAATAAACTTCATGAATCGCCTCGCATATTTGCTTTTGCAGTTGTTACCATGCGACTGTTGGATCATTACAGTTATCAAACAGTGTTTAAATATAGTAATTCTTTTCTCCAGAGGTTTGTACATCATTGATAACACTGGTATCCTGCGTCAGATCATGATCAACGATCTGCCTGTTGGGCGTTCAGTTGATGAGGTCATGAGGCTGGTTCAAGCATTCCAATTTACAGATGAGCATGGTGAAGGTAAACAGACTTTCGTGCCTTTAATATATACATTAAAATATTTTCTGTTACATTGCTTGGGTAATTTCAAGGTACACATTTATGGACAATGCTTTATTTATGCAGTGTTGTTAGAGTATAAAAACAACATGGTGCAATTCCAATTAGGGAAGCCATCAGCTCATAATAAATCTCTGAAGGTGATTTAAAGATTTTGAATGACTAGAAATCAATCAATCAATTTCACTATAATTGATGCCCTCAGATCACCTTTGTTCTGTGAAATGCTGGACTCCTTAGGAAGATCCTGTAGACTCATGCTGTGTCTTATAAATCTGGGTTTGGGCAGGAATCTGTCTTGGAGTATGGTAATAATACCTAGGAATTAGAATAATTTACGCTTCATTTGGAGAATCCAGTGCTTGTCCTGCTGGCTCCAAGCTTGCCCCAGGTTAAAATTTGGTATATAATGTCTGGTCTACAGGCACTTTAATATAGCATTCCATGTTCTAATAATCTTTTTGTCGTATTTCTTCTAACTTCCTTTCAATTTTAGCAATAATCTTTTATCAATGCCCTATTGGTTTCTGATTTGTTTACCAGTGGAAACAGTTTTTATCCAATAAGAACCTTTTTTAACAAACGTGAGTTGGTTGCATTTAATAATTGGCTATAACTGCCTGAAATAATAACAATCCAGTGAAGAATGAACCTTGCTGCTGGTTAGATTGGTAAAAACTGCTGGAGAGGTGCCTTGAGGAATTGTGTTCCTCATTCCTGTGCATTTATTTGCTGCTTCACCAGCCACGCTGCACACTGGGTGCTGGAGTTCATGTTGGGATTCAATCACCATTAGAATGGTTTCAATGCAACAGGTAATAATTAGCATCACTAATTATCTGAATTTATTGTGGCCCCCCCCAATCCATCTTTCCATTCACATCTACTCCCACCACTCTCAAGACTGCAGTATGCTGGAAGATAGGGCACATAGTTTGTTTCTCTCATTTGCATGTGATCATTGTACACCCATTCAAGTTTGAGTGGAATTTTTGAAGGACTTCCTATTTTATGGTCTTCCTTTCAACTCCTACCTGCATTTCCCCAGATCATACTGATTTCCCGGGAGTATGGGGCAGGAAATTTTGGGCTCATATTTCTATTGCCTATAGCTCCTTATTATGAATAGCCACTTTACAGCTGTCAGCTACTCATTTATTTTTCATTAAAATTAGTGAAGACAGTAACTTAAGCCCCTAGAATTTTATCATCAATCCTGTTTAATCTGTGTTCTTTAGTATTTATGCCTTGGGATATGAACTGGCTACGTGCAATCACTCTAATGAATGCTGGTATTTAATTTCTGGAAGTGTACAATTTTCACGTGTTTCCTTTATGTGCCTGAAGTGCAGGAGCAGGATTGTTATCCTGTAACACCTGGAAAAGTTAACTTTGTCCTAACTAGCAAAGCACTTTAACAATGATTGGCAATTTGTTTTTTTGTTTTTACATATAACAGTCTGTACCACGTGCACTTTTCACAGGCAAGTGTTCACTGTTTATATCAAGCAAATGGCAAGAACCCATTTACCGTTACCACTGAAGTCAATTACAAAAGCATGACAGATTTTTAGACAATGGTGCAACAGTATGTGGCTATCAGTGTTGTAATCGTAGAGTATGTGCCTTTTTTATGGTTTATTTCATTTGACATTTTAAAATATTTTTAATCCATTAGCTGAAAGTGTTGCACTACATTTACAATAATATGACCTCCCACAATTTACTGTGGTCAAATCTTGTTAACATCAAAGTGCCCACTATAAGATATTGCGCAAAGCAATCTTGCTGGCAGAACAGGGCTGGGGGAATAGCAAACGGGCGCGAATCGAATTTTTGTCCCTGTCGACGATTTTCCTGACGCCACGGTGGTCAACCAGTGCAGTGAGCCATTAAGATTGCCTCTATGGCTTTGCTAATCCTGCGACGGCAGCTTGATCTTCTGACTCTTCATCACTGCCTTTTTGCTGGAGCTGGCATCGGAAGGTTTAGTGGTTGCAGTGTAACATGCTAAGTGACCGGATTAAATGCCACTCAGCGGCAGGCATACTCTGTGCTGTTGATTGGAAGATCTAGGACAATAAATTGTGTTGTTTTTGGAGCATATGCATCTTAACCATTTCCCAATAAATGTTCAAATTCATAATATGGTTATATTTCATAAATAGTTTGTGAAGTGAATTGTTTTATAAATATTAATTACTTTATTTTCTTACAGTTTGCCCTGCTAATTGGAAACCTGGTGCTGACACCATCACACCTGATGTGGAAAAAAGCAAGAATTACTTTGCCAAACAGAAATAGCTTCCAGTTTGTTTATGGTTCATTGTAACCAATATAGAATATTAATCTGTTAATTGTGTGACTGAAATAAAGAGTTGTTTTTAGTGAGCAGAAATTTTGCTGCTGTTTGCTGAGACCCAAACTGATAGGTATAAGAGTACATTTTATGCATTAAAGCTTTCTGCACAGACCCTTGCTTTATGAGACATGGTTTGGCATGTAGATGAATGTGCTCAATTTGTATGCTCTTGATTTCTGGTAATTAATTACAATCACTGGAAAATCAAGAGGCCATGAGTTTGGTGTGCTAATCCTTGTGTCTGATTTTCCAGTTTTGGCCTTGTGGGGTGAAGCTCTGTTCTGGGAGAAAACTCGTGCAAAATTTACCCTGTGTCTGACAAAATCAGTTTCCACTTGTGTATTAGTTCTGATGATTGTTCACTTCTGTGGCCAAAATGCTCCAATGTTTTATAGGTTTTGGAGCATAGCAATAACTTTGAATAAACCAGTGCTGTTTGAATAAAATTCATTACATTGTGCATTTGTCAGTACAAAAATAAAGTTTGGAAAAATGTGTAGGCTCCTTATGTTTTATTACATGTTGTTTAATAGTGATTTGGGGGCTGAAATTGATCTTTGACAATAATACAAAGTGTTTTGTATAACAGGATATTGTGTTGCACCTCAACACAATAGGAGCACAGCGAGGAGACTGCCTTCAGTCACCTACCCATGTCACCTGTTTCAGTAGAAATTGGAGGCAAATGCCAAAGATTGTTCACCTGTGACAGTGAAGGTTTATTGGCTCCTACCTATGCCACTGGCTGCAACAAGTGAGATAATAGCAATCAATTTGTTTAAATGGCTGTAAGACAGACATTGGATGCCCTCTTGGCAAGGAGGGAGGAATATATTACCTCCTCATTTCAATAAGCGATCTAGTAATTGTCTGCATTGCTGGATTTCCTCTCGGTGCAAATTCTCATTAACTGAACATATGGTCTGCATTCTCTTTTTCAAACTTTATAACAGCAAGGGAGCCTAGTCCTTGAATGTTTTGATCACAGGCAATGAATTTCATTTCCTGGCAATAACTATTGTGCCTTCAAATTGCACAAATCCTCAAACCTTGTTGTCTGAACCCAAACAAACATATACCAAAATGGTTCCTTGGCAATGGAGTATCTCCTCTAAATCTCGTTCATGACCCATCAGGAACCATGTGTTGATGTGGAATGTCATTGCAAACCAGAGCTCCCTCGTAAACGATACGTGTCAAACAAATATTCTGGTGCATAAACCCAGTAGACTCAGAGCTTTGTAGTGTATCTTTTCTCCTGCACATATATATTTCTGCCAATTGTAATTTTCTCATGCTCAAAATTATATATTTGGAACTTTTGTCACCCTTACTATGATTGGAAGAACTTGGCTAGGGGAGTGGCAAGTTCTGGAGCACATGTTTTCATTACTTCTGCCTGAATGATATCAGGGCCTGCAGCAGGTGATGAAAGAACCAAGAGGAAAATACACACGACCTCATCCTTACCAATCTGCCAGCTGTGGATGCATCTGTACATAACAGTATCGGTAAAAGTGATCATTGCCCAGTCCTTATGGAGACAAAGTCCCAATTTGAGAATAACCTTCATCGTGCCACTGATGTGCCTTGACATCACATGGAGTGAATTGGCTGGAGACTGACACCTGAGATGATAGGGACCACTGGAGGAGGCTGAAGATTGCTGTGAATGCTTTGGCCTTATAGTTTGCACTGATGTGCTGGGCTCCTCCATCATCGAGGATGGGGATATTTGTGGAGCCTCCCTCTCCAGTGAGTTGTTTAGTTTTCCACCACCATTCATGCCAAGGCTGTAGAGCTTAGATCTGATCCTCGGTTGTGGGATCACTTTAGCTCTGTTTTTCATTGCTGTTTAAGGCACTTAGCATGCAAGTAGTCCTGTTTGGTAGCTTCAGCAGCTTAATTCTTAGATATGACTGATGCTGCTCCTGGAATGCCCTCCTGCACTCTCCATTGAATCACGGTTGATACCATGGCTTGATGGTAATGGTTGAGTGGGGATTATGCCGGGCCATGAGGTTGCAGATTGTGTTGGAGTATAGTTCTGCTAGTTCTGCTGCTGTTGATGGCCCACAGCACCTCATGAATGCCCAATCTTGTTGCTAGATCTGTTTGAAGTGTGTCCCATTTAGCATGGTGATAGTGCCACACAACATGATGGAGGTTATTCTCACAGTGGGACTTTGTCTCCAAAAAGACTGGGCAATGGTCACTTCTACCGATACTGTTATAGACAGGTGCATCTGCAGCTGGCAGATTGGTAAGCTTGAGGTCAAGTGTGTATTTTCCTCTTGGTTCTTTCACCACCTGCTGCAGACCCAGTCTAGCAGTTATATCATTTAGGACCCGACCTACTTGATCAGTAGTGCTGCTGCCGAGCCGCTTTTGGCAGTGGACATTGAAATCTCCTACCTACAGTACATTTTGCGCCCTTGCCACCCTCAGTGCTTCCCCCAAATGTTGTTCGACATGAAAGTATACTGATTCATCACCCGAAGGAGGACAGTACGTGGTAACCAATAAGACGTTTCCTTGCCCAGGTTTAACCTGAAGCCATGAAACTTCATGGAGTCCAGAGTTGATGATAAGAACTCCCAGGGCAACTCCCTCCTGACTATACCACTCCTGCCATCTCTGCTGGGTCTGTCCTGCCGATGAGACAGGACATATCCAGGGATGGTAATGGTAGTGAATGGGTTGTTATGTAATGTATGATTCTGTGAGAATGACTATGTTAAGCTGTTGTTTGACTAGGCTGTGAGTTAGCTCTTCCAATTTTAGCACTAGCCCCCTGATGTTAGTAAGGAGGACTTCGCAGGATCAACAGGGCTGTTTATTTTGCTGTTGTCTTTTCCAGTCCCTAGGTTGATGCCTGGTGGTCAGTCCAGTTTCATTTCTTTGTTGAGACTTTGTAGCGATTGATATGACTGAGTGGCTTGCTAGGTCACCTTAGAGGGCAGTTGAGAGTCAACCACATTGCTTTGGCTCTGGAGTCACATGCAAACCAGACCAGGTAAGGATGGCAGATTTCCTTCCCTAAAGGACATTAGTGAATCAGATGGGTTTTCCTGACAATTGACAATTCTTCCAATGTCGTCAGTAGAATTTTAATTCCAGATATTTTTTATTGAATTCAAATTCCACCAAGTGTTGTGGCGGAATTTGAATCTGGGTCCCCAGGACATTAGCTGAATTTCTGGATTAATAAATAGTCTTGTGACAATACCACCAGGCCCTTGCCTTCCCTTTTTATTGCTTTTATTTCAAAGCTGCCCTGTAAATGCTCCCTATTTGTTTTAATTGTATTTAATTGTATGGCACGGTGCAAAGCTAGCATCTCATCGAAAAAGATGTTGATTTATTAGTCACAAGTATGCTTACATTAACACTACAATGAAGTTACTGTGGAAATCTCCTTTTATATCATTAAGAAATAACTATATTTCAGAGCTGTGACCATCAATCATGATGAATAGCTTATTTGTTTCCATTCCAATCCATTGCATAATTGATAATCTTAGGAGGCTCTAAAAATTGAGAATTTTCAACTTCCAGTGCATACCTTGTTGATGCAGAAATGTTCAATGGTCACATGATATTAGTTAAGAACTTTTGGCCATATTTAGACTATGGGTCATATTACTGATAGAAATTTAATGAGATAAGTCACCATAAGATCTTTAAGTTGCTTTATTATGCTTTGAAAAAAAAACTGTTTGAATGTACAGGTTACATTCAATCTAGCTGAGTGGAAGACTTGGGTAAGGACCAAACATCATGCAGTTCTCATCTGAGCTGGCTTGTATTAGTTGTAGAAATATAATGAAGCAATGTGTATCAACATGCCTCATAAGAACATAAGAAATAGGAGCAGGAGTAGGCCATCTAGCCCTTTGAGCCTGCCCTGCCATTCAATAAGATCATGGCTGATCTGAAGTGGCTCAGTTCCACTTTCCCGCTTTCTCCCCATAACCCTTAATCCCCTTGTCCATCAAAAACCTATCTACCCTTGTCTTAAATATATTTAGCAAGGTAGCCTCCACCACTTCAACGGGCAGAGAATTCCAGAGATTCACCACCCTTTGAGTGAAGAAGTTCCTCCTCAACTCTGTTCTAAACTGCACCCCCCCCTTATCTTGAGGCTGTGCCCTCTAGTCCTGCTGTCCTTTCTGAGCGGGAAGAGCCTCTCCACCTCTACCCTATCCATCCCCTTCATCATCTTATGCGTCTCAATAAGATCCCCCCTCATCCTTCTAAACTCTAACGACTACAAGCCCAGTCTATTCAGCCTCTCTTCATAGTTCAACCCCCTCAACTCCGGTATCAGCCTAGTGAACCTCCTCTGCACTCCCTCCAAGGCCAAAATATCCTTGCGCAAGTGCGGCGAACAAAACTGCACACAGTACTCCAGCTGCGGCCTCACCAGTGCCCTGTACAGTTGCAGCAAGACCTCCCTACTTTTATATTCAATCCCCCTCGCTATGAAGGCCAGCATCCCATTTGCCTTCCTGATCACCTGCTGCACCTGTAGGCTGGGTTTTTGCGACTCATGCACAAGAACCCCCAGGTCCCTCTGCACTGTAGCATGCTGCAGCTTTTCGCCCTTTAAGTAGTAGTCCCTCCTACTATTATTCCTGCCAAAGTGGATAACCTCACACTTGCCAACATTGTATTCCATCTGCCAGGTCCTCGCCCACTCGTTCAGCCTATCTAGATCCCTCTGCAGACTTTCTACACCCTCCACATAATTTGCTTTTCCACTTATCTTTGTGTCATCAGCAAATTTCAACACCCTACACTCAGCTCCCTCCTCCAGATCATCTATATAAATGGTAAATAGCTGAGGCCCCAACACCGACCCCTGGGGCACTCCACTAGTCACCAACCGCCAATCCGAATAGCACCCATTGACACCTACTCTCTGCCTCCTATTTGACAGCCAATCCTCTATCCACGCTAACACCTTGCCCCCAACCTGTAACAACCTTTTGTGCGGCACCTTATCAAACGCCTTTTGAAAATTGAGAAACACCACATCCACCGGTTCCCATCCGTCCACCGCACTAGACACATCCTCATAGAATTCCAATAAATTCGTCAGACACGACTTCCCCTTAACGAATCCGTGCTGCGTCTGCTCTATCAAACAATTCTTCTCAAGATGCCTCGCTATTTCTTCTTTGATGACGGATTCAAGCATTTTTTCTACAACAGATGTTAAACTAACCGGCCTATAATTCCCTGCCTTTTGCCTGCTACCCTTTTTAAACAGCGGCGTAACATTAGCCGTTTTCCAATCTTCCGGCACTTCCCCTGAATCCAGCGAGGTTTGGAAAATAATCACTAAGGCATCCACTATCACCTCCGTCATTTCCTTCAGAACCCTGGCATGCATTCCATCCAGTCCTGGGGACTTGTCCACCATCAGTCCCACTAGTCTGTCGAGCACTACCTCTCTAGTGACAATGATCTCATTCAGGCCCTCAACTCCTACCATCCTTCTATCGTTAATACCCGGCAAACTATTCGCGTCCTCCTCCGTGAAGACCGAAGCAAAAAACTTATTTAAGGCCTCAGCCATTTCCTCATCCCCCACCACTAAATCCCCCCTCTCATCCTCTAAGGGTCCAACATTCACTCTAGCCAGCCTCCTCCTCTTTATATATTTATAAAAACTCTTACTATCCTTTTTTATATTTAGCGCTAGTTTAGCTTCATAGTCTATCCTTCCTTTCTTTATCAACTTCTTCGTCATTCTTTGTTGATATTTAAACCTCTCCCAATCCTCTACTCGCCCACTACTTTTAGCCACTCTAAACGCATCAGCTTTTAATTTAATACTCTCCTTTATCTCCTTCATTAACCACGGCTGATTATCCCTTCTCCTATGATCCTTCTTTACCATCGGAATAAATTTCTGCTGAGCACCAAGAAAGATCTCCTTAAAGATCCTCCACTGTTCCTCAGCAGTACTACCGACCAATCTGCGCCCCCAATCTACATTTGCCAATTCCTCTCTCATCCTATCGTACTCCCTTCTGTTGAAACAGAGGACACAGGTCTGGGATCCTACGTTCTCATCCTCCATCTGCATCAAAAACTCCACCATACAATGATCACTCTTCCCAAGAGAATCCCTCACAACAAGGTCCCTAATTCTACCTGCCTCATTACATAACTCGCTCCCTCGTCGGCTCCAGCACACACTGTTCAAGGAAACTATCCCGGCAGCATTACAAGAACTCTTCCTCAAGCACACCGCGTCCAACATGGGTCGACCAATCAATATGTAGATTGAAATCCCCCATAATTATCGCCGTTCCATTCCTGCACGCATCATTTATTTGTGTGTTTATTGCCCGCCCCACCTCCAGATCATTATTTGGGGGCCTACAGACGACACCCACCAGCGTCTTCCTCCCCTTGCTGTTCCTTATCTCCACCCACAACGATTCCACGTTCTGCTCTTTGGCGCCTATATCTTCCCTCACTACCACCCTGATACTATCCTTAATCAGCAGAGCTACCCCTCCCCCCTTTTCCTCCCATCTATCCTTCCTAAACACTTGATACCCCTGGACATTCAGCTCCCAGCCCCTATCACCCTGCAACCACATTTCCGTAATGGCCACCAGATCATATCCATTTGTGCTGATCTGCGCCACCAGCTCATTCATTTTGTTCCGAATGCTTCGTGCATTCAGATGAAGTGTTTTTATCCCAGCCTTTATCTGGACCCTATTTGAAGGAACGCTACCAACCTTTCTCATGCCCCCTACTCCCTGTATTATTGGGACATCCTTGACCTCTTCCCGTACCTGTACCCTCTCTTTTACTTTAGACACTGTAATTTGGCCTACCCTTGCACCCTTCCCCCCCTAATTAGTTTAAAGCGCTATCTACAGTCCTCTGGATTCATAAGAACATAAGAAATAGGAGCAGGAGTAGGCCATCTAGCCCTTCGAGCCTGCCCCGCCATTCAATAAGATCATGGCTGATCTGTCGTGGCTCAGTTCCACATTCCCGCCCTCTCCCCATAACCCTTAATCCCCTCTCTTATCAAAAACCCATCAACCCGCGTCTTAAAAATATTTAGCGAGGTAGCCTCCACCACTTCAACGGGCAGAGAATTCCAGAGATTCACCGCCCTTTGAGTGAAGAAGTTCCTCCTCAACTCCGTTCTAAACCGCCCTCCCTTTATCTTGAGGCTGTGCCGCCTAGTCCCAGCACGGCTCAGACCAACACCATCCCATCTGAACAGGTCCCACCTGCCCCAATACTGGTGCCAATGCCCCATAAATTCAAAACCATTCCTCCCACACCAATCCCTGAGCCACCTATTCACCTCTTTAATCCTATCTACCCTATGCCCATCTGCATGCGGTTCAGGTAGTCATCCAGAGATAACCACCTTGTCCGTTCTGCTTTTTAATTCCATTCCCAGCTTTTCATACTCCCTCTCCAGATCCTCAATTCCCATTTTGCCTATGTCGTTGGCACCCACATGCACCACAATGACCGGATTCTCACCCTCCCACTCCAGGTTCCTCTGCAGCCCAGATGCGACATCCTGGACCCGAGCACCAGGCAGACTATCCCCAATTATCACTACATTTCTCTTTGGCAACACTTCGCAACTGTTTCAAAATCTATTTTTTTGATCAATATCAAGTAAACTCATTTAATTAATGTTTGTGGAATCTTGTTGCGTGCAAAGTATGTGATTAATTTCGTATGATGTGCTTTCTAAGCAATAAGCTAAAGTGATATACAAGTGCAAGTTTTTGAGCTTAAATTATAGTAATTTTTTGTTTGAATGTTGCAATCTTCCTCCTGTAAAATTAAATTATTCAAGATCAGTATTTTCCAAAAGCAAAAAAATTGTTCCACTGTCTAAATAGTTACGTGCAAAACACATGTAGAAAACCAGTCATTAAGGCATGAGAATTTAGATATCAATGAGTGTACCAGAGTTATTTCTCCTTTCCCCCAGCAGAGGGTGCTGCTGAACTGCAATTGTTGAATGAATTGAATTGCAAAATATTAGCTTCCGGAAAAAGGCAGAACATTTCTTACTTTGACAAGATTGGTTTCACAATAATTGTTATTATGGGAAGATTGCATGCCAATGTAAAGTCATTGCACCTCAACATCAGTTTTGTGAAGCTCTTTGAATACAATCACACATGTAAGATACTATTGAAGTTTAGGCAAAATACAAATGTTAATATTAATAAACCAACATATAGCTTCTCAAAAGGATATTGACAGAGGTGGAAAGAATGAGTTAGAAGGCTAAGTTCTTGAAATATGCTATATAAAAGACTAGCCACAAATTTGGTATACACTAATATGTGTTAATTGCAAGCTTATGTAAATAAAAAAGAATTAACAACTCCTGAAACTTTTGTCAGAGCAGTCGACATTGGTGATGTGATGTTGCATTGTATTACTAGCTATATCTTAACTTAAATCTTTATATTCATATAGCTGAAAGATTCTGAATGCTTTGTCATGTGATCTCCAAGCTTAGTGGGTGGCACAGCTGCCTCTATAACCTTCCCTGTTCACATAGGTAACCTGGTTTTAAATCAAACCTAGTCATTGGTTTGGGCAACATTAAGTACGAGAGTCAAACTAAATGTTATCTGTGTCTTTGACGCTCTTAAAACTTTAAACTCATTCAATACTGAATTAATATTTATCATAATATGAGTATAAGCATTTTGACTGTTGTCATAAAAACTATGCAGTCTACATACTGAGCAAAAGTGGATTCCTCACACATCTGGAACTACATGTTCAGATACTCCTGCCCAGATACACTAGATACAAGTTAAATGTGTTCCCAACTACTACCATGTGACCACTGAATGTTTCTGCATCAACAATGCATACGCTGCTGAAAATTCTCAATTTTTAGAGCCTCCTAAAATTATCAATTATGCAATGCCTTAGACTGGAAACAAGTAAGCTATTGATAATGATTGGTGGTCACAGCTTTGAAGTATAGTTATTTTTTAGTGACATAATAGGGGAGTTTCACAATAACTTCATTGCAGTGTTAATGTGAGCCTACTTGTGACTAATAAATGAACTTTTTTTAGCTGAGATGCTAGCTTTGCACCGTGCCATATAAATGTTGCTGTTTATGCAAGTCAAAGGTAATTCAATATATGCAGGTTTATGATATTTGTTTGAGTGGTGTACACAAGCTACATGAACTCTATTTATTTTGAATACTAAAAGAATATTCTTATCAGCAATGCATCCAAGCTTAAGTTCAAGTATTAACATAGAATTACACCAATTCACAGAGCATATGTTGTTGCTGAAGTGGACAGTACACACACAATGTATCAGAAATTTGAACAAATAAAGCTTTTATCTAGTGTGCAAGTATACCTGCATAAGACTGGTGGCTTCTCAATTATTGGGAACTTTGATTTGTCATACCAATAAAGATAGGAATCAAGGATGTGCAATGAAGAAAATAAACTTCAATAAATATCCTGGAGTTTTATTTGATGCACCTCTGGAACAAGGAGAAATTCTGCAAAGATTTTGTCCTAAGATGATCTCATTCACAATATGGCAATTTTTTTGATATGCAGCTGGATTAGTGTTTAATATTCAGGGCTCATTTTCATCTTTGTCTATTTTGTCCCTGTGTGTTCGTTGAAAAATGCCAATTTTCTGCAAAGTCACATGTACAAAGATTCAAATTTTTTAGTACCTCCCAACTTGACCCGGTGATACTCAGATTCAATAAAAGACTCTTGAGTACACTGGGTCTTCCAGAAATAGGAAAACTCCAGCTCAGGGAGTTGACAATTATTTCAAAAATTAAATAGTTTTCCATCCCCTATTCCAGGTGAGAACCTCCACATTTTGTACTGGAACAAAGCACAGTTTAATTAGAGCCAATTTGAGTCAAATCTGAAATAACTTGTGCTCATGATGTATGGAAAAATATTGTAACAGAGGACAAAAATAGACACTATGCAGAAAGAAAGAAAAAACTGGTGCTCTTCCTCACAACATACCCAAGTGCTTTACAGGCAATTGAGTATTTCTGAAGTGCATTCACAGTTGCAATGTAGGGAAACAGGGCAGCAGTTTGCATAAGGCAAGGTGTTGGTTGAAGGATCAGTATTGGCCAGGTCACCAAAAGAAAAACCCTTGTTCTTTAAATAGTCGCATGGATATATTGTCTACAGTAAATCGCTGAAGTAGGGAGGAATGCATCAAGGAAGGAATTAAAAGTGAAGACAAACATGATATCAATGTGTGGAGGCAATAGAAGCTTGTCAAGCTTTGTAAGCACAGGAGTGATGGAAATCTGGGTCTTCACACAAGTGAGGACATGAGCCGTGACACTATATGTGAGCTATAGTTGGCAGAGGCAGGGAGAAATTGAGCTTTGAATTGATCAAGATAAAGTCTAGAATTTTAAATACTATAGGGAGAGATATGGGGTAAATGATGTTTAGAGTCAAGACTGTGAAAGAAAATTTATGATATTCACTTGTTTGCAACAACTGTCCAATTGTAAATCGCATTAGGTTCTGCAGACTTGATCATTTGGCAAGAATGAACACCTTAAATGATGAGTTCAGGAAGTTTATTAACCATTAAAAAGTAACAAGTCAGATAAAAAGCAATGTCAATTAACAGTAATTAGTAGCAATTAATAAGAGGGGACAGCTTAACTTTAACAATTGAACAAACTTCTCACCACCTTCCTCAGAAGTGAAGGATCCAAAAATATGAATAACATGTTAACCATGATGGCTTCTCAAGGCCTTTATTTGATACCTTAATGATGTTGTAGGCGTGCCATAGCTAATTGTTGGAAATTGATCTATAATTTGTTAATAACGAATAAGAGCTAGCCCCATTGATTTTAGCTAATTATGCACATTGTTTTAACCTTAAGTGATGCAGTAGACTCATTGGTTTATGTATGCACATTGATTTTTGACCTAATCTTTCCAATTCTGCAAATCCATTTTGCTAGGTGGTGACCAATGACCTAAAATGAACCCACAAGCCAGTTTCCCTGGGTTCCTAACAACACAATGACATGTCAGAAGTCCATCTTTTGTCCAGTCATAATTGTTACAATATATGGTCATGTCACAATGGTTACATTGACATCCAATGAAATCACCAAAATTGGTCTGGTCTTATCATTTCTTGAGAGGTGATACTGGTTTCCAAGTCTTTCATCAATTTACATAAGATGTTGATCTTTGAGGGAAATTCAGGCACGCTGTGTATATCAGGAAGTAGAGTATCAGGATATACGTATATGTAACAAAACAAAGTGTATTATTAACTCTTTCACAGTTTTTGACTGATTAGTGTAATATCATTCCTTTTCTCTGCCTTTTCTCTTTTTCCCACTTTAAGTTGCACTAGATAAACAGCTAATTGTCTATTATATGAAGTGGTCCTCTCCATTTTGGGTTGAATACAGTCTCTTTCATACTGTAATTGAGTGTCACCACAGTCTCCAACCTCAAGTTCATAATGTCTTGTCTTGGTGTCACAATACTTGTTACCCTTTTGTTTTCAAGCACACAAATCTTGTGCCACTAATTGATTTACTTGGGCTGTTTGCTTTACCATCTGTTCCTATCATTCAGAATCGCAGGACCAGTTGCTCGCAGAGTTAAATGGCCTGGTGTTCACGTGAGTTTTCCTGTCATTGCCTGATAAGGGAAAACTCCTGTAGTTGTGTGAGGAGTTGATTTAATAGCCATGAGGCACAGTGGTAACATGTTGGCCCATTAAATGGGATGCACGTTACTCTTTCAACATTGTTTTTAAAGTTCTCTTCCCACTTTTTCAGAAAGCGGTGATTGATACGAAATTTGTGTGAAATTCCCAATTTTTTTTGCATTTGAAAAAAATGTCTCTTAAAATCAGAGACTTGGCCACTGTCTACCTGCAATGATAGTGATAGTTCCCCTCTTACATTACCTCAATCTATAACATTCCTTACAAAACATAACTACTAATTCTAAGTTATTTACATATCAGTATTCATATCTTAGCTATCAAATCAAATGAACTTCAAAGATCCTTCAGTTTTCTCTTCAAAACAGTATCCAATTTGTCAATATTTCATATTAAGTATCATTGCTTCCATTTGTCACAATCCCAAATTCCTTTTTCTTTGATAAGTATCATAGTTTATCCATTCTGATTGTTTTAAGGTTAGTTTCCCTATGGAGTTTGTGTCAATCCTTGATGGTTTAAGGATGTTGTCTTGCTCTGCCAACCGAATTGACCCTTTCACGCTATTTGTCAAGTAGTTGCACATGACTGAGAGCTGTTCTTCAGTGTGTTCTTCTAAATATCTCCTGATTTTTCAACCAACCTATTTTTGAACTGTTTTTCTACATATTGTGTTGGTTGTTTTACAGGTACACCTCCACACACATATGCAGTGTCTCAATATCATGCCAACACATTCTTGACTCTCAGGTAATCTTATCAAAAGAACTTGAAGTCTTTGCTTATCTATCCAGGTATAGTCCCAATGTTTCAGGTAGTGTCCATACTTTCAAATTCAGTTCCCTCAAGGATAAGGTTCCTAGGCAAGGACACAATGGCCTAAATTTTTTTGACCATCAGGCATATGCATGCGACAGGCCTGGAAATGGGCATGAAACAAGTTCCAAGCTGCGGTCGGTCCTAGAGCGAAATTTCATGCTGGCTGGCCAATTAACAGCCAATTTACTGGCCACATCCACACTAGCTTTTCTTTCACTAGAACGTACATCAAAATCAAATTAATATATTGAACTACTCTCAGATTATAACTGATTGCAACAGTAGCTTCATTGATTGTTTGGAAGAGCAGCACCTGAAATGTCATTAAGTTTACTTGCAGTATTTTTTTGTGATACAAATTACCAGAGAACTGACACTAATATATATATGCTTCAGATATACATTTGAACCAGATGGGCTTTTCTTGTCACCTGAACAGCTGAAAAGCCAGAAGAAAATAATTTAAAATTTACGGAACATACCTGTTTGGTATGTATCTGTCTTCTACTCTGTAAAGTGTTCTAATGTTTTTTCCTATTTGAGGAACTACTGGCAAATGTGTAGGCCTTACACAGCCAGTAATGCCATAGGAAATCAAAATTTTTTAAAAGAAGTGGTCAACCAGCAGAAATCTCAGTTCCTTGACTATAGGTGATTAAAGGCCATGGTCAACCTAAATCTCTGGGTTTAATTCTGCACTAGTGCTTAAGTAACCTAGATGCCATAACAGAGCTTGAGTTGGAATTTAGCATGAGGTGTAGTTATGTCAGTGAACAGTAGAGGGTTTTAGTGGTTCAATCTTAGAAGTAGTGCAAGCAATCTAGGAAACTAATGCAGAATTTCCTCCTCAACTCGGTCCTAAATCTGCTCACCCTTATTGCTGTGAATCTGGAATTTCCTGCCCAGTGAAGCAGTTGAGGCTACCTCATTGAATGTTTTTAAGGCAAGGATAAATAATTATTTGAACAGTAAAGGAATTAAGGATTATGGTGAGTGGGTGGGTAAGTGGAGCTGAGTTCATGAAAAGATTGGCCATGATCTTATTGAATGGCAGAGCAGGCTCGAGGGGCCAGATGGCCTATTCTTGCTCCTAGTTCTTATTTTCTTGTTATATCAATGTTTCAGTGTAAAACCAGGAATAAATCAGTATAACTTGGTCACTATGTCAAAAAATTCCAGGCGGTTTGGTCATTGTCTGTTCCTTTGTTTAGACCAAAATGCCAAGGTATTTATACATTGGGTCTCTTGTGTATGAAAATTATTGAGATATATTTAGTACAGTGCTCATTTAATATTTCATGATATAATCTTATTGTAATTGAATACATTAATTAGATACTTCTACATCACCATGAGGTTTGGATTTATTTGGATATTCCAAATAAATATTCTAACATAAAGTTTATTTATTGGCATCACATTAGGCTTACATTAACACTAGGTTAGTGTGAAAATCCCCTGGTTGCCACACCCTGGCGCCTGTTCAGGTAGCTGAGGGAGATTTTAACTTGGCCAATGTACCTAACCAGCATGTCATTTGGACTGTGGGAGGAAACCAAGCACCTAGAGGAAACCCACGGAGAGAGAATGTGCAGCCTCCGCACGGACAGTGACCCCTGATCAAACCCTGGTTCCTGGGACTGTGAGGCAGCAGTGCTAACCATTGGTGCCAATAATAAAATAGTATTTTATAAATAGTGGGAAATCGAGAGGTCTCTTTCCACTTCCTGGCAGCACTGGGGGCGCTCTAAGCCTGTGTGAAGGAGTACAATGTTTTGAAATCTGTAGGAAATTGCAATCATCATCAGGAAGGGGGCTGAGACTTGACTGGCAACTGATCCAAAAAGGGTTACGTTGAAGAGCAGTTCAGGAATAAAACAGCAGTCCAAAGCTTTTTGCAAACACACGAAAGAAAGGAACCGCATTCATCACATCAGTGCAGCGCTGCATTGTGCCCGCAAAGGAATTGTTTTTAAAACAAAACCTCTTCATTCATTCATTCCGCAGACACAAAAGAAGACCATAAATTTGTGACTTTCACACACAAGTTCCTTAGCTTACACACTCCACGGCCAGCGCTTCCTTTCGGGACGAGGTTTTGTGCTTAAGTTGCTGAAACACAAGTACAAGAGTTAAGGAAAAGGTGGAACGTCCGATAGGGATAACCCAGGCGAGAGACTCAGAAAGAAGTTACTTTTAACATTTTCGGCCACGGATTTTACAACAGTCCCACACATGCAGAGCTACAAATACGACAAAGCTATGCCTGTCGACAGCCGAAGTGGTGGGAATTCAACTCTGAATAATAAGGATCACAAGAAAGTCTTGTTAATCTGCTTGGATCTCTTTTGCTTACTTCTTGGTGAGTACATTTTTATTTAAAAATAAGCAACTACATTACGAGTAGTACTCCATGCTGTGTTATGTTTACATATTGTCGGGGCAGGCAGTAGGTGTTGCCACTGTTCTTGCAATGTTGCCACAAAGTAAAGCAAAGAAGTAGATTTAACATTAATTTTTTTTATATATAGGGGGTGTGTGGAAACTGACGACTACCCTACTTTAATCTCCGTTTAGCAACTAGCCTGAGTTCAGATGCATGCCACATGTAATCACATTGAAATAGATGGGCATTTTCACCTTTGTCTGAAACTTCACTCAGCTTGTCGGCTTTATCAGAACTTGTACAAGCACAAGTCCTCTTAAAGGGGGAGGGGGGAAAGGGGCGGAATCAGAGGCCAATAACATAGTTGTATACATTGTTAAAGAATGAAGTACTGCACATAAGCAAGCAGCTTGATCTGCGCGTGTTTTGGATTTGTGACAATGTTGTACACCTCATACCTATCTATACACACAGACTTGATCACATTTGTATGTGTCAAAGTCACATCTATGCCAAATGTAATCGTGCAGTGGAGAGAAAAAACAGAGCCGGGGGGATACATTTTTATCGGTTCAGATTCCTCGGATGTAGTTAGTCACCGATCCAAGTTTAATCCTTTAGAAAAATAGTATTATTTCACAGAGTGACGTCGTTAATACTGCTAACAGTGCTTTATATGGACTACCTGTGTGATTGGGAAAAGGATGACAGGGTTTAGCTGAGATTTAGATGACATTACAGTGAGTGGCATGGGACGGGTAACACATGTAAACTCTGGTTATTGTGTCTCCAGCCAATCAAGACATTTTATGTAAATTTGGATTATTCCATCTTGTGACAGTTCATAATAAAAATTAGAACATCAGCGAGAGGTCATGGTGGAAAATTAAGGTTGATTTTGAACTCTGCCAATATTTGGCTCTTTAAACTCCTATGTAACCACATTAGTGTCTAAAGAGGGAGCTGACTGGAACATCCTCTAGTAGCCTAACTCTGTAGGCTGTATAAGAGCTCCCCAGCAAGCTCATGGATTTTGCAGTTTTCAAATACCCTTTTGACTATGATCACATATTGAATCAAGCCTGAGATCAGGTGTACTATCTGCTCTTGTCAGCCTGGATCTACTATGTCTCTTTTGTGGGCACTATGAATTGGATTCAATTTGAATTGTCTTTTAGGAGCAAGCAAGGAGATGGATTCAGGGTTTGCCTTGACCATACTGCACATTGGTTTTGTAATTCTGAAAAAGGAATACTTTTTTTAAGTTTTGAAATTATAGTTGTCTTGAAATCAGTGTGGCACAGGTTTGTCTGTGCATCTAAATGCACTGGATTTAATGGAGTAAGCACCCACTTTCCAGCAAGGGTCACTTTAGCATAATAATTGACATGTAATTGAAACAAACAGCTCTAGCTATAGAGCTCATACAACTCATGCCACACAATGCTACATCAAGTTTCTGTTTGTAAGCATATTTTAATTATCCTGATAATGGTGCAGCTGTCAGGGACAGGCAAGTAATGAGCACTGCTACCTCACAGTGCCAGAGACCTGGGTTCAATTCCAGTCTCGGGTCGCTGTCAGTGTGGAGTTTGCACATCCTCCCTGTATCTGTGTGGGTTTCCTCCAGGTGCTCTGCTTCCTTCCCACAGTTCAAAGATGTGTGGATTAGGTTGATTGGCCATGCTAAATTGACCCTAGTGTCAGCGGAATAGCAGGGTAAATATGTGGGGTTACAGGAATAGGGCCTGGGTGGGATTGTGGTCAGTGTGGGCTCGATGGGCTGAATAGCCTCCGTCTGCGCTGTAGGGATTCTATTCTATGATTCTCATACATTTGGTATTGAACAACTTTTCTACCAGATCCAAATACCTGTCAGGCAGTACCAGCATTCTATAGCTTTTCTGAATCTATACAAGAGGCCTAGAAGACACCATTGTGTGTTTGTGTTTTGGCAGTGTTTGGACACAGTAATGTTTCATGTGGTTAATACAACCAGCCCAGAATTTTGAAGGTGGTAGGTTTGTGGCACGATAATTGAATGGGTTCCATTCGTTTTTATATTCTGGTGATGGTAAGACAGTAGGAAGACTACAACCAATTAGTATAGCAAATTAAACTAGTCTGACGTGTGAATTCTACTAATTGAACACTTATTTGAAATTGGATGCATGCTGCAATCAAGAACATCTGTGTTTCATGCTCATGAAAACAGTACTTTTTTTGTATGTGAACCTCCTGTGCTTACATCATCAAGTAGTGCAATCTTGTACTTTGGGAGCTAGTGCAAGTCTTGGATAGTCATTTCCCACAACAATTGGGCTGTTCCTACACCCAATTACCACTGAAATTGGAAATTAACTATAATTTCAGGTTTGGGAATTATGAATCTCTATGTGTGGACAGTGCACCCTGCTATCACGCACCAAGTTATTATGTGTGATTGCTATTGTGCAATTAGTTACCTGTTTTTATATGGTGTAATCCTTGTTGTTGAGAGCTGACTAGAAACAGGGTTGTCAGATAGCTTATATTATTTGTAACGGATTTATTGATGTTACTCAGCCTTTTTTGTTGTTGGAGGAGAGACGACACACCAATTATTACATAGCTATAAACATGTTGGAGCAGTTTGAATATTGGGGTGCCTAACTGTTTTGCATTACTGTGGAAATTTTCAGATAAGGCCATGTAGATGGAAGATAGTGCTTCCAAACATACCTAACATTTCTAATACGTTGTGAGAAAGAGCAAATGATCCACAGGATAGAATTGTTTGTATGTGTCTTTGGGATCATCAAGTTCCTTTGCTGTGAGTGTGCCATAAGTAGAAACCCATCCTCTTTATGCTTTATCCTTGGGCTTTGGTGGTACCGATGGTATTTATTATTTTTGAAATTCTTTTAGAGCCGGGATCGAGAGAAGGCCTCAGAGCTTTTACTTCTAAATAATTGATGAAGAGGTGCATAATTTCTACTAAAATAATTACTGGTAGATTGATCATGGTGGAAGATTGATCTTCTAACCACTAACAAAAACAGCTCTTGGTTAAGAGTGTCACTGAGCTACTGTATTATTAATCGACCAACTGAAAAAAAAGTGTAACTTCTAAGATCTGCAAAAATACAGTTTATTGTTAAGCATTATTCCTAAAATTGGTAGACATTGCAATAGAAAGAATTACTTTGCTGCCATTGATGTCACTCTGTCAAAAAACTTTTGAAGTGGATTTTATGTGGTGTCCCCTTACAGAGGAGCATCAATCACTGATTTGATAAAATGTTGTGGCGTATTTTTTCAATTAAGTTGCTTAAGATATCCATT
Organism: Carcharhinus amblyrhynchos; assembly: GCF_965287045.1. Taxonomy (NCBI): domain Eukaryota; kingdom Metazoa; phylum Chordata; class Chondrichthyes; order Carcharhiniformes; family Carcharhinidae; genus Carcharhinus; species Carcharhinus amblyrhynchos. The sequence goes on along the minus strand of NC_137332.1, from coordinate 33,502,039 downwards.
AAGTGGACTTCATCAAACCCTGTGAAGGTCTTGTAAAAGGTAGGCTATTAGTCTTACAAACATGACAAAATGAGGATATCTACTCAGTTGTTTACACTGCAATGGCACTTCATCATTCTATCTCTCAGATATAGTAAGGCTCCATTATCAATTGAGAAATTCCTCTCACCAATCAATCTGATGGCTTGGTGCCATTAGATTCCTCCATGTGTCAGGCAAAGCTCTGGAGGAGTCTGCCTAAAATTGGTATGCAGCCACAGGCAGCATATTTGAGGCTCTCGCGTGAATGTTATTACACAGAAATAGCCACACTGGTAATAGATAAACTGTTTTTACTATTGTGTTGCTATCTGAAGCTTCTCCCAATCTCATTCAATGATAGGACCTATTCATAAGAAGAGTTCTGCCAAAAATCTTGAGGAATTTTGAGATACAGGGGATTATGGGGCAGACAAGGTGGCATGGTGGCACTGTGGTTCGCATTGCTGCCTCACAGCGCCAGGGACATGGGTTTGATTCCCACCTTGAGTCACTGTGCAGAGCCTGTATGTTCTCCCTGTATCTGTGTGAGTTTCCTCTGGGTGCTCCGGTTTCCTCCCACAGTCTGAAAAACATGTTGGATAGGTGTATTGGCCATGCTAAATTCTCCCTCAGTGTGCCCGAATAGGTGCTGGAGTCTGGTGACTAGAGGATTTTCACAGTAACTTCATTGCAGTGTTAATGTAAGCCTACCTGTGACACTAATAAATAAAAATAAAAATGAAAGTGGAATTAAGACTATGATCAGATTAGCCATGATATTGAGAAGCAAGGCAAACTTGAGGGGTTGAATGGCCAACACTTGCTCCTATCTAATGATTCAGGGATATTTTGGGATTTTTTTTGGAAAGATCTCCAATATCTATTTAATTCTAAATGTGTAAAGAGCTAGTGTGTCTTTTTAATCTATTTCAAATTGACACTGCAGTTTTGATCTTAAGAAATATATATCTAGCAGTGCCTAATTATGCAAAATAAAAGGCAAACTTCTTTGTTAGCTGACTTATTTTAGGCAAAAAAAACTTATCCTGGTCCAAAACCTCAACTGTTTGTTTGCTTTATTAAATGTTCTGCTTCTGACCTTTTCTATAAATCACTAGCAAAACTGATGTGCCTGTTACATGTTTGATACTGATACCACATTGGGCAGACTATAAATTAGTTTCTAATGTGAAAGACCCTGAATATGTTAAGCAGTAAGGCTTTCCAGCTGTGGTATGCTTAGGAGTAATGACAGCTGAAGTCATACATATCAATTACTCTATTCATTAGTCTAATTTCACTGTAATATGTTAGCACAAGTGAAAATGGAATAACAGCATGAAAACTGATGGTGCTTTATGGCATTATTCACGTGTGAGCAAGAAAAGCTCCCAATTGCTGTCACTACAGGTGGCAATGCTACTCTGTCTGCAAAAGCATGATATCAGCTAGGTTCAAGTAATTTGTTTTTTTCTGTTTGTTTATTTATTTTCTTTTCTGTTTGTCATGTTTTTTTTTCCCTCCTCAGCTATCTTACCAAAAGGCCCCTTTGAAGAGAGATTCCCATCTTAGGGATAGCTTCCAAAAGTCATAGGTGAAGAGGAATTTTGACAAATTTATTGACTTTTTGTTTTTACTTCTATTAATCCCTCACCTCAAAATGTCACTTAACAGTGTCTGTGCATGACATAGGAACTGGATTTGTAGAGATGCTGAACCTGATAGGATAAATGTGCTGAACTAAGTAATTTGGAATTATGCTGGTTGATTCTAAATCTGCTCAGTAAATTTTCTAACACAATTTTCAGGTGGTGTTATCCATCCTTATCATTTATTGGAATCTACTTGAAATAAATAGAATAAAACAACAGATGTTAAAAGTAATCAGCTATTTACTGGGTACAAGGTTATTTAAAATCTGTATTGAAGAACATTTTGAATGCAAATTTCAGAAAAAATGTCTTTTACTCAAAGAATGTTGAACTTGCCATGACAAGCAGTTGTTGACAGGAATAGTATGGGTGCAGTTAAGGCACGTTAGATAAGCATGAGGGAAAAAGGATATGCTGTAAATACTTTGTAATGTTTTGTAAAAAAAAGAAACCAATTCTGAACCAGAAAGCACAGTTTACTGCATACAAAACAATCCTTTCAGTGTTATGTACTTTAACACATATTGTTTCTAGTAGAAATAGCTGCACAAATGATTTTATGAAGATTTCTGGAAGCCTGCTACAGAATATCTCTCATTACTGAAGCATTCTTCATAGGATCACAGAATCCCTACAGTACAGAAGAAAGCCAGTCAGCCCATCAAGTCTGTGCTGACCACAATCCCACCCAGGCCCTATTCCCGCAACCCTCATTTAACCTACTTCCCTGACACGAGGGTCAATTAAGCATGGCCAATCAACCTGACCCGCACATCTTTGGGCTGAGGGAGAAAACCAGAGCACCCGGAGGAAACCCACGCAGACACGGCGGGGGAATGTGCAAACTCATATGTGAGTGCAGCAAATGTCAGTGACTGATAACAAAAGTCAATTTTAAAGGCACTTATTTTTCTGCATCTCCTGCATGAGTTAAAATATTTCTAAAATATGTGAAACAGTTTTTACAAGTGTACAAATTTCTGAAATCATCTTATTTTGCACAAGAAATATAGAATAAATTGGTGAATGTCTCACATTCCAAATAGTCTGTTGTCTAATCCTATGAGTGGTATCTGGAATTATTTTGCTTGTAGCTGGCAAGACAATACAGCTAATTTTGCTCTAAAATGCAAAACTTTATTGTTCAGCCCTTTCTTGTAGCATTCAGAGCTAATTGGCAAGTAATTGTTTAAGGCAGCAACTGTTTGGTAGAATTCTTGGGACCTGTTACTCTTTTGTTGTCCCAATTGCTTACCTTCAGTGAATCTGGAAATATTATCTTCTTGCGTGTGATTTTCTGAGTTGGTGCCAGATCTGAATCCCGATCTTCAAACACTTTCTTTTTGAAGTGATGAAAAGGTTGTGCTGGCCCACTGAAGGTCAACCTCATCATTGATGTCTGCCCTTAGTGACTATAGGCTTCCAAGGTCTGGCAAGTGGTCTATATTGTTGTCCAAGGCCTCATTGTGCAGTGCAGTTGGTAGAGGACCTTTATCTCACAGATGTTTAGTCTAAGACTCATGCTCATGTATGTCGCAGTGAAGGTGTTGAGATGCCTTGGAGCTTGGCCTCTGAGTATGCACAGACACATGCATTGTTGCATACTGTATAATTCAGTGACAGAGTTAGGGGGACTTTGGATCTGGCCCGGAGGTGGCAGAGGTTGAACTGATTCCCATTTCATCCTATAGTTTATCTTCACTCTTGGGGGACCGGGAGAGAGTGGAGGATTTGGTGAGGGTGGGATGGAGCATTGTGGCAAGGAAGATCGAGACGCTGTTCACACACTGACACAGCTTTGCCTGACCTCAGTCTGAACATGAATTTGGTCTATGATGGATCTATTGATCAGGATCAAAGCTTGCATGTTATTGTGGAGGAGGATGGTCACAAACCTTTAGGCAAATGGAGGAGGATGCTCCAAAACCTCTCACAGTTGACAATGTTGAAGACCTTTGTGAGGTCAAAGAAGTCAAGTATGAGTGTAGTGCTATTCCTTGCATTTCTCTTGTAGTGGCTGCGTGGGAAAATCATGTCCATTGTGCCCCTTAGTGGGCAGAATCTGCATTGGGTTGACGGAGGATCTCTTCAGCCACAGGGAGAAAACAATTAAGGAACTTTGCAATGACCTTCCCTCTGGTAAATCTGGGAAATCCCTCGGTTGTGAGATGTCATCTTGCTTCAAGATGGTCATGATTATGGCATCCCTGAGATCTCATGGCGTGTTCTCCGTCTTCCAGATACGGGAAAAGAGCTCATGTGTTCATGTCACTTGTGCTTCAGTGGAGATTCCATCTGCTCCTGATGCCTTATTGTTCTTTAGTTGTTGGGTGGCCTTTTCTACCTCACGTCGGGTTGAGGTTGTCTGAGATGTCATGCTATGGGATAGAGTCAAGACAGATTTGCTGTTAAGGAGGCTTTCAAAGTGCTCCTTCCAGTGGGCGCTGACTACCTCTCTGCTCTTGAGGAGTACCTCTCTGTTTTTGGCCAGCATTGGGATGGAGCCCTGGATGTTTGGGCTGTAGGGGGTCTTGACTGTGCCAAAGAAACCTCGTGTCATGCTTGACAGCTAACTGCTGGATCTCCTGCACTTTGTCCACCCACCATCACGTTCTTTAGGTCTTCAGGTCATGGGTTTTTTGCTGTATTTCAGCTTTCAATTGTTTGTAGAGCTATTTTCTTGCTGTCGAGATGAGTTGCTCTTTAAGGTGCAGAAAAGCCTTGCGCTTGTAGCTTTTCAGCTCCTGAATCTCCTGGCCATTCTCATCTTGGTGTTTCCAAAGAAGAGTCAAATTGGACTTGAAACACTTACTCTGTTTCCCTTTCCACAGATGCCACCAGTTCTGGTGAATTTTTCCAGCAGTTCAACTGTTTTTATTTCAGATTTTCAGTGTCCACAGTACTTATATCTCAAAGGGATAAGTGGACTTTGTGATCTGGCTCTGAGGAAGTATAATTTTCAGTATTAGGATGCCATGTAATTTTAATGAAATTTTTAGTAAGATCATAGCTCTGTAATTAATGTTACTTTATTATGTATTGCCAAAGTAGTACAAAACCTTTTCATTAATCTTTAAAGTTTACAGTGTTAATGTTTCCTTATCATAGTTTTTAAAATTAGAAGATGTTCAAAGAAGTGGTATCTTCTTGAAGGTTTTTTCAAGTATTGTTGTGCTCCATTTTGGGTATTGGGTCATCAGTTGGTGAATCTTGTATTTTAAATAGCCAAGCTCCTTGATCAATTGACTTGTGTCGTTCTCCTCTGAAACTCCTTAACCTCTAGAATGAAATCTCACTTCAGGATTTGAGTGCCTTGAGGATGATACTTCACCGCAATGCTGAAAGACTACTGTAATGTTGGTGGTGCACTTATACAGATGCAATGATCATTAAAGCCCTGAAAATCTGCTTGGATGTATGCAACTGATGTTATAGGACCTTTTGGAACAGTCCTAGCCAATAACCCTTCCTTAAATAATGTTATTAGAAATGGATTTCTGAGGCTTTCTCATTTACTTACAGCATTGCCAGGATTGAATTTTAAAATAAAATCATTGCTTTGTTAATTGGTCTTTCATGGGCATTGCTGGCTAGGCCAGCATTTATTGCCCATCAGTAATTGTCTTTGAGGTGGTGCTGGAGAGCTAGTCACCTTCTTGAACTGCTTCAGCCCATCTGGTCTAGATGACCCACAGTGCTTTTGGAAAGGAGTTCCAAGATTTTCACCTAACAGTGAGGGAAGGAATGATATAGTTCCAGGTCAGGATGGTGAGGGGAACCTGCAGATGGTGATGATCCAATGTAACCGCTGCCCTTGTCCTTTTTTCAGGTTAGAGATTGTGAGTTTGGAAAGTGTTTTTGAAGGAACCTTGATGAGATGCTGCGGTTAATGGCCCACAGTCACTCATAAGAACATAAGAACATAAGAAATAGGAGCAGGAGTAGGCCATCTGGCCCTTCGAGCCTGCCCCGTCATTCAATAAGATCATGGCTGATCTGTCGTGGCTCAGTTCCACATTCCCGCCCTCTCCCCATAACCCTTAATCCCCTCTCTTATCAAAAACCCATCAACCCGCGTCTTAAAAATACTTAGCGAGGCAGCCTCCACCACTTCAACGGGCAGAGAATTCCAGAGATTCACCACCCTTTGAGTGAAGAAGTTCCTCCTCAACTCCGTTCTAAACCACCCCCCTTTTATCTTGAGGCTGTGCCCCCTAGTCCTACTGTCTTTTTTGAGCAGGAAGAGTCTCTCCACCTCTATCCTATCCATCCCATTCATCATCTTATACGTCTCAATGAGATCTCCCCTCATTCTTCTAAACTCTAACGAGTACAAGCCTAGTTTATTCAGCCTCTCCTCATAGCTCAACCCCCTCAACTCCGGTATCAGCCTAGTAAACCTCCTCTGCACTCCCTCCAAGGCCAAAATATCTTTGCGCAGGTGCGGCGCCCAAAACTGCACACAGTACTCCAGCTGCGGCCTCACCAATGCCCTATACAGCTGCAGCAAGACCTCCCTACTTTTATATTCAATCCCCCTTGCTATGAAGGCCAGCATCCCATTAGCCTTCCTGACCACCTGCTGCACCTGCAAGCTGGGTTTTTGCGACTCATGCACAAGGACCCCGAGGTCCCTCTGCACCGTCGCCTGCTGCAGTTTTTCGCCCCGTAAGTAATAGTCCTTCCTACCATTCTTCCTACCAAAGTGGACCACCTCACACTTGCCAACATTAAATTCCATTTGCCATTTCCTGGCCCATTCGCCCAGCCTATCTAGATCCTTCTGTAGACTCTCCCCACCCTCCGCACAATTTGCCATTCCCCCAATCTTGGTGTCATCCGCAAATTTCGACACCCTACACTTGGTTCCCTCCTCCAGATCATCTATGTAAATGGTAAAAAGCTGAGGCCCCAGCACCGACCCCTGGGGCACTCCACTAGTCACCATCCGCCAATCCGAATAGCACCCGTTGACCCCCACTCTCTGTCTCCTATTTGACAACCAATCCTCTATCCACGCTAACACCCTACCCCCAACTCCATGTCCCTCGACCTTCTGCAATAACCTCTTGTGAGGTACTTTGTCAAACGCCTTCTGAAAATCTAGAAAGACCACATCCACCGGCTCTCCTCTATCCACCGCCCTAGACACATCCTCATAGAACTCCAGTAAATTTGTCAGACACGACTTCCCTTTAATGAAACCGTGCTGCGTCTGCTCTATCAAGCAATTCCCTTCAAGACACCATTTTTGAGTTGCTGTACGAAGTTTCTCCCATTTAGCATAGTGGTAGTGCCACACAGAATGATGAAGGGTATCCTCAGTATGAAGATGGGACTTTGCCTTCACAGAAGGTCTGTGTGGTGATTGTTCCTACCAATACTGTCATAGATAGATGCATCTGTGACAGGTAGATGGATGAGGTCAGGTAGCTTTTTTCCCCGGAGCTGGTTCCCTTAACACCTGCCACAGACCCAATCTAGCAAGCCAGTCTTAGTGATGGGCATTAAAGCCCCCCCACCCAGAGTACATTCTGTTCCCTTGCCACTCTCAGTGCTTCTTCCAGATGGTGTTTGACATTGTAGAATGAATACTGATTCACAGTTGAGCACATGATGGTACGTAGTACTTGGAGGTTTCCTGGTCCATGTTTGACCTGATGCCACGAGACCTCATGGATCCAGAATCAAGTTGAGGACTCCCAGGGCAACTTGATAGTAAAATGCTTTAAGATGTCTTAAAGATTTGATAAGGCTCTATGTAAATGTGAATTTCTAAATTTTTCTTTCCTGAAGTTCAAGATAACTGTCCAGGAGACAGTTTCAAACTTGCTGGGGGATTGCAGATCCAACCCTCATTCCAGCTCCTGGTGGATGGACTTTTGTGAAAAGATCAAGATCATAAGAAGAGCTCAGATATCTTTTGCCAATATGTAAACATGTTAGGAATCAGGGATTTTTAAAATGGAACAATATCAGAGTCATCCATGAAATATCTGAAAGTGTTACAAAGAATGGTTGAGTTTGATACTTTACTGGTTTAAACACACTTAGACTTGCTATTCAGATGAGCACATGTTTGTGAACAGGGATATTTAAAGATTTCAAACACAAGACCTATATGAATGGTTCCAGATAATGATGTATTTATGAGAACCAAAATGTCAGTTTCCTGTGAAAGATGAAGGGCTTTTTGTGTCAAATTCAATTATGTCTGAAAGCTTGATTATTTTTGACACTCTTTGTGTTCCCTGCTTGTTAGCAAGTTATTCTTATGAAATAAACTTACTATATATTTTCCTTGCTCATTAGTACAATCTTACTTTTGTTCTAGATTTTTAAAAATAGTTTTTCTTTCCTGTTGTAGACGTTCTTTATCTATCCACATGTTTTCAGTTGTCATGGTGAGTTGAAATCTAATCCAATTAGACTGGATGCTGGAGAGGTTGTGTTCTTGTACATACCCTAGTTTGACTAACATACCATGGGCGTGAATCTCCCGGCTCATTGTGCTACTTGAGAGGCGTAGCGGCATGGGAAATGTCACCGGGGGGGGGGGAGGGGGCTGTAGCGAGATTCGCAACTGACGCCCAGTCAATCGCAACTCTCCCAGGCTTATTGGGTAATAAGCCTCTCACCGGAAATTAGCGCGAGGCTGATTACCATGGACATTTCAATATCATCAGCGAGCCCCGGACAGCATCGTCTGGGCTCACGGATGTTTCTCACCCTGCGGGAGAGGTTCCAACTGGCCGGGATTAAAGCTGGTCCCCATCAATGGGGACCAGGTGTGATGGTCTCGCTGTTGAGGGCAGAGGATATTGAGGCACCCCCAGGAGATCGGGGGCAGGGGAGCTGCCACTTGGGCAGTTCCAGTTTTGCGCTGTCAGCTGGGCAAAGTGGCACTGCCTGCTGGGCACTGCCAAGGGGACAGGACCTGGGGGGGGGCGCGGGCCAATCGGCGATGGTGATGGAAGGGGCGATCGCAGCGCACTCTGCATTTAGAGATCGGTGAGGGAGGAGGGAGTGATTGGGGCTGGCCATGGCGAGATGGGGTTTGGGGCTTATGTGTGGGGGAGGTTGGCAGGGAGGCTGGTGATCTAGTGGGAGTAGGGAAAAGTCAGGGAGACATTAGGAGACTGGTGAATGGGGGCCAGCATGCATGTGCCGACCCTCCTACTGACAGATTAGCACATGTGCAGTGGTCCACCCAGCACTATGCAGTTGGTCTCGGGTAGGATTAGGCCCCCCCCCTTACCAGCGTGAGCCCCCTGGCAGACTCAGTAAAGCACAGAGTGCTGGAAATTCAGCAGACTGAGTACGCCCAAAAAAAAGGGGAAGGAGCATCTCCAGTTTTCCCACCCGTTGGGCATTCAGTTTCTTTTTGGGCAGTTAACCTTTATATGACTGTTGCTGATTTGATAATACTGTGCGTCAACATGCCAACAGAAGAAGCTAAACTTTCATCTGGATGTGGAGGCTCATTTTGGGGCAAGAATGGCCACACTTTGATATTTCCAAGAAATAGAAGCTGGAGGGGAAGGCCCACAAGCCTGCTCCACCATGCTGTAAGATTTATGATTGATCAGATTATGGTCTTAACTGCACTTACCTGCCTGACCCCCGTAACTCTTGACTCCCTTGTCAATCAAAGCTATCTAACTGAGCCTTGAATACATTCAACAGCCCGGTCTCCACACTCACTGGGAAAGAGAATTCCTAAACGCTCACGATCCTCTGAGAGAAAATAAATCCTCCTGACCCCTGTTCTGAATGGGGGACCCCATTATTTTGAAATTGTGATCCCTAGCTCTAAATTCCCCCTCAGGAGGAAACATTCTTCCATTATCTTCCCTGTCAAGCTTCCTCAGTATCTTGTATGTTTCAATAAGATCACCATTCATTCTTCTAAACTCCAAAGATTATAGGCTCTACCTGCTCAACTTTCCTTATAAGAAAACTTCTTCATCCCAGGAATCTGTCAATGATCCTTCTCTGAACTGCTTCCAGTGCAAGTAAGACTCATCTTAAATAAGATGACCATCCCCAACTGCCCTTGAGAAGGTGACCAAAACTGTAGATTGTACTCCAGGTCAGGTCTGGCCAATGCATATTTTCCTATAAGGAACTCTAGTAAGAGTCTACCTTTTAAAATGCAGCAAGATTTAATGTGACAAACAGGATTTTCATGATTATTTAGGTCTCTCTATACTCATTAAGCACAAATGGAAATTTATCTCTGATTGTTGATGAGGGACACAATAATTCTCTTGATGATATTTATATAGGTTTGTTTAATGGTTCCTATGGAGGCACATTGTCTTGCTTATAAGAGGCTTTTTTGAGACTAATGGTTAAACCTTGTCTTTGAGACTAATGTTACACAGTACTTGGGGGCTAAAGAACATAAGATTATAAATTAAGAACTATCATATATCAAAGCCAGCACTTTTTCCTTTCAGGGTGAAAAGATGTGATAGCTCTACAGAACTGAAAGAGAACACTTTAGAGTGAGCTGACAAGGCACTATCGTGGAGTAAGCTGACAGATAGAGCACTATCCACTTCATTGTCTCCAGCATATTCATGAATCTGTTCTACTTATTTGGATACTTCTATGTTGCATTGTTCCTGACTCATACTGATGTAGATATAGCAGCAGATTGGGATTATCACATAAGATTAACAAATGTATCAGTTCGTTCCTGGTTAATTGTTTAATTAGTTGATGTTTTTTATTCTTTCAGGGGATGTGGGCGTCACTGGCAAGGCCAGCATTTGTTGCCCATCCCTAATTGCCAGTGAACTGAGTGGCTTGCTAGGTCATTTCAGAGGGCAGTTAAGAGTCAACCACTTTGCTGCGGGTCTAGAACCACGCGTAGGCCAGACCAGGGTTACAGATTTCCTTTCCCAAAGGACATTAGTGAACAAGACAGATTTTTGCAACACTTGTTAATGGTTCACGGTCACTATTTCCGAGACCAACTTTTAATTCCAGATTTTATTCATTGAATTTAAACTCCACCAACTGCCAAGGTGGGATTTTGAACCTGTGACCCCAGGACATCAATCTGGGTGACATTGCCACTATACTGCCATCTCCCACAGTGATTTTAGGAGACCCAATCAGTATCATAAGGAGAAGGATGTCTATGTGGAGTTATTTGAATTAAATGTAAATGTTGAGAAAATTGTCTTTCCCTTTAATCATTTGTGGGACATGGGCATCGTTGGCTGGCCACTATTTATTGCCCATCCCAGTTTTCCTTGAGAAGGTGGTGGTGAGCTGCCTTCTTGATTCGCTGTAGTGCATACTCTGTGGGTTGACCCACAATGCCGCTAAGGAAGGAATTCCAGGATTTTGACCCAGCGACTGCGAAGAAATGGTGATTATATTTCCAAGTCAGGATGCTGACTGGGTTGGAAGGGCATTTGCAGGTGGTGGTGTTCCCATTTATTGGCTGCCCTTGTTTTTCTGGATAGGAAATGGTCATGGGTTTGGAAGGTGCCTTCTAAGGATCTTAGGTGAATTGCTGCAGTGCATCTTGTATTAGTACACACTGCTGCTGGTGGTGGAGGGATTGAATGTGGTGCCAGTCAAGCAGGCTGCTTTGTCCTGGATGATGTCAAACTACTTGAGTGTTGTTGGAGCTGCACCCATCCAGGCAAGTGGGGAGTATTCCATCAAGCCCCTGACTTGTGCCTTGTAGATAGTGGATAGGCTTTGGGGAGTCAGGAGGTGAGTTACTCGCTGCAGTATTCCTAGCCTCTGATCTACTCTTGTAACCACTGTTCATGTGGTGAATCCAATTGAGTTTCTGGTCAAATGATAAACCCAAGGATGTTGACAGTGGGGGATTCAGTGATAGTTATACCAATGAATGTTAAGGGGTGGTAGTTAGAGTGTCTTTTATTGGTGATGGTCATTGCCTCTTGTGCCTTGAATAGAATTGGCCATTACTGGTACTAGACTGTTTTTATACTATGCACTTCTAGCTGACTATGAAATTAGCAAGAATTATATTTTACAAGCTAAGGCTAACAAAGTATTATCTTTCACCATAATTGGCCTCTTTTATTTGTGATTACAACATTTGGGTAGTAAAAAAAAACTGGACAACCAGATTTATCGCTATGTGTTTGCCAGCACTACAACCAGACGAATTAGAAATTACTGTGAAATCACTTAAACATCTAAAGTAGCAGAGCAGAGGTGTATGGAGGACAGCCAAAGCTTTTCTTTTTTTTATTTTTAGTTTAAGGGTATTTGATTCAGACTCTGTTATATAATGGCTAATGCTTGAATTGATTGTTGAATGCTTACCTTTCTGTAGCCCTACTTGGAGACTGTCCCTGAAGTATTTAATGTATTGATGGCTGAAAATTTGGTGTAATGTCTATAACACTCTAATACTTGAAGCTCCAGGAAGTGTGTGTGTTTTTTTTTGCAAAGTCGTACTTGTTACAGTTTCCTGAGAATGATCCGTTGGCTGCCAGAAATAGTAAAAATGGTCCTTGACAACAACAGGGCAGCTCAGTGGTTAGCACTGCTGCCTCACAGCGCCGGGGACCCAGGTTCAATTCCAGCCTCAGTCACTGTCTGTGTGGAGTTTGCACATTCTCCCTGTGCCTGCTGGGTTTTCTCCGGGTGCTCTAGTTTCCCCTCGCAGTCCAAAGATGTGCAGGTTAGGTTGATTGACCATGCTAAATTGCCTCTTTGTGTTAAGGGTAAGTGTGTGGAGTTATGGGAATAGGACCTGGGTGGCATTGTGGTCAGTACAGACTCAATGTGCAGAAAGGCATTCTTCTGTACTGTAGGGCTTCTATGATTGAGTTAAGCAAGCTCTTGAAAGGGACCAAACTGTAAAGCAGTGCTGCAACTTTAAAGGTGGGGCTGGGGAGGGCAGTTATCTAGTTGACCAGTGCAAAATATACATAATTGGATGTGCATTTCTTGAGCTGAGTTTTAGCACCATATTCTTTCTGATGCATAGGTTATTGGTTGTATCAAAAGTAAAAAGTTAATTATATTGATTTGTCACAAGTAGGCTTACATTAACATTGCAATGAAGTTACTGTGAAAAGCCCCTAGTGGCTACACTCTGGCACCTGTTCAGGTACACTGAGGGAGAATTTAGCACGGCCAATGCACCTAATCAGCACATCTTTCGGACTGTGGGAGGAAGCACATGCAGACACGAGAACGCGCAGACTCTGCATAGACAGTGACTCAAGCCGGGAATCGAACCCGGGACCCTGGCACTGTGAGGCAGCAGGGCTAACCACTCTGGCACCATGCTGCCATCCGACCTGGTGTCAGAATTCAAGGTCAAGTGGAATTGTCCCACTAAATTACATCTCTGTGACACAAAGACACTGCTGTTCCATGCACTTAAGTCCAATAACACAGTGTGGAACTGTTGTTGTACATGTTCACATTCTAATTCTACCTGATTTGTATGCGTTCAAATGTCACACTTATTACTTGGTGATATTTTGATGGTTTTGCATTGCCCTAAATACTCAAATGTCAAGTAGGGAAGCTATGACAAGGTGGGCCAGTAGTTGTGTGACAATCTGGGACTAGCTACACTATGACACCAGCAAACTCCAGTTATTAAGAGGGGGAATTATCTTTTTTACCCCTGTCATTTTAGTGTGGCCCAGAATTGCCAATTGAAAGAGATTCATGTTGTGAAATACGTGCCAGGTCCAGCATGAACCAGTCAGTGTAAACTTAGCAACGACATAATGAAGATCCATTTTGACATGAGGAGTTATATTACAAATTGTAGCCCGGTGAGTTCCTGCACAAGTATAGTTGACTCAGCTTTGAAGGAAAATTAGAAGGAGCATTCATTCACTCATTCATTCCTCTGCAGAACACAGCATGCTGTATCTGGAGATGCAACACCCAAGGAAATATTTGATCACCCTCAATTTTATTGTTGAAATATTCATTCAGTTAGAACGTTGGAGTTAACTTGGTCTGTTTTATGAATGATTAATAACTTGTGAACAGTCAATCGGAAAACGGTAACTTTTGCAATTAAAACATTAACTAGAAACTGAAAACCGCTCTAACAGCTAGTTTTAAAAGCAGTGATTAGGTAGAAAACCTGTTGTTCACGACATCCTGCAATAGGTTTTCAGTATTAGAAAGGGTGAGGGGTTTAAATACAGGATATAGCAATCCAGAGAGTGTAAACAAAGACCCCATTCACTGAAGCTGGTTTTTTTACTGACTGCACATGAATTTAGGTTAGCTACAAGCTGACCAACTGGGACCATTTGAGGCACCGTCATGGGTGCAGGAATGTTCACTATATTTATAATGCTGTGTTTTTCTTCTCTCATTAGCAAGTTGACTCTTGTAAAAGTCGTGTTTAAGAATATGTATTAACTGCTGCCTATTTTAGCTACTCTTAAGTATGTTTAACTTATCTGACAGTTGTGCCTGATAAATGTAATTCTCCCCGAACCAGTGTATTCACAGCTATTGTACGCTTTTCTATTTACTGGAGACTGAATGTGAATCTCTTATTTGAGATTATTTTGTTTAAATTACATATTTTCACCATCAACAAAACCCTGAAATGCCCAGACAGTTAAATAATTGGGCTGTGGTTTAAATAATTGATCAGATTGGCACTTCCTGTATTCAATTGGAGCTTTATTTAGTTAATCTGGCTCCTAAATTCTGCATATCCCAGAGTCCTCTGGGCCCTTCCACTTTAGCACTCTTCATTTAGATTTTATGACTGGTAAGTTTATATATTACCTGGAGTTGCCCTGATGTAATTTATTTGTCCCAGTGATTATGCTTCGAATTATTCATTGACAATTCTGTTCACCAGTACAATTTATAAAATACACGGGGGAAATTGAGAATTCTTAACACACTGACTGACTTTAGTTTAGTTGATGTGGTAGCCCAGTGTAAGGCACCAGAATATAACAGTATCATCCTAGTGATGTGTGGTTAAAACACCAGCAATGTTACGGTTAAATATTTAAAAGGGGAAAGGCAAGATTAGCTCAAAAATCAGCAAAGGTGATGGGGAGTTGGAAAAGCAGCCCACTAATTCTACCCTTTCTATGGCTCCTTGTTCTGATGAGTTTTATTCTTGTATTTCTCAGCCTGATTCTTGCACAAGGTAAAGGCAGGATGCTGCGTCCTAGGCTTCCTCCATTTGCTTTATGCAAGGTTCCCAACACCATTGGTGGGGTCCCTTCACAGTGACTATACGCATCGGCCATGGCTTGAATCTGGTAGGGAATGGGGACATCTCCCATAATGTACAGGGAAACTGTCACTCATTCCGGTTATTGTCAGTGTGTGCTCTCTGCACCTTTTTTTGAGCACCCCCATTTCATCTGCCTCAGTCTTGGGTGACTCTGAACCTCCAAAGGTACAGCTCATGAAGGATGCCATCAGATCAGGAGAGATGAAACTTTCCCCACTGCATTGCTATGATGTGACCCTGGTCATAGGTGAGCTGCCATCAGCCAGACAGGAGTCGGACATTCACAGAAGCTCTGTGAGGATCTGAGCACTGTCTCCACCGCAAATCATCATCATCATCCACCTGCAAAGGAGGGACTTTGGATAACTGCTGCATTGGCCTGGCAGGAACCTTATCACAGAGTGTTCACTGCCATCAGTCAGACAGGAGACCACTGCTCACAGATGCCATCTGAAGATAATGGGATGCCCTCGCTGGATGTCTCTATCACAGTCTATGAATCTAGCAGCAACAAGCATGTTCCGAGATCATCTTTGTCATCTCAGTGACTCTAGGTTGTTGACATAGCTCCCAATTCCTGCTCCTGTCAAAGAGAAATGTGACTGATAGCATGGCAGAACATACTGGTGACAGTCTGTTGTTGACTGTACAACTAAATCTTTCCTTCTTGCAAATTTCATTACATCCAACAGGATGTGGCTACTAATCTCGTGGCAAAGATATTTAATAGCATCGGGAGTCTTAAATAAATGGCAAATATTCTTCTACAGATATAGCTAGACATTATTCATTCGACCTAAAGATGTCTTCCATGTCTCAATTTTCCCACTTCAGTTTATAAAGGAGCTTTGATTGGTGTCACAGTGCTAAACAATGCTGGCTCACAGCGCCTGTGACCCAGGTTCAGTTCTGGCCTTGGGTGACTGTGTGGCGTTCTCCCCATGCCTGCATGGATTTCCTCCAGATACTTTGGTTTCCCCCCATACTCCGAAGATGTTCGAGGTAAGTTGATTGTTAAATTGCCTCTCAATATCAGGGGGATTAGCAATGTAAGGACATGGGATTACGCATTAGGACCTGGATGGGATTGTTGTCGGTGCAGGCTCGATGGGGCGAATAGCCTCCTGCACGATAGGGATCTTATGATCACAACATTTCATTTTAATTGGTATTAGTTTTGATTGCTTTGGGTCATTCACATCATTTTGCTAACTGAATGTTTCACAAAGTCATGTTCAGAAAAGGAATCCTGGTTCATTTTCCCTTCCTCCTTTTCCAGTTCACTAAAACTATCATTGAATTTCCCCCACCATCAACATTAAATAAACTTCCTGGGATTAACATTGACCAAACACTGAGCTGGCCTAGCCACATTAATACTGTGGCTATGACAGCAGGTCAGAAATTGGTGAATAATTCACCTCCTGACTCCTCAAAGTGTGACCACATGGTGCTCAACATTGTGCAGTCATCAGTAAACATCCTTTTGAGGATTTACACATACCACTGGGACTGCAGCGATCCAAGAAGGCGGCTCACCATTCCCTTCTCAATGGCAGTCAGTGCTGGCTTAGCCAGTGCCAGTGACGCCCACTTCCCTTTTTTTTTTAAACAATTGCAGTGTTTCAATACAGTCGGAGAAGCAGAGCTCCATTTGAAACTGGGACATTTCTGATCTGTAGATTTCAGCACATTATCAGGCAGTACTTTTACTGAGTGTTGGACTGACTGCCTTGTGCTAATTGCCTAATGATTTGCTTTACCAGTGCGACCAATACTGAAGCAATTTTTCTTAATCTAATACAAATCGGGGCGGGGGAGTGGGGAGGAAGAACAGCAACCATTAAGGCATAATCAAGTTATAACTTCACATGTTATCTTGAAGAAATCTGCGATAAGATGAGTTCTATTTTTCCTTTCAGCAGATTCCAAACGTATGTAATTAATTTAGGCTATTTTGAGCATGGGATATCAGTAATGTAATTTGAAAGTCTTAAATTTCTGATCATCTGTGGTTGACTCTTAACCGCCTGCTGAAATGGCCTAGCAAGCCACTTGGTTCCAGGGCAATTAGGGATGGGTAATAAAAGCTGACCCTGCCAGTAACACCCATATCAAAGAACAGTGCAGCGTAGGAACAGACCCTTTGGCCTACAAAGTGTGTGGCGGCACAATTGCCTCTCTAGTCTAACATTTTCTTGCCTTGATATTGTCCATGTCCCCATATTTCCTGCCTATTTATGTATCTATCCAGGCGATGTGAATTAAAAAAAATCAACCTATGCCTGAATAAAACAAACGAGAAACCGTCAATTTAATTATAGGTTGCTTACGATTAGTGGAAGTAGAAGTTTCTTAAGGGATAGTTCTGACCATATCTTTTCCAGTAAGAAATTACAAATCTTTAGCTTCATCATTGCCATCTTCCTTGTGTGCCTGTTGGTTGATATGTGATGTGACCTTGGAACATTGACATTGTAGAAAAGGCCTTGGCTGGGTAAGAAATGCCTCAATTCTCCCACTTAAAGTTCCCTGGCGCAACCATGAATTATTTTAAAATCGAAACTTTTAGATTGGGAATAGCAGCATATGAACTGAATTGTGTGCATCTATACAGAGCCGAGGACTGGCACCATCAGTTTGAATAACGCGAGAGGGTGAGTCCCGGGTGAAACTGGACTGTCAACAACTGTAAAAAGAAAAATGAGCTAAGGTCAAGTCAGTTAAGTTATTAATGAGGGTGGGGTGAGGGGTGGGTGATACTATTAACTTCCAGACCACAGTGTGAAAAAAAGAGAGGTTGTATTTTCCTCTAATGTATCTCCAGCGCGGGGCTACATTTCCGAAAACTAAAGAGTCTGACCTGACATACCTCTAAGTAGAACTGTCTGGGGAGGAGGGTGCAGTCTGATGTACTTCCACAGCCACTGTAATGAGAACAGACGTCTGTTGCCTGTTAAGCAAATCTAATTTGTTACCATAGACCCTTCACACCACATACCACCCCACTCCGGTCACCCAATAGGAAAGTGTTGACAGAAGTGGCCATTATCGGCCAGGCAGACATTCCTCTGTGGCCATTCCTCTATGCTGAAATGGTGGGGGTCTACAAGGAGCAGCGAGGTCAACTGAACTGAGTGCCGTCAACAAAGACGGAGAAATTATAGCCCCTATCCAAATTGGTATCAGTAGAGCTATGGTTCTGATATTTAATTTGGTTGCAATAACTGGCGACCAGGGACTAACAACAGTAGAGGTTTATTGATAATACTGAGCCACTTTTACATAGAATCATAGCATCCCTACAGTACAGAAGGAGGCCATTCAGCTCATCAAGTCTATACCGACCACAATCCCACCCAGGCCCTATTCTCGTAACCCTCATTTACTCTGCTAATCTCCCTGACACCAAGGGGCAATTTAGCATGGCCAATCAATCTAACCCACACATCTTTTGGACTGAGGAAGAAACTGGAGCACACAGACATGGGGAGAATGTGCAGACTGCACACAGACAGTGACCAGAAGCCGGAATTGAACCCGGGTCCCTGGTGCTGTGAGGCAGCAATGCTAACCATTATGCCACCGTGCTGCCCATGTTGTGTGTCTGCCTGTGCCGGGGGATAACTCCTGCACTCCCGACTTGTGACCTCCTTTGTACCCACATCATCCCAGTGACCCCATGATCAACTAGTCTACAGGTGAGGTGTTTACATAACATGTGTGCAAAATGCATCAAGGAGCTCACTCAAACCTCGATAGAGTGGTGCGTCACTTAAAATAATTAATCATGTATCAGATCGTTAAAAGAAGCTAACAGTAACGTCACTATCAAAGTGGATTTAGGTAAATACAGGATGCTCATCAGGTCATCTGTGGTCTTTTTAACCTTTTCATATATTTCTGATTTTTCTTTTTAGCCTGTGATTTATTTTTGTCTGGGAACCCTGTATCCATTTTAAAGCAAATAACTGAAGCCTTTTAGAATAGGGAAGGTAGTAACAGTGGTATTGTCACTGTACTGCTAATCCAGAAACCCAGGGTAATGCTGTGGGGACTCGGGTTTGACTCTCACCATGGCAAATGGTGAAATTGGAATTCAATTTTAAAAAATCTAGAATTAAAAGCCTAATGATGACTATGAAACCATTGCTAATTGCCATAAAATTTCATTTGGTTCACTAATGTCCTTTAGAAAAGGAAATCTTACCTAGTCTGGCTGACATGTGACTCCAGAGCCACAGCAAGGTGGTTGACTTTTAAATGCCCTCAAGGATAGGCAATAAGTGCAGGCCCAGCCAGCGATGCCCACATCCCAAGATCAAATTTTAAAAATTGCTATTTTACACAGATACAAGCTAATGTGTTTTTAAAATGAGATGTAAACTTGAGGATTGTATGGTAACCTGGTAAATAGCAGTTAACATGGATGCAGAAGTGAACCTTAGATTTTTTTTCTCCAAGAAACGACATGGGCTGGACAACATGGCCTATCTAAACTCCTAAAAGGTTTGTGAAGTAATGAAAGAACATTTAGTTTCAATGCTGTGGGGAATTCAGAGTAAGCTAGGAATGGAATAGAAATTGAGTGAAAGGTAGAAAACAGCAGGTACTTATTGGAGGAATTACTTTTGGATGAAGGAAGTGCTTCCTGGATTTGTGTAGAGAATGCTAATATTTCAGATCCACAGCAATTTTCTTTTCTTTTCCTGGAATAGGGCTGTTGCTGGCTAAGCCAGCATTTTTATTGTCCATCTCTAATCACCCTTGAGAAGGTGGTGGTGAACCGCCTTCTTGAACCACTGCAGTCCATGAGGTGTAGGTACACACAGTGCTGTTAGAAAAGGAGGTCCAAGATTTTGTCCCAGTGACAATGAAGGAATGGCAATATAATTCCAAGTTAGGATGGGGAGTGGCTTGGAGGAAAACTTGAAGACGATGGTGTTTCAATGCATCTACTGCACTTGTCCTTCGGGGTGGTAGAGGCTATGGCTTTTGATGGTGCTGTAAAGGAGCACTGGAGAGTTGTTGAAGTGTAGATGGTACACATTGCTGTCACTATGTGTCGATGGTGGAGAAATTGGATGTTCAGGGTAATGGATAAGGGAGTAAACAAGCGGGTTGCTGTCCCGGTTGATATTGCATTTCTTGAGTGTTGTTGGAGCTGCCCTCATCCAGTCAAGTGGAGAGTATTCAATCACTCTTCTGACTTGTGCCTTGTACATAGGGGACAGTCTTTGTTGAATCAGGTGGTTAGTTTTTGCCGTAGAATTCCTAGCCCCTGTCTTGTACTTGTAGCTGTAGTATTTATATGGCTGTTCCAGTTCAGTTTCTGGTTAATGGTGACCCCAGAATGTTGATAGCGAAGGATTCAACAAAGGTAGTGTCACTGAATGTTGAGGAGAGATGGTTGGATTCTCTCTTGTTGGAGTTGGTCATTACCCAGCACTTGTGTGGCGTGAATGCCACTTACCATTTATCAACCCAAGCCTGACTGTCATCCAGGTCTTGCTACATATGGGCACTGACATTTACAGTATCTGAGGAATCGCGAATGCTGCTGAACTTTGCACAATCATCAGCAAACGTTTCAACTTCTGATGGAAGGAAGATCTTTAACAAAGCAGTTAAAGATGTTTGGGCCTGGTTACTATTCTGGGGAGCTGCAGTAATGTCCTGGGGTGAGATGATTGACCTCCAACAACTTCCTTTGCGCTCCAACCAGTGGAGATTTTTTTGCCCTGATTCCCAAGGAATTTAATTTTACTAGGTTCCTTGGTGTCACACGTAGTTAAATGCTTTGCCTCACCTCTTGAGTTCAGCTCTTTTGTCTCTGTTTGAAGTAGGACTGTAATGAGGTCAGAAATTGAGTAGCCCTGGCGGAATCCATTCTGAGCTTCAGTGTGGAGATTATTACAAGTAAGTGCCACCTGGTAGCACTGTTAACAATCCTGGTAAGTAGATTAGACTGGGTGATAATTGGCTGGGTAGACTTTGTATTGCTTTTTGTGGACAGGACGTACCTGGGAATTTTCCACATTGCAGGGTAGCATGCCAGTGTTGTAGCTGTACTGGAACAGCTTGGCTAAAGGTGCAGCTAGTTCTGGGGCATGTTTTCAGCACTGTTGCTGGAGTGATGTCTTTGCAGTATCCAGTGCCTGCAGCCGTTTCTTGGTATCATATGAATGAAATGCAAATTGCCAAATTTACAAATGATACCAAACTAGGAGAGAGAGTGAATTTGAAGAGGTAGCTTGAATGATTTGGACATAATGTGCAAGTGCACACAACAATGCCAGGTAAAGTTTAATATGGATAAGTGTAAAGGACTGCACATAGATGAGGAGACATATGGACCCCAGAAGAGTTGTTGAAATAGATAAAAGTTGAAAGAAACCAATGTCTGTCATATGCTTGAAGCAACAATCAATAATCAATAGATCCAACAGGATGTTGAATTATCCAATACATAAATATTCAATTAATATTAATAATACAATTCAGTTAAAGTTGTGATCAGACTATTTCCTTGTTAGGATTGCTGAAATACAGGTTAATTTTCAAGAGCTGAAAATAGTCTAGAGAAGTACCACAAGATCAATCCCAAATGTCAGAGATCTGGGTTATCTGAAAAGAATGGATTTGCACAGTCTCAGAAACATAGAATCGTAGAAAATAGGGACAGGAGTAGGCCAAGAGCTAAACCTAACCCCTTGAAAACATACCCTGTTTTGGCCTCAACTACTTTCTGCTGTGGTAGCCAATTCCACTGGCCTACCACTCCTCTGGGTGAAGAAATTTATCTTCATCTCAATCCTAAAAGGTTGATGATCCCTTATCCTTTGACTATGACCCATGAAGGAAGTATCGAACAACCACTTATGGATTAAGGTAAACCCCAAAAATCATTTCCAACTAAATTGCAAGTGGTAGGACAAGGAGGCTCAAGTTCAAACCAGTTTGGACTGATATCAGAAGTTATTTTTTGCATAAAGAGAAAAATGATGGACTTCTGGGTAGAGAAATAAATTGGAAAATCCTGGAATTATCTAACAAACAATTGAATATTGCAATTGGAAAGATGGTCTTGTATGGATGAGCTAAAAAAAAATGGTCTTCCAAATCTATTATTACCCTGTGATCTTGTCTTGAGGCAATCAACAATTTTCTTTTGTATCCTTTCTTCACTCAAGTCTGTATATAATACAGAGTTTTCTGAATATATAGTTGTAGTTTTATTTTACCTTTGTTTTTGGGATGCAGTGAAGCAATATTTGTGATTCATTCATAGTCCTGAGGGCATTAAATCATATAGTATGGACTCATGCGTGGGGCAGACTGGTGAGGAAGTGATAGGTTTCTTTCCCCAAAGGGAAAGAAGCCATTCAGTTTTTACAGCAACCCAGCAGCTTTCCTGGTAATTTTCTGGTGCTAAATTGTTGTTCCAGTTGCCCTCAGCAGTTTGCCCTGTGGAGAAATGTTGAACTGATAGCAACCTTTGGATTTCTGTATTATTTTGGGCACACATGGGAAACATTTGCTGTCAGTTTTACTGGAGTGCTGATGGCGAATGCTGACAGTTTTGCTATCTATATCACCTCAAAATTCAGAAAAGCGTGTTTATCCAGTAACTGAGCTATCCAGATTAAGAACATTCCTGGTTCGTTTTCCACCTGTGGCAATAAAGGGAGGCATTACCAAGGTTCATCCCAATGCCCTGGATTACGGAAGGGAAAATCATCCAGGGCTCACTGCCCAATACTGTGTGTGTGTGTGTGTGTGTGTGTGTGTGTGTGTGTGTGTGTGTGTGTGTGTGTGTGTGTGTGTGTGTGTGTGTGTGTGTGTGTGTGTGTGTGTGGTAGGTAGTGGGGGGGGGGGGGATGGTGGGGAGGGGGTTGTGTGGGGGGGGGGTGGTTGGTGGTTGTGTGTGTGGAGTTGTCTGTATCGTGATCGATGGATGGGGGCTTCAATAAGGCGATGGATCTGATGTCATTTATTTTATCTTGCAACACAACACAGGGAGAAGATTCACCCTTTGGGCAGAATTTAATGTTGGTGATGGGTGTCATGCCCATGGAAATCTGGAGGGTGCCCTGTGTCAACCCTGTTGGGGAGGTCCCACTGGAAAGAAGTATCAGGCAATTGACTGGCCCTTCCCTGTGAACCCTGCCCCTCTCCCCTTACAGCTACTAGCTAATCATAGCAGTTCTCCACTGCCCCTCCAGTGCTACAGCACTCAGTGACTGCTGCTGAGGCCTACGTTCAGTGAGGGACCCAGGCCACACAGCAAAGAAGCAAGGACTGGAGTTCAGCTGTTGGTGATTTGGGGGGTGGGGGGGGTGCTGCTGCTGGGGCAAGAGTGGAAAGGATCAGAAGGAAGGCTGTAAAGAAGGACAATGGAAGCCTAGTCCGGGCTCTGAACTCCTGTGAGGTGAAGCATATGTTTATGATCATGGCAAACTCTGAGGACTCTGCAGGTTACGATCTGATCAGTGACCCGCCTAATATGTCATTGTGTTCTGAAGAACTGAATTGAAAGGGCTGCATTGGATGCTGGGCTCTGAAATTTTCAACTGCTTCCTTTGTGATTGTGTAGCTTGATGACTTTTCCAGTCTGTTATTAGAAGGGAAAATCGACTTTATTTTCTTGCGAACATCTGTAAGTGAAGCAGGAAACATTTATACTAGTTTTAAATGTTTTCCTTATCTGTGTTTCTTCCAATTTTTTACAACAAAATGAAGTGAGCAGTGAGGATGGACAGTCACCTCATCTGATTTCACACTGACGGCATTGGAAGGCTTTGCTGAAATGCTTTTTCTTGAAAGTGAAAATGGTCCTTCGTGCCCCCCCAGGCCTAGGCCCCAAAAAATCCACATAGCCTTTTGTCTCCTCCATGGCCCCCAAACAACTCCTATGGCCTTTCATGTTCCCCATGCTTGGGTATGCCCTCCCACCCAATGTGCCTTGATCATGCACCCCCCACCATGTCAATGGCATGCCCTGAAAACAACCCAAGTGGCACATTAAGTCTTTCACACTAAGCTATGACTCTTCCATTCCCATTCATGCGTAGTATAGAACCAGTGAATCTTACAGTGGCAATAGGATATGTAAAAAAAAATCCTCTTTCTTAAATAAACTCATTTTTACTACAGTCTAATAAAAGCTTCCATCATCCAGACCCTGTGAAGTATGCATTGCTGGAACTTAAGCACTTGAAACATCCTTATCTTATGTAAATAAACATTATCAAATTGATCAGAGAGCCAGAGCCTTCGATCAAACTATATTTTCTCTGGAGCTTGGGTGTTTCAACAGGCTAATGGATTTCTGGGCTCTCAGCCCAGCCTCATTATGTTTTCTTGGCTGGGGACCCAGACATCCATTTGAGTACTGAAACGCCTGAACCCAGAGGAAGCTTTGCCAAATAGATGAGGCTTCTGCAAGCTGACCTTTTATTTTGCAATGGCATGAAACTCATGCAGGTTCAATGTTGCCTACAGTATGCTCTGTCAGCATGCAGTGAAGAGGGAAATTTACAGCTATGATGTAGCATGTTAAAGGGAACAGGAGCTACTGCTGCTGTTCAAGCACCTTAAGTTTCATTGTTGTTGGAGTGGCACAAGATAGGGGAGATGGAGTTGGGAAATGGAAAAGGATGAATATAAGGCGAGAGGAAGAAAGCATGAGTGGGTGGCCGCAAAGAAGGTCTCACATTGGAATGTTGCTAGTCCACCTTGTTTATTTTATTGCTTCCTTATTACTTGGGGAAAATAGTCATTTCAGGATTGTTAATTTCGCAAACTGTTTGAAACCAGATTTGGTAAGACTTTGTACATTTCTTGTTCGATTGAATTATATGTGCCTTAGTACACCACAATTTCAGGCCTCCATTTAAGCTTTTTATTAGATTGGATGGAGTTGCTAAAAGACAGCATCCCACTGAGTGGCAAAATGTTCTTATCCATTCAGTCTTGCATTGTAAATACTGTGTGGAGAATGTATGGATGAAATGTCCCTTTCCATTACTTTTCTTTTCCTTTCATTCCATTATATATGATCTCCATTTTTTTTGCATAATTCCAGGGAACTGAGGAAAGAGTTTTCTCCAATGAATGTAAAAAAAAATCTAGCCTTGATTCCGAATGTGCTGCACGTGCCCAGTGTGCATTCTGTAAGGTTTTGCCTCCTGTCCCACTTTGTTGTTTTTTTTCCCCTCTTTAATTATTTGTACAAACAAAGAAGGTTGTTGTTGAGAAGCGACTTAATCTTCGACGCCCATTGGAGATTTGAGGCAGGCATACCACAGTGCACCCGGCCAGCGCCATGGTGAATGGTACAATGTAGGCTGGCATTGGAAACTCAGCTGAGTGGGCAGGAAGAACAGTGAATTCTTTGTAAATCCCAGCACAATGATCTTTTTTTTGAGAAAGGCTCTATTCCCCTCCAGGCTGTTATGGCCCTTTTTAGTATTTTGTTCACACGTTGCCAGTCTTTTTTTCGTAAAAGGACCTGAAGTGGAAATTGTCCTTATTCATTGTAAGTTTATCATCGCATTGGCTTGAAACCTGAATGGTGCACATCTTATCGGTATATAATTGAGCCATAAAGAGCAAAGCACAGTCTGGCTATTTTTTTCTGTCCCATTCTGTCTATTAATCCCTTGTTGTCTGCAGCTTTTTCCCATGTTCCAATTCCTTTACAAAAATGAGCAGTCAGTCCCAAGAAAACTTGGCTGTGAGTTTACTTTGTATACTTTAATGTTTTCTATTGCTTTTGCATGCAGGAAGGCTGTGCTGCACCTACCTTAGGGAATGCAAACTCGCAGTAAGATGTATTTGTACAGATTTCTATAGGTTAACAAATCTCCCAAGTCATTGCTTGGGTTCAGTACCTTGGGGTAGATGTTGGGTGGGGTGTTTGGGAGGGGTGCCTCACCAGCTGCCTGATGAGCTGCTGGGGTGGGGCTGTGGAAAGGGGGAAGCCAGCTGACATGGGCACCAAGCTGGCTGGCAAACTGGAGATTGGGGTGGGAGTTGTGTGGGAAGGAGTGGTGATGGCAGTAGGGACAAGCCCAAATCGATAGTGGCTCACAGTGTTCCTATGGAGACTGAAGGAGTACTTCGGTTCCTCCTATTCCCTGCCAAAATGAAATGAATGAAGATTCGAGGCCACTTATTGAAATTGTCTCTCCTGGCCTCAACTCCTTTGTCTATTCCTGACAGGCAGCTTAAAGTCGGGTCCGATGTTACCCCATTCAAGTGGGGCAGTTTGTATTTTAAGGGACACAAAATCTAATTGTCAGTTAGTAACCAGAGCCTTTATGTCACTGTGAGTTTAATTGCTTGGTTGGTGAAGTTTGCAGGTTGCAAAGTGTCATGTTTTCAGCAGCAGGTCAGAACACTCAACACTTTTTAAAATGAGATTTGGACTGTGATATCTGTGCTCAGTGACAAATCATCTAAAAATGTATTGATAGATCTATTCGTGATTGAGCACCTTTAATTACCATTTGTAATAATACCGTTATTACCATGGGTGGCATGGTGGCACAGTGGAGCACCGCTGCCAAAGAGCTCCAGGGATCTGGATTCGATTCTGGGCTTGAGTCAGTGACTGTGCAGAGTCAGTACCCGCCCCCCCCCCAAAATCTGCGTGGATTTCCTCGGGGTGCTCCAGTTTCCTCTCGCAGTCCAAAAGACATGTTCATTAGGTGCATTGGCCATGCTAAATTCTTCTGCAGTGTACCCATACAAGTGCCGGAGTGTGGCGACTAGAAGATTTTCACAGTAACTAACTTCATTGCGGTGTTAATGTAAATCTACCAGTGACACTAATAAATAAACTTAACTTAAACGTTATTCAAACCATTTGATTGAAACACCAGTTTTAAACTAGGAGGATGGGGGAATGAAAGGAATGTGCGTGCATTCATGCGGTTAATATAATCTGAAGATGTTTACCTGGGCTCCTACCTGTACCCAGTTATGAGTGTTGGGGTTTCTGTGATCAGAGGCTCTGAGAATACTTGCTGGCAGTCAGTTATGGAGGGGGAGACGATCTATGGGGCAGCTTTCCGGCTGCGCTCACAGGGGTGGATGTAGAGGGATTGAGTGAGACCAGGGCTTTCTTGTGCGGCTAGGAGGTGCACAACTGCTCCCCCCCCACTGCTCAGGTCTCCAACTAATATTGCCATTATCATTTAGAGGATTCCCTCTTCCTTCCAGCAGGCCAAATCTGGGACATGATGGGAAGGCAGAGGGGAGTAAGCGAATGGCCAATTTTAACTGCTCAGCAACTTTGCAACCCCAACCTGGGATGGGGATTGTTAACCTGAAAGTCTGTGGTCTTTTTAACCCCCTTTGCCTGATGGAGACCACTACAAGAGGAACAAGGGAACTGCTCTTTATTTCTCACCCCAGTCAATATTAAGTTGAAGGCAGCAAGGGCACCTGTTCAAAACTGGCACTGTCCTCTTTTAATATGCTGATCAGGCTTCACTCTGCAATCACTACCTGAGGTATGAGTAGATTAACCTTGCCAGGAATACCATATAGGACCAGAAGAGACCCAGAAAAGTACATTTTATATCTTCCTTCTATTTTCCTTGGAGAAGAGGAGTGTTCCTCTGAACTTCATGAGAAAGTGTGGGGTCTCCACTTCCCTGGGTTCTTCCACTCTCTCTAGATTGTGATTCCCCTCCTGGAACACTTACCCTGTGTTGAAGACTCGTCCTGTGGACAGCAATCTCCTTTCTCTTCCCACTCCCCCACCCCTACCCCGTCAATTATATGGGGGCAGCACAGTGGTTAGCACTGCTGCCCCACCACGCTAGGGGCCCAAGTTTGATTCCCGGCTTGAGGCATTGCCTAAGTGGAGTTTGCACATTCTCCCTGTGTCTGTGTGGGTTTCCTCCCACAATGCGAAAGATGTGCTGGTTAGGTGTATTGGCCATGCTAAATTCTCCTTCAGTGTACCCTGAATAGGCGCCAGAGTGTGGCACTAGGGAGTTTTCACAGTAACTTCATTGCAGTGTTAACGTAAGCCTACTTGTGACACTAATAAATAAATAAACTTTATAATGATCGGAAAGCAGTTTTCTGCCAAAGTTGTGGTTTTTTGTTGTAGTGCTGGTGTGTGGCTTTTTTGAGTCTTGGCTGTTAACATCATCTGCCCACTGCTGCTCGTGCACGTGCATGAAGTTTGCTTTGGCTATGTTCTAATCTTGGAGTTAAAATTGAACTGTATTTAACCATGAACTCTGTCTCAATTGCATGTTCTTGCAGTTCACATGTGGGCTGCTGCTATTCCCATTCCATTACTTATCTCACGATAGATTTTAGTTTTAGAGCCATTAGTGCACTCCAAAGTGACATGACGTACAGAGTGGCCAGAATGGGTATCAGGAAATCTCTCCAGGTCTCCAGGCAGCTCTTCAGTTACAGGGACTCATCTGTACAGTATTTTTGCAGCTGGCAAATCTTAAAGTCAAAGAGACTTTTGCATATTTACCTTCTGGAGCAGAATTGATGGGAATCGCTTTGAAAGTCAGGGGGAAACATTAACCACCCGATGCATGAGCAAAAGGTGATCCAAAGTCTAAAGAACTTTTCACAGCTCCAAACCGTCAGAAAGGCACTTACGCTTTTTGAAGTCGGTGAGCTAAGAAGTAATAATAAACACCATCATCTTACCGTAGGTCTTTGTCTTTCTTTAAATCAACTTCATTAGCGTTTCAGAAACATCATTTTCTGTGGTGGGAAGAACTTGTATTGACGTTTGACATTTGAAGGTCGAGGTTAGTAGGGGTGAAACTGATCTCTGGCTATGCTGCAACATAGACAATATAAAAATCAAACGCCCTTTATATATATTATGCTGCCTTTCCAGTGGCATCAAATGTGAATGGAAATTGGTGGCATGTGATTTGAGTGCCCAATTCACTAATGCCTGTTTTGTGCCACTGAAGAACATTGAATTAACCTCTTGTGAGCTTTTTCCCTGTGATTTTGCACCTTTTAGTTAATGTCATTTTATTCCCTAATACTGACAGGGACAGGTGACATGCTTTGCGACCAGTTCACTGCAGTAATGCAGCACTGAGGGAGCACCACGTTGTCAGATGTGCTGTCCTTTGGTTCATACCTTTAAATCAGCCAGTTCAAAATGGATGGTAAAGATCCTGTGGTGCTGTGCAAAGAAGACAGTTCTCCTAGTGACAAGTTTAAAACTCTCCAATTTAAAACACAATCCCCACATGTAACTCCCTTTTTCGTTTAGAATCCTATTTGTGCAAATACAATCTAAAGAGAATGGGCCTCATTTTTGTTGGCTTTAAGTTTCAATGGAAGCAAATACAATCATACAAATGCCCAATCTATACATGGGTATTTATTACCCATCCTTTGTTGCCCTTGGAGGGCAATTGAGAGTCAACCACATTGCTGTGGCTCTAGAGTCACGTGTAGGCCAGACAGGTAAGGACAGCAGATTTCCTTCCCTAAGGGATATAAGTGAACCAGATGGGATTTTCCGACAGCTAACAATGGTGTTATAGTCATCAGTAGATTCTTAATTCCGGATACTTTTTATTGAATTCAAATTACACCATCTGCCGTGGTGGGATTCGGACACGGGTCTCCTGAACATTAGTTGAGTTTCTGGATTAATAGTCTAGCGATAATACCACCAGACATCACTCCCGCTTTAAGAAGAAAATGTGATAGTACAATATTGTGCTACTTATCCCAAGCTGGTGTTGTCATGGTAATGGCAACAATCTACACGCACTGGTCCAGAAACTGAAGTTGGAATCATTACGTGAGTGGAGGATCAACCGCGTGGTTCTAAATAATAGTCGATGCTTTCAACAAACCAATCATCAGTGCTGCGGATGGGATCATTTGACAACTTTGTTTTAAAAATTTATTCTGCAGCCACTTATTGAAATACATGTCAGGATTCTTCTAAAAGCCACATAAAATGAGCAATAATGCCTCATTGAAAATAGAACAATAAACCAACTTGCAACAAAATTTGCGAAAGCACGAATCACACAATAGTTAACTTTTGTGGAGATAAGAGACAGTGCTAATTTTTTTTTGGTGGGGGAATGCATGGACCGTGCTGCAAAAAAAACATGATCCCCATGTGCTGCCAAATTTTTTTATGTCCGTTCATATAAAGAGAATGGGCCTCATTTTTGTTGGCTTTAAGTTTCAATGGAAACACAGAATGAACAGTGCTCCCACTAATTGAGGTATAATCTTATGCACAAACTTTATAATCCCACACCCACTAGCCATCCTGAAAATTGATACTGGAAACATTCAACAGGTTAGACAGCATCTGTGAAGAGGGAGTTAATGGCTAGAATCTTGCACTCTCCCTGGTGGAAAGATTGGAGGCAGGATGAGCATTTTCTTAGGCTGAATGGTGGCAAAGTGGAACCCTGCAGTCTTCTCACCCCTGCCAGAATTAAGTTCTGGGCGGGAAGTCTCATGGTCAACCACCCTGTCTGCTGCCAATTGAGGCCTTTAAGTTGCATCATGAGCACTTAAGGGCCTCATCCTGCTGTTGCTGGTGTGAACTGAGTGTTTGGACCAGGCAGGGAAGGGGGCCCAGTGAGAGCCACCCACCTGCCCTTGCTGCTGACCCCTGACACCCTTCTCTCATTAACCCTCCTCTACCATTTACTTATCTATGGCTTGGGTTGCTCTGCAATCCCAGGTCTCAAGTGCCAGTCCATCTGGCAGCAGCCATAGTCCCCCCACCCCCCACGCCCCCGATGCCTCAACAAGATTCCATTCAATGTCTTAGGTCAATAATCTATCTTCAGACCTAGTGCCATCATTCCCCACAGGCCACGTTAAATCCTACTGCAGTAATTTGTTCTCCATCAATTAAATCATTCATTATAAATATATCTGCAGAATAAACACTCCTGATATGTGCAAAAATTTGTTCCCCAAGTTCCAATCACAGTTGGCATCTGTATAATGCTTGCTCTTTGCTGGAAGTTTCTGAGGAAACCAGAAAAAATTGTCCGCTGATATAGTTTTAGTTTTCGTGGCAAAGTAATTTTATAGCCATGAAAGGCTTTGTTGAACTAAATACATAAGCTTTGTAAAATTCATTTTTATGGGATGTGGGCATCACTGGCTGGGTCAGCATTTATTGCCCATCCCTAACTGCCCTCCATTTCAGAGGGCATTTGAGAGTCAACCACGTTGCTGTGGGTCCGGAGTTACATATAGGCCAGACCAGGTAAGGGTGGCAGATTTCCTTCCCTGAAGGACATTAATGAACCTGATGGAGTTTTTATGGTCGTCATTAGACTTTTCATTCTAGATTACTATTGAATTTAAATTCCACTATCTGCCTCGCTGGGATTCAAACCAGGGCCCCCAGAACATTATCCTGGGTCTCTGGATTGCTAGTTCAGTGTTAATTCCACTGCGCCAGTATCTCCCCTTATAGTAATCATAGAATCCCTACAATGCAGAAGGAGGCCATTTGACCCATCGAGCCTGCACCAACTCTTACCCAGGCCCTATCCCCAAAACCCCACATATTTATGCCACTAGTCCCCCTAACCTATGTATCTTGGGACACTAAGGGACAATTTAACATGGCCAACCCATCTGACTGACACCTCTTTGGAGTGTGGGAGGAAACCAGAGCACCCAGTGGAAACCCATGCAGCCACGGGAAGAAGATGCAAACTCCACTCAGACAGTCATCCAAGACCAGAATTGAACCCGGATCCCTGGTGCTGTGAGGCAGCAGTGCTAACAACTGTGCCACTATAGGTATAAAAAGATTTAATTGTTTTTTTTTCTCTCCTTAATCAAGGTGAGGAATTCCTACATGGCACAAATCCTTGCCTATACCACTCTGTATGGGCTTTACTCATTCCAAAACACTGGTTAATACATTTTTAGTGATTTCATTTTATTCCTGTTGAAATATTAGGTTGATTTAAGTGGTTTAAAGTGTTGAATAATAGTGACATGTTCTTGAAATTCTGTCGCAAGTAGATTCCGGCTTTGGTCAATAAAGGAATACAAATGATATTAGATCAGCTCCCTGTAGTGCACCATCCTGATCATCACTTCCAAAATCAAAGCGATTCCCACCCCTTTCTATTCAAATATACATCAATAGAATATTCATTTGATAATAGATTTGCATCACAGAAGACCAAATCCGAGACACTGAGCTAAAAATTAACTTGCAGATCACCATTTCAAAGCGATGTTCCATAGTCAACTTGCTTCCATTATACAGGATCAGACAGTGCTGTGGGCCATTGCTATCCTTTGCATGGTGTTCTTCATTGATACCATTGAAGAAAGCTACCTGAGCCATGATCCAAGGCACTGTCTGCCTCCAGGGATTTGACCTAGTCTACATAGCACTGTTTGAAGTAGCGATGTGTGCAGCTTGTTTAGCCCGCTAAATTTTCATCGTGCAACCGCTGGCCACTCTGTAATGTCGGCCTTGCTCTTACAATGTGGATGTCCCTGGGAATGGAGTGAGTGTAAGGACTCCCTGCACCAGGTGTACCCACTTTCTTGGCTGAAGAGGCCCAGTGGGATTAATGGTCTCCAGATGGGTGTAAATCAGCCCAGAGGGTTTCCCAGGCAATGCAAGTACCATCAAGTCCTGATTTTTAATGAAAGTCTCTTCATTGGCCTCTTGCACAGAGGACACGTTAAGGTCTGCGTGGGGGAGGCGATGGTGGGTGAGCTCTTGGCAATCCTCTCACATTGGGCTGGCGCCAAATTTTCCAGCTGTGTGAGATAGTTGGGAACTGGAGATGTATTTGTGGTGGCACAGAGGCCCATCTGCCCTGCCCACATCCGTTACATTGTTGTTAGCCCTGTGAACTCTCGTGGAATCGCTAAAGAGCAATACAGTAGGCACAATCCCAAATTGACTGCCAGGCTTATAGCTTTTTGAGGCCTGAGTGTACATCATTTACTCCCACCACCTCCCCCACACCAAATCCAGTTGCGTGAATGAGGTATTGTAGAGCGCAGGAGATAATTATGTTGGCTCTAACTTTTTTTTCAATAAGCGCTTTATGTGTGGGAAATATTCATTTTGAAATTCCTGATTCTCTTTTTTTAAAATAAGGCGAACTACAAAGTTTAAAATATGTTTATTTGCTTCCTGAGGTAAAAGGCTGGATCTAAGACCGAGAGGCAGACACAAGCCACTTCAGTTATGTGCACCACATGAGTGTGAGTTCAACACAAAGTGTCCTCTGCTTTCCCTCAGGCGGTCCTCGAAAGCCAACCCCTGTTTTTCTAAAGTGGTCTTGAGCATTAAAATCTGAGGGAGTAAAATTTCAAAGAATCTTGACACAATGCTGACTTCTTTCTGAGGCCTTTGATTTCTTTTCCTCTCTTAACACTACAAATTGATCAAACTGACTGAATAGATTTTTTTTTAAAAAACCACTCCCTTCCTTCCTCCTTAAACCAAAACAGTCCTTGAAATGAGCTTGGGTCTGTGCGAATGGAAGCCCTTTTGTTTAGTCACAGAGCACAGTGAAGTGAAGCTAGCCGCATAGCCAGTGACCTGTCACTCATGTTGCCGTTTAGTATGCTCGCATTCACTCGTACTTCTCAAGGAAGAAAATGACCTTAGCTGGAATTGCCTGGGATTTGAGGTTGCAACCTGCCGTAGGGTTGCCACCTGTATGGAATTGGACCGGAAAGTCTGGATTTTTAAACAGGCTATCTGGAAATTTCCAAAATGTAAGCCAGATGTTAAAAGTTTGTTTATTAAAACTGAGGGAAAATTTCTCACTTACTTCTATTTCTTAGAGGAAAGCTCTGGTTTAGGCTTAAATATTTTAATGAATTTTCATTAGCAGGAAGGAAAATACCAAAGCTGAAGCTGTGATCTTGCCTCCACCCTGGCAGTGTTCTGCATCTCCCTGTCTTATGACTTTGGAATGATAAGACACTGGAATTTTCTGTGTGACTTTACTGACTTGTGTTAGGCCAGATCCATAAATCAATATGAGTGGTTGACACTATCTAGAGGAGGGGTGGGTTTGTCCAGCTGTGCTCGCCCCAAGACCGGAAATTCCTGCCCAAATTCAAGGTCTGTCAGTGTCTCACCTGCTACGATTCCAGCAGAGAAAGGAAGAGACGGGAAATTCTCGGCCCTGATCTCCTTATGTTGAGTGAGGGATAACAAAACTTTCAGGGGATTAATCTCAGACAGTTAACCCATGAGCTTTTAGTCCGAACATAGGCTGGAATTCCCTGACCCCACCCGTGGCTGGGACTCTCCTGCTCCGCTGCAGGGAATGGAATTTTGGCTGAAAGGTGGCAGAGCGAACGAGATCGGAGTATTCTGGCCATACTCAATCTGCCAAGTAGTTTGAATAGGGCATTACTTTAAAACCGGCATTTTCTGGAGGTGGTTTTGAATGTCGGGGGTAAATGACCACGCAGCAAGCGTCAGTGGATTGAGGATTGGAATGCACTTCGGAGAGTGTGGTGGGGGCAGGTTCATTCGAAGCACTCAAAATGAAGTTAGACTGAAAGAGAAGAATGCGCATGGTTATAGGGAGAGGGCAGGAAAATGGCACTAACTGAATTGTTCATTTGGAGAGCTGGTGCAGCCACAATGGGCCGAATGGCCTCTTTCTGCACTGTAGCAATTCTGTGACCCAATATTACCAAGCTACTTTAAAACTAACTCCAAATTTGAACAGTAATTCTTTGACTCAGATTCAAACAGGAATATAAAAGTCCCCAGAACATACAACTCGAACAGTTACCTGCTACCTATCACAATACTGGGAATAACGGAAAATTTTATTCACCATTGTAAATGGCTGAAATATTAGAAACAAACAATGTAACTCACAGCCTGTAGGTCAAAGATTTATTTGTTTCTGGTGAGTAACATTTCACATAAATGACCTCTCATATCCCTTGTCCAAAACTCTCAGATGATGAGATCAGAGTTGAAGATTGGTTCAGTTATTTTAGCTTGGGATTCCATTGTCAGCATTAGGCACTCCCAGGTAAATTAGATGTGCCTGAACCCCAACCTCAGGAGAGCATCTTCTACTGCACTGGGCTGTTTCCTAAACTTCCCTATCCATGGTCTCGCATGGTAATTAATGGCATACATAAAGCTGTAATAGGCCTGTGCAGAAACTGGTTTGAGACAAGATGGAGATTTTCATCCTGTTATTCCAGGCTGGATTTAAACCAAAGCTGAAAGTCACCCCATTGCACCCACTGACACTTATTTAGGTTAGTATTGAAAGAGCAGGCTGTAGTCAATCTAAACATGCCAGCCATTGGTGACCCATTTGTCTGTGTTTGCAGCGAAATGGTGGGTTTCAGATTCCTTGTACTCTAAAGAGCTGATTGATCAGCCACTGTGGTTCCATGAAGAATGAACAGTATTAACTGCAAGCCAGATGATAAGATATGATAACAACAAGTCTGCCCTGAGTGAAGTAAAGGTTTGAAAATGCTTATCTTTGCTGGAACCTGGTGCCTTAAAAGGGAGCATTTGGTAAAGATCTGCACCTGCGTGATGAGGCAAAAGATGTCATCAAAGATTCAAGAGAAGGAATGGATTAGAGATGGAGACTTTTAACATTAAGATGTAACTCCCAAGGTGCTGTTTTTTTTCCTGTTCTGTTAAAGCTTTGAGGTTAGTTGTTTATTGAGTGTTGGCGAGTTTGATTTGGACAACAAACATGGAGGTGAGGAGTACAGCAAGATTAGGTCTGCTGGTATGCGATTGTGGGAGAAAGGTCAAGCTATCTAAAAGATAAAACGTGGCCTTACTTGTAATCAAACTGTTCTTTTTAGGTTCCAGTTTTCTCATCTAGAGATTTATGAACCTTTTAAAGTGTTGTTCAAGGAGTTTCCACATCTGAATTATGACAATGGCTCATAGGCATTTTTCTTGAAATGTCAAATCTAAACACTCATTGATTAAAACGTTTGGGAGGTCACAAGGTCAGAGGCTGTATAAAACCTGTGTTTTCTGGAAGAGATCTCTAATATTCTGCAGGACTGAATTGGTTGAGTTAATGCTGCATCTTAACAAAGGCTAATTTTTAAAATCAAATTTGGTAAACTTTGTCACTTCATTGTCACTTCAATGTCTAAATTCTCAAGTTAATCATTCCTGGTCATTCACGAGAGTTGTTTTTTAAAAAATTTATTGATTAGCATCACAAGTAGGCATACATTAACACTGCAGTGAAGTTACTGTGAAAATCCACCAGTCGCCACACTGTGGCACCTGTTCAGGTACACTGAGGGAGAATTTAGCATGGCCAATGCACCTAACCAGGGTTAATGTACATTTGGAGCATTTTAGATTACCCATTGCATGACTGTAAACAATGTCCTGAAAAGGAACAATAAATTTGCATACTACTTCAGAAAAATTATGTTTGCTTTGGTTAGATTGTTAATATTTGAAGCCTTCAAAGTTTTTTAGAAAGGCACATTTGCACTATTGATATCATTGTACAGAAGACTCGAGTGTGATTGCCTTTGGAATTTAGTTCCGATTTGTAAAAGTTTAATGAACTGTAGGCAATCAGACATAAATACTGTTCTGCTGCATTTTGCCATTACTATGATCAGGTTTAATTGTGTTCACTCTGTCTTGCTGGTTGACATACAATGGTTTAAATGTGTAACACCTACAGCAAAACATCATGATTCAGCATTTTATTGGTTATAAAGTTTTTTTTTGGGTGGAACAGTGGCAATGCCTGTTGTTTTTACAAAGCCTGCTGGACAATCTACAACAGGGATGGATGATTGGTAATATGGGAAAAGCAGTGGATGCGTAACGGGAATATTTGTGGAAAAGGCACAGCAGCATCATACAATCCTTCCTTGGAAAGGACATTCACTTGATTTGTGGAACAGCCTATTACCATGGTTATTGGTATTGAATGCTGTGACAGTGTTACTTCACAGCAGTGGCATTATCCCGCCAAGTGGGTTAATTGTGCAGTACAAATTTGTAACAAAAAATGCTGGTGATGCTGGGCCTTTATTATGTGCTGTCTCCTGCATTAGGTTAAATTAACCTAATTCATTGTCAGCCATGGAATTCATTGCTTTGCCGCAAGGTATAATATTGCAACTTTTAATTTAAAACAAAATCAAACCATGTCGTAGTTACAGATCCAACCTGGATGGGTCTCTCTGTTGGTTTGGAATCTGATCAGCAGATTTGTAACACTCACGTTTATTTCTTTATCTGTTCAGTTATTCTTCCAGCTGCAGTTATAAATGTTGCAGGCATCTCTCCCTATCAAAGAGGGTTTTACTGCGATGACGACAGCATCAAGTACAGCTATAAGAAAAGTGTGGTACCCAATCTCCTGCTCTTAGCAGTGGGAACACTACTGCCAATTGCTTGTGTAAGTTTATATCTGCTGGTGCATGGCCAAGCCAAGACAAAGTGAAATGTGGCGCTTCTTGACAGTCATTCTTTTCTTGATGGATGCTCCGAATCTTGGCAGTTCAGTGGACTGTGCTCCATATATTTTAACGAGCATCACGGAGGTTCTTTTAGTTGAACAACTTGAGATGGTGGTCAAGCCTAATCCCTGGAAGTCTATATGTTATTCAGTAATTTCATAGAATCCCTACAGAGGCCATTCGGCCCAATTGAGTCTATACCGACCCTCTGACAGAATATCCTACTCAGGTCCTGTCCCCCTGCCTTAATCCTGTAACCCCACACATTTACCATGCCTGATCCATTTAATCTGCACATTTTTGGACAACAAGGGGCAATTTAACCTAGCCAGTCCACCTAACCTGCACATTTTTGGACTGTGGGAGACACTGCGCAAACATGCAAACTCCATACACATAGTCACCCAAGGCTGGAATTGAACCCAGGTCCCTGGAGCTGTGAGGCAGCAGTGCTAACCACTGCGCCACTGTACCAGCCAGTTTCTGTGATTTCCTCCTGAGGAAATCAAAAACACAATTTAGTTTTAACAATCACATGCACACAAAAAATATTTGGGAACCCCAATCTCAAAAGTGTGTTTATTATGGCATCAGAGGAATATTTTTAGCTTCCAACACCAGCAATGCCTTTTGGACTCCACAGTGATCTCACTGTTCTGAAAGGCACAGAAAGGGATAAGGGGAGGCTTATATCATCTTCATATCAGGGTTTAACCCATGTCCCATGAAAGGGCAAAGCCCTTTCCTGTCATATGTACATCATTAAGCAGAGTTCTATATTTAAAAAAACAAGTGGAGCGAAAAAGAAATGTATAAAATAGCTAGTGAAAAGGAAGTGTCAAAAAAATGAGGTGGGGATCAAATGAAGTGAAGAAATGAAGAATTATGCAAGTGTTTCAAAGAGTTATTAGGGATTAGAGGATTAATTGAGGTGTCAGGTCTGCTCATGCACTTACAGCCTTTGTAAATCTGTGTGATTAGTTACAATACTAATTACAAGACAATTACTATTGAAGGATTTCCCTCTGTTTACATATTAATTCCCATCAGCAGGGAATCTTCAATCCACAACTAAACATGTGACAAACTAGTCTCATTACAATCTAAACAGAATAAATTCTACTGAAATTACTAATAATTGACTTCATGCATATTTTTGCCATTAAAAATGTTTTACAAATAGTGTGCAAATAAAAATGTATGAATTAATCTTTTTTTTGAGCATCAAACTTTAGGTGGCTTGATCATCCCATCGTACAAGTGAAACAACAGGCATTTTGGGGGTAATTCTAACAATTTCTACCATCTATAATGCACGATTTATGAGTGCACCATGAGGTTTGGAAGAGTAAATGGGATGGGAAGGGGAACCTTGGAATTAGTGAATGGAATTTTTTCTTGCAATGCCACATTTTACTCTGTTGAAGCAGTTGTGCCCCTAAGCTGTTTGTCGTCTCTGTTACTTACTCTTGCTTTGTCTGTGTCTGTTGTCGTCCTTTCTATTAGCTGGCCTCCCTTTCCTGGTTATCGAAACTAGCACCATCAAACCTTATAAGCGTGGATTTTACTGCAATGACGAAAGCATCAAGTATCCCTATAAGAATGGAGAAACAATCAGTGATGCTGTGCTTTCTGCTGCTGGTATTCTAATCACCATCCTGTCTGTAAGTCTCCAATCACTTTGATCAAATCAATTGTGCCTTTATGTCTGCTAGCTGAAAGCAAGCCATAAATCTGCAGAATTCCTTCACAAAGTCTACATCCTTCATAATGCCATTTCGAAACCGGTGAACATTACACCAAAAGGTTTCAACAGGAAGCACAGAATTGTAAAATTATTTCTTCTAGCCAAAATTTCTAGTGATATAATTAGATTTATACCGAAAGCCTGGAATTCCTCATTCTTTTGGTGCAAAGAAAGGCATAGTGGTGGCATACGGAGATGGGATGTCAGATTTTCCTGAATTTCACCTAAAATCCGGTAAAAGGTGCACCAACCTCCAAAATGGTAAATGTGTTCAACTAGCAAGATAATGAAAGCAAAACCTGCTACCCCATGATTTGCTCCTTTTATACCAGAAATGATCCTGCCTTAGATAGTAGGGGAGGTAATGGTGTAGTGGTATTGTCACTGGGTTGGTTTTCTAGTGATCCAGGGTAATGCTCCCTGGTTCAAATCCCACCACTGCAAATGGTGATGGCCTCAAAACTCTTCTGGTTCACCAATGCCCTTTAGGGAAGGAAATTTGCCATCCTTGTTTAGTTTGGCCTATATGTGACTCCAGATCCACCGCAATGAGGTAGACTCTTCAAAAGGAATACCCCCCACTCCCAGAGCAATCAGGGATGGGCAATAAATGCTAGCCCAGCCAGCGACACCCACATCCTATGAAAGAGTATTTAAAAAAGGAGGGAAAGTCACCTTCATGACTTTTCAAATTGGGAGTTGGTTGGCTTTCAAAATCCACAAACTTTCCCAGCTATTCCATTCTGTTTCCTCTTTTAACTAATTCAGCTGCTTTCATCTGAAATGAGGCTTTAATTTTTTTGTTTGGACATGTTCCCTTGATGAGGGAAAAACCACATCTAAAATTTCATCATATAAAATGACCAGCCCCAAACCTTCTCACCTTGAAGTCCCTGCCAGGAATATCTCCATACTACGGTGGCAAAGTTTCAAAAATAGTTTTTCCTAGCGAGTTTACTACATTTTTGGTGTCTATAGCAACACCATCGCTATGCGAATTGGCTGCTCTTGTAAAATGTGTGTCGGGATGTTTATCTACAAGGCGGTTCTCATTTTGAGGTAATGGTGTGTTAAAGAGGCCCTCAGGATTCCGAAATACTAAATTAACCAATCAAGCTAAAAGGTAAAGAGAAATGGTTATGATTGAGAAAATGGAAGAGGAATTTTAAAAAAATTAAAACAGCAACAACCTTGGAAGGCCTGGGATAACATCAAATTTCCAAAAGGCTTTGAAACTGGGAAAATTAATTACTTTGGCAACATGCCGTTAAACTAAGATTGTTGAAACGTATGCAATAGATTCTGCAGATTCCATGAAGGATTTAGTGATTCTTTTCCTCCTTTTCAGCCTACAGTGCTCTCCAGCTGTGGCTGTACACATTGTGCCTCAACCTCCAGGGTCGTTTCAATTACTATTTAGAATGCATGTCTGAGAGTAAGGCAGTAATGATTGAAATACTTCCTAGGTAATTTCTTGCCCAGCCCACTTGCATTTCCGTGGCTTAAGCATTTGTTGCTTGGATTCTTCCACTATGGCTGTACTGTCATCCAAGGTAGATAGTGCAACAGCTGATCAGGAACTTAGCAAGATGATTTCAGAGATTGAGTTGCTATTTACCATAAATTCCGTTAAAAGATCGATCCAATGTTGTGGATTGTACTTTGGCTTTTCACCTTTGGGATCTGCATTCAGAGTTCAAAGATGAACACCTCCTTTGCCTGTTGGCTTAAGGATCAGCTATGAAGTGAGTTTGAACAACCTTGAACCAGTTCCTATTGGGCTACTGTAATGGTGCTTTGAACTTGGAGATGAGGTACGCAGAGTAGAAGGAGCATGACCTCCAGCCTGTGATGCTTATGGCTGATGTTCAAATCTGAGATCCTCATTCTGTTGAGCAGAAAGTTGACTTTAAAAGGTTTTTAAAAAGACTGAGTAAAGTGAAAACATTTTATAGTTACAAGTGAACCCAATTTCCAAGTGTCATCTTTGATTATAGTTGCTGCAGAAAAGTGTAGTTGGCTGCCTCCCATTCCCAATGCTTCAGAATTGTATCTGTTATTGGCAGTGATTGAAGAGATTCATTTGTCAGATGCAACAATGCACAGAAAATGATGTATTGTAAACAGGGAGAGCCTTGGCAAAAACTATTTGTAACCTGGCTTCACCATCCTGACTGACTTATTCGAGCATTGGTATTAATTTGGTTTGATTGTGGTTCATGTTTCCCAATCCTCTGCACCTGTTCTATCTTTCTGTTCTGTGTCAACTCTGCATTTTAAATCACTGTAAGAATCTTGCTTTAAATTGATTGATGTGCTCTCCTCATGGGCCGGCAGCATGAATTTGCCTGAATCTTGACACAGCCCAGCATTAAACTGGCAATCTTGTTCAGAAAAGCCAAGTGGATGCGTATTAGAAGAAATGGCAGAAAGTGCATTGCACAGGATTAAGCACTCTTAAGGCTTGGATATCAGTATATTTTTGGGCATTCGCACAGAATTTTTTTCCATGTATATTCTGTGTCATATCTAACCTAGAGGTCCTTGACACTGATACTGGGCATTCAAAATGGATTAATTGTTTTAATCTGAGCCATTGGCATCCTCACTTGCTAAGCAAAAAAAAAACAAATTCTAGAAACTTACATTCTGAGTACAAATGGACTAAACAATCCCATTTGATTGATAAGAACATAGGAATTAGGAGCAGAAGTAGGCAAATTCAACCCTCCAAGCCTGCTCCGTCATTCAATCAGATCATAACAGATCTGTCCCTGGTCTCAAATCCACCTCTCTACATGTTCCCCATATCCCTTTTTATTAGAAATATGTCTATCTCCTCCTTGAAACCATTCAACGATTCAGACTCCACTGCACTATGGGGCAGCAAGTTCCTTTTTATTGGCTACTTTCTCCTTAGAAGAACAACAGCAGTTTATTAAGTCCAGCTCTTACATGTCTGCCTGCGCTCTGGGGAGAAGTCCCATACTACCCACACATGACCCTTAATGGTGCCACAGCATCCATGTGACCACCCGGTCCACAGTTCTCACATGGGTGATTATTGTGGTAAAGGATAAAGTTTGAAGAATGCATTATGCTACCAAACTGACTTTTTGCTCTGCCTGTTCTGGCCAATTGCTTCTATGTGAAGAAATGCAAAAACACCTAGGATATTTCCAAGAAAGATTAAAAGCCCAGGGAAAATAACCATTGGTAAATGGCTTTTGACAGTGCAC
This sequence comes from Carcharhinus amblyrhynchos, assembly GCF_965287045.1. Taxonomy (NCBI): domain Eukaryota; kingdom Metazoa; phylum Chordata; class Chondrichthyes; order Carcharhiniformes; family Carcharhinidae; genus Carcharhinus; species Carcharhinus amblyrhynchos. Next base: position 33,459,634 of record NC_137332.1, on the reverse strand, counting down.
TGTTCAGATCTCAGACAGCCTCTGGAGCAATCACAGTATTCACCTTAGGCCTGTTCTATATATATTAGATTGGAACCCTTTTCTTTATATGGATTATATTGATAGCCAAGTTCCGCACACATGAGGACAGCCTCAACTGGGATCTTGGGTCATGTCACACTATCTGTAACCCCCATGACTTGCCTGGGCTTGCAAAATCTCACTAACTGTCCTGGCTGGAGACAATTCACACCTCTTTAACCTGTGCTTAACCCTCTCTCCACTCACATTGTCTGTATCTGTGAAGACTTGATTACCTGTTAGGATTCACATTCTAATCATTATCTTGTAATTGAGTTGGTGTCCTGTTTGTGAACCCAACTCCCAATCACCTGATGGAGAGGCAGCGCTCTGAAAGCTCGCACTACCAAATGTTGTGAGACGTCTTACTGTGCCCACCCCAATCCAACGCCAGCATCTCCACATCATCTCTTTATTTGCAGCCGTTTTGCTTAGCCAAGCACTGGAATGCATTGGCGTTTCTCAATCATTTGACATCCTTAAGGCTGTGCACTGGATCAAACATATTATTCGAGGCAGAGTTTGATCAAAAGTAGCCCAACACATGAGACAAAACATCTCACCCACAAGAGGGAGAGAAGTTAGTAATAGAAATTGTTAACCAACACTGTCACTGCCTCACCTTTCAATTATCTTTGCTTGGGCATTGGTTAACACGTTTACCCCTTTATATTTGGTCTCATTGAAGCTATATAATTTAACCGGTTATTGTCTTGACACCTTATTGTCCTGACACCTGCCACTCCCAAAAAAAGCAGGTCCAGATCATGGTGGACACATCACCTCAATAATGTAATGAAATTCTAACACTCCACAAGGGTGTCTAAGCCTGAACTCCAGTCCTCCAGGCAAGGCTTTAGCCAACACCTGAGATGACATTATCATGAACTGAACCAAAGATACTTATTTCCTTTGAATTACATGAAACCTAATTTAATGCTGCTATCCTGAAACAGCAGTATGGTTTATTGTCTGTGCTCCCTTCTTCTGCAGTTAATCACTATTGGAAAAACATTTCACATTTACAAAGGACAAGGGCAGTAAGTGCACTGAAACTTTGCTACCTCTGAGTTCCCCTCTAAGTCACACACCATCCCAACTTGGAACTCTATCACCACTCCTTCACTGGGTCAAAATCTTGGAACCCCCTCCTGAACAGCACTGTGGGTGTTCCAACAACACATGGCCTGGAGTAGTTCAATAAGACAGCTCACTACCAGCTTCTCAAGGCCAATTAGGGATACATAGAAACATACATAGAAAATAGAAGCAGGAGAAGGCCATTTGGTCCCTGGAGCCTGCTCCACCATTCATTATGATCATGACTGATCATCAGGTTCAATATCCTAATCCTGCCTTCCTTTCACATCCCTTGATCCCAAGATCCTTCTTGAAATCACTCAACGCATTGGTCTCAACTACACTCTGAGGTAGGAATTGCACAAATTCACCACTCTGAAAATATTTCTCCTCACCTCAGTCCTAAAAGGTTGACTCCTTATCCTCAAACTATGATCCTTGTTCTGAACTCCGCCACCATTGGGAACACTCTTTCTGAATCCACCTCGTCTAATCCTATTAGAATTATATAAGTTTCTATGAGATCCCCTCTTGGTCTTCTAAATTCCAATGACTATAACCCTAACTGATTTAGTCTCTCCTTATATGATGGACTTCCCATCCCAGGGATCAGTCTGGTAAACCTTTGCTGTGCTCCCTCTATAGCAAGAACATCCTTCCTCAGATAAGGACACAAAAAGTGCACAGACTGCTTCAGGCGTAGCCTCAGCAACACCCTATACAATTGCAGTAAAACATCTCTATTCCTCTCATTATGAAGGCCAACATGCCATTTGCCTTCTTTACTGCCTGCTATACATGCGTGCTTACTTTCAATGACTGATGCACTATGTATCCATCTCTCTCAATTTACGCTCATTCAAATAATAATCTACCTTCCTATTTTTACTACCAAAGTGGATAATCTCACATTTATCTGCATTATACTGCATCTGCAATATGATGTGGATGGACAATAAATGCTGGCCTAACCAGCAGCACTCAGATCCCACGAAAGCTTTTGAAAAATTTGTCATGGATTTCTTTGGACTCAGTTCTCCAGTCAAAGTGAATGACTAAATGGTCATACCAAAACAGAAGCAAAATGAAAGGGCCACCAACAAAAATCATTATTTAAACCTAATCATTGTGTCCTGCTTCTATTCTGACAGAAAGTAGTAATAAATGTATGATAAAATGGGAATGATTTTAAAATCTCTTAGATACTAAGGGAGATAGATATTCTGGACAACATGGTGGCAAAGTGGCCAGAAACCCAGGTTCAGCTCCGGCCTCGGGTGACTGTGTGGTATTTGCACATTCTCCCCATGTCTGCATGGGTTCCCTCTGGATGCTCCAGCTTCCTCCAACAGTCCAAAGATGTGTGGGTTAGGTTGATTGGCCATGCTAAATTGTCCCTTAATATCAGGGGGATTAGCAGGGTAAATACATTGGGTTACGGGGATAGGACCTGGGTGGGTTTGTTGTCAGTGCAGGCTCGATGGGCCAAATGGCCCCCTTCCACATTGTAGCGATTCTATGAATATGGTGTAAAATAGTCTGACATCTCAGTAAATTATGACTCTCATCCATAAAACAAAAGATGATCAATTTGCATTATATTCAAAAATGCACAAACCAAATTTTTCCAATGGCAAAACGCATTTTATTTTTAAGTATAAGGGACACGGGGGTAATTTTGCTCCTTAATTTTATTCTAAAGAAGCAACAAGAACTTTTCTGAAGGCTGCTGCTGATCCCATTTGGAAACCGATAAATAATTGAGACCTCGGAGGCCCACAGGGTTGCTATGGAGAATGTAAAGCTTTGACAGAAGTAGAATCTATAAAGAAAATTAAGTAACGGTAATGAGACACTCAGCCAGAGGAACAAAGATGTTATAAACAACAAGAGCACTACAGGATAAATGTTTTTAAGCCGAAAAGCATTTATAACAATTCACAAAAAAGCTATAACATGTTTATGTAGCGTTTATTAAAAACATATCACTGCTGTAAATGGGTCCTTTGAGTTCTGAGACTGAAACTCCAATTTTATTCCAGCTGTGGTGAATTACAGCGTTCCAATTCCTCTGACATTTGAGATGTTGCTGTAAATTTTTGGCCCTCATTAGGGTCCTGTATGTTCTCAATTAAGTCCGTGGTGGACTACACACGCACCTGTGGTCTTTTGGGTAAACTGTTGCCTGATGATGAGATATAATTCGCTTAGTGAGATCTCCCAGGTCCAGAAAATTGCAAAGACCATGTGCAGATAATATAACCTGCATAAGTACTGGCTTATTATCCATTTGAATGTTACGCTGTCAAACCTTACACATCTGTGGGGGATATTACGGAATTGACATCACTCCACTTGTCTGCGACAGGCGATTCTGAAGCAGCATTTCTTTCTCTTGCTCTTTGGCAAAACTATCAAACAATTCCCTCCAGCAGTGATGGCAGGACTGTGCACTTCCTTCCCCTTCACTGTCAGAATCCCATTCTATGCTTGTCCAGCAGGAGGCAACATTCAAGCTGAAAAAGTTTTTTCAGACCCTTTGCCTGAAATGCAATTCTTTTTTCAATTTGACGTTCCATTTAAAAAACACATTGAAGTAGCATGGTGTTTTGTGGGTCAAGAGTAGCCTGATTTGTGTCTTTCCTGTTTTTCTTATTTCTATTGCAGTCAACAGAAATCAGGGAAAATATAAAACGGGTGGCCAATTGGCTATGATCCATTTTATACGATCATGCAAAGTCAAAATCTACCCGCTCCAATGAGAGATTGAGTTTGTCAGCAGCTGTTTGCACAGTGTACGATCAATGAAAGCTAAGTTGCCCCGCCAGATGTGATAGAATAGATTATTTGTGTGCTTGAGTGGGTTTGTTGCCTGGACGCCTCTGGAGGAGTCGTGCAGTACTTGCCAGAGTGGGTATCACGATGTGAGGTGGCCTGCTGCACACTGCATGACCTTGCCAACACGAAGGCACAATCTTTAGCACCAGCTATACCGCAAGCAGCTGAGAAGCAAGGGGGAAGAGGAAGGGAAAGGAGAAGGTAACATCATCAGCTCCTGAATCAGGGTTGATGTAGTTCTCATGAATTTCACTGCAGGAGACTGCAGACGGCCTTGGAAAATGGCTCTGGGTTCTTAAGGCCTGCTTGCAAATGGCACCATCTCAGCAAGAATAATAGTACTGTGGGTTTACTGGGATTAGCAAAGCTCCTGGCAGAGTGACAGGGATACTCCATGGAGCCATTGCCATTCCCCTGGGGAGATATCTCAGTAATCCTAGCAATGTATTAGATGACGGATACTGGATCGCTATAACACATCGCAAACACACTGTAATCCACGGCCGTGATGGCAGTGTGAGCTTGTATAATGGCAGTCTGACAGTCCACTGCAGCACTCTGATTTTGGATGACCACTCTTGAGCTACAGTGTAAGCTGCGATATTAGTCATCAAATGCTGCATGGTTGCGCAACTGTGCAGCTGGAATTGACCAGCACTTGGAAAGTAAGGGCTCTGAGCACAACATAAAACGTTATCTCAGGTTGGTGTTGGAGTCCTCCATGCTCCTTGACATTGACTCCAAGCTTCATGGCAGGCTTCCATGCAGCAACCATATTGTTTCACATCTCCTTCAACATTCTTCTGAAAGCTGTTCTATTGAAGAGCTTATCTGAGTTTTCTGCAGTGGGATCTATATGTGGCCTAGCCCCCTGGAGAACTGACACTTCCATTAATCCTTGCCCACACGTGGGCTTCAGCTGCCCTTGTGCCCAATGAATCGACTCATTTCAGATTGTGGGCTGAATTATTGTCTGGGTGCAGAGCCACGTTTCGACGCATGGATGGCCACACTTCGTAATTTTTTGGAGGAAATCTGATTTCCCTCTGCATTCCAGACACCACACAATTTTCTTCTGAGCATTTTGTGGGTTGGGAATCCCTGAATATACAAGACGCACACCCACCCCTGCTGAAGTCAGGACCCCCATTTTAGATGGGGGAACAAATATTTGATTGCCTCCTGAATTTTCATCTGGGGAGTAAGGGATGTTGGAAGTCCATTAAACCTGCACCAGATTTGAGAGTTCATGAAGCAAATAGCCTACTGAGGAGTCAGGAACATTCTGAGAGGTAAGTGTAAAGTGTTTTCACACCTACAAATTAGGTGCTGTGTTGTAATGTAGAAGTGTTTTTAATGTAGTGATCAATCTGTCATTTAAAGGTAAATTGACCTTTACGTTGGCCAGTTTTGTCTATTTGTTCAACTGCATTACAGTGCTTTTCCAATCGAAAAAAATGCATTGAAAAATGTAACACAGTGACCCATAAATTCGTGTTTTTTTTCAGCTGTGATTTAAATGACCCTGGTTTATTTAAAGAAAGTTTTTCATACTCTATGAAACCTGTGTCCCAACGTTAATTGACTGACAGTTTGCTTGGAATCGAAATGAGCACTCTCTGTTCTTTCATGCCCAGAAAGCAGACTATTGTTTGGACAGCTGTGGCTATTTTGAATGCTTGGCTGAGTTTCAATTGCAAATGGGTTTGTGTGCAGATGTTCTATTCATCTGAAAACATGTGAAGTTCTCATGAATGATTCTTCCTTTGATGTGGTTTCTGATTTCTTGACACAAACCAGAAGGATTACAGAAATGCCCAAGTATTTTTTCACATGGTAGAATGCATTTTCCCCACCATGTCATGATATCTGTTTGATAGAGGCTTTTATTGGATGTTGAGGGAAGATTTTCTACACAGAAATGTAGAGTATTTTCCACTGATGCTAAATTAAATTTGAGGACTCTTTGTATTGCATATTGAATGAGTGACTGTGGAAGATACATGTGGAGCATAGAAGTGTCATGGGTGATCTGAGGCAGCATGGAAGATAGATGGAGATATTATGGTGGTTTTGAGTGTTCAGGATGATCTGAGAGGTCATGTGGTACACATAGATATTATAGGGATGGCGCAATGATCTGAGAGGACATGGAAGATAAGTGGGGCAATACAGGTGATGTGGTGTGGTGATTTGAGGGGATATGCAGGATACATTGCAGGATAGAAATGGCATGGGAGATTTGAGGTGGCACAGACTGACATGCGGGTTTGTTTTGGGGGGTAAGGAATGCAAGGGGTGAGGTTTAGGGGGCCTTTAGACACTGGTTACTCCATTGAAAAATGGAGACGGGCCTCCCGCCTTGCCTATCTCCACAGCACACTCCTCTCACGCTCCAGCACAGCACTGCAAACTCGACCCCTGTGTGAAAATACAAACCTGACATGTGAAGTCACACAGGGGGCTGACGTGTTGTCTACGAGCTGCAAAAGTGCACAGGTTGGGCTGTCCTGAGTCCAGCGGGAGCTCTCTGACTTATATCTGTCCTATAAGATAATGTCAGTATCCGAGCTGGTGGCTGGGAACGTGTGAAATTAAACAATGGTTCTGTGCTTCATTCATTGCTCTCTCCTTTGTGACCTGCACTGCCTGGCTAGGTTGTATCTTTTGGGTATCTGAAAAAAAAGACACAAAGATAAGTTGTGACAAGGTAAGTGGGGGGGAGATGGAGGAATGAAACATTGCTTACATTGCAAGATGCAGTGCACCTCTCTTCCTCTCCACCATCTTCACTAAAAGGACGGAGCCGGTTTTCCACCATTTTGTGTACTTTTTATTGGCTCCCATTTGCCACAACTGTCCGCACCTGTTCTAGCCACAATGCACTTCTTTAAGAGGTTCCTGCCAGCTTTAAGCAGTGCCAGGCTAGCTCTAACTGATTGCAGCTAGTTAGGATTTTAGGCTCGGCACTGAATATGCACAGCCAATGAACAGTGTGGCTGGTGCTGGCGGCACAGAACTATCATTCAAAGGAGCAGGCAGGATGAAGTTGGCAAGATGCCAGCATTACTTTGTATGGGCGCAGATTACTCAGGCATCATGATCCCATTTTCAGACTCTTATCCATTTTAACCTCCTTTTGTCTTTATCTGAAGTGAGCAACTGACTAATAGGGAACCAGTTGCCTAACCTAAGAGGAGAACCAGGAATCATAAGGGGTAATTTTCTGCCTTTGCACTGCTGCTGAGGATCCTTACCCACCAAGAGCATATATTGGTAATCCAGGCTTGTGCTGTGCATAATTTTAAACACCATGAAGTTGGAAATTACTGAATGACTCTCATTGAACGATTTCTCATGAGCAGTGTAACGGAGGAACATAAATGTTCATTTTTTAAAAAAAAGTTACTTACAACCTTGTCAAGGTTATTTATCAACTTTGGTAATACTACTTTAGTGTAGCATAACGATTCGCTTACAGGGGAGGATAAAACAAAAGTATTACAGAGAACCCTCAGTTGACCTGTCTTGGCTGTGTCATTTTGAACAATAGCTTTCAACTCACATTTTCTACAACAATGGAAACAAAGTGGTGCATTTCCCCCCCTCTGGGCAATACCATTGTCTGTAACATGTTATAGCTCAGACAGTGCTTCCTGAATTAAAACTCGGCTTATTCCCTTGCAGAATTATCAGCCAGGGAAGTGTTTGTCTGTTAGGTTTACATTAAAACCTCTTTGTTTCTCAGACAAAAATGGGCTTCAAGGACAGCGCACAACACTGAATTTAGCAATAGCCTGCCCAACCCACTCATCTTTAGAATAAGCTACATGCCCAGGAAATGTTGCTCAGGGACCTCCAGGCTGCCGGACACTTGGCTGAGGAGTGTGAGACAGCAGCTGTTAGAGTTGTAGCTTGGTATGAAGGTGGGAGTTGTGTGTGCTGTGGCACAAAAGGGGAAATTCTTCAACACAGCAGCATGATAGAGTTCCATGAGCACCATTTGGTGTTGAGAAATTGGAGGAAGCCAGAAGGAATGTGACCTACTGGGAGCTGAAGGCCACCCTCCAATATCAGCACGGGTGTCAGTCGCAAGGAGAGAGATTTCCGATGATGGTAACACTTGGTCACCCAGCTTCTTTTACCTCTCTGCAAATGGGAAGGAGTGCAGCAGTATTATGAAGAGGTAAATGGCCTTCTCACTATCGCGCATGTTTCTTGAGGAGTATGTCAGATGACACAATATACTTGAATTTGGGTTGGCGAGGAGTTCTGAACTCCGGTTATCCGATTTGGGACATGTTAGCGAAATCTAAATTGCAATCCCGTGATGCTAACTTTGGATTCAGCATATTTTATGAAAGCAAAATATAACAGGTGACCTGTTTCCCATGTGCCATTTGTGTCAAGAATCTGATCTTTCTCATGTGAATCAAGAATCCAGCAACAGTGGCGGACTCAGGAGATGAGGTAAAGCTGGATGGCACCAATCTACTTGTGAAAATTAACACTTTTTGGACGATGTTGACCATTGGGATGAGAATTCATCCTACATGGACTTACCTCCACAAGCTAGTGGACTTCTTTGCTGTCAAGACTGAGACTATCCAATCAGCTGTCCCCCCTGCAGCCTCCCTTCCTTGTGCATGAGTCGCAAAAACCCAGCTTGCAGGTGCAGCAGGTGGTCAGGAAGGCGAATGGGATGCTGGCCTTCATAGCGAGGGGGATTGAATATAAAAGTAGGGAGGTCTTGCTGCAGCTGTATAGGGCATTGGTGAGGCCGCAGCTGGAGTACTGTGTGCAGTTTTGGTCGCTGCACTTACGCAAGGATATTTTGGCCTTGGAGGGAGTGCAGAGGAGGTTTACTAGGCTGATACCGGAGTTGAGGGGGTTGAGCTATGAGGAGAGGCTGAATAAACTAGGCTTGTACTTGTTAGAGTTTAGAAGAATGAGGGGAGATCTCATTGAGACGTATAAGATGATGAATGGGATGGATAGGATAGAGGTGGAGGGACTCTTCCCGCTCAAAAAAGACAGTAGGACTAGGGGGCACAGCCTCAAGATAAAGGGGAGGCGGTTTAGAACGGAGTTGAGGAGGAACTTCTTCACTCAAAGGGTGGTGAATCTCTGGAATTCTCTGCCCGTTGAAGTGGTGGAGGCTGCCTCGCTAAATATTTTTAAGAAGCGGGTTGATGGGTCTTTGATAAGAGAGGGGATTAAGGGTTATGGGGAGAGGGCGGGAAAGTGGAACTGAGCCACGCCAGATCAGCCATGATCTTATTGAATGGCGGGGCAGGCTCGAAGGGCTAGATGGCCTACTCCTGCTCCTATTTCTTATGTTCTTATGTTCCTCTAGCACACTTGGCCAATCCTCTAAAGTTTCTCCCTGACCCAGCTCCAAACTCACGTCATGCTCTTGTTTGTTCCCTCATGCCATCTTCCAGCCCATCTTGTCCATGAGACCTCCCCTTCTGTTCTCCTTTTCCACTAAAATGCTAATCATACAACTTCCCTTTCCGGTTGCTATGTTATCTGATATTGTTAGTGGTTTTCTTTCTCTGGATACTGCCTCTCTCCTCTGTATCAGTCACCATAACCCCTCTCCTCAAATAAACAATACTCTGCCCCCACTATCCTTGCAAGCTCCATCCTGTCTCTAACAATTCTTTTCCCTCCCAAATCCTTGAACGTATTATTGCCAAATCCATTCCCACCATTCCCGGATCTTTATGTTTGAAGTTCTCCTTTCAGGTCTCCGCACCTGTCAAAGTACCAAAATGTTTTTTTAATCAAAGTCAGAAATGACACCCTCACATGACTGTGATGAAGGTAAATTATCTCTCCTCAATCTGTCTGCTGCCTTTTACAAGATTGACCTCAATCCCCTTTTCCAATGTCTCCCCCCATTTTCCACGTGGATGGGACTTGCTCACCTGGTTCCACTCTTATCTAAAAGGAATATATTGTGGATCCTGGAGATCTGAAATAAAAATGGAAAGTGCTGGAAAAACTCAGTAGGTTTGTGGAGCGAGAAACAAGAGTTAATGTTTTGAGTTCAATGTAATTCTTGTTTTGGAATCTTTTCTCATCTATCATATTGTAGTCTGAGTATCACTTGCAATGGCTTCTCATCCCATTCATCCCTCTGGTACATTCCCCAAGGATCTATCCTTTTGCCTCTCCTATTTCTCACCTAGTTGCTGCCTCTTGGTGACACCATCCACAAACAATGTTAAGTTTCATATGCAGATGGATGATATTCAACTCTACCTCACACCTGCACCTCTCCCTGTTGCTAAATTATCAGATTGCTATCCACATCCAGTATTGGATGAGCAGAAATTTGCTGTAATTAACTTTAAGAAGATGAAAGCCATTAGCTCTCGAAGATTCCCTTTTGCTGGCAACGTTGAGGCTGAATCAGACTGTGGTTCCCAGTTAAATAACAGCTTACTTCTAAAACCTTTCTCTCAAATCTTTCATGGCCTTGCCCAATTGGCAGCACAGTGGCACAGTGGTTAGCACTGCTGCTTCACAGTGCCAGAAGCCTGGGTTCAATCCCTGGCTTTGGTCACTGTTTGTGTGGAGTTTACATGTTCTCCCTGTGTCTGCGTGTGATTCCTCCAAGTGCTCTGGTTTTCTCCCACAGTCCGAAAGATTTGATGGTTAGATGCATTGGCTATGCTAAATTCTCTGTATACTCGAGTGGCGACTAGGGAAATTTCACAGTAACTTCATTGCAGTAAGTCATTATGAGTCATAGATACATTTTACTTCCTTAATTCTGCAATCTCCTTCAGTCCCATAGCTCTCCAAGGTATCTGAGTTCCTTGAATTAATTTTGCCCTCTTCAGTATCCCTGATTTTACTTGCTCTAACATTGGTTGTTGTGCCCTCAGCTGACTATGCTCAAAGCTCTGAAATTCCCTCCGTAGCTCTTTGTCTCTCTACTTCGCTTTCCCTCACTCCTTACAACTTTTAAGCAACCTTAGACTTTCTGTCCTAATATCACTTATGGAGCTCAGTGTCAAAATTTGCTTTATTATGTTCTTGTGAAGTGCCTTGTAACTTTTTATTACAAGGCACTTCACAAGTTGTGGTTGTTTGTTTAGACATGTGGTAAAATGGCTTGGAAGGCGGTTTGCTCAATACATGCACACTTCAAAACTGTAGCTTTTTTAGGTAGTGGAAAGTAAATGATTACCAGTCCCATATAAAGAAAGGTTTCCATTCTCTATAGAATGCGAACCTCTAATTTGACTTGATAATTCTAAAGTTTTAGGTTTATTTATTAGTGTCACAAATGGGCGTACATTAACACTGCAATGAAGTTCATGTGAAAACCCCCTAGTTGCCACACTCTGGTGACTGTTCAGGTACAGTGAGAGAGAATTTAGCATGGCCAATGCGCCTAGCTAGCATGTCTTTTGGACTGTAGGAGGAAACCAGAGCACCCGAAGGAAACCCATGCAAACATGGGGAGATCTTCTAGCTTTTCCTGCATTAGGAAGAGTTCAAACAATACGCGATTCGAAAGAAATCAGTGTCATGTTGAAGAGGAAACCAAATCACACTTCTGAACATTTTGGGAGTTAGTAACATTTAAGAAATGAAAGCAATGTCTATTTATTTAGTGTCTTTACTCTAAAGACAGCCATTTAAAAAAAAATCAGTTTATTAAAAAAAACCTCAATGTGTGGATAATATATTACAGAATATTTGGCAAGAAAGAAAATCCTAAGTGTTCTAAATAGTAAGATGTGAATCATACATGAATGTGATTCACCAGCTGCTACAAACAGCAACTAGCTAAATGAATTGTTTATAGCTATCTTGACGTGAATGATCCGCAGCTAACTTTGAAGTGAAACACACATCTCACTCCATTTGGCTTAAAAAAACAAACTTTAAGAAAATAAAAGTTTTATTTTTAAGTTGCGCATTTTCTCAGTACACGGTCTTCACAATGCTTGGCCGCATGTCGCAGCTGTTGCCGGGAAGGCTGGTGAGGTGAGGAACGGGCAATAGCTTCTCCATAATATTTTGCTGTGTTATTGTCCAATAGGAGATCCACAGAACGAGGTCACAGAGCGGTTATTCCTCATTATCTCTGGTACAATCTGATAAACAGAGGATCATATTTTATTGGTGACCACGTCAGGCAGTGAAATTGGTTTTGCGGGGGGTGGGGGGAATGCACTTTAAAAAAAATCCAATCTGGCTTGTCAATGATTGCACTGCAACATCTGCAAAATGTCTGAGGCAGCACAAAGCTGTACGTGGCCAACATGGTGGTTAGCCAAGTGAGATCTCTAGGCCAGATATGTTGGGAACTGGGAGTGCTCCAAAACTTCCTGTGATGTAATAGCACCCATTCAACATCACCAGTAACTAAAGTTCAGGGTAATAAGATTAAAGTTTTTTTTTAGATGGGAACCAAAGTGATCAAATCGTCTTGTCATTTGTCATAGGGAATGGGATATTTGTTACTACATCTCTAGGATCCAGTTGTCTAGGTAATAACCTGCTCCTGGGCCTAGCCAAACATGCTGTTAACAGGACCGGGAAGCGGGTGACTGAGGGGGTCGTCCGACCCGACTGTCTGTCCCTATACCCCGTTATATTTGTGGCCGGGTGCTCTTGGAGAGAGGGAGCATGCAGAGTCTGAGGGCACCATCAAGGCCTTCCATGCCCATTGGGCACCGCAGGGACTGGGGGGTATTTTGCATCCAGCCCCTTCCAGGCTGAAGTGGGCAATATTTGCCACACCTCTCCCAGTCCGCCATCTAGACTCGAAACGTTGGCTCTATTCTCTCTCCATGGATGCTGTCAGATTTTCCAACATTTTCTGTTTTGGTATTAACCACTTAGGCTCTGTATACAAAGAGAGCTGAATACATTTCAGTCCCTCTCAGCAGAGAGAAGCAGGTGGAGTGAGCAGGTGGCTTCCACAGGATTGCAAGCCTCTGCACGGTGCAGAGTGCATTGACTACCTGCATGGTACTTTGCAGGCACGTGTGCAAATTCTAAGATGTACCACAATCAATAGGAATTCCAGTCGTATGTGGCCATACTCAATGCATTATGCATGTGAATGCCCAGTATCTAACAGTGGCCATGTGACTGTCCACTAGATGATTTGCATTTGAGCTACCACAGCAACCCAAAGATGGCTGCTAGGTATTGAGGGTTATCTGCTGACCACTTGGCTGATAACTTCAATGTGGGAGACCCACGGGCATGAGGGTATTTTGTATGTAATAAAAACACCAGATGTGATTGAGCAGATTAATGAGGTGCTCAAACATGCTCCTACTGCCTGGATTGTTCTGGTGAAGCTTTGCAGAGCGTGTCATAATATGCCATGCCCTAACCACCATGAATGAAGGACTAAAAGGGGAGGGAGATGGCAACTAACACATGGACTGTGGAGTCCATGATCCCCTCATCAGACTGAATTACCTGTGAGCCAAACTCCAATTCCCACACACGTTCCTACACCTCACTTTCCCTGTTTTACTGACACTCAGAGTCTACTTGACCACAGTGCTGAAAAATGTGCCTCAGTGAGTGTGATATGTGGGTAATGTGCCTGCCAGGGTTGAATATCTGACAATGTGTGCTCACAATGAGTTGTGGGTGTGAGGTTTGCACCCGTGTCTATTGTGTGAGACTGAGCTGGGTTTATGACTATGAGGTGAGAGCTGTGACCGATAAAGAATGTTGGGAGGTGAGGAAGTGGAGAACTGGTGATGAATTGAGCAATGTCATACATTTTTAGTTCCGTTCTAAGGATTTGGCATTCAGGAATGAATTTGCTGACCTTAATCACTCATGTGAGGCCATCAAACTTCTTTGGGCACTGCATCCAGATCTTTGCTTGCATTGACTGTGATGGTTATATGCTCCCATTGTCTTCTCTGAATTTGTTTGGCACACCTCTTGGACACCTATGGACTGAGTGCATCTCTTCTCCTGGTCGTCCCAATGGGTGGCACAGTGGTTAGCAATGCTGCCTCACTGTGCCAGGAACCTGGATTCAATTCTGACCTTGGGTGACTGTCTGTGTGGAGTTTGCATGTTCTCCCCATGTCCGTGTGGGTTTCCTCCAGCTGCCCCGGTCTCCTCCCACAATCCAAAGATATGCAGGTTAGGTGGATTGGCCACACTAAATTGCTCCTTAGTATCCCAAGAGATGTAGGTTAGGGGAATTAGCAGGGTAAACATGTGGGGTTGTGGGAAAGTGCCTGGGTGGTACCGTCTGTTGAAGAATCAATGCAAATTCAATGGGCCGAATGGCTTCATTCTGCACTGTAGAGATTCTATGACCTTGTGCAGCAGGGTCTCCACTGCAGCGTCTGAGAACTTTGGAAGAATGCTCAACATAAAATTGCACTGTTAGTCAATGTTCTTCATGCTCATAGTGCCTTACCCAGCCACTTCCAGCTCCCACAGCAATTACTAGAGGGCATATGTTTAAGGTACGAGGGGCAAGGTTTAAAAGAGATGTATGAGGCAGACTTTTTACACAGAGAGTGGTGGATGCCTGGAACTCATTACTGGGGAAGTAGTGGAAGCGGATACGATAGTGACTTTTAAGGGGCATCTTGACAAGTACATGAGTGAGATGGGAATAAGAGCGATATGGTTCCCGGAAGGGTAGGGGGTTTTAGTTAAGTCAGGCAGCATGGTAGGTGCACGCTTGGAGGGCCGAAAGGTCTGTTCCTGTGCTATAATTTTCTTTATTGTTTGTTCACTCCAGCCAGAATGCATCTCCCCTTTAAGAGTTACAGGTTGACTTTGAGGAGAACAACATAACTCTTCAAGTCTTTGTATGAACTTCAACCCCTGCTAAGGCATATAGCCAACCACTCAGTGCATTTAGCACTGGGCTGACGCACCTAAATGTAAAGTAGCAGACAGCATTACAGGAGGAATGGGCAGAAGTTAATTGTGTATCTTATACCCATTTTCAGGGGCTATCCAATTCTGCCCCCAGTATTCTTCATTGTTCATGATAAAGAGTATATTTAATTTTTCACTTGATAAAACAAACAGAAACACTGATGTAGTAAAAACGCTAGTCCCTTGCAATTTGTTTTGATTGGCAACAGATACTTCCCTCCAGAAAATATGGAGATTGGGAAATAGGACAAAAAGAAATGATGTGGACAGGGTGAAACTTTAGTGCTGTCTGTGAATTATGCGTTTGGATTCAATTGGGAAAAATCTGATTTTCATTAGATTGCCTTTAAAGATTGCCAGATAAATTGGCTTCAGGCCAGGATGTGACTGGACTGATTATAATAGATACTAAAGTCTGTCACAGAGAGGCACACAAAGAAAGAGAAGGACACCGATATGCAGATACTCTAAAGAGAACTACAAATTGAATAAAATGTGTTTCAGATAGGATAAATCATTTTCTGTCCATGCTCTGGCAATCTATCTTATTATCCGAGCTCACACCAAGCTTTGTTCGCTCATTGTTTAAAGTTTATTTCTTAGCGTCACAAGTAGGCTTACATTAACACTGCAATGAAGTTACTGTGAAAACCCCCTTGTCGACACACTCCAGCACCTGTTCAGGTACATTGTGGGAGAGTTTAGCATGACTAATGCACCTAACCAGCACATCTTTTGGACTGTGGGAGGAAATCGGAGCACCCGGAGGAAACTGATGCAGACATAGGAAGCATGTGGGGACTCCGCGCAGACAGTGACCCAACCTGGGAATCGAACCTGGGTCCCTGGTGCTGTGAGGCAGCAGTGCTAATCATTGTGTCACTGTGTCCCTGTGCTCACTGACCTACGATGGTTCTGGGCTAAGCAAAGCTGTGATTTTAAAATTCTCATCCTTGCTTTCAAATCCTTCCATAACCTTGTCCCTGCCCGATCGCTCTCATCTCCAGTCATGCAATCCAAGGTATCTACTCTCCTCCAATTCTGGCCACTTGAGCATTTCTGATTTGAATTGCTTCTCTTTGGCAGCTGTGCTTTCAGCTGTCAAGGGCTGAAGCTTTGGAATTCCCTCCTTAAACTCCTCTTTCCTTTCAAATGCTCCCTCAAACCAGCTCTCTTACCAAAATTTTGATATCCACTAACATCCCTTGATATCAAATGGGTTTGATAATACTCTTGTGAAGTGCTTTGGGATGTTTTACTACATTTTAAGAGGTGCTATATAAATGCAAATTGTTATTGTTTGTGTTAATTGTTCAATAGGTTTGAATTCTTTCATGTCTTGTAGACAGCACTGAGTTAAAGAATATAATATCTCCCAAAGTGATTTTTTTTTTAAAATTAAAATTGAACTACTAGCTTAGAAAATATTTCTTCAGTGAATAACCAACTTTACACAAATTTGAAACCATACAAAAAATGATTTGAAACGCTTGTTCAAAGTATACAATTAAAAAGAAGTATAATATATGGTGTGCTATAAACACCAATGTATTGGTAAACATGGTGTGTACTTTTGTCATTATGGAGATTCAAGTATGGTTTGCGGCAGGCATCACACCCGTAGGTACATTGGCTGTGGCAGTGGATTCAATATTCTGCTCTCTAACCATTACTGTGGAGTCTTAAAAGGAAGCATAAAATCAACAAGTTTCTGTTGGTTCAAATGTTTGACTGCCTTGCCTTTCAACCATCAACTTTCGAATCAGTAGATAGTTCTGTTGGTGAGAGGCCAGTCATATCTTGCATAAATACATTTGTTAGTTGTGAAGGTAGTCGAGGTAGATCAAGGAGCCACATTATGATAAGATAGTTGACATTCTAGGGATAAAACCTTTTTAAGGAAAGGATTTATACCTGAAATATCCAACCCTGGTGTTCCCTTGACAGATGCTGACCATGTCCACTGATTTTCATTATGGTTTCAGGTTTCCGCAACCTGCACATTTTGCTTTTTAAACGACCTTGCTTGCCTCACCTACTGTGTTAAGCTTTTGACATTGATGATGTCAAAGAAGACAGTTCCGTTTCTGTGTAATTTAAATGCATTCCTGATTTAGACATTTCCTGAATGAGTTCTGAAAATGAGTTGTCAGAAAAGGCAGAATAAAGGCAACAAATTGGTTAGCAATTTCTCTTTTATGGCTTGACTTTTTGTCCAATCTATTATATGCTTCTGTGATAATTGGCTTTAAAACCCAATATAAGTCTTTTTTTCTCTTGATCACTTTCCTTTCTGTCCAACATATCACTCAGTGAGTTGCGGGTTTTAAAAATATCCAGGTTTATTTCTCAATGTGGAGGGGCAAACCTCTGAAGTTATTCGTGTCAGACTGGAATTTTGACCTGAAAGGGCAGCAATTAAGATAATCGGGTTACTGTACTGCGATCCAAACTAAAAGTGTAGCTACGACTGGAATTCCTTCAGGTCACCAGTGTGAACCTAGTTGTACTGCCACAAAATCCGGTAAAGTGTCTGATAACCATGCAGTTTTGGTCGGCCTCTCGATGGATTGTGGCGTAACCATTACAAACAACAGAAAAAATTTAATTTGCCTTGCTTAAAACAAGGTCATAAAATAGGCTACCTTCAAGAGATATGCATGCAATGGCATAGAGTGCACCATGCCAAAGCCCACATAGCTTGCTGGGGTTTTTTGCATTCATTCATGGATTGTGACCATCATTAACAAGACTGGTATTTAAACACATCCCTAAATTCCCTTGAGAAGGTGGTAGTGAGCCATCTTCTTGAACTGTGGTATACACGGTGATATTTACTGTACAGCATTGGGTATTTTGCAAGAGTTAAAGACCTTGTACCTTGACATGGATTTCAGCATAGTATTAATAAATTGAAACAAGTCGCATTTTGAAGCAAGAATGTGGATATTTTTCCTGGAATTACTCCGTCTGCAAATAATCAAAGGGGTGAAATTACTGCTGTCAATAATTTTACTGAAAAAGTCTGCCCCGAAACAAAGCTATTTATTATGTTTTGTAGTTGCACCAATTATTTTTCCTGAAAATTATCAATGCCAGAATGGTTTGGCTAGGAATTGATGAAGATCATGATGCATGTTTTCTGGAAGGGCAAGGCAATGGAACTGGCGAAAGGCTTATTAACGGAGGCACCTTGGCTTTGTGTGTTGATGTGGAGATGCCGGCGTTGGACTGGGTAAACACAGTAAGAAGTCTCACAACACCAGGTTAAAGTCCAACAGGTCTTTTTGGTAGTAAATGCCACTAGCTTTCGGCACACTGTCCCTTTGGAATGCTAAAGGAGCAGTGTTCTGAAAGCCAGTGGCATTTACTATCAAATAAACCTGTTGGACTTTAACCTGGTGTTGTGAGACTCCTTACTTTGTGTGTTGATCCAGAGCCCCATGTGTCGGGGGTCTCGATACATCTCCTCCAAGCTAATTCCCTAAAGTGTTGTCACCAAAATCATTTACTTGACTATGATCATCAGTTTCTGTTGACCAAATGTTCAAAATTATAATTCCATTCTGTTACTAAAAAGTTACGTTTCATGCCAACAATACTTTTAGAAATAAATCTAAAATAAAATGTCTGGTTATGGAATTTCCTTTTGGAATCCATGTCAAAAATGAACAAATAATATCTTTACAAACAAGGTCTGTTGATCAATTTAATGATAAGTTCATTTCCATGAATGGGGACATATTCTCTGCCCAATCTGAATCTCTATTTTCAAGGATTCTTTCCAAATGCGTGGATCTTCCTGACAATATAAACAAGCTTTGAGAGAGCTTTCTGTCACCAACTCTACCAGTTGTCAAAGCTGTAAAACTAATCAACTACTCACTTGTCAATGAAAAAATTGTTGCTATGAAAAAACTTCATTTTATTAGGCTAACTATACAGCAATTATTTTAAGAATAAGAAGTTGATGGTAATTCTTCAGAGCCGTTTCGTTAATCTTGAGGAAAGTGAGCTTTGATAGGGTTATCCACTTTACAACTGTACGTTTGTTATGAGATGTTTTAAGCTTTGCATGTTCTGGACAGTTTTTGGACCTTCCCTTCAAATGTCTTGGTGTTGCAGGCAATAAAGTGATTAGTTGAGCCAATTAGCAGGCAGACCATGGATGACTGCTTTTAGAAATCATATTACCTAAAGTGAGAGATTGGACATGCAAAGCTCAGATTCCAGCAG
The DNA here is from genome assembly GCF_965287045.1 of Carcharhinus amblyrhynchos. Taxonomy (NCBI): domain Eukaryota; kingdom Metazoa; phylum Chordata; class Chondrichthyes; order Carcharhiniformes; family Carcharhinidae; genus Carcharhinus; species Carcharhinus amblyrhynchos. The sequence continues at coordinate 33,440,515 of NC_137332.1, read as the reverse complement.
TAATGTTGATTACATTGCGAATGGCTGCATTTCTAAAAGGAGGGGGTATGGGGGGGGGAGGTGGTGCGGTTTGCACTGCGGGCTGAAGGTTGCAGGAAAATTCACAGTAAGCAATATACAATTTCCTTCAGGCCATTTCTTTTCAATTCTATCAAGCTAAATGTAAAACAGGGTAACTTAAGCTGAAAGCTGGTAGTAATTACACCAGTGTTTATTTTGTATGTATATTTTTTTTCCCTTTTTGGAGTTTCTCTGCCAAACTCAGCATTCTAGGACGAGATGTGGGTCTGTAGAGCTGTCCCACTGCAGGCCTCTGCTAATGGAACTTTACAGAAAGCTGTTTGGGTACTTCCATGTGCACTTTGGGGTGACTGGTTGTCTCCCCGCCCCCCGGGAAGCATCAGCCTTCTGCAACGGTCTAGCTAAAATAATTTGCTTTGCTTGCTTTTTTTTGGAAAAAAGGAATCTATGCAAGCAGTTGCTGAGTAGTGTCGGTAGAAAGCATGAAAGGAGCACTGGACTTGTGTTTATTTCAACTTTTAAGTGTTCCTCACTCTCCAAAATTGGTGAAATTATTGAAAATGTGGGAATATCTTGGGATTATAACAATGCTAGCAAGAACTTGAATTGATATAGCACCTGCAATGCGGAGGATTGTTCCACATTATTTCACAAAGACATAAAATAGACATTGAATCATATATAGAAATATAAGGAGGGGTAAGACTGGTGTGTTTTAAGGGTCTCTAAAAGAAGAAAGATGGTTGGAAAGATGGAAGAGTTTAGGGAGAGAATGATAATGGGCAGGATTTAACGCGACTTGTTATGGAACCATGGTAACCGGGCCCACTAAATTGAGGCTGAGTCTGGCATCTGTCTCCTGGTGACAGTCAAATCTCCCTCTATTAGATCAGATGGCAGAAGCGGCTGAAATGGATCATGGGTGTTGCTGGCTCACCAGCATTTATTGCCCATCCCAATTGCCCTTGTTCAGAGGGCAATTGAGAGTCAACCATGTTGCTGTGGGTCTGGAGTCACATGTAGACCAGACCAGGTAAGGACAGCAGACTTCCTTCCTTAAAGGAACTCAAAATGGACATTGAACCAGATGGGCTTATCTGACAATCAACAATGACTTCATGGTCATCAGTAGATTCCTAATTTCAGATTTTTTTATTGAATTCAAATTCCACCATTTGCCATGGCAGGATTTGAACCAGATTCCTAGAGCATTAGCTGAGTTTCTGAGTTAATATTCTAGTGATGATACCACTCAGCCATTGCATCCCCAAAGTCTGTCAACCATCTGCAAGGCACAAGTCAGGGGTGTAATACAATAGTCCCCACAAAAAACTTGACAGCATCCAGGACAAAGCAGACTGCTTGATTAGCACCACATCCACTCCCTCCACCACCAACGCTCAATAGCAGCAATGTGTACAATTTACAAGATGCACTGCAGTAATTTACCAAAGATTCTTAGACAGCACATTCCAAACCTACGATCACTTACATCTATAAGGACAATGGCAGCAGATATATGGGAACACCACCACCTGCAAGTTCCTCTCCAAGCCACTCACCGTCCTGACTTGGAAATATATTGCTGTTCCTTCTCAGTTGCTGGGTCAAAATCCTGGAATTCCCTCCCTAACCCATACCCCTTGGCTGCAGCGATTCAAGAAGGCAGCTCACCACCACCTACTCAAGGGCAGCAAGGGATGGGCAATAAATGCTGGCTAGCCAGCAATGCTCATGCCCCACAAATGTTAAAAAAAGTTAATTTCAGAAGAAGTTATTTGATCCATGGAAATTGCTTTCTGCAGTCTATTCTCTTTGCCATAAAAACATGCATAATTTACATTGCTTTCCAATTGTGCTTTAGCTATCTTATTTGTTGCATCCTTTGTGTTTGTATTGTACCACGTATTGTATTTGAAAATGTTTTTACAACACCTGCTTTTCTTCGTGTGCAAGAATGACCTGTGCTGCTGTGTAATAGTAAGATGCATGCCTTATGTTTGGTGGTAGCTTTTAAAAAACTGTGGTCAAGATTGTATTCCTTTGCATTGTTGGAGTTGTCTAGTCTACCAAATTCCCACCACGCCACTTGATTACGGCAACAATCCATGCCTCTGGGCCTAGTCTGTCAAAAAAAACTTTATGAAAATTTGTTATCGATGCATTTCTCGCAGAAACTGCTCAATCCATGAATGGATGAAAGAACTTTTAACATTATGCATTACTTTAGTGACTTCTCTGTTGCTTGAGAAATGTTAAAGGGTCTTCATTGGGTATCATGACTATCTGTCTTTTGCAGACAGAATTGAATTTTAAGGAATTTTGCATGTCCGAATGGCATGCAAGACCATGCTTGTGTTAGTAATTTGTAAATTTTGGCAAATAATGCAGATCTGTTTTGTTTTTCTTGGACAGAGAAATTTAGTTTTATTTATTTAATAGTGCTACAAATAGGCTTACGTTAACACAGCAATAAAATTCCTGTGAAAATCCCATAGGTGCCACATTCCGGTGCCAGCTCAACAGGCAAACTCTAGCATGGCCAATGCAGCTAACCAGCACATCTTTTGGACTGTGGGAGGAAACCGGAGCGCTGGAAGAAACCCATGCAGACATGGGGAGAATGTGCAAACTCTGCACAGACAGTGACCCAAGCCAGGAATCGAACCTGGGTCCATGGCGCTTTGAGGGAGCAATGCTAACCACCGTGCCACCCCAGACTGGCAGACCTGACTGCCATGCCTTAAATGCCCTGTGGTGACACATTACTGTGCCATTACTAATCATACCTCCCATTTAGTTTTACTTTATTTTCAATCATTTCATGCACACAGGCTCCCTTTATATTTAGATATGTACATAGCAGCTTGTGAGAACTTATATTGAGGAATCCTGCAATATCCTGAGCCTGAAACCAAAAAGTATAATTACGTTTTTCTGTTAGTGTCTTGGCTGAAATGCTAACGCCATTGGCAAACATGACAAGCTCCCCCATTTAATTCTAATTCTCCATGCGGACTTGTTTCCTATGACGGTGAGAAATAATTGTCCTGATGGAGTAATAAATAGCCTCTTCCCTGATCTTCTCTTTTTACAAACAAGTTATCAGCCACGATGTTGCTAATTATAATGCGGGCTATCTTAGTTCCACAAGGCATTGTTTATATGCAGGAAACACGATATGACCTCAGCAATAATTTTGTGTGTTTTTGTTAACAGATAATATCAGGAGAGTGCTACCGGATCCATTACATGAAGGAGCGTTCCAAATCCTTTATTCGCAACCCATATGTAGCAGCTTTGTATAAACAAGTCGGATGCTTCATCTTTGGCTGTGCCATTAGCCAGTCCTTCACTGACATTGCAAAAGTGTCTGTCGGCCGTTTAAGGCCACACTTTCTAGACGTCTGCAATCCAAACTTTTCAACAATCAACTGTTCCCTCGGTTACATTGTGGATTTTGAATGCAGAGGCAATGAAAGTAAAGTTCAGGAAGCAAGGTAGGAATTGTTACTTAATAAGGAATGAAATGGAATGTTACTTCCGTACGTTAATGTTTTAAGTCAATGGCTTTTTTTTTTGGCTGGTGGAAGGTCATTAATCTAAAACACCGACTAACTCATTCTTCATAGATGCTGCCAGACCTCCTGAGTGCAGGGCTTTCTCTCTCTATTTCAATTCCCCAGTTTCCACAGTAGTTTTCTATAGAGCAATTTAAGTATGGCTACAGTTCCTGCCCCCACATATGCACTCCAGGAAGAGATGAAAGCAAAGCTGTTCTTTGGAGACGATGCAAAATGGTTAATATTGAAGCAGGTGTCCCTTTTACATCATACCCCAAGGTGTTCACTGAAGTCAGGGCAAAGGAAACTCAGGTGAAGAGTAAAGTAGACTGCCACAATGGTAGCCTACCTTTTACTTTTATTACACATAATTCTTTTAGATTTTTATGACACAATTTCACATAAAATTTAGGAACACTGTACAGTTTTATGGACTGTGTTGTTTACAAGAGGCAGGAATGTCAGCTGACTATAATTCACAGTAATTCTGTTATTCCCACATCACAGTGAAACTTGTACTTTTAGTTGAATGTTTTACGCCTAAATTGAATGAAAGTTGCAGCTGTTTGTGATTGATGTCACATTTTTTTCCTGTTTATCAAAGCCACCCACATTATTCCACTGCCTCTGGCCTCCTCTGCATGCCTGGCAAAAACTTGTGATGGTGAAGCGATTTGAGCCCTCACGGGGATCTCGGCCCTCATGGCCATCTTGGCCTTCTGCAGAAAGCTGGCAAGAGCCCTTTTTCTGGGAAGGCCCTCTGCTTCCTATTCCTCTGAGGCACTTTACAGGCCAGCAGTGGGCCTTCCACCATGATAAGGACCCTAGGGTAGAAATTGCAGCTGGTGAGAGTTGCTATCCAGTGAGGGGCAGAAAGCTGTATTGAACAGCAACACCAGTGGTGAGATGGTGGCTTTTGCTGCCATGACAACTGCCCGAGGCCTAGAATCCTCACTGGACCCAGGCCAGAGTGAGTGATGGCAGAGGGAGAGTTGTGGAAGAGGAATCAATGGCAAGGGATGATTCTTCCTGATATGGGATCCTAGATCAGGCATGTAGTGACTTTAAACAAGGGAAAATTCCTCTTCCTTCCCCTTTCCCCCTCTCCCAATTCTCTGGGAACCGTGAGCAATCCTGACAGGGATTAGCCTTTGAGTCCTTGTGGCTTAATATGAGCAGTGATGGGATAAGGTGGTGGCACTAATTGCCCACTTACAGTACCCCCCCACCCCAACCCTGTGGAGGCAGCTGCAGGACATTTAAAATGTCTGCCTCAGTGCTCTTAAAATTTGTCCACTTGCAATTAAAGGAGTTTATCCCTCATCCCTCACAACCCCTCACTCCACCCACTCACTTTCCATGACCCATCTATGCCAATGCATGCCTCAAACCACCCTCATGTCCTCTATGTCAATCTATCCTCTCTACTCACCCCATGACCATTTATAGCCCCATGCCGACTTACGCCAACACATAACCACCACTCAACCCCAAGGCCCCTAGTAGCCTCTGAGAATTTAATGCCAACATTTGCCAACCTATAATCCCACTCATCCTAATGATCCCTTCTAGTTGCTATGCCAGCCTAATGTCAACCCAAGCAAAATAGGATCTGTTAGAAATCTGGGCAGGTCTTCCATGGAGTGCTCACATATTTCACGGCTGTACCCATTGTTTATCCAAACTAGATTTATTTTCAGTTTCTTCTCTTGGCTTTGTGCAGTACACTAAAACATTGAATATAAATTACACCCACAGCAAGCACTCTGATTGTGTTTTATGTCTAAATATCTCAAAGCACATCACAAAAGGATTGCTTTTATGTATGCAAATATATGGAGAGTAGGAGTTTATGCATTTCTTCCATTATGCATAGTTTGTAATTAATTTCATTGGATTGGTCTTTTCCAGAATGGACTTACCTCTCTGTATAATTTGCACTTTGGGTGGGTGGGAATTTGGCAAGATAAACATGCTTAGGTTACCTCAAATTGTTGTAGAAGTGGCTGATTATTTTGGTTTATTTTCCAGGAAGTCATTCTTTTCGGGACACGCTTCCTTCTCATTGTACACCATGTTGTATTTAGCGGTAAGTAACTTCATGGTCCATTTGTCTTTCTGTAGTCTGCACCCAGAGATTTGAATTTCTTTAGGTCGCCATTTTGTTGAAGGTGTAATTCTTTCACATCGTAGCTGTTCCTTGGCTGTGATATGTGCACAGTGTCGATGGTATGTTACACTGAGATCATTAGTAAGCTTCACTGGACGGCTGGGGATTGTAGATGATCACTGTGACAGATTCCAGGCCATGCCAATGATGCTAGTATGCATTACAGAAGATGACAGAAATGTTTACAGCACAAAAACAGGCCTTTTGGCCCAACTGGTCCATGTCAGTTATTATGCTCCACACACAACTCCTCTCACCTTCTTCATTTTCTCCCATGAATATATTTATTCCTTTCACTGTCAAGTGTTTAGCGAATCTCTCCTTAAATACTTCCAATCTGTTTGTCTGAGGTAGTGAGTTCCACATTGCAGCTACTCTTCTGGGTGAAGAAGTTTATCTTGAATTCGTTAGTGGATTGATTAATGACCATCTTATCTTTATGGCACCTATTCCTGGGCTTGTGTGTGAGTGCCTGCTGGGGTTTTGATTGTTCTATCAGAATGTGGACATTCACCAGACTTTGATGAGCTTGACATCTGTGTACTTGATAGCTTGGAATTTTCATGAAGCAACATGATCACTGTTGGATTGTCATTCCATCCGTAATTTTCAGTGCCCGGTCGCAGCTTTCTGTTCTGGCTGGGTCTTCTAAGCCTAGCTTTTTCAGAAATGCAGAGTGTGTAATCTCTCAGGGAATTCCCTTTCCTACAAAATAGCCAAAGGGAAGGGGGGTGGGGTGCAGGTGGTGGGGAGGACATCAGAGTGGCTGTCATTAGTTAAATTTAAATATCCACTGTGAATGTTCGTGAATAGCGGGGTGACTGAATGGATAGGATGGGAGGGTGGGCGAGGCGAGCGAGGAGGGTGGGTGGGCTAGTCAGGTCTGGTCGGGGTTAAGTCGGGTTGGGAATGGGGTAGTCAGGTTGGTTGGGGAATGGTCGGAAAGGGATAGTTGGGTGTTCAGGGGTTAGTGTGGTTGGGAGGGGTAATCTGGTTGGTTCGGGAGGCGTAGTTGGGTCATGGTTTTGGGGAGATTAGTCAGGGGCTTGTGGGGTGCATCGAGGGCCAGTGTGAATGATTGGCTGAGATCAGTTCTATAGTTATCCAAGAGTTAGATCAAATTTTTCTGTCTAACATTTCCTGGGTAACTATTCAGCTAAGTATGATGGAACTGTCCAAAGGGCGAATCAGAGACTTTTGCAGAGGGTACCAGTTATAAGTTCCAATTTCTCAGACAATTCTCTGGGATGTCAGTGGGTCAGGACCTCTGTGGGGTCTCGATGTACATTTTGGATCGTACTTCCAGTTTGTGATGAGACTGGAAGATACAAGCCTACTTTTCCACCCCTGCTTGTCTTCTAGAGCAGTCAGGAGAGGAAAGTCAGGCAGGACTGAAGCTAGTTTTTCCTGTCTGAGAATCGCAATGTAACATTCAACATTCCTCAAAGTAGCCTTGGTCTAATTCCATTAGAACTTTTTTTCCTGGATGGATTTAGTAACAGACAGCCATTCAAGAGGAGCACAATGCCTCATTTTGTCTCCTGCTGTGCAAATTCCTGGTCATGTGCCTTTGTTTCATGTTTTGCTCTGCTAAAATATGCATGTTTAAAGTTTGCTGCGATTGGCCAATACCGGTTTAGCACTGGTGTCTGCAGTACTGGGCACTCCTGGATGTCCTGTACTTGCATCAGCTAGCGAACAAAAGTGACACTTCACACCTTGTTACTTTAACAAATTGTGTTATGCCATTTTTTTTTGGACTTTTAAGTATTGTGGATAATACATCGGAGTCATAGGGAGATTTCTTTGTGCACATTAACCAGCAGTACATGGCACAATAAACAGATACCATAGAAACGAAGGACTGACTGCACAGGTCACAGAGGGATCCAGCGTGGGGGGTTCTAGGGTAAACATGGTCTGAGCTACAAAGGACATAAAAACATTAACTTTATTACTGTGTGGGAAACAAACCATAAAGGAACCTGGAGAAACCACTGAGGTTTCTGGACTCAATTTTCTCATAACCATCAAAAGCAAATTTATGCCCAAGAATTTGGAAGCTTGGGAAACAATGAACGTAACTAAAATCTTCACATGCATTCAAAACTTTATAGCTGGACACTTTGAGTCACTCTTGAGTTCCTTCTGTAGGATGACAGACCCGATCTGTCTTAATAGGTTTTGTTTCTATGAGTGGTCTTTGAGCTTCACTGGTTCTCAATGCATTTTACATTCCATACTGCCACCAGTGTACTTGTTCAGATCCGTCTTTGTGTTGTGAGCCAAAAGAATTGATTTGAGTACTCACGTGGGATGTTTATGATCCCATACACCTGTGGAATCAGAGCTTTAATCCACTGCATAAGAAATGAGACTAAACATTCAAGCACTGAATTTAGATAACAATGGCCCTACAATTCTTTTCACGTTATATTAGCCGTGTTCTTTGTTCCTTACGTTACAAATAGTATGCAAATCCCAGTTTTATTTCAAGTTTTGCGCAGATAATTGACAAACCCAATCTCTCGTAAGCATGAATCACGGCTTACTGAAGTGAATGAACTGGTTTTAAACTCAGTTGGCTTGATTGTCTATGCCATTGCTGTGCATATACTAATGTCCATAAGCTTATGGTTAGTTCTGCAGTTTATAGACTCGTAAACCTCGTCAGCATGCAGGCACAAATAACTATAATTCACACTCTGTCCCCGGAACCCCAATATAAACCGCTGCAGGAACAAATAGCACAAATGCTCATGCATCATATACCATTTGCATTTCATTGTTCTGAAGCTGCAACTTAGAATGGAATGGCAGATGCCAAATGCAAATCATTTATTAGAATTGTGCATTGACTGGCCTATGTATATTTTTTATATATGTATATACTATGTGTGTGTATGTGTATATTATGTTAGTTATATATATAGATATAGACACAGGCACACATATATTTATGCAGGAAGTCATTGTTTGGAAATAAAGCTTCTTTATCTAAATGTTTAGTGTTCAAAGTAAAACAAAATTTCTGTGTAGCATTCTTTGTCATTTGAATCTTCTGAATGAACGTTTTTGTTCTTTTATTTACAAAAAGATCCTTCTGCAGTAACACCCCCTTAAGAGCAAAAATTGTGGAATAGATTTAATAACATACAGTTGTAAGCTTAACTGGTTTTTGCAATATGATGTGAGGTTAAAGATCGCTGGAATGCAGAATAGAAGTTTGACCCTACCACCAGATTAGGTTTACTGATGCTGGCCAGACACTACGCTTCACATGGCTTGATTTATGAAGCTTCTCAAATTGGGGTCAGACTCCTACCAGTTCAGAGCAACGGTATTGCAATAATTCATATGCTTTTTCTCTTTATAATACATATTAATGGATAGTAGCATAGAGATTTTAAGCAATAGCAGCATTCTTCCAATGCTGTAGTAGTAAAATGGTCAATTGTTCTTGCAAATCCTAAACATTACAAAGGGCTTTTGCAACTAATTCCGAACATAATGCTCTTTGTCTGCGCATATTCTGTTATGCCCCTGATATTAACAATAACAGAGCATAGTGAAAACCCAAGTTGCATTGAGAGCAAAATACTGAATGACATCCAGCACTCAACTGACAGGCTTCAGAACAAGGGCCAGAGTTCCTAGGCAAATGTACAAAGAAGTAGTTATGTAGATAGGTACAGAATACCAAACTGGGAGTTAAATTACTTCTGCAGGGATTTGCTTTGAATTCAAATCTGTTAAATTCCCAGTACATAAAAGTATAATTTAAAAAGGTCCTCTTCACCTAAATGGTACTCAGATCCAAAAACTGAAGAATTGTTGTATTTATACTGGTCCAGTGGACATCTCATGATGTGCCCCTTGTTTGATCAGGCACAGCTATTTGCAGAGTTTTTGGAAGTGCAAGCTGATAATGACAATGCCCAGAACTGAACAGAGTGTTCCACATGAGGTACCTGAGCTCTGTATATCTTCTGCATAACTTCCATTTTCAAAATGCAGTGGAGATTGAGGGAAGAATTTTCCCATCCTGCCCGCCATGGGAATTGTAGCGGGTGGGGCATGGATCATGCAAATATCTGTTGACCTCAGGCTGGATTTTCCGATTTTTGGATGGACCACAGCTGGTAAATCCTGCTTCAAGTATTTAATTCTTCTCAAATGATCACCATACAGTTGACTGCATGGATATCTTGTCTAATAAAATGATAAAATTGGAGCCATTCAACACTTGGGTGGTTTTGCCTCGTAACTTAATCACAAACAATTGTGTAATTAGCAGCTCTTCTTGCTTCTAACATGCTCATTTTTAAATTGTGTTCTGTAATATCTAAACCATAAACACCAAAGGCTGCAACAGTAGAACCAGTGAGCGGCATTAATTCAATAAAACCTTTCTGTTATGTTCTGGAAGCCTGGCACTTCAGAACCACAACATGGCTTTGGACTGAGTCCCCCATCATACCTACATATTCATGGAAAAGGATTCACAAATGTTTTGAAAATAATTTACTGCGTAATTAATGTCCCAGTGGTGTTGATCCTTTGTATTACACTTAGTGATGCCAAATAGCTCTGGTCTCCAGTGAATACTTTACATGGTTTGGCACATGTACAACTGTTGCTGTGTATTAGGCCTGGCATATTTGTTTGAACCTTGCTCTCTATTTACAGGAGATACCATCAGCTACCACAGTTGTGTACACTGCCCTCCATATGGAAGCATTCTCATATCAGTCAGCATGCTGTCCTAAATTCTGAGTCTCCTTTGATATGAAAATGCTGGAAATGAGCAGTTTCCATAGCCTTTAATGTGCTGTGAGGTTTATCATTGTTTTTATCTTTCAGTGGCTTTCTCGTGTTGTTCACTTGAACCTGGACCAACACTATAACGTGCGTTTAGTAATTGCTGCTATTACTGTGATTTCGCGACCAGTTTCCATGCGTATCCTGTTCTTTGCGGCACAGCAAGCGCTGTTCTGACCCACAAACGTGTTGTGCAATTTTAATCAGAATATTTCAAAGGCGAATTTTACTCCCCTTAGGCAGCAACTTTTAGAAGTCCACATCTTTCCACTTAACCTGCTTTATTATGCATTGAAAAGTTTTGAGTTAAGAGCAGAGATTCTCCCTGACCTCTCAATATTCTGCCAATTCTGTACAAATTGAAACAGACCGTGGACAGCAATTCCATTTTGTGACCATGTAAGGAAAGAAATAATTCTCAATTATGGGCCGCCTTTGACAAGTCTATCATGGCTCAAAGTATTTCTCCGTCTATATAGGCAAATGAGAAAGACAACTTGTGTCCAAGTCTACACAAATAACAATGAAATGAATGATTGCACAATTGCTTTAGTGAATTTGACTGTGAGGGATTAGCCAGGACACCAAGAGAAAACCCTACTCTCCTTTTAAGCATCATCACAGAACCTTTTATATCCATCCACAAGGCCAATGGGACCTTGATCTATGGTCTGATACTCCCAAAACAAATCTAAGTGTGCCACCAGTGGGAAAACTGGAGTGTTTCCAGCTGGCACTGGCAGTGCTAACCCAGTAGGGATTCAACCAGTCTTTGGCTGCAAAAAAAAATCCCCAATGTCAAACACACCAGGCTTCACAGAGATCGAGGTTTTTAAAAGGGGATCTTGCAAGTTGGTGAATATGTGGAGGAGTGAAGTTTGCCATGTCAGGGAACTAAGGGAGTCGCATTGAACATGGTGCTCCAGTAATAATATGCATGATAGCATTCAGCTGGTTTTCAATTCTGCATGTATGATGACCTTCATCAAAAAGGAGTGCAGTATTCTGCTACTGCTACTGAGTACATGAGCGCAACTGCTGAGGTTCAGAGGATGGTGGTAGCAGCACCCCATGTTGAGCCAGCTAGTTTGGCAATCAAGTTGTTTCTAGATTGGAAGATCATTTGTGTACAAATTGAACAGGGTTGGAGCCAGTAATGAGCCTTGGGGGAGTCCATTGGTTTGCCTTTTGCCTGAACTCTGAACTTTCGTTTGTTCAACTGTGTGCTAATGCTTTTAATCCCCTGGGGATGAGGGGAGGGCCCATGACAGCTTCAGGAGGAGACCACTGTGCCAAATGGTGTCGAAGGCACCATGTGAGGTTGAGGAACACAGTACCTGTCTTCAAGTTTTTCTGAAAGCTTTTTTTAATGTAAGTGATAAGGGCCAGTACCTGTTCCCATTTGCTGCAGTCCTTACAGAAACCAATTTGGTCAACACTAAGGACTTCTTCTATGTTTGGGGATATGTGCTGAAGGATGAGGCATTCAAGGATCCTGTATGGGGCTGACAGGAGAGAGATTAGATGGTAGCTAGCTGAGAGTATGAGGTGTTTTCTGGACTTGGCAATGACTTTTGCTGTTCACCATTCCTTTGGAATGGTTTTGGAATTTATGGCCATTGTGTAAAACTGGTACGATATTATCATATCCTACTGCCTTGCCATAGTTCAAACTCTGTAGGATATTAATTGTGGTGTATTTGGTTGCTTTCCCTCACATTTCCCCGCAAATATTTCTTAAAATTCGAAATTGACAAACTGCTGAAAAGTGACTTTACTTCTAGGTTTCCACCTTTGCTTCCTTTTATTTTTAAGTTGACCCCAAGAATTTTCTTTAAAGGGCCTATTTTAGTAATGTGTGGGTGAAATTCGACCCCTGTTCTTAAATACATGACATGAAAATTGCCTCTCAGTGATGAAAAGAGTCAGATGTTGAAACAGCCTCAATTTATAGGCAGTATCCCAGCTAAACACAGAGAATATTTCAAATCTTCAGGACCTTCATGTTCATTTATCAAACCTACTTTTAATTCATACATAAGTAAGAACATTTACTTTGTTTAAGAGTGAAGGGGAGGGAGGCAAGAGGGTGGGGCAGGCTTTCCCCTATAAAGAGACTAGAAATCTGAAACTGCAGTATTTCATTCATGGCTGTATCGCTAAGGGATGTTGAAAAACCATATCCCCATTCTGCTGTGAGCTTTTTGGAGACTTGGTCAGGGTGAGGTTTTTGCTTGAAACAAATGGTGATTGTGAGAGACTAGCAGTATGTTTTCATTCAATGTCTTTGTGCATTCTGTTGCAAAGTGTCACGGTTGATTATTAATTTCTTATTAGAAAAGAAAATCGCTACGTTAGTTGAAAAAGAACAATATTCAGTCTCTGGGTCATATGAAGGTGAATCCAATTATTAAGGAGTTAGTAACACAAATGCTAGCCTGGTCATTGCCTGCCAAATCCTATGAATGAGTTAAAAAAAAAAATCTTTATGAAACTTTTAACTTAAGCATTATTTTAAAGGGTCCCTTTGTTGGGGCTATCTGGAACTCTAAAATGGCAAAAAAAACCCAAACCTTTTTGGTGCACTTGGGTTGAATGATTTAAGATGATACAGCAAATCCCGCAAGTTTATATACTTGCTATGTCACAGAAATTGTCCCAAGTAACATCCATTTTACATAAAGGTTCCAGAGGCTGACCAGTTTCAGGCCAATGATAAATCACCAGTCTTAACCCTACTTTATTGAGCAATGTAGTCCTGGATTTTCACTCCCGGGTTGGGAGCTTAGATTTGGGGCAATTCAGGAGGGGGGCAGTCAACACCCTCTCACCTCTTCACAAATGGGCCATGCCTCATCAATGCCAACCCATGCTCCCAACTTATTCTGCCATGGCCCTTGTACCTTCCATGCTAAGCCAAACCACTCTACTCATCCCCTTAATGGATGCTTAAACTCTCCATACCAACATACGCCCCTCTACGCAACCCCCATGGACCCCTCACACTCTATGCCAACATATGTGCCTCCATCCACCCCATGGCTCTTCATACCAACCACGTTAACCTGTGCTCCTTCATCCATCTCACTGATGGCTTTTTAAACCCTCTATGACAAATTGTAACCCTGTACCTTTATTGTCCCAATTTGGTGCCAAACCATGCCAGCGCCTAACCCCACTCACCACCTTTTTCCATTGCACACTTGATGCCGACCCCTCCGCCCCAGTATTCCCATTGGCAAACATTAGGACTCGTAATGAGATTAAATAAAGTTCTTAAGAATTTATTGATGAATTTACTATTAAAAAGCGCTCTTGTTCATTAAAAAAAACTAGTCACTGCATTTAACTCCTTGGTCCCTTATGACAACAACCACCTCAAAGACTACTTAGAGCTGTCAAACATATTGTGAACTGATCAGAACCCCACTGTGATAATTATAGGTTGTGAAATCGGCCATGCAGCATTAATCCTGTGATGGTAGTCCTCAGGCTTATGTCAACAGACAGAAGGAACTGACGAGCACTGACGTTTAAACACTGCCTGGTTTTTTTCAAATATTTATGTAAATTCTTTAACAATTCCAAAGAGCGTGACAGTACCAACGAGTTAATCCACTTTTTATGCACATTTTTATCCACTTTCAATCGTCTTGCAAAGGGTATGTCACCTCTCCCAAAGGGCACCTGACCTCTCCCAAAGATGTCTTAGGACCATATCCAAAAAGTGACCTTACTGCTCCAAAAGGGTACTGTATCTCTCCAAAGAACACCAGTATGTTTAGACTACCTCATCATGTGCGCAGGTTGTATTTTTCATTCCTTTCTTGTGAAAATGTGATCTAACTTTACCATGTGCAGCTACCTCCATGAAGAAAGTTTGACCTCTGCCAAGCACATATCTAGGATAAAAGAAGGACCTTAGACTATACGGAGAGTGGTCAATATTTGGCATACAAAGAACAACCCAGCACGGGAAACAGGCCCTTTGGCCCAATGAGCCCGCGCCGCCGCATCACCCTGCACCTATTCTACCCTGCATGTCTACGAATGGAACCCCTAACTTAGCCAGATTCAGGGGAGAATAGTGTCAATTTGGTAAACCAATCAGCCTAAGAGCACATCTTTGGGGTGTGGGAGGAAACTGGAGCGCCCGGAGGAAACCCACGCAACCACAGGGAGAATGCACAAACTCCCACAGACACAGGCATGATCACCTGTGAACAGTGGTAGTGATCAGTCAAAAGTACCAATTATCAGCTCTTGGCTAGAATCACTTAATTTATTTTCAGCTATAAGATGGAGAGTGAGCAAGTAAGTTAAACCATCAAAATCAGTCTTTGGCAACCTCATAAGCACTATCCGCAGTAATTCTGAATGATAGTCAGTGAGGCAAAAGCCCTTGTCCTTATCTTTGCTTTTGAATAACCAGTAAGTGGTAGTTGCTGGGAGGTGAGACAAAAAATACTGTTAAAACAGCATCTTTGGTCAGCTTGCATCAAGGAAACACACAGTGCCAACCTGACCATTCATAAATATGTATTTAGAAAGTTGTTGGTGCTGGGTGAAGCCATGTGTATTGTCCATTTCTAGTTGACCCAAGAAGTAACTGGTGGGCCTTTTCCTTAAAGCAGTGACATCTTTGTGCTGATGACACTCTCATGGTAGTTATTTTTAATTCATTAATGAGATGGAGGCCTCACTGGTGAGATGGACATTTATTACCCATCCCTAATTGCCCTTGTAATCATGGTAATGAACGCTGTTGTAAGATAGGGAATTTTAGGATTTAAAATCTAGCAATGAAGGTGGAAGAGCAATTCATGTTATCTAAAATGAGGTATCACTTTGAGGGGAAACTTGTAGCTAATAGATATCCCATTAGACTGAAGCTCTTATCTCTCATGCCAGGAGAGATTGGAATTAGTGTTGAAGTGGGTCACTACATTGTGCCTAGTTGATGGAGGGATGTATAATAAGATGAATGATAGTGTATTCAATCAAACACATTACTCAGTTATGATTAACAGTGAATTTCTTCTTCCAGCTGATTGGCAAGTATTTCATTAGACTCCCAGCTTGAGCTCTGTATAAGGTGGTGAGGCATTGAGGAATCATGAGTTAATAAGCCACTCAGCCTAGACATTGCCATGCTGCTGTAGTAGATGAGTAGAGATGTGTGGTCTATTTAAGTTTCTAGTCTGTAGTGACCCTCATCCCCTCCAAGGTGATGGTGTGAGACATCACAATGGCAATGCTGTTGAAAATCAAAGGGAGGTGGGCAGAACTTTTCTGGTTGCTGATGTTTAGCACTTGTGAATGTTACCTGCCACTTGTCTGCCCAAGTCTGAATGTTATCTAGGCTCCCTTGTAGGATGGCATGGGCCGCTTCATATCAGAAAGGATGTAAATAGAGCTAGACATTGTGGAATTGTTAGCAAGCTGTCCCCTTTTCATGGAGGGTAAGTCATTAATGAAGCAGTTGAAGAGGGCTGGTTCGTGAAAGACTCCCTTAAGGAACTCCTGTAACATCTTTTCTGGGACTGCATTGTAGGCCCACGTCAGTCAAAACCACCTTTCTTTGCCTCAGGTATGACCCTAGGTATTAGAGAGTTTTCCTTTTGATTCTGTCGATAAGTTTTGCAAGGGCTCCTTGGTGCCAATCTTAGATGAATGCTGCTTTAGTGTCAGAGGTAACTGCTCTCAGCTTGTATGAGAATAACATTTATGATTCCTTCCATCACCTCACAGATGAAAGGGAGGAGGATGCATGGAAAAATTTGCCAGGTTAGATTTTTCATCCTTATTTATAACTGGGTTTGAGTTGGGTAATTTCCTACATTGTTGGCTTGATGCTAATGTCAGATTGACACAAGAACAACTTAGCTGCGGAGGAGTTGGGACAAGATTGAATAGTTCTAGTTGAACTTCAACACTCCTGCCAGAATGTTATCAAGGTACACCATTTTCAGTGGCACACTCGACTGCTGCTTAATGTCATGCGGTACGAGCCAGGTTGGTTTGACTGGCATCTAAGGTAGTGGATGGAGTGTGAAAGATGGCAGATGCTGAATGACGTTAGTACTTTTGGCTGAATAAATTTGCAAATCCTTCAGCCGTGTACTCAGATCCTGGCTTTTTTTTATATATAGAACCCATATGGTGCAGAAGAGGCCATTCAACCCATCAGGTCTCCACCAACTCCCTGTCAGAGCATCCCCCCACCCTCCCCCCCTCCCCCCCTCCCCCCCTCCAATTCTTGCAACCCCACACATTTACCATGACTGTTCCATCTAACCTATACATCCTGGGACACTTAGGTGTAATTTAGCATGGCCAATCCACCTAACCTGCACATCTTTGGACTGCAGGAGGAAATCGGAGGAAACCCACTCAAGACACTAGGAAAACTTGCAAACTCCACACGGATATCCAAATCCGGAATTCATTCCAGGTCCATGGAGCTGTGAGGCCACAGTGCTAACCATTGTACCACAGTGCTGCCCCTGCGTTGGGGATGTCCCTGGAGCCTCCCCATCACTTACTTGACTGTCCACTATCACTGCCAATTGGATGTGATAGGACTACATTGCTGTCACCCATTAGTTTTGTGATTGTTTAGCTCTGTTTACAGCCTTTTGTATTTGGTTTTTACAGGCAAGTGGCTGTGTGTTGTTGCATGGTTGCTTTGAACATGAAACTTCGTATAGTATGTAAAAAGTTGATTCAAGCCATATTGTGATTAGAGATAGGATAATGTGTAAATAACATGTTCTCAGAGAAGGAGATGGACGTTTTGAATAAAACTTGAAACTTTCTGGAGACACTCCTTTGTGAGTTGTTGTTCACGTTGGGCACAAGCCTCTTTGTGGCGTCAGAACGGGGACGGAATTGCCAGGTTCATAGCTCCCAGATTACGAGTCTAGAAGGAAATGTCATAAACATGTGGTGAGAATAAAAACAATACTTTCAAGTTTATGCAACAGAGATGGTCATCCGAATTAAAAAAAAAGCCATGTCACCATATCATCATCAAACACACCCGCTATCCAATGGGAGACCCATGACTGCAAAAGAACTTGATGCAGCATTGAAGACATTGTTAGGGACCTCTCTGATTTTCATAAAATGCATGGAGCTGGATAATGTGCCTTTCATAATTGTCAATGGGCCAAAGCACAAAAACAACACCTCCAGCTCAGACAGCTGCTGACAAAACCATCACAAGAATCTTTGATACAGAAATGAGCACAAAGTGTATTAAAAGTGAGAAGTTTGCCTGTTAAAACACTGTTGCCGGAAGAGACGGTAGTGGTACGTGCACCTGAGCCAAATGACTGGAAACTAGAAACCTCATCACAACATTAGAATTGTTGGAGGCAATGCGACAGAAAACCGAAAGATCCAAACAAGAAACCAAACCTGATACTCAAAGTGATCCGGAATGGAGATATCCAACCAGAATTTAGATCCACTTGCAAGTACAGACGATTGTTTACTACTTTGATCAAAGAATCCCAATGCAGAAGGAGGCCATTCAGCTCATCGAGACCCATTGGTATTTTATCCATATTATCATTATAGCCATTCCCATCTAAAAATAGGATCCATGTGAATGTTGAAGTTAGCTGAAAAACGTTTCAAAAGAGATAGCATAGAGTGAAGTGTGAGAATCAGCATGGGGCTGATTGTAACTTTTTCCACCCTTTGTAAACAGGATGATAGAATAGCAGGAAGTTATTTGCTAGTCCACTTACACTAATAAATCACATACCGTCATCTCAGGTAAGATCCTGAGATGGATGACCAGCGCTCTTATCTATTCGAGGTGAGTGATCACTTGCAATTTGTAGGTTGAAGTGCTACAGTATATGTAGGACCTTAGTTACAATTCTGAGCCACCTGGTACCTCATGTAAATGCAGGAGCTGGATTCAAAGACTCCCTCTGGAATTGCCTTCCCTGAGAAGACATTTTGACAACTAGAGAGCTATAGTGTGGAGCTGACTTTGGAGCCACAGCTCACCCAATATCTGCCTAAAGTTGAAATTGGCCCTTGAGCTTCAAGACAAATGCGAACATTTTGAATAAAGTGTGTGACATGTAAAAAGTCAAGAGTATTGTTCTCACGGACTACTAGTAACACTCTGTGATTATAACATGCCTTTACCATGGGAAAATGTTCCACTACCCTCATAGGGTACTGGGGTGGCACAGAGACACAGTGGTTAGCACTGCTGCCTCACAGTGCCAGGGACCTAGGTTCAATTCCCAGCTTGGGTCACTGTGCAGAATCTGCATGTTCTTCCCATGTCTGTGTGGGTTTCTGTGTTGTTTCCTTGATCACATATGATACAATTCTGGTACAAGATCAGTTTCCTTCCACAGTCCAAAAGGCAAGCTGGTTAGGTGCACTGGCCATGCTAAATTCTCCCTCAGTGTACCCGAAAAGACACCGGAGTGTGGTGACTAGGGGATTTTCACAGCAACTTCATTGCAGTGTTAATGTAAACCTACTTGTGACTAATAATTAAGCTTAAAAACTTTATAAACAGGATCATCATCAAACAACATCAGACACCATTCTGCATATAGATTTATTAATAGCTGACCAAAAGCTTGGCCAAAGATGTAGGTTTTTAAGGAGGAAAGTTGGGTGGAGAGGTATAAGGAAGGAATTCCAGACTCTCCAGTCCAGGGAGCTGAAGATACAGTTGCCAGAGATGAAGTAATTAAAATTAGGGATACATAAGAGGCCAGAACTGGGGGAATGTTGAGATCTTGGCAAGTCATAGGGCTGGAAAAGGTAGGGAGGAGGCAAGGTTGCTGAGATTTGAAAAGGAGAATGAGCATTTTGAAATGGAGGTGTTACTGTCCTAGGTGAAAGCAGGGAGTGATGGGTGAAGGGGCTGAGTGTAAGTTAGGACAGTACAGCATAGTTTTGGGTGAGCTCAATTTTATGGAGAATGGGAATGGGGTTTGGGGGGGCTGGTCAAGAGAGCACTAAAGTATGTAGGAAGAATGTGTATCCTACTTTCACCACCAGGAAAATGCTTTTTTCTGAACAATACAACCAAAGAGGAGTATTCCCTAAGATTGCATGGAGACTGCTTCTGTGGCAGAAATAGGCTAAAGCCATTAAAACAGGCTAATGCCTACATCATACATTTGATTCCTTGATCACATATGATACAATTCTGGTACAAGATCATAAATCAGTCACAAATTTTAAAAGATTGGGGTACGTAGTTTTATTACATCACAATTATTTGGTAGGAACTCCACAAAATGCTTTCCTTAATCTTCTGCGGTGGGAAAAGTCAGATTAACATCGGTGGTAGGAAAAACAATGGAATCCTTACTAAAAGAGAGAATAAAACAACATCAAAAAGTGAGAATTATAATCATGAATCATCAGCATAGATTACAAAAGCAAAAATCTTGCATGGCCAACCTTACTGGCTTTTCAAGGAGGCAATAGAGAGTAGATTATGTAGATATAGTAGATGCCATTTATCTGGAGTTTGAAAAGACTTTTGATAAGGTACCCATGAAGAGGCTGGTGAATAAGGTCAGAGAATATGGAATTTGGGATTCCATATGGAATAATGGATTGCAAGCTGGCTTCAAGACAGAAAGTGGAGAGTGGGAATGGGAATTAAGAGTAATTATTCAGAGATGTTGGCACAAATCCACAAGGATCAATGCTGGGACCACTGCTGTTCCCAATTTCATTAATGAATTGAAATTGGGAATCAGAAACTCCGTTTCTAATTGTGCAGATATCACCAAATTGGGGGAATAGTCAAAACAAACAGGAAGATGTTAATAATCTTGCTGATGGGCAAGTAGTTGACAAATGAAGTTCAGTACAGGTGCAAGGCTAGGTGGGGTAGAGGAATAGAGGGATCTCGGTTTTAAAACAACAATTACCAAACTTTGTGGCAAAGTGATGGCATAGTGATATTGTCTCGGGGCTAGTGATCTAGAGACCTTATTTAATGCTCTGGAGACATGTGTTCCACTCCTGTCATGATAGATGGTGGAATTTGAATTCAATAAAAAAAAATTGGAATTCTAATGAAACCATTGTTGATTGTTGTAAAAGCCCTTCTGGTTCACTCATGTCCCTTAGGGAAGG
This sequence comes from Carcharhinus amblyrhynchos, assembly GCF_965287045.1. Lineage (NCBI taxonomy): Eukaryota > Metazoa > Chordata > Chondrichthyes > Carcharhiniformes > Carcharhinidae > Carcharhinus > Carcharhinus amblyrhynchos. Next base: position 33,419,800 of record NC_137332.1, on the reverse strand, counting down.
AAATCTGCCATCCTTACCTGGTCTGGCCTACGTGTTACACCAAGTCCATAGCAACGTGGTTGACTCTTAAATGCCCTTTAAAATGACCTAGAAAGTCACTGAGTTCAAGGGCAGTTAGGGATGGCGAACAAATGCTGGCCCAGCCAGCAACATCCATATCCGATGACTATATAAAAAAGCAAGCCCAGCATTCACTTTTATCTCTAGAGGGATAGAATTGAAAAGTATGGATGTTGTGCTATTGTTAGACTGCATGTAGTTCTGCTCTTCATATTAAAAAGGATATAGAAGCACTGATAAGGGTGCAGGGAAGACTTGCAAGTATGATATCAGAAGTACATGGGCATACATACCAGGAAAGGATTGACAGGCTGAGTGGGTTCCCTCTTGAAAGAAGGCAGAGGTCTTTAAAATTCAGAAAGGCTTTGATAGAATGAATACAAGGAGAATGTTTCCTCTTAAGCATAATACAAGCCTTAAATGTAATAGAATCATCAAGAAATCCAATTAGAAGTACAGAAATCGTTTCACTGAGTGTTAAGAGTATACAACTTGTTTTCACAGGGAGTGGTGGAAGTCAGAATCATACAGCACAGAAAAGGCCTTTTGGCTCATCAAATCTCCACAGACAATAACTACCACTAAAGATGCGCCAAATTTCATTTTCTCCCTGCACTTATCCCATATCTTTGAATGTTACGATATTTCAAACACTCATCCAACTATTTTTTAAAAGTTTCCAGCCTCCACTACCTTCCCAGGCAGTGCATTCCAGATTCTGACTACCCTCTGTGGGTAGTAAGTATAGATTTAAGTGGAAGCTAGACAAGTATATGAAAGAATAATAATAAATGATTACGATGGTAGGTTTGGATAAGAAACAGTAGGTGGAGGCACAAGTGGAGCATAAAGACTGACATGTTGGGGTCAAATAATCGATTCTGTGCCATATTTCCTACGTAATCTGTTATAACTTTTCAAAACCATTGCCACTTTTTGGCAGAGCATACAAAGCTTTCAGGGTGTTGGTTAGAAAATGTGAGTGAAATCATCAGCTGCATTAATCTGTGTGAAAATATGAACAAATCTGGTTGAGGAAAGATGTAACCATGTCTGATTTATCTGTATAATGTATGGGACAATTTGTCACAATTCCTTTGGCCAGATTGTTTCAGTTGAAGAATTGGAATGGTCTGATTTGACGATTACACGATGCATAGTTTTTGTTTCTGTACAATAATGTCCATGAAGTTCAGGTTTTTCAGTTGCTGAGATGTGGGTACCTCACCTGTTTTTATAAAAACAGCTGTTAGAAAATGAAGCCAAGTCTTTGCCTGCTAATAATTGAAGAATACAAATGGATGATTGTTTATTCTGTTTGAACGGTACACTGCCACCTTTTACCTGAATTGGGAGGAATAATTCTTATATTTTGCCTTCATTGGAAGACTTACTACATAAAATGTACTTCAACTGAAGGGGTCATTTTGATGGCCATTGCCCAATTGAATGTAAATGGGATATTGGTATGATATTGGTCTCTGAGCATCTATTTTTTTCTGGATAGTTGCCTCCAGCATAGATGAGTTTTTTTTCCTTCATGAGGGATGGTATTTTGTCTTGAGCAGCAGTGCAAAATCAGTGATAGTAAATCAATAGCTCCTTATTCACCCTGTCGGATTATTCCCAATGGGATGGTTGTCAGTGCAAGCTCTGTGCCAAAAGGCCTCTTTCTGCACTGTAGGGATTCTATGATTCTAAATTGATGGAGAAAATAATCAGGAGTTGCAAAAAAGAGATGCCATTTCACTATGGTCTGTTTTGCATGGCACCCCAAAACCAACTTCACTTCTCACGTACCTTCAGTTGGACAGTATCGTTGCAAATAAATAAATCATTAAGAACATTGAGGCTGTAGAAACATAGAATGTTTGATTCATCAGGACAATAGTCAGATAAAACCTGATTTGGAGATACACCCTTCTCCCCCAGAGGTGTACACTTGAGTTTTCTAATCATTGTTTCAAATAGATCCCTCTAATTATAGACCTTAATTGTGCATTTTGTTTTAGCCACGATACTATAAATTGTTTAAGCAAAATAGATTTCTTTTTTGGTTTTTATTATGACCAGAAGCACCTCTAAGTACAGTTAAGCAGTTAACTTGAAACGGATTCTTCCTCATGTGGCAACCAGTTTGACGGCAGCAGGGAAGAAGCTGTTCTTGAGTCAGTTGGTATGTGATGTCAGACTTCTGTATCTTTTTCCTGATGGAAGAAGGTGGAAGAGAGAATGTCCAGGGTGCGTGAAGTCCTTAATTATGCTGGCTACCGAGTGGGAAGTGTAGACAGATTCAATGGATGGGAGGCTGGTTTGCATGATGGATTGGGCTACATGTATTTTTGTAACTCTCCCCTCTCACCTTAAACCTATGCCCTCTAGTTTTAGACTCCCCTACCTTTGCGAAAAAATATTGACTATCTGCCTTATCTATGCCCTTCATTATTTTATAGACCTCTATAAGATCACCCATAAGCCTCCCAGGGGAAAAAAGTCCCATTCTATCCAGCCTCTCCTTATAACTCAAATCATCAAGTCCCAGTAGCATCCTAGTAAATCTTTTGTGCATGCTTTCTAATTTAATAATATCCTTTCTGAGTGATTTGAAACCAGTGATTCTTTTCGGACAGTAGTTATTGAATTTCTGTGACCCTCTGGTGTAATAAAACCCGACTTGGAGGAACTCGTATAGTAACGTAGGGATTTTCGACTTATGTTCTTCAAAAACCTAGCTTAGTGCACGAGACTCAAGATGCTTCACATTAATCACAGCAACAAACTAAGATTCCACTGCTTATAATTGCATCCAGTTGCGCAAACATAGCCTCTCAACTAATGTACAGAAGAAACAAACAGCGTAGCAATATCCCTTCCAGACCAACTGCTGCATTTCCAGATCTGACATTCTGTGTGGCACTGATTTGACTAATTCCATGCTTTTTGTTCTGCTTAAACAGCTGCTGACACTCATCAATTCTAAATAACAATAGTTTGAAGGGGAAATAAGTCACTTTGACAGGATTGATTTGAGATGTTAGTTTTTTAATATACACTCCAGACATCGTGCCAAAATAGGAATTCAGTGCTACTGACATCACCATCGTCAATTTTTAAACGAGAATTTGGCACCTGCTCAGTCTGTAGGCGTATGCATGGTGCCGCTGATGTCATCATTAAGTGCCCGTTGTTTGTTGAATGCTTGCCTCCCTTCCCTCACCACCCACCTCGCCCGCACCCCCCTTGCTGCTTTGCTTGCAGCCCATTGTTGCCCCATTCACTGCCCACCTTGCTGCCCCTCTTGTCACTTTGCTTGCAACCCTGCTCAAAACCCACTCGACTGCCCCACCATGCCACTTTGCTCACCCTCCCCACCCTCACTGTCCTGCACATTTTGCTGCTTTGCTTGCTGCATTGCACATCACCCTCTTGCTGCCCTGCTAGCTGCTATACAAAAGATCTGAACATTTCAAAACCTGTACCTTACATGAATTTCTAAGTTTTTTAAACACACTGCACTTTCTGCTTTTAAGTTAGTTGAATCTCAGTTTTCTTTGATGTCAGCAGTGACATAGAAACATAGAAAATAGGTGCAGGGGCAGGCCATTCGGCCCTTCAAGCCTGCACCACCATTCCATATCATCATGGTTGATCATGCACTTTCAGTATCTCAATCCCACTTTCCCTTCTTGCCCCTTGACCCCTTTAGCCACAAGGGCCACATCCAGCTCCCTCATGACGTCACAGGAACTGTGGCAGTATGCACAGTGAGTGCCCCCCCCCCCCCCCCCCCCCCCCCCCACCAAGATGGCGGTGCGAGCAAATGCCACCTTTAAAATATAGAGTTTAAAAAAATCTGTTTACTACTTCATCAAGAAGTGAGGTAATGCAAAATTATGCAGGCCATAATGTCAGACACCCAGTCCACCACCAATGTCTATCCTCCACATGGTACTGTGCTTTACAGGTTCCTTCCAACCTGATGTGCTGCAAAAATCACATCTCATTTCAAGTAGTTTCTCACCCTTTGCCCACACGGTCTCCTTTGGTTTCTTTCTGGACACTAGTCATGGCTCCCTCCTCTTCCTCGGTGACTTTACTCTGTGGCGATGATCTTCAGAGGCAGAAGGTTGGATTTTGTTGTGACATTCGGGACAATGACACTGGGACAAGTGGGGGGTCCTGCACCCGCACTTGCTGGCAGTGTGACAGGCAGCACTGTCTTTCTGGAGACCAGCTCTTAATTGGCCACCTCAGAGCTCGCCACCCTTTTGAAGATGTCAGGTGGGCTCACAGTGCTGCTGGCCCAATCAGAGAGAGAAATAGGTCAAATTGTGAGGGTGCCTTAACATGGAGGCGACGTCACAAGGCTAGATATCAGAGAGTGAAAAAACTGGTAAATCAGATTGGTTGGTTGGTTGGTGGGTAAACCCATTTGGTGGATTGCTATTGGCTGTGATTACTGTCTTTTATAAACACAATCCCATCTTAGCAAAGCCAGCCTCCGGCTCTGATGTTTCCCTAGGTCCACAAGAGGGAAGCCACCTCTATTGCCTCTGCAGACAAGGGGGGACTCTGCTACCAGAAAAATGTGGAGAGACCATAAAATTGCCCCTAATTGGAACTTTAACAATGCAAATTGGTTGCCCCACCCCATCTGTGGAGTGGGAAGCTGATCTGCTTGCCAGTCCCACCTCTGAGAAACTTCCCTGGTGACAGGAAGGGTTTGGCGGGGTCTGTCCCAATGCATCATCCCACTATTCTCCGGCTGCCCCTGGCCTGACCATGGACCATGACCTCAGCCATGGGAAACTTCAATCCGCTAGGTCAGTTTTCAGATGAATGATCTAAGGGCATCTCATTCAGTAGCCAATTTAGAAAGTTGTCTGTCACCATCAGTGTTGCAGTATATTTGATTGGTCTGATGACAAGAAGTTTATTAGGTTCTTTCCCAGTGACCCAGTGAGATTTGAGGAATCCTCTTGTATGCAGCAACATAGTTTGAAAAGGGATCCCAGAGGAGCCACTTGGACATAGTTTTGATAATTAATTGCTGAGAATGAAGTAAATCCTGTCCAAAAATTTTTAAAATCTTGCAAACAATGTAACTCTGAAATAGAAACAGAATCCTGAGAGCGGACTGCTGTTCAGTCAGTTTTTATAACATTTCAGGTACAACACCCACCTTAGGACAGAAGTATGTTGTCATCCTTGGATGAAAGTGCACTTGTAGCACAATTATTTACATCATAGAAATATTTCAAGTTGCAAATTCAATATAAATGTTTTTTTTCTCCTGTTGACCTGAACCGAACACTGCAAATCTTCAATTCTCTCCACTTTGTTGAATTATTGAATGGTTTTGATGTGGAGATGCCCGCATTGGACTGGGGTTAGCACCGTAAGAAGTTTCACAACGCCAGGTTAAAGTCCAACAAGTTTATTTGGAATCACGATCCTTCATGATGAAGGAGCAACTCTCTAAAAGCTTGTGATTCCAAATAAACCTGTTGGGCTTTAACCTGGTGTTGTCAGTCTGTTTACTGAATGGTTTAGGCCAGGGTTTGAAGGTGGCTCAGTGTTGGAAGCTTATCCACAGCTTGGTTAAGATTTAATGTTCACCGAATGTAAACAGCCTAGGGCAGGCGGCGGCCTAGTGGTATTATCAGTATTACATTAATTAGACTATTAATCCAGAAACTCAACTAATGTTCTGGAAATCCGGGTTCAAATCCAGCCACGGCAGACGGTGGAAGTTAAATTCAATAAAAAATATCTGGAAATAAAAATCTACTGATGACCATTGTCAATTGTTGGAAAAATCCATCTGGTTCACTAATGTCCTTTAGGAAAGGAAATCTGCTGTCTTTATCTGGTCTGGCCTACATGTGACTCCAGAACCACAGCAATGTGGTTCACTCTCAACAGCCCTTTAAAGGCAACTAGAGATGGGCAATAAATGCTGGCCAGCCAGCGATGCCCATGTCCCAGGAATGAATACAAAAAATTAAACCAAATTAGAGCAGTGGATGAGATCCTGATGTTGTTATGCTGTTTAATCCTATATGTGTTAAGGCAGTTCTGGAATTTCTAAATGAGGTACAGTAACCTTGAGTATTGTACACTGCAAAACCTTTATTTGATCATGTTTTATGCCTTTTTCTTCTAAGTAATGGATGAGATTTTCCAGCCCTTCCCACCAGCAGGACTGAAGGTCCCCACCAGACTTCCTGCTGACAAGCCATGCAAAACGCCATAGACATCAGCAGGACTGGCAGCCAATGGCTGTTACCTATCTGGTTTTCTTTACCAGTCAGGAGAGGTAGGCAGCCCAGTCTAGAGGCAATTTCCAACATCTTGAGATCAGCACTGCTGTCTGGCCAACCCACGAGGAAGTGTGTAAAGTATTAGGTTTTCGTACAGATTCAAATATAATCCCTTGTCACCAGATTGTTTGATACAAATTCTATGACATGAAGGCTCATATTCAATGAGTGAGGTTGGTGAAGAATGAGCATGATTATACAGTGACCATGTAGAAGAGCTAAATAGAAGAGGACAACTGAAGATGGCAACATAAAACTGACATTCTTGAAATCTGAGCAATAAGAATATTTTAGGCGAGTTCAGAAGATTGATTTTCCTCTCTATGAAGCATGCTACTCTAATGTTTAATCATTACAAAGACAGTATCTGAACTACATTCCTTCCACCATTTCACATTTTTAGAAGTTAGGTCTTCAAACATGCTAATTTCTCGCTGACCAGAAATTTAATTTGTCTGTGAACTTTTTACAATTGGCACAGGCACGTTGCTCTCCACGCTATGAGCAGGATGTTCCCTCCATGAGGTGGGAGGGCAGTGGTCAGGGTTGATTCCCGATCCTGAACCACCACTGGGGAGCAGGAGTAGGCCAGGGGGTGGTAGAAACAGTCAACCCAGCTCCATCTTTCACAAGGGTGCCTGCTTAATTGGACTGGAGATCGGCTCGCTGTCCAACTAAGGATGTCAATCAGGCTCTCCAAACTGAAGGGCCACTCAGAGGCCTCTCAGTTTGAAAGAAACAGCAGGCTACAAAGTGAAGGTTAAGTAATGAGGCACGCTCTCTCCAACTTCTTGAAAACTTAATATAGGAATGAAACTTGCAGCCAGACCATTGGTGGCGAGAGAGGAGAGCTGGGGGTTGGGGGAGAGGTAGTGTGACGAAGTGAGGCGGGAGCTGTGGAGCCCCGGTAGAGCTGACTATGGATGTTCTTGTATCCAGGCAGGCAGGCAGTGCCTCTGAGCCTGTCTGGAGGATGAGACACTATCGATTTGTCTGTCTTCAGGCACTTCGACTGGTCCATGCTAGATCCCACTCAGATTTGCCACTTGCCACGGCCCCATCTCACCCCCGCAAAAATGGCTGGGAGGCAGCATGGAGCTGGCAAAGCGATATATAGGGTAAGTGGGCATTATCTTTAGCTCCCACCTATGTTACCAGCCCTGATGGGGGCTCAAATTGCTTGTCTGTTTGCCATCTTCAACAGCAAAGGAAAGTTCTGTTTGCTGACACTGCAAGCGTACAGGTTGCACTCACTGCACACGCAACCACAGTGCCTGTGATATCAGTGCCAGCGAGGCCATAGGTAGCTGCCTGCTTGAAAGAATAGGACTATGCAAAATATTGAACAGCGTAAAGCTATTTAACAGGTGCAGTACCAAATAAATGTATTTTATTCAAATGCTTCTTCATGTGTGGAGTCTTAAATGATCTCACTTTCACAGCCTAAAACCATGGTTAAGGATTGCAATTCATATGTAATAAGATTGCAATTTGACCTCACTGTTGCGCTGGCCACTCCCCTCACCATCTCATTGCCACCCTGCTCCCAAACCCTCATTGTCGCATCCCGCTTGCTGCCCCACTCCCAAGCCTTGGCCACCTCACTCTTCATTCCTCTCCTGAGCCTTCACTACCAACTGCTCACCATTAGTGAGAGATCAGATTGGGAGAGGGAAGGGGAGTGAGGCTGGCAAGTTACCATCTGAAGCGGCAAGCAGGGTGTCAAACGGATCAGCGGGTGGGGTGATGAGGAGGAGACAGCTAGGGATTGGGAGGGGAGAGCAGCAACTGGGTGGCAAATATTCAACGGGTGCACAACAATGATGTTAGCAGTGGGAGGAACTGTGTATAAACCAGTGTTAGAGTGGGTGCTGACTTTCTGTTGCTGTCTGTATCAGGTGTTACAGCGCTAAAAGAAAGCAGCCTAAGAGGTGAGCTGGAATGAGATCATGTAACTAAATTCAGCCAAGTCATTCTTGTTATGTAAACTTATCTCAAACAGCAGAAATCATTTTTCTGTGTAAAGCTCAACTGGGATAACAATGGTTGTTTCCTGGGGCACCAGTTCAGTACTGATCTCTGTTATTATATTGGTCATGTAAACAGGATAGGCCATTACAGTGAAGACCTGCAGTTTGCGACTTCTTCTTTCATGATTTTGTTTACCCGCGCCAAAGTCCTTGTACGCATGATTGCCAATTTTGACCCCAATTCTTTGCCTATCTGTGACTTATGCAAACAAAAAACAAGACGTTCTTCTAACAAGCTAGTTCTTTCTCTGTGTAGAATCCTAGAATCCCTACAGTGCAGAAGGAGGCTGTTTGGCCCATGAAACTTGCACTGCCAACAATCCCACACAGGCCCTATCCCCATAACCCCATGTCTTTAACCCTGCTAATTCCCCTGACATTAAGTGGCAATTTATCATGGCCAAGCAACCTAACCTGCACACCTTTGGACTGTGGGAGGAAACCGGAATACCCAGAGGAAACGCACACCAAAATAGTGAAAATGTGCAATCTCCACAAAGACAGTGTGTGTATATAACAACAGGGGGGAGAAAAGAAATGCAGGTTAGCTGTGAATGCATGCACATTTATATAGAGATGTTTTTACAAGTGTGAGAAGATGGTTAGTTAAATAGCTCATGTTTCTCCCATTGTTACAGTCTGTCTCTTTGGCTGCTCTTGGTTGGGCCTGGCAACCATTAAGAGTCCCTGTTGTACTGGCAGTTTGCTGCCCTTGTCCAAACAGTAGAGAGAGGGAGTGAATGAGAGGGAGAAGTGGTTGGAAGTAGTAACACCTTCTCCCTCAATCACCCCAACTGTCACTGCACATTCTCCCCATGCTGGCGTGGGTTTCCTCCGGGTGCTCGGGTTTCCTCCCACAGTCCAAAGATGCAGCAGCAACGCCTTCTCTCTTAATCCTTCCAACTGTTAACCAGCAACAGAACAGTTAGCAGCGACTCTTTAAATGTACAACTTCCCTCACACCAAGGCCACCTTGAGTCATGGTGGGGAAAAGAGAGCACTCTGAAGAGAGGGAGAGGCTGTAGAAGAGCCACCAGTTCCATGGGGCCCTGGAATTTGGCCATTATGAAATGTTGTGCAGAGGAGGAATAAAGGGGTTAAATGTCAGGATTAGAGGTGGTGAGCTGTCTTCATACTGGGCAATATCGTGACGTTGTCAATCACTTAGAGAAAGAGAGAGAAGCCTATGCCTTTAAACGCTGCTTTCTCATTTGTCTTCCTGTATTGGTGGAGTGAAAGGAATTAGCTCGGGGCTAAGCCTGTGCTTGTTGCATTTGTTTTTTCTTAAAATAAGAAAATAAATGAGGAAGGGTAGCAGGATTGGAGAGAAACGTGTCAAAACGGTCAGCTAGTGCCTTCAGTATAGGAAAGTCTCTAGTGAGAGATAAAAAGTCCAATTAACTTCACATTTTGGGATATTGGAACTTATCCAATTTACTCCCATTAAGTATGTTCACCATTCGTGACTTTGTCCCTTGGGAGAATTTGTGAGAATGTAACTCCCTGATTTTACTGTACAGTGGGTAGAACTCTACACCTGCAGTCTGGCTTGAAGACTTCATTAGGCTGTTCTAGAAATTGTTGTCCGAGATTCATTCAGTTCCTGTTGCTATAGAATCATAACAGAATTCTTTGAGATGACCTTAGCTGTAAAGAAATTATGCACTAAAATCCTCTTGCTCCACTGTAGCCCTTGTGAAGCTCAGTTATTTACGATTAAAGAATTAGCTCAGTCAGTAGTGACATTTAGTTCCAGTTCCTTGCGCAAGGTATGTACATAAAAAAAAAAGATGTGATTAATGTTTATGAAAGGTTAGGAATACACTAAATATACTAAGAATATGAAGTAATAATAACAAGATTTGAATAATATTGCAGAAGAGATGCCAATCCTGTCATCATCAAAGGCTATATTATGAGTAGGGTGACCTATCAGCTGTTATCTTTTAATTTAACAGATTCTGCACAGGGATTTGCGGCAAAATGCAAAAACCACAGAGAGCATTTATTCCAGGGCAAGTGATAGGGATTAAACTGCGTTTCTGAAGCAGAAACTGAGATTTCCTGAAAGCTCCCTGTACTCTGGTTACATTCCTGTAAATTGGTAGGGCAAAAACGGATTAGTTTCCAAGGTGGGTCTTAATCATTAGCTAATTGTGACATGGAAAGATGATATAAGTATATTCATTTGTTTTCGGGGTCTTTGGCAGTGAACAGTTGGCAGGCAGGTCTGACAGTGAGCAATAACCATTACTTATCTATGTAATAGCTGATTTGATCTATTCTGTAAAGCTGTTAACTGATGGTCTCATTGTTCTCTGTTGCTGCTAATTTCATTTGTTGTCAATTGACAGCATTTTTGCAAAAGAATTCAGCCTTTAAAGTCCTTATTTCAGCTAAATGGAAGATGCATTCAGGTTTGCAATAGAGATCGAATTAAGCACGACTAAAGCTCTTTTTTATATTGTAATCTAGGTCTTTAGAGATTGACATGCACAACACCAAGCTACATGTGTAAAATAAAATCAAAAAAGGCTGGACAAACTTAGCAGGTCTGGCAATGTCTTGGAGCACAAAACAGAGTTAATGTTTTGAGTCCATACAAACTTATTTAACAAAGCTACAAGCGATGGTTCTATCAGAAACACTGGTCATAAAAACATCCAGCAAGTTTAGCTTTCAGATGCTGTTGGCTGTGTGAGGCCTGAACTTTGACACAAGAGCAATATAAAAACAAATTTACCTCCAGCAGTCCAGCTCTGCCTACATTCTTGTTGCTGCTTCATTTGGATTGTGTGTCCTGAGCTAACCACTAGTAGTTACTGGTTCCATTTCCCTTTTCTTTATTCTTTCATGGGATGTGAGACATTTCTTTTTATAAATTGCCCTAGAGAAGGTGGTAGTGAGTCACTTTCTTGAACTTCTGCAGTCCGTATGATTGTGGATACATCCACAATGCTGTTAGGAAGATAGTTTCAGGACTTTGATCCAGCAATAGTGGAGGAATGGCAAGATAGTTCCAAGTCAAAATGGGTGTGGAGGGCACCTTGCAAGCAAGGGTGTTCCTATGTGTCTGCTGCGTTTATTCTTCCAGCTGGTGGGGTTGCAAATTTGGAAAGTGCAGTCAAAGGAGCTGTGGTAAGTTGCTGCAATACATCTTGTAAATAGTACACCTTGCAGCCACAGGGCATTGACAATAAAAGGAGTGAATGTTTAAGGTCAAGTGGGCTGCATTGTCTTGGAAGGTGCCAAGCTCTTTGAGCGTGTTTGGAGCCACATTCATCCAGGAAAGTGAAGAGTTTTCCATCGCACTCCTGACATGTGCCTTGTAGATGGCACCCAGGCTTTGTGGAGGTGAGTTGCTTGCTGCAGAATGCCTAACGTGCTCACAATGTTTATCAGGCTGATGCAGTTCGGTTTCTGATTGATGGTAAGTGTCAGGATGTTGATAGTGGGGTATTCAGCAATGGTAATGCCATTGAATGTCAGCAGAAGATGGTTAGATTCTCTCTTGTTGGAGATGGTCATTACCTGGCACTTATGCTTCTTACCACTTTGTCAGCTATGTCTGGATACTGTCTTGAGGCATTTAGGCATGGACTGTTTCAGCATCGGAGGAGTCGTGAATGGATTGAGAAGCATAAGTACTGATTTCCTGAAATCCGATTCGGCATCAATGTAAAAGCAGCTTTAGGCTCTTAGTTTCAGCATCTGAGATCAAATTGGATGACCTGGTTCTTATTTGTAGGATTAGATTCAAAAAGACAAGTCAGTGAAAATGACACACTTTTGATGGCGATCACTTTGATGTGATACAATGGGCGGAATTTTCCTGTCCCGCCCAACATGGGAATCATAGCAGGCGGGACATAGACCATGCAAAAGTCCATTGACCTTAGGTGGGATTTTCCAGGATTGGGGCGCATGTGGCTGGAAGATTCTGCCCAAAGTTTGCTAAAATGTGTTGCTGTCAATGCTGCCAATACCTTGCATACTTTTGGAATTTACACAACTTTTACTTTTTTCCTTTATATCTGCTTGGTAGGTGAGCCATTGATTGGTTACTTTGGTGCGTATGATGTAGGCAATTCAGCTGTAAGTTTCAATTTCCACCCAAGTTTCCTCAGTCTTTCACACCGTTTCACAAAAGCTTTGCTGAATCTGTTTGTTATCATTAAGCAAATTTCCAATATTTATGCTGGTTTGAATGAATTGTAAATGAATGCCTAAAGTTTTACATGTAACATATCCAAAGTTATATTTCTGGTGTTTTATGACAATTTTGTAAAATACTTAACTTAGTTTTCTATGGCTGTGGATTCATTCTCATGGCATAAGAACTATTTGCATTTTCTTAAGCTTCGTGCTACTTACTGCCATGCATATAGAGATCTATAGAATAAATATGGTGCATCTTTGATGCTTTCCTTAGGTGCCACTTATTTATAGTTTTTGTGCTGTAACATTTTATCATATGGTGACACAGTGGTTGGCACTGCTGCCTCACAGCATCAGAGACCTGAGTTCAATTCCAGCCTCGGGTGACTGTGTGGCATTTGCACGTTCTCCCCATGTTTGTGTGGGTCGGAATCATTGGACTATCTCTGGATGCTCTGGTTTCCTTCCACAGTCCAAAGATGCGCAGATTAGGTGGATTGGCCCTGCTAAATTGTCCTTTAGTGTCCCAAGATGTGTAGGTTTGGGGAAATTAATGGGGTAAATACATGGAGTTATGGGATGGGATGCTCTGTCAGAGAGTTGGTGCAGACTTGATGTTTCCTTTCGCACTTTAGGGATTCTATACAGATTTTCAGGCAATTCCTGTATAATGTGCTGACAGGGTGATTGGGGTAAATTTCACTCTAACTTGCCAGCTATCCAGTTTCAGACAATTCTAGGTTGATACAGCTCCTTTAATTCTGGCTTTTAATGTTGTTCATCCACCGTCATCGGTGAGGACCTCGACACCATTAGTCATTTTGAGGCTGGTTGCGGTGTGTCCGAAGATGACTGATCAGGCCAATTCGGACACGGAATGTCCTGGCACATATTGGACAGACTTGTGTAGACACTGTAGTTGTTGCGCTGGTGGCTCTGGACTTGCACAGCTCGCGCTTAAGTTGTGCTTCAGCAATGCACCTTGCTTTGTAAGCTTGACAGCCTTTGTGGATGAGGCAGCACCAGGCATGGCGGTTTTGTGCCACAGTTACCCAGGAGGTCGTGTCAATCCACAAAGGCTGGCTTTTAATACTCATTAATTAAAATTCATAGTGTGTCTTGTGGAAAATGTAGCTAGGGTTTGAAAATTCTGAGGGACTAAATTTAAAAATTGACTGATAAAAAGAAAAGGTTCTGACCCGATGCACACTAGGGTTGAACTGGGAGCTGATGTAAATTACGGAATTACCTTTCACCCTGATGGAAATCTCCAAGCTTCCACTCCATGCATCAACTCTTCATCTCCTGGTAAAAGTTTTCTTTGCAAAATGCGACTGGATTGAATAATTTGTTCTCATTAGATTGGCTGCTGCAAATTCAGTGGGTGAGACCAGTCTAGAGTTGTTTGCTGTGGATTACATACGCTGAACAGAGGTATACAATTTATATCATAATAGTCTATCCCCTGTGGCATTACACATGGGAGACCAAATTTCTTCTCTCATGTGAATCAGAGTTAGGGAGTAGGTGATACTTGAGTAGGGTACATAGATATAAATCAGTCCCATTTAAAAGTCATATATTATCTCTTTACCTTTTAATGCAATACTTTGATGTGATCTGATTTTGGTAGTTATAGTTAAGTAGCAAATTACGTCGCCATTTGGGGAACCATTGATTGAAGTGCAGGAGTTTTTTTACAGTACAGGTGTAGGAGCTGGAAGACTGAGATGGTGTGCTGACAGTCAAGTGTAATTGAAATTTATATTAGCAACTTTCCATTATAAATGGAGACATAGGCCGGAATTCTCCAACTATTCACGCTCTTACTGCCAGTGAGAACGGAGAATTTGGCGCTCAGCCAAATCTTCATACACTGCAGTGGACCCAGAGTATTGCAGCTGCAGGCAAGGTTGGAGAATCCGGCCCATAGGAAATTATAATAGGAAAGATAACAGGATATTTTTGTAGATATAGGATTTCTATTTGGTTATAGATATGTAAATTGATATTCTAACTTTTTGTGTTGGGAACATTCTTAATTTAAAAGCTGGCATTTTATAGGTTTTTGTTGTCAAAATATGGAGCTGGGAATGGAGATTGGTAGATTCGGAATTTCCAAATGCCAGGTGGCATGCCAGTTGCCCGCTATGGTCCGATTCCCTGCCATTGTCCTGATTCCTGGTCATTTTCCAGGAGGTCAGATTGGGGGTAGAGCATATGGTTGGGTACCTTATCGACTCAATTAAGGAGCCACTTGTGGCCATTGATCAAAGGCCAGCTGTAGTTTTCTAGTCGGCCTGTGGGTACCCTGAGGTGTTGCTGGCATGGCTGGTGGCTGGAGATTCCTCCCAGTAGTAGCTTGGAGTGGAGATAGGGGCAGATGCCAGAGGAGGAAAGGAGGGGTGACACCAACCAACCCCTGCCACAGCCTTGGGGAAGCTGTGAACTCGGATGCCCCATGGAGGGGTTGCTCCTCCCCAATGGTAGCTCAGCAGTTGTGACCATTCCTTTTCATTTTTGTAAAACTTACTGAGGGGCACCTTAAGCTGGAGCAAAATATGAAGGCTTCACAAGATTGGGAGCTCAGCACCAGCTTTCCATGCAACACCATTCGCAAGCCCTTAACCTCTTGTTTTTAAAACCTAAAACATATGAATTAATGATCCTCGAGATGATAGTAAGTGTACATAGACCCCTTCCTGACATTAAGATGTGATAAATATGAATTAAACTCCACAGAACTGTTTTGCTACTGCATTACTATCAATTTTGATCGCTTTTTAAACTATTTTACCTCGTTATACTTTCCAGCACAGTGAGCTGTAGTTTAGAATTTAAATTTATTCATGAATACATTTTCGTTTGTGGCACATTTTTCCTTTCAGTGGTTTCTCTTTTACTTTTCGTCATGCAAACATAGGGACTGCGAATAAAGAGGGACAAAGAAAGTCCATAAATCCATCTCACCATAGTCAACGTACCATCTTACATCATTGATCGTGATGTTAACTCCTGAGGGATGTGACCTTTAGGAGCTGAACAAGAGTGTCCTAAGTAGCAAGCTTTCTAATCTTCCTTCCACTCTTCATTCTTTAGTTGGGATGATAGAAAGGAGGGGGCCAGGATTTTCCCTTTGGGATCAGATCCCCAGCATAGTTCAGGATCCCATAGTTCCTCAAGACCTAACATGTTTGTTGAAAGCTGCTGACAGGATAAGGCAGAGATTGTCATGATATGTGTTTGATTCCGACAGTCTTCAGACATAAGCAGAAATGAGTCCTCTTGTGAGCCATCCATAGTTGTGAGAACCATCTGTGCATTTGTTTAGTTAATCCTCATTATCCTTGCGTCTTCTGAAATCCTAATTGTCATTATGTGGCTGTATGGAATGCATAAAGTTGGAAAAGAAGCCATGGGAACACTCAAGACACATTCCTAGGGTAGCATACACGGAGAATCAGTTGGAGTATTTACTGGAACAATTTGCAGTTTCAAGGTTTAATGATAACAGCTCGTGTTCAGTAGTACAGCTTTTATAACACTGAAGTGTCAACTGCCCTCCACTCTCCCACTTACTGGAACAAAATGCAAAGGCTTCATAAGACCAAGTTCCACACAATATCAATACCAAGCCCCAGCCTCTTGTTTTGAAAGCATAACACATGTGAATTAATAATCTTTAAGACGTTAGCAAGTGTATAGACTCTCTCTTAACATTAAGATTTGATAAACGTGAATTAAACTCCACAGAACTGTATTATTGCAGCTGTTGTTACTAGCAGTTTTGTTGCCTTTTTAAACAATTATATCTTGTTATATGTGCCAGTACACAGATGTAATTTAGAATTTAAGTTTATTCATTTTCATTTATAACACATTTTTTCCTTTCAACAGTCTATGGCCTACATATTCCATCTGCTGTTAACTGTTAATAATGGTGTTTAAATAACTCTAATCAAAAAAAATCTAGAATTGTTTATCTTCATTAATGGTATTCGGTGAGAACTTGATGCTAACCATTGAAGATGAGCAGAAATATTTGCATGTGTTTGAAATGATTGTGTTCGAGACTGAGTGGATGTTCCTTCTCCCCGGAAGTTGTATTTAATTCCAACACAGAATGTCTTGAACGATGCTTTCTCTATTGTTGAGCTATAGGGATTAAATGAGGAGTCACTTTGACTGCTGTAAACCCAGTTTTCAGTGGCTATTCACTAATTGACAGTCTTCTTCAGAACAAGTGCAAGAATGGCTGGTGCCATAATAGAGATGTTACAAAATTATCACAGGAGATGTGATTTCTCAGAAAAAAAATTAAGCCTCACTTACAATCTTTCAAGAAGGCACTGAACTCTCAGAATTTCTCAAAAAGACAGATAAAATTGAAGTGATGCAATTGTCTGTCTTCTGCTGGGTGCCATTGCCCAACCATTAGCTGCCACAGCACAGTGCTGAAATGTCAGAGGTTATTCCGAGGTGAGAAGCTGGTGGTGGTGCCTGAGAGAGGAACCTAGAATTGTGAGCAAGGTGGAGACATGGGGAAGAGAGTGATTCACATTTTTGCACATTATAATCCACTTGCCATGTTTTTCCCCACTCACTAAGCCTGTCTAAATCCCCTTGAAATGTATCAAATCCTGAAATGTACCATTTGTTCTTGTGAATAGACGACAGATGCCATAAAGCATTGCAAAATAACTGATCCTGCTTTATTTGGTCCTTGGCTTGTTGTCAGTGTCAAGCACCTATGTTCACTTTAAATTGGTTTCAATCATTTTCTGACATTAAAGTATGTTCTTTCTGTTACACCCAAGTGGTTTCCTTTTACTTCTTGTGATACTTGTGATCCACATTGATTTGCAGCCTGGTAACATATCGATGTTAAAATTGTTATCCTTGTTTTCGCATCCTTTCATGGCCTCACCCTTCCCTATCTCTGTAATCTCTTACAGACCTCTTTCTGGCTTCTTTCACATCCCTGATTTTTCATCGCTCCATCATTGGTAATTTGGCTTGTAGCCACTGCTGAATTTTGATTCTTTTTCAAGTCAGTAATACCCTGAGCGATAGAAAGCAGGAGGAGGCAATTTCCACTTTATGCCCATGTTGGCTCTTTGAAAGAACTATCCAATCAGCCCCACTTCCTTCCCGCTCACCATTTCCTGAGCCTCAGCTGCTGCATTAAGGTGCTGAAAGGTCAGCAGTGAGGCTGGCAGCAGAGGTGAGAAGATGGCAAGATGGAGAGAGTGTGAAACTGAATAAGATTGGGGAACAGAAAATGAAGGCCCTTTAGCTGCTGCCATTGGGGTGAAAGACTGGTGACAGTGGCACTTGAAGTCAGAAGAGGTGGGGGGAGTGTGGTGCGCTGCTGCTTCAGGCCTGTGTCTGGGCCTTGAACTGAGGTAGAAGCTTGATCGAGGAATTGTAGCCCAGGTTCAGCTACTGGATTTGGCGAGGGAGGTCTTCATCTTAGTGAGAGTTCTGATCAAAGAGATCGAGGCTCACTTAATTCCATGGAGCTGGGCCTGTTTTAAGGGATGGGATTTATCAACACAGTGTAATGAGTGAGATTCATTGGGTGAAAATTCTTCCATTTTGAGATTAAGTGTGGTGACGGGCAGCACTGGTGGCATCTATCCCGCTGACCAGAATGGCGGGATCTCGCACCAGATTCTGGCTTGGGACCTCATTTAATTACGCAGAGATGAGTTCTCTTCCGACTCTCCTGGAGGGCTAGCAGCCAGTTCACCCACACACCCTCAGCTGATGGGTTGAAGGTCCCGGCGCTATATTTAAATATCAGTCCAGCACATTATATCACTCTCTCTGGCTCTCCTGACATCACCAAACCATGCAGAATGTGGACAACCCAAAGGGGAAAAAGTTAACAGTGCATTAGGAGCAGCGCTAGACTATGGCAGAAAGGCATTGTTGAACCTCTGTCCAATCTCTTGCAAACTGGGGGCTGCCTTGTGCACACACATCACTCATTGGCAATCAGGTTTGACACTGACATAATTTCCCACTGGAAGATTGGAAGGTCTTATGGGACACTGGCAAGCAGGTGTTTTAATGGGCATTCATGAGATGCAAATGAATGCAAATGCATTCGCACCACCTGCCAGCGGGTTGCCGGACCCAGCATTAAACCTTCATTGGGAGAATTGCAATGTAATTTTACACTGGTAGATTTCTGATTCCTGCCAAAATTTCTGTGTCCACCCGCCACAAAACCCACCATAGAACATAGAACATTACAGCGCAGAACAGGCCCTTCGGCCCACGATGTTGCGCCGACCAGTTACAAAACAATGACCCACTAACCTAAACCAATCCCTTTTCGTCCATAAACCTATCCACGGATCTCTTAAACGCCCCCAAACCGCGCATTTACAACTGCAGCAGGCAGGGCATTCCAATCCCTCACCACCCTCTGGGTAAAGAACCTACCCCTGACATCTGTCCTATAACTACCCCCCCTTAATTTAAAGCCATGCCCCCTCGTGCTAGATTTCTCCATCAGAGGAAAAAGGCTATCACTGTCCACCCTATCTAAACCTCTAATCATCTTATATGTTTCAATAAGATCCCCTCTTAGCCGCCTTCTTTCCAGCGAAAACAACCCCAAATCCCTCAGCCTCTCCTCATAGGACCTCCCCTCCATACCAGGCAACATCCTGGTAAACCTCCTCTGCACCCACTTTTCTGATTTCAGATGCAACGTTGGAAACTTATGTTCAGATAGCAATGTCTTTAGAGTACAAGAGGTGGGCAGATACTTTGTGCAAAGGTTAGCCTTTGAACCGAGACTTTATCCTGTTTAATATATAATGACATTGGGACTCTTGGAGTGACGTTTATGAGTTGGGCTGGGCTCTCATTGCAAGCTTCACATTCATTGCCAACTCATTGGTTGGTATGGAAAATGATGAGGTCACATGTGGGGCTAACAATAGGATTTATAAATTTTTTGGTAAAGCATTTTCAGATTTAATAATATCGTATTTGTAAAGTGTTCCGACCTGTTAGAGATTAAGTAAGCCACAAATGAGGTTTACAGACTATCATTCTGTAGTGGTTTATGTTTGAAAAAAATTGCAACTCATGAATTTTATACAAGTCTCTGGATTTTTAAGTATTTGCCTCTTGATTAATGAGACAATGGGCTTAGCTTATCTGACATGCTTCCTCCCTCCAATAGGATGGCAGGGTGGCACAGTGGTTAGCACTGGTGCCTCACAGTGCCATCAGCCCACGTCTAATTCCTGGCTTGGGTGATTGCCTGTGTGGAGTTTGCACATTCTCCCTGTGTCTGTATGGGTTTCCTCCACTCTGGTTTTTTCCTACAGTCCAAAGATGTGCAGGTTAGGCGAATTGGCCGTGCTAAATTCTCCCTCAGTGTACCCGAATAGGTGCTGGAGTTGCTGGAGATTTTCACAGCAACTTCATTACAGTGTGAATGTGAGCCCACGTGACTAATAAACAAACATTACTTTTACCGTTTCCATTCATGGGAATGAATGACAGCCTCGGGTCTGACATGAAATTGTTGCGTTATTCTTAAAGTCCAAAGATATGGAGGTTAGGTTGATTGGCCGTGCTAAAGTTGCCCCTTAGTGTTCTGAGATGTGTAGGTTAGAGGGATTAGCGGGTAAGTACGTAGGGATATGGGGGTAGGGCCTGGGTGGAATGGTGGTCGGTGCAGACTCGATGGGCCAAATGGCCTCTTTCTGCATTGTAGGGTTTCTATGATTTCTATGAATTGGTCTTGCAAGTGTGAGGTTTTGATTCATTGTAATATCAGAAATCCTCACATGCAGCGCACAACGCACAGACCGCGTTTAGAATAAAGCGATCGTGTTGAGCTAATGAACATCAAGTTGAAGTGGGCATTCGGCCTTTAGGCTAAGATCAAGTGTAGTATTGACATGCTGTGCTGGGTTGAAGTCATTAGGTTACATTTCAGCTTCATTTGAAGCAATTTTTATAAGCGGCACCTTGGCCTTTTGGCTAAGATGCAAATGAGATCAAGCCTTGGAGGAGGAGCTACGCTACTCCAATCAGCTTTGACCATGAAGATCAAGCCTAAGACAGGAAGTGAGAGCCCTGTCTTGTCAGCTTGGATCAGGAATGTCTCAACTTGTTGGGACTCTGAATTGGACTTGATTTGATTGAATTGGAATAAAAACAAAAAAAGTGGATGTTGACTCATTGATTTATTGCTTGGGAAGGGATGTGGATAAATGGACTGCCCTGTGCATATGTTGGAAATTAGTGGGCTTACGCTACAGTACAATGTATATCCGCTGACACATGATGAGCAAAACCCTGGGGGGAATCACTGATAATACCTAAAAATATTTTTCGATATTGTAAAGATTTTAATAAATAGAGGTTCCTTGAAAAAAAACTTCCATAGGCTGTCCCATTGAAAAATATAATATAAAATTGCAGTTGATACTAGGCTCCATGTGTTATGGATTTTTAATGTCAGAAATATTTCTTAACTAACTACAGGCAGATTGCATGAAATGCAGGCAGCTGTAAAGAAAGTTAAGTCACTAAGAATTTGTTGATCATTCATAGAACAAATATGAAGGATTAACCATAAATTCTTTAGACATGCATAGCGCTTTTCGAGGATGCCCATTAGATGACAGCACCAGCTCTCAGTGTTTTGGGATAGGAGCCTTTCTTTCTTTTTTTAAACTCCTGCTTATTTATGAACCAAAAATTTTCCCTGTTGTGGGGAGGGACATCTAAGTACTGAGCTCAGTTCTATGTCTGCCTCTTCCGTCAGTTTGTACAGGAAGGCAGCAATTTGCTGGAGTGGTTTCCAGTGCTTGTGGCCTCCTCCTAGCCTGTATCTTTTCTAACCTACTGCTGTTCCCCTGGTTTGTGGGAAGAGTGGTGTGCTTCCTGTCACCGCTTCCCATTATGTCCTTGTATTTCGACAGGAACTGGCAGAGGGGACCTGCCCTGCAGTTTGTGAGAAAACAGCTGTGAGATAAATTCTTTAGAGGCTGGAGGTTCTCCCACCCTCCCTCCCCATTTTCCCGCCAGCTGAAATGTAAAGCTGGCTTTATCTCAATAGCAGGATTGTTGCTTGGTTTAACCTTTGCATTTGAAGCTGAAAGTATATCCTAAAGCTTTCAATCCAGTAACCGTATGTGGCTGCAGTGTGCCTTGTTCATTCCTGATTGCTGTTGACATATATTGACAGTTTGTGGATCGCAGCAATAATTGGGCTCATAGTTGTGAAACTTTTGGGGATCGAGGAACTCTGCCCACATGCAGGTTTTCACTTGGGTGTTCCTTAACTGAAACTGTAAAATAAACAAAAAGACAAAAGCAAAGTTTGTCTGTGCAAGCCCAATCCTGAGCTGGCCCAAATTTGGGCTTGTGGGGTGGGGGTGGTGTCTCATTTCAATAATTTAAGTGAGAATCCAAGGCCTGTTGTGACCAGTAGAGAAGAGGGCAGCCCGTCACTATCATGGACTGGGGGAGCAGGGGGATGCGAGAGCATGGCCTCAAAATAACAGGGAGCAGATTTAGGACTGAGCTGAGGAGGAACTTCTTTACGCAAAGGGTTGGGTATCTGTGGAATTCCCTTCCCAGTGAAGCAGTTGAAGCTATCTCATTGAACCTTTTTAAGGCAAGGATAGATAAATTTTTGAACAGTAAAGGAATTAAGGGTTATGGCGAGCGGGTGAGTAAGTGGAGCTGAGTCCATGAAAAGATCAGCCATGATCTTATTGAATGGCGGAGCAGGCTTGAGGGGCTAAATGGCCTACTCCAGCTCCTAGTTCTTATGTGCACTTGAAAAACATCCAAAGCCATTAAACAATAGGATGTGTTTTTAAAGGCTTCCTTGGAGCACAAGGCATTTACTTGTAAAATTGGTCATTTTTGCTGCATTTTTCAATTTTGGCCCATTATTTGATCAATCGCGGGGAGTTTTATCAGTCACTACTGAGAGACGGCATATAATTAAGAGACCGTTGATTGTATAAATTTTGGAGCATGGGCAAATCTGAGGATGAATTTGGAAATTACTCAAATGCAGAATGTTTGGTAGAACTGGCCCAGTATTGAGTTTGAGGAGATTTGTTTCTAACAAATATTAAATATATTGATATTTGTTAGAAACCCAGTGCTGCCATTGGAGCTAAGTCAAATTTTTACAAGTTCCTTGAATTCAACTGCTGCAGAGGATGGAATGTTCCCCTCACTCCCCTCAGCTGCAATCTGTAGCTACAGCCAAGAAAGTTAAATGATGGCAAGTTAAGTTCATTCTATTGTAAACTGGCAACGTTAAGACAATAATTGGCCTTGTGTTAAATAACAATGTTGCCTTAAAGGAATGCTCCAAGGTAGTGATTTATGAATGAATCAGTCCTTTAAAATTCATCTGCAAACATATGCCGCTGAACTGCTGTAAGAAAAAGTGCACAAGACTGGATTCCTGACTGGGGTTACCAGCATCATAACTTGTCTGTGGATGCATGATGTTTCCTCGTGTAGCCTTAATTCCCATGACTACCCCTCTACCTTCCTCCTTTGGCATTCTTGAGCAATGTACCTAGTGTTTGATTCCAGCCTGCAAACACTGCTCTTTTGACCTGCCAGCTGGGAGCTTTATGACATGTTGTGGGAACATTTATCCCTCCAGATTTTGCTTTCTCATTGATTAACTTGCCTGATTTCACCAAGTTTCAACCCATGACCACAGTATCAGAAATTGAACCAGTCTACTTCTCTGTTGCATGATTTCTTAATGTCCAAGACACCAACCACCCAAGACTTAATTAAAGCAAATTAGTATTTGGTGTAGTTTGCAAATGATTGCTGCCAGTGAAGGTCATTGTGAGATGTTATCTCTAGCATTACCCTGGGTAGATCCTATTTTGATTAAGCAAATGTCCACTTGATTTCAATGCTTTAAGTTCAAATTTCCAGTTCATTCAATGAATAAAATTGCAAATGGCCGTTTCTAAAATGTTCACCCTATTATGTTTTACAATTTCCTTAGCTGTTCCTTTTCATATGTTTAAATATAATTGCTGTAAAATATAATGCTCTGAGTGTAAATCAGTTCTTAATGATATTATACAAAATACAGAGCTTTTTCTTGTCATACATCTTTTGGAATCATATTAAGTGCGATACTCTTGTTAACAAGAAGGGCATTGTTTGCTGTGTTATAGATGCTATTTAAGTACAAGCTGTTGTTTTTGAGATATGTGTGTAACAGTAGGTAAGAAGATAAAAGTTTCACGCTAGACAGGCAAGCATGTCAGATATCTCAATGTGTGCAGTTGCCATGATGTTTATAATTCTGTGTGCAGTCCAGGTTACTTCCTTTCTAATTAGATTTAATTTATTTTGTATGCCATTGAAACACTCCACAGATATAAACAGGAATTGACTGCACAGACCATATTACAAGAAGATGACAGATATATTTGCTGAAGTTTTCTAGAATCCATAGAATCCCTACAGTGTAGAAGGAGGCCATTCAGCCCATTGAGCTTGCACTGATAACCCCACCCAGGCCATTTCCCCATAACCCCACGTATTTACCCTGCTCCAAGATAGTGCTGGAGTGAGGCGACTTATGCTCAGCATACCTTCTAATTTTATCTTTTACTTTCATTCTATGCTTTTAAAACTTCATTCTATCTCTTTCAAACTCTCTAACAATGCTCTAATTCAGCCTTGTGATAACTGTAACATTACATTCTACACTTTGTCCTTCCCCTATGTATGGTATGCTTTGTCTGTATCGCGCACAAGAAACAATACTTTTCACTGTATTAGTACATATGATAATAAATCAAATGCTAATCCCCCTAACTCTAAGGGGCAATTTAGCAAGGCCAATCAACCTAGCCTGCACATCTTTGGACTGTGGGAGCAACCCAAGGCAGCCAGAGGAAACCCATGTAAACACAGGGAGAACATGCAAACTCCACGCAGACAGTGACCCAAGGCTGGAATTGAACCAGTGTCCCTAATGCTGTGAAGTAGCAGTGCTAACCACTGTACCACCATTTGTGCAAATGTTTTTAATTCGATTGTCACCCATTGTTACAGTGTTGTACCCACTAATATCAATCATCTTCTAGGGTTATTCAGTTTAGATTAATGTAAAATGCTATCTTCAGCATTTCTTGAGTTAAACCTGAACATCTGTTTCAAGAAATGAACATTTTTGTACCTTTGATTATTAAAAATTCAAAATGCCATGACACTGATTAAGACTTTCTTTTGGATTTATGATTATTTTAATGACCTGTGTGGATACTAAGGCCTGGTACCTCTCAGTTTACTTTGATTAACTTG
This sequence comes from Carcharhinus amblyrhynchos, assembly GCF_965287045.1. Classification (NCBI taxonomy): domain Eukaryota; kingdom Metazoa; phylum Chordata; class Chondrichthyes; order Carcharhiniformes; family Carcharhinidae; genus Carcharhinus; species Carcharhinus amblyrhynchos. Next base: position 33,394,881 of record NC_137332.1, on the reverse strand, counting down.
TTACCAGTGCAATAATTAATCCAACCAATGTACTACAATACATCAAGGCCAGGTTTCTAATTCTAGTTTTCACTGGCATCTGAACTGTATCGTAGCATAATTTGCAGTGGGCTATGAAATGCAAAGGAATGAAGCCGTTGGTCTCCAGGGTGAAATCTTTTTGGAATAAGACAGACCAATCATGCCGTGTATAAGTGTATCCTGTCAGTCAGTCATGGAACTGATTAATGGGCTACGAGTTCTGAGCCAAGAAAAACGAGCAATTGGCAGGAAGGGTGATGAGGAGAAATTAAAATATCTTGTCAAATAAAATGTGATATAAATTATCCTAATGCTGACAAAGAGAATAGTAGAGATTGCGCCCGGAAGTAAAATGCTGATTTTGAAAAATATATATATTCTTCCTCGGGGGTTGTGGTATACCCACAGTGCTGTTAGATGGGAGTTTCAGGATTTTGACCCAGAGACACAGAAAGAACAGTGATATATTTCCAAGTCAGGGTGATGTGTAATTTAGAGTGGAACATCCAGGTGGTATTCCCAGGTAGCTACTGCCTTTGTCCTTCTAGATGGTAGAGATCACGAGTTTGGAGGGTGTCTCAGAAGGAATCTAGTTGAGTTGCTACAGTGCATCTTGTTGGAGGTACAGCCACTGTGTCAGTGATGAAGAGAGTGCATGTTAAGGTGATCAACGTGGTACCAATCGAGTGGGTTGTTTTGTCCTGGATGGGGTTGAATTCCTTGAGTGCTTTTGGAGCTATCTTTATTCAAACAAGTGAAACATGTTCCATCAGACCCTGGTGGACAGGCTTTGGGAAGTCAGGAGGTGAGTTACTCTCAGTAGAATTCCAAGTCTCTGACCTGCTTTTGCAGCCATACTAGTCCAGTTCAGCTTCTAGTCAATAGTAATCCGTCAGGATATTGATACTGGGAGATCCTGCAATGGCAATACCATTGAATGTCAAGGAGTGATGGTTAGATCCTGTCCTGGGGGTGATAGCCATTCCCTAGCACTTGTGTGACGTGACTATTGCTTGCCACCTGTCAGCCCAAGCTGATGTGTATTCAAATTGAATATTGAACATTTTGTCTGGAATGGGGAGTTATTAATTTCTGGTCCCACATCTGTTAACTCTCACAACACTTCCGTAATAGTACAAGGCATACATGTGATTGATTTCAGTATAAGACATTTGTGATGTTGGTAGGGGCAGAGATAGCTGCCTCTAGTCAAGGCACAGTCAATATTGCAGACGGGAGCAGAATATTGCTAAGGGCCATTGATAAGATTAATGAGTGAACGACTTTGTGATAGATGCTGAATGGGAGATAGTATGAGGTCAAGCACTTTTGACCCAGTAAAGATTGATCAGAGTGTTTCTGAAATGGCCATGCTTGAATAGCTGACATTATATGCCAGCTGTGGGCTGCAGATGTGATGCTTACACCATTGCTAAATGTCTGAGGGCGAGATAAAGCAATGAATGTGAAGTATGAGTTGTGATTTTTGAAAGAGTTTGTTGATAAGCGAGTGAGGCAGTGGTGATGAATTGAGCTGTGTGTGAGGTTGGTGGTTTATGCATTCACTTGTGAGGTCATTGAACTTGTGGCACCACATCCTCAGGGCTATACTGTAGACATTGACCACAATGGTAATCAGCTCCCACTGTATTCTCAGGGTGGAATCTTGTGCTCTCCCCTGTGGTGAATTTGATGGTAGGGAGTATTAGTCAAGTAGCTAGCTGCCTTCCTGATTAAGGCCATTGGGGGGGTGGGGGGAAGGTTGATGATTGGCTTTTCTGGCAGTGCCAATTGAGGCCCTTGCTTGGCCAATTAATGCCCATTTATGGGCCTTATTCCTCCGCCGTCAGTATGAACAGTGATGGGTGGAGAGCTTGCTATGCAGGAACATGATAAACAAATGCTGGTGTTTGCCTGCGGTCTTCCAAGGGGGGTCTCTGGTTTAATGGAACTTTGTGACTGACCAAGGGACCCAGCATTGGAATAGTGGAGCTGCTGAGAGCCAGACCAGTGCCCCCCACTTTTTATTGAGTCTGCTCCTCTGTGATCACTCCCCTGTGCCCAAGGCCCTCCTTGATTCAAGACATTGGCTGGGGCAGTATTGGTAGCAGCCTCTTGCTCCCCGGTTAAACTGCTCAGTACAGAAGAGCCTCTGGCTAACAGGGCTGAATGACCTTTGAATCTATAGAAGGCACAAGTTGTGACAGACCTTCCTGAAAGGGCTTGTTCTGTAGCCAGTGGACGAGTTGCTGTCACGCGATTCTGCCCTTGGTGTATGTCTAGAGAACCTCCTGGCTCCCTGTTGATAGATCCTCTGTCTTTTCCTATCCATCTTCTGGTTCCATGTTGACAAAGAACCTCACTTCTCCTGTCCACCTACTGCTCCAGGGACTCAATGAACCTTACAGCATGCATTCTGCCTTAACGAGCTAGGTTCTTGTGCACAGATCCACATCCAGCATTTGCTCCAGTCAAAGTGCATCTCTCCTTTAAGAGATCCAAGCTGGCTTTAAGTAGCGCAGGTTCATTTTAATGGTGCTAGCCCCTCACAACCTTGCACTCAGGCTGAAGCTTGACCACTCATCAGCATGCTTATTGCTAGCTGCATGGTCCAGACATGGCCATCAGGCAACACCAGGTTTGCATTCTTCCCTCATTGAAGGCATGGGTGTGGGCTAATTATGCATTATCCAGTTTCATGGCATTTGCATCTCACCAGCCACAAGTGATGGGCGGTAGTGATTTGAAACTTCTTTGGTATATTGTCCATTTTTATGATGACATTAAAAAGTGTGACATGTGGAAAAAGTAATAATTTTGGAAACTAAATGACCCTCTCTTGTACATCTTCAGTTTTATCTACAGGCCCGGTTCACGTGGAAAGGAGGCAGGCTCCTGCGACCCCTGCTCCAGTTCACACTGGTGATGATGGCATTTTACACTGGGCTGTCTCGTGTCTCAGACCATAAGCATCATCCCACGGATGTTTTGGCTGGCTTTGTGCAGGGAGCCCTGGTGGCTTACTTCATAGTAAGTATTATGTCATTGTATTTTACGATCCTTTCTTAGAGAGATCACCATTTGAGAGTCTCAGTCTGTTACTCAGTGGCCGTGAATCAAACCTCAAATCTGACCGAATTTCGCAATTACAGCTCCATGAGAACAGAGAACATGGGGAATGTGGAGAGTGGAAATAATTACCTACTTTCCTTATACCTGCCAATTTCTTTCTGTGAGAAAGTACTACTGGCTCAAGTATGTGCGCTTAAGATGCTTGGGGATCAGTTGATTACAGCTTCTTTCAGTTGAGGTCAGCATTACATTTGAAGGGTAGAATCTATAGTTGATTTTGCTGCAAGACTATCATTTATCTCCATCAAAAGGAGAAAGGCTACTTGGAAAGGAAATCAGGCGAATTTAACAACTCGCCAGCCTGCCTTTTCTTTGCTTCAGTGACCAAAAATCACAGCATCAAACTTTTAGTTTTGTTGATATTATTTTAATCTTTGCTATAGCTCTCCAGTGGTGAAGCCGATAAGGCTTGCGAGTCAGATGTAACTGACAAGTGAACAAACAACAGACACTTTGATGTGGTTTAACTCCACATACTTGTGTGAGCTAATAATATTTACAGAGAACCAATAAATCATTGTCCCGCAGTGAAGAAGTGTATGGATATTTTACTGTACAGAGTTAGCTGCAGTGGAAAAACTTCAGTTTATCCATTTAGACGCTCAGTCTTTGAGTTCAGTTGTTTTGATTAGGATGCGTCAATTCATTGATCAGATCAGGACACCCCAACACATCCCTTCCACCCTACTGCACCATGCAAGAGCACTCCACCCCACAGGCATCACCGCGTTCCCCCCGCAAAAAAAAACTCCTTAGATGTATTGGTCAGGCACCTCAAGCCTCCATGTCAGTGCACCGCACCCCACTCCCTCTTCACAGGCTCTAATTCTGGAACATTCCCAGTGGATTTGAACCCACTATTTAAAAAAAGGAGAGATGGACAAAACAGGGAATTACAGACTGGTTAGCCAAACATAAAGAAAATTACAAGGGTCAGTTATAAAGGCTGTGTTAACAGGACACAGGAAATATCAACTGGATTAGACAAAGTCAACTCGGATTTATGAAAGGAAAATCATGTTTGACAAACCTGCCTGAGTTTTTTTTGAGGGTGTAACGAGTAGATTAGATAAGGGTGCATGTGGTGTATTTGGACATTCAGAAAACTTTTGATAAAGTCCCACATAAAAGATGAGTGCCATATATTGGCATGGATTGAGAACTAGTTAGCAGACAGGAAACAAAGAGTTGGATTAAATGGGTCTTTTTCAGAGCTGAATGTGGTGGTTAGTGAGGTGCCACAGGGGTTAGTGCTTGAGCCTCAATTATTCACAATTTGTATCAATGGTTTAGAACGGTTTGGATGATGGAATCAGATGTAATATTTTCAAGTTTGCTAATGATGCAAAACCAGGTGGAGTTGTGAGTGGTGAGAAGGAAGTAAAAAGACTTTGAAGGTAATTTAGACAAGTTGAGTAAGTGGCCAAATACATGGCAGATGCAGTACAACATGGATAAGTGTGAGGTTATCCACTTTGGTTGGAAAAACTGTATTATGTAAATGGTGATAAACTGGGAAATGTAGATATACAAATGGACCTGGATGCCCTAGTACACCAGTCATTGAAAGCAAGCATGCAAGTCTAACAAACAGTTAGGAAGGCAAATTATATATTATCTTTCATTGCAAGAGAATTTGAGTGCAGGAGCAAAGATGTCTTACTACAACTGTACAGGGCCTCGCTAAAACCACATCTGAAGTGCTGTGTGTGGTTTTGATCTCTCTACTTAAGAAAAGATATACTTGCCGCAGAGAAAGTGTAGTGAAGGTTCACCAGACTGTTTCCTGGGATAGCAGGATGGTTGTATGAGGAGTAATTGGATCAATGAGGCCTATATTTACTGGAGTTTTGAAAAACAAGGGGTCAAGGTCACAGGGTATGGGGTAGGCTATTTAGGACTGAGATGAGAAGAAATTTCTCCACTTACAGGGTGATGAACTTGTGGAATTTTCTATCACAGAAGGCTGTGGAGGCCAAATCACTGAATATATTTAACAAAGAAATAGATGGATTTCTAAGCACTAAAGGCATCCAGGGGTAAGGAGAGAGTGGAGGTATAGTATTGAGCCATGATCATACTGATTGGCAGAACAAGCTGAATGGCCTAATGCTCCAATTTTTCATGTTTATATGAAACTGGAAATAAGGAATGACAACATTAAGCACTACTGGATTATTTTTATGTGAAGATTTTTCCTTCTTTCCTGGGATGTGAGCATTACTGACCAGGCCAGCATTTATTGCACATTCCTGATTGTCCTTGAGAAGGGCTTGGTGAGCTGTCTCCTTAAACCACTGCTGTCCATCTGGTGTAGCCCCTCCCACAATGTGGTAAGGAGGGAGTTCAAGGTTTTTGACTCAGCAATAGTGAAGGAATAATGATATTGCCCCAAATTAGGATGGTGCGCGGCCTAGAGGGGGAACTTATTGGGGTCGTGCTGTTCCCATGTGCTGCTCTTGATCTTCTGGGCGGTAGAGGTCAAGGATTTGGAAGATATTGTTGAGGATTTTTTTTATTTTTGTGTCACAAGTAGGCTTACATTAACACTGCAATTAAGTTACTGTGAAAATCCCCTAGTTGCCATAATCCTACATCTGTTCAGGTTATACTGAGGGAGAATTTAGCATGGCCAATGCACCTTACCAGTACATCTTTGGATTGTGGGAGGAAACTGCAGCATCTGAGGAAACCCATGTAGACAGAGGGAGAATGTGCAGACTTCATACAGACAGTGACCCAAGCTGGGGATCGAACCCGCCTCCCTGGCACTGTGAGGCAGCAGTGCTAACCACCGCCATGCCACCAGGATACAGCTGTTGAGATCCATACGACTGTTAATTTTATAACATTTCCTATCATGTGCAGACCTTGATGTGTATTTTTAACCAAGAATTTAGCACCATTGTGTGCAGCCCAAGTACAGTTCACCAATAATATTCTCCACAGGATATAATGTATCATAAAGAAAACAAATGTGCAGTCAGACCTAATCTACATCCACATTTTAGTTATATTTTCCTTTGCAATTATGAATTTTCTTCACCCCACAGTATTTCTAAGAATGATTAGCTTTGGCTTAGTTCAGCATCCTTTTGCGCAATATCTTGGAAGATAATTGCCAGCAATCGAACAGTCACATGATTGCTGAAGCAAAGTGATCTTTTCAAATTTAGTTTTAGGTTGTAACTCCCAAGAAAATTTTCATAAAATTGCAAGATTTTGGTTCTGCAGTTTAAATGCTTACAATACTCAATCTGGTGGACTTGGAATTAAATCCTAAATCTTCAAATTAGAATCCAATAATTTAGTATCTGACAAAACGTTTGTACACCAATGTATAAATACTAATGTTATTAAAAAAATGCTCAAAAAATTATCCTAGTGAGCTGTCTCTCTCTTTCAAATATGAAGGGAAATGGTGGCAGAGTGCTGCCTCACAGTGCAAGGAACCCAGGTTCAATTCCGACCTTGGCGACTATGTGGGATTTGCACATTCTCCCTGTGTCTCGGTGCGTTTTCTCCGGATGTTCCGATTTCTCCCAGAATCCAAAGATGTGCAGGTTAGGTGGATAGGCCATGCTAAATTGTTCCTTAGTTCAGGGGCATTAGCAGGATAATCAGGGATAGGGCCTGGATAGGATTGTCGTCGATGCAGGCCCAATGGGCTGAATGGCCTCCTTCTGAACTGCAGAGACAGTGGCATTAAACGATGATTTATTTTTTCCCTTTTTGTTATTTTTGATCTGGCGGCAATCAACATTTAATCCCCAAATGTCAAATGATTAGTAGAAACAGACAGTCCAGTGTCTCACAGTTGGAGGGTTATACATTACAATATAGCCACGTTCAGTTTGGTCACTCATGTTACATTACACCATAAAACAATAGGTTGATGTGTGTATTTTACTGAGTTAATGAAGGCATCAGCTTTTTAACAGGCCTTTGTTTTACAGTTTTACGTACATTAGATGAAATTATACTTACTTTCTCCTTTTTAAAGAGCCACAGACTCTTGTCGATGTTTCTCGAGCCTCACCATAGTAAACACTGTGGTGGTACAATGATTTTTGAAAAGACCACAATGTAAATGCTTTCATTCTGTTGAAAATAAAAACAAACAACACCAAGATGACATATTACATTTCAATAAAGCAGTCTGTAGGTTTTTGTACTGTGCCTCATTTCCGGCAAAACCTAACACTTTTTACAGCAAAGCTGTACAACATTAATTACTTGTTATTCAGAGTAAAATCATAAAAAATATTAAATTCATTGCTTTGCCTGTTGCTCCTGCCTCTTGGGATCATGTGTTTATGTGAGGGAGTGTTCAACCCAGATCTAGCATAAAGGTCAAGTCTACTAGTAATCATCATTAACTAACCTATTTGAATCACTTTTACTCTGAACTCTTGGTTTGACGGTATTACAATCCCAGTGGAGACAAAATAACCTTTAAAAAGATATAAATTTTCCAGTGACCAGCGCAAAGGAATTACATGACAACATTTCAAGTGGTAAAACTTTTACTATAGCAAACAATCTAGAGTCAGCATGGCTAATATTGTTTATTAAGCAATGGGATGGCATGGTGGCACAGTGGTTAGCACTGCTGCCTCACAGAGCCAGGGACCCGGGTTCAATTCCCGGCTTGGGTCGCTGTCTGTGAAGAGGCTGCACATTCTCCCCGTGTCTGTGTGGGTTTCTTCCGGGTGCCATAGTTTCCTCCCACAGTCCAAAAGACATGCTGGTTAGGTACATTGAGGGAGAATTTAGCATGGCCAGTGTACCCAAACAAGTGTCAGAGTGTGGCGACTAGGGGATTTCCACAGTAACTTAATTGCAGTGTTAATGTAAGCCTACTTGTGACACCCATAAATAAACTTCAAACTAAATACATTAAATCACAGTAACGGTTTCTGTAGTAGCTTCTTAACGCAATCAAAAACTGCATGCCACATTTATGCATTATGGCACATTCTCACCAGATTTGTAGCCTTGTATCTAAAGTCCCAAGTAGATGTCTCTGACGATTCAACTGGTTCTCTTCTCCCGACGCAGCCAGGGTGAATCTGCTAGTGTTGTTTCAAATGAAGTCCTCTTCACTCAATCTTCTGAGCATGGTTGAATGGACTTCAAGTAGCAAGGCACTCATGGGTGATTCTTTGCTTCTCAATTCTCTGCAACAAGCTCTGTTTCTTCAAACGGGTTCCATCTTTACCAATGGTGATTAACTCCAGAACAGTTCTTTCCTGTTGCCTGGCCTAGCAGCACCTGCTGCTTCTGGCTGCCTCCGAGAGTCTGAGAGTCTACAAACAGCAAGAACAACTGCCTCCTCCTTTGTCTCTGCATATTAAAGTTTGTACCTGATTTTCAATAGGGCTGAATATGTGCCTCCTGTTCCCATGACTATGTAGTCATAAGGGCTGTCAACAGACAGAGTTTAGTACAACTTCACACCGTCTCCCATTCCAAGGTTTTACCTTAAGTTAAAAGAGACCATTTAAAACATAATTGTCTTTCCAAGTCCGGCGGTCATACCAATAGTTTATTGTAATTCTTGGTTATTTATCGTTAAGATGTGCAGGTTAGTTTGATCGGCAATACAAAATTGTCCCTAAGTGCAGGTATTATTAAGGGTAAATAAGTGAGATTGTGGGGATAGGGCCTGGAAGGGATTGTGATTGGTGCAGACTCGATGGGCCAAATGGCCTCTTTCTACACTGTGGAGATTCTATGATTCTAAGACAGTTATGGAGGAATTGCTGTTAATCCCACTTAAGTGCAGAGCTTTAGCTTTGTGATCTGTTTGTGCATATTGAGGCCCCAGTTATATTGCTAGATGGCACTCACATAGGTCCAAATAAAGTCAAAGATTTATATGTCACCTTTCATAACCTCAGTCTGTTCCAAAACAGTTTATAGTCAGTTAATTATTTTGTTTTGACTTTCTTAAAAATGTTGGCACTGTTTCATGGTAGGTAAAACGCCAGCTAATTTGGATGCATTTGTGATAATGACAAGGTAATCTGTTTATAATCAACCATCACCAAAGCAGGTTGTTCACTCATTACCCCATAGTTTATACCCAGGCCCTACAAAAAGCAATTTGGCTATATTACAACAGTAACTACATTTCAGAAATACTTTATTGGCTGTAAAGTGCTTGGTGCAGAGGGGGACGTGATGTAAATGCGGAGTCCTTATTCTGTTCTAATCTACAATTTTTTTTTATGATCAGATAATATAGACAAGGAGGTGCGATGAGAAGTGGGGGGTTATTTTAATGAAAGACTACCTTGAAACTGAGAGACCCTGAAGGGCTTAGGTCCAAGTTAGTAAATATGATGTTTGCTGTTTTGCGATTCAATGTATGAAGTAAGCCCCAAGAGGTAATAAATAGCCTGACTTTGATCATGAACAAGTGCCTCAGGTAACATAGAGAACGTAAATGATGGACCCTTGAGTAACAGTGTCTATAGAAAAATTATGATCAGTGTGATCTGCTATTGAGCTTTTGTGGGCCAACAGCAAATTTTACAAAGGCTTTTTCAGTGGAATTAGAAAACAGTTTGATCCTAAATCAAGTTAAAGGAAATCTGTTTCTTGGTTTGGCTGCAAATCTGCTAAACAGCAAAACAATAACTGCTTTTGTCAAATACAACAATGACCCTAAAGGACACCAACATGACTGAACTAAAGACGAGCATAAAATAGTTTTTTAAAACCTTAAGTATTTCCTTGATGTATTTGCCAGGGAAACATCAGTAACTTGTTCTCTGCAAAAACAAATCCAATATGAACAAACTGAGATATGCTAAATAGGAGTCTGAACCAACGATTCCCCAGGGAAGGATTGTATTATCATAGGGTACTAAAAGAAAAAAGGGCCGATGGCCAACCTGTTGAAGCAGTGGGATGCTGGAAAAGCCCCATTTGACTGGAAAACGTGGTGTACTGATTCAAACTAAGATTCAGTAATACACCTCCAGGACCCTGTTGCACAGCCGTTAGGAACCTCCAACCTTGTCCTTGGCTGGGACTCTCTGACTCTGCTGCAGTTAATGGGGGTTTTGGTTGAGTGGCAAATTCTCCATTCCTGGGGATGGGGGGAGTGAAGCACGCATTGGGGTGGGATTCTTCAATCTCGATCGCTCCACCCTGGTTGTATTATCTTAGGGTACTAAAAGAAACAAGGGCTGATGGCTTACCTGAAAAATGTACCCCTGCTATCAGTGAGAATGGAGAATGTGGGTGGTGTGGTGGTACCTCACAGTGCCAGGGATCTGGGTTCGATTCCTGGCTTGGCCACTGTCTGTGCGGAGCCTGCACGTTCTTCCTGTGTCTGTGTGGGTTTAACTCCCTGCTCCCCCATCCCCCATGCACGCACACACACATACACAGACATTGCATCATTGCATTGAGGCTCCAACCCCCAACACACATGCGTGCGCACACACATAAGCAGACCCCCCCCCCCCCCCCCCCACCCCCCACAAGCCACATTAGAACTCCCCCAGAAGGTCTTTCCCCTGGCAGGTTTCATATGACTGTTTCAAGTTCATAAATGTCACCCGGCTGGTGAGATATGAATATTCAGTGAGAGGGGAACACTGCTGGGGAGCCATTTAATTATATTTAAATTTGCCCCCTCCTCTGGGCAGGAACCTCACTACATCACCAGTGCGTGCGGGTGTGGAAAGTTGGAAAATGAAAGATCTCGCTGGCGAGAATCTCACTTCCTGACTCTCAAGATTTTGGTTTTGTTGTTTTGTTTTTCTCATTGCTGTTTATGCTAATGGCTGACATGGGCTCAAAATCACCCCCAGAGAAAGAGAGAGAGGGTGGCAGCAATGTAACTATTAATGTATGTTCCAGAAGTTAGAAAAAGGCTGAGGGGGTGGGGGGGGGGGCAAGTTTTTAAACGGATGGTTGAACCAATTGTTGTCAAGATGATATAAATTCAAGGGTTTGGCTGCTTTACTTCATTATTTTAAGTCATTCAAAGAATTCAGGAGTGACCAGGCTATGAAACAGCTAGTTTCTAAAATCCTGGGGGGCTTGTGAGTGCCTTTTCTGTTCCTTCTTATGACATCTTATAGTTTCTTAGAGTCACTTAAATTTAAGGCAATGGTTACTATAAATAGTCCCAGAAATGTTTTGGCAACTAGAAACATGGCTCTTGCAATAAAATTATAGGGTTTATTGAGTAGAAATGTGTAATGTGACCTGGAGAGGGGGTAATTTGAAGATATTTTAAATATATAGATAAATCAACCAGAGCCATAATATCTAATTTATGTAGCATTATATTGAATTAGATTGTTAACTTGGATTACCCATATAGTCAAACTGAGTAGGCGTAAAGAAGTATAAATGAAAGACTTGCGTTTGCATAGTGCCTTTCAAAATGCCAAAATGCTGTACAATTAATGAAGGACTTCTGAAATATAGTCACAATGTAACATTGGAAAACCAGCAGCCAATTGTAGCTTCCCACAAGGAGTAAAATGATGAAGACCAGATAATTTGTTTTTGTAAATTTGATTGAGGAATAAATTCTGTCCGGGATACCAGTGGTGACTCCCTGTTCTTATTCAAAATCGTGCCATGGAATCTTTTACATCCAGCTGAAAGAACAAAGCTTGCTTAATGCCTCATCCAAATTATGGCATCTCTGACAGTACCACACACCCTTCAGTACCGCAATGTCAGCTGGGGTTTGTGTGCTCAGATCTCTGTCAGTGGACTTGAACTCACAGCCACCTGATTCAGAAGTGATAACATGGTTTTAAATATTATCATAGAATCGAATCATAGAATCCCTACTGTGCAGAAGGAGGCCATTTGGCCCATCAAGCCCACACTGACAACAATCCCACCCAGGCCCTATTCCTATAACCGCATGTATTTACTCTACTAATTCCCCTGATATTAAGGGGCAATTTAGCACAGCCAAACAACTTAACCTGCCCCTTTTTAGAGGAAACCCACACAGACATGGGGAGAATTTGCAAACTCCCCAACCAACAGTGACCCGAGGCTGGAATTGAACCTGGGTCCCTGGCACTTTGAGGCAGTAGTGCTAACCACTGCACCTCCTATTTTTATTGTCTGTTATTCTTTGATAAGGGCCTGGGTGGGATTGTGGTCAGTGCAGACTCGATGGGCTGAATGGCCTCCTTCTGCACTGTGGGGATTCTATTCTATATTGGTTTCTTTGTTTCAGGTTTTGTAAATGAACATCTGTAACTTACAAGCCAAAATTCTTTACTGGGGTGGCTTTGCTGTTCCAGTCCATGATTTTCCGCTTATTAAAGTGAATGATTAAAAATAATTGCAGGCTACTGGTTGTGTAAGTAAAAGATTCCAACACAAACTTTAAGTAGGCAGCAAAATATGCCTTGATTATTCAGGCAGATCTCAGTTTTTCTGCTATAATAGTAGCTTTACAATGGATTGAAATGTGACCCAGTAACTGATGGGAGCTTGGGGAAGAGGGGGAACAAAATTAAATTCCAACCCATCACAGCAGCACCATATACAACTGTGTTACTTCATACTGTTGAGAGGAACTTTTTGCTTCAATATACTAAAATATATTATTTTAAAAACTGAAACGTTATGCACCCACAGATATAAATTTCAGTTCTTTTAAGAAACAGAATAATATCTCTTTATTTCCCAACCTCTGACCTACATAAATATCAGACATAAATGACAAATCATTTATTTCTCATAACTAATCCTCAAATGGCAAACTACAGAATTTCAACACCAATTAAATTATGTCATCTCCGGCACAATACCCTGTGCGTAAAAAGGTCAAAACTTCATTATTTTAGTAAATATCTGATTAATGCCAGGGTTCACTTAAAGGAATATTTTTATCATTAGCTCATCATATCCTGACTAAGAGGCACATCCTTCCTGAACACATTGTGGCCGCTTAATAATTCAGTAGTAAACTATGACCTTTAACCTTGCGTCTATCTCTGTTACATGACACTGTATTGTTCTCCTGGAGCTGAGATTGTAAGAGCTGACTCATTGCCTTTTTACCCCCTCTCCTCCCCCCAAGATTTGGAAGGGTGCTCCATTACTCACAGCTATAATGATCACTTGACATTGATTATAAAGAAGGTAATCACTGGCACTCTGCGGTAGAAAACCACTCTTTGTATTTCAATCTGAGATTCTTTTAAATGCGCCTTGTGTCTCGCGTGAAAATCAATTTTCAAAAGCAGTTTTTTTTCAGACGAGAGCAACCTTTAAATTGGATGACAAAATCAGTCTGATTGCACAGTTAATTTGCAGCTGTGGTGAAATCTCCAAATTTCATGGGAATATCGCATTTGTGAAAAAGAAAGCAACAAGGAGTCAGTAACTGCACCATTAAATAGAAGCGATGTCCCAGAAGTGTTTGGGTGGCACAATGGTTAGCACTGTTGCCTTGCAGTTCCAGGGATGCGGGTTCAGTTCCAGCCTTGGGTCACTGTCTGTGTGGAGTTTGCACATTCTCCCCATGTCTGCACAGGTTTCCTCCAGTTCTCTGGTTTCCTCCAGCACTCCAAAGATGTGTGGATTAGGTTGATAGGCCATGCTAAATTGCCACTTAGTGTCAGGGTTGCCGGGATACGGACTGGGCAGGATTGTTGTCGGTGCAGGCTCATTGGGTGGAATGGCCTGCTTCTGCACTGTAAGGATCCTGTGATTCTGTGTCTGCCAGTGTGCAAGATGATGAGCTTTTTGGGTTATCGGAAAGGACACTTTATCATTTAAACTGAACCAGGCTGTTGCCAAAACTGCATGATTGCCCTCACCCAAAAGGCATGGTATCTGGCCCACCACCACTGATAACTCTGAGCAGGCTGTCCCTCCTGTTTCATCCATGTTCAAGTGCATCAATTATTTTGTTTTGGAGGAGGACTTGGAATCAGTACTCTTTTGTATGAACATTGCAATGGCATGCATGTGAGCAAAGATCGGCTTTAAAGAAGCAATAATAATTTTCCAATGTACCCAGTGTGTACTGTGTGAAAGGTGATTCATCCGTTTCCTGTTCTGTTCAGAGGGTCCATTATTTCTGTGCCTACTTCTGAACATAATGAATATTGGGTAAAAGCTAGAAATGTACAGTACACAAGTACAAACTGACCATTTACACCAGTAGTGCACTTGCAGATTCACTATAGCCGAGGGACAGAATCGAGATAGGTATTTTCTAGATGGAGGAGATGGTACTTGTTAGTCCAGCATCCAGTTAGGGTGGCATGGTAGCACAGTGGATAGCACTGCTGCTTTACAGTTCCAGGGACCTGGGTTCAATTCCTGGCTTGGGTCATTGTCTGTGTGGAGTTTGCACATTCTCCTCGTGTCTGCGTGGGTTTCCTCTCACAGTCCAAAGATGTGCAGGTTAGGTTGATTGGCCAAGCTAAAATTGCCTTTAGTGTCCTGAGATGCATAGGTTAGAGGGATTAGTGGGTAAATATGTAGGGATATGGGGGTAGGGCCTGGGTGGGATTGTGGTCAGTGCAGACATGATTGGCCAAATGCCCTCTTTCTGTGCTGTAGGGATTCTATGATATCAACTTAAGTAATGGAGGAGCTGAAATTGTGATCCGTGGGCAGGACAAAATTTTGTAAGACTTCTTCAAGAAAAGAGATCTACTTATTCTGCAATAGAGTTAGTCTATTCTATGCCTTTATTATTTTTATGAAACTTTGACATCTTCTTGGATTTATATTCTATCACTGAGATTCAACTTGTCAGTGCAGTGCTTCAAGGCTCTTTATACATATATACAGAACAAGAGGGTAGCCAGGGAAAAGGTAGGCCCACTCAAGGACAGGGGAAAGAAGCTATGCATGGAGCCAGAGGAAATGGGCATGATATTAAATGAGTACTTTGCATCAGGATTGACCAAAGAGAAGGTCTTGGTGGATGATAAATCTGGGAAGGGGTGTGTAGCGAGTTTGAATCATTTTGAGATCAAAAAGGAGGAGGTGCTGGGGTTCTTGAGAAACATTAAGGTAGACAAGTCCCCAGGGCCCGATGGGATGTTCCCCAAAACACAGAGAGGTAAGGGAGGAAGTTGCTGGGGTCTTGAGAGAAATCTTTGTACCCTCACTGGCTACAGAGGAAGTCATGATGTGGAGATGTCGGCTTTGGACTGGGGTAAGCACAGTCGGGGCATGGCAGACAGAATACCCTTCGTCGTCCGGTACTTCCCTGGAGCAGAGAAGCTTCAGCATCTTCTCCGGAGCCTTCAACATGTCATCGATGAAGATGAACATCTTGCCAAGGCCATTCCCACACCCCATTTCTTGCCTTCAAACAACCCCACAACCTCAAACAGACCATTGTCTCCAGCAAACTACCCAGCCTTCAGGAGAATAATGACCACAACACCACACAACCCTGCCACAGCAACCTCTGCAAGACAACTTGGATCACTGACACGGGTGCCATTATCTCATGTGAGAACACCATCCACAAGGTACACGGTACGTACTCTTGCAACTCGGCCAATGTTGACTACCTGATACGCTGCAGGAAAGGATGTCCTGAGGCATGGTAAATGGTACGTTGAGGAGACCATGCAGACGCTATGACAATGGATAAATGAACACCACTCAACAATCATCAGGCAGGAGTGTTCTCTTCCTGATGGGGAACACTTCAGCAGTCACGGGCATCCAAGGCAGCCTTCACATCACACGATAATGCAGAATTGCTGAGCAGAAACTGATAGCCAAGTTCCACACAAATGAGAACAGCCTCAACTGAGATCTTGGGTTCATGTCACACTATTTGTAAACCCCACAACTTGCCTGGGCTTGCAAAACCTCACTAACTGTCCTGTCTGGAGACAAAACACATCTCTTTAACCTGTGCTTAACCCTCTCTCCACTCACATTGTCTGTACCTATAAGATTTGATTACCTGTAAAGACTTGCATTCCAACCGTTATCTCGTAAATTGAGTTTGTATCTATATATGCCCTGTTTGTGAACAGAACTCCCACTCACCTGATGAAGGAGCTTGAGGCTCTGAAAGCTTGTGGCTTGTGCTACCAAATAAACCTGGTGGACTTTAACCTGGTGTTTTGAGGCGTCCTACAGAGGAGGTCCCAGAGGATAGGAGAATAGCCAATGTTGTTCCTTTGTTTAAGAAGAGCAAGAATAATCCAGGTAATTACAGACTGGTGAGCTTTACATCAGTGGTAGGGAAATTATTGGAGAGGATTCTTTGAGACAGGATTTACTCCCACTTGGAAACAAGTGGACGTATTAGTGAGAGGCTACATGGTTTTGTGAAGGAGAGGTCATGTCTCACTAACTTGATTGAGTTTTTCGAGGAAGTGACGAAGATGATTGATGAGGTTAGGGCAGTCAGTATTGTCTACATGGACTTCAGTAAGGCCTTTGACAAGGTCCCTCATGGCAGAAGGTGAAATCGTATGGGATCAGAGGGGAGCTGGCAAAGTAGTGATAAAACTGGCTCGATCAAAGAAGACAAAGTGTAGCAGTGGAAGGGTGCGTTTCTAAATGAAGGGCTGTGACAAATGGCGTTCCTCAGGGATCAGTGCTGGGACCTTTGCTTCATATAATATATGTAAATAATTTGGAGGAAAACATAACTGGTTTGATTAGTAAGTTTGTGGACAACACAAAGTTTGGTGGATTTGCGAGTAGTGATGAGGACCATCAGAGGATACAGCAAGGTATAAATTGTTTGGAGACTTGGGCAGAGAGATGGCAGATGGAGTTTAATTGGACAAATCTGTGATAATGCATTTTGGAAGGTCTAATACAGATAGGAAATATACAGTAAATGGCAGAGTCCTTAAGAGTATTGATAGGCAAAGAGATCTAGGTGTACAGGCACACAGGTCACTGAAAATGGCAACGCAGGTGAAGAAGATAGTCAGGAAGACATACGGCATGCTTGCCTTCATCGGCCGGGGTATTGAGTTTAAAAATTGGCAAGTCATGTTGCAGCTTTATAGAACCTTAGTTAGGCCGCACTTGGAATATAATGTTCAATTCTGGTCGCCACACTACCAGAAGGATGTGGATGCTTTGGAGAGGGTACAGAAAAGATTTAGAACATAAGAACATAAGAAATAGGAGCAGGAGTAGGCCATCTAGCCCTTCGAGCCTGCCCCGCCATTCAATAAGATCATGGCTGATCTGCCATGGCTCAGTTCCACTTTCCCGCCCTCTCCCCATAACCCTTAATCCCCTCGCTTATCAAAAACCCATCAATCCGCGTCTTAAAAATATTTAGCGAGGCAGCCTCCACCACTTCAATGGGCAGAGAATTCCAGAGATTCACCACCCTTTGAGTGAAGAAGTTCCTCCTCAACTCCGTTCTAAACCGCCCCCCCTTTATCTTGAGGCTGTGCCCCCTAGCCCTACTGTCCTTTCTGAGCGGGAAGAGTCTCTCCACCTCTATCCTATCCATCCCATTCATCATCTTATATGTCTCAATGAGATCTCCCCTCATTCTTCTAAACTCTAATGAGTACAAGCCTGGTTTATTCAGCCTCTCCTCATAGCTCAACCCCCTCAACTCCGGTATCAGCCTAGTAAACCTCCTCTGCACTCCCTCCAAGGCCAAAATATCCTTGCGTAAGTGTGGTGACCAAAACTGCACACAGTACTCCAGCTGCGGCCTCACCAGTGCTCTATACAGCTGCAGCAAGACCTCCCTACTTTTATATTCAATCCCCCTCGCTATGAAGGCCAGCATCCCATTAGCCTTCCTGACCATCTGCAGGCTGGGTTTTTGTGACTCATGCACAAGGACCCCGAGGTCCCTCTGCACCGTCGCCTGCTGCAGTTTTTCGCCATGTAAGTAATAGTCCTTCCTTCCATTATTCCTACCAAAGTGGACCACCTCGCACTTGCCAACATTAAATTCCATTTGTCAGTTCCTGGCCCATTTGCCCAGCCTATCTAGATCCTTCTGCAGACTCTCCACACCCCCCGCGCAATTTGCCGTTCCACCAATCTTGGTGTCATCAGCAAATTTCGACACCATACACTCGGTTCCCTCCTCCAGATCATCTATATAAATGCTAAATAGCTGAGGCCCCAGCACCGACCCCTGGGGCACTCCACTAGTCACCAACTGCCAATCCGAATAGCACCCTTTGACCCCCACTCTCTGCCTCCTATTTGACAGCCAATCCTCTATCCACGATGATGTTGCCTGGTATGGAGGGCATTAGCTTTGAGGAGAGGTTGGAGAAACTTGGCTTGTCCTCACTGGAACTAAGGAGGTTGAGGGATGACCTGATAGAGGTTTTCAGGATTATGAGTAACATGGACAGAATGGATAGGCAGAAGCTTTTTCCCAGGGTGGAAGAATCAATCATTAGGGGCATAAGTTTAAGGTGCAAGGGGCACGGTTTAAAGGAGATGTACGAGGCAAGTTTTTTTACAGCGTATGGTGGGTGCCTGGAATTCACTGCCAGGGAAGGTAGTGGAAGTAGATATGATCATGAGTTTAAAGGGGTGTCTGGACAAATACATGAATAGGATGGGAATAGAGGGATTATGATGCCCAGAAGGGTAGGGGGTTTTAGTTAAGTCAGGCAGCATGGTCGGTGAAAGGCATGGAGGGCTGAAGGACCTGTTCCTGTGTTATAATTTTCTTTGTTCTTTGTTCTGTTATTGGATTCTGTGCTTAATTTTTAAATTGTCTAGCATACATTTGTTTTCCTAAAACAAATTTGCGTGCTGCAAGCAGCAGCTTTGACAGTGTTGCCGTGTGTCCTATATTAGTATGACTCAACATAGGACTTCCAACCGCCATTATGAAAAAGAGGTGCCTTGGGGATGGGTGATATGACAGAGCTGGTAGTGGCTGACTGTCCTCGTGTGCAATTAGTGGCCTCTAACCCAGAGTTCTCACAGGGTGGAAGTGGGGGAGGAGTAGATTCACAGCCTATGAATGTCTGACTCTTGTCCCATTTAGAAAGCTTTTTGAATGGCTTTCAGAAATATTGGTACATAATTGACCTTTTCACTTAACCAAACGTCATCAAGCGATATTTTCTTTCCGGTAATATCGTGAGAATTTTTAAAAAAATCTCAAATTTCTGTAAGAGCGCCAAGAAAACTGATAACTGTTATAAAATACATGGTCTGCACTTGGCCTGAATTTCACTCTACAGAAGTTGATAAAGAAATGTGAATGTCTTTTAAGATAAGAGACTCTGAACACATAGCTGCTAAAAGGGGGAAAAAGGATGGCTGTGCATAATTCATTGTAATTGGAAATATGATAACCGTTATATCCCCTTGAGATTATTTTGTGGGTGTGGATTGTTAAGTACAGGAAACAGAATGTGCCTAAGAAAGAGTCAGGCCATTTCAAACCAACTTATTCTACTTAATAGAGAGTAGACGTGTCCTCTGATCAGGATATTGTGTGAATGCACATATGCTCTTGACATCTGAAAGGCAAAGTGTACGTCAATTGGATTTACTTGCGGGTCAGACACTCTCGTTTCCCTGCACATCCCATAGAATAATACACATAAAGGTTGTTATCTTGTACGTGATTAGATTCAGCAGATAAGAAAGAAAGAGCTTTTCAGTATACTTACTGATTAGTTTATAGTCCAATGCTGCAGCCAATCTATACGCAGCGAGGTTCTCTAAACAGGAACGAGATGGAGTTAATCTGTTCTAGTGATGTTATTTAAAGGATCGATATTGGGCAGAATTCTCTGGCCGTTCATGCCAGAGAGATTCTCTGGTCCCGCCAGCAGTGCACCTCCACCCAGTGGTATGAGAGAGATTTTTGATGGGAAATCACCTCCTGCCGGCGGGAACCACCTGGCTGGGAGGCCGGCTGTCTGCTATTTGAATAGTGGCATGAAATCTTTTATCTTCACCTGAGCGGGTGAGTGAAGACTTGGGGTAATGTCACTTCGAAAAGAAAGAGCACTTCCGACAATGTGGCTTTTCCTCTGTGCTTAAGGCTTGACCTCCTAATCTTTTCAGTCAGACCGAAGAGTGCTGTGTCATACTGAAGTAGTTGTGATGGAGAGGATATGGGGTCAGAGGTTCGGCTTGAGGGGTCAGACAGAATGCCATGTTGTAAACTGCCTGGCTCAGCGCTGGGGAGAAGAGTAGCATTGATTGCAAGTGTACGGAGTTTTTGGTGGGGGTCGAAGATGTTCCCACCACTGAGTTGGAGAAGAAAGGTTAATATGTTTTTAAAATACCTCAGTATGCACAATAAGAAAAAGATGCATTCTGATATTTTAGAATGCATGCACGCAATAGTTGTTGCTTATTGAGAAATGGTTTTGCTTTGTAAAGTGTCTTGTATAAATGTATAAAGCTTTGGACGTCGACCTTTGACACAGTAATAGAACAAATTAGCATAAGGCAATTATCAATGGAATGTCCCATATTTTTCCTAATAAAGTAATCATGTGAACTTTGATTACTGACCACTGAAAATATTTCATTGAGATGGTAGTGTTTAGAAAGATTTTAATAAAATGAATAAATGACAGGCAAATGGAGGGAGTACACAAATCTGGATTTACATTTTTTTGATGGCATGGTTGGTTGTAAAAGCTTCCTGTCAGCTCCTGTCCTGTTTGTGGGCTGCCCCTTGAGATTGTCAGGTGTTGGCTTTTTCACGTTGCTTTGTCTACTGACGTAACTGGGCAACCAGGAAGTTAATTTAATATTGCATCTCTTCATTGACTGTCTCTGGCAGGTTGCCTTAGTGCCGCGACTTGCTTTTTGTGTGGTCAGAACTGGGAAAATGGATTCGATCTAGATCCCCAGCTAGTAAACTCTGCAGGTGGATCATCTGTTCAATTTTTATGTGTGTAACTGAAATAAAATGCAGAAACTTGAACTTACGCTTTTCTCTGTTGAAGATAATGTTCCAAAATCCCGAATTATTTATTCAGCAGCAGTACTATAGTGTCCAAATTTGTTGCACAAAGTTAAAATGACAGGAAACAATGTTAACTGAAATACATAGATACACTGTGCTCCACTGTTATCACTTACCTTAACACCAAAAAATATGTACTTCTGCTGAGTATCCAGCTGACTCTCTGGCTGAAGAAGAGTAGATTTCTGTGCTTTTGTCAATGTTAATCCACGTCTGTACATGGGCAAAATTGCCTCCCGATCTCAACTCAGATAGGGAAGTTCTGCCTTTGTGTCAGCGTATATTTACAGTGACAAAGCTTGACAATGTGCAGTGCTTTTGATTTGCTAAGCGCAGTGTCTACACTCTAACAATAGACAGACAATTATTGAGCAGTGATGGGAATGGAGCTGTAGACAGCAGGGGAGGCTGAGGGGAGATGGTAGGTGTTAGTATCTTGCAAAGATGGGTGTTCACTAAGTAGATTAATGAATGAGTGGTTCATTAAGGAAGTAACTATGTGCAGAGAGTGATGTAAAGGCTATTGTACTCCATGACTCCAAACTCCTAACTGACGAGGTAAGCCAATGCTCAGTTCCAGGATTTGCCTGCTCTGGCCTGATTGGCCAAACAGGTCACATGACCCTCTGAGAGCTTTCCCCTTAAACTACCGCAGTCAAATTCTCCATGGATAAGGGCAAAATACTGCAGTTGCTGGAATCAAAAACCAAGTGCTGGAAAATCTCAGCAGGTCTGACAGCATCTGCGGAGGGAGAATAGAGTCAACATGACTGACTGAGCTCTGACAAAGGGTCATCCAGACTTGAAGCATAAGCTGTATTCTCTCTTCACGGGTGCTGTCAGACCTGCTGAGATTTTCCAGCATTTTCTGGTTAAGATTCTCTAAGGGATCACTTCATGTTTTCATAGAAAACCATTCAGTCACCAGAAAATTACCTTTGCAGAATGTGTTGCGATAGAAGTGCGTGGGAGGAAACAATCACTTCTAAGAACAGAGTTATCATCAGCAGTTTCCATATGCTTGCCAAAGTAACAACAGTAATTGGATTTCAGATTAACACATTGCGTAAAGTGTTTAGGATTTTCTGAGAAATATGAGTGCAACCCTTTCCTTTCTGATGAACGAGTTAGGGAAATAGGCAGGGAACAGCTGAGTTAGTATCAATTACAGTGGGGAGACGCTTGCTGAATCATCCAGACAGCTGGGTGTCTCCCAACTAGCTCTCAACAAATTACTTCCCATCATTAATATTCACATTTTTAAAGAAAATCCAAAGGAGCATGAATGAATTAGTTGGGAAAAGACCAAGATATTTGTATTTTTCATTTCCTTGACTATTGATGAAAGCCTGTCTTTGGATATAATTGCCTATCGAGTAATAGTGTTTTCCCCCATTGCATCTATAACCATCTAATCGATAATGTTCTTGACTCCCACAGGCCTTCTACGTGTCCAACCTTTTCAAACCCAAAATGAGAATCCCTCCTCCCCCGGTGAGAAAAGAGATAATTACGCCTGTGGACATCATTGACAGGAACAACCATCACGGACTGATCTAAGTGTCTTATTTGCAATAGGGGAACTAATGGCAGCCACGACAACAAAATATCAAAATGGACAGAAGCTAATACGAAAGAAATCAAAAGATAAAATAGTGACTGCTGAACAGCAAGTTTGCTGCTCTCTAATCTCATCAGACAGTAGAATGTAGGGAGAAAGACATTTTACCCACTGTCGTGTGGGTATGTACCATAGCAGCATTTCTTGTCAAGCAACGAATACCGCACAGAAGACCTGAAAACTCCAAGCTTGTGAATTTGTATTGGTCAATAGATCACCAACGAATGAGTGCATTTGATCAACAAAAAATAAACTGAATAAACATACCACGTGCAAACCCATAACCAGTGGCTATCTCATTGTGAATGAGGACCATGGCAGTAAACTTTCATATTTTATATATAAATATATAAAAAAACTAAAACAAGATAACTATGTAAAATATTATTTCTGAAGCAACTTTTTTTTAGATATTTTATCCTCTGCAATTAAAACTTGTTTATATGTGTTTCGACCTGTGTTATTTACAAAGTGCTGCTTAAAAAATAGCATTGATTTTTAAAAAACATATTTTGTATGTAGTCAACTTAAATATTGTTAAGCTTTTGTCCAGGGGAGGGGAGGGAGGGGGGGGGGGTGTGGGGGAGAGGGATGGTTGGGGAAATGAGTTTTGATAAAACTACAGCTAGAACCACTTGCATCGATAATAAAACATCACAGTAAGTCATCTGTTAGTATTTTATATTTTTATGTTTTTTGTAAAAAAAATATTTAGCTTCAACTCATTTGATCTTTGTAGAATTTTAATGTTAACATTTGACTATTTTTCTGGTGTAATTAGCTGTATGTTTTGCCCATGTGCTTTTAAAATAAAAACTCCTTGTGGAAAATACGTTATTGTACAGAATTTCTGACAGAGGCATATTCAAGTAAATTATGTATATCTTCATCTCAACATTATCATAGAATTTCTACAGTGCAGAAGGAGGCCATTTGGCTCATCGAGTCTGCACCGACCACAATCCCACCCAGACCCTATCTTCATAACCTCATGCATTTACCCCAGTTGGTTCCCCTGACACTAAGGGTAATTTACCAACCCCCACACCTTTGGACTGTGGGAAGAATGATGTGGAGATGCCGACGTTGGACTGGGGTAAAACAGAAAGAAATCCCACAACACCAGCTTAAAGAGAACTCCCAGCCACCTGACAAAGGGACAACCTGTTCCGAAAGCTTGGGGTGTTTGCTACAAATAAACTTTGTGGACTTTAAGCTGGTGTTGTGGGATTTCTTTCTGTGGGAAGAAACCAGAGGACCTGGAGAAAACTCACACGGACATGGGGAGAATGTGCAAACTCCACCCAGTGACCTGAGGCCAGAATTGAACCTGGGCCCGTGGCGTCATCGAATGACTCCTGCCTATCACAGACCATTTCTTTTGTTCTCTACCACCTCTGTGACCACCCACCCATCCACCACCCCCTCCACCCCCCCCCCCCCCCCCCCCCAGCCCCCTGGGCTCCCCTTCCCCACTTCCCTCAACCCATCCTTCTCCTGCTGGTTTCTTGCTTTAAACCTGCTACATCTCTGACTTTTCTAGTTAGATGGAAAGTCACAGGTCTTCTCCCTATAGATGCTGCCTGACCCACTGGGTATTCATGATGTGGGTATGCCGGCGTTGGACTGGCGTAAACACAGTAAAAAGTCTGACAACACCAGGTTTTAGTCCAACCGATTTATTTGATAATAGATCCACAAGCTTTAGTCCCCGAAAGCTTGTGAATCTATTATCAAATAAATCGGTTGGACTAAAACCTGGTGTTGTCAGACTTTCCACTGGGTATTTCCAGGATTTTTCTGTTTTCATTTCAGATTCCCAGATACTGCAGCTTTCTGCATTTGTATTAGATGTCACCGATTTGGGGTTTTACAAGAATGTAGATTGTTTGAATTGCTGAAATGTGCCTTGATAGTGAAGTTGCAGAGGATCCTGCATGCTAGAAATCATATCAAGGCAAAAGTTAATTGAGCGTCACTCGTGTACAATTTTTGTTGTGCACTCGAGCACTGTAAAGCAACGATGATGCCGTTTATCTGTGAATGTTTTGGCCAATGTGTAGACTCTGCAGCACTAAGTATGTTCTATCACTTGTTTCTGTTTGAAAATTTCCAACAGGTCCAGAGGACAAGAGACAAAATTGCTACATTGCAACAAACGTAATAGATACTAACAGAGAAAGTAATTCATTCCATGGGAGTGATACCTTCATTGCCCACAGATTGAATTTCACAATGCTGAAAAATTGCACAGGTACATGAACCATTCAAATTAAAAGGGCAGTGTCAGAACAGATAGTCTTAAAGGATGTTACTGTATATATTCCACGTTTAATATTGTTTTCACCATTTTAATGGTAACTTGAAGAAATCCTGTGATTAAAAACTACTTAAACAGCTCTGAGAATATATGGTCCAGGACAAAGGTTTTACATTTTCCCCACAGCTGCCCTGCAATGGTGTTGCTGCTACAACCTGTTCTAGACATTGAGCTTTGAAATTCCCTTATTAAACATTTCTACCTCGCTTTACTCACTGTGGGATGTCCTGTGGTTGTGAAAGATGCTATATAAATGCAAGTCTTTCCTTCTTTAAAATGTTTCTTAAAACCTACCTCTTCAATCAAACTTTTGGCCTCTTGCCCTAATGTCCCTTAATATGGCTCAGCGTCAAGTTTTCTTTGATAATGTTTGTGTCAAATCCTTGGGATGTTTTACGATGTTATAGGTGCTATATAAATGCACACCACTGTTTTTGAATGGACTTTGAATGGCTGGGACGGTGAAGCAGCAATTGGTAGTTGAAGGGAAATGCTTCTCAGTTTTAATATTAACAGTGGTGTTATAAAGAGCGATTCCTAACCTGACTTTCTCCCTGGGGTACCAACATATCGAAGCATACTAAATTCATATAAAATTGCATTCTGCCCTATTTTAAGAGACTTTCATCTGTTAAAAATGAATAGAGGGACAGAAGATAAGTATTTTTTTGCCACACAGAATTAGAAGTTCTTATTTCCTGTTAAGATTGAACTGGCAGTGTCTGTCACAAATATCTCTTTAAACCCTTAGAAAACATAAACATTCTGCATTAAAGTGAAGCCTGGGGCCCCATAATTGGCATGGGCTCTACTGACCTCCCATTGTGACTTTGGTAGGATAATAAGTGAAGCCCTAAAGAAATGGGAGATCCCCACAGTTACCGTGGGTCTTTATTGCTTCTGTGTTCCTGCAGGGAACATAACGAGCCAGGATCTGGGATTCCTAAGACAGGAATTGTTGCTTCTGGCCATGGATGGTGATCTGGTGCACCATTGTTGGCTGGTACGTGGACAGAGGTAAGATGTACTCGGCCTTCACAGGGGTATGTGGGCCCTGCTGGTCAGGGGCAAACCTGATAAGTAGAAAAGGCATTTTTAAAATTCCTACATTAACTTCCTTACTCAGCGTGGGGGTGGAGGGCAAGGGAATGGAATAGTGGCAGGCTCTGAAGTTAGCTGGATATCTCGGTTTCCAAATGTAAAGGGCAAGTGGGCATTGAAGTGCTCCGGGTGGCCCTTCTACAGTCCTGTGCAGTTAAGTTGTCCTTCTAATGATCCCACTAACCCTGTCGGAGGTCAAAGTTGAGGGTATTAGTGGGCATGATCTTCTTGCAACCAATAGGATTGCACCTCATGGAAATTTGGACATTCCAAAGAATGTTTTTTTTTAAAGTCATTTTTTTGTTATCTTCTTTCCTTGAATTATTCTATTATCCTTCCCATGTGTATAATATTGTGGTGGTGAAGGAAGGCTGCTCACCGCTGATCTGGAAGGAAGCAGTCGCAATCTCTGTGGAGGGAATTTCCCCTTTCCTGAAGGCAGTTTAACTCTGGCACCAAGTCAAGGAGATGTCTTGGCATCGAGTGGCAAAGCTGTCAGCGAATAGGTAGGTAACCAACCACACTGAAATATTCAGGCACAAGACGCAAAACAAGAACCTCAGAACACTTGAAATCTTTCCCTTTTAATTTACGTTTTCAGATAGACAAGCAAAAATAAAGGTTATTTGATTTTTAAAGGGAAAATTATGTTTCTAAATGTATTTTATCATTTTGGAGGAATTTGACATTCCATGAATATAAAATAAGCTTTGCCAGGGTCTGTGAGAGCCTGTAGCTATGAACTCCTGAATCAGTAAAAACCAGATTGCTCCTCATTCATCAAGGTGGATCTTTTCCCAGGATGTATTTTACATAAGATTAACAGGGTAGAAATTCTTGCCAAACCATGGTTGGAAAGGAGAATGCAATTTTGTTGGAACCTTTAGCCTTGGAGAAAAGAAGGCTGTGAGGAGACTTGGTAAAGGTATTCTAGGGGTATGGACAGGGTAATTAAGTTGCCTCTGTGGAGCACATCAAGAACTAGAGGGCACAGATTAAAAATAATAGGCAAAAGGTATAGAAGAGAGAGATGTGAGGAAAGATTGTTTCACCATAGCTTGTTTGGAGTCTGTAACAAACTTCCTGAAAGACAGATTTGATCAAGGTATTCAAAAGGGAATTGGAGTGCTTTCTGAAAATAAATAATATGCAATGTTATAGGGATAAGGTAGGGGAGAGGCTTTAGGTAGCATACTCTTTCAGAGAGCCAGTGCAAACTCAATGGGCCAATCGGCCTCCTTTTGCACTGTGAAGATGCTGTGGTTCTGTGATCTAATCACATCCTCTGAAAGAATGTAGATACATCAATAGCAGCTCCTGGATTTCCACACTATTTTGCACATTCCTAAAGTTCCTGTCCATTTCTGTAGAGCAAACTCTGAGAGTTTTACCACTGTTACAGTAGCAAAATCTCAGCCTTTATCCACGGGACTTCCATGGTCAGAGTGAGAGGGAAAGAGAAACAGTTTATGTGCACCGTGGAAAGCGAAGCTCCATATCGCCACCTAAACCTCGCCTATCTTCCAAATTTGCTCTGGTATATTGGATTGCCCTTGTGCGAACTCTTTTTTCAGTGAAAAATGCACATAAGAACATAAGAACATAAGAAATAGGAGCAGGAGTAGGCCATCTAGCCCTTCGAGCCTGCCCCGCCATTCAATAAGATCATGGCTGATCTGTCGTGGCTCAGTTCCACTTTCCCGCCCTCTCCCCATAACCCTTAATCCCTTCTCTTATCAAAAACCCATCAACCCGCTTCTTAAAAATATTTAGCGAGGCAGCCTCCACCACTTCAACGGGCAGAGAATTCCAGAGATTCACCACCCTTTGAGTGAAGAAGTTCCTCCTCAACTCCGTTCTAAACCGCCTCCCCTTTATCTTGAGGCTGTGCCCCCTAGTCCTACTGTCTTTTTTGAGCGGGAAGAGTCTCTCCACCTCTATCCTATCCATCCCATTCATCATCTTATACGTCTCAATGAGATCTCCCCTCATTCTTCTAAACTCTAACGAGTACAAGCCTAGTTTATTCAGCCTCTCCTCATAGCTCAATCCCCTCAACTCCGGTATCAGCCTAGTAAACCTCCTCTGCACTCCCTCCAGGGCCAAAATATCCTTGCGCAGGTGCGGCGCCCAAAACTGCACACAGTACTCCAGCTGCGGCCTCACCAATGCACATTACGTACCAAAAAGAAATTCCAGCCCCCTCTTCCATCCAAAATTTAGAAGATTATTTCTCTGCAGCAATGAGACCTAATCTAAAGCAAGAGGACATGACTATCTTGGAGTAGTCATTAAGATGAGCAACATATTAACAAGTTCAAATAGAGTATGTAATATGCTATTTAAATCTAGAAGAATGATAGAAAGTAGAGGATGTATTTTTTAGAATAATGATTAATCGCAGCCTTCTGCCAAAGGTACATTGCTTTGCTATTTATTCAAATACTATTCAAATGGTGACAGTGTTATTACTCTGAGATGAGTGAATATTCCAACTCCAGGAAAAGGATAGGGAAGTGTCAGGTTAGAAACCACCTCGAGAAAATGCTATTTTGTGAAGTTGTTTCTTTAATGTATTTAAAATGATGGTGTGCAGCCGTCTCCAAAGGCTGCCACCCGGAAATTGAAGATAACCAGTTTATCTGATGGCCGCATTAATTAAAGAGTCAAAATCATAGAGCAATTATTAGAATTTGTGGGTTGTTGAGAGTGCAGTATCATTGAAAATGTGCTTCCTCAGCCCACAAATCATGAAGAGGAACTGATACTGCACCAGCAGTCCTTTTCCGGAAAACCATCCTGAAAACCCAACTTGTTGGGTTGCTGGAGAGAGCTGGGCGGAGATGGGGGCACACCATCCCATTGTGACCCCTCTTTTTAACTACAGATTTTTTTTTGGGTGAGAGACATCATGTTTTGTTTCAGGTTTCTATGAGATGTGGGCATCAGTGGCAAGGTTGCCCACTCGATTTGCCCTCGAGCTGAGTGATTTGCTAGGCCATTACAAATCATCGAATCATAGAATCCAGAAAGAGGTCTTTCGACTCATTGAGTCTAGACCGACCGTAATCCCACCCAGGCCCAATTCCCGCAACCTCACACATTTACCTTGCCAATCCCCCTGACAAGAAAGCCAATTTAGCATGGCCAATTCACCTAAACTGCGCATCTTTGGACTGTGGGAGAAATGGTTGGAAAGGAGAATGCATGCAGGCATGAGGAGAATGTGCAAACTCCACACAGACAGTAACCTGAGGCTGGAACTGAACCTGGGTCCATGACGCTGTGAGGCAGCAGAGCTAACCACTGTATCATTGTACCACTCCTACATTACAACTACATTGCTGTCTGTAGTCATCTGTAAACTGGACCAGGTTAGACAGCAGATTTCCTTCCCTAAAAGACATTAGCAAACCAGACGGCCACCATGGTTTCATGATCATCATTGCTAGACACGATGATTTGGATTTTACAGCCCCTTTGTCAGGCATTTTTCAGTGGTGTGGTGGGAGTTGTAAAATATGTTGGGTGTCCAGCTCATCTCTTCCCTGCCCCGCCCCAACCTATTCCCCATAATATGAGGGGGTGGCTAAGGTACCCAATAGGCTACCCATCTTAGACCATTATGGCACTTAACTGCCCAATTAAGTGGCAATTAAGGGCCTCAATTTACCACCAATGCCATAAAATGTTGAGCAGTGACAGGCAGGCCAAAGAGCAAAGACCGATTTTATAAAGTCTTTGAAAAAGGAGAAAAGGGGGAGTCATCCATCAGGCTGTGCCCTCTGCATGTCAGGGGGACCCCACCAAGGTTCCTTGTTGAATCACTGCAGTCGCTGAGCTGCACGTACATCCACAGTGTTATTACAAATGAAGTTCCAGGATTTTGACCCAGCAACAGAGAAGGAATGGTGGCTTAGGATGGTGAGTGACTTGGAGGAGAACTTGTGGTATTTCTATGCATCTACTGCCCTTGTCCTTCTAGGTGACAGAGGTTTGGAAGAAACTGTTGCATGAACCTGGTGAGTTGCTGCAATGCATCATGTAAATGTTACACAGTTCTGCCACTGTGTCAGTGGTGAATGGAATGAGCATTTAAGGTAATGGATTGGGTACCAATCAAGAGGGCTGCATTGTCTAGGATGTTGTTGACTTCTTGAATGTTGTTGGAGCTACATTCATTCTGGCAAGTGGAGAATATTCCATCCCTTTCCTGACCCATGCCTTTTAGGTGGTAGACAGGTTTTGGATAGCCAGAGATGTGAGTTAGTCAACACATAATTCCAGCTTCTGACCTGCTGTTCCAATCACTGTGTTTATATGGCTGGTTCAATTCAGTCTCTAGTCAGTGGCAAACAGGCCTTGGTAAAGGATGGTGCCAAACACCAAGGAGCTAGGGGATGGCACGGGCTCCAAGTTGTAACAGAATTTCTCATCAGAGCTGCAGACTTGATAGACTGGCTTTAAAAA
The DNA here is from genome assembly GCF_965287045.1 of Carcharhinus amblyrhynchos. NCBI lineage: Eukaryota > Metazoa > Chordata > Chondrichthyes > Carcharhiniformes > Carcharhinidae > Carcharhinus > Carcharhinus amblyrhynchos. Next base: position 33,364,278 of record NC_137332.1, on the reverse strand, counting down.
AATGCATCTGTCAGGCTAAAAGTTACAATTTTAAAAATCTGGTTGCTAGTGTCAGCAGAAATTTCAGTAGTTATTGAGGTACTACTTTCAAGCTTTGGATAGCTTTGTGGTTCCAATTGTCTTTGAAAAGCCTGCCAGAAAACCATGAAGCTGCCCAAAGATCAAAGCAGCACAAATACTGTCAGCTGATGTTCTTGCTTCAAAAAAATGGTAAGCCAAATTCCTGTAATTTACAAAGTTGTGCTGTGTGTGTGTGTGTGTGTGTGTGTGTGTGTACTTGAGAAAGGAAGTTAGAGTGAGGAAGATTGGAAGGGTGTAGGGGGTTGGTTAACCAGAGTGAGGGGAGATTGGAGGGGACTTGGGAGGATTTAAGAGTAGGTTGGAATGGGGATGTTGGGGGGTTTTGAAGGCTGCATTCAGGGGAGGCTGAAGGGAAATTGGGGTGAAAGTTAGCTACAGTGTTAAATTATTTCATACGTGTAATGATTTCTCTGTAGCCACTTGATTGCTCTGTGATTAATTATGCTTAGAAAATCAACATTGGACCTGATCATCAGTGAGTGCGTTATTGCTGTAAGTGCTGCTTGGAGGCACTATTAACAACACCTTCCACCACTTTGCTGATGATTGAGAGTAAACAGATGGGGTGGTAATTGATGAGTTGGACTTGTTCTGCTTTTTGTGGACAGGATATACCTGGGCAATTTTCCACATGTCAGATAAATGCCTGCGTTGTAGCTGTAAGAGCCTGGCTAGGGGCATGGCTGGTTCTGAAGCACAAGTCTTCAGTACTGTTATCAGAATGTTATTAGACTTTGCAGTATCCAGTGCCTTCAGCCATTTCTTGGCATCACATAGATTGACTCAAATTAGCTAAATGCTGTCATCTATGATGCTGGGGACCTCAGAAGGAGACTGAGATGGGTCATCTACCTGGCACTTCTGGCTGAAGCTATCCTGTCCACAGAAGAACAGAAGTCATAGAATGATAGAATGATAGAATCCCTCAGTGCAGAAGGAGGCCATTTGGCCCATTGAGTCTGCACCAACCGCAATCCCACCCAGATCCTATCCCCATTACCCCATAACTTCATGCATTTACCCTAGCTAGTCCCCCTGACACTAAAGGGCAATTTAGCATGGCCAATCCACCTAACACGCAGAGGAAATTGCAGCACACAGAGGGAAGATCATGCAGACACAGGGAGAATGCGCAAACTCCACACAGACAGTGACCCAAGCCGGGAATCGAAACTGGGTCTCTGGCTCTCTGAGGCAGCAGTGCTAACCACTGGGCCACCATCCCATGTGTTACTGCTGCGGTGTGAATATGTCAGCGTTGGACTCCACTGCACCCTCCACTGCAGAGTCTGCATGGTCCTCCCAGTGCACCATGTCTCAGGACACTCCCCGCACCCCCCCCCCACCCCCCCGCCCCCCTGCTGCAGCACATCAGGCAGACAGCGCTGGCTGAGCCACAAGAGCATGCAGCGTGCACCTGGCAGACGGTGCCCCACATGAGATGACGGCATCTGTGTTGATGATCTGGCACGTCCTGTGTGTGGCACCGTGGCCACCACCCTCCAGAAGGTCAGGCAGCCCGCTGCGGACAACGGTCTGCCCGAGGCCACGCAACTGTTTGAAGGCAGGCAGGACATGAGGGTGTGGGGATGGCCTTGGTGAGAGGCCCATCCTCACTGATGACATGTTGAAGGCTCCGGAGAAGACTCTGTAGCTTCTCTGCTTGTGGGGAATCAGTCTGTAAAATCGGTCTGTTCAGGACAACTTTCCTTCCAGGGGTAGTCAGCAGTCCACCCCCCACCTTGTTAATCCCAGCTCCACATTTTAATTCCAAAGTTTTAGATCTATTGAAACATTGTGGTGCAGAAAGAGACCATTCGGCCCATCATGTCTACACTGCCAAAAAGAGAAAACATAAACTAGCCTCTTATTTTAATCCCACTCTTTAGCACCTGGTCTATAGCCTTGCAGGTTTAAGCATTCCAGATTTCATTTTCCCCATGCACCATCTTTCCAGCCAAATATTTGTAGAACCATAGAACCATAGGACATTACAGCACAGAAACAGGCCTTTTGGCCCTTCTTGGCTGTGCCAAACCATTTTTCTGCCTAGTCCCATTGACCTGCACCTGGACCATATCCCTCCACACCCCTCTCATCCAAATATCTCAGCTGATATATGCTGCTACTTGTGCTCTGACTCGCACATGGCATTGGTGGTAATGCTGAGATCACTGCGTTTGAGGTCCTATTTTTCAACATGCTTCCTAATATATATTCAGCTTTCAGGACCCTCATCCCTTCTTTAACCAATGTCATTGGTACCAATTTGTACCATGACCACTATCTGCCTGTTCATCCTCCCCTTCCATGTCCTTTAGCCACTCTGAGACATCCTTGGCCCTAGCACCAGGGAAGCAATAGACCTTCCTGGAGTCTTGTTTGTGGCCACAGAAACACCTATATATTCCCCTTACAATTGAATCCCCTATAAATATTGCATTCTCACACTTTCTCCTCCTTTCCTGCACAGTAGAGCCACCTGTGGTGCCACGAATTGGACTGTTATTGCTTTTCTCTGAGAGGCCATTCCAACCAACAGCATCCAAAGCATTATATCTATGGCCTAGTATCACATCATGCTGATAACTTTGAAGAAATGTGACAGGTATTTTTCTTTTGGTCTTTCTGGAAGATTCTTTACTCTTAAATAACATGACTAGAAACCACATTTAACAGTCTGTCAACCAAAGCTGGCAACAACCTAGCAGTAGAAATCCCTAGATTTATGCAGGGGACACTGTTTGAATTTAACAAAATAAAAGTTATTGCTGTTGGCAAAACCAAATCATCCTGTTCATGAAAGATAGGAAATTACAGGTAGGAGTGTTTGTCTTCTCGTAACATTAAAATAATTCAAAAAATAGATTTATAAAGTCCCTACTCAGTTTAGTGACCTCTGGTTACTTTTAGTACACTTTAAGTCTCTCCTATTCCTCATCTATCTAACTGTTTGTCTGACTTCAATGTGTAATACTTAAAACATGCTGCCGAGGTATAATGGTGATATTGCAAAGCAGTGACCTGTTGTGGAAACTGCCTGATTTTAACTGGCCTGGTTGTTAAGATGAAAATCTATCCCCTATTCTTGAATGGATAACTTAATGCTAGAAATGTGTTTGGTTGCCATATTAATTCTATCTGCCCCGACTGCTCGCTCTACCCATCATAATAATGTTCAACTCTTGATGTGTTGCTGGACCCTAAGCTGACTTCAAACCCACACTACCATTGGAGATAAAAGCAAATTACTGCGGACACTGGAATCTGAAACAAAAACAGAAAATGCTGGGAGATCTCAGCAGGTCTGACAGTATCTGTGGAGAGAGAATAGAGCTAATGTTTTGAATCTGGACAACACTTCATCAGAGCTCTGACTACCCACTGGAGTAATGCTTGTGTGTGCCTCTATCTCACTCCCATTGTCACTCACCATTCAGTCATGTCAGGATTAAAGTTTGACAATGTTTCACAGTTTCATGCCACACACCTTCCAAATGATCACGGGCTCCCTGACCCATTTACTGTGCTGAACATTGTACTGCACATTCTGTATCTCTATCCTTACTGACCTTCTTCTCTTTCCAGCTTCAGAATCTCCTCGAAACTTGACTCTTTGACCTTACTTTGTCACTTTCCTGATGTTCCTCACATGCCTTCTTGATGCCCATTCCTTCTGTTGTCAAGTGATTTAGAACGTGCTCATTGCTTCATGATGTCCAAGTAGTACCCTTTCAATCATTGCAGCAACAGCATACATTACATAGCCTGTTGTTGTCACTATTGCTTGGTCTTCAACAAAATGTAATAAAATCTTTATTTAGTAGGAGTCAATGCTTTGGAGAGTAAAAGGGGCAAAAGGCTACAAAAGGTTCGAAAGAGAAAGAAAAACAGTAGAAGACTGTAGGTTATAGAATAAGTGTACTGATCATACTTGTGGGTTAGTTTGGTTTCAACACCTCAAAACTGGAAGGTAATTTATGACTAATCATTTTGTGCTACTGAGTGAAATATTACAATCCTGAGCCTTGTACAGTATTTTGTATAACATTTACACTTTGAGACGGTAAGGCAACATCATAGTGGGAAAGTATTTTTCGCAAAACAGCAGTTCTCAATAACATACATCAACAGTAATTATCCCAAAATAAATCATTCTTTACAACTCAGGAAGATTCATTGAATGTTTTGATGGAAAGGTAAACAAACATTTATTGTTAATCAGAAAGCATCAGTTGCCCTGTCCCAATTAGGAGACACATTTGATACCAACCAGCCTTTGACCATAAGTTAAAAACAACCACTTAGAATGCCATCATGTGGTGTCTTGAGGAAGCTACAATTTTATCAACAATGTGCTAAAAGGATCTACTTATAGGAAATGTCTGCTGAGCCTGTAAATGTTAACACAAGTGATGTGTATTTGGTTGATACTTAGTTTATTTCTAAACATTTTACTCCAATCTTAAAGTTACAAAGCCAGTGTGCAGAGTGAACAGGGCAAGACTTTAACCCATCGCCTTATTTGCTCCAAAAGGCGATTCAGATTGCATCCAATTCATGATTCCCACAAGAGAGACATAAAAGGTCCAAGCTGACAAGAAAAGGCATTGCGCCTGATTGTAGAAATGATCTGATGCTTGGGGTGAGATTTTCTGGCCGTGCTCACCTCAAGCTTGCAAGGTTAACAGATCTTTGTTGGTCCACCACCTCCCGCTCTGGTTTCTGCGGTGGGCGGAATGGGAAAATTCCACCCTTAATCTTAACCACATGTGTGGTTGATACCGAGTTTCTTCCTGTTGATTGGAATAGTAGTACTCAGTGGTCCATTCTGTGGATGGAATTGCTCTGTCTATGGCATTGCAATTCCATTCAACAGTAGAACTCCACAAGCCTTGGTCCTATTCGAAAGAGGAATGTCAAGTTTACAAACCCACCAAATAACAATTTCTTGGCAATGAACACTGATATGTCTAATGCATTTGCAGTGCTGATATTACAACCGTGAGTCCCTTTCCAAGATTATTACTATATAGTAATGAAATATGAAACTGAATAGAACCGCTGCACATAATTAAAATGGGGTAAAAAGTCTGACAACACATACCTATTATTGGCTCCAAAAGACGCCAACAAGTCATTTCATATATGTAAATAGATATATGCAGATACATGGATTTGGGCCAGTGTCTGTGGGAGTTTGCACATTCTCCCTGTGCTTGCGTGGGTTTTCTCCAGGTGCTCCAGTTTCCTCCCATATCCCAAAAATGTGCTTTTAGGCAGATTGGTGTAACAAATTGTCCCTAAATTAGGCGTCCCTCAATCTGGTTATAATTCCTTTATTGTGAAGTCCAATAGGCATAGACAAAGGTCATAGGTAGAAGAGGGCGCTCACAATGTTAAAATGGCGGCACGGGCTTGTTGGGCTGAAGGGCCTGTTTCCTGTGCTGTGTTGTTCTTTGTTCTATATATTCATTTGAATTGTTTGATTAGATTTGTCCCTTTATTCTCTGTGTGTTTATAATGCACAAAGAATATTCTGGCCACATACATTTGTTACCTGTTTTCCACTTGTTCGAATATAACTGCTCAAGCAGCACAACTTTATAAAGAGACCCACTTTTTGACACAAAGTGCAAGTGCAAGCAACAAACATCTGTGAGTTCAAACAGCCCGAACATCTCCGCTAGCGTTAAAATAAATCTCCAAGAAGTGGAAAACGGAAGCATGGACAGTTGTAATAGAGCAAGAAACAGCTGAGATTTTTCCCTCAGTTTTCAGATTCACAAATGGTTTAGTGCAATAAAGTAAGGGCTGGTGACAGTTGTTATCACATTATCCTTTCAACACAATTCAAACCCAACTCATTTTGCTGGGGGTCAAACTCTGTTCTCTTCCTTTCAGATTTAAGTATCCTTTGTGAATTTAAATTGGATAGTTTCATTCCAGTTTCTAGCTGTCAATTTGTGCAGCAACTAGCCAGATTCTGGCACTCATTGGCAATATCACTGACAGGCTATGAGAATTATTCACTGAGGAAATGGATCAAATCTTGCTGGTGTAGTGATGGTTGTTTATATGAGATTGGGGCCAAGGCATATTGTTGAAATAGTGCGGCTGTGCTTTTCCTAGCTGTCACGAGTGGGATAAAAATTCAATTTCCCAACAAAGATATCCCTCACCTTGACGAGGACAAAAAATACTTCTGAAAAAAAATACATTCAAGTAGGGCTAAAGGAACACAGTTCTGTCTTCTTTTCTCATGCCAGAACCAAGCAACCACTCATTTGACATAGGCTCCGGCAATAATGAATGAAAATAATTACTGTGAGGTATATGCAATTAACAGCTTTGTAAAAAGGTAAGTCCTTTAAAGGGGCTTTCAAATACGCAATTGAACTGTGTTATGCTGATTGTTTTGAAATCCGAAAATGAAGTATTGGCACTGACACCAGACTATCAAATTGATAGAATCAGTCCAATGACTAGGTTCTACTAATGGAGTGGTTGTAACATTTTTTTCTGTCTGATCTGCTGTGTTAATGCAGCCTTTTTACTGCGATGATGTGCAGGCCTTGACATGTTTTATATTGCAGTCTAATTGGTTCAGAGGGAGGTGTTAGGATAGTGGTTCCCACGCCTCCGTCTGAACTGCCAGTGATAACAAAAAATAGAACTTACTACAAAAGCCAAGTTAAAAAACTAGCAATAAAATCCAAATCAGTATTCTACTTGTACAATTCTAATTTTGACAGAAATCTCAATTCAGAAAGTAGAGGAATGTTCCATTCCCTTACACTACCACTTCACCCTACCTTCAATTCTGAAGACCACAGCTTCTCACAAAAACAAACCTGGATTTTTGGTTGCTGTTCCCTCTTGTAGTAGAAGGATCTGGTATCTAAAGGGTTAACATGGGACTGAATACAGTATCACCCACATGGTGATGTTAGAAGGTACGTAACCTAGAGCGAGGGCCAGTCTGGAGACGAGTAGCAATGTGTAAGGAGCTAGTATGGAATCCTCTCCATACTTACTGTAAATATGTACATAGTTCAGTACTGTTAATAAAGACTTCCTTGTAACTCATACAAGACTGCTTCATGGTGTCTAAACAGTATCCTTCAAGCATTGCGACATCAGAATATATCATGTTAACAGTGGTAGAATGCATCATTTCTCGTAGTTTATTGTTCATTAGCAAATTGGGAAGCTTGAATTTGTAAACAAATTCTGCAGATACATCAGCAAACTAGTTAACATAGAACATAGAACATAGAACATTACAGCGCAGAACAGGCCCTTCGGCCCACGATGTTGCGCCGACCAGTTTTTTTAAAAAAAAACACTGACCCACTAATCTAAACCAATCCCTTTTCGTCCATAAACCTATCCATAGATCTCTTAAACGCCCCCAAACTAGGCGCATTTACAACCGCAGCAGGCAGGGCATTCCAATCCCTCACCACCCTCTGGGTAAAGAACCTACCCCTGACATCCGTCCTATAACTACCACCCCTTAATTTAAAGCCATGCCCCCTCGTGCTAGCATTCTCCATCCGAGGAAAAAGGCTATCACTATCCACCCTGTCTAAACCTCTAATCATCTTATATGTTTCAATAAGATCCCCTCTTAGCCTCCTTCTTTCCAGCGAAAACAACCCCAAATCCCTCAGTCTCTCCTCATATGACCTCCCCTCCATACCAGGCAACATCCTGGTAAACCTCCTCTGCACCCTCTCCAAAGCCTCAACGTCCTTCCTGTAATGTGGGGACCAGAACTGCACACAGTACTCCAAGTGCGGCCGCACCAGAGTTGTGTACAGTTGCAACATGACGCTGCGACTCCTAAATTCAATCCCCCTACCAATAAACGCCAAGACACCGTATGCCTTCTTAACTACCTTATCTACTTGATTCCCAACTTTCAGGGATCTATGTACACATACACCTAGATCCCTCTGCTCCTCCACACTATTCAAAGTCCTCCCGTTAGCCCTATACTGAACACATCTGTTACTCCTACCGAAATGAATTACCTCACACTTCTCCACATTAAACTCCATCCGCCACCTCGCGGCCCAGCTCTGCAACCTGTCTAAGTCACTCTGCAAACTATGACACCCTTCCTCACAATCTACCACACCACCGACTTTGGTGTCATCAGCAAACTTACTGATCCACCCAACTATACCCTCATCCAGATCATTAATAAAAATTACAAACAGCAGTGGCCCCAAAACAGATCCCTGAGGCACACCGCTCGTAACCGAACTCCATGACGAATATTCACCATCAACCACCACCCTCTGTCTCCTATCTGCCAGCCAATTCCTGATCCAAGTACCTAGATTACCCCCAATCCCATACATCTGCATTTTCTGCAGAAGCCCACTATGGTGAACCTTATCAAACGCCTTACTAAAATCCATATATACCACGTCAACTGCCTTACCCCTATCCACCTCTTTGGTCACTTTCTCAAAGAGCTCAATAAGGTTAGTAAGGCACGACCTACCTGCTACAAAACCATGCTGACTGTCTCTAATCAATTCATTACTCTCCAGATAACTTTAAATCCTATCCCTAATAATTCTTTCTAAAACCTTGCCCACAACAGAAGTAAGACTCACCGGTCTATAATTCCCGGGGAAGTCTCTGTTCCCCTTCTTAAACAATGGGACAACATTCGCTGTCCTCCAATCTTCCGGTACTATACCAGAGACCAACGATGACCTGAAGATCAGAGCCAGAGGCTCTGCAATCACCTCTCTAGTTAGTTTGGTCTGCCAACAGAAAAGACCTCATACTGCATATAGGTGATGCCAAATATGGAAATTGATTGCTCAACTTAATTGCCATATATTATTTGTAGCTTAATCTTTTGGGCTGACCATCCTTCTCTAAAGCTTGCCAAGACAGCTGTCTCCAAAGCATCACTCAATTAGGCCATATTATTGACACTCACTTTTACTCCTGTTATGTTAGTTAGATCTTTATTTATTTTGTCCTCAGTCAGGCCTCTGATCTTGATCCTTCCATTGCCCTCCAGATATACGCTTCTGCATGTGCTGTGTGTAAGTGCCTTTTGTCTATCCTATGCTCAGTGCATGTTTTCTTGTCCTTGCCAATTTCCTTATGTTCATCTTAGTTTTATGCAGATTATTCAATTTTAGCCTCCCCGCCATTGTTCCAGCTACTGTTAACTCTAAAATTATCCATTACACAAAAACTGTTTCACATCGAATCTGGAATGATACACAACAGAGAAAAACCATTCGGGTCATCCTGTCTGTGCCAGCTCTTTAAAAGAACATCCCAATTAGTTCTATTGCTCTATCCTTGGCCCATATCTTTGCAAATTCTTTTCCCTTGTGTATTTTTTATCCAATTCCCAATTGAAAGTCATTCCACCACCTTATTGGTAGCAACTCACTGCCTAAAAATAATTCTCCTCATCTTGCCTCTTGTTACTTTGATAACAATTTAAAATCTGTGTCCTATGAGTACAGGCTCTTCTGAAACATTTTCCCCTTATTTACTCAGTCAATACCTTTCATAGTTTTGAACAACTTTATTAAATATCCTCTCAACATTCTATGCTTTAAGGAGCACAACTTTATTTGTCACTGTGCAACTGAAGTCCTGCACCCCAGGTACCATTCTGATAAATTTCCTTTGCATCCTCTCAAAGGCTTTGACATCCTCCTGTGCTCAGGGTGCTTTAGAAAAAAATATAGGGACAATTCTCCCTTTTAGGTTTCTTTGAAAGATGATTTCTTGAAAAAGCAACCTATTTCCATTAACTGATTATGTGACCAAGCTGCCTAGGGAATAAACAATAGTAAAGAAGAATCAACAAGAAGTTAATTATAAGGCAATGGTTGTGGTTCTTTTTTCAAGCAGAGTTAGCTTTACATTAGAACAAATTGGCTGCAGGAAACATCTCTTTCAAGCAGAATTCAATTGAAATTGTGTGTGCTGGCTAGAAGGGCAGCACACATATTACACTCTTGATAACTGAAGGACTCTACTAAAACTGAGTTGAATTTCTTGAATAGCCAAGCTGAGAACATAAAGAGAAAGAATGAGAGAGACTGAGTGAAGAAAGAGAGTTCTTAGATACAAGGCTCCAAAGTTAAATATCATTAAAACCAGAATAGTTCTGATCGAGGTTAGCTGAGCTTAAGATCTAGTGCTCTCTCTGTTGAATGGGGAGACTAGAACAGTGGGATGGTTGGAGGAAATTTAAAGGGACAACCTTGCCTGAAGCATGTGGAAGGTGCAGGAAATATTGATCATTAAATAAATCTTTGAAGTAGATTAACCATTTGTTAATCTTCCCAATTTTTGACAAATATCTGAATGGAGTTTTTGAAGGTTCCAATCCAACGGGTGTAGAAGAAAATTTGAGTTAAGAAGTTTAGTTTAGAGAATAAGTAACTGTGTTCATTGTACTTGCAATATCTTTCAAGTAATTGACTATTCAACATGGAGTTTAGATATTAGTATTCATCTGCCTTGAATTTTGTGCAGTAAAGTTGTTTGGGACGATTCTCCCCTAAAAGTTCTAAGTGCTGAAATTGCAGGAAAACTGGTATAAACCATGATTGTTTCTTCAGTGTGACTTCAGACAAGAATCTCCCACACTATACATTGCAGACCTCACAATCATGAATGTCATTAAAAGCTCAGGGGGTGGGGCCTATTCACGCCGGAGTCTAACAGTTCTGGAACTGTGCGCATGTGCAGTGGCCCTGAGCTGTCAATCTGCAGTTTGAACATAAGAACATAAGAACATAAGAAATAGGAGCAGGAGTAGGCCATCTGGCCCTTCGAGCCTGCCCCGCCATTCAATAAGATCATGGCTGATCTGTCGTGGCTCAGTTCCACTTTCCCGCCCTCTCCCCATAACCCTTAATCCCCTCTCTTATCAAAAACCCATCAACCCGCTTCTTAAAAATATTTAGCGAGGCAGCCTCCACCACTTCAACGGGCAGAGAATTCCAGAGATTCACCACCCTTTGAGTGAAGAAGTTCCTCCTCAACTCCGTTCTGAACTGCCCCCCCTTTATCTTGAGGCTGTGCCCCCTAGTCCTACTGTCTTTTTTGAGCGGGAAGAGTCTTTCCACCTCTATCCTATCCATCCCATTCATCATCTTATACGTCTCAATGAGATCTCCCCTCATTCTTCTAAACTCCAACGAGTACAAGCCTAGTTTATTCAGCCTCTCCTCATAGCTCAACCCCCTCAACTCCGGTATCAGCCTAGTAAACCTCCTCTGCACTCCCTCCAAGGCCAAAATATCCTTGCGCAGGTGCGGCGCCCAAAACTGCACACAGTACTCCAGCTGCGGCCTCACCAATGCCCTATACAGCTGCAGCAAGACCTCCCTACTTTTATATTCAATCCCCCTCGCTATGAAGGCCAGCATCCCATTCGCCTTCCTGACCACCTGCTGCACCTGCAGGCTGGGTTTTTGCGACTCATGCACAAGGACCCCGAGGTCCCTCTGCACCGTCGCCTGCTGCAGTTTTTCGCCACGTAAGTAATAGTCCTTCCTACCATTCTTCCTACCAAAGTGGACCACCTCACACTTGCCAACATTAAATTCCATTTGCCATTTCCTGGCCCATTCACCCAGCCTATCTAGATCCTTCTGCAGACTCTCCACACCCTCCGCACAATTTGCCTTTCCCCCAATCTTGGTGTCATCAGCAAATTTCGACACCCTACACTCGGTTCCCTCCTCCAGATCATCTATATAAATGGTAAATAGCTGAGGCCCCAGCACCGACCCCTGGGGCACCCCACTAGTCACCAACCGCCAATCCGAATAGCACCCATTGACCCCCACTCTCTGCCTCCTATTTGACAACCAATCCTCTATCCACGCTAACACCCTACCCCCAACTCCATGTCCTCTGACCTTCTGCAGTAACCTCTTGTGAGGTACCTTATCAAACGCCTTCTGAAAATCCAGAAAGACCACATCCACCGGCTCTCCTCTATCCACCGCCCTAGACACATCCTCATAGAACTCCAGTAAATTTGTCAGACACGACTTCCCTTTAATGAAACCGTGTTGCGTCTGCCCTATCAAGCAATTCCCTTCAAGATGCCTCGCAATTTCCTCCTTAATGACGGATTCTAACATTTTACCTACCACAGACGTTAAACTAACCGGCCTGTAATTCCCCGCCTTTTGCCTGGCACCCTTCTTAAACAACGGCGTAACATTAGCCGTTTTCCAATCCTCCGGCACTTCCCCGGAATCCAGCGACGTCTGGAAAATAACCACCAAGGCATCCACTATCACCTCCGCCATTTCTTTCAGAACCCTCGGATGCATTCCATCCGGTCCTGGGGACTTGTCCACAATCAGCCCCTCCAGTCTGTCGCGCACCACCTCTCTAGTAACAGTAATGTTAAAGGAGGGTAGAAGAAGCTATGAAGCTGGGCTAGCACTTAATATAAAAAAGGATAGCAAGAGTTTTTATAAATATATAAAAAGGAAGAGGCTGGCTAGGGTGAACGTTGGTCCCTTAGCGGATGAGAAAGGGGACCTAGTGGTAGGGGATGGGGATATGGCTAAGGTCTTGAATAACTTTTTTGTTTCTGTCTTCACGGAGGAGGACGTGAATAATTTGCCGGGTGTTAGCGATGGAAAGGTGGTAGGACTGGAGGGTCTTAATGACATCGTTTGTTGGCCAATTCGGTCGTGGCCCCCATGACCACTTCCAGGCCAGCCCCGACATCCTCCCCAACCCCCCATCCAAGATGGTACGCTTGCATATTTGCCTACAGTCTGAAATATAACTTTCTCATTCCACTTCCTGTCACTCAATCAGTTATATGCATGCGGACACTGCCTCATTAACCGAATCGGCTTCAGATTTTTTAAAAATCAAATTACTTTTGAAAGCCCATATACACAGCATCAACCACACTACCCTTATCAACCCTCCTCGTTACTTCAAAGAGCTCAATCAAGCTAGTAAATGATGATTTGCTGTTAACAAACACATGATGGCTTTTATTTGGCCATATTTTTCCAAGTAGTAATTAATTTTATTCTAGATTATTACCTCTAAATGTTTCCTTACTGGGAAGCTTTACTAGTTAAAAGTGGGTGGTTAGCAACATTGTGTGACTTGTCTTCCAGGCATTGTAGGGAAAAAGGAGCGCTTCACTGCATCATATGCTTCTTGGATGTGCTCACTGTTTGGGAGAAAGGTGAGTTTGAGAGCTAAATGTATTCCAGGATGTGCTATTCTCAGGAGAAATCTGCTTATATTAGTGCAGCCTGAGCTCCCAAGCCTTAGCTGCATCTCTGGAAGAGCGTGCGGTGGAGGATCAACATGGTCCACCACATCATCCTCCTCCCCTTCCTCCTCCTCTGAAAACATGTGCCACTCCTCAGCACCTTCCTTTTCAAGGACCACAACTCTGTTAAGGGCCATGTTGTGCATAGAGCAGTAGACCGTAGGACTCGAAATCCAGAGGGAGGGCACCCTACCAATTGATCAAGGCAACAGGACCATGTCATCAGGAGTCCAGCAGCCTGCTGTATGTTGGTCTTTGTGTTGAGATGGCAAATAGTGTCAACACTGGCCGTGTCTCTGTTGTACAGTGAACACCAGTGTCCACAGCCAATTCTTCAGTGAGCAGCCTTTATCCTCCAGCAGCCATCCAGGTAGACTCTCAGTTGGTCTGAACATCCGCGGCACTTGTTTCAGAATGAAGTTGTCATAGCAGCCACCAGTAAACTGTGCACAGTCCTGCAGGAAATCTCCGTGGTGGTTTCGCACCAATACTTTCTGAGGGAGTGGAATCCTTTCCTATTGAGAAATGTGACTGGCTGCTCCACCAGGACTTTGATTGTCAAATGGATAAAGTTGATCAGCTCCTGTCCCTGAGGGAATCCAGGGATGGAGGAAGATCCCACAGCTCTCTGTACCTGCTTGGCCCCATTCTTCTGGGACTCTTGATGCTCCCTCAAACAGGGTGCCAACCTGATCCTACGATGAGCTTGTGATAAGTCACTCAGGTCTGCTGCTTCCTCTTCAAATGAATCAGAGGCAAAGAAGTTCAAGGTCAATTTCTCAGTGGTACAAGATAAACATTCACGTCTGGGTGGTGGTGGTTGATGGTAAATATTCGTCATGGAGTTCGGTTACGAGTGGTGTGCCTCAGGGATCTGTTTTGGGGCCACTGCTGTTTGTAATTTTTATTAATGATCTGGATGAGGGTATAGTTGGGTGGATTAGTAAATTTGCTGATGACACCAAAGTCGGAGGTGTGGTAGATTGTGAGGAAGGGTGTCATAGTTTGCAGGAAGACTTGGACAGGTTGCAGAGCTGGGCCGAGAGGTGGCGGATGGAGTTTAATGCGGAGAAGTGTGAGGTAATTCACTTTGGCAGGAATAACAGATGTGTTGAGTATAGGGCTAACGGGAGGACTTTGAATAGTGTGGATGAACAGAGGGATCTAGGTGTATGTGTACATAGATCCCTGAAAGTTGGGAATCAAGTAGACAGGGTTGTTAAGAAGGCATACGGTGTCTTGGCGTTTATTGGTAGGGGGATTGAATTTAGGAGTCGCAGCGTCATGTTGCAACTGTACACAACTCTGGTGCGGCCGCACTTGGAGTACTGTGTGCAGTTCTGGTCCCCACATTACAGGAAGGATGTGGAGGCTTTGGAGAGGGTGCAGAGGAGGTTTACCAGGATGTTGCCTGGTATGGAGGGGAGGTCCTATGAGGAGAGACTGAGGGATTTGGGGTTGTTTTCGATGGAAAGAAGGCGGCTAAGAGGGGATCTTATTGAAACATATAAGATGATTAGAGGTTTAGATAGGGTGGACAGTGATAGCCTTTTTCCTCGGATGGAGAAAGCTAGCACGAGGGGGCATGGCTTTAAATTAAGGGGGGGTAGTTATAGGTCGGATGTCAGGGGTAGGTTCTTTACCCAGAGGGTGGTGAGGGATTGGAATGCCCTGCCTGCTGCGGTTGTAAATGCGCCTAGTTTGGGGGCGTTTAAGAGATCCATGGATAGGTTTATGGACGAAAAGGGATTGGTTTAGGTTAGTGGGTCATAGTTTTTTAACTGGTCGGCGCAACATCGTGGGCCGAAGGGCCTGTTCTGCGCTGTAATGTTCTATGTTCTATGTTCTATGTCTGGTGAAACCAGAGTTGCAACTCCATATCAGCCTACAAGGCACCAGACAATTACTTTGATGGCACAGACTCTGGTGACACTATTGCTCCAACCTGTGTGGGAAGCTGATTCATTGCTAGTCGATCTTATAATGAGGGTATCATCTTCTTTCCCTCCCCATCTCCCAGGCAGCACCACTGTGCCCCTTCGCATCATCTGGCTGCATTTGTTGTTGGAGTGTCTGATTCTCATCGTTACTCACCACCAACTCTGGGTAACTGAACCCCATGTCCTGGGATGATCTTACTTGTCACCAGATGCACCACAGCAGCTGCCTGAACCCATTGCTGTTCCTCACTAACCCCTGCAGGTTGTCTACATATTAAACTCTCTGCAAGCTCTGTTCCTGCAATAGCCACGGTGTGCTGATGCATGAAGCTCTCTGCGTCTTCCTTCTTTGGTAGTCATGATGTGGAGATGCTGGCGTTGGACTGGGGTAAACACAGTAAGAAGGCTCTTAACACCAGGTTAAAGTCCAACCAATTTATTTGATAGTAAACCCACAAGCTTTCGGGGTTTGCCCCTTCATCAGGTGAGTGGGGAGTTCTGGTCTCAGAAAGAGCATATAACAGCACACACAGTTTACAGAATACTGAGTAGAATGCGAGTCTTCACAGCTAAACTGCTATTCAAGTCTTAAAGATGCAGACAATGTGAGTGGAAAGAGCAAAGAAAGAAATCTATGGGTACAAGTTCATAGCTCCTTGAAAGTGGAGTCACAGGTGGACAGAGTGGTGAAGAAGGCATTCAGCATGTTTGGTTCCATCAGTCAGAACACTGAAAACAGGAGTTGGGATGACGTCTTGTTGAAGTTGTACAAGACATTGGTAAGGCCACACTTGGAATACTGTGTGCAATTCTGGTCACCCTATTATAGAAAGGGTATTATTTAACTAGAAAGTATAGAAAAGATTTACGAGGGTGCCACCGGGACTTGATGGTTTGAGTTACAAGGAGAGGCTGGATAGACTGGGACTTTTCTCTCTGGAGCGTAGAAGGCTGAGGGTTGATCTTATAGAGCTCTGTAAAATAATGAGGGACACAGGCAGCTAGATAGTTAATATTTTTTCCCAAATATAGGGGAGTCGAAAACTAGAGGGCATAGGTTTAAGGTGAGAGGGGAGAGATACAAAAGTGTCCAGAGAGGCAATTTTTTTCTCACAGAGGGTGGTAAGTGTCTGGAACAAGCTGCCAGAGATAGTAGTAATCTGGCTGCCTTCCTGCCTATATCAGAATTTGGTTCTGGGCAGGAAGACCCCTGGTTAACTATCCCATTGTAATGTCAACTTAAGCCCTTAAGTGGCCAAGTTCCTACAGCTTTAGGGCCTCATCCTATTACCCCTGGTCTTAAGCCATTCAGTGTGCATGCCAGCTGTCAGCTGGTCACCTTGGCAGGGACCCTGTATCAAAGGCATCCAATGTCTGATCAGGCCTGGATGCTGGGAAAGGGGAGCCACCGAAAGCCATGTCCTGCTCTTGCTGCCGACCCTTCTCATGGGAGGCCCCCTACACTGCAAACTCCTCCCCCAGTGTTGCTTACTTGTGGTAAGGTTTGCTCTGGTTCCTTTTCTTCCCACTGCAGCCACCACCTCCCCCGTGGTACTGTTGAGTACAAGAGCACAAGCTTCTCACAAGCTTGTGAGTCTATTATCAAATAAATCAGTTGGACTAAAACCTGGTGTTGTCAGACTTTTTACTGTGTTTACGCCAGTCCAACGTTGGCATACCCACATCATGAGTACAAGAGCTGCAGGCCTCTGATTGGTTAGCAGCTTTCAGTCAGTGAGACTTACGCCTTTGGGGCCAAGGAAAGCCTGTTCGCCACTGGCCACACCCTGCCTGATTGGCTTGTAGCTTGGTGGGCCTTCCTGAAAAGAGGCAGCACAATTCTCTCATTGACAGACCCACTTCAACAAGAATCCATCCAAATGGATTGTACATGACAAGAGGTCTATAGTGGGGGCTGAGCTTTTCACCATGCATTTCAATGACTTGGAAGTTGTATTTGTATGTTTCTGGATGACATTAAACTAGGAGGTGCAATAAGTTATTTTTGAGGAAGTTCCGCTGCTTTTAAAAAGCATTTAAAAATGTTAAATTGCAGCTTTTATATTGGATTTTATAACACTAATCTTACCAAAATAGCTTGTATTTTTGCTTGCAATGTAAATCTGCTGTGCCGCAGTTGTGTGAAATCAGGCCGAATTGGGTTTGTTGCCCTAATTAAGACAGTAGTGAATTTGTGAAGTTTTGAAATTATGTGATCAATTAACAAAATAAAATCAAATATCCGATCAAACCCAAGATTAGGTGCAATGACTTTTCTTGTCAGCTTGGATCTTATTGTCTCTTTTTTGGGGGCCATGAATTGGATTCAATTTGAATGGGTTGTTGTAGTACGTATAGAGATGGATTGCCCAGTCTCCTCTGTGTATTGGCTTTGTAACTTTAAGAATGAAGAAAAGTTTAAAACAATATTAGCAGAATGAAAGTGTCACTGAAACGCTTCTCTGCCAGTGAATGAGCGTGAGCTGATGCAGCGTGCTGTCATTATGTGCACTGACCTGAGTCACATTCTCAACTTGATGAATCTGTTCTCACCAGACTTGGGGCAGTGAAGCGGAGACAGACAGGGAATCATCCGCCCAGTCTCCCACAATGTACGTAGGTGAACGTCAGCTAATCTCCTTCCTTAAAGGAAATGATCTGGATTCTTAGTGGGCTCAGGGTAGTGGGTTACGTTAGAAACTGTATGGGTGGGGCTGGAAGGATGCGAATGCATTCACATTTAGTAAGTGTGCACCAAATAAAGGAAGCCATGTTTATCCAAGGAAAAACAATAGCTATCCCTTATGCAGGAAGCAGAAATTATGAGAATATATTACCAAAGGTCATGCTTAGAAAATACATAAAAGGAATTGGTTTCTTCAATCCTATTTATTAAGAAAAATGATTTACTATTGCAATATTTACTTGATTTGCTATTGCAGCAGATAGCCTTTTAAACTGTTTATTGAAATGATTGTTGCTCCCTCACATCCTTGTGTTTCATTTTCTCATAAACTCCCACCCGGTGTTACCTTACATTGCAAAACTCTTGCAAAAGAGCTCCAAAAAGAATTGAAATAAAACCTGCTGAAAACACAGCACTTCTATCTTACCACATTGCAACATCACCCACTAACACAATGGAAAGCACCCTGACCCAAATATTTACTAAGACTTTTATCTGCTTTCTTGTGAAGGGACTGATTCATCCTAAATGGGTGTCTGTAGCCTTTCTATCTACGCAAGTCTAGACAATGACTGTGATTAGACTATTTAACTGTATGGTGGTGTGATGAGAGATGGGGTATGCAGATAGGGAAAGGGTACCTCAGCCAAACTTGAGACATTAGACACAGATGCTTTTCAGGCAATTAGCTGACAGCAATTTGGCTGAGTAATTGCAAGATTAAGCACAGGAGAATCAATCCATCCCCTGATCTGTGCTAATTCATCTGATTTCAGACCAGACAGCAGGAGGGTTAATGCCCTGCCTGGACAGGGGGTAAATAAATTAAGGCTGCTGTGTACTGTCCTTTGCTGCCTGTTGGAATGTGCACACTTGTGGACTTGGATGAGCAGAAAATCAGACTGGGTTATGATGTTTGTTATTGAGCTTGAATTTAGCTTGAATTTGAGTTAGCAGATCCATGAAACCATACCCAAGCCCAAGATGGCGATTTTAACAGAGGAGAAAGGGTGAGAGATTCAAGAGAAGGGAAAAAGGACAATTGAACAATATCTCCTATAACTTGAAGACAGGGACCTCACAAAGGGGCCCATTGTTTCTGAGTCTTTTTTTTGCAAGGGCAATTTAAAACAAATCCCATTGCACTTTTATTTATGCACAGCACTAGATCATCCTCTGCTTCATGTTGAAACTCTAGGGACTAGAACATAACCAACAAATTCAATGCACCATCCTCGTACTGAGGGAGTGCTGCACAGTGTGAGATGTCAAACATGTGTTCACGGAATGTGAGCATTGCTGGCAAGGTTGTTGCTCACACCTGCTTGCCCTTGAGAAGGTAGTGGTAAGCCACCTTCTTGAACCACTGAGGTCCATGAGTTGTAGGTACACCCACAATGCCATTAGGGAGGGAATGGCAGGCTTTTGACTCAGTGATGGTGAAGGAACGGGGGTATAATTCCAAGCATGGATTGTGTCTGCCTTGGAGGGGATCCTGCTGATGGTGGTGCTCCCACACATCTGCTAATCTTGTCCTTAGAAGTGTAGGGGTCACAGGATTGAAAAGTCCTGATGGAAGGGACTTGCTGCAGTGCAGCTTGTAGATGCAATGCACTTCTATTGCTGTGCTCTGTTGGTGGATAGACTGATGGTTGAGGTGGAACATCAGGTGCAAATCAACTGAGACTGGATGGTATCATACTTTTTGAGTGCTGTTGTTGGAGATTATTCCATAATATTCCTGACTTTTGCCTTGTAGATGGTGGACAGACTTTGGACAGTCAGGAAGTGGGTTCCTGGTCTCTGATCTGTTCCTGTAGTGACAGTACTTAAATGGATTATCCAATTAATTTTCTGGCCCATATTAAACCCCAGAATGTTGATGGTGCATAATGATAACAATATTGAAAATCAGGGGGAAATGCTTAGATTCTTTCATTTTGGAAGTGGTTATTGTCTGGCACTTGTGTTACATGAATGTTGCCACTTAGCCCATGTCTGAATGCTGTCCCAGCCTTACTGCATGTGGGCACAAACTGTTTCAATATCTGAGGAGTTGCAAATGTACTGAATACTGTGCAATCATTTGCAACATCCCCACTTCTGGCCTTACAGTGGAGGGAAAGTCATTGATGAAGCAGCTGGAGATGACTGGGGCCAGCATACCTGACAAACTCCTGCAATCCTGCGCCTGAGATAATTGGTCATCAAAAATTGCGATAACCTTCCTTTAAACTTCGTCAGCCAGTGGAGAGACCTCCCCCTGAGTCCTGTTGCTTTCAATTTTGATAGGGCTCTTTGGTGTCCCACTCAGTCATGGCTTGGTTAATATGGAGGGCTGTCACTTTCATCTTAGGTGGACATACAAGTCCTTTGGCATGTTCAAAAGGGAATCAGGATGTTTTGTGTGGGGTGTTGGCCAATATTTATCACTCAATCAATGTGACTAGAACAGATGAAACTGGGGAGGTGACACAGTGGCAAAGTGGTTAGCACTGCTGCTTCACAGCTCCAGAAACATGGGTTTTATTCACTGGGCTTGGGTCACTGTCTGCACATTCTCCCCATCTCTTCCTGGGTTTCCACCAGGTGCTCTGGTTTCCTCCCATGGTCCAAAGATGTGCGGGTCGGGTGCACTGGTTATGCTAAACTGCCACTTAGTGTCCGGGATGCTTAAGTTAGAAGGATTAGCGGGGTAAATATGTGGGTTATGGGGATAGAGCCTAGGTGGGATTGTTGATGCAGACTCGATGGGCCAAATGGCCTCATTCTACACTATAGGGTTCCTATGATCTGTTCATTATCACATTGTTTTGTGGGGAAGCTTGCTGCGCATCAATCGATTGTCATGTTTCCCGTATTGAAAGAATGATTACATCTGAGTTGGCTGTAAAGAACTTTGAGTTGTGCAGAGGTTGTTAAAAAAAATTACACAAACCCAAGTCTCCATTTTTCTCCAAACATTGGACCACTTTTCTTTTTTTTTAGAAAAAAGGCAATTTCCGGCTGTTCATGCTAACGGAATTTTCTGGTTCTCTGCAATGAGTGGAGATTTGGCTGAGTGCCAAATTCTCCATCCTCGCTTGCAGTGGCAGTGGGGCATGAACCGCTGAAAAACTCCCAAAGGAAAACATTTCATGATACATCATCTCGTTGTGCAGTGGAAGTTTTCCTGGATTTTCTCCTCATTGTTTCAGGAACAGTTTTGAATTGGAGATTACTGACTTCCCAACTAGATAAAGTAATCTTTACCTTCTCCTGCCCAATCTTAGATTTCCCTGCAGTGGCCGAACCAGTTCCAGTGTATATTAATCTGGTAAGGGAGAAATGCTCAATGCTGAGATGTTTGTGGTCTCCATGTTTGTAATGCATGTGCACACTATATAAATCTGCAGAGCGGGATAATACATGTCCTGTCAGCTCTCTCTAAATGAAGTGATACAAATAGAATCACTGGAAGCTTGCTCCGGCAGTTACTACTGAAAGGGATCAATGTGTTAGGTATGGGATTTGGGGCTCTTTGGGTTAACACATTAGGGTGGGTTTACTTTAACTGGCTGGGTGCGAGAAGGTAAGAAAGAGACATAGGAAAGGTCCAAAGTGAATGCAAGTTTTGTGGACTTCATAACACCTCAAAACAAATGAAAAAAAACCCTCTCTAAGCTTAAGAAAAATGTTTCCCACAGTCTTGTTCAAAGTCTGTATACATAATTTCTGATTAGTCAGCCTCAATATTAATTAAGTCCAGTTGCAGATGTGTGTGTCAGAGGCTGAATTAATTCAATATTTTGGTCCCAGCAAATAACTGCCCACTTTTAAAAGAAACAGCTTTCTAGTTAAAAATAATTGTTGGGGAATTTGATGAGTGACAGGCTGGTCAGTGACCTTTGATGTTGGAAAAAACGTCCTTTAAGAAACAATTCACTGGAATCTCAGGGGGCATTTTGCAATCGTGTTTCATGACATTTTTGATTATTTCAATCTTAACACTCCAAATAGTGTTGCAACAAAATAATGATTGCAATAATCATTGTAATCTATCAACTCATCATCAATCATTATCCCTGTGCTGGGGTGGGATTTCCTGGAAACGGATGTGTTGATGGGTTGAGTGGCATAATGTCTCGCACTGCTGCCGTGGGGCACGAACAGTGCCAGGGACCCGAGTTCAATTCTGGTCTTGGATTGCTGTATGTGTGGAGTTTGCACGTTCGCCCTGTGTCTGCATGGGTTTCCTCCCACACTCCAAAGATGCACAGGTTAGGTGGACTGACCATGCTCAATTGCCCCTTAATGTCAGGGGGACTAGCTAGGGTAAATACGTGTGGTTATGGGGATAGTGCCTGGATGGGATTGTTGTTGGTGCAGGCTCAATGGGCCGAATGGCTTCCTCCTGCACTGTAGGGATTCTTTGAAGTAACCTTCATCATAAGTTTGATGTCCGATTCATCTTTTGTTTCACTTTTCAATACAGTGTCCATCATCCCCTCCGCCAGCCCTGTCATTCGTCTAATTCACGGATTTGTATTAATGGTACATTTGACTGCCTGCTAATAATACACTTGGTTCAAATTCTCATGTCTATACCTTCACATTTTAGGTTTCATTGTGAATTGCTTTTTACAGCAGCTTGATACTTAGGTCCATTTTTGAGAAAAGTGTTATTGCAGATTAATACAAAAAAACTATCATTCTCTTTTAGATTGCAGGAGTTGGAAATATTAAATTAGAGGATAAAGAAAAATTAAGTGTGATAGAAAGAACAAAGAGGAACGGACAATCTAGAAGTGGAAGATAAAGCTTTGAAACAAGATGAGCAAAAATAGAAAAAATGTATCAAAAATGTAAAAGTGAACATTGAAATGGAAATATGCTTGAGCAAAAGCAATAAATGATCGAGAAAAGAAACATGAAGGCCAGGATTCTCCCCAAAAAATTTGAAGATCCCAAGTGCAGGAAATTTGGGAGTAAATCCCGTCAGTTTTTTTAGAGCAATTTCCAGAATGAATCTCTAACACTCTGGGCATCAGAGAATGCCCTAGCGTGATTCACTCTGGAAATCTGGGGACGGGGCCTATTCCCACCTAAGAGGCTGGCTCCAGACAGTCCTGACACCTCCCAATGCCGCTGGCTAGCCCCAATATTCCCCCCTTAACCAGTCCCGACCTCTTCCCGACAGCCCCGACCCCCCCCCCCCCCCCCACCTAGATGACCGGGCCCAATCACCCTCTTCTCACCCTCTCCCAATGCTACAATTGAAGATGGCAGTGAGTCAACCCCCTTGCCCCCACCGATTGCTCCCTAATAGGCCCCACCCATCTGGCCCCACTGCCTTGGCACTTCCTAATACTGGGTGGGCAGTGCCAAGATGCCCCTTGGGCAGTGCCAGGTTGGTACAACCCAAGGGGCTTCACCCCTTTACCCATGACTTCCTGGGGGGCCTCAATGGCTTCTCTTCCCACCAGTGGGTTGGGCTGCTTGTTACCCAACATTGGAGAGCAGTAGTGAACCCCGCTATAGTGAGCCACTCCCGATGGCAGAGGAGACACTAGCGGGCCAGGACAATACCGTCCCGGGCCCGCTAATCAAATGGAAATTGCAATCTCAATATGCTTATCAGCTCTGTAACAAATTCCGAAAAACTTGAAGATGCGCAGAGGCCGTGACGCCTAGCAGGAAGACTGCAGAATGGCCCCCACTGATGTCTTCTGGCCTGCTGTTTTCGAGCAATGCAGTGGGCTGGGAGAATCACCCCCAAAGTTTTTGTATTGATCTTCATTCACAACTTCAAGTCTGAAAATGAAACTTGCTTGAACTCCTCAAAATCTGAAAGCTGATAAAATTAATTACAATAATTTGTTGTGTCAATCTGTACATTATGTCCAGAGGGATTGTGCCAGAGGACTGGAGAGTGGTGAATGTTGTTCCTCTCTTCAAGAAAGGAAATAGGAATGACCCTGGTAATTATAGGCCAGTTAGCCTTACTTCAGTGTTTGGCAAGTTAATGGAAAAGGTCCTGAGGGATAGGATTTATGACCATTTGGAAAGATGCAGCTTAATCCAGGATACTAAGCATGGTTTTGTGAGGGGTAAGTCTTGCCTCACAAATTTGATTGAATTCTTTGAGTTGGTAACTAAGTGTGTAGCTGAAGGTAGAGCAGTTGATGTTGTATACATGGATTTTACTAATGTGTTTGATAAGGTTCCCCATGGTAGGCTCATGAAAAAAGGTGTGGGATAGAAGGAAATTTGGCTGATTGGATAAATAACTGGCTATCTCATAGAAGACAGAGGGTGGTGGCGGAGGGAAAATTTTCAGACTGGAAGCCAGTTACCAGCAATGTACCACAGGGATCAGTACTGGGTCCTCTGCTATTTGTGATTTTTACCAATGACTTGGAAGAGGGGACTGAAGGGTGGATTAGTAAATTTGTAGATGACACCAAGATTGGTGGAGTAGTGGATGAGGTGGAGGACTCTTATAGGCTGTGAAGAGACATTGATAGGATGCAGAGCTGGGCCAAAAAGTGGCAGATGGAGTTTAATGCTATTAAATGCGAGGTGATTTCATTTTGGTAGGACAAACTTGAATGCGGATTACAGGGTCAATGACAGGGTTCTGAGGAATGTGGAGGAACAGAGAGATCTTGGGGTTCATATCCACTGACCTCTGGAGGTTGCCACTCAAGTGGTTAGAACCATGAAGAAGGCTTATAGTGTGTAAGAGTTTATTAATAAGAGGTTTGAGTTTAAGAGCTGTGGGGTTATGCTGCAACTATACTGGACCTTGGTGAGGCTACATTTGGAATATTGTGTGCAGTTCTGGTCATCTCACTATAAAAAGGTGACCAGAACTGCACACCTATAAAAAGGATGTGGAAGTACTGGAGAGAGTGCAGAGGAGATTTACCAGGACGCTGCCTGCTTTGGAGGATAGGTCTTATGAGGAAAGGTTGAGGGAGCTGGGGCTTTTCTCTTTAGAGCAGAGGAGGATGAGAGGCGAATTAATAGAAGTTTATAAGATGATGAGGGGATAGATAGAGTGGATGTTCAGAGACTATTTCCTCGGGCAAATGTAGCTGTTAGTAGGGGGCATAACTATAAGGTTCATGGTGGGAGATATAGGAGGGATGTCCGAGGTGGATTCTTTACTCACAGAGTGGTTGGGGTGTGGAATGCACTGCCTGCTGTGATAGTGGAGTCGGACAATTTAGGAACTTTCAAGTGGTTATTGGATAGGCACATGGAGCACACCAGAATGATAGGGAGTGGGATAGCTTGATCTTGGGTTCGGACATAGCTTGGCACAACTTCGAGGGCCAAAGGGCCTGTACTGTGCTGTACTGTTCTATGTTCTATGACATGCTCTTTCTGTTAACAGTTTTTGCAGTTTGTAACGGCAAATGTATCACACAGTAATTTGACCCTCCCACTAGTGATGGCACTGTGACATTTCAGCTTTGCCGCTCCCAGCATTGCAGAAAATGTTCCTGTCAACAATAGAGTTGTTGAGGTTTAAAGCCCTTTGGCCCAACTTGTCCATGCCATTGCGTTTTTAACCACTAAACTAGTCTCAATTGCCTGCATTTGGCCCATATCCCTCTATACCCATTTTAACCATGTAACTGTCTAAATGTTTTTTAAAAGACCAAATTGTACATGTCTCAACTACTATCTGTGGCAGCTTGTTCCAAACACTCACCACTCTTTGAGTGTAGAAGGTACCTCTCTGGACCATCTTGTATCTTTCTCCTCCCACCTTAAATACTTTCTAAATTTCCATACATTTTGACATTTTAAATCAAATTTTGAATAAAGGTAAGGCAAGAATGTATGATTTTGACATTCTGGTCCAATTATCCTTGCCCTTTAAGCCCATGTCATCAGGAAGCCATACTTGGCCTTGACACTCCCTGCACACCATTACGGGAGATGGTCTACTGTTTCAATAATTAATTCCAATTATTCTCCAAGAGTTTTTCAATTAGCTTCCTGCAATCTGGATGGACATGGAGACAGATTAAGTCAGTGAATTTGATCACTTTGAACTGAAACTGAGAAGAACCTTTCGGCGACAGAAACAGCACAGCCTTTGTCTTTGAAACTAAGTGAAAAGCCTCTAAACGTGAAAAAGAATTGCTGATCGAATCCTTCGCAATCCTATTTACCGACGCTTTTTATTGAAGTAAGTAAGCATTTTTACCAAACAATGGAGGTATTAGATGCAGAGTAGGGGCTGAAGTTAACAGTTGTGTCTCTGTCCAGGCCTGTGCTAATTATGTCGTTATAATAATTAAAAGGGCAGCTGGAAGAGGCATCACGGGATGTTACATTAACAGGTCACCACAGACCAAACAACACAGACATTTCCACAGTGTTGTCGCTTGTTGAAGTGAGACGCTCAGAACTCCAGATACTGGTGCAGCTGCCAGATGTGGGCTTGCTGTAGACTATTTTAGGTTTACAAGCTGTATAATGAAAATCTGGAAGCATTCCACTATTGGCAAATACTTCTGGGCTATTAAATCACATGAAGCACGAAACATCATGCTAGGGAGGAAGGGATATTCTGGCAAGTGTTTTGTGTTAAACTGACCTAGATTAGGTAGCATATTTAGGGATTCCAGTCAAAACTATTACAATACCTGTAAGGTGCAGAGTCCTCTTTTTACACTGTATTTGTACTGGCCAAAAAAACTTAAAACATTAATTTATTTCAGGTTTCCAGTATCCACAGTATTTTGCTTTTATTTACAAAAGTTAATTGTTGCTCTTCTGAACTTTTTGAAATAATTCTGTCCAACTTGCACAAGTGGGCGGCATGGTAGCACAATGGTTAGCACTGCTACTTCACACTGCTAAAGACCTGGGTTCGATTCCCGCCTTGGTTCATTGCCTGTATGGAGTTTGCATGGGTACTCCCCGTGCTTCTGGACCGAAAATATCCCCCTCCCCGTGTCTGTGTGGGTTTCTTCCCGCGTTCTGAAAGACCTGCTGGTTAGATGCATTGACCTGAACAGGTGGCAATTAGGGGAATTTCACAGTAACTTCATTGCAGTGTTAATGTAAGGATTACTTGTGACTAATAAATAAACTTTAACTTTAAAATTAAAACTAACCTTTAACTGTGAGAAAGAATGGAATCTTCATACAATCCATTTAAAAAAATTGAAACAGTCCGTGTGGGTGAAACTGCAGTGTAAAGATTATAGACTGCTTTCTCCCACACAAACCAAACAATGCCATTTGCTAGAATGTATCAGAGCAATGCAGTTGGAAGACTACCTTTTCTTCAAGCATGTGTCAGCAGGAGACACTGTGCTTTGAAACATGATTTCTATAATTATAGCAAGCCTGGAACTAACGTAGCTAACTAAAGTGACACTGCATAACAAAACAAAACAGTAACCTTAAGCCAAGATCTCTCCCTCTCCTGATTATGCAAATAAAAGTTTAAATTTAGGAGCCCAAGCTGAAAATCATGTCAGGTTTTGAAGACTAATTGATTAAAGTTTGGTCTGAGGTACATAGACTGATGATAGGAAAATGAGGCTGATAGCTGGAAGATTAAAATACTGAAAGCTTGGACTGGAACTTCACATTACAAGACTCATAAAAGAATGTAAAGGTTAATAAAGTCAAGATGAAGATTGCTTCCCGGCCTTTACAGGTGCCAGACTGTGACAACTAGAGGATTTTCACAATAGCATCATTACTATGTGAATGTAAGCCTACTTGTGACTCATAAATAAACTTTACTTTTACTTGATTTTATCAAACCTGAGATCAGGTGTAATGCCTGGCACAGTGGTTAGCAATTCTGCCTCACAGCGCTAGAGACCTGGGTGTGATTCCTGGCTTGGGTCACTGTCTGTGTGGAGCAATGCAGTGCACATTCTCTCCATATCTGCGTGGGTTTCCTCCGGTTGCTCTAGTTTCCTTCCACAGTCCAAAAATGTGCAGGTTAGGTGCATTGGCCATGTTAAATTCTCCTTCATTGTATCCAAACAGGCACTAGAGTGTGGTGATTAGGCGATTTTCACAGTAGCTTCATTACTATGTGAAAGTAAGCCTACTTTTGACTAATAAATAAACTTTACTTTTACTTTACTTTATCAAACCTGGGATCAGCTGAAATGCCTGCTCTTGTCAGTTTGGATCCTGAATATATCTCTCTTGTAGGGATCATGAATTGGATTCAATTTGAACTTGAATTGGTTTTGGATCAAGCAAAGAGATGACTTCTCCATGCTAAATAGTTACGTGACCCCCGAGCAGGGTAGGGTGTTTTAGTTCAGTCTGGTAGCAGGCCTGGAGGGCCAAAGGGCCTGTTCCTGTGCTATAATTGTCTTTGTCCTTTGATTGTTCTTTGAACTAAGGGGTTGCCCTATCCACTCTGCACATTGGCTTTGTAACTCTGAGAAAGAAATTTAATAAAAGGTTGATAAAGTTATGCAACATATAGAATAACTACACCAAGCACTACAATAATCCAAAAGCATTTTCAACAGGAATGTGAAGTTATTATTGCTGGCGCATTGTAAACCCAGGGCAATGCAAATCCCTAAGCCCCTCCATATCTGTTGGCTGTTGACAGTTACTAGACTGCATTTGTACATGAAATATTTGTTCAAGCCAGTAACTTGCACCTGCAATCGAATTGTGTTTCTTGGATCACCTACACATACTCGGAACATTTTTTCCATTTTACAGTGTGCTCCAAGGGTTTAGGTCAGCTTTGGATCATAGGAGCGGCAGGCCATTCTCCCCCTGCAATTTGTTCCATTGTTCAATGAGGACATGATTGCCAACATTGCAACTTCATCTACTTGCTTTGGATTGTAACCCTTCATGCCGTGCCAATAAACATCCTCCCTCAGTCTGACATTTTCAATTGATCTGACCACAATTCTTTTTGAGGAGGGGAGGAATTCCAAAGTTCCACTACCCTTTACATGAAAACATTCTTTCTGATACAGTCTAACTTTTAATTTTAATATTCTGCTCCTAGTTCTGGACTCCCCACCAGAGGAAATTGTATAAATACAGAGAAACTATCAATCTTTGAACATCTTAAGCGCCTCAATTAGGTAACCTCTTAATTTCTATATTCAAATCAATACAAACTTAATCTATACAATCTGCCATCAATTTAATCTTTTAGCTCCAATATCATTCCACTAATGTTCTTCCCAAGGACCAGGCTGAAGACAGGTCGGTCTAACCAAAGCTCTGTTTTGTGTTCCCAGATTTTCCACTCCCGTCTACTCCTCCTCTTAAGATGAAGATTCTGTTTGCCTTTTGAATTATCTTTCTTTTCTTACCTGATCTGCTTTGTTTAGTAATTTCTGTTCTTGGATCCCCAAACCTCTGCTGTCTCAAGGAGATAATCTGATCTATCTGTTTCAGGTTGAAAGTGGGTGACCTGGTACTCACCAACAATTGGTGGCACAGTGCTTAGCCCAGCTCAACACCGGCATCTCCACATCATGGCTACCATCGACTGCGCAAACTGCCGGCTCCAAGTGGAGAGGATCTCCAAGAAGATCGCGCATATCGGCACAGACATCAAATTCTCAATGTACCTCACAGTATCAGAGACCCAGGTTCAGTTCCTGGCTTGGGTCACTGTCTATGTGGAGTTTGCACATTCTCCCTGTGTCTGCATGGGTTTCCTCTGGGTGCTTCGGTTTCCTCTGACAGTCCAAAAGACATGCTGGTTAGGTGCATTGGCCATGTTATATTTTCCCTCATTGTACCCAAACAGATGCCGCAGTGTGGTGACTGGGGGATTTTCACAGTAGCTTCATTACAGAGTTAATGTAAGCCTACTTGTGAAACTAATAAATAAATTTAAACAGTTAACTCCAGTTTAGTCTATGAACTTAACAATATCCTATAGCATCGTTCTGCTTCTATTTATAATAGTTCCTATGCTGCCTAACTTTGTGTCATCATCAAACTTAGATAGACAGCTCTCTACTCCTTTATCCATGTCCTTTATAGATAATGAAAAGCTGAGGCACTAGTATAGATCCCTGGGGGAAACCACGAGACACATTCTGCCAGTTGGAGTACACACTCTTATCTCTTCTCTATCTCCTATCAATAGTTTATCCAAGCTGCTGGATTTCCTCTGGTTCTGGGAGCTCCCATTTTTGTTAATTAACTCTGATGTAGAGATCGTCATTGTTACTCCCATCTGGCCCCTTCACAGGATAACTATCCGAAAACCCCCTTTGATTTGTCTTATTTGGAAATGAAAACAACGCTTTGTAGGGAAACATTTCTGGGGGAAGGCAGTGATGTAGAGATATTGTTGCTGGACTAATAATCCAGCAACCCAGGGTAATGTGCTGGGGACACAGGTTCAAATCTCACCATGGCAGCTGGTATGAAATTTGAATTCAATAAAAATTAATTAATTAAGAAGTTGACTGATAACCTTGTAACCATTGTTGATTGTTATAAAAACCCATCTGGTTCACTTACGCCCTGAAGGACATCTGCCATCCTTCTCTGGCCTACATGTGACTCTAGACCCACATCAATGTGATTGTCTCTTAAAATGCCATTAGGAATAGACAATAAATGTTGGCCAGCCAGCAATGCCCACTTCCCATGAACAAATAAAAAAAGCTGGATTTCACTACAGATTTTTCTCTATTACTCTTCCAAGTATATCCGTTTGTCTGCACTCATGTGGGGAAAATGATTGTGAAATCTTATATTCGCCAAGAGGGCACTGATGGAGTTGTGCCAAATGCTTCGAGATGGGCACAATCCAGGGCAGGCATGGCACTGCTGGTGGATGTCAAAGTTAATTTACTGCTGAATATTTTCGCTCCTAGCTCTTTCCAAGCTGCCACAAGGAACATAAATCAGTCTGCATTCCGCAGATGCAGTCATTAGGTGAATCTTTCACTGCTTACAGGAGCAAACAATTTTATCACTTTCCCTATGGACAAGCAGGAGAGTACTGGGATCATTGATTTCACACATGCAACCCTACATGCTCCCCCACACAATACTGTCATTCATAAACTGAAAGGCATCATTCTGTTGATGTGCAAGTAATGTGTGATCACAAGCACCAAATCACAAAGAATTTGAACTGCTTTGTTGTTGCTAATATGGGTTTTGAACTGGTGAGAGGCACTGCAGATGATTTTGATGGTGATTTTTCTAGGAATTCTACTTTGCAAGGAGATGCAAAAGGATGAAATAGGAATTTGGAAGGAACAAGTAGAAGGAAATCTGCTTGGAGAAATTCCTATTCCTCCCAGCAGAGTTTATAGACCCAGAACATGCCTGCAGCTCTCAAGAGAGCATTCCTCAAGGAAGATTATCCAGGTAGACAGATAGATTTTACATATCCTACAAGACCGGAAGTCAACTGTTACAGCATCATTCCCTCTTCATCCACTGCAGACCTGAACTTCATTGTATCTGCTCCTTCTAGACTGCCAATGGGTGTCTAGGGCAGGTGAAGGCCTACTGGTATAATCACTAGACTATTCATCCAGAAACTCATCTAATGTTCTAGGTTTGAATCCTGCCACGGCAGATGGTGGAATTTGAATTTAATTTAAAAAATCTGGAATTAAGAATCTACTGATGACTGTGAAATCATTGTCGATTGTCGGAAAAACTCATCTGGTTCACTAATGTCCTTTGGGGAAAGAAATCTAGCCTACATGTGACTCCAGAGCCACAGCAATGTGGTTGACTCCCAACAGCCCTCGGGCAATTAGGGATGGGCAATAAGTGCTGGCCAGCCAGTGACGTAAATTTCCCATAAATGAATAAAAAATTATCAGCAATGTCAATCAGTCTTCAATCCTATAAACAGTAAACAGGTGACAGATGACTTGTTTCCTAAATACATTCAGTACTTTTTCCAATGACATCCAGAGCATAAGGAAAATAATGAATGCGTTGTATTTCTTACAAATTGCAGGATTTGCTGAAATTCCCCTTCACGTAATGTGATTCACAAAAACTTGCATTCTATTAATCCGCAACTAACCTGTGATGACCCATTCAGCATCATGCAGGTTGTACTCACTTTC
The DNA here is from genome assembly GCF_965287045.1 of Carcharhinus amblyrhynchos. Lineage (NCBI taxonomy): Eukaryota > Metazoa > Chordata > Chondrichthyes > Carcharhiniformes > Carcharhinidae > Carcharhinus > Carcharhinus amblyrhynchos. The sequence goes on along the minus strand of NC_137332.1, from coordinate 33,332,172 downwards.
AATAACTGCCAAACAATGTTCCCTCCAACTTTTGTTTCCTGTGTATGGCCAGCTGGTTTAGGATTTAAACAATCCCTTTAGGATTCATTGTCTAGCTGCAAATATCTGCATATTTAAAGGAATTTGCATGTGTGCAGCCGATTTGTCCACTGTGTGGTACAACAACGTACTCTCTCAACTCAGAGGGAATGTTGCTGCCAAGATGTTTTTATATATAGGGCGGCACAGCGGCATAGTGGTTAACATTGCTGCCTCACAGTGCCAGGGACCCTGGTTCAATTCCAACCTCAGGTCACTGTCTGTGTGAAGGTTGCACATTCTCCCCATGTCTGTGTGGGTTTCCTACGGGTTCATTGGTTTCCTCCCACACCTTCCAAAGATGTGCAGATTAGGTTGATTGACCATGCTAAATTAACCCTAGTGTGAGGGATTAGCAGGGTAAATATGTGGGGTTATGGGAATAGGGTCTGAGGGGGATTGTGTTCGATACAGACTCGATGAGCCAAATGGCCTCCTTCTGCACTGTAGGGATTCTATGAATAGTTGCAGATGCTTCTATGAAAATTTTCTAAATCATCCAATCCTCACTATTTGCTCCCCACACAAAAGGGGCTATTTCCAGCTTATTTGCCAGGGGAATCTCCTCAACAATCAGCCACATGTATCTGCTGTGGTTAAAAGCAAATTTCTGCTGATGCTGGAATCTGAAACAAAAGTAGAAAATGCCGGAAAATCTCAGCAGATCGACAGCACCTGTGGAGACAGAACAGAGCTAATAGTTCCAGTCTGGATGACTCTTCATCAGAGCTGTGGTTCAGTGGTAGCATTCTTGTCTCAAAATCAGTGGGCAACAAATACTGGTCTTGCTAGTGACACTGACATCCCATGAAAATATAAAGGGTATGGGAACTAAGAAAAGCATGGTTACACTATAAACAGCTTGAACATTATAACCATTGGTAGGATGAAATGAAGAGGTATTTGATGAACTTGATTTGATTTGATTAAATTTATTTATTGTCACATATATTGGTATACAGTGAGAAGTATTGTTTCTTGCACACTATACACACAAAGCATACCATTCATAGAGTACATAGGGGAGAAGGAAAGGAGAGGGGTAGATTGTATATAAGGGGAGTAGGAAAGGGGAGGGTGCAGAAAGTAGTATTACAGTCATAGTTAGGACATAGAGCAAGATCAACTTAATCTTTAGGTCCTGAGGATCACCAAATCTGTAAGATATTGAAGTAGACTATTGCTGGAAAGTTTATGAGAGTTAGAGAACAGTTTTAAAAGCATATAACAAGAGTAAAAGCTAGAATTAGAGGGTATTCTGGAACAGAATTATTGATAAAAATCTAGTTATTTTTGCAAAAAATCTAAACTGGGATTCCACTGCCCAATACAAAGGATTGATAGAATTGGTACACTTGAGCTCCGATGAGGTGCGTGTCTAATTGCTTCTGTTATTGGAAGGATCAGAGCAAACAGCAGGGAAGAGAAAAACCTAAGAGCTTGCCACCAAGGCTGATAGTGGAATCTGGTTATACAGTGGCAGCAGTAGAGATCCAAGAACAAGCCTCAGGCTATTTAGCCTCTTGGGTCAGAAAAAGTGCACAATCTGGGAAGACCTCAGGAGAAAAAAGGAGAGAAAATAACTTTCAAAAAGAAAATGATTAATGCCAAAGTAAACCAAACAAAAATTTAAAGTGATGGTCTCTTTTCATTCAATTCTCAATGTATATTTGAGCAATTTTATACTGAACCATACATATAATTAACTATTGCTTTTAAGTCAATTGTCTTCTGTACAACTGCCACAACATATCATTGTGTTATCTGATATTACATTTTCAATGCAGACCTATCATACATACCCAATAATTACTGTTATTATCCTTGTACCAAATGTATCTTTGGTTGTTTTAGTGGGTTTTTTAGTTTTTTTTATCTTCACTGAGGAGGCAAGAGCTGGGGAATGCAACATTCTTTTATACTATTTTGGGTATCGAACCAACAGTCTTTACACAAGGTCTGCATCAGCAGAGAGCATCGTTCACTGGTCTGGCCTACTCCAGACGCCCAGCAATGTGGTTGACTCTTAATTACCATCCAGTTCGAGGGAAATTAAGGTTCGATAACTAATACTGGCCTTGCCAGTGACACCCACATCTCATGAAAGAATAAAAGGTAGGTGCAGATTTGTTTCAAATGCTGAAAGAACACCCACAGTATCCATGCACCATAGGGCCGTTCAGTGATAGTAATAGTCAACACATGGTTCCACTTCCTTACAAGCATGATGCAGGCTGGATGATATAATTTTGATTTGATTTGATTTATTATTGTCACATGTGTTGGTATACAATGAAAAGTATTGTTTCTTGTGCACTATACACACAAAGCATGCCATTCATAGAGAAGGAAACAAAAGAGTGCAGAATGTATTGTTACAATCATACCTAGAATGCAGGGAAAGATCAACTTCATGCAAGGTAAGTCCATTCAAAAGTCTGACAGCAGCAGGGAAGAAGCTGTTCTTGAGTCAGTTGATATGTGTCCTCAGACAGTGCAAACCTCCTCACATTCATATTATGTAGCAACCCCCAACCTTCACTTCAACAGCAATCAGACACAGTCACTCACTTATAAACTCATGTGTGCAGCTTGAGTTTCCTTTCCTTTTGTTTTGGCCATCAGCTAATGGGAAGAGGTTTTCCTACCTATCTGTCCTACCTCATAGAACATAGAACATTACAGCGCAGAACAGGCCCTTCGGCCCACGATGTTGCGCTGACCAGTTACAAAAACGATGACCCACTAGCCTATACCAATCCCTTTTCGTCCATAAACCTATCCACAGATCTCTTAAACGCCCCCAAACTAGGCGCATTTACAACTGCAGCAGGCAGGGCATTCCAATCCCTCACCACCCGCTGGGTAAAGAACCTACCCCTGACATCCGTCCTGTAGCTACCCCCCCTTAATTTGAAGCCATGCCCCCTCGTGCTAGCTTTCTCCATCCGAGGAAAAAGGCTATCACTATCCACCCTATCTAAACCTCTAATCATCTTATATGTTTCAATAAGATCCCCTCTTAGCCGCCTTCTTTCCAACGAAAACAACCCTAAATCCCTCAGTCTCTCCTCATAGGACCTCCCCACCATACCAGGCAACATCCTAGTAAACCTCCTCTGCACCCTCTCCAAAGCCTCCACATCCTTCTTGTAATGTGGGGACCAGAACTGCACACAGTACTCCAAGTGCGGCCGCACCAGAGTAGTGTACAGTTGCAACACGACGCTGCGACTCCTAAATTCAATCCCCCTACCAATAAACGCCAAGACACCGTACGCCTTCTTAACAACCTTATCTACTTGATTCCCAACTTTCAGGGATCTATGTACACATACACCTAGATCCCTCTGTTCATCCACACTATTCAAAGTCCTCCCGTTAGCCCTATACTCGACACATCTGTTGCTCCTACCAAAGTGAATTACCTCACACTTCTCCGCATTAAATTCCATCCGCCACCTCTCGGCCCAGCTCTGCAACCTATCTAAGTCTCCCTGCAGACTATGACACCCTTCCTCACAATCTACCACACCTCCGACTTTGGTGTCATCAGCAAATTTACTAATCCACCCAACTATACCCTCATCCAGATCATTAATAAAGATTACAAACAACAGTGGCCCCAAAACAGATCCCTGAGGCACACCACTCGTAACCGAACTCCATGATGAATATTTACCATCAACCACCACCCTCTGTCTCCTATCTGATAGCCAATTCCTGATCCAACTTCTTAGATTACCCACAATCCCATACATCTGCATTTTCTGCAGAAGCCTACTATGGTGAACCTTATCGAACGCCTTACTAAAATCCATATATACCACGTCAACTGCCTTGCCCCCATCCACCTCTTTGGTCACCTTCTCAAAAAACTCAATAAGGTTAGTAAGGCACGACCTACCCGCTACAAAACCATGCTGACTATTTCTAATCAATTCATTACACTCCAAATAACTATAAATCCTATCCCTAATAATTTTTTCTAAAACCTTGCCCACAACAGAAGTAAGACTCACCGGTCTATAATTCCCGGCAAAGCCTCTGTTCCCCTTCTTAAACAATGGGACAACATTCGCTATCCTCCAATCCTCCGGGACTACACCAGAGACCAATGACGACCTGAAGATCAGAGCCAGAGGCTCTGCAATCACCTCTCTAGCCTCCCAGAGAATCCTAGGGTAGATCCCATCCAGACCAGGGGACTTATCTATTTTCAGCCCCTCAAGAATATCCAGCACATCCCCCTTATCAACCGTAATACTGTCTATTTTACACCCCTGCAACCCAGTGTCCTCCTCAGCTATATTCATGTCCCCCTGCGTGAACACCGAAGAGAAATATTGGTTCAATGCTTCTCCAATCTCCTCCGGTTCCACACACAACTTCCTTCTGCTGTCTGTAACTGGCCCTAATCTTGCCCTGACCAACCTTCTGTTCCTGACATACCTATAGAATGCCTTAGGATTCTCCTTAATCCTATCAGCCAAGATCTTCTCATGTCCTCTTTTAGCCCTTCTTAACTCCCTCTTCAACTCCCTCCTAGCCAATCTAAAGCTTTCTAGTGCACTACCTGAGCCCTCAAATCTCATCCGAACATAAGCCTCCTTTTTCTTTTTAACCATCGACTCAACTCTTTTAGTGCACCACGGTTCCCTAGATCTACCAATTCCTCCATGCCTGACAGGGACATACCTATCAAGGACTCGCAGTAGCTGCTCCTTGAAAAAACTCCACATTTCGGACGTTCCCAGTCCCTGTAATCTCCTAGTCCAATCTATGCTTCCTAATTCACTCCTAATAGCCTCATAATTACCCTTACCCCAGCTAAAACTACTGACCCGAGGTTCATGCCTATCCCTTCCCATCACTAAGGTGAACGTAACCGAATTGTGGTCACTATCACCAAAATGCACACCAACTTCCAAGTCTAGCACCTGGTCTGGCTCATTTCCCAGCACCAAATCCAATATAGCCTCACCTCTAGTTGGCCTATCTACATACTGAGTCAAAAAACCTTCCTGCACGCTTTGTACAAACACTGACCCCTCTAACGAGCTAGAACTATAGCAATTCCAATCAATATTCGTAAAGTTAAAGTCCCCCATAACAATTACCCTATTACTTTCACTCCTAACCAGGATTGACTCCGCAATCCTTTCCTCAACCTCTCTAGAACTTTTAGGAGGTCTATAAAAGACTCCCAACAGGGTGACCTCTCCTCTCCTATTTCTAATCTCTAACCTCAGCCTGTCATAACTTTGCACACCTGCTAGTAAATCTCCAAGGATTGGTCCAATCTCCTTCAATCCAAGGAGAACAACACCAGCTTTTCCAATCTAATCTTATAATTAATAACCTGTCCATCCCTGGAACTATTCTGGTATATCGCCTCTGAACCCCCCCTCAACGACTTTCACATCTTTCCTCAAGTGTAGTGACCAGAACTGGATGTAATATTCTATTTGGAGCCTAACCAGAGTTTTATAGAGGTGCAGCATGATAAGTTAATTGTTCATATCTATTTAAGTTTTGCTTATGAGTAATTTCCCACTCACACCACTAGTGAGCTCACTATACCTGCCTGAACCTGTCACTGTCCTAATGAGCTGGTTTAGGGACGTTGGTTGCAAACTGTGTATTTCCATTTATGTGGCATAAATTGCAGCTAGTGAGAAAAATCCAAACTCTTGATTGTCTAACTAGTCAAACGTAAAGTGCAGCATAAAGGCCAGACCTTTGCAATTGACTCCAGATAGGTACAGGAATTTACCAAAAAGAAATTCTCAGATGCAACTGGAGTTTTAGAGCAATCAGTATGATAAAAAAAATCTCCATAGTAGACTGATGGGATGACTACTGGTTTTTTAAAAGGAAGACGGAAAACAAGCCCCTGGTGGAAAGAAGGGCTTTATTTTTTCGCTTGCCAACGTGTCCTCGACTGCACCATACTAGCTATTTATTTTTGGAACAGCACAACTTACATTAATATATGAAGCATTAACATACTAACACAGATAATTCTTTTATTGGACAGTGGAATAAATCCAGAACTGTGATACTGCATACTGTAAATACAGCACCATAAATCAACCTTCTTTGGTTTCTCTGGCAAAGTATTCATCATAGATATTAACACTGGAATATAGTATAGCTTTTTAGAATGTTATTTATAGCATCTCTGTCCATCATGTAAACTTTGTAAAGAAATTATTCGTAACAGTACACTGACACAGTTGTGATAAAAGTGAAAGTTACTTTTACATTGCTGTGTGAAAATATTCAGAGGTTTAATCCTTTTTTGGTGGAACACATTTTTCTGATCCTTGCCATTGTATCCAGGTGTCATTCTTAAATTGTCTTAACAGCAGTAATTATCCTGAGTAACATGGCCCTGCTCTGGAAGATACCAGAGCAAAGCCAGGCTTTACAAATGCAAGCCTGAATTTGGCATATGGGTGCAGATGGGGTTCTTGAAGAGGTTTGGAATCAACATCTCCTAAGATGATGTCCTGTTTTTATTCCCCTTTCTACTTCCCTCCACCTCTCTTCTGATCAATTCACCATCTCACTGGGTCAGAGTCTCACACATGCCACGGTCATGCTTGTGCCTAGAATATATAAAGCTGGGGTTTTGGTAGGGGGAGAGGAGATGATGAAATCACCGACAGCTGGACCCTGTTCTCATTAAATTTCAGAGCTAATCGGATCTGGTTTTATTAGTGCACTTCATACGACATCCAGACCGTGCAATTCATTAGTTCATTGTCAGAACTGAGAATTCTGGGTGTGTTTCTTCTCTCCCTCCTCCCCCTCCCGCTGTAGGCCAGATATATCACTGCCCTGGTTGAGAACACTTAATTCATTGGGCATTGGCTGTTCATACCATCCTCCTGCCGTAGTGAGGTCAGAGAATTTGGTGCCCAGCCAAATCTCCATTCACTGCAGTGAGTTGGGAAAATCCTGCCAGTGTGAGTGGCCATAAGGTTCTGGCCATAGAGTGGCAGCAAAGCTTGGATGTTACTAGTCTGTGTGCCTTTCCTACTTCCTGAATAAACTTTCAGTACCATGCTCGGAACTCATTGTTTTAAAATCTGATACATGTATGTTTAAACAGGGCACACACAGGAAGATTTCATTTTTTTTTTCCATGCAAATAAACATGGGGTGGATAATTTAGATTTGTGGAGATTCAGCCAAAACCAAGATTTCCAGCCAATTTTCCTTTCCTTCTTCATGGCGGTATAAGGAGATTTATTGACATTGGAATATTTTCCAACCCGAAGGTTTGATTTATACATTGGATTTCTTGGCCTGCATGACAATTATTTTACTTAGTAGCTAGGTAGTAGAAAAATATTTGGTTCACACAATTATATTTTACTTGTAGTCGTCTCCAATTAACATGGCGATTCATCAACTAGCCACTTCTCTAGTAGACCTGATTGATTCTGTACTATGTATATTTACACATTACAGTGCTATAGTTTCATATATATATATATCCTTCATGTCTTTGGCAGTTGTTTGCTCAGACAACCCCAAACTAGCTTTACTGCCTCTCTCCCCATTCCCTATATCTTCCTCTGGTTCAGATATTTATCCAATTTAAAATGACAGCTTTATAACTTGCTATGGCCTTGTTAAATGCCAACCAGGAACAACTTAGGGTAGCGTGGAGGGAGGATGTGGGAACAAATGAATGGAAAAATGCTTTATACATGCAAACATTTGGGGGGAGGCAATGGCCTAGTTGTATTATCGCTAGACTATTAATCCAGAAACTTAGCTAATGGTCTGGGACCCAGGTTTGACTCCTACCACGGCAAATGGTGGAATTTGAATTCAATTTAAAAAAAATCTGGAATTAAGAATCTACTGATGACTATGAAACCATTGCTGATTGTTGGAAACACCCACCTAATTCACTAACATCCTTTAGGGAAGGAAATCTGCCATCCTTACATGGACTGGCCTACATGTGACTCCAGATCAAGGCAATGACTCTGAACTGCTCTGAAATGGCCTAGCAAGGGGCAACTAGAGATGGGCAATAAATACTGGCTAGTCAGTGATGCCAATGTCTCACGAAAGTAAAAAAATATCTTTCAGTGCAAGTATTCTGTCCATTAGAACTGCCAATGCAATCTGGTGGATAAGGCCAATAGAAAAAGGCTAAGTTTTTTTTAATGAGGGTGTCACTGGCTGGGCCAGCATTTATTGCCCATCGCTAATTGTCCTTGAACTGGGTTGCAGAGGCATGGCTGTGGACCTGGGGTCAAATGTAAGCCAGATTTCCTTCTCCAAAGAGCATTAAGGGAAGAATTTTTACAACAATTGACAATGGTTTCATGGTTATCTTTTAATTCCAGATTTTTACTGAATTCAAATTTAACATCTGCCATGGTGGAATTCGACTCCACGATCCCAAAGCATTACCCTGGGTCTCTGGATTAATAGTGCAGTGACAATACCACTACACCACCGCACCACCTCCCCACCCCCCCCCAGAAATGTTTCCCTGGAAAGCATTGTTTTCACTCTCCAAATAAGACACATCAAAGGGAATTCTCGGCTAGTTATCCTGTGAAGGGCCCAGATGGGAGTAACAACGACAATCTCCCCTGTAAAGAGGCATCAAAGGGAAAAGCATGTGAAAAGGTAATACTGAACATTTAGATTGTATTTGGAATAGTATACACAGTTCTAGACATATCATTATTGAAAGGATGTAACAACAATGGAAAAGGAATGGTTTAGATTCAGTTAGATTTTCCCAGGCAAGAGATTGCAACTTTGAAAAGGGACATGAGGGGTAGGATTTATTGACTAAACAAAACCCTAAGCAGTAAAATGGTGGAAAAGATCAGCCCCCCCACATACATGCAGACACACACACACACACACACACATATGCACATTTGAAGTTCACACACAGACACATATACATGTGTCTGAACTAACACCACACACACACATACACCATACACATAGAAGACACACGCACAACACACACACACACTACACACAAATACTTGATGTTCATAAACACACTGTGCTCAGACACACAAATACTTGATGTTCAATCACAAGCCCACTCAAAGTTCATGCACGCACACACAAACACTACACACGCTCACACACACCAAACACAAACACACACACACCAAACACACACACACACCAAACACACACACACACCCACACACATACACACGGATTACAGAGTGGCGAAGGAGAGATTGATCAAATTAGAGCCCAGAGAAATAAAAGGTGGAGGGACTGATCTGTGGAATTTAGTGATTTGGTTGGCTTTATGCTGAATTTGGTGGAGTCAGGACATTCTCTCAATGCTCCCGATGTCATGGTGATTTAAAGGCTGATTTGGCAGCTCTCTTGGAGACATTAAGGTGCGGTTGATTTCCTTCAAGAAGTTTCTGTCTGCAGCACGGACAATCCTGGATGATCACAGTCAGCAACAGGATTTAAAAGCAGATGAGTTGAATTGGAGAGAGATAGAGGAGGTGGGGGAGGGGGCACATTCAGGTCTTTTTGCCATGTCTCAGCTTTTGTCCTTTTTACTGCAGAGAAAACAGAAATTTAAACACACATATGGTGGCCCTAACACAGGACCATCACCTACAGATTCAAACATGGTCATTACCAATGTATTCCCCCTTGTAACTTAATGAATTCCTATTTGGGAATCCCCCTCCCTCAGCCAGGATTCCATTGTTCTAGTGATTGGGTTTAAAGCATATTCCCATTGTAGCCTAATGTGTTCATCCCAAGGAAGCCCCTGTTGATTATCTCAGCCTTGATGTTTTGCTAATGGGAATATACATTGTGGCTTACTTATATTCTCCTGAGGTCATTGTCCTTGAGAGTCATTGTTTAGAGTATAAAAGCTGGAGTCTGATGTTGCAGCTGTATAGAACGCTGGTTAGGCCACATTTGGAGTACTGCGTCCAGTTCTGGTTGCCGCACTACCAGAGGACATGGAGGCTTTAGAGAGAGTGCAGAGGAGGTTTACCGGGATGTCGCCTGGTATGGAGGGTCTTAGCTATGAGGAGAGATTGGGTAAACTGGGGTTGTTCTCCTTGGAAAGACGGAGAATGACGGGAGACCTAATAGAAGTGTACAAAATTATGAAGGGTATAGATAGGGTGAATAGTGGGAAGCTTTTTCCCAGGTTGGAGATGACGATCACGAGGGTCATGGGCTTAAGGTGAGGGGGGAGAGGTATAGAACAAAGAACAAAGAACAACACAGCACGGGAAACAGGCCCTTCGGCCCAATGAGCCCGCGCCGCCGTCCCACTGTCTCAGTGACCTATTCATGACTCAGATATAACTCAGATATCAGAGGGATTTTTTTTACACAGAGGGTGGTGGGGGCCTGGAATGCACTGCCAAGTAGGGTGGTGGAGGCAGACACGCTGGCATCATTTAAGACTTACCTGGACAGACACATGAGCAGACTGGGAATGGAAGGGTACAAACAAATGGTCTAGTTGGACCAATGAGTGGCACAGGCTTGGAGGGCCGAAGGGCCTGTTTCCTGTGCTGTACTGTTCTTTGTTCTTTGCTGGGTCTTCTCAGATATTGGCAGCAACTTTCTGGCCATTCAAGCTAGTGGAATCCTCCGGTGGATGAACTTCTGACTGGCTCACATCATTTTCTGGCCGCACTGTGGACAGAAAATCCTAACCTTGGTTTTTGCTTTTATAAAACCTCTGTTTGGTTTTCCAGCTGGTAGATTAAGAAATCAGTATTTGTCATAAAGCACATTTCTGTCACAGTAATAACTGCATTTCAAAAGTAATTACATGTTTTAAAGTTTCAAAAGATGTCCTAGGGACATAAACAATGCAAGGGAGGCATTGGCCTCGTGATATTATTGCTAGACTATTAATCCAGGAACTCAGCTAATGTTCTGGGGACCCCGGTTCAGACCCTCTCATGGCAAATGGTGGAATTCGAATTTAATAAAAAATATCTTGAATTAAGAGTCTACGGATCACTGTAAAATGATTGGCGAATGTCAGGAAAAAACTCATCTGGCTCACCAATGTCCTTTAGGGAAGGAAATCTGCCGTCCTTAACTGGTCTAGCCTACATGTGATTCCAGAGCTATAGCAATGTGGTTGACTCTCAACTGCCTTCCAAGGGCAACTAGGAATGGGCAATAAATGCAGGCCAGCCAGTGGCGCCCATGTCCCATGAATGAATAAAAAATGTTATTTCTTTTAAAGAAATTTTAAGCTGCTTAAAAGGGATTTTGCCTTGAAATATTGAACAAAAGAACAAAGAACAAAGAAAATCACAGTGCAGGAACAGGCCCTTCAGCCCTCCAAGCTTGCACCAACCATGCTGCCCAACTTAACTAAAACCCCCTACCCTTCCAGGGACCATATCCCTCCATTCCCATCCTATTCATGTGCTTGTCAAGATGCCCCTTAAAAGTCACTACCGCATCCGCTGCCACTACCTCCCCCGGCAACAAGTTCTAAGCACCCACTACTCAGTGTGTAAAAAATCTGCCTTGTACCTCTCCTTTAAACCTTAAACATATGTCCCCTAGTAATTTACTCTTCCACCCTGGGAAAAAGCTTCTGATTACCCACTCTATCCATGCCTGTCAGAATCTTGTAGACTTCTGTCAGGTCTCCCCTCAACCTCTGTCGCTCCAGTGAGAACAAACCAAGTTTCCCCAACCTCTTTTCATAGCTAATGCCCCCCATACTAGGTAACATCCTGGTAAATCTTTTCTGGTAGCTTGGGCATTCTGGTATTGCTTGGGCAGTAATATTTCCATTGAATTTCCATAGGGACAATTATTACCTGTAGGAAGATAGAGGAAGACCAATTCAGTGCAGAAGCAATGGATGTGCTTTTGAATAATTTTGATAGTCTCCTGCCAGGATTCTTATCTGTGATAAAGATCTTATCCAAAGGAAAGGAAATGGCATGAGGTACCTGCAGCAGGAGATGAATCAAATTATTTTGAAAAAAGTAAACAATTGCAGGATTGAAGAGGGAAAGCTCAAATCTCCTCTCATTCACCATGATAATGTTGACTGTCAAACATTAGCTGGCATTCCTTGTGTCAAGTGCTGCTACAGCTGTAATGCAAGACATATGATGTGCCTTGTCACCATGCAAACTGAATGTATCTGCTCAAATTTGGGCCAGCGTAATCAATGGCAGCTATTACTGCTGGTGGAAAATTCTGGAAGTAATAGTAATTGGTGAGAAGCTGGCCCTTAGCCAAGATTTGCCTGAGGTTAGACAGAAAGCCAACTGAAAATCAGACCGAGCATTCCAAATGTGGGTTCACCAATAATTTTAAACTAAACTTTGTTTTGATATAATTAACAATGTTCAAATTACATTAGTGACACATAATTATCATGGTTAGCAGCAGTTTCACATTGACTTTTGGTGTGTGATCAGCACATGGTTGGTTGTTGGTTTAGCTCAATTGGCTGGACAGCTGGTTTAGAATGCTAAAGCAATGCCAACAGCGTAGGTTCAATTCTTATACCAGCTGAGGTTATTCATGAAGGCTCCATTTTTTTCAACCTTGCCCTTCGCCTGAGGTGCGGTGATCCTCAGGTTAAATCACCACCAGTCAGCTCTCCCTCTCAAAGGATAGAGCAACCTATGGCTATCTACTCTATGATGACTTTACTTCTTTTACGGTCAACAAAAAGATTCCAATGCTGGCTTCTCTATTTTGGCTATAGGTGGTCTTTTATTGTACATATTGAGCTTTGAATACTTGACCAAATAAATTGGTGCTGTTAGAGATTCAAATTGCGAAATAGTAAGGGAATCTATTTATATCTTATATTTAAATTTTTTTCTGTAGTTAAAAAACCTAAAATCGAAAGACTGCGAAAAGATATCTGACAAAATTACTAGTTTCCCAAGGTCAGCTGGAACATGTTCGCATATAGAATTGTTTTATCACGCTCAGCTAGAGACTTAGTTCTCACTTTATGCCCCTCTAACCCAAGCATTGATGCTTTCTGTGCAACCTTGGGAGCATAATATTTAGCAGGCTTAGAAACATCTGGATCAGGGACTGATGTTGAAAGTGGGTAAAGGGTTATGGAATGCAGATGCCTCCGGAGTAGTGCATTTCGAAATGGTAGATGAGGTAAAATTGTAGCCTTAGGTTGGGAGATGTGGAAGGGAGTCATCTGGAGGGTTAACCTCAATTTCCTGTATTTTTTGCATGTTCTCCAGCAGCTTCTTGCATAATTTCAATATTGGCTCATTCAACTTTTAATAAATCTTCAATGGTTTGACTGCATATTGAATTCATTCTTGGCACATAGGCAAAGGACCATAATCTTTTGTCTTTAATTCCACAGCTTTAAAAGAAGCACATATTGTTTGTAAACAGCAAAGCACATAAAACAGTTCCCTGTTGATCTTCTGAAATCATAATGCTTCCAGTAAATAGCCCTCTCATTTATCACTTTCCAATTTCCATCACAAGCCAGTTTTCAGTTCAACTAATTAACGCATGAATTCTCTTTAAGGGACTTTTGAACATCCAAGCAGATTCCAATTTAAGAGAGAGAGAATTATTGTTTTTCTGACCTCGTCTTCTGTAAATGTTATACTGGCCTTACATGGGAACACAGATGTTGTAATTTGGAGACAGCCCATTTGGTCCAACCAGTCCGTATCAGCATTTAGCTTTCATGTGAGCAAATAGTTCTGCTCATTTTATTGACCCTGTTCCTATATCCTTTTAACCCTATTTCTTCGTCCAGCATTCCAACGTAATCTTGATTATCACTGGCAAATGCCACAATGGAGACTTGGGTTTAAAAAAAAAAGTCCTTTTGTGTAACATCAGCCAGCGTGAACATAACAGATGACAGTGAGCTGCATGTTCTAAGCTATCAGAGGGTTTAGTTTCCATAACACATTGTTCAGTGTCTCTGTAATACATTCTACACATGGTTTCCATTGGTGTGGAACCATTAATGGGACCCAATTATTCTAATGAAAGTTTTGTGCATTTTGGCTTCACTGACCAAAACAGATTTGAATGAGGAGTGTGCTGGCCCCCCGTTAGTTTAAAAAGTACTACTGCCAGTGTGGTATATCATGCTTAAAATCACAGATTACAAGTGAGCATCTGGAATCCCATGCTTGGATTATAAAGCAGAACTTTGAGGAATGCAGTGACCTAGTCAACCATGTCCTCCACATTTATGATAAAGTTCAAGATCCTTAATTTTTAAAATTTATCAGTTCAAAGGATATGGACATTGATGGCTAGGTCAGCATTTGTTGCCCATCCCTAATACCCTTGAGAAGGTGGTGGTGAGCAACCTTCTTGAATGTCTGTAGTCTGTGTGGTATACGTACATGGTATGGCTAGGAAGGGAGTGCCAGGATTTTGACTCAGCAACAGTGAAAGATTGACAATATATTTCCAAGTCAGGATGGTGTGTGGTTTGGAGGGGAACATGCGGGGAGCGGTGTTCCCATGCATCGGTGCCTTTGTCCTTCTAGGTGGTAGGGGTCACAGATTTGGAAGGTGCTGTTGAAGGAGCCTTCGTGAATTTCTGTAGTGCATCTTGTAGATGGTAAGCGCTGCTGCCAAAGTGGACCGCGATAAATGAATGGTTAAGGTATTGGGCTGGGTGCTAATCAACCAGGCCTGGCTGGTATCAAATGTCTTGAGTGTTGCTGAATCTGGATTCATCTATGCAAAAGGAGATTATTCCATAATATTCCTGACTGTGCCTTGTAGTTGGTGGACATGCTTTGGAGAATCAGGAGGTTAGTTGCTGGCTGCCAAGCTCAAAGCTCTTGACCTGCTCTTGTAACAACAGTATGTTTGGTAAGTGGCTGATCCAGTTAATTTTTTGATCAACGGCAATCCTCAGAATATTGATTGTAAGGGAAGGCTGCTAATATCATTGAATGTCAAGAGGAGATATTAGATTCTCTCTTGTTACAGATAATCAATTCCCTGGCACTTGTGTTGCACAAGCATTACTTGCCACTTATTAGCCTAAGCCTGCATATTGTCCAGGTCTTGCTGCCTATGATCATGGAGTACTTCAGTGTCTGAGGAATTGTGAATGGTGCGGAACATTGTGCAATCATCAGCAAATGTCCTCACTTCTGACTTTATGATGGAAGGAATGTTAATAATGAAGCAGCTCTTTGGGCCTAGGACACTAATGTGAGAAACGCCTGTCATGATGTCCTGGCAACTAGGTGATTGACCGCCAACCACCACAACCACCTTTTTTTGTGCCAGGTATGACTCCAAACAGTGGAGAGTTTTCCCCCGATTCCCATTGTCCCATGAGGTCAAATGCAGTCTTGTCAATATTTCCTGGCAATGGGGCGGCACGGTGGCACAGTGGTTAGCACTGCTGCCTCAACTTGGCTCACACTCTGCGCAGAGCTTGCACGTTCTCACCGTGTCTGCATGGGTTTCCTTCAGATGTTCTGGTTTCCTCCCACATTCTGAAAGATGTGCTGGTTAGGTGCATTGACCCAAACAGGCGTTGGACTTTGGCAACTAGGGGAATTTCACAGGAACTTCATTTCAGTGTTAATGTAAGGCTTACTTGTGACTAATAAATAAACTTAATTTAAATATACAGCATGGGGGTGTATTAATCATATTTAAATAAATTCAAATGCGTGTAATGCAGAGTCACACTTATGACATCATTGGCGAGGGGCAGGGAAGATCCAAAATCGCGTTCTTGCTGGTGAGAATTGCGCCTTGATCTCTCAACGGCAACCTTGCAGACAGCAACTGCAGACTCAAGATCCTACAACAAGGCTTCTGCTGTACGTTTTGAACACATCTTAATGGTAACAGAGAATATATTGCAATAACGTACTGGAGACAACGTCCAGCAATTTACAATTGAGGAAGTCCTATTTCATAAGGAGAGTGGGCAGCCTTTAAAATGGCGTGAACATCCAATTATAGGTTATGCAATTCACATATTAAAAAACAAATCAACCTTGATGTGGAAACAAAATCATAATTGCAGCCACAAACAGGTAGCAGCTTTCACTTCAAGAGTCTGCTCTCATTTTACAGCCAATTAGATTGATTATTTTGCTACAAGCTATTTCCCACTCATATATTTAGAGCATTAATTGAAGCTAAGAGCATGACCAATGTCTCACCACTACATTTTACTGGCCATGCCTGCTATTAATTACACTCGCCTTTAGATAGATTTATTCAATAGATGATCTTGAGTTCAGAGAATTCTTTTAGTTTGAAAAAGGAAGTGAGGCTTGGCTCTGAGGGATTGGCCTTGGATTAGTCTCTGGGAGACATAAAAATTATTTCTGGTGCAGTTTCACTTGCCCAGTTGGATTCGACCAGTTTTCTAAGCTGTTAATGGGAACCTCAATATTCCTGCGTACTGGTTTAGAAAATAAGCATACAACATGGGGGCATGGTATCAAGGTGAGAGTGGGAAAGTTTAAGAGAGATGTGTGGGGGAAGTTTTTCATGCAGAGAGTGGCCAGTGTCTGGAATGCACTGCCAGAGGAGATGGGAATACAGAGGGAAAATGGGTTCGAAGCTAGTTGATGTCCAGTGAGAAGTGGAAAGAACAAGAAAACAAGGATCTCTCTTGCTGGAGGCAAGTTGTCAACAAGTTCAAGCAGAAAGAAACAGTACAACTTCTTCAGTAAAACCTGCAGAGACAAACAGGTCATCTCTCCTTCTGGGTCAAGCCAACAAGTGTCTCAACAGACTGTGAACCTGCTGAAGTCAAAATCACCCAACTTATCAGCCAAGATGTACCACCTATATGCCTCATGGATGAACCAAGGGCTGATGTGTAAATCACTTTAACTGTCAGTATGATTTGGATAAGCTGAGTGAATGGGCAACTGCATGGCAGATGCAATATAATGTGGATAAATGTTAGGTTATTCATGTTGGTAGCAAAACAAGAAGGCGGATTATTATCTGAATGGCTATAAATTAAGAGAGGGAAATGTGCAACGAGATCTACATGTCCTCGAACGCCAGGTTAAGCATATATGTGCGGCAGGCAAATGGTATGTTTGCCCTCAGTGTGAGAGGATTCCAGTACAGGAGCAGAAATGTCTTGCTGCACAGAAAGCAGTTGAGGCCAAAATATTGTGGGCGTGATCTTACTAAAAAATTTCTAAAGCCGCACGGAGGTGAAAATGGGTGAGTTTCATATCCATTTGTTTTCAAGAAGAAGTTATAGCTCTTGGGATGAAAGTGATCAAAGGATACAGGCGAAGGCAGGATCAGGCTATTGAGTCGAATGATCAGACATGATCACAATGAATGTTGGAGGACGCTTGAAGGGCCGAATGATCTATTCCTGCTCCTATTTTCTGTGTTCTTATGTTTCTATGTTATTTGGACTCTAAGCTTCCCATTTCTGACGCACGTGTATGTATGTACATGTATGTACATGTGTGTGTGTGTGTGTGTGTGTGTGTGTGTGTGTGTGTGTGTGGGTTGCCTCTTTATTATTTTTCCACGAGCATTAGTAACTAATAAACTTGACTTAAGAATGCCTAGTTAAATTGGCTCCTTATAAAAGGATTGGGAAAAGGTATCCACGGGCAGTGCCATTTTGCCCCTAGAACTTCCAAAAGGTATTTGCTAGGGTGCTGCACAAAAGGCTAATACACAAGGTAAGATCCGACGAGGATGGGGATGATACATTAGCTTGCATTGAGGATTGGAAAACCAGCAGAAAGCAGAGAGTTGGGATAAATGGGTTTTCTGCTGGCTGGCAATCTGTAAGTAAGAATATAAGAACATAAGAAATAGGAGCAGGAGTAGGCCATCTAGCCCCTCGAGCCTGCCCTGCCATTCAATAAGATCATGGCTGATCTGTCGTGGCTCAGTTCCACATTCCCACTCTCTCCCCATAACCCTTAATCCCCTTGCCTATCAAAAACCTATCAACCTGCGTCTTAAAAATATTGAGTAAGGCAGCCTCCACCACTTCAACGGGCAGAGAATTCCAGAGATTCACCACCCTTTGAGTGAAGAAGTTCCTCCTCAACTCCGTTCTAAACTGCCCCCCCTTTATCCTGAAGCTGTGCCCTCTAGTCCTACTGTCCTTTCTGAGCGGGAAGAGCCTCTATTCTATCCATCCCATTCAACATCTTATTCGTCTCAATGAGATCTCCCCTCATTCTTCTAAACTCTAACGAGTACAAGCCTAGTTTATTCAGCCTCTCCTCATAGTTCAACCCCCTCAACTCCAGAATCAGCCTAGTGAACCTCCTCTGCACTCCCTCCAAGGCCAAAATATCTTTGCGCAGGTGCGGCGCCCAAAACTGCACACAGTACTCCACCAATGCCCTATACAGCTGCAGCAAGACCTCCCTACTTTTATATTCAATCCCCCTCGCTATGAAGGCCAGCATCCCATTAGCCTTCCTGACCACCTGCTGCACCTGCAGGCTGGGTTTTTGCGACTCATGCACAAGGATCCCGAGGTCCCTCTGCACCGTCGCCTGCTGCAGCTTTTCGTCACGTAAGTAGTGGAGTGCCACAGGGTTTAGTCCTCAGCTCCCAACTATTTACAATTTGTATTAATGATAATGATATTGGGATAGAATGTACTATAGCCACATTTACATATGACATGTAAAATATTTGGAAAGCAAGTTATAATGACATAATGAGATATGGGATAGGCTAGGCGAGTGGGCCAAAATTTGGCAGGTGGAATTTAAAGTGGATAAGTGTGAGGTTATTCATTCGATTGGAGGAATAAAAAGGCAACTTATTATCTAAATAGAGAAAAACTTTAAAATGCTTTGGTGCAGAGGGATCTGGGTGCCCTTGTGCATAAATCTTAGCAAGTTGGTATGCAGGTACAATAAGTAATAAGGAAGGCAAATGGAATTTTGGCATTCACTGTCATTGAAATAGAGTATAAAAGTAAGGAAGTGCTGTTGCAACTGTATAGGGAATTGGTGAGACCACATCTGGAATACTGCACACAGTTTTATTCCCCTTACTTGAGTAAGGATATAAATGCATTAGAGATGGTTCAGAGAAGGTTCACAAGATTGATTCCAGGAATGAAGGACTTGTTTTATGATGTGGGATTAAGGAGTTTAGGCCTATACTTGCTGGGGTTTAGAAGAATGAGGGGAGATCTAATTGAAGTATATAGAATGCTTAAGGGGACTGACAGGTTAGATGTAAAGCTGATGTTTCCCCTTGTTGGACATTCTAAAACGAGTAGCCATAGATTTAGGCTGAGGGATGGCAGATTAAAACAGAAATGAGGAGGAATTACTTCATTCAACGGGTTGTGAATCTGTGGAATTCTTTATCATACAAGTTTAAGGTGGAGAAAGGTAGGTTTTTAATTGGTAATGGGATGAAGGATTATGGAGAATGGGCAGGCAGGTGGAGATGAGGTCAGCCATGATTGAATGGCAGAGCAATCTCAAGGGTCTCCTGCCTCTTGGAGGTGGTTCTCCCAGCCCACTGCGCTGATTGAGTAGCGCAGCGAACCAGAAGACATCAGTGGAATTCACATTAGGTGCCACAGCTTCTGTGCGTCTCCCAAGGTAGTTTCTCAGTGTCATCAACTCCATGCTGGAAATTGGTGTGGAGATGATTATCCTATGGAAATATCACGGAAATTGACATTTCCATATGATTAGCAGGCGTGGGATGTTATTCTTCTAGCCTACTAGCGTCTCCAGCCCCTTCCACCCCCACCCACTGCTGGGAGTGGTTCCCTCCAACAGCGTTTACTCCCCACTAACGGAGAACAGGCAGCCAACCCAGCTGGAGGGAAGAGAGGCTATTGACAACCCCCCGCCCCCCCCAGCCCACAGGAGGTCATAGGTAAGGGGTGTGCCCCTTGGATTTGAGAGAAAAAGGAACTATTGCAGTGTCTAACAAATGGACAATTCATTTAGTGCTACTTACCAAGTCCAATTTCACTCTCATGGGGCAGGACTTTCCAGCCAATATACTGAAATGCATCTCTGGGGAGCTGATCCCATTAACATTCCAAGATATTCCATTGAACTTATCCAAAGGCAACATTCGAAATATCAAAGGGTATAGAAGCTGATGTATTAGGTGATATAGTTCAGTGGTATTGGCAGCCTACTGCTACCTCTTAGTTGCAGTTGTTCTTAATTGTCCTGGCTGGAAGATACGCACATTTGCAGAGTACATGTTGCATTCACCAGATAAGCATAGATCAAAGTGTCTTTACGTTCAAACATCTTCATTCTGCACGTACATGCTTGGGGAATGCTTTGGTAAGAAGGGTCACTGGAAGCAGCAACTGAACAATACCTTTGATTCATCTCTCTTTACAAAAGAGTTATGAAAAGACTGAAAAAAAGCACATTCATCATGCATCAGCATTTCTATCTCATCCTTACTGTGCTCAGGGAATGTGGGTTAAGCCAAGAATGGAACCCAACAGCATAATAAGCAATTAGGTTGGTGGAGGGAGGAAGTAACAATTGAAGCCACAGCTATGCCAAGCATATGAATGTGTTTCTAGCTAAAATCTTATTTTCTTTGCTATGCACGAACCATTGATTCAGACATTGTGACACATTGCATTTAGGCCTCCAGTATTGCCCCCAGTGTTGAACTTTCTTTGTTCCAAGGCAACACATTTTGATGCTGCATCATCTAATCAGTGGTCTGTGTTCACTAACAAAGCACAGATTTTCATTGTTTTTCTGGCTGACCTCCCATTGTTTTCTAGCCATATTATTTAGTGCAGAATGTGACAGAGTTGCTGCATGAGGGATAGGACCAAATTTCATTGATAGTTGTGGGTTAGCTGATTGACGGACTTTTTTAAAAAAAAAATCAATATTACTCAGGAAATTTGTATTCGTTTAACATTAAAAAATCCACTCAAAGCAGCAAAAATAGCCTCTTTATTCTCCCTGTATAACCCACATTGCAGTATGGTGATGAATGATTACAGTTGGCTAAGCTACTATGAGTCGATGACCTCGTGGTATTATTGCTAGACTATTAACCCAGAAGCTCAGCTAATGTTCTGGGAACCTGGGTTCAAATCCGACCACGATAGATGGTGGAATTTGAATTCAATAAAAAAATTTGGAATTAAGAATCTACACATGACCATGAAACCATTGCTGATTGTTGGAAAAACTCATCTGGTTCATTAATACCCTTTAGGGAAGGAAATCTGACATCCTTACCTGGTCTGGCCTACATGTGACTCCAGAGTCACAGCAATGTGGTTGACTGTTAACTGCCCTTCAAGAACAGCTAGGGTTGGGCAATAAATGCAGGCTAGCCAGTGATGCCCATGTTCCATGAATGAGTAAATAAAAATGTTTGCAAGGGGTAAAGACCAAAAAGTGTAGACAGGCACTCAAATCATCTTTTGCCAATTTAATATTTTTTCTTTGTTTATTTTGTCTTTCTTTTGCTTTGTTTCCAAGTATGAGCTATTAAGATTGTTATGTTTTGGGATTTTCTCTTTAATTAAGGGTAAAATGAAAGGGGTTCCGAAATCTGCCAGAAAACAGACCTGGGTGACATGGCTGTTAAAGGTTAAAAGGAAGCCCAGGTTGTTTTGCTGGAAAGAATGTGTAATGCATTCACATTTGGCGACAATTGCAGCAGCATCTGTATTTATAGTGATTAGACTGCCAGTCTCCAAAATCTCAGGAAAATATTAAGAAAGTTTGAGAACCACTAGGCTTTATATGATCCATTTATTTCCAAGATAAAGGAGCATTGGAGCTACGAGGATAACTAGTCACATTTCTGCCTGGATACAAGACCCGTGAAATTCATGTTGCCATGGAGATGGGCTTTGACAGAGGAAGGGTTTCTAAGAAATCTTTGAAACTCATCGATACAAGCAGGTTGGGAAAGCCGGAGTAACTAATGGCTAAAGGTTGTTCTGGTTCACCACACATGAATGCACACATGAAGAAAACTCACACTCTAACTGAAAAGACCAAATTCATGAGAATTTGAATGAGACTGTAAGATTCACCTACTTCCCACTATGGGGAGAAATGCCAGGAAATCTCTCACGGAGAAAAGCAGTCCTGGGATTAAAGTTACCAGCTGGAGAAAGGAAAGGAATGGGGAAGATAAGAATCACATTAGATTTTCCCTGGAGTAAATTGAATGACTCCTTTAGGAACAGTGTAAAGTATACCTATGAAATGGGTTTTGCTACCATGTTAAAACTCAATGGGAAATTTTCTGTTCTAATTTTAAAGCGTAAATTGCTAACAGAAAGAGAGGACGATTCTCCCAAAAAAATCTTATGTGTCGAATTTGCATGAAAACTGGAATAAATTACGCTGGTTTTTTTCAGTGGAGTTCAGAGAAGAATCTCCCATGCTCTGTGCACCGCAGAGTGCGCTAGTGTAAATCGCGTAAACAATCAGTGAGCGGGGCCTATTCCTGCTAGAGAGGCCAGCAGCGTAGTGCTTAGCAGACCACTGCGCATGTGCCGATCTGGCCCCTGTCTGCCGGCCTCCCGATTGCTGGCCAACTTGATCGCTGACCCATGACTCCCACAATGACGGCCCTCTCACCCTCCGCAGCCCAAGCATGCCCGGGCCCAGCTCCGAAACCCCTCCGCCCCCCTGAAGCCCTGATCTCCCACCCCCCCAGTTCACCCTCCTCCTCACCAACAGTTCTGACACACCTCTTGCAGTGTTGATCCGCCCTGCAGCCCCAACCCCCCCCCCCCCCCCCCCCCCAAGCAGGCTGCCCCAACCCACCCTGTTGGTCAACCCTGATCGCTGGCCTCCTCCTCTCCCTCCCCCACTGTTCCCGATTGCAAAATGGCAGCAGGACCCCCATCATCCCCCTTCTCCCCCCAGAGGCCCTGTCCCCATTAGGTCCTGTCCCCATCAGGTCCCATGCTATCAGGTCCCACGCCATCAGGCCCAAACTTCTAAAATCTTTGTTTCTGCACAGGTTCTCTTCAGTCTTCCATTGATCCAAACTGAATCCTTAAGCTTGACCTTTATCTCCAGTTGCCATAGTTTTGCCCACTCTAACTACCAGAATCCTTTCAACTTTCTCTTCTCATCTACAATAATTGACGTGCAACTTAACTTGTTACTGTCAATAATTTGAATACGTAGTTCCCCAAGTCATTTCTAAAGATAGGAAAAAGCCCAAGCTGTCCAAAAACAGACCCTGCCATTTGCAATAAATGCCCATGAGGCCCCACCCCCTTAGCACTGCCCAATGCCTGATGTGCAGTGCCAAGGTGTCCCTTGGGCATTGGCACTTTGTGACTTGGGCAATATTAGCTCACCCAGGCTGGGGAACCACCCCCATAGTGCTTGGTCGACATGGTTTTTAGTCCGTTTGTTACATTAAAAGTCTTAAAATGTGAAATTTGTCATGTCAATTTTTCAAACATCAACTGGAAGTTTAAATTTCTTATTTCACACTCTATGGGACTTTCATTTTTCTCCTGCAGCTTTTATAAAGGCATAGATTTGGTGGTCAGTGGCATTCAGTGCTGATTTTGAAGAAAGCTCCCTCAAAGGTATAGCTATCTGTTTGTCATAGAATTCGAGTTCTCCAATGTCAGTTTGAATCTGGCACTAAATCAAGGGAATCTTCACATGCATGGCAACAGCAATGGCATCAAGCAGGGTAAGTAGCCAATCACTTGAAGTACTTTTATAGACAGCAAACTGGGAATTAAATTGCACTGATATTCCTGATATACTTAATTTTTTAATAAGTTTTACATGTGATTAAGATAGAAGTTGAAATTTCATAAATAAACTTTTAAAAATAATTATTGTTCTAAAAAATATTTTTTAAAGGCCTTTGTGGAGAAACTTAGGGCGGTGCGGTGGGACGGTGGTTCGCATGGCTGCCTCACAGCTCCAGGGACCTGGGTTCAATTCCAGCCTCAGCTGTCTATGTGGAGTTTGCAAGTTCTCCCCATGTCTACGTGGGTTTTCTCCGGGTGCCCCGGTTTCCTCCCATAATCCAAAGATGTGCAGGCTAGGCTGATTGGCCATAATCAATTGCCCCTTAGCATCAGGGGGATTAGCAGGGTAAATGCATGAGGTTATGGGGATAGGACCTGGATTGGATTGATTTTGATGGGCCAAGTGGCCTCCTCCTGCACTGTAGGGATTTTATGAAATTTGAAACAACATGAATACAAAATGAATCTTTCAAGATTAGAGAGGTTTCTAAGCAGGAATTATGAACTTACTATGCCATTAAAAGTTCAGTTGTACCTCAGATAATAAGTTGTAATTTCCTTAAGGTTTTTACAGCAAGGCTAATAGAGTAGGAAAGCAAGTTCCCATCAGTGCAATTTCTACTTGATTGCACATTGGGGAGACTTCAACATTACAACTTCTGAAGAAACATAGAATCACTGACCACACTTTCTGAATTTCCATATTTAACTGGGTATGTAAGCCTCCAAATGTTTCTGCCTGTTTCAGAGGAATATTGATAGTCAGTTATTGCTGACGGTCTCTCTGTCATTATTATAACCATATTTGTCCCTCATTCTCTGCTGTCTGCCTCTATCACTGTTCCTTTCTTTCTCTTTTTTCCCTCTGGAAAGTCTTGACAATTTTCTTTCACCTCCCTTTGGGCCCGATTTTACCATTTGGAGTCTAAGGGCCAGATCCGGGCGTAATACAGGTCCGAGCCCGGAATCCTCTTTCCAGTGCGCCCATACGCTTTTTGCCAGCTTCGGTCTGATCTGTGCTGTGGGTGGGGCTTAGCGCTGCTGGAACGATTGGAGCTCTGAACCACGTATGCGCAGCTCGAAAAAAATTTGAAAAAGCGCACCCGGACGGGAAGGAAAAAAAAGCGAAGACAGCGGCTCTCTGACACAGATCATCCCCAGGGGGTAGGGGGGAGGCGGGTCAGAACATCCTCTGGGAGGGAGGAGGAGGCAGGTCAGATGTATCTCTGGGGGGGGCAAGAGGGCTGATCGTTGTCTGGTGGTGGGGGGAGGCCCGATCGCTCACTGGTGGTGGGGTGGGGGGTGGATAGATCTCTGGGGGACAGGGGGGGTCCGCTGCCACTCTACAGGCGATCCTTCCTCCCCACTGGAGGAAGAATCCCTCCTCCCAGACTGGATGTGTGGCCATGCCATCCCACCAAATCTTCAGGATCAAGCAATTCCTCGCTAAGAAGATGAAGCAGAATTGGCTGATTCCACAGTGGATCCGCATGAAAACCAGCAACAAGATCAGGGACAATTCCAAGAGGAGACACTGGAGAAGGACCAAGCTGGACCTGTAAAGGGATACACATCACTGGTACACTGTGAGAGCCTTCGGACACTCAGTACTTACCTCCTCACTAACTGGAGTGTCCGAATCGGGCTTTTGTAGAGCATGTCTGTTTTGTGCCAATTCTGGATGAGCAAATGCAGTGGTAAAAGGACCACCAACGATAAGGTTGGGCATGTAGCCCATTCACTCAATTTAAAGGCACACAAATGCATTTAAATGGCTGTTGCACCCATTTCGGGCATGGTCCCGATCGTGGCCATTTTCGGTAAAGGGGAGCACTACATACCTCACGCCTGACTTTACCAAGTTTTCGCACCCAAAAACGGGTGCAACCTGATGGTAAAATTGGGTCCAATGTGTGCAAACCAAATCTTTTCTTTCTGTGTGAATTCCACAACCCCTAACATAGTTAGGACACAGTAACAAGTGTCACAACACCACCTTAAAGTCCATTGGGTTGGCCTTTAACCTGGTGTTGTGAGACTTCTTACTGTGCCCACCCTAGTCCAACACCAACATCTCCACATCTTGATTAGGACATTTCAGAAAGAAAATTGGAGTTGAAAAATTGGTTTTATCAAGAACACAGAAAACAGGATCTAAAAGATCTTGGTGAAATTTTTGCAAGATTTGGTAAACCAGAACAGATTGTTAGCAACAATCCTTCACAAGGGTTTGAGGATTATCTAAAATTAAATCGTATTCAGCATATAAAATCCGCACCTTATTAACCGTCCATCAATGGATTAGCTGAAAGATTCATACAATCTTTGAAACATTCTTTAAAAGCTTCAAAAAAGAAAGATTGTCATATTGTATGAATAGCTTTTTGTCATCTTATACAAACACTATCCAACCAGAGATCCATCTGAGCCCCCTCCTCCTCTGGCGGACGCCAGCTGAACAGTGTGAAACCCGATCACTTTAGCTGTGGCTCTGAGTCTGTGGTCAGGAAGGCACTGCAGGCTCTCAAAGGACTGAAGATGGTCAAGAAGGATGGTGGAGGGAAACCAGCAATCAAGGTAGGTTGGGGATGTGCTCTGCCGAGGGGGCTCCGATCCGGAGTGGGGAGGTCCAATCCGGAGTGGGGGGTGGGGTCTGCCGAGGTGGTTAGCAGGGGGTCTGCGAAGGATGGTCAAGGAGGCCGGGCTTCGGTGGTTCCCCTGCAGAATAGGAAATGGCTTTGGATTTTTATTTAGCAGGTTGCTTACAGCACGGATCCGGAACGGACCCGAAGACAGTAAAGTGGGATTTGGCGGTAGAGTTGGGCGCGTGATTCATTAAATCAATTTAAGTGCATGCTAACCCACGCAAATCGGGTGCCGGTAAAGTTGTGATCTGCTCAGATTCAGGTGCAGATCGTGTTAAAGGCCCAATGCCCGAATTTACTGCGATTTTGGCACGAATTTTTGGTAAAATCAGGCCCTTTGATTACATTATATTCCAGGACAGTGTTGCTGGAATAAGCCTTGAGTACAGAGTGGATAGGAAGCTTTTCAACCTGAGGTGACTTCAAGCTATTACCAAAGTGAAAGAGACTCTTCTGAGAGACTTCCTCTTTGCCAATGACTGCGCCCTGTATGCAGGCGCAGAGCCAGAGATGCAAGTCAGTATGGACAAATTTTGCACCACTTGTGACAACTTTGGACTCACTATCAACATTAAAAAGACCGAGTTCATGCACCAGCCTGCTCCTCATGCACTGTACACAGAACCCATAATCACAATCAAAGGGCAGAAACTACAGGTAGTGGACCAGTTCACTTATCTTGGCAGCGCCCTCTCCCAAGCAGTGACTATTGGTACAGAAGTTAACTGCAGAATAGCAAAGGCAAGTTCTGCTTTTGGTAGACTGCGCTCCACTGTATGGGAACATCGAGGAATCAGCCCAGCAACAAAACTGAAGGTCTACAGTGCTGCTGTACTCACTACCCTCCTGTATGCCCGTGAAACATGGACTGTGTATCGAAGGCATGCAAGACAGCTCAATCATTTCCACACGACTTGTTTTTGCAGAATATTACGCATCAGATGGCAAGATCTCAGGCAGAGAACTGTCGGACTTGCCTCCCCCCCCGCCGCCCCCAATCTCAAGCAGAGAGCCGAAGGACACTTGGTACTTACCCCCTTTCTAAGTGGAGTGCTTGAATCAGACGTTTGTAGAGCATGTCTGTTTTGTGCCAATTCTGGATGAACAAATGCAGTGGTAAAAGGACCACCAACAGTAAGGTTGGGCGTGCAGCCCATTAAGTCAATTTAAATGCATGCAAATGCATTTAAATGGTGATCGCACCCATTTCAGGCACGGTCCCAATTGTGACCATTTTCGGTAAAGGGGATCATGCTACATACCTCACGCCTGACTTTACCAAGTTTTTGCACCCAAAAACAGGTGCAACCTGATGGTAAAATTGGGTCCAATGTGTGCAAACCAAATCTTTTCTTTCTGTGTGAATTCCACAACCCCTAACATAGTTAGGACACAGTAACAAGTGTCACAACACCAGTTTAAAGTCCATCGGTTGGCTTTTAATCTGGTGTTGTGAGACTTCTCATTGTGCCCACCCCAGTCCAACACCAACATCTCCACATCATAGTCAGGACATTTCAGAAAGAAAATTGGTGATGAGAAAATTGGTTTCATCAAGAACATTGAGAACAGGATCTAAAAGACCTTGATGACATTTTTGCAAGATTTGGTAAACTAGAACAGTTAGCGACAATGGTTCACAGTTTTCTTCACAAGAGTTTGAGGATTATCTAAAATTAAATCGTATTCAACATATAAAGTCCACACCTTATTAACCATCAATCAATGGATTAGCTGAAAGATTCATATAATCTTTGAAACGTTCTTTAAAAGCTTCAAAAGAGAAAGATTGTCACATTGTATGAATAGCTTTTTGTCATCTTATACAAACAATTTTCACGCAACTACCCAAAGTTCACCTGCATCACCAATCTTAAAGAGAAAGTTAAGGACTAAAGAGCAAGAGAAAGTTGGGAAATAATGACTGCGATTTTCCCATTGCAGCCCACAACTTTTCTGGCTGGTCACAGTGGGAGATGCATGTCTGCAGCCTTGAACAGGGATTTGCACATGCGCCGGGAATGCATGTGCATTTCCCAGCAACAACAAAGTCACCAGCCAGACCACGCTGGAAACCGGCAGAAAGGCAGCTAAGTGATTTAAATCTTTTCTGCATGTATTTTAAATATGTTTCTGTGTTCATTATTGGGACCTTTCAGGTCCTGATAGAGTCTCCCTCCCCACCAGGGGTATTTCATTCTGGCGGGGTTCTGACTAGCTCCCCACGTTCAGGAAACTAGCTGGAGACCATGCCAGAATGAAAGGGGGCCAATTGGGGTTCCCCCCCGAGGGTCAGGCAGCGGGGGGGTGGTGCCCCCTGGGCATGGGCACCCTGGCAGTGCCAGCATGGGCACCCTGGTACTGCCCAAGGGACAAAGTGCCCATTCCTAGGGGTCATCTTGGCACTGCCCAGCAAGCATCAGGCATGGCCAAGGGGGTGGAGCCTACTGTGGGTGGGGCCTTTGGGTGATAGGTGGGGTGGGGGACCCTACTGCCACTCTGCTTTGGGATCAGTCATTGATGGAGAAAGGGCAGTGATTGGGGTGGGCTGGGGGGAAGATGGTTTGCCGGGGGGATGGAAGGGGGGAAATCACCATTGCTGGGGGGTGGGACCTGGACATCAGGGTGCTCCAGGTCAGGAAGGGGTGTCAGGGCTGGCCTGGGAATTGCTGTGAGGGCCACGATTGTGCCGTGGGGGTTGGGGGGGGGGGAGGGGGTGCTGGAGGGCCAGCAAATGGGGGATTGACGGTTTGGGACCACAGCGCATGTGCAGGGCTCCAGAACTGTCAAACTCTGACGTGTAGGCCCCATCCCCCTGGGTTCTTAATGATATTCATGACTGGAGTGCACAGGGTGTGAAGATTCAGGTGAGAAGCTGAACTGTCAGAACAGTCGGGATTTAAAACAGTTTTCCTGCCAATTCAGCACTTTTGGAAGAATTGCCCCCAACATGTTATTAGCGTGTGAGTTCTGACAAAGGGTCACCCAGACTCAAAACATTAGCTCTGTTCTCTCCCCTCAGATACTTCCAGACCTGCTGAGACTTTCCTGCATTTTCTGTTGTTGTTGTGAAGCAGAGAACTACGTTTGATCCAGAAACTTCAGTGTGCCAACAACAATCTCAAGTTCCTTGATGGAAGTGTAGGCAAAACAATACTTATTTCAACAAGGAGATCGACTGTTAGCGTGTAATATGCCACAAGTAAAAAATAGGTACAAATCATAGTTTCAGCAAAACAGGTCCAACTTCTTCCACAGTTCATGCTGACCAATTGTTATCATCTTAAAATGACTTCTCCGAATCATCTCCAAAACTACCTACTTCTTTAGTGTTATGAGTGCTACCACAGAAGACTTGGTTTAGTCTGAGTTGTCTCATGATTGTGTCTATGCCACTATGCTGAGTGAGAATGACACAGAATTGCTTCCAAGAGAAGTGTCTACTGAAGTTCCAAATCATATTAAACAGGGAAGCAACATGCTATCGGCAGAGATAAGCAATCCTACAACCAATAGATCAGGGCAACGCTCTGCAGTCCAGCTGCATTCACTTGGTTTATATTATTGCACTTTGTGAAAGTAACCCCTATTTGTAAATAGATCGTAAACTTGTTTATGAAGAATGGGTTTTTGGTAATTTAACAGAGGAAATCTTCTCTAAAAGTTTGTCGCCAACTTTTCCTTTGTAAAACACAATCCTATAAAATGGATTGCTCCTAAGTGAGAATTATTCCTTTGGGAGCAAACATTACACAGAATCTCAGGGTCTTTTGCAACTGTTGGTTGCAGCGTGGGATTAATTGCCCTATTTAATTGGATCCAAACATTGTAACTGGAGCCATTTCATGTTCATTTTAGAATCTTAGCATGGACAGGATTCCTATTATTGTTGCGAGTGTTGTCTCTACTATAGAAGGCCAGTAGTAAAATGTTCTAATTGCATGATTCGTACAGAACATGAGAGGAGCTTTATGCACCCATGATGCAATTTACCCTTAGGTATTATTAGCAGCAAAGAGCATAAAGACAATCCAGGTGGCCAAAGTTATTGAGTGTAAATTATTTTGACCACAAGAATACAAAATTGTTGAGAAACATCCCTAGTAATAAAATGGAGAGCAAAATGAGTAATATAATGAAAGGATGACTTCACCACTGAGGATTAGTTTCCCTTTAAAAGATTTTTACTCTCACTGCCATATGGTACCAATAAGTCCCCATCGTATAAAATCCTGGAGAGTCTGTCATTTTTTTAGAGAGTACACTGGGAGCTTTTTATTTCATTCAAACCCCGTGAATTACCAACAAAGAAAACTGGAATTCCTCCAAGTGACAGGTTTGAACCAAAATTACGAATGTTCTACAACTACTCAATTTACTGATACTTTTTCAAAGGTTCCAATGATTCAGGAATTCACAGTTTTTAGTGATTCCCTTTTTAAATAGCCAAAATTTTATTAGAATAATAAACATTCTGGTCATCCTAACTTCCTCTCAGGATGAAGTATCCCTCTTTTTCAGTTCCAGTGGTTAAAACAACCATTATATTCTGATCAAAGCAACCACATAAGTCTTAGTGGATTAGTAATGTATGATCCATCTTGTATAGATTGCCAATGCTTCAGGGTCAGTGGAGTGACCAATATGCTCAAATGAAAGGCACTGATGCATAATTTTCCGCTGGTGAGTTTTCCCAGAAGAGGCCTTAATCCACACTACGGTCGCTCTCATTTCCTCCAAACAAGATGACTCACACCCAATCCTCCTACAAAAGGATGTCTCAGTCAAGTGGAAGACCTATCTCTGTGGGGATAATGCTCAAGCTAGTTCACACAAGGCTAATTAGAAATGACCATTTGCAGAAAGCCACCAGTTCAGGGGGTATTAAGGAGAGCTGTGATGACTCGAACATGTCATTGGCAACGTAATGGAGGTTTTCATAAAAAGTCCAAATGTGTAAATCCCAAAACTTTGCTGCACAGGAGATATACCAGAGTGTTGCCTGGGCTGGAGAGTTTTAATTATGAAGAGAGATTGGATAGAGTGGGATTGTTTTCCTTGGAGTGGGGGGGGGGGGGCAGGACTGCAGGGAATGGACATGATTGAGATGCATAACATTATGAACATAGATAGAGTAGGCAGGAAGAAACATTTCCCCTTGGTGGAGGGATGAATGACTGGAGGGCATACATTTAAGGTAAGGGGTAGGAGATTTAGAAGGAGTATGAGGAAAAGCATGTTCACCCAGAGGTGGTGTGAGTCTGGAACTCACTTGAAAAGGCAGTGGAGGCAGAGACCCTCATAATATTTAAGAAATATTTTTATGTGCACTTCCAATGCCAAAACATACAAGGATATGGGCCCTAACCCTAATTGTGGTTAACTCTTAACTGCCCTCTGAAACGGCCTAGCATTCCACTCAGTTCAAGGGCAGTTAGGCCTTGGGTGACTGTCCATGTGGAGTTTGCCCTTTCTCCCTGTGTCTGTGTGGGTTTCCTCTGGGTGCTCCAGTTTTCTCCCATCGTCCAAAAATGTGAAGGTGAGGTGGATTGGCCATGGTGTCAGGGGGATTAACAAGAAAATAAATACATAGGATTATGGGGATAGGGCCTAGCTGGGGTTGTTGCCAGAGCATGCTTGATGGGCCAAATGGCCTCCTTCTGCATTGCAGGGATTCTATGATTCTAGGGATGGGTAATAAATGCTGGTCCAGCCAGTGATGCTCACATCCCTGAATGAATTAAAAAGAGGAAATTGGCACTGGGATGCATCTGGATATTATTGCACTGTAAGTCAGAATGAATTATAATGATGTTGTGTAGGGTACTGGTGAAATATAATGCACAGTTTTGGACATCCTATTTCAAAAAGGATATATAACCATTGGAAAGAACTTAAAGAAAATTATGATGTAGATGAATCTAGAACTAAACAAGAGGTAATGCAGATGACCAAGCTTATTTTTGTTCATTGAGATAAATTGTGTACCAGCTTTTTAGATGACGTTCACTATTTAGCTTGGATGGTGAGCATAAGGTTTGAAGACAGAAATTACAAGATTTTAAAGACTGGGACAAGATGAGAAGGATACTGATTGTCTGTAACAGTTTATGAGATGAAATGAACTGAAGGAATACCTGTCAAGAAAGAGG
Source organism: Carcharhinus amblyrhynchos (assembly GCF_965287045.1). Classification (NCBI taxonomy): domain Eukaryota; kingdom Metazoa; phylum Chordata; class Chondrichthyes; order Carcharhiniformes; family Carcharhinidae; genus Carcharhinus; species Carcharhinus amblyrhynchos. The sequence goes on along the minus strand of NC_137332.1, from coordinate 33,299,545 downwards.
ATGGGATTATAGAGATCTTTGACCCAATTGATCAGTCATGAATAAAATGAGCATTTTATATCTGCCATCCATTACTGAACTTACAAATTTTAATTTCCATAAGCTTTTTGAATAAGTGGGGTATTTTCAGTAACTAACCTGTATCTAATGGAGTGCCAAAGGAACAGTGTTGACACCACAATTACTTACAATATATATTAATGATTTGGATGGGGAAAGTGAATGTACTATTGCCAAGTTTGTGGATGACACAAAAATAGATGGGAAAGCAAGTGATGGGGTTGACACAAAGGGTGGGCTCACCCCAAGGCTGGAAAATCCTGCCTAAGGTCAACAGACATTTGCATGGTCTTGTCCCGCCTGCTGTGATTCCTGTGGTGGGGGAGAATGGGAAAATTTTGCCCACAGAGTACAAAGGGATATAGATAGGTTTGGTGAGGGGGCAAAAACCTAGCCGACTGAATATAATGTAGGAAAGTGTCTTTTTCCATGTAAATATTATTTAAAAAGAAAAAAGTACTGCAGCACAGATGGGTTTGGGAGCCCTCATGCATAAATCCCTGTGGCGGAGCACAGAGGCAGACCTTGTACCCATCCTACCTCTGCATCCAACAGCCTTTGCACTTGCTTTGGGGTCGCTTGTTCTGACTTGTTTTTCAATTCACACCCTCGACCCCTAGACAGCTGGAAATCTGAGTCGCAGGTGGATTTTTTTGAACGGTCAGGTTGACCTAGCTGGGAGGTCTCCCGACTGGGTGAATCTGACCCGGAGCCGGAATTCTGGACCCTCTGTGCAATCAATGTATTTTTGGGATGGGGAGGGGGGATGGGGTGGGTGGGTGGTGGGTGGACCATGCAAAGGTCTATTGGCCTCAGGTAGGAGTTTCTGATTTTGGGGTGAGTGAGGTCGGAAAATCCCACCCTTAGTTCCTTTTGAGGTTCTCAAATTAGGGCTGCTGTGCATTTATCTAGGAGGATGCTGGTTGCAACTAATTGATAATCATGCATTAGGTATTTTCTTTATTAATAACGCTGTTTCCCACCCCTCAGCTTCCACAAGCTGGTTCTTGACTCCGCTCTCTCCAAAATTCACCTGCTCCCCTCTATAAACATGTCCAGTTTACCGATATGTACAGATTTTTTCCCTAGATTTACAATTAAATCTTTCAGTTCGCCCTCTGGCCTGTAACCCTGTGCAACATAAATGTATTTCTGGAAGTACTCACGACCCCTGGGCTCCCTGCTACCAAACAGAGATAAATAAGCAGTACCCACCTCCCCTTCCCTGCTGGCCCACCTCCTGGACTCTCCGCTTCAAGACTCTGTTAAAAGATTTGTTGCTCTGAGTTGTGCAGCTCTGTGAAATGTCTCTATCCTTTTTATCTTAATATCAAAGTTCACATGAGAGCTGGGCCCCTGTTGCTGAAAGGAAACCGATAAAAAAACTTTAAAACTTATCTCTGACTAAAAAAAAATCACTTGACTTTTGCCCAGTGGTCTATAGATTTCTTCAAGGTTTAGTTTAGCCTGGCTTGAATGTTATGTTGCTGTCTTCTTAAATTGAAAAATAAATTGATGCTTGGGTCCTCCATCGAAAATGGAACTCATAGTTTACCTCCTGCAAAGTAACCCAATAATTCACAATTCCCTGTTCCACTCCTAAGCTGTGCGGCCACAAATCAAGTCTAGTTTTGGTCTGCAGAGGATTGTTCAATCTCTGGAGTAGTTGGGGTGAGTGAATGGCTTAAAGAGGAAGCTGGGTAAGTACATAAGGGAGAAAATGTATCCTGATAGGGTGAGGTGGAGTAGGCATGGCCAGAGCTTTGTGCGGAATAAAAACACTGGCATGGAGCAGTGGGGCCGAGAGGTCAGTTTCTGTGCTATAAACTCGACATAATCCTGCGTAACCTGCAACCAGCTTTATTCCCTTACATGGAGAGAGGAGACATCTTCAGTCTTACTAGCACTGCTGCATCACAGCTCCAAGGACCTGAATTCGATTCCAATCTGCATAGAGTTTGCACATTCTTCCCATGTCTGGGTGGGTTTACTTCGGGTGCTCTGGTTTCCTCCCATAGTCCAAAAATGTGCAGGTTAGGTGAATTGGCCATGGTAAACTCTCCTTCAGTATACCCAAACAGACACTGGAACGTGGCGACTAGGGGATTTTCACAGTAACTTCTTTACAGTGTGAATGTAAGCCTACTTGCGACTAATAAATAAACTTTACACAATAGAGCTGCAGTTCAGTAGTGGGGAAATTCTTTGCATCTGCTCAGACTTCACTGGCAGTTGAAACATAGGTAAACAGGGATTTTCCTACACTGCTGACAAAGTAATGGCAGCAAACCGGGAGAGCTGAAGTCTGGACTTCATCTTAAAACCCAAACATGCGAATGAACACAATCAAAGCATCTAACTTCTGAGGACTGCTGACGTATTGCGGATTGCAAGCTCTCCCTGCTCTCACATTAACATTTCATAGAGAAAGGGAATGCATGTGGGATATGAATCTCCAAGCGGGAGCTCGGCCAAAACAAAATTGAGAAACTCTGGTTTGATGCATGCATGCGTAGGTTCATGCTTACATCTGAATATTCAATAAATAATGATTGAAGCCAGACCCCACCACTACATTGCACCAATTTAGGCAATCCTTTTTCTTCAGATTCTGGTATAATTTTACTTCCTTTCTTAACAATTCCTTTCATTTAATGTACACACTTCAAAAGCATGCTTTCGATTATTCATGCACATTATCAAGAAAACTTAAACAGCACATCCAAACATTTGAGGGTACCTCATTTCCCCAATTAAAATTATTCGTTGACCAAATAACTGGCAGTTATGTTGAAAACCTGTTATGATCCAGGACAGAAACTCCAAGGTATTTTGTGAAGTCCATCCAGACCATAAGTTTTGCGCTTTGAATTTGGTGCGGGTAAAGTATAAGATGTTTCAAGCCAGGTATGATTCAAATGACCCTCTAGGGAGCTTTTATCAGACAAAGTTTATTTAAGAATACAGTTAGCACATAGAAAGAAAATTAGCAATAACTCTTACCAATTACAACCAAGGGAAAGAAAACAACCATGATATTGCATAAACCTTAATATCTAAACGTACTGTTCCAATACAACAAACCTTCTTATAAACATACACCTATCCTAGGTTGAGCACAGAAAATAAGAATGCTCATGTGGCTTTGTAGATCAGTAATACCTGCTGTGAATTAGTCCTTTGGATAGAAGATTGAAACTCTGGCTTCTCCAAACTGAAAATCCCAGCACCATGTGGTGGAGATAATGCCACTACTGCCCTCCAGCTCTGAGCTAACAAAGAACTTACGTCAGAATTTTCACTTTAGGAAGGCAAGGAAACCTGCTTCCAACATAGCAGAAGTTCTAATAACAGGGAGACTAAATGTACTGCTGTCAGCAGGGAGTCCACACACTTTCCAACTAGCCATGAACCAAAACTGAAAGTAAAAAACTCTTGTCACCTAACCTGTCAATCATTCTTCCCCTTAAAAAATTCAAAAGGATAGTAATCTCGTGAAACTCCAGTTCATTGCATTAGATCCACATTAAAAATAAATGAAACCCCATTTAAACCATTGAAGCAGCAATAAAAAGACATCTAATCAGGCAACTTGGTGTCAGTAACAAAAACAAAAGGCTTGCTTACAAACTGCAGAGAACATGATTAGAAAAATACATTTCTTAAAGGCACAACAACATCACAAACCCCATTTAATGGAAATGGCCAGGATGGTCAATAAAAGAAAATAGAGCTACCATGAAAACTCCAGAATAGAGAATGAGATGACTGTTCATTTCTTCAATCTCTTTCTCACACTATTGATCTCATGTATTTCTCTTCTGGCCATTGCTCGACAGACTGGAGGGGCTGATTGTGGACAAGTCCCCAGGACCGGATGGAATACATCCGAGGGTTCTGAAAGAAATGGCGGAGGTGATAGTGGATGCCTTGGTGGTTATTTTCCAGACGTCGCTGGATTCCGGGGAAGTGCCGGAAGATTGGAAAATGGCTAATGTTACGCTGTTGTTTAAGAAGGGTGCCAGGCAAAAGGCGGGGAATTATAGGCCGGTTAGTTTAACGTCTGTGGTAGGTAAAATGTTAGAATCTGTCATTAAGGAGGAAATTGCGAGGCATCTTGAAGGCAATTGCTTGATAGAGCAGACGCAGCATGGTTTCATTAAAGGGAAGTCGTGTCTGACAAATTTACTGGAGTTCTATGAGGATGTGTCTAGGGCGGTGGATAGAGGAGAGCCGGTGGATGTGGTCTTTCTGGATTTTCAGAAGGCGTTTGACAAAGTACCTCACAAGAGGTTATTGCAGAAGGTCGAGGGACATGGAGTTGGGGGTAGGGTGTTAGCGAGGATAGAGGATTGGTTGTCAAATAGGAGGCAGAGAGTGGGGGTCAACGGGTGCTATTCGGATTGGTGGATGGTGACTAGTGGAGTGCCCCAGGGGTCGGTGCTGGGGCCTCAGCTTTTTACCATTTATATAGATGATCTGGAGGAGGGAACCGAGTGTAGGGTGTCGAAATTTGCTGATGACACCAAGATTGGGGGAACGGCAAATTGTGTGGAGGGTGTGGAGAGTCTGCAGAAGGATCTAGATAGGCTGGGCGAATTGGCCAGGAAATGGCAAATGGAATTTAATGATGGCAAGTGTGAGGTGGTCCACTTTGGTAGGAATAATGGTAGGAAGGACTATTACTTACGTGGCGAAAAACTGCAGCAGGCGACAGTGCAGAGGGACCTCGGGGTCCTTGTGCATGAGTCGCAAAAACCCAGCTTGCAGGTGCAGCATGTGGTCAGGAAGGCGAATGGGATGCTGGCCTTCATAGCGAAGGGGATTGAATATAAAAGTAGGGAGGTCTTGCTGCAGCTGTATAGGGCATTGGTGAGGCCGCAGCTGGAGTACTGTGTGCAGTTTTGGGCGCCGCACCTGCGCAAAGATATTTTGGCCTTGGAGGGAGTGCAGAGGAGGTTTACTAGGCTGATACCGGAATTGAGGGGGTTGAGCTATGAGGAGAGGCTGAATAAACTAGGCTTGTACTCGTTAGAGTTTAGAAGAATGAGGGGAGATCTCATTGAGACGTATAAGATGATGAATGGGATGGATAGGATAGAGGTGGAGAGACTCTTCCCACTCAAAAAAGACAGTAGGACTAGGGGGCACAGCCTCAAGATAAAAGGGGGGCGGTTTAGAACGGAGTTGAGGAGGAACTTCTTCACTCAAAGGGTGGTGAATCTCTGGAATTCTCTGCCCGTTGAAGTGGTGGAGGCTGCCTCGCTAAATATTTTTAAGACGCGGGTTGATGGGTTTTTGATAAGAGAGGGGATTAAGGGTTATGGGGAGAGGGCGGGAAGGTGGAACTGAGGCACGACAGATCTGCCATGATCTTATTGAATGGAGGGGCAGGCTCGAAGGGCTAGATGGCCTACTCCTGCTTCTATTTCTTATGTTCTTATGTTCTTATTTCTGCCCTACCTAGCTTTTCTTTCCTTATCCTCTGCCTGCTTTTTGCAGCCCTGCACGGCTACGCATCCTGACTACTTGACAATATGAGCAAGACGAAATGAAGGCTGAACAGTAACAGGTACCCAAGTCTGTTAATTTAATTAATTTTGACCTGAGTTGATTTATTATTGTCACATGTTTTGGTATACAGTGAGAAGTATTGTTTCTTGCACGCTATACTGATAAAGCATACTGTTCATAGAGTACACAGGGGAGAAGGAAAGGAGAGGGTATAGAATATCGTGTTACAGTCATAGCTAGGATGTACAGAAAGAATAACATAATGTATAATAGATCCATTCAAAAGTCTGATGGCAGCAGGGAAGAAGCTATTCTTGAATCAGTTGGTATGTGTTTTAAACTTCTGCATTTCTTTTCCGACAGATGAAAATGGAAGAGAGTATGTCTGGGTGCGTGGGGTCATTGATTATTCTGGCTGCTGTTCTGAGGCAGAGGAAAGTGTGGATGGTGTCAATGGATGGGAAACTGGTTTACGTGATAGACTGGGCTATGTTCACGACCCTTTATAGTTTCTTACGATCTTGGTCAGAGCAGGAGCCATATCATTAACTTATAAATATATAATAAATAAAATGAAATGAAAAATATATATAACAAATAAAATAAATAAAAGTACATCTATAAAAATATGCAAACAAATGAATAAACAATTTAAAAATAAGAGGTCTGTCTCTTTCTGAGTTGAGAAGTAGTTTTTTCTCTCAGTAGCTTGTTGGTATGTGGAATTCTCTTCCCCAGGAAGCAGAGGAACCTGGTTCATTGAATTTATTCAAGGGGGAGTTTGACAGTTTTTTGATAGACAAAGGACTCAATGGTTAAGGGGGTCAGATAGCAAAGTGGTGTTGAGACCACAACCAGATCAGCCATGACCTTATTGAATGGTGGAGCAGGCTTGGAAGGCTGCATGGTCTACTCTGACTCCTAAGTCCTATGTTCTTATCCAAGTCCAGCTTCAGGAATGGTTGGAATCTTCTTTTGTAGAGTTCTTAAGGACTGAGTACACTCGAAAGCAGTCAAGGTGGAGTTGGATAGGAGGGCAAACTCCAATTCTGTGGAGTATTAAAGTGCCAGTATTAAATGACTAATGTGAATATGAAATTTAAATGGGGATTTAAAGTTACTGCATCAATTATCTGTTAAATCATTTCTGTTAAATCCTTCTTTTAAAATGTGATTGACAAATCACATATCACTACATTCCAGATAAGTCTGAAGCCAGCTGTGCATCCACTAGAGAGCAGTCTGTTAAGATAACTGTAAAGTGAACTAAACCTGTTAGATGAAAGCAGAATACCTTTCAAACTGTACTTGACACCTCTTGATCTCAATCTCCCCTCAAAGGGTTCAGTGGGTCAAAGAATTCCGTCTGGCTAATGGCGATAACTGGTGAGTTCTGTGCTCTGCAACAAACTTGTGGAGACAATCATGACATCAATTGTCAGCATTATGTTGACTTGACACCTCGCCCAAGAATTCACATCAATGGTGGTTGATATATGGTAAGTGCTGAACAGGTAGAAAATTTCAATGACTATATTTGGTGTGAAGTAAGACTTGGGCGGGATTTTACGGCTTCACTGGACCTGAGGCTGAAAAATCCTGCCCGAGGTCAATGGACATTTCCATTGTCCACCCCTCGCCTGCTCCGGTTCCGTGGCAGGTGGGGTGGTAGAATTCCGACACTTGTCTTTAACGTCCCTGCCTAGCGGAAACAAGAAGATGAGGGAGGACGAGGGGGTGGGGGGGGAGGTGCATGTTGGGCAGCAATTAGAATGAGGAAGGAATTTACTACTTTTCTGCCTCAATTTGGTTGACTTCCAGGATCCTCTTCCCCATGCTGATGGGTTTCTTTTTTAATGTGTATCTGATGTCAATGATGTCATTGATCAGCCATTTTAACCTATGTCTTGAAATGTGGTGCATACCCCTGTAATAGGTCTTTGGAGGCTGAATTCCCTTTCAACAAAATCTCTTTATTTACAAACTCTAACTGCAGAACACAGAGTGCTAGCAGTTAGCAATCTACCTCCGGGGGTGTCAGAGGAACTGACACTCCTGGTTAAGTACAAGGCAAAAGATTCCCTGATTGGCCTATCAATTAGACCTTAATCTGGGATCTCATATTCCATTAGGCCAACCTCAATGGCTTTATTGAAATCATTACAAGTCCCTGAAAGCCAAACCTACCTGGACCAACAACCAGGCCCAGTGAGGAACGTTTTAAAAAAAGTTGCCTTATGGGCCAGGATGCACATGATTGGAACCTTGTCTGCAGGCAGTACAAAAGCAAAATAGTGGGTCCATTGTCTATGAGTCTGTGGTTGGCAGGGTCACAGCTACTGAGTGGGGTCACAGCTTTTGGTTGGAATTCCCTGCTGCCAGCATATATTCTGAAAATCATCTCCTGACCATCATGTTCACACTGCCCTGCCTTAATAATTGGTCTTGACCCAAAGTGTAGGGGAACCCAAGATTCTTACAATAGTCAGCAAAGGTGATGTTTTTAAAGAATGTCTCTTTAATGCAAATGATTGCCCAAACTAAGGACAATTTTATGCCATGGAGATTTCCTAACTGTACTTGGGTTGAGACTATCCAATATCATTTTACTAGGTACTTTACTGCTGTAAGTAAAAACATCATCGATTTGTCTGTCTTTAAACTCAGGTAAACACAGTAAGAAGTCTCACAACACCAGGTTAAAGTTCAATAGGTTTATTTGGTTGCAAAAGCCACTAGCTTTCGGAGCGCTGCTCCTTTGTCAGGTGAGTGGGAGATCTGTTTACAGAGCATATAAAGACACAAACTCAATTTACAAAATATTGGTCGGAATGCAAATCTTTACAGGTAATCAAGTCTCAAAGGCACAGACAATGTGACTGGAGAGAAGATTAAGCACAGGTTAAAGAGATGTGTGTTGTCTCCAACTGGGTTAGTTAGTGAGATTTTGCAAGGCCAGGCAAGTTATGAGGGTTACAGATAGTATGACATGAACCCAAGATCCCAGTTGAGGCCGTCCTCATGTGTGCAGAACTTGGCTATCAGTCTCTGCTCAGCGACTCTGAATTGTCGTGTGTCGTGAAGGCCGCCTTGGAGAATGCTTACCTGAAGATCAGAGGTTGAATGCCCGTGTTTTTATACTCTCTGTTTGGTAACAGAACTCCCACTTACCTGACAAAGGGGCAGCGCTCCGAAAGCTAGCGGCTTTTGCTACCAAATAAACCTGTTGGACTTTAACCTGGTATTGTGAGACTTCTTACTGTATTTACTCCAGTCCAACGCCAGCATCGCCACATTTAACTCAGGTTGGAGAGATGAAAGGTCAGTGCTCTCACAGACTGTGCCACACAGTTTCCTAATGATTTATGAAGTGGACTGATTCTGTTTTAGAACTTCTTTAGCATAGGGCTGAGGTAGTTCTCTTGACAATTTAAAAGTTGATCTCACTTTAACCCAGGTCTCTTTCTTTCTTAGCAAACCATGATAGCACAGTGGTTAGCACTGCTGCCTCACAGCGCCAGGAACCTGTGTTTGATTCTGGTTTGGGTCACTCTCTGTACAGAGTCTGCACGTTCTCCCCGTGTCTGTGCGGGTTTCCTCCCACAGTCTGGTTAGGTGCATTGGTCATGCTAAATTCTCCCTCAGTATAACCCAAACAGGTGCTGGAGTGTGGTAACTTCATTGCAGTGTTAACGTAAGCCTACTTGTGACACTAATAACTAAAGTTTAAGCAGACACAGAGATTGTGATGCGATTTCAAAATAAGATGAAATGCAAAGAAATCCAAAGAAATGCAGGGTGTGCGATACTCCCCAAAAAATTCTAAGTATTGAATTCATATAAAAACTGAAATAAATCATGCTGGTTTTTCAGCAGGAGTTTCAAGAAGAATCTTGCACATTCTGTGCACTGCAGAGAGCGTTAACGTAGTTCACTCCAGAAATCAGTGGGTGTGGCCTATTTCCACCTGAGGGGCCGGCAGCATAACGCTGAATGGGCCGGTGCGCAAGCGCCAATATCACTGGCCAGCCTTGCGACCCCCTTTCAACCCTCCCCCATGGCCCAATCTCTGGTCTCCCAGACATGTCCGGGTAAGCCTCGAACTCTCTCCGGCCCATCTCAATTTCCCACCTCCCCCACCAGCAGTACCAACGCCCCCATTCTGCAGCCCCAGCCCGGCAGGCTCTCCCTCCCACCCAGATGGCTAGCCTGGATCACTGGCCTCCCTTTCTCCCCCCACCGATCCCGACTGCAGAGTGGCAATGGGACCCCAGACGCCCACAGATCGCCCTAGAGACCCTGCCCCCATTAGACAATGATGGGCAGCGCCAAGCTGCTCCCTGGGCATTGGCACTTTGTCCCTTGGGCAGTGTCAGCCGGCCCAGGTTGGTAATGCCAAGGTGGCAATGCCCAGGAGGCACTCTCTGGCTCCCAACCCTCAGGGGGACCTCAACTGCACCACCCCTTCACTCCATCAGGGTTGGGCTGCCAGCTCCCCATTAGTGGGAAGTTATAGGAAATCCCGCTGGAGGGAAATACTCCTGTTCGCGGATGGGGGTGGGGGGTGGGGAGAGGCTAATGAGCCTGGAGACTTCAGTCCTGGGCCCGTTAAAGGCATTCAAAATAGATTTGAATTGGCTGCTGCATAGATTAGGTAGCTCAGCGCCAAGCAGAGCTGGCGGCATCGGAAATCCAGTGCTGTGAGCCGGGCGGAGGCTCGGACACCAAGCGCGAATCGTGTAATTTGGCCGCCACTCGAGCCCGCTACGCTAAAATAGCAGAACAGCGGGATGAGAGAATCACCCCCACAATCTAGAATAGATTCTTAAAAGCAGGGTAGAAATTTAGTGTTTAGGATTTGCTTTCTAAAAATAAGCTAAAACGTTTTCTAAATTTCCCCTGTCCTGGCTGAGTTTGGACTTCAGACACCACTCTTCCGAGGAAATACAGTAACAGGCCAGTGAAGGAAAGTGAATAGAACACAAGTAGAAAATGGATCTGCTCCACAATTCAAACGCAGGCTGAAGGAGATGAGGAATGAAGCTTCTGAATTTCGAAATCCCAGTTTCACTCCCTGCAAGCCCCCCTCCACAGATGTTCCCGTGCCAACCTCAAAAGTAACTGGAAATGAGGTGCATAAAATGGTATAAATCGCAACTCACCGGCAACAGATGCAGTGACCATTAAACAAGTGGGAAACAAAATGCCCTCTGTTTGCAATGAACTCTGAAAACACGGTTGACTTATTTTCATGTCAGGACAGACCCTGTAAGGAAATAGGCTGGGGTAAAAAACAAGCAAGTAAATGCTCTATATTGTTAATTACAATTATTTATTTCACAAGAAAGCTGTAATGTAATCTCCGTATCCTGTATCAGAGCTGCGGCAAGCTACAACTGGTCTTTTTTTCCAGAGGAAATGTTATGAATAAAGAAATGCACCTGACAAAATACGCAGGCAGCTGCAGTTCCCCCTCAACTTCACCGCAATGAAGCACACAACTTAAAATGTTTTTAATTTTTTTTGCACCATCTACTTCTAGTTTTAGGATTTGCAGAGATTCCAACAGCTTAATTGGAATACTGGTCCCCAACCCCTGCTGAATAATATACACAGCGAAAGCCATCTGCTTGTTCACTGAGCACTATATCACTCTTCACACATTCCTAACTGACAGACCTGGGTCCACCATAAACTCTTTGCAATGAGCTATGGAACTGCATGTGTTGGAACCGGAGTTTTTGGAGCCCCCGATTCCTCAAGTCGATGTGAAGTGCTGTCACTGTGATTGCCAGATGTGGATGAAAGCAGCAGCGTATTTTATTGTTGTTTTCCTAGGAACCGGAGAAGGATTTTTATTGCGAAATGTCCAGAATCAAAACAAGTCCTCGAGAGAAACTGCTGTACCACGGGGATTTTCGGAGGTGCAAAAACGATACAGATTAGTCAGCTCATTACTTGTGAACTCCCCGGGCACAACAATGTGCAAGATTTAAAAATCATTTTAACCCCTTTACTACTGAAAGGCTTCCAGTGTTCAGAACTTCCTTTCCATGGCTTTGTTTTAAAGTACATTAGATAAGTTTGACAAAAGTCAAGTCGGGTGTTCATTGTATGATAGTATCGAGGCACGTACCCAGAAGAGGTATCTAAAATTAGGAAAATGATAAATCACTGATATACTAACACTGTTCCCGACCTTTGATTGAGTGACAAAACTGCATCATATGACTTTTTTGCCTATGGGCTGGAAACTGTTCTTGCCCTTTTTAAAGTAAACTTCCTTGATGATTTTAATTACAAAGCCTTTTGCTTTTGGTTAGCTGTTGAGGGGAAAGTGCAGGAGAACACAGCAACTCCCTGCTTTTTGGGCCTTTGGGCCCAGTAAATGTTTATGAGCTGCCCAGGTGATTATTTCAATGTAAATTTTAAGGGAAGGTGTGATACCTCAAACAAATTAACTCCAATGTCCGTAAGTAATACTAAGACCCCTATAATTAATAAAGAAGGGAGCCTTCCTTCTCACAAGTTGATGCTGGATTTCAGTCCAGATCCTGGAGCTAAAAGGAAAGTGTGTCGATTTTGTGCACCATTATTGAATGTTTCTTGGCATTAGTGAAGGATTAAATGGATATCTTGCTGCCATAAGGATTAACACAATCAAAGAAACAAATGTTGTTTTTGTGGGATCTGTATTCTCTAAATTTCATGAAGCAACTATGGAGAATGCTCCACTACCCCTGGAGAGGCGATGGTCTAGTGATGATATGTAATAGAAGTAATCAATGTCTGGTCCGCAAAACAATGCTTCCTAAATCACAGAATGTTAACAGGGCACTCAATGCAATCCAAAAACACATTAAAGATTCTTCAACTTACAAAGCCCTATTTGCGTATGTATCAGACTACATACATAAGCAAACAAGGTGATAAAAGCCCTATTTGCGTACATAAACAAAGGTATACGTGCCAAACTGCACAAGCAAGTAACTCACGTAATCGCGTGAAGTACTCGGGAACAGCGCGTGAACACTCTCAGGACTGTCATTGATTGGATATCAGAGCAGAGGAATGAGCCTGATCAACTCATTCCTCAGCCTTTAAAAAAAGGGATTCCCATTGTCTCGGTGGACGCTCAACCGTGGGGTAAGCGCGCATCGCCCGGTCGTTATCGGGACAACGTGTTGGTCCTTCACCGAGACTGAAACGGGCTCCCCAGTCGTTGGAAGGATGAAGGCACAGTCCTGATGGTAAATATACGTAACTGTTCTTCTGTATACTGCAATTGTAGCTGTTCTTCTTCTTGAGTGTTGAAAACTGTGTGTATAATGTAATTGTATACCATAGATAAATAAGGATAGATAAGTAAAGATAAATAAAGGTACGAAGTGTGAACCTAATCTTGTTGTGTACCGAATCATTCTCTCACTCTCTTGAGTCTCCTGCAAAATTATAACTTTCGTACCATAACATTTGGCGTAGTCGGCAGGATCTTGTGTTTTGCAGCTGGGAGAGAGAGAGTATTTGGTTCGGTGGCAACAATGTTTAAGGCAATGTTTAAGAAAAGTAAGAAGGGGAAAGAGTATGTGCCTGAAGTCTTGCCTGAATGGGATGGTACTCCCTATCAGACGGTGGCACGACTCATACGTGTGGGCGGGGGACCGCCCCAATGTTGGTCAATAGCTCTGCAGGGAGCAGATGTTTCTGCGCTGGAGGAATGTCTCCAGAAGGTCCCTGTAAATGTAAAGGATCCGTGGAGGGGTTTGCAGGACCGCCTATGGATCGTGTTGGCTGCCTACAGAAGGCAGCATGAGCGGGCTGGCCAGCTGTGTGAAGAGTTAGATAAGGTTAGACAAGATTTTATGGATGCCAAGGGGCAAGCCTCTATGGCCCAAACACAAGTTGAGCTGCTTAGGTGACGATTGGAACAAGTGACAGGCGTAGCTGAAAAGGCTGCGATGCAAGTTGCTAAATTGAATGCTAAAAAGAAACGAACACCCAATATAAAGAAGGTGCGAGCCTTTGTGGCCACCGCGCTAGCCGAACAGTGGGACCCCTCCATTTGGGAAGGAGATATTTGGGAGTCAGAAGGGGAGGATGATGATTTAGATGATGATTCTACCCCAGTGCAGGTCAAGCCTATAGTGCGACGGCGTATTTGTCAGACGCCAGATGGTAGGATGAATAGAGCAGATGTGTATGAAGACTATACACAACAAGAACTGTCAGACATAAGAGAACGTATGCGACAGAGATCGGGGGAGCCGCTTGACCGATGGCTGGTGAGGCTGTATGACCAAGGGGCTGGACAGATAGAGATAGATAGCCAGGATGGACGGCATTTTATTGATTTATGTACTGATCCCGTGGTACGGGGAGCAGTGAAAACGGAATTGGATCTGTTGCAACATGACACTACCCTATTAACTACTATGGCTAAGGCTGTCATGTTGCGACATCCAGATCCGGGGTCTTGGCCCCAAAAAGAGGGTCCGTGGCATACCTTGATGGAAGCAGTCAACCGAATGAGGGAATTGGGAATGCGGACTGCTGTAGAAACCGGGCACGCGAATGAATTAGATAATATGCCCTTTACTGCTTCTCAACGGAAGGCTATTATTAAGACAGCTCCCCCGCAATATAAAGGGGCGGTTATGGCAGTATTATTAGGGGCTGAGATTTCAATAGGAGAAGGGGCGACGAGATTAAGAGAATTGGGAGACATGGGTGACTGGGAGGTACGAGAGTCGGCGTCCTCCCAGCGGGAACTGCGGGAACGAGGTTCGGGACGGTCTGTGAAGGGAGAGAATATAAGTAGGCGACACTTGTGGACTCTCCTTCGGCAGGCAGGTATAGATGCTTCAGAGATAGATGGCCGCCCTACGATGGAGTTGTGGCAACTTGCCAAGAAAAAGGGGCTATGGAAAGGGGAAACGGCAAAACGAACAGCACGCGTATCGCTAGCTGATGAGGGACTAAAGTTCCCTAGTTTGTGTCAGTGTAAGTGCAAACAGAATCTGAATGAGGAGCAAGAGACTCCAACTTCCTCTTCAGAGTTAGAAGAGGAGGAGGAGGTGGAAGTGAGAGAGGTTAAGAGAGGAGGTAAGCGAGAAAATAAGAAAAGTAAGAAGGGGAAAAACAAGTCAGGAAGAGGGCACTTGTATCCCATGCAAGAGCTCCAATATTTTGAAGAGGAATACCATTAGGATGAAGGCCAAGCCCCCGTGGTGTGTACGGCCACTACATGGTCTTGGGGTGACATAAGACCATATGTATTGGTACGTATACATTGGGCTTCGAACAATATACAAACGGTTAGAGCCCTAGTAGACACGGGAGCGGAGGCCACTTTAATTTACGGGAATGTAGATAAATTTAAAGGGGCTCCTATGACAGTTACGGGGATTGGGGGACGATCCATTAGAGCCGTAAGTACTCGACTAATTTTGGGAATAGGGAACCTCCCTACCAAAGAATACACAGTTCTGATTACACCTATCCGGGAATGGATAATAGGAATGGACATCTTACGAGGAATGACACTATACTTAACAGATGGGTGTTACAAATTTGGGGGGAGTATCCAAGCCCGGCCGGTACAAGTAGGCAGAGTAAAAATGCCCCCCTTCCCTATTCCTATAGCTACCAAAGTAATACAATTAAAGCAGTACCGGATTCCTGGAGGACATGCTGAGATAACAGAGACGATCAAAGATTATGTAGCCGCCGGAGTTTTACGGGGAATAACCACACAGTGGAACAACCCTATCTGGCCGGTGAAGAAATCAGATGGGTCATGGCGGATGACAGTAGACTATCGAGCCCTCAACAGACATACACCGCCATTGACGGCTGCTGTGCCGGACACCATATCTATTATAGAACGAATTCAGGCACAAGGGGGAGAATGGTATGCGGTCATCGACTTAGCAAATGCCTTCTTTACCATTCCAATACCAGAAGATAGACAGGAACAATTTGCTTTTACATGGGATGGGAGACAATATACGTTTACCCGATTGCCACAAGGGTACTTGCATAGCCCCACAATTTGTCATCGCATAGTAGCTGAACATCTGGACGAAGTGAACCTTCCTCCAGACATGCAACTATTGCATTATATCGATGACATAATGCTACAGGGAAATAGTGAGGACGAGTTGAAACAGCAACTGAACTATCTAATAAAACACATGAAGGAAAAAGGGTGGGAGATTAACCCCGACAAAGTGCAAGGGCCGGCACAGACGGTAAAGTTCCTGGGGATACAATGGAATAAGGGGGAAAGGGAGATAGTGCCGAAGGCTAAGGCAAAGATATTAGGGTTTGCCACTCCTCAGAATAAGACTGATGTCCAGAAGTTTATTGGAATGTTTGGATATTGGAGACAACACATTCCTCACTTGTCCCAGATATTAGGTCCGTTGTACAGAGTAACCCGGAAGAAACATGATTTTTCCTGGGGACAGGAACAGCAGGCAGCCTTTGAATTAGCCAAAGAATCGATACAACGAGCAGTATCTTTAGCACCAATGGTAGAGGGTCCGGTGGAATTACAAGTATCAGCTACAGACACTTACGCCAATTGGAGTCTATGGCAAAAGGACCGGGGTAAGCGGCGACCGTTGGGATTTTGGTCCAAGAAGCTCCCTGATCCTGGTTCGCGGTACCCTCCTTTTGAGCGACAACTCCTGGCCTGCTATTGGGCATTAGTAGAAACAGAGCAATTAACCCTTGGGCGAGATGTGCTACTCAGACCTAAGATACCTATCATGACTTGGATACAGAGTAACCCCCGTACCCATAGAATAGGGGGGGCACAAGAAGCCAGTATATTAAAATGGAAATGGTACATCTCTGACAGGGCTAAAGCAGGTCCTACTGGAGTATCTGCCTTACATGAACAAGTTGCTGAAGCTCCCGAAATGGGTGAGGAAATGGTAGAAGTTATTCCCATGGAAGAATCTCCGGTAAAATGGGGGAAGCTATATCAGGAATTGACAAATGGGGAAAAACAGTGCGCCTGGTTTACGGATGGTTCCGCCAGGTACATAGATGGAAAGCGTAAATGGAAAGCGGTGGCTTATAACCCTGCTCTGAACCAGTTATTGAAAGTAATGGGTGATGGGAAAAGTAGTCAATGGGCAGAGTTAAAGGCAGTTACTATGGTGTTAGATCAGGAAGGAATAAGGGAATGCCATCTCTATACTGACTCATGGTCAGTTGCGAATGGGATGGTGGTGTGGATGACTACGTGGTATCGACACCAGTGGACTATCCGGAGTAAAGAAATTTGGGGAAAAGACCTATGGCAGTGTATATGGGAAAAGGTACAGATAGTGCGAACGACTGTGACTCATGTAAGTGCGCATACTAAACGAACATCGGCTGAAGCATTGCATAATGCTACTGCTGATCAGCATGCTAAAATAGCTGAAGTACAGGTACCATCAACAATGGGAGTACAGGCAGCAAATTGGGCTCATGAAAAATGTGGACACCTAGGAGCACAAGCCACATATAATTGGGCGATTGATCGAGGAATCAGTATTAGTATGGATGAAGCTCGCACGGCTGCTCACCAGTGCACTGTGTGCCAGCATTATCAGAAGAAGGGAATTCCACAAGTAGTTAAGGGTCAGTTATCAAAGGGAAAGGAACCAGCCCAGATTTGGCAAATGGATTTTGTAGGTCCTTTACCGGAAAGTGGAGGATGTAAATACATTTGTACGGCAGTAGATACATATTCAGGGGTTCTGATAGCCCTTCCTTCAAAGCATGCTAATCAGAATGCAACTCTGAAAACCCTACACCTGATAGAACAATATTATGGTATACCGTTGCAAGTTCAAACTGATAACGGTACCCACTTTACCGGTCAACGGATTAAAGAGTGGTCCGATGACCATAAAGTAGAATGGATCTACCACATTCCGTATTATCCCCAAGCTGCAGGATTAATTGAACGAATGAACGGGCTATTAAAGCAACAACTTCGAAAAGGGGGAGAGGGAAATAATCTGGCTAGGTGGCGATTCCGTTTGGAGGACGCGGTCATGCGGTTAAATAATCGCCCTTTGTTCAAGGGACAGACTCCTCTCCTTAGAATGAAGATTCAGAATGTAGAAACAGAAAACATATTACATCCTGTTAAAATTTGGCTGATGCATGATACCGCAAAAATGCCTATAAGAGGGACACCAGAAGCAGCTGGTCTTGATCTTTACGCTATTAATGCGGTCACTCTTCTCCCGCAGCAGAACACTGTAATTGAGACTGGGATAGGTATACAGTGCCCCAAAGGATTTTATGGACAGGTGGCTCCGCGATCTAGCCTAGCCCTTAAGGGGGTTATTGTAATGGCTGGAGTGATCGATGCCGATTATCAGGGCACGATAAAAGTAGTATTGCATAATTTGTCTGACCAACCGATCCCTTTAGAAGCTGGGGACCGTATTGCTCAAGTCTTGATAAAACCTGTACACATGGGACCATTAGAGCAAATCCAAAAGCCAACACAAATTACCTTCAAAGGAGAAGGGGGATCTGGTTCTACAGACAAACCAGGAGCTAAGGTGTGGGTAGAACAATCCGAGGGACCTCCGGTTCCCGCCGAGGTTATAGCACAAGGACATGACAACACAGTAACTATAATGAAACCAGGAGAGGAGAAATGGGTGAACGTCCCTGCTAACAAATGTTATTTACGGGAATCCTAACCTGTCATGTGCAGTTTTTTTTTGTTACACAGAATCATGAAGCAACTATTACCACTGCTGCTGTGCTGCTTGGAATTCCTGAGTGCTCAGGCTTGGACCCCCGGTGAGGAGGCAGTTATGGGATTAGGGTTGTGGGGCACTTGGCCCACGAGGGACGAACAACGAGAACAGGATAATTTCACCTGCCCTGCCAAACAGACCTGCGATCCCGTACTGTATGTGCGACCCGGAAGAGACTGCGAAGTTTATTGCATAATGGACAGGATTAAGTCAAAGTGTAATATTACCATGAATGGAGGAAAATATGGAACATTTCGACTGCATTATGGATAACCTTACATGCAGATAAAACGATGTGCAATGATATTCTTTGTTCTGGTATATGGGAACAATATAATGTATCTAATTATGATCGCATGTGTCAATATCATACTGTACCAATTATTGCAAAAGGGGCATTTTGGATTTTGCAATTACGAGGAACGTGGTTAAATATTGATACCTATCATACATATGATATATCTGATTGCTATGTGACAGACCGAGGTCGTATTTGTTCATTACGAACAGGATATGATAATTTGTGCCTACAAGGACAAGGCGTGTGTAAATGGACACACCAGGACCCGAAAGACACTTTGTTTGAAGTAGGGCCTCATACACTGTGTGTGGCCACTATGGACCCGCATCCGCAATTACCCTATTATCCCTATTCGGGTTGTGTAAAAAAAGTTTATATTTGGTCGTGGCATAATCGGACTTACTTCCTAACCAATTATTCCACGACGGATGCAATGACCTCTATACAGTGGGATGTGCTTCATTCAGATTATTCCATTTCTTTAGAAAATCAACAGCAAATTTTAAATCAATCCAAACAGTTGGAGCAGATGGCCAAAACACATTATCATAACGTTACCAAATTAATTATTCAAACCGCAATTGCAGGACAAAAATTGAAGCACCTTAGTAAAATTATTGAAGAAGATTCTGCCCACTCATGGTGGTCTTTATTTGAAGGATGGTCGTCACAGGCACAACAAATGTGGAATATATTAATACATCCTATCGTTATATTATTAGTATTCATTATTATCTTAACTATTAGTAATATATGTATTTGTCGTTATTTACAAAAATTAAAGCAACGAGCAGTGTATGATGCATTGCTTCGCTGACCAAGGGCCGAATGTAATAGAAGTAATCAATGTCTGGTCCGCAAAACAATGCTTCCTAAATCACAGAATGTTAACAGGGCACTCAATGCAATCCAAAAACACATTAAAGATTCTTCAACTTACAAAGCCCTATTTGCGTATGTATCAGACTACATACATAAGCAAACAAGGTGATAAAAGCCCTATTTGCGTACATAAACAAAGGTATACGTGCCAAACTGCACAAGCAAGTAACTCACGTAATCGCGTGAAGTACTCGGGAACAGCGCGTGAACACTCTCAGGACTGTCATTGATTGGATATCAGAGCAGAGGAATGAGCCTGATCAACTCATTCCTCAGCCTTTAAAAAAAGGGATTCCCATTGTCTCGGTGGACGCTCAACCGTGGGGTAAGCGCGCATCGCCCGGTCGTTATCGGGACAACGTGTTGGTCCTTCACCGAGACTGAAACGGGCTCCCCAGTCGTTGGAAGGATGAAGGCACAGTCCTGATGGTAAATATACGTAACTGTTCTTCTGTATACTGCAATTGTAGCTGTTCTTCTTCTTGAGTGTTGAAAACTGTGTGTATAATGTAATTGTATACCATAGATAAATAAGGATAGATAAGTAAAGATAAATAAAGGTACGAAGTGTGAACCTAATCTTGTTGTGTACCGAATCATTCTCTCACTCTCTTGAGTCTCCTGCAAAATTATAACTTTCGTACCATAACATGATATCATTAGACTATTAGTGCAGAAACTCAACTAATGTTCTGGGGATCCGGCTTCAAATCCTACCACGTCAGATGGTGGAATTTGACTTCAGTAAAAAATATCTCGAATTAAGAAACTACTGATCACCATGAAACCATTGTCAATTGTCGGAAAAACCCATCTCGTTCACTAATAGCCTTCAGAGAAGGAAATCTGCCGTCCTCAGCTGGTCTGGCCTACATGTGACTCCAGAGCCACTGCAATGAGGTTGACTCACAACAGCCCTCTGAAATGGTCCTAGAAAAGCTACTCAGTTGAAGGGCAACTAGGGATGGGCAATAAACGCTGGCCAGCCAGCAACGCCCGTGTCTCACGAATGAATAAAAAAAACCCTGCCGATCACTTCAATGCACATGCCATCCTCCATCTGTTTCCCTGAATGTATTTGTGAGTTTTCAGGTAAAATTATCAAGAAAAGCTGCATTGGGCATCTCATTGGTACCTGTATTTCACCTGTATTATTATGGTGAGGCCTAAAGATAGGCTCAATTCGGTTCAGGAGCCTCTCACAATTGCTGTAGACTGCAGAAATCAAACCGAGTTTGGGTTGCTGAAGAATTTAGGCCAAAATAACTTTTTTTCTGTAAAAGCTTATTTGGAGATAAATATTTATTGGAATATAGGAAATGAGGCTCTTCATGCTTTCACTTCACCAATAAATGAAGTGATTGCATGAGTGCTTGAAATGGTATGAAAGGGAGTGAAAAATAGTTGTGACAACTGATGATGAAAGCATTTACTAATTTTAGAATACCTACAGTGCAGAAGGAGGCCATTCAGCCCATCGAGTCTGCATTGACTCTCTGACAGCACATCCTACACAGGCCCTATCCCCAAAACCTTGTTACTTAGTTCACTAATCACCTTAACCTACAGATCTTGGGACACTAAGGGGTGATTTAGCATGACCAATGTACCTAACCTGCACATCTTTGGGCTGTGGAAGGAAACTAGAGCACCTGGAGGAAACCCATACAAGCACAGGGAGAATGTGCAAATGCTACACAGACAGTGAGCCATGGTGGGAATTGAACCCAGGTCCACTGGTGTTGTGAGGCAGCAGTGCTAACCACTACGCCTCCCTAAATTTTAAGGTACCTGTCTATGTGGTCTACAAATTCTATCCTTTCTTTTTCACTGAAACAAATTAAAGGCTTTTTGTCCTCACTAATTCCCTCAGCTAATTTGTTCTTCCCTCTCCTCCTCTCTAGAGGGCCTTGACTGCTCTGGGTGAAAAGATTACTTCCCAACTCTTTCTTAATTTTTTTACCGATCCATGCACCCCCAGTTATTGAACTCAACTCTTCTTACAGAAATAGATCCTTACATTCTACTCTATCTAAGGCCCTTAGAATTTTGCAACTTAAATTAACTCTCCCTCAGACTCCTCTGTTCCAAAGGGAACAGTCCAGTCTACCCCTTCCTTCTTCAAAGCTAAAACTATCCATTTCTTGCAACATCTGAATAAATCTCCTCTGTCCCCTCTCGAGAGCAACCAAATCATTCCTGTAATGCAGTGGTTAGAGCTGTACGCAGTACTCCTGCTGTGGTCTAACGCATGTTTTGTACATTTCCAATTCTCCTGTACTCTCGGCTTACGTCAATAGAGAAAGGTATCTTGTATGCCTTCTTGACCACCTTATTTACTGGCCTTGGGAGACTGTGAAGTTTGCACGTTCTCCCCATGTCTGCTAGGATCTCCCATTTCTGACTCTTTGGTCACCTGCCTAACAGTTCATTGGTTCAGCTTCTTTTATTTTGTTCATTTGATTTGAAAATGCTTAAGAAATTAAGGCCAGAATTCTACGTTGCTCAGACGGATGCACTCCCAATCCGGAAGAGCGTGAAATAGTGCAAAAAGAGACTGCTGTGTCTCCCAGTGTCATCACGCACTTGTACAATATTTTGATTGGCACGCTCGAGAGCCAGGAGTGTGCCCGCCAACAATTAAGTGGGTGCTTTAGCTCACTAAGGGACTGAATGACTTCAATTTTTTGCGGCTCGTCTGCTCTTATGATTGGCACGCAGGCCAAATGGCCTGGCAGCTTTTACATTTTAACTTCAACCTCGATCCAGGGCAGGATGAACTGTCCTGGCTTAAATAATTGGCCAACCAGCGTGAAATGGCGTTCTGAAGCTGACTGTAGCTAGAAGTTTGTTTCGCGCCTACTTCCAGGTCCGCTGAGTGCGTGTGCCCGATAGAGGAAGAATTCAGGCTCAAGTTAGTGTTGTTGCTCAGCACCCCTCCTCCCACCCCCATAAATTGAAAAATGGGGCTGGATATTACAGAGGGTTTTCCCTTGCTTCCAATACCTCCAGTTTTGACAGGGCACCTCGATGCCACATTTGATCAAATGATGCCTTGATGTCACTCTCACCTCACCTCTGGCATTCAGCTAATTTGTCCATGTTTGAACTAAGGCTGTAATGAGGTCAGGAGCTGAGTGACTTTAGCGGAATCCAAACTGAGTATCTGTGAGCAGACTATTGCTGAGTAAGTGCCACTTGCTAGCACTGTTGGTGGCCCCTTCCAACACTTTACTGATGATCGAGAGTAGGCTGATTTAGCAATAAGTGACCGGGTTGGATTTGCCTTGCTTTTTGTGCATAGGACATAGCTGGGCAATTTTCCATGTTTCCAGTTAGATGCCAGTACTGGAATACCATGATTAGGAGTACAGCAAGTTCTGGGGCACAGATGTCTTCAGTACTATTGTCAGAATGTTGTTAGGGTCCATAGCCTTTGCAGTATCCATTGCCTTCAACCATTTCTTGATATCATGTAGAATGAATTGGATTGGCTGAAAACTACCATCTATGATTCTGGGGATTTCTGGAGGAGGCCAAGAAGGATCATCCACTCGGCACTTCTGGCTGAAGATTGTTGTGAATGCTTTAGCCTTGTCATTTGCACTAATGTCTGGCTTCCTCTATCATTGAGATATTCCTCCAGTCCGTTGTTTAATTGTCCACTGAATGTGACAGGACTGAAGAGCTTAAATCTGATCCATTGGCTGTGGTATCGCTTAGCTCTGTGCGCTTACACTATTTGGCTTGCAAGTAGTCCTCAGTTGTAGCTTCACCAGGTTGCCATCTTATTTTTAGGCATGCCTGGTACTGTTCCTGGCATCTCCTCCTGCACTGAGATACTGTATTTGGAAGAGTGCTTGAAGCAACCTGGATGTTGAGCCCTAGACTGACAACGAGCCTCTGGAGTCATCCGTTAGGAGGCAGATGTTGGATATACAGTTTGAGATACATGGAGATGGTACAGATATTCCAGAGCAGCAGTGTGCCCGACTGCACTGAATCACTTGACAGTTATAGTTGTTGTATTACCTGGTCGAATGGTTGCTAAGGCCAGTGGTGATGGAAATGCTGAAAGGGCTGGCTATAAATATCCAATCTCCCCTGAATAGACACAGGGGGCTGCCAGAGGATTGGAAAATGGCAAATGTTACACTCCAAGAAAAAGTGGCATAACACTCCTTGGAACTGGGGGGTGGTCAGTTTACTATCAATGATAGGTAAGGTTTTGGAAAAAATAATAGGATTAAAAAAATCAATGGACACATGGTTATTTAGGAGAATCAACAGATTTGTAAAAGATGAATTATGTTTGATTAATCTGATTGAATTTTTTGATGAATAGGGATGGCTGGTGAAAGGAATGTTGTAGGTATTGTCTACATGGATTTTAAGGGTGTTTTTGGCAAAGTGCCACATAAAAGGTTGGTTAACAAAATTGCGGCTCATTGAATAGAATAGTAAGTGTCAGCTTGGTGTAAGGACAGAAAACAATGAGTTGTGGTAAATTATAGGTTATCAGATGGAAAGGGCATAAGACCCTCAGATGGAATTTAACACAGAGATGTTTAAGCTCTTGGGGTGGGATTCTCTGGATGCGCTCGCTCCAAAACCGGAGAATCCCATCCGAGGTCAGTGGACCTTTGTGTAGTCCGCACCCCACCCGTCATGATTCCCGGGGCAGGCAGAATGGGAGAATCCCCCCATGTACTTTTGCAGAATGGATAGGGATAGACAACTTACACTTAATGATTTTCTGTAATACTGCCATGCTATAGGTCTGTGGTTCATTATTTGGCTAATCACACACCTCCTGTTCGTGAGAATGGAACCTTTGAGCTAATCCTCAGTGGCAGACTCCAATCCCTGGAAGCCTTTTCATACAGTAAGAAGTCTGGCAACACCAGGCTTAAGTCCTCTTAAAGAGTGGCCTCTTTAAGACTTGAACAGCAGGTTAGTTGTAAAGACTCACGTTCCAATTAGTAATCTGTAAACTGTCTGTGCTTTGTATGCTCTGTCTGAGGCCAGAACTCTCCATTCACCTGACGAAGGGACTAACCTGAAAGCTTGTGAGTCTATTATCAAATAAATCGGTTGGACTAAAACCTGGTGTTGTCAGACTTTTTACTGTGTTTACCCCAGTCCAATGCCGGCATCTCCACATCAAGCCTTTTCTCGGCCATAGTATTTGGAGAATTCAACCAACTGTGTCATTTTCAATCCGAAGCTTGTTTATGGAAATCGCAATTCGGCAGCAAACTATGATAAATAATAAAAGTTAGGATGAGAAACTGATGTCATGGAAAAAGGCCATAAAGGTCTTGCAGATAGTGCCCACACCCCACCTGCCCCCAGTGAGCTGACCTTAGTCTGCATAGAACTTGGAGATGCCAGTGTTGGACTGGGCTGGACACAGTAAGAAGTCTCACAGCACCAGGTTAAGTTCAGGTAATCGCTCCACTCAGCTGATGAGTGCTCTAAAAGCTCATGATTCCAAATAAACCTGTTGGACTTCAACCTGCAGTTGAGAGACTTCCTACTGTGCGTAGAACTAGCAGCGGGGCTCTCTGTGAATACATTTCTTCCCCTTAATATTTCGAAGAGTTTTACTCCCAGATTGTGAACCTGCCTTTTTTTTTACAGATGCTGATGGAGCTGCAGCACATTTCCAGTATTTTCTGTTTTTATTTCAGATTCCAACATTTATAGCCTTTTTAAAAAATATTTATCCTGCCCCTTAAATGATCGGTTATGAACAAAGAAAAATAAAAAATGTAACATGAGAAAAGCTTTAAACTTTCCTGTATTCCCACGGTCTTATTTAAGTTGAAAGATTCTGGCTGTGGACTATGTCTCTCCTAGTAACTGCCTGGACTGTTATAATTTGCCATTAGACCTGAAGTCATAGAATCATAGAACCCCAACAGTGCAGAAGGAGGCCATTCAGCCCATAGAGTCTGCACCAACCACAACTCCACCCAGGCCCTATTCCTGTAACCCCACGTATTTACGCTGCCAATCCCCCGATTAATTTAGCATTTAGCAATCAACCTAACACACGCATCTTTGGAGTGTGGGAGGAAACTGGAGCACCCAGAGGAAACACACAGGGAGAATGTACAAACTCCACACTGATAGTGACTCGAGGCCGTGAATCGAACCTGGGACTCTGGCATTGTAGAACCATAGAATCCCACAATGCAGAAGGAGGCCCTTCACCCCATCAAGTCTGCACCGAACACAATTCCACCCAGGCCCTACCCCCATATCCCTACATATTATACCCACTAATCCTTCTAACCTATGCATCCCTGGACACTAAGGGGCAATTTCTTAGCGTGGCCAATCAACCTAACATGCACATCTTTGGACTGTGGGAGGAAACCAGAGTACCTGGAGGAAACCCACACAGGCAGGAGGAGAATGTGCAAACTCCACACAGACAGTGACCCGAGCCGGGAATCGAACCCAGGACCCTGGAGCCGTGAAGCAACAGTGCTAACCACTGTGCTACCGTGCCACCCTGAAGCAACAGTGCTACTGTTCCCCCCCTCAAAGATGATAACGCACCGTTAACAGAAGACAACTATTGTTAATTTGTGATATGGCTGGACAATGCTTTGCGATTTGCAATTTTGTGAGGTTGCTGTGACCCAGCATGTTAAAATTTTGTACGGAAATATCATTAGTCTCAGCATTCCACACCGGTATGTGATATCATCCATTGTTTTGCCTATGTGGGTCTCAGAAACTTAACACTCAAGGTTATGCCAGCAGAACAAATCTTCCAACTACTGCTTCGTACAGTAAACAGTTAGATTATTGTTGCACGGTAATCAGTTTGGAAAGCTCCAAGAAACCGATGAAAGAACCAGGAAAGTTTCATTTGGTCTGATTCCAGCTGAATGTTCTGTCCAGCTCATTATTTTCGATTGAGAAAATTAAGCCTTAATTAACATTGGAGACAAAATAAAAGGCCAATTTTTATTTTTTTAAAATTTTTATGCTGAACTTTTACTGCTGCAACATTGTTGGCAGGCAAATTGTTGATAGACCACCCATTGTCTGAAAATTAGGATCCAGCCATTTTGACATGTTTTACAGATGTTTTGACATTCTTGTCATAAGCAACATTTTGATTTAACTATTCCTGCATGATTGGCGAGCAATTTGTGCAGCAAAAGCTTAGTTTGTATTTATGGTGAGACTATTCTGGGTGAGATATTTGCCATGATGTGGATATGCCGGCGTTGGACTGGCGTAAACACAGTAAAAAGTCTGACAACACCAGGTTTTAGTCCAACCGATTTATTTGATAATAGACTCACAAGCTTTCGGGGTTAGCCCCTTCGTCAGGTGAATGGAGAGTTCTGGCCTCAGACAGAGCATATAAAGCACAGACAGTTTAGAGATTACTGATTAGAATGCGAATCTTTACACCTAACCTGCTGTTCAAGACCTGAAGTGGCTGACAATGTGAGTGGAAGGAGCACTGATCACATGTTAAAGAGATGTGTATTGTCTCCAGACAGTACAGTAAGTGAGGTTTTGCAAACCCAGGCAAGACACGGGGGTTACAGATAGTGCGACATGAACCCGAGATCCCTGTTGAGACCGTCCTCATGTGTGCAGAACTTGGCTATCAGTCTCTGTTCAGCGACTCTGTGCTGTCGTGTGTCGTGAAGGCCGCCTAGGAGAATGCTTACCTGAAGCACCTTCTTTAACATGGCATCTATAACCTCTTTAACTTGTGATCAGTGCTCCTTCCACTCACATTGTCAGCCACTTCAGGTCTTGAACAGCAAGTTAGGTGTAAGAATTCGCATTCTAATCAGTAATCTCTAAACTGTCTGTGCTTTATATGCTCTGTCTGAGGCCAGAACTCTCCATTCACCTGACGAAGGGGCTAACCCCGAAAGCTTGTGAGTCTATTATCAAATAAATCAGTTGGACTAAAACCTGGTGTTGTCAGACTTTTTACTGAGATATTTGCTCCATTGTTTCTTTAGCAGTGACGCTGAAAAGTTCTCCTCACAAGGACGGTAATATACCTTCAATAAGATTCAGTTGTGTTTTTAAAGACGGGATTGGAAAAAGCTTTGTGATTTGGATGCCAGTACTTAACATGGTGAATGTTGTTAGAAAATATCATTGGGACTTAATGTTCCTCTTCAGTGATGGCAATAATCTAGTATGGTCAAAGATGGCATCTATGATTTGTCTCTAATTTGACACAAGTTGTACTTTTTCGTATGACTGGAGAAGTCTGATTTTCACAAGTTTGATTTCCCTACACACAGGACACTGGGGTGGAATTTTACTAGCACGCCCCACACATTGATGGCAGGAGTGAGCTGATAAACTCGCGTGAGAGCTGGGAAATCAGATCACACCTGATTTCTGGGCCCTCACAATCTTGGGAAAGTTGGATTTTCAGCGACACCAGCTTCTCACCAGAAATGGTTAAATGGCTTAATAAACTATTTAAATTTGTTGAAATTCTCTCTTACATGTGATTAGTGAGCCCAGCGATCAATCATACGGTTTCACTTGCCCTTATAGCCTTGCAGGGAGAGGTTCTCTCCGGCAAGGAAAACACCAGCTCCGCATGAATGGGGAACAGTTGTGTTGCCCTTGCTGGAACTGCCAGAGACCATTGAGGAGCTCTGGGGAAGCCAAGGGTATAGGGGAGTGCCCTTTGGGCAATGCCAGCCTGGCATTCCCAGTCTGGCACCTTGGCTCTGCCAGCCTAGCACCTAAGTAATGCCCTCCAGGCATGTGACACTGACCACTGGGTGATCGATGGGGCAGTGGACCTGCTGCTGCTCTGCAGATGATCAGATCAGAGAGGGAGGAGGGCCCCACTCTGCATCATGATTGGCCTGGGTGGTGGTGAGGGCAGAGGGGCTGCACTTCAAGCTGTATGGTGCTCATGATAAGCCATGGACCCCTGTAGTTGCAGGAGGGACTTTGTTCAGGCTGTGTGCAGCAGCAGGGGCCTGACAGCCCCCTCTCTGTCACACCTCTGCTGCTGCTACTATGCATGTACGAGTCAGAGTCTGCACATGAACAGTAGCTCCTTCTGCAGTTGCTATTGCACATGTGCAGACACAGAAGTCTGTGCATGTGCAATAGCACCCTCCGTAGGTTGGCTGGTGAATTAAGTCCGGCCTACTGCCTGCAGCAGCTTGAAATGGTGTAGACCATTTTTCTATGCACTATGTGCACAAGACTGGCCGTGAAAATTCATCCAATAAAAAGATCTGCAACTTTCCTATTGTCATGCTACCTGGATACTTAGAGTCATTCACGTAAAATTCCACCCCAGATGTCAGAGTGACCAAAGGACAGATGCTTCCTTGATTTCCAATGGACCCTCTTTATCTTTGGTTAGCCAGATATGACTGGTCTCTTGTACATCCTTCATTTTAATCCCTCCACCATTGTGGCTTTGCCTTTAACTGCCAAGGTAGTAAGCTTTGGAATCCTTTCGCTGAACCTCTCTATTTCACTGTTCTTCTTTAAGATGCCCCTTAAAACCTATCTCTCTGACCAAGTTTTTGGTGGGCTGTCCTAATACATGTATCACCTTAACTCCTGTGCAGCGCATTGGGATGTTTTGCTAATTTAAAGATGCTATATAAATCCAAGTTATTGTTATTGTTGTTGTTGCTTAATGGATTGTTGTGTCATCCTGGACCTTTTTTTTGCCAATTTTCCCTGTCATAAACTGTTGGAGAAATTCATAGTAGGTTAGCGAAATCTCAAATAATCAGGGGTTTAAGTCACCAATAAAACACTAACAATAAATGAAATGACTTCAGATCAGACTTACAAGCTAATAGTGGAATGGCCTACATAAAGACGCATTTTAACACAGTAAGAGATTTAACTAAGTATGAGATTTTGAACAAATATCCCTGACTTAAACATGTATTTTGATATTTTAGAATGTATTTTTGCTGCATGTTAAAGAAATCTGTACACTTCAGCCAAAAGCAGGTTGCCACCAAGCCTAATGGGTAAGTGGCATATTAACTGTGATTGACCTGTATTGAAAATGATTGGTTCATAACTAACAGAAGGCGGGAAATGTAAGCTTGAGAAAGGTATAATTGACCTGTCTGATGCACTGTCACCTTGGAGTGGTATTGGAATGCCCAAAGCCTTCTCTTGTAGTTAGGCATTGTACTGCCCAATGCACATTCTCCCATCGATTGTTGATTACATAGGAACATAGAACAGTACAACACAGTGCAGGCCCTTCTGCCCTCAATGTTGTGCCAAGCTATGTCCGAACCCAAGATCCAGCTATCCCACTCCCTATAATTCTGGTGTGCTCCATGTGCCTATCCAATAACGGCTTGAATGTTCCTAAAGTGTCTGACTCCACTATCACAGCAGGCAGTGTATTCACATCTCAACCATTCTACGTGAAGAATCTACCTCAGACATCCCTCCTATATCTCCAACCATGAACCATATAGTTATGCCCCCTAGTAACAGCTACATCCACCTGAGGAAATAGTCTCTGCACGTCCACTCTATCTATCCCCCTCATCATCTTATAAACCTCTGTTAAGTTGCCTGTCATCTTCCTCCACTCTAAAGAGAAAAACCCCAGCTCCCTCAACCTTTCCTCATAAGACAGGCCCTTCAAACCAGCAGCATCCTGGTAAATCTCCTCTGTACTCTCTCCAATGCTTCCACATCCTTCTTATATTGAGGGGACCAGAACTGCACACAATATTCCAAATGTGGTCTTACCAAGGCCCTGTATAGTTGCAGCATAACCCCATGACTCTTAAACTCAAACCCCCTGTTAATAAACGCTAACACACTATAAGCCTTCTTCATGGCTTTATCCACTTAGTGGCAACCTTCAGAGATTTGTGAATATGAACCCCAAGATTTCTCTGTCCCTCCACGTTCTTCAGAACCCCGCCATTGACCCTATAATCTGCATTCAAGTTTGTCCTACCAAAATGAATCACCTCGCACTTATCAGGATTAAACTCTATCTGCCACTTTTCGGCCCAAGCTCTGCATCCTATCAATGTCTCTTTGCAGCCTGCAAGAGCCCTCCACCTCGTCTGCTACTCACCAATCTTGGTATCATCAGCAAATTTACTAACCCACCCTTCAGCCCCTTCTTCCAAGTCATAGATAAATAATAAAGATACATCAGTCACTACACTTCCACGAGTCTTCATATTGGCCCAAGTCATTGATGATACTTAGCCTTCAGAGAATCCTGCAACATAAGCATATGGATCCATGAGTCAGTTGCCATATTTTGTTTGATCAGTCTTTAGACAATCATTCTACTTCGGAACTGACCACTTTAAGAATGTTTGCCAAACTTCAGCTCATTGTAAAATACCTCTTTGGACACCTGCAGTGTGCTATGCAAAGAACAGAGACAAAGGCAAAATACTGCGGATGCTGGAATCTGAAACAGAAAGAGAAAATGCTGGAAAATCTCAGCAGGTCTGACAGTATCCGTGGAGAGAGAATAAAGCCAACATTCAAGTTGGGATGATTCTTCGTCAGAGCTGAAAAAAATGAAAGGGACAATTATGAACAAGCCAGGACATCTTTGATTTGTTAAAAAGCCTTTTCCCCCCACAATTTAGTGGAGGAAGCTCTTGGTAGTGCTAATATTTACCATGCGAGTGTAGTTATTAATAAGCCGAATCTTGCTGCCTACTGACTAAAGACAACAAAGGGGAGAAAAGGATATCATAGGAAAAAGCAAGAGAAAACTACCAATGCAGACCTTCCTTCATGCATCATTGAAATTTATACTCCATTAGGTTAAGCAAGAATTACTCTTGATCAGATATACAGGTATAAATTGCTCCTTAGCTGTCGGTCAATGGTTTTTATTTTAAGCAGTGCAACCTACGCTTGTTGTGTTATACACACAAACATTTTTGAAAAGAAAAGCTTTTTAAAACATTTTTTCTGCTGGTTATAACCCTTTTTTCCCTATTAACAGGCAAAGAAATCCTAGCATGTTAATACTATTCGCTGAAGACTGTCACTGGCCTGCTGATGCTAAATGTTAATACAATTCGCTGAAGACTGTCACTGGCCTGCTATGAAACTGCATTTTGGACAATTCGGGTGGAATTTTCCTGTCACACCCACCATGGGAATAGTAGTGGGCGGAAGTGGACACAGCAAAGGTCCATTAACCTCAAGCATGACCTTTCGGTCTTGGGGCAAGTGTGGCAGGAAAATCCCACCCTTCAACTTTGCATACGTTCAATGAGTTGAAATCAGAAAGGGAAGCCAAAGAACACCCAATTTAGCTAGCTAGTTCTGAAATTAAAGGGTATCTCGGCCACTCACTCCTTCAAATAACTGTCCAATCCTCCTGTAACATTTTTCAGTTTATCTACCAACACAATTACTCTGGGAAGGTGATAACATATGAGATCATCAAAAGTAGGAGCTCGAGGAAGCCATTCGACCCATTGAACCTGCTCCATCATTCAAAAAATACTAGCTGATCTGATTGTGTGGCAGTAGCTTTACTTTCCTGCCTACCCTTCATAATCTGTCCAACTAGCATTGAATATTAGTGCTCCACTGCCTCCATAGAAGAGAATTCCAAAGACTAATGATCCTCTGAGAGAAGAAATTCTTCTTCACTGCAGTCTTAACTGGGAGACGCCTTGATTTTTAAACCCTAGTTCTAGATTCTTCTATAAAAGGAAACATATCCTTTCAACACCTACCTTTCCAAGCCTTTACGGAATCTTATCTATTTCAATAAGGTCACCTCTATTCTTCTAAACTCCAATGTTAATAGTCCCAATCAGTGCAACCCTTCCTCAATAAATAATCCCTTACCCCAGGCTTCAGTCTAGTGGACCTTCCCTAAATGCCTTTCAAGGCACGTATAACCTTCCTTAAGTAAGAGATCAAAACCATACTCTAGGCACAGTCTCACCAATGCGCTGTAGTTTACATTTATTTATTAGTCTCACAAGTAGGCTTACATTAACAATGCAATGAAGTTACTGTGAAAGTTCATTAGTTGCCACACTCTGGCACCTGTTCAGATATGCTGAGGGAGAATTTAGCATGGCTAATGCACTTAGCCAGCATGTCTTTCGGACTGTGGGAAGAAACCAGAGCACTCAGAGGAAATCCATGCAGACATGGGGAGAAGGTGCAGATTTCACACAGACAGTGACCCAAACTAGAAATCAAACCCAGGTCCCTGGTGCTATGAAACAGCAATGCTAATCATTGTGCCACCGTGCTGCCCCTGTAGTTATAACAAGGCTTTTCTGCTTTAATACTCCACTCTACTTGCAATAAAGGTCAACATTCCATCTGCCTCCTAATTACTTGCTTTACCTGCATGCTAACGTTTTGTGGTTCATGTAAAAGACACCCAGATGCCTCTGTACATCAGAATTCTGCAGTCTCTCCATGAAAATATTATTTTACATTTCTATTCCTCCTGCCAAAGTAGACAACCTCACATTTTCCCATATTATACTTCATTCTGCCAACATTTTACCCACTCATTTGACCTATTTATATCCTTTTGCAGACATTTCCTCACCACCTTTCCTTCCTATCTTAATAGGATCGGCAAATTTAGCTACAATATAGCCAGCCCCTAAGCTAAGCTAAGTCATTAATATAGATTGTGGATGATTGAGGCCCCAGCCCTGATCCCTGCTGCGCTCCACTAGTTACAGTTTGTCAACCTGAAAATTACCCATTTATCCCGACTGTCTGTTTCCTGTTAGTTAACCAATCCGCGACCCATGTTGATCTATCACTCCAAACAGCGTGAGTTGTTATCTTCTGCAGTAATCTTTTATGTGGCCCCTTATCGAATGCCTTTTGGAAATACAAATGCACTACTCGTTCCCCTTTATGCACCTTGCTTGTTATGATCCTCAAAGAACTGTAATAAATTTGTCAACTATGATTTTCCTTTCACAAAACCATGTCAAACATTCACTTCCCACTGCTAAAGCAGTAAACTCTGAAATTCCAAAGGAGAATGTATCACTCTGTAAGGGGTCAGTATTAGGGAATGGAATACAGAGTTTCTGACCAATAGAATAAGTAGCTCAAGTTTCCTGTCAGGTGGTGTGGGTGGGGGTAGTTCCTGGGTAACTTATATACCCTGTCTATTTCATCCTTTTAAGGCTCTACTCTAGTCTTGATTGCTCAGAACTCAGTAATAGCCACAAGAAAAATGTTCTGAAGTAAAGATATTTTATCCCAAAGGGGCTTGATTAGTATGTTAAACCTAAGCATTTATTTTTCCCTTGGGAGCTATCGAAACATTTAAGTGATATTCCTTTTTGGCTCTCTCTGGGTCTGTGATGAGGCATTGAAATGTTTAAAGCTTGCCTTGACAGTTTGGGTAGGCTACATCTGCATACAGATGTGGGGTGTTCATCCTGATTACGTTCACCTCCACAAGTGGCTGTAAGTTTGGAGGCATTTCATTGCCAAGGGTGGCTGGAGGTTCTGTTCTGCCACGCATTGGTCAGTGAAATCGTGCTGTTCCGAAGTGTGAAGCTTTTCAATCTGTGTCTTCCCTTTTCAGAACCTGAGCCTACGAATACAATTAGTTGAAAGGATTTATATAGATAGCGGAATCAAAATCAAAACCCTGGACATACTCTCTACCACCTTCTTCTGTTGGGAAAAAGAAACAAAATCTGTGATCCTGTACCAATTGACTCAAGCACAGCTTCTTCCCTGCTGCCATCAGACTTTTGAATGGACTTACCATATATTAAGTTGATTTTTCTCTACACCCTAACTATGACTGCATCCCCTCCTTTCCTTCTCCCCTATGTACTCTATGAATGGTATGTTTTTTTCTCAAAGCACAAGAAACGATACTTTCACTGTGTACCAATACGTGTGACAATAATAAATCAAATCAAATTAAATCAGATCAAATTAAATCAAATCGAATTACTAAATTTTAGAGAATAAGAGGAAATAACATGTGACAATAATAAATCAAATTAAATCAAGTCAAATCAAATCGAATTACTAAATTTTAGAGACTAAGAGGAAATAGGTATGTGCTGTGTTCATTTTATGTCCAAAGAAACAAGTGCAAAGCCTGCCAATTTAGCAGTGGAATGACCAGCAGATCATCCATACAGATGTTGCTGCACAGCCAGTGCAGGACCCATTTCTTGTGTGTCACTGCAGGGCTGAGTCTGGCCCCAAAAGCTTCCACATTCCTCGATGTCAGCTGAAATACTCTCTCCAATTGGATAGCATTAGATAGGGTGTACTACCAAATGATTCGGATAGTCTGTAGAAGCCACAGAGCTGGGAGTTGTGTGAAGTTGTACCATCTTTCCAGTGGAGACGGGAGAAAGAGATCAGTTACGTCTTTGGTGATTTGAGGCACTGAACTCAAGGTTACTCACCTGAAAAGAAGAATATTTTCAATTTTGTATCCAGAAATGGTCTCAGACATCAGTCTCTGAGATATGAATAATACATCGAAAGCCTTAATTTCATTGCAAGGTCAGGGAAGATTTTTCTTCATTGTAGATGTTCGTGGTGTATGCAATAATTTCACTGGAATTCACAGGACATCCCCACTCAAGCAGAGGCCAGGGACCAGGGTGGCACAGTGGTTAGCACTGCTGCCTCACAGCACCAGGGAACTGGGTTCGATTCCCATTTTGGATCACTGTCTGTGTGGAGTCTGCACATCTGCCTCACGTTTGTGTGTGTTTCCTCCAGTTGCTCCGGTTTCCTCCCACAGTCTAGGTTGATTGGCCATGCTTAATTAACCTTTGCGTGAGGGGGAATAGCAGGGTTAATGTAAGGGGTTACGGGAATAGGGCCTGGGTGGAATTGTGGTTGGGACAGACTTGATGGTTGAATGGCCTCCTTCTACGTGATTCTATGTGACCCAGTGTGTACATCCATCTCCGAAGCAACAATTAGAACCACTTTGCTGAGACTAGGATAGGGAATGGAAACAACTGGAAGGGTTTGTATTACAGAATGTCATTTTGAACACATGTGTTCTTATAAGCCTTTCCTCCTATATAATTGTTTTACTGGCATCTGTTGAGGGTTCTGACCATGTGATGGTGAATTTTTCAGTCTGCGAGAGGGTGACCTGTAAGCAAGACGTGTTTTACTGGTGCTCCTGTTTTCATAGTTATTACTGTTCTCCTGAGTGACTGTTATTGTTAAAGTTCATTTTTTATTTACATAAATAAGCTCCTTCTTTTAAACAATGCATTGAACTACCCTAACTGTGCTCTCAAATCACTGCAGTTTGCTAGTGCAGTGTTTGTGTTTCTATATTGACAATCCAGAGAACTTGGGCTGAATTTTCATTTAACTGAAGAGGCAAGACAGGAGGCAGGTGAAGCCACAATTCTGATTCCTCGAGTGGCATGCTGGTTTACTGGTATGCTCCAACCAATAGGCCGTTTTGGAAAATTCTGGATCAATGGATGGTCGGCAGGTTGGGGGGAGTTGGGGGGGTTGGTGTGCGGATTGGGGGGGATTACGAGGGGAATGAGGGGTGGGGTTTGGGGAGGTGGTGGTGGGAGGGATAATTGTTATCTCCCTCCAGAGGCTGCTTGAAAATTAGGCCAGCTAAGGTGCCAATTAATGCTGATGCAGATTGGAATTTTCCAGTTCCTATCTGATCTCCCTCATCTGCCCCATCAAGCCCGCCTTCTGCTGCTGAAGTAAGAACACATTCGAGGGATGAAGATAGCCTCCTGTCAGCAGACTACAGCTGGGGGAGTGGGGGGTGGAGGGGAGGGGGGTGGGGGCCAATACTGTTCCATTCTGCAAAAAACCCGACCCCGCGCTTCGCATCTGCCCTAACCATTGGGCCAGAGCTGTAGCCTCTGGTCATCCAGTGGAGAGACCTCACCTCTATGATGAGGCCTGATAGCTGTGGCTTCTTTGTATTTATAAATTTGTGAAAGAATATTCAGAGGGCCCTGCCATCTTTAGATGTCCTCTGTTTCACCTACAAACCTCAGCATCTCTGGCCTCTGCTGATGGGAGTGCTGATTGTTCAATGTTAAGAGCTTTCCATCCTCCTGAGACCATCTGCCATCCTCCATTGGATGGGGTTCCCAGAAACAGACACTTCTAAAAGTGTTTTGCCAACATCTCCAGAATTCCCAGAGTTCACCCCAGCATTGGGAAGCTGGAATGAACATAAGAACATAAGAAATAGGAGCAGGAGTAGGCCATCTAGCCCTTCGAGCCTGCCCCGCCATTCAATAAGATCATGGCAGATCTGTCGTGCCTCAGTTCCACCTTCCCGCCCTCTCCCCATAACCCTTAATCCCCTCTCTTATCAAAAACCCATCAACCCGCGTCTTAAAAATATTTAGCGAGGCAGCCTCCACCACTTCAACGGGCAGAGAATTCCAGAGATTCACCACCCTTTGAGTGAAGAAGTTCCTCCTCAACTCCGTTCTAAACTGCCCCCCCTTTATCTTGAGGCTGTGCCCTCTAGTCCTACTGTCTTTTTTGAGCGGGAAGAGTCTCTCCACTTCTATCCTATCCATCCCATTCATCATCTTATACGTCTCAATGAGATCTCCCCTCATTCTTCTAAACTCTAACGAGTACAAGCCTAGTTTATTCAGCCTCTCCTCATAGCTCAACCCCCTCAACTCCGGTATCAGCCTAGTAAACCTCCTCTGCACTCCCTCCTAGGCCAAAATATCTTTGCGCAGGTGCGGCGCCCAAAACTGCACACAGTACTCCAGCTGCGGCCTCACTAATGCCCTATACAGCTGCAGCAAGACCTCCCTACTTTTATATTCAATCCCCCTCGCTATGAAGGCCAGCATCCCATTCGCCTTCCTGACCACATGCTGCACCTACAAGCTGGGTTTTTGCGACTCATGCACAAGGACCCCGAGGTCCCTCTGCACCGTCGCCTGCTGCAGTTTTTCGCCACGTAAGTAATAGTCCTTCCTACCATTATTCCTACCAAAGTGGACCACCTCACACTTGCCATCATTAAATTCCATTTGCCATTTCCTGGCCCATTCGCCCAGCCTATCTAGATCCTTCTGCAGACTCTCCACACC
This sequence comes from Carcharhinus amblyrhynchos, assembly GCF_965287045.1. Classification (NCBI taxonomy): domain Eukaryota; kingdom Metazoa; phylum Chordata; class Chondrichthyes; order Carcharhiniformes; family Carcharhinidae; genus Carcharhinus; species Carcharhinus amblyrhynchos. Next base: position 33,261,911 of record NC_137332.1, on the reverse strand, counting down.
CTCCGCACAATTTGCCGTTCCCCCAATCTTGGTGTCATCAGCAAATTTCGACCCCCTACACTCGGTTCCCTCCTCCAGATCATCTATATAAATGGTAAAAAGCTGAGGCCCCAGCACCGACCCCGGGGGCACTCCACTAGTCACCATCCGCCAATCCGAATAGCACCCGTTGACCCCCATTCTCTGCCTCCTATTTGACAACCAATCCTTTATCCACGCTAACACCAGCCCCATGCGTTTCAATCCACTGTGACAGTTTGCAGGTCTGAATTCAATTTGAAAACATGTCTCAAAACAATAAACTGAAATGTATCATGAAGTTGTCAGGTTTTTGTGAAAAATCAACTGGTTTACTAACTGCATATAGAGAAGGAAACCTGGTGTCCATACTTTATTTAACTTACGTTTCCCATCAGTGTAAAATGGCCTGATAATTCACAATCAATCATCTTATACTATGGTACAAAATCAAATAGCTTCCATTGACTCTTAATTGTTTTGTGAATTTGCCTAGTAAGCCTTGCACCAATATCTAAGGGCAATTACAGACGATAATATATGTTGGCCTTGCCATCAATCCTCACATCTGGAAGCTGAATGAAATGAAAATCTTGCACACTTGGCTTCCCAACTGCAGAGATTTCCGTTCCCTTCTGATTCAGAAACCCCTTACTGATGACTTCCAACTACGTCCTTTGTCCCTAATCTATCCAAATGCATTTTGAGCTTAATAGCAGAAAATTGGACTTGAACTTCCTTCAGCTTTCATTGCAAATGTTCAGAAAATTTGGGGTGAGAATACTTCATTGTTCATTTTTCCCAATTATATGTTGGAATCATGCCAAAAACAGCTTGGAAATTTTGGATCATTGGGTGTTGATCACATCATCATCAAATTGGCTGAAAGGAATCACTGAGCCCAAATGAGTTATCAAATAATTGTATTCCAAGGATGTCAGAATTTATAGTGCAATATGCACATTTCCAAACTGGTCACAAGCCAGCTAAACTTTAACAAAGATTGAGAGGCTTTAAGGATGGCATTGGAAGTCAGGATCTCAGGTAGGTGAGGACAAGTGTCAGGACTCAGTCATTTCTTTCGACTTCTCAATTGATTGTAATAAGGATTTTTTGGGGTAATTTATAAAGATGAATGTAGTAATTTAGTGTCTGAATTTAACTGTTTGCGTTTTGATTGCAAAGAACTCAGACCAATAGGCTTCCATGAGTTTTAACACAAAAGGTGGCACAGTGGTTAGCACTGCTGCCTCACAGTGTCAGGGAGCTGGGTTCAATTCCTGTCTTGGGTCACAGCCTGTGGAGTCTACATATCCTCCCCATGCCTGTGTGGATTTACTCTGGGTGCTCGGGTTTCCTCCCATAGTCTGAAAGACACGCTGGTTAGGTTCTGTGACCATGCGGAATTCTTCCTCAGTGAACCTGAACAGGTGTTGGAGTGTGGTGACTAGGGGGTTTTCACAATAACTTCATTTCAATGTTATGATAAGCCTACTTGTTAACATTAAAATAAACTTAATGTTAGTTTCTATTGAGCTCCAAACTCACCAGGGTAAGAATATAAAGGTATTTAAAAAGATAAGCTAACAAATATATATGTTGCATATATTTGCAACATACATGAACACACATGCAAAATGTCATAAACATTGCCGGGACAATAAAAATTCATCAACGGCCAAAGGTGAGTTGCCTCTGGCGCTGACAAACATGCCAAAGGAGGCCTGGAAAATCTCACCCAATGTCTTTGCTTGCCTTTTTAATGCCTATTTAAAGTAGTTCAATGTGTATTCGGCCAGCTGATGAAAGTAAATATCGCGTAAGCACATCATCATGACAGTATCTAAAACACTGTCAATATCCAGACTTAACCAAGACTTCTGGCTTTTGTTGACTTTTTCACTAAACCTCAGCAAATGATTGAAGAATATGGCGAGGGGTGTGGACTGGAGTGATAATGCGGCGATTGTCAGGGACTGATGGTCTGTTTTACAAGTGGTGAATTTTAACCCCACGCCTTTCCTTTGTACTCAACTGCTGCTCGCATTCCAATTTTCTTTTTTTCTCAATAATGATTGATGGCGGAGAATTCCACAGTCAAACTGGGAGAGCCACCAGCTTGCTTCAGGTATTAAATGGGTATTTTACAGGTAAGGATTACTCCAAATTAACAGAAATAAAGGGTGGGTTCTCCCCTCACCCTTCACTTCCCCTCCCCCTTGTCACGGTGTGCTTTGCGGTGGCACAGGAAATCTGCCAACGACAGGCGGAATCTTCCGGTTTCCCAACTGTCAACAGGTTTTCCTATTGGGTGGAATTTCATTATTTTTTCTAGAATGTCAATTCAGGTGGGGGAAGCGGTGAGAAGCCTCTTGTCCGTGGTATGGGCATTTCCCGTTGAATTCCTAAACAATCTGAAATAAAAAAATCCTGGAGGCAGATTGCAATACATCGTGCTGGCAGGGTGGGTCTTGAGTGAACCTGTTGCACAAGCAACCTTGGCTCCTGACAGGTTGGAGTGCCATTTTCATAAATAAAAAAGGCAACCCCCACCTCGACAGAAGTCCCCCTCCCCAGGGAACCTCCATCCCACAGGCAATGGAGGCCCCACCCACCCAGAGAACATCACCCCCCCCCCCCACCCCGTGCACTCCACACTGCTTAGATCTTGGCCCATTCCCCCTGCACTTACCTATTCTCTCCGAGTTTCCTGTTTGTGAACCTGGTTGTGGGAGGAGTGGGGACAGCAATCTTCATTATGGGGGAATTTTCCAGCAGGGGGGCCTACTAATTATATTTAAATAGATTCAAATGTGATTTTCATCATTGCATGGCTGAACCCCATTATGTCACTGGCGTGGGGGGTGGTGTGATTGTGTGTGTGTGTGTGTGTGTGTGTGTGGAGATGATCAAGTGGGGGAACTCCTGCCACTGTGAGAGCCATTTTGGGACACCCCCCCGATTCTCTGCCTGCCCTCTGCCATTCCGTTGCCAGGGAACCTATAGTGGGGTGGGGGAGGTGGGCAAGTTGCCATCAGCAGGACTGGAAGACCTTGCCAGGAAATTTCAGCTGAAGTCAGTGTAATTGTCTGTTTGATTTATGTGTTCTCCCCATGACCAATTTATGTTTACTGTGCTGAATTCCTGAGAAGGTGGAGATGTCACTTCTATGAAAGATCTCCTTTTGTTGTTGCTGCTGCACATTCCATTGTCCTGAAGACTGCTCTATTAATCATTTACCATTGACCACTGGTGCACAGCATACTTCTTGTTTGAAGGCTATTCATAATGGATGGGTGATGCTTACTTCAATAGAGTACACTGTTATGGCTAGGATGGTTTGAAAGTAGTGTCTAAGTGTAATCTATCTGATAATACCTACCTTGCTTCTCCTTTTCATGTCTTTGTTCTGACTTCTGCAGCTTAAAACTAAATTTTAATCTCATTGCTTGTATGGTAATTTATCAGCATTGAGAACTTTGAATCATAGAATCCCTACAGTACAGAAGAAGGCCACTCAGCCCATCAAGTCTGTATTGACCACAATCCCACCCAGGCCCTATTCCAGTAACCCCACATGTTTACCCTGCTAGTTCCTCTGACAGTAGGGACGATCAATCTAACCCACACATCTTTGGATAGTGGGAGAAAACCAGAGCACGCAAGGGAAATGCACGCAGACACGAGGAGAATGTGCAAACTCCACACAGATAGTGACCCAAGGCCGGAATTGAACCTGGGACTTCAGAATCGAAACTGTGAGGCAGCAACGCGAACCACTGTGCCACCATGCCTTCCAATTGTGTAGGAGCAATAAAAATAGATGATGAATAGTGGGATTTTGTGATTTTGTTGAAAATGATATGACTCAGTAATATCAGATGCCCAGCTTATGGTAACTTGACTCACTCTGCGGTTTATCTCTTTGGTAAACCACTAACCCCGATTTTGCTTCTTATTTCTTCCATATGCTTAGCAATGTTTATTTACTTTATTACATTTTTACTTTATTACATTTTTTAAAAAATGAGATTTTTAAAAACGAATTTAAAGGATTATTCCCTGCTTGGTTAGACAGAGTAACTCTATTGTCATGTAGTATTTGATGAGTTCAGTGTGTAACTGGAGTGGTCGGTCTATATCTTGCAGACTGGTAAACATATTAAGGGAGTTGACAATGTAAACCTTAATTCTATGTTTACTATCTGATAATCCAATAGGTTTAAAATAGGAGGGATTTTAATCTGATGTTAGCTAACATTGATTAAAGAGATTTTAATTTGATTTGATTTATTATTGTCAGATGTATTTGTAAGCAGTATTGTTTCTTGTGCACTATACAGACAAAACATATTGTTCATAGAATATAAAGGGATAAGGAAAGGAAGGGTGCAGATTGTAGTATTACAGCCATAGCTAGTGAGTGGAGAAAGATCAACTTAATGCAAGGTAGGACCATTCAAAAGTCTTGGCAGCAGGGAAGAAGCTGTTCTTGAATCGAATGGTACATGACCTCAGACTTTTGTGTCTTTTTCCTGATGGAAGAGGGTGGAAGAGTGTATTCCTGGGGTGCATGGAGTCTTTTGATTATGCTGGCTGCTCTTCCGAGTTAGCGGGAAGTGGAGTCATTGGATGGGAGGCTGGTTTGCATGATGGATTGGGCTACATTCACAACCCTTTGTAGTTTCTTGCTGTCTTGGTCAAAGCAGGAGACATACCAAGCTCTGATACATCCAGAAAGAATGCTTTCTATGGTGTATCTGTAAAAATCGGTGAGAATTGTAGTGGACATGCCAAATTTCCTTACTCTCCTGAGAAAATAGAGACATTAGTGGACTTTCATAACTATAGCACAGTGTGGAGAAACCTGGACAGATGTTTGGTGACCTGGACACTTAAAAACCTGAAGATCGCAACCATTTCCACTTCATCCATGTTGATGTAGACAGGGGCATGTCCTCCATTACGCTTCCTGAAGTCAATGGCTATCTCCTTCGTTTTACTAAAATTGAGGGATTCAATGACGCTAGTGTCGGGGGATTAGCCAAGAATAGTGGGATTGTGGTTCGTACTGACTCGATGGGCCAAGCCAGAAGATGAGCCTTCTGTACTGTAGGATTCTATGGATTCCAACAATGTTCAAAAGCAATCAGCTTACTATAAATCTGGCCTTTGACAAGTGGTATGGAGGTGCAAAATCTGCCTCAGCAGCACTGATAGAGTTAAGGTTTTGACTTGAATGTGATTCTTAATCAGAAAAGCAGGACTAGGTGAGGTAGACATATTTCTGCTAGTCCAGACACGAAGCAGAGAATAATTTCCTTCTGTACCATAGATTCCTTTGAGCTCTCTGAGTTTTCACAGAGCAAGAAGCGTGACAGTGACTAGTAAATTACAGATAGTTAAATATAACATTCGATTACAGATTCCTGTGTACACTCATGAGAAAGCAATGGGTGAAGTTCATTGTTCCTTTATATTATGTTGATCCATTTGTAAACAAGATAGCGTGACAAAGAAAACACCTATAGGAAGCATGTGCCAAGGGAAATCTTATTCTTAGAATAAGAACACTATATTCATGATCTAAACCGTCTTCATAGTTGGAGAAACTTGTACGATAAATGGTTTTTAAAGAGCTTTCAATCCCAGAGACAATGGAATAAATGATGATCAGTAATAATACAGCAAAAATAGGTCACATCTGTTTTATAGTCTATGCGAATTATATTGTAATGTTTAATTTATTCCTTAAAGCAACAGCCAGAGATGGAACTTTCCTTGGGAATGTTGGAAAACATTAACAAGTATTTTGACTAGAGATTATTTTATTTTGTGTGGTTTTGAAATAGAGCCCAGCTAAGCCTTAAGCAAAGGGACAGTGTTAGGTTGTCAGAAATGAGGTATAATCTCTGGTAATCTTTTTTTAAGTTAGCAACATATTTATGAGGAAGTCAGGTAGAAAAAATACTTTCCACTTCCTGCTTGGATAAATATGGCTGCACTCCACATGACATCCTAATCAATTATTGATCAACTTCATAGAATCCCTACAGTGCAGAAAGAGACCATTTGGCTCATCAAACCTGCACCAACAACAATCTCACCCAGGCCCTATCCCCATATTTTTACCCTGCTAATCTCCCTGATACCAAGTGGCAATTTACCACAGCTAACCTGGAATATGGGATGAAATCAGAGTACCCAGATGAACTCATACAGACAAGGGGAGAACATGCAAACTCCACACAGACAGTAACCTGAGCCTGGAATTGAACCTGGGTCCCTGATGCTGTAAGGCACCAGTGCTAACCACTGTGCCACTGGGTTTTCCAGTGTTCCTAACCTTCAGTTATCAAACAATTTGAAAGGTTAGAGATGAAGAATCAGTTACAGGACAATTGACAATTTATAAAACTAATGTTCTGACTAGATACATCAGAGTGAATAGCAGCAAGAACAAACTGCATTCATATAAGCATCTTTAGTTTGAGAAATCTCCAAATAGGCTTTACAAAGAGGCAAACAGAAAACAGATGCCATGGCATGAGGGTGAAGATTAAGATTTCTCAAAGTTTGTTCAAAGAGATGGACGTTTTGGGTTTTTTTTAGAAAGGGGAAGGATGGTTGAGACTTAAGGAGGGAACCAGGCTAAAGATACCTAAAAGGAATGAAATGGGAATGGAGGGAAATTTAATTTCATTTAATGTACTGAGGGAACAGGAGTCACTGGTGAGGCAGTTTTGATAACTGAGTAAGACAGTGCAGACTGTAGGAGAGATTTGATGACATTTGGAATTTCAGGATTAGTGTATTGTCAAGTCATATGACATCTCCACCAGGCAGCAATTGCTATTCCAAATATCTGTCTCAGTCCTTAAGGTTTAAAACCAGCAGATATCAAATGTGGAAGGAAAACTGCCAATTTTTTGTGAATGCAAACATTCAGTATTTTTACATTTAGGATGTTCACAGGACAGCATCAAATGTTGACAGATCTGGAATTAATGTAGTTACTGAAGTGTATCAAGGCCTTCGTGAATGTTAACATTTCTGAGACAATGATGGATAGCTCAAATTTGTTGGTGGTTACCTTTGTAAATTTGACTATGTTCTAGTTAATAATAGGCAAAACCGGCATTAATGAGGAGTTAAATCATTCCCGGAAGGTCTTATTAACTGGTGCAGGCAACCCTGACAAGCTTGAAAAATTCTCAGAATGGGAAGTTTTAAAATATTCCTTTCTAAAGTGCTTAATTGGATTTTATGTCAGCCAGAAAGTTGAACTGTTGATTATGAAAAGCCAGATGCTGAGACATTCAAGTTTGTTATTGTAACTTCAAATAAATGAGAGAATTCATTTGAGAATCAGTTTTAGATCTGTGTATTTTCTGACCTGCACTTATAGTTCAACATGCTTGTATTGGGGATTCTGGCAGCAGGTGGTAGGGGAAATTATTGGGCAGTGGAACTAGCTGACCCTTGTGGGTCAGAGAGCAGGGTTTTTGGCAGGCTGACGGACAGAGAGGGGAGGTGATGGCCTAGTGATATTATCTCTAGGCTATTAATCCAGAAACTCAGCTAAAGTTCTAGGGACTGAGGTTCGAATCCTGCCACAACAGATGGTGAAATTTGAATTCAATAAAAAAAATTGAAATAGCCTAGCAAGTAAGGGAAACCAGGGATGGGTAATAAATGTGGGCCAGCCAGCAACACCCATGTTCCACGAATGAATAAAAAAGAAGTTGAATGCTGTGAGGCGAGGGAGGGAATAGCAGAAATTCAGGACTTATGAGTTGCAGCATGGTAAGAGCTAATGCCTTGAGACAGCCTGAAGCTTCTGATGGTGACTCGTCTAACGTGAATTGGAACTGTGGTATGGCTGCCGGTGACTTGGCTGGACGAATTGGGTAATACCCCTGAACTTGAGAAGCCACTGTGGCACAGGGGTTAGCATTGCTGCCTCATAACGCCAGGGACCTGGGTTTGATTCCTGGCTTAGGTCACTATCTGGGCGGAGTCTGCATATTCTCCCTGTGTCTCATGGGTTTCCTCCAGGTGCTCTGGTTTCCTCCCACTGTCCAAAGATGTGCTGGTTCAGTGCATTGGCCAAGCTAAATTCTCTCGCAGTGTACCCGAACAGGTGCCGGAGTGTGGTGGCTAGGGAATTTTCACAGTAACTTCATGTTAATGTAAGCCTTCTTGTGAATAATAAATAAAAGCCTCATTTAGAGGAACGTTGCCCTTGTTTCTAGGAGATGAGGCGATTTGGTTCACATGGTCACAGGAAATTAGCAATAGGAGCTTCATCAACTGAACCATCCTACCTGCTGATTAGGGATCAGGAGGTAAAGTCTCTCTCGATAGTTCCTGGGGCAGATCTTGAGCGTCAGTTGTGAATATCCATTCCAAATGATCTTTCTCTGACATTAAGCTTTTCCATTAATATTTATAAAGAGTTGGTGTCATTAGAATAAAGGATTCCTGTTTTACTGACCATTACTAACTGTGTGTGAATCCCCCATTGCGTGGTTTCTAAGTTTAGTGGTATATTTTGCCATTTTACAGTGAATCCAGTTGCCTTGAAGATGCACCAGTTAATGATCTTGACAAATATGTCGGTATCTAGCTCACCATGAACTTTGACTGTGACCCTGCTGGAATTTTTCAGGAATCAGGGAGGTATTTTCAATGGCCATTTCATTTGAGGGTGTTTACAACACCAGGCATGCGTTTAGGGCATCCTCCACATCTGAACAGCTGGAATATCCAGTTGAGAACCTGGGAGGTGCCAGGACTCCACACTGCAAAACAAGATTACATTGCCCCAACTCCACAATGATGGTCTTGTATTTACATTCCTTTGTAGGGCCAGGCCTTGACAACAACGTCGATACCCAGATTAAACTCACATTTGCCACTGACGATGAGCTTTACCTAGCCTGGCTGCAAGTATTTTCACTGACCATGCACCAGATCCCATTACAGACCTGACGCAGGGGCCCTCTAATCTCTGGAGAATATTTACTATCTATAATAGGTGTTGTGGTCATTTCTGAGGATAGACAGGGAACCAACCCAATTGGATTATTCCCACTGCATGACTGAGTTGCTTCAGATTTTTAGGGTGCAAGTCTTTCAAAGACTGGTTGTCGACCCTCCTGGGGGGTGGGGGGAATCAATTGGTCCTCTTCTCCTCCACGACAGCCAACAACCACCCTAAATCTCCTTCCGTGAACCATGGAGCTGCTCTATGAGGTGCCATCTTCCTGGTGTGATTGACTGCGAGTGCATCGTTAATGTTTAAATAATGCTGAATGGTGCACAGCTGTGGCCAGTTTAGGTGAGTCGCGCACTTAGAGCCTCCATGCTGGCGTGATTCACATGGTGGCCCTTTCATTGCACTACATGTTGGAACCTTGCAATATGGAGTGCGCCTTAGTGCCTGGCACAGAAGACCCCATTTTTCTCAGCTTTATGATACTCCGAAATTTTTTGGGAAAATTCCACCCCATCGCCAGAATTCTACTGCCTCACCACCACGGAATTGGAGCAGGCGAGGGATGGGCAATGGAACTGTCTGTAAACCTCGGATGGAAATATCCAGTCTCATTTGAGTGAGGCCATAAAATCCCATCCAATGTCTTCCATCAGGCGTCTCCTTTACCTTGCCGGAATAAGTGAAGGTATTGCTCTTCAGAGGAGAATGAAAAGATTTCTGTTATTCTCTTGTACCAGCGATTTAAATGAATCTCTACTGCAGCACACAAACTATGCCTTGTATTCTATACTTGAATCAATTCATTCAAGCAAAGATGAGCCAATTTCTTACCAGGAAGGTCCAGAACAAGGCTTGATTCATTTCTGCACATCAATTACTCAGCCATCAGATTAAAGAGGACCTTTAGCTTAATTATAATGTGGTTGAACCTCAAAAATATTGCTTACATTATAATTCTTTCTGTGCCACTTAATAATTCATTTCTGCTATGTATAAAATCAGAGCCAGAGTGTTTAAGTCGGGTTTGCCATTATGTCATAGAGCTAAACTTTGCCTTTTGGCATGAAATGGGTTGCACATTTATTTCATTGTAATTAAGAGCTGACTAATGAAATCACAGGAAAACATTGTCCTGAAGTATCAGCCAATCATGACTTATCTTCTGTCAGGATTCCATAATGTTTCTCAGTCAGCTAATGGCCACGCAACTAATATTGATGCCAAAGAACTAATTCTTGTAACTGTGAGAGTATGTGGTTTGTGAAAAATAACTCAGTAACAATTGGGAGAGTTGGTTGCCCTTGGGTGTGTGGGATATAACGCAATGGAATAGCCCCCATTTATCACCCTGTAAACCACCACAAAATACAGTCACCACTAAGAGTATAGAAATGTAGGCTGTGATTTGGCGGCCATGCTAACCATGGGCGCAAATGTTGCTAAACCTCATGATTGGCCAAAAATGGGATTTGCTTGGGCGAGATTTCTGTTTCTGATTCTGCCCTCCCGCCAATGATGCAATCAAATTTATGCCCAGGAAAGGCACATGCCTGATTTTCATACATTATAATATCATGAGTGGTCTACTTCCACCCTCAATGTACCTTCCAGCGTGAATCACTAATGGTTTTCAAAACTTCCAGTGAAGACTGTCATCTCATATTGAGAAAGAATTACAGATATCGCTCCGAAGGTAGAGAGCACATCTAACTCCATGCTGTCGGTAAGGTGGAGAGGTTACCAATGCGTTTTCAGACACTTCCACTAAGCAGTTTGACATATCTTCCTGACATAACACAAGGATTAAGTAACTATCATAATTTAGTTACACATCACGAGGGCAGTAAACACTGAGTGGGAGAATGGCTTATCCTCGCAATAAGGACACATAAATGCATATGTACACCATTTTCAAATGACAAGACCATTCTTATGAACAGCAAATGTATTTACAAATGTGCATTTTATATATATAGTGATTGAACATGACCCAACAGTGATGTCAAAGTTTCTTAGTTTGTCTAACCGTACTGTCACATTTGTCTGGATTAAACTCCATTTGCCATCTCTCCTCCCAAGTCTCCAACTGATCTTGCCAGTTCTCCTCTGATCCTGTGCAACTTCAGCTTCTGCACCAGTCTGCCATGAGGGGCCTTGTCAAAGGCCTTACTGAAGTCCATGTAGACAACATCCACTGCTCTACCCTCATCAATCATTTTCGTTACTTCCTCAAAAAACTATCTCAGACAACTGCAGCAGAGATGGAGAGAACCCGCTAACTGCTATGTCCTGTTGTTTTGATGACTGTGGTGAGTGTTCTGTTGAAGGTCAGGAGTTGGGAGACCTTGGCCTGCTTTGGGTGTCCTACTGGGGGTCAAGTGCAGACTCTTTGCCCTGGACAGCTGGAAGTGATGGGGTCACAGGCTGAAGAGGATTGGGATTGTTAGACACTCTGAGAGTCACCTGGTCATCCATCCCAGGGTCTCCAGCTGCAGGTCCTTCTCCTTGTGAGTGCTCAAGGACCTCTGCCTGACACTCTGATGAGAAGGGGAACCTGGAAGGAGGTGAAGGTGCCCTGGGTTCGAACCCTTGCACAGCAGATGGTGAAATGTGAATTCAATAAAAAATCTTGAATTAAAAGCCTAATGACCATGAAATAAATGTTATAAAAACCCATTTGGTTCACCAATGCCCATTAGTGAAAGAAATCTGCCATCATTACCTGATCTGGCCTACACATGACTCCAGATCTCTGGCAATGTGATAATTGCTGGCAGCTGCATTCAATTTCTTTTGCCAGACAATGAACAATTAAATGTTTCATTCAGATGCCGAATTATTTTAGATTTTAAAAATATTATGGATATTTAAGTTGTGAATTTTTTTCCAGTGTCTCTCCTTTATCCAATCTTTCTTTTCCTTTCTATATTTCTCTTTGTGTATTTGACATTGAATTTACTAACTCTGAGTTGATTCTTCTTCTGTTTACTTCTCAATTTTTAGATCTTAGAGATTGAGGAGGGACACTGTCCTGAATCTTCTGATAGCAGGTGTGGGGAATTACTCCATTCCATCTGCTGGTGTAGGTTCAGGGTCTGAGGATGTCCTGGTGTTTAACAAAGAACAAAAAGCAATGGAAATTACTGCATAGAGACAGGCCCTTCGGCCCTCCAAGCACCAGCCATGTTGAACTAAAATCCCTACCCTTCCGCAGACCATATCCTTCTATTTCCATCCCATTCATGTATTTGTCCAGACGCCCCTTAAAAGTCACTACTGTATCTGCTCCCACTACGTCCCCCGGCAGCGAGTTCTAGGCACCTATGACCCTCTATGTAAAAAACTTGCCTCATTCATCTCCTTTAAATCTTGTCCCTCACACCTTAAACTTATGCCTCCTCGTAATTGACTCTTCCACCCTGGGAAGAAGCTTCTGACTAACCACTCTGTCCATGCCCCTCATAATCTTGTAGACTTCTATCAGGTCGCCCCTCAACCTCTGTTGTTCCAATCAGAACAAACCAAGTTTCTGCAACCTTTCCTTATAGCTAATGCCCTCCATATTAGGCAACATCCTGGTAAATCTTTCTATACCATCTATAAAGACTCCACATCCTTCTGGTAGTGTGGCAACCAGCATTGAACATTATATTCCAAGTGCGGACTAAATAAGGTCCTATAAAGCTGTAACATGACTTGCCAATTTTTAAATTCAATGCCCTGGCCAATGACAGCCATTTGCCTTCTTGACTACCTTCTCCATCTGTGTTGTCATTTTCAGTGATCTGTATATTTGTACATCCAGATCCCTCTGCCTATCAATACTCTTAAGGATTCTGTCCTTTACTGCATATTTCCTATCTTTATTAGACTTTCCAAAATGCATTACCTCACATTTATCCAGATTAAACTCCATTTGCCATCCTTCCTCCCAATTCTTCACCTGATCTAAATCCTGCTATGTCGTCTGACAGTCCCCATCACTATCCACAAATCCACCAACCTGTGTTGTCCACAAACTTACTTATCAAACCAGTTACATTTTCCTCCAAATCATTTATATATATTACAAACAGCAAAGGTCCCAGCACTGATCCCTGAGGAACACCACTTGTCACAACCCTCCATTCAGGTATGTACCCTTGCACTGTTACCCTCTGTCTTCTATGACCGAGCCAGCTCTGAATTCATGTTGCCAGCTCACCTCTGATTCCGTGCGACTTCAGCTTCTGCACCAGTCTGCTATGGGGGACCTTGTCAAAGGCCTTACTGAAGTCCATGTAGACAACATCCACTGCTCTACCCTCACCAATCATCTTTGTCACTGCCTCAAAAAACTCAATGAACTTAGTGAGACACAATCCCCCCCTTCACAAAACCATGTTGCCTCTCGCTAATACTTCCACTTATTTCCAAGTGAGAGTGAATCCTGTCTCGAAGAATCCTCTCCAATAATTTCTCTATCACTGACGTAAAGGTCACACTGGCCTGTAATTACCCGGAGTACTCTTGCTAACCTCCTTAAACAAAGGAACAACATTAGCTTTTCTCCAATCCTCTGGGACTTCCCCTGTAAGAAGTCTCACAACACCAAGAAGTTTATCTGGTAGCAAAAGCCACTAGCTTTCGGAGTGCTGCTCCTTCATCAGGTGATTCACCTTCTTCTCCTTTTTGAGCTCACATGACTCAAACTATCTAAACACCTTTCCCCAGTAAGTCATCCACTAAGTCCTTCTCTTTGGTGAATCCTGATGCAAAGTACTCATATAATACCTCACCCATTTCCTCTGGCTCCATGCATAGATTCCCTCCCCTACCCTTGAGTGGTCCAACCCCACCCTGGCTATCCTCTTGCTCTTTATATATGCATGAAAAGCCTTGGGATTTTCCTTAATCCTGCGACCCCTGTTAACCCTCCTTACTCCTTGCTTAAGTTTCTTTCTACCTTCCTTGTACTCAGTTGCTTCATGTGTTCCCAGGCTTCTAGTCTTGATGAATGCTTCCTTTTTCTCTTTGACTAGGCTCACAATATCTCTCGTTATCCAAGGTTCCCGAAATTTGCCATATTATCCTTCATCTTTACAGGAATGTGCTGGTCCTGAATTCCTATCAATACTTATACTTGAAAGCCTTCCACATGCCAGATGTTGATTTCTCTCAAACATCTGCCTCTAATCTACATTTTTCAGTTCCTGTCTAACATTGTTGTAATTAGCCTTCCCCAAATTTAGTACCTTAACTTGAGGATTACACTTATCTTACTGAATTGTGATCACTGCTCCCAAACTGCTCCCCAACTGAAACATCGACCACCTGTCCGGGCTCATTCCCCAATATCAGGTCCAGTACGGCCCCTTCCCTGGTTAGACTATCTACATACCGTTTCAAGAAGCCCTCCTGGATGCTCCTTACAAATTCTGCCCCATCCACCCTCCTAGCACTAAGTAAGTCCCAGTCAATTTTTTTTATTAGTGTCACAAGAAGATGCACATTAACACTGCAATGAAGTTACTGTGAAACTCCCCTAGTCGCCACACTTTGGCACTAGTTCGGGTACACTGAGGGAGAATTTAGCACGGCCAATGCATCTAACCAGCACATCTTTTGCGCTGTGGGAGGAAACCGGAGCAACCAGAGGAAACTCGTACAGACACGGGGAGAGCATACAAACTGCATATAGACAGTGATGCAAGCCGGGAATTGATTGCAGGTCCCTGGTGCTGTGAGGCAACAGTGCTAACCACTGTGCCACCGTGCAGCCCAGTGGCGTGTGCTAATCTGCAATATTTGTGCTTACAGAAGCTTACATTTCCAATTGCTAGTTTAACCCTGCACTGACAACTGCATGATTCCCTATGACAGTGGTATGAAATGGCCTTATCAATGTGGACTTGGTCTGCTTGCCCTATACTTACGTGGGTTTTTATACTGATTTCCTCAGATCTTTTTCTAGCAGGTTTCAGTGTAAAGCATGCCAGCACGATGGTAACACTGCTAAAGTTCACCCAGCACTCCCAGGTGTAGCTCACTCCTCTCCCGAGGCAGCTCAGTGCCGTGGTGACTCAGGTCAGCAGCCCTAAGTGGAGCTCTGCGTCTCCTTCAACATAGCTCAGCAGCCCCAGATACAGCTCCATAGTCCCTGATATAGTTCACCCCCTTCCAACAATGTTCACTCCACTCTCTCTCGACTCACCACTTATCAGTGGGATGGGGCGAGCGAGTGTTGTTGACTAGATGAAGGTTGAGCATTGTTAGAAGGTGAGTTTGTTGGAGAAGTAAGAGGGAGGGGGTGATGCTAGCAATGTCCAGTATTTGCAGATCCATTTAATAATGTGAAGACAAAGAGATTGTCGTGAGTTCATGATGAGAAAGGATGTGTGGCTTCACTGCTGGTACACATTACCACTTGTCCTCCCTACTCTGCTCATTGCTGGGTGGAAGCTGAAGCTAGGTAGGACTGGAAGGTCCAAAGGTTCCAGTATAAAAAAACTAAGTGGGTAGATTCAATCACAGTTAGCAGCATGCGCTCCCACTCTGTCATGAAGATCTGTACAATTGTTCATCCTGTTGTCCAGCAGAGTCCAGGCTGCCTTGTTGCCCTCACTGTGCTCAGTAAGAAGTCTCCCAACACCAGGTTAAAGTCCAACTGTTCTTACTGTGCCTACCCCAGTCTAATGGTGGGTTCTCCACACCCTCACTGTGCTGTTATAAACCCAGACTTTTAGCAACTTTGCTGTAAAGATATCTTAAAACCTAAACATGCAGAAACAAGTCTACCTCATGAGAACCACAGAATCCATAGTATCATGGAATTCCCTGCTGTACAGAAGGAGGCCATTTTGCCCACGGAGCCTGTACAGACAACAATCCCACCCAGACCGTATCTCTGTAATTCCACATTTTTACCCTGCTAATCTCTTAACACTAAAGGGCAATTTAGCAAGTCCAATCAACCTAACCTCATTTCTTTGGGCTATGGGAGGAAACTGGAGCATCCAGAGGAAACCCACACAGACATGGGGAGAATGTGCAAACTCCACACAGACAGTGACCTGAGGCTGGAATTCAACCTGGGTCCCTGGTGCTGTGAGGCAGCAGCATTTACCACTGTGCCGCTGTGCCATGCCACCAGAAATCCACAAGATGCACTGCTCCAGCATAATCTGACCCATTACATCAAAATAAACCTTGGCAGTAAGAGAAGTGAACACAGGTAGAAGGGAATTTTATCATTAAATCTGGAAGATATTCTTCACACACAGTGTGATCAATAACTGAAATGAACTTTGGAGTTTGGTGGTAGAGGCAAAAGTTCTGGAGTCACTTAGAAACCAGTTGGATGTCATGATGGAATAGTGCAAGATCTTTCTGGATGGATAAGCTATGATGCACCAAGTGGCCTTTCTTATCTCTCTCATGATCTTTGCTGATAAATTCTTTTGAAAGAATAATGCTTGATTCCTCAGAGTCTCCATTCTCATTCCTCTGTTATTTCTCCCCAGAGAGATTCAAAGGCAGTGACTGCCAGGTTTCCATGAGGTATTTCTGCTACTCATTAATTGGAGCCTGTGCGCAAATGGCATTTAAATCCCTATCAATAGTCAAACATTTTTAATGTAAAACTACAGTTGAACTAACTTTGTAGGCAAGATGACACCAAATGCTTTAATTATTGTTTTGGACTTATTGGATTTAGGTATTAAAGCAGTCAAGGTTTTGCGACTGATTGTAGAAAACCGCAAGTATGCATAAATATACAAAGTAATTATTTCACTATTAATATAAACAGTAATATTAATACAATGTAGATGATTCAGTTTGAGGTCAATCTTCCTCATAGCCAGTGTTTAAGATAAACTATCGCTTCTCTGCACTGCGTTATGATTGTGTGCCTATGTTTTATTGAGAGTATATGTATCAATGTACTGAAAGTACAGAACAATGCCAAAGTTGATAATATGAAAGTAGATTCATTGTAGCTATCTCAAAAATGTGCAGTTTATTTTAAATGACAATGAAAGCGACTTGGTGGAGCCACAGCGCTAAGTAAAGGATTCTCATGGGCTTATGTATATTAAGAAAATAAAACTGAGAAAGAAGCTAAATTTTGCACAGTTCTTTTCATAACCTTTAGAAGTCCCAAAGAGCTTAATAACCAATGATAAATAGTTTTTTCATTCCTTCGTGGGACATGGGCATTGCTGGCTGGCCAAAATTTTTTGCCACCCCTCATTGCCTGAGGGCAGTTGAGAGTCAACCACATTGCTGAGGGTCTGGAGTCACATGGAGGCCAGACCAGGTAAGGAGGTAAATTTCCTGCCCTAGAGGACATTAGTGAACCAGATGGGTTTTTCCAACAATTGACAATGGTTTTGTGGTCATCAGTGGATTCTTAATTCCAGATATTTTTGTTTTATTGAATTTAAATTCCACTATCTGATGTGGTGGGATTTGATCCCAGGTCTCCAAAGTATTAGCTGAGTTTCTGGATGAATAGTCTAACAATAATACCACTAGGCCATAGCCTCCTCCAAATGGTTGAAATGGAGTCAGTGTTGTAGTGTAGGGAACCATCATCACCAATTTACATAGAGCAAAGACTTACAGAAAGTAATTAGATAAATGACCAGATAATCTATTTTCATAATGTTAGTTGAGAGGGAAATATTGGCTAGCACATCAAGATGGCTGATGAAGCTAGGGATCATGGCAAACTCTAACTATCCCCATGACGATAAAGATGCTTACCAGAGTGAAGGAACAGAGAATGTTGAGGGTTGCAAAGGACTGCGTGTAGTCAAGGCATATAAAATGGCAAATAGGACTTTGGGTTTTAAAAATGGTTCCTGAACATAAAAGCAAAAATGTAATGTTGCATTTGGACATGACTTTGGTGGGCCACATTTGGAAGATTATATACAATTCTTAACATTCGCTGAAGAAAACATCAATGCCATGAAAAAGATATACACAGTAAGAAGTCTCACAACACCAGGTTAAAGTCTAACAGGTTTATTTGGTAGCACAAGCCACTAGCTTTTGGAGTGCTACTCCTTCATCAGATGGGTGGGATTTCAATTCACAAACAAGGCATATAAAGACACAAACTCAATTTACAAAATAATGGTTGGAATGTGAGTCTTTACAGGTAATCAAGTCTTAAAGGTACAGACAAGGTGAGTGGAAAGAGGGTTAAGCACAGTTTAAAGAGATGTGTTTTGTCTCCAGCCAGGACAGTTAGTGAGATTTTGCAAGCCCAGGCAAGCCGTAGGGTTTACAGATAGTGTGACATGAACCCAAGATCCCGATTGAGGCCATCCCCATGTGTGCGGAACTTGGCTATCAGTTTTTGCGCAGCGACTCTGGGCTGTCATGTGTCGTGAAGGCCTCCTTGGAGAAAGCTTACCTGAAGATCAGAGGCCAAATGCCTGTGACCGCTGAAGTGTTCCCCAACAGGAAGAGAACACTCTGTTTACTAATGCAAATATAAATCCCTTAAAACTACCTTTGTTTCCCTCATACTATTAGTAAAGGTCCGTCAACTTTTTAAAATTTTATTCTTGGAATGTGGATATCTGATCAACATTTCTTATTTATTCCTAACTGCTCTTTAACTGCTGCAGTTTATATGCTACAGGCACATCTATGAGGTGTTATGAGAGGAGGAAGTTCCAGAATTTTGACCCAATGATAATGAAGAAATGAACTTCCAAGTGGCACAACATGAAGGGCCGGATGATTTCCTTCCTTATGGTAACTATTCTAAGTCAGGGTGGGAGCTTGCAGATGATGGTACTCCCATGTCTCTGCTGCCATTGTTTATGCTGGTAAAGGTCACAGGTTTGAAAGGTGCTGTTGTAGGATTCTCGGTGAATTGTTGATCTTGTTCCCATTCAATTTATTTCAACGTTCATAACTTGGAATGATTTTCACTGCAAGCTTTAGGCAGACATTGGACAGGGTCAGCACCAAACCCATCCATTATCAATAGTTTGAGGCCTGGCAATTTTAACTCCTGGACTTCATTCACATCCTGTCAGAATCATATATCATATACAAACTGTCAACCAGTTTCCTTTCCCAAAAGGGCAGAAAGAGGCAACTAGCTGATTTCAGGTCAGTCATATCAGGGGCCCAAAGGCCACATAGTAAGTTGGGGAAATGGGGGACAGTTTGTGAATGAGAAGAGGGTAGACCACAAGGTAGGACGGGTCCAGAGTCTCCCCTGTTTTCATTCAGAAAATATTTTTATTTGCTGTGGAGGACTTTATTCCTTCATAGGATGGGGATGCATTTGCTGCCATCCCTAATTTCACACGAGAAGGTGGTGGTGAGATTTCCTCTTGAATTGCTGCAGTTCATGTGGAGTAGGTACAACTCCCTGTTTGTGAACGGAACTCCCACTCACTCGATGACGCTGCAGTGCTCCGAAAACTTGTGGCTTGTGCTACCAGATAAACCTGTTGGACTTTAACCTGGTGTTGTGAGACTGCTTATTGTGAGTAGGTACAACCACAGTGCTGTTAGAGAGATCCAGGATTTTGACCCAGCGACAATGAAGGAATATAATTCCAAGGGGTGTGTGACTTGGAGGGGAACTTGCAGATGGTGGTGTTTCCTCCATGCATCTGCTGCCTTTGCCTTTCTAGGTGGTAGAGGTTCTGGGTTTGGAAGGTGGTGTCAAAAGAGCCTTGATGAGTTTCTGCAGTACATCTTTTCTATGGTATACACTGTTGCCAGTGCGCGTTGGTGGTAGAAGGAGCGCCAATCAGGTGAGCTGCTTGTCCTGAATTGTGTTGAGTTTCTTGAGTGTTGTTGAAGCTGCACTGATCCAGAGAAGTGGAGAGTATTTAAGACATTCCTGACTTCTGCCTGGTGGATAGACTTTGGAGAGTCAAAAGATGAGCTACTTACCACAGAATCCCCAACTTCTGACCTGCTATTGTAGCCACAGCATTTATATTACTGATCCAGTTCAGCTTCTGGTAAATGATAACTCCCAGGAAGTTGACTGTGGACAATTCAGCCATTAATGTCATGGGGACATCGTTGGATTCTCTCTTATTGGTGATGGTCATTGGCACTTGTATGGTGTGAATGTTACTTGGCACTTACCAGTTCTTCACTCGATAGACTGGTACAATTACAAAGAGATCTTATTGTTATTATACAGCCCTAACGTATACCCCTTAATGAGGGTCCAGCGTGAGCCATTGAGGTAACTTGGCTATCTTAAAAAAACCTAGTTAAGATGTTGGCAGGTGTGAATTTAGAAGGAGCAGGGTGATCAAGTTTTGCACAACACTCTTAACTTTGAGCCCATGCCTTTCCTTCTGGGGCAGGCTGGGTTACAATTCCCTTCTCTATCTTTGAACTTGAGCTAGCATTTCCCATAGATGTACTAAACAGCCTGCTTATAACTACGGCAGCAGATGGTGAATTCTTGTAAATAACTCATTTTGCAAAATAACTTGTTATCCCTTGAGGGAAAAGGACGTAATGTGCCAAGAATTAGATCCCTTCTTATTATCCAATGATGTCCTACATAACTCGGCATTAACTCATGATGGCAAAAAGCAACTATCCAGATAATTATTCTGGCCTGAATCCATGGACCAGTGATTCTGGCATTTAAAATCTTGTCTGTCAAGAACTTTGGTACACTTTGCAGGGTCAGATGCAGTTCCCTAACTAATTTAAAAATGTCAACTGCCCACGTCGTTAGAGGCACCTAACACAATAAAGAAGCTCAAGCCAGGAAGTTGGCCCTCCCTCTCTCCACCTAGAAGTAACGCAGAATCTACTCTGTAAAAAAACTTCCTCAGAAATAATCTGTTTTTATCAGGTTTTTGATCATTCCCAAGGCTATTTTCAATATGCCTAGTTGTGAAGTGCTTCTTTATATTAAAGGTGTTATTCAGTGTAAGTTTTGGATATCCTTTGGCTGGAGAATTTTCAAATCAGTAATGAGTATTTTGTTATTTATTTATTAGTGTCACAAGTAGGCTGACTTTAACACTGCACTGAAATTAGTGCCAAAATCCTCTAATAGGCGTCTGTTTGGGTACACTGAGGGAAAATTTAGCATGGCCACACACCTCGCAGTATTTCTTTTGAACTGTGGGATGAAACCGGAGCACCCGGAGGAAACCCATGCAGTCAGGAGGAGAATGTGCAGACTCCACACAGACAGTTACCCATGGGAATTGAACCTAGGTCCCCTGGCACTGTGAGGCAGTAGTGCTAACCACTGTGCTCCCGTGCTTTTGTTTTAATTGTAGAGAAAGTATCTGCATATCTTGTGTGGGTATAATCTTTGTTCCAGCTAAGCTATGGGCTATGACTACTGATCTGAAACAAGTAATAATTGCAGAATTATGCACTTGTTTGATGTTGTGCTATCGGATGTACAATTATGAGTGAAGTGTGCATGCAATTGTAGAGGTGCTGTGGTCACGGGAGATTTAGTTCATTTAGAAATGAAAACTGATTCCCCAGGAATAGGGGACAGAATTAAAAAAATATATTTTTGCAAAAATATAAGAGATAAACCAATCCCACCAACAACGCGTCCAGACTATGGAAATGTTACAATCTTCACCAATAATTAAAAATACTTGCTGGCCTACTCCTGCTCCTATTTCTTATGTTCTTATTATCCTTACAGAGGATGCCAAATTGGGAAAGCAAAGGAGACATTCTAAACCAAAAGACCAGCTGCCAAATTCTGTGCAAATCGAGGAGGAATTGTTGAAGAGACAGAACAATCAATGCCATATTGCCAGCATGCCACGATTAGATTTAAGTTTTTCAACTTTAATTGGGAGGAGCTTAAACAAAGAGTGTCACAAAAAATCATGGTGTATCAGGAGTATCATGCATCACAATGCACTTTTGAACCCATGCCACAGAAAGCCCCATACACCAAGTTCCCTGAAATGTTAAAGTTGATGTCTAAGTGGATCTTTAGGCATACCGTAAAACAAGTTCAGAATGCTGGTGATTAGCTGAAAGCCTTTCACCAAAACACAATGATGACAGTATGCAGGCTTCAGTAAGATTTGAAATAGGAAATGTTTTGTTTTAAAGGAATGGGTGATGTTTAATATCCCACAATGCTATGATTACATTCTTTTATGTATGGGAGGATAATAAGCAAGTTTGCCCTCGTGCGGAGCTTGCCTTGAGTGGGCCAAAATGCTGGACACTGCCTACAGCCTTAACCTTCAGAAATGTAAAACATATGTTGTAATGGGAATGCACAATTTCTGATTCGTTTGTAAATACAGTCTTTGTAAGATGCTGAAAAAGAGTTTCTGAACGGGCTCGGTAATGAATGAGAGTGTGTGGTTCCCATGGTTTGCACAGTGGGAGTCATTGTAATGTGACACAAAGACTGTTCTCTCTCTCTCTCTTTAACATCAGACATTCCACTACTGACCAGTAAACCAGTTTTCTCATATAGATAGCACATTTGGAATAATTTCATGCAGTTGTTTTCAGTTGACTTGTTTTTCTGAAGAATTTTAAACCTTGAAATGGCTGTTGATGTTAGTGGCCCTTTACCATTTCAATGGAGAAACAAAATGTTGCGATTAATGGTATTTTTGGACAGTGTCCCATTGAAGAATTCCAGGGCTTCAGGATCGATGCATTTGCCAATCGTCTCTTTGCATGGATTCCTCTTCATTATTTCTGATTTTTTTTCCTGCAGACAGTCTCAGCTTGCTTACATTGGCAGAACCAGCACCAAGGCACCTAATGGTGGGAATACTCAGAACAAAATAACTTCAACAAATTGCACCTTCATTAGGTTCCCTTCAGGCTTTTATTCAATAAATGAAGGGAAAATTCTCATCAGCATGATTTGGCTGTTCAAACAGTCCCTAAATGAGGATAGCCCTTCCGAGGCAGCGGGAAGTGTACACAATGTTAATGGGCGGGAGGCTGGTTTGAGTGATGGACTGGGCTACGTTCACAACTCTTTGTAGTTTCTTGCAGTCTTAGACAGAGCAGAAGCCATAGCAAGCTGTGATACAACCAGAAAGAATGCATTCTATGGTGCATCTGTAAAAACTAGTGAAAGTCATAGTGGACTTGCCAAATTTCCTTAGTCTTCTGAGAAAGTACAGGCATTAGTGGGCTTTCTTAACTGTAGTGTCAGCATGGGGGGCACAGGACAGGTTGTTGGTGATCTGGATACGTAAAAATTTGAAGCGCTCAACAATTTAGCTGCCATCCTGGACCTCATCCCATTTAATCTAACTTCATAGAACAGTCCAAAACAAGACGCTGAAATTAGTGTTTCATAAGAACATAAGAACATAAGAAATAGGAGCAGGAGTAGGCCATCTAGCCCTTCGAGCCTGCCCCGCCATTCAATAAGATCATGGCTGATCTGTCGCTGCTCAGTTCCACTTTCCCGCCCTCTCCCCATAACCCTTAATCCCCTCTCTTATCAAAAACCCATCAACCCGCGTCTTAAAAATATTTAGCGAGGCAGCCTCCACCACTTCAACGGGCAGAGAATTCCAGAGATTCACCACCCTTTGAGTGAAGAAGTTCCTCCTCAACTCCGTTCTAAACTGCCCCCCTTTTATCTTGAGGCTGTGCCCCCTAGTCCTACTGTCTTTTTTGAGCGGGAAGAGTCTCTCCACCTCTATCCTATCCATCCCATTCATCATCTTATACGTCTCGTTGATGTAAGGGTACTCGAGACTTAATGCATAGCATTTTACATAACTTAAGTACCATTTACCAGAGCTTGGCTTATTCCTATTTAACATAGAAATCAATTGGTAGATACTTGTTCTCCTCAGTTTTAACACTTGCACAAATTTTATATCATTTATGAACTTTGTGGATCATTCCTCCAAATGATGTTATCTCAGATATTTATGAAAATAGCAAAAAAAACACTGATTACAAGGAATCACTGGTAACTAACCCCAAACTCCATCAACAGTTTCCTGAAAATCAAAGTAGACAATGTTTACTGAGACTAACCTCATCCACTATTGGAGTAACTTCTTCAAACCATTTGAGAAAATTAGTTAAAAAAATTCCTTTCTTCCGGAAGTCACATAGAGCGTTTCTGATGAAACTTTTTCGAACCAGGAATCATGAAGATCCCTTCAAGCATCATACTGCCCACTGATGGCAAACTAATGGACCTCAAAATTACTTCTCACCTTTTTTGAAAGTCAGAACTACAAAGTCTAAGATCACAATCAGCAAAACACTGAGGATGCTGGAATCTGAAACAATAACAGAGAATGCTGGAAAAACTCAGCCAATCTGGCAGCATCTGCAGGGAAAGAGAAACAGAATTAATGCTTCGAGTCCATTTGGCTCATCATTGGAACTAAAGGGAGGGAGGGACGTGTTAGATACTAAACCATAGCTAGGAGAGATTGCAACAAAATATAGCAACCTAAACAACCCAGTGTGGGAGTAAGGAGGGGGGGAGGGCAGGTAGGGTGTGTGGGGGTGGTTAAAGGGAGAGTTATTGCATTGAGACAATGAATGTATGAGATATGTTTGAATAAGGAGTTTAAGATTGAGGAGAAAAGTCACAGTCACAGACTGAAAGGATATAAATATGTTAGAAGCAATTCAAAGAAGGTTCACTCAATTGATACCTTGGATGGGGTGTATTGTAGTGCAAGGCAACACAACAAGGACGCCTTGAATCGCAGCAGTGATTTATTGTAGGAAAGTTAAAACTAGACACAAACAAGCTCAGTACAGATACAGGTCTAGTCCCACTGACTCCCAAGCTCACACTGAATGATCCCTCCCACCAAGACACACAACAACACCCAAAAGAGGCAACAAGCATTGGATGAAGTTGAACGAAAAGTGGCAGAGAAAGAGGAAAAGGGGACATGTCCTCTCTCTGTCCGGCCTCAAAAGCCTGATAAGTGGCAGTTCGTATGTTTCTTTCTGTTAGGCCCCAGGAAGGTCATGCAACCCACGAAAAACCTCCCCTGAAAAGGACCACACTACCACATTCCTCCCTCTTTCAGTCCCTTACAATCATACAAAAAAAAACTCTTTTATACAATCAGAAACTTCAAAAAGGGGGCTATTTGGCAAAGATCACAAAGTCAATTGATCCGGGGACTTCCTGACTCTTGTGGAGCATCGCCACTCCACAACAGGTTTCTCCAAGCAGGAGGTATCAGAGACTACAACAGTGGTAAGTGGGTAGACAGATTCTGATGATGAACTAGGGCTGGCACCCCATTCTCTGCTCCTGCTGAAAGTTGAGATTCTTCTGGGGGAAAGCTGGGTTCTCCTAGCGCCGACACACTGGAGTCTATTACTGATTGCAGATGACTGGTAATGGGGGCTACAGCTTCCCATTTACTGATGTGAGTGATGTGCTTCCACACTTTGTGACCCTGCAGGTTAATGAAGTAAGATACTGGGCCAGTTCTTCAAATTATCTTCCCAGGCATCTAAAGCTCCCCCCCATTCCCTCCACACCCTGTCCCCCTCCTGACCCTCCTACTGCAAAAGTTCTAAACAAAATACTTAGCCGTTCATGTCAAATGACCTGTCTCCCATAGCCAAGTTGACACTCCTTTTCTGAGGCTTGCTTAGCCTCGTCTCTCCTTGTCAAATTTGGGAAAATGAGGTCAAGGCGGATTGTCAGACATTGATCCATCAACAATTTGTAGTAACCTCTGTAGTAACTTGGGGGGTTGTATTACATGAGAGCAGAAAATTAGCTAACTAGAGTGGCAGTGGTCTTTAGATTGTTCCCTTGTCAATGCCTTAAAAGTTTGCACTGCCCTTTCTGCAAACCATTGGAAGCAGGGTGGTACAGGGTATGTATGTGTTGGATGCCATTTATTCAGCGTTGAAGATCTTTGGATGCGAAAGCAGTGCCATTGTCAGAAATAATTACTCATGGTATACCATGTATTGTGGACATTTGCTGTAGATTGTCTACAGCGGCTGACAAGATCATGGAATGCATGATTTGCAAATCAAACCACTTTAAGTGGGCATCCTAGGATATCCTGGGTCAATATCCTGGAATTTCCCACTTAACACTATTCTAGAAGTACCATTGCCTTCAGGGGTGACGGTGCAGCATAACCAAGGACAACAGGAATGGGCAATAAATGCAGCCTTACCAGTGATACCCATCCTGGGAGCAAGTAATAAAAATGGATGATATGATGAGCAGTTGTGTGCTAGTTATAATGACCTTCAAGAAAGTACACTGATTAAATATTTGTGTTTCTACAAGTGCATGATAATAGGCATTGTTGTAAGACATTAAGAGCATTGAAGGGTTTACCTTAGAGTATATTTTTGATGATGAATTATTGTGCATCTCTTGTTGAATGAAGACTTAATGACTGAAACCAAAATGTCCTTTCATGTGTACCATCACCAATGTGAAAAAGCACGGCTGACCTTCTGATTGCAAACTTACAGGTGAAATAAATGGTGGAATCTTGTGCTCACTCTATGGTAGGGTTGGTGGCAGGGATCATTTAACCGAGTGGAAGGGTGGTGGGTGCTGACCTGTCACTTTCCCTTTTCAATCCCAATTTAGTCCAGTGTGGGAAAGCCGGTGAATAGCTTTGGCACCTGCCACCATGGTGGCACAGTGTTTAGCACTGCTGCCTCACACTGCCAGGGACCCAGGTTTGATTCCCGGCTTGGCCCACTATCTGTGCGGAGTCTGCGCATTCTTCCTGTGTCTGGGTGAGTTTCCTTTGGTGCTCCAGTTTCCTCCCACAATCTGAAAGAACTGGTGGTTAGGTACATTGGCCATGCTAAATTCTCCCTCAATGTACCCAAACAGGTGCAGGAGTACGGCGACTAGGGAATTTTCACAGTAACTTCATTGTAGTGTTAATGTAAGCCTACTAGTAACACCAATAAATAAACTTTAAAAAAATTGAGGCCCTTAAGTGAGCAATCAATGCTCACTTAATGTGGCGTTATTCTGTCACCACTGATATTACTCAACAGGCCCACCAAAAACAAAGAGCATGCCATTGCTACCAATCCCCTCGTCCATGATCCCTGAGATTTTAAGTTTATTAGTGTCACAATTAGGCTTAAATTAACACTGCAATAAAGTTACTGTGAAGATGCAGAGGGATCTGGGTGTTCTAGTGTATGAATCGCAAAAGGTTAGTATGCAGGTACAGCAAGTAATTAGGAAAGTTAATAGAATGTTATAATCTATTGTGAGGGGAATTGAATAAGAAAATAGGGAGATTATGATTTGATTATACAATGGTGCATTGATGTACGATATGGTGTCCTCATTTAAGGAAAGATATAAATCATTAGAAGCAGTTCAGAGAATTTTTATCAGACTAATAACAGGGATGGGCAAGTTGTCTTAAGAGAAAAGATTGGATCAACTAGGCTTGCATTTACTGGAGTTTAGAAGAATAAGAGATGATATAATTGAAATATATAAGAACTGGAGTCCACTGTTTAAAAATAAGGGGCTGCCCATTTAAGACCCAGATGAGAATTTCTTTCTCTGAAAAGCTAAGTGAAACTCTCTTCTACAGAAGGCAGTGGAAGTAGAGACTTCGAATATTTTTAAGGCAGAACTAGATAGAATCTTGATTCATTAGGGGGTGAAAGATTATTGGAGGTAGGTAGGAATTGGAGTTGAGGGTACAATCAGATTAGCCATGATCTTATTGTGTGGCAAAGCAGGCTTGAGGGGTCGAGTGGCCTACTCCTGCTCCTAATTCCTATGTTTGTAAACTGTGGTCCGATGAATCACGTATCTGGAAATTGGAGCATTAACCCATGGGGTGGCTTAGTGTATCCCCATTTGCATCTATGATGTGGCTGAGGCCCAAAATCTGGATCTTGGACCCGTATTTGAGTGCGGGCTGTTAATACAGTGGGATACCACTGAAAAGCGGTTGTGCACAAATTTCTGGATCGTGGTGTTTTAGAATTTGCTTGGTTATTATTTTCCTTTCAACGAGAAACACGACAAAGAGAAGCCCCATATCTGGTGAGACTGGGGATTAGTTAACAGCCATTCTGATGTGGTTAATTCCAATTTCAAACGTTCAGGCAAATGATTTTAATATTGAACCAGCATTTCAGCTTTCAGCAGTTTAATACTGATCAAATCAAAGACTTCTTCAAGGATATTGAAACATACTACAATTTTGGAGTACTGTAAAGTAAATACTAACCAGGTTTATTCAATCACTTTTCTTTATAATGATACACAACCACATTTAGTTTTCCTTTCAACGTTGCAGAATATTTTGTAATCAGATTTGAAGGAAATTATTAATTTCATGTCAGGGTTGAAAGCAAACTGATGCATTTTTCCTAAGTTACTCTATCACTAATTGTAGATCTGATGGACAGTATAGACAGTATGGGTTATTCTACCCATTGAGACTGTGATGACCCTTTGCCAGAGCTATCCAATTAGTTATGATCCCCAACTCTTCTCTCAAAGCTCTTCGAATCTTTCCTTTCTCACCCATTTAGAAACACAACCATAGAAACTAGAAGCAGGAGTAGGCCACTTGCCCTTTGAGCCTGTTCTGCCATTCATTCTGATCATGGCTGATCATCAAATTCAATATTCTGATTCCACCTTCTCCCCCATATCCTATGATCAATTTAGCCCCCAAGAGCCATTTCTAATTTCTTCTTGAAATCACACAATGTTTTGGTCTCACCTACTTTCTATGGTGGTGAATTCCGTACATTCACTACCTTCTGGGTGAAGAAATTTCTCCTCACCTCAGTTCTATAAGATGCTGTCCCTTATTCTCAAACTTTGGCCCCTTCACTACACATGTTGTAACAGTCAAATTTCAAGCATATAGGTTTGGTCAGCATTCATCACAAGTCCAAAATAACACCTAACCAAGTACTTTTCAAGCCCTTATCCAATTCCACTTTTGACAGTTGCGACTGAATCTGCTTCCATCACACTTTTAGGTAATGCATTCTGGCTGCATGAGACATCTCTCCTTCTTTCCCATTACAGCAAAGAATATCAAGGGATTATGGATTTGATTGGAATTTTGAGGGTTTTGGTATGACTTGCATTTCTGTCTGTTGCCTGCCACTTCTTTGCTGCTCCCTCCTTTTAGATGTCATCTTGTCTTGCAAGGCAGAAGAAAGGATGTGTTGCAATGCATTCAGGTGATGTGCCTGTTGTAGATGAATAGCTGGAGGTATGCGCTAGTTGCCAGATGTGGATGTGGCCTTGCAGTAATGATAGGTGCCTGAGAAAGAGTTTGAGCATATGAATGTTAAGCATGCACCCAGACTGCTGATGGGTGAGTGATAGGGGTGTGATGTATCGTTCAGTTTGTGAGTTTGGTGGTGCTGTTGGAGGAAGGTAGCATTTGAAGATGCATTGATTGACCTTAAGCATTCATGTGAGATCATTGAACATTTTCTGGTGCTATACCCAGGTCTTCCAGGCCACAATCCTGGCATTAACCTCTGTGGCTATCTGGTTCTTCAATCTTTTCAATGTATAGTTGGAGAGTCTCCTGACATCCTGCGGAAAGATGACCTCTCTCCTCCTTCTCACCTTCAGCATTGCAACTAAGAATCCTTTCTCTGGCCATCTGAAACATTGTTCTGGTAGTGTCCCGCTGTGAAAAATCTTTCTTCCAGCACCTACTTGAAGCAAAATGCACTTCCTTTTGAAGAGGTGCATGTTGGTTTTAAGTGTGGATTGACTTTAATTTTCGTTAGCCTCACACAAAACTGGGGCTGGGATTTCTACCCTCCCCCAGGGTTGGGTTTTCCCATGTTGGATGTGGTGAACCATTGATTGGTGGTAGAATCCTCCTGTCCCACAGAAGTCTACAGAACTTTACATGATTTTCCTCTTTGCTGCCAGAGAACGTGCTGTGGGCCATCAGCCTGGGAGGACCAGAAGTATTGCCCATTGGGAAGAGCTGGAAAATCCAGTTTCAGGCCTTTGCTGAGTGTGCAGCCAGTTAGGAACATCTCGTGCTAAGTTACACCTCACAATCATGGAGGTGAATAGGCCACAAGATTTGCATGCTCATTAATGGGTTTTTCCAATTTTTAGCCGAGCGAGGGCGTGAAAACCTTGAAGCCAGAGGCCTTGGCAACAGCTCAGCGAAGAGAACTTCAGCTGAATAATCTATGCTCCATTGCAGTAACAATCATGTCAGATTTCTGTCCAGTCCTTCCACATCTGTCCAAATACCAAACTGATATTCATGTCAACTAACATTGCAATGTAACCAACCGCTACAGGAACACTCCACCACACACAGAGATTTCAGACAATATTGTGGTTTTAATGGTTCACAGAAAGGTGAACAAACCACTTCTCAATCCCAATGTAAGCCCCTAGTACCTAACTGAAGTATTCCTTTATAGATTATAGTACTTCCATGTGTCTGCCTTGGCTCAGTAGTAGCAATCTTAACTCCAGATCAGGATGTTATAAAGTCAGGTCGCAGTCTTAAAGCTTGAGAACTTTAAGCTTTCAGAGGCCGGTACTTCAGGGGGTACTGCATTCTCAGAGATATTGTCTTCTAGATGAATTATTATACTGAGACACGGAAGCCCAGTCTTCTCGAGTGGATGTTAGGGATCCTCCAGCACTATTTGACAAACTGGGAAATTCTCTTTGTGCCCTTGCTACTGGATATCGCTCAATCAACTTGACTAAAACTGTGAACCTGTACATTTATCTCACTGCTGTTTATGGGATATTGCTGTGTAAAAGATTGGGCAGGATTTTCTGCTCCCATTCAGAGTGGCGGCAGGAGTGGAAAATTCACAAGAAGGCTCTAGGTGTGTTTGCCGGCGGCGTAAAGGCAGGAGGAAATTGGGCCCTCCTTCATCACTGGTGGGCCACCTTTCTGACCACTCAATGTTGGCAATGTCATTATAATATATTTCCGTATCAATATCAGGCCCAAATGTTTGAATCAAAACCCCCCATGTCAAATTAAACTTCCACAGCGGCGTGCTGTCAGAATGGCATGATGTTTAAAGAGGCATGTACATGGCGAGCAGAAATTTGAGGGGAATTCAAAGGTGAGTGCACTCAAGCTGATGCAGCACCCACAGAGCAGCTCCGTGTCTTTGCGGGTGGGAAATCACAGGCAGGTCAGCTCTGCAGCTTCTGCATGATTGCCTTGTGGTATTGGGACATGGGGCACTTCACTGTAAGGGTGAAGCGGCAAGGGAAGGGAAGCCTGGAGATTGGACGTCAGTGTGGTTAGGGGTGGGATTGAGCACAGACTTGAGGTGCTGCCCAATTATTGTGTGGGTGTGTGTATGGAGACGGGATGAAGACAAAGGCAAGGCTAATGCAAAAATAGATTTAAGAAAAGCACTCTGTTCCAACTGAGACCATTTAGCTTGAGCTTAATTGACATGATTGCAATCAGACCAGTTACATAATTGTGCCCAGTCAAGCAGCACTATGTATGAGAGTGTAAATGATTTCTACACAGCATTTAGCCATTGGCACAAGGATTTACAAATTAAATGGACTTGGTAAGCAACAATATCCCCTTAGAAAGGTGGCTATCAAGCATTGGCACTCGGCCTGAGGAGAATGCTCAGAATTCTTCACTCCATGCTGAAGTGCCAATGACAAGTGGCCTCTATGGGCTGATGCGGGCATAAGGCCTTGGGGTGAAGGTTAGGTCAATGCCTGAGCCTGAGATGAGAGTTCAGAATGCAGTCGAGTTATTAAAGGTGTTGTCATTCGATCATGTGGTGTGAACTGGGGTTGGTGTGGGGTCTTGCACAATTAGCATATGAGCGAAGGAAAAGGCATCAATGGTGTGGCAAGGACAGGAGTCAATAGGCTTTGAGAGGCAGCTGCAGTGATGAATGTACAAAATGTGGCCCCTGGCTGACAGATATCAATCTCCCTCTTTATACTGCAGTGAGGTGAACGCACAAAACATGGAGCCTGATGATAAAAGCAAAATACTGCGGATGCTGGAATCAGAAACAAAAACCGAAAATGCCATAAAATCTCAGCAGGTCTGACAGCATCTGTGGAGAGAGAATAGAGCGAACATTTCGAATCTAGATGACCCTTTGTCAGAGCTGGGAGCAAAGAGAACCAGCAGAGATTAATACTATGAGTATGGGGTAGGGGTGGGAGGAATGGGAAAAAGGGAATGTAAATGAGGAAACAGAAGGTGTCCATTAAGAGATCAAAATGTGAGAATGGCAGAAGAATAATCAAAGAAATCATAGAAACCCTACAGTACAGAAAAAGGCCATTTGGCCCATCGAGTCTGCACCGACCACAATCCCACCCAGGCCCTATCCCCATATCCGTACAAATTTACTCACTAATCCCTGTAATCTATGCATCTCAGGATACTAAGGGCAATTTTTAGCATGGCCAATCAACCTAACACACACACCTTTGGACTGTGGGAGGAAACTGAAGCACCCGGAGTCATGAAGAGAATGTGCAAACTCCACACGGATAGTGATTCAAGCTGGGAATTGAACCCAGGTCCCTGGATCTGTGAAGTATAAGTGTTAACCACTGTGTTGGCATGCCTCCCCAGTATCTCTGGAGTGGACCACTTTGGTGGAGCCTGCAATATAATCTGCAGAGGGTATTGCACATTGCCACTGCTGCTGTGCCCTGCACGACCTGACACTACAACGGGGGGAGAAATTGCCTGAGGAAGAGATGGAGTAGTGTCATTCATGACTCCCTGATGAAGACGATGCTGAAGGGGATGTGGATGAGGAGGTCCTCAAGGACCTGGATGTCAGTCATAATGTGGATATGCCAGTGTTGGACTGGCGAAGATGGTCGTTCACCTGACGAAGAGGGTAACCTTGAAAGCTAGTGAATTTACTATCAAATAAATCGGTTGGACTTAAACCTGGTGTTGTTAGACTTTTTACTGTCAGTCATAATCCCATGTTGATGCCCAGACAAGACAGACAAGCTTGGTTTTGTTCATTGCTGCTAGATTCATGAGGAGACTGCTACTGGGCCTTCTCACTTCACTGACTCTATTCACGACTGTTTCTTATCTCTACCCTGGGTCTATCACCAAGGTTCACACAGTGGTCATAGAATATCATGTCTAAGCCGTGGGACTTAGACATAAAGAAAATAATCCTGAAATCCAAACCTGGCATTAGCTGCTACAACTTTACTGAAAGGTGTTCTTCAGTTTCTATGGGATATGGGGGGGAAGGCAGGATCAGGATATTGAATCTGATGATCAGCCATGATCAAAATGAATGGAGGAACAGACTCGAAGGGCTGAATGGCCTACTCCTGCTTCTATTTTCTATATTTCTATGTTTCTTTCTTTGCACTAAACCTAAGATACACTAAACCTAAGATGCATTCACGGCTTGCCGCATCCTACAGCAGTGACCTCCTCCAGCCCTAAACTTCGAAACACACCAACCCATTTTTCACTGACTTAGGTCATTTTCAGCCTTGTTCCCTGATTGGAAGTGGTTATTTTGCCAATCTAGGGCTCCATCCCCTGAATTCATCTGTATTATGTTGTACCTTTCTCTTCTCAAAATCGTTGAGTTGTGCCAACTGCTCTTTGGTCTCTGCTTTAACTCCATTTGACTTGTGTTTTCCTTCCAATCAGGATTACTTTTCTTCTCATTGTCAAGCACTCTGAAATGTTCTGTTTTGAGAAGTCGTTTATTAGTGTCTGTTACGGTTGCAATATTTCTTAATACACAGATCTGTCTGTTCACGTTCAACTTCCTTGCATATTGTTTTACATCTGTGCTTAATTCCTGTGGCATGAATATTTTTTTGTTTATTGCGGTCATTCTGATAGCTGTTGTTCATATGTTGATCTACAATTCTGCCTGGAATATCCCACACATCCTTACTACCCCTGCCTTGCAGATAGTGGTCGGTGACTCTCAATGTCATTTTCATTGAAATTCCAGGAAATCTAAACAAGGGACAGAAAGGATGCCAGATACTTGTTGCACAAATCAAGATGTTACAGCCACAAGCCTTTGATTTTTAGCCATATCTGCCTGGTGGGAATGGGCTGGGATGCGCAGATCCCAGTTTTAACATCCCATCTGATTTAACTATCTATTCACATTAATGGGGCATGAAGTCAGGCATCTGATGACAATTTACCCCATTCCTGCCTAGCAGGTTCAGTGAAAATCGGAGGTTTCTGTTCAAGCAACTGTTCACTGGAAGCTTCTAAATCCTCATCGACAGTTGTAATAAAAATTGTCTCAAAAAAGTCCAAGAAGTCCTAAATAATACAATGCCAATGGGATCCAGCCTTATCATGAGCATGCTGATCATTGAATCGTAGAATCTCTACAGTGCAGATGTAGGCCATTAAAGCCCAGTCAATCCTGCACCGACAACAATCCCAGTCAGGCCCTATCCCCGTAATATGACGTAATTACCCTGCTAGTCCCACTGACACTATGGGGCAATTTAGCATGATCAATCAATCTAACCCACACATCTTTGGACTCTGGGACGAAACCAGAGTACCTGGAGGAAACCCACGCAGATATGGGTACAATGTGCAAACTCCACACAGACAGTCGCCTGAGGCCAGAATTGAACACATCTCCCTGGCGCTGTGAGGCAGCAGCACCAGGGATTTTAATCTAAATCTATAGAAACCTGCAACCCAGCAATAAAATTCTTCTGTGAAACAGCACGGGCTGTTTGGGTCAATTCTTTACCCTAGGTGGTTTGTACATATTTTCTATTACCTCTCAGGGGGAACCAAATAATGGCCGTCAAAGTTAGAAAGGAAAAGGTAGTTAGGGAATTCCTGTCTGTTTTTGTCTTCTTTGATTAATTTTGTGTTTTATTATATTTACCAGTTACAGAAATTTAAACTTTCTTGGAAGCTGACTTTTGAGCGCTCTGCAAGAAAAAGGAGAAAATAATTCCCAATTGCTTAGCGCTAAGATGCATAACACACTTTTCTTTTTCTGTAGAATCATCAATGGACACGGCTGGTAGAGTGAGCCAGAGATTTCCAATGCTGAACCAAGCTGGGGATCTGGCCAGAGACAAAACTGAAAGCAAATTAAAAACATAAATATGCCTGGAGTACAAACATACAGTTTGCAAACAGATATTGGGGATGTGGGCGGCGGAGGGGGGGGACAGGGCAGGGAGCGGGGGTGGCTATGTGGGGCGGGAGGGGGGAGGTTAAGAGGCAACCTTCACACATGAATCATTTTTCTAATGTCTATATGGGCTGATCAGTTAAGTCAATACTAATATTTCCTTGGCCTGGATTAAAGGAAATTTGTTTTTACCATTACTTTAACAGGATTTTTGAATTATTTTTCTTGTTTGAACAAATATTTTTTGTACAGCAGAGAGTGAAGTGCTGCTACAGGATAATGCATTAATCCCAGGTACTGATAAGTTACTTATTTGGTTATGATGAGGAGATACTTCAGCTGAAAGCAAGAAAGTTTATTATGGGAGGCAGAAGGTGAAAGTGGAATGGGAGGGTCTGCAGGATGGTAACTGAATAGAATTTGAGATTAACTGTAGAAGTAATCGAAATAACTAAACTCCATAAGTATTGCCCTAGAAATGTTGGGAGTGCAATGGTATATATACAATGGCCAATCCCACTGGGGCTCTGAAGAAAATGCTAATGCTTACCACTTCCAAATCCTTTTTCCCTAGTTTCTCAAGCTGCCTTTTTCTGCCTTTCTTGTTCAAATGTTCTCTGCAAATTCCACTAGGTTACTTCAAATTCTCCTCTACTCCCATTCGAACAACCACTTTGTACCTCCCACAAAGTAGTTGTATGCTCAACCTAGTCAGTGCTTTCATTACCTCGATACTTGATTGCTTCAATGTTTTCCTGACTGAAGTCCCATCTTTCTCCACCTATAAATTTCACCTTGTCCAAAAGTTTGCTCTCTGTATCCTATATGACACTAAGTGGTGTTCACTCAGAACTCCTATTCCACCCCTCAACATTTGAAACATATAATTCTCATTCCTATGTTCAAATCCCTCCATGACCTCACTTTTTCCTATATTACAATGTTCTTCAACTCCCAATCCTTTCACTAGGCCTTTCCTGCATTTCCCTCCTTCCTCACCACCATTGGTGCATGGAGTTCTTCACTTACCGAGGTCTGTTCTCCAGAAGTCCCTTCTGGCATTCACTTCTCTCCTCCTCCAAGACTGCCATGAATCAGCAGCCAACTCTCACCTCAGATTTTGGGTTTGAATCACACCTCACAGCTTGAACACTATAATGTAGTCTGACAATTCAGTGTAGTACTGAGGAAGTGCTGCATCATTGGAGGTGCTGTATGAGATAAATGCTATCTGTATACTTAATCGGACATAAAAGATCCTATGGCCCATTCAGAGAAGATTATGGGAATTCCCTGATGTCTCTCATTCAAAGCTCACTCATCATTCATACCATTACTGTTTGACGGACCTTGTTGTGAACAAGTGTGCGGTTTTCTGTGTTTTTCTATGCTACAAAAAAAAAGAATTGATTATGAACTATGTTGGAAGGAGCTCCAGGTTTGCATCTCACTCCAGGATTTGATAGCCATGGAAGATGCATTCATGACGTAGTCAACATACATGTTTAAGGAGTCTGTTTTAAAGTTCAACTTTTTTTTAAGGTAGACAGTATGTCTGGGGTGAATACAGCTTGGAAAGCAAGTTAGTTACTCATTTTAGTCATGTAGTGTTTACTTTGGAGCAAACTAATGGACTTTAGCTTACAAATCCCTTGGGGGTTTTTAATGAAGGAATGGAAGGTGGGTTTAGGTGTGCAAGCTCATGTGATAATGTGGCTAATGAAAGGGGCTGGGTCTGTAGCAGAAAGAGGAACAGCTTTTGAGTTCTGGCTGGTATTTGTTTAAAGATAGAGATCTGCAAGCTGCTTTCTCCACAAAAATTGCTCTGAAAACTTCAAGGCTGTTTAGATTCATTACAGCAATGGTTTAAAGTGGTTTTTGAGTTTGTAAGAAGAATGTTGCTTATTTGGAACTGAAACAGTGGTACATTAGAAATTAGAGTTGTTTCTTTTCATGTTTAAATATTGTTCAACAGGGAATATTTAAGCTGTTTCATTTGTTAGATTTATAGTTAAACTATACTATTAGATAAAGTTTATCTTTTCTATAAAATTTCCTGAATTTGTCTGTGGAATTACTCGTATAATGAAGTATCCTATCATAACTTAGAAAAATTGTTGGGGTCTAATCTGGCTTTATAATGTCCATTGGGATTCTGATCCAGGGCTTGAACATTTGTTAATACTTCCAATACACTTATGGCAGGCGATAAGAGCAGGGGAGCCTCCTGGTTGGGTAGTTTGGATGTGGAGTGGCTCCTTCTAATCTACAGCCTCTGGCAATAGCTAGTGACTGTTTCAGGAAAATCTAACTACATAAACAGACTGTGTTAATACTTTAACTGCCTCATGTGTCTCTAGGCTCACAAAGAGAATCAAAATGAAGGAAGTATCTTGGGATATCCTGAAGATGTAAAAAATGCTTTATCAAAGCAAGTTCTTTCTTTCTTTCGTGCCCATCACTTTGACAAAGCCAGTGATCGTGTATTCTAGTCTCGCTTTTATCTTGTATCCTTTTATCATTAAGGCTTTGTGAAGTGTCTTGGGACAATTTTCTCTATAAAAGGTATGTTATAAATACAAGCTGTTGATTTTAACTGGAGCATCTACATTATTTTAATGATCTAACCTCTCCTTCTCAGAGAATCACTATAACTCATCTTTGTCCATTCCAGTGTCACAAAACCTTCTATAAGATTGAGGCAATGACAAGACTGCAAATCTGACTATCTTTGTAAAAAATGGACAAGCAGCATTAAGTATGACTGGGCAAGGCTGATATTATATTGCACAACTTATACACTTACGTAAATATGTTAGTGTCAGCCCTGCACATTATTCTTCTTAATTATATGTGGATTTCAGCATGCATTTTTTTCAGCCTGGACTTACATTTGCCAATAAGGGCAGCACAGTGGCACAGCAGTTACCACTGCTGCCTCGCAGCACCAGGAACCCAGATTTGATTTTGCCCTCAGATAACTGTCTGTGTAGAGTTTGCATATTTTTCTCACTTGTTCCCTCCAGTGCTTCAGTTTTCTCCCACCGTCCAAAGATATGCAGGTTATAAGGACTGGCTGTGCTAAATTGCCCCTTAGTGTCCCAAATGTGTAGGTGAGGGGGATTAGCCATGGTAAATGTGTGAAATTACGGGGATAAATTGGGGAGAGGGGCTGGGTAAGATACTCTGTCAGACAGTTGGTGCAGAGATGGGCCACCTTCTGCATTGTAGGGATCCAATGATTCTATGAGTACTTGTGGTTGATCTTCCTTGTCTTCATGTTGCAGGGTAACTCATCTTTTGTATTGTGAAGTTGTGCAACATCGAATACCCTGCCATGAACTTGCAGCCCTCAGCTAGGTTCTACTGAAGAACATCCCCTGATCTGTCTCAACATTGCAATTTTTGTTTCAACATCTCAGTATTACAGTCCACAAGCATCCTCATGGATGTATGTTTCTTATTCTATTAATGTTTGCCCTTGCTTACAGATATCTTAAGGGCATTATCACTTAAAATGTCTAAGTGTATCTTGGGCCCCAAGGAACTATCTGTACATTCTATCCCAAAAATGAAAAGAAACACTGGAAGGGAGGGTGAGAAAATTGGGCAGGGTTCTTCCTTATTGACAAGCCATGCACAAACGCCAGGGCAAGCCTGAAGGGCAGGCATGCAAGAATATCATTTTCGTAATTAAATCGAATGTGGTGGTAATATGGGGCCTGAGTCTCCCATTGCGATCCGCAACAGCTCTGGTGGGTCGGGTTGGGAGATGCGCATGTCAGACATTTCATGGGTTGCCCGCGAGCTCTTATGACCTGCGCGCATCTCCCAACTGGAAGAAAATGGTGCCAACAAGAACGCACAGAAGTCCGACGGGAAGTGAGATAAATCATTTGAATATGTTTTACATATATTTTAAATGTATTTTAAATGTGACTATTGGGCCCAACGCACAACTTGCCAGGCCTGATAGCGTCTTCCATTCCGCCAGGAGTACTTCATTCTGGTGGGATTTAGAGTAACTTCCACATTTGGAGAACATTGAATACAGGAGTTGGAATGTCTTGTTGAAGTTGTACAAGACATTGGTAAGGCCACACTTGGAATACTATGCACTGTTCTGGTCACCCTATTATAGAAAGGATATTGTTAAACCAGAAAGAGGGCAGAAAAAATTTACTATGATGCTACCAGGACTTGATGGATTGAGTTATAATGAGAGGCTGGATAGACTGGGACATTTTTCTCTGGAGCGTAGGAGGCTGAGGGGTGATCTTATAGAGGTTATAAAATAATGGGGGGCACAGATCAGCTAGATACTCAATATCTTTTCCCAGAGGTAAGGGAGTCAAAAACTAGAGGGCATAGATTTAAGATGAGAGGGGAGAGATACAAAAATGTCCAGAGGGGCAATTTTTTCACACAGAGGTTGCTGAGTGTCTGGAACAAGCTGCCAGAGATAGTAGTAGAGGCAGGTACAATTTTGTCTTTTAGAAAGCATTTAGACAGTTACATGGATAAGATGTCTTTAGAGGGATATGAGCCAAATGTGGGCAATTGGGATTAGCTTAGGGGTTTTAAAAAAAAGGGTGGCATGGACAAGTTGCTGTAAACCTCTATGACTCTCTAACTATTACTAGCAGGAGACCCCCAAGAGTGAAGGGGGGACAATTGGGGTGCCCCAGGGGGTTGTGTGGTGGGGGTGCCCCCTGAGCATGGGCACCATAGTGCTAGCCTGAGCCCCCATGGCACTGCCCAAGCGGCAGAGTTCCCATGCCCAAGTGGCACATTGGCACTGCCCAGCAGAAATTGGGCAGTGCCAAGGGGGTGGAGCCTATTGTGGGCAAGGCCAAGGGGTGATCTGTGGGAGTGGGTGGTCCCGTTGCCACTCAGCCTGGTGATTAGTCTGGGCTGGAGGGAGGTCAGCGATTGGGGCAGGCTGGCGGAGTAGTGGCCTGCTGGGGTGGAGGTCTCTGCCTCCCGGGAGTCTGACCCTGGGGGAGTCTCAGCAGGGGGTTCTGCTGGGGTGGGGGGATCACCACCGCTGTGGGGAGTGGTGGGCTGGACATCGGGGCGCTCCGGGGAGGGTGAGGTGGTCAGGGCTGGCCCGGGAATCGTTGTGAGGCAGCAATCAGGCCATGGGAGGGCTGGAAGGGCAGCACTGCGGGGGTCCCGGGCTGGCCAACAAACGGGGAGTCTACAGATCAAGACCACTGTGCAAGCGCAGAGTTCAGGAACTGTCAGACTCCAGCATAAATAGGTCCCGTCCCCCTGTCAGATTTTAAATGATATTCACCATTGTGACCTTTGCATTGCATAGAGTGCAAAGATTCAGGTCTGAAGCTGCACTGAAAAAAACAGGTGTGATCTAGAACAGTTTTCCCACCAATTCAGCACTTTTGGGAGAATCAATGAGTCCTTGTGATTCTCGCCAAGAATGCATGCCTCACTAACATTGCCCATATGAAGTAGGCAACAGGGACAGGTGTTCTTTGAGCTGCCAGGAAGTTATGGATTAAAACTGTTCATATCGCGATGTTTCTGATATTTTGTTTTTGGCTTTTTATTAGCTGTTACTCATAGCACAACAATTTACTATTTGAATTCTCTGGTCAAGGGTCGGTTATAGCTCATCCTTACATGCTGCAATTATCATTTTGTAAATGGGAGCTCCTCCTGTTCAGAAAGGGAAGACAGGGATTAAATGTTCACCACAAAACCATATTTACAAACAGAAGTACCATTAATTTGAAATGTCAGAGGAAAATTACACATGTGGACTGCAGTCCATCAAGGAGACTGTCGGCGAGTTTCTCCTAGAACCTGACCTCCAGTCAACCTCCACCACAGAGATGGCACTGCCAGTGTCTGTTAAGGCCAACAGAACCCTTAACTTATAT
Organism: Carcharhinus amblyrhynchos; assembly: GCF_965287045.1. Classification (NCBI taxonomy): domain Eukaryota; kingdom Metazoa; phylum Chordata; class Chondrichthyes; order Carcharhiniformes; family Carcharhinidae; genus Carcharhinus; species Carcharhinus amblyrhynchos. The sequence continues at coordinate 33,220,874 of NC_137332.1, read as the reverse complement.
ACGTCTGGTTCATTTCAATCCACTGCAGGGAGAAATCTGTATCAGTCAATCCACGATGCACAGATGTGCCCAGCGGTTGATTGATATGTTGTTCGGCATGGCAAACAGATTCATTTGTTTTCCCCATGTGCAACTGACAGCTGACTGCGAGGGCTGTGCAGTGTTCCTGTGTGAAGAGCCTCACAATATCCAGCTCATTACTACCACCCATATAATCCGTCAGTGCAAATCCCTCGCTCATCATAAACCTCAAGGATTTATAATCCATTAATGTTGACTGCAACCTTCAAAATGGCTTCGAAGGGCAATGCTTGGATAGAGTCCTATATTAATGCAAATTAGTGCTTGTTTATAAATGGTGGGGGAATGCATTAGAGTGAACCTCCGATGTTTATAAGCAGGCAGGCTCAGGTCAGGGAATTGAAAGTTGAGGCCTTTAGAGGGATTACGGAGTGTGAGGCCATTAGCAAAGGGCTATTAGTGAAAAGCATTCTCCCAGATCTCCTGCAGTGACTTAGGAGATATCAGAGCCTTTTGGCTAAATTATCTGGGGCACTGGACTCCCCTCTGTACCTGCCTGGGTTAAAAGGTCAGTGTGGGGTGATGGAGGGTGTAAACCAAGGGGAACATCGGCTACCCTGTTATCATTTAGTGGTGGTTAATAGGCTGGAGTGAGTCTGCTGCCCTTCATAATCAGGAAGTCCCGCCTCAGAGAGCTGCTGGCCAAGCAGGTGCTGGGAACTTTCCAGAACCTCAGAGGATAGATTTGTGCCGATTGGATTGGGATTTCAGTCAATGCGTCGCTGTCCTGTCATGCTCACAAGTTGGCAACCCCCAATGAGGGGGACGAGCATAATGGGGGTCTGGGCTTGAGAGGTCATGGAAGGGGGGAAAATTTCCGATGGGCCCAGGGAACCTGTTAAAGTTGGAACCCCTCACCTATACCAGGCCACACAGGGAAAATGTTCGGGCTGGCTCTCTGGCATAAGCCTTTCCTGTTGTCGCTTAACTCTCTGATGGGATGAGGTCCTTAAGTGGGCATTATTTGTCTACTTAAGGGCTTTAGTTGACCTGCTGGTGTGTTGACAGACACCAGGCGCCATCCCCGCCACTGATAAAGCTATGTTAGGGACTTGGCTGGATGTAAGTGGCAGGCGTGTCACCTACTGGATTTAATGAGATTCCCAATCTTCAAACCTGTTAAATCCAATCCTTTGTGCCTTGAACGGTTCAATATAATAGGTGTTCCACATTCGGATGTTGACTCCCCCAGTGTTAAGAAGGTTAGAAGAGAGAATTTGCAATATTCACATGGAGAGGGACAGCAATGGATACGGGGGAACCAGTGACATGATGCTGTGATGTGAAGCTATCACTGGCCTAAAAACATGGCACTGCTAAACTGTGTAGTGATTGTGGGGTTTGTCTCTTTGAGACAGCACAGCAGAAGAGAGTCACCTGTCTTGAAGAACAAATAGGAACCGAGAGTGAGTGATTAATTGAGAAAGTGGAGTCCTCACTCAGGCAGAATACATTTGGAAGCCATGCAGTAAACATATTGAGACTGGAACAGCTGGGGAGGCTGTTCCATGGTAGCTTAGGTCTGCAAACCCCGGTACCTAGTTCACAAACACTCAGAGAAGAAACTCAACAGGTCTGACAGCAACTGTGGAGAGAGAATAGTGCCAACGTTTTGAATCTGGATGACTCTTTGTCAGAGCTGAAGAGAAGGAAAATTGGACATGATTTAGGTGGCGGGGGTGGGGGGGGGTTGTAGTTGGACAAAGGAAATGTAATTGGAAATGATAAAGGCTGAAAAAGGTGCTAAAAGCATCCATTAGGTGATTAGAATGTGTGAATGGCAGAACAGAGGTACGGATTGTTAGGGGACTACTTGAATGGCTCTGGTGGTGGTGGGGGTGATGGTATGGTTTGGAGACAAGACTACATAAAGCATTGAGCATGAAGAGAAGCTTGCAAGGCATATAACATTGAAATAAAACAATTTTTGTGTCATTCTATTAGGAAATAGAGGGCAGTCAGCAGCAATATGGACCCCACAAAAACTGACAGTCGTGAAAAGTTAATGAAAGTAAGGACATGGCAGACAAGCGCTGGGATTCTCTGGTCTCATATGCCTCACCCTTGCTGCCTGTGACAATGGAGAATTTGACACTCAGCCAAAACTCTATTCATTGCAACAGAAGCAGAGAATGCAGCCGGGGACAAGGTCGGAGAATTCTGGTCGAGGTACATGATTATTTCGTGACAATATTAACAGTAGAGGAAATAGATAGCATGTCAGGAATCGCAAAGAAACTAAGGCTCATTCAGGGACGGGGAAAGTAAAATAAATGTAATCAAAATAACAGTAATAAAGACAACAATGGCAATGAGTGACAAACACCCAGGCCCAGATGGTTTCCATCCAGGGTTTTAAGGAAAGTGTCTGAGGACATTGTAGATGCCCATAACTATTAACATACCAATCTGGGATTCATTCCTTTAGATTGGAAAATTGTGCATGTCATTCTGCTGTTTATTAATTGTGAGAGAGGGAACCCCTAAGCAATAATTCTAACATCCGTTGCTGTGAAGTTTATAGTTTAAAAGGGTAGGCTGATTAAACACTTAGAAATGTTTCAGTTGATCAGAGAGAGCCAGGATGGATTTTTGAAAAACAGGTCATGTCTGATGAATCTGATTGCATTTTTCAGTAGGTGACTAAATTTGTGGACAGGAAATTGTTAATGAATGTTATTTGTATGGATTTCCAGAGGTACTTGATAAAGTCTCTGTAACAAATAGTTAGTTAAAGTTGAAGCTCATGGAATTGAAGACGACATATAAAATCCTGAGAGGGCTTGACAGGGTAGATAGAGCCATAGAGGTTTACAACATGGAAACAGGCCCTTTGGCCCAACTTGCCTTTTTTCTAAACCCCTATGCTAATCCCAATTGCCCGCATTTGGCCCATATCCCTCTATACCCATTTTATCCATGTAACTACCTAAATGCATTTTTAAAGGACAAAATTGTACCCGCCTCTACTACTACCTCTGGCAGCGTGTTCCAGACATTCACCACACTCTATGTGAAAAAATTGCCATTCTGAACACCTTTGTATCTCTCCCCTTTCACCTTAAACCTAAACAACTAAGTAATAAAGATAAAGGGCCAGTCATTTAAAACTGAGGCATGTAGACATTTCTTCTCGCAAAGTGTGGTGAATCTATGTAATTCTCTGCCGCAAAAGGTAGGGGAGGTTGGATCATTAGACGTATTTAAAGTGGAGATAGATAATTATTTGTTAGATTGAGAAATAGATGGCTATAGGTTAAAGGAGTTGAGACAGGCATAGATCAGCCATAATCGTATCGAATGGCAGGGCAGGCTTGAAGATCTTGGTTGCTCACTGCTGCTTCTATTTCTCGTGATCTTGAGACCTGGTTAGAAAACTGGCTGAAAAGCAGGAGACAGAGATTAGGACTAATGTGTAGGTATTGTAACTGTGACAAAATTTGAGACTACTTGTCTCCCACAAATATCTGCATCAGGGCCTCAATTAATCACTGTATTCATTAATGATTTAGATGATGGAACAAAAGCCACAACTCCAAATTTTACAATGACACAAGGGTGGGTAAGCAGTGTCAATGGAAGCATAAAATTCCAAAGAGATGGTGATAGATTAGGTGAATATGCAACACTGTGGTAAGTGGATTTCAATGTAGACAAATGTGAGTTGATTCACTTTAAACACAAAATGTAATGGACAGGGTACTTTCCAAATAGTGAAAAGCTTGAAACATTGGAAGTCTAAAAAAACTTAGTGCTCCAGGTACATAAATGATTCAAGTGTCATGAACAGGTACAAAAAATAAATGAAAGGTACAATGGAAAGCTGATCTTTATTTCTAGAGGACTAGAATACAAGGATAGAAGTCATGCTTCAGCTGCAGAAAACCCTGGTTAGATCTGAACACCATACCTTAGGAAAAATATTTGACCTTGAATGGAGTGCAGAATAGATTTACCGGAGTGCTAAAGTAAAGTTTATTTTTTAGTCACAAGTCAGGTTTACATTAACACTGCAATGAAGTTACTGTGAAAATCCCCTTGTCAGCATACTCCAGGTACACTGAAGGAGAATTTAGCATGGCCAATGTACCTAACCAGCACGTCTTTCAGATCGTGGGAGGAAATCAGAGCACCCGGAGGAAACCCACACAGACATGGGGAGAATGTGCAAACTCCGCAGAGACTGTGACCCAAACCAGAAATCAAACCCGGGTCCCTGGTGCTGTGAGCAGCAGTACTAACCACTGTGCTACAGTGCTTTTCCCACCTGGAGTCCAAAGACTAAATTACAAAATCAGAATATACAAACTAGATCTGACACAAACCTGTGATTCTGAATCTCTCCAAAGATGCTGCCAGAACTTTTGAGTATTTCCAGCATTTTCAGGTTTTATTTTGTTTTAGTCATTTGTGGGACATGGGAGTCGCTGGCTGGCCAACATTTATTGCCCATCCCTAGTTGCCCTTGGAGGGCAGTTGAGAGTCAACCACATTGTTCTGGATCTGGAGTCACATTCAGGCCAGACCAAGAGGGGTGATTCTAATTCTAAAAATTAGCGCAGCAGGCCAGAAGAAACGCACATCGGCCGATTTGCGGGATTCCCACGAGCATTCGCGCTGTGCTTATGTCTCCCAGGTCCAGATTTCCAGCTGTGTCTGCACAGCATCAGAAATCAGCTGAGAGGTGGAGCTAGCATTTTAGTTATATTTTACATTCTATTTAAATGTTGTTAGATTTCTCAGGGCCCGCTAGCCCCTCCCAACCCACCAGAGTGTTTCAGTCCAGCGGGGATTACTATAACTCCCTACTTTTGAGGAGCTAACGGGATGACCCTGCTGCAGTGAAGGGGGGAAAGGGGCCCCCCTACGGGGCTGGATGGTGGGGGTTGATGCCCCTTAGGCATGAGCACCCTGGCAGTGCCAAAGCTGTGCCCCGGCACTGCCTTTGGGGGAAAAGTGCCCATGCCCAGGGAACACCTTGGCACTGGAGCATATGGGGCAGTGTTAAGGGATGGGTCCTATTGGAGCAGGGCCTATGGGATGGGACCAAGTGGGCGATCGGTTGGGGGGTCCCGATGCCACTCTGCATTGGGATCTGGTTGGGGCTGGAGGGAGGTCAGCAACCAGGGCAGGCTTGAGGTATGGTCAACCGGGGGGGGGGGGGGGTCTTTGTAGGGGTTGGGGGAGTCTCTGGGTGGGGGTCTGCTGGGGGTGGGTGGGCTACATGTTGGGGTAGGTCAGGGACTGGGGGTGTTTGGATTTGGCCCGCAAATGGATGAGGGGCCACAGTCAGGCTGTAGGGAGGATGGGGGACAGCACTATGGGGGTCCCTGGCTGGCCAGCAAGCTGGCCAGCAAATGACAGATTGACACTTTGGGGCCACTGTGCACACGCAGAGGCCCGCTGCTTTCAGCCTCTCCAGTGTGAATAGGTCCCACCCTCTGAAATTTAATGATATTCACACTGGTGATCTCTGCATAGTGTGGGAGTGTGGGAGATTCTTCTCTGAACTCCCACTGAAAAAACCAGCGTGAATTACTCCAGTTTTCCTGTGAATTCGACACTTAGAATTTTGTTGGGAGAATCTCCCCCTCAGCTCCTACCCAGGTTTTCAAGTTTGCTGATAATGCCACCATAGTCAGTCAAACCTCAAACAATGATGAGGCAGTTTATAGGAAAGAGATGGAAAACCTGGTGAACTGGTGGGACGACAATGATCTCTCTCTCAACGTAAACAAAATGAAGGAGATAGTCATCAACTCCAGGAAGTGTAGTGGGAGAACATGTCCCTGTCTACATCAGTGGGAACAAAGTGGAAATGATCAAGAGCTTCAAGTTTCTAGGTGTCCAGATCACCAACAACCTATCCCAGTTCTTCCACGTCGGCGCTAGAGTTAAGAAAGCTCACCAACGCCTCTACTTTCTCAGAAAACTAAGGAAATTGGCATGTTCCGCTATGACTTTCACCAAGTTTTATAGATGCATCATAGAAAGCATTCTTTCTGGTTGTCACAGTTCGGTATGGCTCCTGCTCTGAACAAGACCTCAATCAACTACAAAGGGTCATGAACGAAGCCCAGTCCATCATGCAAACCAACTTCCCATCCATTGACTTTGTCTATACTTCTCACTGCCTTGGAAAGGCAGCCAGCATAATCTAGGATCCCAAATTCTCTCTTCCACCTTCTTCCATCGAGAAAAAGATACAAAAATCTGAGGACACATACCAACCGATTCAAAAACAGCTTCTCCCCTGCTGCTATCAGACTCTTGATTGCACCTACCTCCTATTAAGTTAATCTTTCTCTACATCCTAGCTATGATTATAACACTACATTCTGCACCCTCTCCTTTCCTTCTGTATATACAGTATACATTGTTTGTATTGTGGCAAGAAACAATATTTTTCACATTATACTAATACATGTGACAATAGTAAATCAAATAAAATCAAATCAAAGATAGCAGATTTCCTTCCCTAAAGGAAATTAGTGAACCAGATGGGTTTTTCCAACAATGGACAATAGTTTCATGGTCATCAGTAGACTCTTACTTCTGGATATTTTTTATTGAATTCAAATTTCACTAGCTGCCATGGCGTGATTCGAACATTAGCTGAGTTTCAGGATTAGTAGTCTAGCAATAATACCACTAAGGCTGGAACGGTGGCATGGTAGTTAGCACTGCTGCCTCACAGTGCCAGGGACTCGGGTTTGATTCCTGGCTTAGATCACTGCCTGTGCAAAGTCTATGCGTCCTCTCCCCGTGTCTGGGTGAGTTTCCCCTGGCAGCTCCAGTTTCCTCCCAGTCTGAAAGACTGGCTGTTAGATGCATTTACCATGCTAAAGTTTCCCCCAGTGTACCTGAACAGGCGCCAGAGTGTGGCGACTAGGGGGTTTTTACAGTAACTTCATTGCATGTTTATGTAAGCCTACTTGTGATACTAATAAATAAGTTTTAACTAGGCCATTGCCTCCCTTTTGCAATTATGATACAAACTTGGGTTTAATTCCCTGGAACATAAAAGGTTAAGAAATGGTTTGTTGAGGTATTCGAGATATTAGTGGGAACAGACAGAGTGGAGAGGGAGAAACTATTTTTGCTCATTGGGAGTTTAGTATTAGGGGCATAATCTAAATATTCGAGTCAAGACTTTCAAGAATGAAATTAGGAAGCACATAAAGGTCAATTGATACTAAATCAGTCATTAATTTTAAATCTCAAATTGATGGATTTTTGTTTGCCCAATAGCATTAATACCTGTGGTGAAGATGAGCTTATGGAGTTCTGCTGTGGATCACCCATGATCTTATTGAGTGGCAGAGCAGACTTGAGGAGCAAAATGACCTACTCCTGTTCCTATGTTTTTATGACCTTATTTTTGAAAGGTCTTTCTCTGTCATAATGTATAGCTCTGTCACAAAGAAATCCAGGAATACTCAGACAGATGTTTTCCATAAGGTACCTTGCCCTCTGCCACAGTGTTGCATTCAACAAAGAGAGCAGATGCAGTCCAGTTTTCAACGGTGGAAAGTAATCTACATTTTTTTCATTAGTGGTAATGTTTGAATCAGTCATAATTAACCTTTGAAGTACCAACAGTGTGCACAAGTGGAATTGTTCATTAAATAAACGGACTGAATATGATTACACATTTTTATGGTTGACCAGTCATTGGTAAAGGGTCAGTCCGCCCTTTGATCAGAAAAAGAAACACAAATTAAATTTAATGAAAACATTGCCTTGTGCAAAACTGCACTGTCATCTCATTTCTTTGCAGTAAGGCCTGAAAAGGATCGACAGTATATGTCAGTCCCTTTGAGTCTACTTATCTGTTTATCATTGTGTCTAAAATTGAGATTGATAGGGGCTAAAGTAACATGTTTGCGCAGATGGACTTTTTAATTGTCGGATCAAAACACAAATAACTTATCTGAGGCCAATAAAGAGTGCAACTCACAGAGGAAACAATTGTAAGAGCTGAAAAGTGACCCTGATGTTTTTAAGCAACTGACTTTTAGGGGTGTGATGATAAGTGCATTGGTCTTAAACTATCTCTTTCTATTAATGTTACACTTAATTTCTAAGCTTGCCTTTTACTAAGCTTTTACATTTTTATTGTAAGCATCTGTTGCATTATAAATGGAACAATATGTAATACCAATAGAATATTAACAATATGACTTCTCAAGAAGTTTCACTTGAGATTTTACACTACTCCTCCAAGTACTATGAGACCTCAATTGGATGCAGTGTGCCAAGAAAAAGGATAGCACCCTATCTTAGGGAAGGGTGGGAAAGGGAACACTTGACACAATGCGTGGAACTTGCAACTTCCTGCAGTTGAAAGGAAAATTGGGCAGGGTGTATAATGGGCGCCTATCCCAAAAAGCCTCTTTGTGTCCCTGGTGAAGTATTATGTTCGGCCTGGGTTATTTTGTTCAATCAACTTTCTACTATACTGTTGCAAATCAGCTTAGTCATCGGTTAAGAAGAAATCTGTATTCCCTCAAGTTATTTGGAATTAACAAATTGCAGAGTAGAGAAATATATTTAAATGTTAATTTTTTAACTCCTAAATAGGATCTGGGCATTGCTGGCAAGGCTATTACTTATTGTCCATCCCTAACTGATTTTGAACTGAGTGGCTTGCGAGGTCATTTCAGATAGCCATTAAAAGTCAATCACATTGTCAAGAAATAATTCCTTTTGATGTATTTTGCATGGAAATTAAAAAATATAGGACTGAATCACAAAAAAGATGAACTGTTCTCATAATGTGCTGTGGTAACATAAATAATTATACTTTCATGATATAGAGATGCCGGCCTTGTACTACGGTTGACACAGTGTTGTGAGAGGTCTTAAAGTTCAACAGGTTTATTTGGTATCATAAGTTTTCAGAGTGCTGTTCCTTGATCAGGTAGGTGTGGACTCATCTGCTGAAGGAGCTGCACTCCAAAAGCTTGTGATACCAGATAAACCTGTTGGACTTTAACCTGGTACTGTGAGACCTCTTACTGAAGTTTCATTGATAATTTGATTTCAAAAGTGGGGACAATATTATTGGCATGTTATCCTGAGCACCTGCTATGTTTCCTAAATCTAGTGCCCTGCATAGCTTGTTACACTATAGATCTGCAGCCACTGAATAACCTTATTTGCTGGACAAATTATTTGAGAATTCACGGGGCTGCGCGCATCCAAATGGACCCTTTTTGTGTTCACAATCCCCAGGAGTTTAGTACCGGCAAGGTTGGGTCTTCAGATTTGGCATTCTGAGTTCTGTGGTTTTTTGATGTTTGCAGCTGATGTTAAACCCTCATAACATGTTCAGATATAATGGACAGTGCTTCAGGCACATGCAGAAAATAATTAAATGTGAGTTTTATGTCTTTGCTTCTAAGTACATAGTTTTGAGCATGAACTTAACGAGATACGTCTCAATAAATTGCACAGGGTTATTTTCTGATTATGTGCTGGGAGCAACAGACTTTGCCTATATTGGAAAAAAAAAGGCACAAAATGGCCCATAAGTCGTAGGATCAATTTACCCATGATTGTTTGATATGTACTATTTCTGGACACCATTACTGATCATCAGCATGGGGATGAAAAAGTTCTTCCTCTTGTCTTTGTAAAATAGGTCTAAGTGCATATAATCAGGAACAAATACCATATGTTATCTGAAACAACTGATGTTACCCTCAAAGTGTTGAAGGCATTAATCTTTCAAGAATCAGAGGAACATAATAGTGGAGCACCAAATAAATTCAGCATTTGATCAGTCAATTATATCCTTGTCCATAAATGTTGCATAAATCAATGAATTGTGATATTGTGACACCCTATTATTAATATGAAATTGATGATTTTCAACAAAATCTTAAATGGCCAGGGGTACATGTAATTTTCTTTGAAGTTGGTGTATTTTCACAGCACAGTAAAACAGTTTACAGAGTGTGCTTTACAATTGCCCTCAAGTAGGCTGGCAGAAGCAGACCTCCCAGATCTGTAAATTTACACGTGTGAATGTGAAACGAGGGGTGTCTGTAGCCTATCAAGGTGTTTATGTTCAGGAGATTGCTGTAGAATTTTAATCTGCATCACAAACAGGCGCAGTAACTGTTCAGAAGGAGAAACTGGTGCAAGGACTTGAGCTGAGGTGAATTTTAATACGGTAACGCAGTGGGCAAGGTTGCGACCCTGCCTGGTGTGAAGTCTTGGATATTGAGAACGTTTCAGGAGTTTGGGTGGTACTTCCCACAACTGAGTCTATAAAGGGTGAGGGTGCAATGTCCAAATTTCTGCTGCATGCCCCAGTCAGCTCATAGAATTACCTCAAATGTGGCCCCTTGCTAAAAGTGCTGATTTATCAATGTCATAATGCTTCATCTATCTATGGACAAAATGTGCTGTTTTAAAATTTTATTTCATTTTAAGTGCTGGGTATATTTTGCAACAAAATCACTTCAATGCAGGGAGCCCTGAATAAACAATCTGCATCAAAGGTCAATGTTTCTGGATCAAGGGGACAGAGAAACAAAAACAAGTTAAAACGGCAGTGCAGATGCGATTGAGACCTCCAGATTTTTTGCAGTAGAATGTGTCTAAAGTCCTCAAGGAAAATTACTTCCTGAGGACTGAGACGGTGATTGAAAAAGAATGGTCGAAAATAAATTAATTAATGAAAGAGGAGACAGGAAGAATCTTTGGAGGATTACAAAAATGAAGATTAAACACTTACAAATTAAAAATAGTTTGTACCTTTGAACCCTGCATTTATGTGGGAAAGTGGGGCCAGGGGAAGCATGATCGAAATTAATAGAGAATAATGAAGTACAACACCTTTATGTTAGAGCAACTGTTGATTTCCAGCTGGTACAATTCAACCAGCCTTTTTGGAGAGAACAAACACTATTACTTCCTTTGATTTATTTTACTTTGGTCCATGTCGTGGAACTAATTTGCAACCCAATCACTTCAATCTAAGCAGTTTTACATCTGTATTTTGCCTAACAGAACACCATTTGTGGATTGGAAAAAAGGAGGAATAAAACCCCTCAGAAAACAGAAAAAACAAAGATATATCATACCAAGGCACAAAGGGAGATTGTAAATAGTTACTGCTAACCTCCTGGAAACTTGGGAAAAAATGTAGGAACAATTACCAGGTAGGGACCTTTGGGAGACTGCAGTGAGGAGAAAGACTAAGGGGCTGATTTAATGCTCCTTTACTTAAGAGAGCAGGCGTACAATCAGCATAGAGACTGCACTGCTCTGGGAGGGTCGGTGTACAATCAGTACAGAGACTGCGCTGTTCTGGGAGGCAGATGTACAATCAGTACAGAGACTGCGCTGCTCTGGGAGGGTCGGTGTACAATCAGTACAGAGACTGCGCTGCTCTGGGAGGCAGGTGTACAATCAGTACAGAGACTGCGCTGTTCTGGGAGGCAGATGTACAATCAGTACAGAGACTGCGCTGCTCTGGGAGGGTCGGTGTACAATCAGTACAGAGACTGCGCTGCTCTGGGAGGCAGGTGTACAATCAGTACAGAGACTGCGCTGTTCTGGGAGGCAGATGTACAATCAGTACAGAGACTGCGCTGCTCTGGGAGGCAGGTGTACAATCAGTACAGAGACTGCGCTGCTCTGGGAGGCAGGTGTACAATCAGTACAGAGACTGCGCTGCTCTGGGAGGCAGGTGTACAATCAGTACAGAGACTGCGCTGCTCTGGGAGGGGCTGGTGTACAATCAGTACAGAGACTGCGCTGTTCTGGGAGGCAGATGTACAATCAGTACTGAGACTACGCTGCTCTGGGAGGGTCGGTGTACAATCAGCACAGAGACTGCGCTGTTCTGGGAGGCAGGTGTATAATCAGTACAGAGACTGCGCTGCTCTGGGAGGGGCCGGTGTACAATCAGTACTGAGACTGCGCTGTGCTGGGAGGGGCTGGTGTACAATCAGCACAGAGACTGCGCTGCTCTGGGAGGGGCCGGTGTACAATCAGCACAGAGACTGCACTGTGCTGGGAGGGGCCGGTGTACAATCAGCACAGAGACTGTGCTGTGCTGGGAGGGGCCGGTGTACAATCAGCACAGAGACTGCGCTGCGCTGGGAGGGGCCGGTGTACAATCAGCACAGAGACTGCACTGTGCTGGGAGGGGCCGGTGTACAATCAGCACAGAGACTGCGCTGCGCTGGGAGGGGCCGGTGTACAATCAGCACAGAGACTGCGCTGTGCTGGGAGGGGCTGGTGTACAATGAGCACAGAGACTGCGCTGTGCTGGGAGGGGCCGGTGTACAATCAGCACAGAGACTGCGCTGCGCTGGGAGGGGCCGGTGTACAATCAGCACAGAGACTGCGCTGCGCTGGGAGGGGCTGGTGTACAATCAGCACAGAGACTGCACTGTGCTGGGAGGGGCCGGTGTACAATCAGTACAGAGACTGCGCTGTGCTGGGAGGGGCCGGTGTACAATCAGCACAGAGACTGCACTGTGCTGGGAGGGGCCGGTGTACAATCAGCACAGAGACTGCACTGTGCTGGGAGGGGCCGGTGTACAATCAGCACAGAGACTGCGCTGCGCTGGGAGGGGCCGGTGTACAATCAGCACAGAGACTGCACTGTGCTGGGAGGGGCCGGTGTACAATCAGCACAGAGACTGCACTGTGCTGGGAGGGGCCGGTGTACAATCAGTACAGAGACTGCACTGTGCTGGGAGGGGCCGGTGTACAATCAGTACAGAGACTGCGCTGTGCTGGGAGGGGCTGGTGTACAATGAACACAGAGACTGCGCTGCGCTGGGAGGGCAGGTGTATGTTTTTAAAACGTTCCTGTGCTTGTACACATTTTCTGCTTGAGGGAATATCATGCTCTCTGATTTAAAGCAAAAATAGTTGATTAGCAAGTCTGTCAGTAACAGTCACAAATTGACAAATTAACATTTCATGCATGGAATTCTCGTCAGTGGGATTTGTTTTCTCTATTTTTCTTTTTGCATTTATTTGGAACGGGAGTAAAGAAAACTCCTTGGGTTCATGAACTCTTACATAACACTTGGAAGGGTCTTGTTTGTGCTGGTTACACAATAGTCCAATATATTTTACTTGAGTCATGGTAATGTTGCTTTAAAAATGATGTTAATCGTCTGAAAGAAAAATTGAGTTTACTCACAAATTATTAACATATGTCTGTTTTTAAACAACTTCAGTGCACAGAGAGGTTGGAATGCTCGGGAGGTATACAGGACTCAGACATTGGCAAATTTAAGTTGTCAGTGAACGAGGAAAACTGCATCAGTTGCTGCAGGTCAGCAAGGCACTTGTGATATGTTTTCAACTCAGGGACTATCACTGTGTCCCTGAATTGTTATGTCTGTGGTTCACTCGCAGGGAGTGCTGCAATAACATGCATCGTACAGATGAACAGCAACAAACAACTTTTCTCCTAAGTTATCATCAGCATAACAAAATGCTCAATGTGTTGTACAGGAGTGTTATAAAACAAACTGATAGGATGTTTGGCATGTGAGGAACTTCACCACTAAAACACCCCAGGTACCTCCACCCAACATCATGACTAAAGTGCAATGGAACATTGTCGACTGCCATGTGTCCAATCTGAAGCCCTCAGGAGACAGGAGTGTTGCAAGGTGTTCAATTGTACACTGGAATGTGACAGCGTGCCTTGCTTGGGGATGAAAGTCCAGGCAAGTAAAGACAGGTAACCACGCCAGCAGCACCTACACTTCTGTGAACAAATTAAAATGGATGCAAGGAGAGTTTCCATCTTCACCTCTTCCAGCAAAGTGGCAAAATTGATCTGAAAGAACAAGATTATAATTTTGCAGAATGTAGTGGTAGGGAATTGTTTTTGACAGATGAGCAGTGGAATTCTGACTGGCTGCATCAGGACTGTATTGAAAAGTATTGCTTTGTTATTTCCCCCATGTGGCTGACGCTGTGTAAGATCTTGATTCTGTTTCAACACTTCAACTTCTGCTCTAAGCAGCTAGAATGTTTTCATAGAATCATAAAATCCTAGAGTGCAGAAGGAGGCCATTCGGCCCATCGAGTCTATGCTGACCATGATCCCATCCAGGCCCAATCCCCATAACCCAATGCATTTACCCTAGCTTGTTTCCCTGACACGAAGGGGCAATTTAGCATGGCCAAACCACCTAATCTGCACATCTTTGGACTGTGGGATGAACACAGTAAAAAGTCTGACAACACCAGGTTTTAGTCCAACCTGTTTATTTGATAATGTACTCACAAGCTTTCGGGGTTAGCCCCTTCGTCAGGTGAATGGAGAGTTCTGGCCTCAGACAGAACATATAAAGCACAGACAGTTTAGAGATTACTGATTAGAATGCGAATCCTTACACCTAACCTGCTGTTCAAGACCTGAAGTGGCTGATAATGTGAGTGGAAGGAGCACTGATCACAGTTTAAAGAGATGTGTATTGTCTCCAGACAGTACAGTAAGTGAGGTTTTGCAAACCCAGGCAAGTCACGGGGGTTACAGATAGTGCGACATGAACCCGAGATCCCTGTTGAGACCGTCCTCATGTGTGCGGAACTTGGCTATCAGTCTCTGTTCAGCGACTCTGCGCTGTCGTGTGTCGTGAAGGCCGCCTTGGAGAATGCTTACCCGAAGGTCAGAGGCTGAATGCCCGTGACCACTGAAGTGTTCGCCAACAGGAAGGGAACAGTCTTGCCTGGTGATTGTCGAGCGATGTTCATTCATCCGTTGTCGTAGCGTCTGCATGGTCTCCCCAATGTACCGTGCTTCGGGACATCCTTTCTTGCAACGTATCAGGTAGACAATGTTGGCCGAGTTGCAAGAGTATTTACCACGTACCTGGTGGATGGTATTCTCACGTGTGATGATGGGATCCATGTCGATGATCCGGCATGTCTTGCAGAGGTTGCTGTGGCAGGGTTGTGTGGTATTGTGGTCACTGTTCTCCTGAAGGCTGGGTAGTTTGCTGCGAACAATGGTCTGTTTGAGGTTGTGTAATTGTCTGAAGGCAAGAAGTGGGGGTGTGGGGATAGCCCTGGCGAGATGTTCGTCTTCATCAATGATATGTTGAAGACTCCGGAGAAGATGTCGTAGCTTCTCCGCTCCGGGGAAGTACTGGACGACGAAGGGTACTCTGTCCACTGTGTCCTGTGTTTGCCT
Organism: Carcharhinus amblyrhynchos; assembly: GCF_965287045.1. Taxonomy (NCBI): domain Eukaryota; kingdom Metazoa; phylum Chordata; class Chondrichthyes; order Carcharhiniformes; family Carcharhinidae; genus Carcharhinus; species Carcharhinus amblyrhynchos. Next base: position 33,205,606 of record NC_137332.1, on the reverse strand, counting down.
TCTGAGGAGATCGGTGCGGTTTTTCGCTGTAGCGCATCGGAACTGCCGATCTATGAGTCGAGCACCATATCCTGTTCTTATGAGGGCATCTTTCAGGGTCTGGAGGTGTCTGTCACGATCCTCCTCATCTGAGCAAATCCTGTGTATACAGAGGGCTTGTCCATAGGGAATGGCTTCTTTAACATGTTTAGGGTGGAAACTGGAGAAGTGGAGCATTGTGAGATTGTCTGTGGGCTTGCGGTACAGTGAGGTGCTGAGGTGACCGTCCTTAATGGAGATGCGTGTGTCCAAGAATGCAACTGATTCTGGGGAATAGTCCATGGTGAGTCTGATGGTGGGGTGGAATTTGTTGATATCATCATATAGTTGTTTCAGTGATTGTTCACCATGAGGCCAAAGGAAGAAAATGTCATCGATGTATCTTGTGTACAGCATCGGTTGAAGATTCTGTGCAGTGAAGAAGTCTTGTTCGAACCTGTGCATGAAGACGTTGGCATATTGAGGTGCAAATTTGGTCCCCATGGCTGTTCCATGTGTCTGGATGAAAAACTGGTCGTTGAAGGTGAAGACATTGTGGTCCAGGATAAAGCGGATGAGTTGTAAAAACCTCACTTACTGTACTGTCTGGAGACAATACACATTTCTTTAAACTGTGATCAGTGCTCCTTCCACTCACATTATCAGCCACTTCAGGTCTTGAACAGCAGGTTAGGTGTAAGGATTCGCATTCTAATCAGTAATCTCTAAACTGTCTGTGCTTTATATGCTCTGTCTGAGGCCAGAACTCTCCATTCACCTGACGAAGGGGCTAACCCCGAAAGCTTGTGAGTATATTATCAAATAAACAGGTTGGACTAAAACCTGGTGTTGTCAGACTTTTTACTGTGTTTACGCCAGTCCAACGCCGGCATACCCACATCATGACTGTGGGATGAAACCAGAGCACCTGGAGGAAACCCACGCAAATACGGGGAGAATATGCAAACTCCACACAGATGGTGACCCAAGCTGGGAATTGAACCCGGGTCCCCGGTGCTGTGAGGCAGCAGTGCTAACCACTGTGCCACCTATAGACAGTAATGAGGTTATTCTACGACAGTTTATTTTTCCTTACACGAGCAGATATATTTTTAAGGAAAAACTAAATGGTAATTTATTTTCCAATATAACTTCTGCATGATAAAGCTTCCCTCCCCATCTCAAGTATAAGTTAACCATAAAAGAATTGATATTTCATCGTTTTGCTGGTAATATAAGCATCACCTGGTTGGAGTTGACTGAATGATCACAAAAGATTGGACTAGTTGACACATAAATGCAATTTGGCCAAAACTACTTATACATGTATTTTCCTTGATCTGGTTCAAGATTCAATTTTCCTGAATCCAGCCCAATCTATAAAACTGATCAGACTCCAGGCTTGAAATTGCAAGATTCCACTACTTGTGCTGGTTGGCGGAGCCTCTTGAAATTGCACCTACTTCCTTAGGTACCAATATGCTAGAAGGCACATTTTTATAGTTTTTTCTTTCAATATTTAATTGACTAAGAAACTGACTATTACAACTCAACAAAGCTATTAAGTGGTTCAGTATGTTGTTTTTCAAAAGTGATTGTCAGTAATATTAATCTATAAGCCGCCTAACCCAAAAGCTTTCTACCTCTTTGCCTCTGGTTTAAAAATATTCAAAGACTCTGCTTTTCAGGAAGAGAATTCCATTGATACATGATTGTCAAAGAGAAAACAATTTCACCTCATTGCCATTTTAAATGGGTGCCCCTCTATTTTTAAACAGTGACCCCTAGTTCAAGATTCTCCCACAAGAGGAAACATCCGCCCCACATTCACCCTTTCCTCATAAGATAACCTGCCCCATCCAAATTTTAGCCCAGCAAACCTTCTCTGAATTGCTGCTTCCAATGCATTTATATACTTCCTTGACTAAGGTGACCAATACTACATACAGTACAACAGATATCATCTTGCTAGTGCTCTTTATGACTGAAGTGTAACCTCCCTAATGTTCTGTTCAATTCCCCTTGCAATGAATGATGACATTTTATTAGCTTTCCTAATTAGTTGCTGTACCTGAATGCTAGCCTTTTGTGATTCATCCATTAGGACATCCAGATTCCTCTGCATCTCAGAACTCTGCAATCTCTCAGCATTTAGATAATTTACTTCTTTTTTATCCTTCCTGCCAAAATGGACAATTTAACATTTTCCCACATTAAACTCCATTTACGAGATCTTTGCCCAATCACTTAACCTATCTGCATGTTTTTGGAGCCTCCTTATGTCCTCATCACAACTTACTTTCCTATCTATCTTTCTGTCATTAGAAAATGTGGCAGCCATCTCATCCATCCTTCTGTCTAAGTCATAAGAACATAAGAACATAAGAAATAGGGGCAGGAGTAGGCCATCTGGCCCTTCGAGCCTGCCCCGCCATTCAATAAGATTGTGGCTGATCTGTTGTGGCTCAGTTCCACATTCCTGCCCTCTCCCCATAACCCTTAATCCCCTCTCTTATCAAAAACCCATCAACCCGCGTCTTAAAAATATTTAGCGAGGTAGCCTCCACCACTTCAACGGGCAGAGAATTCCAGAGATTCACCACCCTTTGAGTGAAGAAGTTCTTCCTCAACTCCGTTCTAAACCGCCCCCCCTTTATCTTGAGGCTGTGCCCCCTAGTCCTACTGTCCTTTCTGAGCGGGAAGAGTCTCTCCACCTCTATCCTATCCATCCCATTCATCATCTTATACGTCTCAATGAGATCTCCCCTCATTCTTTTAAACTCTAATGAGTACAAGCCTAGTTTATTCAGCCTCTCCTCATAGCTCAACCCCCTCAACTCCGGCATCAGCCTAGTAAACCTCCTCTGCACTCCCTCCAAGGCCAAAATATCCTTGCGTAAGTATGGCGCCCAAAACTGCACACAGTACTCCAGCTGCGGCCTCACCAATGCCCTATATAGCCGCAGCAAGACCTCCCTACTTTCATATTCAATCCCCCTCGCTATGAAGGCCAGCATCCCATTCGCCTTCCTGACCACCTGCTGCACCTGCAAGCTGGGTTTTTGCGACTCATGCACAAGGACCCCGAGGTCCCTCTGCGCCGTTGCCTGCTGCAGTTTTTCTCCACGTAAGTAATAATCCTTCCTACCATTATTCCTACCAAAGTGTACCACCTCGCACTTGCCAACATTAAATTCCATTTGCCAGTTCCTGGCCCATTCGCCCAGCCTATCTAGATCCTTCTGCAGACTCTCCACACCCTCCGCATAATTTGCCTTTCCACCAATCTTGGTGTCATCAGCAAATTTCGACACCATACACTTGGTTCCCTCCTCCAGATCATCTATATAAATGGTAAATAGCTGAGGCCCCAGCACCGACCCCTGAGGCACTCCACTAGTCACCAACCGCCAATCCAAATAGCACCCATTGACCCCCACTCTCTGCCTCCTATTTGACAACCAATCCTCTATCCACGCTAACACCCTACCCCCAACTCCATGTCCCCTGACCTTCTGCAATAACCTCTTGTGAGGTACCTTGTCAAACGCCTTCTGAAAATCAAGAAAGACCACATCCACCGGCCTAGACACATCCTCATAGAACTCCAGTAAATTTGTCAGACACGAGTCATTATAAAGTCATTATAAAGTCATTTATATAAATTGTAAACAGTTGGTGTCCCAGCACAGATTCCTGCGATACACCACTCATTATATCTTGCCAACCTGAAAAATAACCTTTTATGCCTATCTCTGCTTCTTCTTAACCAGCCAGTCTTCTAATCATGTCAATATGAAATGTTAAAGAGCAGTAGTCATTGAATAGATTCAAAGCTAAGTTAGATAGATTTTTGATCTAAAAGGGAGTCATGAGTTATTGCAGCAGATGGGAAAGTGAAGATGACGCCACGATCAGATCATCCCAGATCTTATTGAATCATGGTTTGAAGGCAATATTTATAGTCCTTTCAATACCGTGAATAGCTTCACTTGCCTGGGCATTGTCAGACCTTGGAGCTCACTGGTGTTCATACTTGTTCAGCAGAGTCCTTTCTGTTTTAACACAATATTATACACCACAGAGTAATCTGTCAAACCAATCATGAAAATAAAAGTCCTTTTTCATAGTTTTGGAAATTAATCTCATTTCCAAAATAGCCAGTGGGAGCCATGAAGGAGAAAGAAGACAAGTAAACAGTTTAAAATTAGAAAACAGTTGGGATGGATATATGAGATTGATTAAATGCGACAAAAGTCCAGGCAATAGATTTAGGATTGAGAAAGGATGAAGTGAGAAAAGGAGGCAAAGGCGTTTTGTCATGACCTTGAAGTCTCACCACTTCCAAAGCTCATTTAACAAGCTGAAGATCCCTTTCTGGTTGAATGAATCCAACCCAGTGAATATGTTCAATGCATTTTGGAAATTGCTAATTCTATTTAATAACTGTCATTCTGATTCTTCTTATTTTTTAAAAACCAGTTTAATTTCTGTTTTGTTTCACATCTTTAGGTTTTGAACTATGTATTTCACATTTCATCAGTTGGCAAAAAGCAGAGGGAGAAAGCAAGAGGAAACCTGACAACTGTCAGCAAGGAATGTTAAATAAAGATTTGTAAGTTAAAAGTATAAAGTAAATGTATAGTTTGTAACAATAAATGTAAATGTATAGTTTGAAAAGTAAATGTATAGTTTGAAAAACTACTATAACATAACTATAATGTATAGTACTGTGTGGACCTTTTTTTTAAAACTTTATTCCAATCCAATCAATTCAAATTAAAGCCAATTCGAAGTGCCAACAAGTTGGGACATTCCTGATCCAAGCTGACAAGACAGGGCCCTCACCTCCTGTCTTGGGCTTGATCTACATGATTGGAGTAGGTGTAGCTCCTCCTCCAAGGCTTGATCTCATTTGCACCTTAGCCAAAAGGCTGAGATGCCGCTTTAAAAAATTGCTTCAAATGAAGCTGAAATGTAACCGAATGGCTTCAACCAAGTGCAGCATGTCAATACTCAACTGCCAATCACCTTCACCACTCTGCTGCCTTCACCTGGACATGGTACTGTGTGGACCGTATCAAAGGTCCCACACTATCCCACATGGCTGCTCATTGTACAAAGGAAATTTGCACTGCATCATGTCTGGCTTGCCACAATTAACTAATTATTGCAAAATCTGCAATTACTCAATACCTGAAGGTCACTTAATAATGTCAGACCTCCCTATGGAATTGACAACGGTTGTCTATATGTTCTCTAACCAGTAGGTGAGATTCTCTGTAGCCCAGTGAGTATACCTCATTATAGCTCCCTTTGATGACTTAAAATGAGGGAACATTGGATGTGTATGCATCACTCTCTGAATAAGCTCAGCAGGCCTGGCAGCATCTGTGGAGAGAGAAATAAAGTTAACATTTCAAATCCACACGACCTGTCTACAGAACTGAAGAGGGGTAGAAATGTGATTAATTATAGTTGGAGAGGTGGGTGGAGGAAGAGGGGCAGAATGGTAAGACAGGGATAGGTCGGAGCATGGAGAGATTGACAAGTATGTCATGGACATAAGATAAAGTGGGGCATTGATGATGCCATTAGGGGCTGAAGCATGCTAATTGTGGCAAAAGGTAAGATGGCAAAATGTGTTAATGGGAGAAGAAAGTTCAGTGCTCAATGGGAGTAAAACAAGAGGCAGGTAGCCACATGGGAGAAGTGTGGGGTTGTGCTGAAACAAGCATAGGGAACCAACAAGCAAAAAGAGAGGGTAAAGATGGAAGGGAAAGTTCACAGCGTAAAGTTGTTGAACTCATTGTTGTGTCCTGGAAGAGAGGTTGGTTAGATGTTATGCTTATGATTTTACTACAGATAATATCTCATTATGACCAAACATGAATAGGTACAAGGAGCTTCTTCATCAAGGAGATGTTCTTCTCCAAAGCAACTGTTACATGTCAAGAAGCTGTAAAAGGGATTACTAACCACTCATTCATTAATTCCAATTCACTTCCATTAATACTGGGTTGTAGGTACATTTTCTGCTTTTGTGAATTATTTTGTTTGCAAGTAAATATTGGTATTACTTTTCAGTGATTGACAAGGATCTAAGAATATGAGTACATTGCTGTATGATACTTTTTGCTTCATGAAATATTATGAAACCTGGTGTGAATCCAACACATTCACCTGTAATTAACTGGCCATTATTTAGGGTAATTCTTTGACCCGTTCTTTGCCATGGAAGACAATAAAAACACAAGTTTCAATCCACAAAAAACTTTCATCAAACATCACACGTGTGTTGTGATAGAGTCCAAACTGTAGCAGGGTCATTCTTAAAAATATATTTTATGAGGTAACAGATCTAATAAGTTAATTAAGCAGATTTGTAAATGCTTCGTAAATCTATATCAAAAGAATTTGAGGGAGAACAGGGATAGGCTTTGTATTATAAAAGTATAAATTAAAGTTCATGTTCTGGATCACTATCAAAACACTCTCGGTCGTTGTAGACCCTCTATCTCCAAAATACTAAGAAAATGGAACCCACAAGTTTACTTGACACACAGGCTCGTGACAACTGATGACAACTGCATGATTAAATTCTAATTTGGAATGAATTTGAGGTAAAGCCAAAGCATACAATAAATTTTTACAAATTTCATTAATGCATCTCCAACAGTACTGTTACAACTTTGTAACTGTTGCCAATATCTTTAAAATGAAAACACCAGGCTATGAATTTGTGCTTGCCGTATACAATTTTAACTGTTTATCTCATTGAGGGGAGCATTAATCTTGTCCTGCGTTGGGTTTGAGCTCATATTTCTTGAGATTGATAGGGCGATCTAAAATCTGTTTACATAGCTGTGCATATATATGAGTAAGTATTGGAAGGGGATTTGTATTAAAACAAAATCCATGGAGGATCTACAATAAAGTGCTCCGTGGAAACAGCAGGAGTAACCTTTAGGTCAAACCTTAATGCTGGATATACTGTAGTTATGGAGTAGCAGTAGGAATCTAAACAAAATAAACACATAAAATATATTAAGCTGATATTAAAGACCTATTAAAAATAGAAAGTTAACTTTACACTTTTCATAGTAAACTGCTAAATGCTCTTTTACATCTCAGTAAGGACCAGGGAAAACAAACAAACCTTAATTTGTTAGAAGGTTTATCTGCTGACTTTGTGTGGTGTTCGCAGATGTTCTAAGGATATTTGCCAAATCATTATTGGTTTTATTTTAAGTTTTTCCCAATGCCCTCATTTAGAAACATAGAAAATAGAAGCAGGAGTAGGCCATTCGGCCCTTCATCAAAGTCAATATCCTGTCCCTGTTCCCCCCCCCAATATCCCTTGATCCCCAACAGCTACAACTAATTTATTCTTGAAATCACACAGCATTTTGGCCTGAACTACATTCTGTGCTAATGAATTCCACAGATTCACCACCCTCTGAGTGAGGAAATTTCTTTTCACCTCAGCCCTTCCTGAGCTTTAGAATCATAGAATCCCTACAGTACAGAAGAAAGCCAGTCGGCCCATCAAGTCTGCACTGACCATAGGCCCTCTTCTCGTAAGACTTACCCTCCTAATCCCTCTGACAATAGGGTCAATTTAGTGTGGCCAATCAACCTAAACTTAAAGTTTATGATTTTACTTGTGAAAATGGTAACTATTTAGTTTAAGGGAGCCTTTTTCATAATAATAAGATGACAGGGAGTATCCATGACTCACATGCATACAAACACGCGTACAAAATGGAGAATCACTACCTCAAGCTTTTCTGTTGGACCAGCATTGTTGATAATGACATAAATCCATGTTACCCGGTTTTATCTGCTGACACTTGTGATAAATGTTAAACTTATTGACTCTTGGCCAAAATTTGTAAAGCAGATCAGCGTATCATGGTCAATATTATTGCAGATAAAAACAAACCTTACAAATGAAAATTAGAAATTTGATATTTTAGACAAAAATACAGAGATACAATTACATAACTGCTGGATTTATTCTGCATATGATGATAGTATCAATGTGGGAACAACAACTTTCTGTACTGACTACTGGGCTGAAATGAAATTGAGAAGCTTTGAGACACTCATATAATCATGAATTTTAACTGGCTGCTCCTCCTATTCAATCCATTTATGAAAAATGCTATTGTTTTTATACACATTTCCATAGGGTCTATCTGTTGCTGTTTATTGATGAGTGATGTAAGCAGAATCTTGAGCAAGTTAATGGTTTTCGCAGCAGACACGAGAGAATGAATATTATTCCATCCAAAGCTACTGTTGTCTTCCTCTAAAAAATTGGAAAAACACATGGATTGCGCTGTGGAATGAAGCATTTAAAAGGAGTTTAACGCTTTATTTCCATATATTATAAGCAGAGATACAACTCCAGCTATAGTATTTTGTTAATACCCATTTCTCCATTTTTTGTCCTGTAAAATGATGGGCTGGAATTTTCGGTGGGGGAGAACACTGGTGGGGGCAAAGAAACCAATGGGGGTATCCATTCACCTTGTCCCTGCCTCTTGCCAATGATGTTCTTGCCATGGAATGCCGGGAGACCCATTACCATACATTTACACCTCATTGAGTTTTTTTAAGTTTATTTATTCGTCACAAGTTGGCTTACGTTAACACTGCAATGAAGTTACTGTGAAAATCCCCTAGTCGCCACACTCTGGCACCTGTTCGGGTACACTGAGGGAGAATTTAGCATGTACAGTGCACCTAACCGGCACGTCTGAGGGACGAAACTGGAGCACCTGGAGGAAACGCACGCAGACACGGGGAGAACATGTGGTCTCCACATAGGCAGTGATCCAAGCCATGAGTGGGCTTCCTCATTCTATTATCCCACTGTATTAGGAATTTCCCCACCGCTCACTGTGACATCACGTCAGCAGAGACTACAAAATGCCTGGGCCAACATGAACATACCGCATGGTCCCTGCCAGAGCTGCAAAGGTAAGTACAGCCCTCAGATGTGAGAGGGTCATACCCACACAATGCTCTAGGCACTGCTCCCTGCCACTGCTGGTGGGACTTTCCACTGGGGAGGTTCAGGTTGGTTGGCGGATTCGCGCAGACACACTGTGTCTGTGGGTGGGCAGGACAGAGAGGAGGCAGTGAGGTGGGGTGGGGGATCCCATGGGGGTTTTCTTTGAATTTATTATGATCACAATGACAAATTGGAGGTCTTTCCCCTCCCGCTGAGCCTGAAACAGATGCTCTGCACTTGATTGGGATGGATCCTGGATCTCAGCAGCCAGGTTTGTTGGTGGGTGGACTCAGACACTATGGACTATCCCTTAGCATTTCTTTCATGTGTTTGAAAATAAGGCACAAAAACCTGACCAGGCAGTTGGCGGGCTGGCCTCTATTTTCCTAGCCGGAGATTAAAGAAAGGGGAAAATTCTGCTCAAGATGAGGAGCTGCCTGTGATTGTTCATTTTGCGGTTATGAGTTCATCTGTGGTGAAGAACATTGAATGGAAAAGGCTGTTAACCACCCACTGGGAGTGAATTGGATAATCCTCAAATGCAGTTGTGGGGAGTGTGATGTGTGTTTAACCCACACCAGTTAATTGCAAAGCCAGTCTGGTGCTGCCTGCTCATCACAGTAATCTCTGCACCCAGTCAATGCTAACCATGCTGCTCATTGGCTGGATACAGCAGCTAGGGGCTAATATTGTGAATGGCTGGCATCACTTCAAGCAACTGTGCATTTCTGAGAGCTAACAAAAGGGGGTTGCATTGTGTTTGGAGGAGGTGCTGAAAGCTATGAACAGAATCTGATCTGGGAAACAAGTGAAAAATGACTCAAGACAGGGTGAGATTGAACTCTAAGGATTATGGACATTGTACTGGACGTCTTGATGGTGGAGGCGAAAAGGAAGAGGAAAGATATTCTAAACCCCTAGCTGGGTAGGAGACCCTCCACACACACATGGTAACTAGGTTGTAGGAACAGATAGCTGCAGTTGTCAACAGCGACATGAGGATCTCATGCAAGTTTCAAGGTCAGCAATTGCATCTTTAAATGCTGCATCCTTCCAATACACCAGCAGCCCCAGCCATGGCTCAAACCACCCAGTCACTAATTACCAACAATCTCTATCAGTCTCATATCCAATATGGATATGCTTTACATAATCCTCTCACTTGCAACTGCTGCAACCTCACATCCAAAACATTGCCACCTTGTCAATCATAACAGCCAAATCGGCCAAAAGGATAGGCTTCCATTGCCCTTGAAGGATAAGGTGAATAGGAAGCATCAGGAGCTAACTATTTAGGGATAGGGCCTACTACCTGCCATAACTCCAATGGAGTTTTGAGCTGCTAGATCTGCTCTGAAAATGTAATGAGTTAATCATCCATTGAAGTAAGGCTGGTGGTGAGTCCTTCCTTTCTTTATGCTCTCATATGATGTGAGCATTGATGGCAAGGCCAGCGTTTGTTACCCATTCCTAATTGCCCTCAAGATGGTGGTGATGAGCTACCTTCTTGAACTGCAGCCATCCATTTAGTGTAAGTACAGTGGTGTTAGGAAGGGAGTAATAGGTTTTCGATGCAGCGGTAGTGAAGGAACAGTGAAATAGACCAAGTCAGGTTGGTAGGTTGGAGGAGAACATGGTATTGCCAGGTGTCAGCTGCCTTTGTCCTTCTTGGTGGTGGAGATTGTGGGTTTAGAGGGTACGATTGAAGGAAGTTTGGTGAGTTGCTGGATACATGTTCTGCACTGTGAGGTTAAGGGAAAAAATTGATTTAGAATGTTAAACTTCAAAATGGCAGTATTGGTTCAGATCCACACTGCTCACTGATTGACATAGTGATTCCCTGCTATGCATACTGTTGACAGTTATTCACTAGGTACATGTTAATGTCTATATCAATACTGTGCCTGGTGTTTTTCATGTCACAATTGTATGTGTGCTCATATTAGAGATTTAAGGGCACTCACAACTTCCAAAAATGATGCCAACATGTCCAATTTTGTACCCACTGGTTGGGATTCTGTGGGGCCGATGGAGGTCTCACCCACTGTTTGAAGAACTAGTGGGGAACCCCCATCAGCTGTATGGGGGGGCTGGAAGAGAATCGAGAGATTCAGGCCTTTAAGTGGCCACTATCAGGCTGTGCCTGACACTGATGACCTGGCAGCAGAAGCCACACCCACTGAGAGCTGCTGGCCAATCAAAGGTTGGCAATTCCTGATGCTGTCAATGGGAGTAATGGCAGTGGCATCAATGTACAAATCAGAAGTCTAGGACCACAGAGGGATCCCAGAGTGAAAGGTGAGCGAAGGTGAGATGGGTCACCATTGTGAGAAAGGATGTGGCGGGAAGTTGGAGGGAGGGCCTGGGGGGAGGCTTTTCAGTGGTCTCCCTTCCCAATATAGGGTCTCTCAGGCAGCCACTTCCATTCCCACCGGACAGCCCCCAGTCTTCCAACACCAGGGAGATTGCAGACAAACCTGACAGGGCTTGCTTAGCAATCTTTGGGAAGTGCTGGAAAGCTGTGCAGTAATTTGTGCTGGGCTCAGGGATAATGGGCACTCAATAATGAACCTAATTTATTCTGAGCCACCAGTGTCCAGAAATCCCACTGGAAGAGACTGACATGCGGCCTCTCTCACGATTAAGTTGGGCCTGGCTGCCATGCGTCTCACTCCGACGGGCTGTATTAAAGCCAGCCCACTGTCACCTGTGCAATAGATGGTGCTTGCGTTCATCTGGATGCTGCAGGGCAACTTTCAACAAAATATTAACACATTAGATGCTTCACCATCGCAGCTCTACAGCTATACCCATTGCACAGTGGGAATGGTGGCATATTGGATATGTTAATGTATTAGTCATCCAGATGTCTGCACTGGTAATCTGAGACGAGAATTCACATTCTATTGCGGCAGCTGGCGAATTGAAACTCAGTTAATGAAATAAATCTGGAATTAAACATTCATGGCAACTATACAGTACTCAGATTGTCATAGAAACCCATCTGGTTCATTTTGGAAGGAAATCGCTCATCCCTAACCAGTCACACCAAAATATGACTCTTGACCCACACTGATATGGCTGATTCTTAGCTGCCCTCTGAAATGGTTGAGTAAACCACTCAAGAGTATTCACAAAAGTGACACCGCCACCTTCTCAAATTCTGGCTTTGCCGGTGATGTGAACATATAGGAAAAACTAAAATGAGTAAATCTGAGATAAAACCGAAAATTCTGGAAATAAACAGCAAGTCTAGCAGCATCTACGGGGAGAGAGACAGAGTTAACATTGTAAATCTGGCCACGTCTCTCTCATAAATGCATGTCTGACAAGAGAGCCTAATTAGATATGAAGGTTAAATCGGCATGTTCTATTCGAACTGCGGACACTGGAATTTAAACTGGAAATATAAAAACATCACCAGAATGTTAGACTGAATCAAATTTCATGCACCCATGTTGTGGAGATGCTGATGTTGGACTGGGGTGGACAAGATGAAAAGTCACATGACACCGGGTTATAGCCCAACAGGCTAATATGCACAATGGTGATTTAGACATCTTTTACCATGTCTTTCAAAGGCCCTTCAATTGTCCCTCAGGATGTGGTGGAGGAGGACAACCAAAACTCATCAGAAGAGACTTGAAACTTTGGCTGGAACTGCGGCAGGGCCAGCGAGCCACTGAAATTTCTTGTCCATCTTGGCGGGACTGGAAAGCCCTGCTACTGTGAAGGGCTAGAAAATTCCGGCCTTTAATTCTGCTTCTCCCTTCACAGATGTTGCTGGACCTTTCGAGTATTTCCAGACCTGGCAAGTTTGGCATCGGCCACCTTTCAGAAACACTTGTGGGCAGCAGGCTGCAAGATTCTACAGCTGCCACCTGCCAATTTTTGGCAGGAACCAGAAGCATGGAAATTCAGGGCTTGTGGTGACCTTGCTGGCCATTGGCAGTGTGTGCCCAGGAGCAGCACAGTGGTTAGCATTGCTGCCTTACAGCGCCAGGGACCTGGGTTTGATTCCAGCCTCGGGTCACCGTGTGTGTGGAGTTTGCACGTTCTTCCTATGTCTATGTGGGTTTCCTCCCACACTCCAAAGGTGTGCAGGTTAGGTGGATTGGCCCTGCTAAATTGCCCCTTGGTGTCAGGGGATTAGCGAGGCAAATACAGGAGGTTACGAACATAGCGCCTGAGTGGGATTGTTGTCAGTGCAGACTCAATGGGCCGAATGGCCCCCTTCTGCACTGTAGGGATTCTATGATTCAATGATCCACTTGGCAGGAGCTCTTCCCCCAGGAGGCTGCAAATGTTAGTGACCACTTGACACAAAACATAGATCTTTCTGGAATACTGGTGATTGCCCATTTCCACAAAGCTTATCCTTTGTCTCTGCAGCATACATTAGGGGGTCTTGAGAGTTGCACCTCTGTGCTCAGACCCTCTCTCTAATGCAGGGGCCAATGGTTGAAGGGAAAGTTGTTCTTGCTCCAGCTGATGCAACGTCAGCTGCTGGTGGTGTTGTTGTTACTTATTTTGTTCATCATCAGATGTCCAACAAAGAACCCCGTAAGTGTCTCTTATGATGAATTGAAGGTTGGCATCAAGGAAAGATAGATTATTCAATGTATGCTTGGAAGTTGTAAAAATGTTGTTTTTATTCATTTGTGAGACATGGGTATTGCTGGCTGGACAGCATTTATTTCCCATCCCTAGTTGCCCTTGTGCAACTGAGTGGCTTGCTAGGCCATTTCAGAGGACAGTTGAGAGTCAACCACACTGCTGTGGCTCTGGAGCCACATGTAAGACAGATCAGGTAAGATGGCAGATTTCCTTCCCTAAAGGATATTATGGACCAGATAGGTTTTTCCGACAATCAACAATGGTTTCATGGTCATCAATAGATTCTAAATTCCAGATACTTTTTATTGAATCCAAGTTCCACCATCTCCCGTGGCGGGTTTCGAACCTTGGTCCCCAGAACATTAGATAAATTTCTGGCTTAATAATCGAGTGATAATATCACTAGGCCATCCTAAACTTCCAACTCGCCTTCAAATCAATGCATGCACACTCTCAGGACAAGTCTTTTGTGCTTTTCACCAAGGCAAGGAAGCAGGCATGAGATAGAACAAACAAAGAACAAACAAAATTACAGCGCAGGAACAGGCCCTTCGGTCCTCCAAGCCTGCACTGACCATGCTGCCCGACTGAACTAAAGCCCCATACCCTTCCAGGGATCATATCCCTCTATTCCCATCCTGTTCATGTACTTGTCAAGATGCCCCTTAAAACTTTTCCTTTCTTATTTATGATAAATAAAGTGACTTCAGCTTTCCTTAATGGAATCTAAATCAACTACATATGTGGTGGGCCATCAATCAATTACTCAGATTAATTTAGCTCTGGCGTGATTAACTATTCCAATTTTTGAATCGTTGCATTTTTTTCTGGCTCTGATTTGAGTTATTATTTATGTAACAGACGAAAAAAAATGAAACAAGTTTCTTTAACATTATCATTTTGAAATTGGGTGTGAATAATGTGTCAGACTGGTGAAAGACACCCTGCAGAGAAACTACCTCCTCCAGCAATGAGCTCCAGGCACCCATCACCCTCTGTGTAAAAAAATCTGCCTCGTACATCTCCTTTAAACCTTGCCCCTCACACCTTAAACCTATGCCCCCTGGTAATTGACTTTTCTACCCAGGGGAAAAGCTTCTGACTATCCACTCTGTCCATGCCTCTCATAATCTGATAAACTTCTATCAGGTCTCCCCTCAACCTCCGTCATTCCAGTGAGAACAAACCAAGTTTCTCCCACCTCTCCTCACAGCTAATGCCCTCCACACCAGGCAACCAACTGTAAGTCTTTGCTGTAAAGCTTCCACATCTTTTTAGTAGCGTGGCGACCAGAATCTCAATAGTTCTGTCAAATTCTGGTTCTCTCTTGCCTTGATTTCCACGACAAGTTTCAGAAACTCAGAAAACCTATAACACAAAACGTTGAAATCAGGATTCAGGGTTAAAGGAGTCAGCAATGAACTGGTGACATATTTAAATTGTTAACCTCCCCCACCTGCCCCATGGGTGTTCTTGCACACTGCACGGAAGTTAAAGGTGGAAGGTTTCTGTAATGGCAGCAACTTCAGCACTTTTACACTGCCCTCTGCTCGTTAAATCACCCAATTTACCTGATTAAACCTCACCTCTCGCTCACCCCCCAACCTCACCTCAAGTATTGTGTTATTGTACAGTGATGGAGGAGATTTTGTGAAAATAAGTTTACAGGTATTGTGCATGTACGCATTGAGGCACATGAAATTGAAAAGACCTCTGTGCATCCTGCCCTCAATGGCATTATGCTTTCGAGGTTAAATATGATGAAGGTCAATTGTGGTGCCAGACCTGAGCCAATTTGTCCTGATAATGTACTTCAACCTAAGCCTAGGGAAAGCTTTCTAAATTGCATCAAGGTGACATTTCTTCCGTGTCCCATTCATTACCTTCATCGCTCTTCAATCGGGGAAGGGATGGAAACGTGCCACTGGTGGGTATTACAAGTACCAATCCATTCACAGTGACATTCTTTCCCCCGTGGAATAATACATTTTATTTACGGTCTATTCTTACAATTCCATCAAAGTGCTCTTTTCAAATTGGTGTATTTGCTGTGGTCAGACATTAAAGGTAAAGGTCACATCGGTTTTATTTATTTCACCAAGGATATTGGAAAGTGGAAACATCTGCTTTGGCTTCATAAAGTCATCCTTGCAAAGCCAGAGACCCGGACCAGTGTTTGCAATGATGTAATAAGCTGTCAGAGTTATTAAAAACATTGAGCCCCGCACTAACTGGGTCTGGCAGTTGGGCTGTCAGTCTGAGAGAAAAAAAACCTGCTGCTTGGAAGGAGATTAACTTTAGGATTATTAGTTTCTCTGCAGGGTGTCTTTCACCAGTCTGACACATTATTCACACCCAATTTCAAAATGATAATGTTAAAGAAATTCGTTTCATTATCTTTTTTCATCTTTTACATAAATAATAACTCAAATCAGAGCCAGAAAAAATGCAACGATTCAATAATTGGAATAGTTAATCACGCCAATGCTAAATTAATCTGAGTAATTGATCGATGGCCCACCACATATGTAGTTGATTTAGATTCCATTAAGGAAAGCTGAAGTCACTTTATTTATCATAAATAAGATAGGAAGAAAGTAAAAAAAAAATCTATTACTGGCTATTAACTCGTCAGTTTTTACACAAGGCCTCATTCCAATTTGATCTATGTTTTTAGTAGAGGTGCAATGAAGATATGCTATTTCAGAAAGGCATCATGACAACCCTTTGTTGCTTTTCTCTGCCGCTTACCTCTGTGGATGTGAACACTCCCATTATATGATCCGCAGCTGGGAGTCAGGCTGGGATGGGCCTGGGTCAAGCAAAGTCAGGTCAGGCCAGGCCAAACCTCCAGCACATAGTAAATTCCAAAACTTGGGTGGTGCTTATAGACAGCAAGCTGTAAACTACAATTTCCCTGTTGGGCATCTTTTGTATCTGTCTCACATCCACCCCTGTTAGTAAGGCTTTATAGCTAACATTTAATTCAAAGCACACTTAAAAACTAATTCTGCATTTAGGAACATAAAATAGAGGGATATGAATGAAATGTGAAGGGTTAGATGTTGGCAAGGTGTGGGTCGTGGTGATCTGACCCCAAGTGATGTGAGCTGCAGCATCTTTTGCTTTTTATTCATATAGATAATTTGGACAGAAGATTTTTGCTCCAGAGGTAAGTGTGCAGAGTCAGGAAATTTCCTACCTGCTGAAATTGCTCCCACCACTCCCCCTAACCAAACCCCACACCCGCTCCCCCCCTCCCCGAACGACCTGCCCTGAATGACAGGACTTTCTTTCCAGGGAGTGGCTGTGTGCTGGAATTGAGCCCATAGTTTGGATGAAGCCACAGGAGCTGCTGAGTGCTGAACTGGGCTAGTTGAAAGTAGCTTATCATCCCAGTTGTTTTATTTAATATTAAGTGCTGTAGCCCTCACCCTTCATAACCCTCACCACCCTACCCACTCCCCATTCATCATCTATACCAATGCATGCCATTCCCTCACCAATCCCCATTACCCCACATTCCCTCCAGATAACCCATGCCCTTTTACCCACCCCCATGGTCTTTCATATTCTCTTTGATAAACAATGCTCCTCACTTATTTAAAGTTTATAAAGTTTAAAGTTAATTTAGTAATGTCACAAATAGGCTTACATTAACACTGTAATGAAGTTACTGTGAAAATCCCCTAGTTGTCACACTCCGACACCTATTTGGGTACACTAAGGGTGAATTTAGCATAGCCAATGCACCTAACCAGGACTGTGGGAGAGAACTGGAACACCCAGAGGAAACCCATGCAGACACGGGGAGAATATGCAGAGTCTGCACTGACTGTGACCCAAACTGGGAATTGAACCTAGGTCCCTGGCAATGTGAGGCACTAGTGCTAACCATTGTGCCACCCTATGGTCGTATCCCCATGGCATCTTTTGCCCTATACCAACTTAGTGCCAACTCATGCTAACACATGATTCCCCTGCTTTCAGCATGCCTCTTATAGACTTTGCCATCTTAGCGCCAACTCATGCCAAATGACCCCACCCTAACACCCTCCTCACCAACTCACCCATTATCCACAATGGGCAAGCCCAAAGAACCATGCTGAGATGAAGTAACATAAAAATAAAGTATTAAGCATCTATTATAAACTTTATTATAAAAACAACACTGTCATTGATAAACTCTTTATAACATCTTGGAGCTAGCAATCAAAATATGAACTTACAACCCCCACTGTGATAATTATGTGTTGTAAAAGCAGTCAAGCATTATATTATAATGATAGTTGTTATGATTATGTCAACTAACAGATATTGAAACTGTAAACACTGATTTTTTTAAACTCAGAGACATAGAAACATAGAAGATGAGCAGGAGGAGGCCATTTGGCCCTTTGAGCCTGCTCCACCGTTTATTAAGATCATGGCTGATCATCCAACTCAATAGTCTAACCCTGCTTTTTCCCCATAACCTTTGATCCCATTCGCCCCAAGTGCTATATCCAACCCCTCTTGAATGCATTCAATGTTTTGGCATCAACTACTTCCTGCGGTAATGAATTCCACAAGCTCACCACTATTTGGGTGAAGAAATTTCTCCTCACCTCCATCCTAAACGGTCTACCCTGAATCCTCAGACTTTGACCCCTGGTTCTGGACTCCCCACCATCGGGAATACCTTCCCTGCATCTACCCTGTCTAGCCCTGTCAGAATTTTATAAGTCTTTATGAGATCTCCCCTCATTTGTCTCCAATCCAGTGAAAACTGTCCTAACCTAGTCAATCTCTCCTCATACATGACTCTCATCATCCCTGGAATCAGTCTGGTAAATCTTCGCTGCACTCCCTCAACAGCAAGAACATCCATTATCAGAAAAGGAGACTAAAACTGCACACAATGCTCTAAGTGCTCTAAGCCTCACCAAGGCCCTGCATTATTGCAACAACACATCCCAGCTCCTGTCCTTGAAACCTCTCGCAATGAAGGCCAACATGCCATTTGCCTTCTTTACCACCTGCTGCACCTGCATGCTTACCTTCAGTGACTGGTGCACAAGGGTACCCAGGTCCCGCTGCACACTATTCTCTCCCAATTTACAGCCATTCAGATAATAATCTGTCTTCTTGTTTTTGCTTCCAAAGTGAATAACCTCACACTTATCCAAATTATACTGCGTCTGCCATTGATTTGCCCACTCACCCAACCTGTCCAGATCATTCTGAAGGATCTCTGCATCCGGTCACAGTTCACCCTCCCACCCAACTTGGTATCAGCTGCAAACTTTGAGATGTTACATTTTGTTCCCTAATCCAAATCATTAATATATATTGTAAATAGCTGGGGTCCCAGCACCGATCCCTGTGGCACCCCACTAGTTACTGCCTGCCAATTTGAAAAGCACCCATTAATTCCTACTCTTTGTTTCCTCTCTATCAACCAGTTTTTATCCATCTCAATACACTTCCCCAATCCACGCGTTTCAGTCTTGCACAATAATCTCTTGTGTGGGACTTTGTCAAACGCTTTCTGAAAGTATAGCAGGTTTCTTTTCTTTCAAAATCTAAAGGACTGAAGATTGAAATAACTTGACAGATTGACAGTTCCACAGACCTTATCCATCTTTTATGAGCACTCTCATCTATTTTTAGAATTGTAAGTCATACACTGCAGTAAACAAATATTGCACAGTGTAAGCACAGAGTTCAAAAGGCCCTTCTGGGTCTGGGTTTTCTATAGGTGTGAATCAAACTGCACCCCATTTCCTCAACTGGCAAAAGTAGAATCTGTTGGAAATAGGGCAGGAATTCCAGATCCAGGGTTATGGTGCCATTTTGGATAAGGTGGGGAATTTCCATGACTTTGTGACAATCCAGACCTAAGACTTTAAAATATTATGATCAAAGGAAACAGGATTGCAGCAATGAACACCATCTGAAGACCCAAAACTGATGAGCAAAATGATTCCCTTCAGTGTTGTAATTTCAGTGCTTCTTTCATAGAAATCCTACAGTGCAGAAGGAGGCCATTCGGCCCATTGAGTCTGCACCAACAGCAATCCCATCTGGGCCCTTTCTCCGTAACCTCACATATTTACCCCGATAATCCCACTAACCTACGCATCCCAGGACACTAGAAGGCAATTTAGCATGGCCAATGCACATCTTTGGACTGTGGGAGGAAATCCACGCAGATACGAGAAGAAGGTGCAAAATCCACACAGTGATCCAAGCCAGGAATTGAACCTGGATCCCTGGAGCTGTGAGGTAGCAATGCTAATCACTGTACCACAATGCTGCCTCACCACCATGCCACCATGCCCCCATTTACTTTCTCTCAAAAATGAAGAAAACCAATTATCTGAGTGACCATGTTATTTCTTGTTAGTTTTTTGGTGTATGAACTTGGATATCAGACAATTTTTCTGTAAAATTTTCAATAGTCATGTTATCTACAGGCATGGGTCCATTCCACACATCAGGAGAGATATTGGGATTGACTCTGGCAATGGAAACAAATAATATTTAGCTTAAATCCAGGAAAAATATTTTGACTAGAATATGGAATAGCTATCCAAGAAAGCAACTTCCTCCTTGAGATCTTCTCCCATAGTCACACACTGCATTAAAATATTAATGAAAGACGATATAGGTGTGGACAAAATGGTGCTGGATTTACCAACTGACACTTTAGGCTGAACCTTCAACAGAGTGGCAATCACCATTGGATTGTCATTCTGTTCCTTTAAATTAACTTAGTCTGGAGCTATCTGAACTTCCAACCCAGGCCCAATGAGAAACATTCTCTGGGATGCCTTGAATGCAGCACAAGATTCATAGAATCATAGGGTCTCTACAGTGCAGAAGGAGGCCATTCGGCCCATTGAGTCTGCACCGACCACAATCCCACCCATGTCCTATCCCCACAACCCCATATATTTAACCTGCCAATCCCCTGACACTAGGGTCAATTTAGCATGGCCAATCAACCCAACCTGCACATTTTTGGTTTTGGGAGGAAACCAGAGCACCTGGAAGAAACCCACGCAGACATGGGAGGAATGTGCAAACTCTACACAGACAGTGGCCTGAGGCTGGAATTGAACCTGGCTGCTTGGTGCTGTGAGGCAGTGTGCTAACCACTGTGCCACTGTGCTGCCCATAGATTGTTCGGGAAAGGTAAGCTAGACCCAGGATTTCTGGAGGAGAGGGGTGGGGGGCGGAGGAAGGATAGGAAGAGAGAAATGTTTGCTTGAAGGACCCCTTTGAAATGGACGAATAATCACTGAACTCCAGCTTAAATTATAATATTCTGTATGTAAAGAGTACTTTGACGTTCCTTTTAAGAAAACAGGTATTTGCTTGTAGATGTTAGTAAATTGGATATGTCTGCTTCTCACTGCAGTCTGCCTATCCTTGGTATGATGCTTGGTAATGATACTCATAAGACATTGTCTAAAAGCCTCTTGCTTTTCAGGTAAAGATGGACTGAATTGTGGAAATTGGTCCCACAACATACACAGAAAAATCCCACACAATCAAAATATAATTTAATTTACTCAGTCTTGTAAAGCTGCTGAAAGACAGTCAGACCAGTTTGACAGTCTTATGTTTCACTTGAATGTCAAGTGCACAAATGAAAGAGGCAGTGGACTTCAATAATATTCCATATGGACTTGTTAACTAAAAGGTTTAGGAACTTTAGCAGAGGCAAGCAGTCCTGAGTGATTATGTGACGATGCAAGCCCTGATCACGGAGGCTTGGGAAGTCACCCATTAGTGAAACCAGTAGTAAGCATTTCTGTGGAGCCTCTTGCAAAGTGTCTGCAGACTCCCAGGAGCCTGGAAGCCCCAATTTGGGAACTACTGGACCAGGAGACATAGCTGAAAAATTAGATCCAGGCCTTCAGGAGTGAAGTTAGGAAGCATGCTACAAGCAAAGATACTTTCTTCTGCAAACGGCAATTGATGCTGAGTCACTTCTGAATATTAAATGTGAGATTGATAGATTTCTATTGACCAAAGGTATTAAGGCACATTTGGCAAAGGCAAGAATATTGACTTAGGTCACAATAATCTTACTGAAGAGCAGAACAGGCTCTAGAGATGGAGTAGCCTACTTCTGTTCCTCTGTTTATATGAATATTTTTATTTCAGCTACTTGTCAAATGCCATCAACAGATGGGGTTTGAGTTATGAAGAGTCTTCGCCCTCCTCCTGTCTAAATATTCCTATCCAAAGATCTTAAAAGGGTCCAGACAGAATAGATAGAAAGAAACTGTTCCCTTTGGCTAATGGATTGATGAATCAGAGGACAAAAAAAAATCAAAGACGACATAAGGAAAATCTATTTTACCCCGTGGGATGTTATGATCTGGAATTCCCTGGCTTAGTTTGCAGTGAGGGCAGATTCAATCTTGCCTTTTAACAGGGAATTGGATCACGATCTAAAGAGAAAAAAAATTGTAGGGCTACAGGGAAAGTGTGTAGGTGCGTGATTAACTGAGTAGATCTTAGAGTACTGGCACAAACATGATAGGCTGTGAATGGCCTTCTCCTTTTGTGTTTGAATCCAAAGCATTCCTCTGGAAGGTTGCAATTCAAAGAGCAACTTTATTCCCATCTGTGCTGTGATCTTGCAAAATTAAAGCTGTGCCAGAGAGGTACAAAGCCTCACTCATTATTTATTCCATGGTTAAACATCTGATAATACATCTCAGAAATAACAAAAGCAATGGAAAATAATAGCTTTGTATGTTTCACTGAAACTTTCTATTCAAGCTCCCAATCCCACCTATCAAGTTTGTACATGATGATAGAACTAACTACCAGCAACAGAACATCAAAAGCTGCCGAACCACCTCTTGGAATAAGTTGTTTTATAACTCTATAATATTCAAACACAACAAGGCACATCCCAATGGCCAGCAATGGAGCCAAATCATGTCTTACGTTGCCCCTCTGCTATGTTGTGCATTAATAGGTTGAACATGCTGTAGTGCCTGCATACTATTGTAATGTAAAGATGTTCAGCAGAGCAAGGGTTAATGTGGGACTGGAGAATAACAGCACCCTCAGTATAGAGAATCACACAGTAATATACTCAAAGAACAGTCCAGGGGGAACACTCTAGAAGTAGCTAGCCTGCATAAAAGCAAAACCATGCATGATAGCGACCTGGAATCCGTAAATATGGTTAATGACTGACAATAAATGGTTCATGTTCAAACATGCCAGTCTCCTCATTGAGACATCTGAAGAACCCATATCACAACAGAACATATTTTGTTTTACAGTTTTTACTTAAATCATTATCTTACTTCTTTGAAAGCAAATGTATAAAAGATAAAGGGATAAATTTTCCCGTTGCGCCTGCCATGGGAATCACAGCAGGAGAGGGGCGGACCATGGGAAGACCTGTTTACCTCGGGTGGGATTTTCCTGTTTCAGGGTGAGCGCAGCTGGAAAATCCCACCCAAACTCTTTTATGAAGACAATGTCCCTTTAAGTGGAATATTCTGATCCAAGCAGAAATGTGACCCACAGCTACCCAGTTTAAAATGCAATAACTCACTAAATGAAATAACTCTGCCAGATTTCTCCTGCCTATTCACTACCTGTTAGATATGTTTTTTGGTAAAATACACGTTTTTGTTTAGGTCAAGTTGTTAAATAAGTGACTAAAGTGGTTTTTATTGCATTGTTATGGAAACCAGGTAGATACAATCTGGAATTTGTAGAATTCCTGAACAAGGCATTATATCTCCTGGCAAACTAGTTCTGCATTTATCTGGAGTCAATTTTACTACCTAGGCACTGGCTCTGCAAATTGACACTTTTCTTATAGAAATCTTGGTAAAAGCATAAAATTTATTACTAAAATGGCTTTGCAAGAATCCAGTTGACCAGTATTTATTTCTATCATCAGTACAACTAGTACACCTTTAATGGGTGATTAGAAATCCTCAGACACAGGAGATTCTCTGAGTGAATTGCTGGTGTCTAGGAGTGAAAGAACACTACCACATAAACACAATGTTATTCTGGGATTGGCTGCAGTTACAATCTGCGGATGGTGAGAGAGTTGTCAGATTTAAAGATGTCACTTAGTTGTTGAATGATGTAACCCTTCTGCTTTCAAAAGATCTTAGATTTTATAATGGATTATGACTCACACAAATGAATAATCAGTAAAGTTATTAAATAAAACCATTACCTCAAAGCAAATCCTCACCACTTCAAGGGTTAGGTTTTAATTTATCTCCCACATAGATGATATGGACAAATTGTCCTACTGTCCTATTGTCATATTTTGTGCTTTGCACATTCAATGGCATTTTGCGTTTTTCTTGAAAATTAATGACCTCAAAAGAACTTACATATTAAAATATTTAGAAGTGCAAACATCTTTTTAAAATACTACTTTAAATTACTCAAGAATTAATATTTAAGTCACTGGCAAATTCATTTATAGAAATAAGATCAAGAGTAAAGCATAAATGGAATGAAGGCAACATTTCACCAGAACAGTTCAAAATACCCTCAATGTACCCTGAGTGATCAAAGTGAGCAGGAGTTTGGTGCACAATGGGGAATGTTAGCCACCTGGAAGCATTTTTAAACTCTTACCTGAAGGGGGAGCCAGCAGGAAGAAAAGGCCAATTGTGTGTGGGGGCCTGTTGAAGTTTGAAATCGAATCTGATAAGACTTATGTGAGCTCCTTTGATAATTTGCAGAACACATGTGCTTTATTTGCTGAGTTTCCTTCTGTAAAGAATGATCAATGGTTGCCTGAGGGGATTATTGCATAATTGTAACATGCATCAGATCGCGCAAATCCTGTTAAAAAAAATTATGCAAATGAGTTATTTGAAGTTGGTTCAAAATGGGCCTGTTCTGTCAACATGGTGACCACAGTTTACTTTAGTTTCAACCATTATTCATTATTTTCCTATGTTTTGTCTTGCAATAGCTTTATTTTGCTGAAAGGAAACAAAGGTCATTTTGCATCACATTCTTAAGTTTAAAGTTGATTATACAATACCCTAGTAATATATGATGTGGCGATCCAGGCGTTGGACTGGGGTGGACACACTATGAAGTCTCACAACACCAGATTAAAGACCAACAGGTTTATTTTGAATCATGAGCTTTCGGAGCACTGTTTCTTCATCAGGTGAGTGAATGATATCAAAAATAATAATACTTTGGAGTGGTTATGGGCTTGGAGTGGTTATGGACAAGGGTTTGAATCCAGCCTTCACATTATACTACTTTCGTTTAACAGCTGAGGCACAAAATATAACAGCAGGAAAGAAATGCTAGTGCTGAAAAATGCTAGTTATCCATAACTAGAGTACTGCTTCAGTTCTGGTCACTACATTACAGGAAGGTTGTAATTGGCATTGGAAAGGGTAGGATCGTAGAATCCCTGCAGTAATTACAAGAAAGCCATTCAGCCTATTGAGCCTGCGCTGACAACAATCCCACTCTGGCCCTATCCCTGCAATCCCTACTAATCTCCCTAACATGAAGTGGCAATTTAGCACGGCCAGTCCACCTAACCTGCACATCTTTGGACTGGGAGGAAATTGGAGCACTCTGAGGAAACACACACAGACACAGGGAGAACGTGCAAACTCCACACAGACAGTGACCTGTCAACATGATGACCACAGTTTACTTTAGTTTCAACATTACTTTCCTATGTTTTGTCTTGCAATAGCTTTATTTTTCTGAAAGGAAACAAACGTCATTTTGCATCACATCCTTAAGTTTAATGTTGATTATACAATACCCTAGTAATATATGATGTGGAGATGCAAGTGTTGGACTGGAGTGGGCACAATAAGAAGTCTCACAACACCAGGTTAAAGTCCAACAGGTTTATTTTGAATCTTTCAGAGCTTTTGGAGGTTGGAATTAAACCCAGGTCCCTGGCGCTGTGAGGCAGCAGTGCTAACCACTCTGCTACCATACAGAGAAGATTTACAGGATGTCAGGGATGGAGAATTATGAGAAAGATTATTCAACTGGGGTTGCTTTCTTTGGAACTGAAGAAGCTAAGGGGAGGTTTAATTATTCTAAGATAGCTATGGAGAATGATGGGTCTCACCCAAAAGTTAAAATTCTACATTGGGGCAAGGCCAATTTTGATGGTATTGGACAGGAACTTTCAAAAGTTGATTGGGGGATTCTGTTGGTAGGCAAAGGGACATCTGCTAAGTGGGAGGCTTTCAAAAGTATGTTAAACAGGGTTCAGGGTAAGCACATTCCTTTTAGAGTGAAGGCAAGGCTGGTAGAAGTAGGGATCCCTGGATGACTTGGGATATTGAGGCCCTGGTCAAAAAGAAGAAGGAGACATATGACATGCATAGGCAGCTGGGATCAAGTGGATCCCTTAAAAAGTATAGAGGTTGTTGGAGTTGAGTTAAGACAGAAATCAGGAGGACAAAAAGGGGACATGAGATTGCTTTGGTAGATAAGGCAAAGGAGAATCCAAAGAGATTCTATAAAGATAAAAAGGGCAAAAGAGTAAGTAAGGAGAGAGTAGAGCCTCTTAAGGATCAACAAGGTCATCTATGTGTGTGAGGATCCACAAGAGATGGGTGAGATCCTAAATGAGTATTTCTCATTGGTATTTACTGTTGAGAAAGGCATGAGTGTTAGGGAACTTGGGGAGATAAATAGTGATGTCTTGAGGAGTGTACATATTACAGCGAAGGAGGTGCAGGAAGCCTTAAATTGCGTCAAGGTAGATAAATTCCTGGGATATGATGAAATATATCCCAGAACTTTGTGGGATGCTAGGGAGGAAATTGCGGGTCCCCTAGTAGAAATATTTGAATCATCGACACCCAGGTGAGGTGCTTGAAGATTGGAGGGTGGCAAATGTTGTGCCTTTGTTTAAGAAGGACTGCAGGGAAAAGCCTGGGAACTATAGACTGGTAAGCCTCACATTTGTAGTGGATAAATTGTTAGAATGTATTTTGAGAGACAAGATCTACGGGTATTTAGAGAGGCAAAGATTGATTAGAGACAGTCAGCATGGCTTTGTGAGTGGAAAATCATGTCTCATAAATATGATTAAATTTTTTGAAGGGATAACCAAGAAGGTAGATGAAAGCAGTGCAGTTGATGTTGACTACATGGACTTAGCAAGGCCTTTGACAAGGTACTCCCTGGTGGATTGTTGCATTAGGTTAAATCTCACAGGATCCAGGTTGAGGTTGCCAACTGGATACTAAATTGGCTTGATGACAGATGACAGAGGGTGGTTGGAGGGGGGTTATTTTTCGAAGTGGAGGCCTGTGACCAGATAGTGCAGTTCAACATGTGGCTAAACAGCTGGTGTAGGAGGGAGGGTTTAGATATCCGGACCACTCGGGCAGGTGGAACCTGTAACAAGAAGGATGGTTGCATCTAAACTGGAAGGGCATAAATATTCTGGCCACGAGATTTGTTAATGTCACACGCAAAGATTTAAACTAGTTTGGCAGAGGTTGGGAACCCAAGCAAAGGTGAATTAATCGAAGGGCAACCAGAGAGTAGGGCCAGTAAGATTCAGAGAAAGAGTAGGCAGGGTGTTGTTGCTAATCAAAAATGGTCTGTCGGACTGAAGTGCATTTCAATGGGAGAAGTGTAAAAGGTAAGGCAGATGAACTTAGAGCTTGGATTAGTACTTGGATCTATGATGTTGTTGCTATTACAGAGACTTGGATAAGGGAAGGACAGGATTGGCAGCTTAACATTCCAGGATACAGATGTTTCAGGCAGGATAGAGGGGCTTGTAAAAGAGGTGGGGGGGTTGCACTGCTGGTTAAGGAGAATATTGTACCTGTACTGTGGGAGGACACCTCAGAGAGCTCATACAGCGAGGCAATATGAGTAGAGCTCAGGAATAGGAAGGGTGTAGTTGAAGGTTTACCAAGGGCCACCCAACAGCCAGCGGAAGATAGAGGAACTGAAAGGAGATTTTAACTTTCCCTATATTGACTGGGACTCAGTTAGTGCTTGGGGTGTGGATAGACAAAGTTTGTAGGAGCATCCTGGAGGGCATCTTGAAACATATGTAAATAGGGAAGGGGCCACACTGGACCTGGTATTGGGAAATGAGCCTGGCCGGGATGTTTCAGTAGGGGACCAGTTCGGGAACAGTGACTACAATTCAATAAGCCTTAAGGTATTGATGGATAAAGAAAAGTGTAGTCCTCAAGTTAAGGTACTAAAACTGGGGGAAGGCTAATTACAACAATATTAGGCAAGAACTGAAGAATGTAGATTGGGGCAGATGTTTGAGGGCATATCAACATCTGGCATGTGGGAGGCTTTCAAGTGTTAAGTTAATAGGGATTCAGGACTGGCATATTCCTGTAAGAATGAAAGATAAATATGGCAAGTTTTGGGAACCTTGGATAATGAGAGATACTGTGAGCCTAGCCAAAGAGAAAAAGGAAGCACTTCTCAAGGCTAGGAGTACATGATGCAAGCGTGGAATACAAAGAAAGTAGAAAGAAAATTAAGAAAGGAATAAGGATGGCTGAAAGGGGTCACGAAAAATCATTGGCTAGCAGGATTAAGGAAAATCCCAAGGCTTTTTATACATATATAAAGAGCAAGAGGGAAGCCAGGGAGAGGGTTGGCCCACTCAAGGACAGGGGCATGGAGTCAGAGGAAATGGGTGAGGTATTAAATGAGTACTTTGTGTCAGTATTCACCAAAGAGAAGAGAATTAAACTTCATCTGCCATCTCTCCACCCAAGCCTCCAACTGATATATATCCAGCTGTATCCTCCGATGGTCCTCATTGCTATCCACAAATCCACCAACCTTTGTGTCATCCACAAACTTGCTAATCAAACCAGTTACATTTTCCTCCAAATCATTTATAAATATTACAAACAGCAAAGATCCCAGCATTGGATGGATGATAAATCTGGGAAAGGGTGTATAGTTTGAGTCATGATATGATTAAAAAGGAGGTGGTGTTGGGATTTTTGAGAAACATTAAGCTAGACAAGTGCCCAGGACCTGATGGGATATACCTCAAAATATTGAGAAAGGCAAGCGAGGAAATTGCTGGGGTCTTCAGAGAAATCTTTGTGTCCTCACTAGCTACAGGGAAGTTATGATGTAGATATGCCGGCGTTGGACTGGGGTAAACACAGTAAGAAGTCCCACAACACCAGGTTTAAGTCCACCCAGTTTATTTGTTAGTAATCCTACAAGCTTTCGGAAACAGTGTTCCTTCGTCAGGTGTGTGGAAGGTTCTGACCAGAGAAAGGCATATAAAGACACACACTGTTTTCAGAACACTGAATTAGAATGCAAGTCTTTGCAGCTAACCTGCTATTCAAGTCTTAAAGATGCAGACAATGTGAGTGAAGATCACATTAGCATAGAACATAAGAACATAAGAACATAAGAAATAGGAGCAGGAGTAGGCCATCCAGCCCTTCGAGCCTGCCCCGCCATTCAATAAGATCATGGCTGATCTGTCGCTGCTCAGTTCCACTTTCCCGCCCTCTCCCCATAACCTTTAATCCCCTCTCCTATCAAAAACCCATCAACCCGTGTCTTAAAAATATTTAGCGAGGCAGCCTCCACCACCTCAACGGGCAGAGAATTCCAGAGATTCACCACCCTTTGAGTGAAGAAGTTCCTCCTCAACTCCGTTCTAAACTGCCCCCCTTTTATCTTGAGGCTGTGCCCCCTAGTCCTACTGTCTTTTTTGAGCGGGAAGAGTCTTTCCACCTCTATCCTATCCATCCCATTCATCATCTTATACGTCTCAATGAGATCTCCCCTCATTCTTCTAAACTCTAACG
The DNA here is from genome assembly GCF_965287045.1 of Carcharhinus amblyrhynchos. Classification (NCBI taxonomy): domain Eukaryota; kingdom Metazoa; phylum Chordata; class Chondrichthyes; order Carcharhiniformes; family Carcharhinidae; genus Carcharhinus; species Carcharhinus amblyrhynchos. The sequence goes on along the minus strand of NC_137332.1, from coordinate 33,176,122 downwards.
AGTACAAGCCCAGTTTATTCAGCCTCTCCTCATAGCTCAACCCCCTCAACTCCGGTATCAGCCTAGTAAACCTCCTCTGCACTCCCTCCAAGGCCAAAATATCTTTGCGCAGGTGCGGTGCCCAAAACTGCACACAGTACTCCAGCTGCGGCCTCACTAATGCCCTATACAGCTGCAGCAAGACCTCCCTACTTTTATATTCAATCCCCCTCGCTATGAAGGCCAGCATCCCATTCGCCTTCCTGACCACCTGCTGCACCTGCAAGCTGGGTTTTTGCGACTCATGCACAAGGACCCCGAGGTCCCTCTGCACCGTCGCCTGCTGCAGTTTTTCGCCCCGTAAGTAATAGTCCTTCCTACCATTCTTCCTACCAAAGTGGACCACCTCACACTTGCCAACATTAAATTCCATTTGCCATTTCCTGGCCCATTCGCCCAGCCTATCTAGATCCTTCTGCAGACTCTCCACACCCTCCGCACAATTTGCCGTTCCCCCAATCTTGGTGTCATCAGCAAATTTCGACACCCTACACTCGGTTCCCTCCTCCAGATCATCTATATAAATGGTAAAAAGCTGAGGCCCCAGCACCGACCCCTGGGGCACTCCACTAGTCACCATCCGCCAATCCGAATAGCACCCGTTGACCCCCACTCCCTGCCTCCTATTTGACAACCAATCCTCTATCCACGCTAACACCCTACCCCCAACTCCATGTCCCTCAACCTTCTGCAATAACCTCTTGTGAGGTACTTTGTCAAACGCCTTCTGAAAATCTAGAAAGACCACATCCACCGGTTCTCCTCTATCCACCGCCCTAGACACATCCTCATAGAACTCCAGTAAATTTGTCAGACACGACTTCCCTTTAATGAAACCATGCTGCGTCTGCTCTATCAAGCAATTCCCTTCAAGATGCCTCGCAATTTCCTCCTTAATGACAGATTCTAATATTTTACCTACCACAGACGTTAAACTAACCGGCCTATAATTCCCCGCCTTTTGCCTGGCACCCTTCTTAAACAACGGCGTAACATTAGCCGTTTTCCAATCTTCCGGCACTTCCCCGGAATCCAGCGACGTCTGGAAAATAACCACCAAGGCATCCACTATCACCTCCGCACAATCAGCCCCTCCAGTCTGTCGAGCACCACCTCTCTAGTAACAGTAATGTCATTAAGACCCTCCAGTCCTACCACCTTTCCATCGCTAACACCCGGCAAATTATTCATGTCCTCCTCCGTGAAGACAGAAACAAAAAAGTTATTCAATACCTTAGCCATATCCCCATCCCCTACCACTAGGTCCCCTTTCTCATCCTCTAAAGGACCAACATTCACCCTAGCCAGCCTCTTCCTTTTTATATATTTATAAAAACTCTTGCTATCCTTTTTTATATTAAGCGCTAGCCCAGCTTCATAGTTTCTCCTACCCTTCTTTATCAACTTCTTTGCCAATCTTTGTTGACATTTAAACCTCTCCAAATCCTCTTCTCACCCACTACTCTTAGTTAAAGAGATGTGTATTGTCTCCAAACAGGACACTCAGTGAGATTTTACAAGCCCAGGCAAGTCATGGGGTGTTACAGATAGTGCGACATGAACCCCAGATCCCGGTTGAGGTCGTCCTCATGTGTGCGGAACTTGGCTATCCCTTTGCAACTTAGATGACCTGGCTGGGCTCATTCCCTGGTGCCAGGTCCAGTGTAACCCCGTCTCTAGTCGGAGTATATACATTTTGTTCCAGAAAACTTTCCTGGACTCACTTGACAAATTCCTCATCATCTGGAAACCTTAACCCTAAGGGATTTCTAGTCAATATGAGGAAAATTAAAGTACCCTACTGCAACAACCCTATTTTTTCTGTGCAGAATCTGCTGAACACATCTGAAGGTGGGGAAAGGGGAATAAGTGACCCGGATACAGGAGAAGTATCAGGGTTCACGATTTATTTCCCAAGCCCTGTGTATCATCTACAAAATGCACTGCAGCAACTTAACAAGGCTTCTTTGTCAGCACTTTCCAAATCTGCAACCTCTAGCACAAAGGGGAATAAAGGACATGGGACCATGACCACTTGCACATTCCTCTCCAAGCAAAAATCATTTTGACATGGAATTATATTGGCATTCGTTCATTGTTCCTGGGTCATAAACCTAGAACTGTCTCCTTAACAGCACAGTGAGTGTTCCTACACCACGTGGGTTGCAGCAGTTCAAGAAGGTGGCTCACCACCACCTTCTCAAGAGCAATTAGAGATTAGCAAAAACTGCTGGCCGAGCCAGTGATGTCCACATTCTGCGACAGAATATAAAAATTCCAAGTAATAGGAACATTTGTCACCACAGTGCACTTCAATTACATTTTGGTGACAAATAATTATTTCAGCTTTTGGTTGTTTTAAATTTTCTATGTTGTGAGCTGTGTGTGCAAGAAAAAACATACTGAATGTACGGAGGTTCCAATTTAGTGACTCTTTATTCCAACACAACAAAACATATTAGGTAAAAAGAGTTATTTTAGGTGGCACCGAGTTATTTTAGGTTAGCACTGCTGCCTCACAGCTCCAGGGATCTGGGTTTGATTTCTGGCTTGGGTCACTGTCTGTGTGGAGTTTGCACATTCTCCCTGTGTCTGCATGGGTTTCCTCCGGGTACTCCAGTTTCCTCCCACAGTCCAAAGATGTGCAGGTTAGGTTGATTGCCCATGCTAAATTGCCCCTTAGTGTCCCGGGATGCATTGGTTAGAGGGATTAGTGGGGTAAATATGTGGGGTTACAGGGATAGAGTCTTGGTTGGACTGTTGTCAGTGTGGACTCGATGGGCCAAGTGGCCTCCTTCTGCACTGTAGGGATTCTATGATTTTAAAGATACAAGAAGAAAATTATGTTGAGAGCTATCCTCCCAATCCTGATAATTCTGATTGCGCCCATTGCCTCCTTTACATGCCTAAAACATTGGCTTTGTCCATAGAACTGATTCCAATCTACCCACAAGCCTGCTGAAAACATTCTCCACTCCCTAGGGAATTGGGGGCACAGAAGGTGTAGCCAACCTATGTCCCCCACCGCTATCGTCACCAGCCAGTAGGGCTGTACTTGACCTGGCTAATAGCCACCAAGCAACCAGAGTCCAGAGTTCATTCCCATATAGAGAATGCCCCTGTGGAAGTTGGAGAGACAGCATGATGCCCCCGCCCCTCCACCCCCACAACACATGTCCAAGGCTGCTGTTAGGGGAAGGAAAGAACTGTTAGGCATAAACAAATTAACAGAAAAACATTGTAGGCGCACAGCCCTGATTCTGCAGACAGGTGAATGGACAGGAAAAACATCTCATTGATATATGCACTGGAGTAATGACTGGCAATAAAACCACATACAATGAAAGTAACATGTTGGGCATGTTTGAAATTTAGAGACACAGCCTTAAAAAGTCAAATCTGGCTGAAGATTGCAACAGAAACCCAGGGGAGTGGCTTGAGCATTGAGAAATGTTTGGTTCACTGAGTTCACTTTCAGTTGTGCTGTTTGCCTCCTATTGATTTAGTTCCACTTTTCAAAGACTTTTGGAGAATGTGGCATATTGCTACCTGATCCAATACACCACTTATACCCATAAATTGAACACTTTGGTATTTACTTTGCACCTAACATTAGGTACCAGTAAATTTCTACACCCTTAGCTGCAATGTATTCACATGTATTTTGCTTTGAAAGATTTCTTGGTGCTACCAGATCCAGAAATTTACCATTATCCAGGGAATGAAGTCAAAATTCCCAACAATCATCTGTTGTAAATAAAAACCATCCGTTAGTCAAATATGGTGCAATACCTTCAGAAAGGGAATAAATTGACTTGATTGGTATTGTGTCAACTGTGGCTCAGTGTTTGCACTTTCACCTCTATTCAGGAGGTTGTGGGCTTAATCACTGTTTCAAAGATTTTCATAAATCCCAGAGTGAGACACTAGTGCAGCACAAGGAGGTCTCATCCTTTGGATAAGACACAAAACTGGGACTCTCTGCAATAGCACTATTTCAAAGAATTTAAAGATTTTATCTCTTCTGTCCTGGCCAATATTTGCCCTTCAACCAAAACAGATTATCTCATCATTATCACATTGCTGTTTGTGGACACTGGCTGTGTGCAATGTTACTGCCACATTTCTCACATTACACCAGTGATTACCCTTTTGAACTATCTTATTGGCTGTAAAGAGCTTTGCAACAGCCTGAGGTCATGATAGATGCTATTCATATACAAATCTTTCTGTCTGACTGACCTGTCAAGCTCTCCATTTTCCAATGTCACAATTTTTAAAATCAAGAATGCTTAAATTACATCTCTTTTTGTTTGTCCGCCTATCAATGCAGCAATCAGTTTTATCACTGGATCAAGTACATGTCACTACCTAAATAGCTTCAATGGGCCTGGAATTGTTTTCCTTCATACCAAAGCTGTGCAAGTCTAGGGTAGATAGTGTGGAAGATAACAGAGGCAATGGCTGGAATTTTACTGGCCCACCCGCCACAGGAATCAGTTTTCCAGTTTCGAGGTGAGCGAGGCCACTAAATCCCACTCAATGTATCTGTACACGTTTCACACTATCCCCAGGTATCCCACTCTGGTTAAGCTAAGGTTCAAAGAGGTTTGCGCTACTCCATGGAGTAACAGTGTTACTATCTGAAACTGGGATGCTCTGCAAAAGCATCATGGCCCCACTGGAGCAGTAATGCAATTTCCAGTGCAGACAGGACACATTGCCAGGGAGTTCCAAATGCAGATGAGAATGAGGCTTAGTCCAGGTTTGGGCTGGATTTTCAATCTCCACCTGGGCCAGGATTGGAGGGGGGGAGGTGGCGGTGAGGTTTGAAGAGATAATAATAGCCCCACTGGTTGTCTGCCAGTTCCCTGATTCTATCTTGGCACGGTAGCACAGTGGTTAGCTTTTCTGCTTCACAGCTCCAGGGATCTATTTTCGATTCCCGGCTTGGATCACTGTCTACGTGGATCTCCTCTGGGTGCTTTGATTTCCTTTCACATTCCAAAGACGTGTAGGTTAGGTGGATTGGCCATGTTAAATTGCCCCTTAATGTCCTGGGATGCGTAAATTAGAAGGATTAGCAGGGTAAATTTGTGGGGCTTCAGGGATAGTGCTTGAGTGATTCAAATTTGCAGATTCAATGGGCCAAATGGCCTCCTTCTACACTGTAGGGATCCTATGGATTTTACTTCCAGGGCATTTTTGTGGAGGTGGGATAGAAGGCCTGATACAGTCAGTTTGTCAAAATTGAGATTATATCAATGCTGATAAGAAATTGAGATTTAATTTTGTTTATTTTTCATGATGGGTCTGTTATGGTAATATTTTATATTAAAATTTCTAGTAGGGGAATTAGTGCTTTAAAAGCAGTATTGAAAAAAAATGATGGAACTACAACAGTGAAGTACCATGTTCTTTAATTCCATCTGAACTCTGAAGTGAATTAGAATTACAAAATTCAGTCCTTCACTGCAAAGAAACACCTTGCTGGCCAGTATTTCCTTCTAACTTACATTTCACTCATACACAATGGGGATCTAGCACTCCTGGTCCAGTTTTTGTCTCCTGGAGTAGATTATTTGTACTGTTGTTTGATTTGATTTATTATTTGATTTGATTTATTATTGTCACATGTATTGGTATACAGTGAAAAGTACTGTTTCTTGCACACTATACAGACAAAGCATAACGTTCATAGAGAAGAAAAGGAGTGAGTGCAGAATCAAAGCAAGGATGTAGAGAAAGATCAATTTAATACAAGATAGGTCCACTCAAAAGTCTGATGGCAACAGGAAAGAAGCTGTTCTTGAGTCGGTTGGCATGTGACCTCAGACTTTTGTACCTTTTTCCTGATGGAAGAAGGTGAAAGAGAGAATGCCCGGGGTATGGACATGAGTGGGGTCCTTAACTGTACTGGCAGCTTTGCTGAGACAGCAGGAAGTGTAGACAGAGTCAACGGATTGGAGGCTGCGTGAAGTTTCTTGCAGTCTTGGCCAGAACAAGAGCCATACCAAGCTGTGTTGTGTTTAAAAGTTTATTTATTAGTCATAAGTAAGGCTTACGTTAACACTGTAATGAAGTTACTGTGAAATTCTCCTAGTTGCCACAGTCCCGTGTCTGTTTGGGTCAATAGACCTAACCAGCATGTCTTTCAAAATGTGTGAGGAAACCGAAGTACCCGGAGGAAATCCACACAGACACGGGGAGAACGTGCAAACTCTACACAGACAGTGACCCAAGCTAGGAATCAAATCCAGGTCCCTCGTGCTATGAAGCAGCAGTGCTAACCAGTGTGCTACCATGCTGCACCAATTAATGCAATAGGAGAAGATTTATGCCCACGGCATGATTGACGGTGTGATAGTTGACCAAAATGAAAAGCTCCTTTGAAAAAGAGGTTAATTGAGAAAGAGATGTTAGCAGCTCAGCTTGGAGAAGGGATAGTGAGACATGACAACTACTTACCTGGAAAGGAGAATCCCTGTCAACAAATATAAGAGTCCAAAGCTTGGCTTCAACAAATACTAATTATATAAATGAAAGAGGGGGAGAAAATTCACCATTATTCCTGACATATATCATCAAATGAATAAAAAGAGTTTTTTTTTTATGCATTAATGGGTCGTCTTCCTGGAGTGGCAACCACCATCGGATTGTCCTACTTACTTACTGTAGACTGGAGCTCCCCACTTACCAATCAGACCTCAGACATAGACAGCATTAGTTGCCATAAACCAGGGAAGTTAAAATGGCCCAGCCTCATTGACAAGATAGGTTAGAAGGCATGTGTGTAAGACAAGTAGGTGAGGGAATAGGGTGGGTCAGGGAGTAGGACGTTGGTTGGGCGGGGAGACGGTGGGAGGGGACTCTGTGGTTTGGACTGGGGAACTATTTGGGGTTGGGCTGTGGAGGTATAGAGAGGAAGTTGGAGTGGGTGGTTAGAGATAGGGGGAGTAATCAGGAGATTGGGATAGATTGGGGTTGGTGGGGTAATCAAAATGGGTAGTTGAGGTTGTACAGTGAGGGATTGTGAGGGTGTGGTTGTTGGTGATGGGGGCAGTCATACAGTTACCTAGAAATTAGATTTGGTTTTAATCGTTCTAACTTTTCCTGGGGTGGGATTTTCCAAGACAGGAAAATCCCGCACCAGGTCCGCCCCCACCTGCCATGATTCTGGAATGGGAAATTTTCACCCCAGGAACTATACTGCTAAGTCAGTAGGAACAATCTGAAGTCTCGGCCTTTAAATCAGAGTTTCAGAGCAGGGAATTGCCCAGCAGAAAACAAATTCCTGTGCAGATCTTGTGTGGCATTTTCAGAACGTAGCCTTTGTGGTACTCTGGGGTATGATCCTCTGGAGAACAGAAGAGTTAGGCCAATATTTCCACATATATAAAGACATTATAGTCAGCTACATCTGATATTCTATTAATTAAAAAATGACCAGTCGCGTTTCAGTTGACACAGCGGCACAATGGTTAACACTGCTGCCTGACAGCACCACGGGCTCGGGTTCAATTTCTGCCTTGGATGACTGTCAGTGTGGAGTCTGTATGTTCTCATCCACAATGAATGAGCATTAGACCTGATTTAATTGTGTGATATAAACATGGAGAACATGTAACATAGAATATTACAGCGCAATACAGGCCCTTCGGCCCTCGATGTTGCGCCGACCTGTGAAACCAATCTAAAGCCCATTCTAACCTACACTATTCCAGTATCATCCATATGTTTATCCAAACTCATATAAACTCAGAGATATAAAGAAACATTGGAAACCATAATTCAACCCTTCGAGCCTGCTCCACCATTGATTTTGATTACATCTGATCATCAAATTCAATACCCTGATCTCAGCTTGATCCCTTTATCCCCAAGAGTTATATCTAATTTGTTCTTGAAATCACATTACATTTTGGCCTCATCTAATTTCTCTAGTAGTGAATTCTGCACATTCACCTCCCCCGGGTGAAGAACTTTCTCCTCACCTCCCTAATTCAAACTTCTTATTCTTTTATTATATACTTAGGTATGCAATAGCTAATAAATTTCCCTCAATTAAGGAGTGTAAAAACATACCATAAAAGATGATTTACAATTGTCATTATAGAACAAAGAACAAAGAACAACCCAGCATGGGAAACAGGCCCTTCGGCCCAACGAGCCCGTGCCGCCGCATCACCCTACACCTATTCTACCCTGCATGTCTACGAATAGAACCCCTGACTTAGCCAGATTCAGGGGAGAATAGTGTCAATTTGGTAAACCAATCAGCCTAAGAGCACATCTTTGGGGTGTGGGAGGAAACCGGAGTGCCCGGAGGAAACCCACGCAACCACAGGGAGAATGCACAAACTCCCACAGACACAGGCCTAAATCCATGTATCTGCACAGCTAGCAGTGCTAGTCACTGAGCTGTTGCGGCGCCCGTCTACCGGTCCAGGATCAAGCACACACACCGACACGAAGTACTAGGCCACTCCCGGAACCTCCAAGAGCAGCCCACGCACGACCCACCGTGTGCATGCCCCTCGTTTGACAACGAGGTGGACCTCCACCTGCGGAATAAAAAGACAAAAACGTTAACTTACAAGTCTGCATTTCCGGTGTCTCCCGAGGTTCTGACCTTATTTAATAGCCCCTACTATAACCCTCCATCCTCGTTTCACTCATGTGTCTGTCTAACTGAACCTTAAACGAGTCCAACGTTCCTGCCTCCACCACCCTACTCGGTAGCGCGTTCCATACCCCCACAACTCACTGCGTAAAGAACCTTCCTCTCACATCCAAATTATACCTCTCCCCCCTCATCCTTAAATCATGACCTCTCGTATTTGTACCCAGTCTAGGGAGCAGTCTCTCACTATTAACTCTATCTATTCCCTTCAGTATCTTATATACCTCTATCATGTCCCCCCTCAACCTCCGCCTTTCCAAGGAGAAAAGTCCCAGTTTCTCCAACCTTTCCTCGTAACCCAGCCCCTCCATGCCAGGCAACATCCTGGTAAACCTCCTCTGAACCCTCTCCAGAGCCTCCACGTCCTTCCGGTAGTAAGGTGACCAGAACTGGACGCAGTACTCCAAATGCGGTCTAACCAACGTTCTATACAACTGAAGCATTAGACGGCAGCTTTTATACTCTATACCCCTTCCTATAAAGGCTAGCATTCCATAAGCCTTCCTGACAACCTTCTCCACTTGTGTCGCAGCCTTCATGGATTTGTGAACCTGTACTCCCAGGTCCCTCTGTATTCCTATACTCCTAATCGGTCTACCTTTTATCACATAGCTCCTCTCTGCATTATTCCTTCCAAAATGCATCACCTCGCATTTGTCAGGATTAAATTCCATCTGCCACCTATCTGCCCAATGCACCAACCTATCTATATCCTGTTGTATCACCTGACATTCCACTTCAGTACCCGCCAACCCTGCCATCTTGGTGTCATCTGCAAACTTGCTGATCACACCACCTACGCTCTCTTCCAAATTGTTTATATATACTACAAAGAGGAGAGGTCCCAGTACTGAGCCCTGCGGCACACCACTGGTCACTGGCCTCCAGCCCGTTTGCATGTTTTTATTTATCCTAATGGTGTGACATATAGAGAATTTAGTTTTTTAACAAACTGCCAGGTGCAAAACCAAGGGAATGGTTCGTAACCGGCATTTGCATTTTTTCATTATACCTTCCTCAGCGACTGCCGAAAGAGAATGAAGTACAAACCGCTTACAGTAACAACTAAAAACATTAACTGGAATAATAACTATCATCTTGCATGTGAGTTTACATTGGCACAAGGCCATATAATCTCTTTGCCTGCGGTTCCAACCCGTCGTGCCACCCAGCCTTTTGCTCCTATCACGCTGACACAAAATTGCTTTGCAAGACCATTTTATGTCAATGTTTTTCTTCTCACTGTGTTTGATAGAGGTCTTGGAAAATGTACCAAGCGCTCCAAAGGCAATTAAGGACTGGCAGAGTTAATGTCCATTACTAATTTCCTTGGTTGATCATTTCAAAGGTGAGTCAGTAGTGTTCACATCCTGTGCATCAGATTTGATGCAATAACAGGCCTTTATCTTTGCTCATTTCCAGAGGTGGAGTTTGGAAAGCTTCTGTTATTTGAGTAACAGGTCAGATATAGAAAGACAATGTATTTCCAGCCAGTCCACACCCTTCCTACAACATATAACAAACTAAAATGTTATCTTGTAGTACTTGAATGTGCTAAAACATTTATTATTATCTTGTGAGGTACAATATTTAAAGTTGAGTGTTTCTCAAATTACATTTTTTTTTGTACGAACAAAGAAAGTACAGCACAGGAACAAGTCCTTCAGCCCTCCAAATCTGTGTTGATCATGATGCCCTAACTAAACTAAAAAAAACCTTCTGCCCTTACTCGGTCCATATTTCTTCTCTATTCTTGGACTGATCCAGATGCCACTTAAATATTACTAATGTGCCTGTTTCCATCACCTCCTTTGGCAGCATGTTCCAGGCACCCACCACTAAAGGACACTCGTCCAACAATGAACACTTGGGAAAGAGAAAAATCCAATAAAGATTTTAAGATTAAACAAATTATGGAATTTGTTTTAGTCTATAAGCTATAAAGTCTACATAAATATCAAATTACATTGGGCATTACAGTTACAACATTAATGCAATTAGAAGGGTGTTACTCTTTATGTGGATTTTATATTCAGTGGCATCCCAGATTATTTTCTGTTTATTCCACCAAAAGGAGAAATGTCTCACTTTCACTTTTATTTTTGGGTGGTGCTAAGAAATTGGAAAGTCCATACAAATGAGAAATGCCACAGCTGCCAAATTTAACGACTATCAATTTTGTTTCCCCTCAGTATGAGAAGAGTTAAAATCAGAGTAATGTCCTTCTTGTCTCCCCAGGAAATATTCAAGTGGAGGCTGATTAAGCTGCGAGATGGAAAGTTAAAAATCAGCCCGAGAGGAGGGCTCCATAGTCTCAGGGTAGAAGCTCAGTTTGAGATAACGTTAAAGGCAAGCAATGGTGGGCTCAGCAACTTGCCAAGATGGCCAGGATTTTCCATGCACGATCGTGACGTGTGTGTTCGATGGTGAGATCAGAGAACCTCACAAGAAGCCCAAGACGACATGAATCCAGGAAGCAATTGTCCCATCCCTCCACCAATGGTGGGCCCTTTATTCCTGCGATTGAGCATTGGAAACTTAATTTGAAAGCATTTGCTTCTCATAGTGGGAATTGCCCCACTATGTCAAACATAAAGCCCATGTTGCCATGATTTTATGACAGTGTGATTTCCACCTGCCTTTAAAAGGTGTGTACCTGGCAACCTGAACTCAGAGATGAGTGCACAGAACTTTATGCAGTGTTTGCGATTATTTCAGTGCAAGGAAGCATCTCTTCAGATTTAAAGGAACTGCAGGGTAAGCCTCCACAGTGGCTTCTTTATAGAATCGTAGACTCCTATAACGCAGAAGGAGGCCATTCAGCCCATTGTGTCTGCACTGACCACAATCCCATCCAGGCCCTATCCCCATAACCCCATGCATTTACCCTTGTGAGTCCCCCTGACACTAAGGGGCAATTTAGCCTAGGCAATGCACTGAGCACGCACATCTTGGAGTGTGGGAGGAAACCAGCGCACCTGGAGGAAACCCACTCAGACAGGAGGAAAAAAATACAAACTCCACACAAACAGTGACTCCAGCCAGGAATTGAACCCTGGTCCCTAGCACTCTGAGGTAGCAGTGCTAACCACTGTGCCACCATGGCTTATGGTGCTGAGGAAATGATGACAGTTGATACCAGAGGGAAAAGGTGGCAGTGCCAGGGGTAAAGAAACCTCGGGACAAGGACTCACCTCCGAGTTCATGTTGCCAGGTACACGCCCCGTAAAGACAGGAGGAAATCATGCCACCATAAGATCATGCCAACATAGGCTTTATCTTTGGCACAGAAGGGTAATGCCAGCATATGTTGACAATAATGAGCAAAGGGGCTTATGGCAGCACTGATTGAAGTTTGAACCCAAACACTTGTTGGGGGTGGTGGGCCTTGCAAATGGTAGAAGTTGTCAAAGCTCTTCCACAGTTGAAAGCCAATTTCCCCTGCCCGATATCAGACTTTGCATATTTCTGGAATAATTCCGCTCATTGCCTTTACTTGCATTCTGAAAAGGAGACCAGGATTGAAGAGAAGTTGCAGTCATCTTAATATGTAAAATAGCTGTAGATTATTAAAAATCGAGTGAAGCGAATTATTATTTGAACCAAATATTTTACAGTTCGAACGTTAAATCTCATAGTACAATTTTTGTGAATCTATCTTGGCGCTTTTGGTTAAACATAGGCTTGGAAATTTGCCTGCTATTCACCAATATTGATGATGTAGAGATGCTGGCATTGAACTGGGGTGGGCACAATAAGAGTCACCTGATGAATGGGCAGCTCTCCGAAAGCTCTTGATACCACATAAACCTGTTGGACTTTGACCTGGTGTTGTGAGACTTCTTACTTTGCCAACCAATATTGATACATCCATCCCACATTCACCATATATACAACTTTACAAATGTTACACCAAATGCCAAAACCAAGTTTTAAGCAGGTTTGTCTTGTTGATTCATATCTACGACTATGTTTTTGGATATTTATGATGTTTTAGAAGATGTTTCGCATTTTATTGCTGGAGGTGGTTACTGCCTGGCACTTTTACAGCATATTACGTCCCATTTTTCAACCTAAATCTGGATATAATCCAGATCATGTTGCAATTTGGAATGGGGTGCTCTGATATTTGTTTAATTGTTGATGGAATTGAATACTGTAGAATCATGAACAAACCCCAGGGCTGTGCAATTCCACCCCTTGTCACCTATTATTTGGATGTTACAAGCATGTTTTAACTCCAAAATGAAGTATGCAAGCATTCTTCAGATGCTAACCATGCTATATATCATTTTGCTGACAGCATTGGCACATAAGTATGAAGCATCTGCTGGGTGTATTTAGAAAAGGCAAATGATGATGCTTTATGCTAGCATTTCCATTTAATAGCTCAACACCACAGCTTACATCTCCTGTCTTAGCCTTGCACAGCTGAACATGCATTGACCACCAACAAGAAAGATAACTTCAGCAGCACTATTTAAAGGGATCATCAACTACTTTCAGCTTGGCTGGTAATTGACAAAGAGATCTAGGAGTACAGGTTCTCTTCTCTTGCTGTGATGGTAGAAGTATTTGGTCATTGCTTGAGTTGTTTCAAGTGGCTGAAATCTACATGGAGTCATGTGATATTCGCTGAAAGACTTTGTCCTGACTTCAAGAATTCTGCATTTGCCCCAGATGTGGGTGCAGCATGCCTGTTGGAATGCAGCAGGGCAAAAAGAGTGAGTAGAGGAGGCACAGAATTGGACAAGCTGCTAGAAAAGAGAGGAGGAGGAAGAGAATTGTTCAACAGGAGGCCATATTCACCCGGGGTTTGGGGGGGGGTGGTGGTGGTGTGCTGTCTGACCTGAACTTCAGTGATGAATAGTGTGACAGATGTTCCTAATTCATTGAAATTTACTCACAACTGTTACATCCTGGGCTCACTAATTACATTAAAAAGAGTTTATTAATATTTAAATCAGCCTCATGCCCTTCCCGTTGCAAGGCCAATTGGGCCAGCAGAACAGGGCCGACAATATGGGGACAGGCAAGGAATCAGACCTGATCCTGACTTTTCCCGTCCCGCTGGCTACTTGATGAGAGCAGCGAGGTGGAAAAATCTTGTCCCATATTTTTTGAGGATGCCTATGTACATTATTCATTCAAATTGATCTCACCTCCTCTCTGTTATTCAGCTCTTGCATTTGGGCTGTGGTGAGCTTGATGGTTTTGGCAAAATCCAAAGTGGGAATTGCTGGATAGGTTATTGGAGAATGGGTGTTGCTTCATGACATTATTAACATCTTCATCTATCATTTTACAAATGCTTTAAAGGAGACTGAGAGGGCAGCAATTAGTTAGATTATTTTATGGATACAGTTATATTCTCTATCGCTGTAGACTCCAACATCACAACTCTATGGGAAAAGTTTGATGTGGAGCAGAAGTGGGAGCCGCGGGTGTGTGGAGTTATGCTGAATCTTTAGCACTACTGATGGGATGCAAGCATGGTACATCAGCTTTGAAATGCCCAATGAACTAATTTACTGCATAATGTTGCTTAGTGTGATCTAGACTTCAATAAAGGCTGAATATCCACGCAGCACTTTGGTCTGAAGATATTTCCAAACACTGCAACCTTTTCTCTTGCATTCATGAGCTGAGTTTCTCCATCATTGAAGATAGAAATTTTCAAGAATCTTCCACTATGTAATGGCAAGGTTAAAGGATTTTATTTGGATCTAATAGTTGTGGAGCCACATAATTCAACCTATAGGCTGCTGCTTTTGGCAATTGTATTCACAATGTTGGTACCTTCTTCAAAGGAATTTCTGACGTTGCTCCTGGTACTTCTCACTACACACTTCCTGCATCTACTTTCTTGGTAGTGATTCAATGGATAGCATTTCTGTTTCTAAGTCAAAAGGCCATGGGTTCAAGTTGCACTCCAGAGACTAGAGCCCATAATTGACCTGGTATTTCAATGCAGTGATGAGGAAATGCAGCTCTGTCAGAGGTGTCACCTTTCCAATGGGGTATTAAAGTGAGGTCCAGTCTTCACCCTCAGATGGATATTAAAACAAAACTGATAAAGATCAGAAGTTCCTTCCTTGTGGCCTGACCAATATTTATTTGAACCAACGAATGGCAGATGGAGTTCAATTTAGATAAATGTGAGGTGATGCGGTAGATTGAGCCAAGGCAGGTTAATGGTAGGGCGTTGGGGAGAGTTACAGGACAAAGAGGTCTAGGAGCACAGGTTCATAACTCCTTGAAAGTGGAGTCACAAGTGGACAGACTGGTGAAGAAAGCATTCAGCATGCTTGGTTTCATTGGTTAGAACATTGAATACAGGAGTTGGGACATCTTGTTGAAGTTGTACGAGACATTGGTCAGGCCACACTTGGAATACTGTGTACCGTTCTGCTCATCCCGCTAGAAAGGATATTATTAAACTAGAAAGAGTGCAGAAAAGTTTTACTAGGATGCTATTGGGACTTGACGATTTGGGTTATAAGGAGAGGCCAGATAGACAGGGATGTTTTTCTCTGGAGCGTAGGAGGCTGAGGGGTGATCTTATAGAGGCCTATAAAATAATGAGAGGTATAGATCAGCTAAATAGTCAATGTCTTTTCCTAAAGGTAGGGGAGTCTAAAACTAAAGGGCATAGGTTTAAAATGAGAGAGGAGAGATACAAAAAAGTCCAGAGGGGCAATTTTTTCACACAGAGGGTGATGAATGTCTGGAACAAGCTGCCAGAGGTAGTTGTAGAGGTGGATACAATTTTGTCTTTTATAAACCATTTAGATAGTTACATGGGTAAGATGGGTATTAAAGGATATGGGTCAAATGCAAGCAATTGGGATTAGCTTAAGTGTTTTAAAAAACAGAGCAGCATGGACAAGTTGGGCTGAAGGGCCTGTTTCCATGCTGTAAACCTCTATGACTCTGACTCAACAGCACAAAACAATGGATTTCTTGGTCATTATCATCTGGCTGTTTGTGCGAATTTGCCGCATGGGATTAACTGCCACACATGTTCTCCATTATGACAGTAACTGTACTTCTGATCAGAAATACTTAATTGATTTTGAAGCACTTTGCCATATTTGGAGATTGTGAAAGGTTTTATATGTGGGGTGGCATAGTGATGGAACAGTGGTTAGCACTGCTACCTCACAGTGCCAGGGGCCCGGGTTCGATTCCCAGCTTGGGTCACTGTCTGTGCAAAGTCTACACATCATCCCTGTGTCTGAAGTTTCCTCCCACTGTCTGGAAGTTCTCCCAATTAGATGCATCGGCCATGCTAAACTCTCCCTCAGTATACTTGAACAGGCGCCGGAGTGCAGTGACTGGGGATTTTCACAGTAACTTCATTGTAGTGTTAATATAAGCCTGCTTGTGACACTAATAAATAAATTTATAAAGTATAAATACAAGCCTTTCTTTCCTAGACTCGCATTCATCCTTAATTCTTCTGCTTGCATAACTAACACTTCCCTTTCAGCCTTTCACAGTGCTCGCTGACCTAGGTCCCAATGCAGCAACACCTCAACTTTAAAATGATAATCCTTGTTTTCAAATCTACTTATGATGTTACCTCTCCCAATGACTGTGACTTCCCAGTGACCTAATAACTTACATAACCTCTCCAGCCCTCCAATATCAGCCCCTTGCATGTTTCGTCATTGGCAGCTGTACCTTAACTGCCCAAGCTCCAAGCTCTGGAATTCCCTCCCTACCATGTTGTCATCCTTTAAGACACCCTTTAAAAGCTGCACCTTTGACCAAGCTTTTGGTCACCTTTCCTAACATCACCCTGCAAAAATACAATACTGCAGAGGCTGGAAATCCGCAATAAAAAAAACAGAAAATGCTGGAAAAACCCAGCCTGCCTGGCAGCATCTGTGGAGAGGGAAACAGAGCCAACGTAAAGGTCACAACCCAAAACATTAGCTCTGTGCCTTTCTCCACAGATGCTGCCGAGCCTGCCAAGTATATCCAGCATTTTCTGCTAAAATCTCTTGAGGTAGTTTGCTGTCAATTTTCTGTTTGATGATATTCCTGTGAGATGCCTGGAGATGATTTATTTTGTTCAAAGTGTGATAGAACATTATTGTTGACCCAGGGTTGGTCTTCAGCCACGCTGGTAGATGGAGTGAATATTTCAGATCGTGCTGTTAAACTGTGGTAGTATTTAATTGGCGGCATAGTAGCACTGTGATTAGCACTGCTGCTGCTTCACAGCTCCAGGGACCTGGGTTCGATTCCTGGCTTGGGTCACTGTCTGCGTGGGTTTCCTCTGGGTGCTCCGGTTTCCTCCCACAGTCCAAAGATGTGCAGGTTAGGTTGATTGGCTGTGCTAAAATTGCCCCTTAGTGTCCTGAGATGTGCAGGTTAGAGGGATTAGTGGGTAAAATATGTAGGGATATGGGGGTAGGGCCTGGTGGGATTGTGGTCAGTGCAGACTTGATGGGCCGAATGGCCTATTTCTGTACTGTAGGATTTCTATGATAATTCTATTGCTGGCCCATAACCCCTCATGAATTGGTAGATATATCCCACTTAACACACTGGTAGTGTCACTGGATAGGTTAGGCCTGAAATGTTGGAAGATGAAAGAAGTGGGAACTATCAGCAACTTCTTAAAGAGAATAGACCGAAGCTGCTGTCACCTAGTGCCAGCTGTAGACTCTAAGTGATGTGTCAAATTCAGAGTGTGGAGGATATGGAGCGAGACAGTCTGGTCGCCAGACCCGTTGGCTGTTTTAAGTTAGCCTGAGTTTCTTTTTAATTTGATTATTTATTTTTGTTCTCCACGTTTTCATCACATTTTAAATTTACTGCCTGTCACCAAATCGCATTGCAGGGAAGCACAGGTGTGTGTCTGAGACATACAGCGCCGGGTTTGAGGGCACGGGATTAGGCTGGTAGTCGGGGTGCTGGAATTCTGTGGAGTGCAAGGCAATTTATGTCTGACGCGTTGACTAAGTAAGTGTTTGTTGTCACGGCAGCAGTCACAGGAAATGCTCGATGTGGCAGATTGGGTTTGAGTGCATTGCCAGGAGTGTGGATGTCTGTAATGTGGATTTAATAAACACCATAGTGAAATGCAATTATGGCTGTGCATGGTGTAAATTACCAATGTAAGTGTGAAAGTGAAACTTTTGTAAACTTCCCAAGTGATTGAGACAACTCCATTTTTATTCATCTGTAATCATGGTGTCTGAGACAATGCAAAACACTGATTGTTGCGAGGAGGGTAGTTCTTGAAGTGCTGATCCATTACTTAAGTGTGAGGGAGAGCAAAAACCCTGTGCTTAAATAGAATGTGAACAGATAAAGGCACATTACTGCGGATGCTGGAATCAGAAACAAAAACAGAAAATGCTGGAAAATCTCAACAGGTCTGACAGCATCTGTGGAGAGAGCCAATGTTTCAACCCTGGATGACTCTTTGTCAGAGTTTGGAATATGTAAACATCCATCTTAGTGACATTAAATCCTTTGAAGAGATTTTGGGTATAGAAGGAAAGATACAAATTAGATTATTTAAGAACTCATTTGCTAATCTGATGGAATTGTCCATTTATTTGACATTTTTGATATACCTTACTAAATTTAAGTTTCCTCATTGCTAAACTCTATAAAGAGTCTTATTCTACGATATGTTAAAATTCTAGTGATGGATACATATCCTGTTGTCACATTTCTTGCAATTTGGCCATACTTTGCAGCATTTTGCAATATCTGAAATAATGCCTGCTTATATTACATTTAATGGATAATGATATATGCCCTAACCCTAACCCTAACCTTCCCCTAACCCATCAAGCCATGCTTCTCTTAAGGTTGCCTCTGCTCTAGCCTTTCTCTAGTTTCCCCGAGTTCATCTTGAATATGATGCCCTCTTGACCTTATTCATATTCAAATGTTTGACCATCCAGTTCCCTTCTTAGATCCATGTTAGCTGGCAAATTAATTCCCTTTTCTCATGTAATGTACCACTCCCTTTTAAAACTGCATTATCACCTCTTGTGAACAATTGACTCTTAATCCTTCAGTTCTTGTGAACTCCAACCATCTCCAATCTCTATTTCCACTGGAAGCCAAATCCAAGTCCATCTTTTCCACAATTTCATGTTTGAATTTTTGCAATGGGGGTTTCAATCCTGCCAAAGCATTGAAATGATCTTAATCAAAATGAACTTTCACCTCTCCTTCTTGACTTCTCTGCTACTTCTGCTTTTAAACCTCTCCCACAGTCACTTCTCCAATGGAACTTCCCTCACTTGTGTAAGGAAATAGTTAATTGAATTGATGTGAATTGCACTAATGGAATGCTAGCATTGGTTTGTCTTTTTATTGTAATAATATTAGCTTTTGGCTTTTGCTTCTTAATTAGGGATTTTTGATTTGATTCAAGTGTAGTGATCACTGAACCTTTGAACTGAGACTGACCTTACAGACCAGGCAGCTTTAATATACAGCACTCACCTATTTATTGAGAGAAGTTAATTGAAAACACGGTGTTGCATTTTAGTTTGGGGGTGGTTGTAATCACGTGTGGGAGTAAAGACAGAAGTTAATCCTTAATAGGAAAACAGCTGGGTAAACATTATCCATTTAATTAAGGTTTTCATAAATTGGGAGAGTTAGCCAGTGTGGAATGGTGGAGTTAAACTTCTACTTATATGAACAGCCTCGTTGGGAAATAAGATGAGAGGTCACAAGACACCAGGTTATGGTCCAACAGGTTTATTTGAAATCACAAGCTTTCGGAGCACTGCTCCTTCAGGTGAAGTTTCAGAAGCATCAGAATGGATTGAATGTCTTGTCTCCAGACATTCTAAATTTTGCTCAGAAATCTTTGTCACTATGTAAATTGTTGAAAAAGGATGTGTCTTTTACGTGGCACAAAGACCAGCAGTACCTCTTCTACTTCTTCTAAGCACTGAAACAGTCATTATTGGAAGTACAACATTGCAATTTTATGATTCTAGGAAGTCAGATACCCTGGAGGTAGGTGCTTCTCAGAAAGGTGTGGGGGCATGCATACTACCAAACGGCAAACCTCTTTCATTTACTTCACAATCTATGTCTGGAAGTGGGTGAGATATTTGTCACTGGACTAGTAATCCAGAGACTCAGGGTAATGGTCTGGGATCGTGGGTTCAAAGCCCACCATGGGAGGAAATGAAATTCTATTTCAAATTAAAAGCCTAATGATGGCCATGGGGCTATTGTTGATTGTTGTAAAAAGTCTGGTTGACTAATGTGCTTTAGGGAATGCCACCCTGACCTTGTCTGGCCTTCATGTGACTTCACAACAACCACGTGGCTAACTCTTATATGCCCTCTGAAATGGCCTAGCATGTCATTTCAAGGGCAATTAATGTTGGCCCAGCTGGTGATGTCCACATTCCCTTAAATGAATTTTTAAAAATCTAAGTACTTCAACATTGGATGGGAAACATTTGCTTTAGTGTTTGGAATCATGCATTTTTACATCTATCTATTTGGCAAAAAAATTGTGTTGGAGACTGACCACAAGACACTGGAGATATTAAACACAAGCATTTAGTAGATTATCTAACCCAGAGAAAGCAGAAGATGTTACTTTGGATGTACAAGTTGACTTTATTGACACCTAACTTGAAGATGTTCTCCAAATTAGTCTGGTACATTTTGTGCAGCTACAAGATAAAATGGCAAAAGATTCCATGCTCCAGAATTTGTGGAAAACCATTATTGAGGGATTCGGTTCAGCATATCCACAAATACGTGAGACCATTTTGACTTTACCAGGATACGCTTGACATCTTCCAGAGAGTCATTTTTAAAGGCAGGCTAGTCATCGTACTGGGAATCTTTGAGACGCGATGTTCGTCAACTTGCAAAAGAGGCAGTCTATTGGCCAAGTTTGAACAATGATTTTGAACTTGTCTTCAGAAAGTATGGGGCATGTCAAGAGTATGTGCCAAGTCACTACAAGGAATCATTGATTCCACATGAAGTTTCTTTGTATTGAATTATTTCAGACCTCTTTCATGTTCATGGTACTCCTTCAGCTTCATCGCTGACTACTTTATCAAATACCTCATTATTCAGCAATTGCACAACACGTCAAGCACAACTGTTCCACATACTTTTATTTCAGTTATTTGGTATGCCTGGAGAGAACACTATGGAAAACGGTTTGCAATTTACTAGTAAGTCATTTCAGGATATATGAGAAGTGCAATATCCATCGCACTACTCCATCTTCTCATTACCCTAGGTCGAACCGCCTAGCTGAATGAATGATTCACATGGTGAAATCCCTTATTCTAAAATGTAGACAGACGAAGCAAGACCTACACATTACAATGTTATGTCAGAGATGACACCTTTGAGTAATACTATTCCATCACCAAAAGATTTCATGTTTAGCAGATCAGTGCATGCCAAATTACCTACTCTCACTCCTTCTACCCTCTCAGACACTAGAGAGCAACTTGTAAAACTTTGAGAAGATGACCAACATGAATTATAAAAATGGCCAAGTTTACAGCTGGGACAACAAGCGTGCATCCAGGTGTGTGGCAACCAGCCAAGCTGACAAGGAGTTGGAACCAAGTTTATATGAACTCATTAAAACTAAATTTGCAATGGTAGGATGTAACAAAGGGCAAGTCAGATCCATTCCAGCTCCTTAAACATGCAGTCTAATTGCATCTAGGACAAAATCCAAAGTTTAACAAATAACAACATTCAAGAATGACAATCTCAAAGATTAATTTGGGCAATTAAAGACACCTCCAAGCAATGGCCACGATTCTCCCATCACAAATGCAGCTTTTCTGTCGGTTCACGGTGGGAGATGTGTGGGGATTTGCACATGCACCAGGAATGTGCGTGCATCTCCCAGAGCTGGTGAATGGTCGCTGGTCAGACCAGATTGGAAACCGGCAGGAAGGCAGATAAGTCATTTGAATTTTTTAAAAATGTACTTTAAATCTGTCTAGCAATTCATTGTTGGGAACTTTCAGATCCAGATTGAATCTCCCAACCCACCTGGAGTACTTCATTCCAGCGGGATTTACACTAGCTCCCCACGTTCAGGGAACCAGTAGAAGACCTGGCCAGAATAAAGGGGGAGCAATCAGGACCAAAGGGCAAAGGAGCAAAGTGCCCATGCTCAAGAGGCACCATCAGGCAGTGCCAGGGGGGCAATATTGTGGAGCTTAGGGATGATCAATGGAGGTGGGGCTGCCACTCTGCAGACAGGATCGGTCTGGGATGGAGGGACGGCAGTGATAGGAGCGGGCTGGGAGTGGTGGTTTGCCAGTGGGGGGAGTGGGGCATGGTGATCTGACCACAGATGGGGTCACTGGGGGCGTGCGGTGCAGGGGTGAGGTGGGTGGGGGATCACCACTGCTGGGGGGATGGGCTCTGCAGCGGGGCACTCCAGAACGGGGGAGGGCATCAGGCCCGGTCCAGGAATTGTTGTGGGGGCCGAGATTAGGCCATGGGGGAGGGGCAGCACTGCGGATGTCCTAGGCTGGCCAGCGATCGGGGAGATTGACAGATTGGGGCCACTGCGCATGCGCAGTGTTCCAGTAGTGTCAGACTCTGACAAAAATGCCCCCCCATTCCCCCTGGGTTTTTAATGAGATTCGCAGAGTGCGGATATTCGGGTGAGAAGTTGAAATGAGAAAACAGTCGGGATCTAGAACAGCTTTCCCCCCAATTCAGCACTTTTGGGAGAATTGCCCCAGTGTTATCATTACCTGATCTTGGTGTACCAGTAGATTATCTCAATGCTTTAAAGACTCATTAGAACATAAGAACATAAGAACATAAGAACGAGGAGCAGGAGTAGGCCATCTGGCCCCTCGAGCCTGCTCTGCCATTCAATAAGATCATGGCTGATCTTTTTGCGGACTCAGCTCCACTTACGCACCCGCTCACCATAACCCTTAATTCCTTTGCTGTTCAAAAATGTATCTATCCTTGCCTTAAAAACATTCAATGATGTAGCCTCAACTGCTTCACTGGGCAGGGAATTCCACAGATTCACAACCCTTTGTGTGAAGAAGTTCTTCCTCAACTCAGTGCTAAATCTGCTTCCCCTTATTTTGAGGCTATGCCCCCTAGTTCTAGTTTCACCCGCCAGTGGAAACAACTTCTCTTCTATCTTATCTATTTCCTTCATAATCTTAAATGTTTCTGTAAAATCTCCCCTTATTCTTCTGAATTCCATTGAGAATAGGCCAGTCTACTCAGTCTCTCCTCATAAGTCAACACACTCAACTCCAGAATCAACCTAGTGAATCTCCTCTGCATCCCCTCCAGTGCCAGTATATTCTTTCTCAAGTAAGGAGACCAAAACAGTACACAGTACTCCAGGTGTGGCCTCACCAGCACCTTATACAGCTGCAACGTAACCTCACTGTTTTTAAACTCCATCCCTCTAGCAGTGAAGGACAAAATTCCGTTTGCCTTCTTAATTACCTGCTGCACCTGCAAACCAACTCCTTGAGATTCCCGCATAAGGGCATCCAGGTCCCTCTGCACAGCAGCATGCTGCAATATTTTACCATTTAAATAATAGTCCATTTTGCTGTTATTCCTACCAAAATGGATGACCTCACATTTACCAACATTGTACTCCATCTTCCAGACCCTCGCCCACTCACTTAGATTATCTATATCTCTTTGCAGACTTTCAGCGTCCTCTGCACACTTTGCTCTTCCACCCAACTTAGCATGCGAATTTTGACACACTACACTTGGTCTCCAAATCATCTATGTAAATCGTTAACAATTACAGTCCCAACACTGATTCCTGAGGCACACCACTAGTCACTGATCACCAACCAGAAAAACACCCATTTACCCCCACTCTTGACTTTCTGTTAATTAGCCAATCCTCTATCCATGCTAATACATTACCCATTCCACTGAGCACCTTTATCTTATGTAGCAGTCTTTGGTGCGGCAACTTATCAAATGCCTTCTGGAAATCCAGATACACCACACCTACAGGTTTCCCATTGGCCAATGCACATGTAATGTTCTCAAAGAATTCCGCCAAATTAGTCAAACATGACCTGCCCTTCATGAACCTATGCTGCGTCTTGCCAATGGGACAACTCATATCCAATTGATTCACTAGTACACATGAATATGTATTTTAAATAGTTATATTTTATTGGAAGGCAAAGGAAGTATCGTTAAAGTGAAAGTGGAATGGTATAATATCTCTTTAAGGAATAGCAGCATGCCATCATTTTAAGGGAAGTGTGTCATGTGATCCAACTTCAGTTTCAATTTGGCCTGGATCAATTCATAGAAGATGTCGCCCTGTTGCTGATGTCACCAAGCTTTCTATCCATGTGTATATGTTCGTTCATATGCGCCTGTACTTATTAAATTAACACACAAAGTAGTTGCATAATCTCTAATGAACAAGTGGTACCTTTATATCATTATATAACACATTTAACACTGTTGGGATACTACATATAAACACATTTAATCCTGGAAGTTGGTGTGTGACCAAGCTCAGCACATTTATTTTATTAGTTCAAGGGATGTGGGCTTCACTGGCTAAGCTAACATTAATGGCCCATCCCTACCTACCCTTGCCATTGAGAAGGTGGTAGTGGGCTGCCTTCTTGAACAGCTGCAGTTCCTGTGGTGTAAGTACACTCAGCTGTTAAGAAGGGAGTTCCAGAATTTTGACTCAAACATGTGAATGGCTCTTTCTCTGTGCTAATCTCCTGTATCATCATTATTTGAACCACCACGTTTAACTAGACGTTAACCAAAGGGAACATGAGCTATATGATAACCCCCTTGCTAATCACTCTGGCAAGGAACACAAATCCATGTGGACAATATGCATAAAACAAGGGCCATATTGGCACGTATGGTTTGTCTTTGATATGGCCTCTGGGGTCAATGTTTCTGCTGCCTATATCCTTCTGCAGGAGGTCTGCTGTATCTTGCACCATGTTGCCACCAAGGGGACAGAACCCCTGTCACTCAAGGCAAACAGCTGAGGAACAGCAAGAGGAAGAGAAGTGGGGGGGGTAGGGGAGGGGGGTTGGAAATAAGGGGCCAACCAAGGTACTTTTCCAATTGATCCACCTGTAATTGTCTCATCCGACTGAGATACCGGTGAACATAACCTGAATTCCTCATTCAACAGTGAACCCAACACCAACTCCCCATTCACCAATAGTGAACAGAACCCAAATTCCCCATTCATCAACATTCTCTTAGTATTTGTCCTCCATTTGCTATTGCTTATCCTAGTACAGTGCTATCTTAATAGCTGCAGCATGCCTGGCAGAAGTCTATTGACTTCTTGTGCAGATGGACATGTAGGATAACTGAATAGCTCTTGCCCTAGGCCTGGCTTCAGACTACACTAGCTCAGCATTGGTGGCAGTAGTCCAGGTTGGCTGACTGATAGGCAACTGATGGGATTCCAATTCTCTCCCTTCATCCTAAGGCAGGCATTAGTCTGTTTCCATTGCTAGTAATTCACAGAACAGGTCACTAATCTGCAGCCAGGGGCATACAGCTTGAGGGGCACTGCTCCACATCAAGTGTGACTGACCAGGAGTCTCTGCCATTCTTACAGCCAGCCATTGGCATGCCTGGAAGAATTGTAAGTTGACACACTCGACCTGTTTGACCACATTATGAATAGACCTTCCTTGGCATCAAGCCCTGGGCTGGGACTCAAACCCGGAGCTACTGGTTCAGAGACAGGGACTCTCCCCACTGCAACACAAGACCTCTACAACACATGTGATGGTGGAGTTCAAATTAGCAAATTCACTCGATCTGAGTGTTGCTGACAAAGTCAACATTTAATCCTTATTTGATCCTTATTTATTGCCTTTGAGAAGGTGGAAATGAGCCACCTTCTTGACAATTGAATTGTTGTTAGGTCATTTCACAAAACAGCTAAAAGTAAACCATGTTGCTGTAGACTTGGAGTCAAATGTAGGCCGTATAGGGTAAGAACAGCAGAATGCAATACCAGATAGCTCCTTACAATGATTCAATAATTTTGAAGGTCACCATTACTGACACAAGGATTGGTTTCTGAGCTTACTTGATTAATTGATCTTAAATTCCTTGGAGTTAATTTTACAGGGGAGGAGGAACCAGCAAAATTATTGCTTGCCACCCCCTGACTCCCCCCACCCTCCACCCCCAAGCCCCTTGTTGAAAGGTCAGTTGGCAGCTCACTAACTTTACAAAGGGTTGCTCCATAATGATGATACACTGGTGTGGTCTCAAGCTGAGAGTGCAACTTCAGGTATAGGCAGAAATAGAGAACAGTAGCAAAACTAGAAGTAAGTGACACAGAGAGATAATGAAGTTAGAACCAGTGAAATGTAACTTTAGGATAGACGTAAAGAAGTTTCAGGATGAAATTCATCTTGGGAAGCTGTGCAAAATGGGCATGAGTGAATTAGAATCATAGAATAGTTACAGCACAGAAGGAGGCTATTTGGCTGGCTGTGTCAATGCTGACTCTCTGCAAATCCCCCACCTTTTCCCAGTGGACATGAACATGCAAATTAGGAGGAGGAATAATAGACCGCTCAGTCCCTTCAGCCTGTTCAGTCATTCAATATGATCAGATTGTAAGCTCAACTCAACATTCCTGCCTACCTCAATAACCTTTCACTCCCTTTCTTATCAAGGATCCATCTCACTCAACCTTAAAAATAAAACTCAAAGACTGATTCCACTGCCTTTTGAGGAAGAGAGAGAGTTCCAAAGGCTTATGACCCTCAGAAGTAAAATCCCCTTATCTCTGTCTTAAATGGCTGACCTCTTATTTTTAAACTATGACTGCTAGTTCTAGATTTACCCATATGCAGAAACATCCTTTCTATGTTCACCCAGTCAAGAACCCCAGGATCCTATGTATTTCATTCAAGTTGCCTCTTATGATTCAAACATAATCAGCCTGTCTAAACTTCTTCAGAAGACAACCTGCCCATTCCAGGTATTAGTCTGGTAAATCTTCTCTGGAATGTTTCCACCACATTTACATCCTTCCTTAAAAAGAAGACCAATACTGTAACATACTACTCCAGATGTCTTGTATAACTGAAGCATAATGTTAGGGACCAGATCAGAAACTCCAAAGTACATAATGAAGTTAGCCTAGACTCCAACTTTTTTTTTTGATTTTGACATTAGTATGAGGATAAGGTGTTTCACTCCAGGTATAATTCTATTAATATACTACAAAGCTTATATCAAAATAAATTTTATTTAACAATACAGCTAAAACATAATGAGTGAATTAGCTTAACTTTTACCAAGAGTAATACTTAAAATGTGACAAGATACAATTTTTAACTGCCCCTCAACTATCTCTCAGTTCCAATTTAAACAACATTCCACATAGACAGAAACTCCTCTTCAAAATCAGTTGGCAAACAACAGGCTTACATGTTGATATGTACACTGCCATTCCTCAAAGCTCCAGAACACCTCTGGAGAGAGACAGTCCTATTTTCCAGCAGGTCCTAAAGTACAGTCACCAGAAAGAGAGAAGACCTCTTGTTCCTTGCAGACCCAAGCAGGAAACTTCCTGCTTGTCTTTGTAACCTGAGTTTCTCCCATTAGCATATGATTCAGCCTCTGTCAATCAATCTAAACAAGCCCTACTCTGAAAAAAAGCCCAAAAAGTAAAACAGCTGCATTAACTTAGATTGAAATGAACAGCCCAATATGTTGGATCAAGTATTCTACATTCTCAGCACAATTGGCTGCCTGGAGCAGACAGATTGGCAATATTTAAACAGAGTTAAATTTTCATATGTCCTTCACAATAACCATCGTATAAATGTATTTCTTAAGGGCGCAGTATCATCACAATAACCTCCGTACTTTTGTATTCAATTACCCTCTCATTAAATGATAACATTCTATTAACTTTCCTAATTACTTTTTGTACCTGCATACCAACCCTCTGCAATTGGACACCTAGATCCCTCTGCATCTCAGAACTCTGCAATCCCTCATCAATTAGATAATATACTTTTTTAATTCTTCATGCCAAAATGGACAATTTCACATTTTCCCACATTATACTCCATTTGCCAGATCTTTGCCCATCTCTTAACCTATCTAATCCCATTGTAGACTCCTCATGTCCGCTTCACAACTTACTTTTCTACTTAAATAACTGGATTAAAGCAAATTATTGCAGATGCTGGAATCTGAAACCAAAAGAGAAAATGCTAGGAAATCTCAGCAGTTCTGGCAGCATCTGTAAGGAGAGTAAAGAGCTGATGTTTCAAGTCCAGATGATCTGATGTCAAAGCAGTTTTGACATAGGGTCATCTGGACTCGAAACGCCAGCACTTTTCTCTCCTTACCGATGCTGCCAGACCTGTTGAGATTTTCTAGCACTTTCTGTTTTGGTTACTTTCCTATTAAGCTTTGTGTCATCAACAACAATATCCTTGGTCCCTCCATTTATACCATTGTAAAATATTTAGTAATGTTACAGCATTGATACCTGTGGCACACCACTTGTCACATCTTGCCAAACAGAAAATGACCCATTACTCTTACTCTCTTAGCTAGCCGTGCAACTTTTTCCTTTCAGATAATGATTCAACTCTTCTTAAATACCATGACTGAATCTGCCTTCATCAAACTCTCAGATAGAGTATTTCAGATTCTAACCACCCATTGAATAAAAAAATGTTTTTCTCCTGTCATTGCTTCTTTTCCCAATTATTTTAAATCTGTGCCTTCTGGTTCAAAATGCTTTCACCAATGTCAGTCCCCTCATGATATTGAATATCTCTATCCAATCTTCTCTCCACTTTCTCTTCTCCGAGGAGAACAGTCTCAACTTTTCCATTCTATCCAATTGACTGAATTTCCTCATCCTTGGGGCCATTGGCAGCTTGTTTACGCTCTACTTGGTTTGCATCATCAGTATTTACTGCTGAGAAAGGTGTGGATGTTAGGGAAATTGGGGAAATAAATAGTGATGACTACAGGAACGTACATATTACAGGGAAGGAGGTGCTAAAAGTCTCAAGTTGCATCAAAATAGATAAATCTCCAAGACCTGATGAAGTTTATCCCAGGATGTTGTGGGAGGCTAGGGGGGAAATTGCAGGTCTCGAAGCAGATATATTTGAATCATCGACAGCCACACATGAGGAACCTGAAGATTGAAGTGTGGCAAATGTTGTGCCTTTGTTTAAGAAGGGTGAAAGGGAAAAGATTGGGAACTATAGGCCGGTGGGCCTAACTTCTGTAATGGTAAGTTATTGGAAGGTATTCTGAGGAATAGGAGGCAAAAAGAGGCAAGGACTGATTAGGAACTTTGAGCATGGCTTTGTTGATGGAAAATCATGCCTCACGAATTTGATTGAGTTTTTTGAAGGGTAATCTAGAAGGTAGATGCGAGCACTGCAGTCAATGTTGTCTCCATGGACTTTAGCAAGGCCTTTAACAAGGTACTGTATGGTAAGTTGTTGCATAAGGTTAAATCTCACAGGATCCAGGGTGAGGTAGCCAATTGGATGCAAAATCGGCTTGATGACAGAAAACAGAGGGTGGTTGTAGAGGTTTGTTTTACAAGTTAGAGGCCTGTCACCAGCAGTGTGCCTTAGAGTTCAGTATAAGGTCCATTGCTATTTGTCATTTATATTAATGTTTTGGATGAGAATTGAGGAGGCATGGTATGTCAGTATGCAGATGATACCAAGATTGGTAGCATAGTGGACAGTGAAGAAGGTTATCCAGGATTGCACCAGGATCTTGATCAATTGGGCCATTGGGTTGACGAATGGCAGATGGAGTTTAATTTAGATAAATGCAAGGTGATGCATTTTGTTAGGTTGAACCAGGGCAGGACTTATTCAGTTACTGGTAGGGCGTTGGTAAGAGTTATGGAATAAGAGATCCAGGAGTACAGCTTCATAGCTCATTGAAAGTGGAATCACAGATGGACAGAGTGGTGAAGAAGGCATTCAGCATGTTTGGTTTATTGGTCAGACCATTGAATACATGCATTGGGATTTCTTGTTGAAGTTTAAAAGACATTGGTAAGGCCACACTTGGAATACTGTGTAATGTTCTGCTCACCCTATTATAGAAAGGATACTATTAACCTAGAAAGAGTGCAGAAAAGATTTACTTGAATGCTACTGGGATTTGATGCTTTGAATTATAAGAAGAGGCTGGATAGACTGGCACCTTTTTTCCCTGGAGAATAGGAGGCTTAGGGATGATCTCATAGAGGTCTATAAAATAATGAGGGACATAGATAAGGTAGATAGTCAATATCTTTTCCCAAATGTAGGAGAGTCTAAAACTAGAAGGCATAAGTTTAAGGTGAGAGGGGAGAGATTCAAAAGAGTCCACGTGGAAAATGTTTTCACTCAGAGGGTGGTGACTGAGCTCCAGAGGCAGTAGTAGAGATGCATACAATTTTGTCTTTTAAAAACACTTAGACAGTTACATGGGTAAGATTGATATAGAGGGATTTGGGCCAAATGCAGGCAATTGGGACTAGCTTATTGGGAAAAACTGGGTGGCATGGACAAGTTGGCCAAAGGGCCTGTTTCTATGCTGTAAACCTCCATGACCGATGACATTCCAACCACTTTTGGCATTGGCAGTGTATTGTCAAGGTCAATTGGCTTGGTAACAAGCCTAATTGACTCTTGGTTATCTATTTAAATATGATGAGTGGAGTTCCAGTTTTGGCACCCATCTACCCCTCACATGATGGAGGTGAGCTTGGATGGATGGCGTGTTGTCGTTGTCCTTTCCATATTGGAATAACGCCCAGTGGCGGCAAGTAAAATGCAGCCCAATATCATTTTCTTCACTCAGCACACCCACCCTTTTCCTATTTTATTTTAACTAACATGTCTGTGCAACTGTTACCAAAATTTTAAATTTGTCAGTTCATAGGGCCCTGGCTCTCAGACTATAACTACTATCCAGGAATCAAAATTCAGAGTTTTGACACTTAGATAAAGTGTGACTTCAGTGTTCATTAACACATTTTTTTGTCTGCTATTACCATTTTTAGCACTAAAGCCTGCTCCTGACACTTTTAATCCAAATGCGATCTTTCTCCAGTATAAAGTTTTGTTCTTCTACTTTGGATCGCAACTTTTCTGCAAAAGTTGGCAACTGCAAAATGATTTGTAACATGTCAGAATGGCCAGATTTATCTGAAGGATGACATCATCTTGTTCTGTAGGTAGAGTTTGTCTCAGCTGGAAAATAACCATCGCTGATGTGTTTTGTAATAAAGGTCACTGATTGACATTAGCAACTGATTATTAACGATTATCATGTTTACACATTGACTCTTTGTAACCTTCAGGTTTCCAGATTTCTTGGCTGAAATTGTTCCAATATTGCCAAAACTGGCTCATACATTGTTGCTTCTGTTGGAGATCTTTCAAATTCCAGTCTCGGTGGACCTCACTTAGTTGTCTTCAAGGGACGAGCTTGCCGGTACAGCTGGATTGTGAGGGAGAAGAGGAAGGTGGCCAGATGGATTATTTCCCATATTGCTTAAGAGCCACTAGTGGTAAGGCAGCTAGGGATTAGTATTTATAGTGTGGTTATTATTGTGGTCATGGCAATATTTATAGCTGCTGTACACCAGGATGCTAAGTGAGGAACAGGCATGCAGTTGGGGGATAGAAACAAAAACGCTG
Source organism: Carcharhinus amblyrhynchos (assembly GCF_965287045.1). Classification (NCBI taxonomy): domain Eukaryota; kingdom Metazoa; phylum Chordata; class Chondrichthyes; order Carcharhiniformes; family Carcharhinidae; genus Carcharhinus; species Carcharhinus amblyrhynchos. Next base: position 33,144,682 of record NC_137332.1, on the reverse strand, counting down.
ATGTTGAAGATGAATTTGAAATTAGTTACTGGGCCAGAATTTCCTTCTAATTTTTAATGCAACAATAATATATAGGCTACGGTGCAATATTCTTTCCCAGGTAAATTTGCAGACGAGTGACTTACACACCAGTTTTACCTGAATTGCCTGAACCTTTCCTGCTGTTCCTGAGTTATGTCTGCCAAAAGCTTACTGACCTCATTATCATAGCTTCACCTCGCTCAATGCACCAGAGAATGCAGTTTGAATACAGTCTGGATGATTATACTATCTTCTTGATTAAGCAGTCCAGAGGTGTTTATGTGATTTTCTCCAGTAGCAAAACCACCTCCATGTGTTGGGTATCTGTTTATTGACTGGTATTCTGGTGCCCTGATGACAGCTGTATCAGGATTATACCTGTTAGTTCCCTCCAGCATGGACCCTGCCACAGCTTTCAGAGAATGTACTCAGCTTCCTTAGAACTGGAAGGCAGCATGTATCTAAAGAATCCCTGAGCTGCACGGTGACACAGTGGTTAACAGCACAATGAACCAAGGTTCAGTTCCAGCTTTGGTGACTGTGTGGAATTTGCACGTTCTTCCTGTGTCTACATGGGTGCTCTGGATTCCTCCCACATTGGGTTAGGTTGATTCGCCCTGCTAAATTGCCCTTTAGTATCAGGGGGATTAGCAGGGCAAGTGTGTGCGGTTATGGAAATAGTGCCTGGGTGGGATTATTGTCATTACAGGCTCAGTGGGCAGAATAACCTCCTTCTGCACTGTGGGTATTCTACCTACCTGCCATTGGCAGGAGGCTGACTCATTATGACCAGCAACCTCTTCAAGTCAAGTGTAAAGTGACCCCTATCCCTTCTTCAGATATGGAGTCCAATTGCAATTCTCTGTTAGCTCTTACTTTAGTAATGGTAAGAACCTCTAGTTGGACGCCTGTTGCTGATTGAGCAGGAACATGTGGCAATATGAGGCATTGAGAATCCCTGCCCCTGGTTCCACACTTGGAGCTGCCACTTGGTAGCTAGGACTGGCCTTGTAATTACATTTGCAGATTAAGTTCTCATGAGCCCCAAGGACTATGACGCCAGATTTTAATGCAAGTCCAACAATTCAGTGGTGCAAGGTCAATTTGAGTTTGTAACATCCACATTTGTTTCCATTTAACCAATGTATTCGCACAACTGCTGAAACATCTGTGAAGGTATCAGGATAAATAGAAACTGTATTCGCAGCTCTGCTACACTGATTAAAATTGTCCCACTAAACCAAAAGAACATGAAAAAATATTATCAGATAATGCTGATTTTAAATATAGGTTACGATTCACTGGTTTATGTTGAAAAACATGGTGATGTTATAGCCATATGGTTTCACCATACGGGAGGTATAAATTATGGCAACATGTGGAAAAAGGCCAAAATTCACAAGTTTGGGAAACAATGAAGTGAAAAAATTAGGTTCCATTTTCCCCTTTATTTCATCAAATTCAAGGCATCTGAAATAAATTAAAGCAGTCAACAGTGATACAGGCAAAAAAAGACATCTTTGCCACATCCCACAGCCAGTAGTACAGAAAGGAGAACTCTTCTGTCATGATATGGGGCTGCTGGGAATGATTAGATGGCGAATGTTTTTATTAAAAGAATGTTTGCTTTACAATCACAGAATTGTCCTAAAATGAATGATTGTATTCCTGAAATGACTTGTAGCCATTCCGCCTCTTCCAGCTTCTCAGTGACCAAGGCCATCCCCATTTAAACATTTTAACCATGTGGAAGTTGTTAGGGATCAGATCAGAAACCCCAAGGTATATTGTGAAATTAGACTAAACCCTAATTTACTTTTTTGACATTAGTGTGAGGATTATGGGCAGCACGGTGGCACAGTGGCTAGCACTGCTGCCTCACAGCACCAGGGACGCGGATTCAATTCTGACCTTGGGTGACTGTGGAGAGTTTGCACTTTCTCCCCACGTCTGTGTGGGTTTCCTCTGGGTGCTCCAGTTTCCTCCCACAGTCTTAAGATGTGCGGGTTAGGTTAACTGGCCATGCTAAATTGATCCTAGTGTCAGGGGGATTAGCAGGATTAATGTATGGGGTTATGGGAATAGGGCTTGGGTGTAATTGTGGCCGGTACAGATTTGATTGGCCAATGGCTCCGTCCTGTACTGCAGGGATTCTATGAAACCACTTTAAAAACAAGGATATGGTCTTTCATTCCAGGTGTTGTTCTATTGACCCAGTAGGAAGCTTTTATCATAATAAACTTTATTTTAACAATACAGTTAAAATATAATGAATACATTAGCTTAACTTTAACCAACTGAATTACTTAAACATGACAAAATACAATTCTTAACTACTAATCTATCTCCATTCAAATTTAAGCAATATTCCTGTTTTAACTTAAATTCCTCTTCAAAACCAGTTAGCAAACAACATAGGCTTGCGTGTTTTTAGTCATTACCAGTTCTAGAGCCTATGAACCCTCCTGGAGAGAGATTTGGTTTATGACACTCACACAGCAGCCTTGAGAGAGAGGGAGAGACAGAGACAACTCTTGCTTCTTTTAAATCACATAGAAACTGTCTGCTTTTTCCTGTTTGTTTAGCTCCTCCCCATCACATGACTCTGTCTCTGTTCATCAACTTAATCAAATCCCTACTCTGAAATCCCAAGAGACAAAACCAAAAATAAACAAAAATGCATTAGCTCATATTAAAATGAACATCCCATTATTTAAAACAAATTATTCTCCTGCATTCTCAACATGTGAACTGCCTGGTGCAGACAAATCAGCACCTGGTCAACAGAGCTGAATTTCAAACATACTCCTCACAAAAAACATGATATACATACATCTCTTAAAGGCATAATATTGTCACAAAGGTAAAGATTGGTGTCTCATCAGGGAGCTTGTTTTCCAACAAATATCTTTTGATGTCACAACATTTTAAATTTTTCATAGGTCAAGGAAAGAGATCATCTTTTTTTAAAATTAAAAAACAAAACCTCAATATTTCTTTTCTTTTCCCTCCTCACAACCTTGCTGGCATACATTTTTCCTGATCAGAAGGACTGGTCCAGGAAATCTTCCAAACTTCACTACTGGAATATTTTTGATGATTTATTATGTAAGTTATTTGTAATCATTGTAGCATGAAATATGTTTTCTAATTAAACGTCTAATTAAAATGTTTCTCATTAAACCCCATATACTCATTAAAAGACTTCTGGATGAGTATATGGGGTTTAATGAGATTGAGGGTTATAGATAGGTCTGTAGGTTGGTAGGTGATGTGGTCGGTGCAACTTGTGGGCCGAAGGGCCTGTTTGTGCTGTAGTGTTCTATGTTCTATGTTCTATGTTCTAATGTAAAAAGTTAAACTCACAGAATCACAGAGTAGATAAAGCACAGACAGAGGTCATTTGCCCTGTGTAGGAGCCACTTCCCCACATTCTCCTCTTTGTCCTGCATATTCATGCTTTCAGATAACAATCTACTTCTCTGTTTGAATGTCTCAATTGTACCTGCTTCCGGCACACTCTCGAACAGCATTCCAGATCCTAACCACTCGCTGTGTGCAGAAGTTTTTCCTCGCCGTCCCCCCAATGTTTCTTTTGCCAACAACCTTAAATCTGTGCCTCTTGTCCTCAATCCTTCTACCAATGGGAACAATTTTCCCCTGTCTAATCCGTCCAGATTGTAATAATTCACTGTTCATTTATTGAACCAAGGAGGAATCAGGGGTTGCCCTTCCTTAACAGAGGTTTATTCACAAAACCCAGGGAACACTGAGGAGGCGATGACACAGTGGTATTATCACAAGACTATTAATCCAGAAACTCACGGGCACTCTGGTTCGAATCCCGCTATGGCAGATGATGGAATTTGGATTCAATATAATCTATCTGGAATAACTTCACATAATGAAGGAGCAGTGCTCTGAAAGCTTGTGATTTCAGATAAACCTACTGGACTATAACCTGGTGTTGTGTGACCTCTTATCTGGAATTAAGAATCTACTGATGACCAGGAAACCATTGTCAATTGTCGGAAAAACCCATCTGCTTCACTTATGTCCCTTAGAGACGGAAATCTGCTATCCTTAGCTGATCTGGCCTACCTGTTATCCACAGGTTGACTCTCAACTTACCCCTGAAATGGCCTGGCCAAGGGCAACTAGAGATGGGCAATAAATACTGGCCAGCCAGTGACACCCATGTCCCATAAATGAATTTAAAAAATACAGGCAGGGACTTCCTTATATAAAAGCAAAATACTGCAGATGTTGGAATCTGAAACAAAAACAGAAAATAGTTGAAAATCCCAGCAGGTCTGAGATTGGTGGAGAGAGAGTAGAATCAATGTTTTGAATCTGGATGACCCTTCGTTAGAGCAGACTCCCTTTTCTTTTTTGCACATAAATGGAAAGTGATTCTTAAATGCACTTGAGAATAATGCCATAACCTTTCCCCAATTGATAACAGCTGTTCTCACGAACTATTAGAGCAATGCACATCAATGTGACAGGATTGAAACATTAACAGAGGTCTCATATGATTTTGAATACTGTCGTCACTGGAGGTGACTCAACGTGGCTCCAACAACAAGAAGTGTTTATTAAACCAAGATAACTATTTATACTATAAAAATCTAATAGAAACACTGCACAGGTCTGCTCTCTTCTCGTCTCTAGCTCCAACTGAATTCCTCCCAGTCCCCAGAATATGAGCTGTTGCTCCAATAGACCCAGCTTCCCGCACTTGTATTCCACAGGGTCTGGCCCAATCACACAGCCATCAAAGGATTGCCCCTTAAAGGGGCTACATTACTACAAATGCCTCTCTCCAATCTCCTCTTCTGAGGAAAACATTCCCAACTTCACCAATTTACATGAAGTTCCTCATCCCCGGGACCATTCTTGTGAATCTTTTCTGCCCCCTCCCTATTGCCTTCACATACAATCATATAATTATAGAAACCTTAAAGTGGAGAAGGAGACCTTTTGACCCTTCGAGTCTGCATCAATGACAATCCCACCAAAGCCTTATCCCCGTCACCCCACATATTTACCCCGCTAATCCCGCTAACCTACGCATCCTGGGATGCTAAGGAACAATTTAGCATGGCCAATCCACCTAATCCACATATCTTTGGAGTGTGGGAGGAAACCGGAGCACCCGGAGGAAACCTACACAATCATGGGGAGAATGTGCAAACTCCACACAAACAGTGTTGAGTTTGTACATTCTTTCCCATAGTATGGATGTAATAATCCAGTTAAGGCTAAACCAGTGACCTACGCAACTTTAACATAATTTTGTTGCTTTTATATTCTATGCCCTAGTAATAAAACCTTGGATGCTGTATGTTTTATTAACCACTCTCTTAACTGGTCCTGTCACTTTCAATGACACATGCACATACAGAGCTAGGTCCCTCTGCTCCCACACCCTCTTTAGAATTGTACTTTTTATTTTATATTGTCTCTCCACTTTCTTCCTACTAAGTGAATCACTTCACACTTCTTTGTGTTAATTTGTATCTCCTACATGTCCACCCGTTCCGCCAAGTTGTTCATGTCCTTTTGTATTTTTACAAATTCTCCTCACAGTTTCCAAACTGATGAGGTTGTATCCTGTCCAGCAAGGTGCAGGTCACTAATATATATCAAGAAGAGAAAGGGTTCTGAATATTGACAACTAGTCAACTCCACTACAAACCTTCCTGCAGTGTGATAAACATGCATAAACTACTACTTGCTGTTTCCTGTCACTCAGACAATCTTGTTCCTTTTATTCCATGAACTGCAACTTTGCCCAAAAGTGTGTTGTGCAACACTTTATCTTATGCTTTCTAGTAGTCCATTCGTACCATATTTTTGTCTTATTTATCCATGGAATATGGGCAATGTTGGCTAGGCAGCATTTATTGCCCATCCCTAGTTGCCCTTGAGAAGGTGATGGTGAGCTGCCTTCATGAACAGCTGCAGTTCACATGGTGTAGGAACATTCACAGGGAGAGAAAGTTCCAGGATTTTGACACAGCAGTAATGAAAGAATGACGATATATTTCCAAGTCAGGACAGTGATTGGCTTGGAGGGGAACTTCCAGGTGGTGGTGTTTCCATACATTGTTACTTTTGTCTTACTAGATGGTAGTGATCCTGGTTTAGATGATGCTGACTGAGGAACCTTGGTGAGTTCCTGCAGTGCATCTTGTAGATAGTACACACTGCTGCCACTATGCATCAATGGCGGAGGATGTCGGTGTTTGTGGATATGGTGCCAATCAAGTGGGCTGCTTTGTCTTGTGTGGTGTCAAGCTTCTTGAGTACTGTTGGAGCTGCAATCACCCACGCAAGTGCAGAATATTCCATCACACTTCTGACTTCTTCATTGTAGAGAGTGGACCAGCTTTGATAAATTAGGAGGTGAGTTACTCACTGCAGGATTCCAAGTCTCTGACCTGCTCATGGTGTCACAGTATTGATATGACTCATCCAGTTCCATTTCTGGTCAGTGGTAACACCAGAATGTTTGTTGTGGGGGGAATTGGTGATAATAATGCCATTAAATGCCAAGATGTGATATACTTAGATCCTTTCTTGTTGGAGATGATTATTACCTGGCATTTGTCTGGCACGAATGTTGCTTGACACTTGTCAGCCTGAGACTGGATATTATCCAGTATGCTGTATAATATATGTTGCGTATTGACAAGGACTGTTTCGATATCTGAGGAGATGTGGATGGTGCTGAACATTGTGCAGTCATTAGTGACTTTCCCACTTCAGACCTTATGCTGGAAGGAAGGAAGGTTATTTTATTTTCTTGGGCTGTCAAAGCAGGTCATAATTAAGTGGAATATATTGTACAACTGAAGAAAATAACTGATGAATTTTTATTAGAATAGAATCATAGAAATCTACAGTGCAGAATGAGGCCATTCAGCCCATCGAGTCTGCACTGACCACAATTCCATCCAAGCCCTATCCACATAACCCCATGCATTTACCCTAGTTAATCATCCTGACACTAAGGGGGAATTTACCATGGCCAATCCACCTAACCTACATATCTTTGGACTGTAGGAGGAAACCAGAACATCTGGAGGAAGCCCATACAGACATGGGGAGAATGGCATGATCCAATCTGGGAATTGAACCAGGTCCCTGGCGCTGTGAGACAGCGGTGCTAACCACTGTGCCACCATGCCACCCCATAGAATCACTATTGCAATTTCCCTCAACTGTCTCTACACACTTTTTTGAAGAAGGGTGTAATATTCGCAATTCTTCAATTCCCTGGCACTACCAATGGATCGGTTCCTCTACAATTTCCATTCCCATTCCTCTCAGTAACCATGGATAAATCTCAGCTGGTCCTAGCATCTTATCATCTGGAAGGACTGACAGCATACACAAACCTCCTCCTTATCAATTTTAAACCCTTCCAGTGTCTGAATGATCTCACCTTCCACCATGGCCTGTATAGTATCATGTTTCTTGGTAAAGATAGATGCAAAGTATTCATTTAATGCCTCAGCTATGTCCCTGCCTCCATACATAAATCCCTTTTGCAGCTCCCTAATCCTCCTGGCCCTTTAATGGAATTGTATCTTTTTGTTCCCTGTTTTTGTCTCTTCTGGGTCATCCTCCCTCTCCAGCACAGCAATGTTCTCCTTAATCAATATTGCTATCTTTTTTATCTTACCCAAATACTTTGTATCCAGAAATATTTAAAACCTAGGCCTGCCCTTCTTTGAGGCAGCTCTCTGTTATCGCCATCTCACATTTCCAGATGGTAATTTGTACCAGTAGCTCACCAATCTTATTTAGCACACTCCACACTAAGTTACAATTAGAGAAAGTGTGGTTTAAAGAAATGAGAATTCTGTATTGTAAGACATTACTTGTTATGTCTTGGAATGCTGTTTACAGCAGTTGAGGGAAATTGCAATAGTTATTCTAATAAAAATTGGTCAGTTATTTCCTTCAGTTGTAGAATATATTCCACTTAATTATAGTCTGTTTTGACAGCCCAAAAAAATAATTAAACTACTCACAAGAGAGCTTTCCAAGTATAATTATTTATACAGCCCCTCTGTGCTAAGCTATTGCAATTGAAGGCCTTGTTTCATGCTTGACAGGAAGTCTGAAAATTGCAGTGTTGCATAGGGAATGGAGACACAATGTAAAAGATCTTGACTGGCTCTTAGCTAACATCTAGGATTTCTACAAGTGTTCACCCTAAGAAAATGGGCTTCTATTTTTGGTTCATGAAATGGAACTGGTTTGAGAGATTCAAAGAGGTAGTTGCAGTAGCTATGCAGGCGCATAGATCAAGTATGCAGCAGTACTTTCAAGGGCAGCATGAGGAGGAATGGGAGAGTGCAGGTGGCATCATTGCGATAAGTGGGAAGGAGTCAAAGGTGAACTTTTGAGAGAGAGAGAGAGAGAGATGGTATCAATTTTGAAAGTTTGGAGAGAGAAATCTTCACAGTATCACCAGAGTGGGAGCCAGTAAAGAATTATGGATAGTTAGGAGCTTTGTGGTAATGAGTTTGAAGGAAAAAAGAGATAGGTTTCACAAATTAAATTAACTTGAAGGGGGTATGGAGGTAGATGAGGGAGAAGCTAGACAGCGATAGGCTTTCAGGGCCAGGACTAGGGTGAACTATACTTTTTAGTATTTACCAATGTTTTGTTCTTCATTTTCCAACTTAATTATAACTATTTATTTCAACTAAAATCTAAGCAAATATTTACCAACCTATGACGGATATGGTTGTGTAATGCTAGCCTACATTAAACAAATTAATACAGTTAATTCTTGGGCAGTGGAACTCTGAATATTACAGAAACAGGAAATGAATCTTTTTAGATGAACCGTTGTGTGCAAGTGAATAAATAAAACTGTGACTTCAGTTTATGTTGTGGTAAATTTAGATTACCTGCACAATAATCAAACACTTTCAACCTTATACATTGCCATGTGATAGTATTGGAGTTTATCTTCAATAATGCCATTGGGCTAGGTACAAAAATAAGTGGCTATACAAAAATTTCAGCCGCTAGTACAATAGTTCAGAGACGGAGACTTCTTTTTAAAAAATATCAATTCTAGCCAACAAATCAAATTAGCGATGGATTGATATGCTACAAATGGAGGGTAAATGGGACATGATTCATCATGACTTAATCACAAAGTGAAATCATGTAGAATGAACAACTCCAAATTACCTATCAGAAAAACTGATGTGAAGCAGAAGGTGACTTGGTCTTGACTGGACAGATTACATTTACCTAAAAATAGATACTTCCTTACCATATTATATGTGGACCAAATAACTGGCAAATGCAATGCTTCAAACAAGTCTCATATCTTGAATCAATCACAGGAGGAGAAGTCACGCAAACTGTCTTCCTAACACTGTGTGAGTCATCATCTGGACATATCCTGTTGAAGACATTTCTATTTCACTCCCTGTTATACAAGTAAGTCACGAAACACGGCAGGAAAATGCTTTGCTCATTACTAATGATGAAGGACTTGGAATGAATGAGTTATTCAGCTTCTGGGTTTGTTTTGCAGCACCATAGGAACCCTGATCAATATCTGCACAGTCTGTCTACAATGTCATCATGAGGCCTTGCAACATTTAGTCACACAGAGCTGCTTGCTGACTATTGTGGAACTATCCTCACGTTACTGTTTGAATTTTATTAGGAGTTCATATGTCGAGTTGAACAATGTCCAAATTTATCTTTGCCTTCGCATGTAAAGATTACCTCAGCATTAATACACTTTGAATCAAACTCTGGATTCTTCATTCCATGTAAAATAATTTAGCTGAGAATTCAGAGTAAACTGGAAAAGAATCTGTGTATTAATAATTTGGTGAACAGTACGCCTTAACTTGAAGAAGTGACAATTGAAATCCTCTGGCATAGAGTATCCAGACTTTAAAATGGACAAAGTCCCTCATGAAGGGCAATTTGTCAAAATCAAAGTTTTGGGGAGCGATTCTCCCCGCCCGCTGCGCAATGGGCCAGGAGACATCTGCGGAGGCCATTTAGTGGACTCCCTGCTGGGTGCCACAGCCTCTGCGCAGCTCTGGTTGCAGGTTTTTTGGAGTCATCAGCTCTGTGCTGGAAAATGGTGCAGAGCTGATTTAAATATTGTAATTTGAATTAGAATGTCATTAGTGGGACCTACACTAAGGTCTCCAGGCCCACAGTGTCTCTCCCCCATTGGGGTTTACTCCTGCTTCCCACTAATGGGAAAGAGGCGTCCCCACTCTGCTGGATTGAACAGAGGCCATTGAGGCTCCACAGGAGGTCATGGGTAAGCGGGTGTCCCCTGGGTAGTGCCAGCCTGGCCCCCTGGCACTGCCGAAGGGCATCAGGCAATGCCAAGGGTGTAGGGCCAGAGAGGGTGAGGCTTATTGGGGCAGGGCCTATGGAGGACTGAATAGTGGGGGTTGGGGTGTGTTCCATTGTCACGCGCCATTGGGATCAGTGGCAGAGGGAGGAAAGAGGGTAATCAGGGCTGGTCATCTGGGTAGGGGGGTCAGGGGGTCAGGGCTGCTGGGTGGGTCAGGGCTCCCAGGGGGGTGGTCGATACTGCTGGGAATGGGGGTGCTGAGGAGATCGGGGTTGCTGGGGTCGGGAATCGGAGAGATCGGGCTGGTTGAAGGGGGAGGGGTGTGGGGTGAGGAGACATTGAGGCTTGCCCAGAGAGGTCCGGGAGGGCAGTGATTGGAAGGCCAGCAGTGTGGGCGCAATGCGCATGCGCTGACCTCCATTCTGACAGATTGGCACATGCACAGTGGCCCACTCAGCGCTATGCTGCCGGGCTCTCCATCAGGAATAGGCTCCGCATCCAGATTTTCAGATGAATCTTGTCAGGGCTCTCTGCAATGCTTAGAGTGTCAGAGTTTAATTCTGAAAATCATGCTAAAAAAATTGGTGGGAGTTATTCCAGTTTTCATGTGACTTTGGCACTTTGAATTTTTTTGAGAGAATCGTCCCGTTGGAGATACAGAATGAGCTACGGGAGTGGTAAAGTAACAAGGTGAATGGTAGCAAACAACACAATGGCAATAAAACTCATAGTTGTGTTGTGCCTTATTCTTGGTGCTATAGGTTTTAAAAATTGCTGTCGCAACACTTAAGTAGGCGGGGATTGTGCTAAATACCATCTTGGGTACATTGTATAAAGTTAATTTGATACTATTTTGGACCTCAGCACTCCAACTCATGCTCCCTCTTAACTTCTTACTGCTGAAAACATGTTTAGCAGTGAGAAGGACCCCCACAGGGGCAATTTAAAGGAATGATTAACTACTGCATTGTAGCTGTTGATTGAATCCTACTGTCTGCTGATGAGTCTATGGAAGAGTTTGCTGGTTTATTTCGAATTACTGAAGTCTACATGAAGTGGCATGTCACATGCTGAAGGATTTTGTCCTGACTTCACAGGTTTTGCTTGGACCACTTGCTCCCAATTATGGATACAGTAGGTTGTAGCCCCTTAAGATGGCAGTATGACAAAGTATAGCAAAGACAAATTGCCTGAAGAGGGACAAAGCGGAGGGGATGGGGAAGAAGGACTTTCAGCAGGAAGCCATACCTGATGAAATCCAAATTCTAGTTTCAGAGTAGGGAACGCAGAAGATGGCCAGTGGCTGGGATGGTGGCTGAAAGCATGAACCTTTATGCATTTGGCTCCATCTATGTTGCAACAGGTAAGCTTTGTAAAATCTCCCAGTTCCTCATCCACTGTTGCATTAAGGAGGTGATTTTATGCTAGGTATGTGTATACAAATGGGTATTTGCATATACACTGGGACTGGTTTTGGGGCAGGTGGGACCTGTACAGGCAAAAGCTTAGCAGGGCCAGGACCACTGTCCTCACTGGGAGATTTTAAAGTTGAAGTTTTTTTTAAGTTTATTTATTAGTCACAAGTAAGAATTACATTAACACTGCAATGAAGTTACTATGAAATTCCTCCAGCTGCCACACTCCGGTGCCTGTTCAGGTCAATGTACCTAACCAGCACATCTTTCAGACTGTGGGAGGAAACCAGAGCACCCAGAGGAAACCTACGCAGGCACAGGGAGAACGTGCAGACTCCTCACATATAGTGACCCCAGCCAGGAGTCGAACCCAGGGCCCTAGTGCTGTGAGGCAGCAGTGCTAACCACAGCACTAGTGCTGTTGGAAATGGTTTAGTCTAGCTTGGCAGGCAGTTAGAAAACAGAGGGAATTCAAATAGGAGAAAAACAAAGCTGGTATTGGGAGGAAGAAAAGTAGTAAGCAAAATTTAAAGGTCGTGGGTGCAAAGGCTAGCAACATATAGGGTCAAAACACAGAAAAATATTAAACAGACAAAATTAAAAGCTCTGTATCTGAATGCACATGGCATTCACAACAAAGTAGATGAATTGAAGGCACAAATGGAAGTAAACGGAAATGATCCAGTTGCCATTATGGAGACATGGCTAGAGGGTGACCAAGGCTAGGAGATAAAGGTTCCACGGTATTCAATGTTTAGGAAGGATGGGTATAAAAGGAAAGGAGATGGAGTAGCACCATTATTAAAGAATGAGATCAGTATGTTAGTGAGGGAGAATCTTAGATCAGAAGATCACGATGTAAAACCAGTCTGGGTAGAGCTAAGAAACAGCAACGGGCAGCAAACATCAGATGTAGGGCATTGTATAAATAAGAGCTGCATGTCACAATGGTATTACAATAATGATAGGGGAGTTTAATCTACATGTAAGGAAATGGTAGGAAGCTAAACAAATACTTTGGCCAGGACTTTCTAGTCCTGTCATGGCTGGACCTGCTGCAGGAGAGTTGATGGCTCATCCAAATGTCCATTGACTTTCAGTGGGGTTAATGGACAGAAAATAGAGAGTAGGAATAAATGAATTATTAACAGGTCAGCAGGCCCTGTCAGTGGGGAATGCAGGATCAGTTCTTAGGCTGGAGCTATTCATAATCTCTGGGAGGTATTTTAGCACTTTTTGTCTAATTGCTGGGTGGATTTAAAGCTGGGAGAGTTTCAGATCTGCCTTTTGGGCGTGTTTTTAGGCCCTTCCCATACACACTCTGCCTGTGAAATTCTGAGCGAGCCTGTTGCTCATTGCAGAAGCCTGTGGACTTAATGTGTCCAAAAGCCCTTGGAGGGAGTAAATGCGCATGTGCAGGCCTCTGATGCTGTGCATTAGCAGTAGCAGGGGTCTGACAGAGAGAGAGAGAGAGAGCTTTCAGGCCCCTAAGGCTGATCGCGGATCCCCTCCCTCCTCCACCGATCGCAGGCCTACAGCCCTTCTCCCACTAATCACTGCAGAGCAGCAACGGGCCTACTCTTCTTCCCTTCCCCCACAGATCACTGCAGAGCAGCAGTGGGCCTCCTCTCCTTCCTTTCTCCCACTGATCGTTGCAGAATGGAAGGGGGTCCCCTTTCCCTTCCTCCCCCCTACTGATCACTGTAGATTGGTAGCAGGCCCCCGCTCACCATTGACCTGCCCCACTGTCCCCTCCCCCATTACCCCGTCCCCAGTGGCCCCTTCTCCCATTAGCCCCACCCCTGGCACTGCCCAGTGGGCATTGCCCAGATGCCAAGGTGGCACTGCCATTTTGGCAGTGCCCAAGCGGCACCCCCACTTGTCCTCAGCCACCCTGGGAGGCCTCAATGGCTTCCGGTTCCACCAGTGAGGCCAAGTCGACTACGCCTTGTTCACGTGTATTCCTCACCGACGAGAACCTTTCCTGGCATGGTCATAAAGGCAAGCGAGCCCGGATGGTTGAGCACTGGCTCAGTAAGCAGATGTTAAACAGTATTTAAATAAATTTCAATACATTAACCTGCCTTTCGCCCATTTCTGGTGAGAGGCTACCACGCTGGAAATCCAGTTCTCATAAAATGGCACTGGACATGAAAGCCAATCATTGGTGCTAATCGCATTACTCCCCGCTTTATGACTGCATCATGCCTGGAAACATGACAGTAAAATTGCCCCCTCTGTCAGTGATTTCAATGCGGGACCAAATGTAATGCAGGGTGGCACAGTGGCACAGTAGTTAGCACTGCTGCCTCACAGCGCCAGGAACCTGAGTTCAAGTTTGGCCTTGCAAGACTGTCTGTGTGGACTTTGCACATTCTCCCCGTGTCTGTGTGGGCTTCCTCTGGGTGCCCCGGTTTCCTCCCACAGTCCAAAGATGTGCAGGTTAGGTTGATTGACAATGCTAAATTGCCCTTTAGTGTCCCAAGATGTTTAGCTTGGGGGATTAGCAGGCTAGATATGTGCAATTACTGGGCTAAGGTCTGGCTAACATGTGTGTTGGTGCAGACGCGATGCGCCGAATGACCTGCTTCTGCACAGTTGGAATTCTATGTAATATTTCCAGGTCAGAATATGAAATGTGAGGAGGATGTAAAGAGGCTTCAATAGGATTTAGACAAGCTAAGTGGCATATGGGATATAATGTGGAAAAATGTGAACTTACCCACTTTGGTAGGAAAACAGAAGCATGGGTGACTTTTTAAATAGTGAGAGATTGGGAAGTGTTTGTGTCCAAAGGAACCTGGATTTCCTTGTTCATGAGTCATTGAAAGTTAGTATGCAAGTGCACCAAGCAGTTAGGAAGGAGATAATTGCCATAGCGGGAGTGCCATAGAGGGAATGCAACAAAGACTGATTCCTGGGATGGCAGGATATTCATATGAAGAGAAATTCAGGAGAATGTGCCTGTTTTGATGACCAACAATCTCATTGAAACAAGATAAAGCTCTTACAGGGCTCGACAAGATGGATGCAGGAAGGATGTTTCCTCAGACAGAGATGAGGAGGAATTTCTTCACTTTGGAATTCCCAACCCCGGAGAGCTGCGGAGGGTCAGTCATTGAGTATGTTCAAGACATAGATCGATGGATTTCTAGATATTAAACACATCAACGAATATGGGGATAGTGTAGGAAAACGGGAATGAGGTCGAAGATTAGCCATAATCTAGCTGAATGCTGGAGCAGGCTCCTATGGCTACTCCAGCTTCTGTTTCCTATGTTTCTTTGTTAATAAAGAGATCAATACGTTTCATTTTCTCTTGCCAGAATGATATAGGCTTATCGGGCACCGGTCACTATGGCGCAGGATGTCATTGACTGCACAAACGTCATTATGTGGGCACCACATGTCAATTCTGAGATGTAACCACAACCGAAAGGTCGCGCGCTGGGTTTTATGATCTCCCCCACCCCACCGGGGTCGGGGGTGTGGTGTGGGGTGGGGAGGGTCAGTTGGTAGTGGTGGAGATATTCAGTATGAAAAGAAAGGGATTATGAGAGCCTGAGGCACGGGGCCAAACTAGATAGATTCAGGCTCTTCAACCTGGAATGAAGGCATCTGAGAGATGATTAATAACAAATATTGCAGTAAAGACTCATTTGGAATATTATTTCAATTAAATTGTGGGAGAGGAGAAAGGAACTGACTCATACTGACTATAAAGGTAACCTTAGGATACAAATCCTTAGACAGAAAGAGATTAGCTCTTGGAATAGCTTTCTAGATAGAGTTCTGGAAGGGAAAGCCCTGGGTATCATTTAAGAAACAATTCAAAACTGCACCGTGAGGATTGTAATGTGTTCCTGAATAAATAAATAAGTTTGAACTGATGACTTTCCTCATCAATTTGAATAACATTTCTGGCAAACCCGGACATACCTGTACTTACAGAAATTAAATGCTGCAAAAGGGAACATTTATTTAGCCGATACATCAATAAATTGCTCTCTTCAATCCTTATTTAAAATAATGTTACCCCCTCCGCCCGGTCTGTATGGTTACTGCAGTGACAATTTTAAATGATCAGCTTTATGTTTTTTTTAGATCTTTATGTTTTTCTAATGAAGATTAAGTTTTTTAATTGGTGATAAAAATGTTATGCTGTTGCTATGCTATTAATCATTTCAGTCCAGTTAAAAGTGCACCAGAGGTTTTGATGTCAAATGCACACACTACTACTTCCTGTTAAATTAATATTTGTGATTCATGAATAAAAACTTGTGTTGAATGTTATTCCCTTGACGACAATTTAATGTAATGCTTGCGTGCCAGTGTGAGCACATGGTGTGTGTAATCCAGGCATTACAAGGTTATGCAGTGGGGAAAATATTCTTTATGGCGCATAAAATTCCTTTGTGTAGGACTTACAGTACTCACCTTCTGAACTTTAACAAAAAAACGTTAAGAATCATTCTATAGTATTGCAGGATATTAGATACAGGTTATGGTTTACTTGTGTTTAAAGCTGCTATAACTCAGCAGTGAGCATGTACTGCATGAATTATGGGTTCTTTCAAACTCACAAGATATGTGTCTTTTGTATTTGACATCCAACTGTGCAATATCCTTTGGTGCAAGGCTGTAGGATATTATATTAAAATATAATGATTTCAGCCTGAACCTTTTCACACGTTTACGTATGAAATGGTAAGGTTATATAAATTAAGGCAAAGCCGTCTTCCAGTAAAAAATGCTTCCTAAAATGTAAACTCAACTCTAAGAATGAATAATTGACTTTGATTTGTCTTGCTTTCATGGGCAAGAAGTTTTGCTGCCATAATTTTAAAAACAGAAACACGATGAAGCCAGCCATATTTTAATCCTTGCTTACTACAACAGTCAGTCAGCTTTTACAAGTGTGTCTAATAAAGAGAGAACTAACATTTATATGATACCTTTCACAAGTGTAGAATGTCCAAAAGCACTTTGCAGCCAACTAAGTATGTGTGAAACACAGCAGAGTATTTATGCACACCAAGTTCTCAAACACAGTAATAGGATCATCTGTTTTTGAGGTTTTGAGTGTTGTGTTTGAGAGGGATACATGTTGGTTAAGAACTCCCCTGCTTTTCCTTCACTCATATTGTGGGAACTCTTGCATCTATTTCAGAGGCAGACAGCAGCTCATCGGAAAGACAGCACCTCTGACAGTTCTCCATTCACCTGAAGAAGAGGGAAACCTCTCGAAAGCTAGTGAGTTGACTATCAAATAAATCGGTTAGACTTAAACCTGGTGTTGTCAGACTTTTTACTGAGGCCACCTTTGGGCAGGAGATCCCAAGGACGATGGTTCAAACTGTATGGAAGGAAACATTAGAGACAGTTAGGGTTGCCACCTGACATGATCCCAAGAACTGCTACACAATGACCTCTCATGAGTAACCAAAGTCCTTTTGCCAATCCATCTTAACATTTGATAGATTTTCACTCATCTCCTCACTTATCATAATATCCTCTGTTAGCACTTGGGTTTAGGGAGATTTACTTTGGAAACCTTTGAAGTTCTGAGTTCAAAGCCACTGCATTCACTCACATTACCTGTCACATTGTGTTCTACTAGTCTCCGGGGTCTAGTCACTCCGATCTTTTATCGTCACAGATGTATCTACAAGGGTACATGCCACTCATGCATGCTTAACATTGTCTTCTCTTCTTTCAAGGTAAAAGTTGGTTGTAATTATTATCAGAGAAATGTTATTGTGGAGGTGGTGAGGTGGGGTGGAGGGCTGGGATGAATATGGAATCTGAGGATACCAGCGCCACCTGGTGAGGTTCCAGCAGCTTTCTCCCATTCATATGGCATAACTTTGGCTAAAGGAACATGGGAAACTCTGGGAAAATGGCAAATATTGTGTAAAAACAGGGGAAATGATGATTAAGCCTATTTTCCATGCTCTTCACCTCAAGCTTCTAAGCTATAGAAAACCTTTTCAATTGTCCACAACTCAGATCCATTTTGTTTAGGGAACAATGCCTTTTCTGAGTACTAAATTAGGAACTACAACAAACAAGTTGCAATTGGAGACAATGAATACCTTTGTTATCGTGTTTTGATTTCTTAAGGTTCTTGATTAATAAGGAGATTAGGGGTTATGGGGAAAAGACAGGAGAATGGGGAAGAGAAAAGTAACAGTCATGACTGAATGGCGGAGCAGACTCGACAGGCCGAGTGGCCTAATTCTGCTCCTATATCTTATGGTCTTATGTTTCTCTCTGCCCATTGAGCATTCAGAGTTAACTTAAGTTTTCACACAATGGTGATACTCTTGCCTCAGTTAGAAGGTCATGCATTCTATTTCCATTCCGTGGGGCTATAATCTAAGCTGACAGTGCAGAAGAAGTGGTTTATTTTCAGATGAGACATTGACCTTGTTTATCCTGACAGGTGGACATAACAGATCCCATAAAAATATTTGAAAATAAGCAGGGAGTTTCTTCCATGTCCTGCGTCGTATTTGTCCCTCAATATCTCCAAAATAAAACGTTACTCATTACTGTTTATAGAACCCTATTTCTTGTGCCAATTTTCATTCATGGAAATCATCGTACCATTCAACTAGAACTTGGTTAATCTCTAACTCTAGTTATCTGCCATAGTTCCATATGTTTGGATATCCTTACTCAATACAAATCTTAGTCTGGGAAACTTCAGTTGATCCAACTTCCAGAGTCTTTTGAGGGAGAAATTTACAGATTTCCACTTACCATTCGTGTGAAGAAATGCCCCTAATTTCACGGTGACAAAGAAGTCCTGCAAGATTTTATCAACATCCCCACCTCAGTGCAAAACTATTGAAACTCGTTGACATATTTCAGCAAACCCAGATGTGGCAACTTATATCAAAAGTAAATCCCTAATCAAACTACTTCATGGTTTTTATCACAACTAGTTTAAATAAATGCAAAATTAGATGGCAACAATTTGGACAGATTTTGTTTGAGACATCTAGCCATTGCCGTAATGTTTGGTCATTCACAGGCTTGTTTGGAAATGAATCTGCAAATATGTTTGTGGTACCATCTCCAGTTTGCTCTGTGGATGTGCAATAATTGCTGGATGACATTAAATGTGATTCTCTGCATTATCACTATCACTGATCTGTTTGTAACAGATGATAAAGGTAGGTTTTGTTTGTATGCGTATAATTAGAAACTCACTGGAATGCCTTTGGTAAAATAAGTTACACTAATGTTTTAGTAATTCATTTCTAACAGATGCCATCTGGCACCATTCCTAGCCAGTCTCTGGAAGAAGCCAGATGATGCCATTGCTTACTATGGCAACCATGCAGAATGAGTGGGAATTTAAGTGATGTTGCAATAGAAAATGCAGTGAATCATTTAACCTTTCACCAGAAATCTAGTCAAATTGTAATCTTCATATAGCCACAGAAACATAGAAACTTAAGAGCAGGAATCAGCCATTTAGCCTTTGCAATGTTTGACGCTCGTCATCACAGATGCCATCATGCTTCTCCACATAGTATGAATAAATAATCTTCATGACTATTGTGCTGCCCATATTCTCTTTTTCACCTTTCCAACCCAAGCTGTTAACTTTACAGGAAGGCACTCAGTACCTCCAGGACGATTGTCCATCTTGCAAGCACAAGATGGTTGCCGAAACCCACTTTTAATCATTAACTTAGTGTTACCATATCTTGAACTAGGCCTGCTTTAATTAAGTAATTGGTTATTTATTTTATTGGATTTGACCATTTACATATAGTGTTCCACAGAATGAAACCATGAGTCAGTTCATGAACTTTCTTTAAGTGAATTTGGACAAGTCTTCATTTATTTCCCTGAACCTACCCAGACGGCCAAATATGAATGGAATCCATGTTCCCTTTGGTGTCTTAATGTTCTCTGTTCCCATGGACAGTGTTTACAACAGCAAGTTAATATTTTAAACTTCAGACATATTACCCAACCTTAATGACTATTTGGTTAAATACTTATTCTTCAATTATACATTGAAGTTCACTTCTTTTTGATCATCTGTCTTTGGCTGGTCACTAATGATACAGTACTTCTTGATGTAGATATGAAGTATTTGTGAATGATTATAAAGTACAGAATACTCAGTTAATGGTATGGCACTGGGGAGCATTACAGAACAAAGAGATCTAGGAGTACATGTTCATAGATCCTTGAAAGTGGAGTCACAGGTGGACAAGTGGTGAAGAAGGCATTTGGCATGCTTGCTTTCATCAGCCAGAACATTGAATACAGATGTTGGGACATCTTGTTGAAGTTGTACAAGACATTGGTAAGGCCACACTTGGAATACTGTGTGCAATTCTGGTCACCCTATTATAGAAAGGATATTATTAAACTAGAAAGAGTGCAGAAAAATTTAATAGGATGCTACCGGGACTTAATGGTTTGGGTTATAAGGAGAGGCTGGATAGGCTGGGACTTTTTCTTGGAGCATAGGAAGCTGAGGGGTGATCTTATAGAAGTCTATAAAATAATGAGGGGCACAAGTCAGCTAGATAGTCAATAGCTTTTCCAAAAGTAGGGGAGTCTAAAACTAGAGGATATAGGTTTAAAGTGAGTGGGGAGAGATACAAAAGTGTCCAGAGACGCAATTTTTTCACAGGGAGTGGTGAGTGTCTGGAACAAGCTGCCAGAGGTAGTGGTAGAAGCGGGTACAATTTTGTCTTTTAAAAAGCATTTAGATAGGTACATGGATAAGATGGATATAGAGGGATATGGGCCAAATGCAGGCAATTGGGATTAGCTTAGGGGTTCAAAAAAAATGGGCAGCATGGACAAGTTGGGCCAAAGGGTGTGTTTCCACGCTGTAAACCTTTCTGACTCTGTGACTCTAATACAAAATGGCTTCTTCAGCCCAGTATTAGTGCAAATGACACCTTGATCTTGTTAGCTTTTACAGTGGATTAAAATATTTTCTAAGAAAGGCCTCCGCTTGCTCTATAAGAAAACTTATATTCCACAAAGCATATGGGGATATCTATTGATGATCCCCTGTACCCTTTATGGCCATCATAACACTAGCTTTTTGCAATTTATAAAGTACCTTGTTCTAAAATAAAAATAGAAAATGCTGGAAATAAATACTCAGCAAGCCAGGTAACATCTGTGGAGAGAGAAATAGTTAACCAACAGTGTTTTCCAGGCCAGCTCGTCCCAAATCTGGAAAACCCCATGTAATGTCAACAGACCTTTGCATGGTCCGTGTCCCGTCTGCTACAATTCCCGTGGCTTGTGAAACAGTAAAATTCCGCCCATTATTCCAGGCCAATTGCCTTTCATCAGAACTGGGGAAAGTTAGAAATGCAATATGTTTTCAGCAGGTAAAATGCGGAAAGCAGGGAAAAGAATAAAAGGAAAGAAGGGAATGTGGAATTTGGAACATAAACAGATCAGCCATGATTTTATTGAATGGTGGAGCAGGCTTGAGGGGTCAAAGGGCCTACTTCTGCGCAAGTCGGTATGTTCATATGTATCTCAATCCTAAATGACTGTGCTTTCCATAGAACCATAGAAAATGTACAGCTCAGAAACAGGCCTTTTGGCCCTTCTTGTCTGTGCCAAACCATTTATTGCCTAGTCCCACTGACCTGCACGTGGACCATATCCCTCCACACCCCTCTCACCCATGAACCCGTCAAAGTTTTTCTTAAATGTTAAAAGTGACCCCACATTTACCACTTTATCCGGCAGCTCATTCCACACTCCCACCACTCTCTGCATGAAGAAGCCCCCCCGCCCCCCTAATATTCCCTTTAAACTTTTCTCCTTTCACCCTTAACCCAAGCCCTCTGTTTTTTTTTCTCCCCTAGCCTCAGTGGAAAAAGCCTTCTTGCATTCATTCTATCTATACCCATCAAAATCTTATACATCTCTATCAAATCTCCCCTCATTCCTCTATGGTCCAGGGAATAAATTCCTAACCTATTCAATCTCTCTCTGTAACTCAGCTTCTCAAATCCTGGCAACATCCTCATGAACCTTCTCTGCACTCTTTCAACCTTATTTACACCCTTCCTGTAACTAGATGACCAAAACTGTACACAATACTCTAAATTTGGCCTCACCAATGCCTTATATAACCTTACCATAACACTCCAACTTTTATACTCGATACTCTGATTTATAAAGGCCAACGTACCAAAAGCACTCTTTATGACCCTATCCACCTGTGACGTGGCAGGTGAAACAAGCTCTTAGTGTCTACGCTGTCCAACCCCTTTGGAATCTTGTACGATTCAATGAGATCACTTCTCATTCTTCCAAACTTAAGTGAACACTTGCTGCACTGCCTCTAACTTAAGGATTTCCTTCCTCAACTGCACATAATATTTCATAATAAAAACAAAAAATGCTGGATAATCTCAACAGGTGTGTAAGCATCTGTGAAGAGAAACATAATTAATGTTTTGAGTAATATTCCAGGTGTACTTTTTCCAAAGCCCTGTCTAATTGTAGTAAGACTTATGCATTCTTGTACGCTAGTCCTATTGCAATAATGGTCAACACGCCATTCACCTACTAATTGCTTTCTGTACTAGCATGCCAATTTCTGCATTTCTTGTACGAGTACACCCTTTGAACATTAACATTTCCAAGTATCACACCTCGTAAAAATATTCTGTGATTTTTGACCAAAATGGATAACATCACACTTTCCAACATATTGCTCCTTCTTCCACCTTGTTTCCCATTTATTTAATACATCTTATTCCTTTGCAGTCTCCCTGTGTCCACCTCTCAACTTATATTCCCATCTAGCTGTCTGTCAACAGTAAATGTAGATACACTTTTCTCAGTTTCTTCACCTAAGTTATTAATAGAGATTGGAAATTGTTGAGGCCCCAGCACTGATCCTTGTGGCACTCCAGTAGTCACAGTCTGCCAGCTTGAAAATGACCCATTTATCCCTACTCTAAGTTTCTTGTTTATTAACAATCCTCTATCCACATTAATATATTTGCCTTAACTCCATGAGCCTTTATCTTACATATAAACCTTTTGTGCAGCATTTTGTGAAATGCATCTCGGAAATCCATCTTCAGGTTCCTTTTTAGTTATGTCCTCAAAAAACTCAGATAAATTTGTGTTGGTGCTGATTGAAGAGTGGGCTAAGGTGACAGGATGGGGATAGTTTCATCATAAACAGATCAGCCATGATTTTATTGAATGGTGGAGCAGTGCTGAAGGAGGAGGGAAGGAAACATATACTTGGTGGTATTGTCACATTGGAGATAGGGGAGGATGAGATAAATGTGAGGTATTACATTTTGGTTGGAAAAATATGGAGGTCATTTATGATTTGAAAGGTACAAGTCTAGAAGAGGTAGAGAAACATAGGGATCTCAGAATATGAATGCATGAATCACTAAAAATTGTGCCAAAGATGAGTAAGACCATGAAAAGGGCAAACTAAGAATTAGACTTTATTTCATAAGAACATAAGAACATAAGAAATAGGAGCAGGAGTAGGCCATCTAGCCCTTCGAGCCTGCCCCACCATTCAATAAGATCATGGCTGATCTGTCGTGGCTCAGTTCCACTTTCCCGCCCTCTCCCCATAACCCTTAATCCCTTCTCTTATCAAAAACCCATCAACCCGCTTCTTAAAAATATTTAGCGAGGCAGCCTCCACCACTTCAACGGGCAGAGAATTCCAGAGATTCACCACCCTTTGAGTGAAGAAGTTCCTCCTCAACTCCGTTCTAAACCGCCTCCCCTTTATCTTGAGGCTGTGCCCCCTAGTCCTACTGTCTTTTTTGAGCGGGAAGAGTCTCTCCACCTCTATCCTATCCATCCCATTCATCATCTTATACGTCTCAATGAGATCTCCCCTCATTCTTCTAAACTCTAACGAGTACAAGCCTAGTTTATTCAGCCTCTCCTCATAGCTCAATCCCCTCAACTCCGGTATCAGCCTAGTAAACCTCCTCTGCACTCCCTCCAGGGCCAAAATATCCTTGCGCAGGTGCGGCGCCCAAAACTGCACACAGTACTCCAGCTGCGGCCTCACCAATGCCCTATACAGCTGCAGCAAGACCTCCCTACTTTTATATTCAATCCCCCTCGCTATGAAGGCCAGCATCCCATTCGCCTTCCTGACCACCTGCTGCACCTGCAAGCTGGGTTTTTGCGATTCATGCACAAGGACCCCGAGGTCCCTCTGCACCGTCGCCTGCTGCAGTTTTTCGCCCCGTAAGTAATAGTCCTTCCTACCATTCTTCCTACCAAAGTGGACCACCTCACACTTGCCAACATTAAATTCCATTTGCCATTTCCTGGCCCATTCGCCCAGCCTATCTAGATCCTTCTGCAGACTCTCCACACCCTCCGCACAATTTGCCGTTCCCCCAATCTTGGTGTCATCAGCAAATTTCGACACCCTGCACTCGGTTCCCTCCTCCAGATCATCTATATAAATGGTAAATAGCTGAGGCCCCAGCACCGACCCCTGGGGCACCCCACTAGTCACCATCCGCCAATCCGAATAGCACCCATTGACCCCCACTCTCTGCCTCCTATTTGACAACCAATCCTCTATCCACGCTAACACCCTACCCCCAACTCCATTTCTAAACAGATATAATTGAAAAGTAGGGCACTTATGCTAAGCCTATACTGAACTTAGGTTAGACAATTCTTAATCCTGTGTGCATATTATAGAAAGGATATAGAGGCACTGGACAGGAGGCAGGAAAGATTCACAAGGGTGATACTGGAGTGCATGGGTATACGTATTAGGACAGTTTTGATAAGTTGGGTTTCTTTTCTCTTAATGGAGTCTATAATTTTCTGAAAGGTTTGGATAAAGTGAGCACAGTGAGGAAGAGTATAACTAGAGGCCATCAATATATGATAGTCACCAAGAAAACTAAAACGACATCTAGAAGAAACACTTCCACTCCAATGGCATGATCTTGCTGGCCGTTCACGCTCCTAGTGCAAAGAAGTTGGAGAATTTGGTGCCCAGCCAAA
This sequence comes from Carcharhinus amblyrhynchos, assembly GCF_965287045.1. Lineage (NCBI taxonomy): Eukaryota > Metazoa > Chordata > Chondrichthyes > Carcharhiniformes > Carcharhinidae > Carcharhinus > Carcharhinus amblyrhynchos. The sequence continues at coordinate 33,119,845 of NC_137332.1, read as the reverse complement.
TCTCTGTTCACTGGAGTGGGATGGGAAAATCCTGCTGGTGTGAACAGCTGTAACATTCCGGCCAAAGAGTAATGAAAATGTGGAAGTTGACACCACAGGGAGTGGTCAAATTGAATAGTTTAGATGCACTTAAAGGGAAACCAGACAAGAACATGAGACGAAGGGAATAGGTGATATGCCATGGTAGATTCAGATGAAAAACAATGGGAGGGAGGCTCAAGTCGAGCATGAACATCAGTATGGATTGGCTGGGCCAAGTGGCCAGTTTCCAAGTTGTGCATTCTATTTAATCCTGTGTAAAAAGATTGATGAAAATAGTGATCAGAATGGGTCTAAAATACTTGGACTTGTTGCTAGTGATAAAGCCAAATGTAATGATGCAGCAGACCTCCCTTGCTCTGATAGTTACTTTCATGCCATATTAGACAACTGAATGTATTACAAATATCTAGATACGTCTGTATGATGAGTTAAATAACAACATCTGGACTGTTATTGAGGTAATGGACATTCTTGCACACTGTAACAACCAAAATCTATGTCGAAACTTGGCTGTATTTGGATATTCGTAAGCATCTGTTAGCTTCCACTGGGACTGTTTAGATTGTTCGACTGGAGGATTCTTGATTATGTGAATCAAGATGAGATTTAGTGCTGAAAGCAAGTTATCATTCTACTCAAAAATTAAATACAGATTGCTAGACTGAACCGTAATGCAAACAGTGCAGTAATGATGCCAGAATATTTCATCACATTCACATGCTTTTACAATTATTAAAACTATTCTAAACCACTCCAAAACTCAAGCATGTTTATGGGTTCTCCTGACGTATAGATGGGACAAAGGGAAAGACTCATAAGGTGTTTTTGTAGATGTTTTCTTAGGGAATACTTAGGTTTGATTTGATTTTTTTATTGTCACACATATTAGTATACCATGAAAAGTATTGTTTCTTGCGCACTGTACAGACAAAGCATACCATAAATAGAGACGGAAAGGAGAGTGCAGAATGCCGTGTTACAGTCATAGCTAGGATGTAGAAAAAGATTAACTTCATACGAGGTAAGTCCATTCAGAAGGCTGATGACAGCAGGGAAGAAGCTGTTCTTGAATCAGTGGATACGTGATCTCAGATTTTGTATCTTTTTCCAGAAAGAAAAGGTGGAAAAAAGTATGTTCGGCTTTCCTGGGGGATCCTTGATTATGCTGGCTGCTTTTCTGAGGCAGCGGGAAGAGTAGACAGAGTCAATGGATGGGAGGTTCGTTTGCGTGAAGGACTGGGCTTTGTTCACGATCCTTAGGAGTTTCTTGCAGTCTTGGACAGACAGGATTTTGATTTATTTTGTTTGATTTATTATTGTCACATGTATTAGCATACAGTGAAAAATGCTGTTTCTTGTGTGCTATAAAGAGCATACCATTCACAGAGAAGGCAATGAGAAAGTGCATTAAAACTAGGGTATAGAGAAGGATCAACTTAATGCAATGTAGGTCCATTCAAAAGTCTGACAGCAGCAGGGAAGAAGCTATTCTTGAAGTGGTTGGTACGTGACCTCAGACTTTTGTATCTTTTTCCTGATGGAAGAAGGTGGAAGAGAGGATGTCCAGGGAGTGTGGGATCCTTAATTATGTTGGCTGCTTTGCCGAGGTAGCAGGAAGGGTAGGCGGAGTCAATGGATGGGAGGCTGGCTTGCGTGATGGCTTGGGCTACATTCATAGCCTTTTGTAGTTTCTTGCAGTCTTGGGCAGAGCAGGAGGCATACCAAGTTGTGATACAACCAAAAAGAATGCTTTCAATGGTGCATCGTAGCTGACATGACAAATTTCCTTAGTGTTCTGAGAAAATAGAGGCATTGGTGGGCTTTCTTAACTATATTGTCGGCATGGCCATACCAAACTCTGATATAACCAAAAAGAATACTTTCTATGGTGCACCTAAAAGTTGGTGAGAGTCGTAATGAATATACCAAATTTCCTTCGCCTCCTGAGAAAGTGGAGGCATTGGTGGGTTCTTTTAACTGCAGCATTGGCATGGAGGGACCAAGACATGTGATCTGGACACCTAGAAATTTGAAGCTCTCAACCATTTCCATTTCATTACTATTGATGTAGACAGGGGCATGTCCTCCACTATATTTCCTGAAGTTGATGACTATCTTCTTTGTTTTACTGACATTGAGGGAGAGATTATTGCCATTGCACCAGCTCACCAGATTCTCTATCTCTTTCCTGTAGTCTGTCTCATCATTGTTTGAGACCTGACTGACCATGGTGGTGTCATCAGCAAACTCGAATATTTGTGTGCTTTAATTGTTGGCAACATACCGCTTTCTTCAAAGATGTGTTCCTTTGGATTGTGCACACTGCTGACCTGTATCACTTATCCCAACAACAATCAGGGTGGGGACCACAGAGCACACACTGGCATTACCTTCCTGCTGTAAATACCAAACACACCAACTGAAGTTTTTCAGGTTGGGACAGTCAAAAGAATAGGCAAGAGAATCAAAGCTTACTGGAGGGTGGGGGGAGGGGGCGGAGGGATGGTGGTGAAGGGAGAGTAGATGGGAATGTGGAATTCTAAACACAGACAGATCAGCCATGATCTTGTTGAATGGTGATGCAGGTGTGAGGGGTAAAATAGTCTACTTCTGTTTATACTGCATATGTTTGTCTTGGTGGCAATGATCACTCTTAAAAATAAAGGGAAAAGGATGGTGATGCCAATGCATGCTCTTCTATCCTTTTCTGTTTGTGTTTCAGATTCAAGCATCCGTTGTATTTTGCTTTTATCTTTAATTAATTAATTTGTTATGGAGACTCACAAATGTTAACTTACAGACAGAGTCAGCCACCTGAATGGTCTTTGTTCAACTGAAAAGTCCATTTAAAGACAAGAAATAGCAATAAGGTTATATTTTTAACATTTAACATACAGGGTTAGGTTCTGTTCCTGCACAAAATTTAATCTGAAGAAATATGTGGAGATGGAGGATGGAAAAGGGGAGGACATATGGATTAAAGAATAAAACTCAGACAATGAAAACTCAGAAACAATATTGATTTAAATTGAATTGATTTATTATTGCCATATGTATTGGGATGGAGTGAAAAGTATTGTTTCTTGTTATACAGAGAAAACAGTACATTCATAGATTACACAGAGGAGAAGGAAAGGACAGGGTGCAGAATGTAATGTTGCAATTACTGATAGAGCGAGGAGAAAGATCAGCTCAATATGTAATAGGACCACTCAAAAGTCTGGTCGTAGCAGGGAAAAAGCTATTCTTTGGTTGGTACATGTTTTTGGAATTTTGTTTCTTTTTCCCAATAGAATAAAGCTGTAATAAAAATAGCAAATGGGATTTTAGGTTTATTATAAGAAGCACAGAATGCAAAACAAAAAAGAACACTGAACTTATGCAATTTAGTAGGTAGGACCCAGCTAGAATAATGTGTACATTCCGGTCATCTTAGCTGAGGAATGATGTCAAGGCCATGATAAGGATTCACTAAAATGACAGCAAAAATATCAATTGTCTGTTGCGAGAAAAAAGGAGAAATGCAGGTTCTTCTCATTAGAACACAAAGCATATCTGATAAGTCTGCTTTTATTTAGCTGGTTGATCTGCTTTCGTGATCTAAGCTGAGAGATGTGCTAGTCGGGACTCTGAGAGAGCTCCCATGCTCTTCTTAAACAGCGCCTCTGATAACACAACATTCCTCCCATCTTACAAAGAAGTGTCAGCCTCGATTATCCTGCAGTTAGGTTTGACGCCCATAAGCTGCTAAATCAAAGGTCAGCATGTTTCCTCTAACCCAATCTGGCATGGAAATGGAAAAGAACCATGTTCACTTGTCAGTGAGTCAGTAATTGGAGGATGTGCATTTATGATCATCACCAAAAAAAATGAAGTAAGAAGTTAGGAGTTTTCTTTTAACAGAGAAGATTGTTAGTTCTCGGAATGTCCCACCAGAAATAATTGCAGAAGCAGAATCTATAAACACCCTTAAAAGGGAAATGGATATATATTTGTAAAGGAAAACAAAAGGTACAGCGAAGGATAACTCCGTTGAAGAGGTAGCTCAGGCATAGTACGTGCCAAACGGTTTCCTTCTGTGCAGTACAGTTCTGTGGTCTCAATTTTAAACTCCCGTCTGGGGAAATGCATGATTCCCACTTTATCAGAGTGAGACTCTCTCCCTTTAATGATGACTGAGTAATTATGACAGAGGCGTTGAGTGTGCTTTTCACCATGTGTGACAATCCCTTTTTCTAAGAATTTCTTCCAACTATAACAATTCATAATCAAGTGTTTGCCAATTGCTGAGTATCTCCATGTGTTGGAATTCAACCTGGGTGATCAACTTACTGATAAATTCTCTCAAGTGTCTTCCAGTGACTTAAAAAAAATTATGGGATGTGGGCAGCGCTGGCTAGATCTGCATTTATTGCCCATCCCTAGTTGCCCTTGAGGAGATGGTGATGAGCTGTCGTCTTGAACCACAGCAGTCCTTGAAGTGTAGGTACACTCACAGTGCTGTTAGAGAGGAAATTCCAGGATTTTGATTCAGCAATAATGAGGTAATGGTGATATATTTCCAAGTCAGGACAGTGAGTGACTTGGAGGGGAACCTCTAGATGGTGGTATTCCCAGGTATTTGCTGCTCTTGTCCATCCAGATGGTAGTGATTATTGGTTTGAAAAACGATGCCTAAGGAACTTTGGTGCATTCCTGCAGTGCATCTTGCAGATGGTACATACTGCTGCCACAGTTCATCGGTGGTGGAGGGATTGAATGTTCGTGGAGGGGGTAGTAATCAACAGGCTATTTTGTCCTGAATGGTGTTTCTTGAATGTTGTTGGAACTGTGTTCATCCAGGGAAGTGAAGAGTATTCCATCTTCTGGATTTGAACATAGAACATAGAACACTACAGCACAAACAGGCCCTTCGGCCCACAAGTTGCACCGATCACATCTATACCTACCAAGCCATAGAACTATCTGTAACTCCCAATCCCATTAGATCCCATATACTCATCCAGAAGTCTTTTAAAAGACCCCAGCGAGTTCGCCTTTGGACAAGCTTTGGGGAGTCAGTAGATGAGGTGAGAGCTGAACATTGTGTAACCATCAGTCAATATCCTCGCTTCTGACCTTATGATGGAAGGAAGGTCATTGATGAAGCAGTTGAAGATGTTTGGGCCTAGGACACTACCCTGAGGAACTCCTGCAATGATAACTTGGAGCTGAGATGATTAACCTCCAACCAACACAACCATCTTCCAATGTGCCAGGGATGACTCCAGCCTGCGGAGGGTTTTTCCCGATTCCCATTTACTCCAGTTTTGCTAGGGTTCCTTTATGCCATACTTGGTCAAATGCTGTGCCAAGGGCAATCATTCTCATCTCACCTCTGGCATTCAGCTCTTTTGCCCATGTTTGAACCAAGGCTGTAATGAGGTTAGGAGCTGATTGACCCTGGCAGAACCCAAACCGAGCATCCATGAGCAGGTTATTGCTGAGTATCACTTTATGGCTCTGTTGATGAACACTTCCATCACTTTACTGATGATCGAGAGTAGACTGATAGTGCGGTAATTGGCTGGGTTGGATTTGTCCTGTTACTTGTGTACAATACATTCCTGGGTAATTTTCCACATTGCCTAATAGATACCAGTGTTGTAACTGTACTGGAACAGATTGACCAGGGGTGCAGCAGGTTCTGGAGCACAAGTCTTCAGTACTATTTCTGGAATATGGTCAGGGCCCATTGCCTTTGCAGTATCCATTGCTTTTAGCCATTCCTTGATATCATCTGGGGGAAATAGAATTGGCTGAAGTTTAAGTTTATCTTTATTTTTTAGTATCCACAAGTAGGCTTATGTTAACACTGCAATGAAATTACTGTGAAAATCCCTTAGTCACCGCACTCCGATGCTTGTTCGGGTACACTGAGGGAGAATTTAGCATGGCCAATGTTCCTAACCAGCATGAAGTTCAGACAGTGGGAGGAATTCTCAGGGGATTCTCAGAGGCTATTTCCCAGGGCTGAAATGGTTCACTACGAGAGGACACAGGTTTAGGGTGCTGGGGAGTAGGTACAGAGGAGATGTCAGGGATAAGTTTTTCACTCAGAGGGTGGTGGGTGAGTGGAGTTGGCTGCCATCGGTGGTGGTGTAGGCGAACTCGTTGGGGTCTTTTAAGAGACTTCTGGATGACTTCATGGGATTTAATGGGATTGAGGGTTATAGGTAAGCCTAGTAGGTAGAGAATGATCAGCGCAGTTTGTGGGCCGAAGGGCCTGTTTGTGCTGTAGTTTTCTACGTTCTATGTTCTATGAAACTGGAGCACCCGGGAGAAAACCACATGGAAACGGGGAGAACATGCAGACTCCGTACAGTCACCCAAGCTTGGAATTGAACCCAGGATCGTGGAGCTGTGAGACAGCAGTGCTAACCTGTGTGCCACTGTGCTGCCCCAGATGGAAATCTGTGATGCTGGGAATCTCCAGCGGAGGCCTGACCAGATCACCTTTACTGACTGCAGTACCAATGTTTTTGTGGGATTTTTAAAAACAGATGATGTTTTTCACTCTTAACTCAGCAGCGTCCATACGTGTACCTCATGCACCTTACTGTGCCACATGCCAGGATCCAGTGATGCACCTTGTTCTCATCAGCCGTTGACAAGTTTCTGAAACTGTTACTCACATCCACTCTGTCCTGATGATTCCTCTGTTCTTGTGCCTCTTTATCTTGCTGTTTTGTCTTTCACCCCTTGCTGCTTTGCACACAAATCTGCGCCACACTGCGTTCCCAATTTAAAGTCAGTACAGCTTAGAATTTTGTCATATATTTAGAAGTGTTGCAGGTTGTTTTAAGCCACATGATTTGATGGTAATGTCATTAGGATGTTGCCACAGGCTGCTGCTTTACTTTCAGTTTGAATTCTGTGCAATGCAAATGACACCTCTTTCAATAAAATATGCTAGTTTGAATCTACCTGCGCAAGCCACATTCTTGTCTATTTATTAAACCCCTCAACCCCTAACATAGTTAGGATGTTATACATTTACAATGGTATAATTACAGTGTTTTGGCAGAATTCACTTTAATCCTTAGTGTGTTGCAACAGGGTAAAGACAGATACAGTTCCTTAAATGTACAGAAGCTGCTGTACAGAAACCATGTTGCGGGGCAGTTAGAGTAACTTAGATGACTTACTGCTAGTCCATTCCAATACAAATCTGCCAATTGAAATTTTAAATTTTAGCAGCAAAGGCGCCTACAATAAGCAGTGAGTGTACTTTACATATGCCCGATGTACTATGTTACTCTGAAGACAGAACGGGGGAAAGTTCTAGGACAGCCTGCCAAGAACAGCTGCTGGACCTGGAAGAGACCAAGAAAGATCAGATTTTTATTTTTTTAAAAATCTGTTTCCTCATGGGCTACAAAGAGACCAAACTTCATCAGTAAACTTTGGGACTCTATCGATCCGGGTTCCTGTCTCTGAGACTAACCTGACTGATGGAGACTGTTCTTGCGGACTGTTCTTGCAACAGCATCCACCCACTGTCCCAATTCCTGCTCCCATCTACTGGTCAGGCAGTGATGCCTGTCAGATGGAGAACATTCCAATCCTGACCATGATAATGAAGTGGTGATGTGGATGTGCCAGCGTTGGACTGGGGTAAACACAGTAAAAAGTCTGACAACACCAGGTTTTAGTTAAGAACAGGATATGGTGCTCGACTCATAGATCGACAGTTCCGATGTGCCACAGCGAAAAACCGCACTGATCTCCTCAGAAGACAAACACGGGACACAGTGGACAGAGTACCCTTCATCGTCCAGTACTTCCCTGGAGCGGAGAAGCTACGACATCTTCTCCGGAGTCTTCAACATATCATTGATGAAGACGAACATCTCGCCAGGGCCATCCCCACACCCCCACTTCTTGCCTTCAGACAACAACACAACCTCAAACAGACCATTGTTTGCAGCAAACTACCCAGCCTTCAGGGGAACAGTGACCACAATACCACACAACCTTGCCACAGCAACCTCTGCAAGACATGCCGGATCATCGACACGGATACCATCATCACACGTGAGAATACCATCCACCAGGTACACGGTAAATACTCTTGCAACTCGGCCAACATTGTCTACCTGATACGTTGCAAGAAAGGATGTCCCGAAGCATGGTACATTGGGGAGACCATGCAGACGCTATGACAACGGATGAATGAACATCGCTCGACAATCACCAGGCAAGACTGTTCCCTTCCTGCTGGCGAACACTTCAGTCGTCACGGGCATTCAGCCTCTGACCTTCAGGTAAGCATTCTCCAAGGTGGCCTTCACAACACACGACAGCGCAGAGTCGCTGAACAGAGACTGATAGCCAAGTTCCACACACATGAGGACGGTCTCAACAAGGATCTTGGGTTCATGTCGCACTATCTGTAACCCCCAACACTTGCCTGGGTTTGCAAAACCTCACACACTGTACTGTCTGGAGACAATACACATCTCTTTAACCTGTGATCAGTGCTCCTTCCACTCACATTGTCGGCCACTTCAAGACTTGAACAGCAGGTTAGGTGTAAAGATTCGCATTCTAATCAGCAATCTGTAAACTGTCTGTGCTTTATATGTTCTGTCTGAGGCCAGAACTCTCCATTCACCTGACAAAGGGACTAACCCGAAAGCTTGTGCGTTTACTATCAAAAAATCGTTTGGACTAAAACCTGGTGTTGTCAGACTTTTTACCATGATAATGAAGCCAGGAGCGAATATTTCACCCAGTCTCTGTATATGAATTGTCAGTGGCCTGACCCCTCTGTGCATTGATCCTGCCCTGAGTTAAAATTGAAGCCTAAGATTCTAACTCCAAATACAAGTGGTTTGCTATTGCAAGAACTGTGAAGTTGTCAGTGTTTGATATCATTATTCCACCCAAACCGGCAGAGACTTTGGAAGTTTGCACATGTGCAGATAAAATGTGGAAATCCAGAGGTTGCCCTCAGTGATTCTACATCTTGCTACAATGTGTGTTGCAGAGATTCCCACAGACAACTATCCCACTCCTAATCATGGATTCATGAGAATTTCTACTTGAATGTGTTAGTCCTGTAAAATACCTGGAATAAGTCACACCTCAATGAATAAGTGAGTTTTGATATGTTTGTAATTATTACTAGGCACTGTGACTGGCCCTGAGAAAGCAAATTTTACACTTGTGTAATGTAACTTTTCTCCACAATAACTTAAATGCACATTTTAAAAATACATAAAACATGTTTTTCTTTTTTTAAAGTATGTCTATCTTTATTTCAGCTTCTACTTAAATGCAATCATACACTTATTTTGCTATCTGAAAATTTAGAAGTGAAAGCTTTTATGAGCTTTTAATTTTCTGTTTTGATGCATTGTGAATACTTCAATTTTGTTACTTAGAACCTGCTTGGAGATATTATTGTTGTTGCATACCAAGACACATCTTAGTATGGTGGTGCAGTGGTTAGCACTGCTGCTTCACAGCGCCAGGGACCTGGGTTTGATTCTGACTTGGGTCACTGTTTATGCGGAGTTTGCATATTCTCCCCGTGTCTGTGTGGGTTTCCTTTGGGTGCTCCGGTTTCATCCCACAGTCCGAAAGACATGCTGATTAGGAACATTAGCCATGCTAAATTCTCCCTCAGTGTGCGCAAACAGGTGCCAGAGTGTGATGACAAGGGGATTTTCACAGTAATTTAATTGCAGTGTTAATGTAAGCCTACTTGTGACACTATTAAAATAAACTTTAAACTACTTTTTATGTTCTCAAAATGTCCAAAATTGCTCCCCAACCAATAAAGCACTTTTTAAATGTAGTCACGTTGTATTGTGATTATTTTCATTTTTAAAACGTAATAATAAATTAGAATATTCCAATGTTCAGAGATAAAGAGTGCAGGGAAATGTTAGCCAAACCAGGCTCTCTGTGAGGTGATTTACTTTAGCAAATTTTGGGCCATTGTTCAGGTCTGAAATTTTTTTTTAAATTGGCTAAATAAGGTGAGTCATCTAGGCCAAAATTCTCTAGTCTTGTACACTGCACTGTTGCTGCCAGCGAGAACAGAGAGTTTGGCATTCAGCCAAATCTCCATTCACAGCAGTGGGACCGGAGAATCCAGACTCTGCTGAGGTTGGAAAATTCCAGCCCTAGCCTTTGATGTCAAAGCCAAACAGCAGGCCGACACCAAGGGCAGAGACTACCCTGGCCAGCATTGTAGTTGGATGAATGGTCTCCACCCAAAACTGTCAGCTACCTTTCTGTACAGGAGGCACTGATTTTTGCCAGAATTCCAACTTGCCTTTTACTCTCTAAAGCACTGAAGAGGTGAAGGATTCCAACATACCATATAAATATGCAGAAATTCATCTGTAAAGATGCTTTGATAACACTGCACCAGAGTGACAGCTTTCACTATTGCCTATTGCATGATTTTCCAGTGACAGATCTTTGTGAAGAAGGAGTGGCTAGTTCAGTTCCCAGGAGTTTGAGATTATGGAAACATAGAAACGTTGGCCAGAATTTTACCATCCTGCCTGCCATGGGAATTGGAGTGGGTGAGGGGCGGACCATGGAAAGGTTCTTAGACCACGGGCAAGATTTTACAGTTTCAGGATGAGCGAGGCTGTAAAATCCCACCCATAGAAACCAGAAGCAGGAGCAAGACATTTGGCCCTTCAAGCCTAACCACCATTCATTTTGACATGGCAGATCATCAAATTCAAAATTCTGATCCCCTCTTCCTGCCATATCCCTTGATTCCTTTAGCCTCAAGAGCTGTATTTAATTCTTCTTAAAATCAGACAAAATTTTGGCCTCAACTACATTGCCTGGTAGAAAATTCCACACATTTACCACCCTCATCTCAGTTTGAAAGGATTATTCCTTACACTCAAACTATGACGCCTGGCCTGGACTGCCCCACCATTGGGAACATTCTTTCTGAATCTACCCTGGTAACCCTGTTAGAATTTCCTGAGTTTCTATGAGATTTCCTATCTCTCCTCTAAACTCCAATGAATATAATCATAACCGATTTAGTCTCTCCAAATATGATGGACCTGCTATCTCAGGTATCAGCCTGGTAAACCTTTGTTGTACTCCCTCTAAAGCAAGCACATCCTTCCTTAGATAAGGACACTAAAACTGCTCACAATACTCCAAGTGTGGCCTCACTACGTTCAGATCTGTCTTACGAAGACTGCATTTCTTGATATGCGTGCTCCTCTTAAAGTTTAAGTTTTAAAGTTTACTTATTATTATCACAAGTAGGTTTACATTAACACTGCGATGAAGTTATTGTGAAAATCGCCTAGTCGCCACATTCTGACGCCTATTTGAGTACACTGAGGGGGAATTTAGCATGTCCAATGCACCTAGCCAGCATGTCTTTTGGACTGTGGGAGGAAACAAGGCCACACGGGAGAAACTCACACAGACACAAGGAGAACGTGCAGGCTCTGCACAGACAGTGACCCAAGCCAGGAAGCAAAGCCAGGTCCCAGGCACTGTGAGGGAGCAGTGCTATTTTTGCACTTATCATGCATTTGAATTGTCTCTCCTTAGTCTTTGCTCTTGTCTCTTCGCAAGTTTCTTCCCAATCTGCCCCCACTGCTCCCTCCCACCCCCGTTTTGAGACACAGATATGAAATATGGGACTGACATTACTAGAACCGCACTAACCAGCACTTTGCAATTTTGTGCAGTTGCAGTTGACAACCGTTCCTGCCACTGTTGCCCTATGAAACATGTCAAATAAAACATGCATTGCCAAAATTTAACAATATCAAGATTGTGTTCCTCAGAACAGAGAAGGTTGAGTGGAGATTTAACACAGGTGTTCAAAGTTACAAAGAATTTTGATCGAGTAAGAATGGAGAGAGTGTTTTAACCAGTAGGAGGGTATGTAACATGGAAATACAGGTTTCATATAATTGGTAAAAGAAGCAGAGAGGATTGGAGGACAATTTTTGTGCCAGCAAGCTGTTAAGATCTGGAACGATAATTGCCTGAAAGAATGATGGTATGGATTCAATAGTAACTTGGAGAAGAGATATGAATAAATGTTTGAAGTGGAAAAAATGCAGGGCCATGGGGAAAAAGCAGAGGATTTGCACTAATTTATAGCTCTTATGTTGGATGATCCTATGGGTCAAAACTGGCCTCTGCGGTGCCCTATTTTTACACATTATGATATGATTTAAACTTCCAGTATGGCCTTTGCAATGCAAGTGCATGCTTCCAGTAGGAGGGGTGCCAGACAACATCTTGGTAAAGGAGCTAGTAATCTCTGATTATGCAAAGCAAGAGGATAATGACCTAAATTAGTGTGTAATGCTAATTTGATACCATCGGTGCTACTCTAGAGCTTCAGCCAATGGCTTGTCTTAACCTCATAGAGATAAATGTGTGTTGAGCAGCAGAAGAATAGAATCCCACCAATGCAATTTAAAGGGATCATAAATTATTTAGAGGTTTGTTGTTGCATTATTTCTTCTGGCTGTTTCTGAATTGTAAAGCGTTTTGAATAGCTTTGCATATTTGTTAGAAGGTTCAGTAATCTAAAAGGAGTGGTCTGGATGGTACCAGGTTACTTATTTGGTGACCAGAAGGCTTGTGCACAAACCCATTGTTTCCAGATTTGGATAGGCTGGTAAGGCATCCTGTTGGTATTGAATGTGACTGAGTGAATGAGTGCAGGTCACACAGAACAGGAAAGTATGTAAGGAGATGGAAAAGAAGACATATTCTCAGCAGGAAGCCATGTACGCAGATTATTTTAGGGAGTGGGTCAATTAGCTGGTATTTAACCAATGATGGGTGGGGATGATGAGGTCACCCATTGTTAAGCAGGTAGTCCCTGATTGAGGGATTTGAAAGTGGAGAAGGGGGGAGGGGAACACTTGGAGTCACCCACCTGTTCTTGCTGCCCACTCCTCTTCCCTTTTACTTCAGGTAAACTGAGGTGAGGAGAAATCTCTTCACCTAAAGAGTAGTGAATGTGTGGAATTCACAACCACAGAAAGTAGTTGAGGGCAAAACATTGTCTGATTTCAAGATGAAATTAGATATAGTTCTTGGGGCAAACAGGATCAAGGGATATGGAGAAAGGGGGATTGGGATATTGAAGTTGATGATCAGCCACGATCATAATGAATGCTGGAGCAGGCCCAAGGCTGAATGGCCTACTCCTGCTTCTAGTTTCTATGTTTCCATATGTGAAGTCATTAAACTTCTTCCTGTTTTGCAAGTATGTTCTCGGTGCCATATCCCTGGCATTGAGCACTATGGATTTCTCTTGCTACTGTTTCTGAACAAGTCCTGGAAAACCTCAATTGTGCTTTGTTGAAGAAGGCTGGTGTTCTTCAACAAACCTTGTTGATCCCAACACATAATGCACTCACAACGCACCTTACTTTTAAATAATGCGGGTGAGCTTTAAGTAGAGCTGGTTGGGCCCCTTGCTGATATATGTGGCCAGTGATCAGTGGGAATATAGTGTTCAATTCTGGTTGCCACACTACCAGAAGGATGTGGAGGCTTTGGAGAAGATACAGAAAAGGCTTACCAGGATGTTGCCTGGTATGGAGGGCATTAGCTACGAGGAGAGGTTGGAGAATTTGAGTTTGTTCTCACTGGAACAATGGAAGTTGTGGGACGACCTGATAGAAGTCTACAAGATTATGAGGGGCATGGACAGAGTGGATAGTCAGAAACTTTTTCCCAGAGTGGAAGAGTCAGTTATAAGGGTGCACAGGTTTAAGGTTTAAAGGAGATATAGGAGGCAAGTTTTTTACACAAAGGATGGTGGGTGCCTGGAACTCACTGCTGGGGGAGATTGTGGAAGCAGATAAGATAGTGACTTTTAAGGGGCGTCTGGACAAATACATGAATAGAATGGTAATAGAGGGATATAGTCACTGGAAGGGTATGAGGTTTTAGTTCAGTCAGGCAGCATGGTCAGTGCAGGCTTGGAGGGTTGAAGGGCCTGTTCCTGTGCTGTAATTTTCTTTGTTCTTTGTAATATCAGAGAAGGAAATCCATTGGAAATTGGTGGCATTTAGTGCATTACAGTGCCTCTGACATGAGTGGCACAGTGCTTTGCACTGCAGCTTCACTGCACCAGGAATCTGGGTTTGATTCCCGTCTTGGGTCACTTTCTGCGTGGAATCCACACGTTCTCCCCATGTCTGTGTGGGTTTCCTCTGGGTTTGCTCTGGTTTCCTCCCACAGACCACAAGACATGCTGGTTAGGTGCATTGGCCACGCTAAATTCTCTCTCAGTATACCTGAATAGGCGCCAGAGTGTAGCAACTAGAGGATTTTCGCAGTAACTTCATTGCAGAGATAATGTAAGCCTACTTGTGACACTAATAAATAAAAAAAAACTACTAAATGCAAAAACACAAGCTCATACCATTCCCTTCACTAAATACATGAATTCATATAGCTGGAACAATTGACTAGCTTTAGACTGGGGGGTGGGAATGCAGAGTTCTGTTTTTGTTCACACAGGGCATATGTTTTACATATACAAATTGTTTTCCTTTAAAAACTACCAGATGACCAAAAAGAGTTCCGGCCAACTGGAGCCACTGTTATTCCTAAAAAGGGCCTTTAACGTTATACATCTTAATGCATTTTACGCCAAGGGAAATAAATAGGAATGTTTCTGTGTTTAAAAAAATCTCGATTTAAAGGAATATCTTCTGCAGAAAAAACAGTGGCAAAGTTCTTTTCCCCTCTATTTCTCCTTACCACATATTTGTGTAGCATAACACCTCACATTAAACACAAAGAAAGAGAGAAGTTGCGAGTATCATGTTCTTAAGAGATGCCACCACTTTAGAATCCAGTGAACTAATCTGAAGTACAATAACTATTGTCATGTAAGCAGCAGCCAACTCGCTCACAAAGTCCCAAAACAGAAAATAGAATGAATAATATGTTCATCTGTTTTAGTGGTGATGTTTTAAGAAGCAATGTTGCTCAGGACACTGTAAGAATTCTCTGTACATCCTTAAATAGTGCTGACCTCTGAACTGGACAGAATGCATTTAACTTGTTGTTTGAAAGTTAGCGAGGCATCTTTTGATCTCACCCACTGGTGGACTGGAAATTATTGCCTGTGGTTAACAGACCTTTTAACGATCCAATAAAATGACTAACTCACCTGCAACAATTCCTGCAGTCGGAAGGATTGGAAAATTTAGCCCAACGACTCTGAAAATACAATAATCTCCTAATCCTGTAGTTTGGTAATTCTGTTGAGCAAGGTCAGGTTCTTTGGGAACTGGACCAATTGAGCCTTTGTCCCCTTCAGCATTGGGTCAAACTGCCTGAAGATGCTAGGAATATGATTATATGATTAGGAGTATGTGCTAGGAACTGGAAGGAGTGAATACCTATGGTTGAACACAAGCTGGGCCTATGACTGCGATGCTGCCTCTCCCTTGTGGGTAACAACATATTCATCAGGTGTGAGGTGCTCTCAGCATTGTTATACATGGTGTAGGTCTGGCCCATTTCTCATTTCTGCATTGTGGCGATCACCCAAGCAATCTTCCGCTTTATCTGCAGGTGAAAGCTGGACTGCATTTGCAGGGACAAAATGTACAAACCTCTGTAGAGAGGAAAAGATGTGCCCAACTTTGCCCTCATCCGAATGGCCACCTTTGCGTGCTGCTGCATCAAGCTGTGCATAGACCCTGGGTATGCAAAGTCCAAATGTCACTATCCACTGAGGTTGTTCCTGTCCTGAGTGTTGTAAAGAATGGGCCTGACCACATTGCCACCAAATGTTCGAAGTCGTTGGACTGTCCCGTACCACCAATCCCTTGTGGAAAAGTTTGTGCGGAAAACACCTTTGAACACAAGTCTATCAGGCAGTAGTCTGCATGTAATGTCCTAATGCCCTGCGGGTAAAGGAGGTTGTACATCTGTCAGCTGGTTCCCTGAGCAGATTGTCAGAGTCATTTGGTAGAATGCCTCATTACCAGAACTTTCAAGCAAGCACCACAATACAGCTTGGCTGGTGGTGAGAAAGGTCCTCTCTGTCAAATTGCTCAGAGTCCCAACCCCTCTGAACATTGCCTTCATGGGTGTTGTCGTGAGTAAGAGACTGTTGTTCACCTCATTCTGGAAAGCACCTTTACAAAGAAGGTCTGGAGAGTGATGCAATGGTTTTCGTTGAGGTTCATTCCAAGAAGTTCCACATGCTGCATGGGCTGTTCCCAGGGACGCACACTTAGACAAGCATCAACTACAGCTGGAGAACCATCAGCTGAGTGAACGATGCTCCTTGGGCAGCCCAAAACTTGTTGCTTTTCCTAAGCAAAGAGTTGTCCTCAACCGAGTGTTGCAGACAGGCACATTCTGAGGTCAAGGGCTGCGCACTGAGGGATGGTCTAAAGCTTGGGGCAGCTGCCACAGAGGCACAATGGAGAAAGGTCACTGTCTAAGGCCTTCCAGCTATTGTGCATCAAGTGGCTGGAAAATTTGTACAACTCCTCAGGCTTTGTGCACAATATTGGATCTACTTTGCAAATGCAGGACAATTGAAATGGTATTGAGGCACCTCAGAGCGGTATGTGCTGCATGAAGGAACGTTGAATTCCATTGCACTTTCTGCAGTTTTTCAATCTGAAATGTTTTGCCCCCAGGCTGCATGCCTGACACAAAATGTATATTGAAAATATTAAAAGAATTACCATTGTATACAGGCATTTAAGAGGAAGCATTGTGTAGAGGCATCATATTGTATGGAGACAAATTGAATTTTATGGTACTTTCTGTAATTTTGAAGTTGAAATTTTTTAAACGTATTTTTACAAATTTTATGAATAAATTATGTTTCATAGAAAAGAAACTAACTTTGTGGATTTTTCAGAAGAGACCATTGGACAATAGTCCATAATGTACTGTAAAATAATGGTGACACTGAAACCAATCAGTGTTAGTTATGTATAAACCAATCACCCCACTTAACATGTTTAAACACTCACTCCCTCTACCACTAATGCACAGCCGCAACAGTGTGTACCATCTACAAGGTACACTGCAGCAACTCACTAAGGCACCTTAAGTAGCACCTTCCAAACCTGTGATCACTAGGGACAAGAGCAACAGTACACATGGAGAATCTGTAAGTATCCCTCCAAGTCATACACCATCTTGACTCGGAATGCTGTTCCTTCACTGCTGCAGGAACAAAATCCTGGAACTCCCCTTTCTAAGTGAATCATGGGCTTACCTATACAATATGAACCTGCAGCAGTTCAAGAAACCAGTTCACTTCCAGCCACCCATCATATTTTATACACCTCCCCTGCCCGAAACACAGTGGTGGGACTACATAAACTGGTCTGTTAATTTCACAATCCTTCAAACGGATTGGTTGTATGCTCTATTCACTCAGCTTCTTCTCACCGTGCCAGTCGATACTTTCAGTAAGAAAATGTAGAAACCTAATACACCTAGGCAGGAATACCAGCAGCTGCTGTATTGATGAAGAGTCAGCAACTTGAAATCTTGGGGTGAATTTTATGGGGGATGGTGGCAAATCAGTTGTGAGCAAACCAGCTTTAATAAAGGCTGCCCCACTGCAATCGTACACTTCGAGAAACCTTAACAAGGTCAGCGTGAGACTTCCAGCCCTCAAGCTGCAGGCCAATCTGATTCGCTGAGAGCTCTCGCAGTCCCAGCAGCGCTAGAATACAGTAGTGGTTGCTGCTGGTACTGCACGACATCCCATGTTAAAAGTAACAGTGTGGATCCTGAAGTCAGGAAGCCTGGCTTTTCCTTTCCTGGGCACACTATGGCTAACTGTAGCAGCTTAGTGCCATCTGGATTGGCTGATTTGATCAGATGGTAATCTTGTTTTGTTTATTTGCAAACGCAGAATCCAATGACAAAATTACATCAAAACCCAACATTTTAGTTTCAGTTTATTTATTAGTGTCACAAGTAGCCTTACATTAACACTGCAGTGAAGTTATTGTGAAAACCCCAAGTCGCCACACACTGTTTGGGTACACTGAGGGAGAATTTAGCATGGCCAATGCACCTAACCAGTACTGTGCCACCGTGCTGTCTTTAATCTACATAAAAAACCAGAGCTTCAAATGTAAGACATTCAGTCCAATGTGTGTTCTGTTGGTGAAAAGTCCAAAGATGTGTGGGTTGGGTTGATCGGCCATGCTAAGAAATTGCCTCTTAGAGTGCAGGGTAGCGGAGGTTAGAAGGATTAGTGGGTATGATATGGGGGTAGAGCCTGGGTGGGAATGTGTTTGGTGCAGACTCGATGGGCCGAAAGGCCTCTTTCTGCACTGTAGGGTTTTATGATTCTATGAAAGTGGTCCAAAACTAATCCGTCTCCTGAGCTCTTTCCTCGTGGTGCTGTATCTTTAGACAATTTACTTTTCCCTTAAAAGAAGCAAATGGTTCTTACCTTGTGGTGAAGCATACTGTAGCAGACTGCTGTATAAAGACAATTCCTGTATGTTCTCTCTTCACCCTCACTGACAATATTAAATTGATGGCCCCTCACCATTGCTACCCCAACCAGAGAAAGTTGCCTTTATGCTCTGTGATCTTAAAGCCTCTATTAAATAAAAGTGCAGGCTTTGATTCATCGGTTTTGGGAGACAAGAGTAGAAACCCTTTTTGCTGGATAATGAGATCTCCAGGGTATTATTCTGAAGACTTTGCAGAATACTACATAGGATACTCTCTCCTAGGAATTAAGATTCATTTCATAAGTAAAAGCAAAATGCTGGAAATCTGAAACAAAAACACAAAATGCTGGAAAAACTCAGCATGCCTACCAGCATCTGTGAAGGGAGAGATATTCTGGAACATTTCAGGTCTGTGTGACTCTTCTTCAGAATATATTATTATTATTAATTTCATAAGGTCCATTTTCCTGCAAATCAGTGATAATCAATTACCCCTGGTTTATTCAGACACAGAGATCCAGCAAGTCAGGGCATAAGGTAAAGATTTCAAGCCCAGAGAAGCAGTCTGTCATGGGCTCAATGGACTGAAGTCCTCTTTCTGCACTATAGGGATTCTATGATTCTATACCCAGGGAACCAGTCCATCACGGGTCTACCCGGGGAACCAGTCCGTCACGGGTCTACCCGGGGAACCAGTCCGTCACGGGTCTACCCGGGAAACCAGTCCGTCACGGGTCTACCCGGGAAACCAGTCCGTCACGGGTCTACCCGGGGAACCAGTCCGTCACGGGTCTACCCGGGGAACCAGTCCGTCACGGGTCTACCCGAGGAACCAGTCTGTCATGGGTATATCTTAGATATTTCCCAGTGTTCCTGAGAGTGGTATCTGTGGCTGTTGGATGTATGCTGAATTGGGTGATGGTACAAAAGGAAGGATACATCTGCATTTATGAAGCATCTTTAATGACTTCCGATGATCCCAAAGTACTTCACAACCACTGAAGTGCCCTGGAAATGTTGCAATGTAGGAAATAGCAGTCAATTTGTACAGCAAACTGCCATCAACAGCATTGTGATTCTGACTGGATTGCTTGTTTTTAGATATGTTGATTAAGGGATAAACATTAGCCAGGCCATTAGAGATAAATCCCCTGCCCTTCTTCAAAATCACCTGAAAGCAACTTGAAAGGAGGTGAAGATAAAGAATGTGAGGAGGATGGTTACTTTAAGCAGTAGATTTGGGGGGATGATTGTTACTGCAAATTTTACTGCAAAAGGTGGAACTCACTATAAAGTTCTGCAAACCTCATGCAAAGCTTCTCACTCTGGCCTTTCTAAAATCTGTGATGCCTACACATGATTGATGGCACTAATCTTGTGGGTCATATCCTTCCCACTCACTCCACGCTCTCCCACCTTTACTTTGTTCTCTGCTGCTGCATTTAAAATGTAAACAGAAGAATGCCAGGTGGGAATCCTGTGTTGTTTTCAGAACATGTTGTTTTGGGTTGGGGGTGGGTGCCGGGTAGTGAAAATTTCCTGGTGACTCAACAGGTCCTTAAGTTTTCAGAGGCATAGGTGCACTGGAATAAAGATTGCTCCACAATATTACTGCAATCACTCTCCATCGCTTCTTCAGGCTATAGACTGCAAAGTAAATTCATTTCACTCATGACACTCCGCCTCATTGTTAATCACCCATTCAAACTTTGTGTCATCTACCAACTTACTAATCCTACCCCCCACAAAGTCATCAATGTCATTTATATAAATGACGAATAATAGGGAGCCCAACATGGATCCCTGTGGTACACCACTGGACACTGGCTTCCAGTCACTAAAGTTGTCTTCTGCCATCACCCTCTGTCTTCTACAAGTGAGCCAAATTATCCTGTATCCAATGTGAATTTAAAAAAGTAAAAGTTTATTTATTAGTCACAAGTAAGGCTGACATTAACACTGCAGTGAAGTTACTGTGAAATTCCCCTTGTCGCCACAGTCTAGTGCCTGTTCAGGTCAATGCACCTAACCAGCACATCTTTCAGAATGTGGGAGGAAACCGGAGCATCCAGAGGAAACCCACATAGAAATGGGGAGAACATACAAACGCCACATAGACAGTGATCCAATCCAGGGATCAAACCTGTGTCCCTGACACTATGAAGCAGCAGTGCTAACCACTGTGCTACTGTGCTACCGTGTTGCCCTGGATTTAGAAATTTAGAAAAAGAATTTACCTTCTTTACAAGACTCCTATGTGGGATCTTGTCAAAGGTTTTGCTGAAATCTATGTAAACTACATCAAATTATAAAGAGAGGCTGGATCGACTGGGACTTTTTTCTCTGGAGCATAGAAGGTTGAGGGGTGATCTTATAGAGGTCTATAAAATAATGAAGGGCACAGATGAGCTAGATAGTCAATATCTTTTCCCAAAGGTAGGGGAGTCTAAAACTAGAGGGCATAGGTTTAAGGTGAAAGGGGAGAGATACAAAAGTGTCCAGAGGGACAATTTTTTCACACAGAAGGTGGTGAATGTCTGGAACAAACTGCCAGAAATAGTAGTCGAGGTGGGTACAGTTTTATCTTTTAAAAAGCATTTAGATGATTACATGGGTACGATGGGTATAGAGGGATATGGACCAAGTGTGGGCAATTGGGATTAGCTTAGGGGTTTTAAAAAAAAAGGGCGGCATGGACAAGTTGGGCCGAAGGGCCTGTTTCCATGCTGTAAACCTCTATGACTCTAAATGTACTACCCTCGTCTACATACCTGGTCGTCACCTCAAAAAATTCAATCAAATTTGTTAGGCACGACCTCCTTCTGACGAAGCCATGCTGACTATCCCTGATCAAACTTTGCCTCTCCATGTGGAGATAGATGCTCTCCTTCAGAAGGTTTACTAACAGTTTCCACTAACATGAGACTCGCTGGCCTATTCCCTGGGTTATCTCTTCAAACCTTCTTAATTAGTGGAGCTATAATAGCTGTTCTCCAGTTGTCTGGCACCTCCGCTTGTGGCAAGAGAGGAATTGAAAATTTGGGTCAGATCCCCTGCAAACTCCTCCCTTGCCTCCCACAGCAGCCTAGAGAAGAATTCATCTGTACCTAGCTATTTATCCACTTCTAAGGTTGCCAACACCTCTGACACCTTATCCTTCCCTATGTCAATTTGCTCAAGTCTCTCTCCCTGAGCTCCATACCATTATCCTCACTCACTTTGATGAAGTATTCATTCAACGCTCTACAAATGACATGTGGCTCCACCCACAGTTTGCCCCTTTGGTCCTACTCTTTCCCTGGTTATCCTCTTTCCATCAATATACTTATAGAATATATTGGGATTTTCCTTACATTTACCAGCCAAAGCTTTCTCATGTTCCCTGTTTGCATTCGTAATTGCTTTCTTAAGCTCCACCTGCACTTTCTATACCTCACTAATGCCTCCACTGAATTGCTCCCCTTGTCCTTTTCCTTTCTTTTCCTTCTCATTGTATTCTGAGTATCTGTGATCATCCATGGTCCCCTGGGCTTGTTACTCCTACCTAGAGGGAACATGCTGGGTGTGCACCCTCCGCATGTTCTTTTTGAATGCCCCCCCACTGTTCTTTTATAGATTTTCCCATTAGTAGCTTTTCCCAGTCTATCCTGGCCAGATCCTGTCTTATTGTAGTAAAATCCACTCTCCCCCAATCCAAAATGTTTCTTTGTTTAGCTTGAAAGTTTTCTTGTCCATAATAAGCTTAAATTGTGCCATGTGGTTATGAGGGACATAGGTGGGTAAAGGGGCATGTATTTGTGTAAGGGCCCATGGAGTGAGTAGAGAGGCATGTGCTGGCAGAGGTCATGTGAGGATGCAATGGGGTGGTGAGTGAAAGGAACAAGGCAGTATAGGTTGGTATGGATGGTGTGTGGAGAGTGTATGGGTGTGCAAGGAGGTGAGGGGGGGCTGGGACATTTTCTTCTTTTTTAAAAATTTAATGCAATATAGTGTCAGATCATTGAGGCAGACTGTCCATTTGATCTGCTGTTGCACCAGGCAGCTTTCACAATCATTCTGTGAGGGGAGGTCGAGTGCATGTTATTGCTTTAATTTGGGGTTACTGTCTTTAAACTCACAAAAATCTACTGCTGGATTCTTTAATTAGAAGACTCATTGCAAAGATGTGAAAAGACATATTATTACCATATAAAACATATTTATCATAGACAGTAAGAGAGCAGATGCATTCTGTCCAAAACATTATCTCATGTGCACAGTTATGTACTTTCCAACAATGATCATTTATATTGATTAGGAGTGTGACTCATGGCTGATGATTTAGCTACTTTGTCGAAAAACATTGTAATCCTAATTGTAATTCTTACACAAGTGCTGTGGTAAGAAGTCTCACAACACCAGGTTAACGTCCAACAGGTTTATTTGTTCTTACTGAGACTTCTTACTGTTCTTACCCCAGTCCAATGCCGGCATCTCCACATCTAATGCTATGGCTAGTGTTACTACCTCAGTGTAGAGCTGGGATTAATATAGAATCATTCTAGCTCATACCATAACATTTCACACAAATATGAAATGACAACCCTTATATACCTGGCCGAGACAAAAAAACTCACAACACCATAAAAATGTCTTTTTTTGAGCGTGGTAAACTTCGACTTGCATTAAGTAACTCTGTTACTCATTGATCATGAATAAGGAGCAGTATATGCATGTAATGATAATAACACAGTCCAATTTGCTTAAGTAAGAGACTTCAAAGCATTTATTATAAATTTATACCTTCAACTGTACATTAAGTGAATGTTGGATAGAACTATTTCCCTCACCTCCCTCGTCCAGTTGTTTGCCTTTTGTGCTTTCTCAAGGGACATGTTAGGAGTTAAAGAAAGACAGCTGAAACTGTTTAAATATGAAATAATTTTTCTTAAAAATCCTGGAATGAAATACTACAACCAGTATAAAAGGAAAGCTATAAAGATTGTTCACATTACCTATAAATTACCAGCAGTGGTTTTACCCCAGGATATCAGGAAATAAATTTACAGTGAGGACGACTATCAGGAAAATCAGTAAAAAGTCAATGTGATTCATTGACATTTGGCTCTGATGGGAAATCGTGGTAAAAAATAAATGACCTTATTAAAAGAGACAGAGTTTTGGATTTCTGGGGTCCTGTAGTCCACTGCTGTACAGTGCTCTGCATAAAGGAATGATAAAATAAAACCATAAGAATGTTTGAGTTCTTGAAGAAACCGTTTGGCCCAACAAGCCTGTGATCTTTGATTGATCACATTTCCATCTATTTGCCTTCCCACCAGAGGGTAGCTTTTCTGTCGGGCAGGATCAGTCCTAACAGCAAGTTTTAGGTGATCTGGGGACTGGAAAATAGCATGGCATTCATTTCCCCCCTCTCCACTGTGGGCCTTTATGTAGGGAGAGCCCTGCTCTCGCACAGAATATGTAAGATCTCCATTAATAGATACAGTCTGAAGCAAATGAAGTCTCCTGTGATTTGGCATTCTCAATGTCAGATTCCTGCTGTGTGCAGAATCTTACTCTATCCAATAGGTATTATAGACCAGTCGTGTCTTGGTCTGCGAGGGAACACTTTATATTAAAGGTGAATTGCTACAGTTTAGAGGGCTGCAGCTTAAGTTGTCATATTGGTATATCCTTCAGCATTCCTCTGTCCGTGAGTTTTCTGGAGGAAAGGAAAAGAATGAAAGAATCCAAGCAAGGTCATTTGCACCAGATGTGTTCTAGCCCACTAATCAATTGACTCATGCAAACAGAGTCCCAATGCAGGAACTTTGGGCTTGAGAACTATCTGAACAGAACTGATTTCAGGACTACAGCAACTACACAGAGAGGCAACAATGCAGGTATCACCAGCTAAAAACTAACCTGCAGTCAGTCTTTGCCATGAGCATGGCACTGCCAGTTGGGGTGAAAATGCCAACTTACAACATTAACAGTGATTTGATGCATCAAGCAATTTATTGTTGTTTATTTCACTAGGGTAAATGACCTGTCAGTTTGCCTCACTCCATAATACAAAACCATTCAACAAAGGACACAAAAACACAGCACAAGAAATAGAAGCAGAAATAGGGCCCCAGGCCCTTCAAGCCTGATTTGCCATTCAATACGATCATGGCTGATCTATACTGGCTTCAACTCCTTTTCTGTGCCATTTCTCCATAGCCCCCCTATTTCTCAATCTGGCAAATATTTATCCACCTCCATTTTGGATACTTCCAATGTTCCAGCCTCAACCATCCTTTGGGGCAGAGAATTCCAGATACTCACCATCCTCTTGGAGAAGAAATTTCTACGCACCTCAGTTTTAAGTGACTGGCCCTTTATCTTGTAGCCATGTCCCCTTAGTCGAGACTCTCTCACTAGTGAAAACATCTCACCATCTGCTCTGTCAAGCCCCCTCAGGATCTTATATGTTTGAATAAGGTCACCACTCACTCTTCTGAACTGCAAGGAATACAGGCTCAGACTACTTAGTATCTCTTGGTAGGACAACCCTCTCATCTCAGGAATTAGCCTGATGAATCTTTTTTGGATTGCCTCCAATGTTATTATACTCCTTCCTAAGGTAAAGGGACCAAAACTGTACACAATATTCCAGGTGAGGCCTCACCAACACCCTGCACAATTGCAAGAAAACCTCCCTATTTTTAAATTCCAACCCCTTTGCAATAAAGGCCAAAACGTCGTTTGCCTTCCTCACTACTTGTTGGACCTGCCTGTTAGTTTTATGTGATTCATGCACTAGAATACCTAGATCCCTCTGTATTTCGCTCATCTACAGTCTCTCTCTGGTTAGATAATAATTTGCTTTTTGATTCCTTCTACTGAAGTGCAGGACATCACACTTCCCCACATTTGCCAGGTTTTTGCCCAGTCACCCTATCTATCTATATCCCTTTGCAGAATCAAAATATCCCAATGCCTCCAACTTGCAGGATAGGCCAAGGATCCAGGAGTAGTTGATAATGCCCATGTGGTCATCAAGTACTAGCTTCCTGCTCCTCATCCTGGATAAATCCACTTGCTGTTGTGCCCCACCTGGTCCTAATTCATGAAGGAAACACATTCTCCATTATTCAGTGGCTTCCAAAGGTTGATGAGAAAAATGCAGCTTGCTGTCAGGAGGCAGTTTTGTTGTGGGCCACTGTCTGTGCCAGCAAACTGCTCTTCCAAGGTGACAATAACAGCAACTAATGTATTTTAGAATTCTGGCTGCAAAAAATACTTAGAAATAAAACATCCAATAAAAGATACTAAGGGGATCTCTTTTATCCAGTTTTGGAGTAGGAATGGTCCAGTACTTTCTGCTCCACTTATTTTAGAGGAGGTGGACTGCTTGATGGCAGGATCTTATTACAGTATGTAAATAGAGGGTATAAATAGGAGTACAGCGCCATTTTCAGGTGAGTTATTGTAGGAATGTGCAGTGCTTGGACATAGTTAATATTATTGGTGCATGATGGTCATTAACAGCATTTCTTTGCAGGAAAACTCACCTGGAATTACCGGGGTCCTTGGATTTTGCGTGAAACAAACAATTGCTTTATTAATACAAAGGCTTTTTGACTTGGTGGCGGGAGGGGGGTTCTTTCGGGTAAGGCTTTTTAACTTGGGCATTGTTACATTTCTTGAAGTTACTCCAAAACCTTCAGGAATCGTTGTGATGTAGTGGTTGCTGCTGAACATGGGTTATCTTGACCACTCCATCCATTTTTTTTATTCATTTGTCAGACATGGGCCTCACTGGCTGGCCAGCATTTATTGCCCATCACTGGTCACCCTTGAGAAGGTGGTGGTAAGCTATCTTCTTGAAATGCTGTAGTCCACAAGCTGTGGGTTGACCCACAATGTCACTAGGGAGGGAATTCCAGGATTTTGACCCAGCAACTGTGAAGAAATAATCATATATTTCCAAGTCAGGATGGTGAGTGATTTGGAGGGGAACTCACAGTGATGGTGTTCCCATGTATCTGCTGCCCATGTCATTCTCTATGGAAGTGGTCATGGGTTTGGAAGGGACTGTTTAAGAATCCTTGGTGAATTGTTGCAGTGCATCTCGTAGATAGTTAACACTGCTGCTACTGAGTGCGGTGGTGGAGGGAGCAAATATTTGTAGATGTGGTACCAGTCAAGTGGGCTGCTTTGTCCTGGATGGTGTCAAGCTTCTTGAGCGCTGTTGGAGCTGCATCCATCCAGGCAAGTGTGGAGTATTCCATCACACTCCTGACTTGTGTTGGATTTGGTGGATAGGCTCTGGGAAGTTAGGAGGTAAGTTATCGCCGCAATATTCCTAACTTCTGACCTGCTCTTGTAGCCATTGTATTTATATGGTGAATCCAATTGAGTTTCTGGTCAACGGTAACTTCAAGGATGTTGACAGTGGGGGATTTAGTGATGATTACACTATTGAATGTCAAGAGGTAGTAGTTTTAGGAATCAGTAGCTGACGCTCATGGAGCTGCTAAGAAAATAGGAGGGATGTTTTCAGGCATCCTTACCCTGTCCCAGAGTCATTTACCTGAGTCAACTGAGTAACAATGTGTAGGATGTGGGTGTGCTTTGCTAAAGAGGGTGGTGTGGAATGGTTTCTGTGGATCTGCTGGTGATGTTACTGTTGGAGCAGAAGCAGATACAACATAATTCCCAGCATATCTGGTCCACTTTGCATGTTGTGTTAGTAACTGCAAAGTTAGAGTGGGTGCTGGTGCACTCTTTGGGAGGGTTGCCACTTCGATTTGTGTGACTACAAGGTTCAAGTCATTCAATAAATCTCAACTAGAGGGTCAAGTATTGGGACATCATGGGAATGGTAAGCAGTAACTGATGAGTGGTAGGAGTAATGAAACAGCAGGTTGTCACACTGTTTGAGGAGAGAGAAAAAGTAACGGAACTATCCAAATACCTAGTTACTCCTGGCCTCTTCTCCAAAACTCCTTCTCCTCTTGTGGTCATAATCTCCATGCCAGACACTTCTTCACCCCATATATTCTCTGGGAAACTTGGCGCATGATTTTTTATTCTTTGAAAGATGAAAGCATTTTTGTTACCCCACACAGCTTTAGCCTCCAGTTGTTTAAAGACGGATGTCATGCCAGATATCAGTCAATGCCTTTTGAATCTATGAGTTGGGAATATAGGAATTGTGAGATGAGAAAAGGCTAAGGTTTAACTGTTTGTTTTTGGTAATCACATAATTCAATCACGGAGTTGTTGTTTAATTATACAAAGTCATTTCAGTCAATTAGTCTAAAATGCACCCAAACGTGAGGCAAGGGAAAACCTTGGACCTTTTTGGGAACTTAGATCCAAAGTCATCTATTTCTCCTAACACCTGTCATCTGTCAAATCTCAAATTCTAATTTACTCAAAATATTATTTGTAATGATTGCCTCATTGGCCTTCACTGGTAACTTATTTCACCTTTATCTACACTTGCAATTTAAAAAATGTTCCTTGACTTCTTTCCTTAATCCAATTCATTCTTTTTTAAGATGTGCCCTTAATAGTTGAAACCTTTGTCACAGTGAAAACTTGCCAACATTGGCTCTGCATAATTTTGAAAACTTCCAACTAAGCAATTTCCAAGTTCCTTCTTTCCAAAAGAATGAGATCAACATCTTCAATTCTTCCAAATCATGAAAAAAAACTTGAATTTATGCAGCAAGTTTTACAACCACATGATATTCCAAAGCATTTTTACAGCCAATGAAATGTTTTTGAAGTATAATAGTCACTGTTGTGATGTAGGCCAATTTTGCAGAGGCTTACTTACTCAGAGCAAGATTCCACAAACAGCAATGAGGTAAAGGGACAAGTGTTGGTCAGGATACCTGGAGAACTCCCTAGATCTTCTTCAGATATTGTTGTGTTATCTTTTGTATTTGCCTGAGAAGACAGACACCTAGGGCAGGATTTTCCAGCCAAGCTCACCCCAATTTCCATCTTGAAACTTAGTGAACCAGATGGGTTTATGTAACAGTTGACAATGGTTGCAAGGTCCCATGGTTGCATGTTCCCAATGGTGGGGGAGTCCAGAACCAGGGGTCACAGTTTGAGAATAGGGGGCAACCCTTTAGAACTGAGGTGAGGAGAAATTTCTTCACTCAGAGGATGGTGAATGGTAGGAATTCACTACTTGCCACACAAGAGACTGATTTTCATCTGTGCCCATAATGCATCTTTTCCTGGAACAGGTCGCTAACTTGGTGCCAGAGGCTTGTAGCTTACAAAGAACAAAGAACAAAGAACAACCCAGCACGGGAAACAGGCCCTTCGGCCCAACAAGCCCGCGCCGCCGCATCACCCTACACCTATTCTACCCTGCGTGTCTACGAATAGAACCCCTGACTTAGCCAGATTCAGGGGAGAATAGTGTCAATTTGGTAAAACCAATCAGCCTAAGAGCACATCTTTGGGGTGTGGGAGGAAACCGGAGCGCCTGGAGGAAACCCACGCATCCGCAGGGAGAATGCACAAACTCCCACAGACACAGGCCCAAATCCATGTATCTGCACAGCTAGCAGTGCTAGTCACCGAGCTGTTGCGGCGCCCTTCTACCGGTCCAGGATCAAGCACACACACCGACACGAAGTACTAGGCCACTCCTGGAACCTCCAAGAGTAGCCCACGCACGACCCACCGTGTGCATGCCCCTTGTTTGACAACGAGGTGGACCTCCACCTGCGGAATAAAAGACAAAAACGTTAATCACAAGCCTTTCCGGTCTCTCCCGAGGTTCTAACCCTTATTTAATACCCCTACCATAACCCTCCATCCTCGTTTCACTCATGTGCCTATTGAACTGAACCTTAAACGAGTCCAACGTTCCCGCCTCCACCACCCTACTCGGTAGCACGTTCCATACCCCCACAACTCTCTGCGTAAAGAACCTTCCTCTCATATCCAAATTATATCTCTCCCCCCTCACCCTTAAATCATGTCCTCTTGTATTTGTTACCAATCTAGGGAGCAGTCTCTCACTATTGACTCTGTCTATTCCCTTCAGTATCTTATATACCTCTATCATGTCCCCCCTCAATCTCTGTCTTTCCAAGGAGAACAGTCCCAGTTTCTCCAACCTTTCCTCGTACCCCAGCCCCTCCATGCCAGGCAACATCCTGGTAAACCTCCTCTGCACCCTTTCCAGAGCCTCCACGTCCTTCCGGTAGTAAGGTGACCAGAACTGGACGCAGTACTCCAAATGCGGTCTAACCAACGTTCTATACAACTGAAGCATTAGACAGCAGCTTTTAAACTCTACCCCCCTTCCTATAAAGGCTAGCATTCCATAAGCCTTCCTGACAACATTCTCCACTTGTGTCGCAACCTTCATGGATTTGTGAACCTGCACTCCCAGGTCCCTCTGTGTTTCTATACTCCTAATTTGTATACCTTTAATCACATAGCTCCTCTCTACATTATTCCTTCCAAAATGCATCACCTCGCATTTGTCAGGATTAAATTCCATCTCCCACCTATCTGCCCACTGCACCAACCTATCTATATCCTGTTGTATCACCTGACATTCCACCTCAGTATCTGCCAACCCTGCCATCTTGGTGTCATCAGCAAACTTGCTGATCACACCACCTACGCTCTCTTCCAAGTCATTTATGTATACTACAAAGAGGAGAGGTCCCAGTACTGAGCCCTGCGGCACACCACTGGTCACTGGCCTCCAGCCCGAAAAGGACCCTTCCACTACTACTCTGTCTCCTATTGCCTAGCCAGTTTTCAATCCACCTAGCTACCTGACCTCGTATCCCATGCGCCTTAACCTTTTCTACCAGCCTACCATGAGGGACTTTGTCAAACGCCTTACTGAAATCCATATAGATGACATCAACGGCTCTCCCATCGTCAACCGTTTTTGTCACCTCCTCAAAGAATTCCACCAGATTCGTAAGGCAAGACCTCCCTCTAACAAAGCCATGTTGCGTATCCCCAATCAGACCGCAACGCTCCAGATGCTCATACATCCTACCCCTAAGTACTTTTTCCATTAATTTCCCTACCACCGATGTCAAACTCACCGGTCTATAATTTCCAGGGTTATCCCTACTACCTTTTTTGAACAGCGGTACCACATTTGCTACCCTCCAGTCTTCTGGGACCTCACCTGTGTCCAAAGAAGAGACAAAGATTTGCGCCAGAGGCCCAGCAATTTCATCTTTCACCTCCCTAAGCAGCCTGGGATAAATACCATCAGGCCCCGGAGCTTTATCCGTCCTTACACTACCTAAAAGCCCTAGCACTTCCTCCCTCGTAATAGATATTTCCTGCAACTGATCCTCAGCTCCCTCTAACAGACCGCACGATTCCAACCCCCTCTCCTTCGTGAATACCGACGCAAAGTATTCATTCAGGAGCTCCCCCATTCCCTCCGACTCAATACATATCTCCCCACTTTTGTCCCTAAGAGGACCAATTTTCCCTCTAACTACTCTCTTGCTCCTAATATAGGAATAAAATGCCTTCGGATTTTCCTTAATCCTACCAGCCAAAGCCATTTCATGCCCTCTCTTCGCCCTTCTAATTCCCCTTTTTAGCTCCCTCCTACTCTCTCTATATTCCTCCAGCGCACTCTCCGTACCCAGTCGTTTCGACCTAACATACGCCTCCCTCTTCTTCCTGACCAAGTCTTCAATACCCCCTGTAATCCACTTGAGGAATGCCACTTCACACCAAGCCTAGCTGAGCAGGAATCCGTTCCAATCTTACTGCCTAACATTGGCCTGTGCTGGAAGGATTTGCAGGTTGATTCTCAATATGTTTGAGTATGCTATGAACACATCATTCTTGGCCACCAAGTCCTGGGGTGGGACTCAAACTCTGAACTTCTGGTTCAGAGGCAGGGACGCTACCCACTGCTCCACAAAACCTCTCCCTTTGAGAAAGGCTGGTCTATTATTGGGCCAGCGAGATTTTCCAACTAAGGCTGGGACTCAGCAAAATCGAGATCTGGTATTTGTCAGGGTTGTTGAAATGGACCTGCATAATAGTCTGGGCAGGAGTCTGTGAAACAGCTAAGAGAGTTAGGTCCTTATTACTTTCTTACTTAAATTGATTTTCATTTTAAATTGAGTTAGCGGGGACTATTATGAGCACTAATTGTCTCTTTAAAACTCCCCCTGGATGTTAGCTGCTTCTGGCCTCATTGCAGACTGAGCTACCTTTTCCTAACTAAAACTCTGATTTACAACAGAACTGCCTTGTTGCTCAGTATAAGATTAGACTAATGTTCAAATCCAGCACTACCCACTGTTTAAAAAAAATCAAAGCAATGATTGATGTTTTGACTGTGCAGCGGAGAGAAGTGTGGTTCTGCCAATAGACAAATGATGCTGTCAAAAATGTGGAATAAGAGTCAACTCCAGGGTTAGGAAGGAAAGTGTCTGTGTGATGGGGATACATAAGAGGAGGATAAACTACAGCCAAGGCAAATTACTATTGGCTCAACTGTGAAATTTGACTCCGTAGACACTTACTTCATGGATGAGGCAATGTGCAATTCATGCAGCTTGTGAAAAAAAAGTGTTTATCTTCCAAAGAAACCGAAAATAGAAAACCAAAGGTAATAAATGGTAATTAAGGGATTGGGAGTAAGAGGAACGTGTCATTGTTTTTTGTCCAAAATTGTGTCTGAAGATTTGTTTAAGTATCACCTCATACTGGCACAATAGAACCCATTGCATCTACATTCATATTGGATTAAATGGTGCAATTGAATCCTCTTTAGTGACTACAGCCAATTTTTAAGAGAATAACAGAGCAACAACAAATACAAGTCAGGAAAATTAACGCAAAGCTAGGGAAGATGAAATTAATTAGGGAGCACAAAAGCCTCATCAAAATCAGACTTTAAGGAGGTTCTTAAAGGATAAGATGGAAATGAGTAGAGGAATGAATTTAGAGAGGGAATTCAAGTACCTTCTCCTTATTTGACCACCACAACTTGTTTCATCGTCTCACCTTTCCTGTAAAAATATTATTCCCTGCTCAGCTCCTCAAAATTCTTTAGTCACCTGAGGGCAAAACATATGAGGCTGGACAGAAGGAAAGCGATTGAATCATAATCAGAACAATGTCAATAAGGATTGTGGAACTAGTGTTTTTTTTGGAGTTGGGATAGGTGAAGAATTCTTGAAAATCCAGAGATGTATAACTGGTGGCTGATCTAATATCATGCATTTTATATCATGTCCCAAAATCAAAATGACCCCCAACACTTGCCTGCAGATTCCATACTCCTGCCATTGTCTCTGGTTGAACAAACTTGCTTGAAATCTATTGAACCCTGAGTTGTACTTCCAACAACTCAGTGTATATGGATGTATACTGGTGTATATGGATTTTGGTAAAATGTTTGATAAGGTTCCCCATGGTAGGCTACTGCAGAAAATGCAGACGCATGGGATTGAGGGTGATTTAGCAGTTTGGATCAGGAATTGGCTAACTGATAGAGGACAGAGGGTGGTGGTTGATGGGAAATATTCAACCTGGAATATTTGGTGTGAAAAGTGGTGTACCTCAAGGATCTGTTTTGGAGCCACTGCTGTTTGTCATTTTTATAAATGACCTAGATGAGGGTGTAGAAGGATGGTATAGTAAATTTGCTGACGACACCAAAGTCGGAGGAGTTGTAGACAGTGAGGATGGATGTTACAGTTTGCAGACAGACATAGGTAAAGTGCAGAGCTAGGCCGGGAGATGGCAAATGGAGTTTAAAACGGAAAAGTGTGAGGTGATTCATTTTGGTAAGAGTAACAGGAGTGCAGAATATAGGGCTAATGGAAGGACTCTTAGTAGTGTTGACGAGCATGACGGTGTACATGTGCATAGCTCCCTGAAAGTTGGCACCCAGGTTGATAAGGTTGTTAAGAAGGCGAATGGTGTGTTAGCTTTTATTGGTAGAGGGATTGAATTTCGGAGCCGTGAGGTCATGTTGCAACTGTACAAAACTCTGGTGCCGCCGCACTTGGAGTATTGCGTACAGTTCTGGTCGCTGCATTATAAGGAAGATGTGGAGGCATTGGAAAGGGTGCAGAGGAGGTTTACCAGGATGTTGCCTGGTATGGTGGGAAGGTCTTATGAGGAAAGGCTGAGGGACTTGCGGTTATTTTCATTAGAGAGAAGAAGGTTACGAGGTGACCTAATTGAGGCATACAAGATGATCAGAGGATTAGATAGGGTGGACAGTGAGAGCCTTTTTCCTCAGATGGTGATGGCTAACACAAGGGGACATAGCTTTAAATTAAGGGGTGGTAGTTATACATCGGATGTCAGAGGTAGGTTCTTTACTCAGAGGGCAGTAAGGGCGTGGAATGCCCTGCCTGCAGCAGTTGTGGACTTGCCAACTTTAAGGGCATTCAAATGGTCAGTGGATAGGCATATGGATAACATTGGAATAGTTTCGGTTAGAGGGTCATTAGTTTGGTTCCACTGGTCGGCGCAACATTGAGGGCCGAAGGGCCTGTACTGCGCTGTAGTGTTCTATATTCTAACCTTAAATTCACTGCATCATGAAGGTTGTCTACTTCCACCACCATAACTTGCCTCTCTCTGTCCATCTGATGCTCTCATCCTTTTACCACCTCTGGACTATTCCAATGCACTCCTTAGTCAGCCTCTTTTCTCCGTGTTTTATCGATATTAGTTCATCCAAAACTTATCACCCCAGTTTATCCCACTTCCCCCTCGGTATTTTCATTGCTGATTTACGCTGGCTCCTACACTGGCTATGGGTGGCACAACGGCAGAGTGGTTAGCACTGCTGCTTCACAGCGCCAGGTACTCGGGTTCAATTCCACTCAGGTCACTGTCTGAGCGGAATCTACACATTTCTCCCCACGTCTACGTGGATTTCCTCCAAATGCTCTGGTTTCCTCCCACAGTCCAAAAGACGTGCTGGTTTGGTGCATTGGCCGTGCTAAATTCTCTCTCAGTATATTCGAACAGGTGCTAGAATGTGGTGACTAGGGGATTTTCACAGTAACTTCATTGTAGTGTTATGATAAACCTACTTGTGACATTAATAAGCTTGTAACTAATAAATAAACTTTAAAAATGTTCCCAGTGCTTTGTTGCCTCCAATTTAAACCGTGCTCCCTTCATGGCCTTAAACCCACTTATGTCTGTAACCAGTTACAACCCTACACAGCTCCAAGAACTTTGCAAGAATCTAACTGTGGCTGCTTGTGCATTGCCTAGCATCCACCCTACCAATGGTGATTGTCCTTCGGTTGCTCAGGCCCCAGACGGCAAGTTTCCTCCTTAAGCTGCTGCTTCACTGTCTCTCTGTCTACCTTTATGGCACTCCTTCAAATCTATCCCTTTGGCAAAGGCAATGGGTGCAATCTTATCAGCTGTTCACACCACGCTCCGCTGCAGTGAAGTCTGAGAAATTGGTGGCCAGATGAATTTCCCTTCATTGCAGTAGGATGGGAAAATCCCATGAGTGGTGGTAAGATTCTGGCCAATATCTCCTTCTTTTACTCAATGTTCATTTTTGTCCAATTCCACATCTGTTTGGTGCCTGTGGTGTTTTTTTTTCTACATTAAAGGCTCCATTTATTGTTGTAACCAAGAGGGTTTTGATGTTGAATAAAAACCTCATCTATGCTGGAGAAAAAGAAATGCTGGGTAAATTCACTGCTGGCCCTCATTTAAATGCACCAATCAAACTTCCTACTTGTTCCAGGTGGGAAGTCAGTATGACCCTGAGGCCATCCAGCAATCAGGTAGTTCCATGGGATCGGATGTTGGGTCCATGAGGAAAGAAATCTTGTGAGGAGCCATGAAGCATGAAGTTAAAGTTTATTTATTTGTCACAAGTAAGGCTTACATTAACACTGCAATGAAGTTACTGTGAAATTCCCCTAATTGCCACACTCCAGCACCTGTTCAGGTCAATGCATTGAACCAGCATGTCTTTCAGACTGTGGGAGGGAACCCACACAGACACGGGGAGAATGCGCAAGCTCCCCATAGACAGTGACCCAAGCTGGAAATCGAACCCATGTTTATAAGTTACTGAGTAGATGAGTAGAAATGGATATTAGTTGAGATATTGGTCTATAGCAAATAACCCAGACACAGAAAACTAACAAATGTGGAGTAGACCCCCAGATAAAACAATCCATATTTTGTGAACGGGGTGATAAGGGCACATAAGTAAAATGTTGTACCGAATATAAAGGTGCATGAAAATATCATGCCAAGGAAGCCATGGAATAAGATGTATGATTAATGATTCTGGATTCAATTTGTGGGAGCGGAAAAGTAAACTTTTCAGAGCATTTCCGAAGGTAAACGTTTGGATTGATTGAAAACAGCCTCAGGCAATCAATCAAAGCCGATTTTTTTTAAAGTTGCTCCAACCTGAACATTGAAAGATGGGCAAAAGAAGGTATGCACGTTTTAGGTTTTTTACTGTTAAGGAATAAGGAGCAGAAAAGGTATGTTAGCTTACAATAATATTCCAGCAGCAACCTTGCTCCTAATATTTGAGGAGGCTTTTACTACTAAATTAACGCTTGCTTCAGTTTCATCATGTGTGAGTTGAAAAGTTGGAAAAGCTTCGAGTGTTAACAGTTGCAATTAGATCCCCCAGTTTGATATCAGTAGAAAATGAGGCTATGAATGGAAAGCTACACGCACCTAAAAGTACATGGGTCATTGGACAGCTTTTGGGAGGGAGTAGATGGAGGCTGGTAGTGGATGCCTGCTCCTCCTGATCCCACATTTAGGAAGGCAAAAAAATATTTAACTCATTATGGGTTAGATTCTCTGTCGTCACCTGTGACTGGGATTCTGTGGTCCTACTGCGGTGAACAGAGGTTTGGCTGAACATTAGCTGATCTAGATAGGCTGGGCGAATGGGCCAAGAAATGGCAAATGGAATTTAATGTTAGCAAGTGTGAGGTGGTCCACTTTGGTAGGAATAATGGTAGGAAGGACTATTACTTACGTGGCGAAAAACTGCAGCAGGCGACGGTGCAGAGGGACGTCGGGGTCCTTGTGCATGAGTCGCAAAAACCCAGCTTGCAGGTGCAGCAGGTGGTCAGGAAGGCGAATGGGATGCTGGCCTTCATAGCGAGGGGGATTGAATATAAAAGCAGGGAGGTCTTGCTGCAGCTGTATAGGGCATTGGTGAGGCCGCAGCTGGAGTACTGTGTGCAGTTTTGGGCGCCGCACTTATGCAAAGATATTTTGGCCTTGGAGGGAGTGCAGAGGAGGTTTACTAGGCTGATACCGGAGTTGAGGGGGTTGAGCTATGAGGAGAGGCTGAATAAACTAGGCTTGTACTCGTTAGAGTTTAGAAGAATGAGGGGAGATCTCATTGAGACGTATAAGATGATGAATGGGATGGATAGGATAGAGGTGGAGAGACTCTTCCTGCTCAAAAAAGACAGTAGGACTAGGGGGCACAGCCTCAAGATAAAGGGGGGGCGGTTTAGAACGGAGTTGAGGAGGAACTTCTTCACTCAAAGGGTGGTGAATCTCTGGAATTCTCTGCCTGTTGAAGTGGTGGAGGCTGCCTCGCTAAATATTTTTAAGACGCGGGTTGATGGGTTTTTGATAAGAGAGGGGATTAAGGGTTATGGGGAGAGGGCGGGAAAGTGGAACAGAGCCACGACAGATCAGCCATGATCTTATTGAATGGCGGGGCAGGCTTGAAGGGCTAGATGGCCTACTCCTGCTCCTATTTCTTATGTTCTTATTAAATTTTCCATTCTCGTGGGTAGCTGTGGCAGGGCGTGTGAGAATTCTGGCCAATGTTGCCGCTAGTTGCCGATGAATTTCATAATGGGGGCTGAAACAGGTATCAAGCCCCCTTTGATTTGAATAAGAAGAGCGCTCAACAGCAATGAACATGATTCAAGTTTCAGGCAAAAGCCTCCAAACAATTACTGGGTGCAACATATTAATACCGTATTGGGTCCTGTTGTGTCCATTTCTCCTCTGAAAAACGGGCACTGAGCAACGGGGCTTCTCAACAACACTCATGCAATAAATTGATTGCCCAACACCAAGAAGGCATTTGTGAACTTGAGTTAAAACATAAATGGGTAATTTAAAACAATTGAGGTAAGAGCAATCAATTGTTCATATGCACACAAATATACACACACACATACACATACATACACACAAACACATGAATAGAAAACAATTTTTTTAGAAAGATAAGTATTTCAAATTGTTGATGTTCAGAGAGACTTCAGTGTCATGCAAGAAACACAGAAAATTAGTATGCATGTTATCGGGATAAGGGTTTAATCATTTATGGATGAGATGAGGAGGAATATCTTCACTCAAAAATCAAGGTATTCTAGAATCACTACAGTGCAGAAGCAGGCCATTCGACCCATCGAGATTGCACCAACTCTTCAACATGGCATCTAATTCAGACCCTATCCTTGCAACCCCACGTATTTAATCCCCGTAATCTACACAGCTTGGGACACTAAAGTGCAAGTTAGCATGGCCAATAAACCTAATCTGCACATCTTTGTACTGTGGGAGGAAACCAGAGTACCTGAAGGAAACCCAAGC
Organism: Carcharhinus amblyrhynchos; assembly: GCF_965287045.1. Taxonomy (NCBI): domain Eukaryota; kingdom Metazoa; phylum Chordata; class Chondrichthyes; order Carcharhiniformes; family Carcharhinidae; genus Carcharhinus; species Carcharhinus amblyrhynchos. The sequence goes on along the minus strand of NC_137332.1, from coordinate 33,081,719 downwards.
AGACAGGGGAAGAATGCACAAACTCCACAGAGTCACCCAGGGCCAGAATTGAACCCGGGTCACTGGTGTTGTGAGTCAGTAGCACTAACCACCGTGCCACCCTTTATCGGAATTCTATGGAATTCCCTATCTCAGAGAGAAGTAGATGCTCATCTTTGAATTTGTTTAAGGCTGAGATGGGTTTTTGGTCTCTGATGGAAATGAGATATGAGGATTGGACAGGAGAGTGGAGCTCAGGCAGGTACCAGCCATGAGGTATTCAGAGAAGATGATAGCCTAGTGGTATTATCGCTGGATTACTAATGCAGAAACTTAGCACATGTTCTGGGGACCCAGGTTCAAATCTCACCACGGCGGATGGTGGAATTTGAATTGAATAAAAAATACTTGGAATTAAAAATCTATTGATGACCATTGTCGATTGTCGGAAAAACCATCGGGATCGCTAATTCCTTTAGATAAGGAAATCTGCCGTCCTTACCTGGCCTAGTCTACATGTGACTCCAGAGCCACAGCAATGTGGTTGACTCTCAAGTCCCCATGGGTAACTAGGAATGGGTAATAAATGCTGGATAGCCAACGAGGCCCATGTCCCATGAATGAATTAAAAATTAATACTGAAGTTTGACAGATCCATAAGATCCACTCCTGCTCCTATTGCTTACGTCCATAGTCAAGCTGTTCTGCACACGCCAGCTGGTGAAATTGGAGTTCTGATTCCCCAGAACCGTTTATGGAGCTCAGCTTTTCCATGTACGAACACAGGAGGATTTGTGCTGGTGATTTATTCCCTGCTTTCTGATGGGACGGGACTGGAATGCAGATGAGCTGCCAGCTATTTTTCGAAAAGCATGTGATCCTATTTCACATGAGAATTTCCTTTTGGAACGCATTCCATTTCAAGCAACTGTCAAAGGGGATTTCATAAACCTCGAGTTCACAGAATATTAAAATTATTTTAAGATGCATTTTCTCTCAGTTGTTGTTGTCCCCATTTTTATGTTTTCCTTGCATTGTGTCTGTATCCCCAATTAAGAAGCAGGCCAAATAAAAGTGTTCTTTGATCTCAGTGAATCTTGGATTCAGGGAAGGTAGTTGGAGGCAGTTCATGTTCACAGTATGCAATGAATCTTCTCCTAGCCTCTTAAAATCTCTGGAAGAATCTCTCTAATAGTTGAGTCTTAGGTGCTAGCTGCTGAAGTTTCAATAATTGTAGTTATTGATTGAGAAGCTGAACTGTACATGTTCCTTAGTTTGTGGCTGTTTTGGACTGCAACTGTTAGAATCAAATTTTCATTTAAACGTCTCCTATGATGCATCTCCTGTGAGAGAGGTTTTGAATTCTGAGCCCTACTTTTGGGATCTGATTACAACATATGTCTTGAAGTACACTACTCTCAGATTAAGAAATAAGAATTAACCTTCAAGATGGTGCTTAACTCAGTAATGAGATAGGATGGTGGTGTTGTGGTAATGTTGGCCTAGTAATCCAGAGGCCCAGGTGAATCATTGAAACCCTACAGTGCAGAAGGAGGCCCATCAATTCAGTACTGACCACAAATCCACGCAGGCCCTATTCCCGTAATCCCACATATTTCCCCTGTTAATCCCCTGACACTAGGGTCAATTCATCATGGCCAATCAACCTAACCCATCTTTGGACTGTGGGAAAAAACCGGAGCATCCGGAGGAAACCCACCCAGACACAGAGGGAAAGTGCAAACTCCACATAGACCGTGACCCAAGGCCGGAATTGAACTTGGGTCTCTGGCACTGTGAGGCAGCAGTGCTAGCCACTGTTCTACTGTGCCACCCCACAAACACGGCTTCAGATGGCACCAGGGCAAATTTTAACTCAATTAATTAAAATAATAATCTGCAATGGAAAGCAAAGAAGTTATTATTGATTGTCATAACAGTCCAGCTGGTTCAGTATTGGCAAACAAACAGAGAATAAAGAACAAAGAACAGTATAGCACAGGGACAGGCCCTTTGGCCCTCCAAGCCTGTGCTGATCAAACTGTCCTATCTATATTCCTCTATTTCCTGACTGTTCATGTGTCAGTCCAACTAAGTCTTAAATGTGCTAATGTATTTGCCTCAACCACCTCACTTGGCAGTACATTCCAGGCTCCAGGTCCCCACACATCTCCACTGAATCTTTCCCTCCTTATCTTGAACTTTTGCCCCCTTGTAATTGTCATTGGGAAAAATCTTCTAGCTGTTCACCCTATCCAGATCCCTCATAATTCTTTAAACTTACATCAGGTCACCCCTCAGCCTCTGTCTTTCCAGGGAAAACAATTCCAGTTTATTCAATCTTACCTTATAGCTAATATCCTCCATACGAGGCAACATCCTGGTAAATCTTTTCTGTACTCTCTGTAAAGCCTTCAAGTCCTTCTAGTAGTGTGCTGACCAGAATTGGGCACAATATTCCAAATGTGACCCAACCAACATTTTATATAACTGTAACATTAGTTGCCAACTTTTGTACACGATGTCCCATCCAATGAAGGCAAGCATGCCATATGCTTTCTTCACCACCTTTTCCACCTGTGCTGCCATTTTCAAGGATCTGTGGACCCATACTCCCAGATCTCTCTGTGTGTCTCTTCTCCTGGTGGTTCTGCCATTTATTTTATAGCTCCCACCTGAATTGGATCTACCAAAATGCACCACCTCACATTTGTCCGGATTAAATTCCATCTGCCATTTCTCCACCCAATTTTCCAGCCTATCTGTATCCTGCTATATTCTCTGACAATCTTCATCACTATCCCCAACTCCATCAATTTCAGTATCACCCGCAAACTTACTAATCAGACCAGCTATGTTTTGTTCCAAGTCAGTTATATATATTACAAGCAACAGAAGTCCCAGCACTGATCCCTGTGGAACACCTCTAGTTATAGACCTCCATTCAGAAAAACACCCTTCCACCGCTACCCTTTGTCTTCTATGGCCAAGCCAGTTCTGAATCCATCTCGCTAGTTCACCCCGATCCTGTGACATTCAATCTTTTGCACCAGCCCATCATGAGGGGCCTTGTCAAATGCCTCACTAAAGTCCATGTAGACAATATCCACAGCCCTTCCCTCGTCAATCATTTTTGACAAGTCCTCAAAAAACTCAATTAAATTAGGGAGACATGACCTCCCTCATACAAACCCTCATACAAGACCATTCAATTCCAAATGTGTATAAATCATATCTTTAAGAATCCTCTCCAACAATTTCGCTATCACTGACATCAAGCTCACTGGCCTATAATTACCTGGATAATGTCCAGTGGAAATCTGCCACCCCTCCTGGTTCTGGCTCCAGACCCACGGCAATGTAGTTGCCCACAAGAGCAATTCAGGATGGGCAACAAATGCTGGGCACCCTGTGACACCCACAATCCATGAATCAATATATTTTTAAAAATTCTGTTTAGTTAGCAAGGATACTTTTCAGATTGGATTTGGGTACTGAAAAGGGAAATGAGGTGAAACCTTAAATTAGAGGCTGATTTTGTACGAAGCAATGGCTGCTGTGGAATTCTGACAGAATGTTAACTATTGATTTGATCTATTATTGTCACGTGTTAGTATACAGTGAAAAATATTGTTTCTTGCGTGCTATACCCACAAAGCATACTGTCCACAGAGAAGGAAATGAGAGAGTGCAGAATGTAGTGTTACAGCCATAAAACGAGAATAAAAGTTAGAATTAAAAGGTATCCTGGGCACAGCTTGTAAGATGTTGCCTCATTTCGGTGCCATCTTGAAAAATAAATATTGTGAGTTCCCTTTAAGTTCTTGCTTTCTTTTAGATTGGGTGTGGCCTAAATAACTGCTGCTTGAAACTTGATTCCTTTTCCAAAAAAGCTAGTGAAAAGGTAAGTTTGTAAAAATCCCTGAGGATAGAACATTCTCCCACTACTCCCTCCCTCCCCACTTTCCCACACCTTCCTCAGCTGTCATCAGTCTCGACCTCCTATCCTCCAATGCCAACCATCATCCCTCACATCTCCCACTGAGGCACCTTCAAGGGCTTGAAATGGGGTCGCACTGGGAAAAAGTTTGGGAAGCACTGCATTAGTATCTGCATCGTGCAGCAGTGTAAGCTGGGCAGTTGGTTGCACCTCACTGTAGGTGGCACTAACTAAGCAACAAAAGAGCACTGTGCATCCATGTTTGGCTACATGAGCTGAGCTGAGCTCCCTGGAGAGCTCATTTTTAATGTTATACAAGGGAACAGACAGGAGCATTTGATTTGTTCCAACATCAAACAGATTTCATACAGACTTTTCCACTACATCCGGTTCAAAGCCGGATCTGCCTCAGAGAGGCCTCACACATCTTGGCTTCAGCGCACTGGGAATCAAATCAAAACCCCAGCTATGTTTGTGCTTTTGGTGTAAATGCGCACTGAAACCATGGTAAAAGGTTGGAAAGGCATAGCATATCTAAAAGAAAAGATCAGTTAATAACTCAGTAGGGTCCCTGACATAGTATCTCCCTTTAGGATTGGTGCCAGAGGATTGGGGAATTGCAAAAAAAAAGGGTTCAAAGACTGGGAACCACTGGCCAGTCAGTTTACCCATGGTGAGGGGAAATCTGTTAGAGACAATGGGCTGAATTCTCTTATCTAAAACGGGGACAGAAGGCACCAGCAACTTTCTCAACTCAGATGTCTCTCTGAACCTTATCCTTATCCATGTGGATGGGCTCAGCACTCTGAACGGAGCTGGCCCACAATCCTTCTGGACAACTTGAATAGCACTCATGTCATGCTACACAATCCAGTAGGTTTTCTCTATGAGGCGGTCTGAAAAGCAAACATGAAATTTCTATGTACAGCTGGATGCAATAATTCCCCTCAAACACCATCTTTTCTGTTGTCTTTGGAACAGGAGAATTTGCATTATAACCAGTGAGAAGGGGAGAAGTTGGGAGAGGGGTTGCTCACGCCTGTGCACTGTCATGGCGTTCAAGGAGAGGGTAACTCAGTTGGCAGGCATAGAACGGACTGGGTGATTGGCAATGGGGAGCTTTGACCTGGGTCTGCACTCAGTAAGGATGCATTCATGTTCGAGAAAACCTGAGGACCACATATGCTTCCATGTTGGAGGCAGTTCACGCTATCTCTCAATCTCTCCTCTCTTACTTATGGGTGCCACCAGTAAGAAACCAAGGCTGGAAGCGGAGAAGCCAGGAGAGAGGACAAGAGGAGAGATATTCACCTATAGTGTTTTTACAGCAGATACCTGCACCCTCCACCAGCCCAGGGAAACACCTGAGTGAGTGGGAGGAAGGTCTCACATTCTGGTGGTCACCGCATGAACATATGTCAGCAGCAGGAGGAGACAGGAGTGACTGAGCTCTCTGGTACTCAGAGGACCCCCGAGGAAGACACATCTGGGAGGTCTGAGAACGATGGTGGGCATCTGGAATTGGCCTTCCAACTAATGTTGAATAGTCAGCAAGGGGGAGCATCAGGCAGAGTTGTTGGAGGCCCTGAACAGGGTGGCATGTGAATCAGAGGAGTCCATCCGCCTCCTGGCTGATGAAGTAGTGCTGACCTATGTGTGCATGTCCATGGGGAGGCTCGCGGATGCTTTGTATGCAGTCCAGCACTCTACCGCAGTATCTAGGGGGGAACTTCAGCAATTGGCATATGAGAGGGGGATAGGGCACCTTGACTTCCATCCTGGTGCCTCTTCCCCTCAAGACATCAGGCCAGGGCCCTCGGGCATCCTAAGGAGCAGCTGGAAACTCTGGATCATCCACTCATAAATCTCAGAGGTTACCTGGACTTTCCAAATCCCCTCGCCCTGTGACCCCCTTTTGCCTCTTCCTCCGCCACTGCAGAGGGAGTACTTGGCTCACAGGAAGCCAGCCAAAGTCGAACAGGGCTCTCCAGGGCTTGACTCTGCCTTGGATGAGGCTGTCCAAGACAATAGGGCTGGGGCGGCATGGTGTCACAGTGGTTAGCACTGTTGCCTCACTGCTCCCGGGACTGGGCATCGATTCCTGGCTTGGGTCACTGTCTGTGTGGAGCTTGCACGTTCTCCCCATGCTTGTGTGGGTTTCCTTTAGTTGGTCCGGTTTCCTCTCATGGTCCGAAGACGTGCAGGTTGGGTGGATTGGCCATGCTAAATTGTCCCTTAGTGTCCTGGGATGTGTATGTTAGAGGGATTAGCAGCGTAAAATATGTGGGGTTTCGGGGATAGGCTTTGGGTGGAATTGTTGTCAGTATAGATTTGATGGGCTGAATGGCCTCTTTCTGCACTGTAGGGTTTCTATGCTGCTTCCACCAGTGATGTGGACATTGGGTGAGCACCTAAAAGAAACAGTTGACCAAGGAAACAAAGCTACGTTGACTACAACTGGTTGCAATGGTGAACAAATGGTTATCACCATTAAATATGATAGCTTTCACTTTAATAAAGTCTGTTATCTTGTTCCAGCATGGTTCTTAAAGCTTTTGATCACCTCCACATCCCCTTCTCTCCTATGAACATCCAACGCCTCGAGCGAATCTGCAGGGAGAAGGCTATGTGACAGGACCGTGGCGAGCCAGACACAAACTTTCTACTGTGAATGTTGAGCCTTCATCTGTCAAACTCATATTCCAGGTCGCTAACATTGCTAATACTGGGGTTCCCTTTCAGCTGTCCAGCTGAGATAACCTCTATCTCTGCCCATGAGTGATCCAACTCCGATGCTGCATCTTGGTTCTCCAGTATGAGGATGTGCTTAGTTTCAACCAAGCAATGTGGTGGCTGTGACATTTTTCTTGCTCTCTGATACCGTTCCCTTCCCACAGCCACTCACACCCTGTCCCTCATTATTATTGACCTCCCCTCCCCAGGAATGTTGAATGTCCCCACTGTTACCCTTCAACTCTCCCCTTCTTCCTTTGACAATGTCCAGTCAGCAAACTCATCCCCTTTCTCCCTGTGAATCCCACCCTCTTACCATTGACCTACCCACCCTCCTTCTGCCAACTGCTCATGTCTGCTTGTATTTACACATTCCCATTGTGCTCATTCACATAACACCACTGCATCCTCACCCTCCCATCCTACTGGGACTCTCTGCCCTCTCTAACACTCAACATTCACTCATACCACTCCTACCGTGAATTCACTCCCCAGGAGTCAACAATTCACTCCACTGAGTCAGCAACTAACACAGTCCTTCCAATCCTTCTGCCACCTTGCTGCATCCCTGTAATACTTCTTTCATCACATACGTCTACACCCCACCACTTCAGTCCTCCTGACATTCTTTAACTTGCTCTCCAACAGACTCTCGTGCCCAACATTCAGCGGGATTACTACAGGGAGAACTCTCACTTTCTGGAATCTACTTCAGAGGAGCAATGTGGATGAATTTTGCACCCACCTGGCACTGTATGGGGTGCTCCAGGGTCTGGTAGTTGGAAGGCTCCATCTTGTTGCCAGATGCTTGCGAGCAGTACACAGCTTAAGTTAAGTCTTGACTCTGCACGTCACATTAATTCAGATGTGTTCTTGGCTGGCATGTTTCTCTGCTGGCATCGTGGGCAATCAGATATGAAGGGAAGATTTTAGTTGGCCCTTTACCTGCATTGCATTAGGAGGATGCAAATCAGCTTTAGGGAGGTCTTGAGTAGGAGACCACAAATCGCCATGTTGGACAGCATCAGAAATTCCAATTGTCATTTCACTCCAGTATCAAACCAATTTGTGGACCTACCTCCTAATTCTGTGCCCCACACCTCTTTCACCCCTAGTCATCAACCACTGATCCCGCAAAGGAAGAATTCTGCCAATAATTTGGGACAAAATTAAGTCGATTGATCAAATGTAGATTAATTACAGAAAGCAGCATGCATTTGTTAAGGGCAAATCATGTTAAACTAGCATGCTGGAGTTTTTTGAGGAGATAACATATGGGGTTGATGAAGCAAATATTGCTGATATGATTAATATTAACATTAACAAAAGACAAGTTGATAAAATGCCACACAATAGCCTTGTGAGGAGAGATAGAGCTCATGGAACCGAAGGATACAAAACTGGCTGAGTAATAAGAATCAAAGAGTAGTGATGAGCAGCTGTTTTTTTGGACTGGAGGGAGGTTTATAATGGAGTTCTCCAGGGATTGGTGATAGGACTCCTGCTCTCCCTGATGCATGTCATGATAACCTACATGTTGGTGGGCAAGGCATCATTTTAAACATAGCAGATGATACAAAACTTGAAATTATTGTGAACCCTGAGGAGGATAGAGTAGAACTTCAGAAATTCTACAAAAGACAGGTTGGTGGAATGGGTGGACAAGCGAAGGCTGAAATTTAAAGCAGAGAAATGTAAAGTGATTCATTTTGTTAGAAAAAACAGAAGAAGACAATATAAGATAAAAGGTACAATTCTACAGTGGGTACAGGAACAGATTGATCTGGGTGTATATGTACATTAATCAGTGAAGGTGGCAGAACAGCCTGAGAGAGTTGTTAATAAAGAATATGGCATGCTGGGCTACATCAGTCTGGGTATAGAGTACTGAAGAATGGAAGTTATGTTAAACCTGTATAAAACACTAATTTGACCCACAACTAGACTATTGCATCCAGTTCTGAGCACCAGCATAGAGAAGACAGGATGACTAGCCTCTTTCTGTGCTCTACACATTGTTGATGCTGCTTTCTTACATTTTCTGTTGTTTTTGATTCCTGTATCAGCCTATCTTCAACATTGATGAATTGATCCAACAAAAATCTTCCTTCCTCCACAGAGGAAATAAGTAAATGTTGTCTGTTCTTGTTAAATATAAGACAAGTTTCCAGCAAGGAAAATGTCAATCCTTCTTCAGATATTGACGTTTGTTAGCACTCATGGTAAGAACTCATATGGTTACCAGTGTGTTCATTCATGTTCATGGCTGATAAAGGAATGCATGTTTGATATGAATATGAGGAGTTGAAGCAGTTATTAAGTCACTTATGTAAAACTCAATGATCTGCGGACAGATGATAGATGAAGTACAGATGGGTGACAGATGGGTCAGCACTAAAACATCAATCTCCCTGTTTTTTGCCGCATGGGATTAAAAGAATAGTCAAAAACTTCCAGCACTTCCATGTTTCATCCAGAGTTGGTGCCAGGAGATTGATTCCACTCATGACATAGCCTTCATAATAAACCTGGGTCGTATGGTCAGGTCAGGATGTACTACATACGTACTACAGCAATGTTTCCAATCTTTTACATAATTAGACACAAACAAATGAGTCTACTTTACACCCTAACCATATGCAATAAAATAGACAACCACATCACATTTTTACATTATTAATATTCACTTGTCAGGAATAAATACAGGTCAGTATTTTTCCAATAACAGATCAGAAACATCGCATTATTTATCACATATAATTTGTCTCTCCTTTTTGTCCTCCTTTTGTATTCCAAAATTAGAAATTTCATGAATTAAATGTAGAATAAAGCTTACACTGCTCCTCCGCACAATATACACCAAATTAATCTGAGAAAAACAGCCATTGTTGTCCAACTGTGAAGCACACCGGGGGGAAGTGATGGCCTAGTGATATTATCACTAGACTATTAATCCAGAAGTTTGGCTAATGTTCTGGGAATTTAAAGTTTATTTATTAGTGTCACAATAGGCTTACATTAACACTGCAATTAAGTTACTGTGAAAATCCTCGAGTCACCATACACCATATTCGGGTACACTGAGGGAGAATTTAGCATGGTCAATGCAGCTAACTAGCATGTCTTTCAGACCATGGGAGGAAACTGGAGCAACCAGAGGAACTCATGCAAACACGGGAGAACATACAGACTCCGCACAGGCAGTGACCCAAGGTGGGAATTGAACCCGGGTCCTTGGTGCTGTAAGGCAACAGTGCTAACCACTGTGCCACTGTGCATCTGGGTTCAAATCCCACCACGGCAGGTGGTGGAATTTGAATTCAATAAACAATGTCTGGAATTAAGAATCAACTGACGACCATTGTCAATTGTCAGAAAAACCCATCTGGTCTGCTAATGTCCTTTAAAGGAAGGAAATCTGACATCCTTACCAGGTCTGGTTACCTTTGACTCCAGAGCCACAGCAACGTTGTTGACTCTCAACTGCCATCTGAACAAGGGCAAGTAGGGATTGGCAAGCCAGTGATGCCTGTGTCCCACCAAGCTGCTAAGCTTGGTGCCAACATTAAACTGGACAAGCAGATGTCACCACAAAATAAACATTTGTACATTGAAGGGCATGTTCTAGGTTTGTACCTGTGACCCTTCATACTTTGGGCTCCCAATCTGCGCTGTGTTTTTTAGATACCAGGCAGACATCTTTCTAAAGCAAACAAAAAGGAGAGGCCCCATTAAATAGCTTTGACAGTCTCCAAAAGGCAGCGGTGAGAAGCTCTCGATGGCATTATGAGCAGCACTGGAGAATGGGAATCTTAGTTGTGTTCTTTAAAGAGGGAGTGTGAATGTAACTTCTACAAATCTCCATTATAACTTAGATAAAAATAAAAGAGAACTTATAGAATTATCTGGTGAGTTAGGCAACTTACCGATAGTAAAAGCATCACCTTACTCTTCTGCCAGATAACCTGCAAGGTAAGTTACTGGATGAGAAAGACCTTTTGATAGTTTAGGTTGTAAAAAGTTATTATTAAATGATAGTGACATTCAAGACATTAGCTGGCTTTTTATTGTAGATCTATAAAAGTTTCTTGGCAACATTTAGTCTGAATTTAGATTTTTGAAGTTGTTACACAGACTCTTTTGTGAAGACATTATGAATTATGTTCAAGGTATTTATGTGGTGTATAATTATGTACAGGAATGATAGTTTTGAACTGCAGCCAATGCAAACCAAGGGAAGGTAAAATGACTTGCAAGTATGTAACTATTATAAAAGTTGTGAAAGTAAGGGCTGAATTTTCAGGGACCTTTGTGGTCAGACTGGAAGGTGGAATGACCGACAAAATGATGGGGGATGATGTTTGGAGGGGTGTCCAGCATATTCCCATTGTCATGCCATATGCCCAGTGGTGGGGAAAGGTGATGATTCAAATACTTGCTGAGAGGCCAACTGGGCACTTAACTGGCCAAGTAAGGTCCACTTCCTACCTCTGGGAAACCTTTGGCCAAATAGCGAGGACCCACTCCTATATGGGAAGACCACCCAGTGAAATCTGACTATTTCCCAGCAGGCTCCAGGTTTGTAGCCCTCTATTAAGGATAATCATGCTCATGGAGGGATGCCCCTTTCAAAACAGCCTCCCTCACAGCTATGGTGCTGCTGGTACTCCATAAGCCCCCTCCTTTCCCCCATTGCCCAGCATCTGGAGTCTGGCTGCCTATGCCTTGCTTTCTCAAGCTGTTACTTTGAGGATGCTGTGGTCACTGGAGTTAAAGCCACAGTAATGGCCACTGTTGGTGATGCACTGCTGAGTTGCTGACTCTCGGATGGGTCAAGCAGCTCTTGGAGGCAGGCCACTGCCCTTAATTAGATAAGCGGACCCAGGTACTCCAGGTCCCGAAGACTGCCAAACTTCCTACTTTTGGATCTTGTTGGGACTTTCTGGCAATTAACAAAACTCAACCCCAAATCCTTGATGATTGTGAAGTGGAATCATTGTTCCCAATTGCATGATTTGGGATTTTAAAAGTTTGATGCAACAAAATTAGAGTAATTAGAAGTAGAAAAAGCATAAAGCCCCAACCTAACAACTGGTATGGGAGTAGTGAATTGTTGCAAAAACTGACATAGATTACCTGTTAGGCATGGCAATGATGATATTTAATTAGTCATTCATAACAATGTTCCTTATGATGCTTTTATATTTGGCCAGCTGAAGAAATATGTGATACATCATTATTAAAATACTTTGTATTGCTGAAGACAGAGACATATTGCTAAAGCTTTTCATCAACACAGCACAAACACAAGAATGCCAAACTTCAAACAGACAAATTAGGCTACAGGAGAAAAGGGTACTGATATGTTGGCAAGTATTGGCCGAGGCATTGCCACTGTGAAAGCAATGGGGAACGATAGGCTTCCCAAACTCCTGGGTAATTTCACTGCTTGTGAATGTCAATTCCAGTACGTGTAAATGAGCCATGTTTCAAGCTTAATGGATTATATTAAATTGGTTGTTAGTGTAGCTATTAGCAGATTCAGGATTGTTCATCAAGAGGATGTAACAAGTCAAATAGATGAGGGTGAACCAGTAGATGTGGTATATTTGAATTTTCAAAAAGCTTTTGATAAATTTCCAAAAGAGGTCACCGTGCAAAATTGAAGTGTATGGAATTGGGGGTAATATATTGGCATGGACTGAGAAATGGTTAGTAAACAGGAAGCAGAGAGTAAGAATAAACAGGTATTTTTTGGAAAGGCAGGTGGTGACTATAGGGGTCCCACAAGGATCAGTACTCAGGCCCCAGCTATTCAAAATATACATCAATGATTTGGATGAGAGAACCAAAAGTAATATTTCCAAGTTTACTAATGACGTGAAAGATGGGTAGTGAGAAGGATGTTAAGAGGCTTCAAGGTGATTTAGACTGAGTGAGTAGGCACATACATGGCAGATGCAATACAATGTGGATAAATATGAAGTTATCCACTTTGGATGGAGAAACAGAATGGCAGAGTATTATTTAAATGTTGATAGATTTGGAAATGTAGACATACAATGGACCTCGTAACCAATCCCTGAAAGCGAGCGTACAGTTACAGCGGGTAGGTAGGAAGGCAAATGGTATGTTGGCCTTCATTGCAAGAGGGCTTAAGTACAAAAGCAAGGATGTCTTACTGCAGTTGTACAGGACCTTGGTGAGACAACATCTGAAGTATTAGGTGCAATTTTGTTCTCCTTATCTAAGAAAGAATATAGTTGCTATAGAGAGAATGCAGTAAATGTTCACCAGACTGATTGCTGGGATGGCAGGATTGTCATATGAGGAGAGATTGGGTCAACTCTACCTGTAGTCACTGGAATTTAGGATATGGGGAGATCTCATTGAAATGTACGCAGTTCTGATAGGGCTGGACAGACAGAATGCTGGAATATTGTTTCCTCTGGCTGGAGAGTCTACAACAAGGGGTCACTGTCTCAGGATATGGGGTAGGCCATATAGGACTGAGCTGAGGTGAAATATCTTCACTCAGAGGTTGGTGAGCCTTTGGAATTCTTTACACAGAAGGCCAAATCACTGAATATATTTAAAAAAGAAATTGATAGATTTCTACGTCAAGAGTTCCGGGGAGATCACTGGAGCCGAGATAGATTTGCCATGATCATGTTGAATCAGGCTCGAAGTGCCTTGTTGTCTATGTTTCTGTGTTTTAGAGGACCCAGGACCAGAATAGACCCACACATTAATTTTGTTTTACTTTTCTTGCTGGGCCATGTCTACTCCTCTAAAAAGTTTAGCATCCCTTCTCCTCTAGTGAGATCCACTTGAACCAGCCTCTGCATGACTAATATTGCTACCTTTTGTTCCTTTAACGTTGACTGTCAACCTTCTGTTACCTAAAATTAAACTCTGGCCTGCTGCTTCCCACTTGATTCAGACTGTCAACCTAGCCTCTTCAGTTAGAATTTTGGTTGGATCATGCATGCTCTTAAGCAAATACAGTAATACTAATGTGCATGACCAGATTGACCCCAAAGCACAAATCCAAATGTGTTAATGGCATACTCCTTGACATGTTTCAGTGAACAAGCCATAACCTCTCATAGATTTCAATAGAAATAGAGGGATTACTTCTGAAATTTCCTCAATGTGTTGTCCCATTGGGGTTGGCTTTATAAGGCCCCTGAATTAAGCATGAATGTTACAGTGGAAGAGTCAAGTTTCCTTTTGAAATAATTAAAGCAGAGCAGACTCTAAGGAATTGCAGGAGGCTAATGACGCAATGATATCAGCAGTTCACTGCATTCAGGTTAGCCAAACTTTATGAAATGCAGCTGGAGCCATCAGGACAGCTGTGCTTCTTTCGTATTGTATTCATGTAAGCTGTGAGAATATGACTCAACTCCTACAGGACTGCAACAGGACTTGCGCATGTCTAACTGCAAAACAAGTTAGATTCTTGAAACTCTGGGGGCAATAGTGGAGAACTGTGGGTGTTGTGACTTCCAAAATGATCCTTTCCACTCAGGACACTGAATTCAAACATAAACACATACAAATTAGGAGCAGGATTAGGCCACTTGGCCCCTCAAGCCTACTCAGCCATTCAATGTGTTCATGGCTGATCTGATTGCAACCTCAACCCTACATTACTGCCTATCCCTGAGAACTTTTCACCCCTTGTTAATCAAGAACCTGCTGCAAAAGACTTCACTCATATCCACATTCTGGCTCGCACTTTTTGACTGACTCGAATGATGTTTGGTGTTGGAACGTTATTGCCAAATTGAAGTAGTACTGAGTGATATTTTGTCAGGGTCTATAGCTTTTTATTTATTCATTGGATATGGGCACCGCTGACTGGCCAGTATTTATTGCCCATCCCTACCTAGTTGCAATCGACCACATTTCTGTGGCTCTGGTGTCACATGCAGGCCAGACCAGGTAAGGTCGGCAGATTTCCTTCCTAAAGGATATTAGGAAACCAGACGTTTTTTTCCGACAGTGGTTCCATGGTCATCAGTCAATTCTTAATTCCAGATATTTGTTATTGAATTCAAATTTAGCCATCTGCCATGGCAGGATTTGAGCCCAGGTTTCCAGAACACTAGCTGAGTTTCTGTATTAATAGTCTAGCAATAATACCACTAGGCCATCACCTCCTCCATATATCAATGTGAATGTCTAATGATAGTACACCCCACTCAATTCAAACATCTTTTGCTCAAATTATATGATGGATCTAGCTAATCTAATAAGATTTTGCTGCAATTTGTATTGCGTAAATGAAATTGTACGTAATACACAAAACATGACTGAATTAACAATAGCGTGTACTAGGTCTACAAGAAGTGGAAAATGTTCAGGCTATAACATCTTTCACATGGATGCACACACACAATCTATAATAAATGTCTACGTCCCAAACTTCCATGAGACTCTCTCCAACTCCCTGTTTTAATTCCAAAGGGCAATTGCTAAAATCCATGAAAAAGTGTGTAAACAGACTTATCAACAATAAAGAAAAAACATCAAAATTCTAAAAAGTATTCTGCCTTCATTTCCTCAACTGCATTTTCCTTTGAAACATTTTGTATTTTTGGGTGGTAACTGGAATGATAATTGGTAGAAATTTGGGGCAACAAGACTGCCATACCCTTACCCCACTCAGATCTTCCCCTGCCCTGTCCTTGCCCCACTCTCCCCTCCCCCGCTCTTCCTTCCCCCCCTCTACTTTTCCCACTCTCCTTTCCCACCCTTGCCTCCCCTCCTCACTGTCCTTCCCCCCCCCCGTCCACTCCCCCCCACTCTCTCCTTCCCCTACTCTCTCCTCCCCCTCTCCTTCTCCCACCCTCTCCTTGCCCCACTCTGTCCTTATCCCCACTGTATTCTTACCCCACTGTATTATTACCCCTACTGTGACTCCTGTCTCCCCCATTACAGTGATGTTTCTGAGACATGGCTTTGGTCAGCCAGAGAGAGTTCACAACTGAAGGCCAAGAGGAACCTAAAACAACAGGCAGGTAAGTTTTGTAACAATATTATTGAATAATTCTAAGAATACCTGGTTTGGAAGTTGCAATTGGCAGTGAAGAGACAGTACTGGACACTTACCTTGAAGTGTACTGCTGATGAAGATGTAGCGAGCTCCGTGGCAAGGATTCTCTTTTCGGGACATTACATTGACAGTTTTGCTCTCATTATTTCCACACAATCTGGGCCTATGTCTTACTGTAAGTTTTTCAAAGTGATGTCGTAATTCTGCAACATATCCTCACAAACAGCCAAGGTTACTGAGTGCACGTTTAAATGCCATTTCCTACTCTCTACATCATTAACCTCAATGCACTGCACCCATATCACCCACCCGTCAACAATCTCTAGCAATCAGAACTTATGCCTCAGGTTAATGTGCTCCACTCCACCCTCTTACGCTTACCAATTAAGGAATAATAGAGAAGCTATTACATGTTTAGATGTAAACTACAGGCAGTAGAACAGTGGAAAAGAGATAGAGAAGCAAATCTGCAGCCAAAATACTGAAAGGTGCAAGAAGGTGGTAATGGGAAATGTTCATTATCCTAATATAAACTGGGATAGGCAAAGGTAAGTGGGGCTTGGAGGGGTGCAGGAACAGAGGAATAACTGGACAAGAGCACCCTCTCGCTCAGCATGCTCCCAGACAATCAAGGCAGGAACCATTGCTGGATCTAGTCCTGGGGAGTAAATTGGGACAAATTAAGTTTGTTTCAGCAGGGAAGAATTGTGGGAATGATGATCGTAATATCACCAGGTTTAGAATAGGTATCGTTATGACTGGTCTGTGGATGAGGTCCCCCAATTTGTTATGATTCCAGATGAGATGCTCCCAGTGAGGAGGGATGAACTGGCTTCCCTTCTCTGGTTGCTTCCCTGTTAATTCTGGTCTTGTGCTAATGATCTCTCCTTGCAGGAAGGGCTGAGGTTGCATAGCAACACTGCTGACCAGATGAGGCCCTTCAGCCCGTTCCCCAATCATTATGATCAGGACTGAGCTTCCCACAGCCTCCATGTTCCTGTCTTTACAACATGATTCTCTCAATGGCCAGAAAGAAATCCCTTCTCTGGTTGCATCAAAGTTAATTTAAAAAGGATCCCTTTCCTCGTGGATGCCTTTTCCCAGATAAAATGTGTTTATGTTTTAAAAAGATCCAATTTAACCAAGCTTTCTTGCATTAAAGGAGAGAGCTTATTAGTTGTTATTAGACTAGAAGAAAAGAATAAAGTACAATGTACATTCACACAGATTAGAAATGAGAAGTTAGTCCAAAAATAGAAGTTATAAAAGATGTATGCATTAGTCTTTGCTTGTCAGTGAGGACTATGTGGTAAAACATTCCAGTTGTTAAGTTGGGTGATTCCTGTAGCATAACTTTGGTACTTGAGTAGTTGATCTGGAGATTTTTAGTTCTGCAGGTTAGCTGAAAGGAGTTGGCCTATTTCCTTTACTACTCCTTTACTTTTGTTGACTTGTGACTTGCTTTCAGCAATCAAGGGTAGACATTTATACCTACAAGCACAGGGATGTCTAGGGGATGTTATTCATTTGTGACGTTCATTGAACACACTATCATAGTAGGACTAGAACACCAGACTAGCACACATCCACCCTAGTGGATTTTAAGCCCTTATGTATTCCTGGAAAGGGAAAAAAACACAAACATGCCTTTTGCCCAGAACTGCGTTCTTTTAATTCACATTATGTCCACAGTCTGGGACATAACACATAAGAGATGCTTTCTGCTGAGATACGAATCAGCCTCCATTATCTCTACAGGAGATTTCAGTTCAGTTTCTTTGCATTGTATCTCTTCACATTGATGTGACTCTGTCTGAAAAAGGTATAAAAACATTCTGTTTTCTCCAGGCAAACTGGTCAAGCATAATCCATGTAGGAATTCCAGCAAGTGGTTGTTTTACAGTCTCAGCCAGTTTTTGCTCCTATGTCCATTTAAAAAAAAACACGTCTTACTAGGATGGCACGGTGGCACAGTGGTTAGCACTGCTGCCTCATAATGCCAAGAGCCCAGGTTCAATTCCAGCTTCAGGTCACTGTCTGTGTGGAGTTTGCACATTCTCCCCGTATCTGCGTGGTTTCCTCCAGGTGCTCTGGCTTCCTCCCACACTTCAAAGAGTGTGATTGGCCATGCTCAATTGCCCCTTAGTGTTAGGGGGACTAACAGGGTAAATATGTGGAGTTACATTGATTGGGCATGGGTGGAATGTTGCTGGTCCAGACTCAATGAGCCAAAGGGCCTCTTTCTGCATTGTAGGAATTCTACAATTCCATACCTAAAATTTCATTATGTCTTTAAGTAATTTGGGACTATGATCTGTTCTCATGGCAGTATAGATAAGGATAAGGAGCAGTTAAGCATAAAAGTAGAATGGTCTCATACATGGAACTTTTAGATGTGGCAGCTGAACACATATTGGACAGTCTTGACCAGTGACCTCCACATTAAGTTTGCCAGCTGAAGGAGAATAGAGGAAAGTTCCATGTCAGTCTTTCAAAGTTTCACTGAAATATTGAAAATGTTTTTCAGCTACTGGCTAGCAGGTGTGTGCAGGTGGACCCTAAGAGGGGAGATGGAGAAAGGGAAGAATTGAGTGCACACACTCTTTGTCATTGTGCCTGTTAGGGACAAGACCAGAAATTCCAAGGTATGTTATGCAGTTAGCCTAGACCCCCAACTTTTACATTTGAGTTTGGCATAAGATGTGCATAAGATGTTTCACTCCAGGTATGATTCAAGTGATACAGTAGGAAGCTTTTATCAAAACAAACCGGGTGGGATTTTATGGCCTCACTCGCCCCAAAACCGTAAAATCCCCTCCAAGGAGAATGGACCGCTCCGTTGTCTGCCCCTCACCCGCTCTGATTCACATGGCAGGCGGGGCAGTAAAAATCTGGCCTTCATTTAAGAACACAGTTAAAATAAAACAAAAGTAATTTGCATAACTTTTATCAATCAAAATACTTAAAGATGACAAAATATAATTCTTAACGGCTAACTACCGCTATTGTTCCAAGTTAAAGCAATATTCTCATTGACATACTCCCTTCTTCTAGCACAAAAACAAGTATGTTCACGCAGTGCTAAATTTTCAACTCTTTAACACCTCTGGACAGAGATCTAGATAATCATTTCCAGAGAAGCATATATCCTCAAACAGCAACTCTCAGAGAAAGAAACACTCTTATACAGAAAAATCTCAGAAAGAGACTTATCTCCTGGCAGATTCCACTCTCCACCTTCAGAGAGGAGAAAGGAGAGGCACTGCTCTCTCTCAATTCCAAGCAGCATCTAAAAAGGCAACTTAGCTTGAATTCTTTGTGTAAGCCTAGCTCCACCCAGTCATTTGATCTTACTGTCAATAACCCTAATCAAGCCCTACTTTGAAAAACCCCAGGGAACACAAGAACAACAGAACAACAGCATTCGTCCAAATTAAAACAAACATTCTAGCAATTAGAAACAAAGACAAAATGGCGCCGTATGTCACAACAGATCCTGTACAAGACATAACTCAAATATATTTCTTAAAGGCACAGTATCATCACTCCCCCCATCCCACACACCCAGCCTCTCTGTTCCAGTGGCCAATGTTGCTGTGGCAAAGGTACAAGTCAGCCAGTGTTTGCTGGCGCCCTCATGAGCAACAAAACCTGGAGAAGGAAAGTCACAAATATCTGAGCAGGCAGAGCAGGGGAATGAGCAACCCATCTCCTGCTCTGCTGAAGCACAGAGGTAGCATCACTTAGGAGTAATAGGAAAAGAAAGAATTTGTAGTTACAGATGAGTAATCACTTGACTGTTCAATGTTTAAGAACCATAAACATTGTTTCAAGTCTTCGTTGTTCCGTCATCTCCATTCTTGCTGTCCAATTGACCTTCAGCCTTGATAAAAATGGTACAACAAGAGTAGAGGATGAGCAATGGGTGTCACTGAGAGGGATGGAGCTTTGACAGGGGCGTGTTTTGGGTTTGGGGGTGGTGGGAGGGCACATTAGGTACAGCATTGGTGTGTCAGACAGTTGCACTGCCTCAGGCAGGCTGAAGCATGCCAGCCAGCGAAGTGAATGGCTGCCTCACAACATCTGGATCCTTCTCCCTTTACTTCACCTTTAGATCTCCCTCCTCCTCCTCCACTAAAGTGCACCTTCCTCCTCCTGCAGCTTCAATCCTCCCAGCTGCGCTCTGTGGTTCAAGGTACAGCTGACCACAAACATTCTGGCACTAACTGAAGAGCATTGCCAGATCTATCTTGGTACTGAAAATACACCTTCAGCAGCCTGATGGCTGGCTCAGTGACAATTCGTGCTTATGTGACTTCAGTTGTACCTTTCCTGGGTATTAGTCATAGCGCACATCACAGGTGTCATCAATCGCACTATATAGAGTAGTCCTTATCTCCCAGGAGCCATCCATGGTGTTATGGGGATAGGGCCTTGGCCGTATTGTGGTCGGTGCAGGCTTGATGGGCCAAGTGGCCTCCTTCTGCACTGCAGGACTCTATGATTCACTGACCCTGCTTGGAGGTGTGAATATCTGCAGGAAACTTGATTGACACGGATTCAAGACATCATGGTTGCTCTCTGGATATCTTGCACAAACATTCAAGGTGATCCTTTGTCACTTATATATCAGCTGAATATCACTAGCTGACCCTTCTGTCCCATGGGGAATTTCCTGAACGCACTTGAGTTAAATGCAGAAGTCAACGGATTAGACTGGTTCCTAGCACACCCATTTTTTTGTTCTTTTAACCTCCAACAAGCTTCAACATCTGCCCACTCTGGCATCTTAAAGCTCTCTCTCCAAAAGAGTACAGAAGCCACAAAGCTATGCTAAACGTCTA
The DNA here is from genome assembly GCF_965287045.1 of Carcharhinus amblyrhynchos. Classification (NCBI taxonomy): domain Eukaryota; kingdom Metazoa; phylum Chordata; class Chondrichthyes; order Carcharhiniformes; family Carcharhinidae; genus Carcharhinus; species Carcharhinus amblyrhynchos. The sequence goes on along the minus strand of NC_137332.1, from coordinate 33,061,159 downwards.
TAACAGCCAGCCAGTTTCCAATTCTGGTCACCATTCTTTAGGAAGGATGTGAATAGAAACTTTGGAAAAGGAACAGAAGAGATATAGATCTAGGGATGAAGGATTACAGTTATTTGGATAGACTGGAGATTGTTCTCCTTAGAACAGAGACAGCTAAGAGGAAGTTTTGGATGGTGTTTAAAATTAGATAATATAGCGGGGGAGGTGGTGGGCTCTTGGTGTCCCAACATTCAGCTTCTGATTTCAGAGAGGTGACTTTCCTGCAGGGCACTAGATCCCCACCAGCAGTGGGCATCGGCCTGGGAGGATGCCGGGCTGGAGATCTGGTCAGCCCTGGAGGTTCTCCCCAAGGCAAACTGGGGGTAAAGCCGAAGCCTGGGGCATGGGTTGAAGAAAGCTGAAGGCAGCTCCCAAACTGGGAACTCAAGGCCAGGAGTGTTGAGGTATTGAGGTCATGGACAAGGCAGTCTGAAGCCTTTGACGGTGGCTGGAGAGGCAGTAAGTGTCAGTAGAGTGAATGAACAGCTCTGGAGAGAACATAAGAAATAGGAGCAGGATTAGGCCATCTAGCCCTTCGAGACTGCCCCACCATTCAATAAGATCAGGGCTGATCTGAAGTGGATCAGTTCCACTTTCCTGTTTTCTCCCCATAACCCTTAATTCCCTTGTCTGTCAAAAACCTATCTACCCATGTCTTAAATATATTTAGCGAGGTAGCCTCCACCACTTCAACGGGCAGAGAATTCCAGAGATTCACCACCCTTTGAGTGAAGAAGTTCCTCCTCAACTCTGTTCTAAACTGCACCCCCCCTTATCTTAAGGCTGTACCCTCTAGTCCTGCTGTCCTTTCTGAGCAGGAAGAATCTCTCTACCTCTACCCTATCCATCCCTTTCATTATCTTATACGTCTCTATAAGATCCCCCCTCATCCTTCTAAACTCCAACGAGTACAGACCCAATCTATTTAGTCTCTCTTCATAGTCCAACCCCCTCATCTCCGGTATCAGCCTAGTGAACCTCCTCTGCACTCCCTCCAAGGCCAAAATATCCTTGCCCAAGTGCGGCGACCAAAACTGCACACAGTACTCCAGCTGCGGCCTCACCAGTGCCCTGTACAGTTGCAGCAAGACCTCCCTGCTTTTATATTCTATCCCCCTCGCTATAAAGGCCAGCATCCCATTCGCCTTCTTGATCACCTGCTGCACCTGCAGACTGGGTTTTTGTGACTCATGCACAAGGACCCCCAGGTCCCTCTGCACCGTAGCATGCTTAAGCTTTTCACCCTTTAAATAGTAATCCCTCCTACTATTATTCCTGCCAAAGTGGATAACCTCACACTTGCTAACATTGTACTCCATCTGCCAGGTCCTCGCCCACTCGCTCAGCCTATCCAGATCCCTCTGCAGACTTTCCACACCCTCCGCGCAATTTGCTTTTCCACTCATCTTCGTGTCATCAGCAAATTTTGTCACCCTACACTCAGCCCCCTCCTCCAGATCATCTATATAAATGGAGGCCCCAGCACCGAGATCGAGGCAGATAACTTGGACAGCACCCCTTAGTTCGAGAGACCATGAGAAGAGGAAGGTCCCACATGGTCTCAGGTAGTTAGCAATTGGATCTGAGCCAACTGAATTCTGCTATCAAGCTGATTGGATATTAGGAGCTAAACTCTTGACAGTTTCCTGTGGATCTGGTGCATCAGCTGTGAATATTCACTGTAAATAGTTTGTTCCTTTAAGCTAAACATTTCCTTGAGAATTTACACAAATTTGAGGCCAGGAAGGAACATGTTTTATAATCTTCGTGCAACCTGTGCGCTTGAATTGCAAATTACAATAGAATAAATAATAAATAATCTTCTAGTGGTTGAAGGATTGGTAGCCAGTTGGCACAGATTTAACATGATTGTTACTTTGTCAAAGGTTGCAAGAGGAAAAAAATTGTTATGCAACAAATGGTTAGAGTCTGGAATGTCTTTCCTTAAAAGCGTCGTGGAGATGGATTCAGTAAATGCTTTCAAAGGGGAATCGGATAAATGTTTGAAAGAGAAAAGAATGTAGGGATACAGGGAAGGATCTGGATAAGGAACCAAAAGCTGGCACTGGACTCAATGGACCAGAAGGCCTGCTTCCGTGGTGTACTTTTCCATGATTCTACACAGCATGTTGTGATCTGGAATGCACTGTCTTAAAGAGTGGTCCAATCAAATTCACTAATAATATTATGTGGAGGATTGGAGACATATTTGAAGGGGGGAGAAAAATTAGGATAATGGGAAAGATTTAAAAGAGGCCTGAGGGGTAACTGTTTCCAAACAGAGGGTGGTGCATCAGTGGAATGTCTGCCAGAGGAGGTGATAGAGGCGGGTACGCTTACAACATTTGAAAAACATTTGGACAGCTACATGGATAGGAAAGGTTTAGCGGGATATGGGCCAAATGCAAGCAAACGGGACAAGTTCCATTTAGGAAACTTGGTCAGCATGGGTGAGTTGGGCCAAAGGGCCTGTTTCCATGCTGTATATCTCTATGATTCTATCGATGACTCTACAGGACCATAGGTAAAGAGCAGGGGCACTGGGACTAATTGGATAACTCTATTAAAGAGCCAGCCCATCCAAGATGAATTAAGTAGCTTCCTATCGTGTGGAATCATTCTATGATGCTATGATAGATCTTGTTCTCTTTCAGTTGGGAAGAAGAAATACTTAGCTGAATAGCAATTGTGAATTCTGCAGAAGCATTTTCACAGGAGTGATTAATTTTAAGGGTTAATTTTGGAGCTGAAGAGTGGACCAACCATTGAGGAATATAGAGAATTCTCTATTAATTCTTTGTTATTTTTGGGAGGGGGGGGTTGAATGTTAAACTTCAGTTGCCCTTACTGACAAGTTAGCGTGACAGCTAGGCTATACTTTTATTGTCTCCAGAGAATTGGCCTCACACCAAGTGGAAACAGTAAGGTTTGTTTAAAATCACTCATTGCCAGTGGCGCAGAAGGCAGAAAGTTAATGCCTGGTCTTGAATGCTGATACCTTTGCCGTCAAGAAAACGTTGATAGATGTGGGACTTTGGCCCAAAACTTTTACAGGAGAGTTCATGCTAGGACACCACATAAATCGAGTCAATACTTTCAGATCTACAATGTGTCTATTTGTTTATCTCCCTAGGCTGTATTTCAAAACTATCAAAAGTCAGTTCCCCAGAGCTTCTAGCTATGCTTGACTCAACTTTCCTTTTGCACAGGGATGTAGAAGTGCATTAAAAAACACATTAAAATTTAAATGCGAATGCCAAGAGTTTACATCTATTCTTCTTGCTTTCCCCGGTAACTGCATGGATGCTTCCCAAGACATCATTTTCCTCTATATGCATGGTGACCTGAGGTCTCCTCTGGAGTTTTTGAGAACAGTAAGTCACTTAACTGGGGAATTAAACTGCATATGCATTTGGAAGCTAGGCATATATCTTACATTCTCATTGATATGGATAGGTCTTAAGTAGGGAAAATAGAACAGTAGCTGAATGGGTCCAGGCATAACTTGTGTTTCATGATTTGAACCAATTAGTTGAAACTGAGACTCAAGAAACTTTAGTGGGAAGGGAAGGGGGGGTGGTGGCGGGTGGGGGGGGGGGGGGGGGGCGCGGTGACAGGGAAGACAGCCACTTTACTGAATGCTGTTTGAAAATCAATTTATACTAGATCTACTGCTTCCCCATGAACATGCTATAACCATAACAAGTTTGTGAAATGTGATTTTCCCTTTATAAATCCATGCTGACTCTGCCCAATCATGCTATTACTTTCTCAATACCCTATCAGCACATTCTTCATCATAGATTCAAACATTTCCCCTGTTGCTGATAATAGGCTAGCTGTCCTGTTCTCCCTTCTTTCTTTTGTAACAGCATTGTGTTTTACAACCTTCTAATCCATTCTAGATTCTAAAGAACTTTGGAAGTCACTTCTTGTATCTTTTTACTCGGGTCACATTTGGGGCTGGCACAATGGCACAGTAGTTAACACTGCTGTGTCAGAGCTCCAAGGACCTAGGTTTGATTCTTTGGTTACTGTCTGTGTGGAGTTTGCACATTCTCCATGCATCTGTGTGGTTTTCCCCCAGGTGCTCCGGTCCAAGGATGTGCGGGTTAGGTGCATTGGACATGCTAAATTGACCCTTAGTGTCCGGGGATGCACAGGTCACAGGGATTAGCAGGGTAAATATGCGTGGTTATGGGGATAGGGCCTAGACGGGATTGTGGTAAGTGCAGACTGGATGCGCCGAATGACCTCCTTCTGTGTGGTAGGATTTCTGTGATTCTATGGAAAATGCATCATATAACGTACTTACACTAATTATGAATGCAATATGCCCACCCATAATTTGGTACCATCCCCCCTCATTCTGAGCCTCCATCCTGGCCTTTTCTCCTCTTCACAATCTACAGAAACAGAAGGATTTCTTTCATGGGACATTTGATTCTCAGTCCAGGAATTTTACAGGTATAAACAAGAAACCATCAGGAGAAGCCTTTTAACAGGATTCCAGTAAAAGAACCATCCAAAGACCACAGTTCCCGCCAGCTTACCACTCATGCAGTGGCAGTATTCTTAGTGGTTGGCTTTGGGATGGAAACTGGCAGAATGTTGGCTACACCCACCTGTTTGCCTGTAGCCAGGCAGACTCTTGACAACAGGTACTGCTGACTGATGGGATCCCATAAGGAGAATGTTGGTGCATGTTTGGTGGTGTGATAGTCATACCACCCAATTTTGGTGGTTTTAACATCCCAACAGCATCTGAAACAGGCAACACAAAGAAAAATAGTCAGCCCAAAGAGTGTAAGAGTGAAATAGAAAATCGTTTAGTCAGGTTTAACAGAACTGTAATAACTCCAGGAGTCAGCTGTAAAGGAACAGTGCTTTATTACACAAGACAAAGTAAAGCAAAACCACAAGTCTGTGGTGAACACAAACAGGTCCCAACAGGGACAATGCAATAATAGACCTACTCAGGGGCCTGCTTTATACAGTGCTTGGTGTACGAGCTCCACCTGGTGAGTTAATTCCCAATCTCCAGGGAGATCGTATCCAATGAATCCTATAGGGAAGTCAACCAGTGATTCCCCATATAGGCCCTGGGGTGGGGGGGGGGAAGTGGGGGGGTTGGTTATCACAAGAATAATGGAATCGTTGAATGGTTACAGCATCAGAAGCCGGCAGTCTGCAAGCACAACCCATCTAGTCCCATTTCTCTATCTTTTCCTCATAGCCCTGCCATTTATTCCCTCTTCAGATAATGATTCCCTTTCAAAAGCACAATTGAATCTGCCCTGTATCCTTTTAGGTTGTGCACTCCTGATTCTAACCACTGGTTGTATAAAAATGTTTTAACTCATGTCACTTTTGGTTCCTTAACTTAAGTCAGCGTCTTCTTGTTCTTGGCCTTTCTGCATTAACATTAAATACAGACTACTCAAATGTTCAAGAGGGGTTCTGAGATTGGAACAAACTAAACTTATTGTCATTCCGAGTTTCTAAAGCAAAATCTTAATTGAGAATTCCATCTACAGCAATGAGTCATTGTTTCACATTTAATTATACTGTATTATCGTCTGATTATAGAAACAAGTATTTAGCCAATAAATATGGGTGTCTACTCATAATTGCCATCCAAGTGTATTCAGTAATTAGTTTTTGATTTACTGCCAGAAGATTGGATGTAATTATGGTAACCGATTTAATATTAAAAAAGGAACACCTGACCTTTGCCAATGTATCATACATGATTCCGGTTGCCAGCAACAGAACAAAAACAATACGTAAATTCCATTAAGATCCAAAACATGGGCTGGAATTCTCTGGTTTCATACGCCCTGCACTGCTGCCAGTGAAAAGGGAGAATTTAGCAAATCTCCATGCACCGCAGCGAAACCTGAGAATCCCAGCCGCAGACAAGGTTGCAGAATTCCGGCCATGATTTTGGGAACAAGTGAAAATATTAAAAGGAATGAGGCAAATCTGCTTAAGATGCCATTTTTTGACAGCAAATAGGAGTTGAAAGATATGGGGAAGCATTTAATTGACATCTTCCCTAGTGTAATATTTATATACAAAATCATAGGAACCAAAGGTAGAGGATGGGATTTTCCATGGTGGGTAAGATAGACTATCCATAGATCTGTTGACTTTGGGCATGAGTTTCTCGTCCGTTAGCAGAAGGGACCTGTAAATTCTGATCTAAAACTTCCAAGTATGAGAATTCCGCCAATACCAAGGAGGGGCGGAGGGGGGTGGGGGGGGCGGGGGGTTGGGTGGTGGAACCTAAATTCTACAAGGTCTTACAATCCAAATTCAGAGCCCTGCAGGTGCCAACACTTTTTCAGCATGTTGCAGGGGAATGGATTCATACACCAGTTAAAGCCCAAGAGCTGACCCTTGTGCTATCCTACTCATTACAACCTGCCAACCCAAAAACACCCATTTCTTCCTGCTCTATGCTTTCTGCCCATAAGCCAATGCTTAATTCATGCTAATATGTAACTGTCTATCCCACGTGACCTAATTTTGTTTGATAATCTCTTGGGTGGCACATTAATGAATGCTTTTAGAAAATCCACTTACGTTACAATCTCTGATTCCACCTTACCTACTCTACTGGCTACATCCTCAAAAGAGTCTGATTTGTCAAACACCGTTCCCTTTTACCAATCAATGTTGATTCTGCTTCACTGTATAATAATTTTGAAGTGGCCTGATACCAAGTTTCTAATGATGCTGCCTGACTTGTTGAATATTTCTAGCATTTTCCGTTTTTAGTGCCTAACAGTTGAGGCGTTGTTCCTTAAAGTTACGTTGAGCTTCATCGAAACAGTGTAGCACCCCAGGACAGAGAGGTGAGAATGGGAGTAGGGTGGAAAATTAAAATGATAGGTGACCAGAAGCATAGGGTCATGGTATGGGCTGAATGGAGGCATCTGCAAAGTGGTCACCCAACCTCCTTTTTGCCTTCACAATGGAAAGGAGGATGCATCAAGAGTAGTAAATAAGTATATTAATTTGAAAGACGTACAAGCAGAATGTTTTTATTATTTGGAAGAAGCATTTTGACCTTGGACAGTAACAGGGAAAGGTTAGCAGGGCGAAAGAACAAAAGGGAAGTTCTGAACAGAGGTGGCAGACAGGAGGAATTAAGTGACAAATGGGATATGATGGGTCAAAGTTGAATGAGATAGTAATTGGACAAGTATGAAACAAAAATGGGTCTAGAGGAGGTGTAAGTGGAAACAGCAGCATCATCACCAAAAAAGGTCAAAAAATAGGGAAAGAAAGGGAAGAGGGGTTATAAGGGACATACAACCAACCATGACCTTATTGAATTGTGGAGCAAGCCCAAGGGCTAAGTGGCGTACTCCTGCTCCTGAGCCCTATGTTTCTAGGTAAAAGGGAGGATATTGCATCTCTTGTATATCAAAGATGAGCTGAGGAGTGAAGGGGGTATTGGGGTGATTGAGGAGTGGACCTGGGCATTATGGAGGTAGCAGTCCCTTCAGAATGCTGAAAGGTGGATGAAAATGAAATAAATAGTAGTACTACTACATTGCATATGTGGAAAATAATGGAGAATGTGGATGCTGGTGGGGTGGAAAATGAAGACACAGGGAATTCTATCATAGTTCTATAACAGGGTGAATGGGGTAAGATGTATCTAAAGCACTGGCATGGAAGGTTGCATTGTCAGAACAGGTGCAATGGAGGTTGAGAAACTGAGGGAATAGAATGGAGAACATTGAGTAAGCTGAGTGTGAAGAAGTGTTGTCAAGGTTTGTGAATCACTGGACTTATAGTGGATATTGCTCAATATCCTATCCCAGAAGTGGAGACAGCAAAGTCAGGGAAGATAAAAGAAATCAGAAATAGGCCATGTGAATGCAAGGGAAGGGTGGAAATTGGAAGCAAAGTTGATTAAATTGCTTAGTTCAGAGTGAGAGGAAGAATGGCATCAATGCAGCCATTTATACACTGGAAAGAAGATGAAGGAGGGATCTGAGCAGGACTGTAACTAAGGATGTTCCACAAGTCCCTATGTTAAAACACTGGCATGAGGAGGTGGTGGTATAATGGTATTGTCACCAGGTTTGTAGTCCAAAGACGCAGGGCAAGATCTGGGGATCTGCTTTTGAATCCCACTGGAGCAGATGTGAAATTTGAATTCAATAAAATCTGGAATTAGAAGTCTAATGATAATAATTAATCCATTGTCAATTGTCACAAAATCCCATCTGCTTCACCAATATCCTTTAGAGGAGAAAATTTGCTATTTTTACCTGGTTGACTCTTAAATGCTTCTGAATTGGAGGGCAGTTAAGGATGGGCAATAAATGCTGGCCCAGCCAGTGATGCTCACATCTGGTGAATGAATAAAAAAAAGACCACCCATATGTATTCCCATAGCAACACCTTTTACTCTGAAGAAATGTGCATAATGGTAATTATCAGCTTGGAAAGAAGCCTGTGTCTTGTTGGGTTGGGTTCTCACGACAATCTGGAACAACAGAGAATACTCAAACTGGGTAAACTCTAAACCTGCTACTGGGAGGAAAAGCCAGACTACACTGGGACCAAATTATTCTTTGAACAACTTGATGAACAATGTCTAGCTTTTTATGTATAGCAAGTATTGTTACCTACAAATTTAACACTTTCATAAAAATAGAAAAGTAGAAACCACTAGAATAGCTAACATACAGACATTGTCTGGAGCTCTTGTGGAACCAGAATAGGTAACATACAGACATTGTCTGGAGCTCTTGTGGAACCAGAATAGCTTACAGCGGTTGTCTGGAGTTCTTGTGGAACCAGAATAGCTAACATACAGATGCCATTTGGAGCTCTTGCTGCTCAGAAAGGACAGCAGGACTAGAGGGCACAGCCTCAAGATAAGGAGGGGGGGCTGCAGTTTAGAACGGAGTTGAGGAGGAACTTCTTCACTGAAAGAGTGGTGAGTCTCTGGAATTCTCTGCCCATTCAAGTGGTGGAGGCTACCTTGCTAAACATATTTAAGTCATGGGTAGATAGGTTTTTGGTAGGCAAGGGAATTAAGGGTTATGGGGAGAAAGCGGGAAAGTGGAACTGAGCCACTTCAGATCAGCCATGATCTTATTGAATGGCGGGGCAGGCTCGAAGGGCTAGATGGCCTACTCCTGCTCCTACTTCTTATTATGTTCTTATTATGAGCTCTTGTGGAACCCGATCGTCTGGAACCTTTTCCTAGAAACTGTTATAAGGGTGTTCAGCACTGCAAGGGTTAAGATGGGACTGGACAACAATACCACCCACAGTGGAGAGTCACATGACAGTGGACAGGCGACTGAGTTGTATAGTGAGATTAGAGTAGAGTTCAATATGTAATTAGCTCCTTGTCTGGGCTACACTTTACACACAAATACATTGTGTATAATACGTATATATTGTTATGTTATCAGTAAACACTACTGTTTAACCTTACAAGCCTCTGAACTCCTTCATGAGACCTACTAAACAAAACTCTTACAATAGAAACCTCCTACATCCAGATATCTATTGTCTACCATGTATCCAGCCTGCTTCTCTGCAGTAAATATAGCTTAGCTGGAAATGTACCAGCTGTTAACATCAATGTGTCTTTGTCTTGTCTTTCTCCCTTCTGCCATCCTCAGACACCCAATATCTCCTCTGGCCAGCCCAGATCCAAATCGAGAATGGCCCTGGTGCCATGATGCAGTAGGTGCACCTGTGCTGGGGTGTCCAGTCAGTATTCCCCTTGGTAAATGAAGTAGGAGTTAAGAAAACCAAGTCATAGAATCATAAAATCCCCACAGTACAGAAGGAGAACATTTGTCCCATAGAGCCTACGCCAACAACAATCCCACCCAGACCCTATTCCCGTAACACCCCTTTATTTACTCTATTAGTCCTCCTAACACTAAGGTCAATTTAACATGACCAACCAACCTAACCCCGCACATCTTTCCCTCTCATTAGCATGTCAGTGATGGGCCCCTGCCTACGACTGGTGGAGGTCCAGCTTTGTTCATTCTACCTCAAATATGAGGCACGAATGCTGGAGATGATGGGCAAAAGGGGTAGCTTCCACGTTTTTGCTGAGTTTTATCTCAGAAAGATGAGCAGTCAATGGGAGAAAGGTTCAGGAATACTAGCCCTTTAATAAATTATACCATCATCTGAGCTGTGAGCAATTTAAACAAAATAACTACTTTTCTTTGTGACCATGGGAGGAGGCATTGTGACTGGGTGCTGACTATGCAAGGAGGATTGGGGTATGGCTGATTGAGGGAGAGATGCAGGGTGCTGGCTATTCCAGGGGCTTTGGGACATGACTGATCGAGAGAGAGAAGGAGGGAGCATGCTGGCTGTTCAACTTTTTGGGACATGACTGATCGAGAGAGGGAAGGAGGGAGCATGCTGGCTGTTAAACTTTTTGGAGAATGAGGGGAGATCTCATTGAGACGTATAAGATGATGAATGGGATGGATAGGATAGAGGTGGAGAGACTCTTCCCGCTCAAAAAAGACAGTAGGACTAGGGGGCACAGCCTCAAGATAAAGGGAGGGCGGTTTAGAACGGAGTTGAGGAGGAACTTCTTCACTCAAAGGGTGGTGAATCTCTGGAATTCTCTGCCCGTTGAAGTGGTGGAGGTTGCCTTGCTAAATATTTTTAAGACGCGGGTTGATGGGTTTTTGATAAGCGAGGGGATTAAGGGTTATGGGGAGAGGGCGGGAAAGTGGAACTGAGCCACGACAGATCAGCCATGATCTTATTGAATGGCGGGGCAGGCTCGAAGGGCTAGATGGCCTACTCCTGCTCCTATTTCTTATGTTCTTATGTTCTTATGACATGACTGATCGAGAGAGAGAAGGAGGGAGCATGCTGGCTGTTCCAAGGGGTTTGGGGTATGAGACGGAAGTGGATTGTGGCAAACCCATGACCTGTTATGAGAGACAGAGGGAGGAGGCTGGATTAACATGGATGACCAATATCTACAAAGGGGAGGTGAAGCGTGATAGTGGGGAAATGCAGGGGAAAAGATGACCTGATGGTAGAGGCAGTTGAGGTTATCCAAGAAGGAAGATCAGGAAGCTCTAGCAGTCTTGCTGTACTTGCAAGGAGTCCGCTCACACAGCAAGACTGATGCAGCTGGATTGAAGGGAATGAATGTCTGCCCGAGTGTCCTTTTTAATTGGTGCCTGGGCCTTTGACTGTGTGAGGTTGTCAACTTCCTTCTGGTCCCCAATTGTCTGGGAACTTTGTCCAGAAACATATCATCATTGGACGTGATCAGCCTATGAGCAGATGTTCTGGACACCCACGCCCCCACAACGCCCCCCACTTCAAATCTCACAGTCAAGACACTTGGTATTACTAGTGTCAAGTGTGTGCTCACTGAACCTGGTTTTAGTATCCCTGCTAAAACTGGATGGGGGTGGTCACTGTGGAAAATTCACATCCAAGTTCACAATTGTCATCCCAGCATAGTTCCTAGGTTCAGCCTTCTTGGCAAACTGTGGACAAACTGCAGTCATACTTAGTGGGGCAGGAAAGCGCATTCTACCACAGATCTTAAAGACTTCTGGTTGCTTAAAGGACATTGTTAAAATTGCACGATAAATTAACAGCCACGTCAACAAGCAGTTACGAGAGCGGCAGGGCACTTTACCTTTCTGACGCAGCAACGAGAATGTTATTGCAGCTGCTGAGACACGAGAGAAGTTTTCTTTCATGGTTAGTGGATGAAAATGCTCAGAAATTGAGGTGGGAGGGATATGGGGAGCCATGTCAATGCTACCACTGATTGGAGGACCTGCAGGCCGGTTAAAGTTTCATGATCTCACAAGGTGTGGAAAAATTGGAAAATTCACATTATTGCAGTGTTTGAACTCTGAAAGATGGAGCCTCTATTTCCTTACACCCACGTGACCTTATAATCAATGTTTATCCATTCTGCAACAGGAAAGACTTCATTTAACCTGGGCTTTGCAGTGACAAGTACTTTCCCCACATCTCGAATGACTGTTCCTTGAACAACGTCTACCACTTACTTTAATAGTGTGATACTTGTTGCTATAATTATACCCACTCGAGGCAGCAGGCTGATAAATGACTCTATGTCAATTACAATAATTCAACCCCTTCAATTCTTTAAGCAGGCAAATTCTGCTCATAACAAGAGAAACTGCACAGGGAGGAGATGAATGTAACATGTAACAAAATAGAGTTAGTTGGCATTTTATATGCACTATACCCAGTGAATTATCTTCCAATTGTGTAGTAAATCACTCAGGATAAGACACAACAAACAGGCAGATGCTAAGTTTATGCTGCCTGCTGATTTTCATAATTGCTGCATGTAGCTGTAACGTATAATCAATTCCATGTACTATGCAGACAGTACAGAACAGGAGTGCCACAGGTCAGATAGCTCTATATAGCCTTCCAGATAATTTAATTTCATTTATTATTGTCACATGTATTAGTAAATGGTGAAAAGTATTGTTTCTTGTGTGCTATACAAACAAATCATACCATTCATAGAGAAGGAAAGGAGAGGATGCAGAATGTGGTATTACAGTCATAGCTAGAGAAAGATCAACTTAATATGAGGTAGGTCTATTCAAAAGTCGGATGGCAGCAGGGAAGGAGCTGTTCTTGAGTCGGTTGGTATGCGACCTCAGACTTTTGTATCTTTTTCCCAACGGGAGAAAGTGGAAGAGATTATGTATATAGTCCTATATTCAAATAAAGAATCCAAGTTATTGTTTTACTGAGCCTTGTTGTATGATTGGTACGTTTACAATAAATAGAAGAATGGTACATGATGGTAGCAGATACTGGCCAGTGATTTTTGAAGATTCGATAGAATGGCTTAAAGACCTCAACACTTTTCTATATAACTGAAGAACTGGTGTTGACGTGAAACAATAGTGAAGTACTTACAGCATTGAAGTGTGTAGGTGATTCTGCATCATTGTAGAAATCTCTCACACACTTAGAGTCATTGAGTCATAGAGGTTTACAGAATGGAAACAGGCCCTTCAGCCCAACTTGTCCATGCTGCCCCTTTTTAACCCCTAAGCTAGTCCCAATTGCCCACATTTGGCCCATACCCCTTTATACCCATCTTACCCATGTAACTGTCTAAATGCTTTTGAAAGACAAAATTGTACCTGCCTCTACTACTATTTCTGGCAGCTTGTTCCAGACATTCACCACCCTCTGTGTGAAAAAATTGCCCCTCTGAACCCTTTTGTATCTCTCCCCTCTCACCTTAAACCTATGCTCTTTAGTTTTAGACCTTTGAGAAAAGATATTGACTATCTAGCTGATCTATGCACCTCATTATTTTACAGTCCTCTATTAAATGATCTCTAGGCCTCCCATGCTCCAGAGAAGAAATTCCCAGTCTATCCAGCACTTCCTTATGACTGAAACCTGGTAGCATCCTAGTAAATCTTTTGTGCACTCTTTCTAGCTTAATAATATCCTTTCTATAATAGGGTGACCAGAACTGTACACAGTATTCCAAGTGCAGCCTTACCAATGTCTTGTACAAAATTCAACAAGACATCCCAACTCCTGCATTCAATATTCTGACCAATGAAACCAAGCATGCCGAATGCCTTCTTCACTACCCTGTCCACTTTCAAGGAGCTATGAACCTGTATCTCTAGATCTCTTTGTTCTGTAACTCTCCCCAATGCTCTATCATTAAGTCCTGCCGTCGTTCGATCTGCAAAATGCATCACCTCGCATTTATCTACATTAAACTCCATCTGCCATTCGTCAGCCCACTGACCTAATTGATCAAGATTCCCTTGCAACAGATAACCTTCTTCACTGTCCACTATGCCACCAATCTTGATATCATCTACAAACTTATGAAACATGCCCCATAAATTCTCATCCAAATCATTAATATAAATGACAAATAATAGTGGACCCAGCACTGATCCTTGAGGCACACAGCTGATCACAGACCTCCATTTTGAAAAAGAACTCTCTACAACCACCCTCTGTGGCATTGTAGTTTGCCTCCAGCCGTCCGAGTCCCAGGGAAATCAGTGAGAGGTTGAGTAGCTTGAGTTCTACCTGCTGTGAAGGTTTGTGCCTTCAAGTTAGATAGCTAACTTTGGGGGCGGGGGGGGGAGGGAGGGTGGGGGTGCGTGATGGGGGGGTTGGTGTGCAGTAACACGATGCATAAGTCTACAGTAAGATCCATTGCTGCTGCAATTAAACACTCAGACCTGGGCCAAAAAAGAAGAGTTCCAAGCAGTAACAGCTGCCAAGAGCTTATGAAGGGCCAGAAACATTTTTTTCTGTCATTGAATTTCCCACTATATCTTTTCAAGACTGAGGTACATGTCCATGCCAAAACTTTGTGTACAGAGTTTATTGAAAGCCCAGAAAGGCAGTGACAGCAATCCCACTGCAGTCTATGAATGAGGTGAAGTCAGTCAAGGAACTGTGAATTAATGGAACCATAAAGAATCAAGTATGGCAGGACTTTAAGAGCACTTATTCCCAGGCCAGCATTTATTACCCATCCCCAATTGTCCTTGATTGGACATTTAAGAGTAAACTACATTGCTGTAGCTGTAGAACCAGACCAAGTAAGGATGGCACATTAAAAGCAAATTACTGCAAATGCTGGAATCTAAAACCAAAAGAGAAAATGCTGGAAAATCTCAGCTGGTCTGACAGCACCTGTAAGAAGAGAAAAGAGCTGATGTTTTGAGTCCAGATGACCCTTTGTCAAAGGAATGGCAGACTTCTTTACCTAAAGGGCAGATAGGCTTTTACAACAATCAACAATGATTTCATGGTCATCATTAGACTTTTATTTCCATATTTTTATTCAGTTCAAGTTTCACCACAGGCTATGGTAGGGTTCAAAGCTGGGCTTCCAGAGCACTACCCTCAGGGCCTGATTTTACATTTTCGAGTGCAAAAACATGGTAAAATCAGATGTAAAGCCATTAATGTGATCTGCACCTGCATCAGCGCAGATGCCCACTTTACTGAGGCCCGGGAATGGCTGTGATCTGATGTGTGCCTGAGATGGGCTCAATGGCAATTTAAATGCATTTGCATGTATTTAAATTGAATTAATGAACTGCCCGCATTGCCCTCTTTACCACCGTGTTCACCAATCCGGAATCAGGCTGAAATGGACATGCTAAATAAAAGTCTGTTTTGGACGCTCCAGTTTCTGAAGAGGTGAGTTCAGAGCTTCCAACGGTTCTCTGACTCAGATTGGTGGTGGGGGGAGAGGGGAAGGTGGGCCAGATCGTCCTCTGGTGAGGAGGTGGGGAGGAAGGAGGTGGGTCGGATGTACTTCTGGTGTTGGGGGGCAGGCACAGGGAGGCCTGATTGCTGTCTGGTTGAGGGGAGTGGAGGAGGGAAACGGGTAAGATGTATCTCTGGCAGATGGGGGTGGGTGGTGGAAATGAGACCAGATCATTCTCTGGTTTGGGGAGTCGGGGGAGGGAGGCAGGTAAGATGTATCTCTGGGGGGGGGGCGAAGGGGGTGGGGCGCATGCAGAGGCCCAATCGGTCATTGGTGGCGAGTTGGGGGGGCACCAGATGGATCTCTGGGGTGGGGAATGGGTGCTGGCAGGGGGTTCCACTGCCACCCTGCAGGCAATTAGTGGAGGGGAAGTGGGCAGGGGATCACGGGGGGTGGGGGGATGGATAAGGGAGACATTGATGTTTGTGGGGGCCATCGCTCCTGCTTGACGTTCCCGGGCCGCTTTCTCTACTTTCTGCGGCTCGGTAGCGATGTGACACGGGCACGCTTTTCCAAATTTGTTTCTTACTCCGCATGCGCAGTTCAGAGTTCCGATTGTTTCGGATATGCTAAGCCCTGCTCACAGCGCGATTCAGATTCGTGATTTTTTTTCAAACTGAGTGCGTACGGGGCGGGGTGGGGGGGGGGGTGGGGTGGGAAGGGCCTGAAAGCAGATTTCCAAGTCGGATCTCAATTACGCTCAGATTCAGCACTTGGAATGAAAATGGGAAAATCAGGCCTTCAGTCTCGGGATACTATTCCAGTAACAATAACACCTTCCCCTAATGTTTGTTGGATTAGGAGTAGTTGTTAAACTTTAGATGGGGATGCTTTTGTTGAGAGAGTAAGTTTGAACCTTTTTCTATTGCTGTATAGCAATAACCTTTGCTATAGCTCCTAGCAATGTATATATTATAAAAGAAATGCTGTCTAAGAATATCAAGTAGCTTTCTAGTAGATTATTAATAAGTTGCATTGGAAGTCATGTGCGGCTTAGGTGGATTGGCGATGCTAAATTGCCCCTTAGTGTCAGGGGAATAGCTAGGGAAAGTGCATGGGATTACGGGGATAGTGTCTGGGTGGGATTGTGGTCAGTGTAGACTTGATTGGCCCAATGGCCTCCTTCCATAGGATTCTATGATTCAATGAACTCTCCAATGCCTTCCCATGGCATTTTGCCAGCCTTCCCACCTCCCAGCCAACCAAAGGTTTGGGACAATTCCGGCCACAGTCTTTTAGCCCAACTCAATCTTTCCCAGGTATCTGATGCTACAAATTCTTATCTTTCCTCTGAAAATCTTCAGCATTTCAAAACACAAACTTCTCTTCAGTTTCCAATATATCTTGTCTTCTCATGAACAGTTTGGAGTTTTTCTGGCATAGTTTTCTTTGCTTTCCGCATTAGCTGGTTGGAAAAAATAAATAAATTAAAATCCAGGGATCATCCTAAATCATGTCCAAGTCTTTCTCTAATGTAGTTCCATAAATCTTCACACTCCCTGTGTTTCTGGCAAATTTCCCGCTCAAGTGAATTATCGCTATTTGAACATTTTATTTGGATCCACCTAATCTCTGAAATGTACTGTGTTCCTTTGTCAAGCACCGACAACAGAGTTGAATTAATACACTTCTTGATAGTGCCAGTCACCAACATACTGAAGCATGAATAGACGTGTGGATTGTAGGTATTACAGTGAATAAATCTTGAAGTGTATCCAATGTGGATTCTAAGATGGTACCGGCGCAAGGTGACTTCTTGAAACAGTGCCCAGCATACCTTCTAATTCTGTCTTTTACTCTTGTTCTCACTACATTCTGCACCTTCTCTCTTCTTCCCTATGAACAGTATGCTTTGTCTGTATAGCGCACCAGAAACAATACTTTTCACTGTCTACCAATACATGTGAAAATAATAAATCAAATCTAATGTCTTAAAGCCAGCGCTGTAACTATAATAACAATTTTTAATTATATTGTGGCTTCAGTATAAGGTGGAATTCTCCCATCTGGGACTGAGTCACGTGATGGGGGCAGGGACTTGGTGTTTACCATTGTGGAGCCAGCAGGAGTCCACACCATATCTTCTAGTCTCAACCTCATTAATCATGCAACTGGATATTTTGTGTCATATTCCATGGCAGGGCTGACATGATACCTGGCTCCTGCCATCATCTCTAGTTGCCATATTGAATAGATTCCAACATCACTGACCCACTGTTGAAGAAAGTAGATGGACATCCTGAAAAAGAAGATAGAGCCCTGGAAAAGATGGATCTCCAGGAACACCCTGAGGCTGAAAGATGTACCTCCTCAATTCTGGAGGATCCACTTGTAGGAGATCTCCCCCACTCACTGCTGTAATGTTCTGGGTCCAGGGTTGCCAGCAGCCTCAATCCTAAACCCTGGAAGAAGCCCTAGGCATTGTACAATTAAGTCTTAACTTCTGCATGCCACATTGTTCCAGATATATAAAAAGCAGTGGTTAGCACTGTTGTCTCACAGGTCCAGGGATCTGGGTTCAATTCCGGCGTCAGGTCTTTCTGGAACTTGCACATTTTCCCCGTGTCTGCGTGGGTTTCCTCTGGGTTCTCCAATTTTCTCCCACAGTCCAAAGATGTACAGGTTAGGTTGATTGCCCCTTAGTGTCAATGGAACTAGCAGGGTAAAGAAGTGGGGTTATGGGGGTAGGGCCGATGTGGGATTGTGATTGGTGCAGATTCGATGGGCCAAATGGCCTCCTCCTGCACTGTAGGGACTCTATAGTTCGATGATACATTCTGGACTGGCGTGTTTTCCAGCAATCGTAACGGAGAACAGGGCGGGGGAAGATTCCAGTTAGTCCTTCATCTGCATCCCATTAGTGGCTGTAAACAGATTTCACTCCGGACTTCAGCGATTATCTGATTCACCACGGTGGGCACCGGGAAAGGTCCTGTGAGAAATTCACATTGCCATGAAACTGATTGTTCAACTGACATTGAATTCTCGTCCCCCAGTGAGGGCACAGGAGAATTCTGGCCCACAGTAAATATTCCAAGGAATGTTATCAGACACAATTTGACAGTGAGCCACATCAGGAGATATTGGAGCAGATAGCCAAAAGCTTGATCAAAGAGAAGGATTGTAAAGGAGGAAAGAGAGAGAGGTAGAGATGAGAGGAGAAGTTACAAGTAATATCTAGAGCAGAAGGACTAGATGGCTGATTGGAGATGGAGAGGAAGCTGGAATTGGAGGATTAAAGAGTTCACCGTGTACAGCTGGAAGTGCATATGAAGATATGGAGGAAGCAAAGACATGAAGAAATTTGAACAGAAGAAAAAAATGTTAAATTCGACGCAAACATTCAGTTTTGTTTAGATCTTTGTGTTTCATTTGTGTTTCATTTTCCTTTAAACTTAAAGATATTTTAATATAAAATGCAACTGACAAGTTTTCAAATAAGTTCTTGCTTGAGTTGTCATCTACATAAGAAATGGCCTTGGTATAACCAGAGGGGTGAATGTGGTAAGGTTGAGGCCAAAACCAAACAAAAAACCCAGCAAAGCCGTGAATGCAGGGGTCATGCAGTTCTTAATATTGTCTTGTAGCTCTGTCTCCCAATGGGTCGTTGACCAAATGGACAACCAGCAGGTGGGGATGAGGGGCGGGTTGGGGGGGGCGCGGTGCAGGAGGATGGGGGTACACTATCGAAAGGATGTCACAATGAGAGATCTTTGGGAATAGCTCCCATCATTCTGGAGGAAGTGGGATTGGTAATCAGGACAGGAAAGGACGGCCTGCAAGCAAGGTGGGGTGAAACATGCCATTGGGGTGAGTCAGGCTGGAGATCAAAGGCTAGAGGCGATCACAGCTTCCTTAATGAGTCTTGAGGGAGTACTTCAGCTCTCCCCAGCTCACAAGGAATGTTGAAAGGGGCACTTACCATGGGGAGGCCATTGCTGCCACCACCACTTCACCGTCGAGTTTCTCAACCCCTGGCAAACTCATGCCGCAGAAATAAATGTAAAAATCAGGTTCCCAATTGCACTTTGGGAACCTGAGTTAGATATTTTAATAGAGTGTCCCATGTCTTTGTAGATAATTAGTTGCTTTGTTAATCTTCTGCCATTCAAAAGACAGCAGTGTCTGTGTGTGGGTGTGTGTGGCAAGTTTGTGCACTATGTGTTTCATGATTGAGCCAACCTCCACCAATTCCCTGCACAACCTTCCTCTGCTCATCCTGAGGGGTGCATTTTGAAGGTAATAAAATAGAATCCCTATAGCACCGAAGGAGGCCATTTGGTTCATCGAGTCTGCACTGACTCTCCGACAGAGCATCTTACCCACATCTACCCATGCCTTAGTCCCATTGCCCCCCTAACCTACACATCTTTGGACACCAAGGGGCAATGTTACCATGGCCAATGTAACTAACTTGCACACCTTTGGATACTGAGGGGCAATTTAGCATGGCCAATCCGCCTAAACCACATGTTGTTTGTAATATATATAAATGATTTGGAGGAAAGGGTCTGATTAGTAAATTTGCAGATGGTACAAAAATTGAGGGACTAGTGGATGGTGAGGAGGATTGTCAGAGGATACAGCAGGATATAAATTAGCTGGAGGCTGGGCTGAAAGATGACAGCTGGAATTTAACCTGGACAAATGTGTGGTGATGTAATCCGGGTGGTCTACTGCTGAAGGAAAGTATACGGTAAATGGTGGAGCTCTTAAAAATATTAGCATATAGAGGGATCTAGGTGAGCAGATCCACAGTTCTCTGAAGGTGTCAGCTCAGGTGGACAAGTGGTCAATGAGGCGTATGGCATGGTAGCCTTCATCTGTTCGGGCATTGAGTATAGGAATTGGAAAATCATGTTACAGATGTATCAGGAAAGGTTGAACACATTTGGATTGTTTTCCTTTGGGCACTGGAGGATAAGGGGAGGGGGGGCAGTTACCTGATAGAGATTTACAAAATTACAACAGACTTGGATAGAGTGGATAGTCAGAGTCTTTTTTCCAGGATCGAAGGGTCAATTACTCAGGGACATAGGTTTAAACTGATAGGGGAAAAGTTTAAAAGAGTTGTAAAGGGCAAGTTTTTCAGAGTGGTGAATGCCTGGAACATGCTGCTGGAGGAGGTGGTGGAAGCAGATTCTATAACAACATTCAAGAGGTATCTGGATAGATGCACGAAAGGCAGGGAATAGAGGGATATGGATCATGTAGAGGCAAGGAAATATTAGAGAGGCGTTTGTGTCGGCACAGACTTGGTGGGCCAAAGGGCCTGTTCCTGTGCTGTATGTTCTTTGAACTGTGGCAAGAAACTGGAGCACTCAGAGGAAACATATGCAGAACAGGGAGAAGATGCGAATTCCACATAGACAGTCATCCTAGACTGGACTGGAACCTGGGTCCGTGGCTCTGTGAAGCGGCTGTGCTAACCACAGGGCCACTGTGTTTTCCTCTGAGACAAGAAGACATCTTTCATTCTATAAAGACCATTGTACACACAATCCTCTGTGAGTTGGTGTGCAGAAAACTTACATTATCATTCAGTACAAAATCTTATTAAATCTTCATTCGTATAAATTTTGAAAATGTATCTTTAAGGTTAAGCTGATGTTGAAAACTAATAATTTTAACACTTGCAAATAACTTAATGAATTCCATTTGACTTGTACTCTCCAACCAGAATGCCTGCTTTTAATGCTCCGACTTTATTCCCCTTTGACCAGGAAGGTGGGCTGTTATAGTCTGCTAACATTTCTATGAAATCGTCAATAAGGCTCAAACTACCAAGAAATCTTGAGTAGCACAGGAAGGATTTTGCTGTGGCCAATATTTCCTCCTTACCAGACAAAATTCATTCCCTCAAGGGGAGTATAAGTGCGAATGCCTTTCAGGCTTGGCATTTAAAAGAGGTCTCCAAGCAGGGAGTTTTATTTCTTAAAAAAAACACTGTACGAATTAATAAAAGACAGAATTGTATTATCATTGACAGTCACAAATTGATGCCTTAAGAGGCAGAAGCGAAGTGAAAAATGATATGATACCAATTTGGAATTGATTTTGAGTTTGATGAAGCTCCTTTTGTGAGTCGAGGAAGCTGAGGAGTGATAGAATTTCTCCCGGAACAAATCACAGAGGACTCAAAATATGTGACTATTCATTGAAAATAAAAACAGAAAATGCTGGATGAGCTCAGCAGGTGTGGAGAGAAACAGAGTTACTGGGCAGAACTTTCCTGTTGCCCTCACCCCAAAACCAGAAAATCCCATCCTGAGGTCAATGAACCTTTGCATCATTCGCCTGCCCCCTGCCCTGTATGATTCCCGTGGTGGGCGAGACAGGAAAATTCCTTCCAATGTTTCGGGTCTAAATGACGTAATGAGTGCAGAAGAGATTTACTGGGATGCTACCAGGAGTGGATGGTTTGAGTTATAAGGAGAGACTGGGTAGACTGGGACTTCTTTTCTCTGGAGCATAGGAGGCTGAGGGGTAACCTTATAGAGGTTATAAAATAATGAGGGGCATAGATCAGCTAGATACTCAGTATCTTTTCCCAAAGTTGGGGGAGTCTAAAACTGAAGGGCATTGGTTTGATGTGAGATGGAATACAAAAGTGTCCAGAAGAGCAATTTTTTCACACAGAGGGTGGTGAATGCCTGGAACAAGCCACCAGAGGTAGTGATAGAGGCAGGTACAATTTTGTCTTTTAAAAAGCATCTTGACAGTTACACGGGTAAGATGGGTATAGAGGGATATGGGCCAAATGCGGGCAATTGGGACAAGCTTAGAGGTTTAAAAAAAGGGGTGGAATGAACAAGTTGGGCCGAAGGGCCAGTTTCCATGCTGTAAACCTCCATTACTATGAGTCTATCACTCTTGTAAGAATTAGTGAACTTGTTATGCTAATGTGGCCAACTAAACCAATCATGTACTTCGACTCTGTCTGGCTGCAAAATATAAATCGTGCCAGAATGCTGTGACATTCTTGTAATTTATCTTGGGCAAGCTCCATTAAAAGGCAAATATGACTAATGGCCCATAATTACCAATAAACTAACTCTATAAATCACTAGCTCATCTTTAACATCAAGTTTATATGAGCATAAAACTGTTTAATTGCATTTCTCAGCACTGGGTTACAGCAGTAACAGGACATTATGCTGAGTCTTTCATGACGATGTACTTAATCTGTGCTTGAGGAGTTCAGCCCAAGCTGTTTCCATCACTCATCAGGGTGAGTGATATGAGGTAAATCTACAGTTGAAAGAAATGTGACCTCCCCTTTGAGAATCTTTCCGGAATTTGGACGTGCCTTTTATTTCTAAGATTGATATGATCATTTAGATGTCAATGCTAACCTTCAAAGCAGAACTCCACACAATTTTCAGAAGAGATCATTTTCAACAATTTACTCACAAACTGTTTAGTACAAAAAAATCTATTGAGAAATCAATTTTACAATCTTGTACTTTTTAACTTGGCTGGTACATTTTGGAAATGAGTTTAGAACTCTAACCTGTGTTCATAAGTGGATGTACGATACCCAAAATAGCATTTTATCGGCAACAGTTGGACTTGATGATACTTAGTTGTTGGCAGCATGAGTGCCCTAGAGCTTCAAAATGCCAACCATGGTATGTGTAAATACTTGTGGGTTGAATCATGCCAGATGGAATATTGGGGCAGGGGTTAGCATGTGTGCAATGAACACCATCAGGAGTATGCAGTTAAGGGCAGATAATGTATCAGTGTGCAAATGTTGACTTGATGCCAGCAATCCCATTTTGGAGTTCAATGTTCCAAGCAATGCCCTCTTTCAACCTTGCACATGTTCAGCAGCAGGTAGGGCACTCCATCAGTTTCATTTAAAGGGATCATGAAGTCGTAGCAGGCGAGTTGTTGGTTGATTTCTTCTGGTTTTTTAAGAAGATAATAATGTAAAGATGGAAGCATGAATAGTTCATGTGGTTCCTCAAGCCTGCCCTGCCAGTCAATTGCACCAACCATTAAGATTGATTGTGACCTTAACACCACTTTTTTGCCTGACCTCCATAAGTCTTACTTATTAGTCACAAGTAGGCTTACATTCCCACTCCAATGAAATTACTGTGAAAATCCCCTAGTAGCCACACTCTGGCACCTGTTCAGGTACACTGAGGGAGAATTTAACATGGCCAATTCACCTACTAACTGGGATGGAAAACAAATGCAACCTTATATGTTATACAGAGCTGAGGTGGGTGATTTCAGTGCCAAAACTTGACTACCTTGTAGATCAAGAATCGGTCCATCTCAGCCTTGAATATATTCAGTGACTCAGCTGCCATTTGTGGTGTTATCACTAGACTATTAATCCAGAAATTCAGCTGAAGTTCTGGGGACCCGGGTGCAAGTCCCACCATGGCAGAGGGTGGAATTTAAATTTAACAAAATATGTATCTCAAATTAAGAATCTACTGATGACCATGAAAGCATTGTCAATCATCTGAAAAATCCATCTGGTTTGGTAATGTCATTTAGGGAAGGAAATTTGCCATCCTTATTTGGTCTAGCCTATATGTGACTCCAGAGCCACAGCCAATGTGATTGACTCTCAATTGCCATTTGTTAACTAGGGCTGGTCAGTAAATGCTGGCCAGCCAGTAATGCCCATATCCCACAAACAAATTAAAGAAAAGCCAAGGCTCTTTGTAGAGGGTTAAATTAATAACCCTCTGAGAGAAGAAATTCCTGCACATTTCTTATTCTGAAACGGTGCCACTTAGTTATAGATTTCCCAGTGAGGGGAAACATCCTCTCAGCATCTATACTATCAAGTCCCCTCAGAATTTTATGTATTTCAATAACATCATCTCCCATTCTTCTAAACTCCAATAAACATAGGAACAAACTGCTTAACCATTCCTCAGAGGACAACTTCTTCATCTCAGGAATCGACCTAGTGAACTTTCTCTGAACTCCTCTAATGCATGTATATCCCTTCTTAACTATGGTCTCAGCATTGACCTGTATAATTTTAGCAAGATTTCCCTACCTTTATACTCCAACCCCTTAAAGTAAAAGTCAATATTCCATTTGTCTTCCTGATTATTTGCTGTTAACTTTTTGATTCATGAACACTGTCAGTCAGATTCTTCTCTAGTATTCTTTATGTTTTCCTTCGTTTAAATAAAGTTTTGCTTTTATATTCTTCCTAGCAAGGTGTATAACCTTACATTTGAACACATTATATTCCATCTGCAATTGTTTTGCCAGCCCATTAATCTCTTTGGCCTGAGTAATTCAGATGGCAGAGTTTTCCCTTGTACCATCCAAAGGTTCCCCGTCAACTCTGACTACCCTGCACCATTCCACACTTGAATGAGCATCAATTGGCTTTAGACAGTTTGCTCCGATAATACCTGCCAGTAATGTTGTTGTGAGTAAAAGAAGTGTAAAAGCAAGTCAACCTGAGGAAGGGCTGCAGGAACTACTGGTGTAACAAACACAGATGCACCTTTACAAGTTGAGACTCTAATTTCTAATCCAAACTGAATCTACCTCTGCTGTGGAGATGCCACCTGCTGAACTACGTCGCTCTCAGAGGAAGAGGAAGTCCCCTGATAGACTGAGCTTAAGACGGACTGTGTTAAAGAACTTGTTTATTGTTGTTTTAATGTAAATAGTTTAACTTCTGTTTGTATATCTTAATAAAGGACTTAAAGGGGGAGGGATGTAATAGCAAGCCCCTTTTAGGGGCAAGGTTTTGGGGGGGTTCATGCAATGCAATTGGCCAATTATGCCTAAACTCACAAATCCTGGGGCTAAGTGCGGATTTTCCCAGTCAGTTTGAGACTGGAGTCGAGGTAGTCGGTAGCATATTTCTTGCACTCTGTACATCGTTTATTTGTTACAATAAATGTAGATGTAAGACCGACACCTTCAATCCATCAGCCAAGGGCTCGCCTGCTCTCCCATCAACCCATGTAGACCCATCAACCCACGTAGACCAAAAGTAGTCTGCATCATCATCCGACGTGAACTTTCTACTTCCACACCCTCAGCCTAGGGCATCTCCTCTTTCCTTCTCACCCCTTAAGTTAAGTGCCCTTGTGACCCCATCCATTCTTTTAAGACTGGTGGCTCCTGCTCCGCACACCCAACCAAACTGCCAGACCAAGAGGCCTTTTCCCCCAACCCTGTCAGAGAAAAGCAACTCCATTCCCAATCCATTTTGCTCAAAATTCATTTTGCGCGGGTTTCCTCTGGGTGTGTTGGTTTTCTCCCACACTCCGAAGATGTGTGGGTTAGGTTGATTGACGATGATAAATTAAACCTAGTGTTGGGGGATAAGCAGTGTAAACATGTGGGGTTATGGGAATAGGGTCTGGGTGGGATTGTGGTCATTACAGACTCAATGGGCTGAATGGCCTCCTTCTGCACTGTAGGAATTCAATAATAATAATATAATAAATGCTTTGTTTAGTTACCAATCCTGGTGGTCACCAATCCTTTCAGATGTCACACAAACATGGGCCAAGATTGTCTGGCCCTTCCACTAGCAGGACCTTCTAGTCCCACTAAAGGCAACCCCCTGTGACTGTTCCCCTGGGGGGAGTGGCTGGTGAGCAACATAAATGCCCATTGACTTTGTGCTGGCAGCCAATGGCGAACTGCCTCTGCCACCAGAAAACATGCCATGGTGGGAGGGGTGGGGAAGGGGATGGTGCAGAAAACCCCAGCCTTGACTTTCATTTCACAAAACTGTGTTGATTTTGCTTGATTATATTATGATTGGCTAAATATGATACTACTACTTCCTTAAATTGGATTCCAGCGTTTTCCCAATATCAAATGTTGGGCTATTATATTTTCCGACTTTCTGTCTCCTTCCCTTCCTGAATTGAAGTGTTACATTTATGGCTTTCCAATCCCTGGGACCTTCCTAGAATCTAGAAAGTTCTGGAAGATTACAGCCATGCATCCACATCTTGCAGCTATTTTTTAAGGCTCTAGATTGTAGGCCAGCAGGTCCTGTACACTTGTCAACCCTTCATCCCAATAGCTTCTCAAGTGCTTTTTCTTTTCAGTGTTCCTCCTTCTCCTTTGTCCTTCGATTTTCTACTATTACTGGGGCACTTTTTGTGTCTTCTACTGTGAAAACATAATTGTTCAAAGTTTCTGCCATTTCCTTGTTTCCCACTATTCATTCCCCAGTCTCATCCTCTAAGGGTTCAATGTTTAATTTAAGTGTGCTGTTCTTTTATATGTTTGTAGAAGTTCTTATTTTTTTATTTTTATCTTTGTGGCTAGTTTACTCTTGTATTCTAATTTCTTTCCCATTATTTTATTGCGTCATTGTTTACACATTCTGACAACAGTCCCAATATTCTAGCCTACCACTGATCCCTGCTAGTCGTACACCTTTTCTTATAATTTGATACCTCCTTACCTACCTTAGTTAGTCACAATGCTTCATCCTTCTCTTACACCGGAATTTTACTATCCCACCTGCCACGGGAATCGGAGCGGGTGAGGGGTGGATCATGGAAAGGTTCTTTGACAGTTTCGAGGCCAGAAAATCCCAACATAGTCTTTTTTTCTCAATCAAATATATCTTTGTTGAGCGGTAAGAAATATTGCCTTCAACGTCAGCCACTGCTTTTCCATCATCTTACATTTTAATTTATTTGCACAGTTCACTTTAGTCAACACTGTCTTTGTAATTACCTTTATTTCAATTTTAGGCATTAGTTTCAGATCCAGTATCTTTTTTCTGGGATATTTGCATCACTGACTAGGCCAGCATTTATTGCTCATTTCTAATTGCCCTTGGGAAGGTGTTGATGAGCCACTTTCTTGAACTGCTGCAGTCCCTGTGGCATAGGTACACCCACATTGCTGCTTGTAAGGGAATTTGACCCTGTGACGGTGAAAGAACAGCGATAAAATTCCAAGCCAAGGTGGGTGTGTGATTCGGAAGGGAGCTTGCAGGTGGTGTTCCCACGCAGCTGCCGCCCTTGTCCTTCCAGGTGATTGTGGTTTTGTACGGTGTTCTCAAAGAAGCTTTGATGGGTAGCACAGTGCATTTTGTTGTTAGCGCACACTGTTATTACTGTGTGTGAGTGGTGGAGAAAATGTATGTTTAAGGTGGTGGATGGGATGCCAAACAAGCTGGCTGCTTTGTCTTGGAAGGTGTCAAGTGTCTTTAATGTTGTTGGAATTGCACTCATCCAGGCAAGTGGAGAGTATTCCATCACACGCCTGACTTGCGTCATGTGGACATTGGACAGGCTTTGGAAAGGCAGGAGCTTAGTTACTGGCTGGAGAACTCCTGCGCTCTGACCTACTTTGATAGCTGCAGCATTTTTATGGTTGGTCCAGTTCATTTCCGGTTAATGGTAACCTCCAGGATGTTGATTTCTTGATATTATCATCCCCCTCTCCCTCAGAGGGAAAATTATTACAAGACTTAAATATTCTTCACTGGCCTGCAAACCTTTCCTCACATTATACGAGATTGCAAAATACAGTTAAGAACCGGCATTCCAACTTTCCCTTCTGGAATTTGAAGTATCCCAATGTTTAACATCAGCTGGGTACTTACCAGTCACATACTGGCATGGATTGAAGTTCAGCTGGCTAACAGAACACAGTGTATGTAGTTTCCCCATGGCCAAGCGACCCGGAAGTCTGTGAAATATTGTGTGATGACTTCAGGCATACATCCCAATGTCATTATGCACACGTGCCCACCAATGATAAGCAATGTAATTAAGGGGATTGAAACTCCAATTGTCCCAAATTTCACATTGCCTATGTGATGTTACCAGAATTTAATCTTTTTTCATTCTAATACGGAATGAAAGGACCCTGCAGCAAACACTGGCTGAGGAATTAGTCCTTTGTAAGAGTGAGGTGAGATGGTGTTCTGGAATCTTGATAGACTGTTTTCTGTGTTGGGTACATCAGAGTGTGGAGCTCAAATGAGATTTCTGGCAACTGAGGTTTGGGTCCCTCTGTCACCCTGCATCGATGAGCCCCATTAGTCAACTGGCTGATGGGGATTGTATACTTGGCAGGAGGGAAAAAGGAACTAAGATTGAGGAGGCCTGGTGGTCGCAGGCAACCCCTTTGGGCAGAGGATGATCAGTTCCATTGGTAGACCTCCCCAATGCCCATGGCTCTAAAGGTCATGGTGGCACTAACCTTCATGCCTTCGGATTGAGCCGCATCTAGGGTGCCATTGACTGTACCCATGTGGCCATCAACATGGCCAACCAGGAGCCTTTGTAAACAGGAAGGGCTTTTACTCAATGAACATTCAGATTTTGAGGTGCCAAGCCTAGATGCCTGCCACCACACCCCCATCCCTTCACTGACAGTAGTATTGTAGACAGTGTTGATCTGGTTGTCCTGTTGGCACAGATGACCTTGGTGGTTGTCTTAGCAGGCATTAAATATTCACTTGATGATACGGCTGGGCAACTCTCAGTTGCTGTGGACTCCTGGAATGGAAGGAAGACTGGCAGAAGGATGGAGTAGCTGGTGGCCTTGTCCGAGGCTCTGTGAGACGAGCCCACAGAGACAGCGGCACCTTGTGTGCCATTCTGAGATGAGTCCTCACCTCCCCACTCACCAATGAAGGGTGGGCAACCATGGGTGACACTGGTTGGCACCTCCTTCTCCCACACAAGCATTGACCTCCTAAGATCAATGCCTGTGTGAGAGCTTACAGGTCCGAGTACAATCTCTGTAATGTGTCATTGTGCTCTTGGAGCTGCCACTCCATGAAAATCACCAATCTCTCAATAGATGAGGCTGTGCACTCAGAGTCACTGCAGCTCTCATGCCCTACAAGGATTCCTCTATGACAGAGACCATGGTACACAAGTGTTATTCATCAGATCTTCCCCTGCATCCCACTGGGCATCCATTTGTTCCTTACGGATGACTCCAGAGGCACAGCAAGGAATTAGGAAAGCTAATAGAATATTATTGTTTATTGTGAGGCAGTGAAAGCAGAATCTTTGAATAATTTTGAGGTAGAACTAGATAGGTTCTTGGTTAATAAGTGGATGAAATGTTATTAGGGTTAGGCAGGAATGTGGGTTTGAAGCGGTAATCAGATCAGCCATGACTATATTGAATGAGGGAACAGGCTTGTGGGCCGAGTGGCCTACTCTGGCTGCTAATTCATATGTTTGTATATTTGTAGAGTTTTAGCAAGATTAGTTGACTCACAGTGTTGACTGACATCTGATTGTTGAAAAATCCATGGAGTCAGTTTTGGTTGCATTAGCCATTTGTTGTGCAGTGTGATGTGTTCCACCTTGGTTGGCCTGCTAATTCACATGTACCTTATATTAATTCTGAATACTGGAGTGTAGGATAGACATTGTAAATTGTTTTATCTTTCCAATCTTGTATAGTAATTTTTTTTGTGTGTTGAAAACCTGCACAGCCATTCACTTAGCAAGTGCCTTGATTCCCAAACCTTTCTTACATTAAACAAAAAGTTACTGGTCCCTAACTGAAATCTTGGGGTCTGGTCCAGAATCATAACAGGGTCCCCATGTGTAAAATATACACCAAGTTCTAAGGAGCAATGATTGTGCATCTTTATGTTCCTTTGGCATATTATTTCTTCTGAATGAGTCAATGATTCACAGACTTCTGACATTAGATAGACCACTGTAATCTGTTGGAAAGCAGGAACCACCATGTCAAAACTAGCAAGCAACACGTAAAAGTGGAAAGTGAAATTCAGGCATTTTATTTTTCCTTGTAAAACTGATGCTGCACGATTCAATTTCTAGCCTCTTAAATTCTAATTCCACAATGCAGCTGGGCAGACTGCAAAACCAAATTAAAGACTGGTTTATGGACTCATGGAGTATTTGCATTCACTGATGTATGACTGTAACCATTACTAAGCTAACAGCTACACATTTCTCAGTGCATTTTTTGTTGGATTATGGATCCAACCACGTAAAACTACTAACAATGAAAATAAATGATATCCACAATATCGGGAAAGTACAACGAATAATGAATTTGGCTTAAGTGAGGGCTTCCCCCTATTATTGCTTTAACCATTAATTTTGAAAGGTATTTAAAAGTGTTCCAATTATTATAGGTCAGTTGAATGGTGTGGGAGAAGTGTCTTTGGTACCAAATGACACTAAGCCGTAATTACGAGAGTTATAGAAAATGACATGGTAATTACAAATAGCATAAAGTCGTAAGTAAACTTTGTATGATTACCTCTTTTTCAATGAGCTTTTATGTCATTCTTAAGATGTTCAACTAATAAATCACTTTCGAGTTATATACAGTCCCTCCTAAATTAATTCTTTTCTTGTCTTATTGATGTTGCATTATCTCCAACGTTTATAACCAAAGCACGGCTCTCACCAAAAGAAACTGCAAACTGCAATTAAATGCATTTATGCTTTTGGTATATAAAAACTTAACTGGGATATTTAATCAAGAAACACACAGCTGATAGTATTGTATGTGTTCACTGACCCACTAGAACAGTCTCATTAAATCCATAGCCTGGGAACATGAAATATAGAAGAGTCTTTGAGCATAATTCATCTTCTGTGAATGGTTGTATTATGTTCACAGTGCTAGGCTAAGTTTCAGTACTGTGACAAGGCCTGGTTCAGTAGATTTGAATCTTTTTCATGTTGCATAGGTGGGGTTGATGTTACCTTAGGCTTCCACTTTGATTACTAAGTGACTGTAGCTGGGACTAACCAATTTAATGAGGTTATGTTATTACTCATGCTGTGTGGCCATCTGGAAAAGGTTTGCAACCAGCACATTCCTTGCCAAGGGCCACCTGTGAAACATTAAGTCCCCGCCTGTACTCGAAATATGAGATGGAAATGTTTGGACTACACAATGTTAGATGTGAAAAATTATTGGAGAAGACAGGAAAGAATTCATATATTTTTTAAAAAATATATTGCACAGGTCACGTAAACAAGAGTTCAAAGTTTAGAGCCAACATCTTTCAAACCATGACATGCTGAATCACATAACTGCATATCTGTGGACTGTTATGACTTTCTTAACATATGAGTCTTTAATTACATGTTGTTTTGTCATAAGGAGAACAGAGTCTTAAAGAGTTTGACCAGAAGTGCATTAACATAAAGTAGCCAGGGGAGAAAAAGAGAACTCTTCTAAAATATTAAGTCAATAAATATCAAATGGGTGGAAGTTAAGAATATGAAAATAGAGCAACGAGAACACTGAATAAGAAACAGGACGTAAAAATAAAGAAAACAAAACTACAGAAGAGAAGGACCTTTCAGACCTGAATTTATGTGGTTCCTGACTGTGTTACTCTTGTTTTGCCTTGGGTTGCACAGAAAGGTTTAAGCAATTAGCTACTGATCCTCATACAGTGGCAGTAGAGGGACCTCAGTCATTGAGAAAATCTATTTGAAAGGAAGTTATATTCAAATTCAATACGCTATGAAATGGATGTGATTTTTATTTTGTAACACTTCCTTTTCCTGCAGGAAATCTAGAGTCGTTTTCTGATTTATGTCTGAGGCTTTTGGAGTGAGGAAACAATTCCAGTACATTGCTATCATCATGTGGTCAGGGAGTATCTATGTTAAAGTGTGAGATAATGACCTCTGTCCTTCCAGTGGTTGAAACACTACTGTTAATCTATATGTGTCAAATGTGAGTGTGTACAGGCTGCATATGGTAAAAATCAAATGTGAATATTTGACACAAAGATCTAGAAAAAACAGCTGTATTTTAAAATAATTAGAAACAATTAGGTGAAATTAATATATAATTAAATATATAAAGCCAAGTCTATATGAATGAATATCTATTTTCGGTCTTTGTCAAATCATAACATTGCAAAGTACTTTTCCTCTGAACATTCTTCACTTTATCGCAATCGAAACATAGAATTTGAGCCATCTACACAAGATCTAAATGTACAGCAGAATATTTACATTTAGATAATGACTGTGATAAAAAATGCTTTGATCTGTCTGGCTTAGCACTGGAACAATAAAGATAGAAAGTTATCTAGAACTGATCTGTTTGCACTAACCGTGGATAAGCTGTTACCTTGTACCTGTCAAATTGATAGCTGTGAGATCAGGCAGTAAGTACACAAGCTGCAGGCAATTTCTACCACAAAACAAACAACAGCAACAAAATAGAATGGGAGTTGAGTGGTTCTGAGGCGTAATACAAATTGAGGTGGAGTCAGGCTAAGGAGTAATATTATGGACTAGTCTAGACAGCATGGATACAGACAGCATATCAGCATGGAAGGGATCTCCTGGCTTTTCTCAATCAACAATTCAATAGTTAATTAAGTTACAACAAGCATACTGTTCTGGAAACTATGCATATCACTCTAACCAGAACCATAGAGGAAGACTTCGCAATCCTTCCATCAAGAAAATTTATGTCTTTACATGGCAAGCATTCCCACCTCCCCCACCCCTACTCTGTTGGAAAGCAGTTCCAGTGGTAATGCTTTACTGTGCCCACGTATCCCCATATGCAATATGCAACACCAGCAAACATAAAACATTATTTAGCTGGCATTCCATGATGCTCGTGCTAAATAACCGTGAGGAAATTTTCACTATATACTAACACATGTGACGATAATAAATCAAATCAAAGGACATTTGGTCAATTAGATCAATTTTCTGAAATAGAAATAGGTGACAATCAATGAATCAATGCCCACTCCCTGTGCCAATTACGTAATTACAAATGCATTTGCATCTTAGACAGCATCTAACTGTGATTCCTTCACTTGGTCTTAATTCAACCTCTGATAAACATGGAGACATTTTTATTTATTTGTTCATGGAGCTTGGGGGTTGCTGGCTGGCCAACATTTATTGCCCATCCCTAGTTGCGCTTGAACTGAGTGGCTTGCTAGGCCATTTCACAGGGCAGTTGAGAGTCAACCACATTGTTGTCACTCTGGGGGCTCATGTAGGCCAGGCCCAGGTGAGGAAGGCAGATTTCCTTCCTTAAATGTATTAGTGAACCAGATGGATTTTTTTGACAATTGACGATGATTTCCCGGTCATCAATAGATTTTTAATTCCAGATATTTTTTATTGAATTCAAATTCCACCATCTGTTGTGGCGGGATTCGAACCTGGGACCTGGTATGGAGGGCATTAGCTATGTGGAGAGATTAGAGAAACTTGGTTTGTTCTCACAGGAAGGACAGAGGTTGAGGGGTGACCTGATAGAAGTCTACAAGATTATGAGGGGCATGGGCAGAGTGCATAGTCAGAAGCTTTTTCCCAGGGTGGAAGAGACAATTACTAGGAGGCACAGGTTTTAAGATGCGAGGGGCTTAAAGGTTTAAAAGAGATGTACAAGGCAGGTTTTCCTACACAGCGGGTGATGGGTGCCTAGAACTCATTGCTGGAAGCAGGTATGATAATGACTTTTAAGGGGTATCTTGACAAATAGGGGAGGCTCAGCAGGGGGGTCTGCTGGGGGGGAGGGGTGAGGGGATTGCCATTGCTGGGGGGGTTGGCTGTACTTCGGGGCGCTCCAGAATGGGAGGTTCAGGGCTGGTCTGGGAATTGTTGTGGGGGCTGCAATCAGGCCTTGGGGTGGTTGGAGGAGCAGCACTGCGGGGGTCCCGGGCTGGCCAGCGATCGAGCTGGTCAGCAAGTGGGAGTCTGACAGATCGGAGCCACTGCACATGTGCAGAGTTCCAGAACTGTCACAGTCCGGGGTGAATAGGCCCCGCCTCCTGGGTTTTTAATGATATTCACAACTGGGATCTCTGTATTGGACAGAGTGTGGAGATTCAGGTGAGAAGCTGAACTGACTAAACAGCCGGGATCTAGAACAGTTTTCCTACCAATTCAGCGCTTTTGGGAGAATTGCGAGCATTGTTTCAACACATTAATATCTGTTCTGTTAGACTTCATGTGGTAGCGTGGATTTCATTATCTCCATGCAGTGTACGTGTACATGGGATTTTTTGGGATGTTTGACAAAGATGTTTGCATGTGTGGGGATTGCTTCAGTTCCAACTGTGTTCCGATTGTGCTTAGAGAAGGCTGTGACATGAAGACTACATAAACTAGTAATGGTTGCTTAGCAACTGGGAGGTCTTGTAAGGTAGAACGTCTTTTAAGTTTTAGCTTTAGTTAGGTACATTGCAGTTGAACTGGGGAGTGAACATCTCTCAACTCTGTCGAGAGAAAGATTGGACAGGAACTGCAAAGAGACAGGCTTCTGAAAGATCCAGGTACTGTCCGGATAACTAGGGAATTGGGATAGAAAGAATACCTTTTTTTTAAAGAGAACAGAGACCAAGGTATCGTTCAGAAGAATTCAAAGAAGAATAAACAAAATGTTCTGAATTAAAGGGACAATTACAGTAACCAGATTTAAAATGGGAAAGCAGACTTCAGAGCTAAATCAAATGTTTGCTGTAATTTTAATAGAGTCATTTGTGAACAATTTATATAGACAAAGAAATCCTACAGGGGGTAAAACCTAGATACTGGATTCACTGTTAAAAGTTGAGTGTAAACTTTGCTTGAAAGACTAAATTGGAAATCCTGGACTGGATTCCAAAATGCAAACACAAATGGAACGTATTAATGTGAAAGGAGATTTTAACGGTTGTTTTTGGGAGTGGAGTTTGGAAATACTCATGTGACAATTATTTGGTGAGATTCTGAGGAGGAATCCACAGAAACTAATTTGGCTTCAGAGTGGAGTGTGTACATGACCACAGCCAATCTGTGTGCTTGAAGGGACTTTGCGTTAATAAGATCATTGTGGCTTAAGGTGTTCTCTGTACTCTGTGTTAGTGTTAAAATCTGTGCATATTTGTTAAACTTAGGGAGGAGCAAAAGAATATTGTATAATCCAATTTTTCATGTTCAATATATATTTTTTCTCGTTGTTAAATTGAATTAATGGTTCTGAGACTCAGTTCCTCCACATTTCCTAAAAAGAATTTATGGTCTTTTGAGCCAGAGTTCCATCTTGGCACATTCCTGTCCAGTTATAACACTAACTGGGATCATACCATTGTGTACTGGAGAAATGAACTATGTCATCAACTGATAGCCCTTCATGACCAGCAGAGACACTCCTGTTTATTAAACTGCAGCTTACACAGAAGACTGCTGCAAAATGAAGGCACCTTGACTGCTGACTGTACCCTGCACAATTCTGTGCCTATAATCACACACCAGCTGGGCGTTGAGAGAGTGAAATCTCTTTTCCTTCTGATATGGGGCAGAGTTGACATGCACGCGTGCAAAGGGATGTGTGTGTAGTCAATGGACCCAGCACCATGGGAAAGGCTGGTGGTTGTGTGCATACTGCTAGTTTTTGGCAAGATAGAATGAAATATAATTAGCTGTCATTGAATAGGAAACCTTAGCCCTAACACAGCAGTGCTGGCAAACCATGTTACATTGCAAATATCTCCAGCTGCAGCTTGGAAAGCACTATAAGCATAATCCCACCATCATCTCCACAGCTACTGGCAATGTTGCTTTCAAACTGCTCTGAGGTTTTAGTTGTGGCTGCAGTGGGTAGCAGATTTCAGTGATGATACCCTCTCTGAATTGCAGATGCCAGAGACACTTCTCCACTGATATTCACATAGGAGAATTTCTTCCTGAACACTAAAGCAGACATGGCCTCCTTTGAGAGACTTTTCATTCCCCTGCTCCCTCTTCTAGCAGCTTGCGCTGCTCCGCACAGCTTCTGATCATTTTCCAAGTCATCTTGTATTCCAAAGGGAATATCTACTAATGAATCCATGCTTGGAAGAAATTGTGAGGTGGAGATTGTGGCGTTGGATGGGCATGGGCACAGTAAGAAGTCTCACAACACCAGGTTAAAGTCCAACAGGTTTATTTGGAATCACGAGCTTTTGGAGCACTACTTCTTCATCAGGTGCTGGAAGAAATTAGTTTGGAAGTCTTGAAGTCAATAAAAAGTCCTTCAGCACTTGCCAGATTACTTGTGCAGACATTTCTGACTTTAGACAACTATAGGAAGTACTAAGTAATCATAAAAGCATAACAACAGCCAGACAAAATCCACCAGCATTTAACATATGACGGTTGATGCTGCTGGGAGGTGAAGTCCTTCTTGCTCCTAAACATATGCTTCAATATGCAACACTGAGACCCAGAGTGGTATTGCTGGTGTTAAGGACCAGATAAGAAACTCCAAGGTATTTTATGCAGTTAGCCAAGACCCAGGACTGTTATATTTGATTCTGACATTAGGGTGAGCATAAGGGGTTTCACTCCAGGTATGGTTCAAGTGACCCACTTGAAAGCTTTTATCAAAACAAACTTTATTTAAGAACGCAGAATATAACAAAATGAACTAGCACAACTTTTACCAATTAAAATACTTAAGCATGACAAAGTATAATTCTTAACAGCCAACTGTCTCTATTTCAATTTAGCAGTATCCTCACATAGATGTAAGTCTCTTTTTTAGAACCAGTTACCATAGGAAACCAAATATGCTTATGTGATTGATAGATCTCTGGCCTTTTAAAATCTGAAGTGTGACCCAGACAGACACTTGTCTTCTAATTTTCACGCATCAATTTCCAGAGAAAGCTCAACCCCCAGACAGTAGTATCTCAGAAAAAGAGTTTTATTTCCAGGCAGATTCCAGTCTGTACTTCAGACAGAGCAGGGGATGTAGAGAAAGCAACCTCTCTCAAAAGATCCCAAAAAGCAGATCGCCTTGAGTTCTTTGTGGAAGCCTAGCTTCGCCCAGTCATATGACTTTACCTGTCAATCAACCTAATCAAGTGCCACCCTGCAATATCCCAGGGAAAAACACAAAATAACAGAACCCTGCATTAGTTCAGATTAAAACAAACATTTTAGTAATTAAGATCAATTATGCTGCTATAGTAACAGCACAGTGCTGCTGTATACAGACAGAACATCTCTGATAATAAACACAAACTGCCTCAATAGATCTGGCACAAAAAAATTAGGACAAATACATTTTTTAAGGGCCCATATTGTCACACTGGCAGCAAGTCAGAATTGCATGCTAACTAATGATACGATCTTCTGCATACTTCCAGAGTGTATACATTGTGTGTACTAATGCCCTCACCAAGATGGTATCCTACAAATATGTGTGCCTGACAAGCGCATCATTTTGGAACTGTAAGGGCATTTCTAGCATCCAAAAACAGACACAACTGAGCTTAGTTTCTTGTCCTGCAGCTGAAAAACAGTGGACAGATGCAAGTTATATCTTTGGCAATTCTTTCATCTGTCAGCTTCAGCAAAGTTTGCCCAGTTTTTTACAAAATGATGATTCAAAGTATTCAAAAATATATGAATGGACATACTTCCAAGCAGGCAAAAGTACCATTGAAAACAGGAAATCTGTTGTATGGCGAAAATGAAATCTGGCCAACTGC
This sequence comes from Carcharhinus amblyrhynchos, assembly GCF_965287045.1. Classification (NCBI taxonomy): domain Eukaryota; kingdom Metazoa; phylum Chordata; class Chondrichthyes; order Carcharhiniformes; family Carcharhinidae; genus Carcharhinus; species Carcharhinus amblyrhynchos. Next base: position 33,023,369 of record NC_137332.1, on the reverse strand, counting down.
CCAGGGATCATTAGTTCTTCAAGAGCCTATTTAGAATGTGCGTATGGAGTGTTACTGACGTTGTCTTTATTTAATACAGATCATATCATTGTGCCAAATAGTACTTATACCATCCGTGTGATTATTTGAATCTGACTCAATACAGCAGCCATAATTATGTGTGCATTGCTTGTATTGAACTTAGCAGGAAATCCTTTTACAGCCTCTAGACAGGGACTTTTTTGACTTGAGAAAGATTTCTAGCTTACATGCAGTCACTGAACTAGCAGCCTACTTTCACTTGAGTTTTTAGGTCCTTAAACCTTTAAGTAAATAAACAATTCTGTTCTTCAAAACACGTAAAATTTTGCAGCAAACATCAGTACATTATTTTTAAATTAAACTAAATATTTTAAAAATGATCAAGGATCTGTCGGTATAATGGGTGGTATGATGTGGTCCTGAGCTGTAGAGACCAGGACAGTCCCACTTTTGATTCATTGCCTGTGCTATTTCAGCTATATCGAGGTGAAATAGAACTAAGTGATTAGAAATGATGGGAATGGGATGTTTTCCTTCGCTGCTATGGCCATTATGAACAATCTGAGTTGAGGGCAGATTGAGAAATTGAATGGGAGGGTCACATCTATAATTAATGCAGCCAGCTCGGTTTTCTGGCCATAAATTCCATTGGAAGGAAGATCATGGGGTGCCATTATCAGCGTGCGATCTGTCCTTTCCAACTATCCTCTCTCTGAAGTCTGCCCAGGCTAGGATTCATAGCAAGGCAATAAAGATAAAAACCCACCCCAGTGTTTCCAACTCAGGGAAGGAAAATTGGCTGGATCTCCTCCTCCTGCTGTTCAGTGATGTCATGTTGGGAAGCTGATCTACATGGTTGTCAGCTGAGGACAGGAGTGGGCTCTACTTCAACCTCCCTCACAGAGTGAAAGAACTTGCCAGCACTGTCAGTAGTCAACGAGAACAATCTGGCTCTTAAAACAACAGCGTTACTCCTGAAGATAAAGGTAAAATATTACAGATGCTGGAATCTGAAACAAAAACAGAAGAATGCTGGAAAATCTCGGCAGGTCTGACAGTGTCAGTGGAGAGAGAATAGAGCCAATGTTTCAAGTCTGGATGACTCTTCAAAGCGGTGGTTCTTAACATTATTCCCTATTCTGTCGAGGCTAAGATAAGTGCAGTCGAGGGTTAAAGGGAGTAAGTGAACGCAAAATACTGTTGATGCTGGGAATCAAAAACAGAAAATGCTGGATAAGTGGGTCTGGCAGCATTTTCGGACGGAGATACACGGGGGGGGGGGGGGGGGGGGTTGGGGAGGCGAGATTCTCTCGCCTCCCCATGGTGTGTTTCCTGGTGGTGGGAGGCAGGCTGGCTGGCCATTCGTCCATGGCTAGATCTTCTGGCCACATAGCTGTTTCCTATTGAATCCACCTCATAGCCCAGAAAACCCACACAGGGACACCCAATTAATGTATTAATTCAATTGTTAATCCAGTACCTGTCATATGGAGCAGGAATGTTAGCATTGCTTGTTATTATCCTGGTGAACATTAACTTACAATACTTAGCTTTGCTATGATCATAAAATATGGTTCATCATGATTACCTGAATACTGCTTGCAAGTGGATTTTTCTGTAACAAATTGTAATATATTTGAAATTACGAATTGCTTGTCGCGGCATCTCTGTTCATTATCAGGGTGGGGATGAAATCTTCATGGATTGAAAGAACCTGCACCTTAACTTTAGCTTTTACATCAAACTAATATTGATATAACTGTCGGGAATAATATTGATAAGATAGTCCTACAAAACCTGCTTATGTTAACTTTCAATTCCACACAGCCTCCCCCAGTTCCAGTGACAGACAGGCCCACATTTCATAAGCAGAATTTCAGAGGCATCTGTTTGTTTTGTATTTGTCTGAAATAATTCCAAAGCAAATTAAGTCATGTTATCATGTAGCACAGTCAAGATAAAATGTGACTGAGCTCAAGGAGAGGTTTTACAAACCTTTGGGGTTTTTTTTAATAAGAATAAAATGTAACTCATTTAGAATTACACTTAGTTGAGTTGCTTCTGCTGTCAAAATAAATCTCTTCCAGGTTCTTAATGTCCCTGACAGGAAGAACACCAAGAGAATGTGTGTTCAGCTTTGCCAGGGTTAAGTTTCAGAGATGGCCTTTGAGCAAAGGCTGTTCAGCTTGGAAAACTGATGGACTTACATGGTTGAATATTACCCACACCTTTTTGGCTGGAGGAAATGGGCTCAGAAGTATCAAAAGTCCATGCCATAACTACTGTGACCACAAAATCAATTCTTGGGAAGAAAAAACAAAATCTGTCAACCATATGTGAGCTGAGTTTTATGATTTCTCAATCTAATTAAAAAAAACTGTTAAATGTATTTGTAGAAGACCAGTGACATTCTTAGAAACTTTAATGGATTTAAGTAAGATTGTGATTCAGAAACTCAGTTGGAATCTTCTTGACGTGATTGTATGATGCAGTACGACAGATTCAACCAAGTGGTGGACTGTGATGCATTTTTTTTCTCAAAGTACGACTTGTGAGCTCAAGTGCCAGTGCTACTAGTTCCAAATAGAATCATAGAATCCCTGCTGTGCAGAAAGAGGCCATTTGTTCCATCAACTCTGCACTGACAACAATCCCACCCAGGCACTATCCCCATAACTTCATGTATTTACCCTGCTATTCCCCCGACACTAAGAGGCAATTTGGCATGGCCAATCCGCCAAACCCACACATCTTTGGACTATGGGAGGAAACCGGAGAATGTGGAGGAAACCCACACAGATATGGGGAGAGTATGCAGACGTTGCACAGACAGTCACCTGAGGCTGGAATCAATCCCGAGTCCCTGGTGCACTAAAGACTGTACTACCAGGCAGCCCAACTCCATTCACAGATAATCAATAGATTCTTTCCATATTTTTTGGAGATTTTTGTAGATGAGGATGAATTAGTAAAGTCAAAACATGAGCTTTGATGAATAATTATAAATAAAAGAAATGTTAAATATTTGCACTGTTACCTAGTCTACCAAGACGGCATGGTGGCACAGTGGTTAGCACTGCTGCCTCACATCACCAGAGATCTGGGTTTGATTCCCAGCTTGGGCACTATCTGTGTGGAGTTTGCATGTTCTCCTCGTGTCTGCATGGGTTTTCTCTGGGTATTCCGGCTTCCTGCCACAGTCTGGAAGATGTGCTGGTTAGGTGTATTGGCCATGTTAAATTCTCATTCAGTCCACCCAAACAGACATCTGAGATATGATTACAATAACTTCATTGCAGTGTTAATGTAACCCTTACATTAGTAAATAAATCAAATCAAATTAAATCCAAAACACAGCTTTAAGGCACATTGATACATTTGAGTTCTCTTGGCATGCAGTTTCACACGATGGGAGCGTGCACTAGGCTATCAGATGTGGAGGTGTAATGTGATTTATTTTGATGGGAAGAACACAGAGTGAAAATATAAAATAAAGAGTACAATTCTAAAGGGGACTCAGGAGGAGCAGGATCTGGATTAATGTGTGCATCAATCATTGAAGGTGGCAAGAAAGGTTGAGAGACCAGTTAATAAGGCATATAGCATCATAGGTGTTATTAATAGGGTATAAAAGCAAAGAAACTATGTTAAACTTGTATAGAACACTGGATTGGTCTCAAGAAGAGTATTGTGTCCGATTCTGGGTGCCAAGCTGGGAAAGATGTGAAAGCATTAGAGTACAGAAAAAATCAAGAGAATGGTCTTAGGATGACGAACTTCAGTTAGTTAGATAGGTTGGAGACATAAGAGATGATCTTACCAAAAAAAAATTCAAACAATCATGAAAACAAGAGAAATTTCTCATCTTTTTTTGGGCAACTTAAAAATTGAATCTCACCTGACTTTGTCAAAAAATTGAAGCCAATTTGGGATTCCACCAGCAGGGGGAGTGGGCAGTGCCTAAATTGCCTGAAAGCCGGCTGATAGCAACAGAGAAGCAACTGAGAGCAACCAATTTAGCCGTATTTGCTTCAACCAATCATGATCCATTAAAAAAAAGTCTGTCACCTTTGATTACCAGGACGGACAGTTTCACTGTCTGTTTCTGAAATGATGTGGAGATGCCGGCATTGGACTGGGATAGGCACAGTAAGAAGTCTCACAACACTAGGTTAAAGTCCAACAGGTTTATTTGGTAGCACAAGCCACAAGCTTTCAGAGCACTGTTCCTTCATCAGGTGAGTGGGAGTTCTGTTCACAAGCAGGGCCTATAAACTCAAACTTAAACTGTGCTTAACCTTCTCTCCATTCACACTTGATTACCTGTAAAGACTCACATTCCAATCATTATTTTGTAAATTGAGTTTGTGTCTTTATATGCCCTGTTTGTGAACAGAACTCCCACTCATCTGATGAAGGAGCAGTGCTCTGAAAGCTTGTGCCTTGTGCTACCAAATAAACCTGTTGGACTTTAACCTGGTGTTGTGAGACTTCTTACTGTGTTTTTGATATGCCATGGTTACTGCTGATGCATCTAAAATCTGTAGTGTCTCTCTGGAATAAGTGGAAAAAATGGCATTTGATTAATGGTTAATTAAGAACCATTAATCTTAATGGTTGGAGTCCTTTTTGAAAATACAAAATGCCTGTTCCCCTATGAGTGTGGCTGCCACCCCTATATCGACCTCCATTTTGAATGCTTTGCCATTTACCAGCAAAGTGCTCCCCTCTATTGGGGGGAACTTTGCTTAGATGGACCTGGTTTAGGCTAAACGACTCAGATCCCTTGCTGAATTATTTAAGGGTGTTAAGCAATTATCACTGTTTTTTTTGTAGTCAGTGTACTGGTTGTTTTGCTCTGCACCATACTTTTAAATGAGCTTTTCTATTACACTTGAAACACAGATAATTCTTGCACTGACGGACTTCTTCAGAGTGTTCTTCCCCACATTGAGAACAGTTCTCACTGTTGTACTTTTTTTTATCAGACGCTGTTGCACCTGCTCCTCGGATGTTGTGCTATACAACTGTTTCCCGCTGCAAAACATTTACTTCATTCAGCGTGTCTTACAAACATTAGTCCCTGCTTTGTGCATTTAATCACCTGGGCCATTTCTGCAGCCTTTTCTAAGATAATTTTGACCTCCACCAGTAACCTTGATATGGCAGCTTATCAAATGCCATCTGGAAACATAAGCACAATTCAATAACAACCTGGAATTAATAGTCTACTGATGACCATGAAACCATTCTTGATTGTCACAAAAACCCATCTGGTTCAGTAATGTCCTTTAGGGGAGGAAATCTGCCACCCTTACCTGGTCTGGCCTATATGTGACTCTAGAGCCACAATAGCATGGTTCACTCTCAAATACCGTCTGAAATGAAGAGCAGATAGGGATGGGCAATAAATGTTGGCCCAACCAGTGACGCCCAAATGCTGTAAAAAAATGAATTAAAATAAAAAATTGTTACCAAAGTGCTATGGGGCCCATTATTGTAGTTCACAGTCTCTGATTCACATTGATAAAGTGATTATAAAACCTGTGATACTCAACTCATTCTTATTCTGGCTCTTTCAAGATAGGTCACGAATGCATTGCAGGCAGTGAATAATTGTAGTTGTATTTTTTAATGATTGGAATCAAAATTGTAGAGAAGCAATCTTGTAAAACACAGAGGTTCACGCTGTCCAAAATGGGAGAAAAGGTCAATAAATCAATGGGATTGCACACAATGTCCCTAGGGAAGTAGATTCTTAGCAAAGACATGGGAAAACATTCATTTCGCTGAAATGTGTCATCATTCCTAAACATTACAAAGGAAGAAGTCTGGAGACATTTCGCGTGCGATTTTTTATAGTGCACCTTAATTGAAAATGGTGAATTAGCAGGAGCCAGGGACTGAAATCATTTTTAGTTGCAGCAATGTGACATTCCAGAGCAGTAGCATCATGAATGCAGCTGCTGGCCTGTGGTCAGAGCTTATTCGTAATGTTTCTGTGGTACTGCCCTTTCTGCTCCTTCCTACACTAACTGCTTTGGCCATCTCTATGGTATAAGAAGGAGAATATCTGCACAGAGATTTAACAGTAAAAATGAAAAATTGGCAGGATTACTCTGCCTGCAGCTGCTCAGGCTATTTGTGAATAACTAGGTGGTAATTACACACAGTTACTACTTTTAAATCATTTAAATGTCAATTTTCACTTGCTCACAGAGTGGCTTACTGCCTAGGCTGAGTACAATGGGTGGAGTAGATGCCGGCACAGTGCACTTTGTGGAATCAGTAGGTCAGAAAGAGCATGAGCAGAATTTACTGGCCGGCAATCCCCCAAGGCCAAAAATTCCCGCTCGAGGTCAATGAACCTTTAAGTGGTCCGCCAAATTTTCTGTCCCACCCGCTACGATCCCTGCAGTGAGCGAAACCAGAAAATTTACCTGCATATAATTCACCATGTTTTTATCTTGAAAGAAAATGTTGATGGGGTGGCATGAGGAGACACACGGAGTGCAAAACTTGATGGGCCTGCACCCTGGTATTGCTTCTCAGCCTTTTGGCTAAGATCAAACATCAGATCAAGCCCAAGATGGGGTGCGATACGTCATCTTGTCAGCTTAGATCTTGTTTGTCTGCCTTGTGGGGATCTTGAATTGGATTCAATTGGTTTTTGAATTTGGTTTTTGGAGCAAGCAAAGAATGGATTTGGGTTTGCCCAGTCCACTCTGAGCAAAAAAAAAATAAAAACACTGGCATCATTTGGATTGAATGGCTTCGTTCTGTTATTCTATGTATTCTATGCAAATTCTATCAAATTCTAAAAAAAGTTAGATGTTGAAAAAGCTGCAGAATGAAAAAGAAGTATAAGATTTTACCATAGAAAATCAGTCAGCACATGCCTGTATAATCCAGACTAAAATTCAATAACATCAGATAATAATCTCTTCCTCCATTTTGTTTCCTCTTTCTTACCTTTCACTTTCACCATCTTGGTTTCCTTTTGCTTTTGGACAGCAGCTGTTCATCATGCTGCCATTTACACCTCCTCTAGACACTGCATTTGCTTCTTTTCTGTCCGTTTACCAGACCCCCTTGCAATTACATCATCAAGCCTTTCGTCATTTGATCGCTCCTGTCTTCCATCCTAACATAGACCTTCCCTTTTGCTCTTTTCCCACCCTCCTCCCTTTTCATTCCCTTGAAACTTATTGCGTTTTTAACTTTTCCCAATTCTGATGAAAGGTCAACAGCCTAAAGCGCAAACTCTGTTTCGCTCTTTCCACAAATGTCATCTGACCCTGTTGTGTTTATCCAGCATTTTCTGTTTTCAGATTTCCAGGGTGGAATTTCCTGCCCACCGTGGGAATCAGGATTGGACCATGTAAAGGTCCGTTGACCTTGGGTGGGATTTTCCAGTTTTGGGTTGAGCGCGGCTGGAAAATCCTGCCCCCAGTGTCTGCAGTATTTTGAATTTGTAGCATATGACCTTTATCTGGAGCAGTGACACTGTCCATATGCACTCAGACACACATGGTCACACAGCAGGGAGAAACGTTGATGGCTCTGAACTGGCTTACTCTTTGTGCAGACACTGTTGTCTAAACTAGTCTCAGTCAAGTAAATAGCGACTCAGAGCCTCAAGTTTGTTTTGAAAACCTTGAAGAAGGTGAGGACATTCAACTCAGTTGGTGCCTATAACAATGGATAAATTGATTCAAGCTTCTTACACTAAGAACTGAATCCTTTGGCACTTTGTTGGAACAGAAGGAGCTGAGAGTGTCACAGTGGCTGAGAAATTAACTAATGGTTTTGAATTGGAATGGTGTTATGGAAACGACAGAAATGAACAGTGGATCAGACAGAAGAAGGAAGATTTTTGATTTAGTATCATGTCATAGCTGGGAAAGTTGCATTCAAGGTTACAGCCATATAAGCTGGAATGGAACAGCATGACTATGAATATGCTATTTATAGGATACATTTGAATGAGACATTCAGAGGACTTTGAAGTGTTGGTTTAAACTCTGCACTCTGTAGCCAGTTGTCAACACAGATAGCACTTCAGAGCAGATATCTAGTATCAGTGAATTGCAAGGAATGGCTGCAAATCTTGGCACAACTTTAAGGTTCATGGTGGGAGATATAGGAGGGATGTCCGAGATAGATTCTTTATTCAGAGAGTGGTTGGGGTGTGGAATGCACTGCCTGCTGTGATAGTGGAGTCAGACACTTTAGGAACTTTCAAGCGGTTATTGGATAGGCACATGGAGCACACCAGAATAACAGGGAGTGAGATAGCTTGATCTTGGGTTCGGACATAGCTCGGCACAACATTGACGGCCAAAGGACCTGTACTGTGCTGTACTGTTCTATGTTCTATGTTCTATCCCATGGTCTTGTAAAGTGGCAGTAAGCCTTAATACCCCCTCTGTACATGAAGGAGCTTCAAACATTGCCAGAACCCTTTATCTATCTGAGAAAGCTGCTTCACCCAAAGAAATGTCATGTCAAGAACGTGATGCTCTCAGTGACAGCACAGTGGCACAGTGGTTAGCACTGCTGCCTCATGGCACCAGGGTCCCAGGTTCAATTCTGGCCTCAGGTCACTGTATGTGTGGAGTTTGCACATTCTCCCCGTGTTTGTGTTGGTTTCCTCTGGGTGCTCCAGCTTTCACCCACAGTCCAAAGATGTTCAGGTCAGGTGGATTGACGATGCTAAATTGACCCTAGTGTCAGGGGGATTGGCTGGATTAATGCGTGGGATTATAGGAGTAGAGCTTGATGGGATTGTGGTTGGTACAGACTCAATGGGCCAAATGGCCTCCTTTCGTACTCTAGGGATTCTATGGAACCGGCCTCGCCAACCTTTGGCCATTCATCTCACTGAGCAGGTAACTTGGAGGAACAGTAGATTGGCTGCTTCATCTGGCATTCCATTGAAACACAGCAACAATAACAGTTTGCATTTATATAGCATCTTTAACGTAATAGAACATCCCAAGGTGCTTCCCAGGAGCATTATATGACAAAATATGACACTGAGCCATATAAGGAGGCACTCAGGCAGATAATCTAAAACTTGGTCAAAGAGTTAGGGCTGGATTTTCCGCGCCCCACACAACATATTTTGCCATGGTGGCAAGACACTCTGGAGAGGAGGGGGGGATGCGAGATGAGCATAGGGAACCTCCTAGAGGAGATAGAGTCCTTCCTTCCTGCCAGCAGTCCACTCACTGAATGTTGCCAGGCTGTGCCCTCCCCTTCTGCCGCAGGCTAGAAATTTGCAGCTCAGGAGGAATGAGGCCCTTAAGCGACAGTGGATTTTCCCACTTAAGGGCCTCAATCAGCCAAAGGGTGTCCTGGTGGGCAGGCTGTTGCTTTATTTGCCCTCTGTAATACTGGGGACAGGTCAGGGGTGGGTGGGGAGATGGTGGGGCTGGTAACCCACTTTACCTTATGGGCCTCTCTCACTGAATTTTATGGGGACCATAAGATTCACAGAATCTGAGGGGGAATTTTAACTGTTGGAGAGTCAGCTGATGGAATGTGGGGGGCGGGGGGAGGTGATAGGGGGTTGCAGGCCCTGTTCATGTGAATCAGGGATATTAGGGGTATGGAGTTGAGACCCAGGACCCAGATCAGGTATGATCTGATTGAATGGTAGCGCAGGCTGAAGCAGGTTTTTCCTGGTCGATTTCTGTTCCTGATGGTCCTATGTTCCTAAACCCTTACCTAACAAAAAAAATCACCTATCCCATGTTCATGATTGCCCCATCAGAAAAAAATACATTTTCCGTACCTATGCAATTGAATCCTTGATCTTTCCATCACCTATCCTCAAGGGCTTACAAGCTCAATGAGCCTGTCGTCTAAACTGTTGAACTTCTACCACACCCCCATCAAAGCTAATAAATATATCCTCCCTGAGGTGTGATGCCCATCGCTGAACGCAATCTTTGCTGTGGAACAATTTATTTGAGCCAGGAGGTGGTCTGGTGGGTCTGCCTTAACAGCCGGTGGCACAGTGGTAAGGGTGGCACTGTGGCACAGTGGTTAGCACTGCTGCCTCACAGCGCCAGGGACCAGGGTTTGATTTGCAGCGTGGGTCACCTTCTGTGCGGAGTCTGCATGTTCTCCTCATGTCTATGTGGGTTTCCTCCGGGTGCTCCTGGTTCTTCCCACAGTCGGAAAGATGTGCGGGTTAGATGTGTTGGCCATCCTAAATTCTTCCTCAGTGTACCCAAACAGGCGCCGGAGTTTGATGACTAGGGGATTTTCAAATTAACTTCATTGCAATGTGAATGTAAGCCTGCTTGTGACAATAATAAATAAACTTTAAATTTGAGAGGGCAGGAGAGGCTGGGAGAAGATCGAGGGGGGGAGCATTAGTGCAGGGAATAACCCTTTTTTATGCCTTGGAATCATTCCACACTGTCACAGGTGACACCAGCAACATATTACAGTTTGCTGTGCATTATTGTAACAGGGAGGTTACAAAGACTCTTTAACACCATGGAAAGCACATTCCCCATGGGCTAACCAAAGCACCAGCTTTGAGCACAATCACGTTTCTGGGTCACATTCTTTAGTGAGCTCTGGCCCTTATTAATTTGTTTGGTGTTCTTGTCGTTGCATAGTGATGAAGCTGTGGAAATATGAATTTGTGGTATTTACTCTAAAAGCTAGGTTGCAAGCAAAACAATCATTTGGACAGAGGCAGTGAATGGAAAGTGGGCAACGCCAACGTGATAATTACAAGAACACTACAAGTTCAATTGTTGGCAGCAACCAGAACAATCTTGAAAATGTTGACGTTCAGCTGGAAGGAGAAAAGGATCAAGTTCTCAGCTCACACAAAACTGATTTATTTTTGATAGTTGGATGTTAAGAAATTGGAGGAAGAATATGTGTTGAACCTTCATTCTCAAGTTAAACTGTTTATAATGGAGAAGGAATGTTGGACTGAATAAGAACATAAAAGTTGAAATAAAGGAAAGAGTGAGTGAATGAGTCAAAAAAAAGGAAAAGCAGGTGAAACCTGAGATACTGTGGAAAGGAGAAAAAAGCCCCCACTCTCGATTAATGACCTCTGTAGGAGCTCATATTTTGATATTAGATAAAAACAGGATTGTTCTGGCGTGTGGATGCCCCTAAGTTCGGATAGCTGTTGACATTCACTGTCTAACTTCACACAGTGAAGAATGGCCACTAATATAAGATATAGGAGGGAGACTGGTGCCTTTTTTTAAATTCAGGCCAGAATTCTTCAATGTTGTATGACCCCCACTGCCAACGAGAATGGAAAATGCGGCGGGACTGGAGAATCCCAGCTGCGTTCGAGGTGGGAGAATTCCAGCTTCGGTCTCAGGCTTCTGCCAGCATTTATCACCCAATCCAATTGTCCTGTGAGAGGTTAACAGAGAGGCTTGCTGGGCCATTACAGAGGGAAGTTCAATTCAACCTGGCGTCATGTATAGGTTAGATCAAGCAAGAGTGACACCGGTTTCCTTCCCTAATGAAGCAATTGAGTTTAATCCAAGAACTTTATGTTGATAGAGAACGTGGCAAGGACACAGGTATGCTGTCGTCCTGAGAGAAACAACAGTTCCAGTTCCTTTACACCATCTAACACTCCACTTGCGCAAATCTGCTGGAGGGAAGAGACATATCCCCCATGCTACCATTATCACCATTAAGCCAAGGATCAACCTGGAAGAATGAAGGAGGGCATGCCAGGGGCAGCACTAGGCAATCTAAAAATGAGGTGTCAACCTGGTGAAGGTACAATACAGGACTACGTGTGTGCCAAACAGCATAAGCAGCATGTGATAGACATGGTTGTGGACAATTAAACAGTTCAGAAAACCACAGATATCCCATCCTCAATGATGGAGGAGCCCAACACATTAATGTAAATTTCAAAAATTAAAATTTCCAGATGAAACTTGCTTTTCAACACATCCCTTATAAAATAAATGTTATACTTGCAGAACTTATTCCACTTTCAACAATTTCTAAATCTGCCACAGTCAAAATTACGCATGATTCGCTTTATCTTACCTCCATTTAACTGATGGACTATTTGCTTTTGTTACAACTTCAGTATAAGTTCATGTCCCATTGCACTCCCATTGTAAATAATTGTTTTCATATGCCATACATGAAGCCACTGAACAAAAAAAAGCAAACTGGATTTCAGATGTAATCACAGAACACCAACCAAGATCTTAAAATCCAAATTTAATTTAAAAAAAGGTTTTAACTTATTTAGTCATTATGAAGCAGTGACCTTCATCAAGGTCAGCTTTATATTGTCTTTTCCAGGCTTTTCTTATTTTATTTACTTTTTATTAGTGTCACAAGTAGGCTTACATTAACACTGCAGTAAAGTTGCTGTGAAAGTCCACTTGTCACCACACTCTGGTGTCTGTTTTGGGACACTGAGGGAGAACTTAGCAAGGCCAATGCACCTAACCTGCACATTTTTCAGACTGTGGGAGGAAGCTGGTGTACCCAGAGGTTTATAAAATGTTGAGAGGAATAGATAGGGTGGATTCTCAGAGGCTAGTTCCCAGGGCTGAAATGGGCGCTACGAGAGGACACAGATTTAAGGTGCTGGGGAGCAAGTACAGAGGAGATGTTAGGGATAAGTTTTTCACTCAGAGGGTGGTGAGTGAGTGGAATCGGCTGCCATCGGTGGTGGTAGAGGCAAACTTGCTGGGGTCTTTTAAAAGACTTCTGGATGAGTACATGGGATTTAATGGGAGTTACAGATAGTTCAATGGCCTGGTAGGTATGGATATGATCGGCGCAACTTGCAGTGTTCTATGTTCTATGTTCAAACACATGCAGACACAGGGAGCTGGGAATTGAACCGGGGTCCCTGGTACTATGAGGCAGCAGTGCTAACCACTATGCCACCTTACATACTACATTCATCACTTCTTACCCACTTTGAATGTTAGACTCTGCACAGACAGTGACCCAAGCTGGGAATTGAACCAGGGTCCCTGGTGCTGTGAGGCAGCAGTGCTGACCATTGTGCCACCGTGCTGCTCGCTGTTGAGTGATGAAGTTATTTGTCTGTCTGCATTTTGAAAGTTGGTACATATGTTTGTGGAGAGGGCAGAATGGATAGTTGGGTAATAACATTCAATGTCACCATTCCTCTTCCTATTTTGATACAGGCTCATTATTATTATTAACAGTAGTTTAGTACCTGAGGGCATTTTGGCTTTGTTGAAATCCACACAACAGGACAACATCCAAAGTACAAACTCTTATTCGTATTAAGTGAAACCTAGGAAGAACCACAAATCTTTAAATCTGTCATTATACTGGAAGCACAGCTACAATTACAGCTCAAGATACGTTTTGGATGCCAATATACATTACAAAAATTACTAAACACCTTAAGCAATTGCAGTATCATTATAAATCAATGTAAGAACACAATCAAAAGTTGTAGATTACACGAGAACTATCGTTCTAATTTGGAACCAGAAGTACACAAAAATTATTGTAAATATCCATTATGACTTGTGGCTATGTTACATATTAACCCAAATCACGTGGTCTGCTGTCTAGTAAAACTGGTTGGTAGTACTACCATTTATATTGACTCATAACCCACTTTCAAGTGCACTGCTCTATAGTTTAAAGGCTACCCTATGGAACATAAAACACAGTGTTTTAAACAAAATCACATGTTTTCATAAATTCAATAAACAAAAATTATTTTTCTTCAAAGATGACTTATCTTATGAAAATAATGTTTATGCAGTTTGAGCTGGCTTGGGGGATCAGAGATGAAGTGTGTGTCACGTTAGAGACTGTTTGTCTCTCCCCTACCATGCCCATTTCCTGGCTACACTATTATTATGATATTAAGCTGTTCTTGTGTCTTTTTTTTGGAGTTTCACATTAAATGAATTAGGATTGAGAACAATTAAAGGGACCGCATGTTGCTGGAACTTTCTGCATTTTGTAAGCAATGAAAGCTTGATGCAAAATGATCGGCAACAACTATTTTCCATAATACTGACTTTGAATAATTTTGACCATTTGAATGCCTTGGCAAAGCAGCCAGCATAATTAAGGACCCCACACACCCCAGGCATTCTCTCTTCCACCTTCTGCCGTCAGGAAAAAGATACAAAAGTCTGAGGTCATATACCAACCTACTCAAGAACAGCTTCTTCCTTGCTGCTGTCAGACTTCTGAATGGACCTGCCTTGGATTAAGTTGATCTTTCTTTACACCCTAACTATGACTGTAACACTATATTCTGCACTTCCTCGTTTTCCTTCTTTATGTACTGTATGCTTTGTCTGTATAACGTGCAAGAAACAATACTTCTCACTGTTACTAACACATGTGACAATAATAAATCAAATACTGTTGAATAGCCACATTATTATTACTGATGTACTATCCTAACAAACATATTTAAAGTTTAAGGTTTTATTAAATAGCGTCACAAGTAGATTTACATTAACACTGCAATGAAGTTACTGTGAAAATCCCCTAGTCACCACACTCTGGCATCTGTTTGGGTACACTGAGGGAGAATTTAAGCATGGCCACTGCACCTAACCAGCACTTCTTTTGGACTGTGGGAAGAAACTGGAGCACTTGGAACATAGCCATACAGACACGGGGCAAATGTGCCAACTCCACACAGGCAGTGACCGAAGCCAGTAATTGAACCCATGTCCCTGGTGCTGTTAGGCAGCAGTGCTAACCACTATGACACTGTGCTGCCTTGCATACTACATTCACTCACTTCTTACCCACTTTGAATGTTAGCACATGCCATTAAACCCTCATCAATTAACAACAGTTTAAAATTAAGCAATTTGCTTAAGGAGAAATTTCAAGATATAACATCTATCAAACACATTCAGTGTGTTTATAAAACTCAGTTTACAGTGTAAATTTTTATCATTTTATCTAGGCTGGAAAGCAAATTTCACAATGAGTGATTTCCACTTCCTGAAAGCAACCATTTGTCACACTACATCAGTAAGAATTAGCCATTTATTGTCAGCAAGTAATAAAGTCATACTGCCTGTCACTATGGTTTAAAATACACAAGGAATCTATAAATGTCCACATTGAATGTAAGATTTTAAACTGGAATTCCCACAAAAGGCTTTACTGGTGATTAATAGAATTTTCTATGCATTATGGCTATCTGGCACGCTAATCATTTCCAAAAGTAATTTCAAATTCAATCAGCTATAATCAACAGCATAGTTTAATCATTTAATAATAAAAGGCCTTGCAAGTTTCTTGCAAACAACAAAAAATAAATAACAACGTTGGGGGCGATTCTGCACAGCGGATCTGAAAACATCAGCGACGGGCCTGCTTTTTTTTTGAGATAATTGCCCCCAACTAGTTTAAGAGTTATTTTTCCAACAAAAATAATTAAAAGAACAAGAATCTGTTCTGGGAACTGAACACTGGAGAAAAATTGTGGCGGAATTCTCCGGTCCTGTCTGCGGCGGGACATTTTGCGAACAAGAACGGAAAATTTGGTGTTCCAGCCAAAACTCCATTCACTCTCAGTGGCACGGGAAAATCCCAGCCACAAGTGAGGGCAGAAGGTTTCTGGCACTGTATCCAATTCTAACTTGACTTCTCCCTCCACTGTGGAGGGAAAAACCAATGGATAAGCTGGGAGAAAGAGGGAACTCTACGTATAATGAAAATATGTCAGAAGCAGGTGATTTATGGTAGATAAACACAACGGGAGAATATCTGGACACTATCCAAAGTGGACACAATCAGCAATCTATTCACAAACTGTGCCCAGAAGTTTCTACAAGTGTCCTTTTTCTAGAGTTCCTGCTCAAACTCATTTTCTTAAAACCAAATATAAAATTTGCCACCAACAGTGCAATTGGACAATATTTCTGGACATAAAATGTTGTTTAAAAATTGCTTTAAAAAGTATTCTTTGAGATAACTAAGTGTGGTAAATTAAGCATATTAATCATAGTTTCCAGTTTGGCACCTGTGAACCCAGTTTTAAGTAACTGAAAATGGCTTTCAAAAGCTTTACAGGACCATATTGAATTATATGAGTCATTATTTTTAGTAAATTATAATAATCAAAAGTCCAGATTAATGTATTTGTAACTCAAAGTATCAGTTTAATTTTTAGAGTCATTTTGAAGATCTTGCAAACAAGTACAGAAGTAATGAAGACTCACAGTGATTATTAACGTGCTCTGGAAGCATAGCCAATCTCATGGGTAGTGCCTACTTCTTACACTTTTTTTTTAAACTAACACGCAAGATCATGGAAACTATTTGTACTGGACAAAACCTGTGCTTAAAATCCTGCAATCTTTCCAACTAGCTTAAAAACGCAACCTAACAGAAGCTCAATGCCAACATATCTAACTCATGTGCACTGCTGATGTCAAGGAATTGTATGGGCTCAATTATAAATGTTTGATTCTGGAAAAGGTACTCTGTTCTGAACTTGTCCCCGTGTATCTGCTGTGTCCAAGAGATCTTATACAGAATCAAAAAAACTATAATTACTGGGAATCTGAAATCAACACAGAAAATGCTTGACATACTTAGTTTGCTGAGAGATCCAAGAGAGTTAACATTTCAGGTAGATGTTCTTTCATCAGAGCTGAAAGGTTATTAAACTTAACTCCATTTCTTCCTTTCTAGTGACTGCCCGGCCTGCCAGGTATTTCCAGAATTTCTTGTTTTTACTTGAGACCTTTCCAAACATTTCAGCTCTTTCTCTGATAATATGCTTTTGTTGTTCATACTGCTACAGATTGCAAATAGTCAAAGAACCATCAGGAATGATATTTGTAGTCAGCCAAAGTGATATAGATTTAAAACTTGTTTAAGCACTTGGAATTTGTATTTATTTATAAGAGTCACATACATAAAATGAGCTTATATTTTTACATGGAAATGCGTGATCAATGAATGCGAAGTATGTTGGGTAAAGGAAGAAGTTTTGTTGGTTTTATATCATTGGTGTGCAGACCCCAATTGGTTAATGTCTTGTACGACTCCCTACTCTCTAGTTAGAGCTCTCTGTGTAAATAAAACGACAAGGGAGAGTAATGGCGAGGAAATCAATCCAGAACAAGCAGAAGAATAAGAAAGGGAGAGAAAAATAAATAGATCATTAAAGAAAAAGAGATACAAACAGGAAATAAACAAGTGAAGACAGAGTAGCAATTTGAAGAAAAAGTGATTAATGCTCATTTGCCAGTGAAATAGGAAACATTGGGTCAAGTGCAATAATATTTAAAGATTGTTTTCTCAGTGGTAAGCAAGACTAAACTTTGAGTCATTAACTTCACATAAACAAATATGTCTGGTAAATTATTATCTTTCAAGTCCATTTTTTTTCTGTCACATCCAGAAATCTGGATGTGACATCCTAAATCATACAATGCTGACTTTAACAGTGGTTTGACTGGTTGCTCAAGAGTATACCATTAACAGAGAATTTCATTAGCACTGTTGTAAGTCTGGTACCGAGTGGTCAATTCTATTGCTGAGCAGATGGTGGGATAGTAGAAGAAGACAAACTAAAATGAGTCAAGGCTTTAAACACATCTGAGCAGAAGAAAAGTCAGGAATAGGAAAATAAAGATCAAATATGAAATGATAAAGAAGATTGAATGAGGATGACAATGATTTGGTGAGCAGAGCTAATGATCAGGCAAGGGATGAGGCTAGCCCATTGAACCTGGGGTGTGCTGGCACCTGTGATCATGGTTTGCTTAATCTAGGGTAAACTAAAGGATTAGAATAGTTAACAAGATTAAACCGAGGCTTCACCTGACGCGGTTTTTCAGGGCTATTTTGGCCTTTTGGCTAAGATGAAGCATTAGAACAAGCTCAGGGGGGCTACAATGCCCCATCCTTACAGTTTGGATCTTATTTGATTGAGCCCACGATGGGGAGCAATGTCTTGCCCTGTAAGCTTGGAGCTGGTTTGTCCTTCATGTGGTGACCATGACTGGGCTTATTTTGAAACGGCTTTTTCATTAGAATCAAAGTACCGAAATGTACTGCTTCGATCTAAAATAAACTAATGGCCAGGAATTTCCTTGGAATTGCTCTTGCTATACCATCATCATAAATCCCATTACATAATTATGCCAGAGCCATATGGTAAAGTGAAAGTTTGTTTATTTATTTCTTAGTCACAAGTAAGACTTACATTCACACTGCAATGAAGTTACTGTGAAATTCCCCTTGTCACCACATACCGGCACTGTTCGGGTCAATGTACCTAACCAGCATGTCTTTCAGATTATGGGAGGAAACCGGAGTATGGAGGAAACCCACGCAGACACAGGGAGAAAAACTCCTCACAGACAGTGACCCAAGATGTAAATCGAACTCAAGTCCCTGGTGCTGTGAGGCAGCAGTGCTAACCACTGTGCCACTGTGCTGCCCACAGAAACTGCTCATAAAGTTATGGCGATGGAACTTAAGCAATTCCAAAAATAAATCCTAGCTAATGTTTACTTTCTATTGAATTAAAATTGTGTTGTCTATATTTTTTGTTAGATATAGTTATCCTTCCAGAAATAAAATTATTCCTGATACTGGAATATATATTTCTAGCTTGGATTGTATTTTAACACTGTGGCATATAAGCTAAGTAAATCAAACCAATTGGCCTACAAAATATGCTCTGTTGTCATTTTAAATGTTGAGTGGTATGGTCAAATGTATTTGCCCTCCACCCTATTAGTTGCGAGTTGCTTAGTGTTGTTGGTTCCCTGCCAAAATCCAGCAAATTAAATTGAAATTGATGTTTTATAAACATCATTGCCAACTGATATTTGACCCCTTCAAGCACATCCTTCCATTTCAATGTCAGTTCCTATAAATGATAACAGCATAATATTTACAGCAGAAGATTTAGAAACTCAGCAAACAAAATCTAACTATTCAAAAAAAAGATGCAATGACTATTTAGGAGTTAGTTGTGGTTTAGTTGGTTACACATTGACCGCTGATTCATGTACTCGTCAAGACGCCCCTTAAAAGTCATTACTGTATCCGCTTCCACTACCTCCCCCAGCAGCGAGTTCCAGGCATCCACTACTCCCTATGTAAAAAATTTGCCTCATACATCTCGTTTAAACCTTGCCCCTCGCACCTTAAACCTATGACCTGAGTAATTGACTCTTCCACCCTGGGAAAAAGCTTCTGACTATCCACTCTGCCCATGCCTCTCATAATCTTGTAGACTTCTATCAGGTCTCCCCTCAACCTCCGTCACTCCAATGAGAACAAACCAAGTTTCTCCAACATCTCCTCATAGCTAATGCCCTCCATGCCAGGCAACATCCTAGTAAATCTTTTCTGTACCCTCTCCAAAGCCTCCACATCCTCTGGTAGTCTGGCGACCAGAATTGAACACTATATTCCAAGTTCAGTCTAACTAAGGTTCTATAAAGCTGCAACATGACTTGCCAATTTTTAAACTCAATACTCCAGCCGATGAAGACAAGCATGCCACATGCCTTCTTGACTACCTTCTCCATCTACATTGTCACTTTCAGTGACCTATGTACCTGTACACCAGATCCCTTTGCCTATCAATACTCGTAAGGGTTCTGCCATTTACTGTATATTTCCTATCTGTATTAGACCTTCCAAAATGCATTACCTCACATTTGTCCAGATTAAACTCCATCTGCCATCTCTCCGCCCAAGTCTCCAATTGATCTATATCCTGTTGTATCCTCTGATGGTCCTCATTGCTATCTGCAAATCCATCAACCTTTGTGTCATCCGCAAACTTACTAATCAATCCAGTTACATTTTCCTCCAAATCATTTATATATATTACAAACAGCAAAGGTCCCAGCACTGATCTCTGAGGAACACCAGTTGTCACAGCCCTCGATTCAGAAATGCACCCTTCCACTGCTACCCTCTGTCTTCTCTGCCTGAGCCACTTTTGTATCCACCTTGCCAGCTCACCTCTGATCCCATGCAACTTCACCTTCTGCACCAGTCTGCCATGAGGGACCTTGTCAAAGGCCTTACTGAAGTCCACGTCGACAACATCCACTGCCCTACCCTCATCAATCATCTTTGATTTCCTTGAAAAGGTCAACATGACTCAAACTATCTACACATCCTTTCTCAGACTCATCATCCGTCAAGTACTTCTCTTTGGTGAATACTGACGCGAAGTACTCATTTAATAACTCAGCCATTTCCTCTGGCTCCATGCATAGATTGTCTCCCTTGCCCTTGAATGGGCCAACCCTCCCCCTGGCTACCCTCTTGATCTTTATATATGTATAACAAGCCTTGGGATCTTCCTTAATTCTGCTGGCCAGTGCTTTCTCGTGACCCCTTTTAGTGCTTTGAAGCTCTTTTACACTCATACTGTGGATTAGGGATGACAAAGATCTCAACTCCATCTTCAAGAAAATCACTGAATCACAAGATTTTTGGTTCAAGTCCTACTCCAGGACTTGAGCACAAGAATCAAGGCTGACAATCCAGTATAGTACTGATAGTGTCATTTTTAGAATGCAAATTTAATTGAGGTCCCAGCTGCCGACTAGATGCGATATTTTGAAAAAGATTAGGAAAGTTATCCCTGGTATCCTGGCCAATATTTTTTCCTTATTGCTGTGTGTGAGTTTGTTGAGCTTAGATTAGATGTCCCATTTCCTGCATTACCACAGTGAATACACTTCAAAACGAAAAGTACTTTATTGATTGTAAAGCAGTTTTACACATCAGATGGCCAGGAAATGTGCTATATAAATTCAAGTCTTTTTACTAGAATACGTTTAGAGTCATAGAGGTTAATGGCATGGAAACAAGCCCTTCAGCCCAACCAGTCCATGCCGCCCAGTTTTTACCTTTAAGCTAGTCCCAATTGTCCTCATTTGACCCATATCCCTCCATGCCCATCTTACCCATGTGACTGTCTAAATGCATTTTAAAGACAAAATTGTACCTGCCTCTATTACATAAGAACATAAGAACATAAGAAATAGGAGCAGGAGTAGGCCATCTGGCCCTTCGAGCCTGCCCCGCCATTCAATAAGATCATGGCTGATCTGTCGTGGCTCAGTTCCACTTTCCCGCCCTCTCCCCATAACCCTTAATCCCCTCTCTTATCAAAAACCCATCAACCCGCTTCTTAAAAATATTTAGCGAGGCAGCCTCCACCACTTCAACGGGCAGAGAATTCCAGAGATTCACCACCCTTTGAGTGAAGAAGTTCCTCCTCAACTCCGTTCTGAACCGCCCCCCCTTTATCTTGAGGCTGTGCCCCCTAGTCCTACTGTCTTTTTTGAGCGGGAAGAGTCTTTCCACCTCTATCCTATCCATCCCATTCATCATCTTATACGTCTCAATGAGATCTCCCCTCATTCTTCTAAACTCTAACGAGTACAAGCCTAGTTTATTCAGCCTCTCCTCATAGCTCAACCCCCTCAACTCCGGTATCAGCCTAGTAAACCTCCTCTGCACTCCCTCCAGGGCCAAAATATCCTTGCGCAGGTGCGGCGCCCAAAACTGCACACAGTACTCCAGCTGCGGCCTCACCAATGCCCTATACAGCTGCAGCAAGACCTCCCTACTTTTATATTCAATCCCCCTCGCTATGAAGGCCAGCATCCCATTCGCCTTCCTGACCACCTGCTGCACTTGCAGGCTGGGTTTTTGCGACTCATGCACAAGGACCCCGAGGTCCCTCTGCACCGTCGCCTGCTGCAGTTTTTCGCCACGTAAGTAATAGTCCTTCCTACCATTCTTCCTACCAAAGTGGACCACCTCACACTTGCCAACATTAAATTCCATTTGCCTCTGCCTCTGGCAGCTCATTCCAGACACTCACCATCTTCAGAGTGAAAAAATTGCCCCTCTGAGCCCTTTTGTATCTCTCACATCTCACCTAAACCTATGCCCTTTAGTTTTAGACTCCCCTACCTTTGGGAAAAGATGTTGACTATCTATCTTATCTCTGCCCCTCATTGTTTTATAGACCTCTATAAGATCACTCCTCAATCTCCTGCACTCCAGGGAAAAAAGTCTTAGTCTATCTTGCCTCTCCTTATAACTCAAACCATTAAGTCCCGGCAGCATTCTAGTAAATCCTTTCTGCACCCTTTCCAGTTTAATATCCTTTCTAGAATAGGGTGACCAGAACAGTACACAATATTCCAATTGTGGCCTTGTACAATTTCAACTAGACGTCTCAACTCCCGTATTTAATGTTTTGACCAATGAAACCAAGCATGCCTTCTTCACCACCCTGTCCACCTGTGACTCCACTTCCAAAGACCTGTGAACCTGTACTCCTAGATCTGTTTTTTCTATAACTCTCCCCAACATCCTACCGTTAACTGAATATGTCCTGCCCCGATTTGATTTACTAAAATGATCAACTCACATTCATCTAAATTAAACTCCATCTGCCTTTCATCAGCCCATTGGTCCAATTGATCAAGATCCTGTTGCAATCCTTGATAATCTTCTTCACTGTCCACCATGCACTAATCTTGGTGTCATCTGCAAACTTACTAATTATGCCCCATAAATTCTCATCCAAATCATTAATATAAATGACAAATAACTGGACCCAACACCAATCCCTGAGGCACACCACTGGTCACAGGCCTCCAGTTTGAAAAACAACCCTCTACAACCACCCTCTGTCTTCTATCATCAAGCCAATTTTGTATCCAAATGGTTACCTCACCCTGGATCCCGTGAGATTTAACCTTATGCAACAATCTACCATGCAGTACATTGTCAAAGGGCTTGCTAAAATCCAAGTAGACAACATCTTTATCTACTGCACCGTCTTTATCTACTTTTTTCAAAACGCTCAATCAAATTTGTGAGACATGATTTTCCACTCACAAAGCCATGCTGACTGTCCCTAATCAGTCCTTGCATCTCTAAATGCCTGCAGATCCTGTCTCTCAGAATTCCTTCTAACAACTTACCCACTACAGGCATTAAACTCACAGGTCTGTAGTTCCCCAAGCTTATCCCTGCAGCCCTTTTTAAACAGAGGCACAACATTTGCCATCCTCCAATCTTCAGACACCTTATCTGTAGCTGTCTATAATTCACATATCTGTGCTAGGGGATGCAATGTATGCAACGTACTCTCTAGGTTTCTACAACATCTTAGGATATATTTCATTAGGACCTGGGGATTTATCTACTTGATGTGCTTTAAGACTTCTAGCAACTCTGTCTCTGTAATATTCATCACTATTTGTTTCCCCAAGTTACCTAATATCCATGCGTTTCTTAACAGTAAACATCAATGAGAAATATTCATTTAGCATCTCACCCATCTCTTGTGACTCCATACATAGATGGCCTTGTTGATCCTTAAACAGCTCTACTCTCTCGCTAGTCACTCTTTTGCCCTTTATATCTTTGTAGAAACTCTTTGGATTCTCCTTTGCCTTACCTGCCAAAGTAATCTCATGTCCTTTTTTGCCCTCCTGATTTCTCTCTTAACTCCACTCTGGCAATCTCGATACTCTTTAAGAGATCTACCTGATCCCAGCTGCCTAAGCATGTCATATGTCTGTTTCTTCTTTTTGACCAGCGCCTCAATATCCTGAGTCATCCAGGCTTCCCTACTTTTATCAGCCTTGCTCTAAAAGGAATGTGCTTACCCTGAACCCTGATGAACACACTTTTGAAAGCCTCCCATTTACCAGCTGCCCCTTTGCCTACCAACAGATTCCCCCAATTAACTTTTGAAAGTTCCTGTCTAATACCATTAAAATGGCCTAAGACTTACAGGGGTGTTTGAAGTGTCCCGACCTCCCACATTCCACACCCCCTGTTGGACAATCTTGGTGTCTGTGCTGCTTCTGTGTAACAAGTGCAGTGCTGCTCAGGAGCAGAATAGCAAAGAAGAGTTAATGCCCATTCTTTCTCCAAGGTTTATTAGTCTCTTTGGCACTACTTGGGAGCAGGGCAAAGGACATTTGATCCTGCATTCTGTGTTGCACATGTGTTGGTTTGGGAAATATATATTTTTAACTTATGGGATGCAATGTTCCGCAGTTTGGTAAGCTCCACATGTTTAAACTTCCTTGCCAATTGTTTCCTCCTCTGCACAGTCAACCCACTTCAATGTGCCTAAGCCAGAGCAAAACATGCACATATTGTGCAGAGGAACAGATGTTAGCTTCTGATTTACAACAACAACTTATAAATAAATGTACGTTTGGCCAACAGTCAAGCAATAGCCAATTAGACAATGAGTCTATTTGTTTTCCAATTAGCACAGAAGGCAGCACACTACAAAGTGTTATCTAACTGATGGATGGATCGTGGGGGCAAGTTAACTGATGAAACCTCCACAATACATTTAATCACAGGAGGCAATCCTGTGCACCCCCAACACCAAACTCCCAGTCATTACCATCCACTGTGACAGCTAATAAGTACAAAAAGCCCTCAAAGAGGTAACTTGCTTATACTCACCTGCAGGTATTATTATAGCACATGTTGTAATCCACAGGGAGAATTTATGACCAACTATTTCTCAGCTAAAAAATGGATAACCAGCAGCTGAAGGTATAGTGGAGACCTTGCGGGCCCATCAAGTTTTTACATTGACCTCTATGATAACCCCCCAGAACTTGCGTGGGGAATCACCGATTGACCTCCCTGTTGGATTCATTGACTATGAGCTCCCTGAGGATTGGTAATTAACCTACCAAGTGCAGCTTGTATACCTAGCACTACATAAAGCAAGCCCCTGAGTGGATCCTTTATTTTATTTATTATTTATTAGTGTCACAAGTAGGCTTACATTAACACTGCAATGAAGTTACATTAAAAATCCCCTAGTTGCCACACTCTGTAGCCTGATTGGGTACAGGGAGAATTTAGCATGGCACCTGGAGAATTTAGCATGGTCAATGCACCTAACCAGCATGCCTTTTAGACTATGGGAGGAAACTGGAGCACGCAGAGGAAACCCACACAGACACGAGCAGATTCTGCACAAATAGTGACCCAAACTGGGAATCAAACTGGTGTTCCTGGTGATGTGAGGCAACAGTGCTAACCATTCTGCCACTGTGCTGGCATTTCATTGTCCCAGTTGGGACCTGTTGGTATTCACCATAGATTTTAGATTTTGCTTGACTTTATTTTATACAGTAAAGAACTGCTCCTTCACAGCTGACTCCTGGAGATATTATAAACCCATCTCTTTCATCCAAGTCAAATAAGGTGTGGTTTAGTTTTGCAAATCAGGATGCATTGTAGGATTCAGATACAACATTCAGCGAGAAATGGGAGAAGCACGTATGACACATGCCAGTCCCAATTATCCAGAGGTTGAGAGAACTAAATGACATGAGTTCCATTGTGGTCTTTCAAGAATATGGAGGGAGGAATTTTTAGAGAACACACAGGAACTGCAGGTGAAATCCCATAAGGTGAGGGAATTTAAAGGGGGAAAAGGGCAATCCTGTCCTAATTATATTCTTCACCATGTTCCAGACAACTCTTCCTGGCTTTCTTCGCCCTCCAGAACTGACAATTCAAGGGCCAAAATACTCAGAATACGACTTTTTTAATGAGCTTCAGTAATTCCATCCTCATTGCTCAGTTTTTCCTGGAAAATGACCATTGCCAATGTTTCCGAAGAAAGCCGTGTCTGCAAATCAAAACAGCAAAAAGTAATTAGCTGGAGTCAAAAGTCTTGGCCCGTGTTGTAAGTGAACAAAGCAATTATTCAGTGACCTAACTGACTTCTTTGAAACAGATGACTGTTGAAATGTAAGGGGGTGATCTTACCAGAATTTGACAAAGTGTTGGTTCTGGCAAGAGAAACAAAATGAATCCCACCAATGACCCCAACATCATTTCTGATCAGATCTTGAGCTTCATTGACGAAACTTCTAATGGCCACAAGAATCACGCTGTGCCCATGGCAGCCTCCCTCTGATTCACCCATCATGGTTGAATGTAAGCATGCTAATCCTGCATATAAACAGTTCCCAGGGCTTGTTGCACAACTACTGTAGGGGATGGCAGCCAGGAAGCCCACGCCATGTTTCTCAGAGAGAATCCTGAGGACAGACTTCTGGTTGGAGTACAGCAGAGGCAGAATGCACTCTAACCCCATCCCAGGAGTCAACACTACTGACTACACTTTCCCTATCTGTGTCATTGCAGGACAAACTTAACCACAAGTGTGAGCAAGCACGTCCAGCCAGGGTAATGCCAGGGCTTAGAACTCTCGCACAGTTTGAGGGGAAAGCCCTTGAACAGGACAAGAGGAGGAAGAGCGTGCCTGCACTAATAGTGAAGTGGGACCAGCATACAAACATGGGAATCCTTAAAATATGCTGCCATTCCTCAAGTCTCAAGTGAGTAATCAACGTTCCCTCCTTTGTCCCCTGTAATGTACTGAAACCTTGCAGGCAAAGCAGCCAAAAATGCTGGACCATCCCTCATCCCTTGAATCTACCGGATTAGAGCAGCTCCCAGGGCGATTTTTCCGACCATGAAAGAGAAGTCGCAGTTGTCAACCACCCCAGCACAGATATTCAAACCTCGATGGGTTCACCAAGTAGGCAGGTTTCTGAGTCACTCACTGGTGAGGACCTCACAGCTGAAGATTCACTGTGCAGGTGGAGGCAGTAATATCCCAGGGAACTGGCACTCAGAGGGATTCCTGAGGTCAGGACTCTGCTAGGCCCCTTGCCAATGAGGTACCCCTGGGTCTAGTTGTTCCAGGGCTGATGGAGCTGCAAAGGCAGAGTCGTGGGCATCAGGAAGGGATGACAGCATCCCTCTTCGGACTGCAAGGCTGACTAGAGAAATCCCATCATCCTATATCCAAGGAGATTGTCCCGTCACTTCAACACTGCGATGTTGGCGCCCACTGTGGAGGTCTTGGTGCAGGATGTGCACTCCATGGCAGGAGATGTCCACACCACAGTTCAGCTCATAACCTTCATATCTGAGGGCATGAACTCCATGGTGCAGGAATTCAACTACATGGTGCAGGCACCGGTGGGATTCCCTGTGTCTGCGCCATAGGACCATGGCGCTTCTGTACCTCACTTCAGCTTCCCCTCCATCCCATGGAGGACCACTGGGTCTGTCGGGCACCCAAAGTGATGTGGACCGTTTGGTGCACAGCCTAGTGCCTTCAGCCCAGGAGACCATATGGGTGTCCAGCCTATCTGAGTCCCTCTTTTCTGTGAGCCTCCAGCCCCTCACACTGACGAGGGCAGTGCTGCAACACCAGTTCTGCTCGGAAGCAAGCCAGGCCCCTGGACACCCAGGCCCCCCTAGGGCATGCCTACAAAGGTCATCTCAGGAAACAGGACGTGGAAGTCAGCAGGCTTCCTCAACATCAGCTGTGGACGTGGGGAAGCACCTGGACGTAGTGAGAGGGTAAGGAAGATTAGGAATTGATCGGCACCTAACTGACACGGGTGAAAGTAGGCACAAGGTCACCGCGGCATCTAGTTACAAATAATAAATCACAGGCATTCCACCCTGCCATTTCAATGCTGCCAAGCTCGGTGGGCCCACCCAGTGCTTCACCCCCATGGAGTGTGAGAATGGCTGTGCTATGTCTCTCCCACATAGAGGGCAGAGTAAAGAAGCTCTGCTGCAGGCAAACCCCACCCCCCACCCCACCCCCTAACCTCTGGCCACCCTTTCCCTGACCACCCTTCCTGAGACCCCATGCATGGAAGGAGAAAACCCCACAGAACGGATACCACAGCGGTGCGGAGAAAACTGGGATTTGCTGTCGCATTTCCAGCAAAGAGTCGGCACAGCAGCACGTAGCCTCTGGGAGTTCAGAGCTGTGTTTTTACTTTGACCTGGGTGAGTGCTATTCTCCTGGAGTTTAATTTCCCGTGGATAAGAAAGGACATTGCATGTTGTTTCTGAAAAAATGTTTTAATTTCCTTAGTAATTATATCAGTGAATTTATGATCTTGTAATAAGGATATATTTAATCTTCATCAGGGAGTTTTGACTATTCCAATTTCTGGACAGAATGAAAGGTAACTTTGGGGTCGGAGCCAACAGTGAAACTATATGCACGCTGAAGCTTAGGACACTGATTACTGGTGCTGTTGAAAAAAGTCCAAAAATAGATTCAAAGCTAAATTACGCTTTTCAATCCCCCTGGATTCTATGATAAACCTTGGCTTTTACTCAATATGTATGCCATTATGAGATTCATAACTAATGGTCTGGGGGTGTCAGCAGTCAGGAAATAAAGGGAAGAGCCTGTTTCCCTGAACCTTTGCTGCTCCACCTGTGATTTCCTACACAATTGTAAGCACTGATGGAGATTTCCTGAGTCCATGTGCAATATGTCTCTCTCAGTTCTTCAAAGCAAGGAGAGTGATTTCCACAGAGCCCATGGCAAAAAGTTTCATGTGGCCGTTTTAGCATGAGAAGGCTTTTGCACTGTGGGTACTACGCAGTTCCTGCTGATCAAGGGACTCTCCCACTCTTACTGCCTGCCATAAATATATTGGAAGGATGTATCGGTTGATAATCAACTTGTTTTGTCACATCAAGTGCTAACCACAGTGCATGGTGGCACAATGGTTGGCACTGCTGCCTCACAGTGCCAGGTACCCAGGTTCCACTCCAGCTTTATGGAGTTTGCACATTCTCGCTGTGTCTGCATGGGTTTCCTCTGGGTGCTCCGGTTTCCTCCCACAGTCCAAAGATGCACAGGCTAGGTGGATTGATCATGCTAAATTGCCCCTTAGAACCCCAAGATGTATAGATTAAATGGCTTAGCCATGGTATATGTGCAGAATTAAAGGGATAGGGTGGGGGAGAGGGCCTGAGTAAGGCAATCTGTCAGAGAGTCGGTCCAGACTTGACAGGCCAAATGGCCTCCTTCTGCACCCCAGGAATTCTATGATTCTAAGAACACATCTTCTGTGGCCAGCAAATCATGAGGTTGGACGTGAGCACAGAGCTTTGACTTAGAGGTAAGGTTGCTAGCCACTGCAGTACAAGATGTCCTTGTGTAGTGTATATTATGAAACTGTAACTATTCCCTCTTTAAAGAATTCTGATGTTAGTTGTATGGTTCTTTAGGACTCGTATAGCCTTGAAATCAAAATCCTCCCTGAAAGCACTGTGGGTATACCTACCCCAGATGGACTGCAGCGAATCAGGAAGGCAGTTCACCACCACCTTCTCGAGGTCAGTTAGGGATGGATGATAAAAGTGCTGGCGTACCCAGTGATGTCCATGTTCTGTGAAGGGATTTTTAAAAAGCAAATACACGGCATCTCTCTCTTTCTAGTTTTTCTCCCATCTCTCCTCATGTTCATGCTTGGGTTCTTTTTGTTTATGAGTCTCATCTCATTCCCCATCCCTACTAAAGTTCTTCCCGTGCAACAAGACATTGTGAATGATTTCCTCTCCTCAGGTACTGTCCCAAACCCTTTCAAAATTTCCATCAACAACCCCACTCAAAGAATTAGCTTTGATCCCATTGTCCTTGAAAACTACTACCTATCTCCATACTTCAGGCTGGAGCTAACTGGGTACAATCTCAGCAAAAAGTCTGACAACATTAATCTCTAAATTAATCTCTAAACTGATTAATAAGATAATAATAAGATTAATAAGATTAATCTCTAAACTGTCTGTGCTTTATATGCTCTGTCTGAGGCCAGAGCTCTCCATTAACCTGACGAAGGGGCTAACCCCGAAAGCTTGTGAGTCTATTATCAAATAAATAGGTTGGACTAAAACCTGGTGTTGTCAGACTTTTTACTGTGTTTACGCCAGTCCAACGCCGGCATACCCACATCATGAGTACAATCTCAGCAGCATAGTTAACACTAAACTGAAATTTCAACTACATATTCATTCTGCTGACAGGGCTTTTACATAATTCCTTCTCTTGTTTGTGCCAGATCTCCATTGTTGCTGCTATGTCATAACATCAGCTGACTACTTGTCCTCTAGATAGCTCAGCAACCTTATTTGCTATACTCGATGCACTAATGTACATATCTGCTTTTGATACATTTCTCCCCTGTCTAACCCCTCCTTTTTCTGAACTATTCATTATAATTCCATTTGTCTCTCTCTCTCTCTCAGCCCTCTGTGTTTTTTGCCTGTTCTCTCTTATGTTTAATCAGAGTGCTTCATCTCTCAGCACAGGCGAAAGAATATATAATTCAAAAATAATTTTGACTGAGATAATCCTTTTTGTGGCGTGGCTAACTCAGAAAGAAAGTTGCGTTGCTGTGAGGGAGACTATCATTGCGTGGACCTGGGGAACTGATGCCACAGCACCAGAAGATATGGCTCGATGGGCAGTTAAAGAGGAAGATATCCATTGAAAACCCTGCTTGGAGTTAATTATAGAGCCCATCGGAACTCTTGAGCATTTCTGCAGTTGTTTATTCATTTATTTTTCAAGAAAAAATCAAATTCTAAACCTGCTTCGTTCTGCTTTTCATATTGCCCCTGTGAAATTCCTCCTATTTTTAAATGATTTATTCACATCATTTGTCTCTCTCTATTCTCTGTCTTTCTGCTTTTGATCGTGTCTCTCATTAAGGCACCCTTTGAATTCCTTTCAGTGAAGATGTTCCCAGCCCACCATTTCCATATCCAAATGGTCCTCCAACATTTAACAATATAACCTCGACTTATAAGTTTAGAGTTTATTTCTTAGTGTTGCAAGTCGGCTCACATTAACATTGCAGTGAAGTTACTGTGAAAATCCCCTAATCACCACACTCTGACGCCTGTTCGAGTACACTGAGGGAGAATTTAGCACGGCCAATGCAACTAGCCAGCACATCTTTCAGACTGTGGGAGGAAACTGGAGCACCCGGAGGAAACCCACACAGACACAGGGAGAACGCACAAACTCCACACAGACAGTGATCCAAGATGGGAATTGAACCCGGGTCCCTGGTGCTGTGAGGCAGCAGTGCTAACCACTATGCCACCATGCCACCCCTTCCTGAAGCAACCCTCTGGGTATGTGTAACTGTTTATTCATGTAACCACAACTTACTATTATGTAGCACCTTGAAGGTAATAAAATATCCCAAGGTGCTTCACAGGACGTACGAAAGGAAGTATGACACTGAGGCACATAAAGTCATGTTAGGCCAGATGACCAAAAATTTGGACAAACGTGGGAGTTTTTAAGGAGAGTCGTAAAGGAAGAGAGCGAGGTAGAGAAGCAGTCTGGTATAGGGAAGGAATTCCAGAGCCCAACATCTGAAGGCACAGACACCTATGAAGCAACAACTAAAATCGAGGATTTACAAGAGACCAGAATTAGAGGACTGCAACACCTTGGTTGGTTGTTTGCTGGAGTAGGTTACAGAGAGGCAGAGGCAAGGCCATGGAGTGATATGCAAACAAAGATGTTCTTTGCCTGAGTACCAATGTAGGTCAGTGAGTACATGGGAAAGGGTCTTGCAGACACAAGCAGCAGTGTTTTGGATAGTCTTCAGCTTTCTGCAGGGTTTAATGTGGGAAAGCAGCTACGAGTGCACAAAGAGTGATTCAGAGAGTGTAGTCTCTGCCAGCAAGGCAAAACAGCTTTTTCTCTTTTCATTCTTTCATGGGATTTGGGCATCGCTGCCAGGTCAGCGTTTATTGCCAATCCCCTTGAGAAGGTGGTGGTGAGCTGCTGCAATGCATGTGGTGTAAAAACACTACAATGCCTAAAAGGAGGGAGTTCCATGCTTTTGACCCAGTGACAGTGGAAGAACCTCCCAGTCAGGGTGGTGTGTGACTTGGAGGAGAAATCCCAGGTAGTGGTATTCCCACACACCTATTGCACTTTCCATCCAGGTGACAGAAACCTGCGTTTGGAAGGTGCTGTCGAAGGAGCCTTCCAAGTTTCTTCAGTGAATCTTGTATCTGGTATGCTCTTCTGTCACCATGCATCCGTGTTGGAGGGAATGAATGTTTACTCAGGCAAAGAATATATTTATTTTAAAATTCTCATCTTTGTTTGCACATCACTCCATGGCCTTGCCCCTCCCTTTCTGTAGCCTCCTCCAGCAAACAACCATCTAAGATGTTGCGCTCCTCTAATTCTGTTACAGGGTGGTTGATGAGATGCCAGACAAGTTAACTGCTCTGTCCTGATGGTGTTGAGCTTCATGAATGTTGTTGGAGCTGCACTCATCTCAGCAAATGGAGAGTATCCCATCATACACCTGACTTATACCTTGCAGATGCAGGACAGGTTTAGGGAGTCAGGGGGTGGGTTACTCAGTGGATGATTCTCAGCCTCTAACCTGCTCTTTTAAACACAAGGAGCGGGAGTTTCTGGCAGCACTTGCCGAAAAACTGGAAAATCCCACCCGATGTTAATGGACCTTTGCATAGTCTGCAGCCCCTCCTGCCTCATAAGCTACGATTTCCTGAGTGTGCGAGACAGGAAAGCATCCCCCAGTATTAATGAGGCTGGTTTAGCTCAGTATCTGGTCAATGGTAACCCTCAGGATGTTGACAGTGCAGATATCAGGAAGGTGATGCCATTGAATATCGAGGCGAGATTAAATTCTCTTTTGTTGGAGATGGTCATTACCTGGCATTTGTATGGCATGAATGTTACTTGCTATTTATCAGCCCAAGCCTAGATATTGTCCAAGTCTTGCTGCCTATGGACTGCTTCAGTATCTAAGGAATCATGAATGGTGCTAAACATTGGGCAGTTATCAGTGAATACCCTCAATTCTGACCTTAGGATGGAAGGAAGGTCATTGATGAAGCAGCTGATGATGGTTGGGCCAAGGATACGAACCTGAGAAACTCCTGCAGTGATGTCCTGGGCCTGAGGTGATTGGTATCCAACCACTAAAACATCTTCCTTTGTGCTGGGTCTGACTCCAACAGCAGAGAGTTTTCTCCCTGATTTCCATTGACTCCAGTTTCTCTACAGCTCCTTGTGTGAATTGGCATCTGTGTAAGTTTTTAAAAAAATATTCCTGGGATGTAAGCATTGCCAGCATTTCTTGTCCGTTCCTTAATTGCTCCGGAGAAGGTGGTTGTAAGCCATTTCTTTAAAAAAACGTGAGTTGCCATTTTGCTATATGTGAGTAGCTTGCTCAGCCAATTCAGGAGTCACCTGTGTGGTTGTATATGCGCGATTCCAACATCAGAGGCCTGACAGAGAGAGAGAGGGAGAGCTCTCAAGCCTCTGCTGCTGCAGCTGGCCTCAACCCAGTCCCCCCCACTCCCCAGTTGCGGGCCCATCCACGGCCAATTGCGAGCCCCACACTGCCCAAAAGTATTGTCCCCGCCACCACCCAGACTGAACCTCCCCTCACTGATCGCAGGCAGAGCAACAGCACCTCCGCCCGCCGCCTTCCCCCACAGATTACCGGCAGAGTGGCAGCGGCCCCCTCCTCCCTCCCTACCATTTGCCTGCAGAGGGGCAGTGGGCCCCCCTCCCTTCCTCCCTCCCTCTATTGATCACTCACAAAGTGGCAGTGGGCACACCCCCCTCCCCAGTTGGGCCACCTGGTCTGGCCCTTACCCTCCAGGCCTTGCCCATTCTGGTCCCACCTCCGCAACCCCCCCCCCTCCCCCGCACCACCCCCCATAGGCCCCCCTTCAAGCCCCGCCCTTTCAGGCACCGCCCCAGCACTGGAAATCCGGCTCTTGCAAGACCATGACAACTGAGAAATCGGGCGCAATCCTGATCTCTCGGCTCCAGCATGATTTTGCCAGCTTGTTCTGTCTATCGATGGGTGGGGCGAACCGGAACAACCGCGGTCAACGTGTCTTATTTAGTCTTATGGTTCCATAGTCTATACTTGTCTTTTAAAAAATGGAGTTTATTTGTGTCAATAATATTCCAACTGTTGTCTTGATGTAACATTTTTATTGTAAAATCACTTTGAATTACAAGATCATCAAATGGGTCATATTTGGTCATTAGTGATAAATAAAAACAACTTCCTCATATCACCAAAATGAATTGAGTGAAAAATTGAGATAAGATACCAGCAAATATTTAAGCTAACACAACATGAATAGAACGTATCTCCTACTTATTGATCTAACCAACTTTATTGAAACATGACTTTGCAGAAACAATTATGGATGTGATTAAGGGGCTTGTGATTATCGTTTCTGTATGAAGCACAAACATAATCCTTTCAGAACTACTAACAGGATTCCTTATGCAAAAGCAAATCACACCACATTTACAGTGGCCCATTTCACAGCATGCCACTATTTTGTAACATGAGCCAACAGGAACCAATAAGAAACCACTTAAAATTGGGTTCATTTGATGTCCGTCCAAAATGTTTGCCCAGTACCGTGCCTTTAGTGTGAAAGCGATGGAAACAGAAATAGAACCCAAGAGGTAAGATAAATATTGCACTTGTGTGCTGTTCTTTCAAGGTTCGAGTTTCTTGCTGTGTTCTTCTTAAATTATTTTTTAAAAATCCAGTGACATTTTATCCAAATTCCACTATCGCCCCCTTTGGCAAAGCATAAATGCTATTCCGGTACTGTGTATCACAAAATTTCGATCCTCAAAAAGTCCTTCATTTCTTATATTCGACTCCTACAAAAACCCTGATGAGAAAGCTCCTCTAGCTATACGCTAAACAGAAAATAAAGAATATTTCATGGAACCCATGGTTTGAGAGCGAAATAATTCAATCTTCCAGGGCTTACCTGAGCCCGAGCAAGCTTTCAGCTGAAATGCAATGCTATGTGGAACAGTTCGAAGCAATTAGACCGCGGCCATTAACATGTAAAATAAATATTGTTGGACTTAGGAGAGGCAAAACTTGGTCAAAACAGTTCTGGCTGTCAATTAGATTAGGATTTACAAGCATAAAATAATAATCAGAGTTGAAACGACAGTTGCGACTTTAATTACTTGCTGATAAATGTCACTAGTTTTCTTTGAAAATAGTCTACACATCTTTATTAAATATAATGAAGAACTTGAACTTAATGAACAAATCAAAACATTGCATGAATGCTTGGTGCCAGCATCTCACACTTTCCATATCCCCATTCATTGCAAATAGCTAACATTCTGTTCTAATAGTTTGGACAACTCCAGAGTGGAATTTTCCTGGATATCAGTAAAGGCAGATTGTGGGCTGGAATAGCAGTGTTGAAGCAATTGACATCAACTGTTGCTCTCTCTGCTGTATTGTTCTGGAGATACTGATTGAGCCCACTCCACTTAGGGTGGGATTTTCCAGACCTGCTCGTTCCAAATCTCGTCTGAGGTCAACGGACCTTAGTATGGTCTGTCCCTGCCCACTTTGACTCTTGTGGTGGGCGGGACAGGAAAATTCCCCCCTTATCATTTTGAAGATTGGGCACCATTTCTAAAGGCCACCCATCGCACAAAAGTTGACATACAACATCCGCACCCCCCACCACCCCCCCCAACACAAACCCTGCCCTCCACTGCCTGGGAAGGAGCCTCCACCCCCAACAATGCATTCACCTCAGTCTCTGGGAGGCCTATCTGTCAGGTGCACACCTTGGGAGACCAGTTATTATTTCACAGCGGTTTGCCTTGTGCCAAAGTGAATGGACTTTCTTACGGGAAGGGGTAAAAGTGTTGTGATTCTGGTGCCAAGGTCTGATAATGATATGTAAATTCATGGAAACAATGTTCCTGATGTACAATTATCCTGTTATTTCTCAAGTTATGTGTTTACGGCATTGTGAAATGTAATTTGGACATCTCCAAAGCGAGAATGTCTGCTTCTGTTGCTGATCCCACCTGATGAAAACAAGAGCAGAAAATCTCCCCAGGGTTTTAAATCTTTAATATGCTCATTATTAAGTTTGGTTTTATAGCTTTCTCAGCTTGATAGGAAAGGTACACAGCAATTTGACATTTTAATAGAGATCGGTTTTGAGCTTTGGTGAATTTTGAGTTCAGGCTAAGAGAAAGCTAGTTATTATTTTCCTTTCTGAAAACCTTTTTAGATTGTAGATGGGTAGGTATCAGCCATAGGCATCACAGAATTGTTACAGTGCAGAAGGGGCCATTTAGCCCATTGTGTCTGCATCAGCTCTCAAACAAGCATGATAACTCAGTGTCATTCCCCTGCTATTTCCCTGTACCTCTGTATGTTAGTTTTAATCAAACAGTTATCTAATGCCCTCTTGAATAGCGCATTGTACCTGCCTCCACCACACTTCAAGGCAGTGCCCAAACCACTCGTTGTGTGAAACAGGCTGGAATCTTACCACTGATCACACTTGCCAGATTTTCTCATTCTGCTGCAGTGAAAAGAGATTTGACCACCAAATTCTTCTCATTGCAGTGGGGGAATATGTGAAAGGAAGGTAAGATTGCACCCATAGTTTTTCCCTCACATCATAATTGCTTCTTTTGCAAACTCTGCTTTAATTTTGTGCCCTCTTGATATCTTTCTATTAGAGAGACAATTGGTTATACAGTTTGAGGGGCACCATTCCACATTAAACATTGGGCAGGTGAGGAAGGCAGGTCCCAAGTCTACCTTAGACAGATTGGGAATTAAACCCATGCTGTAGGCATTATTCTGAACCACATGCCAATAATCCAAACTAACTGGCCAACTTGTTAAAATGTGTAAGTCTAAGAATGTAATTGTGTGTGCTGTTTTCAGGCACTGAAGTGTGTCAAGAAGCATACATTCAGAGTGAGCCAGAATTTAGCAATCACTTTGAAGCCATTGGGGATGTGATGGACAGAGGACTCAAAGGAAGGTTGGCGGCAGAATTCCTGTGTAAAGGACAGGTCCTGTTCACATTGAGCATTAATAAAGGCAATGCAACTTTTTTTTACATTTACAGAAGAAATAATGAAGTCAATATTTACTGTAAACCCACTGCATATTATTGCTATATTATCTTACATATTTATTGTCAATATAATGTGGGTTCAGCAGCAGATGTGGTCTGATGTATGTAACCATTTTTTGAATTTAATAAAACCATGTGAGGCCACGTTATACTCAGTAATACTGGGCAGCACGGTGACACAGTGGTTAGCACTGCTGCCTCACAGCACCAGGGACCCAGATTCAATTCTGGCCTTGGATCACTGTCTGTGTGGAGTTTGCACATCCTCCCCATGTCTGCCTGGGATTTCCTCTGGGTGCTCTGGCTTCCTCCTAACTCCAAAGGTGTGTTGGTTGGGTTGATTGGCCATGTTAAATTGACCAGAGTGTCAGGAGGATTAGCAGGGCAAATATGTGGGCTTATGGGAAGAGGGCCTGGGTGGATTGTGGTCAGTGTAGACTCACTGGGCTGGATGGCCTCCTTCGGCACTGTAGGGATTCTACAATTTTAAGTACCTGAAACAGGCATAAAAGATTAATAAAAGCAAAATACTGCAGATACGGAGAACCTAAATTAAAGGTAGAAAATGTTTGAAATATTCAGCAGATCTGGCAACATCTGTGGAGGGAGAAACAGAATTAATGTCTCAATTCCATGTGACTCTTCTTCAGGTCTAAGGCATAAAAAGGTGCAAGTGGTGATATTTTAGCACGGATAGTCAAATAGCTAACATAACAGTTGTGATAAATGGGTTACTTTTAGATTGGCGAACTGCAACTAGTGGAATACACTGGCACAGTGATCATGGTGGGGCCTCAACTATTTACAACATGCATTAATGAGTTAGATGAAAGGACTAACTGGACTGTAGCCATATTGGCTGATGATGCAAAGGTAGGTAGGAAAGCAAGTTGTGAGAAGGATACTGAAGGTGGGATTTTCCGGCTGTGCTCACCCCAAGACTGGAAATTCATGCCTGAGGTCAACGAACTTTTGCATGGTCCGCCCCCGCCTGCTACGGTTTCCGTGGCATGTCGAACAGGAAAATTCCACTCTCAGGATCAGCAAAAGGGATATGGATAGGCTAAGTGAGTGTGTAAAATTTTGGCAGATAGAGTATAATCTGGGAAAATGTGATGTGTCCACTTCGGCAGGAAGAATAGAAAAGTCAAATATTATTTAAATGGAGAGAGATTGAATAATGCTGCAATATAGAGGAATCTCTGTAGTTATACATGAATCATAAATGGTAATATGCAGGTACAGCAGGTAAGTAGGAAGGCAAATAGAATATTAGCCTTTGTTGCATTGAGAATGGAGTATAAAACTAG
Source organism: Carcharhinus amblyrhynchos (assembly GCF_965287045.1). Classification (NCBI taxonomy): domain Eukaryota; kingdom Metazoa; phylum Chordata; class Chondrichthyes; order Carcharhiniformes; family Carcharhinidae; genus Carcharhinus; species Carcharhinus amblyrhynchos. The sequence continues at coordinate 32,985,177 of NC_137332.1, read as the reverse complement.
GAAAGTCTTACTAAAACAGCACAGGGCATTGGTGAGGCCATATCTATTGTGGACATTATTGATCTCCTTACTTAAGGAGAGATTTACTTGCATTGGAAGCAGTTTGGCAAAGGTTTACCAGGATAATATGTGTGTTGAAAGGGTTTCTTATGAGGAGAGTTTGCCCAGGGTGGAGGTATGCTCATTGGAGTTTAGAAGAATGAGAGGTGATCTTCTGTATAGCTTTGACAGGGTAGATACTGTAAGGATATTTCCCCTCAGGGGCGAATCTAAAACTAGAAATAGCTTCAGAAGCAGACAACTTGTTGCCCACTATCTTGTTCATTGCCATAATTTTACTATTCTGAATCAATTGATGCTTGTAGCATGAATTTAAGGTTCAGAAGATTGAATAAATGATTGTTGGGGACCAAGTCTATGCACTGGAGGGTTAAGAAACACACATGCCTAGAATTCATAGCATTTCTACAGTACAGATGGAGGCCATTCAGGCCACCGAGCCTGCTGCAACAACTATCCCACCCACGTATTTGCCATGCTGATTCCCCTGGCACTAAAGGGCAATTTAGCACGACCAATCAGTCTATGCCACACATTTGATTTGATTTATTATTGTCACATGTATTAACATCTTTGGAGTGTAAGAGGAAATCAGAGCACCCAGAGGAAACACACGCAGGCAGAAGGAGAATATGCAAATTCCACACCGATAGTCATCGAAGACCAGAATTGAACGCAGGTCCCTGGAACTGTGAGGCAGCAGTGCTAACCACTGTGCTACTGTGCTGCCCCCAAAGAAAGAATTGAAATAAAAGAATTGAAAGGAGACTTGGGCCCTGAATTATCTCAGATATTCTGCTGTGATGGGTGCTATACCTTCATCAGCAGTGCAGCTGTACATTCCACATGTCTCATCGAGCTTTTTACTGCCTTTCTGATGAAGTCTGACAGTAGATAGGGTACAGCTTCAAGGAAATTCCTGGTCCTAGCTACCCAAGTCTGTTCAGAGTTATCCTGTTGGTATTTTAAAGCAAAAGGTCAAATGCTATGACAAATCAAGGAATTTATTGTCACATGTATTGGGATACATTGAAAAGTATTATTTCTTGCACGCTATACAGACAAAGCATTCCCTTCATAGAGAAGGAAAGGAGAGTGCAGAATGTTGGGTTACATTCATAGCTAGGGTGTAGAGAAAGATAAACAATATACAGTAGGTCCACTCAAAAGTCTGATGGCAGCAGGGAAGAAGCTTTCCTTGAGTTGATTGGTAGATGATCTCAGACTTTCGTATCTTATTCCTGACAGAAGAACATGGAAGCAAGTACGATCAAGATGTGGGGATGGGGGGTGGGGGGCGGTCCTTGATTATGCTGGCTGATTTTCTGAGGCAGCAGGAAGTGTAGATGAAGTCAATGGATGGGAGGCTGGTTTGCGTGTCTGATTGGGTATCATTCACAATCCTTTGGAGTTTCTTGTGGTCTTGGTCCGACCAGGAACCATACCAAGCTGTGATATATCCAGAAAAAATGCTTTCTATAGTGCACTTGTAAAAATTGGTGAAAGTCATAGAGGACATGCCAAATTTCCTCAGCCTCCTGAGAAAGTAGAGGCATTGATGGAACCTGTGGTCTGCAGCCCCAGTATAGAATCTAAGATTATTGTGACTTGTTACACCTAACATAACATCAGCGTGAATATGAGACATTGGCATATGCTGCGATTTTACCCCCACATTCACTGCGAGCACAAATGGCAACATGAGCGCACAATATGGTGAGACTCGGAAAGTGAGAACCTTGCTAGTGGGACCTCATTTTCTGATTTTCCATGCCCCTTGCCGGTCACGTGACAGGGTTCCTGGCCAGGAAGGTCGGGAATCTCATTTCAATACATTTCCATCTAAAGTGTGGGCTTCCCCACCAAATCACTCCCCCACGTTTGGAATAGGGTTCACAACAGCTTTAAGAAAATGTGAACCAAAGGGAATCCGCTGAGGCCACACAGTTAAGTATAGATCATGGAGGGATGGGGAGTGAGGAACATGCCTGGAGGACCTAGGCCCTGTCCCCTGGCAACCTGGTACTGCCCTTGGCACCCTGACACTGCTCCCAGCACTACCCCTTGTCACTGCCCTGATACTGCCTCTGGCATTAAACTGACATTGTCTCCTGACACCTGGCATTGCCCTGACATTGAACTGGCATTGCCCCTCATATTACCCTGGGACTGCCTTCTGTCATTGCCTGCTGGCATTACCCTGGCACCCCTTGGATCCCTGGAATTGCCCAATGGCACTGCCCCAGCACTGCTTCTTGACATTGTCTCCTGGCCATTGCCCTGGCACTGCCCTTGGCTTGCTCCCTCGCATTGCTCTCTCCCCTGGCATTTCCCAGCACTGTTCCCTCGCATTGTCTTGGCACTGCCCCTGGTATTGTCCTGGCACTGTTCCCTGATATTGCCCAACCTCTGCCCCAGATATTATCCTGGCACTGACCTAGCATTTCCCCTGGAATTGCACCCTGGCACCCTGGAATTTCCCCCAGCACAGTCCCTGACATCCTGGCATTACCACATCACTGCCCCAGGCACCCTGCATTGCCACTTCGCACATTTTCATTCCTTATTGATTTCTTTTCCCCCAAAATTATACTTTACTTCTAAAATTATGTATTCCATAACAGTTCAAATTGGACATTACTGAAAATGCATTAGAATTCAATGTCTTTCCATACAGCATGTAGCACTTTTAGGTGTGTCAATGCAACTGCAATTACACATAATATTTACTGTTACATTACATTACAAAGATACCACCCAATAGGTTTTACACAGTATCCAACCCCTTGGTACATAATGGTAAGTGGACATTAGTCAGTGTACGATCCCCGAGCAGTCCTTCCAGTAGGTGCCCTAAGTTTTAGTGCATCCTGGATCTTGGAATATTCCAGTCTGCCACACTCAGTCAGGGCCAATTTGTTGCACTGGAAGACCAAAGAGTGCCTTTCAACTGGTTGACAGTCCTCCGGCAATGATTGATAGATGGCATGGAGTACACATTGGGAACAGCCCATGGAGCACAGAGTTCTTCATCGCAGAGCTTAATGGAATGAACTTTGACAGAAACTGCTGCATCTGTTTGCATCTCCTTTACAGAGGCACAGTCCAAAAGAAGATGGGCAATGGTTTACTTCCCCACTGCAGCTGGCTCCAGCGCAATGTGTGCCGAGGATGAGGCTCTTGACATGCAGGAAGGATCTGATGGGGAGGACCTTTCTCACCAAGAGCCAAACAACATTTTGGTCTTTGAAAGTTCTGACAGTAAGGCATTCTGCCAAAATGACTTTGACAGTCCATTAGGGAACCATCTGCCAGGAGCCACCATCTCCTTTCCCTGTAGGACCTTGAGAGCGGTATGAGCAGATTCTGGCCTGATGGATTTATGGTCAAAGGTGTTTTCCTGCACAAACTTCTCCCCAAGGAACAGGTAGTATGGCACAGTCTGACTGATTGGAGTGTTGTGTGGCATTGTGGCCAGATGGCCTTACCCAGAACAAATAGACTCTCAGTACATAGTATTTGGTATTTACGTACCAAGGATCTAAGCTGATCAGGTAAATAATAACCATCTTGTGATTATACTTATTGGGAAGTAAGTAAGTGGAGTTTCTTTAAAGGAATTGACACCTATCAGCATCAGGGCAGCTCACAATCACTCTTCCTCTGACACATACACACCAGTCCCATTTACTGACACAAACCACATAATAATGTTAATGAAGAATTTTTATTTCATTGCTAAAAGTGTTTTAAATTGCGAGATCAGTACATTGTTGTCATAGCTTTGGAAAATATAGCCTTTGTGCTACTTTGGCGTGGAGACTGGGAGCTTTAAAAGGAAGATTTAAGGTCAGCCTGTTTCCACTAAAAGAAAATTAAATGACCTCATGGACAAGAGAAATGATTGCTTTGTTTAAGTGCTGCTGTTTTTACAGATGATTTAAAATCTGTCGCTGAAGGTTCGCACAAGGGTGAGTCAACAGAATATATGTCACAGTAATTCAGATTTCTTTTGCATCCTTTCCCAGGCAGGAATTAGACTTTTGAGAATATCAGAGGTTATACTATTATGCTGAACTTTTTCTTCGAAACATAAGTCAAATTAGCTATCAAATGTTACCAATACCAAATCTATGACATTTGGGTTAGTAATCCTTTTGTAATTCTGCTGGTGGTGAATGCTACATTCCCAGTGGCATTAGAAATGGTTCTGATTTCAGTCCATTCTTGAATTATGCTCAGCAAGTGAACTGAACTGTACCAGATGTTGAATTGCTGAAGTCCATTTTACGATAATGTAAGTTTTTTTAAAAATGACCTTTTTGGAACATTTTATAGCCAACAGCTCCAATGTACTGCAGGACTTTACTTTGCATGTTGTTAAATCCAGGAGAGCATTCCATCACACTCTTAAATTAACCCTTATAGATTTAACATTTTTTTAAAAGGCTTAGAAGGAGAGCCACTCATCATAAAGGACCCATTCTTTGCCTTCCTTTTGTACCATACTGCTCACATGGTTGGTTTGTTTAACATCAGGTCATTGCTGAGATGTTGATAAAAGCAAATTACTGCGGATGCTGGAATCTGAAACCCAAAGAGAAAAGGCTGGAAAATCTCAGCAGGTCTGGCAGTATCTGTATGGCGAGATGCTGTCTTACAGATGCTGCCAGACCTGCTGAGATTTTCTCTTTTGGCTAAGATGTTGATGATGGGGAATACACAATACAATGTAGGAAGTTACATTGAGGTGACCAGGCTTTCAAGGTTCAAGACTGGTCATTAGCAGGCACACACCCAATAGGAATGTCATTTACTAATTGACAGCCAAAGCTTGGATGTTATCCAGGTCCTGGTATAGCCTACATGGTTTGCTTCCTTGTTGAAGGCATCGTTAAATAGGACTGGGTGCTTGGAATTGTTTGCAAGAATTGGAGGGAAGGTTAATAATGAAGCAACAGAAGGTGGTTGGGCTAAGGATACTTCCCTCAGGAATTTCTGTAACAAAGTTTGGGTAATCATATTCAGATCAGTACATACTTATTCAGGTTTATCTACCCACAAAATGCAGGTATCCCCTCCAGAAGTTTGGGTTCTCATTAGAAGATCAAAACAGAAGCAAAATAGGTGGAAATCCAATATAACAAATCATTACCTAATTTTCTATTCGGAAAGGTCCACTATATTCCCAAAATACAGCAAGGAATTCCCTGGAAAATCTAAGTTAAAGATATCACTACATTAAATGTAAAGAATAACCATCTCTCCCCATTGCTGGGCATAATGACCAATGATGATACCCTGAAGGGATTAATCTAGTAAAGTATCTGGTCCGGCTGTGAAACAAAGCAGATACTCACTTTAGATTACTTTCTATGGAATTGGTTAATATTTTAGAGTTAGATGTCTTTGCCTGCCAAAAATACTAGCCGTGTTGTTGAGAAAATAAGCTGTTCATTGTAAAATTTGTTTCCTAAGAACTGTGTATTATTTAGAATCCCATAGAATTTTGGATTTGTTCCTTATTGAGTTCATGGAAATGAATATTTATGTTTTAGTGCAGCTTTAGGTTCATTTTGGCAAATTTATGACAAATGCATTCATTTTTATTGATTTATATTTAAAAGAGTGCAGCTTGTGTATAGAAATACTTCCAAATATTATTAGTGATTTAGAGCACTATAATTAGTGGCTAATTGCAAATGACTTCCATGTTCTTAATTAAAACAGATGATTGTTGCTGAGTATTGATGAATTCAACAAGTTGAGAGCAGCAACAGGACTCGCCCAGGTGGATACAGAACCGGCAGGCACTAAAAGGAGCATCAAATTGTTAGGAGAATGCAAACAGTCTTTAAAGGGACATAGATAGGTTATGTGAGTGGGCAAAAGAATGGCAGTTGAGCATAATATGAGAAAATGTGAAGTTGTACATTCTAGCAGAAAGAATAGAAAAGCAGAATATTATTCAAATGGGGAGACACTGAAGGATGCTGCAGTACAGAAGGATTAGCATGTCCTTGAAAATGAGAACTGTAAAATGTTAGCATGCAGATTCAGCAAGTAATTAGGAAGGCAAATTAAATGTCAGCCTTTATTGCAAGAAGGATAGAGTATAAAAATAGGGAAATCTTACTAAAGTTTTACAGTAAGAAGTCACACAACACTAGGTTAAAGTCGAACAGATTTAATTGGTATCACGAGCTTTCTGAGCATGGCTCCTTCATCAGATGGAGCAGCACTCCAAAAGCTTGTGATACCAAAGAAACCTGTTGGACTTTAATCTGGTGTTGTGAGATTTCTTACTGTGCCCACCACAAACTGGCATCTCCACATTAAAGTTGTACAGGACACAGATCAGACCACACCTAGAGTAGTGTATATTTCTGGGGTGCATGGGGTTCTTGATTATGCTGGCTGCTTTTCCAAGGCAGTGGAAAGTGTAGACAGAGTCAGTGGATTTATTGATTATATTTCTAGAATTGCAGCATATTGCTCAATAATTCACCAGATTGAAAGGGTGACTCACTAGTTAAATACTCATACCCGGCTGAATATTAGAGGATTCAAAGACATTTGACAGACATAGAGACACATAAAAAAGAAAGACAAACAGTAGTTTGACAATCAGAGAGAAGTCAAATCCTGTTCAAGTAACTATGCCAACAATCTTGCTGTTATGTAAGTGCCTGGTGCAGCTGTTTAAAATTAATCTCCACAACATTGACTACTTTTTTGACACACAGACACATTAAAGTCTTGATATCTCTCAGTATTTAAAGGAATGGGATTTGAGTGGCAGCTGTATTGCCATTTATTCAATGTTATTATGCAGCGCTTTCATTTCTAATGAACCATTTAAGTGTTGCACAAGTGAGGTCAAATATTCTTGCTGTCAACTTGGAATTTCTAACTGTTCACATCATCATCTTTCTCCATTTCCTTTCTGAGACCACGCTGTTTCTAAGACATGGAAATAAATATTTATTTGGTAATATTATGTCGAATTAAATGTGTTAAGTTTGCGGGCACCACACAAACTGGACAATAAAATCAGGTGTGCTGTCTGTAGGAACTAGTGTTGGTATTGACTCACCTGATGAAGGAGCAGTGCTTCGAAAGCTCGTGCTACCAAATAAACCAATTGGACTTTAACCTGGCATTGTGAGACTTCTTAATATGTCTACCCCCGCACAACACCAGCATCTCCACATCACACTGTTCAATAGTACAGAAGGAAGTGAAAAGACTTCACACAGACAGCAGAAGATTCTGGAACTCCTTCTCTTAAAGCACCATGGATGTATCGATACCACATGGATTGCAGTGGTTCAAGAGGCAACTCATCATCACCTTCTCAAGGACAAGTAGGGAAGACAATAAATGCTGGCCTGCCAGCAACACTCCCATCCCGTGAACAAATAAAAAATGGTTAGGGTAGCAATTGGACGCATGCTCCCTGTCCTCTACTCTGGGTATCAACACAATCACTGCCCTTTTGAAGTAGAACTCACATTATTAACCCTTCACCCAAAACTCTGGGTAAGGATATCGACAACTCCCCTAACATGCATCAAATGCTTTGCACAATCTCAAAAGGTTATCCCCCAGCCCGTATTCATATCTCATACCTTGATATTATTCTCGAATTAGAATAATAGAATCATAAAACATAGAAGAGGCCATTTGGCCCATTAAGTCCACACCGACACATTAGAAACTCCTGAACTCCCACCTAATCCCCTCTGCCAGCACTTGGCCCAAAGCCCTGAATGTTATGATGTGCCAAGTACTCAGCCAGATACGTTCCCATCACAATCACTACTCATCCTTCCCTGACAGTTATATCGTCACACAAACAATCCTCTACACCCTTAGTGCAAAATAAAGCAAATGTTTGGATACTCATTTCATAATATGCTATTTCTGACCTTTGCAATGAGTTAGGAAATAATCCCTCCAGTAGGTCTGGTCTTCTTCACACAAGCAAAGTTTCTGTGGATGGTCTATCTGGGCCAAAGAGATATCCTATTAATCAGACCTCTGATTTCTATTGCTGAAGCAGGTTAGAACATAGCCTAGTTTACACTGCTGAGAACCCACTGTACTAATGTGCCACCCCCTTACATTCGTGCAATATTTGAATTGTTATGAATGTAAGCTGGGCTATCGAATTCAATGTTAGATGTAATCAAACCTGGATATCAAACTACTTCCTCTTCATTTATGTGAACAGTTGCTGAGTCAGGTCCTTCAATGGTATGTGCATATCATTATGGAACCTGCACACTAAGGAACCAGCTTTTTTGTGGAGGGTTTTAGTTCTGGAAAACTGCTGCTGGACGGTGTATCAAGATACACCGCGAATTACATTGTCACATTGAAGTAGTTGATCACAGCAAAAAAACTATCCAACACCAGAACATCAGAAAAAACCATATTACTTGGCAATGAAAACAGTACATCCTTAAAATAATGGCTATTAAGTCAGTGTACAATGTTAAAACAAGTCTCCAAAAACAAATTGGTATGTCTTCCATTTCAGCCATTATTTGGAACAAAATAAGTATTGCCTTTTTTAACATTCTTCCCATTTAGCTTTGTTTACCTTATTGCGTATTTCTCTTCTCATGCCTAGTGGTACACAAGGCAGACTTTCATCTGTTTCCATGGTGAGGTTTTTTTTCCTGGAACAGGTTGCTAGCGTGTTGCTAGAGGCTCATAGCTTCAAGTGTGCCACTCTGCATCAAGCACAGCTGACCAGGAGTCTCTCCTACTCTTACCAGCTTTCAATTAGCATGCATTGGAAGGATTTTGCAGATTGATAATGAATCTGTTTTGGCTGCATTATGAACACACTTTCCTTGGTCATCAACTTTGAGGTGGGATTTGAACCCAGATCTTCTGACTGAGAAGCAGGGGTGCTTTCCACTGCACACAAGACCTCCATTATCTTATTGTGCGCTAGTCTCTAATTTTTGTTTACTAATTTCTTGTTGTTTGTGCCCTATAATTACACAAAAATGTTGAGAATGAGTTCCATGACAATAAAGGGCCACTCTAGGTAGATTTATAATTAGTGGTTGACCTCATAGCGTTTTGTTCCTGGACCCTGGAGCTATGCATACATAATCACATTCAAACCATGTCCGGTATCAAACATACATGCCTGCGGACATACAGTTATATTTTGATTTTAGAAAGAAATTGGAGCTCTGTGAGAGCCGCTTTACTCCACCGAACATTTCAATCTCCTTACTGACTCCAATCAACTAGACCAAACCAAGTTAAGCAGACTCGTAATTAGCCTAGGAGGTTTCACAATGCATGAAGTATGTTGATTTGGGGCACAGTGCTGATTCAGGCAGTTATTCTGAAATGGACACAGTGCTACTTCAGTAGCAGACTACTTGCATGAGTGCAATCCACAATCAACAGAAACTAGATTCCTAGGGCACTTCATAGAATGGTTAACAAACAATAGGCCAGCACTGTATTAAGACTTCTATGCTCAGACAATGCTACTATCAATATCAGTTTGCATTGTAACAGTAATAGAGGAAGGGCAGAGTGCACATCTGCACTGACCTGCTTCCATTCTCAGAGAAAAATATTACCTTGAGGACATTATCTTGATTTGTAGCTTGTGTAGCAAAATTATTCCTGACCACACAACTATTTTCACATTTGTTTTTGCCCATCAAGTACTGAGAAGCTCACTCCCGGTTTTTCAGTTGCTATTTTACATGATTACATCTAACATTGAATTCAATAGCCAAGCTTACATTCATAACAATTCAAATATTACATGAATGTAAAGGGGTGGCACACTGGCACAGTGGGTTAGCATTGCTGCCTCACGTAGCCAGGGACCTGGGTTCAATTCTGACCTCAGGTGACTGTCTGTGTGGAGCTTGCACATTCTTCCTGTGTCTGTATGGGTTTCCTCCCACAGTCCAAAGATGTGCAGGTTAGGTGGATTGATCATGCTGAATTGCCACGTTAGTACCAGGTGGATTAGCAGGGTAAATATGTGGGGATAAGGCATGAGTGGGATTGTTGCCAATTTAACCTCGATGGACTGAATGGCCTCTTTCTGCATTGTAGAGATTCTACGAATGATCATTCAAGTGGTAATTAAATGTTTTAAACTCATCATGTAACACCCAAAGACTTGTAGATGCACAGAAGTTAGTCACTATTTTACAATAAGACCATAAGATTGTATGATTGAATAAAACAAATCCTATTTTTACTGTGTGAGATTCCAAATTTTTACCAGCACTTGAGAGGTGGATTACTGCGCTTCCATAGAAACATATGAACAAGAGTAGTCTATTGAGCCCTTTGAGACATTTCCACTGTTTTATTATATTATGACTGATCTGTGTCTTAACTCCGTCCACCTGCCTTGGCTGCATAGCCTTTCATATCTTTGGCTAACAAAGATCTATTCATTTTGGTTTTGATATTTTCATCTGCCAGAGCCTCAACAACTTTTTGGGGACAGAAGGTGTCAAATTATTGGCCTTGAACACTTCTGTTTTTAATCTTTAGCACTGTTTCAGCTAAAGTAACAAAATACCATTACACATTTGTATCTTCCATCTGATTGCTTTAAGTCGCATTGTAATTCCTACAGTATTAAGTTAAGTTTGGCTCACGTTTTAATATTACCTTAACAGAATTACATTTCGAAACAGCTGACTGTTATATATCCACAAAGATTTCTCTTAAGATTGTGATATATCTAGCAGCTTTTACCTCCCAAAAGGCATGTCAGTGGTGCCGACTGTTAAGGTTGCCTGGAGGTAGCAGTCTCTCAATGTGCTGGTAAATCCATTTGCCTTTTAGAAAGAGGGGATGATTGATTTTATCTTGGCAAAAATCAGAGCTGTTGGAATGGATGGATGTGAACTATAATGCAGTGAGTCTAGACTTCAAACTGTGTTTAGGAAAGCATCAAGATTGGTAACAGTTTTACAGATAAGAAATATACCTGGAATGACATGAGTGTGACTGAGTAATGTGATGATAAGTGCACTTTTTTGTCTCCATTGCCTTGAACAAGTTATGATAAAGGATGGAGATTTTTTTTCCTAAACCAATCTAAGACGCACAAAAAGGGTGGTGAATCTCTGGAATTCTCTGCCCGTTGAAGTGGTGGAGGCTGCCACGCTAAATATTTTTAAGACGTGGGTTGATGGGTTTTTGATAAGCGAGGGGATTAAGGGTTATGGGGAGAGGGCGGGAAAGTGGAACTGAGCCATGACAGATCAGCCATGATCTTATTGAATGGCGGGGCAGGCTCGAAGGGCTAGATGGCCTACTCCTGCTCCTATTTCTTATGTTCTTATGAAGTATTCAAGCAGTGTGCTCGACCCTAATTAATTAAATGTTTTTATTTGTCTGCACTGTTTAGTAATTCTTTTATTACTATTTATTCATGGGACATGGGCATTGCTGGCTGGCCAGTATTTATTGCCCATCCCTAGGAGTCCAAGGGCAGTTAAGAATCAACCATGTTGCTGTGGCTCTGAGTTACATGTAGGCCAGGCCAGGTAAGGACAACAGAATACCTTCCCTAAAGGACATCAGTGAACCAGATGGATTTTTCACAGTAATGGTTTGATGGTCATCAGCAGATTCTTAATTCCAGATATATTTTATTGAATTCAAATTCCACCATCTGCCGTGGCAGGATTTGAACACAGGTCCCCAGGACATTAGCTGAGTTTCTGGATTAATAATCTAGTGATGATACTACTAGGCCTTCCCCAACTGGGGAATTCTGTTGTGATCTGCATGTCAGGAACCAGACCAAGGTAACATGTTGTATTGAACTCCAACATTAAAGTAATGAAATGGTCAGGAGGCCTTTGGTCAAAGTGGCCAAATATTCCTTTCTTACCTACAGTTTGGAGATTACAGGTGACAGTGATATTTTCACAATGTTATTAGGAGCATGTCATGTGTGAAACATGAATGGAAAATTAATGACAGAATGGAGAAGTAAAAGAGTGAGGCAATAGGTTACTGGACAATTAATGACATAATGCATTATATTTTTAATTAAGTTGAAGCAAAATCAAGCAATGTGATTGGACCTTAATAAAGGAAACAAAATGACCATCTGGTTTTTCTGTTCACAATGACAAAACCATAATATCTTCCAGCTTTGAGTTACCGACTAGCTACGTACACTGACACCATGGTAACCCTGTGAAACAACAGACAGACACAAACTTCTACCTCCTCCTCTATTTCCTTAATCCCAAAGACATATGCTCATCCATTATTGGCTTCTACCTTGCTGATTTGCTAATCCACTGCAGCAACAAACAGCAGAGGAGGCAGAAGGTGATGATGCTGATGGTGAGGAGGACCAAGTCATTCTGGAGGCATAGCTGCATGATGCTGCCATCTCTCAGGATAGCACCCCACATGCTTTTGCCCTGATAGCCCTATATCGGTGGAACACAAGAGCCACATCAAACCTTCCAAAGTGAAAGTTGACACAGGACCATAGTCATAACAAGCCTGTGACCAGCCAATGGCTGCTTGCATTCCTGGTCCTCACAAAGCATCTACTAAAAGCACAAGTAGATAATTGTAAGGAATGCCATACCAACTTCTGCGAGCACCTAACATTGGGTCAAAGGTCAGATAATCTGTAAAAAGCAGCTCAAAGAAAATGCAGTGGCCTACAAGCAGAATGGCAAAAGAAAGATTGACGGAACTGTTTCCTTCTCGTAGAAATCTTATTGAAAACTATACAAACTATTCTGTGTTAGAATCTCCTCAATTCTCTTTTCAATAGCTGGTCCTGACAACTGCTGTACCACAGTGAACTGTCCTAGACTGGTAAAACAGTAAAAGTGGAGAAATGAGAATACTGGTCTCAACTGGCCTTGAAATGGAACACCAATAATAACAGGAAAATAAGAACACTTGTCCACACTGTCTTTTCTTATTGTGTCTAATTGACCTCATGTGGCGAAAGTGCAGGAAACTCCATCTCCTGCCTTGCTAATATCAAATGAAGCCAGCGTCGACTTGACGGACAGGCCGTGGGAGAGCTGCAGGAGACAAGACAATCAGTGGAAGATGTTGGACAGGAATTTCCGCACCCCCCCATGGCATGTTTTGTAGTGGAGGAGGTAGTCCGCCAATGGCTCGTGGTGAGATCTTCCAGTCCCGCCACTATCAATATGGTTGTTTCCCTGCTTTGCTGCCACAGTGTCCACAGCAGGGGGTTGCCATCTATGGGTCCAGAACTTTCTGCTGGCAGGAACAGCCAGAAAATCCCACTCACTAATTCAGCACAGATCTTTTCCAGGGTCAGTTGTAATGAGGAAATACATCCAATTTGCCCTTTTTTTAGGGATTGAGGCTGCGTCTCAAATTTAACAATTTTGGTTTGATCACACCAAATGGCCGAGTGAAGCAGTGAGGCCAAGGAGGAACAGAGGGCTGTGTACTTCCTTAGGATGCAGAGTTAGTCTCACAAAATTTGGTTTTAATAAGCCAATTTGGATGTTACAAACATAAACTGCTTCTTGGAAAATTTACTTCAGATGTCTTCTCAGTTAAATATTTATAAAAACATTGAGGGCAATTCTCCCATCCTGCTGAGTTAATTTTCTATCACAGTGGGTTGGGAGATTCAAGTGGCACCCAATGCGTGGAATCTGCGCTGGACGTCCCGCTCTGATAGCATCTCCCAGCACCGTATTTCCAGCGGTGTCAGCTCTGCGCCAGAAATTGGCGGAGAGCCGCGTAAGTTATTAAAATTATAATGTAAATATAATTGAAATACTATTAGTGGGCCCTGAACTGAAGTCTCCGGGCACACTAACGTCCCCCAACCCCCTCCCCAACAACCCCTCTCCCCTCGCCCCCAACCAGGAGTATTTTACAGTAAACCCCACTTTCAGCGAGCTGGTGGCCCAATCCTGCTGGATAGAAGGGGAGGGGGGTACAATTGAGGCCCTCAGAGTGTCGTGCGTTGGGGGATGCCTCAAGACGCTGCCACCTTGGCAGTCCAGCCTGTGTCTTCTGGCAATGTCCAAAGGGCAAAGTGTCAATGTTCAGGGGTCACCGTGGCATGGCCCATCGGGCATGGGGAAGTGCCAAGAAGGCGGGGCTTAATGGGATGGGGCCTAGTAGGAGAGACCGGCGGGGGTGTGGGGTCCCGCTGCCACTCTGCAATTGGAATCGAATAGATGGAGGGAAGCATCAGAGTGGGGGGGGGGGGGGGGGGCGCGGAATGGCCTCAGCATGGTTGGGAGGCCAGTGATCAGGCCATGGAGGGATTGAAGGCTGGTGTTGAGGGGTCACGGGGCTGGCCAGCGATCGGGGGCCATTACGCATGTGCCAATCTTGGCACCAACAGATTGGCGTATGTGCAGTGGCCCACTCAGCGGGAATAGGCCCTGCCCACAGATTTTTCACATGTTTCACGTCACCGGACTTTTCAGTGCTCAAAGTATGGGAGATTCATTTTGAAAGTCCAACTGTTTACTCCAATTTTCACATGAATTCGGCACTTAGAATATTTTTGGCAGAATCCCACCATTACAAGCTGGGTTGAAGATATTTCTCCTAGCTTTTTTCTCAAAACAAAAAAAAAACACATGTCTAAGTGCAGAATTAGAGTGACAACACATGAGAAAACAGAAGAATTTCCAGAAGGTTTTGACCTCAGCCAAAAAAGTGGGGCAATATTGTGTGACAAATGTCATCAAAAATGTTGCTAAGAAACACTTCCCTTTTTGATTGCACATAAAGGTTAAACCAGCACGGCAGGGTTTAGTCACTCTTGTAACGTACGAGGAAAACTGCAAGCTGAAGGACAAAGAAACTCACCACAAAAAAATAAAAATAATTTGAAGTGGAGGTACAACTGGGGAAGAAATGTCAGAAATGTTAAAGATGTACCTCTAGGTTGATTGAAATTTTTTCCACCACACTTATCCGAAGATTTGAACCTCCATTGGCTCTTTTTCCGTTCTTCATATTCTCTGTTGTACTGAAATCATTGATTGAATTTGTCCCCTTTGAAGTTTAAGTCGTTAACATTGATCAAGAACTCTTCATAAATAAGGGGTCACCCATTTAAAATGGAGGTTAGGAGAATTTTTTTCACTAAGAAGGTCGTGAATCTGTCAAACCTTTTTCCAGCAGGGTCTTTGAATGTTTTTAAGGCAGAGACGGCTAGATTCTTGGTAAGCAAAGGACTGGTAGGTTATCGGAAGTAGGGGTTATTTGAGGTTACGGTCACAATCAGCCAGGATGTTACTAAATAGTGAAGGGGCTGAATGGCCTATTCCTGCTCCTTGTTCATATGTTAATCTGGCCCAATCCAATACCATCATTCTTTTCACTTGCATCTCCTTCTGAATTAAAGACAAACTGTCAAAAGTTTTATCCCATAATCTTTTAAATGCGACATTATAGGTATTTATAGATGGAGAGGGATATCAAAGGAAAGGTTACATCTGGGAATGACAGTTCACAATAATTCAGGAAATTACAAATTTTATGGGGGCACGTTCCTCACTTGAAAATTCATATCAAATTTCTGTGCATATTGCTTTCGCAAAGTTGTTATTCCATTCATTCCCATCATTAATTAAGACAATAAAAACAATGCCCTTAGGAATTTCAACCCTAGTTATCACAGGTCGCTGCCATTTGGAAAGGACGCACACATAAGGATTTGAACAGGCTTCTGTTATCAACCATGATTCTAAATTGATTTCAGTTGCACTTACTCACTCACTTACCTACAGAGAAAGCTGTTAGGAAGCAAGATGAAAAGAGTTAAAATTGTGAAGAAGATTAAATGTCTAGTCTTATTCTACAACTGTTCTAATTACGTCCAGCACAGCTGGGATCTTTGGCACAATGTGGTTCAACTTTTGCAATTTCTTGAATCTTTAACTCATTGTCATATTGCATACTGCAGCAAAATGGACTTCACAAGCCTTGATTTGCCAAGTGGGGAAAAGGAAAGCCAATTGAAAGATGAGACTGAAGGTTTTGTCCATCAACCTTTTCGGCTATTACAAAATCAAAACATTGTGGATGCTGGGAATCTGAATTTAAAACAGAAAATGCTGGAAATACTCAACAGGTCAGGCAGCATCTGTGGAGGAGAAAGAAGTTAAACATATTTAAAAAGTACCAGGATCTACACCTTAAGTGCTGCAAGCTACAGGTCAATGGGCCGAGTACAGGATTGTGGGATTACAAAGGGCACATGGGTGTCTTCGAACTGGCATGGACAAGATGGGCTGGATGGCCTCCTCTGTGCTGTAACTTTTCTGTGCTTCAATGGATCTATATTTGTACATTTCAAAGTTTATTCTTCAAAAGTTTCTCAGGCTACCATCTGCTTCACCAGGGCACTCGAGGCAGGCCATATCAGACTTGGCAGCATCAGTGGACGCAAGCATCACCATGGGTGCCTACATGTCCGACGCAGCTAAAATCCATTATCTGGGGGAGTCAAATAGTCCAGGAACCATTTCATAAGCTAGAACTCCCCTTGGCCTTCTGTGAAAGATTTTTTTTGATATGTGCCTTATCAAACAGCTTAATTGCCACGTGCACCCATTTTGGAGGCTGGTACATCTCAGCTCACTGGACATACCAGCATCCAGTATTACAGCATCTAGTATTATGCTAGGACCTGAGCACGTCAGCAAAATAGCAATTCTCAGCAGAGAGAGTCACCACTCTTGGTACTGCCGCCTGAGAGCATCTTCCTTATCAGAGTCAGTTCTGCCCCTTACAACTCATGTTGGAAAATCCCAGAAACAGCGGTACTCTCATTTTCCAGTGGATCCTACCAGTCTCCTGTCAATCCTATGGTAGCAGATGACGGAGGAGCCCCTTTAGAATTTCTAGGATATATGCATTTTGCTGCCTTCATTTTGATGACATTATTGAAAGGTTCTCAATTGACTTCACTACCCTTGATTGGCTTTGCAGCCTGTGAGTGAAGCAGCTATCCAATATCTATCTGCTTATCTATGGAGTGTCCTCTATTACAAATTCATCTGGCTGAAAATGCAAAGAAGGAGCCCAGTGTATCAGTCACATTGACACAGTGGTTAGCACTGCTGTGTCACAGCGCCAGGGACCTGGATTTGATTCCTGGCAAGGGTCACTGTGTGGAGTCTGCATGTTCTCCCTGTGCTTCCTCCGAGTGCTCCGGTTTCCTCCCACAGTCTGAAAGACGCGCTGGTTGGATGCATTGGCCCTGAGAAATTCTCCCTCAGTGTATCCAAACAGGCACCGGAGTGTGGTGACTCGGGGATTTTCAGAGTAACTTCATTGCATTGTTATCGTAAGCCTACTTGTGAGACCAATAAAATATTATACTGCAGAAATCAATCAAATTTAAAATTCCAATTCTCAGCATGCAAGGCTGTAAGCAGATTTATTTTTTTCCCAGAATAATGTGTCACCACACCAGATTTATTGCATCAAAGTATATTATGGGAATATATTTGCTTTGTAACAAACTGTCAGTGGATCAGTTTATTGGATAACGGTTCCCTCCTTCTCCCAAATGAACACTTCTTGTTACCAATAAACAAGAGAGCTTGCAGATTCTTTTGGTTCAGAAAAGCAACAAATAATACTTCTTTTCATTTGGATTGTGTGCTAGTGAAATAGTTTTTGGATTCTTGTTTCAAACTGGAGATAAGCTTTGGTGATTTGAGATAGAATACAAATATTTCCCTTCCTTGGGAAACAACAATGATATATTTCCAAGTCAGGAAATCTCTGGTGTAATACACGCATTCTTCCACAGTTTTGATTGGAGACTGGTTCTGCACTGTGTTTAGCATTAGCCTCATACCAAGAAAAAAGGTGCTACATTTCTAGAAGTGACACTATTTTTACTCCAATGACTTTATCAATGCTATTACTCAAGAGGTAACTAGCGATATGTTGCTTCTTCTCAGTCCCTGTTGATGAATAACCACATCTGGCACGAGGCTCATTATATTTACCTCTAAAGCACAAATTTATTCTTCTCTTCAATAAGGCTGATTTCTCTAATGTTATTCCTAATATTAGAATTACCAATGCATCTTAAAAATCCTTTTGTCTTTCCATTCCATTTTGCCAGGTTTAATACAAATCCATTTAATATAAATCAAATGAAAAAAAAGAAAAAGATTATGGGCGGCACGGTGGCACTGTTGCCTCACAGCACTGGAGACCCGGGTTCAATTCCTGGCTTGGGTTACTGTCTGTGTGGAGTTTGCACATTCTTCCTGTGTCCGTGTGGGTTTCTTCTGGGTGCTCTGGTTTCCTCCAAAAAATTGTACGGGTTAGGTGGATTGGCCAAGCCAAATTGCCCCTTAGTGTCAGGGGGATTAGCTAGGGTAAATGTATGGGGTTATGGGGATAAGGCTTGGATGGAATTGTGGTCTGTGCAGACTCAATGGGCTGAATGGCCTCCTTCTGTAAGATTCTATGATCCTATGAATAATTTTCTCACTGAGAAATGTCTCCTAATATCTGTTTCAAATTTACTTTTCACTAATTGAAATTTGTATGATCTGGTTTTACTTTGAAGTCATATTTTATTTAAACCCATTGAGCAATTTAAATTTCAAATATTTCATCTGCATTCTTAAAGGGGAATCAAGGGCCTCGTGGTATTATCACTGGACTATTAATCCAGAAACTCAACTAATGTTCCAGGAACCTGGATCTGAATCCTGCCATATGATAATTTGTATTATTATTTTAAAATATGGATTTAAGAATCTACTGATTACCACTAAACCATTGTTGACTCTTGGAAAACCCATTTGGTTCATTAATGCCCTTTAGGGAAGGAAATCTGCCAGCCTTACCTGACCTGGCCTACATGTGACTCCAGAGACACAGCAATGTGATTGACTCTCAACTGCCATCCAAAGGACAACTAAGAGTGAACAATAAATGCTGGTCAGCCAGCAACACCCATGTCCCATGAATGAATAAAAGAAATACTCCTTTTGGAATTACATAGAAGCGATAGAACGAAAATGGACCTTTTGGTTCAATTGGTCCAAGGCAAAGTTTACACCTTACATCAGCCTCTTTCCACTTGAGTTACCTTTTTCTCCCCTTCTACTCATATTCCTCTATTCTTTCACTCTTTTATGAGGCCTCTCAGAAAAGTATCCATGTTATTGGGTTTGTGCTGAAAAATGGCAGCTGACAACCATTTCCAACACAAGAGAACCTAACCACATACCTTTACATTCAACTTGATCATCAAGATTGAATCTCTATCGTCAACACAATCGGAAACTTAACCTGACCAGTCACATAAATACTGTTCTACAAGGGAAGGTAAGAGGCTAGGGATTCTGTGTTCAGCAACTCACCTCCTGATTCCTCAAATCCATCCACAAGGCACAAATTAAAACTGTGACAGAATACTCTTGTCTTGAGTGTTACTTCAAGAACATTCAAGTAGCTAGACACCACCTAAGACAAAGGAGCATGCTTGACTTGTAACCCATTCATCATTCCCTCCATGGCCAGCACACTGTGGCAGTAGTATGTTCCATCTACAGGCTGCACTGCTGCAACTTGTCAAGCCTCCAGACTCAGGATCTCTGGTACTTCAAAAAGTGGGCAGTGGGTACATGGGGGCCTTGCTACCTGCAAGCACCCTTCCAAGTCACTCACCATCCTGACTTGAAAATATATTATTGTTGCTTCAACGTCACTAAGGCAAAGTCCTGGAACTCGCCCTTAACACCACTATAGATGTATCTGTAGCACACAGACTGCAGTAGTTCAAGCAGGCAGCTCACTACCGTATTCTCAAGGGCACTTTGGGACGGTGGTAAATACTGGCATTACCAACATTGCCTACGTCCCATGAATGGATAAAGAACTCTGCTTCGACCATTCATTTGATAGTTAAGTTCCACATCTCTGTAAAAGAAATTCCTCTTCAATTCTTTATTTGATCAGTTAGTAGCAGTTGTATTTGTGATCCCTTGTTCTAGACTCAACCACAAGTGGAAATAATTTCTCCATATCCATTATTCCTAATTCCCTGCAATTTTATAAACCTCTACTGGTCTCCTCTTTCCCAAAGAAAAGAACCCCAGCCTATTGTTGGATGCTTTCAATTCCAGTAACATTACTAAAAATCAGCCTGATTTTTTACGCAACTCCAGGTAGAGATTGTCAAGTGGCTGAAGGGTGTAAAAGTGGGCAAATGATATGGGCACTGTTCAGGGTGCCCACCTGCCCATGGGGGAAGGGTCAGGAGGTCCTCCCAACTATGGTCAATTGAGGTCTTTAAAGTGGTCAATTAAGGGTGACACAGTGGTTAGCACTGCTGTCTCACAGTGCCAGGGATCCGGATTTGATTCCCAGCTTGGGTCACTGTCTGCACATTCTCCTCGTGTCAGTGTGAGTTTCCTCTGGTTTGCTCCCACAGCTGGTTAGGTGCATTGGCCATGCTAAATTCTCGCTCAGTGCAACCGAACAGATGCTGGAGTGTGGCAACTAAGGGATTTTTACAGTAACTTTATTGCAGTGTTCATGTCACCCTGCTTGTGACACTAATAAATAAATACATAAACTTTTAAAATAAATAATGGTCACTTAAGGGCCTCTTTTTGCCCCCAGTGTAATTTTTTTCACGATGGGTGGAGGCCCACACCAAGGGTGAAGTGAGGCTGTTTTCACTGCTCAGACTGTTGGTGGACATGAGGGGAAGGTAGCTCCTTCCCCTCCAAGGCCTAACCCTCTCACACATTTCCCTTCCCCCGATGATTTATCCACCCGACTTCCTATTCCCCTGCCATCCTTGCTGCAGGCTTCTAGCCTAACCCTGGCAATACCTCCCAGCGCACCTGCCCCCCTTACCCCACTCCCTCACCCCCGCCTCACTTATCTTGGTATTCAACTGAAACAACAATCTTCTTTGGACGTTGCATGCAATCCCAGCAGTGGCTACTGTTCCTAATGGCATTTCTGGTAACAGATACCTGTAGGCCATTTGATTATCCAGCAGCACTCAGATGCTGAAGGTCCTTCCCCAGAAGTCATTTTATGTGCAAGTTAATAGCTCACTGTCTGTTAAACTGTTGCAGGGTAAGCCACCAGAGCGAGAGTGGGTTCATTCTTGACAATTACACTGGGAGGAGAAGGGGCTGGGACCCCAGCCAAGCATCAAATCCAAACTTTCTTTTCTGACCTTTCCCCATGTTTATTATCAATTGTATGGAGATGAAAACTACACAGAGTGCTCCAAGTGTGATCTGACTGAAATTCTATATGAGTTTAACATTACCTTGCTTTGTTTGTATTCTATTCCTCCAGAAAGTAACTTCATTTTGCACTCTTTATTACCTTATGACCTGTGTTGCTACTTCTGCTGTTCTGCATATGTATATTCCCAGATCTCTTTGCTTCTTCACCCCATTTAGTACCTTACTTTCTTGTGGCCCCCAGAAGTTTGAAATAATCACACCATTTTACACAGAGACAGCTGATTACATCAAATATACTTTTCAGATCTCACCATGTGCTGTGGAACAATACATTATTGCTTTAGTACACAGAGTGTAGTGCAGTAATGAGTGATGTGACATTCTGGATATGTATGTACACAAAACAATGTAGTTCCTAACTCTTCAAATAATTTAACAATATAACATTTTCCAAAGAGTAAGTAGCCTTATTTCTCCCATAAAAATGACCCATCCCTCCTTTCAATATATTGGATATTATTTGCTATTGATCCAACCATTCTGCAAGCCACATTGTGATATCGATCACCAGGTTTTTAGTGATACATAGAACATAGAACATAGAACACTACAGCACAAACAGGCCCTTCGGCCCACGAGTTGCGCCGATCACATCAACACCTACCAACCTACAGACCTATCTATAACCCTCAATCTCATTAAACCCCATATACTCATCCAGAAGTCTTTTAAAAGACCCCAGCGAGTTCGCCTCCACCACCACTGACGGCAGCCGATTCCATTCACTCACCACCCTCTGAGTGAAAAACTTACCCCTAACATCACTTCTGAACTTCCCTCCCTGTACCTTAAATCTGTGTCCTCTCGTAGCAACCATTTCAACCCGGGGAAATAGCCTCTGAGAGTCCACCCTATCTATTCCTCTCAACATTTTGTAAACTTCTATCAGGTCGCCTCTCAACCTTCGTCTCTCCAGGGAAAAGAGTCCCAGCTCCCTCAACCTAACTTCATAAGGCATGCCTCCCAGTCCAGGCAACATCCTTGTAAATCTCCTCTGTACCCTCTCAATAGCTTCTACATCTTTCCTATAGTGAGGCGACCAGAACTGCGCACAATACTCTAAATGAGGCCTGACAAGGGTCTTATAAAGTTGCAGCATTACCTCCCGACTCCTAAACTCAATCCCTCGATTAATGAAGGCCAGTACACCATACGCCTTCTTGACCACCTCCTCCACCTGCGAGGCCGATTTAAGAGTCCTGTGGACCCGGACCCCTAGATCCTTCTGCTCTTCAACACTACTCAGACTTCTGCTTTCAATTTGGTATTATCTCCAAATGTCAACATGCCTAAATCATGTACAAATATAGCGAACAACAGGGATCTCAGCAGAAATTCCTACAAGACACTACTTCACACTCTCCATGAGTCTGAAAGCCTTTGTGCTGGAGGTGGGAGGTTTACAGAGGTTATGATTGAGGTGCCCTTTAAAGATGGCACCCCCATCTCGGTGCAGCTGGGCGTTGCCTGCATGATTAGACCCCACCCCCGTATGACGGTATGAAACATGCCCCCCTGATTTTATTTTTGCCAGAGTATCTTAAGCTCTGGAGAGAAACAGACTAGTTTTCATACTGGAAACAATTCTCCGCCATTTTTTGGTAAGATTTCATCTTCTGTTTATGGGGACGGCAGCACGTGCTCAAAATCCGGAAGGTGCAATTCATGCCAGCGAGTTTCCGAGCTCCTATCTTCCAGGCCACTCTCTGGCAGAGTGGTGTGAAACATGGCGGGGAACGCAGAAAGCTTATTTTAATACATTAGTATGCCATTAGCTAGCACTCCCTCCAGGAGCTCCCCGCTCACCGGATATTCAGCAGATGCTGGTGTGACAACACACCAGTGCCGTTTACAACAGGTCTACATAAACGTGAACCTGGTACCCTCACCTCTGGGGTGGAATTCAGAGGTGACCACTCAGACAGCCAGCACCCTCCATAGTGTGCACAGTTCAGGGGGCACTGGAGAGGACTTGGGGAACACAGACAAATTGAACTCAGTCAGGAGTGAGGGTGCCAGAATCACCATTTTGGGGAGAGGGGTCGGGTGGGGTCACTTGCAGACCTTACCTTTCCTTCATAAGAAATAGGAGCAGGAGTAGGCCATCTAGCCCTTCGAGCCTGCCCCGCCATTCAATAAGATCATGGCTGATCTGTTGTGGCTCAGTTCCACTTTCCCGCCCTCTCCCCATAACCCTTAATCCCCTCTCTTATCAAGAACCCATCAACCCGCTTCTTAAAAATATTTAGCGAGGCAGCCTCCACCACGTCAACGGGCAGAGAATTCCAGAGATTCACCACCCTTTGAGTGAAGAAGTTCCTCCTCAACTCCGTTCTAAACCGCCTCCCCTTTATCTTGAGGCTGTGCCCCCTAGTCCTACTGTCTTTTTTGAGCGGGAAGAGTCTCTCCACCTCTATCCTATCCATCCCATTCATCATCTTATATGTCTCAATGAGATCTCCCCTCATTCTTCTAAACTCTAACGAGTACAAGCCTAGTTTATTCAGCCTCTCCTCATAGCTCAATCCCCTCAACTCCGGTGTCAGCCTAGTAAACCTCCTCTGCACTCCCTCCAGGGCCAAAATATCCTTGCGCAGGTGCGGCGCCCAAAACTGCACACAGTACTCCAGCTGTGGCCTCACCAATGCCCTATACAGCTGCAGCAAGACCTCCCTACTTTTATATTCAATCCCCCTCGCTATGAAGGCCAGCATCCCATTCGCCTTCCTGACCACCTGCTGCACCTGCAAGCTGGGTTTTTGCGACTCATGCACAAGGACCCCGAGGTCCCTCTGCACCGTCGCCTGCTGCAGTTTTTCGCCACATAAGTAATAATCCTTCCTACCATTATTCCTACCAAAGTGGACCACCTCACACTTGCCAACATTAAATTCCATTTGCCATTTCCTGGCCCATTCGCCCAGCCTATCTAGATCCTTCTGCAGACTCTCCACACCCTCCGCACAATTTGCCTTTCCCCCAATCTTGGTGTCATCAGCAAATTTCGACACCCTGCACTCGGTTCCCTCCTCCAGATCATCTATGTAAATGGTAAATAGCTGAGGCCCCAGCACCGACCCCTGGGGCACCCCACTAGTCACCAACCGCCAATCCGAATAGCACCCATTGACCCCCACTCTCTGCCTCCTATTTGACAACCAATCCTCTATCCACGCTAACACCCTACCCCCAACTCCATGTCCCCTGACCTTCTGCAATAACCTCTTGTGAGGTACCTTGTCAAACGCCTTCTGAAAATCCAGAAAGACCACATCCACCGGCTCTCCTCTATCCACTGCCCTAGACACATCCTCATAGAACTCCAGTAAATTTGTCAGACACGACTTCCCTTTAATGAAACCGTGTTGCGTCCGCCCTATCAAGCAATTCCCTTCAAGATGCCTCGCAATTTCCTGCTTAATGACGGATTCTAACATTTTACCTACCACAGACGTTAAACTAACCGGCCTATAATTCCCCGCCTTTTGCCTGGCACCCTTCTTAAACAACGGCGTAACATTAGCCGTTTTCCAATCTTCCGGCACTTCCCCGGAATCCAGCGACGTCTGGAAAATAACCACCAAGGCATCCACTATCACCTCCGCCATTTCTTTCAGAACCCTCGGATGCATTCCATCCGGTCCTGGGGACTTGTCCACAATCAGCCCCTCCAGTCTGTCGAGCACCACCTCTCTAGTAACAGTAATGTCATTAAGACCCTCCATTCCTACCACCTTTCCATCGCTAACACCCGGCAAATTATTCACGTCCTCCTCCGTGAAGACAGAAACAAAAAAGTTATTCAAGACCTTAGCCATATCCCCATCCCCTACCACTAGCTCCCCTTTCTCATCCTCTAAAGGACCAACGTTCACCCTAGCCAGCCTCTTCCTTTTTATATATTTATAAAAACTCTTGCTATCCTTTTTTATATTAAGTGCTAGCCCAGCCTCATAGCTTCTCCTACCCTCCTTTATCAACTTCTTTGTCAATCTTTGTTGACATTTAAACCTTTCCCAATCCTCTTCTCGCCCACTACTCTTAGCTACTCTAAATTCCTCCGCTTTTAATTTAACACTTTCCTTCACCTCCTTCGTTATCCACGGCTTATTACCTCTCTTCCTACTGTCCTTTTTAACCATCGGAATAAATTTCTGCTGAGCACCAAGAAAGATCTCCTTAAAGATCCTCCACTGCTCCTCAGCAGACCTACCTTCCA
This sequence comes from Carcharhinus amblyrhynchos, assembly GCF_965287045.1. Lineage (NCBI taxonomy): Eukaryota > Metazoa > Chordata > Chondrichthyes > Carcharhiniformes > Carcharhinidae > Carcharhinus > Carcharhinus amblyrhynchos. The sequence continues at coordinate 32,959,584 of NC_137332.1, read as the reverse complement.
ACGCACTCCCCCAGTCCACATGCGCCAATTCTTCTCTCATCCTACCATACTCCCCTCTATTCAAACAAAGGACGCGTGTCCGGGAACCCACTTTCTCCTCCTCCATCTGCACCAGAAACTCCACCATACAATGATCACTCTCTCCAAGAGGATCCTTCACCGCAAGGTCCCTAATTCTACCCGCCTCATTACATAGCACCAGATCCAAGATAGCTCGCTCCCTCGTCGGCTCCAACACACACTGTTCAAGGAAATTATCCCGGCAGCATTCCAGGAACTCCTCCTCGAGCCCACCTTGTCCAACATGGGTCGACCAATCAATATGCAGATTGAAATCTCCCATAACTACTGCCGTCCCATTCCTGCACGCCGCACTTATTTGCGTGTTAACAGCCCGCCCCCACCTCCAGATCATTATTCGGGGGCCTATAGACGACACCCACCAGCGTCTTCCTCCCTTTGCTGTTCCTAATCTCCACCCACAACGATTCCACGTTCTGCTCTTTGGCTCCGATATCATCCCTTGCTACCACCTTGATACTATCCTTAATCAGCAGAGCTACGCCACCCCCTCTTTCCTCCTGCCTATCCTTCCTAAACACTTGATAGCCCTGTACATTCATCTCCCAGTCCCTGTCACCCTGCAGCCACGTCTCTGTAATGGCCACCAGATCGTATCCATTTGTGTCGATCTGCGCCACCAGCTCATCCACTTTATTCCGAATGCTTCGTGCATTCAGATAAAGCGCTTTCATCCCAGCCTTCACCTGGACCCTATTTGCCGTAACGCCACCAATTGGGACATCCTCGGCCTCTTCCCTTACCTGTACCCTATCCTTAACTTTAGACCTCGTAGCGTCACCTACCCTCGCACCCTCCCCCCCCCTAATTAGTTTAAAGCCCTGTCTACAGTCCTCTTTACTCGATTCGCCAACACTCTGGTCCCAGCATGATTCAGACCAACCCCATCCCGCCCGAACAAGTCCCACCTACCCCAATACTGGTGCCAATGCCCCATAAATTCGAACCCATTCCTCCCACACCAATCCCTGAGCCACCCATTCACTTCCTTTATCCTGTCAATCCTACGCCCGTCTGCACTCAGTTCAGGCAGTAGCCCAGAGACGACCACCTTGTCGGTTCTACTTTTTAATTCCATTCCCAGCTTCTCATACTCCCTCCCCAGATCCTCAGTCCGCACTTTGCCTACGTCGCCGGCACCCACATGTACCACAACGACCGGATTCTCACCCTCCCACTCCAGGTTCCTCTGCAGCCCAGCTGCGACATCCTGTACCCGAGCACCAGGCAGACAACACACCCTTCTGTGCACTTTGTCATTGTGACAAAGGACAGTGTCAATACCCTTCACCCCACTATCTCCAATCACTACTACGTTCCTTTTCCCCTTCTCTTTGCCTATGTCCTGCTGCATCACTGTACCGTGTGCAGTTTGCTCACCAACCTCACCTGCCTCGTCCTCTTCCAGAGTGGAAGCAAGAACCTCAAACCTGTTATGCAGATTAAGAGGCTGAGGCCTCCGCTCCTCACCCCCCTTCCTCCTCCTCCCAGCAGTCCCCTTTTGTCCCTGACCCTTAGATTTAGCCAGTCTAGGGGCACCCTCTCTCCCCCTGATGAGCCTCAGTGTCTGTAGCTCAGAGGCCAGCTCATCCACCTTGAGCTGGAGCTCCTCCAGCAACCTGCACTTACTGCAGACACGGTCACTGGGAAGGACCCTGGGGTCCGCCAGTTCCCACATCATACAGAAACCACACATCACATGCCCCTCCATTATTCACTGTAATTTTTTATGGGGAAAAAATTTTTTTTCCTTGTTTCTTGCTGTAGTAGTTTTGAAAAAATTTTTTTCCTTGTTTTTTTTCAAACAAACTCACCTGGCCTTTTTTCCTCCAAGCCCTTTTTGATATTAAGCCCTATTAACTCACTCTGCTTCCCCCTCACTCCGCTGCCCGCTCAGACGCTGCCCGCTGTCTACACCAGGCCTCCTTTTAAACCTGGCGCTGATTTAAAGCAGGCTGGTCCACAAATGCCTTTTCACCACACCCTCAGAATTCTTAAAGCAGTAAATACAATAAATAAATGCTTTAAACAGTTCTACAAAGAGTAAAGTGCTTTAAACTTATTTTAAACAGGTTTTTAACAGGTAAAATCTTAGCTCTCTCTCAGCTCCAGCAAACAATGGAAGGCTTCACCGTGTGGCCCCTTGATAATGTCAGGTGCACCTTGCTTTAAAGGGATTGTGAAGACTGGTATGCAGGCAACACTTCCCACGTCCTCCTTCCTGGGTTCCAGTCCATATTGTAGCTGAGGGAGCGCCCTTCCTTAGTAGGGACTAGCAAGAGGGCTGGAGAGACATAGCACTGTCATACTCACACTCCGCAGAGATGATGTGCCAGGGGAGCACAGTGACTACTCCAAGCCTGGTGGCATGGACAAACAAGGTGGAGGTTCTGAGGATGAATGAAGTAAGATTTATTGCCAATCATTTTAAATGAAATGGTGACCTATCTACACTAGTGTCTATATTCACCCATTCCCACGAAATGCCTTTAGTTTCTTGATCTTCCTGACCCTCCCACTATGTCTATGTGTGACTCCAGGATCTACAGCTGAGGTTGAGATGACCGCCTGCTGACTTCCATGCCTTTGGCCTGAGGTGACTTTGCTGGGCATCTCCTGGGTGACCAGGACCTTGATGGTCCAGGCCTACTCTCGGGCAGCACAGATGTTTGACTGCTGCCCTCTTGGTGTCAGGGGCTGGAGACGTGTCAATCACTAGAGATGGGGTGTCAGATGGGCTGGAAATGTCTATGCTCCCCTGGCTGGAGAGCCCCAGGCTGTAGTATTGCTGATCCTCTTCCCTGAGACTTCCCGGGGGTTCCTGTCCTCCTCCATGGGATGGAGGGCAACTGGAGCGAGATCCAGAAGCCCCACCATCCTCTGATGCTGACACTTGTGGATTCCCACTCATGCCTGCACCTTGCAATTGAAGACCTGCACCATGGTGCGGACATCTCCTGTCATGGAGTGCTGGGGAGCTGTTTGTATGGAGTTCCCCAGTGCTTGCAGCAGTTAAGTAATTGAAGGTGGATGAATCAGATGGAACATTCCACAAGTGCAGCGTAATACTTGTGGGTGTAAAAATTACTGCTAATGAGGTGTAAGATTTTGCCTGAAATCATGCCGGTGCCATTGATGGGAAACCTTCTCTTTTTCGCACTGGAACAAATATTCTGCCTTTTTTTGGTAAAGTTTCACCCATAGAATTTTACAGCACAGAAAGAGGCCCTTCCAGCCATCAGGTCTGCACCAGCCATCAAGCATCTATCTATTCTAATCCATTTTCCAGTTTTGTATGCTATGATATCTCAAATGATCGTCTAAACACTTCTTTTTTTGCGGTAAACACTTCTTAAATATTGTAAAGGATGTTATTTAACTCCTACCCTCTGCTTCTTGTTTTGTACTTCAATTCATTTTGCTACGTGGCCCATGCCTCCAGATGCCCTTACCATAAGTCAGTTATTGGTACTTTATTGAAGGCCTTCTGAAATCCAAGTAATACCAAATTTATTGCATTGCCCTTTACCTACTATTTCTGTGAATTCTTCAAAGAATTCAATAAGATTGGTTAAACATGGCTTATTAAATTCCATGATGGCATCTTTTATAATATTTTTCTATTGCTAGATGTTTTGTTATCTGATCTTTTAACAATTATTTGTATGTCTTTCATACCACTGTTGAACCGCTGAATGAACCACCGCCCATCTCCAACCTCCCTGTCACTGCATTATTACACATTCATATCAGTGACTTTGTCGACAGAAAACAATCATTTTACTAAAAACACCACCTGTTCTATGTTTTCATCTGTCTTCAGGATCAATCTTCCTCTTAAGGCTTTGAAGTACAAGTAACTTGTATAGATCCTATTTTGAACATGATGTATATTAAGATTTGTCAAGAGGATTAAAGTCATTCAAATAACAACAGTAATTAAAATACTTATTAAGTCTAAAACATTGCATTAAAACTGAAATCTACGCAGTTCATTTTCAAGTTTTATCTTAACATATGAATTCACATGGAAACAAAGGGCCCGGTTTTACCATCAAGTTGCGTCCATTTTTGGACACGAAAACTTGGTAAAGTTGGGTGTGAGGTGAGTAACGCCATCTGTGTCCACGTCCGTGCCAGTCCTCCCTTTACCAAGGGCCGAAAATGGCCACCATCGGGACTGTGCCCGAAATAGGTGCGACGTCAATTTAAATGTATCTGCATGCATTTAAATTGACTTAATGGGCTGCACATCCAAACTTACCAGCATTTTCCCCTTTACCACTGCGTTCACCCGTCCACATTCGATGCGAAACAGACATGGTCCACAAAGGTCTGATTCGGGCGCTCCAGCTTCTGAGGAAGTAAGTTCAGAGCTTCCAGCAGCTCTCTCATTCAGATCGGTGGTGTGGGGAGGTAAGGGAGGCAGCTCAGCTGGCTCTGTGATGGGGAGGGGACAGGAAGGGTCCGTTGCCACTCTGCATGTGATCCGTGGAGGGGAAGAGGGGCAGGGGCTGCGATTGATCTGGGTAGCGGGGGGGTGGGGGGATAAGAGGCTCAGTAATGTTGTGGGGGTGGTGAAATTCTATGGGGGCCAAGGGGAGGCATTAACGGGCTTGAGAACAATGTGGAAGGGAGTGTTTTCTATTATCTTTACTGCGCATGCGCAGTTGAAGTCTCCGAATGGAGCTGCAGCGTTTCGGGCACAGTAAGTCCTGCCCGTGGGCTTCTGCAGTGCGATTCAGAATTGCTTTTTTCAGGCAGAGTGTGCATGGGGGCATCTGAGAACGGGTCTAAAAGTTGGATCTGAAACACCCCCAGTTTCAAGTCTGCCCAGCACTTAGGATCAAAATGGTAAAATAGGGCCCAAAGTGTAGGTTGTGTTTTTCAATTTAATATAAGCACTTGAATTTCCAATAGAGCCCCAGCAATGTAACACTAATGTGATGCAGGCCTTTGAATGCATTGGAGCCATCCAAATCCACGTCCATCTTTCCTGTAAATCCAAACATTGAATCCACCCTGGCACAGCACTGAAATTACCCTTATCAAAGTCACAATTAATATCCAATGTGACTGTCCATTCCAGGCTATCTCTTCTCATCTTTTTGGCCTGTCTTCAGCCTCAGATATATTTGAGCAAACAATCCTCCTCCATCGCCTCTCCTCCATAGTTCGGATGGGTGGGATTGCAATCCCCTGGCTGCATCCTTTCAGCAATGGCTTCTCTTCCCTCTTGGCAGCATGGCGACACAGTGGTTAGCACTGCTGCCTCAGGGACCCGGGTTCGATTCCCTGCTTGGATCACTGTCCGTGCGGAGTTTGCACATTCTTCCCGTGTCTGTGTGAGTCTCCTCCGGATGCTCTGGTTTCCTCTTAGTCCCAGCGTTATGTTGATTTTCCATACTAAATTGTCCCTTAGTGTCAGGAGGTTAGTAGGGTAAATAAGTAGGGTAATGGGAATAGGGCTTGGGTGGGATTATGGTCGATGCAGACTCGATGGCCAAATGGCCTCCTTCTGCACTGTAGGGATTCTATGATTTTCCAAAACCTCTGGAGTTCCTCAATCATTTATCCTTGGCTTCCTCCTATTACTCACTTACAAACTGCTCTTTGATGACAACATCCACAAACAGTTGATCTTTGTCTACACATTAGCTATGACAGTAACGCTACATTCTGCGCTCTCTCCTTTCTTTCCCTGTGAACAGTATGCTTTGTGAAGCATGCAAGAAACAGTACTTTTCACTGTATACTAATACATGTGACAATAATAAATAAAATCAAATCAAGATCAGGGCCTCTATGTACACTGATGAGACCCAGCAGAGTCTCACAGCAAACTCTTTTGATTTATCGCATTGTTTTTCTGGGATTTCCTCCAATCAAATGTTAAGGAGATCAAGGACATTGAGCTGGATTTTCTGGCAGGTGTCATAAATGCAGTGTCAGGTCCACACGGGGGTCTTGAATGTGCCCATGTCATCAATGTGGCTGCTGGAACAATCTTCCAGGGATCAGTCTCATTATTGACTTCCTACTAAGTACAGCTGGGCAGCTTCCCAAAACTAGAGACAAAGCAGGGGGCCCACAGCACAGGACAGTCAGCAGACCCACCAGCAGATATGGGTGCCTCTGAGGCAACATGACAATTGTAAAGATGCCAGCATGGAGGTCTTTGGATTGCCTCCAGAAAGGGCAGCAAGTAAAGAAACTTGAAATTTGGGGGATTAGCAGGGGTTGTAGGAATAGGGCCTGGGTGGGATTGTAGTCAATACAGACTTGATGGGCCTAAGGGCCTCCTTCTGGACTGGAAGGATTTCATTATTCTATGATTCTATGAAGCCAGTAGGGCCATTGGGTTGGAGGAGGAACCGTCTGCAGGATTGGTTTTGGATGGGGTTGTGGCCTTTTGCCCTCACAGCCTTGTCATTGAGACATGGTGATGACAATGGCTCCGCTAACCTGCTGCAGGGAGGCCATCTCCAGTGAGCTAATGGTTTCACAGTCAGATCATTGCAACAAGGCCATTTGAATTGCCCTTATCAGCTGCCTACTCACATGGAGCGGTAGGCAACTCTCTACCTCTGGCAAACTGGTTTGGAGGTGGGGATGTGTTTGGGAGCTATCCCAAAGTGGTTCTCCCCTATTTTACTCCATTCCTCACTGCTTCCAACCCTGTCTCCACAAGGCCAGGAAAAGTTAGCCAATTGTCTTCAGTCACCCCAATAAAATCTGTCTCCATCTACTGACTTGATTGCTCTCTCTGTCCAAGGCTCAGCCAGACCATTTGTAAACTTGGTCTTGTATTTGACACAGAGGTGAGGAGCCCACCACATCGGACGCCAGTGATTTCCGCACCCATATATTACCTGACTCCACCACTGCCTCAGCTCCTTGCTGAAACCTTCAAAGTTGCCTTTTTCTCTAAATTGGAGTATTCCAATGTTTTTCTGGCTGCTGTACCCACCTTCCACCCTACATAAACTGGAGCTGATTCAAAATTCTGATGTCTGTATCCTAATTTACACTAAATCCATTTGCCTATCATCCCTGTGATCCATATTCACTTCCAGAGCTGCAATGTATTGATTTTAAAATTATAAATTTCAGGTTTCCCCCCATGGTCTGAGCCCTCCATACTTTTGTAAGTTCCTTCAAACCTACAATCCTACACCATCTCTGCTCTCCTTCTCTTGCACATGTCCAATTACAATTGATTCACCAGTGCGTACTGTGGTCAGAATCTTACCACTGTTCACACCAGCGGGATTTTCTCATCCTGCCGCTCTGAACGTAGGCTTGGTTGGCTGCCAAATTCTCCAACTTCGCTGCAGCGGGAGCGTGGTGTGAACAGCAGGTAAGATCGTACCCTGTGACTTCAGCTGCCTCGTCAGCCAAGCTGCGGAACCTCCCTAAACATTTCTGCTTCGTTACCACTTAAAACTTACGTATGGGTAAAGCTTTTAGTCACTGGTCCTAATGTCTCTTCACTTGGCTGTGTGTCAAATTCTGTTTATCAATACTGGTGTAAAATGCCTTGCAATCCTTTACTATGTTGAAGGTGCTATAGAAAGGTAAGTTGTTGTTGCTGTTGTTTGTTCTCTAGTTCCTAGAGCTGGTTTTTTCATAGGTTTTTTCTAAATGGATATCGGTTCATCTGTTATCTGCTTCCTCAGTAATTTCTTTGATTATTCACAGGTCAATTACATCTGGACCTGCAAATTTAACAGCCTTGAGGTTGGTTTCTTTGTCGAGTGAGTCCTTGCTTTCCATTTAACTGTTATAACATCCCTCAGCTTTCTTCCTTTAGTTCACTTCCTCTTTCAAGTGAAAGTGAAAGCTAAGGTATATACTTAGATACCCTACTTTTTCGAAGTTTATGTTTCTCATCCCTTCGTTGCCCTATCCCTGTCTTCATTTTCCTTTTGCTACTCATGTGCACTCAGAAAACATTGTGCAGAATTTTAAAGCCACTCCCACCGGTGGGATTTTCTGATCCCACTGCAGTGAACGAAGATTTGGCTGAGCGCCAAATTCTCCCTCTTCCGTGGTTGGGTGTAAAAGGCCCTCCGGAGATGAGGGGGTTGGACTATGAAGAGAGACTAAATAGACTGGGTCTGTACTCGTTGGAGCTTAGAAGAATGAGGGGGGATCTTATAGAGACGTATAAGATAATGAAAGGGATGGATAGGGTAGAGGTAGAGAGATTCTTCCCGCTTAGGAAAGATAGCAGGACTAGAGGGCACAGCCTCAAGATAAGGGGGGGGGTGCAGTTTAGATTGGAGCTGAGGAGGAACTTCTTCACTCAAAGGGTGGTGAATCTCTGGAATTCTCTGCCCGTTGAAGTGGTGGAGGCTACCTCGCTAAATATATTTAAGTCACGGGTAGATAGGTTTTTGACAGACAAGGGGATTAAGGGTTATGGGGAGAAAGCGGGAAAGTGGAACTGAGCCACTTCAGATCAGCCATGATCTTATTGAATGGCGGGGCAGGCTCGAGGGGCTAGATGGCCTACTCCTGCTCCTATTTCTTATGTTCTTATGTTCTTATTAAACTCCAGTCATTACACTCATTGATATTCTCATTTTGTATTTCCTCCTTGTCTTCTTTGTAATCTTTCATCTACACTGACCACCTTCCCACTTGTCACCCTTTCCTTTATTCCTGAAGCTTCCTTTTTCAATTTTGCCTTTGTTCACCCAATTTTCAGAATAATACGTGTCATTTTCCATGATATTGGACTATTTTGCTACATAAAAGATTTGAAAATAGAGGAATGAATTTTACCATCTCTATGGTGATAGGCTGGGAGGCAGGAAGGCTGGAGCAATGGCATGGAAAAGGTTTGGGAAGAGTGCACAATGTCTTCGCAGTTTCATGTTATTTTTGCAGCAGTGGGAAAGGGAACACATGAACTGCCCGCCTGTAGCCCATCTGAGCCACTTAAGTGACAATTTAAGGGGCACTTACCCTCCCTGTATGCATTCTGCCTGCGCAGAGACCCACTGTCACATGCGAGGACCACCCAATGAAACCTTGCGGCCTCTCCCAGTTTGGTCCAAAGAGCGTCCTTCCTTTTTGGGCCCCTGTGAGCCAACTGAAGGTGCCCAGTGGCAATGCTTGTCCCCATGACAATGGCGCCACTTGTTCGTCATGAACGCCCCCACAACTCCAATTGTCAGAGCCTGCCTAACAGGCTTCTATGTCCCCCAAGAATATTTATCCCTCCTTGAGGGTCCCTGAGCCATTAAACTGCCCACTTCCTACAGCTGCAGCTACATCTTCAGCAACGGCCGCTACTAGCAGTGGTGCTGCTGAGGCTCTGAGTAGGCCAGCAGATCTGAGGGGATGGGCCACCATCCTTAGTTAGGATGGCAGCTATTTTGGCAGCCATTTTATTGACAACCTGCCAGGAAGACGCTGCTCTAGATCCCACCATCTGTCTAAGCTGGGCTGTCTCTTGCTTTCAACATTGGGGTGGGACTTCTGTCATTATTGAAAAATTCTGGCCACCAAACATTATTATTATTTCTTTTCAGCAAAGCTTATTCTTGCAAGTTTACAAAAAGACACCTAGATGAAAGTTGGTTGGATGAAAGTTGTTCTCTTCAAAAAAATTAACTTAAAGCAATTCTTTGGCTTGTCTGGATAATTTAAGGGCACTTCATGTTACAGAGAATCCCTTTGATCTTTGTGAAGAAGGAGATAAAGAGATAATGAAAACAAGCCTTTTGAAATAAGAAGATTCCTCACTGAATGTTATTTAGTATCATTTATGTATGCTTTTCTCTTTAATACATGTTTTTTCTTGTCAGGGATGGCACAATGGCACAGTGGTTATCACTGCTACCTCATAGTGACAAGGGCCTGGGTTCAATTCTGCCTCAGGTCACTATCTGTGCAGAATTTGCACGCTCTCTCCACGTCTGCATGGGTTTCCTCTGGGTGCTCCAGTTTCCTCCCACAGTCCAAAGATGCATGGGTTAAGTTGATTGGCTGTGCCACATTGCTGCTTGTCAGGAGAAAAACACCGAGATAAGGCCTGGGTGGGATTGTTGTTGGTGCAGGCTCAATGGGCCGAATGGCCTCCTTCTGCCCTGTAGGTATTTTATGATTCTAAGGTGACCAGACCTGAATGCATTGCTCAGTGAGGATTCTGACTAGTATGTTGGAAACAAAGAACAAAGAACAAAATCAGCCCGGGAAACAGGGCCTTCGGCCCAACGAGCCCGCGCCGCCATCTCAACACCACCAGTCCCCCTCTCCACCCACGACACCTGTCTAATGTTTTATGGCCATCCAGATTGAGGGAATCTGATTTAGGGACAATTTATTACCTCCAATCAGCCTAACAGCACATCTTTGGGGTGTGGGAGGAAACCGGAGCACCAGGAGAAAACCCACGCAAGCACGGGGAGAATGCGCAAACTCCCACAGACACCGGCCCAAATCCATGTGTCTGCACAGCAATCAGCGATAGTCAGCACCTCAACATAAATCCTGAAGATGCTACCACATTGTTCTGCCTATACACCCCAACATTCTACGAGCATTTCAATTACTTTTGCCATTTGTCTAGACACTAAAACTGTCTTCCTGTAGTGATGTAATTTTATTCTGTGTATATTTATGATTAGACCAATTTGGTTAAACAATGCGTAGTGCTGAACATTTAACACAATTGACTCTTATTCAATATTTTCTGCTCAGTTCATAATAGATCTTCTGTAAATCTACTAATCTGTTTTCTGTCTGGGTTCTTATGAGATTTTTACTCTAATTAGAAAAAAAATCGTGTGGTAGTTAGTCACATTCACCTCTCAGTTCTTTACAATCAAAAGAATGCATTACTGGAAACATTGTGTTATGCACTCAAGCATTTCCACAATCTGCACCTTAACATTTTGTGGTAATGGACATTGTGATTTGGCAGCCTCTGGGGAACTCAAGAGCCAGAGAACTTGCAGCTGAAGCATACGGTGATATTCTAATGTAATATAAATGGCACAATAGCTCCATCAGGGCATTCCTGTTTTTATTCTGAGCCAATTAGAAACAGAAAAAATAGAAGCAGGAGTAGGCCATTCAGCCCTTTGAGCTTGCTCTGTCATTCATTTTGATCATGGCTGATCATCAAATTCAACATCCAGATCCCTTCTTCCACTTATATCCCTTGATTCCTTTAACCCCAATGGCTATATCTAATATTTTTCTTGAAATCATGCAACTTTTTGGCCTCAATGGTAGTGAATTCTGCTGATCCGCCACTCTCAGGGTGAAGAAATTTCTCCTCACCTCAATCCATAAGTTTACTTTGGTACAGCATTGACCAAAATTTACAGAGAAGATGTCAGGGGTAAGTTTTTCACTCAGACAGTGGAGGGTGAGTGGAATCGGCTGCCGTCAGTGGTGACTGAGGCGAACTTGTTGGGGTCTTTTAAGAGACTTCTGGATGAGTACGTGGGATTTAATTGGATTGAGGGTTATAGATAGGCCTAGTAGGTAGTGATATGATCAGCGCAACTTGTGGGCCGAAGGGCCTGTTTGTGCTGTAGCTTTCTATGTTCTATGTTCTAAAAGTTATCCTTAGAGGTTACGTTCGCTTCTCAGGCTGAAGGGTCTGCAAAGGAGAGCCAATAGCCACTTTGAAGTGATTTCAGAGTTGATTACGATTAAAATTACAATGGTTCAGATTGGTGGAGTGGGGCAGGAGGGGTGAAGGAGAGATAATTTCATTGCTATTTAACTGCCCACTCCCTCTCCTCCCACCACCACCACCGTGCCCGGCTTGCACCTGGCAGGGGGAGTTAAAATCAAGATCATAGTGGCAGTCACAGACTGACCGTCTTAATACAGTTAAAAATCTAAATTGCCAGGCGTCTGAGGTCCACTTTCAAGGGAACACGAGCGTAATCTCTTCTGACGCCAAATGATTTTCCACAAACATGCCCAGTTCATGATTTCCCTCATCGATCCTGTTATTAAATAAATCCATGCTGAACAACAGAATAAACCCTCACATTCTACACTGAATAGAAAAACAACAAACTGTGTCCTCAGAGAAAGTAGATTCTTTGGTGAGGTCATTGTTGAATGACTTGCCAAGGTAATTAACCTTTATTATTTATGTTAATTGTTGCTGGATATTTCAGAATTGGAATTTTATGCCTTTATGAAATTAGAAAACAGAAATCAGACAGCCAGTCAGAAATTAATATAATTAGTTGCATAAGAGAAAACTAAAGTAAGACATAGCCTGGGGTCTATCAGAGGTGGTGGGATTTCAGGGACCCTCAATAATGAATGTAATTTTTAAATAGCCACACAGCTAATTGTGAATCTGGTCGAGTTGCTGGTAGATTTTTTTTGCCTTCAGTTTCTTTTAGCCAGTCAAAGTCACAAGCTTCTGCCCTGGTGAATGACATCTGATATACGTTATTACACTACAATAATATACACAAAAGTGTAAGTTACTTAAATCTCAGCCTCTCTGTGCTGGCCTCTCAGGCACCCCGTGCTGCAAAGGCAGGAATAAGCTGTTCCATTTCAGTGCTCGATACTTTGAGCCAAATCGCAAGGCTGAAGAACACAGACTGCCAAAAACAACAACTTACGACCTCCCCTGAACCCAAACTTAAGAACTAAGGCAGCATCCAATGACAGCTTGAACCTCTTCCTCTGTCTGACCCATTGTTACCTTATTATACCTCAACGATAATTAACTCACTGATTCATTTGCAAGACACCATAACAGACACACCAGAATGCATATCCAACCCACTGCAATGCATTCTGCGCTTTGTTGTGGGAAGTCAGATTTGTTTGGTGTATGGATTCTTTCCTGAATGAGGCACACTCTCAAAGTGTGCAACTCATAGTCGGTTTTGCTGCTTTGCGCTACAATAATCAGTGAGCTCCAAACTGCTTTTGCCTTTGTAAGACACAGGGTTGCAAAGTTCATCATCATAAAATAATTCTTTTAAAAAGCAGCCCGACTTTGAAAACAGCCATTGGTTTCCGATACTGGACAAGTGACAGAATTTGCTAATGATTTTAAGGTGGTTGGAAGGGCGAACCCTACTTCACATCCTTTGTGCCTTCTCCAGAGCAAAAAAAACATAACCTTGATATTCTCCTCATTTCACAACAGTGACAGGTTAAGCAAAGGCATGCATTTGACAGGACCCTCTGAGGGTCATTCACTGGTGGTGGGTTTTAATATTGCTGCCAATTTCCGCATGGGATCAAACCATATTATTAACATACTTTTTGAAGCAGATGAAGTTAATTGTCTAATTGAGAGTTGGCTGACGGGGATGTATTGGGGGAGGGGTGTACAAGGGAGAAAAATGGTTTACATTCTTGAATTCCTTTCTGGTTTATATGTTCATAATGGATTAGCTGGAAAGTCCTGTCGCTTTAAAAAGAAATGGAGAGGTTACTTCAAGTGTCGGAATTAGACTTAGCAAAGTTTTCATGCATTTTTTTTTTGCACTTGTGTTAAACTCAGCTGCTTTATTCCCAAGGGATTAAATTACTGACAAATAATTGTGCGGAACACAACAACTATTTTGTCGCAACAGAATTATTGTAAAAAATCGGGCTAATTGTCCCTTTCTCAGGCAAGATTTGCACCACAATCACAAATAATATCCTTTGAGATTTTGATTCGAGTTGTATCAGTGCTGTGGTAGGGATGTACCCCTAATTGGTGAGATTGAAAGATGGGGAGTTTTACATTGCTTTCAAATATGTTAGTAAGGTAACCAGGCACAAAAAAAATCAAACGGGTGGCCAGTCCACCTGTTTTCCCCCCATTACAATGGATGGGTAAGGTGTCAGGCAGCCAGTCTGCCCCTAGGCCTGTCGAAGCTAATTAATGGCAAATTAAGGACCTAATTTCACCTCTGCCACATTAATATGTGCGGCTGGGGAAGGCGGAACACCAGGTACACCATTTCAAGTGAAAGGTGGGAGGGAAGGGCGTATGACCCTTGGGAGGGGTCCTTATGCCTTCAAGATGATACCCACTTCTGTGCCTTTCCCCAGCTTCTGAAACTTGACCCCTCCCCCAACTTTGCTCAGGTCTCTGACCAAAATCTCCCGTCTGACCTAATTCAGGTGTTCATTTGTCTTCTTCTTGGGAGTCCTGGTAGTCGCAGCAGAATTGCTGGGCAGACAGACTGGCTGGCAGCTCTTGAGGGTGGGAATTATTGTGCCTGAGAGGTGAGTATTCCCACTCTCAGCTTGTTAAACCCTCCCCCAGTGTTTTCTTGCTGCAGGCAGCCCATTTTAATGTTGGTGGATTCAGAATTGACTTTTCTAATGGGTTGTGGGGGAAGGGAAGATGAGGGATATGCACCCGCCCCGCTCCCCCACATAAAATTCATCCCATGGAGTTGTGCGATAGGTGAACACAGATTTGGGAGACCAGTTTATTTTCAAAGACTGTGGAGAGGAGAGAGGGCAGTGGAAATAAGGTGATTGTCTGCAAGAACAATAAGGTGGAGAGTGTGTTTCAAGAGAAGGAGATAATGACAGTGGATTTGAAAGGAAGAGAGATAGGAGCTGAAAAAAGGGAACATTTATAGTGTCAGCTTGCATAGGGGGCCAGGAAGGACAGTTAGGTGGTTGATAGATTAATGGGAATACTTTCAAAGGAGCAGGATTTTACCTTTGTTTTCCAGGATGATTGTGGAATAGTTGGTGTTGTTGGCAGAGCGGAGTGAGGTTCATCAATGATTAATGTCTTCCATCCAGATCTGGTGGTGGATGACTGAACCAGTTATGCACCAGATAAACTCAAACAGATACCTCTTGGATGGGAGGGAGTTTAGATGGGGGCCGTACTGGTGGGAATCGCTCCTGTCTTTGCAAAGGAAGAGAGTAAAGCTTTTACTGGGGGCAATGGGCTAAGATGGATGTGAGCAAATAGTTAAACAGATCAGCAGCTGCTGAAGCATTTGGGTGAAGCATGGATCAAAGGTTAGGCATTTGGATGATTGGAAGTACAATTGTAAATGAATTGAGGGACAGTTTTTGCAGGGATAGATACAAAAGTAAGTGAGGTTGGAAAGAGGCAGGGAATATGAGTGGTGAAAGATTTAAAGAAGTTGTAAGGAATTGGCCAAAGATGGCCACGTCTTATGAGAGCACAGAGGCCAAATGCATTAGCAAGATCAAACACTGGCTGCGAATTAGAGCAGCAGGATTTATATGAAGGGAAATTTGTGCCAATTAACCACTGTATCAGATATTGAATTGGAGACAGAGTTGGATTTATGATAGGACTTAGAGTATTTAAATAATGCATTCCATTTACTCAGCAAACAGTCTCTTGGAACTAGAGTGCATGGTTGAAATGACTAACTTCTCCCAATAAAGGCAGAATTATTTCTCCAGCTTAATATGCTGAGTGGAGGATAAATGCTCATCTAAATTATGCAGATAAAATCAATCCTGCTCAGTTACAGCAGTGCGGCTTCTATCTGTGATTGATAGGTGAATTCCCAAACCACCTTCATTCTGTCAGGGATAGTGGTGTCACTATGAGCAGCCCAGTTTTAGAGAAGACAGTGAAATCAGAGCAGAGAGAGCAAGAAGATGAAAATTACTAGGGCTGGGCTGGGCTGTTCCTTGGTGCGGAGATTGAGGAAGGGAAGGAGAGTGCATATCTTTGTGGTAACCTTGGAGAGAAGCATCTAAGGGCATTGGAAAATGATGATAGGATATAAAGGCCACTGTTTTTCAGCTGACCAATGGATGGTAGCACAAGGTTGGGCAAATGGAAATTACTGACTGGCATCAAGGTGGCACTCAGTGCCAAGCAGGTAGGTCATGGGGATGGTGTTCTTTTAAAGTTTATTAGTGTCGCAAGAATGCTTACATTAACACTGCAATGAAGTTAGTGTGAAAATCCCCTAGTTGCCACACTCTGGCACCTGCTTGGGTACACTGAGGGAGAATTTAGCATGGCCAATGCACCTAACCAACACATCATTTGGACTGTGGGAGGAAACCAGAGGAAGCTCGTGCAGACTCCACACAGACAGTGACCCAAGCTAGGAAACAAACACAAGTCCCTGGTGCTGTGAGACAGCAGTGCTGATCATTGTGCCACTATGCCATGGATGGTATTGAAAGAGGGAAAGGTTGGAGATTGGAGAAGAGAGGGCCACAGTATTCCTTGTAGGAGACTAATTTTTTAAAATTTATTCATGGGAAGTGGTGTCGCTAGCTCCACTTGCGTTATTTGCCCATCCCTAATTGCTGTTGTTCAGAGGCCAATTAAGAATCACATTGCTGTGGGTCTGGCATCACATGTAGGCCAGACCAGGTAAGTGTAAAAACTGCGAGATGAAGACAATCAGCTAGGCAGATAAACTAACAAGGGGTTTATTGGGGGAAGTAAGTATATACAGGATAGAGATAAGAATGCTTTTGAACACCATGACTCCTGGACCCAAAAGCTCACACTAGATCTGCACTCTCTGCCGTGATTGGCCTGATGACTCCAATGAACTTGCTCCTTAAAGAGGTGTACTACCACATCCCTTCCCCTTTAAGTTCCTTATTAATATTTTACAACAACAACATAACAATTTACAGCATGATACAGCAAGGGGGAAATTCAGCACAGTTTCTCATTCAGTCAGTTGGTCAGGTAACTTCTTGATTTTTTTTTGAGAGCATCGTGATTCTTGAGCAGGTGTTTCATCTGTCAAGGTAATTTTGTCGTGAACACAGTGAATGGCTTTTGATTTGAGAAGGTGCACATGTGCAGATAACCTCTCCAGTTCCTACTGGAATATCATCTACTGGACTACATCTGTGAGAAGTTCATCCAATTGCAGCTTCTTACAGACCACATCGAAAGGTTGGAGCAGCAGTTGGATGCATTTAGGAGCATGAAGGTGACAGAAAACATCATAGATAGGAGACTTAGAGACATGGTCACACCCAAGTTGCAGGCAGATAGATTGGTGATCGCTAGAAGGGGCAGGCAGTCAGTGCAGGAATCCCTTGTGGTCATCCCCCTCTCTAACAAGTATACCATTTTGGGTACTGTTGAGGGGGGATGGCTGATCAGGGGATAACAGCAGCAGCAGCCAAAGCAGGGAGGGATAAAGAGCACTAGAGCAATAGTTATAGGGGACTATATAGTTAGGGGTGAAGATAGGCGTTCCTGTGGACATGAAAGACACTCCGGGATGGTACGTTGCCTCCCTGGTGCCAGTGTCCAGAATGTCTCTGAATGGCAGAAGGCATTCTAAAGGGAGAGGGTGAACAGCCAGTGGTCATGGTACATGTTGATACTAACAACTTAGATAAGAAGCGTGATGAGGTCCTGCAGCAGCAGTTTAGGGAGTTAGGCAGAGAGTTAAAAAGCAGGACCTCTAGGGTTGTGATCTCAGGATTACCCCTGTGCCACGTGTTAGTGAGGCTAAGAATAGGAAGATAGTGGAAGCAGATACAATAGTGAGTTTTGAGGAGCGTCTGGACAATCACGTGAATAGGATGGGAATAGAGGGATATGGTACCTGAAGGGTAGGGGGTTTTAGTTGAGTTAGGCAGCATGGTTGGTGCTGGCTTGGAGGGCCGAAGGGCTTGTTCCTGTGCTTTGTTCTATCACCTGAGCCTTCCACTGGATTGTCAGATCCAGTTCCTTTATAATTGCTGGAGTAACACTGACATGTGGCAGAAACAGGCTGTTCAACTGATACTGGCTCCCTGCTCCTCAGATTGTCCAAATGCTGTGTTACTTTCTTCGCTTGTACATCAACAGTGTGTGACACTGGACCTGTCTTTGACATAATCTTTCCAGAGACCCAATCTGGGCCAGCATTGAAGTTTCTTAAGTGTTCCAAATCAATTACTGCAAAATCCCTTTTATTCATTGCAGTATCATGATATTTCTTCTGCACCTAGACTGGCTGTATCAAATCAAGCTATTAGAACATCTTCAGCAATAATGAAAGCAATTTTCAGGAGATCTTAAAGAAATACTAAGAACAAGTTCAGAACGAACTGGGTAAGATACAAGGTACCAAGGCAAAAATCTGCATTGATCCTGAGTCAATGCCCAAGTTCTGCTTGGCTCAACCAGTACCGTATACTTTACACCAAGAAGTCAGTCCTGAACTCAAATGGCTGGAGCACTTAGGAATGATAAAGCCAGTGCAGTTTTCAGAGTGAGCTTGCTCCCATTGTACTCATAGTTAAGCTGAATGGGACTGTCAGAATTTGTGGTGATTATAAAATGATAATCAATTAAGCTGCCAAATTGGATTACCTAATACCTAGAAGTAAAGACCTCTCTGGCAAATTAGCTGGAGGTTTGACCAAACATGGCATACAGCAGTTGGAGCTGGCCAAAGAATTGAGGGACTTTGTGATGATCGACACCCAAAAAGGCATATTCCAATATAGCCGGCTGCCACTCAGAGTGTCTTCAACATGCGCGACATTCCAGTGCACAATGGAAAGCTTGTTGCAAGATTTGCCCAAGATAGTAGTCTATTTAGAAAAAAAAGAATGATTTCCATTTACCTAAACAACCACTTCACCCTCCTGACAGCTCTTGGCCTACCATACACAGGCCAGAGGTAAAATCTAGTCGGGGTCTCACTTGACATGATTTAACATTTACCTAACATGATGAGTTTGTTGGTAGGTGCCCTAGTTGTTGAACTGCTATTGAGTTTCACAGTCGGAAAATTGCCAAAGTAAGAAAAACAGTTTTCACTGTTATAATAGAGTAAATTAATCAACAATTTCTAACACCCGTATTTGCATGGTTAAATGCGGAAGTTACAATAAGAACTGGTTCATTCCTCCACATTGTGCAATGGAACAATACTCAGGCTCAGCATGGAAATACAAGCTAAGGAATGAACTTGGGCATTTTCCTATTAATTTCCCACTGTAGAAACGGAAACAAGTTAATGCTGGTGCATTCAGGAGCAAGTAATTTTTAAATGCCATGATAAGCAATGATAATTACTAAACAGAGTCTGAAAATTTAATTTTACAATTGTGGATCTTCATCTTGTCAGTGTTGGAGACTCAAAATATATTTTTTAATGGTTTCTGTATCTTTTACCTCTAGCTATCACTTCATCCCAACTTTCTTTTCCAAGTTGTATTTTGCCTTCTGTACCTGATGTGTGTCTAATTTATGTTACCTGTTTTTCACTTTCTGGCTTAGATTTTGCATTGCTCAGAGGAAGTTCTTCAATCTGGTTGCTACTTTGTTGACCAGCTCACAAATGGAGAAGGCAACACTCAAGATCAGACCTCAGATTTCAACAAGGTCCCACTCAAAGGCTCGTGACAAGTGCATGGGCAACTATTATAAAGAGGAATTGTGAGCACTGTGCCTTCACTATTGACTGTGACATTCAGAACATTGTAAGTAGAACAATCATTGGACAGTGATTTATAAATAAAGCTGGGAGAATCAAAGAGTGCACAGTGTACCTAACTGGCAAGGGTGACTTTAAGTAATTTATATGCACAACTTGAGCTCTGAAAATGTGCTCCAATCACAGGAACTACTTTTTTTTTGTTTTATATAAATATCAAATCCCTACAGTGCAGAAAGAGGTCATTTGGCCCATTGAGTCTGTACCGACCACAATTCCACCCAGGCCCTATCCTCCGCAACCCCATGTATTTATCCAGCTAATCCCCCTGACACTAAGGGGCAATTTAGCATGGCCAATTAACCTAACCAACGCACCTTTGGAGTGTGGGAGGAAACAGGTGCACCCAGAGGAAACCCACACACACGCAGGGAGAATGTGCAAACTCCACATAGACAGTGACCCGTGGCCGGAATTGAACACTGGTCCCTGGCACTGTGAGACAATACAGCTAACCACTGTGTCACCGTGCCACCATATATGTATATAAATATATAGATATACATATAGTCTCCCAATTCATTCTCATTTGCTTCTGTTATAATGTTCATCTGTTTACCTGCTAGATCGGATTTCTTAGAAGGGTAACCTATCACGTAGTACAATTATGTAATTGTTGCAATTTGTGAGCCGGCGGCAGGGGGAACGGCACAATGTCACAGTGGTTAGCACTGCTACCTCACAGCTCCAGAGGCCCCAGTTTGATTTCTGCTTTGGGTCACTGTCTATGCAGAGTCTGTACATCTTCCCTGTATCTGAGTGGGTTTCCTCCAGGGTGCTTCAGTTTTCTCCCACAGTCTGAAAGATGTTCTGCTTAGGTGCATTGGCCTTGCTAAATTCTTCCTCAGTGTACCCAAACAGGCACCAGAGTGTGGCAACTAGGCGATTTTCACAGTAACTTCATTGCAGTGTTAATGTAAACCTCCTTGTACACTAACAAAATAAACTTAAACTTAAAACTTATCATACATATGGGAAATGATAGCACAGAGAATGCAACATTTGTTAACAAACTGTTAGTTCACATCTAGGATCCAGTTTAAATCCAGCAGACTAAAGGAATAAAATTCTTTGCATTATCTGTCGTACTATATATGAAGCCATTGAGTATCTATCTCTGTTCCTAATGTACACCTGTCTATAGCATAACAATTTCTGTAGTTTCGCACACATTAGCACTCAAGTGCCAATCTCATATGGTAAGAAAGGCAGAATGGCTAGCATGGGAAATAAGGAGGGATAAATCACATTAGTGCAATGAAAGTTTCTTTTCAAAGGTTGAAATACACTAGATACATTGAAAGGAGATTAACTCCATTCGTGGACATGCTGTACCTGTCTGTAACACTGTCCTTGGATTGAGTTTTGAGCCTGGCCTTCCAAGGTGCTCAGTTCTCCAAACCTGATAAACCTTAACTTGAACAGTAAATAATATTTAACGTTGATTATAGATGCCATATATATGTTTTACAGATGGTCTTTAAACACACCTTGTCAAATGCGAATCTTCTTAATTTCTATATATGGCCGTTTCAAAATGCATGGTTGCCAAGTGAAAGGCTCCCTTGATTCAGTATCTAGATGTGGTAGACTAAAGCATGCTGATAATTGCAGAATTGGGAGGGAAGAACGCGACTTCAGGGCAGAAAAAATATCAAACATCAGGATCTAATAATATTAAATGTTGAAAACAAATCTTCAAAAGCAACATGTGAAACTTTGAAGAAACAAAGCAATTATGAATGTTGACTGTAAATGACAGAGTTAATTCTTGCTATCAAAAATATTAATACCATTTATTGCTTTTTTACATTTACCCTTTGTTTCATATTAATTTCTCTCCACCCCCTTTAAGTGACCCTGAAGCATGCATTATTCACTCTGTAAAAGGAAGAGACTACTGGTATTATTGCACTCTAGAAAACTGAAAATAAGCACCTTACTCACAATTTCTTCCCTTCCTTCAGAACGACACAAGAAAAGCACATAATGCTTCTTCTGGAAAGTATGATTGAGATTGAAAATACACTGTATCTTGATTTGTTACAGTTGTTCCAGTTCTCCCAGCTGAAGTGCTTCTTGTTACACTAATGCACTATACCACCATTCCACCCCTCCCTTATTGTTCTGTGTAATTATGATATAAGCTTTTATAAGAAAAATTGTTTCATTTGAAGAGCAGATTGGTGGCTGAATGCCTTCTTTTGGCTCCTACGTCCCCAGCAGCTCAAATTTAAAAGTTTACATTCAATGCTCACTTTCCTCTATATCACTACAATTGCCTTAATCTCTACAATCCCTCCCTCAAACCCTCTCTTCCTCTTATTATGACCTCTTGTACAGGCACCCCTCCATTCACTTCACTATTGGTGGTCTTGCTTCCATTCACCCGTGGTCAACTCTCATCTTCGCAAATTGCTCCATCTTTCCACTTTCCCTCTCCTCCTCAACTCAAATTTACATCTACGTCCCCAGCAATTCAAATTTAGAAGTTCACATTCAATGCTCGCTTTCCTCTATATCACTACAATTGCCTTAATCCCTACAATCCCCCCCTCAAACTCTCTCTTCCTCTTATTATGACCTCTTGTACAGACACCCCTCCATTCGCTTCACTATTGGTGGTCGTGCTTCCATACACCCACGATCAACTCTCATCTTCTCAAATTGCTCCATCTTTCCACTTTCCCTCTCCTCTTTTCCCCAGTTTCCTCAAATGTTCCATTCCTTGCTTATGATCCTTCTTGAAACCCAACTCTTCTTGCTGATTTTTTGGTCACTCCTCTTGATATCTCCTTTTTTGGCTCAGCATTGGTTTTTAAGATTAAAATCTTCAAAACCATCTATATTTTAAGAGTATAACTTTCTGAAGTACGTTAGGGCATTTTATAATGTTAAAGAGATGTGTTGAAGACTGGTTTCTGAATCATATCACCAAAATGTTGCCTGGCAATTCATAAATGTAACCCAGCAGCTCTGTAATAATCTGATTGCATTACATTGGAGACTTGTCTAATACAATACATGCATACGTAATTGTTTTTATATTTGTACTGGGTTGTGAGCATTGCTGGTGAGGTCAGCATTTTTTGGCTGTCCCTAATTGACCTTGAAATGGTGATGGTGAACCAATGCAGTTCATGAGATGTAGCTATGTATTTGGATCAGACATTTATACTGGGTAGTCTCTGGAAGGTCCATCTGACTGTTGTTGTATGCTGCATGTTGCACATTTTTTTTCTAATGCAAAGGGATGAATGAAAGAGTAGCTAGGTGAATGAAGGCACCAGGAAGCTACCAGATACAATAGAGTCGGATTGTCACCTGAATGATTAGCAAAGAAGATCAAATAACTGTAGATATTCCCAGCTTCAAAATCATCTATATTAACTGCAACTGTCCATTGCCTTCCTATTCAATAAGCATGTCTCAGTACATTTCAGCATGGGGCTCAAGTGCAAACAAAACTGAAACCAAAGGTTTTTTAAGAAACTAAAAAGGAGTGCAGCCCACCCACGTCCATTCCCACTGCTAAAAACTGGCAAAGTATTAATTAAACATCTTTGGCATTCCCTCATACTCAAGTACTTAACCCCCATTAACCCTAAGTGCTCCCACTTTTCACATGATTATTCCTTGTTTCTCATTTGTTTTGTAAAAGCCCTTGCTAGCTTCCTTTATATTTTCTACGATTCTTAATCTCAACTCATGTTTTCTTTCGTTTGTTTTATTCCTTTGTGCCCCTTTCTTAGTCTTCATTCTTGGTCAAAGCCTCCCTATTTATCCATAGAGCCCCTATCTTTTTATTTCTAATATATTTTCCCTGTAGCATAGCTATCTGAGATTTAAAAAAATTCTCACTGTTGTTTTGCTGTTTGATCTGCCATTTTTCTATCCAATTAATCTGTGGTTCACTGCCGTTAGTTAATCTCCAGTTAGATACCTTTATCTTGGACTCATTTTAAAGTCTAGTTTCAATGTGAGTATAGTTAAGTTGTGCTTGATATGTCCCAGATGTGCTCCCACTTTTAGGTCCCCTATTTGTTCTATTACCTTACAAAGAACTAAAATTAATACCTATTATTTCTATACAAGTAAAGAAACAAACCTAGAGATGCATTCCTAAAACACTCACTATTTTGACTAATATTGCAAGCCTCCCTAACTTGCCAATGATTCATCAGTTTTTTCCCGTTACTTTGTTTTCTCCTAGCATAATAGAGATTCTTTAATAAAAAGCTTGGCTTTTCATTCTGCGATAATGTCCTTAGTTATAGTCAGGAGCACTCTTCAATTGTACTCAAGTCTTCTTACCAAAATATTGTCTTATTTTGTCATCCTGACCATCAGTTTAGCTTCTAATCTATTTTCCTTTTGAAAAGAACATTTAATAATATCAGTTATCACTTCTAATAAAAAGTTTCTGTCTCAACAAAAAAACATATTAACATCTTCATATCAGACTTGAAAGGTTTTTTTCCCTTCACTTTTGTATGATGCCAAGTTCTAGATTCACAAGGGAGAAATGATATTGAAGTAATTTTGTAATAATAATAACAACAATTCACCATTATTATGGAGTGAATCAGACAGCAGGTTCTGGAGTCCGCATATGTGCTATTAAACAATGAAATCCAGAAGTTTCTCTCTGAGTTAGCCTGTTCCTTCATAGTCTGCACTATTACAGCACCTTTCCTGGCATTGAAAAAGATATAAGAACGTTAAGTTACCAATGAGTTACCCATTAAGCAGGTCAGAAAAAGCAAGGGTTGTTACAGTCAAGTGTAAGTGAATGTTTAATGGTGTGATAAGTTTATATTACTGCCTCTCTGCCGCTGAAAGTACAGTTTTATACGTGCATATACTCATTCCTGCAGGATATATCTGGGGAGAAAAAAAGCACTTTTCTTTTTGCCTCTTTTAACTGTTTCCCTCTTAATTCTATTTTTCTTTTCCTCTCTTTATTTTGCTTTCTATGCATGATTTTATAAGGTATTAAATCAAATTAATACTTCCTGGATAGAAATTCCATGCATAAGAACATAAGAACTGGGAGCAGGAGTAAGCCATTCGGCCCCTTGAGCCTGCACTGCCATTAAATAAAATTATGGCTGATCTTTTCATGGACTCAGCTCCATTTACTATAACCCTTAATTCCTTTACTGTTCAAAAATCTATCTATCTTTGCCTTAAAAGCATTCAATGAGGTAGCCTCAACTCTCAACTGCTTCACTGAGCAGGGAATTCCACAGATTCACAGCCCTTTGGATGAAGAAGTTCCTCCTCAATTCAATCCTAAATCGCATGGTCTAATCAACTAATGCAACACTGGATGGCTAATTTGGGAAGCAACAGTTCTGGCAATAAACTTGTAGATTACTCTTCAAACAACAAGCATTTTGCTGAAATATGGATCCTTCACTGATGTTAATTAAAGGAACAAGCATCTGCATTGCAAATCGTTAAGAACTTCTTTTTCTTGAAAAGTGTCTGGAAGTGGTGTGGAGTGATTTTGCAGATGTTATAATGATTTCCTGAATTTTCTGGGGCACACTTTCAAGCGGGACAGAGGGATAGGTGACCTGGGCATACAAATATCGGAGCAGGTATGGGGGCAATGGTGGCTGTACGTCTGGCTCTGCAGCATGACAGGGAGATGGAGCAGAGGCTGGAGAGAGGGGAGGATCTGAGCACTGCCTTCTGTCATGTTGGAACTGAACTTCTCCTATACCCCGTAACATTGACTGAAGGCTGCCTCACAGGCCAACTAAGGCATCCAGAACTTCAGTGTGCACGTCCATCAGTGCTATTCTGCTAGGCACCTACCAAGCTTGAGTCCTTGACAGCAGAATGTATTTAAAATCTCACTCTCCAGGAAGCTGACAAATGAACCATCCTGGTCTAAAAGCAGCGCCCACCCTCATCCCAACCCCACCCCACAACCAAGTGTCACCCTACATGCTGATCCCAACACCGTAGTAGCCTCCAATGTATGTGTAATGCCTGTATTTGAGATGTTGGGTGCTGTGCTGTTGCTCCCTTTCTTATTTCTGAAACTTCTGTGCTCACAATCTACTTTCAGAGTTAGAATTTGCACATGCACTATTCATCTGCCAAACCAAACTAATCTCATCACAATCAGCAAATACAAGTATACAGATACCTGACCCAGTTGGCATCCCTTATTTACAAGGATCCCCTGGGAGTGTTCTCATTAGAAACCCTAATGGTACTCAGGAGAAAATTAAATGCAAATAATTCAAAAAGTATGTTATGAAAACCTATGACATGTTAAAATCAATGATTTAAAGAAACTGGTGAATTCATATTTTTATGAAATACCTGAAAAACGCTTTGATTTTAAAAAAAATTACTGTCGCAAGTAGGCTTACATTAACACTGCAATTAAGTTACTGTGAAAATCCCCTAGTTGCCACACTGGTACACTGACAGAGAATTTAGCATGGCCAATGAACCTTAGCTTTGGACTGTGGGAGGAAACCGGAACACCAAGAGCAAACCCACACAGGCTCAAGGAGAATGTGCAAACTCCACACAGACAGTGACCCAAGTCTGGAATTGAACCCGAGTCCCTGGCACTGTGAGTGCTAACCACTGTGTCACCGTGCCACCTATGTATGTCAATGCCTAGTAATATGGAAGTGTCATGGGACCAATGGAAAATCAGGATGAAGGTGAGAGTTGAAATTTTCCATCACATCATTTGAACATTGTTCCGAATATCTGTCAGTTTTTACTGGAAGCTTCGCTAGAATTCATTGGTCATGTTGTAAATACTAAAGAGGTTGAGGCCTAGTGTAACTAATCTCCCCTTTATCTGCAACTTATCCAATAAAAATTGGCCTCATCGCTTCCAACCAATTGCTGATCATAAAAGCTGATTCAGCTGCAATTTCCAGTGTTGGTGATGTTAACTGTAACAGCAGTATGGGGTGATATCAGCATGGGGTGATATCTTCTTTTGTTTTCTAATCCTAAATGTATTTTAAATAAGGATACAAAATGTTGAGTTTTATCAGGATAAAGTTATGCTGCGCAATATTTACCAAGTGTAACACAGTTGGACAAAATTCCTTGCTCTCATGCCCACGTCTGTCCTTGGCCTGCTGTAATGTTCCAATGAAGCCCAATACAAACAGGAGGAACAGCAATTCATCTTCCAATTAGATATGTTACAGCTTTAAGGACTCAATATTGAGCTCAACAACTTTAGATGGTGACCTTTCGCTTCCATCTTAACCTTATTTTTAATACCTAATGCACTTTTTGTTCCAATGCAAAAACCCCATCTGCCCCTCCCCCCACTGGGTCATCTGTCACTTATTCTTATGTTTTTCTACATCTTTGTTGCAATCTCTCCCAGTTCCAACTAATCACTAACTTTCTACTCTGTTCCAGTTGTTCCACCCCCTCTTGTACAGTATATAATCCAACACATTTTTCCCTCTCTGAAAAAGAGCCGTATGGGCTCGAAATGTTAATTCTGTTTCCTTTCCCTACAGATGCTCCCAGACCTGCTGAGTTTTTCCAACATCCCCTATTTTTATTCCTTTGACTGCTATTGTCAAGAAATGAATATTAACTCTTTGCGTATTACTATCAGACAGCATTATTTCTCTTCATAAGTGCCCTTATTTACATCCACAGAAATGTGATGGGCTGGATCAATAACTTGGGCCATTCTCTTCATTTCATTTTGATGAAAGATAATGGTCCCACATTTTGTCTCTTCTGACTTCAATGGAAGTAAAATTTGTGAGAGATGTGAAGCAGGCTGCCGATCTATTATCGCCCACTTTAAAGTATCACAGAAATTCTAAATCTTGCCCATTGTCTGTAAGTAAAAAACTCAGATGAATAATCATTTCCAAGCTTCTCTTAATACCTCCATATGTCATACCTGCCACAGAATTCATTAATATACCTCGGAGAATTCATAGTCACAAAGCACAGTATAAGACAATTATTCTATTCAAGGATCTGTTTCATGTTTAAAAAGAACTAAAGACCTCTGGGATGGTTTAAGAGCAGAGGTTAAAGGCATTATGTCATCAGGAATTTCTTTCCTGCAAGCCAAAAATTCCTGTTGATAAACAGAGAATGAATTCGGATTATTAAAGGTGATGATGGAAATTCAATCTGTAGCCATGTGGAAAGAAAAGGTTTCCTGTCATGTCCTATAATTCATCTTTCTTGATTCCATCTTCATTAATGCTCAGTGTCTAAGTCACTTGTTATTCCAGAGCCATCATCCTTTCCATTCCCTCTCAGCCACCAGATGGTGCACTTAGTTATCAAGGTCCTGCAGACTTCCTCCCTCATCATAGGGGGATGGATTTTACAGTTCTGCGCTGGGCAAATTCTCGCTGGGGGCATATAAAATACAGGGAACAGAATGTCCACCATATTCTTGTGCTTCCTGAGCTGTCTCCCCATAACACTAATCATTAGTCTACCAGCTATATTAAAGTTCTTCATTAAGGGTCAATTGAATTTGTTAATAAGCCAATTGAGCCGTGTAATAGGCCATTTCCATCATAATATGGTTGGCAAGGTAAACGATAGTTGGCAAACCACTTTAAAAAAGTATTTTTGTGAAGGTGTGAAGGAAGGAGGGAGAGGGAATCACATTATTTGTGGGGTACACACACTTACCTCCCCCACCCCAAGGTCCTCCCTCTTTTGTTCCTGATGACCTAACCTTGAAACTATCTTCCCCAACCACTTCATGCCAGGTTGCTTCTTATCCAAGATCCCCAAATTACCTAGGTCCGGATGCCATGGAGACCTTCTTCTTAGCGTCTCAGTGGTGCCCATTGCTCAGTTCTGTCATTGCTGGCACTGCTAGAGCTGCTGGCCAATCAGATTGGCCTGCCAACTCTGAAAGGCATGACTTTCTTTCACTGAGGGTTGGAGATCCTGCTTTTGGCTTGTTTAGCCCACCCATGCATATTATGCCTGCAGGGTGCATCAGCTGCCAGCCGAATCTTGCAATGAGCAGGACAGCAGTTGACCCCAACCCTTCAACCAGCCCATAAAATACAATCCTAGTTTAAAATCCCATCCAATTGTGCATAGACGATAGCTAAGTCAGCCAAGACTGAGATTTGAGCTCAGTTCTTTGGGTGCAAGCGAGTACCATACAACTGGGGCCATCTATTGCCCTTTATTCAATAACAACTTTTCAAACAATACATGAAGTTTATATCTTTTAGGCAATGGAATTTCATTCCAAAAACTGAAAAATAGGGTATAATTGGACTATCACGTTTCCACTTGAACTCAGTTTTCCTGTGCCGTCTCCAGCCATGGTCACTGCCCCATGCAAATACATATATGATAGTGCATTGCTGTGATGCAGCAAGCTGCTCCTACCACACCAACCCCATACACTGGCAAGAGTAAGGTTGTTGTAATCCCTGCATGCCAACAGCGGGCACACTGGAGTGGCAAGGGTACCAAATGTACTCTAGATGGGGAACTTCACTAAGAATGGCTTGGTAGTGTCATCACAGGCTGAGCAGACCAGGTCCTAAAGGACATAATGCTAGACTGTGACTGCAGCAAGTGCTGAGGGAACCAACAAGAGGGAAAAACGTCCTCATTAACCTGTCTGTCACAGATGCATCCGTCCCTGATAGTATTGGTAGGAGTGACCACCGCGCAGTCCTTGTGGAGACAAGCTGTCATCTTCACATTGACAATACTTTCCACTATGTTGTGCGGCACTACCAAAATGCTAAGTGGGATAGATTTTGAACGGACCTATAACTCAAGACTGGGCATCCAAGAGGCATTATGGGCCAGCAGCAGCAGCAGAATTGTATTCAGCCACAATCTGTAACCTCATGGCCTGGTTTATCTCCCACTACCACTACCACCAAGCCAGGGATGGCTCAATGAAGAGTGCAGAAGGGCATGCCAGGAGCAGCTTCAGGTAAACCTAAAAGTGTGGTGTCAACTTTCATAGAAAAATACTTAGAAAATAGAAGAAGGAGTAGGCCATTTGCTCTTTGAGCCACTCTGTCATTCATTATGATCATGGCTGATCATTAAATTCAATACCCTGATCCCACCTTCCTTCCTAGCCTTTGATTATTTTGCCTCCAAGAGCTACATCTAATTCCTTCCTGAAATCATTCAATGTTTTGGCCTCAACTAACTTCTGTGGCAGTGAATTGCAGACATTCACCACCCTTTGGATGAAGAAATGTTTCCTCACCTCAGTCCTAAAAGGTTTATCCCTTATCCTCAAACTATGACCACTAGTTCTGGACTCCCCCACCATCAGGAACATTCTTTCTGAATCTACCCTATCTAATCCTGTTAGAATTTTGTAAGTTTCTATGACTCTCACTCTTCTAAATTCCAATGAATATCATCCTAACTGACTTAATCTCTCCTCAGATGACATATCCCAGGAATCAGCCTGGTAAACCTTCGCTGCACTCCCTCTTTATCAAGAACATCCTTCCTCAGACAACCTGGTGTAGTTACAACACAGGACTACTTTCATGCCAAACAGCATAAGCAGCAAGTATTAGACAGAGCCAAGCGATCCCATAATCGATAGGTCTACCTCAGTTCTGTAGCCCCACCATATCCAACCGTGACATCATTTCTAAGGTTCTATGGTTCTACAGTGGCATCAAGTGGCACCTACTCAGCAATAACCTGCTCATGTGCGTTCAGTTTGTTTCCACAAGCGTCACTCTACTCCCGACCTCATTACAGCCTTGGTTGAAATATGGACAAAAGAGCTGATACCTTGCAGGGAGGTGAGATTGACAACCCTTGACATCAAGGCAGCATTTGACTGAGTATGGCAACAAGGAACCCTAGCAAAACTGGAGTCAATGGGAATTAGGGGTTAAATCTCTGACTGTTGGAGTCATTCTTGCTCAAATGAAGATGGTGGTGCTGGTTTGGAGGTCCATTATCTCAGCTCCAGGAGATCACTGTGGGAATCCCTCAGGGTAGTGTGCTAGACCAAACCATCTTCAGCTGCTCCATCAATGACCATCCATCTATCATAAGATCAGAATTGGGAATGTTCGCTGATGACTGCACAATGTTCAGTAACATTTGTGACTCCTCAGACACTGAAGCAGTCCATGTCCAAATTGCCGCAAGACCTGGACAATATCCACACTTGGACTGACAAGTGGCAAGTAATATTCATGCCACGAAAGTTCTAGTTAATGACCCTCTCCAACAAGAAAGGATCTAACCATTGCTCCTTGACATTCAATGGCATTACCATCTACATCTTGGTGGTTACCATTAACCAGAAACTGAACTGGATTAGCCATACAAATACAGTGGCTACCAGAATAGGTCAAAGGCTAGGAATCCTGCAATGGGTAACTCATCTCAAAGAACAAAGAAGAACAAAGAACAAAAACAGCCCAGGAAACAGGCCCTTCGGCCCAATGAGCCCGTGCCGCCATCTCAACACCACCAGTCCCCCTCTCCACCCACGACCCTTGTCTAGTGTTTTATGGCCAT
The DNA here is from genome assembly GCF_965287045.1 of Carcharhinus amblyrhynchos. Lineage (NCBI taxonomy): Eukaryota > Metazoa > Chordata > Chondrichthyes > Carcharhiniformes > Carcharhinidae > Carcharhinus > Carcharhinus amblyrhynchos. Next base: position 32,928,547 of record NC_137332.1, on the reverse strand, counting down.
CCAGATTGAGGGAAACTGATGTAGGGACAATTTATTCCTGCCAATCAGCCTAACAGCACATCTTTGGGGTGTGGGAGGAGACCGGAGCACCTGGAGAAAACCCACGCAAGCACGGGGAGAATGCACAAACTCCCACAGACACCGGCCCAAATCCATGTGTCTGCACAGCAATCAGTGATAGTCACTGAGCTGTCATCTTGCCCAGTATCTGGTCCAGTTTAGGCACACACTAACGACATGAAGCACTAGGCCAATCTCGAACAACCAAGAGCAGCCCCAGTACGACCCATCGCGTGTATGCCCCTCGTTGGACACGAGGCGGACCGACTTAAAACCTGTGAATGAAAAGGGAAAAAAAAACATTATTATTATACCATATCCATTTACCTTACCAGGGATGCCCCAATGCTAGTGACCCTTATTTAAAACAATCTCCTATATCCACCCATCTCCTGACTCTCCAAAGCCTGTCCACCATCTACAAGGCACAAGTCAGATGTGTGTTGGAATACTCTCCACTTGCCTGGATAAATGAAGTTCTAACAACCCTCCAGAAGCTTGACACCATCCAGGACAAAGCAGCCTGCTTGATTGTTACCCCTTCCACAAACATTTAACCCCTCCATTACCAATGAACAGTGGCAGCTGTGTGTACATTCTACAGATACACTGCAGGAACTTACCAGTGTTCCTTCAGCAGCACCTTCCAAATCCATGACCACTGCCATCTAGAAGGACAAGAGCAGCAGATACCAGGGAACGCCACCACCTGAGGTTCCCCTCTAAGTCACTCATCATTCTGACTTTGAAATATATCATTGTCCCTTCACTGTCGCTGGGTCAAAAGCCTGGAGTTCTTTCCGCAATTGCACTGTGAGTGTACCTACACCTCAAGGACTGCAGTAGCTCAAGAAGTCAGCTCACCACCACCTTCTAAAGGGCAACTAGAAACGGGCAATAAATGCTGGCCTAGCCAGTGGCACCCACATCCCATAAATAAATTAAAATTAAAAGTAAATTAAGCAGAGATCATACCAGAAATCCTCCCTGAATACCATTATATGTGTTAATCGCCATCTCTCCGCTTCATTGTACACAAGCTCAGTACCCTAATACTGCGCCACCCTGATATTCCTGCACTAAGTACAATTTCAGAACTACACCTCATTCTATTATCATGGGTATGTGCGAAAGATAGAACCATTGAGATACAGTTCTCATGGGAAAAACTACAGGTTTGAATCAGTTACATCATATATTATAAATGGACTTTGTGTGGAATATCTAATTATTCTTGAAATTAATTAATTTTTGAGGGAGCAGTTGCGTTCCAAGCTTCAATGTTTTTTTTCTGGGTTCTTACTGCAGTTGAGCCTGTCAGAGGTCAAACCACAGTTATAACTCCAAAAGATTGGTGATAGATTGGTCTCAGAAAAAATCTAAGGTGAAATGCTTGCTGCCTTCATGTGATTCTAGGAACATCTTCCTTCAGTTATTCCAGAAGAAGGAAAAGCAGGAAGTGTTTTTGAACTTCAGCTGATTACCAATTTGGGAGCCTCACAAGCCTGGCGCATTTGGCATGGTTCACATTGGGGCATCTTTCTGAGTTAAATTGTTGAATTCCACCTCTACCAGGGCCAATGGGAAATGCACTGATTTTCCAACTGGTGGCAGCACTTAGAGCTCATTCAGGAGAATCATGGCTGTGGTTTCAATCTGGCCTTTATTTGATGCCTGCGTTTACCAGCCCACATATGTGAATGAATTACACGGTCTGTCTCAACCTACAGGGAGAAAGCTGTGCATGGCGCTGTGTGACACTGGGATGGAGAATTACAGTCTCTTCACCCATTCCCACTGTCAGTGATCGGATTCAGATGGAGAGTTCATGAGGAAACCACAAATATGTGCGTGAGGAGGGTAAAATATTAAAACATAGCAAGCCATGTAATTAAAGCCTTTGGCTTCCAAAGGGCTGCCAACCTACTTTCAAATGATTCTTGGTATTTCTAATACTTGTTTTGTTCTTAAATAAGAAAGTATGTTGTTTGCATGTGAAGTGTTTTGTTTTTGCTGGCAGTGTAGAAGAACAAATATCGTCATGATTATATTGACTGCAGAACTCCTGTGGGGTTTTCCACATACCTGCTTCAAGGCCATGGTTCCAGCTCTGCATGAAGCTTGTGACTGCTTGATACTGGGGGTAGTCATTCATAATTTCATGCCAACTACTCTCATAGTCCCAGATAATGCAAACCTTGTGCTTTTCTCTCCCGAATATATTGCACCTAATTCCCTCAGACCATTCCCAGAACTTCATGCCAGGATATATTCTTCAGAATGTACCTTTAGTTTAATTCTTAAGTAGATTGTCAAGAGGTCATATGCTATTTGCACGGATCTGAATATCTAATAAATAGCACTAATAAATTAAAACTTATGGCTGAATCTGAAATTGAGAGCAGAAGTATAAATAAAAGCAATATATAGCATTTATGCATTGACATTTCCACTTGTTGGCACATTTATGTCTCAATCACAAGTACACTCTGATCAGTTCTGGCCCTGGTATTATTGTAGAAATCTTGGGGAGTGGAATAGCTGGGATGTCGCATGGAACAACTGAAGCAAGTTCAGCATTTGTCAGTGGCTTTTTAACACAGCTTAATATAGAGGAGGTGATGGCCTAGTGGTATTATCGCTAGACTATTAATCCAGGAACTCAGCTAATGTTCCGGGGACCTGGGTTTGAGTCCCACCACGGCAGATGGTGGAATTTGAATTCAATAAAAAATAAGAATGTTTTGATCAACCCAAGCCTGCTGCTACCCAAGGACCTTACCTATCCACCCCCATCTGCTCACTCCCATCACATCAGCATGAATGGCTAAGACCAGCATGTCAAAGAATAATATCACAGGCCATATGATAGCAGGAATGGAGCTAACATGCCAGCATTAGAAACCATTTCCTCATTATCGATGCCACAGCCCACTTACCAAGCTTCAACCTGCCAACATTGGGCACTTCTCAACTATTTCCGCACTGGTCAAAGTCTTTGTGCAGCAAATCAGCACAAATGGAGCATTGGAGAGAACTCAGGGACCTATCCAGATCAATGGCTCACATCATTGAAGGCTGCCCTCTGACAAAATGCAGCGGAAGGCTCAGAGAGCTCCATTTAGTTTCAGCAGAAATTATTGCCTGACTTGGAGATTACTGCATAAGCTAATCCCTGGCCATGGGGATGGGGAGACAGGAGCTTTTATCCACCTGGTTATGTAATTAAATATCAGTGACCCTGAAATCATGCAGCAATCATGTTGGCTTGATTTCAACAATGAGTAAAATATAATTATCTTCATAATAATAAATTGCAACATTTTTATCGTGTCCATATTCATTCCTGTCCTTTTTCTCCGACAAGTGCAGCAGAAGCCTATGGAGATCTCAATAATAATTTCTTAAAAGAGTTAATTCCTTCTCTGGGTGCACCATCATATTATTCCTGAACATGGTGATACTTGTACTTCATGTGCCTACTTATTGGGTTTTCACCTGACAACTCACACTTTAGAGCGAGTAGGTTGTGATGGTGAGGAAAGCAGTAGGAGACTATTTCAGAGGGCAAGGCCCCTTCTAAGTTCTGATCAGCTGGACACAGATGCTTCACTTTGGGGCTTTCGACACAGAGGACAATCATTGAGCAGCAGCAATGTGCAATGCTGTACAAACCTTCCAAGCACACTGACCAGGATTACAGAGAGAAGTGAGGGGTCTGACATCAGGCATGAGTCAACTGGTGTCGCAGGACATAAATGGTGTGATTAGTTTTAATCAAGGGCAATTAGGAATGGGTAATGTATGCTGATCATGCCAACACTATCCCACTAACAAGTAGAAAAAAATTTCAGAGTACTTCTCCCCTGTCGGTCCACTCCAAAAAATCCAAACTTTGCTGCTGCAGATGTTTTGCTGAGAATAGCACACCAAGCTTATCCAGGAGACCCTCACACATTGTAAAGGGTATCTCCAGATCTGCTGAAGCACCTGAAGCACATTTTCAGCATGCCGGTGGCTTGTTCCATCACTCATCTGGATGCTCATATGGCATTCATTGTAACTGGTTTGGATTTTATTTGTCAAGGGTGTCATCAGCCAGGTCTGAAGTGGATATTTGTAGTCCAGCTTGCATTAAAATATGCTTGCAGATGTGATATCAGGAAACTTGGACTGCCAGAAGTGCTAGTACATTGTGAATCTTGCACACATCGGCATACATAACTTTTCGTGTTTGCACATTTATAGAGTGTGAGCCCTTGTGTGGGATTTTCCAGTATCTCCCACCAGCTGGATCTTCCAATCCCACTGAAGTCATCAGAGATTGGAATGGCTCGCCACATCGGTAGCAGGGAAACTTCCATGACAGGCCTGGAAAATCCTAGCCCTTGTGGCTGACCTCCTGGTTAATATTGGGATACCCAAGTTGCCAAATTGTGCTGTCAATGATGACCTGCACCATACTCTTGCCTGGAAGCTAGCCAGAGGCATGAACCCTAGCACGAGCCCATTCTGATTAGCATCATGCTAATCAAAGTTTGTGCTATTTCCAGCCCTAGCAATAGAGCCATAGGTCACCTGCCTTTTGCGATTCTGGAGCGCTGTCTTTGAGATGTTGGATATGTTTCTGACCAAACCCTAAAAAGATCCAGAGGCAAATAAGTTGGGGGTCTGTAATAACTTGGACAGTCGCTGATAAAGGGTGACCACCAGGGAACAGGTCTTCCTCTAGCAAGCTGTAGACGCTTATCAGCACCTGATGCAACAACCTGAGAATCCTGGAAGACCCCACTGTCCGAATGATCTCTCATCAGTCAGCTGCTGCTGTTGTTGATGCTGCGGCTGGTTGCATTTGCCCTCATCCAAAGTCCAATCTAAGGCAAACAAAGCACAAGGCAACCTGATGCACTTCAGAAAACCTCCAAAGTGTAAAAAGCAAGCTCTTAGTGAAAGTACTGCGAACAAATAATTTCCACTAGGTGAGTAAGAGTAAGTAAGGAGTATTTAAAGCAATACTTCCGTGAATTTGAACCAGGCCCTTCAATTGCCGTTGCTTCTTGCCTTGCTTTTGCTGCTATTTCAGAGAGCCCTGGAAACCTATGGATATGTAATTATATTGAAAAGTGTGTTAAAGTCCCACTCCATTTGAGAGGTTAATATATGTGACTAGGCATCCTGCTTCTCCTGAGGGTTTTACGCAGAGGCAGCCTAACACACTTGACTTGAACACAGAGTTTGGCAGTTTGGAGTCAGTTTTCCGACCGGCTCACACATTTCCTGGTTTTCAGCCATATCCACACAGCCCTCCAGGTTAAAAGCTCTTGTTTGTGCTTGGGTCAAAATAATACTGTGAGTCTAGGATTTAAAAGCACTAGGAACTGGTTTAGAAACATAGAGGTAGGGGTAGGCTATTCGGCCCTTCGAGTCTGCACTGCCATTTACTATGCTCGTGGCTGATCATGTGGTTTCAGTATCCCACTCCCGCTTTCTCACTGTACCCCTTGATCACTTTAGCCTCAAGGGTTTAGTTGGGAATACTTACTTGCTAACTATCAATACAATAGCTAATCCTAAATTTAGAATGATTTGTGTTGGAATTCATAAAGTTACAAGTGAAAAATAAAAATCATTCACACAAGTAGAATTGAATGTGTGTTCCATTGTTTGTAACTGACTATTGCCATAAGTCTGGTCTGCACATTTCCATCAGTTGCCACAACCGGTTTTTGAGAACATTTTCTCGTCTTGAAAATTTGCATGGGGTGGAATTTGAAACTACTCCGATTCTGTGCTTTCGCAATATTCTGTAATCCTGCTCCTAATATGTGCAATATAACTATTAAGTTAAGATTCATTAAATGCAATGAAGACAAATATCTACTTCAGTGTCAAGTTAAGCAACAGATGGTGCTGTTTAGAACTTACAGGTAACCTGGTTCCAATTTCACATCACATATGTAAAACTTGCCATCTTGTTTGTTATAGTTACAGCTGAAGTTTGAAATGTGAATTGAGAGGTGGATGAGGTGTTGATCTGATTTATTCACTTCCAGGATTCTGGAATTCCATTTAGCCTACACAATGGGACTAATGTTGCAACAGGGGAGTGGGCCTTGTATTCACCAGGAGTTTATAATCAATACCAAAGATAGAACAAACTAAAAAGTTCACTGCTTCCAAATATGAGCTTGTAGCAGAAACCACCATTCAGTGGTGAAGTTGCAATAAAGATTGCCCACATTTATACAAAACCTGGTCACCATTCAGGCTTAGGTTGACAAGAGGCAAGTAACTTCATGCCACACAAGTCCCAGGCAATGACCATCTCCAACAACACAGAATCTAACCATTTCCCCTTGACATTCAATGCCATTACCATCACTGAATCCCCCACTATCAACATCCTGGTGGTTACCATTGACCAGACACTGAACTAGACTACCTTACTGTCTCTATAAGAGCAGGTCACAGGCTGGGAATTAACTAATATGTTCAACTGATTAATTAAGCAAAAATCTGGAATTGAAAACTTGCCTTATTAATAGCAACCAAGGAACGATTGTCCAGTGTCACAAAAACCCACCTGATTCGCTAATGGCTATGAAGGAAATCTGCTGTCCTAACCTGGTCTGGCCTACATGTGGCCATGATGTGGAGATGCCGGCTTTGGGCTGGGGTAAACACAGTAAGAAGTCTTACAACAGTCTCCTTTAATCTGGCGTTGTGAGATTTCTTACTACATGTGGCTCCAGAGAAATGAGTAAATTCCTAACTTCCCTCTGAAATGGCCTAGCAAGCCACTCAGTTCAAGGGTAATTGGGGATGGATCATGAATGCTGGCCTTGCCAGCGATGCCCACATCCCATGAAAGAATATTCTTAAAAAGTTAGGAATGTGATGGAATACTCTCAACTTTCCTGGATCAGTGCAGTTCCAACAACACTCAAGCAGCTCGATACCATCCAGGACAAAACAGCCCTCTTGATTGGCACCTTATTCACCAACTTAAACATTTGCTCCCTCCACCAGCAATGCACAGTAGCAACAGTGTGTACCATATACAGGATAGACAGCAGCAGCTCATCAAGCTACCTTTGACAGCACCTTCCAAAGCTGCTTCTTCTATCACCGAGGACAAGGACTGCCAGTGCATGGGGAAACACCACCTGCAGGTTCCTCTTTAAGTCACACTGACTTGCAACTACATTGCTGTTCTCTTATTGTTGCTGGGTCAAAATTCTGGAATTCCCTTCCCAAAAGCACTATGGGTGTACCTACACTAGATGGATTGAACAGTACAAGAAGGCAGCTCAATGTAATGAGGGGACAGGAGAAAGTAGGAAGCATGTGCTTCAGTCATTTGTATTTTGTCTTATGTTTTATGGAGTCTGCGTGGATCATAAGTTTTGCATCTTGAATTTGGTTAGGATAAGCATGATGTGTTTCACTTCAGGTATGATTAAAATGACCCACTAGGAAACTTTTATCAAACAAAGTTTATTTAAGAATACAGTTAACATGTATAGTAAGAAAATTAGCAAGAGCTTTTATCAGTTACAAACAAGAAACAAAAAAAACCACAGTAATGTTTAACTCCTAATGATTATATCTCAGATGTCTGAATCAAAACAGAAACCTTCCATGAAAAAACCCTTTAAACAAGTTCAACAGAGCAAAGTGTAATGCTCATGTGATACTGGAAATTGAGTCCTTTGGTTGAAGTCTGCAGACCTCTGGATTCACTCAGAAAACATGGAAGTCAAAACAGCTTCACAGAACCCCAGGAAGAGACTCTCTGGTGAAGCTACCAATTTCAGAATCCTTTCTGCAGAAAGGTAAGACTCGTTTTTCAGATAACCAGCAGAATTTCCAAAACAGCAGGGAGAAAGAGAAAACACTTCTTTTTAGCTCACTGACCTTTTTAAAAGACTAAATTGTAGCTCAGAACTGAAAATGAAAGAACTTCTGTCACCTGACCTGCCAACCAGTTTTTTTTCCCCTTCTAACAATGCACAGTTACAAAGGCACTTAAGGAACAATAAAAAGACATCAGGTAGCCCATCCAGCAACAATAATGACATTAGCTGTGGCTGTGAGATGCAGAAATCATGATTTAAAAAAAAACTTTCTTAAAGCTGCACTAACATCATACTAGTGACTCAGAAGAGATTACATTCTGAGGAAGAAATCAGATGACAGAAAGAGGATTAGGCTTGGAGGTACCATTACCATTGGTCCCTTCAGCCAACCAGTGCCTACCATCTTGATGATCCTCCTTCCCATAATGACCAGCATTGTGTCCTCCATAAAATATGCAGGTGTACACATCCCCATTACACTATAACAGGGATTACACTTCTAAAGTCCTTCTTTTGCTTGGGGCACTTTGAGATAGCTGTAGTGGTGAAAAATTTAAAATAAATCCTTTCTTATTCCTCCTCCAGTTCTTTCTCATTCCTCCCTTTTGTGCCACCTTCTCATGTAAGAGGGAATACAATATATCAGTCAGTGTCCTGCAATATGTTTGAATGTGTGTGCAAACTTTAAGTTATGCAAGTGGGACTTGCTGCGACACTAAAATAATATTATTTGGAGAGTCGAGTATTCATTGATCAAAAATTGGTCACCAAATTCTGCCACCTCACTGCAGTGGAAGTGTGGAGTGAACAGCTGGTGAGATCACACCCTATAGCATTGACCTCCACCACCACATGTTTCTACTGTCAACTGAGCATGTCTTTCCTAACCTCCAGATTAGGATGCAGAATGCCTCGCCTTCATTCCATCCCCTCAACCAAGGCTTCCAATGTTTTGTCTGAAAATCTTGTGCTTGTTGTCTCAAGAGCACCCAGAGGAAACCCACACAGACGTGGGGAGAACAATACACATACTGCATGCATGCAGTAAACAGTTGTGGATTAATTACACACTACAAGCACTATTTTGTAGATTAATTAAAATTTTCCCACTCCATACCATCAACCTGATACTAAGACTTACAAGTCTATATTAATATCCCTCTCCTTTATGATGCCAATTTTAATCATTGAGCCATGTTCTCCGTACATAAGAACATAAGAGCTAAGAGAAGGAATAGGCCATTTGGCTTCTTAAGCCTGCTCTGCCATTCAATAAAATCATGGCTGATCTTTTTGTGGACTCAGTTCCACTTACCCACCTGCTCACCATAACCCTTAATTCCTTTACTATTCAAAAATGTATCTGTCCTTGCCTTAAAAACATTCGATGCAGTAGACTCAGCTACTTCATTGGGCAGGGAATTCCACAATTCACAACCCTTTGTGTGAAGAAGTTCCTCCTCAACTCAGGCCTAAATCTGCTTTCCCTTATTTTGAGGCTGTGCCCCCTAGTTCTAGTTTCACCTGCAAGTGGAAACAACTTCCCTGCTTCTATCTTATCTATTCCCTTCATAATCTTATGTGTTTCTATAAGATCTCCCCTCATTCTTCTGAATTCCAATGAGTATAGCCTCAGTCTACTCAGTCTGTCCTCATAAGCCAACCCTCGCAACTCCGGAATCAACGTAGTGTATCAAGCATCTTCTGCACCCCTTCTAATGCCAGTACGTCTTTTCTCAACTAAGGAGACCAAAACAGTACACAGTACTCCAGGTGTGACCTCGCCAGCACCTTATGCAGCTGCAACATAATCTCACTGTTTTTAAACTCCATCCCTCTAGCAATGAAGAATAAAATCCCATTTGCCTTCTTAATTACCTGCTGACCGACTCCTTGATATTCCTGCACAAGAACACCCAGGTCCCTCTGCACAGCAGCATGCTGCAATTTTTTACCATTTAAATAATAGTCCATTTTGCTGTTACTCCTACCAAAATGGATGACCTCGCATTTACCAACATTCATACCCCATCTGCCAGACCCTCGCCCATTCACTTAGACTATCTATATTCCTTTGCAGACTTTCAGCGTTCTCTGCACACTTTGCTCTTCCGCCCATCTAATGTCATCTGCAAACTTTGACACACTACACTTGCTCCTCAACTCCAAATCATTTATGTAAACCGTGAACAATTGCGGTCCCAACACTGATCCTGAGGCACCCCACTAACCACTGACCGCCAACCAGAAAAACACCCATTTACCCCCACTCTTTGCTTTCTGTTAGTTAACCAATCCTCTATCCATGCTAATACATTACCCGTAACACTGTGTGCACCTTTATCTTATGTAGCAGTCTTTGGTGCGGCACCTTGCCAAATGTCTTCTGGAAATCCAGATATACCACATCCACAGGTTCCCCATTGTCCACTGCACATGTAATGTTCTCAAAGAATTCCACAAAATTAGTCAAACATGACCTGCCCTTCATGAACCCATGCTGCGTCTTACCAATGGGACAATTTATATCCAGATGTCTCGCCATTTCTTCCTTGACAATAGATTCAAGCATTTTCCCTTCTACGGAAGCTAACTGGCCTATAGTTACCTGCCTTTTGTCTACCTCCTTTTTTAAATAGTGGTGTCACATTTGCCACTCTTTACAACAAAGTCCTGAAGGAGTCAGTCTTCTAGTGGATTCTTTAAGCCTTTCAAATGTTCAGTGTTTCCAATTCATTTTCCAAGAATTATACTACAGACTTTTCAAGACAATACTTGAAATCTCCCGTGGTGGATGGTCTACGTTTTCAGTTTGATACTGCAGGACTCTTGTAATTATTACTTTAAACCTTCCTGGCAAACACACTACAGACTTCTATTTGCTCTCGCTCTGGAGCTCATTAAATGCTTTAGACCTCTTCCAGTGAAAAAAATTTAAAAGGTAAAATCCACAAAATTCCAATGAGCACATGTAGTTTGCACTTCAGAACTGTTTCATTCAATCTCCTTTCTATATTCGAACACGCCTGCAAACTTCTGCTTTCAATTGAATGGGCAATCAGTTCATTTATTTTTCAAGAAACTCAACTGTGTCCAAATTCACTGCTCTGATGTTTATCTAAACCCAAGGTTAACAATTTTACGTGAGAAGTATTTACAGACATTTAGTTCAGGATCTGACAGATGGAAAGTAAGAGGTTTCGGTGACAGATCAGAGATAAGCAAGAACCTTTTGTATTTAAATTGTATATGTACTGCACATGACTGGACATACAGGAGAAACTTCCAGGCCAATATTGGTACAGCTTGGTACACAGCTATCAATGGTGTAACCTGGCCTCCAATCCGATGTTCTGACATTAGTGGTGACAGCTTATTGTGGAGGGGATGTCACGCAAATCAGAAGTGATAAAAACCAAAAACATCAGGCGGTTCAGTAAGTTTCTTATTTTTGAATAAATAGCTGTGAATAGGTGTGGAAGTATCACTTGAGTGATAGTTTGCAGTGCAATGATATGAGACTGTCTTGGTCCTCCCATGCCGAAACTATAGTTAAGAAAGCCCACCAAGCCTCTATTTTCTCAGAAGATTAAGGAAATTTGGCAAGCCAGCTACAACTCTCACTAACTTTTACAGATGCACCATTGAAACTATTCTTTCTGGTTGCATCACAGCTTGCTATGGCTCCTGCTCTGCTCAAGACCACAAGAAGCCACAAAGAGTCGTGAATGTCCATCATGCAAACCAGCCTCCCATCCATTGACCCTGTCTACACTTCCCGCTGCCTCAGAAAAGCAGCCAGCACAATTAAGAACCCCATGTACCCCCGACATACTCTCTTCCATCTTCTTCCATCTGAGGTCATGTCCCAACAACTCGAGAACAGCTTCTTCCCTGCTCCCATCAGACTTTTGAATGGACCTACCTCGCGCTAAGTTGACCTTTCTCTACACCCTAGCTATGACTGTAACGCTACATTCGGCACTCTCTCCTTTCCTTCTCTATGTACGGTATGCTTTGTCTGTATAGCATGCAAGAAACAACACTTTTCACTGTGTACTAATACATGTGAAAATAATAAATCAAATCAAATCAAAATCAAAAGGTTTGGGTTTCAATATCATTTTATTGTTCCTTTTTCCCAGGGTAGATAATTCTTCCAGCTCTCTTTCACATTTAGGGAGTTAATTAAAAAAAACATGAATGCTGCTACTTGTAAGCTTAAGTGTTTTAGTCGGCTATAGAGCCAGCAGCTGAAAATAGCTTTGGCAGAGGCCGTACTTTCCCCGCTGCTGAGCTTTACCATGCACCTTCAGAAAATTGAAAGCACTTTTATTATACCTTGGCTTGGCTTTCAGTTTGATAGAAAATTGAACTAATTCAGTACCTGAATCAAGGCCAGTTTTATACCCTAGAGTAAATATGGATTCTTTGATTTTAAGTTACAACTAAGTAAAGCAAACAAAAGAAAATTGATGACAAATATTTTTATTCAGAAAGTTAAGATAAGAAAAACATATTTAGTTACATTTTAGCTGAATGATTTATTTAAAGGCACAAGAATAAAATCTATATCAGCTATTAAATAAGTATTAAAGTGTACAATCTCTGCACTTTTCTCTATATTTTCATCACATTATTTATATGGAGAATAAACGCTGACTGATGATGTGCTATTGGAGTTTGAATGATTAGATAAATCAGAAGATTGAACTGGTGTTTATTAGTCACACATTCTTAACTTTCATAGTTAGAAGGCACGCATTTTTTTTAAATTAAAAATTACACATTCTCTGTTTTTGAGCTTTCCCACTGGTGTCTATTTCTTCCATTATTGTTGGGGCAGCATGGTGGCACAGTGGTTAGCATTGCTGCCTCACAGCTCCAGGGACAATTCCCAGCCCGAGTCTGTGTGGACTTTGCACATTCTCCCCATGTCTGCATGGGTTTCTTCCCCGTGCTCCGGTTTCCTCCCACAGTCCAAAAGACAAGCTGGTTAGATGCATTGGCCATGCTAAATTCTCCCCCAGTGAACCCAAACAGGCAACTCAGGGATTTTCACAATAACTTCATTGCAGTGCTAGTGTAAGTCTACTTATGACGCTAATAAATAAAGTAGACTAATAAATTAAAAATAAATTAGGTGAGCTTTTTGTGCGATACAATATCCCGTCATGAATTTTCTTTAATTGCAAACTTATAGATTAGCATATTAAAATACTTCCTCTAGAATTTTCTATTTCTAATGCAATTAACTCTACTTCTAACTGCAGCAGGCGACGGTGCAGAGGGACCTCGGGGTCCTTGTGCATGAGTCACAAAAACCCAGCCTGCAGGTGCAGCAAGTGGTCAGGAAGGCTAATGGGATGGTGGCCTTCATAGCGAGGGGGATTGAATATAAAAGTAGGGAGGTCTTGCTGCGGCTGTATAGGGCATTGGTGAGGCCGCAGCTGGAGTACTGTGTGCAGTTTTGGTCGCTGCACTTACGCAAGGATATTTTGGCCTTGGAGGGAGTGCAGAGGAGGTTTACTAGGCTGATACCGGAGTTGAGGGGGTTGAACTATGAGGAGAGGCTGAATAAACAAGGCTTGTACTCGTTAGAGTTTAGAAGAATGAGGGGAGATCTCATTGAGACGTATAAGATGATGAATGGGATGGATAGGATAGAGGTGGAGAGACTCTTCCCGCTCAGAAAGGACAGTAGGACTAGGGGGCACAGCCTCAAGATAAAGGGGGGGAGGTTTAGAACGGAGTTGAGGAGGAACTTCTTCACTCAAAGGGTGGTGAATCTCTGGAATTCTCTGCCCATTGAAGTGGTGGAGGCTGCCTCGCTAAATATTTTTAAGACGCGGGTTGATGGGTTTTTGATAAGCGAGGGGATTATGGGTTATGGGGAGAGGGCGGGAATGTGGAACTGAGCCATGACAGATCAGCCATGATCTTATTGAATGGCGGGGCAGGCTCGAAGAGCTGGATGGCCTACTCCTGCTCCTATTTCTTATGTTCTTATGTTCTTATATCATTTTCCTCCATTATTGATAGCATCTTTATTTGCATTGTTAGTTTTCCTTAGGCCAATTCTGGGCAAATTCATAATCAGAATAGGTGAACATTTAAAACAAAGAACAAAGAAAATTGTAGCACAGGTACAGGCCCTTCAGCCCTCTAAGCCTGCACACACCATGTTGCCTGACTGAACTAAAACTCCTGAAGCATAAACCCTTACAAGCATATATTATCACAAAATAATGGGTGTTGTTACAGTCCCCACAGAGACCAATAACATTTTAGGGAAAGATTAATTCCCTAGTGACCAACATAAAACATTGCCAAAAAAATTCACATTTTACTGTAACAAGCAAACTAAACTAAGCATAGATTAAACAGAACTTAACTGGTAACTAATAGACCAAAGTAAAGCAAAGGTACTTTCATATCAACTAATTAATGGAATTGAAGTATATTGTACAAAGTATTTTCACTTTATGCCACACTTCTGGCAGATGCATAGCAAAAGTATATTACGACCCAAGCTAATTCCAGCTTCCAGCTTACTTCTCCTTGCCACACTAGGTCAAGTCATTCAGTGTCCCTCAAAAATCGTTCTACTCAGCCAGAGCATTCCAAAACAAGCTTCCACCAGCATTGCTCCCTCGATGACTCCTTTGTTCTAAAATCTCAAAAGTCTTATCAGTCCCATTATCTTCCTTTCAAACAGAACGCCAACATGTACAAACATTCTGCTTAGGTGTTAACACAAAACAGTCCCCCCCTGCTCTTCACAGCAGCGGTTCACATGGGTTACACCAGTGGACGCACACCACAAGCTGAAGCAGCCTCAAGTTGTCACCTCCCCATGCCACTGACAAAAAGCAGTCCTTTAAGCAACGAAGCACCCATTCCCACATTGTTTGCCATGAATTCATGTCTTCCCATTTATCACAAAACAAGTTCAAAGACAACATGCCTCCAAATGCCATAAATTGGATGAAGAGCTGCTTCCTCATTCAGCAGTAAACCCTCTGTCTTGTTTCTGGGTCCAGAAAAGTAGCTGTCCTTTTCTGAATCACGGTGTGAAAATATCGCTTGTATTTCAATAGGTTTAGATTTGAATTTCTTTATCCATGACAACCAGATCACATGGGCCTGTTTCCAGGGAGAGTTAGTATGATCACCATCCCCCTACTCAGAGCATTCTGTTTCACTGTAAGCTAAAGGAAATCATAACTGTTGTTTAAACTTCAATGATCATATTGGTGTTGATAGATTTATTCAAAGTTAAAAAGAATTTTGATAAGATAGAAGGGGGAATCTATTTTCATTGAATGATAAATCAGTAGCCAGAGGGCATAAAATTAAGATTATCACCAAAAGAACAAAAGAAGCAACTAAAAGTTTTTTTTTGTTTCAGAGAAGGATGTTGAGCCATGGAAGATCTATCTTAGCCTTGGCCTTAAGGTGCACATTGATTACTACCCAAGTACTCTCCAGTACAGTGGCAACAGTGAAATGCCATGACAAGAATAATAGCAAAAGGAGACATGCATGTGTGGGCTCCATTCGTAGCAGTTGCACTTTAATCAGATTGAGCGACACTCCCTCAGGTGGGGCTTTCACCTGAGTGAAGGGCAGAAACCCTGTCTCCAGCTAATTAATGCTCCTCAGAGTATTAAATGGCTATGAAGCTTCTGTGATCAGCAGGAGTGCGTTCCCCAGGAAATCTTCAGGCGGAGGGGCAGGAAACATTGGCATCCAAAAAAATCCTGCCTTGTGACCAGACGGCTGAGTCTGCCTCTGCACAGATGCCAGAGGAGCCATCACAGGCGCCAAAATCCACATATGTTAGTTAAGAGCATCTTAGCAATCAGCTATCTATGTAAGCAGCCTGCATCAATCTCTGCTGGAGCCAGAGATTGCAACATGTAGATATTGTGGGAAAAAGAAAAATAAGACTTTGTGGTTACACAAGGGTATGGCTGTTCTTGTGTGACGAAATGTTGTGTTGTTGAGTATCTGTTTTATGGCTGGCCCACATAAGCATTATCCTCAGGCAACTCTTTATCCAGTTTATGGCATTTGGAGGCAAGTTGTCTTTGAACTTGTTTGGGAAGACATGAATTCATGGCAAACAATGTGGGAATGGGTGCATGGTTGCTTAAAGGACTGCTTTTTGTCAGTGGCATGGGGAAGGTGACAACTTGAGGCTGCTTCAGCTTGTGGTGTGGGTCTACTGGTGTAACCCATGTGAACTTTGCACTAATAAGGGGTAGCAGCACCTGCTTGAAGGACCTCATTCTCTTTTTACCTATGTTGTTGTGCCAATGTGGACCATGCCTCTGACTGTTCACCCTCCCCCTTCAGAATTTCCTGCAGACACTCACTGATACCCTTGACCCTAGCAACAAACCATCCTGATGTCACACCTGTAGCCACAGAAACATCTCTCTGCTCCCCTTACAATAGAATCCGCTATCACCATTTCTCCCCCACTCTTTTTTCTTCCACTTTGTGTAGCTGAATGACTCATGGTGCCATGGACTTGGCTGTTGTTGCATTCCACTGAGAAACCACCTCCCCGAAAGAAAATCCAAAACAGAAAATCTGATGAAGAGGGAAATGGACCAGGCATTTCGAGGCTAATGCTTTTATTCTGCCTGGCAGTCACCCAATCTTTGTTTGACTGTGCACTCTTTACCTGTGAAGTGTATAGCGGTATGGATGCTTTGTTACATTTGTACAGGGTGTTGGTGAGGCCATACCTGGAGTATTGTTTTGGTGTCCTTATCTGAGGAAGAATGTCCTCGCTATAGTGGGAACACAGCAAAGGTTTACCTTGCTAATTTCTGGGATGGCAAGTCTGTCATATGAGAGACTAAATTGATTAGGATTATATTCACTGGAGTTTAGAAGAGTGAGATGGGATTTCATAGAAATGTATGAAATTCTAACAGGGTTAGATAGGGTAGATATAGAAAGAATGTTCCCAATTGTGAGGGAGGCCAGAACTAGGTTGGGGATAAGGAGTAAACCTTTTAGGACAGAGATAAGGAGAAATTTCTTCACCCAGAGGATGGTGAATGTGTGGAATTCACTACCACCGAATGTAATTGAAGTCAAAACATTGTCTGATTTCAAAACAAAAATTAGATACAGTTCTTGGGGTTAAAGAGATCAAGGGATATGGGGGAGAAGTGGGGATCAGGATACTGAATTTCATAATCAGCCATGATCCAAATGAGTTGCAGAGCAGGCTTGAAGGGCTGAATGGCCTACTCCCACTTCTAGTTTCTATGTTTCTATGACCACCTCACTATATATGCTAGCCATGAAGATCTCAGCCTGCTCCACAGTGACACTAGCTACAGCTCCAGATCCAAAATGTAGGTTTTGAGAAGCTGCAGCTGGAGTCATTTTTTTGTAGACATGGTTGCCCTGGACACTGGGAGCATTCCTGACTTTCCACACCATTCAGGAATATTCCACATGGTTGTGCTGCCCTGCCATGACTTACCCTTAAATTACTCCCTTTGCTATGGGGACTTCCTCTAGTTTACAGAAAATTAAATATATACTAGGGACTTTACTTCTTATACCTTAAACACTAACTAATCTAAAGACCAATTTTTACTTTAAAGATTGGACAGTGGAAAGACTCAGTAGGTCCTACTTATCAAGGCTCCTCTTGCACAGGCTCCTGGTCTCACTCGATGAACTTATGTTTCCCCTGTGCTGTCACTGCTAGATGTTTTCAAAAATCACCTCCCTCGTGCAACTTTTCAACTCCGGTCTCCTGGAGGCTGAAGAAAATAGAGAAAGATAAAGAAAAGACCATGCCCTTCTGCTCCTTACTAAACTCCCTTCTCCCCAAACTCGCAGAGTTTCCACTCAGTACCAGTGCCTCCAAAACATTCTTTTTGCAGTCAATGCACTCAAATTATAATGCTGTTCTGACATTTTTCTGGGGTGGCACGTTAGCACAGTCATTAGCACTGCTGCTTCACAGTGCCAGGGACCCAGGTTCAATTCTGGCCTCGGATCATTGTCTGTGCGGAGTCTGTACATTCTCCCTGTGTCTGTGTTTGTTTCCTCCGAGCGCTCTGCTTTCCTCCCAGGCTCCAAAGGTTAGGTGGATTGGCCATGCTGAATTGCCTGTTACTGTCCCAGGATGTGTAGGTTAGGTGGATTATCATGGTAAATATATGGGATTAAGGGAATAGGGTGAGGGAGATGCCTGGGTAAGATACTCTGTCAGAGAGTACTGCACACTCAATGGGCCAAATGGCCTTTTCTGCAGTGTAGAGATTCTATGATTCTATGATATTGCCTGTCACGTTTGAGATATTTTCATCAAAAATTCCAGAGCCATATTTGTTCTCTCACATTCTAAACAGTAAAGCTCAAATGAAACTGTCTCTGCTTTGAACCTTTTCTTAAAAATCCATCATTTAGATTCAAATATTACCATCATGCTATGTGTCTCAATTAAACCTAGACAACTTCTGTTTTGATTTTATTTGATTTGATTTTATTATTGTCACATGTATTAGCATACAGTGACAAGTATTGTTTCTTGCGCATTATACAGACAAAGCATACCATTCATGGAGAAGGAAAGGATACATCACATAATGTAAGGGGCGATTCTCCCAAAAAAATCTATATGCTGAATTTGTGTGAAAACTGGAGTAACTCATGCTGATTTTTTAACTTGATTTTCAACATGAATCTCCAACATCTGAGCAGTGTAGAGTGCCCTAGTAAGATTCACTCTGAAACCAGGGATGGGCCTATCCCTGCTGGAAAGGCCAGCAGCATAGTGCTGAATGGGCCACTGTGCATGCGCCAATCTGTCAGAGTGGAGATCGGTACATGCACAGTAGCCCAACACTGCCGGCCTCTCGATCGCTGACCAACCCAATCATTGGCCAGCCCTGCAAACAGCCCCCCCCATCGCTGCCAACCTGGCAGTGCTAACCTGTGCCAGGGCAATGCATAGGGGCAGTGCCAGAAGGCAGTGCTGAGGCACTGTCTTGCCACATCCCTCTCCCCCAGAGGCTCTACTCACACTTTTGCCTGTCAGGTGATCCTCACATCAGGTTCACGACTTAGCGAACCTATTGTAAACCACGTTGACGTGAATATGTGGTGGGGGAATCCATATCTGGTAAGGGGGCATATTAATTATATTAAAACCTATTAACATGTATGTAAACCAGGTTCACACCCATTGTGGGCATAAACCTGCTAACATCACCAACAAGGGCTGTTGAGAATTGGAATTCACAATCTTGCTGATGAGATTTGTGATTTTAGGCTTTTTTTAGATTATGAGCCCCCATCACCAATCCCATGGACGGTGAACACAGGCTCAAGATCCCTCCCATAGTCTTCAGGTTCAGTGAGGTGAACAAATGGCTACTGGTTTGGGAGACACTAGTTGCTACTGTGACTTCAATGTTAGCTTTGTCACTCTCCTCCCCACCCGCCCCACCCCAGATAGTGTTCGAAAGTAATACCATTTCATCCTCTTTGGAGCAGCTTTGGCAGGTATGTGTCAATTTCCTTATCTCTCCACTTTGAAGTTACCCCTTCTATAGCTCCATTGTTTTCTCTAGTCACATATGTAAACACTTGTTTTTCCACTGATATACTAAACTGCATCTCATCATTTCTCCAAATGTCTGCTTCTAATCAACTCCCTGTTTTATTTTCTTTTATCTGTTGTTTCATTTTGTTTTTAATCTTAATTTTCCTCCGTTCTGAACAAGATGTAGTGGTGACCTAGAACTAAGTGCCATCAGCGTGCATATAAAGCCTCACGTGTTTTCAGATTATGACACTGAGGGACAGCGAGTAGATGAGAAATAGGAAGGATCAAGGACAAATACTTGGGTGACACCAGATGTACAGGACGTGGAGAGAAGAAAAGCAATTGCTGGTGATTTTCTGGCTCTTTGTTAGCTGCCTTTTGATTCAAGGATGGCATATATTTAAGGTCATACGTCTCTGCCATTGCTTTTCCTGTGGCTGAACAGGCCAATTCTTTAATCCACAAATCATTGAGCACATGAGGCAGGATATCCCGTAATGGATTCTGCAAAATTTGCTTCTTTTTCTTTCCTTTTCAGCTCTGTCTCTCATTTCACTGTCTCTCTGTCTCATCGTTAAGATGCTGTAACTCAAAGCATGATGCAGCTTTAAGGACAAGTTGTCACCATTTTGAATGATTGAAACCAAGCTCCTCCCAGACATTAATGCCAATGCTGTTGCTCCTCAAGAAGAGCTTCAGAATGTCTTTGAAGGCTTTGAAATCTTTCTCCTTCAATGGGGTGCTGACCATTTGGGATTGGAGAAAAGAGGACCTGGCAGTGGGGAGATGCTTTATGACCATCTGGACACGGTGCCCTGACTATCAAAGTTGATCTTGCAGGAGTTTTGCCTGACTGCCTGTGAAGCTGGCTTCAAGAAGGACACTAGCGTTTGTTCAACAGTCCTTCTTTGAACTCAGACGCTGCATTCGAGACAATGCTGATGGAATTTCTCTAGCACTGTGTCACTGATACACAGTTCAGGTCTCACTGCAGTAAAGAGCTGTGGCGATGACAGCTGCTGTGTCCATAACTTCTGTTGACTTGTGGAGGTTTTTTTCTGTAAAACACTCAATGCCATATGTTGTAGAAGGCTGAGCTGGTGCAGTTGATTCAGTGTTGGATCTTCTTGATAGTGTCTTTTGAGAGAGATGACTGCCAAGCTGTGGGAAGTGCTCTAAATATTCCAGAGTCTTTCCTTCAAAATAAATGTGAGGTGTAATATTTGATTGACTAGGTGTGGGTTGGTATGAGTTTTGGTTTGGAAACATTCAAGTTTTTGGCCCAGTTTTTTGTACGTAGATTGGAAGAGATTGAATGCAGCTTGCTAATCTGGTGCAAAAGTTGGCAATAACAATGCAGTCATTGGCAGACTGTAGATCATGTAGCCAGTTTGGTTTTGGTATGGAAGTTACTGAGGTTTAAGAGCTTTGTAGATGATATTTAATACAGACACCAGAGGTTAGTTAACCTTTGATGAGGTGAATAGCCACTATCAGGAGATTGTAAATAATATGGGTGACTATCATGCAGTTTCGCTTGATGCCAGTTTGGATTTTGAAGACATGTGTTTCAGATCTCCTGCTCATGACAGTTGCAGTCATACTCATTGCAAGTAGTTGCAAGATGGTGATGATGTTTTGTAGACATCCTTTGGAGCATGATCCACAGATCTTTGTGATTTACTCAGTCAAACACTTTAGTCAATTTGATGATAGCAATGAAGAATTCTTGGTGTTGTTTTTCAGCATTTGTCTTGGTTTTGCCTGGCAAGAAAGACAATGTTGGATGTTCCTATGTAAGTTGTAATGACATACTGTTGCTGGGAGGACTTTCTCAGCCACAGGAAGCAGTTGATTCAGGAGAAGGCATATCAGGACTTTCCCTGCTATGGACAAGCAGGAAGTACCTTGCTAGTTTCTGCAGCCTGATTTATCTCCCTTCTTGAAGATAGTTACAATTGCTGCATTTCTGAAGTCAGGGCAAATTTTTCCTCCCAATGATGCATTGATCTGAGCAAAAGCCTCTGAAGACCTCAGTTAGAATACCATCAGGACTGCAGCTTTGTTTTTCATCCTTTTGATTGCTTGTTGCAGCTCCCCCATTAACAGTGACTCACCAATGAATCCTACCACAGGATCTTGGGGGACAACCCTGGAGAGTGACAGCTGCTGGTTGAGCAGTTGTTGACAATGTTCTTTCCAGCATTGATGGATAGCATCGCCATATTTAGGAGGATAAACACCATCTCTGGTGAAGGGGTATTTTGCTCATTTGGCCTTGATGTGAAGATGGTCCTGGTGGCTTCCCATATCATCGTGATTCAAAAATACTGCATGTCATGATGGTAATTCTCTGGCTACAACTGAATGGATGGTTACAGATGTAATCTGAGGTAGATTTTTAGTGACCACAGATTCAAAATAGGTTGCAATAAGTGTAACCATATTAAGAAGGTTCATAATTGTATCATAATTTTAATGATTACTGTGTGTGCACAAATATTGTGTTAAAATTATAAATTGTAAAATTGTAAATTGTAAGTATTCACTGGAGAAATAAAAAGTCAGTAAAATATGAATTCTCTGAATGTTTAAACTGTATCGTGTCACAAGTATGCTTACATTAACACTGCAATGAAGTTACTGTGAAAATCTCCTTGTTGCCACAGTCCGGCGCCTGTTCAGGTACATTAAGGGAGAATTTAGCAATGCACTTAACCAGCGTACCTTTCAGACTGTGGGAGGAAACTGGAGCACAGACAGGCAAACACAAGGAGGACATGCAGATTCCACACAGTGATCCAAGGCAGAATCGTACCCGGTCCCTGGCATTGTGAGGCAGCAATGTTAACCACTGTGCTGCTGTGCCGGCTCAGAACAAAAAAGGGTGAAAATACTTGTTGAACTAAATGCCTGACATCCTATTTTTTTCTAATGGCGAAAAGATTTACTCTGATTGTAAGGTGAATAAAACAAAGGACTTTGTGTTGGAAATTTAGCAGGTGAAAACAATTATAGCGTTCATCTGAAGATTGTTTACCCATTATTCTTCAAAGATGATTGTTTTTATTCAACTTCCTATTGGTTACACATTATTGCTTTTTATGGTTTCCTTATTATTATAAGGGGGTCATGAAGAGGTTTCTACAAAGCAACATCTCCATCTTTATATCTAACATACTTGATTTTGGAATTGATAGTAGATGGAGACTATTCCATTGGGCTATTTCACTTAAATCTTCAAGGCACAATTGGCATTTTACAATAATTGCAAGATAAGACCCAAAATGGAATGTGAAATACTTTATCAAACTTCATGTTGTTTCATGCCTACTGCAGAACTGAAAATCGCAAGGCTAGCAAAGTTCATCCAGTGATTTTGTTTTTCTTTTGCAGGATATCAAGCAGGCTTGATGTACAGACATGTGCTTCACCTCAGAAAACTGTCCTGTGATTTTCTTGCTCTAACCCATTATAAGTGATGAAAATGCCAGTGAACATCAAGGATAGATGGTTAGACTCCCTCTTGTTGGAGATGGTCATTGCCTGATATTTGTATGATATAAATGTTGTCCAGGTCTTGCGGTATGTGTGATGTGAAGATAACGGCGTTAGATTGAGGTGGACACACTAAAGAGTCTCACAACACCAGGTTAAAGTCCAACAGGTTTACTTGGAAACACAATCCTTCAGAGTGCTTCTCCTTCATCAGGTGACTGTTCACAAACACAGCACATATCAGCAAAGACACAACTGCAAGATAATTACAGATTGGATATGAAGAATGGTTGAAATGTGAGTCTTTACAAGTAATCAAGTCTTTATAGATACAAACAGTGTGGGTGGAGAGAGAGATAATCATATGTTGAAAAGGTGTGAATTGTCTCAAGCCAGTACAGTTAGTAGGATTTATTGTATATGGGCATAGTTACTTGAGGAATTGCAAATGAAAACATTGTGTTACTGTTAGCAAATATCTCAAATCTCACCTTTTCATGGAGGGACGGTCATTGATGAAGCAACTGAAAAATTAGGGATGGTCAGGAAATGCCATTGATTCCCACAGCCTATGATTTTTTTGAAGAAGAAGGTAATTGGGTCCAGGACATTCCTTGAGGAATTCATGCAGTGATGTCCTTGGGGCTGAGATGATTGGTTTCCCTCAGTGATAACCCATCTCCCTTTGAGCTAGATGTGATTCCGGCCAGTAAAGAGTATTCTCCTTGTTTTCATTGACTTCAGTTTTATCTGGGCACATTAATGGCACTGTCAGTAAAATGCTGCCTTGATGTCCGAAAGGATGCAATCCAAAAGAATCTACGAACCAAAAATATGATAAAGAACTGTCGGTATGGATTTCAACAAGGAAGGTCACGCTTGATAATCTTATTGAATTCTTTGGTGAAGTGACAGTAAAAGTAGGCAATGTTAATGTAATGGATGTAATGTACTTGGACTTACAAATACATTCAATAAGGCATTGGATGGTAGACACAAAACTAAAGGTGCAAGTGATAGATAGAATGGATAATGAACTACCTACTCAACAGAAAACAGAGAGTTGGGGGTTAAAGGTAGATGGGTGTGGGGATAGTGGGGAATGGTGTTCTACGTACTGGGATCGCTGTTACTCACCATTTATATCAATGATGTGCATCTGAGAATTGTATGTACTGCACAAAAATTTGGTGGCAACATGAAATTGGGCACAGTAAGAAGGAAAGCTGTGGCAAAACACAAGAAGGTACAAATGAATCTGCAGAATGGGGTGTAAATGGAAAATTAATTTCAATATAGTTAAGTTGGAGGTCATAAATTTTGGTAGGAGATATGAGGACCTACTGACTGAAAAATAAAGGGAAGAAATGTGTTTACATAGCAGTACCTCTGGCAGGGCTGCATAGAATTCTGTTGGTTCCCCAGCAGCAAGCTGCACAGCTACATGCACGTCTGCAGATGCTCTTTCTACAAAAGGCAGAGAGGATAACCTGATAGAAATTATGAAGGGATTTAAAAGGGTAAACATAGGGAAGACATTTCTACTGGTTGGCCCTCCAAAAATGGAAAGCACAATGATAAGGCAGTCATCAATAATCCAATGAGGAATTCAGGAGAAACTCCTATAATCAGGAAGTGGTGAAAATATGGAATTCATGATCAAACGGATTGGCTGAGATGAACAGCATATAAAAATTGAAGGTGAGTCTAGGTAAGAACAAGGGGGGAAAGAAGACATATTTTAATAGGATAAGATGAAGTAAGATGGGAGGTAATTCTTCCTCTTTCATCCATTGGGAAAAAGATACAAATGTCTGAAAACGTGTACCAACCAACTCATGAACATCTTCTTCTCTGCTGCCGTCAGACTTCTGAATGGTCCTATCATATTAAGCTGATTTTTCTCTTCACCCTATCCTTTCACTTCTCCCCTACATACTCTGTGAATGGTATGTTTTGTCTGTATAGCGCACAGAAAACAATATTGTTTTCAAGTTTAAAGTTTATTTATTAGTCACAAGTAGGCTGACATTAACACTGCAATGAAGTTACTCTAAAAATCCCCCAGTCGCCACACTCCAGCACCTGTTCGGATACACTGAGGGAGAATTTAGCGTGGCCAATTCACCTAATCGTTTGGACTGTGGGAGGAAACCGGAGCACCCAAAGGAAATCCATGCGGACACAGGGAAAATGTGCAAACTCCACACAGACGTTGACCCAAGCCGGGAATCAAACCTGGGACGCTGACATTGTGAGGCAGCAGTGCTAACATGCTAATGAAGATGCCACTATGCCGCCCTGTACTAGGACCACTGTTGTGATCCCAATACATGTGACAATAATAAATCAAATCAATCAATTCTATTTAATTCACATGGCTAGAGCGAAAAATTGTAAAGGTTGGTATAGATCTGCTGGGGTGAATGGCCTGTCCTGTTCAGTAAATTCCATGTAATTCTAAATATCTAAGTCATCCAGACTTGTGAGTGAACTCGAAATACTCTCCTGAATCAACTGAAGGAAAAATAATCTACAAATCCGCAGCCATTAAAATGAGGTCTTGACCAATCTGGAATCCAAGGAAAAATGAAGGATTGATTAACGTATTTATGGTAAAGGAAGGTTTTACTGGCATGCACAACCGCTGTGACGAAAAGAATAACATACTTTAGTAGCAGTGCAGTGAGAGAAGAGTTCTTTTTCAGGGTTGTAAACTAAACAGTTCTAGTTAAGTTTTTTTCCCTTTGGGTGGGGTGGGGGTAAGGCAGGGAAAGCTGGCAGGACCACCAGTCAGTTGATTGCTGACAGGGGCCACACAGAAGTGAAAACCCAAACCAGCTGTGGTGTGGAGCATGGTCAGCAAGACGCAAAGGTGGAACTGTGGAAATATCCGAAGAGAAAGGCTGATTACAAACTATTTGCCGAGTATTTGCTGCATGACTGCAACATAAGCCTCCCCGTCAGAGGCAGCCTGGAAACTTCTTCATCTTTCCTTCATATGTGTGGCTCTTTTCTATTTTCCATCACACAGGCAATCAAAAGGAGCAAAGGCTTTGAAGTGCCTCCAAATGAAAATGCTAAAAGGCCCAATTCTTTCCAGCTGCTTGCCTCAACTCTGGTGATCATTAACTAAGTGATCTAATTTGAGTTAATATTTATCCAGTGCTTTGTTTGAAACTAAGATCTCAGTAAAAGATTTGATGTGTGAGTAAATTAGAGTGAAACTCTCGAGAAAGACGATTATATTTGTTCTTGCTTTGACGTACTTGCAGTAGTTTGTTTTTAAAATTAAGTCATGGAATCACAGATATAATGACCCTGTTGGACCAGAGTTTGGAACAATGAAACAAGGGACTTGGCTACCTTTGGTATTTTCTCCATTGTTGAAATGATTTAAGGTTGCTGCACTGTGCACTATTCTATCAGTGAGAGCACAGGAAACTCCTAGTGGTCCATTGCTACTTGTATCAACCATTTGGAAACATGTGAGGATTCGAAACTGACTCAGTTCCGCTTCTGCGATGAATATGCTTGTGTTCAGCAGCAGATCAGGAATTCATTATATTTGATGGGAATCATTACCCTGTTTCATGGCTTAAGTGAAAATTGCGAGGTTAGGAATTTATTAGTGTTTCTTTCTCTAAATGAACTGGTTGGTGGGTGAAGGGTATCATTTCTCTTCATTAAGGATCACAATGGAATGCACTGCCTGAAAGTGAAATTACTTCCAAACTGGAATTAGATAAATACTCATTTGGATAAATAAAAGTTTGCACGACAATAGGGAAAGAGCAGAGAGTATGACTAATTGAATAGCTATTTTAATGAACTGGCACAAGCTTGAAGGCAGAATAGTCTTTTTCCATGCTGTATCAAACTCGGATGTTTGAGCCCAGACGTTTGATAAGGTCAGAAAATTGGCGCAGGGATCATATTGTCCAATTAACCCATAGCCATTGCTTCTGTTGCAGGTAGCATTCCACCCCAGGGGACCCAATATCTTGAGAGATTATCACCAAGTAAAGCGTGCCAACACTACTTAAAGCTAGCCTGCAGCTCTTAAAAGGGAGGTGCTTCCTGGTTGCGGAAGCTGCTTAGACAAGTTTGCAGAAGGAAGTGTGAGAAAACATACAAAGTTATGGCACAACATGGGAGGCAGTGGACTCCAAAATGTCCCAGTGCTACACTAGACACCATGCCCAAGGAGGTATAGAAGAGATTGCCATCTCTCTGTAGAGGGCCAGGATACTCTCTGGTCAAACTCTCAGAAAGCAGTGGGAGCAGATAGCTCTGGTGGTCAATGCCAGAAATCAAGCTCTATTGCCATAAGTGATCAGTAAATGCATCTTCAAATGGCATAACCTACCAACCGCACCACTAACCTCACATACTTCTCATTTAATCATACCTCTATCATCCATCGACCAACCATCTGTATCAACCATGGCTCATCTTCTGTTTCTTTTTCCCAATGGAAGAAGCTGGAAGAGAATATGTCGGGGTTGTGTGGAGTCCTTGATTATGCTGGCTGCTTTTCCAAGGCGGTGGGAAGTGTACATGGTGTCAATGGATGGGAGTGGTTTGAGTGATTGACTGAGCTTCATACACAACTCCTTATAGTTTCTTGCGATCTTGGTTAGAGCAGAAGTCATACCAAGCTGTGATACATGGGGAAAGGATGCTTTCCATGGTGCTTCTGTAAAAAATGGTGAGAATCATAGCAAACGTGTTGAATTTCCTTAGCCTCCTGAGAAAGTAGAGGCGTTGGTGGATTTTCTTAACAATAGCGTCAGCGTGTAGGGACCAGGACATGTTATTGGTGATCTGGACACCTAGAAACTTGAAGCTCTTGACCATTTCCACTTCATACCATTGATCTAGACAGCAGCATGTCCTCCACTATGCTTCCTGAAATCAATAACAATGTCCTTTGTTTTATTGACATGGTGGGAGAGATTATTGTCATTGCATCATTTCACCCAATCCTGTGGCTTACAGTCAAGAAGTCTTCACCTCGGGACCTACACCTCTGGTCCAGGTAATGTTACAGGCTTATAAACCCCTGCTGGCTGGTTCCCATTGGGTGAGCCTTTGCTCACTCTATAAATCAGCTCGTAATTTGGCCTTTGTGGTCATCATAACAAAAGACAACTCTTTATCTAAATTGGGGAGAAACTTCAGAGTGCTTCAGTGCAGAGGGATCTGGGTGTCCTCATGAATGGATCACAGAATACTAATTTGCAAGTATAGCAGATAATAAGGAAGGCAAATGGAACTTTGACATTAATTGCTAAAGGAATAAAATATAAAAGTAAGGAAATTTTGTTGCAACAATTAGTGAGACCACACCTGGAATACTGTGTACAGTTTTGGCCCCCTTCTTTGGGGAAGGATGTAGTGGCATTAGAGGCAGTTCAGAGGAAATTCACCAGATTGACTCCAGAAATGAGGGGCTTGTCTTATGAAGGGAGGTTGAGCAGTTTAGCCTCAGTTTAGCCTAATACTAAAGTTTAGAAGAATGAGCAGCGATCTAATTGAGGTATATAAGATGCTAAAGCGAAATGACATGGGAGATGTAGAGATGATGTTTCCTCTTCTGAGATCTGGAATGAGAGGTCATAGTGTTAGGATAAAGGGTAACAGATTTAAAACAAAGATTTGGAAATATTACTTTTTTCAAAAGGTTGTAAATCTGTGGAATGCACTACTGTAGAGTGTGGTGGATGCTGGGATATTGAGTAAATTTATGGAGGAGATAGATGGATTTTTGATTAGCAATAGAACATAGAACATAGAAAAACTACAGCACAAACAGGCCCTTCGGCCCACAAGTTGTGCAGAAGTTGTCCCTACCTACTAGGCTTACCTATAACTCTCTATCTTATTCAGTCCCATGTACTTATCCAAAAGTCTCTTAAAAGACCCTATCGAATCCGCCTCCACCACCACTGCCAGCAGCCGATTCCATGCACCCACTACCCTCTGAGTGAAAAACTTACCCCTGACATCTCCTCTGTAACTACTCCCCAGCACCCTAAACCTGTGTCCTCTTGTGGCAGCCATTTCAGCCCAGGGAAAAAGCCTCTAAAAATCTCTCGAACAATACCTCTCAACATCTTATACACCTCTATCAGGTCACCGCTCATCCTTTGTCTCTCTAAGGAAAAAAGACCGAGCTCTCTCAACCTATCCTCATAAGGCATGCCACCTAATCCAGGCAACATCCTTGTAAATCTCCTCTGCACCCTTTCTATGGCTTCCACATCCTTCCTGTAATGAGGTGGCCAGAACTGAGCACAGTGGGGTCTGACCAGGGTCTTATACAGCTGCAGCATTATCTCCCGACTCCTAAACGCAATTCCTCGATTGATGAAGGCCAGTACACCGTATGCCTTTTTAACCACATCCTCTACCTGCGAAGCTGATTTGAGCATCCTATGAACCCGGACCCCAAGATCCTTCTGATCTTCCAAACTGCCAAGAGTCTTACCCTTAATATTATATTCCGTCATCCCATTTGACCTGCCAAAATGAATCACCACACACTTATCTGGGTTGAAGTCCGTCTGCCATTTCTCTGCCCAGTCTTGCATCCTGTCTATGTCTCGCTGCAACTTCTGACATCCCTCCAAACTATCCACAACATCTCCAACCTTTGTGTCACCAGCAAACTTACCAACCCACCCCTCCACTTCCTCATCCAGGTCATTTATAAAAATCACAAAGAGCAAGGGTCCTAGAACAGGTTTACGGATTATGGAGAACAAGCAGGGGAAGGTGGAGATGAGGCCGAGAAGAGATCAGCTATGATTGTATTGAGGCCGGAGGGACAGAATTGCCTACGCCTGCTCCTATTTCTTATGTACTTACGTTCTTCTGTTCTCTCCAGTGAGATTGAGTGTCTTGGGCTACAGGAAGATATAGACGAGATGGTCAAATGGGCAGATAAGTGGCAGAAGGTCATTTAACCCTCAAAAGTGTGAGGTGATACACTTTGGAGGGAGTAACTTGACAAGGAAGTATACTATGAAAGGTCTGACACTGGGAAGTTCCAAAGAACAAAGGGACCTTGGCACATTTGTGAAGTGGTGAAAAGGCGTACGGCACATTCATCTTTATTAATTGAGGTATAGATTACAAAAGCAGAGAGGTCATGATGGAGTTGTATTGAACTTTGGTGAGGCCACGACTGGAGTACTGTATGCAAATCTGGCTGCTACATTATAGGAAGGATGTGATCGCACTGAAAGGGGTGCAGAGGAGATTCGCCAGGATGTTGCCTGGGATGGAACATTTACGTTATAAAGAGAGGTTGGATAGGCTTGGGTTGTTTTCTCTAGAGCAGAGAAGACTGAGGGAGCAACCTGATTGAGGTGTTCTAGATTACGAGGGGCATGGACAGGGTGGGTAGGGAGCAGCTGCTCCCTTTAGTTGAAGGGTCAGTTACGAGGGGACACAAGTTAAAAGTGAGGGGTAGGAGGTTTAGGGGGGATTTGAGGAAAACGTTTCTACGCAGAGGGTGGTGATGGACTGGAGTGCACTGCCTGGGAGGGTCTCACGTTCTTTAAAAAGTACCTGGATGAGTACTTGGCACGGCATAACATTCAATGCTATGGGGCAAGTGCTGACAAGTGGGATTAGGTGGGCAGGTCAGGGCCTTTCTTGCATTGGTGCAGACTCAATAGGCTGGAGGGCCTTATCTGCTCTGTAATATTCTGTGATTCTTCCTCTTGCCATTGTAGTTGTTTTCTTAAGAGGAAAGGAACAACTAAATCCTTTTGTGGGCAGGAGAGAAAGTGTTAAGCTTGTTTAATAGCTGGGAGCTGAGTGAAGGTGACAGCAAAAGCCCAGACAGAAATTTTGAAAAAATCAGCACGTATCTCCAGTCAACTCATCAGATTACCAATATGAATTTCGAGGCCTGAGGCAAGAGTCAAGCTAACCTGTTGACAATTTCTTAACAAGGCTGAAAAATGCAGCTAGAAAATGTAAATGTAAAGGGAACTGATGAAAGGCTGCTGGATCGGTTCATCTAGGCTCTCCACACACTGAAGTACAACATTTGAGAGGACAAGCTCACAATATTCCAGCTGCAGATGCTGCCAGAGTATGTGAAGCCACAAGATAAAGATGATGACCACCTGAATAGCGAGCCTCCAATTCAACCAAAGGAATGGATTGATGCACCATCTTCTTTTATGTTTTCAGGAAAGATCTTCTGATATATTCTGAGGGGGACAGTGTTACTCTGTGCTTCACTTCAGCTTCAGATCTATGTGTGGAGTCTGCATGTTCTCCCCGTGTCTGCATGGGTTTCCTCCAGGTGCTCTGGTCTCCTTCTACATTCCAAAGATTTGTGAGTTGGGTAATTGGCCATGCTAAATTGCCCCTTAGTATCAGTAAATAGTGAGGTAAATAAATACGTGAGGTTACGGGGATAGGGCCTGGATGGGATTGTTGTCAATGTGCAGGCTTGAATGGCCAAATGCTTTCCTCCTCCACCATAGGGATTCCATGATTCCATCCATGGTTGTGGGTTTATTTCTCATCTTCTTCCTAATCTGAATGGTTGCGATGACTTTCTCTGGGTCCAGCCATTTCATGCTGTTGGAAGGTTCCTAGGTCTATTATGTTCTCAAACTCATTGTCATCTTCCAGGGTATGAATATTTTTGGTTTTTTTTCTTTCTCATTTGCAAATGAAACAGTCACAACAGAATATACAGCTGACAGGGTGAAAGACCTGCAGGAACCGTGGATGACGACATGAGTTCACATCCAGAAGGAAGTGTCCCCACATGTGTATCAAACTGTAGGGCACATGGAAAGCCCAGTTAAAGGGTAGAGATGTGCAGAACAAAGAAAGGAGATGATAAAGGAGTTACCTGAGTTAGGGCAACTTAGCGAATGAGAGTTGGCATGGATGGGGCATGGGGAATGCATGGGGGCTGATGGACTGGAGGGCTGTTTCTTGCCATGACACAGAGGTTGGGTTCACAAGGTTGAGAAAGGTTCTGGCTCTGCACACCTGACACAGGAGTGTAAAATCAAACTGAAGAAGTTCTCTCAGAAAGCGATCCAGGAGTGGCACAGCCAGGAAAATGTCAGTACTGACAAGGCTACTCCTTTGGGTGGCATGGTAGCACAATACTTAGTACTGCTGCCTCACAGCACCAGGGACCTGGGTTCGATTCTTTCTTAGGTGACCATCCGGGTAGAGTTGGCATGTTCTCCCTGTTTCTGCATGGGTTTCCTTTGGGTGCTCTGGTTTCCTCCCACAATCTAAAGATGTGCAGATTTAATGGATTGGCCATGCTAAATTACCCGTTAGTGTCCCAAGATGTGCAGGTTAGAGGGCTTAGCCATGCTAAATTGCCCCTTAGTGTCAGGGGAATTAGCAGGGTAAATATGTGGGGTTACGGGGAATGGGTCTGGGTGGGATTGTTGTCGGTGCAGACTCAATGGCCTGAATGGCTTCTGCCTGAATTGTAGGGATTCTATGATTTATTTCCAAAAGGAGTTTGATAAGGTGTCTCACAAAAGGTTGCTGCAAAAGGTTAGGGTGCATGGAGTTGGGGGTAAGGTGTTAGCGTGGATAGAGGATTGGTTGTCTAATAAGAAGCAGAGAGTTGGAATCAATGGGTGCTATTCTGGTTGGCAGTTGGTGACTAGTGGAGTGCCGCAGGGATCGTTGCTGGGGCCTCAACTGTTTACCATTGACATAGACGATCTGGAGGAGGAGGCTGAGTGTAGGGTAATGAAATTTGCTGATGACACGAGGATGAGTGGAAAAGCGAATTGCATGGAAGGCGCGGAAAGTCTGCAGAGAAATCTGGATAGGCTGAGTGAGTGGGTGAGGACCTGGCAGATGGAGTATAATGTTAGCAAATGTGAGGTTATCCACTTTGGTAGAAATAATAGTAGGAGGGATTATTATTTAAAGGGTGAAAAGCTGCAGCATGCTACAGTGCAGAGGGACCTGGGGGTCCTTGTGCACGAATCACAAAAACCCAGTCTGCAGGTGCAGCAGGTGGTCAAGAAGGCAAATGGGATGCTGGCCTTTATAGCGAGGGGGATAGAATATAAAAGCAGGGAGATCTTGCTGCAACTGTACAGGGTACTGGTGAGGCCACAACTGGAGTATTGTGTGCAGTTTTGGTCGCCGCATTTGTGAAATGATATATTGGCCTTGGAGGGAGTGCAGAGAAGGTTCACTAGGCTGATACTGGAGATGAGGGGGTTAGCCTATGAGGAGAGATTGAATAGTCTGTACTTGTTGGAGTTTAGAAGGCTGAGGGGGGATCTTATAAGAGACGTATAAGATAATGAAGGGGCTAGATAGGGTAGAGGTAGAGAGATTCTTGCTCCTTAGAAAGAATAGCAGAACTAGAGGGCACAGCCTCAAAATAAGGGGGGGGGGGGCGGGGGGCAGTTTAGATCAGAGTTGAGGATGAACTTCTTCACTCAAAGGGTGGTGAGTCTGTGGAATTCTCTGCCCATTGAAATGGTGGAGGCTACCTCGCTGAATATATTTAAGTCACGGGTAGATAGTTTTCTGATAGACAAGGGAATTAAGGGTTATGGGGAGAAAGCAGGAAAGTGGAACTGATCCACTTCAGATCAGCCATGGTCTTATTGAATGGCAGGGCAGGCTCGAGGGGCTAGATGGCCTACTCCTGCTCCTATTTCTTATGTTCTTATGATTCTCTGATTTCTCACTAGATGATAGTACCCTGCTAGCTAAATCCATAATAATCATATCTAAACCAATGAAAAAAGACAACATTACCTGTGCAGTGTGCCAACTCATTGCTGAGAGCAATGAATATCAAAGTGAGGATGAGGCACAACATTTTTTTCAAAAATTGTTTTATAGGACCTGGGAGTCACTGACTTGCCCAACATTTATTTATTGCCCATCTCTAATTGCCCTTGTCATTTAAGTGATAAAGTGAATAACATTTTTAGAAAACAAGCCTTGGTATACTCTTAACATGTTCAGCTCATTTATAAAAGTTGATTGCTATCTTTAGTTTAGAGAAAAACTTTAACGATTCAAATAGTTGAATTGAGCTAGAGGCATCATATATATTTTTAACAAAAGAGGGTTAATATTCATAAGGAGCAAGGAACTAATTATTATGTGGATAAATAGCCCAGGATGCCACGTTCACTGCTGCACTGTAGTCATGTGCTGAGTTAACAATGTATTAGTTGATCAGCCTACTAGCCATACGGTGGGAAGAAGAAATGCATTCAATAAAGCTCCAACATAGTTCATTCTAAGGTGTGATTATTTCTATGTGAACTGGAAAAAAGAACATTGCAAGGGCCCTTCTCTCATGGTGGCCAGGTTGATGTAGCTTGTAACAGACCACGGCAAATCTTGCCATTGCCTAGTTCCTCGTTATGGCTCCAATGCTGACGATACAGTGGACTATTGCAGAATAAAGGCAGAGCGACTGTTGTCAGAATACCAGGCATTGATCTTCACCATGCACTGAGTATGGGGCACATACCAGATGGACATTGAGGGAATGGAATCCATTCCAGTTATAGTCCACTGCTGAATTTACATGTGGCACCTGCAAAGTGATGTGTATGCAAGGGGATTAAGGATTATGGGGAGAGGGCGGGAATGTGGAACTGAGCCATGACAGATCAGCCATGATCTTATTGAATGGCGGGGCAGGCTCGAAGGGCTAGATGGCCTACTCCTGCTCCTATTTCTTATGTTCTTATGTTCTCTGGATTTGGCCTCATGTTGTTCTCCTTTCTCCTTCTCCGCCTTTCCCCTCTTCAGGGCAGTTTGTCCTGCTCTGTGTCACCTCTACTCATTCTCCCTGTGGTGCTGCAGGCCTGGGGGAGATATAAATTACAGTCGTACACCTGCTTTTTTACTACCTTTCACCAAAGTAAATGATTAATTTCTTATTTTGGTGGCCGATGCCAACAATGGGTCTTTTGAAAGTATCATAGAAGGAATATCATATGATCAAAGGTTTGGGATGGCATTGTCATTCATTCACTTGCCACACAATGATGGTGTTTGTCTTCCTCTCTCGTTCTTCTCAATCTAAACAATTGCAGTCTCTTGATTAGACTCCTTTCTGAGAAGCACCCCTGGGTTTCCATTCTATCCTACCCAATTTCCTATGAATTCTCCAAAACTCCCTGTCCCATTAAACTATATGGTATTTGCTCACTCATTTTCTGCACACTATTTTTGGTTCTATTTTTCTTTTGTTCAGTATTGATCTCCCCTTCTTACTGACATCAGAAGATGGTAAGGAGCAAATTATCCTGGAAT
The DNA here is from genome assembly GCF_965287045.1 of Carcharhinus amblyrhynchos. Taxonomy (NCBI): domain Eukaryota; kingdom Metazoa; phylum Chordata; class Chondrichthyes; order Carcharhiniformes; family Carcharhinidae; genus Carcharhinus; species Carcharhinus amblyrhynchos. The sequence continues at coordinate 32,893,228 of NC_137332.1, read as the reverse complement.
CAATGCTTAAATAAAAGCAGTCCTGGAAGTTTTAACATATAACAAAATTCCTCAGAAGCCACATTCTAAACCAACTTGGCAAACCACAATTATGTTTACAGTTCGTGATTTTGAGGCGTGAATGAGAAATAAGCATCAAAATTATAATGTATGACATTAGTGCACCTTTAAGAAATTTATTTTTTAATCATATTCTTTGCAATTATAAGCAGACATTTTCACATTTTTTTCTCATTGTTGCCAGGCAGTCTGCTAGAAGTCCTTCCATTGCTATTTGAATGGCTTAAATGGGGTTTTATTTATTTTTACTTTGGGGTCTTTTATGACCTTGCATTGTGAGCGGGAAGATTGATTGACAAGTCAAAGTCAGGTGGTTCCTCCCCAGGAAAGAATCTAAGGATTTATTTTGTTTTAGTTTCAAAGGGGATGCACATCAGATTGAAAGCAATGTTTCTTTCTCGCTCCCTCTGGCTTTGGAAATTCTGCTCTTAGCTGGAAGTAAGAATCATAGAAACCCTACAGTGCAAAAGGAGGCCATTCAGCCCATCAGGTCTGCACTGATCACAATCCTACCCAGGTCCTATCCCATATCCTGCTAATCCCTCTAACCTATGCATCTCAGGACTCTAAGGGGCAATTTTTAGCATGGCCAATCAACCTAACCCTCACATCTTTGGACTGTGGGAGGAAACCCATGCAGACACGAGGAGAATGTGCAAACTCCACACAGACAGTGACCCGAGCCAGGAATCGAATGCAGTCCTTGGAGCTGTGAAGCAGCAGTGCTAACCACTGTGCTACCGTGCCGCCCTTCGAGTGGTAAGGTTCCTGGTCTTCCTGGAGTGGCAAATCTGCAGTTGGTGGTTAGCTTGCCTCGAGTCTCTCTCTCTCCCTCCTGAGGCTGTCCTGACCCCAAGATTATCTGTGTGTACCTCAAGAAAACTGCAGTATTCAACAAAAGGTCTAAATTCCAGTATCACATGAGCACCAGTCTTTGCTGTGTTAAAGCTGTGGCAAAGGTTTTGCTTCTGGGATTTGTTTGGTTGGGGTGGTGTTTAGTTGTTAAGTTTTATACAATATCATAGTTTATTTTGTTTGCAATTGGGACAAGTTATTGCTCATTATCTTTCTATATATGTTAACTGTATACTTAAATAAACTTTGTTTGATGAAAGCTCCTTGGTGGATCAGTTAACTCATAAATGAAGTGAAACACCTTATGCTCAAATTCAAAGTGCACAACTTGTGATCCAGGCAAACCTCATAAAACACATTGGAGTGTCTGACCTGAATTATAACAAATGGTATTTTTATTTCCAGCATGTTTTCACATCCAGCATTTCTGTGCAATGATTTTAAGGTCTCAGAAATCTCTTTTTAACATAAGAATCTGTGTTGTTTGCTCAGCTCAACCTCCCCCCCAAAGCCGCACACCCCCCCACCCCACCTCCGCCCCATCACCTCCCCACCACCCGGACCCACCTTCAACTGTTTGTATTCATTGCAGGACCCATTATGAAATTGTGTTCACATGTACACAGTTATAAATCATTGAGACCTAAAGTAAAGCTAGACTGTCAAGGAAAACAGAGAAATCCATACAACCTTGACATGAAGAGAAGGTGCATTAAGGTGGTGGCAGCAGGTGTGGCGACATTGATAGCTGGGTCAAAAGCAGAATTAGTATTCCAAGTGATCCTGTTACATGTAATCACTGTCTGAATCATAAATGAAGTTACAGGTTACATTAAATAGAGTCCTGGCCCACTTCTAGTCACACAGCTTCTGGATATGTTGAAGTCTGCAGCAAAGTTATGATGTTTAATTGCTAGAACATCATGCGAACAGCAGTCATTAGGCATTCCTGGTAAAGAAATATTGTGGAATGAATACACTATTTTATGCTTTCAGTTTGTTTTTAGTGTAGAACCAATACAGAATGGGAGAATGGGTACATTAGAGTGGGATGGGCAATCAGCTTAAATTCTCATACACCATCAATAGACTTCTGAGCATAGAAGCCACAGACATGAGTGCAACTAGATAGAATGGGAAGATAAGACTGAAGTAAAAAGCAGGATTAATATTTGATCATTAATGACCACGCAAATTGAATCTTAAAATAAACAGATCTGCTAAATGAACTAAGTGTCAGAAATTGTACAAAAACAACTCGATATATGGGTACTAAATTGCACCCAAAAAAATGAAAACAAGACTTTATATGGTCAACAAACTGGTTACGTCTGATAAAGCAAGATGAACTAACTGGAACTTTGATAAACAAGAGACAGTCGTGTGTACCAGGCTGAGAGCACACTATCATCAGGCTGTGAGCATGCTGCCTTCACTACAGCTTTGCATGAGGATTATTCTAAAAGGCTCTTGCCACTAGAGAATATTAAATTTGTATCTGCCTGAATTGTGCAAAGTAGCAACAAATTCACGCAGCCTTTGGAATAAAAGAAGTAATGCGTACATCTTGTGAGATGATTAATTGTTGAAAACCAGCAGTAGGTGTTCTCGTTTTGTTCAGTTCAAGGCTAATTGCTGAGGCAACATACTTGAAATTACTTATAAACCCTTACCTCCTGTCCTTAGGCAAAGACAAGTGTATCAAGGTCAGGAGGAATAGCAAAGCTAATTGACTTGCTCATTTCCCACTTTTTATACTTTTAACAGTTTTAAGTATAAGTTGTGGGCTGTGAAATGATTATAAGGATTGTTTTTAGGGCCAGTCCATATCTCTATCAGGGAGCTTTTTGTAGAACAGAAGAACGTGGCGGGGTGGGGAGGAGCAGGGAGAATGTGGTGTGGCTTGTGCTTCCTGTGAATATTAGACCCTGCTGTTGATGCTGGATAGGTCATTGAAAATACTTGAACACAATGTCAATGTTGTAGAAAATGTTAAATCCATTTATGGAGTCTATTCTTTTTCTACTCCTTGGTTTCTTGGTGAATATTGAGATGAGCTTCAATTCTTAAAACCATTCTATTCACAGTATCATTTGCTTCCACTTCTGTTAAATCTCTTCCCTATATTCTCACAGCCACCAAAAACCCTTCATTCATCTCAGCATTTGACTTCTCCAGTGTTCTCTTTGCTGACTTCCTGAGTTCCATCTCCTATCATATACTACACTAAGTTCCTACAATCCTCAATAAAGGCAAGATAGTGCGGATGCTGGAATCCGAAACAAAATCAGCGTCTGACAGCATCTGAGGAGAGAGAATAGAGCCAACGTTTCAGATCTGAAGAGTCATCCTAGCTCTATGCTCTCTCCACTGTTGTTGTCTGACCTGCTGAGATTTTCCAGCATTTTCTGTTTTTGTTCCACAATCTTCTGCCTGTCTCTGATTGAGTTCCATAGTATTCCAGCATATCAACTAGAAAATCTTGATCCTCGTTTTCAAATCCATCCACAGTTTGACTTCTATCTGGCTCAGTAGTATTTTTCAACCCCACATTCCATAATTCCTATTTTATCAACTGGTCTAATTTGCATCTTCTTCCATCATTACTTCATCATGGTTCGTCAACTCTTCACTCTGGGATTCACTTCATAAACCTCACTGCTTATTTCCTCTCATAAATCTCTGTAACATCTTCTTCGTCGGCTTCTCTTCTAGCATCTCTTCCTGCTACTTAAGGTTCTGACCCCTCTTTTGAGGGATTTTGTGATAAAACGCCTTGATAGTTGAAGTTGTTGTAACAACACTAGTGAAAATTTTGAAACAGATTTTCTAACTGTTGCCCAATACATTCTAGTTATTGTCAGTGAGATGATTTAAGAACATCAAACTCCAGTTTGAAACAAAATGTGTTTAATCCAAGTGTCCCGGAAATTCTGCAAAGTTTATCAAATTTCCTTCCAACATCACAGTGAGAGTCCAGAAGATCACCAACAGAATTTTGGAGATTGGTCCTTCTTGTGACTATGTCTGATCTTTCTTGCACCATTTGATTTGATTTGATTTGATTTATTATTGTCACATGTATTAGTATGCAATGAAAAGTATTGTTTCTTAAGTGCTATACAGATGAAGCATACTGTTCATAGAGAAAGAAACAAGAGAGTGCAGAACATAGTGTTACATTTATAACTAAAGTGTAGAAAAAGATCAACTTAATGCAGGATAGGTCCAATCGAAAGTCTGATGGCAGCAGGGAAAAGACTGCTCTTGTATTGGTTGGTACATGACCTTGGACTTTTGTAAGTTTTTCCCGATGGAAGAAGGTGGAACAGAGAGAATGTCGAGGGTGTGTGGGGTCCTTAATTATGCTGGCTACTTTGCTGAGGCAGTGGGAAGTGTAGGCAGAGTCAATGGATGAGAGGCTAGTTTGCATGATGACCGGGCTACATTCACAGCCTTTTTAGTTTCTTGGGGTCTTGGGCAAGTAGGAGCCATACTAAGATGTGATACAACCAGAAAGAATGTTCTCTATGGTGTATCTGTAAAGATTGGTGAGAGTCATCGCTGACATGCCAAATTTCCTCAGTCCCCTTATTTCCTTAGTTCCTTATGCCCAAATATAAAAGTATGTAATGCTACATTTCAAGACCGAATTTCTCTGAAGTATATGGTTATTGTAGTAGTGTTGCTCCTTTAAGAGGTGATCCTTTGTGTGCCATGTGACTGGACTGAAGCCAATGGAGTGTGAGTGTGCAAACCTCAGCCAATTGGGAATGAGGGCGCGCATCCCCAGGGCTGGGAGTAGGCAGAGGGAGTTGGGGTGTTGTTGGGAGCCAACCTGTGTTGTTATGTTGCAAATCCTTTAGTTTTAAATAGTTTCTTCTCATTGAATACATCTTCCTGTTTTACTCCTGCTATACAGAATTGTCTTGAGTCGTCAGAGTTATTAAAAGCATAACAACGGTTCCTAGATGTTCTTGTGGGTAAAAGTGTTTCTGCTCTACTCAAAGAGATTGCAGATTTACTGCATTCAACTTTTAGTCCCTGTGTAGATAAGTGAATGATACCAATTAGACGATTACCAGAGAAAGAGGCTAATAATGTAAGCTTAAGTTTATTTATTAGTGTCACAAGTCTGCGTACATTAATACTGTTACTGTGAAAATCCCCAAGTCATCACACTCCAGTGCCTGTTTGGGTACACTGAGGGAGAATTTAGCATGACCAATGCACCTGATCAGCATGTCTTTCAGACTGTGGGAGGAAACCGGAGCACCTGGAGGAAACCCATGCAGACACAGAGAGAATGTGCAGACTCTGCACAGACAGTGACCCAAGCCAGGAATCGAACCCGGGTCCCTGGTACTGTGAAGCAGCACTGCTAACCACTGTGCCACCGTACTGCCACAAATGAAAGAGAATAAGGGCAAGAACATCTAGTTCTGATTAAATAACCGTTTTAAGTCACACATGATCTTGTGTGCAAGCCCTAACTTTAAAACATTTGACTTAAATTAACTATTTAAACTGATGCCAGCATACAGCAATAGGTGGTGAAGAGATCGAGTGCTAACAGCCCATCAGTGATTTGAAAAATTCCATATGTGCGAGTGATAATGGAACATAATAAATACAGATGGCACCATTTAAAATGGGATCAGGAAAACGATCAACGGAAGTAAAAAAACAAACTGTGAGGAGCTTTAAAAGCTGAAAAGAATGTCTCTTGTAACAAAATACAACCATGACCTCATCTCTACAAAACTGACAGTACGTTTCAGGTGGAGTTCGATCCAATTCAGGTAGAAGCCCAGTCAAATGAACACAAGGAAAGCTGAAGCAATTGTAGTCATCTCATTGGCAGCCAAGAGGACAGCATGAAGTGGATTGGAGTCACGAGCCCACCAATCACATTAAAATAAGATTAAAAATAGATTTAATTCACTTACCTGCTGTTCCCGCCAATTTCCAGCATGGTCCAGACCACACCGGATATCCGTTGCTCAGAAATGCAGGCGTAGTGGGAATGCATGTGCAAATCCCATGAATCAGCCCACACATGATTCTCCAGGCCCTTTAGAGTCTAGGAATCTGCATGGTGGCACAGTGGTTAGCACTGATGCCTCACAGTGCCAGGGACCCAGGTTTGATTCTGGCTTGGGTCACTGTCTGTGTGCAGTCTGCACATTCTCCCCGTGTCTGTGTGGGTTTCCTCTGATATTTTTGCCCTTATTCTCTTTCATTTGCGGCAATACAGTGGTTAGCACCGCTGCCTCACAGCACCAGTTTCCTAGCAAAGTCCAAAGATGTGCTGATAAAGTACATTGGCCATGTTAAATTCTCCCTTTGTGCACTGGTACCTGAACAGGGGGCAGAGTGTGGCGACTGGGGGAATTTCACAGTAACTTCATTGCAGTGTTAATGCTTAAATCACTTACCTGCTGTTTCCAGTATTGTCCCAACTGTGCCATATCTCTGTGTTCAGAGACACGTGCGTGGCAGGAATGCATACACGAATCCCACAAATTGGCCCTCACGCTATTCTCCCGGTGGAAGTTAGTGCAGTGAGATGGGAGAATCACCCTAATCATTGCTCTCGTACTCAGGTCCTCTTGCAATAAAAGCCAATATATCATTCCCAAGCTTGCTGTACCTAAAGCTTGCATCTAGTGATTGGTAAACTAGGACACCTAAGTTCCTTTCAACATTTTCCAATCATTCACCATTTACATAATACTCTGTCATTCTGTTTCTCCATCTGATGTGGGTATCTTCACATCTATTCGCATTATTTTGCATCTTCCATGAATTTGCCCACTCAACTTGTCTAAATCATTTTGCAACCTCTTAACATCCTTCTCACCACTCACATTCCCACCAAGTTTCATGTCATCAGCAAACTTGAAAATATTACTCCTGGTTCTCTCAGCTAAATTATTGATGTAAATTGTGAATAACTGGGGCCCAAATACTGATCACTGTGGGACTCCACCAATCATTACCTACCACCTCAAAAAAGACCCAAAATCCTGCTCTCCACTTCCTGTCCGCTAACCAGTTCTCAATCCATGCCAATATATTATCCCAATCCCACATACTTTAATTTTGCTCACTAACCTCTCCTCTGGGGACTTTATCAAAAACTTCTTCAAAATCCAAATGCACAACATCCATTCATTCACCCTTCCCTATTCTATTAGTTACATCATCAAAACATCCAGTAGGTTTGTCAGACATGATTTCCTTTTCATTAATCCATTTTGTCTTGTCTAATCCCCTTGATATTTTCTAAGTTATCACATTCTTTACAACAGCCTCAGCATTTTCCCTATAATTGACATTAAGCGAACTGGTCTGTAATTCCCTGTATGCTCCTTCCTTCCTTTTTTTACATGGTGGGGATTACATTATGACCTTCCAAACTACCAGGACTGTTCCAAAATTTACAGAATTTTGGAAAATGACGAACGAGGAATCTATTATTTCCACCTCCTTCACTACCCTTGGATGTAGATTATCTTTACTGGTTTTCAGTCCCATTAATTTCTCCTACACTATTTTTCTGATAATATTAATTTCCTTCAATTCCTCCTTCTCACTAGGTCTTTGATTCCTTAGCATTTCTGGAAAGTTATTTGTGTCTTCTTCTGTGAAGACAGTGGTTGTTTAATTGCTCTGCCATTTCCTTATTCTCTATTATAAATTCTCCTGTTACAGGCTGTAATGCACATACATTTTTCTTCATTCATATTAAACATTGATTACTGCTGGATATTCCGTTCTCAGCCTTGGTCACCCTGCAGCCAAGTCTCTGTAATTGTAATCATATCGTCCCAGTGTAGACCAATTTGCCTGCAGCTGCATTCCTTCTTGCCTCATTTGCCAGCTCAAGGCCTTGCCAGGGTTCAGATGTGTTCTGAGTTACAATCAGGCTTTCATAATGGTGTACCAAGGCATACAGATCTACATGGACAACTATTGCTCCTGTTCCAAAGCTCATGTTCGTTACGTGCCATAAATGAACATATTTGAGACTTAATGGAGCACAAATCTCAGCCTGTAATGTATATTTTCAATCAAGTGATCATGAAATGCAGGAAGCTCCTGCCAGAAATAGGGCAACTGGGGTGGCACGTTGGACAGTGGTTAGCACTGCTGCTTCACAGCTGCAGGGATTCAGGTAGAATCTGGAACAGCTGAACAGGAGATGCAGCTAGGAAAACCCTGGGGAAATGAAGGATTTGGGAGCAGAATCTTTTTTTTCTGATTTGATTTATTCTTGTCACATAGATTGGTGTACAGTGAAATATTGTTGCTTACGCACTGCACAGTGGATGGCACGATGGCACAATGGTTAGCACTGTCAATACTGGAATCTGAAACAAAAACAGAAAATTGATTACACTGCCCTCAATTGCACTGATTTTTAATGCACCTTCTAAAACTTTTAATCCCTTCCTGTCCAGCATTTTGGCAAATGTAATGTGTAATTATTATCACCCAACTGGCATACACCTACTTATATCTGGGTGGAGGTGTTCAAAGTCTATCATGTGTTCCTATGGAAAATCCTATTAATGATGACAATGGGTAGGAGAGCAGTGGATCAACTCATTAGCTGACTTCCTACTCCTACCCACCCCTGTTCCTCATGCAATCAGTCAAAAAAGGAATAGTCTCACAGCAGCAGGTTAAAGTCCAACAGGTTTATTTGGAACCACCAGCTTTCAGAGCGCTGTTCCATCACCAGGTGAAAGCTCATGATTCCGAATAAACCTGCTGGACTTTAACCTGGTCTTGTGAGACTACTTACTGTAGTCCAATGCCGGCATCTCCACAGAAAAGAAATGGAAGGTTTTGTCTTGCATGTCTAGTTGTTAGACTGTGTCTTTCTATACTACGGTAATTAAATGTACACTGTGCGAGCTTTATGGTTAATTTGAACTTTCTACATGAAAGCCATCACTAACATTGGTTAGTTGTTGTTTACCAGGTCAGGTTAACCTCATTAATTTCTCCATGGATAACCAACAACAAAGGGTTGAGACCATGTTCCAATTCATCCCAGCACCAGCAATGCTTGTCAGATTGCTGCTGCACTCAATCATTTCCCAGGCCTTGACGCTGCATTGCATTTCCTCTGGGACCTTCCAATCCTGGCTTTAACAGAAACGCAGCATCATTTGGAGAATCTCTATGGAGCAGAGTCACGGGAAGATAGGATATGTCCCACTTTTATTTTACCAGCTGCTTTATCAATTTAAATATCCAGTCTGAATGTTGATGAATGGATGAATAGGTGATGTATGAGTAGGTGAGAAATTAGACAAGTCAGGGCATAGTCAAAAAGGGTCGGAGGTAGTTGAGTGGCTGGGAGGTATAGTCAGATCGGGAGGGTAGCCATGTTGGATCAGAGGGGGTGGTCAGGTTGGGTCAGGGAAAGGGTTTTTGCAGCTGGGGTGATCAGGTCTGGTTGTGGGGGCAGTCAGGTCAAGAGGGTAATGAGATATGAAGGAAATGATCAAGTTAGGCCAGGTTGGATAGTCAGGTGAAGCTAGGTGTGTTAGGGTTGTTGGGTCAGGTTGCGGGGGGGGTTGTCAGGTTGTCTCAAGGGGTAATCAGGACAGGCTGGCAGAGTTCTGGGTTGCTGGGGTTTAGTCAGGGAAGTCAGAGATTGTAGTTGGGTAGTCGGGGAGGTTAAGGTGGTCACAAGGAGTTATCGGGGGTATATTTATCTAGGTTTGAACTAAGTTCTAATCTGTCAAATATTTCCTGGGTAATTACCCATTAATTTCCAACTCAGAGTGGGAGATGATTGTGCAAGGTACTGGGGAGCACACTACCCACTGCCACAGGGTCTTGGGGAGCACACTACCCACTGCCACAGGGTCCTGGGGAGCACACCACCACTTCCACAGGGTACTGGGGAGCACACCACCCACTGCCACAGGGTCCTGGGGAGCTCACCACCACTTCCACAGGGTACTGGGGAGCACACCACCCACTGCCACAGGGTCCTGGGGAGCACACTACCACTTCCACAGGGTCCTGGGGAGCTCACCACCACTTCCACATGGTCCTGGGGAGCACACCACCACTTCCACAGGGTCCTGGGGAGCTCACCACCACTCCCACAGGGTCCTGGGGAGCACACCACCCACTGCCACAGGGTCCTGGGGAGCACACCACCCACTTCCATAGGGTCCTGGGGAGCACACCACCACTTCCACAGTGTCCTGGGGAGCACACCACCACTTCCACAGGGTCCTGGGGAGCACACCACCACTTCCACAGGGTCCTGGGGAGCACACCACCACTTCCACAGGGTCCTGGGGAGCACACCACCACTTCCACAGGGTCCTGGGGCGCACACTACCCTCTGCCACAGGGTAATGGGGACAAACCAGGACTTTCACAGGGTCCTGGGGAGCACACCATCTCTTCCACAGGGTACTGGGGAGCACACCACCTCTTCCACAGGGTCCTGGGGAGCACACCACCACTCCCACAGGGTCCTGGGGAGCACAACACCACTTCCACAGGGTACTGGGGAGCACACTACCCTCTGCCACAGGGTAATGGGGACAAACCAGGACTTTCACAGGGTCCTGGGGAGCACACCACCTCTTCCACAGGGTACTGGGGAGCACACCACCACTTCCACAGGGTACTGGGGAGCACACCACCACTTCCACAGGGTACTGGGGAGCACACCACCACTTCCACAGGGTACTGGGGAGCTCACCACCACTTCCACAGGGAACTAGGGAGCACACCACCACTTCCACAGGGTCCTGGGGAGCACACCACCACTTCCACAGGGTCCTGGGGAGCTCACCACCACTTCCACAGGGTACTGGGGAGCTCACCACCACTTCCACAGGGTCCTGGGGAGCACACCAAAACTTCTATAGAGTCCTAATGTGCATCTTCAATTGTACATCTAGTTTCTGATGATCCAAAGATCAGGTGTTTTTTTTCAGGTATAATTTAATTGCTCCATATGCTGCTGCATAAAATAACTGTCTTTGTGAATTGGAAAAGCTATGCAGCTTGTTACACAGATTAATGCCTGCTTTCCTGGTATTGATTTTTTATAAGGCCATCCACCTTTCCCTACAATAAATATTGCACTGTTAGCTCCTCGGAGCAGGAGCCTTTCCTCTGCTTTCCTGGGTTCCCTCAGCAGCACAAAGCTGCCAAGCACCAATGCAAAGAAATGCATGAAATACCAAGAGATATCATACCATACACCTTAGGTGTGTTAAACAAACATTTTGGAAGGTCAAGAGGTGTTTTGCCTTGTAACCTTGCAAAACATCAATGGAATTATCCCAGCTACATAGTGCATAGTTTCAGCAATCCAATGAAACATAAATATGTTGCACTCAGTGGTGAATGGTTCAGAGATAGAGAAGGTTAAAGCTACAACTGCTGAGCTCAGACTGTTGTTGCTACAACTGCCTGCATGCTTGCTTCAAGGAACATGCTTCAAGGAAGAGACCATACCATCCGTTCCATGTACAGTCTTCCCTGCCTTCAACAGATGCACCTTGTTTTTCTGCTAAACTGCTAAAAGCACCATTCCCATGACGTCACCCCTCTAACAGGGTCCATGAACACTCCCTGGACATCAGAATAAATTGCATTTCCCTAAATGTGATCTGAGTGTCTAACCATTGACTGGGATTTTCCCAGCTCACTCGACGTGGGCACAAATCCCATTATGGCCGCTGACTCTCATCAGATTTACGCTGGGGAGATATCAGAATGAGATCTTCCCCCCACCATTGGTGACATCAACAGGTTCACACCCAACAAGGGCATGAATCTGATCACCATCGATCTGCGTGGATTTGAATACGCTAAACACGTTATCTTCCGGGAACACCCTCTCACGCTGGCAGGAATCACTACTACTCTCCAGCTATCAAGATGACCACACCAGGGGCACTGAGGCCTGTGCAGCCTCCTGGATGGTCAGGGACGTGGCAGAGCAGAATCCTGGCCCTCCTGCCTGGCAGTGCCAACTTGGCAGAGATTGTCCTGATGTAGGTTGTGAGTTAGTGGGGGGGTGGTTGGGGAACCTGTCCCTTAACTTTGACATTGGCATGCCCTTTTTTGGAGCCTGTCTTAACGGCGTGTTTAGTGCCCACCTCTCAGGAATGATCGCACAGAGGATGTCTCCCTGCTTTTTATTGATATAAGTGTCAGAAGGTCTGAAGAGAAAACCTGCCTGTTTCTCTGGTGAAAAACATGCCGGTTTTCAGTCAAAGCCTGAAACTTTGGCCAGAATTTTACAGCCCCTCCCGCCACAGGAATCGGAGTGGGCGAGGGGCGGACAATGGGAAGTTCCGTTAACCTTGGGCAGGATGTTACAATTTTGGGATAAGCTGTGCTTGCCCCAAGACTGGAAAATCCCCTTTTTCTAGCACTTTTGCTTTTATTTCAGATTTCCAGCATCTGCAGTGCTTTGCTTCTGTTTTCTTTTAGTCTTTATGGGATTTCCAGCTGATCTGTGCTGAAGACAGTTCGACTGCAGTATTGTTAGTGAGAGAGTGCCTGGTTTCACTATTTGCTAGCATTCAGTGGAAAAGGAATCATTTATTATACGAACAATCTCAGGCTTATCTTCAGATTCCACTCAGTTTATATCCCTTCACCTACCTTCTCCCAGTTGTACTGATGAAATACAAACATATGTTTTACAAGTCCAGTTATATTTTTTACTGGTCTATCTTTAACCCTTGGGTCACCCTCTCTATTTTCTATTCATTCCAATGAGCAGCTTCACTTTCCTTCCTGCAGCATTTAGAATTGTTGTTCTTCCTTCTTATTTGGTTCTGATTCATTAAATTGAGCTGTGCCCTGAGCCTTGGAGTTATCCTCTTTTGTTGACCTGGCTGAGTGACTTGTAGGTAATGATGATTTCCTGCCTTGACTCCGCCTCCTCTGAACTGAGCTCCCAAAAGAGCACGAGATCCAGGTGACTTTGGCAAAAATGTCATGGCTCTGCCAAAATTAGGAACGAACCTGAGTTGGTTACCTGCCGTTTTTTGCTGGGAGCCTGCCTCAGGTAAAAATTCGAGTGGCAGCACAGTGGCACAGTGATTAGCACTACCGCCTCACAACACCAGGGACCTGAGTTCAATTCTGGCCTTGGGGGTGACTGTCTGTGTAGAGTCTGCATGTTCTCCCTGTGTCTGCTTGGGTTTCTTCCGGGCGCTCCTGTTCCCTCCCACGCTCCAAAGGTGTGCAGGTTAGATGGACTGGCCGCGCTAAATTGCCCCTTAGTGTCAGGAGGACTAGCTGGGTAAATAAGTGGGGTTACAGGGATAAAGCCTGGGTGGGATTGTTGTCGATGCAGGCTCAAATGGCCTCTTTCTGCACTGTAGGGATTTTATGACATCGGGGAATCAGCCCAATACTTCTCTTTCAGGCTTCCTGTGCACGTCTCCATAAAGATGAGAAAATTCTGGCTAATGTGGCTAAACTGAAAACATGTAGGTGCTGCTCTGAAGGAGGAGGTGTGCGAGGTTCCTGGCTGATGCTACTGTGTGTTCATGAGGAGATCTAAGGTTTGAAGTGATGTGTGACCTCTATGAGTCAGAGACCGAGGCAGACCAGCTCTGCAACTTCTGCAGCTGTGGTTAAATCCCAGTCTGCCCACTTCCTGGTACATTTTCAGTCCTCCGAGTACAGTAGCCCAAAAGTCTGGGTTGTCAGCCTTGTTCATTTCACACATGCTCCTACTACTGGGCACTGACTCCCTAATGACTACTCAACTGCACAACAGAGGGCCTGACGGCAGCAATGAGATTTAAGTATCCCCTTAATTGGCTCTTTATTTCCCAATCTGTCCAGGGTTCAGGAGGACAAAGTCAAAACTCCATTTCATCTGGGGCTGATGCAGTTGTTTTTATGTGAAGAATTCTGCTTGCCTCCCCCACCCTCTGCCGCCCCCTTCCCCCAACCCTGCTCCCATCCACATGACTGGATGATAAAATAAATAAATTCATCAGCCCAAAGTGTTTCTTCCCAGCACAATATTGACATTTTCACAATGTCAAGAATGTTGACCCCTGACCCACAGCCTGAGTTCTTGTCAATCACCATGCCAGGAATTGGAGGTAAAGAAGAGAGGTCAGCGGAGTCTGGTGTACTCTCAAAATGGAGATGCAAAGAGATCAATTGAACTTTTAAACATTGTCTTTTCTTGTTTTCTTTCTAACATTTTTCATTTTGTAGCATTTTGCTGCTTTTCACTCGATTACTTTCTTCCGTATTCATTTCTAAACCTGTTTTAACTTTTCACTTTGAGTTTTTTTTCACTTATCAGAATTCATAGGAAGTGTCTAGATTTTTAACAAAAGCAGTATATTGTTAATCAGGTTGAGTCAACAGGACAGGGAAAATATGAAAACAAAGAAATGCATAGAGGCTGTTACAACCCAAACTATAACAGTAGCCAGCTGTAAGTTACTCATGTGCCTGTTGGGTGGCATGGTGGCACAGTGGTTTGCACTGCTGCCTCACAGTGCCAGGGACCTGGGTTCAATTCCAGCCTCGGGTGAGAATCTGTGTGGAGTTTGCATATTGTTCCCATGTCTGCGTGAATTTCCTACAGGTTCTCTGGTTTCTTCCCACTGTCCAATAATGTGCAGCTTAGGTAGATTGGCCATGGTAAATTGCCCCTTAATGCCCAATAAATGTAGGTCAGGGGGATTAGTGGGGGTAAATGCATGGGGTTGTAGGGATAGGGGTGGAGTGGAGTGTGGCTTGGGTAAGATGCTGTCGGAGAGTCAGTGCAGACCTGATGGCTGCACCGTCTCCTTCTGCACTGTAGCGATTCTATGAATATTTGTGAGTTTGAAGATCATATGAAATGTAATGATTGGGACTATTCTCAAAGTGTTCAATGCGGTATTTTATAATTGAGATGGTGAATGGAATAAATAGGAAGGAGCTGTTTACAGTAGTAACAAGAGGAAACCTTTTCTTTGCACCGTGGTTGGCTGTGAATCTGGACTGCCTGGCCTGAAAGGGTGCTGGAAGCAGATTCAGTAACTCGCAAAGGGGAATTGGCTAAATATATGAAATTTTAAAGAAGTACTGAGCTATGGCAAAAGGGAGGTGAGTGGATAGCTTGGCTAAAAAACCAGCATGGGCTCAAGGGGCCCATGTTTTTGTTTCTATTCTGCATCCTGTCTGATCCTATCCCATAAGATGAAAGAGGTTTTTCAGGGAGGTTAGCGCGTAGCAGAGAAGTACGGTTCACACCCACCATTATACAGCCACTGACAAGGCAAAGCTCTGGCACAACTGGAATCAACAGTTGCTTTGGTCGCAGCAGATCCTATTAAGACTTTGTTAAGGATCTTGACCATCTGTATAACTGTGTGTTTCCACTGGGCTTCTCTGACAACTTCACTGTGAAGATCTGTGGCCATGCCCCACTGTCACAGCATTTCCAGCTCTGGGTGCTTCCAGGTCACCTCAGGGGTAGTTTGCAACATTAAACTCAGATCTTGCTAAGGTGCATATCATACAATAATCTCCTCATCAACCTCGAGCAGTACAGTGGGTCAGGGGACACCAGGAGGCCTTTACTGAGGTTCATGACCAACCCGCTGGGAGTGGTTCCCTCCAGTGGCATTTACAACTGCTCCCCACTAATGGGTAACAAGCGACCTGACCCCACTGGAAGGAACAGAGGCCATTGAGGCCACTCAGGGAGGTTGGGTGTAATGGGGCGCCCCTTGGGCGGTTTTGGCCTGGGAGTGCTAGCCTGGCACCCTGGTACTGCCCACTGGGCACTTTGGCACTTCCTACCAGGCACTGGGCTGTGTCAAGGGAGTTGGACCGGGGTGCGGCCTATTGGTGGTGATCAGTGGGGAAGAACCCACTGCCATTCTGCCCCTTTGGATCAGTGGGAAAAGGAGGGAGGAGGTGATCAGGGCTAGCTGGGGTCAGGGGGAGTGTCGGGGCTAGACATCAGGGTAGAGAGGGGTGAGGCTGGGTTATCAGAGTTGGTGGGGGGTATCACGGCTGTCTGGGGTGGGGGAAGGATCATAGGGGCTGGCCTGGGGAGATCCAGGACACCAGTGATCAAAAGGTCGAGGGGTGTCTGTCTGCTAGTGATGGGGGGGTGTTGCAGTGGCCAGCAATTGGGAAGCAACAATAAGAAGTCTCACAACACCAGGTTAAAGTCCAACCAATTTATTTGACAGTAAACTCACAAGCTTTGAGACTTCTTACTGTGTTTACCCCAGTCCAATGCCGGCATCTCCACAGCAATTGGGAAGGCCAGTGATCAGGAGGCCGGCAGTGGGGGGGGGGGGGGGGGGGGGGGCCTCTGCGCATGTGCGGATTACCACTCTGACAGATTGGCCCACTCAGCCCTATGCTGCTAGCCCCTCGGGTGGGAATAGGGCCTGCTTCCTGCTTATCAGAGTAAATCCTGCTGAGGCATTCTGCATTGCTCAGAATATTTGAGATTCACTCTGGTAACTACAGGCAGGAAGTATTCCCATTTTCCTGCATGTTAGGTACTCAAATTTTTAGAGAACATTCTAAGTCTAAAGAAAGACTACCTTTTATATCTTTATTGTCTTTCTTTGTTCCCCCCCCACTCTTTCCTCCTATTTTATCCGTCCTTTTCAAACCTTTTCTCCCTCTTTGCTTCCCCTTTCCCCTTTTTCTCAATTTTACCCCTCTCCCGCCTATCTCCACCCTCCCCTCCATATCCTCAACCAACAGAGTTTACCCTCTGATTTCAGCTTCTCTGCTGTTTGGCCATTCACACTTTTATTCTCTCTATGGACTGCCATTAACAGCCTTTCCCCTTGTTTTTGTGCCTTTGACTCGTCTTTCATTCCCACATCCTGCAGTATAAACATCTCCCACTTTCTATGCCTTTTAGCTTTGACAAAGAGTCATCCAGACTCGAAACATCAGCTCTTTTCTCTCCATACAGACGATGCCAGACCTGCTGAGGTTTTCCAACATTTTCTCTTTTGATTTTAGATTCCAGCAGTAATTTGCTTTTATAATGAATTATAATATGGTCAGTGCAGGCTTGATGGGCTGAATGGCCTCCTTCTGCACTGTAGTATTCTATAATGCGCTAGGAAGGGAAAGACAGGCTTGTTTTTGGGTTTTCCACAATCACTGGACATCCCAAAGTGCTTTACAAACACATGGTATTTTTGAGTGCAGTCACCCTTGTATTGGAGGAAGCATGGCAGTCAACTGGCACACAGCAAATTCCCATAAACAGCAATGTGGAAATGAGCAGATGATCTGTCTGTGTGATGTTGAGGCTGGGCCAAACCAGGACACCGGAATAACTCCCTGGCCCGGGATCTTTTACGTCCACTGGAGAGGGCAGACAGGGTCTCATTTTAATGTCTCAAATGAAAGCCAGCACCTCTGACAGTGCAGCACTCTCTCAGTATTGCACCGGACTGTACTTAGTGCTGGTTCCATTATGCTGTGACTCAGAAATGAAGGTGCTACCAACTGAACATTGAGAAAATTCAAGTCCTGTGAACTCAAGGTCCATTCTAGACCTTAAGCTGACACTGGGTTGTATTGTTGGAAGCACTGATCTTTGAATGAAGTGTAAAATGAAAGCCTTATTTCTCTGCTCAATCAGACTAAAAACCATTGGCACCTTTTGGAGGACCTACCTCACTCCAAGTTGATCTTTCTCCACACCCTAGCTATGATTGTAACACTACGTTCTGCACTCTCTCCTTTTCTTCTCTATGAACGGTATGCTTTGTCTGTATAGCGTGCAAGAAACAATACTTTTCACTGTATACTAACACAATGTGACAATAATAAATCAAATCAAATCAGGAAGTGCATAGAGCATTCTGCGATATTTCAAATCAAACCAGTTTAAATGTGCGGCCATTAATCGGTTATAGGGAGTAAATATTTGTTCAGTGCTGTTCTGGGGCTTGTGGCAGGAAGTTGCTTAGCTTGAATTGCAACAGAGAATAGCCTCAATAGTTACATGCAGTGAAGCTCCTGAAAACATTGGCATTTTTCTGGGTTTTAAATTGATAACATCTGTTGTTCTTTACGTTAATGTTTTACTTTGTTCTGTGGAAAGAAAGCAACTGAGTGGCTGGGGCTGCTGGCACTGTACTGAGGAGGTTTAGGGTTGGCTATATTCCTGAAACAGCACCACAGGATTGTTCCAAACCCCCTGCTGAAAATCCAGCTTATTGGTTTCTGGGGTAGGTTTATGCTGTAGCAGATGCGATATTCCTTGGAGCACTGACCTGGGTAAAAAATGTTTTTTTAAAGAATGAAAACCTGTTTTCATTAAAGCCTGCAATCTTTTATCAGAACAATCACTGCAACACATCTTCCAAGTTAATTTATTGGTTAAAAAGGCTCTTTAAACATTTTATTGAAGCAAGCAAACAGAAAAACAAGAACAGCATTGGTATATTGAAGCGTTGAATTATATTGAGAATAACCACATTACAAAGGACCTGGAGCTTTCTCAGACTTGTTTCCACTCTGCTGGGCTTAATGGGAGCACTTTATACACATGAACAAGGTTTCCAAAACACTTCCGAAAAAGATCTGGAGGCAAAGCAGGAGCAGCTTCGAGAAAACTCTGGACTATTGCCTGGATTAGTCTTCCAGGCGGTTAATTTAGCATTCAGATTTGAGATTTAAAATAATCATAAATGGAACATTTCAATCAGGCCCACAATGGTATCATCTGATCTTACATTTTATGATCCCACTTTAAAATTGACATCTCCATTAAAACAGTAGATAGAGGACTAACAACATTGCATCAATGTATTCTCATCTATTCTCAGTGTTTCAGAACCTTCTGGAATATTTGCATGAAAATGTACAACACCGTAAACAGATAACTAAATGGAGACATTGTTTCTGGAATTCCCCAGCCTCCTGGCTGCATGTTTTCCCCAGGTGGAAGGTGGTGCATTGTATGTTTGTGGTGGGATTGTCTGGTTCCATCGCTATCAATGAGAATTCCCACTGATGTCATCAGACGCCCACGGGATGGGATGCACGAAAAGCAACACTTGTAAAAGTTGCCAAAGGCCAGCAGTTGAAAAGTATTTTATTTTATTCTTCAAAGGGATATGAGCATTGCTGGCAAGGGCAGTATTTGTTGCTCATCCCTCACTACCCTGAAAGAGGTTCTGTAATGACCAACTCTAATTACTAGAACTGTTGGAACAGATTAATTCCATCAGCTGTAAAATCGCCAAGTGGTAAGTTATTTGAACGTTTTTAAATTTTTTGATAAAACAGCAGAGAGGGCTGATGAGGGTTGTGTGGTTTTATATACATGAACTTTCAGAAGAGATTTGATAAAGTGCCACACAAATGGACATGTAAGCAAAATTGAAACCCATGTTAAAGGCACAATGGCTCAAAGATACAAAATTGGCTCAAAGGCATAAACAAAGAATAATGCTGGATAGTTGTTTTTCAGGCTGGATGGATGTGTACAGTGATGTCCATGGTGTTCCATAGGGGTCAGTATTAGGCCCACTTCTCTTTTTAATTACCACATTTGAGTATTCTGGGCATAATTTCAAAAGTTGGAGATGATACGAAACATAAAATGTAATAAACAATAAGAAAGATAGTGAAAGATGCACTGGGAAATAACGATCTTTCGATACCTTCCAATCACGTCAAGTTTGAAAGTAATGTACTCCAATCATAAACAACAATCTTAAACAAAGCCAATAATATAGATTTGAGGGGAGTACTAGCTAAGGTCAATTGCTTAGATAGACAGAAAGCTTTGGAGGTAATGAATAATGGGAAACATTAAAACAAACAACTAAAATGTTCAACAAAAATACAAAACATTAATAAACAAAACCCTAGTGAATCACTCATAAGTTAAAGATAATATTTGATTAAAGGAAGCGTCTTAGCAAGCTGCAAAAAAAAGCAGCATGTCTTATCATTGGGAGTGTTTTAGAAACCAGCAAAGGGCCACACAAAAGTTGATTGAAAGGGCAAAAATAGAACATGAGAGTAAACTAGCCAGAAATATACGAACAGGTTGTAAGAGCTTTTTATAGGAAGAGAGTAGCTAAATTAAACATTTGATCCTTAAAAGCAAAGTCAGGAGGAATTATCATGCAGAGCGAGGAAGTGACGGAGGCATTGAACAAAATATTTTGTGTCTGTCTTCACAGTGAAAGATATAACTTCCAAGCTAGAAATATGGGGTAACATTGGGGCTAAAATTATGGAAATTAGTATCGACAGAGTAAAAGATCTTAAAGGATAAATCTGGGGCGTGATTGCCTACACCATAGGGTTCTAAAAGAGATAGTTGCAGAGATAGTGGATGTTCTGGTTATGATTTTGCAAAATTCCTTAGATTGAGGGATTGTCCCAGAAAATTGGAAGTTGGCAAGTATTAGGACTAGGGGGCACAGCCTCAAGATAAAGGGGGGGCGTTTTAGAACGGAGTTGAGGAGGAACTTCTTCACTCAAAGGGTGGTGAATCTCTGGAATTCTCTACCCGTTGAAGTGGTGGAGGCTGCCTCGCTAAATATTTTCAAGAAGCGGGTTGATGGGTTTTTGATAAGAGAGGGGATTAAGGGTTATGGGGAGAGGGCCGGAAAGTGGAACTGAGCCACGACAGATCAGCCATGATCTTATTGAATGGCGGGGCAGGCTCGAAGGGCCAGATGGCCTACTCCTGCTCCTATTTCTTATGTTCTTATGTTCTTAAGTATTACACCAATTTTCAAAGAGGGAGAATTAAAGCAATGAACAATAGGCCAGGTGGCCTAACATCAGTTGCTGGGAAAATGCTGGAATTTATTATTAAGGAAGTCTTAATGATGCAATTAGAAAAGCATAATATGATTAGAACACATATCAGCATGGTTTTACTAAAAGGAAACCCTGTTTGGCAAATTTATTAACGTTTTTTAAACGTGTAACTGGTAGGGTAGACAAAAGGGAACCAGTAGATGCAGAATACCTGGATTTCCAAAAGGCATTTGATAAGGTGTCACATAAAAAGGTTAATAAGCAAATTAAGGGCTCATTGAGTTTTATTTAATATATTAGCATGGTTAGAATATTGACTATTCGATAGAAAATAGCATACACAGGGCTTTTTCAAATTGGCAGGCAGTGAATTGTGGAGGGCCACAAGGATCGATGCTGGGGCTTCAGTTATTTACAATCTGTATTCATAACTTCAGTGAAGTGACAGAGAGCAATGAATCTAAGTTGGCTAATGATATCAAATTAGGCAGAAAGACGGGATTCTCACACCCCGCCATGCTAATTTTCTAGTGCAGCGGGATGGGAGAATCTCATTGCCAGGCATGAGCAGGATTCATGCATGCATCCCTGCCACGCATGCAGAGGGTTGTGGAAGCTCCATCGCTGAATACATTCAAGGCTGGGATAGTCAGATTTTTGGTCTCTCTGGGAATTAAGGGATGTGGGAAACAGGCGGGAAAATATGGTTGAAGTACAAGACTTGTCATGATTGCATTGAATGGCAGAGCAAGCTCAGTGAGCCATGTGATCTACCCCTTCTCCTATTTCACTATGTTCTTAGGAGGACATAGACAGATTAGTGAAATGGGCAGACATGTGGCAAATAAAATTTAACACAGATAACTATGGAAAGATACATTTAGGATGTAGGAAGAATGAGAACATACATTATGAACTAAATGGTACAAATTTAAAGTGGGTGCAGGAACAATGAATGGGTGTATGCATACAAGGGGTGTATGTATGCAATTTTTGAAGGTGACAGGACAAGTTGAGAATGCTCTTAAATGGCATAGGATCCTTAGCCTCATTAATCAAGAAACAGATTACAAATTCAAAGCAGTTATATCTTCATAAGACCACTGATTAGGTCCCAGTTTGAATATTGTGTCCAATTCTGTGTACCAATTTTAGGCAGGATGTCAAAGCCTGAGAGAAGCTGCAGAATAGTATCAGGGATCAGTTGCAAAGATTTTAAAAATTGGAGTGATTCTCCTTGGTGCAGAGAAGGTTAAGGGAATATTAAATTGAGTTGTTCAAAATCATGGAAGGTTTTGATGAAGTAAAGCTGGAGGAACCATTTCCATGGGAAGAAGCATCAGCAACCAACAATAGAACCGGAGGCAATGTGAGGAAACCATTTTAATACAGTGAGTTGTTTGATTTTCGAATGCACTGTCTGAAAGGGTGGTGGAAGTAATTTCAAAAATAACTTTCAAAGGAAATTGGATAAATGAGTGAAGTAGAAAGTATGGTAGGCTATCAGGAAAGAGCAGGGGATTGGGACTAATTGATAGTTCTTGCAAAGAGCCTGCATGGACACGATGGGCTGAATGGCCTCCTTCAACGCTACATCAATTTATGATAAAGCTGAATGCACACAAGGTCAACCTTAGCTTAAGGTATCCTTCATACTTCAGACAGAATACCAAGGCAACTAAACAGTTCTAAGTTGAATTTGGTCATATCAGCTTTCTGAAATTGGTTTCATTAAAATTGATTTGTTCCAGAAATAATTTGTGAATATTACAGCTGTATATTTAGTAGCTGCACTAGATGTTGTTAAATAAATGAAACAAATCTGATGGCTATGACAAAGGGTCATCCAGACTTGAAAAGTTGGTTCTACTCTCTCTGCGCCGATGCTGTCAGACCTGCTGAGATTTCCCAGCATTTTTTGTTTTCGTTTCTGATGGCTATGGTTGTGCTTAAAGGGAGCTTTGTGCTTTAATTTTGTGCAGGTGATAGAATCACTAACAATCAACTAATTGGAAACTTATCACAAACAACTATTTATACACATTGGAATTAGACTCATGATTGTATCAACATTACCAATTTGTAAATGGTTGACCAGATTGTTTGATATCAGCCACTATAATTGAGTGCCTTCAAATGTAGGGACAGGATCAGACTCACTTTGTGCATTAAAAATAAAAATGAAAGGCAATTAAAATAAATATGTAATGCAAGTTTTAAAATCAAGGCTGAAGCCTGAAATCACAAGTAGGAATTGAAAAATGTCCACTAGTGATACTCAATTTAATATAATCCAAAAATCATATTGTTGGCTTTTGTATTTAAGAAATAGAAATGATGTGTTGAAGTTAGTGGATGAACTTTATGTGGTTGTACAGTATGCTATTGAGAGATGGCAACGATTGATTATAGGCCTGCTGACTAAAAGTAGCTGTCATCACATGCTAGCTATTCATCTGCTAGCATTACCAATAGGTAAGAGTGCTGCATTAATGGTTCATTGATATACTATGATTTTGATATTAGCTACGTTTTGTGCGTCCCTAAGTGAATCATTATAAAACGCTTCCTTTGTGGTTTAGCCCCAGAATTACACACCTTTTCTTGCTTACAGAGAGGGTCAAGTGTTTTGAATTCTTATACAGTGGGCTGGTAGTATTAATCATCTTACTCTTGAGCATCAAGTTATAGAAGCCTGATTTGAAGAGGATGATAGTATCCTATGCAAATATGAAAAAACTCATTGGAAATGTACACAACAAGAATCATTGGCAGGGAAGTCTTCATTACTGACTAATGTAGTTGCTACAAACAAAGGACATCTACTTCCAAATGACAAAGTATTTCCAGATTTGATGATCATGTGCCTGATAATCATAGAGAAATACAGCAAGGAAACAGGTCCTTTAGCCCAACTTGTCCACACCGATCAGGTTTCCTAAGCTGAACTAGTCCCATTTGCCTGCATTTGGCCCATATCCCTCTAAACCTTTCCTATCCATGGTGCAAATGGTAAGACTCAAGTGAATTTTAAAAATTGAAATATTGTGCTATATTTAGCCTTTTTACATCACACCTCACTCTAATGTGATTTTATTTCAGGTCAGTATTTTGGTGTACCAGTTCACAGTGACATTGAATGCTAGCAGTTGGCTCTTCCTCTCCTGTTCCATTTCAGAAATAGCCCCGACAAGGTTATAAACTGCTTTGCACACTCTTGGCAAACACAAAAGTATGAAAGCATATACACTTTAAGAGATATACCCTGAGCAAACATGGACATATACAAATCACACGCATGGCACAGATCCTCACGTGCATACACATGCTCATGTACACATACAATTGTATATACTAATGACTGGCATAGGCAATAACATATATACTGATGGAAATGCAATTTATGCAGAGAAACTAACAAAGTAATAATTTTGTCAATAGAAGATATTCAATTGTGAAGAAAAATTATTAAAATGTTAAAATTCAGCATGTTTTCTTCTGCTGTAATGTTTGTGATAGTTTTGTATGTGCTTTCTTACTTAGTTGCCTTTGCACCAACCCTTCAACTCTTTAAGGAATTTTGAAAAGCCCACAAGCAAACCAGGAAAATTATGGACCAAAGTGGAAATATCTGTTGCACAGAAACAACAAATCATTCTGAAAGTTTTTAGCTGAATATGTAGAATCCAGAAATTTTAAAAATGAGCAAGAAACAGGGCATTACAACAAATAATGGTAGCAAGAGGAATAATGGATTAAATCCTGCTGACACCAAAGTAACACAGATCAGGGAAGGTCAAGTGCCGAAGCCAAAACAAATCTGTCCCATTCCTAAAGTTACAAAATTCATCAGCAGCAGTTCAAATTCCAGCTGCACCCCCTGCATCCCAGCATTTTTAAAAAAAGTAAGCCATCTGTATCCACAATTCCACTCCAGATTCACTTCCTCCTTGCTTGTCTCTTTTAGATTAAACTGGCATTTGTCCCCCTTGAACTAAAACAACTACTTCCACCATTTGCCAAAGAAAACATGTTCACAATTGGTTTCAGTAAAAATAAAACCCAGAGCAAACAACTCTGTGACTAAAAGGACAAAGTCTGCCTTTATTTCATAAAGGATTAGAGCTCTTTATTAATGGCTCTACCTACCTTCCAATATGAATAATGGAAGGTAAGTTGTCAATAGGGGAACCTTGTCAAGACCGGGGGATAAAGCAGAGTTCAGTGACTCTGTTGTAAGTACAAAATTATTTTATATGGTCAAAGCAGATACTAGGAAACCAATCTGCTTGTTAGCATTCGGTGCACTAATTCTTACGGTAGTTTATTTGATTGTGTGTGGTCAGCACAGTGCACAGTGGTTAGCTTTGCTACCTCACAGCTCCAGGGATGCAGGATTGATTCCCACACTGTCTGTGTGGAGTTTGCACATTTTCCCCATGTCTGCATGGGTTTCCTCCAGATGCTCCAGCTTCCTCCCACAGTCCAAAAATATGCAGGTTTGCTGCGTTGACTATGCTAAATTGCCCCTTCATGTTCCAGAATGCATAGGTTAGAGGGATTAGCGGGGTAAATATGTGGGGTTATGAGGATAGGGTCTAGGTGGGATTGTCGTTGGTGCATACTCGATGGGCCAAATGGCCTCCTTCTGCACTGTAGGGATTCTATGATTGAACCTTTAGATTGAATAAAGTACTATAGATGACCAATGGTCCTTAATCTCTTTAAACTCCCTTGACTAATTCAGATTTACTTCATCCATGTACAACATTCATTCTGGGAAGTTGACTGAGAAGCGTGGCCATTGCATACAATAGTGATGTCCTCAATCAAAACATGTTTGTTCTAATTGATTTATTTGAGATTGGTATGCTCATTCAACATCTTGGTGTATAATTTAGCTTATTTATTAATTAACCTTTTAATAAATCTGACCCACTACTGTTTCAGTCTGATACATTGGTCAGTCCGTGTGGTATTCTTTGCCTTTCAGAAGAAGCAGTGAACAGTGTAGTATAAATCAACCTCAGTACACTAGCCTAAGCATATAAAGGTGCAGGTTCGTACTATAGGAGATTCGTTTTGTTTATGGAAACTGCCCTTTTATCATAAAGACAGGTATTGTGGGAGAAGTTTGGACTATAACAAGCTCCTCTCTTTGCCAAAGCACTGCCTACTTTGAAGTGTGATCCTCTTAAACCTGTCTCTCATTGAATCCCTACAGTGCAGAAGGAGGTCATTTGACCCATTGCGCCTGCACTGACTACAAACCCACAATTCCACAGAGGAAACCCACACATACATGGGGAGAATATACAAACTCCACACAGTCACCTGAGGTTGGAATTGAATACAGTTCCCTGGTGCCGTGAGACAGCAGTTTTATTACTGTGCTACCGTGCCAGGACTCATAAACTAATGTCACTCTCCCAAACCTACCTCCAGACTTAACTTTTAGACAGCAGCTTAAAAGGCAACTTCCACTTTCATAAATTGGGTTTGTTGAGTTAACGATATAAAATCCACACTGAAGTAAAGCCATTTTATCGACAAATGAAGCAGGATGGATTATCTACATAAAATGGAAGTCTCCACAAAAGAGAAAAGAAGAACAGATACCCAAAAGGAGAAACGTTCTATCTTGTAAAATATACTTCAAACATAATTTAGTTTGGGATTGCGCATTCAACCATCAATCCTCACTCTTATGTGAGCCACATTCAGGCACTTTTAATACATCGAAGCTTTGTAATGTGTATTCTTTATAGGGTAAAATCTATTGTTTATGACACTGGGTGGAATCTTCTGCCATCTCCAATGGCATGTTTGGAGGTGGGGAGGGCATCTAATCAGACAGGAGGATGGTGAGTGAATCAGACAGCAGAGTGGGGAGTGAGCATCCTACCTCCTTTCCACCACTACCAAAATTAAGTCCAGGTCAGGAGGTCCTATGGTCGGCCTTCTGACTCCACTATCAAACGGTCCCTGCTGGCTGTCATTCCAGCAGCAGCCACAACCTTCTGGGTGGCACTGCTGAGCATAAGAGATGTTGATTCCTGATTGGCAGGCAGCTCTCTGCATGTGGGAATTCCCACCCTGGGAAGACCTGTTGAGGAACTTGCAATTGTTTGACTGGCTCAGGGTTCGGTGGGCCTTCCCCATAGGAGGCAAATTAGGTCACTCACTGGCTCTCCAGCCAGCAGACAAGAGCCCTGTTGACTCCACAACATTCCAGTGAACAGTGAATGAATGCCGCTCGTATTAACCCAGCTGTGTGCAGGCCTATCCTGTCATCATGTAGGGAGAATGACAAGTACATCTACGAAAGCTGCTTGTTGTCTCCTGGGAGCAACAACCCTCCTTCCTCAAGACCTTAAGACTATAAGACATTGGAGCAAAAAAATCAGTCCATCAAGTCTGCTCCACCATCCAATAAGCTCATGATTGCTTTGATATGATATTCGTCAGCTCCACTTTCCCGCTTTAACTCCATAACCCTTGATTCTCTTAATGGTGAAAATCTGTCTATCTCAGCCTTCAACATACTGAACAACCCTACCCATAAAGCAGTAAAGAATTTCACAGATTCATTAACCTCTGAGAGAAGAAAATCCCCCTCATCTCTGTCATAAATTGGCAATCCCT
Organism: Carcharhinus amblyrhynchos; assembly: GCF_965287045.1. Taxonomy (NCBI): domain Eukaryota; kingdom Metazoa; phylum Chordata; class Chondrichthyes; order Carcharhiniformes; family Carcharhinidae; genus Carcharhinus; species Carcharhinus amblyrhynchos. The sequence goes on along the minus strand of NC_137332.1, from coordinate 32,865,862 downwards.
TACTCTGTGATTATGCCCTCTGGTCCTAGACTCTCCCACAAGGCGAAACAGATGCTCAGCACCTACCCTGTCAAGCCCCTGAGAATCCCGTGTGCCTCAGTAAGGTCGGTTCTCATTCTTCTCATCTCCAATGAGTACAGGCCCAACCTACTCAACTGTCTTCATAAGAAAATCCCTCCTTCCCTGGGATCAACCAAGCGAATTCTTCAAAAGCATTCAGTGCCTGATTTGAGGGAATGGTCATTGAGAAGGGAGAGAAGTCAACCTTGCAGCTGACCTTGCTAAACCTTCTCCCCACCAGCCCATCCCATGACTCCTGCCTTTACTTTTCACTGGCTTGGGTCCCTCTGCAATTCTGGATCTCTGCTATCTATCATTCCAGTAGCAGCCACAGCCTTCCAAGTGGCTATTCCGAGCTACTAACCCCTGATTGGCAGGCAGCTCTCAATAAGCAGGAATTCCCACCCTGGGGAGACCTGTTGGGGGCCTTGCAACTATTTGACTGGCTCAGGGTTCAATGGGTCTTCCCCATAGGAGGCAAATTGGGTCAGTCACTGGCTCTTCAGCCAACGAGCAAAAACCCTTGTTAACTTCACAAGATTCTACCCAATATCTTACACACAACCTAATCTCTGGTTGTAATAAAAATCTGATAGCAATTATACTTCAATCAAGCTGTAGAATTTACTGGTTACTACGCTGAGCCTCCTACATCTTACTTTGCAACTAAAATTAGCATTTACAATTAACATGTTGTTTCCATCTGTTCCAAATCATACAGCTATACACACATTTGTCATAGATGAATTACAGTGTGAACTGACACACAGGACAACCAGGCAATTAAATGTGCACCATGTATTGTATGTATGTGTCCGCCACATAAGCCACAGTTTTATTTGAAACAATGGGCTGGATTTTCAGTAAGAAGTCCCACAACACCAGGTTAAAGTTCAACAAGTTTATTTGGCAGCACAAGCTTTTGGAGCTGATGGAGGAGCGAGACTCCAAAAGCTTGTGCTGCCAAATAAACCTATTGGACTTTAACCTGGTGTTGTGAGACTTCCTACCATGCTTACTCCAGTCCAACGCCAGCACCTCCACATCCTGGATTTTCATCCCACAGGTGAGTAGTAGGTGGTGAGGACATTTCCTGGCTTGGCTCGCCCACCTCAGGGGAAGGCACCTGCAAAGATGGAATTTTTGTTCCAAGAGGGTGGCTGTAAACGGGATCAGGAAAGAATTCAGAGGCAGCCACAAGAACTGCCTGGTGTGGAGACAAGCTGTTTAAAAGGCCTCCCTCGGCACTCTGGGACTTCATCCCAGATACAATAAAATCAGTAGAACAGAAAACAACCCTCTAACCTTCAGCCCCCACATCCTACCCATGCCAACCATGTCATCTCATGCTTCCCACCCATTCCCCCATGGCCATTCATATCCTCATAGCAACCTATCCCCTTCATCCACTCCCTTAGCCTCTTTCGTACCCTCCATGGCATCTACAACACCTCCCTGCCCAATCTCTGAGTATGCATTTTATACAGAATCAATGAACCCCATAATAACAATTGCATGTGTGGAAAAGCTTTAAAGCCCATTTATTCATTCATAACTTTCTGCTTTTATGTAGCCTATAAAAGTGTCAATCAACCAAGGATGCATAACGACCACAATCATTAAGGATAGGCAACGTCATCTCCCCCATGACTATCCTTAACTCCGGTGTCCCGCAAGGCTGTGTCCTCAGTCCCTTACTATACTCCTTATACACCTGTGATTGTGTGGCTAAATTCTCCTCCGACTTGATTTTCAACTTTGCTGATGATACCACCATTGTGGGTCAGAGCTCAGACAATGATGAGACGGAGTAGAGGAAAGAGATAGAGAATCTAATGAACTGGTGCAATGACAATAATCTCGCCCTCAATGTCAGTAAAATGAAGAAGATTGTCATCAACTTCAGGAAATCTAGTGGAGGACATGCCCCTCTCTATATCAATGGGTATGAAGTAGAAATTGTCGAGAACTTCTGGTTTCTAGGTATCCAAATCACCAGCAACCTATCCTGGTCCTTCCATACCAACACTCATAGTTAAGAAAACTCACCAATGCCTCTCCTTTCTCAGGAGGCTAAGGAAATTCAGCATGTCCACTGTGACTCACCAATTTTTACAGATGCACCATAGAAAGCATCCTTTCACACAAATCAACCTCCCATCCATTGACTCTGTCTACACTTCTCACTACCTCAGAAAAACAGCCAGCATAATTAAAGACCCTACACACCCTGGACATATTATCTTCCACCTGCTTCTGTTAGGAATAAGATGCAAAAGCTTAAAAACATGTATCAATCCACTCAAGAACAGTTTCTTCCCTGCTGGCATCAGACTTTTGAATGGACCTACCTTGTATTAAGTTGATTTTTCTCTATACCCCAGCTATGACCATATCACTACATTCTGCACTCTCAAAATGTTCCCTCACTCAGACAATAGTTCATGACATCTCTGAGGAAACAAAGAGTCGGAATAAATAGGTCTTTTTCTGAATGGCAGACAGTGACTCGTGGGGTACCAGAAGAATCGATGCTCGTATCCCAGCTATTCACAATATATATTAATGGTTTAGATAAAGGAACAAAGTGTAATATCTTCAGATTTGCAGATGACACAAAGCTTGGTGGAAGAGTGAACAATGAGGAAGATGCAGAGATATTTCAGTGTGATTTGGACAAGCTGAATAGTGGGCGAAAACATGGCAGATGCAGTATAATGTGGGCAAATGTGAAGTTATTAATTTTGACACCAAAAACAGGAAGATAGGTTATTAACTGAATGGCTATAGATTGTGAGAGGGGAATGTGCAACGAGACCTGGGGGTCCTCATATACCAGTCACTTAAAATGTGCATGCAGGTGCAGCAGGCGGTGACACAGGCATATGGTATGTCGACCTCATAGCAAGAGGATTTGAGTACAGGAACAGGATTGTCAATCTGCAATTATACAGGGCCTTGGTGAGACCACACCAAGAATATTGTGTGCAGTTTTGGTCTGCTTATCTGAGGAAAGATGCCCTTGCTATGGAGGGAGTGCAGCGAATACTTACCAGACTGATTCTGGGATGTGGGACCGGCATATGAGGAGAGGTTGAGTTGGTTAGGATTATAGTCACTGGAGTTTAGAAGAATAAGGGTGGATCTCATTGAAACCTATAAAATTCTAACAGGGCCACACAGGTTAGATGCAGGAAGGATATTCCCAATGGTGGGCAAATCAGAACAGGTCATAGTTTAAGAATATAGGATAAAAGTTTTACAACTGAGATGAGAAATTTCTTCACCCAGAGAGTGGTGAACCTGTGGAAATCGTTATCATAGAAAGCAGCTGAGGCCAAAACTGGAATTTTCCAGCCACTCACATCAGCAGGATTCTCTGGTCCCACTGCACTGAGCCGAGATTTGCCTGAGCACCAAATTCTCTATCCTCATAGCGACAGTGGCACGTGAATGGCTGGAAAATTCCAGCCTATGTGTTTTCAAGGAGCAGATAGCGGCGAAGGAGATAGGTTCTTGGAGCGAAGGGGATCAAAGCTTATTGGGGGAAGACGGCATTAGGCTATTGAGTTGGATGATCAGCTATGTTCATAATGAATGGTAGAGCAGGCTCAAAAGACCTGTGTCCTGGCTGCAAAGAGATCTTTGTTTCTAAGTTAACTAAAAGTCATTGAAAAAGTGGCCTGACTCCAAGGAATACGTAGGGGGCTAGGAGGTACCTATTCCTGCAATGGAGCCAACCAGTTCAGGAGTATAGGAGAGGGCTCACGATCTGCATCAGCCTGCACCTTTATCACATGCTGGTGAAAACTGGGTGCACTGGGAATGTAACTGGGAATCCTGGGATTGGGAATTGCTATTTTTAAAGATCCGTGGAGTTGTGCAAACTCTGTGAAAATCCAGCCCAATAAAACTGAAAATTGTATTTGCCATTTTGTACATCTGTTTTGTATTCACGGAAGGCCCCTCGGAGGAATGGCTGGCCCTACAGTATCAGCACTGCTGGTGCTCTGCCATTGTACCCCCCACACTCCTGGCTACTCATTGTCCCCTGGCCCTTCCGATTGTTGAGTCCTGGCTGCAAAGAGTTTTTATAGCTGACCCTGGTTCTCAATTAATACGATCAGAAATAAGTTAACTGGTCATTCATCTCCACTGTTGTGGCACCTCGCTGTAAAAACTGACTGTCATTTTTGGCTGTAGACCAACAGTGATTACTTTTGAACACCAACAACCATCTGGTTCACTAACGTCCTTTAGGGAAGAAAATCCTTACCTGATCTGACCTCAATACAACTCCGGAGCCATAACAACGTGATTGATTCTCAACTGCCCTCTAAACAAGGGAAATTAAGAATGGGCAATAAATGCTGGCCAGCTAGCGAAGCCCATGTCCCACAAATGTATTAAAAAAAACTTCTTATTGTACATGAGATGTTATATTAATGCACGTTCTTCCTGCCCGAATAATTATTTACTTGTGTAAAGAAGAAAATATATCCTTGAGTCAGGGGTCAGGGTTCAATGCTCTGTCACTGCAGCTACTGAGCTACTAGAAATAAGTGTTTATTTGTTAAGCAAATTGGGCTGTGGACTGCAGTGCACATGCTATTGCTTCATGTCAGGCATCCCAATCAATCAGATTCTTAAACTGCTTTGCTTCACTATCCAATCCATGCAATGCTGTGCTAACTATTTAAATGGAACAATGCCGTTCAAGGCAACACAACAGGTCTCCTAGCTTTTTTTCCCTGTGGAACAGGAGCGGGAGGGAGGATGCCATGAGCTGTTGCACTAAACAGAGACATTCTGAGGTTTTGGGAAGAAGAGAAGACCCCAACCTGCATAAAACAAAAACGATTTTTTTTAAATAACGGTCCTGAACAGTCAATGCTGCATCTGTTAGTGAAATGAACAAAGGGAGGACTAGTCACAACAAAAAAAGAAACAAACTGGACTCTCCAGCCAGCTAAAAGTTACAGAAGTCACAGAAAGCGTTTTCTATCAGTAAAAGAGGGATGTTTTGGATGGTTTAAAAGTTTTTGAAAAGGTCCAAAGCAGAACTTGACCAAGCCTCAAAAGTGCGACAAAAGCACATGGAGAGAACTGGCAGCTGCTGACAGTTTCTAAAAAAGTTGACAGTCTTAAAGCAGTAATGCATTAAAAGAAGTAATACATTTAAATTGGTAATGCATTTAATTCAGCAACCACAAGAAGAAACAGAGGGCAATAAACAGGAAAATTGGAGAAGATTAGAGGGCAACTCTGGAAAAAGGTCCATTAGCAATGAAGGACCTCAGAAAAGTGGCAAAGGATTACCTTGGAAGGAAGGTACTGAAACACCGCAGGAAGGCAATGCAGGACCCCAAAAAGAGGGTAATGACAAAAGACCCCAGAAGAAGGGCAATGAAAGACAATAAATGACCAAAATGAAGAGCAATAAAAGAATTGTAGAATGGGAACAAGTCAACACTTTATCAGAGATAGACCTATCCAACAGTGAAGCCGAAAGAACTTGACTGAACTTAAGACAAATAAAAATGAAGATTCCATTTGTGAAATGCATATGTCCAGTAAGAACATGATGGATTCTCCTCAGGTAAAACACAGAAAAAGATGCCTAAATAGACTAGGAACTATTGAACATCAAGAGGAATCAACAAAAATAATTAGAGCTCCAGAGAAGACATTAAAACAAGATGAAATGACTCGCAGCAAACTTGTAAAAAAGAAGAAGCAAAAACGTTTTTAAAATGAAGTTAAGAAGGAGAAATTAATGAGACAACATAGAATAAACTGAATTCCATGTAAAGGAACTGGAAAATATGAACAAGTCCAGCACAGAGTTGAATCAGGAGAATGAGATCTTGAAGAAGGAAGCTTGACTATGAGAAATTAAATGAAGAGGTAAAAACATCATAATTGAACAGCAGAATCAGCAATTCAGACAGAAAAAGAAACTGAGATTACATGCCAGAACAATTGCTGAATTGGTCAAAAGAATGGAAAAGCAGCAAGCCTGTATGGAGGAGGTCCATGCAAGACTAATACACATAGTTAAAACCTACCTGTAAAAGTGCTTATGTTTGGATACACAAGCCTCAGGATCTCATCAATGAGCCATTAAGAAATGTTTTCAAACCTCTAAGCACTGAAATATCTGAATACCTGATCGACCTGTTAGTGACATAAATTATGTCTTCAAGGAAGAAAGTTGTAATCAACGGCCTGTGACAGAAGAGGTGTCCATTAATGCTGTTCCCATTAACGTCAATCTTGTGGAAGCATCTCTGACTACAGAATTAGCCTCTCTGCAAGAAACAGAAAAAAACCGTCAAAAACTCAATTTATAATTGTCCAACTCGTGTGTATAAAACTTAATTAGAATTGGGATTGAGTAACTTGGTCATTGAAGATTGTATAGAAGAGTTAAAGGGGGTGGAATGTGGTTTTTGTCCCTTTAAGGACAACACAGCAGAAGAGGATCATGTGGCTTGAGGGATTAATTGGGACTGAGTGTGGTTAAGCACACCAGGAAGATGTGTCTTGTCTGAAGACATGTAGAAGACATGTAGGGACTGGAGAGTAGCCAGTGGGTTGCTCCAGGGCAGTATGAGTCTGTGGGCCTCTGTACAGTTTTTCCTTGATAATACATACCCTTTATACTCCTAACAAAGCCTATAATGTACATCAGTACAAACCTCTTCTGAGAATTTTTTTTCCAACTCCAGCATGCTTCCAGTGATAAATTGTGACCATGGCTGAAGAAGGCAATTGGCATTGCATGGCTAAATGAAACCAGTTTGCAATAAACTTGCTGACAATAAGTCATCTGTATTTGATTTTGCTACGGAATGACAACTGTTACAGTCAATGCCAATTATAGATCTGGACCCCATGGTGTGATTGGGGTTGTCCCTAAAGACAAGACTGGAGTGCTGTTGTTCTGGAGGCAGCTATTATTTTAGGATGCTGGGGGATGTCCACACACTGCAAGCATTGTGCCGGGACCCCTGAGATTTTTATTGTGTTAGATTTTACCTCCCTGTGCGAAAGGTAGCATACTGAAATTATTGAAAAGCATTTGGTTACCAAGTGATGAAATTTATCATGTTTACTTTCGGTGAATGAAAATTGGATTGGTTTCCCTACACAAATATACAATGTAAAGAGCATAACCTTGACAGCACACAAAATGTAGGTATCACAATAAAGAGAGCAAGGAGATTAGAATGCCAAAATCAGTGAGGGAGGAAACATAAATAAATGCCTTGTCTTAAGGGCAGTTCTAATGACACAGTTATGTAAACGTCAGAAGCAGAAACTCAGTGTGAGGCAGCCTTTGGTGTAAGAACTTGGATTTCACGGCCTTCAGTGCTGGCAAGGCTATCAGTACTGCACACCTCAGTAGATCCCTAGCTCTCCAAAGCCTTGGATTTAATTGGCAAATATTAAAATAAGTAACTTCTTGTCAAGTATTTCCTGCTGTGTTTATTTAGTGCGGTACTAGCAATACTTCTGCTGAAAGAACAAATCTATTGGTGATATTCCACGTGGATTCAGCAGCACAAGCCTCTTGAGGAAGTAATCTACCCAGCCGACTGGTGGGAAGCAGTGCGCAAGTGGTCCATGGAGGACCAGGTTGGAAATCTCAGCCAGGCCAACTTGAGATCCAGAGGAAAACTGGTGTAAAAACAAAACTGCAAGAAAATAGGGGGTTTAACAGATTAAAGTACAGGAATAGGGCCCGGGTGGGATTGTGGTTGGTACAGACTTGATGGGTCGAAGGGTCTCGTTCTGTACCTTGAGATTCTACGATTCTCTGAAATCAGATGTAGCCTTGAGAGCTAGTCAGCCATTGGTTGAGAGATGGGAGAGAGCAGGTAGGAAGAAATGAAATGTTCTCTGATTTATGGGCTTTGTTAAGTCATGTTCTACAGGAATTTGTTTCGGGACCTGAACCTTTCATCACTTATGTATCAATAAGTTGGATGAAGGAATAAAGAGCAATATTTCTCAGTCTGCAGATGACTCTAATCCAGGAGGCATAGTAAGTTGAGTGGATGAGAACAAGAAATTACAAAGAGCCATTGGTCGATTAAATGAGGGGGCAAAACTGTGGCTGGTGGAGTTCAATACTGGGAAGGGATGAGGATTATGACTCCAAAATAGACACATATAATTTTCTTTTCTTTTGAGAGTAATGAAAATATACAGAATTAAAGAGATGCGGTGTTCAGGTACATAAATCACTAAAATCTGGGGCACAAGTACAAAATGTAATTAAAAAGAATGATTTAATGTTGGCAGCTAGCTCAATTGGGGGTGAATTCTCCCACTCCTTTTGCCATGAATCGAAGCGGGCGAGGGGCGGACCACACAAAGGTCCATTGACCTTGGACAAGATGTTCCGGTTTTGGGGCAAGCATGGCTGGAAAATCCCACCCTCGATCAGACCCAACCTGAAGTATTGCATTCAATTTTGGTCATTGAACAAGGTCAATTGACCCTTGAGGAGATACAGAACAGGTTCACCAGAGTGATACCGGGACAAGTGGCATACACTTGGTTTATGGTTCCTTTGAGTTTGGGACATTGAGGAGTGATCTAATTGCAAAGTCTCAAATGATAGAGTAGATACAGAAAAGTTATTCCTTTGATTGAGGGATCTAGAAGATTGAGGAACAATCTCAAAATTAGGACTGGGCTATTTAGGAGAGGATGGTGGGTCAATTGAAATGTTAAAGATTAGGCTCATGACTCAAGGACATTTATCAAGGGCTATGTACCAAATAAAATTAATTTTTCAGGCTTCTGAATTAAAGGTCATTGACCTGAAATGTTAACTTTGTTCATCTATCCACAGATACTGCCTGACCCGCTGAGAATTTTCAGCACTTTCTGCTTTCATTTCACATTTCCACCATCCATATTACTTTGATATTTCATTGGAGGAGAAAAGAGTTGCGGTACAAATCAGAATGGTCCAAATTCTCTCAAATTCTTCCAGTTAGTCAGGAAGGCTATATACATATTTTAAATTGCTTATTTATCCAAAATAAGCACATGCATTTTCCAGTCATTCTCTCTGTTGGGACAGGGTGGAAGGGCTGAATGGCCTTCTCCTTTCCTATTTTCATGTCTGCAGTTAGAAGCACTGAGTCAGTAGATTACATTTTTGTAACATTGAAGCATACTTGTGCGATAGATCTCCATTGTTCATTAATTCCCATTGGAATAAATAAAACTAAAAAAATACTCACAGGGGAGGCTATTTGGCCCATCATGCCCGCACTGATAACAATCCCATCCAGGTCCTCTCTCTGTAACCCATGTATTTACCCTGCTAGTCCCCCGAAACCAGAGAACCCAGAGTAACCCCACACAGGCACGGGAAGAACGTGCAAACTTCACAGAGGGGCCAGAAGTGAGCCCGTGTCCCTGGTGCTGTGAGGCAGCTGTGCTAACCATTGTGCCACCGTGCTGCCCTAATGTCAGGAATATGATATGTTAGACAGGTAGCTGTATTGAAAATTCATATTGAAGACATTAACTCCAGGCAGGAGAGTACCAAACAAAACATCTGCTCCCAATGGCATGTGTGTGGGAGAGGGAATGACTTGAAAAAGCATGTGCTTATTTCAGATGGATAAGCAGTTTAAAAATATGTATATAGTCTTCCTGACTAAGTGGAAGAATTTGAGAGAAAGAAACTTGTGAAAAATATATAGTTGAACAGCTTGAGTCACTCGTAGAGACACATGTGAAAAGGAAATACTTCTGATAGGTTTGTGTGTCTTAAATTTAATTAGGTACATGCAGTACCATTGCATATTCATGGGGCTGGATGAACAACACATCAAGAAGTCACATCCTTGTTACCATAACCTGATGCTGAATAGAAAGTTTTCACCTTTAACCTAACTATGTCCCAGCATGCACTGCTTGAGTAAAGCCAAAGTAAACATGCTGGGAAAAAAAGGTTTCTTTTGAACAGGATATGCCATATCCTGCATTTAGTGGGAAAGAAGACTTTGTTTGCATCACAGTCACAGTCTTGAAAGCTGCACCTCTCAGGCATCTTTCACAAATGCCAAGATATTGTGTTTGATGTTTAATGCTTCAGAGTATTTAGGTTAAATGGAGCTCAGCAAGTGTAAAAATAATGAAAAGGTTTTCCCAGGTAATGGTCCTAAGGCAAAATCTTGCAGCGAATAGGTTTTATAAAACAAGAATTGGAGTTGCGCCCAGAATAATTTAAAAGACTTTGAAATGCTATTTGCTTTAAACATTCTAAGGACAAAAGCCCCAAAAGTTGCGATCAAAGTGAAGCCGGGCTCAGTTCCACCCATAGTACATGCAAGCTCATGTTGACAGCTGAGGAAGGATTTGTCTTGCCAGATTTTATAAATTCACTCCTTGTTTTAATATTCCATATACCTAGTGTTGTAAAGTGCTGGATACCATTTAGTAGGTCTTAATAAAGTCCTCATACTCTTAAGTAGGTTAACTGTATGTATTTATCAATTACAAGTACCATGTATATATATGTTTATACATATGAGAGAGAGAGAGAGAGTAGAATGATTCAGGCTAGGAGCTGTCACCGTGCTTGCTTGTACACACAGCTCTGTCCGACACTAGATTGGCCCCAAAATGCACAGCAGAAATTCACCAAAGATCCTTTGACAGCACCTTCCAAACCCACGACCACTTTCATCTTGAAGGAGAAGGGCAACAGATACATGGGAATACCATGTACTGCGACTTCCCCTCAAAACCACTCACTACCCTGACTTGGAAATATATCACCATTCTTTCGCAGTCATTGGGTCAAAGTCCTGGAATTCCCTCCCGAATGGCATTGTGGGTCAACCCACATCTTGTGGACTGCAGCGATTCAAGAAGGCAGCTCACCACCGCCTTGTCAAGGGCAACGAGGGATGGGCAATAAATGCTGGCCAGCCAGCATAAAAACATAAGATAGGAGCAGGAAGAGGCTGTTTTGCCCTTCTAGTCTGCTCCACCATTCCTCATGATCATGGCTGATTGTCCAATTGATCCAGTGATGCCCGTGTCCCATGAATGAATAAAAAAAAGGTGCGGGTCATGTATTCTTTCATATCACCATGTGGGCGGTACTGTATTTAGTTCCACATTAGCCCTTTGCCAGACTATTTTACCACATATGGAAAAATGCTCTGGGGGAGTTTACTCATCTGTACAATTAGTTAATTAAGTTGCTGGGTAACAGATGGTTACACCAGAAGTACAAAGAACACATGCAAAAATGTTCATACTTTTGAGTACAAGAATTGGGAAATCATGTTGTAGCTATATAAATTCTTGGTTAGATCATATTTGGAATATTGTGTGCAGTTCTGGTCACCACATTACCAGAAGAATGTGGAAGCTTTGGAGAAAGTGCAAAGAAGGTTCACCAGGATGTTGCCTGGTCTCGAGGGTGTTGGCTATGAGGAGAACAAACTAAGATTGTTTTCACTAGAAAGACAGAGGCTGAGGGGAGACCTGATAGCGGTCAACAAAATTATGAGAGGCATAGACAGGATGGATAGTCAGAAGCTTTTTCCAAGAGTGGAAGTGTCAATTACGGGGGGAATAGGTTCAAGATGAGAGGGGCAAAGTTTAAGGGTGATGTGCAGGGGAAGTTTTTCACTCAGAGAGTGGCGGGTGCCAGGAACGTGCTGTCAGAAGAGGTGGTGGAAGCAGGGACATTAGCAACATTTAAGAGGTATCTGGATAGTACATGAATAAGGAGGGAATAGAGGGATATGGACCAAATAAGGGCAGAGGTTTCTTTTTAGCAAAATGAGGGTATCATGATCAACACAGGCTTGGAGGGCTGGAGGGCCTTTTCCAGTGCTGTACAGTTCTTTGTTCTTTATTCTATGTAGCTGTATACAGGAAGAAATAATTGGACAGTTGTGGAAACTGACTAATTACTAAGGGTGCTTAGTAATGAAGATAACTCTGTTCATGTGTTTCGACATTGATCAAGAATGGAGACCAGTTGTTGACCGTAGACCATAGAAACCCCACAATGCAGAAAGAGGCCCTTTGGCCCATCGAGTCTGCACCGACCACAATCCCACCCAGGCCCAATCCCCATATCCCTACACATTTACCCGCTAATCCCTCTAACCTATGCATCTCAGGACACTAAGGGGCAATTTTAGCATGGCCAATCAACCTAACCCGCATATCTTTGGACTGTGGGAGGAAACCGGAGTGCCCGGAGGAAACCCATGCAGACAGGAGGAGAATGTGCAAACTCCACACAGATAGTGACCCAAGCCGGGAATCAAACCCAGGTCCCTGGAGCTGTGAAGCAGTAGTGCTAACCACTGTGCTACCATGCCGCCCTACCGTTGGCTTATCAAATATGTGATGGTATGTTTCTCCACGCAGATGCTGGTCACCCTTCAAGGATGTGCAGTCCTCAGCGCATAGCAAGATAGTGAGCGGATAAGGTAACTTTCTCTCACAATTTCCACATATCGAGTTCACGCAGATGAATTCCCTCAAAGAATCGAAGAAATGCCAGTTAGCTGCTATATTTAGCACAACTCCAGCTGTGCCAGGACCATCTCATGGCCCACACACGGAGATACAAGGCTTCTTCCATTCCTCAAGCACATACAGGCCAAGAGCAGCTTGCCACAATACTTGCTCCTCACATTCAGGGAGAAAGGATAATGGGTATGTTGAAATTACAGGCTCGCCAAAAGATAGAATTGTGAGACAGGAAGGAAATACCTCCTAAAATAAATACCATCTAAAAATCTGCCCACTTTATTTTTCACTTATTTGGAGCATTTGTGTTCTGAGTGGCCATTAAAAGAGGTAAACAGATGATAGGCTATGGCAGCTGATACAGATACTGTTTATACATTGTTAAATAGAAATGCTGGTACAATTGTTTGATCTGGATATGCATATGGCCCAATCTCCCCTACTACAGCTCCACTTCCTTTATTTGTTTTAAGTTTTTAAGTTTATTCATTAGTGTCACAAGCAAACTTACATTAACACTGCAATGAAGTTACTGTGAAAATTCCCTCGTTGACACATGCTGGCATCTGTTTGGGTACCCTGAGGGAAAATTCAGCATGGTCAATGCACCTAATCAGCACGTCTTTCGGACAATGGGAGGAAACCGGAGCACCCGGAGAAAACCCACACAGACACAGGGAGAATGTGCAGACTCCGCGCACACAGTGACCCAAGCCGGGAATCAAACCCAGGTCCCTCGCACTGTGAGGCAGCACTGCTAACCAGTGTGTCACCTGGCCTAATTCTGAGTGACTTGCTGTGTATTTCCAGAACTTTCTATCTCTATGTTAAATTTCCAGTATTTGGAGTTTTCCTTTTTACTTTTCCATCATTGTTCTCTTTACCAAACAAAAATCATGAATAGTGCTAGAACAAGAGACCATAGAAAGGTAACTAATGCAAAACAAAATGCAAGGATATAATTCGAAGCAGCCAAATCTATAGTCATATATTCTCTTATGACACTAACAAGAAAAATATCATCCAAGCTTTATGGTGTAGGATCTATGTTTTGTCTTGATTAGACTCAAGCTTAGACCCTAAAATCATTTTCAAGTTTCAGCTGAAATGGTCTACTTAGTTCATAGAATCATTGTACAATAACAATATAGAAGGAGACAATGCAGCTCATTACATCCATGCCAGCATTCTGCAGGTTTAAACTTTATTTATTAGCATCACAAGTAGGCTTACATTAACACTGCAATGAAGTTACTGTGAAAATCCCCTAGTTGCCACACTCCAGTGCCTATTCAGGTACACTGAGGGAGAATTTAGCATAGTTAATGCACCTAATCAACACTTCTTTGGACTGGGGGAGGAAACTGGAGCACCCAGAGGAACAGACATGGGAGAATGTACAGACTGCACAATGACCCAACCCAAGTCTGTGGCTTGAATCATGTGACACTCTCAGGACTGCTCTGACCCTACGGTGATCCTCATCTCTCATGGAACCATTTATAAGTTTGCCATCCATTATTATTCTTTCCATGCCTTCTAGAATGCGAGACATTGTTCTCTGAAACATTTCTGGAGTATAAGTTACTCCAAACAATACTGACTGAATGGCATTATAAACGTGGTCAGCAATCTGGATTCTTTGTCTTGAGGCAACTGCCAAAATCCATTGTTCACGTCCAATTTGATGAATAAAGCATTCTTGACTTGTTTGGTAAGACTCTCATCCACAAAGGCCATTAGGGAGATCTCATTATCCACTGAATTATTTAGTTGTGTTAAATCCAAACAGATTCTTATTCAAGCTATTTGGCTTTAGGGCATTTCTATTACCACTTATTTGGCACGGTAACGAATGAGATAACGCCTTGCTTCTGCATCATTTCAACTCCACACTTGACTTTGTCCAGGAGTGGGTGAGAAACTTTCCTCTGTGTATGGAGGCTAATTGATTGAGCGTCAGCTTGTCGGATGATGTGTTACTCAGTCTTTGACTTCCCTATGCTTGTAAACAATTTTGGAAATTAATTTAAAAATGATTTTCTCATCAGCAACTTTGTCCACTCTATAGATTAATTTCCATTTTAGACACATCTTTCTGTTAAGTAGGGAGCACTCTTGATTTTGAATGACATAGACAAGTTTGAAGATTTTGTGGTCTTTACATTTCAACCGGAGTTGGCTTTTCACTTTTAAAGTTGTTACACCATTACCTTGTAATTTGATAGATGAGGGTTATAATGTAATCTGAGCCATTTGACTACATCTGATAAAATCGAAGCCCCTGCTCCTGTGTCTAGTTTTAAAGTCTTATGGGGTGTCCAACCACTTTGAGTTTCGTATTCCAATATTTGTTTTCATATCAATTGACCTTCGCCGGAAAATTACTTCCTTTGTTTGTAGTCCTTCCACTTCTGTATGTGGTACTGTTTTAAGCTTTTCTTCCTCTCGTTACAGATTGTCAGTGTTTCTGAGTGCCAAACAGTTTTGAAATGGACTATTTTTCCATAGTTGTGGCACTCCACCCACCCCAACCTTCCGCCCCTCCTCCCCCATCCCCACACCAACCCCAACCAATCCCATTGGGTATTCTTAATGCTTATGCCGTTTGTTCCTGCCAAACTAAAGACATTTCAAAATGGTGGTTGGTGTACTTTTTCCCATTTTACTGGGCTGAGGCTTTGGCTGGCTTTCTCTATTATAGATTATGTACTGAATGGTCACTCAATCTTCTCTACAGGACCTCTCGCTCCCTGCAAACAAACACTCTTCCTGAGTGTTGTTTACCTCACAATCTGCACAGCTTTTGCTGGTGTTAAATCCTCTCTTGCCTATAGGAGATCTGATATTGTTTCTTATAGGACCCCTATCACAAATCAGTTCATCCTTTAAGATTCCATAATCACAGTTCCCTGCTAGTCCAAAGAGATCACGGATGAACCAGTCTATGTTTTCACCTGGTCTTTGCTTTCTTCTATTAACTCTATCCTTTTCTATTATTAAAATCTGATGAATGTTGAAATAAGAGTTGAAAGTTTTTACGACTTCTTTGTAAGAAGTTGAAGTCTCATCAAATCCTTGCCTTGGTTTCATGCCATCAGTGACAGATCCTGCTGAACAAAATAGCTTACTGACCTGGTCTTTTTGTTATATTTTGTGTTATCCTGAAGCAATTCTGAAATTTGTGAACTTTTTTTTCAGATGTCCCAGTTTTGGGGTTGTTGCAAGCCGTCCACGCTGGTTGTAGAAGGTTCTGGAAGTGGTAGTGTCATCTTTCATGATTCTGCTGGAATTGTTCCCACTTCTGTCTTGCTGCTTGCTGCTCTGGATCTCTTCCCACTGCTGTCCGGTCTCTGAGTCTGTGTCTCAGATTGTATCTGTTGTTATCACGATGTTCCAATGTCTTGGGTGAGTCTAACATTTATTTTGTTTTTCCTTCGAGAATCTCTTTCCTTGGAGTGCTATATCTTCTTTTTAAGGTTTCTAGGTCTTTTACTCACAGCTGCCATGTTTTGTAGTGTAGTTGGGTTCTAGTTGGGGATTTTGGGGATTGTCTATTCTCCCAAAATATGCTGTTCGAGTCTGTTGCTGCTCAAAACCATTATGCTTCACTGATAATAGGTATTTACACATTTGGACCTCTCCACAAGGTTGAAGCTTCTCCTCCTTCTGGAACTTTCTTACTCATTAGTTATATGACCTGAAGTTATTATTACATCAAGAGTGGCAGAGGCTAGGGGAGACCGGATCAAAGTCTATAAAGTTATAAGAGGCATAGATAGGGGTGACAGTCGGAATCTTTTACCCAGAGTTGAAATATCTGATACTATGGCTGGAATTTTACGGCATACCAGCCCAGATTCCGGGGGTGGGCTCGTCTCCGTTGGCCTCTTGGGGGGGCGGATCCATTCGAAACTTGGGCGGAGGTGCCGGTAAAATTCCACCCTATGAGTCACACACTTAAGGTGAGGGGGGAAAGTTCAAATGAGATGTGAAGGACAAGTTTTTGTGAAGGACAGAGAGTGGTCGATGTCTGGAACACACTGTCAAGGTTGGTGGTGCAGGCAGATACGATCGGAGCATTCGAGGCGCTTTTAAATAAGTACATAAATATGCAAGGAATAGAACAATATACACCAAGGGGAGGCGTAAGGGATTATTTTAATTTGGCATCATGTTCAGCACAACATTGTGGGCCAAAGGGCTGTTCCTGTGCTGTGCTATTCTGTTCTATGTTAGGCGGATAATAAGGGGATTGGGGGTTATGGGGAAAAGGCAGGAGAATGGGGATGAGAAAAATATCAGCCATGATTGAATGGCAAAGCATACTCAATGGGCCAAGTGGTCTAATTCTGCTCTTATGTCTTATGGTCTTATGTTCTAAGATTATGTACTTTGCACATTCTTGTGAATCTTTTCTGCACCTTCTCTTCAATGCTCACATCCTTCTGTGATGCCCAGAACTGGACACAGTACTCTAGTTGAGGCACAGTCAGCACTATTCACCTTTATCATGATCACATGAGAACTTTCAACAAAATATTAGAATCCATTACAACAACATTCAATGATTTATTTTGCTTCCAGTCCATACTGCAGCAACACACTTCAATTGATTTCTAGGGCTTGAAAAAGGGCTGAAGTTCTATTTTTGGAACTCAATGGCTGCATTTAGAATATATCCTGGTCAACGTCGAACTATAAATATTGCCACTTGTGAGGCAACCATAATTTTGTCACTTGTAAGCTTTCTGCTGGGTATTCCCTCGAGTACTTCAATCTTACTCAGTTGGAACTTTATATTACAGCTGGCAATGAATCCTCTGTGTCCCACAAATTTAAAAAGAAATGGGAAAAAAAACTAGAAATTAAAAACTAGTAAAGAAAACAACAATACTCTGTTTGAAGTTTGATCCTGAATGCCATCATGTCTCACTCAATTTGCATCTTACTTAATTCTTGTTGTCAAGTGAACGGTCATATTGCTTGTATCCGTGGCGATTTCTTCCTTGCAGGTCAGCAGAATATTATTGGAAAAAACTCAAACTGTCAATATGTTCCAGTTATAAGGGTACAGTACAGTCTTTGTAGAAGAAAATGTTTGAAAAGTCATTTTCAGTGTTCTAAGCTGGCAAATATCCTTGCTATGCAACACTTCGTGACAATAATGCACTGGTCTTCCTACCCCTTTCATTCACAAAGACAAAAGGTTTGGCACTTATATTATTCAACAAGTAATAATCCTTTAAGATTTAAATGAAGGTTTAATTTAAGAAAATATCTCAAAAATAGCACATCAACACATCTCATGGAAATAAAATCTTGCCCTTCCTGACTCAGTCATACCCAGCCAAATGATTTTAATAAATAAAAGAGATAGTGTTTGTACTGCATAAAGAAAACAAACTATACTGTTCATGCTCTCAGCTATTTCCTGTGATATTCCAGTGCTTCAGAAAGGAGTAATGTTGCTGCACAGACGTCTGTTCTACTTGAGTGCATGTGGCCTCCTGGGCATTCCCTGGAGCACTTTAAGCCAGGGTGTGAAGGAAGTGCTACTGACCTAACGGATGGAGACAGGTCTCTGCTGAAGGAGGCCATTGAGGTGCTGAGGCATGTATTGTAATGAACAGAGGCAAAATAAAAACACAGGAGCTCCCAAGCCATATTGCACTGGACAGGCAGTGACACTATCCATTGGTTCCAAAGTCAAACCAAAGTCCCAGATCAGGTCCTAAGTTATCCAGAGGCCTCAGGTCATGCAGAATTGCTCAGGGTTAAAGATTCAGTGAGGCTTTTGGAAATTTATGAACATTTCACTGGTGTGCAAGAGCCTAAAATCAGGGCAATAGGCAAAGAAATGTCATAGTCCTTTTTTTCAATTGTCTAACTGTTTAGGATATTTTAAATACACGCATCTTCCCAAATATATAACTTTACTCCTCTTAACTATGTTGAATTGGTGTTCATTTAATAAGTAAAACGTTCAGCTCATCAGAGATGATTTAATGGTACAAGCCAGATTGCCAATGTTCATCCTCCTCTGGTTGTCCAAGGAATGAATTACTGACTTCACATGTGCTACCACGAGGAGCAGCCGATAGACCGTCAAGTACTCCTCAATTTGGAGGCAAGTTCAGGTGAAAAGAATCCATCCATGTTGTTGCACACCCCCTAGTGGAGAGTCAGAGAGCAGCACAAGCAGTTGTCTGGAGCGGATTGCTCAGAAACATCCTCAACTTGCTGATTTGCATCAACCGGGGGCAAGAGCAAATAAAGGAGTAAAAACGATTAATTTCAAAACATCCCTCCAGCTACCTGTGATTTTACTCAGTCTCCATTTTCAGATGTGAACATCTGAAATTTTCTTTGTTGGTTAAGCGCCAACTAACAAGTCACTTCAGCAGACTTCAGTTGATTAATAGATGCAATAAAAGTGAAATATAATCACCATTATTCTCAGAACTAATGTCTTATTTTGAATGCAAATGTTATATTATTTTCATTTGATTTACAGGGGAATCCAGCTCTTCTCATCCCTTGTCTCACAGCTCGTTAGGATTTTATTAAAATCCATAACTTTAAACAAAAAAGCATTAAAAAAATAGATTTGATTCCCAGATGCGGGGGGGGGGAGAGAAAATTGAAAGTTGCCGGTTCCTTACTGTGTCCGTCATGTTTGTGTCTCCTTTTACACATATAATTAAAGAGTGGCTTTTTTAAAAAAAAATCAGCTACAGGCAATTATATTATCTCAAAGCCTTCTGATTTTTTACTGTGCATTATTATTGAACATGTTTACCTCAGCACTATTAAAACCCATTAAAAGGTTTTGAGAAGGTATGAAGACCAGTACAACAAAACAGCGGTTACCAATGGTGTTCCTTTATTTTTTCAATGAATTCATGGCATACTAACATCACTGACTAAGCTAGTCTGTATTGCAGCTTCCTAATTATCTTCAAAAAGTTTGTGCTAAGCCACAATCTTTAAATGTCACACCCTGTGTGGTGAAGTTACACCAACAGTGCTGTTAGAAGTGTGATGATAGTTGCTATAGGTATATGGCATGGGATTTTTACACGCCACTACGCTGATTGAGTTGCATAGCAGGGCAGGAAGTATAAACAAGAGGTGAAAAATCAGGTTCACGCCCAATTTCTCGTCTCTTGCAATACTGCCAGCCCAGACCTGCTGGCATAATCAGCCTCACGCCCAGGAAGGCTGAGAGGCTGGTTTAAATATTGGGACCAGATGTGATGGCCTCACCAGTGGGACCGGAGGCCATTGCAACCCTGTGGGTGATCAGGAGCAGGGGTGGGCAATGATCCTTGGGGGGAGGGGATTGACAGGTCTCCCATATACTGTATACACTTGTACACAGTATATGGAGGTCAGGGCACATGCCTAGCAGTCTGCAGCTGGCTTCCCGGTGTTAATGGGCTCCACCCACTCTCCCTACTGGCAGGAATCAGATTATAGCCTCTGTATTACACAGAGTGCCATAAACTCACCAGCTGGAAAAAAAAGTTGGAAAAACAGGTAAGAAAACCTCCTGTTTTTTCACCCATCCAACATTTAAGGGCAAATTTTCCCATTCCGCCTGCCATGGGAATTGGAGCAGGCGAGGGGCAATCTATGGACAGGTCTGTTGACTATAGGTAGGATTTTCCGGTTGCTGGGTGAGTGCAGCTGGAAAATCCCACCCTTAGGATTTTTCTCAGAAAATTCTGCCCATTTTGTTTATGTTTAAGGGGATTGTTTTAAAGTTCATTCTTTTTTTCTCTACAGGCAATCAGTGTGTTTGGAAAAATGCAGCTCAGATGCTGGGAGAGCAGGATAATTACTTATTTTAGCTGTGTAGTAAGAACATAAGAAATAAGAAATAGGAGCAGGAGTAGGCCATCTAGCCCTTCGAGCCTGCCCCGCCATTCAATAAGATCATGGCTGATCTGTTGTGGCTCAGTTCCACTTTCCCGCCCTCTCCCCATAACCCTTAATCCCCTCTCTTATCAAGAACCCATCAACCCGCTTCTTAAAAATATTTAGCGAGGCAGCCTCCACCACTTCAACGGGCAGAGAATTCCAGAGATTCACCACCCTTTGAGTGAAGAAGTTCCTCCTCAACTCCGTTCTAAACCGCCCCCCCTTTATCTTGAGGCTGTGCCCCCTAGTCCTACTGTCTTTTTTGAGCGGGAAGAGTCTCTCCACCTCTATCCTATCCATCCCATTCATCATCTTATACGTCTCAATGAGATCTCCCCTCATTCTTCTAAACTCTAACGAGTACAAGCCTAGTTTATTCAGCCTCTCCTCATAGCTCAATCCCCTCAACTCCGGTATCAGACTAGTAAACCTCCTCTGCACTCCCTCCAGTGCCAAAATATCCTTGCGCAGGTGCGGCGCCCAAAACTGCACACAGTACTCCAGCTGCGGCCTCACCAATGCCCTATACAGCTGCAGCAAGACCTCCCTACTTTTATATTCAATCCCCCTCGCTATGAAGGCCAGCATCCCATTCGCCTTCCTGACCACCTGCTGCACCTGCAAGCTGGGTTTTTGCGACTCATGCACAAGGACCCCGAGGTCCCTCTGCACCGTCGCCTGCTGCAGTTTTTCGCCACGTAAGTAATAGTCCTTCCTACCATTCTTCCTACCAAAGTGGACCACCTCACACTTGCCAACATTAAATTCCATTTGCCATTTCCTGGCCCATTCGCCCAGCCTATCTAGATCCTTCTGCAGACTCTCCACACCCTCCGCACAATTTGCCTTTCCCCCAATCTTGGTGTCATCAGCAAATTTCGACACCCTGCACTCGGTTCCCTCCTCCAGATCATCTATATAAATGGTAAATAACTGAGGCCCCAGCACCGACCCCTGGGGCACCCCACTAGTCACCAACCGCCAATCCGAATAGCACCCATTGACCCCCACTCTCTGCCTCCTATTTGACAACCAATCCTCTATCCACGCTAACACCCTACCCCCAACTCCATGTCCCCTGACCTTCTGCAATAACCTCTTGTGAGGTACCTTGTCAAACGCCTTCTGAAAATCCAGAAAGACCACATCCACCGGCTCTCCTCTATCCACTGCCCTAGACACATCCTCATAGAACTCCAGTAAATTTGTCAGACACGACTTCCCTTTAATGAAACCGTGTTGCGTCCGCCCTATCAAGCAATTCCCTTCAAGATGCCTCGCAATTTCCTCCTTAATGACGGATTCTAACATTTTACCTACCACAGACGTTAAACTAACCGGCCTATAATTCCCCGCCTTTTGCCTGGCACCCTTCTTAAACAACGGCGTAACATTAGCCGTTTTCCAATCTTCCGGCACTTCCCCGGAATCCAGCGACGTCTGGAAAATAACCACCAAGGCATCCACTATAACCTCCGCCATTTCTTTCAGAACCCTCGGATGCATTCCATCCGGTCCTGGGGACTTATCCACAATCAGCCCCTCCAGTCTGTCGCGCACCACCTCTCTAGTAACAGTAATGTCATTAAGACCCTCCAGTCCTACCACCTTTCCATCGCTAACACCCGGCAAATTATTCACGTCCTCCTCCGTGAAGACAGAAACAAAAAAGTTATTCAAGACCTTAGCCATATCCCCATCCCCTACCACTAGCTCCCCTTTCTCATCCTCTAAAGGACCAACGTTCACCCTAGCCAGCCTCTTCCTTTTTATATATTTATAAAAACTCTTGCTATCCTTTTTTATATTAAGTGCTAGCCCAGCCTCATAGCTTCTCCTACCCTCCTTTATCAACTTCTTTGTCAATCTTTGTTGACATTTAAACCTTTCCCAATCCTCTTCTCGCCCACTGCTCTTAGCTACTCTAAATTCCTCCGCTTTTAATTTAACACTTTCCTTCACCTCCTTCGTTATCCACGGCTTATTACCTCTCTTCCTACTGTCCTTTTTAACCATCGGAATAAATTTCTGCTGAGCACCAAGAAAGATCTCCTTAAAGATCCTCCACTGCTCCTCAGCAGACCTACCTTCCAACGCACTCCCCCAGTCCACATTTGCCAATTCTTCTCTCATCCTACCATACTCCCCTCTATTCAAACAAAGGACGCGTGTCCGGGAACCCACTTTCTCCTCCTCCATCTGCACCAGAAGTGTTTACTTAGGAGATAGCTAATTGATTTTTGTTTATAGATGAAGATTTCCCCTGGGGTTTTTGATTACATTAATTGATAGTTAATGGTGATTAATGAGAGGAGCTAGATATGTAGCAAAGAACAACAGCTGTCAGTTCTGGATGGGATTTGTTGATAGACAGAGGTCAGCATACTGTTCTGAAACTCAAAATCTTTCTCTGAAAGCTTCAAGGCTGACTACACCCCTTATAGCAAGAATATATATGGCTGCTAAATATATTTAATGTGGAATTTTAAGTCAGCAAAAGAATGTTGCTTATTTGGAACGGAAACAGTGATATATTAGAAATTAAAGTTGTTTCCTTTCATTTTTTAACTATTGTTCAACTTTTAAGAGTTAAGGTGCTTCATTTTGTTAGAGTTATACTTAAACTGTTTTATTAAATAAAGTTTGTTTTCATATAAAAGGTCCCTAATTTGTCAGTGGAATTAATCCTGGAGTGAAGCATCCTATCATCACATTTATACATAAGAAACATAAGAAATAGGAGCAGGAGTAGGCCATCTAGCCCTTCAAGCCTGCCCCGCCATTCAATAAGATCATGGCTGATCTGCCGTGGCTCAGTTCCACTTTCCCGCCCTCTCCCCATAACCCTTAATCCCCTCTCTTATCAAAAACCCATCAACCCGCGTCTTAAAAATATTTAGCGAGGCAGCCTCCACCACTTCAACGGGCAGAGAATTCCAGAGATTCGCCACCCTATGAGTGAAGAAGTTCCTCCTCAACTCCGTTCTAAACCGCCCCCCCTTTATCTTGAGGCTGTGCCCCCTAGTCCTACTGTCTTTTTTGAGCGGGAAGAGTCTCTCCACCTCTATCCTATCCATCCCATTCATCATCTTATACGTCTCAATGAGATCTCCCCTCATTCTTCTAAACTCTAACGAGTACAAGCCTAGTTTATTCAGCCTCTCCTCATAGCTCAACCCCCTCAACTCTGGTATCAGCCTAGTAAACCTCCTCTGCACTCCCTCCAAGGCCAAAATATCTTTGCGCAGGTGCGGCGCCCAAAACTGCACACAGTACTCCAGCTGCGGCCTCACCAATGCCCTATACAGCTGCAGCAAGACCTCCCTACTTTTATATTCAATCCCCCTCGCTATGAAGGCCAGCATCCCATTAGCCTTCCTGACCACCTGCTGCACCTGCAAGCTGGGTTTTTGCGACTCATGCACAAGGACCCCGAGGTCCCTCTGCACCGTCGCCTGCTGCAGTTTTTCGCCACGTAAGTAATAGTTCTTCCGACCATTATTCCTACCAAAGTGGACCACCTCGCACTTGCCAACATTAAATTCCATTTGCCATTTCCTGGCCCATTCGCCCAGCCTATCTAGATCCTTCTGCAGACTCTCCACACCCTCCGCACAATTTGCCGTTCCCCCAATCTTGGTGTCATCAGCAAATTTCGACACCCTACACTCGGTTCCCTCCTCCAGATCATCTATATAAATGGTAAAAAGCTGAGGCCCCAGCACCAACCCCTGGGGCACTCCACTAGTCACCATCCGCCAATCCGAATAGCACCCATTGACCCCCACTCTCTGCCTCCTATTTGACAACCAATCCTCTATCCACGCTAACACCCTACCCCCAACTCCATGTCCCTCGACCTTCTGCAATAACCTCTTGTGAGGTACTTTGTCAAACGCCTTCTGAAAATCCAGAAAGTCCACATCCACCGGCTCTCCTCTATCCACCGCCCTAGACACATCCTCATAGAACTCCAGTAAATTTGTCAGACACGACTTCCCTTTAATGAAACCGTGCTGCATCTGCTCTATCAAGCAATTCCCTTCAAGATGCCTCGCAATTTCCTCCTTAATGACGGATTCTAACATTTTACCTACCACAGACGTTAAACTAACCGGCCTATAATTCCCCGCCTTTTGCCTGGCACCCTTCTTAAACAACGGCGTAACATTAGCCGTTTTCCAATCCTCCGGCACTTCCCCGGAACCCAGCGACGTCTGGAAAATAACCACCAAATAATAACCACCAAATAATAACCACCAAAAAATACCAAAATAGAAACATTGTTGGAATCTAGCCTGGCTTCCTGATGTAATTTGGGATTCTGGAGCAGATCCCGAACGGGAGGGAGTTCCAGGATTTTGACCCAGCAGCAATGAAGGAATGACAATACATTTCCAAACCCGGATGGTGGGTGATTTGGAGGTGCAGGAGTTCCCATGCGCTTGCTGCCCTACCCTTCCAGGCTGTAGAGGTTAATTAAGGTTAACTGTCTGCAAGTGGCGGGGGGGGCACTCATTGCACAATTACTTGTGCATTTATACAGAGACACTTCTGCCCCTTTCCACATTTGTGTCTGAGTGTATCTGGAGCTGAAGCATGTGGAAACACTTGGGGCCTTCCATGACTAGTGGGCTCCATGGGGGTTAGATTACTACATCAGTCCCCATTATGCCATTTTGATTTAAGTTTCCTATAATCATTCGTCATTTTGTTACAATGCCCCTCTAAGGTACACTGTATGAATTAATTTAATTTGTTATTTAGTTTTTCTCCCCTGTTTAGCCAAGTTGGCCAGCGATGCCCACATCCCACGAAGGGATAAATAAATTAGATGCTTATATAAGGAGGTGCGAAAGTGGATAAAAAGTAAAACTGGATGTTGCTGAAACTTGTGTGAGTTAAGTAAGTGATTTGAGGGAGTTCATTTGCATGACAAAGTTGGGAGATGGAGGTTGTGCACCACAGGATATAAGTGAATTAGCAAATGAACTCATTTTTCCTGATGTTGTTAATCAACTGAACCATTGCATCCGAAATGCTGCTCACCTCCTCAGCCGCCACTAACCAGCCCTTGTTAGGGACAGCGGCAGATTTCTTCCTTTCATTGCTGGAGAAAAGTGTGCCCCTCCTTCATAAGCAATATTTCAAGGAAAGCACCATTGAATCAATAGATGTTATGCTTTCTCTTTGTGAATACATCCAACAAAAGTCCATTTCTGAGTGGGCCCTAATAGGAATGGAATTCAGTTCATTTCTATGCTGCTTAGAGGCACAAAGTCAAAATTTAATGGTTCAGTCTAGTCATAGGAATGCAGTAACATAGGATCAGGAGTAGGACTTTCAACCCATCGAGCTTTCCCAGCTATTCAATACTATCATGGCTGAGCATCCACTTTCATGCCTTTCTCCCGCAGTCTTCGCACATCGCCGCATATCATTGGTATTTATAAATTTGTCAATTTCTGCTTTAAACATATTCAATGATTGAGCTTTCACAACATCTGGACTAGAAAATTCCAAAGATTCACAGTCCCTCTGATTAAAAAAAAGCCCTCATCACAGTCCTAAGTGGCTTCCCCCTTATTTTGAAATTGTGTCCCCTGGTTCTAGAATCCGCACAGAGGAGAAACATATTATCTGCATCTGCCCTGTCTGTTTCTTCAAGTATATTGAAAGTTTCAATGAGATCACCTCTCATCTTTAAAGCTCTGGAGAATACAAGCCCAATTTCCCCAATCTTTTTTCATAAGACTGTCCTACCATCCTGAGATCAACTGTGGTGAACCTTCAATGCACTCTCTCTGTGGCAATAACATTCTTCCTAAGATAAGGGAACAGTACTCCAGGTGCAATTAACCAAAGTCCTATACAACTGAAGTAAGACTTTGTTACTCCTGTATTCAAAACCACTTAAAGTAACTGCTAACATACCAGTGGACTTCCTAATAGCTTGCTGAATTTATGTGTTAGCTTTCAGTGACATATTGGTGAGGACATAAGAACATAAGAACATAAGAAATAGGAGCAGGAGTAGGCCATCTAGCCCCTCGAGTCTGCCCCGCCATTCAATAAGATCATGACTGATCTTGGTTCAGTTCTACATACCTGCCTGCTCCCCATAACCCTTAATTCCCTTATCGATCAGAAATCTATCCGCCTGTGACTTAAACATATTCAACGAGGTAGTCTCCACTGCTTCAATGGGCAGAGAATTCCAGAGATTCACTACCCTTTGAGAGAAGAAGTTCCTCCTCAACTCTGTTCTAAACTGACCCCTTCTTATTTTGAGGCTGTGCCCTCGAGTTCTTGTTTCCTTTCTAAGTGGAAAGAATCTCTCTGCCTCTACCCTATCTAGCCCCTTCATTATCTTATATGTCTCTATACGATCACCCCTCAGCCTTCTAAACTCCAACGAGTACAGGCCCAATCTACTCAATCTCTCCTCATAAGCTAACCCCCCCATCTCCGGTGTCAACCTGGTGACTCTTCTCTGTACTCCCTCCAAGGCCAATATATTCTTTTGCAAGTAAGGGGACCAAAATTGCACACAGTACTCTAGTTGTGGGCTCACCAGTGCCCTGTACAGTTGCAGCAAGAACTCCCTGCTTTTATATTCTATCCCCCTCATGAAAAAGGCCAACATTCCATTTGCCTTCTTGATCACCTGCTGCACCTGCAGACTGAGTTTTTGCAATTCATGCACAAGGTCCCCCAGGTCCCTCTACACCCTGGCATGTTATAATTTTTCACCGTTTAAATAATAGTCCGTCTTACTATTATTCCTTCTAAAGTGGATAACCTCACATTTACCAACGTTATACTCCAGGAATAATAGTGGGAAGGACTACTACTTACAGGGCAAAAAGCTGCAGCATGCTACGGTGCAGAGGGACCTGGGGGTCCTTGTGCATGAGTCGCAAAAACCCAGCCTACAGGTGCAGCAGGTGGTCAGGAAGGTGAATGGGATGCTGGCCTTCATAGTGAGGGGGATTGAATATAAAAGTACAGAGGTCTTGCTGCAACTGCACAGGGCACTGGTGAGGCCGCAGCTGGAGTACTGTGTGCAGTTTTGGTCGCCGCACTTGCGCAAGGATACTTTGGCCTTGGAGGGAGTGCAGAGGAGGTTCACTAGGCTGATACCAGAGTTGAGGGGGTTGAGCTATGAAGAGAGGCTGAATAGACTGGGCTTGTACTCGTTAGAATTTAGAAGGATAAGGGGGGATCTTATTGAGACGTATAAGATGATGAAAGGGATGGATAGGATAGAGGTGGAGAGGTTCTTCCTGCTCAGAAAGGACAGCAGGACTAGAGGGCACAGCCTCAAGATAAGGGGGGCGGCAGTTTAGAACAGAGTTGAGGAGGAACTTCTTCACTCAAAGGGTGGTGAATCTCTGGAATTCTCTGCCCGTTGAAGCGGTGGAGGCTACCTCGCTAAATATATTTAAGACGCGGGTAGATAGGTTTTTGGTAGGCAAGGGGATTAAGGGTTATGGGGAGAAAGTGGGAAAGTGGAACTGAGCCACTTCAGATCAGCCATGATCTTATTGAATGGCGGGGCAGGCTCAAAGGGCTAGATAGCCTACTCCTGCTCCTATTTCTTATGTTCTTATGTTCTTATCTGCCAGATCCTCGCCCACTCACTCAGCCTATCCAAATCTCTCTTTAGACTTTCTGCATCCTCCACGCTATTCGCTTTCCCACTCATCTTCATGTCATCAGCAAACTTTGTTACTCTACACTTGGTCCCCTCCTCCAGGTCGTCTATGTATATGGTAAACAGTTGAGGCCCCAGCATCGATCCGTGCGCCACGCCACTAGTCACCAACTGCCAACCAGGACACTCAAGTGTCTTTGTGCATTCACATTTTCTACTCTCTTACCATTTAAAAAACACTCTGCATATCTATTCCTCCAATCAAAGTGGATAACCTCTTTTTTTTTCTACACATCTGCCACGTTCTTGCCCACTCACCAGGTCTGACCAAGTCCTCTTGAAACTGCTTTGCATCTTCTTCATAACACACATTTTTACAGATGATCTACAGAAAGCATCCTTTCCAGATGTATTACAGCTCGGTATAGCTCCTGTTCTGACGAAGACCACAAGAAACAACAAAAGGTTGTGGATGTGACCCAGCCTGTCATGCAAACCAGCCTCTCACCATCTAACTTTCTGCTGCCTCAGAAAAGAAGCTAACATAATTAAGGACCCCACGCACCCTGGACATCCTCTCTTCCACCTTCTTTTGTTAGGAAAAAGTCTGAAGTCACGTACTAACTGACTCAAGAACAGCTTCTTCCCTGCTGCCATCAGATTTTAGAATGGACCTACCTTAAATTAAGTTGATCTTTCTCTACACCCTAGCTATAACTGTAACACTATATTCCTCACCCTCTCCTTCCCTTCTCCCCTATGTACTTATGAACGGTATGTTTTGTCTGTATAGTGCATTAGAAACAACACTTTTCACTGTACCCTAGAACATGTGACAATAATAAATCAAATATAAGCATTCCCACATAGATTTGTGTTATTGCAAATTTGGAAATATTACATTTGGTATCAAGATACAAGTCACTGATACAGATTGTGAACAGCTATGGCCCAAGTACTGATCCATGCTGACCCCCCAGCAGTGAGAGTCTGCCAACATGAGAATGATCCATTTATTGCTACTCTGTTTTCTGCCTGTTAATCAATCCTTACTGCATGCCAGCATATTACTTCCTATTCTATGCGCTAATTTTGCTAACCACCCTTCTATGGGATACTTCATCAAAAGCCTTCTAAAATACCATTAACCAATTCCTCTTTATCAATCCTGTTAGCAACTATCTCAAAAAGTTCCAACAGGTTTTCCAAATATGATCTCCCATTCATAAATCCATGTTGATAGCGCCCAATCAGATCATTATTATTCAAGTTCCATTTTGCACATCCTTCAGAATAGCTTCTAGTATTTTCCCTATAATTGATGTATGGCTAACAGGTCTGTACTTCCCTATTTTATCTGCCTTCCCTTTTTTAAAAAGTGGGGTGATATTTGCTACCTCTGATCAGCAGGAACCAGTCCAGGATCTATAAAATTTTGGAAGATGATCACCATTTCATCCATCAACTCCATAACTACCTCTTTCAACACTCTTGGATATCGAATATCAGATCCCAGGGACTTTTTAACCTTCAGTCCCATTAATCTCTCCAACACAACCTTCTTACTAATTTCCTTCAATTCCTTATTCTCTCTGATCCTTAGATTCCTAATTCTGGGAGATTTCTTACATCGTCCTCAGTGAAGACAGACACAAAGTACTCATTTAGCTTCTCTGCCACTTTTCTGTTCCTCATTATAAATTCTCCTGACACTGTTTGTAATGGACCCACATTTATCTGAGTCAAATGTTTCCTTTTTGTGGACCTACGGAGGATTTTACAATCAATTTTTAAGTTTTTGTGTTTTATGTTTTATTTATATTCTTTTCTGCCTTCCTTGATCAGTTTATAGGTCCTACCCTTCTGTATTCTAAAATGCTCCCAATCCTCAGGATCACTATTATATTTGGCAACTTTATATGCCTTTACTTCTAATCTTATATAATCCTTAACTTCCTCTGTTAGCCACAGATGACTGACTTTTCTTTTTGGGTTTATGTGCCTTGAAGGATTGTATAGTTGTTATAAATGATGTAATAATTCTATCCACTGCCTATGGACCATCCTACCTTTTTAATGTATTTCTCCAATCCACCTCAACTAATTTTCCCCTCAAACCTCATAAATCCCCTTGTTCAAATTTGATACCCACGCTTCAGATTGAATTACCTCAATTCCAAATATAATGTAAAATTCTTTCATATAATGGTAATGCATCCCTAAAGGTTCTTTGACGAGTGGATTATTAATTAGCCTTTTCTCATGACCTAATGCTGGATCTAGAACAGAATCATAGAATCTCTGCAGTGCAGATGGAAGCCATTCAGCCCATCAGCCTATCCCTGTAACCCCATCTATTTATGCTGTTAAGTTCCCTGACAATAAGGGGCAATATAGCGTGATCAGTTCCGCGACATACTGTTCTAGAAATTATCCCTAACACGGTCCAGGGAAGGCGTGCGCTCAGTGGTATTATTGCTAGACTATTAATTCAGAAACTCAGCTGATGTTCTGGGGACCCAGATTCGAATCTCACCGCAGCAGCTGGTGGAATTTGAATTCAATAAAAACTATCTGGAATCAAGAATCTACTGATGATCATGAAACCATTATCGGAAAAACCCATCTGGTTCACTAGTCCTTTAGAGAAGGAAATCTGTTGTCCTTACCTGGTCTGGCCTACATGTGACTCCAGAACCATAGCAATGTGGTTGACTCTCAACTGCCCTTCAAGGACAACTAGAGATGGGCAATAAATACTGGCCTGCCAGCGACACTCGTATTACAAATGAATAGAGAAAAGAACTAGTCTTCCACAGCATTTGTACTCGTTAGCTTTACCCATTATGCATTAAGTCACCTATGATTACTGTGTTACCAATGCAACATGCTTCTCTAATCTCCTGATTAAAACAACTACTATTTGGTGGCCGATAGACAACACATACCTAATGCTTTCTTTTTGGGTTTATGTGCTTGATCCATGCTTTTTCTTGTGATGTGACTGCCTGACTGTCACCCATAAATGGAGAACTCAACCCATTGATAATCCCACCCCTCCCTGCTCAGAATTTTCCTTTGCAGTAATATTTAAGCCATAGCTTCCATCTAACATGGACATGGGGCAAGGGTTGGGAGTGAAACTAGCTGGCCTACTCTTCAGAGCAGCTGGTGCAAACTCGATAAGCTTAAAGTCTTCCCCTTGTCCTGTACTATTCTTTGATGCTATGAATGAAAAATCAGAGCATAGGAACCCAGTAATACAAGTGCCTGGCATTGTCTTTTTGTGCTCAGTTCTATTGTGCTCACACTGATCTTGCTTATTCTCTGTTGCCAGCTCTGGGCAGTCTCTGCTGAACGCTGGCTATCATACAGGGTAATTGGGAAGGATTAGGTTATTTGATGAAAGCAATTAGCTTCTGTTTTTCATAATCTTCTGTTTAACTATTGTAGCTTCATAATAGCCTCCAGAAGTCTGATTATAAGATTCATTGGCTGTTGAGGAACAGGACTATAGACGATAAGGCTGTTTGTAAAGGCCCTTGGGAGAGGCAGTAAGTACACTGAGCTTTCAGGTTAGTCCTCAATAAGAATTCATTTATTGACAATATGCTATAAAAATGGAAAAATATGCCATTGTGACTTGAACTTGTAGAATGTAGTTGATTGCAAGTGAAGAGGGAATACCTGCGTGTGCTTATATACCTTGGGAGACGAAGTGAATGTTCCACCAGATGTGAACTGTTACTCAAGGGTGAAATTTTTATTTAAGTATTCAGTGAAAGGTTGATTACTATAATAATTCATGATATTATCGCAGAATAAAGGTAGCATATTTTATAATCTTGCATGTAATTTATTGTAGTCAAGATTCTGAGATGCCAATTGCTCCTTATTCAAAGTTAAAGAAATTGGTGAACAATAAATTTAGACAATGGCCATACAAATAGTGTGGACTACAACCCTGCACATTGACTTCACTAGCACCTCACAAAATCTAGTGGGTTGTTCCAGTAATTTAAATTTACTTACAGTATTCAGAAATATGTTGGCGTTTGTGGGTGGTATGGTGGCACGGTGGTTAGCACTGCTGCCTCACAGCACCAGGGACCTGGGTTCAATTCTGGCCTCGGGTCACTGTCTGTGTGAAGTTTTCACATTCTCCTCATGTCTGCGTGGATTTCCTCTGGATGCTTTGGCTTCTTCCCATGGTCCAAAGATGTGTGGGTTAGGTTGATTGGCCATGTTAAATTACCCCTCAGTGTCAGGGAGATTAGCAGGGTAAAAGTGTGGAGTTACTGGAATAGGGCCTGGGTGGGATTGTGGTGGTACAGGCTCTTTGGGCCAAATGGCCTCCTACTCTGCTTAGGGATTATATGCTTACTTATTATTCCTTTTTACTGTTTTCCAATTTTGTCCTTATCGCTGTCATGATGCTGGGAAGTAGAGTGCAATATTCAAGATGACTGAACTACAGGGGCAAAGCAGACTTTTGAACGAGAGACTGATCCAAAAGAGAAGACGAAAGACAATCAATCTTTGGACCAGAAAGAAAGATCTCAGGGTACTTTGAGAAACTTATTGCTCGCTGAAAGGCTGCTGGGAAAAACTTCAGAAGAGGAATAATTTTTAAGTCTAGGCAAGACTGTCACAGCTGTATCCTCCTCCACTGTATCAATAACTGAAAATACATTGAGATTTCAATGAATTAAGATTACAGGGGACAAAGCAACCAGCCTCCTGTAACACTGTCGGGAAAGGAAGGAATTATTTCCCAATGATATTTCAGGAGGACTGGCTACTTTCTGTAGGCAATGGTAAGAGAACCACACTTCTCTCTGTACAAGATTGCTCCTTAAAGTAAATTAAACTATAACATCAATCAGGGAACTGCCTGGTAATGGCAGTTACCTGTCAGTCAGCAGCAAGTAATTGGTTCAATTTTGGTGTTATTTGCTGTAGCAAGAAGCTAAACTAGCTAGTGACTCATCAGAGGGTCTGGATAAGAGACGGGCTTTTCAAGCCACATGACCAGTAAGGAAACAATCCCCGAGTAAGAAAGAGACCTAGTGAGGACCAAATTAGATTCATGTAAAAATTCAGTGCACAGGGCAAAGTAAGTAAGGTTTATTGCAACTTGTAAGGTAGGTTAATCATTAATCAGATCTGTAAGCTTTATCAATAATGTAGTAAGTTAAGGCCAAATGAAATAACACAAGTAAACCAAAGTTAAAGAAGTGAGGTAAAGTTATAACTTGGCAAGGCAGTTTGTTTACGTGGAATCTATGACTTGTAGTATGTCGGAAATCATGGATGCTATAATTACACAGACAAACAAACATGTGTTGGAAGTGTCAATAGCTGCACAAACTGGACCACCATGATTTAGAGCTTGAATGGCAACTAGAGATACTGTAGCACATCTGTGAGATTGAGAGCTACTTGGATAGCATGCTTAGAAGGTGGTCACACCACAGGCTAGGGGCATGGAGGCAGAAGGGGAATAAATGACCATCAGGCAATCCAAGAGAACCAGACAGGTCGAGCAGGGGTTCTCTGAGGTCTTGCTCCCTAATTGATTTTCTGTTTTTGGATGTTAGATGTGTAAGGTAATTTATGCATCGATGCAGAAGATGTGGGCAGGGTTCTTAATGAATACTTGCCTCTATCTTCAAAAAGGAGAGGGATGATGGTGGATAGGTCATCAGGGTCATGTGGATTATATCTCATGTTATTAAAGAAAGCCATGGAGGAAATAGTGGATGCCCGGAAGATCATTTTAAAATCCTCACTAGATACAGACGAGGTATCAGAGAATTGGAGATTTGCAAATATTGTACCATTTTTTAAAAAGTATGCAAGGGATAGGCTAAATAATTACATACCAGTCTGTCTGGTTTTAATGGTGAACAAATGATTAGAATCTATTCTGAGAGCCAGATTAAACTATCACTTAGAAAGGCAAGGATTAATCATGGATAGTCAGCACGGTTTTGTTAAGGTAGAGTAATGCCTTACAAACATGATCTACCAAGATCTCAAGAAACTACAAAGGGTCGTCAATGAAGCCCAGTCCATCATGCAAACCAACCACCCATACTTTATCTCTGTCTACACTTCCTGCTGCCTTGGAAAAGCAGCCAGCATAATCAAGGATCCCACATATCCTGGACGTTCTCTCGTCCACTTTATTCCATCAGGAAAAAGATGCAAAAGTCAGAGGTCACATATTAACAGACTCAAGAACAGTTTCTTCCCTGCTGCCATCAGAGTTTTGAATGGACATATCTTATATTAAGTTGATCTTTCTCTGCATCCTAGCTGTGTCTGTAACACTACATTCTGCACACTCTCCTTTCCTTCTCTATAAATGGTATATTTTGTCTATATGTTTGCAAGAAACAATACTTTTCATTGTATACATACATATGAAAACAATAAATCAAATCAAATTTTTAAAAAGTACCAAAGAGGATTGAGGCAGTGCAGTGGATGTAGTCTACATGGGTTTTTGTGAGGAAATTGACAAGGAGTCATATGGCAGACTGATCACAAAAGTTAAAACCCATCAGATAGAAGGAAATGTGGTGAGTTGGATCCAAGAATAGCTCAGCAATAGAGAACAAAAGGTATTGATCAATGGATGCTTTTAGAAAGTGGAAGGCATTTTCTAATGGTGTGCCACAGGACTCAGTCTTGGGGTCCTTGCTATTTTGATATATATTAATAATTTGGATATAAATGTGGGAGGACTGATTGGGACATTTGCAGATGGCACAAAAATCATTCATGTAATTAATAGTGAAGGGATAGCTGTGGACTCCAGAATGATATCAATGGTTTGGTTGAGTGGCCAGAGAAGTGACAAATGGAATTCATTCTGCCAAAGAGTGAGGTCATGCATTTTGGGAAACCAAACAATAGGAAATATTCAATAAACAGGAGAATATTGAGAGGTTTTGAGGAAGTGAGAGACCTTGGAGTGCATGTCCACTGGTCCCTGAATGTGGGAGGGACACATAAAGGTAAATAAAGTGGTTTAAAAAAAAGTGTATGGAATGCTTTCATTTATTGGGCAAGGTATTGAATACAAAAGCTGGGATGTAATGCTGGAATTGTATAAAATGCTGGTTCAGGCACAGCTGAAATTTTGTCTATAGTTCTGTTCACCATTATAGTAGGAACATAATTGCTCAAGAGAGAGTACAGATTTACAAGAATGCTGCCTGGGTTGGAGAACTGCAGGTATGAGGAAAGGTTAGGCAGGCTACAGTTGTTTTCCTTAGAATAGAGGAGGCAGAGTAATGACTTGATTGAGGTGCACAAAATTATGAGGCACCCAGAAAGTGTAGATAGGGGCACAGATTTTAAGGTGTTTCTTAGAAGGATTGGAGGGGAATTTTGGTAAAACATTTTCACCCAGAGGGTGGTGGGCATCTGGAATTCACTGCCTGGTTTGGAGGTGGAGGCAGAAATCCACTTGGATCAACTTGGATCTCCACCTGATGTGCCAGGTGTTGGAACGTGGGAATGGAATGGGTGGTTAGTTTTGTTTTCAGCCTCTGCAGACGATGGGCTGAATGGCCCCCTTGTGTGCCACAATTTTTCCATGATTCCATGGTTCTGAAGTAGGCAATACACTGATAAATTCAATGGAAGTAAGATCTGAATGACAATCAGTCACTAAAAGCTGATTCTTCTAAAAAGACAACAGAAATATCATAAGGGGCACCCATCAATGGGTAAATTAATCATTTTCTGGGGCCTGAGCCTCCAAGAGATCACTGCAAGGGATTCTTCCTCATCATTCCCTATTCGGGGATGGTCTTCATGGGGATGGTCACCATCTGTTGCAGTGCCTTCTACATCCTCCACCTCTGACCTTACTGGATTCGGAATAGAGACATTCATTAACTTCCAGGTCTTCCCTGGGTCCAGTGGATGATGTCTATCTGAAAGAAAGGAGCTTACTGCTGATTGTATAAATTGAATTTCTGCTGCTTCAAAACAAAAAAGTTGAAGATTGTTGCAAGTTGTTCAACTAATGAGCTTCATCTGGTTTTTATAAGAACCCTAGAAGTATGCCAACATCAAAACCCATTCAAAATGTAGGTAGATTGTGAAGAACATAGAGAGAACCAATGATCTGTCTTACTGGTGGGTAAAAGGAGCAATAATCCTGCCTTTGATTGTAAGGTTTGTGCCTCCTGGACCTTGTAACTTGATGTTTGATGGATATAAAGTCATTGGCTGAAGCCAGTTGTTGCCACCTGCTCACATGTTAACTGTAGTTCAAGTATCAATTTTGAAAGTAGCATCAAAACCTTGAACTTTGACTGGAACTGATTAAGAATACCTCCTTCCCCGAGGAACTCTGTAGGCAGAGATTTATGGCCCTTACATAGCAGGAGCAGGGCTGGAGAATGCAGTAAGCTATTCAAAACTCCATTGACTTTGGCAGGACTGGAAGATCCTGCTGATGAGAGGGGACATAAATCTTGGCTTTCTCTTGGCTATCCATTTCTCGGAAGGAATGCATTTCATAATTACTTTCTGGTCTTTGACTTCAATTAAAACGGCTGGATTAGTAGAACTGCTTGAAATGTCAAATTTTGCCACACTGAAAGCATTCCATTCCCCCTGCTGGGCAGTTTTGGTGTTCATGTTGGGTTTTTTTGCAAGCATCTCAAAATGGCTGCCAGCATGGCGTTCCTCGTTCATGATTAAATTTTGCTTTAGGCTAAAATAGGTATCAAAGGCTTGAAGAATGGGCTAAAGCTCTGAGGTGGACTCCTGCAGACTGTGCCTTAGGAGATCACCATCTGCCACTGGAGCTAATGCATAAAGAAAAGAACTAACTTGAAGATTTTGTTTATTCCTGTGAACATAGAACATAGAACATTACAGCACAGAACAGGCCCTTCGGCCCATGATGTTGCGCCGACCAATTAAAAAAGCAATGACCCTCTAACCTAAACCAATCCCTTTCCATCCATAAACCTATCCACGGATCTCTTAAACGCCCCCAAACTAGGCGCATCTACAACTGCAGCAGGCAGGGCATTCCAATCCCTCACCACCCTCTGGGTAAAGAACCTACCTCTGACATCCGTCCTATATCTACCACCCCTTAATTTAAAGATACGCCCCCTTGTGCTAGCTTTCTCCGTCCGAGGGAAAAGGCTATCACTGTCCACCCTATCTAAACCTCTAATCATCTTATATGTTTCAATAAGGTCCCCTCTTAGCTGCAAGGCCTGGTGCCGGAGAAAATGATACTTCCATAACCTCCTCTGCTGGGCCTCAAGGAACACCATCGTTACATTTTAATATTACAATCCAGCACCCCCATTACATGAAACCCCCTCAATGAATATACAAACCTCACCAATGTGATATCTCATCAGCAAGGTTTGCATCAGAAGAGGTGAATCAGAAGAGGAGGAGCCCCTCGTGAATTCCCCCCATCCCCCATTCCCCCCAAGCCAGGGGACTCAATGGTAGGTATAACCTTTAGGAGAAAGGGACATGGCCTGACTCTACCTCCTTCCCAACACAGGTTGCCACTGCCATGTTGGCACATTATCAACCTAGTTGTGCCAATCCATGCCGGGGCTATACTGGGGCAGACTCCCCTCCATTATCACAGGAGGATGTGAGGGTTGTTATTTGGTTGGGGGAGGGGGAAATGAGAGCAGTGAGAGAGGAATCTGCAAGGAAAGGAGGGAGGGGGCAGAGATGGGCAAAGCTGGAAATGTTTCCCCAGTGGTGGGGAGATGAGGGGTGCTGGAGAATCCCTTAAGATTGTGCAGGGGTGTGGGAGAAGCCCCCATTTCCTCTTGAGGGGGTTGGGGGATGTTTATTTCTGATGCTGGTTGGGACACCCTTTAAAAAGAGTGCCCTGACCTCAAGCCAGCTCCATCAGAACTTGCCTGAATAATGGCCTAAACACTGCCCCCTCATTACTTTCACTCTCTAAGAGGCTCAAGACCTGAATTGAAAACTAGCCTGTGCAACTGGAGAGCTATGTACCAGTGTTGAGTCTGATCCTGATATTGTATTGGATGCCACCATGTTCTGAGACTGGGTACTCCAACTTTGGGACCTGGGTATGGGACTTGATTCTCAGACAGATTGTAGACATATTATGGTATCTGTTTAACACATGTTTATTAGTACTACACCTAAACTGGTCACAGTGTAGGCATGTTAATCCTAAGCATGATTCTGACCTCTCTCAAGAGAGAGAAAAACACATGTTGAACACCCTTTATAAGACCCTTGTCAGATCCCACTTGGAGTACTGTGCGCAATTCTGGTCTCCTCACTACAGGAAGGATGTGGAAGCTATTGAGAGGATGCAGAGAAGATTCACAAAGATGTTGCCTGGATTGGAAGGCATGCCTTACGAAGATAGGTTGAGGGAGCTAGGTCTCTTCTCCCTGAAGAGACAAAGGTTGAGAGGCGACCTGATAGAGGTTTATAAAATATTGAGAGGAATAGATAGGGTGGATTCTCAGAGGCTACTTCCCAGGGCTGAAATGGTCGCTACGAGAGGACACAGGTTTAAGGTGCTGGGAAGCAAGTACAGAGATGTTAGGGGTAAGTTTTTCACTCAGAAGTTGGTGAGTGAGTGTAATCGGCTGCCGTCAGTGGTGGTAGAGGTGAACTCGCTGGGGTCTTTTAAAAGACTTCTGGATGAGTAAATGGGATTTAATGCGATTGGGAGTTACAGATAGTTCTATGGCTTGGTAGGTATGGATATGATTGGTGCAACTTGTGGGCCGAAGGGCCTGCTTGTGCTGTAGTGTTCTACGTTCTATGTTCTATGAACACATGACTGACTGATGTCGGTAGCACATCATTATCTAGCACGGTGGCTACTAGATAAAGTGGTTAGCACTGTTGCTTCACAATGTCAGGGATCCTGGTTCAATTCTTGGCTTGGATGACTGTCTGTGTTGAGTTTGCACATTCTCTTCATTTCTGCATGGGTTTGTTCCAGGTGCTCTGGTTTCCTCCCACACTCCAAAGATGTGCAGATTAGGTTGAATAGCCATGCTAAATTGACCATTAGTGTCAGGAGGATTATTAGGGTAAATACATGGGGTTATTGGGTAGGGTTTGGGTGGGATTGTTATCAATGCAGACTCAATGGGTTAAATAGCCTCCTTCTGCACCGTAGGGATTCCATGATTCTATCTTATCTGTTAACCCTTTATATGACACTAAGGACACTGCTTCCAAGAAAAACACACTGGATACAACTTTGATCACGAATATCTCTCAATTAGCAGCAGTATTTATTAGACTATAATATGATTCAATCATTACTAATATCATGAACTTTCTGGTATCCAAGGAAATATTTTGCAAAATCCCATGGAGTCATATGTTTTAACTTGTGTTGGCCAGAATTTTACCACCCCACCCACCACAGGAATCGGATCAGGCAGGGGACAGACAATGGGAAGGTTCATTGACCGAGACCAGGATTTGACGGTTTGGGACGAGCGAGGCTGTAAAACCCCATCCATTTTGTGAATGCCTTAAAAATCTTAATCACATATATCATGGAGAACACAGAATATAACTGTTATATAAACATGGCTAAATCATGAGTATGGACAAAAAGGATTGCTTGACCAGAAGTTATTGCTAAACGTTTTCATTTGAAAGGAATGCATGCAATGGGTGTAAACAGAAAAAATGCTGGCTTATTTCATTGCCTATTCATTAATGTCTGGTGCCATTCAGTACAGAAGCTTAAAACAACTTAGCAACTTTCCATCACATCCATATAACCCATTAAATTCTGCAATCTCTGGTCCTAAGGTAATTGAAATAATAGGTTTAAGTAAGTATGCAGGTTGTTTGACTCAAAATTAGCATAAGGCTATAACATATGTAAAAAATTACAAGCCTCAAGCTAAATTATAAAGGAGAACATTCCCTCACTGAAGACAGAAGCATGCTGCCAAAGAATGCAATTGATCAGGTTCAGTCAACACAACATTATCTGTAGAGAAGGAAGATCCAGCATAAGAGAATTGACGTTTTTCAGGGTGGTGGAGAAGGAGGCTTTTTTGTGAGATTGATCATAGAATAGAACCCCTACATTGCAGAAACAGGCCATTTGACCCATCAACTCTTCATTGACTCTCCGAAAGAGCACCTAACCCAAGCCCTATACCCATAGCCTCAAACCTTTACCCCACTAATCCCCCTAAGCTACACATCTTGGGACACTAAGGGACAATTTGGCATGGCCAATCCAGCTATTTTTAGCCAAAGTATGAAGTGAATGAAGATGAAATGCATCAATAACTCATTTTCCATCCTGTTCCAATCTTTTTTTCCTTTTGAAGTTAATATCAGATTGACAGAAGGAAGAGAATGAAGTCCCTGAAAGGAACACACAAACCTAAGGCATTGCTCATGGCATGTCAAAGGAAATCCATGTCAAAAATTTGAGAACCCACTCCCATAAAACCTAAATTAATTCTCTGTAAAATGCTTCTTTAAGCATAAAGCTCCTTTTTGGGGCGAAAAATTGCAAGTCAAAATAATGTAAATTTCTTCTTGGAAATTTCAAACCAACTTCACTCTCAGGAATTCCAAACAAATCAGTTCCCTCTTTCGAAGAATCTCCAAGTTGACTCTCTATTTAAGCAAAATACCTCTTGTTAATATTCTGGAGGAGGGTTACCAAGATTTGTTGGATTTGAACTATCTGAGCACTCACAGTTTTAAGGAGAATCTGTCAGTCATACACCAGCTACAGCAATCACAAAAACATGTCTCAGTTTTTTTATTATTCCTTTATAGTGTGCAACAGATTATGTCAGGATAGGGCAAGTGCAAGGAGCTGAATGGAAACAGATTATTCTTTAGAGAAAGCCATTAAGTCAGAGCTAGACATAAATACTTCATTTTATCACAAAGTGCTTTCCTATATTGTCATTGTTAATTACTGCATTCCTCGAAGTTACTTATTTTATCATGAATGTTACTGCTATTGAATCCACTGTAACGCTTAGCACATGCCATATGTAACCAACAGTACAAGTATTACCTCCAGAGGTGGGTGACCTGTGGCAGCCATTTTGTTTTACAAATTAATGTCAATTTGTAGGAATTTTCACACAATTCTTCCAGCCAAGCATTCTAACTTGAAGAAACCTAGAGAAAATCATAAGCAGCCATTTGTCCCACTTCTTCCGGGTTTCTGAAGATCTTAAAGCAGGAAATTTGGTATATCCTCTATGATTGTCTCCAACTTTTACAGATGCACCATAGAAAGTATCCTTTCCGGTTGTATCGCAGCTTGGTATGGCTCTTGCTCTGACCAAGACTGCAAGGAACTGCAAAAGGCCGTGAATGTAGCCCAGTCCATCACACAAACCAGCCTTCCATCCATTGACTCTATCTACACTTGGGCAGCACGGTAGCACAGTGGTTAGCACTGCTGCTTCATAGCTCCAGGGTCCTGGGTTCGATTCCCAGCTTGGGTCACAATCTGTGGGGAGTTTTAACATTCTCCTCCTGTCTGTGTGGGTTTCTTCTGGGTAGTCCAGTTTCTTCCCACAGTCCATAGATGTGCGGGTTAGGTTGATTGGCCATGCTAAGAAATTGCCCCTTAGTGTCCAGGGATGCGTAGGTTAGAGGGATTGGTGGGTATAATATGTAGGGATATGGGAGTAGGGCCAGGGTGGGATTGTGTTCAGTGCTGATTCGATAGGGCGAAGGGCCTCTTTCTGCACTGTAGGGTTGTATGATTCTAAGATTCTTCTCGCTGCCTCAGAAAAGCAGTAAGCATAATCAAGGACCCTATGCATGCTGGACATACTCTCTTCCATCGGGAAAAAGATACAAAAATCTGAGGTCATATGCCAACTGATTCAAGAACAGCTTCTTCCTCGCTGCCATCAGACTTTTGAATGGACCCACCTCATATTAAGTTTCTACACCCTAGCTATGACTATAACACTACATTCTGCATACTCTCCTTTCCTTGTCTATGAACGGTATGCTTTGTTTATATAGCATGCAAAAAACAATACTTTTCATTGTGTACGATGTAAAATAATAAATTGAATCAAAATGATGGAACGCCTATGGTAATTCTACCCCAATAAATATAATTGAGAGCAGCTCAGTGTACAAGCACTTGTAAGTATGTAAGCCACCTTGTGCACATGTATATAAGTGTGCTTGTGTGCATTTTGAGGATTACAATGCTGTCTGTATTATTGAGTGAAATGAAGTTATTCTCATGCAATCCCCACTGGGCAAATGTTAACTTAGTTGAGAAATGAAGTCCAATAAATAAGAAAAGTAAATGTTGGTTCTCCTCCATAATATGCACTGGGATTAAAAATTTATGCTCATTATTCTTGGACAGTTGGGCTGTTATTTGCTCCATGATAGCATGCAGCTTTTTGACAAGTTTACAGCCTGTGTTTCAATCTCTGCAAGTTCAGCCAAAGCTCATCATTTTAAAAACAAAATGTTTTCCTTTTGTGCTCCAGAAAACATAATCCTTTTCAATGCAGTTGGTCAGGATAGACAACATGTTACTCACATTGACCGTATAAGATGAGAAACTAAAGCTTGTAATAGAAAGACATCAGAACATTTCAATGAGTTCAACTAAGTACAGCACAGGAACAGGGCCTTTGGTCCTCCAAGCCTGCACCGATTATGTTTATCGATCTAACCATCCACTATTATCCCTCTATTCCCCATTTGGTCATATGGCTATTAAAGTAAGTCTTAAATGTGGCTAACATGACGGCCTCAACCACCTCACATGGCAGTACATTCCAGG
Source organism: Carcharhinus amblyrhynchos (assembly GCF_965287045.1). Classification (NCBI taxonomy): domain Eukaryota; kingdom Metazoa; phylum Chordata; class Chondrichthyes; order Carcharhiniformes; family Carcharhinidae; genus Carcharhinus; species Carcharhinus amblyrhynchos. The sequence continues at coordinate 32,822,855 of NC_137332.1, read as the reverse complement.
CCCCCACCACCCTATGTGTAAAAAAACCCCTGCACATCTCTACTGAACCTTCCCCCCCTTATCTTGAACTTGTGCCCCCTTTTAATTGTCATTTCTGTCCTGGGAAAAAGCTTCCAACTATCTATACCTCTCATAATTTTATAAACTTCTATCAGATTGCTCCTCAACCTTTGTCTTTCCAGAGAGAACAATCGCAGTTTATTCAACCTCTCCTCATAACTAAAAGCCTCCATACCAGGCAACATTCTAGTAAATCTTTTCTGCACTCTCTCCAAGGCCTCCATGTCCTTTATAGGAATAGGTTTCCAGTAGAGCTGTGGGCTTGCTGCTGATTTATTTATCTATCTACCTAAACATTACTTCAATCTATGAACGTTTAAAACAGTTCAATTTCAACCATTCAAAATTTCTAAAAAAACAAAGCAGTGCTTTCATTGTCATCATCTGTTTCTCAATTCAAAGATTCTTGTCAGGCTCGCAAATTTCTCCACTGGGTCTTCATAGGAGAAACAGTGGCACAGTGCTTAGCACTGCTGCCTCACAGTGTCAGAGACCCGGGTTTGATTCCTGCTTGGGTCACTGACTGTAATTGTATAGAGCATTGGTGCAGCCACATCTGGAGTATTGTGAGTGGTTTTGGTGTCTTTATCTGAGGAGGGATGTCTTTGCTATAGAGAGAGTACAATGGAGATTTACCAGGCTGATTCCTAGGATGGCAGGTTTGATATATGAAGAGAGACTAAGTGAGTTAGGATTGTATAGATTGGCACTTAGAAGAGTGAGAGGGGATCTCACAGAAACTTATAAAATTCTAATAAGTTTAGACAGGCTAGATTCAGAAAGAATGTTCCCAATGGTGGGGGAGTCCAGAACTGGGAATCATAGTTTGAGGATGAGGAGTAAAATGAGGTGAGGGGAAATATCTTCACCCAGAGGGTGGTGAATGTATGGCATTCAATATCACAGAATGTAGTTGAGGCCAAAATATTGTATGGTTTCAAAAAGAAATTAGAGATGGCTCTTGGGGCTAAAGGGTTTAAGGGATATGGGGGGAAGGGGGGGGTCAGGATATTGAATTTAATGATCAGCCATGATCATAATGAATGGCCAAGAAGGCTCAAAGGTCTGAATGGCCTACTCTTGCTTCTTGTTTCTATGTTTTCTTTCTTTAATCATGAAGATATTTATCCTACCTTGGTAGAAGTCTGCAGACAACTTTGTTTGACTAAGAGCCTTGACTTTGTGGCTGGTGGTTAGATTTCAGTAATGTGTTGAACCACGATGACTGGGATGACCTTTCTGCTGCAGCCTCTTCTATGTTCTTTGATGATACTGTGCCTTTAAGAAATATAAACATGTACACCATGTTTCTTCTAAGGGGTATGTTTAGAATTCAGATCTGTTATACAGGATGCCAACTTGTCTAAGAAATCTTTTAAAATTAGTAGTTGGGATAAGAGGATAAATGAACTGCTTGATTAAGCGGAGCTAATACCCTTATACTGAAACCCTAGGGGAATCCTGAGTAAACACAGAGTTTTGATTAGGTTGCTTGACAGGGACAAAGTTATGTGCTTAATGGAAAGAGCTAAACTTGAAGGGAAGACATGGTTTCTCTTTCATTTTTAAAACAAGCTGTTACTGCCTGGTTCTAAAGGAAGAAAGACATGTCTCTCTGTCTGTCTCTCTGACTCTCTGACTCTCTAAAGTTGTCTGAAACTCTAAAACTCGCAACCTAAGTGTAAGCGAGTAAGCAATTTTAAAGAGGGGGCTTAAGTCTATATGAGGAATATTGCTTCAACTGGAACTCACAGGGATAGGGGAACACTTAAGAATAGTATCTTGTCATGTTTACGTTTTCAACTGTTAAATGTCAAGCTAATTCAGTTATTATAGTTAAGCTGTGTTGTGAAAGAAAAATTGTTTTGATAAAAGCTCTTTAGTTTATCAGTGCAATCTGTGCCTAGAATGAAACACCCTATCCTTATTTTAATGCCAAAATAGCAATTTATTGGGGCCTAGTCCGACTTCATAATGTACCTTGGTGTTTCTGACCTAGTACCCAGCACTTCTCAGCCAGTGAGACATTGGCCTTTGCCTGCTCTACCATTGAGGAATTTTTAGACCACTTTCTCAGTCACTCCCCACAACCTTGCTGCCATGGGTGGTCCTACCAGGAGCAAGACACTTCCTTCCACATTACCCCAGAGAACACCAAAGCACACAAGCCTCGGGGGTTCCACTATTTAAAGCTAACAATCTACAGAGAAGTTTTCAGAGACATTGGGCCCAATTTTACCATTGCACTGCCCCCATTTTCAGGCACAAAAACTTGGTAAAGTCGGGCGTGAGGCGAACAGTGCAATCCATGCCCATGTCCACACCGATTCCTCCTTTGCCAAGGCCTGAAAATGGATGCATGCATTTAAATTGACATTGGGCTAGATGCCCAAACTTACTGGAATTTCCCCCTTTATCATTGCGTTTGCCCTTCCAGATTCGGCGCTAAACAGACATGCTCGGCAATGTCTGTTTTGGGCACTTCAGCTTCTGAAGAGCTAAGTTCAGAGCTTCCAACAGCTCTCTGACTCAGGTCAGTGGTGGGCTGGGGGGAGGGAGGCCGGTCAGATGTATCTCTGGTGGGGGAGGGGGGAGCAGGAGGGCCAAATCGTTCTCTGGTAGTTGTGGGGTGGGGAGGAGGGAGCCCAGAGCATTCTCTGGCGAGGGGAGGGAGAAGGTGGTCAAATATATTTCTGCTGGGGGGGAGAAGGAGGGTTTTCAAATCATTCTGTGGTGGGGGGGTGCGGTGCGGAGGAGGGAGGCCAGATCATTCTCTTATGGGGGAGGGGAAGGAGGGAAGAGGGCAAGATCATTCTCTTTTTGGGGGGGTGGTGGTGTATCAGATGTATCTCTGGTTGGAGGGGGGTGTGTTGGGAGGAGAAGGAAGGCCAAATCATTCTCTGGTGGGGGGATAGGAGGGAGGCCATATTGTTCTCTTATGAGGGGGGGAGGAGAATGAAGGCTAAATCATTCTCTGGTGGGAGTAGGGAGGACGAGGGCCAGGTGGATCTCTGGTGAGGGAAGGCGGTGGGGCAGAGGCAAAGGGGTCCGCTGCCACTCTGCGGGGGAGGGGGAAGTGGGGCAGACGGTCGCGATTGGTCTGGGTAGTAGGGTAGTGGGTGGATAAGGGGGACAGTTATGTTGTGGGGGTGGGGCGGCATCTGTGGGGGCCATCGCTCCCAGGCTGCTTTATCCAGCCCTGGAGCAATGCGGCAGGGGAACACTTTTCAATCTTTATTAACTGCGCATGCACGGTTGAAGTGTCTGCTCGGAGCTGCAGCGTTTCGGGCACGATAAGCCCTGCCCATAGCGCGATTCATATTCGCAATTTTTTTGGGGGGCTGAGTGCGTATGGGGACGCCTGAGAACAGGGTTATAAGTCAGATCTGAATCATGCCCAAGTTCAGCACTTAGAATCAAAATGGTAAAATGGGGCCAGTTGTTTTTCTCAAAGATCAGAATTATTATTTTAGAACGTTGAGAATTTTAGAATGTTCAGAAATTTGCCAAAGTAAACCGATAAAGGACAACCAATTGGGACAATAGATTGCAACTTCAGCCCAAATGAATGTGGGGCTGAATTTTTTCTCTAATTGTCGCCCAAGTGAATTGAGTCTGGACAATGTGAACACTGTTCCAATCGGACAAAAAGTTAAAACACAAAAGTCTCTGATTGCAGTATTAATTAGCAACCTCAGTTAAACTACAGAACGGTGCAGGAAGCTGAAACAAAAATTTCACACTGTTGCACTTGAAGTTGGCAAAGACTGGCGGAAACATTACTCTTGCATCTAGCTATGTTGTATCTGACTTTGCAGTATTCACACAGTGGTTAGTGCGGCTGCCTCACAGCACCAGGGACTCGGTTCAATTCCAACCTCAGGGCACTGTCTGTGGGGAGTTTGCACTTTCTCCTGGTGTCAGCAGGGGTTTCCTCCAGGTGTTCTGGTTTCCTCCCCCATTCCAAAGCGGTTTAGGTGGATTGGCCATAATAAATTGCCCCTTACTGTCAGGGAGACTAGCAAGGGTAAAAGGATAGGATCTGGGTGGAATTGTTGTTGGTGCAGGCTTGATGGGCCAAATAGCCTCAATCAGCATTGTTGGTGTTCTATGATTCCACAGAAGGATATATTTCTGATAGTAGTTCTGTCGCCCATGTACTAGAACTCTGTTGAAATAAATGGCCAAACCCCAAGAAACAGTGTAACCAGTGTGTCTACAGTCCTTCTGATGAGATTACCACAGATGAATGATAAACGCTGCAGTAGTTTGCCCCCATAGAGCTTATTATGCAAACTTAGGCCATTTGGCACATCATTTGTATACCAGCTCTTTGCTAGAATAATCCAATACTTACCCACTTCACCACTCTCTTTCCAATCATCCTGTGTCAACTCTGCTTCAAATACTTAGCCAATTTAAAGTTTATTTATTAGTATCACAAGTAGATTTACATTAACACTGCAATGAAGTTAAAGTGAAAATCCCCTGGTCGTCACACTCCAGCACCTGTTCGGGTACATGGCCAATGCACCTGACCAGTATGTCTTTCAGACTGTGGGAGGAAACTGGAACACCTGAAGAAAACCCACACAGACATGGGGACAACATGCAGACTCCACGCAGATAGTGTTCCAGGCTGGGAATCGAACCCAGGTCCCTGGCGCGGTGAGGCAGCAGTGCTAACTACTGTGCCACCATGCTGCCCTAATGTTCCATTGGAAGATACAACTGTCCCTGCCTGCTGTGCTCTGTAACAACATGCCAAAGATTCTCTGAGGAAATTCCCCAAAAGTCAGAGCCACCTTCACCAAATCCCTTGGTTTGATTTGCTAAAGGAAGAAAGGAGCATATTTAAATGTCACTTCTTGTTGATAACCTGACACTGCTTGCCATTGGGAGAAATGTCTCAGTGCTTGTTGCTTTTACATTTCAAAAGTGACAGAAATCAGATCACTGAAATGACACCTGACAATCAGGGCCCAGGGAGATGGGAGTCTACAAGCTGCAAAACACTGGGGGCCATGTTCGAACGGAGAAGGGCTGAAGAAAATATTTCCAACACACAGCCAGAATCCCAACGTCATTGGCTGTGAGTAGTTTATTAATCTGGTGGCACTGTGGCACAGTGGTTAGCACTGCTGTCTCACAGCGCCAGGGACCCAGTTTCAATTCCAGCCTTGAGTCACTGTCTGTGTGGAGTTTGCACATTCTCTCTGTGTCTCTGTGGGTTTTCTCCAGGTGCTTCAGTTTCCTCCCACAGTCCAAAGAAGTGCAGGTTAGGTTGATTGGCCATGTTAAATTGACCCTAGTGTCAGGGGATTAGCAGGGTAAATATATGGGGTTACGTGAATAGGGCCTGGATGGGATAGTGGTCAGTTCAGATTCGATGAACCAAATGGGCTCTTTCTGAACTGTAGGGATTCTATGAATCGAGAAGGTCCATGTGCCAGATTGCAATGTCCAAAGCATTGGCTGAGTAAGTCACACCACATTCTCTAACTCTGCTTCTCTTGCTTGCGTTGTATGAAGAGAATCCTCTTTGTTGACCATTGGTGGATGACCCACTAAATAAGGTAAAGTACCTGGCTCTGCATTAAGCTAAGGGCCTTACCTCCACATCTTGCCTCACAGTTTCCTGGCACAATGTTCCAGCTTCCCTGTTCCAAGCCCTTGGGAGTTAGTTAAAGGCAAAATACTGTGGTGCTGGAATCTGGAACAAAAACAGAAAATATGAGAAAATCTCAGCAGGTCTGACAGCATTTGTGGAGAGAGAGTGTAGCCAATGTTTTGAGGAAGGGTAATCCAGACTCAAAACGTTGGCCCTGTTCTCTCTCCACAGATGTTGTCAGAGCTGCTGAGATCTTCTAGCATTTTCTGTCTTGTGCCTTGGATGTCAGCACTGGGGGGAGGAAGGTTTTGCAGGAGGAGGTCAGGAAGGGCCGTTGACAAATGAGAAGAGGTCGGGAAGCTTGGCCATCGAGTGGCAAAATGTCAGGAAGATCGATTGTTGAGTGGGGAAAGATTGGGAAGATTGACCATCAAGTGGGAAAAGATCAGGAAGCTTGGTCACCAAGTAGGAAGAGGTTGGGAAGCTTGGCCATCAAGTGGGAAGAGATCAGGAATCTTGTTCATTGAGTAGGAAGAGGTTGCGATCTTGGTCATCAAGTGGGAAGAGATCAAGAACCTTAGTCATCGTGTAGGAATAAGTTGGGAAACTTGGCCATCAAGTGGAAAGAGATCAGGAACCTTGGTCATAGAGTGCTAGAAGGTTGGGAATCTTAGTTATTGAGTGGGAAGAGGTCAGGAATCTTGGTCAGAAGTGGTTGGGATGATTTGTTGTTGAGCACGGGAGTGTCAAAGGCTCCAGTTCTAGATTTCCTCCAGCTGTCCATTCTGATCAGGATGTTCCTGTTTATATGCAGGAGACCACTTTGAGAAATAAACCATCTTTAATGGCCAGCTTGTAATAAATTGTCCTGAATCAGGGAGAAGAAAACCAGGCAGCAAATATTCCAGATGCAAAAATGAAAATTTGCACTTGAAACAAAAATCCATGATATAGTCATCTTCACTATATTTTAAATCAAGGCTATATATTGGATTTGTGACAATGCTGTTGGCAACAAACTCATGAAATTGTTCCCCCCACAGCCTGGAGATTTTTTTTAAGCTTCTCAAGTTAGGCAGTCCTATTTGACTTAAGTCAGTCCAGTTGATTTCAACTGGTTCAGTTTCCCGTTTAAAGAATTGCTGAGGCAATGACATGCCAACTGGCTCCACTTACTTGAGGGAAAGCATTAAAGGGGTTTGAGGAAGGGGGGGAAATAAGGGGCCTGGAAACAGGAGAGTGTTGACTCCCTGGCCCTGTGACAATTATGATTGACAAACATAAGAAAAAAGATTTTCTCTTATGCAGAACCGTCTGGGTGTAAACAGGAGTGAGAGGCTCTAATTCTTCCGCTCTCAAATATCATACACTTGGTTAGGACCTATATCCCTACCAGCTCCCTGAGGACTGAGGCTATAGACCTGGACTCAGCTTAGAGAATTTATTTACGTTACTATAACCCTAAGCTATGACTGAACATGTGTGAGTAGCTTGTTTAAATTACGGGTAACATGCTGAGTTAAGGCAATGATGTACCTGCTTACAAAATAAAGTTAAACCAGATGTGAAGTCATGTAAACAGGTCCAAATTACATTTTGTTTGCAGCTGAATTTTTGGCAATCTAGCAGACAAAGCGTTACCCACTTGTGCTATCTTAAACCAGATGCATCAAAGTAAATCCTGATGAGACAAGCTAAGAATGTGTAATGTAGAACCAATGTGGGGCATCATGATCTATCAATGGTTGGCAGTGTAGCACAAATCCTGTTCTGCAATCTAATACCCTTCTTCTCTTGCACGTTTTTGGTAATCATACTCTATTCCAGCCAAAATAGAAATAACACTTTCTTCCCAGCTGGACTAAAATGTTTAGGGGTGCACTGCTGCCTCACAGCGCCAGCGGCCCGGATTCAATTCCAGCCCTGGGTGACTGCCTGTGTGGAACTTGCCGTTCTTCCCATGTCTGCATGGATTTCCTCCCACACTCCAAAGAGGTGCAGGTTAGGTGGATTTTGGCCACGCTAAATTGTCCTTTAGTGGCTGAAGATGCGTGGGTTGGGTGAATTGGCTGTGCAAAATTGTCCCTTGGTGTCTCAAGATGGGGGGTTAGTGGTATATAAACATAGGGTTATGGGGATAGGGCCTGGTTGGGATGCTCTGTTAGAGATTCAACGCAGACTTGAAGAGGCAAATGGCCTCCTGCTGCACTGTCGGGGTTCTATGACTGGACAATTAGTGACCTAAATGATCTAGTTATGTTCTGACACTATCTTTTATGCTTGTGTGTGTCCAACTGGACAGAGGTGTTAATGTAAGAAGTTGTAAGTATCTCATCTGGGTGCTTAAGACTAACAAGATGCCATCAATCCATTTTAATTTCTGCACTAAAATAAAAGCAAGGCTCTGAAGAAGAGTTATGCTGAACATTAGCTCTGTTGCTTTCTCCTCATATGCTGCCAGATCTCTTCAGCCTTTCCAACACATTCTGCTTTTATTCAATTTTGTTTTCATTCAGTGCCCAGGAAAAATTGGTCATTTATTTTAGAATTCGTTGTTACTAAAATATTTTCTTTCTCAGAGCCAGAATTCAATGCAGAACTGGATATCTTCGGTCCCGGACTTGCACAAGGACTTCCACTCAGCACAAAGGCTGAGCTAGAGGAGAGGAATGGGCGAAGATTTCCTATTTCAGAAGTCCCACTTTACCTGGCTCAAATGGCCCATCATCTCACCATGGATCCATGGAGGTATATTGACTAGACCGTGCGTGGCTCAGTGTAAGAGAGATAAAACCCAACCTCACTGAAACTGTGGCCTGAAACTTAGAGGAAAAATTATTTTAAAGCAAAGCTTGTAGTTAATCAGTATTTCTTTCAGAGGGAAGTTGGCACCTCCCACATTCCAGAATTGTTAGCCTCCACTGGAGCTCCTGGCCTCTGTATTATGGTGGGTGCTCTTGATGCATCATGATAGAGCAGACAACTACAATCGTAATGCAAAGTAGGGGGCCTCCTTCTGAAAGAGTAAAGTTTGTCAGGATGTGCGGAGAAGATTACAGACAGGCAATTCCAGGCATTTTGGCCGGCAGTTTCAAGCCAGGAGGGTGCTTTCTCACATTTAATACCATGACGATGACATCATTAAAACCTGACAGCGATTTTAACTTGCAACCCAAGTCAGTTTGCTAGGCCAACCCGGCGGCAAAGGAGATTAGGTCACAAAGGCCCATATATTTGAATTTGTTTTTAGAACTTCCTTCCTGGAGTCAAAAGGAGAGGGAGTACTTCTCCTGCTATGAATGCCTCTGTCCAAGGGTCCAGCACTCCCATGGATAGCTTGACAGTCAATTGCACAAATTACCTACAACTGACAGGCAACCTTCAAACCACAACAATATTCTATCACCATTTACCTGCCAGAAATAGATACAATGTCAGTTAAAGGCATTTAGCGAGGCCCAGGAGTCAAAACAATCCAGGTCTCATTTCTACAATAAAGTCCCACCTACAGTGTGTTGTAACACTATCACCAGTGTGCCATTTCCATTTCCTTCAATAGCTTTTGACTTCTCTAGTGAAACACCCAATTTGATGCCAATTAGTATTAATGGTCATTTGTGGGGTTAATGTGTGCATGCAGATTAAGAACTGGATTTAAAATGACAAAAATGATTTCATTTGGAACACCTACATCTATCAAGGAGAGGAGATGTCTTAATCCGAGCTGGATTCAATTGGAGGCTGCATGGCTGGAAAAGCATTGTCATACCACCCACTTGTCAAAGTCACAGCAGCTTACTTGGAAGAGCTAGGCTTCAATTATAGATGTAAGATAAGCAGCCTTGGTCTATCTTCATTACCACTACCTTGAACTGACCCGTCAGGGGTAGAAAGTCATTTTCCTCACAAACATTTTTAAATTCAATCATCGGTTGGTGTTGTATGATTTTAACTCCCTCCAAGTTGTTACAGAATTTGGTCATCAAAGTTTCAGAAATATGAGAGGTTTTAATAATAAAGAGCACGTGGGCTTGGATTGGGGAGGATTATTAAAGTTTGCAAAAATGCCAACAAGTTTGGTAACCGACTCCAATGCAAGAACATCCAGGATTAGCTCAGGTGTCTTTTGAAGCAAAAGTTTGCTACCATGTATTGCCTCAGTGACCACACCAAAGCCTTTAGCCACATGAGGTCTGGTAATCTGATAGGGGAAGGCATCAAGAAGAGATGGGGGAACTAATGTCTTCCCATTGCCATTGCATATTGCCACCGGTGAGAATGTCAGTAGCACAATCCCACCAGGCAGCCAATTGAGCTTCTTAAATACCCAAAAGGGGCCATTTCCCACCTGGTAGGTATTTTGCCCATTTTTTCAGATTGTCACCAGATGAGGAGACTGCCCAGTGAAACTTGTCGGGCACCCGGAAGGTTCCCAAAGGCGTTCTCTTTGATGGGTACTCCTTGATCCAAGGGAGGCACCCCAGCAACAATGGTCATCCCAATGACAATGGTATGTCTGTGCACTTCAACACTCCCACAACAAATCATAGGGAACTGCCTGCCTGGGCCCTGTCTTCCCGTAGTCAAACTCACCACTCCTCAAGGGGGCTTTGCCGTTGAGGAGCCTGATTCTTCATGAAGCACCCTCAGCAGTGACCTCCACTGAGTGGCGACATTGCTGTTTCTGCCAAACTGTCAGGACTCTGATTTGGTTGACAGCTCCTGGTATATGGTCATCACCTATCCTATGGACATGGCAGAGCCATGTTGGCCGACTAACGAGTGTATGCTGATGGAACTAGCATACTCCAGGACTTCTGAGTTGGTGACCTTGTCTTTCCAAGAGGTGCTGGTGATATGCCTGAATCAGTGAAGGTGGAATCTGACTTTCAACCTTTTCTTTTGCCTAATATATGTCATCCGGATCTCACCACCATAAATAAAGGAGTGCTCTCAGGACGTAGTCTTGGCAGACTAGCAGTTTGCTATTTTCCTCAATTGATGACATCCCTAGTGTAGCCTCTTAAGTGGCCCCCTGTGACAATGTACCCTAATGTCCCCAAATATCAGAGTGGGGTCATCTCCCACTTTCAACCTCAGCGACAGGACTTCACAGTTCCCCAAAAAATTCAGCCCTGAGTGTCTACTAACATGCCTAGAATGCATTCCATCATCTATCAGCATTAGCAATGTGACACTGGAGGTTGTTGATATTTTCACATATCCATAGTCACCAGAAATCTGTCACTTGCTGGAGAAATCAACATAAGCTTTGCAAAAGCTGTAGCTATTATGTCTAAGCTGCGTAAGAAGGTGTGGAACAACAGCAACCTGACCCAGAACACAAACTGTGAGGCTACCAAACCTGCATCATCAATGGACTTCTCATCAGTGGTGTGATCTGGACAACATTTGCCAGGCAAAAGTGAAGGCTGAGCAGTTTCCACCATTACCGTTTCAAACACAGGACAAGGTCACCCCAGCTCCAAGGTCCTGGAATGTCCTAATTCCATCAGGATACACTCATTACTAAACCACTGATGTCTGCCCTGGCCTTGCCACATTCATTAGATGGAGGATGGATGTACCCAAACTCCTTCTGCAGAATAGAATAGCCACTGCTGGATGTCCATACCTACTTACAAGCTCACCTGTAAGTGAGATAAGCAGGTGGCGAATATCAGCACTTGAAACTGCAATCAGTCACCAATGGCCATGACTTCTGGAGACTGACTATGTAGAGGGACTCTACATAGGGAGATGAAAAGAGAGCAGAAACTTAACTGGCCTAAAGAGCCCAGGAAAAACATGTTTTTCTGCATTTTAGATTAGCTTGTGTGCAACATTACGATGGAGCTATCTTTAACAGCAACAGAGATGTCTTATCCCAAGCCACTTCAAAGTAGCTTCTAAACATTAAATGTATGAACCACTGAGAAATTCCACCCTTGTGTTCTTCCTTAAACAACTTGTTAAATGAGAGTTTCCAGTGAGAGGTGTAGCTAACTACATAATTACTGCCAAACACCCTTCTGGCCCTAGAGTGAAGAATTAATTTTAAATTGATAGAACACATTTCTCCATTCTGATAGAAATTCCACATTTTTACAGCAACAATGTCTTTAGAGTTTGTTCATCTTTACCTTAGTTTCTATCTGAACCAAATCATAATTCTTTATTTCACTATCTGGAATTTTAAATGAAGGGATTCAGTGTTTTTAGTTTCCTACCTTGCTGTTGGTGAGGAGACTTCAATGTGATTGGTTGTTTACTGTGCTTGCTGACATCACTGCTCATGGATGCCTGGAGATTCCTTTGACTTAAAAGAGAAAGAGAAAGTCACTGACTACAAAATCCAAGCCAAAAATATGCTTTTCGTTGCAAAAGTTACAAATATTTAACATATAAAAATGTATCTGTATTTGGACTTCAATACACCTCTGGGTTTGAGTAAATCTACTCACAATATTTATATATCAGTGTCACAAATAGGTTTATGTTAACACTGCAATAAAGTTATTGTGGAAATCCCCTAGTCACCACACTCCCACACCTGTTCGCATACACTGAGGAAGAATTTAGCATGGCCAATGCACCTAACCAGCACGTCTTTCAGGCTGTGGGAGGAAATGGGAGCACCCAGAGGAAATCTGCACAAACATAGGGAGAATGTGCAGACTCCACACAGGCAGTGACACAAGCTGGGAATCGAACCTGGGTCCCTTTTGCTATGAAGTAGCAATGCTAAACACTGTGCCACCATGCCACCCCCATATTAATTAGAAACTGAAGTCTGTGACTATCTGATAATATGGTTGACTACGGCTTGTTTCCCCACACCTGCCATCACTCGCCATCAACATCCATCCCGGAATTAACAATACACACATTTATGAGATAGACAAAACAAAACCTGATTTAGGGTTGTATCTGTCCCTGTCACTAATCCCATCAAAGTGTAGAGATGTTCGTGTGCAGGATTTCATGAACTGATGATGTGCTGATTTTACTGTTTAAATACAAATTTACTATTTAAATACAAAAGTTATTTTCAAGTAATTTCAGAAAGCAGAAGAATAAGTTAATATAATTGAAATAAATGTCAAAAACCTCCAACTTCGCCCAGGCCTGGGATGCTCCAGTGCCGCTGCAGTCAATTCAGTTTTCACTGAGCAGCAACTTCTCCATTCTCGCTGGCGACAGGGCAAGGATGAATGAGGTTGAAGAATCTGCCCCAAAATCTTTGAATTGGGTTCAGTTAGATTCATAAAATAGCTACAGCGCAGAAGGAGGCTATTTGGCCCATCAGGTCTGCACCAACTTTCCAACAGATTATCTTACCCTGGCCCTATCCCCGTAACCCAATATATTTACCCCACTAATCTCCCTGACACTGGGGCCAATTTCGCATGGCCAATCCACCTAACCTGCACATGTTTGGATTGTGGGAGGAAACTGGAGCACTTGAAGGAAACCTGTGCAGATGCAGGGAGTACTCCACACAGTCACCCAAGGCCGGAATTGAACTGGGTCCCTGGCACTGTAAGGCAGCAGTGCTAACCACCATGCCACACCATTGTGGGGTTACATCCCAGATATTACCAGTGCACAGGCAATTTCTGATACATGAAACTAGAAATGATTGCTGTTGGTAATAGCAGACAAACATTTGACATGTTGCTATTATACTCTTTCATTCGCTACTTAACTGAGAGGTTGGCCTATTTAAAATAAATGAGTTAATCATTTGAAGATGTTCATTTGTTATTAGGAATCATTTCTGGCCTCTGTTGCTTTTTAACTGTGTCAAAAACTATTATTTTCCTATGTTGAAAATAAAAACCATTGGACACTGTGATCATTAACAAAGGAACTAAAATGTATTTTTCTAGGTAGATGTGACTGGCTGCTTCCAATATGTAACTTTTTTTGATTTGATTTATTACTGTCGCATGTGGAATTTGAATTCAATGAAAAAATCTGGAATTTAGAATCTACTGATGACTATTAAAACATTGTCGATTGTCGGAAAAATCCATCTCGTTCTCTACTGTCCTTTAGGGAAGGAAATCTGCCATCCTTAACTGGTCTGGTCTACATGTGATTCCAGAGCCATAGCAATGTGGTAGACTAACTGCCCTCGGGCAATCAAGGATGGGCAATAAATGCTGACCGGCCAGAAATGCCCACGTCTCACCAATGAATAAAAAAATGTACATTTAAAGGTATTGTTTCTTGCACGCTATACAGACAAAGCAGACCATTCAGAGAAGGAAAGGAGAGGGTGAAGAATTTTTTTTTATTCATTCATGGGACATGGGCGTCACTGCCAGACCAGCATGTATTGCCCATTCCTAGTTGTCCGAGGGCAGATCAAATTACTTTATTAGAGTTTTCAGGTTGAAGAAGCTTTCATTTCACTCCGTGAACAATTCATTTCAAAGTGATAACTACAAACCAAATAGATACATATCGTGGTCACTAAAATAATCAGCAGCTTGTTTTCTCCCATTCCTGTTGATTTATTGAATTTGTTGAAGCCATGAACATGTGACATCACTGCAGAATAGATTGGAGCCACTGCAACTAACAATGGAATTAGGAATGCTCGGCTAATTCTGAGTGTGATAACCAAAAAAAAGGCCTCAAAGTGGTCAATAGCTCCTCAGAACTTTGCAACTGCATGGTGCCCAATCTAAACCAAAACCAATCAAAAGGCCTTTATTTCATAACAGAGGCATTTGTTAGAGTTTGAATGGAGTGCTGGCTTGATTACATAAAACTGAAGCAGTTTATTAAGAAGAGGTTTATTAAGACACAAAAATACGTTTAACATCATACAAAAGAACACACACAATGTTAGATTTACACTCAACAAATCTTACAACTGGAAATGCTTTATTTAGCTCCGCTATGGGTAAAGTTATGAACAAGCCTTAACTCAACTAAATCATTTCAAATCAGTCACTGGTTCTCATGCAGAATCATTTAATCAGCTTCTCAGAGTTCAGCCATATGTCACAAAATTATATGTAAGTCCATCTGTTGGCAATGCAGCAAAACGAGAGCGAGAGGGGGAGATGGGAACGAGGAGACTGAGATTATAATCCCACAAAGTAGAAAACATTCAAAGAAATAACATTCAAACAACAGTACAGTACAGGAACAGCCCTTCGGCCTACCAAATCTGTGCTGTCACAGCTGCCTCTCTAATCTAATATTTTCTTGCCTGTACATGGTCCTTATCCCTGCCCATTCATGTATCTATCCAGATGCCTCTTGAACGTTGTTATAGAATCTAGTCTCCTCCAGCAGCGGGTTCCGGGCATTCACCGCCCTCTGCATGAAAAACTTACCCCTTACATCTCTTTTATACTTTCCCCCTCTTACTTCCAACATATTCCCCTAAGTAATTGAGCCTTTGATTCTGGAAAAAAAGGAGTCTGACTATCCACTCTATCCAAGCCTGTCATAATCTTGTAAATCTCTATCAAGCTCTGCCCTCATCTTCTGATGCTCCAATGAAAACAATCCAAGTTTATTCAACCTTTCTTCATAGTCCATATCCTCCAAACCAGGCAACATTCTAGTAAATCGCTTCTGCACTCTTTCCAATGCATCAATATCCTTCCAGTAATGTGGTGACCAGAATTGTACACAATACTCCAAATGCAGCCTAACCAAAGTCTTATACAGCTGCAACATGATTTTCCAATTCCTATACTCAATACCTCGACCAATGAAGGCTAGCATGCCTTCTTGACTACCTTGTCCACCTGAGTTGCCACCTTTAGGGAATTATGTATCTGTACGTCTAGATCCCTCTGTATGCTGATTTTTCTAAGAACTCTACCATTTACTGTATACTTTCCTTCCATAGTTGACCTTCCAAATTGCATCAGCTCACATTTGTGCGGGTGAAATTCCATCTGCCATCTTTTGACCTAGGTCTCCAGCCAATTTTTATCCTGCTCTATCCTTTGACAATCCTCCTCACTATATTCATATATCTCTTAATCAAAATCAACGAGGGTAACCTATGAAATAGTTAGTCTCACATTCAAATTGTCCCCAGTGTTAGTTTTAAGTTGCACCTTAAATGGCATTGAATATTTCCTCCCCCTTTTTAGCACATGTTTACTCAGAGCTCTCTCTTTGAGGTTGTGTATACAGTGCACAATTCAGAAATCAATTCCAGAGCGAGGCAAAATGGTCCATCAATCACATACTTGATGGATGTAAGAAAAACTTAGTCTTCTCTGGAGTGAAGCAAAATGTCACCTTAATGGGGTAAACATCAGAAAAATAAACTTATCCAGTCGTTTACTTTATTATTTTTCACGGAACTTCACTTTAGTGCAAAGTGGCTGTCAGTTTTCTCATGCACAGGATTTTTTAGAAGATAGGTGTCCCCAACCGGAGAGGGTCATCATCAGTGGGAAGCCAATGAGTATTAATTAGTTGGAGGCAGGACATCCGGACCTGACTCTGGTGAAATCTAATTGGCTGGCTGCCACCACCAATCCCTGGTGGGGGCTGATGGCAATGAGGAGCCACTGGCCTCTGATTGACCAGCAGCTCTCGAGAGGGATGAGACTTGAGCTCTTGGAGACCTTGATCGTGGGGAAGGCCACATGCCATCAACTTAACAAGGTGAGGCCTCCCAGCAGTTTCAGTGAAAGCAGTGGCCAGCGCTGGGATTACAAGCTTCTAATTCTAGGAGTCTAGGACCAGTTGTGTGCAGGGCTGGTTTTCACTCCAGGGTGGGGTAGGAGAGAGAGGGGGTGGTGAAGGCTGGGGAGGTTTGAGGGGGTGGGCATCTTGTTGGATTAGAGGTGGAAGAGCGTCAATGGGCAGCAGACCTTGGCAGGCTTCCCAGTGTGGAAAGAGGGTCGTGAGGGAGGTGCCCAGTCCTTCCCAGGGCCTGCCAGTCTTCCCCCATCATAGAATCGTAGAATGCCTACAGTGCAGAAGGAGGCTATTTGGCCCATCAAGTCTGCACTGACAACAATCCCACCCAGGCCCTATCCCCATAACGCCACAAATTTACCCTGATAATCCCCCACAGAGATGACTTTTCCACCCTGACATCAATCAAGGCCCTTAAATGAGAAATTACTGCTCACTAAAAACCTTATTCTATCACCAGTATTCAACCAGTGAAGGGAGAAGGAATTGCTAGTTTCCATGCAGGGAGACTGTAAAGCAAAATCCCTAGTGGTCTTTGCTTGCAGGCTCCCAAGGTGTCCCTTGTAGTTAGGTCCTCAGTGCCTGATAAAGGGCCCTGCACTGGGAAGGGGTCAGAAGGAAGGGATTGGGGGGCAGGGGCACTACTGAAAGCCACCTCCCTGCTCTTTCTTCCAACCCTTCTTTCGCCATAGCCAGCCACTACTCGTGACTCCTTCCTGCCCTCACTCAACCGTGGCCAGGGTCCCTTGCTAATCCTGGGCCTCCAGTAGTTGCGTTGCCAGTAGCTACCACTACTCTCCCAATGGAGCTGATGGCAAAGAGGAACTACCAGCTTCTGAGTGACCAACAACACCCAGGGGGTGGGATTTCTGTGCCTGGAGTCCTTGATCCTGGGGAAGGCCCATCACTAGCCATTTAGGGATTTTATGATGTCCTGATGTGAATATGTAATGCAGCAAGGTGTCATATTTAACACAGTGGATATTTAGCACAGTGGATCTTCCCCAAAGAAGGCAGGGCAGAGTTCTCATTGGCAAGCAAGACCTCTATCACCTGGATTAGTCTATAGAGTTCACTGGCCCACAATATCGTTATTGCGTCTCAAGAATAATTCCAGCTTCTGTTATAGCATCATAGAAAAACTACAGTACAAACAGGCCCTTTGGCCCTCAAGTTGTGTCGATCATATCTCTACCTACTAGGCTTACCTATAACCTTCAATCCTATTAAGTCCCATGTACTCATCCAGAAGTCTCTTAAAAGACCCTATCGAATTTGCCTCCACCACCACCGATGGCAGCCAATTCCACTCACTCACAACCCTCTTAGTGAAAAACTTACCCCTGACTAATTGTTGGCCCCACAATAATGAGGCCAAAAAAGAATTGTGTCATTTATTGAAATTATTGCCTGGAATGAGTGACCTTTTATCTAATACCAATCATCCCATGATCAAGTTCAACATGATTGTGTTTGAAAGGGTAAAACATGAGAAAGCTTCTGAGGTATTAGGTTTGGCTACAGCTGACCTCAATGGGATGAGGCAGAGACTTTCCACAGTTAACTGGACAAGCCTGTTAATCAGTAAAATGACAGACGATCAGTGGGAAAGTGTTCGTAAAAGAATGTAATATGATGCAGAGCCAGTTTCAACCCTTAAGGGACCAGAGCTCCACTTGCCAAAAAAAAACGATTGGCAACTGAGGAGATAAGCAATAATATAAAACTAAAAGAAAAAGCATACAAAACTTCAAAGAAAAAATAGCAGAGATTCTGGCAAATGGGAAAGAGAAATAGAACAACAAAGGGTGACAAAACAGAGAGCGGGAATCACAAAAGTACGAGAAGAAACATACAACAGATAACAAAATTAACACAAAATATTTTTACAAATACATTCGGAGAAGGTAATGGTCAGGAGAAAACAAATGACCGTGAAATTGTTGATGAAAATAAAGAAATGGTGAAGACTTTGGGCAGAATTTTCCCTCCTGCCTGCCACAGGAACCGTAGCAGGCAGGATAAGGACATGCAAAGGTCCGTTGACCTCGGGCAGGGTTTTCCTGTCTTGGGGTGAGTGCCGCCAGAAAATCCCACCCTTTATATCAGTAGGGTAAGAGGTCAGCATGCTGGAAATCCCAAAGAAACTCATATTGAACCAGGGGCTCACCAAATTTACCCATAAGCACAAGAGCAATAATGCAGAAAATAACATGAAAGCAAAATTTTGCAGATGCTGCAAATCTGGAATACTTGAAACGCTGAGCACAATTTAATGCTCTCCTTTGGTGGCCAAAAGCTTGATTGCCCCCAAGGTGAATATGGTAGTGAGGTTATTTAATTGGGTGGTGGGTGGCAGGGTGGGACACTGCTACCTTCCGGTCCCCCATATGATAAAGTGCTGAGGTTTGTTTTGGGTGTTTCCTGCATGTCGAGTCTCCTGCCTACAGCTGGATGTATCCCAGGGATGAAGCCTTTAAAGGGGCTGTGCTTCAACTGGCAGCAGAGAGGGCAAGGCACTCAGTGCCTGATCAAGGGATTTGAAGTCAGGAAGAAAGGGTCCTCATGAGAGGCAACACTTGCCCTTGCTCCTGGCCCGATTCCCCATGACCCCCACCCCATGACACCCCTTCCTGCCTACACCCATTACCTGTGTTCTGGGTCTCTTGCCAATGTTGGACGTTGATAAAATATGTTACTGCCCCTCCCCAATCCCATTTTATTGTCAAGCAACACATAGCTACCACCTTCATGGTGGCACAGTGGTTAGCACTGCTGCCTCACAGCACCAGGGACCCGGGTTCGATTCCTGGTTTGGGTCACTGTCTGCACAGAGTCTGTATGTTCTTCCTGTGTCTGCGTAGGTTTCCTCCAGGTGCTCCAGTTTCCTCCCACAGTCTGAAAGATGTACTAGTTAGGTACACGCTAAATTCTCCCTCAGTGTACCTGAACAGGCACCAGAGTGTGGCGACCAGGGGATTTTTACAGAAACTTCATTGCAGTGTGAATGTAAGCCTACTTGTGACACTAATAAATAAATAACCTGAATGGTCCACAGTTCTTGGGATTGATCCCACAGCAGGCCAGACATTGTTCAGTTAAGTGCCTAGTTGGCACTTAATTGGCCAGTCTTCCTGAAAGGAGGCAACGCAAGGCCCTCTCTGACAGTCCAGCTGGTGGGCAAGACCTCCATTGCCCTCATTAATACTGCCCATTAAAACTGTTTCTCTCCACAGGTGCCGCTTGATCTACTAAGTGTTTACAGCAGTTTCTGTTCTTGTCACGAAGAAAATAATGGCACAAACAGAGCCAGATAATTTCCATCCTAAGACTTAAAGGAAGTTGGTGAGAAAATTGAAATTCTCCAATGATAATCCTTTTAATTTCTCTTGATTCAGAAACGATTCCAAGGGATTAAACAACTACACATGCCACTCCCCTATTTAAGAAAGGCGGGAAAACCAAACAATTATTGACCAGTTAACCTAATTTTTTTTTGAAGAGGTGATTGAAGTAATAGGGCAGGGGGTTGTCTCTGGTGTTATTTATATGGACTTCCAGAAAACATTTGATAAACTCTCGCCTTAGTGCCAGTTAGCTAATACCGAAGCTCATTAAATTAAATAGGCAAATTATTGACCTGATTAGGAAATTGCCTAAGTACAAAGTGAAAAAGACTGATGATAATTGACAGGCACTCTAACTTGCACAATGTGACTAGTGTCCTGCAAAGATCTGTAGTGGGGCCTCAAGTGATCACCACACAGTATATATTAACTCCCTGGGTGGATTTTTTTTTCAATGTATTCTTTCAGGGTGTGTGGGCAATGCTGATAGGCCTACATTTATCTCCCATTACAAATTGTCCTTGAAAATGTGGTGGCAGCAGTATGGTAGCACAGTCGTTAGCACTGCTACCTCACAGTACCAGGGACCCAAGTTCAATTCCCGGCTGTGCGGAGTCTGCACATTCTCCCCGTGTCTTTGTGGGTTTTCTCTGGGTGCTCTGGTTTCCTCCTACAGTCCAAAAGACGTGCTGGTTAGGTGGATTGGCCATGCTAAAGTCTCCCTCAGTGCACCCGAACAGGCGCCAGAGGATGGCAACTGGGAAATTTTCACAGTAACTTCATTGCAGTGTTAATGTTATCTGATTTGTAACACTAATAAAAAAACTTTAAACTTTCTTGAGCCTCTGTAGTCCATGTGGTGTAAGTACACCCACAGTGCTGTTAGGAAGGGAGTTCAATGTTCGACCTAGCGACAGGGAAGGAATGGTGCTATATTTCCAAATCAGGATGATGAACGGCTTGGAGGGGAATTTGCAGTGGTGATGTTCCCATGCATCAGCTGTCCTTATCCTTCTAGGTAGTGGAGGCTGTGGGCTTGAACAGTGCTGTCTAAGGAGGCTTGAGGCGTCGTTGCAGTTCACTTTATAGATGGTAACATTGTTGTTACTGGTTTTTAGTGTCAGAGGGAGCGAATGCTGAATGTGATAGATGGGGTGCCAATCAAGCAGCTGTTTTGTCTTGGATGTTGAAGTTCTTAGAGCAACACTCATCCAGGCAAGTAGAGAGTATTCCATCACTGGCCACATAGTCATATGTATGTGTATAAGGGGTATAGTTGGGGGCTGAGAACACTGTCTTGTGGGGCACCGGTGTTGAGGATGAACATGGAGGAGGTGTTGTTGCCTGTCCTTACTGATTGTAGTCTGTGGGTTAGGAAGTTCAGAATCCAGTCGCAGAGGGAGGAACCAATGCCCAGGCCATGGATTGGAGATGAGTTTCATGGCAGTAATGGTGTTGAAGGCTGAGCTGTAGTCAATAAATAGGTGTCTGGTATAGGTTTTTTTGTTATCTAGGTGTTCCAGGGTTGAAAACAGGGTCGGGGAGATGGTGTCTGCTGTGGACCTGTTGTGGAGACTGACGAGCTATAGTAGATACAGGTAGTCCGGGAGGCTGGAATTGATTCATGCCATGACCAGCCGCTCGAAACACTTCATAATGATGGATGTCAGAGCCACTGGCCGATGGTCATTGAGGCACGCTGCCTGGCTTTTCTTAGGTACCGGGATAATGGTCGTCTTCTTGAAGCAGATAGGGACCTCAGACTGTTGTAAAGAGGGGTTGAAGATGCTGATCTGAGAGAGATTGATAGATAAATGTCATTGTTTGCAACTACCCCAGCATGACCCCTGCCCCCAACCCCTCACTGGGACCAGTACTCGTACTTGTGGATGCTGGCAACACAACACAGCCTGTGGCATCATGTGTTGCCTGATTAGATTGCCTGCCTTTCCCTGCGTCAGGCAGGGAGAGCATACAGGTTGATGTGCGTCATGGCTATTGCGCACCCTTGAGCCATTGCCATGAGGGCAACTGCAGCATTCCCTTCCAGGCATGTGTTACAGGTCGGGCAAACGGAGCAGGGACAGACCTCCAATTATCACAAGATGGGTTTCCATTCACTGCAGAGTTCATGCAGTATGAGTGTCCATGTTAACATGGGCACCCCGCTTGGAGCGATAGCTGCCTGAATTGATTAGCCCTCAAGCAACACATGGTGCACTCCACTCCCCCCCTCCTCTCCCCCAGGTAAAACCCCAGCACTCAATCCAGTCCCTCATCACACCCTACAGCCAGAACAATGGGACAGTCCAGAGGCTGTAGACAGCAAGCCTGACCAGCACTCAGGAAAGGGCCACACTCCACTCCCCCAGAGACTATAGGAACATCCCTGGGCCTCAGCACAGCACTTCCAGCTCTCCAGGAACCTCCCCTCAGCAAGCAGAAATTTTCCAGGCCCTGCCGCCAACCTCCCCTGAACTCCAGGGACTGCACCTCCGTAAAACTTACCTCCTTACTCCTGTTCAGTGCTGCTACGCCAGCTCCCAACTTATATACAGCAGTTGTAATCCCCACCAGTGTGACATCGCACTAGAGAAGGGGAAGATGTTAGTGGGGGTGGTGAGGGAGATTGTTATCGAGCACCCACAAATTAGATGTCAAGTATGTAAATGCATGCTAATATCAGTTATGTTGATCTTTAGCATGGATCTATTAACGCCAAAAAACTTAGGCTGGGAGACATGCAGAAACCCAGATGCCCAGCACAAATCACACGAACTGGCCGCTGCTCGAGTCTTCTGGCCCGCTGTGCTAAAAGACCAGCACAACACGATGGAAGAGTCACCTTCCCAGATCTTTCAAGAGTGAAATTGGGCATCAGTTTGAACACAAAGGGTGATAAATATTTGGAACTCTCTTCCGCAGTGGCAAGTTGATGCTAAACGAAATGTTAATATCAAATCTGAGATTGATAAGATTTTTGTTATCCAAAGGCATGATAGACATGGGAAGGCAATGGTCTGGTGATTTTATCACTGAACCATTTATCCAGAAACGCACAGAAATGTCCTGGGGACCCAGGTTTGAATCCCACCAAGACAGATGGTGGAATTCAAATTCAATAAAAAATATCTGGAATTAAGAATCTACTGATGACCATGTTGATTGTCGGAAACTCCCATCTGTTCACTAATGTCCTTTAGGGAAGGAAATCTGCTGTCCTTGCCTGGTCTGCCCTACATGTGACCCCAAGGTCACAGTAATGTGGTTGATTCTCAACTGCCCCTCTGAACTGGCCTAGCCACTCAGTTCAAAGACAACTTCGGATGGGCAATGAATGCTGGTGAGCCAGCGACACCCATGTCCCATGAATGAATTAAACTTGGGGTAATGTCGGGTATGTTGAGTTAGGTTCCAGATCTGCCTTCATCTCAGTGAATGTTGAAATCGGCTCCAGGAACTAAATAGCCTATCCTTGTTTATAAGTTTAAAATGGGTGAAGTGTACCCCTCAAAAAATTCTAATAGGCTGCTTATATTTCATAGGACATATTAAAGAGTCTACCACTATTTGCAGGCTAACACTCCAGCCAACTATTAGAAAGCCCTTTCCATGGTGACATAGCTAGAAAGCCAAAATAAATAGAGCGGTAATTAATTCAATGCCATTCTTTGGCTACAATTGTCCTCAGTTAAGTGGTCTGACTTAGAATGAGGCCTTAAACATGATTGTGTCCTGGTATCCTCATCATATTTTTTTAAAATACATATTGGGTGGGATTTTCTGGCCTCGCTCATCCCAAAACCATAAAATCCCACCTGGTGTCAATGGACCTTAACATGGTTCACCCCTCACCTGCTCCGATTCCCTTGGTGGGAAGGATAGTAAAATTGTTTCTTTCCAGTAGTTTTATACATGGTCAGTTCACAGGAAAACTGATTTTCTTTATATCAAAAATGATCTAAACTAATATTGAATTATTAATTTTTCATTTTTTTATGCTTATGTTGGAATGTTTATCTACAAAAATGAAGTAACATGAAATCTTACCAGTCCCAAATGTCAATGTCATAAAGAAAAGTTAAGTTAGCCTCCCTTCTTGTCCTTGTGCTAATTGGACACATGTGCACTGTTTCAAAAACATAATTTCACAGTTTTCCCATTTGTTTACACTGAGTGAACAGAGGAACGTTCTTTCCAGGGTCAGATCTATTTGTTCACAACAGGGAAATCTGTCCCTTAGATCAGTCCACCAGAGTTCGAGATCGTAAATTTTCCATTTTCCTATGTCCACATTAATCTTGTCAACTTCTGTGTTTAGAAACGAGTTTAAACTCTTCGAAAGAAATATCATTTTTCTTCCTGCTGCGTTCCCTAAAACAAAATGCAACTGCTTGACTCCAAAAGATGAGGACAATTCAAAGCATTTTCAGAAAAAGGAGAGTTTAAAAGGCAGTGATTGGCAATGTGACAAGATAAACATCTCCACTCATGAGGCTGGCCTGTCAGCAAAGGTGTGGGTTTTCATAGAATCCCTACAATGCAGAAGGAGACTGTTCAGCCCATCACATCTGCACCAAGTCTTCAAAAGAGCATGCCCTTAATCCCATGTATTTACATAGAAACATAGAAACTAGAAGCAGGAGTAGGTCATTTGGCCTTTTGAGCCTGCTCCGCCATTCACTCAATCATGGCTGATCATCAAATTCAATATCCTGATCTCCCCCCTTTCCCCCACATCCTTTGATCCCTTCAGCGCCAAGAGCTATATCTAATTTCTTCTTGAAATCAATTCCACACCTTCACCACCCTCTGAGTGAAGAAATTTCTCCTCATCTCAGTTTACCCCTTATCCTCAAACTATGAGCTCTAGTTCTGGACTCCCCCACCATTGGGAACATTCTTTCTGAATCTACCCTGTCTAACCCTGTTAGAATGTTACAAGTTTCTAAAAGATCCCTCTCACTCTTTTAAACTCCAGTGAATATAATCCTAACCAATTTAGTCGCTCCTCATAACAGATCTACCATCACAGGAATCAGCCTAGTAATCTACCTCACCAATCCCCCTAATTTACTCATCTTGGGACACTAAGGGGAAAGTTAGCATGGCCAATCAACCTAGCCCGCACATCTTCGGATTGTGGGAAGAAACCAGAGCACCTGGAGGAAACCCACGCAGGCACAGGGAGAACATGCAAACTCCACACCCGAGGCTGGAATTGAACCCAGGTCCCTGGTGCTGTGAGGTAGCAGTGCTAACTGCAGTGGCACCGGGTTGCCCATGAGGTCTCTAAAATATATTCACTCCATTTATATTTCATGCTCAACTATGGCAATGTTCTATGGGTTAAAAGCATAAAGAAAGACGGGTTCAATGCTGCACTTTGTGACTTAGTTCCAGAGCAACTAAGAACAGCTTGAGTTCTAATTGCAGCATATTAATGTGAGCCAGATTTTGCATGTTTAAGTTCTGAATATTCTTTTTTTAAATAAATTTCAGCGAATAAATAAATAATCTGAGGAAATTGTCATTATTGCACATGGTATAAACATAGTCATGTATTGAGTATGCTGACTCTTGTGTGGCACTGATTTGGAGAGACTGGGCTCCCAATAGAATACGCTTACCGCAAACCGGAAAGCAGCAGCTGGATCATAACATCCAAGAGTTGGGGCTTCTCAGAGAGAGGACACGAACACAGAGTTTGCAGCTCAGCCAAACATTGTTGGTTCAACTTCTCTTTTAAATTCTTGGGAATAAGTCAGTGTCTATATGATGCTATTGAGTGCAGTTACATTGAGTCTCATAACGTTCAGAAAAAAAGGCTGCAGAAATTTCCAACTTTGAACAAAATTTTGACTTGTTAATGCGAGTGTTCTTTTATACGCAACCATCATATAATACAAAGAAACAAAAGAAAATCCAAGATTTATTCCTTGATCTATGCAGGATTAACTGATCTTAGTTAGGGTTTCATGGGGAGAGAGGACAGTTCAATTGGCTGAGTTCCCCACATTAAGGAAAGGGGCAAAATGACAGTGTTCACATTTTCTGATAAAGCCCAACAACATTTGTCGGATTCATCTATATATGGGAATCAAGACAAGATGAAATTTAGCACTGAGTTCTGTGTTCCCCTCTGCCATCCTGGTCACATTGTGTGCAGTCACTCACAGCCAGATCTTCGTTACTGAGGTGGGCAGCATGAGGCAGAACATTTCCAATTTTCTCTGTGGGGATGCAGAGGTTGGGCACCCTGACCCCGGAAGAAGATTCTTGATTGCCATGTCAGTGGGTGAGTGCTGGGGTGAGCTGGTTAGAAGGCCCACCTTTGTTCTCTGAGTAATCAACTCTCTAGCCCTCACCCACATAGCTCCTCACCCATCCCTCTCCATGCCACTCCATGTGCCTTCATACCCCCATGCCGCTCATTAATAAAGGAAGGACATTTCTGCGAAGAGCTATTTATGTGTGGATTGCACTTCCATAACACAAAGACCACTAATATTGTTCACCACAAATTATATTTACTGAGCAAGCTGTATATATTTGAACTAATTTTGCAGAAACTTATCTAAAATTTATCAAACTTTTGCTCAACGTTGGCTGAGGGTGAAGAAGTGGCTACCTTATGGAAAACTTAAAACTATGGTAAAACATTCTGAAAACTAATACATAGAGCTTAGTTTTAGGCCCAGATTTTTGTCCCTGGATTGGGTTCACTGAGTCAGGAGTCGGTTTGACGAACACATCTTTAAAAATGACTACCTGCAGGTCAGAATTTGGTCACAGGTTGGGCTGAAATAGAAGCTGGGGCAGGTGAACCCTAAATAAGTTCAGAGGTTACTGGAAGCAGAGACAGGCTGGGTGAAAGGCCCATCACTATACTTCAGCATTGTATCTTTGGACAGTTCCTTGGTAGCTTTGACACTTTCTGGACAGCTTTAACGGCTTTGTTACTTCCCGGATGGCTTTGACAGCTTTAACTGTTTCCAATCAGCTTTGACAGATTTGACATTTCCTTCCCAGTTTTAATAGTTCTTTGATAGAAAAACAGATCTTTAACAGCTCATTGATAGTTGGATAGTTCCTTGCCAGTTGGACAATTCTTTGATAGATGGACAGCACTTCAACTGTACCTTGACAACTGGACAGTCCTTTGACAGCTTGGCAGTTCCAATCAGTCTGTACATAAAAAGTGCATAATCATGTTCAATTTTAACAATCCCAAAGGCTGTCTTATCTTTCCTAAAGGTTGACATACCTCTCCCAAATGGTGCCTTACCTCTCAAAAAAGGTGCCTTACCTCTCCCAAAGATGTCCCAGGACACTATCCAAAGGAGTACTTTAACTCTCCAAACAGGTAGCCTGGCCACCCTAATGAATCCACCAAGTTCAGATCTCTTCCTACATGTTCTAATCTGCATGTTCTAGATTTCACACTCCAGCAGGGAAATTCTCTGGCCAACCAGCCACATGTTTCTCTGCAGTATAAAGCAGCGTGCTGTTCATTAACAGTGGGATTCTCTGGTCCTGCTGCTGTCAGTGGGATTTCCCATTGACGTCATCCCGCACCACTGCAAAACCCACAGGAGGGGGTGTGCTGCCAGTGGACAAGAGGATCCCATTGACATGAACCGCTAGAGAATTCTTCCCATCACCCCCACCCTCCACAACCTGGTCTTCCAAAATCCCACTTCACTGGGGGTAGTTGGTGATTTAAATGGCCAGCTGCCTTCACAAATTACCCAAGCACAAACCCAACTCCAGTCACTCCCCTGTGGGAGTGAGAAATGCCAATTATGGGGGAAGGACTTTGAAATTTCAGCCGTTTCTGAGATTTTTGCCATAATGTAGAGCCTTTCCAGCTAACCGAGAGGATGATGTTTCCGCTTAGTCATGTCCTGTGTGCAGTGTGTCAGAGAAATTGTGGGCTGCAGTGAGAAAATTAGTTAGGTCACCACTGATGATCATTTTTGTGAATCTTGTGCTTATTGAAATATGTTTAATATAAATATTTATGGCATACTAAAACACAGTTTCACCCTCTCCTTTCACATTATTTGCAACCTCTGTTCAGAGTCATTTTGTGTCTTAATTGTGTATAATTTTAATCCACGCCTGAGAAAAGAATAACTTTGCATTGCATTTAAGGCTTTGCATTTAATGGTTTAAGTCCATCACATTATTTATTCCCCCTTCAACCTGATAAACTCCTTGAATGACTGTACCATTTTTATTACCAATCAAATCAGTTTCCATTCTTTATTTCACATGTGTGACTTCCTCTCCTTATTACTATTTATTTACTAAGCATCTCCAGTGGGATATTTTATGATACAATTGCTGTAGATGTGTCATTCTGACATGGCTCCATACATTTTAGTGTTTCAAATTGGTCTGCATTAACATTTATCTGCTGTAGTCTCCACAGCTGTATTTACTGAAAAGCCTCCTCATCACTAACTTCCTTTTCTAAGTTCACAGCTCCTGCAAATTTGATCAGTTTGCATCAAACTTCTGCAGTAAATGGGAAATGATAATGGTCTTAAAAATCATCTCTAGCCATTCAATTCAGCATTACCCTTATTCTGATGTAGTTCTTCCAATGAGTATGAATTATTTTCTATTCTTCTGACAATTTTCAGAATTTATTCCTAAAATAAACATAAAATTAATCCTGCTTTAAGTTTAAAGAAAGGTGCTACATAAATTCATTTGGCACCTTTCACAACCTTAGAATATTTTGGAGTTAGAAACATCAATATACTCACTAACAGCATGGATTTCTTGAGGGGATATCACGTTTAACTGAAGATTTTTGAGAAGGCAACAGAGAAGGTTAATGAGTGTAATGCTGTTGATGTAGTGTACATGGAGTTTCAAGAGGCATTTGATACACTGCCACACAACAGACTCATGAGAAAGTTAGATAGATAGTAGTCTACAAAACTATAAGCAGCAAAGACAGGGTGGATAGTCAGAGGCTTTTTCCAAAGGTGGAAGTATCAATTACAAGGGGGCATAGGTGAGAGGGGGAAATTTTAAGGGGGATACTGAGGGGTAATTTTCATGCAGAGAGTAGTGGGTTCCTGGAACACACTGCCCGAGGAGGTGATGGAAGCAGGCACATTAGCAATATTTAAGAGGCATCTGGATGGGTACATGAATAGAGGAGGGGATAGAGGAATACGGACCGAGTAAGGGCTGAAGGATCTGTTCCTGCGCTGTACTTTTCTTTGTTTGTTCTTTATAGCTCATGGAATAAAGGGGGCAATAAGTAGCAACCCGAGTAATAAGAAACAGAGAGTAATAGTCAATGGCTATTTTTCAGGCTGGGGGAAGTTTGAAGTGATGTTTCCCATTGGGACCCTTGCTTTTTCTGATATACATTAATAGTCTAGATCTTGGAGTGCAGGGGACAATTTGAAAGTTTGCATATAATACAAAACTTGGAAGCATTGCAAACTGTGAGGAGGACAGTGTAGAACTTCAAAAGAACAGAGACAAGTTGGTGGAGTGGGCACATAGGCGGCAGATAGAGTTCAATTTGGAGAAGTGTGAATGATGCATTTTGATAGGAAGAATGTGGAGACACAATACAAAATAAGAGATACAATTCTTAAGGGGGTGCTGGAGCAGAAATACCTGGGTGTATACGTGCATAGATCATTAAAGGTGACAGGGCAAATGGAGAAAGCATTATGATATAAAATAATATGTTAATTTCATTATTAATTTATTATTAATAATGGTAATAATATAAAAGCAATATTATAAAATAAAAGGGTAACCCTCTTAAAGGGATGCAGGAACAGAGGTACCCGGGTCCCTATGTCTCTAGATCATTGAAGGTGGCAGGAGAAATGGAGACAGCAGTTAATAAAACATTTATTACACTGGGTTTTATTAATAGGGGTATAGAGTACAAGAGCATGTAGAGTATATTAAATCTGTATGAGGCACTAGTTTGACCTCAGCTGGAATATTGCGTACAGTTCTGGGTATCACACGAAAGGAAGGGTGTGAATGCATTGGAGAGAGTGCAGAAGAAATTTACAAGAATGGCTCCAGTGATGAGAAACTTCAATTATGAGGATAGATTGGAAAGGTTGAGATTACTCTCCTTGGAGAGAAGAAGAAGATTTAACAGAGATGTTCAAAATCATGAAAGTACTGGACAGAATAGTAATGGAGAAACTGTTCCTGCTAATAAAAGTATCAAGAACAAGAAGGCACAGATTTAAAGTGATTTGCAAAAGAAGCAAGTGTGATTGTGAGAAAATGTTTTCACAGAGTGAGGGCTTCAGGTCGGGAATGCACTGCCTGGAAGAGTGGCAGTGATAGGTTCAATTGAGGCATTCAAGAGGGTATTAGATGATTATTTGAATGGAGAGCAGGATTCTCTGGTTTCCCCATGGCATGTTTCACACAGGGGCAGCCATTCATTGGTGGTGGGATTTTTTGGTCTGGCCACTGTAAATGGGATTTCCCATTGACTCCACCCCATGCCACTCGGAAACCCATGGCAGCGGACCAGAGGATCCTGTGAACAGCCCAAAAGTTCTGGCCGGAAACAACGTGCAAGATGATTGGAGAAAAGGCAGGATAATGGAACAAAGTCATAATGTTCATTTGGAGAGCCTGTGCTCTGGGACACAATGGGCCGAATGGCCATCTTGCAACATTTCTGCGATTCTGTGAACATTTTCCAGATACCGCTCAGGGACTTGAGCTGACAGGAGGCACAAAGGTGTGTCATAATAGCAGAAATGCAAGAAGACAGAAACTTCAGGGAGAATCTTTACAAAGGTAACTATTGGATAAAATCCTTCTAAACCAGAGGTTTTGACACAAAAATAAAAATGAAGAAGCGTCAAGAGGGATTCCTTTTTATAAAGATCAGCATTATTCAGCAATTTAGCGGAATACAATTACATTTTAATATTTGCTCTTGACACTTTGCACTGCTTCTCAGAAAGAGACACAATGTTCCAAATCATATATTAATCTTCAGTTCATATTTCAAAAAAAAGATAATACAAATTGCAGAAGACAAGGGTGACATTTTGGCAGAGATGCACTGTTACTATTCCAGCCAGAAAATATGAGGTCATTTATATCATTAAAGTTCAGACTATCTCATTTCATTGTTACTCTGAAAAGAAGGTCACGTTTTCTAGGCACATCAGGGTACAACTTATCACCATTTCCTTACCTGAACCCTGGGACTGTTATTCCTCCAGATATGAAAGTGTCCATTCTACAGTACTATTGCCTCTTTATTGCTCCTTATAAACAATATCTGAGCAAAATTTCTTTAGCCAAGTAAGTTTATGAATGGAAACTTCTATTTCTTTAAATAATATTCCATGCCAGGGAGATAGACCTTTATTGGGTTTGATTTTGACTTTTGGGTGGCCTCTAGCCAGTTGCCTAGCCTGACATCCTGAGGCCTGGCTCTGACTTGGGTCGAGCTAATGAGTCCTCAGGCATCTCGCCATCTTTGTCCCATGGGAATGCTCACCACTTAGGAAATGGTCATCAATACACAAATAGGCCCTGGCAGCAGGGGAAAGTGGTGACAGGGGCTCACAGTGTTTTCATAGCGCCAGAACAATCCAATTTTCACAAAAATATTTTCACACTTCCCCTTTCACAACCTCTTCAGTTCTATAGCCGATGGAGCCAATTGGAATATGCAGGGGCACAGGCTCTGAGCAATAAAGTAACAATTGGAATCCTACATACATCATGGTGCCTCAAGTTGCATATTAAGTGAAGTCTGAATAAGACAAATGTATTTAATGATGACCTCTGTCAAACAAGCAGTAGATCGAGCAGCAAGTTTAATGGAACCATTTGGTTCATTTTTCAATGATTTTACCCAGGAGAAATTGGTGAGATTTTCCACCATTAACTATAAGTGGAGAAAATATCCAACCTTTCAGATTTGGGCATCCTTTTGAGCAGGCAGTTCCCACCACCTACAGCAACTGCATTGTCCTTAGCACAAAGATATCATTCTAAGTACTGGATAGTGTAACATCTTTTAGAAACACCAACAGGAGCAGAGAAAGAAAGAAAAGCCTGACTGGATTCCAGGACCACCACCAGGGTCATTGATAATAAATTTTGAAGTGGAAAGGGATCAGCAGATCGTTTAGGATTTGAAGCAAGGGTTTATCCAATATTCCCACATTACCAATGGAAGAATTGCCGGTTAGTAAGCTACAGGAACAGCAGGGTAGACAGGATTTCCTAAATCCCCATAAGAGAACAGGGTAGAATCTAGACTAAAACAGGTAGTGAATGTTAAAGAACTAATTTAAATTCAAACACAAGAGGCACAGAACATATTGAACTGCTCAGAAAAATTGGTGTGCTTAATATATGTTAAGTGGTAGCTTTGTATTTGACTGCTGTGGTCCAGGCAAATGGTTTGTGCTATAGGCACTGACATTGGTAAGTATGGAAGATGTAAATGGCGTAATCCTTGTCAGAAATGATTTTACACAAAATATAATACCAAAGCCACAGGAACCCCTTGCTTATATGGTTAGAAACTATCACACAAACACACACATGTAATACCTCTTCAGTTGTTGCCAACTGCAGCAGTCTAGCAACCAGACTGGTCAACTTTATATGCCCCTGTCAACAGACAGTTAAAAGAAATTCATGGGATAGTTGTAAATCTGCAAAATTTCACTCCAAGTATAAAGGGAATGACTACCAGATTACCATCGAATCAAAGGATCTGAATGCAGTGCTGAGTCAGGAGAATGGGTTCAATTTTCGACCGCTTTTCCATTCTCACAGCAAAATGTCATGCAATCACTTATAACCACATAAATAAGCACTTGCTATTATGAGTCTGATGTTTGCAGAACACCATCAGATATACAAATCATTCACTAGATTATTATTGGTCAATGGCGTGGTTTGCTATCGCCTCCATTGGTGAGATCTTACAGCTTCATCTTTTAATATGGAACCTCACTTAGAAGGAAATTGTCAAAGTTGGCAAGCAGTCAGGATCCATAGCTCAACTTGAATTGCATTTGTTCTATAACATGATATCAGCATTGGCAAAGAGTTAATCTACAAATTAAAACTCTAACCTGACAGTCTGAACATCTGTCTTTGATTTGCGAACCCAAGAGTCTCTGTGACCTACGTATAACATTTCTGCATTGTATATAAACTGAAGCTCAGCCTCATAATTTATGCAATGGAAAACTACTACAAGGAAAAAAAAGTAGAGGTTATATTTTACTTTAATAAGACAGTCGAGGTGCAAGTTCCCCATTTTGAACAATAAAAGCCAAACGAGGTTCTGTTTAATCCATTGATCTGAAAGTTGAGTCTGATTACAACAGGCATAAATTTGATGTGATGGCTATTTAGTGAAACTCAGTTCTGATACGCAATTGACTATTTTAATGGGGCGTGAATAGAATAAAAGCTGCTGTGATATAAAACATTTTATACAACTAAGAGCCTGTTTTAACTAAAAGGAATCTATGAATGCTTATGGTGCAAACCCCACATTGTTGGAGATGATTAACAACACAAATAAGTATCAGGATCAAGTTCCTCCCTGGGTTGAAATGACTTCTTGAGTTTTAGGTATTTTGTTTAACTTCATTTGAAATAGGGCCTTCTTGAAGGCGATCTGAAAAATCCTCATCCCTCCGAGATCAAGATTGTTCTCGTTTGATTTTGCTTTGGAACTGAGATTTTTCACTTTTTGTGCAATATTCTTCCCCCTACAGCAGCAACTATCTAGCAACACAATTAGACCATCAGTTTGTTATCTCTGTCCTCTCACACTATACTTGAGGCGTTTCTGGCACACAATTTACTTTTGCTTGTGCTTTTTATTCCCCCTGTAAACCCAAGAACACACCTTAATGAAACAGAAAGATCACCAAGACAATATTTTTTGTCCCAAATGTTGCTTAATATTATTAAAGCACCTATCATTTGACGTGACATTTCACTGCTCAGCTGTTCTTTCAACCAGTAAATAGGATTTCACTTTCTTTTTACTTTATTTATTATTGTCACAAGTAAGGCTTACATTAACACTGCAATGAATTTACTGTGAAAACTCCCTAGTTGCCACACTCTGGTACCTGTTCGGGTTACATTGAGGGAGAATTTAGCATGGCCAGTATATTTAACCAGCATGTTTTTCGGACTGTGGGAGGAAATCGGAGCACCATGAGGAATCCCACGCAGTCATGGAGAGAACGTATAGACTCTGCACAGACAGTGACCAAGCCGAAATCGATCTTGGGTCGCTGGCACTGTGGCGCAGCAGTGGTAACCAGAATAAGCCTGCTATTCCCAAACTTGGTGGGGAGGGTGGAATCCCAACAAGAAAACCAAAAAAAGAAATTATGATTCAGCAGGGACCGAAAGAAATTTTGCAAAGGGTGATCTGGTTCATGTGAGAAACTTGGGGGTTGGTCCCAGATGGGTCTCTGGGATCATTGAGGAGAAAATAGGATCAGTATCTTACAAGGTCAAAGTCAGTGTAAAACCTAAAGAAACACTTGGGCCATTTCAGAGCCAGGGGATCCATGCCTCAGCAAGCTTCAATACTGGCCACGGAGATGGCAGGTGCCAGTGCTAGCCATCATGCTGCTCCAGCCACTTGGAACACACACAAGCTAACTCCCAGCCACACTGAAGTGACATCTCTGGAAGATTACAGGGGGATCTATTTTCTTATATCAGGTCTATCAACTCCTTAAAAGTTTTTAAGTCACCTGGAAAGGTCAGATGGGGTCCCACATATCGTCAACAATATTATCTTTTGTTTTTGTCTCCTTCAATGTTGTTAGCACAGAAGAAGTAACGCATGTGCTCAGTATACTGGGCACAATCTTCCTCACTGGTGCAATGGGGTTCAAGTTTCCCGAAAAGAGGTGTAAAGGCTTTTTCTCACCAGAGAAACTTCTCAAGTTACAGAAGTTGTGTGGAGGAGGGAGCTGGGAAAAATAATTTCCTTGTTGCCAAGCACCCTGCACTGTGTACCAAGAAAGAGACCACTCCCACAGCTCACAGTTAGGCAGTTCACCACCTCACGATCTATGACAATGGTCCGGGTGAAGTATCAGGTTCAAATACCCCCGCTAAATCCTTCTTATTGGGCAAATCTCCCCTTGCTCAATAAGGGAGCTCATACTCCACAAAACCCAAAGGGAGACCTATCAATAATTCCCTGTGGCCTTTGTGGTCATCATACCAGTTTCCTCTTCTAAAATGATCATTATATCATCTTCTCTCACCTTTCAGATAGTGCTTTCCAGGTCAAGACAGTTTGCTTCATAATTTTATTCCTCCTTTCATATCTTTCAGTAATCACCTCGAATTTTGTTCTCTGGTTACCAAGCTCTTTCTACGGGAAAAAGTTTCCCCTTATTTATTCTATCAAGGCCCTTCACGATTTTGAACATCTCTCTCAAATTTCCCTGTAACCTCCTCAGTACTAAGAAGGTCCATGTAAATAAAATCTTTCATTCCTCATACCCAGTGGGCCTATATCCTAAGATGTCGAAATTCTTCCTAAAGTTTGGTTCCAGAGCTGGCCAGAATGCTCCCGTTGAGGCATTACCAATCTTTAATAAAGGTTTAATATCACCCTTTGCTTCTGCACTCTGTGGGTGGTATATATGGAAGCAATGAATATTGCACCTGTTGAATTAAGTGCCTCTTGGGTACTTAAGTGGGTAGCAGGGCCTTTCCCAGGATGGCAGACTCTGGGGGAAGAGATGCCACACTCTGAGAGCTGTCAGCATTTCATTAATATCCAATCATTGTTCCTCTCTTCTAGATTGTACCCAAGTTTCTGCAAGTTTATAGCAATGCCACTCTCACAACCGTCTTGTAGATTCTTCCTTTCAGTTTCAATGATACTTTTCTATCACATGACACTCCACTGCACTTCTTCCAATTACTCAACCAGATCTAACCCGTTGCTTAATTTCCATTTCTATACCTTTATCTTCTGCCACCACTGATGCCAGGAACTTGAAATGATCAACTTTCTCCAGGTCTTCACCCATCGGTCAGGATTTTCCAGCCTCCACCCTGGCAGCAGATGGAGATGGTTCGCTATTGGTTACTAGCAGGATCTTGCGGTTCTGCCAAAGTCTATGGTGTTTGTGTGGCTTGTCCGTCCCACTGCCAGGGAACACACTGCGGGGGTCGCCTTCAGCAAGTAAGGCTGGAGAAACCCGAAAATAATCTTCACATCTTCGCTCTGGCCTTCTTTGCTCATTTCTGCTCATCTCATTCCTAAATGACCAACATCCTAACTTGAGATGACGCTAGTTAGTTCGAGATGCTCCAGTCAAGGAAAACAACCTCTCAACATCTACCCTGCCAAGCCTTCTTCGAATCTTCTGGAGGGGCTTTTAATGTTTTCAGTAGGCGATGAAGGCTGAATGGGTTGAGATATATAAAACTATGAGGCGCATAGATTAAGTAGACAGGAAGAAACTTTTCCCATTTTTGGAGGGATCAGTGACCAGGGAGATAGTTCTCAGCTAAGGGGCAGGAAATTTAGAGGGATGTGAGGAAAACCTTTTTCACTCAGAGCGTTTTGATTTGATTTATTATTGTCACATGTATTAACATACAGTGAAAAGTATTGTTTCTTGCACGCTATACAGACAGTTCAGGATCCAGTCGCAGAGGGAGGTGCCGAGGCCCAGGCCACGGAGCCTGGACATGAGTTTCATGGGAATAATTGTGTTGAAGACTGAGCTGTAGTCAATAAATCGGAGTCTGACATAGGTGTCTTTGTTATCTAGGTGTTCCAGGATTGAGTGCAGGGCCAGAAAAATGGCTTCTGCTGTGGACATGTTGCAGCAGTAGGCAAACTGTAGTGGATCCAGGTAATCCAGGAAGCTGGAATTGATTTGTGCCATAACTAATCTTTCGAAGCACTTCGTAATGGCAGATGTCAGAGTCACCAGCTGATAGTCATTAAGGCACGCTGTTTGGTTTTTTTTAGGCACTGGGATAATGTTCGTCTTCTTGAAGTAGATAGAGTGTTGGGAGCCTGGCACTCATTGCCTGATGGAGGCAGAGACTTTCATAACTTTTAAGAAGTATGTAAGTATGCACTTATAATGCTAAGGCAAACAAGACTGTGGGCAAGTGCTAGAAAATGGAATTAGAATAGTTTAGTTGTTGTTTTTGACTGGTGCAGAAGTGATGGGCCAAAGGGCCTTTTCTGTTCTATAGGCATCAGGACACTAAAAAAAGCTGCATTGCCATTATGAGAATGCTTGGGGTTCCCTGATGCACTTGGGAAGTCATTAGGGGTTCTGCAGGTTGAAAGGATTGGGAAACCCTAGTTTGCTAATTCTTTGTGTCCTCCTCACTGCTAAATTTCCCATCCTTGTTTGTATCATCAACCAATTTGGACACATTATACATAGTTACTTCATCCAAGTCATTAATATCCTCATAAATATCTTTCATTAGCCACTGTCAGATCACTTTTCCCATGGAGTTTTTGTTCTAAATGGAATGTAAACTTGTTGAGATGTATGCAAATAATTATTTTAAATATTAGCCATTGCTTATCTACCAACATAAGTTTTAATCTAATTTCCCAGTCTACCTTATCCAATCTACATGTCTTTATTTTAATTACTGTCAAATTCAATTTACAATTATAACATATTGTGATCACTCTTCCCCAGAGGATCCCTTACTATGAGCTTATTTGTTGACCCTGTCTCATTACGCAAGACAAGATCTAAAATAGCATTTTCCATGGTTGGTTCCATTATGTCCTGTTCGAGGAAATTATCCTGAAAGCTCCAAACTGCTTTTGGCAATTTGATTTATTTAATCTATCTAAATGATTATTGCATTACTTTTGTTACAAACAGCTCTTATTTCTTGATTAACATTCTGAATGGCAGTTTGGCTATTGGCAAGGAGTCTGTAAGTTACTCCCATCATTGTTTTTCTTTTGTTGGGCAGGATTTTTCGGCTGCACTCGCCCCAAGACCAGAAAATCCCACCCAAGATCAATGGACCTTTGCATGGTCCCCCACTGTCTGCTACGATTCCCATGGCAGACAGGACAGGAAAATTCCACCCGTTATGTTTTAACTCCACCTGTATGCGTCCTATCTGCTCTTCTGAGCCAAAATTCTTCCTCAATTGTGTCCTCTCATTATTCTTTATTTTCAGAGCCTCCTTTTCCATTTTGTTTGCCTATTTGAAATGCTTTCATTTCCAGAGATGTATTTTCCCATTGGAAACAATCATGACATATTCAGCAGTTTGGGATTAAAGGAAGGTCTCTTTTCCAGCTTGAAATAAGAGATTTTAAAGTAGTAAGATGACTAACACTTTTAAGAATTTAGTCTACCGGTGAACAGTGCATTGTAACCACTGCTTATGGAATAAAATCACTCCAGTAGCAGATTTTTTTCTACTAGCAAGTTATAATTTTCTTATATAAGAAAATAGACACAAATCAGGTAGGATTTTGCACAGAAGCTCTGATAAAGAAGATCTGAAGGCTAATAAGGACCATGGTCAATATAAATTTATAACAATCAAAGTTTATCATTTTATGTATGTAGGAGAAGGACATTATAGAAAAATGTTGCACAATGTGAGTAACTATTTTCCTGTTAAACTTGCTCTCTGTAGAGTGTGAAGAGCCATTCATTCAAAGGAAGTGATCTCACTCTTTGAAGAGGAATTTATTTTCTTGCAACCAATCCAATTAACTATACTATCTGCCAAAACATACCCTTAAATTAGTAATTTAGGCAATTAGCCTTAAATTTCTTCTGCAGACTGGAATAAGTAGTATGTATTGAAGTAACTCAAAGAGATTCTTATATGAATTTTAGGAATTGTATAGCTGACAGATTTATAGCTTTTCCTTATAATTAATCATTGAGCTCTGTGAATACCAGGTCTATACCATAAAGGGACTGGCACTAACAGCAAAAAAGGTATTCAAGGTTGCTTGTGTGAAAAAGCTGTGGTTGGCACAGTCCATTGGCACATCATGCAAAGTTCCAAAATACAGAGAACAAGTTTTTAATCATCTGTGTGAGAAGTTTTCAACCTTGGTAGTACTGTCAAAAAAAGGGACACAATGGGAATTCTACTGATCGATTCTTCTGGTAGCATGTCAGTCCAGGAGCAGGTTGTATAACTGAAAAACCAAGGAAAGTGCATCTTTTAAAAACAAAACTTCTGGAATTTTTCATTTTCCTTCTATTCCACTGGGCCATCAATCACTTATCAAACTTAGTTGTTTTTTATAGCATCCAAAAGAAATCCTAACTACCCATGCACACAATAATCTAATTGATGTCAACACCTTGTTAGTGCATTCAGAGGCAAATCAGCTTTCTTCTGATCTTTTGATTTGATTTATTATTGTCATGTGCTGAAAATAGATAAGTCCCCTGGTCCGGATGGGATCTACCCTAGGATTCTCTGGGAGGCTAGAGAGGTGATTGCAGAGCCTCTGGCTCAGATCTTCAGGTCGTCATTGGTCTCTGGTGTAGTCCCGGAGGATTGGAGGATAGCGAATGTTGTCCCATTGTTTAAGAAGGGGAACAGAGACTTTGCCGGGAATTATAGACCGGTGAGTCTTACTTCTGTTGTGGGCAAGGTTTTAGAAAAAATTATTAGGGATAGGATTTATAGTTATTTGGAGTGTAATGAATTGATTAGAAATAGTCAACATGGTTTTGTAGCGGGTAGGTCGTGCCTTACTAACCTTATTGAGTTTTTTGAGAAGGTGACCAAAGAGGTGGATGGGGGTAAGGCAGTTGACGTGGTATACATGGATTTTAGTAAGGCGTTCGATAAGGTTCACCATGGTAGGCTTCTGCAGAAAATGCAGATGTATGGGATTGTGGGTAATCTAGGAAGTTGGATCAGGAATTGGCTATCAGATAGGAGACAGAGGGTGGTGGTGGATGGTAAATATTCATCATGGAGTACAGTTACGAGTGGTGTGCCTCAGGGATCTGTTTTGGGGCCACTGTTGTTTGTAATTTTTATTAATGATCTGGATGAGGGTATAGTTGGGTGGATTAGTAAATTTGCTGATGACACCAAAATTGGAGGTGTGGTAGATTGTGAGGAAGGGTGTCATAGTCTGCAGGGAGACTTAGATAGGTTGCAGAGCTGGGCCGAGAGGTGGCGGATGGAATTTAATGCGGAGAAGTGTGAGGTAATTCACTTTGGTAGGAGCAACAGATGTGTCGAGTATAGGGCTAACGGGAGGACTTTGAATAGTGTGGATGAACAGAGGGATCTAGGTGTGTGTGTACATAGATCCCTGAAAGTTGGGAATCAAGTAGATAAGGTTGTTAAGAAGGCGTACGGTGTCTTGGCGTTTATTGGTAGGGGGATTGAATTTAGGAGTCGCAGTGTAATGTTGCAACTGTACACTACTCTAGTGCAGCCGCACTTGGAGTACTGTGTGCAGTTCTGGTCCCCGCATTACAAGAAGGATGTGGAGGCGTTGGAGAGGGTGCAGAGGAGGTTTACTAGGATGGTGCCTGGTATGGTGGGGAGGTCCTATGAGGAGAGACTGAGGGATTTAGGGTTGTTTTCGTTGGAAAGAAGGCGGCTAAGAGGGGATCTTATTGAAACATATAAGATGATTAGAGGTTTAGATAGGGTGGATAGTGATAGCCTTTTTCCTCGGATGGAGAAAGCTAGCACGAGGGGGCATGGCTTTAAATTAAGGGGGGGTAGCTACAGGACGGATGTCAGGGGTAGGTTCTTTACCCAGCGGGTGGTGAAGGATTGGAATGCCCTGCCTGCTGCAGTTGTAAATGCGTCTAGTTTGGGGGCGTTTAAGAGATCTCTGGATAGGTTTATGGACGAAAAGGGATTGGTATAGGCTAGTGGGTCATTGTTTTTGTAACTGGTCGGCGCAACATCGTGGGCCGAAGGGCCTGTTCTGCGCTGTAATGTTCTATGTTCTATGTTCTATGTGTGTTAGTATACAGTGAAAAGTATTGTTTCTTGCCCGCTACACAGATAAAGCATACCAAACATAGATAAGGAAAGGAACTGAGTAGAATGTAGTCTTACAATCATAATTGTTCGTCCATCGTCATCGATGAGGACCTCGACTAGTCATTTTGAGGCTGTTTGTGGTGTGTCCGAAGATGACTGATCAGGCCAATTCAGGCCGGAATGTCCTGGCACGTATTGGACAGACTTGTGTAGACACTGTAGTTGTTGCGCTGGTGGCTCTGGACTTGCGCAGCTCGCGCTTAAGTTGTGCTTCAGCAATACACCTTGCTTCGTAAGCTTGACAGCCTTTGTGGATGAGGCAGCACCAGGTAGGGCTGTTTTGTGCCAGCATTTCCCAGGTGGTCGTGTCAATGTCAAGCGACTTCAGGGAGGCCCTGAGTGTGTCTTTGAAATGTTTCTTCTGCCCTCCATGCGAGCGTCTTCCAGCAGAGAGTTCGCCAAAAAGGAGCTGCTTGGGTATGCGCTCATCTGACATATGGATGACATGACCTGCCCACCGGGTCTGTACTCTCATCAGCAGTGTGAAGACTGATGGTAGACTTGCTCTAGAGAGAACTTCAGTGTCTGGTACCATCTGATGCGTAATATTCTGCGAAAACAAGTCAAGTGGAAATGATTGAGCTGTCTTGCATGCCTTCGATACATAGTCCACATTTCACAGGCATACAGGAGGGTAGTGAGTACCACGGCGCTGTAGACCTTCAGTTTTGTTGCTGGGCTGATTCCTCGATGTTCCCATACAGTGGAGCGCAGTCTACCGAAAGCAGAACTTGCCTTTGCTATTCTGCAGTTAACTTCTGTATCAATAGTCACTGCTTGGGAGAAGGTGCTGCCAAGATAAGTCCACTACCTGTAGTTTCTGCCCTTTGATTGTGATTATGGGTTCTGTTTACGGTGCATGAGGAGCAGGCTGGTGCATGACTTCGGTCTTTTTAATGTTGATGGTGAGTCCAAAGTTGTCACAAGCCATGGAAAATTTGTCCATACTGACTTGCATCTCTGGGTCTGAGCCAGCTGTCTTCACGACACACGACAGCGCAGAGTCGCTGAACAGAGACTGATAGCCAAGTTCCGCACACATGAGGACGGTCTCAACAGGGATCTTGGGTTCATGTCACACTATCTGTAACCCCCGTGACTTGCCTGGGTTTGCAAAGCCTCACTTACTGTACTGTCTGGAGACAATACACATCTCTGTAACCTGTGATCAGTGCTCCTTCCACTCACATTGTCAGCCACTTCAGGTCTTGAACAGCAGGTTAGGTGTAAGGATTCGCATTCTAATCAGTAATCTCTAAACTGTCTGTGCTTTATATGCTCTGTCTGAGGCCGGAACGCTCCATTCACCTGACGAAGAGGGAAACCTCGAAAGCTTGTGAGTATTATCAAATAATCGGTTGGACTAAAACCTGGTGTTGTCAGACTTTTTACTGTGTCTGAGCCAGCATACAGGGCACAGTCATCGGCAAAGAGGAAATCTGTCAGAGCAGTCTCTTTCACTTTGGTAATAGCTTGAAGTCTCCTCAGGTTGAAAAGCTTCCCATCCACTCTGTATTTGAGGCTGATTCCAGCGACACTGTCCTGGAAGGCATCATTCAGCGTGGCAGTAAACATCATGCTGAACAGTGTGAGTGTGAGCACACAGCCCTGTTTGACGCCATTGGTGACTTGGGAATGCCTCAGAGGATTCTCTGCCATCCAGTACTCTGGCCATCATGGAACTGGCGTACCATCTGAATGAATTTGGGGGGGCAGCCGAACTTTGACATGATCCTCCACAGGCCTTGTCGGCTTACAATGTCAAAGGCTTTTGCAAGATCAAGAAAGGTTGTATAGAGCTCACGATTCTGCTCCTGACACTTCTCCTGAAGTTGGCGTGCAGCAAAAATCATGCCAGTATTCCCACGACCTTTGCGGAAGCCACACTGTGACTCTGGAAGTAGGCCCAGCTCCAGATGAGTGACCAGACGATTTAGCAGGACTCTTGCGAGGGTTTTTCCTGTGATGGAGAGCAGCGAGATTCCTTGGTCGCATACTTGCTGATTGCCCTTCCTCTTGTAGAGCTGTATGACAATCATAGTAGGGTGTAGAGAAAGATCAACTTAATATATGGTAGGTCCATTCAAAAGTCTGATGGCAGCAGGGAAGAAGCTGTTCTTGAGTTGGTCGGTATGTGACCTCAGACTTATGTATTTTTTTCCCAACAGAAGAAGGTGGAAGAGGGATGTGTGAGGTCCTTAATTATGCTGCCTGCTCTTCCAAGGCAGCGGGAACTGTAAGCAGTGTCAATGGATGGGAGGCTGGTTTGCATGATGACTGGGCTTCATTCACAATCCTTTGTAGTTTCATGCAGTTAATGCTGACAATAGTTAACTTTTTAAAAAGAACATTTATGTATATCAATTCAGGGATGAAGTTTGAACTTGAGAATATAGAACTTGAGATCATTTTGTGCTGTTCATTCATTCTGTCGTTTAGGTCCATGATTAGGTTGCCTGTAGTTCTTCCCTCCTTGGCACCATGCCATATTCTTTCACTCCTTTTCCTATGTTAAAGGCTTTAAAGCTTTCTAAATTAAAGCTTCAGTTCTGCTAAACAAGCAGCATGTTTTTATTATGTAAACTAGGCACTGCTGTTTAAAAGCATCTTAAATAACTTTGGCAGAACACCAAGATGCCTTTCAGGCACTTCGACATACAAGCTAACTCATGCAATGTGGTGCGCTGTATTATACATGACATAAATTCTACAGATCTGATAAAAGTGCAAAAAAATCCATTAAATACATTGTTAGAGGTTGAAGTTCTCCTTATCAAAGGCTCATCTTACTGAGATGTAATCTAACTAAAATTCCTCTTCTAGTTTTATTGGTTCATCATCCGGGATCAAGAAAAATGTATTTGTTAAAAGAGCTGTGTAATGAAACTTGTACTTTTTGTCAAGATATTATTTAAAATAAATAACTAATTTGAAATAGTCATTCAAAGGCATCAAATGTGCATTAAAAATCTAGTTGTGTGAACAATTTTTTATTCAACAACAGAAAATGTTGGAAACTCTCAGCAGATCTGGCAGCATCTGTAGAGAGAGAATAGAGTCAACTGATTCTATCTTCTCTCCACAGATGCTGTCAGACCTGGCGAGATTTTCCAGCATTTTCTGTTTTCATTTTAGATCCCAGCATCTCGAAACGTTGGCTCTATTTTCTCTCCACAGAGCTCTAACGAAGGGTTTGACAAAAGGCTCCATTGTGTCTAATTCCAGGTTACCAGGCTTTGACCCACATGATATGCTGCTTCAGCTCACACAGAAGATGGATGTTGAGGAAAAGGAATCCCTTTTGGTTTCAGTGCATCTCAGAGGTGATACGGGGTGTCTGCGTGCTATCAAATACACCTTGCA
This sequence comes from Carcharhinus amblyrhynchos, assembly GCF_965287045.1. Taxonomy (NCBI): domain Eukaryota; kingdom Metazoa; phylum Chordata; class Chondrichthyes; order Carcharhiniformes; family Carcharhinidae; genus Carcharhinus; species Carcharhinus amblyrhynchos. The sequence continues at coordinate 32,778,680 of NC_137332.1, read as the reverse complement.
CCACTAGGAATCTTGCACCACTCAGAACCCCATGTTTTCACTCAGCCTACTTCTTCCTGACAAGACAGAATGAAATGTATTCAACGCTCTTGAAAGACAGAATGACCTCCCTCTTACAATATTGGATAGAAAACAAAGATTTATAAATATTATAAATTTATAAATATTTCCTGCCCCAGTCTGGATAGTGTCAGACACATACAAATTTATGTCCCCAGGCACCTTTAACACAGATGACAATATCATCCTCAGCCTGCACTGATGTTGTATTGTTGCTGTAGCAAATAGCAGATTTTGGAAAGTATTTCCTTGGTGAAAGGGAGGCACCTGATTCTTCTTGAAGGTTCAGGTTGGAGAATTGTTCTCTAAATCTGAAAGACGTGCTGGTTAGGTGCATTGGCTATGCTAAATGTGGCAACCAGGGGATTTTCACAGTAATTTCATTGCAGTGTCAATGTAAGCCTACTTGTGATACTAATAAATTAACTTAAAAACCCTGGATAATATGGCCTCCTGCTCAGAACTCCTGTTCCCTTATCCTTCCACTCTCTTCCAGCAACTTATCCTGCTCTGTGTCATCTCCGTTCATGTGAAGTAAGTTGAAGCCTAGGAGCAAGTGACTTATGTAGAGTCCTTAAAGTCAGGGCAAAGTGTCTGCCATATAACTCTCTGTAGATTTCAACATCATTAAACAACTCTGGAAACCACCAAACACATATACCATCACAGCAAAAGGCATCAACAATAAGATTATCAGCATGGCTTTGTCAGAGGGAGGTCATGCCTAACAAATTTGATTAAACTTTTTGAGGAGGTGACCAGGTGCATAGACGAAGGTAGTGCAGTTAGAATCATAGAGTCATAGAGGTTTATAGCATGGAAACAGGCCCTTCGGCCCAACTTGTCCATGCCACCCTCTTTTTTAAAAACCCAAAACTAATCCCAATTGCCCATATTTGGCCCATATCCTTCTATACCCATCATACCCATGTAACTATCTAAATGCTTTTTAAAAGATAAAATTGTACCTGTCTCTACTACTACCTCTGGCAGCTTGTTCCAGACACTCAACATCCCCTGTGTGAAAAAATTGCCTCTCTGGTTACTTTTGTATCTCTCCCCTCTCACCTTAAACTTATGCTCTCTAGTTTTAGACTCCCCTACCTTTGGGAAAAGATATTGACAATTTACCTTGTCTATGCCCCTCATTATTTTATAGACCTCTATAGACCCCTCAGCCTCCTACACTGCAGAGAAAAAAGTCCCAGTGTATTCAGTCTCTCCTTTTAAATCAATCCATCAAGTCCCAGTAGCATCCTAGTAAATCTTTTCTGCACTCTTGCTAGTTTAATAATATCCTTTCTATAATAGGGTGACCAGAATTGCACACAGTATTCCAAGTGTGGCCTTACCAATGTCTTGTACAACTTCAACAAGACATCCCAACTCCTGTATTGAATGTTCGGACCGATAGAACCAAGCATGCCAAATGCCTTCTTCACCACTCTGTCCACCTGTGACTCCACTTTCAAGGAGCCATGAACATGTACCCCTTGATCTCTTCGTTCTGTAACTCTCCACAACACCCTACCATTAACTGAGTAAGTCCTGCCCTGGTTTAATCTACCAAAATGCATCACCTCGCATCTGTCTAAATTAAACTCCATCTGCCATTCATCAGCCCACTGGCCCAATTGATCAAAATCCCATTGCAATCCGAGATAACCTTCTTCACTGTCCACTATGCCACCAATCTTAGTATCATCTGAAACTTACTAACCATGCCCCCTATATTTTCATCCAAATCATTAATGTAAATGACATATAACAGTGGGCCCAGCATTGATCCCTGAGGCACACTGCTGGTCACAGGCCTCCAGTTTGAAAAACAACTCTCTACAACCACCCTCTGGCTTCTGTCAAGAAGCCAGTTTTGTATCTATTTAGATACCTCACCCTGGATCCCATGAGACTTAAATTTATGCAACAACCTACCATGCAGTAACTTGTCAAAGACCTTGCTAAAGTCCATATAGACAACATCAGCTGCACTGCCCTCATCTACCTTCTTGATGTAGTTTATATGGACTTCAGAAAACCCTTTGACAAGATCCCACATGGGAAACTTATAATGAAGGTAAGTTCACCTGGGATACAGGGTGATTTGATAAAGTAGATTCAAAATCTCAGTTGTAGGAGACAGAGGGTGATGACAGAAGGCTGCTTTAATGACTGGAAGCGGGTGTCCAGTGGTGTACCACAGGCATCTATGTTAGGCCCTCTATCATTCGTCATAAATGACATTGATGATTATGTGGGAGATAGGATTAGTAAGTTTCTGGATGACTCAAAGATTGGTCAGTTGGTTAACAGTGAGGCAGAATGTCTTGGACTACAAGAACATATAGATGGCATGGTCAAATGGGCAGATAAGGAGCAGATGGAATTTAACCCTGAAAAGCATTCAGGGTTAAAGGAGTAATTTGACAAGAAGGTACGCAATGAATGGTAGGATACCAGGAAATTCTGTGGAACAAAGGGGCCTTGATTTATCCACAGGTCTCTGAAAGCAGAAGAGTGTGTTCGTATGGTGGTGCAAAAATCACATGGAGCACTTACCTTTATCAATCAAGACAAAGATTACAAAAGCAAGGAAGTCATACTGGAGTTGTATAAGACTTTGCAAGGTACACCAAAGGGTACTGTGTGTAGTCCTGGTCATCACATTATCGGAAGGATGTGATTGCACTGGAGGGAGTGTGGAGGAATTCACCAGGATGGATTATTTAAGTTATGAAGGGAGGTTGTGTAGGCTTGTGCTGTTTTCGTTGGAGCAGCAAAGATTGAGGGCGACCTGATCGAGGTATACAAGATTATGAGAGACATGGACAGAATGGATAAGGATGAGCTGTTTATTAAAGGGTTAGTCACAAGGGAACATGGATTCAAACTGAGGGGCAGGAGGCTCAGAGGAGATGTGAAGAAAAACTTTTTTACCCAGATAGTGGTGACAGTCTGGAATGTGCTACCTGGGAGGGTAGTGGTGGCGGGGTTCGTCATATCCTTTAAAAGGTATCTGGATGAGCACTTGGCACATGATAACATTCAGGGCTATGGGCCAAGTGCTGATGGATGGGATTAGGTGGGAGTTCAGGGCCGGAATTTTACCACCTCACCCACCCCAGAATCGGGACAGGCAAGGCTCGCAGAAAAGAGCTCTCCTTTGGCCTCAGGAGGAATTTTACCTCGCCCAAGCAAGGTCATAAAATCCCGGGGCAGGTTTTTCTGGTGTGCCAGTGCGGACTCAATGGGATGAAGGGCTTCTTCTGCACTATATGATTTTATGAACAATGAATCATCAATTGAACTGAAAGTAGTTAAAGTACCTTTTAAATAATGCTGGTGGAGATAGGAACATGGGAGCAGGAATAGACTGTTCATCCTCTTGAGCCTGCTTCACCATTCAACAACATCATGGCTGATTTACTTAAGACTATTTTCATGCACCATGCCCATATCCATTTTATCTCTAATATCTAGAAATCTATCTATTGTGAACATACCCAATGGTTGAGCCTCCACAGCCTCAGGGGTAGAGAATTCAAAAGATTCATCACCCTCTGAGTAAAGAAATTTCTCACCTCAGTACTAAATTGCCTATCTCTTGTTGTGAAACTGTGTCCCCTGGTTCTAGACTGCCCAGCCAACACCAACAACCTTCCTGCATTGACCCTCTCAAGCCCTGTAAGAATTGTATATGCTTCAATGTGATCACCTCTCATTCTTCTAAACATTCAACAATATAGGCCCAGTTTCCTCAATCTCTGCTCATCGGACCATCCCATGAACCCAGGAATCGGCCTGATGATTCTCTTTGTTGCCGTATAAACGCTCAGCTACATGAGCAAGGGTGTTAGCTGCAGCGCTGAACTCCAAGATTGCAATGTGGCATTAAAATCAACAAAAGATGCTGACTGACTGATGTCACAATCTGATTACTCAAAAAACTCCTATTGATGCTACCTGTGCACACTTGATGTCCTCACCAAAATGGTGTTCCCAGCTGCCACAGGAAGTGTGCACGTGCGTGCGTGCGTGTGTTTGTAAGAAATGGGTGCCATTTTGGAGGTAAAACGGCACTGGAAAACCAGGTGCTCAGGAGGTGAAAAGCATAGTTCCATTTCTGTGGAAAAACTTAATTCCACTTAGTAATTCACTCGGTCCAGGCCGCAGTCAAGAACCCACTGCACACATCAGGGAAATATTAGGAATGATGGTTGAGATCAACAAAAGTGACACCAATTGCAAATCCGTTTAAAGACATGCAGCTGTGTTTATTCATAAGAGCAACAAACATCAAAACAGGTTACTGTTTAAGTAAAATTGAACGATTATCACTCATATTATACAGTCTATATCAATGGAATTATGGCTGTACCTCACGCTGTACTCCTTTCTTTATGCAGCTGTGAGAGATTAGTGTGTAAGTGTTAATTTGGTCGATAAAATGTTTTTATTGATGTTCAACAGGCGTTTTAGCAAAACCAGCACAGCAATAGCTTGAGGTCTGTGCAGGTTTTAAAAAGTACGTCTTAGGAGCCCGAGGTCCCTATTGGTCACCAATCGATTTTATAATAGTAAATATTCCTGAAGTGAAGTGTATCAATATTTAAAATATGTTTTTTTTCCAATGGTTAGTCAGGACTATACATTACAGCAAAAAAAATTCATACCCCATTAACTTCCTTCCACTCTTGTACTTGACTTTCTCTGAAATGCATTTCTGTCTTTGCTGTAATTAAATCCAAGAACAAAATGACTTTCCTGTGTTTCGGCAGTTAAAGTAAATGAGAACTCAGAAATGGTCCATCTGCTGTAAAATATTGTTAACTGCTTCCAGTTAAATCCCAACTAGCACTTCATCAAGGAAAAGCTTTATAAACTGCATTCTGTTGCCGGTGAATTTACCTCATGTTGCTTTTTCTGTGCAATAGAAAATATGACTACAAAGTGATGATCATATTCATCCAATTGACAATGTGTAACTTCTGAGTTACTCTATTTTTGTATATAGTTTTGCTATGGGTTGGTTGTACTATTTGCTGATTTATCTTATTGAAATCTGATTGGTATCATTCCATTCACAAGTGGCAGTATGTCATTGCAGTTTTAAAAAGTAATGATGCATTAAACGTATAACTTGATGGCATTGGGAAATGAGAATTTGTGTCGGTAAAATAATTAGTGCCCTCCCATGAAACATGATGGGGTCACTTTAACTTTGGATGGCAATGATTTCTAAATTATGCAACAAAATCATTACATTACCAGTTGGAATATGATTAGAATTAGGGTGGCTGCAATATTAGGTGCTGTACCCTAAGCTTCCTCGGTAAAATCCCTGACAACCTTTGGGGAGACAATTGCTTAGTGATATTAGCACTAGACTATGAATCCAGAAACTCAGCTAATGTTCTGGAGACCTGGGTTTGAATTCCATCACAACAGACGGTGGAATTTGAATTCAATAAAAGAAATCTGGGATGAAGCTTCTGCTGATGGCCATGAAATCATTGTCGATTGTTGGAAAAATCCATCTGGTTCACTATGTCCTTTAAGAGAGGAAATCTGCCATCCTTACTTAGTCTGGCATATGTGTGATTCCAGAGCCACAGCAACGTGGATGACTCTCAACTGCCCACTGAACAAGGGTAACTATGGATGGGCAATAAATGCTGGCCAGCCAGCGACACCCCTGTCCCACAAATGAGTGGAAAAAAAAACAAGATAAAGGCTTGGCATGTCTACAGGAAACCTAATAGCAGGAAGAAATGAGAGGGAGTATGGTTGCCTTTCACCTTTACCCCTGCAAGGCAAGGTTGGAAATGGTTTCTTCATTCATTGCATTGTTAAAGCATGGAATGCTTTGCCACAGGGACAGCTGAGGTTGAGATTATTGAAAATTTTAAGGAGAGTGCAGACAATGATTTGAAGCAGAAGATTTTGCGGTATCAGAAAGAGCAAAGCTCATTAAAAATAACAACGAAGCCATCGGATTGTAGAGAAAAATTAACTGGTTCACTAATGTCCTTTAAGGACTTCCTCATGTGGTTTGGTCTAAATGTGACTCCAGCCCACACTAACACATTTGACCCTCACTTGCGTGCAAGCCATGCAGATGGCTAACCAAGGATCAGCAATAAATGTTGGCCTATCCCCAGCAGTGCCTCCATCCCAACTGAATAAGTCAAACTTTTGATGTTCACACTCAAGTTTTGCATTAACAAGAAGATATATCTGATTAGTTTCAAAAGAATTGCTGCAAAAAAGATATCCATGGGTTAGAAGAGCCAAATGAGTTTTCAATAGGTTCCTGAAAGAATGTGATTTCTTTTTTAAATAATGCAACAGGATACTGGAAGCTACTCATCCTTCCAGCGATACAAAGGTCCATTGGTATTTTTTAATTTGACACTTTGGACTTTCCAGTTTCTGGGTGAGCGTGGCCAGAAAATCCTGCCCAAGGTCAATGGACCTTTCCATGGTCCGATTCCCGTAGTGGGAACGGGGACATTCACCCCCATGTGATGGGCTTGTGACATTGGGCATAGGAAGTCAAGGTTGTAATCCAGGATTGCCAATCTGGATTGCCCCTTTAATAAAATAAAAACAGAAAACACTGGAGAAGTTCAGCAGGTCAGCCAGCACCTGTGCAGACAGAAACAAATTAAATGTTTTGAGTCTGTATGATTCTTCTACAGAGCTGAGTCACCCGCACCCCCCCCACCCCACCCTGGTCTTTGTGTGGCATAGTGGTTAGCACGGCGGCCGCACAGCAGCACGGACCGGGGTTAATCTCCGCCCTCAGGTCACTGTCCGCGTGGAGTTTGCACATTCTCCCCGTCTCTGCACGGGTTTCCTCCGTGCGCTCTGGTTTCCTCCCACAGTCCAAAGATGTGTGGGTTAGGCTGTCTGGTCTTGATAAATTCCCCCTCATTGTCAGGTGGATTAGCATGGTAAACACACGCGGTTACAGGGGTAGGGTGCATTTAAGATTGTTGTCAGTGCAGGTTCGATGAGCCGAAAGGCCTACTTCTGCAGTGTATGGATTCTATTCTATGGTTCAGGAGTTTCAGTGGACACACTGAAGTACCCCTACTCTTCCAGGCCGATAAGCAGCACTGGGAAAGCACTTACCTTCTCCCTTCTGGCTTTGCCTCCCTTCGGCCAGTTTGCCAAGGCCTGAGAAACTCAGCCACGCACTGTGATACCTACAAAGCAAATTCCCTCAGAGACTGCCAACCTTGTTTAAATATTGAGTTGGTATCAGAGTGGCTGGCTCCCTGTTAGCCTGTTCTGCCTCTGTGGAACATGGAGATAGGAGGCAGGTTGGAGGCAGTGCTGGGTTGGGATCATACTTTAACATTTTTAAAATTTGACCTGGCCCCACCTGACCCTTTTCTGAGTATTAAAATTCAGCTGATAACATCTATAAAGAGATGCAGTGAGTTAACTACAATCCTTTTGCTGTTGTGATCTCGAGAGTAATTTTCAGCAGCAAGTTCAAACACTAAAGATCTTCCAACATGACCATTATGGGGAGTTAAAATGATGGTAACCTGTGTTAAATGAAAGATGCCACCTTGGCAAAAAAGTCAGTAATAGGAATGGCTGTCAGGAGGCTCACTAAGGGGCTGTAATGCATTTTCATGGCTCATAACTCGACTAATTACCTTGCCTATCAGTGTATGATTTTTCAGAATAAATATGGCATTGATGTGGATTTCAAACACTACTTCCAAGGATACTGACTATTTCCTTTTCACCGCCAGCACCAAGCATACCAAAAAATGAGATGCCAAATTATAACTCAGGACTACATTCACGCCAAATAGTGAAAGCAGCATAAACAGGGCTAAACAATCCTACGACAAATGAAACAGAGTAAAAATTCACATTCAGCCATGTATGGTACTAGATTCATGAATACAAAAGACAAGGCAGAAGTGTTTGTAACCATTTTCAGGTTGATGATCCAATTCAGCCTCCTTCTGAGGTCGCCACCATCAGATGCATCTGCCTTTAGCCAATTCAATTCACTCCACATGTTAGCAAGAAGCAGCTGAACCCACTGTGTACAGCCTTGACAACATCCCAGCAGTGCTGCTGAAGGCTTGTGTTCCAGAACTAGCTGCACTTCCAACCAAGATATCCAAGTACAGCTATAATACCAACAACTACCTGATAATGAGGAGAATTGCCCAGGTAGGTCCACAAAAAGCAAGCCGGAATTTTACTGGCACACCTGCCCCAATCCCACGGGCGGCCGAGGCTCGGAGAACAGCATTCTCCATTGGTCTCAGGCAGAATCATACGAAACTCAGGCAGACGTGCTGGTAAAATTCCGCTCATCCAATCTGGCAATTACCTGTGCGTGAGTTTGCTGCCATTCAAATAAACACAACTCATGTGAAAAGTAGAGTTCCACCTGTTGTTTGCACCTGAGTAATTTCTTCCCCGCTAGTGACACCAGTCAGATCAAACCGAAGCTGCAATCTGGTATCACTGAGTCAACAGCCATTCGGCCATCCAGGATTTGAGCTCTCCCCACAATGCAACATGGTTTTGGGCACGTTTGGAAGCTTCTCAGATGCCGGCTGCTGAGTCCAAATATGCATCACATTCCGTGTCAGGTTTAATCATATCCTAACTGACTTGCATAGTTAAGGTAGATAGCATAGATCAGGTGCAGTCAGAATAGATAAGGTCAACATCTTTTCCCAAAGATTGGAAATCTAAAACAAGAGGGCATATGTTTAAGGTGAGAGGGGAGAGATACAAGTTTCCAGAGGGAGAATTCTTTCACTCAGAGGGTGGTGAGTGTCTGGAGTGTGTACCAGAGGCAGTAGCAGAGGCGGGTACAATTTTGTCCTTTAAAAATCATTTAGACAATTACATGGGTAAGATTGGTATAGAGGGATATAGGCCAAATGCGGGCAATTGGGACTAGCTTAATGGTAAAAAGTGGGCGGCATGGACAAGTTGGGCTGAAGGGCCTGTTTCCATGCTCTGTGACTCTATGACCTCTAAGATTACAGTGGCCCTTTGCAGGAGCAAGTTTGCCCCTGGTGTGAGGAAACTAGAGAACATCACTTACCGTTGTAAAGATGGGGAGGGTGCAAGTGTTGTGCCCCACACTTCCTCGGGTATCCTGAAGTACTTGTACTGTGAAGTCACTGCCCTCCTTCACTATCCTGTTCAAATACCTGTTTGTCATGTGTGTCAGTATGTGCCAGCCTGTTTGGTTGTGGGGAATGTCACTGTTGGGTACGGCTCTTTGCTCATAGCAAATGCACAAACATCCAATCAGGACTTACTGCAAAGTGAGCAGGAGGTCAGGAGCTTTGTCTGTTTTTTCCCCTGAACGGGATTTCAGGACGTGGGTTGTTGTAATACAATTGGCTCACTTTTTCCTTACCTAAGATCAGCAAGGAAGCAAGACCGCAAGAAACTACAAAACGTAATGAACGTAGCCCAATCCAACACGCAAGACAGCCTCCCATCCGTTGATTCTGTCTACACTTCCCGCTACCTCGGCAAATCAGCCAGTATAATTAAGGATCCCACGCACCCCGAATATTCTGTCTTCCACCTTCTTCCATCAGGAAAAAGATACGAAAGTCTGAGGTCACATACCAACTGACAAGAACAACTTCTTCCCTGCTGCCATCAAACTTTTGAATGAATTTACCTTGCATTAAGTTGATCTTTCTCTACACCCTAGCTATGACTGTAACACCACATTCTGCACTCTTTCCTTTCCTTCTCTATGAACGGTATGTTTTATCACTTTTCATTACATGTTAACACATGTCACAATAATAAATCAAATCAAATCAAATCAAAGCTGCCTTAGCACAGGCCAAGGATGAAACCTGGGCCCTTTCTGGCTTGTATTTTCTTGTTTTTTTCCTTGCTTTTGATCAAAGCCATTTCTGAGATTGCACCTAGCCTGGATTGCAACATGGAAGCTCCCTTGTAAGGACAGTGGAGTAGGGATCACTCAAACTAATCAGTCAGTCCCCAATGTGGGGAACTGGGTGTCTGGGTGAGGAAAGTAAGGCTGATTCTGAGTTGGCAGCCTTTGTTTCCAGGGGGTCTTCCATGGGCTACAAAGTGCCGATCAGGAGGGACCCCAAGCTGAACACACAAGAAGCAATTTTGCTAGGTGGTCTCCCCTCACTGTGAAAGGCTACCCACCACTGGTAAAGTGCCACTGGCAGTGAGAAGACTCCCTTAAGTAGTAATTAATTGGTCCCTGAAGAGAAACATGATAGGTGTCCTCCATGCTTTTCATCACTGATAAAATTCCATGGAGTCAGAAGGTGATGGGCACTCCACCAATTTCCCTCCTCTCCACCACCTTCCCTCCTAATTCTCCTCTTAACTTACTCTTGAGGGCATTAAATTCCCATTAAGTTCCATCAATGAAGTGTTTGTGATAAGATGGTGTTTCTGCTTACCCTAATCCCTTATCATTACTTCCTAATCTGTTCCCTAGATCTTTCCTATAAAAGATTGCAGTCACACACAGATGGAGAGGAGGAACTATGCTCTTTAAGGTGCATGGTGGCTTGCTTAAACCTTTGCAAGAACCAGTGCCGGGATTATCGCTCTAGGTGTTACAGAGAATGAATAAGTGTTGTCTGCTTGAGATAAATCAATCAGCACAAATAAGAGGGCATGAATAGGAAGGACAGCTCCAGAAAGATAAATTTGTTGCTGCTTTAATCATCCATAATAGTCAGTACGGCAAGTTGTAGCAGAGTTTACAAGGTAAGTTATCTATCTAATTAGGACAATACTTAGGAATACCATAAAGTACCAAATTAAACCAGGCAGCATTAAAAGATGTCACAGGGCTATTGAAAGATTCAACTAGAACTCAGACTCAAAGCAGGTCCTTTATTAATCACCCCCATTTTGCCCTGATTGCCCCTTGAACCGACTGTTTGATTTTTCTTTTGTTCAGAGTTCCTAGGTGGTTTGCTCACCCTTTACTCCTGGTCCCTAATGTCTGCAGCTTAGTGAGCAAACAGACAGAGACTCTCGCCGCTCACAATATGGCGTCACATCCCTGCCGCGCAGTCTGGGACACGTTCTGTTGACATGTTCAGATAGCCTTGATTATTCAGCCTATTTCTCATAAAACTGAACCAGGTGTCTGGGCCTGCTTAATAAAATTTAAAAGCAGTCAGAAAGGCAAAGAGTAGAATTAATCTGTCATGACAGCTGCAGTTTAGCCCGGGCAGCAGGGGAAAGGGGCCTCCCCTCCAGCTAGGACACCTAAGGGTCAGCAGGGGTCAAAACAGAGCACCCCAACTTGGCTGTGACCTTGCTGGAGCGATTACAGCAAACATCTGGAATGGATTTCCATTTCAGAAGTAATAAAGAAAACACAGAACGAATCAACCAGAGACTTTGGAGAGATATAGGATTTGACCCTTTCTAGGCCATGTTGCTGGCCAGTGAGCGTCGGTCAAGATCTTCAATAAGAAGAGTTTAATTAATATTATTACTACACAACAAATATATTAGATTTCACATCAATTTTCTCTACTGACTTCACTTTAACTGAAAATCAATCAGATACATACCTATTTAAATAATGAAGTATCCTTTGGCAGACTGGTGCTAAATTTGAGGCAAATTACTGTCTGTTCGGCATGACCTGTAAAATGAAGTTCTCACACGCTCAGAACATAGATCGCCAGCAGGTATCCAGGTCAGGAGAGTATGAACAAGCCAAAAGAGAGATGGGTTCTCAAGTTACAATTTGCTAGTTCCACTCAAACAACGCCTGCCAGCGAAAGCAGTGTGGTTGGAATTATTACCAGGTTTTAGGAGCTCATAGAGTTTATGGAAAAACAAAAAATTCTGAGCTTTCCCACATTTTGTACATCTTTACGTGTTAATTTACCAACGGTAACTGAGACCACCACATCAAAAAGTCTGTCAGTGATTAGTCTAATTCATTTAAAAATGATATCCTCTTCTTAATGACTGATTTTAACTCTCTCCACCCAGTCGATAAAGGTGCGTTCATTATATGGGTTGAGTATCAACCTGCAAAATCCTTCCAACACGCCTGTGGCAGGCGGTGAGAGTGGGAGAGATTCCGATCAGCCATGTTTGATGTGGCGTCCCTCAAGCTATAAGCTTCTGGTGACAGGCTAGTGACCTTTCCAGGAAAAACCTCGCAATGGAAACAGATGAAAGTCAGTCTTGTGCATCACTGGGTATGAGAAGAAAAACAACAACCCAGTGGAAATGGAATACTGCGGTTCAAAGTGGCATTGGGTTGCTTACCCCCTCATTTCCTCTAATTCTCCATTCATTGGGTAGGCTCCTGAGATGGTCAGCTGGAGTGCCCTGAAGTAGGCTACTTGTAATATGTGAGCCAGAGTCCATCAAAATGCATATTCCCTTGGCAATTTTGAGGTACAAATGGATCATAGAATCCCTACACTGTAAAAGGAGGCCATTTGGCCCATCAAGCCTGCACCAACAACAATCCCATCCTATTCTTGTAACCCCACATATTTACCCTGTTGGTCAGTCCCTCTGACAGGGCAATTTTTTCAGCATAGCCAATCCACCTAACCTGCACAACTTTGTGGGAGAAAACCAGAGTACCCGGAAGAAACTTGCGCAGGTATGGGCAGAATGTGCAAACTCCACACAGACTGTCACCCGAGGCTGGGATTGAGCTGGGTCCCTGGCACCTTGAGGCAGCTGTGCTAACCACTGTGCCGCCTCGCCAATGGATGGAACAGTTGACAAGTTCATGTTTTACATTGTTATATTATTTCATATAAATACAAATTCTGCTCATTTTAATTATTCCTCAAAAGAGTTCCCCTATCTTCTCTATAAGTAGTTTATTTGTTGTAGACTCAGAGTTTACAAACAGCAAGCTTTGGCAGTTTCTGCGAATGGCCAGTCTTGCTGCCAACCATGAATGTTTCTAGTAGCTGTGAGAGTAGCAACACTGAGGGGGATATACAGAAAAGATTTGTGACTGTAAACTGGTGCACTAAAATATATCAAATATCACCCTGAATCTTTGTGTTTGGTAGGTGGAATTATGTATAGTTCAAGCCATAAACAACTAGATAAATGTTTTAGGCATTAGACAGAAAATCTATCGTAGCCAGACCAAACAGAATATTTACGATAATTATGAACTACATTCATCTTGGAACGTCAGTGCGCTAACCTTCAATGTAAAACTGGCCTCTAATATAGTGGCTGGAACTTCCCAGCCTTTCATACCCCACTGTCACTGCAAGCGAGGAGGGAGATTTTGGTGCTCAGCCAAATCTCCATTCACTGCAGCGGGACCAGAGAAGCCTGCCGGCGTGAATGGTCAGAATATTCAGCCAGTGTATTTACTTCTCGTGTGACTGTGTACTTATCATGATGCACTTTCTCAAACTTCATTAGAAACACAAGAGGTATTTATTAATAAGACAAACTGGACAGAAGCCAGCAGCCAGCATGTCTGCACCTAGCCCCCTACACATCTCCTCCCAGTGGGGTAATTACCCACTCCCAGGCCCAATTGGCCCCCCCCAGCCAGGTGACTCTTACTCTGCTGTGTTGCCCTTTAAGGGACAATCACCACAGTTCACCACAAAACTATCATAACTTTGCTGATCTAACCAACTTGAATCTCAACTGCATTCAGACTGACTCTTCTTCTTTCACAATGCAGCCTAGATGTGATTCCAAATTCCTTTTAAGATATCTCAGAGCAAAAAGAAGTGAATAACTTTATTTCTCATAACTAAAATTGGAATGATTGGATGCTTGTATATTCCCCAGAAATCTGAGGGGTGCGTTTGTGCAAATGTAAAATTCCCTCTACACGTGATTGCAGGCATAACGTTTGACAAATGCCTTGACAGCAAAGTACCCAAAATAGTGCCAGTGCCACCACATTCAATACCACCTTCAAGAAGAGCTTATTAGAAGCATAAGAAATATTGACAAGTTTGCAGAGTTTACATGTAATTGGGATATCTGAAGGATGTTTAAACTCTGAGTGTTACCATAGCTGCCAGAGCTTTCTTGTTTGATTCAAAAGCCTCTGTTAAGTGCTCGCTATAGACAACTTAATTAAAGAAACAGCACAGACCAGACTGATTCAGAATTGTGCTAATTACACAGAAAATGCCAGCTACAATTTGCAGAACATGATGTAAATTAACAAAGACTGAACTTAACTGGTAAAAGAATTGCTTTTTTGTATTTCTTGGAGGGTATCGGGTTGAATAAAAAACAGATTTAGACCAGCAAAAAAACAGCAGTTTTATATTATAATTAACAAACATGTGATCAAGGATTCCTCTCATGCGAAGTATTTATGGGTTTTATATTAATTTTACTGAGGGTGTTGCAAAATAGTGAATATATGTCTGTTTGTGCTTGAATTAAACAGCACTTAATATACTATAAAGGACAACTTTGAAATTGGCAGTAATGATAGAACCATAGAATCCCTACCGTGCAGAAGGAGGCCTTTGGCCGATTGAGTCTGCACCAACCATAATCCCACCCAAGCCCTATCCCTGTAACCTCACTTATTTACCCTGCTAGTACCCCTGATACTAAGGGGCAATTTTGCATGGCCGATCAACCTAACCCCTGCGTGTCTTTGGAGTGTGGAAGGAAATCAGAGCACCCGGAGGAAACCCACAAAGAAACGGAGAGAACGTACAAATTCCACACAGACAGTCACCCAAGGCAGGAATTGAACTCGGATCCCTGGCGCTGTGAGGCAGCAGTGCTAACCACTGTGCCACCCAATAATGCAAATGGCTAATAGTTGTTCAAAATTCATTCCATCTAAGAAAGATTCTGAACACAGAGCAGACAAATTCGCTTCCATTGGAGTGCCTTCAATGAGTTAAGTAGACCCTTGATTGACAAGACAGTTAAAGGGCACAGGTGGTAAACAGGAAAGTAGAATTGAGGCCCCAGTCACAACAGACACAATTTTATCAAATGGTAGAGGAAGCTCAAGGGGCCAAATGGCCTACTCCTGCTCAGAGTTCATGAGGTTTAATACATAACTGCTGAAGGGGAATGGCACTTGAAGATACATAGTAAGGAAACGCATAGAATTTTTTTTTTAAATCCCAAAAGCCCACCATCAAATCATCTGTTTCTACTGCTGGGAAGAACCAAAATCTGGAGTTCTCATCTCTGCAGGATCAAGTTGCAGGCTGGATTTTGCCTGCAGGCCACAAATTGTTAAACAGCAGATTAGTGCATTTGAAAGCAATTTTGCTACTAGTTTGATGATAGGTTATGATTTGGTCTTAATGAATGCAGTGGAGGAACAGAGAGCTGCATATTATCTTTGCCCTTTGTTAATTTAATAAAATTTAACAGTTATTTGTGTCTCATGGATTGTTTTTTTATACCAGGAATGCTTGATTGCTGCAAACAAATGGGATGGAACTTCATGCTTTCCACCATGAGCTGGTTAGGTGGTAGGAAGCAGTTAATCGAGCAGGAATGTGAGAGGTGGACTCAACTGCCTTCCTGTCTTCACCATGCTTAGGTCCAAGCCTGAATATTGTCCAGATATGAGCACTGACTCCTTCAGTATCTGAGGAATCATGAATGGTGCTGAACATTGTGCAATCATCAGCAAATATCCCCATTTCTGAACCTATATGGAGGATAGGCCATTGGTGAAACAATGAAGATGTTTGGGCCTAGAGCATTACCCTGTTCTATGTTCTGCAGCAATGTTCCAGGACTGAACTTTGCAGCATGGTGGCACAGTGATTAGAATTGCAGCCTCACAGCACCAGAGACAGGGTTCAATTCCTGGTCTGCCTCATTGTCTGTGCGGAGTTTACATGTTCTCCCCGTGTCTGCGTGGGTTTCCTCTGGTTGCTCAGGTTTCTTCCCACAGTCCGAAAGGCGTTTGGTAAGATGCATAAATTCTCCCCCAGTGTACCCAGATAGGTGCTGGAGTGTGGCAACTAGGTGATTTTCACAGTAACTTCATTGCAGTGTTAATGTAAGCCTACTTGTGATGCTAATTGAAAAAAGAGATGATTGACTTCCAACAACCACATCCATATTTCTTTATGCTAAATATGACACCAACCAGTGGAGAGTTTTCCCCTGATTCAGTTTTGCCAGGGCTCCTTAATGCCATACTCTTTCAAATGCTTCTTGATATCAAGGGCAATCATTGTCACCTCATCTCTTGAGTTCAGCTTTGAATCAAGGCTGTAATGATGTTAGGAGCATAATAGCCCTGGGAGAACCCAAACTGAGCATTATTGCTGAGCAATTGCCATCTGATAGCACTGTCAACTATGCATTCCAGCATCTTATAGAAGAATTGAAGTAGATAATTAATGTTGACTCCGCTGAGAGCCAACTCCTTCCCTTGCTGCCGTCACCCCTCCCCCACTACACCCATGCTGCAACACTCTACCCCACTATCACCAATCCTGGGGCTCTGGTGGATATTGTACCAGCAGCAGCCATCGTCTCCCTGGTGATCTTGCTAAACAATGATGACTGCAGTCTCTAATTGGACAACAGCTCTTGGTGGGCAGTCCCTCCACCTCAGAGACTTTGAGCCAGGGAAAGAGGTGCCTTTGCCCAGTTAAGTTCCTGAATGGCACCTACTTCGACGAGTTTTCCTGAAAAAAGGAGATGTGGGGGACTCATTGACTTTCCAGCCAATTGGCAAGACCCCCATCATCTCCATTAAACACTACCCATGGGTCACTGGCAGTAGCATCAAGCTGGATTAACAGATTTGACTGCTGCTGTTACCTCCACTTTTCCACAGGTGACATTGTTTAAATGGTACAATGTTGACCCATCTCTTCACTGGTCCCATCACCTGTCACAGACACAGCTCCCAATTTTTGCCCTGCTTTAAAACTTCTATCAGCTTTCACACTATCAGCTTGGCAGCAAAACTCAGGGCTCTGGCAGGAGACATTTCCTTCCACTTTCATTGACTACCACACAAGCTAAGTTACTGAAATGGCACTTAAATCTTAGAACTCACGGAACATAGAACATAGAACATAGAACATTACAGCGCAGAACAGGCCCTTCGGCCCACGATGTTGCGCCGACCAGTTAAAAAACAATGACCCTCTAACCTAAACCAAACCCTTGCCATCCATAAACCTATCCACGGATCTCTTAAACGCCCCCAAACTAGGCGCATTTACAACTGCAGCAGGCAGGGCATTCCAATCCCTCACCACCCTCCGGGTAAAGAACCTACCCCTGACATCCGTCCTATAACTACCACCCCTTAATTTAAAGCTATACCCCCTCGTGCTAGCTTTCTCCATCCAAGGAAAAAGGCTATCACTGTCCACCCTATCTAAACCTCTAATCATCATGGCAAATGTTAAGTCGATGTACAAATGGCGTAGCAAGTTATTTTATTCTAGAAGTCAATTATTCACATTTCAATCTCTGAATTTGAAACCTATTCCACTTTCTTAAAAATGTGACTTTTTTTTGTTATGAACAATACCATGATAAATGTACACCTGCATTTTTAGCACCCCAGAAGTTGGCATGCACTTGTCAATGACACACCCTACAGTGCAGCCCTCCCTCATATTACAGAATAAGTAGATCGATGCTGGTTGAGGTAGAAGAAAGGACAGTATTGGAGGTGGTGTGTTGGGCCACTGAACATGTCAACAACCCTGTCGGTGACTTCAGTCATTAGTTGAATGTCCTATTTATGAGATTATGGTTTATTACTCTTCCAGACGGGAAAGGTATTTCAGCTAAAATATTTTCAATGGTGTTGTCAGTGAAATGGGATGACTGAAATGATTTAATTGAGATAATATTAACATGTGCATTAAAAGCTTTAAATAGACAAATATAGCTACAACATCTCTTTTTAAGCATGATGGGGTACTAGATGAAAGTGACTATGGGGATATTGGCTGAGTAGTTAGCAATTACTGCCTTAACAGACTATTCATTGCTCTACAGAAGGAGATAAGGAGGAACTGAAGGCCATACCTAAGGCTGAGGGGTGAGATAATGGGGACATCTGCTGATGGAATAGTATGGTTAGTTAAATAATTAAAGAGAAACATCACAGTGAAAAATAGGACGATACGTACTATAACTAAGTGCTACAATCCTTGTATCTGAGTAAGGTTCTTCGGTAGTCTCTCTCTCCAGCATATATTTGAAATGAAGTCTTTAATTACTTGCAAGTTCACAGATTCAGAGTGTTTTTTTTACCACAACACTCAGTATAGGGTCTACCATTAGCCATGGTTTCATTTGATTCATGGTTAGGCCTCTCTGGTAAAGATGTGCAGCATACAACTGCAATCTGCATGACATTGGTTAAACTGTACTGTAATACAACCAGTAGCCATGTAACCTCCTGTGAGATGATGTATCCAATTAGTTGAAGAACTGATTCAAGATACTCATAGCATTTCAATGACTCTATTATGGTGTTGTATCTGCATTGGCATCCTTTGTGTTGCTGACCCGTGGTCTCATGAGGTGGAATGGAAGTAAGAACTATGGTCTCCTAGGAGTTACCTTTCCCCTCCGTCTTCCCCTTTAGGTACTCCAATCACATGACACAAGCACCATGATTGTTATTTGGGAAGTGGGAATTGTCCTTTATGATTTGCATTGGTAGTTATTGACCAATCTTGTGATTTATATACATCATTGTGTGCAGTGGTTGCTGATCACATGGGTGAATAATTTTCCAGATATTGGTGAATCCTCTGGTCTATAAAAAACAGTGCAGTGCCCTCCCATGCTGGTGTTAAATTCCCGACTGGAAATTAATGAAGATATTTTCCCTGGTGAACAATACCTAGCTCTGTAAGCCTGTTCTACCACATGGCGCATCTGTGACCTAACTCCATATACCCACTTTTGCCCCATATCCCTTTATAACTTCATTTAACAAAAACCTACCAAATTCAATCTTTGATTTGATTTATTATTGTCACATGTATTGGGGTACAGTGAAAAGTATTGTTCCTTACGCACTATACAGACAAAGCATACTGTTCATAGAGTACATAAGGGAGAAGGAAAGGAGAGGGTGCAGAATATAGTGTTGCAATTACCTATAGGGTAAAGAGAATGATCAGTTTAATGTAATGTAGGTCCATTCAAATGTCTGTTGGCAGCAGGGAAGAAGTTGTTCTTGAGTCAGTTGGTATGTGCTCTCAGACATTTGTATCTTTTTCCCAATGGAAGAAGGTAGAAAAGAGTATGTTCAGGGTGCACGGGGTCCTTGATTATGCTGGCTGCTTTTCCAAGGTAGGGGAAGTGTAGACAGAACCAATGGATGGGAGGTTGTTTTGCGTGATTGACTGGGCTATATTCACAACTCTTTGTAATTTCTTGTGGTCTAGGTCAGAGCAGGAACCATTCTAAGTTGTGATGCATTTGGAAAAGATGCTTTCTATAGTGCATTTGTAAAAATTGGTGAGAGTCATAGCGCACATGCCGAATTTCCACCTAGAAACTTGAAGCTCTCAACCATTTCCATTTCATCACCATTGATGTAGACAGGGGCATGTCCTCCACTACATTTCCTGAAGTCAATGACTATCTCCTTTGTTTTACTGACATTGAGGGAGACATTATTGTCATCACACCAGTGCATCAGATTCTCCATCTCTTTCCTGTTCTCCATCTCATCATTGTTTGAGATTCAACCTGCTACGATAGTGTCATCAGCAAACTTGAGAATCAAGTTGGAATGGAATTTGGCCACACAATCATATGTGTACAAGGAGTGTGTTAAGGTGCTGAATACACACTGGTGTTGAGGGTAATTGTGGAGGAGATGTCATTACTTATCCTAACCAATTGCATTCTTTGGATTAGAAAATCCAGGATCCAGTCACAGCGGGAGGAGCTGAGCCCTAGGCCATGGAGCTTGAAGAAGAGTTTTGCTGGGAAATGGTTTTGAAGGCTAAGCTGTTGTCAATAATTAGGAGCCTGATAATGAAAGCCCAGTCTGCAAATTTGATATTTATGCGAAGAACCACCTAAAGTGCAACCATCTTTTTTGTACTCTTATTAAAATAGAGTTCTGAATACTTTTAAATGCTACATATAAACTGCATGTAATATGTATCATTATACATCCTGGAGAATCTTCTTTCTTCAAAAATAATCCTAGAAGTTTTTGACACACTTCAACAGGAATGTATAAGGTCATTACTCTAACAGATCTTCACAATTATTTTCCTCCTGTATTTACCAAGTGACCCTATTAAGTGGCATAAGTGAAACAAGATGTAAGGCAGTGTCTATGCAATGATATAATGACTGAGAAGTAGGCAAAGGCAGAATATAAATTCTATTTCAGATCATTATTTCTGTAAGTGATATGCACTGATGGAATTGTACAAGAAATTGTGAAATATTTCTACTCTCTGTCCCCGATATTTATTGCTGAATCAACACTTACCAGCAGCACAATTGCTGGGCAGCTCTGAGGTAGTCATACTGAGGCTACATTGGAGTTCAAAGGTCAAGACAGGCTCCTCTGCTGAAGTCCACCATGTTGCCATCCTACTAAGAGACAAATGATGCTACTATTCTGACACTGAGAATTTAAATCTATTCAATAACATAATTTAAAGTTGACATTTGGGGAGAAAAAATAAAAATATGGTCCCTACCTCTGGTGCAAATGATCTGACAGGGCAGAGCATTCTGTAATAAATTCTCTAAATTTATACAATTATCTTGTAACTGTTGCTCAACTATTGCAACTTCGAACAAAATGTCTTGCAGACACCAAAAAGTTTAGTTTCTGGGTGGGATCTGCGCAATAGTAAACCACCCTGTCTAACTCCGACTGAATGGATGGGAATCCTTCATTGGCTAGGAGTTTTATTCCCTGATGCCTGAACCTGAGTAAAACGCCACCCCAGCCCACCTTAGAGGTTTTAGGGGGTCCCCTCCCCACCCTGATCAGAATCAACACTCTCTACCCTCACCCCCTATCATCAACCTCTTCTCCCCTCCCCCATCATTGGCCTCTTCTTCCTCCCCCCTCCCATTCATCAACACCTGCCCACCTTCTCCAACCCCACTATGTTCCAAAGTCTGAGCCACTTCCACCAACCATGCCATCCCCAAATAGCTTTTCCGGCGTTCCCTGCTCCTTGTCCACCACCACATCTAAATGAGTCCCTCCCTCCATGAGGCTCCCATTGGGGCCCACTTCTTGGCATGGATTGGCACTGCCATATTGTTGTTGTCAGGATGGCATGGTGGCAACATGGCTTTGCCAACCTATGCCAACCAACAAAGTCAGGGGGCATTGTCTGGCCATGTCCCTCTCCCCTGGGAAGCTATACTTACTTTTATGACTTCAGGGCAACCTCTGTGTCAGTTTCACATTTAGGTTAACCTATGGTAAATGGCGCTGGCATAATGTCATGCCGGCGCCCACTGAATATCAGGTGAGTGGGGGCGAGTCACAGAGAGAGTGCTCACAAATGATACAGAAATGTATCAAGATACATTTTCTGCAGTCCTGCGGCATGTTTCGCATTACTCTGCCGGTGAGGGACCGGGAAGATCGGAACTCACCAGCGCAAATTGCACTCTCCGGATTTTGAGCGTCATTCCCACAGACAGAGAGTAATGGATCAAAATCACCCCAAATAGGTTTGCGGTCATATCTACAATTCTCAGGTGTTTAGGTAGGCAGAATGTGGAAGATGCTCATCCAATCCCAGAATGTTATTATTTCTTCCAAATCTCACAACAACTCTTGCATAATTCCATGTAAATGTTTTATTTTGACAATAGACTTTGAAAATATGTATGACAGCAGCAAAACCTGGGTTACATGTCACATACACATATACATGACTTAGAAAAGATACATATTAAGCCTAACAAATCTCCCTATTTTGCTGCATTTTGGATCTACTGTTTAAGACTACTCAGGAATTGAACTGCATCACACAAAATGCAGCTTTACTATAGCCTGTTTTGTATAATTTATTGCGCTCCTTTTTTGCCAAAGTCTTTGGCAGGAAGTTAAGGGTGAATGTTCTGTGGCTGAACTGTGGAATCTCACTGAGAAAAATCGCAATGTAAATAATATGTCATGAGTAATCCCTTTTCAAAGGCATCTCTGCATAGGATGAATGTGTGTCACACTTACCTAATATATCATTGAAGCATTGGCAGAGAAATGTGGTACTTGTTACCTATTGGATTTTCAAAATGTTAACGTTTTAATTAATCTCAGATCAAGATAAACTAAAATTTGGAGAAGATAAATCCCTTCTCACTGTATTATCTACCCCTTACCTAAACCACTGTCAGATTTGATATAATGTTAACCTATCAGCCAAGTTACTGCCAAGTCTTTGGAAGGAGTAATTAGCCTAGAAGATAAGACTTACGCAAAGAATGTATTCCTGACTTTTTCAAAGACTTAAAATATCAGAAGTATGAGTCAGCAATCTCCTTCAGATCGAAAAAGAATCATACCTATAACAGAAATAGTCTGGACATGCCTCAGGATTTCTATGACTCTGGCCTACCTTGTTATAATGACAAATTGCTTTATATGATTTGATTTGATTTGATTTATTAATTGTCACACATATTGGTAAACAGTGAAAACTATTGTTTCTTGCGCGCTATACAGACAAAGCATGCCGAGTACATAGAGGAATAGGAAAGGAGAGGGTGCAGAAACACAAAGAGTGAGATTAAAAAATAGAATAAGAGGGTCTGAAAGATGTGCTGGTTAGGTGCGTTGACCTGAACAGGCGCCGGAGTGTGGTGACTAGGGGAATTTCACAGTAACTTCAATGCAATGTTAATGTAAGCCTTCCTTGTGATTAATAAATAAATTTTAAACTTTATGCTGGGGCCAGCATGCAAGAAGTTACCACGCTCTGAAACCATCTTGAATTTAAGAATAAGTAGCACCTTTAGCACATTAAAACATCTCAACAAATTACAGAGAAACACTATCAACCAAAATGTTTACACTGAAGTACATCAAGAAACAGTTGGGTAGGTGGCCAAAAGCTTGGTCAAGGAGGTAAATGATAGGGAGCATGTTAAACAGAAATAGAGAGTGGCAGAGAAGTTTAGGAAGGGAATTCCAGAGTTTAAGAAAATGTTGACATAATTTGACATCATTTACATTCAACTGTGACCAGAATTCTCCCATTTTACATGCCCCACTACCGCTGCCAGTGAGGATGAAAAATTTGATGCTTAGCCAAATCTCTGTTCACAGCAGTGGGCCCGGATAATCCCAGCCGTGGGCAAGGTTGGAGAATTCCAATGTTTGTTCGCTCTCATTTGTCATCACTTACCCTCAAAAGCACTCAACTATCATTTGCACACAGAAGAAATCATTTAGTTATCATTTGACATCAGGTGTGTTCAAAAGCAAACGTTATCATTTGACAAGGTGAGACTTCCTTCCAGCGACAGGCAGAAATCATGCGTTCTGACAATCAAAGTTTGTTAGAAAGTAACATGTTAAGTGCATTGGCCATTCTAAATTGCCCCTTAGTGTTCCAGAATGCGTAGTTTAAAGGGATTAACAGGGTAAATATATGAAGATAGGTGTTGGGTAAGATTGTGGTTGGTGCAGATTCGATGGGCTGAATGACCTCTTCTGCATTGTATGGATTCTACTCTATTATAATCTAAACTAATTGGGCCTGCTGTTGAGCCCCGCCATTCTGAATATTCTCACCCATATTTATCTGGAATAGTAAATTCTGAAGGTCTTTCTAACTACTATTACAACATCAATTACACAACCCAGGCATGCATACGCTAAGCCCTTTACCTTGAGGTAAATCCACAAAACAATGAAATGATTAACTAATAGCAAACACTTCAGTTTCTGACAGCAAGTAACAGAGGGTGATTTTATTTCCCTGGCGTAGGGTGGTAACATCCAAAAATAGCATTATAGAACTCTACTGTAATGCTGTTTCTGCTGACTTGATTTTCTTGGGTGGCTCCACATTGATGGTTTGTTTTTGATTGGAGTCTTATCAAATATCCTAATCCTGTCCCCTATAGCATAATCACTATCTGTTGACTCCATGCAAATGGTAGCCAAACGAGTGTCATTGAAGTAACCACTGTGCACTGCTTGGGAAAAGCTTCATTTCCTATAAACACTTTGGCTGGAATTTTCCAGTCGTTCACACCGGCGGGATTCTCCAGTGTAGGTTGGGTTAATTGGCCATGATAATTTGCCCTTGGTGTCCAGGGGATTAGGACCATAAATATGAGGGGTTACTGGGATGGGGTCTGCATGGGATTTGACTCGATGAGCCAAAAGGCCTCCTTCTGTATTTTCTATGATTCCATTAACGGAGATTTGGCTGAGCACCAAATTCTCTGTCTTCATTTGCAGCAGCAGCGGAGTGTCAATGGTTGGAAAATTCCAGCCTTCGTGTCCAGGATGCAAAGACTTCTTGTGCCCTGGCTACAGTTTCCAGCTTGGATTCTTACTGATGCCAGCAGAACTGATGCCTACTTGTCTTTCATCAATAGAACCCCCCCCTCCCCTCCCTTGATCGGCAAGCAGCCTTTGTGCTCACAGCTTCCAAATCAAATGTAAATGATGCCCAGCCTTTGAAATGGCTTTGATCTCAATGCAGAATCTTCAGGCTGATGAGACAAACATACTTCCCACCATTCTTCCTAAAATCCATCCATCCAAACATAAGATCAACCTCTATAACATCTCGGTATCCATAGAATGAAAAAAGTAGCTAAACACTTTCCAAATCGAAGAAAGTATTTTCACGGTGCTTGATCAGATCTCTCAGTCTGTTCTGAACCACTTCATCTAATAATTAATTAGTCTGATTTATTTCCAAAGGAATCATTGGTCTTGAAATATTTTTAAATATCCTGAAGATCTGGAAAGTGATTTTATTAAAAGTGTCCAATCCACCTCCAGACAGTAACACATTCAAAATCATGGAAAGTGACCGTGTAAAAATAACTATTTTGAATTGTCCAGTTACTTCATTGACGAACACCAGTCAGCCTTTTAATGAACAGAATATTTTTGTGTTGAAAGAAAATCTTTTAAATATGTCTACTGGTGCTAAGTATAATCTGAAGAGCCTTCCTAAAAAAGTGCAATCGTTGGAATCTTGCACCCTCTACAACGAGAGTGTGGCCAGTCTTGTGGGTTTGGGCCTGATCACTGTGGAATTCACTCTGGAAACAGCATAAAAGATCATGGAAATCATAAACATAAGTGGCTTTGGGTGTAACTCCCTTATAAATTTCCAGGTATTTAAAACTGATTCAGCTGATTCCAGCATAAATAAGTGGAAAATCTATTCCTTAGGTTAGTGGGGTCCCAGTGATTACTGTGCTAGCGTTGACTGAGGTTATGTTTCAGCCAACTCCAAGCACACAGTAGCACCTGGCATAATCACTGACGTCTCAGAGTTGTGGAAAAGCTCTCAGACTCTGTGCTCTGTACCAATGCCGCAATTGAAAAAGATATTAGTGCACTCATTCAGAAAGCACATTAGTCGCCACCCGCACCCCCCCCCCCACCTCTTGCGACAATGTTCATCCCCCTCCCGACAATGTGCACCCCCCCCCCGACAATGTTCACTCACCCGCCTGACAATGTTCAGCTCCCTCACTGCAATATTCACCCCCCCACCAACCCCCTGACAATGTTCTCCCTCCCTTCCTGACAATATTCTCCCCTCCTCACAACATTGTTCACTCCCACCTCACGACAATGTTTACCCTCCCAGAAATATTCCCCCTCCTCACGATAATGTTTCCCCCTCCCAATAATGTTCACCACCCCCCCTGTCACTGCCCAGCCCTGACGAGGTTCACTCTTCCCCACAATTATAGTCACCGCGCAGTCTCCTGATTCTGCTCGTCACTGGATCCCTGCTGGAGCCAAGACCAGAAGACAGAAAGGATTCAGCTGAAATGTTAAGTGGGCAGTTGAAATGGCAGCCAGCAGCAGGGCACACCCATTCTGCCATTAACCCAGGAGACCTGGGCCAATGGGTATTGCAAGGAGTATTGACAGATTGACTAACTAAAAATCCAGCAGAAAACATCCAGTATTGGAACTTCTAATGTTATCTCAATTGGATCCAAGAAAAATAGCCAGGTGTAATTTCTGCACGGTCAGAAGTTCAAAAGTGTGGAGGAGCAAAGAGATTAAAAGTTTAAAGTTAATTTATTAGTGTCACAAGTAGGCCTACATTAACACTGCAATGAAGTTACTGTGAAATTCCCCCAGTCGCCACACTCCGGCGCCTGTTCAGGTACAGTGAGGGAGAATTTAGCATGGCCAATGCACTTAACCAGCAACGTCTTTCAGACTATGGGAGGAAACCGGAGCACCCGGAGGAAATCCACGCAGACACGAGGAGAACGTCCAGACTCCACACAGATAGTGACCCAATCGGAGAACTGAACGCAGGTCCCTGCTGCCATGAGGCAGCAGTGCCAACCACTGTGCCACCGTGCCACCCTTTGTATAGGCCATGTGTAGAAATCACGAGTAGACATGTGCAAGAAAATCAGTTTGAAAGCTAAGAAAAAGTCAGGAGGGTTTGTGGTGGATATTACACCACAGTTGCTGAAAACTTTGGATAGCCGTACTAGAGTGCTGTGTTCAGTTCTGGACACAGCACCTTTAGAAGATGGTGCAGCTCAGAATCACCATAATAATACTGGGGCTAAAAGGAGTTAAATCTGAGAACAGTACGCATAGAATAGGTTCGCAATTCCTGTGCAGATAGAAAATTAATGAGTGATCTAATTAACAGGATTTAGTAGAGTAGATGGTTCCTCTGGTGGGGGAACCAGAAAAGGGGGCATAACTTTAAAATTAGTTGTTAAGGAGTAATGATAGGAAACATTTTTTCACACAAAGGGTGGTCTGGGAAATCTGGAACTCCCACCCTCCCCCCAGAGGTTGTTGGTGCTAGGTCATTTGAAGAAAATCAAAACTGAAGGGTAATAAAGATGTATAGCAAAGGGGGGGGGAGACAAATGGAGTTGAGATGCTGATTGCCTATGATCTATTTGAATGGCAAAGTAGGCTTGAGGGGCTGAATGGTCGATTCCTGTTCCCATGTCCACTCATTGTTATCTTGCCTGAAGTCCAAGGAAGTAATGAAATGTAAGGTAGGCCAAGGGCCTTTCCCCATCCTTTACTTTCCTCACCATAGTGAAGTTGTTCTGAGTATAGGATTTAATCCTCATAAAGTCCAAACAAATTTGGTCCAGAAAGTTGAATAATGTTCTGTGTTTAGATAAGGGTCTATCCAGATTCCATTGCATTGTAAAATGACCACTTAATGCAGACCATATGACAACGTGAACTGATAACCAGCAGACACAGTCAGACAGAGGAAAGACAGAAGCTTTTGCTCTAATATTTGATCCCTTGTAACAAATTGCCTTCTTGGTTATAAGGTTTAGACTTTCCTGCATGTCCTTTTTTTCTTAAGTGACTCAGGCTCTATGGTAAGAGAAAGAGACATAAAAATGGGAAATGGAAGGACATCATGGGGAAAAGTAGATGCAGAAAGCATGTCGATGAAAGCTAATGGTTGCCTGGCAGCGAGTCAGAAGACAGTAATTCAATCAGCTCATTCTAACTGGCCAAAATGTAAAGGTGAGCTTTAACCATTTATGAAAGTCAGCAGAATTGTGAAATTGAATTACCATATTAATCACACTTCCAGGCAGTCGTTATTCTTTATACTATAAGGTCTTTTGGTTCTTTTACTTTTAAAATCACCTCTTAGTATGTCCAGGACGGTAAGGTTTGAGTGACATAAGTGAAAGATGTCAGTGATGTAGCATCTGAAAATATATGGATTGCATTACTACTCCAACAGCAATATGCTTTTTGTCAGTGGCAAATAACTCGGAAATAACTTTCCCTCAAAAAATCCACTGATAGAGAATAGGGATGATAAAAACAAAATATACTTTGAGAAAGCTACTTAACACACACAACTGGATCATGAAATCTTTCTCTAATCACTCTTGCATTTCAAAACTCATCCAGTCATAACAGTCATCACTCCGCTTGTCATACTGACTATCAGTATCACACTTTGTATAAATAATTACAAAGAATTGCTAGGAAACAGAATTAATGTTAATAGGGATATCTAAGTCCAGAGCTTCCTGTTTGTGGAAAGTAACTGCTCGATTTTGGGTATGAATCCAATGCAGATAAACGTCTCTTGTGTTTTCTGAAAGCAAAGCTCCAAGATCGAGTTTGGTCACTGTTAACCCAGTAGCTGCTGACCAGATCATAACGTTTCTCACAAACTGGCATAACTCCACAACTTCATTCAAAGTAGCCAATGAAATGGCTGGTGTGAGAAACAATACATGACAGGACAACAAAAAAAGACTCATACTTATCTCACAGCTTTAATGTAGTATATAAAACCATGGTTAGGGCACATTTAGAGTATTGTGTGCAATTCTGGCCACGACACTACAAGAAGGACGTGGAAGCTTTGGAGAGAGTGCAAAGAAGCTTCACTCAGATGTTGCCCGGTCTTGAAGGTGTTGGCTATGAGGAGAGGTTGAATAGACTAGGATTGTTTTCATGGGAAAGATGGAGGCTGAGGGGAGACCTGGATAGTCAGAGGCTTTTTCCTGAGGTGGAAGTTTCAATTACAAAGGAGCATGGGAGAGGGGGAAAGTTTAAGGGACATGTGATGGGCAAGTTTTTCATGCAGAGAGCAGTGGGTGCCTGGAACGTGCTGCCAGAGGAGGTAGTGGAAGCAGGCACATTAGCAACATTTAAGAGGCATCTGGATGGGTGCATGAATAGGGAGGGAATAGAGGGATACAGACCGAGTAGGGGCTAAAAATTTTTGTTTTAGTTTAATTAGGGCATCATGATGACACAGGCTTGGAGGGCCAAAGCGCCTGTTCCTGTGTTGTACTTTTCTTTGTTCTTTGCTTTTGTACAGTAAACTACTCCAAGGCACCTTTAAGGAGCACTACCAAACAGAATTTGACATTGAGCTTCTTGAGGTATTAGGAGTGATGACCAAAAACTTGGTCATAGATGTGGGTTCTAAGGAGTGACTTAGAGCAAGAGAGAAGGGAAGAGAAGCGGAGAGGAGGGAATTCCAGAGGTTAGGCCTCAGTAGCAAAGTGGGGGCCACCAAAAATGGAGCGATTAAAGTTAGAAATGCTCCAGAGGGATGCAGATATCTTTTTGAAAGCGAAATGAACTCCATTCTTAAAGGTACAAAGAGGGACAAACAAGAACCAAGCTACAAGAAAAGGCATTGCGCACCACCTTGGGCTTGACCTTAGCCTAAAAGCCCAGATGATGGGCGGTACTTCCCAGCCACACTCACTCTTAGGCCAGAAAATCCCACCCGAGTCATTGGGCCTTTGCATGGTCCTGTCCTGCCTGCTACGATTCCCACAATGGGTGGGATGGGAAAATTCCGTCCCATATTTCAGAAAGCTGTAGGCAATGTTCCCTTTAACCTGCACAACCACAACCCAAAGGTTCTCACACAGGCCGAGCACAAATAGGCCCCTTTAAGTCACTGTGGCCGCACAAAAAAAGTAAAGGGCCCGCATACTTAAATGAATCAACTACGCACAGCAAAATAAATTTGAAGGGACAAGCTGTAAGAGATTACAGGGATAGAGAGGGGCAAGGCCGTGGAAGGACTTGAAACCAAGGGTGAAAATTTTCAAATCAGTCCATTACTTAATTGGGAGTAAGTAGGTCAGCAAGCAAAAGGCTGATGGATAAATAGGATTTGATGTGAGTTAGGACTCGAGCAACAAAGTTTTGGACAACTTTGCATGTACAGAGGGTAGAATATGGGAGACAAGTGTGTTGGAACAGTCAAGTCTAGAGATTACAAAAAACATGAATGAGGGTTTCAGTCTCTGATAAATTGATGCAGGATAGAGTTAGGTAACATTATGGAGGTGAATATATGAGGTCTTATCAGGTCAGGTGCTTTTCTCCAGGTCAGATATTATACCAGGTTGTGAACAGTCTGGCTCAGGGTCCAATGGTTGCCATGGAGATAGATGGGCTTGAATTTTGTGCCTGTCAGTCAGACCAGTAAGGCCTGTCCAGCATGAAAGCACCTTTTCATTGGTGAAGGGTTTGTCAAGCATTGGTCCAATGGTGTCCAGGCAAGGGAATTCAAAAGCAGCAAAGACTGATGGCTCCCTGAAGATTGTCAGGGGACATAGAGGGAGCTTAAAGTTCAAGGAAGAAAGATTTGTGTGGAATACCAATGGCATTTGCTGGGCATGCCTGGCAGGAAGGCAAGTCCAGTGGTCACTGGTCCCCCTAGTTCTCAAATGAGTGCCTGGGAATCCTTGTGGCAGAGATTGGTACCAGGTGGGTCATCTTGATGCCCAGGGATGGCAAGAGGGGACACCGCAACTCACCAAGAAGGCATGGGCTGAGGTGGCGGACCAGGTCAGCAGCCAAGATGTTGTGTGGTGCACATGAGTGCAGTGCCGTAAAGATTCAATGATCTGCTGCACTCGGCAAGGGTGAATACTGAGTTGGCATGTTACTGGCTGGCTGTTCCCCCATGGCACTCAGAGGTGTAAGAGTCTGACTGCCAACTATCAGTGATATTGGCGCCGGCTAAGGCAGTGAGCTCTAGCCGCTTGGTCTGACTGTTTTGTTTTGCAGATTGAGGATTGTGACGAGGAAGTGCCCTGCACTTCCTCGTTGGCCAGGCTACAATGGTGCTGCAAGTAGATGGTGAATAAATCACTGATCCTCAGTCCTTTCAGGAGGAGAGATGACATAACACCATTGAGAGGTCAAGGAAGGGTGACGGCCCCCAAACCTGATGATTCTGATGAGGTACGAGATGGATGACCTAGAGATGGTGCGCCAACATCCAGCTCAGACCAAATGGCCTGCTTCTGAACTGTAAAAATTCTGTGATTCTTAGTTCACTCTGTATGATCACTAAGGCCCGCCTGCCTTGCCCAGCACAGGAATTTGAAGATCCCCGTCACCTCAACAAGGAGGTGCCATCTTCTCCTCCCATAGCCTCCAATGGCCACAGTTAACCATGGATCTGTCTAGGCTGCTGGAAATCATCATTCATACATGCCACTAAATAGATAAATAAATTGGTTACAGTGTATTTGGGCTTTGTCTTTTTGGGATTGTGTGGTACAATAAACAATAGCCTTTGATACCAGCCAAGGAAGCGCAGAGAGCAGTGTTTCTGAAGGTGCTTTGACTTTCTTAATTGCATGTAGAAAACAGAGTACTTTAAGAGAAGTCCATTCACTCAGCTGAACGTATCTTTGACAAGTGTGAGAACATTGCTGATCTCTAACGCTCATTTCATTTGGGTGAGATTAGTCCAGCACACATCAATTCTGCGGACTACCCCTTTAAGCATCAATCCAAACAACTTTACTGCACCATCCAGATGTTAACGTGTACTACTCCTGAAAAACCCAGCTGCGATTTTCTGATCAGACTTCATTACGCAAACCTTGGAATCTTTAAAATTGCTCACCTAATGAAGGAACAGCACTCTGAAAGGTTGTGATTCCAAATAAACCTGTTGGACTTTAACCTGCTGTGGTAGATGTCTTACTGTGCCCACCCCAGTCCAACACCAGCATCTCAAAATCATTAAAATTGCTGCACAGCCTCAATTGGCTGGCACAGTGGTTAGCAGTGCTGCCTCACAGTGCCAGGGACCCAGGTTCAATTCCCGGCCTTGGGTCACAGTCCTTGCAGAGTATGCACTTTCTTTCCTTGTTTGCGTGGGTTTCCCCTGGGTGCTCCAGTTTCCTCCCACAGTTCAAAGATGTGTGGGTTAGGTTGATTGGCCATGCTAAATTGACTCTAGTGTCAGGGAGATTAACGGTGTGGGTGCATGGGTTTGCAGGAATAGGACCTGGGTGGGATTGTGGTTGGTACAGACTTGATGGGCCAAATGGCCTCCTTCTGTGCTGTAGTGATTCTATAATCTATGAATTGTAGTCAGCACAATGAATTACAAGAATGGTAACATCATTCATATGTTCGCTTTAGTCAAGAATAAATAGCAACCAATGAATTACCAGTTGTACAATTCTCAAGATTCCAACAATACGTGAGAACATTAGCCATGAATCTTCCCCATCATGATTACTTGCTCACGGCCAATTGTTATTGAGGGCAAATCTTCACTATTAGCAATCCTGGCCTTGCTTCCAGGTTATTAAATGTTGTTCTTTGCTGGTTGGGAAACAATCCTTCACTGACAGGATTTCCTTCCTGACAGGGGATATGGAAGGGATGAAGTTCAATGCCATTAATTCCTCGTCAGACACGCCACATATTTCAAAGGAAGGATAGGATCGGATGGGATGGAAGAGTTCTCATCACAAATGACACTTCAGTGCAGTTAGACCCCAGTTAATCAGAGGCTCTGAAATAGGTGTAACTCTGAAGAGTCAGCATGTGCCACACTGAAATAAATCCCAAAAGCAACACAGTAGCACAGTGGTTATCACTGCTGCCTCAAGCACCAGGGAGCTGGGTTCAATTCCTGGCTTGGGTCACTCTGGGTCTGCGTGGGTTTCCTCCCACAGTCCGAAAGTTGTGCTGGTTAGGTGCATTGACCCAAACAGGTGCTGGAGTGTGGCGAATAGGGGAACTTCATTTCCTTGCACTGTTAATATAAGCTTTACTTGTGACTAATAAATAAACTTAGCTTAAGCGCTGGAAACAATCAGGAGGTTTGATAGCATCTGTGGATAAAGAGATGGGGCACAATTATACCATCCCGCCCGCCACGGGAATTGTAGTGGGCAGGACATAGTCCATGCAAAGGTCCATTGACTTTGAGCGGGATTTTCCAACCTTGGGACATGCATGGCTGGAAAATCCCACCCATGGAATTAAGATTAAAGGGCAATAATCTTTCATTAGAACCACAAATTTTCAGAGCTAATAAATATCGAATCTTAAAATACAATATGCATCAGTAAACATCAGAATAAAGAGTTCTGCTCTTCACTGCAATAATACAAAATTATACAAGAAGTTCATAATTGTTTACTATAGTCTTTCAATATTATAATCCTTTCATTTCTTGTGCCTTTTTTTTAGTGTATTTTCCACCCATACTGCTTTTCCCTTTGGGGAAGCATTCCCAATCTGATTATCATCCCATTGAAACGTGTAATGAACATTCTTTCTGTGACCAACAAGAACATAAGAACATAAGAACATAAGAAATAGGAGCAGGAGTAGGCCATCTAGCCCTTCGAGCCTGCCCCGCCATTCAATAAGATCATGGCTGTTCTGTTGTGGCTCAGTTCCACTTTCCCGCCCTCTCCCCATAACCCTTAATCCCCTCTCTTATCAAGAACCCATCAACCCGCTTCTTAAAAATATTTAGCGAGGCAGCCTCCACCACTTCAACGGGCAGAGAATTCCAGAGATTCACCACCCTTTGAGTGAAGAAGTTCCTCCTCAACTCCGTTCTAAACCGCCTCCCCTTTATCTTGAGGCTGTGCCCCCTAGTCCTACTGTCTTTTTTGAGCGGGAAGAGTCTCTCCACCTCTATCCTATCCATCCCATTCATCATCTTATACGTCTCAATGAGATCTCCCCTCATTCTTCTAAACTCTAACGAGTACAAGCCTAGTTTATTCAGCCTCTCCTCATAGCTCAATCCCCTCAACTCCGGTATCAGCCTAGTAAACCTCCTCTGCACTCCCTCCAAGGCCAAAATATCCTTGCGCAGGTGCGGCGACCAAAACTGCACACAGTACTCCAGCTGCGGCCTCACCAATGCCCTATACAGCTGCAGCAAGACCTCCCTACTTTTATATTCAATCCCCCTCGCTATGAAGGCCAAGTCCTGGTGTTGGACCTGAAACTGGATTTTCTGGTCCAAAGATTGGGGTACTGCCATTGTGCCACAAGATATGTACCACTATTAATATGACAACAAATCAACTAATGTTCCACCTTTAAAGTAATGTTTAATAATAACACTCCAATTTGAAAAATTAGTAATATCCACAACTAAAATAAATATCAAAGGGATTTCAAGGTTGTAACTTCATAATTTGTATTGCGGATTTGATTGAGAGTTTATATTTCTCTGTGCTTTAGGACGTTACGTTGGAAATCAACCAAATTAAGATTTTCCAGTCCCGCCAAAGACAATAGACTTTTGTACAATTTGCCACATTTTACGTCTCTGCTGCAACGGGGCCACAAAATCCAACCAATTATTTTTAATTTGTCCTTCATATAGATGCACTCCAAATTAACACTAACTGATTCTTTTCTCTGCTATTTAACAGAATTATTAACCTCTATATTATCAAGGAATTGTGTAATGAATGACAACTCAGTAGCCCATTAGAACACAATTACTTAAAATCATGTTGCATCTCTAATACATGAAAATGTCCCCAGGCATTTCAGATAGGCTTAATGCGACAAAAATAGCTACTGACACCAGAAAGAGATATTACAAGGGTTCAAACAAGTAAGAAACATCTGCAATAACATGCAAAGTTACACTATAACCAGTCAACTGCTAGAAAAGATGCAGAATAAGGAACTCCAGCTGTGAAGATTGAAGTTTTGAACAAAACTAGAGGGCAAATACAGCACTAAAAGAAAGCCTGCTGCACTGAGGAAGTCCTGAAAGTTGTTATAAATTGTATGAAAGGTCAGCAACTTGTCTCTTCAGGATATAAGGGCAGCCATCTAAATAAACAGAGTCCTACAGCTAGGACAGTAAATGTGTAATTAATGAAGTGGTGTCCTCCACCTCAAACACATGGAAGAATGTGCACAAGAAAGTGATTGACCTGAGGAAAAGTGGAAAGGCCGTCTAAAAGAACGGCTGTGATTATTTTGAGCTTGTTATATACCAAAGTCCATTACAGTTATCAATTCTTTTCAGCTGAATTGTTTTACATATAGTTCAGTCCAAAGATGTGCGGGTTAGGTTGATTAGCCATGTTAAATTGACCATAGTATCAGCGAGGCTAGCTGGGTAAATATGTGGGATTATGGGCATAGGGCCTGAGTGGGATTGTGGTCAGTGCAGACTTGAAGGGCCGAATGTCCTCTTTCTACACTATAGGGATTTTATGAAACTATGAACTTGATTTTTTCCAAAGATCCATTGAGAACATGACACAATGGCTGGAATTTTACCACCTCACCCACCCCAGTATCGAGTGGGGGGTCAAGGCTCACAGAACGGCATTCTCTGTAGGCCTCAGGCAGTATCTTAAAAGCCCCAGGCAAGCAAGGCAGTAAAATTCCAGCAAATGGGTGAGAAATTGTGCATGAACAGCAAGCAACCAGCAGTTGAAAATGCTATAGCGAAGTTGGGGGTTGGGGGGTGGGGAGGGTGATGTGGAGAGAGTGGAAAGGCCCTTTTTTTTGATATTTAAAAACTAGCTGTACCATATTCAGGCAGGACTACAAATGGTTGGGCAGTTTGCACTCCTGAAAAGGACATGAAGCTATGTACCATGCAGTTATATAGTTACATACATTCAAAATCATAATTTGTAAGTTTGAAAATATAACCTTTCAGATATGGGAATTAAAACCTTAACTGTAGAAAATGGGAACTTTGTCTGGTTGAGGATAGCAGCCCTGTACCGGCTTGGATCAGAGTCTGTGCGGAGTCTGCATGTTCTCCACATGTCTGCATGCATTTCCTCCAGGTGCTCCAGTTTCCTCCCACAGTCTGAAAGATGTGCAGTTAGGTGCATTGGCCATGCTGAATTCTCCCTCAGTGTACCCAAACAGGCGCCAGAGTGTAGAGAAAAGGGAATTTTCACAGTAACTTCATTGCAGTGTTAATGTAAACCTACTTGTGACACTAATGAATAAACTTTAAAACCTTTAAGTAAACAGATGTCAAAAGGCTGGAATTCTCCCATCCCGCCCACCACGAGACTTGTAGCGGGCGGGGCGGAGGAGGGTTTGTGGGGTGGCGGACCATGCAAAGGTCCATTTTGGTGGAATTTTCGGGTTTTTGAGGCGAGCGTGGCCGCAGAAACCTGCCCGTAAGGTTGGAATGTAAGTGAAGATGTGGCGGGGTATCTGGATGTTAGACATATGATTAACTGTTACTCAAATTCCTGCTAAACAGCAGATTCCTGTTCACTTTGTTCATGGAGTGACGTAGAAGGGTAATTAGTTGCACAGATGTAACAAGTTCCATAAAAGTTGAGTCCTAGAAAGACATTTTGTATGTGCCAGACAATGACATTCATAGACACATCTCCTCAGATATTTTATTAGCCCCGGATGGGGTTAACTGTTGTGGAGGGAAAGAATATTGATCTGTGCCCAATCCATTCTTACAAACCTACACTACGTTAAGCCAAAAGTGCATTGATGTAATCAATCTGAGTGCCTATGGGCCCGAGATGAATTAGGCTGCAGGTGCACATTGACGCATGTTTATTGTTATTGAGGAATTAGAACAGACCTTCAATATGACAGGATGTTCACCCTCCACAAAGATCCACCCCCACAAACTCCAGCTGATTTTTCAACCTCCGTCTCATTTATCTAATTTGAGTGGCTTCTACAATAGGATTCGCCCTCGAGGGAGATGGGGGTGTGGGGAGGGTGGGGAGTGGTTCTAGCAGCTGGAGACCGGCCAAAGCATAGGGTGGCCAACTGAGCCTTGAATCAATTGAAGTGGCTTTAAATTTCAAATACACTCCCTCCTGCTTTGACAGCAATCAGAGTTGTTAAAGCTTTAGGATTGCTTTAGAGTCCTTAGGAGTTTAAAGACTAATCATTGTGACATGATTGAGGAGAAAATGAAAATCACAGGGGCAATAAAAATTAGAGTTAAAAAAAACTTACATTACTTTTGTTGCTAGTAACAGAACTGAGAGACTGTTAGGCAACCAAGTGGCAGGAATGGGGGGAGTGGGGTGGAGGGTTAGGGGCAGGAGATCTTGTGATGATACCTCCAGGAAGGCATCCGACTAAATTTGGCAATCATAACTATAATGCTGATGTTACATCTCAACTAACATTACTACTTACCAACAGAGAAACACGACGCGGTGGCACAGCGGTCAGCACTGCTGCCTCACAGCCCCAGGAACTGGGGTTCAATTCCTCGCTTGGGTCACTGTCGGTGTGGGGTTTGCATATTCTCTCTGTGTCTGAGTGGGTTTCCTCCCACATTCCAAAGATGTGCAGGCATGAATTGGTCATGCTAAATTCTCCCTCAGTGTATCCTGGCACCAGAGTGCGGCGACTAGGGGAATTTTCACAGTAACTTCATTGCAGTGTGAATGTAGGCCTACTTGTGACTAATAAGTAAATTTTTCTTTTACTTTAGATTGTGCTGCTTGATATTGTTTCCTGATTTGAATGTGTATGTTAAGTGCACGATCCACACTACTAGAAAACGGAAACAATGGTAAAATGGCATTAGTGTAGCAGTAAAGCACAGTCTAAAGTCCACTGTCCAACCCATCAAGTTGTAGGTCAATTGATATATCTGGGGCGGGAATGATGAGGGAGTGGGAAGCTCAAGATATATTGGACAAATCATGAGATTAGATAAACTATATATTTAACTTGTGTTTCCTTGAAGATTTTTTGACAACTTTTCTCTCTGCACTTTAGAAGAATGCGTAAGTATTGAAACAATGAACTCATTATATCTTTGTAATAATAAATAACTGCAATATTTTCTTAGAGTCAGCTGTAGCTCAGTTGGAGTGCTTTCACCTCCGGGTCAGCAGATTGTGGGTTCAAGTTGCACTTCAAAAACTTAAGCATTTGATGTCAGTTGACACTTCAAAGTACTACAGAGAGGGGTTATTGGAGGTGCCATAGTTAAGATGCAACATTAAACTGCCTGTATGGAGTTTGTATGTTCTCCCCATGTCTGCGTGTGTTTCCTCTGGGTGCTCCGGTTTCATCTCACAGTCCAAAGATGTGCAGGGTAGGTTGATTAGCCATGCTAAATTGCCCCTTAATGGGCCAAGATGTGTAGGTTAGGGGGATTAGTGGGGTAAATGCATAGGGTTACGAGGATCAGGTCTGGATGGGATGCTCTGCTGGAGTCGGTGCTAACTCGATGAGTTTGAAAATGGCCTCCTTCTGCACTGTTGGGATTCTATGATAAAGCTGTGAAATTTATTTGTCAATTGTGTTGTGCGTAAATCAGCTGCCATGTTTCTTACATCACAATTGTGGACACGGTGCACAAGGACTTCATTAGCTGTAAAGTACTCCGTGGCGTCTTCAATCTATGAAAAGTGCTATATAAATGCAAACTATTTCTTTCTATCTGGTTGAGGCTGGTGTTCCACATTAAATTCTCATTAAAGCAGAACTGATTTTGCAGTTTGATTGCAGTGCAGCAGGACTGGAACTCATCACTTGCACAGCATGCCACCACAACACAGAGCTGACCTGGCTTGGTCTTGCCAGGTCTGCTAATTTTAATGATGATCATACATTTCCTGCACATATTGGTTAATGCACAGGGAGTGCATTGTTCATGGCTGCAGGACATGGGGAAAGGCAGCCAGTCTTAAAGGGCTGCTGATCACAATCAAAGCGCAGCAGCACACTCAAGCAACGTGAAGGGCTGTTGCTATCAGCTGTATATGGAAGGAAGAAGCACAAACAATTCCAGTGGAGGATGCATCTGCAGAGATTTGCAGGTGTAACCAAGGAAAGGCATTTGAGGAGCATTTTCTGACCAGTTTTGATACTGCTGCATCAAGGGGAGAAAGGTGAAGTGCAGTCTCCCACATTCACAGGTCATGGAGACAGCTCAGAACTGAATTTTATGGATGCAGGGATACTGCCAAAGCAAGAGTAACTGTAATTTCTCTACAATTAGCAGATGGCATTAGGATTAAGGCCAACAAGAGGTCACTTTTAACCTAGTGCAACTTCAACAAGGCAACACACAAAACTGTCACACAACCTTTCAGCTCTTTAATAGACATACGTGCCCAGCCATGTTGCCGTAGGGTGGACTTTGTTGCTGACAGGGGAATACATTTCCAATGTCATCCATAAATCTTGCAAATGAGGACCGCCATGCGCACTACCAATAGAAGGTGATTACATGCAATATGTTTCTGGATTCCCATGGGGTGGCCTACAGGCTGCTCTTTCTGCTCCTCTACAACTCTCCTCCAAAGTCCACCAATCCCCCTCTCAATATCTCTTCCTTCTTCTGCTTCACACCCAT
This sequence comes from Carcharhinus amblyrhynchos, assembly GCF_965287045.1. Classification (NCBI taxonomy): domain Eukaryota; kingdom Metazoa; phylum Chordata; class Chondrichthyes; order Carcharhiniformes; family Carcharhinidae; genus Carcharhinus; species Carcharhinus amblyrhynchos. The sequence continues at coordinate 32,739,318 of NC_137332.1, read as the reverse complement.
TGTTTCACCTATTCTTCTCTGAAGCACTTGGAACATTCTGCTACATTAAAACTTGCCAGCGAACACCACACTTTTTAAATTATCTCCTATTAACTTCCTATTAAAACCAAATTGTTCAGAGGATTTAAAATCTTTCATCTAAGTTGTATGTATTACATTAAAAATCTAAAATTGCACAAATATTTCAAATCTGGTCTTCTTTGCCATTTATAAAGGCTTTGAATGAGCTGGTTTAAATCAACTGTCATTGAGATGTATCCCAGTTTTTGACTAGTCTCATTGATAAATAGACCTGCACAAACAGAATGCGGCTGCTCATTAATCACATCAAGTTCTTTATCTTTTTGCACTTTCCAAGAGACACTCATCCCATCCTCTCAAGTTTCATGCACCCAATATTATCTCTACCCACACTGGAACATCATATGGAGAAACCTGAATCCATAACAGAGGCTGATGGTGAAGGATAATAGGGAGATTGGTAACAATAATGGGTAAATCAAGATATAGTGGTTGTATGTCACAATAATTGGGTCTTAAAAGCCTGTCAGTTGAGAAGGAAGACTGAGGAAGATAAGCAGCTCCCCAATATTGAGGCCCTGGGAAAGAATGAGATAAAGTAGCTGACACAGTGATGAATCTGGGCTTAAGGCTCAGGGGGTGCCGAAAGAAAGAAGCTTGTATAACACAATTTATTTGAAGTTGCAAAGGAAATATTTAGACAAGCAATGACTGAAATAGTGTCACTGAAATAGAGATTTAAAAAAAAAGTTTTGATGTGGAGCAATAAGGGCAATAAATTTGAGGGAAGAAAAAATTATTTCCCGCCTCTTTCCAAATCGTGCATGTAAAGATTGACAGTTCCACACTTCCTATAAAAATTAGCAAGCAATGGAGTATCATGTTGACATCTTGATATAGCTACTAACATTGCAAATTTAAACAACTTTCCATCTTCAGGGGCTGGATTTTATTTTATTCATTTGTGTGACATGGGCATCACCAGCTGACCAGCATTTATTGCCCATCCCTAGTTGCCCTTAGAGTGCAGTTGAGAGTCAACCACATTGCTGTGTGTCTAGAGCCTGAATAAGGAACACTGTGTGTCTAATGGCAGATTTCCTTCCCTAAAGGGCATTAGTGAGCCAAATGGATTTTTCAAACAATCCGCAATGGATTCACAGTCATTCATCGATTCTTAATTTCAGATATTTTTATTGAATTCAAATTCCACTATCTGCTGTGGCGGGATTCGGATCCCCAGAACAAGAGCTGAGTTTCTGGATTAATAGTCTAGCTATAATACCACTAGGCCCTGGATCTTATGCACCCTTCCTCACTCCCCATCCCACCCACCCTTACCAAAGAACAAAGAAAATTACAGCACAGGAACAAGCCCTACAGTCTTCCAAGCCTACACTGACCATGTTGCCCAACTGAACTAAAACTTTCTAGGGACCATATCCCTCTATTCCCATTCTATTCATGGATTTGTCCAGACACCTCTTAAAAGTCACTATCGTGTCTGCTTCCAAGACTTCCCCCAGCAGTGAGTTCCAGGCACCCTCCACCCTCTGAGTAAAAAACTTGCCTCGTACATCTCCTTTAAACATTGTCCCTTGCACCTTGAACTTACGCGCCCTGGTAATTGATTCTCCCACCCTGGGAAAAAGTTTCTGACTATCCAATCTGTCCATGCCCCTCATAATCTTGTAGACTTCTAACAGGTCGCCCCTCAACCTTTGTCGTTCCAGAGAGAACAAACCAAATTTGTTCTCGCTGGCTGGGCTATTTTCAGTGTGGGAAGGATCACTTGAAATATGAGGGGTGGCAAGTCTTTGCACCCACCCCTAACTCACCTCCATACAGTAGTTGGGCAAGCTCATCATCTGACTCAGACAGTGGGTGAAATCAGAAGCTCACCCGCCAGTTTTAAATAAATTTTTGACGGTCAGTTGAGCTCGTTACCAAGCCAGTTAACCCAAATAACACTCTGCTCAGGCCATAATATGTTTAGTGGATGCAAGGGAGGTCAGCTTGACAGACATCCGTCCCAGAAACAATCCAGTGCAGGACGAGGATGAATGATCTCATCACTACCAGACTAAGTCAACCCTTCAGCTCATTCTAATCTCACAGCTTTATAATAGCATCGGGCACATAAAGGGTTACACTGCTCAGGGATCTTTGATAGTATTAGTAAGGGACACATTGGTACTGATTATTTCACAGACACTTTAACATTTCCAGCAGCTCCCCTCTCTTCAGCACAAACACCATTCTCAGCCCTTCCTGAGGAGGCTTCAACACAAAGAGCAGGCCTGCGTGCTTCCCAACTTCTCCTCCATCCCTTCTCACTGCATTTCATCCATTTGCCTCCATGCAAGCAATGCTTACTCACAACAAGAGGGGAAGATCCCAGAATGAGAAGGGACAATGGACATGAAGGAGCGCTTCAAATTCAAGGAGGATGGTGCCAAATTGTCCAGGGGGACAATTACTCCTGGAAGGGAGGCAAGATCGGCCTGCCCCATCAAACTGGTATGGATGTGCCCTGCATGAGTTGATCACATCCTGACATTCTCAGTGAATGACTTACAATGTTGTATTCAGTCTGTTCATGAACTATATTTAACTGCTGTCACTTACAGGCAGTTCAGACAGACCTGTATAGCTAATATTAGCCACAGCACCAGGCCATCTCAACGGAGGATGAGGAGGGTTCATTTGAAGAAATTTAGTCACTGTGTTCACTTCACCCTCCACCAGTGCAGACACACACCTCGGTATGTCATAGTTCTAGAGTAGCTCAGGGGCACATTCTCGGGACCAGCTCACAGATACATCTTCAGAGTAGTCAGAGGCAGTGACAGTCCAGGTCTTTGAGTCTTGAAGAATTGCTGGAGAACAGACATCCACTGTCTGAATCAGATGATGAGCCTCTGGAAGTAGTCATCATACACATGCTGGAGATGGAATGACAGGCGGTGGAAAATCAGGTAGAGTTAGTTGCAAGAGATAGTCAACAGGCTACAGCGAAGGACAGATGAGTCTGTCCACATTCTGACTGATGTCATGGCTCCCACATGTGATCACCTCATGGATACCATGGGAAGGTTGGTCGCCACTTTGGGGACCTTGGTCCAGCCAGATTTGCACTCAGACCTGCACCATCACTATAGACATTTGTGGGATCCATCAGTGGCTAGGCAAGAGGGATACAGGACACTTCACCATCCCTCCCGGAGCCCTTCTCCTCAAGACATCAGGCTGGAGCCCTTAGGGAGAAGAACCAACAGCTGGAGACACAGGGGCCATTGACCCAGGTGACACTGAGAGTGTCTAACCAATTCCATCTGTCTGTGACCCCATCACCTCCAGCTATATAAGATGAGAGTCTGCATGTGCCTACAGCAGGACACCCAAAGCAGGTCAGGACCTTTTACATCTCAGACATCTCCCCAAAAGTCATCAAAGTCAACAGGGCATAGCAGTCAGCAGGCTGCTTCCACCTCTGCTGCAAATGTTGGCAATGTACCTGGGTGTGGCGGTAGTGCTAGAGAAATTAAGAAATGTTGGGTCATGTTCAATCACCGTACATATAATGTGCAGTTGTAAATACATTTGCTGCTCATCAGAAAGCTTTGGTCATTTGAAAACATTGTACATATGCATCTATGTGCCCTCTTATTGTGAGGATGAGCTATGCTCCCACTCAGTGTTCACCTCCCTTTCTGAGCTTCACACTTGTGTATAACTGGGTCCCGATAGTTACTCAATCCTTGTGTTATGTCAAGGAGATGTGTCAAACTGTTTAATGGAAGTGTCTGAAAATGCATTAGTAACTTCTACTTCTTATAGACAACATGGAGTTCGATGTGCTTTCTAGCCTTGGAGAGGTATCTGTAATTCTTTCTCAAAAGAAAAAGGCTGTCTTCATTGACTGTTCCAAAGCACAAGACCTGCAGCAATGATGGTTCCTCCAAACAGGTGCACATCTAGTGTCTGCCAAAAATTTTCCATTATGGTGGCAACAACTATATCATGTCATTGTCACAACATTTGCATTGTTGTGTTGAATTTCACACCCCAGAGCATATTGAAACAAGGTTTACTACTGACTTTCCAATGATTAGTGCCTGGTGAATCATGAGGGTTGATGTTGCAAATCTGAATGCTGATGTTACTGGCTGTAACAGCATTTTGGTGCACTGGCAGGCACTGAGGGACAGAGAAATATGGCTGTGTGCCATGTGGCTTTACTCTTCCTGGGACCTTGGCATGGCCACATCTTCCATGCCGTGCCGGTTTGTGGACATTCTCATGTAGAAGCTAATCCTCATCTCTCTCTTCAATTTCCTACCCTTCCTGATTTTCATCATCCAAGGATCTCTCAGGCTCCTCCATGTCTGCCTCTGGCATGGGATCCCCTCTTTGAAAGTGCCAGGTTATAAAGGACACCACAGATCACAACACCCTTTGTGAAAGGGACTGCAGAGCCACACATAGCAGTCCAAACATTGGATGCACACATTTCAGGATTGCAATGGTCTGCCCAATGATGGATCATGTTGGCCTATGCTCTGTGTTATACCTCTCCTCAGAGGCAGTCTGAGGACAATGAGTGGATGTTATGAGCCGACATTTGAGCAGGTACCTCATATCCCAAAGCAACCAGCCCTGTAACTGCTGAAGCCTTTTGAACACATGAGTTACGTGGGAGTGACTCAAGATGTATGAGTCATGGGAACTCCCAGGGCACTTGACTTAAGTGTGTGTGATGTGCTTCTGACGAACGCATACCAATTGAATGTTCCAAGAGTGGGACAATTCCCTGTCAGTGAACATCAGGGTCTATTGCCATGAAACTCTCAAAACATGTGTGCAATCAATTACATCCTGCATCCTAGAAAAAGCTGAGATATCTGTAAATCCCAGAAATCTAGCAGCCTGGCTAGCTTCATCAAGTGTAAACTTGATGCCTTCACTATGTGCCAAGAACTGTGAGATGCCGCATAGGTTATCCCTGCAATGATCCACAGGCAACAAGGTTGACCCCAGCAATGACCTTCAGGGACACTGACAGGGGGATGTCACCCCAGCCCATGGGGTGTTAGATCTTCCCATAGATTGTGGCAGATACATCAACTGCACTGTCCTCATCTACACATCTGGTCACCTCCTCAAATAATTCAATCAAATTTGTTAGATATGAGCTCTCTCTGATAAAGTCACGCTGACTAACCCTAACCAAGTCTTGTCTCTCCAAGTGAAGGTAGATTCTCTTTTTCAGAGTTTTCTCCAAAAGATTCCCTAACGTTGACTTAGAAACATAGAAACTGGAAGCAGGAGTAGGACATTTGGCCCTTTGAGCCTGCTCTACCATTCATTTTGATCATGGCTGATCATTGAATTCAATATCCTGATCCTCCTTCTCTCCATAACTCTTGATCCCTATAGCCCCAAGAGCTATATCTAATTTCTTCTTGAAATCAGACAATATTACAGAAAACATGAGTCACTATTTAAATAAGTGATGTCTTGCAGATAGTTTGATAGTGAAGGCAGCTGAGAAGACTTACCCTGGCAGAGAGGATGCATCCTGCACTGGATGGCACTTCCTGGGTGGGTGATAGCAACACTGGCCTTCTGGGCAATGGCCTTCCAGTTGGAGAGGTGAGTTGCTGTGCTTCTTTGAACCATTCCTGGGGTAGAGGACATGCAGCTGACCCGAACTCCTCAAATAAAGGCATCCGAAGCCCTGGCACTAAATACTGGTGCTGCCTTCTTCCTGAGGCTGCAAGCCTTTTCCCTCTGGGTTGCTGACAGTTTGGTAAAGACAGATGGTTAAATCTGGTGCTGGGACCTCTGAACCTGCCAACCCAGGGCAGGCAGATGAATCAGCTGTCAGGGGGTTTGGAAGGGAACTCACCTGTGCAAACATAATGAGGTTCCACACGCAGAAACTGGTGTGGGATTGTGCAATTCTGGTCAGCGGGACAGATACTGCTAGAGTTGCCCACTACTGCACTTAAAATCTCAAAATCGGAGAATTCCACCCAAGGTTATAAGATGACCAAGATTGGGAAAAAGTATTTCAGGGTGCACAACATTTCAAAGGCTGACATAGGGACGTTAGTGAGAAAAGATCCTGGCTCAGAAATCAGGAAGTAGAATTAATAAGGATGGAGATTAGGAATAGCAAGGGCCAGGAAAGGCTGGTGGGAGTTGGTTATAGGGCACCTAACAATAGTATTCCATTTGTTAGAGGGCATTTGTAACAAATGTAATGTAATAGCTGTAGGGCACTTTAATCTTCATATGGACTGGACCAAACAAATTAACAAAGCTGGTCTGGAAGATTAGGCTTTTCATGACAGATTCCAGTAACAGTAAGTTGTGGAACCATTAAGAATCTATTATTAAGAAAGTCTTATAAAAACCTTGTATGACTGGCACAAATCAACATGATTTTACAAAATGGAAATCCTGCTTGAGCTCTTTGCCCATGTAAGGAAGATAAAGGAGGAGCAATAAATGTAGTATACTTGAATTTCCGAAAAGCATTCTAAGAGGTGCCGCACAAAAGGTTATTATACAAGGTTATGGGCTCATGGAGTTGAGATGATAGTCCAAAGATGTGCGGGTTAGGTGGATTGGCCATGCCAAATTGCTCCTTAGTGTCTGGCGGACTAGTTAAATATGTGAGTTTGTGGGGATAGGGCCTGAGTGGGATTGTGGTTGGTGCAGAGTCAATGGGCTGAATGGCCTCTTTCTGCACTGTAGGATTCTATGAATCTATGATTCTATGATTCATGGAAAGAGGTTGATTAATGAATGGGAAACAGAGAGTAGATATAAATGGGGCATTTTCAATTAGTAGAATTGTACAAGGATCAGTGCTGGACCTCAGCAATTTACAATCTATATTAAAGATCTGGGTGAAGAGACAGAGAACAATGTATCTAGATTTTTAACAATGCAAAGTTAGAAGAAAGTGTAAGTTGTGAGGAAGACACAAAGAGGCTGCAATAGATATAGATAGGTTAAGTGAATGGGCAAAGATGTGGCAGATGGAGTAAAATGTGGGGAAGTATGAAGTTTTCACTTTGGTCATAGAGAGTTTATTTTGAAACCAATAAATGAAACCAATGAAACCAATAAATGGTGACGTTCAGTGCTTATACAAGAAACACAAGATGTCAATATGCAGGAAGAGCAAGCAATTAGGAAAGCAAATGAAAAGTTGGTCTTCCTTGAAAGGGCATCGGAGTAAGGCTAAAGAAGTCCTGGAACATTAGTACAGAGCTTTGTTGAGACCATACCTGGAATAATTGGCAGGATTTTACAGCCTCATTCGTCCCAAAACTGTAAAATCCAGCCCAAGGTCAATGGACCTTCCAAAGCTCTGCCCTCGCCCACTTCGATTCCCATGGTGGGTGGGGCAGTAAAATTCTGGCAATAGTGTGCAATTTTGGTCCCTACATTTAAAGAAGGATAAACTTACATTGGAGGCAGTCAAATGAAGATTTATTGGATCGGCCCCTGGGATGAGAAGGTTTTCCTATGATAAGAGACTGAATAAATTGGATCTATATTCTCTAGGGGGTGGAAGAATGAGAGCTGATCTCATTGAAATATTCAAGAATGTGAAGGGTAGATACTGAGACAATATTTCCCTTGACTGGAAAGTCTAAGACAAAAGGGTGCAGTCTCAGCATAAGGACCAAGATAAGGCAAAATGTCTTCACTCAAAAGGTATGAATTTTTGAAATCTGTACTCCACAGCATTGAGGAAGTACCATCATTGAACGTGGTCGATGCAGATTCGATGGGCCTTCTGCGTTGTGAGGATTTCATGATTCTATTATCAGGGTAATGTGGCTAAATTCAGGTAAACTTAGTTTTAGAAATGTTAAATATAAAACTTGGATTTTCAGCACAATGATATCAGGTAAGTATTGTGGTGGTCACTGTTAGGAATTACAGAGCTGAGAATCCAGATACTGAGGCAGACTGGTGTACAAAAAAAAATGTTTTTCTTTCTAAAAAAGAGAAAACTCCTTATAGTACTATGCAGACATCTCGAAGGATTTGAAAGGAAGAAAAGTAGGCTCCAATACAGTGCCACATAATTCTGATAAATTGCGTTGTTTTTTGTAATTATGATAAATCTAAAATTAATTTGTAGCTATTTTGTCCTTAATGTGATGCAGACATCTCCAACATGCTGTGACACTGAGTGAAATTTGAACTGTATTTATTATGTTTAGCTGTGCGACTGATGAAAACTGCACCATGACATGTTGCAGGCCAGGTTCTGCCATTACTAACATCACAAATTTAAATAACTTTCAATGCACCGTGTCAAAACTCTTGAGGGGTGGCAGGAGCAAGGGAGCTGCAGTTGTAATTAATTACAACTGTAAGTTAAAGCCATAAGAAAGCATGAACAAGAAAATATGGAATATGTCTTTGAAACAAATTCTCAGCAAAACAGTTTGGTTTTGCTAAACATGGTCTGATTGTTACAAGCATTTCATTTCGATATTGTTACTTCATTGCAAGTTTCCAAGCTACTCAAAAGTTCACAACAAAACGTATGCTTTATCAAAGCGCCCTGAGCAAAGAACTGGGTTGGGCTTAAACGAGCTGATTAAGATAAATGGACTAATACTGAGCACAACAGTAGAGTCCACTCTAGATTGCATAACAGTTCAAGATTACATCTAATAATTAGTATTGCTTTTTATCAGGTATATCTATTCCTGATTCTGTGCTAAGATTTTCTGCTGCATTTTACAGCACCTGAGGCTACAATATTGTTTTTCATCTGATACAAAGCATTTTATCTTATTGAAAACCAGTAAGTCTCAGGGGCTCGAATAAAATCTGCATTGTAACTATTGCCGTGTACCCAGTTGTTTGCGTAAGACACAAATCTACAGCAGCTCAAGCAGTTCAAGGAACACGAAAGGTTCTTCATCAGTTTAACAAATGCTAACTTCTCCTTAGTCCATTGCGAATATGTCAGTGATAATTGAGAGCATGTAGATTATGGTAACGCTACACTCAATGTGAGCATTGTTACGAGATAGAGCTGTAACACTAGGACCACGGGATTAGTGACTTTACCCTGAGGTGAAATAAACTGTTTAGTAATCTTGGTTAAAACACACACACCTATTGTACATGGTGAGTTCAACCGGTTCAGTCATTCCACCTAAGCAATGTATTTCTTTGTTCTCTCTTCCTTTTCTGAAGAGTTAATTCTCAATGATGTGGATATGCCAGTGTTGGACTGGGGTGGGCACAAGAAGTTGTCTCACAACACCAGTTGAAGTCCAACAAATTGATTTGGAATCACGAACTTTCAGAGCACTGCTCCTTCATCATGTGCGATTCTTACTGCTGACCCATAGCTACCAGGCATATTAGATTGACTTTCACAACTCAAAATGCTGAGGTTTGAACGTATAGCTTTTAGGATTCCAATCCAGGACTTATTAATGACTTTTATAAAAGTTCAATAAATATTGGTATTTTGAAAAGATCAAATCCTTTTGAAAATACATATTGGCCTCGACGCACTGGTCTCCAGATCGTCAAGGACCACACATACCCCCAAGGATGTTCTTAGGGATCCCGCAGAAGTCCGGACACAAGGAGTAGGATTTTTTCAGCCTCATCATCCCGAAACCATAAAATCCCACCCAAAGCCAACGGACATTTCCATTGTTCGCTCCTCGCCCACTCCAATTCCCTGGAGGACGGAGGGGTAAAAGTCTGGCCAAGGGTTGAATTTCTCCCATGTCACCTGCCTTGAGAATCATAGTGGGTGAAACAGAAAATTGGGCGGACCATTCAGGGATCCATTGAGCTCAGACAAGAACTTCTGGTCTTGGGACACATGCTTGGCCAGACAATCCTGCTCCATGACTATGGGAATTGCCCAGTAAATTTTAACTTCCAAAGGGAAATCTTGTATTCCCAAGACCTTAAGACCATAAAGCATAGGAGCAGAATTAGGCCATTTGGCCCACTGGGTCTGCTTCACCATTCAATCATAGCTGATATTTTTGTCATCCCCATTCTCCTGCCTTTTCACCATAACCCTAATCCCCTTATTAATCATGAATCTATCTATCTCTGTCTTAAAGACACTCAATGACCTGGCCTCCGCAGCCTTCCGGGGCAAAGAGTTCCACAGATTCACCATTCTCTAGCTGAAGAAATTCCACCTCATCTCTGTTTTAAAGGATCGTCCCTTTAGCCTGAAGTTGTGCCCTCTTGTTCTAGATTTTCCTACTAATGGAAACATCCTCTCCATGTCCACTCTATCCAGGCCTTTCAGTATGCTATAAGTTTCAATAAGATTCCCCCCTCATCCTTCTAAACTCCAACAAATACAGATCCAACATCCTCAACCGTTCCTCCTACGACAAGCTCTTCATCCCAGGGATCATTCTTGTGAACCTCTTTTGGACCCTTTCCAAGGCCAGCACATCCTTCCTTAGATATGGTTCCCAAAACTTCTCACAATACTCCAAACCAGAGCCTTAAACAGCCTCAGAAGTACATCGCTGCTCTTGTATTCTAACCTTCTCAACATGAATGTTAACATCACATTTGCCTTCCTAACTGCCGACTGAAACTGCACGTTAACCTGAAGAGAATCTTGAACAATGACTCCCAAGTCCCTTTGTGTGTTTGATTTTCTAAGCATTTCCCCATTTACAAAATAGTCTATGCCTCCATTCCTCCTTCCAAAGTGCATAACCTCACACTTTTCCACACTGTATTCCATCTGCCACTTCTTTGCCCACTCTCCTAACCTGTCCAAGTCCTTCTGCAGCTTCTCCTGCTTCCTCAATACTACCTGTCCCTCTATATATTTTTGTTTCATCTGCAAACTTAGCAACAGTGCCTTCAGTTCCTTCTTCCAAATCGTTATTGTAAATTGTGAAAAGTTGTGATCCTAGCACTGACCCCTGAGGCACACCACTAGTCACCGGCTGCCATCCTGAGAAAGGCCCCTTTATCCCCACTCTCTGCCTTCTGCCCATCAGCCAATCCTCTATCCATGCCAGGATCTTACCCTTAACACCATGGGCTCTTAACTTATTTAATAGTCTCCTAAACAGCTTCATGTCAAAGGTAACTTCTGGAAATCTAAATAAATCACATCCACTGGTTCTCCTTTATCTAACTGTCTTTTTACCCCCTCAAAGAACTCTAATAGATTTGTCAGACATGACCTCCTCTTGACGAAGCCATGCTGAGTCCTATTTTATCTTGCACTCCCAAAGTACTCTGCGATTTCATCTTTAATAATGGACACTAAAATCTTGCCAATGATCAAAGTCAGGCTACCTGGCCTACAATTTCCCATCTGCAGCTTCCCTCCCTTCTTAAACAGTGATGTTACATTTGTTACTTTCAAGTCCTCTGGGACCCTCCCTGCCTCCAGTGATTCCTGAAAGATCACCGCCAATGCCTCCACAATTTCCTCAGCTATCTCTTTTCGAACCCTGAGGTATAGTCTATCCGGTCCAAGTGATTTATCCACCTTCAGATCTTTCAGTTTCCCTAGAACTTTCTCCTTAGTTTTGACCACTACACTCACCTGTGCTCCCTGACTCTCCAGGAGCTCTGGCATCTCGCTGTTGTCTTCCACCATGAAGACTGATGCAAAGTAACTATTCACTTCCTCTACCATTACTTTGTTTCCTATTATTACTTCTCCAGTTTCATTTTCCAGTGGTCCAATGGCTATTTTTGCCTTTCTCTTACCTTTTATATTTTGAAATAAAAACTCTTCCTATCTTCTTTTATTTTATTAGCTGGCTTACACTCATATTTCATTTTCTCTCCCACCTCTGACCATCCAAAAAAGTCCAAATCTAAGTAAGTGTCAAAAACATCAGATAATTCTGACTTGCTGACCTAGATAATCACATCAGGAAACATTAGACAAGAAAATCCTGGTCTAATTCTTGGTTAACTATATATACCATCTGGTTCACAAACGCCCTTCAGGGAAGGAAATCTGCCATCCCTACCAGGTCTGGCCTACACATGACTCCAGAGCCACAGCAATGTGGTTGACTCTCAACTGCCCTCTGACAAGGCCAAGCAAGCCACTCAGTTGTTCAAGAAGGCCACCATCACCTTCTGAAGGGAAAATAATATCGGACAATAATTGCTGACCAGCCAGTTACACCCATGTCCCACAAATTAACTTTTAAAAAAACCTTGACAATATCCCCAATCTTCCAACTCTCTTTCCCTCACTGCAATTCAGACTGACTTGCCCCATCACTGGACTGCATCCTTTGACCCGACCTGACTAGCCTCTACCACCCAACTCCCCCACAACTTGACTTAAATTGACTAACCTCTAACCTGACAAGCCCCCCTGACCTGATCGCCTGCTCCCTGACCCACCTGCTATTTCACCCATCTCATTCATTTCGTCTACCTGCCACCCCAATGACACGCTGTTCAGTTGCCACCCTACCCAGCTGCCGACCTTCCCACATACCTCACCCTCCTACCCCCTTACACATTCGTCCATTCACTCATTTGTGAACACGATGGGGGCCTTTACCCACTTAACAGAATGTGGCAGATGGTGGCGTAATAAGGTAAGTGTGCTTTCTGCACCAATACTCTTAGCTGCTCCCTGCGAGATTTCCTATGCTGAGAGAATTCTGCAAGATCATAGATCAGAGATTAGACGCTTTTCCAATAGAGGCAGGTAATTGAGTAGTTTTCTGTCTGATCAGCATCGGACACAGTTCCAACTCTGATCAGAAATTTAGGGTCCGTAATCATGGTAATCATTTAGCTGCTCTTGATCAAATCTACATGAGTAACAGGAACCTGATATTGCAAATGTTTGCCCTCTCCGTACATTCATCAGCTATGCCTATTCTCCTAGCTCAGTCTGCAGAAAGCCAACTAAACAAAATCACTTCAACTTTACTTAACCTGTTTCTAATGTTCCATTCCAGGAATAAGGTTGCCTTACTGGAAGTCGAGGGGGGTTACAGCTGGAGATATTAGACCTGACCACTTTCAATTTAATCACTTTTGGCAGTTTGAATAATGTAAACATCTCCAGTTGAGTATTTGGATCATACCAGATACTTGGGCAAATTCAAAACCAGGGATAAAAAGCATCTTATTTCGCAAATCATGACATGAATCTAAAAATGTTCACGCAACTAGAACCCATTCACAATTGAACTTTCGATTTAAGAAGTATTTCTGGGCAAGTTTTGAAAATGACAGTTGAATTCGAAGACAACATTAATTATTTCCATTTCATGTACATTTTGTCCTCGTGTAGCTACCAATTGAAATTAGATCGCAACTTGAACCACATACAAGGATAAATGTTATTTAATGCCCTGCTTTCAAAAGTAGAATGTAAGTTTTTTAATTTTTTTAAAGCTTTTTTTAAGTTTTTAAGTTAGACTTACATTAACACTGCAATGAAGTTACTGTAAAAAGCTTAGGGTTTTAATTATTCTTACTTGGCAGTTTCCGTTTTCAATTTGAAATGTTTTTCATTGTTTGTTTTTATGTTTCTTTATTGATTAAATCATTTCTGTATGTAGAAGATGCACTTTTTTTGGGATGCGCACACTTTTCACTTGTAACGGGTTTTCAGAACCACCTCAACACAATAACTGATGAACAGAATGAGGCAGGTTGACAATTCTCCCAGACAGGCTGCCTCACTAATGCAGCATAAAAGGGGTAGATCTTTTCCATTCCAATTCTCTTCCTGCACCTAGTGATGCCCTAAGGCAGATTTCCATCTGTTTTCATATCTAGTAATTTCCGGAACAGACCGCTAGTCTGTCACCAGGGGCTTATCACTTGAGGGGTGGAGGTGTGGGAGGTGGGGTGGGTGTGGCGGGGCGGGGGGGGGGGGGGGTTAGTGGGGGAGGGTACGGGGGGGGGGCGAAGGTTGGTGGGGAGATTGCGGGGGAGGGGGAATACCACAGAATTCCAATACTCCACAACAAGCATAGCTGACCAAGCGTCTCTTCCCTCTTATCACCAACTATTGGCTTTTTGGGTCAATTTGTAAGTTGCCACTCAGCATGTTTGGCCATTTTTTGAAAGCACCTTCCTTGCTATCAAATACTGCGGTGGGACTCCAACCCAGAGCACCTCAATCAGAGGTGGTTATCCTACCCATTGTGACACAAGACCTGAGGTAGATCAGTTACTGGACTATAATTCTTCCAATTAGCTCTAGTTAAACCTGGTTTGGCCCATGGTTTTCAATTTCTAGTCAATCAGTAGCCCCTTGTACACTTGAGGTCCATAAAATTTGCCTACACCTACCTGTACCTCAGCTCTGAAGCAGATTGTGTCCAAATGTAGCATGACCTGAACAATATCTGGGTTTGGGTTGATAAGTGGCACACAAATATCAGGCAATGACCATCGCCAACAAGAGAGAATCTATCCATCTCCCCATGACATGCAATGGCATTATCATCACTGAATCCCCCAGTATCAAAATTCTGGGGGTTACCATTGACCAGAAACTGAACTGGACTAGCCATATAAATACTACAAGAATGGGTCAGAGGCTTGGAATTCTGTGGCAGCTAACTCACTCACTGGCTCCCCAAAGCCTGTCCACCATCAACAAAGCACAAGTCAAGAGTGTGATAAAATATATTCCGTTTGCCTGGATCAGTACAGCTTCAACAACAGCTTTGATACCATCCAGGATAACACTGCCCGCTTGATTTACATTGTATCTATAAACATTCAATCCTTCCATCACTGATGCATAGTAGCATAGTAGATGTACTATTTATAACATAAACTGCAGGAACTCACTAAGATGTCTTAGAAAGTACCTTCCAAACCCATATCCACTACCATCTAGAAGGACAAGGACAGAAGATACGTGAGAACACCACCACCTGGAAGTTCTCCTCCCAGCCAATCACCACCTGACTTGGAAACATATCGCCATTCTTCCCTAACAGCACTGTGGGTGTACCTACATCACATGGACTGCAGCAATTCAAGAAGACGACTCAGCACCACCTTTGCAGAGGCAATTAGAGATGAGCAAGTCCAGTTAGCGATCCTGTGAAACAATGTTTTAAAAAGCTGTGATACCAAAGCTGATACTCTGACAGAGCGTCATCCAGACTTGAAATGTTGGTTTGATTCTCTCTCCACAAACATTGTCAGGCCTGCTGAGACATTCCAGCATTTTCTGTTTTTGTTTCAGATTTCAGATCTGCAGAAATTTGCTCTTACTAAAGATGATGAATGTGCTAGTTCTTATCTAGATAGCCACTTGAACAGACTGGGAATAGAGGGGTACAAGCAGATGGTCTAGTTAGGAACACATGCTTGCAGGGCCGAAGGGCCTGTTCCTGCGCTGTATCGTTCTTTGTTCTTTATTCTTCTGTGAAGTGCATTGTGACATGATTAAAACTTGCCCATTCTCCTGTTTGATTGATATTACAGTGATTGCCTGTGATTGCCTGAAATGAGCTGGTACCATAGAAAGTATTCCTCTTCATAGCCACAGATAAAACAATGCAGGCAGATGTGTGTGACTGCAGATCCTCATGTAATCTGTGACAGAGCTGCCTTATGTTCTCTAGAGGAACAGAATTCTTCTGTATATTTTGTGGGCATGAGGAGAAGTTGTCTCATCTAGTGTTAGAGTTATTTTATAACTCTTCTTTGTTAAATCCTGTGATATTTCTCCTCCTAGATGATGAGGAAGGGGTGCTATCGTAGCAAACGTCATACCAGTCGAATGCAGTGAGAGGCTAGTCCATGTCTATGTAGAAAGAATAGCAAAAAGTTGCAAAAATGTCTTCCACTGCACAAATCGCTAGGCAAATTCTTCTCAGTCTTGCGGTTCAGAGATTTCTTACATGTACATTGCAAGAAGTTTCTCATAACAGATAGGACATCCCAAAGAAATGTAACGTCCAGGTGATTTCTGCAGCAACAAGGTCCCAAGGAATGGGTACGGATCTGAGAAGTAACAGCTGATTCACATTCTCTGGAGGTGAAAGGGAGAATAATGCAGGCATGTTACTTTACAAGGACAGAGTGGCTGAATATCAGGAAGAGTTTCTGCTGGACAAAAGCATAAGGGGAGATGGGAAAGGATTGGATTCATGACTGGAGTGAGTGCAGCCTGGTGGGATGGTTGGCTTTGTTGGAATTGGGAAGGGTGTAGAGGCAGAACCAACCAAGTAGATAGTCTCAATCTTGTGGCTAAAGAGCACAATGGTTGGAAGAGAAGATGAAGGGGATAGAGGTTTAAAGAGACAGTTGGCAATTCAGAAAAGACGTTAGGAGATGTATTTCCTCTCCAGTACGATTCATGGGTAGAGGGCAAAGCTGATGATTCTTGATGTAATCCAGCCAGTTCTGGTGAAGAATGGCTAAACCAGTTTTGTGTCAGTATGCATGAGTCTGCACTTGAGGGAGAAAGAGTGGAGGCTATACCAGGGGAACACTGCGAACAAGTAAACATTTTCCAGTAATCTATATTGGCAGACAGAAATTCTGGTTGAAGCTCCAAACAGCAAAAATTATCTTCAGTTTTCCAACAACAACTTACATTTATATAGCATCTTTAACATGATAGAACACCCCAAGGCACATCACTGGATTAATTATCAAATAAACCTCAATACTCAGCCATCTACTTAGATATTAGGATAGGTGACCACAAGCTTGGTCAAAGATAGGTTTTAAGGGGCGTCTTATCTCAGCTTCAGATATTTTAACTGAAATGGTTCCCCAATGCAATGCCAGTTTTTGAGATAGCACCAGCTATTCTGTTCATACAACAACTTGTGGTGAAAATGCCTTCATTAATCAGGTTTAGTAACTTCAAGTAATTGGTTGGAGATCTTGGGCGGAATATTGGCAGGGGGGGACAGACAGGGAGACAACTCTCCCCTTCCTGGAAGTAAAGTCGGAATGGAGCCAACCCACTCCACTCCAGCCCACCCCAATCCAATGGACTGGTAGCTCCATCAGGCCTGGCAGCACCAAGTGCACTATAGTGAACACTGGCAGGACTGCAACCAGGAAGGAAAAGAATGCCCACGGATTCCTAGGATTGGCAATGTCTTTCAAGGAATGGGAGTTTGAATTCAAGCCAGAAAAATAGCATAAATAAGTGGTTTAAAAGTAGCCCAAATAAAATGATTCTGAGTGGCAAGAAAGCAAGATCTTACATCCACCATTTGGACCAACAAAAATCTGAATGCAGCCAGCAGAGAAGACAAGTCCAGTTCTATGGGCGGGTGAAATCAAGGCAGAGGAAATGGAGGTGGGTCAAATTGGTACTTCATAACAGAATTTTAGTCTGAAATCCACTAGAATAAATACAGCCAAAAGACTTCAAATTTAAACCATGAGATTTCATATCGCTGAATAGTGTTGTGTGAAAAACTTTTAAAAATCAGAGTAGAATAGCAGCATGCAGCCTGCGCCATTTTAAAGCTTATGAATTGGGATTTTGTAAGGATGCTTCTGTGTCTATACAATTTCCTATGTGTGGATGGCTTAGAAATATAATGACCCGGCCGCCACCACTTTCAGGTACTAAAGGAACAATCGAGCATCCAAATATATGGGATGGACATGTATATTTATTATGAGACTGAAGTATGGTGTCCACCATATTGTTGAAGGCAGAAAAAGAAGCCTGTGCCTCACATAAGCATTTGGTCCTGTATGTACATGTAGAAAGGGGGTCCTTATATTTAAGGTCCTTTATTAAAAATTGAGTTACACCAAGCAAAGCCAGTCTATAGTCACTGTTATGATGTAGAGAAACACAGCAGTCAATTTGCATACAGCAAGGCTGCACAAGTAGCAATGAAATAAATAACTAAATTACCTGTCGCAGATAAATTGCTACGTGATCCATCCAAAAGACTAAGACAGCTCCACAGGTACAATGGGCACAAGGGAGCTAAGGCAAGTAAATAAAATTCGACATCGCCAGCTCACCAGAGAACAAGCTGTTGACTTTGAGGGTCCAGGTCCCAAAACACAGCTTTCGGGTGAATGGCAAGAAGTGTTACAGGCACTGAGCAACTTGGCAGTGAGCTTAAGCACAATGGCTCACATTAAGGGTCTGGTAAATATTGTCCACCTAAAGGCTTGGTCTAATGGTGAATTCATGAAGAGGAAAAGAGTCAGAAGTGCTGGTCCTCTATTTCTATATGTACAGGAAGGAGATGCCGGGGCAGTTATTTTTTGAAACCACGGGCTTCTCTGATCTCGCTCGTCCCACCACCACTGACATCATGAGCAGAGAATTTAGTGCTCAGCCTAAATTCCATTCACTGCATCGGGACTGGAGAATCCCAGCCGTGGGCGAGGTTGGAGAATTCCTGATTTTCGTCCCATTGATTTTGAATTGATTTGTGGTGAAAGTTTCTCTGTGTCTAATGGTTTGGAATAACTGCAATTTGCTGAAACTTTGATAGGCTTCAGAACCTAACAATAAATTTTACTCCCATCACATCCCACAGTGTAACATTGACACTGCAACTATGGTCACAGGCCAGTGCAAATATCTAGATATTTCATACACCAGTGTCCTTGGTTTTTCACAGGAATCATCCACTTGATAACTTGCAATGATTTCTTTTCTATTAACAGTAGTGAATAAAACATATGTCTTGGCGATTTGTTTTGAAAATATCCTGGTAAAACACGTGACATAATCTACTGACCCTTGGCTATAGCTTACTCTGTGACAATAATGCGTTCATTAAAATATGATTTCCTTCTGTCTATTTTTGTATCCATATAATTTACTACAAACACAGGAAAGAGCATCGTATTTAACAATAAATGTTCCCACACATTAGTTCAGTTGTAACAGCATCAGACTAATTGCTTCATCTTAGGAAATATCCTGTGAGAAAGGTAGGGAGAGTCCCTTTTCAGTGAACTCAATTCAAGGTCATCCAACAAGCTTTTCAAAGACTGAGGTCAGCAACAATATATTCTTATTTAGGTCACTGTGATTTGCCAAGAAAAGTTGCTCTTAAGAGGAATAGGATCTCACTTCATCCAGAAATACATGACAATGAGAGTTTGAACACATTAGGGCAAATATTATTTCGAAATGAGACAAAAGGGATTTCAACAGAAAGTGTCTGTATGCCTTTTAAGTTTATTTATTATTGTCACAAGTAGGCTTCTATTAACAGTGCAATGAAGCTACTGTGAAAATCCCCCAGTCACCACACTCCAGACCTTGTTCAGGTACACTAAGGGAGACTTTAGAGTAGCCAATACACCTAACCAACACATCTTTTAGACTGTGGGAGGAAACCCACACAAACACAGGGAGAATTTGCAAATTTCACACAGTCTCCCAAGCCAGGAATTGAACCTGGGTCCCTGGCACTGTGATACAGCAGTGCTAACCACTGTGCCACCGTGCCACCCTTTGCCTCCTTAAAAGCTCAAAATGGTTAAAGGATTGTCAATAGTTTGACCTTCCATTCTCTCTATCTGGGAGTAACATGTCGTTGTGTAATGATCAGGAACATATTATGAAAGATATTTCAAGATTTGAATAGTATTTGAATGCTAGTAGTGTTGCAGATTAAAATCATGAATCCTATTACCTCATAAATGGCTCTTGGGTGCTTTCTACACATATCAAATATACAAAATATGATGGGGAGAGAAAAGCTGTTTTTATTTTGTCAAATCCAAATCCAAGAGCAAAATTCAAGTCTCATAGTCATAACTGGCTAAATTATTTTGAGAAAGTGGAGTAAGGATACCACGCACAGTTTGAAAGTATGAAGTATTAATGTTCACTTTAGATCCCCATTGTTTGAGGATGCGAGTAGCATGGTTGAATGATGAAAAAGCAGCTTTCCCATGTCGATTTGCAGGCACTTCATTAGTTGGCCTAATCATGATGACAGCTAATATTCATGTCAGCTTATAATAAAGGCCACCCCATTCGACTGTGCACGGTGCCAGAACTAGATGCTTTGAGATGAATGGTACCTGAAAATGAGTAAATAATGCGTAGAAACAGGTAGACAAAGCTACAGAATTAAATCGGCTTTTTCATGAGTTCAAAATAATGAAGAAAATGCAGGGGAATCCCAATGATTCAGAAATTATTGTTCCAAAATTTGTAGTTCTCCATGACAGGGTATAAAGTTAAGTCTGCGATGTTTGAGCCTTTCAGTTACTGTTCAGTAAGGAGACACAAGTTCTGCTTCTTCATAAAATATCTTTATTTCTTTGATCCAACTTCATACACAATTTTCCGACAACAACTCAGTGTCACCTGTGGCCCCTTTATATATCAGTGACTTCTATTGAATAATTGACATCAAATTAGGATTTAATTGGAAGGTCGGTTAAACCATTCCTAACATACTAACATGGATTTTCTACATAATGTTTACATCTCTTATCTCCCTTGGTGGATTGTTGCATATTTCCACTTTTACATCTCAATTTAGGAACTCAAATTTCAACTAGGCCATCTCAATTGGTCTTTAACACGGAGAACCATGGAAAGTCAAAGGATAACATTGGTGATTGTCATGTTGCTCCTTGTTTACAATTAAAAAACAGCGTAGCGCTTAGAAACAGGTCAATCCTAGAATACAGATCATAATCTGTTGTGTATAAGAACATAAGAACTTAAGAAATAGGAGCAGGAGTAGGCCATCTAGCCCTTCGAGCCTGCCCCGCCATTCAATAAGATCATGGCTGATCTGTCGTGGCTCAGTTCCACCTTCCCGCCCTCTCCCCATAACCCTTAATCCCCTCTCTTATCAAAAACCCATCAACCCGCGTCTTAAAAATATTTAGCGAGGCAGCCTCCACCACTTCAACGGGCAGAGAATTCCAGAGATTCACCACCCTTTGAGTGAAGAAGTTCCTCCTCAACTCCATTCTAAACCGCCCCCCCCTTTATCTTGAGGCTGTGCCCCCTAGTCCTACTGTCTTTTTTGAGTGGGAAGAGTCTCTCCACCTCTATTCTATCCATCCCATTCATCATCTTATACATCTCAATGAGATCTCCCCGCATTCTTCTAAACTCCAACGAGTACAAGCCTAGTTTATTCAGCCTCTCCTCATAGCCCAACCCCCTCAACTCCGGTATCAGCCTAGTAAACCTCCTCTGCACTCCCTCCAAGGCCAAAATATCCTAATCCTTAGTTTGGAGAGATACAACGTATGGCATCTTGAGCTCCAAGGGCTCCTTAAACAGATCTCAGTCATTGCTGGAATCCTTCTATTATTTCTAGAATGCACTCTAACATAATGGTGAAGAAATTCCAATTGGACAGATAAATATGGAAACCTAACAGGATTCAGCCTTCTGCCTCGTCAGGCTAGGGTTGATGCTCTGATTGCCAGTTCTGTGTTAAGCATCTTCAGGTGTGGCACAGGAGCCCCACTCAAGACCAGCAGTCTCTGTTGCAATTGCTGCAGAGGAAGACATTGTTGGAGAAGGTGCACAATTGTTTTCTTTTTGTTTGATTGCTTGGTTTGATGATTCCATCCACTTGTTAAGCAGAGGTCCAAAGCTCCAATCACCTATTGAAGCAGATGGACTAAGCTTTTACTAATCAGGGGCTACTCAACTAGAGGTGGGCAGTGGATGACCATTGTCGGAGTCAGCCCATGATATCCACTTTCTACTCCAATCAAATTGGGTCTATCACATGTAACTGCCATCTCCCATGCCCTGCAGCAAAACTGCAATGTCCTCTCTAGGGCACATGCCCGGGGAAATTTATGCAGAACCTGCTATCTAAACAGGAATCCACCTCTGGTCATCCCTGGCTGAGCCCAAAGGCCCAAAGGATTGCAAAGCTTTACATTTAGCGCCTACTTGGTTCCAAGAGTTGCCAGGCAGATGACATGTTTTGACATTAATCCACCTTTGGGTTCCACTCCAAACTTTTTTGTCAGGATTTACTTCCTTACCTCTCAACTTTCCCGAAGCATCCAGCTATATTTATGAGTTTGGTTCATGAGGGCCAGTGAGTGTCCATGTGCCGAGGGATGGTACATTGCATGTCTGGGAGCCAAACCTCTGCTGAGTTCCACTGAAGCTCAAGCCTGGGATCATGTGAGACCCAGTTACCATGTGTTGCCACACAAGAGGAACAGCTGAAGACTCGGCAATGGAGAGGCTGTGTACTGAAAGAATGAGACCTACACATTTGGTTTTCTTTGTCACATTGCTGTCAGCCAGTTGTGTCAGCTGATAGGGGATGCAAATTAGCAACAAAAGCAGAAAGCATGCTCACTCTTTTCACCTGCACACGACACGCACCACATCGACCAGCCAGACACACAAAACCTGACAGTCACACCCCATTTATTTGCAATTCACTTAATTGCAATTCCTATTTTAGGGCCTCTAAAATCAACATTTTATTTTCCTATATAGGGCAGGTCGGTGACCTTGTTAATTAAAGTTGATGGGCATTTCGCTAAAGAGAACCATCTCAAGTAATGGCAACATTAGGTTAATGTGAATATAATGGGGAGAGTGCAGGAATGCACATGAAAAAGCATTCAACTCAAATAAACAGCAATGTGATATGTCGGTGACACAAGTTTAAAAATGCCACCTGCAACTAATGCACTGGTCACATCCCCGAGATCTGCAGGTCGTAAAAAATCTGGGTAATAGTATATTCTATCCATCCAGCTGCCCCTATCTAGTGGTTCTTTTATTTGGTTTATAAGCTATGAATTAGATTCACTAAAAGCAAAGGTTAAACAGTAGCATATGGTCAGTGCAGCAGATTTAACTTGGCTGTTGAATTTCTAACTTATATCTCCTCAGCTCCACAAAAATAACACAACACTCTTTTAGCAATACCAAACCCAAGCCAACATAAAAATTAGAAATAGGATTTTGTCAACTCTCCTCAAAGTCTCTATGAACCAGCTCCACACAGCCTGCAGCATAACAAGATCTGATTAGTTAACATAGAAACTAGAAGCATGAGTAGGCCATTCGGCCCTTGAGCCTTCTCTACCATTCATTTTGATCATGGCTGATCAATATCTTCATTCCCCCTTTCCTCCCATATCCCTTGATCCCTTAAGCCCTTAGAGCCATATCTAAGTTCTTGAAATCAGACAATGTTTTGGCCTCAACTACATTCCGTGGTAGTGAATTCCTCACATTCACCTCCCTCTGGGTGAAGAAATTTCTCCTCACTTCAGTTCTAAAAAGTTTACCCCTCATCCTCAAACTATGATCCCTAGTTCTGGACTCCCCCACCATTGGGAACATTCTTTCTGAATCTACTCTGTCTAAACCTGTTAGAATTTTATAAGTTTTGATGAGATCCCTCTCAATCTTCTGAATTTAAGATTAAAATAGATGACAAAATATATTTGTCTCCTTAACACACAAAATCCTTTATGTAAAGCACGCAGATTGACTGGTCAAAGACACACTTCAAGTTAGTGCCTGTGGACTTCTCCCCCGAATTGCCCCAAACAATTGTCACATAAGAGTTTCCAAACTCCAGTCCCAAAACGCGCTTAATACTTTCAATTAGTGGTTTCCATTGCAAAATCCACTGCAGGATTTTCAAATGACACTTTTAAACAAAGCTTCCACTCCAGTTTTAACAATGTATGCAGTCCAGGATTTTATACCTCTCCATTCAAGAATCCTTTCTCTCAACTGACTTCCACTCTTACACAAACTGTGACATCCAGATAATACCGTCTCCCCAATTACTTTAAAATTTGTTTCACAAACAATCCAAACATTAGGATTACTTTAGAAACCTTCCTCTAGCTTTAAATTGGCTGATTCCTTCTCAGTTTTGCCTGTGATGCCCATATCGTGTTCTATTTCCAGGTTTCTAAACCAGATGTCCTCCAGTTCGTCTGGAGCTTGATTTCTTGTGCATTACTCAATTGTGCAACTTTTCCTGCTTCGAGCAGAGCTGAAAGATATTCCCTCCCTGGTTTTCCATCTGCAACTGCCCTAGCTCCCTGTTAAGAAAAAGTAAAAAGAAAGGAAGGTTTTCTTTAATGTGCAAGACCCCAGTTGCTAAGCAACCACTTATCCTTCTCTAGACTTTTATTTACTTTTCATGCTGTAACCTTTTGCAAGCACAATTGAATCACAGTTGGAATTGAACCAGCCCCCACACATACAAACACCTTTGTCCAGCACAAATCTAACCATAGGTCCCTTCCAGGCACAGAGGCATTAAATTAAACCCACCTCATTAAACTTACTAAATTATACCTTATTTCTAATGTTTGCCCAGATGTTGAGTCTGTGTATGGTTTGCTTCATTTATGCAAGGAGTTCATTTTAAGACATTTCTGCCTCTGAAATTACACTTAAATGCTAGTCTGGAGGGGTTAACTAAACTGACCATATTTTAAAGCTAACTTGACCACACTTTAAAACTCAGGAGGCATGCTGGGTTAGCTGGAAAATTGACTGCATTTTTTAAAAGTACAGCGCAAGCAAAAGCAGGCCTTTTTATAAAGTTTTTCATGAACAACATCTGCAAGGCCACAAGATAAGGATTGATATATTGTGAAACTGTGTGTTCAGCTAGCAGTCTGTTTTTGAGAATGGTTCAATCTGTTTTGAGTTCTGCTTTAATCAGTATGGGACTTGCAGCCAGTCTCTCTCTCTCTCTCTCTAGTTTTTCTCTGTTCGCTTTTGTAATGATTTAATTTTAAGTTCTGTTCAATGAAAGAAATTCATCATATCAGTGCAGTTTTCGTCTATCCAAAGAATGACCCTACACCATATAAATATAAATCCCTTAAAATTATCTTTGGTTTCATACCAATAGCTTAAAAAGAAAACCACAGATCTACAGAGCACAGTAAAAGCAAAAGGATAAGCCAGCAAGTTTTAAGAGAAAATAAACCCTTTTCAGTCAGATCGCTAGCTTCTTGCACAGGAATGAATTGCTGCTGTTGTAAAAGTTCCTGATTTTTTTTAAAAGGAAAACTGCAGAGTACAGAAAAATCTGCACAGTTTAAAGGCAGAAATCACTGCAGTGGCTTTTCAATGATTCAAAGAATCCTACAGTTTAGAAGGAGGTCATTCAGCCCATCAAGTCTGTACTGACTCTGACAGAGTATCTCACCCAGGCCTCCTCTCTGTAACCCCACATATTTACCATGGCTAATCCCCCTAACCTACACATCTTGGGACACTAAGGGGCAATTTAGTATGGCCAGTCTACTGAAGCTGCACAACCTTTTGACAGTAGGAGGAAGCCAGAGCACAAGGAGGAAGCTTATGCAGACAAAGGGAGAATGTGCAAACTCCACTCAGGCAGTCACCCCCAAGGCTGGAACTGAACCCGGGTCACTGGCACTGTGAGACAGTAGTGCTAACTACTGTGCCACCGTGCCACCCATTAAAATGGCAATAGCTTCAAATGCTCGCATTCTAAAATAAGGAGAGCCGATTTTATGCTACACTAAAGCAGGGATATAGCCAACTTCAAGCCCAATGCAGCACAGTACATTCTCTACCTAATTTAATACATTTGTTGCTAAAGTTGAGGAGCCAAAAATCTCCCCAGCAGCACAACTCTAAAAGAGACAAGGGGAAGTCAACTGTGTCCTCAACAGCCTGACTGAAAATAAATAGTTACTGCACTGATAACCTTAATAAAATTTAAAGCTGCAACTACCAGCAAAAAAAACAAGCACGGACAGAAAATTAAAAGAACCAGACGCATTTTGGACAAGGAAATGACTAAACCAGACACAAGAGTGGGAGTCTTGGGGAAGGCGATTTCCAGTTTACCAGAAGCTCACAGGATTAAATAAGGTATCAGAAAACATTGACAAGTTTTTATTCATCTTTATTTTTCCTCCTTCACCGCTTCACTCGCTTGCTGCCCGGTTGTTCTCTCAGTTTTGCTCTCAGTTGTTGCCGCCTCTTCTTCGCCTTCCTGCCCAGCAGCCAGATCACCTCCTGGCCCTGGCTCCTTGCCCGCTTTCCAGAGCCACCCGTCCAGCTCTGCAAGCTGCTCACTTTAGCACTCTACCTCCATTGGTTTATTGCATCTGAAGTACTCCACAGCCAATGTGTAGATCAGTACTCATCAACATTAGATGAGATGCTAAAATCTTTGGACAGAATTTTTAAACTCCAAATTGTGGAGAGAGCGCAGGTCTTAGAAAAAGTTCTAGCCCAATAAAGCGCCTCGGGCAACAAAAGACTCCCATGTTGAGTCAGCAAAGACTCCAGAGTAACAGAAACAGAAGCAAGGGAGAAAACATTTAAGTAACCCCAAGATGGTTGCCGACATGTCATTGCAATGAAATGCACAAATTAAAAAGATTAACGCGGATGCAATAAATGGCCCAGAAGCAATTGATATATTTTAAAAAATAGAAGATTCTGACGTGGTACACAAACTGCAACAGCAGATAGCAGTGAGGAGCGAGCAGGCAAAATGGGCCACTTAATTAGCACCCCAAGCACAAGCATTCACTAAATCCACCACTGATTCACAGCATGTGTATCATCTACAAGAGGAGCTGCAGGGACTCAATAAGGCTCCTTTAACAGCACTTGCCAAACCTCAACCACTACTGTCTAGAAGGACAAGGGCAGCAAAAACATGGGAATGCTAACATCTGAAATTTCCCCTCACCATCCTGACTTGGAAATATATTGCCATTATGTCTCTGAGTCAAAATCCTGGAACTCTCTTCCTAACAGCACTGTGGATGTACCTACACCATGTGAACTGCAGACGTTTAAGAAGGCAGCTCACCATCATCTTCTCAAAGGCAGTTAGGGATGGGCAATAAATGTCCTCCTAGCCAATGATGCCCACATCCCACTAATATATAATATTTAAAAAAAGCTGTGAATGAAATAAATCTATCCAAAGTAACTCAAAAGAAGTAAAACGTGCAAAACGTAAATGAAGCTGTTCTACAAGAAAATATTTGCATCAAAATTGAACTGGAAGATTTGGAGCTCAAGATTCAAGCTGAGTATAAACCTTTGAAAATGCACGATAAACTGAAGTTGTTTGAGATCTGAAGAAACAAATCACAAACATGGCACAAAGCTATCAGGAGGAGATTAAGACACTCATTTGTACAGTTGGCAAATCAAATTCAAAGTCTGGAAAACTCAACCAGTTGTACAGCCAGGCAAAGTAACAGGCAACAAAGGTACCCAAAGAAATTGCAAAGACCCCTTGAAGAATTAATATGTAGCTATGGAAAAAATGAGGGACTAAAAAGGATGTTGAAATTTCTTCAGAAGAAGCTGCATTGGAACTATCAGTAGCAACAACATGACACACTGAAACCCACATTGAGTTGGCACGAGGTCAACAAGAAAATAAGCATTTAATAGAACAGTTAATTGTCCTTCAAGATCTAATGCAAAACAGACATATAAGCATTCGGCAATAGGAAGAAACAAAGACTGTCTTAAACAGGGGAAGAAACTTAGGGACACTCTACTGAATTACAGGAAAGCTCAAGATGAAGCAAATGAGCTTTGTAAAGCAAAGGAAGAAGCCTGTTAAAAAATCTTCATGGGTTTGTTCCAATGGAAATTTGCAAAGATTAACCAAATGATTTTGATAATGCTCTGAACAAATTGAAGAAGCAGTTAGCAGGTAAGACCATAGTCCAGGAGGAAGACGAAAGCTACAAGAAAGAGGCCAAAGATCTGAAAAAGCAGTTGAATGAAAACAAGGAGGCATTGAAAAGAAAAGCCATTGAGCTTTCCAAGCTGCAGGCAGAGAAAGAAAAGACACAAATGGGATTGGAAAACGTACCTCTGACACTAATGCTCAAAGAACTAGAAGAAGAAAACGCTAAGCTGAATGAAATGATTCAGGAGCTTGCAAAAGGATTTGAAATTAAAGCAACAAACAAACGTTTGGCTAAGATTGTGAAACAAGTGGAAATGAAAGTTCCATCTGTGAAATGTATTATGTTCAGCAAGAACATGGCGGACCCTGGGGAAAAGAAGATGCGAGTTTACTCCAGGGATGAACGGAGTGCACATTCCCTTCAGTCATATTGGGTGGGTTCGGAGATGGGAGGAGAAAATATCTTGGGACATGCAAAATCACAAAGAATGGCATGATTGGCACCACACCCCATCAGTGGTTTTCAACTTTGGGAACATTATTGTAATAAATTAACATATTATCATCAAGCCAGTATGCCAGAATCATCCACCCATCATCCAGGGTGCTGTGATGACAGAAAGGTGTGATGCACAACTGGTCTCCAAAAGTGTGTACCTGGCGACCTTCAATGGAGTTCAGGTGAGTTCCACACCAGAAGAAACGTACAAGGAGAGGGTCAAGCCCAGGTACTGTCTGCATTCTGCCGGGCACCCACGGCACTTCTGGATACTGTCCAGGCATCTAGTTGGCATTGCCCCAGCACTGCCAGGATAGTGTCAGCTTGATCTAGCTGGAACAGCCCAGGAGTACTAGGGTTGCATCTAGGTGAACAGGTTTGCTTGCTGTACGCTAGGGCAGCATTTAAAAATGGTGCTTTGAATCATCAAGTATTTAAGTTGCGGTGGTAGGCTACCCTACCAGTGATACATTGTGGAGCTTGTGACTTGTAGTTTTTTTAAACTGCTGCATTATATAATGGAGAAATTGGACCAAGCCAGAATCCCAGGCTATCCACACTGACCCCGCCGACTATGGCAAGGTCTGCAGGACATAAGAGGCTACGGGATGAAGGCATGTAAAATCGCCGGCTTCAATGCAACCCCTCCCTGATGAGCTCAGTGCATTCTACACCCATTTTGAGCAAGAAGTCAGCAGGAGCACGCCCTCCACCCTGGAAACCCTGGATGAATTTGTACCTGGGGTCACCATTGCAGATGTCAGAGCAGTTTTCTCGAAAGTCAACCCATGGAAAGTGACTGGCCCAGATGGAGTACCCGGACTTCTTCAACCTCTCTTTACAACAATCTGAGGTTCCTATCTGCTTTAAGAAGACGACCACCATCACGGTACCTAAGAAAAACCAAGCAGCGTGCCTTAATGACTATCAGCCGGTTGCTCCAACATCCATCACTATGAAGTGCTACAAAAGGCTAGTCATGGCACCAATCAATTCCAGCCTCCTGGATTACCTGGATCCACCACAGTTTGTCTACTGCCACAACAGTCCACATCAGGTGCCATCTCCCTGGCCCTGCACTCAGCCCTGGAACATCTAGATAACAAAAAAAAATACCAGACTCCTATTTATTGGCTACAGCTCAGACTTCAACACCCATCATTCCCACAAAGCTCATCTCCAAACTCTGTGGTCTGGGCCTCAGCACCTCTCGCTGCAACTGGGCCCTGAACTTTCTAAACAGGACAATGGGTGGAGGTTTACAGAATTTTTTGTAAGTGTCCAGCTTGGGTGAAAGTGACCCCAAACAGTAAGGATAGGCAACAGCAGCTCCTCCATGATCATCCTCAACACTAATGCCCCTCAAGGCTGTGTTCTCAGCCCCCTGCTACAGTCCTTACACACCTACCACCGTGTGGCCAAATTCCCCTCCGATTCAATTTTCAAGTTTGCTGACAATGCCACTGTATTGGGTCAGATCTCAAACAATGACGAGACAGAGTACAGGAACAAGATATGGAATTGGGTGAACTAGTGCAGCGACAATAATCTCTCCCTCAATGTCAAAAAAAAAGGAGATTGTCATTGACTTTAGGAAGCGCAAAAGAGAATATGACCCTGTCTACATCAATGAGGGCGAAATAGAATGGATCGAGAGCCTCTGTGATGATTGGGGGCAGGAAAGAGCCTTTGGTGTCAGGGGGGTGTTGAGGAGGCCATGTGCAAGGGTGTCTGTGGTGGAGAGGCATAAGGGGGTCAGCAATGTTTGGGAGGGGGGGTCCCCGATGTACATGGGGGGAAGGGAAGGCTGTATCTGTCCTGGGTGGGGGCTTCTGTCAGCAGAGCTGGGTTTTTTTCTCACTTTTCCTGCAGATGTGCAGTTTGAAGCTCCAATCTGAGCTGCTGGGTGTTGGGTGAACTAGGCCCCGTCCACTGCTTCTAGCAGCTAGAAATGGTCTAGTTCATATTTTCAATGACTGAATGCATACGATTGGGTGTGAAAACTCACCCAAAAAATTGATCAGTAACTCTCCCACTTTCACCTGAGCTGGACACTTAGAAAAAATTCTGTAAACCTCCACCCGTTGTCCTGTTTAGACAACAATGCCAGATCTGTCTCTCGGGACACAATCAGCAATAGTCTTTAGGCTGAGGGTGGGCAATGCAGTGGGGTGTGGGAGAGATGTCTAGCTGAAAGATTGCTCCGTGGCCACTTTGATTTTGAATTGTTGCTGCTTCCAAGTCAAGACGTTCTTCACTGAAAAAGGTTAGATTTTTATTTAAATTTGTCAGTTTGCCAAACTTGTAACATGTTCTTAAGTTTACATAGCAATAGTTATGTTTCCAACTGCCTCTCTTATTGTTTAATGTTCATTGATTGTAAATAGTGTTCTGATTCCTAAAAAGAGTTTGGCATTGTCATTAAGCAGTGTTTGCATTTAAGATCAATTTCTCAGGGGGTTTATTTAAAATTTATTAGGATTTCAGTAAGAGTTTTTTTTGAATATCTAAATAAAATTAAACTTTTCCAGGAAATATCTGTAATTAGTGGTTAAAAGTTGCATTTAAAGTTTACTAATCATGTGAAAGCATTTTGTAGCAGGACAATCTTTGAAGTTAAACAGAACCATGTCTAACTCATCTGCAGAAAGGTGGTGGGGGGATGGGGTGCTGGTGGGCCTTCTTCATAAACTGCCCAATGGTGTAGAGAGCCATCGACTGCAAGCACATGGCTAAAAGCAAATTACTGTGGATGCTGGAACCTGAAACCAAAAGAGAAAATGCTGGAAAATCTCAGCAGGTCTGGCAGCATCTGTGAGGAGAGAAAAGAGCTGACATTTTGAGTCCAGATGACCCTTTGTCAAAGCTCAAACTTTGGTAGCAAGCACATGGCTCTTGGGAACTCCACGTCAACACAGCTATAGGTACCACACGGGTTACTTGCTATCATATAAACCCCACAGATAGTGCAGAAGGAGGCCAGTCAGCCATTGTGCCAGCACTGACTCTCCATCAGAGCATCCCACCAGGTCCTATCCCTGTAACCCCACTTATTTACCCCACTAATCCCACATCTTGGGACACTAGGGGGAAATCTAATGTGACCAATCCACCTAGCCTGCACATCTTTGGAGTGTGGGAGGAAACCGGAGCACCTGGAGGAAACCCATGCAGACACGGGGAGAAGGTGCAAAATCCACACAGGCAGTCACCCGAGGCTGGAATTGAACCCAGGTCTCTGGCACTGGCAACAACTAGAATGCCACAGACCACAATCAGTAATGTTAGGCAACAACACCTCCTCCACGATCATCCTTAACTCTGGTGCCCCATAAGACTGTGTCCTCAGCTCCCTATTGTATTTGTTACACACCTATGACTGTGTGGTCAAATTCCCCTCCAACTCGACCTTCAAGTTTGCTGATGACACCTTCTGAAACAATGACAAGATAGAGTACAGGAATGAGATAGAGAATCTGGTGTGGTAACCATAATCTCTCCCTCAATGTCAACAAAACGAAGGAGATTGTCATCGATTTCAGGAAGCGTAGAGGAGAACATGCTCCTGTCTACATCAATAGGGACGAAGTAGAAAAGGTCGAGAGCTTCAGGTTTTTAGGTGTCCAGATCACCAAAACGTGTCCTGGTCCCCTCCATGCTGATACTATAGTTAAGAAAGCCCACCAACACCTCTACTTTTTCAGAAGACTAAGGAAATTGGCATGTTAGCTACAATCTCACCAACTTTTACAGATGCACCATAGGAAGCATTCTTTCCGATTGTATCACAGCTTGGTATGTCTCCTACTCTGCCCAAGACCGTAAGAAACTATAAAAGGTCGTGAATGAAGCCCAGTCCATCACACAAACCAGCCTCCCATCCATTATCTTCCCAATGCCTCGGCAAAGCAGCCACTATAATCACAGACACCACACACCCTGGACATTCTCTCTTCCACCTTCCTCCATCGGGAAAAAGATACACAAGTCTGAGGTCACATACCAACAGACTCAAGAATATCTTCATCCCTACTACCATTAAACTTTTGAATGGACCTATCTTATATTAAGTTAATCTTTCTCTACACCCTGACTATAACTGTAACAATACATCCTGCACTCTCGTTTCCTTCTCTATGAAGAGTATACTTTTTCTGTATAGTGCACAAGAAACAATACTATATTAGCACTGTATGCTAATATATATGACAAAAGTAAATCAAATCACTAAATGCCAGTAGTGCTACCCACTGTGTCACTGTGCCGCCCCTATCGCAGTGCAGTGGGTGTACAAACATAACAGGAAATCATTGTTCACTGTCCTGGCAGCAACTAGAATGCCTTCATTCTGAGGTCTGTTCCTGCCTTCTTAGTGCTTCCAAGAATAGCCACAGTGTGACTACTCAGGGA
Source organism: Carcharhinus amblyrhynchos (assembly GCF_965287045.1). NCBI lineage: Eukaryota > Metazoa > Chordata > Chondrichthyes > Carcharhiniformes > Carcharhinidae > Carcharhinus > Carcharhinus amblyrhynchos. The sequence goes on along the minus strand of NC_137332.1, from coordinate 32,706,732 downwards.
TGTAGTTGGTAACACCCACCCACACCCCACACCACCCCACCCCTCCTCCCCAACCAGGCTAAACAAGGAGAGTGGGCATACATGAGAATAATGGATCAGTCACCAGGACCATCATGGAGGACACCATCAGTGTGCTAATGCAATGCTTCCGATGGGGCCACTGGAATGTGTCTTCATATTATTAACACGTCTTTCATAACATTGTCATCATAAGGGTTCAGACATTGTCACCTAGATACTGGAGGCCATCTCAGGAGAAGGAGGAGGAATAGGAAGGGGGGGGAAAAGGAGGCATGGCTGACGCAGGGGAGACTACAAATGTCCTTGAAGAATGCACTTTAGTAACTTGGACCTTGCAGTTCTGGCTTCTGACTGTAGCATCTCAGTATGCACAACAGCAGTCTGATCTGACTGACACACAGGCAAAGGCAAGCATACTGGAGAGGTGGCAGTGGTGGAAGCACAAATGCTGTCATCCTAAGAGAGGACAAGAGGCTTGTTCTTCAGGCAGCCATGTTCACTCCCGGCACTTCATCACTCCATGCAATGTTTTGAGGACAGGTTACTGGGCTACTGCAGAAGCCTACAAGATCAACTGAGCACTGATATTTACAGCAATGCTAGCAGAAATCTATTCCTATATGGCATGCCTTTCATGACCTCCAGCTGAGCTTCCACTGAAGCACTGAGACATTTGGTAGCTTCTGGCTGTGCTGCAGTGGAAGCGGAGAAGTTTTTAGCTGCAGGTATTTCTGTTCCCATGTCTCCAACAGACCTAATCAGAAATAGAAGTTCCCCTGGAACCTGCCTTAATTTATTGATCTAACTGTGCCTCCAATCTGTTTCAAATACTGCAAAAATGAAAGAAAAAGTCAACTACAAGGAGATAGAATCAGAGGCCCAGATTTTCAGCGCAACATAGATGTTCTCCATCCTGGTAGAAATACAGGAAATGCCCAAAAATCTTAATTCCAACCCCTGAACTCTGCTATTCCCATCTTTAAGGGGATGGGTCTGGAGTCAGACCAGGGTTTGCAGATGCATGGTCTATGGAGGTAGCTGGCCACTTCAATCACCAGCTGCCTCCACTGAAATGGGATGTTGGAAAACCAGAGTGTGGAATCAAGAATGTGCAGATTAGAACAGATAAGAGGAGATCTGGACTCATTTGGATAGCCAGGATACCTCTTTGGAGAGGGTCCTGGAATACCTTTGGGAGAGGTAAGGCATCCTTTGGTGGAGGTATGGCACCCTTGACAATTGTTAAAATTAAACATGATAATGCATTTTTTAATACAGAAACTCATTGGAACTGTAAGAGTTTCTATGTCAAGCTGGAAAAGAATTGCCCAGCTGTCAAAGAACTGTCAAGGAAGTGGCAAAGCTATCAAAACAGTTAAAGCTGTCAAGAAAGTGTCCAAATATACTAGATGTGTTGACATGGAGAGGGAGTAAGGGCATGGATTGGCAAAGGGGGTATAAGAACATAAGAAATAGGAGCAGGAGTAGGCCATCTAGCCCTTCGAGCCTGCCCCGCCATTCAATAAGATCATGGCTGATCTGTCGTGGCTCAGTTCCACTTTCCCGCCCTCTCCCCATAACCCTTAATCCCCTCTCTTATCAAGAACCCATCAACCCGTGTCTTAAAAATATTTAGCAAGGCAGCCTCCACCACTTCAACGGGCAGAGAATTCCAGAGATTCACCACCCTTTGAGTGAAGAAGTTCCTCCTCAACTCTGTTCTAAACCACCTCTCCTTTATCTTGAGGCTGTGCCCCCTAGTCCTACTGTCTTTTTTGAGCGGGAAGAGTCTCTCCACCTCTATCCTATCCATCCCATTCATCATCTTATACGTCTCAATGAGATCTCCCCTCATTCTTCTAAACTCTAATGAGTACAAGCCTAGTTTATTCAGCCTCTCCTCATAGCTCAATCCCCTCAACTCCGGTATCAGCCTAGTAAACCTCCTCTGCACTCCCTCCAGGGCCAAAATATCCTTGCGCAGGTGCGGCGCCCAAAACTGCACACAGTACTCCAGCTGCGGCCTCACCAATGCCCTATACAGCTGCAGCAAGACCTCCCTACTTTTATATTCAATCCCCCTCGCTATGAAGAGCCATGGGGGCAGCTGGGGGAATGGGCTAGATTAGAAGGTAGAAGGAACGATATGGGTGGCTGGAGTCATGGATTAGCATAGTTTGGCATGGATGGATATTGGGGGGTGGGGGGGGTGGGTGAGAAAGTGACAGATGAGGCAGAAAAGCTTTTCTTTTGTTTCAAGTTTTTCTTTCTTTAATTCAACCACAGTGCCAATGCACAGAGACAGGCCTTCAGCCCAGTCTGCCTTCACACCCAGCAGCCTGCACAATTATAACCCACCCTGCCTCCTGTTTCAACCCTGCAGCCCGGACTGAAAATCTTAAACTGCAAGTAGAATTTTTAAAGGTTGCCTTTGTAGAACCAGGAGATCTCCTAACTCTCTGCTCCCAAACCAGGGACAAGAATCTGGGCCAGATAATCAGAGAATGATAACAGTACTGAATAAAGTTATTGGGCCAGGCCTTTCTATGCTGGCTGTCTGACAGCTGGCTTGTGAGCCAGAATATAGACTTAAATGTGTCAGGGGATTCTGAGTTTAAAGTTTGAATTCAGATTTATAATTCCACATTTTGGATCAGATTTGCTTAACCATCTAATATTCTTTGTCTCTTGCATTTGTTAACTTAATTATTTTCTGTTTCTTTTTGCCATCTCTGTTATTTAAGTCTTTTCACAGAAGTCAAGGTCAAGAAACAGACAGAAACTTGTTCTAAACCATCACCAATTCCCACTCTATCTAAAGTTTGCTAACGGGATATCTCCCCTGCCTTTTGGTATCTCCCCCACAATGGAAGTATCTGTCATCTGAAATGTTTAAATCCCTTTCAAATTTAACGTTTGTCTTCCATGTTACAATCAGTCCTTTGATATAATGGCCTCTAATTTGCATAAGGTGGCAATCTCTGTCAGACAAACTTACCTTCGAGGTAATTGCAAAGCTGAAGCCAGAGCCAGGGAGTGAAAAGGCAACCAGAGCCAGAGTTTGTTGGGGGAAGGGGTCAGATCGAAGCCAGAGTGGGCATCTGATCAGAGCCAGGAGCGGGTGTCAGAGCTGGGGTGAGGGAGTTGGTGTGATGGGTCCCATGTGAGGTTGGGCTTGGATTTTTTGAATTGTTACTCTGAACGAGTTAGAATTTCTTTTTCCTTCTAATTCGTTCAGAGTAACTATCAGGATAAAACTGGCAGAACTATTCAGAGTTAGCAATTTAGAATCAAAGAATCTCTCCAGTGCAGGAGTAGACCATTCAGCGATTTGAGTCTGCATCGACTCCCTAACAGAGCATCCTGCCAGGCCCTGTCCTGGTGACCCTGCATATGTACTCCACTAATCCTCCTAACCTACACATCTTAGGACACAAAGGGGCAATCTAGCATGGCCAATCAACCTAACCCACACATCTTTGGAGTGTAGGAGGAAACAGGAGGAAACCCAAGTAGACACGGGGACAACGTGCAAACTCCATGCAGTCACCCAAGGCTGGAATTGAACCCAGGTCCCTGAAGCTGTGAGGTAGTAATGCTAACCATTATGCCACTATGCTGCCCATCACTTCTATCAGACGGTTTCCACACCCAGTGCGATTGCCCAGAGGTACTTTGATTTCTGGTAATTGCCAGGTAAACATTAGGTGGGAATTCCTCGAGGGATTCCCCGGTGCATCATTGGTTACTCCTGCCAAATGCGATGCTAGGGAACCTACAAGTATGGGCCTATGTAACGTTTTGAATCTGTCTTGGCTTTTATATATATTCCTTAAATCAGGTATGTTCACAGATCTGTTGGTGAATGACTTGAATGTGTTTACCTCAATACTACACCTGGTATATTTGTCACAGATTCTACAAACAAAGTGAAGTGTCTAAAAACTGTGGCAACTCTCCGTTCTTCACTTTCCTATCAAAATATCTGCACCATTACACAAAGTACATTGGAAGGTCTGCTATTTGCAACACAACAAGCGCCTGATATAAACTAAGTCCCAAAGCAGCCTAGCGAACTGTACCCACAGATTGGGATTGATTTTAAACTCACATTCGTGGATTAACTGGATAGAAAGATATCTCTTACAATTCCTCAGTTCCTTTCATTTTGGATCTTGGCTCACTCCCAGAGCCATGCTGATGGCTCAGGACAGGAAATCAGAGGGAGACTGGGCTACACAGGAACTGCGCACCTCTACAACTGGGGTGGAAATGGAGTCGGGTGATGCACAGGAAAAGCCTTTTTTTTTCTGTTTTAGCAACTCGTATCGAGTTGTGTCCGACTGAAGATCATTTTTGACAATGAAACTGAACATGTTCCATATTATTTTGCTGCACAAATACCAGTTGTAAATCTTTCTTGGGCATTTCCTTTCCAAGGCAATATCTTTTTTTCCTCCAGGTGTATCTTCGGTCACATCTGGAGTGAACGAGGGTTCAAATTTCTTCTCCAGCAGAAACTGAAATACTTCATAAAATATTAAAACAAGCAGCAAGCTGCAAACGGGCCAACAGGAAGGGAAGAGGAACAAGGCTGCATTGATAAAATGCTGGAAATCAGAAACAAAAACAAAAATGCTGGAAAATACACAGTAAGCCAAACAACATCTGGAACAGAATATTTAGGAACAGATTCGAATCTGGCGAGGAGTCCCACCTGAAAAATTAACCTCTCTTTATCTTTCACATGCTGGCTGACCCCTTGGGAAAATACAGCATTTCGTCTTTATGATCCCAAATTCCGCAATTCACAATTTTCTCCTTATCAAAGTTATTGACAGACTGCTCCGTGCTGCTTTTTATCAGGTGATGGCCTAGTGGTGTTATTGCTAGACTATTAATCCAGAAATTCAGCTAATATCCTGGGCTCCTGGGTTCAAATCCCACCACAGCAGATGGTGGAATTTGAATTCAATTAAAACAAAAATCTGGAACTAAGAATCTACTAATGATCATGAAACCATTGTTGATTGTCTGAAAAACCCACCTAGTTCACTAATACCTTTTAAGGCAGGAAATCTGCCATCCCTACCTGGTTTGGCCTACATGTGACTCCAGAACCACAGCAATGTGTTTGGCTCTCAATTGCCCTCCAAGGGCATCTAGGGATGTGCAATAAATGCTGGCCAGCTGGTGATGCTCATGTCCCATCAGTAAATAAAAAGTATCTGTGCATATTAATATCAATTTTGTAGCCAAAAGAGAAAATGCTGGAAAATCTCAGCAGGTCTGGCAGCAGCTGTAAGGAGAGAAAAGAGCTGACGTTTCGAGTCCACATGACCCTTTGTCAAAGCTAAAAGGCATAGAAAGTGGGAGATATTTATACTGCAACGAGAGGGAATGAAAGATTAATCATAGCCACAGAAACCAGAGGAAAAGGCTGCTAATGGCAGTCCACGGGGAGAATAAAGGATGCGAATGGCCAATCGGCAGAGAAGCTAAAATCAGAGGGTAAGCTATGACAGATGAAGATGTGGGGACAGGGGGAGGGGAATGGATAGGAGAGAGTAAAATTAGGAAAAGGGAGAAAGGAGAAGTAAAAAAAGGAGAAATAAAGTAGGGGGAAAGAGTTGGGGGGGGATATAAGAAAAATGGGGAAAGACAATAAAGAAATAAAAGGTAGCAAACAGTAAAAACTTAAATAAAATGAAAACAAGGGGCTCGAGATGGGGAGGAGCAAATCATCTGAAGTTGCTGAATTCGATGTTGAGACCGGAACGCTGCAAAGTGTCCAGCTGGAAGATGAGATGCTATTCCTTCAGTTTGTGTTGAGCTTCACTGGAACATTGCACAAACCAAGGACAGATATATCAATTTTGTGTTATGCTATGAGCACTTTGAATTCAGAAACTTCCATGATTCTATACATTTCTCTAATTATACTTTACAGTCCTTGTTTTAAACAGATACAAATGGATTCTACCTTTCCGTAAGTAAGAGTATGCATTTATTTTCACTAATTTACTACTGGGGCCAAAGAAACATCATTAATAATGAATCTATTTCGTTTGTCTGCCTAGAAATTTATCCTCATGGCTATACCAACCTGGTGTTGTCAGACTTTTTACTGTGTATACCTGTTATAGTACTAATGTACCAAATTATGGCCTACCTCTAATGTTTCTGTAGATCTTTCACTGGACACATTGTGAAGAACCCTATTTAATTGTTATCATGTGATATAATTACACCATTCAATAATGTACCCAACACAAATCAGATTAGCTTTCACACATGTACGGAAATTAAATAATTTCACAGGGGATGAAAAACATGCCAAACTTGCCAAAAACATTTAAACCTAGAATATTTCTGCTACACAATATTTCAAAGGCATCCAACTTTTTGTCATCATGGATTGTTTAATGTGAACTAGAGATCTTTGTCTACCTCACCAGCTATTTATACATTAATGAAGACAATTCTTTGCTCATTGCACAATTCAAACAGGGCAACAGCAACTAAAAATACAAGGGACGGCAAGGTGGCACAGTGGTTAGCACTGCTGCCTCACAGCTCCAGGAACCTGGGTTCAATTCCTGGCTTGGGTCACTGTCTGTGCGGAGTTTGCATGTTCTCCCCATATCTGCATGAGATTCTTCCAGGTGTTCTGGTTTCCTCCCGCAGTCCAAAGATGTGCATGTTAGGTGGATTGGCCATGCTAAATTGCCACTTAGATGTGTAGATTAGATGGATTAGTCATGTGTGGGGTTACAGGGATAGGGTGGGGAAGAAGACAGGACAGATACTGTCAGAGTGTCAACGCAGACCTGAAGGGCCAAATGGCCTCTGCTGCCCTGTAGGAATTCTATGATTCCATGAAGTGCAAGAAGAAGTGTTATTTGGCCATATTGCTTAGGCTCAGAGGCACCCTGAGTAGTGTGAAGTTAGGTTTAAAACTAAGATCATTGTTTAATATCATTATAAAGTCCTACCTGCATTTGAGCCATTAACCCTCAAACATTTCTTCGATATTTTTTCACTGGATCAGACATGCACTCCAGGACAAGACTGAAGAAAGAAGATATAATATCAGACGCTCTTCTTACAAGAAAGCTGGTGTGTGTTAGAGTGATGGAATTTTTAATGGCTTCAAAAATAAAAAGTTTTTGCATGCAAATAAAAAGAAATACTAGATTTTTAATGAGCTCCCTCGAGAATCTGCTGCACAAGCCAGACATTCTCTATTTCGTAGAAATACTTTGCTCCCAGCAACGGCATTCTTGCACTGCTAATGACACACTGTTTTCGTGCTTCAGGTATATAGATGGAGAGTGATAAGAAGAAAACGGAAATTCCTAGAGTAAGACAAATAATAATAGGCACACATTACGTGATTGAACTTGGCAGTACTTAGGACGGCCACCCAGTTCTGTTAGTTCAGGCACAGTAATAATGGTTAACGCATTCACTTTTAAAACTGCTGATAGACATGATATGTTGGACCATTGCTAACCTGACCTATTCGCCAAATTAAAAAGTGCCAATAAAAATCAGCGAATTTACTTCAGGTTGTGGAACGTATAAATTGCATTCATTCCGAGGGTAGCAAGGACTTGGGGGAACAATGGGTCGTATCCCAATTGTCAACTACAACTTCAGCAGTCCCCCAGAAAATCGAATTAAATGTTGAAACTGTCACTTCTCTGGGGTTTCAGGAGATCTTCTGGAATAGGTCCAGTGGATAACCTCCTTTGGAGAACTCAGCCCCAACATCTTTTCAAAAGGACAAAACAAAAGAACAAAGAAAAGTACAGCACAGGCACAGGTTCTTCAGCCCTCCAAGCCTGTGCTGATCATGATGCCCTAACTAAACTATCCTGCCTTTACTCGGTCCATATCCCTCTATTCCATCCCTAATCATGTACCCATCCAGATGCTTCTTAAATGTTGCTAATGTGCTGGCTTCTCCTACCACTTCTGGCAAAGTGTCCTAGGCACCCACCATTCTCTGTGTGAAAAACTTCCTCTTCCTGACATTTTTCCTTGAAATATAATGTGGGATATCATCCATGCCAATATGGCATACTAGATTTACTTTGAGCTCATATATTCATAAAAGACCTCATAACACGTAAGTCCATCCATGTATGCCATCCTGCATCTATCTGCAAAGATGTATAAATCAAACACAAATTCATGTCCTGGACCAGGCTCATGTACACATACCATACAGGCCAAACTTTGCTTAATCTGCAGATAATGTACATATCAAAAACATTCACACATACCACATCCAGCTCTTTTACATATACCACACAGACAAACCCTATCAACATACATCACCTCCATTCACAAATACCATAAGCAGATCCATCATTTTGCATAGGCCAACCCAATCAAGAGCTTTTCTTCCTTCAAAAACTGTTTATTTTGTCTATCCCATCAGCAATATTTTTACTTTTGGCTAGCTTCAGATTTAGATGTGAAGGCTGTCAGTGACATTTCTTTGTGATTTGCTCCTGATGTTTTTCCTTAATCTCCTTCGTTCTGTTGGCCAGAATCTTAGCGTGCTCTGCTGCAGCTTCCTGGTTCTGGTGTTTCTTCAGGGCAATGTGTCTCCTCTTGTTCTATAGAACTCATTGAATATCAACAGCTTTGGTTCTGGTCTTCTTACCTTCCTTGCTCACAGATCTCCTCACAACATAATGACATACATTATCCTGTGTAGACAGGTTAACAGCTTGTGGATTTTATAGTCCTCTTTAATCCAAGACGAAGGGGCACAGTATTGTCTGTCAGACCAGGGATGTCCTTCTTACCTTTCTTAATAATAACTAAATTCAGAACACTGAGGTTGGCATCAATAATGCATCCACAAGAATTAGTGCACTCAGAACTATTCACATTTACACAATAGATACATTGACGCATCTCTATAACCCAAGTCCACATAACTATTTTGATAAGTTTTATTTTGTGTCTGTAACAATGGGAATGTAGAAGTTATTCCTGGCTTTCTGATTGGTTTAAACTAACATTATGCTAACAATCATGTAGTCAGCATAGATCAATCAACCTCATGGACTGCAGCAGTTCAAGAAGGCGGCTCACCACCACTTTCTCAAGGGTAATTAGGAATGGGCAATAGCCCACATCCTGGATAAGAATAGAAAAAAGTCAGATATTATAATTAATTCCATTAAGCCTTAAAAGCACCCTTGGTGCTTACTATTTTAAACATCCATGCCATCCTTTAAAAAATATTCTCTCCCACCCCTGAATTCAATTATGCACTGTTATTCTGTTGAGGGGTAAACAATGTTATTGGACTCTTCTCTTGCCACACTTTGTTTCTATTAGTAACTTGTTACCCCTTCCCCAATTCACCATAACAACAATGCATCATCAGTGGAAGGAAAGGGGAAACCCATTTTTATTTAGCTTCATTTAAAAATCTATGAATAAATAACATTCCTGTGGGATAAAGCTAGCTGCCCTAATAATTCCAATTTCTCTTCCACATTAACCCCAGACTTAGCTTGGAACTCCCAATCAACCAAGAATCTTCAGTTGTCTCAAACTTTGTCCCTACTTCATTCCTCAGTTCTGTTATACAGCTCAGCTTATCTCCCATGACTCCATGTTAGGCCTCTTCAACTTTCAGCCTCACCTGTGAACAAGTCACGGACGCAAGTGATTCTCTGCTCCTTCCCCATTACAGCATTCAAGGCAGTGGGTGTGGGAGTTGGTAGAGCCAGGCATACAACTTGCAGGTAAGGTCATTTAGATTAACTTCTGCTTTTGCAAAGCAAAGAAGTATGATGGAGGTGTTGTAATGAGTTCCTGGATTTTACAACAGTGTTGCTATATCCTCACCAATGTGAGATTTGATGACTTCTCCACACCAAGGCTGCAATTGGGAGCTGCAGTTATGGTGACTCTCGGTCTGCCAGGAATCTGAAGCAGAACTTGCAGAGAGGGAAAACTGCATAATGTCCTTGCTGCTTTGGGGCCAGGCCCCGCTATACTAATTGACAATGACAGGAGGCTGTTTGGCAGATCAATTAAACCCATCATTGCATTGTGCTTCCTTATCAGTTTTTTCCTGCATGCATCCCACCGAAGTCCCCATCGGAGTTTCTTGTGGTGGAACACAATGGGCGAAGAACCTCTCTGTGCAGTAAAGCTCTATGACTCCATGGCATCATCAGCTCACCCTCCAGTGAGTTGGCACATGAACCATCCATTCCCCAGGTGTGGTTGCAGCTCCCTCATGCCCAATGATTCACCATGTGCAATTCCCCCAACTCTAAGCCCAGGTTTGTGCACTGGCTGCCTCCACGTCAACAAGGACAGACAGGTTACAAATTGAAACTAATACATCTAAAAGAATGGCGTGAACAAAGCAGCATCTGTACTCCAAATTTAGGTACAGCATCTAATTAAGAAGACTAATAAAATGCTACCCTTTATTACGAGAGGAATTGAACATAAAAGTAAGGATATTATGCTTCAGGGCATTGATAAGATCACATCTTGAATATTGTCTGCAGTTTTGGTCTCCTTATTTAAGGAAGAATCTAAATGCGTTGGAGGTGGTTCACAGGAGATTTACTGGATTAATAGCTGTAATAAATGGACTGTCTTTTAAGAAAAGGTTAGACAGACTGGGCTTGTTTCCACTTGAGTTTAGATGAGTTAAGAGAGACTTGATTGAATATATATAATCCTGAATGATGGATGTTTCCTCTTGTGGGTGAGTCCAGAACCAGAAGACTCTATTTTATAATTAGGGTCACCCTAATGATGAGGAGAATTCTTTCTTCTCAAGAGGGTTGTGTGACTTTGGAAATCTTTGATTTTTTTTCTGACTTGATTTGTCACATGTATTAGTATACAATGAAAAGTATTGTATCTTGTGTGCTACACAGACAAAGCATACTGTACATAGAGAAGGACAGGAGAGAGTGGAGAATGTAGTGTTATAGCTAGAGTGGTGGAGAAAGACCAACTTAATGTGAGATCGGTCCATTCAAAAATCTGATGACAGCCGGGAAGAAGTTGTTTTTGAGTCGATTGGTACATGATCTCAGACTTTTTTACCTTTTTCCCAATAGAAGAAGATGGAAGAGATAATGTCCGGGGTGCTTCAGAAGACAGTGGAGGCAAGGTCATTGAATACTTTTAAAGCAGAGGGAGATAGATTCTTGTCAGGCAAGGGTATCAAGGGTTATTGGGAGATAAATGGGGATGTAGAACTTGATATGCAAACCAAACAACCATGATCTTATTGAAAGTCAAAGCAGGCCCATGGGGCTCAATGGCTTACTCTTCTCCTGTTTCGTATGTTCGTACGAATGTCTGAAAGATTGCCACACACAGTTAATTACTCTAACATGCACTTAATCTAATCATGTTGAAGATTTGCCGGCAGTTTTCATCCTGCCCCTGCTGCAGTGAGGTCAGAGAATTTGGTAGCCATCCAAATCTCCATTCACTGCAGCAGGATGGGAAAATCCCACCAGCTGAATGGTGATAACATTCCTGCCAATGTATTTTGAGCACAGACTGATCCAGCGAATAGCATTAAGATGCCTGATCAACTAGTCCGATTTGAATGGCATCGGATGAGCAAATCTTGTGGGCCATTGAGAGAGTTTCCCGCTCTTCATCAATAGGTGTCAAAGAACCTTTAACAAGCACAAAATGAAGCGGCTGGCTTTATGTCTAAGGATTCTTTTTATGGGCTTATGTTGCTGCCTTTTAGTCTGGCAGCATACGCTATGCTTTCGACTTTAGCCATTTACTTTAATGGTCAAAACCCCCCCAGAAATAAGCATTGTGTTTTCAATTTTTCAGTATGTGCTGCAGGGGACTGAGGCTCTCCACCAGTGGAGCAGACTCATAAAATCAGCACCTCCAGTAACGCACCACTCCGCTAGTAATCCAGGCAAGTTAGCCTGGCTTTCGAACTCAAGTACTGGAGTGTGAACCCACAGGCCAAGTGTTACCAACTGAGCAAAACCTGACCCTGTGGAGTGGCTGTCTGACACCTTTCAGACATCACTTTTCGAAGTATAAGATGTATATAAAAAAAGACAATCATGTTCACTTCCTGCTGGCTGCATTTGGCCAGCAGCTGGGAATTTACAAGCACCTGCCAATTAACAAATTTCCCCCACCAGCACCAAGTAATAGCTAATTGTCTTTGAGATTTATAGCAATTAGACTTCATAGCCTTAAAGGGGCAGACCAAGTTAAAAAGACAAAACACTGAGTCAGAACAACACTGTGCATGAAATGGCAAAACATGACTCTAAAACAATACATCAACATGGAGAATGTCATGAGAGACTGTCACATACATGTACTCAAATAAAGGCCCAAGAAATATCAAAGTTCACAGAAGAAAATTCAGGAATTGAGTTTAGGAGTTGGGAGATAATGCTGCAGCTGTATAAGACCCTGGTCTGACCCCACTTGGAGTACTGCGCTCAGTTCTGGTCACCTCATTACAGGAAGGATGTGGAAGCCATTGAAAGGGTGCAGAGGAGATTTACAAGGATGTTACCTGGATTGGGTGGCATGCCTTACGAGGATAGGTTGAGAGAGCTCAGTCTTTTCTCCTCGGAGAGACAAAGACCTGAAAGAGGTGTATAAGATGTTGAAAGGTATTGATCGGGTGGATTCTCAGAGGCTTTTTCCCAGGGCTGAAATGGCTGCCACAAGAAGACACAGGTTTAGGGTGCTGGGGAGTAGGTACAGAGGAGATGTCAGGGGTAAGTTTTTCACTCAGAGGATGGTGGGTGCATGGAATCATCTGCCGGCGGTGGTGGTGGAGGCAGAGTTGATAGGGTCTTTTAAGAGACTTCTGGATGAGTACATTGGACTTTGTAGGATTGAGGGTTATAGGTTAGCCTAGTTGACAGAGGTATGTTTGGTGCAACTTGTGGGCCAAAGGGCCTGTTTGTGCTGTAGTTTTTTTCTATGTTTTATGTTCTAAAATAAGTGAAGAGATGTAAAGAGAACTAAGCGAAAGGAAGATAACTAAAGAGTAGACTGTAGAAAGAAGATGTATAAAAACATTATATTAAGAGCTCTACACTTTCTCCGGAAGTTGGGCTTCAGTTTTATTTCTTTCCTAAAGCTTTCTTTCTTTTTACGGTTTTGTCCATTGACAACTATTTTGTCAATATCCTTGAGTTGAAAGCTAACATAGGATAGGCCAAGCACTGCCAAGAGCTGCAGGTGGTTCCAGTGTTTTCACACAGCATCTATTCTTGGTGCTCAACACCTGCAGGAAAGAGTCACACAGGAGCACCCAAAGGAAACCCACATAGACACAGGGACAATATGCAAACACCACACAGACAGTCACTCAAGGCTGAAATTGAACCCAGATCCCTTGCACTGTGAGACTGCAGTGCTAACCACTGTGCCACCATGCCGCCCATAGACGAGGCTTATAGGCCAGGCTTATTTTTTAAAGCAAACTTATTTCCATAGAGGTGGAGAGACTCTTCCCGCTCAAAAAAGACAGTAGGACTAGGGGGCACAGCCTCAAGATAAAGGGGAGGCGGTTTAGAACGGAGTTGAGGAGGAACTTCTTCACTCAAAGGGTGGTGAATCTCTGGAATTCTCTGCCCATTGAAGTGGTGGAGGCTGCCTCGCTAAATATTTTTAAGAAGCGGGTTGATGGGTTCTTGATAAGAGAGGGGATTAAGGGTTATGGGGAGAGGGCGGGAAAGTGGAACTGAGCCACAACAGATCAGCCATGATCTTATTGAATGGCGGGGCAGGCTCGAAGGGCTAGATGGCCTACTCCTGCTCCTATTTCTTATGTTCTTATGTTAATATTATTTTCCTGTTTCTCAGTTGCTTCTTAAGATCTTGTTTGCTTTCGAATAGTAGATGTTATGACAATGATACATTCAAGAACTTCAATTTGGAAAACTAGCAAAATCTGATTTATTTCAGGGTCACCCTTTGACTGGAATCATTCATGGTCACACATGACATTGTGGCTTTCTGCAAATGTTATTACGATATAAAGCTGAATGCCCTGACAGTCAGGTTTCTTTGTGCAATGATCTCACTGAGGCCAGTCTTGTCATGTCAGGAATAAAACTGCATCCAGGCAGACCCCCTTGAGAAGAGAGAATTGAAAGGAAGAGAAGATACACTTGGGGACCTTGTTGAGAAGAGCCAAGAGGGTGGTACGGAGAACAAATTCAGGTGTCTGGAAGAGAAAGTGATATTGGTTAACTGGCCATAGGGGCGATGTGAGAAGAGAGGGTGGGAGATGTCGTGTTGTTGGGAGCTGGAAGAACCAGTTGAGAAAGAGAATCCACTGAGGAGAGAGATCCTGCTGGAGAGCGGAGAGGGAATGTGGGAAAATACAGAGAAGGAATACACTTTATGGAGTAGTGGCTAGTGAATGAGGAAAGAAGTGAAAATGTGTTAAGGGAGAGAGAGAGAGAGAATTCTGTACCTTCTACATCTGGTCATCTGGCTAATTGGCCATATGCTATAAAACAGTGGGGGTGAAATTGGTCTTGACCGTAGCACAAAATGGTGACAGAGAATCACAGCTCATTTCGCAAGTTGTTGACTTCGACGCAACTGATAAAAAGGCAGCGCGTAAAACAAGATGTCAATTCACTATTGCTCATCCTGTGCTGCCACACAAGACCCGTTTCACTGCAGAGTATCTTCGGACTCACCAGGGGAAAGATCACAGGAAATCCACTTTATAATAAAATCCTGGACACTAATCATTTAATCTACACTTTTGCTATTAATTGAACAAAAGTATATTTTCCTGACCCTGTTGGAGTTTGTACAACAGTCTAGTTCCGTGAGGTCTAGTTCAAGATTTAGAATCCACAACACATGGCTTTCAAACACGATAGATTCTAAACTCTAAACTAACGGCAAGAGGCATGTTCTCAGCTGCTAACATTTAACTGTGCACATGATTCAGGAAGCAATTAGTGAACAAAATCTCTCCACTTTGTAATCAAAGAACAATGTTTCGTGATTTACCTGCCGTGTGCGTTTATTTACCTTTTTTTTAAGTACCATTTCTGCGTCTTACCAGTAAATTCAATAAAGTTGAGCTTAGTGCTGAGTTTAAGCTGTTTACATTTTTTGGCATTGCTCCCGCCTCACGCTGACAACAGATATCCGAAGTGACGTTCCCAGATGTTTGTACCAGATATAATTTGAAATATGAGATTTCAACCTCAAGATGTGTATCATCAAACTACGTTTGTTAGATTAAATCCTGACAGGCTGCATATCTATTATGCTTTCTTAGCAATGCTATTTGATGAAAAATATAGAATCTTTCTTACAAAATGCATTGATTGTGAAAGGACGTTAAGATTTGTTTATAAAAAAAATGGAAAGTCACTGAAATTTCATACTACTACCAGAATGGATTTTAACTGTTGACTTGCAACATTTTTGTCAACATTTCTAATATAGCAAAATCCTCATCAAAAATATTGACCATAGTATTGTTTAGAATGACTTACATTCCAATTGCCATTAGTTTCACCTGAAATAAATAAATTCAGTAGTTTATTATTTGTAGAACAGAGGTTGACTTTTCTTCAACTTTATATACTTACAGCAATAATTCCCAGAAGAGTTCTCCAAATTTCCAGTCAAATCTTTGACTTTGTGGGTTAGTAAGACTTCCATTGCAAAATACCGAGCTTTTGTTCTGTTCTTGTAGCCATGGCATTGACATGACTAGTCCAGGTGAAGTTTCTGATCAAGGGTGAACTACAAAGATATTGCACATCAACAGTGGTAGGTGCCATTAATTACAGTAGGATTTCTTGTTAAAGTAATCAACACTTGGAGGTTAGGTAGCACAAATGGCATCTGCTGTTTGTTCGGCCAAACCTGAATATTGTCCAAGTCCTTCTGTTAGCTAAGGGGAGCTGTGAACGAAGCTGAACACGAGAAGACAACAAATATCACTGCCATTGGCCTTACACTGGAGGGAGGTTTATCGATGAAGCAAGTGGTTTGGTTGAGAACACATTGCTGAGGAGCTGCTACAGCAAATTCCGAGATGGTAAAGTTTGGCTACTAAAAGCAAAACCATTTTCTGATGTTGATGACCACATGGGTCATCCAGATAGGAGCTTCTGCTCAGCATTTCTGGCAGAAGGTGTTTGGAAACATCTCAGCCCTGTCACTTATACTCATAAGAACATAAGAAATAGGAGCAGGAGTAGGCCATCTAGCCCTTCGAGCCTGCCCCGCCATTCAATAAGCTCATGGCTGATCTCAGTTCCACATTCCCACCCTCTCCCCATAACCCTTAATCCCCTCTCTTATCAAAAACCCATCAACCCGCGTCTTAAAAATATTTAGCGAGGCAGCCTCCACCACTTCAACGGGCAGAGAATTCCAGAGATTCACCACCCTTTGAGTGAAGAAGTTCCTCCTCAACTCCGTTCTAAACCACCTCCCCTTTATCTTGAGGCTGTGCCCTCTAGTCCTACTGTCCTTTCTGAGCAGGAAGAGTCTCTCCACCTCTATCCTATCCATCCCATTCATCATCTTATATGTCTCAATGAGATCTCCCCTCATTCTTCTAAACTCTAACGAGTACAAGCCTAGTTTATTCAGCCTCCCCTCATAGCTCAACCCCTTCAACTCCGGCATCAGCTTAGTAAACCTCCTCTGCACTCCCTCCAAGGCCAAAATATCCTTGCGTAAGTACGGCGACCAAAACTGCACACAGTACTCCAGCTGCGGCCTCACCAATGCCCTATACAGCTGCAGCAAGACCTCCCTACTTTTATATTCAATCCCCCTCGCTATGAAGGCCAGCATCCCATTAGCCTTCCTGACCACCTGCTGCACCTGCAGGCTGGGTTTTTGCGACTCATGCACAAGGACCCCGAGGTCCCTCTGCACCGTCGCCTGCTGCAGTTTTTCGCCATGTAAGTAATAATCCTTCCTACCATTATTCCTACCAAAGTGGACCACCTCGCACTTGCCAACATTAAATTCCATTTGCCAGTTCCTGGCCCATTCGCCCAGCCTATCTAGATCCTTCTGCAGACTCTCCACACCCTCCGCGCAATTTGCCGTTCCCCCAATCTTGGTGTCATCAGCAAATTTCGACACCATACACTCGGTTCCCTCCTCCAGATCATCTATATAAATGGTACATAGCTGAGGCCCCAGCACCGACCCCTGGGGCACTCCACTAGTCACCAACCGCCAATCCGAATAGCACCCATTGACCCCCACTCTCTGCCTCCTATTTGACAACCAATCCTCTATCCACGCTAACACCCTACCCCCAACTCCATGTCCCCTGACCTTCTGCAATAACCTCTTGTGAGGTACTTTGTCAAACGCCTTCTGAAAATCAAGAAAGACCACATCCACCGGCTCTCCTCTATCCACCGCCCTAGACACATCCTCATAGAACTCCAGTAAATTTGTCAGACACGACATCCCCTTAACGAAACCGTGCTGCGTCTGCTCTATCAAGCAATTCCCCTCAAGTTGCCTTGCTATTTCCTCCTTGATGACGGATTCTAACATTTTACCTACAACAGACATTAAACTAACCGGCCTATAATTCCCCGCCTTTTACCTGGCACCCTTCTTAAACAACGGCGTAACATTAGCCGTTTTCCAATCATCCGGCACTTCCCCGGAATCCAGCGACGTTTGGAAAATAACCACCAAGGCATCCACTATCACCTCCGCCATTTCTTTCAGAACCCTCGGATGCATTCCATCCGGTCCTGGGGACTTGTCCACAATCAGCCCCTCCAGTGTGTCGAGCACCACCTCTCTAGTAACAATAATGTCATCGAGACCCTCCAGTCCTACCACCTTTCCATCTCTAACACCCGGCAAATTATTCACATCCTCCTCCGTGAAGACCGAAACAAAAAAGTTATTCAAGACCTCAGCCATATCCCCATCCCCTACCACTAAGTCCTCCTTCTCATCCTCTAAGGGTCCAACGTTCATCCTAGCCAGCCTCCTCCTTTTTATATATTTATAAAAACTCTTGCTATCCTTTTTTATATTAAGCGCAAGCCCAGCTTCATAGTTTCTCCTACCCTTCTTTATCAAATTCTTTGTCAATCTTTGATGGGCTTCACTGTGGTTTAAAGTTGAGGATGTACATGGAACCTCCTCTTCCTATCTATTAATGTGGCTAAGGCTGCAAGAATCATGAAGAATTAGAATGAACTACTAGAGATTCATCGTCAGTAATATTAGGAGCAGGATTCTCCTCCATGGATTTGCCCCCGTATGTGTGGGGTAACAATAGTGAATTATGGAGTGCTGCCTCATCCTTCACATACATTTTTCTCTCACCTTTCCTACCAGTTTGCTTACCACGTACCTGTTCTCCTCAGACCAATGAAGGAGGACAGGGTGGGAGGAGGTGGAGAAGCAGGTAACTAGCAGATTTCCCTCCCATATCCTGTGTTAATCTGAATCACTATAGGGAGGTTGGTGGTAGCAGGCCTCAGGTACCTCCATGCCAGTAAAAGGCCTAACAGCAGAAGCTATTGTCTTCATTTAGTCCCAGCACTGAAAATCTTGCCCTTGACTATAGGCCTACAGCAGTAAAGCTGATCTAATTCTCAAGCTGCATCTGCCCCTTTAATGTTGTTCTCAGATCTTTTGGTGTTGCAGTGTTAGTCTCACTGCATCACTGGCAGAACTCCCTTCTTCTGCCTGGATTCCGTCCTAAACCTGAGATGATAAACTCCCCTCAACTCCCTTTCCTGCATTGATGCTTCAGAGAACCATATGCCAGCAACTTCATCCAATTCATCCAATCGCCTGCGCTAATTTCAGGTGAAAGAACAGTGGATCATCCAGCAAAATTCCATCAATCAAAATTATAGCTGGCGATTGGAAAACCAGAATTTCAAGAAGAAGTTCTGCTCCACCATTAAGACTGCAGGTAACCTAAGTGTGTTAGGAGTTTTGCACCAATTTCCTAGCTATTCATGTTAGGATCCCAATAGACAAAAGTGTCCTGAAACTGCCCCAAAGGTCAGCGTCAATAGCCAACCTTTAGAAGTATTCTCTCATCTGATAAGATGGTATGAAACTGACTCACTGAACTTCATAGGATTGAATCTATTCAATTTTAAAAGGGGAATATACTTTGATTTGATTTATTATTGTCACATGTATTGGTATACAGTGAAAAGTATTGTTTCTTGCACACTATACAGTCAAAGCATACCGTTCATAGGGGTGAAGGAAATCAGAGGGTGCCAAATTCAGTATTGCAGTCATAGCTAGGGTGTAGCAAAGGATCAACTTAATATGAGACAGGTCCATTCAAAAGCCTGATGGCAGCAGGAAAGAAGCTGTGCAATGTGTATTCAACCCAAACATTTACATTATGCATGGAAAGATGTAATAAACAGTCATCTCAAAGAGGCACAATACTTGGTTAACCCACATCCAAGTGAAACTGGCTATTGTTTTTTGTTTAAAGGGCCAACATATGTTAATCTGGCAATGAATGACTTGCTGCCTCAGAATCATGGCAATAAAACAGGCATCCCAGGGTAAAGTATTTGTATTGGCCAATTGAAAAGCATTAGAAAAGAATTGCACTTTTTGAAAAATCGAATGTTCTTTCAATCATTTTAATAGGGTGGATGGGCCAATTGTCTTCTTGTGTGTCTGCTTCATGTCATGTCATTGATATTAATGGAGGAGTTTTTAGAAACTGATAATAGAATTGTTTTAGTTGCTCTATTTGTTCATAACGTATCTCTGTTATGTTTTAGCTCAGTTTTGGACCGAAAAAACAATTGTGGTCTTATACATGATGTGAAATGAATAAGCTGGAAAGACATCCAGTTGTTAGTCTTAACCATCTGCTCCACCAGAAACAGGGCAGATTTGGAGAAGAATGAAGAAGAAAAGACAATTAATTATCTCGTGTTTATACCAGTGTGAATACACACCAATACTGGCACCTCCTCTCAAACATTAACAAGTTTCCACAGAATTGTACATGATTAGCTCAGTACAGAAAATCGACCTCTGTTTCTATCCAACAGCTCTTTAAATTGAGCACAGAAAAATCCATTATGCTTCTTTTAATTTTGATTTCGAAATGTCTACTATTAGAAAAAAATTTGCTTACATTTGCCAAATTTCACATGATTTCAAGATTGTTTCATTTTATTCTTCTTTTGGATAAATAAACACATTCTCTCGCAGCTTATCAGCCTTCACTTTACTGAATAACTCTGTTAAACAAATGTATGTCAAACTGCAGTCAAACCAGCCGCCATGCATTAAAAAGTATAAACAGCATTGCCAGTGGATAAACAAAACAATCTCTTAACCATAGAGATATATCATATTTAATAACTTCCTTTCAGCACCATGTAATCAGAATGCAGTCTTTCAAACAGTTGGAGTCAAATTCGTTCAAAATATAGCGTGTTTGTATATTATACGTCTGCTCCTACAACAAACATTAGAGTCCATCACACGCTTCCACTGCTCTGCCCTCCTGTTTTCAAATGTGCCCAATGCGACAAGGATTCTTTCACAAAGCTGACTCAGCAGCCCAATAACTGGAACCACTGAGTTGCTGATTGACAATGCATGTTCCAGGCAATCCACTGTGCTTTCTAAGATTGATCAGGAGTCATGTAATGTGATGTAAACTACAAGATTTTGGGGTACCTGTTGACTTTCACATCCAGGCTTCTCCCTAGGGAGAAAGGTCTTCAGTCTCAAGTGGTTGTCATCGATTGGGAATGTAAGAGATGAAATTTGGATGGATCATCTGCCGAGTTGTTATCATATGAACGAGGAACATGCCCACTAGATTGCCCATGACACCTTTCTGCTCAAAAATGACAAAGAGAATGATGGAGCTATTATTGGTGGAAATGGGGAAAAACTGTGAATTAAATATTAATTTACATTCAACTAATTGCAATTTCAATACAGTTCAAATTTCACAATAATGACCGTAATTCTCCCATCGTGACCCACAAATTTTCTGGTAGGTTGGGGTGGGAGATGTGCATCACTGGCCTTGTTCCAGGATTTGCGCATATGTTGGGAACGCATGTGCATCTCCCAGAGCCGATGAACAGTCGCCGATCAGACCATGCTGGAAACCGGGTGAGAAGGCAGGTAAGTAATTTGAATCTTTTTTTAATATGTTTGAAATGTCTTTTAAATCTAATTATCGGGAACTTACCGATTGAATCTCCCACCCCGCTAGGAGTACTTCATTCCAGCGGGGTTTCAAGTAGCTCCCCACATTCGGTAAACAAGAGGGAGACCCCGCCAAAATGAAGGGGGGGGGGTCAATAAGGGCCCCCAAGGAGGTCAGGCAGCAGGGGGGAGGTGGTGTCAACTGGACATGGGCCACTGTGGCAGTGTCAGTCTGTGCCCCCTGCACTGCCCATCAGGTATTGGGCAGTGCCGAGTGGGTGGGGCCTATTGTGGATGGGGCCTAGGGGGAAATTGGTGGGGTGAGAAGTCCAGCTGCCACTCTGCGTAGTGATCGGTCTGGGCTAGAGGGAGGACTGCGATTGGGGTGGGTGGGAGGGTGGTCTGTGGGGAGGGGTGGGCTGCCTCCCATAGGGACATCCGACCCTGGAGGGGTCAACAGGGTTGTAGGGGTCTGCCAGGGTGAGGGAATGGGGGACCACCACTGCTGGGGGAGGGGGTGTTGAGCTGGACATTCGGTCGCTCCGGGGTGGGGGAGGGGGTCAGGACTGGCCTGTGAATTGTTGTGGGGGGGGGCTGGAGGGGCAGTCTGCAGCCGTACTGGGCTGCCCAGCGATCGAGTTGGCCAGCAAACAGGGAGTCTGACGGATCAGAGCCACTGCGCTGAGTTCCAGAACGGTCAAACTCCAGCGCAAATAGGCCCCACCCCGCTGGGTTTTCAATGAGATCCACAACTGGGACCTCTGCAGTGCACCGAGTGCGGAGATTTAAGTGAGAAGTTGAACAGACAAATTAGTCAGGATCTAGAAAAGCGTTCCCACCAATTCTGCGTTTTTTGAAAAATTGCGGCCAATGTGTGCAATTGTCTATTCAGCAAAAAGTTACATTTTGCAATCTTGAAATTTTAACTAGCATTGGGATAAATAGAAAAGTTATTCTTTCTGATCAAATGAATGGATCATTTAACCTTCAATGGGGGGATTCAAAACTTTATGGAAAATTGTGAATTCTTCCCCCATTTTACCAGTCAAAATGACCCAGTACCCTGCACCATCCCTTGACACAATTGTTTTCAGGATTTCTTTTTTACACAATTGATATTAGAGAAATGGAACAATTTTAATTTCAGACACTCAAAACATCATCACTGAACATTGACAACAATAGCTGCCATTTTGCATTTGTATTGTGCCTTTAATGTAGAAAAACCATCAGGGTCACTTTCACAGAAGCATAAGGAAAAAGAATGGTGAGCCAAAGAAACTGTGATTAGTGGCCAAATGTTTTATCAAAGAAGTAGGTTTTAAGGGAAATAAGAAGATAGAAAGATCAAAGAGCTGAGGAAACAATTTCCAAAATTGAGGTCGAGGCAGCTGAGGGCAAAGTTGCAATTGTGCGACAAAGTTAGAAGAGAATAAGAGGCCAGCGGACAGAGGAAAGGCCCATCCAGAATGGACTGCAAGGTTGGAAGAGGTTGCAGTTATAGGGGGCGGATGGTTTGAAAGATATGGGAAAGTCAAAACAGTAGGGAGAAGAAGTGAATATAGATCTAGAATGTAGATCAGCAAAGTGGCAGGTGAAGGGGGTGTGTGGGAAAGAATACAGATAACATCATTTTGTCTGAGCTGCAATTTATGGAGGGTGATGGATGAAAGTTTGACAAAGAAGTTTGAAGTAATCAAAACTGATAGAGACAAAGGCACAGCTGAAGGCTTCAGCAACAATTGGTTTGATGTACAGAGGGAGATGACTGTTCCTTGTGATGGAATGGCTTATGTTGAAATCTCAGCTCAGGTGATGAATATCCGTTTCAGCCTAGGAAACTGGCCAGTAAAGGGGCAGAGGCTTTGTGTGTGACCAAAATATGGCTTTACTTTTCCCCAAGTTTATCTGAAATAACTTGAGTCACATCCAAGACTGGATGGATGGTGAACAAGCAATCTAATGGGATAGAGGCATTGAAAGGTCAGAGAGAAACTTGCAGAGGCGGAACTCTGTGTCGTCAACCTTTATGTAAATGGTTCTTTGAAGATCTTCTAGCAATAATGATATTTCTGCTATTTCCCTTACATTATAAGAAGTGAGGATAAACATAGATTGAATTACTATGTAGATATAAAGAGTGAAAGGTGTTAAACAAGCTATGCTAAGAGGATTTGTTTTCACGTAAATTCAAAATGATCAAAAATTCCAACAGAGCAACGGAACACAACATAACAACAGTACAAGGAACATGTAGTTTGTTCCACACATGGTAATGTCTGTGGAACACATGTTAATCATCTGGTGTTCCCTCTCCTTGGAGTCACATTGCAATGTGCTTGTTTTAGTTGAATCCACATGAAAAAAAATTTGAAGGTTAAACCATCTTGCCTCAGGATGGCTTTCCGCAGCACTTTGCTGTGGGTTTACTGATAGGAAACAGAACATTTTCCTCTTCGTGCCAAGCGAGGGTACTAAGAACTTTTAGGAAGTGTATCTGCATGCCTCAAATAACACACACCTCCACGGTGCTCTTTAAAAAGGAATAGGCATTGTACCATGCTAAAGCTTTCCTCCTCGATGTCATTCACAGGCCAAGGTTTACAGTTTAACATTATAAATGCCTGTCAGTGTTAGTAGCTGCTCCCAGTTTTCAAGCGTGCAACATGGTAGCTGAGCTGAATGTCCAGTGGTTTCTAAAAAAAATCATTAACCAGACTCGGGGAATGTTTCCACCATATTTGGTCTGTTCAGGAATCTCATTGCACAGCTCGCTCCCTCTTTCCTATGGTTTGAGCATGCGATTCAAATTTTTTTGGAATTGCAGCTCTTGCTTGCATATTGAAAATAACATTAGCTTTTACTATAATTACTAGTAGATGCTCTGTGGAGTTGCTTGTGGTAAATCAGAAAATTGATTATTTTCTAAGGGTGCTTAATGCTATGTAGGAGCTAATGTCTGAGCCACTGATTCACAAAGACCTAATTAGTCCAATTTCTATTTTTATTAGATGGTATTCTGGGACTTTACTGGTGATTTCCAGCACTACCCATTTCTCTGTGAAAACTCTACTCATGGGACCTTTAATCTTTATTTGTTACCATTGTACCAATCTTTATTTGTCACCATTATTAAAACAAGCAAGGTACAGCGAGTTAATCTTTTGACCGAGTATGTCAAACTGATCTGTGAATGGTTGGTTCAACTGAGGTTGCAAGGAGAAATCTGACACATTGGGTTCCCTGACCCTACTTTACCAGTTTGATTCTAAGTGCTGGGTGGACTTGAAACTGGGAGTGTCTCAGATCCGACTTTTAGACCCGTCCTCAGGTGCCCCCATTCACACTCTGCCTGGAAAAGTATCAGCATTTCTGAATCATGCTGTAGAAGCCTGTGGGCAGGGCTTAACGCACCTCAAATCCTGCAGTTCCGATCGGTGCCTCCAACTACGCATGTGCAGAGAAAAAAATGATAGAATGCTGCTCTCCTCCTGGGCCAGATAATGCCTCTCCCTGGCCTCTACAGACATTGGCCCACCCCCATTACATTACTAACCCCCTTATTCCCCCATACTCCTACCACCTCGACTGATTGCAGGCCCCTCTTCGCACCGATCTTAGGCAGGGTGACAGTGGGCCTCTCTTTCCCCCTCATTTCTCCCTCCATACTTTCTCCTTCTCCCCGCCGCACTGATCTCAAGCAGAGAGCCACCGGACGCTCGGCACTTACCTCCTCACTAACCGGAGAACCCAAATCGGCCTTCCGTTTTCGCCGATTCTGGACGGGCAAACACGGTAGTAAAGAGAGAAGTACCGGTAAGGTTTGGTGTGCAGCCCATTAAGTCAATTTCAATGAGTGCAAATGCATTTAAATGGCCGTCAGGCCTGTTTCGAGCGCAGTCCCAATCGCTGCCATTTTCAGGCCTTGATAAAGGAGGAACTGGCACAGAGGCGGACGCGGATTGTGCTACTCATCTCACACCCGAAAACAGGCACAACTTGATAGTAAAATTAAGCCCCCAACATCTGTCAGGAGTGAACAGAGAGAGAGAGAGAGACAGGGCAAAGGATTAGCAACAGTGGACGGGGAAACCCTAATATTGGACAGCACTGGTTTTGGAACTTCTAAGATATAGGAAGATATGAACATAGGAATTAGGAATTAGGAGCTGTTCTGCCATTCAATCAGATCATAGCAGATCACCCCTTGGTTTCAGATCCATCTTTCCACTGTTTCTCCATATTCCCTTGTTTATTAAAACCTCTGTAACTATTGAATTGTATTGTGGTTAGTTACTGGATATGAATCTCTATTTTTCTTTGTCTGTTCGCCTCTCACTTCTTTTCTTGCACTTATACTTGTGAAAATATTCAAGTTACTGTTTACAACTAAAGCATAGGCGATAAATAAACTTGTAAAATTCAACTTACTTTTTGAAATGCAATTTCCCAAACCAGGGCACAGAGTTTTATTATCCAGCCCCAGGTCTCCATTCTAGAGCAGCATAATATAGGTTAGGCCCCAGCACGGCCCACGCAATGGACAGAATTTAATGCTTGTAACAGAGGTCTCACCAGTGGCTGGTGAACCAGTAGGAGCCTCTGTTGGAGCAGGCCCGTTGTATTAACTGCTCGCCAGACTTTAGGATTTAGGGTGTAAACTCTGTCCTCTGAGAACTGCCAGCCAAACTGAGGCCATCGGCTCTCAACTGCCTGTCAGCTTCACCAGAGGTCCAGGATTAATGAGAGACCATCCCAGGCCAAAGGTGAATGACGGTAGGATGGGGGTCACAGGGTACGAGAGAGATGGGAAGATGGGTTGGAGACGAGGGCAGGTCCTCCCTGCCCTCTTATAGGTACTGAGTGCCTTTGAATGAGGGACAGAGCTGCTATCAGGTCTACTGCCAGTCTATTCATCACATAGTCTACTAACTTCAGGGTGACAGATTACCAGTTAACTCGCAGTCATTGTCTTCTAACTTAAGTATAATTGAAATTTTACATTTTGACAGAATTAAAAAAGTTGAAAACATGCGTTAGGAGATAGCTTAGACGTACGATTAGCAAGTGGTGACACACTGAGAACAGCAGCCAACACGAGGTCAAATCTGAATTTCGCCACTGAGAACTCAGATGAAGAACATGACAAAGAGGCCCACAGAAGAAGGTTGATAGGTATACACAGTGAAATGCTTGCTGCACTGACAGGCTTGTTCGAAAGCCTATAGTCAATATTAAGGAGCATAGGGCAGTTTGTCACCAATGTGACACAGGCATTCATACATACAATGGTAGCCATCTTTGTAGCATATCTGTCAACCTAACCATGGTGCAGTGACTGACAGCCAATGTCTCCTTCCATTTCAATAAAGGCTGAAGCCACCTGATATCCGGGTGCTGCAGTTAAAGCTCAAACTGTAGTCATACACCGTTTAACTCGTTGCAATGGAAGCTTGGACTGGTCTCATGCAAACCCAGCTTTACTGCCATATAAGCTTAGACTGTTGCCATCCTGGCTGCAGATGCCAGTGTTCAAGAGAACTTGCAGAATCTCCATGTCATCGAACAAGCCTGTACACAAGGCACAAGTCAGGAGTGTGACGGAATACTTTCCGTTTGCCCGCGAGTGCCGCTCCAACAACACTCATGAAGCTCGACACCATCAAGAACAAAGCCACCCACTAGATTGGTATCCCATCCACCACCTTCAACTCTCACTTCTTCCACCACCAATGCACAGTGGAAACAGTGCATACCATCTACAAGATGCACAGCAGCAAGGCTCCTTCAATAGCACCTTCCCAACTTGGGACCTCTACCCCTGAACAGGACAAGAGCAGTCGATGTGACAGCCACTCCAAATTACACACCGCCCTGATTTGAAACAATAGCGCCATTCTTTCATTGTCACTGGATCAAAATACAGGAACCCCCTTCCTAACTGCACAGTGGTGTACCTACGCCCCGTGAACTGCAGCAGTTTAAGGCAGCTCACTACTACCTCGTCAAAGGCAATTAGGAATTGGCAACAATGCTGGTCTTGCCAATGATGCCCGCATCCTGAGAAAGAATAATAAAATAAATCTGCTGTTCAACAGGTTATTGCAGTTGCTGAGGTGCTACTCTGGCAGTGTGGTAGTTGTTCTGTGGAGAATTAATTTGCTGTCCTTTCTCAAGATGATGGCAATTGCACTTCTACTCCTGCCATTCTAGCAGTGATGATGTGGAGATACCGGCGTTGGACTGGGGTAAACACAGTAAGAAGTCTGTCAACACCAAGTTTAACTCCAACCGATTTATTTGATAGTAAACTCACATGAGTTTACTATCATGTGATACTATCAGTTTTACTCACATGAGAACTCTCCATTCACCTGACGAAGGGACAAACCCCGAAAGCTTGTGAGTTTACTATCAAATAAATTGGTTGGACTATACCTGGTGTTGTCAGACTTCTTACTATTGTAGCAGTGCCCATGCTATTGCAAGCCAGTTAACTGCTACCATCCATGCTGCCCATGTGAGATGCTGCCGGATCTGAGGCCAGAGTTGTTTGAAGTCACCTGCAGTCTCCCCAACTGATATTTGGCAGTCTTTCATCAGCCATATTGCAGCCATTGGGGTTGTACTGCTTGGAAGCACTAAGACAGGCACAGGCACATGGAGGACAGGCACTGAGGGAATACTCAGAGATGGACAGATATTTTTGGTATATAATATGTGATGGTTTGATTTTTACATTGTTTATTTTGTAGTTACTCTTAAGTATGCACTGAGGCCAAGTGTGCACTGCAATGGATAGTATTAGAGGGAAGGTAACTGTGGGACTGAAGGTGAATGGGAAAATTGGGCTTGTGTGGGATGAGTCAATCATGGGCGTATGGGCTGGAAGGAAACTATATTGATTGCCTCCTCCTCCTCTTCCTAAGCTACTCTCCACATAGCTGTTGGCAAGAGCTGTGCCTCTGTATTGACAAGGTTGTACAATAGACCACCATGAATTTTAAGCCATATATTGCCATGTACAGAAAGTCCAGGCAGCAGAAACATTATTTTTGCTCCCTTACGGTCTGCTTGATCACATTTTGTGTGATAACATGGCTTGCATTATATACATGCTGTCCATATATGCTGGGTTGCACACCACGACCATAAGTCATGTTGTCAAAAGAACCTCAGGTTCTTGTGCCTCAAATGGAAATGGTATTGCTGACTGTCACAGAATAGAACATAGAACATTACAGTGCAGTACAGGCCCTTCGGCACTCAGTGTTGCGCCAACCAGTGGAACCAATCTAATGACCCCCTAACCTAAACTATTCCAATATTATCTATATGCCTATCCAATGACCATTTGAATGCCCTTAAAGTTGGCAAGTCCACAACTGCTGCAGGCAGGGCATTCCACGCCCTTACTACCCTCTGAGTAAAGAACCTACCTCTGACATCTGTCCTATATTTATCACCCCTCAATTTAAAGCTATGTCCCCTTGTGTTAGCCATAAATGAAGAATGAAGGCATCATGACTGCTGCCATTGACCAGCATGAATTCATAACACATCACACACCAGCTTGTCCATGAGGGAGTGGAATCTTTTTCAAATCTCATTTCAAGCTTGGCATGAGGTGCCCACAAAGTGGCATGCGTGCAGTCAATGATGCCCTGCATCATGGGGAAGCCTGCAATTCTTGCGAAGGGCCAAACTTGCTCTGCCCACTTCTCTCAGCCTGCATGAAGGCTGACACAAAATAAGTACATGGATGTGGTCATCATCAAGGTGGCAACACTGCCCTTGCTCTACTCTGAGACTGCAGCAGGTTACTGGTTTCACCACAACATTCTTAGGGAAAGAACGATGTCTGCCACTGTTCCTCACTGGGATTCATGTTTTCAACTTGGTCCCTGAACACCCTGAATGGTATGGCCTCCTGCTGTGAGCCCACTCCCTCCCCCACAATCCCTGCCCCTGACTCAGCCTTCCTCTTCCAGGAGCTTGTCCTGCTCTTTGTCACCTCTGCTCAGATTCCCTGTCATACTGCAGTAGAATGGAAACACCTCCTCATGTATCCATATCTGGGAGCAAGTGGGTTGTGCTGAATTCTTCAAATTAGGGACAGTACTTCACCATCTATCACAGTACATCCTGTATATCAGTACACAGCACATAGATGTATAGTATGAGATGTACACAGTACATCTCACACTTTAAGGAACTCTGGAATCACCGAAAACTTTTAAAATCACACAAAAGCCAGGAGAAGTCGATTAACAATGAACCTGAAAGGAAAGGATGAACCCTTTATAGGGAGTTAGCCCTCTTGCTGTATTCGGCTGAGTAAGATTAAGATGATGTTAGCTGGAGTGTTAAGTTCCACACTTTCAGCATTACACACTGATTGACATTGCGATCTTTCTCCAGTACAAACTTGCAGCAGATGTTCCTGCACGTGCACTGAACCCCTCATCAAAATAAGCTCTGGCACACCCACAATATCACATTTTATGCAGTTTCCTCTGTGCAATTCCCCTCCCCCTCTGCGCCCCCCCACCCCCCACGCCGCAGCCCCACCGCCCCCCCCCCCCAACCCCCCTTCCCTATGATTAGATGTTCCACATAGTAAATGATTTTTGGACTGCAGTACCTCTTATTATCAAAGCGCACATGTAGAACAGTGGCTTTGTCAAGTGATGCTAGAAGCATCTGCAGTTTTCCAGTTAGGATATTTAGCAGAGACCTGTGATTGCAATTATGGCTTTTACTTAGACTTCTATGCAATTTCCCGACTTACTGCCGGAACAGAGAGTCATAAACCCACTCTTGTAAATTGTGTTGCTCGGAGCTGCAATCTATGTGGAAGTGAATTTAAGGAGAACTATAAAAGGACAATGGGCGGGATGTTCCGGTCGCGCTTGCCTCAAAACCGGAGAATCCAGCCTGAGGTCAATGGACCTTTGCATGGTCTGCCACCCCCCACTCCCGCTCCTCCTGTTGGGGGAGGGATGGGAGAATTCCAGCCATTATTTTTAGTGACTTTTTTGTTCCTTTTCTCTGAGTAATTAGTGGCTAAGGGGATTCATCCTCCCATTTATGAGGAAGGTCCACAATGTGGGCACAGTGAGTTACCCAGTGATTCTCCCAGTTAAAGAACACTTACACATCCAAAGGCTATTCAAGGGAATATTATAAAACACAATGGCCAGAATTCTCCAGCCATTCACACTGGTGAGATTCTCCAGTTCCACCAGCTACGTACCCTGCCCATAGGTTTCCCACTGGCGTGGGGTGACGTCAATGGGAACTGTCATTGACAACGGCAGGACCAGAGAATCCCGCTGCTAGCAAGCAAAGTGCCACCTCCTGCCAGTGGGAAAAACGCAGCTGGAAGGCCTGAGAATCTCGCTGAAATTACATTGGGACACATAAGGATGTATTAGAGCAGATAAGCAAACATCCGGTCAAAGAAGTAGGCTTTAAGCATTGCCTTAAAGGAAGAATGCAAGGTAGAGAGGCATAGGGTGGGTATTCATGAGCTTAGGGCCTAGGCAACTGAAAGCACAGCCACTAATGGTGGAGTGATTAAAATCGGGAATGCACAAGAAACCAAAATTAAAGGAATACAGGCATTTTGGAGGGAGAGATTATGATGATAGGAAGGAACAACGTCATGGAGAGATTTGAAAAGATTGAAAATTTTAAAATCAATATGTTGTTTGACTGGAAGCCAATATACATCAGTTAGCACAGGTCTGATATGTGAATGAAGCTTGAAGCAAGTTAAGATATGGGAAGCAGAACTTTACATGTCCTCAAGATCGTGAAGGACTGAATATGGGAGATCACTCAAGAATGCTTTGGAATAACCAGGCCTAAAGGCAACAATGGAATGAATCAGGGCTTCACAAAATACAAGTCGGGCGATGTTACAGAGGTGGCAATTAGCAGACATTGTAATGGCTATATGTGGTTGGATGCTCATCCCATGTCAAATGTAACAGCAAGATTGCAAACAAATTGGTTTAGCCTCTGATGGTTGCCAGAGGGAGGGATTGAGTCAGCATCCCACAAACAGACCTTGGAGCAGGGTGGTTTCAGCCTTCCCAATATTTAATTGGGTGAAATTTCTGTTCACTCAGTACTGGATGCTAGATGAACAGACTGATAATTTAGCAACAGTGTGGGGTTCAGGGGAGGTGCTGGTGATGTTGAGCTGGATGTGGTCAACATGCATGTAAAAACAAACCTTATGCCTTTGGATGGGCGGCACAATGGTTAGCACTACTGCCTCACAACGCCAGGGACCTGGGTTAAATTCCAGCTTTGGGTAATTGTCTGTGTGGAGTTTACACATTCTCCCTGTGTTTATGTAGGTTTCCCGCAGGTGCTCCGGTTTCCTCCCAGGGATGTGCGGGTTAGGTTGATTGGCCAGGCTAAACAGCCCCTTATTGTCAGGATAAACACATGGTGTTACAGGGATAGGGACTGGGTGGAACTGTCGTTGGTGTAGGCTCAATGGACTGAATGGCCTCCTTCTGCACTGTAGGGATTCTTTGATTCTACAATATCACCAAGGGGCAACATGTAAATGAGAAATAGGATGGGGCCAAGATAGATCCTTGGGAAAGACCAAAGGGAATGGTACTGGAGTAGGAAGAGAAACCGTTGCAAGTGACTGCCTGGATATGATTAGTTGGAAATAATTGAAAGACAGTGAGAGCAATCCCACCCAGCTGGATGTTAGCTGAGAGGCATCAGAGGAGAGAATAGTGAAAGTCTGCAGATAGGTCAAGAAGGATGAGAAAGGACTGTTTAGTTTTTTCATTGTAACATAGCATGTTCTTTGTGACTTTGATAAAGGCTGTGGCAGAGACAGAAGTGTAATTGGTGATTCAGACCTGGAGTTTCAGTTGGGCTGATTTATTCATGTTTTGTGAGGTACAGCTGTGATAATTGTCTCGTTATTTTATAGTGAAGTTCTTTGTGTGAAGATCTACCAAATCAAGTTTACAGAAGTGTAAGTATGTGACTACTTGAATTTGTTTTGATGTTGGGTTAGGATAGAAAGGTGTTTGATCGGTACAATTAATGAGCTGCTGAACAAAAACTGTCCTAGATTTCCAGAAGAGAAAAGTGAAGTAAAATGTGACAGTGTATTCAACCAGAATCAGGAGGGAGGCTGATTAAATATGCAGATCAAGATCCAACACCAGCTGTAGGGCTCCAGTTTCCAGACTGATGGCCAGAGTGTGTGTAATGCATAATCCAGACATTTGTACCTGATATCACATGGTCTAATCTGCAATTCTTAGAGACTGCTTCTTAATTGGCCCAGGAAACTTACCATTTGTCTTAAGTGAGGTCAGGAGAAACTTACCATTTGATACATCAACAGAAAACTGCATCACAGACTCACATGTAGATAATGGTTCTGCAATGCATATATTCACTCCGCGGCCTTTTGGCTAAGATCACATGTAATTTTTGATCCTGCACTTGATAGAAGTCAATGAGGTTACACTGAGGCTTCATTTTTTAAAATGGCATCTTGGCTAAGATGCAAATGAGATTAAACACTGGAGGGGGTGCAATGCCTGCTCCTATCATCTTGATCATGATTGAGCCCATGAAAGGGAGAGGACAGCTGGCCTTGTCAGCTTGGATCTGTAATGTCTCACTGGTCAAGACTTTCAATTGGACTATGATTGGATTTGATCAGATATGACTAAAAAAAAATGCATATTCACAAGTTGGTACACATAACGTGAATTTTAAGCTCTCAGTTTGTGCTTTAGATCAACCATGTTGCATTTTCACAACAAAAACTTACATTTATCTTTTTCCCAGAGTTCTGGAAGAGTTGAAAGATCCTGGAATTCAGCAACATAATTGAGATTCAGGCATCCATAAAGATTTCCCTAAAGTAAAGTATCCACATGTTATTGTTATGTGCATGTTGGATGTGTGTAGTCAACAGTCAACCATTGTTTCTCATGGAGAGTACTATTCCTGTGCGGGATTCTATTACACAAGACGCTACCCAGAAAGTGTTCATTGCTGCATTGTACCATTTAAGGTAAAAGAGGGCTGGACATCAAACAAACTAAGCTACTGTTTACTCTCAATCTGATTTATACTGGGCAGTGGCACAGTGGTTAGCACTTCTGCCTCACAATGTCAGGGACCCAGCCTTGGATGACTGCATGGAGTTTGCATGTTCTACCTGTATCTGTGTGTGATTCCTCCGGGTCCTCTGGGTTTCCTCCCACTGTCCAAGGATGTGCAATTTAGCCATTGCTAAATTGCTCCTTAGTGTCCAAAGATAGGTGGATTAGCGGTATAAACATGTGGGATTACGGATATAGGGCAGTGGGTGGGCCTGGGTAAAAGATGTTCTGTCGGCGAGTTGGTGCAGACTCAGTGAGACAAATGGCCACCTTCTGCATTGTAGGGGTTCTGTGATTTTATGAAAGTCTCCATTGCCACTGGAAACAGATATCACTTTTCTACATTTTTCTCCTCAAACTAATGCTTATACTACAAAATGCAACTGTTAATTTTTGTTTATAAATCCTGACATGAAAGTGGACTTTAAGTGAACTAAAACAATCCTGACAATGCCAGTAAAATGATTGCAGAAAGCTCTGTTTGAACTCTTTGTCATCCATGGTTTTAAACAGGTGCATCAGGTTACAGAGATGGTATTACTCATCCTGATGAGGCTATAACAGAACATTTTACATCTATATGTAAACAAATGGAGAAAGGAATGGAGAAGTGGGGAGGGTTGGAGAAATATGATGTATATGCTTCAATAATTTATGCACTGGTCATCAAACACTGATTACTTACATGAAGGGAAATGACCAATAGAGTGTATGTTCCATAGTGATCATCTCACTGGAATCCATTTGGATTCAATGTCGAATTATTTTTAATTTCAACCTTCAGCTTTGTATTTTCCTGCCGTGTCGATATAAAATCAGCTGATGACAATTATAGTGAAACCCAGCACGAAACAGGTATTTGTTACTCGCTCAGCAACACAGCGATTAAGCCAGCTGACTTAGTCATAAATGATGTATCATGTTTCTGGCACAGAATAAACTGTTTTAATGCGATATCTTGGCACTTTCATCTCTTTACTCATGCTGAAGGCTACATATGCCTCAGTGAGTTTGGAATGTAAAGCAAACTGCCAAAACTGTAAGAAATCACTTCATATGAGACACAGCCACATTCGTAAACCACTTGTTATACCTTTAGCAATGTGTGTTTGGAATCTATCTTTTCATTCTTGTTACAGTTGTTTTTATTATTTCTCTTTTTTTTATCTTTGTTTCTTTTTCCTCTTTCTTATCTTTCTGTTTGTTTTACTGTCTATTGTACTGTTTTCCTTCACTCACTTTTTTTACACTTTAATACTCTCTTCTTTTTCTTGTTTCAATTTATATATTTGTAATTGTGAGTTCTCCTCTACTGAGACAACTATTGCTGTCTGACTCTGTTTATATCACTTTCAACTCACCTAATGAAGGGGAAATGCTCTGAAAGCTCATGCTACCAAATAAACCTGTTGGACTTCAACCTGGTATTGTGAGAATTCTCAATGTGCCCACCCCAGCCCAACACCGGCTTCTCCGCATTATATCACTTTCCAGTCTAAACTCTTCCATGAAGAAACACATGGAAAAAACACCTCCCACTAACACAACCTGGCTTTCACTGCCATAGAACACGCTTCGTAAAAAGAAATCCACAAGTCACAAAGTCTCGTTTTGGCCTGTCACCCAATCTGTAATTGAATGGGTAGGCCAAAGGGTGGAGCTCTTGGCCATAGCAGAGGAGTTCGTTCTGTTACCACCAGTTTACTTGTAGTTCTAGGGAGGTGGGGGTACGATAGTGGATAGACATCCCAACGTTAGGTGCCCTTCCACTTGCATAACCATTTTGGTTCCTCCTAGATGGTGGTGCATCTGACAAACATTGAACAGGTACTTTCAAATGAGGCAGGAATGATGGAGTGACAATATTCATCAAAATTTCCTTCACCACAACCTCAGTTATGTTGGACTTTTTTTGTTTATTCTTTAATGAGATATGGGCATCACTGGAAAGGCCAGCATTTTTAGTCCATCCCTTTTCAGAGTGGGCAGGCAAACCCAACTCCATCTCCTTGCTTGTTCCAAAATCCAAGTTCAAATTTCAATTGAATCCAATTTGAGATCCCCATAAGAGAGACAAACAAGATCCAAGCTGACAAGATAAGGCATTGCATCCCAACTTGGGCTCGATCTGACACTTCTTAGCCAAAAGGCTAAGTTGTAGGCAATCCCTTATCATACTTGAACTGGGTGACTTTCTATGCCACTTCAGAGGCATTTAAGAGTCGACCACATTGCTGTGGTTCTGGAGCTATGTGTATGTCAGACCAAGTAAGGATGGCAGATTTCCTTCCCTACAGGACATTTTATTTATTCTTACCTGGGACATGGGCATCACTGGCTGGGCCAGCATTTATTGGTCCTTGGGCTAATTGGGTCACTAGGCCATTGCTGTGGGGCTGGAGTCACATGTAGGCCAGACTAGATGACAGATCTCTTTCACTAAAGGACTTTAGTGAATCAAATGTTTTTTTTCAACAACAATCAGTGATAGATTTCATGGTCACCATTACTGAGGCAAGTTTTATATTCTAGATTTATTATTTGAATTGAAATTCCACCAGCTATCATGATGGGATTTTAACCCACGTCCCCAGAGCATTCATTTACATCTCTGATTAACCCAACTTCAATACCACTATGCTACCATTTCCCAATGACAAAGAAAAATGTGGAAAAAGTCTTG
This sequence comes from Carcharhinus amblyrhynchos, assembly GCF_965287045.1. NCBI lineage: Eukaryota > Metazoa > Chordata > Chondrichthyes > Carcharhiniformes > Carcharhinidae > Carcharhinus > Carcharhinus amblyrhynchos. The sequence continues at coordinate 32,670,651 of NC_137332.1, read as the reverse complement.
TTTAAAGAAAAATGCAATCCAGTTACTTCTGGGTCCCATTCACAGATTTACAAAAGAAAAATACTCAATGTGAGAAAAAGCTTTCTCATACAGCGAGTGGTTCATGTCTGGAATGCACTGCCTGAAAGTGTGGTGGACGAAGGGTCAATCGAGGCAATCATGAGGGAATACATGATTATTTGAATAGAAACAATGTGCAGGGATATTGGAAGAATGGCACAAACTTATAATGCTTATCTGGATAGCCAGTGCAGACATTATGGGCTGAATGGCCTCTTGCAACATAATAATTCTGTGATTTGTTGTCAGAGTGACCAGAACTGTATCTAATCTTAACAGCTTGAATTATGAGGGCAGTATCGAAACTGCCCTCATAATGTCTCCGGGACTATATGTCCATTCTGGGACATGTAGTCCCAAAAACATCAGAACACAATAGTGGCCACTGCCAGAACAAAGCGCCCCAAGAATTACTGAGTGAGTCTCCCAAAATTGAGATAAGTCTGAGCATTTTGGACAGAACGTGTTTTTTCGGAGCCCAGCAAGAGGGTGGGGATGTGTGGCTGGGATCAGGTTTTAGAGGAGAAGGAAGGACAAATGGGAGCATATTTTGAGAGAGAGGTGCCCCATTAGACACCCAAATGAGGAACCCACAATTCCTGCCCACGCAGTGAAAACTGCCAGGTTGGTTGCATCTCTCCACCTTCCCCAACTGCAAGCATTATCGTGGCAGAAATGGAATAAGTGGCCATTAACGGTCCACTTAAGGGCCTCAACAGGCATGAGAACAGCATGGCCACCTGATGCTTTAATCACTCCACATAACATGGGGAAACAGACAGGACCAGCTGGGAAGGTCATGGGTTGTATACGGACTTTATTTTACACCCTTGTCTTCAAATATGCCAGGTGTGGCTGTAAAATCCCACTCCTTCGTGTTAAAATGGATAAGGAAAAGCTGCTGGAAATATTATGGAGAGAAAAATAACTCCAAAACATTCTGTTAATGTACTGTGAGGGAAATGCTACACTAAAGCACCATTAGGAAACTAAAGAGATATTGGGTACAACACTGGCTTTACATCCCACCCAATGCTAATCAATAAAATCAAAGGGGAGTAATATCAGGCTGAGTGTAAAAACCACATTCCATGTGATCCTGTGGGATTCCGGTCTGGGTACACTAGGTTAAAATTACCTCCATACCAGCTAGCAGCTTTGAAGAAAGGACACATATATCCTTTGACAAAGAGTCATCTGGACTAGAAACATCAGCTCTTTCCTCTCCTCACAGATGCTGAGATTTCCCAGCATTTTCTCTTTTGATTACATATATTCCTCGTCAGAACTGTAGTTCAACTTTGCTTTTCTATTCGGCCATCAGCGCAAAAGCAACTTCTTGTAACCCAACTTGTCAGAAAAGCCCAGAAATATAAGCACCGATTTCAGTCAAATGTACACATCAACAGCCTGCAGTAAAGTTAATTCCTTCCCAAAGACACACTAGCCGTAGACTATCAAATCTGGCGTTGGCAAAGGCAGCTTAAATATCTACCAATTCAGCTCAGAAACACATATAATGCATTTTGCAAATCAGAGAAAATGCATTGTCCCTTTCTAAATTTGATCCTAACGAAATTTAATTAAAGCCTAACAGTCACATTTAAAAAAGCACAGCTGTGTAAAATACAGAACATTTTATATTCTATTCTAAATCGTTTGATGTCATATCAGCGTGTAACCAAGAGGTTCTAATTACCCAAAGGCCTTAGTCTGTCTGATCATGTGCCCATTTCGATGCCACAAAAATGTTTGTTGTTCTTTTCTTTGGCTGCACTTTTCCGTACAGCATTATACACAGGAAGCTCATAAAACTGCCTACAGTGGATGACAATAAGGGAACACACGAGTGAGGCCAATTTCCCTGCTGTCAAAGTAAGTGCAGAACAGTTTAAGTGACACCAGTGCTGGATTACATTTGTGATTATATTTCAAAAATTGGCTGTGAAGCACTTTGTGATGTCCTGAGTGAAGTTGTGAGAGACATTGTAAGGGTTTGTTCCGTTTTTGTAAAATTAAACAGCGGTGTTTATTGGTAACACATAAATATACATGTGTACTAAGTATAGCCCAAACTAGGAGCTAACTTCATGCTGACTTCGTCCCAAGTTTTCCATACAACTCCTGTCTACTGTCATGTAACTCTCTACATCATACTGTGGGTGATACTGTTCTCCAGTCCCACATTAGCCCTTGCTATGCTGAACACCTTAATACCACACCTCCCCAAAGTATTTTCTCAGCTTATTTACTGAACAATCTCTCTTTACAAGCTATTCTTTCTCCCCCTCCCCACCTCAAGTCTCTGACTTTGTGAATTCAGTTTGGAGGCAGGACGATTCCTCCAGCTGTCATTTGGAGGTGTGATAGGCTCAGATGTATTGGGCAAGCTTTGTTGGCTTGGTATTGAATTTGAAGCACTCTGTGTATCCAGCACTTGGTTGTCTCCATTTTTCCACTTTTTGGGCTTTCTAGGAATCAACAGTGTATCTCTATTTCTATTGAATGTTCCTCATCCATGAGATCAAAATGCGGCTTTTATTGCCACAGAGTCTTCCTTCCTGTAACCTTGCACTGAGGTGTGCTTTGCAAAGCCTCTAGAAACAATTATTGAGGATAGAATGCGTAGTCACATGGAAAAATGGGGGTTGATTAGGAAGAGACAGTCTGGATTTCTAAAAGAGAAATCATATTTAACTTGCTGGAGTTATTTGAGGAGGTAACAGAAAGGGTTGATGAGGGTAATGTTGTTGATGTGGTGTACATGGACATTCAAAAGGCATTTGACACACTGCCACACAACAGACTTGTGAGAAAAGTTCTAGCTCATTGAATAAGAGGGAGAGAAACAATGTGGATACAAAATTTAATGAATAATAGGAAGCAGAGGGTAATGGTCAAAGGATCATTTTCAGGCTGGAGGAAGGTTTTGTAATGGTATTCCCTAGTTGTTGGTCTCGGTACCCTTCCCTTTCCTGATATATGTTAATGATCCAATCTTATTGAGCATGGGTAATCGCCAAGTTTGCGAATGATACATTCATCAAGTATTCATTCAAAAGTATCTTGAAAATCTATTTTGCCACAGCCCCCAATTTTGTACCTGCTGTGGCCCATGTATCAGCCCAAACTGATCTGATAGGGTTGATTTATTGTTCATGGTTGTTTTTCAGCTCAGGGGAGCACAGTTTTAAATGCTGTCACACTTTTAAAGAAAGCACTGTGTTAGTTGCTTTTTTCAATGCTTCTTCCTTTACTTGTAGGGTTTTACCAGGTTCCCAAAGCGATTACAGACCCACCTTAAATGGATTGATTTCTTGCAACACAGTTTTAAGCAAAGATTTGGGTTCTTTAGAACATTTTTTGGAGTATCTTTGGGTCAGATGTTGAATCTTTGGTCAGAGTTTTGTGTTCGGTACTAGGGTGTGCGATAATCCCAACCAAGCGAAAATGACATCAGGCGTGCTTCGCGAAGTCGGTGGGCACATGTACAAATCAGATGCACCCTCATCAACAATTAAATGGCCAACTTAGGCCATCAATAAGGCAACAGACAGCAATTTTCCACTCATCAGACGGGCAAACGGTGGATAGTGGTCACACTTTTTGTATTTCCTCATCCCAAGGGTGTGATAAAAGGCCCTCGGAACAGCAGCATCAATGTCCTTTTAGGGAAGCAAATCTGCCGTCCTTGCCTGGTCTGGCTTATAGGTGATAGTTATAGTTATAGGTGAAGAATTTCTTCACTCAAAGGGTGGTGAATCTCTGGAATTCTCTGCCCGTTGAAGTGGTGGAGGCTGCCTCGCTAAATATATTTAAGATGCGGGTTGATGGGTTTTTGATAAGCGAGGGGATTAAGGGTTATGGGGAGAGGGCGGGAATGTGGAACTGAGCCACGACAGATCAGCCATGATCTTATTGAATGGCGGGGCAGGCTCGAAGGGCTAGATGGCCTACTCCTGCTCCTATTTCTTATGTTCTTATGTGACCCCAGAGCCACAGCAATGTGGGCGACTCTCAACTGCCTTCCAAGGGCAACTAGGGATGGACAATAAATGCTGGCCGGCCAGTGATGTCCATATTCCATGAATGAATAAAATAATTTTCTCTGTCATTGCAAGTTTGTCGCTGTGTAAGTACATAGCTGTCTCTGAGTTTCTTAGCAATTCTTTAGCTTTTCATAGAATCATACAGCACAGGAAGAGGCCCTTTGGCTGCCTGCCTTTCAGGGCTCACATTCCCTGGAAGTGTCGTTTCCTTGAGGATTGAAGAACAGAAATCCCTCACTTGCAAGGCATTTATCCTCTGCATCTGAACTGTTGGGGATAGTGTATCCTGCAGATGGGACGTCTTCTCAAGAGGAGGAGAAGGGAAGGAGGGAGAGGGCATTAGGTGCCCACAAGCAGCATCCTAGGGACAGACGTTTAAGAGGAGAGGCATGGGCATAACTGGTAGAGAGCCAGCAGGGAGGACAGGATGAGTGGGTATACCGTAGGCATCATTAGCCAGTGATTAGAGTGTACAGACACTGCTCCAACTACCCCCAAATGTTTGAGTTCCAGTGCCACAGGAGGCTACAACTCTCCAGTGATAGCAATATGTGACATGATAGGCCCCAAAACCACCTCCAAACCCACACCAGTAGCTTTGAAGATCACAGAGGCCCTCAATGTCAGTTCTTTTCAGAGCTCAGTGAGGGTTCTGTGCAATGTCTTTCAATCACCTGCCCACAGCTATGTCAAGCTGGTTGACTGATGCCATCTTTAGACCAGTCTACATGTTCATCCACTACCAGACATATGTGGCCAGCCATGCAGAGAGGGCATGACGGTTTGCACAATGGCTGAGTTCCCCCACTGAATTTGTGCCAATGTAGTCCTCATATCCGCCAATCTTCAGATTTTACTGTTGCACCAATAATTCCACAAATCACCTTTCCAAGTCACGTACAGTCATGTGGTGATTAGGTGGCATTAGCTGAGGATATTTTTCAAGCAAGTTTCTCATAGACTGAAGACTATTTACGCTTCACCATGAATTAAAGTGGAACAGCAGACATAAGTGAAAAGTGGTTTGAAGTCAATAATGTGTGTGTTAGGAGGATTAGCAGGCTAAATACGTGGGATTACAGGGATAGGGCCTGGGTAAGATTTCCTACAGGAGAGTCGATGCAGACTCGATGGGCCAAAAGGTCTCCCTCGACGTTGCAGGGATTCTAAAAATAATAAGACACTATTAACAAGTGCCGCCTTAAGAATTCTAACCCTTCAAAAAACAGTTCAATGAACATTCATAAAAAGTGAGAAAGAAGGTGATTTTCTCTTATTTAAGGTTATTAATGAAGGACTTGCGCAGATTTCCTCAGCTGCTGTTTAAATTGAAAAGCAAGTATTTTGTTCCAGGTCAAATTTAGTACAAGCTTAACAAAAATAAGGATGTCAAAGTATTGCCAGTGACAGAGTGCAGGGTCTTGTCAGTAGAGTTTTCCCAATTGTTATTGAGTCATTTCCTTTAAAAATTGCCCTCTTAGCAGCTGGATTACTGCTTCTGACAGTTATGGTGTTTAAAATGGCTGGTTAGCTGCTTGAGAAGTATTAAAGGATCATTATTACGATTATGTCATGATTGGCTGCAATTTTGTGGTATCTCTAAAGACTCTACATTCTCAGGAGGCAGATATTTCAGAAGTGTGTTCCTGCAGCTTCATTGGCAGGCTTGTAAATTACCATAAGGAATGAGCATTTCCACTTGCCCCACTCCCAAACAAATCTCTCCCACCTGCGGATGCACATTTTTAAAGGTCACGTTTGCCGAGCCTGGAGATCTCCCGACTCTGCAAACCCGATCCGGGGAGAGATACCTGAACAAAAGAGTTGTTAATCTTTGGAATTCTCTACCGCAGACAGCACTGGAAGCTGGATCGTTGAATGTGTCCAAAGCTGAGTTAGATGGCCTACAAGGAAGTCAAAGGGCTACAGGGAGGCAGGCAGGAAAATGAAGTGAGGCCACAATCAGATCAGCCCTGACTTGATTGAGTAGTGGAATCGGCCCAAGGGACAGAATGGCCATTCCTACTCCAAATTTTCATGTTTTTATATTCTTCTAGCCCTGTTCTATGTGTTCATGTGATATGACATCTTCCTACTTTAAAGGTGTTACATAAATACCAATTATAATTGTTGTTTTGAATGATTCTACAATGTTCCCCGACACCAGTGTCTGTACCTTCTTCTCATCTTGACTGAGAGTTAGTCTCTCCTTTCTCTCTGGTTTGGTCTCCAAGGATTGAAACGCAGCAGCTAATAATGATCCTGGAAACTGTGGCAGGGTGCCATAGAGCAGCCCCTGTCATAAGGCACCAAGAGTGTTGCTTCAAGATTATAATGGCATAGATTTGTAAAGGTTGTGGTAACTGTGTAGGCCTCAGGATGTCTGCACTCTTCTTGTCAGTAACTCAATTTCCTAAGCTATGCTTGAAGAGTCCACCTCTGATCTCATGGGACACAAGCTTACATTTCAAGACTGTGCTTAAAATGAAGACATTAACGTGTAATGTTGATGCAATATCAATGATCTCTAACTGACTCTACATTGGTCAAAAAGAAGTATTTACTGCTCATGTATGTGTCATGCCAGTAAAGACATGAATATGTTTAAAAATTTTAAAACTGCTTTCTTTCTAAAATGGACGCTGATAAATTATTAAGATGGCTTCCATAGATGACCAATGCAATTTATTACACAGAGGGCTCTGGAAAGTTCTGAGCTGAATTATAATAGATGTGGGGGTCTCCCTTTGAATGAACTTGCTTAAACAGCACTCCTTTGTGGAATTTTCGACCTGTTATTGTCAATGTTTACTTGAAAACACAGAGACGAGGAACCTCTAGGTGTTCTTGGCGTTCGCCCCAAGACTGGAAAATCCCACCTGAGGTCAACGGACCTTTGCATGGTCCTGTCCCACCTGCTACAATTCCCATGGCAGCAGGACAGGAAAATTCCAGCCTAGGTCTCCAGGTTTGCAATATGACAAAAGAACGCTGACGAGACCAGTTATCTGTAAATGCAAAAGACCACTATTTACCTTCCGTTGAATATCAATGGTCTTTGGCAATGTGACTGAAACAGATCCTCAATTGTCAAAACCCCTTTATCCCAAAACTGAGAAAGGCATGGGCAGTGTGCAGAATAACATTGACAGTACAAAAGCAGCAGAGAAAGGCTGTGCCACTTTTGCCTATCCAGAACTGAGAGGTTTAAAAGTCTTTTCACAAAGCTCCGAGTTCCCCTGTAAAGAAACTAGATCCTCTGATACAACAGCCACAAGTATCTGTATATTGGAAAGAACCCTGCAGTTAATACAAATCTGATACCAGCCAACTCAACTTGCCTGAACTACAATTGAAGAGTTGGAACAAGCTTCCTTCTTGATTAAACATGCAAAGACACGTGAACTGTTAACTATTCTTTTGGTTTAAAAAGAAGTACACTGTATTCTTTAATTTACCTCTCTTGATTAGTACCTTTGCAATGTGTGACTGATGTATCACTAGTTTTTCCATTAAGTGTGTGAATAAATAAGCCTCTTCATGTAAATGCATGAAAATGTGCTGTGGTGACTTGTAAATTGATCGCACACACTAAATGGGGATTTAGAAACACACACTTTTACCTTTTTCAAAAACAAACCACAGGAAGGAAGGGAATTGGGGCTTTCAGTTTATCTCTCCTCCCCTGTCCATACAGTAAATTATTGGATTGTGGTTTGGAGTCCCAGAAGCCGTATGGATGATATTAATGATTCCTGATACTTTTCAAAGTCTGCAGTGCCAGAATTCTTCTATTCAGTCTGGTGAGGCCAGCCTTCACTGTTCACCTCCATTTGCCCTTGAGAAGGTAATGGTAAGCTACCTTCTTGAACTACTGCAGTTCCTGTGGCAAACACAGGTCTTGGTAGCAGTTTTGCTACAACTGAGTGGCTTATTAGGCCATTTAAGAGAGCAGTAAACAAAATTTCTGTGAGGCTGGAGTCACATATATGACAGACTAGGTCAGGACACTAGATATCTTTTCCTAAAGGACATTAATGAAGTAGATGGGATTTTACGATGTTTCAGTTGTTTCATGGCAATCATTACAGGTACGAGATTTTTATTCCAGATTTATTGGACTGAATTTGTATTCCACAGCTGCTGTGGTGGATTTATGAACTCAAATCTCATGGTCATTAGTCCAGTCTTTGGATTATAGTGAGATACCGATTATGCTGTTGCACCCTGAAGTCCCCATTGTGCTGGTATTGATATTCAAAGCAATAAAGCTATTAGACCTGTTGAGCAGGGAAATAATTGTTACCAATTTGATTCATTAATGAGCAGTATCATGGTCAATATAACACATGTTTTCTGTGGCAAACTGGAGGCGCAAAAGTTGATGGTGACCTTGACAGTAACCATCATTGAATCATGCAGTGCAGCAGAAGGCCATTCAGCCCATTGTGTCCGTGTGAGTAAATTCACAGAGCCACACTTTCCCACCTTTTCCTATTTTTCAAGAAATCAAATAACCAATTAAAACAAGTCAAATAAACTAAGGAATAGAATAAAGAGACCAGTCCAAAGAATAGCTTCAACTGAATTACCTGTCGAGGAATAGTAATCATCATGATGTGCAGTTAAGGTGTGCAAAAGCTAATGGGCATTGCATCTTTAAGGGATCATGTCCGAGAAAACAGAATCTCCATACCCATTAATGCCCATTTTCAAAGACAGGCTGAGGATTCTGTGGGAACTGGGTGAGAAAACAGGAATTTAACTTGAGCTCCCGTTGATTTATGATGAAGTTCGCTTCTGTTACTGCAGAAAAAGATTCTGCAAAAAAAAGCGTAGCATTCACTGATCACCATGTCAACAATTTAGCATAGTGTGTGCAGTGGGCAGCAAGCCAACAAATGTGCAAACTCGCGATTTTCCAGCCTCACAGGCCCAGGGATCCAAATGAAAACACTTTAACTGGCAGTCATTCTTAGGCTTCAGTGTCTATTCGAGGCTTGAAGCAGGTCCACAAAAAAGAAAATACCGGTCACTTTATTAATGGGGAGTCAAGGAAGATTTGGGAGAGCAAGGATACTTGTGGAAAACGCAGCAGGGCCAGGAACGTGGAGGCCCTGCCAATTTTAAAGGCAAGACCTCATTGAGTATCATAGAATAGAATCATAGAATCCCTGCAGTGCAGAAGGAAGCCATTTGGCCCATCAAGTCTGAACTGACCACAATCCCACGCAGGCCTATTCCCAAATCCTTCATATTTACCCTGCTAATTCTCCAACATAGGGTCAATTTAGCATGGCCAATCAGCCTGACCCTAATCTTTGGAGTGTGGAAGGAAACCGGAGCACCCAGAGGAAACTCATGTAGACAGAGTGAGAATGTACAAATTCCACATCAACAGTGACCTGAGGCCAGAATTGAACCCAGATCCCTGGCGCTGTGAGGCAGCAGTGCTGACCACTGTGCCACCATGCCGCAATATGCATCTTCTACCCAATAGTCAAACAGATTGGCAACAGTGGATGAGAGCACAAACAAATCATAAGGCACTCAACTGCTATAGCCTACCGGCTTAAACATCGATGTACCGCAGCTGCAGTGTATACTATTTTCAAGATGCATGCAGCAGCTCATCAACGCTTTTTTGACAGCTCTTCTCAAGTTCAGAAAGTCCACCACTTGGAAGGTCAAGGACAGCTAGTGCATTGGAATAACATCACTTTAAGATGCAGACCCTGCAGTATTATACATATATCGCCATTCCTTCATTATCACTGGGTTGAAATCGTGGAATGGACTGCCTGACAGCTCTGTGGGAAGCACTGAACATGGGTCACAGTGGTTCAAGGAGTTGCCCATATCAGGGATAAGTAGGGATTTGTAGTAAATGGCAGCCTTGTCACTGATGCACATTCCTGAGAAAATATATTTTTTAGTTATGCTGTCCATCGCTAATTGGATACCACAGTCAAATTCTCCTGCAGGATGCACCATCCTCTCTGCTTGGCAGTCATGTGTGTATGTAGAACAGTTCAAATATTCACACTGTTGCTCTAACCTACTTTAAGAAGGAAAAAAACTAAAAGAAACAAATTCTGTTGCCAAGCAATTTTTCGTACGTGCCCTGAAACAATACTCTGATTATATTATTAATTGCGCAACACAGAACAAAAGGCAAATGTCTGCACTAAATTTAAAACAAATATGGAATAATGATTATACTTGCAAAAGTGGGGGCTAGAACCCACAAATTCCCTGTACCTACTACATTGCAGTTATACTATTTTTTTCAATCATCTGAGGTTAGTTCTGAGCACGCCCTACTCTGGTTAGCAACTATAGAGACTTCTTTATTTTAGACTCATTCCCAAAGGTTGCATTTTATTTGAGCTGAAGCTCAGGTTACTGGTGTCAGCAAATTAATAGATTATACAGGCCAAGGTATTCACCAAAAAAGTACAAATTCTGCAAAACTTTACGTTGGTTAATTTTTCTTCTTTAGACATCATGAGGGTCAACTTTAAACTGTTTCACCGGTCAGGAAACCCACGAGATTGAGTGGAATGCCAGTTTTACACCACACTCAATATTATTCTCCATTGACTTCAATGGGGAGTCAAATCTGGCAGAGTGCAAAGTCGGCATTGCATCTGACTTTGGCAGTTTTCCGACAGGTGGGCTACCTTCAAGTGGCTCACTTGTGTTAGTGAATTGCTTGCCATATGGAAAAGTCTGGAACTGTAGGTACTGCAGTTTTAGGCAATTAAAACACTATTTCACTTTGTATATGCTTCCAGTAACCTTTATATTATTATTGTTTATATTACTGGAAGGCCATCCTTTCCTACTGTCATAGTGAATGAATTAATCAGTTTAGCTGCCTAACAGCCTCCCCTGCAGAATCTTCCTGGTGTTTTTTTTTACAGTTCTGGTCAGTCACACCGCAATGGTTTCATTTCTATAACCGTATCCTGCAATCCAAAAAATACTGCAGGTACCAGAAAATGTCATTCCTTTTCTGGAAATACCCACAGTGGAACCTCTGCAGAGTCACGTGAGAAATCTTTCCAGGGGCTTTCACAGAATCCATACAGTGTAGAAAGAGGCCATTCAGCCCATCACGGCTGCACTGGCAACAATCCCATCAAGTCCTACACCCATTTATCTCATGAATATGTTCTGCTAGGCCCCTGGCACAAAGGGGCAATTTACCATGGTCAATCAACCTAACCTGCACATCTTTGGAGTGTGGGAGGTCACGGGGAGAATGTGCAAACTCCACACAGACAGTGACCCAAGGCTAGAATTGAACCTGGGTCCCTGGCACTGTGAAGCAGCAGTGCTAACCACTGTGCCATCCATGGATCACTTGCTGAAAAATCACATTTATCATTAATGTTAGCTCACTCAGAGAATCTCCAATCTATAGTAACAGGACATAGGTTTATTTCTCTGGCAGATCCCAGGACTCAAAGTGAAAAAACTACACTGAGATTCCGATTCTGGTCTGGCCCTAATATTTCTCCATTGACATTTATGATCCAGAACTCTATCTTCAACGGAACACAAATCTGATTATTAATGGTGACTAATGTTTAAAGTAGCCTTTAAAACACATCACATTTAAATGAAGTCCCATACTTCTGGACATGCAGAATAATCCATTGTTCCTCAGCATTCTTGTTGTTGGCCAAAAATAACAGCTGTCACATTGTGAAAAGTTTAGTTATTGGATGCCACTGTATCCAGAAATGTTATTTTTGCCAACAAGGAGAAGAATTAAGATTGGTGCCATAGCTAGATTTGCTTTTCAGGCCAAAATGTCACTTTAGGGAGTTTTTGCAATCTTCCTGATGCTATTAGCTGGCAACTTGTCAATGATGCAGCACTCAATTGTAGATTATCATCAACAGTGCTGGGAAAGATCTCAGTGCTTCTTTCTATAGGAGACAAATTGCCCATGATCTCATCCAAATAACTTGGGTACCACCCCAGACAGAACTCTCACCAAAGGGCCTTATTTCATCAACAAGAGTCATAAAGTAAAAACCAGTGTGAACCTTGTCTAGAAACGTGTTGGAACATCATAAGACCATAAGGCCATAAGATATAGGAGCAGAATTAGGCCATTCGGCCCATTGTGTCTGCTCTGCCATTTAATCATGGCTGATAATTTCTCAACCCCAGTCTCCTGTTTTGTCCCCATAATCTTTGATACCCTTACCAATTAAGAAGCTATCTATCTCTGTCTTAAATACACTCAATGACCTGGCCTCCACAGCTTTGTGTGGCAATATGTTCCACTGGCTGAAGAAATTCCTCCCCATCTCAGTTCTAACGTGTCGTCCCTTTATTCTGAGGCTGTGCCCTTGAATCCTAGTTTCTCCTACTAATGGAAACATCTGCCTCACATTCATTCTAGTCAGACCTTTCTGTATTCTGTATGTTTTAATGAGATCTGCCCACATCCTTCTAAACTCCATCAAGTACAGACCCAGAGTCCTCAAACATTCCTCATATGTCAAGCTTTTCAGTCCTGGGATCGTTCTTGTGAACCTCCTCTGGACCCTCTCCAAAGCCAGCACATAGTTCCTTAGGTATGGGGCCCAAACTTGCTCACAATATTCCAAATGTGGTCTGATCAGAGCCTTGTAAAGCTTCAACAGTACATCCCTGCTTTTGTATTCTCATCCTCTCAAAATGAATGCTAACATTGCTTTTGCCTGGGAGAAACAGAACAGAATATTTCAATAGTGGCCTCTGCCTATCCTGTGCAGGATACTGCACTGCCTCACATTGCAGCTACCACACAAAGATCATCAATGTTCAGTGAAACACCACCCTGAGGACAGTGTCAGGAAAAATTAACCAAATGGCTCCCAGTGTTGTCCCAAATTACCCTTCTTGTCATTCACCACAATACCAACATACTCCCTGAGATGAAAAATGTCAGGCGCAACATTGATCTTCCCATTCACAAAGGCTTAAAAAAGAACCCACCAAGAAAGCACTTAAAATCATGCATGCCATTCTGGAAAACAGCATCTGATATCAACCAGATAGACATCATTAAGAGACATAAGAACATAAGAACATAAGAAATAGGAGCAGGAGTAGGCCATCTAGCCCTTCGAGTCTGCCCCGCCATTCAATAAGATCATGGCTGATCTGTCGTGGCTCAGTTCCACATTCCCACCCTCTCCCCATAACCCTTAATCCCCTCGCTTATCAAAAACCCATCAACCCGCATCTTAAAAATATTTAGCGAGGTAGCCTCCACCACTTCAACGGGCAGAGAATTCCAGAGATTCACCACCCTTTGCGTGAAGAAGTTCCTCCTCAACTCCGTTCTAAACCGCCCCCCCTTTATCTTGAGGCTGTGCCCCCTAGTCCTACTGTCCTTTCTGAGCAGGAAGAGTCTCTCCACCTCTATCCTATCCATCCCATTCATCATCTTATACGTCTCAATGAGATCTCCCCTCATTCTTCTAAACTCTAACGAGTACAAGCCTAGTTTATTCAGCCTCTCCTCATAGCTCAATCCCCTCAACTCCGGTATCAGCCTAGTAAACCTCCTCTGCACTCCATAAAAACCAGCAGTTTATCACTGACCCAGTGGCAGAGATACCTGGCTCCAATGATAGAGATCCCTGGTTTCAACTTCCCTCAAGGACACTTCTCAACTGTGTCCACCCAGGGTATAAATTGTGTAACCACTACTCCACATATGGAAGATGAGGGCCATCAGATGTGATTGTGACCGTCAGTTTCAAACCATGAAACATTTCACACTGATCTCCCCACTCAGATTTTCTGAAGGAGGCGCTCTATTTCTCCAGTTGAATCTCAGGATGTTATCAAATGGGTCGCCAAACTGGAGACTCATGATAATATTTTCCCATCCCAGGAGTAATTGTAGTGGATCTATTTTTGGGAACCAACCTAACCAATGTTCTAAATGGCTTTTATATCTCTGGGAATTAACGCTTGGAAACTAATTTCTTTTGCAAAATCATAACATGAACTAAAAACAAATATCCTTTGCAAGCCATATAGATAAAGGTCCCTGAATGTTATCTGGCTTTACACTGCTCGTAATCAGATTACCAAAATAGCACTGGATGCTATTTCAAGAATAAAATATAGAACAGTGAGCTAAGATGTTCTTGTTGATGCAACAGTGCACGTGTTACTGGCTTCTCCAGCCCCCAACCTTGGCACCAGACCCTCACCTCCCCCCTCCCTTACTCCTGAATCTCCAGGGCTTCTTCTTCCCTCCCACCCCCAGGGCCCCTAGTACTTACCTAAAGTGCATCCCAGGACTTAGGCTCAGGCACGGCACTGAAGTTCCTCTTCCAGCCACTGCAGCGCTGTGCCTGGAGGGGCCAAGCACTTGCCTTCATGAAATTTCAGGCCTGCGAATCTACCAGGAATACTAAAATAATCTTAAAGACAAGCTGCACACAATGGCTGAGATTGGATTACAATAGCTCACAAAATTGCATTGATCTATATCCTAGCAATTTACTGCAGCTAGTTAGAACATGCCTTCCTCTAATGTGAGGCAAGACATCGTGGTTAACTCTCCAGTGACAGCAATACTGTGGAAGTATAAACCTGACAGAAGTATCAATGAAACACACTTTTCCTACCTTAGATGTTGAGTGCAGGCAATAACATTTCAAAAAGCTCTTGGGCCAACATTGGTGTGTCAGTGTTAATTCTGCTTCCCAAGGAGTAAGCCAATGAACTGATACATCCTTGGTGGCCACATCATGACATTTTAAAGGTAAAAGGTAGATAGAATGAACATTGTAACTAATATGACCAATGTCCTGAAGTAACAGCTCAAAGAAAGACATTATTTTTTAACATTTTTTTACTCCATTCTTAAAGTTACAAAGCCAGTGCTCAGAATGGACCAGGCAAATCCAAATCCATTCTTGGCTTGTTCCAAAACCAAATTCAAATTCCAATTGAATCCAGTTCATGGTCCCCACAAGAGACAAACAAGATCCAAGCTGACAGGATAAGGCATTACAACCTGTCTTGAGCTTGATCCAACGCTTGATCTTAGCCAAAAGGCTGAGAATGGTAATTTTCTTTGTACCTTTTGGTACTTTATTCCCAATTAAAAATCCAATTTGGTCCAATCAGAGTCCCCACATGAGAGACAAAACAGATCCAAGCTGACAAGACAAGATGTACATCCATTTTGGGCTTGATCAAACGAAATCCAAGCTGATAAGGCATTACACCCCCTCCCAGGCTTGATCTGAGCTTCATCTTAGCCAAAAGGCCCAGATAGCTTTCAAAAAATTTGCTTCAGGCAAAGCCTCAGTTTAACCTCATTGGCCAAGACCAGATGCATGATTTAGAAGTTACACTTGATCTTAGCCAAAAGCCAAGAGCTGTAATTGCTACTACTGCCTATGCTTTTAACAACAAACATTTATTGCTTCAGAGGATTGTGAGATTAGTTACCAGGGAACTAATCATATTACAGATCGGCTAACTCTTTAACAATTTGTTTATTTTTAGTTTGCTTTCAAAATAAGGTTGTTCCAGTAAAACTTCATTGAGAAGGATTTACACCGGCCAAAGAACAAATTAAACATAGTTAGCTACACGACAGTATTTTAACCAAGTTAATGAGTATGCTATTGGGTAGAACTTGACCTTACATTATTCATAAATGAGAAAATTAAATTTAAGTGGCAAACTGTGTAATCACAGTAATCCTTTTATTAATTGTTACTCTCCCTATCAGGATTTCTGCACTCTGATAAAGGTATAGTTTAAGAATCGCTGACTAGCATATCAAAATGTTTACCAAAAGCCAAAGATGATAAACTGTGGCCACAAAACTGTTTTTATCTCCAAAATGATTGGTTTCAGTGAGATTATTGGAAGGACCAGGCCAGCTAAAGTGTATCTACATGAATATCTTTTAGCTGTGGTCATTATTTCTTTAACTTTCTGCAAAGTCCAAGGGTTATATTTTTTAAAATACAAATGTTCTCATGACACATTTCAAGATAAATTACAATTGACCCTTTCCAAAAGTTTATTTAGTAACTTGGGGCCAATTTCATAAATTGGAATGAGCCACCCATTGGACTTCACTACGGTGAAGCTAACTTTCGAACAGTACCATTAGAATACAATACATTGAATTTCTCGTCTTCAGAGAATAGAATGAAATAATTATATGAAATCAAGAAGGATGGAACGCGTTTGCATTTGATTGCCTGAGCCAAAATAGCTGTTAGAATGATCCAATATAAGGGGCTAATTCAATAACTTGTGACTCAGTTTAGTAACACACTTTAGAATCAAAATGTTGTGGGTTTGAACACTATTTCAGAGTTTGAGTAGGTGATCTGCCAGAAAAGTTCAATGCAATGCCAATGAAATTATGTTGCTGGATGTGCTGTTCCTTCAGTTAAAATGAAAAGATTGTAAAGATCTCCTCTTACAATTTCAGTCAAAAATGGGAATTTCCACAATGCCCTGACTAACGTTGGCATCGCCACATCATAACATTTCAGCAACTGTCAATTCAGCATAAAACTAATTGGGTATCCGATTTTTGGCTTTTTCTAGTGTCTTGTTGACATGGAAGGGCAGTTGTACTAACTTCTCCATCGCTTAAGTCATTCAGCTTATAACATTTAATTCAATATTTAAACCACTTTGAAACATTTCAATCGAAATGTAAATGCAAGTATTGGGTCTTGGTTTGTTGCAATATGATGGCAAACAAGGTTATTTGGACATGTTTGCTCCCCAATCTTATCACACAATAATGTTTGCACTGTAAGTTGCTGGATTGTCAATCCATTTATGGAATAATAAAGACAATGACAAATCAGTGTCCTTGTGGATGACATAACCAATGATTCTACCCATCACAATATCACCAATGCCCTATAAATAGTTGACAATAGACGCAAGGGTTGAATTTTCACTACAGAGGCGAGGGAGCTATGTTTCTGTTCAGTGAAAAGCCCTCATCTGTTGACAGGGTGGAGGGAACGGACTAAAGTTAGGTTCCCACAGTTGTGAGCCCTTAATTCAAATGGAGACAGGTTTCCTGTGCAAATAGAGCTAATGGGGGTACTGAAGTATGGGACTCATTTAGACTCCCCATGCTTATCAATCAAAAGGCTGCTTATTATCCAAAGTAATCTGCTAATTCTGTCAAAGACTGCAGGCTAGGGCCATGCCATTGAAGGAAATCTGAGACACATAGACTAATAAATGCATGGAAGATGTAACCTGGAACATTTAGTCACTGAAGACCAAATGTAGAAACACAGTTACCCATGGCTTTTCCCTCGCCCTGGGGAATCCCATTGTCTCTTTCACTACCTATACCACTTCTCCTGTCACAATAACAATAAAAGGAGTCACAAATGACTTAAAATGTCATCAATTATGCATTACAAAGAAGGAAACCAATATTCAGGGTCAGTAAGAAAGACACCTCAGTGACCCACTTCAAGTTCCACGTGATGCAGTGGCCTTCTTCTGCCCCCTCTGAGAAGAGAAATTCTCTCCTCTTACTCACGGCCTCCATCATTCAATCCAGGCCACCATCGATGAAGTGAGTGGAAGGCCTTGCTCAGGTACCAGGCCTCCAACTCTCCTGTGACATCTAATTTCCAGCACTGGTAAAGAGGGCATCTGTGAGATGGTGTGCAGCCACCGACATCTGCAGTTGATCCTTGGAAGGAGATAGGGATGAAGAGGTTGAAGGCCACATTGACGTGAAGGATATGGCAAACAGTGCTGCAAGGAATTTGGACATGATGTCAAAGATCTCTGTGGCCATTTGTCTGGATAGACTCAGCTGCCTGCAGCACTGGCTCTCAGTCATCTCCATGAAGCTCTGTCTTCATCTGTATAGCTTCCATTGTCTTCCTGTTCGTCTTTCTTCTTCTATGCTCTCATGATACCCAGGTACCACCTTTTCCATGTAGGATGTTGCCCCTCATTGCCTGCCACCAGCACCAAAATCTAACGCAGTGGCACGGTGGTTAGCACTGCTGCCTCACAGTTCCAGAGACCCGTGTTCAATTCTTGACTTGAGTCACTGGCTGTGTGGAATCTGCATGTTCTCCCTGTGTCTGCATGGCTTTCCTCTAGGTGCTCCAGTTTCCTCCCACAGTCTGGAAAGACATGCTGATCAGATGCATTGGCCATATTAAATTCACACACACACACACACAGAAACACCTCTCCCCAACCGATGCCAAGGGGAATCACAATCATGTTCACCACCTGAGTGCTGGGTACCCACTCTTCCTGTCACCAATGCAAAATCTTACCAAATACCAAGAACTCTTTGCCCCATTGTCCTCTGATAGAGGATGCCCTGGGACAACCATGACTGACTCCAAACTCTATCCGCCTCCCTACAGCTATGAATGAACTTGTTAATTCCTTTGCATGGCCTTGGTAGCGATGAAGGTGGGAACACTGACCTGCCCTCCCCTATTCTGTCAAACATTGCAGGCACTGGGAATGGCATCTTTAAATTGACACGCCAGCCAGTGTTGGCATTTTTGGTTTACTACCTCTCCTATTCCATTTCTGATATTTGGTGGGGGGAGGATGTTGATAATACAGCCCAAGAACTCCCATCAAGATGTGGCATTGGGAGGTAGGTGACTTCTACAACCATCTTAAATAAACTTCTAAAAAGCAGTTAATGAAGACGATATTAAAGGCAGGATAGAGTAATCTTATGGCTACAAATCTGCTTCTCCACAGCAATGTTGCAGAAAAAACATAGAAAAGGGCATCAAATTTAGGTGAACTAGGACCAGCGTGCCTTATACAATGAGCTACAGCAGAGGCAAGACACGGTGCTGAGGATTGCAAGGGTGGGAACTACCCAAATGTTTACAAAGATTGCATGGAGGTTGATGGCAGGGTCACTTGCTTATGATCAAGAAACCAGTAAAGAACACTGATCTAACCAGGACAAGCAAGGTAACATTCTCAGGACTTTGATTCTATTATAAACATTAAATAACAAAACATTGGCTGTTTATATAACTATTTATACAATGTATGGCTTGTGGTGTCTCTCTCATGCAAAGTCCACCTCTTCATAGAAATATAGAAAATAGGAGCAGAAGTAGTCCATTCGGTCCTTTGAACCTGTTCCGCCATTCATTACGATCATGGTTGATCATCTAACTCAGTGACCTATTCCCGCTTTCCCCAATTTCCTTTGATCCCTTCAGCCCCAAAAGCTATATCTAACTCCTTCTATGTTTTGGCCTCTGCTGTTTTCTTTGGTAAAGAATTCCAGAGCTTACCACTCTCTGGAGGAAGAAATTTCCCCTCGTCTCAGCCCTAAGTATCTTACCCCATATCCTCAGACTATGACCCCCTTGAACTCTGAACTCCCTTGCCATCAGAAACATCTTCTCTGCATCTTGACTGTCTAGTCCCATTAGAATTTTATAGATTTCTATGCGATCCCTCCTCATTCTCCAATAACTGTATTCCTAAGTGACTCTGATCTCCCTTCATACGTCATACCAGGAATCAGTCTAGTATACTTTTGCTGCACTCCCTGCCTAGCAAGAAGACCCTTCCTCAGATTAGGATATCAAAACAACATACAATATTCCAGGTGTGGCCTAACCAAGGCCCGGCGTAGCTGCAGCAAGACATCCCTGCTCCTGTACTTGAATCTCTCACTATGAATATTTGCCTTTTTCGCCACTTTTGGGTTTGTATGCTTACTTTCAGCAGCTGGTGTATGAGGAGAGTGAGGTCTTCTTGCACATTCCCCTCTCTCAATCTATAGCAATTCAGTTAATAATCTGCCTTTCTGTTTTTGCTACCAAAGTGGATAACTTCACATTTATCCACACTATACTGCTCACTCAATCAACTTGTCCAAATGTCACTGAAGCATCTTTGCATTCTCCTCGCAGCTCACCCTCCCAACCAGTTTTGTGTCATCTGCAAATTTGGAGATACTGCATTTCCTTCTCTCATTTACACCATTAATATATATTGTGAATATCCCATTTGCCACTGACTGCCACTTGGAAAAAGATTTGTTTATTCCTACTCTCTGCCATCCAGTTATCTATCTATCTCAATACACCAACCACAATCCCATGCCATTTAATTATACAAGGTAATTTCTTGCTTGTATAGCAAGAGATTATCAAAAGCCTTCTGAAAGTCCAGATAAACCGCAACAACTGGCTCCCACCATCAACTTCACTAGTTACATCCTTGAAGAATTCCAGTAGATTTGTCAAGAATGATTTCCCTTTCGTAAATGCATGCTGACTCTGTCCAACACTGCCACTGTGTCCCAACTGCTTTGCTGTTAAATCTTTTATAATGGACTTCAGTATTTTCCCCACTGCTGACATCAGGTTGACTAGTCTATAGATTACTGTTTTCTCTCTAGTGGGGTTACATTAGCTACCCTCCCATACATAGAAACTGTTCTATAGAAACAATAACCACCAATGCATCCTTAATATCTAGGGCCACTTCCTTATTTACTCTGGGATGTAGATTATCAGGCCTGGGGGTTATTGACCTTCAATCCATCAGTTTCCCCAACACCGTTTCTGTACTAATATTGATTTCCTTCAGTTCCTCCCTCTTACTAAACCTTGTGTTCCCCAACATTTCTGGGAGATTTTTGCGTCTTAACACAGAAACATAGAACAGTACATAGAGCATTCTTCCTTTGTGAAGGCAGGAGTAAAGTATGTATGTAGTTGATCAGCCATTTATTTGTTCCCCATTATAAATTCTATTCTTTCTAAATGTAAGGGACCTACATTTGTCTTCAACAATCTTTCCCTCTTCATATACCTATAGAACCTTTTACAGTCAGTTTTTATGTTTCCTGCAAGCTTACGATCATACCCTATTTTCCCTTTTGTAGTCAGTCCCTTGGTCCTTTTTTTGCTGAATTTTAAACTGCTCCAAATCCTCAGATCTGCTGTTTTGTTCTGACCAATATGAATGTCTCTTCCTTGGATCTAAAACTATCTCTAATTTCTCTTGTAAGCTATGGTTTGGTCACCTTTCCCATTTTATTTCTATTCCAGACAGGAATAAACAATTGTTGCTATTCACCCATGCGCTCTCTGAATGTTTTCCATTGTCTATCCACCATCATCCCTTTAATTAATGTTCCCCAATCCATTATAGCTAATTCACACCTCATACCATCATCATTTCCTTTCTTTAGATTCAGGACCCTAGTCTCAGAATCAATTACTTCACTTCCCATCTTGAGGAAGAATTCTATCATATGGTTGCTCATCGCCAAGAGATCTCGTGCAACTAGATTGCTAATTATTAAACAATAACCAGTCTTCTCCAGTTGGTTCCACAACATATTGGTCAAGAGAACCATCCCATACACAGGCCAGGAATTCCTCCTCTATGGCATTGTGACAAATTAGATTTGCTCAATCTATATTCAGATTAAAGTCACCCATTATTTCAGGGGTTCCATTATTACATACAACAGTAATTTCTTGTTTAATGCCATCCTCAACATCACCACTACAGTTTGGTGTCTATATACAACCTCCACTAATGTTTTTTGCCCCTTGGTATTTCTCAATTCTACCTGTACAGGTACCAAATCAACAGAGCTAATACCCTCCCACACTTTGCACAAATTTTCCCTTTAACCAGCAATGGAACTCCACAGCCTTCTCATTTTTGAGGTCTCTTAGCCTATGGTGTAACCACCTCTCAATACAAGCTATCCTCAATACTCTCCATCTCCTGGATTCTCCACAGTGTCTCCAGCCGCTGTTCCAGCTCTGAAACCTGGTCTTCCAGGATCTACAACTGAAGACACCACTGCACACATACTAGTCCCAGACACTGGAAATGTTTTTGGCTTCCCACATAGAGCAGGAATAGCACACCATGGCTTTGAGTTCCCCTGCCATAACTTCCCTCTTTAAATTAAACCTTTTGGAAGATATTTGAAATCAAATAATATCAATTACCCTTGGGCCCTTCTTTCCTGGTCCTTGTTACTACATAATATAGCCCTGACAAACTATAAGCAACAAAATACAGACCTTACAAACCATAAGTGATAAAATGCATAAATACTTAGCCAACTGTGTTCACCCAATCAACTGCTTCCATTCGCCCCACATCACTTTTAAATCCTGGCGTCACCTAAGGAGCTGCAAACCCCAAGCCTGCACTCAAATTTCTCCCTGCACTCTCGTACTGCTTTCAATCTCCTCTCCCACAGGACTCTACATGCTCCTGTTCAATCTCATCCTGAGTCGCCCTACCAGCTCATTTCAGACTGCTCAATAACGGCCAGGAAATAATATTTTTAAAAATGATATTGCTGCTGTTTATAATTGCTGTTGTTTACCATTGTAGAAATCTATTGGGAAATCCCCTGTTGTAATATTGTTCAACACTATTGACCTGCATTGACTCTGCAGTCCCATAGCCTCAAGCACATATTTTTTGCCAGGAACAGTTCCCCTGCCGTACCGACAGTAATGTGTCCCAGAGCAATTGTCACTCCAGCCTGTGGGCATTATTTCCACCAGCTTCCAACAAGAAACGAAGCTGTAACATTAAAACAAGGCACAGCAGTTAAATTTGCCTGGCCCTTACTGCATTCTCTTTCCCCCAGGACCACCTTGTTTCGGGCCCCCTCAACACAATGATCCCATCCAGAGTTAAGATGGACTGCAGTCAAGTGAAAACTTAATATTTCAGTTTAATCTGGATCGGCTGCATTTTACAGTTAGCATTCTGACATCTTTGATAGGTAACAATGCCCCTTACATTTCATTTTTTCTAATTGCCCTAGAGAGCTGGCATTGCGATATTAGAAATTAAAAAAAATCATGGGCGTTACCCCATAGGTGGAGAACTTGTCAAAATTTGTCCTAACATTTACTTGTGCTGCCAGAGAGGCCACAGAATTGGCTTTTCTTTTTGAGTTGCTATTCCTTTGGATGAATTAACCCAGAATGCTTATCATGTGAAACCCAAAGGCCCTCTGAACTGCCAGCAATTAATTAAATCCTGATAAACACAATGGAAGAAATGTTTATCACTTGGCATTAGGGGTGGAGTTCTAAAGTAAATGTTTAGGTTTAAAAGAATTTAGTTGCCAAAAGATCATACTAAACATGTGCGTTTTTAGATGTCTTTAGTGCAAGGACAGCAGTTTTATGTTTTATTGTTTCAACATAATGAATGCTGTTGCACTAAAGACCCTTCAGGCTTTTTTCTTGCCTGAAGAAATTACATTTCTCTCATGTAGACTTATTCTTGTGTCCAAATAGAGCTCGATTTGAGTAATGTATAGCTTGTGCTTTCACGTCACTGGCCTCTGCCCTTTGTGCACACAATCACACAGCCGAAACTCAAAGGTGGGGTCAGGGAGGCGAGGGGGTGCTGATGGGGGTGGGGTGCATACAGACATACGAACAAGGAACAGGAATTGCCCCACGAACCTGCTCCACTATTTAATTGTCTAATAGTATCCTCAAATCTGCATCCCACCTACCCCTGATAATCTATCACCCCCTTGCTCAGAATCTATCCATCTCTGCTTCAAAAATATTCACCATTTTTTCAAGAAGACAGTTCCAAAAACTCACAGACCTCTGAGAGAAGAAATTAATAGCAATAATTTTTGGTACTCTAGTCTAACATGTCAGGGAATGCCAAATGAGTCCAGGTAAGGGATAGTACAGATAAATACTACTTCATATTTGCTTCTCACTATGATTCTTGACCTTGCCTGCAGATGGGATTCTCCAGTCCTGCTGCAGTGAACAGAGATTTGGCTGAGCACCAAATTTTCCATTCTCCCATGAACGGCCGGAGAATTCCAACCAATTAACTGGTTTGAGAAACTCATCACTCTTCAATCTTTCCACATTAGCAACCAGCACCATTTTTGCTTAATTTCTCCTTGGTATTGAAGCTATTGCCATATGAGTATTTCCATCTGCGTGAAGGTCAATTTCCTTTGCCTTATTAGGCTCTAATTGTTTTGAGGGGGGAAATTTATAACATTGTGCTCTTGTTGCTTTGCTGTGAATGCAGCAGTAAGCCTGTTGGCAGGTGTAGATAGTATTACCACCGCAAATACCCAAGGAAATGCCTATGACTCAGCTAAATATTCTTGAAAGCACGCTAAAATTAAAAAGTTATTGAAGCTTAACTGCCAAGTAAGAATGACATTTGTAGTTTGTGATGGTCTACTAACGACATAACGGTATAAATAAATATCACGACAAAGAAACAAAACCCCATTATTTTATACATCTGCCTTGGTGTCCCATGATGGGATGATGGATTAAACATCTCTCCAAAGAGAGGAAGCTGACTAAACTCTTAAAAGTGCATTTTGATTCTGCGTTATAAAATAAACATCTGTTCTTATCTGAAATGGTTCATATGATGCATTTCTATTCCCAGTCGGGCTGTGGCCAAATAGATATAATTTTGAGTGGAAAATGACTTTTTGCAGGGCAGAGGTGAATTTAAACAACATCTACTCCTCCTAATTGCTGACTGCTGAGAATGAGGCTTCTAAAGGGATTGCTGCACATGATTGCAAGACCCTTACCCATCTTGGAGCTGGTGAAGGAGCTAACTCTCTGTCTTTCCTAGAATTATTTCTGAAGTCATCCCAACATTTACAAGGTGCTTCATTTGCAAACCTAAGCCAACATCGTTGCTATTAATTGCAGTTTTCATTCTATTCAGTGTTTTATTTAATTAACAGACTTGAGTATCTTAATGACCTTTCCAATGACCCTCATTTATTTTCACTGAACTGCCCCTGTGGACTCAGTGAACTCTTGTTTTTAAAACCATGATAGGCCAGGCATTCAATAAACACTGTGTGAAACTGTCTGACTTGTGCAGGAAAAATGTAAGTCATAACAAAAAAAACCCTTTAGAAAAGAATGGAGATATGTGTTACTGAAGTCAGAGCAGGTCTGTTGATAATTGGTGGGTTGAGGAAGGGAAAAGGAGATAGTGATGCAGCATTCATTTTAGAGACCGACATTCAGCTCTAAAACCTGGATCAAAATCTACTCTGTGCCAACAAAACACCCTCTTCTGCACAGACAGTGTAGGAGGAGGCCATTCAGCCCATTGAATTTGCACCGATTCTCCAACAGAGCATCTTACCTATGCCTACTACCTGCCTATCCACATAACTCCAGTAATGTCTGATCTTGGGAATCTAAGGGGCAATTTAGCATGGCAAATCCGCCTATTCTGCACATGTTTGGACTGTGAGAGGAAACCAGAGCACCCAAAGGAAATACACATAGACACAGGAAGAATGTGCAAACCCCATATAGACAAGTAACCCAAGGTCAAAATTAAATCCAGGTCCTTGGAGTTGTGAGGCAGCAGGGCTAACCACTGTGCCACCATGCCACCTCAACACCAAGTCCTCCTTCAGGAAACTTTATAAACCATTTGTTCGACCTAATTTATATAGTTGAAGAAGAAAACGAGAAAGCAGTTATTATTTTTGCCACGTGTGTATCTTTTGTGTTTGCTTTTGAAGTTGAATAAATAGTTTATTAAAAGATCTCTTTGTTTTAAAGGAGGGAACAATGTAATTTATTCACATGTTATGAACATGCTCAATGAGTAAAGCCATCATTAAACATGTGACCTGGTGTCTCTCTTTACAAGTTCTTCCCAGGTGAAAGATATATGCATTCAGTCAGCAGGAAGATTTCTAATCAGAGGTTGCTGCTGAAGATGTTGGCGATGGTCTGGCTTCTGTTGCTGCCCCTCAAAAGAAGTGGAAGATGGAGCTAAATAAGCTGCTCCCTGGCCATAGAGAAGGCTCGCGAAGGAAGTAGAGGGCAGCTGAAGGCATGTGGAGTGCACCAGAGGTGAAGTGCCTTCCAAGAAGTTGATAATCATCTGTCAAACAGTGAAAGCACTTTCTGAGAGGAGTGCTTTGAAAAGCAGTCTCATTAGAGGCAAAGCCAGAGTTCTTCAGTGTGACTAGTGAAAGGCCTCGAAGCTCGACAGTTTAACTGAAGAAGCTCTTCCCAATGTGCACACACCTCAATGATCTTTGTGAATTGTCAACAGATCAGGAAACAGATTTCATGACTGGAAATTCATGTTTCTGGGTTGAGGCACCTCATAATTGTCTTACTAACATCCACAGAATCTTAAGTTACTTAGCCTTCAATTCCAAGGGGATTCCTTGTTCACCTTCAATGCTGCCCATGGGAAAATTGGGAAGGATCAAATAAAAACACTAAAGTAACATTTGAGAGCCAAATTCTCACAGTTTGTGTCCAGTGCAGCAACACTTCTATTTCTCCAAAACTGCTTTGTTTGAAAGTCACATGAGATCATATATCTGTAATCTGCAAAGTCCCAAAACTCCTATAAGCCAAGTATTTTTGAAATATTTTAGTGGGCAAAAAAGCTAATGACTTGTAAGTGAAAATTGCAGTTTTGATGAGATCCAAAAACCTCTTTCCCTGAATTTACCTTTCCATGTTGAGGATGGTTCAGTGTAAGTCGAATTTCCATGATGTGGGCATTTATCGGGCATTTCAGTTCTACAGGCTCATTCCTAATCAGGCATTCAGTATAAATTCACTGTATGGATTTGCCTGGTAACAACCAGGCCCAGAATTAACAAAGGGAATGATGAAATGTAATTTACCTAGCAACAAGGGAGAATCTGCCAGCAACCAACATTCAAAGAGACTGATGAGATGTATCCTTTCAGTAACGAGATTGACAGACATCTAGATAAGATCAGGTGCAAATGGCCCTATCATCAGGAATTAATTTACCCAAGGTGATTGAGAGATCAGGGGTGGCATACAGATGCTAATTTCTGGGAGTCAGGAATGTAGGAGGGACAGGTAACCCAATCCACAGTGCAAAAAAAAACAAAGAGATCCAGTGGTACAATTATCAACTTCTGCAGGAGCAGACATGTCAGTTTAACATATTACAGGAATGTCACTTTAACATCTGACTGGGAGGGTAACATCAAACACCCAGCTGAAACCCTTTTTAAAGTCTTGCAGTTAAGTTAATAAGAACATAAGAACATAAGAAATAGGAGCAGAAGTAGGCCATCTAGCCCTTCGAGCCTGCCCCGCCATTCAATAAGATCATGGCTGATCTGTCGCTGCTCAGTTCCACTTTCCCGCTTTCTCCCCATAACCCTTAATCCCCTCTCTTATCAAAAACCCATCAACCCGTGTCTTAAAAATATTTAGCGAGGTAGCCTCCACCACTTCAACGGGCAGAGAATTCCAGAGATTCACCACCCTTTGAGTGAAGAAGTTCTTCCTCAACTCCGTTCTAAACCGCCCCCCTTTTATCTTGAGGCTGTGCCCCCTAGTCCTACTGTCCTTTCTGAGCGGGAAGAGTCTCTCCACCTCTATCCTATCCATCCCATTCATCATCTTATACGTCTCAATGAGATCTCCCCTCATTCTTCTAAACTCTAACGAGTACAAGCCCAGTTTATTCAGCCTCTCCTCATAGCTCAACCCCCTCAACTCCGGTATCAGCCTAGTAAACCTCCTCTGCACTCCCTCCAAGGCCAAAATATCTTTGCGCAGGTGCGGCGCCCAAAACTGCACACAGTACTCCAGCTGCGGCCTCACCAATGCCCTATACAGCTGCAGCAAGACCTCCCTACTTTTATATTCAATCCCCCTCGCTATGAAGGCCAGCATCCCATTCGCCTTCCTGACCACCTGCTGCACCTGCAAGCTGGGTTTTTGCGACTCATGCACAAGGATCCCGAGGTCCCTCTGCACCGTCGCCTGCTGCAGTTTTTCGCCCCGTAAGTAATAGTCCTTCCTACCAAAGTGGACCACCTCACACTTGCCAACATTAAATTCCATTTGCCATTTCCTGGCCCATTCGCCCAGCCTATCTAGATCCTTCTGCAGACTCTCCACACCCTCCGCACAATTTGCCGTTCCCCCAATCTTGGTGTCATCAGCAAATTTCGACACCCTACACTCGGTTCCCTCCTCCAGATCATCTATATAAATGGTAAAAAGCTGAGGCCCCAGCACCAACCCCTGGGGCACTCCACTAGTCACTATCCGCCAATCCGAATAGCACCCGTTGACCCCCACTCTCTGCCTCCTATTTGACAACCAATCCTCTATCCACGCTAACACCCTACCCCCAACTCCGTGTCCCTCGACCTTCTGCAATAACCTCTTGTTAGGTACTTTGTCAAACGCCTTCTGAAAATCTAGAAAGACCACATCCACCGGCTCTCCTCTATCCACCGCCCTAGACACATCCTCATAGAACTCCAGTAAATTTGTCAGACACAACTTCCCTTTAATGAAACCGTGCTGCGTCTGCCCTATCAAGCAATTCCCTTCAAGATGCCTCGCAATTT
The DNA here is from genome assembly GCF_965287045.1 of Carcharhinus amblyrhynchos. Taxonomy (NCBI): domain Eukaryota; kingdom Metazoa; phylum Chordata; class Chondrichthyes; order Carcharhiniformes; family Carcharhinidae; genus Carcharhinus; species Carcharhinus amblyrhynchos. The sequence goes on along the minus strand of NC_137332.1, from coordinate 32,642,094 downwards.
CCTTCTTAATGACAGATTCTAACATTTTACCTACCACAGACGTTAAACTAACCGGCCTATAATTCCCCGCCTTTTGCCTGGCACCCTTCTTAAACAACGGCGTAACATTAGCCGTTTTCCAATCTTCCGGCACTTCCCCGGAATCCAGCGACGTCCGGAAAATAACCACCAAGGCAGCCACTATCACCTCCGCCATTTCTTTCAGAACCCTCGGATGCATTCCATCTGGTCCTGGGGACTTGTCCACAATCAGCCCCTCCAGTCTGTCGAGCACCGCCTTTCTAGTAACAGTAATGTCATTAAGACCCTCCAGTCCTACTACCTTTCCATCGCTAACACCCGGCAAATTATTCACGTCCTCCTCCGTGAAGACAGAAACAAAAAAGTTATTCAATACCTTAGTCATATCCCCATCCCCTACCACTAGGTCCCCTTTCTCATCCTCTGAAGGACCAACATTCACCCTAGCCAGCCTCTTCCTTTTTATATATTTATAAAAACTCTTGCTATCCTTTTTTATATTAAGCACTAGCCCAGCTTCATAGTTTCTCCTACCCTTCTTTATCAACTTCTTTGTCAATCTTTGTTGACATTTAAACCTCTCCCAATCCTCTTCTCGCCCACTACTCTTAGCTACTCTAAATTCCTCCGCTTTTAGTTTAACACTTTCCTTCACCTCCTTCGTTATCCACGGCTTATTACCTCTCCTCCTACTATCCTTTTTGACCATCGGAATAAATTTCTGCTGAGCACCAAGAAAGATCTCCTTAAAGATCCTCCACTGCTCCTCAACAGACCCTCCCTCCAACGCGCTCCCCCAGCCCACATTCGCCAATTCTTCTCTCATCCTACCGTACTCCCCTCTATTCAAACAAAGGACGCGTGTCCGGGAACCCACTTTCTCCTCCTCCATCTGCGCCAGAAACTCCACCATACAATGATCACTCTCCCCAAGAGGATCCTTCACCACAAGGTCCCTAATTCTACCCGCCTCGTTACATAGCACCAGATCAGAAACCTTCATAAAGAAGCTTACTGTCTTCTCTGAACCAGGCAAAAATGCTTCCCAGGCCAGATCATCCCCTTGGTATTTTATGGTACCATAAACTGGATTTAACTTCTAGATTTGTTTAAGGTGAATTTTGTTTGGGGAATGGGGAAATCATATTGAGTTCAGTATTAGTGATATAGTTTAGAACAAGGGATAATTTCTCAATTAAACTATGTGTGTGTGTGTGTGTGTGTGTGTGTGTGTGTGTGTGTGTGTGTGTGTGTGTGTGTGTGTGTGTGTGTGTGTGTGTGTTACTCAGATGTTTATGTATATTTGTCTTTTCTTTCATTTCATAAAAAGCCTTGAATCATTGTTATGCTATGACCAGGCTGGTCATTCTCACAGATGGTTTCACATGATTCGTCACCCCTTTTCAAAATCAATAACGCAAACCACCATGAACGGGTGTCTCACGTTGAGGCACCCTTGCAGATAACATCAATGTGGTTCGTGAAACATACAACCTGCTTTATTTTAGGAGGTGACACAGTTAGTGGCATGGGGTTGTGAGCTGTGGTGTTGAGGTAGCAGTGGGGAGTTAGTGTCAAAGGGAGACAAGGCAAACATTTCTGGTGCAGCACAGTTAAGGAGGGGGAACAACGCTGATTAAAGAAATGTGATTGCTCAAAGGTAAAGGGTTGCATGTGAGACGCAGAAATTTGGAGAATTAAACAGTAAGTGGAGGGTTAGTGAATCAAATGACTACACTGGCAGACAGAATGAAGTGTAGAAATGTAATTTTTTAAAAACTTTATTCCAATCCAATCCAATCAAATCAAATCCAATTCAGAGTCCCAACAAGTTGGGACATTCCCGATCCAAGCTGACAAGACAGGGCTCTCATCGCCTGTCTTGGGCTTGATCTACATGATCCAAGCTGATTGGAGTAAGTGTAGCTCCTCCTCCAAGGCTTGATCTCATTTGCATCTTAGCCAAAAGGCTGAGATGCCACAGTTGCTATAAATAAGTAGATTGACATTCTGCAACTGTTGGCATGATGTTATTACATTGGCAGCAGGAAGCCATCAAGGCTGCCCCTCGACTTGATGATGGTGTTTACTCAGGGTGGAGAGTATTTGCCTTGGATCTTCATGTGACTGAACAGGCTAATCAACACAAGTTAGGATGCCCATATATTGGGATCCAGAATGCAGGATTTGCTTCCTTCCATCTTTGCCACAGCCTTGCTTCATCATAAAGATGTTTGGACTTAAAGCATGATGCAGTTTGATGCACTAGTTGTTACCACATCGAACAATAGCTTTCAAACTCCTCATGGTTATTAATGTCAGTGTTGCCACATTTAAAGGAGAGCCTCAGAGTGTTCTGAATGTGTTTTCTTTGTCCTGTGTGCACTTTTACACATTTACTGGGAAGTCAGGGCATAAGCACAATAGCACCCTCTAGCAGTCTGCAGCCAGCTTCCCAGCATGAATAGACTCCATCCAATCCCCCCTAATGGTGAGAATCACACTTTATCTCATTTTGTTTTCTAAGTGCCATAAGATTGCATCTGGAAGCTCATCCAAAAAATGGGTGTGATTCTCTCCCATTTTCACGTTCATTCACACTTAGAATTTTTTTTTTGGTAAGATTGTCTTTGAGTCCAACCATTCTAAACCAAACAAGGAACATAGATTTTAATTCCAGATAAGCTCCCAATTTGTTAAGGACCAGATCAAAAACTCCAAGGCATATAATGAAGTATGCTTAGATGCTAACTTTGGCATTTCAATGCACACAAAGTACTTCACTCCAGGTATGATTCAAGTGACCCACTAGAAAGCTTTTATCAAAATAAACTTTTAAAACAAAAGAATTAACATAATCTTTACCAATTAAAAGACTTAGACATGACAAGGTAGAATCCTTAACAGCTAGCTATCTCTATTGTTCCAATTCAGCAGTATCTCCTTTTCATAATTAGTTAACACAAAAACAATTGAGCTCACATGGTGCTGGATTTTTAGCCTTTTAACCCTTCTGGACAGAGAACCAGATGGCAGTTTCCAGTGAAGGATATATCCTCAAACAGCAGAACTTCAGAGAGGTTCAGGAGTGGCACAGTGGCACAGTGGTTAGCACTGCTGCCTCACACCAGGGACCTCTCTCTCTGCAGCTTCCAAACCATCAACTCTCAGAGAACGATCCACTCTCATATAGCAAAATCTCCAAGATAAAGACTTATCTCCTGACAGATTCCAGTCTCCACCTTCAGAGAGAGGAAAAGAGAGGCATTCCACTCTCTCTCAACTCAAAAGCAGCATCTCAGCTTGAATATCCTGTGTAAGCCTAGCTTTACCTCATCACATGACCATACCTGTCAATCATCCCAATCAAGCACAACTCTGCAAAATCCTGAGGGCAAACACTCAATACAGCAAAGCATTAGTTCAGATCAAAACAAACATTCTACCAATTCAAAGCAATTATGTTGCTCCAGTAACAATACAGGATGTCACTTATAGACAGAACTGCTTCAAGTGCATAGAACTGCTGCAACACATCCTGCACAAGAACATGGCGTAAATACATTTCTTAAAGGCAATGTATCATCACAATATAACTAAGATTGGTGTGCTTAATGTGTATGAGTTATTCCCAAAATCTTAAAGGCAACAGTTTAGAAATCTGAGGAAGAGACCGATTCAGACTTATGTGTAATTTACTAAAGGAAAGGAAATGATGGGCCAGATTCTCCGATCTCGCCCACAGCTGGGATTCGCTGGTTCTGCTGCAGTGAATGGAGAGCTGGCTAAGTACCAGAACCTCTGTTCTCGCTTGCAACATTGGCAAGGCATGAATGACCAGAGAATTCCAGTCAATGGTAAATGGCTAGGAAGCTTGAGCAATATTTAGAAAACGTGTTAATGGAAGAATTAAAACAGTCATTGGAAAACTCCGACCTCGTCCACAGCTGGGATTCTTTGGTGCTGCTGCAGTAAATGGAGTTTTGACTGAATGCCAAATTCTCCGTTCTCACTGGCAGCGGGTGCAAGGTGAATGAGGTCAGAGAATCCTACCCATTTTCCTTTCAGAATCAGGTCCCACCTAGAAGTTCATAAAGTTAATAAAATAAGAGAGGCTACTGTTAGGGTTACAAATTATCACACCAACATATCAGTGGCAGTAAATACGTGTTTGCAAATTCACAAATGAACAGATACTAATCACCATGAGGGGAGTGGCAGAACTAGAATGAGAGATGCTTCTCAGAGTGGTAAGTAGACACAATGGGGAACAAGGAGACTTTTGCCATAAGACAGGCATGTGGTGGAAATTGAAAGCTCAGCCATTGGCATTGGTAGGAGTCTCTAGCATTTCTCTGGAAAAGGTTGTACTAATGACTGTAGTTTATGACAAACCGATGCCATCTAATGAAACAAAGAATAGGAATGAAACAAAGAGTAGGAATTAATGGATGCTTTCCAAATGGGCAGGCAGTAACTAGTAGGGTGCCACAGAGATCGGTGCTAGGACCCCAGCTATTCAGATATATATTAATTATTTGGATGAGGGAACAAAATGTAACATCTCAAAGTTTGCAGATGATACCAAGTTGGGTGGGAGGGTGAATATGATGAGGATGCAGAGATCCTTCAGAATGATCTGGACAGGTTGGGTAAGTGGGCTAATTAATGCCGTATAATTTGGATAAGTGTGAGGTTATTCACTTTGGAAGCAAAAACAAGAAGGCTGATTACTACTTGAATAGCTGTAAATTGGGAAAGGCGAGTGTGCAGCGGAAAAACCTGGGTGTCCTTGTGCACCGGTCACTGAAGGTAAGCGTGCAGGTGCAATGGGCAATAAAGAAGGCAAATGGCATGTTGGCCTTCATTGTGAATGGTTTCAAGTACAGGAGCAGAGATGTGTTGTTGCAATTATACAGGGCCATAGTGAGGCCACACCGAGCGCATTGCGTGCAGTTTTGGTCTCCTTTTCTGAGGAAGGCTTACAAGGCTGATTCTGGGGATGGTGGGACTGATGTATGAGGAGAGATTGACTAGGTTAGGATTGTTTTCGCTGGAGTTCAGATGAATGAGGCGGGATCTCATTAGGACTTATAAAATTCTAACAGGTCTAGACAGGATAAATGCAGGCAGGATATTCCTGATGATGGGAGAATCCAGAATCAAGGGTCACAGTCTGAAGATTCAGGGTAGACGATTTAGGACGGAGGTGAGAAGATATTTCTTCACCCAAAGAGTGGTGAGCCTTTGGATTTTATTACTATAGGAAGTAGTTGATGCCAAAACATTGAATGCATTCAAGAGGCGGCTGGATATAGCACTTGAGGCAAATAGGATCAAAGGTTATGGAGAAAAAGCAAGATTAGGCTATTGAGTCGGATGATCAGCCATGATCTTAATGAATGGTGGAGCAGAATCGAAGAGCCAAATGGCCTCCTCCTGCTCGTACCCTCTATGTTTCTATTTATTTACAATGTGTATAAATCAGAGCATCACATTTGAGGGTGAAGTAACTCAATTTTTGTCTGATAAAGGAGCCTAAATGACAATGATATGAGGTCAACTCAATCCTCGATGTTAGCAAAAGATATGGGTCAGGATTTTGAGGCCCTGCCGAGGCGTGTCTCCTCCTAGTGGATGCGACGAAGCACTTATAGCAGGACTGTAATACCTCAGCAGTCGATAAGATTCAAGCCATGAATTTGTTTCCAGAGAGAGTGCATGGTGAAAGTGTATTGACAAGGAGAATTGATGGAAATTGTTTGCGTTTCATTGTGTAGGGTGAAGTTAAACAGTGCTTTAGTGAATAATTCCGGTATTGGGGGAGTAATGTTGAAATTACCTATTGATAATGTTTACTTTATCTTAGGAAATGATCAGCCAGAAGACCACATGCTGTTGCTGGGCATTTTCACAAAATCCATTGCAATCATTAGATATAAGGAGGTATTGATAGGTTCAATGGCCTTAGGAAAACATATGCCTGTTGTGGAAGGCAATTAGTTTTGGCTCAAGAAGTGTTTAAAGGGTCAAAAGCTCAGACTGCTGAGATTATAAAGACACCCAGGTCTAAGATTGGTCAAAAAGTTTTAACTACAACTGTAAGTGAGCTGAGTCTCTCTGAAACAAACTTGACTTCAGATTCTAATCCACAGGTATCAAAGCAAAACACAGCAGCACTCCAGGCTAAGAGAGACAGCGCTTTAACACAAAATAACTTGGCTCTACCTAACACTGTGAACTGTGAACTACGAGGATGAACATCAAAACTCCAAAATGAAGAAGCTGTGACTCTTGCTCAAAAAGCATCGGGAAAGGCTTGTACAGAGTGAGGGAGCAAAAACAGAAAGAATGTCAAAGAATTTGAGAGCCGGTTAAAACAGAACATCAGAATTTCTTATTGGAGCATCATGTGACCTCAAATAAGTTCTTGAAGCGACCAAAGAGGATCTTACGCTTTTTTGCTTATACACTCTGGGTTCACTTTAAGATTGTGAACTCTAACCTTGTGAAGTCACTGCTTCCCATGACTCCTGGTAATGGTTTTCTGCTTTGACTTTCATGCAGCAAGTAGTTAGGGTATGGCTTTTCTTTTGACAGTTGGGTATTTTGCCTTTCTGCACTGACGTTGGCTGTGTCATGTGCTTCCCATTACAACACTAACAAATAAGTAAACCCCCATCAACTGCACTCTTCTGACTAGGTTCTCCCCACTTGAGGTTTGCACAGTAAGAAGTCTCACAACACCAAATTAAAGTCCAACAGGTTTATTTGGTATCACGAGCTTTCAGAGCACAGCTCCTCCATCAGGTGAAGGAGCGCAGATGAAGTAACAGTGCTCCAAAAGATTGTGATACCAAATAAACCTATTGGACTTTAATCTGGTGTTGTGAGACTTCTTACTGTGCCCACCCCAGTCCAATGCTAGCATTGCCACATTTGAGGTTTGACAGAAGCCTTCTGACAGTGGACAATCCATTGCATAGGATAAAGTTCTCTAGAATACTTTGATGCCATGTCCATGGTGACACAATCTGACATCCTAGCTGAAATGTAAGATTTTGATCTGCTGGGTGTTTTCTGAATTTTCTATTTTTATTTAAAATTTTATGTGTTCAGTAACTTTTGAATTGATTCTTTCACATTCAAATCTGTCTTGTAACACACAGCTTGAAAAGTTGCAATGTAGCGAGAAATTCTTCAGCACCATAATATACTCATTAACAGTTTCACTGCTTTCCTAGTTCCAAATTTGTAGCTTTCCACTATCTTTAATGATTTAGGATTAGTGATAATTACTTTGACTGGCACATCCATTGTCCTGTCAGGAGCAAGAAGATTTATTAACGTGCCATACACTTCCGGGCAAATCTCAAAGAACAAAGAACAGTACTGCACAGGAACAGAGCCTTTGGCCCACTAAGTCTGTGCCGACACAAATGCCTCTCTAGTCTAATATTTTCTTGCCTCTATGTGGTCCATATCCCTCAATTCCCTGCCTATTCATGTATCTATCCAGATGCCTCTTCAACGTTGTTATATAATCTGCTTCCACCACCTCTGGCAGCATATTCCAGGCATTCACCACCCTCTGTGTGAAAAACTTGCCCTTTATATCTTTTAAACTTTCCCTCTCGCACTTTCAACCTATTTCCCTGAGTAATTGATCCTTCAACCCTGGGAAAAAGACTCTGACTATCCAGTCTATCCAAGTCTGTCATAATCTTGTAAATCTCTGTCAGGTTCCCCCCTCATCCTCCAATGAAAATAGTCCATATCCTCCAAAGCAGGCAACATCCTGGTAAATCTTGTCTGCACCCTTTTCAATGCATCAACATCTTTCCGGCAGTGTGATGACCAGAATTGTACACAATACTCCAAATGCGGCCTAACCAAAGTCTTATACAGTTACAACATGATTTTCCAATTTCTATGCTCAATGCCCCTCAATTCTCCAAAAGCAGAATTGTTTTCTTGTGCTCCAGGATGCCTGACTTTGAGTATAGGCCTCTTCCTTTCCAATGGATAAACTGAATGGTTCTTGACTTCTATCATACTGTCCTACCCTTGAAAAGTTTCAAAGAACAAAGAACAGTACAGCACAGTAACAGGCCCCACGGCCTTCCAAGCCTGCACCAATCACGTTTACCTATCTAAACCAACTGCTTATACCTCTCTATCCCCCATTTGTTCATATGCCAATCAGTCTTAAATATGGCTAATGTAGTTGCCTCAACCACCTCACTTGGCAATGCATTCCAGGCCCCCACCACCACCTTCTGTGTAGAAAACATCCCCCGCACATCTCCACTGAACTTTTCCCCTTATCTTGAACTTGTGTCCCCTTGTAATTGTCATTTCTGCTCTGGGAAAAAGCTTCCAACTGTTCATCCTACTTGGTGGATGCAGCCATTTTGTCCCATTTCTAAATATAACAATGACTCCATCAACACCTTACCGTGGTTGCTTGTAACGGTGATACAGAAGCTAAATCAGCCGAATCAGAACAAAGTCATCAAAGTGGATGCTTGAATCAAATGAACACCAGAACGGGCAGCAGCCGCATGCTTTCGGGACCAGTGAGGCTCAACACAATTTCTTCACCATCCCAGCAGGCAGGTTACTGGGAGGCAACTTGTTCTGTTCATCATGGTCCCTATTGCCGTTTGCTGAAATTAATTTTGCAATTTGATCTACCTCCTGACCAAAAGCCATTGTATACTGGATGGAGGTTTTAAAGAGAGACAGAAACCAAGGCAAGATCACACATTTAATTACTTAATTATGTCCTGAGCACACTCGTAACACATGAATGCATTATACAGTCCATCTGCCCTATTTGGTCAGGGCACCAGGAGGCACGATGGCAATAGTTGTGCTTCGGTAATAGCTGGGTAGGCTGTTCGGAGAGCTTGGCTTCCAAGCCCAGGAATATTTCTGCCATTGCGGCAGGAACGAGGTGAAAAGATTCTGTTGTATTATTAAGATACTAGTAGTCTTAAGTAATTCAACAGTAAATATATAACTGCTATTAACTACTCAAAGCCACATACATACAGTAAAGGTCTGAGCTGGGTTCTGTCTCCAAGCTTACTTGTACACATGGCTCTGTCCAACACAATACTGGTTCTTGAGTATGGGTCATGTGTTCTCTTCCATCACTGTGTTAGGTGTACAGTGTTCAGTCCTACATCAACTCTTTATATGCCAAGTTCTCCCAAGTACACCTTTCCCCAAGTCTTTATCCAAAGTATTTAAGAGTTATCCAGCTTTTCCCCATGCATCTCACATCATTGCCTCTACCCCAACTCTCCCCATCAAGTCTCTGGGTGAGATTTTCCAGCCATGCTCGCCCCAAAATCAGAAAATTCTGCCCCGAGGGCAATGGACTTTTACATAGTCCCCCTTCTGCCACAATTCTCACAGCAGGGGAGATGAAAAAATTCCCTTGCTGAGTTCATAGATTCAGGTCACCTGGAGACCTTATAACCCTTCCATATCTTGTCCTCACCACTGTTGGAGGAGGGTAGGCTCTTTCTCCATAGGTAACTTTGTTGAATTGGAGGCTGTTCTGGCATCTCGGCCTTTTTTGCGTCCTCTTTTTCTATTCTTTGGCAATAAATTGTTATGCTTTCTTGATTTCCCAATTGATAGTTGGCAGTTGGTTTATCCTGTTCTTTACACAGAGGGTGAATTCATCCTCATTTCGCTCATCTCGACATTTTGTTTTCTCTTCTTCCTTCATACAGCTCACCACGATGTATGCTGGGCTAGAATTTGACTCTTCCTGATGTGAGGATGTGACTTGGTAGTAAACTCACCTTTGTGTTTGGCTGTGTGGTCTCCTGTCATTGATGGATGGCTGCTGCTCAGTTCCAGTATCATTTGTCACACTGTCATATTGATTGAGGATTACAGAGTCTGCTCTGTAGTCTCAGGGTTGTCTCTCCAATTGGCCAAAGCTGGAGGTTGAGGTTCTTCTCATTGCTGATTTCTCTCTTGACTGTCATCTACTTGAGGTGTTGTGGTCAGCATATGAGTGATTGGCTGGTCTGACAAGTAAGGGGCCAGAAGCCCCTGAAATGAAAGTGGATAAACTTGTTCTACAGAGAGAGGAGACAGTTCAGAGATGAAATCCCAGTCAAGAGAGTCTTTCCTATTGGAGCTATTGGGAACTTAATTTATGACTGTGTTTATCTTGACATTTATGACAGTGGTTGTCATGGTGGCACAGTGGTGAGCACTGCTCCCTCACAGCACTAGAGGCCCGGGTTCGATTCCTGGCTTGGGTCACTGTCTGTGTGGAGTTTGCACGTTCTCCCTGTGTCTGTGTGGGTTTCCTCCAGGTACTCCGATTTCCTCCCACAGTCCAAAAATGTGTGGGTTAGGTGGATTGGCAATGCTAAATTGCCCCTTAGTACCTGGGGAACTAGCTAGGGTAAATGTATGGGGATAGGGCCTGGGTGGAATTGTGGTTGGTGCAGACTCAATGGCTCGAAGGGCCTCATTCTGCACTGTAGGATTCTATGATTTTCTACATTTTGAGGAGACTTGGGACTGCACAGGCATTTCAATTCAGAGTAAGATCGTCTGCCATATATTCAGGTGTCAAATTGAGAATTACGTTCCTCAGACTGAAATGTAAGTGGAAATTTCCTCTACAGTACTTAACTGCTTTCAGGACTTGTGCTGTCCAGTACAATAAAATTATAATTTTAATTTTTTATCTCGCCCCTGCTGAGTCTGCTGACTCTGAACTCTCTGATTATTGAAAATGGACTTTGGTAGAATTCGGTTGAATCTTGCACTGAAGTGAGAAATTTAATTTCAGCCTTCAGCTTCCGAGCCTTTCTTTGGAGCTTTTCTCTGGTGATTTCCTTCTGCACCTTCACTTCTTGAGCTTTTTCCCTGGTCAGTATGCTTTTTTGATTTTTTTGCTTAGTTTTCCAGAATTTTAATTTTCTTCTGCAGTCTTCTCAAGGTTTGGAATTGTTGCATGTGCTGACACCATGTTGTAGGGTGATGGCTGTAATTCAGTGAGTTTCATTAAGATCTTCACAGTCTTAGCTAGCTCAATGGTAAACTTATTTACTAACGACTGAAAGCTCTCTCTCTCTCTCTCGGTACAGTAAAGGAACAAGCCTAGAGCTGTCTTCAGGCTCGTTTCTTCACACAATTCTGTCCAACACATACTGACTCCTTGGTGCAAGTCATGTGTTCTCTTACATCACTGTGTGCGGTACTGTACTCAGTCCCTTTTTTTTTAGTCATTTGTGGGACATAGGCATCGCTGCATGATCAGCATTTATTGTTCATCCCTAGTTGCATTTCAACTGAGTGGCTTGCTGGGCCTTTTCAGAGGGCATTTGAGAATCAACCACAATGCTAACTCACGTATGCCAGACTGGGTAAGGACAGCAGATTTCCTCCCCTAAAGGACATTAATGAACCAGATGGAGCTTTCTGACAATCCACAATGGTTTCATGGTCATCAACCAATTCTTAATTCCAGATTTTTTATTGAATTCAAATTCCATCCGCCATGGCAGGATTCGAACGCGGGTTCCCAGAACATTAGCTGATTCTCTGGATTAATAGTTTAACAATAATACCACTAGGCTATCGCCTCCCTAAATTGACATTACGATTAACCCTTGATGTGCTAGACCCTTTTGCCCCAAAGTTATTTTAAATGAACTCATTTTAAATCATTTGCTGAAATTGCAGACAGACAAATTGTATTAAAATTTTCAGTTTGTTTTCAAGTAAATTGTGCCCAGATTGATATTGGTTTGCTCAGCATAATTTGAGGTAGAAATCGCGCACTTTATTAGCCATCTGCACAAAATCTGCAGCAAATTCAAAGTAATGTTTCTGTTTTATTTCTACTCTTTGTAATGTTACAGAGTTAACTATTTCATCTGCTCTTTGTTATGATTAAAGTTGAACCAGCCTTTAGATTTGGTGGGTGGCCAAGGACTGTGGCAGAGCTGGAAGTATAACTCAAGTCTGCGGAGTCTATCATCCTTGAAGTGGACACCAATCTCCAACAGGTACTTGCAGTGTAATCGCACTCTTGGGCATAACGCCTTTCCATTTCCCAAAGCTGCTATATTGGAATGTACCTTTACTTTTCTCTATTCATTATTCGGTTAGTTCACTTCCGGTCTATAGATGGGATTTATTTTCTGCGCACAACTTATAACAAGCAACAAAATAAATCATCAAAAGCACAAATTTATTTTAAAAAGATACAAATGAGCAGAGACAATTGCACGCCATAAATTGTGTTTCTGGCGCCACTGATGTCATCCTTCTGTACACTGTCTGGAGACTGTCTGTCATCACTTTTAGGAATGATTTGCAGCACCTGACACTTTCATATACTGTGTTCTATTTATAGGATGTCACCGTGGGATGTCATGCCTCACATTACAGAAGGAGAAATGACAGAACCTCACTGGGTTTCAACCAAGATAAATTCACATACCCTTACCTGACAAACAAAAGCTTAGTTTATACATATAACTTGGAAGATATCTCTAAAAGGTATCAAGATATCACTTTGCTCCAATTGCCTATTTACTTATTACCCACAGCCATTTGTCATAGCAAATAGGTCTTCCCTGTGATACCGCATTACTCACTAAAGTATACATCAAAATGATCATTCTCAACATAATAATTGCTTTAACAGACTCAAATTAAGAAAATGATGCTTTCTCTTTATTAATGGTTATCTGGACTCAAATTAACGAAAGTTTCTTCAAAAACATGTTTGTGTTCTTCAGTCAATAGGCATAAGCTAGTCACAAAAACTGTTATCGAGCACCCCACAATGTGCATTTATATAGTCCCTTTAACATTAGAAAACTTCTCAAATTGCTTAACTGGATGCATAATCCAACAGAGTAAATGAAAGCAATTTTAGGACAAGTTGCTAAAAGTTTGGTCAATTTTTGTCAGGTTATCTGAAGCACAGAGGTTGAATGTGACTTTCATGATTAGGGGGTTACAGATGGTATTTGTTCCCGTAGGTTGTGATGACCCAGGAGGCACATCTCAATTACAATCATCCTGGTCAGTATAAACATTCACCACAAATTGAGTTGGCTAACTCTGCTCTAATTAGCTCTGATGCGACCCCCACCCCTACCTAGGGTTGTGTGTGTCTGGCATGTGGAAGGAACACCTCAAGGTTCAGACATGTTAAAAGCAAAATATTATGGATGCTGGAATCTGAAACAAAAACAGAAAATGCTGGAAAATCTCAGCAGGTATAACAGCATCTATGGGGAGAGAATAGAGCTAACGTGTTGGGTCTAGATGACCCTTCATGAGAGCTGATAAAGGGTCATCTAGACTTAAACTGTTGGCTCTACTCTCTCCCCACTGATGCTGTCAGACCTGCTGAGACTTTTCAACATTTTCTGGTTTTGGTTCAAAATGTTGTTTGGTCCTTTTTTGAACCAATTAACAATTATTTCCTACACAAAGGAAGGATGATGGACTGCCATACCACACAAAGTGATGTCACATCAGTTGTGTAATGCTCCTGCTCCATGTTCATTATGTTCTGTTGCTGGTGTTGCCCCATTCCTATTTTGGGTGTAGATGTGCCCTATGATCGATGGTTGCACAAACAACTGGAAAGCCAAAGAAAATTAAAAGATCCTGCTACCTGACATTTATATCTAACTCAAATAGAACTTCAAAATAATCACAGAAAAACAATTGCTATTTTATTAAAATTAACACATCCAAGAGCATGTGTAACAAAGACATCGGTTGGTATGGGAGTCCATACCAAACTAATGTGTGCAATTATACAATCGGTGGGCCCTCTTGTAAATACCATGTTACCAATTTTATCTATAAGACCATAAGGTCATAAGACATAAGAGCAGAATTAGGCCACGTGGCCCACTGAGTCTGCTCCGCCATTCAATCATGGTTGATTCTTTTCTCATCCCCATTCTCCTACCTTTTTCCCATGACCCCTGAACCCTTTATCAATCAAGAATCTATCTATCTATCTATCTATCTATCTATCTATCTATCTATCTATCTATCTATCTCTGTCTTAAAGTCACTCAGTGACCTGACCTCCACGGCCTTCTGCGGCAAAGTGTTCGACAAATTCACCACTCTCTTGCTGAAGAAATTCCTCCTCATCCCTGTTTTAAAGGATCGTCCTTTTAACCTAAGGCTGTGCCCTCTGGTTCTAGTTTTTCCCACTAGCGGAAACATCCTCTCCATGTCCACTCTATCCAGGCCTTGCAGTATCCTGTAAGTTCCAATAAGATCCCCCCTCATACTTCTAAACTCCAACGAGCACAGACCCAACGTCCTCAACCGTTCCTCATACGAGGAACATTCCTCATTATATGCAAACTAGTTTGTGATTTTCTTCCTTGTCAATTTGGATAAGTTTATAGCTATTTATTTATTAGTGTCACAAGTGGACTTACATTAACACTGCGATGAAGTTACTGTGAAAATCCCCTGGTCGCCACATTCCAGCACCTGTTCGAGTACACTGAGGAAGAATTCAGCATGGCCAATACACCTAACCAGCACATCATTCGGGCAGTGAGAGGAAACCGGAGTACCCGGAGAAAACTCATGCAGGCACGGGGAGAACATGCAGACTCCACACCGACAGCGACCCAAGCCAGGAAGTGAACCTGGGTCCCTAGCGCTGTGAGGTGACAGTGCTAACCACTGTGCCACCATGCCATCTTCTTGAGTGTCAAATCTTAAATTTTTGATCACATTCCTGTACGGATTTGCAATGATTGGCTTCATGAAGTTTTCTTTAGAATGTCGAAAGAGGAGATACTAACTCCAACCCCCCTCCCCCTCCCCCTCCCCCACACCACTCCTCGTCCCGTCCCTCCCCCACCCCTGCATCAGTTCCAAAGTACATAACTATATTTTAACTACTGTTCACTAATGTAGCATTACGCCAACCTTTGAAACTATAATTTCAGACACAGGCTTATAGTGTATCAGGAACTGAGGAATTACTTCCAGGGCTATCATAATGTCCGCAGCTGGTTATGGTTAGTACATGTTACCTCTGATGGACAAATTTACATAATTTACAAAGCTCCTGACCCCAACTTGCTAAACTACACACTTCTGAGTCAAATAAAATACATTACACAATGGATACATTGGTACAGTTAAGTAAATAGAAAAATTCCTTATCATAAGACACATTAAACCAGTGCTACTCAATGCGAACCCCACAGGCTAAACCCTGCTTATGGTTATTTCAATTGACCTGTAATCTATTTCTAAAAACTAATTCTGAAGACCGGATCCAACAAGATATTCCAAATATCATTAAATGCCAAATATTTTTGTATGCAAAATATACAAAATATTTCCATTTGGTTGGCAACATAAAAATTCAATTAAAAATTTGTGCAAACAGAGATTTGTTAGCTTGTTTCTCTCCTCTTTTGTATTTATGGGGGCAACTCTCCTATCCTGCCGTGCTAAATATGTAGTGCAGTGGGCCGGGAGAATTGCGTCGGCCGATTCACGGGATTCGTGCATGTCTTCCCACCGCGCACGCATCTCCCAGCATCGGATGTCTGCCACCGTCTGAGCCGTGCTGGAGACAGGCAGGAACACAAGAACCTTACATCTGTTTTTAATCTTATGTTAATGTGATTAGCGGGTCCGGGATTGAATTCTCTGGGCCCGCTTGCATCTCTCCCACTCCATCAGGAGTATTTCACTCCAGTGGGGTTCAGACAAGCTCCCCACTTTCGGGGGGGACAGCTTAGTGAAGGAGAGGGCAATTGGGGTCCCCGAGGGGGTCAGGCAGCAAGGGGTGGTGCTCCCTGGGCCTGGGCTCCCTGGCAGTACTAGCACTGTGCCCCCTAGCACTGCCCAAGGGGAAAAGTGTCCATGCCCAGGGGGCACTTTAGCATTGCCCATTGGGTATCGGGCAGAGCCAAGGGGGTGGGGCCAAGGAGGCAGGGCCTAGGGGATGGGGCCAGCTGGGGGTAGAGCCTAGGAGTGGAAGGCCATGGCGTCACTGTTACTCTGCATGGGGATCAGTCAGGGCTGGAAGGGGGCCAGTGATCGGGGCACCCTGGTGGGGGGGGGGAGGGAGGAGGGGTGGTGGTCAGCCTGGGGGCTCAGCCTGGAGTTATGTGCCGAGGAGGTCCACGGTGGGGGGAGTTGGTTCTGTCTAGTGAGGGTGGTCTGCGGGGGGGGGGGGGGGGCGTGGGGTGTAAGGGGTATCCACAGCTGGGGGGATGGAGATCGTGGCACTCTGGGATAGGGGTAGTCAGGGCTAGCCTGAGAATGCTCATGAGGACCATGATTGGGTTGTGTGCGTGTCGGGAGGGGCAGCACTGCGAGGGCCCTGTCAGCAACTGAGCTGGCCAGAAACTGGGAGGATGACAGATAGGGACCACTGCACATGTGCAAAATTCCAGAACTGTCAGCTTCTGGTGTGAATAGGCCCCATTCCCCCGAGCTTTTAATCATATTCACAATTGTGACCTCTGCATTGCACACAGTATGGGAGATTCGAGTGTGAAGTTGCACTGAAAGAACTGGTGAGTTCAATACTCAGAACTTTTTTGGGAGAAATGCTGGTTATATTTCTCCATTGTGTTGCAGAGGTTCTGAATGATTGAGAGAACACACAACTCCTGAATATGAAGGATGTCAATCAATGTTCTCGGTGAGCAGGGTGGGTGCACAAATGTGCCACACTTGGAGCAAATGGGTCAGACACAACAACAGTCCCTTGAAGATGCACGATCACATATCAAGATTAAAGGGATAGTACAGTATACAAGCTGGCCACTCACAGCAAACAGAAGTTAAAGGAAACATTGATACACGGCCAACTGCTTGATGGTACATGAATCTCCTGATCGTTCCTCCCTTTATGTGAAGAATCTGTACTTCCTCTAAACAACTGATAGAGAGGAATTCATCTTAGATAATAACAAGCATGAACCAATGGCTCTATCCTTCTATACGAAATTGTTCGAACATATTATCTTCGTGCAAATATTCTCAATGATTTTAATCAGGGGATTGAATGCAATATATCCAAGCTGGCTGATCATACAGGGCTAGGTGGGAAATTAAACTGTGATGAGGAGGCTAATAGTTTGCAAAATGTTCAAGGTCGGTTATGTGATCGGTCAAGAAGGTGGCAAATATATGCAAGAGGTGTGAAATTAGACACTTAGCTAAGAAGAATGGAAAAGCAGAATACTTTTTGAAAAGGAAAACGTGTAGGTACAGTAAACAATTAAGAAGGCCAATGGCATTTTAGCCTTTACTGCAAAGAGGTTGGAGTATAACAGTAATGACATCTTGCTGCAATTATTTCGGGCTTTCGTAGAATCATACCTGAAAAACTGTTCAGTTTTGGCCTCTGTACCTAAGGAAGGATATAGTTGCCCCAGAGGGTGTGCTATCAATGAAGATTGATTCCTCAGTTGAGAGGGTTGCCTGATGAGGGGAAATTAAGTAGAATGGATCTGTATGCTCTGGAGTTCTGAAGAATGAGAGGTGATCTCATTGAAACAGAGGGCATGACACTGGGGATCATAGTCTCAGAATAAAGGACTGACAATATAGGAGTCAGAGGGGGAGAAATTTCTTCACTCAGAGGGTTCTTAATCTGTCAAATTCTTCACAGTAGAGCACTGTGGATGCTCAGTTGATGGGTATAGTCAAGATTGAGATCAATGGATTCCTGGGCAATGAGTGGATTAAGGGAGATGGGCATAGTAGAGCTGATGTGTAAATTCAACCACAATCTCACTCAATTAAAAGGCAAGCGGGAGGAGCCATTTGGTGTAATCCTCCTCCCATTTCTTACATTCGCATCAGTAACAGCCAAGCCTTCTCGGAATTAATTCAACCTCAATAAAACCAACTCGCAAAAGAAGAATAGTGATGGAAGCTCAGAATTAACAAAAAGGACCCCTTGATAAAAATTATTTCACCAGTCTGCATAAGATTGAAACAGAATAATTAGTGGACACGATGCTTCCTCCGCACTACACTGGAACAACAGTCTTGATGCTTAAGTTTCTGGTTAAGCAATGATTTGATTCAGAGGCAAGAGTATACCACCACTGAGACATGGTTCATAAATAAAATGGATCTAGAAGAAAGTAGGATAAAAAGAGATAACTTGTATTTATATAAATCTCTCCTGGATTTTATAAATAATGAATTTCTTTGGAATTAGCTAACTTGTTTTGTAAGTGAACAAGTGAAATTGTTGAAATATGTTTCAGGTTAGAGAGAGATAGATTTGATCACAATAGCAGTGGGGAAGCCGCAATGCTAAAAAAAGAGAAGTGAATAGAATTAGACTAGAGTGCAACAAAGGAAAATGGTGCAAGTAGAAGTGTGTGTTTGTTTTATTTCAAATTGCATTTTGGTGTTTTTATAGTATAGAGTTAAAATTACAATAATAAAGCTACTCTTGACATTTGAGTTGCTTTATTACTGGAATACTGGAGCTGGTTTCGGATTCACAGTAGAGGAAACATAAAAGAAGGGCTGTCCCGGGAGACTTCAGGATCTTCCTGGAGCTGCCAGCAACTTAAAGGTTCAAGTGGAGTGCAAGTCAACTCAGGTTGCTCTCCCAAACGAAACCTGCCTGCACATTTAGTCAAGGAATGATGAGTGACAAGGAAGGAGCCGTAAGTAGCAAAAAAAAATTTGAAACTGCAGTTTTGAAAACTTGTAACTTAGGAGGAAGTTCATTGCTGCAATCGTGTTTTGGAATTCAGGAATATTTCAAAACTAGCCTCAAATTGATTTAGGCATTCATTTTGTTCCTCGAAACTGCAGTTTTTAGCCTTAGACCTCTCAAGTGTACCTGTAATTTCACCTTTTAACTACATGAAGAGAAGCCAGAGGCTGGGTACTCTGCAGCAATAACTCACCTCTTGATTCCACCAAAGCCAGTCCACCATCTACAAGACACGGGTCAGGAGTGTGACAAAATACTCTCCACTTTTTTGGCTGAGGACAATTCCAATAACACACAAGCAGCTCAACATCATCCAGGACAAAGTAGCTATTTGGTTGCCCCCCCCGCTCCCCCCAACATTCATCACTTCAACCACTTATTCCTTCTGCACACCTTACCATCGACAAAGTGTAGTGCAGCATAGAAACTAGAAGCAGGAGCAGGCCATTCAACCCTTCGAGCCTGATCCACCATTCATTTTGATCATGGCTGATCATCAAATTCATTTTTAACCATGGCTGATCACCAAATTCGACATCCTGATCCCCCCTTCCCCCCATATCCTTTGATCCCTTTAGCCCTAAGAGCTATATCTAATTTCTTCTTGAAGTCAGACAAAGTTTTGGCCTCAGCTACTTCCTGTGGTAGTGAATTCCACACATTCACCACCCTCTGGGTGAAGAAATTTCTCCTCACCTCAGTTCTAAAAGGTTTACACTTTATCCTCAATCTATGACCTCTAGTTCTGGACTCCCCCACCTTGCCAACTCACCAAAATTATTTCAATAGTACCTCCTGAATCCATGACCTCGATCATGTAGAAGAACAAGGGTTAAAATGTGCATGAGAGCATCATCTCCAGCAATCCCTCTGATTCACAAACCATCCGGAAGTGGGATCACATGGGCATTCCTACATGATCCTGGGTCAAAATCCTGGAGTAGCCTACCTAGCAGCACTGCTGCAATTAAAGGAAGTGGATCACCACCTTATTCTCAAGGGCAATTAAGGACAGGCAACAAATGCTAACCATGCACCAATACCCACATCCCAACATAAGAATAAAAATTAGCAAAACTACCCTTTTACTATTACCTCAAAAGCATAGAAATTTATTCTGTCGAGTTTTTACAGCCTCAGTTCCTTTAAAAGATAGACTTTAAATTGCTGATTCTTAACAAACAGAAGAAGATTCACATTTTAGGTCTGAATTTCAACCTTGCCAAGGGAGGGAACAGAGACAGATGGGGGCTTGAAAATTCAGGCGCTAGCTGAGGTACCAGTTTCATCTGCATTCCCAGCCATCTTGGCAAAGACAGGGTTGGGAAGGTGGCTGATTAGAATGATTAAGAGCGCTTTTAAGCTCACCTGAAGGAATCAAAGGAGGCAAACTAGAGCTTGCAGTTACCAGTTTCCCAAACCAACAGGGCGGTGGGGGGGTGGGGGGATGGGCAGACAGTGCAGTTTACCTGATTGATGGTGGGCACTGAGTGGCAAGCAGCTAGCACTGCCTACCTGGTAATGGTACATTTTAAGGCCATCCTATAGAGGAATTTCCTCTACCACCCTAGCCCACCTCATGCACCCTCTACTCCACCCTCCTACAATGATGGCCTGGCTACTGAGTTTGCTTTTTAATTAAACCTTTTAGAAAGTTGGTAAGAGGATTCCAGCATGTCGAAGCATCCACTCAGTTACTTAGCATCATACTCCTCCCAAGCTGAAAGGCCTCTGATTGATTTTCCAGTTTCAGGAGCCTGCCTGCCACCCTTCATTGTATAGAAAACCAACCAAGGGGGGGTGCCTCTGTGAGATTCCCAACAAGTGACTGCTTCCTCATGACCTCTGTTGCTTGACATGTAAGGAAAACCCAACCCTTAGATTGTAGTATGATGCAAATAGTTAAAAAGGTACTTTCTGAGAGCTCCTTCATCACGACCACTGCCATTTTGCTGTAAACAGAGTTTCTGTCTTGTATCTGGGAAATATAAGGAATTGCAATGGGAGCTGTTTTAGGAGAAATCTGGGCCTCAGATCTCTATGATTCAAAGAATAGTCAAAGAAGGAATGATTTAATCACAACAAGCACACTGCCATTGGCAGGAGACCTGGCTTTCACTTACTATTATTGTTGTGAGCCAAAAGTCTTTTTGAGGCCTGGGTTTCATTTTTTTTATTCATTTATGGGACATGTGTGTCTGGCCAGCATTTATTGCCCATCCCTAGTTGCCCTTGGAGAGCAATGAGAGTCAACCAGACTGCTATGGCTCTGGAGTCCCATGTAGGCCAGACCAGGTAAGGACAGCAGATTTCTTTCCCTAAAGGACATTTGTGAACCAGATGGTTTTTTCCAACAATTGACAATGGTTTCATAGGCATCAGTAGATTCTTAATTCCAGATATTTTATATTGAATTCAAATTCCACATCTTCTGTGGCAGGATTCAAACCGGGGTCTCCAGAACATTAATTGAGTTTCTGGATTAATAGTCTAGCGATAACATCACGAAGCCATCGCTTCCCCTAATTTACTGGCAACTTGCGAACAATAGGCAATAAATACAAGCCCTGAGGAAGATAGACAGTTTGGGTGGGTGGGACATCATCCGGCTTCTATACAGAGCCACTAACAATCAGATCTTAGGGTCATAGAGTCATAGAGGTTTACAGCATGGGAACAGGCCCTTCGGCCCAACTTGTCCATGCCGCCCATTTTTTTTAAAACCCCTAAGCTAATCCCAATTGCCCACACTTGGCCCATATTCCTCTATACCCATCGTACCCATGTAACTATCTAAATGCTTTTTAAAAGACAAAATTGTACCTGCCTCTACTACTACCTCTGGCAGCTTGTTCCAGACACTCACCACCCTCTGTGTGAAAAAATTGCCCCTCTGGACACTATTGTATCTCTCCCCTCTCATCTTAAACCTATGCCCTCTAGTTTCAGACTCCCCTACCTTTGGGAAAAGATATTGACTATCTAGCTGATCTGTGCCCCGCATTATTTTATAGACCTCTATAAGATCACCCCTCAGCCTCCTACGCTCCAGAGAAAAATGTCCCAGTCAATCCAGCCTCTCCTTACAACTTAAATCATCAAGTCCCGGTAGCATCCTAATAAATCCTTTCTGCACTCTTTCTAGTTTAATAATATCCATTCTATAATAGGGTGACCAGAATTGCACACAGTATTCCAAGTGTGGCCTTACCAATGTCTTGTACAACTTCAACAAGACATTCCAACTCCTGTATTCTGACTGATGAAACCAAGCATGCCGAGTGCCTTCCTCACCACTTTGTCCACCTGTGACTCCACTTTCAAGGAGCTATGAACATGTATCCCTAGACCTCTTTGTTCTGTAAGTCTCCCCAAAGCCCTATTATTAACTGAGTAAGTCCTGCCCTGATTCAATCTACCAAATGCATCACCTCGCATTTGTCAAAATTAAACTCCATCAGCCATTTGTCAGCCCACTGGCCCAATTGATCAAGATCTCATTGCACTTGGAGGTAACTTTCTTTACTGTCCACTATGCTACCAATCTTAGTGTCATGTGCAAACTTACTAACCATGCCCCCTATATTCTCATCCAAATCATTAATATAAATGACAGATAACAGTGGACCTAGCACTGATCCCTGAGGCATACAGCTGGCCACAGGCCTCCAGTTTGAAAAACAACTCTCTACAACCATCCTCTGGCTTCTGTCAAGAAATGGAGATGCCAGCATTGGACTGGGATAAAAACAGAAAGAAGTCTCACAACACCAGC
The DNA here is from genome assembly GCF_965287045.1 of Carcharhinus amblyrhynchos. Taxonomy (NCBI): domain Eukaryota; kingdom Metazoa; phylum Chordata; class Chondrichthyes; order Carcharhiniformes; family Carcharhinidae; genus Carcharhinus; species Carcharhinus amblyrhynchos. Next base: position 32,619,541 of record NC_137332.1, on the reverse strand, counting down.
TTAAAGTCCAGACAAATAAACATGTTGGACTTTAAGGTGGTGTTGTGAGACTTCTTTCTGTTTCTGTCAAGAAGCCAATTTTGTATCCATTTAGATACCTCACCCTGGATCCCGTGAGATTTAATCTTATGCAACAATCTACCATGCAGTACCTTGTCAAAGGCCATGCTAAAGTCCATGTAGTTAACTGCAGTGCTCTCATCTACCCTCTTGGTTACTCCTTCAAAAAACTCAATCAATCAATTTTGGGGGAGGGGTTCCATTGCAGGGACTGGTGGTGGAGGAGAAAGAGGGAGGGAGCATTCCAGATGCTCTTGGAACCAGAAACATACAACTAAATGGAAACAAGCAATTTTTGAGTAGTCCCTTAAAGGATCAACGGCAGTATGTATGGCCTGGTCCTGATAGATGTCACTCCACCCAACTGATCCTCAGATTTTCCATCAAACTCCTCTGTACAGCATAAAGTTCTGTTTTGAATGTTAGACATAACCTTTGACTCGAAACATATGTACGCTATGGCTGCTTCGACAGACAGCTTGCCCCAAAGACATGGATGAGATCCAAGACCCAATTTTGGGATGGCCTCAAGCCCAGACTAATCTCCTCTCCTCCCCGATCATTGTTATGGATCCTAACCTGAATGAGTTTGGACAATGTCTCAAATCTGTTCCCAATAAACAAGAGATCCACAGCATAACGGTTTTTGAAAATCAGCATAATTGATCTGCTGATTCAGAGTAGACTTGCTGCTAACTGAGCCAAGGTGATACAGAGATTTTAATTACCATGGCTGATGCGCTCGAAATTTACGAAGAGAAAAAGAACAGAGAGTGAATATTCAGCATTATTAAGAAAAAAATTGAAATCTACATATACATTCTCTTCTCACCCACTATCCAAGGATAAATAGGTTAAATTTTAAAATGCAATTATTTCTCTTCCCTCTATACACACACATTCACAACCCACCCACATGGACATCCATGCACAAGCACACATGCACACTCACACACTTGCACACACAAACATGCACACACATATACACATACACAACCCACGCACACACACATGCACATATACACACATGCACGCGCACACACACACATACACACAGATAGAGACATTTGCATGCACATACACAGACATAGGCATCCACACACATACACAACTCACGCACACACACATGCACATACACACATGTGCACACACACACAGACCCACACACATACAGATAGAGATATATGCATGCACATACACACACACACCTACACACAGACCCACACACGCACACACACACACATACATGCACTGACCCACATGCACACACACACAGATTTATGCACACACATATATAAACATATACACACACACATGCACACATACAGACCTACGTGCACACACACAGATCCACATGCACACACAAACACACACATACATACACAGGCATACATACATAGACCCACATGCACACATAGACCCACACGGTCACACACATGCACAAATGTAGGTGGAATTGAGCCAAGATATAGCATTTGTTTTTCATTCTTATTGACATTCTGCTCATCCTACTTCACAGAATTAGGGAAAACAATCTCAAATATCCTTGCTCAGACCTACATACAGGCAAGAAAACAAGAATGATTTATGTGTTTTTGACACGTCACGACTGTCCAGATTCTAATTATACAGCTGCCTGTAATGAGACAACTACACACCGGAGGCAGGGGGCGGGGGGAGGGGGTGGGGAACGACAAAACTTGTGCATAAGAATATAAAATACACTATTAGACCCTGTCGCCTGGCCCATGTCAATTTGTCAGGATGAAAACAGAAAGCAGAGCAGTCTTCTCCCTATAGCCGCCAGCCATCCTGTTTCTTTAGAAAGGAAAGGGCAGGCAGCAGTTTCATGCACTATCCAGACTCTTCAACAGTCCCGTCAAACACAGATAACAAATCCATTTGTTACTAGAAATCGTTTCCAAATTTATATGTAATTACAAAAGTGGTAACATCTGTTGCTCGGCAGATGGTAACGGGTGCCTCAGGGATTGGTTTGAAATGCTCTTGTGAAACACAGATATTATTTCAAACCCCTCACCCCATTCCAGTTAAATTGCATGACAGTTTCATTAAAGGGTTTGCTCTGTGCATAATATCACAGGGAACCATTACTTTCCAATTTAGGTCAATGAAGCCTTATAACATAGTCCAGTGGTGAAGAAGAGGGACAGGCCTTTGTCAATGCAGAATATGAAAATAGCATGCATCACTATATTTTAAATGGCAGTCATATAAAAACTTATGGTACATCTTTAAATACAGAAAGAAAGGTATGTGTTTTTTCTCTAACCTTTATGCAAATAGTGGGCCAAAGTTCCTCCCCATTGTGGGTTTAAAGATGAATGTCCTGGAAAGCATCTTCCAAAGGCAGTTTCAATGAGAGGAGGCATGGTGGTACAGTGGTCAGCACTGCTGCCTCACAGCACGAGGGACCCAGGTTCAATTCCCAACTTGGGTCACTGTTTGTGCGGAGTTTGCACGTTCTCTCCATGTCTCCACCTCTGGGTGCTCCGGTTTCCTCCCACAGTCCGAAAGACATATTGGCCAGGTGAATTGGCCATGATAAATTCTCCCTCGGTGTACACAAACAGGCACCAGAGTGTGGCAACCAGGGGATTTCCACAGTAACTTCATTGCAGTGTAAATGTAAGTCTTACTTGTGACTAATAAATAAACTTTAACTTGAGAGGAGATATAATGATTTCATTGCCAAACTTGAAGCCAACATGACCCAATTTCTGATTGTGGATCTTTGCATTCTGACAACTGAGTACAGTTAGGGTTTTTATATTCTTTTTTATAAATCCTGCATGTCACTAATTCCTTTAGCAAATCAAACATTTTAGTTAGAACCAAAGAATCTCAAAAGTTTAGAACAAGGGACACCATACCATCTGTCATGCTAGAACAATGGAAGTTAATTCCACTGCTCTGCTCTGCACTCTCCCATAGATTCATAAAATATTTTGGTTTAAACATTTGTTCAGTTTTCCAAGGACTTTGCCGCAATTACACAATGCACCCAATAACCCTCTCTATTATTCACCTCATTTTCTTAATGACAATTTGAAATTGATGATGTAAACCACCCACATTTAAACTGGGCAACTCCTTAATTTGAGCAGATATTGTTAACGAATTCCCATGATCATTTTGCAAATGACAAAGCCACCATTTACAATGTTATGTACACTAGCTATTTTGGGTGTATTGCTAAATAAACTGCATGATGGTTTTCCAACCATGCAGTTCAGGTACAGTTAATCCAATATATAATAGAACACATTTGTCTCTGGTTATGTGTTTGTCATCTGAAACCTGTCATAGAGTAGAATCATAGAATTCCTTATGTGCATAAGAAGGCCATTCTTATGCAAATAACCTCACCCAGGCCCTATCTCTGTAACTGACGCTAAGGGGCAATTTAGCATGGTCAGTCAAGCTAATCCGCACATCTTTCGACTGTGGGAGGAAACCGGAACACCCAGACGAAACCACGCAGACGTGGGGAGAACGTGAAAACTCCACACAGACAGAGGTCGGAATTGAACTCGGGTCCCTGGTGCTGTGAGGCAGCAGTGAAACCACTGTACCACCTGTCAAGCTTCACTGGAGTTTCAATTCTTCTGCTGCTACTGCCACCTTTGCTCGTCTTATTCAGGTAGTCATTGCGGCAGAAGAAAGTTGTGGCAAGTAAGTGATTCAGCCGAATGCAACATCATAGTATTAAATCACACAAGTCCTTTTCATCCATCACCCTTTTGCTTTATTATGTCTCGCAGTCCAGCTATGGCTCAATTCTTAAAATTCTCATCCATGTTTTCAAATCCCTCTCTGGCCTTGTCCCTCCCAAGCTCTGTAATCTCTCCAGCTCTACCCTTGCAGTGGTATCTGCACTTCTGGTCTCTTGTGCATCCCCAGTATGAATCATAAGAACATAAGAACATAAGAAATAGGAGCAGGAGTAGGCCATCTAGCCCTTCGAGCCTGCCCCGCCATTCAATAAGATCATGGCTGATCTGTCGTGGCTCAGTTCCACTTTCCCGCCCTCTCCCCATAACCCTTAATCCCTTCTCTTATCAAAAACCCATCAACCCGCTTCTTAAAAATATTTAGCGAGGCAGCCTCCACCACTTCAACGGGCAGAGAATTCCAGAGATTCACCACCCTTTGAGTGAAGAAGTTCCTCCTCAACTCCGTTCTAAACCGCCTCCCCTTTATCTTGAGGCTGTGCCCCCTAGTCCTACTGTCTTTTTTGAGCGGGAAGAGTCTCTCCACCTCTATCCTATCCATCCCATTCATCATCTTATACGTCTCAATGAGATCTCCCCTCATTCTTCTAAACTCTAACGAGTACAAGCCTAGTTTATTCAGCCTCTCCTCATAGCTCAATCCCCTCAACTCCGGTATCAGCCTAGTAAACCTCCTCTGCACTCCCTCCAGGGCCAAAATATCCTTGCGCAGGTGCAGCGCCCAAAACTGCACACAGTACTCCAGCTGCGGCCTCACCAATGCCCTATACAGCTGCAGCAAGACCTCCCTACTTTTATATTCAATCCCCCTCGCTATGAAGAAAGCCAGGCCTTCAGTTGCTATGCTCCAAGCTTTGGAAATATATCCCTCAGACTCTCCATCTTTCTACCTGTCTTATATAGTCCTAAAGCCTACATTTTTGTTGTTGTCTTTGAAAGGGGAAAATAACAACCTTTAACCCTTTGTCAACCAAAGGTAACAAGCAGGTTAGACAAAGGAGCACCAGTAAATGTTATCGATTTAGATTTCCAGAAGGCCTTTGACAAGGTGCCACACATGAAGCTGCTGAGTAGGATAAGAGCCCATGGTGTTAGAGGCAAGGTACTAGCATGGATAAAAGATTGGTTTACTGGCAGGAGACAGGGAGTAGGAACAGAAGAGTCCTTTTCAGGATATCAGTTGGTGACTAGTGGCGTTCGGTAGGAGTCAGTCTTGGGGCCACAACTTTTCACTTTATACACCAGTGATCTAGATGAAGGAACTGAGGGCACGGTGGCTAAGTTTGTAGATGATATAAAGATAGATGGAGGGACAGGTAATATTGAACTTAAGAACATAAGAAATAGGAGCAGAAGTAGGCCATCTAGCCCTTTGAGCCTGCCCCGCCATTCAATAAGATCATGGCTGATCTGTCGTGGCTCAGTTCCACTTTCCGGCCCTCTCCCCATAACCCTTAATCCCCTTGCCTATCAAAAACCTATCAACCCGCGTCTTAAATATATTTAGCAAGGCAGCCTCCACCACTTCAACGGGCAGAGAATTCCAGAGATTCACCACCCTTTGAGTGAAGAAGTTCCTCCTCAACTCCGTTCTAAACCGCGCCCCCCTTTATCTTGAGGCTATGCCCTCTAGTCCTACCGTCCTTTCTGAGTGGGAAGAGCCTCTCCACCTCTATCCTATCCATCCCATTCATCATCTTATATGTCTCAATGAGATCTCCCCTCATTCTTCTAAACTCTAACGAGTACAAGCCTAGTTTATTCAGCCTCTCCTCATAGTTCAACCCCCTCAACTCCGGTATCAGCCTAGTAAACCTCCTCTGCACTCCCTCCAAGGCCAAAATATCCTTGCGTAAGTGCGGCGACCAAAACTGCACACAGTACTCCACCTGCAGCCTCACCAGTGCCCTGTACAGTTGCAGCAAGACCTCCCTACTTTTATATTCAATCCCCCTCGCTATGAAGTTCAGCATCCCATTTGCCTTCCTAACCACCTGCTGCACCTGCAGGCTGGGTTTTTGCGACTCATGCACAAGGACCCCGAGGTCCCTCTGCACCGTCGCCTGCTGCAGTTTTTCGCCATGTAAGTAATAGTCCTTCTTACCATTATTCCTACCAAAGTGGACAACCTCACACTTGCCAACATTAAATTCCATTTGCCATTTCCTGGCCCATTCGCCCAGCCTATCTAGATCCTTCTGCAGACTTTCCACGCCCTCCGCACAATTTGCTGTTCCACCAATCTTGGTGTCATCAGCAAATTTCGACACCATACACTCGGTTCCCTCCTCCAGATCATCTATATAAATGGTAAAAAGCTGAGGCCCCAGCACCGACCCCTGGGGCACTCCACTAGTCACCAACCGCCAATCCGAATAGCACCCATTGACCCCCGCTCTCTGCCTCCTATTTGACAGCCAATCCCCTATCCACGCTAACACCCTACCCCCAACTCCATGCCCTCTAACCCTCTGTAATAACCTCTTGTGCGGCACCTTATCAAACGCCTTCTGAAAATCAAGAAACACCACATCCACCGGCTCTCCTCTATCCACTGCCCTAGACACATCCTCATAGCAATAAATTCATCAGACACGACTTCCCCTTAACGAAACCGTGCTGTGTCTGCTCTATCAAACAATTCTCCTCAAGGTGCCTCGCTATTTTCGCCTTGATCACGGATTCTAACATTTTACCTACAACAGACGTTAAACTAACCCGCCTATAATTCCCTGCCTTTTGCCTGCCACCCTTCTTAAACAACGGCGTAACATTAGCCGTTTTCCAATCTTCCGGCACTTCCCCGGAATCCAGCGATGTTTGGAAAATAATCACCAAGGCATTAAATTGGAAACGCAAAGGGATTTGAGAGTCTTAGTTCAGGGTTCTCCTAAAGTTAACTTGCAGGTTGAGTTGGTAGTTAGGAAGGTAAATGTAAAGTTAGCATTTATTTCAAGAGGATTAGAATACAAAAGCAGAAATGTACTGCTGAGGCTTCATAAGGCTCTGGTCAGACCACGTTTAGAGTATTGTGAACAATTTGGTCCCCATAGCCAAGGAAAGATGTGCTGGCCTTGGAGAAGGTCCAGAGGAGAGAATTCACAAAAATAATCTTGGGAATGAAAAGCTTGACATATGAGGGGCATTGGAGGACTTTGGGTGTGTACTCGATAGAGTTTAGAAGGATGAGGGGGGATCTCATTGAAACTTATAGAATACTGAAAGGCCTGGATAGAGTGGATGCGGAGAAAATGTTTCCATTGGTAGGAAAGTTTAGGATCTGAGAACAGAGGCTCAAAGTAAAGAATTAGAATTGAGATGAAGAGGAATTTCTTCAGCCAATGGGTGGTGAAACTATTATATTCCTTTCCACAGAAGGCTGTGGAGGCCAGGTCAATGAGAATGTTTAAGATAGAGATAGATAGGTTCTTGATTGGTAATCAAAGGTTACAGGGAAAAGGGGGGAGAATGAGGTTGAGAAACTTATCAGCTATGATTGAATGGTGGAGCAGAACTGATGGGCCGAATGGCCTAATTCTGCTCCTATATCTTACGGTCTTATGGTCTAAATCTCTAGTGATTGGTGATTGTGATTCCCCTATTAATGAAAACCCACATGAAGGGCAGCATTTCTGATTTTTTTTTGGAGAGTGGCACAGTAGGCAGGAAAAATGGTGGAGAAACCATAATCCCCAAGAATGGCATCCTCCACCGTATTTTTAGCCACTGATGGCCAAAAAGGTTAAGGGACAACTTTACCCCACCTTCCTCTTCACACAACCCCCTCTACAGGACTCTGACCCAATCGCGAAATTTAACATGGAGTGACTATCAGGCGTAAAGGCCTGAAAAAGATATTTAAACCTATGCAAAGAAGGATCCCAACTTTCAAAGTCAAGGTTCCCTTTATGTCATTGATGGGAGTAGGGACAATTGATCAGAGAGCTCCTGCCAGCATAGTAGCCATTTTGGGACTCCCACAGGAATTTCCAGTCCTGCCGCCATTCCCTTCCTCCTAAAGGTACAGCAAACACTCCTCCTCAAAATCTTGAACAACATAGGACCAATTCTATCATGTGCTCATTGAAATGGCTTCATAACACTGGATCATAAATCCCAAAAGGTACAGGTAATTTAACTCTGACTGGAAAAGATATATAGCATTTTGAATAACCTGCATGGGTTTTCTCCAGCTGTTCCAGTTTCATAGAACATAGAACATTACAGCGCAGAACAGGCCCTACGGCCCACGATGTTGCGCCGACCAGTTAAAAAACAATGACCCACTAACCTAAACCAATCCCTTTTCGTCCATAAACCTATCCACGGATCTCTTAAACGCCCCCAAACTAGGCGCATTTACAACCGCAGCAGGCAGGGCATTCCAATCCCTCACCACCCTCTGGGTAAAGAACCTACCCCTGACATCCGTCCTATAACTAACCCCCCTTAATTTAAAGCCAAGCCCCCTCGTGCTAGCTTTCTCCATCCGAGGAAAAAGGCTATCACTGTCCACCCTATCTAAACCTCTAGTCATCTTATATGTTTCAATAAGATCCCCTCTTAGCCACCTTCTTTCCAGCGAAAACAACCCAAATCCCTCAGTCTCTCCTCATAGGACCTCCCCTCCATACCAGGCAACATCCTGGTAAACCTCCTCTGCACCCTCTCCAAAGCCTCCACATCCTTCCTGTAATGTGGGGACCAGAACTGCACACAGTACTCCAAGTGCGGCCGCACCAGAGTTGTGTACAGTTTCCTCCCACAATGTGAAAGGCGAGCTGGTCAGGTGCATTGGCCATGCTAAATTCTCCCTCAGTGTTCCCGAACAGGCACTGGAGTGTGACAACGAGGGAATTTTCATAGCAGCTTCATTGCGGTGTTAATGTAAAACTACTTGTGACACTAATAAATAAACTTTACACTTTCTAATTTTTCCTGAAAATAGTCGTATACATTGTGTAACCTCTCCTCATAATTTAACTCTTGGATTGCAGGGATCAATTTTGTAAATTTACACACTGTACTCCCACCAAGGTCAATATATTCTTCCTAAAGTGTGGTCCCCAGAACTGCTTACAGTAGTCTGGGTATGGTCTAATCAGGGTCTTGTCTACCTGAACCTTGACTTCTATTCCCTCGTATTTTAGTCCTATAAGGCCAGCAAGGGGTGCAAGTGCACAAGTCTTTGAAGGTGGCAGTACAAGTGGAGAAGGTTGTGAAGAAAGCTTATGGTATGTTAGTCTTTATAGGAAGGGGTATAGAGTATAAGAGCTGGAGTCTAATGTTGCAGTTGTATAGAACGTTGGTTAGGCTGCATTTGGAGTACTGCGTCCAGTTCTGGTCGCCTTACTACCAGAAAGACGTGGAGACGCTGGAGAGAGTGCAGAGGAGATTTACCAGGATGCTGCCTGGTATGGAAGGACTGGGTTATGAGGAAAGATTGAGCAATTTGGGGCTGTTTTCCCTTGAAAGACGGTGACTGAGGGGAGATCTGATAGAGGTATATAAGATTATGAAGGGTATAGATAGAGTAAACAGTAGTAAGCTTTTTCCTGTGTTAGAAACGCACAGTACGAGGGGGGCGAGGTATAACACAGATGTTAGAGGGAGGTTTTTCACACAGAGGGTAGTGGGGGTATGGAATGCTCTGCCAAGTAAGGTGGTGGAGGCAGGCACGCTGGAGTTGTTTAAGAGTTACTTAGACAGGCACATGAGTGGGTTGGAGATGGAGTGAAATAGGAGATTGTTTTAAATAAGATTCAGTAGCCTTGGGACGTCCCTGTAATGTATAAGGATGTGGAATGATACTAATGTTTTTCTCTTTTAATTCACAGGTTTTAAGTTGGTCCGCCTTGTTGTCCAACGAGGGGCATACACACGATGGGTCGTACAAGGGCTGCTCTTGGTTGTTTGAGAATAGCCTAGTACTTCATGTCATTAGTGTGCACTTAAACTGGACCAGATGCTGGGCAACACGACAGCTCAGTGGCTATCACTGTTTGCTGTGCAGACACATGGATTTGGGCCAGTGTCTGTGGGAGTTTGTGCATTCTCCCCGTGCTTGCATGGGTTTCCTCCCACACCCCAAAGATGTGCTATTAGACTGATTGGTGGTAATAAATTGTCCCTAAATTAGTTTTCCCTCAAAGTGGAATTCCATAAGCATAGATAAGGGTCATGGGTGGAGGGGGGACTCGTAATGTTAAAATGGCGGTGCGGGCTCATTGGGCCAAAGGGTCTGTTTCCTGGGCTGTTTTTGTTCTTTGTTCACTCCATTAATGTTTTGATTATTTTCTGTACCTGCTCATGATATTTTAAGCATCTATGTAGCTATACCACAAGAGGTTATTGCAGAAGGTCAGGGGACATGGAGTTGGGGGTAGGGTGTTAGCGTGGATAGAGGATTGGTTGTCAAATAGGAGGCAGAGAGTGGGGATCAATGGGTGCTATTCGGATTGGCGGTTGGTGACTAGTGGGGTGCCCCAGGGGTCGGTGCTGGGGCCTCAGCTATTTACCATTTATATAGATGATCTGGAGGAGGGAACCGAGTGCAGGGTGTCGAAATTTGCTGATGACACCAAGATTGGGGGAAAGGCAAATTGTGCGGAGGGTGTGGAGAGTCTGCAGAAGGATCTAGATAGGCTGGGCGAATGGGCCAGGAAATGGCAAATGGAATTTAATGTTGGCAAGTGTGAGGTGGTCCACTTTGGTAGGAATAATGGTAGGAAGGACTATTACTTACGTGGCGAAAAACTGCAGCAGGCGACGGTGCAGAGGGACCTCGGGGTCCTTGTGCATGAGTCGCAAAAACCCAGCTTGCAGGTGCAGCAGGTGGTCAGGAAGGCAAATGGGATGCTGGCCTTCATAGCGAGGGGGATTGAATATAAAAGTAGGGAGGTCTTGCTGCAGCTGTATAGGGCATTGGTGAGGCCGCAGCTGGAGTACTGTGTGCAGTTTTGGGCGCCGCACCTGCGCAAGGATATTTTGGCCCTGGAGGGAGTGCAGAGGAGGTTTACTAGGCTGATACCGGAGTTGAGGGGATTGAGCTATGAGGAGAGGCTGAATAAACTAGGCTTGTACTCGTTAGAGTTTAGAAGAATGAGGGGAGATCTCATTGAGACGTATAAGATGATGAATGGGATGGATAGGATAGAGGTGGAGAGACTCTTCCCGCTCAAAAAAGACAGTAGGACTAGGGGGCACAGCCTCAAGATAAAGGGGAGGCGGTTTAGAACGGAGTTGAGGAGGAACTTCTTCATTCAAAGGGTGGTGAATCTCTGGAATTCTCTGCCCGTTGAAGTGGTGGAGGCTGCCTCGCTAAATATTTTTAAGAAGCGGGTTGATGGGTTCTTGATAAGAGAGGGGATTAAGGGTTATGGGGAGAGGGCGGGAAAGTGGAATTGAGCTACAACAGATCAGCCATGATCTTATTGAATGGCGGGGCAGGCTCGAAGGGCTAGATGGCCTACTCCTGCTCCTATTTCTTATGTTCTTATGTTCTTATGTTCTTTTTAGACTTCTGCTATTTCTATCCTTTCACCTTTTAGGAAGTACATTGATCTATTCTTTTTAGGTCCAAAGAGGATGAACTCACACTTGGCTACACTGAAATTCATTTGCCACAGTTTCGTCCATTCCGAGAATTTATCAATGTCCCTTTGTAATGTTGCACTTCCATCTACACTGCTGACAATGCCTATCTTTGTATCATCAGCAAATTGGAAATGAGAACATTTGGATTTAGATCCCATCATCTGTGTCATTAATAAATATAGTGAATAGTTGAGGCCCCAACACAGATCCTTACCAGACACCTTTCATCGTATTCTGTCAATTAGTGTGTCTGCCCACCATCCCTGCTCTCTGTCTCCAGCCTCTCCTAATGATTGACATTACGTAAATGTTCACTCAATGTTAGACTGTTAGCTAAATCTGGTGCACTGCTAAATCTCATTTGGCATACACTCTTGTTGCAACAGAAAACCATCCCAAATACACTCAAGAAATTTACTTTCTGGCATGTCCTGACCTGCTTATCCCAATGAAAGCTAAAGGCCGGAATTCTCCGGTCATTCACGCTGACAGAATCCTCCAGTCCCACCGGCAGCCCATCCCCACCTGCAGGTTTCCCACTGGCATGGGGTGATGTCAATGGGAATTCCCATTGACAGAGACGGGACAAGCAAATCCCGCAGCTAGCAAACAATGTGCCCCCTACTACTGGCTGGAAACACATTGCTGGGAGGCTGCAGAATCGCACCCAAAATCTTCAGTGGAAACCACTTTGTCATTGGTGCATGCCTGTCCAGTTTCTGCATTGACATAGTCTACCAATTCACAGCTGTTACAAAGGGTCCCAGTCGCAACTCCCACTACAATCTTAAATTCTATTCATCAAGTCTCCATTACTTCACAGATTGTGTGTGTACATATATATATCTCATGAAATCTTCTGTTATCATCAAAATAATTTTATCATTAATCATTAAGGCTACTCTTCCCTCTATCAGTTTACCTATCTTTCCTGTAGATATTATAAGCTGGTATATTGAGTTGCCACTCTTGGCCATCTTGCAGCCACGTATGACCACCATGTCTCCTGCTCCAAGCTGAATTTATACCTGCATTCAATTTGTTCCCTATCCTCCCTGAATTTGTATAAAGAATGCTGATTTGGGCCACGCATCCTAACCACTGCTACTGCTCAGAGGCAGTGGAAAAGCGAATTGCGCGGAAAGTCTGGAGAGAGATCTGGATAGGCTGAGCGAGTGGGCGAGGACCTGGCAGATGGAATATAACATTAGCAAATGTGAGGTTATCCACTTTGGTAGAAATAGTAGTAGGAGGGATTATCATTTAAAGGGCGAAAAGCTGCAGCATACTACAGTGCCGAGGGACCTGGGGGTTCTTGTGCACAAATGGCAAAAACCCAGTCTGCAGGTGATCAAGAAGGTGAATGGAATGCTGGCCTTTATAGCGAGGGGGATAGAATATAAAAGCAGGGAGGTCTTGCTGCAACTGTACAGGGTACTGGTGAGGCTGCAGCTGGAGTACTGTGTGCAGTTTTGGTCCCTGCATTTGCGAAAGGATATATTGGCATGGGAGGGAGTACAGAGAAGGTTCACCAGGCTGATACCGGAGATGAGGGGGTTAGATTATGAGGAGAGATTGAATAGACTGGGTCTGTACTCATTAGAGTTTAGAAGGCTGAGGGGGGATCTTACAGAGACTTACAAGATAATGAAGAGGCTAGATAGGGTAGAGTTTGAGAGATTCTTCCCGCTTAGAAAGGACAGCAGAACTGGAGGGCACAGCCTCAAAATAAGGGGGGGGGTGCAGTTTAGAATGGAGTTGAGGAGGAACTTCTTCACTCAAAGGGTGGTGAATCTCTGGAAATCTCTGCCCATTGAAGTGGTGAAGGCTACCCTGCTAAATATATTTAAGTCGCGGGTAGATAGATTTCTGATAGACAATGGAATTAAGGGTTATGGGGAGAAAGCAGGAAAGTGGAACTGATCCACTTCAGATCAACCATGATCTTATTGAATGGTGGGGCAGGCTCGAGGGGCTAGATGGCCTACTCCTGCTCCTATTTCTTATGTTCTTATGTTTTATGTTCTTTACTCATTAATTTCTTTCTTCACTCTCTTGGTTTATTACTGTGCAGTTTTTCCTAATCTAACACAATTTCAGGCTGTTATTTTATTCTCTTCACTTTTATTTGTTTTTGAGCCATTATTTATATTACATTTTCTAACTGACCCTTTGCTCCCCGCACCCCCCGCCCCCACCACACCCCCACCTCATCTTAAAATCCTTGTGACCACCCTATTTATCCTTTCCACTGGGACTCTGATCACAGCCTAGTGGAGGTGAAGCTAGTCCTGGCTCCAATCTTCCGTGAAATGAAATTCCTCTTTCCCGCACCATTCTTTCTTTCACATCTCGAAATCTTGGTGCAGGTAATAATCCAGATATTATAGCTCTTGCAGTCCTGTTCTTCAATTCAGTTCTTAGTTCCTGGCACTCTCCAAGCAATATCACTTGCCTACTCTGCCCTGTGTTGTTTTTAGAGCAAAAAACCATAAGACATAGGAGCATGTCATGAGGCAGCTGTTGGGACACTGAATTAAGCCCAGCACAAGTTCACTCTTCAACCCCAGTATCATTGGAACATTCAAACAAGCCGAAACTAATCAGGCCATCGTCAATCCTTTTTATCCATTACGTGTATCTTGGTGTTTCCCTGAGATACGGCTGACACAATAGAATGCAGGTTATAAGAAGCATAAGCTTTGGTGATCAGGCTTCACATTAAATAGGTGTGACAAGTTGAAAAGTTTTTTTTTCCAGGTTATAAGAAAATAAGTGCATGCCAGAAAATATTTTCTAAAACTGTTATTGCTATAACAATACTCTTGATATTAATTCAATTGGAAGTATTGTGATTATTTTAACAGCTAGTGACATTGCTCAGTGATTATTTCACCTTCTTCCTTCAGAATAAATGGTATTTACTGGGTGATCTTTGATATTTAAACCTATAGACGGCAATGTTAAGAAGTGAGGAAAAGAGGCAGAAAACATAGTGGCCAAATGTCACTGCCACAGCAAAATAACATAGCCAAAGGCTGAAAACTATTGCTACAATTTCAACAGGAAGACCAAAGAAAAAGATACGCTCAACACCAAGGGTCATCCAGGCTCGAAACGTTGACTCTATTCTGTCTCCACAGATGCTGTCAGACCTGTTGAGATTTTCCAGCATTCTCTGTTTTGGTTCCAGATCCCGCAATATTTCGCTTTTATCACTCAACCATCACTTTATGTGGAATTGGGGGAGCAGAAAGTACAAAACATTAATGAGGATGATAATTGTTATTCCACCACAGCTGCAGTATGTGGAGACAGCCGAGAATGGGAGAAGGTCATTTGAGTCTGGTGAGTTTTGTATTGTCCCATCGAGAATAGGAGAAGGTCTATTGGGTCTGAGCTTTGTACTGTCCCACTGAGAATAGGAGAAGGTCTATTGGGTCTGAGCTTTGTGCTGTCCCATCAAGAATGGGAGAAGGTCTATTGGGCCTGAGCTTTGTACTGTCCCACTGAGAATAGGAGAAGGTCTATTGGGTCTGAGCTTTGTGCTGTCCCATCAAGAATGGGAGAAGGTCTATTGGGCCTGAGCTTTGTACTGTCCCATCAAGAATGGGAGGAAGTGGGTCTGATCTTTGTACTGTCCCATTAAGAATGGGAGAAGGTCTATTGGGTCTGATCTTTGTACTGTCCCATTAAGAATGGGAGAGGGTCTATTGGGTCTGATCTTTGTACTGTCCCATTAAGAATGGGAGAAGGTCTATTGGATCTGAGCTTTGTACTGTCCCATTAAGAATGGGAGAAGGTCTATTGGGTCTGAGCTTTGTGCTGTCCCATCAAGAATGGGAGAAGGTTAATTGGGTCTGAGCTTTGTACTGTCCCACTGAGAATGAGAGAAGGTCTATTTGATCTGAGCTCTGTATTGTCCTATTGAGAATGGGAGAAGGTCTATCGGGTCTGAGTTTTGTGCTGTCCCATCAAGAATGGGAGAAAGTCTATTGGGTCTGAGCTTTGTACTGTCCTATTGAGAATGGGAGAAAGTCTATTGGGTCTGATGACCTTTATACAGTCCCATCAACATAAATGAAATCGTGTCATTTTAATTTTTCAAATACATACTTGCTTATCATAAATTGCTACTCATCAATGTGCAGTCACTATTATTCAGTGAATATTCTCTGAACTTTAACATATGTTTTTACCTCTTGATCCATTTGACTTATTCACAAGGTGCATGGTGACCCAGTATAACCAGCACTTTGTGTATTATCAACATTGTCTGTAACATCAACCCACTCACAATATAATCACTATTATCTCCAATTTTAATTCTGGTCATATCTCTCACACTTGCTCCATTAACTTGCTTGGGGAAATTCAAACTAAAGCGAAACATTTCGAGCACTTCAACAGGAGAATGATTTAGGATAGTAGAAGATTGTTGCCTTTGTTATCACTAGACTAAAATATTGCAACACACTCCTGGCTGCCATCACATGTTCTACCCTTTGTAGACTTGAGACCATTCCAAGCACTGCTGCCCAGGGTCTCACTCACAAGCAATACCATTCACCTATCACCCTTGTGCTCATGGACCTACACTGGTTCCCATTTAAGCAACATCTCAATTTTATAATTCCATCTTTGCTTTCAAATCCCTCCATGGCCTTGCCCCTCCCAAACTCATTTATCTCCTCAAGCCTTACAACTCTCCAAACCATCTGGCACTCTTTCAATTCTGGCCTCTTGAGCATCTCCTGCTTAATTCAATCTACAACTGGCGGTTATGTCTTCAGCTGCCAAGGGCCAAAGTTTTGGGATTCCCTCCCTATACCTCTTTGAATCGCTTCCTCTCTTTCTTCTGTAAGTTGCTTTTTAAAACCTACCACGTTGACCTTATTTCTGGCCATCTGTTCTAATATCTCTTTGCACAGTTCACTTCCAAATGTTGTTTTAAAAATACTCCTGTGAAGCACCTTTGGTTGTGTTGAGGATTCACCAGACAATGCATGGTGAGTGCTCAAGTTTTTACAGTTTTTATTATCTGCCAGCAAGGAGAACAGACAGTGAATTTCACTATGGTTTTCTAATAGAGTTCTGCAAACAGTATCTGTTATAGCACTTTTTAGCCAATGAGAAAGCACATGCCAGTTAAAACACCATTAGCTTACAGTTTGGTGTGTACTTTCAACCAATAGAATTTATAATCCTTCATTTGCAGACATGGTCCACCAGCCATAGCTTGGCTTTTTGCCCTTTCTTATCCAATAGAAAACCATCTCCTTTATTTGCATAATATGTCAACATATTTTTTTTTGTATTTGTCATAGTAACTTGTCTTTGTTTCCATCCTCTGGCCATCCTGGAATGCAGTGTTTATGAAACTGACACAAGGTTAGATTAGTCTCTTATACAGAGTACACAAATGCTAGCCTCACTGAAGGCGTTGTTTTCTAATAAGCATTTGCCATTACTCAGCAGAGTTGTTTGCCATAACTTAATTTCCACAACTGTCGTAACTTAATTTCCACAGATGTTTGAGTACATTAAAGGCAAGTGGTTCTTAATCACTTTTTGATCAGCGTAGGTCGTTGGGATCTAGAATTGCTAAACATCAGTGCAAATTGTAGGAGAATACAAACATCAGCTTTACAATTCTCTATCACCAAATTGTACTCATCTGCTACAAGTATATAACAGAGCAGTATTTTCCTGTGAAGTACCTGGAGACATTTTACTGTTTGAAGTGTTATGTGAGTACAAGTTGTTGATGTTTAACAATTGGATTGCTTGTTTAAGCCTCACAAATCACAATGTAAAAATGTAATGAATGAAATCGAAGCCAGGATAATATGGCTCATGTCACGAATTCACCCTTGGCATAGCTTGTTCAAGCATTGCATGAACAGAGGCATAAGAAGACAATTCTGAGTCCTCCTTACAGATCATTCAAGATATTCCTTTTAAGGTTGCATATGTAATTGCTATAAGTGGCTCTGGATAGCTATAAGGCAAGATGCCAAGTTAGACCCACACCAAACAGAGGGCAACAGGAAGGAATCATTGTGAAAGTCTCATTTTTAGAGAGGGTAAAGACTGGGCTCGTAGGATGGAAGGGGGAGTATGCCTTGTATCTTAACTTGTTAATCTTGGTTGGATCATTGAATTTTTTTGAGGCATTATTCTGGAGTCCAAGGAATGAGGAAACACAGGTACGTAGAAACATAACTCCTATGTTCCTGTACACTATGTTCCCTCTTTCAATGGACTTCAGAACAATGCCTCAAAAAGTGGTGAAGGAATTGGCATTCAGTGCCAGTGTCATGTGTTCCAGTAGCAATGAGTTACATTTCTGAGTGGGGCATACACATCCAGGAGTCTGCGCTTCCTACTTTTAGCAAATAAGAAAGTGTCTGCTTTTTTTCTCTTAACACCATTCCTGGGTTATCTGCTTACCAGAGGCAACGGTTTTCTCTTACCCATTGATGGACCAGGGACCCAGGTTCGATTCCTAGTTTGAGTCAATGTCTGTGTGGAGTCTGCACATTCTCCCCGTGTCTGTGTGGATTTTGTCCGGATGCCCCAGCTTCCTACCACAGCCCAAAGTGCTGGTTAGGTGCATTGGCCAGGCTAAATTCTGTGTGCCCGAACAGGTGCTGGAGTGTGGCGACTAGGGGAATTTCACAGCAACTTCATTGCAGTGTTAATATATGCCTACTTGTGACATACTAAAATAAACTTAAGTCAATTGTGGCATATAATTGGACAAGTTGATCTGCAACTTCCTACTTGGGTCAAAAATGAAGTACCTGCTTTCCGAGGTGAGCAA
The DNA here is from genome assembly GCF_965287045.1 of Carcharhinus amblyrhynchos. Lineage (NCBI taxonomy): Eukaryota > Metazoa > Chordata > Chondrichthyes > Carcharhiniformes > Carcharhinidae > Carcharhinus > Carcharhinus amblyrhynchos. Next base: position 32,601,304 of record NC_137332.1, on the reverse strand, counting down.
ACATGTGAAAATCATCCACATTTTTCTTCTCATTTGATATATTAATGAGTTAAATGCAGTGTTAATGTAAACTTATTTGTGACACTAGTAAATAAATAAATGAGCAATATCTCTAATATACATACTTAATCAGCTTGGTATCAGTAGAGAATTATGTTGAAGAGTAGCGAGAATGCTGGAAAAACGAAGCAGGTCCAGCAGCATCTGTATGGAGTGGGAACAGAGTTAACGTTTCCAGTCTATTTACCTCATCATCAAAACTGAAGGGAAGGAGAAATGTGTTAGATATTAAACTGTGCCTGGGCGAGATTGCAACAAGCTCCAGCCACCTTAAGACCAAAAGTGTGGGGTGGAGGGGAGGTGGGAATGAGTGTTATTACATTGAGACAGCAAATGTATGGGGCTTTAAGATGGAAGAGAAAGGTCACAATCTAACACTTTTTCAACATAGAGTTCAACTTTAGACTGTGACCTTCTGTCCATTGTAAACCCTTTTTAAAAAATATTTCATCTATTTATTGTCTCAAACCCTTTGTAAAAAGTATTTCATCTATTTATTGTCTCAATGTAGGCCCCCCTCCCTTTACTGTCCCTTCCCCTTCCTCTCACACTGGGCCATCTGTCTTTCTTGTTCTTAAAGTTTGTTGCAATTCCACATTGTCTTTTCTTTCAGGTAGTTCCCTCCTTCTAGGGAACTGCTCTTTTTGAGTTGTCCTTAAGTCTGTTTGATTTGTTTATTTGGTTCATCAACACAAAAAGATATTCCAGACATTTTGCAACATTTTTTTAATATCTAATTTCTCCTCTTCTTTAGTTCTTTTAGAGATAAACAGATTCATAACGTTAACTCTGTTTCTCTCACCCTGCAAATGCTGCTGGACCTGCTGAGTTTTTCCTGTCAGATTCCAGCGTCTGCAGTGTTTTGTTTATTTTAGAGAATTAAGTTAATGCTTAGGTTTCATTTCAGTGGAAACAAAACTAGTGGAAGGATTATTCTTCAGTAATGATAGATAGCTGGAAAAGGAGCTTTGGCTGTGTAAATGTATAAGTAAAGAAGCATACGACAAAGCTGTGTTAGGTTTTTACTCAATCTTGGTTAACTAAGAGGCTTGCTGAAATGCAAAAGTGTGTGGAAGTAATATAGGCTGCCATTCATGCCCCGCTACCGCTGCCAGCGAGTCCGGAGAATTTGGCGCTCAGCCAAATCTCTGTCCTCTGCAGCAGGACTGGAGAATCCCAGCTGCGGGCGAGGTCGGAGAATCAAACTGCCAGTGTTAGTGAATCACTCTGTGGACCAATAGTTAAAAATTAGAACAGTTAGACTGGATAGCCATTATGAACAGCTCATTGACTAGCCTGAGAAGTATCTTAAGCATGAATAACTGGTAGCAGACACACACCAACAAGGAGGCCTATGGAAGTAAACTTGAAGGACAAAAATGGTCTGCCCTAAGAGAGATTGGAACGAGTCATGGGGAACATGACTTAAAGAGGTAAAGAAAGCAATTCTAAAACATGAACTGAGGACATGAAAATGGAAGAAGGTGGAAGATCATATATGTGTGGGTTTTTGCTTCATGCTTGAGACAAAGAACTTGGCATACCATTGGGCACCTTGTATTAAGGAGGAACTTTTAAAGAACAATTAAGTTCTGTCAACATAACTCCCAGGTTCAGCCTACGAAAGGCATAAGGAAGCTTGGAAGTCTCCATTGCATTAGGCAGCGGAGAGAAAAAGGGTGAAAGAAACAAGACATCAAGAAGAAAAAGCACCCCGCCAACTTACGCTGATACTCACTACTTGTCAGGATCATATGTTTTGCTGTGTATGGATTGTCTTATTTTAATCTGTCTCAAACTCAGGTTAAACACAACACACTCACTCTTTGCTTGCAGTCGATCCTGATTAAATGACAGCAACCACAACCCTGCTTAAATTAAAATTTTAACACTATTTCTCCCCAGAATACTGCTGCAGGGTACAGGATGAACTACCTTTTTAAAGAGGTTCCATGCAATCAGCTATTTACACCCGTTTTACAGAGCGTTTTACATTGCCAACTGCAGCAATGGGAATAGTAATAGATTTGGGTGTGTAACTCCCTCTGCAGGCCACTGGCGGGAGTACAATTAACAAAAAAATGCAACAACAATGGATCTGACTTTCAAGATATTTTAGGCTAATCAGTCTCCTTTTTCTACATTGTTTTCCAGCATGGCTACGTCATTGACAAATGTAATGAAGCAGATAATAATGTTCAATGGAAATGAAAACCAGGCAGGATATGGAACAATGGGGCTTGTCCTCACCTGCCAAGGGAAGTTTTTTTTTAATTCGTGGGACATGGGTGTCGCTGGTTGGCCAGCATTTATTGCCCATCCCAGTTGCCCTTGAACTAAGTGGCTTGCTAGGCCATTCAGAGGGCAGTTGAAAGTCAACCCATTGTTGTGGCTCTGGAGTCACATATAGGCCAGACTAGATAAGGATGGCAGATTTCCTTGTTGTGGGGCCCTGGGTTCAAATCCCATTATGGCAGGTGTGGAATTTGAATTCAATAAATAATATCTAGAATTAAGAATCGACTGATGACCATGAAACCATTGCTGGTTTTTCAGATAATCAATCAGGTTCACTAATGCCCTGTATGGAAGGAAATCTGCTGTCCTTACCTGGTCTGGCCTACGTATGACTCCAGAGTTGCAGCAATGTGGTTGACTCGGGCAGTAAGGAATGGGCAATAAATGCTGGCCAACCAACAATGCCCATGTCCCATAAATGAATAAAAAAAACTTGCAACAGAACCTATTTGGCTCAATTGTCCTATGCAGTCACCCACCCTGCCAAACACCCCAGATGACAAACATGACCACAGCTGCTTCAAAGGCTGAAGAAAAAGAAAGTTTCAGTATATATTTTCATGCTAACCTCATGACTGTGAATATACAAATAAATATTTGCTTTCCTGACCCTCTTATTTTAAATTTAATCAAAATCATTGGGCGGAACTTTCCCATGTCACCCACCACAGGAACCAGGAACGGACCATGCTAAGATCCATTGACCTCAGATAGGAATTTCCGGACTCAGGGCGAGCGCAGCCAGAAAATCCCACACATTGTCTTTCTTTTGCTACACGTGCACTGGATAAGCCAGGAAATTCAGTGTTTTAAACTTGATGGCAGAAGCTGATTTGGCCAGACAAGAAACAAAACTAAAGATAGATTTGATAGGTTTATAGGGAAGTGCCTTTGGACGAAAAACAAACGATATGAGTTTGAGCGAGCATTTTCCAATTCCAGTCCTATGTTAATAGCAGTATTTTGCATTGTGGCCTTGTTACAACCTTCCACCCTGCCATCACCATCACCCTGCAAACAGTACGTGTCAAGCCCTTTCTTGGATTTGCTGATTGTGATTTTTGAAATATCCCCAGGTCCACAATTACTAGCCTGAACCAAACGAATTACACTGCAATTCATCACAGCAAAGTAACTTTTTCTGTCTAAATTTGAACTGGTCTCAAATGCAAATTCTAGCAGTTCACAATGATAAGGTAATTATTTCATTTACCTTTGCATTTTAATCGTGGACAGCAAAGGCAAACATAAAAATGGATAAGGTCCATAGGGAGGCTTGTGGGGCAGTTGGAATGTACCTACCTCTGGACCAGGTGCTCTGGGATTTGACAGCTGTGGAAGGTGCATTCATAAAATGGCCAAACAGATTGATTAGCAGCCTGTAAATCCTTTGAATGTGCCTGATGGAAGAAGGTAAGAGCAGGATAGTAACAGAAGAAAATCTGACCAAATTCTTGGAAATACCACCATGTACAAGTTCCCCTCTAAGCCACACACCATTCAGCCTTGGACTATATTCCTTCACTGCCATTGGGTCAAAATCCTGGAGTTCCCTCCCTAACAACACTGTGGGTGGACCTAAAGCTCATGGACTGCAGCAGTTCAAGGCAGCAGCACACTCCCACCTTCACAAGGCCATTTATGGAGGGTAAGAAAAGTTGGCCTTGCCAGCATAATAAATAACAAATAGATACAGTGCTATTAATTATGGTACTGGCATGTTTCACACAGTGATGTTTTCCTTTTTTATTATGGGTTCTTAGACACAAACTAGGATGGTCAATATATGAAGAATGGGATTCACATTACAGTTCTAAAACTTGAATCTTTGATTTGCAGGCAAGAGATAGAGAATCTGGTGAAATAGTGCGATGGCAATTATCTCTCCCTGAATGTTAGTAAAATGAAAGAGATTGTCATCAACTTCAGGAAATGTAGTGGAGGGCATGCCCCTATCTATATCAACAGTGATGAAGTGGCAATAGTTGAAACCTTCAAGTTTCTAGGTGTCCAGATCATCAACAACCTGTCCTGGTCACTCCTGCCGACACTATTGTTATAAAAGCCTACCAATGCCTCTACGTTCTCAGGAGTCTAAGGAAATATGGTGCATCTACTACAACTCTAACCAATTTTTATAGATGCACCAAAGAAAGTATCCTTTCTGGATGTATCACAGCTTGATATGCCTCCTGCTCTGACCAAGATCGCAAGAAACCACAAAGGATTGTGAACATAGCCCAGTATATCACTCAAACCAACCTCCCATCCATCGGCTCCGTCAACACTACTCGCTGCCTCGGAAAAGCAGCCAGCATAATCAAAGACCCCATGCACCCCAGACATATTCTCTTCCGCCTTTTTGCATCAGGAAAAAGATACAAAAGTCTGAGATCATGTACCAACCAATTCAAGAACAGCTTCTTCCCTGCTGCTACTAGACTTTTGAGTGGACCTACTTCATATTAAGTTGATCTTTCTCTACATCCCAGCTATGACTGTAACGCCACATTCTGCACTGTCTCCTTTCCTTCTGTATGAATGGTATGCTTTGATATAGTGCACAAAAAACAATACTTTTCACTGCATACTAATACCCATAGAAAGCCTACAGTGCAGAAGGAGGCCATTCAGCCCATCGAGTCTGCACCAACTACAATCCCACCCCAGGCCCTATCTCAACAATCCCACAGATTTATCCTGCTAATCCCTCTAACCTACACATCCAGAACACAATGAGCAATTTAGCATGGCCAATCAACCAAGCCCACACAGTTTTGGACTGTGGGAGGAAACCGGAGCATGTGGAGGAAACTCACATAGGCGCGGGGAGAACGTGCAAACTCCACACAGACAGTGACCCAAGCCAGGAATCGAACCCTGGTCCTCAACAATGTGAGGCAGCAGTGCTAACCACTGTGCCACCAGTCACCCAAATACATGTGACAATAATAAATCAAATCAAAACCAAAAGTTGGGTGTAGACCAACAGCAAACTAATACAAAATTCTTTGTGTATCAGGGCATGCAGAGACCCCCCAGCATGCGTGCCCTTTTGAGTCAGCAGAGACTCCATTGATTGAGCCACAGGGGATAAATGGAAGGTGACCACACTCCCAAAGACATGCTCTGTAGTGAGCTTGCTACCAACAGGTCATCCACATCAGAGATACTAAGATGTCAGTAAGCAAGAGCTCCAATTGAGTGGGATCAGAGTCTGTGCATGGGTAGTCCTCACTGTTGACGGGATTGCCTGAAGACAAGCAGTCAGGAAGGGTGTGGAAAAAACAGTAGACAATAGAAATGACCAGATGACATAAAGGAAAGTTCACTGGAAGGAAAAAAAATCAGTCGATCTCAGGATACTGCTATTCACGAATTAGCCTCCATGCAACAGACGACATTGAATCCAGAAGTGACATACACCCTGGGTGCAGTCCATTATCTCCTGAGGCTAACTAATGACACGACAATGACTATTAATTATTAAAGCGCTTTGAATGTCAACAACTAGGGATGGGCAATAAATGCTAGCCAGCCAGAGACATCCACATCACACGAATGAATAAAAAAAAGCTCCTGAGGTTGATTAAAGCCTAACATAAAATAAATGCTGCAGATTTTTTTCGGCTTTGGTTTTCTGAATCGTGGAGATTGCTGTTGTTATTTCATTTTTCTGTGTTGTTTATTCCTTGTGTGGAAATTTCTGTGGTATTTGGTAGTTGGATTGTGGTATAAAATGTGGTTTCCGTATTGGTTGAGGTTATGTGGGTGTTGAGAATGTGGAATCATGTTCTGTTGCACAATCACTGTTTTTATCATTGTCCTTTGCTTCACCAGTGTTTGGGTTTTGAAATGCAACAGGGCTACTTGTCCTGCCTGGCTTGCAATAGTCAGCTGGCTCTGCCATGAGGCAATCTCTGTAAGTGGTCATTTTAGAGACCAGTTCAATAAAGACCTACAATGAGAAAATGCTGAGAAGCTCTGCTGTCTTTAAACATGAAACATGCCAGTTGGCCACAGATGCAAATCCTACAATGGCCACTAAATCTTATAAACAGCCAGAAATGGGATTTGCGCTGGAGACATCTCAATTTGAGACCTTCTCCATCCTTTGGCAGTGACGTAGTCTGGTTCACACCAAGAAAATGCATGAACCTGATTTCCATACATTTTAATAAATTAAAATGCTTACTGGTCTTGTCATAATGTCCGCCCATGCCTTATCTTGCCACCCATCTGGCATGAAGTCACATTGTCACAAATCGCTGCTGGTTTACAAAAACGAAAATCAGACATCGTGACCACACCGGGGGTGCACTGTAAGGTATAGCCCCGAGTGGTGTGGAATATGGCAACATGGCACCCTGGCAGTGCCAACCTGGCAATGTCAACCTGGCAGTGCTGGGATGGCCAGCCTGGGGAGCCCCATTGTGGATGATTCCTGGGCAGGTGAAATGCCACAATGTTTGCATGGTGAGAGGGTGCCCCGATCTTAGCACTGCTTTGGGGGGGACAGATTCCCGATGGGTGGTGGGGGGGTGCTAAATTTAACTTTGAGCTCAGATGCCCTTTAAAATTGGTGCCTCGATCTCAGGATCCTGGTATTGGCTGCATATTTAGGCCCTCTCCAGCTGGCTGTGTGATCCTCACCAGCTCTCTGAAATTGCGTAGAGTGCTGTTAAATCAGATGAGAAAAGACATATGTGAAGCTGACAAGTTTCAGACGACTTTTCTCATTTGATCCAGCACTCTGTTTAATTTTGGGAAAATTCTGGCCATGGTGCCAGTGGTAGGGTTTAAACCAGAATTTTAAACCCTGGAAATGTTGCATTGAAGGGAATGCTTAGAAAGTCAAACAGGAATGCTCAAACCTGCTAAAAACTACCAAGAAATTACAAAGAAAAGTAAAAACGTACAGATGGCTGCAAGTAAAATTCTGGATGAGAAATTGTGGCACAATTTTTTCACTCCTTTCTCCAGTAGAAGTGAGAAGTGATATGTGGCAGCACTGATAGTTTTTTGATTTACAATGGCAAAACTACAATGTGCAACAGATTTAATTAACAAATCAGAACTGATAAGAGTAGCCATACTTCGGAGTCAGAAGTGGGGATGCTTGTTGAATGCTGCAGAATGTTCAGTACCGTTTTCGATTCCTCAGATACTGAAGCAATTCATGTCTAAATACAGCAAGACATGGACAATATCCAGGCTGGCAAGTAGTAAATAGCATTCATACTACCCAAGTACCAGGCAATGACTATCTCCAAAAAGGGAGCACCTAACCCATCACCACTTGATATTCAATGGCATTACCATTGCTGAATCTCCCACTATCAGCATCTTGAGGGTTACCATTAGCCAGAAACTGATTTGGACGATATAAATAGCCATATAAATACTCTGGCTACCAGAGCAGGTCAAAGGCTAAGAATCCTGTGGCAAATAACTCACTTCCTGACTCCCCAAAGCCTGTCCACCATCTACAAGGCACAGGTCAGGAGTGTAACGGAACAACAATAGATACCATGGCAACAAATGCCACAGGATCGGCTCTCCCCCAAGAGAGAGAACCATTCAGGCCAACAGCCAGTGACAACCTGTATGCATATTATTAAGAGACCTACACAAGTTAAGGCTATGGCTGAAATGTTCCAGCTGATGGCAACCCCAGTGCAGAGAGTGCAGTGTACGCAAAACCTCACAGACATCTGAAGAACAAAGAACAAAGAACAACACGGCACAGGAAACAGGATTGGAAGATCCTGCTACCAACCATTGGTGGGCCCCCTCCCTTACAGAAAATACACAGTGTGGGGGGGGGGGGTGGGTGGCATAATATCCTGCCCCCTGTCTGCAATGCAGGTGCAGAAACTCGTACATTCTTAACTGTTAGTTGTGAGTGCATGCAAACAGTGGGTAACTTGGGTAATTCTGTTACACATGATCATGCATGTAAATTTGTGTTATGTTCAGTCGTAAAAAAAGGATGTTCATTCTTCAGCTTGTGATGAAAAAGGGGGATGTTTGCGTTTTAAAATGCAATATTATCACATGTCCTATCTGTCTTTCCATAGTCATGTGACCTCTGCCATGAAGCAATTTATGTAAGCTGCCATCTTAGAGATCAGCTCAATAAAGATCTTCATGCTGTAGGTCCAGTAGCAGACAAAGTTATCCCAGTGCAGAGTGTGGACGAGTCCTCTGCAGACTTTGAGATCATATGCGAATCTTTTGACACTTTTTTTAACCTGAAGCAAAATATAGTAATAGAACGAGCACATAGAATCATAAAATCGTAGAATCCCTACAGTGCAGAAAGAGGCCATTCAGCCCCTGAAGCCTGCACCAAAAACAACTGCAGCCAGGCTCTATCCCCATAATCCCACGGATTTACCATGCTAATCTCTCTGACACTAAGGGGCACTTTAGCACAACTAATCAACCTAATCCGCACATGCTTGGAGTGTGGGAGGAAACCGGAGCACCCGGAGGAAACCCATGCAGGCACGAGGAGAACGTGCAAACTCCACACACACAGTCACCCAAGGCTGGAATTGAACCTGGCTTCCTGGTGCTGTGAGGCAGCAGTGCTAACCAGTAAAGGTTACAATGGCTTGCTAAATTGATGGAAATATTTTTAACCAACCTATATTTCCTGGCTCGTTCTTACAGATACAGGCGTTGAAGGAAGAGTGTAATAATTTCAACAAGACCATTGAGGTTGGCCTCTTGGAGTATGAACTCCCTGGTTGAACTTATTATTGCTAGGCCAATCAGAGAGTATTTTCTGTATACATAACTGGGGGTGTCAGGTCTCCCAGCACTCCAGATGCTGACACAGAACCTGTAGCACTCTATGAACAATAATAGAGCTTGTAAATCCATAGAATCCCTACAGTACAGAACGAGGCCATTGAGTCTGCACCGACCACAATCCTACCCAAGCCCTATCCCCGTAACCCCACACGTTTACCCTGCCAATCTCCCCGACACTAGGGGCAATTTAGCAAGGTCAATGCACCTAATTTGGACTGTGGGAGGAAACCGGAGCATCTGGAGGAAACCCACGCAGACATGGGGAGAACGTCCAAACTCCACACAGACAGTGACTCAAGACCAGAATCGAACCCAGATCCCTGGCATTGTGAGGCAGCAGTGCTAACCATTTTGCCTTTGCGAATCTGGTGAAGGGACACTGGCCTCCACTGACTTGTTTCAAAGAGCGAGTCCATGATTGCATGGACAAGGGTGTCCTGGTAAAAAAACTCTCAGACTTTTTGCAGACCAAAGATAATCTTACTTTAGATCAAGCAATCCAGTATGTGAGGCAGGCCAAGCTTAGAGAATTTAACCACTCTACAATTCACGAGGACCCAAGGCTTCACATGATGCTGTTGGCTGGGAAGGTCTGTGAACAATGGCTCTACCCACAAGAAAGCCCACCAAACTCAGTAAGGACAGGAATCTCCAGGCTGGCAGCCATTTTGAGATGCTTGAGTTGTGGCACAAAAATATTAATTTAAATGCCAGGATTGCCAGCAAGGAATGTGGAATGCTTCCAGAGTGTCAAAACCAGAAATTTCAAATCCAACAATTGTAATCAAGGTAAAAGACAAGAAAGTATTTATGAAACACACTCCATCCAAGAAAAGGGAAATCAAAATAAAGACAAATTTACAGAGTTCCCTGAGGATGTTGATAGTCTTGGTCCAGACTAGTGGTCAGTTACAGTACACGCATAAGGCTTCAAGACCTCCCTAAAATTGATACTGAAGCTGTTGCTAATATATTAGCAGATTTTCTCAGCCAACAACCCTTCATCCATCCAACATCAAATTATAAGTTCCAGGCTGCACAGACCTTCCAATTGAAGGTAGAATTATCGCTTCTTTTAGCTACAAGGGGTGACAAATGGTTCATTCTGTCTTGGTTCGCCACAATCAACATATGTCCTTACTGAGTGGTGAGGTTAGCATACTTCTAGGAATCTTAGAAAGAACAGGTGATGTCTAGCATTTGAAATCTTTCATAGAACAATCTCCAACCTTTTATTTAGAAGCAGTGGAAATTCAGCCTTCAGCAGCAGAGAAAGTTTATTCCATTGGCAGTAAGATCCTTTCTTTCATAGCGATACCATTCATTAGATTCTGGGCAGAGATTGAACTTCTGAATCACTCAGTTCTTCATAACATTAGGCCAGAGGTGGTAGATACTGAAGGCACTGTAGCAGATAATGACCGTCCACATGAAGACCTGCAGATGCTGGAGAAAATCCTCATGTCACCAAGTTGTCTTCCCTAGGGACAAAGAACACTGTGTAAGATTGAATCCTCCATTACTGTGACTTGAGGAGAGGGAAAGAGTAGGAGTTGGATTTGGGTAGAATCTGTAGGTGTAAAAAGGGAATTATAAAAATGCAATGCCAGCTAAAGATATAGGGTGGCATTCTCCAATCTCATCCATTCCTGTCCTGCTGCCAGCGAGAATGGTGAATCTGGCACTCAGTCAAAACTCCATTGACTCCAGTGACACTGGAAAATCCCAGCTGCAGATGAGATTGGAGGTTTTTGATGATAGTTTCATATAGTTGTTAAAAATTGGATAGTATACTGGAGATGTAGTATAAAGGATTGACAAAGGGATATGCTAATAAATTATATAAATGATGATGCACCATTGAACCAGCCAGCCATGTATTAGAATCAAGAGGGAGAGAGTTCGAGCAACATACCTACTCTGTATCCTATTTAGATGTAGGATGAATAAACAAGCAGTCAGCAGACACCAGAGTATGTCGACAGTCTGTCTAGTAACCAAGTACTATGCCTGGAGTCCAGGACAACTTCGTCTGCTTTACGGCCAGGATGAGGCAATTAATAACTAGCAGACAGAAGAGGTGGTGGTCAGTTAAGGGCACACAGTGGCAGAGTGGTTAGCACTGCTGCCTCGCACTGCCAGGGATCCTGGTTCAATTCCAGCTTTGGACGACTGTGCAGAGTCTGCATGTTCTCCCCATGTCTGTCTGGGTATCTTCCGGGTGCTCCCACAGTCCAAAAATGTGCAGGTTAGATGGATTGGCCATGCTGAATTACCCCTTAGTGTCCCAAAATGTATGGATTAGAGGTTAGGGGAGAATCATCGCAGACTCAATGGGCTGAGTGGCCTCCTTCTGCACTGTAGGGATTCAATGAGCCAAGCCTTCTACACTGCCTAACCAAGCAGGGGATCCAGGGTTCAGGTGTTTCAACAGTACCACAGAGAGAGGAGGCCTCTGTGGCTACAAGGAGAATGACAAGGAGCCTACATCTGAGGTACCTTTGGAAAGGCGACCATTAAATACTATTTTATGTGGTTGAAGCAGGTCAGGCCTGGAGAGTGGAGGGGAAGCCCTGCATTGGAACCACAAAGGCCTCATTTGCTGCCAGAGGCCCCACTATGCACCATGGAGCTTTGGGCCCTGATAGTCACTCCAGGAGGCAGCTTGGAGGTCAGTTCCATCCAATTGTGACCAATATTCCATGGCTGAAATGTTAATTAATCTGTTCACTCCATAAATGCTTAATGAGCTTTTGAAGGTTTCACTGTTTAATACTTCAGATTCCGATTTCTAACAGCCATGGTTTATTTGTGTTTTTATTCATTATGTTACACGGTTCACCTTGGCACAACAGCCTAAGTGAAGTAGACAGCAATCAGATATTGCTGAATTACACTCTCACCTGAAGGGATGGTAGTGGCCTCCAGACAATTTGTTTCGGTGCCTCTCTATATTTTCTCGGTTTCACCTTTACCCTCTTAACTTCAGCTTTGAATTGGACGAACAGGCATTTGTTCCACAATTGCAAATCTATGTGCTAATGTTACTCACTTTGACGACTACTAAATTTGCCAAAAATATAATATTCTTTAATCACATTTTTTTGCACATTCTCTGAATCTAACATTCAAAGCGTAACTTTCCTGCTTACTAATTCAATTAGACTTACTGTCTTCAAATCAAATCCGTGGAGATATAAAAACAGCATAAGAATTTCTGAAAGCTTATGGTATTGAGTAAGATAGGCTAATCCAATGCCACTGTTGGACATTTATGATCAATAAAAGTTCTCTGACATAATCTGATTTGTTACTTGACCTATTTCCTGTATTTTTTTAACCAGATTGCCCATGAACTGCGCTCTGAAATAAATGTTTTTTTTTGAAAAGCTTGATTAAAATGTTTTGATGTATCACCAGAATAGATGGGGAAACCCCAGTTCTGCCTAAAAGCCCTTCGCTCTGGGATTAGAATTGTCATTGGGGACACATATTTGCTAGTACTAAATAGAAAATAAAATCAAAATGGTCATTATTAAAAATAACCTGAGCTTTTTGCCAAACTGAACTGATGAAAAATATCATTCAGGCAGTTTAGTTTGACTTAAATTTCGATCTCTCATGAAAAATGTATTTATTAGTGTCACAAGTAGGCTTACATTAACACTGCAATGAAGTTAAAGTGAAAATCCCCCCATCCGGTGCCTGTTTGGGTACACTGAGGGAGAATTTAGCATGACCAATGCACCTAACCAAACTGGGAGGAAACCCACACAAACACAAGGACAACACATAGGCTCCACACGGACAGTGACCCAAGCCAGGAATTGAACCCAGATCCCTGGCAGTATGAGGCAGCAGTGCTAACCACTGTGCCATCCTATTACAGTTTGAGTTTACAGTTAGTTTAGTATCTTCATTGAAAATCATATTCAAGAAGCCTTTATCCAATCTTGATTATAAATTACATAAGTGAAATTATTTTAAAACTAGATAAAATTATCTTATACCAGAACAAACTAAGCATAAATAAATTTAGAAAGACTTAGAAAGTACAAATCCATAATTACAAAATTACCTGCAATTCTGTTCAACCTTGCAGTATTGGTTTGTGATGTCATAAGGTATCTGATGTAGGAAATAAAAACTAATGCTCTTCTGAGGATTGTGTTGAGTTATAGAGTAGTTTTACCTTCTATCCAGTTCACTCATTTCTGACTTGAAATTGCTCAATGCTGACAAGAATAGGAAATGTATTGCTCTCCAGTTCTAACTGTGGTTGCCAGTCATTACCCTGACCAGGAACACATTCTCAGTACTAACTGCAATATTTCCACTCCTCTTGATCATCGATACTCATCAGGTAGAGTTCCAGATTTCTTTGTGTCTCCTCCAATTCCACTTCCTTCTTAAGATATTGCAGTGCCTCCCCGGACTTGCCATCCAAACACACAAACTCGTGCTCTACATGATGATTGAGCCTTACATTCTACAAGTGGGTTTGGCAATGAAAGTGAGATCATTAGGTATGGAAACAACGAGGAAAGAATATTTTTTTTCCTTAATTTTTTTTATGGGATGTGGGTGTCACTTACAAAACCAGCACTGACTGCCCATGCTGAATTGAACTGAACATGTCAGAGGATCGTTACGAGTCAAACTGGATAGAACAAAGAAGAAGGGACAGTACATCATAGAAACAGGTCCTTTAGCCCATCTGTGCCAACATAGATGCCTCTCAAATCTAACATTTTCTTGCCTTTACTCGGTCCATATTCTTCCATTCCCTGCCTACTCATGTATCTATCCAGGTGCCTCTTAGGATTGTATAGAATCTGCTTCCATCACCTCCTTCAACAGCGCGTTCCAGATATTCACCACCCTCTGTGTGAAAAACTTGCCCCTTACATCACTTTTAAACTTTCCCCTTTCACTAAATAACTGTAGAGTCACATGTAGGCCAGACTGGGTAAAGACAGCAGATTTTCTTCCTGAAAGGGCTTTAATGAACCAGGTGGGTTTATAGAATAATCGATGATAGTTTCATGGTCACCATTACTGAGACTAGTTTTATATCTTCCATCCTGATATTTCTCTCAAATAGAGCTGGGAGGCTGGAATGTTTCCTAATAAAAATTGTTTGACAACTCACAAGAGAGGCAGGATTTGTTATGGCTGCTCACAGACAATATGAACATTGAGATTGTGGGACCTCTTCGCAATGTGAACATCATTTGCACCTACCTTGGCAAAGGGACAACCAGCAACGTGAACAGAACTAAAGTAAAATACTGCGGCTGCTGAAAATCTGTAATAAAATCAGAAAACGCTGGATCAACTCAGCAGATCTGGCAGCATTTGTGAAGAGGGACAGAGTTAATGTTTTGAGTTGATATGACTTTTCTACAGAATTGAAGGTGGATAGAAATGTAATGAATTATATAGTTGGAGAAAGGGAACAGAGGAGGTGGAGCAGAATGGAAGGTCAGATCCATTTGCCCTTGGAATTCTGCACCATTCTCCATTTTTATTATGTGAACATCTTCACATTTTCCCACATTATACTCCATTTGCTAGAATTTTGAATACTCACACAACCTATCTATATCCGTCTACTATGTCCCTTTCACAACACACTTCTGTATACATATTTGTGTCATCTGCAAATTTAGCTATCATGCCTTCACTCCTGTCATCCAGTCATTGATATAAGTTGTAAGAAGTTGAGGCCCCAGAACAGTCCCCTGTGGGACTTCACTGGTTACTGCCAATCAGAAAATGACCCATTTATGTATAATTTCTGTTTTCTGCCAACCAGTGTATCTTCTATCAATGCTAATAATTACCCTGAGACCATGAACTTTTATTTTCTGCAATAATCTTTGATGTGGGGCTTTATCAAATCTCTTCTGGAAATCTAAGTACAGTACATCTATAGGCTCCCCTTTATCCACAGCACATGTTACTCCTTCAAAGAAATCCAATAAATAGTTCAAAATGATTTCTCTTTCACAAACAACAGTGACTCTTCCCAATTAACTTGTGTTTCTCTATTGAACAGTTATAACTTTAATGAGCAATTCTAACACCTTCCCCACGACCAACATCAGACTAACTGACCTATAGTTTCCTGTTTCTGCCTCCCTCCCTTCTTGGGTTATATTTGCTATTTTCCAGTCTGATGGTACTTTACAGAATCTAGTGAATTTTGCGAAAATTAACACCAACACATCCAACACTTCATTAGCCAACTTTTTTAAGACCCTAGGAAGAAGTCCGTGAGGATATGGAGACTTGGTAGGCTGCATCTCCATCAGTCTGCTCAGTACCTCTTCCCTAGTGATTGTAATTTTACCGAGCACCCCCACCTTTCCAGCTCCTGATTTACTGGAATGTTTTTTGTATCGTCTGTAGTGAAGCTAGAAGCAAAATAATTGTTTGTTTCATCCACCATCCCTTCATTATCTACTATCTAGGCTTTGGAGAGACTGCAGAAAAGGTTTACCAGGATGTTGCCTGGGTCTTAGCTATGAGGAGAGATTGGGTAAACTGGGGTTGTTCTCCCTGGAAAGACGGAGAATGAGGGGAGACCTAGTAGAGGTGTATAAGATTATGAAGGGCATAGAAAGGATGAACAGTGGGAAGCTTTTTCCCAGGTCGGAGGTGACAATCACGAGGGGTCACGGGTTCAAGGTGAAGGGGGCGAGGTTTAACTCAGATATCAGAGGGACGTATTTTACACAGAGGGTGGTGGGGGCCTGGAATGCAGGGTGGTGGAGGTGGACACGCTGGGATCGTTTAAGACTTATCTGGATAGCCACATGAACAGACTGGGAATGGAGGGATACAAATGAATGGTCTAGTTGGACCAATGAGTGGCGCAGGCTTGGAGGGCCAAAGGGCCTGTTTCCTGTGCTGTATTGTTCTTTGTTCTTTATTAAATCCCCCATTGCTCTTATTTCTAGTGGACCAACACTCACTTTATGTTTATCCTTTTCAAACACTTGTAGAAGCCTGATCTTTCTCTACATCCTAGCTATGGCTGTAACACTACATTTGGCACACTCTCCTTTCCTTCTCTCCTATGTACTTTGTGAACAATATGTTTTGTCTGTATAGCACGCAAGAAACTATACTTTTCACTGTATCCCAATACACGTGACAGTAATAAATCAAATCAAATCAAATTCTTGCTATCTGTTTTCTAGCCATCTTCTTCTCATGCTCTAATTTCTTTCTCCTGATTAATCTTTTTGTCATTCTCTGCCATGCTTTATATTCTATCCAATCATCCGAAATGTCACTCATCCTTGAGCAGATTTATGTTTTTTCTCCTTTAGTTTAATTCTTTCCTTACCTTCTTTAGTTAACCACAGATGGTAAGTCATCCCCTCAGAATTTTTCTTTATGGTAGGAATTTACTTAATCTGAGAATTCTGAAATATCTCCTTATTAATCTATCCTCTGGCCTAATATCCCAGTTCACTTCTGTTAGCTCAGCTTCCATGCCCACATGGTTGCCCTTATTTAAGCTTAAAATATTTCAAACTGGATGTAGAATTCAATCATACTATGGCCACTGCTACTTGGCGCTGCTTTCACTCCGAGGTCATTAATTAATCTGTACATTACACCATAGTAAAACCAATATAACTTGCTCGCTGATAGGTTAATGAATGTGTTACTCTTGAATAAGGAGACAGCACAGTGGTTAGCATTGCTGCCTCACAGCGCGAGGGACACGTGTTCAATTCTGGCATTGGATGACTGTGTGGAGTTTGCACGTTCACCCCATGACTGCATGGGTTCCCTCAGAGTGCTCCAGTTTCTTCCCACAGTCCAAAGATGTGCAGGTTAGGTGGATTGGCCATAATAAATGTCAGCCTGATGGGTTACAGGGACAGTGTGTTAACTGAGAACATTATAGTACCTGACTGCCACAGAATGGAAGAATTATGGCAGGTCTCAAATATCTAGTGCAGATATGTATGATTAGCTCCTGGTGGTCACAAACTAACTGGAAATTGGGGAAGATGAATGAATGTCTGAGAATACCTTGACTGCTGCATCTGGTAATCAATGATAACCTCCAACCTTGTGAAAATCTAGCCACTGCAGCAAACCATACAGCTTTCTGTGTCTGCCAGCCTCATCCCCAGCAAAGTTCACATAAATTGTGGTCTTGGCAAACATACAGTGACCTGGAAGATACATTTGTGGGCAACATAATGTGTCACCCAGCAGGTGTTACTAGTAGAATCCTATAAGGAGCCGGGAGCAAAGACTTCAGGGCTGTGCTAACCTTGAGGCCATGGCAATGCACAGTCATATGGCCTTCTTGGAAGAAAGTCTTGTTCCAGAAGTTTGCAGATCAGAGAAGGTAATGGCCTAGTCATATTAACACTGGATTATTAATCCAGAAACTCAGTTAATGTTCTGGGGACCTGGGTTTGAATCCTATCATGGCAGCTGGTGGAATTTGAATTCGAAATAAAAATCTGGAAATAAGAATCTAACGATGGCCATGAAACCATTGTTGATTATCGGAAAAACCCATCTGGTTCACTAATGTCCTTTAGGGAAGGAAATCTGCTGTTCTTACTTGGTCAAGCCTACATGTAACTCCAGAGCCTTAGCAAGAGTTGACTCTCAACTGCACTCCAAGTGCAACTAGGGATGGGCAATAAATGCTAGCCAGCCAGTGATGTCTGTGTCCCACGAATGAATAAGAAAGATGTCAGCCATGACATGTTGGAAAAGCCTGAGCCTCCTAAGGGATTATTGCTATGCCATGTTGAAGATGTATGCACTCATCCATAGACCCTGCACTGGTGGTATTACCTCCTTTGAGCTGCAGTTCTATATCCAGCCCCTCTATACCATGATGTGGCATTGGTTGTGGGGAAGGCAGCTGCTTTCAGCGTTGTTGCTGCTTCTGGTGCTGCTGCTGCTGATGTGGCTGCTCCTTTTCAGAAGTCTAGACGACTGCTACATAAGTTACTGTTAGGCTGCGGTGAAGGCTGACAGCAAAGAAATGAAGATGAGTAAACTGCCAGGCAATAAACGTCCTCCCAAAAATTGAAACTAATCCTCAAGGCAATGAATTCAGGCTGTCATAACTAACCCTACAAGTACAAACCTTCACTTTGCCTCACTACAGCTTTGCAATTGGACTCTTTAAAGATTTCCCAAAGTGTCAACAATCACACACTGATGCTCTCCCACCTTGTAGATCCTATCAATTTGCAGAGAGCTCAGGAAACTCATGTGCTGGCCATTAAGACAAGAATGCTGGGTTAGGTTGAATGTTAATTGCTTGTTTACACATTAGGATGATTTTCCCAGGGCATTCCCACTCATCTGCAAATACACATGGGTCAAATCCAGAAATGCGAGGGATCATGTCCGGTACCAAATCCAACAGCGCGTCATGGATTTAACCCTAGCCTGCACCCGAGACGGCCTACCATCGATAGTTACAATTCTGCACAACTGACCCAGAGTTTCTTTCCTGAAGAAAAGCCAAGGAAGGCACAGCTCAACCCCTCATAAGAAGCAGCATGTCAGCACAGTGGTTAGCACAGCTGCCTCACAGCTCCAAGGAGCTGGGTTTAATTCCAGCCTCGGGTGACTCTCTGTGTGATGTCTGCACGTTCTCATTGTGTCTGCGTGGGTTTCCTCCGGATGCTCCAGTTTGCTCCCAAAGATGTGCAGGTTATGCGGGCTGGCCATGCTAAATTGCTCCTTAGTGTCCAAAGATGTGTAGCTTAGGTGGACTGGCCATGGTAAACGTGTGGGGTTACAGGGATAGGGCAGGGGACAGGACCTGGGTAAGATACTTCTGCACTGTAGAGATTCAACAATAAGATTTCCAACTCTCACGGCTCGTTTCTTAACACAAATGTATCTCATAGCTGTGATAAAATATCTTTATTCTTCAAAATTGACAGATTGGTTAATAGAATGACATCACAACATTGTAAGACTTTCACTGTAAAACAATAAGATAAAGAGTTTTTTAAAGCTTTTGACAGTGGAATGAAGCAACTGAACAGTGTGAATTTTCCATATAGCAGTGACATTGTACAATTATGTACACTTTGAGTGAGTGTTGGCAATTATGACATCACCTTTGGAACCATTTCTAAACCTTAGTTTACATTATAGCTCTTTTTCAGACCAATTATTTTATTGTTTAAAAAGAGTTCTCAACTCATAGCATATGTTCAAGTTACAACTGGTTCTTATATTGGTGCGTGGCGTACACCAAACTGAAGCAATTTTACTTAAAGCAGCCACAGATGTAGTCAATTATTGATCCCCTTTGCATAATGCTAGAGTACTTCATGGAAAATGTTCAGAGAAGCTGTTCAATTTTCTTTGTTTCCACAAAGTCCGTCTTCTGGCAGAAGAAGTAATGTTAAACAAGTAAAGTACAGATTGTCCACCAGTAGCAGCAGTATGTAAGGGTCTTCTCTGACCTGCCCCTGGTCAAGTTATTGAGCCACATCTCAGTGCACTGAAAGGTAAATTAGACAATTTACCCACTTTGATTGATGGCTACAACAGCAACAACAACACCAGAATCAATCTGTAAATTTCCAAAACAAGAAAAGAAAGAGCCCTGGGGGTGGGGGGAAGAGGTGGAAATGAAAAAAGGAGGTAGTTGAATGAGTCTCGATGCAAGGAATACCAGCAAGCAACATGATTATCATTAATTTAAGAAGAGAAGGAAATTCAAAGCTCATAAAATGTGTTGTTAAAAATTAAGTTGGAATAAAAATGCAACCCCTATTTACATTCCTGGACATAAAGGAAGTCTATATATATTGTGGCAGAGATAGACATTCAACAACTTCAGCAACAGAATATTAGAGGTTCTTTCATTTTACCTACTATTGACCGATCATGGTGACACATGCAGGAATGGTCTACTAGAGGTAGCTTATGGAGACAGTTGTGGCTTACCCGCATTTTAGATCTTGCACCACATGACAGAGTTAAATAGACAATTACATTTTCTTCAGTACTAAGCTAAGTGTCAAATTAACTGAAGTTCCATGACTATTTGTTATTGCAAAACTGATACCTGGCACCAATTCATGGGTTTTCTATGCACAGCATAATCCATTAAGATATATTTTGACAGTTTGTAAACTGACCACTTACACCAAGAATTCAGGAGCTACGACAGCTGGACTTCAACATGTTACATCAATCAAAAATTTCATATGAAGCTTCATTCATTTCTTCTTACACCTTTGGAACTTTCTCATAGACATTGCTGTTGCTTGAAACTTTATTTATCTTCACTTCAGAGTTAACCATTAAACACGAGTGTTTAGAAATGCTGTTCGTGAACCTCTAACGATATGCAGCATGACCATGAAAATTGGAGGAACCTACATAATCTGAACCACATTTGCAGCACTGCCACATGACCTACCCTGGAATAACCAGACTAATACTGCTGTTGCTCCATCGTGAATGGTTATGATGAACCAGCTGTCTTTGGAGAAACTAGGCTTCCAGCTAATTGGCAGAGATTCAATCTGATTGGCAATGAAGCTCCAGATTCCAGATATGTAATGCATGCTCAGGCTCTGATGCCCAGAACAGGGTAGCTTTTACGAGCTGTGTTTACTTCTCTGCTTAATCTTCCAGCATCGGTCTCCCAAAATGTTTTGGAAAGCTTGTGCCTTCTTAACTTCTTATACCTTTTAAACATTGAGAAATGAGCATTCACATTTAATTTCTTCAATAAATACAAAGAGACAATCTTGAAACAATTTATAATATGCCCTTGGTATATTCACTCTATGCCCCCTGTACTGAGGGCTTTATTTTCAATCATTAACATTTCAATACATTTATATATGCCTTTTACACCAAAAAATTTCACATATTCCTGTGTGATAAAGTCAGCATTGCATCAAAAGATTTATAGACCAATTATTTCGACTGAATCGAAAAGCGTAATTTTACGATGCCTCCTTAGGCAGCCTGATAGATCGGATCACATTCATTTCACTCCTGGGTTCAAATCTAGGACAAATGTCTTCAGTTCCTCATTGCTGTAAGGATTATAAATGAAACACACTTACGCAACTTTAATCCAGTTCAAAGTGAGTTTGAATTCATGTTTTAATCAGCAAACTCGCCTGGACTTTGGTTTCAAGAACAAAGTTCATTATTATTTTAGAACTAAGTGTTAACGTGTTGAAGAGGGTTTAATTACATCCTTTGGAGAATAAGATTGGTTGTTGATTGGGATGCTATTCCTCCAACTCTGAGACTTGTATCCATTGCTGAAACTTCCTTTCTTCACCAGCCATAAGAGTCCTCAGGGAAATATATTACTCAGTCACTAAGTCGTTCCTGGTGCTGCACTTCATCTGCACAAAACTGTCAGCGTCTTGGCACAAGTTGACCATCTCATGCAACCAATGCCAGAATATGGCTGGAAGATAAAACATTCATACTCAATTTGAAGACACAGTCTAGATACAATGGCCTGAATCTTTGTCATTGTCTTTGCCTGCAAAGAATTTCCCAATCTGACACTACCATACAATTCTTCCTGTATCTTCCGAGCTGAAGAGGAAATTGGCAGTATAGCATATCCCTGGGAATTCCATCAGGAGAGATAGGGAAAGGATAATATGTTCCCACCCCCTTTTTCTACAGCATTAGCTGATGTATTCTTGTAAGAAATCTTTTGCAGTATTCTTGGGGCAGAACAGTAGCACAGCTGTTTCGTGCTGCTACTTCACAGTGCCAGGACCCAGGTTCGATTCTCGGCTTGGGTCACTGTCTGTGTGGAGTTTGCACATTCTCTCTGTGTCTCTGTGGGTTCCTCCAGGTGATCCAGTTTCCTTCCACAATCTGAAAGACGTGCTGGTTATGTGCATTGACCCGCACAGGTGCCAGACTGTGGCGACGACGGGAATTTCCACAGTAACTTCATTGCAGTGTTAATGTAAGCCTTAATTGTGACTAATAAATAAAGTTTAACTTTAAGTATTTAAAGATCCAATCTTACAATTGGATCGTGCGCCGATCTTACCAAAAGAATTCTCAGTGCCAAACGAGCATCAAAATGAAATTCACACCCTTGTTTTTGGACAACTTAAAAATCTTACCAGACTATAAGAAAAATAAGGCCAAAATGATTTCTCGCTAGCAGAGAATAGGGTCTAGTTTGCTCAAAAGCCAGCTGATAGCAGCAGAGGGTGCCATTGCGCATGTGCAGATCTCTTAAGTCCCTTGAGCACAGAGATCTGTCACTGCCTCTCTGAGCTATATCTGGTCTTCATGGCCAATCACTACCCCCTCCCCGCTCCCCAGGCTCTGTGGCTGATCACCTACCTTCTCCACCTGGAACCATCCTCCCCTCAGTCGGGCCCATTCACAGCTGAAACATAAGAACATAAGAACATAAGAAATAGGAGCAGGAGTAGGCCATCTAGCCCTTCGAGCCTGCCCCGCCATTCAATAAGATCATGGCTGATCTGTGGCTCAGTTCCACATACCGGCCCTCTCCCCATAACCCTTAATCCCCTCTCTTATCAAAAACCCATCAACCCGCGTCTTAAAAATATTTAGCGAGGCAGCCTCCACCACTTCAACGGGCAGAGAATTCCAGAGATTCACCACCCTTTGAGTGAAGAAGTTCCTCCTCAACTCCGTTCTAAACCGCCCCCCCTTTATCTTGAGGCTGTGCCCCCTAGTCCTATTATCCTTTCTGAGCGGGAAGAGTCTCTCCACCTCTATCCTATCGATCCCATTCATCATCTTATACATCTCAATGAGATCGCCCCTCATTCTTCTAAACTCTAATGAGTACAAGCCTAGTTTATTCAGCCTCTCCTCATAGCTCAACCCCCTCAACTCCGGTATCAGCCTAGTAAACCTCCTCTGCACTCCCTCCAAGGCCAAAATATCCTTGCGTAAGTACGGCGCCCAAAACTGCACACAGTACTCCAGCTGTGGCCTCACCAATGCCCTATACAGGCGCAGCAAGACCTCCCTACTTTTATATTCAATCCCCCTCGCTATGAAGTTCAGCATCCCATTCGCCTTCCTGATCACCTGCTGCACCTGCAAGCTGGGTTTTTGCGACTCATGCACAAGGACCCCAAGGTCCCTCTGCACCGTCGCCTGCTGCAGTTTTTCGCCCCGTAAGTAATAATCCTTCCTACCATTATGCCTACCAAAGTGGACCACCTCACACTTGCCAACATTAAATTCCATTTGCCATTTCCTGGCCCATTCGCCCAGCCTATCTAGATCCTTCTGTAGACTCTCCACACCCTCTGCACAATTTGCCTTTCCTCCAATCTTGGTGTCATCAGCAAAGTTCGACACCATACACTCGGTTCCCTCCTCCAGATCATCTATATAAATGGTAAATAGTTGAGGCCCCAGCACCGACCCCTGAGGCACTCCACTAGTCACCATCCGCCAATCCGAATAGCACCCATTGACCCCCACTCTCTGCCTCCTATTTGACAACCAATCCTCTATCCACGCTAACACCCTACCCCCAACTCCCTGTCCCCTGATCTTCTGCAATAACCTCTTGTGAGGTACCTTGTCAAACGCCTTCTGAAAATCCAGAAAGACCACATCCACCGGTTCTCCTCTATCCACCGCCCTAGACACATCCTCATAGAACTCCAGTAAATTTGTCAGACACAACTTCCCCTTAACGAAACCGTGCTGCGTCTGCTCTATCAAGCAGTTCCCCTCAAGATGCCTTGCTATTTCCTCCTTGATGACGGATTCTAACATTTTACCTACAACAGACGTTAAACTAACCGGCCTATAATTCCCTGCCTTTTGCCTGGCACCCTTCTTAAACAACAGTGTAACATTAGCCGTTTTCCAATCTTCCGGCACTTCCCCGGAATCCAGCGATGTCTGGAAAATAACCACCAAGGCATCCACTATCACCTCCGCCATTTCTTTCAGAACCCTCGGATGCATTCCATCCGGTCCTGGGGACTTGTCGACAATCAGTCCCTCCAGTCTGTCAAGCACCACCTCTCTAGTAACAGTAATGTCATTAAGACCCTCCAGTCCTACCACCTTTCCATCTCTAACACCCGGCAAATTATTCACGTCCTCCTCCGTGAAGACCGAAACAAAAAAGTTATTCAGGACCTCAGCCATATCCCCATTCCCTACCACTAAGTCCCCCTTCTCATCCTCTAAGGGACCAACGTTCACCCTAGCCAGCCTCTTCCTTTTTATATATTTATAAAAACTCTTGCTATCCTTTTTTATATTAAGCGCAAGCCCAGCTTCATAGTTTCTCCTACCCTTCTTTATCATTTTCTTTGTCAATCTTTGTTGACATTTAAACCTCTCCCAATCCTCTTCTCACCCACTACTCTTCGCTACTCTAAACGCCTCCGCTTTTAATTTAACACTTTCCTTCACCTCCTTCGTTATCCACAGCTTATTACCTCTCCTCCTACGGTCCTTTTTGACCATCGGAATAAATTTCCGCTGAGCACCAAAAAAGATCTCCTTAAAGATCCTCCACTGCTCCTCAGCAGACCTACCTTCCAACGCACTCCCCCAGTCCACATTCGCCAAATCTTCTCTCATCCTACCGTACTCCCCTCTGTTCAAACAAATGACGTGCGTCCAGGAACCCACTTTCTCCTCCTCCATCTGCACCAGAAACTCCACCATACAATGATTACTGTCCCCAAGAGGATCCTTCACCGCAAGGTCCCTAATTCTACCCGTCTCATTACATAACACTAGGTCCAAGATAGCTCGCTCCCTCGTCAGCTCCAACACACACTGTTCCAGGAAACTATCCTGGCAGCATTCCAAGAACTCCTCCTCGAGCCCACCGCATCCAACATGGGTCGACCAATCTATACGTAGATTGAAATCCCCCATAACTACGGCCGTCCCATTCCTGCACGCCGCACTTATTTGCGCGTTAACAGCCCGCCCCACCTCCAGATCATTATTCGGGGGTCTATAGACGACACCCACCAGCGTCTTCCTTCCTTTGCTGTTCCTAATCTCTACCCACAACGATTCCGCTTTCTGCTCCTTGGCTCCAATATCATCCCTTGCTACCACCGTGATGCTATCCTTAATCAGCAGAGCTACACCCCCCGCTTTTCCCTCCTGCCTATCCTTCCTAAACACTTGATACCCCTGGACATTCAGCTCCCAGTCCCTGTCACCTTGCAGCCACGTCTCTGTAATGGCCACCAGATCATATCCATTTGTGCTGATCCGTGCCACCAGCTCATCCACTTTATTCCGAATGCTTCGTGCATTCAGATAAAGTGCCTTCATCCCAGCCTTCACCTGGACCCTACTTGCCGTAACGCCACCAACCATACTCACGCCCCCTACTCCTTCTATTATTGGGACATCCCCGGCCTCTTCCCTTACCTGTACTCTCTCCTCAACTTTAGCCCCCGTAACGTCACCTACCCTCGCACCGTCCCCCCCCCTAATTAGTTTAAAGCCCTGTCTACAGTCCTCTTTACTCTATTCGCCAGCACTCTGGTCCCAGCACGGTTCAGACCAACCCCATCCTGCCCAAACAGGTTCCACCTACCCCAATACTGATGCCAATGCCCCATAAATGCAAACCCATTCCTCCCACACCAATCCCTGAGCCACCCATTCACTTCCTTAATCCTATCTACCCTACGCCCATCTGCACTCGGTTCAGGCAGTAGCCCAGAGATAACCACCTTGTCGGTTCTACTTTTTAATTCCATTCCCAGCTTTTCATACTCCCTCCCCAGATCCTCAGTTCGCATTTTGCCTACGTCGTTGGCACCCACATGTACCACAACGACCGGATTCTCACCCTCCCACTCCAGGTTCCTCTGCAGCCCAGATGCGACATCCCGGACCCGAGCACCAGGCAGACAACACACCCTTCTGTGCACTTTGTCATTGTGACAAAGGACAGTGTCAATACCCTTCACCCCACTATCCCCAATTACTACTACGTTCCTTTTCACCTTCTCCTTGCCTATGCCCTGCTGCATCACTGTACCGTGTGCAGTCTGCTCACCAACCTCACCTCCCTCGTCCTCGTCCACACTGGAAGCAAGAGCCTCAAACCTGTTATGCAGATTGAGAGGCTGAGGCCTCCGGTCCCCACCCTCCTTCCTCTTCTCCCCACCCTCCTTCCTCCTTTCCCCACCCTCCTTCCTCCGCTCAGCAGCCCCCTCTTGTTCCTGACCCTTAGAGTTAGCCAGTCTAGGGGGGGTGGATGTCACTTGCACCCCATTGACAATGGCACCCTCTCTCCCCCTGATGAGCCTCAGTGTCTGTAGCTCCTCCAGCAACCTGCACTTACTGCAGACATGGTCACTGGGAAGGACCCTGGGGTCCACCAGTGCCCACATCATACAGAAACAACACATCACATGCCCCTCCATTATTCACTGTAGTAGTATTGAAAATTTCAACACAAACTTACCTGGCCCTTTTTCTTCCAAGCCCTTTGCTCCTAAGCCCTAGTAGCTCACTCTGCTTCCCTCTCACTCCACTGCCCGCTCCAACACTGCCCGCTGTCTACACCAGGCCTCTTTTTAAGCCTGGCGCTGATTTAAAGCTTGCTGGCCCACAACTCCCTTTTAACCACTCCCTCAGAATTCTTAAAGAGGTAAATACAAAAAGTGGCAGCAATCCCCCCGCCCCCTCTCCACTGATCGCTGTTGCAGGCAAGATCGCTCCCCCTGTGTTAATGAATAGATGAGTGAATGGGTGGAAGGCTGAGTAGGTCAGTGGGTGAATGGGAAGATAGATGGGTGGGTGAGGTGGGTAGATGGGTTAGTGGGAAGTCATTTCAGGGTTAGTTGGATGGTCAGGGTCTGGTCAGGAGATAGTCATTTTGAAGAGGTGATCAGATCTGGTCAGGGAATAGTCAGGTCAGGAGGATGTGATTGAGTGGGGTGAGAATCAGCTGAGGACGTGGAGTCAAAGAGTCATAGAGGTTTACAGCATGGGAACAGGCCCTTCGGCCCAACTTGTCCATGCTGCCCTTTTTTTAAAAACCCCTAAGCTAATCCCAATTGCCCACACTTGGCCCATATCCCTCTATACCCATCATACCCATGTAACTATCTAAATGCTTTTTAAAAGATAAAATTGTACCCATCTCTACTACTACCTCTGGCAGCTTGTTCCAGACACTCACCACCTTCTGTGTGATAAAATTGCCCCTCTGGACACTTTTGTATCTCTCCCCTCTCATCTTAAACATATGCCCTCTCGTTTTAGACTCCCCTACCTTTGGGAAAAGATATTGACTATCTACCTTGTCTATGCCCCTCATTATTTTATAGACCTCTATAAGGTCACCCCTCAGCCTCCTACGCTCCACAGAAAAAAGTCCCAGTCTATTCAGCCTCTCCTTATAACTCAATCCATCAAGTCCCGGTAGCATCCTAATAAATATTTTCTGCACTCTTTCTAGTTAAATAATATCCTTTCTATAATAGGGTGACCAGGATTGCACACAGTATTCCAAGTGTGGCCTTACCAATGTCTTGTACAATTTCAACAAGACGTCGTCCCAACTCCTGTATTCAATGTTCTGACCGATGAAACCAAGCATGCCAAATGTCTTCTTCACCGCTCTGTCCACCTGTGACTCCACTTTCCACATGAACATTGAAGATCGCTCTTTGCATACTCAAAGGACTCAGTGGCTGTTTGAAAGCCAATTTGCAATAATGGTTTGCTCTGAGACAGTTAGGGCCAGCTGTATTCACAAAAGCAGTTGTATATCTGACCCAACACAGACTGCTGCAGCTAAGCTACCCTGACTGTAGAAATGGCAGGAGCCAAGGAGATCCTTCCAGATGGCACATTAAAACCATGCTGGATACTGCTCACCTGTTTCTCTTTCCAAAGATCTGTTGAGTGTTTCTAGCATTC
Source organism: Carcharhinus amblyrhynchos (assembly GCF_965287045.1). Taxonomy (NCBI): domain Eukaryota; kingdom Metazoa; phylum Chordata; class Chondrichthyes; order Carcharhiniformes; family Carcharhinidae; genus Carcharhinus; species Carcharhinus amblyrhynchos. The sequence continues at coordinate 32,573,185 of NC_137332.1, read as the reverse complement.
TCTATTTTTATTTGCATCATTTATACCTGTTAAGTGTCTAGTTCGTTCTTTGCTGAGTACTAAAGGGATATTGTAACAGCAACATCATGATTCACTCCTCAGTTCCTCATTACTGTTTACAAAATAATATTTTTCCATTGGGCTTTTCCACAATTTCATTAGCAGCTTGTAAATTCTGAAGGAAAACAGGAATTTCTCATTATATTGTAAAAATAAAGCACATATTTTACCCACCACTAACATCAGTCATCTTACAGTCCCTTCAATTATTCAGTATCCCTCGATTTTAAAAAATCTCTTACCTTGGTACATAGCTACAAGACACTAAAGTTCAATAAATACAAAATGAATGAGGATCATTACTCTGATTTTTTTCATATTGGATGGGGTAGTGGCTAATCAGTTAGGCACAGAAATGCATTCAAATGAACCAGACTATATTAATTCTGCTAACTGGTTCAGTAAGCAAATGGCAAAGTGTAAGGAAGCATTATGAATCTAGAAATTACTATTAGTCATTGTATGAATGCTTAAAATGTGTATGATATTCTTCTGGCCATTATTGTGGGAGAGGAGTTAACTCATTTATTAGTTGGCTGTGATCTTACTGGCCGTTCACACCAAGCTCCTGCTACAGCAAGGTCAAAGAACTGAGCTTCCAGCTAAATCTCTGTTCACTGCAGTGGGATGAGAAAATCCCGCTGGCATAAACAGTCATAAGATTCCAGCCAGTGAGTTATTCATTGCAGCAAAATATCAGATATAAGAATGTCATATAAATTTGATTTCATTTATTATTGTCACATGTATTAGTATACAGTGAAAAGTATTAATTCTTGCGTGCTATACAGACAAAGCATACCATTCATAGAGAAGGAAAGGAGAGTGCAGAATGCAATCTTACAATCATAGCTAGGGTGTGGAGAAAGATCAACCTAATGCGAGATATCTCCATTCAAAAGTCTGATGGCAGCAGGGAAGAAGCTGATTTTTAAGTATAAGGTATTTGCATATGTGATTGCATTTATAAATGTATGGAGATATTTCCAATTAAGTATCACTGACAGTAATGTCTAGGCCAAGGTGGAGTCAGATTTGACCAATGGAACTGACTGAACAATTAAAAAAACAGACTTGGATTTTCTCTTTATATTTCAACCTCAAAAATCAAATCTTTTTTTTTCAATTTCATTTGCCATTAACTAAGTTTCTGGGTGGGATTTTATGGCCTTGTTCATCCCAAAACCATAAAATCACACCTGAGATCAACAGACTTTCCCATTGTCCGAGCCTTGCCCACTCCTATTCCTGCGGTGACCGGCATACAAGGAAGACCAAGCTGAACGAGGTTTGGGTTCAATTTAGTCAAAGTATTTTTCTCACTTTCCAAACTGGTCTTTTTACCAATAATCTGATATTCCGTGAATGTTGCAGAGGGGTTTTAAAACTGGAAATTAACTCAATCCTGCAAGGCAGCAATTTTCCAATCTTTGGCCTGGCTAAAACTAGCCAAAGTCAGCACTCCCGCAGTGTTGATCAACTATGTTTTTATACTATAGTTTAGAATTTATTAATATACTGAGTGATAGTCTTAACAAAATTCCATTTCAAGCATTGTTTTTAATTTAATAATTGCTGCCATAAAGCTGACAGCCTGAGTCATAGAGGTTTACAGCATTGAAACAGGCCCTTCGGCCCAACTTGTCCATGCCACCTTTTTTTTAAAATCTCGAAGCTAGTCCCAGTTGCCCACATTTGGCCCATATCCCTCTATACTCATCATACCCATGTAAGTATCTAAATGTTTTTTAAAAGATAAATTTGTATCCACCTCTACTACTACCTCTGGCAGCTTGTTCCAGACAGTCACCATCCTCTGTGTGAAAAAATTGCCTGTCTGGATGCTTTTGTATCTCTCCCCTCTCACCTTAAACCGATGCTCTCTAGTTTCAGACTCCCCTATCTTTGGAAAAAGAGATTGACTATCCAGCTGATCTGTGCCTCTCATTATTTTACAGACCTTTATAAGATCACCCCTCAGCCTCCTACGCTCCAGAGAAAAAAGTCCCAGTCTATCCAATCTCTCCTTATAACTCAATCCATCAAGTGCTGGTAGCATCCTAGTAAATCTTTTCTGCACTCTTTCTAGTTTAATAATATCCTTTTTGGTTTAATAATATCCGAGTAAAGATCTATTTCACTTCTCTATGACGAGAAGTGAAATCTTTATGGGCTGTCTGCAGATAGTTGGACATTTATCTGCTGGTCTCAGTGGAATCAAACCAGTTCTCAGTTACAACCAGAACTCATCACTAATACCCACCCACTCATAAAAGCATCAGTTTAGATTTTGTGATCAGGGGCAATCTCCGTTCTGGGCTCGGGACATCAATGTTGGGAACATGTCTGCATCCTGATCCCAAACTGCATGGGCTTGGACGCGCATTGAGACTTTGGAAGCAAAGAGTGCTAACAGGCCCAAAGTTGAGATGACCATCCAATTAGTTGTGATGGTCATGGGGAAAAGGCAGACACTGCATGCAGTAGGCCTGATTTAAAGGGAAAATGACAACCATTATTGTGACTAGGTCAGGATTCATGCCAGAGCAGCCCTCTATTTCACAGCTTCCTCCCTTGATGTTCTTTTGGATATGGTGGGAGAAAGGGAAAGTGTCCTGTTTTCCAAGAGTAGCAGGAGAAGATCAGCCAGCCAGACAAAGTAGGAATAGCTGAAAATGGCTCACACTGTGAGGACGATCTAGCTTCAGTGCTACAGAAATGTCAATAACCTGAAGCCTGATGATATGAATGCAAAGCCACATCTAGATGTGAGGAGGTCTCCAAGTCTGTGATCAGCAGCATACTCACACAAGCCAGGGCAGCCTAACAGTGCATGGTGATCCAGAACAAAGGAGAATGTAAGCCCAAGAACATTTTATTCTATTCTTTCATTTGGGCACTGCTGGCTTAGTCAGCATTTATTACCCATCTTACACCACTGCAGTCCATGTGGCGTGGGTACATGCACAGTGCTGTTGCCAGGGAGTTCCAGGATTTTGATCCAGCAACAGTGAAGGAATGGCAGTGTAGTTCCAAGCCAGGGTGGTGTGTGTCTAGGAGGGGAAGCTGCAGGTGGTGGTGTTCCCATGCAGCTGCTGCCCTTGTCCTTCTGCATGGTGGAGGTCAGAGGTTTGGAAGGTGCTGTTGAATGAACCTTGGTGCAGTGCATCTTATCGATGGTACTCGCTACTGCCAGTCTGCATCAGTGATAGAGGGAGTGAATGCTGAAGTTGGTGGATGGGGTGCCAATCGAGCTGGCTGCTTTGTCCTGAATGATGTTGAGCTTCTTAAGTGTTGCTGAAACTGTACTTGTCCAGTGAGAGCGTTACGGAGCAGTGAACCAAGCTCAGAACCCTCATGCTATTGTGACAGAGCCAACACTGAAGACAGTAACAGCTTATGTGATTGTACCACTAAAAATGGTGAGGGGATCAGCAGTGTCTTAACACTCTCACTCTGACCTTGCAGGGGTAAAAAAACATACAATGTGAGCGAATCATACAACCCCTACAGTGCAGAAGGAGGCCAGTCAGCCCATCAAGCCTGCACTGACCAAAATCCCACCCAGACACTATTCCTGTAACCCTACATACTTACCCTGTTAATCCCCTGACACTAGGGTCAATTTAGCATGGCCAATCCACCTAATCCACACATCTTTGGAGAGAGATGGCTTGGTCTGGTGATGAAATGTTCCAGCCTTTCTATTCTTACTTTCATGGCAGGGCTGCCCTTGAATTATTAAAGGTGACATTGTATATCAGAGTGGGCAATCTGGTGATAGGATTTTGTCTAAGAGAGGGTGAAACAATGTAAAATCTCCAGATCAGTGGGATGATGTACACTTCTCCCCGCTCAATATTATGCCAAAACATCAAATTTTGCGTCATGCTCCAGCCATACAACATCTGCAGTTGAATTCAGATCCCATGGTCATCCTTACACCCGATGCTCAGGTTCAGCCCCTTATCCTCATCTCTGTGCTCCCGCTGTACAGGGGCCAGAATCTGCTGTTGAAGATTCTCATCCCCATCACTACTCATCCCTATATCAAAATAGTTTATTTCCATCTCTATATCTGGCCTGGCTCTCTGTCCAATCGACTGTCAGGGCTCCCTGAACCCACCTGTTGTGCCCTGTGACACATGTAGACTCCCCAGGTGCCCCAGTACCCGCAGTCCAAATGCCAAGGAACTCTACTCATGGATGGTAAGTGTGTGCCATCTCTAAGCTTCCCTCCTTTTCTTTATTCATTCATGGGATTTGGGCATCACTGGCTGGCCAGCCTTCGTTGCCCATCTATAATTGTCCTTGGACTGAGTGGCTTGCGATAGACCATTTCAGAGAGCAGCTAAGAGTCAAATGCATCATTGTGGGTCTAGAGTCACATGTAGGCCAGACCAGGCAAGGACAGCAGATTTCCTTCCCAGAGGACATTAGTAAACCAGATGGATTTTTAGATGTGATACTTGAATCCATGGATTGGTTGAATCTACAAAGGGCTAATTTCTGGGGCTTTCCCTTTTTTGACTTAACATTAAAGCTAAACAATGAAGACAAAGTTGTGGTTATTTTAAGAGTAACCTGGAAAAGTGAGCAAACCTTTGATCTGCACTGCAACTTCAAACAATGTAAGGGCCACAAAAATCAGTTGGCTAAAATGATCAATTTTGAGAAAACCTCTTTGGGCCATCAAACATAGATGGTTCCCTTTGTTTATAGTGAGTGTTAGCGAAACACCCAATGTGGGTTATTTAAATCAGAAAGTATTTTCAACCGAGGTAAATGAGAGATTCCTGTCCAAGAGAGTCAAGTACCTGAATTTTTCTTCATTGTTGTACTTGAAATGAGGCAGAACTATGACTGAAAATGCAATAAAATTGATTAGTTAGAATTACCACTACCCTCTCTCCCTATCCTGAGCTTCAATTTCCTCCCTTGGCTTCCTCCTAGGATTGCAGATGTTCACTCCTTTACCTGCTACAGCAGTGGCCTTTCTAATTTCCTCATAGGAAAATAGGTCAGGGTTACAGCTGGGTCAGACGGCCTAGGAATTCCTGTCCCACCCTAGCTAGGAAAATTCTGACCAGAGACTCCAGCGTGTGTCACAAATATGTCCTGCAAGAGAGGAACACATGACAGTTAACTCAGAAAGAACTAGCTTGACAGTTTTCAGCTGGGACATAAGAACATCTGAAATAGGAGCAGGAGTAGGCCATCTAGCCCTTCGAGCCTGACCCACCATTCAATAAGATCATGGCTGATCTGAAGTGGATCAGTTCCACTTTCCCGCTTTCTCCCCATAACTCTTAATTCCCTGTCTATCAAAAACCTATCTGCCCGTGACTTAAATATATTTAGCGAGGTAGCCTCCACCACTTTAACGGGCAGAGAATTCCAAAGATTCACCACCTTTTGAGTGAAGAAGTTCCTCCTCAACTCTGTTCTAAACTGCGCCCCCCCCGCCCTTATCTTGAGGCTGTGCCCTCTAGTCCTGCTATCCTTTCTAAGCGGGACCTTCCCGATTTGGGTATAAATTGCGTTTTGTAAAATGAAGAAGTTTTGGGGGTCTGACAGAAACATGTCCTCTTTTCTTCATGCTCTCCCTCCTTCCTTTCGGCCCACCTCCAGCCCTTGTAGCCCCCGTGATGCCTTTTGTTTGTTTCTCGGCCTTTTCCTTTCCCTTTTGTTGACTCCGCATCATTGGAGGTGGGTTGGGCGTGTCATATATATGGCTAGGTTTTTGGGGTCAGACAGAGAGTGGACGTGTCCCTTTTTCTGAATGCTCTGCCTCTTTTCTTTCGGCCCATGTCCAACCCCTGTTGTCCCTTGTGATGCATTTTGTAAAATGAGGAAGTTGTTAGATTGCAATACAAAACCTCTTTCGTGCATGCTTCATTGGCTGTAAGGTGCTTTAAGGTATCCTTAGGTTGTGAAAGGTAGATAAATACAAGCCTTTCTTTCTCATTAACAAATTTCTGACATTCATGAATTGTCTTTGATATCTGCCTTCCTTAAAGAAGCTGAAGATATTTGATAGTACATGTGACATTACATAAGGCATTACATTCAAAAAGAACTTCTGTATTACGGCCACTGAATCACATTATTATTTAACTAGACATTGGGTGGTAAATATTTATTCCAGTTCATGATATTAGAACAATGTAGTTCACACACAGAAATGGCCAGCAATGTTAGAATCAAGAAGTAAAACTAATTCAAAACCCCACAAAATCAACCTTACCTATTTCTCGTTGCAGGGAATGTAGCAGTTCATATCAAGGAAATCGTTTTATTTATTTAGTGTCACAAGTAGGCTTACATTAACATTCAATAAAATTGTTGTGAAAATCCCCTAGTTACCAACTCCGACATCCATTTGGATACACGGAGGGAGAATTTAGTATGACCAATACATTGAGTCAGCACCAGCACATCTTTCCGACTGTGGGAGGAAACCAGAGCACCCGGAGAAAACCCATGCAGACACAGGGAGAACATGCAGACAGTGACCCAAGCCAGGAATCGAACCCAGGTCCCTGGCGCTGCAAGGCAACAGTGCTAACAATTCTGCCACCATGTCACCCGTGTGAGGCATGCTAGATGACCCTTATGTATTTTCTTAAATAAAAAGGACATATGTGCTTTACCTGAAGTATGAATGGCTAAACTGAGCTTTTGTAAGGAGACTACCCTAAAAAAAATCACTTGGCCTAAATTATCATTACAGTGTGATAACAAAGAAATAGATAAGGATAAAGAAGCCACTATACTAAAAAAGTCATTTTAAAAAGATGATTCTGAATAAATTTAGTAGTGATGGTTAAGCCTTTTTCAGTTGTGTTACAAGCCAGGAAACAATCATTTCTATAATTCTTTAATAAGGCAAGTGAGGTTTGAGGATCAGGATATCTTCAAAGTGCTGATTAAATGTTTACATCAGTTTCCACTAATAAAGATGATATTAAGAAGCTGACAGTGTTAAATAAGGGTACTGTCAAAATTAATTTAATCAACATTGATCCCTGGGAATATAAATAAGTCAGTTACAAGACAGACGCTGAAAAGTATTATGAGCAATTTATATGATCACTGAAAAATTTCAGTTGTCGTCAGGGAATCCCATGGATGACTTTAGGAAACCTGATACTTTTTTGAGGAAACGCACAAATCAAGGATGATGGCAATCCTGTAAATGGTACATACACTGATGCCCAGAAAGTCTTTGACAAAACTACTACATAGATGACAAATATAAAAATGATATAATTAGGAGTTATTGGTCAGATAAAGGACTAGTTGCAATCTTTTTGGGTAGAGAGTGACTTAATGGGGCTAGGTCTTTTTGGGACTGGCTTCTAAGTCTAATTCAGTGGTCATACATGTAAATATTTGTTGAGGATATTACTGAAACAATTCACAAACCTGCCGATGAAACTAAACACACTCGGAGTTTTGAATTTCCACCAAAACAATGGGGGCAAACTTGAGCCCCCCGCTCGCTGTCCGCAAGAATGGCAGCAGGGGCTCAAGATTCACTGAAACCCCAGAAGTCACGGACCTCACCAGCAAGATTGCGACTTTTGATTTTCACTGCCCCTCACCAGTGATGTAATCAGGTTCACGTCTATTGATATATATTTATATGTCATTATCCTGCCCTCTCCACCATATATTGATTTCCCCCCCACCACCAGATATTCAAACCACGCCAACGTCAAACAATTTAACCCAGACATGAATCTGGTGTGGGGATAATGGTGAATATTGACTTGAAGAGACTTGACTGTGGCCTAGCAATGTCCCTTGGCACTGCGCTTTGCCACAGTTTGGCACTGCCAGGTTGGCACCATGCCAACCTGGTAGTGACCACCTGGCAGTGCAAATTTGTGCCAGAGGACAGTGCCATGGTAAACCCCAGTGAGAACCTCATGGAGGAGCAAGGGTTTAATTATTTGTTGTGGTGGGGGAAGGGATCCGATGTTTGGGGAGAAGCGGAAGAAAGGGTGCCCCAATCAAACCAAACAATGATAAACCCAGAATGAAACCTGGTTTGGTAAATCCTGTAAGAAACTTCACAACACCAGGTTAAAGTCCAATAGGTTTATTTGGCAGCACAAGCCACAAGTTTTCGAAACACTGCCTTTTCATCAGGTAAGTGTGAGTTCTCTTCACAAACATGGCATATAAAGACACAAAGTCAATTTACAAGATAATGACTAGAATGCGAGTCTTTACAGGTAATCAAGTCTTAAAGATACAGACAATGTGAGTGGAGAGAGGGTTAAGCATAGGATGTGCATTGTCTGCAGTTGGTGAGATTTTGCAAGCCCAGGCTTGTAAAATCTGTGCTTAACTGGCTCACCAATCACATTGTCTGGATGATTCGAAGGGGCAGCACAGTGGCACAGTGGTTAGCACTGCTGCCTAATAGTGCCAAAGACCAAGGTTTGATTCCTGGTCACTGTGCGGAATCTGCACATTCTCCCTGTGTCAGCATGGGTTCCCTCCAGGTGCTCTGGTTTTCTCCCAAAGGCGTGCTGGCTTGGTGCATTGGCCATGTTAAATTCTCTCTTTCAGTGTACCTGAACAGGCGTCAAAAATGGTGACTGGGGGAATTTTCACAGTAACTTCACTACAGTGTTAATGTAAGCCTACTTGTGACACTAATAAATAAACGTCAACTTTAAACTGAATTTTTAAAATTCTCTGGGAAGAGATCCTGCAAACTGCAAGACATGGGTTGGGGGAAATCATGTGTTTTCTCTAAAATTAAAGTAATAGTGAGTCTAGAATGTAGTTTTTGGGCATCTTGAGGAGAAATAGCAAGAGAGCAGGAGCATCTGGTGAATGTTCAGAAGTCTGCCAGAAGAAAACGGTTTGAAACTGAGCCATCCCAAGCCTTGCTGTTGAGATAGTAGTGAATCTTCAGTGGGACTTTGTATCTGTAAGGGTATTGCTGGGAAGAAAGGAAAAATGTGAGTTTGAATTATTTTCTGGTATTTGTTTTGAATTTTTTTTGTCTAGTGCAATATAGTTTTTTTCTGGTTTCATATTCATTTTATTCTTTGTGTTAAAAGTACAGTGGTAGATTTCTTGTGAATGTGTTCAGTAACTGACCTCCATGGTTTTTTAATAAGAAACAAAGTTAGGATATACCACTGATGTGGAATGCCAGCGTTGGACTGGGGTAAGTACAGTAAGAAGTCTCACAACACCAGGTTAAAGTCCAACAGGTTTATTTGGTAGCATTGTTACTTCTCAGTCAGGAGTTCATTCATTCACTCTCCAGTTCAGAGACTAGAAAAGAAAATTAACCACATTCCCTAGTAATCTCAAATCTCACACACTCTTAACAGGCAGGCTATTACTCATTATAAGTGATATTAGCAAGAAAATGTTAAATGTGTTCAGGTGACTTTGCCTTGGAGGCAGTGGTGGCACAGTGGTTAGCACTGCTGCCTCACAGCACCAGCAACCTAAATTCAATTCCAGCTTCAGATGTGTGGAGTTTGTAAAATTGTGATAGTGATCGGGTCAAATATCTTTACTTTCCATTTGTCAGTAATTGTCATACATTAGGGAAAATCACATTCTTAATGCTAACACTTCTTTTTGGGTAGTACTGTAGCACAGTGGTTAGCACTGCTGCTGCACAGCTCCAAGGTCCTGGGTTCAATTCCTGGCTCGGGTCACTGTCTGTGTGGAGTTTGCACATTCTCCTCATGTCTGCGTGGGTTTCCTCTGGGTGCTCCGGTTTCCTCCCACAGTCCAAAGATGTGCAGGTTAGGTTGATTGGCCATGCTAAGAAATTGCCCCTTAGTGTCTAGGGATGCATAGGTTAGAGGGATTAGCGGGTATAATATGTAGGGATCTAGGGCTAGGGCCTGAGTGGGATTGTATTCGGTGCCGACTTGATGGGCTGAAGGGCCTTTTTCTGCACTGTAAGGTTCTATGATTCTATGACATTCGTCTGACTGCAACTTTAATAAAGATTTTAAAATGTTGGTTCAAAGTGGGTAAACACCACCGAGAAATGTTACATGAATGCATGAAGCTATTGTCTATCAACATATCCGAGAGTGATTTCTAGCCTGTAATAACCTTCAAACCTCTCTTCCAAATAATGTAACCTATTGTGCTGCAATGTTGTGTTGAGATCAGGGCATTGTTACATCAAACTCTCTGATAAGAGGCCCCAGTGTAGAAAAACCTGAGGCTGCATTACAAAAGGGAAGACATAAGTCTCTGCTAATCAAAATGAAACCTTGGCAAGCTTCATAATATATTTTCATCTATGATTTTTAGGAAAAGATCAGCTGTAACTGGTTGGGGGGGCAGGGGGATTCATTGTTCCAAAACCAAAAAAAGAGGCAGCATATGTTTTTGTTAATGAATATGCCATTTGGTCTCTGTAAGAATTGTGCACCCCCTTTACTTTTCGATTGCAACAGGGCTAATGGAACTTTTTAATTGAAAACACTGTAGAACTCTCTTTAAATCTGAATGTTTTATTACATTGCCCTTTCTTTTTAGAATTTACAACGGTGAAGCTGAAATTCACTGACAGATACTTTTTATTAGGAGTTTCACAGGGGCTGCCAAAAATAAATATAAAAGCTCTCCCACTCAGAACAATGGGAAACAGGCACATGCTAGCCTAAATCGGACTTAAAAGGGGGAGAAGAAAAGCAGCACTTGAAAACAAAGGGACACTATGTGACCAAAATCGTCATTATGAAAGTTTTGCTGGTTAAGTCGTCACACTTTAAAGGCTAGTTCTTAAAGGGGGAAAAAAACAAAAAATATGTTTTTCATTAATTTTAATTACATTTTGTGGTCATATATTCAACAACTGTACAGGGTCATAAAACTGAAACTGTACTTTCATAAACCATAGGAGAGTGGCTTGAGGTGTGCCTAGGGCCCCAACAAAGCAAATCCATTATATAAATTCTCATGTTCTCTCAAGGAAAGGCCCAATCCATAACTTCCAGCTTTAAAATCCTTTGAGTACCTCACATTTCCTAAGGATAATCTAAAAAGTGTTGCCTTGTAATTCTCTATCACCCTGAACGTAGGAAAAAAAGCTCATTACATATTGAATGAGAAGAAAAATATGGCTGATTTTCACATGCTTGCCTATCTTGGAAAATGGGACATCACTTTTGACCCAAGTAGGTAGTTGCAGATCCACTTGTCCAATTATATGCCACAATCAATTTAAAGTTTATTTTAATAGTATCGCAGTTAAACTTACATTAACACTGCAGTGAAGTTACTGTGAAAATCCCTGAGTCGCCACACGCTGGCACCAGTTCAGGAACACTGAGGGAGAATTTAGCATGGCCAATCCATCTAACCAGCACGCCTTTCAGACTGTGGTAGGAAACCAGAGCATCCAGAGGAAACCCACGCAGACACGGGGAAAATGTGCAGACTCTGCACAAACAGGGACCGAAGCTGGGAATCGAACTCGGATCTCTGGCGCTGTAAGGCGGCAGTGCTAACCACTGTGCCACAATGCCGCCCTTTAGGGAGTCGACTGAAGTCATTGCAAAAGGAAAATAAAACTGGGATATTTAAGGGAAGGTGATCCTCAACTTGGTGGGTCGAAGACTATATGACCCCAAGTCTCTTTGGCGTGATGAAGTAATTTGGCGATTGAAAGATAGGAACAATTGGGAAGCACTATTTCCAGACAATTGGATTCAATAGTTAGCTTGTAAAAAAAAGTGTGATTTTCATTTATAGTGTACATTGGGCAGACTGTTTAATCACAGTGACCTATTGGTTTAAATCTGATGATCCTGAGGAAAAACCAGCAGAGATAAACCATAATTTTCATAAACTGTTGAAGACTAATGCACCAGAGGACTGCGCAGTGGCAAATGTGATACCACTTTTCAGCTGAGGTAGACAACATTTAAGCCAGACAACATCGATAGATATTAGCCTTACTTCAGTGGTTAACAAGCTACAAAGCTAGGATTTTCTTCAGGAAAACTCAGTGATTGTAGTGGCAGTTGAGGGAAATGATGTTTTCCACCACAACTACCCACTAAAAGGCATTGGTCTGTATTTATTTCTGGGAAAGCCAGCAGTGACTTACAACATCAACCCTTTCTCATCCATTGCACTGCACATAACTGACAGTGAGTGAACACGGATTGATGGCCCTGTTATTTCCACTAGAGATTTAGAAGGAACTGTTCTTTGAAATGCTTTATTTACTATCACTCAGTAGTGGTGAAATTTAAAGTGAACACAGGAAAGTAAAACTATAGTCTTTGTGGAATAATAGATCTCCCAATGGGAACATATTGAATACTAATGGAAACTTGAAGCAGGAGTAGGCCATTCGGCCCTTCAAACCTAAATGTTATAGAGAGGGAGATGATGTGGCAATGGGAAAGACAAGATGGAGGTGAGAAGAGTGAGGCATCACAGAAGTTGTCTACTGCTTATTCATTGATATTTACTCAACAGGATTTAATGAATTAGAAGCAGGAGTAGGCCATTTGGCTTCTCGAATCCGTTCTGCCATTCAGTGAGATCTGATCTGATTGTGGCTTCAACTCCTTCCTGTGTCCCATAATCCTTGTTGATCTAAAATCTAACTTAGGCGTGAACCTATTCAATGACCTTGGCTTCTGGGAAAGAGAATTCCACAGACAAATGAGTCTCTGAAAGAAAGAACTTTTAATCATCTCAGTCTTAAATAGGAGACCCCTTATTTTTAAACCATGACCCTAATTCTAGATTTCACCACAAAGTGAAACATTCTTTCAGTATCCAACCTTTCGAGTCATCTCAGGATCTTAATGTTTCAATATGATTACTTTATATTCTTCTAAATTTCAATGGATATTGCCCAATCTGTTCAACTTTTCCTCATAAGATAACTCCATCATCCCAAAATTCAGTCACATGAAACTTCTCTAAATTGTTCTTAATGTCCTTACATAAGTAACAACACCAAAACTATGTTTTTATAAATATATAAAAAGGAAGAGGCTGGCTAGGGTGAACGTTGGTCCCTTAGCGGATGAGAAAGGGGACCTAGTGGTAGGGGATGGGGATATGGCTAAGGTCTTGAATAACTTTTTTGTTTCTGTCTTCACGGAGGAGGACGTGAATAATTTGCCGGGTGTTAGTGATGGAAAGGTGGTAGGACTGGAGGGTCTTAATGACATTACTGTTACTAGAGAGGTGGTGCGCGACAGACTGGAGGGGCTGATTGTGGACAAGTCCCCAGGACCGGATGGAATGCATCCGAGGGTTCTGAAAGAAATGGCGGAGGTGATAGTGGATGCCTTGGTGGTTATTTTCCAGACGTCGCTGGATTCCGGGGAAGTGCCGGAGGATTGGAAAACGGCTAATGTTACGCCGTTGTTTAAGAAGGGTGCCAGGCAAAAGGCGGGGAATTACAGGCCGGTTAGTTTAACGTCTGTGGTAGGTAAAATGTTAGAATCCGTCATTAAGGAGGAAATTGCGAGGCATCTTGAAGGGAATTGCTTGATAGGGCAGACGCAACACGGTTTCATTAAAGGGAAGTCGTGTCTGACAAATTTACTGGAGTTCTATGAGGATGTGTCTAGGGCGGTGGATAGAGGAGAGCCGGTGGATGTGGTCTTTCTGGATTTTCAGAAGGCGTTTGATAAGGTACCTCACAAGAGGTTACTGCAGAAGGTCAGAGGACATGGAGTTGGGGGTAGGGTGTTAGCGTGGATAGAGGATTGGTTGTCAAATAGGAGGCAGAGAGTGGGGGTCAATGGGTGCTATTCGGATTGGCGGTTGGTGACTAGTGGGGTGCCCCAGGGGTCGGTGCTGGGGCCTCAGCTATTTACCATTTATATAGATGATCTGGAGGAGGGAACCGAGTGTAGGGTGTCGAAATTTGCTGATGACACCAAGATTGGGGGAAAGGCAAATTGTGCGGAGGGTGTGGAGAGTCTGCAGAAGGATCTAGATAGGCTGGGCGAATGGGCCAGGAAATGGCAAATGGAATTTAATGTTGGCAAGTGTGAGGTGGTCCACTTTGGTAGGAAGAATGGTAGGAAGGACTATTACTTACGTGGCGAAAAACTGCAGCAGGCGACGGTGCAGAGGGACCTCGGGGTCCTTGTGCATGAGTCGCAAAAACCCAGCCTGCAGGTGCAGCAGGTGGTCAGGAAGGCGAATGGGATGCTGGCCTTCATAGCGAGGGGGATTGAATATAAAAGTAGGGAGGTCTTGCTGCAGCTGTATAGGGCATTGGTGAGGCCGCAGCTGGAGTACTGTGTGCAGTTTTGGGCGCCGCACCTGCGCAAGGATATTTTGGCCCTGGAGGGAGTGCAGAGGAGGTTTACTAGGCTGATACCGGAGTTGAGGGGGTTGAGCTATGAGGAGAGGCTGAATAAACTAGGCTTGTACTCGTTAGAGTTTAGAAGAATGAGGGGAGATCTCATTGAGACGTATAAGATGATGAATGGGATGGATAGGATAGAGGTGGAAAGACTCTTCCCGCTCAAAAAAGACAGTAGGACTAGGGGGCACAGCCTCAAGATAAAGGGGGGGCGGTTCAGAACGGAGTTGAGGAGGAACTTCTTCACTCAAAGGGTGGTGAATCTCTGGAATTCTCTGCCCGTTGAAGTGGTGGAGGCTGCCTCGCTAAATATTTTTAAGAAGCGGGTTGATGGGTTTTTGATAAGAGAGGGGATTAAGGGTTATGGGGAGAGGGCGGGAAAGTGGAACTGAGCCACGACAGATCAGCCATGATCTTATTGAATGGCGGGGCAGGCTCGAAGGGCCAGATGGCCTACTCCTGCTCCTATTTCTTATGTTCTTATGTTCTTATACACAATGCTCCAGATGCCTCTACTTTCTCAGGAGGCTAAGGAAATTTGGAATGTCCGCTACGACGCTCACCAATTTTTACAGATGTACCATAGAAAACTCCCTTTCCAGGTGCATTACAGCTTGGTATGGCTCCTGCTTTGACCAAGATCACAACTAACTACAAAGGGTTGTGAACGTAGTCCAGTGTATCACGCAAATCAACCTCCCATCCATTGACTCCGACTACATTTCCTGCTGCCTCGGAACAGCAGCCAGCATAATCAAGGACCCCAGGCATCCAGGAAATATTGTCTTCCATCTTCTTCTGTCAGGAAAAAGACACAAAAGTCAGAGATCACATACTAACCAACTCAAGAACAGTTTCTTCCTGCTGCCTTCAGACTTTTAAATGTTATATTAAGTTGATCTTTTTCTACACCCTAGCTATGACCGTAACACTACATTCTGCATCCTCTTTTTTCCTTCTCCCCTATGTACTCTATGAATGGTATACTTTGTCTGTATAGTGTGCAAGAAACAATGCTTTTCACTATATCCCAATACACGTGACAATAATAAATCAAATCAAAGGTGCGGTCTCACCTAGACCCGGTTTTGTTTGCAATAAAGGCTGACATTCCATTTGCCTAAGTTGCATGCTAATTCTTTTGATTCTTGTACCAGGACACCCAGGTCTCTCTGTAACATTGAGTTCTACAAACACTCTCCATTCAAGTAACATACTGCTTTTCTATTCTTCCTGCCAAAGTGGATAAGTCCACATTTTCCCATGTTATATTCCATCTGCCATTTTTTCCCCACTAATTTAACCTATCTAACACCCTTTATTTCTTAATAAAAGCAAGTTACTGCGGAAGCTATAATCTGAAACCAAGAGAGAAAATGCTGGAAGATCTCAGCAGGTCTGGTAGCATCTATAAGGAGAGAAAACAGCTGACATTTTGAGTCCAGATGACCCTTTGTCAAAGCTGACAAAGAGCTTTAACAAAGGGCCATCTGGGCTTGAAACATCAGCTCTATTCTCTCCTTACAGATGCTGTCAGACCTGCTAAGAATTTCCAGCATTTTCTCTTTTGGTCTCTTTATCTGTTTATGTCCTCTTGACAATTTACTTTCCTAACTATTTTTGTGTCATCGGAAAAGTTAGCTATCATACATTCAGTCTACTCATCCAAGTTATTGATATAGCTTGTAAATAGTTGAGGCCTCAACACTGATCCCTCTGGTACTCCACTAGTAACAGCTCACAAATCCAAAAATGAAACATTTATCCCTACTTTGTGCTTTCTAATAGCTAACCAATCTTCCATCAATGCTAATATTGTACCACCTGCACCATGAACCCTTAGTTTTTGCACTAACCTTTGATGTGGCACTGTGGTGATTGTCACTCCAAGGATCAATCTACAGACTGAGAGTCTCATAACCTTTGGAATCAATCAGGGAGCAAGGAGAGGGAATCACTCTGGGCTTCTGTACTTAGAGTCATCTTGGAAGCTAATTGCAGCCACAAGGATACAAGCCTCTGCATAGTTTAAACCTGTAAATAAGTGAGTTGTGTTTTCCCTAAACTAGTGATAAGCATTTTTACATTTGATTTTCTTGATTTATTATTGTCACACAGAACCATAGAATTCCCTACGGTGCAGGAGGAGGCCATTTGGCCCATTGAGCCTGCTCCGACATGTATTGGTTTTTAGTGAAAAGAATTGTTTCTTGCCAGTTACAGACAAAACATACCATTTATTGAGTACATAGGGGAGAAGGAAAGGAGAGGGTGCAGAATATAATGTTGCAGTTACAGACACCTTACTGAATTTCTTTTGGAAATTCAAGCATACCATATCTACAGGTGGCCCTTTATCCAGCTTGCTTGTTATTTCCTCAAGGAATTCTAAATAAATGTGGCTATGATTGTTTTCCCTTTCACAAAACCATATTGACTTTCTCTGATTGTATTTTGAATTTCTAAATGTACTGGTATTACCTTCTTCATAATAGATTCTAGCATTTTCCCTATGACAGACGTTAGCCTAACCAATCTATAACTTCCTGCTTTCTGTCCCCCTCTATCTTGAATAGAGATGTTACGTTAGCGATTCTCCAATCTGCTAGAATGTTCCAGAATCTTGGAAGATCACAACCAATGCATCTATTATCTCTGCAGCCAATTCTTTTAAGACTTCAAAATGCAAGCCATCACTTCCTAGAATTATCAGCCTTTAGTTCTAATAGTTTTTCCAGTACTTATTCCTTAGTGATTGTGATTGTTTTAAGTTCCTCCCTCTCTTTTACCTTTCGATTTTCAAATTTTTTGGGGGTGCTTTTTGTGTCTTCCATAGTGAAGGCAGACACAAAATATTTGTTCAACACTTCTGCCTTTTCCCAGTCTCACCCTCTCAGGGACCAACACTTACTCTTTTCCTACTTAAATACATGTAGAATGTTTTACTATCTATTCTTCTATTTTTAGCTAGCTCAAACTCTAATTTCTCCCTTTTTTAAGTCATTCTTTGGCTAATTTTGTCCTCATCCCCTTGTAATTGTCTTTATTTAGGTTTATGACACTAGTCTTAAAACCATCCTTCTCACCCTCAAACTTAATGTTCAATTCTTTCATGTTATGATCACTCTTGCCAAGAGCATCCTTTACTAGGAGGTGATTAATTAATTCTGTTTCATTACACATTACAGTTCTAAAATAGCCTGCTCACTTGTTGGCACGAGAGCATATGGCTCTAACGAAAGTGTCCCAAATATACTGAATTAATTCACTTTTCAAGTTGATTCAACCAACTTATATGACGATTAAAATAACCCCAATGGATTACTAGCTAAGGAATTCATATCTGCACTTCCCAAGCCAACAAGACTGCATGTGCCTTCACCCATAAAGTCTGTTAGATTAACAACTTACATTAGCAAGGTGCTATAAAAGTTACCACAACATTGAATATTAATGCAATCAGGTCCTTGTCGGCTACCTTGAGTGATGTCAGTCAAAGCAGTTGTGTACCACAGTGGCTGCTGGTGTCCTATAAGGCAATCATCTCCATTCATCATACTCTCAATGGGCACTGCAAAGGAAGTTAGTCTTTTATAAATGGCAGGGTTCCTCCAGAGACAGGATGCCATTGGTCACACTCATTGAACGTTGAAGGCTCCATTTGGGAACCACCTCAATTATTGATCCAAAACACGATCTGGCTTATTGGCGATTAGAGATTTGCCTCACAGTTCTGATTAATCCATATTCAGAAAGTGTAATAAATCCTTGAAACTATTCCAATTGCTGTTGAACAGTAAATTGGAATACTCAAATACTGGCCAGAACTGACTGGACCAGGCCAGATGTGGATTATACTTTGCCCGATTTTAACCTCTATTGAAATTAATCAAAAGTGAAATCAGGTGAAGTTTAGTACAGGTGACCATTCCAATCAGTTTCCTACCATTAGGTTAAAATGATCATCCTTGCTTCAGGTGCCTTGACAGATTTGGTGATAACCAGCTGTACCAAGTATAATGACCAGGAGTAATAACCAGGAGAATCGGGAATAATTGTGGCCAGCTGTAAGCTGCATAACAATGCAATTCAGAAGGGCTTAGATGTGGAAAAGAATGATGAAGAGGAAGAAGGAACAAGCCCACCATTCCTGGATAATGATGTGGTTACCCAGGGGGGAGATGAGGTGTTTCACAAAAATACGTTGCCTGCAGCTAAAGGGAGATGGCAGGAAATGATTTCCAACTGCTTTCAATAAAGCTAACTCCTGTAAAACAGCTAAGACTACATCCCCCAGATAAGCCCACTGTGCTGGCCAGTTATGAATAGCATTCTCTAAACCTTCTAAACTTTGTGCCTTTAAAGGGTTAGCCAGCTTCCTCACTGTATGGCCAGTGCAGCAGATATTCACACACTGCGACTGAAACTAAACAGACGCACATACTTTTGGCTGAAATTGTGCATATTATTACTGTTAATTTCTATTGCTTCTTACACCACAATGTTTTCTACATTAGGACATCAAAAGAACTTCATTGGCTGTAAAGAGCTTTGGAATGTCCTGCGGTTGTGAAAGGCACTATAAAAATGCAATTCTTTCTCTTTAACTCTTCTATCTGTACTTGTTCTCCTAATCTCTTAATCTCCACGCTGGCACAGAGTGGTGGCTTCTGGTTGAGACTGGCTGGCTGGAACATTCTGCTGGAGCCTCCAAGGACTGGGGTACAGTGGCTAGGGTGCCACCATGGCACAATGGTTAGCACTGCTGCCTCACAGCCCCAGGGACCTGGGTTCAAGTCCCAGTTTAGGTCACTGTCTGTGCGGAGACTGCAAGTCCTCCTTGTGTCTGCATGGTTTTCCTCCGAGTGCTCCAGTTTCCTTCCATGGTTCGAAAGAAGTGTTGGTTGGGTGCATTGATTATGCTAAATTCTCCCTCAGTGTACCCGCTGGAACATGCCTACTGGTGACTTTCATGGTAATTTCACTGCAGTGTCAATGTAAGCCTACTTGTGACACTATTAAATAACCTCACTAAAGCTGATGTGCCTGGAGGGTCCATTCTGGCTAAATCTCTTTGCATCTGCAAGGGGTGCCAGATTCAGATGTAGCTGCCTTGTGCTAGTGTCATTGGGGCCAAAAGTGAGAGACTTGAGACATTGGGCCCAATCTTACCATTTTGACTCTACGTGCTGAATCGAGGTGCAATTCAGATCCGACTTGGAAAACTGCGCTCAGGCGCCCCCACACGCACTCAACCTGAAAAAAAAATCGCAAGTCTGAATCGCACTTGGGCAGGGCATATCGTACCCGAAACGCTGCAGCTCTGATCGAAGCTTTGAACTGCGCTCCCCTGTCACATCACACCCTGGCTGCAAAAAGCAGATAAAGCAGCCCAGGACCAAAAAGCGGGAGCGGTGGCCCTCACAGACATTGCCCTACCGCTACAACATAACTGTCCCCTTATCCACCCACTCCGCGCCCCCCCACCCCGACTACCCAGACCAATCGCGACCCTCTATCCTTCCCCCCTACAGAGTGCAGCAGTCTCCCCATGACCCTTTGCCCATTCCCCTCCCCCCCCCACCAGAGATCCAGCTGGCCTCCTCCTCCCCACCCCCCACCCAAGAATGATTGGGCCTCCCTCCTCCCTCCCTCACCAGAGAATGATCCGCCCCCCCCCCCCCCCTCACCCACTGCTCCCCCCCTCCCACCATCCCACCAGAAATGATCGGGCTTCCGCCCCGCTCCCCACCCCTCCCCACCACCCCCACCCCCGCCACCAGAGAGTGATCTGGTCTCCTCCTCCCCCCCCCCCCTCACCAGAGAATGATCTGGGCCCCCCTCCCTCTCGCCCCCTCCCCCCTAGACCGATTTGAGTCAGACAGCTATTGGAAGCTCTGATCTTACCTCTTCAGAAGCTGGAGCACCCGAAACAGACCTTTGTCGAGTATGTGTTTCGCAGCGAATCTGGTTGCATGAACGCGATGGTAAAGGGGGAAATGCTGGTAAAGTTGGGCCGGCAGCCCATTAATTCAATTTAAATGCATGCAAATTTTTGGGCCTTGGTAAAGTGGGCATCTGCGAGGACACGCAGATGCAGGCACAGATCGTACTAAGTGCCTCATGCATGACTTTACCAAGCTTTCAAGCCTGTTTTCGGGCACAACACAGTGGTAAAATCAGGCCTATTATGTTAACACTCTTTTAGTCCCCTGGAGTTGTGTGCAAGATCCTCTAAAGGGCAGGCAGAATAGCCTCAATTAAATCCTACCTCTAGCACTGCCTAAAGGCATCTATAGAAGCAATGATAGTTACAGTTCTGAAAATCACCACTATCAGGGGATCTGCCACCTGAGTAAAGTTAAAGTTTATTTACTAGTCACAAGTAGGCTTATCTTAACACTGCAATGAGTTGCCACAGTACAGCACCTGTTTGGATTCACTGAGGGAGAATTTTAGCATGACCAATTCACCTAACCTGCACATCTTTGGAGTGTGGGAGGAAACCGGAGCCCCCAGAGGAAACCCATGCAGTGACCCAAGCCAGGAATCGAACCCGGGTCTCTGATGCTGTGAGGCATCAGTGCTAACCACTGTGCCACCGCCTTGTTGCCACAGATCGCTCCTGAATTGTTCCACACTGCAGGATGGCCCACAAATCCCGCTTCACTCCCTTTATGGCACGGCAGTAACAAATAGTGGATTCCTCCAACCTGTGCACTATTTGAACTACAGTCTCTACTTTCCAGACAGGACATTGATGCTTCGTTATCATCTTTTATTTGAAAACAATGCAGCTCAGATCAGAGGCCCCTCGACTTCTCAGCTTAAGGCAGCCCTTTCTTCCTCTTCCAGTCAGTTATAAATAACTCTTTCCCTTCTGCTCATGATTAATTATTAATTAGATTAGTGAATGTATTTGGCCTGTTACTGAATGAGGTAAGACCCCCGATGATACTGGTGAGGCTGGTGCAGGAGGGCCAAGCTGGATGTACTAGGCCTCTCTTAGGACCAGTCATCCCAGCAGCATCTAGAAAAATCATGATAGGAGATTTTACAATTAAGATGAAAGTAATTGAATATAGTAATGTGATGAGTGTACTGAATATAATAATGAGTGTAACTGGATATAGGCAATCCCTGCTATTGCCACCATAAGACATAGGAACAGAATTAGGCCATTCAGCCCATTGAGTCTGCTCTGTCATTCAATCATGCCTGATATGCTTCACAACCCCAATCTCCCGTCTTTTCCCCATAACGTTTGATCCCCTTAGCAATCAAGAACTATCTATCCCCATCTCAAATACACTCAATAACCTGGCCTCCCCAGCCTCTGTGACATGAATTCCATAGATTTACTACCCTGTAGCTAAAGAAATTCCTCCTCATCTTAGTTCTGAAGGGTCGTCCCTCATCCCAGCAGCTTGCCTCCAACATTTGCTGGTTGCTATTTGCATAAATTGAAACACTTTATTCTGTATCTGACATTAAGGGCTGTATTTTCCTTGGCCCTTTGGTGGCAGGCTTAAAGACAGAAGTGTGTGGAGAAAACAGGAGGGATTCACATCAGGATAACTGGCTGACACAATCCCAATACTGGGAAGCTTACTCAGAGAAGGACTGGGAAGCAGCTCACGTGTCTGCTCCACAAAGCCTGGCAGCCGATTAACCTTGTTAAGGCCCAAGTAAGGGACAGATTTGCTATTGCATTGGCACTTTGCTGGTGGCACGAGCAGGCTCCCCATGTGTGTGGGGTCCCTTCAGCAGGTTGGGAGGCCATTGGAACTAGAGGCTCCATAACCGCATGAGGTGGTTGGCGGTGCGGGGGGGGAAGTGTTAGCGACAGAAGCAATTCCTCCAGGGGGGTTTACACTCCAGGCTTCAAGGTGTCCAAAAGCCCTTGATACAATTATTTCTTTTATTTGCATCCTCTTCTCTAAGGAGGTACACTTGTCGTTTCTGACCTGCCTCAGAGACCCTCACCTCTCCTTTTGTGGCTGCTAAGATGCTGATTCAGTCTGGTTGCTGTGATGCAAGCGTGGAGGTGGCTAATTCTGAGAGTGAGGAGATTGTGCCAGCAGTCTCATTGGCAGCAAGTGGGGTCTCAGAAGATCCATGTTTGATCCTGATATTGGGGTTCTGAAGCCCTGGGGAAAAACAATTAGCCCTAAGGATTTAATGGTCGCTGTTCTTCCCTCTGTGGATCCTTGACACTGATTACAATCAGTATTTCTCTTTGCAAGAACAGTGTAAGTTAAGAACAGCCTTTGGGTTGGCATATTTATACTCACCCAGGCGTCTGCAGCAATTGCAATGTGAGGATGTTTAAGGTCAAGGCAAGCAGCCATCTATTCCATTTGGGACCTACTGACGGAAGCTGGTCACAAACACCAAGGTAAGACACAATGGAATGATGGGAAAGATACAGATGCTTCAAGCCGGAAGTTGGGAAAGGGGTGTGTGTAATGTATAATGTGAATGTTGGAAATTGTAAATTTCAGAGTGGGGGCAGGAGGCTGTAAGTTGATAATGACACCCCTACATAGTCCAGGAATTCAATAGGGTTAATGTATACTGTGGCTTCACTGCAGAAACACTCCATGGCTTCATGGTTAAACTAAATAATACGTACCTTTCCGCTGGCAACCACATCCAAATCATGAGATTAGAATGCGATTGCGTTACCCATTGCCATGATTGTTGCTTCTCATCCACTGGTGAGAATCTGTGTCACTGTTTACAATGCACAACTTCACAGGAGCTATTATCAAAGCAGAAGCAACAGGGACATTTTTCAAGTGAGATTACTGATATAGACTCTGGCCATACCTTGACACTCACTGCTGCAGGTGATGGAATGGTTCACTTTAATACCCTGGAATCTTTCACAATTTGTGCAATCAGGATAGTACCTGTCCCAAACGTGTCAGAAAGCCTTTCAAAAACACTGTTGCTAATGAAGATACACCTCCAGGAATAACAGGAAGGTGGTGCAACAACCATAACTCAGTTGGTACATTCTCACCTCAAGTCATGTGGTTCTGGCTTCAAAAAGTAAACTTTCTTTATTAGTTACAAGTAGGCCTACATTCACATGAAGTTACTGTGAAAATCCCCTAGTTGCCACACTCCGGCACCTGTTTGAGTACACAGAGGAGAATCTTAGCATGGCCAATGCACCTAACCAGCATGTCTTTGAACTATAGGAGGAAACTGAAGCATGTGGAAGAATCCCACGCAGATGCAGGGAGAATGTAGACTCCGCACTGACAATGACCCAAGCCGGGAATCGAACCCAGGTCCCTGCCGCTGTGAGGCAGCAGTGTTCACCACTGTGCTACCTCAACCAAGGGCTTGGGCACAAAAATCCACGCTGACACTCCAGTGCAGCACTGAGGGTATCTGGCACTCCAGTGCAGCACTGAGGGTATGCTGCACTGTCTGAGGTGCTGTCTTTCAGAGGACACGTTAAACTGAGAGCTGATCTACCTGCTTGGATGGATGTACAAGATCCCACAACACTATTTTGAAGAAAAGCAGGGGGAAGTTGTCCCTGGTGTTCTCGTCAATATTTATCTTTTAATCAATGTCACTAGTCATGATCAGATTGCTGTTTGTGGGAGTTTATTGGGTACAAATTAGCTGCTGCATTTTCTGTATGAGAACAGAAGGTAAAATTTTTACCAAAAAATGACAGCGTTGTTTCTGGCGAGAAAACCAGCATGTTTCTCGCCACAGAAACAGGTCAGCTTTCTCTCCAGGTTTTACTGCCAAAAAAAATCAAGGGGGCATGTTTCATACCCATCATGCAAGGGGTGGGGCCTAAACACGGCAGCGAAGCCCAGCTGCATTGAGATCACAATGTCATCTTTAAAGGGCGCCCCGCTCAGAACCACCCACTCCCAACCCAGCACAAAGATCTCAGAGACTCCTTCCCACCCCCAGTCGGAGTCGGCATTCCACACCAACCCCTCCCCCAGTCCAATTACTGGCCCATCCCCTGTCAATCATTGGCACTTTCCCCGCCTCCCCCATGACCATCCACCCTGCCTCCCCCTCCCACTGCTCTGATCATTATTATTTTGATTTTGTCACCATGCACAACCTTTGCGCCATTGTATTCTAACACTCCTAAGGTGGCAACTGAGAGCTTGATGTCTGAAATATAGGCAGTTATTGCCGAATGCTTGGGGGGGCGGGGGGGGGGGGGTGGAATTCTCCCAATTTCGCTCTAAGGAGGCAACCTTACCATAAAAAATTCTGAGTGCTGAACAAGCTTGAAAACAGGAGAAAATCATACAAATTTTTTGGGCCAGTTCCCAGCTACTTACAGTACTTAGTTGAAGAAAGAACCACAACGTGATTCTCACCAGCTGTAGGAGCGAGCAAACTTAAATTCACCGGGAAGCCAGCTGCTGTGCTTTAGGAATGCCATTGTGCAGGTGCTCCCAGTGCACACCCAATATACACAGTGTACTGGGAGATTTCCTGTCACTTCCACCCCGTACACAGACATCATGACACACCGCCAATCGCTCCCTCTGCCAGGTCACTTTAATCTCCATGACCACTAATCCCCTGGCAGTCTTTTAAATCACAGGAGCACTCCATTCTGCATCAGGGATTTCCCTTTCAATCTGTCAGAAGCTGCAGGTATGAGCAGGCCCCTTTGACAGACAGGAGATGTCAATTTCATTGGAGGCAGTGAGGAAACCCATTCACCAGAGCTATTTACTCAGCCCCAATCTATCCTCACAGCTTTTAGTTGAAGTCCTTCATTCCTGAATGCATCTCAAGTATCCCACTGTTCCTAACTGCAATGTTTACAAAGATTTTAAGCCTGATTGACAGCTGTGGTTTTCAAAGGGGATAAGTGGTTTCATTTCCTCTTTTTCAGTTTATCTAAGTTGAGCTGTAGGAAAGGTTCATATTAAACTCAGTTTCATCCTCATTCTTGACATGTGCACTGGATGAAATTCTTCAAAGGTGCCATGGTCCAGTTTCTTCAGCTTCAGCCTGGACTTCAATGGCATAACATCTTGGGCAGGTCTATGATGCAGTTTTATATTCTTGCATGGCAAGTGGCCAATCTGAAATTACTAAAGTGCCAACACCAGGAACCTATCCTCCTAATCAGTTAGAATTAATAAAAACAGGCCTCTTGTCCATCGTTGTTTCCCTACAACTAGTTTGGACCAGACTAAAACCCACTTCAAAAACAGGAAAGCAGTTTATTGTGTAAGGAGCTTGAGAATGAACTTTGGCAAAGATCTAGGAAGCCATTCTTGAACTTATCAGCTTTTGCCATTTTGGTAATCAGGAAGTTAGATAACCTCTTATGTTATCGCGTTAAAAATAAATCATTAACAAATGGTGTAAAAAGAAATCTGATTATTGTTGAAATGAGAATTTGATAAAAGATGTCAATTATAAGCACTTTAAAAAAAATTCTCTAGAAAAATATAGAATACTGCAACTTGCATCATGTTTTCCTGTCTGCTTCTGTCTGTTTTATTTTGTATGGATTTGCATTTAAAGAGAAAATCAAAGGTCAAACGGGGTGTAGGGGCACTCTTCCGAGGTCAGAATTGTTGGGAAAATGTAGGAACTTTATTCAACAATAAATACTTTAACGCTCCCGCTGAATGTACAAAGTGGGAAAAGAAACTAAAGTATGCTTCTTAAGTCCACATAATGTCCCACAGTACTTCATGATCAATTAGTTACTTTTCAAATGCATTAGCAGTTATGCTGGCAAACACAGCAGACATATTGTTCAGCGTTAATCCATAAATAGAATGGAAAGAATGAAAAGATAAGCTGTTTTTCATCGTTTGGTTGAGGAATGTGTTGGTAAGGACACCCGGTGAACTCTCCCTACTGCTCATGCATCTATTATATTTGCCTGAGTTAGCAGATGTCTCACTGCAAAGCTATCACCTGTAACAGAATGGTACTTCCTCAGTACTGCACTGAATTGTCAGCTTAGATTATGTCATCGAGTACATGAGCAAGGCTTGAATGTACAGCCTTCTGGCACAGACAAAAGTCCATCAATTGAGCCACGTTGACATTTGAATTAAATGGTCCAACGCCAGATTACATAGAAAATGTGACATGGGACCGGCCATTCGGCCCTACCAGCCTACTTTGGTGTTTGTATTTCACTCAAGCCTCCTCTTTCCTTATCTAAATTAACCATCATAATCATCCTTTCTCCTCAATGCAGGTCTGTTTTCCCCTTATACGAATCCATGGTATTCACTTCAACCATTCCTTGCAATAGAGGGTTCCAAAATCTCATCACTTTTTCAATAAAGAAGTTTCTTCTGAATTTCCTATTGGATTGCTTGGTGACTCTTACATCGATAGAGTCTAGTTTTTGCGTTTCCTCACAAGAGGAAATATTCCCTTTCTATCTATCCTATCAAAACCTTTCATAATTGTAAAAACTCTGTCACCCTCAGCTTATTTTTGCAAGGGACATAGCCTGTCAATTCTTCCCTCATACATTCACTCATGCATTTCTGAAATCATCCTTGTAAATCTCTGCATCCCCAGTATATTTTCCCTGAGATAAGTAACCAAAGCTGTTCACAGTCATTCTTTAAATGATATCAGGACAATAGGGAAAACTTATATGGAACAGTAACAGCCAAACATTGTCTACAGAATCATTAGATGATGATTGTAATTGAAGTATGTGCAAGCCTTATGGAAATTAGGAAGACCTTTTTTTTGAAAAGAGAAGTTATATTAAGCTTTCATGAGAGCTCTGTGCTCAAACTGCACAATGCTAGTCAAGTTAAAATTGGTAATAGAGATGAGTTTTAAAATGCTCCACTATGATATTTCATCCCAGAAATGGTACAGGATTAAAGAAACCATGCCCAAAGTGGACCAAAAGACGATGATGTGGATATGCCGGCGTTGGACTGGAGTAAACACAGTAAAAAGCCTGACAACACCAGGTTTAAGTCCAACCGATTTATTTGATAGCAAACTCACTAGCTTTTGGGGTTAGACCCTTCGTCAGGTGAATGGAGACGAAGGGACTAACCCCGAAAGCTAGTGAGTTTACTATCAAATAAATCGATTGGACTTAAACCTGGTGTTGCCAGAAGACAATGGCCAGCTCACGTCCACTTTATTACACCAGAAATGATATCTGGAAACCTTATCTGGAAATGACCAAGGAAAACATCCTCCACAAGCTTTGGACAGGGCTCCAGAGAGATCGGCGGTCAATCTATACCATTGGGACAACACTGCAAATGACTGCCAAGTTCACTGACAATGCCCTCACACCGCCTTCTCAGATGAGCAAGAATGTTAATAGTAGGAAAAAGATCAAGTTTACAAAGCTTCCTATAACACAGAGAACTCAGTTATGAACGCCAAACAGAGATATGCTGGCCCACTCATAAGACTTGAACATTAAATAAGAATTTATTTCCAGTACCAAATTTCTCAGCCAATTCCTTACAGATCAAAACAATTAGTAAAGAACATAACCTGCGTGTAAATGAATACTTCATTTCTGGGGTGGTGGGGGGGTGCGGTGAAGTAATATATATCTGCATTCAAGGACATCAAATCTTTAACAGGAAACAAGAGTGATCCCAACATTTTTTTAATGGTGCAAACATGTAAGAGACATGATTGAAATCCAAGTAGAACATTTCTTCACAAATATGTTGTGCATTTGTTGGGTTAACTGGAACATGGAACAAAATGCTTTTGACCACAATTTCACAACAACCAGCGTATGGAATGCCTCCCACAGCACAGTCTCTAATTTGCCCAGCATAGCTCTGTGCTCAGGAGGGAATTTCTTGTGATCAACGCCTATATCATCTTTTATCACATGGTGCACTTTCTCAGTCTCTCCACTCTTAACTAAACACATTCGTACGTACGCTTCATGCCTTGGAAACAGCCACACAAATACTGGCATAAGGTACTGTGTGCTAGATAATGGTGCCATCTAGTGCAAGAGGATAGACCCTGCATCCCAAGAAGCTATTGCCAAACTCAATATAAGAACATAAGAAATAGGAGCAGGAGTAGGCCATCCAGCCCTTCAAGCCTGCCCCACCATTCAATAAGATCATGGCTGATCTGTCGTGGCTCAGTTCCACATTCCTGCCCTCTCCCCATAACCCTTAATCCCCTCTCTTATCAAAAACCCATCAACCCGCGTCTTAAAAATATTTAGCGAGGCAGCCTCCACCACTTCAACAGGCAGAGAATTCCAGAGATTCACCACCCTTTGAGTGAAGAAGTTCCTCCTCAACTCTGTTCTAAACCGCCCCCCCTTTATCTTGAGGCTGTGCCCCCTAGTCCTACTGTCCTTTCTGAGCGGAAATAGTCTATCCACCTCTATCCTATCCATCCCATTCATCATCTTATACGTCTCAATGAGATCTCCCCTCATTCTTCTAAACTCTAACGAGTACAAGCCTAGTTTATTCAGCCTCTCCTCATAGCTCAACCCCCTCAACTCCGGTATCAGCCTAGTAAACCTCCTCTGCACTCCCTCCCAGGCCAAAATATCCTTGCGTAAGTGCGGCGACCAAAACTGCACACAGTACTCCAGCTGCGGCCTCACCAGTGCCCTGTACAGTTGCAGCAAGACCTCTCTACTTTTATATTCAATCCCCCTCGCTATGAAGGCCAGCATCCCATTAGCCTTCCTGACCACCTGCTGCACCTGCAGGCACTTTCACACAAAAACACATTTTAAAAATGAACTGAATTACAGAATAATACCAAAACACCAGTAAAAATTCTGGACATTTTAAAATATATAGGAATAAAAATACAATTAGATTTATTCAGTCAGCCTTGATTCAGCAGTAGCATTCACGGATGGGATTCTTCGGCCACGCTCAACAGAAAACCAAAGATTCCTGCCCAACTTCAATGGACCTTCCATTCCCACTGCCCCTCCCCTCCCCCCCCACCCCCCAACCTCGCCTGTTAGAATTCCAATGGCGGGTGGGATGGGAGAATTTCAGCCCATATCTCTGAGCCAGAAAGTCAAGGGTGGAAATCCCACCCCATGATATAGGGGGAGCACATCAAGCAGTGGATATTCTAGTACAGAACCTAAGGTCTGAGCATGGTTGGAGGTCCCAATTTTCAAATCAGATGTTAAACATAGGTTCTGTAAACCATCTCATGTGCATATAAAATATGCTGGCCAAAATGCATTCCTCAATAAACACCATCTGAACAGATTAATTGATCATACATCTCTTGGTTTGTTTGTGGGATCTTGCAGTGTGTAAAATGACTGCTGCATTCATCTACCACACAGAAGTAATTCGTTGACTGTAGAGCACTTTGGAGCATCTCAAATACTAAAAAAGGTATACGTTTCAAGTGTTGTGTGGGCAAAAATAAAAAGGAATTTAAATTCTGCAGTCCAGATAAACATACTGTGCTTGAATTCAACCACTTGCTGTGTAAGCCTGCCCAGATACTTCTCTCCACACACAGAAAATAACACAAAGTTCCAGCCCCAAACTTTATTCACACACACTTCTGCACAATAAAAACGCGCCAAAAATCTCCAACTTGTGGTTGAATCCATACAACAGTTTAGTAAGCGACATTTTCTACTGACCTAAAACCTGTGCATGATGCCTTGGAGCCTATTAAGAACAGTTATAATTGTGAGGTTAAATTTAATAAGCTGACAAGTATGCAAGCAGTGGTAGTCAGTCGCACCGACACACAACAGTCCTGCTTATTCCTGTAATTAGAAAACATTCTTGCTTGATAAGAGTAGAGGGTGACTACATCACCAGAATGAGGAATCTGACATCTGACCAGCAATTTCCAAGACACAAGTGAAAAGTGCAACTCATGAGCTTATGCATTATGTAACTATAACCAACTAACTCGAATACATGTTTATTTAAACGGAAACGCAATTGATACAAAACCTTTATTTGAAGAGGAACAGAAGTATACTATAATTTTTTTTAATGCTTTAGTGTCACAAGTAGGTTTACATTAATTACTGCAATTAAGTTACTGTGTAAATCCCCTAGTCGCCACACTCCAACACCTGTTCAGGTACACTGAGGGAGAATTTAGCATGGCCATTGCACCTACTCAACGCATCCTTCAGCCAGTGAGAGGAAACCAGAGCACCTGGAGGAACCCACACAGACACAGGGAGAATATGCAGACAAATTTTCTCCATGTCTGCATGGGTTTTCTCTGAGTGTTTTGGTTTCCTCCTACAATCCAAAGATGTCCAGTTTAGGATGACTGACCATGTTGAAATGCCCATTAGTGCCCCAATATGTCTAGGGGAATTAGCAGAGTAAATACACAGGGTTATGGGAATAGGACCTCGGTCAGGTGCTCTGGCAGAGAGTTAGTGTAGACTCGAGACTTGGTGTAGACTGTGATGAGCCAAATGGCTACCTTCTGCACTGTAGAGATTCTATGACCATAATAACTTTAAATACAGCCAACTTTTCTTTATCAACTTTTAGTCCACCCAGTGTCTCAATTACCTCCTCTTCACTATGACTTTGGCAGCATCTGCTTTCTTTAGTAATTCAGCCATGTTCTCTCCCTCTATGCACAAATTCCCTTTCCCTAATCAATGCGTCTTTCAGTGAGAGGAAACTAGAGCACCTGGAGGAATCCACACAGACACAGGGAGAACATGCAGACTCCGCATAGACTGTGATCCAAGATGGGAATCAAATCCGGGGGTCCCTGGAGGTGTGAGGCAGCTATGTTGACCACCGTTATACCATGCTGCCCAGAAAATCCAGGCAATATCAAATGCAAAGGATAAAATCTCACCATCAGGATTCCTTTGAAAAATAGAAATAACCATAATTAATTAGCAACTTGCATTTATGGAAGTTTTAGTGTCAGAAACATCCAACGTGTAGGAGTATACATAGTTGAAGAGAAAATGGGATGTCAAGCCATCGAGATATGAGGGTTCACAGTGAGGGGCTTGGGCAATGAGATGGATTTAAGAGAGCTTTTAAAGGAAATGAAGAGGTACGTAGTATGCAGGAGAGGTTCAGTGAGGGAATTCTAACACATTGAGTTTACTCTTGGTCCTGAGGCAGAAGGTTTTGAGTTCAAGCCCCTCTCCAGAGACTAAATAACCTTAGCTGACAACTCAGTGTGGTACTAGGTTGTGCTATTGTCACTTAATCTTTTTGTGAGTTGAAGGGGAAAGCGTTGGGCAAGACACCAGGAAAACTTTGTATTGGGATGTTCATCAGAGTCACTGTAAGATCCGAAGAGAATCATGGCTTCACAAGTGCTTCAGCACTGCAGTGGGGAGTCAGCCTAGTTTATGGCTTGAGTCCTGGTACAAAGTTTGAGTTTCACAATTAAACCAAGCTGCCACAAAAGAATTATCACCAGTAAAAGTGCTATCATAGCTTTAAAACCAGGAAACAAAGCTGTATGAAACTGAGGTAAAGCTTCAGTTCTATAATGAAGTGTGCTAATAAGGTCTCACTCTTGGTTCAGTGTTAGCGTTCTCACCCATGAATCAGGAATATCAAAACCCACTCCAGAGATTTGAGCATTTCATTTAGGCTGATGCTCCTATGCTAAAATGCTGTATTTTGGATGGGGATCCATTCTCTCAGATGCATATAAAGGATCTCATTATATAACTTGAAGAGTATGTGGACTCTCCAGGCTAACATTTACCCTCAAGTCAATATTACTAAAAAGTCTCACAACACCAGATTAAAGTCCAACAGGTTTGTTTGGAATCACAAGCTTTCGGAGTGCTGCTCCTTCCTCAGGTGACTCACCTTTTGAAGGAGCAGCACTCCAAAAGCTCATGATTCTAATAAACCTGTTGGACTTTAACCTTTTGTTATGAGCTACTTACTGTGCCCACGTCAGTCCAACGCCGTCATTTCCTGAGAAGAAAGTTATCTAGTCATTCTTCTCAATGTTGCTTCTGTTTTCTACAGTACAATAATGACTACACCTCAAAGTTCTTAATTAGCTTGGAGACAATGAGGACGCCATATAAATTCCTCCTTTTCTTTTAATGCCTTGTATATGTGCTGCTCTGTAATTGGTAGGTTGTGAATTAAAAAGAAAAGCAAACAAAATTTTCCACAACATTTATTTGTAAAAGTAGAATCATTAAAAAGATACAAAAATCATCATTGAATAATACAGGTTAAAAAAAATGTGAAGATACTTCACAGATCCAAATAGAGACTGACTTTTTTTTCTCAGAAAAAAGCCACTTCAAGCGTACGAGCAGAAACATAGCAAATAGGGAGCTGACCTGAAAGGCTGGGCAAAATGTAATGGTGGTGTTGGTCAGTCCATTCACCAGTTACAACAGCCCCATTGCCATTTCCAGAAATGCCATTAGAATTAAACCCCAGTGCTGGCGGCCATCGAGATTCCTTGCTCCTGTGAAATTCCCCACACAAATTTCTCCTGCAGGGCATATGTTCCACCTCTAAGAGATACCAGCCAGAGACCCTGGCAATGGACAGGGGGAAACAGGGAGTTTTGGGGTAAAGAGCCGGGGAGATGTCGACCTGTAGGCCAGGGGCATCACTATTGGGCACAGAGTGTCCAGAAGGAGGGATTCCCCCACCAGGCATGTCCACGAGGCTTTACCTGTCAGTTGGCCCAGATTGTCTGGCCTCACCCACCGGAGGCCCTTAAGTGGCCAATTAAAGGCTTCAATTGGGCTCCAGGCCAGAAGCTGATCTCATTATTCCTGCCCCAGACTTAAATGGAGCGAGTTGGGAAAGTGATGGACTCTCCCACCATGGTGGGAGCATATGGCACCATGGTTCTGCCATTTTTCTCTCCACAAATGCACCCAATCCTACTGTGTATTTTCAGCATTGGCTATTTTAATTTCAGATTTCCAGGATCCACAGTAGTTTATTCTGTATCAGCATTAATGCAGAGTTAAGTTGCCTGAGAAATGACTGAGGATTATCCTAATTTTCAGAGAACACGCTGATAAAGACAAATAAAACAGAGAATGCTAGCTAGAAATTTTTTAAAAAGGCAGTAAGAGTTTCTACAGGTATTTAAAAAGGAAAAGGGTAACTGGGGTCTTAACTTTTTACAATCTACATTAATGACTTGGATAACAGGATTGAATGTACGCTTGCAAAATTTCCTGATGACACAGAGATAGGTAGGAAGGTTAAATGTGAAGAGGGCATAAGGAATCTGCAAAGGGCTACTGATAGATTAAGTGAGTGGGCAAAAAACTGGCAGAGTATAATATGGGAAAATGTGAACTTGGCTACTTTAGGAGGAAGAATAGAATAGCAGCATATTATTTAAATGAAGAGAGACTGAAGAACTCTTGAGGTACAGAAGGATCCGGGTGTCCTGATACATGAAAAGCTAATATGTGGAAAGAGCAAAATTATTAAGGCAAATGAAATGTTAGCATTTATTGTAAGGGGAATGGAATATAGAAGTTGGGAAGTTTTGCTACAGTTGTACAGTGTATTGGTGAGATATCTTGAGTACTACATACAGTTTTGGTCTCCTTATTAAAAATGTGCATAATTGCGTTCGGAGCAGTTCAGAGAGGATTCGCCCAACTGATTTCTGGGACAAGGAGGTTATCTTATGAAGAAAAGTTCCACAGGTTGAACCTACGTCCACTGGAGTTTAGAAAAGTGAGAGGTAATCTGACAGAAACGTTCAAGATCCTGAGGGATCCTGATAGGCTGGGTGCTGAGAGAACATTTCCCTTGATGGGGGGTTTAAAATTAAGAGGTCTCCCATTTAAGATGGAGATGTGGAGGATTTTGTTTTCTCTCAGAACATGAGTTTATGAATTCTATTTGCCCAGAGAACAATGGAGACAGACTCACTGAATATTTTTGAGGCAGAAGTAGGTAGATTCTTGACTACAAAGGTGTCAAAGGGTATCAAAGGTAGGCAGGAAAGTAAAGTTGAGGCCACAATCTGATCAGCTATGACTTTATCAAATGGTGGAGCAGGATCGAGGGGCTGCACAATTCTATATTTTCAAAAACGCAGTAAATTAGAAGTAAAAATCAACTTTACATAAAATCCATACATGCTGAAAGCACTGCATCTGTTCTTCATACTTGGGCAAAAATAAGAAACAGATGAACTTAAATCATATATAAAAATCCTATTAGTTAGTAATTTCAGTTCCATGTTTTATAGAATTTATTTCTGTTTTTATCTGCACCATGTGGATTTTCCCTGCCAATGACAGAGGAAAGTCTGTAACCTAATCAAATAGTTCAGACTTAAGAGAAGCAGATATTTGGGAGTGATTAAAAACATAAAAACTTAAGTGGGGGAAATCAAATAATAAAGTTACAACCCTGGATTGAACGACTTATACCATTCGTTTGGCTTCCAAAATTAAAGATCTTAGATATTTACATACTACAAAAATGTGAAAAAATAAAATTAATCTTGATTGGTTTTATGCTAACAGTGATGTTCGGCACCAATCCCCATTTTAAGTGCCTTGTTATGATGCAGAAGCCACACACACACAATGCAGCATTGTCCCTTCATCACTGAACCCACAATCATTGTCATTCAGAGCTTTGAAGCCAATCCAATTTTTAATTCACAGTAAAATCTGGAGTGTATTCCATTTTGAGTCAAGATTTGTGCTTCTGAAGGATGCCCTGGCCAACAGGAACAAGCAGTGAACTTGCACACAGTGCCAGAGCTTGTCCAGCCACAGAAACATCGATTGTAATGAGAAGTGTTCATCAACTGAAAACCCAATTGATTACTAGGAAGCAACTGGCAGGGTATTTTATGTAACAAAAAATTGTAAAAAAGCCATCTTGCAAGCGTACGGCTTGGTATCAGACAAGAATTCCCATGTCTCAAATTGACCATTATTTGTGAAATGTAATGTAATCATAAACAGCTGACACCTGGAGCACAGAACACAATGCTGTACTATTGGACTGCCATTAGTGGTGTGAATCTTCTGGGAATGCACACACTTATATATCACTGACTCACAAATGTTGCTCTAATGTGAAAAATAACACAGTGTGTCATTAGCCTCATGTTAATGGGCTTCTTTGCGCATTAACAGAGTCTGTCTTTTCATCACCTTTGCAGAAACAGACCAGCCTCCATCGTCACTCAATGGGAATCCTCAGTTGCCAGTTATCTGGGTTGTCTAATACTGGGCTGGGCTTGATGTCTGAAGCTGAAATATGAACTATTGACCAACTGCCCTGTCTCTCAGCCCAACTATAGGGATTCCTTCACTGCAGGTCCGAAAAAACTCTCCATGCAGAGCTGTCTCCTCCCACTGTCTTTTGGAGCTTTGTATTTTCTTCCTTTCCGTTCTCCCTCTTTTGTTCCAAGGCCACGCTCTTGCTTATCACCCTGCAGCGAGATCCAAATGCAAATATGACCAGTTTTACTTTTAACTGAAAACTCTTAAGCAACCCATTTTAATAGAAAAAAATCTGTGACTATTATTCATTTATAAACATTGTATCAGGATAATATTTGATTACATGGGGAATCATAATAAATTGTGCCCATCTAACATTCAGATACACACACTCACAGAAAGCCTTCATTAATTTTCCTTCATCTAATTTACACTACTAAGGGCAAGTCTAGCATCTGCAAAGTCAACTAAAGACCATCTATCTCAGCACAAACCAAACATCAACCTAAGAATGCTTGTGGACTGCATAGTCCAGATATTCACTGACAAACTTAGTCTAGGAGTACCTTTTGGTGGTAATGTACCTTAAAGAGCTGGTAGATCTTTTGTGACTATACCTTATCAAAGAATTCCTACAGTGCAGGAGGCCATTTGACCCAATAAGTTTTCACCAACCCTTCAAAAGAGCACTCTACCCAGGCTTACTTCCCTAGCCTATCCCCATAACCTCATGCATTGAACATGGCCAATCCACCTAACCTGCATATCCCTGGACATTAAGGGGCAATTTAGCATGGTCGATCAACCTAACCTGCACATCTTTAGAATGTGGGAAGAAACTGGAACGCCCAAAGGAAACCCATGCAGATGCGGGGAGAACGTGCAAACTCCACACAGACAGTCACCCAAGCCATGAATCAAACTGGTGTCCCTGGCGCTGTGAGGTAGCAGTCATAACTACTGTGCCATCATGCCGCCCCCATGATCACAATAAACTAAAAGAGGAGAGTAGGAAATAACATAGCAAACTGACGGAGAAAATGCAATTGTAACAGAACAGAGCATTAGCTTTCACATGACAAAACCCAACTCTATCCCACCACCATGTCTGTCATCTCCTCCTTGTCATATTTTTATTTTATATGTTCCTGTGAAGTGTCTCAGGATGTTTACGCAAGATGTTGTTGTTACCTTGTTAAGCAGCTTTTCATTCACACCCAAGTGGCTAAACAATCGGAATACCTGAAAGTATGGTGAAAACAATTAAAACATTGAAATGTGAGCTCTGATCCAAAGATATAAATCTAACCTAACCTTTAGGCGGTAACTGCGTCAAAAGCCCAGATCATGCAGTGGGAGGACATGGGTTCAAGCCACAACTCTAAGCAGTTCACTGCTGATCTCAATCTTGGGATTACACCAGATTAAAACTGATGGGTGTGGGGGCACACTTATGCTAGGCTATGGAACATGAGTGGCAGAGACACCTCTGAGCCTCCAGCCCATTCTCTCAGTTGGATGAGGTTAATATTGCAGGCAAATTACAGAGGAAACAAGAGGAGCCTTAATTATTCCTGGTACCGCCATATGAGGGATGTACCCACAATTACAAAATGCTGAAGCTTTAACATCACAATGTTAGGAACAAAATTTAGAATATTAATGAATGTCAGTTAGGAAAGGGCACTCGGCCCAGTTAGTTGACCCTATACAGGTCACTGCACAGAAACTTATACTGGCTATTTTTCATTCTTTCTTTAGTTCCAAGCCTTCACTCCTCCATTCACTGCTGCTTTGAATCACTGAGAAGTACAGCATCAAAGAAGGCCAGTCAGAGTTTACACTGGTTCTTTCAAACAGCAATCCAGCGAGTGTCCTGCTCTTTCCCATATCCCTGCATTCTTTTTCTCCACTGTGGCTCGTGCTACCAAATAAACTTGTTGGACTTTAACCTGGTGTTGTGAGACTTCTTACTGTTCTTTTTCTCCATCAGTCATTTATTCAATTTTTAAATCAATGCCCACCACCTAATCAGGCAGCACATCCCAAATCCAAACATATTTGTTGCGCAGCAGCCTTTTCTCATGTTGCCTCTGGTTCTTTGGCCAATCATCTTAAACCTGTGCCTTCAATTTTAAATGAGAGACCCCACATTTAGTGCACAAGATTGACAGATTGCCCCCCTCCCACCCAAGAAGGGGAAGGAAAGAGTGCTTTCAGTATGAAGGACTTTCCTCATTTAAGTGATGAAAAATAGATTTTAAAGTTCTTTTCAACTCAAGAAAAATATAAACTCCTCACAGCTGAAGATCAACAAAGTGAATATGAAAGAAGCTGCCCAGATGTAGCAAATCATCATGAAGGCACCCTCGGGTTAAAAGCTTAGCACCCAACAGTGTTCAGAACTATGGAGCCCTGTCTTTATTGTTTCTTCATTTATGTGACTCAGCGGATTCCACAAATAAATATATTGCAGGCTTTTACCTTCTTCATGGCTGTTGAAACAGCTGATTGATGAAACTCAGCCTTGGTTACCCAGCGGAAAGAAGGATATTCTGTCTCCTCCTGCTTCACAGTCTCGACAGTTGTATCGCTCAGTGAGTTACTGTATACGTGGTAAGTCTGGTGAATGTGAGAAAAGATATGTACTACCTAAAAAAAAACAAAAATTTAAAATGACTGTCTTATCGCGGTCTTACATGATTGGTGCATTGGTTGGTTGAGGTCAGTAAAATACAGTCAATGTAATATTATATCATTCCATCAAACTCACACATTTAGCTGCTAAATGTACTTACTGCAGTGACATTTTCTTTACTTCTAACCCGGGCTCCTGGAACTTAAACGCCAGTTCCGTTTTCAGTCAGCAACACTTTCAAACTCACCTCACCCAGGTGCTGTAAGTTTGCCTCAGTAACCGAGCTCCCCAGTAATTCTGTAAGTCGATCTGAAATGATGCGTTTCTGCTTCTTTTCCATCAACTCAGCCTCCATCAGAATGCTGGGGAACTCCCACATTCCGGCCAGCAGTCCTAACAATGGGAAGGATAAAGCACAATGAACACACGGCCTCAAAGCTCCAGATTCCGCAAAACTGGAAGAAAAAGGAAATGGAAAGAGAAAAGAGGAAAAAAGAATGAATTGAAGGCAATGTTGCAACAAAGTAAAAAAGCACAGCCTCGCAAGATTATCTAATAGATTATCAACATATCATTTATATTTTTCACACAAAACATTTGATTGCCTCTAATACAACTGTAGATATTTGCCATGGTACACCTTTCATTCTTGTGCCTCCTCTGATCTGTATCGCTCTGCTCCACTTAAATAGATACTTAATTGAGTTCAGCTTAGCATGTTGTGGACTCTACTCTTGGAGCTCTTATGTTCTCAGATATCAAATGAGGGGGCCTGGAATCCAATGACAAGTACACTTGAAGTCACTTCTATCTTTTACGACTATTGCTAAAACTCTCAAGGGAGTGAAAAGCAAACATGTTACAATTAGTTTCTCTCCCGCCCCCATATCACCTCCACTCCAATTGTTTACAGTTGACAACAGATACCAAAGTTGGGTCTCTGAATAAGGAAGTACTCTTCTGTATCATCAGTGTTCCTCTTCCGGGTCACCACACAGGTCAGCGTCCGCTCTGTTCTTGGTGGTTTCTTTGCAGGTTTCCTTGGATAATTCATTACTCCGAGACTACTAACCCAGGATTCTTTGTCAGGTAGGCATAAGGAGCAACCCCCTGCAACATCAAACAGAAATATTACTTTATTGGATAGTCACAATTTACTCATCATGAAATATTGTTGGACATTGACATGTTCTGCCTTTGAAACTTACTGGGCAGAGGATCAATCTAAACTACAATCTCAACATGTGGAGCAAGCAACAGCAAGTTGCTTCAGAGATTTGATTAAAGTTTTAAAGTTTAATTTATTATTTACAAGTGGGCTTACATTAATACAGCAATAAAGTTACTGTGAAAATCCCCTTGTGGCCACATTCTGACGCCTGTTGGGTACACTGAGGAGAATTTAGCATGGCCAATACACCTAACCAGCACATATTTCGGACTGAGAAGGGAAACTGGAGCAACCGGAGGAAACCCATGCAGACATGGGGAGAATGTGCAGACCAAGGTGGGAATCGAACCGGGGTCCCTGGCACTGTGCCATCCAGGCTGGATTCCTGCAATCAAGAGGACTGAAGATTGCATGCAAATGCTGCAGTTCACAGAGAATAATAATGTGGAGGGATCAGTGCGGAGAATTTTCCTGTCATTCTCCAAAAACTGAGTTCAAGATCTGGAGTTCTGTGCTTAAAAAAAGTGAGATTCCTTCCAACATTTCTCACCCAGAAAAAAAAATGTATGAAGGTGAAATACTGTCCAATACATGTACAGCACTGTGCATTCCTAGCCGAAAAGAACTCGCAAAATAAAGTGCATCACTAAATATACCGTGGGTAACACGCTGGCACAGTGGTCAGCACTGCTGCCTCACAGCGCCAGGGACCCAGGTTTGATTCCCAGCTTGGGTTACTGTCTGTGCAAAATCCGCATGTGTCAGCTTGGGTTCCCTCCCACAGCGTGAAAGACATGCTGGTTAGGTGCATTAGCCATGCTAAATTCTCCCTCAGTGTACCTGAACAGGCGCCAGAATGTGACAACTCAGGGATTTTCACAATAACTTCATTGCAGTGTTAGTGTAAGCCTATGTATGACACTAATAAATAATAAACTTTAAACTTTAATAAAAGAACAATATTTTAAAAAATTACACCTACCAATAGTGCTTCTAATTTTAACCAGGCTCCATCTAGTGGCTGAAGTTGGTCAGTACAGGTCGCAGTTGCATTCACAGGACCATTTGCGCCAACAAACCTCTGCTGCTAGATGGACCCCAGGACTTCAGTGCAAGTTCAGAATGGGAGCCAGGAGCCATAAGCCGGAAGCGACTGTAGAACAGACTCCAGGGACCAAATTAAGAACAGAGGCAAGGCTGGGGAGAAAGCAACATTGGAGGAAAGTACAGTAGGGGGAAATGCCAGGTAAGAATGCCAGGAGGTGAGAACAGGAGGTGAGTCCAAAATTAGGCAATGGTAGAGGAAAGCAACCACAGGAAACAAGGAGCGGAAGCCCTATGGAAAAGGTCACACAAGGCAGTCCACACAACAGAAGTCTGTGGCAAGTGACATAAAAGTGAAACTGGCAACATTAGACACTACTAATATTGACACTACTTTATAAATGGCATTAAAGTAAAACAACATTAAATGAGTCAACACTGAGTGGAGACTTCCTATGCAACATGTTCCGAGTGATAAAAATGCTTTCGTATAACATACAGAAAACTACACACAATACTGTTCAGTATTTATCGATTCTTACCACATTCTTCAATATCTGGGATGCTGGAGAATTTTAACATTGTATTATCCAGAAGTCTTTTTGAGACTTTTTCCTCCTCCTTTACAACCTGAAGTGCATCATCAATAGAAGAAAGGTTAGTGTTTGTAAAGTGTCATTTGTAACTCCAGAATATCTCAAAGTGCTTTAAAGCCAATTAAATGTAGTCATTTTGTAAAGTAGGAAACATAACCACAGAATCCCCACAGTACAGGAGGAGGCAATTCAGCCCATTGAGTCTGCACTGACTCTCTGAAAGAACATCCCACCTCCCATCCCCACAACCCCAGGAACTTACAATGGCCAATCCATCTAACCTACACATCTTTGGACTGTGGGTAGAAACTGGAGCACCCGGAGGAAACCCATGCAGACACGGGGAGAACGTGCAAACTCCACACGGACAGTCACCCAAGGCCAGAATTGAACCCAGGTCTCTTGGCGCTGTGAGACAGCAATACTAATTACTGTGCCACCCTGTGCACAGAGCTTGTAACATAGCAAATTAGCTAGTGTTTGTCATTCTTTTTGACATGACACCAGATTATGATCCAATAGGTTAACTGAAATCACAAACTTTCAGAGCTCTGCTCCTTCACCTGACGAAGGAACAGCACTCCGAAAGCTTGTGATTTCAAAATAAACCTGTTGGACCATAACCTGGTGTAGTGTGACTTCTCATCTTGTCCACCCTAGTCCAACACCAGCATCTTCATATTCTTTTTCACACCTCCCCATTTCACAATTGTTTAAAGAAGAAGGTAGCATTGATAATCTTTAAGCAGTTTAAAGACTCTAGGCTTAACTTTCACACGGACAACTGGATTTAGCAAATGTAAAACCCAAAATGTCAATGTGAGAATAGAAACCTCTTCTACTTTTTGCACAGCAGCAACCTCAACTCCACCACAATGATGTTTAGTACGGCTCAGATTCAGAGTAAAGTTTCTTTGATACTACATCAATGTTCCTCCCACTACAAAAAGCCCACATCATAGAACATACCAATGCGTTACCGAGTGACTACTGATAGCTAGTTTAACTACATTGATAATTTTATCTTTCACAGTTTTAGGTAAAAGCATATAGTAGGAAGATGTTTCAGGTAAGTAGATGGTGAATTCTGGTAATGGGAAGTTGTTGTTGGACCAGCTGTGTTGTTTAGTAGGTTTAGGATAGAGTTTGGGAGCCATGGTCATGGGTATTTAGTTTGCATTTGCTCATCAATGATACAATCTGATTAAGTAAAGCAGTTAGACAGGTCTTTCCACTGTGACAAAAGTTGCCTATTAGTGTGCACTTTATGCACCATAGTCAATCCCATCATCTTTTTCACAACCCACCTGATGATAAGCTCTACAGTGGGCCTGAACAGGGCACTCGGAACAAAGTGGAGCTTTGGGAGTACAGATGGTTGCACCCAGCTCCATCACAGCCTGGTTAAAGTCTCCTGGTCTAACTGGGTCCACCAAGATATTTGCCAACATCCTAGAATGAAACAACACCATAAAGAGTAGCTTCAAAATATAAATGTCAAGAGACTGTAAAGTAAGCTCAGCATTTTTGGTCTCTCATTAGCAAATACATTTTTGAATCAGCCATTGTACATAAACAATTTTAAAAATTACAATTATTCAAATCTCAATACCAAGTTTAATTTGAATCCCAGTTGCAAGGCCCATTTTTTAGCTTTCATAGCCAAGCTAACTTGGATCAAGCAATACTGCCTGATTTGTTCAGTTACATTCATAACTATTGATTATTTTGACCCTATGGTGAAACAGCTAAAGATAATGAGGTCTGGGTCACTGCCCCATGGACCTCCTGCAGCAAGTCCTGAGATAACTGACCTCCAACAATCACAACCATCTTCCTTTGTGCGAGATATGACTCCAGCAATTGAAGAGATTTCCCATTCACATCAGTTTTACTAAGACTCCATTTTGCAATACTGAAATAAAAGGTAGTCATTTTCACCTAACC
The DNA here is from genome assembly GCF_965287045.1 of Carcharhinus amblyrhynchos. Classification (NCBI taxonomy): domain Eukaryota; kingdom Metazoa; phylum Chordata; class Chondrichthyes; order Carcharhiniformes; family Carcharhinidae; genus Carcharhinus; species Carcharhinus amblyrhynchos. The sequence goes on along the minus strand of NC_137332.1, from coordinate 32,530,180 downwards.
TCGAGAATATAGGTCATGACCATTCTTAGATTAAGACTGTGTTGAGATATGGGGTTGGTAGAACTCAAACTACACGTGTTTGTAGGTTACAGCCTTCAAACATTGGAGGACCTCCTTATATAGGCATATGATGCTCCAAGTAAGAATTACCAAATACAGTTTGTTGTCTGTTTTCCTGCTACGTTATCAAAAGGTTACCTAGTTCGAGCGGCAATGATAAACACTCTCGAAGGTATGAGGAGGCTGGCCCTCAGCCATGGAAGTGATCTATGATACAAAAGCCAGACTTTTTGGGGAGGATAATCTGAAAAGATGCAAAGGTAAAGGCCTAAATTTGGAAAAAGGTTTCTCTTCTGAGTGCTGTGCATTATGAAAAGTAGATTCATCACACACAAAACAAAGAGTAACATTCTGCACAATTACACCTTGTCTTTGTGCAGGACACACAGCTTTTAACCTCTTCCTACTTTTACACAAAGACCAAATCACACAGCAATCATTACAGAACAGGAGCAAAAGTCTGCAGATTGTGTTTGCAGCAATAATCAAGGTTTTGAAAAGTGCTGCCCTGAAATGAAAACTAGCTTAAAAAATTGCCTAATCTCTCAATCCCACTGAAACAGTTTTGTCAGAGTCCTGTGAACATAATGACATAACACCCACCATAGAGAATAATATTAGGTAGATTGGCGGGGTGGGGGGGATGTGGTTATTAAAAAATAAAATCAGAACAAAAAGGGACAGATACTTACATACAAACAAAGAACAGAATAGGCCATTCAGCCCTTCAAGCCAGCTCGACAATTCAATGAGGATCATGGTGGATGTGATATGAACCTCAAATCTGCAACATGCCTACCTCCACATACTTTCTTAAAATTCTTTACATGCCACTAGTTAGTGCATACATTACATCAGTAAGGGAAAAGCAAATCTTACCAAAGTGCTTCCGTCACTGCTGGGCTGGTGCTGTCTGCTCCAATCGCTCTAGCACGACACAGCACTCGTATTGCATTCCCATCCACCACACCAGTTACCTACAAGAAGCACCAATTTCAAATCTCCCTCTGCCAATCATTCCAGCAAAAAGATGAGATTTTTGGATTTATAAACCAAGAATAAATAATTCATAACCATTCAGAACCACATGATGTATTTTGCAAAATATAATTCTCAAGCAATAGTTATTTTTTCTTAGCATTACATATTTCAAGGTTCCTTTGTGCCTCTTGTGCCCTTGTCACTGTGCCATGATGCACTTCAACTTTTGGGCCAAGTGTTTAAAGGTTCCACCAATTCAAGGTTAATTATTTGAAGTGTTTTAACATGGAGAAAATATTCCTCTGATGTGATGTCAAACTGACATCTCAAGTGCTCTCACAGACAGATATAAAAAGGAGCAGGGGAGCTATCCCTCAAGTCCTGGACAATATTTATCCCTCAATCAACACCATTTCTGTTTGTTGGAGCTTGCTACATGGAAATTGGTTGCCTCGTTTCTTACAACAGTGACTATAATTCAAAAGTACTTTCTTGGCTATAAAGTGCTCTGAAGCATTCTTTGGTCATGAAAGGCACCACTTAAGCACCTTGTTTATTTTTAAGTAAAAACTGAACAAAAGCAAATTACTGCTGGATGCTGAAATCTGAAACCAAAAGAGAAAATGCTGGAAAATCACAGCAGGTTTGGCAGCACCTGTAAGGAGAGAAAAGAGCTGACTTTTCAAGTCAAAGCTAAAAGAAAGTGGGAGATATTTATACTGTAGGGTAAGGGAATGAAAGATGAGTCATAGCCACAAAAATAAGGGGAAAGGCTAGAAGGTTTAATGGCAGTCAATGTATTTATTTAGGTCTTTCTTCAGACAACAAGAAAGAACCTTTACATCATTTGGTTTTGCTATACCTAAAAAACAACTCTCATTTCTCAAATCACTCCTTCTGAATCTTACTTTACTACAATTCCACAAAACAACTTTACTTCAAGCCCAAGAGTGAATGATTAAGATTAGCTAGCTCTATATTTACAATCAGCCTTGATTTGAGAACTAATACAACCTTACAGTGCATTTACTTCCTTTAAAATTGAAAACAGAACTAAATTTTCTGATGAGTACTTGACAGTAAAGTCTTTCTCAATGTTAGATCTGCCCATTAGTAAACTGTGACAAATTTTACTGTACGAAGTGAGTACAGTTTTCATGAACAAGTCTAAATCCCCGCAATAAGAGAGCTTACCAATATGGATGTACTTGAGTTTTATGGAATACACTTGATAACATGGGAAATTAGCTGTGTATTTAGACTGAAAGCTTAAAGTTTATTTATGAGTGTCATAAGTTGGATTTCACTAACACTGCAATGAAAATCCTCTAATCGCCACACTCCGACGCCTGTTTGGGTACACTGAGGGCGAATTTAGCATGGCCAATGCACCTAACCAGCATGTCTTTCAGACTATGGCAGGAAACCAGAGCACCTGGGGGAAACTCATGCAGACATGGGAAGAACGTGCAGACTCCGCACAGACAGTTACCCTAGCTGGGAATCGAACCCGGGTCCATGGCGCTGTGAGGCAGCAATGCCAACCACTGTGCTACCATGCTGCTCCATAAGGGCCTTGAAATGTTGTTTCTTTACCTGTCCAAAACAGATTGAAGTAATGGCTGAAGCTGTGTATCTTCCAACCCCAGGCAGCAGCTTTTGTAGTTCCTCTGCACTCTTTGGCATCTCACCTTTGAATTCTGACAAAACCTGTGAGGAGAGACAAAGAGTTAATGACTGCCTAACTTTAGGACTTTAGTCAAGTCTATCCCTCTTTCTAGCATGTCTGCTAGATGACGGCATTCCTGGTTTAAAGGGAGGGACAGGTGCCATTCAGATATCTCCTCCAACTCTGCTCCGAATCTGGTCACAAAGTGGCATAGATTGGGCCAGAACAACTGCATGATTCTGCCCCATCTTCTTGCAAGGACATACTTGCCCTCTGCATAATGCTTTCACAGCAGCATGACTGTGATTAAGAACTTGGTTACACAGAGAACTGTGTGTCCAATCTGGACTCCTAACATTGTGAATAGCAGCAGGCAAAGTCTGCTACATGTGCCACAGTGCATCTCCTGAATACTATTAATATCTTGACATATTTTTATAAATTCCACTCCAACCACACTGCTGACATTTTTTACAAAAATCAAGGCACAGGTGAAAGGATGTAGCAGGTTTGTAAGGATACCTTTTGTGCTCCTTCATGCAATCTTCTTCCTCTGGAATAATATCCAAGCCCTGACCACATTTCGTTAACTTCCTGCAAGAATGGCATTAAGGAGATAATTTATTACATCATACCATGAAAGTACCAGAGTAAAAATATCAAAAGAACAATTTGAATTTTAGTGAAAATGCCTGCAGGGCCACATTGTTGAATTAATGCCAGATTAACATCATCCTCCGTTGAAATGAGTGACGATTCAGAGATTAGTCATGCTTCATCATTTCATAAAAGACTCTGTGGTCTGAATTCATCTCAAGCGGTGATGCAAAGTGATCAGAATTAGATCGGATATCTGTAATACATAGCATCCGATATTCAGTTAATCAAATTAAATATTAGGTGCTGTATCTATGGGTGGTCAATCCGATACCATCTGCTTTGCATTGCAGCTCAAGACAACTTTTTTTGTTTAAAAAGAGGTTTTCTCTTTTTCTGTTGTACTGCTTAGTGTAAAATAGATTAAGAAAGACCCGACACTCAAAATGGTTTCAATAACTATATCCTGGGAGAAAGGTTCCTATTCAAGTTAATACAGCTGTTTATCCAGATGCACACATCTGTCACTACGCAGTTACCAAGCATATCGTCACGTGCTAAAAGTAAGTACTTTGCTTCACTGCAATATAATCTAACCAAATCAGCCTCTACAGGTGGCTGCTGGCGTGCTTTTTAGCACATTAAGAAGCTCATTGTTCAACGTTCAAGAAAGGTGCAAATTTCTTGCAAACAAATTTCTCAAGAGACTATTTCAATGGATTTATAGATATAAGAGTGCCACATTTTTGACATGTCGGTTCTCGTTCTGACTTGTAAGAAACACCTGCAAAGAAAACAAATTAAACAACCCAGCTGGATTTATTTAACCCTTTTCTAAACTGGTTAGAAGCTGCTCCGTAGTTTGGATCGACTTCAACAATTCACTACTGTTTCGCTTCAGCTGAATGACTATCAGCAAGTAAATTTGCTTTTTACTCAAATCAAATCAAAAACCAATGTTACGGATATTAATAGTCTTCTAAAGTGATATGGGCATATTGGAGAAATTCTCTGCTTAAATCCAGACAACAAATGGATCCATCTTTCAGCTTGGATATGTTATCCCAAACTGCTGTGCATACATGTCTAACTTCCTAGGACACATGAACTAGCTATTCTGTGGAATAGCTAACTGCGGACCCGCACGCCCAGATCCCTCTGTATGTTAATGTTAAGTGAGAAGGAAGAATTGAAGGAGTTAGATATAACTCTTGGGGCTAAAAGGATTAAAGGATATGGAGGAAAGCAGAAACAGGTTACTGAGTTGAATCTAACTCAATAGCCATGATCATGATAAATGGTGGAGCAGGGTCAAAAGGGCGAATGACCTACTCCTGTCCTATTTCCTGTGTTCACTTTATAGAATAAAAACCACTATTTTGTTCTTTAAAACACTTCTAAAAAGTTTAATTGAGTTGATGAAGGTTAATACAAACAGATCAAAGCTCTTTTTACCTCAAGGGTGGCTTTAGCGAGAGCCTGCAAAGTCGGCCATCTCTGAAAGTGAAAGCAGTGACATGATATTAAGCTTTGTGCTACCAACTTCAACCACAACTATTCTCAGACCAAGAACAATGAGGATTTTATTCTTACCTGCATCCATTTGTTGTAGTAGTTGATCACAGTGGCAACCTGTGTTTGCTGCAGCATGATCTCAGACACCCAAACTGTGAAGGAAGATAAGCACTTTAAAATATCAGAACACTGACATTAAAAAGGAAAACGGCACAGAAGAACATAGTGATTACTAGGCAAAACGACACAGATCATTGATTTTGCCTTTCATCATCCTGGTAGTCGCATGACACAACAATAATGGAATTGTTGAATTATCATGGAAAATCAATTAATTCATTAGTCTACAAACAGACACAGAGACATAAACTACATAAAGCCCAATGGTACCCATGATCTCAGAGGTGTTGTTCTCAGGATAGAGGGTCTGTCAGGAAGCCAGCTACCTTCCCTTGGAGCGGAAAATTCACAGAGGGAAATCAGTAATTAAGTAGCTCTCGTGTACTTTCCAGCTGTCAGAATAGCATTGGCAGTGCCTTACAGCACAGGCTATGGAAGCGCAAAGTGAGCAAGGGGACCTGTGAAAGGGAAAACATTCAGAACAACTTCATGATTAAATGTTTGTATTTATAGTGAAAGAAGGATCACAAAATGCATCTCCTGGTGAGTGATCATTAAATACAACGGCCAAGGGAAATGTGTAACATGGCCTCTCGTACCTTGCCAGGCAAAGGACAGAGCACGGCATTGTAAAGACAAGGAGAGCTAAAATAAGCATTCATTGATAACCAGGGTTAGCCATAAACAGCTACATTGTATTGTGTCGCTTTTGGAAATTGGAAATAGGCTTCATTATGACGATTTGATGGGGTTGTAGAGGGAGTGAGGGGGGCGGGGCTGAAACAAGCGCCAAGTCCTGCAACAAAGAGTAAACTCAAACACTTTCTTAATCTCGTTAAACAGTAACATAGACAGTCACCCTGAAACAGGTCACCATCCACGCTTTCTTAGTCAGGAAAGGGAGACACAAGACAGAAAAGCAAAAGCAATGAGATGCAGTAGACAATAACAAGAGATAGAGTTTGATACCTGCATAAGCTCTTTTATTCAAATCAGATTCTGTCACAGCCTAGGACAAAAATGTCGTATTAATTAAATAAAACACTCCAAAACAAAAAACAGCCCTTAATTTGAGCAATACAGCGGGATTGGGGGGGGGGGGTGTCAATAAAATTTGGATACTCAGATCTTACCATTCTCCTCCAAGGTAACTCCCGTTTGTTTTTGTCATACCAGGAAAGCAGGTTTGCCCTAATGGAATGGATTTCAGTAAGATCCTTAAAGGAGTGGTAGCCAGTTTCCTTCACAGATACTATCCCTGGTGACACTGTAAAGGCAAAACAGACAACAACAACCAGAATGTTGGGCAGTTATTACAGAAAGATAGAGAACTGCAGGCCACAATGAATTGAAGATAAACACATTTCAAATGTCAGGGGACATTCGGAGTGAGAATCACAGTCACACATAGTGAGACCAGCTGTAATTCCAGTTAAACATATGGAATAGTACCCCCCCACCCTACCCTCTTCCCCAGGGCAAAATACAGAATAAATTTTAAACCAAAATAAACGATTCTCAAACAAGATTTCACTGGTTTGCTAAAAAGACTAAGATTTTTATTCCTCCAACAAACTCTTAATTTTCATGCTTGTTACACTCTTGCTTGGATACAGACAAGAAGTATCTGTTTGGTGAGCAAATTGGGGCGCAGATTGGAAGGTAGGTCTGCTGAGGAACAGTGGAGGGTCTTTAAGGAGATCTTTCTTGGTGCTCAGCAGAAATTTATTCCGATGGTAAAAAAGGATGGTAGGAGAGGAGATAATCAGCCGTGGATAACGAAGGAGATAAAGGAGAGTATTAAATTATAAGCTGATGCGTTTAGAGTGGCTAAGAGTAGTGGGAGAGAAGAGGATTGGGAGAGGTTTAAATATCAACAAAGAAGGACGAAGAAGTTGATAAAGAACGGAAGGATAAACTATGAAGCTACGCTAGCGCTAAATATAAAAAAGGATAGTAAGAGTTTTTATAAATATATAAAAAGGAGAAGGCTGGCTAGGGTGAATGTTGGACCCTTAGAGGATGAGAGGGGGGATTTAGTGGTGGGGGATGAGGAAATGGCTGAGGCCTTGAATAACTTTTTTGCTTCAGTCTTCACGGAGAGGACGCGAATAGTTTGCCGGGTGTTAACGATGGAAAGATGGTAGGAGTGGAGGGCCTGAATGAGATCATTGTTACTAGAGAGGCAGTGCTCGACAGACTAGAGGGACTGATTGTGGACAAGTCCCCAGGACCGGATGGAATGCATCCAAGGGTTCTGAAGGAAATGGCAGAGGTGATAGTGGATGCCTTGGTGATTATTTTCCAAACCTCGCTGGATTCCGGGGAAGTGCCGGAAGATTGGAAAACGGCTAATGTTACGCCGCTGTTTAAAAAGGGTAGCAGGCAAAAGGCAGGGAATTATAGGACGGTTAGTTTAACATCTGTTGTAGGAAAAATGCTTGAATCCGTGATCAAGGAGAAAATAGCGAGGCATCTTGAGGAGAATTGTTTGATAGAGCAGACGCAGCACAGTTTCGTTAAGGGGAAGTCGTGTCTGACGAATTTATTGGAATTCTACGAGGATGTGTCTAGTGCGGTGGATAGAGGGGAACCGGTGGATGTGGTGTTTCTCGATTTTCAGAAGGCGTTTGATAAGGTGCCGCACAAAAGGTTGTTACAGAAGGTTAGAGGGCATGGAGTTGGGGGTAGGGTGTTGGCGTGGATAGGGGATTGGCTGTCAAATAGGAGGCAGAGTGGGCGTCAATGGGTGCTATTCGGATTGGCGGTTGGTGACTAGTGGAGTGCCCCAGGGATCGGTGCTGGGGCCTCAGCTTTTTACCATTTATATAGATGATCTGGAGGAGGGAACCGAGTGTAAGGTGTCGAAATTTGCTGATGACACAAAGATAAGTGGAACGGCAAATTGTGCGGAGGGTGTGGAAAGTCTGCAGAGGGATCTAGATAGGCTGAGCGAGTGGGCGAGGACCTGGCAGATGGAATACAATGTTGGCAAGTGTGAGGTTATCCACTTTGGTAGGAATAATGGTAGGAAGGACTACTACTTACAGGGCAAAAAGCTGCAGCATGCTACGGTGCAGAGGGACCTGGGGGTCCTTGTGCATGAGTCGCAAAAACCCAGCCTACAGGTGCAGCAGGTGGTCAGGAAGGCTAATGGGATGCCGGCCTTCATAGCAAGGGGGATTGAATATAAAAGTAGGGAGGTCTTGCTGCAACTGTACAGGGCACTGGTGAGGCCGCAGCTGGAGTACTGTGTGCAGTTTTGGTCGCCACACCTGCGCAAGGATAATTTGGCCTTGGAGGGAGTGCAGAGGAGGTTCACTAGGCTGATACCGGAGTTGAGGGGGTTGAGCTATGAGGAGAGGCTGAATAGACTGGGCTTGTACTCGTTAGAGTTTAGAAAGATGAGGGGAGATCTCATTGAGACATATAAGATGATGAAAGGGATGGATAGAGTAGAGGTGGAGAGGTTCTTCCCGCTCAGAAAGGACAGCAGGACTAGAGGGCACAGCCTCAAGATAAGGAGGGGGGGCAGTTTAGAACAGAGTTGAGGAGGAACTTCTTCACTCAAAGGGTGGTGAATCTCTGGAATTCTCTGCCCGTTGAAGTGGTGGAGGCTACCTCACTAAATATATTTAAGGCGAGGGTAGATAGGTTTTTGGTAGGCAAGGGTATTAAGGGTTATGGGGAGAAAGCGGGAAAGTGGAACCGAGCCACTTCGGATCAGCCATGATCTTGTTGAATGGTGGGGCAGGCTTGAAGGGCTAGATGGCCTACTCCTGCTCCTGTTTCTTATGTTATGTTTTTATGTTGTTCACCCACCATCATCCTTCAGCCTTACGGTGTGCACTATTTTCCAGATTTTTAAACCAGTCTCACATTTTGCAAGAAACAACCTTCAAATAGCCTTGTGTCTTTGCAGGTATTATACCCTCTTTTCACCCCACCCTCAACCCCTTTCACACCTGTTTAACCAAATCCTTCTATATTCTGCCCCCCTCCAGTTTTAAATGCCACTAAACACAGTCTGCCCCATTCTTGTTCTGCCAACCTTGACACTGCCTCTTTTGGCACAATCCCAATTTCCCCATCCCTTCGTCTAAAATGCAAAAGATAGTCCACATCTGGAAACATCTGGCAGTGGGCATAACCAAACCGGAGCACCTGCCAGCTCTCAACCCAGCATTTTGTGAGAGGTTTTAATACATTTAGAAACTCTATTGTGCTAAAAGCGAACACAAATCTGTGCATTTCTGGAAGGCAACACGGTGGCACAGTGGTTAGCACCGCTGCCTCACAGCATGAGGGACCCGAGTACGATTCCCAGCTTGGATCACTATCTGTGCTGAGTCTGCACCTTCTCCCTACTTCTGCGCAGGTTTCCTCTGAGTGCTCCAGTTTCCTCCCACCATCCAAAAGACATGCTGGTTAGGTGCATTGGCCATGCTTATGTTCTCTTTCAGTGTACCCGAACAGGCACTGGACTGTGGTGACTAGGGAATTTTCACAGTAACTTCACTGCAGCGTTAATGCAAGCCTACTTGTGACGCTAATATAAAAAAAAGGCATGAGAGAGAGCAATGGTGCCACTGCATGATCTGGCTTTGAATTCAATTAGGTGAAGTTAGTTGTCTTTGATGGTTGGATGTGTTGCATGAAATGATCATGGGAAATAAGAGTGTAAGTCTTTTGTGACTTTAAGACAGAGATAGATAGGTTCTTGATTAATAAGGCGATCGGGGTCATGGGGAAAAGGCAGGAGAATGGAGATGAGAAAAATATCAGCCATGATTGAATGGCAGAGCAGACTCAATGGGCCAACTGGCCTAATTCTGCTCCAATGTCTTATGGTCTTAAGTCCACATCACACAACTGTCCAAAGAGTGTCATAAAATTAGCAACATCCTTCAGAACACATCAAAATGACTGGGGTAAGAAATGGAAATGTCTCCATGTAGACTGAAAGTGCTCTTTCCCCACATTATACCTGACCTGAAACTGCACAAGAAGGATATCGAGTGCACTGAATCCACCACTTTCAGGAACACACAAGAAAACAACAAAAACAGCTCTCATGTAAAAAAGGATAGCAAATAAATTTCAGAAAATTACAAAAATCAGTGCAACTAGAATTCAGCGAAACTAGAATAAGCAAAGATGCTTGAAAAGAAAAGAGGAACTGAAATTGTTAGCAACAATTTCAAACTTTACCACCCACCTTCTTTGACCTGTTTCTGACATAACCTCTTCCTTTGTGGAGAATTTTTCACATTTTGTCTTCTTTTTAATGATGTTTTTTGAACCATCACTGCGGCTTTCAACTTGCTCATTACAGTATATTCTCTGGAGAAAAACATGTTCAAAATTTGTAATTTCATTCTTTCTGGAAAAAAGCTTACAATGTAACAGTAAATATTGATATACAATATATTTGCCCTGTAGCTCCTACAAATGAGCATCATTCTGAGAGAAGTGAAGAATGAAAAGGTCACTTTCAATTTCAGCTTGTACATTTGCAGAGATAATTTCAGTTGATTCGAACAATCTCCTATGTGTATCAAAGCCGGTCCAATAATTCTGAAGTTAGCCTGGTTTCCAGTTTCTTCATTCTGCCTTTACCATTAGCAGCCATTTCTAAGTAATAGCATGCCCACTTCCGAGTCATGAAGGTTAAGGGGTTCAAGATCCAGTCAAGAACATAGAACGTAGAACAGTACAGCACGGCCGTCGATGTTGTGCCAAGCTATGTCCAAACCCAAGATCAAGCTATTCCACTCCCTATCATTCTGGTAAGAGATTTGAGCAAAAATCACAGAAACCATTTGCCCACATTACAATAGTCATTACACTTGAAAAATACTTTATTACCTGTAAAATGATTTGGAATATCATTGCAAACTGTACCAAGTAAATGCAAGTTTTACATCCTTTAACTCAACGAGCACTAAAATGCTTTCTCAGTAGCTTACTTTTTTAAAAATCAAAGGATAATTAAAAACATGCACAGGAAATTACAATACTGAATGCATACATTTGTGCACTACAGCATATTCAATTAGCTGGTAAGGAACGGAATTAAGCAGAAATTTCTTCTTTCTGATTGCTGCAGAATAGAATGAAATACCACAAGAGGTAGATGCATCTTTCAAGAGAAAGTGGATAAATATTTGAAAATGATAAAGATTCAAGGATATGCGGAAGAGGGTAATATGATTAAGTTAGCAAAGAGGTAGACACACAATGGGCAGAGTAGCTTTTCTTCAGTGCTTTAAATGCAGATGGTTTCAACTCTCTCCATATTTGCACAATTAATTACAAATGATGTTGGTGTAGGGGTAATGTCACTGGACTAGCAATCCAGAGGCCCAGGCAAATGCTCTGAGGGATTGGGTTCAAATCCCACCATGGTAGCTGATGCAATTTAAATTCAATGAATAATTCTGGAGCTGAAAGCTAGTCTCAGTAATGGAGACCATACAACTATCATTAATCAATGTTAAAACTCCATGTGCTTCACTAATATTGCTTTAGGGAAGGGAATCTGCCAGCTTTACCCAATCTGGTCTACGCGACTTAATGTGATTGACTTTTAACTGCCCTCTGAAATGGCCAATTGAGGGATAACTAAGGGTGAACAATAAATGCTGGCCTTTCCAGTGATGCCCACATCCCATGAAAGAACAAAGAAATATGGGTTCGATTCCCGGTTTGGATCATTGTGCGGAATTTGTACATTCTCCATGTCTGCATAGGTTTCCTTCGGGTGCTCCGGTTTCCTCCCACAGTTCAAAAGATGTGCTGGTTCAATGGATTGGCTATGCTAAATTGCCCCTTAGTCACAGAATCATAGAAACCCTATAGTGCAGAAACAGGCCCTTCAGCCAATCGAGTCTGCACCGAACACAATCCTACCCCATATCCCTACACATTTATCCACTAATCCTGCTAACCTACACATCCCAGGACACTAAGGAGCAATTTAGAACAGCCAATCAACCTAACCTGCATATCTTTGGACTGTGGGAGGAAACTGGAGCATCCAGAGGAAACCCACAGACACGAGGAGAATGTGCGAACTCCACACAGTGACCCGAGCCAGGAATCGAACCCAGGTCCCTACAGCTGTGAAGCAGCAGTGCTAATCACTGTGCTACCGTGCTGCCCGTAGTGTCAGGGGGATGTGTGAGGTTTGTGCCTGGGTGGGATTATTGTCAGTGCAGACTCAATGGGTTGAATGGCCTCCTTTTGCACTGTTAGAATTCTATGTTTCTACAATGATAAACTACAACTTCACCCGAAAATAACGGGCAGATAAATATCTGATTAAAAACTCAGTTAAACATTACCCACATTGTGCTCCACTCAGTGATTTACACCAACAACAATCCCAGCCACACGACACCATTGAATAGACCTTATTCAAAGGCGACATCACTAAAGAAGGACCTGTCCCGGGCTAGCTACTCCATTGCCTGTAAAATTACCGCGGGCTGGCACTTAAACATTCGCCGGGTGGAAACGCAGGTGTGTCCGGCAGTTTTCCGCCCTTCGGCTGAGGGTTTGAATTTTATCCCCGAGTTTAAAAGCCCTCCCCCTCGGCCTGGAGGAGTTCCGTTTGCTTCAGGCCTCATCCGGGCGCGACTGCTGCAGAGAAGGACCCGGGGTCTGTCTGCAGGTGGGTGCATGGTGACTGAGTCCAGGTCCCACTGGCTAGAGTGTGTCCGCTCTGTGAGCCCCTAAATAAAGACCCACCGGGGAGAGAGCGAGGGGGGGGGGCAGCTGGAGAATTACAGCAACAGCGTGTCTCAAATCACTAAGGGGGTCTTGACTGTGTGACTCTCCTGAACTTCCCCAAGCTTCAGGCAACGTTTCTATTGTTGTGTCTCCCGCCCTTTTATCAGAATTGCACAAAGAACCACTCTGATTTCTTAAAAAAAATCAAGCGGAAGTTATCTGGGGAAACTACGTAGCGAAATTTGGGAGAGCTGAGCTAAGCTGCAAATGAGGGAGGGCAGTGCAACAATCTGGATTTAACACAACTCTTATTTTACCTTTTTAAATATGAGTATCTTTAGACCAGTGGGTGTTGAGCCAGCTATCCTAAGCACTCTTTGCTACCCTAAGTCACTCATAGAATCCCAACATAGTTTGAGCAAAGTTGGAACAGTTTGCAATGGCATTTAGATTACATATAATAATACGTTAAGTTTCCATTGAGTCTATCATGATAGGAAAATGTTTTTATAAATTTGTGATGGACAAGCAATATAATGAAGCTGAGCCATAGAGAAAGGTTTTGTTGAAAGAAAATATTTTAGTGCAGGCATACAGTGCACTTGTAAAATGATATGTTAATAGGGCAAACAATCTCCCAATTATTTTTAACATGCATCTTTTTTTTTAAAGACTGAATGAGATGAAGTGGACTTAATAAATACAAATTGTCTTGCATTGGCAAGAACCTGGTGACGATGTCCTTTGTGAAAGTGCCTGTTGTTGATGTCCATATTGACAATTTTAAGGAGATCTGGCCATCGATACTGCTGGCAGTACGGACAGCAAATTTCATAGCCCTTGATACTGTGAGTTCAGCGTTTCTTATCTCCTAATTGTTTTAAAGTCATTTTAAAACAACAAACATTTATATTTGACTGCTCTGCTCACAGGAACTGAGTGGACTTGGGACACGAAAAGCTTTGTTGGCACAGTGAGTAGAAATTTGATTTGTGGTTAAATGAGTTTATCCCTTTTGTTCAGTTCAGAAATCTTATAGTATTGTGATTATAGTGCTATCCTTGCAAATTAATGCTGTCATCACCTTTCTCCCCCCCAAAAAAAAGCCATGACTCTTAGTCTTTGCAAACTACCATCCCATTTCCAATCTCCCTTTGCTCTCAAGTCCTTGAACTAGTTGTCACGACCCAAATCCATTTATATTGTTTCTGAAACTCCATTTTGAATTCTTCCAATCAGGTTTCTAACCATGTCACAGTTTTTTCTTTTAACTATTTTTTCTCTGGGATGCGGGTGTCACTGCCATGGCCAGCATTTAACAAAGTCACAAATAACATCCTACGTTACTTGTCACAAAAGTGAATTTTCCCTTCCCCACCTGTCTGCAAACTTTGACACAATTAACCATACCATCGTCTTCCATTGCTTCCCCACTGTCATCCAGTTGGGTGGGGTCCTCTCACGTGGTTCCATTCTTATCTATCTAAGCTGGAGAATCATGCAGTGGCTTCTCTTCCTACTCCTGCACCATTACCTCTGGGGTCCCTCAAGGATCAGTCTTTGATTTCCACCTACTTCCCATCTATGTGCTTGCACAGCATTAGCGTTCATATGTTTGCTGAGAATCAGTTCTACCTCACCACCATTCCTCTCACTCCTCCAATATTAATGAATTATCAAACGGCTTATCCAACTTCCAGTGCTGGATAATCAGAAATTTAATGCAATAAATATTGGTAAGATTGAAACCAATGTTTCCAGTCTCTGCTTCAGGCTTTTGTTCCTTAACTGACTGACTTGTATCACTCTCCCTGACAAAGGCCAGTCCATTCTCAACCTTGAACAGTGGAGTCAGATGATCCAAGATCACATTTGATCTTGAGATTAACTTCCATCTGCTTATTCACATGCCATCTCTTAAGACTGCCAATTTCCAACTCCATAATATCACTCAGCACCCCTTTCTCAGCTCATCTGCCTTAAACCTCTTCCAAGCCTATATCGCCTCCAGAAGTAACTATTTTAATCTAGTCCTGACTGGTCTCCAGATTCTCTTCCTATAAACTTGAATTCAGCTTCCCATGTTGTACTTTGCAGTAACTCCCAATCCTCATCATTCCTGTGCTTACTAATTTGTGCTAGCACCTGGTCAAGCAGTGCCTTGATTTTAAAATTATCACCCTTGTTTTCCTATCTCTGTGGCCTACTCCCCCTCTATCTCTGTATTCTCCTCCAACTCCACAACCATCCAAGGTATCTGCCCTCCTTCAATTCTAACCTCTTGGGCATTCACAATCTCAGTTACTCCACTATTGGCCATACCTTGGGGCCTAGACACTGGAAGATATGGAATTCCCTTCTTGCACCTCTCTGCTGCTTTACCTTGCTTTCACCAGGTTTTTGGTCATCTAACTAATATCCCTTTTGCTGCTCTGTGTGAATGCAACTGTGAAGGACTTTGGAACTATTTTTACATGATGCTAATTAACTATTGATAGCTGTTGACTTATCTAAATAAGTAAACACCACTTCCTCAGAAAAGGAGTCGGATGATCCAATCTTAGTTTATTTCTTTCTGGCTTTTTTATTCCATTACGTATGACCTGAAGATTTTCTCTCCCTCTTCTTGGGAAATTGGACAGCACAGTGGTTAGTACTGCTGCTTCACAGCTCCAGGGACCCAGGTTCGATTCCCAGCTTGGGTCATTATCTGTGTGGAATTTGCACAGTCTTCCTGTATCTGCATGGGTTTCCTTCAGGTGCTCCTGTTTCTTCCCACATTCTGAAAGACATGCTGGTTAGGTGCGTTGCCCTGAACAGGTGCCGGAATGTGGTTTTGGGGAATTTCACAGTAACTTCATTGCAGTGTTAATGTAAGCCTTACTTGTGACTAATAAATAAACTTTTTTTTTAAAAAAGTGCTGTCCTTTGTCCACAGCAACCCTTAATGGCACGGTGGATATGAGGAACTCAGCAAATAAGGAATTACAAGTATAGATTTTCATCCAACAACTGTGCTTGCCCATTTCTGCACGAGTTAATGTTCCTAAAATATGTTTACTCATTTTCTTCCTAGAAATCTTGAAATTGAAAATAGGTTTTGTAAATCTTGAACAGTTATTTTGATTGCACCTGCACAATGACCAAAATCATGCCCTTTGGTATTGATTAAAGGATGAATCACCTTGAATTGATCTATCTCACACACAACTTGCTAAGATTGTTGATCAGTCACATCGAGGCCTACTGCCACTGACAAAGCCATCTTTGAACTGGGAAACAGTGAACATTCACACTGCCAAGAGTAAGCTTTTGCAGCAGGGAATTTTATTTTGGTGGCCAAAATACTTCAGAAAGTTTTAAAAAGCAACTTTGATAAGTAAACTCCTCTTGCAAAGATAAACAAAACTCAGTCTTCAAAGCATAATAGAAGTTATTTTTAATACTCTTTTTATTAAAACCTAGAAAATACAGAACAAGAAACACACAATAGGCAAAGATTTCAGCTGAAGGAGAGATCCAAGTTAGGCTGAATGACACCACAGAAACACTGAGCTTTCTCCACAGATCTGTTTTTGTACCAAAAGATTGGTCAATTAAACAGTTTGGTTATCTCAAAATGCACCCAAGTAATTAATTTAGAGTTTAATAATCAACATGCCAAATTATTTATGATGATTTTGATGCTCGAATCATAATCTGACACTTAAAATATTGATCTGTCATTCGTCTCTGTTTTACGGAAGTTCTCTCCCAAAAATGGCTTATGATTCAGCAATTCTCTAACCAGTTTAAACTGGCTCTAATACCAAATGTATTATCATTTGGCACTATCCTTGGGCCTGGATATACATGGATAATTTACTTTATTGCATAATTTGTGCCTGGCTTGTGCTGTATCTTCCATGAATACATCTTTCATTTTACTGGCATGTTACAAATTCATTTCTTAATGATATTATTAATATGTAACTTAAACTTAAACTTTTGTATTATTTGCAATTAAAACATTCCCTGCTAATCATCCTCATGTCAGATATTTAGAATTAATCAGAATTCTCAACTACAGCTATAGATCCCAAAACTTCAGCAAAAGTTGGAGAAAATATATGGACAAATTGCTGAGGTGCACAAACTATATGGCAGTAATAGGGAATTTCAACTACCAGATCATTAACTGGGATAATATCAGTGTAAAATGTACTGTCTAGTGGGCACAGAATCTTTTAATGCATTTAAGAGAACCTTTTCAGTCAACATAGAGAAGGTCCAACCAGGGTAAGGGCAGTCCTAGATTTAATTCTAGGGAATGAATTTGGGCAGATGGAAGAGGCATCCTGGAGAGGACGTTTTGGTGATGTTGATCATTATTCGGATAGATTGATTTAGCAGCTTTAAAAAGAACAAAAGTAGCCCCAAAGTAAAAATTTTAAATTGCAGTGAGGATAGTTTTATGGAGCTGAGATGTGCTATGACAAAAGTGGCTTGGAAACAGCTGATTAAAGGTAAATTAGTAAGAGCTGTGGGATGTGCTTGAGCAGAAAATTGAGAGGGTTCAGAACAAATGCGTTCCCATAAAGAGCGAGATTCTCAAATCTAGAACCCCCTGCCCGAGTGACTGTCAAAGACAACATAGGGTAGAGTAAGGTATGAAGAAAAGCTCATGACAGATACAACAGAAAATCTGGAGGATTATAGAAAATGCAGGGGTGAAATTTAAAAATTTAGGAAGACAAGGTGAGAGTATGAAAAAAGATTAGAAATAAAATCAATGAAAGCTCTGTTGTTACAGAAGTACATTAAAAACAAGAGGATAACTGAAAAAGTACAGCCTATTGGTGATCAAAAAGGTAACTTGTATGTGGAGATGGGGGGGCGTGGGCATGCTTCTTCTTGAAGACTTTTTGTCTTGTGCCCACAAAAGAGGAGTTGGGGTTTGCTGACACTGTAGGTGAGGAGGAGTGTGAAGAATTGGCTGGGATAAGTACAGTGAGAGGAAATATTGAGGCATGTAGCATTTTGGAAAATTGGGTAAATCACTAAAGTAAAAGGAGAAGGTCATTTGGCCCCTCAAGCCTGCTCTACCATTTAATTAGATTGTGACTGATCATCTACTTTCGTGTCATTTTCCACACCAACCCCACAGCCCTTGAATATCAAGAAATCTATCAATTTCCAGTCTTGAATGTACTCCAGTTACTGAACCTTTACGTTCCAAACGCTCACCACCTTCTGACTGAAGAAATCTCTCCTTGTCTCGGTCCTAAATGGCCTGCCTCTTTTATCCTGAGACTCTGCCTGTGGTCCTGGACCTCTGCCAGGCAGGGAAAGCCTCCTTCTGGTTTGTAGCCTGTCAAGTCCTTTAAGAATCTTGTACACTTCAATGAGATCACCTCTCATTCTTCTAAACCCCAGAGAAAACAGGCCCAGTCTCCTCAATCTCTCTGGAGAACTTTAGCTAAGAAGAAAGAGTGGGTAGGCTGGGGTTGTTTTCTTTGAAATACAGATGGCTGAGTAGAAATTTAAGGAGTTTAAAAATTGAGGGACCTAGATGGAGTGGGTAGGAAGGACCAATTTCCTTTAGCAGAAGTCAATAACCAGGGCACAGATTGAAAGTGCTGGATAGAGGGAGTTGAGAAACCTTTTCATCCAGAGTGTGGTGGGGCTATGGTATTTGCAGCCTAAAAGTATGACAGAGACAGAAACTCTTGTCACATTTTTTAAAAATCTGGAGTATAGATCTGAAGTATCATAGCCAACAGGGTCATTGTTCAAGAGCTGGAAAATGGAATTAGGCAGGTAGCACTTTTTCTTTGGTCAGCACAGAGGTGATGTGCTGCAAGTCCTCTTCCTTGCCACAAATCTCACTAGAGTAAGCTTACTTTCAAATATTGATGCCAGTGTAAGATTTCCCAGTATCTGTTGTTTTAGTCAGTGGGGTAAATCTACATAAGTCTTAATTATCTAAAAGGTTGAGTGTCTCCAGATGGGGCCACTCATTGGAACGTTGTAGAGTTAAGGAGCTGTATGTTTTTAATGTTTCACTTTGTGAATACATCTAAAACCAAGTTTTAGATTTTGCTTCCTCTGCTATCATAGATGACACAGCTCTGTCTAAAGATAGATTGAATAATTCTTGCTTTCTTGGATGTCCTACAGATCAATTGAAGACAGATACAAAGCAATATGCCAAGCTGCCAGAACTCGTTCTGTTTTATCTCTTGGGATAGCAAGTTTCAAACAGCTGTCAGACAAGGTAAGAACCTTTTCAAAAGAAATTCCGTTTAATCCCTTGTGCTGTTCGGAAAGTTCCTCCGAAAGAACATTATTTACCTTCCGCTGACTAGTTGGTCCCTCTGAGCCTTCCAATTCCTCAATGGCAATCACTAATATCTCTATAAAGTCATCAGAGGCATTTTTGACCTTTTAATATTATCCAGCCAGAAAGCTGTATTTTGCCCTTTTCATCACCCTGCACTATTCTATTATCTTTTTGTGTGAGAAAGTATATTGGCTGGCGGTGGCATCCTAGCTGTGAGATTGACTAATGAGTGACAATTCTATGTGTATATTATTTATAATTAATTTTCCCTTTGGCAGTGTTCAACTGCTTCACTGTGCCGCCTGTTGTACATCATGGGCTAAATTGGGTCCTTTCCATGTAGTACTAGCCTGTTCGGCTCCACTCCCTGCATATCTATAAAAGCTGTGAATACTTTAGAATCAAGACTGGTCAATCTCACAGATTACGTTGAGAGTTGGGCAAACAAAGTATTGAAATTGAGTACAGTTGGAAGGCATGGATAAGGATAAGAACGGAGGTAAAGGGGACATTCTGTGTGCAATAGGAAACTACCTTAGCAGGGAAGGCCATTCCTGCATTTTGTGCTTCATTTCAGCCTGCCCTTGAGTTCTCACTGGAATGACAGAGGTTGAGGGGTGACCTAATAGAGGTTTACAAGATTGAGTGGCATGGACAGAGTGGATAATCAGATGCTCTTTCCTACGGTAGAAAAGTCAAGTACTAGGGGACATAAGTGTAAGGTGCATGGAGAAAAGTTTAGAGGAGATGTGCAAGGCAAGCTTTTTTTTTATAGAGGGTGGTGAATGTCTGGAACGCATTGCCCAGGAAGTGGTGGGAACAGGTACAATAGCGGCATTTAAGGGGCAACGAGACAATTACTTGAATAGGACGGGAATGGAAGGATACAGACTCCGTAAGTGCATACAGGTTTAGTTGAGGCAGACACCATGATCGACGCAGGCATGCTGGGGGTGGGGGGAGCACGCAGGGCCTATTCCTATGCTATGCTTTTTACTTTTGTTCATTTTTCAATAGCAGGAGGAATCTTGATGCATTAGATCTTCTTCTCTTCTCCAGCTCCTCATTTTTGAGGGGTGGGATTGTATGGCACTATAGTGTAAATGCCCCCCGCCCTGCTTCCAAACAGGGTTAAATAAATAGTTCTTGGTTAGGTTGATGGTGTTTCTGAGCACGAGCTGCATTTCCATCCAGGGAATGTGAAGGAGAACAGCAGGGGGTGGGGGGTTCTTTCATGCTCTAGAGTTTAGAACATAGAACATTACAGCGCAGTACAGGCCCTTTGGCCCTCGATGTTGCGCCAACCAGTGGAACGAATCTAATGACCCTTAACCTAAACTATTCCAATGTTATCCATATGCCTATCCACTGACCATTTGAACGCCCTTAAAGTTGGCAAGTCCACAACTGCTGCAGGCAGGGCATTCCACGACCTTACTACCCTCTGAGTCAAGAACCTACCTCTGACATCCATCCTATAATTACCACCCCTTAATTTAAAGCAATGTCCCCTCATGTTAGCCATCACCATCCGAGGTAAAAGGCTCTCGCTGTCCACCCTATCCAATCCTTTGATCATCTTGTATGCCTCAATTAGGTCATCTCATAACCTTCTCTCTAATGAAAATAACCTTAAGTCCCTCAGCTTTTCCTCAGTTTGTGCCACACAGAAATGGAGCTGTCTGGGTGAGGGGGTAAATTGCAACAGAGCCGGCTGAAGGGGAAAAAATCACTACCATTTAATATTAATGCTTTTTGCTTCCCTGTAGATATATAGCTGCTAATACTTTTTTACTCAGAGGGTAGTAAGGGCATGGAATGTCCTGCCTGCAGCAGTTGTGGACTCGCCAACTTTTAAGGGCGTTCAAATGGTCAGTGGATAGGCATATGGATAACATTGGAATAGGTTAGGTTAAAGGGTCATTAGATTCGTTCCACCGGTTGGCGCAGCATCAAGGGTCGAAGGGCCTGTACTGTGTTGTTACCTTCTAAGGTTCAAGAAGGTTGGAATTGCTCAGCGCACATGATGACCAGAAGCAGCAGCAGTTAATGTTAATTCTGTTTGTGTAACTGCTGCTCTTATTGTGATGTTCAACATTGTAAATGCCTATTATTGTACTCCCTGCGGGTGTAACAGGTACATTGGATTAATGTCAACATGTTTTTAATACATTACCCCATTAAGATCATATAAACTGTCTTTTCCATGTACTTTGAAGTTAAGTATCTTACCCTAGTGTTTTAAATGAATATGGATACTTGTGTGTTTGCAATTGGTTAATCACAACTGTTAAATATTTCAGCCAGCAGGCACCTATTTGAGTCAGGTGTACAACATTACCCTGCTCTGCATGGATGAATACACAATTGAGCCACAGTCTGTTCAGTTCTTGGTCCAGCATGGCTTTGACTTCAATAAACAATATGCTAAAGGAATTCCGTATCACAAAGGGAATGACAAGGTAATGGCTGACTTGATTTCTTAATGTTTTTACATTATTTAAATAAAAATAATCCTTAGATCTATTTGCTTAGGCTAGATTTCTTGCTTTGTGCTCTTTCAACTATTGCATGCTTGGTAGGGGTGGAAAGGATGTTGACTTCATTGATTTGTGTGCAATTTAATTTATTGGTGCATAAGTTATAGTGTTGAGTAGCATTGTACAGCTCAATGCAGTCTTATCGTCACCTGCCAGGATGCAGTGTACAATAGCACCCCTTTTCAGTATCAAGTGCTGCCAGGGCAGCCTTGCCATGGTTACATTTGAAGTAATGCTTTCTCTACCCTGCTCCAACAATACATCTCAACCCCAACATCAGAAGAATATTCTGCATTATACAAATAAAACTTTTTGTATTTTCTTAAATTTGCCAATCTGGTGGTATGTTGCAGACAATTTTATCCTGAGCTTTTGTGCAGTAACTGGATGGATACTGCCTGAACTCAGTTCAATATGACCCTCCAGGGCACCTAGCAACAGAGGTGGTTTGTCATATCAATAGTCCAGGTCCTAGTTAATCCATTGTGCCCAAATACAATTTATCATTTGTTTTAATGTATTTTTCCACAGCCTAACGAATGTCTTGGCCAGAATATGCGAGCTCTATTCCTAGAAATTGTTCAGTCCAAGAAGCCTTTAATACTTCACAATGGGCTGATTGATCTGGCGTTCCTATACCAATGTTTTTACGCAAACCTGCCAGACCAGCTCGTGACCTTCACAGCAGATCTGTCTGAGATGTTTCCAGCTGGGGTTTATGATACCAAATATGCTTCAGAAGTTGAAACTCGCTTTGTGTCCTCTTACTTAGAATATGCCTTCAAAAAATGGTAAGTGGTTTTAAAGTAGCTGTTATTTTCTTCTGTATTGAGGGACCAAGGAAGTGATTTTGTTGTTAAATGGGAAAGATGATCATTTAAATCCCAGAAATCTGACTTTACAATTTCCTTAGTTTATAAGGAATTAAGAATGTTTTAAATTACCTTTTTATTGAAAAGCTGTAAAAGCACAATTGATGAATTTTTTTTCTTGTATTGAAACTATAAAACTAAAGTGCTATTGGTTAATGAATGAATGCTGATTGAATTAATTCCTTTTATTGTCAAGTCATGGGCTCTTTTGTGTCCATCTTTAAGAACATAAAGAGCCTTGGTTTCACAAAAAGCAGCAATCCTCACACTTACTCTGAAGTGTCAAATTAGCTCATGTGCTCAAATCTCTACAATGGGGCTTGAACCGTCAACCTTCTGACTAAGGTGAGAGCACTACTGTTGAGCTCAAGGCCAACACAATGAGGCACTCTTTGAAAGAGTGGCAAGGACCATATGGACACAAGGTTGATGCAGACACCATGTGAACAAGTGTTTTCACTCCTGTGCAGATATTCCCAACCTTTAGCAAACTGTTTATTAATCACAAGTAGGCTTACATTCACACTACAATGAAGTCACTGTGAAAATCCCCTAGTTGTCATACTATGGTGCCTGCTCGGGTACACTAAGGGAGAATTTATCATGGCCAATGCACCTAACCTGCACACCTTTTTGGACTGTGGAAGGAAACCCATGCAGACATGGAAAATGTGCAACTCCACAGTGACCCAAGCCAGGAATAGCATCCCAGGTTCCTGCAGTGAGGAAGCAGTGCTAACCACTGTGCCACATGCTACCCAAATATTTAGATTTTTAAAATTAAGGCCAGAGATGCACTTTCAAACTTCACACCCATGCACCCTTTAAAAGGTGTATTTTGAGTTTTTTTGTTTAAAAACTTATTTTATTTCTCAACTACTTGATGTGAATATAAATTTGGAAAGGCCAAGCAGTACCTGTTTGTCATTGAGTTTGTTGTTTTTTTTATTCTAAGACCTTTGGTGGTTTGAAATGTAATACTAGGCTTGTCTAATGTCTGAAATCCTGGAACAGTATAGTGCCAATTTACTGTGTTATGCTGACTCTAGTAATAGTACATGAATTGTTTCAATTTGCAGCAGAAGGGAGAATACCAGACTGATTGACACTAGCAGCAGGCATCTCTCCATTGAGTTCTGTAACTATCAACAGGCATTCACGGCTTATATTGACTATCGGTACTGCAACCACCCAGAGGCTGATGGAAAGCTTACGGATGAGAGAAAAATGGAAATATGTGACAGGTTTTCTGTGAGTAGAATGGACATAAAATTTTAACTTTTGGGTTTTGGCAGGAATCTTGTGAAATGAAGGATGTCTGTACTCCTTCCATAAATCATCTTTAGATAGACATTATTTCACACCAGTGACCAGATAGATTATTTGCTTCAAGCCTGTGTCATAGATACGCAGAGCAGCTTGGGAATAGTCACTTTTTTCAAACATTCTTGATGGGCATGATGTCATGATTATAAATACAAGCTGGAACAGTGACCCTTGCTCAGTCCAGTTTAATGCATAGTGATAATGGGAAGTTTGTTCTCTGATAATGCACTTGTAAATGTCTTTGCATGTCTCTTTAAAAGGCTTATGGCTGGTGTCCAAATGGAGTAAAATGCTCCCTGTCGCACAACACTGACCTCATTATTGATCAAGATGAACGCATCAATGAAAAAAGAAAGAAGAAAAAGGCAAGGAGAAAACGAAGACAGCATGCAGTGGAATCGAGTGACAACCCTACTGCATACACAGTTGCAGATAATATGACTCCCACTGATGATCCTCCATCTAAGTTATTGTGTGACAACGTGAGTGTGGAACCAGAAAGAATGGACACTGAGGAAATGATACAGGAAAAGCCTTTAAGTGATGTGCAACTCCCAGGGACCACCATAGACGAGGAGGAAAGTGAAGACAATCTCTGTGGTATGGTGGAAACGCAGGGGGAATTTTTGAGCAGCAGTAAAATGGATAACAATCCTGAGGATCAAAAGTGTACAAGAACTGAATTGGCAGAAAAGAGCAAAGTGGAAAAATATGAGGGGGGCACCCATCGTGCAGGGTTTGACGCTTTCATGACTGGATTTATAATGGCTTACATTTTGATGTGGAAAAATGGTAACGATCCAACAAAGAACCACCCATGGCTCCCTGACTGCCACAATAAACTTTATCTGAGTGGCAAAGCTATTCCCTTACAGATTTGTAAAAGTTCATTCTCAAAATCCTCAAAAGCTCACCAGGCCAAGATTGTTTTTCCCCAAGCAATTCAATGAGGTTTGGAAAATTTAAATAAAATCTAATGCAGCTATTTTTAATTAAACATAAGAAAATAGCCAACAAATTTTCTTGTAAGCTTGTTCAAAGATGTAATTAAATTTATAGAAAACTAAAGACTTGGAGATGGTAAGAGGGATACTATTAAACAGGCATTGTCAATCTTTTATTTAAATTTGTTTTCCTTGCTTGCTTTGCACTGCAAAGTCACTGTTCCTAATACAAACATTTTCAGCATTCAATTTGGTATTTAATATGTTTCATCTTTTGACAAGGTAGTATTTGACAGGGAATTGGCTAGCCTTACTGGAAATCTTTATTGATATGTTTCATTCAACACAATTTGGATGACCTTCCTGTTCTCCATATGGCATATTACTTGCAGAATTAACTTGTTCTTTCTCCAAATTATTTTTGTTAAACATTGATTGACTTTAAAAGCTGGTCCTCAATCACAGAACCCTTTGGATTGGACTTTACGTTCAATGAGTCAGACATTAACAGCATAGAAACAGGCCCTTTGGCCCAACTTGTCCATTCACCACCTTCAGTGAAAAAAAATTGCCCCGCTGGACTCTTGTATCTCTTCCCCACTCAGACTAAAGTTACACCCTCTAGTTCAAAACGCCCCTACCTTTGGGGAAAAGATGTTGACTGCTTTAAAGTTCACTGCCCCCCAAGCTTCAGGAACAAAAGGCCCAGTCTCCTCTTAAAATGCAAACCATCATGTCCCACAGCATCCAAGGAAATCTTTTCTGCACTTTCTAGTTTAAGAATATCCTTTTTATAGCAGGGTGACCAGAATTAAACAAAGAACAACCCAGCATGGAAAACAGACCCTTCAGCCCAACAAGCCTATGCTGCCACATCTTCCTACACCTACCATGCCCTGTGTGTATGTGAATGGAACCCCTAATGTAGCCAGATTCAGGGGAGACTGGTGTCAATTTGGTGCACCAATCAGCCTAAGAGCACATCTTTGGGGTGTGGGAGGAAACCCACAACCACAGGGAGAATGTGCAAACTCCCACAGACACAGGCCCAAATCCATGTATCTGCACAGCTAGCAGTGATGGTCACTGAGCTGTTGTGGTGCCCATCTGCTGATCCAGGATTAAGCATACACAAAGTACTAGGCCACTCTCGGAACCTCCAAGAGCAGCCCACGCACGACCCACCGTGTGCATGCCCCTCGTTTGACAACAAGGTGGACCGACACCTGTGGAATAAAAAGACAAAACATTAACATGTAATACTACATTTCTGGTGTTGTCCTGAGGCTCTGACCCTATTTAATACCGTCTACTATAACCCTCCATCCCTGTTTTGCTCATGTGTCTAAGTAAACCTTAAACAAGTCCAACATGTCTGCCTCCACCACCTTACTTGGTAGCGCATTCCATATCCCCACGACCCTCTGCGAGAAAAACCTTCCTCTTGTATCCAAATTATACTTCTCCCCCCTCACCCTTAGATCGTGACCTCTCGTAATTGTCCCCAATCTAGGGAAAAGCCTACCACTGTTGACTCTATCTATTCCCTTCATTATTTTATACACCTCTATCAGATCCCCCCCTTAATCTCCATCTTTCTAAGAAGAGCCCCAGTTTCTCCAACCTTTCCTCGTAACTCAGTCCTTCCATGCCAGGCAACATCCTGGTAAACCTCCTCTGCACCCTTTCCAGGGTCTCCACGTCCTTCCGGTAGTAAGGTGACCAGAACTGGACACAGTACTCCAAATGCGGCCTAACCAACGTTCTGTACAACTGAAGCATTAGACAGCAGCTCTTATACTCTATATCGCTTCCTATAAAGGCTAGCAATCCATAAGCTTTCTTCACTACCTTCTCTACCTGTGTTGACACCTTCAGAGACTTGTCCACCTGCACTCCCAAGTCCCTCTATTTCTATACTCCTAATCGGTCTACCTTTTATCATGTAACTCCTCCCTGCATTATTCCTTCCAAAATGCATCACCTCGCATTTGTCAGGATTAAATTCCATCTGCCATCTATCTGCCCAATATACCAACCTATCTATATCCTGCTGTGTCACCTGACAGTCCTCCTCAGTATCTGCCAATCCTGCCATCTTGGTGTCATCTGCAAACTTGCTGATCACACCACGTACGCCCTCTTCCAAGTCGTTTATATATACTACAAAGAGGAGAGGTCCCAGTACTGAGCCCTGCGGCACACCACTGGTGACTGACCTCCAGCCAGAAAAGGACCCTTCCACTACTACTCTATCTCCTATTGCCTAGCCAGTTTTCAATCCACCTAGCTACCTGTCCTTGTATCCCATGTGCCTTAACCTTTTCTACCAGCCTACCGTGAGGGACTTTGTCAAACACCTTACTGAAATCCATATAGATGACATCAACAGCTCGCCCATCAACTGTTTTTGTCACCTCCTCGAAGAATTCTACCAGATTCGAAGGCAAGACCTCCCCCAAACAAAGCCATGTTGCGTATCCCTGATCAGATCGCAACGCTCCAAATGCTCATACATCCTATCCCTAAGAATTTTTTCCAATAATTTTCCTACCACCGATGTCAAACTCACTGGTCTATAATTACCAGGGTTACCCCTACTGCCCTTTTTAAACAGCAGTACCACATTAGCTACCCTCCAGTCCTCTGGGACTTCACCTGTGTCTAAGGAAGAGACAAAGATTTGCGTCAGAGGCCCAGCAATTTCATCTTTCACTTCCCTAAGCAGCCTGGGATAAATTGTACACAGTAGTCCAAGTATGGCCTCACCAATGTCTTGTACAACTTCAAGACATTGAATACAAGAGTTGTAATGTTCTGATCAATGAAACCAAGCATACCCAATGCTGCCTTCATTACCCTGTGACTCCACTTAAGATGGTATGAACATGTACTTCTTGATCTTTGTTCTACAACTTTTCCCCAATACCCTACCAATAACTGAGTAAATCCTGTTGCAATCCTAGATGTTCTTCACTGACAACTATGTCACCTGTCCTAGTATCATCTGCAAACTTAGTAACCATGCCTCCTAAATTCTTATCCAAATCATTAATATAAATAAGTGGACCCAGCACTGATCCAAGGCACACTGTTGGTCACAGGCCTCCAATTTAAAAAACCTTCTATAACCACACTGTCTTCTACAGTCAAGCCAATTTTGTATCTAATTGGTTACCTCACCCTGGATCATGAGATGTAACTTTGTGCAACAATCTACCATACAGTACCTGGGTAAAGTGAAATGACAAATGTCTGATCTTTCTGCTACCCAAAATCCAGTCATTATTTTCCCTTTCAGTGGCAGTTTAAATTTAATCAAAGGGATGTACCTCTTCATGTCCAGCAATATTAAGCTGCACACCACTCAAGTTAATTGTATTTGTTAAACAATTGTTTACTTCACTACCTATTGCTATTTCAGATTTATAGAAGCTACATTTTCAGTGGAGAACATGAGGATGTTTAGCATTAATTATGCAGGCAGCATGCTGTTAAAACAGTTGCATCCAATTTAAGGTAGAACATGCGATTTATAGCATTGAGATTTTGTTATTTCATATCTTCCGTTAACGTTAATACAAGTCTTGGGTTTTTATATAATTCTGCTTGTGTAAACTTTAGAATTTAGTCAGTTTCAGTGGACAAATAGTTTTGCTGTACCAAGTTCAAATAATCTTTCATATCCACCCCTCTTCCACCAGTTATGATTTCTTGATCAAATGTTAAGTGGAGTACTTGGTGCTACAAGCCCATTTCTAACAGGAAAGCAATTCAGCTCCAGTCTCAGTCACACAAAAAAATTCCCACAAAGTAGTTGGTAAATTTATAGCTTTAATTAGAGGTCTGAATATTAAGACATTTAGCAAAAACTCCTTCATAAATAAGAAAATAGATCTACAATCAATATCTTTTTCTTCCCATTGCAAAAAGAGGAAAACATTTTTGCATAGAAATGTAGTGACACAATGTAAGGGCTTCTTATTACAAGTGCAAATGATCTAGTCATACAAAGTGTCACAACTGCAAACTGGCAAAGGAACATTACAGCTTAATTGTTCAAGTCTATAACAAATTTGTAAAAGTAAATCATTTCTTTGTATTTGTAAAGAAAACACTCGGAGCCACAGTTCAAAATTCTCAGGTAATGTTCTCAAATACCTCAGCATTTTTTCTGAATGCAAGTGATACAGGAATTGTTACTAAGTGTATCTAGACAGGATAGACTACATTCTTTAAAATGGCATTTTCTGATCTATAACATCTTGTCTCAAAGTTTGTGTTACAGCACATTCTTTGTAATTTCTTCATTAACCATAATCAACCTTTCTCAGTGTATATCACAGCATTATGTTATGCATATCTTGGTTCGGTAACTTGGGGTTAACCACGTTTCTTTCCAATGAAAGGAAAACTGAAGATCACTGACTTTGTTATTGTAAGACAATTATTGAGTAGCAAGAAAATGGCCATTTTCAAACTGCAACATGCCTTTTGATCATCTGTCAACATTTCAGCAGTGTGAGGAGAGAAAAAGGTGATTACAGAATAGAATTTTCTGCAAAATTTACAAATTCTCAATCTCAAACCCAAGTTGCTATACATGAAGAATGTAAAAGCTCTGGTTTAACACTGCTATTCCGGCAGTTCTTACATATTGAACATCACATTTTCTGATAGTATACCAAATGTGTGTGGATTTTAGAAAATGTATATATTAATCACAAGGCAAGAGATTTCTTATTGGAGACCAAGAACAATGTTTTTAAGAAAATTTTTTGCTATATCATGATTGCAATGCTTGTAGTCATTTACTGATGGACTGCAATATTACATACCTACTCATAGTACTGTTTGCAATGGTAAAAAGTATTTACCAGCTGACAAAAATTAAAATTTACAAGGATTTTTTCCATAATCATTACAAAAATAAATTCCTCTAAATCTCAAGCAGGCATCAAATGCCCACAGTTTAAAAACTGACATTTCTGAGCTATTGAGACTAAAAAACCTTAACACTCAAAATAGTTTAAGATACAGAACTGGAAACTTCACAAAAGACCATTTTGTTCACAGACATCAAGCTTCAAAGTGGACTCATTTCTGACAACACCTTTCAAAACTTACATTTTTGCTGTTGGATGAAAATTTGCAAACAAAAAAATAGTTCTATTTTCTCAATGAACTAAAAAGGATGCAATAACTATAACAGGTTCCATGATGGAAACTGCACACTTCAAATAACTTGTAAATAATGATTATCTGCTTATATGTCATCATGATCAGCAACTAAAATTCACCTTGTTGCAGACTGTGTGTATAGGATAACCAAAAAATGGCAACTTTTTTTTAAAATCGAGGCACCATAATGCAGCATTGTAATGATTAAAAGGGGAGCTCTATCCATTAACAGCTTTCTTGCACATTAGAAAATCTCTGCAATTTTAGCTAATAAGCTGTACTCCACATCTAGTGCCAAGTATTGGCTGGCTGGATCTCTATTATAATGAAAAAGCATCTTTTAAATTTGCAGATGAAACTTACTACCATAAATTTTACAATAGAATGGAACCAGGTAAAGCTCAGCCAGAGGGCTTTGGTTTCTCAAAATGATCTGGGAGTGAAAAATCAGAAAAAATTCCCACTTCTGAAAATTAAAGAGGGAAGTGGGAAATAGGTGGGAAGTAGTTCAAACTATCAAATTTAAATACTGCTGAAAAAATATTGGAACAATGTCAGGGCATTTCACAAGAATGCCATATGTATAGAGAAGAAGTTTATACTGCATAAAGTGCTGATTGTTTGGCAACTGGACTCTGATTAGTAGAGGTGTTCACAGTAAGAAGTCTCACAACACCAGGTTAAAGTCCAACAGGTTTATTTGGTAGTTTTCCCAAAAGCTAGTGGTGTTTACTACCAAATAAACCTGTTGGACTTTAACCTGGTGTTGAGACTTCTTACTGTGTTTACCCCAGTCCAACACTGGCATCTCCACATAGTAAAATGTGTTGCCGTGGAGAACGCACCAGTTAACTGGTCAAGAAATTGCCTGAGGGAATTGTACATACATTAATATATACACACATTGCACCTTTCTTCAACTAAAAAAAAACAGCCATTCTCTGGTTCATTGTGTTCGGGCAATGCCTTGACCAGAGTCAACCTGCCTGGTTTTAACAAAGTCATCAGTTAACTGGTACACTCTCCATGGCAACACCTCTATCGGAGTCCACTCGGCGAACAATCAGCACTCTTTTCATGCAATATAAATTGGTGTTCCCTTTTTATTTGGTATTCTTACACATCGTCCTTAGTGCAAGACAAAAGGCTCCCATGTCTTTTTTCAGCAATACTCAAGCCATTAATGATCAAATTCTTTCAGAGACAGATTTGTTAAATGGACAAAACGATGTCTAGCTTGGACTGTCAGATGACATTTAGTAAATAAATGAATCACAGTGAAATGTTTCAGTGAAAGACCACTCCATGATGATCTGAAATCCAACTCAAATATTAATTTGGAATGGGGTTCATCTGAAATAAAAAGAATCTGTTCTAACCATACTAATGAATGTTTTAAACAGCTGAGTCATTTCATTAGAAATGATTTTTTTTTAAGATTTGAAATCAATATCTTAAATTTTATTGTCAAAATTACATCTTTCCCATTTTGCCAAATTATTTTACTGAATAATGCAATTCAAAAAATGCTTGGGTGCAAAATAATGTACATTTAGTGGAACATTTCATTCGGTACAAGGAATCCATTTGTGATCTCACTATTCCAATCATTTAAATAATGACCCAAAAGTTAGTGCCAATATAAACAAATGAATCCTACTGTGTGAAAACAATCGAATTGCAGTTCACATTACATCCAATCAGCAGCTGAATCACAAAGCAATTCCCACCTATACACACATATTAATAAATGATTCCTGAATCCGCCTTATTGAAAAACCTTTAGGATTCAAACTTACATGCACCACAAATACAATGCGTTCCAGTTCTTTACAAATAACATACAACCGTAGATGTCTTACACGGTCCAATGTCACAGGGTTATTGATGAATGTACCCCACACTGTATCTCTACGTTATTTCACCACATTATGAGTTTTGTTTTTACATGTACTATTTCAGACAAACTAGTTGCACAGTGCATTTGATATTCAAACATACAAATATTTGTTTTGCATACTGAATTCCTGCATTGTTAAAAAAGGAGGAATGAGTGCATGCATGGAGTACTTGTCCCACACATCTATGGAGCAACACTGAAAAAATATGGAACTGTCACAAAGAAACTAATGAGGAATTACAGATCAACTAAATTAAAAAAATTAACCTGCAAATTGGTTCAAAAGCTGTGATATACATGTATTAAGCATAATCATAGAGACAAAATTCCTGAATAAAGCACTGAAAAGTAACTTCAACACTGGCACTTTGATCAAATGCATTTTTCAGGTTTAAAGCATAAATGCGATCCTTTCTTCTAAATGAACGCATATCAACTGAAACATTTCCAAATACCTAAAAATGGGCATGCTACCTTTCAATGAAACCGTTTTTACACAGTGCCTTTCAGGACCTTGTTCCTAGTGCTTTGCAACCATGGAATACTTCTGTGTAGTCACTGTTCTGACAGAGAATCCAGTAGCCAATTTGCACACAGCAATGACCCAATACAGCAATAAGACATGAACAAGTCATGTGCTTTTTCCCTTCAAAAAAAAAGTGATTAGATCAGGGATAAATATTGATCAGGACATCAGAAAGAATTCCCCTCATCTTACTGACTAGAGTTACAGGATATTTTGCTTCCACCCAAGAGCTATTTAACATCTCAACTGAAAGATGGCATCTCCAGCAATATAAAGCGCTCTCAGTATTGCATTGGAGGCTCAAACTGGATTAGGTGCCGAAGTCATTGAAACGAGATTTGAAACTGCAAAAGCAAATGTTACTACTGAAACAAGGCTGATAACAATACAAATGAGAATTTTTTTTGGAACGCTTCAGCTATCGCTACAGGTTTAGAGCAACTTTTATATCACACTTCAAAGGGATGGAGATTAAAGGCAAGTGCATTCGAAATTTGGTATTAAACATTTTGATCCAATTCCTCCATTAAGATCGGAAATAAATAAGCAATTAATTTTGCAATGGAAAACATGCCTGAAATTTATGCTGTTTATATCCATAATGCAAAAAATGAAAGTCCTGCCAAAACTCATGCCCCAACATTATTTTGGATAGATTCTTCACAGTGAAAAATTGCAGCTTCAGTGGTCTGACAAATTCTAGTAATTAAGTGCTAGGGCAAAGAGTTGCTCTGTGTCATTACTGGAAAATAATAATCAAATATACAGCAATTCAAAATAACATACAATAGCCACATCCATTTGTGCAATATTTTTTGTGCAAACCACAAGGTAAAGCCAAACCATCAGATTCCTTTCATTCTACTCAACTAGTTTTATATAACATTCAGTATTAGAAATGTCAAGTCACATTAAGAAATGTGACCGATTTACATAGATCATTATTTGTTGATGTTCATCCAAGTATTCCTAAAACCAAATGGCCTTCCATTCAGCTCCACACTAATGGCCATGTAATGCATCTTTATTTTTTTGGCCAAAATCAAGGGAGTGCAAATGCATTTGCTTGTAACAGCTGGAAAAGCTAGAGGATTTTGGATGCAACAGCTTTGCTTTTTGCATGCACATCACCTATATCAAAAAGAAAACCACAATGCATTTGTAAAATGAGGCTCTGCTTGGTTTCTGACCCTTTTATTCTCAAATGCCTGGTTCCCATTTGTGGAATGTAAAACAAAATCAATTAATTATCTATTGTAAAATCTTACTTTCTGAATTACTAATAAATTAAATTGTGAATTTTTAATAGTTCACACCAGCTAAAAGCTAGAGGTTCCTTACATAGTACAGTACACCTAAGTACCTATCTAATTTCTTAAATGTGTATGCTGCAAGACAAGCAAGCAAGCCTTTTGTATATCAAGATCCAATGTTAGAGACGAGGAAAAACACTGCTGGTTAAGGAGAGCCAATAAGTGGTTGTTTTGATATCTTGGATCACCAGAGCAGTTTTTAAATGATGCTAAACCTCTGTACAAATGCATGCATTTTTTGAATGAAGTAGTATTTTACTATTACATGCCACAAATCAGCACCTGGATTTATCTATTATGTACTATCCAAATTTGTGTACACAGTTTGGGGCACATTTCTGTATAAAACTTGCTTAAACAATCCTTAGAAACACAATATGTAAATATAAATGGAACCTTATGCATATTCCTTACATATTACAAAAAACCCAAGCATCTACATGGCCCCACAGTTGTGTTATGTGCTTTTTCCTTCACTATTACCCAGCCAAGCTTAGGGAAAGTATTTTCAAATAGAATTTTTTTTTGGTGTCAAATACAAACAGCTGAGGGTAATATCAAACTCAGTTCCAATGCCCATACTCCAGGTCAAAGCTTGCAAATAAAGGACTTTGAGTGAGAATCAAAATGTTCTTGGCGCCTATGGAACCATTTCTCACATGGAGCCAAAGCCCTCCCAAGAGTCTGACCAGAACGTGTCTATAACTTTACAGGTGCCATCAAAATGATAGCAATAACCTGATTCAAATATCTACGACAATACTGTAACACCTACAGCAACTGTGGAAGCAATACTCTGACTTTGCCATCTTTGCTGCTTCATTCCCAAAAATGCTTACTGCCTGTATTTTTAATCGTGCAACAACTTTTTTTGTTGCATATGGTTAACTTGGATTCCATTGACCAATAACTTTATTCAAATCTGTGCTGATAACTCCCCTTTAATAGTACACAAGATGCAATACATAGTATTTCTGTACATTTGAAACCACTAACCCACTGTAACCCACTAACATTTTAGTTGCACACTCTACTTGGAAAATAGATTCATAACTGCATAGTACCCCTGTAATTTACACCAAACATTATGGTTTTTGATCAGAATTAAATCATTTCCTGGGATTTCAACACTATTTACAAACATAACAAGCATGGGTTTGTACTTAAATTGAATAATGCTGCTTCAGTAACTCAAACCATGGCCAATATAAATACTGGGTGTTGAAAAATGATGCCAAGACAAATAGATCACTATCTTAAAGAAAACATACATTACATGGCACTGTGCTGAAAAACTGTAATATAGCTCTCTACTCCACCAAAAGCAGTAATTTTTGAAATATATCAGTTGGCAATCATGGTGAATCAGAAGTGCAACTTCTATCACCATCTTTACTAAACTGGGAGTGAGCAAAGCTGCAAGGATCTGTATTCACTCTGGTATTAGTTCACATAATCATGCTTCCTAACTTCTTTAACCAGAGACTTCATTTTACCTTAGCAAACAGATTTGTGTGCTATTTTCGCAAATCACTTAAAGGAAAAATAATCATTGATATTATTGATGTTTGAGTTTAAAAACTAAATTGTCCAAGATCAAGCAATTCGCACCTTCACAAAGTCCCAGGAGCTGTTTGTAGCGTGAATTATATGAAATAAACTAAAATCTGCAGAAATATTTAATACAAAAAACTCAAAATAATGCAAATAGCACACATAACAAACCAAAGTAACGAGTCAAACACATTGACCGAGTCTCTGTTTTTTTTTAAAAAAATACGTAATCAGATCACTTCCAGATAGCTGTTTCACCATTAGAGTACTGTAATTCGGAGAGTCAGACTGAATGCTAATTAAACTATGCCCAGTATTCACAAGATACGAAAATATAAATACACAATTAAATTAAATTTTTCAATCCAAGCAACAGAAAAAAAAGTGTCCAATGAATTTAAATTTGTGGGCCTGAACAGTAATACCTTTCCCACCAAATTTAGTTCACTATATGTCAAATCTGATTCAAAGTCAGAAAACATGTGCGCCGCAGTATTAAACATGGTCATGGGAAAACCTGGAATATGTCTAAACAAGTCAATTGAAGGCAATCTGAAGTAAATCCCCCATTACCACAGGTGCAAATTAAATGCACCAATTCACTGTGATGCAAGTTTATTTTTAATCCAGATTAGGGTTAGGCCCACGGACCTGATCTAAACATGGTGTATAAGAAACATTGTTTTGTAATTCACATTCATGATTAAAAGGCAATTCACTGATAAGTGAAAGAGGACAGTCTACAATCTGTGAAGTGTAGCAGTAAACACATTGTAAAATACTTTAGCACAGAAATAGGAAGACGACTAACAGAGAAGGCAACAAGAACATTTGAAACACAGCTGAGCACCCAGCTAGCTGCATAAAACGTGGAAAAAGTTAACCAGCCTGCATAACGTGTGGCATTTTAAGGGGAAAGAGAAAGAGATGGAAAAAAATCTAATTCAAACAAAACTTCCACATTATAATAAACTGCTTTTCACAGGGTTCAAAAAACATCATGGCTTTGTTGTTAATTACACATTCTTTGCTTGGTTGACCTATCTTGAATTATATATGGCACCATGCTATTATACATCTCACTCCAAGTTACAGTAATCCAGGCTGAAATACAAAATATACAGTAGTAACATCTTTCAAGCTATAGGAAAGAAAGTGATGAAGTGCTTCTCTTGTGTAAGAAACCCTAGCAATATGCCTCTTCAATGAATAACACAGTTAAATTTAGAAAAAAATATCTGTGGACCAAGGGAAGACCAAATTGACACCAACAGTTCATTGTATACAAATACCTTAAGACGTGCAGGCTATTCTTATAATGACACCACGTTCATAACAGTGATCTCAATTCAAGCATACTTGGGTGCAAACATTAAGTAAATATAACCGCATGCACTCTTTAATCTTCATGCACATAATCTCGAGTTAATCCAGGAAAATTTCTCACATATGAAAGTGTGAAATTAAACTGATATTTTATAATCAGCTTGCCCAATTGATTTTCACTAAAATATGATAGCTACAGGCCAAAAGATGATACAGCAAACTGCACCAGAATTGAGGACATTTTTTTAAATATAAATACCTTAACTGCATTCAAATTGAGAATTGAAAGGCCATCTAACAGATTTATTAAAACCACTAATGACCCTACAAATTCTGAAATTTGACAATGGATATACTGCTTGTATGCTGATACTGACATTAAAAAGGGGAGGATAGACTTAGCTGTTTTATAAAACTACTGTCATAAAGGTTCCACTTAACTCGTAGGGGATTCAAAAGGTTTAACCAAATGAGACCATTTATAATACTGGTTTACCTCTGCATATTAAGCCAAATAATTTATCAGAACAGACTTATGTCCACAGTACCAGCACCCACCTGTTGAAACAGCTTTGGAATTTTAGTCTCTCTCGTATACCTTTTCCGACAAAATAAAAACTTGATTTTTATTAGGCAGAAATATCCATTATATAAAGTACAACGTTAATACGTCCATGCCTTTCAAATGTCACATTTTGACTGAAGGTGACATGAGTTTGAAGTCATGCAGGGAGTCAGTAATACAGATGAATGCCCTTCCACATCAGATTCTTCAGCTGAAAAAGCAGAACAACTACTTGGATCCACTTCACCATCTTGCTCTAGTGCAATATTTACACTGAAAGGTGACTTGGGTTCTGGTATCGCTAATTTAGACATGTCCCTCTGCATCTCCTGTTCCTCCATTTCTTCATCAGAAACTGAACTATCCCAATGACTGGATGATGTACTATCTAAATTTGGTCCATTATCTCCAGTCATACTATTACAATTCAGACTTTCTTGGCCAGTCATGTTTTCATTAGTTTTCAACTTTAATAGTGTCTTTAACTTTGTATATGTTTCATTTTCATCCTGTGAAAATTCACTTCCTGAACAGTCCATAGCAAACTGTTCTAATGATTCAGATTCCTGTGTCTGGGGTTTAAACTTAAATGGTGGAATCTCCAACTCAGAGTATCTGGAGCTGCATGACACTTTCTGCCGCACATCAGCTCCTAGCTGCAGGGGGTCACATTTCCCAATCGTTAATGAAAAGGGTCCAAAACTGTGACATTCTTTTGTTGGAAGATCAGGCGAAACTGGAAGGGATCGATATTGTCGTTCAGAGGGCAAAGATTCCTGAAAATCCCCACTGCTGTACTGTTTCACCTGGGATATAGAAGTAACTGGGTAGTTTATAGCATCAGGTGAAGGTAGGTCAAATGCAAGTGATATTACTGATTTACTTGGTGTGTCCACAAACTTTATCTTTCCGCCTTTTAGGTCCTGTCGCGCATTGAAAGGGTTAATCTTGCGTGCTGTACCCTTACTAGGAGTGTAGTATGGATCTTGGACATTAATCTTCCGGCTGCCTTTTCGGGTAAAGAAGTCGGACTGACTACGAGAAAGCCATATGTTGCGACGAGGTCGAGGTGATTTAGGTGGAATCTTGTCACCTGGCAGTCTAAGGGGGCTGCACCTTTTTATTGCCACTCCTTTCTCTCCAACATCTACAAATGATCACAAAATAAAAAGTGTTAGTATTCTTGTACTACACTTGGTTCTATGACTAAAGCTTTATTACATATTTCAATTTATCCCTTTTATACTTGCTAGTAATTAAGTCTTGCACGAACAACCAGGTGGCAGTAAAACCACAGTGTTATCAAGAAATCCTTTTATTGGTTTACTTTTCAAGTATTCCAGTTTAAACATGAGCACTTTCTAGATAAATGCTAAACACATGCAAAGTAAAAGCAGCAACAGTATTTTCAACTGCACAAAAAACTGGAAGGGGGCGGGGGAGGGAGAGGGAGAAGGAGAAATCCCAAAACCAGCTCTGTAATAGCATTTACTGCCTCTATTCATGTTTAAAAATTAAAACATGAAAGTTTACTTTAAAACATCTGCAAAATATCCCTCCCAATCAAAATTCAAACTTGGACATTTTCAGGCACACATTGGTACAGCATGGTGGCATAGTGGTTAGCATTAATGCCTCGCAGGGCCAGGCTCTTAGGTTCAATTCCTGGCCTGGGTCACTGTGTATGTGGGGTTGGCACGTTCTCCCCGTGTCTGCGTGGGTTTCCTCTGGGTGTTCTGTTTCCTCCCACAGTCTGAAAGACATGCTGGTTTGGTGCATTGACCCGAACAGGCACTGGAGTGTGGCGACTAGGGAAATTTCACAGCAACTTCGTTGTTAATGTAAGCCTTACTTGTGACTAATAAATAAGCTTTAAAATAATATTAACACCCCATAAGGGCAAAGAAGGGTAAGAGGCTGGATGGTTAAACATTAACATTTGGAAATACGTTATGTGCCTACATAATGTTTCTTTCAAGAGCCATGGGCATGTCATGTTTGTATCCTTTTTTGGACAGGTGCGACATTTCATCAATCATATTTTAAAAATCAGCCTTCCATAGTTTAATTGGGTTCATTGTTTAAACAGCTGCCAAGCTGGATTTCTCAGGAATTAGTTGCTTGAACACAAGGAATGTTTGTGGTTATGGGGACTGAGCAGAAAAATGGAGCGAGACTGGCTGGACAGAAACTCTAGGAGTTTTGATTGGCCAATTTTGGAACAACCTATGATTCAACAATTTGTTTCCAAACTGCAAATGCTCCTCGACAGAGACAGATGATCTAAATAGCTTAACAATATTAAAACCATAACTATCCCACCAAAAGACAAAAAAAATGAAAATGGCAGTCAGCC
This sequence comes from Carcharhinus amblyrhynchos, assembly GCF_965287045.1. Taxonomy (NCBI): domain Eukaryota; kingdom Metazoa; phylum Chordata; class Chondrichthyes; order Carcharhiniformes; family Carcharhinidae; genus Carcharhinus; species Carcharhinus amblyrhynchos. The sequence continues at coordinate 32,490,779 of NC_137332.1, read as the reverse complement.
CCAACTGTTTACATTTTGTTTTAAAACCAGCGGCACTGGAAGAGTCTTGGAAAATCACCAAGTTAGTTCTTACCTCCTCCAGCAGTCGTGCCACCTCATTTACATTACAATGCTGCATTTTGCAACAATAATGTAATGTAATGGGTACCTGTATTTTTTAAATAAAAATATACAACTCTTTTAGTGAATATGAGGACAAAGCCATCTGAACTATCTGAACCTTAAGCATACGGCTTTAAATAATGTTATCATTTGCTCGACTGGAATACTCTTCTTCCAATTGTATCGGCTCTTGCCTGAAGACGTGACACTCGCTGAAATACATTTCAACAGATACTGGCAGGTTTCCATTGCTTGTCGAAGTAGCTATTTTACTTGCATTAAACAAATATTTCCCAACTACAGGATCATAATAAGCATCAAAGTCAAGCCCAATCAAATTTTCTGCATGCACAAACTTTTCAGCAGACCTAATTGGTTTGCCTAGAGTTAGAATCTTTGTATTTTCCTTTCCTAGCCCAGAAGGCATTAAAACTTGTGGAAAACCTTGCATCCAGAGCCTTGCACTTAATGGTAGCAGAGTACACCAAAATGTGGTTTATCCCTGTTAGGGTGTGGAAAAGACTGAAGAATATCTCCACATTAAATAATCACATAGGAAAGCATTAAATGGAACACATCTTTCCCTGGTCTTTGCTCAACTAGCTACATTCTTGCAGAAAATTACAAAAGCTTTTCACAGCTGCTCAAGGAAATGTAACTCACTTTTCATTTGCATGTATAAAATCTCTCTGACGTATTCTTATATTTGAATACAAAACGGACCAGTCCTCTGCATCATCCCTTACATTCAGGTCAACCTCATAACTGATTCCCTATCCTCTATTGTAAATGTTTATCCAAGGTTCAGTTTATGCACATAGACACACACAGACCAGTTGTATCAGTGGACCTCCAAGTTGAACATCACTTAGTAAAAGCACCAAGGATAATAAAGGCACAGAATATACTCTGGATAGCAGACCAAGAGTGACTCATCAACATCACCACTGAGTTGGTCGAGGCCTGACAGTCATACTGCCAGTTCAGTTGGAATCAGGTTCCTAAGAAAGCAGCCCTCAAAAGAAACTGCCAGCAAAAAGCATGTATCAGAAGTTAAAGAACAGACATTTCTAGAAATCAGGGAATGAAAAAGAAGCCCAAGGAAGACTGAAGTCAAAGGGACAAAGAACTGGAATCCAAACAAGATTTGTTCATTGAAGTTAAATGAAAGAAGCAGAGAAAGAGGCTCTCAGTTAAGGAGAGTGCTACAAGGTGCAAACCTGAAGAAATTGGATAGTGGGAAGTCAGACCTCTGAAGTAATCCAAAGGATGGTGACAACTTAATACAGCCTTTGAAGCAGTACATTGGCATGGATAGATATCTTAAGAGATTGTGAGAAAGCTTGACTGTGTAGGACAATCTAACACAGAAAAATACAAAGAGTCAAATCCTGGAAGTGATTCCTTGGTGAAGGCATCTGAGAGAAAGCATTGTTGAGAAGATTGGAGTTTGGAAACATTTATGGAAATTAGAGCTCCAGTGAAACTAGTGTGATAAACATCTGGGGGCATTTTGAGAAATTAACAAGTTATGTTAGGTGGCATCAGTCATTTAGTTTCAGACTGTAGGGTGTTTGACACATTTCTGCTATTGATTTACATGTACTGTGTACTTACTGAGAACATTAGAGTCTAAGCTATTTGGTAACATGTGTAATCTTAATAGACCTGTGTGCATCTTGTTGAATAAATGTTTTATTCATTAGTTAAAAGTTAATCGGCAGTCCTGTGATTCTGTTCATCCACATCTCTAAACAAATAAATGGAAGTTACAGTCCATTGAGCCAGGATTCTGAGACCCGACTATCCAGTAGTAAAATCAGCTGGGACCAGAACAACGAAAGTAGAGTTAGCTAAAATGAACTAGCAAGTGAGGTCAAGAATGCAGATCAAGAGAGATACAGTGGCAGACATTTAAAGGAATATTTTAGAATGCACAGAATGTATCCTATGCAAGAAAGAAAAATTCCAAGGTAAAGATAATATCAAACACAAAAAAGTATACAATTTTACAACGATGAGCTACAAGTCAAAAGATCGGACAGAATTTAAAGAACAGCAAAGAATGACAAAAACCTTACTAAGAAGGAAATTAGATGACAGAAAACTATTTAGAAATATAAAGACAGTTAGAGTTTCTTTTCATTCTGAAATAAGAGGTAACAAAGTGAGAGTTTGGTCCAATGAAACGAGAGTCTGGGGAGTTAATAAATTAAAAATAAAGAGATGTCAGATGAACTGAATAGGTATTTGCACATGTCTTCACCATCAAGGAAACAAGTAATATCACAGAAATAGCTGTAAATCAGGAATAGGAATGGAGGTTAAAGGTTAAAATCACAAGGTTAGGTTTAGGGAGTAGCATTAGCATGAACAGAAGATTGACTAATCCACAGAAAAGAGGACAGTCATAAATTAGTTTTTTTTTCTGTATGGTGGGATATAGTGAGTGGTGTGCTACAAGGAGCAATGTTGGGATCAACTTTTTGCAATTTACACAAATGACTTGGATGAAGGGACAGAAAGTATGGTTGCTAAATTCACTGATGATACAAAGGAAGATAGGAAAGTAAGCTGTGAAGAGGACATAAAGAGGATACAAGGGGATATAGATAAGTTGAGTGGGCTAAGATCTGGCAAATGGAGTATAATATGGGCAAAAGTGATATGGTTCACTTCAGCAGGAAGACTGAAAAAAGCATATTATCTAAATGGTGAAAGATTGCAGAACTCTGCCAACTGATTTTGAAGAGGCAGTTAAGTCGAAAAAGGGATATTGCTTGAACTGGAACTAACAGAGATAGATTATCAGTTAAGAATTGTATCTTGACATGTTTATGTATTTCAAAGTTAAGCTAATTTTTTTATTAAAGCGTATTATTAAAATAAAACTTGTTTTGATAAAAAGGTTCCTGGTAGGTCAATAGATATTGACCTGAAATGAAACACCTTTTCCTCACACTAATGCCAAAATAAAAAAAATAGTTGGGGTCTAGTCTAACTTCACAATATATCTTGGGGTCTCTGATCTGGTCCCTAGTACTCAAGAAATTCAACAGAATTCAGGACAAAACAGCCTGCTTGCTTAGCGCCTCATCCACCATTGACGCATGCACTCCTCCTAACACCAGCACACCACGCAGTAGTGCGTACCATTGACAAGATGCAGCATAGCAATTTGCGAAGGCTCCTTCAACAACACCACCCAAACTTGCAACCTCTAACAATCCCACAGGACAAGAGCAATAAGTACATGGAAACGACATTATCTATAATTTTCTTCCCAAGTAACCCACCATCTTGATGTGTAACTATACATAGCCATTTTTTCACCATCACTGCATCAAAATCCTGAAACTAGCACCTTAACACCACAGTTGGTGCACATACAAAACCAGCTTCTCAAGGGCAATTAGGGCAAACAAGAAATGCTTGTCTTATTTGCATCCCACAAATGAATAAAAAATACAAGTTCCCTATTTCAGGAAATTAGAATTAAGGGTAAAAATAAAGTAAAGTAATCACAACAAACCCAGATGGGCATTCCAACGGCTTCAACCCTCAATCCAATTTCCCTCCTTTCCTTCTTGCACTCTCTCCTTTCCTTCTCTATATATGTTTGGTCTGTATAGCACACAAGAAATAATACCATACACTACTGTATACACTAATACATGTGACAATAATAAATTACAGTAGGAAATTTCACAACACCAGGTTAAAGTCCAACAGGTTTATTTGTTATCACGAGAGTTCAGAATGTTGCTCCTTCATCAGGTGGGTGGACAGTTGGGTTCAGAAACAGGCATATATAGACACAGACTCAACTGCAAGATAATGGTTGGAACGCGAGTCTTTACAGGTACAGACAATGTGAGTGCAGAGAGGGATAATGACAGGTTAAAGAGGTGTTAATTGTCTCAAGCCAGGAGAGTTAGTAAAATTTTGCAAGCCCATGCTAAATGGTGGGGTTTACACATGGTGTAACATGAACCCAAGATCCAAGTTGAGGCTGTCCTCATGTGAGCGGAACTTGGTGATCAGTTTCTGTTCAACGATTTTGCATTGTCGTACATCTCAAAGGCTGCCTTGGAGAACACTTATCCAAAGATCAGAGGTTGAATGCCCTTGACTGAAGTGTTCCCCTACAGGAAGGGAACACTCCTGCCTGGCGATTGTCAAGTGGTGTCCGTTCATCTGTTATCATGGCTTCTGCATGCCTCAGGACATCCTTTCCTGCAGTGCATTAGGCAGACAACATTGGCCAAGTCACACAAGTATGTACCATATACCTGGAGGATGGCGTCCTCATGTGATAATGGCATCTGTGTCGATGATCTGGCACGTCTTGCAGAGGTTGCAATGGCAGGGAGGTGGGGTATCATGGTCACTGTTCTCCTGAAGGCTGGGTAGTTTGCTGTGAACAATGGTCTGTTTGCGGTTGTGCAGTTATTTGAGGACAAGAAGTAGGGGTGTGGGGATGGCCTTGGCGAGATGTTTGTTTTCATCAATGACATGTTGAAGGCTCCAAAGAAGATACCGTAGCTTCTCCGCTCTGGGAAAGTACTGGACGATGAAGGGTACTCTGTTGGCCATGTCCCATGTTTGTCTTCTGAGGAGGTTGGCGCGGTTTTTCGTTGTGGCATGACTGTAAATCAATGAGTCGAGCACCATATCCTGTTCTTACAAGGGCGTCTTTGAGCATGTTAAGATCTGCTCAGATGAGGAGAATATATGTATATGAAGGGCTTGTCCGTAGGGGATGGCTTCTTTAGCACGTTTAAGGTAGAAGCTGGAGAAGTGGAGTATTGTGAGGTTACCCGTGGGCTTGCGGTATAGTGAAGTGCTGAGGTGACCATCCCTGATGGAGATGTGTGAGCCCAAGCATGCAACCAATTCTGGAGAGTAGTCCATGTTGAGTCTGATGGTGGGATGGAACTTGTTGATGTCATCATGTAGTTGTTTCAGTGACTCTTCACTGTGAGTCCAAAAAAAGTCATCCATGTATCTAGTACATAGCGTCGATTGAAGGTCCTCCAGTGAAGAGATCTTGTCCAAACTTGTGCAAGATGACGTTGGCATATAGAGGAGTGAATTTAGTCCCCATGGCTATTCCGTGTGTCTGGATGAAGAACTGATTGTTGAAGATGAAGACGTTGTGGTCCAGGATGAAGGGGGTGAATTGTAGAATAGCATCTGAAGATTGGCAATTGTCAGTGTTGAGTATTGAGGCAACTGCAGCAATGCCGTCGTTGTGGGGGATGCTGGTGTAGAGTCATGTCACACTACGTGTAACCCCTCCCCCCCGCCCCACCATTTGGCCTGGGCTTGCAAAAACTTACTAATTGTCCGGGCTTGAGAGAATTCACGCCTCTTTCATTACTGCTCTCTCCACTCACGTTGTCTGTACCTGTAAAGACTTAATTACTTGTAAAGGCTCACATTCCAAACATTACCTTGCAATTGAGTCTGTGTCTATATCTGCCCTGTTTGTGAATCCAACTCTCCAATCATCTGATGAAGGAACAGCACTCCAAAAGCTGATGATACCAAATAAACGTGTTGGACTTTAATCTTGTGTTGAGAAACTTCTTACTATGACCACTCCAGTCCAACACTGGCATCTCCACATCAATAATAAATCAAGTTTCAATGCTTATTGTTTGCATCAAATTTATTTCTAAGTACATTTAGTTCTCCCTCTGCCATACCCCCTTATTCCTCACCCAAGAAAACCTGCACTAAACATATTCGAATCTTGAAATTGTTCACTACAACAGGTCCGGCTAAAACAGAGTTTTATTTTTAAAAAATACATGAGTCTCTTCCTTTTACAGCAGGGAGAACATATGCAGGCTTTTCAGTCATGAAGTTGCATTTCTCTGTCACTGAGAATATGCTGAAGCATCAATTAATGCCATCCCCCACCACACCCCTCATTTTAAGATCATACCTGGACTGAAAGTTGCAACTGAATGATCATCGTTTCAATGATAGTTTATTACATGAGCACATTCAGCAAAGTAAGTGTGGCATGCTGCATAGTTCACGGAGACCAGTTACAACATCAATGCAAGCAGGACAGTTTCAGGGACTTGTGTGTAGTTATTTTTTTGTTTCCCCACTTTGTGTCCAAAACAGCTATCAAGTCAATACAGTCCACATTGAATTGCATACCTTTTGGAATCCATACAGGAGAATACTGCAAATTCGAAGCATTAACAAACATTCATCAGGATAAATTTTCCACTTTGGATGTAATCTGGAAACTCGGTGTAAATTGTGCTTGAAATTGCATTTTTTTTTTCCCCAAAGTGGTTTTAAGTTTCACAATCAAATATTCCACAACCCAGTGCAGTGTCTTAGAATAGTATAATTTTTTTTTCAATTTTTAACATTATTAATAAAACTGTACCAGGTTACTATTAAGTAAGTTGAAAATCTCTATTTTATCACAAAAAACATTTTTCATTAGAATGTCTAGTCCTCCATCTGTAGGTAACTTGGTTTTGGATTACTTTGCTATACTGAACAATTTACTAGTTTAATAGGTGTAAAGCTGTCAGCTTCTGAGCAAATGAAGTATTTAACATGTAAAAACATTAAAAACAGGCAAACTAGCATCAAGAAAATGCTCAAGTTGAAAAGCCTCTTTGAATGCACCCCCCCCAAAGAAAAAGAGCACAGTCAGCAGAAACTTCCCTCTTCATCTAAGTCTTGGGGCAAGCCAATATCTAGCAGAAATGCTCCTTAAACCTAAAAATCACAGAGCTCTTAACACAATTTCAAGATTACGGTGCTGGTGCAACCAATGTCACCCATTTTGTGCTAATAATAATAATAATAATAATAATACAAACCATTGCGTTTATGGTTACACTGGATTCTTTCAATAGTATAATCCAATATCATTGCTCTGTATAGTTCAAAATACAACAAGATTTCAATGCAGTAAAAATTCAGTTCCCACTCAACACATTTTATAGCACTCAACAGCCTCTGGTTTTTATCTAAATAACAATTTGACTATCTGGAAAATAAAAAAAAGGAAATACTTACTTTTCTGAAGATTAATTGGCTTGGTCTCTCTACCTTCTTCATTGTTAATAGTTCTCTCTTGGCCTTCATCTTGTAGGTGTGGCATAATCTCTTCTATAATTTTTACTATTTCTGGAAAGGATGGACGGAGCTTTGGATCCATCTGAAGGAGGAAAATGTTTAACACTTCACGTTGAACCACCACAAAAGCACTCCAGTTAATGATGCACATTTGAAATCCACTAACTCAATGACAAAATCTACAGTGGGAACAACTTTAATATTTCACATTGTTCATTTTAAAATTCACTAGAGACCTAACAGTAAGCTATCAGTATAAAGTAAGTTCCATGACAGACAACAGTATATCAAGGATACATATTTGCAGCCATTAAGTGATGATAAATTGTACAAAGCAATGATAGATTCATCTGGATGATAAAATTTAAGGAGAGTTTGAGGACTAATTCCACCAGAAAAAAATTCAACAGAAGATTTTTTAAATGAAGTGCTCCAACAGGATGAGGTGAATACCCATTTTCTCTAGGCTGGGAAGTCAGTGTAAGGTAATCAATTTAAAATTCCCTAAGAAACCAAGCAAAGAAGCTAAAAGTTTTTTTATCCATAAAGTTCTAATGTATAAAGGGGAAAAGATAAAGTCACCCATAATTAAACACTAATTCTTTAATCATGGTGTTATTTCATGAAACATTAGGCTCCACATGAAGTACCAGACAAATTATATATCAAATAAAAGCTAAATTTAATTTCAAGTAGTCAATACAAAAAAAGATACACCTTACACAACAGATCACCTCCATCTCGCCTCAGATATGTAACGTCATGTGCAGTTCAGAAGTTTCCTAACTGGGGAAAGAACAGTTTCTTTCACTTTTCCACTCAACTGATTCAGTCCTCAAGTTCACCGATAGTCAATTTACAACAGAAGTCCCTGGAGACAGTCAGCACTAAAATGGTACACTCTGGCAAAACCTCCTTAGCTAGGTTCACAATAGTCTAGATCTCCCAGAGATTTCTTTATCAGATCCTTTCCTCAAACTGTCGTAAGTTCTCACAAACCTTAGCACAACTGCAGATATCTTTATGGCTTCTCATAATCCAATGTCCTTTCAACTCTTGTGACTTTACGGAACAGTTCTGTTCTGGTTCCCAGTTTCCTCTGTTCTGACACCTCCAGACTTCTTGGAATCTTCTTTTCATTTCTCTAGGTTCCTTAACTAGCTGGACTTTACATTTTCAGCATCTCTTTTCTTAAACTTTACTTCATAGTATGGTGTTTCTTCTAGCAAGGCTGAGAGAGATGTTCCCCCTTTAGTCTTCTAAAACCAAGGTGCCTGTCATCTCACTATCCATCTCCAAATGCAATCAAATTAGCTATATTCAAAACTTCCCTACATTCTTAAAAATACCTTACAAGGCCCAGTTGCTAAGCAATCACTGCTAGTTTATTTACTCTTCACGCCATAGTCCTCTCCAAATACAACAGAATCACAGTTGGAATTGAAACCAACCCCCACATGTATACTTTGTCCAGCATGATATTTTGTCTAACATGAATCTAACTATGGGTTTCCAGATACACAAAACATTAAATTAAGCCCACTTAAAACAATACCTGACTGATACAAACATTAATCCCTTAAAGCTACATTTCCTATTAGGTATCGTTTCCAGGTCAATGGTTACATGACCAGTATTTATTCAAGAAATTTACAAATTGATCCCTTTACAATTGATACAAACCCTTAAAAGTCCTTATCAAAAAAATTTAATCATTACAGATGGCACACATTTTAAAGGAGTTGCATATTTCCCTATTGCTTCTGCCTCAAAAGTCATGGCAATCTTCTAAATTCCAGCGAATGCAACTCTATTTTGTGAAATCGATCCATGTAACTTATAACTTGGAGTCCAGTATCTTTCTGGTAGAATTATTCATCACTCCCTTGAAAGTCAACATATCCTTCCTGAGGAGTGGTACCCAAAACTACTCTCAGTAATCCAGGCATGATCTAACCAGGGGTTTGCATAGCTGAAGAGTCCATATTATTATTATCCAATGTGAAAGGAAAATAGTGCAGATGCTGGAGGTTGGAGATAAAAATAAAGTGCCCGAAAAACTCAGCATGTCTGGCAGTATGTGTGTCCGTTACAACAGTCCCAAAAAGGAATCATATCAGACTCAAACAACTGTTTCTCCCAACAATGATGTTGCCAGACTTGCTGAGTTTTTTCAGCACTTTGTTTTTTTACCCCTTGTATAATACCCCTCTATAAATGATCAATATTCCATTAATACTTCTGATTATTTTCTGTATGCCAAGATACTTGTGCAAGATGAGGAATGGTAATTTAAAGAGTAGGAGGAGGTACTTTATGTACCCAGAGGTCTTGCTGCGGCTGTATAGGGCATTGGTGAGGCCACAGCTGGAGTACTGTGTGCAGTTTTGGTCGCCGTACTTACGCAAGGATATTTTGGCCTTGGAGGGAGTGCAGAGGAGGTTTACTAGGCTGATACCGGAGTTGAGGGGGTTGAGCTAAGAGGAGAGGCTGAATAAACTAGGCCTGTACTTGTTAGAGTTTAGAAGAATGAGGGGAGATCTCATTGAGACGTATAAGATGATGAATGGGATGGATAGGATAGAGGTGGAGAGACTCTTCCCACTCAGAAAGGACAGTAGGACTAGGGGGCACAGCCTCAAGATAAAGGTTTAGAATGGAGTTGAGGAGGAACTTCTTCACTCAAAGGGTGGTGAATCTCTGGAATTCTCTGCCCGTTGAGGTGGTGGAGGCTGCCTCGCTAAATATTTTTAAGACGCGGGTTGATGGGTTTTTGATAAGCGACGGGATTAAGGGTTATGGGGAGAGGACGGGAATGTGGAACTGAACCACGACAGATCAGCCATGATCTTATTGAATGGAGGGACAGGCTCGAAGGGCTAGGTGGCCTACTCCTGCTCCTATTTCTTATGTTCTTATGTTCTTATTCTGTTCAACGAGTATGATGTATCCACTACTTGTGTCAAATTTTATGTGATGGCTGTGAAATACTTAGAGCATTTTATGATGTTAAAGGTAATATATAAATCCAGGTTATCACCGTTGTGATGATGGGCTATAATTTACTTTGAAATGATAGAGGTTAAAAAAACAGGATGGTGGGGTATGATGATTAGTAATAACAATGACTAGTAGAAAGGACATGAATAACAAAAAGATAGAAACAAAACATCACTTAATAGTGGAAAGGAGGTGTACATGAAGTAACTAAGCCCAAGCAAACGGGCAGGGAAAATAAAAGGGGAGTAAGGAATGGAACATGTGTATAAGACACCTTTCTAATTCACAATTCAAGACGACTAATAGGAGAGCAGATTGCTAGATCCGCCAGTGGGAAATGAACCTGAGTACACAAGGGAAGTTAATGCAACAGAACACATAGGAACTAGTGGTTAAAATATAAAGATTGTTGAAATTAACAGTCCAGAATTTTATCCGCAACTCGCACCATAATTTACACAAATTTCCCATTCTAAACTTGTTCCAAAGTCTCCATAAAAGGTAAGCTGAGTACGCTTAAGTACAATGGCAAAACAGGGAACTCAGATGTGGTATTGCTGATGGCTTAAACAAGAACAGAAAATCTCAGCAGGTCTGACATGATCGGTGGAGAGAGAGAATAGAGCCAATGTTTCAAGAGCTCTGACAGAGGGTCATCCAGACACAAAATGTTGGCTGTCCACCAATGCTATCAGACTTGCTAAGATTTTCCAGCACTTTGTTTTTGTTTCAGATTCCAGCAACTACAGTATTTTGCTTTCATCTTTCATGATGGCTTACCCCAGCTGCAACAATGAGCTAATTAACCAGATGACCGGAGTCCTGGAATTCTGAATGTCAAATCCTTCAACTATTTTGAGCTTAATGACTTGCAGATCATTTTTTGAGTTATGGACACACCCAGCTGCAATATTCAGGAACCTATTAATACGCTGATCATCAGAAACAGGTGTTCAGAGAATCACCGACATATATACAAAGAGAGGTTACATTCAACATACAGAAGACCAAAGTACAAGCTTCAGCTCCATTGATTAGGGATTCATGATGAGTGCCTGGAAAATGTGCAAAACTTCTAGCCATTTGGAAGTTATTTTTACAGAACACCGATATTGACAAAGAAATCCAGCATCGCTTGAAATCTGCTGCAGCCTTTGGCCATCGGGACATCAAAACTAAAACCAAGCTCATGATTTACCACGTGGTTGTGATTCCTTCCTTACTGTATGAGGTTGAAACATGGACAATGTATAGGAGACACCTCAAAGCATGACTTATAGACACAGCATCAGCTACAGAAGAGTTTGTGTGTCAAGCAGGAGAACAGATGCACCAACATCAGTGTCCTCTCTCAAGCAGTCACCACATGTATCAAGGTTATAATCAGCTTCACTGGGTTCAACATATAGTTCGGCATCAGATATCAGGATCACAAAGCAGGTCATCTTCTCCCAGCTCAGTCAAAGCAGACGCACTAGTGCAGGACAGATGAAGTACTTCAAGGATATACTGAAAGCCAGCATGAAGAAAAGCAACACTGACATCAACTCCTGGAAGATCATCACATGGAACGAGCAAGATGCTGTAGAGACTGTGGGAAGGATCTCAACATCTTGAGACCCAACAATGACAAAATTAAGAGGAAAAGCAAGAGTGGTGAAAAGAACACAGTGAAAAGTCTCAACACCAAGTTAAAGTCCAACAGGTTTATTTGGAATCATGAGCTTTCAGAGCGCTGTTCTTTCATCAGGTGAAAAGAACATGGCATGACCCAAAATGAGGACACACAATCAGGCAACCCACATGACAATAAATGCCCTGCATGCCAGATCCTGAATCTGCCTCACCAACCATCTGCAGATAAATTACAGATGGTAGGGGAAAATGAAACGAGATTTAGGAATCATCAACACTGAGCATCTAAAGGGAGACTTGGTGTACACATGAAGAAAATAGAGATATAGAGGAGCAAAATGGGAAGAGACAACTAAAGTGAAAAGAAACTCAAGTGTTGTACAGACATTAGCACAAGCCAGCTGGTTTGCATCAATGGTGTTGAATGTGCTTCACTTCAAAGATAGCTGTAAACATAAAGCAACAAGCTAAATCTATATGTCACTGTAATGCAATAAATCATCATGAGATCCTTCACAGAAGCATAATCTAACATAACTGATTCACAGCCAAAATAAAGGGACATTAAGGCAGGTGGCCAAATATTTCACAAATAAAACATGCTTAAAGGAGAAGATGCAGAAAGATTTAGGGAGTGATTTAAGGAAAAGGCAGCTGAAATGATGGGGTGAATGAAATGGAAGACGGCCAAGATAAATGGCCAGTGTGGGAGGAACATCGAGTTCTTAAGGCACCATGAAGAGATTTAGCCATTAGGATAAAGAATTTTAAGATGGAAGGCTTTATTGGCGGGCACAGGGAGTTCAACAGCCAGCAGCAACATTTCCTCAACAAATCACAGCCATAAAACAAAATTGTGTAACCATATTTGCATATCAAGTAATAAAGTATCAAGATTGAACCCATTCTGCTTACATCATAAAATTCAATGGTTTGTAACACTGTGCACTGTAATGTATCCAAAATGTATCCAAGCCAAAGTTCACTGAAGAATGAAGCAGAGAAATGCAAGTGGCAAGATCAACATTTTAAAATATATTTTCAAGTGAAATGTATCCCTATGTTGAACTCTGATGAAGGATATGCCCAAAATGTTATTACTTGTTTTTTCTCTCCAGATGCTAACTAACCTGCTATATATTCCCAGCAGCGTTTTTGAAAACAGTAATCTACATGAGTTTAAATTTTTGATCCTAGACTTTGTTAAAAGCAGGAGCATTCACAAGCAAGCTATCAGTGCATGTTCCACTACAGTATACAACTGCTGCATAAACAAACATTTTGGCACATCCCAGAGGACCTTATACATATGAACATATGAAATAGGAGATGCAGGCCACTTGGCCCCTTCAGCCAGCTCCATCATTCAACACGATCGTGGCTGAACCAATTGCAACCTCATTCTTGCCTACTCCTGATAACCTTTCATCCACTTGTTAATAAAGAATTTATTTAGCTCCGCCTTAAAACATTTAAAGACTTTTGAAGAGAGAGTTCCAAAGACTCATGACCCTCCAGGAGAAACATTTCTCCTGATTCTTTCTTAAATGAACAACTCCTTATTTTTAAATAATGACCCTCAGTTATAGATACACCCACAAGAGAAAGCATCCCCTCTATATTCACCTTGTCATGACCCATCAGGCTCTTAAAAGCTTTTGATCAAGTCATTTTTTTATTTTCTACAATAACCTTTGATATGGCATTATTAAACATTATCAAATGATTTATGAAAATCTAAGTACAACCACCGGTTCTCCATCAACAAAACCTGTGGCTCCTTCAAAGAGTATGACTTCTCTTTCACAGAGCCATGTTGACTCTGCCTTGAATTTTTCAATGTCCTGCTGTAGCATTTTGAAGAATATCTTCCAACATTTTCCCTATGACAAACATTAGGCCAGCTGGCCTGTAGCTTCCTGCTCTGTCTCCCTCTTTTGAATAAAGGAGTTATATTTGCTATTTTTGAATCCAATGGAGTCTTCCCCAAAATCTAGGGAATTTTGGAAAATTAAAACTAATCAGACAATCCCTACATTGCAGAAGACGGCTTATCCAGCCCATCGAATCTGCCCCAACCCTCCAAGACAGCATCTTTACCCAGGCCTACCCCATTCCCATCATCCCACACATTAACCCCTTTAATTCTCTAACCAACACATTTTTGAGACAGTAAGGGGAAAATTTAATATTGCCAATCCACTTAACCAGCATTTTTGGAATATGGGAGAAAACTGGGGCACCCAGAGAAAAACCACACAGACACAGGGAGAATATGCAAACTCCATACAGACAGTCACCCAAGGCTGGAATCAAACCAAGGCACTGGCACTATGAGGCAGCAGTGCTCATCACTGTACCATCATGCTTGCCAATGCAATATCAATCTCATTAGCCACTTCTTTCAACACTTTAGGGTGAAGTCCATCTGAATCCAAGGATTTGTCAGCCCATAGCCGAGCAAACTTCGAGGAGTTCCCTCCTTTCCATTTCCTGATTTTAACTAGTTGTGGGATGTTATTCATGTCCTCTACAGTGAAGACCAATGCAAAAATACCTGCTCAATTCAACTGTCATCTCTTTATTTTCCATTATGAATTCCTTAGATTCACTTTACATAAGAACATAAGAAATAGGAGCAGGAGTAGGCCATCTAGCCCCACGAGCCTGCCCCACCATTCAACAAGATCGTGGCTGATCTGAAGTGGCTCAGTTCCATTTTCCCGCTTTCTCCCCATAACCCTTAATCCCCTTGCCTACCAAAAACCTATCTACCCGCATCTTAAATATATTTAGCGAGGTAGCCTCCACCACTTCAACGGGCAGAGAATTCCGGAGATTCACCACCCTTTGAGTGAAGAAGTTCCTCCTCAACTCTGTTCTAAACTGCCCCCCCTTGTCTTGAGTCTGTGCCCTCTAGTCCTGCTGTCCTTTGAGCAGGAAGAGTCTCTCCACCTCTATCCTATCCATCCCCTTCATCATCTTATACGTCTCAATAAGATCCCCCCTCATCCTTCTAAACTCCAACGAGTACAAGCCCAGTCTATTCAGCCTCTCTTCATAGCTCAACCCCCTCAACTCCGGTATCAGCCTAGTGAACCTCCTCTGCACTCCCTCCAAGGCCAAAATATCCTTGCGCAAGTGCGGCGACCAAAACTGCACACAGTACTCCAGCTGCGGCCTCACCAGTGCCCTGTACAGTTGCAGCAAGACCTCCCTACTTTTATATTCAATCCTCCTTGCTATGAAAGCCAGCATCCCATTAGCCTTCCTGATCACCTGCTGCACCTGTAGGCTGGGTTTTTGCAACTCATGCACAAGGACCCCCAGATCCCTCTGCACCATAGCATGCTGCAGCTTTTCGCCCTTTAAGTAGTAGTCCCTCCTATTATTCCTGCCAAACTGGATAGCCTCACACTTGCCAACATTGTATTCCATCTTTCTATAGGACCAACATGCACTTTAACTTTTTATCCTAAATATATATAGAAACTCTTACTATATACTTCTGTATTAATAGCTAGCTTCCTCACATATTCTAATTTTTCCCTTCTCATTAATCTTTTTGTCATTCTTCGTTGTTCTTTATACTCTTTCCAAACTTTTGACCGGTCAGCCACCTTTACATAACTATATACTTTTTCTTTAACAGTGTCTTTTTTAGTTAACTAAAAATGATGGTTCCTCCCTCTCCTTAGAATTTTTATTTCTGATTGGAATTATCGTTTTGTGTATTCTAAAATATCACTTTAAATGTTTGCCACTGAACCTCTATAGATCTCTTAACCTCATTTGCTAGTTCACTTTTGCTGACTCCATTTTCATGGTCTCATAATTACCCTTATTAAATTTAAAATACCAGTCTTGGATGAACTCCTCTCTCTTAAACTGAATATAAAATTCAATATTATGATTTCTGGTGCCTAGGGGTGCCTTCACTACGGGGTTATCAATTAATCCCATCTCATTACAGAATACAAGTTCTACTATTGTCTGTTCTCTAGTTGGCTCCAGTTCTAAAAAAAACTATTCCAAAAGCATTCTATGAACTCCTCATTTAAACTACCTCTGCCCATTTGATTTTTCCACTTTTATGTAGATTACATAATTAATGGCACAGGACGTGTGATATCTAGAGGTTACAACTTCAAGCTGCATCAGAACAGTCCACTACAATCATCACTGCCCTTTTGGATTTATCAAAAATTTCCCAAGGCAAACCTTTGCCAATGCTATCTGATCTGACAGAAATAACATTATTGCAACTGTGTACTGGCTCCTGTCAGAAGAAATATTTTCCTTGTTCATCCACAAAATTTAATCAAGAAGCAGCTCATGTTTGCAATACTTTACTCACATTGCAACAGTTGAAGGCAAGCTGAAGAAAGTTGGGTGGACAGTCCCCTACCATGTTCTGAAACGCATCGTAGTCCAATCCAAAATTCTTAATGTTTGTTGGAAGGGTTGAGAGAAAAGAGTAAAATATAATTCAGTTATGAGATGATGCATATACTGTAGGCAATTAATCTGGTGAAGCAGGATGTACAGTTACTAAAACATAAAACATAAAATATAAAATCACAATTATACAAAAGTCTGTTTTAGATTATAATGAATGAAAGATGTCAAAGACAAACCAAAGTCACTTACTGTCTATTCATATAAATGCTGCAAAGTTGATGGCATTATTAAAGGACAGAGATTTTCAAATTTAATCTTCGCATAATAAACTACAGATACTGCCATTGCAAATTCAGAAAACTCAACAATTTTGGGTATATATATTTTTTTAAAGTAAGCAAATAAACTAAATTTATTTTCAAAAAAAGTTAAACCAACTTTGACAAAAAACACCCATGATTTTATGGATACAGCTTTACTACCTAAACTACTAAAGTTCAAGAAAGCCCAGCACCATTTTCAAAGGCAACAACTAGGGGTGGAAATTACCTGGACAGAGCATTCAACCCAGGAAAGAATAAATAAAATTTTGAAGCATAATTGTAGCATGCTTTTTATATCCAAAATCTAAATAGTTAATAAACCTTTTTAATTATAGAATAAATATTATTCCTTAAAGATAATTTGCCATCCAAGCTCGTCAATTTGAGATTGATGGAATATGTGGTACTCCATACATGTTCCTAGCATCGGCGCAGCAGCATTGATATTTCTTAGCTAAATCCAGAAATTTACTTCTCACAATTTGGAGCATTTATAGCTCAAAGAAAACAAAATCTACAATAACTATAATGATAGAATGCTAAAGTTCTGCAATATAAATTCTGTATTCTGCAAGAACTAATTAACTTCAGCATAATGTCTTACTAATTTTTAATGCTGAACAATAAAATACAAAATTACATGGGACAGCAAAAACCAAGGTAATGATAATGGCAGCGACAGATGGCAAAGTGTTTTTTTTAAATCATAGCCATGACAGGATGTGCTGCTTAAATCCTGAGTTTGAATAGCAATGTTGAACACTTCTTACATATGTCATGCAAACATGGCTAGTTGTTTACAAACCATCGCAGCCACTTTCCCCCACCCAACTAATTGTTTTAATGCTGATGGTTCTGGTAAAGGAAACAGAAGGTTTATGCAATTTCAACATCTACTGCAGAGTTAACCAATGATAGTTTACTGATTGGTGCTACACTGGTCTGCTGACAGAAAACCAAGTTGGCCAATTTAAAAGACCATTGAATGCTCTCTCATTCATCAGCACACTCATGCTAAAAGGAGAAAGATGCCTAATTTTTAAGTCTCTTAAAAATACACCTACTTTTTAAAGGCAATGAAGCTGGTAGATAAAACAAATTGCCTCTTTGTTAAACCACGGAAATGACAGAACATTTTTGACAACGACTTTTTGCTTATCTTAGCAGGAACAGGATCAAAAACTCGCTACTTACCACTGTCCGAGGGAGATAGTCAGGATCGGCTTGTACTCTGGCTATAATTTCACATAGAATAATACCATACGAGAACACATCCGCCTGCCATTAAAGTAAGAAGTGTAAGGAACAAAGCTTTAAGATCACATATATTACTGTTATTTAGAAAAGCAAAGAATAAATAATTTTCATTTATGTAGTGACTTTTATTCTCAGGATATCCCAAGCTAATTCACAGCCGTGGCAATACTTTAAAAACATAAGCTGAGAATATAAAAACCTAAGCAACTGGAGCAGGTGTAAACCATATCGTCCCTCAAGCCTGCTCCATTATTCAACACAGAGAATCCCTATACAGGAGGCGGCAATTTGGCCCACTGAGTCTGCACCAACTCTCCAACAGAGCATCTTATCCAACCCCCTCTCTCCCCCGCCCCCCACCCCCCTGCATTTACCATGACTAATCCACTTAACCTACACATCTTGGGATACTATGTTACAATTTTAAATGGCCAATCCACCTAACCTTTGGACTGTGGGAGGAAATCAGAGCACCTGGAAGAAACCTACAGACAAAGGGAGAACATGTCAACCCCACACAGACAGAGGCTGGAATTGAACCTGGGTCCAGAATGGATCCTTCAGGCACATTTATTGAGGCTTACGAGTTTATTTATTAGTGTCTCAAGTAGGCTTAGATTAACACTGCAACAAAGCTATTATGAAAATCCCCTAGTCGCCATACTTCGGCACCTGCTCGGGTACACTGAGGAAGTATTTAGTACGGCTAAAGCAACTAACCAGCACATCTTTCAGACTGTGGGAGAAAACCGGCGCAACCGAGGGAAACCCATGCAGACACAGAAGAACATGCAGACTCCGCATAGACACCCAAGGCCGGAATCAAATCCAGGTCCCTGGCGCTGAGAGGCAGCAGTGCTAACCACTCTGCCACAATGCTGTCCAAATCGTGGCTAATCATAGAACATAGAACACTACAGCACAAACAGGCCCTTCGGCCCACTAGTTGTGTCAATCACATCTATACCTACTAAGCCACAGACCTATCTATAACCCCCAATCCCACTAGATCCCATATACTCAGCCAGAAGTCTTTTAAAAGACCCCAGCGAGTTCGCCTCCACTACCACCGACGGCAGCCGATTCCATTCACTCACCACCCTCTGAGTGAAAAACTTACCCCTAACATCTCCTCTGTACTTGCTTCCCTGCACCTTAAATCTGTGTCCTCTCGTAGCAACCATTTCAACCCTGGGAAATAGCCTCCGAGAATCCACCCTATCTATTCCTCTCAACATCTTATAAACCTCTATCAGGTTGCCTCTCAACCTTCGTCTCTCCAGGGAGAAGAGTCCCAGCTCCCTCAACCTATCTTCATAAGGCATGCCTCCCAATCCAGGCAACAACCTTGTAAATCTCCTCTGCACCCTTTCAATAGCTTCCACGTCCTTCCTATAGTGAGGCGACCAGAACTGCACACAGTGCTCCAAGTGGGGTCTGACAAGGGTCCTATAAAGTTGCAGCATTACCTCCCGACTCCTAAACTCAATCCCTCGATTAATGAAGGCCAGTACACCATACGCCTTCTTAACCACATCCTCCACCTGCGAGGCCGATTTAAGAGTCCTATGGACCCGGACCCCAAGATCCCTCTGCTCTTCAACACAGCTAAGACTCCTACCCTTGATATTGTATTCCTTCATCCCATTGGTCCTGACAAAATGGACCACTACACATTTATCTGCGTGGAAGTCCATCTGCCACTTCTCCGCCCAGTTTTGCATCCTATCTATGTCCCGCTGCAACTTCTGACATCCCTCCAGACCATCCACAACACCACCAACCTTCGTATCGTCTGCGAACTTGCTAACCCATCCCTCCACTTCCTCATCCAGGTCATTTATGAAAATGACAAACAGCAAGGGTCCTAGAACAGATCCCTGGGGCACTCCACTGGTGACCGACCTCCATGCAGAAAAAGACCCATCCACAACCACTCTCTGCCTTCTGCAGGCAAGCCAGTTCTGGATCCACAAGGCCAAAGCCCCCTGGATCCCATGCTCTCTCACCTTCTCAAGAAGTCTTGCATGGGGGACCTTATCAAACGCCTTGCTGAAGTCCATGTAAACCACGTCTACCGCTCTTCCTTCGTCAATGTGCTCAGTCACATTCTCAAAGAACTCAACTAGGCTCGTAAGGCACGATCTGCCCTTGACAAAACCATGTTGACTATTTCTGATCATTCTAAACTTCTCCAAATGCTCATAAATCTTGTCCCTCAGAAGCCTCTCCATCAACTTACCAACCACCGAGGTTAGACTCACTGGTCAGTAATTTCCCAGGCTACCCCTGTTCCCCTTCTTGAAAATACGAACCACATCTGCAATCCTCCGGAACCTCTCCCGTCTCCATCGACGACGCAAAGATCATCGCCAGGGGCTCTGCAATCACTTCCCTCACCTCCCACAGTAACCTGGGGTACATCCCATCCGGTCCCGGCGACTTGTCTATCTTGATAGAGTTTAAAAGTTCTAACACATCCTCTTCCTTAACATCCACATACTCAATCTTTTCAGAAGTTTTCATCTTCCACAACTTCACTTTTTCTAATATCCTCGATTCCAAGAAATCAAACATTGATCTCAACTTTGAATATGCTCAAAGATGGAACATTCACAATCCACTAGGGTTGAGAATTTCAAAGGTGCACAACATTTTTAATTGAAAAAAATCGTCAGTTGCAAATCATCATCTCTTGTCCTGAGGTTGTGGCCCCGTGCTCTAGATTCCCAAGCCCGGGTAAACAATCTGTCAGTATCTACCCCTTCAGAATCTTACTTGTTTCATTGAGGCAGCAGTATTAACCATTGTGCCACCATGCCTCCTTCCCTTTCATCACAAGGGCAGATATGGGATGGTTGCAGATAACTGCAGTATAGCCTGCTTCTCAGATACAGAAGTAGCCCATGCCCATAAGCAGCAAGAGGTGGACAACATTCAAGCTCAGGCTGAAAAATAGCAAGTAATATTTGTGCTACACAAGTGTCAGACAATAAGCATCTCCAACATGAAATAATCTTACAATCTTCCCATGCATTCAGGAGCAGGGATATCTTGATGCAATTATACAGGGCCTTGGAGAGGCCACAACTGAATACCGCATACAGCTTTGGTCTCCTTATCTGAGGAAGGATGTACTTGTTCTAGAGGGAATGCAGAGAAGGTTCACCAGACTGATTCCTGAGATGGCGGGACTGACGTATGATGAGAGTGAGAGTCGGTTGGGATTGTAGTCACTGGAGTTCAGAAGAATAAAAGGGGGAGGAGGAAATCTCATAGAAACCTGTAAAATTCTAACAGGACTAGACAGGTAGGTACAAGAAAGATGTTCTCAATGATGGGGGTGTCCAGAACCAGGGGTCACATCAGAGGATACGGGTTAGACCGTTTAGGACAGAGGAGAAATTTCTTCACCCAGAGAGTGATCAACCTATGGAATTCACTGTTACAGTAAGTAGTTGAGGCCAAACATTAACTGCTTCTTGAAAACATTCAGACATCACACTTGAAGTGAAGGGGATCAAAAGATATGGGGGTGGGGGGGAAATCAGGCCATTGAGTTGGATGATCAACCATCATAATGAGTGGTGGAACATGTTTGAAGGGCCAAATGAGCTCCTTCAGCTCTTATTTCCTATGTTTCTACATAAACCTATGATCTCTACCACCTACACAGAACAGAGAGCAGCCATATGGGAACAGCACCACCTGCAAATTGCCCTCCAAGTCATAAATAATTCTGACTTGGTAACTCATTATAATTCCTTCATCATCACCTGGCCAAAGCTCCCATGATTCCCTAACAGCACTATACCCACACCACATTAACCACAGTGGTTCAAGGTGACAGCTCACATTTACAAAAGCTGGCCTCATCAGCAACCAATATATCCCATGGACAAAAGGAAAAACAGCACTTCTGCAGAAGTCTCCAGACAAAAATCAGGAAGACCTTACATCTTTAGCTAATTAAAAACAGATGTCTAAAAACACATGGGTAACTAGGCAGAAAGACAGAAACACTTCAGACATCTGTAACTAATGTGCAGATCTTCAAATTTGAATAAATTACTTCCCCTTAGTCATGAGCATGCATTTTACCAAATAAGGATACAAGAATAAAGCACTGTAATCCATTTAATGTTGCCTTCAACATACAACATTGTGCCTGGAACTTGATAAAATCTGGCAAACAATTTGTCACTGACTACATGAAAAATAAAAATTGCCTTGTTCCAACTGCGTTGAGAACCACTCTTCATGTAGTCATGCTTTGTGTCACATTTGTCTCTACCTAGCGCCTGACTGAGGACATTTTGGGCAGATATATAACTGGGAAAATTACACTACAAGGATAACACAGCAATGTGTTTTACCAAACCTAAGCAACTGTACAAAATATCCACCAACTGAATAACTACTTATCAGGAATTTAGGAAGTTACTGAGGTTAACACTTGAGTTTGAGGTGAAAACAAAAAAAAAAGACAAGTAAAAAGATTCGCAGGTATCTAGAGGAAAAATGAGATGCACTTTGCTCAGTAACAAGATGAGCAGGCATCAAGAGAAAATGAGGCGTGAATTGCCATATCAGAAACATTGTTTATTAAGAGATCAGTGCGGCAATACAAATGACTATTTGAGAGATGCAGCCAGCCAAATTCAGAGTGGATTCCAAAGAGACTGAATATTATAACTGCTAGCACTGTCATTGGGTAGCAGGCTAGTTTTCTAACAGTCAGGCAGGCCATTTCCATCCAATCTTCAGAGAGGCCAGTTCCATTCACAACCAGAGCCAGGGAGGCCAGTTCCATCTAACCTTAAGAGCCATGGCAGATTGCAGATATTCTCGTCCAAAAGATGCCGTTTCATGCCTTTGCTGACCCAGGAAAAGATGTTTTCGAAGACTTGGTCTTGAGACACTCTCTCAGGTAACACCAGCAAGTTTCTTAACGTACAGGCAAACTCATCTTTGTTTGGTTAGCTTTTGAAGACTTCTTAAAAAGTACAAACCTTCTCTATTACAGAACAACACGAGTGATTTTAAAAAAGTTGAAATAAAGGAGATCTGAGAAATATATAAAATAAACATACAAAATCAACTTTCTACAAAGTTTTATGAAAGTCTGTAGTTAACTAACTTAACAGGATACCCACCTTTTCATTATAACGTTCACTGTGCAGCACCTCTGGAGCCATCCAAAAAGGTGATCCAACCACCGACAGCTTTTCCACATCCGCACTGAAATTTGGAAAAGAGGATAAACAATGCACTTTGTTATTTTAGAAAATACAAGTGTATTTAATACAGCTTCTTTGTCATAGCATTAGGAAGTTGTAACTGCAGACATTGACCTTCAGTGAGAAATTATTCACATTAGAATAGTAATGATTTGCAATGTGACCAGGGATATTAAAAAGATACTTTGTGTAGTAACAGAAGATTTTATGGCCAGCACACTTCATCCAATTTCATTTCATATCAGCTACAGATCAAAGTTACACACCATAATCATTAATTCTTCAGTACAGCAATTTCACATATCAATCACAGCTACAAATAGATAAAATGCTCTATTGGAGATTCAGTGCAGACTTCAGTGCAATGGGTCGAATGGCTTCTTGCTGCACTGTAGGGATTCTATGATTCCTGTTTGTCTCATCATGCTGTATTTGCTCAATATAACAGTGACTGCATTGTACAGTAATTTATTTTGCATGACATTTTCAGAATTGTAATAAAGCAGCACATAATTGCAAGTCTTCCTCTTCTATTTAAAAATATACTGCAAATTTACTGATTGCTTTAATAGAAGGATTGATATGTAAATACAATCTGCGCTGCAAAGGGATAATACATAAAGAAACACATTACATTTGTCAAATGCAAAAACAAAACCATTTTCCACCACAAACCTCCTTCAGGCTAAAGATGATCATTTGGTCAGAAAAGCAAACTGACGATTAACCAAACGTTAGGAAGATATTTTTTCGAACAGTAAATTGGTGTGGAAGGTCAAATAAACACAACTGGTTAGATGATAATAAGCTGCTGACTCCCATTGTACAAGCGTCATAGAAAAATGATCAGAGAGGCATTATTTAATCCCCAGGATGCCAATAATGTTCACAAATTTCTACGTAACAAAAATAGAACGACTTATTAACACTAAACCAATGGCCTCAATTGTAAATCAGCAGTGTCATGGACTGTGACCCAAAATAGTAGGAACAATGCTGAAGTTCAGATTATTCAGATGAAATTTTTAAAAATATTTAATCCATTAGCAATGTAATATTATAAATAATGTTGATTACCAAAAATAACATCCATTCATGTTACATAAAATGAATGTACTTTAAAAACATAAATAGGTGGAATTTTCCCAAAAAATTTCTAAGTATCACAACAGCAAGAAAACGAGAGTGTTCTGCACCAATCTCTCAGACACGTTCCACATTGCAATCTTTTGACACTTCGTACAAGGAAAGAACATCCATGAGAATCACGCCGGCATGGAGACTTCAGGTGTGTGACTCACCCAAAGTGGCCACTGCTGTGCACCGTTAACAAAATGGAGCTGTATTTAAACACTAATGATGCACTCGTAATACATCATGCAAGGAAGATGGCAACTCATAGCTAAGCCCTATGATTTAAATCAGGAGACTTGGGACGGCTGCTGGGCGATATCTGCGGTAGCAGACAGCCCATAACAGGGGTGGGATCTGTGAGCTGTCAAGGGAGGCAGTGGATGGAGCTGTGACCAACAGCCAGGTCAGCGTGTGCCACAGAAGTGAGAAGCCACAAAACTTTCTTTCATATGACACTGTCTCAAAGTTGCAATTTGCCCAAATACTTGTCCCTCCCTTGCACTGAACTTCATGCCTTCTTTTGTAGGGGACAACTCTGAGTATGGCCTGTTCCTATTACTATTAGTAATAGGAAATGTCAGCAATAAACCACAGAGCCTGTCCAGCAGACAGATGGCAGGTTAACTAATGCGACATTAGTGGGGTTCAAACAAAACCCTTCAGGGATCACTTAGTAGTCAGGGGGAAAGCGTGCAACTCAAGCCCAAGGCAGCTATGACCCATCTACCTGAGGACCCTCGGATTAGCACGAGCCCCCCAAACTTGCTTATGGTATTGAAATATCACCAAACTCGCTAATAATATTGAAATCGAGTCAAATTCATGCAAATCAGCTTTGTGGCTTTTCTCGGCATGAAGTGGCTTGCACCACCAAAAAAGGATTGGAAAAACAGCACTTTCATGCCAGGCGCAAATTGGATTTTTAGCATCACATGCTATTTTTCCAGCTCGTCACGCTGATCACCGGGCACAGCAAGGTGGTGAGATCATGTCCCATACCTCAATATTTTTAGAAGTAATGCAAATAAAAGTATTACTGCAGATTTTTACTTCATCACGAGTAATTTGATTCTGCTACTTGAAAGAAAGTTTCAATTAAAAGTATATTTACTTGTCAGGAATTTTCTCCGCCAACCCAAAGTCACCCAACACTCCTGTGTATCCATTCTCTTCCATTTTAATTAAACAGTTCTGTTGGAGATAAAAACAAAATTTATTATATTAGAAATAACATTTACTTCACACCCTTGTATCCCAGAAAATATATTCATGGACATTTACAGATTTAAATCAAACTAAGTTAACATCCATGGAAAGGTATCAGAGCTTATGATTAAAAATTGACACCTTTAACTTTTTTTTTTAAAGCGTATTTTAAATTCCATACTCATCCTTCATCGACACAAGAATTTGAATCAATGACCACTGAGATAATAAGTGCCTAACCTCAACTGAAAACAGTCCATAAATAGGCTGACTTTTAGTCAATTATTCATGCTTTGTAAAGTTCCATTTGCATTTCCAATGCATCTCAGCTACAGAGTACAACACTAAAATGGAGATTTAAAGGTTCATTATTTCAGCCTCAGGACCACATTGGAAGTGGTAGCATGGGATATTATCATTGGACCCATGCTGGGTCGGTTTTCTTAACAGGACTCTCCACTCTGCAACTTGTCTTAGATGACTTCCCGCACAGCCAACACCATCCTCTACTTCACATAGGCCTAAGTGTTCCAGTTGTCAATAGCCCCAAAAGAAGCAATGGAACTTCCAGAAAGAAACAAGATATAGTGAAACCTTGGAACACAGATTCTCAACAATCCCACTATGAAACATCACGGTTGATGAAGCATACAACCGTCTCAGTGGTGCCATTTACAAAACAGGCTGTATGGCAATTCCCCAAGCCTACCAACCCATCTACATCCCATGCTTAGATGAAATAGTGCTGCCTTCCTCAAGGTATACAAAGCATTAGGGGACCCAGAGGTAGGAGGCTATCTGATCAAGTCCCTCAATGCTGCACACCACACCGACTGAGAAAAACCATAGCAGAGCTAAACCTCTCATACTCCAGCAAGAAGTGCTGAAGTTTAATCCACTGCCTTGCAGCAACCCAAAAGTCACCCTTCAAAACAGGTTCAGGACCAGTCATAGCTTCTGCTTGGCCAACCCCCACAGATGGGGCATTAGCACTAGCCCTCTGTGTCTGTGGGAGTGAGCAAACTATGCACCACATCATAGAAGAGGGTAGAATTCATAGACTCAGCAGAGACCCTTTGCACTCAACACAGGAGTCCCTGCTTGGCTTAGAGACTTTGCATTTGCTAAATAAAAAACTGCACCAATATTCTAGAGACTCAGGGGAATGTCCTGGAGACCTGGGCTCAAATCTAGATGGTGGAATTCAAATTCAATGAAAATCTGGAATTAAAAATGTATTGATTACCATGAAACCGTTGCCAACTGTTGTAAAAAACCTATTTGGTTCACTAACGTCCCTTTAGGGAAAGGAATCTGTCATCCTTACCTAGCAGCTGTAAGGAGAGAAAAGAGCTGACGTTTCAAGTCAGCACGATCCTTTGTCAAAGCTTTGATAAATCGACTGGACTCAAAACGTCAGCTCTTTCCTCTCCTTACAGATGCTGCCAGATCTTTTGAGATTTTCCAACATTCTCTCTTTTGGTTTTAGATTCCTGCATCCGCAGTAATTTGCTTTTATTCATGTCATCCTTGTCTGGCTGACATGTAACTTCTTGGAACAAAAGCAATTAGAGATGGGCAATAAGTGCTGGCCTAGCCAGCAATGCCCACATCCAATGAATGAAAATAAAAAAGGACCATACTCAAAAATCAAATTGAAGTAAAAATATGCACATATACGCAACATTAAAATGTGTTACTACTTTACACAGCCATTATTTACAGCAAAAGCTATAGAAATATACACTGAACAAATATGCTTTAGACTATCTTACTGTAGTATGAGTAAGCACCCTATGTTTCAGCCTATTAAAAGCTGCCATGATTATAAGCAATAGATTAACACTCCCTACATAAACAGAATACGTGGAGGACACTCTTTGGATACAAAATTTATTTACCAGACAGCTTCATCATAAGCTAGGCTCTCTCACTAAGCAAACATTATAAACAATGAACTACACTAGATATTCTTCACTTACATGTTACATAATTTCATTTGCTGTGATGTTATAATCATAGTTTTGCTATTACTGCACATTACTTATGGTGTTGAACAAGTTTCAGCTTAAAAAACATGAATGCCAATAGAAATTGTTACATTCACCTTATCCACAAATATTGTATTAATTTACAACAGATAAGAATTCTCTTTGGAATGTGACAAATTTCAAGCAGCATCACAGCTAAAGACCCAGGATAAATCACTCCCCCCCACTCACATTGGCTATCAGGCAGTTTACGCAATAATTCTTCAACCTAAAACAACACAGACTAACTGACAGTGATCACACAAACATTTGAAGCAGTAAAGCCATTTCATTGAAGCACAGAAAATAGTAGCAGGAGTAGATGGTCATTCAGCACTTCGATCTGCTCCACCATTCAACATGATCATGCCTGACCCACTACCTCAACACCGAGCTCTCCCCTTACTTCTCGAAAGCTGAGTCTAGAAGTCTATTTGCTTCTTAAATATATTGTGACTTGGACTTCAACTTCTGTGGTCGAGAATTCAAGAGGTTCACCACCACCTGAGTGGAGAAGTTTCTCATCTCAGTCCTAAATGGCCAACCATATCCTAAGACAGTGACCCTTGTTTTTGATCTTCCATGATGTGGAGATGCCGGCGTTGCTCTGGGGTAAACACAGTAAGAAGTCTCACAACACCAGGTTAAAGTCCAACAGATTTATTTGTAGCAAATGCCACTAGCTTTCAGAACTGGCTGTTTCTTCGTCAGGTGGGTAGGAACTTCTTACTTTGATCTTCCAGCCAGAGAAAGCAACATCCCTACATCCAGTCTGTCCAGCCTTTTCAGAATTTTATGTTTCAATTAGATGCCCTCTCATGCTTCTAACTTTCAGTGAATACAGGCCCCGTTGACTCAATCTCTCCTCAGATGACAATCCTGCCATCCCAGCAATCAGTCTGGTGAACCTTCATTGCGCTTTATCAATAGCGAGTATTTCCATTCTTGAATAAGGAGACCAACTGAACACGATGCCCCAGGTGTAGCCTCACGAAGACTCTGTGCAATTAAATATCATTGCTCATGTGCTCAAGTCCCCTTGCAATGAAAGCTAACATACCATGTCTTCTTAACGACTTACTGCACCAGGGACTGAAGTACAAGGACATCCAGGGTCATTGTATGTCAACATTTCCCAACTATTTAAATAATATCTGCCATTCTATTTCTCCATCCAAAGTGGATAATTTCATAATTATCCACAGGATACTGCATCTGCCATGTACTTGCCCAATCCCCCAACTTTCTAAAACATCCTGCAAGCTCAGAGTCAGAGGTTTACAGCAAGGAAACAGGCCCTTCGGCCCAACCTGTCCATGCCACCTACTTTTTACCACTAAGTTAGTCCCAACTGCCCACATTTGACCCATATCCCTTTATTCCCGCCTTATCCATGTAACAAAATTATACCCACCACTACTACTGCCTCTGGCGGCTCATTGCAGACACTCACCAGCCTGTGTGTGAAAAGATTGTATTTTTTGTATTTCTCTCCACTCACCTTAAATCTATGCCCTCTAGTTTTGGGCTCCCCTACCTAAACCCTCCCCAACACTAAAAAGGTGTTGACCATCTACCTTATCTATACCCTTCATTGTGTTATAGACCTCTACAAGATTACCCCTGAGCCTCCTACACTCCAAGGAAAAAAGTCCCATTCTACCCAGCCTCTCCTTATAACTCAAACCATCAAGTCCCAGTAGCAGCCTAGTAAATTTTTCGTGCATTCTTTCTAGTTTAACAATAATACCCTTTCTATAATAAGGTGACCAGGACTGTGCACAATATTCCAAGTATGGCCTTACTAATGTCTTGTACAACTCCTACAAGGTGGCCCAACTCCTGTATTCAACACTAACCACTTAACATACTGTGTGTTTAAGAAATTTAGATCACGTTTTTTGTAACAGGCATGTTTAACTTAGCTGTCTTACACGGTGCTAATGTGTCTGGGCAGCAGTTGATGAGAATGCAGGATAATGACTGATTTTAGCGAATGATGTGTTTGTCTAAACAGAGTCAATGTTTACTTAGGTTTTCCTTGGGGTTTTGATTAGCTTGACTGACAGAAACAGAATCATGTGTTAATGGGCAGAGCTAAGCTTGTAGGAAAGACAGTCTTTTAAAACAGTCCGTTTATGCTTGGTTCTAAAAGTAGTAAGACATGTTTCTCTGTCTCCCTCTCCAGTAGTGTTCCGAGAATGCTTGGACCGGCAATCTAGTTACAAGCATATGTTTGCTAACTGATTTTGAAGAGGAGTTTTAAGTCTGTAAGAGGAATATTTCTCAAATTGGAACTCAAAGGGATAGGTTAGCAGTTAAGAACTGTATCTAGTCACGTTTAAGTACTGTTCAAACGTTACATGTTAAGCCGATTTATTTGTTATAGTTAAACGGTGTTAAATAAAGTTTGTTTTGATAAAAGCTTCCAAGCTTGACAGTAGAATCACAGCTGGAGTAAAATATCAAATCTCACATTAATGCCAAAAATAGCAAATAGTTGGTAGTCTAATTTCACATAATACCTTGGGGTACAGATCTGAAACCCCAACACTAGAACATAAGAAATAGGAGCAGGAGTAGGCCATCTAGCCCTTTGAGCCTGCCCCGCCATTCAATAAGATCATGGCTGATCTGTTGTGGCTCAGTTCCACATTCCCACCCTCTCCCCATAACCCTTAATCCCGTCGTTTATCAAAAACCCATCAACCCGCGTCTTAAAAATATTTAGCGAGGCAGCCTCCACCACCTCAACAGGCAGAGAATTCCAGAGATTCACCACCCTTTGAGTGAAGAAGTTCCTCCTCAACTCCATTCTAAACCGCCCCCCCTTTATCTTGAGGCTGTGCCCCCTAGTCCTACTGTCCTTTCTGAGCGGGAAGAGTCTCTCCACCTCTATCCTATCCATCCCATTCATCATCTTATATGTCTCAATGAGATCTCCCCTCATTCTTCTAAACTCTAACGAGTACAAGCCTAGTTTATTCAGCCTCTCCTCATAGCTCAACCCCCTCAACTCCAGCATCAGCCTAGTAAACCTCCTCTGCGCTCCCTCCAAGGCCAAAATATCCTTGTGCAAGTGCGGCGACCAAAACTGCACACAGTACTCAAAATGCGGCCTCACCAATGCCCTATACAGCTGCAGCAAGACCTCCCTACTTTTATATTCAATCCCCCTCGCTATGAAGGCCAGCATCCCATTAGCCTTCCTGACCACCTGCAGGCTGGGTTTTTGCGACTCATGCACAAGGACCCCGAGGTCCCTCTGCACCGTCGCCTGCTGCAGTTTTTCGCCATGTAAGTAATAGTCCTGCCTACCATTATTCCTACCAAAGTGGACCACCTCGCACTTGCCAACATTAAATTCCATTTGCCAGTTCCTGGCCCATTCGCCCAGCCTACCTAGATCCTTCTGCAGACTCTCCACACCCTCTGCACAATTTGCCGTTCCACCAATCTTGGTGTCATCAGCAAATTTCGACACCATACACTCGGTTCCCTCCTCCAGATCATCTATATAAGTGGTAAATAGCTGAGGCCCCAGAACCGACCCCTGGGGCACTCCACTAGTCACCAACCGCCAATCTGAATAGCACCCGTTAACCCCCACTCTCTGCCTCCTATTTGACAACCAATCCTCTATCCACGCTAACACCCTACCCCCAACTCCATGCCCCCTGACCTTCTGCAATAACCTCTTGTGAGGTACCTTGTCAAACGCCTTCTGAAAATCAAGAAAGACCACATCCACCGGCTCTCCTCTATCCACCGCCCTAGACACATCCTCATAGAACTCCAATAAATTTGTCAGACACGACTTCCCCTTAACGAAACCATGCTGCGTCTGCTCTATCAAGCAATTCCCCTCAAGATGCCTTGCTATTTCCTCCTTGATGACGGATTCTAACATTTTACCTACAACAGATGTTAAACTAACCAGCCTATAATTCCCTGCCTTTTGCCTGCCACCCTTCTTAAACAACGGCGTAACATTAGCCGCTTTCCAATCTTCCGGCACTTCCCCGGAATCCAGCGACGTTTGGAAAATAACCACCAAGGCATCCACTATCACCTCCGCCATTTCTATCAGAACCCTTGGATGCATTCCATCCGGTCCTGGGGACTTGTCCACAATCAGCCCCTCCAGTCTGTCGAGCACCGCCTCTCTAGTAACAATAATGTCATTGAGACCCTCCAGTCCTACCACCTTTCCATTGCTAACACCCGGCAAATTATTCACGTCCTCCTCCGTGAAGACCGAAACAAAAAAGTTATTCAAGACCTCAACCATTTCCCCATCCCCTACCACTAAGTCCCCCCTCTCATCCTCTAAGGGTCCAACGTTCACCCTAGCCAGCCTCTTCCTTTTTATATATTTATAAAAACTCTAGCTATCCTTTTTTATATTAAGCGCTAGCCCAGCTTCATAGTTTCTCCTAGCCTTCTTTATCAACTTCTTTGTCAATCTTTGTTGACATTTAAACCTCTCCCAATCCTCTTCTCGCCCACTACTCTTAGCTACTCTAAACGCCTCCGCTTTTAATTTAACACTTTCCTTCACCACCTTCGTTATCCACGGCTTATTACCTCTCCTCCTACGGTCCTTTTTAACCATCGGAATAAATTTCTGCTGAGCACCAAGAAAGATCTCCTTAAAGATCCTCCACTGCTCCTCAGCAGAGTTTTGGAAGTGGAAGATCTATAAATGACGCAAGTGTGGCAGCTGCAAAACTCAAAGAACGAGCCCATTATAAACTACCTTTATTGAACTAGACCATGTGTGCACGGACGGTCAAGTTAAGCTGCTCAGAAAACTGGTCGACTCTGAAGCTGCTCAAGTTTCTCTTTCCATGACAACATGGTGGTCAAGACCAACAATGATGTGGCTTCACCAAAATCCTTTGAAATCCAGAGTGGGATCAAACAAGGTTATGTTCTGGCACTGACACTCCATCACATTCTTCTCTTTGCTGCTGTCACAAGCCTTCAGATCACTTGGAGAGTGTCTACTTGTATACAAGAACTTGGAAAGCTGTTCTGCTTTGCCTACCTGAGATTCACCACAAAGACATGCCAAATCCTTACCAGAGAATAATCAACTCTATTCAACACCAAGGAACACCTTAAGCAGCAAATGGACAGACTGTCTCAAGCCTGTAAAACATTTGGTATGACAATCAGCAGCAGGAAGACAAATGTCATGGCTCAGAATGTTGCCATACCAGCATCTCTCACTGGACGGTGTTGTTAACTTCACATATCAAGGCTCCTCAATAACCAGTCAGTTGATCCTCAAATTGACAGATAAATCATAAAAACTGCAGCTGTTATGTCCAAGCTGACTAAGAGCACATGGAGTAATAGTAACCTAACTGAGGACACCAAACTGCAAGCCTATCAAGCCTGCACACTCCTTTACAGTGCCAAGACCTGGACTAGATGTATCCAGGAGAATCCATGTATCTTAGCAGTGACTAGCACTGCTGGCTGTGCAGACACATGGATTTGGGCCTGTGTCTGTGGGAGTTTGCGCATTCTCCCTGTGGTTGCGTGGGTTTCCTCCGGGCGCTCCGGTTTCCTCCCACACCCCAAAGATGTGCTCTTAGGCGAATTGGTTTTTACCAAATTGACACTATTTCTTCCCTGAATCTGACTGAGTAGGGTTCCATTCGTAGACATGCAGGGTAGAATAGGTGTAGGGTGATGCGGCGGCGCGGGCTCGTTGGGCCAAAGGGCCTGTTTCCCGTGCTGGGTTGTTCTTTGTTCTTTGAGAAAAGGCTGAACATTTTCATCTTCGTTGTCACAGGTGTATCTTCAGCATCTCTCAGGACAAGGTCACCAACTCAGAAGTCCTGGAGCATGCTAATTCCACCTGGGTATACTGTGAAGCCAACAATGCCTAGGCTAGTCAGCATATTCATCAGATGAATGATCTATATGGTGAACTGGCCACTGTGCCATGACCACTTGGACACCCATACCTCTTCTACAAAAGATGAGAAGATAACAATCAATGACAAAGGCAACCGAGAGGCAATTGCCAACAGTCTAGACTCCCAACTGTATGGAAGGGCATTAGAACAGGTAAGCAGAAAAAAAAAGCTCAAGCAGCCAAGAGGAGGGCCCAGAGAAAACAGAGGCCAGCAAATTCTGCAGTTTTCAGCCCAGTATCATCTTCTGCAATGAAGATGACAGAGACTGCGATTCCAGAGGGGGGCACCTGAAGCAAATTATCGGCTTATCAGACAGAAGACTGCCTCAAGAAGCACAAAGTGATGGGCTACATTCCTCTAAGCTATTACTCTCCAAAGGTAAGCCAGCACCTGAAAGTTCAAGTAGTAATGTTCAAAGTGAACATGCATTAATCACATTAGCCCCAAAGCTGCAAAGACTATTGCTTCCTTGATCGATGTGTAAAAGAATAATTATAGTTCCTGCAATTGCAATCTCGTAAATAACTGCCAAAAAGGAAACTGTAAAGAGATATCAATGAGTACATTCTCTAGGACCATATCCTGCTTATCCGCTCTAAAAATTGACTCTAGTTAGTTGAATTGCCAAGTTAGATTGACACTTCATAGAATTTAGAGGTCTGTTTAGCTAGCTACATCATACTTTCTTGATAGCTTCTTCTACTCGATTCTGTACACACAATGCTGAGCTAAATTTGCATGTTGGTGTAACTGCCATCAGTTAGCATATTAACATCCAGCTCTACTTCACACCCATCTCCAAAACTGTTCAAGGACAGCTACATTTTTAATAACACAAGCTAGGCATTGTCAAAGAAACTTTGATTGCAAGCAACCTCAATGTAGTGTTACCAACCACATTATGAAATGTTGATCACCAACACTCACTCATATCACTACTTCTAAAGACAACAGCAAATGTACAGATCAATTTTCTAAGGTTCAACTGAAGCAGCCTCAGAACAGTTCATCTTACGGCATCAAAATTGTGGCGGTCATCAGACCTATAATAAGGGTAATACTAAACTTGTTTCTGGGCCCAGCTCAAGCTGGGCAGCTCTTCTTGCAAGGCTGCAAAGTAACGTATTGCCGAAAATTTCCAGTCATTCCTGCCGGCAGATCTTCAGGTCCTGCCTTCAGAGACAATGACCCCCTGCCCCAAACTCAAAAGGATCATTTAGATCCGAAGCATCAACTCTTGTCTCCTGTTACAAATGCTGCCTGGCCTGCGTTTATCCAACTTTTTTTGTTTTTATTTCAGACTTCCAGCATCCATAGCATTTTGCTTTCATATGTTCCTCTTATCCTTTTGGCTTCAGACTGCATTGCTAAGTTCCTTTGTGAGGTTATAAGATCTCGACCCTCATTCAGAAAGTGAACAGAATTTCTATACTGGGCATCCACTGCCAGAGCTGTTCAGTAATCATCTCAAAGAGGGCAATTGGTTTGCTTTTCTGGCTTGTTCTTGGGCATCCAAGACCTATGTGCTTTGTTGTAAGTACTTGCCACAAGGGAACTTTGATAGATTCACTGCACCTATCAGTATCAGCAACACGTCAGAAATCAACACTTAGGAGGGAGTGAATGCACTGCATTCAGCATTCCCAACCTGGAAACTTTTCTTGTACTTTAGGTTTTCAGTTTGCCTGTAATATGTTAGAAACTGATCTGATGCTCCTTCAGCATATATTCGGAGCACCAAGGAAAATATGGAAGATGGTAGTGTAATATTTTAGTTAATATTTTGATAGTTTATTCATTGTGATGCATAAAACATCACATTTGTTAGTATTCATAAGTTTTTGACTGATGATAGTAACTGTGCTCCACCTAAGGTATGCACTTTGATTTGATTTATTATCACATGTATTGGGATGCAATGAAAATTAACTGTGTGTGCTATACAAACAAAACATACCATTCATAGAATATATAGGGAGAAGGAAAGGATAAGATGCAGAATATAGTATTAGTCATATGTCCAGTGTATGGAGTCCTTGATTATGCTGGCTGCTTCTCTGAGGCAGCAAAAGTGTCGATGGAGTCAATGGTGCAGGTAATATGTTGCATAGATTACAGGACTGTCAATCAAATTCACTAAGTAAATTCTCACTGTATTTTGCATGTCTCTTTGAAATGACCGCCACAACTACGTGGTCGTCAATAGCTGAAACGAGAAATACATATATTGCTGTAAACTAAGCCACCATAACGTTGACCATGCTTTACTTTCTGCATTGTCTTAAGTAAACAACATTTTTATTAATATTCATTGTGAAGGCTCATTGATAAAACAACTTAGTTCTCAGGTAAAATCTGAAAAGGGAGAAAATTCAAGTCTGGGCCTACATGAAAAGCATTACATTCACATAGGAGCAGCATGGTGGCACAGTGGTTAGTATTGTTGCCTCACAGTTCTTTGAAAATGTGACTAAACACATTGATGAAGGAAGAGCAGTGGATGTGGTTTATATGGACTTCAGCAACGCATCTGATAAGGTCTTGAAAAAGTGAGAGGGCATGGGATCCAAGGAGCTGTTGCCTTGTGGATCCAGAACTGGCTTGCCTGCAGAAGGCAGACAGTGGTTATGGATGGGTCTTTTTCTGCATGGAGGTTGGTCACCAGTGGAGTGCCCAAGGGATCTGTTCTAGGACCCTTGCTGTTTGTCATTTTCATAAATGACCTGGATGAGGAAGTGGAGGAATAGGTTGGTAAGTTTGCCAATGACACGAAGTTGGTGGTGTTGTGGATAGTCTGGAGGGATGTCAGAAGTTGCAACGAAACATAGTTAGGACGCAAGACTGGGCAGAGAAGTGGCAGATCAACTTCAACACGGAAAAATGTGTAGTGTCCATTTTGGCAGGACCAGTGGGATTAAGGAGTACAATATCAAGGGTAGGACTCTTAACAGTGTAGAGGATCAGAAGGACCTTGGGGTCCAGGTCCACAGGACTCTTAAATCGGCCTCACAGGTGGAGGATGTGGTCAAGAAGGCATACGGTGTACTTGCCTTCATTAATCGAGGGATTGAGTTTAGGAGTCGGGAGATAATGCTGCAACTTTATAAGCCCCTTGTCAGACCCCACTCGGAGTACTGTGCACACTTCTGGTCACTCCTCTACAAGAAGGATGTGGAAGCTATTGAAAGGGTGCAGAGGAGATTTACAAGGATGTTGCCTGGATTGGGTGGCATGCCTTACGAGGGTAGGTTGAGGGAGCTAGGTCTTTTCTCCCTGGAGAGACGAAGGATGAGAGGCGACCTGATAGAGGTTTATAAGATAAGATGTTGAGTAGTATAGATAGGGTGGATTCTCAGAGGCTATTTCCCAGGGCTGAAATGGTCGCTACAAGAGGACACAGGTTTAAGGTGCTGGGGAGTAGGCACAAAGAAGATGTCAGGGGTAAGTTTTTCACTCAGAGGGTGGTGAGTGAGTGGAATCGGCTGCCGGTGGTGGTGGAGGCGAACTTGTTGGGGTGCTTTAAGAGACTTCTGGATGAGTACATGGGATTTAATGGGATAGAGGGTTATAGATAGGAATATGATCAGCGCAACTTGTGGGCCGAAGGGTCTGTTTGTGCTGTAGTGTTCTATGTAGCATCAGGGACCTGAGTTCAATTCTGGCCTCAGGTCACTGTCTACGTGGAGCTTGTGTGGATTTCCTCCAGATGCTCTGGTTTCCTCCTACAGTCCAAAGATGTGCGGGTTAGGCGAATTGGCCACGCTAAATTGACCCGAATGTCAGGGTGAATATGTGGGGTTATAGGAATGGGCCTGGGTGGGATTGTGGTCAGTGCAGACCCGATGGGCTGAATGACCTCCTTCTGCACTGTAGGGATTCCATGAAGCTGCACTGGACATCTGAACTATTCTGAAAGAAAAGCTAGTGGCTTCTCCTAATTCTTCCAGGAAGGCAACAAGAGGCGCAGTACCTTTTCAAGCTGTGAAAACTACATTCAAGTCTAGAACCAGTACTGTACCCAAAACTGTAGGATTTATCCAATTTCCATCTACGTGCAGTTATGCATGATGCGATGCTGGAGACCTTCTACAGTTTTTGTTGGTGAATATCCAAATCAATTCAAGCATGAAACCTTGGACAGGTCTATTTTAAATATGCACTGATTTGTATCATTTGTAATGGTTAATGGAGGTCACATATCATTTGATTTTAGGTTGCATCACCCCAAAATCAGAAAATCCCGCCCGATGTCAATGGACCTTTGTAATGTCTGTCATCTTGCCCACTACAATTCTCATGGTGGGCGGAACAGGAAAACGTGCCCCACTGTCTTTAAGAATTCAGGTGGTCTCGAGGCTTAACAGCTCTTCCACATCTCAGTCGCTCACGTTTGGAAGAACTGCAGTAGTACTCCACGTTTCTGAACTTGTTTATCTCCATTTGATTCAGTATTTGTACTCCTTTGAGTCATGTTTTTCTATCTCAACAATCCACCTACTTGTTTCAGACACTGGGAAAAATCCTGGCCACAATGTCTTTTCCCCAGTGTCTGACAGAAAAAGCAGCATTGAAGTTGCTGCTGACAGCAATGGCAGCTTTCTCCACCATATAGTGCAGCAGTTTAAAAAAACTGAAGTCATAGGCTCCACAATGTATCACTAGCAGGACAGCCTCCAATTTGCCTGTCCCACCAGCAACTTGATGATCCAAGGCGCCGTTTTCAAAATGCTGCCCTAGCATACAACAAGCAAAACTGTTCACCCAGAAGCATCCCTGGTACCCCTGGGCAGTACCCAGGCACTGCCTGGGCATCAATCTGACACCATCCTGGCAGCATCCAAGTAGTATCCAGAACAGCAAGAAAGTGACAGCTGCTGTGCCATGCAATAATAATGATGTGGAGATACCAGCATTTGACTGGGGTAAACATGGTAAGAAGTCTCATAACACCCAGTTAAAGTCCAACAGGTTTATTCGGTAGTAAACGCCACTAGCTTTTGGAGCGCAGTTCCTTCATCAGGTGAATGGAGAGTTCTGATCACAAACAGGGCATATAAAGGCACACACAATTTACAGAATACTGATTAGAATACGAGTCTTTACAGCTAATCTGCTACTCAAGTTTTAGAGATACAGACAATGTGAGTGGAGATAGCATTAAGCATAGGTTAACGTGTATTGTCTCCAGACAGGACAGTAAGTGAGATGTTGCAAGTTCAGGCAAGTCAAGGGGGTTACAGATAGCGTGACACGAATCCAAGATCCCGGATGAGGCAGTCCTCATGTGGAACTTGGCTATCAGTTTCTGCTCAGCGACTCTGCGCTGTCATAGGTTGTGAAGGCCTCAAACAAGGCCAACACACTTGGCTGTCCCATCGTACCGGGTGGTGGGACCCTATGCGAGAACCTACATCGAGAGCATCCTGAGACCCATTGTACAAAGAACCCCTAGCTTTTGTCACGACACTACGGACTTCCTACAGAAACTGAGCACACGTGGAGCAGTTGAACCAGGGGCACTCCTTGTCACAATGGATGTCTTAGCACTCTACACCAGCATCCCCCTCGACGATGGCATTGCTACAACTTCCTCAGTACTCAATGCCGACAACTGCCAGTTTCCACCTGCAATTTTAGAACTCATCTGCATCATCCTGCACCACAATGTCTTCACTGTCAACAACCAGTTCTTCATCCAGGCACACAGAACAGCCATAGGGACCAAATTCATGCCTCAATATGCCAACATCTTCATGCACAGGTTCGAACAAGACTTCTTCACCGGACAGGACCTTCAACCAATGCTACACATGAGATACATCAATGACATTTTCTGCCTTTGGACCCATGGTGAATAAATCACTGAAACAACTATATGACGACATCAACAAGTTCCATCCCACCATCAGACTCACCATGGACTATTCTCCAGAATCGGTTGCATTCTTGGACACACGCATCTCCATTAAGGACGGTCACCTCAACACCTCACTGTATTGCAAGCCCACAGATATCGTCACGATGCTCCACTTCTCCAGCCTTTACCCTAAACACGTTAAAGAAGCCATCCCCTACGGGCAAGCCCTCCATATACACAGGACCTGCTCAGATGAGCAGGATCACAACAGACACCTCCAGATGCTGAAAGATGCCCACAAGATATGGCACTCGACTCATCGATCGACAGTTCCGAGGCGCCATAGCGAAAAACCACACCAACCTCCTCAGAACACACGGGACGCAGTGGACAGAGTACCCTTCGTCGTCCAGTACTTCCCCAGAGCGGAGAAGCTATGATATCTTCGCCGGAGTCTTCAACATGTCATTGAAGACGACGAACATCTCACCTTGGCCATCCCCACACCCCCACTTCTTGTCTTTAAACAACCACACAACCTCAAACAGACTACTGTCCGCAGCAAACTACCCAGCCTTCAGGAGAACAGTGACCACAACACCACACAACCCTGCCACAGCAATCTCAGCAAGACATACCAGATCATCGACATGGATGCCATTATCTCACGCGATAACACCATCCACCATGTACATGGCACACACTCGTGCAACTCGGCCAACGTCTACCTAATACATTGCAGGAAAGGATGTCCCAAGGCATGGTACATGGGGAGACCATGCAGACACTATGACAATGGATGAATGAACAGCACTCGACAATCACCATGCAAGACTATTCCCTTCCTGTCGGTAAACATTTCAGCAGTCACAGGCATTCAGCCTCTGATCTTCGGGTAAACGTTCTCTAAGGCGGCCTTCATGACATAATGACAGTGCAGAGTCGCTGAGCAGAAACTGATAGCCAAGTTCCACACATGAGGACGGCCTCAACTGGGATCTTGGGTTCATATCACATTATCTGCAATCCCCATGACTTGCCTGAACTTACAACATCTCACTTACTGCCCTGTCTGGAGACAATACATAGCATTAAGCATAGGTTAAAGGGATATCTCCATTCACATTGTCTGCACTTTTAGGACTTGAATAGCAGATTAGCTGTAAAAACTTGCATTCTAATAAGTATTCTGTAAACTGTGTGCCTTTATATGCCCTGTTTGTGATCAGAACTCTTCACTCACGACAAAGGAACAGCGTTCCGAAAGCTAGTGGTGTTTACTACCAAATAAACCTGTTGGACTTTAACCGGGTGTTGTGAGACTTCTTACCTTGCAATGATACCCAGAGTTTTGTAACAACGTTGGAGTACACCATCATATACAATATCACTAATCTACATTTTAATACACACAAATGCCAGACACACATTCTCCTAAATCAAGCAAAACTTCACCCATGTGTTCAACAAATAACGTAAGCAATGTTTGGCAGAATTGCTTCTGTCAATAAAGTGATTCTGCTCCATTAGCTCGTAAATTATTTCGAAATAGACTTAATATGCATTACTCGTCTTACTCCCCACCAAGTGACATATGATTAAAATAGTGCCTTAAGAAATAAACAGCATTCATTTTTGAATTCTCACTCCATATACTAGACCTTAGAAGTTAAATCCCGATGAAAGACACCCTTCGAGTGCAGGTAGCTGAGTCCACAGGCAAGGTCATATGCTATTTTGACCCGGACACGCCAGGACAGGTGATCACTGCTGTCCAGTAACTGTTCGAGGTTCCCTCTATTAATGTACTGAAAAGAAAGCACATGGAGAAGAAATCACCATCTGAAGTGGTCTCATGCTGTGCTCACTTCCCAGCTATAAAGATCTTATTTTCCAGTCTAAAATGTTACTATATAGACCATTATTAACAGAAAAAAAAATTAGACCACCAAAAGAAATCTTGTCTAATTTAATTCTTCCTCCAAATAACTCTCCCAACAAACCACTGCCACAGCTATTGCAAACCCATTATTTTGACCAGTTATTAAAAGATGCAGTAAAGTGTCACGGAGCAACTTGGTTATCTGTGCAGTTTTCAGGCATGCCCAACAATCAAGATACATCTCAAAAACTTCAAGGCTAAAGTCAGGAAGTTGCCTTGCAAGTACAAGCCAAATCCTGCATTAGAATAGTACAGATATTCCTGCGGCAAGGCTCAGGGTTTTTTTAAACAGTTTGTACAGCTGGAAATGATGATTATTGTGGCATGATGATCAGGATGTCGTGCAGTAATAAATTGGTAAAAGAAAGAAGAAAATATTATACAGGCCAGGTGACATGGAGGGTG
Organism: Carcharhinus amblyrhynchos; assembly: GCF_965287045.1. NCBI lineage: Eukaryota > Metazoa > Chordata > Chondrichthyes > Carcharhiniformes > Carcharhinidae > Carcharhinus > Carcharhinus amblyrhynchos. The sequence goes on along the minus strand of NC_137332.1, from coordinate 32,449,195 downwards.
TGAATGCTGATGGAAAGAAATCCTGTCATACACCAATCACATATTTTGTTGGGTGAATTTATCTTTCTTTTATATATGACCTAAAAGTCAAAAATATATGTATATACTCATATTATAAAAGCTGCTTTTACCCACTCTTATGGTTCTCAATTACACACAAACCCTCTGTCCTTCCTTAATTCAAAAATCTGGAATCAGTTCCTAACCTTGCAAGGAAGATTTATTTTTCTGGAATTTGATATTTATCATTGCTCATTAGTGTGCTGGATATCCCAGACCAGCTAAAGTATTCTTTAACAGTGAGTTTAAAATATGAATTACCCAAGAACATAAACTAAGACTCCAGCAAACAGTTTGACAGTTTGGGGCAACTGTGCATGCGCAGAGCTCCAGAACTGTCAAACTCTGGCAAGAATAGGCTCTCTCCCCCACCCCAGGGTTTTAATGAGGTTCACACTGGGACCTCCTCAGTGCACACAGTGCGGAGATTCAGGTGAGAAGCTGAACTATCACAATCTAGAACAGTTTTCCTGTCAATTCAGCACTTTTGGGAGAATCGCCCTTGTGGAAACTGAAGAAAGCTGTGCCTAAAAATCACAGAACATCTTTTTACTAAGTGTATATTTGCTCAGTGCTGCAACCTTATTAAATAAATAGGATTAGGATGGGGCTGTTCGATGGCTGATCTGTATCTGACTCCATTACCTATCTTGCGTTGGTAGCTACAGAGAAAGCTCATTCTTTGCTTTTGGTAAAACATTCTGAACATATCAGGGCGAACTGAGGATGAATCATACTTATGGCACAGCAGAGCCCATCATCTACATTGTCACTGGACAGTGTCTATGCTACCTGTCCTCCAGAAAATCAAGATCCGAATAACACCATAACAGTAGCAGCTACTCAAGTTAGAACTGTAATAATAGGAACGGGCCATCTTCAAGCCTGTTACTAACATTAGGAACATGGATCCACGTCAGGCACAAAGCAGATTAATAAGATCATGCAATAACAGGAGCACCACGATAGGGTTACTGAATGAGTAATCCAGAGACGCAGACTAACCCTCTGATAAAGGAATTCAAATCCCAGCACAGTAGCTATGAGAATTAAAATTAAATAAATCTAGAATAAAAAGATAATCTCAGTAACGTTGACTATAAAACTACCGGAGTGCTGGTTCACTAATGACACTTAGAGATCTGCTGTCCTTACCCTGTCTAGCTGACAAACATGTTGACTTTTAACAACTTTCTGAAATGGCCTAGTAAGCCATTGTCTACACAGTTGCACCAAACTACTATTGGAAGGTCAAATAAGAATAAAACAGAACAGAACTCCCACAACAGATTCAACATAGACACACCCAATCCAGTCACCCTTACTCACTAACAGCTAGAGAACTGTGCTAAAACAGAGAGCTGTCCCAAAGACTACTCAAGCATCAGCCTGATATAGTCATTCTCCCAGAATCGTATCTGCAGCCTATGCCCCAAATAGTTTTCTTCCCACCAGCAGAAACAACAGATCAGAGATGCTGACAAAAGGTATATAATCAGGAGGGAATGGTCCTGGGAGTCCTCAGCACATTAAGTCAAACATGGTCAATTCAACCCTCCTGCTGATTACCACCTACAACCTGCTATTTAAATCTAGTGGGGATAATAGTAAAGGTTTTCAAAACAATAATCTGGAACAAAATTAGCAGTCACTTGGACAAGTGTAGGTTAAGTAAGGATAGCCAGCACAGATCTGTTATTGGCAGTGTTCAATTGACCTGATTGAGATTTTTGATGAGCTAACAGAAAAGACTGATGAGTATAATGCTGTTAACATCCATATGGGTTTCCAAAAAATGTATAAAATCACATGGGTTTGAAAGACAGCAAAGAGAGATACAGTTCCCATTGGCAGAAAGCCAAAAACCAGACGACATAGAGGTAAGGTGATTAGCAGAAGGCAAGGGCAACATGAGGAAAAACATTTTTACTCATTTGGTGATTTGGATCTGGAGCGCACTGCTTGAGAATTTTTTTTTAAATCATCCATGAAATGTGGGGTTTATTGTCCTTCTCTAATTGCCCATGAAATGGTTGTGGCAAGTTGCCTTCTTGAACCACTTAAGTTCATAAGCCGTAGGAGCACCCACACAGCTGCTAGGAAGAGATTTTTAGGATATTGCTCCGGTGACAATGATGTGGATGTGCCGGCGGTGGACTGGGGTAAACACAGTCAAATGTCTGACAACACCAGGTTTAAGGCCAACCAATTTATTTGATAGTACACTCACTAGCTTTCAGGATAGTCCCTTCGTCAGGTGAATGGAGAGTTCTGATGTTTTTCCGGTGACAATGAACAGTGATATAGTTTTAAGTCAGGATGGTGCGTGACTTGGCTGGTACCTGCAGGTGGTGATGTTCCAATGCATCTGCTACCCTTACCCTTCTAGGTAGTAGATGTTTGGAAGGTGATGTCAAAAGAGCATTGGTGAGTTGTGTGTGGTGGAAGCAGACTCAATCATGATTTTTTATAAGGGAAGTGAACATTTGAAGAGAAAATATTTGTACGGCTATAGGGAATGGACAAGAGAGTTGACTAGCTAAACTACATTTGCAGGAAGCCACAGCGGACTTGATGGGCAATATGGCCTTCTGTGCTGTAACCATTCTATGGCTCAGTATTCCTTTATGTTGAGCACCACTTGAAAGAGCAGAGAACAGCAAGGGTGCCCAATGTACTCTGGATGGAGGGACTTCAATGATCATCACCAAGAGTGGCTCAGTAGTACCACAACTGACAGCTGGTCAAATCCTGAAGGACAGATCTGCTACACTGAGCTTACCAAATAAGGGGCAAACGAATCAAACAAGACTAAGCCCTACTTGGCCTCAATCTACCTGTGACAGATCTATCTGTTCATACCAGTGTTAGTGGGAGTGACCCACCACACAACCTTTACGAAAACATTTATGCCACACAATGAGAAATGATAAATACCAAAAAGGGAGCATCTAATTATGAGATTCAAAAACATTACCATCACTAAATCTTCCACTATTAACATTCTGTGGGTACCACTAATCAGGAGCTGAATTGGGCCAACCATACAAATACTGTAGCTACTGGAGTAGATCAGAGGCTAGGAATTCTGCAGCAAGTAACTCGCCTCCCGACTCCCAAAGCTCATCCACCATCTACCATAGCATAAGGCACAAATAGGTCCTTGATCAAACACTTCCAACTTGACTGGATAAGTTCAGCTCCAAAAACATGCCAGAAGCTCAACACCATTCAGGACAAAGCAGACCACTTGATCAGCACCTCAACTATCACTAGTGCACAGTGAGGAATGAAATATGTACTATCTACAAAATGCATTGCAACAAACTACCATATCCCCTTTGATAGCGGTTCAAAATCAACAACTTCTACCATACACATGGACAAGAACGGCAGATGCATGGGAGCACCACCACTTGCAAGCCACACACTATTCTGACTTAGAACTACATCATCATTCCATCACTGTTGCTGGATCAAAATCCTGCAACTCCCTTCCAAATAACTATGTCATGCTAAGACTATATGGACTGCAGCAGCTCACCATCACTTGCTCAAGAACAATTAGGAATGGGCTTTAAATGCTAACCTTACCAGCTACCCAAACCCATGGGTGCATGTGAAAAACAATTTCCAGATATCAGTTCTAAGTTTTCTTGGTAATTTAAAGCTCCTATCTCACACACACACACACACACACACACACACACACGCTTTAAAGTAGATTGATCTTATCCCTTCACTGCTTTGTTGGCGTACCCCACAACGGAGAAGAAAAATTAAATCATCTTTCCAATACGTCCCTAAAGGCTGAAGAACCGAAGCTTTCTTCAAAACTTTCCTAATGATGCCTCACGGCTTTTCACTAAACTGTTTCTAACACCTGGATGTCTCCCTTGTTCCTCAATGGCTAGAAATGGACACAGCATTCAAGGTACAATCTGGCCATGTTTGATAACTACTTTCTCCAACATATGTTTTATTGTTTGGGCTCTGTAGTTCAATGTTCTGTTGGCTTGGTTGCTGCAGACTCAAAATGGTGCAATTCAACTATCATTTAATCCTAAACTGCACTGGCAAATTAAAGAAACCAGATAGCCAGCTGGTTGACTTCAAGAATGAAATGATGCATGTCTAAAATAAATTCCCAACATACAAATTATATGTTAACTACTAAAAAGAATGGAAATGCTAATTAAATTAAAACATTAGCCATGCAGATAATGAACCATCAAGCAAAATGAGCTGTTCCAGACACACCACCTGTCAAATAAAATTCAATTTACAGCTGACTGGTACAATTTCAAAATAATCTGTCCTTTTTTCTGTCTTTAGTTCATTAGCCAGAGAATTAATATTTTGCATACAAGATACAATGTCAGATAATGCCACTGCCCTGAAAAGGGGAACTGACTACATTGACTTCATAGAGTCATAAAGTCATAAAGGTACAGGAAAAGGCTCTTCCACCCTGACGTTCTTGCTAGTTCTCTTTACAGCAATCCAGTTCATCCAGTTACTCCACTCCACCCCTGTAGCTCTACAAACTTGTTTCCCTCAAGTACCATACAATTTCCTTTCAAATTCATTTAACATATTCACTTTCACCACCCTTGTAGGCAGCAAGTTCCAGCTCATTGCCACTTGCTGTGTAAAAATCTTCTTCACATTCCCTCACATTTTGTGCTCCAAACCTTAAATCTGTGCCCAATATGCTTTTACCATCAGCTAAAGGAACAGTTTTTCTTTATCTTAACTGAGAGATCATAATCATGTATACTTCTAACAAAAGCCTCTCAATCACCTTTTAAGGAGAAACAAAACAGCATCTCCAACCTAAGTTTGCAGCTAGTTTCCCTCAACCCTGGAATCATTCTGGTAGATCTCTGCACACACATCCTCCAACCTGAAGTGGCACAATACTTTAGCTGTGGCCAAACCAAAGCTCTGCCCTACTTTTGTATTGAATACCTCAATCTATGAAGTTCAAGACACCATATTCATTTCTAATGACATTCTCAATAGTCCTGCCATCTTCAAAGATCTAAACATATGCCTCTCTCCCTGCACAGTCCTAAGAACTATGCCATTAAGTCTATACTGCCTCTCCCTATCTTTTCATCTTGCACATCTGTGTATAGTACAAAAGCAAAATAATGAAAGAAAAACAGGACCGAGAGAGATAGAAAAGTCAAAGAAAAAGCTATTAAGAAGTGATTTAAATTTAATTTCTAAAACTTTCCAACAATTATTAAGGTCTAAAGGAATAAGACCGCAAAGTTAATTTTTGGTACCAGAGTCAGTTTAACAATAGAAAATACTTAAACTCTGACTTCTTCTGGCATATTTGTTCAGAGGTTTTTAAATCATGTAATTGCCACAGTTCATGCCCTTCATGCAGAGTTGCTCAGTGAGATACCAGTATAGTGCACTTCTGGGAGAGCAGAGAAACTTGAACAGCAATGTCCTGATTGTTTTTAAGTACACATGTATGGTTTGCAGAAGTTGCTGTCCTATTTAATTACAGTGAGCACAGCTGACTTGTTATATTAATTGCCAAAATCAGGGTCAGTGTAGTTTTCATGGTGTTATTTTTCTGTTCATCAAAAACAGTGCAAGCTCTGATTTACTGCTAACTGAATACATTGGAGGATAAATCATGTTCTTGGCTGTTAATGCTTATGAAAAATAAACAAAGTTACACTCATTTAGGGCTTTCCAATAACACCGGAATGTCCCACAAAGCTCTACAGAAAATCAAAACTTTTGAAACATAGTCACTGCTATAATGTAGGAATTACTTTACATTAAAATAAACTCAGTTTTTTTAATGACATTATTTAACCCCCCCTTCCATTATTTGAAAGTATACTTCAACTTTTTAGCCGAATCATACTGTGTCCATGCTCAACTCACTTAAGAGCACTTTTCAGTACCTGTTATTAAAGGGAACTACAGCATAGTAATGAAATCATTATTTCATTAGACAGAGCTCTTAGGACAACTCTGAATTCCCACCAGCTATTTTTATTCCTCTACCAAGACCAACTGAGCACTCACTTACTTAAACAACCCAGGTGCCAGATACATTTTCTTCAAGAATTATAGGCAAGTGGAGTTATTCAAATCACACAAGTCTTAAATAGGAAACAGCAGGAAAAAGAGTGCAGAAAATAAAAGATCAATTTGTTCAGTGGATAAGATGTGCTGTGCAATGGACTAATGAATATACAGACCAGGAAAAGATGAGAATGCAATTTCTGGTCCATTGTAAATTACCTGATCTCAAATAGGGTGGAAGGAAGGGAACTAAATGCATTTTGCATGAGCCAGTTCGAGTTGGGAACAGAAAAATGGGTTTAAGAATGGAACTGAGAAATGGCATCTTCAATACCTTGGAGCATGGTCTGCATGAAAACTCAAAAGTCCTCAACCAAGCATGACAATGGATTATTCCCTGCGCTACAAAACTTAAAATTGCCTCAATACAAGGCTGATGAGTTCAAGTTTCTCTGATGAAAGGCCCTGGGATGCTAGGTGGTGACCCGAATGGCCATACTCAATGACTAACTCGTAGAACAGTTCTTGTCCAGTATATTTACCAGCAGGCTACACCCTCATTTTCATCGGAATCCAGGAAGGTTGAAGACCCAAGTAGTTTAGTTACCTCAAATTAGCTTGGTACAGTATTTTCACACATTTTCACTACTTGGCCTGGAAGCAAGATCAGTATGCAATCTTTTAGAAAATTCTCTCTTACAGATGTCAACTCCTAGTATAAGGATGATATAGCTGCAAGTTTACCATACAGGTAAAACAAACAGTGCTGAATAACTAGCATTATATGCATTTGTGAAGCTCTGGTGAAGAATTCTAAACCAGCTAATTCAACAATCAAAATAGTTTCCAACAGAGGAAAATGCAATGTTTCCTCTTGTAGTTGGTTCAATGGTGATGAATGTCAATATGTCACAATTAATATTGTTACATTAATAAAAAGGGAAATGTAAGAGCGAGAGAGAACTTCATATAAGAGACCCTTTACCTTCAGATATCAAAACATGTTAACCAACATTTGAGATTTGAGAGTCCACAATGATCAACAGCAATCTAGATTTGTTCATGCAATGTATGGATGATGTTGAGCAAGATTGAAAAACAATGAGTTGTTATTCCCATAATTCTTAAAAAATTTAGACAAAGTAGTTGTATCAATATCTATTTTACCCAAAATGTAACCACATTTCAAAACATGACAGCTGTAATCGCAGCTTTTAGTAGTAACTATCAAAGATGTATATATAACAAGGCTGTAACGCAACATCCAAGATCTGGATGGTTGTGTACACTATCTTCCAAATACGTGGACTCTGTTCCAATCTCATAATAGACACTAAAGCATTGTTTATTTTGGGGACCAAATACAAAATTATTTCAAGATATTTGTCAATTTTCATGCTTATTAAAATGAGCAACAAGTGTTGAGAGTATTAGAAAGCAATCCACGTTGATAATTATTGCTCACATCAAGTAGTAAAGAAAGTTGAAGTTCCCTAAATCCTATACCAGGTATCCCCATTGCTCAGGTAAAATTGTCAATTCAGTACTTAATATCTAAATCTAACTTCCCTTTGATGGCTTGCTAGGTCAACTCAGGGAGCAGTTAAGAGGCAATAAGTTTGGCATCACATGTAGGCTAGACTGGGTAAAGGCAGCAGGTTTCCCTTCCTAAAGGACATGAGTGAAACATTTGGGTTTACATGGCAATCTAATAACTTCATGCTACATTTACTGACGCTAGCTTTTTACTTCCAATTCTATTTAAATTTAGATTTAAACTAAAAACGAAGATTCTCAAATTGCACTAGTTGGATATCACTTGCATTCTCTGGATTATTGGACTAGTAATCCAACTATTACACTATTGTATCCCATAAAATTATTCATATAATAGCATTACTATGAAACCCAGCAACTTACTTCAGTTAATGCATGCAGTTGGCCTTCATGAACGCAAACACCCATAAATCTACAAAACAAAAAATGAATTATAAACAACTTGCCATATTTGAAGTACATCACAAGAAGGGGCCACAAATAAAAGCCTTGCAAAAGTAACACAGGGTTAATTTATAAATTGTATTTGAAGAGCAGTCATAACATTCAAATGGGAAGGGTAAAACAAGTTGTACTATAAAGTGCCTTAAACACAGAAAAAAATCCCATGGTGCTAAAGAGAGGATTAACAAAAACATATCATTGTAAACAGGCACCATCTCTGGATTCTATCAAATTTGTTAATTATGTACCATAAGCCTACTTTGAAAATCCATCCTTTTATATCATCACAGTGATGAAATTCAATATTAAAAAACCAACTTAATACAGGCATGTAACAAAGTGCTTCCAAAACAGCATATCATTTAATTCTCTGCAACATAAAAGAATGATGCTGTAACAAATATTCTGAACTCTGCAGTTACAGTATTCACGTGATTCAACAACAGACCCTCACGATTCCGTACAAATGCACTGGGGTAGAAACTGTACCATGATACAAACTCACCCTTGGAAGTGCTGTTAATTTATATATTGTATTACCTTCATCCTTCTGGCATTTGAGGTTATTTTAAGCAAATGCAAACTACAGGAAAAATTACTAGTTATAAAATACTAAAAATGTGATCAATTTGCTTACTTACAAAATCCAGAAAGAATGTTCCTAATGGTGGGGGAGTCCAGAACTAGAGGTCATAGTTTGAGGATACGACATAAACCTTCTAGGACTGAGGAGAAATCTCTTCACCCAGAAGTGAATGCATGGAATTCACTACCACAGAAGGTAGTTCAGGCCAAAACGTTGTCTGATTTCAAGAAGAAATTAGATACGACTAAAGGGATCAAAGGATAGAGGGAGGGAAGAATAAGCATATAGAATCCGATGATCAACGATGATCAAAATGAAAGGCAGAGCAGGTTCGAAGGGCCAAATGGCCTACTCTTGCTTCTAGTCTCCATATTTCTGAGTGATAGCTGGCTTTGTATTTAAACTTATGCACACTAATGTGAATTTGAATACCAAATTAGAGGTGCAGAACCATGTAAAGCTAATCTAAACTTTTACAGGAAAATGTAGCCTTGTGAACCATCAAATCGCACAAGTTGGAAAGAAAAAATATTCTCAATTCTCCTGACATCACCAAAAGCTAAAAGAAAATTGGCAAACACAAATCACTCCAACTAACATCAAAACAAGTAATGTTAAGTTCAGAAGGCAAAATATAATTAATAGTATGTGAAGTAGACTAGAAGATCTATTATATATATTCACAACTTATATATGAATAAAGTCACTCAAATATAAAATGCAACCCATCACAGATAATATAACTCAGGATCTCCAGTTTGTTTATAAACTTTTGATCAGTTGAACCAAATTCATCAAATTTAGACCAATAAGAGGTATTAAGTACAGTTTGGGTAGTACTCTTCTCCAACAAAGCAATGTCAAATACCTGGAGGTTCAATACAGCCTTACTAAAACAGAAACAATCAATCCAATATAGATTGTACAATTAATGAAGCAATTAAACAAAACCCCAGCAGATATTATACTTAGTATGTGTTGTGATTGGAGAATAGTTTGGAACCCAGGCAGTCAAAATGGATAGCAAGATTTTCAAGAGCTTAGTGCACAAAGGAAAATGGCCCAAATTCATTCCAGGACAACTGCCAACTGGCACTGGTAAAGTCACATTACATTGTAATACAAATTAAAGCACTCAACAGCCTACGACAAATGTTGTATGTTCCCAGTCTAGTCCTGTATCATTTACTACATGCTGGAAGAATATCAGTGCCTACAAAAGTAGGACGCACATTGAACAATGTAAAAAGTGAAAGTTGAATAAACTGACACTCCCAAGATACTGATACCTGTAAAAAAAAAAGACACCTATTAAGACAATCAAACACTATGAAATATATAACTTAGGGGTACACAAGAGTCTTGCATCAGATTTCCTTTACTGACAGGTGTCCTAACTTTCAAAATGGACTTTGAAAGGTAAACCACATGAGCCAAATATCTTAAAACTGGCTGCATTTCCTAGTGTTCCTACTTTTTGTTTTAAACTTGGGATTGTGCCCAATTCTTGAGCCTTACCAACATGGTATGATTTCAAGTTCACTTTCTCCTTGTTTGAACTTCCACATTAATTGCCATCCAGGGTCCTTTTACATTGGCAGAAGGATGTTCAGATTCAGAGATCTGCACACGGCAAGGTAGCAGCTGACAGAGCCAGGATGCCTAGGAGATCTCAGCCAAATGATGCAGGGAATTAATGCTTTACAGAACCAGCCTTGTATGACACTCCTTTCTTCCATGCTGCAGCTGTTAATTGTGACAATTCAAAGAGAGATTCTGGCCAATGGAGTAGAATGTGGGCAAATGCAAAACTATCCATTTGGCAAGGAGAATAAAAAAAATTATCTAAATGGTGAAACACGGCAGAGCTCTGAGATAGAGGGATCTGGATGCCCTAGCCATGAATTACAAAAGGGTAGTTCTGGAATTTGGATGTGGAAATGATGTTTCCTTTTGTGGGAGAATCTAGAACTGGGGCAGGGCGCTGAATAAGGAGTTAGCCATTTAAGACAGCGATGAAGAGAGTTTACTCTGAGGGTTGTGAATTTTTGGCACACACTTCCTCAAAAGGCAATGGAGATTCTGAATACTTTTAAGAGAAATTCTTGATAAGCAATGAGGTGAAAGATTATTGGGAGTAGGTGGGATGTCGGGTTGAGATTACAATCAGATCAGCCATGATTTTATTGAATGGCAGAGCAGATTCAAGGAGCCGAGTGGCCAATTCCTGCACTGAATTTGTACGTTCGTATATTAGCAGCTCAATTGTAACTAACTATCTCCTGCATCTATTTTTTATGTTTCTTTGTAAAATCTGGCTGTAAGCACTTCCAGAGGTTTGATCAGGTGACTTGTCTGCCAACGATCTCTCAGCCCCATATCTCCCAGAATTCTGATGCCTGAGCGACTCCTCCCAAGCATCTTGGAATATTTTAATACACTTAAGGCACTAAATAGATAAGTAACGAAATACTTGTTGTGTTCCAATAACATGTTGCAAAAGGCGTTGTCTCTGGATTTTTCCAGAGTCTGAAGCACTGACACTTCCCTTTGCATCTTGCTTCCTTCCTACTCTCATATGCTTGAAGTTAATTCAGGCTGCATGAAGTGTTAGTAAAAGTAGAGGCAAAGAAGCCACTCTCTTTGAAATCAACTGCTTGAACGTAACCCAAGGGCAGAGTTGTAACTCTGCCACTATGGATGTGGGTAAAGAGTTCTCCATTCAATTGTGTAATAAGGGCACTGCAAACAAAAAAATGACTTATACCAAACCCCAAGGTGTCAGTAAAATACAGGTTTCCTGGACAAGCACTAAAGGCAGTACAGTGGCTAGCACTGCTGCCTCTCAGCACCAGGGACCTGGGTTCCATTCCCAGTTTGGATCACTGTTTGTGTGGAGTTTGCAGGTTCTCCCCATGTCTGCGTGGGTTTCCTCCCACAGTCTGAAAGATGTGCTGATTAGGTGCATTGACCCAAACAGGCGCCGAAGTGTGGTGACTCGGGGATTACACAGTAACTTCATTGCAGTGTTAATGTACGCCTTACTTGTGACTAATAAATTAACTTTAACTGAGGTCTACATTCAAATTTGGTTCACAGTCCAGAAAAGCTCCTTTTTCAAAAATAAAGGTCCTGGGTAGGATTTTTCTCCCCCTCTGCAGCATGCTTGGCAACAGTGGGAGGTGGCATATCACCCACTGGCAATGGGATCTTGTGATCACACGACTGTCAATGGGGTTTCCTGTTTCGTGGCAAGGATACATCATAGGAAAACGGTAGTTTCGTTGGCTGATAAGTATCTGCTGTGTTGAATTAGCTATTCTAAATTGATTTCAGGTTAAAGGTAATAAGAAGTATTTTACAGATTAAAAAGCTTAAAATTAATTGAAAATTGGAAAAAAAACAAATTAAAAGCTAATTAAATAAAATAGGATGGAAGGCCAGGAGATGTATTTCACCTGCACGATGTGGAGCTGGTGGACTCCGTTGTGGACACATCTGTACTAAATGTTGGTTGCTGGAGAAACTCCGGCTCCAAGTTGATGAGCTGGAGTCTGAACTCTTAACTCTTAACAGCTTCCAAGTACCTCTTCACCTTCCTGATATGTTGCAGTGTTTCAGGAGGCAGTCACACCTCTTAGATAAACAGCCTTGAATTTGACCTGTGGTCAGGGACAGGAGGGTCTGACTGTGAGTGAGATAGGTAGAGGGATCCATGAAGTAAGACTGTAGGAGCCTCAGCCCTTGTCCAACAGTTTGAGATTCTTGCTCTGTACATGAACAGGCATGGGACCATAAGGGAAGAGAGGGGAAGAAGAGAAATGTAGTCATAATCAGAGATAGTATTATTAAGGGCATAGACATTGTTCTCTGCGACCAGAATAAGGAGTCCCATAGGTAGTGTTCCTTACACGTATCAATAATAAGTATTCTTTCTTGCGCTATATAGACGGAGCATACTGTTCATACAGAAGGAAACGAGAGAGTGCTGAGGGAATATGAGCAGCTGGGGCTATATTAAAAGGTAGAACCAAAAAGGTAATAATCTCCAGATTACTACCACAGCCACAATCTAATTTGCACTGGGTTAATAAGATTAAAGAGGTAAATGCGTGGCTCCGAGATTGGTGTGGGAGAAATGGGCTCAAATTCACAGGACATGTCATCAGTCTTGGGGAAGCAGGTAGGAAAATGGACACGAGGAATGTCGGAACATCCATGATCCCAGTTAATGATTGAACAGGCTTGAGGGGCTGAAGAGCCCACCTCTGTTCCTATTTCTTGTGGTTTATGGCAAAATTTATTGCAAACAGATAAAAAGGAAAAAAGAGGTAGCACAGCTGATCTGATAACGGGATATTAACCAGAATAGATGAGAGAAATAAATATAGCAGAGCAACTTGGCAACAGCATATAATGAGGTTTAAGTTAAATTTAATAAGCACATACAATGAAGTTTAAGTTAAAGTTAAAGACTGAAAAGAACACGTCGGGAAAGGTCAAAATAATAAAATGGGAAAAAAATAGTCATTTTATTTGAATAAATATGGGATTAGGAAAATTAAACTGGAGAAAATTACTGACAAACAATAGAACAGCAAGTTCTATTATAAGACCGGTCAACTGGAATTTTCAACAGATCATTGTCAACTAAGAGTATTGAGGGAAATGGATCAAAAGCAGGTCAAGGAAATGAGTTATACGTCAGCCAAATTGAATTTCAGAACAAGCTCAAGATGAACTTCTGCTCTAATTAAAGATACTTTAAGGCAGTTGAAGAGAATATCAAATCATTTGCCACTTCACAGTTCATGAACTACAATCAACACAAAGAATGAGCAGAATCTTATGGCCTTTCATGTTGGTGGCATTTTTTGGTTCGGCTGCAGCAAACAGAAATTTAGCTGAGTGCCAAATTCTCTGTCCTCATTTGCAGCGGGGGCTGAGCAACCAATGAGGTGATTCTCTAAAACTATAACCAATTTTGAATTTTAACAGGTGAGTGAAAAGACTTAAATTACATGTCACCCACAAACCCACCATAGATCTCATCTGTTCAGACGTTGTTAATCCTCCTTTTCAGATTACACGACATGAATTTCACTGGAACTTCTCCAACTCCCCCATCATACCTATATTGCAAATTGTGTTTACGCGACATTATGGTGTTGGTAGCGGGAGCTCCAAGAAAATTCACCAGAATAACTGAAATGATCCAGATAATAGATATTTGTTCAGATTTAGTTTTGAGAACCAATTGTATTTCAACTCCCTTAAGCCAAAATTGGTGAAAAAAATTTTTTTTGTTCCACACAATTATCGATTTTAGAGTTTTTATTTTGGATCAATTATCAATTCCATGCAATGAAAATATAATTACATTGTGGGGTATGACTCTCCCTTCAGAAATCATCAGCCTCAATCGGTGAATCTCACAAACTAGAGAAAACTTTGACTTTCCATATTTCTAAAACAAAATTTAAACATTTTCTTTGAATTTCTGTCACATTTCGTTTCAGTCACACTTCATTTAGCTTGCCTCAAAACATCTCAAATGATGATGAGACAAAATTAAATAAATATGTGTTGAAAATGATGCCTCTAAGTTAAAACACTTTTTCAAACAGAAACTCCTCTGCAATATGAAGGGGGAACTACTGATTACATAAAATCCATCTCAGTTACAACATGGAAGAAATTCCACAATGTTGACAGCTACATAGAAGTAGCTGCACATGTACAAACATGCAGTATTATCTGATATTCGGGTTGCCACATCTGTTAAGTCTGCTCATTGACATACCCAGAAGTAGTGAGGAAATTGAGAGAAAATGTCCAACAGCAGTAATTCATTTTTCATATTTAATTTCTAACACCAAGGTACAAACCTATCAATCACTGGAGGGGTTAAAACAGATAAATGCATACAAAGATAATGCTCAATGCCTTTCAGGAGTTATTAAAAATTACATTTTATTAAAACAAAAATAAAGAATTTTAACTCTTTTTTTTATGTATGCCACTTGCAAAGAAAAACAATCCGACCAAAGTTAACTTCAGTCAACTAAAGGAGGAATACGTGAAAATTAAAATAAAATTGACTGAACCTTTGATTAGCAACCCTGGAACAGCTTAAACATTTTAGAAAATGAATTCCCTTCAGAACTACTGGTTTGACCAATTCCTGTTTAAATACCTGAGAATGTTGGGATGAGAAAGACGATTCATTAATTGCACTTCCCGCAACATATTTGCTCTGTTGCTAATCTGCTTGTTCATCTTCAGTGCCATTACTTGGCCTGATGTTCTGTGCCGCACCTATAAAATTTTAAAAAAACTATAGATGTAACTTCAAAAGGATGAAACCAGATCTACACATCCAATCTACGGGAAGGCAAGACAAAGAGAAAGATTAAAAAAGGTAATGCTTGAAACTCCTGGGCATGTGGCAAAACTATACCAACGTGTGACAGACATCAGTTTGATAGTGAATATATAAAGTTCAGAGAAGTGTAAAAGGAGCAAGAAGGCAAAGACAGTACAGAGAATAGATTAGAGAATTCACAAGAGGTTTTACACAAGGTTAGAGCTTATGGATGGAATTGGGAGTCAAATATTAACACAGATTGAGACTGGTTAAACAGACAGAAAACAGAGTAGGAATAAATGGGTCACTTTTGGGATGACAGGCTGCAAACAGATGTAGTGCCACAAGGATCTGTGCTTGGGTCTCAGTTATTTACAATCTGTATTGGTAACTTTGTTGAGGGGTCTGACTGTAGAGGATGGAAAGAGGTTTCAGAGGAACATAGACCAGTTATGTGATTGGACAAGATGACACGTGAAATAATTGTGGGGGTGTGTAGAACTTTAGCAGAAAGAATGGAAAATAAATCTTTTTTTCAAAGCCAAGACACCACAATTTGTTGACATCCAACAAGATTCAGAGGTCCTTACACATAAAATTCACAGAACATTAATATGTAGATACAACAAACAATTAAAAAGGCAAATGGTATGTTAGCTTTTACTATAGGGAGTTTGGAGCACAAGAGCAAGGAAATCTTGCAATTATATAGCATTTAGGTGAAATCACACTTTTTAAAAATCCTATCATGGCATGTGATCAGTACAGGAAAGGCCAGCATTTGCTGCTCATCCCCGATTATCAAGGTGGTGGTGAGAACCGCAGCAGTCCATCTGGTGTAGGTAAACATACAGTGCTGTTAGAAAGGGAATCCCAGGTTTTTGCACCAATGACTGAAGGGACAGCAGTATAGTTAGGGGTTGGTGTAGCATAGAGGGATAACTGCAGGTGTCCTTCTAAGTGGTAGAGGTCACAGATTTGAAAGGTGCTGTCGAAGAAGTCTTGACGATTTGCTGCAGTGCATCTGCGTATGGCTAACACTCTGTATTGGTAGTGGTGGAAGTGAATGTTTAAAGTGGCGGTGGATGGAGCACTGATCAAGCAGATTGCTCTGGCCTAGATGGTGTCAAGGGTTTTTGAGTGTCATCAGAGTGACACTCCATCCAGACAAGTGGGGAGTATTTCTTGGCACTCCTGATTTGTGCCTTGTTGATGGTAGACAGGCTTTAGGGAGTCAACAGACGAGTTCCTTGCTGCAGAATTCCCAATCTCTGACCTGTTCTTATAATCACAATATTTATATGGCTAGTTGAGTTAGTTAAATTCCTGGTCAACAGTAATCCCCAGAATGTTAATGCAAGGGTCTCTGCAATGGTAATGATATTTAATATCAAGTGGACATGCTAAGATTCGATCTTGTCGGAAGCATTTACTGCCTGGCAATTGCGGCACACACAGTTCTTGACATTCGTCAGCCAAGCCCAAATGTCATCCATGTCTTGCTGCATATGGACAAAGAATGCCTCAGTGTCTGAGGAGTTGCAAATGGTTCTGAACACTTAACTATCAGGGAACATTCCCATTTCTGACCTTATTATGGAGAAAATGAAACATATGAAGATGGTTAGGCCCAAGAAATTACACTGAAGAACTTCTGCAGTAATGTCTTGCAGTAGAGATGACTGGCACCCAATAACCACAGCCATCTTCCATTGCACCAGGTACAATTCCAACCAGTGGAGACTTACCATAATTTCCATTTACTCGAATTTTGTTAGGATTTCTCGATGTCACACTTGGTCAAATGCTGCCAAATGCTAGGGGCAGTCACTCTAGCCTCACTGCTCAGGTTCAACTCTTTTATCCATGTTTGGACCAAGGCTGTAATGCGATCAGGAGTTGATTGTCCCAGGCACTCACCAGGACCAATGTATACAGTTTTGGTCTTCTTACCATAGGAAGAATACAACTGCCTCAAACCACGTGCAAAAGTTCATTGGATTAATTCCTGGGATTCTGAACAAGAAAGATTGAATAAAATAGCCTATATGCTCTAGAGTTTAAAAGAATGAAAAGTGATTTGATTTGAATACATTAAATTCTTTGAGGGCTTGATAGAGTAGACAGCCCCCCCTCCAAGTACCAGGGTCATTACCATTTTCAGTAAATATTAATGATGATTTGGTCTTGGGGGTGCAGCGCACAATTTTACAATTTGCAGAAAACCTGAAACTAGGAAGCAGTTAACAATGAGGTGGATCAATATGAAGAGGACAAAAGCTGGATGATGGGCAGAAATATGGCACATTAAATTCAATAAAAATAGTGCGTGGTGAAATTTTCTTTATTTAGCAAATGCAAAGTCCCTAAGCAAAGCAGTATTTTTCCGGTCCTGTGTTGAGTGCAAACAGGCCTTCACTGTGTCTATGGATTGGACACTGCATAGTTTGCTCTCTCCCACAGGCACATTGGGGCCTGGTACTAATGCCCCATCAGTGGAGGTTTGCCAAGTAGGGATGTGGCCGGTATTGAACCTGTTGAGGGTGAACCACTCTTTCCTTGGAAGGCTGAAACCAGGCAACTGTTGAGATGAGTCTGAGACTAGTACTTGTTTGTCATGTCCAATGATTCCCATTCACTTATCCAGACAAAACTTGCATTGAAGTGAACAATACACATTAAATGAAATTATTTAAACAGGGTGGAGAACACTTAGACCTGAGGGCGTTTGTGCACAAACCTTCTTAAGGTGGTGGGACGGATTAACTAAGCGTTTAATAGACATATGGGATCCTAGTCTTTACATAAGAGACGTGAATATAAACACCTAGATAAAACACTATAGTTGTGTCCTTAGTGAAAAATTATAGTTTTGCCCTTACTGAAAAATTACACTATGTTCAATCATTTGCTCCACATATGAAAGCTTTGGGTTGAATACAGATGAGATTTATTAGAATGGTCCCTGGGATCAGGAATTCAGTTCTGTGGATAGGTTGGAAAAGCTGATGTTCTTGGAGCAGAGAAAATTAAGAGGAGATTCACTAGGAGGTATCTAAAATCATTAATGGTTCTTAATGGAGAAGATAAACATAGAGATAGAAGCAAGAGTAGATTGTTTGAGTCCCTCATTATGGTTGAGCATAACTGCCTGCTCAGTGTTTAGACATCTTTTCTCTGTTGAGAAGTTCAATGATCCAATTATTCTGGTCCACATAAGAACAAATAACATAGCATAACATCATTCTTGATTCTGCCCAAGAGAATCTGAGACATTAGGGTACAATTAAAAAAAGCAAAACATGAAAGGATTGTTACATGAGCCACGTAACAATTGGCGTAGAGTCAAGCAAATTAGAAAACTGAGCATGACTTAAAAATTGGCGTGAGAAGAGGACATCTTAATTAATGGGGGCACTGACACCAGTACACTAGGAAAAATTATTCAGTTAGGATGGCCTCTACTTGAACTAGGCTAGGACCAGTATCCTGGCTAATCATATAACTAGGGCTGGAGACAGATTTTTAAACTCACAGGGTTGGGAAAGGGAAAGAGGGCTCAGATGAAGGGAGGGTGGAACAGCAGAGTGGGACAAAGAGAGACAGAATTTAACAAAAAAATGTACCTTGGCGAATGGGGTCATTGCAGTGAACAGAAATAAAAACAATGGGATGAAACATTCTTTATCTGAATGATGAAGAATCCACAATAAAGTAGATGTACTAGTGGCACTAATAGAGGCAAATGATATAGAACCAATAACCAGAGACATGGTTACAAACTAAACAAGGTTGGAAAATAAATATTCCAAGGTACACAATATTTCAGAAAGACAGATAGAATGGCAAAGGAGGAACAATCGTCCTTATAGTGACGAATGGTATAAGGGCATGAGAGAAAGGATCTAGCGTCTGAAGATCATGAAGTTGAACTGATATGCATGGGGACCAAGAATAAATAGCAAGAGTCAGAAAACAGGAATAGTTTGCAGGACCCCTAACAGTAGTTATAGTATTGAAAAGGTGCAGGCCATTCAGTCCAAGTCAGCTCCATCATCCAATAAATCATGGTTGAACGGATCGTGGCCTTCACTTTCCTGCCTGCAACCCTTTATTTGCTTGGAGTTCAAAAATCTAATTCATCTTGAATCTATTCAATGAATCCACTTCCACTGCTCTCTGTGGAAGAGAATTCCAAAGGCAAACAACCCTGAGAAAATAAATTCCTCTTCCCAGTCTGAAGTGGGAGATCTGATTTTTAAACTGGAGCCCTAAGTTCAATATTCTTCCATGAGGGGAAACATACTCTCAGCATCTACCCTGACACATCCCTTCAGAATTTCATCATTTCAAATAAGATGACCTCATATTCTTCTAAACTTCAATTAGCTTGGGCCCAAATAACTCCAACTCTGGGCATCTTACTTTAGGAAAGTATCAAGGCCATGGAGAAAATGCAGAGCAAATCTAGTGAAATGGTGTCAGAGAGGTGAGACTTTTGGTGCAGTTAGGTCAGGAGTTCCAAGATTTTGGTCCAGCAATGATGAAGCTATGGCAGTATGTTTCCAAGAAAGGGTGGTCTGTGACTTGGGGAGGTACTTTCACGTGACTGTTATTCCAATGTGTCTATTATCCTTGTAACAGTAGAGTTCATGGGTTAGAGAGGTGCTGTTTAAGTAGCACTGGCAGGCTGCTGCAGTGCATGGTGCACACTGCAGCGGTGCAGGAAATATCAATCAAGCAGGCTGCATTGTTCTGAATGGTGTTCAGCTGCAAATGCTGTTGGGAGCTCCACTCAAGTAGCAAATAGATATCATTCCATCACATTCCTCATGTCCACCTCATGAATGGTAGAAATGACTGCAGCACTTCACTACCTGAGGAGATGCAAAAGGAGCTAAACATTGCAATCATCCCCAGGTCTGGCAAGATGATTGAGGATAGGACACTGAAGAAGCAACAGAAAATAGCTGGCCCTAGTTTACTGCTGAGAAGCTGTTGTGACAATATCCTGAGGCTGACACGTTTAGCTTCCAACAAATACAACCATCTTTCTTTGTGTTAGGAGTAACCAGTAACAGATTCCTTCAACCCCTCTCCGATTCCTATTGATTGCAATTTTAGCAGGGCTCCTAGATGCCATGAGTCAAATGCTGCCGGGCAGTCACTTTCACCTAATATCCGGAGTTCAGCTCCTTTATCTCTGTTTGGACCAAGGCTGTAATCAGGTCTAAAGTCAAGTGCCTCTGGTAGCACCTAGACTGAGCATTAGGGAGCAAAGTGTTGCTTGATATCATTTTCCTCAACACTTTCCATCACGTTGCTGACAATTGACATAGACTGATCGAGTGGCAGTTAGGCAAATTGGATTTGTTCTGCCTATTGCAGACAGGACATTCCTGTGTAATTTTCTTCTGTATGGTATATGTGAGGGTTGTAATTTTCCTGGAACACTTAATTCTGAAGTACATGTCTTCAGCACTGCAGCCAGAATGTTTGTCAAGTCCATAGCCTTTGCTGGATCTATTGCATTCAGCTATTTCTTGGTATCAGATGGAATAAACTGAATCAGCAAAACACTCTTCTATCATGGTCAGGACCTCAGGAGGAGGAAACAATTAATCTACTTTGCATTTTGATTAATGATGGCTAGAGCTCAAGCTTTATCTTCTGCACTCACATGCTGGACTCTTATCATTGAGGATGAAATGTTCATGATCTTCTTCCTCCCTGCTGTTAATGACCCAAGAGATGCCCTGTTTTGAGTTGCTAGATATGATCTGAATCTATCTTGTTTAGCCTGGTGTTTGTACCATAAAACATGATGGAGGGCATCCTTATTGTGAAGTTGGAGCTTCATCTCCACAAGGACTGTGCTAGTGGTCACTCTGACAACCTGCAGCAGGTAGATTGAAGAAGTCCTGTCAAATAGGTTTTATTTCATGTGGTGCTTTCTCACCACTTGCCAAGGGCCCAGTTCAGCAGCTATATCCTCAGGACTCTACACAGATGCTGCCAAACCTCTTGAATCTTTCCAGCATTTTGTTTTTATTTCTGGATTACTTGTATAGTGACATAACTCATGCTGTATTACTCTATGATTTCATGGTTTAAATTGCTCTGGATAAGTATCAGAATCTAGATAATGGACAGAACTTGTATTTCTATAGCGTCTTTCACACCCTCAGGAAATGCTAATGTATGTTACAGGCAATTAAGTACATTTGAAGTGCACCATTGTAATGTAGGGAACATGGCAGCTAATCTGCAGTCTGAAAGGACTCACAAAAAGTAATAGAATAAATGAACAGATTATCTGATTTTCTTGGTGGTGATGTGTAGTAATAAATGCTGCTTAGGACACCAGAAGACTTCCCTTGCTCTCCTTCGATAATGTCATCTGATCTCTTCCCATCTAACCAAGAGACTGCAAGCGGCTAATTTAATTCAATTTGAAAGGTAGCACGTTCAACAATGCAGCATGTCTTAAGTGCCACAGGAAAGTGTCCATTTTTATTGGGACTCAAACCCATGACCTTCTATCTCAAAGACAAAAGTGCTATCAAGATGCCATCAAATTCAAAGGACCAGCATATGCATCTGAATATCCTTACTACCCTAATATTTATACACTGATGCTGAAAATAAAAAAAAAGCAAAAAAACAGCCTAAAAATGCCAATAATTTCTTGGACTAAATCTCAATTCTCAGATTTGATTTCTAAGACCATCAAAATCAACGGGTACTTACCTATAAAGGGTAATTAGCACTGTTTGTACTAAAGCTTCAAAAAAACTCATTTTCCCAGAAGGGAGAATTTTTTTTTGGAGTCATGCAATATCAGCTACTGTTAAATTTAAGTCCCATTGAGCCTGCACTGACAACAATCCAACCCAGGCCCTATCCTAGTAACACCACGTTTTCACCCTGCTAATCCCCTGACACCAAGGGGCAATTTAGCATGGCCAATCAACCTAGCCTGCACATCTTTGAAGCGTGGGAGGAAACTGCAAAACCCGGAAATATCCACAGACACAGGGAGAACAAGAAAACTCCATACAGGGACCCAAGGCCAGAATTGAAACCGGGTCTCTGGTGCCATAAGGCAGCTGCTAATCACTGTTCCAAAGTGTCGTCCCAATAAGGTGCAGCATTTAAAGATGTTGATGATAACCTAACCTGTCCTAATTTACAAATTCATAGAACCACTACATTAAACCTATAACATTACCTCAAAACAAAAGAAGTCAAGTCATTAATATGGCATTTACCTCTGTCATAAGGAAACTAGTTTGATGCACATTTTGTAAGATGCAAGGCAGTTCAAAGGAGATTGTTTTGTTTATTCAAAAATGACAGTGCGCTGTGTTGCTGGTCTTGCTATTTTAACAAAGCAGATGCGTAGAATTCAAATTTTAATGAATATAAGGAAGGCCATTTGGCCTTTTGTGTCTGTGCCAGCTCTTTTGTAGCGCTGGCTAATTAATCCCAGACCCAGCTCTTTCCCCAAATCATAGAATAAGTGTCATAAATTGTAATGATAAATTCTGAGAAACACCGAATTTAAAACTCATAAAGCTCACCCCCAAACAAAGGGAAGAGTTAATGAGAACAATAAAAGAAACATTTTGGGGCTCAAACCTTTTATCGCTTTCCTGTGGAATAGCTAGTAATGGAATACTGCCAATGTCACGAAACATCACTGTTGTTAATTCAAATTTGCATTCACAAAACAAAGTTCCTCAGAAAAACCAGACTGACCACTACATTGCAGAGCGCACAGATCACATGATTATGAAATCTCTGGTTAACCTAGAAAAGAGTACATTGCTTCCAAATGTGATATTAAAAGCCTGCATGTCATGTGAGTGCTGGAATAGTTCAACCCACATTCCATTCAAACAGTACTTATTAATTAAAGACAAATTGTTAATGTAGAGTCAGAGGTTTACAGCATGAAAACAGGCCCTTCGGCCTAACTTGTCCATGCTGTCCTTTTTATAAACCCCTAAGCTAGTCTCAATTGCCTGCATTTGGTCTATATTCTTCTATACCCATCTTACCCATGGAACTGCCTAAACACATTTTAAAAGACAAAATCGTACCCTCCTCTACTACTACCTCTGGCAGCTTGCTCCGGACACTCACCACTGTGTGAAAAAATTGCCCTTCTGGACCCTTTTGTATTTCTCCCCCCCTCACCTTAAATCTATGCCCAGTTTTAGACCCCCATCTTTGGGAAAAGATAGTGACTATCAAGCTGATCTGCGCCCTTCATTATTTTATAATCTTTATAAAAACACCCAAGCCTCCAACACTCCAGAGAAAAAAGTCCCCATTTATCCAGCCTCTCCTTATAACTCAAACTAGGTAGCATCCCAGTGAATCT
The DNA here is from genome assembly GCF_965287045.1 of Carcharhinus amblyrhynchos. NCBI lineage: Eukaryota > Metazoa > Chordata > Chondrichthyes > Carcharhiniformes > Carcharhinidae > Carcharhinus > Carcharhinus amblyrhynchos. The sequence continues at coordinate 32,425,732 of NC_137332.1, read as the reverse complement.
TTTCTGCACTCTTTCTAGTTTAATAATATCCTTTCTATACTAGGGTGACCAGAACTGTACTCAGTATTCCAATATCTTGTACAATTTCAACAAGACATCCCAACTCCTATATTCAATGTTCTGACCAATGAAACAAGCATGCTGAACGCCTTCTTCACCACTCTTTCCACCTGTGACTCCAGTTTCAAGGAGTCATGCATCTGTATCCCTAGATCTCTTTGTTCTATAACTCTTCCCAACGCCCTACCATTAACTGAGCAAGTCCTGCCCTGGTTCGATCAACCAAATGAATCACCTCACATTTATCTAAATTAAACTTCATCTGCCATTCGTCAGCCCATTGGCCCAACTGATCAAGATCCCATTGCAATCTTCTTCACGGTTCACTATGCCACCAATCTTGGTGTCATCTGCAAATTTGCTAACCATGCCTACTAAATTCTCATCTAAATCATTAATATAAATGACAAGTAACAGTGGAATGTCAAAAGGTCACCTTGTACAGCAACTAATACCCCATTTTACAGCAGCATTAAGATGAATCGAAGGGGATGTGGCCCAGCTCTACTGAAAGAGAAAATTAGCGTTTACCATTTCCTTCATTTTCTAACTTTAGTTGAAAACAAGTTAGATAAGCCAGCACATAAATCACTAGACCATGCATCTATGTTTAGAGGCTGGTTGCCCACCCACACCCCACCAACTATCATCCCTCCCCACCACCAAGCAACCAAACTTTATCAAGTTGTTTGAGGGAGAAAAGACAACTTGTGCTCCTCTTGAGCCATTTATCAGGGCCTCCGAAAACATTTTGCAGCTGCGTAGTCAAATTAAAAAGTTACTCCAGGTCAGACCGGGAACTAATGAGCAAACTATCAGCACAACAGTGACAGAACAGAACAGTAATCAGCATTCTTTTCTACCCAGCAGCATTGGTGTGCCAGCCAAGTCACAGTGCAGCAAGAGGAGGAAGCAGCACTCTAGAAGCGCAATGGTCACAAGTGTATACAGTAGGTCTTAACCGTGACAGCAAGCTATGCATAGTAAACCCTGGACAATTTTTATAAACAGTGTTAATAGGCTACAAGAGGTAACAAATTTTTCAGCAAAAAGCAAAATATGGAAATAGGTAAAACTAAGAATTCTTCACAAGTGGTTAGGTTTTTAAGAGTCTGACACTGAAATTCTATTTACTTCAGTTTCTGATACTGTAAGAAAAACAAAAACAGAAAATTCTGGAAATACTAAGCAGCGTCTGTGGAGAGAAAAATAGAGGTAATGTTTCAGGTCTGTGACTTTTCATCAGAACCCCATGTATCTAAAATGTCAGTTGCTTCTCACCACAAATGCTGCGTGATTTGCTCAGTGTTTCTATCATTTTCTTTTTCAACTTCCATTTCCCAGTATTTTGCTTTTATTTTCAGTAATATATATCCTGATCAAAAGGACATCAAACATGGCAAACACAAAAATATGCCACGTCACCGAGGAGTCAAATCATTGAAGCATTTGCTTTAATCTGTAATGGATAACATTAGCCATGCTTTCCTTTTAAGTTTCACTAGTTCTAACTGAGGCTTCAAAAATATTTCATGGATGAAAGTCAAGCATAATTTTTCATGAAATAACAGATTTAATCAACATTATTTTTCAGAAACACAGATATAAAACGATTGGTTTAAGAATTAGAGGGGAAATGAGGAACAATTTTTTCATCCAGTGGGTGGTGGGTACCTGGAATCCTGTTTTGCAGGTTTCTGCCTCAACTGCCACTTATTAATTTAAAGTCTAAAAGTTAAAGTTTATTTATTAGTCACAAGTAAGGCTTACTGCAATGAACTTACTTTGAAATTCCCCTAGTCGCCACAGTCCGGCACCTGTGCAGGTCAACAAGGCTAACAAGTACATCTTTCAGAATTTGGGTGGAAACCAGAGCACGCAAAGGAAACCCACACAGACATGGGTACAAACTCCATAAGACAGTGACCCAAGCCAGGAATTGAACCCGAGTCCCAGGCGCTGTGAAACAGCAGTGCTAATCACTGTGTTACTGCGCTGCCCCTGATTTAATTTGATTATTGCCCCATGTATTCGGATATCGTGAAGAGTATTGTTTCTTGCATGCAACACAGACAAGGCATACCGTTGATAGAAGGAAAGGAGAGAGTGGGGTATGTAGTGTCACAGTTATAGATAGGGTATACAGAAAGATCAGCTTAACATAAGTTGGTCCATTCAAAAGTCTGATGGCAGCAAGGCAGAAGCGGTCCTCCACTCAGTTGGTATGCGTTCAAACTTTTGCATTTTTCCCGACAGAGAAAGAGAGTACGTCCGGGATATATGGGTCCTTGAACATGCCAGCTGCTTTTCTGAGGCAACACGAAGTGTCGACAGAATCAATGAATGGGAGGCTGGTTTGTGTGATGGACTGGGACTATTTAAAAAGGTACCTGGATCTGCACTACAGGTGCTGCAACCTACAAGGCTACAGACCACTTGCTGGAAGGTGAGATTAGAATGGGTGGCTAGGTTTTTCCCTTTAACCAGCGCAGACACATTGAGCTGATTAATCTTTTTCTGTGCTGTAACATTTCCATTGTATTAACAGGAAAATACACAGTATTACAGCTATTGAGGAAGATGGATCCATTCTATCCATTCTCTTACTCTCTTTTGTTGGCTTACAAAGTGTCTAGATTGACTATAGGAATAAGGAAGGGACAGGCAATTTAAAGAAATCACATTCACAAGAGATTATGTTTCTCTTTCTGCCAGTTATAATTTACAGAATGAGAGTACTGAGGTGCACTAACTAACCTTGTAGACTTCTGAAAAAAATCCAGATCCTATTTTTTCACAGATGAAATCATCAAGCCTAGTAAGTCTGGAGACAGCACTACTCAGGGCTCTGTACGATGAAGGGAATACTGTCGCTGATTGAGCAACACCACCTTCTCTATTGCCATCAAAATCTTCCAATCGCTCATGTCTTGATGGTAAACCTGCTATCGAATTTCTTTTGTTTCGATCCATTCCAGAGTACAGCAGAAATAGCTTTCACATTTTAGCATCCAGAATTTGTTTCAATGCTTTAGCTGGATTCAAACTGAAGGAGAGAAAAACACACATTTAGTAATTCAATTAAAAAAATCTATTGACCCATCTCTCCCCATATGAGCAATAAACACAAAATTACTACAGTTTTCATTAGGAAATGAAAAATGTGACAGGAAACCCCTATAGCCAAAATTTTGAGGCAGTTTTTCCCCGCATTATTGAGTTTTCTTCAATATTCACATTAAACTTCAGCATCAGACCTGAATTCCCCAGAATTCTTCACAAAGTGCTTAGGAAGCATTCCACCAGTTTTCTGTACATTTATTCCAATTGTTGCTGCAGTTTTAATCTTTAAAAATTTTAAGACACAAGCCTGCGATTAGGATTCTTCCATCAGATAAGCTGAAATCTGGTACTTAGGAAAGGGCAAGACAAATCACTGCCTGAAGGTGGTTTTATGTTTCTGGCAGCTGGTTCAAAAACAGCTCTACAGAGATCCCCAAGAGTCGGTTGTCTGCTTTTCAGTATAGGAAGGAATATATTAATCACACACATGTACACCTCAACACTCATTTAAAAGTTTGTAATTCATCAGTTATGTTGACAATTGTCCTAGTAAACTTCTTGAAAATAAAGACAACAGATAACAACATAAACTAAAAATCAAATGCCACTCACGTAATTACACAAATGCAATTTAATTCTCACTTGACTAATCCTCAAGATGCGGGATTGTCCTATGAGGACAGGTTGAGAAGACTTGGACTGTATTCTCTAAACTTTGGAATAATGAGAAGTGACTTAATTCAAGTATACAAAATTCTTACAGGGCTTGACAGGATAGATGCAGGAATGTTGTTCCCCCTGATTGGGGAATCTAGAACCAGGGAGACAAAGCCTCAGAATAAAGAGTTGGCCATTTAGTACCAAAATGAGAAGGAAATTTCTTTAGTCAGACAGTGGTGGATAATTGGAATTCTCTATCAGAGTCTTTGGAGGTTCAATCAGTATGTTCAAAGCAGAGGCTGATAGATTTCTAGATACCAATGACATCAAGGGACACGGGGATACTGTGAGAAGATGCATTGAGGTTGAACATCAGCCATGATCTTGAATGGTGGAGCAGGCCTGAGGGGCTGAATAACCTACTCCTACATTCCCAGAAGAAAAAAAAATTGCACGCTAAGGAGGAAAGAGCATGGTGTGGAACGTTTTGGATAGCTCTTTCGTAGGGCTAGCACATGCAATGGGTCAGACGATCTACTTTTCCGCTGAAACCCAATACTTTTGCCTAACAAAAATCTACTGATCTCCATCTTAAATTTCAATTGACTCAATAGCCATTTGGGAAAAGAATTCTAGACTTCCACTACCCTTTGTAAGGAAAATGTGCTTCCTCCATTCACTTCTAAGTGGCCTAGTTCTAACTTCAAGATTACACTCCCTTGGTCTCGAATCCCCACAAGAGAAAGAATTTGGTTGCATCTACCCTATCAAATCCCCAAATCATTACAAAAGGTTGCAATCTGATCACCATTCCACCTTCTAAATTCAAATGAATACAAAATCAACTTTATGCAGCCTGTCCTAATTCAACACTTTAAACGCAATATCATTACGGAGAATTGGAAATGTACCATGTCCAAGACCAATAGTTATTTAAATGAGATCCGCTGTTAAAAACTGAATGCAGTAATCCAAACAGGGTCTGACCAAGGATCCATGCGACCAAACAATAGCTTTCTCATATTTGTATTCCAACACCCTCTTGGGATAATGACCAACATTCCAACAATCCTTCTGATTACCTCTGCATTAGAATGATTTGTATACATGGAGATGCAGCACCTTTTGTTCTTGCACTGCTCCTGATCCCTCGCCATTAAGAAAACTCTCCAACTTGACACTCAGATCCAAAGTGAATAATTGCATATTTCCCCATACACAGCTACTTGCCCAGATACTCTACATTTACCATTGTAATTTTTTGCTCCCATCCACACAACATACAATGCTGTCATCTGCCAATTTAGACGTACAACACTCTATTCCTTCGTGTGAGTCATTGAATAAAATGCTGACAAGCAGAAGTCCCATGACAGGTCCCTGCATTTCAACTGGCAGAAAGGACTTTCCATGCATCAACTCTAATTCACAGTCAACTTGAAGTCTCATTTGCCGACATTCTTTTATCGTAGGCGGGGGCAATCTGTTGGTCTCATGCTACTATAAAGCTGGTCTCCCACATTCCATTTTCCATAAACTTGCAGTCATCGAAAGCTATGCTGTCTATATGCCCTGTTCACCAAGGCCCCCTGTACTTGGCTGACCGACACTGCCTCCCAGTCAAGGAACGTCCGATTTTAAAATTCTCATCCTTGTTTTCAAACCATTTCACGGCTTTGCCCCTCCTCCTCCAACTGTACAACCCTCCAAGGTATCTGCACTCAGGTAATTTTGGCACTTTGAGCATCTCGATATTACTCACTCCACCACTGGTGGCCGTGCTTTCAGTTGCCAAGGCCCCAAGCTTTGGAATTCCTTCCCTACATATCTAAACCTCTTTAGGTCACTTTCCTCTTCAAAGACACTTCCTAAAACTTACCTTTTTGACAAAGCTTTTGATCATATGACCCAATATCTCCTTATGCAGATACTCTTGTGTTTTGGTAATTTAGATTATTTTGCCCTGAAGCTGACCTGAATGATAAGATGCAGCAGCAGTTGGAGTACAATGATATACAAATATGGAAGCATTTAGCGAAAATACTACAGCCATGATGGGAGATTTCAGAATTGGGAATTTTACTTTTAGATTGGAAAATTATAAACGTCATTCCATTTTGTTGTTTGATAATGCTCCTGTGAAGGGCCTTTGGATATGTTAAAGGCAATAAAATAATGCAAATTATCATCCTAACATCTATCACTGCTCAGTACAAAGTTTTGCAGTCTCTACCCTGCATCGGAGTTTGGAATTCTGACATACATTAATCACACACAGCATGTCTCAATGCAGCTGTAGACTTTTGTCCCACATCTTCAAAAGGTATATTGTTTCAAGGTAGTTGCTGAGAATATTGACACCCACTGGTCTCCATTTCTCTAGCTGAACAGTATCCAACCATGTTCTGATATTGCTATGTGTTCTTTTGGAGCTATTGAATAGCTGGTTGGCCTGGTGCTGTTACTGGTAAAGCTATTCTCCGTAGTAAGTTGCTAGTGTTTCCATGGTGCTGTGTTAAACCATGTTAAATTTCAATTTTCCAGACAACCAACAAGCACAAACTATTGAAGTAAAGCACATTTGACAATCAAAAAACATTCACGTGCTGCTTTATGGTTTTCCATTCTATCAAAATGCACAGATGGTTAAGGTGCATATGCATATACATGAGTTGAAATCACACGCCTAACAACTTAAGAATTCCAAAACATCAAGATCTGAACAATTCTTTCATGTGTATGAAATTTATTGCCTTGGCTAAGTCACAACCAGCTTCAATTTAGCCACTGTTGAGGTCACCAAGTCAGCAAACATTTTTCAGGTCAGTACTCCACGGGTTATCCAAATTGAATAAGTATTTAGCGTTTACGTCAAGTGTTGTGGTAGAAACTTTTGCAGATTAAATTCTACTTATTGCAAAGATACTGAAAACTAATTTTGTAATCTGAATACTTTAAGATGTCAAAAATTGTACAAAAGAAATGATTAAGTCCTCTGACAATAGCTTAAAGTTATATGCTAAATTCATTTTAATTGAAATATACCAAGAGACACAATGACGTACAGTGGTTAGCAATACTGCCTCAATGCCAGGGACTCGGATTCGATTCCCAGCATGGGCCGCTGTGTGGAATTTGCAGGTTCTCCCCAAGTCAGTGCGAGTTTCCTCCGGGTGCTCCTGTTTCGTCCCACAGTCTGAAAGATGTACTGGTTAGATGTATTGGCCGTGCTAAATTCTCCCCCAGTGTACCCGAAGAGACGCTGGAGTGCGGCGACTAGGGGATTTTCACAGTAACTTCATTGCAGTGTTAATGGAAGCCCACTTGTGACTAATAAATGAACTTTTAACTTCTACTGCAATTTTCTTTTCTCAAGGCAAATGGGATTGCAGTATATCCTGATTAAATACCTTTTCCCAAAGTTCTTCTATTAATGGCACTTTGTAAGCAGGCATTAACAAACCAAAGAAAACTATTAAAGGTGAGTCACGTGTTGAATTTTTCCTAACTTAATTTCTAATTTTCTTATGGGGAAAATATGTCCCAATGCAAATACCAGAATCTTCCAAAGGTCACAAAATTCACAAGTGATGAATCATGATCAAAAAACACATACTATGCTACCGTGACAATACCAGATCACCCCAGGCACCACACCAGCCTGCCATCGCCAACCAAAGAAACATGAATAGCTATCGTTTAAGTCACAGGTAGATAGATTTCTGATCGATAAGGGAATTAAGGGTTATGGGGAGCAGGCAGGAAAGTGGAACTGAACCACTTTCAGATCAGCCATGATCTTATTGAACGGCGGGGCAGGCTCAAAAGGCTAGACGGCCGACTCCTGCACCTATTATGTTCTTATTCAAATCCTCAAGCCTACTTTGCCATTCAATTAGATCATGTCTGATCTGTATCCTAATTCAATCGAAATACCTTGGCTACTTATCCCTTTATACCCTTAGCTAGCAAAAATCTATTAATCTTAATATTTTAAATTGATTGAGCTAGCATTTGCTGCTTTTTAGTTCCACATATCCAGCATATCCCAAATTTGCTCCTCAATAGTCTTTGATTTATTATTGTCACATGTATTAGAACACATTGAAAAGTATTGTTTCTTGTGTGCTGTACAGACAAAACATACTGTTTCACAGAGAAGGAAACGAGAGATTGCAGAATGTAGTGTTACAGTTACAGCTAGGGTGTAGAGAAAGATCAACTTGATGCAAAATAAGTCCACTTAAAAGTCTGATGGCAGCAGGGAGAAGCTGTTCTTGAGTTGGTTGGTACGTAGCCTCAGACTTTTGTGTCTTTTTCCCAAAGGAAGAAGGTGGAAGAGAGTAGGCCCAGGGTGCGTGGGGTCCTTAATTATGCTGGCTGCTTTGCTGAGGCAGCAGGCAGTAAAGACATAGTCAATGGATGGGAGGCAAGTTTGCATGATGGATTGGGCAACATTCACGACCTTTTATCGTTTTGTGCGGTCTTGGGCAGAGCAGAAGCCGTACCAAGCCACATTACAACCAGAAAGAATGCTTTCTATGGTGCACCTGTAAAAGTTGGTTAGAGTCATTGCTCACATGCCAAATTTCCTGAGTCTTCTGAGAAAGTGGAAGCATTGGTGGGCTTTCTTAACTAGAGTGTTAGAATGGGGGGACCAAGGTAGGTTGATGATGATCTGGACACCTAAAAACTTCAAGCTTTCAACCATTTCTACTTGGTCCCCATTGACGTAGACAGGGACATGTTCTCCATGGCACTTCTGAAGTCGACTCCAATCCCCTTCATTTTGTTGACATTCAGGGAAAGGTTATTGTCGTCGCACAGGTTAATGAAATTCTTTGTCTCGTCATTGTTTGAGATGACCCACTACAGTGATGTCATCAGCAAACTTGAAAATTGAGTTGGAGGGAAATTTGGCCACACAGTTACAGTGTATAAGGAAGATGGTAAGGGCTGAGAACGCAGCCTTGTGGGCTTTGGTTTAAGGTTATGCCCAATTGACCTAGGCTACTTCACTAAAAGAAAACTTTTCAATCTCCCCTATCAATTATTTTAAAAATGCCAAAAACCTCAATCAAATTAGTCTTAATTGGCAATCTTCAGAAAGCACTTTTCCATGAAACAGTTTGCCAAGGCCCTGTTTGCCCTCTTAGATGGGCATCAAAATAGTGTCCATGGATCTTAAGGGGATTGAGGAGTTATCCATGGCATCCTGGCCAATATTTATCCTTCAATTGATTAGCTACTACATTTCTTACAATACTATCGTGGCTACACTTCACTCTAACAACCACCAGTAGTCTTGCAAGATGCTATTTAAATGCACGTATTTCTTTCTTTACCACTGAGCTACTTCGTCTTCCCTTGGCATTAAGGATGAATTGCTTCTAATCCGATTCAATAGGTTTAAAAGTGGTAGAAAATTTTACACATGATCTGCAACTTTGACACACTCGGGGAAGGTGATGCTTGAAGGGTTGGATCGATGGGCTGTTCAAAGGCTTCACTCCCTCGATTGCACTGACTGCACCTCTGCATGCTCCCAAAGTCTCCCAAAGTGCCTTCCTTCCATTTCACCAATGCTTTAGAAGGTGCCTGCTTTGGGACATCTAAGTCTCAGAAGCATACAGAAGGACTGGGATCACTGGTACCTGGTAAATTGCACAACCTTTGGTTCTGTACATAACATAAATGGCTGAGCATATGCGACAGGTTGAATGGCATACTTGTTGCTTTGTTACAAGGGCTTGACTTGCTTTAACCATGGCAGGCTAAACTCAGTCCATTTACACAGATCAGTCATGCAATTAGACACTAAATGCCTTTCTGCACCTCCCTCTGATGTCAAAAGAGAAAAAAAGCAAATACAACTTTGTTGTAACTGCACAGTTTTTCAAACATTTCTGATTCTACTTGCATTGCAAGGTAAGTAGAGAAACCTTGGATATTGATCAGCCATGATTTACCTCAGGCTTGCCCAAACCCCAGTCCACAGGCCACAGCCATCAAGCATCCATATCTGGCCTGCAGTGCTGTGTTCAAACTATGGTTGAGTTCAATGAAAAATTCTGCAAGGAGCTGCTCCTCCTCTAATCACAGCCAGTTACTGTCACATTTTGCTGCTGAGTCAGGGGAAGCAATGAGGCCTATCTCTTCACTGCATCCCGAATTCCTACCCTTAGTAAGGTGTTCAAACTGCTCAGTGGGTGAGCGAAAGGCCTGCACAAAAAAAAGAATGCAAGCCGGTGCACGAGAGCACCACAAGCAAGCAGACGCAGGCGCAAGCAAGCTGGCTCAAGAGCGCAAACGCACGCACACGCGTGAGCGAGCCGGCTCGACAGAGAGCGGACGCGCTCGAGACAGAGAGAGAGCAATCGAGGAGAGAGAATGCACGCGCACGAGCGAGCCAATGAAAGTGTGAGCACGTGCAAGCCAACAAGGGAGAGTGTGTGAACGCGAGCAAGTCATAGAACATTACAGCGCAGTACAGGCTCTTCGGCCCTCGATGTTGCGCCGACCAATGGAACAAATTTAATGACCCTCTAACCTAAACTATTCCAATGTTATCCTTATGTCTATCCACTGACCATTTGAACACCCTTACAGTTGGCAAGTCCACAACTACTGCAGGCAGGGCATTCCATGTCCTTACTACCGAGGGCAGAGAGAGAGAGTGCAAGCGAGTCTGAGAGAGATCGTGCATGAGCGACGAGGTGCGTGACAGTGAGCGAGACAGCGCAAGCATGCACGAGCGAGCACGTGAATCTGTTCTTATATGCCGAATCCAAAAGATTTAACCCATTAAAAATTGGTTTCACTTTTACATCTACAAGGTATTACATTCAAAAGGTTTTAATTGATGCCATTTTATAAATCTGCATTCTAGGTGAAGATGTAAAGTCCATAACAGCCTTCAAATGGTATTGATATAGCAGATTCTTGGAATACGTATAAAGCTAAAAAGGAGAAATTAGACAAATTAAAAACAGACATCCTTCTCATCAACAGTAAAAGCCATAATTAGAACTCATTATTGCTACTGGTTTTCTAAGAGTCTACGTTTTAAACTGAACTATGTTATAAGCACAAAAGATCTGAATTTGATAAAGTAACCTTGTACCACGAAATTAAGCTCAGTAAAACAAATGCCACAGGTCAAAAATGATTTCATTTGAATTGTTATTACAAACTGCAGTAATTCATTGTCCTTGTTATTTATGCAGTTATTTTACAACCATTAAAAAGAAGTACAAGAACAAACTATTCATTAAGATTACCAAATACCCATCATGAAGTAAATTGATTCCAGGCAGCACAAGTGCACATGCACTATTTTAACATCCTGACTTAAAAAGATCAAAAGTGAAAATTACTTGAAAAGCTTTAATCTTCTATAAAATTCAGTTCCTCTTTAAGATGCACATCCTCAGAGTGGAAATGAGTAAATTCATCCCACTTGTTCTTCTCTCAGAACTCATGCCAGAAAATATCTTTCTCCCCCTTTTCCCCCAAAGCTCAACATTCTCTACTGCTTGAAAACAGGACAACAGCATGAAACAAACTTGCCTGCATTGTTTAAAGTGATAACATACACTACAAACTACCAATTCAGATTACGCTCAATGCCTGGATTCCTTGATTTAAAATCTCACCTACAGATTGCATGTAAATTATTCATTATACATAACAACTTGCTTTTATATCACCTCTAATATAGAGCAACTTTATAAAGCTGCTTTGCAGAAGCTTGAGAAAAAAACTGAAAGCAAAGGAGGATGACAGTTTGATGGAAGAACTGGGCTTTAAAAATATTAAAAAGGACAGTGAAGTGACCTACCAGATCTTTAAATGCAGCCAACTGTTGCACCAAAGCATGCAAGATGCATCACAGTCATAGACTAAGCAAGAGAGAAACCGTGCGTGAACAGTTTTTCTTGACATCTGGCTTATTGGTAACAGTAGTTGTGAAAATAAATTGTAGATCCAACAATGGACAGCTTCCAGAAAAATACACCAAGGTCAATGAAAGTTCTTCCAGGTAAGTTGGAGTTGGCCAATGAGCAGAGACTGGAGATGAGTTTTCTTAGACAGTGCGCTCAGCGCTATGTTAAAAGAGGTGATCCCCAAATGGAGCAGCACAAAGTACGCATGCATTCTAGGTTACTGCAGTTTTGATTTGCAAGTATATGCACTGTAATTTTAAAACACCAACTTAGTTTTCACTTCAGTTTTAATGCTCTTTATGAAAAGTTGTCAACACAATTGTTTCCCTATTTTTCTCATTTCCTCACTAAAGATGTTGATTCTGAGATCTGGCGCCATGGGTGCTGGCAGGGTTTGAACCAGGTCTGCATCTGCATCATAATACACAGAATAATACCTTCACCCACCAGAATAGTTTTACATCTATAGTCTATTTTAAAAAATCCTGCATTTGTGCATACATCTTAACAACTTTTTATATAATAAATTCCTTGAGCCCAAGTAAGGGGCTGCATTTCAAGTTCTCTCATTCACGGGGCCAGTAAGGAACTTTTGGGAAGGTAACACATTAGAAATTCATTTTGCTATTAATCAAAACAACAAATGTGCATTATGCACAAGCTTCCAATCAGAAGACTAATTTATTGGCTTACTTTCTTGTCACTATAACAAACACTAGTTTGGGATATTTGGCATTGGTTCTGATTGCACAGGTATTCAATGTCTGTCAATACACCTGCTGTACTGATGCAGACTATTCCCGATAGATGCCCGTCTGTCAGAAGTTATCTTAATTCTGTTTTGACATTTTTATTCTTGAGAAAAGTTGTTCACAGCAATTGAAGGGCATGTTTTGATAGACTTGGATAAGACTTTTGAGAGAGTGTATTTTACAGTCAATATCCAACAGTCATGCTCTGCAAAAGTTCTCTTCATTTCACTAACATTTTTTGTAGAACTCAATATGGGGCGTAGCAAAGTGCTTTGTTTTGGCAATATACACTATATGCTTAATAAATTAGTAGGCCGTGGAAACTTTGATCTTAGTTTGAAATATCAGTCCACCCAATGACTAACATAGATCATAGCACATAAAATGAATTCTGTTATCAACAGCTACCATTAAAATTTGACATGGCATTTATTATATATTCATCAGAATGGTTGTCAACCTGAAACATTTAATACTCCTTTCTCCAAACAGCATTTACATTTTTTATTTCAGATTTCCAACATCTGCAGTATTTTGCTTTTGTCTTGCCAATATAAACACTGCTTCGCTGTGACCTATAACATGGCATTGTAAGGATTACCAAGAGAAAAGCAGTAAAGAGAAACTATGGAAGACCAAAAGATATCTCTGAGGCAGTCACCACATCTTGTGGGGAGTTCAATCATCTCTCTCTCATTCCTAGAGCATATTTTAAAAGAGGAACTACCAAGTGCACCTCTTATGGAAGATGTTTCTAATTTCAATTCTCTAAGACAAAAAATCCTAGTCTCAAACTATACACTCTTCATTTTCTATTACACTCATCAACCTTCATCTAAAAATTTAGACTGTAGTTGCACTTCTGGCAGTGTGATATTCCAACTACATTGGATTTCAATTGCTTTCAGTGAATATCATTTTCAAATGGATTTTCAATCAGCTTCAGTTCATCACAGGCTGCTTTCAAGGGAGCCACTATCATTATTTTGATAAGCATATCAATGCTTGAAATCAATAATTTTGAATTTGATGGAATGAAAAACTCAGCAGTTTAAATCAAAGGAGAAAAGTGTCAAACTCACGTAGCCCATGTTTGTTTACTACCAGTCAGCACAAGTTCGGAAAGACAACCTTCTTGGGCAATCTTGCTACAGCCACATCCCTGGTGCCATTATGTATGTGAACTTCAATTAAGTGAGGAAGTAAGAAAAGCTGGAGTTGTTTTCCTTAGAGCAGAGAAAGTTAGGGGTACACTGAATAAAAGTGTTCAAAATCATGAAGAGTATTGATTTGGTAAATGAGGAGAAAATTTCTGATAGCAAAAAGGTCAGTAACTAGAGCAGGCAGATTTCAAATAATTGGCAAAACGGTAGGTTTGTAGATCCATTAAAAACTTGACCTACAATTCTTCCAGCAGACAGAGATTGAAATACTGAGGCAAAAATGTTCACCTGTCGTGAATCCCAAGATATACATGTTTGAAGGTCTCCACAAGCAAATGTTTAACATGTTGAGGTAAGTACCTTAATTAGTTTATCTTGCACTTCCCAAAATTATTGCCGAAAAAGCATCTTCTGTTCCTGCCCATTATATATTCAAACGGCTTGCAGATTGTTTTAAGCGAGTTGATTACATTATTTGATGGTGATGTCATTAGGGTATTTGCACAGGTTGCTGTTTTACTTTTAATTTTGGACACTGCAGTATAGAGAGCAGCTCTTTCAATAAAACCTGTTGTGTACTAGTTTGAATGTGTACAAATCTCATTTTCTTTTTCTGCAAAAGCCTACACTCGTAACGTAGTTAGAATATTACAATGCCAGAAGTACAACTACAGTCTAAATTTTTAGACGAAGATTGATGAATGTAATAGAAAATGAAAAGTGGATGGTTTGAGATTAGGTTTTTTTTGTCTTAGAGAATTGAAATTAGAAACAAGTTCCATAAGAGCTGTGGATCAGATTTCAGGTGCACTGGTAGTTCCTCTTTTAAAATATGCTCTAGGAATGAGAGATAGAGATGATTGAACTCCCCATAAGATGTGGTGGCTGCCTCAGAGATATCTTTTGGTCTTTCATAGTTTCTCTTTACTGCTTTTCTCTTGGTAATCCTTGCAATGCCATGTTATAGGTCACAGTGAAGCACTGTTTATATTGGCAAGACAAAAGCAAAATACTGCAGATGTTGGAAATCTGAAATAAAAAATGTAAATGCGGTTTGGAGAAAGGAGCGTTAATGTTTCAGGGTGACAACCATTCTGATGAATATATAATAAATGCCATATCAAATTTTAAATGGTAGCTGTTGATAACAATTCATTTTATGTGCTATGATCTATGTTAGTCATTGGGTGGACTGATATTTCAAACTGAAAATCACAGCCTACTAATTTATTAAGCATATAGTATATGTTGCCAAAACAAAGCACTTTGCTATGCCCTATATTGAGTTCCACAAAAAAAAGTGTACAATGGTTTTCAACTTTCAACAAAGAATGGCATGCAAGTGATTTTTCACAAATGTGGACTCGAAGGCTGTATATGCCTCATTTGTCAGGATAGCACCACAGTGTCAGGATAGCACCACAGGGGCAGGAATGGATGCTGCAGGTCCCGGGGTTTAAATGTTTTAGTCGAAGTAGAGAAGGAGGTAGAAGGGGGGGAGGGGTAGCATTATTGGTCAGGGATTGTATTACAGTGTCAGAGAGGAGGTTTGATGAGGACTTGTCTGTTGAGGTAGTATGGGCGGAGATTAGAAATAGGAGAGGAGAGGTCACCCTGTTGGGAGTCTTTTATAGACCTCCTAAAAGTTCTAGAGAGGTTGAGGAAAGGATTGCGGAGACGATCCTGGTTAGGAGTGAAAGTAATAGGGTAATTGTTATGGGGGATTTTAACTTTACTAATATTGATTGGAATTGTTATAGCTCTAGCTCGTTAGAGGGGTCAGTTTTTGTGCAGTGTGCAGGAAGGTTTTTTGACTCAGTATGTAGATAGGCCAACTAGAGGTGAGGCTATATTGGATTTGGTGCTGGGAAATGAGCCAGATCAGGTGTTGGATTTGGAAGTTGGTGTGCATTTTGGTGATAGTGACCACAATTCGGTTACGTTCACCTTAGTGATGGAAAGGGATAGGCATGAACCTCGGGCCAGTGGTTTTAGCTGGGGGAAGGGTAATTATGAGGCTATTAGGAGAGAATTAGGAAACATAGGTTGGACTAGGAGATTACAGGGATTGGGAACGTCCGAAATGTGGAGTTTTTTCAAGGAGCAGCTACTGCGAGTCTGTGATAGGTATGTCCCTGTCAGGCAAGGTGGAATTGGTAAGGCTAGGGAACCATGGTGCACCAAAAAAGTTGATTCGTTGGTTAAAAAGAAAAAGGAGGCTTATGTTCGGATGAGACGCGAGCACTCGGATAGTGCACTAGAGAGCTTTAGATTGGCTAGGAGGGAGTTGAAGAGCGAGCTAAGAAGGGCTAAAAGAGGACATGAGAAGACTTTGGCTGATAGGGTTAAGGAGAATCCTAAGGCGTTCTATAGGTATGTCAAGAACAGAAGGTTGGTTAGGGCAAGGTTAGGGCCAGTTATAGACGGCAGAGGGAAGTTATGTGTGGAACCGGAGGAGATTGGTGAAGCATTGAACCAATATTTCTCTTCGGTGTTCACGCAGGGGGACATGGATATAGCTGAGGAGGACACTGGGTTGCAGGGGAGTAGAATTGACAGTGTTACAGTTGATAAGGAGGATGTGCTGGATATTCTGGAGGGTCTGAAAATAGATAAGTCCCCTGGTCCGGATGGGATTTACCCCAGGATTCTCTGGGAGGCAAGAGAAGTGATTGCAGAGCCTCTGGCTCTGATCTTCAGGTCGTCGTTGGCCTCTGGTATAGTACCAGATGATTGGAGGTTAGCGAATGTTGTCCCATTGTTTAAGAAGGGGAACAGAGACTTCCCCGGGAATTATAGACCGGTGAGTCTCACTTCTGTTGTGGGCAAGGTTTTGGAAAAAATTATTAGGGATAGGATTTATAGTTATTTGGAGAGTAATGAGTTGATTGGAGATAGTCAGCATGGTTTTGTGGCGGGTAGGTCGTGCCTTACTAACCTTATTGAGTTTTTTGAGAAAGTGACCAAAGAGGTGGATGGGGGTAAGGCAGTGGACGTGGTATATATGGATTTTAGTAAGGCGTTTGATAAGGTTCACCATGGTAGGCTTCTGCACAAAATGCAGATGTATGGGATTGGGGGTGATCTAGGGAACTGGATTAGGAATTGGCTAGCGGATAGGAGACAGAGGGTAGTGGTTGACGGTAAATATTCATCATGGAGTTCGGTTACAAGTGGTGTGCCTCAGGGATCTGTGTTGGGGCCACTGCTGTTTGTGATTTTTATTAATGATCTGGATGAGGGTATAGTTGGGTGGATCAGTAAATTTGCTGATGACACCAAAGTCGGAGGTGTGGTAGATAGTGAGGAAGGGTGTCATAGTTTGCAGGAAGACTTAGACAGGTTGCAGAGCTGGGCCGAGAGGTGGCGGATGGAGTTTAATGCAGAGAAATGTGAGGTAATTCACTTTGGTAGGAATGACAGATGTGTTGAGTATAGGGCTAACGGGAAGACTTTGAATAGTGTGGAGGAGCAGAGGGATCTAGGTGTATGTGTACATAGATCCCTGAAAGTTGGGAATCAAGTAGATAAGGTTGTTAAGAAGGCATACAGTGTCTTGGCGTTTATTGGTAGGGGGATTGAATTTAGGAGTCGTAGCGTTATGTTGCAACTGTACACAACTCTGGTGCAGCCGCACTTGGAGTATATGTTCTGGTCCCCACATTACAGGAAAGATGTGGAGGCTTTGGAGAGGGTGCAGAGGAGGTTTACCAGGATGTTGCCTGGTATGGAGGAGAGATCCTATGAGGAGAGGCTGAGGGATTTGGGGTTGTTTTCGCTGGAAAGAAGGCGGCTAAGAGGGGATCTTATTGAAACATATAAGATGATTAGAGGTTTAGATAGGGTGGATAGTGATAGCCTTTTTCCTCTGATGGAAAAATCTAGCACGAGGGGGCATGGCTTTAAACTAAGGGGGGGGTAGTTATAGGACAGATGTCAGGGGTAGGTTCTTTACCCAGAGGGTGGTGAGGGATTGGAATGCCCTGCCTGCTGCAGTTGTAAATGCGCCTAGTTTGGGGGCGTTTAAGAGGTCTGTGGACAGGTTTATGGACGAAAAGGGATTGGTTTAGGTTAGTGGGTCGTTGTTGTTTTTTTTTAAACTGGTCGGCGCAACATCGTGGGCCGAAGGGCCTGTTCTGCACTGTAATGTTCTATGTTCTATGTACAGTGTTCAAGGAGTTTGATTAGCACTGTCATTTCTCAACAAAAGATCCTAATTATGGCAATAACTTAACAGCTGAGGAAAAGGGCAAGAAAAGCTAAGAAAAATCACCATTTATTTAAAAGCTCAGGAAAACATTTTAGTACAAGAGTTCCCAGACAGCCGCTACAAAGGTAGGTTATGCTCTAGCGTTCAAAAGTTGCTAAACAAAGTAAGCTTTTGTAGGAGATTATTTGAAAGAATGCTAGTTCGATATTGCTGGCATGCTGTTCCCCAAATACCAAATCAAAAATTTGCAAATATTAGTTTGTCACCAAGAACTGTTATTTGCTATGCAGAGCCGACTGAATTGTGCTTCATGATGTTTTATTCACGGACAAAGACAAATCTCAACTCTATTTTAATCAGAAAAATTCATAAATTTGAAATGAGAGAAAATTTTAATCAATGGAATCAATGAAAAGAACAAAAGGATCAGATTTGTACTATATTAAACATTTGAAGCTGCCCTGGAATAAACTGAAAAATGTAATCAGATATGGATCAACAAATTTAACTGGGATAAATATGGGATATTTAAAAAGAATTTGGGACAATTTAATAAGACGCTGAGAACGAGATAATTTTCCACATCAGGGATCCACTACAAGAATAACCCGGACATTAATCATGCTGTTTGCAGTGTCATGAAAATAGTGAATTGTTAAGACCAAGGGGACTCATTTCCCTTCTTGAGACAATGATGCTGAACTCCAAGATTACTTTTCATATCAAAGTCCACTGACTCAGCTTAGAAAAAGAAACACTGCGGATGTGGGAGCTCAAGAGATTACTTTCATGTTTTTCGAGATACGCAGGGGAAAGATGATCTCCCCAAATTAAGAAAATCCAACTGGGTTTGCAACCTTGCTTTTGGTACAAAGAACAATACAGCAAAGGAATTGGCCTTTCGGCCCACCAAGCCTGCATCGATCCCCAATCCTTAACGAGACCCACTACTTGTTGCCCATACACGGTTTCTATCCCTCTGTTCGTCCCTTGTTCATTTGTCTATCAAGATACCCTTGAACGCTGCTAACTTGCCTACTCCCATCATCTCCATTGGCAGTGCATTCCAGGTACCCACCACCTCTGAAAATTTTCCCCACGTCTCCCCTAAACTTTTCCCCTATCACCTTGAACGTGCGCCCTTTTGCAGTTGACCTTTTCACCCTGGAAAAAAGCCTCTGACTGTTCTATTGGGCGGCATGGTAGCATAGTGGTTAGCACTGCTGCTTCACAGCTCCAGGGACCTAGGTACAATTCCCGGCTTGGGTCACTGTCTGTGTAGAGTTTGCACATTCTCCTGTTTTCTGCGTGGGTTTCCTCTAGGTGCTCTGGTTTCTTCCCACAGTCCAAAGATGTACAGGTTAGGTTTACTAAGGGCAATTTTAGCATGGCCAGTGTCCTGAGACACCTGGATTAGTGAGTAAATATGTAGCAATATGGGGGTAGGGCCTGGGTGGCATTGTGCTCGGTGCAGACTCGATGGGCCGAATGGCCTCTTTCTGTATTGTAGGGTTTCTATGATCTCCATGATCAGTGCCTCTCAAAATATTATACACCTCTATCAAGTCGCCCTTAGCCTCCGTCTTTCCAATGAAAAGGATCTGAGTTTATTCAACCTCTCCTCATACCCAAAACCCTCCAGACCAAGCACCATCTTGGTAAACCTTCTTTGCATCCTTTTCAAAGCATCCACGTCCTTCTGGTAGTGTGGTGACTGGAACTGCATGCAATATTCCAAATGTGGCCGAACTAAGTTTTATACAGCTGGAACATAACTTGCCAACTTTTAAACTCGATGCCCCAGCCGATGAAGGCAAGCATGCTGTACACCTTCTTGACCACCTTAACCACCTGTGTTGCAACTTTTAGGGATCTGTAGACTTGTACGCCCAGATCCCTCTGTATATTGATGCTCAAGAACAAGAACAAAGAACAGTACAGCACAGGAAACCAGCCCTTCGGCCCTCCAAGCCTGTGCCGCTCATTGGTCCAACTAGAGCATTCATTTGTATCCCTCTAGTCCCAGGCTGCTCATGTGACTACCCAGGGGTTAGTCCCCTAGAGGTTCCTAAGGGTTTTGCCATTTTTTGTATAATTCGCACCTAAATTTGATGTTCCAAAATGTATCATTTCACATTTGTCTGGATTAAACTCCATCTGCCATTTCTTTGCCCAAGAATTCAATCTATATCCAGCCATACCCTCTGAATCTGTAGTAACTCACCAAGTTTCTTACAACAGCACCTCTCAAGCCTGCAACCTCGACGATCTAGAAGAACAGATGCACGGGAACACCACCACCTAAAGTTCCCAAGGTTTGGAATTACATCACTTCTCCTTCATTGTCAATGGATCAAAATCCTGGAGCTTCCTCTCCATCCAACACTGTGGGTGTACCATGATTATAGCATTTCCAGAAGGCAGCTCAGTACCACATTCCCAAGGTCAATTAGGCATGCACAATAAATGCTGGCCTTGTCAGAGATGCTAACATCCCAGAAATAAATTTTTAAAAAGTGTGTGAAGAGGACAAAGAAAGGGCAGGTTCCCTCAACTGGACACTAAAGGACAGGCATTGGAGAAGGATGGTGTGGTCAACCACCTAAAAGTCTGCAAAGAGGTCAAAATGACAAGGATAGTGCATCACAGGTCATCTAACTTATTAGATGTGTTTCACCATTATATCACAAGTAGAAATCAGATTGGAGAGATTCAAACATGAAGTAACGGAAAAGGGGTTTACAGATTTGGCCTGAAATAATCCAGAACCATAGAAAATTTACAGTTCAGAAACAGGCCTTTTGGCCCTTCTTGTCTGTGCCAAACCATTTTTTGCCTAGTCCCACTGACCTGCACGTGGACCATATCCCTCCACACCCCTCTCATCCATGTACCTGTCCAAGTTTTCCTTAAATGTTAAAAGTGACCCCGCATTTACCACTTTATCCAGCAGCTCATTCCACACTCCCACCACTCTCTGAGTGAAGCCCCGCTAATATTCCCTTTAAACTCTTCTCCTTTCACCCTTAACCCATGCCCTCTGGTTTTTTTCTCCCCTAACCTCAGTAGAAAAAGCCTGTTTGCATTCACTCTATCTATACCCATCAAAACCTTATACACCTCTATCAAATCTCCCCTCATTCCTCTATGCTCCAGGAATAAAGTCCTAACTATTCAATCTCTCCCTGTAACTCAGCTTCTCAAGTTCCGGCAACATCCTTGTGAACCTTCTCTGCACTCTTTCTACCTTATTTACATCGTTCCTGTAACTAGGTGACCAAAACTGCACACAATATTCTAAATTCGGCCTCACCAATGCCTGCTATGCTCAAGTACGTCAGACAGAAAGCAGTTTTGATATGGGGGAAGTTGTTTTCAAGGACAGGGGAGTTGAAAATACAACTTTTGGAAAGGAAATTGATGATAGCAGCTTGAACGTAGTTTGAAACCTTAAAGTACATGTTTAAAAAAATCAACATTTGTATCATTTTGTAACATAAATTAATGCAACTAAGTATCTTTTGCAGGAACAGCATCAAAATATGCTGCATTAACAGTTTTAGAATTCTCTCTTTCTATAATACAGGTCATTTACCAAGAAATTTTCCTCTTGTCAACTGTTCTCACTCTTATCTCTGCACTTCTAGTGACAAGTCAGAAAGACTGTAATTGAGCTGACGGATTGCTCTGTGAACAGTTTGGTTTCCTGCACAGAGGATATTTTTAGTTTCTCTGTACAAGTAATTGAATACTTGATATTTGCATGCGAGCACAAGAAAATTTTAACACAGGAAAACAAATTGCATATTCAAGTACCATGTCTGCAGATACATTCTTCAACTTTTAATGAATCATTTTTGCACTTGTGTTTTATGATGCTAAATTATAGGGAAGTACTAGAGGGTTTTTTCCTCATTTACTCAACACTGACAATTTTGCCTTCCATTAGATAGAAACGGAACTTGCCCACCATGGAAGATGGTGAAATTTGAATATAATTTTAAAAAATCTAATTATGACCATGATACCATCGTCAATTGTTATAAAAATCCATCTGGTTCACTAATGTCCTTCAAGAAAGGAAATCTGCTGGCCTTACCTGGTCTGGCCTACATATGATTCTCAAATGCCTTCTGAAATGGAGTGCAGTTATGGATGGGCAATAAATGCTGGCTGAGCCAGTGACGCTCATGACCTGTAAATGATTTTTATAAAAATTTCCAATTGGTCAAGTAAAAAGTGATTCATGTAGATTTCCCAGGACTCATGACACTACATAAGGGGCAGCACGCCGGCGCAGTGGTTAGCATTGCTGCCCGTCTGTGCCAGGGGCCCAGGTTCAATTCTGGCCTTGGGTGACTGCTTATGTAGAGTTTGCACATTCTCTCGTGTCTGCATGGGTTTCCTGCGAATGCACCAGTTTCCTCCCACAGTCCAAACATGTGCAGGTTAGGTTGTTTGGCCATGCTAAATTGCCCCTTAGTGTCAGGAAGATTAGCTGGGTCATGGGGATCGGGCCTGGGGATTGTTGTCAGTGCAGGCTCAATGGATTGAATGGCCTCCTTCTGTGCTGTAGGGATTCTAACCTTTTTAACCCCCACAACATACACACCATGGGTTTAAAAATGTAAAGAGAATACAAGAACAACATATAAGTCCTTCAACTTAGAAAAGCATCCCAAGACACAACTCATCAAAAATAATTCAGCCTTCAATATGCAATGGCTTCTTAATCTTCCTGAGAAACTCTTAGCACTGTATCTGAAAGACAGACAGGATGTACAACTTCCTTTGCATTAAGCGTATTCAACACCTTATCAAACCACTGACATTGGAGCCCTTTAAATGGAGGACACTTATCTCAAATTGGTTTCTCACCTTCGGTAACTTAACATTTTTAAAATCTCTTTTTCCTGTCTCTACTATTCTCACTTCCAACAAGTGCAGGACTGCGTGGACTTGTCATTTAAGGTTGAGATCATACAATTAATTGCCACTGCCACTTCAATCTCTTGCATTAGTTCATAGGAAAAAGTGTTTTATAAAGATCCCCCTTCTCACTACATCTAAACTTACATCCTTTTCTAATTTTGCTTTTCTCTTTTATGTTCACTTGCTCGTTTGTCCACAAGATTGATTTCCTGTTCCCTAGACCCTGGTCCCACTAAACTGCTTAACATGCAGTTTCCCTTTCTGGCTCCCATATCACCTGTTCTCCCACAAGAACATCAAATCTGACATCATCCCTTTCCTCAAAAGCCAAACTTTATACAGTCATGGCATGCAAATTACCACCCTGTTTTCTATCTCCCCGTCTTCACCCAAAATCCTTGAATGAACCGTCATGAACCGAAACAACTTTTAAAATTACAAATGACATCCTGTGACTGAGACAAAGGCAGAATCCCTCATCATGAAGTCGCCTCCAACTAAAACGGGCAGACTAAAGTCCAGTCTTAGATCCCCACGACAAACACCATTCCCTCAGCACTGATTCAACCCCTCTCCTTGACAGATGTCTGAGGCTAAGCCAGTTTGTTCCTAATCTTGGTGTACCCAAGATGAACCTGACCCAATTAACCACAAATCTTAGATCATCTGCTGCTCATCCATGTTTCAGATACAACTCAGTTACAAAGCATCTTTAACTCAATTAAACATCCCAAGAAACTACACAGAAGCAAGATAAGTCAAAAATTTGACACTGAGCCACATTAGGACATAATAGGACCAATGGCCAAAGTTTTGATCAGAGGTAGGTTTCAAGGAATTATTTGAAGGAGGGAAGCAAGTTAGAGAAGTGGAGACTTATAAATGGGGTTTTCCAAAACTTGGGGCCCAAACAACTTAAGCATAGGAACATTGGAGCAGGAGCAAGTCATCTGGCCCTTAGATCCTGTTCCCACCATTCAGTAAGATCATGGCTGGTCTCCTTGTGGTCTCAACACCACTTTCTATCTATTCCCATAACTCTCCACTTCCTTGCTGACTAAGTCTGCCTTGAATAAATTCAACAACCCAGTGTGACATCAGTGTACCTTTAAGGGATTTTTTTTCTAAATCACGTTTACTGCAATTGTAAACAGGCCTTTTTGGCTTCAGTTGTTTTCTCATTATGGCACTGGTTTTTCTGGAATAGTCTTTTTATTGCTGCGTAAATGGGGTTTGTTTATTTTTACTTGGATAAATATGACTGCATTAGGAGAAAAACTGGTTTGCACGTCAGGTGACAGGAGCTGTTTCATTTTCAGATTGAGTTGCTGTTTAGTTTGGTTTTAAGAAGGGACATTAAGCTGGAAAGAAGTGTCTCTCTCTGGTTTTGGAAATTGTGCCGGTTGTCTGAAAATAAGGTCTTGCCTTTCTGAAGGGAGGCAATCTGCTGTTGGTGGCTGGTCCCTGGTGTTTTGGGAAGCTGTTTTGATTTCAAACTGTTCTAGTCTATCCAGAGAACTGCAGACTTTACCCAAACAGTTCAATTATAGTATCACTTAAGTATAGTTTATGCTGTATTAAATCTGTTTGAAGGGTCTTGTTTATGGAATTGGTTTGAATGAGACAGCTCCTATATTCATTTAACGGTTATACATGATCGTGGTTGTTTTGTGTTTTTTGTAATTAATAAAAAGTTGTTTATATTCTTACCATACACATCAACTGTATTCTTAAATAAACTTTGTTCGACCAGGTTCATTCCTTAGATTTCTAAACTATTGTCTGTAGGCTTCAGGTACTAGTTCATATGCACCTAAGATGGATTTTTTCACTTCTTCATACTTCCCAGATATCTCCTCTGATAGTGATGCAAACACTTCACTAGCTCTACTTAACAACTTTGTTTAAACAGTAATACCCACAGTCTGTGGCCATTCCATTTAGCCACTTTGCAAATGAAATGGAAAAAACTTCTACATCCTTCTCATCAAACCTTGGCAATGCTTGGACATGTTTAAATAGATCTCCAGAACTCTGACTACGAAGCTCTTGCTCCTTGTCACTTTCCTCATCATTGTACTCAACCTGTACTTTTTACTGCCAGTTTCTGAAGTTCAAATTCTTTCTCTTCTTTTTCCCTTGCCTGCAATTCAAGCAGTCTAATTTCTTTTTCTTTTTGTAATTCAAATTGTTTCAATTCTTTTGCTTGCTGTTCCTCTCTTTTTGCTTTTTCTGTTGCAATTGCATCCCTTTCCTTGGCTTGCTCTATTCACTCTTTCCTTTAGTTCAAATTCAAGCTGCTTTAATTCTTTTTCATGTTCAAGCTGTTTAATTTGTAATTGAATTCTAACCATTTTCAATTACTCCGTTTCTGGTCATTTTAAATGCTGAGTTATCATCACAATTATCCCCCCTTTCCTTACACCTTCAGGCAATGTCAACTGCAATGTGTTTGCCAATTCCATCCTTTGGAAACCACCTTGCGTAACTTCTTCCACCCTCAAGAACTTCTGAGCCTCTGAAAGAGCCATTATTCCACACAGCACTACCATTTAAACACGAATACAACACCTGAAAAGAAAACATCAATATGTTCACCACTCATTGATTTGGGATTATTGAACTCAAGGACAATCAAGAAATATAGATTTTATATCCCGCAAGAGTGCCCCCAATTGTTATGGTTCAGGTCAGATATTCCAAAGTGTTTTATGGAGCCCACCTGGATCATAAGTTTTGCATCTTGAAGTTGGCTGGGATAAGCACGAGATGTTTCACTTCAGGTATGATTCAAATGACTAGGGAACTTTTATCAAAGTTTACTTAAGAATATTAGCAATAACTTCTATCAATTACAAACAACACGAAACAATCACGATAATGGATAACACATTGAATATGGGAGCTGTCCCAAACTGATCCCATAAACAAGATCCTTCAAACAGATTTAATATAGCATAGACAAATGTTCACATGATACTGAAATTGGGTCCTTTGGAAAACTACGTCCCCTTTTAGTCTCCACTGTAAGAGGAAACATCCTTTGGATACCCACCCATTCAGGCCCCCTCAGGATCTTAGATGTTTCAGTATCAGCTCTCAATCTTCTAAACTCCAGTGTATTTAGGCCTAACTTGTTCAATGCTCCTTCATAAAGGGCAGCATGGTGGCACTGTGGCTAGCATTGCTGCCTCAACGCCAGGGACCGGGGTTCAATTCCAGCCTTGGGTGATTGCCTGCGTGGAGTTTGCACTCTGCATGGATTTGCTCCAGATGCTCCTATTTCCTCCCACATCCAAAAACGTGCAGGTTGGGCAGATGCTAAATTGCCCCTTAATGGCCCAAGATGAGACCAAGGTTAGGCAAATTAGCAGGGTAAATGTGTGAGATTACAGGGATAGAGCTTAGGCTCCACTGGAGAGTTGATAAAGACTCAGTGGGCCAAATGGCGCCTCCTGTACTGTAGGGATTCTATTCTACAAGACAACCACAGAAGGTGAAGCAATTAATATCGGGAATACCAAGAGGCTTGAAGTAGATGATTGCAGATATCAGGAAGGGTTATAAACTGCCACAGAGGAATTTGAAAACGGATGAGAATTTTAAAATCAAATCACTGCTTGAAACAGAACCCAATGCAGATTAACAAGCACAGGAACGAGAAGAACAGGATGGTGCAAATGAGGATATGGGCAGCAGATTTTGGGTGGCCTCAAGTTTATGGAAGGCAGAATGTGGGGAGACTCACCGGGTGTGCATTGGATTAGTCCAGAATGAGGTTTTCAGCAGCAGAGGACTGAGGCAAGGAAGCAAAGTCTTGGAAGCAAATGTTACAGAAGTGGAAACAAGTGGCCTTAGTGAAAGAACAAAGTTCATTTTGGGATTAAATGTGACATGAAAGTTGTAAACAGATTTGTTTAATCTCGGATTATTGCCAGGGAGTGGGGACTGAAAGCAATGGCTTCAATCTTCATGAAGTTTAACAGAAGGAAATTTAATTTCACAACAATGAAGTGACGTGGTGATAGGTGCCATCAGTGTACATGGCAATATCATCTGGCATTCAATATGGGGCAACCCACAGATGAAAAATAGGAGGAGCCACGGATAGATCCTTGGGGAACACCAAAGGTTATAGTGCGGCAGTAGGAAAAACTGTTGCAAGTGTAATTGTGAGGCTGTAATGAAGTCAGGAACTGAGTGACTCTGGTGAAACCCAAGCTGGCATCAACGAGGTTATTGCATGATAGCACTGTTGATGACCATTTGCATCACTTTACTGGAGATGGAGAGTAAACTGATGGGACAGTAATTGGTTGGGTTGGATGCAACTTGCTTTTTGTGGACAGGACATACGTGGACAATTTTCCGCATTGTTGGTGTTAGCGTTGTAGCTGCACTGGAATAGCTTAGCTAGCGGAGTGGCAAATCCTGAAACTCAAGTCTTCAGTACTATTGCCAGTGAATCAAATTGGCTAGAGATTCGCATTGGTGATGCTGCAGGCTTCCAGAGGTAGTAGAGGTGGATCATCCACCCAGCACTTCTGGCTAAAGTTGAAAATGCTCCAGGCTTATTTTTTGTATTGAGGTGCTGGGCTCCCTCATCATTGAGAATGCGGATTTTTGTGGTGCCACCTCCTCCAATGAGTTGTTTTGATTGTCCATCACCATTCACAACCAGATGTGGCAGGGCTACAGAGCTCAGATCTGATCCACTGTTGTGGGATTTCTGAGTTCTGTCTATCACTTGCTGCTTATGCTGTCTGGCATGCAAGTAGTCCTGTGTTGTAGCTTCACCAAATTAATACCTAATTTTTAGGTATACGTGGTGCTGTTCCTGGCATGCCCTCTTTATTGAACCAGAGGTTGATCCCCGGCTCACGAGTAACGGTAGAGTCAGGGATATGTCAGACCATGAGGTTACAGACTGGTTGAGTACAGTACTGCTATAGCTGATGGCCCACAGCACCTCATGGTTGCCCAGTCTGGAGTTGCCAGGTCTGTTCAAAGTTATCCTATTTAGCATAGTGCCACACAACACACTGGAGAGTAAGCTCTCAGTGAAGAAGCGGCTTTGTCTCCACAAGGACTATGTGCTGGTCACTCCTACTGCTACAGTCACAGATAGCTGCATCTCCAGCAGGTGGGTTGAAGACAAGGGCAAGTATGTTCTCCCTTTTGTTGATTCCCTCACCATCTGCCAAACAGCCAGTCTAGCAGTATTGTTATTTAGAACGTGGTCAACTCAGTCTGTAGTGATGATACCAAGCCACTCATGGTGATGGACACCGAATCCCAGAGTACATTCCATGTCCTTGTTACTCTCAGTACTTCCTCCAAGTGTTCTACATGATGGTTGGGGATATCATGGTGATCAGTATGTTTCCTAGACCATGATCCCCTGAAATTTCAAGGGGTCGGGTATCAATGTTGAGGACTCCAAGGGAACTCACTCCTGACTGTATACCAGTGAGCCACCACCTCTGTTGGGTCTCTCCTGCCATTGGAACAGGGCATGTACAGGGATAATGGTGTCTTGGACATTGTTTGTAAGGTATGATTCCACAAGTATGACTATGTCAGGCTATTGCTTGACAAGTCTGTAAAACAGCTCACTCATTTTTGGCACGACCCCCAGATGTTAGTGAGGACTTTGCAGGATTAACAGGGCAGTGTTTGCCATTGCCATTTCCAGTGCCTAGATCAATGCCGGGAAGTCCATCCAGTTTCATTTGTTTCAACTTAATGGCTTGTTGGACCATTTATGGACCAGCCACACTGTTGTAGGTCTGGACTCTCATGAAGGCCAGACCAGGTAATGACACCAGATTCCCTTCCCTAAAGGATATTAGTGAACGAGATGGGTTTTTACAACAATCAACAATGGTTTCACCGTCACCATTAGACTTCTAATTCCAGACTTTTACTGATTTTAAATTCCATCATCTGTCATGGTAGGATTTGAACCTAGGTCCCAGAGCATGACCCTAGAACACTAATCTAGACGTAATACTGCTACACCATTGCCTTCCCATTGTCCATGCCTAACATGCATCAATCCCTATTTACGTATTAGCCATGGTCACCAACTACAATGGCTCCCGATTAAGTGACATTTCAATTTTAAGATTTTTACCTTTGTTTTCAAATCGCTCTGTGGCATTCCCTCCCAATTTCTCGTCTCCTCCAGCCCAACAATCTTCTGAGATATCTGAACTCCTCCAATACAGGCTTTTTCAGCATCCCTGAATTTAATCACATAGCACATAGTCATGCCTTCAGCTGCCAACCACTAAGCACTGGAATTCCCCCCCCACCCACCTGCCAAACATTCCTACTTTTCATTCCTATTTCAAGATGTTGCTCAAAAACCTACCCCTTTGACCAAGCTTTCGGTCATCTGTTTAATATCTCATGCGACTTGGGGTCAAATGTTATTAGATAATGCTCCGAGAAAGCAGCTTGGGATGTTTTACTATGTTGAAAAGCTAAATGATAGATAAGTGCAAGTTGTTGGAGTGGCAAACATCACAAAAAATAACAAAAAGGCAAGAAACAACTGAATCACTATAGACTGCTATGAACAAAACTGAACAGCAAGTAGTTATTTTCAAAATTAAAATGATTAGCCAATAACTCACTGATTTTGACCTTACGACCTCACTTCTAATCTCAATGCTTACTTAACTCCCTGGTTTAGTAATTATATCCACTCAACTTGGCAAACCCAACTACAGAAGCTGACTGGAAAAGCTGAGAGTGTGAAAATTCTTCCAATTTTTTTCAGTGTCAGCAGTTCCAAAGTTCAACAATAAATACATCTATCCAGATATGAAATATCAAGTTACTAGGAAGACTGTACAGCTAACAAGTTCAGCATGTTAGAGGGAAGGTTCTTCAACAGTAAGAAATTTCCCAAGAGAAAAAAATCTAACATCTAGTCAAACAGTGAAACTGGGAGCTGCGCAGAAGCAAAGATTTGGGTATCCATGTACATGAATCACTGAAAGATTGTGCAAAGGTTAAAAAAGTGTTCAGAAAGAATAATGGAGCAGTGGCCTTTATTTCATGGAACCTGGAGTACAAAAGTTAGGAAATGATGGGTCAATTGTACAGAGCTTTGGTCTGACACCATCATGAATACTGCATTCAGTTTTAAGTCTGCATCTCACAATGATACATCAGCCTTGAAGGAGACAAAGCTAGTTTACCAGATTTATATCCAGGTTTCATGAGTTTAATTATGAATTTTAATTATACTTCTATGTTCAAGGGGCTTACAAGACACAGGGTGATGTAACAAAGTTCAAAATTCTAAAATAATTCAATGAATAGATACAGAATAACTTTTTTCTGGTGAGAAATCCAGAAAAACAGGTCATAATCTTCAACAACCCAAATGCAGCAATACCCAGACAATATTCAGGCTTGAGCTGACAACGGCAAGTAACATTTGCACCACTGAAGTGCATCACCATATCCAACAAGAGAGAATCTAATCATCGCTCCCTGACTTTCAATTTGATTTATTATTTTCACTGTAGCTCAATAGACGCAACAAGCATTGTTTCTTGCACACTATACAGACAAAACATACCGTTCATAGAGTATGTAGGGAAGGAGGAAAGGAGAGGGTGCAGAATATAGTGCTGCAATTACAGATAGGGCTTAGAGAAAGATCAGCTTAATATATAGTAGGTCCATTGGCAATACCATCACTGAATCTTCCCACTATCAAAATCCTGGAGTTTACTGACCATTGACCAGAAATTGAACTGGAATAGTCAAGCAAATACTGTGGCTACAAGAGCAGGTCAAAGGTTAGCAATCATAGAATCCTACAGTGCAGAAGGTCGTCATTCCGCCCATCAAGTCTGCAATGACCACAATCCCACCTAAGCCCTATCCCCATCCCCATAACCCATGAATTTACCCGAGCTAGCCCCCCGACAGCATGGACCAATTTAGCATAGGCAATGCATCTAACCCGCAATCTTTGGACTGTGGAGGAAACCGGAGCACCTGGAGGAAGCCCATGCAGGCACGAAGAGAATGTGCAAACTTCACACAGACCTAAGCCGGGAATCGAACCCAGGACCCTGGCGCTGAGAGTCAGCAGTACTAACCACTATGTCACCATGCCGCCTATGGTAATCTTATGGCAAGTAACTCACTTCCTGACTACCCAATGCCTGTCCACCACCTACAAGGCACAAGTCAAGGGTGCAATGGAATTCTCTCCACTTGCTTGGATGAGTGCAACATTTAACAATCTTGACACCATCCAAGTGGAGCAGCTTGCCTGATTGCTACCCCTTACACAAAAGTTCAATCCCTCCATCAATGAACAGTAGCATAACTGTGTTATATTTACAAAATGCACTACAGAAACTCACCAAGGTTCCTAAAGCAGCACCTTCCAAACTCACTACCATCAAGAAAGACAGCAGCAGCAGCTACCTGGAAACACTAGCACCCCCAAGTCACTCACCATCCTGACTTGGAGATATATTGCCGTTCCTTCACTTTTGCTGGGTCAAAAGCCTGGAATTTCCTCCCAGCAGTTCACGAAGGCAGCTCACCATCATCTTCTCAACAGCAACTAGGGATAGGCAATAAATGCTGACCTAGACAGGAACACCCATGTCCCATGAGTGAATAAAAGAAAACTTGGAAAATGGTAATAGAAATCTGGAATTCTCCCAAAAAGGATGTCGATGTTAAGCCAATTGAAATTAAGACTGAAAACACAAGTTTTTTTTATTAGTAAACTGGATAAATTGAGTTTAGGTACAAAGCATACATGACCTAGTAAAACGGCAAGTAAATATAAAGTTGTATGGATTACTTTTTACTAATGCTACGGAATTCTGAAGTAATTGTGGTAATGTGTACAAAGATGTCCATCACTTTGTACACGGTAAGATCTCATGAATAGCAATCTGATACACAATCAGATCATCTAGGGATGGCAGAATAAATCTAAACTAGCACACCCAAAGAATTCCCCTGCACCTCTACAAATTCTGCTTTGGAGTCAAAAGACCAGCAAGGCCTTGATTAAACATCTTGAAGGAAAAAAGAAACAGAGTTATGCTGAGAGAAGGGATGAGAAGCAGCTCAATTAGGGAATAAATTTCAGCATGGAGTGGTTGGGCTGAATAACCTCTTTGAGCTGCGGATTCCATATAATTCTATATAACACGCAATGTTATTAATATGCAAGGATTCATTCAGCTGACATGATTTAGCAGATATAGTTTACTAATGATTATGATTAAATGTACTGTACAGCATAGATTAAGGCCATGGAAATCCTAGATTTGATTGCTGTAACACATTGTTCAAGTCACTCTCAGCTGATGTCTCTCTAGGGATGCTGCAATTGCCGACAGCATTCCTGTTAGAGGTGGAAGAGGCCATTCTGTCCAACATATCTACACAAAGTCCTTGGAAGATCCCTTTCAAAAGTTATTGAATTTGCTTCCAACAATCTTTCAGACAGTGCACTCCAAATTATGAACTTGTTGCATTAAAAGAATTTCTAATCTTGCCTCTAGTTCATTTGCCAATAATTGTGTTATTGGCAAATAGATACAAAAGTCTGAGATCATATACCAATCAACTCAAGAACTGCTTCTTCCCTGCCGCTGTCAGGCTTTTGAATGGACCTGCCTTGCATTAAGTTGATCTTTCTCTACAGCGCAGCTATGACTAACACTACATTCTGCACTCTCGTTTCCCTCTGTATAAACAGTATGCTTTGCATAGCGCGCAAGAAACAATACTTTTCACCACACACTAAATTCTGTGCCGATAATAAATCAAATCAATTTTAAATTTGGTTTTCTGGTTAAACAAATTCTGATTTATCTTCAACATAATATCAAACTCTATTAAGCCTCCCCTTATTCATCAATCCTCTATCCCTGTCAATAGAATGGATATTAAACTGGAAAGAATGCAGAAAAGATCTGCTAGGATGCTACCAGGATTTGATGGATTGAGTTATAAGGAGAGGCTGGATAGACTGGGACTTTTTCCTCTGAAACAGAGTCTGAGGTCTATAAAATAATGAGGGACACAGATCAGCTAGATAGTAATACATTTTCCAAAAGGGGAGTCTAAAACTAGAGGGCATAAGTTTAAGGTGAGAAGGGAGAGATACAAAAGGGTCCAGAGGTGCAACTTTTTCCACACAGAGGGTGGTAAGTATCTGGAACAAGCTGCCAGAGGTGGTAGTAGTAGTAATAATAGAGGCGGGTACAATTTTGTCTTCTAAAAAGCATTTAGATGGTTACATGGACAGGATGGGTATAGAGAGATATGGATCAAATGCGGGCAATTGGGACTAGCTTAGGGATTAAAAAAAGGAGGCATGGAGAAGTTGGGCCAAAGGGCCTGTTTCCATGCTGTAAACCTTTATGACTCTGTTCTACAGCAGAACAATCCCGATTGTCCAGTTTTTTTCACATATCTTGCATTCCTGAAAAGAACAGGATTGGTAATTCAAGTATGAAAGGAAAGATATCATTCACAGCAAATTATCTTATAAGGATTGCTGTGATTGACACCAGTCATTTTGTCCATCAATACTTTTGATAAGACTCACGTGGCAAGCCCTGGTAAAGATGCCACCCATGGAATATTGCTTCAAATGGAGTCATTGGGGTAAAAAAAAACACAGCAACAACACAAGACAAACTAAAAAAGTTGTGGGTCACATTTAAACCATTTTCCAAAAAGCTGTGTGTCTTTCTTTTATTGTGATGTAGTCATTGATAAAAACCTCCAAATATAGGATTCTGCAACAATGATCTGGGAAACATATTCACTCAATGTTTACTTGATCAAATACAAGATTTACTTTCAAAATGCATTGTGAAAACAACACTGATCAGTAGTATCAACTCTCAAGAATAACCAAAAACTATTTGAGACTTCAAAATTTCATTCACCTATTCTTTCATTTGAAGTTTACAGAAAGGTTTGTAATTCGTGAAAAGAAAAGTAAAGTAAAAGTAAGAAAATATTTTTCTGGGAATATTACTATTCAGCCCTTCACTAAGACCAAAGTATCAAAACAGCAAGAACTCCCAGTGTTTTGCAAAACAGTAGCAAAGTATGCTTAATATATTATGCATTGAAATATTCTAAATTTGAATCTTAATTTCAATTTCCAGCATTGTTTGGCTTCTTCTACATTGAAATCTCAATTTCCTGTAACAAAACTTTATGGTTTTGGTCCATCTGAAATCTAAATGCCTTCTCCACAACTTATTAGGCAGCAGAATTGTCAGCTGTAGAAGTGAAGACAAACAGATGCTAGTACTCAGTTCAGACGGCTTACTAGAGGGGAAAAAACAACCCTCACAATTATCAACAGACCAACCCAGACATTAACTTACTGTCAATAATTTAACTTTCTTTCTGGGTTTTGCTGAAGTTTGCATTTTTTCTCGTCAAGTGATAATGTAATTCAAAGATCAAAGGTCAAAGGGAATAAATTGACCGTCAATCAGATAATGTATTTGTTACCTTCGCTCACCAACAAAAAAATCTGTACCCTTGCACGGAGCTGCCTGAAAAATTGGAAAACTCCCCAAGAGAAAAAAAATTGGAAAACTAGATCAAAAAAAGTCAACATCATGGATTTAAACAGAAACTGCCTTGAGTTATCATCCTATGGAAAATAATTAGACTTTTAGGATCATACTCATGTTTGTTGAGCTATTTGGGGTGTACTTAGTGTTTTAAATATTGTAATTCACAACAAAACGTAAATAAAAACACAGCGAGTACTCCTTCATCGCCAAGGGGCCTCTCAGTTCACACTCAAGACACCAGAAAGCTCATTCACCTGTGACCACCTCCCACCCAGACTCCACCTCCCTGATCCCAGTGTAAATAGGAAGGAGTAAAGGCCCCGACTCCTCCTGTAGTAACTGCGTCTGAAAAGCGCGGCCAAGCCCCTGGGCTGACACCCGGTGGAAAGCCAGACTCTGTACACCGCAATAAACAAACCCACCCAGGCCTCTGAGTGACCACTGTCCACTTACACACTAACCCCTAGCCCACCATACTTACTGTTTGTTTACCAGTCCCCCTGCCGCCCTCAGGACGCTGCACTCGCCGCCCAACTGCGTCTATCCGTCTGCGCCCTCGCCCAACGCCAGCGCAGATGGACAGCGGCCCTCAGCCACTCAGCGACCGGGAAACGGAGCATGGGCGGAGCAGCGCGGCAGCACGTGCCCTCAGCCGCCCCTGCGCACGCTGCACCCCAGCCACTGGGCGGACCGGAGAGAAGACAAGAGTCCCGCTGGAAAGGCGCAGCAGCAGAAGGGTGAATCGAGAGCGGGAGGGGGCGGGGCCACAGCGCGCAGAGCGGGAGGAGGGGGAAGGGGCGGGGCCACAGTGTGATCAGGAGGAGGGGGAAGGGGCAGGGCGCCGGTGCGCTGCGGCGTTCAGGGTGAAGTAGCCACAGAGCGCCGCGCGGGAAAGGGTGGAGCCACACCGAACGGAAGGGGGCGGGGGGTACGGCGCGCCGCGAGGGAGGGGGCGTGGCTCCAATGCGGCGGGTTTGGAGTCACAGCTCACGGGAGACGGGGCCACCGCCGCGCAGTGGAGGGGCGGGGCTCCAGTGCGGAGGGGGCGGGGCTCCAGTGTAGCGCGCCGTGGGAATGGGGTTCTGGAGCGCCGCGTAGTGGGGGACAGCGTTACAGCGACTGGAGCTGGACGAGTGGCGTTGGACTCAGGCAATCACAAAATCTTCTTTCACGAAAGCAATAACTAATGGGTGGGGTGCAATTGGGTTGCAATTTAGTAAGAAGTCTCACAACACCAGGTCAAAGTCCAACAGGTTTGAGAACATAAGAAATAGGAGCAGGAGTAGGCCATCTAGCCCTTCGAGCCTGCCCCACCATTCAATAAGATCATGGCTGATCTGTCGTGTCTCAGTTCCACATTCCCGCCCTCTCCCCATAACCCTTAATCCCCTCTCTTATCAAAAACCCATCAACCCGCGTCTTAAAAATATTTAGCGAGGTAGCCTCCACCACTTCAACGGGCAGAGAATTCCAGATATTCACCACCCTTTGAGTGAAGAAGTTCCTCCTCAACTCCGTTCTAAACCGCCCCCCCCCCCCCTTTATCTTGAGGCTGTGCCCCCTAGTCCTACTGTCCTTTTTGAGCGGAAATAGTCTATCCACCTCTATCCTATCCATCCCATTCATCATCTTATATGTCTCAATGAGATCTCCCCTCATTCTTCTAAACTCTAACGAGTACAAGCCTAGTTTATTCAGCCTCTCCTCATAGCTCAACCCCCTCAACTCCGGCATCAGCCTAGTAAACCTCCTCTGCACTCCCTCCAAGGCCAAAATATCCTTGCGTAAGTACGGCGCCCAAAACTGCACACAGTACTCCAGCTGCGGCCTCACCAATGCCCTATACAGCCGCAGCAAGACCTCCCTACTTTTATATTCAATCCCCCTCGCTATGAAGGCCAGCATCCCATTTGCCTTCCTGACCACCTGCTGCACCTGCAAGCTGGGTTTTTGCGACTCATGCACATGGACCCCGAGGTCCCTCTGCACTGTCACCTGCTGCAGTTTTTCGCCACGTAAGTAATAATCCTTCCTACCATTATTCCTACCAAAGTGGACCTCCTCGCACTTGCCAACATTAAATTTCATTTGCCATTTCCTGGCCCATTCGCCCAGCCTATCTAGATCCTTCTGTAGACTCTCCACACCCTCCGCCCAATTTGCCGTTCCACCAATCTTGGTGTCATCAGCAAATTTCGACACCCTACACTCGGTTCCCTCCTCCAGATCATCTATATAAATGGTAGTAAACGCCACTAGCTTTCAGTTGGACTTTAACCTGGTGTTAAATACATAGTGTGACTTGTTACTGTGTTTACCCCAGTCCAACACCGGCATCTCCACATCATGGGTTGCAATTTGACAGGCACGACCTCCCACACAATATCTTACCCTCTGGCTGATCAATGTTGTACTGCATTGTTGCGTGTGCTATCTTTCAGATGAAATGTTAAAGTCTAACACAGTAACAAATCACTGCAGGATGCTGGATGTCTGAAATAAGAAGTAAAAATGCTGGAAATAACTGATCAGCCAGCATGCTTGATGTGGATTGAGGGACAAATAGCAGCTCTTTTAAACAGTGTTATGGGATATTTTACATCATAAGAAGTCTCACAACACCAGGTTAAAGTCCAACAGGTTTATTGGGTAGCACAAGCTTTCAGAACGCTGCTCCTTCATCAGGTGGGTGGAGAATTGGGTTCACAAACAGGACATATACATGGATACAGACTCATTTACAGTATAAATCCCTGGTCGCTGAGTGGCTGAGGTCCATTTTCGGTGAGGGCGCAAATGGATAGACGCAGTTGGGCAGCAAATACAGTGTCCCGAGCAGCTGGGACTGATAAACAAACAGTAATTACAAGGTATCCTATTCAAACCATCATCTTCTTCCTCTCTTGACTTCTTCTTGTCCAGTCCTTTCCCACTGAGATTTGTGATTCTCCTGATTCCCTACATCACATCAACAGTTTCAGTTCCCTGGCCCTAACGGCTTCCTGTTCACTATGGATGTCCAATCCCTCTTCAGCTCCATTCCACCCCCCCCCCCCCAACGCTCTACCAGGAGGGTCGGAGGGCTTTCTGTTTCTTCCTCAAGCTGAGGTCCGAACAATCCTCATCCAACACCACGCTCTACCTCCTGGCAAAACTCACAATGTTACTAAATAATTTCTTCTTTAACATGTCTCACCTCCTACATATAAAATGTGTGGCCATGAATACCTGCATGGACACCCATTATGCCTGCCTTTTTGTGGGCATGTGGAGCATTCCTTGCTCCAGTCTTACTCAGTCTCTGTTGCACACCTCTTCATCTGTTACATTGATGACTATATCAATACCACTTCTTGCTCATGTCTGGACCTTGAAAGATTTGTCAATTTTGCTTCCAATTTCCACCCTCTCTCACTTTCACATGGTCCATCTCTGACATTTGATTTATTATTGTCACATGTATTGAGTTACAGTGAAAAGTATTGTTTCTTGCACACTGTACAGACAAAACATACCATTCATAGAATACATAGAAGAGAAGGAATGGAGAGGGTGCAGAATATAGTGTTACAGTCATAGCTAGAGTGTATAGAAAGATCAGCTTAATATATGGACATTTCCTTTCCTTGACCTCTCTGAATCCATTTCTGCTGATAGACTGACCACCAATATTTATTACAAAACCCACTGACTTCCACAGCTACCTTGACGATAGTTCCGCACACCCCCGCTCACTGCAAGGATTCCGTCCATTCTCTCAATTTCTCCATCTCTACTGCATCTGTTCCAATAATACCACTTTTGAAAATAGAACTTACAACATGCCTGTCTTTTTCCTCATCTGGGGATTCCCCGCCTCCCCCACCCCACAATGGCTGATGGGGCACTCAACTGTGTCTGACCCATCTTCCACACTTCTGCCTCACCATTCCCCCTCCCTCCCAGAATGATGACAGGGTCCTTCTTGTCTTCATTTTTCACTCCACCAGCCTCCAGATTTAAAGGATCATCTTTTGCCATTTCTGCCAACTCCAGCATGATGCCAACTCTAAACACATCTTCTCCTTCAACTCCTCCTGAAGTCAGCATTCCACAGGGACCACTCCCTCTGTGAAGTCTACTTCTGGTCTACTTCTCCATCACTCGGAACACTTCATCCTCTTCCCACCACACCTTCCCTTGCAATCGCAGACAACGCACCTCCTGCCTCTATACCTCCCACCTCCTCACTGTACATCGACTCTAAACATTCCATTCAAGTCAAACTGTGTTTCACCTGCACCTCCTTCAACTTGGTCTACTGGAATCATTGCTTTCAATCTACATTGAAGAAATTCAACAGAGGCTGGGTGACCGATTTGCAGAACATCGTCACTTCATCCGCAAGCATAACTCCAACTTCCCGGTTGCTTGCCATTTCAACTCAGCACCTTGTTCTCATGTCCATGTGTCCATCATTGGCCTGCTGATGTACTCCAGTGATGTCCTAAGCAATTGGAGGATCAACATCTCATCTTCCAATTAGGCACTCTATAGCCTTTTGGATTTAGCATTGAGTTCAACACTTTTAGACAGTAACTTCCCCCTCCATCTTAAATACCTCCCCAATTCCCTAATCCCCACCTCACACTTTTGTCATTTGTTGTTCATTGTTTTTCAGCTCCCTGAATTGTCTCAGCACCGGGGTAGCACAGTGGTTAGCACTGCTGCTTCACAGCACCAGGGCGTTGGGTTCAATTCCAGCCTCAGGTCACTGTCTGTGTGGAGTTTGCACTTTCTCCCTGTGTCTGTGTGGGTTTTCTCCTGTTGCTCCGGTTTCCTCCCACCATCCAAAGATGTGGAGGTTAGGTTGATGGTCCATGCTAAATTGACCGTAGTGTAAGGGGGATTAGGCAAGATAGATGAGGTTCACAGAAATTGGGCCTGGGTGAGATTGTGGTTGGTGTAGATTCAATGGGCCAATGGCCTCCTTCTGCACTGTAGGGGTTCTATGATTCTATGAACCTCATCTCTCTCCCTGACTGTTCAGTTGTTCCCATTAACACATTCTGTTATCTCACTTTTTGCTACCATTAGCACTCTTCCTCCCTTAATGGCACCTTGACACTGCTCTTTGTCTCTCTTATGTCCAGGACAAATTTGTCTATATCTCCTTTTCACCGACCTATCCCTAGTCTTCCTTTCTGCCCCACTTTCTCCACATCCTTTCCAACTAGATAATCCTGTACAGTTCTACCTTGCTTCAGTTGTGTAGAAGGATCTTTCAGATCTGAAATATTAACTATGTTTCTCTCTCCACAAGTGCTGCCAGACCTGCTGAGTTTATCCAGCGTTTTATTTCAGATTTCCAGCATCTGCAGTATTTTGCTTTCCTATGACACTCGAGAGGGTTATAAGAACATAAGAACATAAGAAATAGGAGCAGGAGTAGGCCATCTAGCCCTTCGAGCCTGCCCCGCCATTCAATAAGATCATGGCTGATCTGTCGTGGCTCAGTTCCACTTTCCCGCCCTCTCCCCATAACCCTTAATCCCCTCTCTTATCAAGAACCCATCAACCCGCTTTTTAAAAATATTTAGCGAGGCAGCCTCCACCACTTCAACGGGCAGAGAATTCCAGAGATTCACCACCCTTTGAGTGAAGAAGTTCCTCCTCAACTCCGTTCTAAACCGCCTCCCCTTTATCTTGAGGCTGTGCCCCCTAGTCCTACTGTCTTTTTTGAGCGGGAAGAGTCTCTCCACCTCTATCCTATCCATCCCATTCATCATCTTATACGTCTCAATGAGATCTCCCCTCATTCTTCTAAACTCTAACGAGTACAAGCCTAGTTTATTCAGCCTCTCCTCATAGCTCAACCCCCTCAACTCCGGTATCAGCCTAGTAAACCTCCTCTGCACTCCCTCCAGGGCCAAAATATCCTTGCGCAGGTGCGGCGCCCAAAACTGCACACAGTACTCCAGCTGCGGCCTCACCAATGCCCTATATAGCTGCAGCAAGACCTCCCTACTTTTATATTCAATCCCCCTCGCTATGAAGGCCAGCATCCCATTCGCCTTCCTGACCACCTGCTGCACCTGCAAGCTGGGTTTTTGCGACTCATGCACAAGGACCCCGAGGTCCCTCTGCACCGTCGCATGCTGCAGTTTTTCGCCACGTAAGTAATAGTCCTTCCTACCATTCTTCCTACCAAAGTGGACCACCTCACACTTGCCAACATTAAATTCCATTTGCCATTTCCTGGCCCATTCGC
Organism: Carcharhinus amblyrhynchos; assembly: GCF_965287045.1. Taxonomy (NCBI): domain Eukaryota; kingdom Metazoa; phylum Chordata; class Chondrichthyes; order Carcharhiniformes; family Carcharhinidae; genus Carcharhinus; species Carcharhinus amblyrhynchos. The sequence goes on along the minus strand of NC_137332.1, from coordinate 32,385,090 downwards.
CCAGCCTATCTAGATCCTTCTGCAGACTCTCCACACCCTCCGCACAATTTGCCTTTCCTATGCTGATAGGGTGAGGTAAAGAGGGTTAGGAGGAGGCTTGTGTGAGGCATGGATTTGACGGGTTAAATAACTTGTTTCTTTGCTTTAGGCAGAATATTGAGATTTTAAACTCATAAACAAGTGGGTTTGAATCAAGTGGGATTTAAAATGCTCACTTCTAGTTTTAACTGAGTCAACCAATTCATTTCCAGGAATCAGGGTTTTCCCATTTAATTGTTCAGATGAGGCCGCATGCCCCATATTGAACCATCATTTTAAATTTAATCCTGATGGGCTGAGTTTTCAGGCCTAAGGGAACATAGAGGCTGAAGAGGGATAAAGAGTGTTGTATCCAGGAGGTAAGTGGGTTTTCTCCGGGTGATCCGATTTCCTCCCAGAGTCCAAAGACGTGCAGATTATGGGGTTAAGTGGCACAAAAACAGAAAATGCTGGAAAATCTCAGCAGGTCTGACAGCATCTGTGGAGAGAGAATAGACTCAATGTTTCGAGTCTGGATGACCCTTCATCAGAACACAGGTTAAGTGGATTGGCCATGCTAAATTTCCCCATTGTGTCCCAAAATGTAATCATTTGGACCACAAAAGAGGTCCCAAAATGTGTAGATTATGGGGATTAGTGGGGTAAATGTGTGGAGTTATATGGATATGGCAAGGGAGAGGATCTGGGTAAGGTACTCAATGAGCCAGATGTCCTCATTCTGCACGTTAGAGGTTCTATGATTCTATGAAGCACTTTTCTAGTTATCTGTTGATTGAGTTTACCCACTCTACTTTTGGACACTTCACCTGCCACCCCATTCCCCTCAACCCCCAACTGTTTCAATTTGTCGCAGGGGCTCTGATTTCCCCTGCCCCCAGCTCTAATCTTCCTTGAGATCTTCAAATCTTCCCCAGTAACTCCCAATCCTCCCCCACAGCAGAAATAAAGCTGTCAAACTCATTAGCTTGGAATGGGTGTCTCCCAGGAAATGATTTTTTAAAATTCCTTACTTTTGACGACAGCCTTGAACAAGCAATTACTAGCACAAAAACCTTCCCCTGATTCATAAAGAGAGAGACTCTTGAGTTTTAAGATGATCCGAAAATGTTTATCCTGTCTATCTTGCTCAGGTATTATTTCCTGCACCAATCCACAATCCATAGGACCATGGAGTTTGCAGTGAGGGTCTATGTCACCTCTTGCTCTCTCACTGTTCGAAGCATGCAAAGAATCTCCTCCCGTCTCTAACTTCAGCAATCCACTCATGTTTCCAATTCATTTAAGGTCCAGGTCCGCAAAGTGTGAAACAGCCAATGAGCAAAACACTTAATTACTCAACCACTGCTTTGCAAGAACATTTTAAAAAGTTAAATTTTGGAAACTTCTTCCAGTCAGTTAAAGGCCATTTCAGAAGTTGAATGTCACTTGCCTCTCAGTACCAAGCCATAACTTGTTAACGGCATCAAGTTTTCAGCTTTTTATAATAGCCTCTGCTTGGTCAATGAGATATATATACCATTGCGCATGACCTTCACAAAATCCCAGGTATAGTATTGGCATCACTACACCAATGACATTGCAACACGTTTTGCAGCAAGAAAGTTGATATGCACGGTGAGGTAAAGTGTCCAATTAATGGCATTCACAGTGAGATTTACCATTGCCACAATTTCTGATCCATTGTATATTAAAACTTGGAATCACTAGTCTTGCCCACCCAGTGTCTGGAATATTTAGAATTGCTTGCAGACCACCACAAGCTGAGAATGAACATTTTTAAATTGAACTAATCAATTAATAATTATTAATCCTTTTTTGAATAGTTAACATATTCATGTAATCTTATCAGAAATTATTGTGTTTGCAGTATTACACACAGACTGTAAGCAGTGCGCAATAGATTTGGTAGGGGTTTGCATGTTCAACTGGGACAAATGGACAAGATCTGTCTTTTTCAGGTGAAGTGGATGGAAATTTCTGAGGTTGAGTTACTCCAAATATCTCTCTCATCACTCCAAGCATTTGGATTACAGTGGCAGCCTGAGGAGGAAGCTAAGAACAAGTTGCCTGGCTGTGTGTTCTCAGAGAAGAAAAAAAATAACAAAACATAGTGAAGGGAAAAATACCAATTTCTTCACAACGGTTTGCAATGATATCATCAAAACTTTCAATGTGTTGCTTCAGGCTGTCAGATGTCACACATGATCCTGCACTATTGCAACTGCACTCTGTTGCTCTGTCGGTGCTGGAGACAAAATTACACTTTCCCACTTGCCCATAGCAATGATCCAAAAGGATTCAAGTCATGCCAGATGACCTATTTGTTACAAATGGTTATCCTACCTTTGCATCAAGCTTTCCATAATAAACTTCAAAATGTGTACAAAATAAATTCCAGCCTTGAAATGTAACAGAGTTCAGATCTAAATGGTAACGGGAACATCTAGTGCTGTTATTAAATATTCTGATGTAAACTGTGAAGAACTCTTGCTTGGCCTTAAAACCGGAGGAAAATCGAGAAACCCATATTTCCTATTATATGGAGTGGTTTACCAGAGTAAAGAACCTGCAACAAATACTCGACAAGTTTGAAGTATTTTTCCTCCTTGTTTCCAGTGGATTCAATTTAAGATGCACAGGCAGTTTTCCTGTTGTACTGTGACCCAGCACAGAGGGAGATGTACTATGTGCCTCTATGATGGCAATAAACTAGCATTTGAAAAAAAATTCAGTAAGTTCATGGTAAGAATATTTCTTTCCATAAGAAAACTGAGCTTTGAACTAAAAGTGCTATTACACCAGGGGCTGAATTTTTGGGACACCCAAAGGCAGGAAAGAGGCAAATTTGTGTGTGTGTGTGTGTTTTATATGGACGTTTGTGTGTGTGATGTGTGTTGTGTGGATGTTTGTGTGTGATGTATGTGTGTTTTGTGTGTATGATGTGTGTGTGGTGTGGACCTTTGTGTATGATGTGTGTGAATTTGTGTGTGTGTGATGCCTGTGTATGAGTGTGTGTTTTGTGTGGGTGTTTGTGTGTGAAATGTGTGTGTTTTGTGTGTGTGTGTGATGTGTGTGTGTAATGTGTGTGTGATGTGTGCGTGTATTAAAAATACTGACCTGGAGGACATGTCAGTTCTGCCGGAGATGAGTTTGAGGTTAGGGCAGGCAATTGGGCTCATTAAAAATTTCCAATCAGCCTCTAGTTTGACAACAGGTCAACTGCCTAGAGGCAGGCCCCCAGCAGCAGGCAAAGGTGCCAGTCCTCCTGACAGGCTTACAGATTCTCGCTACTAATCTTTTTGGCAAATCAAATCATCTAAATGAAACAAACTGAAAAACAAAGCAAGAAGGGCAGCCCCTTGAAGAGGAACCACCCGAAACAAAAACAAAGCATGAATGATTCAAACATCAAATCAAAAGGTGAGTAAAAGAGGTCAATAATACATTCCAGTCCCTGGCGTGCCCAACAGACATGGAAGGCCTCAATGGTGCCCATGGACACCACATGAAGCGTGGCATGGTGGCACAGTGGTTAGCACTACTGCCTCACAGTGCCAGGGATCCAGGTTCAATTCCAGCTTGGGTCACGTGCAAAGTCTTCACATTCACCCTATTTCTACATGGATTTCCTCTGGGTGCTCTGGTTTCCTCCCACAGTCTGAAAGATGTGCCAGTTAGGTTCTTTGGCCATGCTAAATTCCCCCTCAGTGTACCTGAACAGGTGCCAGAGTAGGACAACTATGGGTTTTCACAGTACTTCATCACAGTGTCAATGCAAGCCTACTTGTGACCCTAATAAATAAACTTTAACCTTAACTCCAGGGGCACCGAGCTGTGAATATAGAGGGGCAGACAGTCAGGTTGGAAGATCCCCTCGGTCGCCTGTGCCTGAACCTATTCAGGCCCTGCCTGCCTGCCTGCATGGATGTACAGCCAAATACCACTCTACAGAGGTATTTGTTTATCAAAGAGAGTTCACATGACCATCAATGTTAATAACAGGCTGTTCACATGCCTTACTGTGACGTGGGCAGAATTTGTGAGCAATATTTCCAGGACTGATGATCAGATCAACTGCATATCCAGTCCTTGCAATGGTAAATTTCACAACACATAGCCCACTAATGCAATTAATTCAAAATCTGAATGCAAGTAGAACAATTTAGGCAGGATTGTCCATTAATTGAAAATTTGTCAGTGGTTTCCTGCTAGGTTACAATTTCAGTTATCATTAGGGAACCATAATTTGTCCTTCTGAGAGGATATAGTTTGATGGATGTGAGATTTCCGACTGTGAAAGAAATACTTTTTAAACATTGATTTGTAGTTGGTGTTCTTGATTTCAGTCAGAAAACATCTTTAGATAAATTAACTGAACACCAGAGATTAAAAGCTGCAAGGCAGTTTGACTATGACACAACAAGATGGGATGTACAGCATTAATAGGCCGGCACTTATTTGTGATGTGGAGACGCTGGCATTAGACTGGGATGGGCATGGTAAGAAGTCTCACAACACCAGGTTAAAGTCCAACAGGTTTATTTGGTAGCACGAGCTTTTGGAGCACTGCTCCTTCATCAGGTGACTGGGAGTTCCTGGATTAATAGTCTAGTGATAATAACACCAAGCCATAGCCTCCGAGTTTCTGGGTCAATCATCCCACTCATCCGATGAAGGAACAGCGCTCCGAAAGCTTGTGATACCAAAAAACTTGCTGGACTTTAACCTGCTGTTGTGAGACTTCTTACGGCAATTATTTGGGTAATTAACTTAATCCAAGGATAATATGAATTTTTATTATTTGTTTGTTCGTGGGATGCGGGCATCGCTGCCTGGGCCAGCATTTATTGCCCATCTCTGAGGGCATTTAAAAATTAACCACATTGCTATGGGTCTGGAGTCACATGTAGATCAGACCAGGTAAGGACAGCAGATTTCCTTCTTTAGAGGATATTAGTGAATCAGTTTTTATGACACTCACCAATGGATTCATGGTTTCATCATTAAACTTTCAATTTCAGGTTTTTATTGAATTCAGGTTTCACCATCTGCCATAGTGCAATTTGATCCTAGGTCCCCAGAGCGTTACACCTGGGTTTCTGGATTACTAGCCCAGCGCTTCACCACTACACCCCCATCTCATTAACTATGATAAAGGCCTCTGCCAAAGTGTCAGGGAGCAATGATTTGTTGATGGTGGCATAGTGGCACAGTGGTTAGCACTGCTGCCTCACAACGCCAGGGACCCAGGTTCAATTCTGGCCTTGGGTGACTGTCTGTGTGGAGTCTGCTCATTCTTTCCATGTCTGCATGCGTTTCCTCCGTGTGCTCCAGTTTCTTCCCAAAGTCCAAAGATGTGTTGGTTAGGTTGCTTGGCCATGCTAAATTGTCCCTTAGTGTCAGGAGGATTAGCAGGATAAATACATGGGACAGGGCCTGGGTGGGATTGTAGTCGGTGCAGATTCAATGGGCCAAATGGACTCTTTCTGCACTCTAGGGATTCTATGATGATGCTATGTGATTCCTTCTCTTGGTGTCTGATAAAGCAGGATGAGTTAATGTGATTCCACATTATGTTGTCAAAGGGGAATTTATGCCTCAGTGAGTTAATTGTTGTTCATCCATCATCATCGATGAAGACCTCGACACCATTAATCATTTTGAGGCTGGTTGCAGTGTGTCCAAAGATGACTAATCAGGCCAATTTGGGCACGGAATGTCCTGGCACATATTGGACAGACTTGAGTAGACACTGTAGTTGTTGCGCTGGTGGCTCTGGACTTGCGCAGCTTGCGCTTAAGTTGTGCTTCAGCAATACACCTTGCTTTGTGAACTTGACAGCCTTTGTGGATGAGGCAGCACCAGGTAGGGCTGTTTTGTGCCAGCATTTCCCAGGTGGTCGTGTCAATGTCAAGCCACTTCAGGGAGGCCTTGAGTGTGTCTTTGAAATGTTTCTTCTGCCCTCCATGCGAGCGTCTTCCAGCAGAGAGTTCGCCAAAAAGGAACTGCTTGGGTATGTGCTTGTCTGACATATGGATGACATGACCTGCCCACTGGGTCTGCGCTCTCATCAGCAGTGCGTGGACTGATGGTAGACTTGCTCTAGAGAGAACTTCAGTGTCTGGTACTTTGTCTTGCCGTCGGATGCATAATGTTCTGCAAAGACAAGTCATGTGGAAATGATTGAGCTGTCTTGCATGCCTTCAATACACAGTCCACGTTTCACAGATGTACAGGAGGGTAGTGAGTACAGTGGCACTGTAGACCTACAGTTTTGTTGCTGGGCTGATTCCTCGACGTGCCCATACAGTGGAGCGCAGTCTACCAAAAGCCTTTGCTATTCTGCAGTTAACTTCTGTATCAATAGTCACTGCTTAGGAGAGGGTGCTGCCAAGATAAGTGAACTGGTCCGCTGCCTGTTGTTTCTGCCCTTTGATTGTGATTATGGGTTCTGTGTACGGTGCATGAGAAGCAGGCTGGTGCATGACTTCGGTCTTTTTAATGTTGATGGTGAGTCCAAAGTTGTCACAAGCCATGGAAAATTTGACCATACTGACTTACATCTCTGGCTCTGAGCCTGCATACAGGGTGCAGTCATCGGCAAACAGGAAGTCTCTCAGAACAGTCTCCTTCACATTGGTAATAGCTTGAAGTCACCTCGGTTGAAGAGCTTCCCATCCACTCTGTACTTGAGGCTGATTCCAGCGACACTGTCCTGGAAGGCATCATTCAGCGTGGCAGTAAACATCATGCTGAACAGTGTGGGTGTGAGCACACAGCCCTGTTTGACGCCATTGGTGACTGGGAATGCCTCAGAGGAGTCTCTGCCAACCAGTACTCTGGCCATCATGCCATCATAGAACTGGCGTACCATCTGAATGAATTTGGGGGCGCAGCCAAACTTTGGCATGATACTCCACAGGTCTTGTCGGCTTATAATGTCAAAGGCTTTCACGAGGTCAACAAAGGTTGTGTAGAGCTCACGATTCTGCTCCTGACACTTCTCCTGAAGTTGGCATGCAGCAAAAATCATGTCAGTGGTCCCACGACCTTTGCGGAAGCCACACTGTGACTCTGGAAGTAGGCCCAGCTCCAGATGAGTGACCAGACGATTTAGCAGGACTCTTGCAGGGCTTTCTCCTGTGATGGAGAGCAGCGAGATTCCTCAGTGGTTGTCACATACTTGGCAATTGCCCTTCCTCTTGTAGAGGTGTACGATGGAAGCATCTTTAAGTTCCTGAGGAATGGATCCTTGCTTCCAAAGGGACTGGAACAACTTGGTGAGCTTCTTGATAAGTGCAGGACCAGCAGCTTTACAGATCTTTGCGGGTATGGCATCTGCTCCAGGGCTTTGCCATTGGATAGCTGGCTAACAGCTTTCATGACTTTGGCTATAACCGGTGGGTCATCCGTCGCACTGTTGATATCAACCTGAGGAATCCTGCCTATTGCCTCATCGTTAATAGATGACAGTCGGTTGAGGACGGCTTCAAAGTGTCCAGCCCATCTCTGCAGGATCTGAGCCTTCTCTGTAATGAGAGTTGTACCATCTGTACCCAAGAGATTGAGGTCCATAGGGAGTGTTGAGGGCTTCATAGAACAGTTTCAAGTCGTTTTTGCCAGCATATCCCTGTATCTTATCTGCCTTAGCGCTCAGCCAGGCATCCTGCATTTTACGCAGTTTGTTCTAAATGGTCCTGCGAGCACTGGTAAAAGCATTATTTTTGGCAGCCGAAGATGGGTCATTCTGACAGGTGCTTTTCAACAAGTAGAGCCTGTATCTCCTCATCATTCTCATTGAACCAATCATGCTGCTCGCGGTGGAGGGCCCAAGCATCTTCAGTGCAGATGTGTGGATAGCATCCCTGAAGCGTTCCCAGTTGTCCCCAGCGCTGCCTGCGAGGTGTAGGTCAGCAAGCTTGATTTCTAAGTCTTCAGCCAGTGCTGAAGCTATGCTGGGGCTCTTTAGCTTGGCCACATTGATTCTTTTCATAACCTTGCTTCCTTGTGGTCGCCTCTTGGGTCTGATGCAGAGCCTCATTTTGGAGACAATGAGCCTGTGATCTGTCCAGCCGTCAGCACCACACATGGCCTTGGTTACTCTGACATCCTGCCTGTCTTTTCTCCTGACAATAACACAGTTGATAAGATGCCAATGCTTAGAGCGGGGGTGCGTCCAGGAGGTCTTGTTACGGGTAGGCAGACGGAAGGTTGTGTTGGTGATGAGGAGGTTGTGTGCTGCACAGATCTTCATTAAGAGTAGGCCGTTACTGTTACACTTGCCCACTCCATGCCTCCCAGTGACTCTCTGCCAGATTGCAGAGTCACACCCTACTCTTGCATTGAAGTCACCAAGCAAGATCAGCTTGTCGGTACTGCTCACTGCTGATAGTAGGGCATCTAGTTCTTCATAGAACTTGTCTTTCATCTCATCTGGGTTGTTCATTGTAGGGGCATGGGTGCTGATCAGGATGGCTTAACGTCTGTCCTGTAGCGGAAGCTATAATGTCATAAGCCGGTCATTCACACCCTCGGGTAGACTATCAAGTTTCTGTACAACTTAATTACTTATTGACAGATTACTGGAGACAAAGCACTGGAAAAAATTGATTAATTGTGTCTTCCAAATGGAGTCAATAATCAGGCAGAATGTAGGCAAGGAAAAAGCTGATGCCAGCAAAAAACTACAAAAACTACCCAAACAAAATATTCCTTACCATGGGTGGAAAACAAGCTATCAAAACAATGGGCCCAGAAGTGTCAGCTCAGATTCTGGGGCTCTGCATTACCTGAATTACTCCTATAATGTTACATAGCTCTGTTCTTGATATCCAGCATGCACGAGTCTACGCTGTCAAACCGCATGTTGCGGCGGCGCAGTGGTTAGCACTGCTGCCTCATAGTGCCAGGGACCTGGGTTCAATTCTGGCCCCGGGTGACAATTTATATGGAGCTTGCACATTCTCTCCATGTCTGCATGAATTTCCTCTGGGTGCTCCAGTTTCCTCCCACAGTCCACAGATGTATGGGTTAGATTGATTGGCCATGCTAAATTGCCCGTTAGTGTCAGGAGGATTAGGATGATAAATATGTGGGATTACAGGGCTGGGACATGGATGGGACTGTTGTCGGTGCAGGCTCGAAGGGCTGAATGGCCTCCTTCTGTGCTGTAAATTCTGTAATTCTGTGGTCTTATCCTGGTGTTCCTCTCTTTCTGATGTTTCCTTTCGTTATCTGGGTACGTGGGGTGCTGATATGGGCTATGACTTGTTAAACTTAGTCCAACAGGGTTTCCTTCATCCTATTGAGAGGTAGAGGTTATTATCTCCCTGAGGTATCCCATCTGTGGATTCCTTGACAATTCTCCTACTTCTGGTTGGTGGAGGGGTCTCCTTGGTGCAATATGGGTTAAATTTTCCAGTTGATGGTGGGGCTTGAGCAGCCTCTCCAGCTGTGGCTGGAGATGAGCAAGGTTTATTTTGTTGTGAGCCCAAGTGTGATGTGAGAACCCTCGGCTAATTGGCTTTTTTTTAATTGGTCTCAATATCTCTTACTTTCTTAGGTTGTTGAGGCAAGGGTAGCAGCTTTTTTGAAAAATTGTATTTGGAAGGTGAGAAGGGTATATTAAATTATTAAAGGAGGAGTAAGTAGTTTGTCCTCCCCTTAGATGCCCCACTTTGTGTTGGGGGGTGGGGGGGGGGAGATAGCTGGGTAATTCCTCCTGTTAAGGTTTAGGTTTCCCTATTGGCAGGTTTACTGTTATCTGTGGGACCCGAGGATAAGTTTAGATACCTGGGCTTTATCTATACTCTTTCCATGAGACTGTGTAGCTCCGTCCCTGTTATATTGTATGTGATGGTTTACACTGTCTTGCCATGTCTTGGGCTTTGGGTTGTATCCTAATGTTCCCCTCTTCCTGGGGTTTCCTTTCATTGTTCAGAGGTTCTTGGGGTTCTGTTTTAGGCTCCAATTGATTATATTTGACCCCACAGGGGTTCCCTTATGCTGAGAAGCTTAGTCCTTGTTATCCTGTTGGCAGAGGTGTGCACCATTGTTCCTTATGCTCATGGATTTATCCCGTTAAACTGATATCCCCCACTCTTCGTAATATCTTTCATTACCCATGTGAAGGAAGGTGCCGATTACAACAAATAGTAACTGATAATCTGAACCAATGGTATTTGCCTTTCAGCCCTTGACGTTGTGCTGAGCTTTGCACAAAATCAAAATCAAGATATCCCACTCCCTATTATTCTGGTGTACTCCATGTGCCTATCCAATAACCGATTGAAATATCCTAAAGTGTCTGACTCCACTATCACAGCAGGCAGTCCATTCCACACCCCAACCACTCTCTGAGTAAAGAAGCTACCTCAGACATCCCTTCTATATCTCCCACCATGAACCTTATAGTTATGCCTCCTAGTAACAGCTACATCCACCCGAGGAAATAGTCTCTGAACGTCCACTCTATCTATCCCCCTCATCATCTTTTAAACTTTGATTAAGTTGCCTCTCATCCTCCTCCACTCTAAAGAGAAAAGTTCCAGCGCCCTCAACCTTTCCTCATAAGACATACCCTTCAAACCAGGCAGCAACCTGGTAAATCTCCTCTGCACTCTCTCCAATACTTCCACATCCTTCTGTGTGTATATATGGAATGTTAATTATTCTGTGCTGTACTGGATTTTGGGTGTTTGTGCACTATTTGGTAATGTGGAAAATCTTAAATAAAAACATTTTAAAAAGAAAGAATTATAAGGTTATTGCAGATGCAGACAGATATAAGTGTTTCACTTTCCAGGTTTCTCTGCAGTCAGTCACATTAATAAGGATACTCAGTAAGGACAGGGTTCTATAAATTCTGAAGACATTGCCTGAAATTCTCTGGTCTCACATGCCTGCTGCCACTGCCAGCGAGAATGGAGAATTTGGTGCTTAGCCAAGTCTCCATTCACTGCAGCAGGACCACAGAACCCCAGCGGCAGGCAAGGTCGGAGAATTCCATCCGTTTTTCGTTACAGTCATATAGGTTTTAACTTGTCCTTGAACCTATATGCCAGTGCTGTTAATTTATCGGAGGAATCTAATCCTAAATTAATCTCATTCATTTGCATCAAACACATGTTCTAATTTGCATCAGTCACATGCAGAGAGATTAAAGAAACTGGGATTGTTCTTCTTGAAGAAGAAAGGTTGAAAGGGAGACCTAATTGTAATACTGAAAATTATGAAGGAGTTCAGATAGAGCAAGTAGGGAGAAACGCTTTCCTCTAGCAAGTAGTTCAATGACCAGAAGCCATTTACAATATTTTAATTATTTATAATAACATAACTAGAGGAGAATTATTTTCACACAGAGGATTGAAAAGCAGCCAGCATAAAATCAAGGACCCCACACACCCTGGACATACTCTCTTCCACCTTCTTCCGTCAGGAAAAAGATACAGAAGTCTGAGATCACGCACCAACTGATTCAAGAACAGCTTCTTCCCTGCTGCAATAACACTTTTTAATGGACCAACTTCATATTGAGTTAATCTTTCTCTACACCCTATCTGTGACTGCAACACTACATTCTGCACCATCTCCTTTCCTTCTCCCCTATGTACTGTATGAACGGTGTGCTTTGTCTGTATAGCGTGCAAGAAACAATACTTTTCACTGTATATGCAACATGCAACAATAAGAAATCAAATCAGCTCAAACCAAGGACTATTAATATCAGTAAAGCACTACCATTCAAATCCCAAAGAAACCTTCATAAAGAAAACTAAGTTGTAGTCATGTGGAGTGCGGGGTTAAACTGGATAGTTCTTTCAAAGAGTCAGCAAAGCTACAATGTGCCAAATTGCCTCCTTTTTATACTGTAGAGGTCTATCATTCTGATCTCAACTCTATGTATATTATCAGCAGACAGTTAATGCTGAATTATTGCGAAATAACTAGCTGTCTTTGTAACTCCTTAGTTTATTATTAATTAACACTCTATGCTAATTATTTTCATTTGCACTGCTTAAGTGTAAGTTGTTTTCACTATGATTTTAAAGTTAATAAATCATTGTTGGCACAACACTTCATTGTCTAACTTCTTTGACGATTGGCAAGGAAGGGTTAATTTGTTCATTTTGGAGTCGCTAGTGTAGATCCTGTCGGGGGAATGGTTGGTAGGATAAATACTAATATAACGTCAGCTGGTTGATGTAAACCAATTTGTTAATTCATCACCGTGCTTGTCAGTCTCTTGAAACAATGATAACATCTGCAATGTTTCTTCTCCCTCTCCTGTTTGTGCTGCTTCTTGGCAGCAGAATCTATGCAACATGATGGCTGATCTGCTTTAGGGGAAAACCTATATTTTATGTTGGTCCCTTTAAGATTTAGTTTCTCCGGGAGATGATTTCTGGTCAAACACTTTGCTTCCTGTAACTAATTATGTAGCCAACTGTCTGGGAGACAAACAATTTTTTTAAAAACTTGCTGCAGGAAACATCTCTTTCAAGCAGGGTGCATTTGCAATTCTGCGTGCTGTCTAATAGGTGAAAGAACATTGGTAATTGAAGGATTCTACTAACAGTGAGTTAAACTTCTGAACTTGAGAAGTTTGAGGGATGGTTCTATATATAAGACTGCAGAGTTAAAGAACATTAAAACCAGGAAAAGTGGCTATTTTAAAGATATTAGAAATGCCGGTGTTGAACTGAGAGTGTACAACTCTATAACAGTCAGAGGAGATAGCCCAAGAGGTACCAATAAGATTAGTTTTGGATTAGATTCCTTCAACAAATTAATAGCATTGGAGAGCTAGCTCATTGACAAGTTAAGGCCTATATACTTGTAAGTAATAACAGATGTTTCCACGTTGTCTTATATTTCTCATTCTAACTAAAGAGTATGTTTGTGATGGTGAGCCCATGTTCAGTGAACTTGGTGAGGGGGAGAAGAGCATTTAACATTTAATTTCCCCACATCTTCTTTCTCAGTGGTGCCCTTTCAGGCAGTGCAGTTGCTTCCAACTCCGGCATTAAAATCTCCCAGTAGAATAACTTGTCTTGTTTTGGGATGGCTGCCAGTTCAGGATTCAGTTCTGCATAAAAGAGCTCATTGGTTTAATCTGTAGAATCTAATGTGGAAACATAAATATTGATGATTGTGGTCCACTGGTTGCTAATAATTTGGAGGCATAGGTATATGAGCTGTTCGTTAATGCCAGTTGGAAGTTCTGTAAGTGTATAAGATCATGGAATCCCCATGATACAGAAGGAGGTCACTCAGCCCAGCAAGTCTGCACCGACAAGAATCCCACCAGGCCCTATCCCCACAGCCCCACATATTTACCCTACTAGTCCCCTGATAGAACATAGAAGAGTACAGCACAGTTCAGGCCTTTCAGCCCTTGACGTTGTGCTGAGCTTTGCACAAAATCAAAATCAAGATATCCCACTCCCTATTATTCTGGTGTACTCCATGTGCCTATCCAATAACCGATTGAAATATCCTAAAGTGTCCGACTCCACTATCACAGCAGGCAGTCCATTCCACACCCCAACCACTCTCTGAGTAAAGAAGCTACCTCAGACATCCCTTCTATATCTCCCACCATGAACCTTATAGTTATGCCTCCTAGTAACAGCTACTTCCACCCGAGGAAATAGTCTCTGAACGTCCACTCTATCTATCCCCCTCATCATCTTTTAAACTTTGATTAAGTTGCCTCTCATCCTCCTCCACTCTAAAGAGAAAAGTCCCAGCGCCCTCAACCTTTCCTCATAAGACATACCCTTCAAACCAGGCAGCAACCTGGTAAATCTCCTCTGCACTCTCTCCAATACTTCCACATCCTTCTTATAGTGAGGTAACCAGCATACAATATTCCAAATGTGGTCTCAGCAAGGTCCTGTACAATTGCAGCATAACCCCATGGCTCGTAAAATCAAACCCCTTGTTAATAAACGCTAACACACTATACGCCTTCACGGCTCTATCCACTTGAGTGGCAACCTTCAGAGATCTGTGGATATGAACCCCAAGATCTCTCTGTTCCTCCACAATCCTCAGAACCCTGCTGTTGACCCTGTAATCCGCATTCAAGTTTGTCCCACCAAAATGAATCACCTTACACTTATCAGGGTTAAACTTCATCGCCCATTTTTGGCCCAGCTCTGCATCCTATCGATGTCTCTTTGCAGCCTACGACAGCCTTCCACGTCACCCACTACTCCACCAATCTTGGTGTCATCAGTAAATTTACTAACCCACCCTTCAGGCCCCTCTTCCAAGTCATTGATAAAAATCACAAATAGCAGAGGACCCAGCACTGATCCCTGTGGTACACCACTGGTAACTGGTCTCCAGTCTGAAAATTTCCCATCCACCACCACCCCTTGTCTTCTATGAGATAGCCAGTTACTTATCCAATCGACCAAATTTTCCTCAATTCCATACCTCCTTACTTCCTTCATGAGCCGACCGTGGAGAACCTCATCAAACACCTTACTAAAATTCATGTATATGACATCAGCTGCCCTACTTTCATCGACACATTTAGTTACCTCCTCAAAGAATTCAATCAAATTTGTGAGGTAAGACTTACCTTTCACAAATCCGTGTTGACTATCCTGGATTAAGCTGCATCTTTCCAAATGATCATAAATCCTACCCCTCAGGACCTTTTCCGTTAACTTACCGACCACCAAATTAAGACTAACCAGCTTATAATTACCAGGGTCATTCCTATTACCTTTCTTGAACAGAGGAACAACATTCGCCATGCTCCAATCCTTTGACACTATCCCCGTGGACAGTGAGGACCCAAAGGTCAAAGCCAAAGGCTATGCAATCTCATTCCTTGCTTCCCAAAGAATCCTGGGATATATCCCATCTGGCCCAGGGGACTTATCGACCCTCAGATTTTTCAAAATTACGAATACATCTTCCCTCAGAATAAATACCTCCTCCAGCCTATCAGCCTGTATCACACTCTCATCCACAGAATCATGGCTCCTCTGCTTGGTGAACACTGAAGATATTAATCTTTGGACTGATTTTTATGCTGATCCTCCAACTCTGTGGATATGGTGATTCTCCTCTGGTTTGCCCATTGAGAAGAAAGTGTATCCTCCTCCTTCCTCTCTAGGCTGGCCTTCTGCAGGGAGTCATGTTTCACTGAAAGCAGCAACTTTGATGTTATATCGCACAAGCTTTCTTGAAGCTCTGGCAGTTCACCTTTCAGATCATTCCCTGTTTAGATTGTTCATGAGGATGAGCGCATTCCAGACCCAGAAATGCATGTATTTTATTGCTTGTGTGTGTTTTCAACTGCAAGCATGGTGGACCCATTCCGGTTTCTTGGTCAGGCCAATTTTGGACAATCTATGTTTGGGGCACCTTAGTCTATCCCTTCCTCAAACAAGATAAGCCTGGGTTGGGAAGTGTAGAAGGGGATAAAGAAACCCCTAGGATCTTAAAGACTGTTAAAACAAAGTAGACTAGTTTAGCGTAGGAATCCTTGTGGTACGTCACTGGTTACTTTCTTCTGTCACTAAAGCAGTCATCTGTCATCACCCTCTGTCTCCTTCTGCTAAGCCAATTATGAATCCACCTTATCAGATCATCCTGTATCCCATGTGCATTTGCCTTCTTAAGAAGGACTTTGTCAAAGGCTTTGCTAAAATCCATGTAAACTATATCAACTGCACTAACCTCATCTACACACTTTGTTACATGCTCAGATAATTTAATCAAATTTGTTAAGCATAACCTCCCTCTGCCTCTTCAAATGGAGATAGATTCTCTCCTTCAAAATCTTCTCCAGTTGTTTCCCAACCACAGACATGAGGCTTACTGATCTGTAATTCCCTGGCTTGTCTTTAAAATCTTTCTTAAATAGTGAGGCCACATTAACTGTTCTCCATTCCGCAGGCATCTCCCCAGTGGCCTGAGAGAAATTAAAAATTTGGGTCATAGCCGCTGCAATTTCCTCTCTCACCTCCCACAACAGCCTGGGATGCAATTCATCCAGATCTGGAGATTTGTCCAATTTTAAGTCCCCTTTTGCTGATAAGGGATAACTAGCAGGCACAGGAAAATGACTCCCTGTCTGTTCCCATGGTTTGCAGATGGTGAGGGCAATCCTTGAACCTACCGGATTTGCATAGGTAAGGTTGTTAGGCAATGAGGGGACGAACTTCTGGGTCAGGCTGATCAGTGAATTCCCAATTCTGCCAAAAGATAGAATGCTATTAGCCAAGGTAAATAATGTGCATTAATGTAATTGGATCATCCAGTTTGGAATTCAGGTTGGGCAGGAGAAATAAACATTTGAAAACATGTACCTGTTTTACATATGTACCGTAACATCAGAAAGAAGTTGGAATCCTCTGGCTGTCTCTCTCCCAATACGTATTGGCCACATAAAGAACATCTTTAACTGCAGGTGAATGCAGATGCTGGAGTCTGAAACAAAGATCTGACAAAGGGTCATCTAGATTTGAAACATGAGCTCAACTCTGTCTCCACAGATGCTGTCAAACCTGCTGAGATTTTCCAGCATTTTTCTGTTTTTGTCTTGAACTGCATACTGTCTTTTGCGAGTCTTTGTATTAATTGGGTTCAGCCCCTTGGAAAACCCCCAACAGGAAGGTGCAGAGAGGCTATGGGGAGTCCTAAAAGGAACTGCTCAGTTGTGGATTCTGCGCTGGCGAGCTACTTCTGTCCCAAAGAATTTACAATCAGAACTCACCAGCTACATGCAAATTTGCAACTAGAGACTCTGCCAACACCACTTATTCATTGCATTGCCATAGGGCTTTTTGGTGCCCCTAACAGAAGGCTGTGTACCTCATCTTTTGATATGAAGAAGTGGGTGCTCAGTCAACAATTGCATAATTTAATGGGCTGGCAATCTTTATCCAGTGTCTTGGTAACCTATCACAATGGGATAGTGTCAAATCCCACTGCAACTTTCATTCCATTCACAGCCGTTGATATGTGCATATGCATCATCCATCTGCCTGTTCAGCTTTGAGGATTTGAAGCATCTTTTCTAATAGAGGTTCACCCCTCTAAATCCTTTCAAATCGGTGTAGCAGGTTCACCTGTGAAGGCTTTAGCTGGGATGTTCTTAGTGGAAAGACAAGTTGTGAACAGTACCATAACAAGCTTCCATCCTTGCCACCTGAGGATCTGTACCTGTGAAAAGCTACTAATCAGCAGGACCCTTGAGCTCAAGTGTTGATGTCAGACAATTTATCAGGTCATATTTGGGCATATTGACTCCTGGGTATAGACTAGATGGTAAAAAGTACTTTTACAAGAATGTTAAGAGGATAAGTATTTGTCTGATGCCCTTAATGAATATTCTTTTTTTATTTGTGGAACATGGACATTGCTGGCTGGCCAGCATTTATTGCCCATCCCAAGTTGCCTGCGGGCAGTTGAGTGTCAACCACATTGCTATGGCTCCAGAGTCACATGTAGGCCAGACCAGGTAAGGACAAAGAACAAAGAAAATTACAGCATAAGAACAGGCCCTTCAGCCCTCCATGCCTGCACCGACCATGCTGCCCGACTTAACTAAAACCCCCTACTCTTCCAGGGACCATATCCTTCTATTCCCATCCTATTCATGTATTTGTCAGGTCGCCCCTTAAAATTTACCACCATATTGGCTTCTACTACCTACCCCAGCAACGAGTTCCAGGCACCCAGTACTCTCTGTGTAAAAAAATCTGTCTCGTACATCTCCTTTAAACCTTGCCCTTCACACCTTAAATCTGTGCCTCCTAGTAATTGACTCTTCCACCCTGGGAATAACCTTCTGACTATCCACTCTGTACATGTTCCTCATAATCTTGTAGACTTCTATCAGGTCACCCTTCAACCTCCCTCGTTCCAGTGAGAACAAACCAAGTTTCTCCAATCTCTCCTTATAGCTAATGCCCTCCATACCAGGCAACAACCTGGTAAATCTTTTCTGTCCCCTCTCCAAAGCCTCCACATACTTCTGGTAGTGTGGCGACCAGAATTGAACACTATATTCCAAGTGCGGCCTAAGGTTCTATAAAGCTGCAACATGACTTGTTAATTTTTAAACTCAATGCCCCAGCCGATGAAGCTAAGCATGCCTTATGCCTTCTTGGCTACCTTCTCCACCTGCATTGCCACTTTCAGTGACCAGTGTACGTGTACATCCAGATCCCTTTGCCTAGCAATACTCTTAAGGGTTCTGCCATTTACTGTATATTTCCTACCTGTATTAGACCTTCCAAAATGCATTACCTCACATTTGTCCAAATTAAACTCCATCTACCATCTCTCTGCCCAAGTCTCCAACTGATCTATATCCTGCTGTATCCTCTGATGGTTCTCATCGCTACCGTAAATCCATCAAGCTTTGTGTCATCTGCAAACTTACTAATCAAACCAGCAGATTTCTTTTCCTGAAGGACATTTGTAAACCAGATGGATTTTTCTGACATTCGACAATGGTTTTATGGTCATCATTAGATACTTAATTCCAGATACTTTTTATTGAATTCAAATTCCACCATCTGCTGTGACAAGATTTGAACCTGGGTTCCCAGAATGTGAGCTGAGTTTTGGATTAATTGTCTAATGATAATATCACTAGGCCATCGGTATTGATTCTACATGGGCCAACATGTTGAGATAACAGCTGAAATTATTGAACCATCCAAAATAATGACTGTACACCAGTGACAACACATCAAAAGTAATTCTTACAAGTTCTAATGAAATGTCAACAACCTTAAATGTTAACTCAATTTCTTCCTCCACAGATGTTGCCTAACCAGTTGAATATTTCCAGCTCTTTGTCTGAAATAATTAATTGCTTCTAAAGCACTTTGGAACATCTTGGTGTCATGAAGAATTCTTTCCTTGTTTATATCCTGACGGCAGGTCCAAGATTGTACTTCACTCTAGTCAAGGCTTGTTCTAATTTAAAGAAGCAACATTTGGGCTGTGCAATGTTCCAATTATGTTCCAGCTGGTTATGAACAATTGGCTGACTGCTCTAATTTACAACTGTTGTGTACCTGGGGAACTTTTGTTGTGGCAATACCCATGATAATGGACAACTGAAGCATATGCAGCCAGTTGAAGGAAACAAAGACTAACTTGATAATAACAACTCAGATGAAACAGAAAGAAGTATTTCTGGAAATACTGGGGCTAGTCATGCAGCTGGAATGATATAAAAGCATTCTACTGGTTACTCGTCTGACAAGATAACGTCACATTATGCAAAACCTGCTGGCTCAAATATTTTTCAGGTGCTTTCGGTCTGGGGATGTGATGTGCTGGAGATCAGAGATCCAAATATTATCCATCATGAAATGCCAGAATTTGTTTCAGTCCCAAATACCAAACCATGATACATCACAAAGAAGAATGTGTTCTTTTGGCCTGATCTTTGTTGACTTTGGAATGAAGCAGATTAAAATGCCTAGAGGCCCAAGGGGAAACTCCGATGATTCGCTTACTTTGTTCTCAAATCCTTTTGCACTTAGGTGAAGGTACACGATTTATCCCACCCCCTCCGGACAGCTCAGTTTACTGTGCCCTGTGTGACCTCAGGTAGCCTTTATGTTTACTCAGAAGATAAGAGGTTGAATTTTGAGTGGCAAGCTCTCATGCCCAATCTGACCTGCAGAGGTCAGAGTGTCCACTTGCATTTGTTGCCTTGCATGTAAATTGGAATCCTAATGCTAGTTCCTCAATGCAAAATTTATGAACAATTGTGCAAGCTCCACTTGCAAAAGTGCTGGCAGTTCTTGAGTAGCTCTGCTTAAAGTGCTTGCTCATAGCCACTCATGAAATGGACAAAAACCACCCCTTTATCTCGAGAAGTGAAGCAGTATTTACGTCCCACCCCTCAACTTTTCCTACCGTATTCATCCTGTTTTTTTATTCATTCATGGGCTGTGGGCTTGCTGGCTGGGCCAGCATTTATTATCCATCCCTAGCTGACCTTGACTGGATGATTTGCTAAGCCCATTTCAGAGGGCATTTAAGAGTTAACCTCACTGTGTAGGTCTGGAGTCACATGTAGGCCAGACCAGGTAAGGATAGCAGACTTCCTCCTGTAAAAGGACATTAGTGCACCAGGTGGGTTTTTAATGACAATCGACCATGATTTCATCGTCACCATTAGACTTTTGATTCCAGATTTTTATTGAATTCAAATTTCACCATTTACCATGGTAGGATTCGAACCCAGGTCCCCAAAGCATTACCCTGGGTCTCTGGATTACTAGTCGAGTGATATTACCTCTTTGCCACTATCTCCCCTAACAATATTGTTGGCCCTTTGAGTGAAAATGGATATTTATAGAAATATAAAGTCCCTACAGTGCAGAAGGAGGCCATTCAACCCATCGAGCCTGCACTGACCACAGTCCTACTCATGCCCTATCCTCGTAACCCCATGTATTTACTTTGCTGGTCCCCCTGTCGCTAAAGGGCAATTGAACATGGTCAATCAACCTAACCTGCACATCTTCAGAGTGTGGGAGGAAATCGGAGCACCCAGAGGAAATCCATACAGACAGGGGGAGAATGTGCAAACTCTGCACAGACAGTGACCCAAGGCTGGAATTGAACCCAGGTCCCTGTCACTGTGAGGCACCATTGTGCCACCATATCACATAAGTAAACAATAGTTCTTGATCATTAGTTAAAAAGCATAGTTACAATTGCTAGCAAATGTCAAAATATCTGAGTTTACAAATTAATTTATCATATCTTAAATGGTAGAACCATCTGGGAGGTTTGTGTTTATACATGAACTATTGACAGGTATGTGAAAACTGGATAAGATTTGGCTTCAAGAGCCAGTACTCATGCACCGTCTGTGAGGCAGCCTGCCTTTGAGTCTGAACAGGCAGTGGTGCAATTTTCCAGTTTCCTGCTGCATAATTTCAATATCACATCAAAAAGCTAAGAAGGGTTCTATGTATGCCATGTTCCACAAAACAGACATCAGAGGGTCAGTCAAAAACTACTTAACAGGGATTAGAAACATCTCTTATTCCACCCATGAAGGAAGCGGTTTCTTTCAAAGGAGACGCAATCTACTAATGAAAGCTGCCTCAGTAATTTGGCAAGGAAAGCTCACACTGAATATTGATCTTAAGGAAGGTCTTTCAACTTGAAAACAACTGTTTCACCATGATACCCTAAATGCTAAAGCATTGAAGATCAGCTTGTGCACCAGGACTGACACTTGCCTATGGCAGTAGCCATGCTGTTGTGAGAGTACTGCTTGTGGGTGGCACGGTGGCACAGTGTTTAGCACTGCTGCTTCACAGCACCGGTGACGCGGGTTCGATTCCTGGCTTGGGGTCACTATCTATGCAGAGGCTGCACATTCTCCCCGTGCTTGCGTGGGTTTCCTCTGAATGCTCTGGTTTCCTCCCACAGTCCAAAGATGTGCAGGTTAGGTTGATTGGCCATGCTAAAATTAACCTGCATTTTGTGGAGATGGGTTTTAGCGGGGCAGAAAAAGGGGTTCTGGGGATAGTGTGGGATTGTTGTCAGTGCAGGCTGAATGGGCCAAATGGCCTCCTTCTGTGCTGTAGGGATTCTATTGATACTTGCATGGGGTGCATCGCATGTTCTCGCATTAATCTACCGGAAAGTAAACTGTAGAATGTTTCAAAATCCCGGAGTCCATATCAATGCTTTCTTTCAAGGTTATTCAGTTGCTGTAATGGTGAATCCCTCAGTACGGAATGGCCTCAGTACATATATCATACATCAAATACGAGATGCTGTTGACAGTGCTATCAAATGGCGCTTACTCAGCAGTAACCTACTCACCAATGCTCAGTTTGGGTTCTGCCAAGACCACTCAACTCCAGACCGCATTCCAGCCTTGGTCCAAACATGGATGAAAAAGCTGAATTCCCAAGTTGAGATGAGTGACTGCTCTTGATTGAGTGGAGCAGCAAGGAGTCCCAGTAAAATTGAAGTCAATGGGAATCATGGGAAACCTCTACTTTAGCTGGAATCATACCGAGCACAAGGGGCTGTGTTGTTGGAAGTCAATCATTCAGCCAGTCACATTGCGCAGGAGTTCCTCAGAGAAGAGAGTTGACCCACCATCTCCGACAACATCATCTATGATGTCCCTGCAAAATCAGCTCAGAAATGGGGATGTTTGTGGATTCCATGGTGTTCAGTTCCGTTCATAACTCCTCAGATTTGAAGCACACATTCAGAAAAACATGGACGCCTTCCAGACTTAGGTTGATGAGTAGCAAGTAACATTCACAGCCATACAAGTGACAGGCAATGACTGTTTCCGACAAGAAAGATCGAATCACCTCCCCTTGACAATCCATGGTATTATCATCATTGAATACTCTACCACCAACAACCTGGGATCACTGTTGACCAGAAAATTAATTGGAGCAGGTATGTTTACAAGAGCAGACTAGAGACTGGGAATTGTGCAGAGAGTAACTCACAACCTGACCAATGTTTGATTTAAGATGCGCAGGTGAACGTCATACAGGAATTTTGAATCTGCTGTGTGTGGAATGACCAGGCCATGCACAATCAATGCTCAACTTAAGATGCACGCATGCAGCAATCTCAAAGGGACTGTGCAGTACAACAGCAAACAGAGGGGATCATTACTTCCGACTCTGATTGCTGTGTTTATTTTTGTGATTGTGTTTAATTGGATTCAAGTAAGGGCCATTAACTCAGGCATCTATACAAATAAACTGGGTCTGGGTTTAGGAGATACATATTTGTAACTGTGTCACCATGCCACCCTCACAGCGCTCTGAGAGAAAGAAATTCTCCTCATCTCTGATTTAAACGAATGACCCCTTATTTTTGAAAAGTGACCCCTTGGAAAAGAAACCTATGGAACCTTGGAAAAGAAACCTCTCCAACCTATCAATACTCCTCAGGATCTTAAAGGTTTCAGTCAAGTTGCCTCTTACTCTTCTAAACTTTAGTGGACACAAACCTAGCCTCTCCAACCTTCCCTCTTAAATCAACCCACCAGTTACTGGAATTTGTCTAGTAAACCGTCACTGAACTGCTTTTAACACATTTATGGCTGGAATTCTCTGCCCCACTACCGCTCCCAGCAAGAAGAGAACCAAACTTCCATTCATGGAACTGGAGGATCTCCTCTGCGGGCGAAGTCAAAGAATTCCGGCCTGTATCTTTCCTTAAATAAGGAGACCAGGACTGATCACAATACTGTGGTCTCACCAATGCCATGCACAAATGAAACATAACCTCTCTACTTTTATAATCAATTTCCCTCATAATAAATAATAACATTCTGTTAGCTTTCCTAATTAGTCGCTGCACCTGTACACCAGCCTTTTGTAATTCATGCACTAGGACACCCAGATCCCTCTGCACTTCAGAACTCTGCAATCTCTCACCATTTAAATATTAAATTTCTTTTTCATTCTTCCTGCCCAAATGGACAATTTCACATTGGCCCACATTATACTTCATTTGCCAGATTTTTGCCCACTCACTCATCCTATCCATGTCCCTTTGTAGCCTCCTCATGTCCTCTTCACAATTTACTTTTCCACCATATCTTTGTATCATCAATAAATTTAGCAACCAGACCTTCAGTCCCTTCATCCAAGTCATTTATATAAATTGTGAGGACCCATCACTGATCCCTGCAGCACACCCCTCATCACGTTCTGCCAACATGAAGAAGATCCATTTATCCCAACTCTCTGTTTCCTGTTAGCTAACCAAACTTCAATCTATGCCAACCTGTTGCCCCCTATACCATGAGCTTTTATTTTATGCATTAGCCTTGTCAAATGCCAACAACTTTTCATCTGAAAAGTCATCAATCTGAAATATTAACTCTGGCAGGAATTTTATCGCCTCGTCCACCCCAGAATCAGGGCAGGTGAGGCCCACGGGCAAGATTTTATGAGCCTCGCCTGAGCGAAGTCGTAAAATCCCAGCCTTTGTCTCTCATTACTCTAGTAAATCTCCTTTGCAGTCTGTCTGCTCTCTCTCTCTCAACACATGGTGCCCAGAATTGAACACAATATTCCAGCATGCTCATCAGAACTTAGAATCATTGAGTCGACCATACGGTTCACATGAAGGATTTCTCTATTGCCAGCTGAGCATGGGAAGCTCCACCACATGACATCCCAAACTTAGATATAAAGACAATCTGAAAGCCAATCGCAGAGCTTGCAAGCTTTGGACAGAGCAAATGTAGAGGTCTCTGTCAGTGAGTGATTTGGACATTTGAGGAGAACATTTGTGTCATCAGGGAAAGTGGCAACTGTGCAAAGCCATTCACCCCTCCAACATCCTTCCTTCATGTGCAGTATATGAACTCAGTTAAACAAATGATGATTAGGCCTAATGTCACACATGAGACAATATCAACCTGGGCTGTAAACCTTATTTGTTTGCTGAAGATCCACGCGTCAAAATTTTGGGAAAATCCATCATCAACTCCAGCCGAGGCCTGACCAATGATACGTTAAAATTTATTTTGCATTTTTTTTATTTTACTGCAAATATAGCACATTTCCCGTGTAACTGGGAATATTTTTGACTCATGCCAATGCATCTGTTAACTTCTTTTGTATTGCTGTCACTAAACATTGGCTTAGAAGTATAAATGCCCAATAGCAAAAAGAAAGACAAAGTAACAAATACCACAAAAAGGATTTCTGAAGCATTTTGTCTCCTTGTACTTCATATATGTCGCCCAAGGGGTTACTGCATGCAGCGTTTCTGCTCTGCACGCCCAGGTGCAGTTTCAAATGAAATCCCACAACTGACATAACACTTCAGAAAGAAACTTAATGGAACTGTAAGAAATCAAAGTGCACAAAAACTAACTGGTGAATCAGTGGCCTTAATTGCTCACAGAAAAAACACTTTCATGATTGTAAAGCCCATTACTTGATCTCATGATTATGTGTATTTAATAAATTATGCAGCATATATCCCATTCCTATAAAATGAATTATATTAAAATAGAAAACAGTAGATTCAAGTGTCCTATAAGACCATAAGAGATAGGAGCAGAATTAGGCCACTCGACCCATCGGATCTGCTCTGCCATTCAACCATGGCTGATATTTTTCTCATCCCCATTCTCCTGCCTTTTCCCCATAACCCCTGATCCCCTTATTAATCAAGAACCTATCTATCTCTGTGTTAAAGACACTCAATGACCTGGCCTTCACAGCCTTCTGCAGCAAAGAATTCTACAGGTTCACCACTCTCTGGCTGAAGAAATTCCTCCCCATCTCTGTTTTAAAGGATCGTTCCTTTAGTCTGAGGTTGTGCCCTCTGGTTCTCGTTTTTCCTATTAGTGGAAACATCCTCTCTACGTCTACTCTATCCAGGCCTCACGGTATCCTGTAAATTCAATTACATCCCCTCTCATCCTTCTAAACTCCCAACGAGTGCAAACCCAGAGTCCTCAACCATTCCTCATATGACAAGCTCTTCATTCCAGAGATCATTCTTGTGAACCTCCACTGGACCCTTTCCAAGACCAGCATATCCTTCCTTAGATATGGGGCCCAAAACTGCTCACAATATTCCAAATGGGGTCTGACCAGAGCCTTATGCAGCCTCAGAAGTATTCCAGCCCTCTCACCATGAATGCTAACTTTGCATTTGCCTTCCTAACTGCCTTAATATTAAAGGTTCTTTCCCCTTTAAAAATGGTTACCGGTTACATGTAACTTGAATTTTTTGTGTGGGCTTGTTCTCTGACACCCAAAAAACAGGCAAATCAGCATGATTGCTGAATGAACAGCATTCAGCTTGCTGTTGCTGGATGTGTCTAGAGTAGGGAAGATGAATGAATTTCTGCAACTTTGTGAGCACCATATTTTCCTGGTTAATGTTCCCTACAATATCTTTGAGTGCTTGGAAGAAGAAACTTTTTTGCTTTCCGAACAGTAACAAACATCCATATTTAAGTAAGATTTAAGTACCATGTCTTCCTTAGAATTGAACCTTGCCCAACTGCACATGTTATTTCTTGGATAAAGTCCAGATTTGCTCCATCCATGAGTAGACTTCAGTCTCAGCTGATTAACAATGGATGGTAATGGTCATGAATTCCCCATAAGAACCTAAGAAATAGGAGCAGGAGTCGGCCATCTAGCCCTTCGAACCTGCCCCACCATTCAATAAGATCATGGCTGATCTGAAGTGGATCAGTTCCACTTTCCCGCTCTCTCCCCATAACCCTTAATCCCCTTGTCTATCAAAAACCTATCAACCCGTGACTTAAATATATTCAGCCAGGTAGCTTCCACCACTTCAACGGGCAAAGAATTCCAGCGATTCACCACCCTTTGAGTGAAGAAGTTCCTCCTCAACTCTGATCTAAACTGCCCCCCCTTATCTTGAGACTGTGCCCTCTCGTCCTGCTATCCTTTCTAAGTGGGAAGAATCTCTCTACCTCTATCCTATCCATGCCCTTCATTATCTTATACATCTCTATAAGATCTCCCTCATCCTTCTAAACTCCAACGAGTACAGACCCAGTCTATTTAGTCTCTCTTCATAGTCCAACCCCCTCATCTCCGGTATCAGTCTAGTGAACCTCCTCTGCACTCCCTCCAAGGCCAATATATCCTTCCGCAAGTGCGGCGACCAAAACTGCACACAGTACTCCAGCTGCGGCCTCACCAGTGCCCTGTACAGTTGCAGCAAGACCTCCCTACTTTTATATCCTTGATCTTCCTCATTTCAAAGATTAGTGTCCCAGGTTATACACTAGAGAAAGTATACATAACATCTTTAAATAGGAATGATCAAAGATAACATTTTACCGACATTCTCCAGCTGTTGCAGATATATCTCCTGGATCTCACATATTTAAAAGATCTTACTGACATGAAAAGATCATGATCTGGTTAAAAAGTCTGTAGCGAAAACATAAGGGTTTATGACATTATCAAGTGATCAGTGTCATTTCTAAGTACTTATTGACTCCATCTTAATAAATACATGCATATGTTGTCCAAAGCAAATGCCCTTTATTTAGAAAATGGGTCCCATATATAGTTCAGGTGCCCAGGTGGTGGTCTGGGACGCTGGGATATGGACGGTCACTAAATCACAGGAAGCCAGTTTGGGACCACTTCTCAAGGCATCCTACCAACTGGATCTTTTCCCATCAGTGATCTGTGACCCAGATTCGTTGCCCATTCCAAGGAAGCCAATTTGACTAATTTTAGGCCCAATTAAGGAATAAATGCTGCTGGCATTTTTCTATAGTAGGGCAACACCCACAACCCCCCCCTCCCTCCTCCACCATGTTAGGAGGTTGCCTTCTTAATAGAGGCAACCTCCCTGCAGCAGCCTGAGACGCCATCAAAGCTAGAGGTTTAATGGCCCAAAGGGAAGCATGAGCACAGGGAATGTAGTCCCCAAGACCCCAAAGTTCTCCCAAGAAGGATTTCCCCTTTGACCCTTGCCCCCCTCCAAATGTTTCATTATTTTTCAGTTAACCCTCTGAGGCTCGAGGTCTCCTGCCTGCCTCCCTCAGCCATGACCACCTCTCAAGTGTTGATGTTGAGGCTTCAGAACTGCCAGCCAATTAGCAGGCTGCCTGTGGTAAAATTGCTAAGCCAGTTCCAATGCAGGCAATTGCAGGATGGGAACTAGCAAGTGGCTGGGCAAAAACAGGGAAGTGGTCAGAAGTGGTGAGAAAATATAAAGAAAATGTTGTAGTCCAAGTCACCAAGTACAGCTGCTCTTTTGTAACTAGAGTTGGGATAGCAGTTTATTAATTCCAGGTATATGTTGCCACACCAAATCTCCTTTAACTCACTGCAATATCTTATTGCAATTTTTTTTACTTAGGAGCTGTAGTGCACAATCATATTATCATCTTTCATATTATTTATTGTTTTTAGAGGTAATTGAAAATGTTATTTTTATCTTTCTCTTTACAACACCATTAAATAGCCAAGTAGATTTCCTATCATGAATAGTAGGTGTCACAGGGGAGTTACAATATTATCACGTAATATTCAGAGGCAAATACAAGAATTCTCATTAATTAATTTTAAACTTGTTACTGGCACGCTGTCAAGAGGATAGAGGGTTAACGGGTTGATTGGCAACTTGCGACACAAAATCAGAATGTCAGTCTTCCCAAACAAACATGCTATATAAATTTCATATAATGTATAACCCAATACAAAAGATAACTGCTGAGGCATTTGCAACCATCTTTAGACAGAAATGTTCAATAGATGATCAATTCATCCCTTTTAAGGTCACTGCATCACAAAAGTCAGTCTTTAGCCAATTCAATTCATTGCATGTGATATCAAAATATTTTTGAGTGTACTGGATATGGCAAAGACTGTAGGTCTTGGCAACATCCCAGCTTGTGTTATAAAGATTGTTACACTCCTGTGTAACTGCAACATTGACACCTACACAACAATGTAAAAAAAGTGCCCATGTGGTATGTGCTGTCCACAAAAAAGCAGGACAAATCCAATCCCAGCAATTTCCACCCGATCACCTAACTCTCAATCACAAGCAAAGTGACGGAAGATATCATCAGTGATGCTACCAAGCAACACTTACTCAGAATTAACATGTTTGCTGGTGATTTGAGTCAGCCAAGACCACTTGCCTCTAGACCTCATTAAAACTTTGTTTAAAGTCACTATTTAAAAATAAAGGATTGCCCATTTAAAACACAGATGAGGAGAAATACTTTCTCTCAGTAGGTTGTGAGTCTTTGGAGCTCTCTTCCTCAAAAGGTGGTAGAGGTGGGAAGTAGCATAGTGGTCACTGGAGTAGTAATCCAGTGACCCTGGATATTGCTCTGAGGACCTGGATTTAAATACCACCGTGGCAGATGGTGACATTTGAATTCAATAAAAATTCAGAATAATAGTCTAATGATGACCATGAAACTATTGTTGATTGTCATAAAAACCTATCTGGTTCACTAATACCTTTTTGGGAAGGAAATCTGCCATCCTTACCTGGTCTGGCCAACATGTGACTCCAGATCCATAGCTTTGTGGTTGACTCTTAAGTGTTTTCGGGGATAGGTGGGAATGTGGAGCTGAGGTTATAATCAGAGCAGCCTTGATCAGATTGAATAGCGGAGCAGGTTCGAGGAGCTGAGTAGTCCACTCCTGTTTCTCAATTCATATGTTCATATACTCAGTACCACTTTCTCGAGGGCAGTTACAGATGAACATTAACTGTTGGCTTCAGTGCTAAATGAAATTAGATAACAAATCTTGTTCCGCTCCTTTCATAGCATCATAGAATCCCTACAGTGCAGAAGGAGGCCATTTGGCCCATCAAATCGAGTACCGACCACAATCTCACTCAGGCCATATCCCCTTAACCCCACGCGTTTACCCCAACTAGTCCCTCTGACACCAAGGGGCAATTTAATATGGCCAATCCATCTAACCTGCACATCTTTGAAATGTGGGAGGAAACTGGAACACCAGGAGGAAACCCACGCAGATGTAGTGAGAATAAGCAAACTCCACTCAGGCAGTGACCCAAGCTGGGAATCGAACCTGGGTCTCTGGCACTAGGTGGCAGCAGTGCTAACCACTGTGACACCATGCCGCCCTTTGCTGGTATTACTTCGCAACTGACCACATAGAGTGTTGTGAGATTATCCTGTATTGCTTGAAGGTGCTTGAATTCCCCTGGCTTTCTTACTCAAATTAGATCATAAAGATCTAAAATTCAGTGGCCTGGATATTGGAACAAAAATAAAGTTGAGGACAACTGAGTTCAGTTGTGAAGTGTAAGTTGGACAGCAATCTCTGTTGAATTTTTCTACACAATTAAAGGCCAAAATCAGGAAGTTAGTATCACATGCCCTGTTCTTCCAGATGCTTTGCTATACTGATATCCATTGCAGAAATTCACCATTGAAACATATGGATTGAATTTTCTATATCCACTAAGTACCACTAAACAGACCAGAAAAAGTAGCTGGAGCAGTTAAGGCTCTGGGATTGTACCCAAAATTGAAATTCAGTGTTGGAAGTTCTGGTGGAGAGCTGTTGGATTTCACGAGACTGTTAAGTTCAAGTGAATTGACCTGAACGTGTGCTGGTTGTCGCAGAGACTTGAGCATTAGTTTATTAATCATGAAATAATGAAGCATTTCATCATTTTCTGTAGGTCTCCTCTGAAAAGCCCAATTTGGGGCCAGGATGGGTGTCTACAGAACTGGCATTTCATATTCTCATTGTTGGTGCTTAAGGGAACTTTTGCAACTGTGCCAGCTTTGGTGTTGCTCTAAACACATTCGTTATTCCAAGCTTGGCAAAGATAGTCTTCAAAGTTCACTGAACAAAATTTCAGTGCTTGCCTTCAAAAGGATCTGTTGGCTGCAGTGTTTTCCCAAGAGAGAAAGTCTGTGATGCAGAAGTTTGTAAGGCTCTTTTTTCTGACAATTTGTGGGGAAACACATACTAATCTCTCCATTCCTGGTTTTAATTAAGGGAATAGTCTTTCCTGTTTCCTCCATTTACTTTGATAATGGATTCTTTGAAATGTTAACATGCAATCTGACAAACAGTTCCACTTTTTAATTATGATCAAATGTGCAGTCAAATTTGGGCATGATGTGGAGATGCCAGTGTTGGACACAGTAAGAAATTTCACAACACCAGGTTAAAGTTCAACAGGTTTACTTGGAATCATGAGCTTTCGGAGTGCTGCTCCTTCATCAGGCGAGTGGAGGCGTAGGTTTCACAAACACGGCATATATAGACAAAGACACAATTGCAAGACAATGGTTGGAATGTGGGTCTCCTGCCTAGCGATGGTGTTTGTTCATCCATTGGAATCACCAGGCAGCAGTGTTCCCTTCCAGTCAGGGAACACGTCAACAGTCAAGGGCATTCAGCCTCCGATTTTTGGGTAAGCGTTCTCCAAGGCAGCCTTCAGGACACATGACAATGCAGAATCACCGAGCAAAAACTGAGAGCCAAGTTTCGCATGCATGAGGAAGGCCTCAACCTGGATCTTGGGCTCATGTCACACTGCATGTAACACCCACCACTTGGCCTGAACTTGCAAAATCCTACTAATGGTCCTGACTTGAGACAATTCACACCTCTTTAACCTGTAATTATCTCTCTCTCCACTTGCACTGTCTGTACCTGTAAAGACTTGATTACCTGGAAAGACTTACCTGCATTCTAACCATTTTCTTGCAATTGTGACGTGATTCCAGATAAACCTGTTGGACTTTAATCTGGTGTGAGACTTCTTACTGTGTCAAATTTGGGCACACACAAGGAAAGCCAGCAATTTCTAACTATTACTTTTGGGTTTAGAAGGATGAGGGAGGATCTTATAGAGATGTATAAGATAATGAAGGGGATGGATAGGGTAGAGGTAGAGAGATTCTTCCCGCTTAGCAAGGACTAGAGAACACAGCCTCAAGATAAGGGGGGAGGCAGTTTAGATCAGAGTTGAGGAGGAACTTCTTCACTCAAAGGGTGGTGAATCTCTGGAATTCTCTGCTCATTGAAGTGGTGGAGACTACCTCGCTGAATATATTTAAGTCACGGGTAGATAGGTTTCTGATAGACAGAGGAATTAAGGGTTATGGGGAGAAAGCAGGAAAGTGGAACTGATCCACTCCAGATCAGCCATGATCTTATTGAATGGCGGGGCAGGCTTGAAGGGCTAGATGGCCTACTCCTGCTCCTATTTCTTATGTTCTTATGTTCTTATGTACTTCATCCTGTGATGGATTCATTGGTCAAAGCTCGTATTTTTTGAGAAAGACCCTAATTGAAAAGGGAACTAGAGAAGGGAAACTGAGGATAGAAACTGACGTGTCAGAATTCTAAAGAAACTAAGGCTGAAACTGGAATGGAAATCAAGGCCACCTCGGAGAATGCTTACTCAAAAATACCCTTGACTGCTGAAGTGTTCCCCAACTGGAACCTCTGGGGAAACTGGAACTGATTAAAGGCTTATAAAAGGACACACAGACATTAGAGTCCAGTTGATGAGTCCAGTGGTACATTACAGGCAGGCTGAGAAAGATGGAGGCTGGATCCAGAATCTGATCATTGCTTCAGCTATTTCTGCTACTTGGAAATAACATTGATGGATTTGTGCCATCCAGAGATGAGGAAGTTCCACAGATATGAGTTTTTTTGCTGAAGACCGTACCCTTGGAAGCTGGGGATATTTTGTGTACTGCTGTTGGCTGGGAATCAGGCTACGTCCTGGAAGAAGAGGAGCTGAAATTTTTTGCAAGGGACGTAGAGTTTTGAAGGACTTTGCAACTGAGTTTGATGACTTTTGTGCTGAATGAACTGCTGAGCCAATTGGTAAGAACTGCCTTAGTTGTATCTGCCATTTAATGTGTAATTAATAGCTTATACTCAACTCCAATTTGCCTGTTCATTCATGTCTACTTTGGGTTTGAGAGTATAGGTGATTAACTAAGATAGTATTTAGTGTTTGTTTTGTTTGACTCATGTAAAATAAAAATTCTTGTTTCACACCATGGAATCTTGTGGTTTAATTTTTTTAGTAAATAACTGGGATTTTGTTTTTTTCTCTACTTAAAAGCAGCTACTGGCTTAAACCGAGATTGTAGTAATCTTCGAACATATAAAAACTATCAATGCTTTGATTTCCTGACTGTTCTTCAAAGGAAAATAAATCCTCCTAACACTTCTAATAGTCTTCAATCTTCTGTCCACTGCACCTTTACGAAAGCTACAGAAAAGGAACTCCATCAGCAACTGACTCAAAAAGCTATCATAAGGAATTATGCTGAGAATCCATGCTATGATGGGGTGACATGGCGGCACAGTGGTTAGCACTGCTGCCTCATTGTGCCAGGGATCCAGGTTCAATTGCCGCTATGGGTGACTGTGTGGAGTTTGCACATTCTCTCCGTGCCTGCATGGGTTTCCTCCGGGTGCTCCGATTTCCTCCCACAGTTCAAAGATGTGCCAGTTAAGTTGATTTGCCATGCTAAATCGCTCCTTAGTGTCAGGGGGATTAGCAGGGCAAATATGTGGGGTTACGTGAATAGGGCCTGGGTGGGATTATTGTTGGTGCTGGATCAATGGGCTGAATGGCCTCCTTCTGCACTGTTCTGCCTCCATGATTCTATGATATTGTTTGTGGAAAAGGTGTTTCAGCTTTGTTGGATTGATTTCAATTCCACTGAATAAATATTGTGCCATTCCGCCTTCAACTGTCCTTTTTGCTTTGATGTTCCCCCTTATCTATAAATAAATCTGATGAAATAATCTAGCCTGTACATAATTGTTTCAGTGAGTTTGCATGTATTCGAGGGAACTCCAGCAAACAATTCACTGTAATTTACAGTTAATGAGGTGCTTTGGGCTAGCCCCTAAAGAATACAGCCATGAATAGGTACTACAGTAGATTTAGTATTGTACCCAGAGCATCCAGGATTACAATCAGGTGGTCCAAGACATTTAGATTTTGGCCTCACTTAAATTTTGCCAGATATTTCATAAAATCATAGAATCCCTACAGTGCCATTTGGCCCATTGATCCTGCACCAACAACAATCCCACCCAGGCCCTATCTGCTTAACCCCATGTTTTAGCCTGCCAATCCCCCTACACTAAGAGTTAATTTAGCAAGGTCATTCCTGGACACGCGTACTTTGTTTGAATAGAGGGGAGTACGGTAGGATGAGAGAAGAATTGGCGAATGTTGACTGGGGGAGCACGTTGGAGGGAGGGTCTGCTGAGGAGCAGTGTAGGATCTTTAAGGAGATCTTTCTTGGTGCTCAGCGGAAATTTATTCCGATGGTCAAAAAGGACAGTAGGAGGAGAGGTAATAAGCCGTGGATAACGAAGGAGGTGAAGGAAAGTGTTAAATTAAAAGCGGAGGAATTTAGAGTAGCTAAGAGTAGTGGGCGAGAAGAGGATTGGGAGAGGTTTAAATGTCAACAAAGATTGACAAAGAAGTTGATAAAGAAGGGTAGGAGAAACTATGAAGCTGGGCTAGCGCTAGGGGATGGGGATATGGCTAAGGTATTGAATAACTTTTTTGTTTCTGTCTTCACGGAGAAGGACGTGAATAATTTGCCGGGTGTTAGTGATGGAAAGGTGGTAGGACTGGAGGGTCTTAATGACATTACTGTTACTAGAGAGGCGGTGCTCGACAGACTGGAGGGGCTGATTGTGGACAAGTCCCCAGGACCAGATGGAATGCATCCGAGGGTTCTGAAAGAAATGGCGGAGGTGATAGTGGATGCCTTGGTGGTTATTTTCCAGACGTCGCTGGATTCCGGGGAAGTGCCGGAAGATTGGAAAACGGCTAATGTTACGCCGTTGTTTAAGAAGGGTGCCAGGCAAAAGGTGGGGAATTATAGGCCGGTTAGTTTAACATCTGTGGTAGGTAAAATGTTAGAATCCGTCATTAAGGAGGAAATTGCGAGGCATCTTGAAGGCAATTGCTTGATAGAGCGGACACAGCATGGTTTCATTAAAGGGAAGTCGTGTCTGACAAATTTACTGGAGTTCTATAAGGATGTGTCTAGGGCGGTGGATAGAGGAGAGCCGGTGGATGTGGTCTTTCTGGATTTTCAGAAGGCGTTTGACAAAGTACCTCACAAGAGGTTATTGCAGAAGGTCGAGGGACATGGAGTTGGGGGTAGGGTGTTAGCGTGGATAGAGGATTGGTTGTCAAATAGGAGGCAGAGAGTGGGGGTCAACGGGTGCTATTCGGATTGGCGGATGGTGACTAGTGGAGTGCCCCAGGGGTCGGTGCTGGGGCCTCAGCTTTTTACCATTTATATAGATGATCTGGAGGAGGGAACCGAGTGTAGGGTGTCGAAATTTGCTGATGACACCAAAATTGGGGGAACGGCAAATTGTGCGGAGGGTGTGGAGAGTCTGCAGAAGGATCTAGATAGGCTGGGCGAATGGGCCAGGAAATGGCAAATGGAATTTAATGTTGGCAAGTGTGAGGTGGTCCACTTTGGTAGGAATAATGGTAGGAAGGACTATTACTTACGGGGCGAAAAACTGCAGCAGGCGACGGTGCAGAGGGACCTCGGGGTCCTTGTGCATGAGTCGCAAAAACCCAGCTTGCAGGTGCAGCAGGTGGTCAGGAAGGCGAATGGGATGCTGGCCTTCATAGCGAGGGGGATTGAATATAAAAGTAGGGAGGTCTTGCTGCAGCTGTATAGGGCATTGGTGAGGCCGCAGCTGGAGTACTGTGTGCAGTTTTGGGCGCCGCACCTGCGCAAAGATATTTTGGCCTTGGAGGGAGTGCAGAGGAGGTTTACTAGGCTGATACCGGAGTTGAGGGGGTTGAGCTATGAGGAGAGGCTGAATAAACTAGGCTTGTACTCATTGGAGTTTAGAAGAATGAGGGGAGATCTCATTGAGACGTATAAGATGATGAATGGGATGGATAGGATAGAGGTGGAGAGACACTTCCTGCTCAAAAAAGACAGTAGGACTAGGGGGCACAGCCTCAAGATAAAGGGGGGGCAGTTTAGAACGGAGTTGAGGAGGAACTTCTTCACTCAGAGAGTGGTGAATCTCTGGAATTCCCCGTTGAAGTGGTGGAGGCTGCCTCACTAAATATTTTTAAGACGCAGGTTGATGGGTTTTTGATAAGAGAGGGGATTAAGGGTTATGGGGAGAGGGCGGGAAGGTGGAACTGAGCCATGACAGATCAGCCATGATCTTATTGAATGGCGGGGCAGGCTCGAAGGGCTAGATGGCCTACTCCTGCTCCTTTTTTTATGTTCTTATGTTCAATCAACCTGACCTGCACAAAAATTTCATAACTCAGCATTTGGAAGGCAGTGATCTAATCAGATAAAGTAAGCATGGATTTACAATAGGGAAATCATGCTTGATGAATCTATTATAATTCTTTGAGGATGTAACTAGTAGAGTTGACCGAGGAGACCCAGTGGATGTGGTTAATATAGACTTTCAGAAGGCTTCCAATATAACACATTACTATGTAAAGTTAAAGCACGTGGGATTGCAGGTAATGTTTTGAGGTGGATAGAAAGCTGGTTAGCAGATAGGAACAAACAGTTGGCATAAATTGGTCTTTTTCTGACTGGCAGTCAGTGACTAATGGGTTCCGTAGGGATCTGTGCTAAAATTCCAACTGTTCACATTATATATTAATGATTTGGAAGAGGGAACTGAATGTATTATCTCCAAATTTGCAAATGATACAAAGTTGGGTGGGAGGGTGAGATGTGAGGAGGACGCAGAGATGCTTCAGTATGATTTGGATAGGCCGAGTGTGTGGGCACTTGCATGGCAAATGCAGTATAATGTGGATAAATGTGAGGTTTTCTACTTTGGTAGCAATAATAGGAAGACAGATTATTATTTGAATGGCTGTAAATTGAGAGAGATGGATGCTCAATGAGACCTTGGAATCTTTGTGCATCAGTTGCTGAAAGAAAACATCCAGGTACAGCAGACTGTAGAGAAGACAAGTTTGACTGCTTACCTATTCATGATGAAAAATTAGAATTTAATAGTCAGATTGTAGGTTAACATTTCAAACAATCTATCTTCAAAGTAAATGGAGTAAACAGGAAAGACTGTTCCTTCTTTAAAACCGGGAAATGGAGACCCTAGTTTGTGTTTTCTTGCAGATTAATAAAAAAGAACCTTGCAAACTTCTACATGGTAGACCACATGGAAAGAAACACTGAAAGTTGGTTCAATGTGATCTCTGCCCAACTCACAGCATCCAATGTACCTCAAGAAAGACTAGAAGTGGTGTGGTTGCAGAAGTTCCCCCAGGCATCAACATGTGTTAGGGGACAGCCAGTCCTGTGGGTGTTCAAGTCCATCCCCTATTGAGCTGTAATAATGACAAAACCCACAGAAAATGATGCAACAAATAGGCATTTCACGACTTGTCTTTTTAATTTGTTTTGTAGGATTTGAACATCACTGGCTAGGCCAGCATTTATTGCCCATCCGTATTTGCCCTTCAAAAGATTGTGGTGAGCTGCCTTCTTAAACCACTGCAGTCCCTGAGGTATAGGTACACACACTGTGCTATTAGGGAGGGAATTCCAGGATTTTGACTCAGCAACAGTAAAGGAACAATGATATATTTCCAAGTTAGGATGGTGAGTGACTTGGAGGGGACCTCCAGGTGGTAGTGTTCCCCGTTATCTGCTGCTGTTGTCCTTCTAGACAGTCACAATCATGGGTTTGGAAGGTGCTGCCTAAGGAACGTTGATTTGCTCTGGCACTGCATCTTGTAGATGGTATACACACTGCTGCCTCTGTTTGTCAGTGTTGGAGGGACTTAATGTTTGCGGATGGAATAGCAATCAAGTGGGTGGGGTTGTCCTTGATGATGTCCAGCTTTTTCTGTGTTAGTGGAGGTGCACTCACACAAGCAAGAAGAGAGTATTCCATTACAGGACTGACTTGTACCTTGTGGATGGTTGAGAGTCTTTGTGGTGGGTGGTGTGGGGGGGGCACAGGCAGAGGGTGGCAGCAGCAGGAGGTAGTTACCCACAGGTTCCTAGCCTTTGACCTGCTCTGGTACCCACAGTATTCATAAGGCAGTAATGTTCACGAGACAGCAAGCCCCCTCCCCTTGCACACATTATGGTTAGTTCACTTTCAACATAACAGTCTCGTAAAATCCACCAGGTCTTCCAGCTCTGAATTCAAATTTTGGGGACAGCCCCCAGAACCTTTCCTCCTCTAGCTCTGGGTTCCAGGTTTGGCCAATGAAGTGATTCTTGAGGCGGAGTTTACATATGTGTGTGTCTCTGTATGTTCCAGAGCGTGTTGATTTCAGTCCCACTGTGGAAACACGTGGCGCTGTTGAGACCAAGGCAGACAAGCGCCTTCTCTCTTTCTCCCAGTCTGTGACTCATTCACAGGTTATTTATAGCCCTTTTGGTCGGGGATTCAGTCCGAGCTTTCGGGAGCAGTAGTGAGGATGGAGACGCCAGACCGCTGGAAGATTTGTTTGTGTCTTTTTGTTACAGTGCTCAGCCCTTCTCTTGGTAGGAGCAGTTGCTATGAATGTTTGTGGGCGCATTTGTTGTGGGCAAACTGGTTATTTGCATGCGTACAGTATTTGTTTTGTTTTCCCCCTCCCTCTTAACCTTTTCGCAATTTAATTATCTTCAGATGTCGACTTCGGTTCGTTCAGCACAGGGTGGTGGTTCAGTCTTCGGCAGATTAATGCGAACGAGCCTTTAGTTTTTCTTTCCTTTGTAATTAAAGGGCAGTTTTTTTTTGCTGCTACTTCTTAAGGAACAGATTTCCCAAATTTCTTTTGGCAGGGCTTAGTTATATTTACCTACACCAGCGACATTTTTTTCGCCCAGTAAAATGGATAACACTTCTTTGCAACACACACTCTCTTCGGAAGGGGGTTGGGGGGGGGGGGCAATGGTTAAACTGTAACACTTTCAGAGAGAGTTTATTATGCGGGGATCGCGCGAATGAGTGTAACGACTCTGAGTAACTGGCAGGCGTTTGTGTCCAAGTCCGGAAATCTCTTTAGAATTTGGTTTGTGTCTCAATTGCTTCAGCGTTTGGGAATATGTGACTCCGCTAAAGGTCAGATCGCGTTTAATTTATTGTAAGTGGGGAAGTTGAACGTGATTGCCATCTCCCACTGGTCAGAACTGACCTTATTGTAACCAGCACTGTTGCTATTATCAGCCCTTTCCATTTCAGATAGCAGGATACGAGAACTCGCTTTCCCCATGCAAACTTTTCCCCTTTTTTTAAGGAGGGACAATGTCCTAATAATTGGACCCATTTAGCTGTTTTTTTCTGATTTGGCAGGATGCTTTTAAGGATATGGGGGGGGCGGAACCACTGTGAAACAGAGTCTGGTTTCTTTCATGCTGTACTGGCCTTTATTCTCTAAGCGTTTAATTTTCTTAATTGAAGTCAGCTCAATTGGTGAGCACCCAGTTGAGAATCGGTAAAAATTTTTAAAAGTAGTTCTAGCATTCAAGTGGGGGAAAATAAATTTGACTCCAGTAACTTCGAACTGCAGGGAGTTTGGAAGGGCATCACAGATCAGACACTTTGTTAAGAACATTCATTGGCTGCTGGCATAGCAAACACAAATGCAGTGGTTTTACCGGACGAGGTATCTGAAATAGTAAATGGCAGACAATCTTGGGGATTTAAAACAAAATGGTAATTGTTGGAGGAAGCTAGTACCCACTGACATCTCAGCCCCTAACATTGTGTTCAAGATTTAAGAGTAAGAGTTTGAACCAACAGTCATAGGTTGCAGAAAGTGAGCCCACGAACTGGGCAAGTTTTTTTTTTGTTTATTCGTCAACCCTAAAATACTTGTACATGTGGATGGTGAGAAATACTCGGACTATCTAAATAAGAGTTTGATTTTGTTAAACGTTGGAATTATTTGTTTAGGATATCTTATGTGCAGTTTGCCCTTGAAAGCACTGCAGTATTTGTATGGAGTGATACAATCAGTCACGTGGGAATGTCATTCCATTACTGACAGGTTCTCCCTGTGTTAGCATGGTAAAAAATGGAATGGGAAAATTATGCCTCTTGTTTTGTCAGTTGTAACAATTTGCTGCCGTCTACCAGGATAGCAGTGTTTCAAGCTTTTCAAAATAATTGTAAATAAATCTTTGACTTCTGAGAATAATGTATCTCAAGATAAGGATCCAGCACAACAATGCACTTTTAATGGATAATCCAAGCTATAAGGATTAGTTTCGAACTGGTTACGTATATGTGATCTGTGTAGTTGGAACTGTGACATC
Source organism: Carcharhinus amblyrhynchos (assembly GCF_965287045.1). Classification (NCBI taxonomy): domain Eukaryota; kingdom Metazoa; phylum Chordata; class Chondrichthyes; order Carcharhiniformes; family Carcharhinidae; genus Carcharhinus; species Carcharhinus amblyrhynchos. The sequence continues at coordinate 32,345,234 of NC_137332.1, read as the reverse complement.
CTTGTTTGGGAACTGGCTGAATGTTTTACAAGGCTGAAGTGAATATAACACCATGCAATTAACATTAACCATCCAATCCCGTAATGGTGCTTTTAATACTGAGACACTACTTTGTAATAATGATGCAATTCCTGTCTTAGTCCAGCTGTAACATTGATATCTATCAAACAAATTAGAAACTTGCCCAAGCGGATCTATTCTACAAGAAGGACAAATCCAGTCCAAACAAAAACTGCCTGACCAGTGAAGTGATGGAAGAGGCCATTCACAATTGCCATAAGGGGCACTTAAATGGGCACTCACCTGGTGAAGGAGCAGCACTCTGAAAGCTCAAGATTCCAGTTAAACCTGTTGGACTTTAACCTGCTGTTGTGAGACTTCTTATAGTGCCCACCTCAGTTCAATGCTGGCATCTCCACATCAAGGGGCACTTACTTAGGTCAGCACCTCTTGATTTACTCTTTCTTTACATCCTTGGTCCAAACATGAACTGGAATCCTCACCTAATGGAGGAGCCTGACACTCTGAACGCTAGTGCCAAATAAATCTGTTGGACTTTAACCTGGTGTTGTGAGACTTCTTACCAAATGTGAACAACAGAGCTCAATTCTAGAACTGAGATGAGAGTAACTTTTTTTGCGTCATGGCAGCATTCAACTGAATTTGGCATCAAGGACCCCTAGTAAAATTAAAACAAATGGAAATTAGGTGAAACCTCTGTTTTGGCAGGAGATGTATATAGCACAAAAAGAAGATTTTTGTGGTTGTAAGATATAGTCCAGGCATCATAGTTATCACAATTTGTGTGCTGTATACAGTTTTCTGCTCCACATTACAGGAAGGATAGCAAAGCAATTCTGAGGCTGTAACCTCTGCAGATGTTGCACAGCATGAGGAAATACAAATATGAAGAAATGTTTGGAGGGAGCTATTTTTGTTAGAGAAAAGACAATCGTGGTGATTTGACTTGTTAAACATGAAAGAATTAGCAAAGTAGATCGAAACAAATTGATTCCAGTGATTGAATAAGTGAATGCTCTAAACCAAAAGGAAATAAATGTAAATGATTCCTGACAAAGTGCTGGGGAAATTTGTTGCACAACCAGGATTAGTGATTGAAGCAGAGGTCAAGACAACATTCTAAATATTGGTTGTTGAAGATAAAGGGTGCAGGAACATGGCAAACACAGTCTTGTGAAGGTTAAACACCAACACAGGGCTAAATATTTGTTAATTCTCAGTGGTTTAATCTTTCTGCTTCTTATCTCCAACATATTGCCTACGATATCTATTGCTGTTTCACCTGACAACTATTGGAATAACCATCCATGCTTTTTCATCTCCACATCTGACTCCAGTGTCTTACAAAGATAAAATATTGTGGATTCCCAAAAAACTGAAACACGATGCTGGGCATATGCAGCAGATTGTGGCAGCATCTGGAGCGAGGAACAGAAGTAACATTTCATGTCTGTGATCTTTCATCAGAACCAGAAAAAGTTGGGTGTTCTAATTTCAATTCCTTCCGTGCCAGACTCCCCAGGTTATGCTCAAAATTGACTGTAAAAGATCCAGAGGTTTGCTGCCTCCTACATTCTAACTTGCACAAGACCTCACTCGCCTTTTCCTTTGTCTTTGCTATACATCACTTTTTGCAGGCTTCACAACCCTTGTTCTTACTCACAAATCCCTCAGCAGCCTTACTTCCTACTCTGTAATGGTTTATTTACTCTCCTGCTCAAGTCGTACAATGCTAGTCTACAAATGTTTCTCATTTCCTTATGCTCTACCAATAGTGCCACTTTTTTTTTCTGGGACACTCCCTCATGTGCGCACACCTCCGTTGGGCTACATTTCTTTGCAGCATTAAAACTTCTTGGGTGGTGCATTTGTCAGTCACTCCTAATGTCTGTTCTGTTTGATTAGACCCCAACTATGATATGGTTTTGGACATTTTGCTGCTTTGAAGGTGCTATGCTAATGTGTAGTGGTTCTGTAAAGCAATATAATTGAGTTCAGATACTCAGAATTTATAAGAATATTCAGTAGCAAATTCCAATCTATTGTCCCAACATGCCACCCTGTTGCTAAGGTTATGAATGTTGTCATTCATAAATAAATAGTAAAGTGGTTCAAAACCACAATTAAAAGTACTAGGATGAGTGTCTTTGGCTTTCTATGCATCTTTTGTAAAGTACTGTTTTGGCAGTTTGACTGCAGGTTCCTGAAGCACACCTGGGAACAGTGGGGAGAATTTTCTACAGCTGTTTCTTGCCTGTAAAGCAGGAGACAGGCAAGAGGTGGAATTGTTAATTGGTGGGCAGTGCAATGGGTGCTGAGCAAGTAGGAGGTATTTATTTCCAGTTTTGTAATGGGCTGGTCCTAGTATTTTTTCTCAGGCTTGAGTCGCCTAACTTGGACATACTTGAACAGTCTACTGCAATGCATGTGGCAACGTACTGTTTCAGTGTCTGCAGAGTTGTGAATTTAACCAAGTGATGTGCAGTCATTGGTGAACATTCCCACTTGAACAGTGAAACAGCTGAGGGTGGCTGGGATTGGAATACTTCTCTTGAGGAACTCCTGCATCAATGTCCTGAAGCTGAATGACGGCACCAATATCCACAGTCATCTTTCTTTCCCTGAGGAATTCTCCAGCCAACAGAAACTTTTTTTCCTGATTCTTTTTAGAATCCCTATAGTGCAGAAGGAGGCCATTTGGCCCATTGAGTCTGTACCAACCACAATCCCACCGTGATCCTACGTATTTCCCCTGCTAATCCCCTGACACTAGGGTCAATTTAGCATGGCCAATCCACTTAACCTGGATGTCTTTGGACTGTGGGGGGCACCCGGAGGAAATCCTTGTAGACGTGGGGAGAACGTGCCACATGGACAGTAACTCGAGGCTAGAATTGAACCCAGTTCTCCGGTGCTATGTGGCAGCAATGCTAACCACTATGCTACTTCATTAATACTAGGGACTTTGCCGTGTTCAGTGAAATGTTGACTTGATGTCATTAACAGTCAGTTTCGCTGAGCCTCTGGAATTTGGCTTTTGTCCATGTTTGGACCAAGGCTGTAATGAGGTCTGGAGTAGTGTGTCCTTGGTGGAACTCAAACCAAGCATCATTGAGCACCTTATTGGTAGGTAAGTGTTGTTTGACAGCACTTTGGAGGAAACCTTCCATCACAAGGCTGATGTGTTGGTATTTGGCCAGATTGGATTTGTCCTGGTTTTTGTGGACAGGATGTACCTGCTGAATTTTCCACATTGTTGGGTCGATGCCAGTGTTATAGGTGTATTGAATAGTGGTGCAGCTAGTTCTGGAACATAAATCTTTAGCACTACAGCTGGGCCCATAGATGCTGCTGGCCCTCTGCCATTTGCTTTTCAGGTAGAGTGAATAAAATTGGCTAAATTCTGGTATCTGATGGTGGGACCTCAGTGGAAGCCAAAGTAGGTTGTTCACTTGGCAATGGTTGCAAATACTTCAGCCTCATCTTGAGCCCTGATGTGGATATGCCGGCGTTGGACTGGGGTAAACACAGTAAAAAGTCTGACAACACCAGGTTTTCGTCCAGCCGATTTATTTGATCAAATAAATCGGTTGGACTAAAACCTGGTGTTATCAGACTTTTTACTGTGCTGGACTGAGCCATCTTTGAGGTTGGTTAGCCTTCTCCTCTTGTTAGCTGTTTAATTGTCCATTGTCATTCATGACTGAATTTATCTGGACTATAGCGCTTTCATCTGATTTTTGATTTGATTTATTATTGTCACATGTATTAGTACATCGTGAAAAGTATTATTCCTTGTGTGCTATACAGACAAAACATACCATTCGTAGAGAAGGAAACAGAGTACAGAATGTAGTGTTACATTCATAGCTAGGGTGTAAAGAAAGATCAACTTAATGCGAGCTAAGTCCATTCAAAAGTCTGATGGCAGCAGGGAAGAAGCTGTTCTTGTGTCGATTGATACGTGACGTCAGACTTTTGTATCTTTTCCCGGTTGAAGAAGGTGGAAGAGAGAATGTTTGGGGTGCGTGGAGTCCTTAATTATGCTGGCCGCTTTGCCAGGGCAGTGGGAAGTGTAGACAGATCCAACGGATGGGAGACTGGGTAGCGTGATGGATTGGGCTCCGTTCACAACCTTTTGTAGTTTCTTGCGGTTTTGGGCAGAACGGGAGCCATACCAAGCTGTGATACCATCAGAAAGAATGCTTTCTATGGTGCATCTGTAAAAGTTGGTGAGAGTCATAGTTGACATGTCACATTTCCTTAGTCTTCTGAGAAAGTAGAGGCATTGGTGAGCTTTATTAACTATAGCTTCCGCATAGTGAAGCGATAACTGATTGTAGTCTGAGTTAGGAAGTTCAGGATCCAGTCACAGAGGGAGGAGCCAAGGTCCAAGCCACAGAGTTTGGCGATGCGTTTTGTGGGAATAATAGTGTTGAAGGCTGAGCTGTAGTCAATAAGTAGGAGTCTGACATAGGTGTCCTTGTTATCTAAGTGTTCCAGGGTTGAGTGCAGGGCCAGGGAGATGGCATCTGCTGTGGACCTGTTGTGGCGAAAGGCAAACTGTAATGGATCCAGGTAGTCCGGGAGGCTGGAATTGATTTGTGTCTTGACTAGCCTTTCAAAGCACTTCATAATGATGGATGTCAGAGCCTCCAGACGATAGTTATTGGTTCTTCTTGCATATCGGGCTGATGGTTGCCTTCTTAAAGTAGATGGGGACCTCAGATTGCTCTAAAGAGAGGTTGAAAATGTCTGGGAATACCCCTGCCAGCTGATCCACGCAGGATCTGAGTGCTCATCCAGATACCCCATCTGGGCCAGTTGCTTTCCATGGGTTAACCTTCTAGAAAGCTGCTTTAACATCTGCAATGATGACCCCAGATACAGGTTCTTCGAGGGTGGAGGGCATGCTCTCGCTGACCTCTTGCTCGAAACGGACGTAGAATGCATTGAGTTCATCAGTGAGGAGTGTGTTGGAGCCAGTGATTTTACATTCCTTCATCTTGCAGACCTTGTCATAGTCGGCGGGGGTATGTGTGGCTAGCTTGGGAGTGTAGCTTGGTCTGGTACTATCTTTTGGCATCTTTGCCTTTCCTTAGATTGTATCTGGCTTTCTTGTATAGATCAGGGTAACTTGAACGCCCCAGACCTGAACTTCAGCAAGCAGTGGATATCCCTGTTCATCTCTGGTTTCCAGTTGGGAAACACATGGATTTGCTGCTTTGGCACGCAGTCTTCTACACACTAATGAAGTCAGTTACTGTAGTGATGTACTCGTTCAGGCTGGTGGCAGAATTTTTAAATGCTGACCAGTCCACTGACTCCAAGCAATCCAAGTATCTGATTCCTCAGATCAACATTGCATGACTTTTTTTGATGGATTCTCCAGCTTCAGTTTATTTAGATCTGTTAACAGAATGCTGTTTCCCCTCTTTCACTTGCATGCCAACCATTGGGTGGCACAGTGGTTAGCTCTATTGCCTCACAGCGCCAACAACCCAGGTTCCATTCCCAGCTTGGGTCACTGTCAGTGCACGTTCTCCCCATGTCTGTGGGCTGCTCCAGTTTCCTGCCACAGTGGATAGGTGTATTGGTAATGCCAAATTCTCTGTGTATCTGAACAGGTGCCGGAGTGTGGCAACTAGGGAATGTTCGCAGTAACTTAATTGCAGTGTTAATGTAAGCTGACTTGTGACACAAATTAATAAATAAACTTTAAGGTGTTGTAGCTTTACTAGCTGAGCACCTCCTTTTTAGGTACACCTGATGGTCCTGACGTGTACACTCCTGATTGATCCATGGTTGGTTCCCTGCCTTCATGGCAATGGTGGAGTGAGGGATATACTGAGCCAAGAGGTTACAGCTTGTGTTGGAATACAATTCTGTTGCTGATGATCCATAGCACTCATCGATGCCCTGTTTTGAGATGCTAGCTCTATTCTGAATCTATCCCATTTGGCATAATAGTGCCACGTGCACAATTTGATTTATTTGATCTTTTAGGTCAATGGCAGATTGCCATACTCAAAGGCAAAAGAGTTTGGAGCTTGATCAGCTTTATTTTCATTTTTTTAAAATACCTACGCAAGTATTTTGAATCCCTCCCATATCTGGGGGCTTGAAGGTGCTCAGTACCAAGGCCTGGCTAAGTGTAATTACCCGATGCTTCAGAAAAATTGGATTAAGACAAAAATATTTACTTTTTGTACTTCTATTTTAATCAAATTGAAATTTCTGTTAGTTTCTGTTGTGCCATTATAAATGTTGCGTTCTTTGCGATGTGTTTGAGTTTGATACTCCTTGTCATTCTTGAGTAGTTGTTTCCATCTTGTGTTCCTTACTAATATATATGATGTTTACCTGTGCAGAAATCATTGAACAATATGAGGTTATATAAAATGAACTGAATTTACATATTAGACCTATCTTTCTATACGGTTCCATTTCTCCTCTTGTGGTGCTGATTCATACAATTATTTTCAATTGGTCTCCTTTCTTTTCCTCTTACATAATTGGCCATTTCGTTTATCTCAGAGTGGGGCTCAGTTCTTCAATTATATGGTAAAGTCTTTTCTTTAATCTAATTTGCACATTTTAATCAGGTTTTCAGGGATGGAATTTATACACCATTCATGTTGCGCTAAAACAGAAGTTCTGGCTTGTGATCTGAGAATACTGAAATGTGTTAATTACTTTCTTCCTATTTTTGTATTTGGCAATGGCTGCAGCAGCATTGCTATGAAAGGTTCCAACCAAAGCATTTGCTGTAAAGCTGTATTTAAAAATTTAATGTAGACTAGACCACTAAAGTTGGCTGTAAGAATCTGCACAAGGGTACACTGTACGTTTGGATTTTTAGATTTATTTCAATCAATTTGTGTGACAGTTTTGGAACTGGTTATTGCAATTTAACTGCTGCAGTGTTTTCAGTCTACAACTGTTTATTTGATGCAGTGTCAAAGAGGGAAGCTTTCATTTCCGATCATTCACTTCCCCAATATAAGTCAGCAAAAGCTAGGAAATAATTGGCATTTAGAATTCCTCTGGAGTAAGGGAGCAAAATTACAATCTGATTGGAGCAATTGGTTGACAGAGAAAAATCGAGGCAAATATTTTTTATAGAATTCTACAGTATAGAAGGAGGCCATTCAGCCCATTGAGTCTGCACCAACTACAATCCCACCCAGGCTGTATCTCCATAACCCCATGCATTTACCCTACCTAGTGCCCCAGGTAGTAAGGGTCAATTTAGCATGGCCAATCCACCTAACCCGCACATCTTTGGTTGGTGGAAGGAAACCAAAGCACTTGGAGGAGACACGGGGAGAATGTACAAACTCCACACAGACAGTGACTGGGACCCGGCGCTAACCACTGTGCCACCGTGCTGCCCTTTTGATGTGTATTATTCAAAATTGCCACCCAATCATGGGGTAAAGTTTAACGTCTGTTGATGCCAATTGCAGCTGTGCCTTGTCCACTATTCAAATGAGCCTTGATTGTTTTCACTTGACCACCACAAGTTTAGACTTGCCACAGGAGTCACTTGGCCATGATCGAGAGTGCAGAGCCTCTTTACAACTCAGGCATATCCATTTGTATTGTTCAACGTATCACAGCTTTCCTGGACTGTATGAATTGCTCACTGAGTCAAGAGAACTGACTTGCTCTTTTTCTAAACAAATTTTTCATTGAGTTTTACCTTGTTTGTAGCAAAACTATTCAATTTAAAGTTTTTTTATTAGTGTCACAAGGCTTACATTAACACTGCAATGCAGTTACTGTGAAAATCCCCTCTGATGCCTGTTTGGGTACACTGAGGGAGAATTTAGCATGGCCAATGCACCTAACCAGCACATCTTTCGGACTGTGGGAGGAAACCCATGCACGTGCAGATTCTGCACAGACAGTGACCCAAGCCAGGAATTGAACCAAGTTCTGGTGCTGTGAGGCAGCAGTGCTAACCATTGTGCCACTGTGCCACCCATTCATTTCATTAAATGAAACCTTGCTTGGAACCATTCCTCTCACCTTAACACTTTAAGCAAAGGTCAGGTGGGTGTTCATCCTTTTTCTTCACCTTCCACAAACCTAATTGCGCACGCTGGTGTAAGATGCCTTGGCTGCGTGTAGCTTTAGACACCATCTTTGGGCATGTAATCTTGCGATAATGTAATTTGCAGAACCACTGGGGGAACAGATGACTTGACTTGTGAAGTGCTCTGTTGCACTGACCCCGGTTTCAAAGTTTGAATTTGAGTCAAAAGAAAACTGAAACTTCAAGTTTGCCGGGAAACTGAAACTGATTGAAACCAGAAAAAGATAGCTCTTATCACCTCAGTGGTGCATTGCAGATAAATTGAAGAAATGAAGGCTGGATCCAAGAGCTGGCAATATGCAAATCTGTAGCTGTTTCAGTTAAAGCACCTGATTGATCAGACTCAGCCATAAAATGCACAGGGTTGTTTCTGAGCGTTCGGGTAATACAGGTGGATCCAAGACTGCAAGCAGAACTTAAGTTATAGTGGAGAATTGCACCATTTTTGTTGAAGTTGGTGCCCATTGAGCTTGGGTTGATTGGGAACTGCTGTTGGATAAGAATTGGTGGTTACATTTATCAAGAAAAGGAGTTTGACTTCTTGGGGGGTGGGGGGGGGGTCAGTGTTTTGAAGGACTTTGTGGCTGTAATTGCCCAGTAAATCTGCGATCTGCTATTTAATGTGTGACTACTAAATCCATGTTCAGTTGCGTATTATCTGTTAACTCAAGGCCAGTTTTTGTTGATTTAGGTTTGATTGCTGAAGGAGGAATTATCAAATCTGAATGTTGCCCTTTGATTTTCATTGGGGTCATTTATTTCTTTTGATTTGGTCTACCCAATGATCAGCACCTTAATACAAAAACAGAAAATGCTGCAAAATCTCAGCAGGTCTGACAGAATCTGTGGAGAGAGAACATGGCTCACATCTTGAGCCTGGAGATCCCTTCATTAGACAAGTGGAGACCAAGGGTCATTCAAACATGAAACACTGGCTTTGTCCTCTCTCGATAGTAGTCATGATGTGGGTATGCCGGCGTTGGACTGGCGTAAACACAGTAAAAAGTCTGACAACACCAGGTTTTAGTCCAACCTATTTATTTGATAATATACTCGCAAGCTTTCGGGGTTAGCCCCTTCGTCAGGTGAATGGAGAGTTCTGGCCTCAGACAGAGCATATATCTGATATATCAGAGCATATATCATATATATCTGTGCTTTATATGCTCTGTCTGAGGCCAGAACTCTCCATTCACCTGACGAAGGGGCTAACCCCGAAAGCTTGCGAGTATATTATCAAATAAATAGGTTGGACTAAAACCTGGTGTTGTCAGACTTTTTACTTTGTCCTCTCTCCACAGATGCTTCTGTTAGACCTGCTGAGTGAGATTTTCCAACATTTTCTGTCTTTTTGCCTCAGATTTCAGCATCTGCAATATTCTTATTATCCTTTGATTTCTTTTTTCCCCAGTAGCTTGATTGATGTTAGTGCTTTACGTGGTCACTGGTTTAAACAAATATCCAAATGAAGTACATTTTGCAATAAATAATCACCATAGTCGTACCTATGGATAATGAGTAATTTCTATGGAACACAACTGTACTGAAGCAATTATCACAGCCTGAGGGATGTGTCTCTACATGCAGTTTCACTGTTCACTACTTCTTTTCCCCCCAGTAAGTGGACTGATAACATTTCAAATGAAAAGGTCTGCTTTGAAAATAGATCAAAGAACAATTTATCCATTATGCACACTTCTTTGGATCAGTTTATAATTGTGCAGAAAGGTATGACAATTTTGGTGACACACGGACATCGGTTTAAAACATCAAAGAATAAAAAAATTGCACATTGCTAGGAAGCACTCTACTTAAAGTCATTTCACTTTAACACTTTATTCTTTGGGACCCTTTCAACCATTTTTGGTTTTATGTCATCTTGCATTCTGGCCCCACCCTTCCTGCTTTACATTCTGAGCCAGCTGCCATTATGTTGTGACGGGCAGCACAAGTTCCCAGTGGTTAGTACTGCTACTTCACAGCACCGGACATGGGTCCGATTCCTAGCTTGAGTCACTCTGTGCAGAATCTTCATGTTCTCCCTGTCTGTGTGACTTTCCTTCAGATACTCTGGTTTCCCCCCTCAGTCCGTAAGACGTGCTGGTTAGGTGCATTGGCCATGCTAAATTCACCCTTAGTGTACCTGACCATGTGCCAGAATGTGGAAACTAGGAGATTTTCATGGTGACTTCATTGCAGTGTTAATATAAGCCTACTTGTGACACAAACTTTAAAACTTTTTTTAACAAGAGTTGCCACCACAGTCACTGGAGGCTAAGGCTGTGAGGAGAGTGTGAGGCCTTGGATTCAGGAGCAGGAGTGCAGGATAGGGATGGAGAGCTGCTGGCTCCTGATGGTCTGTGAGTAACTTGCGAGAGGGGAATGAGAAGGGAGCTTCATCCACAGTTTCTTCCATGGCTCTCACCCAGCTCTCCAGTGGCAGCTCTCCAGGATCCATCAGTACCCCACCCCACTAGTTCCAACTGTAGCACCCTGGCAAGGGGGGCTTGGCCCCTGCAGACTGTGAGGAAGGGGACCTTAGGCACTAGAGAAAAGGTGAACAGGGAAGTGAGTTTGACAAGTGCAGTAGGTTAGACACAGAAGCTGCGCTATCCTGCGCTTATTTGGGTGATTAAGTATTTAATTTGAACTTGAACAGTATTTCTGTTCAGATTTATTTTATTTTTGCAAGTTATTCTGGCTAGATTGCAAAGTGCAGTCCGTGTACCGTACAGTATTTCAAAGAACTGTACAGCACAGGAATGTGCTCTCCAAACATTCGCCGATCATGGTACCTGCCTAAACTAAAACCAAATGCACATACGGACAGTGTATCCTTCAATTCCAATCCTATTCATGTATTTGTCTAGATGCTCCTTTAAATGTTGCTATAGTACCTGTTCCCACCACCTCCCTGTGCAACTTGTATATTTTTCTGGTCAAGAAATGTCTGAAAGAACGTAGGGTAGCACGCTCCAGTCAGGAGAAAAACTCACAATAAGACTCCCTCTTTTCTTTTCTTCTCATTCCATATGAGAAGTGTTTGACTTCCCCAGGGCATCTTGGCTGAGATTGGGAATGCTTAACATGGGGATTTTCAGGTACATTCTCATGTCCATCACTAGTGCAGTATGATGGATTATATCCTCAGAGAGGCAATAATGAGTTACAATGCTCAAAATACCGGCTTTTGACTACAACGCAAATAAATAGGAATTTACGCCATCTCTATAAAATGACAAATATAATTTTGTATGAGTGTTGGCCATGTCAGTTTGTGTATTTGCTTCCAGGGAAGGAGAGAATGTTGTCCTGAAACATTTCACTTTTTCCTCCTTTTAAAGATCCTTTTTAATTTTTATGATAACGAGATAAAATGTCAGAGGATATAGGTCTAATGCAATGATACAGTAAAGTTGCACGTGAGCTTGTAGGTGACAAAATTAGTGACATGAGTGATATTTGTTTCTTTGGCTTGTTGCAGGACATTTTGAACCACAAGCTAAGATGGTTTTACATAAATTTATTCTATGTTACTTTAATTGAAATGCTTTTTATTGCAAATACTGATCTTGACTCTCACCTGCCTTGCCTCTACCTACAGCATTCATGTATGGGACTCTGTCTCAGTGTTGCTGTTACCGGGAGCTGCAGTATTGTAAACCGTGTCGGTGTTGAATTTGGAACCCGGGTAATATGGATGATCCAGGGGACACATTGGAAAGTTTAAAACCCAAGATCTTGAATTGTTCAATTCATATATTGAAAGAACAGATGTCTTTTTCAGACACGTGGTATTTTGGAGTGAGAGGGGGTGGCAAGGTGGCACAGTTAGCACTCTTGCCTCACAGCTCCAGGGACCTGGGTTTGATTCCTGGCTTGGGTCACTGCCTGTGCAGAGTCTGCACATTCTCCCTATGTCTGTGTGGGTTTCCTCCGCGTGCTCTGGTTTCCTCCCCCACTCCAAAGATGTGCAGGTTAGGTTGATTTGGCCGTGCTACATTGCCAATTAATGTCCCGGGGTGCGCAGGTTAGAGGGATTAGCACGGTAAATATGTGGGGTGACGTGGATAGGGCCTGGGTGGGGTGGTTGTTGGTGTGGACTCAATGGGCCGAATGGCTTCCTGCACTGTAGGGATTCTATGACTCAAATCAGGCAGTTCTTGAGCATAGGGAAAAGATTTACAAATGGAAATTGAACTAGAAAGGAATGACATTCTCCTCCTCGATCCCAGTGAGTTAAATGATGTGCCATTCCAAAACAATCATTCCCAAGTTGGAGGAAGCCACAAGAGATTGCAGAAAACTACAAATTTGGAACCAGAAATCAAAGTAGTAAAACAGTTGGTGATTATATTGTGGCACAGAAGAATTTATCACTTGATTGCAGCTTTGGCATCTTCCTAGACTGTATGCATTATGAGACAGATTTGTGTGTGAACTGGTGGGCGAAGTTACTGAAAACACAAACCTTGCATTTAAAATAGTGTACATGATTGCTCTCTTTGCAGAGAATGCTTCGAAATGTTGTCCTCAGCAGGTGATTATAGCTTCTGGCCACAGAAGGAAGGCTCTGGCCAGGCCTAAAATGGGGAAAATCGAGTTAGAAGATTGCTGGTGATGATGGTTTAGTAATTTAAGGTTGTATTGGGAAATGCAACAGCACATGCCTGTTGGGACAAAAGTGCCAAATGCTTTCATTATCAAAGGAAGGCCATATTGCAGCTGCTTGCTGCATGAAAGCCAAAGCAAGAAAGATAACTCATTTCAATTCTAATAGAAAATAGCATTGTGAAGTGTCACAATCTTGAAGTGAATCCAGAATGCCTAAACAGAGAAGATCTAGGGTTGTACAATATTTATGACCTAAGCAATCACTTAAGTGACAGATTTTTGTGCAAAGATGTTGGTAAATGATCAGTACATCACTGTGCGCATCAGTATGGCTGCAGATTGCACCATTATGATTCAGGACATGTATGAGAAGAAATTCAATGATGTACTTTAACTGAGAGCACAATTCAGTTGAAAGCCTACTCTGACGAACTTGTGAGAAGAGTGGACAATTTGAGTGCACATGCAGATCCCTCAAGTTGGCCATTGTGGCATTTAAAATATGTCAACAAACCAATGTTAATGGACAAACCCTGACTTTGCAAATGAAGGCATGTTTTCCAAGTTGAGATGGCTAAGAAACCTGATCAGCTATTGAATAGTTGCTGCAACATTTTCCAGGGCACCTATGAGGCATAATCAGCTTGCAAGTGCAAGGCCCGGATTCTCCCAATAGAATTCTAATTTCCCAATTTGCAGGAAAATGGGAGTAACTCCTGACAAATTTTTTTAGTGTGGTTTTCAGATTAAATCTCTGACACTGCATTGCAGAGTGCCCTTGCAGAATTCACTCTGAAAACCGGGGGCTGGGTCTCTTCCAGCTAGAGAGGCTGGCAGCTTAGCACTGAGCGGGCCACTGTGCATACGCCAATCTGTCAAAGATGAGATTGGCACATGCGTAATGGCTCTGCATTGTATTGTGGGAAAGACAGAGGCCTGGGTGCCCAGTGGGAAACCTGCAAAATGGCTGTTGCTGTGTCTCCTGGCCTGCAGGCTGGGAGAATAACCTCCCCCAACCCACATCTGAATCTGATCCAATACAAAATCAGTATATTGCAAGGCTAGTCTGGATCCCCATGCTCTCAACTTAGGTTGCCACAGTGGTAAAGAAGCTGGACAAGAATGGTGCTAGTGAAAAGTAACTGTACTGATTGGAGAATCCAAATCATAGTAGTGTCCAAGTCTGACGAAACCATAAGACTATAACCACAAAGTCTCAATTCACCACCACTGGATGCTGAGCTGTATTCATTACCTAATTCCAAAGATTTGTTTGCAGAGTTAGCAGGAACCAAGATATTCACTTAAATTGGTTTTGATAGGCCACACAGCTCAGCATGGATTGAGAGAGTCAGCAGAAGCAAATTTTTAAAAGCATATGCACATGGAAAGAGACTCTTACAGGAAACTACCCTATGGTGTAAAGTCTCTAAAAAATTTTCCAAGCTTTAATGGAGACAATTTTCCAAAGAGCACCACATTAATGGGGCTGTATTTATTGCGACCGCAATAGAGGAAGAAAACAGTCTTCCAAGCGTTGGATGAAGTGAGTGTGTGCTTTTGTACCACACATGGTAGTGTACCTCAGCCTGAAAGTTTGTGACATGGGGCTATAGCCAATGAAAGAGAAGGTTGCCTTTCTAGTCAACACCCAAACGCCGAGCAATGAGACTGAGCTTAAATCTTTTATTGGTTCCATGCTACTTGCAATTGTTGCTCGAGATTGCTGCACTGAGTTGTTGAAGAAAGATGAGGATGGTCTAAAGCACAAGAAGATGGTTATGATTCTTGACAGGGTTTCTTGACTAGTGATGTATGACTTGTTCAATAACTCAATGCAGCAACCTTGAGCAAATTGTGACCTGAAGCTAGCATATGTCTTCCCAAACTCTGGAGTTGAAGCCGGCTTCAACTCCATTCATGCCATGCAGCCCACAGGAGATGTTAGCACCTTTCTCTGTCATAAGCTAGCGATTCCAAGGTTTGAGCATTGATGTTTGGGCCTCCATGTCACACTTGAGAGCATCCTTGAAGCGGAGCTTTGGGGCTCGATACCTCACCATACAGAAAGTCCTTAAGTATGAAACCACTTTTCATCCTGGCGATATGTGTGAGCCAATTCTATTGAGTTCTAGCAAACTTGGATCTCAGCTTTTGAAAGATCTAATTTCTCGCAGGATGATTCATTGATGTGGGGCATTTGGGGATATTAGTGAGATTCCTGTTGACTTGTTTGCTATTACATTTCAGCCATGTATTTTCTTTTGGATTTTTCTGAAGTTTTGCTCTAAACATTGATGCAGAAACTGGATTTTCTTTTCTTTTGCACTGAGTAAACAAGGTTTCAAGTCTCTGATGCAGAGCTAATTGTCAAAATGTTTTGGTGGAACTTCCAAGTGTATTTATCTTCATAATGACAGCCTTAAGCAACAATTAGCAAGTTGACAACTGATCTTAAGAGCCAATTGACATCATAATCTAAGCTGGCCCTGTTTGCAATCGTCTGTTTCCTGTAAACTTGATACTGTAATGTCTGATCAACAGAGCAATTACACTATTCTTTTTGGGTTGATTTTTACGTTGGATATATTTGATCTGGGGCAGAATCTCTCAGGAATGACGTAGTGTGAATGTAACAAAAGAGCTTCTCTTTTGTGTGAGGTTGTTGGGTAGTTAATTCTGTTTGAAAGGGTACTTGTTGAATTTTGAAATGCTTTTTTTTTTTGCATGCATGTACTTGTGTTGGTCTTGGGTAATCCAGTCAATCAGAATCAGTTTTTCCACCTGAACAGAATCTTATTATTTTGTGAGCCTTCGTCAAATTGCCCCATGTTTGAGTATTTCTAAAGTAAGCAGATCGAGCTCTTGGAACCCATCTGGATAACCAAAGTATTTGAAACTAATTACTTATTCCCCCCTCTGTCCTAGGCTTCAGTGAAGGGAAGACTAAATGCTTGTCAGACTGCAAAACACTCTGAATTATGAATTAGCCTTCATTAGAAGTTAAATGGTAGCATAAAGTCAATACAGTGACATTTGGCTCGGCGACAGATTCCTCACTTGTACCTCCTCAAAAGACTCAACACTTCATGCGCACTGTCTTAGGAATGCTTGAGCTATAGTGAAGTTTAGCTCAACAACACAGCATCTCAAAACCTATTCTGAGGGCTGGCAACAGCTAAGTAGTTTGCTGTCTAATTAGCAAGCCATCGATCAACTGATGCCACCTCCTCAAAAGATATTCCATGGAACCATCTTGGCTGATAGGACTGGAATACCTGATCAATAGGAATGCTAACTTAGCTGCTGCTTTTTTGCATAGTGAAACTCATTATGATAACTCATCCATGAAACTGGCAGTAAATGTTAAAACCAGTGACCAAATAAGCAATTGAAACAGTGAGTTGATTTGCTTAAGCTCTCGCTAAAGAAAAGGCAGACCATTTCTCTGTTGCGTTGCTAGCACCACGGAATGGCAGTGGACTGTCTCTCAGCTGGATCATCTATCTAAGCCTACGCTAAGCAAAATTAAAGTGATTTAACTACAGCTCAAATATTTCTCATAGCTCTTTTGTATACGTATATCATGGACTGAATGGCCTCCTGTACTGTGAACACTGCGGGTGGTACAGTGATTAGCACTACTGCCTCACAGCACTAGTGTTCCAGGTTCACTTCCTGCCTTGGGTGACTGTCTGTGTGGAGTTTGCACATTCTCCCTGTGTCTGCGTGGGTTTCCTCCAGGGTGCTGCAGTTCCCTTCCATAGTCTGAAAAGATGTGCTGTTTAGGTGCGTTGTCCCCGAACAGGTGCTGGAGTGTGGCAACTACGGGAGTTTCACAGTATCTTCATTGCCATGTTAATGTGAACCTTGTTTGTGACTGATAAATCAACTTTGAAAAAACTATCTAAACTTCTGTTTTAAAAAGAAATCTGGAATTTTAGAGGTCCCTTGTTCAGTCATGGGTTTGGTTATCACTGAAGAGACTAGTGTTTATTGTTCAGTGTAATTTCCCTCAAGTAGACGATGGTCAGGCTACCTTGAGCTACTGCAGTCTTTGGGGTGGAGTGTGAAGATTTTCACCTAGGTGTCAGGAACAGCGAAACATTTACAAGTTGGAGCGGTTTGTGATTTGGAAATCCAGGAGGTCATGGTGTTTCCATGTGTCTGCTGCCCTTCTAGTGGGAAGAAATCATTGTTCAGGATGTGCTGTTGAAGAAACCTTGATGTGTTACTGCAGTGCATTGTTCAGATGGTACACACTGCAGTCATGGTGTGCCAGTGGTGGAGGGAGTGAATGTGTCAGGGGAGGATGGGCTGCTCTGCCCTGAATGCAAAATTTCTTGTGCATTGGAGCTGCGTTCATCCAGGGGAGTGAGGAGGAGTATTCCATCACCCTCTTGACTTGTGGCCTGTGGGTGGATGCTTTGGGGAGTCAGGAAGTGAACCATTGGCTATAGAAACCTCTGACCTGCTGTTTTAATTATATGTCTGGTCCAGTTAAGTTTTACACTGGTAATTTTGCTTTTACCTTTTGTCCTTGTGCAACTAGACTTCTTTCCACCATTGAGCGTTTTGCATTGATGGCATATCACCTCTGTTTTCTACCCTGCAAAATATACTAGTTCACATTTTGGAATCTTTCTGAACTACCTTTTTTGTCTGGCTGTACCCTTCTGCATTCTCTTGCATTTCTTCTTGTAGCTTGCCATGCCCGCTAGGTGGGTGTCAGCAAATTCCCTCCAGAGTCATGCCAGAAGGGACAATTCTTGAAATAATTTAAGTTGAAATACACAAGACCTTTGGAACAGGGAAGCTTGCTAAGTATTAATTCCGTTTATGTCGCAGCATGCGTCAAACCATCTATTATGTATAAGATATTTTTTTAAAACAAGGAAGTATTTTTATCTTTTGCGTGTGTTGTATGTTACTCTTTTTTTTAAAATGTTCAGTTTGGAGACCTTCATTGGAAAACCCCTGGGAAAAGGAGCTTTTAAATTTCTGCAAGTTAGCAGTAGTATGATCAGATGCACTGTGAATTGTTAATACGGCAAACCATGCAAGTGGATTATAGCAATTTGCCTCAATTAAAGGTTTTGTTTTGGTGATTTGAACACCATGCAATTAAACACCCATTTTGTTTTGCTTCAGACATGAATTGAGTTTCCTGTTGCCTAATTTTGATTTAATGTTTTGGTTATATCTGTTTGGAAAATATAGTAATGATATCTAGCAGTAATAAAGATCTAAATTATTTAACAGCCTCAAATTGAGGGCTGTGTGCTAGAATCTTACAAAAGCATAGCTAATCCATTAAGACATTGCTTGTTGCTGACATTTTGCTGAAAGGCTGACTCAGCCTGAAGCTTTCTTGAGCTCAGAATGGTCCGTATCACAAACTGGTAGGACTATATGTCTGCAATTGTGACTTTTTTCCTCTGCCAATTGACCATCCTTCTATTGTAAAGTCAGGAATGGAGCTATTTGTTGGTGATTCCAGTCTTCAGTTTTAATTTTCTGGCAAAGTTGTAAAGAATAGGTTAAAAGGTCTGTACAGGAACTCATGGGTGGGCTTAACTCTGACAGCATATCTCTATTATAATCTTCATTGTCGTCTTGGTTCACAAGTTGGTAGTTTTGCCTCTCTCTCCTTTGCCCTGATCTGGAATGGGGTAACAAGTAAAAGTGGTTTGATTTATTATTGTCAGATATAGTATTTATACAGTGAAAACTTGTTTTTTGCACACTATAAAGACAAAACATATCATACATAGGGAAGGAAAGGAGAATGTGCAGAATTGTTTGTCATAGCTGAGGTGTAGAGAAAGATCAAATTAGTGCGAAGCAGGTCCATTCAGTAGTCTGGCAGCAGGGAAGAAACTGTTCTTGAGTTGTTGGTATATGATCTCAGACTTTTGTATCTTTTTTTCTGATGGAAGAGAGTATGTCCAGTGCACGTGGGGTCCTTGATTATGCTGTCTGCTTTTCCGAGGCAGCAGGACATGTAGACAGTCAATGGATGGGAGGCTGGCTTGAATAATGGACTGGGCTTCATTCACGACGCTTTGCAATTTATTGCGGTCTTGGACAGAGCAGGAGCCATACCAAGCTGTGATACAACCAGAAAAAATGCTTTCTATGGTACATCTGTAGAAGTTGGTGAGAGTTGTAGTGGACATGCCAAATTTCCTTAGTCTCCTGAGAAAGTAGAGGCGTCAGTGAGCTTTCTTAACTATAGCAGTGGGGGGTGGGGGGGGGAGAGAGAGAGAGAGAGAGAGGAGGGACCAGGCCAAGTTATTGGTGATCTGGGCACCTAAAAACTTGAAGCTCTCGACCATTTCTACTTCGTCCCCATTGATGTAGACAGGGGCATGTCCTCCCGTGCACTTCCTGAAGTTGATGACTTTCTCCATGAATATTGCTCCCTTTGCATGAAGGAGCCAGAAAAGCAGGTGAAAGATTGTATGTTTTCACCTCCGCAGTCCTTGAAAAAATGTTAGTGTTTAGTCATTAATCTGATACCAGCAATACTCCTCCCATCTCTTTATCTGTGGTGAGAACAGCATGCCTTCCCATGAGCTCCATGATCTTCTGGTAGAGTATGAGATGCTTAAGGCTGGAGAAGTATCTTGCCTCTAGGGCTCTAAAGCAGTGGCTGCAGGGATTGTGGATGTACTGGTTATGATTTTACAAAATTCTTTAGATTCTGGAGTGATCTTAATAGGATTGGAAGCTAGCAAATGTAAATCCACTACTAAAGAAAGGAAGGAGTTGGAAATGGGGAACTGCAGGCCAGTTATGACAAATCATCAGAAAAATGCTGGAAACTGAATACGGATGTCTTAACTTGGATCATAGTATGGACTATTTTTTATAGTTGGGTAAATGAAAGAGAATTGGTAGATGTCATTAAAGCTGAACTTTATAAGATGCTTTGAAATTTACTTTTAACTCAAATTAAGACAGAATTCTGGATAAACATCTCCATTCAGAGAAGTGCCCATGTGATCGCATTGCTGGGGGGAGAGAAACTCAAATAGAAGCCCATTGTGTTGGAGTGGCAATTTTAACACCTTTCACAGCATCTCTCAAAAGGGGCAGCTGCTGTTTGTGATGCAGCAAAAAAAGCAGCTACTGCTGTAGAAAAGCAATGTTAACGACCAAGCAGGAAGCGCCAGAGAGTTTGGTTTCTATTCAAAAGAATATGAACAGTATTGTAATTATAATTACATTATTGTTACGTACAGAGATAGTGAAAAGTACTGTTTTATATGCTAACCATAAGTATATCTGGGAAGTAGAACAGAGCGCAGAATATAGTGTTACAGCTGCAGAGAAGATCAGCCCAATGTGGGAGATCCGTTCAAACGTCTGGTAAAGAAGCTGTTTTGAATCTGTTAGTAACGTGTTTTCAAACTTTTGTATTTTCTGCCCACAGAAGAGAATATAACTGGGGTGGGAGGGATCTTTGATTATGTTGGCTGCTTTCCTGAAGCAGTGGGAAGTACAGACGGAGTCAATGGATGGAAGGCCGGTTTGCATGATGGATTGGGCTACCTTCTCACTCTTTTTTTTCACCGGGCTGTTGAAGATTTAAGGCAATTGGAAGTGTGCCTTGCTGTTGGTAATTATATCTGGGTAAGCTCAGACTTTGTGGCACAATTGTTGAAGGATATTGAAAATTTTGATCTGAAATGGTGGAGAAAGGTGAACCACAACTGAAAAGCTGGAAGTGACTTGGGGACTCCTTCTAACGTCAGAAGTCTGACGTTAACCAAAAGCAGTTTTGTAAGGCCTGTTTTGGCAGTGTCAGTTAGTGAATGTAAAACTCACCTTTTTGCCTTAGTTTAATTAATGGAGACCTAATACATCATTCACTGTTGGTTTTTTTTTAAATTTTGTTCAAGTCTCAGTAAAATCCTGTCTTTTTGGTACTTTCCATTTTTTGAGAAATTCATCTAGTTATGGGATGTGTATATCTGGATTTCCAGAAGTTATTTGATACGATACCACGCAAAATTAATATGCAAGATAAAGTGCTTTGTTTGAACAGGAAGGTGGGACACGTTTAGTAAGGGTGGAGGATTGGTTAACTGGCAGGCAGCTCAGAGTAGGCATCTAGTGATAATAGCCTCCGCTATAGACAATCTATGTTAATGATTTAGCAGAAGCAAGAGTTTTCTATATCTGAGTTTGCAGATGATAGGAAGCTATGTGAGACAGTTAAACTGTGTGAGAAGATGACGAAAGAGCTGGCAAAGAGACATAGCGAGGTTGGAAGTGGATAGTTGTATATCCTTTGGGTGACGAGCAGTGCTCCTATACATACAGCTGGTGTGTTATCTTGCCTGCACTAGTCGTAACACTGAACTTCTCGCAACACTGCTCTGCAGTCCTGGTATGCAGAATCACCTCCCTCTACACCGCACAAGTGACATTTCCTGCCATTGGAAACCCAGTTGGTGTCTCTAAAGCTTCATTTTCCCAGAGGATTTTCAGGTCCGGATTTGAAATTGTCCTGTCTCCCCGTGTGCCATGTTCTCGCTCCTAGATTGGTCATGTGTGCAGTTGCTGCTTTCATGGCCACTTTCAATAAATGGCAGTAAAAGATTTCTAAGACATGCAGTGAGAGAGCTAAACATAATATTTTGCCTGTTTCTCCCCAGGTTGTTGCAGTAGTTCTCAGTTAGCACAGCATAGGCTTTATTGTTTTCTTAAAAAAAAGCAAAAGGCTGCCTTTGCTCAGTGGATTGAATCTACCTTGCACAGATTACCACTCATTATTCCACTAGAACATGTTGACCCAGGAAATGGTCATGTTAATACCTGCCCAAACTTCCACAGGTGCAAATATTTTTTCTGTTATTGTAAATTGATGTGAATATCAAGCCCATGTTAATATTTTAGAGGTAATCTTTAGTTCTGGGAAGATGATTTTTGATTTGATTATTGTCACATGTATTGACATAGTGAAAAGTATTGTTTCTCTACAGACAAAACATACCATTCATAGAGAAGGAAATGAGAGAGTGCAGAATGTAGTGTTACAGTCATAGCTAGGGTGTAGAGAAAGATCAACTTAATGCGAGATAGGTCCATTCAAAAGTCTGACAACAGCAGGGAAGAAGCTGTTACTGAATCACTTGGTACATAACCTCAGACTTTTGTATTCTTTTCCCGAAGGAGGAATGTGGAAGAGAGAATGTCTGGGGTGCTTGGGGTCCTTAATTATGCTGGCTGCTTTGCTGAGGCAGCAGGAAGTGTAGATAGAGTCCATCAATGGGAGGCTGGTTTGCGTGTTGGTTTAGGCTACATTCACAATCTTTTATAGTTCCTTGCAGTCTTGGGCAGAGCAGGAGCCACATCAAGCTGTGATACAACCTGAAAGAATGCTGTGAAGGTGCTATGAATGTTGTGAAGGTAAAGTAATTAAAATGTTGGAACATTTAAACAAATGGCATTTCAGAAGGCTGCCCTTCTTAGTAAAAGCTATAAAGCAGCAGGTGGGCTTACTTTAACTGGAGAAATTGTAAATGGGGGATAATTAGATTACAGGCTGATGCCCATGGATCCAGGTTCAATTCCAGCTTCGAGTCACTGTCTGTGTGGAGTTTGCTCATTCTCCCCATGTCTCTGTGGGTTTCCTCCCCGTGCTCTGGTTTCCTCTCTCAGTCCAAAAATGTGTGGGTTAGGTAGATTGGCCATGCTAAATTGCCCCTTAAGTGTCGGGGGGGCTAACTAGAGTAACAATGTGGGATTATGAAGATAGGGCCTGGGTGGGATTGTGGTCAGCGCAGACCAGATGGGCTGAATGGCCTCCTCCTGCACTGTGTAGGGATTCTGTGGTTTGGGGATAGTAGTCATGATGTGGGTATGCTGGTGTTGGACTGGCGTAAACACAGTTAAAAAGTCTGACAACACCAGGTTTTAGTCCAACCGATTTATTTGATAATAGACTCACAAGCTTTCGGGTTAGTCCCTTTGTCAGGTGAATGGAGAGTTCTGGCCTCAGACAGAGCATATAAAGCACAGACAGTTTAGAGATTTCTGATTAGAATGCGAATCCTTACACCTAACCTGCTGTTCAAGACCTGAAGTGGCTGACAATGTGAGTGGAAGGAGCACTGAGCACAGTTTAAAGAGATGTGTATTGTCTCCAGACAGTACAGTAAGTGAGGTTTTGCAAACCCAGGCAAGTCACGGGGGTTACAGATAGTGCGACATGAACCCAAGATCCCTGTTGAGACCGTCCTTGTGTGCGCAGAACTTGGCTATCAGTCTCTTCAGCAACTCTGCGCTGTCGTGTGTCGTGAAGGCCGCCTTGGAGAATGCTTACCCGAAGGTCAGAGGCTGAATGCCCGTGACCACTGAAGTGTTCGCCAACAGGAAGGGAACAGTCTTGCCTGGTGATTGTTGAGCGATGTTCATTCATCCGTTGTCGTAGCGTCTGCATGGTCTCCCCAATGTACCGTGCTTCGGGACATCCTTTCTTGCAACGTATCAGGTAGACAATGTTGGCCGAGTTGCAAGAGTACCATCCACCAGGTACATGGTAAATATTCTCACGTGTGATGACGGCATCCATGTCGATGATCCGGCATGTCTTGCAGAGGTTGCTGTGGCAGGGTTGTGTGGTATTGTGGTCACTGTTCTCCTGAAGGCTGGGTAGTTTGCTGCGAACAATGGTCTGTTTGAGGTTGTGTGGTTGTCTGAAAGCAAGAAGTGGGGGTGTGGGGATAGCCCTGGCGAGATGTTCGTCTTCATCAATGATATGTTGAAGACTCCGGAGAAGATGTCGTAGCTTCTCCGCTCCGGGGAAGTACTGGACGACAAAGGGTACTCTGTCCACTGTGTCCTGTGTTTGTCTTCTGAGGAGATCGGTGCGGTTTTTCACTGTGGCGCATCGGAACTATCGATCTATGAGTCGAGCACCATATCCTGTTCTTATGAGGGCATCTTTCAGGGTCTGTCACGATCCTCCTCATCTGAGCAAATCCTGTGTATACGGAGGGCTTGTCCATAGGGAATGGCTTCTTTAACATGTTTAGGGTGGAAACTGGAGAAGTGGAGCATTGTGAGATTGTCTGTGGGCTTGCGGTACAGTGAGGTGCTGAGGTGACCGTCCTTAATGGAGATGCATGTCCCGGAGCGGAGAAGCTACGACATCTTCTCCAGAGTCTTCAACATATCAATGATGAAGACGAACATCTCGCCAGGGCTATCCCCACACCCCCACTTCTTGCCTTCAGACAACCACACAACCTCAAACAGACCATTGTTCGCAGCAAACTACCCAGCCTTCAGGAGAACAGTGACCACAATACCACACAACCCTGCCACAGCAACCTCTGCAAGACATGCCGGATCATCGACATGGATACCGTCATCACACGTGAGAATATTTACCATGTACCTGGTGGATGGTACTCTTGCAACTCGGCCAACATTGTCTACCTGATACGTTGCAAGAAAGGATGTCCCGAAGCACGGTACATTGGGGAGACCATGCAGACGCTACGACAACGGATGAATGAACATCGCTCAACAATCACCAGGCAAGACTGTTCCCTTCCTGTTGGCGAACACTTCAGTGGTCACGGGCATTCAGCCTCTGACCTTCGGGTAAGCATTCTCCAAGGCGGCCTTCACGACACACGACAGCGCAGAGTTGCTGAAGAGACTGATAGCCAAGTTCCGCGCACACAAGGACGGTCTCAACAGGGATCTTGGGTTCATGTCGCACTATCTGTAACCCCCGTGACTTGCCTGGGTTTGCAAAACCTCACTTACTGTACTGTCTGGAGACAATACACATCTCTGTAACCTGTGATCAGTGCTCCTTCCACTCACATTGTCAACCACTTCAGGTCTTGAACAGCAGGTTAGGTGTAAGGATTCGCATTCTAATCAGTAATCTCTAAACTGTCTGTGCTTTATATGCTCTGTCTGAGGCCAGAACCCTCCATTCACCTGACGAAGGGACTAACCCGAAAGCTTGTGAGTCTATTATCAAATAAATTGGTTGGACTAAAACCTGGTGTTGTCAGACTTTTTACTGTGTTTGGGGATAGCCCAGAGCAGGCCACGTCGTCATGGAAATGGGTGGAACTTAAACCCTTGGTTTGCTGGGAGACATTTTTAGTTGCAGTTTGGACCTCATGGTTTGCAGTTCACTGCAAGAAGTTAGCCAAAGTAAGTGGCAGTTCCACAGACCTGTAAGCAGATGAAATGTTTTTTTTCATTGACCGTGTGGAAGACTGGTGAGCCTTATTGTCTGCTTGAACTTTGTGAGCAACAGAAGGTGGAAGGTTGCCTAGTTAGAAGCTTGTGGGAGAATCTACAGTGGACTTCAGTCTTATTGCAAAAGAAAGTAACCAGCAAATTATCTTGGAAGAAGAGGCTGAGAAATCCACAAGTCATGGCAGATTAAATGGAAGTTTTATCTCCTGGTATAGCTGGAGCCAAGGAAAATACTCCAGAGGACTGTTGCAAATTAGTGGGTGGTCCAAATTTTGAGATTGATGTATCTGTTAGGCAAAATCCAGCCTCGGGTCACTGTGTGTGTGGAGTTTGCACATTCTCCTTGTGTCTGTGTGGGTTTCCTCCAAGTGCTCCGATTTCCTCCCACAGTCCAAAGATGTGTGGCTTAGGTTTATTGGCCATGCTAAATTGCCCTTTAGTGTCAGGGGCATTAGCAGGGTAAATGTGCTGGTTACAAGAATAGGGCCTGGGTGCGATTGTGGTCGGGACAGACACGATGGACTGAATGGCCTCCTTCTATACAGGATTCTATGATTCTAATTCATGGAGTGGGGTGGAGGAGAAAGTAAGAAGTAAACCTGATTCATAAAGTTAATGTGCATCAGTTGGAGTTTCGTTTTAAAGAAGGCTAAAATGACCAGCTCCAGGTCTGTACTTCTCCTGTTGCATCAGTCTTTGAAATATCCTTTGCCAAATTATTCTTTGGACAGGTTCCAAGTTTTCTACTTTGAGGTCAGCAAGCGCATTTTGAAAGGAATCTGTTTGTGGGTCCATTGGAAAGACTGGCTTGCTTCAACAAGTTTTATCTTTTTGTAAACACTGGCAAGTCTAAAGCTGCTCTTTTGCTAAGGGAGTTGTGGGACTACAGTCCAGCAATTGGTGCTTGATTCTCAAAAATAAGGAGATTGTTCAGGAACAAGAGGACAGAGTGTTCATTGAGAAGGTTGAGGCACATCCACACAGTTGTATTGCCTCTAGGCATACTTGGCTGATATTACCTCGTTTGGAGCCATGTCAGAGTTTTAAGAACCATGTATCTGAATTTATCCCTTTCCAACTGTAGTTTAACACGTTTTATGGTTAGCCAGCAGCTTTTCAAATGAGAGTTGACACTCTTTGTTTTGTGTCCATGTGTTGGCATTCATTTTCCCAAAAGCCATGCAGGATTTCAAATGACCAGGTCATTCCCCTGAGCTCGCTGCAGAAAAATGTCTGGCAACACCAGGTTTCAGTCCAACCGATTTATTTGATAGTACACTCACTAGCTTTCGGGGTTAGTCCCTTTGTCAGGTGAATGGAGAGTTCTGGCCTCAGAACTCAGTTCTGTGTGCGGAACTCCCCAAAACATATGAAGACTGTCTCAACGAGGATCTTGGATTCATGTCGCACTATCTCTAACCACCATGACTTGCCTGGGTTTGCAAAACCTCACTTACTGTGCCGTCTGGAGACAATACACATCTCTTTAACCTGTGATCAGTGCTCCTTCCACTCACATTGTCGGCCACTTTAAGACTTGAACAGCAGATTAGGTGTAAAGATTCGCATTCTAATCAGTAAACTGTCTGTGCTTTATGTGCTCTGTCTGAGGCCAGAACTCTCCATTCACCTGACAAAGGGGCTAACCCAAAAGCTAGTGAGTGTACTATTGAATAAATCAGTTGGACTTAAACCTGGTGTTGTCAGACTTTTTACTGTGTTTACCCCAGTCCAACGCCAGCATATCCACATCCTCGCTGCAGAATCCAGTAGAGAGCTTTACTGCACCTAGTAAAACCCAAGTATCAAACTTGCATGTTACAAGTGGTGACTGGTATGTATACATTTTTGACTTTTTTTATTGGCGAAGTGATGCAATGATGCACATTGATGTAGAATGTGAACAATTATTTTTGGTGAAATGGAGTGCTGGTGACCTTTTGAGAGCAGTGCCTGGAGACACTTCTTAAGCTGGTGAATAATTCTGCTTGAAGTACCTTATCCACTCTCCACAACTGAGAGTACTCCCAATGAGCTGAAAACTATTGAGGAATTTTACCTGCACCAGTGGCTTTAAAAGTTTGTTTCTCCTGTTGCCAATGCACGCAGATTCAGAAGGTTGAATGACCTACTCCTCAAACCCTTTGTGGAACGAGCAGTAAATTAGGTTGCCTTTTTAAGAGAATGATATGGGGGAGACTGGATATTTGCATCGCCTCTTTTTTGGGGTCATGTTTTCCTTCCAACAGCTGCAAAGGCATTGGTACAGCCACATTTGGAGTACTGTGTACAATTCTAGTCACCCCGCTGTAGGAAAGAGGGCCAAATGCAGGGAAATGGGATGAGTTCAGTTTAGGAAATCTGGTTGGCATGGATGAGTTTGGCCGAAGGGCCTGTTTCCGCGCTGTAAATCTGTCTCTAAGTTGAAGCCAGCAGTTTCCTTATTTGATGTTGAACTGCTTCTGTCTTCTCTCTTCTTTAATGTTGGTTTTTCTTCCCCTTTTCAGGTTTTTGCCTCTCCCCTTTTATCGTCTTTTTTCCTTTCATTTTTCTCCCCACCTTAACCATTTTTCTCCCTTCCCTTAATGCCACTATTCTCAAGAGTACTGCTGCTATTAGAAGAATTTGCCACACTAGAGACAGAAAATCCTGTTTCTGCAAGAATTCCTCCCTGTAGTGTTGAGACTTGTAGTTGACGTGCTTGGTATCCTAAGAGATACCTTGACATTTGGACATTTTCAAAAAGAGTTACTTTTCACTGATTGTATTGTTGCGCTTGGTCCTTGAGGTGACTGCCAATCTACTCACCCTCTTAAACAATGGATTAATGAGCAGAATTTGGGACTGTTGAGGTTTTTAAAAAGCCACTCGACTGCAATGTTTGTTACCCCCTCCATATCATGCCAGTCCACAGGAATAACATTGGGATTGCGTTACTGAGGACGCAGTACAAGGATGGATGAAAAGGCCTGTGGTTGGGACCATGGGTACGTGAAGCAGCAGAGTCATCTGCTGAAGATGGCAGAATGTGGGGCTGTTAGTCGACTTAACTTTGGCTGAGCTAATAATTAAGGAGAGTGACAGGGATGGGGGCCCTTTGAGTTGGTGGCTGACACCAACTTTGGTTTGTGGCATAACCCCATTTCTGCCAGACATCCCACCCTATGGGCCTAGTTAGGCACAATGCACGCTTCCCCACTGCTTCCTGGAAGGTTTTGATTGGAAAATTCAAGGGTCATCTGTCTAAATTGTTGATTTTAGCTTGAAGTAGCAATTGATGCCAATTTCAGCCTGAACTTTGCTGGGTAAATACACATGGTCCTTTTCCCACTTCAGTTATGGCAAAAGGCCCAAAGTAGGTTGAGCTTTTTGTGTCCAAAATGTTTTCAAGACATTTCTGCCTTTTATTTGATCTAACCAGAATAAGGGCTTTGCATTAAGGAAAGAAAAACACAATTTCCTTTATGTTAATGCCATTCACATTGAGGACCATAGAAATCATAGAAACCCTACAGTACAGAGAGAGGCCATTTGGCCCATCGAGTCTGCACCAACCACAATCTCACCCAGGCCCTACACCCATCCCTATAAGTTTTTACCCACTAATCTCTGTAACCTACACAAAGGACACTAAGGGGCAATTTTAAGCATGGCCAATCAACCTAACCTGCACATCTTTGGACTGTGGGAGGAAACCCACACAGACACGAGGAGAATGTGCAAACTCCACACAGACAGTGACCCAAGCTGGGAATCGAACCCAGGTCCCTGGAGCTGTGAAGCAGCAGTGCTAACCACCGTGCTACCGTGTCGCCCCGTTGGGCAATGTTTCTCAGGGTCTTGCACACAACTGTTGGAGCTCATGGGAAAATCCTGGCACAGTGGTTAGCACTGCTGCCTCAGTCCAGGGTTCAATCCTGGCCTTGGGTCACTGTCTGTGTGGAATTTGCATGTTCTCTCCGTGTCTGTGTGTGTTTCCTCCCACAGTCCAAAAGATGTCCCGGTTAGGTTGATTGGCCATGCAAAATTGCCTCTTAGTATCAGGGAATCTAGCAGGGTAAATTTGTGAGGTTATGGGGATGGGGCCTGGATGGAATCGTGGTCAGTGCAGACTGGATGGGCCAAAAGGCCTCCTATACTGTAAGGATTCTATGGTGACACCCTGTCCATAGATCACGCAACGTTGATTTTCTGATGAGATACTCATTGCACTGCTAATGATTCAGGACCTCTGAAAATTCTGTCCATTTGAGCTGTATGGTTATTTAAATTTAATATTTCTATATCTTGTAGATCAATAATGTCGCAGACTAGGGTTGGGACTGTACTTGACTGTTTTTAACTGACCACAGCAGACTGGAGTCTGGGAGAAAGCCCTCTGCTTGACAGTCATCCCTGGCACAAAGGAAGATAGTTGTGATGGTTTTAGGTCAATTACCTCAGTTCCAGGACATCACTGCAGTTCTTCAGGGTAGTGTCCTTTGCCCAAACATCTTCAGCTGATTCATCAATGATCTTCTCACCACCACATTCCGCCCCTCCCCATCACAAGATCAGAGGTGATGTGTAGCTTCAGCAAACAATGTTCAGCACCATTCACAATTCCTCAGATACAAGAGCAGTCAGTTCCCAAACGCAGCAAGACCTGGACATCATCCAGGCTTGGGCTACCAAGTAGCAAGTGACATTTGTGTCATACGAGCACCAGACAATGACCATCTCCAACAAAGGAACTGACCATCGCCCCTTGACATTTAGTGACATTACCACCACTGAATTCCTGTCTATTAATGTCCTGTGGGTTATCATTGACTAGAAGCTGGACTGGCCATGTAAATACTGAGGCTTCAAGAGCAGATCAGAGCCTAGGAATCCTGCGGTAAATAACTCTTTTCTCCTGACTCCCCAAATCTGTCCGCAGAAGTGTGAAGGAATACTCTCCACTTGCCTGGATGAATGCAGCTCCAAATACACTCAAGCTCTACACCATACAAGGCAAAGCACCTACTTGACTGGTACCCCTTCCATAAACATTCAATCTTTCCAACATTGACTAACAGTGGCAGCTGTGTGCACCAACTACAAGATGCTTTGCAGGAACTCGCCAAAGCTTCTTGGGCAATGCCTTCCAAACCCATGACTACTACCATCTAGAAAGGCAAGAGCAGCTGATTATAGAGAACATCGCCACTTGGAGATTCCCCTTCAGTCACTCGCTGTCGTGACTTGGAAATATATTGCCGTCCTTTGGTCAAAAATCCTGGAATTCCCTTCCTAACAGTGTACCTACACCTTGGACTACAGCAGTTCATTAAGGCAACTCACCACCACCTTCTTGAGGGCAACCAGGCAAGGGTAATAAATGCTGGTCTAGCCAGCAATGTAACATGGAGAAAGACCTATCCTCCACTGGAACCAATGTAGTTGGACTTTATCTCATTTGCATCTTACCTACTCCAATC
Organism: Carcharhinus amblyrhynchos; assembly: GCF_965287045.1. Lineage (NCBI taxonomy): Eukaryota > Metazoa > Chordata > Chondrichthyes > Carcharhiniformes > Carcharhinidae > Carcharhinus > Carcharhinus amblyrhynchos. The sequence goes on along the minus strand of NC_137332.1, from coordinate 32,314,796 downwards.
AGCTTGGATCATGTAGATCAAGCCCAAGACAGGAAGAACATAACATAAGAACATAAGAAATAGGAGCAGGAGTAGGCCATCTAGCCCTTTGAGCCTGCCCCACCATTCAATAACATCATGGCTGACCTGTCGCTGCTCAGTTCCACTTTCCCGCCCTCTCCCCATAACCCTTAATCCCCTCTCTTATCAAAAACCCATCAACCCGCGTCTTAAAAATATTTAGCGAGGCAGCCTCTACCACTTCAACGGGCAGAGAATTCCAGAGATTCACCACCCTTTGAGTGAAGAAGTTCCTCCTCAACTTCGTTCTAAACCGCCCCCCTTTTATCTTGAGGCTGTGCCCCCTAGTCCTACTGTCTTTTTTGAGCGGGAAGAGTCTCTCCACCTCTATCCTGTCCATCCCATTCATCATCTTATACGTCTCAATGAGATCTCCCCTCATTCTTCTAAACTCTAATGAGTACAAGCCCAGTTTATTCAGCCTCTCCTCATAGCTCAACCCCCTCAACTCCGGTATCAGCCTAGTAAACCTCCTCTGCACTCCCTCCAAGGCCAAAATATCTTTGCGCAGGTGCGGTGCCCAAAACTGCACACAGTACTCCAGCTGCGGCCTCACCAATGCCCTATACAGCTGCAGCAAGACCTCCCTACTTTTATATTCAATTCCCCTTGCTATGAAGGCCAGCATCCCATTTGCCTTCCTGACCACCTGCTGCACCTGCAAGCTGGGTTTTTGCGACTCATGCACAAGGACACCGAGGTCCCTCTGCACCGTCGCCTGCTGCAGTTTTTCGCCCCGTAAGTAATAGTCCTTCCTACCATTCTTCCTACCAAAGTGGACCACCTCACACTTGCCAACATTAAATTCCATTTGCCATTTCCTGGCCCATTCGCCCAGCCTATCTAGATCCTTCTGCAGACTCTCCACACCCTCCGCACAATTTGCCGTTCCCCCAATCTTGGTGTCATCAGCAAATTTCGACACCCTACACTCGGTTCCCTCCTCCAGATCATCTATATAAATGGTAAAAAGCTGAGTGAGAACCCTGTCTTGTCAGCTTGGATCAGGAATGTCTCAACTTGTTGCGACTCTGAATTGGAATAAAGAAGTATTTTAAAAATATAGTTGGACTTTATTTTGAAAGATCATCAATGGCACAAAAGATTGCATGTTACTGCATAACTCTCTACAACCATGTGGTAATTTTTCACATTGTAATGGTTGTTTACACTAATTAGCCTTGAACGATTGACTCCAATCAGAGCAGACAGGAATACAGCCTACGTCCTGCTGTTCCATCGTTGCTGGTTTTTGGCTTGCCCCATGTTGATTCCCTCCCACTTTCTCCTGTCCAAATTCAAAGTTCCTTCTTGCATTGTTTCTCTTTATGCATTGCAGTAATCTGACCATGCTGCTCCTGGCATGAAACCAGCGACTGTTCAAACGCCTATGGAATTTATTGTCCCAGTGCCATTCTACAACTGCCAGTAGATGGGAGAGCGAGGAGCAGGCTGATTTTCTTGTTTAATTTTCATCTGAACCTTGCATCACCCCTCCCCCAAATGTTTTGACTGTCAGAATTCCACTCGACGTCTAGCATTCCGTGCTGAAATGGATTAGTGTACATAACCGAGCTGCCCTAGTTTGGGAGTATCTGTTTTTATCGGCTTGTACAGAAAAATTGAGACTGCGGCATTAATATGCATCTGTGTCAATGGTCAACACTATTTCCTTTAAACATGGATATTTTGGTTATTTTGTCTGAATTCTGATCTGCTGCTTTCTTGGTTATGTTGGAGTTTACTATTTTAAAACAATGGTTATTTGAAATGTTTCAAATAAATAGGAAATCAATATTGGAAAATTTTGATAAAAGACAGATGACTTTAGATAAAAGCAAATTACTGCAGATGCTGGAAAATCTCAACAGGTCTGGCAGCATCTGTACGGAGAGAAACGAGCAGACATTGAGTGCAGATGACTCTTCGTCAAATGACTTTAGATGCTGGAATCGGACTCAAAACGTTAACCCTTGTTCTCTGTTCACAGATGCTGTCAGACCTGCTGAGGTTTTCCAGCATTTTCTGTTTTTGTGTTGGAAATTGAGTTGAGTGGTTATTTGTGCTTTAATTTAGTGAAGTGTGAAGTGATAGCTCTACACTGAGGAGGTGAGGACAGAAATGTCAGTATGAATGCAAAGTGGAGAATTGAAATGACGGACAGTTGGAGTCACACTTGGGCACAGAACAAACATGCTCCATAAAGCAATCTGCGGTGGGCCTTCCCAATGTGAAATCATCACTGTCAAGGTTAGCATTTGTTGCCCATCCCTGGTTGCCCTTGGACTGAGTGGCTTACTAGAGGGCAGTTCAGAGTCAACCACATTGCTGCAGGTCTGGAGTTGTGTGTGGGCCAGACTGGAGAAGGTTGGCAGCTTTCCTTCCTTAAAGGACAATATTGAACCAGATGGGTTTTTCCATCAATTGATGGTACTTGTCATGGTCACAGACTAGCTTTGTATTCCTGATTTATTAACTGAATTCAGATTCTACCAGCTGCCATAGTGGGATTTGAACCCATGTTCATCTGGGCCTCTGATTACTCATCCATGACATTACCACCGTCTCCATCTGCCACACTGGCATTGGCCTGGACCAGGGAAGTGTGTTTGGTGGCTTCATGCTGGAGATGCCAGAAGATTACTCATTGACTATAGAGGCTTGTGGGATGGAAGTTGAAGACAAGGGGAAATCCTATCATGGTTCTGGGAGTGGAGGGAAGAAGTGTCACATGAATGGCTACAAATGAAGACCTCATTAACTAGTTAGTTGCGTGAGGTTGTGGGAATCCTCTGAGGGAAAATTAAGTATAATCTTTGGACAGTGTCCAATTTAACGTTGAGTTGAAAAGTTTGAGTTTGTAACTGCCTGCCTGCCCCCATTTTACTGCTTTCTCCTCTTGTTTCCTTTGAACACTATCTGCTCATAATTCTGTCATTTGCACTTGCCCTAGACCATCCTGTCCCATTACCACTCCCTTTTGGTGCCATCAATTCTTCTGTCATTTATTCCTAACCTGCCTTCCCCATCAATACTTTTCTGTCTTGTTCTAATCTCACCCTAATTGCCTTCAGTTACCCAAAACCTATCGCACCTTGAATTTCCTCCATTCTGGTGAAAGGCCATTGACCTGAAACTTTAACTCTTGTTTTCTGTCCACAAGCATTGTCAGAACCTACTGAGCATTTTTTTGTTTTTATTACAGTAAAATTAGATCACTTTGCTATGATATTGTTAGCTAGGTGGGTAATGTACAGTTTCCCATGTGCTTTGTTTGGGTTGAAAGGCATTTCGCTGCTTTGTGCATCTATTCCTGAGATTACAATATGATTCCATAGAGGCTGGGTGTCCTTCACCTCACCCATGTAGGTATCATCACTCCCGAGCTATGATGACAAGTATCACCAGGTCATTTATCCCTGGATGCACTGCTGTTAACTATTGTCCTTGTATAAAGTCACCACACATACATCCAGCAGTACCAATTGGATAGTCAAGAATGTGAGCTCCAACCACTAAATCAAGCCAGGTAATCTCCTCGGTGCCAATGTAGCTTTATAAGCAATGCATATCAGTCATATGATCCTAGCAGAGATCATTGTTACGCTCTGTAGAATATACGGACTGATCAGTTAAGTAGTTTGTTTTTAAAGTGTCACAAGTAGGTTTAACACTGCAATGAAGTTACTGTGGAAATCCCCCAGTTGTCACACTTCGGTACTTCCTCGGGGACAGTGAGGGAGAATTTAGCATGGTCAGTGCACTTAACCAGCACGTCCTTCGAACTGTAGGAGGAAACAGAGACACAAGGAGAACGTGCAGACTCCGCCCAGTGATCCAAGCTAGGGATTCGGGTTCGATTCCCGGCATTGAGGTGCTGATTGCTGTGCTGCCCCAAAGTGAAAGCTGTTTTAAAGTTATAGACATTTCTTCTTGCAACCAAAAATATAAGTGGCCCCTTTCAAAGTTGAGAGTTATCCAGTAAATATGTGAGCGATAAATAGGATATAACAGACATGAATCTTTGGCCCATGACTCTACTGGCTGTAAAGCACCTATCTATTCTAATTCCATTTGCCAGTGCGTGGCCCATAACCTTGTATGTTATGGTGTTTCAAGTGCTCATCTAAGTATTACTGAAATGTTGTGACTGTTCCTGCCTTGATCACCCTTTCAGACAGAGTTCCAGATTCCCACCACCCTCTGGGTGAAAAGGTTTTTCCTCACATTTCCCATAATCCTCCTACCCCATAACTTAAATCTTGGGAGAGGGTTCTTTGATTTGATTGTCACATCTATTGGGATACAGTGAAAACTGTTGTTTCTTGCATGCTATGCAGACAAAGCATACCATTCATAGAGTACATGGGGAGAAGGAAAGGGTTCAGGATGTAGTGTTACAGTCACGGCTAGGGTATAGAGAAAAATCAACTTAGTATATGATATGTCCATTCAAAAGTCTGATGGCAGCAGGGAAGCAGCTTGATGCAGAGTTAACTGATTTTATACTGGGGAGATTCTATAATTGGTTGCAGTGTCCCTGAGAGGAGAGAACAGCTAGTGCTTTCAACTTTCTATTCTCTTAATTTCCACTGCAAGTATATGTGTTGACACGGGTCGGTGTGCCTGTGATATCTATAAAGGTGAAAAGATTGATATTTGCTGTCAAAGCTCTGCGGTAAATGTGATTGCTTGGGTATGGTACGGCAGGGCAGCCAGATTCTGTGGCATCATAAACAGCAAAGTTGACTCCTTCAAAAAGGGAGAGTAGGGGTTAGAAAGGGCACAATTGAAGATTTTGTTTGTACGCTAAAGGTCGAACACAATCCGACACAAGATCATGGTAGAAGGGCGTAGGTAGTGAGAGATGTTTGATGCCCCAGTCTAAGTGGGATGGCTATAATTACCCCATTGCTGTTCAATTCCCTGATTTGTTATGCTTCTGACTTTAGTTGTAGGTATTAACTGCATATGACAGCAGTCCAAATACAGTTGTACTGAACAACAACCACACCTACAGTAACATGGTCACTTAGACATAAATATCCCACACAGTAGTGCAATACAGTAACTTAATTGAATCATTTTAATGTGTTCAGTTACTTCTGCTTACTATACAAAGTTGGTTTAATTAAATATGATTAATAAGCACTCATTAAATTATTCACATAATTTAATTGAGTAGTTCAGGTGAGCAGTGTTGGAATAATTTATAAACCACCAACCATATTGAATTGCTGCCTTGCAACACATTCTGGACGAAGACTCTGGAGTAATCTTAATTAAATATAATCTGTGGTTGGATACCTGTTGGTTGAAAGGGCGCTGAAAGTTTGTGACACAACATGAAGGCAAATTGCTTCATGTAACTGCCACTGTATAATTGCCAGGTTTTGTGATAACAGATTGCAGGCAAATAAGTTGCATAATGAACACTTGGTTGTGAGTTTTTATCTTCAGGGCACCAATGATTTATGCATTTCCAGAACAGAATGAGTGCCATTTGTTGCAAATGATTTTATAACCTTGAAAACTGCTACTTGGTGTCTAATTTGTACAATTAATCTCTGCTCCATCCATTTTGATGTCTGCAGGGGTTAACTGAGACCTTGTTTGTCCTTGAACATGAAAATTGGTGGAATAAGGCTTGGATTTCTGCTTTGGTAGTGGTGTCACTATTTCAAAATCTACAATTAGTTGTGTATCTTGCTTGTCTGATAATCAGAGAGTTCGCTGAACTGCAAATCCAGTGTAGCGATGCCTGTCTCTGCTGTCCACCTATGGGATAGCTTCAGCTGACAATGCAGTTTCAAATCTGTTTCACATGCTGGTCCCAGTAATAATGGTTACCAAGCAGGGCATTCTTAACACTTCCGAAAAACAAACAGTTCTTGCAACTTGGCTCAGTATAAGCACTCTTAGTTCTAGGTTAGAATATTTATAGGTTCAAACTCCACTCTAGGAATCATACAATTCCTACGATGCAGAAGCAGGCCATTTGGCCCATCGAGTCTACACTGACCACAATCCCACCCAGGTCCAATCTCCATAACTCCATGTGTTTATTCTAGCTAGGCCCCCCCTCCACATTAAAGGGCAATTTAGCATGACTAATCCACCTAATCTGAACACCTTTGAACTGTGGGAGGAAACCAGAGCACCCGGAGGAAACCCACGCAGATGCCGAGATTTTAATAAATTGAACATATATGGTGACAATCCTGAGTAACACTGAGGGTGTACTACGTTGTTGGGTGAGATGTCGAGAGATGGGGTGGCACAGTGGTTGGCAAAGCTGCCTCAGCGCCAGGGACCCTAGTTCAATTCCGGCCTTGGATGCCAGTCTGCCTGTGCAAACTTCTCACATTCTCCCCATGTCTGCTTGGGTTTCCTCAGGTGCTCTGGTTTCCTCCCATAGTCAAAGATATGTGGGTTGGGTTGATTGGCCATGGTAAATTGCCCCTCAGTCTCAGACTAGCTGGGTAAATGCTTGGAGTCATGGGGAAAGGGGCTTTGTGTGATTGTTGTTGGTGGAGACTCAATGGCCTGAATGGACTCTTTCTGCACTTAGGGATTCTGTGAGCTGTAAAAAGGTACAGTGGTGCTTTTTCCAGAAAAGGTTATTGGATTATTCTGGTCAATTTTTATACTTCAATTCCATTAAAACAGATTAACTGGTTATTCACCTTTTTTGTGAAACCTGCAAATTGTGCACCATAAATAAAAGCAAAAATAACCTGCAGAATCTGAAACACTCAGCAGGACTGGCAACATTGGTGGAGAGAAAAACGAGACTCTTCAAAGCTGAATGGGAGTAGAAATGTGGTGGTTTATACAGTTGGAGAGGGTGTTGGATGAGGTGGAACAGAATATAGAAGATCAGGGATAGGGTGGGAGCTCTGGGCAAATTGACAAAATGTCAGGGACACAAGACAAAGGGAGTGCTGGTGGTGTTAACGACTGAAGAAGGAACATAAAAAGTAAAGCACAGAATGCGTTAATGGCAGAACATGGCTCAGCATATTATGAAAGCAAAACTAGTTACAGATGGCCCCCTGGGGGAAGGGGGAAATGGAGGAGAGAGTTCATGGTCTGTGATAATAATACTACACTTCACAAATAATCTGAGGCTGTGAAATGGCTTGCAATGCTCCACTAAAAGGAAAAGTACTTGCTTTTACTGAGTGCCTTTCATGTTTGTGAATTCAAAATCTTTTGCAGAAGTTGGTACTTCTTGCAACGTAATCATTGTTGTGGTGTGGGAAATGAAACAGCGTTCTGCTTACCACAAGCTTCCCCTAACATGAGTGTGATAGTGACCAGATAGTCTTTTGTCTTTTTAAGTGATCTTGGTTGAGGGCTGAATATTATCTATGATGGTATCCGTGCCTTACAAAATACAAGGGGTTACTAAAGTTCACCTAGGGGTGAAGCAAACTTTGGTTTAACAGCTCATCTGGTCAGCCTGCACATCCAGTGGTGCAGCACTCCTTCAGCATTTCTGCTGATTTTTTTTGTAAGGCTATCTGATCCAGTCCAGTACTCTAAAATGGTAATAGTCATTCTAGTTCTGACCTGAGCATTTGCTGCCCAATGAAAGTGTTTAGCACTGCTGTCTTGAAGTGCCAGAAACCTGGATTTGGATCACTGTGTGTGGAGGTTGCACATTCTCCCTGTGTCTGTGTGGGTTTCTTCCAGGTGCTCTGTTAGGTGCATTAGCCATGCTAAATTCTCCCTCAGTGTACCTGAACAGGTGCTGGAATATGGCGACTAGGGGATTTTCACAGTAACTTCATTGCAGTGTTAATTAACCCTACTTGTGACTAATAAATAAACTTTACTCATCCGCTGCTGTATCTCACCAGCCATTGCACCTTTGCTTGTTTCCTGTTCGTCATGCATGCTGGTGCCTCCTTATTTTGTGCAGTTAACCCAAAATGCACTATTCTACTACAGGGTTTCCCAAACTGAGTCATGGAACCCCTAGTGACCTACCAAGAGCATCGGGGAACCCCAAACATTCCCATAATGTTGGCACCCCTTTTTTCTTTTGCTGTGAAATAGATGGATAAGACGACTTCTTGTTTAATTTCTGCGTTCGCACTTATATTTATGTATATATTAATTTGGTAATAATTGAAAAGTTCTCTGATTTTAAAAATATGTAAGCTTTTCTTATTGGGAGGAATGATGCTGGAAAGCTGGTTTTCACATTAGTCACAGGCTCATCCTCCCTCATGCACACACTCTCATCTATCTCTCCCTGTCTCATCTGCACATGTGCTCACATCATTCTCTCACTTTTGCACATACATGTCTCCTTCTCATTCTCTGACACGTCTCTGTTGCACGTTCACATGCACACATCCTCCCTTTCATTCACAAACACCCTCGTGTGCACACATGCACCCTCCAGCTCCTTTACCAAGGCCCTGCCACTGTCACCTATTAGCCATGCACAGCCTTTCCTCACTGCCACCAGCTAGCTTCCAACCAATCATTTCAGCCTCCTTGTTGGTCACGGGCTATTCTGCCCAGCAACAGTGAGATGGAACAAGTCAAAATGGGCCAATCGGACCAAAGCCCTTCCAAGCGCTGGATGCTGACAGGCTGCCCAGTTCAGTAAGCCTATCGGCTTCCAGTGATCCCAAGAGGTCTAGCTCTGGCCCACTTGATTTCTCAAATTCTGCGCATTCAAACCAGCATTTACTGGTCATATGGTGGCCACCAGCTTTGCGGACCCCACCTAGAGACCCTTCAGACATGGGAGTTTGGGAACCCCTGTTCTGCAAAGATGAGGAGGGTGTCATTTGGAACACACATTAAAAGGTGCGGAGGAAGTATACACTTTCAGTAGCTCACCGTAAAACTTTGAGTGTAAATTTAAATGGGAGCTCATCCGGTATATGGAATTTCAGATTGTTGTGTATTTTTCAAATGACAACTCAAGGATAAGGTTTCAATCCATCAGTACCATGTAGCAAATTGCACTGGAATAGCTCCAAGTAGCAGTACAAATGGAGCTATGAGACCTTGTGCTGACCAGTTTATTTCTGTAACTTTTCAAAAAAAGATTATATCAGATAGTAAAGGAAATAGCTTGAGAGATTTGTAATCCATCATGGGATGCTTTTCTTAACAAAGATTCCAAAGCATTAATTAAACAGGTAGAGTATGCAGCTTATGGTGCTGTGTAAGATGAATACATCAGTTTTTATTCACAGTCTGAATGCTAAACATGACATCAAATGTATAATCCATTCAGGTTTCAGTATGTTATGAACTTGCATTCAGTACATTAAAATTTTGAACAGAGACTATTAAAACGATGGCTGCAAACCGTGTGACATTTGGCATTCTGAGATCTACAGAGTGTCCTGATCATCCAGTAAATACCTAATTATATATCGATTGTCATAGCCATCTGGGGAATTTGTTTAAGGATAGATCAAGAACAAAACACCTACAGCCTTCCAGCTGGCCCTTACTTCTGTTTCACCATGGACAAAAACATCAATACTCTGTGCTGAATGGATCCCATCATCCTTCCACTGTGTAATGATGGTCCCTCATCCAAACTAGGACTTTGATTTCATCATGTGACTTACACAAGTTCATTTTGTTGTCTGATTTTAAAATAACGGAAGATCTTGTAACTCCCCTCCCATTACAGTCCCTTGCTCTTGTTTTTTTTTCTATCCTCTCATTCCCATCAGTCCCTAAAAATTCACATTTCCATTATCTGCTTCCTTTCTTTCATTAGCACTTGCAGAACAATCCTAGTGTACCAATGTCTACACTAAACCAATTTAAGATAATCAGTCAAGCTGATAATGTGGCCCATTATAAGTTTGCTTGAAGTGATATACATTCATATGCAGGAACCTGTTCTCTGCAAACAAAAGAAATATGTTTAAACTTTGTGCTTTTTTTTTTAAATACTTGGGAGCATGGGAAGCCAATAGTTTCCATGGCAATGCCTGAGCATCTCCCATTGTACAAATTGTGATTGTTTGAAATTTGGCATTCTTGTGTTTATCCCGATGAGTGCAAGATGAAAAGCTTCAGTAACATGTCTCTCTTTTCAGCAATATTCAAGTTCTGTACTACCAAGAGACCTCTGACTTTCCAATTCTTGGGTCTGGCACTTCTCTGTAGTAGGAAATATTTGGAAGGATATGCATTCCCTTTCTCCCTCTAAGCACTATGTGTCATGAACTTAGAGTATTTATTACCAAAAAGGCTTGGGAGAAGATCACATGACATGAGTGGATGCAGTTGGTTCATCACCCATTGGCACTTGGTGGAGGCGGGGGGAGCGGTGTGGCGGTAGTTGACTGTAAAAATGAAGGTGTTTAAGTAGGATGTAAGTTGGCACTGGTCCATAGTGATTAATTGGACTAAACTAAGGCGTGAAACATCCCTGCAGCAAGGGTGAATCATGGTGGTCAATCTGCCTCACCTCATCTGGTTAAAAGAGCTGGACAACCTAACAGTATAATCAAAGAATGATGCGCAATGAGGAAGGCAGGTTCTTCACTAATTAGACTTTTACAATATCCATGGAGGCCTGCATGGTTGAGGTTTCTCCTTCCCCGTTCCCCAAGCTTCTGTTAGCAATAGCTGTATTTATCTACTTGTTTACCTACCTACGTTTTATCGCTCTGTGGAATAAAAGCAGGACTGCTTTTATTTTCTAAACAATACAAATTTGTTCTTGCTGTAGATGAAATTTGAGGGATGCACTAAAGACATTTCTTAAGTTAACTTGTCTGAAATGTTGCCGGTTTCTGTGACTCCAGCAGTTGAAAGATGTTGGTGCTGATGGCCAGAGCAGCAGACAATAGTATGATACGTTGATCTTTCCCATTGAGAATTTTTTCTTTTGTTTTCTACTCCAATTTAGGAAACTCTACAGCTGGCCCAGCAGTAATGGTGCCCAGTGATACAACGTCACCTGCATTCAATTTGTCAGCAACTATAATGGGATCCAATAACTCTGCAGCAACAGTAGCCAATGGTAACACTGCCCCTCGCATTTCCATTGGAAGCACTGTGGACATCGTCACTACTCCAAGCTTGAGAAGTGGAACTGGCTTTAATAATTCATCAGCAAGTTCAACTGTCAGCACCCTGACTGATGCTCCAGATATAAGTGATGTGACCGAAAGGAATGGCATGGCTACAAGCATGGCTGGTAACGATACAAGCATGGCTAATAACGATACAAGCAGTGACTTTCAAACAGGAAATGAAACAGAAATCCATGCTAGCGTACCAAGTCCTGCAAGTAGTCCAAGTACAAAATCGGTGAATGTCAGTGTTGACCCTGTTGTGACTGAGGGAAATGGACTGGCTACTAAAGTTGGCCTTACTGTCACAGCAGCCCCGCAGCAAACGGAGACATTGGGGAAGATAGACTCAACTGCTACTGCTTCTAGACATGAAACCACAGTACAACCGGCAACATCACCTCCAACATCTTCCCAGAAGGAATCAAAAGGTAAGGCTTCTACACTATATTTGAACAAAAATTACATGCAAATATTATTCTAGAAGCTACTTGTGCTGTGCGTTCCTAGACTAATGGTTTAAAGTCCCTAGATTTTTGCCCTTTTAGGGAGCTAAAATTGTAGAAGTGAAGCACATTATGATAGATTCTATATATTAAAACAAAAAGTGTTTTGGAAGACCAGCTTGGCATAACACACATGCTGAGGAGATGAGGGTGAAGATACTATGTGAAGCATTGCTACGGATTCCTGAAGATTGTGTTGGATTATTTGTCGTAGGAGTGCGACATCCAAGTATGAGATGCTCTGCTCATCTCTCTGCATTTCATGATATTGTGTTTCCCTCTTCAGTTGTCTGCTAGGGTCTCCCATTTTCGATGACAAATACAACTAGGAATAAGAAATGAGATGGTTTCTTGGTGTAAGCTTAAAGGAAACACAAGCCCTCTTCCCAACCATCCTCTGCCTTTGAGCAACCATTTGTCCGTCGAGATTCTAGCTCTGAGACATAGCCATAGAGGTTTACAGCATGGAAACAGGCCCTTGTGCCCATCTTGTCCATGTTGCCCTTTTTTTTAAAACACCAAAGATAGTCTCAATTACCAGCATATGGTCCATATCCCTCTATACCCACCTTACCCTTATAAATGTCTAAACATTTTTAAAAGTCAATATTCTACCCACTTCTACTACTACCTCTGGCAGCTTGTTCCAGACACTCACCACCTCTGTGTGAAAAAATTGCCCCTCTGGACCCTTTTGTATCTCTCCCCTCTCACCTTTAAACCTATGCCCTCTAGTTTTAGATCCCCTACCTTTGGGAAAAGATATTGACTATTTAGCTGACCAATGCCCTTCATTATTTTATAGACCTTTTATAAGATCACCCCTCAGCCTTCTACGCTCCAGAGGAAAATAGTCCCAGTCTATCCAGCCTCTCCTTATAACTCAATCCATCAAATCCTGGTAGCATCCTAGTAAATCTTTTCTGCGCTTTTTCTAGTTTAATATCCTTTCTATAATAGGGTGACTGGAACTGCACACAGTATTCCAAATATGGCCTTACCAATGTCTTGTACAACTTCAATAAGACGTCCCAACTCCTGTATTCAATGTTCTGACCAATGAAACCAAGCATGCCAAATGCTTTTTTCACTACTTTGTCCACCTGTGACTCCACATTCAAGGAGCTATAAACCTGTACCCCTAGATCTCTTTGTTCTATAACTCTCCCCAACGCCCTACCATTAACTGAGTAAGTCCTGCCCCGGTTCTATCTACCAAAATGCATCACTTCGCATTTATCCAAATTAAACTCCATCTGCCATTTGTCAGCCCACTGACTGAATTGATTAAGATTCTGTTGCAATCCAAGATAACCTTCACTATCCACTATGCCACCAATCTTGATGCCATCTGCAAACTTACTAACCATGCCTCCTATATTCTCATCCAAATAAGTGGACCCAGCACGGATCCCTGAGGCACACCGCTGATCACAAAACTTCAGTTTGAAAAACAGCCCTCTATAACCAACCTCTGGCTTCTGTCATCAAGCCAATCTTCGCTGCCAAAAAATTGCTAGTTCCACATTGGCCATGGCTCATAACTATGGCACCCTTACCTAAGCCTGGGTGACTCTCAAAAGGGTGCTGGGACAACCATTCCCTGGCTTGCTGCAATTTCTAACTTGGGCCACTGTGTGGAATTTGTACATTCTCTCATTTTCCGAGTGCTCAGGTTTCCTCCCACAGTCCAAAAAATGTGCTGGTTAGGTGCATTGGCCATGCTAAATTCTCCCTCAGTGTACCCAAGTGGGTACTGGAGTGTGGCGACTAGGGGATTTTTGCATTAGCTTCATTGCAGTGTTAATGTCAGCCTACTTTTGACTAAACTTTAAACTATTATATGGCTGTGATAGGATAATTGACCACTTACTGAAATGGAATGTATTTTAAAGATGAGGCATTTTCTCAGCATCTAATAAATTAGAATACTAATAGTGGGAGGTCAAAAGGATTGATTGAGATGACATAAAATTCAATCCTGATGGTGTTCCTGGGGCAGAATTCCCCCCACTCCCCCTGCAAACTAGTGTATTTGCAGGCAGTTTGGTCCCACCTGCCCTGACCCATCTGCAGGGTGGCACGGCCAAGTAGAACATAGAACATTACAGCGCAGAACAGGCCCTTCGGCCCACGATGTTGCGCCGACCAGTTACAAAACAATGACCCACTAACCTAAACCAATCCCTTTTCGTCCATAAACCTATCCACAGATCTCTTAAACGCCCCCAAACTAGGCGCATTTACAACTGCAGCAGGCAGGGCATTCCAATCCCTCACCACCCTCTGGGTAAAGAACCTACCCCTGACATCCGTCCTATAACTACCCCCCTTAATTTAAAGCCATGCCCCCTCGTGCTAGATTTCTCCATCAGAGGAAAAAGGCTATCACTATCCACCCTATCTAAACCTCTAATCATCTTATATGTTTCAATAAGATCCCCTCTTAGCCGCCTTCTTTCCAGCGAAAACAACCCCAAATCCCTCAGCCTCTCCTCATAGGACCTCCCCTCCATACCAGGCAACATCCTGGTAAACCTCCTCTGCACCCTCTCCAAAGCCTCCACATCCTTCCCGTAATGTGGGGACCAGAACTGCACACGGTACTCCAAGTGCGGCCGCGCCAGAGTTGTGTACAGTTGCAACATTTGAGGTTGAGGTTCTTAATACAGTTGAGGTTCTTAATGGCCACTCCCTGCTCAGCTTTATGACTGACGTTAGGAGTTTAGGGGCAGGGGAGATGGGCAAGTCTCCTTGGGCAGAAAAGAGGGGCTCCTCACTCAGGAGACTATGTCCCATTCAGCCTGTCTAGGTGCTACCACCCCCTCCAACACAGCTTCTCCATTAAGACTCCCCAGTGATTTAATTTCATTTATTATTGTCATATGTATTGGGATACAATGAAAAATACTGTTTCTTATGTGCTACACAGACGAAGTGTACCATTCAAAGGGTACATAGGGGTACATATTCATGTTGGAGAAAGATCAGCTTTCTTCGCAGATTATTGCGCAACTGGTAGGTCCTTCAAAATTCTGATGGCAGCAGGGAAGAAGCTGTTCTTGAGTCGGTTGGTATGTGACCTCAGACTTTTGCACCTTTCTCCTGAAGGAAGAAGGTGGAAGAGAGAATGTGTGGGGTCCTTGATTATGCTGGCTGCTTTGCCGAGGCAGTGGGAAGTGTAGACAGTGTCAATGATCAGGCGGCTGGTTTGGTTTGCCTCACCTGCCCTCCCAACACTTACTGATCCTGAATGTATAATCTGGACTTAAAAGCCTTTGGGTGGCATGGAGAGAACTGCTGCCATCAGAAAAATCCTGCCTGCCATGCAGGATTTTATAAAACATCCTTTGTACTGATGCAAAGTATTTTCGGCTAATAATTGAAACTCAGCTCAAGAACTTAAACTCAGCGGTGTACCTGGCACTCTCCTTGACAATGACCCTCTGTGGCTATTTGTAAACAGGCCCAACACTACTTGTCGTACTGAGCACATAGAGTTACTGTAATGTTTTTCATCAAGTCTTAAGCTGAGAGTTGGGGGAGGAGAGAAATGACTTCCTGAATTAACAATGCCTTTAGGGTTGCTGAATAATTTTATTACAAATGAGCACCTCTTGTTTTGTTTTTTTTTAAATTCAGCCAATGTCACGCCAACCACACAGCCTCCAGTGTTTGAAACTGTGCCAGTGCAACCAACTTCTCAAGATTCCAAGAGCACACCAACTACGGTGACATCCGGTGGCTCTGGAGTGATATCCAGCATGACCATGGCTGTGCCCACCAGCCGTACAAGAGCCATCACCACAGTGAAAGTAGATGCCACAAGTAGCACAACAATCAGCAAAGCATTTTCTGTGCAGCATAGCAATGAGGGTTTTGCCAGTACCAAAGAGAGAGTGAACGGTGGGTAGTGATTTTAGTGCTGTTTGTATTCTATGAGGAGTCCCATCATAGAGTTTAAACACCAGCAAAGACTAGTTATGCCGAATGGTCTATTTTGCCCTGTATATGTGATGTAATCTTCGTCCTGTCAAGTTGCTCCATTTGCTGATTATTTGGTACAGTTTGGAAAAAGTGGAATGGTAGGAAACATACTTGTGGGCAGTAGTGTGTTTCTTTGCTTTGAGTCACCTACTGTTTACAATTTGGTGAACTATTTAGTGTTCAATGTCTGAGTCATGACATAGTGAATATATCCACAAAAACCATTTATTTTAGGAAACAGTTAAGCTACCAATGTTTGAGATTCTTCCATTCTGTTTAATGGACGTGGGACAGAGAGAGAGAGAGCTGTGTAACCTGCAGATTTTAAATGATCCAGCAGCATAAAGGTGTGGGATACAAAAATAATTTGGCCAATTGATTCCTCCAGCAAGGGGAAAAGTTTCTTACTGTCTGTCTATGCCCCTCATAATTTCATACATTACACCAAAACAAACAACCCCAGTCTATCCAATCTCTCTTTATAACTAAAGCTCTCCAACTCGAGCAACATTCTGGTAACATTCTATCCATTGCTATAACATCCCTCCTACAACTACACACGATACTTTAGTTGTGGCCTAACCAGCGTTATGTTTAGTTCCAGCACAACCTCCCTGTTCTAACCTTTATTTGCTGAAGCATAGAGTTTAACTGTACCATACGCCGCCTTAACCACTTTATCACTTTATCCACCTGTTCTGCCACCTTAAGGGACCAGTGTACATGCACACTAAAGTCCCTCTGATCCTCAGTGCTTCCCAGGGTCCGTTTGTTCATCATATATCCCCTTGTCTTGTTTGTCCTGCTCAAGGACATTGCCTCAGACTGATCCAGATTGAATTCTGTTTGCCACTAATCAGCCCTTCTGACCAGGCCGTCTATATCGTCCTGGAATTTTAAGGCTATACTCAATATTTACCACTGTGCCAATTTTCACATCATCGCAAACTTATTGATCAGTGTTCCATTCAAGTCTAAATCATTTATATAAACCACAAATGGCAAGAGCCCCAACGCAGACCCCCCATGGGACCCACTGTCTTCCACATCAGAAAAACACCCCATGACCATCATCTGCTACCTGCCAATCAACCAGTTCTGGGTCTAGTGGCTCAATGCTGTTTTTTATGAGCTTGTATTCTATGTAATCTTTGTTTCTTTATGATAAAAATAGAAATAATCGCCCTTCTACTTTCTGATTCACATTCTCTTGTTGGGTGAGGTTATTTTCGGGGCTAGGAAGCTTGCAGAAACTTTGGGAGCAGAGTTTGAGAGACTGCCGCAAACAGGAACTTTTGTAACATTCTTAGAACATTCAAACCATTGATAGTTTTGCTGACCCTGACCACTGAAGGAAATGGAGAAGTTAGTTTTGGTAAGCTGACAATTAGACAACATGAAGGAAAACTAACTTGATACAAGACTGTACCAGTGAAAGTACTTTTTCCTTTTGAACAGGGAATCCGGTTTCTAGCCCAGTTGGAACCAAAGTGGACCCTCTTGTTGTAGGAATGATCACAGTTTTCTTTATAATTATTGGTGTTGTTTCAATTCTTGGATTTCTTAAGTACCGTCAGCGAAACAACCAGCCAGAGTTCCGGCGTCTTCATGAGCTTCCAATGGTAAGATGGGATTGAAAGTTACTGTCCTGACACTTCAACTCCTGTGTTTTTTTTTAATAGCGTGATATCTTTAACATAAACTTCCATTTCCTAAAGAAATATGTCCTTTTCAGTTGTGTACCTTTATTCCTGTTTAATGCCATTTGCTGCTGTTCACTCTGTAATGTTTATTGATGCTGTAATTATGTGGCAGTGAAATGGAAATGGTATTCTTTAGTGATAAATTGATCATTTGATCAGAGGTAATATTTTCTGGTTTTGTGTTTTTACTTCTGGTTACTCAAGATGAATGATTTATGAGTAACTTGAAAATCACATTTTAGATTCTACATTATTAGTGGGATGGGAATGCAATATTAAATTTAGAATTGTGAAAGGATATATTGATTTCTTAGGATTACAGCACAGACAAGCTTTTTTTGGCCCAGCCAGTCTGCAAAGTGTTTATGCTACACTTGAGCCTTTTCCCATTATTCCTCATCTAATTCTGTCATTGTTTTGTTTATATGCTTGTCTAGCTGCCCTATAAATGCATCTGTTATTCACTTCAACTACTCCCTGTTGAACACCCTTTTTAAATGTTTTCCATTGTTGTCCTGCCTTATTTACCATTATTGTTGCCCATTTTTGTTTTTGCAGCTTCTATTTTCAGGTCCTGGATTTGTCGTATTTATACCCTTTTCCAATTTGAAGCTTACAATGTTGTGGTCACTATTGTCTAGATGTTCCCTTGCACTTATTTCTCCCATCTGCTCTGGTTCATTCCCCATTACTAGATCCATGAATGAATCTTCCCTCATTGGGCATTTTCCCTTTTTTGGGCTGGAAAGGAGCCCTGGATAAATAGTAGTAACTCCATTCCCTCACCCTTTACCAATATTGTCTATCTAATTAATAATATTGAGGTAGGTGAAGTCCCCATAAATATTGCTTAATCATTTTTACACATCTATATATTCCTTCACCTCCCTTCCACTGTTAGGTGATCTGTAGGCTATGCCTATTAGTTTACTGGACCCTTCAATATCTTATTTCTATCCATATGGTTTTAATTTTTGATATGCTGATAGTGGCATCCTTTTTCTCTACTGCCATTATGTTGTCCCAAAAAAATGCAGCTACTCTGCCTCCACATTTTCCTTGTCGATTTCTTAATTTATTATACCAGTGTTTAATTTCATTACGTAGGATTACAGCACAGACTGGCCTTTTTGGCTCAAGCAATCCATTTGGTGTTTATGTTCCACTTGAGCCTCCTCCCAATTTTCCTTCTTTTAATTCCATCGTTGTAACCCTCTTTCCTCCTTCCTTGTGTGTTTGTCTACCGTTCTGTTACATGGGTCTATGCTATTGACTTCAACTACTCCTTGTTGAACACGTTTTTAAATATTGTCCATTGCTGTTTGAAGTTATTTGCCATTATTGTTGCCCACTTGCAATGTTTAATTCCTGGTCCTGATTTTCCTATAATGATCTCTCAATAATCCCTTTTACATCTGGTTCCTCACACACACACACAGTTGCCTCTAGCACCACCACCACCTTCTCTCTCCCCTCCCTCCCTCCCTCCCTCCCCGTCTTATTGTGAACATCTTGTGCATTGCTGCGCAGACGTTATCTCTCTTTTTTGGTAAGATTTCTTTTCACATGGTACTTTTAAACTCTCGTTCTCTTTCTTATTCCCTTGCCATCAATGTTATCCCTTACTTTATTCTTTCCTGTGTTCTTCTACTGTACTTTGTTAACATTTCAGCTGCTTGCTTTTCTTGTAAATCTCCCATTCCCTTACTCATTTAAAGCCCTTGCCATCTCCCTGTTTACCTTTTTTCATTTGGTTACGGATTCCATCCCATTGGTGCAGCTCCTTCCTGTCCTAAAACCACTGCCAGTGCCCCCATGAAAAGGAACCTCACTTTTTCACACTTTTACTCATCTAGCAGTCCAACAGTTGGCTTAAGAAGTTTGCAGAATTGGTACAGTAGTAAATTGACTCCAGAAATCTTGTTGGCATGTTTTAAGTAATGATGAAAAGTATTTCCTATAAATCTGGATTAGTTTATCGGGCTGGTGAAGGGCCACAACATTCCATGGCAAGCACAGCGATTGTTTAGGTTTGCTTTAGTGGGTGTGCACTAATGCTGACCCCTGCTGGAGTTTTCAGTGGCAGCGTGAGAGCACCTCATTTGCACCAGGTTGGGGATTGGAAATGTGGAACTGATTGATTCAATCCCCATCTTCTCTGTGTCCAGAGACAGCTGGTGGGTGTTGCCAGAATGGCACAGGTATTTTCCTTCAGTTGAAATATGGGTATGCCGTGTTTGTCTTCAACCTACGCTGTCTATAGTGCCTCTTTATGTGGGCATGAGAGTGGTGGCGGGTGTTTTGGTGCAGAATGATTTGGTACAATTTTGTGCTGATCTTTCCAGATGTAACCAAGATGTGTGGGTTAGGTTGATTGGCCATGATAAATTGCCCCTCAGCATCAGGGGAATTAACAGGGTAAATACTTGGGATTAGTGGGTGGGATTGTTGTCCATGCAGGCTCAATAGGCCAAATGGCCTCCTTCTGCATTGTAGCGATTCTATGATTTCCAGTCTCTGCTGCGCTATGGGAGTGATACTGGTGAGCGGGACCAATCAGTAAGAAAACACTGCTTAATTAGAATGGTGCATATTGTGATGGTAGCTTATTTTTAATGGTGAGGAATAGGGTCTTCTGTTTGAAGTTTCTAAACTAATTTTTATTTCAATTACTAGGACGACATGATGGAAGAGGATACTCCTTTGTCTCTCTACAGCTACTAGAAATCTGCTGCCAAAAAAACTCATCAACTTGCACAACATTGCAACTACTGTGTTTTGAAGTATTGTTAGTTGGCATGTTAAGGACTTTGTTTTTACCGTCTTTCTTTAGTGTGAGCCAAACTTACATTTCAATTTCTTTTAATTGAATTTCTTCAAAACTCCATTTGGTGGAGTGCTCGGGTTGAGCATTAGTCAAAATTAGTATTTATTCTGTGCCCAAAAGATTTCCCTCTGTGTCCACGGAGCTTTTAACATGCATCTGTTTATTCAAACAAGCTTGTAAGTTTGCAACATTTGTTTTAACAATTGCAGGGAAACCATGAATGACCTTTTCTGAATGTCCAATCTTATGATGGAGGATGCAGATATCCAACCAGGTGCCAAAGGAGCTAGGATTTGGGATTCCCACTAACTGGGAGTCCTGTGAATGCTTAAAGATTCAGGTCATTTACTACAAATGTCATGGATCTGAAGAAGTCAGTTTTGTGCATCAGATTATGGAATTAGTACTTACAGATGACACATTTTGGGTTGATTTGGACTGCTTTATTCTAACAAATTCTTTCCATCACTAGCACTCAGAAGTCAATATGTTTTTAGTTGATTGTTGAAAGTATTGGTATTACGAGCAAGCTCCTTGGAGGGGAGAAAAAAACTAGTTCAACTTCATGAGTTGAATGGAATGATGGAAGATCCTGAACTGATTTTAAACACTTTTGGGGACGCTTTGCCCTCAGTTTCTCCCCACACCTCCTCCAGTCATGTACCACATAGGGAGTTAACTTTGCATCAGAATTCATCAAATCACAGCACTAATAAAAGGAACTGAAATGTAGAAACCAAATGTCTTGTATGAATTAAGGTCTGAATTGTGCTTGGAAACCAATGTTCTCCTGAACGCTGGAGCTTCCCTCTGAATCTAGATCAGTTCTTGTGGAAGTGTATTGCCCGTTCTTCAAACTCTTGGTGATTATGCTTAAATTCATTCCGTCCAGCCACGTGAACCATTTACTTACAAATATTCAACTCAAAAAAGGTTTTTTGTGTAACTATTAAAGGTATATTGAGAGATTTGATCTTGACTTCAAATTCTGCAGATACCTTGATTCTGAGCATGTACATAATAATTGCAGCAATTATTTTATAGAAAGATTTGAGGTACAATCCTAAAAAAAAAACTTTTGGAAGCTAATTTTAAAAATGTGTAATGCTATTCGACTTTTGTTTTTGCTGTCATCATTGATTGTCTAAGCTTAAAAACAAGTTGTTGGGAAAGTTTTGGCCAGTCCCTAGATAACTTGGTTCCATTTCAAATTTAAAACTGGCAAGTGCACACTTGGAGCTCCTTTTTTTTTCTATCTTCCTTTATAAATTTCAGTCATTCTGTACCATCTACCCCTCTCCAAAACCTAGTTATGGGAACTTTTTGGTTCCAGCTTCTTCAGCATCCATTTCTGTGTAAAATGTTATGTAATTAAGGTCATTTAGTGCATCAATTGAAATTGAACTTGGCCTAAAAGAAAATTAAAGTAGTCTTATCTGTTACATGTCTAGGATACAATCTGAGGCTGCAAAGATTAGTGGCTGGGTTATTGTAGATTTGCCATTTTCTGGTGTAGATGTCACTTTTCTACCTTCATCTCTGTCTAATATTAACACAACAGGTACACGAGAGATTTCACACTCTGGTACATATAAACTGTGAAGGGTTTGTCACAGAGTATGATGTGCAGTGTTTTAGGACTTTTTAGTCTGTGTTTCATACTTTTTTGATTTTTAGGTCAGTTTCTATATTTGATCCTGAGCAATAAATGCACATCATTCAACATCTTTCTGCCCTCATCTAGATCAACAATTGATCAGTGTTTTTTCATAATTGCCATTTGTATAGAAGTGTGTAAGCTGCAATTGGTATACAGACTTTCTGAGAGTCAACCAAACAAAGACAACTGAGTAAGCCAGTCAGCCCCTCTGCCTGTTCCACCATTGAGTGAGATCATGGCTGATCTGTACACTGAGAAGTTTTATTCATACCTTTTGATATCCTTGCCAACAATATCTGTCTCAATTTTATTTAACCATGCATCCACAACCTTTTGGGTAGGGCAAATTTAAGATCACTACAACTGTGTGTGCATGCATGTAGGTGCATGTGTGAAATTACTACTTGATCGTGCTTCAAGGTCATCAAGATCTAATTTCAAGATTGTACCTCCTTGTTCTGTATTTTTTCTCACCACAGAAAAACTGTTTTTCTGTATATCTACCCTATTATCTTCAAGTACTTCAAAAGGCTCTCTACAGCTGAAGCATAACTTCATTCTCTTATATTCCTATCCACTTGAGATAAAAATGAGCCTTTTTTTTGTACCTCTGTACATGACCACCCAAATCACATCGCTCTTCCACAGTTTTGTCTAGAACTAGAGAGAAGTTGTTCTGACTGTTTCTGCAATCATCGGGTAAAGGATTGAGTTGATTTTCTGAACAGAAAAAGCCCTGTGCGTCATTGTTGGGAGTTTTGGATATGTTGGCACTGGATTGAAATCTTGTAGTGAAAGGGAGAAAGTTGACTGCAGATAGTTGCTGGATGATTTGAGACTTGTGCATTTCAAAGAGTTGGCTGTATAAAAGCTTTTTGGCATTGATTATTGTGTATACTATAGGTTCTTGTGTAAATGGCGTAACTCTTTAGTGTAATGTTCATTTTGTACTGTGGAATGGGTGAAATATTAAATGGATAAAAAGCCTTTATTGGAAACTTCTGATGAACGCAAACTTCCCTTCATCCCTTAAATTGCAAGCAATAAATCTGGGCCTGAGCAATACAAATTGAGAATTCCTACCAACTCGCACATACTACATTGTGCAGTGCAAGATCTGAAAAGATGCTGAACAAGTGCCCCCTGGTGGATTTCCAGACATATAACAGTGGGAATAAAGAGAATGGAATTTGTTTATACACCAGATTTGAATAAAGGTGTGCCATAGGCTTGGAGACTGGAGAGCTCAATATGAATTCTTTCTGTTGATATTGCCCCTCTATTCCCAGGTCATTAACTAGGCTAAGCTTCCAGTCAAACACTGCAAAGGACTGGGGTCAGTTTTGCCAATGTTGGATGGTAGTGGGTTATCATTGATATTTGCTTACAAAGTCAGTACAGATTTACTTGAGCATGTTTTCTATCTTAAAATGAGCAGTCCACGAAGTAATAATGTAGTTGGGCCCAACATCTTGCTTGGATTTTTGAAGAGCATTGTTTTATGATTATACACCCCACCCCCACAACTCTAACTTTCTAACAAGCTAACTGCAAACACATGGGTAATCAGGAAGTGTGCTAAAGCAGAAGTTCCCATATTGGGAGATGCAGCAAAGTTCTGGAAGCTGCAGGCATTTGGGTGAGGTAAGAAACTCGAGAGAAATAACTGTTCAAATTTGAAAGACATTTTGATGTCTTATTGCCAAAACCAGTTCAAATCAGTGCTGGTCATGAAAGTGCTGTGATGAGGCCAAGTCTAGAACATTACTCGACCCTTGGGGAAGGGCCCATTCAGTCCGAGAACCAGCACACGAGGACAAGTTTGATCCCTCCCATTAGAAGAAAAGATTTTGTGGAATGATGGATATCCCAGCCTCCCTTTTGTGAAATAGCTAAATCCCTTTACTGATAGAGTAGGACATTATGAAACAAGGAGATCAAATAGCTTCTGCAGCCAAAATTATCTTGCAATTTTTAAAAGATTATCTGTAAACATGAACAAAATGTGTGGGGGGGGGTGGGGGGAGAAACTTCTTTTGTATTTGTGTTTCTAATCCATTAGAAGTTTTGTTTTCTGTTGACATTGCATAAAAGATTCTAACTAGAACAAAGGTTTTTCGTAATCACCAACATTGAATCTCCTGCAACATTTTGTTTCTGGATGACTTATTATAAAGCTCCCCTTTTATGATTTATAAAAAGATTTGACAGTTGCCCCCAGAACAGCCCTGCACTATCTTTGATTGGATTGATGTACAATGGACTTCCAATTATTCTATCAATCCACTGACTCAGATTTGGTTTAAATTGTGATATTGAATAACTCTGGTCAGCTGACACTGATACTAATAGTTGCAATTAACCTGGAGGTTTTTCAGCAGATACAGTAAGTACTGAACTGAAATATGACACAATCAGTACACATAACATGTCCATCTGCAATTGAAAATCCACTACACAACTTTAAGATAGATCTGGGCAATTTTTTTTCATGTTGTGCTGTTGTCATTATATATTCCAGCAGTTTGGTTAATTTGGTTGTCATTTTTTTGAAAATCTTCCCTTTGGCACAAGTCACTATTGGTGTAAAAATTTCCAGAGTGAAAGATGTGTCAAAAATGTATGATGTCTGTTAGCGTGTATAAATGTGTGGGGAGATTTTGATATGTACTTTGAGTGCCATAATGTTTCTTTAATGTGATGCTGGCTTCTTCTTTGCAATGGAGCTGAAAACAAAGCAAGCTTATAAGCAGCACAGTGGTTAGCACTGCTGCCTCACAGCACCAGGCACCTGGGTTCAACCCTGGCCTTGGGTAACTGTCTGTGTGGAGTTTTCACTTTCTCCCGTGTCTGCATGGATTTGATCCAAAGATGGGCAGGTTAGGTAGATTAGCTATGCTAAATGGCCGCTTGGTGTCCTAAGATGTGTTGGCTAGGGGATAGGGTGGATGATGGGCCTGTCGGAGAGTTGGTGTAAACTTAATGGGCCAAATGGCCTCCTTGTGCACTGTCGGGATTCTACAATTATAAAATTCTTTTAGGGCCAGCTTTTTCCTTCTTTGCAAAACATTATATAAATCAGCTGTACTTCGTGCTGCTATCTTCAGTGGCATCCCTGACTTTAGCAGAACTGTAAGTTTAAATCATGCACAGCTGCTGGTTCTGTAAGTGCTGAAGTCCTTTTAAGAGCAATAGTCCGTGCCAGTACCTCTGGAGACGGAGCTTCTATTTATTCCAGCTACCGGTACAGACTGTTTAGTCACTGCCTGTAGGGAAACTGCAGCCTGCTTGCTCATCTCTAACTATACTTACTCTCTGTTTCCACCCCCGCCAAAACCTGCTAGAAATGTTTGGTCAGCAGAAATTTGCAATTATAACTTGCTTGCGCAGTTAAGGTACTGCGGTATCAGGTCTTCAAGCACATTATGTTATTGCAGGACAGTCTTTCCAACAAGATTGCAATCTGTGAAGTGTCCAACAATTATAGAAGGTTTTTATTTAACAATGGTACGAATTAACCACACCCGATGTGGAGCAAGTCTTGCAGCAAAACATCCTGTGAGCCACCATTTTAATAAGCTTTCTTTTCAACTGGAGAAGTTGTTGGGGAGAACCTTTATATTATTATAAGGATGAAAGCCATTCTTACTAATTTTGTCTTCTGCATAAAATTGTGCACATCATATCTTTTTAAAAACTAAGAGATCTCAACATGGTACCTGTTCATTTTATGTTTAAAAACGTCAGTAGGCAATTTTCTGTTTTGCAACTGCCAAAGGGGATCATGTGGCCCAGTTATTATCATTTTCCAATTCTGTTTAGCCACTGGTAAAGCTACAGAACCAAGACTATGGGGAAAATTCCAAAATAGTACCAAGAATTCTAGAACCTGCGGAATTGATACATCAATAAGATGACTGGACCACCTTACATTACTATTCTTCCTATCCTGTGAATACTATTGCCAGCCTGCTGGTTTTGTCATTTTGGTGCAAGATTTTACTGTTTTTCCAGGTCGGACTTTGTTTAGAAAGTTGATTGTTTGCAATCTTTTTGTGATTTGCATTTAATGGAATAAAATACATTTGTGAACTGAAGGGGGAATACCTAGTTTGCACTATTTGAATTATTTCCTTCAAGAAAATAAAGCTGTATGGGAGAACTTGCTGCAAACATTAGTGTAATGTTCATTTCCTATGGAATGTATGTTCTTGACAGGAAGTAGGAAATTGAGTGTTAGAATTGAAGAATGTTAATTTTGTACAATTGCCTTATGTTTTTGATTTATTAAAAATTGGTTTTCCCCTCAACGTAAGTTGTGAATTTATTCATAAGATGCAGTTGGCAGAGAAGGAGTGCGTTATCCATCAGTATTCATCTTTTTCTCTTTCTCCTGTTGAGAAGTTTCAAATAAATTTCCTAAAACAGAAGACTCAGCAATCAATGGTACTAAGCTCTGTTCAATAATTTCACATGAACACAGAGTATGAGTAGACCATACAGCCCATCAAATCACCTTCCATTTAACATGATCGTAGCTGATCTTTGGCTTCAACTCCACTTCTTTCCTGCACACTCCCCTTACTAAATTCCCTAAGATCAACAACCTGTCTATCGCTGCCTCTATTTATTCAACAGTGGAGCATCGACAAACCTCTGGGGTAGTGAATTCCAAAGATTCGCAACCCTTTTTGAAGTTATTTCTCCTCATCCTTGCCCTAAACCATCAGTTTTTTATCCTCAGACTGCCTTCATGTTTTGGACATGCCAACCAGTGGAAATAATCTCTTGGTTTCTACCCTGTCAAGACCTTTCAGAATTTTATAAGTTGCAGTGAAATAGTCTCTCTAAAACTCCAGGGAATATAGATCCAATTTACTCAGCATCTCCTAACAGAACAACCACCTCATTCCAGGGACCAATTTAGTGAACCTTCACTGTACTGCCTTCAGTGCAAGTAAATCTTTTCTTAAATATAGAGATAACTATATACAATATTCCTCGTATAATTGTAAGAAAACATATTATAAATTCAATCCCCTTGCAATAAAGACTAACATGCCATTTGTCAATTCCTAATTGCTTGCTGCAGCTGCATGCTAACTTTTTGCATTCCTTATACAAGCAGACCCAAGTCTCTTTGGACATTAAGAAGCATGAAAGCTGTAAATGTTTAATAAAAATCTGTTTTCCTGTTTTTTTTGCAACCAAAGAAAATAACTTCACAATCCCCTGTTATATTCCATGTGCCATCTTGTTGCCCATTCACTTAATCTGTCTGTATCTTGTCTCTTGATGTCCTCCCCACCACTTACTTGCCCATCTAACTTGGTATCAGCAAACATGGATGAAAGAGATCTAAGTCATTAATGTAGATTGTAAATAGCAAAGGTTCTTGCACTGATCCTTGTGACATTCCATATTTGCTACCTGCCAACTTGAAATGGCCCCATTTAACCAATCCTCTATCCATGCTAAAATATTACTCCCACCTCCATGAGCTTTCATTTGTCTATTAATCTTCTGTGTGACACTATCAAAAATAACTTGGAAATTCATGTGTACCACATCCACTGGTTCCCCTTTATATGCTCAAAAAAATTGTCAAACAACATTTCCCTTTCATAAAACTATGTTAACTTGTTCTAATCATGCTGTTTTTCTAATTACATTATCAAGACTTCCTTAATAAGAATCCAGCATTTTGCAGACAACTGATGTAGTTCATTGCTTTACCTCCTTTCTAGAAAAATGGTGTAACATTTGCCAACTTCCAATCTATTGGGATTTTCCCCAAATCTAAGGAATTTTGGAAAATCATAGAGAGCACATGTACAATCTCTGTATCTAAACTCTAGGGTGTCTGACATCAGGACCTGGGATCTGGTCCCTTAAGTTTTTCCAATAGTTCTTCACTGATATTAGTTTCCTCATTCTTTCTGCTTCCTATGTTGTCTCTTTCTGGCATAAAACATGTCTGCTACTGTGAAGACCAATGTTCAATGCCTCTGACATTTCTTCATTTCTCATGATAATTTCTCTTTGTTTCTAAATAGCTAATGTTTACTTTATCTACTCTCTTTTATCTACCCTCTTCCTTTTTTATAGACTTGCAAAAGCTCTTCTAATTAGTTTTTATCTTTTTGGTTAGTTTGCACTTCCCCCCACCCCCAACTTTTATCAACATTTTTGAGTCCCTCTGCTGGTTTCTACAACATTCCCAGACTTGCTGCTATTTCTACAATACTTCTTTTAATCTACTGCTTTCCTTTAAGCCACAGATGAATCTTTCTTGCTAAGTTTTTGGTTTTCAATATAATGCATTTTCTTTTGTTGTTGACTGCTTTTGAATTGTTACTTTAAATATCTTCCTCCTACTGTTTATTTACCTCCTTTTTGTCTATTACCCATTTAACCATAGCCAGTCTCCTCTATATAAATTGGCTTTGCGAGGTTAAAATTCTTGTTTGCAATTGGGGTGTCACTTCCAAAAACATGGAAGTGAATGATTATTATGATTGCTTTTTCCTGGTGGATCTTTCCCAATGATATCACTAATTAACCCTATTTCATTACACAATGCTAGATCTAAGGTGGCTTTATCCCTAGTCTGTACACCACATTGCTTCATGAAATTGAGAATATTCTATAAATTCATCTTCTGGATTACTTCTGCCACTTTGCCCTAGTTTACACGAAGAGTTACATTATTGGAACTCGTAAGAAAGGAAATATATTGTTTATGCTCTGAATCAATAGTACAACCACTAATAGGGGGTTTACTAGCAGTGCTTTCCAATACTTGTTAACCTGAAATTTCCACCTCATGAAATTCAGAGGCCAGCTTCTTTCTTGTGTTATAACTGGACAGGAAGATTCCAGAATGGACCATGGTTTAAAAGGCCATAACTTTTAAGTTTGAAATTTTAAGTCAGAACTGCTAATTAGCTTTAACAACAAAATTGTTTAACATGAAAAAATGGGATTATGATACAATTCTCATTTACTCTCCTGTAGTTTAACAATTACACACAGATTTTAAGATTAACATGTTACAAAGTACATCTCAAGTTACAATGGTCTCATTAACACATACTCACAGTCCCTTTTAAGCACAAGAAGGTGATTAGTCAAAAACACACGCTGCTCTGAATACAAGATGGTGTCTGGATTTCTCGACTCTCACCAACTTTTATAGATGCACCATAGAAAGCATTCTTTCTGGTTGTATCTCACATTGGTATGGTTTCTGCTTTAACCAAGACTGCAAAAAATCTACAAAGGGTTTTGAACATAGCTCAGTTCATCATGCAAACCAGCCTCCCATCCATTGACTCTGTTTACACTTCCCGCTGCTTTGGAAAAGCAGCCCCAGCATACTCGAGGGCCCCATGCACCCTAGCCATATTCTTTTCCACCTTCCATCGGGGAAAAAGATACGCAAGTCTGAGGTCACATACCATCCGACTCAAAAACAGCTTCTTCTTTGCTGCTGTCAGCCTTTTGAATGAACCTACCTCACATTAGGTTGATCTTTTTCTACACCCTAGTTATGACTGTAACACTACATTCTGCACCCTTTTCTGTCCCTTTCTTTGCATGGTATGCTTTGTCTATATAGTATGCAAGAAACAATACTTTTCATTGTATAACCAATACATGTGACTAATCAAATAAAATTTATTTTAACGTGAATATTTCCAAAATCCATACTCAAAATCACACTTTAAAAATCTTCTCATTATTATGCTTTCCTTTAGCAGTTTGCATTCTAAAGTCCAGTCCAGGTTTATCAAATGACATTTTTAAACAAAGCTTTAACCCTACTTTTAACAGTAAATCCAGTTCAGGATTTTACGCCAATCCCTTTAGGGTTTCCTTATCTTGACTATTAAACAAACTCTTCACATGTCCTTTAATTCTCCATCCCTAGGCTCTAGGTGTTTATCAGACAATTTCTTATCCTTTTAGTCATTTTCTGCTGCCTTTTATAGACTGACCAATCATCTGATTTACTACTCATCTTTTCAGTTATATGCTTATTCCTTAAGTTTGATATTTTCCCTAACTTTAGTTAACCACAGATGATGGATCCTCCCATGACAATTTTTCTTTACAGTCGGAATATAAATCTGAAATATCCACTTAAATTCCTGCCAATGCTTTTTAATTGACCCAGCCAGGTAGTCTTGATCATTTTAGTTCGCCCAGTTTTCTTGCCTATATATCTGCACGTATTTAGACCCCCCTCTCTTCCTTTTCAAACGGATGTAAAATTCAATCTTATTGTGGTTGCTGCTACATAACAGTGCCTTTGCTCTGAGGACATTACTTAATCCTGTCACATTGCACAGTACCACGTTTAACATAACCTGCTGTCTGGTTGCTCTCATTTAAACATGAAAAATGTGGGCGGTGTAATGGCATGGTGCTTGGCACTGCTGCCTTGCAGCCCCAGGAGCCTCGGTTCAATTCCCAACTTGGGTCACCATGTGGAGTCTGCACATTCTTCCTGTATCTGTGTGGGTTTCCTCTGGGTGCTCCAGTTTCCTCCCACAGTCTGAAAGACATGCTGGCTGGGGCAATTGGCTAAGCTAAATTCGCCTTCACTGTAACCCGAACAGGTGCACGTGTGGCAATTAGGGAATTTTCACAGTAACTTCATTGCACTATTACTGCAAGCCTACTCGTGAAACTCATAAATAAACTAAACTAATTCTTACAGGGCTCAATAGGGTTGGTGCAGAAAGGATGTTTCCTTTATTGGGGGTGGACGAGTCTGTGTCTAGGACGAGGGAACACAATCTCAGAAAACGGGCCATTTAGAACTGATGAGGAGGAATTCCTTCGTCCACAGGGCAGTGATTCTTTTTAATTCTCCACCCCAGAGAGAGCTTTCTTAGAATCATCATAGAACCCTACAGTGCAGAAAGAGGCCCTTTGGCCCATTGAGTCTGCACCAAACACAATCCCACCCAATGTCCCCAACATATTATACCCACTAATTGGGATCTAATGGGATTGGGGGTTATAGATAGGTCAATGGCTTAGTAGGTATAGAAGTGATCGGTGCAACTTGTGGGCCAAAGGGCCTGTTTGTGCTGTAGTGTTCTATATTCTAATCCCTCTAACCTATGCATCCCTGGACACTAAGGGGCAATGTCTTAGCATAGCCAATCAACCTAACCTGCACATCTTTAGACTGTGGGAGGAAACCGGAGTACCCGGAGGAAACTCACACAGACATGAGGAGAATGTGCAAATTCCACAGTGACCCGAGCCGGGAATCAAACCCAGGACCCTGGAGCTGTGAAGCAGCAGTGCTAAACACTGTGGAGGCTCTGTCATTGAATATGTTCAAGATTGACATTGATTGATTTCTATATATTGAAAGTATCAGGGGTATCAGGAAAGTATATAGTGTCAGAAAACGGTGTTGGAATAGATCAGCCATGATCTCATTGAATGAGAGCAGACTCAAAGGTCTGAACGGCCTCTTCCTATTTCTTGAGTTCTTATTCAAAGTTCCTCATTTCTTTTCCTGGCATCAGCCTATTGCAGGTGCTCTGTGGTTTGAATATTCTTTGAGAAGAGCCAGCTGAGGACATGCCCATTCACCTTTCCACAAATCAGAGTGTACATTGTCTGATGAATTGCTAATGTCCACTTCCCTATCTTCATTAATGAACATAATTAAAGAACTACTTGAGGGTTTTCACATCCTACAGGAATTCATTCTATTGAATGAAGATGAAGAAATATCCAAAACGCATAAATATTTTTTATTTTTTTAATAGTTGTAAATGAATCCTTCCTCAAGATCATCCAATTTAAGCAAAGTACTATTTAATAAACAGTGTACAAATCATTTTTTTGAAATGCTTATGTATAGCAGATGGTTTCAAAAATCTATTAAATTTGTAGAATATGATAAAGATTCAAGCCTTATATTGCATTTTCCAAAATACCTACTGTTAACATCAGCACCATACTTGAGGGTCAACAGTTTAAATTTACTATTTCCTGTTGAATACATTAACAAGTAACAATTCATTGTTATCAAAGATTTACCCCAGCTTCCCAATCTGCTCAGCTAGGCCTGGCTTTAGTGGAAGACAGTTTATCATTTTGATTTTATAGGTCAAAAAAATAATCTCAGTCTATATCAGCCCATTTACAATGGCTGGAATAATAGGGAACAACCTTTGAAATATGGATTTCCCCTTGCACTGGTTAGCTTTGAGACAGGTGCAACTATTAATAAAGATTAAATGCTTTTTACAAAAAGTAGGAAGGCTGGTGGAAAATAGTAAAAGTCAACCTGATGTCTGCTACTTTGCACCAGTGGCCACTGGCTTTGATTAGCAGCTTATAAGTAGCTCTCTGCCAAATGGAAAAACACTCTGAATAAAAATTATTTTAAGTAACAAAACAAGATGGTTTAGTTTCTAATGACAATAATGTTACTCTGCACCATTCACAATGTTTACTAGTGAACATCTGAACATTCACATTGCGTAAAATAGAGGAGTAGGAACATTGTACTATAATGCGGCAGTTGAGATGATGGAAAGTACGAGGAGACATCTAAAAACGGTGCAATGAACAATTGTGCAAAATGGACTGCTGAATCACTGGTGTGGTTATAGCCCTGGTTTCACTGCACCATGATTGTAACTGGTATCTCCTGAGAGGACAGGTGCCAGAACAGCTGCCAATTGGATAAAGGAGGAACCAAAGAGCTTGAATAATTGCAGTGGTTCAAAAAAGGCAACTCACCACCCTTTTGACAGCAATTAGGGATGGCCTAGCCCATAAATGAATTTTTAAAAGTTATCTGCTCCAAAGTATCAGGTAAATGTCATTGGTGCTTATTGTCTATTTCTTGCTTGTAACTCACTGTACTTACTGATTACTACTGTAATGGTTGTCATCAACAGCTTTGGGGAAGTTGCCAGGGCAACGGTCTCTTCAATTGGGGAAGAGCTGTAACTTGGTGTTCTGATTGAAAACAAGCACTTGATAGATCTAACTGGGAGTCTTCACTAGTGCCATAAATGCCAGCCTGGCTGGCTTGTTTATTTGAAGATAACTGATCTAAGTTACCCACCTCTCCATACTTCATTAAACACAGTAGGAGAGTTTACAGGTAATTGACTGTGGTAGGTGAGCAAAGACAGACAACTACAGATATTCAAGCTGTACTGTTGAAAATGGATTTTTAAAATTAATTCATGAGATTGAGCTTTGCTGACAAGGCCAGCATTTATTTCCCATCCCTGTACCTGCAATAACCATTACACATAAAGGTAGTACTAGAAGTTAGAGTTCTGGCTGTTATAACATGCTATTTAATGAATAATATGTCCCTATTTTTAGTTGTCAGGAAAGCATGATTTAAATTCTTAAATTGGTCATTTTAAAATGTTGAGTTGATCTTTTATTCTTTTAGCTATTCTTTAGCCCTATTCTGTTTTCTTCTTTCAGCCAGCCAGCTATCCATTCGGTTAACTACACCCTGACTGCCATGTTCTAACCTTATTCATTAGTCCATTACACAGTATCTTATCAAAGACCTTTTTGGAAATCTTCAATATATCACATCTAAAACATTAGCTTTGTCTGTTCTCTCTGCAAACTCTTCAAATAATTTGTTGAGATTGGTCAAGCAAAACCTTCCTTCTGAAATCTAACATTAACAATTCATTCTCATTATATTTTTTATTTTGAGATTTTAAAATATTTTTCTTATTAGAGCTTCCAGTATTTTTCCTACCATCAATGTTAAGCTGATCTGTAGTTTTCCGGACATAACCTTCCACTCTTTGTGAGCATAATGAATGCTAGTGATCTGCTAAGGAAATGGAAATAGAAATACGGAAAGAAATTTGAAAATGAATAACCTTTATGTAATGAGATTTTATTTCCCCAAATTTAACTGACTGAAGACATCAACAGAAGTTTTAAGGAATTGTAGATCCTACGATGTGTTCAGGACTCTTTCCTAATCAAAGCCAGCAAAGAAAGACTTGCTGCTGGACCCCAGTAGCTCAGTCAATGTTCTCCTGTTCATCTATTCAATGCCCTTTGTCCTCCGCCTAGGGAATATGGTTGCTCATTTTTTTCAAGGCCCTACCACTTGATTTATTATTGTCCCCATCTGCAATAACTTTCAGCCAGTAATGGCCATTCTTTTTAGTCACTTGGAAATTGACATAGATGCTACTAATAAAATTAGTACACTTTTTGACTTCTGTGCAAAGCCACGTCTGTACAACACAAGAGATCAGCTAGCAAGATAAAGCTTCTATTTCTCTCTAAATTCTCCAATACTCAAGAAACTTAGTTGACTTTTTCCTGATATTAGATTTCTGCTGCACATTGCAGTGATGAATGTAAATATTGAAATTAATTTGAGTTTCTGTCTCAATGAATAATTTACCATGATTAATCTATTTCTTAATTGCTGAGAAAAGATGAATAAACTTGAACGTTTTCCTATTGCTAAAATATTCTGTCAAGTCTGAACTCCATGGCAGGGATTTTACGACTTGTTTGAGTGAGACTTGTAAAATCCCATCTGAGGCCAATGGAGAATTCCATTCTGTAAATCCGGGCAGCGAGGCGGTAAAATTCCAGCTCACACTTCCTCCTCAATTCACTTGTAAAAACTTATCAACCAGTTTTGGCCATTCAATACCCTTGCAACAAGATCTGTTGGAGCAGGGGAGGCTCAGTGCTGATTTCCAGCATCTTTCTCAAAAGCACAGCTATGATTGAGAAACCATGAGATCAAGAATCACATTGTAATATCACAGCACCACAATCTTCATCATCAATTTCATACATTCTGCCATAACGGTATAAATCATCATCAGTTGATAAAGGAATACCATTTTGCTTTTTAAAAATGATCAAAGATCAGAAATTGGAATGTTAAAATGTTAATTAACATTGGTCTGGAATTATGAGCTACCTATAAAAACATGGAAATTGCCCTTCGCTTACGTTAAAATCTATCTGAAGTGTATGGATATCAGACACTTGACAGAAATGTTTGCCTCTGACATGGTGGTTTTGACTTAAATATTAATAAGAAGCATAACTTTGAAAATGTTAAATGGGCCTTTATGAGAAACAATGCAAAAATGTCCCTCCGCAGTTTTTGAAGGCTCCGTCACTCAGGACAGATCACTGAGATTCAGTTCAGGTGGATTGTCAGATAACCCTTCTAAGTCTACGCTGACATCTTCATCGGAATAATTTGTTCTTGGTGTTCTCTCAGTGTCCCCCACAGACAAGGCAGAGCTGCACCTGGCACCTGCAATGGAACAAAATATTACTTTCAAGTTACCCATTGTTATTTTAAACTGGAATGCTATTCGAAGGAACATGTAAAAAAAAACTAGTGTTGGAGAATCCCACTTGGAAACTTAAACAGGGAAAATTCTATTCCAGGTTTAGGTAAATTGAAAAATCCAGCAACGCACTAGTCCGTAAGTTACATATTTTCATCTATTCTTCCAGCTCGCACCCAAGATTAGACAATCTCATCCAGTTCATAAAATTATCATAATCCTGTTGATTACATGAAATATAACAGCTGGGAGATCATGGATCATTTGTTGGTTTTCAAGTTTATTAAAGCATAATGACAAGTAGCTTGAATTGATTTAATAGAAGGGAAAAAACCTAAATGAAGCAATGAATCACGTACAACCCTTCTGGTAGTTTTGTAGATTTGTTCATGAGACGTGGCCATACTGGTGAGGCCAATCATTTTTTGCCAATCTATAATTGCCCTCAAGCAAGGTGATGAGCTACTCCATCTGATGTATATATCTAC
This sequence comes from Carcharhinus amblyrhynchos, assembly GCF_965287045.1. Taxonomy (NCBI): domain Eukaryota; kingdom Metazoa; phylum Chordata; class Chondrichthyes; order Carcharhiniformes; family Carcharhinidae; genus Carcharhinus; species Carcharhinus amblyrhynchos. The sequence goes on along the minus strand of NC_137332.1, from coordinate 32,279,135 downwards.
AGTTCTGTTAAGAAAGAAGTTTCAGGATTTTGAGGCAGGTAACTATAGGCTAGGTAGCTTAATTTTTGTAGTAGAGAAAATGCTTGAATCTATCATCAAGGAAGAAATAGTGAGACATCGGGATATAAATTGTCCCATTGGGAAGATGCAACATGGGTTTATGAAGGACAGGTTACGTTTGACTAATTTAGTGGAATTCTTTCAGGAAGTAACATGCACAATGAACAATGGGGATGTGGTGTATCTGGATCTTCAGACGGCATTTGACAATATGCTGCACCAAAGGCTGCTGCATAAAAGTGCATGGTGTTATGGATATGTATTAGCATGGATAAAAGATTGGTTAAATAATAGAAAGCAAAGAGTCGGAGTAAATGGGTGTTTTCCTGGTTGGCGAGCAGTAACTAGTGATGTGCCTCCTGTATCAGTGGTGGGACCTTAATTGCTTACAATTTATATAGATGAATTGGAGTTGGGGACCAAGTGTAGCGTGTCAAAATTTGCAGATGAGTGGCAGAGCAAAGTGTGCAGAGGACACTGGAAGTCTGCAAAGGGATACAGATAGTCAAAGTGAGTGGGCAAGGGTCTGGCAGATGGAGTACAATGTTGGTAAATGTGAGGTCATCCACTTTGGTTGGAATAACAGCAATATAGACTATTGTTTAAATGGTGCAGAGGGACCTGGATGTCCTTGTGCATGAGTCACAAAATGATGGTTTTCAGGTGCAGCAGGTACATAAGAACATAAATAGGAGCAGGAGTAGGCCATCTAGCCCTTCAAGCCTGCCCCACCATTCAATAAGATCATGGCTGATCTGAAGTGGATCAGTTCCACTTTCCTGCCTGCTCCCCATAACCCTTAATTCCCTTATCCATCAGAAATCTATCTACCTGTGACTTAAACATATTCAACAAGGTAGCCTCAACCACTTCAATGGGCAGAGAATTCCAGAGATTCACCATCCTCTGTGAAAAGGAGTTCCTCCTCAACCCTGTTCTAAATTGCCCTTCCCTTACTTTGAGGCTGTGCCCTCTGGTTCTAGTTTCCTTTTTAAGTGGAAAGAATCTCTCTACCTCTGTGCTATCTAGCCCCTTCATTATCTTGTAAGTCTCTATAAGATCCCCCCTCAGCCTTCTAAACTCCAACGAGTACAGGCCCAGTCTATTTAATCTCTCCTCAGAAGCTAACTCCCTCATCTCCGGTATCAGCCTGGTGAATCTTCTCTGTACTCCCTCCAAGGCCAATATATCTTTTCATAAATAAGGGGACCAAAACTGCACACAGTACTCCAGTTGCGGCCTCACCAGTGCCTTGTACAGTTGCAGCAAGACCTCCCTGCTTTTATATTCTATCCCCCACGCGATCTTATTCTATCCCCATGATCTTATTGAATGGCAGAGTAGGCTCGAGAAGCCAGATGGCTTACTCCTGCTCCTAGTTCTTATGTTCTTAACTGGCCCAATTAATCTGAGTATAACAGAATGCACACATGTTGGGAATCCACTCACTTTTCACTTCTTTTCTCACCACCCTTCCTTGGCTTCTTCTCCCCCACATACCAATTTCAAAATCTAATTTGGTACAGCATCTTACTGCCTTGTGGTTTTCAGTTTGTGTTGGAACATGCATAATTCCCAAGCGATGTGTAAATCCAACGTTTCAGAATCATACTCATTGACTACCAACTACTTCCCTTCCAGGCTCCCACGTTAGCTGACACTGTTAAAGGTTCTGTCTCTTCAGTTTCTGTCTTTCTCTCTTCTTCAAATCTGCCTTCATCACCCCTTTCCTTAAAAACCCACATTGCCTCCCAAATTTGTGACTACGTCTTCTCCAAAACTCTGAATCTGTCCAGGCAGATTTTTGCCATTTGTTACTTTGACAATCTGACTGTGATAAAGGCAAACCCATCCCTCCTAGTCCCTCTTGACCTGTCTGTAAACTACCACAGTTGGTCCTGTCATCTACCTTGAACACCTTTTCACAAATGACCAGATAGGTGCCTCTCCTGGTCCATTATATCTAATTGCAGCCAGAGAATGGCTTCTCTGCCTACTCCTTACAGTTGACTCTGGTGTCCCAAAGGGTGTATCCTTGGTCCACTCCTGTTTCTCAATTACATATTGCCTGAGGCAACATCATCCGAAAACACGTCAGTCTTTGCACATACACTAACCACACCCAGCTTTACCTCACCAGTAACACCACTGTTGCTAAATTATCAGATGGCTTGTCCAATATCCAGCACTGCATAAGCAGAAATTCCCTCCAAGTAATTACTGGGAAGAATGAAGTCAATATTTTACGGCCTTGCTCGAGCGAAAATTCCTGCCTGAGGTCAACGGACGTTTCCATTGTCCGCCCCATGCCCAATCCAATTCCTTAGTGGGTGGGGGGGCAGTAGAATTCCAGTGATTGTTTTTCACATCTGCCACAAACCTTGCACCCTGACCACTGACTCCCCTCTCTCAACTGTCTGAAGCTGAACCACTGTTTGCAACCACAGCATCATATCTGAGCCAGAGATGAACTTTCCACTATACATCCACATTGTCTCTAAGACCATCCATTTCCACCTCCATAACATTGCCTGACTGTCACTGCCTCAAACTATTCTGCCACAGAAATCCTCATCCATGCCTTTGTTACCTCCTAGATTTGATTATTCAACTCAACTGTTGGTTGGCCTTCCACATACTCTCTCTCTTCAGGTACCATGCCCTAACAGGGTGTTGGCGAATTCTGTATGTCCATCATGCTTGGCAAGGTATTGCAATGATTTGTCTTCTGCAGGTTTTGGCTGACCAGGAGACTCTCCTGTTCTTACTGCCTACTGTAAATATATTGGAAGGATTTGCAGGTTGATAATTAACCTGCTTTGATCACATTATGTTTGCACCTTCCATGGCTATTAAGGTGTAGAATCAGAGCCAAGAGTTTCTGGCTCAAAAATAGAAAAACTGCCACTACACCAGATATCTTTCCCACACTCTATCCATCATAAACCTGAGGTCATCCAAAGATCTGCTGTCCATGTCCTAATCCTCACCAGGTCCTGTTCACCCACCACTTCCAGCTTGCTAACTTAAACTTGCTCCCAATTGAGCAAAACCTCAATTTTAAAATTTGCAACCTTGTTTTCAAATCCCTCCAAAATCTATGCCCTCCCTATCTCGGTAATTTTCTCCAGCCCTGCAATCCTCCAAGATATCTGTGCTACTCTAACTCTGGCCTCCTGAGCATCCCCAATTTAAACGCTTCATTGCTGGGAACCATGCTTCCAGCTTCCCAGACCTAAAACTTATGGAGCTCCCTCCCTAAACATCTAGGCCTTTGTACCATGATTTATTGATCTTACAATGCTCCTTAAAACATCTCTTTGACAAAGTTTTTAGTCATCTGCCCTAATATCTCCTTAAGTGGCTTGGTATTGTTTTGTTTTATAACGCCTGTGGAGTACCATGGGGGGTCTTATTACATTAAAAACACTATGCAAGTTGTTATTTCTATATGTCTTCAAAGTTACAGAGAGCAGCCTCACAGAGTTTAGAAATAAACCAAATAGGACAATGAATGTGAACTTCAGTGTCATGATCATAGTTTCCAGCAGTGGGCCCTGGATATAAATTTCAGAGAAGCATCAAAGGGAAACAATAGAAGATAGGGGAAGTATATTTTAAAAGGAATATAGTGGAATAAGATTGATGTTCAAACACTGCTGGATAGGTATCAAAAATATATTCCTGGGTAATCATGTTAAATGATTTATTCTTTGAAAGAATTGGTATAGACCTTTTCTTCATTCATTCATGGGCTGTGGGCGTAGCTGGCTGGGCCAGCATTTGTTGCCCATTCCTAACTGCCCTTGACAAGGTAATGGTGAGTTGCCTTCTTGAACCATTGCAATCCCTGTGTTGTAGACACACCCACTGTGCTGTTAGGGAGGGAGCACCAGGATTTTGATCTAGTGACAGTGAAGGAACAGCGATATATTCACAAGTCAGGATGATCGAGTGACTTGGAGTGGAACTTTCAGGTGGTGGTGTAGCCATATATCTGCTGCCCTTGTCCTTGCAGATGATAATGATTGTGGGATTGGAAAGTGCTAGGCAAGGAACCTTGGTGACTTTCTACAGTGTATCTCGTAAATGGTACATGCTCCTGCCACCGTTTGTTGGTGGTTTTTTTTTGGGGGGGGAAAGAGGGGAGGGGTGTGTGTGTGTGTGTGTGGTGGTGGTGGGAATGAATATTTGTGGAAGGGGTGTCAACCAAGTGGACTGCTTTGTCCTGGATGGTGTTGAGCTTTTTGAGCACTGTTGGAGCTACAGTCATCCAGGCAGGTGGAGAGTATTATTTCATCACACTCCTGACTTGTGCCTTATAGGTGGTGGACATGCTTTAGGGAGCCAGAAGGTGAGATACAGGGCTTAGACAGGGTAAATCTTGGGAGGGTGTTTCCACTCATGGGAGAGTGTAGGACCAGAGGACTTGGTCACAGAATAAGGAAGTGCAGATTTAAAATGGATCTAAGGAAGAATTTCTTCTCTCAAAGAGTGGTAAATCTTTGGAATTCTTTATCTGAGGAAACTGTGGAGGCTGAGTCCTTGAACATTTTAATTCAGCAGGGGGATTAAGTATTACAGAGTTAAGGCAAGAAAGTGAACTTAATGAGTGTTAGATCAGCCATGATCTTACTAAATGGTTCGAAGGACTGAATGGCTATGCCTATTAGTTATGGTCTTACTTGCCACACGATTCCTAACCTCTGACATGCTCTTGTATTTACATGCCATAATATTTACATGGCTAGTCCAGTTCAGTTTCTGGTCAATGGTAGCCCTAGGATGTTGATAGTGGTGGTAGACCTTATGGTCCAAATAGCCTCCTTCTATGATTAGAAGTATTAATTTTTAAAAAATATATATTATTTCATTCCATTTTAAAAGAAAAAAAACTAGTTCCTTACCATTGCTACTGTTAAGCCTGAGTGGGGTTCTCATGGTTGTGAAATCCTCCATAGCCTCTGCTAGTATTTTATCTTTTCCTTCCTGCCCTCAGACTCATAGCTATGGCCTATAATTTATTCTATGCTGCAAGCTGGTAAAATAGTTGCACTAATTTACAGCATAGCAGCAGATTATTTGGCCCAATAGGTTTCTGGTGGTCTTTATGTTCCATCAGAGCCTTCTCCCGACATAGGACATACTCCAAATATAGGATTCTCAAGCTTTACTGTGGGAGAGTCTAGGTGTGGAGATGCTGGTGTTGGATTGGGGTAAAGACAGTAAGAAATCTCACAACACCAGGTTGAAGTCCAACAGGTTTATTTGGTAGCAAAAGCTAGTGAAAGCTAGTGGCTTTTGCTACCAAATAAGCCTGTTAGACTTTAACCTGGTGTTGTGAGACTTCTGACAGAGTGTCTCTCGGAATAAGTTGTCATCTATTTAAGACAGAGATGAGGAGGAATTTGTTCTCAGGGCCAGTGAATCTGTGAAATTCTTTACTGCAAAAGGGTGTAGAGGCTGTGTCATCAAGTATGTTTAAGGCTGAGGTAGAGAGTAAGGGAATCAAGGGTTATGGGGATAATGTGGAGTTGAGAATGATCATACATCAGATCTCATTAAATGGAGCAGCAGACTCAATGGGCCGAACTTCTGCTCTTACACGTTATGGTCTACTCCTTTTCATTTAAGCCTCTCAATATACTTCTCCTTCAAGTGCTCATCTAGCTTCCACTTAAATGCATCTAAGCTAATCACCTCAACCACTCCTTGTGGTGAAGAGTTCCACATTCAAAGTACTCGAAGTAGAATAGTTTCTCACAAGTTCCCAATTGGATTTATGAATAACTAAATAGACCAATGTTCTGATCCTGCACACAAGCTGAAATACCTTTTTCCATCTATTCTATCAAGTATCTTCATAATTGTAAAAACCTCTAAGTTCACCCCTCAGCCCTTGCTCTACCCTTTCCTGATAGGTATAGCATACTTATTAAGCAGAATGTGATTTGAACCAAAACCTGGTCTGCCATTACAGCAACTGGATTGTTCAGTCAGCATTTACATCTATCTGGTTTACAGACTTTACCTCTTCTATTTGGTGGATCTAAATCAAGATCTTGTAACAAAGACAAGTCATCATCTGAGCTTATGTCGGCTAGACTGAGAGTGGAACTTAGAGTGCTGTCAGAATGTTCATTTAATGACTGGGTCTTGGGTTGTTTCTTTCTGTACAGTTTTCTTGTATCTGAAATGACAAGCATAACCAGATAACATACCTTACTAAATTGAAAATCAACTTGTGAATATCTAAACAACTTAGTATTCTTACGTATAATGCAAAAGTAGCCATACTTTAAAAAAAAACAAATTCTGGCTAGGGTGTCCTCCCTTTACAGCAGCTGACCCCTAATGTATATTTATACTTATGTGTTCAGAAAGGTGCAACACGCATGCATGCACGCGCACACTCTCTCTCACAGGCATGCACACACAAAGAGCTGTCAGTCAGTGTGTGCTCGTCAGGGCGTGGAGGCAAAAGGTCTCAGCTCTCTAGTAAGAAATCCTGCAAGATTGCTGGGACCTGAGTCTAGGAAACACTTGTGTTTGCTCTGAAATTGAAGTAGTAGCGATAGATTGTGGTCTTTGGTTGTTTCTGGGAAAGATACCAGGTGAGGAAAAAGCATCTGGTGAATGCTCAGAAACCTGCTGGAAGAAACCCATTTGCAACTGAGCTAACCCAAGAAGAAGACTTAGTGTTGAGATAGCAGTAAATCTTCTCTGGGATAATGAAATGTAAGGCTATTGTTGGGATTAAAGGAACAGTGAGTTTGAATCATTTTCTGATGTCTGTATTGAAATCTTTAGTTTTTTTGTCTCATGTAATATAGTTCATTTTCTCTTGTTTAATAAACATTTATTCTTTGTATTAAAAGCACACTGTCAGACTCTTACGAATGTGTTCAGTAACTGACCACCGCAATTTTCTAGAACAAAAAGCAGAGTTTGGATCTATGAAACCAGGTTTCACTCTGGGTTTTAACCTGTCCAGTATTAAAAGTATATTTCTGATGGAGGGTTGATAATAGCACTTTTGGTAGGGAAGAAGGCAGTTTCTTAGGGCTAAGTAATAGAAACCCATCAGGGCAGTTACAATGAAAGGAGAAACCTGGTTGCAATGTTAGCCAGGTACTACAGGGATAATTATAAGGTTCACGGTGGGAGATATAGGAGGGATGTCCGAGGTAGATTCTTTACTCAGAGTGGTTGGGGTGTGGAATGCATTGCCTGCTGTGATAATGGAGTCAGACACTTTAGGAACTTTCAAGCAGTTATTGGATAGGCACATGGAACACACCAGAATGATAGGGAGTGGGATAGCTTGATCTTGGGTTCAAACATAGCTCAGCACAACATTGAGGGCCGAAGGGCCTGTACTGTGCTGTACTGTACTGTTCTATGTTCTCTTGTACAGCGAGCAGCAGTTTGCACGCACCTGGTTTTGATGGTGTACTGGTCTGGTTGTCAGCTAGATGCATGTTTTTCAGTTGTTCCTTCAAACCAGCAACTGTGGATCTAGAAAGAATTTCAGCTCTCAGAATCAGCAATAAATTAAGTATTATAGTTGCAATAGAACACTGTCCTTACATAATAATTAGGATATGACAATATTTTAATCAATCTACTGCAGACTAAATTTGTAGCTGTATACATATTCAACTTTTCAGTGACTACCATTTAAAGATTACAGTAATTCATTGGAAGATGGAAGTGACCACAATGTCAATACAATAATTTGAACTTGGGACTTTATGTTATAAACCTGTTTGTGCTTTGCTGCAGCAACCTATCAATTCATTTAGATCTGACGGTTAAACTACATGCTGAAAGGCCAATGTCTTTTTAGGGGAAAACCCTCCAGTCATTGGATCATACCTGGCGCAAAGGAAGATGGTTGTACTTGTTGGAGGCCAATTATTTCAGCCCTGGGACATAACTACAGGAGTTCCTCAGGACACTGTCCCAGGCCCAACCATCTTCAGTTGCTTCATTCATGTCATTCCTTTCATCATAAAATAAGAAGTGGAGCTGCCCACTGATGATTGCAATGTCATAAGAACATAAGAAATAGGAGCAGGAGTAGGCCATCTAGCCCCTCGAGCCCACCCCGCCATTCAATAAGATCATGGCTGATCTGAAGTGGCTCAGTTCCACTTTCCCGCTTTCTCCCCATAACCCTTAATCCCCTTGCCTACCAAAAACCTATCTACCCATGTCTTAAATATATTTAGCGAGGTAGCCTCCACCACTTCAACAGGCAGAGAATTCCAGAGATTCACCACCCTTTGAGTGAAGAAGTTCCTCCTCAACTCTGTTCTAAACTGCACCCCCCCTTATCTTGAGGCTGTGCCCTCTAGTCCTGCTGTCCTTTCTGACCAGGAAGAACCTCTCCACCTCTACCCTATCCATCCCTTTCATCATCTTATACATCTCAATAAGATCCTCATCCTTCTAAACTCTAACGAGTACAAGCCCAGTGTATTCAGCCTCTCTTCATAGCTCAACCCCCTCAACTCCGGTATCAGCCTAGTGAACCTCCTCTGCGCTCCCTTCAAGGCCAAAATATCCTTGCGCAAGTGCAGCAACCAAAACTGCACACAGTACTCCAGCTGCGGCCTCACCAGTGCCCTGTACAGTTGCAGCAAGACCTCCCTACTTTTATATTCAATCCCCCTCGCTATGAAGGCCAGCATCTCATTTGCCTTCCTGACCACCTGCTGCACCCGTAGGGTGGGTTTTTGCGACTCATGCACAAGGACCCCCAGGTCCCTCTGCACCGTAGCACGCTGCAGCTTTTCGCCCTGTAAGTAGTAGTCCTTCCTACTATTATTCCTACCGAAGTGGATAACCTCACACTTGCCAACATTGTATTCCATCTGCCAGGTCCTCGCCCACTCGCTCAGCCTATCTAGATCCCTCTGCAGACTTTCTACACCCTCCGCACAATTTGCTGTTCCACTTATTTGTGTCATCAGCAAATTTCGACACCTTACACTTGGCTCCCTCCTCCAGATCATCTATATAAATGGTAAATAGCTGAGGCCCCAGCACCGATCCCTGGGGCACTCCACTAGTCACCAACTGCCAATCCGAATAGCACCCATTGACACCCACTCTCTGCCTCCTATTTGACAGCAATCCCCTATCCACACTGACACCTTGTTCAGTGCTAATTTGTAATGCCTCAGATAATGAAGCTGTTTGTGCCTATACACAGGGGATGAGGCAACATTCAGGCTTGAATTAACAAATAGCAGGCAATGTAAAATTCAACACCATACAAGTGCCAGACAATTGCCATTTCTAACAAGAGAGTGAAATCACTTTCCTATGAGATTCAGTGACATTCACCAAGTTTTCTACCATCAAAAAGCCTGGGACCACCATTTACCACAAATTCAACTGGTTCAATCAGGGCTGTTAAAGCATTACAGAGGATGGATATTTTGCAGCAAGTAGTTAATCTCCTGACTCCCTGAAACCTCTTGACTACTGCAAGGCTCAAATCAGGACTGTGATGGTGCAGCGACATTCAAGAAGTGCAACATCATCCATGATAAAGTTGTCTACTTGATCAGCACTTTGTCATAAATATGAATCCCCTTCACCACTGAAGTATTTGGTTGCACTAGCTATAGGACACACTGCAGCAACTCCTTAAGACCTTATCATCAGCACCTCAACACTTAGAACATCAAGAAGAGATATGGGAATGCCATCGCCTCCAAGTCATACACTATCCTGACATGGACATATATCACCTTTTCTTCATTGTTGCTGGATCAAAATCAAGTCCGTACGCAATAGCATTGTATGAGCATCTTCACTACCTGGTTCAAAAAGGTAGCCCATAACAACCTTCGAGGACAAATAGGAATGCACAATAAATAGAACCAGAGAAAAGTTATGGGCACAGAGAGAGGCAATTCAGTCCATCATGTTTTCCCTTGAAAGACGGTGACTGAGGGGGGGGATGTAATAGAGGTATGTATGATTATGAAGGGTATAGATAGAGTAAACAGAGGTAAGCTATTTCCTATGTTAGAGACACACAGTACAAGGGGCCACGGGCTTAAGGTGAGGGGGGAGAGGTATAACACGGATATTAGAGGGAGGTTTTTCACAGAGGGTAGTGGGGGTATGGAATGCTCTGCCAAGTAAGGTGGTGGTGGCAGGCATGCTGGAGTTGTTTAAGAGTAACTTAGACAGGCACATGAGTGGGTTGGAGATGGGAGGATATAGGAGATTGTTTTAAATAAGGTTCATTAGCATTGGGACGTCCATGGTAATGTAAAAGGATATGGTATGATAATAATGTTTTTTTTCCTCTTTTAATTCACAGGTTTAAGTCGGTTCGCCTTGTTGTCCAACGAGGAGCATACACGCGATGGGTTGTACTTGGGCTGCTCTTGAATGTTCGAGATTGGCCTAGTGCTTCATGTCATTAGTGAGCTTAAACTGGACCAGATGCTGGGCAACACGACAGCTCAGTGACTATCACTGTTTGCTGTGCAGACACATGGATTTGGGCCAGTGTCTGTGGGAGTTTGTGCATTTTCCCCGTGCTTCCGTGGGTTTTGTCTGGGTGGTCCGGTTTCCTCCCACACCCCAAAGATGTGCTATTAGGCTGATTGGAAGTAATAAATTGTCCCTAAATTAGTTTCCCTCAATGGTGGCGCGGGCTCGTTGGGCCGAACGGCCTGTTTCTGTTCTTTCTATGTCTGCTCCTACCAAAATAAGAGAAAAAAAAACTAACCACTACTTTAAGCCCCCTTTTCAACACCCAGTCCGTAGCTTCCAGGTTATAGCACTTCAGATGCAGATCCAAGTATATCTTAAATAGAGTATTTCAGCCTCAACCACCAATTCAGGCAGTGAATTCCAAATGTCCACCACCCTCTGGGTGAACAAGATTTTCCTCATGACCCTTCTACCAACCACCTTCAATATATGGTCCTGTAATTGACTTCTCAGTTAGGGGAATCAGGTCTTTCCTGCCTACTTTATCTAGACCCCATGTAATTTTACACAACTTAATTAGGTCACCTCCCAGCCTCCTCGGTTCTAAATAAAACAACTCTAGCTTACCAAATCTTTCCTCATAGCTGCAATTTTCAAGTTCTGACAACATTTTTATACATCTCCTCTATATTCTCTCCTGAGCAACTGTGCCCTCCCCGCATTGTGGTGACCAGAATTGTGCATAAAATTCTGGCTGTGGCCTAACCAATGTTTTATAGCAGTTCCAGCATTATATTCCTATGTTTGTATTCTATACCTTGCCAATAAATGTGTTTTATTCTTATCCACCTTTAGAGACCTGTGGACTTGCAGAAGTAGGCCTTACCAACAGCACCCAAAGTCAGCTAAATTCATAACAAAAATTAGGTGGAGTGCTGTTTGAACCACTGCTGCTTGAGTAATTGTATTCAATTCTGTTCAAAAGAGATATTTTTGAGAAGAACAGCAAGGATAATCTCCAGTGATAGACATTAGTCACACAAACAATGGTAGTCACTCCTTGTGATCCTATGGCTGATTATATAATTGCTGACAGATGTTTCCAAGCCAGAGTAACCTATCTCATGGAAGATGGATTTTGGTGAAGACAAACAGAGAGACAATAGAAGAAAATGAGGACATAACTATATTTTTGAAAAGCTGTGAATAGAGTCTATTCATGTCACATCCATTTACAATGAGCTATCCATCAGCACTAAGTTTAACTGTACAATATTTAGCAAACCTTCAGCAACAAGTTACTCACCTGATGTGTGAAAGGTCCTGTTCAGCTTGCTCCCATTCATGAACCAACTTATTATAATCCAAAAGCTGAGACTGATATTTATTCATCAATTCTCTCAGAATCTATCGGAGAAAAAATTGTATGACATTTTCACAATCTCAGGACATCCCAAAGTTCTTTACAGCCAATTCATTATCTTTTGAAGTATAATCACTGTTTAATAATTTAGGACGGTCAGTATAAAAGGCTAGTTTTCCTAGTTTATTATACATGTAATTCAGAGTTCATTAAGGATTGGTGCATCAGCCAATTTGAACAAAACAAGATCTTACAAACAGCAGAGATAATAACAACATGAATTGTTTGATAAGGTTAGTTGAGGCATAAATAATGGTTAAAACACTAGGGCCAGTATTTTATGACCTCGATCAGGTGAGGCTCGTAAAGTCCCGCCTGGGGCCATCAGAGAATTCCATTCTGTGGGGCAGATGTGTCGGTAAAATTCCGGCCTAGAACTCCCTTGTCTTCTATGGATTGTGCCACAAAACTTTATACGCTCATTTGGGACGCCAAATGCAGCTTCAGATCAACTTCTCATCCATATGACAGCAGCTCCAACAGTGCAACATTCCCTCAGCTCAGAAATCAGCTTTCAGTTTTCATAAAGTTTGGCACAAACCACTTAAGCAAACAAATATAAATACATTTGTTTGAATAGTAATCATTGCAACTAAAACTGAAAGCATTACCCCAGGGAGTATAAATAAACAATTAATTAGCTAGATTTCAATATTTTTAATATTTCCAAAAGCAAAATACTGCAGAGGCTGAAGAATTAAACATAGAAATACTGAATTAATTAGGTCAGGCAGCATCCATGGAGTGAAAAACAGAGTTAATGTTTCAGATGGATGACCTTTCATCAAATCATTGACCTGAAACACTAACTCGGTTTCTCTTGTCCATAGATGTTGCCTGATCGGCTGATTATCTCCAGCATTTTCTGCTTTAATTCTATTTATACAATAGGAACTTGTTTATCTTGCTCTTGACTCAAGCGTAAAGCTCTGTCCCCTTTCACATTTCTCTTAAAAGTGTAATTTAGATCAGACGACATAACAGAATGAAACACATTGCACAAAGTTGTTGCTGCAAAACGTGGTGGTTCTTTTATGGGATTTTATTACATGTGGACTTGCTTTTAATCTCTGCTGTGATTAGTTCTGTCTCAGATGTTGTCAATAGATTTTAAAGAGGAAAATAGCCAGCATTTCAAAAAAGTTTTAAAGAAGTGTAAAAACATTATTTGAGGAAAATTTTACTTTTGAGCTTTTAAATCCAAATATACAAGAATAGAAACCTAACATCTTATTTTCTGCGTATTAAATCTTTGAGACAAACTGGGCACTTAAGACCAGTTCTTTGCTATGAATAACAGTGTGCAGCCTGGTTATTTTTTTTTCATGAGAATGTAGCTAAGAAGCTTTCTCAGGGCAAAAACTATTTCTACTAACACTTTGCATAGCAAACAAAACTGCACTATAAAACCAAAAAAGGAAGAGGTCAGAAATGCAGAGATCAACAACCATTGTGTAATATTAAAGAAAAATTGATTGATTTTCACTGTACAGCTAATCTCTAAAATCTCTGACCTGAAAAGCTAACCTTTCAATCAATTCCCTGTCTAATAGTTCAAGCAGCTAGCATCTCTGAATGTGTATGTGTTCTGAAGTATTGGCAATTACTGATTTCTGCTATTTAGCTTATTTCAAGTTCAATATATATACCTTCCTTTCCAAATTATTGAGTGGCACTGACTGAAGTAATCCAACTTCCAGGATCCAAACTGCCCCAGACTCCATTCAGAAAATTCATGGTGCAGAACATTAAGCAGCACCTTAAAAAGTGGCACGGTGGCACAGCGGTTGGCACTGCTGCTTCACAGTGCCAGGGACCTGGGTTCAATTCCCGGCTTGGGTCACTGTCTGTGCGGAGTTTGCACGTTCTCCTCGTGTCTGCGTGTTTTTCCTCTGGGTGCTCTGGTTTCCTCCCAACAGTCCGAAAGGCATGCTGGTTAGGTGCATTGGCCATGCTAAATTCTCTCTTAGTGTATCTGAATAGGCACCAAAGTGTGGCGACTAGGGGATTTTCACAGTAACTTTATTGCAGTGTCAATGTAAGCCTACTTGTGACTCTAATAAATAACCTTAAAAAGGGGCAGTTTACTGTACTCTTGTCATACTCAGTGACATGTTATATTTCTTCACCAAGTATACATCTATTGTTGGATTTTAGAATGAAATTGCAAAATAACCTGGGATGGTTAATATAAAAGGCTAGTTTTCATAGTTTATTATACATGTAATTCAGAGCTTTATAAGGATTAACATAGGGAAGTGAAAAATAGTTTGCACAAGTAAAAAGTCCTCAACAAAATATTGTTCTCCAGCATAAGAAATTCTGCTTATGCTTGTCCAAGATTGGTATTACCAAGTAAAATGCCAAATAAGACATTTCAAATAAAATATCCTTAATTTGTATTGCAGTAATCTACCTTACTACTTTTCTCCTGCGATTGCTGAAGTTCCTTTGTATCAGAAATCTGAGTCTGCAGTTCTTCCTCTTGTCTTCCTAATAACCAATACAGTGCAAATGAATTTTAAGCAGGTGACATTTGTTAAGTGATAAAAATAACGTTAGAAATACTCTGCATATTGCCATTCCAAGCTAAGAATTGCTGATAATATGTCCAAAAATACAACTTAAGAGAAAAAAAAATCATAAAACCCAATTTAAAGAAAAATGTCTGCAGGTTACTATCACATCAAATCATGTACTGGGGAATGGAGAGTTTTGGTGAAATACTTTATTTTTGAATGCTAATATAGAGAACAGTAACCTTCACAATAATACATATGGCAGCACTGTTGATCAGCTAGGGCTATGCAAGTTTCTTAGTGTAATTCAATGAATTCTGTGATATCAAATATGGGTTGAAAGAAACTTTGTGCGCAGATGGCACATTAAAAGTGCCAAGTGGTCTTAACATTCCGAATATATTGCACCTCTAGACCTGCATTGCTATAATGAAAAACGGTCACATCTTTCTTCGTATTTCTTGCACCAGACACAATCCTAATGAATGTGCAATGTTCCTCTGTTCTATATTCTATAGTATTGCTCTTGATGCTCATTGATGAATCCAGATGGATGGTGTCAAGCATTACCATGATTCCCCTTTACTGGTCAAATTCTGCTAATACTCCAGGATCAACCTGAAGGTTAAGAATATTTCCTACCATACCCAGTGAATACACTTCAGAATGTACTTAATTAGCCATAAAGTGCTTTGGGACAGAGATGCCATTGAAAGCTGTTATATTAATTTAAATTAATTCACTCTTCCTTCCTAAATATTTTCTTGAAAACAGCTTCCACATACCCCTCTCTTAAGCTCTCCCACCCTTTTTTCTTACATTGTGTTTCTTCATCTGAAGGTACTACTTTTTGTTTTGATGGTAAATATTCATCATGGAGTTCGGTTACGAGTGGTGTGCCTCAGGGATCTGTTTTGGGGCCACTGTTGTTTGTAATCTTTATTAATGATCTGGATGAGGGTATAGTTGGGTGGATTAGTAAATTTGCTGATGACACCAAAGTCGGAGGTGTGGTAGATTGTGAGGAAGGGTGTCATAGTCTGCAGGGAGACTTAGATAGGTTGCAGAGCTGGGCCGAGAGGTGGCGGATGGAATTTAATGCGGAGAAGTGTGAGGTAATTCACTTTGGTAGGAGCAACAGATGTGTCGAGTATAGGGCTAACGGGAGGACTTTGAATAGTGTGGATGAACAGAGGGATCTAGGTGTATGTGTACATAGATCCCTGAAAGTTGGGAATCAAGTAGATAAGGTTGTTAAGAAGGCGTACGGTGTCTTGGCGTTTATTGGTAGGGGGATTGAATTTAGGAGTCGCAGCGTCATGTTGCAACTGTACACTACTCTGGTGCGGCCGCACTTGGAGTACTGTGTGCAGTTCTGGTCCCCACATTACAAGAAGGATGTGGAGGCTTTGGAGAGGGTGCAGAGGAGGTTTACTAGGATGTTGCCTGGTATGGTGGGGAGATCCTATGAGGAGAGACTGAGGGATTTAGGGTTGTTTTCGTTGGGAAGAAGGCGGCTAAGAGGGGATCTTATTGAAACATATAAGATGATTAGAGGTTTAGATAGGGTGGATAGTGATAGCCTTTTTCCTCGGATGGAGAAAGCTAGCACGAGGGGGCATGGCTTTAAATTAAGGGGGGGTAGCTACAGGACGGATGTCAGGGGTAGGTTCTTTACCCAGCAGGTGGTGAGGGATTGGAATGCCCTGCCTGCTGCAGTTGTAAATGCGCCTAGTTTGGGGGCGTTTAAGAGATCTCTGGATAGGTTTATGGACGAAAAGGGATTGGTATAGGCTAGTGGGTCATTGTTTTTGTAACTGGTCGGCGCAACATCGTGGGCCGAAGGTCCTGTTCTGCGCTGTAATGTTCTATGTTCTAACCCTCACTTATTCTTACCAAGACAATTGAAACTTTGCAGCTTCTCAACCACCTTCTCCTATGTCTTCTATCAGACCTTTCCCCTGACTACTTGATGCTTCCCTCACCCAGCTATCCTTCATGGTCCTAACAGTCACTGACAGTGTTATTGTTAATGACTTCCACTGTCGTGTACTGCCCCATTTCATTTCACCCAAATACAACAAATCCTCTTCAAAAAGCCATCACTGATCCACATCTCGCTGTCACCTCCCAACCACCCCCATAATTGCCATTCAGCTTCTAACCTCCCTTTCCATAACCTTGTGGCCAGGGTATATACTCCTTCTTGCGGCATTACACTTTGCAGCATTACAAATGGTGCTATTATCACCACCACTTGGTGGTCCACCTCAGAAGATCTGTCATTCCATGGCTCCACTTCCATTTATCACCAGGCTGCAGCAATGACTTCTACTCTGTCCATGTTCATCAGTTCCAGACTTCCCCAATGATTGATCTTCTCAATCATATCTTGTCCATCAACATCACCTCCAGTAGGCAGAAGATCAAATCCCAAACAAATACAAACAGCGCCCAATTCTACCACAGTCCAAAACCTGCTCAGAACACACTGATCAACCAAGCTTTCAATAACCAGTCCTAACACATCTGTGAAAGGCTTGGCACTTCTGTGAACTGCATTTGGAGATTTTACTGCATTATAAGCAGTACACAGACAAGATGTTCATGAATAACAATGTGTAAATTCTTTCAAAGAAGCAAGTAGTAAGCAAAATGTAGCAAGGTTCTAATCTTGTCACTTCGTTGACAGTTTTTTTTCCTGTAGGACCTGCATGGATTGACCTAAGTATATGGTCCATGTTGCTAATGTTTCTATATTCCCCTCAATGTGTTAAAAGTGCACAATGTTCCACTGTTGTAGTTGTGAACAGTGTAATAAGTCGTGATGCAAGTTTTAAAATTCTTCCACATTACAAGATTGCAGGATGTTTCAGTAATGGGGGTCAAATGTTTACTCTCTCATGTGAAATTGCTTGTTCTCTTCCCCTCCTCTTAATTATAAAAGTTTTATTTATGGCATAAGGATCCTTTCATCTTTTGTCAAAAGGAGAAAAGGGTAAAACTTAAAACAAACCAGCTGTTCCTAATGCACAAAACTTAACAACTCCTTATGGCAGGCACTTACGTATTTTGTGCTTCACATTATCAATCTCCCTTTGAAGTGAATCATGTTCCGCACATAGATCTTTTTTGCTGTGAATGAAGCAGTTGATTTAAACAAAAATTGGTTAATTTATTAATTATCAGTTTTTCAGAAGATTGTCAATTACTATCAGTAATAACGTAATTACAGCAAGCTTTATGATTTTGTATGTTTTTCAAAGTAGTTTAAATTTAGGTGGATCAAGTGACAAAGCAAAGCTTCATGCAGCAAGAACAGAAATGGCAACAGTGATTAGGTTTATTTAATGGTGCAAAATGGTACAAAATGCAATTTCTCTAGCCCAGTCAATACTTGCGACATAAAACTGAGCATTAAAAAAGTGTTTTTTTTTGGAATATTATATCAGCCTCTTGCTTTAAATAAAATCATGAAATTCAGACACAACTTCATTCAGAAAACGCAATGTCACAAAAGCAATACTTTAACCACTTCCTACCTTTCCTGGATTTCTTGCATCAGACTAGAAATGGTGATTTTGTCATGTTTAGATCTCCCGTCCACCAGTCGTAATTGCTCCCGCAAGCTGTACATGTCATTTGACATCTTCCTCCGCCAATCCTCCATCTTCCTCTCCAACTGGAAATCCACACTTCTATCTTCGGGTCGACACTGCAATCGCCGAATGTCCTCTGTATCAGACAAAATTGGTAAAGTGAATTCAGATTGCATTTTTATTAAAAATAAATTAGTAGTTAAAGCAAAAAGGTTTTAAAGTATTACCTTCTAATGATCGGATTTTCTGCTGTTGTTGTACCTTTTCTGTTTCAACTCTCAATAAAGCTTCTTGTAAAAATTCAATGGCCTAAAAACATTGAGAACTATATTGACCACCACAAATGAAAGTACGTATATATACAGTTGGAAAAGACCACTTCAAAGAAAATGATCTACTGTTCTGATTTCTTTGTATTGTGGAAACATATTGGTGGCTAGTACGCAGACTGTCACCACGATCTGCATGGTTTGCTCATAAAACGTTAGATGTAAATTAAATCCAGATCATAGAAATAATGCAGAATATCTGACAGCAGAGGGGAGATAGTGGCTTAATTGTAATAATCCAGTGATTCAGGTGAATTCTCTGGATGCGTGGGATCAAACCTCACCACAGCAGCTAGTGGAATTTAAATTCAATAAATAAATTTGGAATTGGAAGGCCAGTTTCGGTAATGGTTCCCATGAAATCATTGTCGATTGTCATATAAACCTATCTGGTTTGTCCTTCAGGGAAAGAAATCTGCCATCCTTACCTGGTCTGGTCTACATGAGACTCCAGACTCACAGCTATATTTTTGGCTCTTAAGTGCTCTTTGAAATGGTTGAACAAGCCATTCAGTTCAAATGCAATTAGGTTGGGCAATAAATGCTGGCTTTGACAGCAATATCCAGATCTCATGAAAGAATAAAAAAAGGGATACCAGTTAAGTAGAAAGCTGGATACACCAGATGTCAGCCATGTTATAGAGGTGATGTCTAGCTACCATGATCTCAACTAGGCCACTGATGCAGGATAAGGATATGGACAGGGAATTATAAGATCACATGAAATTGAAACAGGAAGTCTTTTCTCCCAATGAGCCTTCAATCCAATCCAGCCTTAACTCCACTCTCCCTCATAACCCATGACTCCCTTATCACTCAAAAATCTAAATATAAGGCTGAGTTTGAAAATGACCCAGCTTCCACTGCTCTTTGCAGAAGATAATTTCATGACCTAACAACCCTTTGGGAGGCAAAATTCTTCCTCATCTCCATTTAAATGGGAGACCCCTTGTTTTAAACTGTGTCTGCTAGTTCTAGATTTCCCCACAAGAGGAAACATCCTCTCAGCATTTATCCTGTCAAGATTCTTCAGAATCTAGGACGGTTCAATAAGATCACCTTTCATTCATCTAAAATGCAATGTATTCAACCTTTCCTCATAAGACATATATCCTTCCCTAAGCAAGGAGACCAAAATTGAACATAATACTTTAAATGCAGTCTCACCAATGTCCTGTATAGTTGTAACGAGACTTCACTACTTTTATACCCCATCCCCCTTGCAATAAGGGCCATCATTCCTTTTGCCTTCCTAGTTACTTGCAATATCTACATGCTAACTTCATATGATTCAAGTACACGGACTGCCAGATCACACTGTACCACAACATTCTGCAACCTCTTTCCATTTAAGTAATATTCTGTTTATATATTCTTTCTGGCAAAATGGACAAGCTCACATTTTCCCACATTATATGCCAACTGCCAAACATTTGTCCACTCACTTCACATATCTATATACCTTTGCAGACTCTTTGTACCTTCCTCACAAATTGCTTTCTTACCAACTTTGTATATTCAGCAAATTTGTCTACAATAGTCATCAATATACATTGTAAATAGTTGAGGCCTAGCAGTGATTCCTATGACACTCTACTAGTTACAGTTTGACAATCTGAAAAGTACCCATTTATCCCAGAAGCTATTTCCTTTTAGTTAGTCAATCCTCTAACCATGCTCAAGGCAATACCATGAGCTCTTATCTTCTGCTGTAACCTTTTATGTGGCGCTTTATCAAATGTCAACTGGAAATCCAAATACTGTACATGCACAAGTTCCCCTTTATCCACAGTGTGTCACATCCTCAAAGAGCTCGAATAACATTATCAAACGCCATTCCAAAATTGGGGGACAGCTGACATCATGGGGCAAGAACAGAGTCAGGCTGGAATCAATGGTTGGCGGGAAAAACTATAGCTGAACAATAGGCTACTTTCAAAAAAGAAATGATTTGGGCATTGTTAAGGTATGTTTCCTCAAAAGAGAAAGATAGGACAAACAAATCCAGAGCTCTGTGGGTGGAAAAGGAGATCAAAATTAAGATGAAGAAGAAAATGTGTGCTTATGACAGGTGTCAGGCACAAAATACAATTGAAATACAGATAGTTCAGAGGGGAGGTGAAGAAGCAAATAGCAGAAGTAGAGAGGGATTATGGGAAAAGACTGACAGCCAACATAAAGGGGGAATCCAAAAGTTCTTCTCTTGGCACATAAATATTAAAACAATGGTTAAAGGAGCAGTAGGGCTGATTAGGGACCAAAAGGGGGATTTACGCAGATGCTAAACAGGCCATGGTGACACAGGAGGCATCTTTGTAACTAGAAGGGTTCAAAATTGAAGAGAAGGTGGTATTGGACAAACTGTCGCATACTTAAGGCACTGGGATCAAATGAGATACATCTAAGGACATCAAAGGAAGTGAGTGTGGAAATTGCAGAGGCATTAGCTATAACCTTCCAGTCTTCCCTTGGCTCAGGGTAGGTGCCAAAAGGCTCAAGAATCGCAAACAATATGCCCTCGTTCAAAAAAAAGGTTGTAAGGATAAGCCCAGCAATTGCAGACCAGTCAATTTAATTTTGGTGGTGGGGAAGCTTCCAGAAGCAATTATTCCGGATAGAATTAAGAGTCATATGGAAAAGTGTGGGTTGATTAGGAACAGCCAGCAAGGATTTCTAAAGGGGAAATCATGTTTAACTCACTTGTTTTTGAGGAGGTAACAGGGAGGACTGATAAGGGTAATGCTGTTGATGTTGTGTACATTTTCTTTCAAAAGGCATTTGATATAGTTCCGTACAACAGTCTTGTGAGAAAAGTTATAGCTCATGGAATAAAAGGGACATAGCAAAATGGATTCAAAATTGGCTAAGTAATAGGAAACAGAGAGTAACAGTTAATGATTTTTTTGGGCTGGAGGGAGGTTTGTAGTGGAGTTCCTTAGGGGCCGGTTTTGGGACCATAGCTTTTCCAGGTGTATATATATTAATGATCTAGATCTTGGTCTGCCAGGGACAATTTCAAAGTTTGCAAATGATACAAACTTGGAAGCATTATAAAACGTGAGGAGGACAGTGTAGAACTCCAGATGGACAGAGACAAAGTTGGTGGAGTGGCCAGAGGGTGGCAGCTAAAGTTCAATGCGGAGAAGTGTTAAATGATTCATTTTGGTAGAAAGAACATGGAGAGACGATATAAAATGAAGGATACGACTCCAAAGGGGGTGCAGAAGCAAAGGGACCTAGGTGTTTACGTGCATAAGTCATTAAAGGTGGCAGGACAGATGTAGAGAGCAGATAATAAAGCATACAATATTTTAGGCTTTATTAATAAGGACATAGAGTACAAGAACAAGGAGGTTATGCTGAACTCATCAGATACTAGTTCGAGTATCTGATGAGTATTCAGATACTCAGCTGGAGTATTCTGCACAATTTTGGGTGCCACACTTTAGGAAGCATGTGAACACATTGGAGCACAGAAGAAGTTCTGAAAAAACAGTTCCATGGATGAGAAACAGTTATGGAGATAGATTGGAGAGGTTGGGATTGTCCTCCTTGTAGAGGAAATGGTTAAAAGGGCATTTGATGTTCAAAATCATGAGGGGGCTAGACAGAATTGAAAGGAAGAAACTGGAAAAGGATCCAGAATGAGACAGCGCAGATTTAAAGTGATTGGCAAAAGAAGCAAATGCAATATGAGGAAAATCTTTTCCACACAGCAGCAGCAAGCACTGCTTGGACGTATGGTGGAGGCAGGTTCAATCAAGGCAGTCAAGAGGGCATTGGATGATTACTTGAATAGAAACAATGAGCAGAATTACAGGAAAAAGGCAACAGAATGGCGCTAATATTCAGTTGGAGATCCAGTGCAGACAGGATGGGGCATGCAGCCTCCTTCTACACCATGACAATTCTATGATTCTCTGACATAGGCTACAGGTAGAACTTCTTACTGTGTTTACCCCATTCCAACGCTGGCATCTCCACATTGTAGACTACAGATGCCAGTATATAAAATATACACCATTTCCATTTATTTTTTCACACTCACCTTTCCTTGAGATTGTAGCTGCCTGTAGATACCCATTAATTCTTCTTTCGATAATTTATAGCTTAGCATATCTGAACAAGAGGAGGTTTCCAAAGGGACTGATGTGGGATCACTGAACCGATTATGTTCCATTTTATCAAGTGAGCAAACTAAAAGGAAGCAAAAAGACTTTAAAAAGTAAAACTAAACTAAGTCGCATATTTTGGTGATGATTGCAGCAAATCATAGAATTATAGAATCCCTACAATACAGAAGGAAGCCATTCGGCCCATCAAGCTTGTACTGACAATGATCCATCCACCTAGGCTCTATCCCCATCGCCCCACATAAGAACATAAGAAATAGGAGCAGGAGTAGGCCAACTAGCCCTTCGAGCCTGCCCCGCCATTCAATAAGATCATGGCTGATCTGTTGTGGCTCAGTTCCACATTCCCGCCCTCTCCCCATAACCCTTAATCCCCTCTTATCAAAAACCCATCAACCCGCGTCTTAAAAATATTTAGCGAGGTAGCCTCCACCACTTCAACGGGCAGAGAATTCCAGAGATTCACCACCCTTTGAGTGAAGAAGTTCCTCCTCAACTCTGTTCTAAACCGCCCCCCCTTTATCTTGAGGCCGTGCCCCCTAGTCCTACTATCCTTTCTGAGCGGGAAGAGTCTCTCCACCTCTATCCTATCCCCCTGACTCAAAGGGGCAATTTAGCATGCCAATCAACCTAACCTGCGCATCTTTGGACTGTGGAAGGATTGTAGCACTGTGAGGCAGCAGTGTTAACCACTGTGGCCCCGGAAATAAATACTTATTTTTCAGGTGTGACATACTCATTTATCTCAGGTGACATAATAATTTCTTTTGCTGCATTTTTTCAGCAGAGATATTGAGGATTTTTGGGTGCCACACTTTAGGAAGGATGTGAACACATTGGAGCGCAGAAGGAGTTCTGAAAAAACAGTTCCATGGATGATAAACAGTTATGGAGATAGATTGGGGAGGTTGGGACTGTCCTCCTTGTAGAAGAAATGGTTAAAAGGGCATTTGAGAGAGAATAATCTCTTTGCTGGCGTATATTTGTTTTGTAATGTACAGCCATTGCACATCAGAAATACAAAGCCTTGATTATAATGACAAGGCACAGAAGGGAGGGAAATTAAAAGTGTGATTGTAATAGAGCACTCACACACCTTTCAGCCATGTTAAGAGGACATTGGCATAACCGTGGAAGCTGATTGCTGGTGTCTTCCTCAGGGAAATGGCAGCATAGTGATATGGGTTAGTAATCTTATATCATGCTCTGGGTACAAGGGTTGAATCCCATCATGTGGATTTTGAATGTAATTGATTAAAAGAAAATGCTAAATAATTCTAGAATGGAAAATTGAGCTCTGTGATGGGAATGATTATTGCAAAAAAAAACACATGCAGTTCGCGAATGCTGTGTAGGGAACCAGCCTTACCTGGTCTGGCCTCCATTTGACTCCAGATCCAAAGCAATGAGGTTGACTCTTAATTATGCTCTGAAATAGCTTAGCAAGCTGTGAAAACTAGGGGTGGGCAACAAATGCTGATCGTATCAGAAATACCCATATCCAATGAAATTTCTGTTTAAAAAGTTGCAAAATGATCGGAAAACCAGACTGGTCCAAGTGATGCATCCTCAGAAATAAGAAAATTGTGATCAATTTTCATCGCAATTGAACACTCGTCTATTATACAAATAAAATAAAAAACACATACCTTTTGCATAATACCCTGTCGTGTTCAACCTTTTCTGTAAAGGCAAAGGGGCTTTTCATTAGTTTTCAGTACGAAATAGAAATGTTCAATAGTAATATCATTGAAAATAACATAGGCAATGGCTAAGAGATAGTGGACGTGGAAAGGATCTTTCCTCCTGTGTGCGAGTTCAGAACTAGGGACACTGTTTTCAAATTAGGAGTCACCCTTTTATAACAGAGAGGAGAAGAATTCTTTTCTCCTCAGAGGGTTGTGTGATTTTGGAACTATGCTTCAGAAGGCAGTGAAGGTAGGGTCATAGACAGAAGTAGGTAGATTCTTGTTAGGCCATGGAATTAGCAAGTTATTGGGGATAGATGGGAACATGGAGTTCAAAACACAAGCACATCACTTATGATCTTATTGAATGCTGTAGGAGGCTTGAGGGGGCGAATGGCCTACTTCTGCTCCTAATTCTTACTGCCTGCTGTTCATTAAGATTTCAGTTGCCTGAAACTGTACATGGACTTTTGAACAGTAACTTACAGTCATCAGGAGTCAGATATAGTGCAATTGCCATAAGGAAAAGTCACAAACCAGTGCATAACTGTTTCTTACAGTAGAACTTACAAATCTGTGAATCAAAAATGCAGCTTTCAAATTTTGCTTTAAAGTGGTCTGGGAAGAATTTTGAACATGGACTATATTTGGAGAGATTTTCTACAACACAATCTAAAGAAAGGTTCTTTAATTCATTCTGACATTGAAAGTTATAAATTAAAAGAAAAACTAACATATTCATTACAGCAGCATGACACATTTACCTTGATTTTTGCTACGTTGCAATCAGTATCATCCAGTATGGAATTTAGCTGAGTGTCCCAGTTCATGTTCTGTTTAGAGAATGTAAACAGCGTCAATAGCAACCTCAAATACATGACCAGGCAGCATATGAATCAACAAATTTCCTACTTTAAACAGGTTGCTATTGTTGCCAATGATAAAATAATATAGCTAATGTTCCATGAATTTTGAAACAAAAATATCCACTTTTATTGTTTTTATTCCAATTCAATCAAATCAAGTCCAATTTAGAGTCACAACATTCCTAATCCAAGCTGACAAGACAGGGCTCTCACCTCCTGACTTGGGCTTGATCTACATGATCCAAGCTGATTGGAATAGGCATAACTCCTCCTCCAAGGCTTGTTCTCATCTGCATCTTAACCAAAAGGCCAAGGTGCCACTTTTAAAAATTGCTTCAAATGAAGCTAAAATGTTACCTAATGACTTTAACCAAGCGCAGCATGTTGATACTACACTTGATCTTAGCCAAAAGGCAGAGAAGGGATAAGCAGGACTACACGATTATTAATATTTGCCAAAATAATAATTTATCCATTTATATAGTAACTATAACACTGACCAGATAAAAAACACACAAGCTAAAGAAACATTAAGAAAGGTGATCAGAAGCTTTGGCAAACAGGTGGGTTTTAAGCAGGATCTTAAAAGGAGGAAGAAATGGAAAGGCAGAGATTAAGAGAGACTGTGCAGGCACGGTCAACAATACAGGGCAAAAGGAAGAAAGAACATATAACAGACCAGAGTTTAAGGAAGCAGAACTGGAGAAGGTTACAGAGATAAGGAGGGACAAGTCCATGAAGTGGTTCAAACAGAAAGAAAATAAATTAAAATTCGATGCTTTGAAGGAGCCAGAATCCAAAACTAGTCAGAAATCACAAAGTAATGGATGACTTGCGATCTTGACCAGCAGGAAGATCAAGGGCAGCAGATGAATGGGAGCACTCCATCTGCAAGTTTACCTCCAAGCTACTGACTGGGAATTCTATCACTGTTCCTTCACTTTCACTATATTCAAATAAATCCTGGAACTCCGGTCCTAACAGCACTGTGGGCATACCTACACAGCAAGAGTTGCAGCATTTCATTACATGCTGGTCTAGCCAGTGAGTCTCACATCGCATGAACGAATAAAAAAAAAAGGGTGGGGTGGAGGGTGACTGACAGTTGAGGCGGAAGCAGTGGACTCTTGAATGAGTTAAACTTCTGGAAGGTAGATGACAGCATTGGAATAGTCAAATCTAGAGGTAAAAAAGGCAAGGGTAAGGATTTGTCAATAGTTGGGCTGGAGCAGGAGCATGGACAAGTGATGTTAGAGAAATGCAAGAAGCCATCTTTGTGATAGAGAGAATGAGATTGGAAACTTTGCTCTGGGCCAAATACAATGTCAAATTTGGAAATCCTGGTTGACGCAACCCATTTGGCAGCCAAGGTGAGAGACAGCATCAGTGAAAAGAGTGGGAAGGTGGTGATGGGGATGAACACATCATCTTTGGTCTTCCCAATGAGTAAATTTAGGAAGTTGTGGCTCATCTAGACAATTTCAGGTAAGCAGTCCGAGAACACAAGGGTTTTTGGGAGGAAAGTATTAAGACATAATTATATCTTATAATGTTCATTTAAACTTCTGTTCAAACTAGGAAAAGGGGAATTTTAGGTTAGGTTGGGTAAAGGACACCCAATTATTTTGCGGCAAAATGTCCACATTTTAATTGTCTGACTGGTAGTAGCTCATGATATCACCCAGATGTAAGGATAAGTTAGTTATTAACTAGGTATATTCTAACTTAGCCCAACTACACAAACACCTCTATCCTGTCAAAATGCCTCTATGACAAAGTGCAACAGTGCTGATAGGAGTCCTAACATTCTTCAGCTGAATAAGAAGTATTAAAATTTGATTTCTACCATTAGAATCCAATACTTGCCACTGATTGCCTCCTCCTGACAAATCACTCACAGTGAACAAAACCATGTACAGTTTTTGAAATATGCTCAATTTCAAGCTATACATTGTCTTTATCTCCAAGGTCGCTTACTCCACCATTTCAACTTTGTCTGGTTCAACTGCACCCTTGTCTCTGAAACTCTAATCATTGCTATTGTCACTTCCAGACTCAAACATTGTCTTTGATGGCCTTCATAAATTCCAATTTGTCCAAAATGCATTTGGCCATAGCCTACTCAATAATTCCAGCTCACCCAGCAGCTCCACACCAACACAGCCTTCTGGCACCAGAAAGCATTCAGCTTAATGGGTGATGCTTTAACCTCTGCAACAATCGGTTGGATAAGAGGTTTAAGAGGTTCAGCCAGCATTCATCAGGAACTCAGTATGGCAAATGATCAGATTCAGTCTAAGAAGGTGGGAGGAATTATCAGCAGGGGTCAAAAACAAACAGGGCTGGAGGAAGTTGTGGTGCATTTCAGAGTTGATGTAGCAACAATCTGACAACAGATCTGGCATGGTGGCATTCCGGTAACAATTTATCCCAAACCAGATGATGTCGCTAAAATGGAGATGAGAAAACATCAGAGATGGACAATGCAAAAGAGAAAGAAGATCCGATTGCTGAGAATAAAACGGCTACGTTTGGATATTGGGAAGAGAGGAAGATAAACAGCAGTCTGACAAAACTGGACAACAGTGAAGGAAGGGGCTTTGCAAGACAATCACCTAAATGGAGGAAAGAGGCTTAATGAAGAAAGGTCTTCAACCTTCACCAGCTGTGCAGTCGCTATATTCACTAGAAAGACGGGGTTAATTTTATATTTCACAAAGTACAAACACTGCAGTCGAGCTTCAGCTTCTGCGGGCTCTGCCGTTAGAAAGACTCGCTGTCAATGGCGGACGGTTCACTCACCCCAGCGGCTCCGCAGAGTTTAAAAGAGCGTCGCTCCGTGTGACGCCACGGCGCACAGCGCGGAGCAGTCTGGGAGTTGGAGTTTGTCATCCGCCGCGGGACGAGATGGGACGTCACAGCGCCGCGGCGCGGGGCCGTCTGGGAGCGGTAGTTTGCCGTCTGACAGGGGCGGAAAAAAAATCACTGCGCCGCGGAGCAGTCTGGGAACTGTAGTTTGCACTCGCTATGGGGCCAGATGTGACGTCACAGCGCCGCGGCACGGGGGCCGTCTCGGAGCCGCAGTTTGCCATCCAGCGCCCGGGGGCAAGGGCCATAGCGCCGCGGAGCAGTCCTGTGACGTCACAGGAGATGAGGCCATGGTGGCGGTTATACAGGAGCGATTGAGCGCATGTTTGGCTCCATTTGGTTTTGAGTGTTATCCGTTCAAGGTGGGTCTAGCTCGGTTACCCGTCTCGGCGGCGCATTACTTCTCAGTCCGATTTTAAGTGTGGCAGGCTGTGTTTCCAGATTAAAGCGGATTTCTCGGTGACGATGGCGGGCAGTGGAGTGAGTGATGGTCCTCGCCACCCCTCCACAGAGTTCTGTCGTCCCCTCATTCCCTTCTTATCTGGTGTGACTGCATGTGGGCGAGAAGTAAAGCTGTGCGCAAGGTGCTGGAGCTGAGAGTGGTCATGATGTAGACATGCCGGCGTTGGACTGAGGTAAATACAGTAAGTAGTCTCACAACACCAGGTTTAAGTCCAACCAGTTTATTTGATAGTAATCCCACAAGATTTTGGAAACGATGTTCCTTCGTCAGGTGTGTGGAAAGTTCACATCAGAGAAAGGCATATAAAGACACACACAGTTCACAGAATGCTGATTAGAATGCAAGTCTTTGGAGCTAACTTGCTTTCGAATCAGTATTCTGTAAACTGTGTGTATCTTTATATGCCTTTCTCTGATCGGAACCTTCCACACACCTGACGAAGGAACACCATTTCCGAAAGCTTGTGGGATTACTATCAAACAAACTGGTTGGACTTAAACCTGGTGTTGTGAGACTTCTTACGGAGCTGAGAGTAGCCAGCTATTCTCAGGGAGAAGGAGTAAGGCTGTCAGAAAGGAGATGGGAAGACTTGATTTTTTTAAGGGAAAGCTGTGTAAATGTAGGCTGTAATTGGTTGAACAGTGAAGTCTTGGAGTGATCTATAGCAACTTATAACAGCAAAGTCTCTAGAGTGTTAATACAAAGTGCCTGAATGCTGGGACGGTGCAATGGTTAACATTGCTGCCTCACAGTGCCAGGCACCTGGGTTTGATTCTCGGCTTGGGTCATTGTGGGGAGTTTGCACGTTGTCCCTGTGTCTGTGTGGGTTTCCTCCGACAGTCTGAAAGATATGCAGGTTAGGTGAATTGGCCATGCTAAGTTCTCCCTCAGTGTACCCGAATAGGTGTCAGAGTATGGTGACTAGGGGACTTTCGCAGTAACTTTATTACAGTGTTAATGTAAACCTACTTATGCTAATAAATAAACTTAAAACTTTACTTCAGATGATATTGATTACTTTTCAGGGATTTCTTCAAATTTCTTTTTTGCTTGTACTCTTATTTTTTTCTGTAAATTTGGGTTTGAGTTCTGTATTCGGTGCAACTTAAATAAAATAGAATTTAGAGCAATTAGATATTGGCTGAGACATCCAAAGGTGAAAGACAATGAGATACTACTCAATTATAGTCACTGTTGGCATATATCCTATATCAATGTAATAAATTGTTCTTTGTGAAAATAAAGTTGGTATGCAAGTGAATTTGGGTGGGAGAAACATGATGTTAATCAGCTGTCAATGTGACAGAATGTACCCC
The DNA here is from genome assembly GCF_965287045.1 of Carcharhinus amblyrhynchos. Classification (NCBI taxonomy): domain Eukaryota; kingdom Metazoa; phylum Chordata; class Chondrichthyes; order Carcharhiniformes; family Carcharhinidae; genus Carcharhinus; species Carcharhinus amblyrhynchos. The sequence goes on along the minus strand of NC_137332.1, from coordinate 32,249,407 downwards.
TGATCTACTTTTGTTACAATTTTTAATATGCGGTGCTTTTATTTGTATTGCTTTTTTTTAGTCCTGCTTGTTGCTGTTGGCTTTCTTATGACTCTGCTTTTCCCCTCCACAGATTGGTTGGTATAATGCTGCCCTACAACCCGCTTTCCACCTTCAGTACTCAGATGATACATTGGCTTTTGTTATCCTCAGCACACCTCAGATGTTTGAGAAAGCCTTCAAACCTTTCATTGCAGACAAGCAATTATCCACTGTTCGAGACCCTATCGATGAGTGTGTTATTCATTATTTTTCACTTGTCAAGAAAGTAAGTAAACATTTTTTGCTTAATGTTTTTAAAATTCAAGACCAACTAAACCAATGGGAGTCTTAAATAGTATTTATTAAGAGTGGTAACCTTAAATGTTGGTAATTATTTGATTTTCATTTAAGGGTCATTTGAAGTATTTGCTGCTAAAATTTTATTGAAGCTTTTTTAATTTAATGTCATTTTCTTTCCGAAAACTTTGTCTTATCTTGTGGATTATTAAAAACCATTGCTGATGCGTTGATATTTTTTGATTTATTATTGTCATATGTATTAACATAGTAAAAAGTATTGTTTCTTGCATGCTCTACAGACAAAACATACCATTCATAGAGAAGGAAATGAGAGCGTGCAGAATGTAGTGTTACAGTCATAGCTAGGGTATAGAGAAAGATTAACTTAATGCAAGGTAGGTCCATTCAAAAGTCTGACAGAGCAGCAGCAAAGAAGCTGTTCTTGAATCGGGTCATATGTGATCTCAGACTTTTGCACCTTTTTCCCGAAGGAAGAAGGTGAAGAGAGAATGTCTGGGGTGCATGGGGTCCGTAATTATGCTGGCTGCTTTGCTGAGGCAGCAGGAGGTGTAGACAGAGTCAATAGATGGGAGACTGGTTTACGTGATGGATTGGGCTACGTTCACAACCTTTTTTCGTTATAGCCTGTGTCTGCATATAGTGCCAGCAGGTTGGAAAAGTGTAAAGCCCAATTCACCTCCCAGAATTCTTACGGAATTTGGTGAACCTTTGGGTTCAACATTATTACCAAGGAGAGGGAGGTTTGTAGGAAATACAGACTATCAAGAGAAAATTGCAATGATCAAGAATAGATAGAAAAAGTGGAGTTGAGACCACAACAGGATCAGCCATGATCTTATCAAATGTTGGAGCAGGTTCAGCAAGTGGTCTACTCCTGATCCTCAGCCCAGTGTTCCAAAGGGGATATTTGAAGTGAACCAGGCAATCAGATAGCTGAGCTTTATGCAAATTGTAGTGACCAGAAATCTCTTCCAACTAAATATTGAAAAGACTGAAGCTGTTGCCTCTTATCCCCAATGCAAACTCTATTCTGAGCCATTGACTCCATCTTTCTACCTAATAACTGAGGTTTAACCAGACTGTAATCTAGGTGTCATATTTGACATGAACTCACATTCATGCTATTGCACCTATTTTTGCCTTTTTAACATTGCCAATTCTGTCTCATCTCACTGCTGCTGAAATCTTCATCCCTGCCTTTGATACCTCTAGATTTGATTATTCCAGTGCACTTTTGGCTGGTCTGCCAACTGTTCTCGTAAACTTAAGCTCATCCAAAACTCTGCCACCCGTGTCCTGTGTTCATTATCATCCCTGTGCTCCCTGATCCACATTGGCCCCTGGTTTAACTTCTATTTTTAAAATTTCCACTTTTGTTTGCAAATGCTATTGTAGATACGAAGGGATAGGCCCTTCCTATCTACAACAGCTACAAACCTCTATATCTGTCTCCTTGAACACTATCAGTTTTAATTGTTAACCATGCTTTTATGTGTTCCCTGAAACCAAGTTTTCGTCCCGTGCCTGAAAATCTCCTTATGTCAATGTCAAATTTTGTTTGATTATGGGAACAGGAGTAGGCCATCAAACCTGCTCCACCATTCAAATAAGATCATGGTTGATTGGACATTTGAAAATCTTTTACCCACGTTATCTCCCAAACTCTCGATGTTGTCATTAATTGGAAATATATATCCCTTACCTTAAGTTAATTTGAGTTCGTTTATTAAGTTGGTACCAGAAAAGTAGTACCTTAAGCTACTCAATGACTGAAATTCTATGGCCCGCTAGGGTAGAGTGTTCTAAAAATTCATCACCCTCTGTGTAAAGAAATATCTCCTTCTCAGTCCTAAGTGGCTTCCCTCTTATTTTGAAATTGTGCCCCCTAGTTATAGGCTCTCGAATGAAGAGGAAAAATTATAGCCACATTTACCTTCACTATTCCTTTAAGTATTTTGTGTAAGATCACCTCTTATTCTTCAAAATTCTACAGAATACAGGCCCATTTTGCCCAATCTCTTAAGACTGACACAATGCCTGGAACAAGTCAAGTGAACCTATGTTGCACTCTGGCTATAACAATAATATCCTTTGAGGTAAAGGGATTCAAACTGCATGCATTAGTCCAGGTGTGTAAATACTCTGCACATTTGTTCTTTCTACCAAAGTAGAGTACCTTACAATTTTTCACAATATATTCCATAATGCTCCTGCGAAGTATTCAAGGATGATTCTTGTCCTGGATGGTGTTGTAGCTAAAGTAATAACTCTGCGACCAGGTGTGCGTCAAAGTATAGCAGGTTTATTCAAAGGCTTTTGGGAGACGCACCTGGTTCCTAACAGTGGTTCCCCAATCTTCTCTCCGAACACAAACTAAGAGCACATATTTATACGCGCACACCCATACCCCCCACCCCCCAAGCACGAACACACTTTTCCATGCTCAGCAGGTTTCAGAGCAGTGGCTTGTCCTCCCTAGTGTGAACATGGCTGTCTTAGTGGTTTCTTCATGGTTATCTCAAGGCAGCAATTGTCCCACATCTCGACATCTGTGGTGTGATTAGCTATTAGCTAACATACGGGCTGGCACAAACAAATTAACTGCATTCAAGGTAATGGGGCCAGTATAACAATTTTATGTTCGTAGGTACCTGTATAGCATACAATATATTGGTACATAATACATAAACAATACATAACAAATATATATGAAGGTATGCATGTAAGCTCCACTAGGTTAGACAGATGTCCACAATATTAAAGACACAAAAATAGATACGAGCCACATTCCTGAACACAATTAGCTGGGAAAATCATAAACTTGTGTACAACAGCAGGGACAGCTACTTTCTTATCTGTCTGGGATATACAGAAACAAGTCTTACAATACTTTTTTACAAATCTCTAAGTATTACAAAGTTTGTTAACCCATTCCCTACTTCAGTGGTGTTGAGCTTCTCGAGTATTGTTGGAGCTGCACTCATACAGGCAGGTGGAACGTATTCCATTACACTCCTGACTGCCCTGTAGATGGTTGACAGACTTGAGGATTAGGTGATGAGTTACTTGCTACAGGATTCCTCCCTCACCTTTTGACCTGTGCTGGTGGCCACAGTATTTATATGGTCAGTTCAGTTTCTGGTCAATTCTAGCTCCCTGGATATTGATAGTGGAAATTTCAGCATTAATAATGCCATTGAATGTCAAGGGGCAATGATTAGATCCTATCTTGTTAGAGATGGTCATCACCTGACAACCTGTGTGGCGTGAACATTACTTGCCACTTGTCAGCTCAAACCTGGATGTTGTCCAGATCTTGCTGAATTTGGACATGAACTGCTTCAATGAGGAGTCGTGAATGGTGCTTAATATTGTGCAGTCATCCAGGAACATCCCCATTTTACGATTGAAGGATGATCATTAATGAAGCAGCTGAAGATGGTTGGGTCTAAGACACTACCTGGAGAAACTGAAGTTGAGATGATTAACCTCCAAAAAGCTCAACCATCTTCCTTTATGTCAGATATTGTACTCCATCTAATGGAGGGCTTTTCCCTAATCCCACTGCCTCCAGTTTTGCTAGGGCTGCTTGATGCCAAACACGATCAAATGCTGCCTTGCTGCAGTCACTCACCTCATGTCTGCATTCAGCTGTTGTCCATGTTTTAACCAAGACAGTAATGAGGTCAGAAGCTGAGTGACCCTAGCAGAACCTGAACTGGGTGTCCATAAACAGGTTATTGCTGAGCAATGCCACTTGATTGCACTGTTGGTGACCCCTTCCATCACTTTGCTGGTGATTGAGAGTAGATGGATGGGACAGTAATTGGTGGGGTCGAATTTGTTCTGTTTCTTGGTGTTCTTAAAGGGGAAGAGAATTTTAGAAATTGGGGACAAAGAGAGGGGGAATAAACAAAAATGATGGAGTCAGAAGAATTGGGAAAGAGGGGCAAGGTTGCAATTGTGGAGGGTTTGCACATCACTTTCAGTTTGGAGGTGACAGCACGTACAAAGAGTTTTGATGAATCATGGGAAGTTGAACCTGGGTTTTCAGGGCTAAGGATGGGTTTTGAATGTTAAGAGGAAATTAGGAGGAGGAACCACTTGCAGTATCAGCTAACAGATGACCTAAAAGGAAACCTGGGGGTGGGGTCAGTAGTTTATTGGGAATGGGGTTGAGTGGGAAGGAGTTGAGCTCAAGAGAGAACATGGTGGTTTTGCTTGGCCCACAAAGCAGGGAAACAATAATGTCACATGTAATTAGATAATTGGTAGTGTGCTATTTAAATCTAATTTATTATTTAGTTATTAAATATTAATGTCAGTTAAATGATTCACAACATTCTCACTTTAACAAAGATTTCTTTGAAAATGTTACCTTTTATTTATTGTTATGGATGCCAGATATCTGAACTCGTACATTAAGAGAATAATATTATTTTTCTTTTCTTGCTACAGAACTTCTCTGATCAGAAGATTGAAGTTATGCATGACTTTGAGATGCTTCCTAATCGAAAGCCAAAGGTTTTGGTACAGACAGCTGCACATGTGGCTGGAGCAGCCTATTATTATCAAATGAAGGATGTGCAGCAAAACCCCTGGGGAGAAAAAGTAAGGGAGAGACCAACTGCCTTTTGAGAAGGAGGAGGAGGAACACTTATGCTTTGAATTGCCTATTTTAAAAATGTTTCTACTAAGACATGAACTTAGCAGTTTTGTAAATTGCAGCTGCAATCAGCATTTGGCCATTTACCAGTTGAGAGCGTTAACATATCAGCATGTAACACCCCAGATTTTACTCTAGAGAACTATTTGGAATGCATTGTCATATTTTGCTGTTGCATAGGTTTTGTCATTCGTTGCCACATCTGGCTGGTTGACTGAAAGACTGTGGGAAAATCTGGCTGTGGAGACAATGTAAGGATAAAGCCAATTCGGATTCTTATAGATGATGATTTGATTATCCTGTTCCCCTACTTGCCCACAATCCTTAAGTACAGTGTCAAGTGTGGAGCTTGTGGACTTTTTCACCTTGAAACTCGAGATGCTCACGTGGCCCCTTCAACCACTGACACCGTCCCCCCAGTCCCTGCTCCTTTATATTTTCAGTGTCTGTCCACAGATCAATCTTTTTTCTGTAGGATTATATTATTATGTTTTGTTTTCTGTTTGTTTAGGAAAATAACCCAATACAAGCTCTAATTTTAATCAGAAATAACAGCCACAAAAATGGATGCTGATGCCAAGTGTCAGTTCTATCAACAACTGCAAAAGAAATCCAATTCACAAACCATTTTGTTCTGGTGGAGGAAGCCCTGGACTGTGTACAGATGGGATTTTTCCTCATCTTCTACCTCTCTTTGACAATTGTCCCTCTTCTCCTGGGAATAGATTAGTACATTCTTCTTTTGTACAGTTTTGAAATAACCTGAGCACTAATGAGTAAGGTGGTTTTCTTTCTCCCAGCCTTGTGGCTTCTGACTATCATAAAAAAAATTCTCTCTCACCTTTCTCATAGCAGTGCATTTCAGTCTCCTAGGTTGCTAATCAGTAGACACAGGTCTGTGGAATGTAGTTATTTGAATCAAAATGGCCATTCAACAGCTTGTCTTTTTCATCTAACCAACAAGTCCAAAAATTCATGATTTTAGAAATTAGCCAGATTAACATTTTTGAAAAATCCTGAACATTACAGCCTCCTGGTCTGTGTCACTGAAACCCTTATCCTCTTTTGATCTACAAGGAAGTCAACAGTTATCGGAAGCAGGCAGGAAAGTAGAACTGTAGCCCACAATCAGATCAAATCTGATCTTATTGAATATTGGAGAAGACTCCAGGGATAAACTGGCCTATTCCTGCTTTTATCTCTGTCACTTTGTCTCAACCATGCCAATGTTCATTCCCAATTTCTACTTTACATAAATGCCACCTCATTCAAAATTCTGTCAACCACATCCTGATCCAGTGTTCTTGTAGCATCCATTAGTTGCCCAGTGAATTGAATTCAGAATCTTTGTAATTGTGAATCACTTCAAGAGCAGATCGATTCCCGCATCAGTCCTAAGTGCAACCTCCACGGTTGAGAGTTTGGCTGTATTTGCATCCCCATCCATTTGGGCCACTTCCGCTCATTAAAACTTACACTGTTTTGTTTCAAAACTGTCGATCATGGCATCTAATGGTATATATTTTTTATTTAGAGATCGGTTTAAATGGCATGATCAGTGTATAAATAAAAATTCCTCTGAACCTGAGATTCTGTGCATCCTGTGAAGACAAAATATGCTGTAAGTGGTGTGACTTATGTAGTATTTGTGCAGTTGTAATTATGAATGCATTCAGTCAGGTAATGTTTTGTGGAATGGTTGGAGAAGGTATAACCTTTCATGAAGACTTTTTTCAAATTGCAGTTATTTCAAACTAAATAGAATGAAAACCTGACCACTAATCTATTGGTTAGCACTTTAAACCCAGTATCCGTCTGGTTTCTCACGAGACGTAAAAGATTCAATGCCACTATTTAAAGACCAGAGGATTTCTCCCAGTTACTTGGCTAGCATTTGTCCCTCAATTAACCCCACTGAAAGCAAATTTGTGATTTATTTCTGTTGTGCACATATTGGCTAAAATATTGCTCAAGGTTATAACAGTAACACGTCAAAGGTACATCATGAAATTCTGTGGGACAACACAGGACCGTAAAAACACTACATAAGTTCAAGTTCGTTCTTTAGCAGGACATAGTAACTGATACAAAAATAGAAGCAGTGATTACTGATCAAGTCAGTGAATGGGTTAATCAGAGCAGCTGCAAGCACCATATCATCCAAACTGTTTCTCACTCGTCATAAATTATGACTTCAGATGTGAGCTGTTCAGGTAACCCAGCTTGTAGTCCCATCTGAAATATTTCTTTCCACATTTTGACACCATCTAGCTTGATGTAATTTTCTTCATTTTTCCATGGGATCTGGGCTTTTCTGGCAAGGCCAGCACTTACTGCCGTCCCTAATAGCACTTGAGATTGTGCTGGTGAGGTGTCTTCTTCAACTGCCATTATCCCTCTGGTGTCGGGACACTCAATGCTGCCAGGGAGGGAATTCCAGGATTTTGACCCAGTGATAGTGAAGGAATGGTGATATAGCTCCAAGTCAGGATAGTATATGGCTTGAAGGGGAACTTAAAGCTGGTGGTGTTCTAGATGGTAGAGGTCATGGATTTGGACACTGCTGTGAAAGGTGCCTTAGTGAGTTGCTGCAGGGCATCTTATTGATGGTATTCTTTGCTGACACTGTGCACCGGTCATCGAGGAAGTAAATGTTTAAGATGACGGATGGGATGCTGATCAATTGGCTGCTTTGACCTGGATAGTGTTGAGCTTCTTGAGTATTGGAGCTGCATTCATTGAGGCTAGTGAAGAGTGTGCATCACACTTCTGACTTCCACACTTTTGGAACTGGACAGAATTTGGGGAGTCAGGAGATTTGTTACCTCAGAATTCCCAGCCTCTGATCTGCTGTTGTAGCCACAACAGTATTTATATGGCTATTCCAGTATAGTTTCTGGTCAATGGTAACCCACAGGATATTGATAGTGGGGGATTCAGCAGTGGTAATGTCCTTGAATGTCAAGGGACAATGGTTAAATCCTCTCTTGTTGAAGGTGGATATTGTCTGCAACTTGCATGGCATGATTGTTACTTGCTACTTTATCAACCAAAGCCTGAATGTTGTCCAGCTCTTGCTGCATACGGAAACAAATTGCCTTTGTATCTGAAGAGTTGTGAGCAGTGCTGAACATTTGTGCAATCATCAGTAACATCTCCACTTCTGACCTTGTGATGCTTTTCAAGTTGATAAATAAGCTGTTTAGAAGAAATTGACTGGATTTAAACTTGTGATCCCTTTCATAGTAAGTTGCCTATCTCAGCCAGTTGGTACTGCTCTACAGGAGAGCAAAGGTAATGGAACGTTCCTGACTGCTCCTGTGTACCTTGTAGCAGACTAGTGATATTGTTGGAGGCCTAGAGACTTGTTAGCTGTCATCTCTGCTAAGGATGGCATTTGATACTGGAAAATATTCTGCAGTTAGCATGGAAATCAGGAGGGGAGCTAACCCTTAAAGTGGAAGAACACTATGGGGGCAGAGGATGTTGAAGTCCATCATGTGGCACAAATTAGTAGGAAAAAAATTCACGTCCATTATTCCTCTCAAAGTGAGCTTTCAGTCTCAACTATGTCATTTGTGGGGAAAAGCCAGTTGGATGTAAAAATTCTTCCTTGCAAGCAAGCACAAATAACTGTCATGTTGTTGAATCATTGAATACCTTCAAGCATTTTACAGAGTGCCATTGAACAAGGGCTGGGAGTTGGTCATCTGTTCATCACTTCAGATGCAGAAATCAATAAAATTGTTTTGCATTTTGCAAAAGATGTTATTTTTTTCTTGCAGAAAATGTATGGAGTGTGCATTCATCCACGCTATGGAGGCTGGTTTGCAATACGAGGAGTGCTGATATTCCCAACTATCCAGGTTCCATCCCTTGAGCAGAAGCTGCCTGTGGATTGTGTTTCAACAGATGAAAAAAGGATTGAACTACTTGAAAGGTTTAACCTTCACTGGCAAGACTGGACCTACAGAGATATCATCGATGTAGAAGAGAGGTACTCTGAAGAACAAAAACAATACTTTGCAACATGTCCTGCTGAAAGATTCAAACTACTTGGACTGAAAAATGAAATTTCAGGAGAAAATCAACAAAGCAAAATGCATGGAGCTTTTTAATCTCTCCACTGACAGTAAGCCTAGATAACATTTGGTGGGGAGGCTGGTGGAGGGGAAAGCAATATAACGATTACTCACTATTTAGCTGCTAAATAACTAAATTTCGGGATTAAAGAGGTTATTTTATTTCTGTGGGATAAATTATGTTTTCAACTCAATTTTATTCCACAATGTATTTTTTAAGGTATTTTTTGAAAGGAATCTGGTTCCATATATCGGCCTTTATATTTATGTAGTGATATTTTTAGTTTTTTATATGGTTATATATTGCTTTGAATTGGGGAACAATTCTGCATAACTTAATAATGTATAATCCAGTAACACAAAAATAATGGGATATTTGGAGATTTTTAGTGAGCTCATTCACCAAGAAATATATCATTCTGTTTATGTTCTGGGTTTGCAGAAATATAATGTGGAAGCCAACACATGGAAATGAGTACAGAATGACTCATCACTTGGAAACTGGTCCATATAAGCTTTTATCTTCCATCTGTGAAAGTGGTTCTTATCATGTTACCCACCCTTTTCCCAGATGCTTTCAATTCTTTTTTCCTTCATCTATCTGACCATCTGATCTTGAATGTTGACACAGATTCTTCTGACCCTGGGAGTGAGCAACACCACTGCAATATATGCACAAGTCTCAATAGAATACAAACATTTTGGTCTACAAGAGTTAATTTTTCACAATGAAAAATCTAAGATAAATGTTTATTTTTAGAAGTCACTTGGAAGAGTCACACTGAATATTATATTTTAATTTCTGCCCATTTTATCAATTGTAAAATTACTGCACTGTATACAAAAAAAATGAATCAATCCGTGTTACGGTTTGGGTTCTCACACCTAACTCCTGTTCCTCACATTTGCAACAAAAGGTTGTTTCCGTAACCAGATCCAAACTTGGCAAACTTATGTAAATGGAGTTCCATTCCACAGGACTAACAATAACCCTCTTATGAAGAGTTGTGAATCTGTGGAATTCCCTGCCCAGTGAAGCAGTGGAGGCTACCTCACTGAATGTTTTTAGGATGAAAATAGATTTTTGAACAGTAAAGGAATTAAGGGTTATGCTAACCAGATGGGTAAGTGGAGCTGAGTCCATGAAAAGATCAACCGTGATCTTATTAAATGGCAGAGCGGGCTTGAGGGAGAAAGGGTCTACTCATGCTTCTGGTTCTTATGTAAGTATTTCAGAGATCATCGCACCTCAAGGAAGCCTAACTGGTATGACTTCTTGGAGTTGTACACATTCTAGATTCTTGTTAGACAAGATAATCAAAGGTTATCAGAGGTAGAATTTGAAACACAAACAGATCAGCAGGCTTGAAGGGCTGAATGGCTTGCTTGTGTTCCTACTTTGTATGTTCTTACATATTTCCAGTGGTCTGTGGGTTTGCATTTTAATATCTCTAAATAAGATTTAAATTGTGTGAAAAGTGTACTTTTTTAGTCCCATCAAGAGCACATTTATCCCCCTCCTTTGCAAAGAGGACACTGCACCATTCAGGTTAAGGGACCATCTGTCCAAATGAATTGTGTTAACAATATGCGGCTGAAGTCCTTTGCTTTGAGGGCGACATCTGCTTAGGATCTTATGTTTCTGCCATGAGTCTTCATGTGACTGAAGAGGCTAATTTTTGATATGCATATCTTTGGGCACAAGGGACAGGGTGTCTTGCAAGTCGGTGGGAACCAGAGAGCAGGATTTGCTTTCTTTTCTTTGCCGCTGCCACTCTTGCATCATTATTAAGGCTTTTGGACTAAGAAGCATGATGCAGCTTCATGGACTGCCATTTTGAATGATTGGCAGCAAGCTCCTCCCAGTCATGAATTGCAATTTTGCACCCTAAAATATTGGCCATTTGAAAATTGAGAATGTTGCAGAAAAGATTTTGGACCATTTGGATACTGCCTAGCACATGGTTGTTGATTTTGCTGAAGATTATGGAGCTGGCTTCGAGGACACTAGTATTTGTTCAATGCTCCTCCTGTGTGAACCAAGGAGACTTAGCAGAAGCAATGCTGTTGGAATTTCTCTAGTGTTTTTGTGTTGCTGATGCACAGTCCAGGTTTCACTGCAGTACAGGATTGTGGTGACAGTAACTACTCTGCCCACTAGCACTTTTATTGACCTGTGGAGGTTTTTTGTTATTAAATACTTGCTTCTGTAGTTTGTAGAAGGTTGAGCTGGTAAAGCTGATCTGGTGTTGGATCTCCTGCCAAGGTGTGGGAAGTGCTGAACCTAGTCCAGGGTGTCTCCTTCAACATATATGGAGGGATGAATATTTGGCTGCCCAGATGTGTATTGATATGTTGTTTTGGCAACAGTCAAGAACAGACCAAATTTCTTATGTGCAGAGTTGTGGAGATCAAGAGTGGCTTGCAAATCTGGGGCAGAGTGGGCAACAACACTGCAGTTGCCTACAGTCTGTAGATCATGATAGGTCTCTCAACACTAGGTTAAACTCCAACTGGTTTATTTGGAATCATGAGCTTTCAGAATGCTGGCTCCTTCATCAGGTGAGTCACTCGTTCACTCACCTGATGAAGGAGCAGCACTCCGAAAGCTTGTGATTCCAAATAAATCAGTTGGACTTTAACCTGGTGTAGTGAGACTTCTTACTGTGCCCATCCCAATCCAACGCTGGCATCGCCACATCATAACTGTAGATCATGTAAGTCTGTGGTGGCCAGTTTAGTTTTGGCATGGAGGTGACTCAGTTTAAAGAGTTTTTCCTCAAGGTGGTATTTAATGATCAGTAGAGGGCAGTTGATGTTTGATGAGGTAAGTAGCTACTTTCAGGTAAATTGTACACCATATGGGGGCTATCACATAGCCTTGCTTGAGCCCATTCTGTGTTTTGAAAGCATCTGTTATAAATCTCACACGTTCCCGTTCAGGATGTTTGCAGAAGTATCATTAAGAAGCAACTGCAGGATTGCGATGAAGCTTGTTATGGACAAGGTGAGAGAGAACTATTGAAATTCCAGTTCCCGTTCTCTGCTGTCCGTAATCAGTGAATTTCTGAGTGGAAGATGTGTTTGTGTTTTAATTCCTGCATGTGTGGCAAACTTGAATAACCAGCCACAAGTTTTCTGCTGTTTTAATAAACAAAGGACACTATTTCTGCCTTCACCTCAAAATCTAATGTTATAGCATCCTCTCACACAAGCACACATTTAAGGAAAATAAAGTAGAATTGCACTATTACACATTATAAACAGAAAGAATACTTCTGGAAAAGACGTGTTGCAGGCCTGATGGGGAAGGCATCTTCACTCATGAAGGGTAGTTCAGGTGAATTCAACGGCTGAAGTTGTTTACAGGATTCTATGAAAGTATTGAACGATGGAGCAGACTTGAGGGCTGAATTGCCTACTCCTCCTAGTTATGTTCTCAGGTCTGTCATCAGCAATGCTAGAGTTGTTGGATGGAGGCTTCACAACTTCTAAGAGCTGCTTCACAGTGGCACCATATGCATCAAGATCCACCCACCATGCTTTGCACTTGTTCCTCCAGGGTCTAGTAACAGGCCTTCAGCATTATCTTCTTGGATATCCATGATCTGTATGAGGCCCTAAAGGTAAGTCCTGACTTTTGCATGCAATATTGCTCCAAACGTGTTATGGACTGAGATGCTTCCCTTGCTGGTGGCACAGTGGTTAGCATTGCTGCCTCTCAGTGGCAGGGAGCCGGGTTCGATTCCAGGCTTGGGTCACTGTGTGGAGTTTGCACGTTCTCCTTGTGTCAATGTGGGTTTCCTCCCACTGTCCAGAGATGTGTGGGTTAGGTGGATTGGCCATGCTAAATTGACCCTTAGTGTCAGTGGGACTAACTAGGGTGAATGTATGGAGTTATGGGGACAGGGCCTGGGTGGGATTGTGGTTGTTGCCGACTCAATGGACCGAATGGCCTCCTTTTGCACTATAGGATTCTCTGATTCTACAACAGAAAATCTTACACTATTGATAGCATGTGATCATGTCAACTGACTGGTAAAACTATTTCCAACTTAATTGAAGAGCTGGAGAGGATACGTGGGAATCCACACACAGGCAGTTACTGCCACTGTTGTATGGAACTACAAAATGGTGACCTAATGTGGCTTTGCCATGCAAATTACTTTCTCTTTTGCAGAATTCTCAAATTCCACCTGGTTCTTTCTTAAAGCAGAATTGTTGTACACTAATGTACTTTTAACTCAGCGAAAAGCAAAAATCCTCACATTAGTGAATGTGCTACAAAATTCATAAATCTTTATAATTGATGTTATGAGTTATCACACTGCCATTCTAAATATAGTAGTACGGTAACTGCTGATTGAAACCCTTTTCCACAGGGAAGGCAGCATTACGTACAAAAGTCACCCCATCCACTAATGACTTCCAATGTGCTTCATAAGTTGGAACACCTTTTCAGGTTGAGGAAATTTTAAAAAAACATGAAAACAATGAAAATATGTTTGCTACAGCAAAAGTAGGTGGCCTATTTCAAGTTAAAGTAAGACATTTTCCCCACCACCTTGGTCACATTTGTTTCTGTACCTTTTGTTCTTTTAGAGCAATTACTCATTGCAGCAATATCTATTTAGTGCATTTGCTCTTCTAAAGAATTTTCAATTTCCTAGCCTGCTTTTCATATCTGTTAACTGCTAATATTAAGCAAGTCAGAAGGGTTAAGCCAAAAAAATGTAGTTTGTTAAAAATTCACTTTTGGAAGCCATCATGATTTTATTACCTTCAAATGCTTGCCTAAGCATGAAGTGACAGAGTTCTGAGAAAAGGCATCAAGAAGTCAGTGGCAACAATAAATAACAAAATGATGATTGTCATGTTAGATATCACTGTGTTGGTTAATATATTCATTGTTATACGTGACAAACAATCAGCCTTTTTTCAAAAGTGTTGATTACTTTTGACATTTTGCATAGTATTTTTTGCTGGATTAGTGAAGGAATTTGAATGAAGCATTAACTGTTCTCGTGATTTTCAGGATTTCAGAGCAGATTCATCTGTTTCCACATTCTGCACAGCTGCGAAACACAATCTATCAAGTAAATGTGACACTACATACACGAATAAAACCTGAAACTGAACAAAATAATCTACTTGCAACCAAGTGCATCACTGAAAATTGGTCTTGATTAGCACAATCTAATCCTATCTATTTCCATAGACTGCATGCTATGTTTGAATTAAATTTGATTTAAGTTCCTCCAAGTTCATCCATTACAATCTGTCATTATTAATCTGGAAAATTTTAAATTGTAATAAGTTGTATAGGCCATGATTTGACTTTAAAAAAAAAAGCCTCAGAAATTCTGCATCAAAAGAGGCAATATCCATTTTGAAAATCCTAATGCATCTCATATCACAACAAAATGCAGAAAACTTTGCTGTTGTTTCTTTTGCATTCACTCTAGTAATAAATAAATTCCACTGGCATTGTTCACAGTGAACATAAGAAATAGGGGCAGGAGTAGGCCATCTAGCCCCTCGAGCCTGCCCCGCCATTCAATAAGATCATGGCTGATCTGTCGTGGCTCAGTTCCACATTCCCGCCCTCTCCCCATAACCCTTAATCCCCTTGCCTATCAAAAGCCTATCAACCCGTGTCTTAAAAATATTGAGCGAGGCAGCCTCCACCACTTCAACTGGCAGAGAATTCCAGAGATTCACCACCCTTTGAGTGAAGAAGTTCCTCCTCAACTCTGTTCTAAGCCGCCCCCCCCCCCCCCCCCCCCCGTTTATCTTGAGGCTGTGCCCCCTAGTCCTACTGTCCTTTCTGAGCGGGAAGAGCCTCTCCACCTCTATCCTATCCATCCCATTCAACATCTTATACGTCTCAATGAGATCTCCCCTCATTCTTCTAAACTCTTAACGAGTACAAGCCTAGTTTATTCAGCCTCTCCTCATAGTTCAACCCCCTCAGCTCCAGAATCAGCCTAGTAAACCTCCTCTGCACTCCCTCCAAGGCCAAAATATCCTTGCGTAAGTGTGGCGACCAAAACTGCACACAGTACTCCAGCTGCGGCCTCACCAATGCCCTATACAGCTGCAGCAAGACCTCCCTACTTTTATATTCAATCCCCCTCGCTATGAAGGCCAGCATCCCATTCGCCTCCCTGACCACCTGCAGGCTGGGTTTTTGCGACTCATGCACAAGGACCCCGAGGTCCCTCTGCACTGTCTCATGCTGCAGTTTTTTGCCACGAGTTCAAGGTTTTGTTTCAAAGGGGCTGATGGACACGCAACTGCGAGAGCACTATAGGTCTGCTGAAAGAACTTGGAAAAGTTTGTGAGAGATATGCCTTGATTTGGTGAAATAAATGTTTTTTATTAGTTGCTGAAAAATAAGTGTTTCCTGATTCAGACAGCAAAATGCAGTACCTTTTAGGAGGGAGGTGAGGAGAAATTTCGTCATTGGGAGAGTGATGAATCCGTGGAATTCACTATCACAGAAAGTAGTTGAGGCCAAATCATTGTGTGATTTCAAGAAGGAATTATATATAGTACATATATGGGGAGAAGGAAGGATCAGGAAGTTGAATTTGATGATCAGCCATGATCAAAATGAATGGCAGAGCAGGCTCGAAGGGCCTACTTCTGCTTCTATTTTCTATGTGTTTTCACAGTCGCATGAATTATTAATACACGCTCTGGAAGTTGTTATTATTTTGCAGGTGATGTTGTCATGGATGTTGGAATAGCTGCTGGCAGTAGAATCTGAAAGGAGAACTAGATGAACAAAGATATTTTGATGTTCAGGTGTTCAAGTCAATGAACGGTAGTTAGATTGTTGGTATTAAAAATGCTCAAATGTTTAGGCAGGGCTCAGTTTTATCTTAGGAATCAGGAGTCTTTAAACATGAAAGCAACAAAGTACCAGCTTAATGCAGAACGTTAGACCTGAGTGGAATTTAGTGTTTGGTCTTGGATGGTCCACTTTATGAAAAATATACTAAAACCTTTGACAATATTCAAAGATGTTTCCTGGGATTAAGGGGTTGAGTTTTTTGTGATATTGAATAAATTTGGTTTACGTTCCCTGGAAATTAAAAAGAATTAAGGAGTGACCCAATCGAACTGTTTAATGAAAAGATTATGCTTTGTTATTTGTATCACCAAAAACTGACCATTAGGCCTCAGCGATAATTCTGAGGTACATTTGGGGCATGATATCATGTGGGAAACTTGGAAAAACTTTCAGCGTTTCTGTCTGTCGCATTTTAATGCAGTCACCTAATTAGATTATTTAAAGGGCCAAGCCTAAGGATTGAAATTTGAGGAGTTAGGAGTTTGGACAAAAAGTGAAAAGTTCCATCATGGATTGAGGACAGTTAGGGGCTGTGCCCTTTAACATTGCATTATGTGGTGTACCACTGTAGAAAATGAGTTATAGAGGGATATTTTTTTTCCAGCGATAGAAGAAACCTGCTGCTGCGACAAGAAAGTACGACTGAATATATGTGGACTTGGAGGTCAACAGGAGGAGATTGTGTTATGCATCCAATGCAGGAAAGGCTTTAATAATCTGGCTAGGTCAGAAAAGGGTGAGCACAGATTCACATTCATCTACATCTTATTGCGTATATCATTCACATTCCCTGCTCCACTCTGCCGACTCTGTTACACATGTATGTTGCATCATTTTGCACTTCTTCATATCCACACTTTTCAATCTACCAATGAAACAAACCCTCATCTTTATGCATATCTAGTTCTCTCCAACAGTCTATCTCACCAAATGTACTGCATCTATCAGGGGAACAGATCCTTTTAGAATTATTCATATGTCTTTTTCAGGGGAAGACAGTGGAAGAGAACTGGAGGTAGTGCACAGATATTCTAGTTGACAACTCCAGAAGAGGAAATGCTGCACAATGGTGTTCCCCTAACCATCCAAGATGAGGAAATTCGGACCTACCAGCTATTGGCTGACAAAATTAAATCAGTCACCTAAATATCATACAACACTCAGATTGAATGCATTTCAATGGTAAAGGAAATTTTACATACACAACTTCTATGGGATTCTTTCCACATGATTTCAAGGCATGGTGTTTCTCTTGTTTCTTGCCAGCAGTGGATACTGCCTTGGATCTTCCTTTATACATTTTGAAATTGAGATTAAATTTTGATTAATTTTTCAAGATACACCCATTGTCAAATTGGGATTAAGTTGACACATGAAATACAGGTGTGTTTGTATTTTCACATGCCAAAATCAAAAAGAGCAAGAATTTTTATTTAAAAGAAATGGTAGGAATTTGAAATTGACACTTGAATATTTTTATGTTAGAATGCACTAGCGGTCCACCACATGATATCACGGTGAGAAAATGTGAACTTGTGCTGACGATTCCCAACTCAGTAAGTTCCCAGACTTGTTTATAGTTGATGTGGAGATGCACTCAGCGGAGTTCAAAATATTTCTCCAAAAGAAGAATGTAACTGGTTGCAAAACAGTATGAACCTCATCTGTGAGCAGACCTGACCTTTCAGTTGTGGTAGTGCGAGATGTTAAGGCCAAAAAAAAAAGGGCAAATTATAATACACCTGAAAAAAAAAACAATTTGTATACTGGTAAACATATTTCTGAATAAGTAGTAATGTGAAAGACACACCTCCTGATTTGCAACCATCACATTGTCATAAACTTCTGTAGATCCAAAAGACAAAAACACATAAAATAAGGAACAAGAAAGATGATTCCAAGCTAAAGAAAACTGAAATTATGACAGAAGGTAAGTAACATGGCACTGTTTGTTTATATACATGAAGCTATGAGTGCCAATATTCACAGTTTCAATTTTTAGCATTGACATGGGTTTATTTACTCTGGAGAAATTCCAAGCCGCTATTTTAATTTTGGGAAGCTTCCAAATATCTTTTCTGTAGTCATTCCTCCATTATAATTTCTTTGTTGACAACCAGCCATATTTTATCTTCTCAGATACATCTATCCTATAGGATATATATATATATATATATATATACATATACACATATCCTAACTAAAACCTAGGTCGCAGATCATGTACATTTGAATATACTTGGCTATAAATTCTGAATTTAAAGCCGTTAAAATCAGATTGCATTGTGCCAGGAATGTATTTATTTTAATTTTCTTTGACTTTTGTTGGGTTACAGTGCCATAGGGACCAGTGGCTTCCACTGTCTCATCCAAATGCATATTCTTCATGTGTGAGCTTGAATTAGAGAGAGTGTTGACAGCCAGGGCAGTATATGGTCAAGTTAAAACCTAAGGCTCCATTTAATGTAAGCACATATATTTTCTGGCAGTCAGAAGGAGAAACCCTGGATGTCATTTCCCCTCCAAGTGCGAAGTGCTGAAGCAAATTATAGTCTGACATGGTTGCCCTTGCTAAGATTTATTAACACAACATGGACTACGCCTGGAAGCTTGTAGTCAGAACTGTACAGTGCATTTGCTCACTTTGCCACTAGAAAGGGCAGATTAATTTCATGTGGCATATAAAAGCTTTATTTCCTCATAGCCGACTGTTAATTGCCTGCAGATAAATGAAACAATTGTGTTTATCATTCTAGAAGTTGTCCTCCATCGGTGATCATCATCTGTATATCAAGTTATTGCTACTACCAAAACGCTGGAGTGAAATATCATCATCAACATTAAATTTGCATATCCTTTACAATAATTAATTTACTTGCTGTTTATATACTAACCAGTTAGCAGATCTATTAAGCAACCTGCCAAATTTCTTATTCTTTTTTCCTCATCATGTTCTATTCTATGTAATTCCATCCACAAGCTGCTTATGCAAGATCAGTTGCCTAAAATCCCTAAAACGTAACTTATACATAGCAAAACACAGGAATTCTTTCTCAGACCTCAACCTTTGCATCCTTGTCAACAGCAGTACAATACATTCTGCCAGGCCTCTCAGCACCCTAATCATGAATGTATTTCCTTTGGGGTCCTGTTTTTTTCATCTTAGTTCCTGACTCCTGATACTACTTTTGCAGGACAACCTGCCAATTCTTCCCAATATCACTGCTCCCAATATGGACCATGACAACTAGAAAGCTTTCCAGTTAACAAACATGCATAGAAGTTTACCTGCTGATGATTATAATTGTCTTTTAACCTAAGATTATATTCATGGAACAACCCATGAGATTGAAATCATCTGCTGACTGCCTTTGCTCATAACCAGTAGAGAAATTTAGGCATTTTCTGCATAATTGTATGCATATTCCAACCAATATAAGCCACATACTCCATTTTGTCTCACTAATAGTAATTATCCAAGTATAGATGAGGATAGTAGAAGTGTGTGTGTTGGGGGAGGGATGGGTGTATTTTTTTTTCAGTGCATTGTACAGTTTTACTTAGAGCTGGTGTACTTGGTCACTGTTTTTGTCCCCTCCGACAGAGTGTTTGGCCAATTCCCCAGGCAGCAGCAGGAGCACGGTAATCTGGATCTCCCGTGAGCTGATGGTGCTGCGCTTGTTGTAATGGGCCAGGTGGGAAGCCTCATCCGCGATGTGTTCGAAGATGTCATTAATGAACAAGTTCATGATGCTCATGGCCTTGGAGGATGGGGAGGGGTGGGGGAGAGCAAGAATTCCTCATGTGTTGAGGAGAATTTTCTACAGCAATATGTTTCCAATCCAATGAGAGAAGAACTGCTGGACCCATTTCTTAGAAATGAAGTGGGCCAAGTGGATGGAGTCTCAGTTGGGGGACAGCAATCATTATAAAATAAGTGTTGGGTTGGCAATGGAAAAGAACAAGGAGTAATCCAGAATAAGAATAAATAACTAGGGGAAAGTCAACTTCAGTGGGATAAGAATGGATCAGGACCAGATAAATTGGAATCAAAGATTGGCAGGCAAAAAGCAGAAAAAAGTGTGCTTCTGACAAATGTCAGGTGAATAATGCAATTAAGAACCAGATATAAATAGATTCCCAGAAATAGTGAGTCTGGCAGGGAGGGCATTTGGGCAGGTTTTGGAGGGGATGGGGGAATGAGGAGATG
Source organism: Carcharhinus amblyrhynchos (assembly GCF_965287045.1). NCBI lineage: Eukaryota > Metazoa > Chordata > Chondrichthyes > Carcharhiniformes > Carcharhinidae > Carcharhinus > Carcharhinus amblyrhynchos. Next base: position 32,229,248 of record NC_137332.1, on the reverse strand, counting down.
GAGGTTTAAAGCAATGGGTGTGTAGAAAAAAGAGTGGGGTTACCTTAGTGGACCCAACCCCAATCTGCAAATAATAGCCCCGGAGCACAGAATCTTCCTCCTTTCCACACTTTGAAGCTTGACTTTTTGGAGTGAACTCGGGGCGGGTGGGGGAAAGGAGAGACACCACACTAATTTACGTCTCCCCACCAAAGACACACCTGGTGAGGCATGTAAAATTCAGCCCATGGTTTGATGCATTGTAATTAATACTTCAGATTTCTGCCTAACTTCAAAACTAAATTGACTCTTGCTTATTATCAAACAACTATCCTAATTCACAAGTACTGATGCTTGATAAATTCTGACTCAAAACGTATTCATCACAGGAAAATACCCTTCAAAAAGTTTAGGAAATATAGGACAAAGTATTTTTGGCTGCAATGTTTTATTTCACTAGAGTTACCCCAAATATACTTTACACATTTTATGAACAAAGTAGTACCAACAAATAACGAAATTTTGGATGTACTGCATTGTGTTGCCATACAATTCAATATATTAAAAAGCTACTAAATTAACAGTTAAGTAATACTTCCATGAATAATAAATTGGGTCCAATATTATCAGAGCATGCTTCAATTTTTTCTCCTTCTCTTTGTAATTTTCTCTTGAAGCGCAGCAAAATCGCATGCAGTCTGTCAAGAAATGGAGAGAGAACATGAGAACTGTAGCTGAGTTTTGTTGCAATATCACAAGTGTATGAACAATTTTAGTGAAATCTTTTCTTCCTGTCAACTAACATGGAATTCATGTTATTTGTCACAACATGGACTGTGAATAAAAATTTATGACAAAAGATATTGGACCCAAATATCTTCTAAGGCATCAGAACACTGTATTCTGGGTGGATAGGCACAGATATTGAAACAGGGCCCAGTTATACTTGCAGTCTTTATCCTCAATTCATAATTTTACATGAATTTAGGACTGGATATATTAAAATGCAAATCAGGGAATTGTGCCACATCATATATTTCCGTTCACTTGCCACTGAGGAATGCTGCATACAAAGAGGACTTCTGTCCATCCCTAATGGAGTGTTGTTAAGGATGTTGAAAGTCAGTTTCTCTATTGTAGTCTTTAATAGAGCAATACTGAAATGATCTTAGTTAAAAATAGCCATTTTTTATAAATCTTTGAAGATTCTCAAGTGCTTATTAGCATGTTTCTAAGCCCTTACCTGAGTCAAGTGTACTGCAAATGGCAGAGATGCTGTCAGAAACCTTTAAGTGCTGATAACTCAGAATTGGGACAGGGTCTGGGATACAATTAGCGCATAGGTGGAAGTTCCACAATGTTGTACTTAATGGCAGCAGATCAGGAAAAGAGGAAATTTAGAATGTTCTTAGCAAAGGACCACTATAATTACTCCAAAAAAGAAATAACTAAACTGCTTAAATAATTGATATAACAATAAAAAAAACTGGAAGTGTAGCTATATGTGTAAGTCCACATTCAAACTTCCAAGTTTTCAAGGAGGGCATCAAAGACTGAACTAAGTGGATGAACACCATCTTGGGTGTAGCTATCATCGGGTCACCCAGAATTATCACTTCTGGAAATGAGGAAAGGATGTGGGGGGTGAGAGCGGTCAGTGCAGAGTGTGAGTGGGGTGGATTCCAGCACTGTAGAACTGTACTGCCAGAATTCCTACATCCACAGCAAGGTACAAAGGTAATACTTTGTACATTTCTTTTTCTTCCTTGTCTGCTTTAGACACCAGCATACTTTCCACTTGTTAAAGCAATTTTTCTCAACTAACTCATCACACCATTTTACAATTAAAAGGACTTGAACTTGGCACTTTACACTACAACTACCCAGCTCCCATCACAGCAATTACACACATAGCCAATCCTAAAACTCCATCCTCTAACAGCCTCACAACCCCCCTCAATCTCCCATGCCACTTGGTACATACTCTTCAGCTGCTAGCCTTATATCCTCAATCACGTTATCATTTTGCCAGACAAATTGGCACATAATTCCTGACACAGAAGAGGGACATTGAAATGGAAAGAAATGTCTCAACCTCTATCAAGGGAGAGGATATGGACTTTGTACAAAGACATTCAGCTTGTTGCCGTGAGAGATGGTCAGGTTGGTGGTATCTTGCCAATGACAGGTTATTGAATGAGCACTTATACTGTTGCCCAGTCATCCCTATAAAGCACTATATCTTAAATTTCATTCCATTCATAGTTTTTACACTCCTTTCCTGAGATCCTACACATCAATTGAGTCTCCTTTGCACATTCCTATGGTTCTGCATTCCTTAAGAGTATGTCAATAGGGAATACCATGTATGTTTCTGAAATGATTATGGGTAGAGATGGGGAATAATAGAGGTGTAAAATATGCTCTGGTCTGACTCCAAGCAACAGTCAGAATCTGTAGACAGAAAGAGGGGGGATTTTCAGCTGGCATTCACTGCAGGCAAATGATGATGCTAACAGAAAATCCCACGAGACTGAGAATCTCGGTGGTGAGATTTTGTTCTGAGATCTTCCCTGCCTCTTGCTGGTGATGCATGAGGTTCCCACCCATAAATTTAAAGGTACTTAAAAGGCTTCCTTTTAAGTACCTTTAAATGGTTAAGGCGCATGGGATACAAGGGCAGGTAGCTAGGTGGATTGAGAACTGGCTGGGCAATAGGAGACAGAGGGTAGTTGTTGAGGGGACCTTTTCAGGCTGGAGGCCAGTGACCAGTGGTGTGCCGCAGGGCTCAGTACTGGGACCTCTCCTCTTTGTAGTATACATAAACAACTTGGAAGAGAGCGTACGTGGTGCGATCAACAAGTTTGCTGATTACACCAAGATGGCAGGATTGGCAGATACTGAGGTGGAATGTCAGGTGATACAGCAGGATATAGATAGGTTGGTACATTGGGCAGATAGGTGGCAGATGGAATTTAATCCTGACAAATGCGAGGTGATGCATTTTGGAAGGAATAATGCAGAGAGGAGCTACGTGATAAAAGGTAGACCGATCAGGAGTATAGAAATACAGAGGGACCTGGGAGTGCAGGTTCACAAGTCTACGAAGGTTGCGACACAAGTAGAGAAGGTTGTGAGGAAAGCTTATGGAATGCTAGCCTTTATAGGAAGGGGTATAGAGTATAGGAGCTGCCGTCTAATGCTTCAGTTGTACAGAACGTTGGTTAGACCGCATTTGGAGTACTGCGTCCAGTTCTGGTCACCTTACTACCGGAAGGACGTGGAGATTCTGGAGAGGGTGCAGAGGAGGTTTACCAGGATGTTGCCTGGCATGGAAGGACTGAGTTACGAGGAAAGGTTGGAGAAACTGGGACTTTTCTCCTTGGAAAGACGGAGATTAAGGGGAGACATGATAGAGGTATATAAGATACTGAAGGGAATAGATAGAGTAGTCAATAGTGATAGGCTGCTCCCAAGATTGGGTACAATTACGAGAGGTCACGATCTAAGGGTGAGGGGGGAGAAGTATAATTTGGAAGTGAGAGGAAGGTTCTTCACGCAGAGGGTCGTGGGGGTATGAAACGCGCTACCGAGTAGGGTGGTGGAGGCAGGCACATCGGACTTGTTTAAGGTTTACTTAGATAGACACATGAGCGAAACAAGGATGGAGGGTTATAGTAGGGGGTATTAAATAGGGTCAAAGCCTCGGGAGACACCGGAAATGCAGACTTACATGTTAACGTTTTTGTCTTTCTATTCCGCAGGTGGTGGTCCACCTTGTTGTCAAACAAGGGGCATGCACACGGTGGGTCGTGTGTGGGCTGCTCTTGGAGGTTCCGGGAGTGGCCTAGTACTTCGTGTCGGTGTGTGTGCTTGATCCTGGACCGGTAGATGGGCGCCGCAACAGCTCAGTGACTAGCACTGCTGGCTGTGCAGATACATGGATTTGGGCCTGTGTCTGTGGGAGTTTGCGCATTCTCCCTGTGGTTGCGTGGGTTTCCTCCAGGCGCTCCGGTTTCCTCCCACACCCCAAAGATGTGCTCGTAGGCTGATTGGTATACCAAATTGACACTATTCTCCCCAGAATCTGGCTAAGTTAGGGGTTCCACTCGCATACACGCAGGGCAGGGTAGGTGTAGGAGGATGCGGCGGCGCGGGCTCATTGGGCCGAAGGGCCTGTTTCCCGTGCTGGGTGGTTCTTTGTTCCTCACCATATGCTCCTTCAGGTAGGGAATTTCCCCTGAACAATCTGACTTCATGTTACAAGGTTTACAATGGCTCTTGAAAGACAGGAAGCTGTTGAGGGGAACCCACCATGGGCGCAAAGGTAAGTGATAGACCCCGAGTGGGGTTGTGTGGATGGGATGTGGCCTGGCAGTGCCACAGGAGTGGGCCCTCTGGGGAGCCCCACTGGAGAGTTCCACTTAGAAGCGGAGTGAATGCTCCAATGCTTGTGCAGGGGAGTTGCCCTGATGCTTGTGGGAGGGGGTGGGGGGTCTCCCCTGTATCTGTGGCAAGAAAGGGGAGTATTTGAGTGAGTGGAGGGAGGAGGAGGTGCTTTCTTACGCAGAGCTTTAATGATGGTGCCCTGATCTCTGTTGAGCCAGCGTCATAAGCTCTCTCAAGCCCTGCCCCAAGAAGTGACAGCAGAAAACTTCGATGTGCAGCTGGAGAGCTACATGCTGGTTTTCTCACTGAAACCAAACCTCTGTCAGATTATTGGAAGATTCCACCCAATGTCAAAATGAGATTTTTAAATAATTTCCTATTGAAAATCCGTATTCTAAGGTATAGAACATTGAACAGTACAGCACAGTACAGGCCCTTCAGCCCTCAATGTTGTGCCGAGGTACGTCCAAACCCAAGATCCAGCTATCCCACTCCCTATCATTCTGGTGCCCTCCATGTGTCTATCCAATAACGGCTTGAAAGTTCCTGAAGTGTCTGACTCCACTATCACAGCAGGCAGTGCATTCCATACCCCAACACTCTGAGTAAAGAACCTACCTCGGACATCCCTTCTATATCTCCCACCATGAACCTTATAGTTATGCCCCCTTGTAACAGTTACATCCACCTGAGGAATAGTCTCTGAACGTCCACTCTATCTCTCCCTCTCATCATCTTATAAACCTCTATTAAGTCGCCTCTCATCCTCCTCTGCTCTAAAGAGAAAAGCCCCAGCTCCCTCAACCTTTCCTCATAAGACCTATCTCTAAACCAGTCAGCATCCTAGTAACTCTCCTCTGCACTCTCTCCAATGCTTCCACATCCTTCTTATAGTGTGGTGACCAGAACTGCACCCAATATTCCAAATGTGGTCTCACCAAGGTCCTGTATAATAGCAGCATAACCCCACGGCTCAAACTCAAACCCCCTGTTAATAAACGCTAACACACTATAAGCTTCCTTCACAGCTCTATCCACTTGAGTGGCAACCTTCAGAGATCTGTGGATATGAACCCCAGCAATTTCTCTGTTCCTCCACATTCCTCAGAACCCTGCTGTTGCCCCTGTAATCCACATTCAAGTTTGTCCTACCAAAATGAATCACCTCGCACTTCTCAGGGTTAAGGTCCATCTGCCACTTTTTTGGCTCAGCTCTGCATCCTATCAATGTCTCTTTGCAGCCTACAACAGCCCTCCACCTCATCCACTACTCCACCAATCTTGGTGCCATCAGCAAATTTACTAACCCACCCTTCAGGCCCCTCTTCCAAGTCATTGGTAAAAATCACAAATAGCAGAGAACCCAGCACTGATCCGTGTGGTGCACTGCTGGTGACTGGCCTCTAGTCTGAAAATTTACCCTCCACCACCATCCTCTGTCTTCTATGAGATAGCCAGTTATTTATCCAATTGGCCAAATTTCCTTCTATCCCACACCTCCTTACTTTCTTCATGAGCGTACCATGGGGAACCTTATCAAACACCTTACTAAAATCCATGTATATAATAAGAACATAAGAAATAGGAACAAGAGTAGGCCATCTGGCCCTTCGAGCCTGCCCCGCCATTCAATAAGATCATGGCTGATCTGTCGTGGCTCAGTTCCACATTCCCGCCCTCTCCCCATAACCCCTAATCCCCTCTCTTATCAAAAACCCATCAACCCGCTTCTTAAAAATATTTAGTGAAGTAGCCTCCACCACTTCAACGGGCAGAGAATTCCAGAGATTCACCACCCTTTGAGTGAAGAAGTTCTTCCTCAACTCCGTTCTAAACCGCCCCTTTATTTTGAGGCTGTGCCCCCTAGTTCTACTGTCCTTTCTGAGCGGGAAGAGTCTCTCTACCTCTATCCTATCCATCCCATTCATCATCTTATACGTCTCAATGAGATCTCCCCTCATTCTTCTAAACTCTAACGAGTACAAGCCTAGTTTATTCAGCCTCTCCTCATAGCTCAACCCCCTCAACTCCGGCATCAGCCTAGTAAACCTCCTCTGCACTCCCTCCAAGGCCAAAATATCCTTGCGCAGGTGCGGCGCCCAAAACTGCACACAGTACGCCAGCTGCGGCCTCACCAATGCCCTATACAGCCGCAGCAAGACCTCCCTACTTTTATATTCAATCCCCCTCGCTATGAAGGCCAGCATCCCATTCGCCTTCCTGACCACCTGCTGCACCTGCAAGCTGGGTTTTTGCGACTCATGCACAAGGACCCCGAGGTCCCTCTGCACTGTCGCCTGCTGCAGTTTTTCTCCACGTAAGTAATAATCCTTCCTACCATTATTCCTACCAAAGTGGACCACCTCGCACTTGCCAACATTAAATTCCATTTACCAGTTCCTGGCCCATTCGCCCAGCCTATCTAGATCCTTCTGCAGACTCTCCACACCCTCCGCACAATTTGCCTTTCCACCAATCTTGGTGTCATCAGCAAATTTCGACACCCTACACTCGGTTCCCTCCTCCAGATCATCTATATAAATGGTAAATAGCTGAGGCCCCAGCACCGACCCCTGAGGCACTCCACTAGTCACCATCCGCCAATCTGAATAGCACCCATTGACCCCCACTCTCTGCGTCCTATTTGACACAGTAAAAAGTCTGACAACACCAGGTTTTAGTCCAACCTATTTATTTGATAATATACTCGCAAGCTTTCGGGTTAGCCCCTTCGTCAGGTGAATGCCATTCACCTGACGAAGGGGCTAACCCGAAAGCTTGCGAGTATATTATCAAATAAATAAGTTGGACTAAAACCTGGTGTTGTCAGACTTTTTACTGTGTTTACGCCAGTCCAACGCCGGCATACCCACATCATTCCTATTTGACAACCAGTCCTCTATCCACGCTAACACCCTACCCCCAACTCCATGTCCCCTGACCTTCTGCAATAACCTCTTGTGAGGTACCTTGTCAAATGCCTTCTGAAAATCAAGAAAGACCACATCCACCGGCTCACCTCTATCCACTGCCCTAGACACATCCTCATAGAACTCAAGTAAATTTGTCAGACACGACTTCCCCTTAACGAAACCGTGCCGCGTCTGCTCTATCAAGCAATTCCCCTCAAGATGCCTCGCTATTTCCTCCTTGATGACGGATTCTAACATTTTACCTACAACAGACGTTAAACTAACCGGCCTATAATTCATCAACTGCTCTACCTTCATCTACACACTTAGTTACCTCCTCAAAGAATTCAATCAAATTTGTGAGGCAAGACTTACGCTTCACGAATCTGTGCTGACTATCCCGCATTAAGCTGCATCTTTCCAAATGGTCATAAATCCTATCTCTCAGGACCTTTTCCATTAACTTACCGGCCACCGAAGTAAGATTAACCGGCCTATAGTTACCAGGGTCATTTCTACTTCTTTTCTTGAAGAGAGGAACAACATTCACCACTCTCCAGTCCTCTGGCACAATCCCTGTGGACAGTGGGGACCCCAAGATCAAAGCTAAAGGCTCCGCAATCTCACTCCTTGCCTCCCAAAGTATCTTAGATGTATCCCATCCGGACCAGGGGACTTACTGACCCTCAGGTTTTTCACAATTGCGAACACATCTTCCCTCAGAACGTTTACCTCCTCCATCCTATCAGCCTGTATCTCACACATCCTCAAAAACGTGGTCCCTCTCCTTAGTAAGCACTGAAGAAAAGTATTCATTCAACACCTCACCCTATCTCTTCTGACTCCATGCACAAGTTCCCACTACCATCCTTGACTGGCCCTAACCTCACCTTAGTCATTCTTTTATTTCTCACATAAGAGTAAAAAGCCTTGGGGTTTTCCTTGCTCTGACCTGCCAAGGACTTCTCATGCCCCCTCCTAGCTCTCCTAAGCCCTTTTTTTTTTAAAACTCATTCCTTGAATCTCCAGATTCCTCTGTGTTAGGAACTCCTCCCCTCCGTCCCGATCCTGACAACTGTTGGATCTCATGGAACTCAGTGGAACTTTCCCGGTGTAGCACTAGTTCAAATCCAGGAAAACTAGAGCTGCTTTCCGCTGGCTTCGACTCTGACATATCCAATTCAAGCCAGTGGTAAGTTGGACTGATGAATAACACGAGGGTGATATTTCTGGCCACACTTGCCCCAAGACCAGAAAATCCCACCCAAGCTCATCGGACCTTTGCAAGATCTGTGTCCTGCCCATTAGAATTCCCGTGGTGGGTGGGATGGGAAAATGCTGTCCAAGAGCTGCAGGATTGCAAGCAAAGATAGGGTAGCCATTTGAAGGTAAAAACACTGCTTCCATTTGCCATTTCTGTAGGTATGTGCCCAGAAATGGTTTACTTATTTGAACATGTTAAAATTTAAGCACAAAAACTATTGATAAAGATTTTACACTCACATGATCAAGTTCAGAGATTGATTTTTTGGCTCGAACAGCTTTTATGGTTTGTGTAGTGCTCAACTTTTGAGATTCTTCATGTACTTTGCCACTATCCTGCAAGCCAATAATATATATACTCAAGTCCATAATATATATACATAAGGGTTTGAACCACAGGATAATAACCATTAGCAAATACAATTCACAGATACAAACATCAAAATATTGCACAGTTGAATTTTTAGGATAAAGTCTTTTCAGAACAATTGGTCTTGTTATGGTCTTAAATAATTCTCACCAATATAATTGACAGAGCAAACCGTAGTTATTAAACACTGTTATATTTTAATCTAATCAGATTAAACAGTGAAATTTTAATCCTCAACACAAATAACATAATGATTAACTTTATGCAAACACTGAAACATATTTTGATTCTTCTGTGTTGTCACAGATGAAACTAATGCTTGGTAAATAGAATTAAGAACTTAATCTGCTTCCCCCTTTCTACCAATCTCAGCCATGAAATTATTTTGACTAGAGTTCATGTCAATACATTATCTTTCAATTCACCTTCTTATTGCCTTTGTTATTGATTAAACAGTTAAAATACCAGTGAACAACCACAGATGAGTTTTTCACTCTCATAAGAGCATGGAGTCAACAGGGGAAATTTTGGGTTGAATGTGATGTTAAAATGTTTAAAAATAATGGATATGATGGAGGAGTCCAACTCTAACAGTAATGGATTAGTGATGCAGGGTATTGCGAGAATGTCTGCTTTGGAGACAATGGCTGCTTCAAGCATGACTCACAGGATAATGACATGAGTGGCAAGCACCACATAGGTGACAGGCCTCTAACTCTATGCTGCAGTATGCTTATGAGCTGAGCAGATTGAGTGCCCATAGTTTTGTCTAACATTGTCAATACATGTACCAGGTTGAATCATTGAGATGACAATCTCAATTGGGGATTGAATATAAAAGTAGGGAGGTCTTGCTGCAGCTGTATAGGGCACTGGTGAGGCCGCAGCTGGAGTACTGTGTGCAGTTTTGGTCGCCGCACTTACGCAAGGATATTTTGGCCTTGGAGGGAGTGCAGAGGGATTTACTAGGCTGATTCCGGAGCTGAGGGGGTTGAACTATGAGGAGAGGCTGAATAAACTAGGCTTGTACTCGTTAGAGTTAAGAAGAATGAGGGGAGATCTCATTGAGACGTATAAGATGTTGAATGGGATGGATAGGATAGAGGTGGAGAGGCTCTTCCCGCTCAGAAAGGACAGTAGGACTAGAGGGCACAGCCTCAGGATAAAGGGGGGGGTGGTTTAGAACGGAGTTGAGGAGGAACTTCTTCAAAGGGTGGTGAATCTCTGGAATTCTCTGCCCGTTGAAGTGGTGGAGGCTGCCTCGCTCAATATTTTTAAGACGCGGGTTGATAGGTTTTTGATAGGCAAGGGAATTAAGGGTTATGGGGAGAGGGCGGGAATGTGGAGTTGAGCCACGACAGATCAGCCATGATCTTATTGAATAGTGGGGCAGGCTCGAGGGGCTAGATGGCCTACTCCTGCTCCTATTTCTTATGTTCTTAATCCAATCTGTCTGTAGCTCTTTGACGACTATATAAAATGAGGTTGGTTGTGCTGAGGCACCTGGTGAATTGTCCAAGTTCTCATTACCACCTTCCTGTGTCTCCCAAAGGGCAAAGGGGAAGTTAACACTTATTCCTTTTAAAGAAACCACTGGCTGTCAATCAGGCTTAGAGTGAATGTCAACATTGCAGTTAGGATCAAAGATGATACTGGAGATGCATTCAAGCTTGAAGGGAAATAAAAATAAACACAACTGTCAATGGAACCCTCTCTCAAAGCAAAGAACCTTGAAATTAACAGAGGGTTTTAAAGGTTTCAGCTTGCTAGGAAGCCTCAGAAACTTCACACATTTGGGCTGAGTGCACAGCTGTGCAGAATGGAACCCCTACCCACCCCACTTCAGGTGAAACTGATATTTCTTCTCTGTTAAAGGACTTCAAAGGGGTCTGCTCACACCTACAGCTGCTGACAGGGAGAAAGGGAAATCTGTGCTGCAGTGATTTAAAAGCCTGACACATGACCGGCGTGGGAAGTGGGGTGGGAGGGGGAATGACGGGAAGGTAGGGTGGATAAGGTAGGTAGGAAGGAATGATGGAATGGGGGGGGGGGATGATGGAATGGGGGGGGGGGGAATGATGGAATGGGGGGGGGGGGAATGATGGAATGGGGGGGGGGGGGAAGGAACATGGAGATAAAAGTGACCATGCCACTTCAAATTTTTTTTTTTACAACTGACAGGTAGGAATGCAGATGTTGATCACAGGGTGCATGACATCACCATGCCAGGGATGATCTTCAAGTCTCTTAGAGCTAGAAAGGGCAGTCCAGCCATGCGATTCCCAGAGGGAAGAGTAGCAAGGTCAACCCTTGACCCTAGCTCAAGTTCACCCAATCCCCAAAACCTTTGAGGGACACCTCCTCTGCAACTTGGCAGCAACAGAGGCAAATGGCCACAAGACTTACCTCTTTGATCTCCCTCCTTGGAAGCCGCAAGGCACAAGGCCAGAGTGTCAAAGTCAGGGCACCACTGACACCGACAAGATGAATAGCCAGAAGGGAGTGGTCTGAGTAGACTGGGTGAGACTAAGGTGAAAGAGGGCCTGATGAGGGAGAGGGGCTGAGTGGGGGGGTCTGAGGGGAGGGGAGGGGAGACCTCCCCTCAGACATTCAGTCAAAGCGGGGCTGAGGGTGTTCTAGTCTGAGGGTGGCTGGGTTGGGTCACCCTCTGGCCTGTGTGGTGTGTATGTGGCCTGTGATTTGAGTGGGGGTAGGGGGGAATGCCCTTTTTCCTAAAGGATCGAGGGTGCATGACATGTCTCCGCTTGTGGTAAGCAACATCAAAGCCTGCCCAGTGTCATTGTAAACAATTAGCAAGTTTGCATAATTACTGGGTTGCTGCCTGCTATGGGTGATGGGGGCCGGAGGTGCAGGTCAGATCAATCACAATTGTCTTGTTGCCTGTCGGGAATCACGATTTTTTGCTGACACTCCTTTCTGTGGGGCATCAGGATTCCACTGGCAATCTCATGAGGCTGGAGAAGCCCAACCAAAATCCTTCAGATGTGTTTGCTCATTGGAGAACTTCCTCTGATGGGAGGCAAGTTGTAGCGTGATCTGTCATAGGCCTGGGAAGCACTTAAGTGAAATGCTTGAGGGCATTTCAAAATGTTGACCCTCTAAACAGCACTGCAAAAAAAACTAAAATTCATGCATTGTAATGGCTGTTAAGCCTATCATCATGAAGGAGTAACCCCTCAACAGGATGGATTGTGGTTGCAGCTGTAGCTTTTGCATCCCAGCAAGTCCAATCTGCAAGAATGGAGAGAAGACATTGATGCCCTGCCCCCACCCATAGTTTACCACTGGCAAGTAGTATTGCCATCTCATTTCTGGGCTACAGCCTCAGCAGAGAACCCATCTGCCATTGGAAAAATCGTGGCAGAGCCATACCCTTCCCTCAATTTGTTCACTGATGAGCATAATTGGCTACCTGTTACTGCAGATGGGTAGCATCTGCTGCATTGAACCTGCCTCCAGCAAGAACGCTCAGAAGTGTGAACACATCCGGAAGCCAATGTTATCTATGCTGATACTGCTCCCAGGCCCACCTCCACGCAGCCAGGGAAATCTCCCCCAGTGCATCCCAGATTGAGAGGAAAACACAAACATTTAACTCATTGCATAATAAAAACTCCTGTTAGCTGAACTAGGAACATCTGCAGGAAAGCTGCCTATGGATTCAATGCCGATGCCTCTCTATTCTTTAGATTGGAGTACAATTTCTCAAAATAATGAGTCTTAAGGATGGAAGAAGGGAAAATATTTCAAGTGAGATATTGCAGACTACTGACCAGCACTTTTCTAAGTTTTGTCCTTTTGCCTGACACATCCAGCTCTGCTGCCTTTGCTACCAACTGCTTTATCTAAAAGAAAAGAATATCCATAAGACAAGTGCAAAGTTGATATTACAGTACACAACGGTTTGGAGTTTGTACTCAGCGGTGAAGGAATGGTTTTGCCATTCACATCAAATATAGTTGCCCAGAGACTTTTCACAGTAGGGATTTTTACTAACAGTGTTTAATTCAGAGCACTGCCCTCTGCTGGGTATTAACAGAATATGTAAGTAAAGCAAACAACTGTAAGGTTCATTAACTAATCAGACTAAACTATCCTCACTGAGGCATGCAGTTGTTAAACCAGGAAATGAAAAACAGGAACCATAAATTGCATTTAAATTATTGTACTGGATGTGAGATAAATTTCATTTGAAAATGTATTTGAATTTTTATTTTTTAAAAAAGCTTAAACAAACTTTCTTCTGAGGGAATGACAGCTTACAGATGTGAAATATTTTTTCAGGGCCAGAGAAGTGGTTCAGCAATGATTATCACATATTCTGTATGCTGTTACAAATTCACTTGGAGAGGAATTCATTCACATGAATTAATTTCTCCCCCAATTACGTCTTAACGCACTAGCCCTAGTTTTTTAAATCTGGTTTTGGTGTAGGTTTAGTACATAGGTAGCTCAACTTCATGTCATTAAAGTGATCACAGTGGAAGTCTAGTGGTGAGGATTGCAACAGTGCACTTTTGTAGGGGCAGGGTATCTCTGATAGCTACTTCTTGATTTCCAAGTTTAACTGGATGTTTGAAGCTGCTGTCAGATGTGCTTTGCTGACTTCATCATAATTATTGCAGCAAAATCTGGGCTGTTGATAAAATTTAACAATGGAAAGATCATTGGTGGAATTTTCTCAAAAGAATTCTAAGTGTTGAATGGGTGAGAAAACAAAGAACAAAGAAAATTACAGCACAGGAACAGGCATCCTGGCCCTCCAAGCCTGCACCAACCATGTTGCCCGAATTAACTAATAGCCCCTACCCTTCCGGGGACCATATCTCTCTATTCCCGTCTTATTCATGTATTTGTCAAAACGACCCTTAAAAGTCACTACTGTTTCCACTACCTCCCCTGGCAATGAGTTCCAGGCACCCACTACTCACTGTATAAAAAATGGGTGGTTTGTTTTCAGTGAGGTAAGTAACGCAAATTTGTGGCACTCTGTTCATAATATAGAACATAGAACATTACAGCGCGGTACAGGCCCTTCGGCCCTTGATGTTACACCGGCCTGTGAAACCTACCTAAAGTCCATCTAACCTACACTATTCCAGTATCATCCACATGTTTATCCAATGATCACTAAATGCCCTTAATGTTGGCAAATCCACTACTGTTGCAGGCAGGGTATTCCACGCCCTTACTACTCTCTGAGTAAAGAACCTACCTCTGACATCTGTCCTATATCTATCACCCTTCAATTTAAAGCTATGTCCCCTTGTGCTAGCCATCTCCATCTAAGGAAAAAGGCTCTCACTGTTCCCCCTATCTAATCCTCTGATCATCTTGTGTGCTTCTATTAAGTCACATCTTAACCTTCTCTCTAACAAAAACAGCCTCAAGTCCCTCAGTCTTTCCTCATAAGACCTTCCCATCATACCAAGCAACATCCTGGTAAATCTCCTCTCCAATGCTTCCACATCCTTCCTATAATGCGGCGACCAGAACTGTACGCAGTACTCCATGGGCAGTCACACCAGAGTTTGTACAGCTGCAACATGACCTCATGGCTTCAAAACTCAATCCCTCTGCCAATAAAAGCTAACACATCGTATGCCTTCTTAACAACCCTATCAACCTGGGTGCCAACTTTCAGGGATCTATGCACATGGACACCAAGATCAAAGGAACTGTTGTGTGATTCTCGCCAGTAGTGGTGGTAGTTGCCGGGGGGTGGCGGTGGTGAGCCCTCCAGGAGGTGTACTCTGTTGAACTTGTACTTTTTATGCAAACTATTTTGCACTATCACCAAGTCACAATCTATGTTGTGAATTAATTGTATAACTGTTCAAGTACATAACCACCAATTAAGGGGCTTATAATTATTCAAAAACTTATTATATATTCAAGAAATGTCCCAAAGTATTTCACACACAGTGGGCAGGATTTTATGACTTCGCTTGGGCAAGGCTCATAAAATCCCACCCGAGGCCAATGGAGAATTCTGTTTGCGAACCTAAATTACAGCCAGTGAATTACTTTGCAGTGTGACTGTTTCTAGGTAGGCAAACATAGCAGCCAATTTCTTTGTTTCTTACGATTGTGTTGGTTGATGGAGGAATTTTGGCCATGGACGTGGGAAAATTTCCTTCATTTCCTTAGAGTGGCTGATCCGAACAATGGGCAAACATTCCAATACTCAGTACTAACAACTTATTTCAATAAACACAAAGAATGCTTATTTTGTTTTTTATATATATAAATGAAAGTTATTTGTTCTATTTGTCCTTGTCACTTTCAGATTATTGATCTAAATTTCTTCAACCAAGGCAAAAGTAATACCTCTTTCTCTGACTCACTGAATGATTGCTCATTAGTTACATTTCTCTGAAGTTCAGAATGAGCTGCCAAAATATGAAAAACACCAAAAGATTTGTTATAGACCAGGAAGAAAGAAAGACCAAAACACCCAATTCCCTTCCATTATTGCCCATTATCAGTGTGGAGAGGAGCATAGGTAAAATCCATAGCCCCTGGTGTATGTGCGGTCAATTTAGGGCACATATTGTGCACACCTGTTCATGTTAAATTCACACATGTTAAATTAATACTGGGGCCTTATTATTGTCAGTCAGGAGTGCAGCCATTGTGACCCATTGGCTGAACTACTTTTTGGAGCGGGGAGGTGGGTGGGGGTGGAAATTAGGCATCTTTACTGACACAATGGGATTCTGCGCACAAATGCAGACGTAAACTCAAGGGGAAACACTTCTGAATTAAGAAATGGCTGCTAAATCTGCAAATCGTGCCCTCAGATTCTTAGATGTTGCTCCAGGCAGACAGGAGGAGGGAGATCCTGTTATTGCCCTTCAGGCAATATCTGCATTACCCTGGGAACATTTTTCAGAATGAGTCAGTGCCTGGAGCTTAGCTCGAAAAATGTGATTGGAATAATCTCATCAGAGTTGTCAAGGTAAGAACACTGCTCTCTTATTCTCCATTTACATTCCCACCATCTTGAATCTCTCTACTCACTTTTGTCACATCATCACAAGCTGATCATTTTTGCATTATTCATTTCTTCACACTTCTTAAGATAGTTACTAATATACTTTTCTCTTTCATGCAGAAGAACATTGCGCACAATTCTGGGCAGCCAATGGAGTCTTCTGCATATCCTGTTCCCTATCAAAGATCACACACTGATCATCAAGGTTAGGAGGAGAATCATGACCATTGTGACTCAGTGCTGGAGGACACTTTCTGCAGAGTTTCTTCCCACCTTATCCTCTTTTTCTCCTTTTTTGCTTTTATCTTACCATACAAACTCTGCATAACAAACTGGAGTTTCTTTCATCAACTACTCAACTCCCCCTTCATATTAAAGTTAACCCATCTCACTTTTGAAAAAAGATGTGATACCTGTTACTTGAAGAGAAGCGCAGCCTTCCTAATGATGTACCATTGTTCAATTTGAAAGCTTATTTAAGTATATTAATTTGACATTTAAATTGTTCTGGGATGCACCGTGGATACCAATGGAGCAGTCTAATCATTTGGTGCACTTCCACCTCCAAATAAGTGTGTGCACTATGCCACTATATTGATGTTTAGGTACCTATTTTGCATTTGAAAAGCAGATATGTCCCCAACAGGCTAGCTTCTTTAGTTCCTGTTCTTGATCACACTAAACAATAAACTTGATGAAATTTTTTGTAGCTCAGCAAGTTGGATATTGCAGCCACTGCTCATACATTCGTTCACACACTAAAAGTGATCATACCGGTAACATTTTGGTAGGATAGAAATTCTCCTTTTACAGTTTTTCTGACCTGCACCAAAAGAAATAAACACAGTTAAAACATTGATTGCAACACGTCAAAACATAACATCAATAATGTATACTTGCGGAAACTTGAACACCATCCCTGCAGGCTAGGAGGGTCTGGTATTGCTCTTGCTCTACTCTGGACATGCAACAAAATCAAATTTTTATGTAACATATTTCTAATTTTATTTGTTTCTGGTAGAACCTCACAACTGTGCAGTTAAGTAATATTCCAAAAATAAGTCACAAGCAGTTAGTTAGCTTTGGACTCACATTTGGGGTGGATGTGACTGCCTCTAATCCCTGGAGTGAAGTTTCAGTTTCTTCACTTATCATATTCTCTTTCTCCAGCTGTTCCATTGTCTCTTTCTCTGTGGTGACACGCACTTTCATCATGTGGAATGGAGTAGGTACATCACCAACTTTAAAATGGACTGGGGTTCCTTCGAACCACACAGCATCGCACTCGCCTTGTTTAAATCCTGGTGGCTGGTACTCAGGAGGTGTCACTGCCAAGTAGAAATTAGATGGATAAAGATTTTTAAAAATCAGCCTTTTTTTAAAACATTTAAAATAAAGTGCAGGGCAGTACTTCATAAATTCTCAGGTTTGCCTATTTACCAGATTGGCCATATTCTAATTGGATTGCAAATAGACTCAATGGATTACATCTATTTCTCACCAAATACAGATGTTCATCATACCACTTGAACTGGCACAGAATTTTATAATTATTTTATGTTTGTACTGCACTTGCTGAGACAAAAACAGTAGATGGCCTTAAGTCCATTTTCCAATAATTATGAAGAAAACAGGATGAAAATTAAGGGAAAAAGAAATGATGTGAATCTGAAGTAAACACAGATAATGTTGGAAAGGCATGTTAGGTGGACAGTGGTTAGATCTGTTGCCTCACAGCACCAGGGACCCAGGTTCGTTTCCAACCTTGGGTGATTGTGCAAACGCCATACATTCTTCCCGTGTCTGCATGGGTTTCTCCAGGTACTTCGGTTTTTCTCCCACAATCCAAAGATGTGCAGATTAGGTGGATTGCTAAATTGCCCCTTGATGTCCCAATATATAGGTTAGATGGATTAGCCATAGTGAATGTGCAAGGTTATGGGGATAGGGGCAGGGAGAGGGGCTGGGTAGGGCACTCTGTCAGACAGTGGTGCAGACTCAATGGGCCGAATGGCCTCCTCCTGCACTGTAAGGATTCTCTGATTCTGGGTCAAACATTTGTTAAGAGAAGTACAGGTTATGTTGTTTTAGCTAAATAATCAAAATTGAATCACTGATTAATGGTGACTGAATAAACAGAATTCTCATTGCATGGTGTTCTAAGATATTTTTGGAAATTTTGTCGTCCTACAAGGCTAACAAAATAATTCAAAGTTCTGGCATCAATATACATTCTCAACCACTCAACCAGTCTTAACTCACCACCTTAGCTCTCTTATTCTCTCATAGCATCTGTGTGCAGACAACATCTGAAAACACTCAAAAAAAATTTTCCTGTCAGTCTGCTTATCTTTATGGGCCCTGATTTTAAAGGAATGTGACTTCATACTGCAGAGGTCTCAGTGACACTCACAGGGCAGTAATATAAATGTTCTCATCCTGGGAGGACATTTAAAGGCAGATCACCATTGCTGAAAATCCTAAGTCTTCAGGAATTTGGATTTAATGGGCAAAGAGTCAGAAGAATCTATAGGCGCATCTAAGGTTGGTAAAGGCTGGCCAAGTCTCATTATATGTCATACAAAAGCAAAATGCTGCAGATGCTAGAAATCTAATATAAAAGCAAAATATGCTGGAAAGACTCAGCAGGTCAGGCAGTATCTGTCTCAATTTCAAGTTGATGACCTTTCATCAGAACAGCCACTGGAATTCTCCCATAAAACATCAAAGTGTCATAATGGCGAGAATAATAGTGATCTGCTCTGGTCTCTGAGGTGTGCTCCACATCAAAATCCTCCCACACTCAAGTCACTTTTTTGCAGAGTTGGGAGCTTCTCTCTGGTACTGCGGGGTGAGGGCCTAAAGATCAAAGCCCGGTACATTTGGTATGCAACAAGATGAAAAACATTCTACAATGTAGGTGATCTTTCTTTCAACTGTCCTCATTGTTTTACAGATGTGGGATTTGTCCCCCAGTGGTATATGCCTGGCTTCATCACGCCAGGTCTCCACCAGAAGTGATTTTAGCCGTTATTACACACCATCCAAAGGTTGGTGAATTCTGTGCGCTGGGATTTGAATGCGCTATGCATATTTAAGTGCTACTTTACATTCGTTAATCACGCTTGCACCATTAGGAAGGGGTGAGGAGACTTGCAAATGGTTTGGCACTGGATGCAAAACGGATTTTAACGCCCGCACGCTATTCTCCAGGACCGGCACAATCTACTAACAACATGACGAGGTCGGAGAATCCCTCATGTCTTTTTAGGTTCCTGTGTTTCCTCAAAGCATTGAAATTCTCTAAGGAAAACTGGCAACTTGAATGAGTTGAGGAGAGCTACAGAGAGAAGATAAGGGTCTTCACAGGTTAGCTTGTGGGCCAGAAATTGCCCTCCTCCCTCATCAGACTTCACTCCCACCATTCAAGATCCTGAACCCACCTTGGGTCAGGGATTTGAAACTCTCTCCTTTCCTAATCTGGGATTGTGGATCAGACTGACCTGGTGTCCTGCAGACGGTGCCACAGTGCTCTCTGCCCAGCCGAGAGCCAGACCTGTCAATTAGCTTGACTTTCAGACAGAAAACGTATCAGGCCAAAAACCATATGGCGTTAACATTACATAGCACATAGGAAACCCAGATTTCCTGGATTCCAATCCAAAACTCACACCCCTGTTAATAAGTTCAGGTCAATGATGTCCACAGATGCTGCCAGATTTGCTGATTTTCTGGTCAGATTTCAAACATCCACATTATTATATTGTTCTGTAAACAGAACTAACATGGGCCCTGAACAAGAAAAAAAAATGAACAGCTGTAAGACAATGGAGGAAAGGAAAAACACAGCTTAAGCATATACCACTGGGGGACAATCCGACATCTATAAAACAATGAGGTTGGTTGAAATAAAGATCACCTACATTGTAGAATCTTTTCGTCTTTCAAGTGAACAAACTTACATACCAAATATACCGGGCTTTGATCTTTAGAAAGCAATTACTTAAGGGTTGGCCTTCCTTTAAACAAAATAGTAAGCAAACTTGGGGTAGTCCTATGCAACATACAATATAAAAGTGTGCCCATGGCTTCACTGCAGTTGATCCAAGCACTATAAATGGGTGTTATGGATTCAGTAAACACTGACTGGATGACAGTGCTGATGGGGCAATGAACAGGATCTTGAATGAATAGGGCCAGTTGATTTGGGTGAAGCAGCCTTTTCATTTTTTATTGCATATAGGCTGGAAAGTTCAGACAGATGCTAATGCTACGCTCATTTCGACAAACAGTGAAATCCACATGTAATAATAAAGAAATACAAAACATTGTTTTAAAATCAAGCCTGCCAATAGCCAATGTTAAAACATTTGATGAGAAGAATTTTGAATCTTTGAGGAAACTAAGTGAACCAGGCACAAGTTAGCAGAAATTTGATGAAATAAGCAATGGTGAACAATGAAGAAAGTTGAAGAAAAAAAAAACCTTGTCTACTACAGAAAACTTGTCAAAAAAGTATTTTGTAAATTAAATTTCAATACTGACACACTCTTGGAAGAACACTGCAGAATGGGGCAAGTCTTTTTACACTGTTTGGGAGTAGGGATGGCCTCTGATGTCAAATATCATCATACAGATAAATTATCCTTTACATGGTAATTGCCCTGACGTGCAAGTTCATACAAGTATCATATTTGTAAGAATATTCATGAAAAAAAATTAACAGAAACGCTGCATACAATGCATCAATTAAAATCTCATGTTGGAAGTTAACTGCTTAAGTACATGAAGCAGCCAGGAAGAAATAAATGTGCGGGAATCAAATAATTTTTTAAATAATTAAATTTTTACCTTCATCATAATAGAAGAGTTTCATTGTCAGAGACACATCATTGGGAAGAATTTCAAGGCTCTGCATCAAGACAAACAGCTTACGGATGAGAAGGATGGAAGCTCTCTTTGTATCTTGAAAGGTTACTTGCTTGTTTTTGCTGTACAAATTTAAATAGATTGGGGGTGAATGCCCTTGCAACATTTCAGTGTATTTCTGGTGCATAATTGAAGCAACAAAGTTTCTAGCAGAAGAATTGTACAGAAGCGTGTTGCGCTGGCTTTCTACCATTAAATCCCCCTCCCTTTACATTCCATCACATGTGTAGCCTTTCCTGCAATTCTCTTGTGAGTCTGTGTGCCTTCATACCAAGCTGTGAACCTGGAATATATACTGATTTGATGAACTATTGTCACATGAATCAGGATACAGTGAAAAGTATTGTTTCTTGAGCGCTATACAGACAAAACGTACCGTTCATAGAGTACACAAGGAAGGAGGAAATGATAGGGTGCAGAATATACTGTTGCAGTTACAGATAGGGAAAAGAGAAAGATTAGCTTAACATATGACAGGTCCATTCAAAAGTCTGATGGCAGCAGGGAACTGCTTGAGTCAGTTGATACATGTATATATGCCGCATATATACTGAAAAACAACCAAACTCTTGGCCCAAGTCAACTACATGGTTTTGAAGCTTTCAGGATTTTTGGTGTAAATGAGTTACTTGTCTAACTACAATATGCCAAAGATACCAGTTCATCAAACTCGGAAATCAAATAAATCCACTCCGACAAATCTGACTACGTCTCCAACCTCCAAGTGTGAGTATCTGCCAATTGTGGCATTTTGAGGAATCTTTTAAATCAGAATATTTGAAATCAGGTTTTTAGGTACAGTAAGAAGTCTCACAATACCAAGTTAAAGTCCAACAGTTTATTTGGTTGCATGAGCTTTTGGAGCACTGCCCCTTCATCAGGTGAGTCAAGTAAACCTGTTGGACTTTAACCTGGTGTTGTGAGACTTCTTACTGTGCCTACCCCAGTCCAATGCCAGCATCTTCACAGCAGGTTTTCAGGTGCAAAAAGAAATTTTTCTCATGTTTTAAATGTGATTAAAAGAAGTCTTCATCTGTGACCTACTCCATATTTTCTGTTTCTTTAAATGCATTTTTATGGCACCAGAGTGTAACACATTAAAAATTTAAAGCTTCCTCTGTTGCAGGTTCTTAAATATTATCGTGGTTCAGGTTAGAAACTCCAAAGTGTTTTATGAAGCCCGCTTGAATCACAAGTTTTGCATCTTGAATTTGGCTAGGGTAAGCATGAGATATTTCCTTTCAGGTGTGATTTAAGTGTAGTGGTGAAGCAAGCCACTATAAAGTCCAAAAGGAGTGAAAGTGGATGAACCACCGGACATTGACCTAGACACTTAGAACAGCGACAAACCAATTGTTGACCTTGTAAAGTACTAATGTCTGGAAGCCTGTGTCAAAATTGTGAAAGCTGTTCCATAGACTAGTCAAGAAACATCCTTGCACAGTCATATTCACCAAATCATACCTTCCAGTGTCCCAGCCAGCAGGACAAACCTATCAGCGGTGGTAGCATGTTAGTGTAAAGTCAGGAAGGGGTTGCCTTGGGAGCCCTTACCATTTGATTCTAGACCCCATGAAGATTCAGTGCATCAAGTCAAACATGAGCAAATATTGCTGGTTACCACCTACTTCCACCACAACCTCCTCACCCTCAGCTGATGAATTAGTACTCGTCCATTTGGAACAGCAACTGGGAAAAGCATACAGAATGTTCTCTGGATGGGGGACTTCAATGTCCATCATCAAGAGTGGCTTGGTAGCCCCAGCACTGATTGAGCTGACTGAGTCCTAAAGAACATAGCTGCTATCTGGATCTCAGCTGATATTGAGGCAACTAATAAAAGGGAAATACTTGACCTCATCTTCACAACTGCACTGTTACAGGTGCATCTGTTCATGACAGTATTGGCAAGGATGACCACTGTACAGTCCTTGTGGAGATGAGGTCCCATCTAATTCCATCTTATTATTTGGCACTACCAGCATGCTAATTAGGGTAAATTTTGAATATACCTAGCAACTCAAAACTGAGCATCCATGAGGTGCAGTGGGCCATCAGTAGCAGCAAAAATGTGTTAAACCAGGATCTGTATCCTCATGGCTCGGAACACCCCTCCACTTTCCCATTATCATCAAGCCCAGGGATCAACTCTGGTTCGATGAAGATCGGGGTAGTTGCGGGGTGGCGGGGGGAGGGGTAGTGGAATTACTTGATCAGAAATAGAACTGAACTAGCCATGTGTAAACTGTGGCTATAAGAGCAGATCAAAGGCTGGGAAACCTGTAGCAAACACCTCACTTCCTAACACCCAAAGCCTATCCACCATCTATAAGGTACAATTCAGCAGTACAATGAAATACTCTCCATTTGCCTGGATAAGTGCAATTCAATAATGCTCAAGGAGCTCAACATCACTCAGGACCAGGCAGTCTGTTTGACTGGAGCCCTTTCCATCACCTTTAACATTTATTCCCTCCATTACCAATGCTCAGTGCCAGCAGTGTATAATATCTACAAGACGTACTTTTACAAGAAATTCACCAAGGCTCCTCATTGGGTTGTTGATTTTTCAGGATTGGCCTAGAGTATCCAGGATGTCTTCACTGCTGCTTTTTGTGAAATTCTGCTTATTTCACAAATACCAGTTATGTGTACCTTGAAGGTCAAGTCCTACTGAGGACCCTAGTATTAGACATTAAAACATTTGGATCTTAAAGATTTTGTTTTAAATTAGAAGGGTTTCATATCACAAAACCCTACACCTTACACTAGAGAGCAACTTGTAAAACCACAACATGTTCAAGGTGCACAATATAAAGAAGGGTACAGAATTGGCAAGTTTACAGTTGAGATAATAAGTTCACATCCAGATCCCACTGAAAGTATGTGGCAACTAGCCAAGGTGACAAGGATTTGTTTGGAACCAAATTCCTATGAAGTCATTAGATTCATTCCAGTTCCTCAACCACTGAGCATTCCTATTGCATCAAGGACTGGATCCCAAATGTAACCAGAACAGCATTCAAGAATGTCAATCCCAGAGATCACTGTGAGCAATTAAAGATACTTCCACATATGGTTATCAGTATAAAATCTGGGTGTACGAGCTACACTTTAGATATGCATAGATCCATCAGTTCTAAACAATTTTATAATGGTAACTAAACATGAAGATGTATTGCAAATAGTTATACTTCTTTAGAAGGGGAGGGATGGATAAAGGGAGATGTTTATTTTACTTTTTAGGATTGCAGCAGTATATCACTAGAAAGGAAGTATGTCATGTGAGTCAGTTTATTTTCATTTTTGCCTATTACAGAGCACATATAGACAACTTTTCAAGTATCGTCTATGGTGCAAGTATTATGCGTCTATATAAATGTTCCCAGTTTCCTCCCACAGTCCAAAAATGTGCAGGTTAGGTGGATTAGTCATGATAAATTGCTCCTTCATGTCCCAGGATATGTAGATCAGCAGAATTAGAGGGGTAAATGCATGGGATTGTGAGGATAAGCAGGGAGTAGGCCTGGATAAGATGCTCTGAGAGAGTCAATGCAGACTTGATGGGCCAAATGGCCTCCTTCTGAACTGTAGGGAGTCTATGATGTTCCTAATCTCAGTAAGTAAACTCTCAACATGTTTGCACAATCACTTATGAACCTCCATATCATTATAGAGCCATGACAATAGGGTATACAGGTGAAACCCATTCATTACCTTAAAATATCCAGCTTTGGCCCATCTGCAGTGTACCTGAATTTAAACTGGTAGGATTCAATTATGCTCTGTAGGGAGATATAAGATTAAGTCTAGTTATAGGTATCTGCGATTCGCATGCACAGACAAAAGTTTTTTTTATTATATAATTTTATCATATATTTTCACAAAGTAAACACTTACATTTGGATCCTCGGGATCTCTATGAACCTAAAAATTCAAATTCATGTAATTTGTACTATGTAATGATGAAATTCTTTAAAAAATGAACATTTAAATAATTGATATAGCCACAATACACAGATAAATATATTCACATGTATTACATCAACAAAATTAAATAATCACTCAATAATAACTGGACAACTTCCATTCAATAAGTAAGCCTTAAGCCCAGCCTTGGATGACTGCAGAGTTTGCACGTTCTTCCCATGTCTGTGTGGACTTCTCCAGATGTTTTGGTTTTCTCCCACAGTCCAAAGATATGCAAGTTAGGTAGCTTGGCCATGATAAATGCATGGGGTTACAAGAATGGGGATGATTCTGGGCAAGATGTTCTTCCAGAGAGTCAGGACAGACTTGATGGCCTGCATTGCCTCTTTCTGAACTGTCGGGATTCTATGGCAATCTTTTAGACTTTTTCTCTATAATTCCTGTTCAACAGCCAGCCTGTTTGTGAGGCTTCCCAAGTCTGTTGGGTGGAAAAACCTGTGCAGCACTAATGTGCAGCTGAAAAGTAGGTAGGTCTAATTTTGAGGTTCAGGGGAAGATTAAGGGTTAAAGATTTTGGAAGTCGTGAGTAGTAGTTTACAGGGGAGGGGTTTTACAGGATAACTTTTTGGTATGTGAGGAAACATTCTCGTTCATGCTGGCCCACAAGCAAGTTGTAAAGGCCCTTATATAATGGACTTAAGCATTTCTCATCATCTTTTACATAGTTGGTTTCCCAAGATTAATTAAAAATAGAAATTACGTCCTTAAGAGTATTCAATGACCAATCCACCTCCTGAGAGCAGACTGTTTGCCCAGAATTCGGCAGTTTTAAGGTTACGAAATTCTTAAAATTTTATCCTCTCGCCTGATGCAATCCCATCAGCTTTGGGGAGTCAATCGCCAATAAGCTTAGGCTCACCCATGCTTCAGCTGGTTTGCAGTGAATAGCTGGTTCCTACAAACCAATAAGATTACAGACTTAGTTTGTGTTGAGTAACTGATTCAGCTGGTGTAGCAACCGAGACACAAGCAAACCTATGTTTAAACAGAGGGACATTAGCTATGATTTCCAATTAGGATCTGGTGGCCTCTGCTGGAGATGCATTTGTGTTGACATTGGATGAAGGCAAGATTAAACACTACTGTGATCTCCTCATGGTTAAGTTGCCTACTCATGCACTGACTTGTCTCACACATTAAGAATAGCCACTTGAGGGTGACAAAGCGAGGAATCAACACCTTCAAGAGAGGAGAAAGGGAGAAAAATATTTGGGAAAGAGGAGAAAAAATTGAGGGACTTTGTACTTACAACCAGAAAAAAAAGGCATGTAAGTGCAATATTCGATGCAGGTGTTAAAAGTTGCCATACATACAACTCCTTCAGTATAATATTTAGAAACTGGACAATTTGTTGACATAATAAAAGTAAACTTTAGTGCAGTACTTAATGTCCCATAAAATTACTTGTTTTCTTTTAAAATAAACATTAACATATCAAACACTATTCATAAATAAAAACAGAAAATTGTGGAAATCAGCATTAGGTTTGCCAGATCCGTAAAGGAAAAAGAACTTGCACTCATAGAGTGCCTCTTATTACATCAAGATATCCAAAAATGCTTACAGCCAATGCATTAGTTATAATTGTAATGTCGTTTCGTAGGCAAAACATCAGTCAACTTGTGTCTCAGAAACAGCAATTAAATAATTACTACATAATCTGTTATTGACAGTGTTGATTCAGGGATAAATATCAGCCAGGATATGAGGTGAAATTCTCTGCTCTTCTCCGACTATTGCCATGAAATCTTTTACGTCCACTTGAGGAGACTGCGGGGACTTTGAGTTTCATAGAAAAATCACTGCAGTGCAGAAGGAGGCCATTTGGCTCATTGAATCTGCACCAACAACAATCCCACTCAGGCGTTATCCCTGTAACCTCACGTATCCATCTTGCTAATCCCCCTGACTCAAAGGGGCAATTTAGTGTGGACAATCAACTAATCCGCACATCTTTGAATTGCGGGAGGAAACCAGAGCCCCCGGAGGAAATCCACGCAGACATGGGGAGAACATGCAAGCTCCACATAGTCAGCTGAGACCAGAATCAAACCCGGGTCCCTGGTACTAAAGTGAGGCTGCAGTGCTAACCTCTCTGCCACTGTGCTGCCCTCAATAATGATATCTGATCTGAAAAATTTTGTACTCTTTTGAACAAAACTTTAAACCATCTTTTCTTTTTATGGTTACAGACAAACATGTTGTGTCCTTCCAACATTTCCAATTGCACTGTATTTTCCAACATGGTCATTTTTTCATTTTCAGTCTTATTTAGGAATTATTTTATTAATAGTTTCAGGAGTGCAATGTCACTACTGTATCAATTTTCATCCACTTTGCCTTGTTGAATAAGACCAGATACCAAAATACTGATCTTAGAAATCTGAATACATTCCTAACTTTCAAAATCTTATGTCTAATAACAAACATGGAAACTTTTGAAATGTACTTACTCCCAGAATGATTGTTCGCAGCTATTAATGAATAAAAAACATTTTAAAAACTTGTTTGTATATGATCTGATGAATAAATAATTACTATGCATGTAAAATTGTGACATTTAAATTAATCTTTATGAACTGAAATGAAATAGACATAGGGCAGCATTTTTCCTACATTTGGCAAAGTTTGATGGCATGTGGGAAAATTGCCTTTTAGCTTGCTGCTGGTGATAGTGGATTTTCACATGTATTGTTACGTGCTTGAAAAAAAATTTCTTCATGGAATTCACCACCCCATCATCATCTGAGCACTTTAATCATGGAGGCGCTCCATTTAAATGGATCTTGTTGGTTCAAGGCTGGCTACTCATGGCTGTAAGGAAATTTGACCCCAGGTTTGCAGATGCTTCCTTCACCAGACTACAGGATGAACTAGAGACGCGCCATGATGTCCTCCACCCTTGTACAGGGAGGAGGCCAGCCAGCAAGGATACCATCTGAGCATGGGAGGTGGTAGTGGTGGTCAATGCCAATGCATTGTAGAGGAGGACAGGCATCTAGAAAAGGATGAATCATCTCCACCGTTCTGTCAGGGTAAGTCTTTCTCTCCCATCAGTCTCAACTCTCTCACACCCATTACACATCCACAGGGAGCTCACTCATCTACAGATCAACAGACACCATCACTCGCTCTCCCATACGTTCATCTCCCCTGTAGGTCATCTTCTCACTACTCCTATACACCATCCACATATGCCAAGCATCCTTACAATTTGCCCTGGCACATGACCTGCTTATACTCTTTTCATCTGTTTTCATGCAGGACAAGCCGGCACATAACAAGGAGAGATCCCAGACAGATTACAGGGATGCTCCAGTTTAAAGTCCTCTCCGACTTTGAGGAAACAGCTCTCCAGTTGGTCAGAGAGGAGGGCAACCACTCCTGTGCCAATGGTGAAATGGACGGTGAAAAACCAAGTGAGGGTCCTGTACAAAATAACCCATCACACAGAACTGACGTGAGTCATGTCTTCTGTGTCTGAAGGCCCCTGCCATGCACGAATAAAATCTCCCTTCTCTTGTAGGCACATCACAGGAGCAGCCAAGCAAGTCCACCAGCCAGGTCCAAGAGAGCTATGACACCAGCCAAGATGTTTTCTTGGACATTGAAGAACGATCACAGATTTCATAAATACCCTCTACCAGCAGAAGAGAGGCACAGCTCAGAGGGACTTAGGTCACAGACAGGTGAGCGCCTCACTTTCGCTGATCCACAGAAGGATATCCCAGGGTGCCAGCATGTGGAGGATTGTAGAGGCCATGAATCTATGGAGGCTCTGTCAGATAACGTGCGTCTGGACTACGTCATGTTTCAGTTGCTGGAACTCCAAAGGCAAAGTCTGGAACATCAGGAAGGAAATGTTAGCTACACTCCTCAGATTGAAAGTCAGAATTGAAGAATCCTAATTGATTCCGTCTGAGGAGATAGTGCCAACACTCCTAGGCACTCAGGTAAACACAGCTAGGGCAGTGGACACAGTGGAGATCTTGGTGCAAGACCTTCTGCCCTGCACTTTTGCAGGTCAAGCACTCCATGGTGCAGGCAATTGTGGACATTCATGAGTGTAAATGTTAGAGGATGGTGGGGCTTCTTGAGCTCATTCCAGTTGCCCTTCAATCCCAAGGGTAAGCCAGAGGCCCTCATACACACATAGGGCAGAGGAACAGCTTTTGCACAACCCAGGTGGCTCCAGGAATATCCAGCCCATTCAAATTTCCTCTTCCCAGCAACTTCAGATCCACAGGCTGAGGAGGATTGCACTGTCACACATGACCCCAAAGCAGCCTGGGACACTCCAGGGCTCAGCCTTCCAGAGGACACAGGCCAAGATCATTATAGACAACAGGGTATGGCAGACAGCAGGCTGCCTCCACCTCTGCTGTGAGTGCACCAAGATATAGCAGCAGGGTTAGAAAGGTTAAAAATGTCTAGTAGCACAGAATGAGCACAGGTGTTAGGCATTTGTAGATATCATCTGTGAATAAACTTCCACCATTTCACCCTTTCCACGGCTCTTTAGTTGTTCTGATGAATGTCTTCCTGTGGTGCAAACCAGAAAACTTGATTCCTGTACCAAAGAAAGGCTGGATACTCAGTCCAGTTCCTCCATTGGCTAAGGTAGCCAGCACTTTCGTGGTTGTTTCTTGTTGGGAATGAGGATGCCTCCCACAATGCTTAGGGCTATCATCACTGATCCCAGTCATTGCCCATGTATGCTCTCTGTACGTGTTGTCCTGCTGCTTGCCTCATAAAATTTTAGTCTTAGCCTATGGTGACACAATCTCAAGGGCACAGATCACCAAGGAAGGTCTTAAATCAGGAGAGGTGAAACTCTTCATGTGACATTGTCATGATATGACCTTGGCCACTGACA
This sequence comes from Carcharhinus amblyrhynchos, assembly GCF_965287045.1. Lineage (NCBI taxonomy): Eukaryota > Metazoa > Chordata > Chondrichthyes > Carcharhiniformes > Carcharhinidae > Carcharhinus > Carcharhinus amblyrhynchos. The sequence goes on along the minus strand of NC_137332.1, from coordinate 32,199,522 downwards.
GTAAGCGAGCTGCCATCAGCCAGATAGGAGTCAGATATTCCCAGTAGGTTCTATGCACTGACCCATAGCAAGTCATCATCACCTACCCGAAATGTGGGGATTATGGACATCCAACCACTCCCTTCCCACAAAACAAGTTTTATCAGTGAGGGTGTGTGCTGACAGCAGTTGGATAGGAGAGCAATACTCATAAAGGGACATTAGAATGTTAGAACGTGCTCAGTGGTCATCTCATCACCATCCATAAATGGGGAGGCCACTGCCACAGCCTCATGGCCGACATCCTCCCCCTCCAGTACCTCATCTTCCATCATTTTTGACACATTTCCTCGGCATCCTGCTCAACCGACAAAATGTGCTGTTCCTCCATCCCTTCATCAGGCAGATCCTCCCGCCATTTAAGCATAGGTTGTGATGAACACAACAGACCACCATGATGTGTGACACCCTGAGATCTATACTGCAGGGCTCCACCTGATCGGTCCAGGCACCAGAATTTTACTTTCGGCGTCCCTGTGGTTGCTCCACCAAAATACAAGTAGTAGCATGAATCTCATTGTATCTCATCTCAGCTGCACTGTGGTCACTGCACAGGCATCATCAGCTATGTCCTCAATAGGTATCCCCTGACCCTGAGAGGCTAACCCTGTACCTGCTACAAACCCTCAGTCAATGGTGTGCACGGAAACCATAGGGATTTGAGAGTGGCTTAGGATGTACGAGTCATACACAGTCTCTGGGAAGCGGTTTGAGTGGTTGCAGACCAGCTGAACATTTAAGGAGTGGATGTCCTTACATTTCACAACCGCACTCCTTAATGTCAAGGGGACTATATGAATGCAGTTGATGGCACCCTATACCTGTAGAAAGTCAGACATCTGGGCAAACTCTGTGGCTCTTGCACCCTTGTTTACCCGATCAAAATAGATCTGGTTGTTTGCTCTAGTGAAAAGTGCATCTGGATGCACTTACATGTGGAGGCTTGCAAGAATGCTGTCACCCGGACAGTGTCGGAAGGAGCCAGTTGCGTAAAAATTGAGGGTAGCTGTGACTTCCAACGCCACAGGCAATGGGTGCCCTTCAAGTCTCCATGGTGTCAAATCCTGTAGAAGGGTGCATAAGTGAGCCACCAGTTCTCTTGACAGGTGAAGTCTTTGCCAACACTGGTTGTCACTCATCTTAAGGAAGGTCAGGCACTGTCTATATACCCTGGGTTATGGAAGATATTTCTGAACAAACGTTCTCTGGAGTACCTCCTACACCTGCGAAGAGAATCCGCCATCCCTTCCTCCTCAGGGTTCTCCTTATTCCTCTGGAGAGCAAGACACCTCTGTTGACATTTTCTCTCCTCTCTATGCACGAGAAGAGTGATAGCCAGTTCCACAGGCTCCAAGTTGATGGTTAGTTTTTGTGTCCAAGTGTTCATCTTTTGCCTAGTCAGAACATAAGAACATAAGAAATAGGAGCAGGAGTAGGCCATCTGGCCCTTCGAGCCTGCCCCGCCATTCAATAAGATCATGGCTGATCTGTCGTGGCTCAGTTCCACATTCCCGCCCTCTCCCCATAACCCTTAATCCCCTCTCTTATCAAAAACCCATCAACCCACTTCTTAAAAATATTTAGCGAGGTAGCCTCCACCACTTCAACGGGCAGAGAATTCCAGAGATTCACCACCCTTTGAGTGAAGAAATTCTTCCTCAACTCCGTTCTAAACCGCCCCCCCTTTATCTTGAGGCTGTGCCCCCTAGTCCTACTGTCCTTTCTGAGCGGGAAGAGTCTCTCCACCTCTATCCTATCCATCCCATTCATTATCTTACACGTCTCCATGAGATCTCCCCTCATTCTTCTAAACTCTAACGAGTACAAGCCTAGTTTATTCAGCCTCTCCTCATAGCTCAACCCCCTCAACTCCGGCATCAGCCTAGTAAACCTCCTCTGCACTCCCTCCAAGGCCAAAATATCCTTACGTAAGTACGGCGCCCAAAACTGCACACAGTACTCCAGCTGCGGCCTCACCAATGCCCTATATAGCCTCAGCAAGACCTCCCTACTTTTATATTCAATCCCCCTCGCTATGAAGGCCAGCATCCCATTCGCCTTCCTGACCACCTGCTGCACCTGCAAGCTGGGTTTTTGCGACTCATGCACAAGGACCCCGAGGTCCCTCTGCACTGTCGCCTGCTGCAGTTTTTCTCCACGTAAGTAATAATCCTTCCTACCATTATTCCTACCAAAGTGTACCACCTCTCAGTAGCTGTGTCTCAATGGTCTGTGACAAAACATACCTCAGCATACATCTGATGGGTTGGAGTGCTCTCCTGAACAGTGTACCCTTGCTCACTGTTGAAGAGGGTATATACGCTTCCCCGCTCAGTCAATGATGTGCATGGAAACCATAGCAGTCACTGTGGAGGTCAGTGCCACTCACATACATCAGTGGTGATTTAGTGGGCACAAATGAGTGAGCAGTCAGATTACAGGCAGGTTCATTGAGTTGTAGCTGAACAATCTTGAGCTGAAATGACTGACATGCTTCATCATTAGATTTGACCTTGTCAGTAATGAGTTTGCAGCCCCCGCTGCCCATGAGTGGAATTGAAAGTCTGTAATGACTGGTCAACCACCCATCCACCGCAGTGGACCAGGCTTCCCTTCTCAATGTCAGGGCAGTCCAAGAAGACAGACACCTAGCACCAGAAGAAAGCAGCCCCAGGAAAGATCACTTTACCACTTGGCTGGCTTTCCCTTCTGGTACCAACTCCTTCCCCCTTTTCTGGCCCCAAATCTTTTACCCTTTCTGGCCCTGAAGCCTTTGCTGCAGTTCCATTGCCCTTTTCCCAGGTTCCATTGTCCTGGTGCCTTCACCTGGCACTTCCCGTGCCTTCACCCCTAGTCCCTGAGCCCCTCAGCCTGGTGTCTGCCCTTGGGCACTGCCACTTCTTGCACTGGTGTCTTTGCCGATACCCTGAGGCCTTAGCCAGTAACCCCCTCATCTCTCCCGGTATCCCTGAGACCTTTGGGGTCCCTGAAGCCTGTCCTGCTTCACTAAAGTATTTTCTCATTGCCCTCTCGCCCCTCTGGCGCAGCTGTATCACTTTGTGAGCTATGCACTCACCTCTGAACTCCTCTGAGAGGTCAATTCATCAGGTGCGAGCCTTTTGAAAGCATTTGGTGCCTTCATAAAGTCACATTGAGTTTTGTAAAGTATTTGTTGCAGAGGCAGCATGATTTAACAACATTTTTCTATTTTTTGTACAGTTGTAAAGATTCTAGGTTTCAGGTGCTGTCTTGATGTTATGAACCTTCCACACACCTGATGAAGGAACACCGTTTCCGAAAACTTGTGGGACTCCTATCAAATAAACTGGTTGGACTTTAACTTGGTGTTGTGAGATGTCTTACTATTGATGTTATGCTGCCATAGGTGGACCTTTGAATGTGGAGGGGGGTGGGGGGGGGGGGGGGGGGGGGGGCGGTGATGTGGGAATGGTTGCTGCAGGGGAGCCCAATAACGTGATGCAGATGAATGGAAATGAGGTTCCTGACATTGCATAACAGGAAACTTGTTACATTACCAGTGGGGTGAGGGACGATCACGGAGAGATTCCTCACTAGTGTAAATTGTGGGATTTTCTGCTCCTGTCGCCAACCCCTCCCCCCAAAAAAAGTGAAAATGTTAAAATACAATTTTGTATTTATGTTACTGACACCATTCAAAACTAAATTATTAAAAATTATGCATTTAAAATTGCTGGAAAACATGTTCCAAATTTATAAAAAGAAATATTAAGAAATAATTGTGTGTCAAATACAAAATTAACTTACAAATTTTCTCTCCAAAGCATCAAAGCATCCCATCATCCTGGAAGAAAAAAATATTTAAATTACTATGTTCAAAAAAGTGAGTGAAAATGCTGAAAAAAATGTGAATATTCCAGATCAATATTTCAGTTCATATAGATTGTTAATCTCCTAACTCAGTATTTTCTGCCAATACAATTGTATAAATAATTGTATTTCAGAGCATTACCGAAATACAATGGGGGTGATTCTCCCATTCCGGGAGATTCTAGTGGCACCTGATGCATAGGATCTGCTCTGATGGTCATGTCCCGATAATGTTGCCCAGTGCCGGATTTTGGGCGGCGTCAGCTCCGCGCCGGAAATAGCACGGAGCTTCATTATCAATGCAGGATGTCATTTCCCTACAATTTAAATAGAATTAGTGGACTGAAATCTCTCAAGCCATCAGACGCTGAAGAAGCAGTGCAGGTGCCTGGACATATGGGGTTGCCATACATCAGGAAGGGTGTCCAAAATATCTGTGCCTTTCTGTGCTGTGCACAATATAGTGCAGATTGTAGCTGCAGGAGAAGCAAGTTGCACCTTCAGATGAGGAGGTGGTCTGATGTGGTGAGCAGCTTCTTAGTTAACTGCTAGGGATGGCTGGGACAGATATACTCAAACTTCAGGCATGTTTTAGCAAATTTACCCCCGATTCCTCAAACCCTGCGCACCATCTATAAAGACAAGTCAGGATGATGGAATACCCATAACTGCCTAATTGCAGCTTCAATGCCACACAAGAAGTTTGACACCACTGAGGACAAAGCAGCCCTCTTGATTAGTCCCCATTCATCAACTTAAATATTCACTCCCTCTTTACTGGCACACTGTGGCTGAACCATCTACAACATGCAACCTCCTAAAAGTTCTTCTACATCACCTTCCAAACCTGTAACTTTTAGCACTTAATAGAACAAAGGCAGCAAGCACTCAGAAACACCACCACCTGTAAGTTTCCCCCCAGATCACATGCCAACTTTACTTGGAACTAGATCACCAGTCCATCACTGTTGCTCGGTCAAAATCTTGGAACCCCCTCCATAACACCAATGTGGTTCAAGAAGGTAGTTTACCATCAGATTTTCAATGCCAATTAGGAATTGGCAATAAAGGCCTTTGCTATTAATGTCCACCCCATGAGCAAATTTTTAAAAACCTGATTCAGTGCAACCATGTGGTCTACAAATGTTGATACTAGTGTATCCTACCACTGCAACACAAAGCAGTTCTGTATCTCTCTCACTAACATCCATTGCTTCTCTTCCACAGTTTGTTTCCATGTGTGCAAGGGCAAACTGGCTATCAAATAAAAATCAAATCAGAAGGTTGCATGTGGCACTCTGAATGTGCACAAAATCAATGGGGAGTGGAAACACTGAGTCGAGCATGTACTTCCATGTTCCCTTTTCCATCTTAATTCTCATGGCCCAACTGCACTTTCTTTTGAGCCAATAGCAGAAGAGCGCCTTGTTGCACTTTGGTGAGCTACTCAATGTCCATGGTGAGGTTATCCTCCATTATGTTGGCATAATGATTTTGCAGTCAAATAGTCAGGGCCAACATGCACTTAGTCGCTTGCTGTGCCGAACCTCCATTCAATTAGCCATTCCTTCAATGGAAGTAGAAATCAGTGCAAAGGCCTGAGATATAATGGCATTCGTGGTAGAGATGGTCTTCTCTAACTTATTTTCAGAAGTGCACTATGCCTTTGGGAATGCTGAGGGCTTTGCACATTTTCTGTTGCTGCACCAGAATAGCCCTCTTCATCAATAATCCACAATGCTCAGTGTTCGCCTTCCGTGGAGCATAGGTTGGTAGGTGTTTGCCAAGGACACTCCACTGCTTTCTCTCTCTCTCCAATATCTGTTCCTGCTCACTTTTAATGTATGCCTCACTACATAGTAGCACAATTACCTGTCTTGATGCCCTAATATAGCTGATGGAAATGAACATAAGGCTCATGGTACACATCACTTGGGGGCAGTTTGTCCTCTTTTGGCATCAGTTCCCGTGGAATGCTTGCAGCCCTTGTGGGTCATGAAAGACAGAGGGGAAATTATGTCTCTCTCTCCAGCTGCAGAACCAGTGTGAGCCCTGCTTTGCTTCTGTTGGAGAAGGCTCACTAAATTAAGTCTCCATCGGGTACTTAATTGGCCAGCGTCAGGCCTTCCAAGGGATTAAAGATCCTGGGCCAGAAATTCTGTGTCCCCCTCAACACCCCCCGCTGTCAAAAGCCTCCAGCTGATCAGTAGCCAGCAATTCACTGTGGACATCAGTACCATTAGGCACAAGGCAGCAGCCAGTAATTCATCCTCTGAATCAATGGGGAACCCTGGACCAAAGGTGTGAAGGCAGACTGGGGGTTGCAGAACGGGGGTCGTGGGAGATGCAAGGACAGGTGATGTCTTTCTATGGTCCTCTGCTTTCCAATGCTGGGTATCTCAATCATGCACCGAATGCCTTTGAAAAGAGGACTCTTCCCAGAAGCCTGCGAGCAAACCCGTGGTTTACTTTTCAGGCTTACCAAGTGGCGCTTTTTCTGGGGCTGCTGAATTATTGCCTTCTAACATCAATTTGATTTGATTTATTATTGTCACATGTATTAGTATACAGTGAAAAGAATTGTTTCTTGCATACTATACAAAGCATACCATTCACAGAGAAGGAAAGGAGAGAATGCAGAATGTGGTGTTACAGTCATAGCTAGGGTGTAGAGAAAAATCAATTTAGTGCAAGGTAGGTCTATTCAAAAGTCTGACAGCAGCAGGGAAGAAGCTGTTCTTCAGTCAGCTGGTACGTGACTTCAGACTTTTGTATTTTTTTCCCAATGGAAGAGAGTATATGGCCAGGGTGAGAGGAGCCCTTAACTATGCTGGCTGCTTTTCCAAGCCAGTGGAAAGTGTAGACAGAGTCAATGGATGGGAGGCTAGTTTGCGTGATGGACTGGGCTACATTCGTGACCTTTTGTAGTTTCTTGTGCTCTTCGCCACACCAGGAGCCATACCAAGCTGTGATACAACCAGAAAGAATGCTTTCTATGATGCGTCTGTAAAAGTTGATGACAGTGTAGAAGACATGCCAATTTTCCTTTGTCTTCTGAGAAAGCAAAGACATTGGTGGGCTTTCTTAACTATAGTGTTGGGGGGAGGGGGGAGGGGGTGGGAGGAGACCAGGACAGGTTGTTGGTGATCTGGACACCTAAAAACTTGAAGTTCTTGACCATTTCCACTTCATCCCCATTGATGTAGACAGGGACATATTCTTCACTACGCTTCCTGAAGTCAATGACTATCTCCTTCGTTTTGTTGATATTGAGGGAGAGATTATTGTTGTTGCACCAGATTCTCTATCTTATTCCTGTACTCAAGTCAACATATCACAGAATCATAGCACAGAAGGAGACCATTGTGTCTGCAGTGGCTCGCTGAATGAGCCATTCTCCTAATGCCACCCCTTGTCTTTATCCAAAACCTGCATGTTCTTCCCTTTCAGATAATAATCCATCACCCCCTTGATCAGCAAAAGTTTAAGCCATGTGGTTCTGTGATATCTCATTCTGTCACTCAATAACTGGAAGACCCCCATTTTGCCATCACCATGTATGTAGGCCTCTGCTCATCTCCAGTGCATTCTCCTTTGCAGCAGTCAGGATTACGATGACTAGTGAACCACCTCTGCCGTTCCCTTGTTTTCTGCATTCTCTTCTGCAAGGAGAGAAGGAAAAGACTTATAAGTATGAGAAATGGAACATGTTGAGGATGAAAGGGCACTTTTTGAGAAGATTATTAGGATAGAAGAGTGTGATATAACAATAAAATGAAAATGAATGTCATTGCTGGGTGGTCAGATCAAGATGTGAGTAAGTCTGCTGTTCTGAGGAATGCTATGCAGGAGAATGCTGGGGAAATCAGGGTGCAAGAATTTGCACTTTGAACTGGCATTTCAATCACCTTTCTTGCCCTGATGAAGTTATTGTGGCAATGTATTCGAGGATCAGAGCATGAATGTTGACATCTTCTGCCACTTCTAACCATGTCTGCTTGGTTTCTGAAGCAGACTTCTTCCTCCTGTCTCCTGATTTCAGGACATTACTGCAGGAACCACAGTATGATATACAGGGATGCACTTGAGAACTGTAGTGAAGACATGACTTTTTGACACATCTTCATCCTCATAGAAGATGGTCAAATGGTTGGCTCTCTCTTGACAATTGTAGATTGTTTCCATTCTGACCCTTGCAGGATTCCTTTGAATAGTGAAGTTTCAAGAGTCAAGTAGGGATCATCATCATATCTGCCCACTCTAATCAGTTGGGAAACTTTGAAGTAGAATGATAATGCTGCGGCTCAGATAAAAAAAAACCTCTGAAAAACCTGCTGCATCACTGGTCTTCCTTCATTATGAGGGGGCTAAAACATTACAATGTAGCCCAATGTTTTACAATGAGTCAACTGAGTTTAATACTGAAAAAGTGATGAAATGTAAAAAGATAATTTAACTAATTTTTAAAAAAATCATTTAATTATATGTTTTATTGCTACGTAAGATAAAGTGTACTGACCATTTTACTACTTTAGATGCTCCAGGAAACCGACTGTCTTCACGCAGAATTTTTACACACATACCTAAGAAATTAACTTACAATTATCTAAATTAACAGTTTTAAAAAATTCAAGTGTTTGCAATATTCAGTATATAATGAATCATGTATTTTTTAATTGCTGCATCTAGTTAGGACCAAACACCATTAAAATCATCATGGTATAAATAAATATTTGTAATTTACAAGAGCTAATTAACCATTATTGCAAGCTTATTGATGACATGCAACAATAATTTTAATCAGACAAGAATTGATGCTGAGTTGAAAGATGAAGCACTTGGATAGATGACAAAAGCTTATTAAACAGGCAGGTTTTAATGAGAGTTTAAAGAAGAAATGGGCAGTGGAGAAGGGTTTCAGAGGTAATAGAGAACAGGCAATTGGAGTCTGAAGGCACATCCATCAATGGGAGGTGGTGGAAACTAGTAATCCAGAGACCCAGGGACATTCTCTGGGGACCAGGGTTCGAATCCCATCATGGCAGATGGTGAAATTTGAATTCAATAAAAATCTGAAATTAGGAGTTTAATGATGACCATGTATCCATTGTCGATTGTCGTAAAAATCCATCTAGTCCATTAATGTCCTTTAGGAAAGGGAATCTGCCTTTCTTAACTAGCATAGCCTACATACCATGGGCAGCACAGTGGCACAGTAATTAGTACTGCTGCTTCACAGTGCCAGGCACCCGGGTTCAATTCCCGGTTTGGGTCACAGCCTGTGTGGAGTTTGCACATTCTCCCTGTGTCTGCGTGGGTTTCCTCCAGGTGTTCCAGTTTCCTCCCACATTCTGAAAGATGTGCTGATTAAGTGCATTGACCCGAACAGACACCGAACTGCGGTGACTAGGGAATTTCACAGTAACTTCATTGCAGTGTTAATGTAAGCCTTACTTGCGATTAATAATAAATAAACTTTTTTTTACTTCAATGTGACTACAGCTGACTCTTAAATGCCCTTTGAAATGGCCCAGCAAGCCATTTAGTTCAAGGGCAATTTGGGATGGGTAATAAATACTGTCCACATTGCCTATCCCATGAATGAATAAAAAAAAATTGTAGGATTAAAAGTTTGCAGATCACGGTAAATCTAATTAGGAGTAAAAGAATGTGCTGTAGGAGAGGTTGGAGGAGACTATAAAAATGTGGAGGGACAAGACTATCAAGAGGTTTTAAGACAAGGATGAGAGTTTTGAATTTGATGCGTTGGAGGACCAGCAAAGGTAGTGATAGGAAGCGCACAAACATTGAACAGGTGGGTCTGGATCAGTTTGCCCTTGATCTGCACCTGATTTTTCGAAGAAATCTTAGTATTATGCCTTCATACATTCAACTGAATGAAATTAGCATTGCTACACCCAATTTAGGCACTGTCAATTGCAGACACTCAAAAGCACAGAGATGTTCCATATACCTTACTCTTCAGGAGGAAAATAGGAGCAAAGGAATAGCAGCCATTTTTGGCCATGCAATCCATTCATTTTTTAGGAGCCATTGCAGAACAGAGCAGAGAAAAATTGGCCAGATAATGGACATGCCAATAAACTGGCTATAAATTAATTAAAATGTTTCAAAGGAAAATGTGACATAAGTGTTACAAAATAAAGAGGACACATTAACTGAAGAATTTAACAGTAAATTTAACATCCATCCTGATAATAATGGCTTGAACAATATCCATTGGCAACTTTGCGGAGGATTAACACAGTAAACGAAAAGCAATTAATAAACAAGATCTGTTGGAAATTATATTCCATTGCCATATAACTCAATGAGGGAATAAATCTCCAGGCCAGTGCAAATAATAGAGGTTTCTAATTTATTTTTATTCAGCAAACTAAATTTCCAAATAACTTGAAGCATTTCTATTTTAGCTCCATGTTCTTCCAATCATTGCCTTCAAATATGCAGTACTTTGCATAATCACATCATTGGTGTGACATCAAAGGAATAACAAAATGTTACTTTAAATTAGTAAAATGCTTACCTTCCAAATATCGTGTTCTATAAGCATCTTCGGGAAATATTCCACGCAGATATGTAATGCATGATACTCCCAAAGCCATCATTCTCTTAATGAAAACAAGGGATTGATGTTGTGTTGCCACATCATTGGGAAATATTGCATTCCACTAGCAGCACAAAAAGAGCAAACATTAATCAAAAAAATTGAGTAAAACTTCTGGGAACCATTCCATTTCTGGAAAAATTTCACAAACCTCTTCTTCACAAATTAATATTTATGAGACCCCAGAAATTTCTTCCTTCTTGAACAGAGGAAAAAGAAATAACTAGTAACTGAAGCAAAATACGTCTACAGGGTTTCTTTTCCATTGGAACAACAAAAGTAAATTCTAAAAGATGAGATGAAGGCTGGCAGGATACCTCTTCCCTATTGCAATCCAAACTTCAGCTCAGGGGCATTCCTGGGCTCCTCCAGAAATCCTGCTAAGTTGATGCCATAAGGCCTAGGCAGTTGTGTCAGTAACACAAGTCACAATCATGCCAAATTTTGTGAAGGGAATGTTTCCCAACAATTTGGATAGGTGACGACCGTAGGAATAGTTTTACCAAAGGGCTTGGCCTTTAGCACACTTGCTGGGAACACAAAACTGAGTGAAGCAGCAGCTGTCAAAGGTTGAAATTCATCACAAAAAAGAGAAGCTGTGTTGGTGCAGGAACATGCATTCATTATTAACAATGATATAACTGAAACATGGAAACAACACTGGTCACTTTGATATGGCAGAGTTTCAGGTACTGCCAGAGTTTTCCTGAACTAAATTTTTATGGTCAAGTGGCTGCAGGATGAAAAAAACTGGGTCCTGAATATTGAGGGGTTTAAGACATTCCAGAAGAGAAGGAAGCCAGGAAAAGGTGGAGGGAGGGGGCTAGCATGTTACACAAGAACAAAAGAACTAGGAGCAGGTTTATGCCTTCTGGCCCCTCGAGCCTGCTCCACCATTCAATAAGACCATGGCTGATCTTCTCGTGGACTCAGCTCTGCTTACCTGCCCGCTCACCATTACCCTTAATTCCTTTACTGTTCAAAAATTTATTTATCCTTGACTTATGTTAATCAAGGATGGCATTGGTGCAATAGTTAGAGATGACCTTGGTTCAGGAGCTCAGCATATTGAATCAGTTTGGATGAGATGAAGAATAGGAGTGGTCATTGAATATTTTTAAGATGGCGGTAAATACATTCTTGTTCAGCAAGGGAATTATAGATTATTGGGGTAGATGGGAATGTGGAATTCAAAACACAAAAAGGTCAGCCATGATCTCACTGAATGGCAGGGCAGACAAAAGGAGTTGAATGGCCTACTGCTGCTTCTATTTTGTATGTTCCAATGAGAATAGTCCATTTAAGAGAAGTGCCTCATAGCTCTCAGGACCTAGGTTCACTTCCTGCTTCAGGTGATTGTCTGGTTGGAATTTGCACATTCTTCCTGTATCTGCATGGGTTTCCACTGGGTGCTCTGGTTTCCTCTCATAGTTCAAAGATGTGCAAGTTGGGTGGATTAGCTGTGCTAAATTGCCCCTTAGTGTCCCAAGATGTGGTAGGTTAGATGAATCAGCCATGGTAAATACATGGAGTTACAGGATGGGAAAGATACTTTGTCAGTCGGTGCAGACTCCATGGGCCGAATGGCCTCTATGAACCTCTATTAACATAACTGAGTATCTGGAGAACTGGAGAAGCTTGGAAGACAGAGGTATGAAGATGGGTAGACTAACATCTCAATTTATGGACTGTCAGTTTGGGCCAAGGGAAGAAGATCAGAGTGAAGATAGAAAGATTATGGTGGAGCCTTGAAGAAAGTGAGTAGTTTCTTCACTCAGAATAGAAGTATAAGAGAATAAAATTATATAAAAGGATAAAAATATAGAAATGGAAATTAAGCAACAGATTGGACCTGGTTGGAGTAATTGGAAGAAATGCAGTGGAGTGTTATGTGATAGAAAAATATCACAAACTAAAAGGAAAAATCTAGAGAAGAGTTGTGAGAGTGGCCTTGCTATATAGTGCAAAAACTTAGGTAACAGAAAGAAGAGCGGAACAATGACTAGATACTAATGAAATGCAGATGCTTGAGATAGGTGTGTGAGGTGATGAGAAAGGACAAAATCAGGAACCAGCACATTAATGAAAATTGTGGGTGCATTGAAAATAATTTTGCAGAAGAAACTGAAATAGTATTGCCATCTGTTGTAGAGAGAGAGAGAGAAAATGTGGTGAAGAGAGTGATGGAGACGGGACTGGTAGGAAGAGGAGGAGTAAAGCTTAAAGGCAGATGGAATCATAGAATCCCTACAGTGCAGAAGGATGCCATTCGGCCCATCGATCCTGCACCAACAACACTCCCACCAGGTTCCATCCCAGTTACCCACATATTTATCCTCCTAATCCCCCTAACACTAAGGAGCATTTTAGCATGGCCAACCCACTTAGCCTGCACATCTTTTGAAAGATGCTGTGGTGAGAAACTTAAATATGGTGGATTGGAAGAGGAGGAGATGGGGAAGGGTGATCAACCAACATTGTGGCATCCCTTAGTGGGAGGAGCTGAAAGAAGAATGGGGCTACCATTAATGAACACATCTTTCCATAACAAACATAAATTAATTCATAGACTGTGTTAAATTATAAAATTTTGAATGTTTTTACATAAAAATTTATTCTTAATCCCAGTTCAGAACAGAAGGCTAAATTTTTTGAAAAAAAAAGTTTTGTTTCCAGTGAGAAAACTGATAGGCTGGTTTTCTCTCCACATCTTACAGTAGCCTGCCTAAAACAAAAATCAAGGGGACGCGTTTCACCTTGACGTACAGGGTGCAGGGTAAACACACCACCAAAACCCGGCTATACAGATATCAGGGTGTTATCTTTAAAGGGTGCTCTGATCATAACTGATTAAACCAGATGACCCCTCAACCTCAATTGGAGTTGGCATTTCTCTATACCACCCTTTCCCAGTCATTCCCCTCCTCCCCAACCCATCACTCGATCATTGGGCCCATCTCTGCCACCAATCCGCCCCCACAGTATGAGCCAGCATCCACATCCATCAGCCCCCACACCTCCAACAGCCATCACCAGCATCCCTTGCACTCCGTCCGCTCCCAGCTAACACCAAATCTAAATTAATCCTCTGGGTTGGCTGCATAGTGCAGAACCAAGTTGGGCATGGTGCCAACCAATGCCAAAAGGCAGTGCCAGGGCCATTGCCTGGCCACATCCCTCTCCCCAGGGGCTATCTTACCACTATGTCCCTGGGAGACCCCCACGATAGGTTCACTTCTGTGTGAACGTGTTGTAAATCAAGACAGTCTGATGTCACGTTGGTGCTGAGTCAACATACGGTGGAGGTCAATATCTGGTGAGGGGATAGGTTAATAACATTTAAATCTATTCAAATCAATGCAAAACAGGTTCATGCCTGTAATAGGCTTGAATCTGATGACATCACTGGCGAGGGGCGGGGAAGATCTTGCTGGTAAGAACTGTAACTGGATCTCGAGTTCTCATCGGCATTTGCGTGGACAGTGAACAAGGGCTCAAAATCAGCCCCAGAATCATCAACTGAAACAAAAGCAAAATATAGAAAAAGAGAAAGTGTGGGAAATAATCAGCAGAGTTAACATTTTGAATCAAATATGACTTCCCTTCAGAACTCTTAACCGAATATGTAATCATAATGAAGCGAGCAGGGCTTGCCATGATTTGCAGGGATAGCAGCTAATTCAAGTTAATTCATCCAGTTACATCATTACGCCTGGATTTAAGATGGGAAAAGTAAAATGACATGCTCTTCAATATTTTCAGACAGGAGGTACATCCAAATACATTATTTTTCATATAAAGAAATGTACTTGCATTGGTATTTGAATTGTGTAAAAATCACACTTTTATGCTTTTCTGCCAAAGAAAATGGCAATGATAAAACAGTAGCTGATACACAAAATATAACTTATAATTTAGTTTGTCTAGCATTGTGTATTGTGCTGCATGCAACATATTATGCAGTAATATCTGCTAATATTTACTCTTAGTCTGAATGAAAATATTACCCCAGATATTTGTTTCTCAGAGGCCCGCATTTGTTGTGCTGTTGCCATGGAAACAGGAAGATGTTTTTCCTAGTAGTTTCCAATGATGTGTAATCCTATAGCAGAAAGATACAACAATGTGTAACAGAAAAACTTGGATCAGTACATGTTTCTGAGAGAGCAGACTGAGTATAGCTGTATCATTTACACTCTTAGTGCTTCATAGCTTTGTTAAAAGTACAAATGATTTTGAATTACATGGCAAATAAATATGGAAATGGGCCGTTCAGCTCAGCTAGTCTGTGTTGGTGTTTATGCTCATAAACAGCAGTCCCTAATCTCATGTATCCATCACCTCAGATCCTTTTGCCTTCAACTAACAAAGTAACCTTGCTCTTAAATTCTAACATGATCTCTGCTTCTGTTATATTTCTAGTTATGCATTCCAAGATTCATGACACTGTAAAAAGATATTTACTGCTCCATCCTTAAACTTGTAGATTAAATGTTACATCTATGCTGCAAAAAAAGTTAAAGGCATTTGATATGCACAAAGAGTTCTTGCTTAAAATTTCTTGAATTAAACAGTAACAAGGATCACGCAGTACAATAACCTTTAATGCTAGAGATCAATCCTGTGGCACTTCTTCCAAAGCGTGACTGATTCCCTTGTGTCTCGATGAGCAGAAATAGAACAGTATTCATGGTGCAATATACTAGAACATCGTATAATTTGATCATTTTGCATGACTTATATCCTACTTTTTTTTAACAGTTCATTTCAACATGTTATTGGCTTTGCTGGGTGTTGTTCGGTAAGTGGTTAGTACTGCTACCTCAAAACACCAGGGACCCAGGTTCAATTCTGGCTTTGGGTGACCAACCGTGTGTAATTTGTACATCGTCTGCATGGGTTTTCTCTGGGTGCTCCAGTTTCCTCCCACAGTCCAAACGTGCAGGTTTGGTGGATTAGCCATGTTAAATTGCCCCTTAGTGTCCCAAGATGTGAGGTTAGGGGGATTAGATGGGAAAATATGTGGGGTTACGGGGATAGGGCCTGGGTGGGAAGCTCTGTCAGAGACTTGATGGGCCAAATGGCATCCTTCCGCACTGCAGGGATTCTATGAGGTTGATGTATTGATGCCTCCCAATGCTATTTTTCTCCCCTTTTGCTTTTCTTGAAAACAGGGATTAAAGATTGATTTATACCTACATGCATAAGTAAGTGATTTTTTTGCCTGTCAGAGTGAATTCTAAAAGCAAGGACCAGCGTCTATAATTACACCATTTCAGTTAATTGAATCTGAAGCAATAGTAGTAAAAACTCTGTCCAATTTCTTTCTCTTCTGAGGCCAGTCCAGGGCTCTTAAGTCAAATTTTAGGCCTCATTGCTCCCATGTAAGATCCAAGAGAATGGCCATAAGACATCTTCCATAAGGTAAAAAGCAGAAGGACTGACAGTGTAGGGAACGGAGCATTAGTGTGCTACAGAAGTGAGCGAGGAAGTGAGTGAGGGTTTAGCAGGAGAATCACTTGCAGGAGAAAGGGTAATTAGTCTATATATAGACGGAGCAAGAAAATGTGTTAATGGTGAACCCCACATTTCATAGGAGGCGGTAAACAACCTGGTCCCCCAGTGCCGTCACTATAGTTAAGAAAGCCACCAACGCCTTTACTTTCTCAGAAGACTGAGGAAATTTGGCATGTCACGTACGACTCTCACCAACTTTTACAGATGCACCATAGAAAGCATTCTTTATGGTTATATCACAATTTAACGTGGCTCCTGCTCTGCCCAAGACCGCAAGGAACTACAAAAGGTCATGAATGTAGCCCAATCCATCACGCAAACCAGTCTCCCATCCATTGACTCTGTCTACACTTCCTGCTGCCTTGGCAAAGCAGCCAGCATTAAGGTCCCCATGCACCCTGGACATTCTCTCTTCCACCTTCTTCCTTCACGAAAAAGATACTGATGTCTGAGGTGACGTAGCAACTGATTCAAGAGCAGCCTTTTCTCTGCTGTTGTCAGTCTTTTGAATGGACCTACCTCACATTAAGCTGATCTTTCTTACACCCTTGCTATGACTGTAACATTACATGCTACACTCTCTCATTTCCTTCCCTATGAGTGACATGTTTTGCCTGTATAGTGTGCAAGAAACAATACTTTTCACTGTATGTTAATATGTGTGACAATAAGTCAAACTTACCAAACTTAAATGATGAGGGAACATGATTGTAGGAGAATAAATCCCTTGAATAATTCAACACAAGTAGTAGAGCTGTTAGCTTTAACTAAAGCCTTAGAATGGAGCAAAGGGAAGGAAGTTAATGTCTATATTGACAGTCGATATGCCTCTGGGGTACTGGATTACATAACAGCTTGGAGTAGATGGGGTTTTATAACTTCTAGTGGGGAACATGTATAGCATGAGAACTTGATTAAAGATTTAATCCAAGCAGTCCCTTAGAGACAGCTGTAATAAAAGTTCAAGCTCATAAAAAGATTGAAAGTCAAGCACAGAAAGGGAACAGGTGGGCTGATAAGGCTATGAAAGATTTATTAGAACAGGTATAAACTGCAGGAGTAGCAGCACTGCAAACCAGGGAGAGTATAGATATTGATGTGAAGCAGGCACTCGAACAAGCATTAGGAGAAGAAAAGCAGGAATGGGAGAAATTTGGAAGACAGAAAGGCCAAGATGGTAAATGGAGAAGGGAAGGAAAGATAACAGCCCCAAGATAATACAGCAATCGCTGCTGAAAGTGTACCACAGATTAGCACATACAGGCAGAGACAAAATGTTTAATCTGTTAGGGGAATGTTGGTGGTGGAAACAAATGGGAAAAGATGTGGCGAAATTTTGCCAGAGGTGCCTGCAGTGTGCCCTAGTGGAATCAAATTGTCCTTGCAGGATTAAAATGGGAAGTCAACCACAAATTAAAGGAACAAGGGAAAATTACAAATGGATTTTACAAGGTCGTTACCACAGGTATAAGGAAAGACATTGTTCAGTAATTGTAGATCAGTTTACCCAATGGTAAACATTTCTGTGCAAAGATGCCACAGCCAAAACTGTAGCTCTAATATTGGCAAATGAGATAATACCTCAGTGGGAAGGCCTCTTCAGTTAGATTTTGATCAGGGAATCCACTTCATAGGGAGAGTCTTAAGAGAAGTCTGTCAAATATTAGGAACAAAACAAAGATTTCATATACCATATCATCCTCAGAGCTCAGGGATGGTGGAACGAATGAACCAAACACTGAAGAATAGTTTAGCTAATTTAGAAGTAAACAATTGGGTATGGTCTTTGCCTGTAACATTGCTGTGACAAAGGACTACTCCAGCTCAAGGAACAGGACTCACCCCTTTTCAACTGATGACAGAAAGAGCAATGCACTTCCTAGAGGAGGCAATAACAGGAGGAGAGAAACTTGAAATTAACTGAGGAGCAGTATTTCAATGGATGAGGGATTTAATAGATCATTTACATTGTCTCAAAAAGCAGGTAATCACTCAGCAGCACTAAGACTGGACGAAACTGGCAGAGGAGAATACTCCTAAGTTACCAACACCAGGAGATAAGGTAAGGAAAGTCATGACAGACAAGAAAGGGCTAGGGGCCGGTGGGAGGGACCATATGGCATGATTGTCACAGGACAAACATGTGCGCTAATCAATGAAAAGTACAGTCTGCAATGGCTGCACTTGACTCAGTTGAAACTGTATCCTAATGAGTAATCCAGTAACAATGAAATTGCCCTAGTGGATGAATGATCTTATAGGGTTATTCAGGCTTTTGTAGCTCCCTTACTGAGAAGGGAGATCATTTGGATTTGCAGAAGAGCTACTAGATTAGTCCAGATCATCGCACAAGAAGATCAAAAGGGTATTAGGAGAGGAGGTAGAAATAATTCAGATGATAAGTTTCTAACTTCAAAGCCGAAAGGCATTTTTGTTCATATTTGCAACATATTATTTGCTGGCAAAGAGTCCTAGGCTTCCATGTCATCAGACAAGTCATCATAGACTACACCCAACACAGATGACAAGCAAACTGCACATAATAGAGTGTAACGTGGTTGCTGTGCAGGTCTTTAAATAAGTTTTACTTACTTGGCATTGATCAATGGTTGAGATTTTATTTTGTAAAAAAGGGAAAAGCTGTAAAAACTGTCATGATGATTACATGTGTTTATATCTTTTCAGTATTGAATATGCAGACTTAGGCTCAGGGGAAACCAGTATCTGAGGTCCTTCAACCCTTGGGAGTTACACGTGACTACTTGCTTGTAGATGGCATACACATATGCTAGCAAGACCAAAGTGTTGGATTTGTTCACATATCCCCATCCATGCAGGGGTGGAATACCTTTACAACCATCACCTCTGACATGGTCAAAATTGGTAATATCAGCCCAAACAGTTCAGGATTTCAAATATCCTGGACACTAATACTAGGATTCAACAGCAGAGAGATGAGGGAGAAGTATCATGGCAGTGAGTCTTGTGCAGGAAGGTTAGGCCATATGAAGAGGTACATATACATCTATAACCTAAGGAAACTGCCTCCTACTTTGGTTTTAAAATAGCCAACACCAAAACTAAAAAGAACATATTGTGTGGGGAATATGGAAGACTCTGGGAGAAACTTGGGCGCAAACGAATGTAACTACACAATAAGCCAAACCAGCTGATATACCTGAATCCACCCAATAATGACCAGTCTTGCAAGACTATTACTTCAGAGGAGACAACACTTATCCAACTCTCAAATGGTTACACATTGGATCTGTGGAGATAGAGCATGTCCTTGGCTCCATGTCAGATGGAAGGAGTTATGTTACCTTGGATATGCAATCCCATACATCTATCACACTCTTAAACTCCCTCCCTTACGAAAACATCAACGAGCAATTTCAGAGTCAAAATGGTTCTTTGGCATATTGTTTTCTCAATATGGAGTAGCCAAGGTGATACGAGAAATTATACTAATATGCTCCATTTTTAAACAAGTTGTCAATGAATCAGCCACTGCTATTACTAGGTAAATGACAAGATGGTTGCCATGCAAACCGTGGTACTTCAACATCGACTGGCATTGGATTAAATATTGGCAGAAAGGGTGGGACATGTGCAGTGATTGAATCAGAGTGTTGCATATACCAGATAGTTCAGAAAACATAACTAATCTGGTTGCTCATATCAAAAAAGAGGTGGAGAAACTTATATAGCCCTATCCATTTACTCTAGGTGTTTGGTTCACTGGCTGGCTAGGCTCTTTGGGAACATCAATCCTACAAGGGATTGGATTATTTCTCATTGTAATCCTAGTGTTGGTGGTGATCATAAACATGCTTAAATGTGGTTGTGCACAATCAGTTAAGTCCATAGAAGGTACAGCATCAGTGATGGCAGTCAGGGCAAGGAAGAAAAGATACCAGAGGTCAAGTCATCCTTCGGGATTTAAGAACAAGTACTGGAACACATCTATTTATTGGCCTAATCTTGGGTTAGCCAAGGGCCAGAAGGGGGACCTGTAGAAGGGGGTATAGAAACCCCTGGGATTTTGAAAACTATTAAAACAATGTAGACTAGTTTAGAATAGGGATGTGTCTCATATATACCGTAAGGAATCACAAAGTGTCCCATATATGAATCATAGAATTCCTACAGTACAGAAGGAGGCCAGTCGACCCATCAAGTCTACCAACCACAATCCCACTGAAGCTTATTCCTGTAACCCCATGCATTTATGCTGCTAATTCCCCTCACACTAGGGTCAATTTAGCATAGCCAATCAACCTAACCTGCACATCTTTGGACTGTGGAAAGAAACTGGAACACCTGGAGGAAATCCATGCAGACATGGGGAGAATGTGCAAACTCCATATAGACAGTGATGCAAGGCTGTAATTAAACCTGGGGCCGTGATGAGGCAGTAGTGCTAACCACTGTGCCACCATGCCGCATATTGTCTATATGGACACATATATAATCATTGGCAAAGAATTTTGAACAAGTATTGTAGATTTAAAATGTATTTTGAAATGTCTTGTAAGCTTTGGTCAAGATGCAGCCTGCCCCAAAGCATAATGGGAAACATGCAGAACTAGACAGGCCACACTCTTTGGAAGCAACAAGATACAGAATATATTCTCTATTATCAATAGGAGACCCTGCAGCTGCAAACTACCAAGGTTTTAAAATGAATGGAGGTAATTAACTTATCACTGCAGTGAATAGAACTGATTTTACTGGTAAGTGATAACTAGCAGACAGAGTGTGATTCCCTTTCAGTTCCCACAGTTTGCAGGTGGTGAGGATGATCCTTGAATGGACTGGATTTGTGTAGGTAGGGTTGCTAGGCAGTGGAGGGGAAGAATTTCTGGTTACAACTGACCAACAGATTCCCAATTTGGCCAAAAGGTAGAATGCTATTGGCCAAGGTAAATAATGTGTATTAATGTAATTGGATCATCCAGTTTTGATGACAGGTTGGGCAGGAGCAATAAACCTTTGAAAACGTATATCTGTTTTACATATGTACTGTAACATCACAGAGAAGTTCAAATCTCCTGGCTGTCTCTCTCGCAATGTGTATTGGTCAATAAAGAACATCTTTAATTGTATACTGTCTTTCATGAGTCTTTGTATCAGCTGAGTTCAGCTCAATAAATGGCACCAGAAGGAAGCTACCAGAAAATCCTCTTACAATGGTATTTCTCTTTTACCTGTAGTTTCTCTATTACCTGCTTTTTAAATACCTGATGTTTCTATATTACCTGGTATTGAGTCCCTGTAGTTTCTCTAGTCCCTAGTTTTTCTGTATAACCTGGGATTTCTCTATTAATCAAAGAGGCCCAACTTATCCATGTCACCCTTTTTTAACCCTTAGGCTAGTCCCACTTGCCCACATCCCTCTATACCCATCTTACCCATGTAACTGTCGAAACACTTAAGACAAAATTGTACCCATCTCTACTACCATCTCTGGCAGCTTGTTCCAGTCATCACTCTCTGAAAAAAACTGCCCCTCTAGGCCCTTTTGTATTTCTCCCCTATCACCTTAAACCTATGCCTTCTAGTTTTAAGACTCCTGTTACCTATATTACCTGGTGTTTCTCTATAAGCTATTTTCAATACCTGGTGTTTTTCTATTATCTGGTGGTTCTCTTGTTGTTTTTCTCTACCACCTGGTGTTTCTTAACCACTTGCCTCCTATTACCTGGCGTTTCTCTAGCACCTGTTCCTCTCTATTACTTGGTGTTTGTCTATTATTTGGTGTTTCTCTCTATTATCTGGCGTTTGTTTCTCTCTATTACCTGATGTTCGTCTATTACCCGATACCTACCCCTCGCGCTCTCCCTCCCTCCAGCTGCTCTCCGGCACTCTGTCACGTGCCGACTCTCGAGCGGACTCCTCTCGCGCGCTTTCCGCGCCGGGCGCTCTCGCCCCTCCCCGCACCAGCGGAGAAAAGCTCCAGTCAAACGTCGCGCAAATTGAGTAACAAATATGTCAGTATTAAGCGGTGGCTTATTTCCTTTTTTACAAAGGACATGTTAACACCGTTCAGGCCCAACTCAGTGAGCCATTTCCAGCTTTTGTTTAAACTGTTAGTCCGATTACCAGCGGGGGGACTACAACTTCCGAGATGCTGCGCGGTGTGCACATGCGCGTTGTGGACAGGCGGCTTTCCCGCCATGCAGTGGGGTCGGTGCCGGTTGTTGGGCCGGCAGCAGCAGGAGGGGCAGCAACTGGAGATCAACACAGGAAAGTAAAGCCTGTGTTTGGGGTCAATAATCAAGGTATCTGTTTAACCGTTTATAATCGGGTGATGTAAACACCGTAATTATTTGTCCACCTTGATAGTTTTCATTGCAGAGCTGAGAATGAAGAGTTTGGGCCTAGCTGTAAGAAGGATCCCCAACACAAAAAAAAGCCATGTTATTGCTGTCCGTCCTGTCGGAGTGAAACGTCCAGCAGGTGGAAGCATATTTCAGTTCTGAACTGTTTCTGCACTTGGTCAAAGCGTTGAAATAATTTGCACGTTATAACCAATTTACGTGCATATACTAAAGAAAGATGTGTTGGTTATGTGCATTAGCCATGTTAAATTCTCTCTCAATGTACCCGAATAGGAGCTGGAGTGTGGCAACTAGGAGATTTTCACACTAACTTCATTGCAGTGTTAATGTAAGCCTACTTGTGACAATTAAATTTAATAAAAATGCTGGCATATTTAGTAAATAACCCTGGAGGTCATGCGTACTCGATGTATTTGGATGCCTTGGACTAAACAAAAACATGTCGTTGGGTGACTGAATTACTGCTCCAGTAGTTTCTGTTTTTTGCGATCTTGATCGTCTTTTGAAACTTTGCCTTTGTATTGAAAAGGCTGATGAAATGGACACTTGATGGGTAAAGTTTAATGCATAGTGCAAAGAAATGCATTTGAGTACAAAGTTTAATAGTTTCTTCTTTAACTTAGAATGCAAGTGGTTTTGCGTGACATTTTTTCACTCGTGGTATTAATGTAATTGGAATCTTTGTATTTCAGATGGTATGCTATTAGTGAGGAGTTTATACTTTGATTTTAAATGAGCGCCCTGGTAATATGGTGACAATGATCAGAGACTAGAAAACAAGTTTCATTTCTAATTTAAATTGATTCATTTTTAAAATTGTCTAGATTTTTGACTAGAACCATGACAATAGAAAGAAGAAAATAAGTTTTTTTCAGTGGGGAAATAGGGATACCTATTAGGGATTGTCGAGCAGTGCAGATACTATGGCTGGCATACAATACCCAAGGTTTTGTGTAATGTTACAGGAAGACTGAACTATCCTGAGTATCTGCATAGTGGTAATTTAATAAGAAATGCACACAATGGATTTTGAGGGAAGAAGTCCTTCCTGACCAAAAAAAAACACCTTGACTTGAAGACATTAGAGATTAAATGGCTTGAGGTACTTGAAAGCTTAGTTCCACATGAAAGACTTCTAATTAAACTAAGCTTTGCGCAAATCTGGTTTTAAAAATAGAAAGCAGAATGCCATTGCTGTATACTGACAATAACCTCCACTAATGGTTCTACAATCCCCAAATCTAGTTGAACTGTGAAAACTGAGGCAGAGTGCTTAGAGATATGTCAATTCTTCACAATCCACTACAAGATTGCCTCCTTCGTCTCTTACAGGTCTGTCCCTAATTTTTTTCTATCCTTTTATTGCAAATGGATTTATAATCTAGAATTCTCTGCCTAACACCACTGTGGGCGGATTGTTATGATCAAGATTGTAGCAGTTCAAGGAGAAGGCCCAACATCATCATCGCAAGACAAATAGGAAAAGTCATATAAAACCCTTCTAATGCTCTGCTTTTAGTTAATCCTATCTCTTAGATTTTCTAATCTCCTTCTTTGTACCGTTCTGTAATGTTTGTATTTGCCATAGCTTTCATTTTTATGACTGACAATGATATGGGCAAAGACTGATGAAATAGACACACGTTGGATAAAATTTAATGTATAGTGCAAAGCAATGTATTTGAGTACAAAGAATGCGGAGATGCATTATAAATTAGATGAAACAAATATA
Organism: Carcharhinus amblyrhynchos; assembly: GCF_965287045.1. Taxonomy (NCBI): domain Eukaryota; kingdom Metazoa; phylum Chordata; class Chondrichthyes; order Carcharhiniformes; family Carcharhinidae; genus Carcharhinus; species Carcharhinus amblyrhynchos. Next base: position 32,175,413 of record NC_137332.1, on the reverse strand, counting down.
TAGGAGCCATTGAACAGAGTATTTGTGCACACAGTTTTGAAGCTGGCAGGACAAGCAGCAAAGGCTATTAAAACATACTAAATCATGGGATTTATAAACAGAAACCTAGAGTACAAAAGTAAGAAAGTTATACTATCCCTTTAACACATCACTGACCAGATTGTGCCCAATTCTGGGCATCAATTTTTAGGAATATTTTTGAAAAGGTGCAGAGGAGATTTATTAGAATTAGCTATGAGGAGTTTCAGTAAGGTTGATAAATTAGAAGTTGGAGTTATTTTCCTTGGAGCAAAAAACATTATTGGGAAATTTAAATTAGTTTTGATTTGATTTATTTTTGTCACTTATTAGCATACAGTGAAAAGTATTGTTTCTTGTGTGCTACACTGACAAAGCATACTGTTCATGGAGAAGGAGAGGAGAGATTGCAGAATGTAGTGTTACAGTCATAGCTAGGGTGTAGAGAAAGATCAACTTAGTGTGAGGTAGGTCCATTCAAAAGTCTGATGGCAGCAGAGAAGAAACTATTCTTGAGTCGGTTGGTACGTGACCTCAGACTTTTGTATCTTTTTGTGACTGAAGAAGGTGAAAGAGAGAATGTTCGGGTTGCGTGATGTCCTTAATTATGCTGGCTGCTTTGCCAAGGTAGCGGGAAGTGTAGACAGAGTCAGTGGATGGGAGGCTGGTTTGCGTGATGGATTGGGCTATATTCATGACCTTTTGTGTTTCTTTGTGGTCTTGGGCAGAGCAGGAGCCATACCAAGTTGTGGTACAACCAGAAAGAATGCTTTCTGTGGTGCATCTGTAAATGTTGGTGAGAGTCATAGCTGACATGCCAAATTTCCTTAGTCTTCTGAGAAAGTAGATGCGTTGGTGGGCTTTCTTAACTATAGGGTCGGCATGGGGGGGACCAGGACAGGTGGTTGGTGATCTGGACACCTAAAAACTTGAAGCTTTCGACCCTTTCTACTTCATCTCCATTGATGTATGCAGGGGCTTCCCGAAGTCGATAAGCACCTCCTTCGTTTTGTTGACATTGAGGGAGAGGGTATTGTCGCTGCACCAGTTCTCCATGTTCTCTATCTCATTCATGTACTCTGTCTCGTCATTGTTTGTGATCCGATCCATTACGGTGGTGTCGTCAGCAAACTTGAAAATCAGATTGGAGGGGAATTTGGCCACACAGTCATAGATGTATAAGGAGTATAGTAGGGGACTGGGACCATAGCCTTCTGGAGCACTTGTTGAGGGTGATCATGGAGGAGGTTTGTTGCCTATCCTTATTGATTGTCGTCTGTGAGTTAGGTTGTTCTAAGTTGTGGTGCATCTTCACTGGCAGGAAGTTAGTACAGTAAGAAGTCTGACAACACCAGGTTTTAGTCCAACCGATTTATTTGTTAGTAAATGCACAAGCTTTTGGGTTAGTCCCTTCGTCAGGTGAATGGAGAGTTCTGGCCTCAGACAGAGCATATAAAGCACAGACTGTTTACAGATTACTGATTAGAATGCGAATCTTTACACCTAACCTGCTGTTCAAGTCTTGAAGTGGCCGACAATGTGAGTGGAAGGAGCACTGATTACAGGTTAAAGAGATGTGTATTGTCTCCAGACAGTACAGTGAGTGAGGTTTTGCAAACCCAGGCAAGTGTTGGGGGTTACAGATAATGCGACATGAACCCAAGATCCTTGTTGAGACTGTCCTCATGTGTGTGGAACTTGGAAGTTCCACACACATTCTCCATTCACCTGACGAAGGGACTAACCCGAAAGCTTGTGCGTTTACTATCAAATAAATCGGTTGGACTAAAACCTGGTGTTGTCAGACTTTTTACTGTGTTTACCCCAGTCCAACGCCGGCACATCCACATCAGGAAGTTAGTAACCAGAGGGCTCAGATTTAAGGTAATTGGTAAGAGATCCAGAGAGGAGGTGAGTGGTGGCTTCTTTACACAGCAAATTGGATGTTCTGAAATACAAAATCAAAATACCAGGGATGCTGGAAATCTGAAATGAAAGGAAAAAGTAGAAAAGTTCAGCAGGTCTGGCAGACTCTTTGGAATGTACTACGTGCGGGGCTATGGAGACTGATTCAGTGGCAACTTTTAAAGGCAAACTGTATAAATATGTATAACAACAAATTTGCAAGATATAGCGGGAGAAAGAACAGGGGAATGAAGCTAATTTTTCTTACGAAGATTCTGCCTGGGCATAAGGGCCTAAAGGTTTCCTCTTAGGTGTTTGACTCTGATTCTAATACCTGGCACGAAAGCACTAAATGTTTCTGAAGTTGCAACTCAACCTGATCTCTTTCTTCATCTCTGCAGCCCAGTTTTTAGTACACTCTCCTGGAATGTACACTCTCCTTTCTCCTTTTTTGAATAGTTCTCATTGATTTGTTGTTCTGTTCATTAGTTGTTTGTTTCCATTTTAATTGGGAAAGTGTTTATTCAGTCATGTAAACTTGTTTTTGTTTATTCAGTTTTGTTTCTTAGAAAGAAAGACTTCCATTAATAAGTACTTTTCATGACCATAGGTCATCTCAAAGAACTTTTTGAAGTGTATATAGAAACAGCAATGTGACAATGACAGGATATGCTTGAGGGATAAATATTTGCCAGGATACCAAGTATAACTGTCCCCCACAGTGCTGCTCCATTTGATGACAGCATCCGCTCAAACTAATTATATTCTCTGATGCAAAGTATTGTGGATGCTGGAAATCTGAAATACAAAGATGCTGAAAAAAGTCAGGAGCAGTTGACTGGAAGTTCTCAACATTGTTTGACTTGATGCCGTGAAGTCTCCTGGCATCAAGTCAAACATGGGCAAGGAAACCTCCTGCTGATTACCACCCTTTCTCATCCTCTTAGCTGATGATGAACTACTCCTCCTCATTTAATACCAATTGGAATAGGCATTGAAGGTGCCAAAGAGAGTGGGGGTCAACGGGTGCTATTCGGATTGGCGGATGGTGACTAGTGGAGTGCCCCAGGGGTCGGTGCTGGGGCCTCAGCTTTTTACCATTTATATAGATGATCTGGAGGAGGGAACCGAGTGTAGGGTGTCGAAATTTGCTGATGACACCAAGGTTGGGGGAACGGCAAATTGTGCAGAGGGTGTGGAGAGTCTGCAGAAGGACCTAGATAGGCTGGGCGAATGGGCCAGGAAATGGCAAATGGAATTTAATGTTGGCAAGTGTGAGGTGGTCCACTTTGGTAGGAATAATGGTAGGAAGGACTGTTACTTCCGGGCGAAAAACTGCAGCAAGCGACGGTGCAGAGGGACCTCGGGGTCCTTGTGCATGAGTCGCAAAAACCCAGCTTGCAGGTGCAGCAGGTGGTCAGGAAGGCGAATGGGATGCTGGCCTTCATAGCGAGGGGGATTGAATATAAAAGTAGGGAGGTCTTGCTGCAGCTGTATAGGGCATTGGTGAGGCCGCAGCTGGAGTACTGTGTGCAGTTTTGGGTGCCGCACCTGCGCAAAGATATTTTGGCTTTGGAGGGAGTGCAGAGGAGGTTTACTAGGCTGATGCCGGAGTTGAGGGGGTTGAGCTATGAGGAGAGGCTGAATAAACTAGGCTTGTACTCGTTAGAGTTTAGAAGAATGAGGGGAGATCTCATTGAGACGTATAAGATGATGAATGGGATGTTTAGGATAGAGGTGGAGAGACTCTTCCCGCTCAAAAAAGACAGTAGGACTAGGGGGCACAGCCTCAGGATAAAGGGGGGGGCGGTTTAGAACGGAGTTGAGGAGGAACTTCTTCACTCAAAGGGTGGTGAATCTCTGGAATTCTCTGCCCGTTGAAGTGGTGGAGGCTGCCTCGCTAAATATTTTTAAGACGTGGGTTGATGGGTTTTTGATAAGAGAGGGGATTAAGGGTTATGGGGAGAGGGCGGGAAAGTGGAACTGAGCCACGACAGATCAGCCATGATCTTATTGAATGGCGGGGCAGGCTCGAAGGGCTAGATGGCCTACTCCTGCTCCTATTTCTTATGTTCTTCTTATAAAATGAACTCTGGGTGGGGCATTCAAGGTCCATCATCAAGAGTGACTACTGAGCTGGCTGAGTCCTAAAGAACACACCTGAAGGTTCAATCTAGCAGCTAATGAAGGAACCACCAGGAGGGATAAACCTGCTTGAGCTTGTCCTATATATGAATGAGGGAAATGAGTGTATTATTGCCAAGTTTACAGATGACACAGAAATAGGTGGGAAAGCAAGTGGTGAGAATGACAAGAGTGAGGGATATAGACAGGTTAGGTGGGTGGGCAAAACTTGGCAGATGGAATACAATGTAGGAAGATGTGAAATTATGCACTTTCGTAGGAAGAGTAAAGGAGCTGAATATTATTCAAATGGAGAAAGACTGCAAAATACTGCAGCACAGAGGGATTTGGGAGACTTGTGCATAAATCACAAAAAGCTAGCATGCAAGCTTAGCAGTTAATGGGGGAAGCAAATGAATTGTTGACCTTTATTTCAATGGAATAGGGATAGAAAAATAGGGGAGACTTGTTAAAACTATACAAGGCACTAGTAACACTGCACCTGGAATACAGTGAAAAGTTTTGGACCCGTAATCTAAACAAAGACATATTTGAATTGGAGACAGCCCAGAGAAGGTTCACTAGTTTGATCTTGGGTATGGAAGAATTTTTCTTATGAGTAGAGGTTGAGTTGATTTGACCTGTACTCATTGGAGTTTAGAAGAATAGAGGTAACCTTTTCGAGTTTCTCAAGGGGCTTGACGGGTAGATATTAAAAAGTTGTTTATCCTGATGGGACAGTCTAGTACCAGAGGACATAATCTTGAGTAGGGTGGCACCCACTTAAGATAGCGATGAGGAGGAATTTCTTCTCTTTGAGGGTAGTGAATCTGTGGAATTCTTTATTGCAAAGGACTGTAGGGTCTTTAAATATGTTCAATGCAGGGACAGACAGATTTTTAAATTAGTAAGGGAATCATGGGTTATGGGGATAAGAATGGAAAGCGGAGTTGAGGATTATCAGATCAGTCATGAAGTCAGCGAATGATGGCGCAGACTCAATAGGTCAAATGATGTGCTGCTTCTCCTACAAATTATGGTCTCCCCAATCTATTGCATCTGTCCATGACAGTATTGTAGGGGTGACTACCACACTGTTCTTGTGGAGCTGAAGTCCTGCCTTCACATTTAGGATACCCTATGTCATGTTGTGTGGCACTACCACTGTGCTAAATGGGATAGATTTAAAACCGATCTAGCAACTCAAAACTGAGTATCCATGAGGTACTGTGGGCTAACACAGTAAAAGGTCTGACAACACCAGGTTTTAGTCCAACCGATTTATTTGATAGTAAGCTCACAAGCTTTCGGGTTAGCCCCTTCGTCAGGTGAATGGAGAGTTCTGGCCTCAGACAGAGCATATAAGGCACAGACAGTTTAGAGATTACTGATTAGAATGCGAATCTTTACACCTAACCTGCTGTTCAAGTCATGAATGTTGTCCCATTGTTTAAGAAGGGGAACAGAGACTTCCCCGGGAATTATAGACCGGTGAGTCTTTCTTCTGTTGTGGGCAAGGTTTTAGAAAAAATTATTAGGGATAGGATTTATAGTTGGAGAGTAATGAATTGATTGGAGATAGTCAGCATGGTTTTGTGGAGGGTAGGTCGTACCTTACTAACCTTATTGAGTTTTTTGAGAAAGTGACCAAAGAGGTGGATGGGGGTAAGGCAGTTGACGTGGTATATATGGACTTTAGTAAGGTGTTTGATAAGGTTCACCATGGAAGGCTTCTGCAGAAAATGCAGATGTATGGGATTGAGGGTGATTTAGGTAATTGGATCAGGAATTGGCTAGCAGATAGGAGACAGAGGGTGGTGGTTGATGGTAAGTATTCGTCATGGAGTTCAGTTATAAGTGGTGTGCCTCAGGGATCTGTTTTGGGGCCACTGCTGTTTGTAATTTTTATAAATGATCTGGATGTGGGTATAGTTTGATGGATTAGTAAATTTGCTGATGACACCAAAGTCGGAGGTGTGGTAGATAGTGAGGAAGGGTGTCATAGTTTACAAGGAGACTTGGACAAGTTGCAGAGCTGGGCCGAGAGGTGGCGGATGGAGTTTAATGCGGAAAAGTGTGAGGTAATTCACTTTGGCAGGAATAACAGATGTGTAGAGTATAAGGCTAACGGTAGGACTCTGAATAGTGTGGATGAACAGAGGGATCTAGGTGTATGTGTACATAAATCCCTGAAAGTTGGGAATCAAGTAGATAGGGTTGTTAGGAAGGCATACGGTGTCTTGGCGTTTATTGGTAGGGGGATTGAATTTAGGAGCCGCAGCGTCATGTTGCAACTGTACAAAACTCTGGTGCGGCCGCACTTGGAGTATTGTGTGCTGTTCTGGTCCCCACATTATAGGAAGGATGTGGAGGCTTTGGAGAGGGTGCAGAGGAGGTTTACCAGGATGTTGCCTGGTATGGAGGGGAGGTCCTATGAGGAGAGACTGAGGGATTTGAGGTTGTTTTCGTTAGAAAGAAGGCGGCTAAGAGGGGACCTTATTGAAACATATAAGATGATTAGAGGTTTAGATAGGGTGGACAGTGATAGCCTTTTTCCTCGGATGGAGAAAGCTAGCATGAGGGGGCATAGCTTTAAATTAAGGGGTGGTAGTTATAGGACGGATGTCAGGGGTAGGTTCTTTACCCAGAGGGTGGTGAGGGATTGGAATGCCCTGCCTGCTGCAGTTGTAAATGCGCCTAGTTTGGGGGCGTTTAAGAGATCCTTGGATAGATTTATGGATGGAAAGGGATTGGTTTAGGTTAGAGGGTCATTGCTTTTTAACTGGTCGGTGCAACATCATGGGCTGAAGGGCCTGTTCTGCGCTGTAATGTTCTATGTGGCTGACAATGTGTGTGGAAGGAGCACTGATCACAGGTTAAAGAGATGTGTATTGTCTCCAGACAGTACAGTGAGTGAGGTTTTGCAAACCCAGGCAAGTGTTGGGGGTTACAGATAGTGCGACATGAACCCAAGATCCCTGTTGAGACATGAGGATGGTCTCAACAGGGATCTTGGGTTCATGTCGCACTATCTGTAACCCCCAACACTTGCCTGGGTTTGCAAAACCTCACTCACTGTACTGTCTGGAGACAATACACATCTCTTTAACCTGTGATCAGTGCTCCTTCCACGCACATTGTCAGCCACTTCAGGACTTGAACAGCAGGTTAGGTGTAAAGATTTGCATTCTAATCAGTAATCTGTAAACTGTCTGTGCTTTATATGCTCTGTCTGAGGCCAGAACTCTCCATTCACCTGACGAAGGGGCTAACCCGAAAGCTTGTGAGCTTACTATCAAATAAATTGGTTGGACTAAAACCTGGTATTGTCAGACTTTTTACTGTGTTTACCCCAGTCCAACGCTGGCATATCCACATCATGAGTACTGTGGGCTGTCAGCAGCTGAATTGTACACAATTAAAATCTGAATCCTTATGGCCTGGGATATTCTCCATTCTACCATTAGGATCAAGTTGGGGATCAAACCTTCTTTAGTAAAGAGTGCAAGAGGGTGTATCAAGCATACCCAACAATGAGGTGAAGCTACCACATAGGACTTCTGTGCATGCTGCCAAACAATGGAAGCGACATGCAGTAGATAGAGCTAAGAGCAGCATGGTGGTGCAGTGGTTAGCGCTTGCCTGACAGCACCAGGGACCCAGGTTCGACTCCTGGCTTGTTTCACTGTTTGTGCTGAGTCTGCACGTTTTCCCTGTGTCTGCAGTGGTTTCCTCTGGGTGCTCCAATTTCCTCCCATGTTCTGAAAGATGTGCTGGTTAGTTGCATTGGCCATGCCAAATCCTCCTTCAGTGTACCTGAACAGGAGCTAGTGTGTGGCGACTAGGGGATTTTCACAGTAACTTCATTGCAGTGTTAATGTAAGATAACTTGTGACTAATAAATAAACTTTGGTTCTGGGATTGCTTTAATCAGATCTAAACTCTGCAGGCCTGTCACATTCAATAGTGAATGGCAGTGAGTGATTAAATACAGCTGGCCAACAGAGCAGAGAAAGCTGCATGTTCTCTGTGTGCTAGTAGGTGGAATGCAGGAGGAAGGGTGGATTCTGGTCGAAGAGACACATCCTACAATACTCTAATGACTTTGGAAGTTTTGTCCTGGCAAGATTGGAGGAGAATTAACTGGCATGGACATTTCTGCTGGTAATGGGTTTTGAGATACTTTGCAGACTTAAGGAGCGTTCTTTTGATAGTTGCTCAACATTATGACTCAGTGAAATGGAGATGCCTAGATCAGTTGCAAGCTGGGGGAGTGACTGTGGGCTGATTTCTATAAAGACTAATCCTGTGAAGAGCGTCCTGTAATGTACATGTGTGCAGCATGGGATTATCAATTATTTTAAATATTAAGGGTTATCTTTTCGGTAGTTTAGAGGGTTAGTTGCCTCCGAGGTAATGTTTCTATTAGTTGTGATATCCCATATTTGGGCACGGTGAATTGAAATCATACCATGGGTTTATGACACAGAAGTGTCTACAGTATTAAGATTCTGAAGTGTGCACAGAATGACAGAGTTCAATTGTCCGTCAGCATTGGAGTTTTAACCCAGGTCCAAGGGAGGCAACCTTCTTAAATTTCCTTCTTAAAATTTTGTTTTTCATCTCTACAGGTTCAAAAAATGGCTACAGGAGCAGATGTTCGTGATATCTTGGAGCTGGGGGGTGGTGACTCTGAAAACACACCGATCAGTAAAAAGGATATAATTAATTCAGATAAGGTGACATAATTATTTTTTTAAACTGCAGTGTTAATACTTTCAAAGTTAATATATAATGACCAAATTACTTATTGTTAATTGACTATTGATTGACATTCAATGAATTCATAGTGTCTCCATCATCATTAAATGTTGATGTAATGACACTGGGAGAAGGTGAATTGAAGGTGAACATGTAAGGATCCAAAGAGCAATAAAATTGCTATTGGAATTTGTGGTGGATAAATTTTGTTTCACCTCAAGCCTTAAAATTATTTCGGAGAGGTAATCTCATCTCTGAGTTTCTATTATTGCTATAAATCCCTTGAGTTTTGTGTTCTCAGTTTGTGGTTATATGAGTTCATCAGTGATGCTTACTGGTTTGCAATCAGTCCTAAACGTACTACCTTCTGTTTTTAAATAAACTTTTGGGCCTATTTGTTTGTATTACCTTAAAATATTTTTGTATTGTAGATTTTAAAAAAGATAGGCCAAAATCAGTAAATTTTTATTAGTGTTTAATTTAAATTAGCATTTTCTATTTCTCCACTCAATGCTCTGCATTGACAGAATTTGCCCTTATTATCAATGTTAAAGAACTCAGAAATGATGCAACACCACGTTTAAAATGAATAGAGATTGAATTCCAGTTCTTCCGTAATGGCGCTTAATTAAAAAGAACATGCTCCCGGTCATCTTGGAGTTCAATTTTGATGGGATTAGATTTTTCTTTGAGTAAGATCTGTGTATTTTTGAGGTCAGAAATGGCACTGAGCAAAGTACACTTCATATCACGTAATTTTCAATCACTGGTAATTAAGTCAGAACAATTCCTGCGGCAGCACTGATTAGGACATGTGGGCAGATGTTGGAGAAACAAAATAAGTAAAACTGTCGTTTTATCTACCATACTACTGATTAGATTTAAGCAACAGATGATTATGAGCCTTGCTTGGACATTTCATTTTTTTTCTTGCCAATTTTCTCTCTTTCCTAGTTTGAAATTTTTGATTCTGTTTCAATTGTGTCACCCATCTTCCAGAAGCTTAGTTGACTGGTCACATTTGAGCCTTAAGTTTTAACTCCTAGTTTTCCCTCTGCTGTGTTCCTTAATTTAAGTATTGGACTATCAGTCAGATTCAGTTCATGTCTGTACTAAATTTGTGTGTACGCTGTTCCAGCCGATGTCGCTGTAATTAAACCTTTAAAGTATTCTACTCCAGAATCTATATGCTAAGGCTAATTGTATCCCCATAATTGACCTGATTGAGAACAAATAATTCAGCATCGAGTGAATATTAAATATATAATGCACCTAATCAATGTGAAAATTCACTAAGTGGCAAGAAAGTTGTGGAATATTCCCTTTCTGTTTTTAAAAAAAACCCTTAAATGGAACTGAGTGCAATTAGTTTTCAACTTGTATTGTGGAAAATTACGTGAGGACTCCCACCGTATTGCTGTTTCATAATAGTCTTGCCATAAAGTACATTTCAGCTTGGTTCATTCAGGAGAAAAAAAACTAAATTTTAAAAACTGGCTGGATGTAAAATCCAAAGGTACCTTTCAATATTCCTTTGATTTGGAGATATGGAGGAAGAGACGAACATTTGCAAGCCAGGGATCAGTTGTTAACAGTAAGGAGGAAGGACAGAATGGTCAACCTGGAATTATTTGCAAAGCCGATAAATTAATCTAGCCTTGACGTCTCCAAAGGTGGTAATTTACTGTATTGTTGTTGGCAGTTGAGATTCTGCAGCACTAACTTACAGTATACATCATTCATATGACTGCTACTTAAGATAATATTTGGGAAAATACATTTTCTGGTTCTTGGTCTGTTTCTTATGTTCACTTCTTGCATTTTTTTCTGCTGTAATTGTGATTTAACTCCTATTTTTCCTCTGCTGTGTTCCTTAATGGTAGAACTAATTTTGAATAATTAATCCTTCTTTTAGAAAAAATCAAAGAAGTCTACAGAAACACTCACATTTAAGAGACCAGAAGGAATGCACAGAGAAGTTTATGCTCTACTGTATTCTGACAAAAAGTAAGTTTAAGCAAATGGAATATAATGCTTTTAATAATGGCTCACATTTGAATGGTTTACCGGGAGTCTGATTGTAACTTCAGCAGCTTTGTAAGTGTTACAGCAGCCTCCTGTGGCAACAATGGAATATTGCAAGGCACTGTTAGTCCATATTACACTGTCCCTGGATTCTGCTGAAATTTTGAGTAGATCATGTGCTTCAGGACAGTAGAGATTTCAGCATCTGTTTTTGAAGAAAGTAATGAAAATTAGGTAGATTTTCAGTAACACACTGGTCTTGATTAATGCATGTAATACTATATAAAATTCTGCTTGAATACTGTCTGTAACAAGATTGAGGATTCTATCAACATTAGTAGAGTCACAGTTGAGGGAAATATATGACATAGCAAAAGAACTGGTTTGGAAGGTGACATCGTCAGAGCAGGTGCAATGGTAATGAACCGTGTGATGAAAACGAGGGGAGGGTAGAAGTTGGAAGCATAGTTGATAAAAGTTTGCAATTCAGGAAACAGCATTAACAAAGTATTCAATATATAGTTTCTAAAAAGTGGTGGAGGGAAGAGATCGGAATAGAACAGGAACAAAGAATGTCCCACATAGTCCACTAAAAAATATACACGTTCTACAATAAAGCATATCTGGTGGATGATGGAGAGGTAACAAGATTGGACCTCTGTTCGGGAAAAGGAGAAGATTGCCTGGAAACTATAAACGTCAAGGACATCAGAAGATTCTTGCACTAGGTGGGAAGAGATTGGTCAACGGAAAAATTGTTTTCATTCAGATTCCACTGAACTACAAAGTACTCTTAGGCAGCCCATGTCATAATAGTCTTGCCATAACAATCAGATAGAAATGGACCAGAGTTCTTCACCATGGTTCTTCACCATGGTTCATTCTTTTTGTTGCCAGGGTACTGCAATATCCAGCATATGTGGTGATCTAGGCGGAATAATAACTTACTAGATTAAAAAGCATTTTATACAATTTAAGGCAGTACCTAAAAAAAGAAACATTTTGTGGAGGGGAGTTGTTAGTTGACCCATGATCACATGCTTGAGATGCTTTCATACTAAACTTGGATATTGCAGTTGAAGCCTTGTGCTTGTTTGATCTATCGCTTTAATAAATCTCCTGTGCTACCCTGACTTACAAACATTTGTCACATTTCACTAGGCCATGATAAACTTCAGAAGTTACACTCATGATCTAAGCTAGCCATGTCAAACATCTGAGTTGACCAGCTGGTATAGATACTTTATTAAAAGAAAATAAAGTCTGCTTCACAGTTGGTTAATAACCCAATAGATTTGATAGGTCAACAATACTTTTTCACATATCTTTTATATTAAAGCATAGGGCATGCTTGCCTTCATTGGCTGGGGTATTGAGTTTAAAAATTGGCAAGTCATGTTGCAGCTTTATAGAACCTCAGTTAGGCTGCACTTGGAATATAGTGTTCAATTCTGGTCACCACACTACCAGAAGGATGTGGAGGCTTGAGAGGGTACAGAAAAGATTTACCAGGATGTTGCCTGGTATGGAGGATATTAGCTATGAGGAGAGGTTGGAGAAACTTGGTTTGTTTTCACTGGAGTGACAAAGGTTGAGGGGAGACTTGATAGAAATCTACAAGATAATGAGAGGCATGGACAGAGTGGATAATCAGAAGCTTTTTCCCAGGGTGGAAGAGTCAATTACTAGGCAACGTAGGTTTAAGGTTTAAAGGAGATGTATGAGGCAGATTTTTTACACAGAGTAGTGGGTGCCTGGAACTTGTTGCCGGGGAAGATAGTGGAAGCGGATACGGTAGTGTCTTTTAAGGGGCGTCTTGACAAGTACATGAATAGCTTGGGAATAGAGGGATATGGTCCCTGGAAGGGTAGGGGGTTAAGTCGGGCAGCATGATTGGTGCAGGCTTGGAACGTCGAAGGGCCTGTCCCTGTGCTGTAATTTTCTTTGTTCTTATTACAGTACAGAATTTTTTTGAACTGGAAGTTGCAGGTAAATATGAAATCATATAAATATTTTTATTTTCTTCACTATAGCATCCACCTTTATATTACGTGTGGGTGTATACACAATGTGGAGATCTTAACTCTTGCAAATACTCCTTGTAAACAATCAAATAACTTGTTGAGAGTAAAGCTCCTAAAGTTGCCTATAAATTAGTGTAATTTTGTCTTTTCGTTTCGGTTAGACTCGCTGAATCATACATAAAACCAATATCCTAGACACCTCCATCACCATAGTAAAAGTAAAATATTACGGATGCTGGAAATGTGAAATGGAAATGAAGTGCTGGAAATACTCAGATGCTGCCAGATCTGCTATGGAACAAGAAACAGAGTTAACGTTGCAAAGTTCTGAATGTTGCACTTCCAACAAAGAGTCATATTCAACTTGTAATGTTAACTCTCTCAGATGCTTTTTTTTTAAGTTTAATTACTTAAACTTACTTATTAGTCACAAGTAAGGCTTACATTAACACTGCAATAAAGGTGCCACAGTCCGGCACCTGTTTGGGTCAATGCATCTAATCAGCATGTCTTTCAGAACATGGGAGGAAACCAGACCACCTGGAGGAAACCCACGCAGACATGAGGAGAATGTGCAAACTCCTCCTCAAGGACAAGTGACCCAAGCCGGGAATCGAATCTGATCCCTGGCGCTGTGAAGAAGCAGTGCTGAGCACTGCCCTACCGTGCCGCCCTACCATTGCCCTACTAGATGTTGCAATTTGTGAGTTCCAGCACTTTGTCTTTATTACTTCCATCAACATTCCTGGGTATGTCCTGTCCCACCGACAGAACAGACATAGCAAAGGTGGGGGGCTAGTGATATGCAGGCAGGAGAGTTTTACTCTGCAAACCCATGAAGTTTCATGACATCAGGTCAGACGGGTAAGTAAACATCCTACTGGTACCCACTTAATGCCCTCCCGTAGTTGAATTATTCAGTACTGTTCTGTATTGAACACCCATTTAGATGAAACACCGAGGGTAACTAGGGCACAGATTATTCAGAAGCACCACTGCAGTCTAAGCTGCTAAGTCCTAAAGCACATCTGCCAGACTGGGCCTGCGGTGGGTAGTGAGGGAACCAACAAGAGGAATAAATCCACTTGACCTTGCCCTTGTCTGTTGCAGATGTATCTGTCTACGACAGTATTGGTAGTAGTGACTGCCATACTGTGTGAGATGAAGTTCCATATTCACACTAAGGAGATCGTCCATCATGTTGAAGGGCACTACCATTGTGCTAAATGGGTTAGAATTAGAGCGATCTAGCAATTCAAAACTGAGAGTCCGTAGTTCCTCATGGACAATCAGCAGCAGCAGAATTATGTTTAATCCCAATTTATAACCCCATGGCCTAGCATATCCCTCGCTTTTCCATGACCATCAAGCCAGGGGTCAACTTGGTTCAACAAAGTGTGGAGGAACATCTTGAAGCATTCGGACATACCTAAAAATGAGGTGCGAACCTGGTGAAACTACAAGATGGGGTTTAAATGCATGCCAAATGGCAGAAACAGCACGCAATAAGCGATACCAGAACCAGTGGATCTGATCTTGGGGTCTTAACACCTCCAGCAAAATGGTCAAGATGTCTACATCAGTGGTATGAAGTGATCCTTACACAGAAATAACTGCTCACTGATGCTCAGTTTGAGTTCCAGCAGGACCACTAAGTTCCTGACTTCATTACAGTCTTGGTCCTGAAAATGGACAAAAGTTGAACTCAAATTGAGGTTGAGGCCCTCAACATTAAAGCAACATTTCATTGTGGCATCAACGAACCCCAGCAAAATTAAACGTAATGGGAATCGCGGTGAACTATGGCTCCAAGAGGTTGGGAATTTTGAAGTGAGTAACTCGGCTTCAGACTCCCCAAAACTTATCCACCATTTCAGAAGGCACAAGTCAGGAGTTTGCTGGGATATTCTCCACTGGCCTGGATGAGTGCAGCTCCCAAAATACTCAAAAAGCTCAACATCATTCAGGACAAATCACCATTATTAACTGGCCTCCTCCGTCACTGGTACACAGTGACAGCATTGAATCCCATCTAGAAGATGCATTGCAGCAATTTACAAGCCTATATTGACAGCGCCCTCTACTACCTAGAAGAGCATATGGGAATACCATTACCTGCAAATTCCCCCTCAAAGCCACACCCATCCTGACTTGGAACTATTCCTTCACGGTCACTGGATCAAAAATGTGGACTGCTTTTTCTAACAGTACTGTTGATGTACTTATAACAGATCGATTGCAGCAGTTACAGGGGGTTTCTCGCCAGTACCTTGTAAGGGCAACGATAAACGCAAATACTGCCAATGCTGGAACCTGGAACAAAAACAAAGTGCTGGAAAATCTCAGCAGGTCTGACAACATCTGTGGGGAGAGAGTAGAACCAGTGTTTGCTTTAGATGACCCTTCGTTAAGGTCAGTTAGGGATAGACAAAACTGCTGGTCTTGAGTGACTTTTACATCCTACGAAAGAAGAAAAAAAAATGCTCATTTGTTAGTGAGTTTAAGCCAGTCTGAGGCTGCACCTTTGTGTTTTTAAGGTGTTGAAAATGTTGACCAATTGCAAGAAGGATGGATGGTGTGGTTAAATTTTTCAAATGGTTATCACTGCTGATGGTGGCATGAACATGAAGTAGAAATTATTTGTTTTTGGAATACGCTGGACAAAGATAAAGTTTTTTAAAAATCCTGATCGTTGACTTTTAAGAAGAATCAAAACACTTCATGGCTTTTCCCAGTTTCAGACCATCTGACCTTTTATCAGAGTTATTTTTAAAATAATGCTTTCTTTCCAATCTTTTAAATATAAAACCTAAGGCATAGGAGAACACTATCTGATGTTCCACATGGGTCTTTTGGTTTGAACATTCAGTATGAGGTGTCAATGCAGCTCAACTGTTTATGATGGTCCAATTCATTGATAAAATTAGAGTTGTCTTGGCAATTGTAACAGATTAAATTAGAAAGGGATGTGGACCTGGTGATACAATTACTGATCTGTATCATAGAATCTTGTAGCGTTCCTGCACTAATTTAAATAAAACAGCTATCCAATTCGGTCCCATATCCTTGCAGATTTCCTTTTTGAAGTATATATTCAATTCCTGTTCGAAATTTACTATTTAATCTATTTGCAATCTTTTTAAGACTTGCATTCTAGATGAAAATGCATTGTAAGCTAAGAAGAAAATTGCCAGTTTTCTGAAATGAAAACTTTTCCGGAAGTTTCTCCTTATTTCTGTCAAAACACCTCATTTTGAATGTGGATTAAATCTTCCCTTAACTTCCTTCGCTCAAAGGGAAAAAAACCCAAATTCTCTAGCCCCTCCCCACAACTAAAGTTCCTCATTTTTGGTGCGATTCCGGTAAATCACAACATCCTTTAACAGTCCTTATCTGATTTCCTTCCTAAATTGTGGTACCCAGAATTTGACATACTGCCCTATCTGAGGCCCAACTATTGATTTATTAAGTAACTTCCTTTTTGTACTCCTTTTGTCTCTATTAATAATGCCAAAGATTCCATCTGCTTTTTAAACAGCCTTTTTAACTTATCCTGCCACCATCCAATGATTTGAGTATGTGGACGCCACCCAGCCCCCTGGGTCTTTGTGTTCTTGTATCTCTTTTTTCCCCTTTTAAAATTGTACCATTTAATTTATATAGCTTCTCATTTTTCTTTCGAAAATGCATTACTTCACATTGTGCATTAATATTATGTTATATCTGCCCATTTCAGCAGTCTGTCTATTTCCTCCTGAAGTATTTTTTAAAAACTCCTTACAGGGTGTGGACATCGTTGGTTAGATCAGCATTTATTGTCCATCCCTAATTGTCCTTGAGATGAGCTGCCTTCTTGAACCACTGGAGGTTGTTAGGTACATCCACAATGATGATAGGGAAGGCGTCCCAGGATTCTGAAGCAATGACAGTGAAGGAATGGTGATATATTTCCAAATCAGATTGGTGAGCAACTTCCAACTGTAGACACCTTACGGTGCAGAAAGGGGCCATTCAACCCTACATTCTGTGCCAGCCAAAAAAAAGAGTAAAATGAAACTAGCTGCTCATTTTAACCCCATTTTCCAGCACCTAATCTGTAACCTAGCTGGTTGCTGCACTTCAGATACAGATCCAGGTATCTCTTTCAATTAATCGAGTATTTCAACCTCAACAAATCAACTTAGGTAGTGAAATCCAGGCACCTCTGGGTATAAATGTTTTCCCTCGTGCCCCCTCTGATCTTTCTGCTGATCAACTTGGATCTATGCCCCCTGGTATTTGACCTCTCAGCTAGGGGGAAAAAAGTCTTTTCTGTCTACCTTGTCTAGGCCCCTCAATTTTATATACCTCAATCAGGTCACCCCTCAGCTTCCTCTGTCCGAAGGAAAACAACTCTTGCCTGCCCAACCTCTTGAAGGGGGACTTAAGGTGGTGGTATTCCCAAGTGTCTGTTGTTCTTCCCCTCATGGACGATAGTGAATCGTGGATTTGAATGGTGCTGCCCAAGGAATCTTGGTGAGTTCCTGCAGTGCATCTTATAAATGACTGCCACTGTTTATTGGTGGTGAGGGGAGTGAGTGGAAAAAATCAAGTGGACTGATTTGCCCTGGATAGTATCAAAGTTGCTTCAGTGGGGATTTTCCATCAAACTCCTAAATTATGTTCTGTTGCTGGTGGAGAGGTTTTGGGGAGTTGGGAGGTGAGTTTCTTGCTGCAAGAAGTTTAAGTTTATAGTTAATTAGTGTCACAAGTAGGCTTACATTAACACTGCAATGAAGTTACTGTAAAAATCCCCTGTTCACCACTCTCCAGTGCCTGTTCGGGTGCACTGAGGGAGAATTTAGCATGGCCAACGCACCTAACTAGCGCATCTTTCAGACTGTGGGAAGAAACCAGAGCACCCGGAGGAAACCCACGCAGACACAGGGAGAACCTGGCTCCGCACATACATCGAGCCAGGGATCGAACTTGGATCCCTGCGCTGTGAGATAACAGTGCTAACCGCTGTGCCATCATGCCTCTAGGATTCCTAGTCTCTGACCCACTCTTGAGGCACAATATTTATATGGTGTCCAGTTTAGTTTCCATTCACTGGTAATCCCCAGGATGATAGCAAGGGATTCAGCAATGGTAATGCCATTGAGTGTAAAGGGGTAATGGTTAGATTCTCTCTTGTTGGAGATGGTCATTGTGTGATACTTGTGTGGGTCAAATGTTATTTGTCACTTATCAGCCGAAGCCTGAATATTATCCAGGTCTTGCTGCATTTGGACATGGGCTACTTCAGTATCTGCAGAGTTGTGAATGTACAGTCATCAGTAACTATCCCCACTTCTGCCCTTGAGATGTAAGGAAGGACATTGATGAAGCTGCTGAAGATTGTTAGGCCCAGGACACTATCTTGAGGAACTCTGGCATTGATGTCCTGGAGCTGAGATGATTGACTTTTAACCGCTATAACCATGTTCCTTTGTACCAAGTATGAATCCAACCAGTGGAGGGTTTTCTCTGATTCCTATTAACTCCAGTTTTGCTAGGGCTCATTGATGCCATACTTGGTCAAATGCTGCCTTGATATCAAGGGCAGTCACTCCCATCTCACCTCTGGGTTTCAGCTTTTTTGTTCTTGTTTGAATCAAGGCTGTAATTTTGGCAGGAGTGATCCTGACCGTACTCAAACTGTGTGTCAGTAAACAGGTTGTTGCTAAGCAAGTGATGCTTGATAGCGCTGTTGATGATCCTTTCCATCACTTTACTGATGATCAAGAAGACTGATAGGACAGATCCAAGCTGGGCAGTTGCTGCCCTATCTTTTGTATAGAGGAAATACCCGGGCACATTTCCAAGGGTAGATGCCAGTGTTGTAGTTATGCTAGAACAGTTTGGCTAGGAGTGTGGCAGATTCTGGAGTCAAAGTTTTCAGTCCTATTCCCGGAATATTATCAGAGCCAAAAGCCCTTGCAGTGTCTAATGCCTTCAGCCGCTGCTTTATATCTCATGGAGTGAATTGAATTGGCTGAAGATTTGTATCTGTGATGCTGGGGATCACCTGGAGTCGCCTCCTCCAGTGAGTTGTTTAATTGCCCACTATCATTCATGATTGGCTGTACAGGACTGCAGAGCTTAGATCTGATCCGTTGGTTGTGGAATTGTTTAGTTCTATTACTTGTTTGGCACACAAGTAATTTGTGTTCTACCTTCACCAAGTTGACATCTGATTTGTAGGTATGCCTGTGCTGTTTCAGACCTGCCTTCCTGCACTCATGGAACCAGAGTTGATCCCCTGGCTTGGTGGTATTGGTAGAGTGGGGAATATGGCAGACAATGTGTTTGTGGTTGAATACAATTCTGCTGCTGATGATGACTCACAGCGCCTCATGGATGTCCAATCTTGAGTTGCTAGATCTGTTTGAAATCTATCCCATATAACACAGTGATGATGCCACACAAACAAGTTGGAAGATATCCTCAATGTGAAGACGGGACTGGAGTTTTCACTCCTGACAGTGTCATGGAGCGATGCAGGTGAGGATGAGGACAAGTATCTTTTTTTCCACTCTTTTAGGTTCCCTTCCACTTGCTGCAAATCTAGTCTAGTGACTATGTCAGATTAAGATTCAACCAGCTTGGTCTGCGATGGTGCTACTAAACCACTCTTGGTTATGAACATTGTGTTCTTGCTTCCTCCAAGAAGTGTTCAACGTGGAGGAGTACTGATTTTTTAGCAGAGTGGGGGAGAAGTGTGATGGGTGGATATGTAGTAATCAGTAGGAATTTTCTTTGCCCATGTTTGACCTGATGCAATGAGTCTTCACAGGGTTCAGAGTCAATATTGATGATCCCCAAGACAACGCCATCCTCACTGTACACCATTGTACTGCCACCTCTGTTGGGTCTGTCCTGTTGGTGGGACAGATCTGGATTGTCATTTTCTGGTGCCTAGGTTAATGCTAGGTGTCCGCCCAGTGTCATTTCTTTTTGCCTCTGTGTGGTTACACACTCAACTATCTACTCAACTATCCTGTTCAGTGTCTGCAACCTTTCTAAACTTTGTTCTAACTACACACTTCAAAATTATGCAGTAGGTCCTTTATTGGAGTGGGGGGGGGAACGTAAAAACAAGTGGGTGCTGTGTCTGCCTACCTACCCTTTCCTGATCCCTCTGTTGTTGTATGTAACGTGGGGGGACAAAAGTTGACTGACCCAACCTTGGGCCAGTTAAGACCCATAAGTGGCCAATTGGGCCTCATTGTGCCTGTGTGGGAAGTTTAACCTTTGGGAGGGGAGGCTCACCATTTGTGAAGCCCAACAGCTTTTACTGCATGGTGGGCAAAGGAGGCGGGGTGGGGGAGTGGAACTCCACTCTTTTAGAGGCCACTCCCCTATTTCAAAGCTCAACACCCTTCTCCTGGGCTGGCAGCTTGGAGGAGTGACGGCCTTTCCATTCCTCCCCCAGCTTTGCAACCTGTCAGGCTGCAGCTGGGAACTGGAAACAAAAATGTTATTTAGACCCTGCCATTAAATTTGACAGGGCCTGAACAATAACTTCCTGGAGATGGGGGGGGCTGCTGTTTTGCAAATAAATAGAATGGAGTCAGATTTGCCACAAAGGACCAAATACCATAAGTCTTAGTCGAAGAAAATAATTTTTAAAAATTTTAGCAGTCAAAATTCTGAAGATTACATTGATAAATGTTTACCTTTTATTTGTGTTCTCACTCCATATACCTTTTGCTTCAGTTTTTTTTGTGTAATTGTAGTTTATCTGGTGGCCACATGATGGTGATACAGACTGGGCTATTTACCCATATAGATGTTAGGATTGTGGGCTGTTAAAGTATTTTATCCATTTAGTTTATTTCTACTGATGTGTGTGCTTACAATCTTCAACCTGTTATCCGCATTAGTTATAGAAAAGTACGTAAGGAAATGAAAGTTTGTAGCTGGTATACATGAACTATTAAATCCAGTAAGTTCAGGTAATGCTATCTCAGTAACTTGTGCTTTATTTGTACTTAGTAATCTTGTGCAGATCTTGCTGAGTACAGTGACAACTGTTTAAGATAAGCTGCAACTAGGCTACAATTTGCAATCTTAATGAGGCATGTTATATCTAAGGTGCGTAACTGTTTTATCAATATTTTGTACTTCTAATGAAGCATGGATATATTTAAACAGAATAATTTATTTATTGGCGTAGGTAGTGAAGCAGTAATGGAATTGGAATATTGACCATTTATTTTCCTTTTATATTTGTGACATAATCAAACACAAGCAACAAATCTGTGCCCGACTTTTCCGCAAGTCCATGTTTGAATCTGTCCAAGCAGGTCCCTGTCATAAAACTGAAATTGCAGAAATCAAAGTCACAAATTTCATACTCTTGTGGCAATGTGCATTATCCTCATTGCATAGTCAACCAAAGCCAGTCCTTTTCTGCCCATCTCAATGGGGCTGCCGTTTATTTGTTTCGCTGTTAGCTATTTAATCATAATCATTAGCTTTTGAGTCCTCAAAAGTTGCATCCTTGGCCTCTTCCTCATCTACCTGGTGACCTTTTCCAAAAGAACATGGGTTCAGGTTCCACGTGCAGGCTGGTGACATCCTGCTGTCCACCTTCACCATCTCTCGAATCATCTGCTGCCTCTGTATTTTCACCTTTGGTAATTCAGCAACAATCTGATGATGAAAAGTGACATAGTAAGAGTTAAAATATCACTTTATAGTCAAAGTTGACACAATTTCTAGTGAAACTTCTGTAACAATCGGAAAGAAAAAAGTTGGCATCCTATGTAAAATCTTAAACAAAATTTCTTTTGTAGATAAATATGTTTTTGTGTTACCTACAGTTTAAAGTCTTTTTGTTTTGAAAAGGGATGCCCCTCCATTACTTCCAAGTGATACAACACAAGGATACCGGACTGTTAAAGCGAAGTTGGGTTGTAAAAAGGTCCGACCGTGGAAGTGGATGCCTTTCACCAACCCAGCTAGGAAGGATGGTGCAATGTTTTTCCATTGGCGGCGCCTGGCAGATGAAGGCAAAGACTATCCTTTCGCTAGGTTTAATAAGGTATGACACAGTAATGTTGGCAAAAAAAAAATCACAGACCCTTTTTTTAGGGGAGCAAAAAGATGGAAGGAATTCCAAAAATTACTGGGAGAAAGAAGCAACGGTATAAGACCATAACTTTTCTTCAGATGTTTACCAGATTACCTAGGTTTTTGTTTAAAAATTAGTAAAGGTATGATTTGCTGACTGTTATATTCCAGCTTGCTGTGTGCCTGTCTGGTCTGTAGTATTAAAACAAAATTGAACCACATTGCCACATAGTACTTTGTTAAATTGCGTGTAAGCTATTAGTTGTGCTGCTGCAATTTCACACAAGCTCTTGTGATTTGTAGGTAGCATCAGTAAAGATCATGCGCAGCTGCTACTGACATTTGAGAGATGGTACAAAAATTAGCCTTTCCTTTTGCCTAGCAATCAATGAGGAAATTGGAAAACTGAAGTCTGCAGCAATTCTTCAAATTAATTATATAAATTTATTTTGTTATTAAAAGATTGTAACTAAAAGCAAAATAAATTTGTGATTCTAAAGACAGTTCAGGTGCCCGTATACTCAGAGCAGGAATACCAAATGTATCTACATGATGATGGATGGACCAAAGCAGAAACAGACCATCTCTTCGACCTCTGCAAACGCTTTGACCTCAGGTTCATTGTCATCCATGACCGCTATGACCACCAGCAGTTCAGGGTGAGTAGTGGAAGAAAGAATGAATAAATATAACCTTAGTGAATGCTGGATAATCTGGACAGCTATGAAAATTTGAATGTATTTACTTTTTACTGAGCAAGTACAGTAAAATACCAACATTTCTCTCTGATTTATTTCATAGACACCTCGAGTACCCCTGTCTAGTATTTGGACAAATACTGTCCAAAATGTTCTTGTGAATGATTTATTTAATTACTATGTTTATATTAAGCTACCTAACCTTTGCAATACATGCTATTTCATGACAGAACAGATGGTCAGATGGACCTTCATCAGGGTCCCAGCCAACTCTGCATTAACCATTAGGAGGCATATGAAAATAGTGAATTCAACTTGCTTTCTGATTGTTTTTGATATAAGTATGTTTTGTTTCCTGCTTCCGGGTGGGGAATTACCTCCTTTCCGAGATGCTGACTTGTGTCTGGAACTTGGCGCAAAGATGTAACTTACTGTTCTGTGATATGTGTTGTCTGTACTATCTTGGTATAAAATGATTGAAGTTTTTGTTTATTGAAAAGTCACAAACTTTTAAAATATTTTGGAAGAACTGAAATTTCTACAACTCCCTGAAGTTCAGGCAAAAAGGGTGATTGGACAGCAAACTGCAAACACTGGATTTGAAGTTTAGAATAGAATACAGTGTTCACAGGATTACAACCCTTTTCAGTCCCTTCGGAAAACCCTGAATATTCACTAGCCTGCTCTGGCATGTGAATTAGGAAACATCTTGCAATGTATTTTCCTAATCCATGCCCTAAGCAATGCTCGACATGAGAAATACTTGAGTCAAAAGAAAATAGCCATTTTTGGAAGGAGTTTTTGATCGTTTTTAGTCTGTGGCTCTCAATTAATTCATTCTCTGCCCCACTGATGGTTAGGTAGGCACCCCAACATGCATTGGGGATAACATGGGCATCAATCTGGAATATTCAAATTGGCTTGTTCCTGGAATTTTCCACCAGACCAAGGGCAGTGAAATGGATAAGTTCCCCCTCATCCCAGATTTGCTCTCTGAAAAGGTCTGCTCAGGAATTTCTGGATCCTAATGTTTTGGGAGAAAATTCGTACAGTGTGTTGGAAGGGTAGCATTAAGTATTATAGAATGATGGGGCACAGACTTGACTTCCTAATCTCAGTTGCATTGCTGTAGGAAACACCACACAATGACCATTTGGCTTTATGTTTGACGGGCGAAAAAGGACTTGTGAAAAGGCTTTTTGATACAGCCTAGTAGCTAGCCTAAAATGACATTGAGCTAGGTCTGGTTGTAGATCCTCTATCTTTGCAGTAGTTGATGTTTAGTCAAGAAAATGATGGAAAGGGAAAACGTGGAAGGAAATTGAATATTAACTAGATATTCCAGATATACATTAATATGTATTATTTGACAAGAAAGTGGAATTAAAACCACAGTCTAATCCGGTATGATCTTATTGAATGATGGAGCAGGTTGTAAGGGCTAAATATTCTATTTCTGCTCCTATGCTCCTACGATTAATTTCAGAAGTGCAAGATGAATGTTATGTATAGGATTTTCTTTTTCAGAAAACATATGCTCTTAAATCATTTTAAGCAATTAAGTGTCAACTTAGAGTCAATAGTGATTCTATTTAGAGTCAGATGATCATGGTTCAAGCACAATTTAAAAATCAATAAAACACAGAGGTGCTAACTTTTAGGTGTGTCATGACACTGAGGTCCTGTCTGCTCCCTCAGGTTGGACATAAGATGCTTTGGAGCTATTTGACGAAGAACAGGCAAGTTCTCCCGATGTCCCACTAAAGTTTATCCATTAGCCAACACCACAAAAAGGAAGCAGATTATTTGGCAGCTTATTGCATTGTTGTGTGTGGGATCTTTCTGTGCACAAGTTGAACATCATATTTCCCTCCATTGCAACAAATACTTAAGATCATTGAAATATTTTTAGCTCAAGACACTTGAGAAATACAAGTTCCTTTTTGAATACTTTTTACAGATTTTTAATGTACTTTATAGCTATACATAAGCATTATTTAATTGAGATTGATAAAAGATTGAAATCTGAGAGGCCATCAGAAAAGACACACTTTCAAAAACTGTTCATGATTTTTATTGAATCATAAGTCAACTTCCCTACTCCTCCCTATCCCTGCCAAATTCAATCAAAGCCAATTACGTGATAACATTCCAAGTCAACAGTGCATATACCCCAAATCATATTGTTACAAGTACTAGGGAGAGTACATGCAATGATCTTCTGTTAAACACATATTACTGTGGACAGACAAAGTCTGGAAACCCAAACCGTAAAGTTCAATAATAAATCTATGGCTTACAATTGATACTAATGCAGTTTTAATCGAACAGTTAGCATCTGTTGTAAGCAATTTGTATGGATTCAGCTATTTCTAATTTCTAGCAATGCTCAGTTGTAATATACTAAATCAGCTGAAAAGGAGTTATAGATGACCAAGCTAATTTGTGTTGAGTAACTATGTATTCAGTATTGGTAATAGTACAGCAGGTAGCTGTGTTAATGAGCATTCATGAGATGCAAATAGAATCTGCACCACCTGCCTGCGGGAAGAGCGATCAACGTTTAGGAGAATTGCAGCATGATTTCACACCAGCAAGTTCCTGACTCCTGCCAGATTTTCTGCCCTCACCCACCACCAAGTCCACCCTATATACCAAACAGGCACTTATACTGGGGACAGTTGGTGTATCCATTGTAGCCAGAGTATGATGAATCTAAAACTGCTAATGTTATTCCTTCCCAGTCTTCCAATTTAAATGTTTTATTTTAATTTGCCTTGTTTGGTAGCCATTTTTAGTGGACAAAGCATCTATCATCAG
Source organism: Carcharhinus amblyrhynchos (assembly GCF_965287045.1). Classification (NCBI taxonomy): domain Eukaryota; kingdom Metazoa; phylum Chordata; class Chondrichthyes; order Carcharhiniformes; family Carcharhinidae; genus Carcharhinus; species Carcharhinus amblyrhynchos. The sequence goes on along the minus strand of NC_137332.1, from coordinate 32,149,939 downwards.
AATAGCTTGATATAACCGTTCTATGGTCTATGTCTTTAACGTATATTTCTGTATTTCATTTTGTTCTGTATTTATTAAATACATATCATTAACTGTAAAGGAGGCAACACAATGTGGCCTCTTATATCTCTAATCCATGATTTAAGCCTCCACTCTGAGGTATAATTTATGAAAATATGGCTGTCTTACTGAAAATTGTAGAAGTTGTGAAGTGCCTACTTAATGATGCTGGCAAATGCTAAGGAGCAGCATGCAATGTTATTGAACTGCTCCCATTCCCTAATACTGCAGGTAGCTGGAGATTGAAATTTAGGTGTGACTTTCATCCTTGCCATTTAGTGGCCACTTCTTTTCTATTTCCCAACTCTGGAACTGTAAATCCTGACCCTATTTCTTTGTTCTCTTGCTTACCAATTCCCTAGGAAAGAGATGGTTGGATCAATAGAACTACCAATTTACCTCTTTCCCAAGAATGGATTCTTACCAGACTAGCTAGTAGTCTCACATGAGGTAATAGGTTACTATGGTAATAGTTTTCTTTCCATACAAATTTCTTTTTCAAAGTAGAATAACTGTTCTTCACAAGGTCAACTGTAATAGGCTTGGGTTAATTTATTTTAAGATATTGATTTTTTTTAATATATTGTTGCCTCTGGATTGCCATAAAAATCTTGCGTATACCATATGTCATGAATTTGTTCATAACACACATCTATAGTGCAATTTTATAGCTCTATGCTTGTGCACGTAAACCCAAAAACGCAGTTCAGCATAATGCAGTTTGACTGCAATGCACATAAATTATTTAGAACATAAGAAAATACATCATTTACTTCACTATCTTTCACCACTTATTTCCAAACTCCTTTAATGGGCAGGATTTTCTGCATTTCCTGCCATGTGTTTGGCAGAGGCAGTCTGTCATTGGCTAGTGGAGGGATCTTCCAGTCTTACCACTGTCAACAGGGTTTTCTGTTTTACGTACTCCCTACTACCAGAAAACCCACGGTAGGAGTTCGCTGTCAGTGGGACCAGAAGATCCCACCAGCAGGAACTGCTAGAAAATTCCAGCCACTAAAATTCTGATTCACTGTGCGGAATGCCAGGGGAGACATATTTGCTATTGCATTGCTCTTTTGTTCTACAAGTACATCTCACTGCAAAAATGACAAACAGCAGGCAGTTGCTGTATCCCTCCCATCCTTATTTATATTCTGTAAGTGGCCTTTTTTATTTGTTGATGGAATGCGAGCTTCTGTGTCAAGGCCATCATTTGTTGCCCAACACTAATAGTCTTTGAGAAGGTGATGATGAACCACTTTCTTGAAGTGCTGCAGTCCATAAGGTTTTCACCCAGCAATAATGAAGAAACAGTAGTCTATTTCCAAATCAGGAAGTTATGTGACTTAGGAGAACTTATAGGTGACGGTAAATGCCTGCTGCCCGTGTTTTTCTTGGCAGTTAATATTGTGGGTTTGGAAGGTGCTGTGGAAGGAACCTTGATGAGATGCTGCTGTGCATCTTGTAGACAGTACTAACTGCAGCCACGGTGTCCAGGTTGTAAAGGGAGTGAATGTTTAAGATGGTGGATGGGTTATCAGTAAAGTGGGCAGCTTTACCCTGGATAATATTGAGGTTCTTGAGTGTTGTAACTGCTGTCATCTCAACAAGCAGAGTATTCCATCACATCACTGGCTGTGCTTTGTAATTAATTGGTGGGCCGACCTTGGGTAGTTAATCACCACAGAATACCGACCACCTGAAATGCTCTTGTAGCTGCTGTATTGATGTGCTGATCCAGTTAAGTTTCTGGTCTATGGTGACTCCCAGATGTTGGAAGGTGGGGAATTCAGTGATGCTAATGCTGTTGAATGAAAGGGGGTGGTTATATTCTGTCTTGTCCTGAAATGGGTATTGACCTTTGTGTTGCAGATGTTACATGTCACTTACCAAGCCAAGCTTGCATGTTGTCCAGGTCTTGTGCGTGCGGCATGGACTGCTTTGTGTGGTATCTAGAAGTAGGGAATGCCATCTGGTCCATAATTTATTCTCCACTAGCAGGAAATACTGTTCGGGAAAGACCATTAGGCCTATCACTGCTTGCTCAATTCATGAAATGGATTTTGTGTGCTGCCTCTCCAGCTGCTAATAATGCTAATTTCTGGGTTGTTGGTTTATGCCACATAAGCACTAAATGCACCAAATGTTTATATGAAGTTGCTTATGTTTTTCCTCTAATCTCGCAACTTTATGTTTTACAGAAACGTTCAGTAGAAGATCTAAAAGAACGGTATTATAGTATTTGTGCCAAATTAACAAAGATTCGTGCCCCACCTGGCTCTGATCCCAAACTCTCTGTGTTTGACGCTGGGCACGAGAGACGAAGAAAAGAACAGCTTGAAAGACTGTACAACAGAACACCAGAACAGGTAGGAGTATTTCTGCTCAAAGTAGAAAAAAATCTACCATTGCTGGGACTGACATAGGTAAGAAAGTCTTGAAAATACGAAGCAGATCTGAACTAAAAAGAGGAGTAAATGTTTCAAGTGTCAATTTTTAGAAATAGACTTTTACCTAGTCAAAGTCTGAGTGCACTTGTAACGAATGTGTATGCGTTTCTATTCTGTTAAGATGCTTGCTTAAAAAGCACATTTTACAGATGTCTATCTGTAATACTACATTTAGTTCTGTTCTGACCAAAAATCTCCATTCTCACTGTGGTGATAAGTATTCTAACTCAAAAGGATTATTAGCAGGTTTATTCTAGCTGACATTTCTGTACAGGTGTCCAGTTATACAATAAACACTCCCGGCATTGGTCAAATCAGAGGTGTTTTTGTGTGTGTGCACATGCGTGTGGATTTGGGGGCATGTATAATAGTGCAGAATTAGAAGAGCATTGACCCAAGATGTAGAGTTGAGTGAGATTGCAGAAAAAGTGGAGCAAAGTAATAGAAATTTCTAAATTAGATTTGAAGTTAAACATGGATATAGGAGGATAAAGTAAGCGACTGTGCAAAATAATGTACATGTGTTTTGTTGCTGCACACTGATATACAAAACATAGAAACACGGGAGTAATGAATTGTCCCGGAGCGCAGAAATGATCAGAGATAAATCAATTATTTCTGGTTAAACAATGCTTTAGAGAGGGCAGTGCAGAATAATATTTTTGAGTCTTCCAAGTAGCTGTTGGATAGTTTGAATTACAAATTTTCTTTTGATGGTGATTAGGAGCACTGACAAAGGCCAAGATCATCTAAAGTATTCAATTTTTGCGCTGTTAGACAGAATTAAGTGTGACAGTTGCTCTTATCCTTGGATTAGGAAGCCAGAGTTAATGCTCTTGATCATAAATATAATTGGGTAATTGTTGCGTGAGGACAAGGTTTTGCTCATTTATGATTATTTCTGTAATGGTCCACCAGTACCTGCTGTTCAAGTGAACATGAAGAATAGTCATGTGTAAGTTATCATAGAGGAGTTGTTGATTATGGAACTCTAAGCCTATTTCCAGGGAGGAGATAATAAGATTACATTTAAGTATGTGTGTGTGTGTGTGTTAGAAAAATCCGTGTGAAAATGAGTGCCACCTTTTCTCACATTCCAACAAACTAGAGAGAAGAATGACCACAGTTGTTCTGTGGGGTGTTATGCATCTTTCCCACTAGGTGTCAGCATTGTTTGCTGTAACATTTAGCTGTCTTTTGCTTAAAGGTGACTGAAGAGGAGTACTTGATACAAGAATTGAGAAAAATTGAAATGAGAAAAAAAGAAAGAGAAAAGAAAACACAAGATTTGCAGAAACTGATCACGGCTGCAGACAATACTACAGAAATGCGTCGAGCTGAACGCAAGGCAGCAAAAAAGAAACTGCCACAGAAAAAAGAAACAGAAAAGCCAGTAAGTGTCTGCGTATGTGTCGGATTTTTTTGTTTTGAAAGAACTTGCCATAATAGAATATTTGGGCATTTTATATTGCGCTTCTTTGGGCTTATAACTTTCTTGTGCCAGTATAAACCTGTTTCAACTGGGAAAAAATGTAAAGCGAAAGGAATTAAATTGAAATCCTTGTGCTTTTTAACGCAGTTGTTTAAACCTGATACTGATCTGCTTCTGCTCGTGTCTACTTTTAATACACCTAGTCCACTGGCATGGTTCCAGGTAATTCAGTGGCATTTAATGACTTCAGACAGGATTGCTACAAGTCTAAGTGACAGATTCATTGCTCTTATGTTTAAAATTACAGCACTACTTTCAACATTGTTGCTTTGGTCAGTATTGAATGCCTGAATCACAACACCACTGCGATTTTAGGACTCAAATGAAGCACACGTCCTGTAATTTTGCTATAATGCATCAAGTTCATGGCCAATCTAGTCCGATATCTTGATATGTAGACCAGCAGACATCTAAGTGAGCAGAATAAAAAGCTCACTTAACCTGTCATCAGCAGAGAGAGGATGGCATCATGAAGGCAGATTCTAACCATGACAATTGTGTCGGGTGCTGATTTCTATGTCCAGCCATCAACAGAATGCAGACCTGACAGGATCAGATAGAGCCTTCAAATCCTGAGAGATGGCATTGTAAAGCTTTTGAAAGCTGATTGCCATCATTCTCTCAAAGCTAGCCCCATGCCATTTTATGACCAGTCATCAAAACTGGTTCAGATGCCTCTGTGTCAGTGAGTACAACTGCAGATGTTCATGATTGGTTAACGTGGCAATTGTTTCAAATCATTCTTGGTCCTTCATGCCAGAACTACAAGTGTCTCTGCATTTTAAGCAGTCAGAAATTTCAGGCCCTAAGTCTATTGTATCTCAACTTTAGAACATGATTAACTTCAGAAGTAAATTCAAGTTCTAACATTTTTAATTAACAGTAAATCACTGTATCACAAAATCATATCTCCAGATTATGTTTTTTGTTTCTTCTGCAATTGTATTACCACTACAGTTAATCTTACTAAAAAAAAATCTGTTTATGATTTTATATCCCAAATGCTTTTTTATGGGCTGAAGGAAGAATTGTCAGCTGAGTCAGATGAAAGAGAAGTATCTAATAATCGCAATGATAATCTATTGATTAAACTGTCTAGGGACAAGAAATTAGCAGCTTTACAATGTAACAACTGACCAACCCCTTACTTGCACTTCGTTGTTGCTGACTGTTCACCACCTATCACTTGAGCTGCTGGCTTCCAATATCCATTGATGTTTTTAGGCATTTAGACATCACCAACAGCGGAAATCAGAATTTCAACTTTATATAGACTGAGTATCCAAAATAAAGCTAAGTTGTGGATGTGGTCTTTCTTGATTTTCACAAGAGGTTATTGCAGAAGGTAAGGGGGCATGGAGTTGGGGGTAGGGTGTTAGAGTGGATAGAGATTGGTTGTCAAATAGGAGGCAGAGAGTGGGGGTTAATGGGTGCTATTCGGATTGGCGGTTGATGACTAGTGGAGTGCCCCAGGGGTCGGTGCTGGGGCCTCAGCTATTTACCATTTATATAGATGATCTGGAGGAGGGAACCGAGTGTATGGTGTCGAAATTTGCTGATGACACCAAGATTGGGGGAACGGCAAATTGCGTGGAGGGTGTGGAGAGTCTGCAGAAGGATCTAGATAGGCTGGGCGAATGGGCCAGGAAATGGCAAATGGAATTTAATGTTGGCAAGTGCGAGGTGGTCCACTTTGGTAGGAATAATGGTAGGAAGGACTATTACTTACGGGGCGAAAAACTGCAGCAGGCGACGGTGCAGAGGGACCTCGGGGTCCTTGTGCATGAGTCGCAAAAACCCAGCCTGCAGGTGCAGCAGGTGGTCAGGAAGGCGAATGGGATGCTGGCCTTCATAGCGAGGGGGATTGAATATAAAAGTAGGGAGGTCTTGCTGCGGCTGTATAGGGCATTGGTGAGGCCGCAGCTGGAGTGCTGTGTGCAGTTTTGGGCGCTGTACTTACGCAAGGATATTTTGGCCTTGGAGGGAGTGCAGAGGAGGTTTACTAGGCTGATACCGGAGTTGAGGAGGTTGAGCTATGAGGAGAGGCTGAATAAACTAGGCTTGTACTCGTTAGAGTTTAGAAGAATGAGGGGAGATCTCATTGAGACGTATAAGATGATGAATGGGATGGATAGGATAGAGGTAGAGAGACTCTTCCCGCTCAGAAAGGACAGTAGAACTAGGGGGCACAGCCTCAAAATAAAGGGGCGGTTTAGAACGGAGTTGAGGAAGAACTTCTTCACTCAAAGGGTGGTGAATCTCTGGAATTCTCTGCCCGTTGAGGTGGTGGAGGCTGCCTCGCTAAATATTTTTAAGACGCGGGTTGATGGGTTTTTGATAAGCGAGGGGATTAAGGGTTATGGGGAGAGGGCGGGAATGTGGAGCTGAGCCACGACAGATCAGCCATGATCTTATTGAATGGCGGGGCAGGCTCGAAGGGCTGGATGGCCTACTCCTGCTCCTATTTCTTATGTTCTTATGTTGTCTAAGGTCCATCATTAGGTTTGCAAGCTGTCTGCAGCAAAGGTGTCATTGTCATTTTGTATGCTTGGCCCGATCCAGAATGCTGGCACTTGGCACATCATAGTGGTTTACAGCATGGAAACAGGCTCTTTGGCCCAACTTGTTCATGATGCACTGTTATTGCCATTAAGCTTGTCTTAATTGCCCACATTTGGCCCATATCCCTCTAAACTCGTCTTACCCATGTAATTAAGTGCTTTTTAAAAGACAAAATTATACCCGCCTCTACTACTGCCTCTGGCAGCTTGTTCCAGACACCACCACCTGAGTGAAAAAGAATTGTCCCCCTGGACGCTTTTGCATCTCTCCTCTCTTGCCTTAAACCTATGTCCTATAGTTCCCTTTGGGAAAATATGTTGACTATCTACCTTATCTATGCCCTTATATACCTTATCTATTCAACTAAAGTTCTGTAATAAGTAAAGTTAAATATTTTCGTACTTACATTTGCTGCTCTGCAACATCTGTTATTTCTCAACTTGAAAATTGTATCAACATTTGGAATAAATGCACTGAGTTTATCTTGAGCATTTAATTCAGGTTTTTGTCACAAGCTGGAGCATTGTTTAGACTTTTTATTCAGAATGGAGAATACTTGATTGCAACTAGTACTTATAAAACTTCTGATCCATTAAAGTGCAGCTTTTTTTAAAGAATAAACTGAGGCATGACATGGCCCATTGATTTTACTTGAAATAGTTAATAGATTCCTAGTCCATAGAAGGTAAAACTGTCTATGAGCATCCATATATTGCATATAATGTTATGATGGCACTGACATGATGTTACATTTCTACTTTAGAGTTGTAATGCAGAACTAACTCTGGAAATGGGTTGTACAAAAGTAGATAAGCATTCTCAAGTTCTGCACTGTTTCAATGCTACACTGAAAATCATGCAAGTCATTTCCCATAGATTACGGCTAGCTGCAAGTGTTTTGGTAACCTAGGGATTTTGGACTCTGCTTGTAATAAAGAAAATCTTTCTTTTATTTACTATGAAGATTTCTATAAGATAGGGTTTAATTGTATTTGACACCCCCTATGTCATGCAGCGTATAGCATTTTAACATGAGACAAACAATTAACACACACTGCTGCACTTTTTTGTAGGCCTGAATATAATTGTTACCAGTGACTTTTGTGGCTAGCTAATCAAAAACTAATTAGTGATTGCTGTATTGACTAGAAGTTTCAATTGACTGTGTGTATAATATTTTTTCTGTTGCATCTGTAACCAAAAGATAATTAACTGCTATGCTTATAAACCCTGAGGAGAGAAGTGAAATACTTTGTTATGTAGAAGTATTTTTTGCGTTTAATTAATACCTACAGATTAGTCTTAACTTCCTAGCTTTGACTGTCCTGTCTTACCATATGGAGTGCGATCCAGAATTGGTTTTCCTTATATCCACACAATTTCCTAGTTGTCATGCGTCTGTATCAACATATTCTGCCTGCTCCTGTTTTACAGGCTGTACCAGAGACAGCAGGCATCAAATTTCCAGACTTCAAATCTGCAGGTGTCACATTACGAAGTCAAAGGGTAAGATTTTTAAAAAATTATTTAATTTTTGTTTTGAGGGGGAATAAATGTGAGCTTGGTATCATGTTTTAGTGTTTTGGTGTTGAGAATTCATATGATTAGCTTATTGGATTTGTTTAAATACTTGGCTTCCATCCTTAAACCACGTTCAGATTTTCAGAGGATAGTTATTTTGCTGCTTAAAATGATTGTTAATTTATCAAAATTTATTACTTACCATAAATTTAAAAGGCAGATTTTCAATGTATCAAAATGTTTTCCCCGAAAGACCAAAATCAATAGGTAGGTCATTACATGTCCCAGTAATCCACTATATTGAGAAGAACCTGGTCTCAGGCTTTCATCAGGCATTGTTTATTGTCCATTTTGTTTGGTGTCTGTTCTATCCATTGATACAGTGGTAAAGTAGGAACAAAAACAAACACTGATAGTTGAAATTTTAAACAGTTTCTTGAGCATTTTTTCTAGACTCATAAAGTTGAGATGCAATAATTTAAGTGAGACAAGATACCCTATTGACGCAGGAAAGAGTAATGTAAATCAGACAGAGCCAGTCAGAGAGCACATCCATAACAGAACCTTTTTCTCTACTTCACACATCTAAATCTTGTCCAAATATGCATAGGCGTTGACAAAACAAAGAATAACTTTCTATAATCTCAGAATGGTGTCAGTCAGTCAATGCACACACTCTACTTGCACGTGGTAAAATAGAACCCCCGTTGAACTAATCCATTTGTGACTCTTGAAGCTTAGCCAAACATTCATAGTGAGCCAATCCATGTCTGGCCATCTCTGTTGATTATGAATGCTTCACTGGTCTCCAAATCTTACAAATGGATTAGCTCACCAGAGATTCCATTTTGATAGATGGAAGTGGAGTGTTTGCTTTGGTCATTTGATAGCTTTGGGGTGATCAAAAGTTTTAACTTGTTCTGTTTCTCAATATCTGTATGTTTATTTGGACTGGGGCAAGGTCACAGAGAACTGAGACGAGCCTTCTAACGAGTCTCTACACTTGTTCACCTCCTCGACTATTGTTGATCTGTTTCTGGAGTCCGCAGGCCTGACTTGATCCCACCCCTATCTGCTCAGAGCAAAAATTGTGTGTGATGGACACTTTATATCGAGGCATGTCTGCCAAGCTAGAAAATTTGAGCTACTCGCCTTGATGGTGACAGTCCAGCCCAATGTCTCCTGTGGTGGAAAGATGCAGTGATCCAGATGCTTTGATATGATAATGTGTTTCATTGAAAGATTAGCCCCAGTTCAAGATATAAGCCATTTATTATGCAGTCAGTAGTACAGCTGTGGCAATTCTGACTCATAGGTAGAAGAAAGACTTGAATACGGCACTCAGTGTTAAAATGGGCGGCATGGGCTTATGGGGCTGAAGGGCCTGTTTCCTGTGCTGTGCTGTTCTTCGTAAATCTTTGTAAATTGCTCTTAAATTGAGATGATGATTTTCTGACACCTATGGAGGAAAGTCTTGGACTATTGATAAGTGCAAACCAAGTACCTTGGTGAAATTTCAACAGCTTTAATTGGTCCTGTATGGACACCTCCATGATCTCAATCTTGAAGTGGTTTGAAATCACGAACAACCATCTGGCCTCACCAATTCACAGTTTGAAATGTCAATGGAAACAAAGAATAGTGAAGAAATGAGTTGGATTGAAAAGGTACAAAACATTCAGAGTCAAATGTAGTTAAAAATGTAAACTTTGTTAGAAAATATAGCTTCTGACCTTTCCTTAAAAAGCTCGTTTGAGCAGAACAAACACCAGGGCTCATCCATCACCATGCATCCATTTTGTGTGTCCAGTATATTTAATACACTGCAGAGATTTCTAGCAAAATACATTTTTCAAAAACAGTTGCTATGATAGAAACTTTAATATTTAATTGCAATTTCTGGGGTCAAATTTGGGGAATGATTTAGTAGCCCAGGAATTAAAAAAAACACTGAAACATCACTTGATTTGCACCTCCGGAGGCAAAAGCAGTGATTATCCAAGGCTCCACTTTGTTCATGTTACGGGTGAGGTCCCATGAAAGATCATAAAATTCAGCGTGATTTTGTTTTAAAAGTGGCCCAATAGTCTCAAATCAGTCTTGCTTCAATTCACCCATCGATAATCAAACATATGGACCTTGAGGCAAGATTTTCAAACAAGTTGACCAGATTGAGGCAAGTGGAACACAATAATCACAGTTGATGTAACTGCTTCTGGCATCCTTTTTTTTTAGTTTTTTTGTGATCAAGGCCAACTTTCTGGTTGGACTCTGTCACTAACCTGGTCTTAACAAATACTATGTTAAGCGAGGAGGATAGAATAGCGATATACTAGCGAGGGGGATAGAATGTAAAAGCAGGGAGGTCTTGTTGCAACTGTACAGGGTACTGGTGAGGCCGCAGCTGGAGTACTGTGTACAGTTTTGGTCGCCACACCTGCGGAAGGATAAATTGGCCTTGGAGGGAGTGCAGAGGAGGTTCACAAGGCTGATACCGGAGATGAGGGGGTTGGACTATGAAGACAGACTAAACAAACTGGGTCTGTACTCGTTGGGAGTTTAGAAGGATTTGGGGGGGGGATCTTATAGAGACATATAAGATAATGAAGGGGATGGATAGGGTAGAGGTAGAGGGATTCTTCCCGCTTAGAAAGGATAGCAGGACTAGAGGACACAGCCTTAGGATAAGGGGAGGGCTTTAGATCAGAGTTGAGGAGGAACTTCTTCACTCAAAGGGTGGTGAATCTCTAGAATTCTCTGCCCGTTGAAGTGGTGGAGGCTGCCTTGCTAAATATATTTAAGTCATGGGTAGATAGGTGTCTGATAGACAGGGGAATTAAGGGTTATGGGGAGAAAGCGGGAAAGTGGAACTGATCCTCTTCAGATCAGCCATGATCTTATTGAATGGCGGGGCAGGCTCGAAGGGCTAGATGGCCTACTCCTGCTCCTATTTCTTATGTTCTTATGTTTTTTCATTCTAATCTTGGCACTGTTGGGGCCAGGGGGGTAATGAGGGAATATTGTACAGTGAATTCGTTAGAGGTAACCAGTCAGCATTTGACCATGAAACATGATTGATTACAGTGCGGCTGTCCTAGTGTTCAGTTCCTTTCTCTTTTTCCTAAAGTAAACTGACATCTTACTGATATCCTTAAAGTGCATTACCTAACTGCTTGAAACATAATGGCAGGGTGGAAGCTGTTAGTGAGGCATGTAAACTGTGACTATCAAAGGCTCAGTTTGATGGTCATGTGTTAGAAAAGTCAGCCCTCCAATCTTGTGCATCTGATTTGTTGTGAGGGGGGGAAAGGGTCTGTTCTCTTCGCGCTGATGAAATTATTGGATTCAATTGTCATGAAATTATAATTGACATCAATTCTGACAATGTTTGAATGGTTGTCTTGGTAATCCAACAAAAAAAGTTCCTTTTTAAACTAAAGTTGTTCCATGCCTCAATGATGTGCAGGACTAATTTATTAAAAGCTGCATAGTACCAACAGTCAAAATGTATTTTAATTTGCTATCATTACCAACATTTTATGATTTATATCACCGACATAAAACTCATCTGAAAATTCACCCATGTCAGTTTATTTGTCTTCAAGACCGATGAGTGTAGATTGGACTGTATGCAAAATTTATTTCATCAAAATGAAGAGTATATTACTCAAGTACTTTTAATAATACATTAGCTCTTATAGGTTAACATGTTGCAATTTGTTTACTGAGATGACTTTAAAGAAATGATCATCCAGTTGAAATATCAAATATTCCGAGGAATGATTCTCAAAAGGACGCCGTAAATAACCAAAGTTTTTGTTCTGAATTTAAAATTTTTCTCAGGTTCTTTAAATTTTATTTTTCAAGCTACCCAGTTATGACCTTTCTCATTATTTAAGGGAATTTTTGATTTCCCCCTTTTTTTCTCGATTAGCAATGATCAAACTAGCATGTTATAAACATTGGTATATGTGGGCCACAAAAGTAAATATGTGTTTGCTGCAGAAAGATTATTTTTGTTAGTGATAGAGAGTAATTGTCATGGAAGAATGATTATAGTTAAGTTTCCTAATCCAGCCCCAAGTGCTGGCATACATGAACTGATCTTGAACTTGTTCTAGCAACCAAAGTTGCTCAGAAATTATTAATGAATTATATGACCCTTTCTGCTTGAATTGTCAGATGACCGCATTATCTGTACAGATTTTTCTCAAAATATACATTAATCATAAAATTTGTAAAAGTATATTCCAAAGAATTTAAAATTAAGAATAACAGCACAATGGTACTTTACTTTTCTCCAAACAGCATGTTGGTTAATCTCTTTCCCTGCTGCAGTCACTTTGGAAAGGGAAGTATAACTGTGGCTCATGAGATTTAAAAATCTTATAGCATTTCAGACTTTTTAAAATTGAGCAGCTCCCTGTCTCTTGGATCCTGGCAGATTGCCTGTTTCTGAGAGTTTCAAAGGTACCTTTGAAGGCCATCCCCATGGCAAGCTGAATCACATGGACCATGTATTCAAGTAGAAATGTTGATTAGCTATTGTTGAAATTCCAATTCTCCTTTTATCTTCAAAGTAAATAGACAGTTTAAAGCATTACTGCTAACAACTTGACATTCCCAACATCTTCCTGGGATTTTGGAAACTGGCAGACTAACCAGATACTGCTGCCAGTGTCTCCTCCCTTCCATTTTTAACATAAGAACATAAGAAATAGGAGCAGGAGTAGGCCATCTCGCCCTTCGAGCCTGCCCCGCCATTCAATAAGATCATGGCTGATCTGTCGTGGCTCAGTTCCACATTCCTGCCCTCTTCCCATAACCCTTAATCCCCTCGCTTAGCAAAAACCCATCAACCCGCGTCTTAAAAATATTTAGCGAGGCAGCCTCCACCACTTCAACGGGCAGAGAATTCCAGAGGTTCACCACCCTTTGAGTGAAGAAGTTCCTCCTCAACTCTGTTCTAAACCGCCCCCTCTTTATCTTGAGGCTGTGTCCCCTAGTCCTACTGTCCTTTCTGAGCAGGAAGAGTCTCTCCATCTCTATCCTATCCATCCCATTCATCATGTCACCCAACATATTGTGGGCAGAATTCGAAAAAGGTTTCAACTCTCAAGTTCCAAAATATAGCAAAGTTATAAAACCTCAGATTTGTAAGTGTAAATAATGCTAGCTGTGGAATCTAAAATCATTAACTTGCTATATAAGTTGAATACGCATCTGAAACAGGATTTTTTTAAAGATGTAAATCAGTAGTGACAGTGGTATTTTTTAACATATAATGTATAAAATGAATCACTCGTAAAATGTCATGCAGTGTTAGTGACTATGGTAAATCAGTCATCGCTTTGAAAATCAAAGGCATTAATGTCGCTGCTTCAGATTACTTTTTAATGTGTATCTGTTTTTGTTTCTTTCGAAGCTATATTTTTGAGATATTTCAGTTCCATTACAATGACAAATTCTCCGTTTGTTGCCTAAACCAGCAGTTTTGCAGTTATATTGAAGAAGCAAAAGAATTCAGAAGTTTATTTTAAACTGCCCTGGCTTTGTTGTTTGGTGCAATTCAATTAGATTTTAACCATGGCCGGTGAATGCTGTGACAAAGGACTTGTTGAATATTCAGTCCAGTAAAAATGCTGGAAAATGGTTGTCTTGACTGTCTGTATTGTGGCTAAAATGTAACATATAATTCATATAGCCATGTTATATTTCAAAACTTGTCTTGTATAATTAACCTGGTAACTATGCATTCTTATGTGCTCTGAATATTCTAATAATATGTCCTATTATTTATTTCTTAATACATGTGACATTCTGATTAATATATTTGGTACCTAATAGACGTCCAAATTACAAGCTACCACAAAACCAAATTTGAATTGAAAGGGGGAAATTGCTAACTCAAACCAGTACTGGTATTTGGCGAGTATTTTGTTTTCTGATTTGTACCCTTGTATATTTTCATACTTGTGTGATTATGTCAATTACTGCCTACACCCAATTTCTACTGTTGAAGCCACTGAAAGTTATTTTGGGTGCTAATTGTGCATTAGCAAATCACCCTTTCATGCCTGGTGGTTTTAAGGAGAATTCTAAATGAGGAGAGCGAGGTGTAATGGTTTGTGGGGGGAATTCTGAAGGTTTGAAGGCTGCCAATAGTAGGACAAAAGAGGATGAGATGTACAAGAGGATAGAGTCAGGAATGGAAAATTCTTGGCAAAGTGTGGGGTGGGATCACCAGAAAGCTGGAGGTAGGTAAAAATGAGGCTTTGAAGGAATTTAAGCTCAAGGGTAAGAATTTTAGGTTGGAGGAGTTGTAAGACAGGAGCCAATGTAAAGCAGCAAGAACTTCAATGTGGTGTTAACAGGACTGTGTGAAGATACAAGCAACAAGAGTGTTAGGTAAACTGGACTTTGCGAAACTTGGAGGATTATACTCCATCCTGAAAACAATAGTAGAATCTGGACTTGCCAAAGATATGTATGAAAGTTTAGGCATCAGTTATGTTGAGATAGGGTAGAATTAATGTCATCTTGCAGTCTTAGAAATAGATGATCTTTGTATAATAGAGAAAATATAGGTTGAAAGTTCTGCTTGTAGTCAAGTCACCCCAATAGTTGGGATCCATTAACTTAAGCAGCTGCATAAAACCTTCAAAAGTAGCTTGAGATGGGTTATTGGGAATTAGATGGAATAGGGTCAAGGACGATAACTTTCTCAGTGTTGAACTAGAGGAAACCATACATTCCAATGCGCTTATACATCAATTAGCTATGTAAGTACATTCAATGAATTTACACAAATTAGCAACATTCTGATTTGCAACTAAGAAGATAAAGGATTAAAAACGAAATTGGATTGAATCTTAAATGATTGAACGAACTCGAGTCTCATGTGGCTGACCAAAATAGTCGTGTTTAACTCTGGTAGAAATACTACTGCACTGATAGTGGAAGGTAGAGTTTGTGCAATTCTCATGTACCTCTTAGTACCAAAGGTCTTCCCTGACTCCTTGGTTAAAAACAGATGCATAGAGTAATCTGAAAAAGTTTGGCAAAGGAGAATACAAATGCAATGGCAGGGGAAATTATGAAATAAGGCTGAAACTAAATGCTTCATTTAAAAACAAAATGGGATATTTTTCACTTCACTCCTGATGCGTATTAGGAACATATTAAGAAACTCTAATTTTCCTCCCCATCTGTTCATTTTAATGGATCTACAATGATGGTGGTGTGTAATTTCCCAATATGCATTTCTGGCCTATGTTGAAAGGGACTGTCTCCACTTAAATACAGGGGGCAAAGCATTTCCATGTGCTTCTTTTTGTTAACCAAATGAAATTGTGGGTTACTCAGTTTTACCAAGGTTAGAATGGAAAAAGCAAAAAGGTAGCAAGTAAAAGACCGATATTCTGATCTTTAATTAGTCATGTGTCTGAATAGTTGGCAAGATATTAACAGTTTTAAAAAAAAATCAGTTTGCACTCATGCGTAATTATCTACATGCAACCTGATTTGAAATCTCTTTTCCTAAATAAAGACCCATCATATTTCCTGAGCTTCCTCCTTCATGCATTAATGTTATGACTGTGAATCGCTCCATTATTAGACTGGATTTAAAAGTATTTGCTAGGATTAAAATAACTATATTTTTGAATGGGGGAAAAAAAAAAGCAATTTTAAAGGAAACCTTTGGTTATTTGCCAGGTGAACAACCTCAGTGCTTGTATTTCATTATTTCAGCAAGCCAGTATTAATGAACCTGCTGTTGGATTGTTACTTTCTCTTGTTTTCTGTATTTAGATGAAACTGCCTAGCTCAGTTGGACAGAAAAAAATCAAAGCCATTGAACAGATGCTGACAGAGTTAGGAGTTGGTAAGCAAAGAAATGGATATCCTGATTATTTTATCGATTACATTTTGCTATAAATGTGCAGATTGATCACTCTATCACTATGAATTTTGAACAATATATTACCAAGGAAATTGTCTCAATGACTCTTTAACGTATAGAGACGGAACACTGAAACAAATTAACGCGCTTTGAGATATTTTCCAAAAATAAGAAATCAAACTGTTTATGCTCAACACTTTTGAAGCTGCAGTAATCTTTTTGACATCAAAAAGGGCTTGGGTGAAATTTAAAATGATAAGCAATTTATGTTCTCACAACTGGAATCTGGATTAAATACACTGCAGATTGATTGGGTGAAAGTCTTGTCTCTGTTCCTTTTTGGGTCCTATGTAAAACCAGCACAGATGATGTCAATTCAGTTTCTAGTGGCCATGGATTAACAGCACCAAACTCTGGATAATTTGACAATTCAGTCACAAAAATGTAAGCAATTAGAGAATTAAACACTAATAAAGTAGCAGATCTTGTAAGATTAGGATTATGTCGCTATTTTGGGTGTATATAGCATTTTTCATATCCTTAACATATACCAGAACATTTTCTAACTAATGTATTGCGTTCCTGGTGCAGATGTCATATTGGCAAACACAGTTGCCAATTTGCATACAGAAAGCATCCCACATCAACTGAATGAATGCATCATTTGAAGGAACTTCCTTGTTTTTTTTTGAGTAGTTGTATTGGGATATTTTAAGTCCATTCAAAACATGACCTCTTCAATTTAGCAGTCCTTCAACATTACTTTGAAGTATTAGACTGGATTATGAGCTCAGAGTTGCCCTGTATCTTGTATTAAAGCTGATACAATGTTCAGAAATGTTCTGAAAATGTTTGTGCAAGAGCATGTTTTAAATAATTGCGGACTGTTTGAAGCATGAGTGCAGGATCATATAGTCAAAGATCTGTTGTTTATTATGCAATTGCAATGTACAGAATAATTATTCATATGATCTTGAGAGCAATCACTAGTGACACTTGCATCTTTGAGGTGTTCCACAGATAAATCTTCAATTTCTAAAATATATTAAAAATCTGATAACATCCTTTTATCTCAAGAGAGTCTTCACTAATAAGTGGCTTATATGCTTGATTAAAATGCTTCAGACTATGACCTCTTGCATTTAATCTGCAGGTCAGGCTTATTTGCTGCTAAATTACATAATTTTTAATTGTAGAATATGTTTTGAGAAAAATATGACGGAGAAAAGATAATTTAGTAATTTTTTCAAAGCTTTCAACACCAAAGGTTAATATGGACATACTAACAAAATACAGCACTCTATTGGTTGTGTCATAAGAAATGAAGACATGTAAAATCCATTGCTCGTTCTGAATGATAGAAAGTTGGTACTGACAGGTTTATTCATTAAGCAATTTAATTAGCAGGCAGAAGTTCTGACAACTTGACTTAACTGCTTGCAGGTCTTTGGAACTTTTTAACAAGTCATGGATATTTGTGTAACTCTGTTTTGCATTTGAAATAATCTGAACTGTTTGAAGTGTTTTAATAGTTTTAGAAAATTTAGAGGAACCTTGATGATTTCTTTCCCTTCTAAAGGAAGTCCAGGTAGACTAAACCACTGCAGTAATACAAAAACAAACTCACGTAGCATCACTTTAGTGATGCTAGATCATGTTGTTGAGGAATGATAAATCTAATGATTCTTTAATAATGTTAGTATTGGGAAGAAGCTGATGTGTCAAAGACACTGCTACACTCAAGATAAGTCAACTGAGGAGAAATAATACTGGAGTTATAGATGACTTTCAGTTTGGTATGGCTGCTGTTCTGAGGGATAATGCTGCTTGCAGTGGATCTGTATTAAGATATTCATAAGAGTATTGTAAATTTGTTATCGAGCATTAAACTCCCTTGCTCTTTCCAGTCTTACGACAACCTTTTCACTGATGTCTTCAACTATATTTAAGTGGATGGTTACTGTTTTAAAGTTCATGAAAATATTTACCCAATTTGGTTGTTGATGAATTGCAGATTTGAATCCAATGCCCACCGAAGAGATTGTACACATGTTCAATGAACTCCGTAGTGACCTGGTGCTATTGTATGAACTGAAGCAGGCTTATGCCAATTGTGAATATGAGCTTCAGATGCTACGGCATCGATACGAGGCGTTGGCAAAAGCGGGGACAAACAGCTTGGCATCAGAAGGTTTTGGCATTGATGGACAAATGGGAATTGTGGGAACCAGTTCTGAAGAACTTAAGGGGGAAGGAAAAGATCAATTCATTGATGTTGTTGGAGCTGCACCTCTCACACCAAACTCGGTAAGCACTGATTGGAAATATCCAGCAAATTTTTGATTTGTACTGGCAAGTAATGATTCCTATAGAAATTACAAATCGCAATACATGAATACTATAATACTTTAATTTTATTAAATCAGGATTTCTAACTCAAGTGCATTATTAGGTTCATCTTTAGGTAAGATCTTTATAAAACTATATTTTAAAGGTATTATACATTCTGTTTATTCAAATGTGATTTGTGTAATTATGATAAATATTTGAACACAGTTTTTAATGTTAATGCATATTATTACTGACAATCTGTCTTTTCAATTATGAGTTACCATTCTTCACAAATATCTGCTGCACATTATTTTGTTCAATTTCAGCAATGTCTGATCAATATTTACTAACCAGGTGTTAGACAAAGGAAGATCTATCCTGTGAATAGACCAGAGCTATCATGCTGTGTCAAAAAACCAATATGTTACTTCAGAACAATCACTACCACTGCACTTAAGACTCATGATAATGCTTGATACCATGAGGTGGTTGTCCACAAATGGCACATTTACTTAGCTGATACCAGTTTGTTCCAACATGAACGTACAGACAGGAGGCCATTGAACTTGCTCAGACAATTCAATGTATTTTCATTTCTCCTAACCTTTTACATTATTGTAAATCAGAAATCTATCAATCTCTACCCTAAATATACTCAATGACAGAGCCTCCACAGTCCTCTGGGGTAGGGTTTCCAAAGATTTGAAACCTTCTGTAACGGAACTTCTCATCTTGGTTCCCCCCTTTTTTTGACATTGTCTCCTAGTTCTAAACTTACCAACTAAGGGAAACATCTTACCTGCATCTCCCCCTGTCCATTTCTTTAAGTATTTTGTAGGTTTCAAAGTGAATACCTCTTGTTCTTCAAAACTCTAGAGAACATAGGCTCAGTTTGCCCAATTTCTCATCATAAGACTGTCCTGCCATCCCTGGAAATAGACTAGTGAACATTTGTTGCACTTCCTCTATAGCAATAATATCCTTTGAGGTAAGGGGACAAAAACCGCACGCAGTACTTCAGGTGCAGTCTAACCAAGCTTATACAATCGAAACAACATCTCACTACCCCTCATTCAAATCAATTATATACAAGAATAATACCTGGGCTTAAACAATTAAGTTATAAGGATAGGTTGCATAAACCTGGTCTGTTATTTCCTTGAACTTACATGTTTAGAGGTGATTTTCTTGAGTATTTAAAATTATAAAATGATTCAATAGATAAAGAAAAACTGATACCTCCAGTGGTGGAATTCAAAATATATTAAAATTAGAACTAGGCCATTCAGGAGTAAAATCAGGCAGCAGATTTTCACACAGGGTCTTGGAAATGTGAAATTCTCTCCTCCAAACAGAATCCATACTGGATTTTGAGTCAGTTGAAATTTTCAAGATTGGTATTAATAGATTTTTTTAGGGAAAAGTATTGTGGAATGTGGGGCAAAGGTAGGGAGCTGAGGTACAGATTAACCATGATTTAACTGAACAGCAAATCAGACTTGATGGATGGAATGGCTCACTCCTGTTCCTATGTTCCCACGCCAAAAAGAAAAGCAAGATAACCATTGAAGTCGGAATAACATGACTTGTAATATGTTCTCATGTGGTGCCAAAGTGCAAAGAACGGGAGTTCAGTTTAAGTTGTAAATTTTGCTGAAATCTGATTTTAAAAAAAATAGAAATTTTAGCACAAAGATCATTACTATTCATGAACAAAACTTAAATGCCCAATATCCCTGAGAGTGTGATAGAGTTTGCATATTGCTTCCTTAGAGTGAGTAGACAATTATGCAGCACAAAATGAAATTTGGGTGATTCTAAATGTCTGGATAACTGAATTGCCTTGGAATGTTGTAATATGGTTTTTGTGTGCAAGGAGCAAAAGTTGAACATTAGTTGCTAACTAGACATTAAAGAGACTGCTTGGTTTCCACCTTCATCATCCTCGCCACCCCCCAGTGACAGTCTTAGTTCTGTTTGTGTGTGTGTGTGTGTGTGTATGTCCTAACAAATACGTGCAGAACGTATTTGGTGGCCCTAGAATTTCAGGTATGTAAGGGTAGAGTTTCTGATTTGTACTCAATTCGCATTTCTAATGAGGAATGCAATCAAAATTGTGCTCAGTTTGAAAAGTGTTTTTTCTTCTCCACACCTGCCCCCCACGCCCCCCCCCCCCAACAAGATTCTACTCAAATCCATTTCCATGTCACCAAATGCAAAATCTGCCACAACCACCACAATTGGACTGCATTATAAAACATAAGGCTTTTATTAAACTTCTGTTTTAATTTTTTTATCTACTTAAAAGTGGCAACAGCTTAAAACAGATCTATCACAGAAAAATAAACACTTACATCACTTGTGAATAAGACTTTTGAATGATGATAAATTGCATTTAAGAAAAAAAGCTATCTTCTAGTTGGATTGAGGTACAGTAGCCAGTTTGCTAGTAAATTCAAAAGAAATCAATCAAAAACACCTATTGATGTCCTTGTTCCCCAAAGCTCCAGCTTAATTTCTGGAACTTTCTCAAAGACCTGCAAATGAGCACATTTGCAGAAACTCCCAATGGTGATTAATTCACCTTGGAGATGTGGCCAGTTTATGGAGCCTGCTACTGCTGTGGTGGTTTTAAAACTCATGCAAAAGATTTGAGAAACTCAGTTTTGTAATCTTTTGCTCTTGCACTGCTGATTTTGGTTGAATTGTGTGCAGGGGAATAACAGGCACAATCAGTTGGAAATTTCAGGGTGTAGAAATCATGTTTAATCTTCATTGAACTTAAAGTTTATTTATTAGTTACAAATAAGGCTTACATTAACAAGGCAATGAAGTTACTATGAAATTCCCCCTAGTCACCACAGTCCGTTACTTGTTCGGGTCAACGCGCCTAATCTAACTGACATTCTAGAAATTGTTAAAGTTGTCTTTGTGCTGGTCATTTTCTGGTTACTCCGGTATTTGATAAACAAAAATTATCTACTGTTATATAAGATAGTTTGTCTATTAAACTAATTATGCCTTTTTTGTTAAATGTTCTATTAACTAAATAGGAACTAGTAAAACATGACTTCCATTTCCTACATGGGGAGCAAAGGTTTGATCAACCACCAGTGGAGTACCTTTTGTTTTCCTACAACTCCACTTGGCTTAAAAATAACAATTACAGCATTTGTTTAAAAAAAAATTCTGGGTGTTGAATGAAACAACTTATCCATGAAATTAGCCATTTTGTGAGAGAAGCATCTCCAAAAATATTCCTGTACGTTTCCTTGCATTGTGCTCGGTCACCTGAACCTGAGCTGCCCTGTATTCTTTGAGCTTGTGTTATGTATCTTTGGCTTGTCTGAATGAATTAATTCAACTAGGTATTGGATGATAACTCCTTGACTGCATCATTGTCGCTTGGATGGACTGTAATTCCCAAAATGCAGCTTAGGATGCTATCTTCTAATGAAGAGAACTTGGATCCTGTCAAGTTGCATTGGGCCTTTCAAATGCTCTTTCGTACTTGTAATATCTCTAATCCATCCAGAGATTCATTTTTTTAACTTAAAAGGTGGAATTAAAGTGTACTTCGCAATGCTGAAAGGTGTAGCACGTAATGTGACAAAATCTAAATTTTACAAGGATTGTACCCAAAGATCTTTACATGAAACCAATTTGTACCTTCATTTCTTAATCACCTTCAGTCAATTTCTGTCCCATCATTCTTAAAATTACACTGTTTCCCCTTTACAATAAAAGTGATTGATGAATATAATTGCACAACTGTGTCTCCAGTGCACTGTATGTCTTTACGTGACTGAAAGAGCAAATTCAGATCTGTTTTTGAGCTTTTGGCTTTCTTTGAAACATTTCACTAGCTTTTGTCAAATTTCTAAGTTGACATGTGCTGCCATAGAAAAGGTTCAAAAACTAGCATTGATTCAGTATGCTGTCCTGCTTCAATGAGCTGTTCTGTGGAGTGTTAACAAGTTTGTGTTTGTAATTTGTTATACAGGAGAGCTTTAAGATCTTGAAAAAGTTCAGAATGAAAGCCAAAAATTAAGTCCGAGTTGCTAATTAATTGCACACTTAACAATGGTGTTGGCAGATAACATGCGGGTGTCAAAGCACCCAAAGATTATAGAAAATGCAAGCTTTTTTCGGAGGGAAATATAAATTTTAAAAGTTGCAAAGACCAGATCTTTTCAGAAAGATTGCATTCCTTTCACCAGCTGTAACAACTTCTGCTATTGCCAACTGTTGTTCACCACAGAATGGAGTAACTTCTGTTCCTTGTCTGTCACTTTTGCTAACTATTTTCAAAAGTGTCAAATTCAACTTAACTCCATCTTATGTGATTCATTGAAGAGAACCAGTACTGGGTCAGAATTACTCTTTAGCAAGACATTTAATGTGTACTGTGTTTGTTGGTAATCTTTGCTAGGTGCACTGAGAAGATTTCCTCTAATTAGTTTGCAACCAGTGCAAAACAGTCATACATGTTTTCTCAAAATTGCCCTGTTATCTTTCATGATTTGGACACTTCCTCCTCCTCTAGTGAAACCATATGTGCATTGAGACTGGTTGGGACTGCACATTACATCTGATTCAAATATAAAGTTTTAAAGTTATATCTTTTGATATAGTTAAAGAATATTAATGGATCACTATGATATACTTTTTTTAATCAATCAGTATAAAATCTGACAGAATGTCAGTTTTGAAAATTTGGGAATAGAGGTTTCCTGCAGGGCATTTTCTATGGTGTACAAAATAGTTAGAATGTTAAATACAGTTCTGACCTTTACTGGCTGATTAAACAATGAGGATGGCATTAGATTAGAATAAGACTGAAGGTCAAACCAATTCACTGTACAACCATTTTAGAGTGCTTTTAAAATTGTTTTTAACATTACCTCCCCGCCCCCCCCGCCATGTAATTTTGCTAGTACTTTGAAAACACAAGAATTAACCTAATCGTGGTAGCATGGTAATTCCTTAACTGTTTGAGAACTGAAGGTGCTTTTGCAGCATTTTGAAATGCCATATTTAGGACTTTACTCCTCTTTGTGAATGGCTGGAGAATTGATTTGCATTGGTGTAGCCCAGAAGGAAAGATCTGTTGAGCTTGGATCAATATCTGTACATTCATAATTGAGCTTTCTTTATGGATGGGAGAAAGGGGATGGTAACTGATGCTTAACATGTTACTTACATTGAGAATGGCACAAGTAGAAATCACCAAGTTGTTCCATCCCAACTGTACCACTGTCTGACCAGGGAAATTTGAACTTTGCGCGTTTAAACTCACCATTATCAAATTGCTGATTAGAGGATGTCTGACAGACTAGTGAGGTCTTCGAGAGGTGCATGAAGATAAAAAATCTCAAAACCCTTTCAAACTATAGTCCCATCTCCAATGTTTCTTCCCTTGTCCAAAGTCCTTAAAGGTTTTAGCACCTTCCATATTCATGCCCATTGCTCCTGCAACCGCATGCTGAATCTCACTATCAGATTTCCACCGCTTCCACAGCACTAAAATCAAAATTACAAATGCTATCCTGTGTGCCGGTCTATGGTAAACTACCCTTCCTCATCCTTCCTAACCTGTCTGTATTTTTGGCACAGTTGATCATACCATTATCCTCTTTTACGTCATCCAACTGAGTGGGACTGGCCTTGCCTGGTTATATTCCTGTCGTAGCCAGACAAACTTCTTCAATGGCATTTTTTTTTCTTACTCCCATATTGTTGCCTCTAGAGACCCACAAGCCTCTCAGCAATATTATCGGAGAATACATTAAATTTCAGTGTACGCTGGTGACACTCCAATCCACCACCACCTCTCCCAACCCCTGCATTGCATCTGACTCAGCACACTACTTGTCTGATGTCCAGTATTTGGTAGTAAGAACATATGAAATAGGAGCAGAATAGGCTACACTTGGCATTGTTCCAGCGTATAATAAAATTGTGATTGATCTGATCTTGGCCTCAGCTCTACTTTTGTGCCAGTTCCCCATAACTTTTGACTCCCCTTTAGTTCAAAAATCTATACATCTCAACCTCTATATCCAATGATTCAGTCTCCATGGGGCAGAGAATTCCAAAAATTCACTACCCTGAGAAGAAAAATTCATCCTCCTCTCCCTTATTCTGAAATAGTGCCCCCTATTTCAAGACTGCCCATGAGGGGAAACATAGCCTCAGCATCTACCATGTTGAACCTTCTCATGCCTAGAGTTTTTTTCTAAACTCTTGAGGCTTGCTGACCTATCATTTTCTGCTCTTTGCCCTCCTCTTTTCTTGAATAGGTGCATTACATTTGCAATGCTCTAATCACCTCGGATTTTTTTTAGAACCAAGGGAATTTAAAAAAAATTACAACCCTTGCATCCACTATCTGCAGTTACTACTTCTAACTCAATGGACATCAGATCCATGGGATTTGTTAACCTTTAATCGCATTAGTTTGCCTAATATTTTTTTAATGATAAATGTGTTAAATATTTCCATCCCTTTTTGACCCCCCCCCCCACCCGTCCCCCAATCGATCTTTCTTTCTTTCTACTATTATTGGGATGCTTTGTGTGCCCTATTGTGAAGGCAGGTATAAAGTATTTGTTGAATGTCGTGTTATTTCCCTGTGTCGTCCTTTAAGGGACCAACTTTTACTTCAGCAGCTCTTTTCCTTTTCATATACTCGTCGAAACTCTATCTGTTTCTATAATTATTTTTTCTCCTGATCTCTTTTTTCCCTGTTTTCTTTGGTCTGGGAAAGCTTTAAAAGCTGGGAAGCTATGCTGTATGGTGAAATCAGCAACAAAAATCCATGTTGTGAATGCTCATCTTGTTACTCAAATACTGAAATCTTGCAGTATATGGTGCAGTTACTAGCATTTCCAAGGAGGCTAAGGTCATGAAATAAAATCCTTCTGGGGAGAAATATTAATTGCAACAGTGCAGTGAGTGATCTTTTTGACTGTTTAAGGTGTCAGCAGATGTGATACTCTAGATGAAATGCAAACAAGCTCATGATAACTGTCATGCATCCCAGATGAATTGACACTTGAATTGAGATTTCCTTTAATTATCATTTAAGTCCACAGTCACATTCTCACCTTCATTGTTTGATCCACACCAGCAATCCAATTAGTCCATGCCTTTGTTATTCAACATGTCAATGTGAAAGGAGATCTTCAACTTTTGTAGAAAATAGTGATTTGTATAGTATTATCGTCGTTTTACAAGCATAGAGTCTGGCTGTTTTTAAGATCACAAATTTCTAGCTGCTATCTAAATTTCAAGAGTTAATCTGGAGTTGTCGCTGACCTTGCAAATGGTTTGAAACATGCTATCTTACATCCTGATTTTTGATTTTACAGAGGAAGCGAAGAGAATCTGCATCCAGCTGTTCTTCAGTAAAGAAATTGAAGAAACCCTGAACTGATATGAAAGACTAGGAAGTGGACAAAATGTGGTTAAACGGATCTTTCACCACATAGCAGCTATGCTCCTGCATTTTATTCAGAAAAGACCACCGAAACTCCAGGAAATCAGGAGCAACGAGCACTGTTGATAAATTATGTGGCAGTGGTTAGGAAGTAACAAATGCAGTGTCCATCATATGAAACAAAAACTGCTAAGCCATTTCCTGTTGAAGTTGTACCCTAACTGACCCAAAACTTCACTAATGAGGCACATTTAGTCATGAAAAGGATCACAGTGCTTTTAATATTTGTATAATTAAGCTTTCTTTGTAGGGTTTTGTTCTCTTTGGTACAGGGCATTGAAACTGTCAGTGAGTGAAGACCACTCGCATATTACAGTTTTTGATTGTGAAGAATGAAAGGTGTGGTCAGGCTACAAGGAAGTGTTCAAAAGAAATTGCAAACATTTTATTGTAGTGCAGAAAATATCAACAGAGAATAAAGGATTTTTTAAAAATTGTGGTGCCTCACGATTATTTGAAGTTGGTGCTAGAATTTCCTATTAAGTACGTAATTATGTTTAGGGTAATACTGGATGGAATTCTATACACATCTGGTGCACTTATTCTGGAGCAATTTTTGTAACATTTTTATCAAGTTTATTCCGTTAGTCACTGTACCTAACACACTAATTCCGTCATGTTTCTCCATTGCTCTTGGTTTTCAAGAGGCTACTAACCTCCCACGTTTGTTTCCAGAATAAGTGATACGTAATTACATTTAATCGTGTAAAAGTGTTTAAACTTGTGGGATTCCTGTAATAAAACAGGAAATGCTGCAAAAACTCAACAGGTCTGGCAGCATTTGTGGAGAGAGAAAGAGATAACATTTTGAGTCAATATGACTCTTCTTTCCTTAGAATTGAAGAGAGGTAGAAATGTTATGGGACAAGCATAGAGTCTGGCTGACTGCTTTGTGGAACATTTTGCTCAGTCAGCAAACATGACTCTGACCTACAGTCCTGTCAAGTTGAAGTTACAATTCACCATTTTCCTGTCATGCTCACATTTGCATCCTCGGCTTGCTCAATATTCCACAAACCCAGTGCAGTCTTGATTTGACATTGAATTCAACAACTTCAGATTGTGAACTCTGTCCTTCATTTAGATTTTTCTTCCAACCCCTCCTCCTCCTCTTTTTCCCCCTACTGCCCAACCAAACCAAGGGCCAGACTGTAACTTGTTCTTGTGTTTGGAATTCAGAAAGAACTGACCCTTGTTCAGCTATTAACACATCTTGCTGATTTTTTGCAAAAGATGTACTTTATTTGTAAAATACCTTAAAGAACATTATGAACGTTTTAAAGTGACTATCACAAAGTGCAATAATATTCAGGTTTTCTACATATAGCATGTTGTATTCTTGAGATGCTTCAAACAGTCAAAGAAACATTACGGACATTTCAGAATGATCATTACACATGATACAAAGTTATTTAACTTGTCTACATAAATCAGGTTGCACTCTGAAGTGCTTCAATCCATGTAATAATGTTCACGGTATAAATTCAATGCAATCCATACAGCCCGAGGGGTAGTATATAATTCCCCTCCCCTCATTAACTATGGCTGAAAGATCTTAGGCAGTTACCTTCCCCCATTGTGCCTGTGCAGTGACTGCCCCAAGCTTTACTGCATCCCTCAGCATGCTTTTTATATCACTATTAACATCTGCCTTCGTCTTTAGCACAATCCTTTACTCCCTTTATCTTATGCCCGTGACATCTTGTCATTTATGTCTTGTTTTGTTTTGCTCATCTGCTTATCACTTATTCCTGCTTTTCCCAATGCCTTTGCTTGCTTTACCTCTGCTGACCAAGTGCCCTTTTTTTTGGAAACCAACCATTTAAAAGCAGTCACTGTGCTTGTAGAATATTTTAATCTGCTTGGAGAAATAAAGTAACTGTTGGGATAGGGAGGTGATGGGGAAACAATATAGGGGAGGGGAATGATGAAGGGATGATGGAGAGGGGAAAATGATGGAGAGGGTGGTGGTGAATGAGTGGAGCTCAGGCATAATATAGGGTGATTTTGTCCTAACCTTATATTCCCCAGGAAACTGAATTGTTCTGCCTTGTTCAGGATGTTCCTGGGATCAACATTGGGTTGCTACATCTGCAATGTAGTACTGTTGTCGGTAATGTATATATTCATGTTTATTTTGAATAATACGTATTGTACAAATTGGCACACAATCATAATTTTCAAATCTGATATCACAATGTTATAATTCTATGTAATAAAAATGAAGTTTGAATTATTTAATTGACTGGTAATCAGATATGCAACATGTGGAATACAATAGCACTTCCTTAGACTCTGAGAGCAATGCAGGAGATCTGCTTGTTTCATGTTTTACAGATAACTAACTAGAATCCATTTCTTATTAAATTGACTTTATGGTTTTTGGGACTATAAAAGAAATTCAAAGTATATCCACCAAGAATCCAGCTGTGACAAGTATTGGTTAACTAGATGTCTAAATTTAAACGCACAATGAACACAGATTCAGGCAATGACATTAGAGTCAGGGCAGCAGTTCCACAGGTGGGTAAAATGACGTGTTAACCTCTGTCTACAAAAATTGCCAGCAGCAATGTTAAGAACCAGCTGTTGAATATTTCTGTCAAGGCCTGGACTAAAAGCCAGCAGTTGTGGAGCTGTTCCAATCATTACCCAGCTGTACAGTTTCCATTTTTGTGGAATTATTTGCACAAATGTGTTTTCACTAAAAAAAAAGTTGATTACTAATATTTCAATCAGGGATTCATGTGTTTTTGTATAAAACTGTAAAGCAATGAGCTATTCGTTAATACAACATACAACAAAGAGGCAGACCAATAAGGAAGTGTAGGTAGAGGATCATGCATATTAAATGTTTAATTTTTGGCATAATGAAACTGGAAATTTGTCTTAATTAGTGTTTTTTTTAATTTTGGAAAGGATTTTCAAAAAATCTTGCATTTGTTTCCTTAATCCCACTTTTGTTAAAGTACATTATAAAACCAGAGAATCCTTACAGTGCAGAAAGTGGCATCTGTCCCATCGAGTTTGCATCAATTCTCCAAAAGAGCATCCCACCCAGGCCCTCCCCTCTGCCCCCCATCTCTGCCCTAAGTCAGTGCATTTACCATGGCTAATAAACGACCTAATCTGACATCTTTGGGAGGAAGCCCACAGAGACATGGAAAGAACGTGCAAATAGACTTTATCTAGAAAGGTTTATGGTTACATACCTTTGTTAGCATGTTGCTGCTCTCACCCGTATGGTAGTAATGATTGTTGTCTCTGCTCCAACACCTTACTCTACAGTAGAGAAGCTGGATCAGTCTGCGATGTCGGTAGGGTGAGGTGGCTGCGGCAGGGGATGCTGATAGACCTAGACTTCTTTGAACGGTGCAGAATGAACATTTTGCTACTCTGAATTTTAGTGTTTAAATGATTTCTTGCAGGTTGTTTTTGCTCTGAATTAGTGTTATTTTGCATTGTCGTTATCAGTTTTATTTTCCAATGAATTGTAACTGATGAATAATAAATTCCATAGCTTACAGTTTGGTGTTGGGCAGAGAAAAAGTTTGAATCTTGCCACTGGAAGGTGCTATAGTACAAGAACTTTCATATGTTGCATATTATAGTAATGTTTGCAATGGGGAATCTGATTTAATGGAATAATTATGATGTTTTAATTTTATAATTATGCCTAACAGTTTGAAAATCTTGTGTGGTTTAAGTTTTGTCAAAATTAGTTAATCCGTTGCTACCTATGGATAGTTGGTTAACTGATTTTATCCATACCATTCCTCACATCTGATGAGCCTGTGATATCAGTCTATTATAACATATGAAAAGGAAAGCAACTTGAACCAATAACATTTTTCTAGCACTGTCGATCGCAACGTGCAAGTTATCTTGGAAGGATTTTTGGATGTTTCAAAGAACACGAGCCAACTTGTATGTCAAGTAGAAAACGTGAACAGTCGATGTGGGTGAGATGTGAAAAAAAACTAATTCATATTAAATGAATGCAGCGTGGTTTATTGAATTAATTACCTTTTAATCACTAAGTGTTTTAAAACTGCCAAATTCATTGGCCAGGATTTTCCATAGCAGGACCTGCTGCTGGAGATTAAAGTCTATTGACTGTCAGTTGGGTCGAATGATCCCAGTGGCAGGCGGGATCAAAAAATCCCACCCATTGCTTACCATTGATTCAAACATGGACAAAAGAGCTGAATGCCAAAGGTGAGGTGACAGTGACTGCCCTTGACATCAACATTTGATGAAATATGGCACCAAAGAGCCTTAGCAAAACTGGAATCAGTGGGAATTGAGGAAAACTATCATCCGGTGGGAGTCATACCTGGCACAAAAGAAGATGATTGTGGTGACTGAAGGTCGAACATCTCAGCTTTAGGACATCACTGCATTAGTTCCTCGGAGTAATGTTCTAGGCACAACCAAATGCAGCAAGAAATGGACACAATGCAGGCTTAGGCTGACAAGTGCCAGACAATGACCATCTCCAACAAGCAAGGATCTAACCTTTGCCTCTTAACATTCAATGACATTACTGTTGCCAAGTTCATCCACTATCAATATCCTGGCGGTTACCATCGGCCAGAAACTGAACTAGACTAGCTATATAGCTACTGTGGCTACCAGAGCAGGTTGAAGGTGAGGAATCCTGTGGTAAGTAACTCGCCTGACTCCCAAAGCCTGTCCACAAGGCACAAGTCAGGAGCATAATAAAATATGCTTGACTTGCCTGGATGAGTGCAGCACCAACAATACTCATGAAGCTTGACACCATGAAGGACAAGCAGCCCATTTGATTGCTACTCCTTTGACAAACATTCAAATCTTTCATCGCCGATGAACAAAGGCAGTTGTGTGCATCATCTACAAGATGCACTGCAGGAACTCACCAAAGTTCCATCAGCAGCACCTTCCAAACTCATGACCACTACCATCTAGAAGGACAAGAATTGCAGATACCTAGGAACATCACCACTGAAGGTTCCCCTCCAAGTTGCTCACCATTCCCAACTTGCTATTTTACTGTCACTGGATCAAAATCCTGGAACTCCCTAATAGCACTGGGTGTACTTACACCTCAGGGACTGGTTCAAGAAGACAGCTCCTCACCACCTTCTCAAGGGCAACTAGGGATGGGCAGTAAATGCTGATCTTGCAACACCCACATCTCATAAATGAATAAAAGAATCATTCCTCCACCTTAAATTAACTTCCTCTTCATCCATTGTACTAGATTTTTTGAATGAGCCAATGACACTTGGTAGCATCCCACTATTTATAATGAAATAACACAAAACATTAAATGGAGCCTCATGCATATTTCTGCTCCTTGTGAAGGTTTTTTTCCATCCATCAATCATCCACCTATTCCATTGGTGAACATGATCTTTGAATGGTTTATTGAGGCATGCATCCAAAGGTTGATCTACAAACATTAGACCCACTGGCATAACTGCAATCCAAATGTTGAGCTACAAACATTAGACCAACTGGCATAAATGCAATGTGGGTGTTATTTCTCTGCAGGCACCTCTTGATCTCATCAGTTATATGGGATCTGAACATTAGTAAGCTTCATTTTTCACATAGGCCTGGACATGGTCACGCATTATTGATCCATAACTTTGTCCCAACCTAATCCATACAACTTAGTCAGGCACAAAACCTTCTGTAGGGAATTTGGTTTGGTTTTATGTTTGGAAAATTTGCATAGGCTTTCACCTTGTTCTATCAGCTTGTAAGCTAGTAACATTGAGAAACGTGTCTTCCCACATCCTGTCATTTTCACTCAAACTGTTTTCAAACTTTTCCATTCCATCATTTGGCTGCTGGCATATCAAAATTCATGGGTGTTTCATCCATGTTGCTGATGTAACTTGATGGATACATGTATTTTTGTGACTGTCTGTTGATGAACTGTTGGCATTTGGTAATTTCGGCTTTGAGATCTTTTGGTAGTCTGAACATTCATGGTCTTCTGTCACAATACCAGACTGCTTTATTTCATAAAGATGTTGGTCTACAGATTTACTGGTGATTATATTTTAAACGCCCAGGCATTTTTGCAACCAGACCATATCACTGTTTTATCTTATGCACTAACTTGCAGTACAAGATGAGTAAAATGTGTATTTCTAATGTGAAAATTGAGGCCAACACCAGTACTAGTATATAATTTGGCAATGGAAAAGTGGGTTCGCTTGTACATCAAGTATGTGCAAAAGAATGAATTTTAGGCTGGATAAATGTGATGGCCTTGTACTCTGGGGTGACTTAACTGTGATTATGGTAATTTTTTCAAGATTTTGAATGTTTCGACATTAGTTCTAAGTAAAGGCTGGATTAGCTATTGGTCGGGTTTGCTTTTAGTAGAATGCAGATTTGAATTTCCCCAGTTGTCATGACAAACCAACCGTCAGACATGCAAAATCATCTGGGATTCCACAATGCTAATTCTGTCTATTTAGAACTTGATAGAATTTGTCTTGTGTAGCTTCTTCTGGTTTTGTGAAAATGACCTTGGAAAATTTTGCCACCAAGCTATAATGAAGAATCTTCAGTTCAGAAGATAAACTTGGTTTAAACTGTAACTGACATAAAACTGTCTCCTGTTATACACTTGATTTCAGATTAAACATTTGTAATTTACAACTGTTTTACACAAATGTCCCTAGTGAAATCATTAGTAATTATAAGTAAGATTTTCTTTCGAGCACTTGTTTTGCAATCTCCAAGGAGCATCGGGGACGTTCCACCCAGTAGAGGCTTCTCTCTGCTTTGACACGGATTTTCCATTCGTTTGTAATATTCCTGAATCTTCTGGAGCTGAAATCCTCTCAGTTTTCTGCCTTTTGCTGCAATTAGCAAACTAATGCAGCTAGCAACAAAAATGAAAAATTTCAGGCCTTAAATTCTGAGCGGAAGAACATTGAAATCTCTCCTTGTCTGACATATCAATGGTTGGTATTCTGCCAAAATGAATTTTGAGCTTTTCTAAGGATCTGGAAATTTTGGGATATTGCATTTAAGTAACTATCCCTTTAAATTTCTGCTAAAGTGTGATTTTTGTCACCCCCACCCTTTTTCAATTAGGCTTCCTCCCTGTACAAGGCAGGCAGCTCTGAATTATTATGCAAATCAGCTGACCCTGTAAAATTGAAAGCAGTCAGCACTCTGCAGTAAGTTAGCTTTCCACAAGTAACTAGGCATTTAAGCCTACAGTTATCCTGGAATGCAAAATTGTTCCTGACTACAAAGAAAAGCAGCTTAAAAAAAACTCCTTAGCCCTGCAGTTATGCTTTGGACAATTTCTTAGATGTATACAACCTATAATACAAAAGAACACCATCAGTAGGATGAGCTGAGCTGAGCTGAACTGAACATAGAATCCCCTACAGTGTAGAAAGAGGGAAATCGGCCCATCGCGTCTGCACTGACTCTGAAAGAGCATCCCACTCAGGCTCTCCCCTCTGCCCTACCTCCAGAACAATAGGCTTTCGGTGCATGGAAAGCAACTGCTGCACTCTAGGCTGCGATACGATCAACTGGGCATGATTAAGGTGGATGGGGATTTTTGGTGAGAGAGCAGCTATTAGTAAAGTTTGTGGCCTGTTATATGATTTTATAATGTTATATGTGGGTTTCCTCTTCTACATAAGCAAGGGATCACCGCGCTACTGAATCTGCCTACAGAAGACCAAAAAGCTGTCCTCCCATCTGCAAGTATTTGACCTTTCCATAACATATAAGAAACGTTTTGGGAAGGTGGTGGCGTAGTGATATTGTCACAGAACTAGTAATCCAGAGACCAGGTTAATATTCTAAGGACCCCAGTTCAAATCCCAACCACGGCAGATGGTAAAATTTGAATTCAATAAACATTTGGAATTAAAAGCATAAAGATGACCACGCAACCATTGCCAATTATTGTAAAAACCCATTTCATTCACTAATGTCCTTTTAGGGAAGGAACTCTACCATCCTTACCTGATCTGGCAGCACTGATGTATCAGGAGAGATTCAGTTGGTTAGGATTGTATTCGCTGGGGTTCAGAAGAATGAGGGGGAATCTCATAAAAACCTATAAAATTCTAACAGGACTAGCCAGGGAAGATACAAGAAAGATGTTCCCAATGGTGGGGATATCCAGAACCAAGGGTCACAGTCTCAAGATGGACAGAGGCGAGGAGGAATTTCTTCCAGGGAGTGGTCAGCCAATGGAATTTGCTAAGAAGGAAGTAGTTGAGGCTAAAACATTGAATGTTTTTAAGAAGCAGTCAGAAATAGCCCTTTAAATAAAGGGAATCAAAGGACATGAGGAGAAGGCAGAATCAGGCTATTGAGTTGGATGATCAGCAGGCTTGAACGGCCGAATGACCCCTCCTACTCCTATTATCTATGTCTAGTCTGGCTTATATGTGACTCGAGACCCACAGCAATGTAACTGGCTCTTTAATGTTCTCTGGAATGCCCTCAGTTCAAGGGCAATTAGGGATGGGCAATAAATGCTGGCCCAGTCAGAGATGTCCTTTTCCTGTGAACGAATGTTTTTTTTAAAATCATAATTCTGGTGCACCAACAGCAAAAATAATGATTTTAACCAGCATTTAACTTTATGTATCATGATAGAATTAATAATTAATACAAAGAAACTGAAAACTAACTGCATTCGCAGAAGAATATTCTAGTTCATTTCTGATAGATTTTAGTGCTATGTTTGGTCAGTTTGTCTAAAAACAGCTTTCTTACTGAGGAGCCCATTTATTTGATTTGATGTGAATGTTCTCGGTGATTTATTCAAATTCATTTTAATTGGCGGTTGTTTTTGAGTCTCTTCTTCCAAATCTATTTATTACTTACTTAAAATCTGCTTGTCCTTCGCCTGTAAGTATTTATCACATAGCCTTTTGAGATAAATGAACAGGGCATTCAAGAAGAGTGCTGAGATAGTGAGGCCAAGTTGCTTCTGTAAATGGTAGGAAAAAGAAAAATGACTTTGCCAAGATAGTAGTCACAAACTATTTTTCTGTCACAAGCAGTTAATGTAACAACCATGGTAAAACATGTCATGCTACTGTTGTTTCCTTATTTTGTAAAACTTATTTTCTGTAGGCATGGGGAAAAGCCAATATCTGAAAAAAATCCAAATATGGGTTGTTGGTTCATATCTGGACCTGACCCTAAAAATAGTAAATCCATTGGTGGTCCATTTTCCAAAATTCTTTGGACTCTGGAATAGTTCCTACAGATTGGAGGGTAGCTAATGAAGCCTGACATTTAAAAAGGGAGATAGAAAACAGGGAACTATAGACCAGTTGTTAGAGTCCATTATCAAGGATTTCATAGCACAGCATTTGGAAAGCAATGGTATAATTAGACAAAGTCAGCATGGATTTACAAAAGAGAAATCATTCCTTGAGGATGTAACTAATAAAGTTGATGAGGGAGAACCAGTAGACTTTTGATAAGGTCTCAAATAGTAGATTACTATGTAAAGTTAAAGCACACATGATTGTGGATAGCTGGTTAGCAGACAGGAAGCCAAGAATGGGAATAAATGGGTCTTTTTCTGATTGGCAGGCAGTGACTATTAGGGTACTGCAGGAATCTGTGTTGGGGCTCCAACTGTTCACATTGTATGTTAATGATTTGGTCAAAGGAACTAAATGAAGTATCTCCACATTTGCAGATGATACAAATTTGGGTGGAAAGGTGAGCTGTGAGGAGGATGCTGAGATGCTTCAGTGTGATTTGGACAGGCTGAGTGTGTGGGGCATATGCATGACAGATGCAGTATAATGTTGATAAATGTGAGGTTATCCACTTTAGTAGCAATATCAGGAAGGCAGGTTATTATTTGAATGGGTGTAAATTGCAGAGGTGGATACCCAGCAAAATCTTGGTATCCTTGTGCAGGTCACTGAAAATAAGTGCATATGTATCGCAGGCAGCAAAGAAGGCAAATGCTGTGTTGGCCTTCACAGCAAGAGGATTTAAGTTAGGAATAGGAATGCTTTACTGTAATTGTACTAGGCATTGCTTAGGCCACATCTGGAGTATTGTGAGCAGTTTTGGAGGAAGGATGTCCTTGCAATAGAGGGAGTACAGCAAAGGTTTTCCAGGTTGATTCCAGGGATGGCTGGTCTGTCATATGAGGAAAGACTAAATTGGTTAGGATTATATTCACTGGAGTTTAGAAGAGAGGGGGATCTCATAAAAACTTATAAAATTTTAACAGGGTTAAACAGGGTAGATGGTAGGGAGTTAGAAAGAGGAGTTATAGTTTGACAATAAAGGGTATATGTTTTAGGACTGAGGTGAGGAGAAATTTCTTTACCCAGAGAGTGGTGAATTCTGGAATTCACTGCCACAGAAAGTAGTTGAGGCCAAAATAATAACATAAGAAATAGGAGCAAGAGTAGGCCATCTAGCCCTTCGAGCCTGCCCCATCATTCAATAAGATCATGGTTGATCTTAAGTGGATCAGTTCTACGTTCCCGCTTTCTCCCCATAACCCTTAATTCCCTTGTCTCTCAGAAATCTATCTACCTGTGATTTAAATACATTCAACGAGGTAGCCTCCACCACTTCAATGGGCAGAGAATTCCAGAGATTCACCACCCTTTGAGTGAAGAAGTTCCTCTACAACTCCATTCTGAACTACCCCCCCTGCCCACCCCCTTATTCTGAGGCTGTGCCCTCTAGTTCTGTTTTCTTTTCTAAGCAGAAAGAATCTCTACCTCTACCCTATCTAGCCCCTTCATTATCTTGTAAGTCTCTACAAGATCCCCCCTCAGCCTTCTAAATTCCAACAAGCACAGGCCTAGTCTATTTAATCTCTCCTCATAAGCTAACCCCCTCATCTCCGGTATCAACTTGGTGAACCTTCTCTGTACTCCCTCCAAGGCCAATATATCCTTACGCAAATAAGGGGACTAAAATTGCACACAGTACTCCAGTTGCGGCTTCACCAGTGCCTTATACAGTTGCAGCAAAATGTTGTGTGATTTTGAGAAGTAATTAGATATAACCCTTTGGGTTAAAGGGTTCAAGGGATTTGGGGAGAAGGCAGAATCAGAGTATTGAATTTGATGATCAACCATGATCATAATGAATGGTGGAGGAGGCTTAAAGGGCTGAGTGGCCTACACCTGCTTCTATTTTCTATGTGTGTCTCTATGAACGCAATGGATTGCACCTGGATGAAAGGACAAGTAAAAACAGCCCCAAAAAAGAAAATACTGGAAAAACTCAGCAGGTCTGCAACATTTTGAGTCCAATATGTCTCTTCTTCGGAACTGGGTGCATGAGTTGAGGGTCAGCTTACGTGAGGAGTCTGAAACAGAGCAGCTTAAAATGTTGAGAATGAATGAAGTTAAAGAAACCCAAAAGCTTTATATGTGTCTGTACCAGCCCAAAGGATTCATTTGTGGGCCAATAATAGCAGCCACTGTAAAGTGTATGGCAACTCGAGGTCTCTGCAGCAGGTCTCCCATTACACATCCTTTGTGCAGTGGGAATATCTTATGAATGCTCAAAGTTCAGCAGGCTCCCATGTTTGGTTACAGCACATTGAGGGATCTGACAGAGCCAATGCACATCTTAAATGAAATTCATTGGTGTCCAGAGGTTGAGTCCCACACTGAACAGTGTGAGATACAGAATTAAAGAACCACAGAATCCCCACTGAGCAGAAAGAGGCCACTTGGCCCATCAAGTCTGCACCAATACTCTGAAAGAGCATGTTACCCAGGGTCTCTTACGTTCTCAAATTTCAAGCAAAAGTGGTTAACTAATCATTTCTGCAGAAACCAGCATCATTTATTTGGAACGTGAGTAAAGGAAGCAGCATGGATGAAAGAACTTTTGTTTTTTCAATGTTTGCAATGTACCAATAGCACAATAATAGATTTTTTCCTATGTTTTGAAGTGCATTTTGGGGAGAAAATGAAGTGATTTTTATTACAGGCAAGTTGGTTTTAAAATTACTCAGATGCAATATTTCAAGATGGAATTGTATAATAGAAGAACATATTGGGAACATCAACTTGCTAAGACCACACCTGCAGAACTTGGAATTCCTACTCCAATTGAAGAGAATTACATCAACTTGCTTTTGGTTAAAAGGGCCGAATTTTGCAAGGGCCTCTAACCAATCTGAAATATGGGACTGGTACTGCTGGTTGTTGGTGAAGTCACCGCTGTCCTTAACTGTGGCTTATTCCTTCGTTAGTGTTTTGTTTTATCATATCTTCACATTCAAACTGTTTTTCCCTTTGGAAATAGTGGAAGAAGTGGTGGAAGAATTCCTGAGCTGATTACCAACTCGTTGAACTGTGATAATGCTTCTTCCATTACTAACAAGTCCTGATGTTGAATGCTGAGATATCAGCTAATGGATTGCCTGGATATAAATCAGCAGGTGGCAAATGCTTCAGCCATCAAATTTCCTCTAAATTTACACAGCTGTCCGTTATTTATACATAAGTATGAATATGTGTGTTTTTTTTATTCATTTATGGGATCTGGGCAGCAGTGGCTAGACAAACATTTATTCCCCATCCTTAATTGCTCTTGAACTGAATGGCTTGCTCGGCCATTTCAGAGGGCATTTGACAATCAACCACATTGCTGTGGGTCTGGAGTTACTTGGAGGCTAGACCTAGGTAAAGATGGCAGATTTCCTCCCCTAAAGGGCATTAATGTAATAGATGGGTTTTTACAACAATCGACAATGGTATCACAGTCCTTAGCAGATTCTTAGTTCCAGATGTCCTTTTTTAAATTCAAGTTTCACCATCTGTTGTGGTGGGAATCAAATGTATAAGAAAGTTGGCATCACTGCACAGATGCACTTCCCAATCTACCAGGGATCATATGGTGACTGAGTAAGAAGCCCACATTGAAATGCGAACCTGGTGAGTTCTGTGGGCAAAAGCGGGACTCCAGGATGGTAGTCTGCCTCCCTGGAGCAGGGGTACAGGATGTGTCGGAGAGGGTAGAGGGAATATTGAAGGGCCAAGGGACCCAGGTTGATGTAATTATACACATAGGAGAGAAAAACGTAGGAAGGAAGAGCAGGCGGGATATACGTAGGCAGTTCAGGGAGTTGGGGACCCAGGCTGAAGTGCAGGGCCTCCAGGGTGGCATTCTCTGGGCTGCTGCCAGTGCCCAGTAATAGCAGGGCTAAAAATAATGAGATCCTACAGCTGAATGCGTGGCTGAAGGATTGGTGTAGGACAGAGGATTTTACTTTTGTAGACCATTGGGAAGTCTTTGTGAGGGAAGGGCACCTGTACAAGTGGGATGGGGAACATTTAAATGGGAAGGGCACAGATATTTTAGCTGGGAGGTTAGCTGGAGTGTTTCAGCAGGGTTTAAACTAACATGAGGGGGGGGTGGTGGGGAGGAGACAGATAGCTCAGTAGGCACTGGGATTGGGAGCGAGTTGGGTGACAGGGTAAGTCTAGATGATAGGAAAATCTCCCAGGAGAAGGAGGATCCGAGTGGGCCTGCAGGTCTTCAGTGCATCTGTTTTAATGTAAAGAGTGTGACAGGTAAAACGGA
Source organism: Carcharhinus amblyrhynchos (assembly GCF_965287045.1). Taxonomy (NCBI): domain Eukaryota; kingdom Metazoa; phylum Chordata; class Chondrichthyes; order Carcharhiniformes; family Carcharhinidae; genus Carcharhinus; species Carcharhinus amblyrhynchos. The sequence continues at coordinate 32,110,541 of NC_137332.1, read as the reverse complement.
TGAACTTAAGGCCTTAATGTTCGTGAGGAATATAGATGTGGTGGCAGTGATGGAGACGTGGTTAAAGGAAGGGCAGGACTGGCAGCTAAATATTCCTGCGTATAAGTGTTTTAGGCATGACAGGGGAGGGTCAAAAAGAGGAGGGGGAGTGGCGCTGTTAGTTAGGGAGCACATCACAGCGGTGCAGAGGGAGGATTATATAGAGGGGTTAGGAATTGAGTCTCTGTGGGTGGAGTTGAGGAATAGGAAGGGAGCAATTACTATGCTAGGGGTGTACTACAGACCGCCCAACAGCCTGTGGGCAGTGGAAGAGGGTATATGTAGAGACATTTTGGATAAGTGTAGGAAGAACAGGGTTGTTGTAGTGGGAGATTTTAATCTCCCTGGGGTGGATTGGAAGGTGCCTAAAGCTGGGGGTTCGGACGGGGAGGAATTCATAAGATGCGTATTGGAAGGGTCCTTGGAGCAGTATGTAGATAGCCCGACTAGAGAGGGGGCTATACTGGATTTAGTTCTGGGCAATGAGCCGGATCAGGTGGTTGAGGTTGCAGTAGGTGAACATGTGGCTAATAGTGACCACAACCCTGTCTACTTTAGGATACTAATGGAAAAAGATGAGTGCTGTCCTAAGGAGAGGGTGCTAAATTGGGGGAAGGCTAGATACAGCCGGATTAGGCAGGAGCTTAGGGATACAGAGTGGGATAGGCTGTTGGAGGGCAAGCTCATGTTAGGCATGTGGGAGTCTCTCAAGGGAAAACTGAAATGGGTGCAGGAAAGGCATATGCTAGTTAAGAGGAAGGATGGGAAAGGTAGGATTAGAGAGCCGTGGATTACTAGAGATATTGAGGACTTGGTCAGGAAGAAACGAGAGGCGTATGTTAGGCCTAAGCAACTGGGAACGGAGAGAGCGGTGGAGGAATACAGAGAGAGTAGGAGGGATTGCAAAAGGGGAGTTAGGAGGGCAAAAAGGGGGCATGAAATGGCTTTGGCAGGTAGGATTAAGGAAAATCCAAAGGCGTTTTACTCCTATGTTAGGAACAAAAGGGTAGCTAGGGGAAAAATCGGTCCCCTCAGGGACAGAGGAGGGGAATTGTGCTTAGAGTCCAAGGGAATGGGGGAGATCCTGAATGAATACTTTGCGTCGGGATTCACAAAGGACAGGGGCTTGATGTCTGGTACAGTCTTCGAGGGAGCTGTAGACCAATTGAAGGAACTATCCATTACGAGGGAAGAAGTGTTGGGGCTTTTCGGTAGCATTAAAACTGATAAATCTCTGGGGCCCGATGGCATTTATCCTAGGCTGCTTAGGGAGGTGAGAGATGAAATTGCTGGGCCTCTGACGCAAATCTTTGTCTCTTCTTTGGACACAGGTGAGGTCCCAGAGGACTGGAGGATAGCGAACGTGGTACCGTTGTTTAAAAAGGGTAGGAGGGATAACCCTAGTAACTATAGGCCGGTGAGTTTGACGTCAGTGGTAGGCAAGTTGATGGAGAGGATTCTTAGGGATAGGATATAGGAGCACTTAGAGCGTTGCGATCTGATTAGGGAGACACAGCATGGCTTTGTAAAGGGGAAGTCTTGCCTTACGAATCTGGTAGAATTTTTTGAGGAGGTGACAAAAATGGTCGACGAGCCGTTGATGTCGTCAATATGGATTTCAATAAGGCATTTGACAAAGTCCCTCATGGTAGGTTGGTTGCAAAGATTAAGGCTCATGGGATACAAAGCCAGGTATCTAAATGGGTAGAGAACTGGCTTGCTAAAAGGAGACAGAGAGTAGTAGTGGAAGGGTCCTTTTCTAGCTGGAGGTCTGTCACTAGTGGTGTGCCGCAGGGCTCAGTACTGGGACCTCTTCTTTTTGTAGTATATATAAATGACTTGGAAGAGGGAGTAAGTGGTGTGATCAGCAAATTTGCTGATGACGCCAAGATGACTGGATTGGCGGGTAGTGAGGAGCAGTGTCTGGCAATACAACGGGATACAGATAGGCTGGTATATTGGCCAGATATATGGCAAATGGAATTTAATCCTGATAAATGTGAGGTGATGCATTTTGGCCGGAATAATGTAGCAGGGAGTTATGTGATAAAGGGTAAATCTATAAAGAGTATAGAAATGCAGAGGGACCTGGGCGTGCAAGTGCACAAGTCTTTGAAGGTGGCAGTACAAGTGGAGAAGGTTGTGAAGAAAGCTAATGGTATGTTAGCCTTTATAGGAAGGGGTATAGAGTATAAGAGCTGGAGTCTAATGTTGCAGTCGTATAGAACGTTGGTTAGGCCACGTTTGGAGTACTGCGTCCAGTTCTGGTCGCCTTATTACCGGAAGGATGTGGAGACTCTGGATAGAGTGCCGAGGAGGTTTACCAGGATGTTGCCTGGTATGGAAGGATTGGGTTATGAGGAAAGATTGAGCAAACTGGGGCTGTTTTTCCTTGAAAGACGGCGACTGAGGGGGGATCTAATAGAGGTATATAAGATTGTGAAGGGTATAGATAAACAGTGGTAAGCTGTTTCCTATGTTAGAAAAACATAGTACGAGGGGCCATGGGCTTAGGGTGAGGGGGGGAGAGATATAACACGTATATTAGAGGGAGGTTTTTCACACAGAGGGTAGTGGGGGTATGGAATGCTGTGCCAAATAAGGTGGTGGAGGCAGGCACGCTGGAGTTGTTTAAGAGTTACTTAGACAGGCACATGAGTGGGTTGGAAATGGGAGGATATAGGAGATTGTTTCAAATAAGGTTCATTAGCACTGGGACGTCCCTGGTAACGTATAAGGATGTGGAATGATACTAATGTTTTTCTCTTTTAATTCACAGGTTTTAAGTCGGTCCGCCTTGTTGTCCAACAAGGGGCATACATGCGATGGGTCGTACTAGGGCTGCTCTTGGATGTTCAAGAGTAGCCTGGTGCTTCATGTCATTAGTGTGCACTTAAACTGGACCAGATGCTGGGCAACACGACAGCTCAGTGACTATCACTGTTTGCTGTGCAGACACATGGATTTGGGCCGGTGTCTGTGGGAGTTTGCATATTCTCCCCGTGCTTGTGTGGGTTTTCTCCGGGTGCTCTGATTTCCTCCCACACCCCAAAGATGTGTAATTAGGCTGATTGGAGGTAATAAATTGTCCTTAAATTAGTTTCCCTCAATGTGGAATGCCATAATCATAGATAAAGGTTATGGGTGGAGGGGGGAACAGGTAATATTAAAATGGCGGCGCGGGCTCATTGGGCCGAAGGGCCTGTTTCCCGGGCTGTTTTTGTTCTTTGTTAGTTACTAACATCAAAGTTTTAATATGTGAAACCTCTGGAAGTGTGGCACAATTTACAATTTACTGTATGGCCCTATGAAATGGGGGTATGCATAGGGCATTATTTTTCTTATGCCTTATGTAAGGCTCAAGAGTTGTACACTGTGCAGTATTGATATTCATGAACTAGCTTTGCATCTGGTGAGGTCAGCTCATCATTCATTGTGCTGGCACGTGATCTGTGCCTTGTGCTTTTTAACCTGGATTGCTGAATTGGCCATGATCTTCCAACTTTGCTTAGAAACATGAGGATTATGACAGAGTGCCAGTGATATTGTAGATTCATTCATAAATCTTTTGGTTGTAGAACTGAATAATAACTAATTATTTTACTTGCTTGGCCTCCCTAAATGTGGCCTTCAGCTGTCAAAGAAAACAGTCTGTTATGATTAGCTATTCCATTGAATGAAAAAGCAAATCAATATTAATTTTTTTCACATATTGTATCCTCTTAATTCATCTACAGAAAAGGCTATGATCTTGAAATTCCTTGTGACAAACTCCACCATACTATGATGATCTCAAAGCTGGGTGATTGCATGGTATTTGCCATCAAATATCTTTGGAAAAGAACCCAAAGCTGGCCTGCCTGGAGTGTCCTTTTGGGTCCAAGATAAAACTTAAAAAAAACTCTCCTGCAACCAAGTAGAGCCATTGTCACTGTCAATTAAAGGTAATTGATCCCCTCAAGGATCTAGGAAAGGTTAATCTAATAACAGTTTGTGGCCTTTCTAAAGGCCAAAGCAGTTGTTACCACTACTGCTCCAAAAAGATTATTTCTATAGAACGGACTCACATTTTAATGGGCCAAGTCAGTGAACTGCTGAGACATGACTGCCACTGTTTTGATCATTCCATAGCTAGCCTAATGATATTTACACTGGTTAATACACTGTCATGCCACTTAAAATCAGAAATATTACAGGTGTGTCATAATCAGCCAGGATTCCCAGAAAGAAATGTGCTTTGCAAAATCATCCATCTTAAAAACTGAATGAAAGTGCATATTAGATTTACCTACTCTACCTATTCCACAAGAAACGAGAAGAATAGGATCTTCCTCACCAAAAACAGAAAACATTGCCCTCAATTTTCGTCTTCCTCAAAATAACATTTCATTAAACAATTAAGTTTAATGACACCTATTTAATGAGACATGAGCTGCCCCATTGCTGTGGCCAACTGCCTGCTGTATAATTACAGTCCATGCAGTTAGCCAAACCGGTACAAGGACACATTTTGTTTATTACAATCAGCCTGCTATTGCAAAGCCCAGAGGAGGAAAAGAAACTACATATCACAAGTGATATGTATGCCAAAGGACACAAGCTCAGCAGTGAAAGCAATGTTGGGTGTTTTGACATTTCACACTTTGGTTTTCTTTATTTGGAAAAGATAAAGTACAAAACTGGATTATGTTGCTGTGAAACAGTTGGTCTCACTGAAAGGGCCGAGACCCAAGCATTCGTTTTTTACTCCTGTATGCTTTTAAAACCATGGAGAAGGACATAAAACTATCTCAGCAAAATAATTGAGATCAGTCAGCTACCAGTGACCTCCATGACAAATTGCCCTCTTCTGCTGTGCAGGTTGTGAAGATGTGTGTTCTACTAGAGCTGTAAACATAAGTTCACAATAATGTAATTTTAAGAAGAGTAGAGGAAGGTTTTAACTGAAAACAATGATAACTAATTAACAACCGCTTCAGCAGGCTGAATATCAGAGAAGCTGTATATTGTGTCGACTATCCCATGGGTATCCCTATTTATTAACCATCACAGATGATGCAGTGGTATTTTTACACTGAAAAAATAATGTTTATGCATTTTACTACCATCCTACCTGTCATCTTACCTTACCCAAGTGTGCAATAAATGATACTAAGTAAACTTTGCAGTATATTCACAAAGCTCATTAGCTTCATTATTGTTTGTAAATTATTTGTTCAGACTTGCGCTTCCTTGGAGCCATCATCTTCTATTTGAGCAAGCCTGTTTAGGGCAGGTTCGCAGTCACTGTTATGATTTAGATGCATTCTGTTACGATTACTGCTTCAAACACTAAACCATTTGAAACTTTAAACACTTGAAGTGAGAGCCTATTTTGTTGCACAACTATGGACAAATTATAAACACAATTATGGTAAATAATATTACAGAAAAGAAGATTTCAGATTACTTATTGCTCTAACAACTTTTAAAACCATGCACTGGAAGAATGCTCTGAGCTGAATAAATACATATTTTGGAGTTTAACAATGAAGTTTCATTGGCTTAAAACTGGCTTCAATTATTTGAGGTTCTGAATTTGTTGAGTTATTGTAGGACGGTGAAACTCAGTGTTGTACCAATCTGATGTGACAAGTTCATTCTTATAGTCTTTCTTTTCTTTTTTGAGCCATTTTCTTCTATCTTATCCCTTTCCTATTAACAGTTCTCTCATTTTCTCTCTTCCCTAATTCCTCACTACTCCTTTGCCTTTTTATTCACCCATTGCTGTTGCAGACTTAAACCTCCTGGAATAAGTCAATTGAACCTTCAGCCTCAATTGTCACCCTCTACTCCCCCCCCCCCACCCCCCCCACCTCCCAAAAGAATCCATCCAAGCACCTGACTCCTCACATGAGCTACCCTGTTCTCTTTTGTCAACTTGATGGTCGACAAGAAAGGTTTTCTGTCGTCTCTGATTCACTAATACTACTGATTTGCTGGCTGTGTTTGCAGTATCTTATCACACTATCCCTGGATCACTTGCTGCCAGAGCATTTGTAACTATCGCTGCGGTCTTATTTCTAATATGACTCAGTTTCAGTGGTGTTATGTCCACTAGGGGATGGATCTATATATCTTGGTCATTTAACTCACATTTCTCCTCTGGCAACAACTGGGACAGGGCATCCACCAGCATTATTCTTCTTCCTGGCTTGTATTTCAGAGTGAAATTGAAACACTGAAGCCTCGAGAGTAATTTCTGTAGTCTTGCGGTGTCTCTTCACAGATATTTCTTGTAGATCGGCTCTGGCGAATGACGGTCACTCTCCACAATGAACTTTCTCCCATACAAATATGTGTGGAATTTCTTTCATCCATATACCACTGTCCATAGTTCTCTTCCTATTTGGCTTTATTTGGTTTCAGATGATGTTAGAGCTTCGGATGTGAATGCGTAAGGTTTAGGGTTCCCTTTTGAAGGATCCTCTCAGTCCTGTTGTAGAACCATTTACTTGCAAAGTTATAATTTTCTCTCCTTTGCAGAATCACAGACTCATTTCCTTGCGTACTGCTTCTCTGAATTTGTTTAAACTCCTCTCAAGTGACCCTGACCACTGACACAAAACATCACCCACCATCTTATAACTTCTGACATGTGAGGTATGACAAAAACTAACAAATTGGATCAAATCAAAGAAACTTCTCAACTCTTTCTTGGCTCTACGAGCCTCCACCTCCAAGATAGCTGTGACTTTTTCAGGACTTGGCTTGACTTCATCAGGTGTGCACCCCATTGAAAAGAATTGGCACTCTTAGCTCATCCAACTTTCTTGGTTCTCTTCATGGCTCCAGGTAAATGGGAGTTGTGATGCTTTCTGTCCACATCATATATCTGGATTTCAGCAGCTATGCTGACTGCTCCTTTATATCTTCTGTTCTTCTTATCTATTGTCTGCTGTAACATATCCTGGCTCACTTTTAAGGCCAAAAGGTTGATGCAGGAATTTGTACCAAGCAAAGGGTGTGTTGAATATTACCAACAATGAAGATTCCTTATCAAGCTGCACACTTGAGTAATTATTTTGGGCGTCAAGCTTGCTGAAAACCTTCGCTCCTGCCAGTGCTGGTGTGATCTCTTCCAGTGTTGGGAAAGGGTAGTAAATTCTCTTTATTGCTTTATTAAGATCTTTGGGATCCAAGCAATTCTTAGCTGTCAGTTTAGCTTCTCTTACCATGATGGCAGTATCCAGTCTGTAGGCCTTGTGATGCAGATGGTCACTTTCTTTGCTTCCAGCTCTTGGCCCTCTCCTCCAAGCTTTCCTTTCAGTTCAATCAATACCTTATGTGAGAGCTGAATCACTGATTTCTTTGCTGGATTAATAGAGATCGTGAGATTCAAAAATCTTCAAAGCATCTTATTAAAACACTGTGGATACATTTATGCTAGCTCTTCTTTGATCCTGATCAGAGGGTGTTCTCAGACCATAAGACATTGGAACAGAATTAGGCCACTCGGCCCACTGAGTCTGCTCCGCCATTCAATCATGGCTGATTTTTTTTACTCATCCCCATTCTCCTGCCTATAACCCTGATCCCCATATCAATCAAGCACCTAACTATCTCTGTCTTAAAGTCAGTCAATGACTGGGCCTCCACAGCCTCTGTGGCAAAAAGTTCCACAGATTCACCACTCTCTGGCTGAAGAAATTCCTCCTCATCTCTGTTTTAAAGGATTGTCCCTTTAGCCTGAGGTTATGCTCTCTGGTTTTAGCTTTTCCTACTAATGGAAACATCCTCTATTTTATGCAGGCCTCACAGTATCCTGTAAATTTCAATAAGATCCCCCCCTCATCCTTCTAAACTCTTAATGAGTACAGACTCTGTATGAGGACAAAGGCTTGTTTCAAGCCTCATGGTTTAGTGAGGTGAGCTGCAGGTCTTCAAAATTCCTGGACTCCAGGTTAGCAGGATCATCTGATTCAGTGATGGAAAACATACAGTTAATATTTCCTTTTGTGTGCCCCTCTAATCCGGGTTGTTCCTAGCTATACAACCCTATCTGGGTTGTTCCTAGTTTTCCAACCCTATCTGGGTTGTTTCTGACTGTTGAATCTTAATTCCTAACATGTCGTAAGCATGACTTTGTTTGGTTTCACAGCATCTTTTCTTGGGTAACCATTTTCTTTCAAATTTTCAGGAAGGAAATTTCTGTTATAGGCTGAGCGTGCTGATGTTGCTCTGTGCTCTAGGATCATAGAATCCCTATGGTGCAGAAGGAAGCCATTCAATCCACCGCGTCTGCACTGACTGACAGAATATCTTACCTGCCCACCACTCTACCCTATCCCTGTAATCCCACACATTGTGTGCAGTTGCTGGTGTTGGACTTACTGTGCTTATCCAACACATTTACCATGGCTAATCCATCTAACCCCTACACATCTGCTAGATTGTTGTTTGTCACCTGACTGCAATGCAGCAGTAAATGTGACACCCCAGATACTCCTTTTTTAGAATTTAAGTTCCTATTTTTTTACAAGTAATAATACAATATAACAAAGACTTTTCTTAAAACCATGTTTTTTTGATCAAGCACTTGCCTCCCTGAAAGCATATTAGGATTTATTTGCACCCTAACAGCTATTGCTCTTGATGGAAACAATAGGTAATGAAGGAAGCCATCTGACTGATATACCGTGCTAGATGGGGCAGGTGAGATTGATGATTCAGGGAGGGAAATTGTGAACAGTATTATAGAGGGATAGTTATCCAAGAGAAAAATTAGTGGCAATGGGTTGGTGAAAGGACTGAATTATTGCTTCTGTAAGCATAAACATAACTCCTGAATGGTGAGTGTCCCCCAGGTGCCAGGAATATGACATAAGAGGGCTGCAGATGATTTTGGTTTTGGCCATGGCAGCCATTGTTGTTCTGCCAATATTTTCAGTCCTGCAGCACTGGTGGCTTATTCTACTCTCAGGTGCAAAGCCCTTGGAAATGATATATCAACTACGGCTATTCTGAGGCTTAAAAAGACATTGCACACTTTGGATGGAAAAGCAGCTTCAATAAATCAGAGCTTTTCTTTCATAAGAGCTGTTAAGGTTATAGAGATTTTAGATAGTGAAGGGGTATGCGACAGTAACATTATTGGCACTAATGCAACAAAACAGGAAGTTTGAAAAGTGCTTTTATAAAGGGAGTGGTCAACATTTGGAATTCTCTGTCAAATATCTTTGTTGAAGCAGAGTACGTTTTCATAAGAAGGGAATTAAATAATTCTTTGAGAAAGGGAAATATTAAAAAGTGTAGGGATTGAGCAAAGAAGTGGCATCAGACTGGTTTGCTCAGGAAGAAAATCACTGGTGTAGACTTTGTGGGCAGGTGGGATATAAGTAGCTGTACTGTTTATGGCAACTTCTTTTCGAGCATTCCATAACTTACCCTTGCATTGAAGATCAATGGAATTTCATGAGGCCACGCTTCCTTGAAAATTCAAATAATTCATTAATATTTTCCCAATTTTAATAACTTAATGGTATTTCAGGACTAGCTACAATATGCAATATGCATATGGAGCAGCATAGTGGCACAGTGGTTAGCACTGTTGCCTCATTGCACTGGGGACCCGGGTTTGATTCCTAGCTCAGGCCACATTCTGTCCGGAGTCTGCATGTTCTCCCTGTGTCTGTGTGGGTTTCCTCCGGGTGCTCCGGTTTCCTCCCACAGTTCCAAAGACATGCTGGTTGGATGCTTTGGCCACACTAAATTCTCCCTCAGTGTATCCAAACAGGTGCCAAAGCGTGGTGACAAGGGATTTTCACAGTAACTTCGTTGCAGTGTTAATGTACGCCTACTTATGACAATAATTAATAAATAAATTAAATAGGCCTTGCTCTCTCTCTCTCTCACAATATATTGCCAAACTGTCTTACTTTCTGAAATAAATTTAAAGGTGTATCTATAAACAAAAGTTTTCACCTTTAATGTTCACTGGTTCAGTACCATCACTTTTATCTGAGAACTCAGCGCTGCTTTGAAAAATAACGCGATAATGCTACATTTTAGACAACTGCCTTGATAAATTTCAGCTATAGGCACATATTCTATTTTTATAACCAAGTTTTGAAGAGATTTGGACCTAATGGAAATCAACAGTGGTGATTCTTCAGCTCTAAATGGAAGCCGTCATTTTAAAAGTGGTGCAAGCATTAACATCAATAATGTAAAATGTATTGGCAGAGGAAATCGTGTGTTCCATCATAAGTTGATTAAAGGATGAAGTAAACACAATTTTTAGTGAATGGATTACTACATTTAACTTGACAATGAGATTATTAAATGGTTTGTGAAGTTTCCAGATGATCTATGAATGTATTGATTATTTGTTTTGTGAGGTACGATTTAGGCCTGAAAGGCAAAAAAGTTAAAGTGACATATAGAGTATTGTTTGATTTCGTTGCCCAAAGCAAAATACATGAATGCCACTGTAGAATCTACAAGATTTATAATAATGGTCAAGTGCGCTCTTCTTGATATTACGCTTAACCTTGGGAAAACAGTTCATAGAACGATTAGCAACCTTACAAGTACATTGGCTAAATTCTTGTGTGCTGCTAGGTTGTTAATTTGTGCAATTTAGCCACAACAAACTAAACATACACCTTCACAAGGCATTTGCTGGAGTAAGCAGTCAATCCAACTGCTTTTTTAGTTGGGTTGAACTGTGATCCAAGTCGCCAGGAGTCACTTGCGAACAAGAACACTTACCAATCATGAATCCTGATGAAAATGATAGATAATTCCACCAGGCCAAGGAAGCAATTGTTGCTCCAGTCAAGGTCTCCTGAATGGCTTCAAGGGTTACTATGTGGCAAGGATAACCATTTGGATAACCAGACTGCAATCAGTAAGGATATGCAATGACATCTCTTCCACAATTACCCTCAAAACTAAAGCGCCGCAAGACTGTCTCCTCAGTTCCTTGCTCTACTCCTCATACACTTATGATTGTGTGGTCAAATTCTGATCCAACTCCATTTTCAAGTTTGCTGATGACATCGCCATTGTTGGTCGAATGTCAAACAATGATGAGACGGAGTTCAGCAAAGAGATAGAGAATCTGGTGAATCGGTGCCTCAATGTCAGTAAATTGAAGGAGATAGTAAATGACTTCAGGAAGTATAGTGGAGAACACGCCTGTCAATGGTGATGAAGTGGAAATGATTGAAAGCTTCAAGTTTCTAGGCATCCAGATCACCAACAACCTGTCCTGGTCTCCTCCACACTGTAGTTAGGAAAGTCCACTAACGTCTCTACTTTCTCAGGTCCTAAGGAAATTCAGCATGTCTGCTACAACTCTCACCAATTTTTACAGATGCATCATAGAAAGCATCCTTTCCGGCTGTATCACAGCTTGGTATGGCTCCTATTCTGACCAAGACTACAAGAAACTACAAAGCGTTGTGGACATAGCTCATTTCATCATATAAACCAGCTTCCTATCCATTCACTCTGTCTATACCTCCTCCTGCCTCAGAAAAGCAGCCAGCATAATCAAGGATCTCATGCACCCCAGACAAGCTCTCTTCTACCTTCTTCAATCGGGAAAAACCAACTGACTCAAGAACAGCTTCTTCCCTGCTGCCATCAGACTTTTTAAATAGATCTACCCTATATTAAACTGATCTTTCTCTACATCCTAACTATGGCTATATTCTGCACCCTCAACTTTCCTTCGTCCCTATGTACTCTATGAACAGGAACAATACTTTTCACTGTATTCCAATACATGTGAAAATAATAAATCAAATCAAATCAACTTATAGTCCCAAAGAAATGCTATCAAGTCCATATGCATAGGAATATTGAATACTCTTCCGTTGTTTGGCTGTAACATGGAAAGTATCACCCACAGTGCATTATCATCCCGGCAAATGAAGCTCATTACTGCTGAAGGGATAATAATGTATGACCTTTTAGATGCTAATAATTAACCTTGAATAAGTAACTTGGATGATGTAGTTTATTTTGGTCATTTCAGAACAATTTCACATAGAAGATTCTAAAATAAGCATCAGGATAATTTGCAGGTACAAGTTGGATATTCTGTGTTCAGAATATGTTGCTCAGAACGTGGCAGCATTTGGCAATGTTTGTACAGAAATTAAGTTGTGTCTTGTGACTAGATTTGTATTGTGGTAATCATCAATTTTATCCAACAGACCAAGATATGGAACTATTTTGTAGAACAAGCAAATGATACAGAGTATTTAATAACTTGCAACGTAGAATATATATTAAATTAAGAAATAAATGCAATTCAGAACATAATTTTATTATGACAAAGAGTTTTACATGATAAGGTTCAGTCAGCACATAATTTTAGCAAGGGGAATAATTAAACTTGATTGAAAATTAAGGCTGAACTAAAGATTGCTTCTCCTTTTACAGATAACTGCCGATCAGAAGTAGTGAGATAAGTCACGATGACTTCAGTTAGTTGCTGATGATTTTCCTTCACCTAAATCTTTCTCCTTCCCCATAATCTGAAAAATTTCTCTTGAAGTACATCTTTCAACTGAATTTTCATATAAAATTCAGCACCTTAATTTGAGAGCCCCACCAATATTGCAGGCTACAAATATTCTTTTCTTATCACTTGAAAAATGGTCGAATAAGTAAGTAAAATAAAAAAGAACTCAGTGGAAAAGGTGAAATATGGCATAAAATCAAGTACTTTAAAAGGGAAGTGTTTTACAGTGAATTATCACATAACCCTTGGATGTTAGAGAGGGAAATGTAAGTACATTTAAATGGAAATTTGTAATATCAGATGGGGATGAGGAGGAATTTATTTTTTGCACAGTGTACAGTGAAACTGTGAATGTAAATAATGCAGTCATGTTTTGCTATCAGAGTGCACAATAGAATATTAGGCCATTGCGTTTAGTGTCAGTATCCATCTTGGGTGGATTTGCAGTTGAATCACTGTTACAAAATTCGAGCCTACAATTGTGAGAGGACGATGTAATGATGCTGCAGTAAGAAATTTGCTGTGAGGCAATGGGCAAGATGCTGATATTAAAGGTAGCACAGATATTTTGACTAAACTTAAAGATGGACTGAAGTCTTCAAGGAGGTAATGATTTGGGCTTTTGTACAGGTCACTACTATAGACATTCTTTCTTCAATCATTGAGCTAGTAGACTTTCTGCCAAAGCAAACAAGGATGATCATATCCCTCTTCTGTTAGTCCTTGAGAGTGATCTTGTGGGTTTTTGGCCCAATCTGCCTCCCGTCCAGTTACATGTGGCATAGCAGTGACACTAACCCTGGCAGGGTAAGGGAGAAAATTCAATCTTGAGATGGGCCTGTAGTGGTAAGTCTTGATTTTTCCTTGCTATATCACACAACACTAGACCAATAGATCCCACTCTGTAAGCTACCTATAACCCAGAATTGTAAAGTACAAAACATGCTAAAATAGGAAACTGAGGTACAATTAAGAGTATAAGTATTTTCCTTTACACAGTTTTGGATTTTTGACATCTCTGAAGAATAATCCCCTTCAAGTTAGAAATTAACTGCAACTTTTAACAAAAGGTTGGAAAGCATGTTTTATGAGTCAGTCAGTGGCAGAATTTTGCATCTTATGAAACAAGGAACATCTTATATAGTTAAACTGGCTCATGCTGTTATAACTGAACTAGATTATTTTTGATGACAACCAATTACAATTGCCAATGCTATATGTGCCTTAACTGCTTTTACCATTTATCCTTGCAGGTACTTTCAAAGCAGTAAGACATGTTCTTTTCTTTTGCTTGCTCAGAGGTTTGATCCAGTTTGTTTGAAAGTGAACCCTCTTCGTGCCAGTTCCTTCATTATGTTGGCAATGTTCTTGCAGTCATCTGTGGAGACATTTTTTTAAAATGATGAAACTATAGGTTTATTCTTTACCGCGGGAAGATAAAACAGACACAAAACTACAATATAAAATGAAGAGGCTGAGGAATGTAATGAGGGAGTTTCCAAAGAAAAGCTTCCACAGCTCGAAGCTGACCAATGATGTCCTATTTGTGCACTTTTTTTTTGCTTGTACATCGAGAACACATTCACCTACAGCGTGGATAAAGACTGGCTGAAGAAAAGATTAATTAACATTTTGCAATCATCTGACAGAGAAAAAGATAACATGAACTTCATTCTATTTTGTTGGTTTTGTGGGAGACTGAAACATTATGGGGTTAGCAGGCATACAGGAATACTGCACTCAATCATCCATGGCTGACAGCCAAATTCTCCGTTCTCCGGCAGTGGTGATGGGACATGTGAGGCCGGAGAATTACAGCCTAAGTATCTATACCTGAAATAAAACTCCTCTCGACACAGCTATTGATTAAATAAGTGTCTGAAAAAAGGTCAATAAATTTCCTGACATTTATAAGTTTTAAAAAGTGCTTTCTAATAATTTCTGTTAAATTGTGTTCTTGTTGACGTGCAATTATGGCATCATAAGGATAAACTTCTAGTGAAGGAGGCATTACTAATCTCCAGCAGTTTACAGCATCTGTGGGTACAGCTTCATAAGATTTTGCACTGCAAGATTCTGTATGAGGTATTTGAGTGGTTGTCTATATGCTTGCATATATGCTATATGGGAGTAAGTGAGGAGGACAAGACACAATAGCAGTGAATGGTACCAGCCTTGGGCTTGAAGGAAGGTCTAAGCCACTCCAATTTCTTGTGTTCAAGGTTGCCTGGCTAGTATTGTCCAAGAAAGTCAAGGATGTGTGATCTCTGAGTCTTTCTAGAGCTTGTATCTGAAGACTTTGGAGATTTCTTCACCAAAATTTCCTCCCCTTTGTCCCTGTTCAGCATCTGCACACCCTTGGTGATATTAACTTTCATCTAACTACTGCCACTTCATAGAAACCCTACAGTACAGAAAGAGGCCATTTGGCTCATTGAGTCTGCACCGACCACAATCCCACGCAGGCCCTATCCCCATATCCCTGCATATTTACCCGTTAATCCCGCTAACCTACACATCTCAGGACCCTAAAGGGCAATTTTAGCTTGGCCAATCAACCTAACCTGCAAATCTTTGGACTTCTCACTCCATATCCTAATTACACTCCCATCCTTCATTCAGTATTATACTGCGTGCTTGACGCCTTCAAGACTTTTATCACTGACAAGATAACTTTAATCATTTTAAAATCAAAACACTGCAGATGCTGGAAATCTGAAATTAAAACAGAAAATGCTGGAATGTTGGAGTCATTAACCTGAGTGTTGGGTAGAATTTAATGAATCAAAGAGGCTGTCACCCACCAGCTGGGTGCCAGTAAGGAGCTAGCATTGACTCTGCTGGGGAAGATTCAGTGCCAGTCAGGCACTTGTACCCAGTAGCAAGTCTTGCTACTGGGTCAAGGAGCTCAGGGGTAGAAATCCTGACCCCCCTTCCCCCAACAGCTGCCGGTCAGCAGCAGTCCATTGCTGCATATGCCACTGGAGGAGCATGGTGAATGCTAGCAGTGCACCAATCAGAGGCCCAAAACTGGTGAGGGACACAGGCCACAGGTGACTGACAACAAGGGACCACCTTGGTTTGCTTTCCAGGGACGCTGTGTGATGATTGCCCCGCTCGCTGCTGGTTAAATACCAGCACTGGCGGAAGGACGATACCAGGGATAAATAAGGGAGGCCCTTAAGCAAGCATTAATTGCATACGCAGTTATAACCAAGCCAGGCAATAGCTTCTGCAGTGGCTAAATGGAACTCTCCAAGTCCTTTGCTAAATTCAGGAGTGCCCGATGATGGCGTGGCAGGTGGACAGGTTGTGATGAGAAAGTGGTTTTTAATGGTGGCATGCTGATCTTACTCCTGTTGCCATTGAGCCTCTGTTGTTATTCCTTGGCAAGGTGGTCTTAGCCACACAGGCTGGCGTGATGAGCAGCAGGTGGATTAGTAAGGTCTTTGCTTAATGGCACACCTGGATTGATGTAAACCTTCTCCAGGAGCCTTTTTTTTGTTACAATCGCCCTCCTTATAAGATGCTGCTCAGTACTGGGAGGCAGGGGAGTTGAGTTGATTAGAGGTTTACTTGACATGAAAAAGCACTGTTGTGTTGAGCTGGGTATTGGGATTCATTGCTCCATATTGGCGCACAGGACTCAGCACAGGATGATGGCAAGAGCTGAGATCCTTAAAGTTTGAGCATCTGCACTCCATGAAGAGCCAGCAGATTTGCTGAGCAGGTTGTTTTGCATTTAGATTTTTGCTGCTGTCTTAGTCAGATTTTTTTGTATGTTGGTGTTCAGTCAAGGGTAACACCAACATCTTCCCAAAAAAATTCTAAACGCCAAATGAGCATTAAAACGGGGGAGAATTGCGCCCATTTTTTGGGTGAGCCCCCAGACACAATCATAGGGCACTTAGAAAGAAAAAAAGAGATCGAATGTGATTCTTACCAGTAGTGAGTCTATTCATACCGGGAAATCAGCTACTGAGCTGTAGGGGCATCATTGCACATGCGTCCTGATCTCCATCTGTCACACTCCCCATCCCACCCCACGGACATCACCCCTCCTTCCCCAATCATTGGCCCCTGTTGTTCGCACACCCGCCCCCCCCCCAACTGGCTGATTGCTTGCCCTGGCACATCTCTCCCTCCCACCACACCCGGCCGTTCACTGGCACCTATCCTCTCCCCCACCCTCAGATGATCGCTGGCCTCAATATCCTCACTCAACCCACTCCCCCCACCAGAGTATCCTCACTCCCCCCCCCACCCCACAATCAGCCAGTCGATAGCCACACCCCAGTCAATCCCCAATGCAGAGTACGCCTCCCTCACCTCCCTGTCATGGGCCTGCTCCTTCAGATCACAATTCTCCCCCTAGGACCTGCCCCCTTGGCACTACCCAGTGCCTGCTGGACAGTACTAGGGTGCCAGATCAGCAGTGCCAGACTGGCACTGCCCAAGGTGCACAGCCCACCCTACCCCTACCACCGAGAACCTGGGAGGGGCCTCAATGGCCTCCAGTCCCACCAATGAGGCCAACACATCAGGTCCCTGTTGGTGGGGACTGCACATGATCCTCGCCAGTGAGGACCTCAACTGGTAATGTCATTGAGGCAATTCAGCCTGGAAAATTGCACCTGGGACTCACTAATCATATTAAAATGACCTCAAATATTTAAATCAGCCTTACGCCAGCAAAATGGGGCCAGTGACATCGTGAGAGGCAAGAAACCAGGCGTGAATCCAGCTGATCAACTAGCGTGTCGAGCTGGTAGGATCGTCCCCATTGTCTGTGATTCAGTGTCTTGCTATTCATGGAGGTGTTGAGTTCCGTCTTGGTGCTGGCATTGTGGAGGAGGGAGACAGTTGAGACTTGTTGCTGTTGGGCTGAAGATGTCATGTCTAAGTGTAGTTGACCAGCTTTGAGGTTAAGACGTCAATCTTACCAAAAAGATTCTAAATCCAAGATGGGCATGAAAACGGAAGTGTTTCAAATCTGTTTTTTGGGCAAGTTCAAAGCTACTATCTTGTGCACTCAGTGCACGAGAAAAGGGCCTAAGTCACCTAAACATTGGCTGAGAGCAGCAGAGGGTGCTGTGCATGTGCAGGTCTCTAGCAGCAGAGGCTTGTCAAGCTTCCATGGCTTAAACACATCACCCAGCCTCATAAACATAGCCACTCCCCCAGCTACCATGCGGACCCGCAGCCTACCGCAACCCTCCCATCTGCCTTGAGCAATCACCTCTCCCTTCCCACGATCAGCTGTCTGATACCAACCCTCCCTGTGCAATGGGCTGCACAAAAGCCCCCACTGGCCCGATCCACCATGACTGGCTGTCCGATCTGACCTGACCCTCCCATGGCTAGCACTCATTGTCCTTCTACCTCCCCCCACCAAGAGTGTGCCCTGCATTGGGCCCTGTCCCCTCAGGCCCCTCCCCCTTAGCAGTGCCCAGTGCCTGGTGGGCAATGCCAAAGGGCCAGGCTGGCACTGCCCCCAACCTCCCTGGGGAGCCTCAATGGCCTCCAGTTCTACTGGTGAAGCCATCATGGCTGGTCCATGTTGCTGGGGTTCTCTCTGGACAGAACCTCACCTGGCAAGGCCACAGAGGCAAGTGAGCCTGGACAATAACGTCCTGAGTTCACTAATTCCGTTTAAATGATATGCAAATTTGATTTGAATAATTTATTCAGCCTTGTGCCGAAAATGGGCGTGAGGCAGACCTTCCCGGGTATCCAGTGCCAGTAAAATCATGAGAAGCAGGAAATCAGGCACAAACCTGATTTCTCGGCTCTCATGCGATTTTACCAGCTTGCCCCCGCACCTCACCTCCTCCCTCCCAGTGGGTGGTCATGGATCAGCATTGTGTCACTCATTAGTACCTGGTGAAATCTGGGAAATCTTACAAGCACACCAAATTCAGCAAGCTCAGGCTTCAAGATTCTGGGTGACACCACATTTAAAACTACTAGCAATATGAATTCTTGTAAATCCCTGACCATTGGAGCTGCAATCTTGCAACTTAAGGGTGACATTTGGCAGCACGGAAAAGCTGTCCACGAGCCTACCCGCGCCAAACTTACATCTAGATAGAGGTGGGAAGGTTGAAGAGCTACTTCTTCTAAAGTAGCCTTGAGGGATAGCATTAAATTGTGCCCATTAATCCTGTCTCTCTCCACAAATGCTGACTGGCCTGCTGAGTGTTTCCAGCATTTTCTGATTTTTATCTTCTATTATTTGCTTGTTTTCCTGAAAGTCCACATCTTTCTGCCATTCTCCAATCCTCTTAAATTGACTCCCAAGATTAGGGGTAAAAACTGCCTCCAATGCAAAATTAGAATACATTTAATAACATGATAACCACTGTTAAATGTGGCGTCCTTATGTCATCAGCAAATTTAAAGTCACTTAAAATAATTTGTCCAAGCCTGTCGCTGCTTTAAGGCAGGAGATTTAGTTGTGCAAATGCCAGGAGTTGACCTACAGACAGCGATTTCCTGGAATCCAAACTAAAGCAGTGTTAGGTAAAAGTATCTATTAATATATTCCCACTACATCGTATGAACAGCAATTGAATACATTTACTTTAGCTCTCTGAAGTATTTGGTTCCCACGTGGAGGTAATGCAAAGACCTTATATTGTTGTGTGATGCTGGGTGGAATGTTGCACCATTTCCTTATCTTATGAGTTTATTGGATCTTTAGATTTTTACATTGCCCTAAGTCCTAACACAGCAGAACAGAAAGAAAGAGTTACTTTCTGTTTTATTTTAAAAAAAAGCCCACTAGCTGCGACTTCCACATAGTTTTTTTCTTCCAAAGGACAATGCAGCAGAGGTAGAAATTGCCACTTGCCAATGAACCCTGAACTGAAAAATAACACAACTCACCGGCTTGCATTTATTTTAATTTTACAGTGCTTATCCATCCATCTCCAGTCCATTATTGCTTCTGCTGCTTTTTCTCCGCTTCATCTGATCCACTATTGAATCAGTGGATCTTTTTGGAGCTGCTCTCTACCTTCACTGACTGGCTCATCGCCTACACCAAAGTTGTATTTTATTCAGTTTTTATGGATTGATTTCTACTGGTGGAAGACCAATTAATTTTTGGGCAAGTGGAAAGCTAACTTAGAGGATCTCAAAAAATGACTTGCTCAGGGATCAACAACTGATTATTAAAACAGTAACGACTTCAATATTTTCTCTGACACAGAGCTGCAAATCCATTTTTTATTTCTGTACATTCATGGTGATTTGACGTATGTAATACTGCTGTAAGCGTTTTCTGTTTGCTGTAAGTAAGAGAAGATTCTATTAAAGCAGCTTTAACTTCAGCACAAAACAAAATGATTCTTTAGCCCTACATTAACTAATTAGCAAAGAGAATCTGAGGGCCGTTGTCTGTGGCTGCTCACTTTTGGGGGCATGGTGGCACGGTGGCACAGTGGCCAGCACAGCTGCCTCAAAGAGCCAGAGACCCGGGTTCAATTCCCAGCTTGGGTCACTGTCACTGTGGAGTCTGCATGATCGCCCTGTGTCTGCGTGGGTTTCCTCCGGATGGTCTGGTTTCCTCCTACAGTCCAAAAGACCTGCCAGTTAGGTGCATTGGCCATGCTAAATTCTCCCTCAGTGTACCTGAATAGGTGATGGAATGTGGTGACTGGGGAATTGTCATAGTAACTTCATTGCAGTGTTAATGCAAGCCTACTTGGGACACTAATAAATAAACTTTAAACTTTGTTTTTTTTCCCACTTTTATCCATCCCCCATTTTCTTTCTTCCTTTCAATGGGAGAAGAAATTACAAATTCATTAACTATTTAAATTAGAACACCTCAAAATAATTTTTAAGTTGTCAAAATCCACTCCCAACGACCCCTCTTAATTCAAGTATTTCATTTAAGACATTTGACTTGTAATTTTTAATAGATTGCAAAAGGACATCTCTTTTTTGACCCTCTATTCCTAAACTTCAACTTGCCAAAACCAAACTAAACATAAAATGTTACAAATATGTCTGGGAGCATCCGGGGAAGACAATAACAGGGCTAGCATTTTGAATTAAATAGGATTCTTCTTTGGAACTGCAGGTCCATGTTTGTATCACAATATCCAGTGACAGCCTGTTATTCCAAAATGCTAGTTTTGGAAGAGTTCTGGCTGCCTCTCTTGGAACATGTCCAAGCAAAGGATTGTGTTTTATTAAAGATGGAAAGAAAGGTAGTCTTTCTTTGCTGACCAACTTACCTTCCTCCCTGCAAATTAGAGACGCACGAATGACTGCTATGAAGTTCACAGTTTAGGCTGCCTTCCCAGCTAAAGAAAAATGTGCATTTTGTATGCAGAATAGTTGGAAAGAAAATGTATTCATTCAGTGTCACAAGAAACAGTTTTGGATATCAGCCTTAGCTGACATTTGTCTTCAGAACTCTTCAAGATGGGCATGTTGTCAAACTCGGTTGGGTTATTTGTGTGGTAAATGACACGATACCTCACAAATAAAGTTACAGTCATTAACTGCAAGCCATAGTGCAGCCGGAGATGGCTATACATCCATTCTGAGCAGAGTTGAGGAGGTGAGGTATGAAAAGTTACAAAGTAAAGAAAGTGGGCAAAACGCACTCACATGCTTTGTTTATGTGAGAAAATCAAGAACAAAGATCAAAAAGCTATCATTAAAAATGTTCTTTAACATTTCTTACATTGAGTAAGCTTGATGTGGAGATGCCAGCATTGGACTGGGGTGAGCACAGTAAGAAGTCTCGCAACACCAGGTTAAAGTCCAACAGGTTTATTCATTGCACAAGCTTTCGGAACACTGCTTCTTCATCAGATGAAGGCGCAGCACTCCAAAAGCTCGTGCTACCAAATAAACCTGTTGGACTTTAACCTGGCGTCGTGAGACACCACGTACAGAGTAAGCTTGACAGTGCTTTGATTTTAGTTTCTGATATCAGCAGCCGAACACCTTATTCTTAAGTGCTCAACCCTTCATTGAAACTTGATCAAGTTACTTCTTCATTACTCTGCCAAATCAACGGGTGCCAAGGGTCAAGGTAAAAGTCCTGATTAGAAGGAAGGAATTAAGATTTTTAAAAACTCCCTCATTTCTCTTAAAAATTGTCTCTGCCTGTTCAATGTTAATTGGTATAAACAGTGAGAGAAAAGAATGTTTCCTTTGGATGAAAGAGAGCTTTTAAACACGAAAGTGTATTTCACGGGCAGTTCAATCACAGAAAGTCATACCAATGTGAAAGGTACAGACAGAACAACTCAGCCAGGGAAAAGACAGTTCCATTAGTATTTTGAATGGTGGCAGTCAGTTGTAAAATAAACAACTCATCAGTGATTGAGGTGCAGTTGAAACTGCAGACTGTTGTAACCCTACAAGTCAGCCAGTATTGCCTTTAGAGCTTGCCCTGATCCATGTTTTGTGCAGCTAACTGACCTATGAATTTATTTGCTTTACGTACTGGAGGCTGAGATTGATTTTTTGTGTCCTCCCATATTCTGTGTTAGACAATGGAAGTGTGCACCAGGATGTCATAAAAATAAACTACAATTCATCTGAAACAGTCTCAAGATTCCTACATGAAAAAGCACTCCTCAGTTGTTTTAGATTGCTTCATTATGCTCATTGCACAGTTTCTGGGTTAATTATAAATCTGTTACAGTGGAGAAAACCCTGAAATGATATTTAACTGAAATGGTCATTTTATCCTTTCTGCATTTAAAGATTTTTAAACAACATAAAAAGATTAAAAAGGGAGTTAGGGACACAGAATAAAAAGGAAAATGAGAAGAGTTTAAAACCTGGCTAACATCAAAACTGAAAAAATAAATCTAGGTTCACAAAAAAAATGTTCACTGAAAAACTGTGACTAATATTTTATAGGGTTAAGCAATTCATGTTTAACTGCTGAGAACAGTTTGAATTGTCTTGGAATGTTTAAAAAACAGAAACAGATTTTAAAAATGGACTGCAAGGAAAATCAGAATGGTACGGTGCAGCTTTAAGAAATTGGACTGCAATGTGTAATTTTTTTCTTGATGAAGCTGAGGGAGAAGTGATTCTTCTTCTCCATTCAGGACAGTCCAATCCTGTTGGATTATGTTTTTGCGTGGAGGCTTGATGTCTCCATTTCATTATGGTGCAGTAATCTATCATGCTGTTACCGTAAGGGTGACTTTGCCCAGCTGTGTGTGGCAGACTATAGCGGTGCCACGCTGCAAAAATCAAAATGAATGGTATGGGAGAAGAGCTCTGCATCACCACTGATCTGAAGATGATAAAGACGCCCCGACATCCATCTCTTCACTGTAAATTCAGAGAGTATTTTATAATCAAGCCCCGGCAATAATAATGTGAAATTAGGTCTCTCTATCAAAGGGGAGGCCTTTTAATCATAGCTTAAAGGGTGCTGCACTGTTTATCATAATTGAACTGTATCTGAGCTAATTGTAGCCATATTTCAATGTCCTGATGCACAAGTGATGCTGTATGTTAGGCTTGTGTTTGATTGAACCAAGCCAAAGTTGAGACAATGAATGCCTTAGGTATAAAGTGGAAGTAGACATGTACTAAGTGATATAGGGGCTTTCGATCTTTCCATTAGTGGCCAGGATTCCTTTTAGAACAATCTTGCTTCTTTTTAACCCCTTGAGCACAAGCTTATGTTTTAAAAAAATGTTTCTTGCAAGGAGGCCTTTGTACAATGAAAATGCTTTTGTCGGTAATTTTGGACAGAATACAATGGGGCACGTTACTAAGAACGCATTAAGGATTACTAAGTCTTGAGTACATATCAAAAAATACAGTGCGTTTTTTTGAGGGGCAGGTGAAGAGAATTACTGTTCTGTTTAACTAACAAGGATAAGAAATGTAAGAAACAATTGTCAAACCTCAACTGAAACTGCAACCCTGATTTGAACAAAGGTAGAAAGTGGGTGCAGGTCCCCCTTCTCCTTATTGCTCCCTTGAGTGTAAGGCCTAGGAGATTTTAATACCCGGGCATCATGTAAATTTCTTGACACTACTCGATACTGACTCCCACCTGAAGCCAGTGGGACGATGACAACGTTGCTGGACAGGAGGAGTGCAATTTCACAGAATGAGAGGGGGGAGGGGGGGAAAACACATACACACTCATTACGTAGTAAGTGATATAGGGGCTTTCGATCTTTCCATTCGAAAGATACATCAGCAAGGTACATCAGGATGCAAAGAAAGAACATAGGAACTGAGTACATTATCCAATTAGATCAAATCCAAACTGTATTTTGACTCAATCTACCCACTTTGGCTTTGTAGCCATTAATACACTTGCCTATCAGTTTTGAAAATTACAATTGATTTCACCTCTCAGCAGATTTTTGAGATATTAAAATTCACAACTGAAGACAGGTAGGGAGGAGGGATAATAGAATCAAAGTATCCTAGAGGGGCCAGGAGATGCTGGCAAGGATTCTTTAAAATCTTTTTTAAAAACACTGACCCCCAGTCTCTTGCAACAAGATGCTTGATGCCTAGCGCTGGCTTTTGCTTGCTGGTAAGCAAGGATTAGATGGCCCTTCATCAGCTTGTTGTTAAATTGGCATATGCAACCTAATGGTAATATCAGGATGTGACTATTTCATTTAAAGCCCCTCTTCGCTGTGGTGATTGGCCTTGCTGTGCCAGTTTTGAGGTATGGTAGGATGGTAAGGAGTTGGAGAACAGTGCAAATCTCATCTGCCATCTTAATGCACACCCATTTAACAACTTTCCAACAGAGTCTAAAAAAGCAATAAAACACCCGCTCAGATTTCTGGGTGTTTTCCAGTTTGTGTTGCTCCATGGTAACTATTACGGTGCAATTTAAACATCAAAATATTTACTTAGAAGAAACATATTTTATAAAATTAATGACAGATATTTCTCCAAAATGAAAGCAAAATACTGCAGATGCTGGAAATCTAAAATAAAAACAGAAAATGCTGGAAAACTCAGCAGGTTTGGCAGCATCTGTGGAGAGAGAAACACTGTTAATGGTCAGTATTTTATAACCTCACTTGAGCGAGACTCGTAAAATCCTGCCTGAGGCAAACGGAGCATTCTGTCCTGCGAGCCACACCCGCCCCGTGGCAGTAAAATTCTGGCCTACATTTCAAATCCATAAGACTCTTCTTCAGAGACATTTCTCCATCTTTACCTTTTATGAATTAATATGCATGTTCTTGTACTTTTTGTGGTGTTATATAAATATTCTGCACCAACTCCTATGAGGTAACTTGAAATCAGTCAATATTTTCCCATTCCACTAAAGCAGTACTCCATCCTAGCAACCCCATATGTTTCTTTATTCTGCTTCAGGATTTCCCAACCAGAGAGTGCAGGTGGAACAATGCACGAAATCTGTCAAAGGAAGGATTAATAATTCAAGCGAGTCCGTCATGGGTCAGGAGGGCTCAACTGGTTAAGGATCCCCAAGGCTGCAGCAATCACAGGAATGGAGGTTGCTCCCTGGCTCTTGAACTATCAGAAGTCTGTGTTTACCCCAGTCCAATGCCGGCATCTCCACATCTTGAACTATTATCAGGAGGCCCTGATGTGAAGTGATCTTTCCTAAGGATGGGAGGAAAAGGCCAACCTCTCAAAGCAAACAGGCATGCCTGCCAGAGGTCGAGGAAGTCAGTTATAGAAATGTGATTCCCTCTTACCTGGAGACAGTGTACCAAGGTGAAGGGCCTCAGGAGAGCAAGAAAGGCAAATGGCCTTTCCTTGGCACTTTTTGAGGTGCAAAGGTCCATATTCTTGACTTTCTTAGCATTCTCTTGCAGCTGACCCATCAGAACATCGTGAAAACCCATTCATTCCTTTCTTTCTAGGCACCTCACATTTTAAACTGGACAGCAACATTCACAAGTAAAATTTTAAATTTTATTTATTACTGTCACAAATAGGCTTACGTTAACACTGCAATGAAGTTACTGTGAAAATTCCCTAGTTGCCACACTCTGCTGCCTGTTAGGGTACACTGAGGGAGAACTTAGCACAGCCAATGCACCCAACCAGCACATCTTTCAGACTGTGGGAGTTCACCAGAGCACCTGGAGGAAACCCACACAGACATGGGGAGAACGTGCTGACTCCACAAAGACAGTGACCCAAGCCGGGAATCAAACCCACGTCTCTGACGCTAACAACTGTGCCACCATACCGCCCCATTACTGCCCTTTTACATGTGCCTCGTAATCAAATGTTGCCCTTCCTTCCTTCCTTCCCACACAAGCTATGACACTCATAACTCTCTGCTTTCTCTCCTTGCAGAATAGAGTTGTAACTTTGACAAGAGGTGGAAAACCAAGTGGATCGGGTGGTTCTCCAGAGACAGACAATTTGATGGTCATAGGCAATGTATGGTCACCTAACCCAGGTATGAAAGGCTATGAAAGCCTCAGTCCGCAAAGTATTATTGCTCAGACATATGAAGAGTGTGGATCCTTTGCTTATACACTATGCATTGGAGACCCATAGAATCCCTATAGTGCAGAAAGAGGCCATTCGGCCCATTGAGTCTGCACTGACTCTCCAAAGGAGAGATATTGATGGTCATAGATTTTGCACAATAAGGCAATACTGTTCATAGTGAGATAGGTTTTCCTATAATGCACTATTCTTGCAGTGACCAAGTTATAGTCATTGAGTCTGTGAAATGTACTATCACATGAAACTGTATTATCCACAAAACTAGCAAGACATGAGAAAAACTATATTTCTTCACAATTTGCTACTTTGCTTTTGGGTTATTAATTATTTGTGGACAAACACTCAAACTCCAAAAATGGTAAAAACAATAAAAATGTGAATTGTTACGATCATGTAATGAAGAACTGGGGGACAGAGGGTGGGACGAATTCTCTGTACATTCTGAAAAGACGTATTTTCCGGCTCCCCTTGCAATGTATTTTCCAGTGTCAGAGGCAGCCTGCCATTGGCTGGCAGTGAGATCTTATGGTCCCGCTGATGCCTACGGGGTTTTGCATGCCCGCACCCTCAGCTGGTGGGGATGGATGATCCCGCTGGCAGGAAGGGCTAGAAAATTTCAACCATGGGGTTGGAGTTTCTGCTCGATTTGGCTGTTTTTTAATGCCATAATTTGCTTACAATTGGTGTTACCGGTGCAAAAGGTCACACAGTTGTAAGTGCAAATTCCATTCAGCACAAACAGAGTTTCCATAATTTTTTTGCTAGTTCAAAGGCATTGTGCCATCCTCAAAACAAGCTGTGCCCCCAGCAGAAATTAATCACAATTGGAAAGTTCTGTTAATTGTGCTTGTTTGCAGCTCTTGAGGAGGCTCTAAAAATATTTAGCTGCTTCTTGTCCCTTTGGGGACAAGGACACTAATTAGCACGTTCTGAAAGCTTTTGATTGTATTTTTCTTAATTTGCTAAGGATCTGACTACTCTACTCCAATATAATTATCAAATGGTTCTGTATATTTTTCAAAGTAATTTTCAGTTGTTTAAAATCAGGTTACTCACAGGTGGTGGATCAACATATTATTATTTTATTTGTGATAAATCCATTTTCAGCTGTAACACTCAAACATCACCAAGTTACTATTCCTAAATATTTTAAATCATGTAATCTTTTTAAGCAAAATATATTTTCATATGCTTAAAAACGTCCTCAGATTATGAGTTCATGGCATTCAAAAGAACACTTCTCAAAATGTGCAATTTGCACGAGGATTGCTGTTTGTGCCCATAGCTAAAACTCTACCCCAGAATATTTACTGTTTTATGTTCAAGTAACCATGGGAAATTATCACTTAATAAACTTGCAATGATTACACACAGCTCAATGGTTAATTGCTAAGTAGCAGTTGCCAACTATTTGCAGAATTTTTACTTTGATGTTTGGCAAGACATCTAAAAAGATAATAAAACTCCCTCTGTTAACTCCATTGTAAAGATTATTAAATAAAACTGCAAATGAATGTATAATGGGTCTCGCAGACCCTTTCAATTAAAAAAAGATACTCTTGTCTGGGGTCATGACCAGACCTCAAAACCAAAATAAGCGCCAGACGGTCCCATACTATTACAGTCTTCTGGAAGTGGGATCTTGGTGCCAGCAGTTCCTCTCTTCTCAGTGACCAATGCTGCAAACTGACTGATAAATGACAGTCTCTATACTGTCAAGCACAACATTAAGCATCATAGATCTAAAAGCAGAAAATGCTGCAAATACTCAGGTCAGGCAGGATCTCGGAGAGGAAAGCAGATAATATTTCAATTCAACGACCTTTTGTCAGAAGTGGAATAGAAACATGACTGTTTGAATGGGGTGCTCTGGGGGCTAACCATCCACGAGCTCTCCCTAGTGAAACTATGTCAGAGACAAGATCACACCTGAGTTGTTATGGAAGTGTCACTGGCAAGGCCAGCTTTTACTGCTGATCCCTAATTGCCCCTGAGTAGGTGATGGCTCACCATCTTCTACTGCTTCAGTCCACATTAACTGTCCTGACGATCCTTCCTTCTCACTCTGTGGGGAAGAAGCTCGGCTAACACATTTAGGATAATGTCTAACTAAAAATCAGAAGCCTGAGCATACACACGTAGGTAAACAAACACTGAGTGCAGTTGTAAAGCAGGCTGCAGCATCAAAAGGGAACTTTCCCCGCTTTGCTGAGCTACTGATCTAAATGGTGGTATTGTGGGGAGAGAAAGGGCGAGCCCTCACAAGTCCATGTCTTACGTGGTTCCAGGTGTTTACTCAGAACTGCAGTGCTATAAAGTCTAAACATACCTTACACCCGTGGCTGTATAATCAAATGACCTGAGAACAGGAAAAATAAACTGAAGGAAGAAAGGAAGGGTAACATGTCTCCCTGACATGTCAGTCAGGTGTACAAAATTTCTCAGCTCCCTGTCAGCAATTAAAACGTTCACAAAACTCCGGCAGCAATCATTGTTTAAAAAGACTGATTTAATGTCATTATTGAAAAATGGATTGCTCTGAATGATTCTCTAATGGAAAACCACATCGTATTGGAAGGAAAACCTGTTATTATAACTTGCTGTTTATTGTCACCCTGGGAAGCATCATCAGGAGTAAAGGAGTACAATACTGCTGCATTCTGTTGAAAAATTCCTTGAAGTCTGCAATGGGAAGTATTCTGTACTCATTATGCCTGCACATTAAATCTGTATAAGCAACATTAATTTTTCAAAGGCTGCTATTAGTGTAACTGAAGATATTTTATTATGAATTAACACACAGAAGCATCTCTTTATGACAGTTTTAGAGTCAGCTCTTCATGTAGAGAAGTCTCCATCAAAAGGTTAGTGGAATAGATGCGGATCGGGCCTAGCAGCTCAAAACTGGTGGTGGACTAGCAAAATTGTATTCCGCTACAATCTGTAACCTCATGGCCCCTATCTCCCACTGCACCATTCCCATCAAACCGACGGACCAAATGATGAGGATAGGAGGGCAAACCAGGAGAGCACCAGGCCCGTTTAAAAATTAGGTGCCACCCTGGTGAAGCCACTACATTGGCCTACAAAAATGCTAAACAGCAGAATGTTAAACTATAGGCAAAGCTGATCTATCCCATAATCAGCAGAACAGATCAGCTGTTTGATACATGTAGTTGTGAATGGTGGTGGACAATTAAACAATTAATGGGAGGAAGAGGCTTCACAAACATCTCCATCCTGTACGGTGGCAGAGCCCATCACGTTAATTGAAAAAGACAAAGCTTAAGAACCATCTTAAGCTAGAAGTGTTGAATAGATGATCCATCTGAGGTTCCCAGCATTACAGATGCCAATCTTCAGTTGATACGCTTGTGGTAATATAATCAGGGTCTAGTTTTAAGGCTAATTAATTTGGGACATCCAATTTAAAAGAATTGGGCGTATTACTGAGACCCAGCAGGAGGTCATTGCACCCCACTGAAATGCACCAGCCTATTATTAGAAGCCCAGATCAGGCCAGACTTTCTGTCACCTAGAGTTCCTGCAGTTCCACCTTATATGGCAACAGGTTAGTAAGCAACACCATGCAGACAGACACCTGGGGGCGGGCCCAGTGTCCTGTCAGGCAGACATCAAGAAACTCACTAAGTATTGGGACCCCTTCCCGAGATCTCATTGGCCAGAAGCCAGAGAAGCTTCTGGAAAGACAGGGAGGAAGGGGGATAAAGTTACGCAGCTCAGACACACCAGCAGTAAAGACTCGATGAGAGAGGTGACTGTAACCATCTGGAAGACTGACCAGAGAAGGAAGGAAGGGAGAAAGAAGCTGCCATCAAGACTCACCTTTGTGACAATGGGCCAGAGGGACTCAGAGAATTGGTCCTGCAGTTTAACCAGACCATCTTTGTGGGTAGTACACCTGATTGTGGGGTATCCTCTTGTTTTATGTGGGTAATTTAAGGGTTAATAGTATTATTATTATTAATAAACTTATTGAACCGTGTGTTCGTCCTTTGTCCAACTTGCAAATAAGGACACCGGGGTAAAACTTTTGAATAATGGATCAAAAGTATCTGAGGTTTTACAGATACAACACATCTCACTCCAGGTTATGAAGAATGGCTGGATGCTGGATACAGCAAAAGCTATGAGCCCTGATAACAACCCTACTGTAATACTGAATTATTGTCTTCCAGAATTAGTCACACCCTTCCACAAGCTATTCCAGTACAGTTACAACATTGATATCTATCCAATATAGAAAATTGCCTGGGTATGTCCTGTCTAGAAAAAGCTGGACAAACCCAATATGGATAATTATCACCCATCAGTCTACTCACGATCATCAGCAAAGTGATGGAAGATATTCTCAACAATGCTATCAAGTAACATTTACTTACCAATAAACTCATCAATCCTCGGTTTGTGTTCCACTAGGATCACTCAATTACAGCCTTATTCCAAACATGAAGAATAGAGCTGAGTCGAAGAGGTGAGGTGAAAATGACTGCCATAGAATCCTTACAGTGCAGATAGGCCATCCAGCCCATCGAATTTGCATTGACTCTCTGAAACAGCATCCCACCTAGGCCCTCCATTCCACCCTAACCCCTTAACGCCACAGTTTAACCATTGCTAATCCACCTAACCTACACGTTTTTGGACAGTAAGGAGCAATTTAGCATGGTCAATCCACCTAATCAGAGCTAGGAAAGGAGACATCAGAGGTAAATCAATAATTGGAGGCCATTTTAATGGAGACGGGAAATAGAAATTGTGAAAGGGGAGTTGAAAGTCCTGGAAACTGGATTTGTTGTTAAAAGTGGAATGGAACGTGTTTAAAAGAGTCATTTGGAAAACATGGATTGGATTTGGGAATGCAAACTGCTGCTGGAAAGCATGTTATGAAAGAAGATTTTAAAGTATGTTTTCTAGGAGTGGAGTTTGGAAATTCATGACGATCATCTGAGGAGACATTGAGAATCAATCCATAGACACTGATTTGGGTTCAGAGTGGAGCGTGTGTTTTGACACAGCCAATCTCTGTTTAAAGGGTCTTTGTGTTACTGGGAGACCATTGTAGTTTAAGATATAGGCCAGGATTCTCCCAAAAAAAATTCTAAGTGCTGAATTTGCATAAAAAACATCTCCTGCTGTTTTTTTTTAAGCAGGATTTTCATAATGAATCTCCCACATTCTGTGCACTGCAGAACTCCTCAGGGAGATTCAAGCTGAAAATCTGGCGGTGGGGCTGATTCCCGCCTGAGAGGCTGGCAGCATAGCGCTGAGTGGGCCACTGCACATGCGCCGATGTGTCATAGTGGAGATCGACGCATGCGCAGTGGCCCCACACTGCCAGCCTCTTGATTGCTGGCCAGCATAGCAATCCCCCATTGCTGCCCCTCCAATTCCCTCACCCATGATCGCAGGCCTCCCAGACAACTCTGGACCAGCCCTGACACCTGCCGGCCCACCCTGACCACCTCTCTGCCCATCCCAATCTCCCCAGCCACCCCCCCCGACCCACCCCCTGGACGCCCCCCCAGCAGCACTCCCCCACCTCAATGATCAGCCCCGATCAGCCCTTTCCCTCCCTATGCCACTGATCCCGACTGTAGAATGGCAGCGGGACCCCCCACCCCCACTGATCTCCCCCAGTAGGCCTCATTCCATTGGTACTGCCCAATGCCTGGTGGACAGCACTATCAATAGGATGCAGATTGTGATCTTAATATTGAGATTAAATTGGCATGGAGCTGATGCCGCTGGAAATTCAGGGCTCGGAGATGCACAAAGGCCATGGTGCGTAGTGGGAAGCATGCTAAATGGCTTCTGCTTTTGTCTCCCAGCCCTCTGCCCCCATTAAGTGGCTATTAGTTTTCTATATAACCAAGAAACCTCCATCATTTTCTATTAAAAATTTAAACCACTCTTGGATTAATAAACCACCTGCTGAGCAGAAGCCTGTAGCAACCAATAGTTTTTGGAACCCAGCCAAGCATTCATAATGTCATAAAAAAGCTTCCAGCAACATTGTCTGTAACAGATCAGAATAGTTTTCTGTTTCCATTTCATAGCCTAACAATTATTGGAGATGTGCAGTGTATTTTTAAACAGCCAAAGCTACCAGTCAAGTTAAATCATAGAGTAAAGCATGACAGCAAAGGTGACAGGACATTATTTAAAAACATTTTTATATAGCACTTTCTTCAATGGAAAAAAGTACTATAATGCAAGGCATTACTTATACAATGGTTGCAAATATAAGGGCCAATTTACCTTTGCAGGACAGATCCTTATGATGAATCACTGCATTAAAAACACATCTATATTATAATACAATATCTCATAGTGGCATCTGAAGGTGTCAAAATATTTCACACTTACAGTTCAGAATGTTTCAGATGCTTAAAAAAGGCTTCCCCCAGTGGTTTTGAACTCTGATCTTGCCAGCAATGCCCATAACTCTTCAAGGCAGTTCGTTTCATCAGGGCTTCCAAATTCAGAACAGTGCAAATTTGCATGCAGGAGGAAATGCAACTTTCTTGTGGTTCTCACAATGGGGACCCTGAGCTCAGAAAAGATGCATTTTACATCTAAAACATGCATTTTATGACCAAGGTCTTCCTGACTTGCAATAAGACACATTAAAATAGGGGGCAGGGGTCAGAAAGGCAGTGGGAAATGGTTTTTATTTGCAGGAAAAACAAAGTTTGGTGTTTTGCAACCCACTTCACATCTCCATTCAAAAGGAAAATCTGGCCCAAAAAGAACATAATAGGTGCAGAATTAGGACATGTAGGAAGTCTCTGCACCAAAAGAGATGCGTCATGGAGGAAACTGGATCGAGTGATTGTTTTGAAGGACTTTGAGAGGTTGATGCACAGTAGTCACAGAGGTCATTACAGGCCTGGTCAGAAAATATTTATGTATTTGCTGGAAATTGGCATTATCAGCGTTCTGGGGTAGTTTGCTGCTTAGCTGCAACAGTTGCATGTGAGGAGAATAATAGGGGAGCACAAGGATATGTGTTTATTATATATGTATTTAAAAGCACAATTCCACTGCATTTTTGTAATTTTAGAGTAATTCTTCCGAGAAGTTTTCCAGTCAGGCATTTCTTGACATTTATCAATCATTTCAAGGTTTGAAATTATGACTTGTAGAAAAATATAGCTCTATGGCTCATCTTAAACATATTAAACCCTCCCCAACAGTGACAGCTTAGTAATGATAATATTGTAAAGGATTATCATAAGTACTCTGTCTGGTACTAAGCATCACTGGCTCATGTATGGGTCTGGTTTAATGTAGTGTGTCACAAGGTGTCCTTCAAGTGCAGGCTAACACGTACCACAAAATGAGTGTCTCCTATGGTATCAGGTAATGAAAAAAAATTCATTCTCACATGTTTAATTTGGGCTTCATGGGACTGTTATTACAGTCAAATTACAGTTGCAAACTCATGTCAACAAATTAATTTCCCTCGTGACCATTAATAGCTTTTAGTATGAGCTAACCTTTAGAAACTGTCTCTAGCTGGACACTAATGGTACATTTATATTGGATCTATTAGTTTTACACCCAGTATGATTTTGAGAATGGTGCAAGCTGGCAGCTCCAAGTTAAACTCCTCTTGTCTATAAGACTTTCAAATGGAGAAAACTTAAAGACTTGTGAATGTCTTTACAAAATCCATGTCCATACTGATGCTTGCCAATGTCTGAATATCAGTGTGTATTTTAATATTTGGCAAATCAGTTATGCTGGGAGCTTCATAAACTTTTTAAAAAACTGTATTTTATACAGAATAAATTGAATGTCACTTCAATGGTGTTACATCTTAATGATCTACATCATAATAATGATCCACTTTAGGAATTAGCTAAGTCTTCCAACACTTGTCAGGGTAAACCTCACAAGATGCTGCGATTGGTCCAAAGGGCTACAATATAAAGGCTAGCCAATATTGGTGATATATTGCATTAATGAGAATTCCCTCACAGTCCAACCCACCATTTTAAAATGTGCTTAGTCCACAAGACATTGCTCAGTCAAAAATATTATTAGATATAATATTACAGCATAAACTGGTTGTAACTGGAGTGGGAGTTGGGGGGAGGTTGGAGGGTGGGTTCAGGGAGGTTTGGGGGGAGGAAGTTAAGTACTAAGTTGAATTGTTCTATAAACGTAGTGATTTATTTGTAGCCACTTTCTTACTGAATGATGTTATGCACCCAGACAGAAGAAAGACTTCTACAGAAAAGATCTTCTGCAGTTTACCTGGGTTGCAAATGTTGAATCTTTCTCCTAAATATGGGTGGAAGTCTCCCATGTGCAACTAAGTCCCATGGCGGGGATAGGCAGATTTTTTGCTGTGAGTGCTGGTGACAATCATATGCCATGTCATATTTTCTGGACTCGACCTCATTAATTCAGCACCTGCAGTATTGACGCTATGTTCTGCACTGTGGCAGACATGGTGGTGCACATCCTGTCATCATTCTGGGTACTGTATCTTCAAGGTGTCCAACATCACTAACCCACTGTTCAAGAAAGAAGATGGACTTCCTCAAAAATAAAACAGATCTCCAGGAATACGCTGAGGCTAGAAGATGAGCCTTCTTGTTGACACTGAATCTGGAAAATCCATTTGTTGATGCCCCACCCCCTGCCCCCCTCACCAACTGCTGCAGCTTTTCAAGGTCCATGCTTGCTGGCGGTCTCCATCACGAAACAGCAGAGTCGGCCCCACATTGTTCAGGTTTTTCCCAATTTCTGCACGCCACGTTGTTCCAGATATGTTCTGGATCAGTGTTTTATTCCCACTGGTATCACAGAGAATTGGACATTGGTGGAAGATTCCAGTCATCCCATGAGCTAGATACATCGGCCTCTGACAGTTTTCCCAATCCGCATGGCAGGCATCGGCTGCAGAGCCCATGGGAAATTCGGATAGGCGTAAAAATGATTTTTGAAGTCCTCTCCCACTGCCTTATTACGTCTCCCTGGCCTGCCATTAAACACACTAGTGTGGGGCATTGGAGAATTCCATGCATTGTCACTGTTTCCACATGGTACAATAAGTGGAACAATTTAATGACGGCTGAGGTGGTCACCAAAATCAGTGATATCATCTGCACAGTGTTTGTAAATAACTAATAGGATAATTTCCTGTCAAATTAATAAAATTACACAATGTTGTTGAAGTAAAATTTATACTCTCTGGTTTGTTTAATAGTCGCAGTGGGATCACCTATGGGGAGGCACATTGTGTTATATCATTGCTACTCTAAATGTTAATGATTCATGCTGCATATATTGGATAATATTTGTGACCAGATGACATCAATGGACGCCATCACTTTACTTGGACCTTTTGTGATTGTTTGGTGAATTGATTGGTGAATCTTGAAAGGGGGAAGCTTTGCATGCATAATTAAGGACGCAAGTTAAAGTGGAGAGGGGGAGAGTTAAAGTGGAGAGGGGGATATAAAGGCCAGAAAAAGGAGAAGCATAGTGGCCCATGCTTTCTTTCCCTGGCCCTGCCCTCACCCACACTCCTCCCACAGAGCCATTTCTGCCCACAAAATGGGCACTCCGATAGATGACGTGCAACCAGCCACTCGTATATAAATGACCTAAGACCAATGTTCCCTTTAAAAGTTAATTGTCGTGCGTGTTAACCACATCCTCAGTCAGCCTTCATCCATTAATGAGGAAGCAATCAACAGACTGCTGCAGGTTGCCATCAGTTGCCCTCCTGATGACCCCCTCACCCTGTAAGAAACAGATTTTTGGAAAATTCCACCTGGTATTAGTTAAGGGCATGATTCCTCGCAACAGACTATATTTTTACTATTTGGGGCTTTGATTAATTTAACTGCACACTGTTCTTACACTGGATGCTTTATACAGCCAGAGTTCAAAGCTAGTAAAGTTTCTGGGTTTCCAAGGTAACGACTTATAAAGAAAAGCCTTAATCCAAAAGACCAGATACATTAGTGACCAAAAATCTTCCAAACAGCCGAATACTAGGGACATGTGGATTATCAGCACTAAGCAGCAGATGTGAATAAACAAACTCATTGTTTGTGTGATTAGAATGCTAGGGATCAAAATCTCCTTACTGTTGCCATCTGAAAATATTACAATAGGGGGAATGTCCCACATGATGCAGTACAGACTAAAAACTTCATGGGTTATCATCAGGAATGCAATTAACCATCCCAACTATTCTGAAATAATGACTCAATTCAAAGCTAGACAAACAAAGCAAACCTAAATGGATACAGAATTGGAAAATGTGAACAATAGATTGGTTTTGTTTAATTTATGTTTTACCAACATAACAGCTGAATATTGAGCTGCAGATAATCCTGATCAAAGTTTACATTTCTGTTTTGATCCAAATATTTCTTCAAATTATTTATCATCTGAATGCAATTTAGATTTCAATTGTTCTTTGGATTTCAGATAGGTTTTATTGATTTCCCATTTTGTTGTATATGAAATTATACATTAATTCAACAATATTTTGCAAATCTGCTTTGCAACTTTGCAAATATTTATACTGATGAAAATTACACTGTTTTGCTTCTGACCGCCAAAGCATTTATAACCTACAAGTATTGAAATTCAAATAAAACATATTTTACAACATTAAGTTTGCACTCCAAACAGTTGTACTGCAGCAGTTATGGTGACAGCAGCACTATTCCAAAAGGCCAAGACAGATGTATTGGGGGTAAAATTGGTTTACATCAGCTGCATGAAGTGGGTTTGCAGTGAAGTGGTAGCTGAATTTACACTGTGCCCAACCTTCTTTCATGGAATAATAGTTTTCTCTTTTTGGCGACTTATTTCCTACTTCTTCTGCTGCTTTTTCTTGGTTTCAAATTAAAATCTTGGCGATAATTTCCAAGTCAATAGAAAATAAAAACTGGTGTGGTGAAAAATTGACTGTTAACTTGCTATGAGCTACTGACGTAGACCAATTTCGCTGCCATTAAATCGAACCTCCTAAATTTGTGCAATGTGGTGACGCCATCTCTACTAACACTATTCACCATTCATCCATAGAATCCCTATCCAGTAGAAAAAGGCTATTTGGCCCATCGAGTCTGCACCGACTCTTACCCAGGCCCTATCCCTATAACCCTATTCATGTAACCACATGTATTTTACCCTGCTAATTCCCCTAATTTATATATATCTTGGGACAGCACAGTTGATCTTGGGGCGGCATGATGGCACAATGGTTAGCACTGCTGCCTCACAGCACCAGGATCCGGGTTTGGTTCCCGGCTTGGGTAACTGTGCAGAGTCTGCAAGTTCTCCCCGCATCTGTGTCTCCAGGTACTCCAGTTTCCTCCCATAATCTGAAAGATTTGCTGGTTAGGTGCATTGGCCATGCTTAATTCTCCTCAATGTACCTGAACAGGCGCCAGAGTGTGGCGACTAGGAAATTTTCATAGTAACTTCATTGCAGTGTTAATGTAATCCTACTTGTGACATTACTAAATAAATTAAAAAATATACTGCATGAGCTCTCCATTGGTTTCTATGTTGGTGTTCTCTTAAAAAACAAATAAGGTCTGAGTCTGAAATATTATTGCATCACTAAAGCTAATAGGTAAGCACTAGAAATGTGTGACTTCCATACATGTAGAGGGCCCTTTTATGATAA
Organism: Carcharhinus amblyrhynchos; assembly: GCF_965287045.1. Classification (NCBI taxonomy): domain Eukaryota; kingdom Metazoa; phylum Chordata; class Chondrichthyes; order Carcharhiniformes; family Carcharhinidae; genus Carcharhinus; species Carcharhinus amblyrhynchos. The sequence continues at coordinate 32,072,826 of NC_137332.1, read as the reverse complement.
ATTTCCAAAATCTAAAATAATGTTTAAAAGAGAATGTAATGAAAACACTAAAGATAGAATTGAAATTTACAAATGAATACTTTACCAGTTTTTGAATTATAATATGGATAGCCTGACAAAAAAGGATATAATTTTAACATTTTACTTCACATCTCAAATCACAGAAATTTAGGTTAACTATAAAACGCTCAAAGAAAGCTCTAATGCCTTAAAAGAAATCCCAGCGTATGGTAAGGTTAGTTAAATTTTGAATGTGACAGTACATTGCTGGAGTGACTAAGGCCAACTGGGAGAATAAGTAATTTCAGTAAGTTATAGCTCCTGGACAAGGTGACGTCCTCAGCAGCTCAGGATGATTTTGAACAGTCTTCCCAAATGCTTGGTCCAGTCGAATGATGGGCTCATATCCACCATTACCTCGCAGAATACTCCATCAGCAGAATGCCCTGCAGCCATCAAAGGTCAGGGGAGAGATCATCCGTTACTAAAACTGGCAAGTCCAATCCCCTAGACCCGACAGGACACACATCTACTGACAGAAGATTTGATTTGTATTACTTCATTCCTGTAACGTGCTTCTATCTTCATTCTAGCTAATTCTGTTATAGACTATATAGATAAATACAAGTCTATATAACAACGTCTAGATAAATTATTGGCAGTCAGGGGAGCCAGATAACAGGCTGTGTAACATAATGGAGCTAAGACTGTGTGATGGGCTAATAAATTCTGCTAAAGATTGGCCTACAATAGTAGTTTATCTAGCACCACAGACAGGTTAACCCTCAGAGGCCTATTGAAGACACAATGCCCAATCAACATGCCAAAATCTTGCAATTAGAAGCAACACTTCCTGTAAGTATACGAATCAGTATGAATTTTTGAGAATGTTACATAAAAGAAAGCTGGATTTCTGAAAATTTATTACATCTAATAACAATTCAATATTTTCAATACTTTGTTACATAAATAATGCACTTGCCTTTCATTCTAGATTGAACTGCAATTCAACCCAGGTAAACATCTAAACATGTGAATATTTCTGCAAAACAAATTGAATAAAAAAATCTCAAAGCTATTAAACCTGGAACGTCCTGGGAGGTTTTGGCATAAGGGCAGCATAAGAGTGGCATAAAGCTGTTTTCTTACCCAAAAAAATCTGCACATGACTGACTTCCCCGCCTATCTTGCTATATTGCCAAGTTCAAGTCCCACTCCAGCGCTTGAGTATAAAAATCAAGGCTGACACTCCAGTGCAGAACTGAGGGAGTGCTGCACTGTTGAAGTGCTGTCTTTTAGATGAGACATTAAAGCAAGGCACCATCTGCCTGCTTGGATGGCTATAAAAGACCTTACAATAAATTAAAATTTATTTATTAGTCAGGCTTACGTTAATACTGCAATGAAATTACTGTGAAATTCCCCTAGTTGCCAAACTTTGGCACCTGTGCAGGTCATCGCACCTAACCAGCACATCTTTCGGACTTTGGGAGAAAACCAGAGCATCTGGAGGAAACCCATGCAGACACAGGGAGAATGTGCAAACTCCATACAAACAGTAACTGAGGCTGGGAATTGAACCTGAGTCCCTGGCGATGGGGGGGCAGCAGTGTTAACCACTGTGCCATCATGCCGCCCACATCACTATTTCAAAGAAGAGCACGAGAGATATCCTGGCTGTTGTGATCAATGTTAATCCCCTAATTAATATCATCAATGTTCATCATTTTTATATTGCAGTCTGTGAGAGTTTGCTGTGTGTAAATTGGCTGTCGCATTTCCTACATTACAACAGTAACTATGCTTTAAAAGTATTTAATTGGCTGTAAAACACCTCATGAAGTCCCATGATCATGAGAAGTGCTATATAAATGTATGTCTTTATTAAATTATCAATACAAATTGACCATTTGTACTGCTTCTGAGATATATCTACCAAAACTCTCTTGTTTCTTCTTTCCATTGCTTTGCTCCATGAAGATATTCACATATGATAATCATAGCTAACGCTTGAGAAGAAGCCCTAATGTCGGGGTTGTGCCAGCTATGGAACCCTGTTATTGACACTAACAAAGTTCATGCCCACGGTGAAGGGCCTTACACAAGCAGACAGCTGTGTATTGAGGGCACATTTGTGGGTCTTTCTCAACTAACCCACCAACTCACTCACCCTTGTCACATCTGGACATCTGTAAATTCTGGTTGGGTAGGAAAAGACTGCAGCTCAGCACACACCCCCACCAGCACTCACAAACCCCCCAAACACCCCCCCCTCCCCCACCCCCACCCCACTTAGAAACCAGAGGATTGTAACTTCTTTAAAATGCTCAAAAGAAATTCCTGAGCTGATCTTTGGAGTTCAGACTCTGATCAAAAATGGATAGAATGCAATTTGTACAAGAGAGGAAGCATGAGTAGTTTGAACAGTGTAGGCAGCGTGGGGTAAAATCAAGCTTCAAATGGAAAGTGATACAGAGCAAAATAATTTGTAATTAAGAGGTATACACATTGATTGAAGAGGTATAGCTGAGGTACTAAACGAATAAATTGCATCTGTCTTTACCAAGGAAAAAGATGCTATGCAGGTCTTGCTGAAAGCTAAAGTAATTCAAACACTTGAAGCATTTAAAATTGGGAGGAGGAGTTATCGAACAGGTTGTCTTATTTAAAGTTGACAAAACACCAGGACCAGATGAGATGCATCCAGGAATATTGAAGGGAATAAAGGCATAAATTGAGGAGGCACTGGCTGTAATGGCTCAGGAAGCCTGACTGGAAAACAACATAGTTCATTACAGAATGCAAAGTAAAACCACTATCGTGGTGTACACACACCTGTCCCTACTTGAGACTACAGTTCAGCAGGCCCATCCGGGACCTGCCTTATAAATGGCTCAGGTAATGCGTTCCAGCTGGACTGGCTACTACCTTTTACCAGGGAACTCATATTCAACAAGCCCCACAGGGAGCTCAATCAATGATTCCCCATAGACCATGTGATAATTATCACACTGGCCATAATTTTCCAGTCTTTCCTTAGACTCAAGGTGGTGCCTGAGGACTGGGAAATTACAAATTTATTATCAAAGAACAAACAGAACAAAGAACAACCCAGCACGGGAAACAGGCCCTTCGGCCCAACGAGCCCGCGCCGCCGCATCACCCTACACCTATTCTACCCTGCGTGTCTACGAATGGAACCCCTAACTTAGCCAGATTCAGGGGAGAATAGTGTCAATTTGGTAAACCAATCAGCCTAAGAGCACATCTTTGGGGTGTGGGAGGAAACCGGAGCGCCCGGAGGAAACCCACGCAACCACAGGGAGAATGCACAAACTCCCACAGACACAGGCCCAAATCCATGTATCTGCACAGCCAGCAGTGCTAGTCACCGAGCTGTTGCGGCGCCCATCTACCGGTCCAGGATCAAGCACAGACACTGACACGAAGTACTAGGCCACTCCCGGAACCTCCAAGAGCAGCCCACGCACGACCCACCGTGTGCATGCCCCTCGTTTGACAACGAGGTGGACCTCCACCTGCGGAATAAAACGACAAAAACGTTAACTTACAAGTCTGCATTTCCGGTGTCTCCCGAGGTTCTGACCTTATTTAATAGCCCCTACTATAACCCTCCATCCTCGTTTCACTCATGTGTCTGTCTAACTGAACCTTAAACGAGTCCAACGTTCCTGCCTCCACCACCCTACTCAGTAGCGCGTCCCATACCCCCACAACTCTCTGCGTAAAGAACCTTCCTCTCATATCCAAATTATACCTCTCCCCCCTCACCCTTAAATCATGACCTCTCGTATTTGTACCCAGTCTAGGGAGCAGTCTCTCACTATTGACTCTATCTATTCCCTTCAGTATCTTATATACCTCTATCATGTCCCCCCTCAATCTCCGTCTTTCCAAGGAGAAAAATCCCAGTTTCTCCAACCTTTCCTCGTAACCCAGCCCCTCCATGCCAGGCAACATCCTGGTAAACCTCCTCTGAACCCTCTCCAGAGCCTCCACGTCCTTCCGGTAGTAAGGTGACCAGAACGGGACGCAGTACTCCAAATGCGGTCTAATCAACGTTCTATACAACTGAAGCATTGGACGGCAGCTTTTATACTCTATACCCCTTCCTATAAAGGCTAGCATTCCATAAGCCTTCCTAACAACCTTCTCCACTTGTGTCGCAGCCTTCATGGATTTGTGAACCTGCACTCCCAGGTCCCTCTGTATTTCTATACTCCTAATCGGTCTACCTTTTATCACATAGCTCCTCTCTGCATTATTCCTTCCAAAATGCATCACCTCACATTTGTCAGGATTAAATTCCATCTGCCACCTATCTGCCCAATGCACCAACCTATCTATATCCTGTTGTATCACCTGACATTTCACTTCAGTACCCGCCAACCCTGCCATCTTGGTGTCATCTGCAAACTTGCTGATCACACCACCTACGCTCTCTTCCAAGTCATTTATGTATACTACAAAGAGGAGAGGTCCCAGTTCTGAGCCCTGTGGCACACCACTGGTCACTGGCCTCCAGCCCGAAAAGGTCCCCTCCACAACTACCCTCTGTCTCCTATTGCCCAGCCAGTTCTCAATCCACCTAGCTACCTGACCTCGTATCCCATGCGCCTTAACCTTTTCTACCAGCCTACCATGAGGGACTTTGTCAAACGCCTTACTGAAATCCATATAGATGACATCAACGGCTCTCCCATCGTCAACCGTTTTTGTCACCTCCTCAAAGAATTCCACCAGATTCGTAAGGCAAGACCTCCCTCTAACAAAGCCATGTTGCGTATCCCAAATCAGATTGCAACGCTCCAAATGCTCATACATCCTACCCCTAAGTATTTTTTCCATTAATTTCCCTACCACCGATGTCAAACTCACCGGTCTATAATTTCCAGGGTTATCCCTACTACCTTTTTTAAACAGCGGTACCACATTTGCTACCCTCCAGTCTTCTGGGACCTCGCCTGTGTCCAAAGAAGAGACAAAGATTTGCGCCAGAGGCCCAGCAATTTCATCTTTCACCTCCCTAAGCAGCCTGGGATAAATACCATCAGGCCCCAGAGCTTTATCCGTCCTTATGCTACCTAAAAGCCCTAGCACTTCCTCCCTCGTAATAGATATTTCCTGCAACTGATCCTCAGCTCCCTCCAAGAGACCGCACGATTCCAACCCCCTCTCCTTCGTGAATACCGACGCAAAGTATTCATTCAGGAGCTCCCCCATTCCCTCCGACTCAATACATAACTCCCCACTTTTGTCCCTGAGAGGACCAATTTTCCCTCTAACTACTCTCTTGCTCCTACTATAGGAATAAAATGCCTTTGGATTTTCCTTAATCCTACCAGCCAAAGCCATTTCATGCCCTCTCTTCGCCCTTCTAATTCCCCTTTTTAGCTCCCTCCTACTCTCTCTATATTCCTCCAGCGCACTCTCCGTACCCAGTTGTTTCGACCTAACATACGCCTCCCTCTTCTTCCTGACCAAGTCTTCAATACCCCCTGTAATCCACGGCTCTCTAATCCTACCTTTCCCATCCTTCCGCTTAACCGGAACATACCTCCCCTGCAACCATTTCATTTTGCCCTTAAAAGCCTCCCACTTGCCAACCGTGGACTTTCCAGCTAACAGTCCCTCCCAATCAGTGTCCTACAGCTCCCTCCTAATCCTGCTATAGCTCGCCTTTCCCCAGTTCAGCACACTCCCGTTCAGCCGGCACTCATCCCCTTCCATTTTTATCCTAAAGTAGACGGACTTGTGGTCACTGTAAGCCACATGTTCGCCTACCTCTACCTCAACCACCTGCCCTGGCTCATTACCCAACACTAAATCCAGTATAGCCCCTCCCCTAGTCGGGCTAGTTACATACTGCTCTAGAGACCCTTCCAAAACACATTTCACAAACTCCTCTCCCTCCGTACCCCCAGCTCTAGGCCCCCTCCAATTCACTCCAGGTAGATTAAAGTCACCCACTACAACCACCCTATTCTTCCCGCACCTATCCAAAATGCCCCTGCAAATGCCTTCCTCCACTGACCTCGGGCTGTTGGGTGGCCTATAGTACACCCCTAGCAACGTAATCTCTCCCTTTTTATTTCTCAACTCCACCCACAGTGACTCAATCCCTATCTCTTCCATATTGTCCTCCCTCTGCACTACTGTGATGTTCTCCTTTACTATCCTTATCAAAGAAAGGATGCATGATGAGCTGAGCAATGTGTTTAACTGACTTGGAGTTTTTTTAATGAGGTCACAGAGAGGGTTGATAAGGGCAATGTTGATGTGGTGTACATGGATTTCCAAAAGGCTTTTGGTAAAGTGCCCACACAGACTCATGAGCAAAGTTATAATTCTGAAGTAAAAGTGAGAGTAGAGACATGGATACGAAATTGGCTGATTGAAAGTACACTTGCTTAATGGATGTTTCTCAGTTTGGAAGGAAGTTTATAGTGGTGTTCCTCAAGGGTTGGTGTTAAGACACTTGTTCTTCCTGATGTTCTTCCTGACAAAGGCATACAGGAAATAATGGTAAAAATTTGTCAGCACTGTGAGCATGGAATCATAGAGTCATAGAGGTTTACAGCATGGAAACAGGCCCTTCAGTCCAATTTGTCCATGCTGCCCAGTTTTTAATCGCTCAGCTAGTCCCAATTGTCCTCATTTGGCCCATATCCCTCTATGTCCATCTTACCTATTTAACTGTCTAAATGCTTTTTAAAAGACAAAATTGTACCCACCTCTACTACTACCTCTGGCAGCTCATTCCAGATGCTCACCACCCTCTGTGTGAAAAGATTGCCCCTCTGGACCCTTTTGTATCTCTCCCCTCTCACCTTAAACCTACGCCCTCTAGTTTTAGACTCCCCTATCTTTGGAAAAAGATGTTGACTACCTACCTTATCATTATTTTATAAACCTCTATAAGATCACCCCTAAGCCTGCTACGCTCCAGGAAAAAGAGTTCCAGTCTATCCAGCCTCTTTTTATAACTCAAACCATCAAGTTCCGGTAACATCCTAAGTAAATCTTTTGTGCATTCTTTCTAGTTTAATAATATCCTTTCTATAATAGGGTGACCACAATTGTACACAGTATTCCAAGTGTGGCCTTACTAATGTCTTGTACAACTTTAACAAGATGTCCTATCTCCTGTATTCAATGTTTTGACCAATGAAACCAAGCATCCCGAATGTCTTTTTCATCACCCTGTCCACCTGTGATTCCACTTTCAAGGAGCTATGAACTTGTACTCTTAGATCTCTTCGTTCTATAATTCTTCCCAACACACTACGATGAACTGAATAGGTTCTGCCCTGATTCAATCTATCAAAATGCATTACCTTACATTTATTTAAATTACACTTCACCTGCCATTCATTGGCCCTCTGGCCCAACTGATCAAGATCCTGTTGGAATCCTAGATAACTTCCTTTACTGTCCAATTTGCCACCACTCTTGGTGTCATCTGCAAACAATAAGGAAGATAATGTGGAACTTCAAAAGGATTGGTGCAAATGTGGATAAGTGATGAACTATAATGTAGAAATGTGAAGTGATCCATTTTGATACGAAGAATATGAAACAAAGGTAACAATTCTACAGTGGATATAGGAGAAGAGGGACTGGGTGTGTATGTGCATAACTCATTGAAGGTAGCAGTACAGATTGACAGTGCTGTTAATAAGCATACTATGCTTTATTAATAGGGGCACAGAGCACAAAAGCAAGGAGATTATGTTAAACTTGTATAGAACACTGGTTTAGCCTCAACAAGAATACTGTGTCCAGTTCTGGGCACCACACTTTTGGAAAGATGTGAAGGCATTAGCGAGAATGCAGAAAAGATTCACAAAAATGCATCCTGAGATGAGAAACTCCAGTTATTTGGATAGATTGGAGAAATTGGGACTGTTTTCCTGGGAGAAGGGAAGGTAAACAGGAGATTTAATAGAGCTATACAAAATCATGAGGGTATGGACAGAGAGGGGAAAACTGTTCCCATTAGTGAAAGGGTCGAAAACAAGAAGACACAGATTCAAGGTGATGGCGAAAGAAGCAAGGGTGGCGTGAGGAAAAACATTTTCCCACACTGTGTAGTTTGGGTTTGGAATGCTTGAGAGAGTGGTGGAGGCAGGTACAACTGAGGCATTCAAGAGAAAATTGGATTATCTGAAAAGAAAGAATGTGCAGGGGAGAAGGCAGGGAAATGGCACCAGGTATATTGCTCCTTCAGAAAACCAACGTAAACACAATGGGCTAATCGACCTTTTTCTGTGCTGTAACTATTCTGTGACTGTGATTCTGCAACAAAATAAAACTTTTTCTTTCTGACTTTTGTTTCTCAAAAATTCTATTTCTTATATACAATTTTGTTTCTTTAAACATTGATTATATTTTGCCCAATAAGTCATAAATATACATTTTTCACATGTTACACACTTAATTGCATTTGTAATTTGAAACTATCCAAAAATTTGAGTTATATGAAACTCTTGTGAAAAATCAAGGTAACACTATAAACTTGCTTTGCCTCTCTTTTCTTCATCAGCACAAAGCGTCATCCGAAAGCAATTTGACATGGGTCGTACCAACTTAATGAGCTAGCGCTAAATTTAATTTCCTGATTAAAACATGCCCTCCATTGTCAAAAGCAGTAAACCAGATAAGGAAAGTGGGAAATCAGGTTTGAGTGGAGGGTGGGATGGGGTTAGGGAGATAAAAGGATAACGAGTCTATATTTCAATATGTAATGGGGATTTTGCTGCATTCCCAACATATTATTTCAATAAAATTTTGAGTTAAAAGATTACTCCTGTTAATTACTTTGTTGTAAATACCTTTACAATTTCATTATTAGTTCCAGTTCATTAAGGTCCATACATTCAACATCAAGAAGCTAACCATAGTATTTTACAGTTTTTTTTCTGTAACCAATTCAAATCTGCAGGAAGCCAAAGGCATATTTTGCTTTCAACATCTTTTTCAAGTAAAATATTCAAGGGAAGCTAATGCTGTGAAACTGAACACATTCCAATTTTAGACACCCAGCAACAGCATGAAGCATACCCAGGTCAGATGTTGTGTGGTTAGATGTATAGTTTCCTTTACTCTTCACAACTACAAGTTGTTTGTACTGCCAAGGCAGTGGTAGGTAGGAAATTCCAAGATTTTGGCCCAACAGCTAGATGTCCAGATGAGGAAGAGTGTGACTCAGAGGGAAACTTGAAGGCGATGACTTTCCCATGAGCTTGCAGCTTTTGTCCTTCACAATGCCAGAGGTTTGGAGATGCTGCCAGTGAGCTGAGTGAAATGCTCTAATGCAATTTGCAGAGTGTAAAATACTGCAACCAGCTTTCGGCAAAAAGGGTAGATACTGAGTTCACTGCAGCATCAACAAACACGAGATTGCTTTATCCTGGATGGTTTAGGCTTCTTAGGTGTGTTGCAGTTACACTCATCAAGGTGAATGGTGAGCATTCCATCTGAGTCTTATAGATGTTGGAGAGCTGTGAAGGGACTGGAGAGAAGTCACTCATCAGAATACCGAGCTTCTGTACTCTTGTGGCCACATGACCAATATTGCTGGTGGGATTAACTTTTGATTAAGTGACTTTCTCCCCTCAGAATATTGTGGCAGGGACTCAGCAATGATGGTGTCAATGAAGATCAGAGTTAGATGGGTAAACATTTCTTAATTGTAGATGATTGTAACATTGCACTTACCTGGCATGAACGTTGCTTACAAATTATCAATCCAAGCTTGGATGTTCTACAGCTCCTGTTGTAGGAGAAGTTATTGGAGAAGTTGTGAATGCAGCCAAGCAGTATAGCAAACTGCACCACTCCTTACTTTGTTGTGAAGAGATTGCTAAAGCAGTGGCTGTTGGTTGTTATTCAGTCACTAGTTGTATAAACTCAAATTTGGAAACTCCTAAGGAAGTTGCTATGAGATAGTGGAGTTATCAGAATAGTGGAGACAATGCATTTTACCAAGCTAACCTAATAAAATAAATACAAATTATAATTGCCATTATATAAACTAACATTAATAAGGCAATGATAACCCTTGTATTGATTTTTCAATGCAATCTGTTTTCATTGATTTAATAATACAATTATAGCTTGGCTAGAATTTGCCCGGGGTTTTCATAAATTTACAAATATAAAAGTGCTCCGTGTAATAAGATGTCCTCAAAACAAATGAAGCTTATTTTCTAAAACTTTTTCAATTCTAATTCAGACTGTAAAATGTATTTCAACCTATGAATAAAAAAGTTTTGAACTGTTCTCTCAAATAGGTAATTGCACTACCTATAGAAATCTGTGCAATTGGTAACCTTACTAGCATCTTGCAGGCATATCCTAACAAAATAGGTTACGTGCTGATAGGTTGCCGATGAACAATTAAGTGATAACCTGTGTTTGTCAGGAAAATGAGACAATGAATGTACTGATTAAATGGCAAGGCCGAGGATTTTAATCAAAACTCAGGTACTATTTATTGCTCTAGATACACTGATAAAACAGGATCTTACTGCTATTTGGAAATCTAGATTTAGCTTTGTGATATTTTGTCATCAATTACATGGTCCTCACAGGTAAAGCAGTCACAGTTTCTGCAGTGCAATGAGGTAATAGCTAATTTCTAGTTACTGTACTTGAAAATCTTAGGTGTTGTTCGTAATATGTCCAAGGGGCGATCTTGAGCCTGCACTCTTCATATCATAGATGTGGACTCAAGATCCTGCTAAATCTCACTGGCGAGATAGCAGTCTCTGATTTTCACCACTCTTCTCCAGTGATGTAATCAAGTTCACACCCATAATTGGGTGAAAACCTAATTTACATTCATTTAAATAAAACTGAATGTCATTAACACCTGCCCCGTGTGATTCCCTCCCCATTATATTTTCAAACCTCGCAGATGCGATATCAAGGTCAGAACCATGCCCACCTGAGCTAGGGGTCAATGCTAGGTAGGGGTTAGTGCCAGGGGCAGGCGTGAGTGGGACTCTTATGCACGTGGGGAGGAAGAGAGCATTCAAGGAAGGCGGGGGGAGAAATGCTGGCGCTTACTATTAAGGGAGAGAGAGGGAGATGCTGGTGTTAATGAGGGGTGGTGGGGGGAAGAGATGGTGCTGTTGATTAAGCAGGGGGAGACGCCAGCTGTAATCATCGGGGTGGGGGAGAAGAGAGATGCCAGCCAGAATTTTATTGCCCGCCTGTCATGGGAATTGGAGTGGGCAAGAGGTGGACAATGGGAAGGTCAGTTGTCTTTCGGCGAGATTTTACAGTTTCAGGACGAGCAAGGCCATAAAATCCCACCCCTGACTTTGATGTGGGGTGGGTGTGACGGAAAAGTGATGCCAGTGTTGATGAGGGGGCAAGAGATACGGCCGTTGATGGGGATGAGGGAAGAGATGTTGACATTGATGGGATGGGTGGCAGAGAAAAGAAAGAAATTAGTGTTGATAGGGTGAGAGAGAGATGCTGGCGTTGATGGGTGGAGTGGAATGGGGGAGCAGGGATGCAGGTGTTGATCGGGGAGTTGATAGGGAGCCCCTGAGACCTTTGTGGTGGGGGAGGTAGGTTACTTTTTGATTTGACTGGGGAGTTTCAATTTCAGTGCAGCCAGCTTTACAGGCGCGTTTAGGCCCTGCCTCTCAAAATGACAGCATGAAACATGCCCCCTTTTCTTCGTCGAAGCTTCATAAGATTTGGCAAGGAAACCTGCCTGTTTCTCGGGAGAGAAACACACCAGTTTTCAGTCAGACCCTGACACTTTTTGGTGAGATTCTACCCTCATTTTTTGGCATGCCTTAAACTGGTGCTGCAAAGAGCATAAAAATTTGACTTGTTTCCACACTTTCTTACTGAATTACCCATCTTATCTAAGTTATCAGGGAGAGATGCATGTCAAGAGTAATCACATTTTCAAGGGATGCAAAGGGAATAAAATCAGGCAGTCATCTAAGGCTACTTATGTGCATCCATGTCCAACATGGCACACCTTAATCCTCTTGGTTTGGCAGGGGTTTTGGAAGAGTTGATGAAAAATTATGAAAATAGGTGGATATCATAGTCAGATTTCACAGAAAATTCTATACCATATCTTCAGCATGGAACTGCGTTATGAACCAAAAACTCTGTGGCTATGATTCTCCTGAATTGGGACTAAGTGCCCATGCCAGCGGGAAAACCGGAGTGTTTCTCGCTGGCACTGGAAGCAAATGTGGATGCAAATCCATGTATTCCGCGAATTACACCAGCCAGCCAACATTTCAGATTACAGCTGCCCTTGCTTCATCCTCCATGGTCAGAGGCTGGCCCACCTGCCCCCAAAAACGGAAATGGAGGCAACTTTAAACCAGCCAAGTGGTTTTGTGAAAATATTGCAGCTAGGCGTACTTGAGATGCATTCAAGCACAAATGGAAAGGTAAATAAACGCAGCTGACTGGAGACTGAGCAAAAACCATCAAACTGTCAATCAAATGTGAGTTCAAAGGACTGGACTGAATTTGAATGGAAACAAAGGTTTTCAAAGAGTTGGAAGGTATTTCAAAGACTCTGAGCTTTCAGAAGGTTCAGAGACTTGAAATAAATGCAGTATTAAAATAATGAGTCTGAGTGAACAGCTATGGAGATGGGACTCCCCCTCCTTGTGAAAATGAGTGGCTTCTGTCAGTCAGAGGACTTCAAAGTGATCTCCTCACTTCTGTGGCTTCCTAGAGAGACAGAGGAACCCATTCTGCCGATGGAGTGCTGCGATGGTTTGGAAATCTCCCAGCTGTCCAGGGGGCATGGAGATTAAAGTGACCAGAGAACGTCAAAAGTTTTAGAGGACAGAGACAATACTGAGCATTTTACTCCAGGATGGTGTCTGTATTCACCATCCTGAAACTGACCAACAATTTTCCCAGGGCTAGAAGGGGCTGTCCAGCTATGAGACACCCATCACAGGGGAAGAGTGATGCGGTCAGCCATTTGCCCCTAGCCTGAGCTCAGTCAACCTCCACGATTCTATGGCGCTCTCCCTCTGTGGCATGGCAGCGGTAGAGAGGCAAATGGGCACTGGACATACCTCAACTGCCCCTCTGCCCTCTTTGGGTCTTAAATGCCGTGTCCCTGATTGTCAGGACCTGTAACAAAGCCTGCCCACTGCAGATTCCACTGGGGAAGCAGGTGAATGGGGGGGTGAATTGAATTGGGCTTCAAGCCCCCTAATTACATTTAAAAGAGGCAATCTGAATAATCTTTGGGTTCACACCCATTCTGGCAGAAACGGGAGCATTGCAACGGGTTTGGTGGCCAGTGCAAAACCCCTGACACCTGATTCTTAGGACGTATGTGATTCCCGCTGGGAGTTTACGGACTGGGAGAATCATCCTCTATACCTCTTGCAAACTCATTATTAAGAACTCAATAAGTGTTCGTTGATAGCTATGTGCTAAAAAATAGCATGCTAGGAATTATTGTACTGATCTCACAATCAAACAGAAAGTAGTTTACTACAAGCACAGTGTAAACCGATTGACATCAGACTGGAATTTTTCTTTTTGTTATCCTCATGCCTGCAAAACCCTAACTGCAATTGCAATAATGGTTTTTCCAGATTTAAATGCTATTTAAAGTTTACTGTGTAAGAAGAAAGTTATCCATTTAATGGTAAACATAATTGTATTTTAGCAGTGTTACTGGGAATATTTTCCTCCCTGTGGGATCAAGCTGCAATGAAAAATGGAAAGGTATCACAAATCTGCAACTCGCTAAAATTATCAGTGGAATGATGAAGTACAGTTGGATATTTACATGCTTTTTTGTTCATTATTGAATAATTTCCAACTCATGACATTACACCATTATAATAAACCTACAGATCATCAGATGCAGTTCATGCCATTTGACTGGTTTAAGGGGTTAGTGTCAGTGTGACATTCTCTGAATTAACAAACAGAAAATGAAAAATAACTCAGTTTCCTAACCTTGCATGTACAGCAATTATAATAGCAGGAAAAGCTGCTTCTGTATTTCTTCTCAAATATGTAACACTTAATATATAGAGGCTAATGGATTTCCTGTAAACGAATTACAAGGCACTAATCTAATCAGGTTTTAGATGACGTAATAAATCACTACAGCAAAACTCATGAAGTTTATGCTTTTTTAGCTGAACCCTGACATTGGATTTCTAGTACTGTCCTAAATTTCACTTTTATGTATTTGTTACCATTTATCCAAATATAAGACAGCGAATTTATTTTTAAAATAATCCTTCTGGGGGACTAAATGGTGCAGTGTATTAGAAGGTTCTCTCTGGGATCAGAGTTTGTACCCAGAGCAGATAGAATGAAGTGATGTTCATTATTCAAGCAGTTTTAAGAGTCCAAATTAAGCATGTATAAGCAGTCTCAACCTTGTTCCAGGGGAACAGGAGCTGCAAGTACAGTGTGAGTCCACAGCACAGTACCCCAACTCAGTCAGATTGGGCTGGCCAATTCAGCCTCTGCCTACTGCCATTTGAAATAAATACCATGATTAATTAATATAACAGTCATTAAGCTGCATATTCCCTCCTCAATAAATTACAAGGGATATGGAGACACCTTTACAAAATGTGCAGTGATTTGAATTGAACCATCAATGCATTGGACTTATACTCTGAGAGAACCATTAGAATAATAGATACTACCCACATTTGGGGCAGAACCTTGTGCCTTCCCCAGTGGTTTGTTCAATCGAGTAACACATCAGACAGGAAAATTGGTAAGATCAGTGCAACCTGCTTTAATGATGAAGCTAATAGGGTAAATTTCACCACTCTACCCGCTACAAGAATCGAAGTGGGCGGGTGAAGGACCATGGAAAGGTCTGTTGACCTCGGGCGGGATTTTCCAGTTTTGGGGCAAGCAAGACTGGAAAATCCCGCCCAATGAGTGATTACTCCAAAAATAGGGTTGGCAAGGTGGCAAAGTGGCTAGCACTGCTGCCTGCCAGCACCAGAGACCCTGGTTCAATTGTGGTCTTGGGTGAGTGTGTGGAGTTTGCACGTTCTCCCCGTGTCTGTGTGGGTTTCCTCTGGGTTCTCCGATTTCCTCCTACAGTCCAAAGATGTGCAGGTTAGGGGGATTGGCCATGGTAAATTGCCCATTAGCGTCCCAAGATGTGTAGGTTAGGGGGGATTAATGGGGTAAATAGAGTTACAGGGATAGGGCCTGGGTGGGAAGCTTTATCAGAGAATCAGTGCAGATTTGATGGGCTGAATAGCTTCATGCACTGTAGGGATTCTACAATTCTCTAAGTAGAACAAGCGAGGAATACTGTATTTCCCTGTCATCGTTGAAGGGATTTCACAACCGTGGCCTGCAAAATGAGAATGGGTGTTAAAGATTATCATAAAAGCACATAATCCCAACAGTGCGGAAGAGGCCACTCAGCCCTTCGAGCCTGCATCGACTTACTGACAGAGTATCTTTCCCACCCTATCCCTAACCTAGACATCCCCGCCCTGTCCCTAACCTAGACACCTTGGGGCACTAAGAGGCAATTTAGCATGGCCAATTCACCTAATCTGTAGATCTTTGGATTGTGGGAGGAAATCAAAGCACCTAGAGGAAAGCCACATGGACAGAACATGCAAACTCCACACAGACAGTCACCCAAGGCTGGAATTGAACACAGGTCCTTAGTGCTGTGAGGCAACTGTGCTAACTGCTGTGCCACCATACCACCCACAACTGGGGCTACACCCTTTGCAGGATGTAGATCCAATGCAGTTAAAAAAAAATTACATTACCTCATCAAGAATGGATAAAGTCTGACACAGTTAAATGATTACACTATGCACGAACCTTTGGCAAAATCATAATTTGCAGTTCTAAATGTTGATTAAGTTGAGATTCCTCAGAACCAATTGAAATTAACCCTTATGATGACGGCTTTTGAGAAGATTCAGCAAGATAGAACTGCAACCAGCAATTTTATTTATCAGTAGCTTTAACATTGCTATCTTCACACCTATAAGAAGAGGCCTCAAAATATGGAGTTGTATTCCAAGTACAAAACATTGTTTGAGATAATTACAGTTCCCTTATATTGACTCCTTATAAAACATGTTAAATAGCAGCCTCAGGAAAGGTGATGGCCATCCTACATGAAGTAATCCCATTTGATGACAAGAGAAATTGTAAGCTTAGCCAAAAGGAAAAAAGAAGCATACGATAGATCTCGGCATCTAAAAACTCACGAAACCCTTGAGGGGTATAGTGAGTTAAATATGGAATTAGGAGGGCTAAAAGATGCCATGAAATGTCTGCCAAACAAGGTCAAGGAGAATCCCAAGGCTTTTTATGCATATCTGCAAGAGGGTGGCAAAAAAAAAAGCAGGCCCACTCAAGAACAATAGAGGGAAGTTATGTGTGGAGCCACAGGAAGTGGATGAGATCCTTAATGAGTACTTTGCTTCGGTATTCAACAAGGAGAAGGACATGACAGATGTTGAGGTCAGGGTTAGGTTCGTGAAAGTTCTAGAGAATGTAAATGTATTGAGGGAGGAAGTGTCGAGTATCCTAAATTGCATTAAGGTAGATAAGTCCCTAGGGCAGGATGAGATTTATCTCAGGTTATTGCGGGAAGGAATGGAAGAAATAGCAGGGGCCTTAACAGATATCATCACATCTTCTTTGACCACAAGTGGGGCTCCACAGTACGGGATATTAGCCAATGTTATTCCCTTGTTTAGGAAAAGAAACAGGGATAATCCAGGAAATTATAGGCCAATGAGTGTGATATCATTGGTGGGAACTGTAGAGATGTTTGAAGGACTGTTGGAATGTGGAAGTATGATGTATCGTTAATTGAGTTTTGTATTATTAGAAAGTTTTGCAGAATCAGGCCTCTCTGATTGTTGAAAATTGTGCATTAATACCTCCTGATTTGTTTGGAGTCTGATTTTGCTCTTGCGGTTCATCTGCCTGCTCCAGCTGGATGACACTGTCAAAAGCAATAATGTGTAGGGCATAGAGTGCAATAATGATTCCAGATTCATGGCCTGTAACATGTTAGAAGACATCCTGTAGGCAGTCCAAGCATCTGAAGCTCTATAGTATTGTCAACAGTGACTCTTGTGGATGTGTGGGCTTTATTATACTTTTACTCAACCACAGTGGCCATCAATTGTGTACAACAATTGTGATTAGCCATGATCCCAAGGCTTCTTCATACAAGGAGGGTTTCCTTAGGGCAAAGGTATCTGGGACTTATTTGCCTGAAGTTGTGACACGATTGCAAAACAGCCATATATTGATTCATAATCCTTTCTATTCATGTAAAGTGTACTGCTCTCTATGAAAGCATAAAGTTCCATATGGATCCCATCAAGCATTCCTGAACCTTGGGAATCCTGCAAACCTATAAAAATCTATGTGTAAATGCTTGTTGCTCCCTGACCTCCATAGAAAATATATATTGACTTACCTTTGCATCTGTAACCTGCTGGATGTGCCAGTGCACTTTAGACCAACTGATGCATGGACAATCATCAGTAAAAATCAATAGTGGGGCAAAAATTAAATGCTAAGCTTAACTTCATTGATAATGTGGTGTTCAAACAAGAATGTAGATCTTCCTGTGTGAGACAGCTTTTTTATCACTCATCTGTGGAATCAGAGCTTCTGTAAGCCTTCTCCTTCATTAAGGTGTAAATTACACAGGATCTGGATATCTAGTTGAGGCTTTCCTTCTCTGGTGCTGTCAGACCTTGTGGACATCCAACAGAAAGCTGTGCTGATCCTCCTCTAGTAACAAACGTAAACCGGAATGCCAAAAGGAACCTCTAACTAACAGATTTGTCTGTCCTCCCAGTGCTGCAAAATTGGTCAAAAGGTACCAAGTGAAATTTTAACTCAAAAGTTATTCAGCAAGTCCAGAGTTCAAAACGCTAACTGGGGTGAAAATTTAGTGTTGGTGACATGGGTCCTGTTCACCGGCGAGAAAGCTTCTCTCTAGGAGGCCAGCACCACTACCAGGTAATAAGGCCCTTATCAGGGCCTTATGTCAGAGCCCCAAGCAATCAAACAGGGTGGAAATACCTCCCCCGAGAGCCAATCAGATGCCGGCAGCTCTCTTGTCCTGGCAGGCAGAACCGGGAGTGATGGTCACTGCCCATATTACACTTGTACACTTACACTTTGAGGATCTCTGCTAGATTCCCAGATAAAGGTGAGTTTAGAGGGTGGGGAGGGGTCGGAGAGAGAGTGTTCTTGGTGAAGGAGTAAGAGGGGTCAGAGGTAAGGATAGAGGGTGGTTTTCAGTAGTCCTTTCTTCCCTAGGCTGAATCCTCAATTGGATACAGAGTGCCTGTGAATGAGGGAACCTGCTTGCTGTGCATTAATGCACATTTCCAATAGAAATAGCTCACACGTAACATTGAATAATTATCAATCTCATTATTCAGATTCAATGTTACAATCTATGAGATTACATATTTTCATAAAACTAACCCCCCTATGAGGCATTAGGAAAATATGACACGGTCGGCTGTGCAGTCTCCATTTGCCACCACAGCAGTAGTGGAATGAGGCACTTAAGTGGCAATTTAAAGGCCTCAATGGCCCCCAGGCAGAATGCCACCCGGCAGAATGCCACGCTCCACTCTTTCTGTTTGGAGTTTGATCAGGCATTAGGTGGGAAGGCAGTAGAGTCTCTATTCTGCATCCTGCCATCAGATCAAACACCCCCCCACCTTCTAACCTCTCTCTGGTGGGTAAGGTATTAAGTTCCACCTGTAGATTCACAGTCACTTGCTAAGGTGTGTGCATCTGTTTCAGGGTATGTGATTGCTGCAAAGCCAGGAAACTGAAGCAGATTATTGTGACACAATAGTTGATTTAGCAGTGCCAACTTCAGCCAACACAACACAAGCTTCTCATGAAGTATACTTTCGGAATTATAGTATGGTGTTGTGAGATTAGGAGATCTGCAATTACAAGCCTCTACAAACTTTCAGTATGTTGTGCCACTTTTACAAGTGCTCTTGACCACTTGAACAAGGAAAATTCATCATAGTATGTCTTAATTTCCAAGAAGAAACTCAGAACTAAATTATGCCATATCCAAGCTTCAGCCAATTTGGTTGTGTTGGCATGAACTAGCCTTACCTTTAGCCGCTTGCTCTGTATCAGTGTACATTTCCAATAGAAGTGTGAAATAGCTCACATGCAACATTGAATAATTGCCAGTCTCATTATTCAGATTCAATGTTACAATCTGCAAGATTACATAATTTCATAAAACTAGCAATAATAGTTAGAAATTCCAGAATATACATTAAGTGACTCTGCAACTTGAATTAACAGTGAGGAATCGTTGAGATACTGTCATACTGAAACTTAGAAACATGTACGTATTTTTGTCAACATGACAAATCCATCACCGGTGCAAGTCTGATTTGATGATCAAATCTTATATAATGTTATCCAATGGTTTGTGTCATACTTGTAGTGAAGTTAGGCTGGTAGAGTGAGAAAATCACCAAGGAATTTCTCGGCCCTTATGTTTTAGCTTGACACAATAACCATGCCAAAATACACAACCAAACCACAGTCAAATACTAGTCCATACCAGTCAACTTACTATTTTCCAATCAACTAATACATATTTCATGGAGTCTGTGTAATTATTATCGGTATATTTATTTTGTCATTTTCTGCATCAATTTTCCTTTTATAACTCTTGACAGTCTATTATCCAGTAAACTTTTCAACACAGTTAGGTTTTCATACCACAGGGCTGTCCTTCACAAGTATGTTGCTTTACATTCAATACTTCATAATGATTACAAACTGCCTTACTAAGGATTATAGATTTTTTTGCAAAGGAATGCAGATGTCCCATTAAAATTCGGCTCATACATTTTTCTTTGATCAATCTATTGCTGAAATTGCAACAATAACATAATAACATCAATCTGGGGGTCATCCTGGGGTCAGTTTACAGGGTCATTTTAGGCTATTTTTAATGAAACTTATCATGGGGTGATTGTTGATAGGAATTTTATATACCACATACTGCCACATGAGTAATAAGTCTTGTTTGAAATGAAAAAGAAATAACTTGCATTTGTCTCGTGTTTTTCACATTCTCAGGATATCCCAAAGTATTTCACAGCCAATAAAGTACTTCTGAAGAATATTCACTGTTGCAGTGCAGGCACACAAGGCACTAATTTTGAGTGCAGCAAGGTCTGACCACTGCCAATAAAAAGGATAGCTACTGAATCCATTTTGGTGCTAAGGGTTGAGGGATAGGCATTGATCAGTAAAACAGAAACTCCCTGCTTTTCTGTGAATTGTGCCATGGGAATTTTAACATCCATCTGATCAGATAGGGGAACTGAACCAATAAGCAGAATCCCAATTTATGTGCACGAGTTCCTGGACTTTAAAAACCATAAATAGAGACATAGAGGTTTACAGCATGCAAACAGGCCCTTTGGCCCAACTTGTCTATATTGCTCTTTTTTTTAAAACTCCTAAGCTAATCCCAATTGCCTGCATTTGGCCCACATCCCACCATACCCATCATACCCATGTAACTATCTAAATGCTTTTTAAAAGACAAAATTGTACCTGCCTCTACTACTACCTCTAGCAGCTTGTTCCAGACACTCACCACCCTCTGTGTGAAAAAATTGCCCCTCTGGACACTTTTGTATCTCTCCCCTCTCATCTTAAACCTATGCCCTCTAGTTTTAGACTCCCCTACCTTTGGGAAAAGATATTGACTATCTAGCTGATCTATGCCTCTCATTATTTTAAAGATGTCTATAAGATCACCCCTCAGCCTTCTACGCTCCAGAGGAAAAAGCCCCAGTCTATTCAGCCTCTCCTTATAACTCAATCCAGCAAGTCCCAGTAGCATCTTCGTAAATCTTTTCTGCACTCTTTCTAATTTAATAATATCCTTTCTATAATAGGGTGACCAGAATTGCACACAGTATTCCAAGTATGGTCTTACCAATGTCTTGTACAACTTCAACAAGACATTCCAACTCCTGTATTCAAAGATATGACCAATGAAACCAAGCATGCTGAATGCCTTCTTCACACTCTGTCCACCTATGACTCCACTTTCAAGGAGCAATGGACATGTACCCCTAGATCTCTTTGTTCTGTAATTTGTTCTCCCCAGTGCCCTACCATTAACTGAGTAAGTCCTGCCCTAGTTCAATCTAATGCATCACCTTGCATTTGTCTAAATTAAACTCCAACTGCCATTTATCAGCCCACTCAATTGATCAAGACCCTGTTGCAATTGGAGATAACTTTCTTCACTATCCACGATGCCACCAATTTTAGTGTCACGTGAAAACTTACTAACCATGCATCCTATATCCTCATCCAAATCATTAATGTAAATGACAAATAACAGTGGACCCAGCACTGATCCCCGAGGCACACTGCTGGTCACAGGCCTCCAGTTTGAAAAATAACTCTCTACAACCACTCTCAATTTTGCCAATTTTGTATCTGTTTAGATACATCAAATTTGTGAGACATGATTTTCCACTCACAAAGCCATGCTGATTGTCCCTAATCAGTTCTTGCGTCTCTAAATGCCTGTAGATCCTGTCTCTCAGAATACCCACCACAGATGTGAGGCTCACTGGCTTGTAGTTCCCCGCCAAAATCTCCAACTAATTGTATCCCTTACTTTCCCCAGACTCTGTTGGGTTTTGCAATTTAACGAAAGTAAGAGCCAAATACATAATTTTAAAATGGGGGCTTAATTATCACAAAATCATAGAATACTACAGTGCAGAAGAGGCCCTTCAGCCCATCGAGCCTGCACCGATGCATGGAAGGTCCTGAACTGCCCACCTAATCCCATTATGCCAGCACTCGGCCCATATCATTAAATGTTATGGTGTGCCAAGTACTTATCCAGGTACTTTTTAAACAATGTGAGGCATCCCACTCCACGTGACCCCCCAGGCAGTACACTCCAGACCTCATCATCCACTGGGTAATAAGATTTTTCCTCAAACCTGCCCTAAACCTCCCACCCCTCACTTTTAACTTGTGTCTCCTTGTAACTGACCCTTCAACTAAGGAGAACAGCTGCTCCCTATTCACCCTCTCCATGTCCCTCATAATCTTGAGCACTTCGTTCAGGTCACCCCTCAGTCTTCTCTACTCCAGAGAAAAACAACCTCTGCCTATCCAACCTCTCTTTATAACTTAAATGTTCCAGCCCAGGCAACATCCTGGTGGATCTTTTCTGCACCCCTTTCAGTGCGAACACATCCTTCTTATAATGTGGTGACCAGAACTGCACACAATACTCCAGCTGTGGCCTCACCTAAGCTCTGAAGTTCCATACAACTCCAAATACATCTGTGCACTGTGGCCCCTGTCCTTAAGCACTACTTCACTTGAAGACTATAGCGGGATTCTCTGATCTTGTTCATTCCCAGCGAGAATGGAGAATTTAGCACTCAGCCAAAATTCCATTCGCTTCAGCAAGACCTGAGAGAGAATTCCCTGCCGTGGACGAGGTCGGAGATTTCTGGCATTCATTTTTTATTCTTTTTGACTTTCAGTATGCAGTGCCACATGAGATTGACTAGAAATATATTAAAGATCAAGAATTTACAAGTTGCAATTTGCCAAAATTAGCCAAATCAAAGCAGACGACTAAGGAAAGTTGGGTTCTGTAAAAACTGAATTTTCGCAATATTTGTACAAGTTTATTTTTAAAAGTCCCATGGGAACCCAACCTCACCCACAAAACTGGCCATGCCTCCAGATTTGATTAACGAACATGGCTAATTTCTGCCAATTGCAGCCATCACAGGCCTTTGATGACACTCTTAATATTAAGCCTCTGATTAGGCATGAGTCACTGAGAAGCACCTTGTAAAGTTTTTAAATATTAAAAATGCTTAAATGACTATAATACTGACTACTGTAGACCAATGAAATTAGTAAATAGTTTGGTCCAGCTTTTACAGTAATTTTCAGTTATTTAAAATCAGGTTACTCGCAAGTTGTGGATTTGACACTTATTAAAAATTATTACTTTGTGATAAGCCTATTTTCAGCTGCATTAATAGAACTGTCAGGTCACAACTCTTCAATATAGTTTTTAATACAAGAGACAAAAATAAATTATGTTCAATTGTCTTGGATCATTGAAGGTTTTATATCTGTCATTATGCAAATGGGTTATGGAAACTTGAACCATAAGTTCATTTCATAGAAACACAGAAACTAGAAGCAGGATTGGCCATTCGGCCCTTCAAGCTTGTTCTGCCATTCATCTTGATCATGGCTGATCAACAAATTCAATATGCTGATCCCCCTTCCTCCCATATCCCTTGATCCCTTTAGCCCCAAGAGCTATATCTAATTTCTCCTTGAAATCAGACAACTTTTGGCCTCAACTACATATGGTGATAATGAATTCCACACATTCACTACCCTCTGGGTGAAGAAATTTCTCTTCACCTCAATTCTAAAAGATTTACACCTTATCCTCAAACTATGACCCCTAGCTCTGGGCTCCCCCACCGTTGAGAGCATTCTTTTTAAATTTACCCTGTTTAACCCTGTTAGAATTTTATAAGTTTCTGTGAAATCCCCTCTCTTCTAAACTCCAGTGAGTATAATCCTAACCGATTTAATCTCTCCTCATATAACAGACCTGCCATCCCAGGAATCAGCCTGGTAAACCTTCGCTGTACTCCCTCTAGGATATCCTTCCTCAGATAAGGACACCAAAACTGCACACAATACTCCAGGTGTGGCCTGACCAATGCCCTATACAATTGCAGCAAAATATCCCTATCCCTATACGCAAATCCTCTCGCTATGAAGGCCAACATACCATCTGCTTCTTTACTGCCTGCTGTACCGTGCACTTACTTTCAGTGACTGATGTATGAGGACTCCAAGGTCTCGTTGAATATTTACCTCTCTCAATTTACATCCATTCAGGTAATAATCTGTGTTCCTATTATTGCTACCAAAGTGGATAACTTCACATTTATCCACATTATTTCAGAAATCTAAGTCAATTTTAAGCAAAATGGCTGATTGCACCCAAAGTATAAACTCTACCTTCTCAAGTGCACGCTTCCTGTTGTCACACTTACTTTCCTAGCTACAATTAGTATCACATTGATGTCACATCAGGATAAAGCTTTAAAATGTTTTTCAAAGATTCAAAGATACACTTGGTTCATCTTGTTGTTATTTGACAGAAGTTCTTTTTAGGTGTGTATTTTCATTAAATAGGAAACCTGTTGTCGCATCAAATGGAAATTAGTCAACAACAAGCCTGAGCAGCAAGGCCGAAAAGTGATTCCTGCAAATTTCTTTCGATGTAAATTAATCTGCTGACTTTTCTATTTGGTTCTTTTAGAGAAATGTCTGCTTTCAGGAAAATCCTTGTCAGTTTTATTTAATTAATTAGTTACAGGCTTGGCTGCCATTTTGATTAATTATTCAATATTGCTTACTTCACCAGCAGAGAAATAGTAAATTTCTTACTCCAATCTGGAGATACAGCTAAATGAACTGACTAACTGTCCAAAGGATTTTACTGTTTGCATTAATTTTTGAAGCGATGTTGTGTGAGTTTTTATTTCTTTTAGACTTAATTAATGAAAAGATGGGATTTGAGGAGGTTTTTAAACATGGAAAGAGAAGCTGGCTAAAGAATTTAGGGAATTAATTCTAGACAGCAGCGCTGAAGTCATTGAAGGCTCTGTCACCAAAGATGGGGTAAGAGGAAGTAAGGGTACAGAACAGATGGAGGAATTGAGTGTGTGGTGGGTTATATGGTTACAGAGATATGATGGACTAAGACAAGTGATGTGAAGGTTATTTGAAATTCAATGTGTAGGAGACAGAAGGATCAGTATGTATTAGCTTGGACAGGATGATGAGTGCATTAGGCTTCAGATGGGACACAATGCACCGGCTGAGTTTTGAAGTACTGATATCAAACTTAGCTAGGCTAGGCCAGTTACATGGAATAAAGAAGTTGCTGGGAAGATGCATTAAAAGTCCACTTCTGTGCCTCATTTTTAATCTTTACTTGAGCACTGGTCACATTAGTATTTTCAGAGACTGCAAACATGGTCAATGTCAACCATTCCTTTAACACCACAAGACACTAAGGGGGTGAAGAGGGGAGTTTTTCAGGAATCATTGCAGGGGTGGGTAGGCACACCATGCAAAAGTCCATTGACCTCAGGTGGGATTTTCCAGCTTTGGGGCAAGCACGGTTGGAAAATCCCACCGTAGGGTATAGAGAAAGATCAACTTAGTGCGAGGCAGGTCCATTCAAAAGTCTGACGGCAGTAGGGAAGAAGCTATTCTTGAGTTGGTTAGTACCCAACCAGCACTCCCAGTCAAGAATTCCTCTGTCTTGTTCAGGTGTAAACTTATGGAAATCTCATCTTTTCTATATCGGTCCCAATTACTTAGAAATGCCCTTCCTCCTACACCAGCTTTCCAGCCATGTGTTCTGTCAATCAGTTCTCCTATTCCTATACTCACTTATGCATGAGAATGGGAATAATCCTGAGATTGCTGGTATAGAGGTCCTACTTTTCAACCTCCTGCTTACCTCCCTAAAATCTATTTTCAGGATCTCATTCCCTTTCCTACTTAAGTCATTGGCACCAACATGGATCATGACCTGTGGCTGATGACCTTTCCCCAAAACACTGTTCTGTAGCCCCTCTGTGATTTTGTTCACCTTGGCACCAGGGAGGCAACATACCATCCCAAAGACACATTTATAGGTGCAGAAATGTTTAACTAATGAATCCCCTACCACTGCTGCTCTTCCTTTTTGCCTCTTCCACTCCAGAAGAGCTGCCTGTAACTCCATAAACTTTGCTCTGATTCTACTCTGACTGTACTCCAGCGAAAAACCAAAGCCCTCATCAGTATCCAAAATGGAATACCAATTGATGAGTACTTCTGCAATTCCTGCTAGTTCTTTTGGACTGTTTGATGGTCACACATTCTCTTTCTGCCTCCAGGTTTCTAGACTGCAGCGTGACCACCTCTCTAAACTTGTTATTCACATTGCTCTCAGCCTCATGGATGTACCACAGTCATACCTGCCACTAATCAAACTCTGAAACCCAAAGCACATGTTTCTGTAGTTCATGGCTCATGTGGTCATCTAGGACACCGTAGCACCCATGACTTCCCATACATTACAGGAAACACTGTGGATGGAATTTAATGACCACCCCCCCATGGAGGTGGGTTTGAGGCAAGATGGGTGGATGGCTGAGTAACCAGGTGGGAAGCAGGATCGAGATCCAACTGTCTGCCCGTCTTCCTCCGATTTAGTCCACGGTACACAAAGGCCCGAAGTTGGCCTTCTTGCCCACAGGCCAATTGAGAAACTTGAGTGGTCACTTACAGTGCAAGAAGACTGTAGTGGGTAGATTTGGGACCTAGAATAGGGGAAAATCCTTCTACGTCTGAACCCAATAGAGACACCTGCTGGCTAGACTGGGGAAACTTAGAGTTAGGTCTTCCACCTTCTGCTCTTTAAATCAATCTCCTCGCTGGGAGCCTCCCTCTTTGGTCTGCGAACCAGTCACATTCACTTGCTTCCTTCACTTGCAGTGACGATTTTTGGTCTGGGCTTCACTGCAGTGGCCATCCTACCTGCTGGCAATGCTAGGGCTGGAGACCTGCTGACTTCTGATTGCTGGCAGCTCTCAGAAGTGGGGCATCTAGCCTGCACCAAGATTTCTGAGGAGCAAGCTCCTCTCAGAAACTGGGAGGCCCATTGGAAGGCAGGTTGGTGTTTGATTGGGATTAAATTGCAGTGAGCCTCTCGATGATGGCTGTGGTGGGGCTGCCACAGGTTTACTAGCAAGTGCACAGGACTCCCACAATGGGCCATTAAATTCTGCCCTTTGAAAGCACATTCAGCTGGTCGATAGCTTTCAGAATTGTAAATACGGCAGAACAACGTTCAGGTCAAACAGCTTTAAGGAGTTGCTTTAGGTCACACAAAGATCCACCTTCATAGCGTTTGTCATAGAGAAACTACTGTGGAGGAATTCACCATTTTTTCTAAGCGAGTGAGATGGCGGAAGAGCATTTTGCACAGAAATCCTGTCCCATTCCAGCTGTGTAATAAATTTTACACACTGAAGTATTGTTTACAGCGCATTTGATAGGACTGAACAGCGCTTGGGTGATTTGGAGGGCAGTCAAGTTCTATGGATTGAGAAAAATTCTCTATGAGGGAACTCTACAGAAACAACAATTCATTACTCAGGGTAGATCTGCAGGGGTAACTATATAAGAAAGATGTATTCGATAAAGAGCCCCAGTGCACTCAGAAACATTTTAGCAATGCAGTACATAAGACAAAGCTGATTGAATACTGTGGTGATGAAATATTGCTTAGGAACAGAAAATACATCAGATTCATTTGGTCTGACCTATGTTTTGCCCAGGGTAGGCAGCAAGCAAATATTTTTAGCTTTTAAAGTAACAAAGTGAAAGATTGATCCAGCTCTTATCAGACTGCCATGAAACACCACTAATACTGTAAATGTGTTCATTTTGAGAGAAATACACTGCCCCTGTGATGCACTATTCAGAGGTTTGAGAAGACAGATTGCTCAAACTGCTGAGGAGAACAGGTATATATTTAAAATGTCCCTATGCTTTATGGCCTGCACATGAACCAGCATATGGCAGACTAGGGACCATATATCAGCATTAAAATGGCAGATTACTACTAATGAATAATATTTGGCTTCTGTTTCTTACAGTGTGCAATAACTTGAAAACCAATATCAACAATAATACTCTTACTGGTAAGAATAATAGGGATATTTTTCAGACTTTTTTTCCTACCTATAACATGGGATACAATTTCTAAAACTTCTCATTCCTACAACTTTTCTACGCATCTGTTGAACTGTAAAATTTATGACTTTTTCCTGCATGTTTTGTCTTTTCAGAACCTTGTTGCACTATTCATACTACTCCCCCTTTCTGAGAAACATTCCATGCTCGACATATAATATTTACCGGTACAAGCCAAAGAAAGCAAGAGATAATTTTAGAATTATTTTACACAATTGCAATTCCAATTGTAAATTGTATTTTATGAGCAATGGCCTGTCCCCCAGGTGTTCTGTCCGTTAAACTGAGGTGGGTATGTTTGAAGTTCCTGAAATGTTTGGATCGGATATTTTATATTCAAAGATTAAAACAGAAACATATGATACAGAGCATGTCCATCCACATTTGAAAGACAAACAGAGATTAAAGTTTTGGGCATCTGACAGAAGGGCGTGACCCAAAATGTTATCCTGACTTTTCTCTTTTTGTTTCAGGTTTTTCCTTTTCACTCTTATTTAGACCTGCAGCTTGGGCTGCAAAGTCGACATGGTTAGACTGAATGGGAACCAGACTGGTCCATTTCAAGTCCATCAGATTTATTTGGAATAAAAATTATTGGATCAATAAAGTATATGGGGCACAATTTTTGAATTTATTCAATTCCAGGTACATTGCTTGAAATTTTCTGATGGTCAGGCTTTTGAACACAGCTGCTATGACTCAGTAATCAAATCCACACAATCTGGTGAGGAAATTGAAGTTTGCATTTATGTGACTGTTCTTAGACTTTCTCTCTTTCCCCATAAAGCTGAAGAACAATAGTTATTTACCACAGGTTTTATTTTACCAATGGCCCTCTCTCTCTGATCAGTGGATGCAATCTTGGGGTCAATTATACCTGCTCCCACTGGCTATAGCCGTCCATCTTGAGCCTGAGCTGATTTAAATCAATTCATTGTTGCCCATAGTTAAAATTGACCCCCATTTGTTGAAAATGGTAATACAGTGTGACAAATGCCTATCCTTTTAGTCAGTTAACAGCCAGAGATTGTGCATTATATGCACAATTGCAAACCCTTTTGTATGCATATCATACTGAATTATGTAGCCTTATTTTTGAGTTCCTGCACTATGTTTACCAGAACTAAATGAAATCTAAAACTTTTTCACAAATTTACTTTTAATTCACTCTTTTATTCCATGTGACAAACCCAGAAATGTAGTGTGAATGTGAGTGCGGTGCATTAAATCCTCGTGACTAAAACCTGGCATTACTTCTCCCATTTTTAACTGCAAAAGCAGTGTTACTAAGCCATCTCTGGCAATACATTTTCATTATGTCTTTATTCGATTTCTCATGCAGATAAAGCAGGGGACATCTTGTTGGAACAACATTTACTGAATTGACAACACAGGATCAGAATATTAAGAGTAAGTCATATCATTATCAGGAATTACATTAGCTGCTGCTAGCGTTAATTTCTTCGTGGAAAAGAAAATTGATTTGTATTGACCTCGACTTAGTGGCTTACGCAACTTTAAAAAGAAATATCTTGTCAGTAGATGTTGCTGATTGTCAGTGACTTTCTGTCCTTAGAATACAAAATGTACCTTGGTGCTGAAAAGCTGATATGCAATAACATTTAAAACCCTTTTGTATGCATATCATACTGAATTATGTAGCCTTATTTTTGAGCTCCTGCACTATGTTTACCATGCCAACCAGAATTCAGGTTATCTGGAAACTGGCCAAAGTCTGACCTTTTAAAAATAAAATTGCTTGACTTATGCATTCTGAATAGGCACTGGTGACCCATCTCACACTGATGTCAGTCTGAAAACAAGGCCATTTGTCGTGCACAAGCTCAGCATTTTATTTTTCTTCAGTTGAGCTTCTACCTCATAGCTAGTCCACAGTCAAACCCGCCTTCTTCCTTCTCTGGAGCATTGCCCACATTGGCTCCAATCTCACCATTCCGACTACAGAAATGCTCATTCATACCTACTAAACCATCACAGGCAATGCGTTTTCATTATGACTTTATTTGACTTTGCTTGCGGCTAAAGCTGGGAACATCTTTTGATAGAATCCTAGATTATCATAGAATCCCTACAGTGCAGAAGGAGGCCATTCAGCTCATCGAGCCAGCACTGACAACAATCCCACCCAGGCTCTAACTCCATAACCCCACATATTTACCCTGCTAATTACCTTGACAGTACAGGACAATTTAGCATGACCAATCCACCTAACCTGCACATCTTTGGACTAAGAGAGAAAACCGGAGCACCCAAAGGAAACCCATGCAAACATGAGGAGAATGTACAAACTCCACACAGACAGTGACCTGAGGCCAGAATTGAACCCAGGTCTCTGGTGCTGTGAGGCAGCACTGCTAACCACTGTGCCACTCTGCCGACCCATGTTGGAACAATATTTATTGACTTGACATACAGGATCAGAATATTATGAAGAAGTCATATCGTAGTTAGGAAAGACATCATAGAATTGTACAGCACAGCTCATTGTGCCTATGCTGGTACTGCAATAGAGTGTCCTTCCCCAGAGCCTTGAAACTTTTTTATTTTCAGGTATATAATCAACAACAACAAATTGTATTTACGTAGCACCTTTAACATAATAAGACATCCTAAGGTGCTGCACAGGAGCATTGAAAAAAAACTGACGCAGAGACACGTAAATTAGGGGAGGTATTATGATCTCCATAGAGACCAATAACTTTAAACAAGGGCTGGAATTCTCCAATATTGGACATCCTGCCACTGCTGCTAGTGGGAACAGATAATTTGGCACTCAGTCAAATCTCCATTCATTGCAGCAGAACCGGAGAATCCCAGTCACAAGTGAGGTCGGAGAATTCCAACCAAGGTATTTAAATTCCCAGTGCCAACTTAAAGGAATTTGTGTGCTATGATCCCCATAGAAATTGATCATGTTTAGAGATAAATTTAAATGAATAATACAAGATTTCACATTTTAAGATTTTTACTGTAACAAATGAGTAAAACACTCCTAATGAAACACTATTTCTGAAGGCAAATTAAACTATAGAAAGGAGCACTCCTATTTGATACTTAGATATCAGTCTCCATGGAATTATAGTCCTTATAGCATACAATCCATGGTGCTTCCAGCTTGCCCTTCACTGAGCAGTGACTTTGTGTGACTGTCTCCAGCTGCTTCCCAGTTTTCAGAAAGTTTTCCAAATTCATTACCAGCAGTAAAGCCCAATTTCCCCTGAACGAATCTTCCAGATTCCTTAGGTTGCCACAGCATATATTTCTTTGACTCAAGACCTTTTCATTCTGCAGGCTTTGGGAGCTCACAAAAAATCTGCTGACCACAACAGCTGTTATTCTTTTCCTTTCTCCCTTTTCTCATCTACCAAAAGCTTGGAGCCAGCAAGTCTGTTTACTGTTAGCACAGACCTTGCCTTTCATTTCCACTTGTGAGAATTTCACACCTTACCCTGCAGGTCCCTTGACAGGCTTCAGTACAGTCATAAGACCCTGCCCTTCATTTTGGCCTAAATTTAAGGACACGGTCCAAAACATAATAATCTTAAAAGCCTTATAATTGTCACAATTGCATGGCAAGCATTCAAATTTTAAACCATGCCACCCCGTCGCACCAGGGATAATCTTTCAGAACATTTAGATTGTCCTGGGTTACGTCTCTTCAACCAGAGATGGTCCTTCCTCCTGAATCTGTCTGGTTGCTAGCAGGGAAAGGAAAAGAGCCTTTTCCATTCTGCTGACCACACAGACTGCAGTCTTTGCCTCTGCAAAACTTCTCTATCTCTCTCTTTTTGTATAAAAACTCTGAGACAGAAAGTCTGTCCACAGTCGGTTCAGCTCTCCTGCCTTTGTTTTTAGGTGTGAACATCCCCTACCCCTCCCTCCCTCCCTGCCCCCCCCCCCCTGCTCTCAGTCAGCTTCAATCTGGGCCCCAATCGCCATGCTAACCAAGCCACACCATTTTCTTGTTAGGCAGAATTCATACAGTTAAAGTTTATTTATTAGTCACAAGTAAGGCTTACAGTAACACTGCAATGAAGTTACTGTGAAATTCCCCTAATCGCCACAGTCTGACGCCTGTTCGGGTCAATGCATCTAACCAGCACATCTTTCAGAATGCGGGAGGAAACCGGAGCACCTGGAGAAAACCCATGCAGACATGGCGAGAATGTGCAAACTCCACACAGACAGTGACCCAAACGAGGAATCAAACCCGGGTCCCTGGTGCTGTGAAGCAGCAGTGCTAACCGCTGTGCTATTGTACCACTCCAGATCAAATGTCCTTGTACACTACTTCTTAAATTAAAGAAACAGTTTAAAAGATAACCATCTTATAAAACCTCACCTTCATCAAAGAAGAACGAGAACTAGAGAAGTGGAGAGATTTCGGAAGGGAAATTCAGATCTTAGAATACTGACAGCTGACAACAGAACCACCAATGGTGGAGCAATTAAAATCGGAGAGCTCCAAGAGGTGTTCAAATATCTTGGAGGGTTGTGGGACTGGAGGAAATTACCAAGATAGGAAGGGGTGAGGCCATGGAGGGATATGAAATAAATGAGGAATTTAAAATTGAGGCAGTGTAAGTCAGGAAGAACAAGGGTAATATAAGAACAGTGCCTGGTGTGACAAACAGCATGGGCAGCAGAGTTCTGATGATATAAAGTAGAACAACAGTTATACCGTTTGACAGAACACTGAATACAAAATTTGTAACATAGGCAATGTGATTGTATGGGAGACTTTAATTTTCATGTGGATTGGAATAATCAAATTGGCAAAGATGATTTGGGAGATGAGTTTATAGAATTTTAATAAGAACATAAGAACTAGCAGCAGGAGTAGGCCATCTGGCCCCTTGAGTCTGCTCCACCATTCAATAAGATCATGGCTGATCTTTTTGTGGACTCAGCTCTGCTTACCTGCCCGGTCACCATAACCCTTAATTCCTTTACTGTTCAAAAATTTATCTAACCTTGCTTTAAAAACATTCAATGAGGTAGCCTCAACTGCTTCACTGGGCAGGGAAGTCCACAGATTCACAACCCTTTGTGTAAAGAAGTTCCTCCTCAACTCAGTCCTAAATCTGCTTCCCCTTATTTTGAGGCTATGCCCCCTAATTCTAGTTTCACCTGCCAGTGGAAATAACTTCTCTGCTTCTATCTTATCTATTCCCTTCATAATCTTATACGTTTCTAAATGATCTCTCCTCATTCTTCTGAATTTCAATGAGTATAGCCCCAGTCTCTCCTCATAAGCCAACCCTCTCAATTCCAGAATCAACCTAGTGAATCTCCTCCGCATCCCCTGCAGTGCCAGTATATCCTTTCTCAAGTAAGGAGAACAAAACTGTACACAGTACTCCAGATGTGGTCTCACCAGCACCCTATACAGCTGCAATATAACCTCGCTGTGTTTAAACTCCATCCTTCTGGCAATAAAGCACAAAATTCCATTTAGCTTCTTAATTACCTGCTGCACCTGCAAACCAACTCCTTGAGATTCCTACACAAAGGCACCAGGACCCTCTGCACAGCAGCTTGCTGCAATTTTTTACCATTTAAATAATATTGCTGTTATTCCTACCAAAATGGATGACCTCACATTTACCAACATTATACTCCATCTGCCAAACCCTTGCACACTCACTTAGACTATCTATATCCCTTTGCAGATTTTCAGCGTCCTCTGCACAATTTGCTCTGCCACCCATCTTAGTGTCATCTGCGAATTTTTATACACTACACTTGGTCCCCAACTCCAAATCATCTATGTAAATCGCAAAGATTTTGTGACAGTTTTTTGGAGCAATATGTTGTGGAACCAATTAGGAACAAAGTTATTTTATAGCTAGTATTGTGCAGTGAAGCAAGGTTAATTAGTAATATCATAATAAAAACATCACTGTGAAACAGTGATCATAATATAAATGACTTCCATATTAAGTTTTAAAACAACATGTTCCATTCAGAAACACAAATCTTATGCTTAAAGCCTATTACATAGATATGAGGGAAACACTGGATATGTTTGATTGGGTAAATAGACTATAAAACTCAAGGAACAAATATCCAACAGTTTTAAACTGTTTTCTTAATTTAAGGTGAAACAGAATTGTGAAAAGGGTCACTTGATCACTAGAGACCCTGATAACCTATAGTCAAAAAGATAGCTGTAGGTTAGGTGCATTGACCTGAACAGGCGACGGACTGTGGCGACTAGGGGAATTTCACAGTAACTTTATTGCAGTGTTAATGCAAGCCCTGCTTGTGACTAATAAATAAACTTTATTTTTTTTAAAAGGTTCGGCTGTAAATAAACAGTGGGAAACATTTGAAGAAATAATTCAAAATGTTTAACAAAATTAGATTCTACTAAAAAACAAAAACTCAACAAGAAAATTCCATCAGTGGCTTACTAACAAGGTTAACAATAGTATTAGATTAAAAGAAGAGGCCTATAAATGTTGCAAAGAATAATAATAAGTCTGAGGATTGGGAGTGTTTTAGAAATAGCAAACAGACACCAAAAGGCTGATAAAAAGGGAAAAAAATTTGAACACTGGAGTACAATAGCCAGGAATATAAAAACAAGTTGCAAGAGTTTTTACAGGTATATAAAAATGGAAACGAGTAGCTAAATGTTGGTCCCTGAGAAGCAGAAACAAGAAAAATTATCGTGCGGAATGAGGAAATTGCAGAGGCTATAACTAAATATTGTGCGTCTGTCTTCACAGTAGAAGATGCAAATTACATGCCACAAATAGAAGGGAATTTAGGGACAGGAAGAGCAAGAAAATTAAGGTCATTAAAATCAGCAGAAAAAAACGGAGAAACTCAAGAAACTAAAATCTGACAGTTTTAAACTGTTCCTTCAATTTAAGGTGAAATAGAGTAGTCAAAAGAGTCATTTGATCACTAAAGGCCCTGATAACTTACATTCAAGGTTCCAAAAGACAGCTGTAGAGATGATAGATGCGCTCACTATTATTTTCCAAAATTCCCTAGATTCTGGGATGGCCCCTGCAGATTAGAAGTTAGCAAATCTAACACCACTATTTAAGAATGGAGGGCAAGAAAAATGTAAACTACAGGCTACTTGGTCTGATATTGGTCATTGGTGAAGTGCTGGAACCTATTATTAAAGAAGGACACAGGTTTAAGGTGCGGGGAGGAAAGTACAGAAGTGATGTTAGGGGTAAGTTTTTCACTCAGAGGGTGGTGAGTGAATGGAATCGGCTGCCGTCAGTGGTGGTGGAGGCGAACTCGCTGGGGTCTTTTAAAAGACTTCTGGATGAGTATATGGGGTTTAATGGGATTGGGAGTTATAGATAGGTCTATAGATTGGTAGGTGTTGATGTGATCGGCGCAACTCGTTGGCCGAAGGGCCTGTTTGTGCTGTAGTGTTCTATGTTCTAAGTGGACAGCACAGTGGCACAGCTGTTAGCAATGTTGCCTCAAAGGTCCAGGGATTAGGGTTCTATTCCAGCCTTGGGGACTGTCTATGTGGAGATTGCACGTCTGTGTGGGTCTTTTCTGGGTGCTCCCCCGAT
Source organism: Carcharhinus amblyrhynchos (assembly GCF_965287045.1). Lineage (NCBI taxonomy): Eukaryota > Metazoa > Chordata > Chondrichthyes > Carcharhiniformes > Carcharhinidae > Carcharhinus > Carcharhinus amblyrhynchos. Next base: position 32,037,319 of record NC_137332.1, on the reverse strand, counting down.
GTGCAGGTTAGGTGAATTAGCAATGGTAAATGTTACCAGGAGAGAGCAGAGGAAGAGGGTATGGGTACGATACTCTGTCAGAGAGTCTTGATGGGCCAAATGGCCTCTTCTGCGCTGCAGGGATTCTATGATTCTATAAATCTTAACAATGCTCTTAGAACAGCATAATATGATTAGAACATGTCAATATAGTTTTACGTGAGTCCCGAAATATCGGTAGCAACAATGAGGAGAGGCAAATATGAACTAAAAGGCACAATTCTAAAGGGGCTGCAGGAAGAGAGAAAACTGGAAGTATATGTGCACAAATCATTGGAGGTGTCAGGGCACATCACGATCCTCAACTTTATAAATAGAGGCACAGAGCAGAACATGGAAGTTATGATAAACTTTACAGAACACTTATTCAACCACAACTAGAATATTGTGCCCAATTCTGGACACTACACATTAGAAATGATGTGAAGGACTTAGAGAGGGTGCAGGAAAGATCCACGAGAACGATTCTAGAGATGAGGAAATTAAGTTGCATGGAGAAGCTGAGGCTGTTTGCCTTCAAGAAGAATGAGAGGAGATTGGGTAGAAGTATTCAAAATCATGGAAGTCTAATAGAAATGGAAACACTTTTCTCATTGGCAGATGGGTTAAGAACCAGTGATCACAGGATCAAAGAGTCAAAGGCAAACTGAGGAGGAACTCTTTTATGCAACTAAATGGATATGAGCTGGAATGCATTGTCTGAAAGGATAGTGGAATCAGATTCAAAGGTGGCTTTCAAAAAGGAACTGGATAAACAGCTCAAAAGGAAAGGTTTTGCAGGGAAAGGGTGAATGAGGACAGGCTAAATTACTCTTGTAGAGAGCCGACTTGAGCTTCCAGATTCTTACTTGAAGTATAATTGCCACCCCATCTATGTCACAGCTGTATGAATGCATTAGTGGGATTGTTTAAATAAAGATGACAGCAACTGACGGGCAACTTACAGTTTCTGGTTGACACAAATAAATTTAAAAAACTTATCACTCTTCCTCAGAAATTTTCAAGATAAAAATCATGTTCCCAGAAACTGTCACTTTGAAAGATAACTTCTGGCCTGCCATTGGCTTTGTCCATTTGAGATTTCTGTTGCTTTTAATTCTCAGGCAATGCCTCAACATCCTTTGGGTTGCTCTGCTGCACCCAAGAATGCTCCTGTTTCATTCGAATGAGCCACAACAGGAAGGTTGGGTGTTGAAGCAATCAGATAAGCTGGGCACATTTGAGATATTCTGCAAACCAATTGATTCCAGACAGTGTTGGGAGAGGAAGCTTGACTCAATATTTCTAAATTTTGGAAATGCACCAATTGGAAGAGAAAGATTACCTGTTGAGTGAGCTGCACTGAAAGGCTTCCCTGCCACTTCAGCACTAAATAAATATTCTGTGGAACCCTTAATGTGGCAACATTGACTCTCCTCAATCATATTCCTCATGTAATTATCGTTTTTTCTATTTTTAAGGAAAAGCAACAACTAATTCAAGATGAATGACAAATGGTAAATATTCTTACCATTATCAGAATTACTAAACATATTGAAAGAAGTGTTGGTTAGGTGCATTGACTATGCTAAATTCTCCCTCAGTGTATTAAAACAGACGCCAGAGTGTGGTGACTAGGGGATTTTCACAGTAACTTCATTGCAGTGTTAATGTAAGTCTACTTGTGACACCAATAAATAAACTTAAATTTTACTGGGATGGAACAAGTATTGGGCAACTACCAAACAGCTGTTACATCCACCCTCAGTGCACTTTCGCTGTTATATCACATGCAGGTTTCTAAAAGCTTCAAATGGTTCCAGTGGTCACTTTGTGGTATAGATGTTATACTACAGGTTGGCACAGTACGGACCTAAAACTACACTGCTTTCAATGAACCAGTCGGGGTTGCCTGAATCCTTCCCCACCCAGTGGTTTCATTTGTTACTGTACAAGGTTGGACAGAGTGCGGCAGCCAATTACAGAAATCAGTTATCCTTTGTTCTCAACCACAGGATTTTCAGGCATCCAGAGAGGTACAGCTTATTTAAAAGAGAAAGATTATGAAGGATTTTGTGTTCATTGAAAACCAACACTTCGCTGGAAAATGAAACAATGCCCGTATTATCCAAAAACTGGCCATGCAGTGTCAGTATAATGGCACATGGAATATGAAAAAAACTCATTTTTCAAACTGACATTATAATATTGAATCTCCTGGAACTGAACCTGCATTCAGGATACAGCTGCCGCACACTAACAGGGGTCAGGCTTCTCATAATACGCACATTCTTAAACACAACATATCTGCTTCCTTTTAACAAAAAAATCTGTATTACGTACCAACTTGTTTCATGGTTTATCATCTATAGGTGGAAGAAAGTGTCTGTTATTTTGTGGCATGCACTTATTCAAAAGACTGGACTTTTCCTCATTGATTAATGAGTGGGGGAAGGGAACACCAACCAATTCAGATTTCTGAGCAGTGTGAACTACAGCCTTTATTAATAATATGGTTTGCTTAAATGGAAAAAATGAGCAGCTCTAACCTAGAAACCTGAACCTTAACATTCCAGGAACGGGAACTGTGTGTGATTTTTGAGTCATATTATAACTGGGCATATGTGCTTGATAATGTGATATCAATTTAAAAATGTCACCTCTCGAAAAAGCGAATGAATTTTATTTTGAAAACTGATGTAACGGCAGACATTCTCACATTCAGGCAAAGGTGATGTTCTTGAATATTCAACGGAATTTATTTTACATCCTAGCAACATGAAGAAGAAAATCATCCATTTTAAAGTTGCCACTTAATAATTCCCTGCCCTCCTTAATATACAGATAAGAGTTAAAGCAGTTGGACTACCTTTGAATATATCCAAATTTTTCTCAAGCAGGTTCAATTCCAGGCAATTGAGATTTGTTTAGTCATGCTCCGGTCTTAACTCTACTGTTCTGAAAACTTGCTTAACATAGAACAAACTTGGACGAGAAAGAGAGGGGGTTTAGTGCATAAAAGTAAAGTTTATTTATTAGTCACAAGTAAAGCTTACATTGACACTGCAATGAAGTTACTGTGAAATTCCCCTAGTTGCAACATTCTGGCACCTGTTTGGGTCAAAGCATCTAACTAGCACGTCTTTCAGACTCTGGGAGGAAATTGAAGCACCCAGAGGAAACCCATGCAGACACGGGGAGAACATGCAAACTCCGCACAGGCAGTGACCTAAGCCAGGGATCGAACTTGGTTCTCTGCACTGTCACTGTCCTGAAAATTACTTCCTGGTCTGCTAAGTTACTCATTCAGAATGAGAAGCTTGTTTTAGGCTTAAACATATGATCTCTTTGATATTCAATCTAGTCACACTTGTTTTGTGTGTCCATGACCAGTCTCACTATTTTCTCTTGCAACTAAACTTCCATTCAGATCCTCACCTTGATGGGAGGACATCATAGTCTGTATTCAGAATGACTGTGAACAAAACTTGGAGCACCATGGGGATGTGGATGTTTTATGCTCCACAGTAAGTGTTCTCACGGTTTTCCCAAATAAATGCACAGATTTGTATCAAAAGATTATTTCTATCTCCTGTCTTTAAAATAAAGAGAACCCCTCCAAGGATGAACTGCATTGAGCTTTATTTGGTATCTAGCCATACTATACATGACATGGCATTGCCTCTAGAGGCCTTGTGGCACAGTGGTAGCACCCATACCACTGGGCCAGAAGCTCCAGGTTCAATACCAGGACTTGTCCTCAGATGCAGCATTCATTGCAGTTCAATAGGTTGATAATCACATCAGAAATCTCTCCATTTCCCCCACTATTCCCAAAAGAATATAAACGATATGGGTATGAAGGTAAGCGAGAGAGACATAGAGATGGCAATATGTAAAGCTGACAATAGTCAACTGGAAGGTGTTCAATTGTCTAGCATCAAATCTCTCAGCTTGCTGAAGATTAAATTCTTCAAAGCAATGGAAAGCGATGCAATATTCAAAGGAAAGCTCACATTAGAAACCGAAATTTATTCTGTTTTAACCAACAATATTTTGAACTTACTGGATCTTTCTAGGTCCTATGAAGAGTCCCAGCGCAAAATAAAATCTAGATATGTGATTAGAGGAAAATTAGTCACAGCATGTTTCAGGAAGAAAGATTCTATTAACTCCATTAGTTAAAATGAATGCCCCTGCTTTTCTCTTTTAACTCTAGTTCATAACTTATTTCACTGTAGAGATATTAACTGAAGTCAAATAAAAAGACTGAAAAGCAAGTGACCTTAAAAATCCAATCTTTACATGATGGGAGATTTAACAGAATGCTTGTGGCTGAAAGCATTCAATATAACACAAAACTCTTCAAATTCCATCAGAGTAGTTTGATAGAAGTACCAGCTACTCTTTTCACAATTTCCCAAACAGCTTCCCAAAGCCATTGTGGGCCACATGCACTAATACAAAACAGTGTCAGGAGAAACCTTGGGGTGGGTTTCTTGCCTACATTTTCAAGGTGTGGCAGTAAGTCAGTGGGTAGAAGTGAACAATCTTCAGAAATGGCACTTTTGGACTTAAACACAGAAATTAGCTATTTTTGCTGAGAAGTTTATGTAGGTAAATTTTGTGTTTTATTCATATTTCCCATGCACTCTACAACATTGCAGTTGACTAGCTGTCGCTTTGGCAGCACATACTTCAACGTAACACGTTTTTAAGGTGTTCCTTGAGTACAAGGATCATCTCAAAGTGTCTTATATAGTTGAAAAAGAGCAGGCTATGAATAAGGGATGGTAGGCGGTGGTGGCAGGGAGGGATGTGCTTTGTGGAAGCAAAGAATGCAATTGAGATTAGAGGTCCCAATTGAGGTTTTTAGTAGATTTTTGAAAGCTGAATGAGCAAATGAAAAACAGATCAATAAGGTCAGGTGTGTAATGATTGAAAGAGTTATTGCCAGAAATGGTAGATAGGTGTCATAAGAATGAAGGGGACATTATAGGATAGCATTGTGGGAGGCGCACAGTAAGATAAGATAATGCAAGTCCATGGAGCAACTGAAAGTAAAGACAAAGATCATATCAATCCTGTGAGATTTGCTATACCATATAATAAAGCGCATTCTACATCATAATTGTGGCAATTTACTATCTTTTGGTAGTACCCATTTTTTTTTCCACTCTTGAAATTGGTATAAAAATATAAAAATTTAAAGAAGATTAGACATTAAAATAAAGTTTAAGCTGTGAGTTTTTATCAACAATGCAGCTGAAATCATAGGCTGACAGGTGGTATGGGCTGCGAGTCTACATCAATAAGACGGACTGTTGAAATTGAAAATCAGTTTATAGTTTTCCTAAATTTTTATTTTCTGAATATATAGATTCAAATGTTTAAAAATTTATATTCAGAGTTTAGTTATTTGATAAGAGAGGCATTGTTTCAAAAGCTGAGAAAGGATCTTCTGGGGTTTTCATGAGGATTCTGACTGCTATTTAGTGGGTCTTTAATGTGGAAAAAATATTTGGAAGTTAGTTGCACAGATTTCAAACAGTTTAACGGGTGAAATTCATATGGGTAATTGGGGAAATAATTTAGTTCCTGAATTTTATGAATTGCTAGAGCAAGCACTTTTTTCTACAGCTTAAGTCATATAATGAAGAGATGAAAGTTTTTAAAAATGTGGAAAAGAATTGAAAATAAACCATAGATAGTCTTTTTGTAAGGCACTCAATTTCACTGTGCCTTCATCTTAAAGAAACCATGGATAAAAAAAATAAATAATCCATTATAAGATGAACAGAGCCTTTATTAAGCCGCACTAAGAAGGGTAATGATGTGTTTGGAAATTAAGGTGATCAAACATTTAATGCAACTCGCTCCTGTAGGCAAACAGCAATTTAAATGACTCAATTATGCATCCATTATCGCTCCCTATTAAACAAGTAGCTTTTTCTGCTCGATGTTTCTCCAAGTGTTCTCTAAAAAGAGAAAGAGAGCAAGCTAATAAACCACTAAACTAGTTAACTAAGACTACAAACGAGGGAGAGCAAAAAAAAAGATCCAGCAATATCTGCATATGCTTGATCCATAAATCACACTAATTAGTTTAACATGAAAATCAACTCTTCAATATTCTGTTAAATTATGCATTTACATATTAAAACTCAAATGAAGTAAAGATTGGTAGTCTGGGTCACTGCAGCAATAATGGCATGGACAAAAAAACTGATAAAACCATTTATTATGGTATGAATAACTAATTTCAAAATTTATGACATTGGATTTTAGTTCCTCTTGCCTTTATATATGCTAAGAAATTAGCACAGCCATAAATGGAGAGGAAATCAGTCTGTGTTATTTGCTGTCTGCCATTTGCAAATCATTATTAATTGCGCCACATCGCTCTTACATGGACAGTCTGCCTCAGCAGACAGGCATATCTCTTCATCAGGGCTGAGGCGTGAGCCCCGAAGAACCAATTACCCCTCTCTGGGCTGTATCAGATATGGAAGGAATTTTTACAAATTACAGAATAAATAGAATTTCCACACGTCGAATCGGAGAACCACAAACTCGTAATGAAAAACAATACATCACAATCAAGAGGACAATTCCATTCATAGGCCGATAGATTATGCTTACTACTCATAATCTTGCACCAGGCAATGACAAAGTGTGTTTACCTTTCTGAAGTATACTTAGCGAACATTTATTTTTCTACATAAAATGAAAAAATTAAACTACAATTTGCCAAATAGTATTTAATATTTTATAATACCGTGGTGAGAATATTTTTTGTTAAATCAAATGCACTTGATATGTTAGAACATACACTGTCAGAACTTTGCTTGTTGACCTCTTTCCTTTCATCTATGGAATAAACCAGTTTAACTCTTTCACTATTTAAATTAAATTGTGCTAGAACTAAATATAGCATTAAATTCTAGCTACTTCTTGGTCTTCACAATTTTTGCTATTTTGGTTAATGATCAATTCATATTGAGTAACTTCCATTTATTGTGCTGAAAATGCTCCACAAAGAAGAAAATTAACTGATAAAATAAAATAATTAAAAAATGATAGTGGTGGAAGTATACAGTGAAGTAATACTTAATGTTCAGTGACTTAAAATAAAGCCCAAGATTTGTGAGGGTGATGGATTAATTTATGATACAAAATTTAAAAAACAACGTTTAGCGCACATATGTCTATTATACATGCATGATAATTTATTCAATGATGTCGAAATGAACAAAATTGTTTAAAATTAATCACAAAAGAATATCAAATTGAAATGTTCAGTCCAGAAATGAAGGGTTCACAAATTCACTATAAATGATGGGTAGGATCCTCCTATCTTGTCTGTGGCGAGATCCACTGTGAGTGGGAACAGAAAATTTGGTGTTCCAGCCGAAAAACCCCATTCACTTCCAGTGGCGCCGGAAAATCCCAGGCACGAGCGAGAATGGAAGATTTTGGCCGATAAAACTGTCACCAGTTTTATTTGGTTGTTTTCTCTTCATGGCTTTGTTACTCTTGAGCTGTTTAATACTGTTGTAAGTCTTTAACCTCCAAACACCTGTGACTACTTTTGCATAGAAAATTCATGCTGCATTTCCAAACAGCCAATTCCATACAGGTAATTTTCCAACCTTGGCCATCAAATAGGTAGATAAACAAGTAATCTCTGCATGAACTACTGGTTCTTTCAAGCCTTTGTAGTGTTAGCTACAACTTTTCCAGACTGAGAATACTTCTATAAGTTGAACAGCAAATGGTGATAAATATCAAATGCAATACTGTTAAGCTTTATTTTCAGCATCATGTAATTAGTTTGCTTTATGAGGATTCACCCATGTGTAAATATGAAATCTGTACATCATACTGCACTATCATTTAACATACTTTCCATGTGTTGTTACCAGTGCTTTTGCAGAATTTGATTTTGAAAAACTGTAACCAAGAACCCAGTAGTTTTTCAGAACTGGAAAGCATTTTTATCCTGGGAATGGTTTAAAGGTGTAAATGAGTATCCTGGATCAGTCAATGGGAAAAAAAACCCCACTACGTTCTGAGTGAGTGAAGTGAGCATCTTATTTGATTGTACCATGAGACCAGCTGAATGCGATAGCTGCATCATTCAGTCACAACAAGAGCGGAGAGGCAATAAATAGTTCTTTGTGCCAACTGAGAAATAGAAACTATTACAATCACTCCCCTGGTGCATAAAAAAAAAACCTCAAACAGATTAGACAGACACCAAAGGATTCTTTAAAAAATGAATCAATCTGATTCCCAGGCTGACTATTTTTTCAGTACCAAAAGAAAGAAATAATCCTCATGGTGTCTTTTTAGAAACAGAGTTTGAGTTTAAATTTGCACATTGAGCACCATTAATTTGAAGTATGACTACTACGTTTAAATCTAAATCTAGAAGATCATACCTTTGTTTGGAGTTGAAAAGAAAAAATTATCCAAGATCTTTATTGTCGACTTCTAATATTAACAGTAGCAAAGGAAACTAGACTATTGCAATCCATAGTTACACAGGCCCGTTCTTAAGCTTTTCTGCAACATTCAAGACTGATAACATAATTTGATTATCGACCCTGGAAGGACTGTCCTTTTACATCATTAATTTCTAAACCAATGTGATGCATATTCTACAAACGTGAATGTATTAGAGAATTTCATGAAAAACAAAGCCCTGTGGAATCCATAACCACTGTGATAAGTCTCACAACACCAGGTTAAAGTCCAACAGGTTTATTTAGTCGTAAACATCACTACCTTTCAGGGTTTGCCCCTTCATCAGGTGAGTGGGAGTTCAGAACTTCTACTCACCTGACGAAGGGGCAAACCCAGAAAGGTAGTGGCATTTACCACCAAATAAACCTGTTGGACTTTAACCTGGTGTTGTGAGACTTCTTCCTGTGTTTACCCCAGCCTAACGCTGGCATCTCCACATCAAATCTATAACTTACAGTTTTTGCTACTGTCAACCCAACTTTATGTCACTAATTGATCATCAGACACGGGTAACAACATTAGCCATGCTTGATCTTCTTTCCATCAATTTAGGTGGTTGATAGAAATGTCCAAGTTTTTTGGCGGATGCATGTAAATCTTAGGGTTAGTGCTAATAAACAGGCATCCACGGTGCTAGGTTGGATTTGACACAAAACTACAACTGTTTTTGTGCAAATCAGGGCTGCTATTCCAGTCTCTCTCTTTTTACAGAAAGAACATACTTCTCTAGGGAAGAGAAGGAGAAACAATAATAAAGGGATCTCAGGCTGGTCAGACTGATTCAAAAGTACATGGCTATACACCACGGTATATCAACAGTGGCGCTTCTACCAATATTTGACCAAGAAACATGGGACAGCGGTTTCCATAAATAACTTGTCACAGAGATATAATGCAAGCTAGAAAAAGACTTGCAGCCATCTCTGCCACCGGTAGTGACCAGCGCGTGATCATTAAGTCTTACTTTCTGTAAGTTGAATGCTGTGGAGTCTTTTTAAATACTAGACTGTCACAGGGAGCTTCTGTAATGATGTGTGCATTGCTGTTAAAGGGTAGAATTTTCATCAACTTTCTCATGGGTCAGAATTTACCACCACCAACCCACCTCCCCCCATTCCTCAAAACACTCAATGGGTTCTGAAGCATGGGGCAGCATGAAAATTACATGGAAAGGAATTTCTTTGAGATCCGCCTGCCCCTATCTGGTAACAATTTTACTCTGGGTCACTTTAAGTGCAGTAAGAAGTCTGACAACACCAGGTTTAAGTCCAACCGATTTATTTGATAGTAAACTCTCAAGCTTTCGAGGTTTCCCTCTTTGTCAGGTGAATGAAGAGTTCTGGCCTCAGACAGAGCATGTAATAGCACAGACAGTTTACAGATTATTGATTAGAATGTGAATCTTTACACCTAACCTGCTATTCAAGTCTTGAAGTGGCTAACAATGTGAGTGGAAGGAGCACTGAGCACAGGTTAAAGAGATGTGTATTGTCTCCAGACAGTACAGTAAGTGAGGTTTTGCAAACCCAGGCAAGTCATGGGGGTTACAGATAGTGCAACATGAACCCAAGATCCCTGTTGAGACCGTCCTCATGTGTGCGGAACTTGGCTATCAGTCTCTGTTCAGCGACTCCGCACTGTCGTGTGTCGTGAAGGCCGCCTTGGAGAATGCTTACCCGAAGGTCAGAGGCCGAATGCCCATGACCACTGAAGTTTTTGCCAACAGGAAGGGAACAGTCTTGCCTAGTGATTGTCGAGCGATGTTCATTCATCCGTTATCGTAGTATCTGCATGGTCTCCCCAATGTACCATGTGTGAGAACATCTCCGGCTATGTCGAGGGCATCCTGAAACCCATTGTACAAAGAACCCCCAGCCTTTGTTGCGACACTACGGACTTCCTATGGAAACTCAGCACACATGGAGCAGTTGAACCAGGGACGCTCCTCGTCACAATGGATGTCTTGGCGCTCTACACCAACATACCCCACGAAGATGGCATTGCTGCAACTGCCTCAGTACTCAACACCGACAACTGACAGTTTCCAGACGCAATTTTAGAACTCATCCGCTTTATCCTGGACCACAATGTCTTCACCTTCGACAACCAGTTTTTCATCCAGACACACGGAACAGCCATGGGGACCAAATTCGCACCTCAATATGCCAACATCTTCATGCACAGGTTCGAACAAGACTTTTTCACCGCACAGGATCTTCAACCAATGCCATATGCTAGATACATCGATAACATTTTCTTCCTTTGGACTCAGTGTGAACAATCACTGAAACAACTATATGATGATATCAACAAGTTCCACCCACCATCAGACTCACCATGGATATTCTCCAGAATCGGTTGCATTTTTGGACACACGCATCTCCATCAAGGATGGTCACCTTAGCACCTCACTGTACCGCAAGCCCACAGACAACCTCACAATGCTCCACTTCTCCAGCTTCCACCCTAAACACGTTAAAGAAGCCATCCCCTATGGACAAGCCCTCCGTATACACAGGATTTGCATTCTCCAAGGCGGCCTTCAAGACACACGACAGCGCAGAGTCGCTGAGCAGAGACTGATAGCCAAGTTCCGCATGCATGAGGATGGTCTCAACAGGGATCTTGGGTTCATGTCGCACTATCTGTAACCCCCATGACTTGCCTGGGTTTGCAAAACCTCACTTACTGTACTGTCTGGAGGCAATACACATCTCTTTAAACTGTGCTCAGTGCTTCTTCCACTCACATTGTTAGCCACTTTAAGACTTGAATAGCAGGTTAGGTGTAAAGATTCACATTCTAATCAATAATCTGTAAACTGTCTGTGCTGTTATATGCTCTGTTTGAGGCCAGAACTCTTCATTCACCTGACAAAGAGGGAAACCTTGAAAGCTTGGGAGTTTACTATCAAATAAATTGGTTGTCTTAAACCTGGTGTTGTCAGACCTCTTACTGTGTTTACCCCAGTCCAATGCTGGCATCTCCACATTATCACTTCAAGTGGCCACTTATGGGCCTCTTCCCACTCAGCCTCAATTCTTAGGCTGGTAGACAGATAGCAGCTTGGGGAGGAGAGGGTGGGGGGAGGATTGTATAAATGAACATAGCAGGATCTTGAATTGGAAGGGAGTGTCCATCAGAATCCCCTTTCTGACTTGGGACACCTTTCCCTTAAGGCCTGGTGACCTCTGGACCGCTCTATCAGGTCTTGATCAGACCCCTCTGTGACCGCCCTGACATTCCCTACCCTCCATGACCTGGGACCCCTGTCACCTGTCCTCCAGTTCCTGGGATTTAGCGGCAAGCAGTTCCCTGAACTACCTCTTCCTGCCACTTCAGCGCTGAGCCTGAAGGAACTGGAGAGCTGCCAGCAAATCTGACTGTGTTGGGACTTGCCCCAAAAGTTGAACCCTACAGCTGAGTATGGTAAGACTGCTTAGAGCATTCTGGAAATAGTTTTTATAGTTGTAGTAAATCGAAGTGCTTCATAAGTTAACTGGTGAAGCCAATCCTTGAAGGTATTATAGGTAGGAACAATGCAAAGTAGCATCACCACCACAATCCTTCAATGGGCTGTACTGCTGGATAACATCAGATTGATTGGGATAACCAAAGTCCACTTATTGTATGCAGCATGGTGAATGAGATTCATTCAGCAGGATTTTATGGCTTCGCTCATTTCAAAATTGTAAAGTCCCACCCAAGTTCAACGGATGTTTCCATTGTTCACCCCTCACCCGCTCTGATTCCTGTGGCAGTCGGGGCAGTAAAATTCTGGCCATTATGACTCTTCTCTAGCTGGGAAACTACGCAGATTTCATCAGCCTTGGCTGTAGAATAGCCTTGATCTCTGAGGATTGCCTGAAAGGGTTACTTTTCAGGGTTAACGTGGGCAAGCATGGTGGGCTGTTTTGGAGTAAAGGCTTCATGGTAATGCCCAGTGAAAGTATTGCCTTATACAGTGAAATGTTGCACATAGTGGGCTGAACTTTTTTCAGGGCAGCAATGGTCCTGATGATGGACCAGAAAACTGAGGCCAACACGGGTTCAGTTGTTTGGGGAACATCTTTTACCAGTTCAGGCTCTCCCCTCCCCTCCCAATTTGTCCCTAGAGGGCTGGTAAAATCCAGCCCAGAGAGAGAAGTAACCCTTATGTTGAAGTACAGATGACCATTGATTAATGAAGCATGTATGCTAAGTGGGGGCAGTGAATGATTGCTCTGACATGATGGAATGCTGCCACTCAATAAAATTGAATTGTTATTTTGTAGTTGCCAATCGTCTATGGACTGAATTTTCTGGAAGGTGGGGCTCGGACCATGGGACTTCCGCCCCTCACTCAGAAGGAAGTCCAGCTTCAGGACCTGCCCAGGGGACTGGCGTAAAATTTAGGCTTTAACCTCTCAAAAGCAATTGGGGATGGACAGCAAATGCTGGCCTGGCTAGGGGCGCACATTTCTCATGAAGGACAAAATATATAACATCTTCTTTCATTTCAGGCAAAGGTAATAGGGAGACACCTCAAGAAGACACTTGCCTTTTTGAAGATGTACCATCATTCAATCCAACCTTGGCATGCACATTTCAGACATCTGTATCATGTGTACATGAAAAATCCTAGTGGCTAATGCTGGTATTACTCTTTTTCATGCTTTTCCTTTTCTATACTCTTCAATGTCCTGGTGATGGTAACAGCCGGTCCCTCATGATGGCAAAAGTTATGTAATATACAGCATTGACAAATCTGGATACCATTTGGGGGTACTGCAAAGCATCTCCGCATTCCCATGGAATGGTCCTGTCTTGTTTGAGAATATCAACTTTTCGTTCAATTATATTTTTTGTGGAAGTTTCATTGTAGGTGAGCCCTGCATTGTACCTGGGCTCCTGACAGGAGTCATGTGCTACCTTTGAATGGGATAGTTATTAATATTCAATAGCCAGTCAGTAACCTGGCAGCCTGATTAGAATAATGGCAGCACAGTGGACTGTCACAGGATGAATGTATCAATGTTGGAGCAAAAGGAGCAACACTGCACAAAATGTTAAGATTAGAGTGACAAATTTGGTGTGTGGGTGCAAAATACTGGACCACAAAAGATTACAGCAATGGAGTGGGCAAGGTAAAGTAGAAGTGTTTTATCTATTTATTTTTGACTGATTTTCAGGCAATGATGTGTTAACGAACTACTCATCAAGAAAATACACTAATGGACTGTAGCATTGATAAAATAGCTCTCAACAATTTTTAATCTACTTCTGAATATCAGAATTTATTTAAAACAGCATAACCTAGATGACTTTTACAACAATGGATTCATAGATCAGAGAAGTGGAAGAAATTTTGAGGCCACATTATGCAACAGTAAAAGTGTATTCTATAATTGAAAGACACTCGAGCTTTAAGCTTTAAAACCTACAGTAGGATTTTAACTTCAGATCATTAAATATGTATATCCTATTACATGGCTTGTTAGATTATTGAACCCTATTGACTGAGGATAAATTTTCAGCGATGCTGTGTGCAATAAATTCATTCAAAGATAATAAGACTCAATAATCAAGCCAACCATGTAATGCTACACTATTATTAGAAATGTCGTATTTTATACTTATTAAGCTTTTGTACAATTCAATTTTTAAAAATGCTTAGGAGAGACCTTTTACACAGTAGAAAGTTTTAAGCACTACAGCTCATTGTCCTTTTGTAGAAAACCTTGTTAAATGTTCATTTTTCAGTTTCATTTACAATTCACTAACGGGGAACTCAAGACTTTGAAATGTGCATTTTTTTGTGGAAATGGGGAAAAATAACCAATTACAGCACACCTGTAATGATAATGCTCTGAATTAATCAATTAACTGGCATAAATAATAAAAAAGTCAGCAATGTAGCTTTCAACCTGGTAGCAGCTCCAGTAAACATTTTGCCTGTGAGACCTTGCATGTCCTTGCTGGGAGGGAATTGGACTTTACTTACAAGGCCACATGTCCATTGAGAGCATGGCATAATGTATAAGCGTAGCATGGGGGTTTTCAATTATATTAATCAGTTAATGAGGAAAGAATATTTTCTCTACTTTCACATGTTAGTTGCCTCCAAAGTCATAGAGTCTATAGTTGACATTAATTTTAGTGTCTTACAGTTAAAAGTTAAAACATGAAATCTTGTGCAATGCTGCCCATCGGTTGTCGGATAATTTCATACCTCTTCTTATAAGTTTCTGGTCTCTACGGGGATTATGACAAATTGGGGGTTCTTGCAGGATTCTAATTCAGAATTTTCAAGAATTCAAACCAACAAAATTTCACATTTATGGCTAAATTCGATCCTGAAGCGTTTCTAGAGAGAGAGAGACGGTCTGTCCGTTAATGCCTTGCAACAGTCAACAAAGGTTAATTTGAAGATGAAGGGGTCTTCAAATGCAATGGTAGCATTCCTACCTCTGGACCCAAAACTCTGGGTTCAAGTTCCACTCCAGGACTTGATGGCTATGGAACATGCATTTGTAACGTGGTCAAACAAGTAAATCTTTCCAATATGGTCTTTAAAGAACCTTGAACCGTTTATCACAAGTGCTGATTACAGTGGGCTAACCATCAGCATAAGGATGATAGAGATACGCCAACAACCACCACTCAATTCTGACTGTATCTCATCTACTATGATTCTACTATAATTATTAATGACAAAGCCCTGAAGGTTGCAGACAACTTCACACATATATTGGAAGCACAATCTCCTGAAATGTCTGCGTTGACAGGAGGTGGTGAATAGAATTTCCAGAGCAAGTTCTGTATTTGCCCATTTATGTAAGAAACTGTGGGTCAAGGTATCAAATTTATAAAACTTGCTGTGTACACAATCGTGGTAGTATCTACTCCTCTTATATGTCTGTGAGACATGGACTACCTACTCTAGACGTACCTGGACAGTTTCCATTTGAGATGCATTTGGAAAATCATGGGCATCAAAAAGGAGGTCAAAGTACCTGACATTGAGGTACATCAAACAGCAGAACTATCTAGAATTGAAGCGCCCATTATCAGGGGCTAGTTCTGATGGAGTGGACAAGTAGGAAGTGATTTTCCCAAAAAAATTCAAGTGTCCAACAGGTGGGAAAATGAGAGATTTTTTTGGTCCTTCTTTTGGTGAGCTGAGTCTCAGTAATTTACGGCACTCTGTGCAATACAAAGAGCCTAAACCCACCAGAGAGGTGGCAGAAGTGTGCTCAGGGTGCCATTGAGCATGCGCTGCTCTCTCAGGATACTGGGAGGTTGGTTGACATCCCTGATTGCCAGCATCGACACCCCCCCCACCTCCATCCAACCACCAGCCTTCAGGTTGCCGGCCCCGACATTCCCCCCCACTTGCCAGCTCCCAACTGATGGCCCTGACCACCCCCCAATCCTCCCGTCCTCAATCACGATCACCTACCGCAACCACTGCCCACCACTCGATCGCTGGCATCAAAACCCCCCCTCTCTGTTGGCTGGCTTCTCGATTGGCAGCCCCAACCTCTCACCCCCTCCCAAACACTGGGCTCCCGATTGCTAGCCATGATCCCCCTCCCCGATCACTAGATCTACACACCCCCTCAACACCTCCCCTGTCACTGGCCCTGACCCTGATTCCCAATCGCCAGCCTCACTACTAGCTCCCATCTCCTCTGCAGAATCTCCCCATCCCTCCCCTCTTAACTCCCCAGCATCTGGCTCCACCTCCAAAGAGGCCCCATCTCCTTGGTACTGTCAACACACAAGGCTGGCAGTGCCAGGGTGCCCAGTCGGCAGTGCCAGGCTTGCATTGCCCAAGGGGCAATGCCTCCCTGCCGCTGACCTCGCCTGGAGGGCCTCAATCGCCCCCAGTTGCACTGGAGAGTCTCCACTGCTGAGAACCAGCTGTGATTGCCGCTGGTGAGGACTTCCACTGTCAAGGCTGATTGTCATCTGGGGCTCACTAATAATATTTAAATTCAAATCCCTGGGCACAAGGCTGATTGCGCCAGCTTCACAGTGCCAGTAATTTCGCTACAAGTGAGAAACTGGGCGTGAAACTGGCTTTCGCCTCTCTCGTGATCTTACCAGTTCACCACACCAGTTGACCAGTGGGATGAGTCGGTAAGATTGCCCACAAAGTGTTTTCAGAAATAAAATAAAATTTCAAAATGAAGGAGTGGCGGCTCCTGCTTGAAAAAAATTAAACAGCGCCTGAACCAAGTAGGAAAATGAACGGGAAAAAGAAAAATTTAAAGAATTAATGAACTGACTGAAAAGTTTCAAGGTTTTTGGATGATCATCAATATAACCTTAATGAAATTTTTAAAGCTGCTAAAAAGGATTTTACCCGACAGGTAATTGAAATGGCTGCATGAGGAGGCACTGTTAAATTTGCAACTCCTGGAAAAGAACAACAAAGGATTAACTCATGGAAACAGAATATGGAGCATAGAACAATGTAGCACAGGAACAGCCCCTTCAGCCCATGATGCGCCTGCCTTTTGCCTACACTTGGTCCCTTTCCCTCTATTCCTTGCATAATCGTGTGCTTATCTGAAAGCTCCTTGAACACGCCTACTGTATAAACTTAAAGATAATAGTGATCCTGAACTTAACAAGAAGGGGGGTAAATTCAATTCTAATCACAATTCAAATGTGTACTTATTCAGACTTCTTCATAAAGCTTCGATATTAAAAAGCATATAGACATGGAAGGAAATGGAGATTAAGAGTTAAGACCCGAACAGAATGGTTCAGAGTCCATTTTAAAAAATGAAAATCATGGTGATGATTTAGTGTCAAACTTTAAAGAACAGCAGAATATATTGCTGAATCCAGAGGATAAGAAGCATGATGATAGAGGCCTGTCCATGCCTTACAATTTACAGCTCCAGCTCACCAAAATCCATTGGATTGCCGACAATCAGCAATGTTGTTCCTGGCAAAGTCAATCAGATCAAACAAATGGTGAAAACTTTCGGCCCATCGTAAATACTATGCCAGGGTTCACACTGTGTGCAGTCTGATACAGATTTTAAGAAGCAACATAAAGAATGCAAAACCAAAATACAATCTTTTAACAGTAGCACAGGAAGGCCGTGTAGACTACACAAAATGAAAAAGGAGATCTGTGCAGATTGAAGAAAAGTGAAACAGCCATTTGTTTGTCAGAGTTGGGTCTTAATCATCATATTAGAATGGTGGTTATAGATTCAACCTTATAACATTCCAAGAGAAATTCCTTCATGGTGAAATGTGATGAAAGAGTTAACAATGGAATCGGTACCAAATGCTGTAAGTTAGTTGTGAGAATGTTTAGAATGTGGTACTTTGCTGTGTTTGATGGTGTTACTATTGTAATGCTTTTTCTAATTTTAGCGGGAAGGTGTTACAATCAGAGACTTTGTAAGATCTCAGGTGTGGATAGAACTCACACCCTGACACAAAAAAGCAGCAGGTCGTCCTAATAATGAGTCTCACAATACCAGGTTAAAGTCCAACAGTATCACAAGCTTTCAGAGTGCTGCTCCTTCAACAGGTGGGTGGAGAGGTGGGTTCATAAACACAGCATTTACAGACAGAGACTCAATTGCAAGATAATGGTTAGATTGCAAGTCTTTACAGGTAATCAAATCTTTACAGGTACAGATGATGCGAGTAGAGAGAGGGTTAATCACAGGTTACAGAAGTGTGAATTGTCTCAAGCCAGGACAGTAGTAGGATTTTGCAAGCCCAGGCCAAATGGTGAACGTTACATGTAGTGTGACATGAACCCAAGATCCCGTTTGGCCTCCGAAAGCTGGCGATACCAAATAAACCTGTTGGACTTTAACCTGGTGTTGTGAGACTTCTTACTTTGCCACTTAAGTCCAACGTTGGCATCTCCACATCATGCTTGTGTCCTAACTCATATTAAATGCCATCACCTTGTGCTCGCTGAATTACACTGGATCCCACTTAAACGGTGCCTCAATTTTAAAATTCTCACCCTTGTTTTCAAATCCCCCCATGGCCTAGTCCCAGCCTATCTCTGTAATCTTCTTTAGTCCCAAAACCTTCTGAGATATTTGTGTTCCTTCAATTTTGACTTCTTGAGCATCCCTGATTTTAATTGTTCTACCACTGATGGCTGTGCCTTCAGTTGCCTGAACCCTAATCTCTGGAATTCCCTCCTAAACCGTTCCTTCTCTCTACCTCACCTTCCTCCCATACAGCAATCCTTAAAATCTATCTCTACCAATGGCAATACCAAAAAGAACAACCCACAATGGTACCTGACAAGTACCTCATACGCAAAACCGGTTACTCGTGGATTGGTCTCTTCAGCTGTCAGCAGACGTGCGCCACTTGATGCTATCCCATCTCCAATGAATTTGCTGCAGGTCCATTGTCTTACACAGATGGATAGATGCTGACATAAAAATAATTTTACTGTTTCCAATAGATTAGACAAAAGGATTAAGTTATGAAGGCAGGTTGCATAAACTTGGCTTGTTTTCTCTAAAGTTTTGAAAGATGGGTGGTGATCTAATTAAGGTGTTTAAAAGGACTCGATAGATTTTGAAAAGCTATTTCATTTACTGGGGGTATCAAGAAAAGGGAGTACAACTTTAATAATTGAGCTTGACCTGTAGTGAAATCAAAAAGTGACTTATTCCCGCTGCAAAGATAATGAAATTCTGAAGTTTTCTCCTGCAAAAGACTGTAGTTGCTGACCTATTGAAATTTCTCAAATGACAGATTTCTATTTGGCAAGAATAGCAAAGGATCTGGAACAGAGGTGAATATATAGAGTTGAAGTAATGATCTACCATGGTCTAACTGAATGGTCGATTGGGCTTGGAGGGGTAATTGGCCAAGTTGTGTTCCTGAGCTTGTTCCACTGCCATCAGAATATGGTGGATTCTCTGTCAGTAAGGAAGCAGTACGTGAGAGACATCATAAGAAATAGGCTGTTGACCCTGTGTAGATAAAGGTATAGATAGAGTAGATGTGGAGCGGATGCTTCCGCTGGTGGGACATTCTAGGACGAGAAGTCCTAGAATAAGGGGTAGCAAATTTAAAACAGAATTGAGGAGAAACAACTTCTCCCAAAGGGTTGTGAATCTGTGGAATTCGCTACCCCAAAGTGTGGTGGATGCTGGGACTGCGAGTAAATTTAAGGAGGGATTAGGCAGATTTTTCATTGGTATTGCATTGAAAGATTACAGGGAGAAGGCAGGAAAATGGGGATGAGGAGCGTACCAGCCATGCTCGAATGGCGGAGTGGACCCAATGGGTTGAATGGCTTAATTCTGCTCCTATATCTTACAAACTTATGAACTAGCAGATAACTGCCTTTGAAGAAGGGATTTGTTAACATCTGGAATTTGGGATGATGAGAATTGTTTAACAGTATGGTACATGGCTGAGGTCATGAGCAGTATGAAATGCTGAACTGAATCTATGTTGTCTGGGGCACAGGCAGTGGCTAGTGGTCAAGTGTCTTATGAAAACATAATTATTTGGAGGGAGTTTTCTTAAAATTTATCTCCAATTCACATAGTCATACGAACTGGAGCATGATGGAGCAGCAAGGCTTATCCAATCTAATCTTGAATGTTGACATAGTTGGCCTCAGTCACTAACCCTGGAATTGAATTCCACATTCTTTCAACTCTGTGTAAAGTTTCTCCTGATCACTGTTCTAAATCTTTAACATTTTGCCTTGTTTCTGTGGCCCCTCATCCTTGACTGCTCATGATATAATGCACATTGGACACCAAGAAGGAATGAGGATTGGTCCTTCCATGTGTCAATTTGAGTTTTCCACAGAAAGACTACATTCTTTCATCGGTTAAAAGGATAATGTTAGACACAGCGAGGACACAAGCGACAGCAAAGGCATATGAATATGTTGAGTTAGTATGCAAGAATGTGGCATATAAAGTATTTAAATTAGAATATAAAATGGACTGGTGTAAACTTATTCATTTTAGTAGGAAAACAGAAGAAGAGGTTTTTTCAAATGGAAAATGCTCATATGTAGAGACACCTGGGTGCCCTTGTTCAGAAAGTTAATGTGCAAGATGCAACTTGCAATTAAGTTGATAAATGGTATGTTTGCTTAATCAGAAAGGAATGTAAGAGTAAAAAAAGTCTTAGTACAATTATATAGGGCCTTGATGAGACCACATTCAGAGTACTGTGCACTGTTCTGAAGAATAGACTTTCCCCATGTGCACATGAGGGAGCTCTCCATGTCCCATGCACAATTTGATTCCCAGCTTGGGCCACTGTGTTCTCCTTGTGTCCATGTGGGTTTCTTCCGAATGCTTCAGTTTCCTCCCACAGTCCAAAAGATGTGCTGGTTAGGTACACTGGTCATCCTAAATTCTCCCTCAGTGTACCTGAACAGGTGCTGGAGTGTGGCGAATAGGGGATTTTCACAAAAACTTCTTTTCAGTGTTAGTATAAACCTACTTGTGACGTTAATAAATAACTTTAAACTTTAACTTTATAAAGGAGTGGGTCCCTGTATGTGTCTCTCTGTGTCCATGCTGGGGAAAGTCTCTGTTATTTAACTGCCCCTTTAAAAGTGACACTCCACTCTCTGGAAACCTGACATTGCCAGCTCTTTCAGACCTCACCCTGCCAGTGTGATGGTGTGGAACGTGCCTCCAGAATTTTTTCTTTGACGTGCTGGACAACAAGACGAGAAAAGCCAGCTGTGTAGCTGGCATGTGCACACTGCTTTTCTCGCCTGGTTCAACACTTAGAAGAAAAAATGGAAAATTCCGCCCATTATCTTGGTGAATGATGGAGCAGGTTTGAACAGCCACCCCTTTATCTATTTCTTATTTATTATACAAGTGGCAATTCATCCATTATCATTCAGCTCTAACAAGATACAATAAAAGTAAAAGTATTTTACTTACAAAAGGATAATGCTGAGAAATGTGAGCCACTTTATGTGGCTTGCATTATTAAGTTTGATATTTTTAAATACTCTTTAATATGGTGCTTGCTTCCTTGGAGGTGTAGTAACATTGGACAGGATCCAATCATGTAGTTGCAACATTCCTGATATTAACATTTATGATACAAATAATACCGAAAAGACAAATTATTCCAGACTTTAACTGTTTGATGAATTAGAGTGAATTAGCATTTCATCCAACATTAATCCTAAAATGAGCTCCAGACACAATGGGCTTCTGTCAGAAAAGCAGTACAAGATTTCAGCACAGTTTCAATATCAGTGTTCCTTGATCAAATTTCAGCTAATGGCAGCAACCAAACCTCTTTTTCTGCACTGGAGAGATTTATTCAGTGGATTATTTTTAAAAGTCCTGAGCGGCAAATTGTTTTCTTTTAAACTGACGTTCTTGTTCTCAGAGTTAGTCTCTAAATCCACAGAGTCATTCAGGAGGATGGAACAATTCAGTATGTAGGCATTTTCAGGTTGCTTCTTGATGGAATTGGCAAACAAGCATCCTGAAGCAGATTGAGAAGTGACATCCCAAGAAAAACCATAGGGGAAGTTTTTCCCCATGGCCCAGTGGATCATGTAAAGATCCGTTGACCTTGGGCAGGGTTTTCTAGTTTTGGGGTGAACGCAGCTGGAAAATCCCACCCACTAGTTAAGACTGGCAAAAGCCACCAAGGAAAATGTGTACCTTACACATGAAGACAACTTATCTTCAAATGTCACTATTAGAAAAGGTGGACTTTCCCTCGTTGCCACAGGATTTGAGCATTTCAGTAACTGTGCATTCTTTGTTGAGAGGCTGCATTCATTGTTGTTTTTCATGCCTCTCAACAAAGAAACAGAAATAATCACAAGATTGTTTGCCAAGGTCATAAAAATTTCACAAATACCACAGGTGCTTCAAATCAAAGGAATAGCGAGCAACTTGAATAGTGAATTTATTGTAAACTTTTGCTTTAATAGGTTTGTTATTGTTGTTAATGTGCACAATACATGCATTTTCTGGACACTTCACTGTTTGCCTTTAACCTATAAATCATTAACTTTAAGCCACAAGCACTGATGAATATCTTCCCAATATAATCCAAAACCTTGATTCAAGGTACTTGACTTATAACCACAATACAAGGACATTCGATGCATACATGTGAATGTTCACACAAGGATGCAGTTTATCAAGTGAAATAATATGAAAAAAAATTATGATCTTAAAACTTTGAGTTAAGAACAATCTTAAACTTATACAAAAGAATTCTATGTAGCAGAGTGAAATAGTAAGTCAAGCTGGGATGCTCATTGATTATATGGGAGTTCAAATTAAGTGATGGAAGAATTTTTGAATGAATGCTTTACAATACCAATTCTGAAAGGCAAATGCCTGCATTTTTCACGTGTGTATTATTTCGAAATCTGATGTGAATACAGCAAAATCTGTTTGTGTTGCATCTGTATTTTTGGCTTTTTGGGTGCAGTTTCAGATCTAAAAGTGCATCTGCACCAAGTGCACAAATTTCTGGTATCAGCTCTCTTGGAGGGCATTTTGAGTAGATTGTTGACAAAGGCTCTAACATCATTTGCTGGAGATATGCAGAGTAGGGAGATTAGTGTAGCACTAACATAACTCCAGCAGTATCACTGTCAACTTCACCATTCCAACTAACTTTCTTTAATACACAGCGTTCAGTGATGGGAAGAACTCCTCATCTGTATTATTTAAAGGAATCATTAATTCCTTGCAGGCTGGATACTGATTGATTTCTACTAGCTTTTGCTGAATTAGAAATGTTGAAAGGTTTGTATTGCTATTTAAAGTTGAAGAAGTCTACAGGGAGTGCTGTGAAGTTTGCCGAAGCCTTTGGTTCCCACTTTAAGTGTTCTGCTAACACCACTTGTTGCCAGCGCTGCTCCGAAAACTGGTGGCTTTTCCTACCAAATAAACCTGTTGGACTTTAACCTGGTGTTGAGAGACTTTTTACTGTGTTTACCCCAAACCAACGCTGGCATTTCCACATCCTGAGGAGAAATAGCAGTTTTGTGTTTATGTTGCAACGATCAATCTCATGTTGTGGTGCCCAATCGCAACAGTCTGCGCAATGTGTCGAAGGCAAGCTGAAATTACATGACTTTAGACTGTAGATGGTGGACAAGCTTTGTGGAATCAGGAGATGAGTTATTTGTCACAGAATTCCAAGCTTCTGACTTGCTCTAGTGGCCACAGTATCTTATATGGCTGGTCCAATTCAGTTTCTGGTTAATAGTATCCCCTGGGATGTTGACAGTGGGGGATTCAATGATGGTAATGCCACTGAATGTCAAGGGAAGATGACTGGATTCTCTCTTGTTGGAGATGGTGATAGCCTGGCACGTAAGTGTCAAGTAACACTTGCACCACACATCAGCCTAAGCCTGAATGTTGTCCAGATCTTGCTGCATGTGGGCTGCTTCAGTATCTGAATCAGCAAACATCCACTCTTCTGACCTTATAATGCAATGAAGGTCATGGGAAAGGGGAAAAGTAGTTTGACTATAACTCCCATTATTTATTCTTCTTATTTCTACAAAATTAATTTAACATTTCCCTTTATAAATCCCTTATGCATGCTTTGCCCAGTGGTTACTTAAATTACATTGAGCTCATATCTACACACAAGATTCCAATTTGCACAGACTAATGAAGCTCCCAACCGCTCTGGGAAAAATGGCAGTGGAACAGCAGTAAGTCAGTTATCTCAATTTTAATTCCACAGCAACTTAATTTCCGTGAGGTGAAATCCGCTCAATATGCCCAGTCCATCTGCCATGGTGGGGGGGCTATCATACCAAAAAAAATTCTAAGCACCATAAGAGTGTGAAAAGAGAATAGCACCGATTTTTTGGGCAAGTTAAAGATCAATCTTACTACAGTCGAGGAAAAATTAAGCAAGATCTATTTCCTGCCAGCAAGGAGAGGGGCAGGGCCTAAGCTTACCAAAAGCCAACAGCTTATAGAAGAGGGCGCCATTGCACGTGCACGATCTGTCATTGCCACCCACCAGGTATTGCCAGTTTCCACAGCCAATCGTCCATCAATCACCCCCACCCCCCACAACCAGGCCGGCTGATCGCCTCACCTCGCGTGCGCATGGGCCAGCCAATCGCCCCACCCCTCACCCTGAACATAGGATGGATGATCGCCCCTCTCTGCTCCGGTTGATCGCCATTTGCATCACGCAAAATCCCCCTGCTGCCCCCCCCTTAAACCCTGCCCCTTCAGGCCCCACTCTCCCCATAGGCCCCACCCTGGGACACGCCCCCTTGGCATTGCACAGTGCCTAGTAGGCAATGCCAATGTGCCACACTGGCAGTTCCAGGGTGTCAGGGTGCCAAGTGAGCAGTTTCCAAGTGGCAACTCCTCTGCCCCCAACCTCCTGGGAGGCCTCAATGGCCTTCAGTCCCACTGGTGAGACCATTGCGATAGGCCCCCATTGATGGGGACCATAAGTGATCCTCACCAACGAGGAGTTCACCAGTGGGGCCGCTTAGGCAAGTGAGACCAGGCAATTGCTTCCCTGGCTCACTTGTAATATTTAAATTCTACTTAACATTGAATTTCTTTGGTTGTGAGGCTGATCTTGCTGGATGTCCAGTGCTGGTAAGATCACAAGAGGCAAGGAATCGGGTGCAAATCCAATTTTTCTGCTCTCTTCTGATCTTACTGGCTTGCCTTGCCCATTGATCAATGGGTGAGGAGGTAAGATTGTCCCCTGTAACTTACATCCGTGACTTTCGTACCTCCGGATTCAACTGCTGCAATTTTCCCTAAGTGAACCTACCAATCTCCATACTCTGGTCCACCTCCTTCAGGGCACTCTACTTTGACTAACCTTTTGTTCAGACCTTCTAAGGTACGTTGACCAATATTTCCAAAAAATTATGCCTGAGTTTTCGGATTTTTTTTGTTACATGCCTTATATACATTGCTGTTCTACTACTTTTCAATTTTGTGTAAAATGTGCTAGGTATCAGAATAAAAGATTACTTCTGAATCATTTAAACTACTCAAACAAATTTTAACATTGACTCAACTAGGTTAAACTTCCACATTTCTGAATTCATATATTCGTTCTACAAATGTTCCCTGACTGACAGAATAGGCAGATGACTTTTCTCCAAGACCTTTATCAACGTAACCCATCAGCTGATGCACTGAATAAATACACAGGAACAGCTTGAGAAAATTTGCCTTTCAGTTTTTCATTTGCCCTTGTGGGGAAACACCTGGCTTTGCTCTCTAACTAGCAAAACAGTGGAGGATTTTTCTCATTAACAAAGCCGATAAAAACATTGATTGCCAATGATAAAAAGGGCATGCATGCATCAAAAACAAACATCAGAGGGTAGCCACGACTGTAAGTGTTGCACAGATACTGAATATGCTTGTACCAAATTCCTCTTATTGTTATTTTATTCGAGGCATTAACTCATTTAGAGGCTACTGCCTCCAATAAACTAGCAGAAAGGAATTTGGCAAGACTACCTTAAGTGTTTATGCAATAGCATTCCCAGAAATAATTCCTACCTTCAAATTACTACAAGGATTGTTTTTATGAAAAATGTTTGGCAGGCCAGTATTTATCGCAAAAGAAGTATACATAACAAAATATTATTTCAATTGTGATAAAATTAAGGCAAGTGAATAGATGCTGCATTTTGATGCAAATTGCATTTGTTGCATTGCATATTTGAAATTACCTGTGTTTATAAAACATCTTTGAAATAGCAAAATGTTTCAGAGGAGCGTTATCAAACAAAGTTTGACACCAAGTCATTTAGGAGATATTCTGGTAGATAACAAAAAATCTTCGTCAAAGAGGTACGTTTTAAAGAGTAGAAGAAGAAAAGACAGAGACAGAAATGTTATTGGGATGAAATTCCAGAGTTTGCAGCCTTGACAGCTGAAGGCATACTCTGGTGATGCTCAGGAGAACAGAATGGGAGGGGGAATATTATAAAATGTTTTAGGGCAAGGATTAATAATGCCATTTAGGCAGTTACTTGCTGAAGAACAGTCTTTGTTTCTCAAAGATTACATCTAAAAAAAAGTAATGAGAATCCATAGTAAAAACAGAAAATCATAAAAATGCTCATCAGGGCAGGAAGCATCTGTGGACAGAGAACCAGAATTCATGTTTCAGATTGATTATCCTTAGTGGTTTGGTAGTACAGAATTTGAGTATTGCTGAAAAGAGACATTTGGTCGAAGATTTTCATCTTGCACTCATCACAACAATTGCAAGAATACCAATGTCAGGGGAAACAACAACTCTTCACTAAATGAATTATACTGACATTATAAATCAGGCTTGCAATGTAGTGCATTTGCATGTGCTGGGAGCTTCATATATTAATACAAAGAGCCCTATTCTTTGCAGACAGAAAAAATGTATGCACATTGTGCCTGTTTCAGTTGAATAAGTGATAGCCATTTGCTGGGTCATTCTTCAGGGCAGTGCATTGACCAATCAGTATCAGGCTATGTGGTTTAAATTTTTGAACAATGCTTGGCAGTTAACTGTGAGTCACCATTAATTGGTGTGTTCTACTAATTAGAATTTACTTGTCAGCCAGTCAACACCCTCTTCTCATACAGAAGAGTTGTTCTTTCCCCTGACATTGGTATTCTTATGATCGTCTTGATGTGAACAAAATGAAAAGCTTTGATTAAATGTTGTTTTTAAGGAATACACCATGACTTTTCATCAGCCTGACCTGCTGAGCATTTCCAACACTTTCTGTTTTTTTTTCAGATTTCCAGCATCTGCAGTGTTTTTTTTGTGTTCACAAGTTTCCAAATTGTGATTACTAAAATCAACAAAAGCCCTGACAGCTGCGGTAGCATTATTAATACAAAACTGTAACATTTATATTCATCCTCAGAACATTTGGAATGAAGATGTATTTTTGGAGACCTGTCCATTTTTAATTTGAATCGTGAATATTAAAAAATCTCTGGAAAAATTATGCAAGTGTTGGATAATACAAGTTGTGAATGTTTTGAAATCTGTAAAAGATATTTAGTGCACAATGGGTTAACCAATTACTGTGTTGTCATAAATTCTACCTTATTGCAATGTATTTTTTTCTGTACTTAATGTGGTGGAGCATCAAATAACAAAAAGGTGCATCTGTACCGTGGCAGCATTAATATCTCAAAGGTAGCACGACTGCGAAGAAAGAAGTGATATGCACCTTCTGTTACTGAAAAAAAACCTCACAATTTACATATCGAGTATTCCATACTCATTATTTCTCCAAGAAAAAATATCTCCGGGAAATTAATTTTTGCAGACTTTTGCTGATGAGGCTGAAAATATTTCAATAATAAATTAACATATGTGGGACAGTTCCTTCAAATTAAATTCTTTATGTATGCAAACCTTGCTTCTTTCATTAGAAATCATATTTTCCTAACTAACTTGCGCTCCTCTGGTGTGTGCTGTTTTATACAGAAATAGCATGCATTAAAAATAGTTTGTGTTCTCTATGGCAAGTTGAATAATTCCTAATGTATAGCCACATGGAATTTTGCAATTATTTGCATGGGTATATGACAAAAAGGCACATAAAGGCCTGCACAGGTATTATACGAAATTTTGGTAGCCAATGTACTGTGACTATAGATACAAAAGTAAATATAAACTACATTCACCAGCTAAAGAGCTTTCTTCGAAGTTCCCACTACTGTATGATAATTATCCATTACTTTGAAGCACATTTTAAAATGACATTGTATGACAGTCATAGATTCGGATACCTAATAAATGGCTTTCCTCCCCTCAAATCATTTTTGATTGCAAAAATCTTTAAAGTAGAGTTTATCTGATGTATAAAAAGATGAAAGTAACAAATTAAATAATCAAGATCCTCATGATGATGAAAAATGAGTCAGACTTTGATCTCCCCACAACCCCCACCCATGTCTTTATCTGTAATGTGTCTACCTCTTTGTGTATACACCAGGAGATCAATCCTATGTATCAAGTTTAAAGTAACTCCAAGGTTGGACAGTGCCCATCACAACAAGGTGACAAGCACTGGGGCCATGGATCAATATAGGAACAGAGATCACCTCTCGAAACCAATCCTCTATCAGATTGCAACTGACGGTTCCTCATTTTTCCCTTCCTCATATCTAACAGGACTTGCCATAATAGATCAGACCAGAAATCCAATGGAGAAAGGATGCTGGAAAGTGCTAATACTTCTAGAGCGGCAGTTTAATCTGTGACTGCAGGAGGATTTGGAGAAGCCCATTAATGTGTTCTGTCTGATAAGGTTATGTTTAATCTGTTTGCCTGAGGTATTGAACAAATGCATTAAGGATAGAATTTATTCTTTATCTCCCCTTAGGGGAGGGAGGAGTAAGGTACAAGGGAAAAACTATACACAAGAGCAAAATCTACATAATTGGCAACTGACTGCTGTGAAAGCCAATTTATTGCATAGACCCAAGCTCAGAGTATTAAGCAGCCCTGCTACCTTTAGCACAAGTCCAAAAGCAGATGTGGGATAGGATTGTGACAAGAAAAGATTGATATCACAGTTCAACGTATGCTTTATGGTACCAAACATTGATTTGAAATCTTAATGTAAATAATGGCTTCACATCATAAGGTGCAACAGTAAAAGGGAGGGAAAATCTTCTACTTTAAAATTGACTTTGGTTGTTTGGTTCATCTTGCAGAAATTTCTGGGCAGCCATTTGTGGAATTAGTAGGTGGCAATCCACGGAGGGAAGAAAATGCTAACAATCTTCAGAGTGTCAATGTTCAGCCCTTTAGAAAGCATTTCTACAAGAGAAAGTTAGATTTATACAGCACGCTTAACATAGCAAAATGGCCTAGGGCAACTGATGGATAGGAGGGTTCAAACATCAAGCAACTATTGGGAGAAGGTGATTTGGAGCTGATAGTCGAACAGTATTTATAACAGGAAAGAATGAAAATGGTAAAATTGTGTCCAGGTGGAAGTTTGTGGATGGAGAAAGCAGTGTAGAGAATCGAGTCTGTTTTGACTCAGGTATGGGGGCAGATTCAGAGTGATAGGAATGTGACGGAGTGGTGGGGGCCTTTTATATTTTTGGGCTATGACAAGTGGATGCAATAGACTAAATTTAAATCTGAAGCTCAGCTTGGCATTGAGCAGGCTACTGAGGATATGTACTGCTGGATTGACTGACTCAGGAGAAAGGAAACAGGAGTTGAATTGTAGGATAAGATGCTTTGTTTTACTGGCTATGAAAAAGAATAATATTGATTTTAACAATGTTTAGATGGAGGCCTGGTTCATCTTGGCTTGTCAGGTAGTCAAACAGTAAGGCAGGTTTGTACGGTTGAAGTGCTGGCAGAGATGTAAAGACAAATGTTAAATGTAGTAAGGCTGGCTGCATGCTCACAAATAATTTTGCAGAAAGAAAGCATGTAGGTAAGTAATAAAAGGGAGATAAGAATGGAAACAGTGCATGCTGGGGGTGACATATAGACATAGAGAGAGGGCATTGCAAAATTTCTACTATGTTCTAACAGGTAGGAATGGAACAACACAATAGGCAAGGCAGAGGATGGATGAGTACACCACCACTCCCCCATGGTGGGTTTTTCCCATGGCAGATGCAACTGGGGAACCTGCCATGGGAGTGTCGCCTTTGACAGGACTAATAGATCCCATTGGTGGGAAGGGCTGGAAATGATGCCCTTTGACACAGAAAATGGATCTTCCATGCTGTTTTGTTCCTTGTGATATCACTTTGCAATATATTGATCAGTAAGGCAAAAGCAATGAACTGCAATAAAAAAAACAGCCAAAGCAAGTCTTTTGGCACTGACATAAATCAATGACATGAAACAACAAATTAACCCTTTTGACTACTAAATGTCTTCTGAAACTTGTACATTTGTTAATTGCTAAAAATATCTTTTCTTTTAAAAAACTGTAAATAAGTTTAAAAAAGATAATCACTGCTGTAATATCAAAAACACAAAAACCAATTTTCACTCAGCAAGCTCCTACAAACAGCAATCTGATAATCACCAAATAATTCTTTTTATAATGTCAGCTGAGCGATAATTAGCAGAGCATCAGTGAGAACTCTCTGGTTTTTCTTTAAGATAATGTCATGGAATATTTTATATGCCATGACATCTATTTATCATTACGCCAGTTTTAGGTATTAATCTCTGTTTTTGACTCTATCTTATAAATACATCAGCAATACACTTGTAAGCATATTATTTGGTCAGATTCATCCAAGATGTTGTTATATTAGAGGTACTAAACATTTCACATACTGTGAAGCAGCTGGATTTGGTGGATTCCTATTTACAATTAACAAACTCAAATAACTCACAAAAACCCAAGCGAGTATCAATCACAAAATATGGTACAACATTAAGCAAAGTTTATTTCAAATTTTGTTTTTAGTTACAGGCTTGTTTCAAGCCAAACAGGAGGAGGAAAAACTAACTTTTTCCATCTGTCAATCTATTTTGTGATTTGAGGATCAGGAATTATAATATCCAACACACAAAAGACAAGAAAATTCCATTCATTAATTAGCTAGCTTTGGCTTAACTTTGGGGTGGGTTGGGGTTAGGGGAGACAAGAACTGGCTAACTTGCAGACAAACATCAGGGCATTTATCCATCCATCTGTGGTCCTCTATGTTTTGTTTTGCCTTTTGCTGTAGCAGATCCGATGTGACCTTTTGCAGCTGTTCCTCCAGCTACCTTCATAATAAAACCAACGACACCAAAGTGTATTTGACCCTATTTTCAAATGAGATTCTTCTCGTTAAACTCTAAGGAATGGTTTCTGAAGTATACATTTCCAATTGCGAATCACAATTTTGCCAGAATTGAATGTAGCAGGATGTTTTAAATTCTGGCAGTTAATCAGCCCTTTATTAAAACATAAATGTCAGCATCCTAAATCTACACTTCCAATTTTATTACCAAAATTATGTTGCCTGCCATTTCCAAATGAACTGTTGTATTGGGTAATGACATGTGTTGAACAGAAGATGTGAGCAGTTTGGTTGAGATTAAACTGTGACCTCAGAAGAAGCCATTGAGACAAAGGTGATCCAAAAACTTCTATGCAAAGATTCTGGAGGAACATTATTCTGTAATAGCAAGGACGTAACATTACATTGCAATGAAGGAACCATCTTTAGTTAGTTTTTGCATCAACTAGTTTAGACTTGAAGAAAAATTGCAATGCATCATTAGTGGAGTATCACTGATATTTAAGTGTTTGCTATGGCATAGTTGTTAGCATTCTTGTTTCTGAGTCAGAGGTGGTGGGTTCATTCCACTCCAGGGTTTCAGAAGAACAAATGCTGCAGGAAAGATGCATCGATGTGGAGACGCTGGCGTTGGACTGGGGTAAACACAGTAAGAAGTCTGACAAGCCTGCTGCGCCATTCACCTGACGAAGGGAGAAACCCCGAAAGCTTGTGAGCTTATTATCAAATAAATCGGTTGGACTTAAATCTGGTGTTGTCAGACTTCTTACTGAATGATGCATCGTCAGAGGTGCTGCCTTTTGGATGAGATATTAAACCAAGGGCTCATCTGTCCTCTCAGATGGACATAACAGATTCCCAGATTTTATTTCAAAGAGAAGCGAGGTATTCTGCCATACCCCAGCCAATATTTATCCTTCAATCAACATCACAAAAAAACAGATTATCTATATGGTTACTGCTGTTTGAGGAAGTTCACTGTGTGTAATCTAGCTAACGTGTTTCCTATATTACAACAGTGATTGCACTTCAAAAGTACTTCTTTGGTTACATACAAGCATATGAAATAGGAGCAGAAGTAGTCCATTTAGCCCCTCAAGTCTGCTGCGCCATTAAGATCATGACTGATCTGTTTGCGTTTTGAATTCTACATTCCCATCTACCCCAATAGCCTCTGATTCTCTTGCCTAACAAGAATCTATCCACCTCCTCCCTGAAAATATCCAATGACCCCGCCTCCACTGCTTTCTGAGCAGACAGTTCCAAAGTCACACAACCCTCAGAGAAAATAAAATCTCCTCATCTCTGTCCTAAAGGGGCAATCTCTAATTTTAAAACAGTGCCCCTTCATTCCGGATTGACCACGCCAAGAAATATCCTTTCCATGTCTACCTTGTCAAGAGCGTTCATGACTCTATATACTTCAATCAAGTCACCCCTCAGTTTTCTAAACTCCAGCAGAAAGAAGCCCAGTCTGCCTAACCTTTCCTCATAAGATAACTCGATCATTCCAGGTATCAGTCCAGTGAACCTCCTTTGAAAATCCTCCAACACATTTACAGCCTTCCTTAAATAAGGAGACCAAAACTGCATTTAAGGTTTGAGATGTAACTTAAGTATAACATCTTTACTTTTATATTCAAATTGTGTTATAATAAAGGACAGAATCCCATTAGCCTTTTTAATTACTTGCTGTACCTGCGTATTCAAGGTACTTCAAAAGCACTTTGGGGAGTTTGATGGTTATGAAAGGCACTATATAAATGTAAGCCTTTCTTTCTGTGAAACATTTCTTCATTCCTTGGTGTCTGGAAACTCAAATTGATTCATGGATGACATATCACACATGTCAGAGTTTTGATTCATAAAATTATTTCAAATATATACAAATCTTGCATTATGTCCATCAAGAGGTTCTCAAATACAACAGTGTTGAGTTCCAGCCACAGTGAAATGATATTTGAAAGCCATTTTGATTGTTACAAATTAGATCCTGCGTAAAACCAATCAGTTATAAAACTGATTCATTAGCTTAATGCTTCATTAAGAAAATATCAAGTGGGTTTTTAAAAGATATTGATTGTTAAAATGGAGTCTGAAGATCAGCAGAATAATCAGCTATGAAGAAAAAGAAAAAGCATGTTCATAGCTCATTACAACCCTATGCCAGTGATTTACTTATAAGTTTTTGATTATGATGACAGGCCTTATTTCACAGTCAATTTTTTTGTGTGCATTTAAGAACATAAGAAATAGGAACAGGAGTAGGCCATCTAGCCCTTCGAGCCTGCCCCGCCATTCAATAAGATCATGGCTGATCTGTCGTGGCTCAGTTCCACATTCCTGCCCTCTCCCCATAATCCTTAATCCCCTCGCTTATCAAAAACCCATCAACCCGCGTCTTAAAAATATTTAGCGAGGCAGCCTCCACCACCTCAACGGGCAGAGAATTCCAGAGATTCACCACCCTTTGAGTGAAGAAGTTCCTCCTCAACTCCGTTCTAAACCGCGCCCCCCTTTATCTTGAGGCTGTGCCCCCTAGTCCTACTGTCCTTTCTGAGCGGGAAGAGTCTCTCCACCTCTATCCTATCCACCCCATTCATCATCTTATACGTCTCAATGAGATCTCCCCTCATTCTTCTAAACTCTAACGAGTACAAGCCTAGTTTATTCAGCCTCTCCTCATAGCTCAACCCCCTCAACTCCGGTATCAGCCTAGTAAACCTCCTCTGCACTCCCTCCAAGGCCAAAATATCGTTGCGTAAGTACGGCAACCAAAACTGCACACAGTACTCCAGCTGCGGCCTCACCAATGCCCTATACAGCTGCAGCAAGACCTCCCTACTTTTATATTCAATCCCCCTCGCTATGAAGGCCAGTATCCCATTAGCCTTCCTGACCACCTGCTGCACCTGCAGGCTGGGTTTTTGCGACTCATGCACAAGGACCCCGAGGTCCCTCTGCACCGTTGCCTGCTGCAGTTTTTCGCCACGTAAGAAATAGTCCTTCCTACCATTATTCCTACCAAAGTGGACCACCTCGCACTTGCCAACATTAAATTCCATTTGCCATTTCCTGGCCCATTCGCCCAGCCTATCTAGATCCTTCTGCAGACTCTCCACACCCTCCACGCAATTTGCCGTTCCACCAATCTTGGTGTCATCAGCAAATTTTGACACCATACACTCGGTTCCCTCCTCCAGATCATCTATATAAATAGTAAATAGCTGAGGCCCCAGCACCGACCCCTGGGGCACTCCACTAGTCACCAACCACCAATCCGAATAGCACCCATTAACCCCCACTCTCTGCCTCCTATTTGACAACCAATCCTCTATCCACGCTAACACCCTACCCCCAACTCCATGCCCCCTTACCTTCTGCAATAACCTCTTGTGAGGTACCTTGTCAAACGCCTTCTGAAAATCAAGAAAGACCACATCCACCGGCTCTCCTCTATCCACCGCCCTAGACACATCCCCATAGAACTCCAATAAATTTGTCAGACACGACTTCCCCTTGACGAAACCGTGCTGCGTCCGCTCTATCAAGCAATTCCCCTCAAGATGCTTGGTTGGTTTTTAATCAGTCCTTCAATATACAAACATAGAATAGCTGCACAATTTATCTGCTTTTAATACTGATGGAAATGGGGTCAATATTTAAAATTAAATAGTACATTTTAATTTATATAAATCAAGAATTATTTAAAAGGTAAAACCACACTGTTGAATACACCATTAAATGGGGTCAAAAATAGTGATCTCTGGATCAAGTGGAGAGAAATTTCATTGTGCTTCAGTGCAGAGGGATCTGGGTGTCCTTGAGAAGGATTGCAGAAAACTAGTAAACAGATATAGCAGGTCATAAGGAAGACAAATGGAATTTTGGCATTTATTGTTAAAGGTATCGAGTATAAAAGGTGGAAGTGTTGCTGCAACTGTACAAGGCATTAGTGAGACTGTACCTGGAGTATTGTGCACAGTTTTGGTCCCCTTACTTGAGGGGTGTAGTTGCATTTGGAGCAGTTCAGAGGAAGTTCATTGAATTGATTCCAGAGATGAGGGGTTTACCTTCTGAAAAGAGATTAAGCAGTTTAAGCCAATACTCTCTAGAATTTAGACAAATGAGGGGAAATCTAATTGAGGTATGTAACATGCTAAAAAGAATTGACAGGATAGATATAGAAAGGGTGTTTCCTCTTGTGGGGCAATCTTGAACAAGAGGTCATAGTTTTAGAACGACGAATAGCACATTTAAAACAGAGGTGAAGAGAAATTACTTCTGTCAAAGGGTCGTGAATTTATGGAATTCACTATCTCAGAGTGCAGTGAATGCTGGGACATTGAGTTAATTTGAGGCGATAGACAGGTTTTTAAATTAGTAATGGGTTGAAGGATTACAGAGAATGGGCAGGAAAGTGGAGTTGAGGCCAAGACAAGATCAGGATATTTTGGCCCTGGAGGGAGTGCAGAGGAGGTTTACTAGGCTGATACCGGAGTTGAGGGGGTTGAGCTATGAGGAGAGGCTGAATAAACTAGGCTTGTACTCGTTAGAGTTTAGAAGAATGAGGGGAGATCTCATTGAGACGTATAAGATGATGAATGGGATGGATAGGATAGAGGTGGAAAGACTCTTCCCGCTCAAAAAAGACAGTAGGACTAGGGGGCACAGCCTCAAGATAAAGGGGGGGCGGTTCAGAACGGAGTTGAGGAGGAACTTCTTCACTCAAAGGGTGGTGAATCTCTGGAATTCTCTGCCCGTTGAAGTGGTGGAGGCTGCCTCGCTAAATATTTTTAAGAAGCGGGTTGATGGGTTTTTGATAAGAGAGGGGATTAAGGGTTATGGGGAGAGGGCGGGAAAGTGGAACTGAGCCACGACAGATCAGCCATGATCTTATTGAATGGCGGGGCAGGCTCGAAGGGCCAGATGGCCTACTCCTGCTCCTATTTCTTATGTTCTTATGTTCTTATGTTCTTATATTGAATGGTGGACCAGGGGCTGGATGGCCTACTCCTGCTCTTCATTCTTACGCTTATATAAAATGCTTTAATTTATGGTTCTGCAGAGGAACTAAGTAAATTAGTAAGAGTTTTTAAAAAGTAGTAAATAATTTTTTGTATAAAATGTAATTATTTTAATTTGTGACATTCTGACTGGGAATACTGCAGATATTGCATGTATTCCACGTATGTACATAAATAAGCACATGTAACACAGCACAAACATGGAACGGACACAGAATCAGAAGTAAGTGGGACCATCATCCCTCGCAAAACTCATTTTCGTCAAAAGCAAATAGTGCAAAAAGACATCACTGGTATTTACTGAAGGTGGTGGAGGGCCAATACAACAGATCCAACTCCAGGAATCCAGAGGAAATTAAGTCCCTACTTGGAAACAGGAACCCTCCCTCTCAGGCTCCTGCTTACAGGGTATATATAATTGCTGCACTTTCCCCAAAAGGTAGAAATCCTTCTCCCGAGAACTGCCTGACAATCAGAAGTTGGCAGCTCTCTGTCATCATCAGCTGTGCTATCAGGAACAGTGGCTACTGCCAGTAATTCACATTAGCTCTCACCAAGGACCAGAATTAGATCCCTGGAAGAAGGTAAATGATGGCAGGATGGGGTTCACAAGTGAGTGTCTCTCAGCTTTCCAGATGTCAGGTCCCTTGATTGGAGATTAAGTAGCTTTGAAGAGGGCCCAACCCTCCCCAGTAAGTCACAATTATACTCAAAAAGAGTTTGTCGGTCCCCCTGCCTAGTGAGTCCTCATGTTAGGAGTCAGATTGTGTGTGTGTGTGTGTGTGTGTGTGCGTGCGTGCATGTGTGGCGGGCCGGTGCAGCAGCACAAGGAGGTGATGATAAGGCCTTAATTGGGTTTTAATTGCCCATTTAAGAGCTGCATTAGCTTTGAGGTGAGAAGCTAACCCTTCTGCCCCAGAATTAATGGGGGAGGTAGGGAGGTTGCAGGGTCCCCACCCCACACTCTACCACTAAATCATATGGATTCCCCACCTCCAAACCTGCGGAGGGAATAGGAGGGGGGGGGAATTAAATGCCGACTAATGTTAGCATTAATACACAATTTTATTGTTTTTATGTAAAACTGTAGAGTTACCTTTTTTCAATATAAAATTACTTTGAGGATTGAGCAGAAGTGCAGAAATTCCCTCTTACAAACCTGAGGAAAAAAATGGCACGCAAAAAAAAAATCAGTAAGCCTTTTCAACTAACTGTCAAAACTTACAGGCCATCGATGCTCATTGCAAAATAGCAGGGTGCGGCACATTTAACATTGAAAACAGACTGTCACTGTTCGATCAACAGTGGTGTTTATAATGAGTTAATGAGTAATAAATAAAGGCTTCATATATCAATTTGAATACATTAGTCAGGGTTTTCTGTGCAACCTGCCACAAAGGCTACTGGCCAGCAGCAAGATCCGCTGCTGTCAATGTGGTTTCTTGTTGAATACACCCCTTGTCGCTGGGAAAAAGGTGGTGGTGCCATCAGCAGGATTGGAAGGTGCGCCAGCAGGACTGGAAGGTGCCATCAGCGGGAGTGGAGATCTCACTGGCATGAGTGACTGTAAAATTCCAATCATTATGCGGATTATAGATCATTACAAGAAATGCTATTTCTCTGTAATAAAGTGAAGTGAAATAACAACATATACTGCTTTAGTTCAAATCACTTGATTCTGTGTCTAGTCTTATCATCTTTATATCTACTATCAAAAGTAACCCCAACCTACAAATACTCAAGTCAGAATTGGATAACAGCATTCCCAATGTGCACTCTACATGTAACTTTTATATACATCTTTCTCTTCGTTAAATAACATATTGGGGACATTTTGTGTTGAAGGCACTTGTTATGTTTTAATTCTTCTCTAATCAAAATTATTTGCATTCAGATTTTTTAAAGACATAAATAGTTCAAAGCAATGGGCAGGACTTTACAGTCTCACTCAACCTGAAACTGGAAAATCTCATCTTGAGGTCAACGGACCTCCCCATCATCCGCCCCTCACCTGCTCCAATTCCTGTGACAGGCACAGAGGTAGAATACAGTACCCCTTTGATACATTTGAGTAATTGTGCCATAGACATTACAACTTGAATTTCGCCTGTTACTATTTCTCATGTGGTTATTCAACAGCTACATTATTGTCACATGTTTTCTGTGAACGTTTTCAGATGTTGCCTCAAAACCCTTTTTCTTCAACTGAGCTTTGCTTCATGCTCTGTTTCTCCCTCTCTCTTTTCACTCCACTTAACTTCTACTATTTCTACTACCTTAGAAAACTGAATTTTTTATCAGAAGCTTATTGTGGATGTGTACAATATTTTACCATTTTGAGTCTAAGTGCTGGGTGGATTTGAAACTGGGAGTGTTTCAGATCTGACTTTTAGATCCATTCTGAGGCATCCCCATACGCACTCTGCTGAAAAGATATCAGCAATTCGAATTGCGCTGCACAAGCCAGTGGGTGGGGCTTAACATGCCTGAAACCCCGCAGCTCCGATCCGCACCTCTGACTGTGCACGCGCAGGAAATAAAAAGATAGAATATGGTTCCTCTGCCACATCGCTCCCTGGACGGATAATTCTCCCCCGGCCCCCACAGACACTGCCCCACTCCCACAACATTACTGACCCTCTTAACCCCCCCACCCCCCTGCCACCCAGACCGATCGCGGGGGCCCCTCCAACCGATCTCAGGCAGAGTGGCAGCTGACCCCTCTATCCCCTCACTGATCACAGCCAGAGTGGCAGCTGACCCCTCTATCCCCTCACTGATCACAGGCAGAGTGGCAGCAAACCTCCCTTTCCCACCAATCTCAAGCAGGGAGGCGTCGGACCCACCCCCACCACCCCTCACCAATCTCAAGCAGAGAGCCGTCGGGTGCTCGGCACTTACCTCCTTACTGAATCAGACTTTTGTAGAGCATGTTTGTTTCTGGACGGGCAAACATGGAGGTAAAAGAGGAAGTGCCGGTAAGGGTGTGCAGCCCATTAAATGCATGCAAATGCATTTAAATGGCTGCCTTGACCATTTCAGGTATGGTCCCGATTGTGGCCATTGGTAAAGAGGGAATCGGTATGGAGGTAGGCGCAGATCACACTACTCTCCTTGCCTCTGACTTTACCAACTTTTCGCACCCAAAAATGGGTGCAACACGATGGTAAAATTGGGCCCTATATTTGCAATAATGTTATTATAGGATCCTTATTGTGCAGAAGAGGCCATTCAGCCCATTGAGTCTGCACCGATTCTCTGACAGAGTATCTTATCCAGGCCGTCTGCCCAGCCCTATCCCTGTAACCCAACACATTTACCATGGCTAATCCATTTAACATCTTGGGATACTAAGGTGCAACTTAGTATGGCCAATCTGCCACCTTCGGACAGTGCGAGGAAACTGGAGCACCAGGACAAAATCCATGCAGCCAATGTGAAAACTCCACACAGTCAGCCAAGGCCAGAAGTGAACCTGGGTCTCTGGAGCTGTGAGGCAGCAGGGCGAATCACTGTGCCACCCTGCCACTCATTCAATTCTTTTTTGACAAACATGAAAATGCAGCAAACTAGTCTGGATGTAAAATGCACATATCAACAAAGGTGTGGGGGTTCAGTTAAGTGTGCTGGCTGTTCTTTATTGTTCTAATTATCCTACCTCTCTACATAAATATTGAAGCATGTGATGAAAGTGCATCAATGAACATTCTGAATTTGTTTTCCTGACTGTATTCAGATGAAAATGGGGAAAATTGTACATACCTATGGAATCTATCAAGGAAATTAAAAGCGAGGAAGAAAAAGGGTAATCTGTGTGCGCACATCCTTATTTATGTTTCTGTGAGTAAAGGATTACGAATGGGAAAGACAGAGGGAGAGATGGGCAGGGAGAGAGAGTGCAAAACCTGAGGAAAAGATAGATCTGAGCATTATTTTGATAAAGAGAAGATATATGGAATGGTATGACTAAAATGCATTTTGGATATGGATGGATGCAGTCATTGGCTCTGAGACCTGAGAGGCAAACAGGGAACTAAAACCCATTTTGCAGCGAAGGAGGTGAGGCACTGGGTTACAAACTGTAATAGGATGCAATAGATAGAATGATTACAGTGGTACGATGATAGATTGTGAGCAAGTAAGATCTGTGATAGATTCAGATGCCTTCATTGTAACTACAGGACTGCTGTTGTCGTGGTTTAGAGCTTCAGATAACATTCAAGACACCCACAGTATAAGTCTTAATTACTCAATAAGTCAGAAGCAAAAAAGATGCATTGTGGGACAGTGGTGGGTACAGCTACTCACAAGTGATGTATAACACTACTTTCATTTTTAAAGGAAAGACAAGGCAGGTATCTAAGACAGCTGGTCAGTCTATTCATCTAGCCATACACCTTCTACTGCATTTAACAGCTGCAATAATCCAATTTCCTTGGATCTGAATACTTTCCATTGAAATTAATTTAAAAAATAAGTAACTATTTCTTCTACTAATATTTACATCATCAGGATTTCTTTCTTGCTGGCTTTGAATGAGAGTTTATTGTGGGAATCTATTTTCTGATATTTAGATGAAATAAACTAATTCCAGGTGAAAGGCCATCCCCTATTTATCAATTTGAGTTTGATGAGGGGTGAAACTGCTCTACACGAGCAACGTGAAACAGGCAAAACAGGCCTGCTAAACCCTGCACTGGTTTTTATTTCCCACTGACTTGGAAAATATTGCCAAGATTTTTAATTTCAAATCAAGTCAAAGTGATGGTGAGACTAGGAAACGCGTCTCCAAAATAAAAGAGTTTGAATTATTGTTCCGTGAACTTCAGTGGAAAGAAGTTCAGGCTACGTACTTATTTCACGCAGCTGGCAGAGATTAATTTCACCCCTGTGATGGGAACTGAAGTTGACGAGGGAATTGTTGAAAAAAAGAAATATTACAGTTATAAATTTCATTCTGCTTTGCCAATTGCCTCACTGGAAGAGCTGAATGAATATCCCAAATCTGTTTTTTGCTATTTGCAGATACGATAGTGACTTTTAAGGGGCATCTGGACAAATACATGAATAGGAGGGGAATGGAGGGATGTGGTCTCCAGAAGGGTCAGGGGTTTTAGTTCAGTCGGGCAGGCTCAGAGGGCTGAAAGGCCTGTTCCTGTGCTGTAATTTTCTTTGTTCTATATACCCAATTATATGCCAGTCGTTACAACTTAATTGCTTACCCAGAAAGGTATTTTTGACTACATCGATCTCATGGAAGTACTGCTCCACAACCAACTTTTACAAACACTGGCTTTGCTTATAAATGTTTATGCCAATTAAAATTGTGCTCAATTTGACTTGCAAATAAGCAAATGGTCTAGTATTCAATTTCTTTGGTATTCAAGACACTACGACCATGGATGAATGAATACCACTTGACAATCACCAGGCAAGAGTGTTCTCTGCCTGTTGGGGAACACTTCGGCGGTCACGGGCATTTGGCCTCTGATCTTCGGGTAAATGTTCTCCAAGGTGGCCTTCACAACACATGACAACGCAGAGTCGCTGAGCAGAGACTGATAGCCAAGTTCCGCACACATGAATACGACCTCAACGGGGATCTTGGGTTCATGTCACACTGTGTCTAATCTCCATGACTTGCTTGGGCTTACAAAATCTCACTAACTGTCCTGGCTGGAGACAATACACATCTCTTTAATCTGTGCTTGACCCTCTCTCCACTCAATGTCTGTACCTTTAAGACTTGATTACCTGCAAAGACTCGCATTCCAACCACTATTTTGTAAACTGAGTTTGTGTCTTTATATGCCCTGTCTGTGAACAAAACTCCTACTTACCTGATGAAGGAACAGCGTTCCAAAAGCTAGTGGCTTGTGCTACCAAATAACCTGTTGGTCTTTAACCTGGTGTTGTGAAACTTCTCACTGTGGGAGGAAACCAGAGCACCCATAGGAAACCATGCAGGCATGGGGAGAACATACAAACACCGCACAGTCAGTGATCCAAGCTAGGAATCGAACTCGGGTCCATGGCGCTGTGAAGCAGCGGTGCTAACCACTGTGCCACTCTGCTGCCCAGGAGGAGGATTTTGATAGGCGACAGAATCGTACTTGCACAGAAGTGTCATGAACCATAATGAACCATGGTTTGGCGTCTGGAGCAGAATGAAAGATTAGTACAAAAAGTGCTCTTTACTTCACATGATATTACAAAATGCTGTTGCGTAAGTTATATTTCTTTTTACTATGGTGAGTGATAATAGTGCTTTGATTTGAAAAGTTAAGTGACCATTAAATGATGTGGTTTTCATTTTGCCACTTCTGACAACTG
Source organism: Carcharhinus amblyrhynchos (assembly GCF_965287045.1). Lineage (NCBI taxonomy): Eukaryota > Metazoa > Chordata > Chondrichthyes > Carcharhiniformes > Carcharhinidae > Carcharhinus > Carcharhinus amblyrhynchos. The sequence goes on along the minus strand of NC_137332.1, from coordinate 31,994,658 downwards.
CTAAGTGGTCAAGGGAAAGAGCAGCATTGTGAAAGTGGAAAAGTCTCCATGTACATGAAAGGAAATTATTAATAGATTAAGTGCTATCACATAATTTCCAAAAGTTTCAATTTCAATTCCAGATTTGATTATGTGGAATGTCCCCATTGTTGTAATTTTTCCTTGAGGTTCAGCTCAGTCATCTAATTGGCTGTTTAAAAGTTTTCATGAATGGCTGAGCTTTTGGCTGCCTTCAAAGGTTCAACTGCATTTTCCTCAAGAGGGTTTATTTACACAGTTGCTCACAGAAATGTCAAATTGAAAGCCTTTTAAAGTGCTAATGGATTCTGCTAAGGAGGGATTGTTTCCATAGCCATCCAAGGGAATATTAGCTTGTTTAGATTTTATTGATTTAGGAGCTTCTGAGAGGGTAATTGTTTTTTTAAAGTAACCATTGAAGTACTGTTTATTTATTTCGACAGATTTATGAACTTCTGAAGACAATAATAGTTTATAAGTGACTTTTAAGGTAATGTTTATTTATTTTGAAAGGTTTATGAACTTTTCAAAGATTTCCGCATGTTATTATATGGACGAGTGCGTTGAGGGGCTGTGGAATATATAGAAGTATGACAGGGTGAGGGGGATATGGGGACTAAAGGGAGGGGTAAGAGGAATGAAGGTGTGGGCAGGGGGGGAGGGGGAGACACTCACATTGATCTTCAGATTTGGGCTATTGTCTCCATGAATGAAGATAGGCCATTAATTTGGTGACCTTGGCATTGGGCTGTGTTAGGCCTCTGACTTTGGATTTTCATCTGTTGGATGCAGGAATGGCCAATCAGCCAGCACTCCTGGGAGGAGGCACGATTGTGATGGCAGGACATTTCTCAACTCCTGATTTCTGCCTCTAATCTAAAAATCCAGCCTCAAGTGTCAGATGTTTATTTGGCATATGTGTAAAAGAGAGGGATAGAGAAAGGTATATCAGACATGCCTTAAATCCATCCATTCTTTTTTCCATGGTTCTCACAAACACATTTTGCTGCAGTATCAACAAAGAGCTGTAATACTGAGGACATGTGCTGCAGAACAGTTACCAATAATGGTACCAACTCAACAACGCAGAAAAGTACCTCGGCACAAAAAGCAGGACAAATCCAATATGCCGAAATACTATTCTACCAGTATACTCTCAATCATCAGCAAATTGATGGAAGGTGACAGTGACAACACTATTAAGCAACACTTACTCACCAACCAGAGTGGGATTTCCACATCCAGTTTCAGTCCTGTGTTGGTGCAGGGAAATCTGGCCCTTGTTCACCAATGTTTAGTTTGGGTTCTGCAAGGAGCACTCAGCTCCAGGCTTCATTGTAGCCTTAGTCTAAACATGGAGAAAGGAGCTGATTTTCAAAGGTGAGCTAAGAATGGCTGCCTTTTAACATCAAGGCAGCATTTTAATGAGTGTGGCATTAACGAGCCTTAGCAAAATTATGGCCAGTGGGAATTAGCGGAAGGAAAGCTCTCCACTGTGTGCAGTCACACCTAGCCGAAAGGAAAATGTTTTTGATTATTGCAGGCCAATCATGTCAGCTCCAAGGCATTGTTACAGACGTTCCTCGCAGCATTATCCAACCATCTTCAGATGCTTCATCAATGATCTTCTCACCATCATAAGGTCAAAAGTGGGGATGCTTGCTGGTGATTGCAGTTTGTAGTTTCACCCACAATTCATCAGCCACAAAGTAGTTGTGCAACATTCAGGAAACCAGGACAACACTCAGACTTGAGCTGATAAGTGGCAAGTAACATTTGTGTTACATAAGTGCCAAGCAATAACCATCTCCAACAAGAAAGAGTTTAATCACCTCCCAGTGACATTCAAATAATCAAATCCCTCACCATCAACATCCTGGAGCTCGCCATTGACTAGAAGCATAACTGGATTTGCCACATAAATTACTGTGGTACAAAAACAGGTTAGAGGCTGAATATTTTCGAGCATGTGTCTTATCTCCTGACTCTCTAAAGGTTGTTCACCATCTACAAGACACAAGTCAGGAGTGTAATGGAATATTCTCCACTTGCTTGGACAAGTGCAGCTCCAACAAACATCTGAGAAGTTCAACACCACCTAGGATTTGGCAGTTCACTTCATGAGCAACACATCCAGCACCTTGAACATTCACTTCTTCACCACCATCGCAACGTGACAGCAGCCTGTATTAGTTACAAGATTCATTACAGCAACATGCAAAGGTTTTGCCAACTCCATTTTTTTCCACCTGGAAGGATAAAGGTTGCATGGGAACAGCAGCATTTCCAAATTTCCCTCACATACCATCCTAACTTGATGGTTCATCATGTCTGGGTAAAATTCCTGGAATTTCCTACCTAACAGCATTGAGGGAGAATCTTCACCACACAACCTGCAGTAGTGAGTAGCTCACTACCACCTTCTCAAAGCAATCAGCAATACGAACATATGATTTAGGAGCAGGAGTAAACCATGTCGCTCTTTGAGCCTGTTCAACCATCAGTAAGATCATGTTTGATTGGATGGGGCCTCAACAACATATTTTGCTGCCTATTTAATAACCTTCAACTTCCTAGTTAGTCAAGAATCTGTTTACCTCTGCCTTCAGAGCTATGAGCCTTTGAGCTATGAGGAGAGGCTGAATAAACTAGGCTTGTACTCGTTAGAGTTTAGAAGAATGAGGGGAGATCTCATTGAGACGTATAAGACGATGAATGGGATGGATAGGATAGAGGTGGAGAGACTCTTCCCGCTCAGAAAGGACAGTAGGACTAGGGGGCACAGCCTCAAGATAAAGGGGGGGCGGTTTAGAATGGAGTTGAGGAGGAACTTCTTCACTCAAAGGGTGGTGAATCTCTGGAATTCTCTGCCCGTTGAGGTGGTGGAGGCTGCCTCGCTAAATATTTTTAAGATGCGGGTTGATGGGTTTTTGATAAGCGAGGGGATTAAGGGTTATGGGGAGAGGGCGGGAATGTGGAACTGAGCCACGACAGATCAGCCATGATCTTACTGAATGGCGGGGCAGGCTCGAAGGGCTAGATGGCCTACTCCTGCTCCTATTTCTTATGTTCTTATGTTCACCATTCTCCCAGGAACAGAGTACCAAAGATTCACAACACTCAGAAAAAAAACACAGCTTATCACAGCTTGTCCCCTAGATTGGGGACAATTACGAGAGGTCACGATCTAAGGGTGAGGGGGGAGAAGTATAATTTGGATATGAGAGGAAGGTTTTTCACGCAGAGGGTCATGGGGGTGTGGAACACGCTACCGAGTAGGGTGGTGGAGGCAGGCACGTTGGACTAGTTTAAGGTTTACTTAGACAGACACATGAGCGAAGCAAGGATGGAGGGTTATAGTAGAGGGCATTAAATAGGGTCAGAGCCTCGGGACGACACCGGAAATGTAGTTTTATATGTTAACGTATTGTCTTTTTATTCCACAGGGTCGGTCCACCTTGTTGTCAAACGAGGGGCATGTACACGGTGGGTCGTGCGTGGGCTGCTCTTGGAGGTTCCGGGAGTGGCCTAGTACTTCGTGTCGTTGTGTGTGCTTAATCCTGGACCAGCAGATGGGCACCACAACAGCTCAGTGACTATCACTGCTAACTGTGCAGATACATGGATTTGGGCCTGTGTCTGTGGGAGTTTGTGCATTCTCCCTGTGGTTGCGTGGGTTTCCTCCGGGCGCTCCGGTTTCCTCCCACACCCCAAAGATGTGCTCTTAGGCTGATTGGTGTACCAAATTGACACTATTCTCCCCTGAATCTGGCTACATTAGGGGTTCCACTCACATACACACAGGGCGGGGTAGGTGTGGGAAGATGCGGCGGTGTGGGCTCGTTGGGCCGAAGGGCCTGTTTCCCGTGCTGGGATGTTCTTTGTTTTCTTTGTTCTTTGTTTATCGCCGGCTTAAATGAGAGATCCTCTTATTTTTAAACTGTGGGCCCAATTTTACCATTTTGATTCGAAGTGCTGGGCGGACTTGAAACTGGGAGTGTTTCAGATCCAACTTTTAGACCTGCTCTTCAGCACCTCTATATACACTCTGCCTGGAAAAACAATCAGTGAATCCGAATCGCGCTGCAGAAGCCCGTGGGCGGTGCTTATCGCACCCGAAATGCTACAGCTCTGGTCGGAGGCTTCAACTGCGCATGCACAGTAAAAAAGAAATTGAAAAACCCCCCCCGGCCACATTGCTCCTGGGCCAGATAATGCCTCCCTCCCCTGGCCCCCACAGACATTGTCCTACCCCCACAACATATTTGACCCCCTTATCCCCCCACCCCTCTGCTACCCAGACTAATTGTGGCCTCCTGCCCCCTTACCCCCTCCCCCCAACCGATAGCATGCATAATGGCAGTGGACCCCTCATCCCCCCAAACAATCGCACGGAGAGTGGCATCAGAACCCCCTTGCCCCCCACCCCCAGAGAGCCATCTGATCCACCTCCCTCCCTCCACCAGAGTCATCTGACTCACCTCCCTTCCCCCACCAGAGAACAATCTGACCTGCCTTTCTCCCCCACAACCAGAGAGCCATCTGACCCGCCTCCCTCCCTCCCTCCCTCCCTCCCACCAGAGAGCGTTCTGACCTACCTCCTCCCCCACCAGAAAGTTGGGCTCAGTCACACACACTCTCAGCCCACTCATTCACTTTAAATTCATTCAAATGCATTTAAATTGCCGACGCGCCCAGTACAGATCGCTGCCATTTTCAGCCATTAGTAAAGGGGTAACAGCTGCAGAAGCGGTCACGGATCACACTGTGTGATGATAAAATCGGGCCCTGCGTCTCCTATTTCTAGTTCAGCAATAAATGCTGGCTTTGCTCCCAATCTGTGAATGATTTTTTTAAAAATAAAGTTCTATTTTTGTACCTAACCATGGTCGAATAGTCAGAGTAAATTACCATTTCCCTTGCCAAACTTATTTCTTTTGGCAGCTTTCATGGGCAGGATTCTCCAACTGCTCATGCCAGCAGGATTTCCTTTCCCGCTACAGTGATTGGAAGTTTGGCTGAGCTCCAACTCTGCATCCTCTCCAGCGGCGGCGGCGGGCTGTGAACGGCCTGAGAATTCCGGTCCTAAAACAAATTGTGGACTAAGTCTGTGTACTTTCCTTTGGTTTTACTTATTTTGGGAAGTAATTCATTTCTCAACACCAGTTTCAGTGACTGACTTACAGTGTTTCATTAAGGTGAATGCAAAATGGCTTGAAACAGATAGCTTATGCCTGATGAGGTACCAGAATTACACCTGATGCTCATGTTTCCATGAATTGTTCACAGAAAGTCAATTTTGAGTGAAAAGAAACTGCTTCAGTGTAGTGAGGAATATAAAAGTAGACTACTTCAGGTTTGTTGCAAATAATGATCATTACATTATGATGTTTCTAACACTGATCAACATGCTGTCAGTTTTTGGGGAAGAAATGTTTAGAAAATAATTTTCTTTCTTAGCCTTGTTCTGGTGCACAAACATTGAACTTGGTGATTTATTTTAGGATCAGTATGGGCTACATTCAGTCTCCCTTTCTACACTGCCACAGAACCCAATTATTGTTCTTTATTCTTCATTTAAGTAGTCACGCTGTCTGCTTAGCTTAACTGTTTTCAATTAAAAGTACAATAGCGGTCCAGAAGCAGGCAACATTCTTCACGAATAATTCAATAGTTCAGTTTCATCACAGTCCAGTTAAGCCATTCTTTGTTTTTCCTCAACTCTAGAATAGTTTATGACCTTCAGTATTTTGAACTAAATAAAAGTATTAACTGCAAACTAAATAACAAAAACAGACATTACAGTATTGCCCAAAATTTCAAAGCATTTGATTTGCGACTGTACAAGTGATTTTGAATTTTCTTCTTCTTCTTTCCTTCATTTTCTTCATTACATCTCTTCTGCACAACGGGATGAGCAAGGACAGAAACAAGCATAATGAATCCTATTAAACTAAATGAAGTTCAAATCACTTGTTTGCAAAACCAAAGAAGTCAATGGGAATTTCTAGTACACTCAACTCTGTAACTTTTCACTGTGCATGAGCACATATTTGATAAGCATAAAGAATATTGCTCATTATAGGACTGCCATTATACATCAAAGACTTTCAGACAATTAATTGTTAGTTTCTTATAATATTCACTCAGGGTTTAGTTTAGCTCACTTGGAACTAAATAACTCTTAATTTGCATTTTAGGCCATTTTGTTTCAACACAGGCATTTATGAATTCAGTCAAAAAGTTCAATCAAATAATATAAAGAGGTATCAAAGTAACTATAAAAGAATATTCCACTGACTGCTATAGAGGCAAAGAAAGTTTGTTTGGGTGGGATTTTCCAGCTGTGCTCACCCCAAAACCGGAAAACTCCACCCAAGGACCTTTATATGCCCTCCCCCACCTTGCCCACCACGATTCTGTGGTGGGCAAATGGGAAAATTCCCCTATGAGTGAGAGAGCAAAAGACAGAGAGACAAAGAGGAGGGAGGAGAGGTAAACTAGGAAGGGAAGGAAGGAGAGAAAAAAGATGAAAAAACAATGCAATGCAATGATACGCCAATATATAATGGCACAGAGTGGTGAATACCAGTTCACAGAATTCTAGAAGGAGGTCACCCGGCCCAACAAGTCTGCACTGACCACAATCCCACCCAGGCCCTATCCCCATAACCCTATACATTTTCTCTAGCTATTCCCCTTGACACTAAGGTGCAATTTAGCATGGCCAATCCACCTACCCATACATCTTTGGACAGTAGAGGAAACTGGAGGATCCAGAGGAAACCCACATAGACCCAGGGAGAACGTGCAAACTCCACATAGACAGTGACTCAAGCCGGGAATTGAATCCGGGTCCCTGGCACTGTGAGGCACCAGTGCTAACCATTGTGCCACTATGCCGCCCAATTAGTTCAGGTCCCACAATCTCCTACTTGCTGAGTTTAAGACTTCAATTGTATGACTTCAGGTAGGCTCTGAGCAAGTGCTTGCTGTTACTTCAGAACAAGGGGTGCAAACTGGGACATCTTTCCACCTGGCTGTAGGGGATGTGTGGTACATGGATGTTGAAGGAAATAGAAAAAATACCTTCATGGAGGGGGCTGGGCGGGGGGGGGAGCGGGGGGAGGTGGGGAAGGAAAAAAAATAGCAAATGACAAAACCAAAATACAGGAAAAATGAAGGAAAGAAAGAATTGAAATTAAGAAGAAAAAAAAAGGAAAGATTGTATCGAACAATTGAATGAGAAAAAGCATAAAATTTAGAGATTATGATGCTCTGGCCTGAGCAGGGGAATATCAGCATTGAAAGATTTAAAATATTATAATAAATTAGAATACTTGTGATTTTGGCTATGAAGGCACATGAGATTAATTTCATTTTCTTGAAAGCACCGCTGGTTATTAAGAATCTGTTTTCATTTTAACCTTTTTCTATCTAATGATTTTTTCACCATTAATATGATTTTGCATTTCAGATTAGCAACCATTTGCAGAACTATCCATCCGATATGCTGACAACTGAGTGAATCTCTTCATTTGGTACTCATTAGGGTGATGACCAGTAATGCTCAAAATATACATAATCTACTTCTACATCTGACAACAGCAGTTCAAGGAAAGACTAATCCAGTAAAAATTTAAAACGTAAGGTTTAGTGATTGGTGCTGCAGTTACAGCTAAACATCGATATTTCTGAACAATTTTCTGAGCATAACATGTAAAGAGGTTAGCATACCTTTTTCCAGCTGATATGTATAAACTATACTCTTTATAATATGAACAACGTTGTTCTTGGATTTAGAATAATACATAAGTTGTTGTATTTGTTTCCAGCATGCAGAATTCAGTATCTCTGTTTTATTATTAGACAGTGGTTCAGAATGAGGTGAGAAAGTTTGCCTTCAGGAGAGAGGGGATACTTTAAGGGCAAGTAGCAACAACCTTTATATAAGTGCTTCTATGTTCCTATGCAACGAATTGTGCAACATGTTTAATGCCTAAAATGTGGATAAATGTAGGACACACAAACACTTTCCAACGTGACAATTAAATTCCAGCATTAATAAAGTGTATTGCACATCAATCCACCAGTGTTGAATATTTGCATTTTATGTGATCAACAGCAAAATGTTTAATACAAAGTTACGTAGTCCTGCTTAAAACACTAGCATCCCACATGGTACTGTCCAAAATTGATCATTAGCCTTTTCCACCATCAAAAATATTCTAATTTTCTTTCAAGCCACAAAACAACAGTGTTGTTCCAATGTAGATACAACACTGCCATTGACTGAAGCTGTTGGCATGTAAATGGACTTTCAAAGCCTCAAATAGTTCCTCCAAAAACTGTATCGACTTAAACCCCAAGTATGAAAGTGAACCGCTGATGAGGGTGTGGGTAGTCGCCACTTTGAAATGTTATCGGCATCCAACGCAAAAGGAGTCTTAAACTCCGGTGCATCTTCACAACACACACCATATTGCCTGCTTGATAGGTTGTGGTTAACCAAAAGGTAAATAAATAAAACATATTTATTGGGTGAAAAATTGAGGCCAACCACTAATACAGGTATATCATATTGTGGCTGAAACAAGTTGTTGACTTATATGCAAAAACATGATATTTTGGGTTAGAAAATGGGATAATCTTATAAGCAGGTTGATTTATACACCATAATTTACCAATGTGGAAAACTGCTCAGGTATGTCCTATCCACAACAAGCAGGAACAATACTGGCTAATTGCTGACCTATTAAGTTACTCTCAATCACATCAGCAAAGTGAGATAATGAGTTATAAATTGTTAAGCATCATTTAGTCATGAAACCCTTCAAGGCCAAAGGGTAGTCCATTTGATCAAAGCACATTCCCTAACTTGAACATCCCCTTCCTCCCCCAGTGTTGTATCGTGGCTATAGTATATACAATCACCAGGATAAACATAACAACTCATCTAGGTTTCCTTACGTAAAATTCACGGCCTCTGCCACCTAGAAGGAAAAGGGTAGCAGTTACACTGGAACGTCATGTTCCAGTTTAATTTGCACACCAATCTAACTTGGACATATGCCACTTTCTCTACATCTTCACAACATGGATAGCAATGGTTCAAGAACAACACCAGCAAGAACTTTTACCAACCCGCTCTATTGTGGGTTAGTCCATTTCGGAGAACGTGAGATGATGAAAATGAAGAGAATATCTGTTTTAAAAACTAGGCCTTTTTTTGATGCATAAAGAATATTCTTATTGCCTCAATCTGGCAAACATTGCTGTTGTATATCATAGCTCTCAGTGTCTGGTCTGCATAATGTTACTGAGTGGCTGCAATTGATTACTACAATAACTGTCAGTACAGATGCTCAATACATCGCCCTGTACTGACTAAGTCTGTCACTTTTTCTGCAATCCAAAACCACATACAACTATTATAAAATTGGCGCACATGTTTGCTGGGCCTGACTCAAAAATTCAAAAACACTTGGATTCAAATTTCCATCAGTACATAGAAAGGCACTGCTGAAAATTCCATTGTCAGCATTGTCCATTTGCTGTGTAGTCGCTAGTTCAAAGTGAGCTTTATAGAGCTTCATGGAGGATCATATTTATATCTGCAAAGAATAAATTCTATAAATGCAACTCTGCCTCAACTCCTGCAGTTCTTTCAAGGACTTCTAAGTGCTAGTTTAAAAATATCAAAGATACACAGCAGCCAGCTGAAAAGCAGACTACCTAGATCAAAACCGATGGCTGTTCATTCAGCCAATCACGTTACAAGAATGTATTACAACAAAGGGATGAAATTTGCTTCTTTGCTGAACTTAAAAATAATATTCGCACTTTTTTTGGTCTAGCTTTGGCTGAAAAAAAATCTAATTTTGCAGTGAAGTACTTTTTTTAACCTGTGGTGTAATTTTAATCCCGTTTAGATATAATGGAAGTCGCTGCTTTGGCACAGCTGGCATAATGGAAGTGAGTTTTGGAACACAATTACACATTACCACGGGGTAGCAGATGTGGGTTTATGTTCTTGGTTCTCTAATGAGTTTACAATTTGAGTTGCATTTTCTGGGAATGCCAAGTTAGGGGTGTATACCCTGACAAGGGGAAAGAGTAGGGAAATGAGAGATTGAGCTAAATCAGTCTATTGCAGTGCTGTAAAATAGATTCTAAATTGCACCTGCTCATGTCATAACTGAATACTGCTTTGATGTGATCACTGGGTGCGAAATGATTTTTTCCCCCCTGCTATATTAATCTCTTGGCTTGCTGGCCAGAAAACAAACAAAATGAACCTGCCTTTCTCTTAAAGAAAAATCTAAAAATAGAATACATTATCAACTCCGGTTTACAAAAATGTTATAAATGAGAATACACAATAGGGAGCAGTAAAGTGGAATTTATTTTACTCCTGGGGAAGATATTCAGTTATCTTCAATGGGAATTCCGCATTCAGCAAATGACATCCAAAGCAAAGAGGGTTCTTGGATTTCTGAAGAAGAATCTTTGGTACAGAATCCCTACAGTGCAGAAGGAGGCCATTCAGCCCATTGAGTCTGTACTGACAGGGTCTCTGACAGGGCATCTTACCCAGGCTCTCTCCCCCACTCTATGTCTGTGATCCTACACATTTACCAAAGCTAATCAATCTAACCGACACATCTTTGGACACTAAGAACATAAGAAATAGGAGCAGGAGTAGGCCATCTAGCCCTTCGAGCTTGCCCCACCATTCATTAAGATCATGGCTGATCTGAAGTGGATCAGTTCCAATTTCCTGCTTTCTCCCTATAACTCTTAATTCCCCTATCCATCAAAAACCTATCTACCCGTGACTTAAATATATTTAGCGAAGTAGCCTCCACCACTTCAACAGGCAGAGAATTCCAGAGATCCACCACCCTTTGAGTGAAGAAGTTCCTCCTCAACTCCAATCTAAACTGCGCCCCCCCCCTCCCTTATCTTGAGGCTGTGCCCTCTAGTCCTGCCCTAAGGGGCCCTAATTGCCCTAAGGCGCAGTTTCGCATGGCCAATCCACCTAACCTGCACATCTTTAGACTATGGGAGGAAACCAGAGCACCTGGAGGAAACTCACACAGAGAATGTGCAGATTCCACACAGTCAGTCACCCAAGGCCAGAATTGAAGTCCCTGGTGCTGTGAGGCAGCAGTGCCATCCACTGTGCCACCATTTTGCCCCAAACATTGCAACAAAAATATTAGAGTTATGGCTTACCAAACATTGGTCTGTCCAATTTTGGAGTATACGTGCTGTGTGTGGGATTCTTATGTGACTTGACATGAATCAGATTGAAATGATCCAAAAATGATTCTGCACAAATTATAAACCATATGGGAAATCACCAATGTCTTATCCTTGATCAAAGATTTGGAATAGGAATCATTATAGCAAAGGAGAGACAAAAATAGATTGAGCAAGCTTTATAAAATATGGAGTGGGAACTGATAGAAACAAGAACCTGTTGCCCTCTGGCAATGACAAAATATAAGATAACCATTCCATACAAATGGCAAGAGCTGTTTGTTTCCAAGACAATATATCAACAAGCTTTCTCCCCAAGGACAATCCCACATCGAAAGAAGATGCCAAAGAAAATCAGTTGCAGTGCAGTCGCTACGACAACGGATGAATGAACACCACTCGACAATCACCAGGTAAGAGTGTTCTCTTCCTGTTGGGGAACACTTCAGCGGTCATGGGCATTTGGCCTCTGATCTTTGGGTAAGCATTCTCCTAGGTAGCCTTCACGACACACAACAGCGCAGAGTCGCTGAGCAGAGATTGATAGCCAAGTTCCGCACACACGAAGACGGCCTCAACTGGGATCTTGGGTTTACGCCACACTATCTGTAACCCCTATGACTTACCTGGTCTTGCAAAATCTCACTAACTGTCCTGTCTGGAGACAATACACATCTCTTTAACCTGTACTTAATGCTCTCTCCACTCACACTGTCTGTACATTTAAGACTTGATTAGCTGTAAAAATTCGCATTCCAATCATTACTCTGTAAATTGAGTTTGTGTCTTTATATGCCCCATTTGTGAACAGAACTCCCACTTACCTGACAAAGGAGCAGCACTCCGAAAGCTCATGGCGTTTGTCACCAAATAAACCTGTTGGGCTTTAATCTGGTGTTGTGAGACTTCTTTTAAAGAAAATAGACACAGCCCCATTACTTGAAATCTTTAAGACCCATTTCTAGATTATTTCTATTTATAGGTTTTTCTTCATCAGGGCTACCATATCAGCAGGTCATTTCTGGTTTAGCTAGCAGTAACTATGTAAATGTTGGCAGAATTTGGATGTTAGTTGTAGAAGAAGGGTGTTTGACAGAATAAGGGCTCATGTAGAACTGGAGAGCAGCATTGTCCGCAGTATGATATATGGAGTCACATGATGGTAGACCGTGGAGTAGGATCTGGAAAGAGATTGCATGGAGATAACACCCATGCATGACAGTGCCTTGGATATGTATAGAGTTATGGATTACCAATAAATACTTTATGTTCTCCAGACCTCTCTGTGAAACACTAAACAATCTTACATTATTCTGTGATGCTGACGCAACCAAAGCAGAAGCAGGTCTTTTATACGAAAGAATAATCTGGATATTTTGCGATTCCCTAATTATGTCTTCTCTATATATGCTACAAATGTTAACATTCCTATTTTATTCCCACTTGTACTAGCATGTCAAGCAAAGTACAATAAATAAGATCAGTGTTTTATGTTGCCATAATGATGTGCTATCATTCTATCTTTGCTACGATACATTAAACTTTGTGACAGTCCACATTGCCAAATTCCATCAGTGCAGGTGAGATATTAGAGCTGCTTTCAATCTCAAAATCTCAATTACACATAGGCACAAATAGATAGGCCAGAACTTTATGCTCTCCACCTGCGAATGCGATTCTCTTCAGGTTCTCACCCTGGTGTGGTGGGCTCTGTATTGGGCAGCAAAGGGTATGGTGATAGTCACATGGGGCATCTGCAACCTGTAGATAGGATGGGGGGGGTGGATGCTAGGGGAAGAAAGGGGTTATATCAAGCCCTGAATCTCAATGTCCTCCTGCATTTCCTCTTCTGTCCATTGCAGCGCTGTTGCTGCAGGGACTGAAGAGCTGCCAGTCAATCTGACTAGTCGATCTCAAAGGTGGGAAACTTCCTCGCGCGAGTGAGAGACTGAAGTCTCACTTGCAGCCACTTAACACTCATTCGAGCATTAAATGGCTGCATGTCATTCAGAGTTGCCATTTTTGGATTGCGAGAAGTAAGACTCCACCATCCCAAAAATTCAGGCTATAGACTTCCGTTTATCAACAGTTTTTCTCTGAGTTGCCTATGGCACAGCGTGGCAAGGAATGGTGCTGAAACTCTTCAAAAGCATCTGCTGTGTGGAAAACCTACAACTAATCAACTCCATGACCCAGCAACCAACAGTTCCAAGTTCACTTCAGAGATCAAATCAGCTGCCCATGCAACTGACAACAGGTTTTTAAAAAACGGTCTGTCCTTGCACCAGCTCTCTTCAACATATACGATCTCCTTTTAATAAAGTCATGGATATTTGCATATGCTGACAATCAAGCCCTGGCTTATAGGCTAAAGAATTTCAGGACAATGAGAAAAGACCCTCTGAAGCTTTATGTTTTCTGGAAGCCTACAAAAAGTCAAGAATTCAGTCAAATACTGCCATAGGCTGTTGTTTCAGCATTCCAGATGAACAACTTGAAGGCAAGGGAAGAACATTGTGTTCAGTTTAATGCCTAACCACTCACCCACGACCCCATGTCAAAATATCTTAGCATCATTCTTGGCTGTACATTGGCTTCAATGTTCTGGAGGTAAGTCAAAGACAAAATGAGAGTGAATCTCATACAGAAACTGGTGGCTACTACCCAGGGCAACAGAGCTTCATTCCCTCTGGCCTATACAACAGCAGAGTACTGGTGCTCAACCTGGCCCAGGAGTCACATTAATTCTGGAGCATTGAGACCAATGTAGCTGGAATAGCTTCCTATGCTGGCGCACAGTGAACCTCCTGATGTCCACAGGGAAAACATCTTCCTGAAGGAACACTGACAGATAGTTTAACAAAAAACTCCCATTGACACTGGACCTCGAAAGAATCCCATGCACTCACACAAAATCCCTTAGTCCCCACTAGAACATATTCCTCCTGAATGAGGATGTGCAAGTCTGAGCCATATTATCTCTGCATCATTATTTTTGCCACAAGTAAGCGCACCTCTCTGTCTAATCCCATGACCTGGAGTAGCTGACCCAGGTAACACTACTGGTGATGTCAAGCAGATTATGTCATTCCGACTTAAACTTTATAGAAATTTATCGATTCTTGTCTTAAGCAATGGCTGCAAGGAGATGGAAAGTGCTAAACCCCAATACATCCTGAACATAATCCAATCCTAATCAGAAACAACTGAAATTACTATACGTGTGCTCTGTCCATTAATATGGGCGAGATTTTCTCTGATATTGACAAAAGTTGGTGTCAGGCAGGAAAAGTGCTGTTGAAGTAATTGACGGCAATGGTGTCATTTTCCACTGTAGTGCAGAACTATGAAGAAAAAGGCGGGGGGGCTCAACATCATATCAATGGTGTCTGATTCGCCCATGCTGCTATTAATTCAGCGAAGTGATGATCCAGATATTATTTTTAAAGTCTGTCCCAGCGCACAGTGTGCACACCAGGTAATGATCTTTGCCCAGGTGCACCCACTAGCATCAAGTTGTCATCACCCTGGCATCTGCTGGCATGGCAGTCTCCCTCTTGAGTGCTATACTTACCTCCAAGCTTCCTTGGGAACACGGCTTGACATGTGCAAATCTTTTCAGGCCATTTGTGCTTTGTGCTATTCTGATCATTTGCCACCATGGCCACATTATTTGATGTAGGGGTATGATTCCAGCGTATGGGCCCAATAATTGGGCGGCACGGTGGAACAGTGGTTAGCACTACTGCCTTGCAACACAAGGGAACCGGGATCCTGTCTGTGTGGAGTTTGCATATTTTCCATGCGGCTACGTAGGGGTTTCCTCCAAGTGTTCCAGTTTCCCTCCACAGTCCAAAGATGTGCAGGTTAGGTTGATTGGTCATGCTAAATTGATCCTACTGTTGGGGGAATTAGCAGGGTAAATAGGTGGGGTTACAGGAATAGGGCCTGGGTGGGATTGTGGTCAGTGCAGACTCGATGGGCCATATGGCCTGCTTCTGCGCTGTAGGGATTGTATTGTGTTGCATTGGATGATAAATAAGATGCCAATTTAATACAGTGAGGTTCCCAACAGTAAACAGCGGGAAACAGCCCATCACTGACGAGGGGAGGGGACAATCGTGTCCTGCTTTTATGTCAATGTAAAACACAACTTTAGCCATCTCGCGATATTTTCTGCTCCCAACGCCAAACCCAACTGACTACAATGGGAGCAGAAAATCTCAGCCCATGCTTTTGTCCACTTGATTCAAAAATATTTGGTTTGTTTCCGTTGATTGAAGGCTATAATCCATGAAATCAGTAATGCACTTTGCTCAGGCAATTAAGGAACCAGCTTTCTGCTTAAATAGATTTTCATTAAGCCTAGTCAAATGTTTTGCAATGTTATTTAATCTAAACCAACAACTTCAGTTATTTTCTTTTTATTGTTCAAGTGAGAATGATTTAATATTAAAGGGCTACTCGTTTTCTTATAGCCAATTCCCCTTTAACAACTTAAAAAATCAACATTTTTTCTCTCCTCATAGCCATATTTTTCTGCATAAGTTCCTTCCAATTCCCCTTTGGTAATTCTCTCTCCCCACTTTTCATTTCATCTGTTTTCTGCCTGGCCTGACAACTTCTGGCCTCTGGCTTCCAGATTTCAAGCAATATGTCTCTAATTGGCTGCCAGGAGGCCATTCAAGGCAGGATTCAACTGGTTTTCCTTTCTTCTTTCTGAAAGATGTTACAAACATCACTTTGCATCTTCCCTGCTCATTGAAATCAGAACTTGAGCTGAACTGTGCTCAAACCTGCATCCGTCCATGCCCTGTATTATGGAGCATTATCAGAGAATTATGGGCCATTTGGCCCATCATACTCATGCAGGCCCTTTGAGGAGTTGACATGTTTTATCCCATTGTATCTCTGTAAGTGTAATCAGTCCTCAGAGACAGAAGTCCCTTCTCCAAAAATCCTTTATTTACAAGCTCCATCAACACTGTGCAGTCTCCATCCGGAGTGGCAGAGGAACTGACACTCCTGTTTAAATACAGAGCATGGGACTCCCTGATTGGACCATCAATTTGACCCTTAATCAGGGGCTTCTTTTGAGGGGCCCTTAATCAGGGACATCTTTTAATGTACAATCAAATAAACAATATCAGATTAACTTATGGACAACTCAAAAGGTGTAGCTCCCAAAAGGAGGGAAACCGCCTGAAACAAAAAACAAGGCAGAAAGGAAACTTAAATCATCAAATTTAAATGTGATTAAAAGGGGTCAATTATACAATCCCTGGGATGCCCAGCAGGAATGGAAGGCTTTAACACTGCCCTTGGACACCGCATATTCCCTCCAGGGACACCTATCCACAAATATAGCTGTGGTAGAGGGGCAGACAGATGGGTTGAACAACCCCCTCAGTTGCCTGCTGCCTGGACTTGTAGATGGCATGCCTTGCCAGGCCCAGGTTCACAAGGAGGTCCTCCTCCTTCCCCACCCCCCTTCCACACCAGGTGCCTGTAGGTCAGCAGCGTGGCACTGAAGTGCAACCAAAACATTAACAAAAGGTTTTTGAGGAAACTGAAAAGTTGGGCAGCCTATAACACGTAACATAGACATGGTCCACGAACTCCACATGGTGGCAAAGAGGCACGCTTGGGAGGTCCCTTAATCAGGGAGTTCATATTCAAGCAAGCCAACTTCAATTGCCTAATTAAAATGGTTACAGTAAGATGCACCATCCTCAAGAACCTCAACAACTCCCTTTTCTGAATTACCCACAACAGTAGTCCAGTTAAGGCCTAACCAGTGATCTATTCAGCTAATGATCTCTAAATATAATCCAAAGTAACTGTGGTAACACAAGCAAGATAGTCAAATACGTTTAGAATCCCATGAAATCTCAAAGAAACCCTACGGTGCAGAAGGAGACCGATTGAGTCTGCACCGACAACAATCCCACCCAGGCCCTATCCATGTGACCTCACATATTTACCCTACTAATCCCTCTAACCTGCGCATCCCGGGACACTGAGGACAATTTAACATGGCCAATCAACCTAACCTGCACATCTTTGGATTGTGGGAGGAAACCGGAGCACCTGGAGAAAACCCACACAAACACAGGGAGAATGTGCAAACGTTGTTTAAGGGTTGTTTAAAGAATTATCTTCTTTATATAATAAAATTACGAATTTAACAATAAGAGTAACTTAGCAGAACAGTAGTAACAGTAATAACTATGAAAACATGGAGCATGAATAAGACAGGTCTTGCTGCAGATCACTCTCACTGCAGGCTGAAAAGCCCACCCAAGCTCAGGAGCCTCAACAGATGGTAGTAAAACAATTATATGGGAAAAAGGCTTATAAAATACTCTGTATTCAAAATGACACTCTGCAACACTTCTCCTCCCTTAAATTTCAATTCTCCATCAGGACAGAAATATAATGAAAGTAATGTCTTAAGTATACAAACGTCTGTCAGGAACTTTGTGCTTGCATTGCAACCTGTGCAACACCACCGACCAATGAAACCAAGCACGCCGACTGCCCCTCTTCATTACCCTATCAACTTCAATGGGATTTTGCTGAATCAGTTATGTGCTGGCAAACTTAGCCCCTTCCCTTTAACCACAAGGAGGTATGCCCTTGCTTCTTGACTATTATACATAAAATAAACTTCCAAAGATCTAAATAACCAAATAATCACTGCTTTCCGGTTTGTATCCAAAGATCGATCTCTGCTGGAGTAAGGGCTGATGCTCAGCTAGAGTCCTATGTCAACTTGTGGATTTCTTCACTAATTACAGATATGGAGGCTCCTGTGTCCACTGCATCCCCGCCCCCTGCCCCCAACACAGATTTGTTTACTGTTGACCATAACAGTAGTAAAAATAGGCTTTGCTTGCTCCTCATTGATATTGATGTGGAGATGCCAGTATTGGACTGGGGTGGACGAGATGTGAGGTCATGCAATATCATTGATATTGAACATATTGTAAACTTGCACGACTGCTCCAAACTTTCCACGTGGTGTGGAACTGATTGAGTTTTCTTTGAATTAAATTCTTTCCTGCTAAGCCCTCAAATTGCCCTTTGCACCTCTGCATTTCTTCGCTAAATGCCCTTTCTCGCTCCATCGGTGACAGAGTCCATAAACTTGCAACATTTGGCATAGTATGGCCTTTCATACTGAAA
This sequence comes from Carcharhinus amblyrhynchos, assembly GCF_965287045.1. Lineage (NCBI taxonomy): Eukaryota > Metazoa > Chordata > Chondrichthyes > Carcharhiniformes > Carcharhinidae > Carcharhinus > Carcharhinus amblyrhynchos. Next base: position 31,976,187 of record NC_137332.1, on the reverse strand, counting down.
ACGCTCCACAACTTTCACCTTTCTGCTTGCAGCTCCTTTCTGTACTTGGTACAGCATCCTTGCCTGGCCATTACCACATGTCTGCTGAATAGATCTAGCATTACTGGCAGCCATTTCCACTCCGAGAAATTTATAGAGCCTTCTTAAAACTCAACAACCGAAGCTGAATGCTGCCCTCGTTAATGCCATAGACCAGCCTGTCTCTGAGCATATTTTCTAAAACTCCTGAAATTAGAGTGTTCTGAAAGCTGGCGTAATTCAGCCACAAAACTAGCTATCAATTTACCTGCTTTTTGAAAATGGCTATGAAATGTGAATCTTTCAGCAACCACCAAAGGCTTCAAATTCTGATGATTCTGAACCAGAGTAACTAAATCTGCAAATGAAACCGCTCCTGCTTTCCGTGGTAAGGCCAGATTCTTCAACAACTCATAAGTCTTCATCCCACGAGCAGTCAGGAGAATCGAGTGCTGCTTCGCCTCATCTCTGTTCCATTTGCTAAAAAGAGATGCTGCACTCTCTCCAAATACTCAGCCCAGCCTTTGTATCGCTACTCTCCAACTGTCCTGAACATAGTCATGGTGCTGCTAACTTGAAACTTTGTCACATAATTTCATGATATAAACTGTAGTAAAAAATCACTGTTGCCATGCTTGACATGGAAAAACTTTGTTTTCTCTTCACTTGTCATTTTTTCCTCATCACCAAAAAGATGTAGTAACCGGAGACCACAAATAAGGTAAATATAAGCGTTGTTTAAAGAAGGATCTTCTTGACAGAAATAAATAACAAAGTTCAACAATAACAGTAACTCCACCGAGTGGTAGCAACAGTAGTAAGTACGAAAACAGGAGTACTAGTGAAAAAGGTTTTGCTTGTAGAACAGTCTTCCTTGCAGACTGAAAAAGCCTGCCCTAAGCCCACACATGCTCAGGACCCTCAACAGACACCAGTAATTCAATTACACAGGAGAAAGGCTTATAAAAACATTCTGTACTCAAAATGACATTCTGGCCAGAATTCTCCCTGCACCATTGCAAGGGTGAACGTAAATCTGTTGCCCAAACAAATCTCCATTCACTGCAGCGGGCACCAGAGAATCCCAGCCTCAGGTGAGGTCGGAGAATTCTGGCTTCTGAAACAATAATCCTTAACAATAACCCGTATGCATTTTTTAAACCACTTGTTAGCTTCCCCTGTCATCTTCAAGGATTTGTATCTCTAAAGTTTTGGAGAGTTCTAATAAAAGCATGACTAACTACTTCCTTGATTTGGCATGACCCTAGCTGTCATTCAACATTGGGTGTGGCCATTTTCCAAAATCAAAAAGCATTACTCAACTTCAATGGGGTGAAGGTTTTTTTAAAGCTTTATTTAGCAGTGTCACAAGTAGGTTTGCATTATCACTGCAATGAAGTTACACTGAAAATCCCCTCATTGCCACACTCCAGAACCTGTTCGGGTATACAGACGGAAAATTTAGCATGGCCAATGCACCTAATCAGCATATCTTTCTGACTGTGGGAGGAAACCGGAGCACCCGGAGGAAACCCATGGAAACACGGGAGAATGTGCAAACTCTGCACAGACAGTGATCTGAGCTGGCAATTGAACCTGGGTCCCTGGTGCTGTGAGGCAGCAATGCTAACCATTGTGCCACCGTGCTGTCCATATGTGGTGGGGAGGGCCTGGAGGAACACAGTTCCTGTGCTGGATTGGATCCTATTGGAATTGAGCTGTGACATCTTTGTGGGTAGGACAGCCTTCCAACAAATAAGTTGAGCAAATTGAGGCAATAGGGTTCAGTTCAGAACGGGTTTCATTTTCAAAGATCGTGTGACAAACTGATTCCTGGAAAAGACCCATAACATTCAATAAAGATATCAAAACTAGGGAAATCATCTGGCTCGTTATTAGCCTAATTTCATCTAACTGCAATGTGATTCTCCAGGTCACATAAAGGGGGAAAAAGGAAGCAAGATATCACAGGTTTAATCATATACCAGCCGGTTTGTTAATCTCTTGTTTTTTGATTGAGGAAACTGCTGCCATCCAGCTGGTGGCTGAGTAAACTGGAGCCAGTTTTGTTAAGGTTGGTTACTTTGAGATGCTCCCCAAAAACTGAGAATATTGCACCTCTAAAATGACAAAGAAACTCTGATAAAACAGCTGTCAACACTTACAAAACTGCTCAAAGAGATCCTGAGCTGATATTAGGGCAAAACAAAATTTATCAATAAAGATCACAAACTGTTTTCTAGTATGGAGAAAACAGCAACGGAGCATTTTGCTTTCAGTGCGTGCAGAACAGGAACTAAGAGACCAGTCTGGAATTGCAAAATCTCAGAATAATGCCATTTAGACTGGGAAATCTTCTGTGTGTGTGGGTAGTGTTTCTGGAACAGTCATTCAGATATTGTTTTGTGCAGAATAACACAACAGTTGATCGGGGAACAGAACGTGAAAATCTCAAGGAGAATTTGAATTCTCAAGAATAACAGCAAGCTGTAAAATCATCTGGCTCCTTATTAGCCTAATTTCATCTAACTGCAATGTGATTCTCCAGGTCACATAAAGGGGCAAAAAGGAGTATGGAAGCAAGATATCACAGGTTTAATCATATACCAGCCAGTTTGTTAATCTCTTGTTTTTTGATTGAGGAAACTGCTGCCATCCAGTCATTCTGTTCAGTCTGCTTTGTCCTTACCTTCCATGAGGTTGTATTTGCTGCAGGCTAACAGTTAACCCATTTTGTAGAGTCCTGATGTGAAACGTTAGAAATGCAGCAGCAAATCACGCATCAGAAGGCCCGTGCTAAGCAGTATGTCAAACAGAAGGACATTTTCCACTTTGGAAGCCTAAGGGCACAATCCACCTATGTTCAATTTATATTTCACTACACATATTTCTGTTCAGGCTTGTATTTTTTTATTGTCAAATTACGTGGCTGATAACATGGAACTGATGTGACGGTAAACGGCGCCATAACCTCCAGGAAGCTTTCCTCCCCTTTCACACAAAACCTACAACATTTTACTCAAATGTCAACAGGGTGAATAGAAAGCCTTAGGTATAATATTCTGTACCCAAGATGTAATGCTGAATGACAGCTAGGGTCATGCAGAATCAGGGAAGTGGTCAGTCATGCTTTTATTTTAACTCTCCAATTCTCACTGGATGCCTGTGATATATTACGATAGCTTGCACTGTAACTGTGAGTAACTCATCAGTATGGGGATTTAAATAAGTAAATATTCCTGCATTAATCTGCAAGAAAAAGATGGGGCACCAAAGTGCAAGGGTGAGACAATGCAAAACATGGTTTTAGTGATTACTTAGCTGCTCCATGTTACAGAACTGGAAGGTAAACAGGAATAATAACTGAGAGAGGCTCAAGTCTCTTGAGATATCTTAGCTTCATTCTGCTGTGCAGTTTGTGCATTTGTCCTCGTAGGGACTGACACTTGATTCTAGTTGCCTTATGTGTAATGATTTTAGCTCATCAAGTGCTGCTTTGAAAGTTGGTAAAGATTAAATATCACCAAGCAGGAATGGAATGGCCTCGGGCTAGGAAGTTGCCTTCCTTGATTTTAAGCTTTCCAAGCATGGTTTGTGCCTGTCACAAGTAAAGTGGGGGTTAATAAACCAACTATGCAACCGGTTTTGAATTGTTAAATTGTCTCAAAGCTGTTTCAGATGCACATCAATGCATTTGATAGTACAATGTAATGGTCAGGTTGCTGAATTTTCTTTCCTGATCACTTTAGAGACAAAGAACATTAGACCACTTGGAGGACATAGTCTCCACAGCTTAATGCAGTTTAGCTGAAGTCACGTGCAAAGCCAAGTTTATACTTATTGGGCAGAATTCTATGGTCCCATGCTGGCACATCATCAGCATAGCGAGGGGGATTGAATATAAAAGTAGGGAGGTCTTGCTGCGGCTGTATAGGGCATTGGTGAGGCCGCAGCTGGAGTACTGTGTGCAGTTTTGGGCGCCGTACTTACGCAAGGATATTTTGGCCTTGGAGGGAGTGCAGAGGAGGTTTACTAGGCTGATGCCGGAGTTGAGGGGGTTGAGCTATGAGGAGAGGCTGAATAAACTAGGCTTGTACTCATTAGAGTTTAGAAGAATGAGGGGAGATCTCATTGAGACGTATAAGATGATGAATGGGATGGATAGGATAGAGGTGGAGAGACTCTTCCCGCTCAGAAAGGATAGTAGGACTAGGGGGCACAGCCTCAAGATAAAGAACATAAGAACATAAGAAATAGGAGCAGGAGTAGGCCATCTGGCCCTCCGAGCCTGCCCCGCCATTCAATAAGATCATGGCTGATCTGTCGTGGCTCAGTTCCACTTTCCCGCCCTCTCCCCATAACCCTTAATCCCCTCTCTTATCAAAAACCCATCAACCCGCTTCTTAAAAATATTTAGCGAGGCAGCCTCCACCACTTCAACGGGCAGAGAATTCCAGAGATTCACCACCCTTTGAGTGAAGAAGTTCCTCCTCAACTCCGTTCTGAACCGCCCCCCCTTTATCTTGAGGCTGTGCCCCCTAGTCCTACTGTCTTTTTTGAGCGGGAAGAGTCTTTCCACCTCTATCCTATCCATCCCATTCATCATCTTATACGTCTCAATGAGATCTCCCCTCATTCTTCTAAACTCTAACGAGTACAAGCCTAGTTTATTCAGCCTCTCCTCATAGCTCAACCCCCTCAACTCCGGTATCAGCCTAGTAAACCTCCTCTGCACTCCCTCCAGGGCCAAAATATCCTTGCGCAGGTGCGGCGCCCAAAACTGCACACAGTACTCCAGCTGCGGCCTCACCAATGCCCTATACAGCTGCAGCAAGACCTCCCTACTTTTATATTCAATCCCCCTCGCTATGAAGGCCAGCATCCCATTCGCCTTCCTGACCACCTGCTGCACCTGCAAGCTGGGTTTTTGCGACTCATGCACAAGGACCCCGAGGTCCCTCTGCACCGTCGCCTGCTGCAGTTTTTCGCCACGTAAGTAATAGTCCTTCCTACCATTCTTCCTACCAAAGTGGACCACCTCACACTTGCCAACATTAAATTCCATTTGCCATTTCCTGGCCCATTCGCCCAGCCTATCTAGATCCTGGGCAGTTTAGAACGGAGTTGAGGAGGAACTTCTTCACTCAAAGGGTGGTGAATCTCTGGAATTCTCTGCCCGTTGAAGTGGTGGAGGCTACCTCGCTAAATATTTTTAAGACGCGGGTTGATGGGTTTTTGATGAGAGGGGATTAAGGGTTATGGGGAGAGGGCGGGAATGTGGAACTGAGCCACGACAGATTAGCCATGATCTTATTGAATGGCGGGGCAGGCTCGAAGGGCTAGATGGCCTACTCCTGCTCCCATTTCTTATGTTCTTATGTTCTTAAGTGGCCTTCCCACTGCCTGCCACCCAACTGTCTGCTATCTGTTAGAAAGCACACCCACTTTTGTCTTGGCCAATCAAGTGTCACATCTCATCTGGTTGAAACTTTTTGACCTGCAGGAGGAGTTCAGAGGTGAGTGGGTGGGGGAGTCCAGGAGAACATCCCGGTCAGCCCTTGGACAGGAAATACGACGGGGTGAGGTGCCTCCATTACTGGCTCCCTTTCAAGATCGGGCTCCCTGCTCAATGCGCTTTGCTCCCTGCCTGGCTTTGCCATCTCCCTCTTTCCTTAACTCCGCGGGCCTCCTCTCCCAGCCCCACCACAAGACCCCTCCTTGGTCCTGTGAGATATTGACTGATGGAACTGCTTGTAGCCCCAGCAATGGCACTGCTCCCGATACTGCTACTGGGTCTACAGAGTGATTGGCCAGTCCAGCTCTCTCAGATAGGATTTCCCTCTGGGCCATTAAGTGATTGTGGGGAAACCAGCATTGATGGGGTGACAGGATGGAAACCCCAAGGTCAGAAAAATCTTGCCCATGGAATCACATAATCATATAGAGGATATTCAGTCCATTGTGTCTGTATCAGTTCTTTAGAAGTCGTCCAATTGGTTCTATTCCCTTGCTCTTCCTCATAGCACTGCAAATGTTTCGTTTCCCAGTAGCTATTCTAATTCCTTTTTTAAAGTCATTACTGAATTTACTTCAACTGCCCTTTTGGGCAGTATAATCAAGATCATAACAACTCACTGCATAAAAAGTTTTGTCCTTAACTCCTCTCTGCTTCTTTAGCAAATAACTTAAACTTGTATCTTTTGGTTACTGACCCTCCTGCTAGTGGAAACAATGCTTACTTATTTACTCGATTAAAAGCCTTTCACAATTTGAAAAAGATCTCTACTTAATTGTCCCATCACTGACACTGTCCTAAAGAAAACATTCTCAGCTTCTCGAGCCTCTTCTGCACTTATTTCAGCAATTGTGTGATTCTGGAAAATCTCTGCAAACTCCCCAAGGCATTGATATTCTTTTAAAGTGTCGTCAATAACTGAATAGAATCTCCCATTGATAGCTAAACACATGGATGTGAAAAGGTTTATGATAAACAGAAGCATAACGAAGGAAGTTATTTATAAAGACAAAGACCCCATTTTTTTTTAGAAAATGGACAGCACAGTGGCATAGTGGTTAGAACTGCTGCCTCACAGCGCCAGAGACCTAGGTTCGATTCCTGGCTCAGATAATGGTCTGTGTGGAGTTTGCATATTCTCCCCGTGTCTGCATGGGTTTCTTCCGGGTGCTCTGGTTTCCCCCCACAGTCCAAAAATGTGCGGGTTAGGTGGATTGGCCATGCTAAATTGCCCCTTAGTGTCAGGGGAACTAGATAGGGTAAATGCATGGGGCTATGGGGATAGGGTCTGAGGTGGGATTGTGGTTGGTGTGGCCTCGATGGGCCAAATGGCCTCCTTCTGTGCTGTAGGATTCTATGAAAACAGCCTTATCATCTTCTCCTATCACCTTCAAAGACTTGTGTATATATACCCCCAGAAATCTCTGTGGCCAAACCCCCCTACTTGTACCATTTATTGTCAGGAATTGGTTAACTACAACCTTCTGCTTTATACCTAATTTGTTTTGTTAATTTTTTAATTAAACTAACTGGGATGTATAAGGGGGTTACAGGTGGCACTGAGTGTTGGAAATGTGTATATGGAATTGAGTCAGAAAATAAAGGGAGTTTATGAAGAAGCAGGACTTGTGTTTTCTTTACTGGACTGCAACCAAGAAGCTCAAACATTTATTGCCTCTCCCCATTTTTCTTTCTAAAATACACCCCTTCATATTTGAGTGAGTCTCATGGAATTTAAGACCCACATTAGACAGGAATTTTGTTATTTGTTCTGTTTCTGGAATATGAAAGTTGCTGCTTATTGGTGCAAGGTCCACTGACAAAGAAGATAATGTCCTACTAAGAAATACTTCCATAATCTGAGTCCCTGCTGAATATTTTTTGTCTTGCAGGATATTTGGAAAGGGACAGAGACCCATTCCTCATTATGTATTTAAAGTAACTTTGTTTGCGATAATGAATACAGAATAATTCAACTGACCTTGAATCTGATGTAATTATAAGGTTTCCCTGAATAACTTCAATTGTATGCTGCTTTATTAGAATTAGAGACCAGCAGGCTTCAAGTATATTCCCATTCATTGGAGTAAATATCTAGTGTGCAAAATAAAGCAATGCTGAGAAGTTCAGCTGTGATTTTCCATCAAGGTGTTACTGGAAAGACCTTTGTGCAGTTAATGTCATTTTTAAAGTAAAAAAACCTTACCAAACTTTCTTAATAAAATATTGGAATTCTCACACTTCGTGAAAAATAATTTGAGCCCACGGGCATGGTACTGCTGACAATTAAAGTTTTCACTCACTCATGGGAGTAGTGTGTATTCACAAAAGAGAACCAAAGATAGATCACGCTGGGAGGCAAGAGAAGCTATATGAAGGGTGCTGCAAATGGTGGATGATGTAAATTTCTTATAGGCAGGCAACCATTGTGAGTTCTCACAATTGCTCAAATTACCCATGATATGCATAAAAGATAGCAAGTGATGGGTGAGGGGGAGATTAAGAAAAATCTGGAAAAGGGAAATGAAAAAGTTGAACGATTTGAGACATCTATTTATGTCAACCTTCCAGTGATTCTCTGCAAAGCAATAAAAATAAAAGGTGCTATAGATAAAAAGTAAAACAGAAAATAATTTATCACATAAGGAGTGATAAATGACAACTTATTTGTTTACTTACAAAATTCTCTGTAAATCATGTATCACAAAATATTCTCTTAACGTAGGAATTTGTTCTCCAAATGTATCATCACAGTACACTTTTGCATTATCAGACTAATCACTATTAAATTAAGTAGTGCATGGAAGTGAGATCAAGCCATTTATTATTTAATACAGTTCTTTATTCATAGCTTACAGGTAGTAAGCAGCATGCTTTCATTGCTAGGCCGAAGCTGTAAATCAAAGAGGCAGGGTTTATGGGATGTGTCAATTACTCTTCTTTGTTCAATTAGTAATGAGGCTTAATATCTGCTGCTCAGGCAGCTGGATGGAAGGAAAGCCCCTTAGGTAAAATTAAAAGTACTAAAGGCTCCAGGGAAAGCCATACTTTAAGGGAAAAAGAAGACAATCTCCATATTAAATTGACTTCTGCATTTCACAAGCATCATGTGCCTTTATATATACCTACAAATACCTCTCTCCTTGAATGATAGATATATTCAAAGAGCCACTATTCACTGTTGTTGGAAAGATAGATACCTGTTGTCATAAGTGCCCTCAGAGCATAGGCATTTGTGATTCTTAGGGGATAAAATCCAGTTGTGAAGTAAGGAAATATTCTAACATGCATTTTCCTGCCAGTAATTTTCACCTTTATCATATTTCATATGGACATATGTAAATTGACAAGCAGGATAAGACCATCAAGCCTGCCCCACATGGCTAAACACTTCCTTCAACTCATCCCTTGGTCATGCCATCCAGGTCTTTCTCCATGAACAACCAACAGGAGAGAAAACTCAACAGTGAGACCAAACAATAAGTATTTCTTGTACTCACCCATTTTATGGGGCAGTAGAGCTCTTCTCTGATGCTCTCTATAACCTATTCAGAATGATAATGGATATGGTACACACCAAAGACAGGCAGATTCAAGTAAGAAGCAGCTCAAAGTTTGCGTTTGATTATAGAATCCAACTGCACACATGCTCAAATAATCGGGTCAAAAGAAATTCTGACAAAACAGGAAAACAGGCAGCCAATGTTGTTAATTTAGAAGCCAACACATTCAAAGAAAAGTAAACTTTTACTTTTGTCAGGTTTGACAGTCCTAAACTATATCTGTGTTCAAAAAGGTCATGCAACCATTTTGAGCACCTGCAAATCAGAGCTTAGTGACTTGATTAGTCAAGATCAGCTGCCAAAAGATTCAACGGTGCCCTCATCTGTACGTAAAGATTGCAATGAATCTAGCTCATGATTAAGGAAATTTATCCAGTGAGTAACTCAGCTCTTCAGATTAAGAAGGTGCCAGGTACAATTGCTATTCAGATGGGATGGCATAGGTACTAACTTGCCATGGACCCTACTGAAAGAATCACGTATACAGAAATTTGAGTTTGCCTGTGCTCTTTATGTCCAACAGCTGACCATAGCCATTATTCATGTATAAATAATGGCTAAGTGAGAAACATGCATCTTTGGATCTGTACCCATCAAGAAGTGAATATCTTCAGGAGAGAAAGAATAACATTGCTAAGAAATAAAAAATACGCTGCAAAGTATTTTGCAAGGCATTTTGTCATCTCGGTTTTTGCTTGAACCTGAGGACTGCATAATCACAGCATTAAAATACATCACACTGTTAATTAAATTAACTTTCGGTGTTTCTTTCTAAAAGCTTAACACTGCAATAGACAACATCAATTTAGAGTACATTGCCTACTAGCTTTAACAGCTTTAATGCCATTTTAAAACTCATAATAGTGGTTACAGCAATACAAAGTGATGTTTCAAAGCTAGTCTTCTCCAAGTCTCTGTTACGATCTGTCATCATTACCATTGTCTTGCGTGCATGAACAATCCAGTAGTATTGTGTTTTGAGCACGCAGTGATTGAAAGCAAACTAATCTAGCAAATATTTATCCTGTAATCAACATCACTTAAAAAATTCTGATCATTATCACATTGCTGGCAGTGGAAGTTTACTGTGTGCAAACTGACTGCAGCATTTTCTGGACGATAACAGGATTACACTCTGCCATAGAGAGGTTTGGGTCAATCAGTTGGTCGGTTCTTCCTTCCTTTACTTTCAGACGCCTAACAGCAACATCACCAACACCTTTCCAAAGGCAGCATGTTCTGATTCTTAGTATGCAGTAAGCAGGAGGGCACATCTTGTGGCACAGTGGCACACTTGTGGCACAGTACCTCCCTCTGAGCCAGAAGCTCTGGGTTCAAATTCCACTCCAAGACCTGGTGACTATGGAAGGTATGTTCAAAACATGGCCAAACAAATTGTGTATTAACTTGTAAATCCTTCCAACATACGTCTGTAATAAACGGTAAGAGAGAGGGAGATTCTTGGTTAGGCACTTGCAGAAGGCAACATCAAACCACTGCAGTACCTTGCCAAGAATTACCATACACCAACATGTGGGCATGTCTCTCTTTGGGCATGGTGCATGAAGAGGGAGAGAAAGTAGGAGTGCTCCTGCATCTCTACATTAAATTCACAGGCTAATGTAGACCACCACTTGCTCCCCTCCTTGCCTGGACTCTACTGTCTGAATCAGCTTCCAAAATTGCCAATCAGCACCATGATTTTAGCACATTTACCAATTTTAGCATACTGCTTCTGTGACTGTGGCAGTCATAGCTTGCTGGTAATAAAACAAATGAGACCAGAAGACCAGCTTTATATGGTATTGCTACCAGTTCTGTTAGACATATGCAATGTGTACAGCACCAGGGTGATTTCTAAGTCTTAATTTTTAGAAGAAAATCATATAAAATGTTTCTTGATTCATTTTAAGAGAAAGGAAAACACTTTGAATCAAAAATACTCCCCACAGAATTCTATTTCATGAGGATCATTATATAAACTTCTATTAATGTTTAAACCAATTTAAAATAATGCAATGTAAGCATAGCTCAAACTTGTCCCTCATTTCTTTTTTCATTTCCACAACTGTATAGCAGTGCTATTTATAAAAATATGCCAAACCTTTAGGTCTTCATATGCATTTGAAATTAAATCCCCAATGATCTTAAAATAGCAAAGAATTCCACAAGTCTCTATTGTTCCCTACTATCTAAAGTCAAGTCATAACTAATTGACAAGCTGCATGATTAGCAACACTTTGATTTTTTCCCAGTTTAGAGACCAATACATGTCATAGTCTCATGGTGGGCAATTTCTTCAAAAAAGAAATTTGTTGAATAAAATTTTAAATGACAACAACGGAAAAGCCACGGTTGGCTGGTGTGGGATATGTGTGCACACACTTGTGCATCCTCTTTTGAGGGTGGAGATGAGACAGTGTCAGTAAATGGCATTTGTGCCATTTGGCACGCTGTGCCTGACCAAGCCTCTCGAAACAGAAAAAAGATGGATCCCAATATTGATATCTATCACCCTGACAATTATTTTTAAAAGCCATATGACATTTAATACAAAAGAAAATATTGCATGATATAGATTAGAGGCAAGGCCCAAATCATTTCATTATAGTTAATTTTTCTGAACTGCACATTAAGTTAAACCTGAGAGTCTCTTAAGGCCCTGCAGACATAATATATTAAAGAAACTGCAAATGGCTCTCCAGAGTTGCAACGCATTTCAAAGCAGACAAATTGATGTACAACTGAACAAGATTCATTTGAAATCCATTTGAAGCTGTTATGTTCAAATGAGGAAGAAATTTTAAAAATAAATATATTTCATATGAACTAGCCATCCAATCTCTGCAGCATAATTTAGGAAAAGTTGCTGAGGAGATATACTACATTTTAGATCAGGTGAGAAAAAGTATGCACAAGTTTCCTATGTTGCTTTTGCATTGCCTCCAGTGAGCACAAGGAAGCTTGCAAAAGGAGTATGTGGCACACTGAAACGTGAAATGGAAGCGAGCAAAGTTACAACATGGTGAGAAAGAAATTAAGGAGTTCTAAATAAAATTTGTTTGGATCGCAAGTTTCTGCCCTCACTTGATCAGCAAAACATTGTTTGCTATTTTTGTTGTTAAATAATCCTAAATAGAAAAATTTCTTGATTCACAGTAAAATCAGGCAAGAAATGGATCAGGAAGAATGTATGTTAATGAATGGTGACAAAAGTGCCTTTTGGGACATCCTTCTTTCATATTAACTGAGATTCCATTTTACCTTGATGGTATGACTAGTGCCTTTGTCACATCAAATACTTTGCAGCAAAAATAATGTACCTGAATTTGAAATATTATGATTAATCCTTAATGGTCTATGCATATATCTCTAAGTTTTGTCTCCTTGTCAAGATCAAACAAAATGAAGCATAAAATACGTTTGTCAATAGACCACAGATGATAGTTGGGAAATTTGATCGAGCTAAAAGCATGCATTCACCATTTTATCACCAATACCAATCTGCATCAATTATTTAAAGTGCACTTAAAACTAAGAAGCTAACTAGTTAAGTCTATCTTAACAATGAAATTCCTTTCTTTAGATTCAATTGTTTATAAAGATGCCTTTTCAATTTTAACTTTTCATTTTATTCACAATATTCATCCTTAGATTTTGTACAGTAGGTGGTTCGATATTATCTTAGAAATTCAGTATGCAAAAAAGCCTTTAAATAGTTCTTGCCTACAGTACATTAATCTTGAAGTACTGTTTTAAGACTTATAATAACCAGGCAGAAAGATTTTAGCCCAATAAAAATGGCAGTCAAATGACCTTTTTCTGCTCTGTAGACCATGGATGAATTGAATGCTTAAATAAATGAACGGACAGATTAAAAGATAAATGAATCAGTTGAGAAACAATAAAATGGCTCCTTGGTATCTTTTAGACAACTAAAACTAACTGCTCTTTTAGAGAAGCACCATCTCGTTGAGCTGGCCTAAGTAGGCTATATATCAACATCTATAGAGTACCTCCCTTAAAAAGATATATCTGGCTTTCTCTGGCCTGCATTAAGTGACTAATGCAATAATTCACATCTATCAAAATTCAGATCTAAATCAGAATCCAATTCCAGATAAATGCAACTTTGGACACCATATCTACGAAACTATTCTTCTCCGTATTTACAGATACTACCAAATCGGAGATGCTGGAAAAAAATGGAGCAATTGTGCACAATCTAAAAAAAATCTTCACGATCAGGAACGTCCTTTCTTACAGTCTGTCATAACCACCAAACACTAAGAGGAAATATATGTTTTAATTACCCTATGAATAGTGACTTGGCAATGCTAAACTCAGTGCTAACATTTTAGCACAATTACCCCTTGGACTACATTTAAAGTCAGCATAAAATCTTAGTTTAAGTGCTGTCAAGAAAATCTACTAAATATATTGTATCTCAGTATATTTTTTCTATTCATGCTATTCTCCCAGACGCAATTTAAATCTGCTTCAATTCTGCCTCAACAATAAGTCATAAACTCAAACTCAGAGCTATTTGAATTTTCCCATACTTTAGTGCTATCAAAGTTCCCCTCCAATTCACACTCCAGCCTGCATAGAGTACATATAATATATATATTGTTGCTGTACCTTCAGGGCCGCTGGATAAAAATTCTGGAACTCCCTATCTGACAGCATTGTAGGAGTGCCTTCATCATTTGAAGTTCAAGGAGAAGGAACCCCACCGACATCTCCAGGGCTTCCAGGGATGGGCAATAATTGTTGGCCTTGTTAACAATGCTCATATCCCCAGAATGATTTTGCTTTTAATTTATTGATTTCTGGGAGGTTTTCTGCCAAGGATTTGTTAAAGCTATCCAAACACATTGTTACACAAGGCTCCTATATGTATAGTAGAAAGGACAAAGTTTCATTCCATCGTTCTAGGCTAGTTTTGAATCAGAAAACCAGAGGAGAAATGAAATATGCTGTCACATTTCACATTATTTTTCAGTCTGGCATGAAAGGAAATCCACCATGGTTCTTAAGAGTCTCCAAGCTATTGAAAATCCAGTCAAGTTGACAATTGTTGCCCCATATGGTGTCCACACTACACTGCACTTTAGACAAATCAGAATGTTTAGGCACAGCATGATAAGAGAAAAGACATGAACCACCCAGGGTGTGCAGAGGTACTTCTAGCTTTTAATTAGATGAAGTAACAGAGTTCATCAGCATGTGACAATAGATAGGATTACTTTAGCTGTTAAGGCAAGTTATCAGGTGCCAACTAGCTAGAAATGCAGCCTCCATGACAGATCTAAACTGCCAAGTCCTAAATGCAATGGAACAGTGTTGCCTGACTCAGATACTGGATTATCAATTCTGAACAGTAGAAAACTTTCATAGATATGTCAACTTGGAATGAAATCGACCTCAAAGAAACCTCATTTACCTCTTTTCTCCTCTCACTCCACGAAGGATAATCACTAGACAGCAGATCAACACAATTTTCAACTCTTGCTAAGTGAACAGATGATACCAGAGATGTTGCACAAACAGCAGAACACCACTCTATATATCCATTCTACTTACTACCATTCATTAGTAACAAACAAAAATAGATCCCATGTTAAAAAATGAAAATCCATCCATACAGTGAGACATAATTGTGTTCACTAGGTTAGGATGGATTGTAAAGGCTGCACTTACTCAGGCTACAATAGCAAGAACAAATGAGAATTGGCAATTATTTCTTATACGTTGTGCTCAGTTTGCTTCAGTTTGGTTCCAACTATGATGTTTGAGTTCTACCCATTTCAAATGGATATTAATTTGAAATTTAGAAGTTTAAACAAAAATAGGACTGAATACAATATAATAAAGATACAAAATCAACCTATACTGACCATTATTTATTCTTATTAATGATATTTCCTACCATGTTTTAAGCTGGTTTGGAGATTTCGGAAATGTTGAAAACATCTGCTCCTTACTAAAATGTTTTGTTTCACAAACATCAGCTAGTGAAAGTTTAAACAGTTTTATTATTTCAGCCCCTTTTAAGATGATAGGTAATATTGTTAAGATCTACAACAAGCACAGGTTACAAGGGGACAATTCATACATTCTTTTTCTAGTTACCTGCTAGAGGCCCAGAACTATAATACAGCTGTTTTGCTAGGATTTGCCTGCGGGCCAGTTTGAACATAGGCTTATATATCAATCTCGTCTTTAAGCAACAGTACATTTTGCAAAATGTGACCTTTATTAATATGATCTGGATTCAGTAAAGGCTATTGGTTCACTATATATAGCTAGACTGTCCAAATTCTTAAAAAAAAACCTTATTATTCTGTTACAGCATGGAAGTAAGTTAAAAATTATAACCTGTATTATTAAACTTTTCAAATTCATATTCACTAGAATTAAGATTTATAACTCCAGCACTATTTTTTCAAGAAAAAGGAGTAGAAGAGGCTGATGTTCCAAAATGAGTCATTCCAAGATGAGTGCTTGGTGCCATTAGTATTTAAACAAAGCACAAAAAAGTAAATTTACTCTGTTAACCATTCTATTGTACATATTTGTACAGTCAAAGAATCATAGAATCGACAGTGCTGAAGAAGGCCATTTGGCCAATCAAGGCTGCAGCGATCACAATACCACCCAGATCCCATCCCTGTAACCCCACATATTTACAATCCTAATGCCCCTTACACAAAGGTGCAATTTATTATGGCCAATCCACCTAACCTGCACATCTTTGGAGTTGTCTTCTTGTATATGGCATTATTTAGAAACAAGCTAAACCAGCACACCTGATTAAAGCCATCCATTCACAGATACAAGGAAGAATGGAGAATACAAGCTGCAGGCAATGCTACTTGTTGATAGCTATGATTAGACTGAGGAGGAGGGCCTGTTGATGATTGGCACAGCTCCAGGAAGACCATTGCCCTGAGGAGCAAGAGCTACCAGGGCCCAAGGAAGTCCCGCTTGCTCACAAATAGGGACAAAGTTCACAGATGTTGACAAAACCAAATGTCTACAGAAGACACAGTTCATACATGGAGATGAGTGAAAGAGAGCGCCACAAGTGCCTATGCTTGTCTAGGTATGTGGTAGCTCATATTTGCCACCTTCTCCTCGAGGAACTCATGGCACAAGGAGTTGGAGGGCATCCCATGTCAATTGCTTTGAGGGTAACAGCCGCGCTTAAATATTTAAACAGCCAGCAGTTCCTTCCAGGGCTCTTGCTCCTCAGGGCAATGGCTTTTCTGGAGCTGTGCCAACAATGACAAGCCCTTCGCCTATTTCTAATCACAGTTATCAACAGATTGTATTGCCTGCAGCCTGCGTTCTCCATTCCTCGTTGTATCTGTGAACGGATGTAATTGAGCAGTCATTGGTAGTTCCCGTTGAATGGTGTCTTGCTATTTTCAAGGCTGGAATCCAGTTCCAAGCTCTTGATATGCCCTCTATCTGTACGGGGCTGATTGTGGACAAGTCGCCAGGACCGGATGGAATGCATCCGAGGGTTCTGAAAGAAATGGCGGAGGTTATAGTGGATGCCTTGGTGGTTATTTTCCAGACGTCGCTGGATTCCGGGGAAGTGCCGGAAGATTGGAAAACGGCTAATGTTACGCCGTTGTTTAAGAAGGGTGCCAGGCAAAAGGCGGGGAATTATAGGCCGGTTAGTTTAACGTCTGTGGTAGGTAAAATGTTAGAATCCGTCATTAAGGAGGAAATTGCGAGGCATCTTGAAGGGAATTGCTTGATAGGGCAGACGCAACACGGTTTCATTAAAGGGAAGTCGTGTCTGACAAATTTACTTGAGTTCTATGAGGATGTGTCTAGGGCAGTGGATAGAGGAGAGCCGGTGGATGTGGTCTTTCTGGATTTTCAGAAGGCGTTTGACAAGGTACCTCACAAGAGGTTATTGCAGAAGGTCAGGGGACATGGAGTTGGGGGTAGGGTGTTAGCGTGGACAGAGGATTGGTTGTCAAATAGGAGGCAGAGAGTGGGGGTCAATGGGTGCTATTCGGATTGGCGGTTGGTGACTAGTGGAGTGCCCCAGGGGTCGGTGCTGGGGCCTCAGCTATTTACCATTTATATAGATGATCTGGAGGAGGGAACCGAGTGCAGGGTGTCGAAATTTGCTGATGACACCAAGATTGGGGGAAAGGCAAATTGTGCAGAGGGTGTGGAGAGTCTGCAGAAGGATCTAGATAGGCTGGGCGAATGGGCCAGGAAATGGCAAATGGAATTTAATGTTGGCAAGTGCGAGGTGGTCCACTTTGGTAGGAAGAATGGTAGGAAGGACTATTACTTACGTGGCGAAAAACTGCAGCAGGCGACGGTGCAGAGGGACCTTGGGGTCCTTGTGCATGAGTCGCAAAAACCCAGCTTGCAGGTGCAGCAGGTGGTCAGGAAGGCGAATGGGATGCTGGCCTTCATAGCGAGGGGGATTGAATATAAAAGTAGGGAGGTCTTGCTGCAGCTGTATAGGGCATTGGTGAGGCCGCAGCTGGAGTACTGTGTGCAGTTTTGGGCGCCGCACCTGCGCAAGGATATTTTGGCCTTGGACGGAGTGCAGAGGAGGTTTACTAGGCTGATACCGGAGTTGAGGGGATTGAGCTATGAGGAGAGGCTGAATAAACTAGGCTTGTACTCGTTAGAGTTTAGAAGAATGAGGGGAGATCTCATTGAGACATATAAGATGATGAATGGGATGGATAGGATAGAGGTGGAGAGACTCTTCCCGCTCAAAAAAGACAGTAGGACTAGGGGTCACAGCCTCAAGATAAAGGGGAGGCGGTTTAGAACGGAGTTGAGGAAGAACTTCTTCACTCAAAGGGTGGTGAATCTCTGGAATTCTCTGCCCGTTGAAGTGGTGGAGGCTGCCTCGCTAAATATTTTTAAGAAGCGGGTTGATGGGTTCTTGATAAGAGAGGGGATTAAGGGTTATGGGGAGAGGGCGGGAAAGTGGAACTGAGCCACGACAGATCAGCCATGATCTTATTGAATGGTGGGGCAGGCTCGAAGGGCTAGATGGCCTACTCCTGCTCCTATTTCTTATGTTCTTATGGCAACCGCAGGCCATGCCTCGCTGACTGATTACATCCTGTAGTTAAATGAACATCCCCCTCAGACATGGCTGTGCATTCACGATGAGGGTCTTCATGAGGTTCAACATAGCCATGTGCTATAACTCTCAAGTCAGATTATTGTCAGTCTTCCTCCAGCAGCCTAGACAATAACTATCAATATCCAATTCTTGTACTTATATCATGACTGTAAGCATGGGGCATTATAAGTCATAACCATTACATTGGGAACACTGAGGCTTGTAATGCAGAATTTTACAGCCTTGCTCATCCCAAAACTGTAAGACTGCACCCAAGGTCAATGGATCTTTCCATGGTCCGCCCCTTGCCTGCTCTGATTCCCATGGCTGGCAAGCCGGTAAAATTACGGTCGTAGAGTCCATTTACCTAGTGTGCAGTAACCATGGCCTTTGGTTGTTTGATCCTCCATCTCATTTCACATGCCTCTGTAAGGATCACTAAGACCAACTGCATGAAATCACTAAACCTTAATGGATTCCCACCTGAATGTGCACCATTAGCAAAGCAGCAGGGCTTGTTCAATGTGCATTAAATTCTTGAGTTCAGCATTCAGCTGAGCCATGCTCTCCATGGTTTGAGCAGGAAATTAATAGGGTTCCCTGATTGTGGAACTGATTCACTTCAGATCAGCCATGATCTTATTGAATGGCGGCGCAGGCTCAAAGGACTAGATGGCCTACTCCTGCTCCTATTTCTTATGTTCTTATGTTCTTCTATCAGCCCAAAAAATGATTGTGAACTTCTCTTACATTCCCTGAGACCTCTCCCACATCAATATTTTCAAGCTTGGTTGTTCCAGCTACATCATTCAACAGAGATTGCAAACATGATGCCCATTACTTTTGTAAGTGGGACCAGCTTCTAATCTTCTCCATCACCTACCAGGTTCCTCCCAAAAATCTCCATCATCACTGCCTCCTAATTCCCATTCCTCTTGGAACTATCCAGTCTCCTTGTTATCCTTGACCCATCACTGTACATATCAATATTCCTGTTGTCCCCCCGTACCCTTCAATGTTGGTGTCGCCATGTCATTTGTCAACGTGAACCTGCCCCTTCTCGAGGCCACACTTATTTTGCCTCCTTGATGAGATCATCCATGATATTTCATAGACCAACACACAGAATACAGATACCTCTTCTGAATGTTACTGTGCCCTCTGACTTGAACACCCACGACCAAAAGCCTCAGTTGACTTATTATGCTCTGTATACTGTTTTGTACGTGACCATAATTGCACAGAGAGGCCTCCCCCTCCCTAAGACAAGTGTCATGCAGAGCCCTCTAACATGGCCTATACTGCCCTAGAATAGTCTCTGAAATATACAGTTGCCTTCAGCCACAGGGCAGTCACTGAACCTTCCCTCGAAGATCTTTTAACTTCAGTTCTCAGACAGTCTTTCATTCTTCCATTCTGTCCCTTGACTCCACACTTGTCTCAGTCTCAGTCCTCCCCTCTTAGTTTTTCGCACTCCCGCTTCAATGATTCTATAATTCTATGTTCAAAAAGTAAGTTTTTCCACCAGGGGGAGGGGGCGGTGCATTAGATTGCTGGAAAGCCAGCAACTGACAGTTGAGGGTGCAATCATAGAATCCCTACAAAGCAGGAAGAGGCCATTCGGCCCATCGAGTTTGCACATACAACGATCCCATCCAGGCTCTATCCCTGTAACCTCACATATTTACCCCACAAATCTCTCTGTCACTAAGCAGAAATTCACCTAACTTACACATCTTTGGAGTGTGGGAAGAAACTGGAGCACCCGGAAGAAACCCATATAGACACAGGAAGAACGTGCAAACTCCACACACACAGGCTGGAATTGAACCCGGGCCCCTGGCACTATGAGGTAGCAGTGCTAACCACTGTGCCACTCACTTGTAGCACGCCCAATCACCTCCAGCCCCTGCATATCGTCCGATACCGCTCTTGCGATCACTGGCCTTCCTGGCTGATTGCCCCTCTTCTCCCCCCCACCCACACCCCCTCCCCCTCCATCAGTACCAAGGGGCACTGATCTATGGGGGGCCTCAGTGGCCTCCTGTACTATAGGCAAAGCCATCCTGACATGTCTCCATTGATGGCACCGTTCGTAAACCTCAATGGCGAGGAACTTTACTGGTGAGGCTGCTAAGGGAAGTGAGCCTGAATAACTGCATCCCAGACTCGCTAATAACATTTAAATTCTATTTAAGTATGCTTCATCAATGACTTTCCTTCCATCATCAGGTCAGAAGTGGAGATGTTCGCTGAAAATTTCATAATGTTCAGCACCATTCACAACTTCTCAGATATTGAAACAGTCCATCTCCAAATGCTGTAAGGCCTGAACAATATCCAGGCTTGGGCTGATAAATGGCAAATAACATTTGTGCCACACAAGTGCCAGATAATAACCATCTCCAACGGGAGAGGATCCAATCATCACCCTATGACATTCAGTGGCGTGACGTTGCTGAATTCCCAATACCATCCAGCGACATTGACCAGAAACTGAACTGCACTCGTCATATAAATACTGTGGTTATAAGAACAGGTTACAGGCTGGAAATCCTGTGGCAAGTAACTTACCTCCTGACTCCCCAAAGTCTGTCCACCATCTACAAGGCCCAAGTCGTAATTGGGATACCTGGAAGAGTGCAGCTCCAATCCCGCTCAAGAAGCTTGATACTACCCAGAATAAAGCAGCTCACTTGATTGGCACTCCATCCACAAACATTAATTTCTTCCACCACTGATACACAATAGCAGTTGTGTGTACCATCCAAAAGATGCACTGCAGGAATTCCCAAAGGCTGCTTAGACAATGACTGCCAAACCCATGAGCACTACCATCTAGGAGGACATGGGTAGCAGGCACTTGGGAACATCACCACCTGAAAGTTCCTCTCCAAGCCATTCATCATCCTAATTTGGAAATATATCACTGTTTCTTCACCATGTGGATGAATACTGGAATTCCTTCCCTAACAGCCCTATCTGCCTATACCACATGGATTGCAGTGGTTCAAGGCGGCAATACACCACCAACTTCTCAAGGGCAATTAGGGATGGACAATTAATGCTGGCCTAGCCACTGAAGCCCACATCCCTTGAATGAATAAAAAACGTTACAGTAATTGTCAGCAAAAATTGTGCTGGGGTTGAATTCTTCCAACCACTGGGCTCTCCTGAAGATGGCAGTGGAGTTACCATGTCCTCCAGGATGCACCACGGTTGTAAAAATCATTTAGATACTGCTGCTGAAAGGATAGAGGTGTACTACTGTATTCTGCTTTGCAATACATGTACTGCAATCACAAAAAATTAAACAAGCATTATTCTCATGAACATGTTCTTTCTGAAGGCCTTTTCACAAGCAGTAAAGTATGCATGTGGCTTTCTCTGACTTCACTCTGAAAAATGTTTTATCTCATTGCTTCTTCTTAAACTCACGATCTAAATGCCCAGGGCATTAGGATCTGTGAATAGTGGCTGCCTCAGGTAGGCTCTGTTGCTATCTGCTATTAGCTACTGCCATCTCATCTTGGAAAGACTCTGTAGAAAGATATTACATAGTAATTTCCCACTGGAATGCCTTATAAGAGAGATAAGATGCCAATACATTGTCTGTCATTGTTCTGTTTTATAATGTATATACCCCTCTGCTCACCGAAAGATAGACTGAAAAAGACAAAAAAAAGAGATAAAAGACTAACTTAATTCAAATCATCTTTTTCCCAACAGTGTGAAACAGCATGCTTCTGTTCACCACTTTTTACCCAACAGCCTGCTTTGAGAATTCAGCATGATAAGAGTCATGCTGAACAGTTTGCAAACTAGCACTTGCATGGTACGGTGGATAACTGTGCCAATACAACACTGTCAACCCACATGTCACTTAAAAAATAAATCAAAATCACTGACTATACAAGGATATTATATATGTCGATTGATTTATTTTGGAAATGTGAATAAGAAAAATACACCAATTGCAACTACGAAAACTAAATGGAAAAATATGTTGTAATTGAAACTAAGTTTATGTTTGGCTTGTATTTGTCCCTCTCCTGTGGTAGTTTCCAAACCAATTAAGTTCTGAAAGGGTTAAAGGTTTTGTAAATCAATACGTCTACTAGAGTGGGTTTATAGTTCTGTGGGAAATTTGTACACACTATAAAACATTCTCTCCCTTTAGAGAAATCACAATTAATCTGTCACAGCCTAGCAAGCCTGCTTCATTAGTCAGCAGAGATAAGAATCATCAGCTAGTCTGTATGATTTGTCTAATTAGCTGCAGTTCATTTGTCATTTTCATTTTCTTCGCGCGACGCACAGCTGAATAATCGTTGCCTTCATCAATTGCTGAACAATGCGCCCCTTTCAAGTTATCACCGTCAATGTTGTCACTTTATCCATTATAAAATTTGGGTTTCATTTAACCAGTAATTAAACATTACAGCCTGTTCACTATTACAACAGAGGATAAGGAAGTTACTAATTACATAAGAAATGAGCCAACATTTATCTCTATTCTTTTTTTTAAGCTTGATTCTTTGATTTTTTTTGTCTGTCTGAGCATACCATTTCCCTTTTAAACAAGTGAGCATTTTCATTCTCTGTATCTGGTAACAGTCATGAGAATAGGACTGCTATGGACAATACTACATTTGAGTTGATTATTTAACTGCTCCTTGAGTCAACTAGCCAATTTATCGATCCATTAATAAAATGTCTTCACACAAAATAAGTTTTCTTTTTAGGTATTAATGCATCACAAACTGATGGTTATTCAGCCGCTCACAAACTGTTAGCTTCCTCACCAAAAGAAAGTGTGATACATTGTATTTTCACACTCATTAGGGCCACGTGAAAATGTCCCTGGACTACAACTAGCCCAAAATAACCAAATTCACTTGGTGTTTCCTTCTCCAGCTGCTATGAATGACTGATACTGATGTGGTATTATAGTTGGGGACACAGAGGAACATAGGTTGCCCCTGTACAATTTGTTTGTCTACAGTGTATAAAGTACAAATGTTTATTTTAATTTACGGATAAGATATGGACATCGCTGTCTAGACTAGCATTTATTGCCCATCCTTAATTGCCCTTGAGAGGGAGATGGTAAGCTGCCTTCTTGAACTGCTGCAGTCCATGTGGTGTTGAAACACACACACTGCTGTTAGAGAAGGAGTTTCAGGATTTTGTCCCAGGGACAGTGAAGGAACAGTAATATATTTCCAAGTCAGGATAGTGAGTGGCTTGCAGGGGAACTTCCAGGTAGTGGTGTTTCCATGTGTCTGATGCCTTTGTAATTCTAGATGGTAGCGGTCGTAGGTTCAAAGGTGCTGTTTAAGAAGCCTTGGTGAATTCCTGTTGTGCATCTTGCAGATTGTATACACTGCTGCCACTGTTCATCGGTGGTGGAGGGAGAGATTGTTTGTTGAAGGGGTGTCAATCAAGTGAGCTGTTCTGTCCTAGCTGGTGTCAAGTGTTGTTGAAGCCACACTTATCTAGGCAAGGGGAGAGTATTCCATCACATTCCTGACTTCAAATGTGGACAGGCTTTGGGGAGTCAGGACGTGAATGATTTGCTGCAAGATTCCTAACTTTTGACATGCTCTTGCTGCCAGTGTTTAGATGGTGAGAACAGTTAAGTTTCTGGTCAATGGTAACCCCCCTGGATGTTGATCATGGAGAAGTCAGCAATGGTAATGCCATTTAAGGTTAAGGAGTGATAGTTAGATTCATTGCCTGGCACTCGTGTGGCATGAATGTTACTTGTCAGCCCAAGCCTGGATATTATCCAGGTCTTGCTGCTTTTTTAAATGAACTGCTTCAGTATCTGAGGAGTCATGAATAGTGCAGAATATTGTGCAGTCATCAACGAACATCCGCACTTCTGATCTTTTGATGGAAGTAAGGTCATTGATGAAGCAACTGAAGATGGTTGGGCCTAGGACTTTACACTGAAGAACTCCTGCAGTGATGTGCTAGAACTGAGAAGATTGACCTCTAACCACCAAAATTATCTTCCTTTGTGCCAAATATGACTCAAACCAGGGCAGGGTTTTTCCCATACTTCCCATTGATTCCAGTTCTGCTAGGGCTCCGTGATATCAAACTGGGTCAAATGTTGATGTCAAGAGTAGTCACTATCAGTTCATGTCTAGAATTCAGCTCTTTTGTTCATGTTTGAACCAAGGCTGTAACAAGGTCAACAACTGAGTAGCCCTGGTGAAACCCAAACTGAATGTCAGTGAGCAGGTTATTGCTAAGCAAGTACTGCTTGATATCACTGTTGATAACCCCTTCCATCATTTTACTGATGATCAAGAGAAGACTGATGGGCAGTAATTAGCCAGGTTGGATATGCCTTTTCTTTGTGTACAGGGCATACCTGAGAAATTTTCGATATTGCTGGGTAGAAGTGTTGTAGCTATACTTGAACAGCTTGGTTAACAGCGAGGCAAGTTTTGAAGCATGAGCCTTCAGTACTGTTGCCAGAATATTGCCAGGGCCCATAGCCTCTTCAGCATAATAGCAAGTAACAGTCAACAAAGGTCGGAATTTTAATCGGCATGCCCACCCTGATTCTGGGGGTGGGCGAGGCTTGGGGAACGGCATTCTCCTTAGGCCTCGGGTGTGGTTGTATCAAGCTTGGCCAGATGCGCCGGTAAAATTCCGCAAAAAGAGTCAGCTCAGATGAAGAGTCATCCAGACACAAAATGTTAGCTCTGTTCTTCTTCCATAGATGCTGTCAGACCTGCTGAGATTTTCTGCTTTTGTTAAAGAATCACATTAAATCACCTGATTGAGAAAAGAGAGACTTGTATTTACAGAGCTCCTTTTACAGGATCTCAAAAATGTCCAGATACGGTGGTTTTGTTGTTTAGCAGCCATTTTGCAAAAGAGGATGAAATAAATCAAAAGTTAATCTGCTTTTTGTTGGCATTGGTGGAGGAAGAAATGTTGGCCAAGACACCAAGAGAGATCCCAAATATTTTTTAATTAGTGCAACAAGTTTATAAACATTCTTCGCCAGAGGGAAAATGGAACCTCTATTTGTATGTCATTGAAAGAGCAGAATTGCAGAATCGGTATCAATTATGTCACATAGTGTTTCCTGAACCTACACCATCTAATTATGAAGTGAGCCTGATACCACTGAGCAAAGCTGACACACAAAGCACAGATGGATCCAAATTGGTAGGGGAAAGAAGAGAAGGTTCAGAAGATACACGCCACACAAACACCCTCTCCGTCACACATAAGAAAATTATGGACAAATAAGAACAAGGGGAAACTGAGTAAGGATAACTGTAAGAAGAGTATTGGATACATTACTGGAAGAATAGACAACTAACTAATGGGGACTGCCAGTGGAAAATGGAGAAAATGTGGTGTTACCACGAAAAAAAATTCAAACTACAGTTCAACAATTACTGCTAAAGGTGGAATGTGAAACCAGTCTGACAGTTAGCAAAATTATTTACTTTATCATTCCTTCTTGGGTCACTGCCAATTGTCAACAAAAAGGGAAAGCCTTTCCCACTCTAATCTGGTGCTTGCGGCTGCTTCACAGCAGCTGACGTGGTGCATACTTCCCACTCAGTGCCTTCTTTCGGCAGCCTAGCAGTTACTGAGAAGACTCCAATGTGCATAGAAATCATTTTGTCTTATCGATGAAAGGTTTTTTTTTCAGACTTGAGCATATCAGAGATCCGTTTGCAACATGAAAATGAATAAACAGCATTTTCATATAGTAGTAGAAATGTGACAACTGTTGTACAAAAAAACATTAATTTTGAGGACGGTCAATTTTGTTTGAACGAATTCCATAAAATGACCTTCATGAAGTGTCAGTATTTCAGCTATTCGACCAGAACTGAAAAGTTCTACACAGAGGAGGGCAAAGTGGAGGGCAGAAGAAAGAGGGTCTGGGTGGGATTGTTGTCAATGCGCTCTTGATGGGCTGAATGGCCTCTTTCTGCACTTTACGGATTCTATGATCAAACATCCACCATAACATAATGCTTTGTGATGTCCATTATCCAACTATTCTTAGGTCAACCCCGCTTTCTTTTGCAGCTAAGTTACAGTGGATGTTTGATCATAGAATCCGTAAAGTGCAGAAAGAGGCCATTTGGTCCATCAAGAGTGCATTGACAATCCCACCCAGACCCTTTCCCCTTAATTTCATTTATTTACGCTGCTAATCTCCCTGACACTAATGGTCAATTTAACATGGCCAATTAACCTAATCTGCACATTTTTGGAGTGTGGGAGGAAACCAGACCACCTAGAGGAAACCCATGCAGACATAGGGAGAATGTGCAAATTCCACACAGACCCGAGTCTGGAATTGAACCCAGGTCCCTGGTGCTGTGAGGCAGCAGCGCTAACCACTGTGCCACCATGACTGCACAAGACAAATGAGCATGACCTACCATGACAATCCATCTCCTGGTAGAGGCAGCTACAACAGCAGCAGTTCTGTATTATCAAAGCAAGGATGTCTGCATTTTTCCACTTCTTGGATCCAGTGTCTATATCAAGCATTCCCAAACAAAATATTCACTAACTGTTGGGTGCATCAGCATAATGGCCATATGATCAGCGCATTGTTGTTGTTGGCTGCTATTCCTCGATTCGAGAATGATGTCTACTCTGGGTCGTGAGTTTCTGTCATAGGTCTTCATGTGACTGAGCAGTACAATTCCTGACCTATAGATCATTTGGCACATAGGGCAGGTCCCGTGAGGTAGTGGGATCCATAGTACAGGAATTGCTTCCTTTTCTTTCTTTCTATGACTCATCATAAAACCATTGGGATTCAGAGCTTGATGGACAAATTGTCATTGTTCTGAGTGATCGGCAGCAAGTGTCTCATGGTCATTATGGTCAACACTGCAGTATTTCAAAGAAAGCTTCAGAATGTCCCTGAAGTGCTTTCTTTGTCTCAACTCTCAAGTGGCAAAAGTTCCAGCGTAAGAGAACAGGATCTGGCGGGGGAGATGATTTTCAGCCAAACACAATGGCTGTAAATCACAATTGATTTTGCAGGAGTTTTGCCTGAATTCTGGGAGAAGGGGAGAAATATCTGCACAGCTGACCTCAGATTTTGGTCAGACTTCATGGAGAGCTGCAGTTTAGATTGGGGTTGCTCTGATTGACAGTGGGGAGTGAGGGGAACACAGGTGAGTTAGAAATGAGGATCCTCAGAAACTGATCCTATCCAACAGGTACAGTACATTTGCTACCTGTGATAAGCATGGGCAATCAGAATGCATATTGTGGCACGTTAATGTAGGAGGCTGTCCAAAGGAGGGGTGGAAAATGTGGTAGTTATAAGAGAGGTGAAGAATGTGATAGTTGTGAGAGGTTTCAATGATTTAGGGGTAAGGTAGCATCTTTTGAAACAGGATCCAGAACCCCACATGCTATGATGCTACCTGTGTCGGGGGAAAGACATCATGAATCACTTTAACAGGATAATGGAAAGGGAATTTGAGGATCTAGTTGTTGTGATCCATTTTATCCATTTTGGAACCAACAATATAGGGTATAGTGGGCAAAGTAGCTCTGTTAGTGAGTCCACTAAGTTAAACAAGAGGGCCATCTGGGTTACAAACAATTATTACCTAAACGACACGTCAATTGGCATAGGGGTGAGCAGGTTGGAGAGGTGAACACATGGTTGAAGAACCGCTATGGGGGAGAGGAATTCCATTTCCTGATATATTGAATCAGGAAAAAAAGGTACCATTCAGACAAATTCCACCTGAAGAGAACTGGGGCAAGAGTCCATGATGGAAGGATAAGAAGAGTGATTACAAATACTTGAAACCAGCAAACTTGAGTGTGTGGTTGGGCAGGGTTGGCTGGGGGGAGAGATGGAGGGGGGTGCGGGGGGAGGTGGTGGGGGGGGTGAAGAGCCCAGGCAAGAAAGGTACCATGCATACATAACTAATAAAAAACATAAAGCACAAGAGTGGAGTAAAAGCTACAAATAGTCCTTTAGGCACTAAACCTAAAGGTAAAGCTAAAAGAGGTGAAGCAATTAAACCAGGGGAAAGAAATAGAAACCATATGATTAAAACATTAGAGTCAAAGAATTGGCTAGTTTGTGTAGGCCCAAATAAGCATTGTTTATAAAAACACATGAAGCGTAAGAAGCAAATTCAATGTATTGCAGGTATAAATTTAACCTGGAGGAAATGGCAGAGTAGCTATTACTTGACTATAAAACAGTCAGAGTTGGGAACTCAAGACACCAGGTTAAAAGGTCCACAGGAAAGATAGAAAAACTGGTAGAAGGGGAGGAGTAGTCTTAGTGATGAAGGATGAAATAACTTTAATGATAAGAGAGAATATAACGAGAGGTATGCAGGTAGTGGACGCTTTATGGGTAGACTTTTAAAAAGGAAAGGATTTAAAACTGTAATCAGAGTTGTGGCTAAACAACCAGGAGTAGCTGTGGGCTGGTACAAGTACACTGAAGGTTACATGGTTTTTAATGGGGGCTTTAACTTTCAGCCAAATTGGAACAAGCAGGCATAGCAAATTTCAGAAAGGCAATGAATGCATCCTGGAGAGCTTGCTCCAACAATATGTGCTAGAGCCAACAACGGGGTATGCCATTAGATTTGGAGCTAGGTAATGAGCCAGATTTAGTTAATAACTTTACAGTTTATGAACATTCATTTCATAACCATCATAATATGACTGAGTCCAATTAAGTATTTGAAAGGAAAAAATGCAAAACAATACCAGGATTCTATATTTCAATAAGGAAGACTTCAATGTGATGATACAGTGTCCACAGTAAATTCGGCAAATCTGTTAATGGCTTAAATGACAGAAAATCAGTGAAAAGGTTTAAAAAAGTAAAGTTTATTTAGTAGTCATAAGTAAGGCTTATTAACAGTGCAATGAAGTTACTGTGAAATTCCCTAGTCGTCACAGTCCGGCGCCTTTTTGGGTCGATGCACCTAACCAGCACGTCTTTCAGACTGTGAGAGGAAACCAGAGCACCTGGAGGAAACCCACGCAGACGCAGGGAGAACGTACAAACTCCACACAGACAGTGACCCAAACTGAGAATCGAACCTGGATCCCTGGAGCTGTGAAGCAGCAGTGCTAGCACTGTGCCAACTTGCCACCCAGAAAAAAAGAAATTGCGACGCACACCCAGCTTATACCTCTAAGGGGCAAGTGTTCTACTTGCCAAAGGAAAAACACCATGAATGACTAAAGAGGCAAGAACAGCAAGAAAAACATACAAAAATGCAAAGAAATATTGCTGAGTGGGCAAGGTGAAAAGAATGGCAAAGGACAAGACAGATGGTAAGAACTACAAAAAAAGCATTACAAGAAATTTACAGGTAATATTGAAATCAACACAAAACATTTCTACAATTATATTAGGAAAAAGCATAGTCAGGAGAAATGTGGGTTCTTTGAAAACTGGAAATGGTGATACTGTCAATGACAATAGGGAAAACTTGAAAATTTGAAACTTTGCATCAGGGTTTACAGGTCAGCAAGAGGTCAGCATGCCAGACATCCCAAGGAAATTAATGCGGAATCAGGATCAGGAATTTGGCAAAATTAATGTAAGCAAAACATCAGTAATCAAGAAAAATGCAAATTGCTGTGAATGCTGGAATGTGAAAAATAGAAAATGCTGGAAAATCTCAGCAGGTCTGACAGCATCAGTGGAGAGAGAACAGAGACAATCTTCCAAGTCTGAAGACTCTTCATCAGAGCAATGAAGAAAATTATGACATTAAAGAGCGACTGCCAGAGGTTTCTGGCCCAGGATTTTAAAGGATGTAAGTGAGAACATTGTAAAATCCCTAACTCTCACCTTCCATTTCGAACTGTTCTTTTTGGTTGTTAGTGCAAATGTCACTCTGCTATTTATGAGGGACTAAAACTGAGGGATTATAGACCACTTAATCTAATCTTTATTCTTGGAAAATTATTAGAGTTTATAATTATGAACTTTTAAATTTTCAACTGATCAGAGAGCACCAACATAAATTGCAAAACAAATGTTCATTGCTGAAAGCTCATTCAATATATTTAAAGCCCTTCAAAACACATATTCTTATTCATAGCTCCACATCAAAGACATCAACCCTTAAATAGGTTCATGGAATAGTCAATCATATTGTGAACTTACAGCCCCCACCATCCCTGGCTTGTACTCCCCTCACCACTGTGATAATGATAAATTGTGGAAGGAGTCAAACAGTAATACTACCATAATGATGACCCTCAGGTTTGTGTCAACAAATAGCTAGTGAAATTGCAAGCAAAATATGTTCAAGTCAAGAGGCACAGCAGGCTGTTTTCTCCAAGATTTAAATGACAGTGGATTTAAATGACTCGACAGTTTCACAGACCATATCCACCTTTTTTGCACATTCATGTCTTCTCTTAAAAGTCTAAGTCACAAGGTATAGGAAATGGACTGCTTAATCAAAAATATGGTCAACAGTCATTGCTAAGAGCCCATTCAATACATTTACATCCATTAAAGTACTTAATTCCTTATAAAAGCAAATATTTTTATTCATAGCCCCACAGAGACATCAGATTCCTGAATAACTTTTTGGCACTGTCAGTCAAACTGCAAACTTACAGCTCCCCACCATGTCCTGCAATGAGTTCAAATCGTCTTGCTGGATTCAGTTTTCATGTGTGTGAATCACTTCCAATCTCTTTTTCCTATAGGCAAAAACAGGATCTGTTGGAAATGGGTGTGGGACTTCTGGACTTCCAGGGTTCTGGTACCATTTTGACTAAGACAGTCTCCATGACACCACAAAAAGCCAGGCCTTTATTTTCGCCCTAGTGTCTCATCCAAAAAATAGTACTTCCATCAGTGCAGCATTCTCTCAATCATCTGTATTTGCTGATGGCTATACAGCCATCCACCTGTGCTGCTTCAATTATAAAGCATTTAATAGTAATACTTATTCAGGAAATTAGGTTCACAGCACCCAAGGGCCAAAAACAGCTGTTCAATACAATAAACAATGCAAGTACTGGAATTAATTCATATTTAGAGTCTATCATTCTTTTACTACGCAAAATAAAGAAAAATCAAGGGAATAATCCTGTGCGCTCACTGATGGCGAGCTTGGAGGTAGGAAGGGCATGTATTTAGGCGAGATGATGGCATACTCCCATCCCATCGTCTTCTTGCTTCCGTCCTAATTCTATTCTAGGCAGGGAGGCACATAGTTGATCTTCGTGTCCCACCACCAACTGAGGATCTTAATGACCAATTAAGGATCATATAAAAGCCTCATCCCACAACTGATGTGATTAGCACAGTTGCTGGTGGGCCCCTTGCAAGGTAGCATGCATGATAGCTGCTACCTTGTGGGCAGCTTGCTACCTCAGTGGGTGGTGATCACTCAATCAAAGACACTTGGTGGCTAATGAGGGATAGGACCTCAGAAAGAGGTGTGCCTACTGAGAGCCACAATCTCTGCCCTTGCTTCTGAACCCCTTGCAGCTCTCTCCCCCTGCCCCCAAATATATCACCTGAGTCGCTCTGCAATCCTGGGACTCCAGGATTAATCAGCCCCTTGCGAAATATTGGCAAGAGGTTGACCATGCCGGAAATCAGGGCGTCGTAAAATCATATGTGAAAACTGTTGCCATTTGCGCTGGCAGCTTTACATCTGATTTTACAACACTTTCCTGATGCAAAACGGGGATCAAGCAGCCACAAAATTCCGCTCAAAGTTTTGAGGGGAATCTACGAGAAAACACTATTTCAGCTGGTCAAACAGTGTTTGTTCTTCCAGTAACCTAGTGAGAAACATTATTGACGTAAGCAAAATAAGGCAAACTTTCATTACTGACTTAGGAATAGGCTTATCAAATTTAAAAAGTAATTTGTGAAAGCTGATAATTATTTCAAAAATTTGTTTAATATTTTCACACAGAAATGTGTAATGCATATTGCTTTTACTAAACAAAAACAAGGAAAGCTGGAAATAAAATGAAAATAAGATTCCTAACTCAGGTCAAGCCGTGCCATGTCATATCATATCGCTTGTGTAATCATGATGTTATTACATGCTGACAGTGCTGACCCTTTCATTATGAAATAGATCAACTGGAATTTCCTATTTTTTCCCTAATGAAATGTGGCATCTGTCATTATCGTGGTATTGGAGCCAATACTACATTGTTTTACTCTGAGGCAAATATTATGCTAACAAATTGTAACAGGAAAAAACTAATAAATGCCTAACTAACTTTCCAATGAATGTCACTCTTGAATCTGGGTGACACTTGCATCAGGCTGTGTGTATAATGGCCTGGACTTTGCAGCTAGCAGCAAAGCGAAGGTGTTTGAACAAAGCTGCCCATAAAAGTCAGCAATTGCTGCGGTGTGACCTTTACCATTCATTAAGTTAATTTGAATCTGGTGCCAAGACGAGGGATTTCCAACAACAGCGAAGTCATCAAGCAGCCAACAGGACTGACATATTCTCACAGGCTGTAAACCAGGAAGTAAAATGCAACATTTATCTTTGCAACTTATATGAATTTTATTTGGAGTCAAATAAAATAAAGATTGATGTATACACATCAGAAGCTGAAATATCAAAAGCAACTTTTAAAAAATATTAAAAACTATGTAATAATCATTATAGAAGTATGTGACATGACATAAAGATAAAATTAATTTTCTGGGACCAAAGAGACCACAATAGTTATGATTTAGTATGTGATCAAAAACACAGATATGTGTTATTAACAAGGTGTATCTTATTTTTGGGTGGCAGTGATGTTTCTAACAGCCATAGAATTAATCAATTCAGTGATTTCTAAGGATTTCCATCTATGCAGGCTTCAACAGGCTATGGAGCAACTGCGAAACACAGAGCAGCATCTGGATTTCCACATTTATCTGCGCATGTGCAGTTGTCAGAAGTTGCTTTCAGTTTCATCCGTTAGTAATGATGAATGCTGACACTTGCATCATCATTATAACTGAAGATTCTGGGCCAATAAGTCTGATGTTGCAATGGAATACTATGCATGGAGTGAAATTTGGAATTCTTATATATCCTTTATTTATTCAAGGGATGTGTGCATCAGCATTTATTACCCATTCCTTGAACTGAGCTGTATAGGGCATTGGTGAGGCCGCAGCTGGAGTACTGTGTGCAGTTTTGGGCGCCGCACCTGCGCAAGGATATTTTGGCCCTGGAGGGAGTGCAGAGGAGGTTTACTAGGCTGATACCGGAGTTGAGGGGATTGAGCTATGAGGAGAGGCTGAATAAACTAGGCTTGTACTCGTTAGAGTTTAGAAGAATGAGGGGAGATCTCATTGAGACGTATAAGATGATGAATGGGATGGATAGGATAGAGGTGGAGAGACTCTTCCCGCTCAAAAAAGACAGTAGGACTAGGGGGCACAGCCTCAAGATAAAGGGGAGGCGGTTTAGAATGGAGTTGAGGAGGAACTTCTTCACTCAAAGGGTGGTGAATCTCTGGAATTCTCTGCCCGTTGAAGTGGTGGAGGCTGCCTCGCTAAATATTTTTAAGAAGCGGGTTGATGGGTTCTTGATAAGAGAGGGGATTAAGGGTTATGGGGAGAGGGCGGGAAAGTGGTACTGAGCCACAACAGATCAGCCATGATCTTATTGAATGGCGGGGCAGGCTCGAAGGGCTAGATGGCCTACTCCTGCTCCTATTTCTTATGTAGGCCATTTCAGCAAGCAATTAAGACTTAACCGTGGGTCTGGACTCACATGCAGGCCAGATCCTGGAAAATTTCCTTCCTTAAAGGATATTAGTAAATCAGATAGGTTTTGTTTCATGGTCATCATTAGCCTTTTAATTCCAGATTTTTATTGAATTCAAATTTCACCATCTGCTATGATAGAATTCAAACCTGGTTCCCCTGAGCATTATCCTGGGTCTCTAGATCACTCGTCCAATACCACTCGACCACCACCTTCCCCATTATAATTGTTCTTTCCCCTTTACCTTTGCGTGAATCAAAATTGCTCATCTTCATCCAACATCACAAAACAACTACTATGTTACTACGGCAGGAAGTATAAAAAAGCTTATTACCTAAATGGTGAGAGATTGCAAAACTCTGAGGTGTAGAGGGATCTGAGTGTCCTAATGCACGAATGACAAAAGACTGGTATGCAGGTACAACAAGAAATAAGGAAAGCTAATAGACTGTTATCATTCATTGCAAGGGCAATTGATTACAAAAATAGGGAGGTCATGCTTCATTTGTATAGGGCATTAGTGAGACCACATCTGGAATATTGTGTACAATATTGGTCACCTGCTTTAGAAGTAGGTCAGAGAAAGTTTATTGGACTAACACCAGGAATGGCAGAATGTTTTATGAGGAAAGGTTGGACAAGTTAGGTTTATATCCACTAGAATTTGGAAGAGTAAAAGATAACCTGATCAAAACTTTAAGATCCTGAGTCTGGATAGGGTGAATAAAGAGATGATGTTTCCTGTTGTCAGAGAAGAACTAGGAGTCATTTTTAAGAATAAGGGGGTCACTCATTTAAGACTGAGGTGATCAGACTTTTTTTTCTCAGAGGCTTGTGCATCTCTGAGGCTCTCTTCCTCAAAAGATAGATTCTTGATTAACAAAGTGAGTGAAAGGTTATCGGGGTAGACAGGAATGTGAGGTTGAAGTTACAACCAGATCAGCCATGATCTTATTAAATAGCGCAGCAATACTCGAGGGGCTGAGGGGCCTACTCCTGCTCCTAATTCGCATGTTCATACATAATGGACAAACAAAAAGCAGTTGTACCGGTTCCAAATAATAGAAATCGAAATCTTCCATTCTTCAAAGACATTCAGTAGGTATGCACAATCTTCCTTAAATCATTTTCATTCATGTTAAGTTGTAATGCTATGTTATTTGTTTTAGCAACTGTGTAATACTGTCAAATTAACCAAATTTGAATTTTTAGCACCTCCTAGACAACTCTTGGCAGCCAAATATTAAATGGGATTACATTCGCATATAGTGACATGACTAATGTTGGAGCCATACTTTGTACTAATAAGACAATCGTCATGGCTTGATGGACCCACCGTAAAAGAGCAAACTGAAATATTATTGTATTTATTTTTCTTTTACTAAAACCTATATAAAAAGAGAAAATTTGTATCATTTCTGAAAATTATATAGAGGTTTACAGCATGGAAACAGACCCTTCGGCCCAACTTGTCCATGCCACCTTTTTTTTAAACCCCTAAGCTAATCCCAATTGCTCGCATTTGGCCCATATCCCTCCGTACCCATTGTACCCATGTAGCGATCTAAATGCTTTTTAAAAGACAAAATTGTACCAACCTCTACGATTACCTCTGGCAGCTTGTTCCAGACACTCACCACCCTCTGTGTGAAAAAAATGCCCCTCTGAATACTTTTGTATCTTTCCCCTCTCACTTTAAACCTATTCCCTCTAGTTTTAGACTTCCCTACCTTTGGGAAAAGATATTGACTATCTAGCTGATCTGTGCCCCTCATTGTTTTATAGACCCCTATAAGATCACCCCTCAGCCTCCTATGTTCATTAAACCAAATAAATTGAAGGCACTGATGACACAGAGGGGGGAGTTTTCCCATCCTGCCCACCATGGGAATGGTAACAGGTGGGGAGCGGACTTTGCAAAGGTCCGTTGACCCTGAGCGGGATTTTCCAGTTTTGGGGTGAAAACTGGCTGGAAGATCCCGCCCATAGTATTTGTACAAAAATAAACTTCATGATTTCATTGATACTGTATTGCTATTTCCATGCCAGCCTCTAACCATTAGCCATGGTGGATAGGCTATACATAATATCTTGATATCTCATTTTTTTCTAAATCAAATAAAAATTGTCATAATGCATAGAGTTCTTGCTTCCTAACTGTTTACAGAGCAGCATGTTTAAGAGCTATAAATGTGGTAGTTATCTACACCAGTGTTATAACAAATTATTGAGCCGTTAAGAGTAATATACAGAAAAACATGTGGATACATTCTGCTCCTGCAGTACCAATGGGGAGCTATACTCAAATACTGCACAGATTCGAGGCTATAACAATGTAGCCTCATGTCTTTGAACATTGATCTCTGTTGGAAGCAAGAAATTTACTGATTATACCAAAGGAAGGACATACTTGTCCTAGAGGGGATGCAACTACGGTTTCACTAGACTGATTCGTGGGATGAAAGGGTTGTTTTACAAAAAGAAATTGAGTAGAATGCGCCTGTACTCTCTTGTGTTTAGAAAATGAAAAGGGATCTTAATGAAATGTACAAGATTCTGAGAAGGCTGGTTAGGGTAGATGGATAGAGACTGTTTCTCCTGGCTGGAGAGTCTAGAATAGGGAATAAAAACAGGCCAAAAGGTTAGCCATGTAGAACTGAAATGAGGAGAAATTTTTCCTTCAGAATGTTGTGAATCTTTGGAATTTCCTACATGGAGGACTGTGGATCCTCAGCCATTTATTAATTCAAGGCTGAGATTTATAGATTTTTGGATTCTAAGGGAATCGTGAGATTGGGGATCAGGTAGAAAAGTGAAATTTAGGTTGAAGGTCAGCCTTGAACTTATTGAACAGTGGGGCAGATTCAAGAAGCTGTAGGACCTTCTCCTGTTCCTATTTTGTGGCAAAACTGGACTTGATAACACCTGCAGCTTCTGGACTACTGGTGCCTTTATGGTACTAACATAATATCTGCTCACTGCCATCATGGTCAATGCCAAATGCATCTTGGCTGGGACATTAGGAACATTGGCTGGCAGTATGCAGATTGTGATGTCAGTCAACATGTTTTGCTGATCTGATGTAGCATATAAAGCACAGACAGTTTAGAGATTACTGATTAAAATGCGAATCCTTACACCTAACCTGCTGTTCAAGACCTGAAGTGGCTGACAATGTGAGTGGTAGGAGCACTGATCACAGTTTAAAGAGATGTGTATTGTCTCCAGACAGTACAGTAAGTGAGGTTTTGCAAACCCAGGCAAGTCACGGGGGTTACAGATAGTGCGACATGAACCCAAGATCCCTGTTGAGACCGTCCTCATGTGTGCGGAACTTGGCTATCAGTCTCTGCTCAGCGACTCTGCGCTGTCGTGTGTTGTGAAGGCCGCCTTGGAGAATGCTTACCCGAAGGTCAGAGGCTGAATGCCCGTGACCACTGAAGTGTTCGCCAACAGGAAGGGAACAGTCTTGCCTGGTGACTGTCGAGCGATGTTCATTCATCCGTTGTCGTAGCGTCTGCATGGTCTCCCCAATGTACCATGCTTCGGGACATCCTTTCTTGCAACGTATCAGGTAGACAATGTTGGCCGAGTTGCAAGAGTATTTACCATGTACCTGGTGGATGGTATTCTCACGTGTGATGATGGTGTCCATGTCGATGATCCGGCATGTCTTGCAGAGGTAAATACCACACAACCCTGTCACAGCAACCTCTGCAAGACATGCCGGATCATCGACATGGACACCATCATCACACGTGAGAATACCATCCACCAGGTACATGGTAAATACTCTTGCAACTCGGCCAACATTGTCTACCTGATACGTTGCAAGAAAGGATGTCCCGAAGCATGGTACATTGGGGAGACCATGCAGACGCTACGACAACGGATGAATGAACATCGCTCGACAGTCACCAGGCAAGACTGTTCCCTTCCTGTTGGCGAACACTTCAGTGGTCACGGGCATTCAGCCTCTGACCTTCGGGTAAGCATTCTCCAAGGCGGCCTTCACAACACACGACAGCGCAGAGTCGCTGAGCAGAGACTGATAGCCAAGTTCCGCACACATGAGGACGGTCTCAACAGGGATCTTGGGTTCATGTCGCACTATCTGTAACCCCCGTGACTTGCCTGGGTTTGCAAAACCTCACTTACTGTACTGTCTGGAGACAATACACATCTCTTTAAACTGTGATCAGTGCTCCTACCACTCACATTGTCAGCCACTTCAGGTCTTGAACAGCAGGTTAGGTGTAAGGATTCGCATTTTAATCAGTAATCTCTAAACTGTCTGTGCTTTATATGCTCTGTCTGAGGCCAGAACTCTC
Source organism: Carcharhinus amblyrhynchos (assembly GCF_965287045.1). Lineage (NCBI taxonomy): Eukaryota > Metazoa > Chordata > Chondrichthyes > Carcharhiniformes > Carcharhinidae > Carcharhinus > Carcharhinus amblyrhynchos. The sequence goes on along the minus strand of NC_137332.1, from coordinate 31,937,869 downwards.
CATTCACCTGACGAAGAGGCTGTCCCCTCGAAAGCTAGTGAGAATATTATCAAATAAATAGGTTGGACTAAAACCTGGTGTTGTCAGACTTTTTACTGTGTTTACGCCAGTCCAACGCCGGCATACCCACATCATTGCTGATCTGATGCCAGTGCTGCCCTTTCGGGCCTTGCTACTCTAGCTAAAGCCTACTTAAACTCACACAGACGAACATACAGTTAGCAAATAAACCCCACTGCCTCACCAGCAATATTTATGCTTAAATGGATTATCAAAAAGCTTCAGGTTAATTGCTGATTACTTCCAGCTCATTTTGTTTGAGTATGTGGAAATGTTGAATGCTTTCCAGTCCTGTCTCCTTTATATGACGTACGTGAAGACATGCAGTTGTGCCTCTCCCTATTGGTTAGGTACTGTTGCCAACAATTATGGGCCACGTTGTCCTGCAACACTGAAGGAACACAGTGAATGTGTTTGCGTGACGTGCCTGTAATGTTGGCTAACTAGCAACATTTGCAAGCTGTGAGGTACAAGTCTAAAACTTGCAACAGTGAATACTATAGCTGACCACTGCTTTCATAATGGCTGTCTGGAAAGCTTCCCGAGCAAGGAGGACCTTTCTCCTCCGGTGCACCTCCTGCACCAAGGCTTCAAGACTGCATTGGAAAATCTTGGGGCTACTTCACCTTTTTAACTCTTCTATCACTCACAGACTGCTGTTGAACCAGTTCCAGTAGCTGTTACTTCCAGAATTCACCCTCCCCCCACCATCTTTTAAGAAGAGAAAGGTGGATTTAAGTAGTATAGGTTCCCTTGCACATACTTGGGGCTCCCTGTTGAGACTTGCAGCCATTCAGCAGCATATTTAGCTCTGCCACAGGAGCCCGACTTCAGTGGGACCAGAAGTTCCCACTGGCAGGAAGGGCTAGAAAATCTCATCCTAGGCTGGGATTTCTGTCTCTGAAGGACAAGAAGAGCGACCTTAATGAGACTCCGGCTATTCAGATGTCAGCAGCAGTCTGGTGTTTCAGGACAGAGGTGTACAGTGTTCAATCAGTATTTGGGTCAGAATTTGATGATCTCACAGGGAAAGCTGCTGGGATGCCACTTGGCATGGACTCTCCCGCTCCATCCCCCCAACCTTCAAACCTGCCAACAGGGAAGCATAAATATAGTCTCATAAGTGTCACTAATGACAAACCAACATTTTAATGAATGCAAAATTAATTCTCTCAAAAAATATGGAGGAAGAAAAATTTGACAATTTTGTTAGCATTTGGGGTTTAAAATATTTATCAGTCTTGCAAATTTTGAATTGTGACTGCACTGCAAGCGGGAAGGTTATGATAATGGGAACAAGCACATTTTAAATATATTGGGGGTGATTTTCCAGCTATGTTGTGCCTGAAGCAATCATGCTGGGGCATGGGCAGGATTGGCGAATCATGGGGAAAAGATCTAGCGCATTTAACATCAGCCAAAACTCCCTTTGGGATTCTCTCCATCCCCATGCTTGGACGTAATCGGACAGTGAGAACCAGGTTAGCATGTTAGTGTATTTAAATAATAATTGTCAATTTCAAGCCAGATTCTTCCTGCTCTCAGGATTCGCGGGATGCAGCGGCGAGAATTATTAGTGGTCACCAAAAATAGAGACCAGGTAATGGTGGCCGCATCGGAGTGGGGTGGGGGGGTGGGGGGGGGGGGGGGTGTCATTGAAACACCCAGGTGGTTGGAAACACAGCTAGGCAGTCTCTACCTGGCAGTGCCAACATAGCAATGCCAACTGGTACCCAAGGGTTGCAATTCCAATGCTGGGCGTAATGCCAAGGGGTGGGGCCTAAGGGGGGGGCCTTAAAGTTTCTGATCTGGTCCTTTACATCTGGCATCACCCGAGGATTATCCTGGCACGGCCCTCTCCCGAGCGCTGCGCTCACATCTGAGCTCCCTTGGCAGCACTGCTTACCAGGTGCATGCCTTCTGAGCTCAGTCATGCTTTATGCTGTTCTGACATCACACTGTCTTGGATAAATTATTTGATGTGGGGGCATGATTCCAGTGTAAAAACCTGATAATGACATGCTAATTTATTACAATGAGATTTCTGACACTGAAAGGCAGGGGGAGTGGATGGTCACTTCATGCTTTTACGTTGACTTTGCCTTCTCAAGATATTTTCTGCTCTCCTCACCAAATACATCCAACTCAAAGAGGAATGGAAAATTCTAGCCTCTGTCCTTGAACTTACGTTTCCAATTTCTGCTCTCAAAGTACTCACTTTGGAATCTTCTCCCAAATGACACTCTCTTGAATGTCTTCCACAAGGATCCACCTTCAGGGTTTTGATCTCTCCTTCCAATGATCCTCTCCCCTGGATTGCTGCGTGCATTCAAGCTTTGTCTTTCATGCACTCTCCTAGATACTCAGCCATGCGAACAGAACACCCCTGCTTCGCAGGCCCACAGTAAGGATTCATAAACCTTTGATTTTCTCCTCTGACGTTCTGGATTCTAGTATGCCAATTTTGCCTTGATTCTGCGCTTGGCAGTGTTCTCTCTTTATTTCAGATCTGTTTCTCTACAGATATTTTACCTTAATTGAACTGGAACTTGATCCAATCTCTGGTCTCAATCCTTAAGTATCTTCCTGAACCTTTCTTTTTGTTCCACTCACTGGTTTCTGGGACTTCCTTTTTTTGGGAAAACTGCTTTCTGAAGTTCCTTCTCCTGTGTTCAGCTTCTCTTGGCACCTTCTTTCAACTGATTAAAACTGCTTGCTGTTTTCCTATGTCTCTGTGGGTCATCTGTTGCTAGGCAGCAGCTAAGTTTTTTCTCCTTTGTTCTAACTTCCTCAAACAACTACCTCCCTTTTAATAACAGAACTCTCCACTTCAAGGGTTGCAAAGCCTCATTAAAATGCAGCTATACAAACAAACCCACAGATGTGCAGGTATTATTTTAAAGTGAAATCAAAGCCCAGGTTTACCCCTTCTTAACACATAATATAAAATATACTTAAACCTACAGCTATTCCTAACACCCACAACACAAATATAACTTATTTAAAATTATCTCTAATTCCCAACATTAGAATAAAGTTTAATTTTTTTTTTAGTACCCTTGTTCTGATGATTGTAAATGTTTTAAGTTCCTCTCTCCCTTTTGGCTCTTGATTTACAAGTATCCCTCTGATGTTATTTGTGTCTTCACATTGAGTCCATACAAAATATTGGTTCAATGCTTTCATCATTTCCTTACTTCCCATTATTAATACCCACTCTGTAGAAGACCAATGCTCATTTTGTTTATTCTTTTAATTTTGAGATCCTTGCAGAAACTTTTATTATCTATTTTTACAAAAAGATAGCACTGTGGCACAGTGGTTAGCACTGCTGCCTCAAAGCACCAGGGACTTGGGTTTGATTCCTGGCTTTGGTCACTGACTGTGTGGAGTCTACATGTTTTCACCGCGTCTGTGTGGGTTTCCTTTGGGTGCTCCAGTTTCCTCCCAAAGTCCAAAGATGTGCACATGAGGTGCACTGGCCATGCTAAATTCTCCCTTAGTGTACCTGAACAGGCGCCAGAGTATGGTGACAAGGGGATTTTCACAGTAATTTCATTGCAATGTTAATGTAAGCCTACTTGTGACTAATAAATATATAATTATATTTTGAGCTAACTTTCTCTCATACTCTAATTTCTCCCAATCATTTCTTTTCAGTCATTCTTTGCAGGTTTTTAAATTCTGTCCAATCTTCTGATCAATCACTAATATGCATAGAATTGTATGCTTTTTTTAAGTGACACTGTCTCTAACTTCCTGGGTTAGCCCCAGATGGCATATCCTTCTCCGAGTCTTTCTTTCTCACTGGAATGTATCTTTGCTTTTTATTTCCACTTCCTCCACTTGCACCACCTCCTTCATCCACTCCACTCCACTCCACCTCTTTCCTTGATCTCAGCCAGTCAGAACTCAACCCAGTGAACTATATTTGGATGCCCAATTGGCACCCACAGCTGATCAGCTTCACTCAAATGAGACTCAAGGTAGATTTCTGAATGGACTTACCTTGCATTAAGTTGATCTTTCTCTACTCCCTAGCTATGACCAACACTAAATCCTGCACTCTGGTTTCCTTCTCTATGAACAGTATGATTTGTCTGTATAGTGCTCAAGAAACAATACTTTTCACTGTATGTTAATACATGTGACAATAATAAATCAAATCAAATCAAATTTAATTTGGGCCTTATAATTGGGTATCATTTCACTTTCATGTTGTAGTATTTGTATTTGCCAGCACAATTTCTCTCTTGTAGGCTGAATGAGATATGTCACAAGCTTTTTCCTATTAACAAGAAATAAACATCTAAATTGTTAATACCACCATTTACAATTTCTTGTTTATCCTTCATACTATTGACTCAAGTCGAAAATGTTAGAACTGCAATATCAAATGTCTCTGCATGGATTCACATTGTCTAATTGTACTAACCGCTCACTTCCACCTTGATTTAACTCTAAACATACATATTAACATTCGCTTTTAAAGAATGAAGACCTCCTTTCCACTAACTAGCAACCATATTCTACTCGTTAAAAACAATGTACTTTATTTTCAAACCCTTCACAAAGTAAGGATTCCAATTTGTGCCCAGCATCGTTGTCTTATTACAGTAGTCTTTCTTTACCAATGACATTGCTGCTAACCTTGAACTGCTGTTTAGTAATGACTTGTGAATATTGACGTTTTAAAAAAAAGGAAAGGAGAGTTAAATTTAAACGAATAAACCTAAATGAAGTTCAATTATCTCCCATCTCTGGTTCTGTTCATAATCCTTTGCTTGTCGACTCGCAAGCCGCAAATGAATCCTACACATCACCTTATCTCCTCTGTCAATCAGGTCTTGGACCATTATGCCTCGAATTGTGCCATCAGATGGAAGCAATTTACATAATATTGCCTGTGAAGGCTGAGGGATCAACAGGGGTCAGAGTCTAACATCACCAGTGCAGTCTATCTCCTTAGCTAATTTGGCCTGTGCTGATCTTTCTCTGATTTTTTTGTCATTATGTCTGTAATATTTGATGGCCAAAAAGGAGCGCGATTGTAGGGACTGATGTCTTTAACTAAAGACTAATCCCAGGACTCTCTTAAGGGTCTAGGCGCTGAGACATCCTAATTATCCCTTTCTGATGAGCTCTGAGTCACAGCAGCAGTATCTTGTAAGAATTTAGCAAGGAATGAAAACAAAACAAGCTGACAGCAAAGGGACTTCTAAAGCATGTCCTTCTGTTCTACCTCCCCTCACTGACACGCTGCCAGTTCTTAATTAGATTTGTGTCACTAACTAAATGTAGCCTGACTGTGTTGCTGCTACTACTGTCAAAAGTTTGCTCCCAGACACTAAAGCGGAAGCCATTCCACAGCACTGACTGCTTGGAATGTCCCTGATGACCCGAGCAGATACAACATGAAGTTGGAGCACATTAGCATTTTCTTTTAAATCACAAAGCGTTGTATGCTATATGAAAATCAATGGTCAAACATGTTCACCCACTGCCAATGCTGTGCTGTATACAAAATCTGATGCAGGAAACCTCACCAAAGGCTCCAAATTTCACACAGAGTAAATAGGGACAAACTGTAGGAAAGTCAATGACAAGAAGACACAGATTTAGGATAATTGAAACAAGGACCAGAAGGATAATATGAAAAAGAAACACAATCTGAAATGGTCATGGAAGCATATTCACTTTCAAAAGTAGCTATGATGTGGAGATGCTGGCATTAGATCTGGATGGGCACAGTACGGAGTCTCACAACACTAGGTTAAAGTCCAAACAGGGCTTATTTGGAATCACGAGCTTTCAGAGTGCTGGTCCTTCATCAGATGAGTGAAGATAAGCTCACAAACACGACATATATAGGCAAAGATACAACTGACACAGCAATTGCGTCTACCCCCGCTAACCTGATGATGGAGCAGCGCACCTAAAGCTTGTGATTCCAAGCCTATTGGACTTTAACCTGGTATTGTGAGACTTCTTACCACTTTCAAAAGGGGATTGAATACTGAAAGAGAAACTATTGTGAGCAATGGGGAAAGATCAAGGGGTGGGACTACTAAATGGATAGCTTTATCAACGAGCCAGCATAAGCACAATGGCTCAAAAGGCCTCCTTCCATGTGGCACAATTCTATATAGTCTCTACTTTTGTGCCAAACAATTCATAAGTATTGCAGTTGTAGACTTATATACTGTAATTATGGATCCTCCCATCACTCAATATTAGGGAAGCAGCCTCTACTGCACCAGTGTGATATAATATTTCCTATATTGTATGTTCTCGTTGAGATTGGAAATTTACTAACGTTTAATGGTGGATCTGTGAATAATTTCATACTCTGAAGCAATATTGGTTGATTGTGAAATAGATTGAAACTGTCCAACTTCATTTCACTCAGTTATCAGATAGTGAATATCTGCATACATTCCACTGGTACTGGTCTAAAATCCAAATCCCAGCGACATTGGTATGGGTTCCACATAGAATCACTAATCAAACAACTTGCATTTATATAGTACTTTTAATGTAGGTAAGCATCTAAGGATGGTTCACAGGAGCACTAAGGTTCCAGTAAGAATAAATCCCAGATAATTTTATAGGTTTCACATAGAGGGCTGGAATGTTTTCAGTAGAGGAACAAGGCACATTAAATAAAGCGGGTGTCCAGTCCACCAGCTTCTCAGCCACCTCCTGAGATCACCCCTTAATGCAGAAGGTGAGCAGATGCCAAAATCACCCATGATATGCAAATAATTAAGGATCAAATAAGTTTTTGTTAACAAGCTCTGATAATATGCTGCCTTAGCCATAATAGCATTGACGTGTGCATGCAGGCAGGATGTTTCTTGAATAATGTTGAATGAACAGCCATTTGCCTGTTCATTCCCCATGGCAAAGCCTTTACTAACCAGAGTCAACTTGCCTCTTTTGAATTTGAACAAAAACTTGGCAGTTAACCGTTCCCTGGTGCATTCTTTGTGACAACACCTCCATCAATCACAGTCCACTTGCTAATCAATCATCATTCTCTTCTCATGCATTACAAATTGTTGTTCCCTTTACTATTGACATTCTTGTGAACTGTTTTGATGAGTGCAAGGCAAAAGGCTTCAAATACATATTTCTTTTTTCAGCAATATTTACATTTGTGTCCTGAGAGGGCCATCAGGAAGACATTTTGTGCATAGCTACCTGCAACCAAAGCAGAAAGAGCCATCAATGTTTGCAGGTTGCATATGGGATAGGTAAATGTCATCCTCAGTGACTCTCTTCCTGTTCCCTCCCACAATAACTCAAGTTACTCCAACCCCCTCACTCCCACTGTTTCCCAGACCACTCATATTTCACTACCCATTCCTCTTCCAATTACATCCTCATTATTGTCTCTACCCCTTCGAACTGCCTGCTCAATCTATTTAGATGCCAAGAAGTTGACAATGAGTTGTTTTCCCCTGGTCAGACAGTCTAGAAATAGGTCCATAGTCTCAGGATAAGGGTTGACTCTTTTGGACTGATGCGAAGAGTTGTATCTCTGATCAAGAGGTTTTTGAATCTTTAGTATTCTCTACCAAGAGAGCTGTGGATGCCTGATTGTTGAACATACTCAAGGATGAGATTCCTTAGATTTAGGACACTATTTGAATCAAAGGGTGTGGGGAATTGAGCAGTAAGTGCATATGGAGCAGTTTAGCCATGATCCTTTCATCCATTCAGCCCTCCTACTTGTGATCAGATTGTTATCTGATCAGGTTGTTATCCACTTTGGAAATTGAGTGAGACCATCTTTTATGAACTTGAAAGAAAAAAGAAGCTTTGTGGATTTCCCCTGTTTCTAAGCTATAGTTTTGTCACTTGCCACTAACAAGGCCTTCATATCATTACACAATGCAATTCACATGCAAGCCTTACTGCCTTTGAGGTGACTGATACTTCTATTTTCTGCATTGAAGTTAAACCATATTCTGGAAGAGGCCCTGTACGAAGGACACCCAGAAACTGATGGATAAATTGTGACCATCTTTGCAAAAACGATTGACATTCCTGGCAACGGTGGAGTGAAGATCCCTATGTCAACCTGGAATGAAGCATATGACTGCCGAAGACATGTAGTGCTGTGTTTTGGTGACAGAATCTGCAGAGCAACATTCACATGCTGCAGAAGAATTGCATTCTGTGATGCATGATTTGCCTCTTTCCATGGTTACATGTAAGAATGAGGCCACCGGCTTTTCAATGACCAATGTTATTCCTTCAGTAAAGATACCCTCATCTCACCAGAAGATTCCAAACAACTGGAAAATTCAGTCACTGATGGGCTTCTGTTTACTTTCAAATTCAACTTTAATAAAAAAACAAATCACACTAGACTGAGGAAAGAAACGGTTTATCTGCCTTTCCGTCTATGCAGGTCTTTTTCCCTCAATAAGTCTTAGAAATCACAGATCTAAGGCACTAGTACTGACCTTTTCTGTCAACAAAACAGAAATGAGACAAATAAATTACTTCAAAATTCAACTGGTATTTTACTTGAAATCTGATCTAACATTACATGGGGAACGATATACCTTCTCCCCCTCATTTCTCTCAATTCATGCTTCATGGCTCTTGAACTGTTTCGCTTTTCTTCATTTCTGAACATTCATAAAAAGTACAAAAGAAAGGCTGTAAGTGGTGAGTGACCAGAAAACTGTCATCTTGCTGCATGGATGGGAGGAGGAAAGAAAATAACTGCAAAAGAAGCAATGTCAAATAATGAAATTTAATGAGATTACATTCTCACAAAAGGATTAATGTTTATGACACAATCATTCCAAGTTGATGAAGTAATAATTTGTAGTTTATTATGCAAATCTCGATCCACTGCTGTTAGTGTAGAGATCTGGTAGCGATATCTGTAATAATTACACTGACATCGATCTAAATTTCACCCATCCATAGTCACCACAATTTACTTTCCAAAACAACTACATTGGCTAATTCTTTAAAGAGGAAATGCAAGACAACTTAAATCATGCATCTTTAGACCACAGTATGATCCCAGTCATAAAATTTTCTACTCCTGGTGTGCTAAAATATCAATCAGCTTACAGCTATACTCTTGTAACAGTAAGTATAAACATGGCCTCAGTGTACCATCAGACCTGTGACAGATTGTATTACAATAGCTGTGTTCAGACAGAGGCCTTTAATTGGGAGCGACACCAAATCAAGTGTTCATTTTGGTTTAACTGCAGCAATCCAAGCAGCCTGGATGTACTTAATTTGGCATCACTCTGAATTAATTTTCTACAGCAAACCAGTACTGCTTTAACTCACAAATACCTTGGCAACTGAAATTAGAATGCTATTGCATCATATGGTGTGCACCAAAACATAAACGTGCTGAGGCTTGCCAGGTTTAGGGCTAGTCAATTTCCTTTTAAGGGCAGGTAGAATTTTCCATTCAAAATTTAGTTATTAATTGGAATTGTTCTTACTAACATTTTGACTTTGTATTATAGATAAGGTCAAAGCATTACAATAACTGTGATTAACATAAGATAGGCAAGAAACAAGATATATTATGAGTTATTTCACATCCTCTCGTCTTCTGCTCCTGAAGTTTATCTATGTGCAACACAGCATTCTTTGGCTGAGAGTGGTCAATCTGCCAGGCCTTAAGCAGTGCCATTATGAACAGTGTGAAAGTTGTCTTCGGAAAGAATGGACAAATAGACTGTAATTTCACATTATCCCATTCTTCCTGTTTGATTATATCTTCAGTTCAAAGCTCCTTGTAAAATAACAACTAACATCAGTAGTGAGGAACAAATTAAAGAAAGTTACATTTATATCACATCTCATTATGCCACTTAGGAAAATCCAAATCATTTATAATTACCTATTTTTGAAATATAGTCATGCCTGTAGACACATTTACTACATGTTATTGCTTCCCAATACTACAAGAATTGGTTGGCTCACTACATGAATAGAACATAGAACATAGAACTTACAGCGCAGTGAATAGTTCTATTTATTTACACGGTAAAGGGGTTTTTGCAAAATTCAATGCAAATATATTCTTGGATTGATAAAGATTTCATTAAATCTTGACCCAAGTCAATTTTACTATTGTAGGTAATCAGCTTATCCGATTTGCCATGTTAGTGTAGAGAACTCATCATTAAGGTCAACATGAGCAACAGAGTATCAGACCGAAATGAATTGTCCCTCTTTTATTAAGGACGGACACTGTAAATGTGACATAATGACTACAGAATCAAAAATGCAGCTGAAATGGAAATCTATGAAATGTTTAGATTTAAGACTTCATGGAAACAGACCTGCATTACAGCAACAGGAGCATATAGATCTATCTTCTGAGTAACAGAGGGATACAAAATGAGCCATTACTCTGTGCCTTTGTGACATGTCCAAGTTACATTTGTTGAAGCATATTGGCAGATCACAAAATTAGGATGCCAAGGATCATTAACTCCAACTTAATAATAAACCATTTCTTTGAAAATAAAATATATTCCATGATGAAAAGATTATACAATGAAAAGGGGAAAATAAGTTTCATTGATTGATGAATTTGTAATAAAGGGCTGGACCTTACGTCCTGCGCCAGCAGGGTGTGGCCACAAAATCCAGCGGATTGCGGCGTTCTTGCCTCCTATTTCTGTTCTGCAACCTGAAATTTTACAGGGAGCAGAGGAGGCCTCGGATAACCCACCTATCTTTGGGCCTACTGGGGCACTTGACTAGCCAATTAATGCCTTCCTCCCACCATTGCCATTATTTTACCTGACTGGCTTAACCCATGTCATGAGCGAAACCCGGCTGCTTTTGCTGCACAGGATGCTGCTTTTGGGCAAGAAAGGAGAAATCACCTTTGGATTCCCCGAGGCTCACCGGGTACACCATTCCAACAAAGGTCATTCATTCTTTAATGCTCCCCCTCGCCTCTTGAACCCAGCACCCAACATCCTTCACCAAGACGCTCAACCCTAGAGTTACCTGGGTTCCTCCATATGGTGGGACTATCTGTATTCCCAGCAGTGGCCACCACTCCTGGCTTGCTGTTGGGTCGACTGAGCTGCCTGCCATCCAACTGGCTGTCAGTTATCTGAGATGTGACTTCCTACTTAGATATGGGTGGAAGTATCACCTTAAAGCAATTAAAGCTGTTCCCAGTATTAAGTTGCTGCAGGGCAACCGCTAGGATCACAGCCAGCCCATGGATTGCAGCGATTCAAGGCAGCTCATCGCTATCTTTTCAAGGACAATTAGCGATGGGCAATAAATGCTGGCCTTGTCACTGATACACACATCTCATGAATAAATTAAAGAAATGTTTGAAGTAAAAGCATGTACATGGCAGACACTGAATTTGCCAGTTGATAAGCATGTGAATTTAATGTACAATTATAAACAAAAATGAATGTCTTTTATGTTGTGCACTTTAAATTCTAGTGACCGTGTCAACCTGGATTTCAGGGTCAACAGTGAAGGGACGGCACTTGCTGCTGACTCCAAAGAAAGATACCTTCAATAATTTAGCAAGTTTTGTGGTGTGGATTTCACTTTTCCTGACATAACACAGGGCGAATTTTCCTGTTCCTCCCACCATGGGAATCATAATAGGCAAGAGACAGACCAAAGGTCCATTGACCCCAGGCAGGATTTTCCAGTTTCAGGACGAATGTGGCAGGAAAATCCCGCCCGTTCTTTCTGGCGCCGGCTGTGGGATTCCAGGCTTCCAAAAATAGTGAGTGACATCATCAAGCAGACTAACCAATCAATCACACTGAAGAATTCTCACAGAGAGCAAACCTGCACATAACAAGCAGGTTTTTTTAATTTTAGAGAAGTTAAATAAAGATTGAAACATGCACTTAGGATTAAGGGAGAAGCTGAAATATCATACAAACTTTACATTTTTAAAATTATTTTGAATATCTAAGGAATTGTCATGAAATAACATTTGTTTTTGCACTGTAAGTTAATTGTTAATTTATTTAGTTGTTAAGAGCCAGAGACATTATGAGTTGGTTCCCCTTTCAAAATCCAGTTACACATCATTCAATAAGGCATAAGTTCCTCAACAGTTTTTACAGCTAGAATATTAGTGTAAATGTGCAAGTTTATGCCATTTAGTGATTTCTGTTTGACTTGCCTCTGTGAGGACTTCAACAGTGGACTATGCGGACAAACAGAAAATCAAAAAATCTTAGAGCACACAAGGAGTCCACTTGGCCCATCATGCCTGTACTATCCTTTGAAAGAGTTATCTAATTAGTCCCTTCCCTGCTCTGCAATTTTCCCCCTCCAATTATTTAGCAATTCCCTTTTGAAATTCATATTGAACGTCCTTCCATCACCCTTTCAGGCAAAGCACTCTAGATCATAATTTACAGTGCAAAAACAAAATTCTCCATCTCTTTTTGCCACTGACAGCAACTTCTGGATCCGCATTTGACTGTGCACGCAGAAGGTGCTGTCAGTTTTGCAGAAAGTGATGGCAAATGCTGACAATTTTGCCATCAGAACAACAGTAAAATCTGGGCCACAAAATTAGCCAGTTTCCCTGCTATCCTGTCAAACCTGTATAACTAGTACATGATGTGATGTGCATGAACCACCTTCAGGTTCTAAGCACAACCATGGCTTGATGCTCACTTATACAATTTGTATTGCTCATTTTCAATAATGCCAGTTCAGTGTTCTATCCACTTTCACCATTTTCAAGGATCGCTATAGCATTCCTGGACAATCCCTTTTCATTTTCTCTCACTCCACTGCAAATAGAGATCTGATTTTTACGGCGTTTGTAATCTCTTTTATAATAGATACAAGTCACAGTATTTCCCTGTAGCAAGCAATAAAATAAATAATGAATGTCATACCTGGAAGTGCTGAGATGGCAGTAATCTTATGGAAGGATTAAGATGACATCACAATGTGTATCTTACAATCTTCACCTGAATTCAGATAGAAGATTACTATTTCTCGTGTCCATGCAGTGTATGTATGTGTGTGTGTGTGTGTGTGTGTTTTTAAATATCCCATAATGATATTACAGTAGTTTTACTCCTGTTTTCTCAAAGTGCATACGATGGCAGCCTCTGTCTGCGAGGAAGTTCTTTGCAGTTGATATGTTATCAAATTCACAGTGAAGAATTAATGTCTGGGAAGTAATCAAGTCAAGTTTATTGAGTGACAGTTCACATTATCAAGATATATTTTTATTCCAGATTACCACAGCATATCAACTACAAAATTTTGTTTTAACTGCGCAAATGCTGCTTCAATATTTTTCTTCTTGAAAATATTGACCATGAAGATTTTTTTTAAAAAGTAGTGAATTTGGATGCATTAATGCATTTCAGCACCAAGATGACATTAGATATAATGTTCAGTCCTTGTTTTTGTGGTTGGAGCATTATATAGATTACTGCTATCCTTTAGCATGATTCCAGGCACCTCAAATTACATGCTTTTTCCTTAAAACTGTCAGAGTCAGGTGTGGATTTTAGTGCTGGTTAGAATAGTCTACTGGGTAGCCACATTATCATTGAAAACATGCTATAGAACATTTTGAATCTGTACTTGTGTGAATGTGTTACAGCACAGTCCCACTAAGGTCTTCAAATTCATCACAGTCTGTTGCATGCTACACAGTTTATTAACCCAGAAAAGTTCAACCAATTATTCTGAAGTTAGATCTCTATTGTGCCTGCATTTTATGAACAAAAGTTAAAAACGCACACAAATTTATGAGCTGCCCAATTCACTACTATAATATAACAGCAGTCAATACAGCACCCCAAGATTGACTTACGTTTGTGTTTCAACTAAATTTTGTCAACTGTTATTTTATTCTTGACCACCCTATCTCTGGACAAGATTGAAATAAATTATAACCAAACGTTATACCCTAGAAGCGATGAGTGTTCATGTCTAATGTACAGAATTTTACCCCAGTGCTTGTTCCAAGTGATGGATGCATGGTGTGTGTACCTTTTATAACTTATCCTAATGCTCCTTCTGTATGCTTCCTCTACAGGAAGCTGACAGATATGAATGGGAATTTCTAGGCATTGAAGAACCCTTGTACACATACTAGTCCTTGCCTGGGGCTACAGTTCAGCAGGCTCAGTCCTGAGCTTGCCTTATAAAAAGCTCAGGGAGTGAATTCCACTGCCTGTTACTAGGGGAACTCAAAATAACAAGCCCCACAGGGAGATCAATCAGTGATTCCCCATGGATGTTGTGGGTGTTATCACAAAGTCTGCAGATCTATATGGGCGAAGAACTCTATGCAGGAATTGAGTCTGTGAGTATTTAAACACATCAACTTTTATCTGCTTCTTTAAGACCTTCTCTAATACCTACCTTTTTGGTCAAGCTTTTAGTCACCCTAATGACTCTTTTTTGTAGTCATTCGTGGGACATGGGCATCACTGGCTGGCCAGCATTTATTGCCCACCCCTAGTTGCCCTTGAGAAGGTGGTGGTGAGCTGTCTTCTTGAATCACTGCAGTCCATGTTCTGTGGGCTGACCCACAATGCTGTTAAGGAGGAAATTCCAGGATTTTGACCCAGCAACTGTGAAGGAACGGCGATATATTTCCAAGTCAGGATGGTGAGTGGCTTGGAGGGGAACTTGCAGGTGGTGGCGTTCCCATTTATCTGCTGCCCTTGTCCTTCCAGATGGAAGTGGTCATGGGTTTGGAAGGTACTGGCTAAGGATCTTGGATGAATTGCTGCAGTGCATCTTGTAAACAGTACATATTGCTGCTACTGAGCATTGGTGATGATTGGTTTTGCAGGTATGGTACCAATCAAGCAGGCTGCTTTGTCCTGGATGGTGTCAAGCTTCTTGAGTGTTGTTGGAGTTGCACCCATCCAGGTAAGTGGGGAATACTTTATCATACTCCTGACTTGTGCCTTGTAGATGGTGGATAGGCTCTGGGGAGTCAGGGTTTTTTAAAATTTTCTTTTATTTTATCTTGATCACACTTTGGCCTGTTTTCTCATGTTAAAGGTACTATGACTTAATCAGTTAATGGTAGGGCATTGGGGAAAGTTACAGAATAAAGAGATCTAGGGGTACAAGTTCATTGCTCCTTGAAAGTTGAGTCACAGGTCGACAGAGAGGTGAAGAAGGCATTCAGCATGCTTGGTTTCATCGGTCAGAACACTGAATACAGGAGTTGGGACATCTTGTTGAAGTTGTACAAGACGTTGGTAAGGCTATACTTGGAACAGTTCTGGTCACCCTATTATACAAAGGATATTATTAAACTAGAAAGAGTGCAGAAGAAATTTATTAGGATGCTACCAGGTCTTGATGGTTTGAGTTATAAGGAGAGGCTGGACAGACTGGAAATTTTTCTCTGGAGCATAGAAGGCTGAGGGGTGATCATATAGATGTTTATAAAATAATGAGGGGCATAGATCAGCTAGATAGTGAATATCTTTTCCCAAAGGTAGGGGAGTCAAAAACTAAAGGGCATAGGTTTAAGGTGAGAAGGGAGAGATACAAAAGGGCCTGGGGGGGGGGCATTTTTTTCACACAGGGGGTTGTGAGTGTCTGAAATAAGCTGCCAGAGGTAGATTTTTCTTTTAAAAAGCATTTAGACAATTATATGAGTAAGATGGGTATACAGAGATATGGACCAAATGCGGGCAATTGGGAATCGCTTAGTGGTTTAAAAAAAGGGCAGCATGGGCAAGTTGGGCCAAAGGGCCTGTTTCCATGCTGTAAACCTCTAAACCTCTGTGTAAGTTGTTGTTGGCTATTTGGTTCCTCCCCTGCGCAACATGATGCACAATCCCCTTCTACAAATGCATGAAATGAGTGGCTGCTTGGTGACATAATCATAGAATGTGCAGTGAAGAAGCAGGCCATTCCGCCCATCATGTTTGTGCCATTCTCTGCAGAATGGTACTGGCTTAAAGGTTTAAATTATGAAATTATAAATTATAAAGGTATAAATTATGATGATTGAAGAAACCTTGATTGCATTCCATTTTGTTTAACATACAGACATAGAAACGAGAAGCAGGAGCAGGCCATTCAGCCCTTTGGGCCTGTTCCGCCATTCATTTTGATCATGGCTGATCATCACGTTGAATATCCTGATCCCCCCTTATCCCTTGATGGCTTTAGCCCCAAAAGCTTTACCTAATTTCTTCTCAAAATCAGTCAATGCTTTGGCCTCAAAAGGTTAAAGGTAATTAATTGAAAGAACATAGAACAACTACAGCACAAACAGGCCCTTCGGCCCACAAGTTGCGCCGATCATATTTGCTGAAAATGATTTTAAAAGATTCATTAGAGCACTTGCAAAGAAGTTACTTTGTTTGGTGGAGCAATCTTAAGTTTATTTATTAGTGTCACAAGTAGGCTTACGTTCCCACTGCAATTAAGTTACAGTGAAAATTCCCTAGTCGCCACACTCTGGTGTCTGTTCGTGTTTCACTGAAGGAGAATTTAGCATCATGAATGCACCTAACCAGCACGTCTTTTGGACTGTGGGAGGAAACTGGAGCACCCACAGGAAATCCACACAGACATAGGGAGAATATGCAGACAGTGACTTAAGCCCGGAATTGAACCCAGGTCTCTGGCACTGTGAAGTAGCAGTGCTAACCACTGTGCCAATGTGCCACCCAATGAGATGTGTTATTCAAGAGAGAAAAAAGGAAATGTATTTTCTCACAAAGAGTGATGAAAGTATGAAATTCACACCACCAAACTGTTGCCCTTGCAGTTAATTTGTTAGTTCAAATATAAGTAAAAGATAAGCTGAATACATTCATTGCATCCTCTATTCCGTGGTTGTTTTTGACATTGAATAACCACCAAAATTATTTCAATGGAAAAACAGTGCGAGGGCTAAGAGATAATTGATTGGTGTGACAGGATAATGGTTGACTAAAAAGATGCAGCAAAATGTACAGTATTTAATAGATGTTAAGTACAACTAATGTTGCCCAGCACAAAAATATACTGCAGTTTTAACGAATCATTTCCCTGCACATGTACAAGTGGAGTCATTCCACTTGACTTCACTTTGCTTTGCTTCATTTTGGCCTTCCTCTCTTCAGAGTTAATTTTATAGCAAAGTGCAGTTTGATTTTCAGGTGCTGCAGCCAACATTATTTTGTACAGTCAATTGTACATTTTGAATAGAGAAGTTTAATAGAACACATTCTATACTGCCACTATAACCTGAATAATGATGCACTTTACAATTGTAAATAGATTGTACAAGGGACAGAAGGCCTTGCCTTTGTTAGCTGTAAAGGAGACTTTTCACAAGGTCAAGAAATGATTTTAAAGAAATACAATACAAAACATTATTAATCTACCTGTAACTAGTATGGTACAGTGTTACAGAACTGAGATATAGTACGAGAATGGAAATGGAAAGCAGGCTAGCAAATTCCACCATAAACAATCTGTGGCTTACCATTTTTCAAAGCGTGAAAGAGTTTTTGTGTCTTGCATAGACAAGCTGCCATATCCTAGAATTGGTCACTGTGAAACAAGATTGTTCCTATATAAATCATAGTTTCCAATTAGGAATGCTGCAGGCAGTTTTACCAGAAAATTATGTTACCAGAAGGACAATGATTTTTAAAATGTGTTTCCTGTGGCAAGGACTTGTCAGAACTGTAGGTTCCTGTAATAAGCACAGGTTCCTTGTAATGTCATGAGAGACAAGTGGTATTAATTTGAATATGGAATCAAATTAACTCTTTCTAGCCCAGGGGCCAGATTTTTAACTGTGCTGTTAAGAACCATGTAAAAGTTGACAGCAATCATCAAATGGCTGATTTTGAAGGTTATTGCTGCTGTGCTTTCCCACACTGGAAAACATGTGCCCTGAGCTACTTTACACATTTATATGGGACTGCCACTTAAAACATTAAGGGATCAGGATTCCACTTTGGCAGCAATCAACAGTCAAGGCACAAATTATGCTCGAGATTTTCTGTTTATATTTAAGCGAAGTGATGGAGAAGTTTCAACCGAAGCCTATTTGCATAATCACAAATGGAAAATATTCTATCAGAAATAAGATTGTGATATGCTACCACAATTTGGCAATTTAATAGGATGTAATTGTTTATTTTTTACCCTTGCAAAAAAATCTACCTTGGTGTGTTTGAGAGTGGTAGCCTTGTACAACTCATTTAATGCAGCTGAAAATGTTTCTATCAAAAAAATAAGAATTTTTAACAAGTGTCTAGTCCTTCATCTGTGAGAAGCCTGATATTAAAATCATTACAAATAATTTTTAAAAATACTCAACTGAGCCATTTACTAATTTCATTAGTGTCCACTAGTTACTTTCTTAGCAATTTAATTTTTTTTTATTATTTAAAATCTTTTAAAACATGGCTATTAGTGCTTGTGCTTCTAAACACTAACTTAATTTGAAGAGCCCCCTTGAACAGTTGCAGATACAATCAACAGACACTTGCACAAGCTTATTTCACTCAGAGTATGGCCAACTTTGAGGGGGACTGGGTTCCAGTGCAATGTTTTAAAATCATTATTGAAGGCTCGAAACTTCATGTACATGAGATGTAGCCTGAACTCAAAATTCCACTGGTTTGGCTGATTTCAGCTGGATTAGAGCAAGTTAGCAGAAACTCTTGGTCACAATTGGGAAATCACCAAGTGAAAGATGAATTACAGGCACCGGACGCCCTATCCAGGAAGCTCAAGTCCAGGTGGATACCAAATAAAGGGATCTTCTGGATTTTGGGTCCTGGGATCTGGGTAGGAGGAATACAATAACAGAAACCAGACTGATTTCCCAAAGAGCTTGATCCACTTAAAATGGGGATGGAAGGTGATGAAAGGTGGGTCAGGCCGGCTTCTGCTGTTAATCCCAGATCCAAAGAGGAGAGGATCACTGCGCCATGACCTGGATATCAAAGACGGCAGTGTCTGATGTGGATTGTAGTTTCCAGGGAAGGACCCTTGAGCCCAATACCTGCATTAAGATTTCAATGCTGATTAGAGGACAGTAATGCAATGGCACATCACATTTATTGCTCATTCCTAATCACCCCTGAGTACCTTCATGGACCACTGCAGTTCATGTGTATGTAACCCACAGTGTTGTTGTTAATGCAGACTTCATGGGCCAAATGGTCTCCTTCTGCACTGTAAGGATTCTACCATTCAACATAAGCCTTATCGTTTTTCAGCATTAAACTGGCAATCTCACACAGAGCAGCTGTAAGAAAAGTGTACTATTTTATAAATCCCAATAATCTGCATATCTGGCTGGAAACAAACCCAGTTTCAGTTGAATAATTATTAAGTGCTTCACCAACAAGAAGGAGATACAGATCATATTGATGTCATGGAAGGTGCACATGAGAGTGGATGGACAGGGGAGGGGAAGAGATTAAAATGCAATGTTGCCCATTACAATGAGAGAAGCATCACAGCTGACTCTACTCTTCATCCAACCTTCCCAGAAACACGTGCAGTTTTTATTTTTTTTAAGTCACAGCCCTAGTTCAATCTTCTAGTTTCAAGGAAATATGTTTCTACATCTACATAAGCTCAATTACATTACAAAGCCTGAAGTTGAACACCGGATATCTTGTAAGTCCCTCAGAGGAACACATACAGTATTTCTTCCAGCTGCATTCAGTACTCACAATAAAAATTTTCATGTTCAGATTTCTCAAGACCAGACCAACCTTCCATAATAGGAGTTTTAACAATGAGGTAACCATATTGTTACACATCAATATTGAAACCAAATCTATTCCTCAGAAATAGCTAACTAATTAAAAGCTGGTGAGGTCTAAATAATTAATCTCCTTAACTGGTATTGATTTGACACTTTTGTGGTGGGGGATTACTGCTACTAAATTAAAACAGCTTCCTATAGTCACTGTACTTGAGGCAAACCTGAGACATATGAGTGAAACAAAATATACTTCAAAACTAAAAATATTGGCACTTTGAACATTTGATTAATTTTATGGTTTTGAAATTCAGAGCTTAAGGTGCCCTTGGAGAGAAGAAAAGGAAACAGCATAAGAGATGAACTAAGATAGACTGGAAAGATGCAGAATGAGTCATGGAAACTATGACAGATGGATATTAATGATCAGGGCACTCTTCTCCCACTCTATTTTCTTCACTATCCTCCATTATTTTCTACTTCCATTTTCATCCCTTCAAAAACAGGACCCAGTATTCAAATTGTCCTTTGTCGAATAGGAGAGAAAGATACAAGAATGAACCAATTATTTTTCCAGAACTTAAAATACAATTATAGTCTGTATTTATCAAAGTGCAACACATTTGTGATCAGTTTCGGACTTGGTGTTCCTTTACTCACTGGACATGTATGGCAGGAATTTGGACTTTAAATGATTGGAAAATTGTGGTCAGCACATACCAGAATTTCCAATGCATGCTCTTAGCTCATAAGGTTGTAGGACAAGTCAGAAAATTAGAACCATGGAATCATAGGACAGAAATAAGCTTTTTGGCCAATTCATTCCACGCTGGCTCTTCTCCTGAGCAATCCAGATGGTCTTACTCTTTCTTCAATTTCCTGCAAATTTTGCTCCTGAAATATTTAACCAATTCCCTTTTGCAGATTATAATGAAACTTTGTCCACCAACCTATCTGGCAGTGATTCCAAATCCTAACCACTCATTCTATAAGAAATGCTCTTCCTTGTGTCAGCTTTGGCTCTTGTATCATCTTAAATCTGTACACTCTGGTTATCACCTTTTGAGCCATTGGAAACAGTTTCTCATTATTTATTCTATCTATTAAGTTGATCTATTGCATTAAGTTGATCTTTCTCTACATCCTAGCTACGATTATAACACTACATTCTGCACTCTCCTCTCCTTCTCTAAGAATAGTATGCTTTGTATAGTGTGCAAGAAACAATACTTTTCACTTTATCCAATACATGTGACAATAATAAATCAAATCAAATAAATTTTTCATGATGTAAACATGTCAATCAAATCTCCTCTGAGCCTTCTCTGTTCTAAAGAGAGCAATGTATATTCTAAAGTGAACAATGCTCATTCCAAGTAAATATAATCCCTCATCCCTTGAACTATTCTAGTAAATCTCTTCTGTAGCCTCTCTACCTCATGTTCTTCCTAATTCCTGACCAGAATTGGATGCATTACTCCAACTAAGCCCCAAACTCATGCTTTATCCTGACATCCTGGCTTTTGTCCTTCTTGCCTCCATTTTTGAAGCCCTGGAGACCAGATGTTTCTTAATTTTGTTTGAATCTGTCCTGCTATCTTCAAAGATTCGTGCACAAACACTACCTGGTGTTTGCACCCCTATAAATTTGTATTATAGCATGTATTGCCTTGTTTTCATCCTTCTTATCTAATTGTATTATCTCACAATTTTCTGCATTAAGTTTCATCTGCCATGTGTATGCATGTCACAGCAATTCGCCTATGCCTTCCTGAAGTCTATCATATTTTTCTTCGTGTTTACTACAACTTGAAGAGTTAATAACATTTGCAATTTATACCCATAATCACCTTTCCTCTCACTGATCACAAGCAGATGGCAACCCCCCCAACACACACACACACACACACACACACACACACACACACACACACACACACACACACACACACACACACAAGCACAGACAACAATCTCAAGCAAAGAGCCATCAGATGCTCAGCATTTACCTCCTCACTAACCAGAGTGCCTGAATCGGACTTTTGTAGAGCATGTGTGTTTCGTGCCAAATCTGGATGGGCGAACGCAGTGGTAAAGGGGAAAGTGCCGGTAATGTTGGGCGTGCAGCCCATTAAGTCAATTTAAATGCAAGCAAATGCATTTACATAGCCATCCCACCCATTTCAGGCCTTGGTAAAGCACGAACCGGGGTAGAGACAGGCGCAAATTGCACGACTCGCATCACGCCCAACTTTACCAAGTTTTCACGCCCGAAAATGGCACGACCTGATGGTAAAATCTGGCCTTAAGTGTGGAAAAGAGGGATCTTGCTCAGAGAACAAGTACAATAGTAAAATAAAATCTTTGAGTACCATAAGAAGATGGCAGTAAGAGAAGAGGTAATAATCAAAAAAAGCCGCACGAGGGTTTGAAACTGAGGATGAGCACAAAATAATAAATATTCAGAAGAAATATCTCCTCTAAATGTTCAAAACACGTTTTCACACAGAAAGTAATGAATGCCTGGAACATGCTGCCAGAGGAGGTGGTGCTAGTAGGCACATTAGCAACATCTAAGAGGTATCTCGATGGATAAATGAATAGCGAGGGAATAGAGGAATGGACTGAGTAAGGACAGAAAGTTTTTTTTGAGCTTAGTTAGGGCATTATGCTCGGGACAGACTTGGTGTGCTCAATGGCCTGTCCCTGTGTTGTACTTTTCTTTGTTATTTGTTTACAAAATAGCCTCCCCAAAAATATTGCAAGTAAAAATTGATAAATTCATTACAAATGTCTAGTTCTAATCATGTATAATGCACTCAAAGCAACTACATCGCTAGAGGTGAGCAATATTTAGTCTGATTGCTGAGAAAAACTGAGCAAGAGGGTTTTGACATGCTGACAATGATTATGAAGGAGTCAATGGAAAAGAGTCTAGGTAAAGGATATGAGACAATGAGCATTTGTTGAGAGGATTCATGTTGGATGAAGGGAGTGGAGTGCCTTCTCAATGCTGGGACCACCACCATATCTAATTTACATAAATGAGTGAATTCAGAAACTCAATACGAAGTGGTCAAATCTGGTTGACAACAAAGTGGGAGGGAGGTAAAATCAGAATAGGTGAAATTAAGAAATTAATTAGATATGCAAGTAGTAAACAAAGTGTCTTGTAAATTTGAGCAACAGGTGAAGCTACTGTCCTTAGGTGGGATTCTCTAGCCTTCCTGTGGAATTTTTATCATGGCAGGAGGCAACGCGCCATTGGCTAATGGCGGGATCTTCTGGTCCTGCCACTGTCAATGGGGAGAGGGGATTAAGGGTTATGGGGAGAGGGCGGGAATGTGGAACTGAGCCACGACAGATCAGCCATGATCTTATTGAATGGCGGGGCAGGCTCGAAGGGCTAGTTGGCCTACTCCTGCTCCTATTTCTTATGTTCTCATGTTCTTATGTTCTTAAACCCATGGCATGGATGCACTGTTAGCCTGACCACAAGATTCCACCTGTACGAACAGCCACAAAGGTTGGACCCTTGTCTACTTTGTGCAGACCCTTCATAATTTGAATATTTCTATTAAACCTTTTGAACACCTCTATCAAATAGCCTTGAAGGCCAATCAAATACAAGGAAGGACAATAAACGTCGACTTTGACAACAACTCCCACATCCCCAGAATGAAAAAAGGTGTGGAGACTAAAACCATGAGATCATTAAGATAATTAATTCTACATTAAATCAATGCTAGGATTATGCTGGACGAATAAATTGAGAATGGCCTTCATAATTATTTTGTGATTTTAGATTGCTTGTGGATTATGAAGCCCCGCTACTGTGAAAACACAATGTATTTTCAGCCAGGGAAAGAGTGAGCATGCAATTTTGACGGATGTAGAAGTCAGCATGAGGTACACCACGATGGCTGAAGAAAGGCAGTAATGGATAGAAATGCAGGCTGGTGCAAAAAAACAAAAATAGCGATAAAAGGATATAGGTAAAGTATTGAAAAGTTGGGAATGGTTGAAATGGAAAATCAAGTACCTTGAAGGGGGAGTAGATATTTCAGGAAAATGTAGCTGGTGGAACCGGAGAGATGTAGGTAAGAATATAGGAATCTTAAGGCATTTGTTAAATTTTTGAGATGTTTGTAAAAAAGGTTATCTAAGGAAACTATTATTTTCTAGCTTCTTGCATAGCAAACACATTTCTGGGGCCATTTAAAATCAAGCACATAATTTTCTTGTCTTATCTCTTTTACAGTTCTTTGAAAATGTGCTACGCAGAGGGTTGTTTGGTGCAAAATCACTGCCACTATTTGACTGAAGTACAAGGAAATGCACAGGAATGCATTTGAGAAGTCTCTTTATCTCTTCTCCCTTATTTTCTGATCAGTGTTATCCCTGTGCTAATGCAAATCATGGGTATTAGAAACTGAGTTTGTCTCTTTCCACTGTAGGGCACTGCACAGTTGCTCTAACTTCAGTTCACCCTGTCGCCAACAGGAGACTCCGATACTAATGCAGAGAAAAGTCAATAATGATGAAAAATCACACCAAAACTTTCTTTGTCTCTTGAAAAGAAGCACCCATTAGTGCAAAAGCTATGCAAAATTCACTCCCACTGCCAATTTTTTAAAAATGTATTTCTTCCCATTTAAATTTCAGTTGTTATTCAACAGACATGTGTGAAGCGATGTGTTACAATTAGTCCAGGAAGTGCACATGTAAACTATATAATGAAAGGAATTTCTGCAAAACTCTTGTCATTATGTTCTTCAGGGGAGGGTACCCTTCAGTTTAGAATGTTTGCTTGGTAACGGAATACGTTTCCAATTTCAGGATCAAATACTCGCAGCTAGATTTACGAGAGGAAGATATTGGGTTGAAGGGAAGTTCAATTTTTGGATTGTGGGAGTCATGAAGAGCACTCTGGATGATAAAGTAGCAGGCAATGGTACAACAGTGTTGTAAAGGCTTGATAGGAGGGTGATGGAATGTGGAAATGCAGGGAGAACCATGTTGTCGTAGCACTGGGAAGACTGTGGCAGCATTTGGAGAGTGGTCCAGATTTTAGGATCACTGGATGCAGACCCAGAAGTAAGAAACAGTAAAACAGGGAAAGAAGAAGACTGATCCAAACTGTTTTTCTCTTCTGGGTGGAAATCCCAACCTTTGACAGCCTGTGAGGGAAATCCTGGGACATGAGAAATACAGGGAAGGGAGATCACTGGGAGGGGCAAGGTAGAAAGTGGAAGTATTGGGATAGCAGTCCTGTGAAATACTGTAATTGGTTGGTTGGGTGGTAGAGCATCTAACCTGCAAGCACTATGTGAGATGTTGCAAACCTCTGGCAGCAATTGGAAGCAGTGACACTAGGGTCTCAGAGTACTAAGAAAAGAATTCGATGTGAGAGATGGGAGGAAAACATTCGGGTCTTGAACCCTCGATTCCTCTGTCCTCACAAAGTATCATATATTTTGTAAATTGGTGCTCATCCTTCCCATGAGTTATTGAAATCGTAGTAGCACAGAATCCCTACAGCTCAGAAGGAGGCCATTTGGCCCATCGAGTCTGCACTAACTCTCTGACAGCATCTCACCCAGGCAAACTCCCTGCCCTATCCGCGTAACTCCACGCATTTATCTTCAATCGCCTCTAACCTACATGTCTTGGGAGAGTAAAGGGCCATTTAGCATGGCAAATCCACCTACCCTGCACATCTTTGGACTGTGAGATAAAACCTAGCACCTAGAGGAAACTCATGCAAACACGGGGAAAATGTGCAAACTCCACACAGACAGTCATATAAGGCTGGAATCGAATCCAGATCCCTGGTACTGTGAGGCAGTGATGTGCACTGCCACCATGTCGTCCCATAATGAAAAGTACTTTAAAAATCACAGGGATTAGAAACAACAGGTACTAATACAATAAAATTAGCTTCAATTATAATTTTTAGGGCAACATTTTAATAGTCCAGTAACTGCTCCTTAAAATTAATCAGAATCCGTTATACATGCAGACTGTGACTGATAATGATCACTTTCTGAACAATTGAGATTTCAATATAGAAATTTGTTTGTTATAAATCAATCTAATATAAACTACCTCAAATACCTGTACATAATGGATGTATTTGAATTCGAGACTGCCGGAGGAAGTCAGGAATAGGTTTCTAACAGATGGAACCCAGTCACATTCTGCCTGAAGTGTAGTGAAAAAAATTATTTTGATCACTCAGAACCATTTTTAAAGCTTTAGCAGAGAGAAAGCCAGAGAATATAAAAGAGTGGAGAAAACATTTGGCCCTGCCAGGAGCATATTGTACTTTGGATATTAACAAGAGTCACTAATACAACATAAATCTGTAAATCTTTCATGCACTTAAAAGTAAAACATCTGTTACAGTGGGCATTAGTGTGTATTTGATTTTTGCACCAAAGAATGAACTACACTAATTTAAAGTGAACCTCACCTCTAAAATCAATTAAATGAAAGTTGCAAGAATGTGAGAATTTTATTTGAGATCCTCTCAATTTGCACTGGATGCAGGCGATCTGTAATCACCTTGGGTCAGGCACACTCTCAATTATAATAATGAGCCCATAACATCTGACATGGATTGTGCAGTGTCAGTGAAAAATAATCAGACTGCGAGGCAGGGAGGGAAACACCAGAATTCCTATTTGGTTGGGATTCCAAAATGGACTCAGCAAAAGATAAAGATTGGATCTGTTTATTATCATGTTTGAGAAGGAGAAAGTCCAGAAAAAAAGAACACTTTGCTCAATCATACTTGGATGGCACAGTGGCACAGTAGTTAGCACTGTTGTCTCACAGCACCAGGGACCTGGGTTCAACTCCTGGCTTGGGTCACTGTCTGTGTGGAATTTGCATGTTCTCTCCATGTCTTCATGGGTTTCCTCCTAGTGCTCCGGTTTCCTTCCACAGTCTGAAAGACATGCTGATTAGGTGCAGTGACCATGCTAAATTCTCCCTGACTGTACCCGAACAGGTGCCAGATTTGTGGCGACTAGGGATTTTTAATGGTAACTTCATTGCAGTGTTAATGTAAGCCTACTTATGACACCAGTAAATAAACTTTGAAAACTTTAAACTTTAAGTAGACTCACAAGATTGGTGTTAATTGTAAGCTCAAAATGTCAGTGAAGATATCTGGTGTAGACCATGGTGTCAAACATATGGCCCATGGAACAATTTCATCTGACCTGCAGTGCATTCTCATGAAGAATGGAACATGAATCTCCCAGGTGTCGCTGCTAACAACCCAGGAGAATTGCACCTTTTTAAACAGTGAGCTCCCATTCTGTGAGGTCATCCCTGCCAGTACAGAGATGCATGGCTAATTAGCAGCCAATTTAAGTTTGAGGTGCCTTGTGGACCTTGCAGCTACTACATTAAAAATAAATAGAAATTAATAAGTAAAATTCATGGGCAAAAACCTAACTGGTAGGTTTAAGTAAATAATCAAATTTAAATAAAAAGTGATCTTAATAAGATAAAAAAAAGTTAATTAAATTAAACTGAGCAATAAAGGCACCTAGAACAAATCTAAATAAATTCAATGAATAATCTACATTTAGCATTAGAGGTGAATAATTTAGCTCCAGAAAAAGATAAAATAAACACCTACTGTACAACGAATGAAAGAAAGATACAGCCGTGAAAACCGAGAGTCAAATATGTATGGAAACAGAGGCCTGAATTTTCACTCCCAGGTCAGGAACACAGTCAGGATAATGTTTGACTCCACAAACCTGACCTGGGAAAAAGTGCCATGGATAGTTGGCAGCGGGGTGGGCGGGTTGGGTGGAAGAATGGCAGGAGAAGTGGGATGTGGGGTGAAATGGGAGTCAGGCCTGCTGCCCTGGAAACAGTTCATAGGTAGCACAAGTGTGGCTGAGTGCAAAGGCTTGCCTTGGTACTCTGGCACTGCAACAAAACAAAGAATAAAACCAAAAAACAGCCCTCACCCTTCCTCACCATACTCCCTCCTCACATATACAATCCCCATTCCATGCCAACCCTGTCATCTCATGGTCCCATGCTAACCTACGTCCCTCTACCCAATTTCCACAGCTGTTCATGCCATCTGTGCTAACCTATGCTCCTCCACCATGCCCTTATTGATCTTTATGATTTCTATGCTAACCTCTGACCTCCATCATGGCTCTTTATATCCCATATGCCAACCCATAGGGGATTGCCATGGTGGCACAGTGATTAGCACTGCTGTCTCACAGTGCCAGGAACCCAGGTTCAATTCCAGCCCTGGTCACTATCTGTGAAGTTTGCACATTCTCCCTGTGTTTGCGTGGGTTTCCTGCAGATGCTCCGGTTTCCTCCCACAGTCCAAAGATGTGCAGGTTAGGTGGATTGGCCACACTAAGTTGACTCTCGTGTCAGGGGGATTAGCAGGGTAAATGTGTGGAGTTACGGGAACAGGGCCTGGGTGGGACTGTGGTCAGTGCAGACTCGATGGGCCAAATGGCCTCCTTCTATGAATTATTTGATTCCATACATCTCTGTCCAGACCCGTGGGCCTTTATAGCCCTAATGTCAGTTGAGTGTCAACTCATGCCAACCTGCCCATGCCCCCTACTACATTACTACCCTTTGTCCTTGCACCCTTCATGCTAATTTATCCAGTATCTACCATGAGCAGACATCAGGACCATTAATTAAATAAAATTCTTCAGTCACAAAAACAGAAAATGCTGGCAAATCTCGGCAGGCCTGACAGCATAGGTGGAGAGTAGTCAGGGTCATCCTGACTCAAGAATAGAGCCAACATTTTGAGTCATGATGACCTGGCTACTCTCTCTCCACAGATGTTGTTGGGCCTGCTGAGATGTTCCAACATTTTCTGTTTTTGTTTCAGATTCTAGCACCTGTACTATTTTGCTTTTATCTTCAAGTTCTTCAATGGCTATTGATGAATTCACTATTTTTTAAAAATTTGCTCCCAGTAATAGAAACCCATTGATTACATTTAATTTCCATTTATGTTTCATAAGAACAAGCACTTTAATTCATATTCCCACTCCAAGAGTTGGAGCTGTCAATTAAACTATGACAGGCACCCTGTTGTGCTAATGATACTTTCACGTTAATCATAGAATCTAGAATCCCTACAGTACAGAGGGAGGCCATTCTGTCCCTATAACTCCAGGCATTTACCTCTCTAATTCCCCTAATCTATACACTTTGGGACACTGAGGGATAATTTAGAATGGTCAATCCACCTGCACATCTATGGACTGTGAAGCCAGAAACCGAAGCACCCAAAGAAAATCCGCTCGGACACAGAGTGCAAACTCCATACAGTCACCCAAGGCCAGAATTGAAACTAGATCCCTGGTGCTGTGAGGCAGCATGCTAACTAGTGTGCCACTGTGCCAGTCATTGCTTGATCAATTATGTTAATGCTTAGAGTGAAATAGCAAGCATTGATTTTATTCAACGCTGCAGACAGTTTTTTTAAACAAATATTTAAAGGGCAGAAGAGTTAAATGACTTGACAGCTTGACTCCTTGACAGTTCCAATCAGCTTGACACTCCAATGAGTTTATCGTTTTTTTATGCATATTGATGCCCACTTTTAACAATCCCGAAGGGCACTTGATTTCATCCTAAGGGCACCTGGCCCCTTCTAAAATTGTCCCTGGATCATATGCAAAAAGGTTCCTTACCTCTCCAAACTCCCGCTTAGAAAGGATAGCAGGACTAGAGGGCACAGCCTCAAGATAAGGGGGGGGGTGCAGTTTAGATCAGAGTTGAGGAGGAACTTCTTCACTCAATGGGTGGTGAATTTCTGGAATCCTCTGCCCATTGAAGTGGTGGACGCTACCTCGCTGAATATATTTACATCAAGGTAGATAGGTTTCTGATAGACAGGGGAATTAAGGGTTATGGGGAGAAAGCGGGAAAGTGGAATTGATCTACGTCAGATCAGCCATGATCTTATTGAATGGCGGGGCAGGCTCGAAGGGCTAGATGGCCTACTCCTGCTCCTATTTCTTATGTTCTTATGTTCAGTAAGTTTAGGCCTTCTTCTATCAAATATAGAGTGCACACATCATTATTTCCTGCTGCTTCCTTGCAAAAGTTACATCAAACTGAAAGCAACTACACTTTAACACGTGCAACGGCCTCCATGAACCATAGATGTGCAAAAATTGACTGGTCCTGCATTCCCAGAACTGTAAAAATGGTGGGAGTTAGGTTTCAGGGCAGAACTTCTGTATTCTGGCCATTGAAGGCATTCTCAAAACACAGAAAGCCTCTCCATCTGCATGAATAATTAAGCCAGAAATTCTGTGGGCAGAATCTTTGTGCAAACAGTTAGAATCATGGTAGAGGGTAGAATTTAATTTGGCACTGGGTTTCAAATAGAGAGAAACCTGTAAAGGTCATGTTGACTAAAAGTATCACTTGAATTTGTTCACAATCCATTGAAGTGTTGATGATGCAGGCTGCAGGCAACTCTGCCTTGTTAACAGTTCCCATCCAGATAAGGAGGATGGGGTCCATCACAGGTTGGCATAGGGCCAGTAGGAGCAAGGGCCTGAACAACAAGAAGCAGTGGTGCCTCTAGATAATTAAGCTGCTGGCAAACATGGATATATTGCTCTCATCTAGGATAAGTGGAAGGCACTGCCAGAGGTGCCTCAGATGTCCCATGATGTGGTTACTCACATCTGCCTGCTTCTCCAGTGCGGGGTGCAGCTGCAAGTACTCTGGAGGAGTAAAGCAGAGTTCCTGGCTTGTGCTGAGTGAATAACTGTCTGGATGCCCTTTAAAAATGACGCTTGATCTTGAGCCCAATGCAGTAACAGCGGGGCTGGTCATTTCCTACCCACACAGCCAAATTCCTCAGGGATACGTAATTAATGAACTGAACAGTAGAAGATTTGTGCATCCAACCATCCTGCCACCCAACAGGAATCATGCTGTCTTTCCCGCCTGCCATCAGGCTCCAGAATGGAAGATTCTGCCATGTGACTCAGGATCAACATTATTTTGTGAAAGGGAAACTGTGTTTGACAAATGTATTAGAGTTCTTTGAGGATGTAACAAGCAGGGTTGATAACGGGGAATCAGTAGATACAGTATATTTGTATTTCTGAAAGACATTGAATAAGGTGCCATATAAAGGGTTACTACACAAGATATATTGGGCTGATATATTGGCATGGATATAGAATTGACTAACTATCAGAAAACAGAGAGCTGAGATAAATTCATCATTTTCAAGAAGACAAACGATAACTAGTGCCAAAAGGGCCTCAACTATTTACAGTCTATACTAAAGTCTG
Source organism: Carcharhinus amblyrhynchos (assembly GCF_965287045.1). Taxonomy (NCBI): domain Eukaryota; kingdom Metazoa; phylum Chordata; class Chondrichthyes; order Carcharhiniformes; family Carcharhinidae; genus Carcharhinus; species Carcharhinus amblyrhynchos. Next base: position 31,906,744 of record NC_137332.1, on the reverse strand, counting down.
GAATGAAAGGGACTGACTATATCACAGCCAAATTTTCTGATGATAGATGGGATAGCAAGTTGTCGGGGGGATACAAAAAGTTTGTATAGCGACATAGACAAGTTAAGTAACTGGACAAAATTTGGCAGATGGAGTACAATGTGGGAAAATATGGGGTTGCCCACTTTGGCAGGAAGAAAAGCAGTACATTAATTTAAATGGAAAGCGGGGACAGAGTGCTGCAGTACAGAGGGTCCTGGGTGTCCTTGTACATGAATCACAATACAGGTACAGCAAGTAAGTAAGAAGGTAAATGAAATGTTGGTTTAATTGCAAAGGTGGAGTAATATAAAAGTGGCTACAAATGTACAAGGAGAGACATTTTACTTATCTTGCAGAACATACTTGCATTGGAAATAGTTCAAAGAAGGTTTACTCTGCTTGCCAGGAGGAGGAGTTTGGCTTATGGGGCAAGATTAAGCAGGTTGTAGGATCATTAGGAATGAGAGAAAAATTGGGAATGGAGAAAGAATACCAATATTGATAAAAGACAAAATTACAGCCAAGTGAAAAGAACAATGCAAAGAAAGGAATCCAGTAAGGTGAACAACCAGTGAAGTACGCGCAGCATGAAAGGACAGAATGCAAGCGGCTGAAGTGTGGCACTGTGATTGTATAGCAGTCCACAATCTGCACTGTGACCACAGCAACATCAGTTTGAATTGAGTCTTTCAATTTATTATACCGTATTTGTTATTTATGATGTGACCTCTACAATGGGAAGACCAAACCAAGACTGGGTGATCACTCTCTCAAACGTTTCTATTCAGTCATCAAATATGATCCTGAGTTCCACTCACTTTTCCATCTTTCGTCTCTGACCTTCCCACCTTTGGCCTCCTGAAATATCCCAAAGAGGCTAAACAAACAGCATTCCATCCTTCGATTTAAACCTGGGCTCAACACTGATTTCAACAATTTTATAATGTAACTATTACCTCATTTCGTTTCCTTTTTTCTCTCTTGTTTCTCTCTTCTTTCTTCTTTTCTTTATTCCCAGATAATAACTAATCATGATCCTGGCATTCATATTTGTTTTGGACACTTTTTCTTTCTTTACGTGGTCACGAACCATGAACTCTTTGGTTATCTAACCTCTTATGTTTTCCACCTTAACAGAGACCTTCGCTTTCATTCTTTTCTCATCCTTCTCCGTTCCTTGCTCAAAACCTATTACATCTCTAACTTCTCCCAGTTCTGATGGAGGATCAGACCTAAAACACTAACTCTGTCTCTCTGTCCACAGACGCTGCTACACATGCTGAGTATTTACTATGCATGCAGGTATTCTAATTCTGTAAACAGATGCAAATCTTGGTTGGAATTGTCTACAAATTTTCTGACAGTATTGATGTAGGGTTGCATAAGTATGGAGATCAGGGATCCTTGTAACAGAAACAATGTGGTTTTTAAAGGAAGTTTTTAATTCCCACTTAGATTAGGAGAAGCAGAATGTCTCAGATAGCAAAGGCAATCAATTTCTAGAACAAGAGGTTTTAGGCCCATCTAGGAATAAGACGATATTAGGTTCAATGATCAGCTGCAAGCCACAATTAGTGAACAATCTGATTATAAGGGAATATCTTCTGAGCAGTAACCATCATATGACTGAATTTGATATTGCATTTGAGCTGGAAAAAACAAGCGCCACAATCATGGTTTCAAATTTAAGAAAGTGAATTCTGAAAGAATGAGAAAATGTTCCCCTCAGTCAAATAGTGAGAAGTATTCAAAGAAGATTTTGGTATAATACAAGACTAGTCCATAACTTCAAAAGAAAAATTTCCACTTGTATAGTTGAGCACGAAGTAAAATAAGGTAAAAGCCAGGCCCGGATTTTCATCAGGATGGAGAAGCTCTCAGTTGTGAAAACGGCAGAAATCCCCAAATATCAAAATTCCCACCCTTTAACATGGAACTTCCCATTTTTGTGGGGGTAGTAGTAGGGAAAGGGCACATTTCACACATGCATGGTTTACAGAGATGGTTGGTCATTTAAATCATCAACTGCTTGCTCTGAAATGGGGGATCTTGAAACTTGAAGTATGCCAAATTATACCAGGTAAGAGCAATTCCGAGCTTGGTGGATTAATTTAGATAGTCTGGGCATCCCTTTGGATCTGGTCTCAGGATACCTTTGGGGAAGGTAAGGTGCTCTTTGATGGAGGTCAGGTGCCCTTTGAAGGTGTTATAAGTAGACTTAAATGTGTGCAAAAAGTGCATAAACTCTTTACTGTCAAGTTCATTGAAACGGTCAACAAACCCATCAAAGGGAGCTATCAAGCCATTGTGGCATTTAAATTTCCAGCCCTTTAAGTTTTTGAAAAAATGTCCAGACATAATTTTAAAAATTATCATTGTAATTTCACTCTTTTCTGTTTATACAAACTTGGGAGTTTCCATTATTGGATTAGAGCTGCGTGACTGATATCATAACCATTCTTTATCAAAATATGTTCCCTTACATTTCATAGTTTGATGTGGTTATTGACTCTTTGATGTTGGGTTATGAATTCCCATGCTTGTTGTTTAGGTGATTCTGCACTTGAATGATAGATTTGTTATAAGGCTTTATTTAGTTGAAGGAATGCAAATATTGTAACTGGGTTTTTATGAATGAGAATGTATCTATAAGCAGACTGTAGTCCGCAATAAGTGCAGAGAACTTTATTTTATATGAGTTCACTTTATCTTATCTCTGCATCAGTCCTGAGACCTGTCCATGGTGAATAATGAGCTGGCATGGTAAGTCTACGGGCAAAGGGGTGGTGGGACATGGATTGGCAAAGGGGCTTATAAAAGGTCAGGGGGCGTGGATGAATGGGAATTGGTTGGCAGAGCGACTATAAAGAGCCATGGGGGTGGATACAGAGGCATCGGTTGGCATAGGGCGATACAGAGCAATGGGGGACTACTAATCAGATTCTACTTGTCAATGAATCAGCACCCTCTTTTCATGTGGCATTAGATTGTTGTTCTCTTTGGTATTTGGCCTTTTTACTTCTGTATTGATGAGTGGAAGTTAAAAACCTACGATAGCATTTTAATCATCTTTAATTTTTGGATATGCTGTCAAAGCCAGCCTGCCTTCTCACTCAACAGTCACCACTTCTTACCAGGTCACCCACTCCAGTTTCTAATCTAGCTTGCTCTCCTGGATCATAAATCTGACATCTGGCAGCCACTTTTAAAGGCCAGGTTTGTGAAGCCAGGGAGTCTTCCATCCTTGCGCACCTGACCTGGTAGTAGTAATCTTAGCCCCAATATCACACTAACAGAACAGGTTTACACAAATTTTAGTAACAAGAGAAATTTAAGAAGTGGTAAAGTGATAGGAAATCAAGAGATAAAGGGTTACAAAATAGGATTATGAAAAAAAAGGGGTAAGTGGTACAGAATAGGATTATGAAAAAACTGAAGGGCTATTAAAACTAACAGCATAATTTTTTTATTAGTCTAAGAGCAAGTGGTAAGACTGAATGTGGGCCCTTAAGAGATAGATGCAGGTGATATTGTAACAGATAATAAGGTAAGTTAAACGGAAAGGAAAATTAAGCAGGGTACATGAGCAGTAACCAATCTGTTATTTTTGCACACATTATGCCTAATCTCTGGAAATGCCAAATTCAGTAAATGAATACTTTGACCTTGATATTAAATGCCCCAACATGGTGAGAGATGTGTTAAAATGTAAGAATGGGGTATGCATCCTCAATGTGGGGAATTGGGTTTTATGTCATATTTAAATCGGACTTCCACAGTGCAACTCAATCTTCTGTGAGAAGATACAGCATCAGCAAAAAAAAAGTGTACAAAATTGGACGCACTGGTAATTGATTGGGAGGTAAGGGACAGAAAAATTAATAAGGGAAATTTAATCTAATCATGGGATGTACAAGTGGTGTTCCCCAGAGATCTGCATTGAGGCCTCAGCTTTTCACCACACACATCAATGACTTGGATGAAGAAATAGGTCGTTATATAGCTAATTTTCCAGATGACACTAGGTTAGGAGGCACAGTAGGTTGTGAGGATGGGAATAGGATGCTGGGAAGGGTCATAGATGGCTTAAGTGAGTGGGCAAAACTGTGGCAGATAGAGTTTCACATCAACTTTAGCGCCATAAAAGGCAAATTAAAGTATTTCTTAATGGTGACAGACTAGGAACACTTATAAGCAAAGGGATTTGGCTATCCTGGTACACTAATTACTAAAACTTAATGTATTAGTACAAAAGGTAATCATAAAGGTGAATTGAGTATTGGCTCTATTGCAATGGGGATGAATTATCAAAAGGTGGATGTAATGCTTCAATTGCACTCAGTTTTGGGCACCGCATTTCAGAAAAAGTATATTGGACCAAAAGTAGATGGTGGTGATGCAGGAGATACAGATTTACCAGAAAGATATCAAGATAGAAAAGGATAAACATGACAGCAATTTGTGACATGATAATACATAGGTTATACAACACAGAAACAGGTGAATCGGAAATAGTCCATGCCAGTAGCTTACGCTCCACTTGAACCTCCTCCTATCTTCTTTCAACTAAATCTACCATTTGTAACCAACTACTCCCTTCTCCTTGAAAATGATTGTCTTGTTTCCCTTTAAATATATCTAAACTATTTGCTTCGACTACTGTTTGTGGCAGTGAGTTTCACATTCTTTACCATTTTTTGCATTTTGTTTGTAACTCCATTTCGGATTTCTTATCCAAAATATCCTACATTGATGGCATATTGTAACTTAGCATGCTCTGGAAGAGCCAATCCCAATGCTTTCCATGAGTAGTGGGTTTTCTTTGTCTTATGTCTACGTCTGTTTTAGACTAATTGACAGTGATTGATTGCCATAATTTAATCAACAATTCTACATTTTTACATCATGTAATTGCCAGAATGGAACACTGTGAACTAGCAAGACCATGATCTTTTTTTGTTTAGCAATTCCCACTTTCCTGTGTGATCAATGGCATGTTAATTTATTTCTCGTGGTCAGTTGAGGATTTACCTGGAAATTCTCTCCGCTTGCCAAACTGCACAAACTCCTTAAAATATTTTTGCAGGCAACTGGGGCCTTGATCTAAGTTCTATCCAAATGTCTGTATCTCTAGCAATCCTTTCAGTACTGTACTGAAGTGACAGTGCAGATCACTTCCCACAGTCTGGAGTGGGCCTTGAAGTAGTAATCTTCTTTGATTCAGAGATAAAATTGCCACTCATTGAGTCAAGCTGACATTTATAAATCTGAGATCCAGTTGTGTTTAGTTATGTTACAAAAAAAATTGAAGAGAAAAATCACTGCAAAATTTCACTTGAATATGAATAATATTTTAAACATTTAAATCAACAAATTTTATGCCATGAAATAAAAAGTGACATATAAATATTAAAAACTTAAAAATAAGGCACACATGGCTTCCCTCTTCTACTTTATGACAAAAGTTGTGAATAGATTGTACAAGTTTTCTTCAAGGTAAGCTAAACAGAAAGGAAAATTAAGCAGGATTTATAAACAGTAATCAATCTGCACGTTTTGCATGTATTATGCCTCATCACTGGCAGGAAAAGCAAATGTACCAAGGAGACATGAAAGCTACGCCATGGATGGACTTATATGGAGTTATGCAAGTCATAATACACATTTTGCTTACATGAGATATTGCTGCAATAATCAACTTATAAATATTATCATTGCAAAATTTTAGAGTAACAAATTCATTTCACAGATGTATTGCAGGCAACACACAAACAAAAAGGAAATACTAATTCTTAAACAGTATTTGGGCAATTCAGTAAAGCCTATTGCAGATTTTTTTCTATATTTCCAAGCCATAAATTTAAAATGAAAAGAATACAAATGGCACACATGGACTTTTCTTTTCACATAGTTCCATGGTTACTTGTCTATTTTAGATCAATGGCAAGTCTAATGTACTCACCAATCCCACTATGTAGTTTGCCAATATGTTGCAAATTCAACCCTTCAATCATTAATGGCAGTCCAGTCTTTGGATATTTTCCCATCGCAAAGCTGTATGCCTGTGGGTACAAAAAGAAATTAAGATGTCTAACGAACAAAAAGTTACGCATACAAAAGCAAAATATTGCCAACACTGGAAATATGAAATAAAAATAGAAAATTCTAGGAAGGATTCAGCAGATCAGGGAGCATCAATGGAGAGAGAAATAGCGTCCAGCTTCAGGTTGATGGTGGATTAAATTGGACAAGAGTTGCAGGAATTGTGAAGTATATTTGACTGACACTCGATGCTTCTAATGTGGGCAGCACACTAATTTCCTTGTGGTGCCTGCTAATTTGCATGATTGCAGTGTGCAGCCAGTGTAAAACTCATTGTTGAGTGGCTGCTTGCCTCAGCAAGTGACCCCAAGTTTGTGCGAATGGTAACACTATTTAAAGCTAGCCTGCATTTTCTGAAGGGGAGGTTAATTCTAGCTGGAACATGTAATGGAACTGTTTGCAGATGGGAATCTGGACAGGAAGAATACTGAATTATAATGCAACAAGAGGACAAAGCGACCTCCAAGGTTCAATGATATTAGGCTGGATGCCTCAGAAGTGGTAACTTGGAGAGATCTAACCACAAAAGGACTAAGAGGCCTTTCAGAAAAACTTTGGAAAGGCAGTGGAAGCAGATAACAATGATGTTCAATGTCAGGAGTCAAGCCCGGAGGACCTGGATGTAGTGTCACAAGAAGTTTAATGACGCCACACAATCGAGGTCAGTGAATGTGCCTTTAAATGTCTTGTTGCACCAAGTGCACCACTAGCCTCATCACTCACCTACCTCTATCAATTATGACTTGTACTCATCCAAAACTCTGTTGTCAGTACTTAACTCGTTCCAGGTTCTGTTCCATCAATCCTGTATTGCTGAGCTACACTGGTTCCTGGTCTGAACAAAACTTAAAATTTAAAATATTTTGTTATGCCTTCACCTAACCAGATTTGCGAAGAGTATCATATTCATAAGTTGATCCTTGTAGTTGGTAGAGAGGTTTGGAAGAGTCAAAACACTGAAAGTACCCAGCCTCTACATTATTCAGGTAGCCTTGGTGTTGTCATGGTTATTTCAGCTCAGCTTCTGGTTAATAGTGACTTTCAAGATATTGATGAAGGAGAACTCAACTATGATGGTGCTTCTTTGAACACAGACATGCATGTAATTTAGGTCCAGTTATGGTGCTTCATTAATACGAATGCCACAATGTCCACTCTCATATTTTCAACCAAATACATAGGTTAAATGTACGCATAATTGTTTGTAAAACTCCACAGTCCAATTCAGTGACAAAATGGTGGAAGTTAAATGCTGAATTTTAAAGGGAATTTTAAATTCCCCAATGTGACCAATCATATCTTACATGGCATCTGTATAATCTGCAGCTGACTTGTTTATGTACAGATGGTGCAGTGTAGACGGTGCAGTGTATTTAACGTAATGATCATCTAAACAAATTACAGTAATAATTATCCACCGCACACCCCGTAATATATTCATTCCATTCTTTAGTGGTTCCAATAAAACTATAGGCTTATCATTCCCCAGCATTTCTTGTTCAAGAGCAGTCAGCATTTCTATCTTTGCCCAAGTCACCTTCCTTTTCATGAGCAATCGTATGTCCACTATACAGAATATTTATCCTTCATTTCAATGATGATCACAACATCATCTGTAGCCTCAAACCTAATCTTATGAACGAGGAAAGTTAATTGAGAAGCAGTTGATGATGATTGGACCACTCCTGCAATGATGATTTGGGCTATTGTCAATGGCTTTCAACAGCAGCAACCATCTACCAATTATGATCCAACCAGAAGATCCCCATTGATTTCAATTTCACCCCTACTATTGACCAATGCCAATAAATGTAATTATTAAAAGAGAACCACAGCAGGCACTTTGTGCACAGCAAGGTCAGGAGTGGGATTTGAAGGCATGGCCTTCTGACTCTAGAGGCAAAAGTGTTAATATTGAGCCCAAATTGAAAATTGACCTCATCAACCAGTCGATGACTATCTGATAAAGGCCTCCAAATGACTCCCTATATACCGTGGAATGTGAGAGATTGGGCTTATTCTGTTCTGTAGCAGCCTTTTAATCAGAGGAAAACATTATGACAGATAATAGAGTTTGTATGTGGGCATCTGCACTGAAGGATTAACAATGGGAGTTAAAGAGATTTAAAGATCTCCATCTCTATTCAAGTACAGGAAGTGAGTCAGTTTGGCTGCCTATAAAGCAATGATAGGTGGCTAAGGAAATCTTCTGGAACTGAAGGCTGGAATCCTTTAGAAATTATTAGGAAATATCCTGCATCAGGTACCGTGGTCTTAGTGGGCATTGGTAACTATGAACTTAAGAACTAGGAGCAGGAGAGGGCCATCTGGCCCCTTGAGCCTGCTTCACCATTCAATAACATCATGGCTGATCTTCTCATGGGCTGAGCTCCACTTCCCTACCTGCTCACTATAAAACCCTTAATTTTTTTACTGTTCAAGAATTTATCTGTCCTTGCCTTAAAAATATTCAAAGAGGCAGCCTCCACTGCTTCACTGGGCAGGGAATTCCACAGGTGCAATCCTTTGTGTGAAGAAGTTCTTCCTCAACTCAGTCCTAAATCTGCTTCTCCTTATTTTGAGGCTTTGCCCCCTAGTTCTAGTTTCACCCGCCGGTAGAAACAACTTTCCTGCTTCTATCTTATCTGTTCCCTTCATAATCTTATATGTTTCTAAAAGATCTCCCCTCATTCTCTGAATTCCAATGAATATAGCCCTAGTCTACTCAGTCTCTCCTCATAAGCCAACCCTCTCAATTCTGGAATTAACCCAGTGAATCTCCTCTGCATCCCCTCCAGTGCCAGTGTATTCTTCCTCAAATAAGGAGACCAAAACAGTACAAAGTACTCCAGGTGTGGCCTCACCAGCAGCTTATATAGCTGCAACATAATCTTGCTATTTTTAAACTCCATCCCTATAGCAATGAAGTTCAAAATTGCCTTCTTAATTACCTGCTGCACCTGCAAATCAACTTCTTATGATTCTTGCACAAGGACAGCCAGGTCCCTCTGTTCAGCAGCATGCTGCAATTTTTTACCATTTAAATAATAGCCCATTTTTGCTGTTATTCCTACCAAAATGGATGACCTCACATTTACCAACATTGTACTTCACAATCCACTCGCTGAGACCATCGAGATCCCTTTGCAAACTTTCAGCATCCTCTGCATACTTTGATCTGCCACTCATCTTAGTGTCATTTGCGAATTTTGATACACTACACTTGGTCCCCAACTCCAAATCATCCATGTAAATCGTAAACAATTGTGGTCTCAACACTGATCCCTGAGGCGCACCATTAGTCATTGATCACCAACCAGAAAAACACCCATTTACCCCCACTCTTTGCTTTCTGTTATTTAATCAATCCTTTGTCCATGCTAATACTGTAACACTGTGCACCTTTATCTTATGTATCAGTCTTTGTTTGGTGCAGCATCTTGTCAAATGCCTTTCATTGATTTGGTCCATCACTATGCTTGGCAAAGTACTGCAGTAGTTTGCCATTGCCTTCTGCAGTATGGCTGACCAGTTCTGTAGGATAGTCATATTGGACTTAAGACATTAATGCTATTTCTCTGCCCACAGATGCTGCCAGACCTGCTGAGTATTTTTAACACCATTTGTTTTTATTTCAAATCTCCAGTATTCACAGTATTTTGATTTTACTGACCAAGAAACTCTCCCACTCTTACTGTCTGCCATTAGGCATATGGAAACATAGAAACTAGAAGCAGGAGTAAGCCAATCAGCCCTTCAAACCTGCTCCGCCAGTCACTTTGATCATGGCTGATCATCAAATTCAATATCCTGATCCCTCCTTCCCCCCATATCCCTTGATCGCTTTAGCCCCAAGCCCCCTAATTTCTTCTTGAAGGATTTATAGGTTGATAATCAACCTGTTTGGCCACATAATGAACGTATCTTCTGTGGCTATTAAGTCCCTGAGTTGGACTGGGACCTGAAGCTTCTGGCCCAGAGGTAGCAATGCTTTCACAATGGCACGAAGCCTCCCAATAAGGTACTCTACTTACACTTTTCTTCCCCTTTAAGCAGGAAACACACAACAAATGATGATCCACAACTAATTAACAGGAAATAATAGAATATACATATAGGATAACAAAAAAGTGAATGTTACAATTAAGTAATATAGCAATGGATTCAGATGACATCATAAACTGCAGTTTTTATGAATATCTTCTGAACTTGAAATGTGTCATATCTTTATAGCACACTCCAGCCTTTAGTCCATTTTCAGCTAGACTTTATTTGCCATTTGCAGGCATCATGAACTGAAGTGCTGTTCCAGCACATGATATGAATTGCAGTGACATGAAGTTTTATTTCACTGTTACTAGGAATTGGATACCTTGTGACTATTATAAACCTTTTTCTTCCTCACAACACCAATCCCCACCCCCAGTGCTGCCACTGCCAAGCATAATACACAGTATAAATTTCATAGCATTCTTCAATTTGATAAAGGTTTAAGGCTGACAGCAGCTTTACAGGCATAGCAAGAGTCTAATTTTTATGTTTTTGACTGTGTTGTGTGCTGATTCTTTTTTAGAAAAAGCTGTTAGCAGTCATCTGATAACTCCAGGGCTGAAGTTCCGGCAAAGAATCATGGTCATAAGCAGTCAGATATGCATCTTGTCATTTTGTTCAATGGTCAGGGAACATGCTAGCTCCAGGCAACTCCATGAATAAGACTACTTGTACTCCAGTATAAATGTCAGCAACATGTCCTACTGCATTCTGAGCAGTGGGTAGCCACAGGGGATCTAAAATGTAACACAAGACACAGGAAGTGCAGCAGCAGTTGTCTGTGTGCTGTATCATTATAATGTACTAGGTTTCAAAGGTAAATGGTGCTTTTCAAAACATGCTGAATTCTCAATTCAAAACATTAACATTTATTTGATCCTTGCATGTGTAACATTCTATAATTGATGTCTGTTAATGAAGACAGGGCTGCAACTGATGGGAGATATTTCTTTATAGGAAAGATCTTCTCAGACACCAATTGATTCCTAAAGTATTTAAATCAGTGCAGATTGGCTTTGTTTAATGGAGATGGCCTGATAAATTAGATGATTTTATTTCCACCACTCTATTCTGCTTAAGCAGCTTCTGCAGTATCAATCAATTTGCCACTTTATGTAGCACATTTTTGAGAATTAACATGCATATTTTATTGAGGTGGTGGAGAAAATAATCTTAGCATACATACAAAGAAAATCTGGAAAATTATACTGTTTGAGCTGTGAGTTTTTTTTAATCTGCTGTTCCTTCAACTACTACACTATGAGAAGATAGATAAGTTCACTTGTTTGTTCTTATGTGTTATTTGCCAAAATAATGCTATTGTTTTCTTGGGTCTATTCCATCTACGCTGCAAAGAAAATCAACATGTTTCAGATAAAGACAAATGGGTTTTACAGGGAGCTTATTTCAGTTTACATTAATATCTATACTTGCCCTCTCATTAAGAGAAGGAAATCTCACAGTGTAAGAAAACCTAGCAACAACATGATCTGTATAACAGACATTTGCAGTTTCAGATATTGGCATATCTTTTCAAGATTTACCTGATCCAACTTTACTACATGGTGTCCTTTTAAAAATAAAATTGGTAAAAGCTACAAAAAGCTCTCTGGCCCAAGTTTAATAAAATAAACTGCGATGCTTGTAATTCTTAATAGAAACATAGAAAATAGGAACAGGAGTAGGCCATTTGGCTCTTCGAGCCTGCTCCGCCATTCATCATGATCATGGCTGATCCGGCTGTCCCCCCATATCATTGGGTCCCCTTTGCTGTGCCTAATTCCTACTTGAAAACATACAACACTTTGGCCTCAAATGCTTTCTGTGGCAGTGAATTCCACAGGCTTGCAACTCTCTAGATGAAGAAATTTCTCCTCATCTCAGTCTTAAAAGGGTTTACCTCGTGTCCTTGAACTATAACTCCTGGTTCTGGACTCCTCTGCCATCTGGAACATCCTTTCTGCATCTACCCTATCTAGTTCTGTTAGAATTTTATAGGTTTCTATGAGAACCCCCCCCCCCACCATTCTCAAAACTCCTGTGAATATAATCTTAATTGACTCAAACTCTCCTCATACGTCAATCCCACCATCCCAGGAATCAGTCTGGTAAACCTTCTCCGCACTCCCTCTATAGCAAGAGCATCCTTCCTCAAATAAGAAGACCAAAACTGCACACAACGTTCCAGTATGGCCTCACCAAGGTCCTATATAATTGCAGCAAGACATCCCTGCCTCTGTACTCAAATCCTCTCACTATGAAGGCCAACATACCATTTGTCTTCTTTACCACCTGTTGCACCTGCATGCTTAATTTTAGCGACTGGTGTACAGGGATACCCAACACATTCCCCTCTCTTAATTTATAGTCATTCAGATAATAATCTGTCTTCCTGCTTTTGCTACCAAAGTGGATAGCTTCACATTTATCCACATTAGACTGCATCTGCCATGCATTTGCTCATTCACTCAGCCTGTCCAAATCATACTAAAATATCTCTGCATTCTCCTCACAGCTCATACTCCCACCCAGTTTTGTGCCATCTGCAAATTTGAGAAATTGCATTTAGTTCCCTCATCTAAGTCATTCATATATATTGTGTTGCTGGAGTCCCAGCACCAATCCCTGTGGTACCTGAATAGTCACGGCCTGCCATTCTGAAAATGATCTCCTTATTCTGACTCTTTGTCTCCTGTCTGTCAACCAGTTTTCTATCCATATCAATACACTAAACCCAATCCCATGTGCTTTGATCTTACATGCTTGAAACTTACGAGAGCACCACATAGATAATTATTATTTGATTAAGCAAGTAGGTGGACAACAGGCATTGTGATTGCTTTACCCATCAAATTGCGAAGCCAAAACTATCTTGGTGGCTGGGTCATCATTAGCTTAATACCAAGGAGCTATAATTCCAGAAGTGCATCCAAGGTAGTGTGCAAGTGGGAGGATAGAAAGTCACTCACTATACCGAACTGCAGACATTCCTGTCCTGCTGACAGTAAGGTAGTAAGTAATTCCTTGGGGAGAGAGGAGGGGATGGGGTGGGGCACAGTGATGAGCAGCAGGCTAAAGCAGTGTTGTGACATCAGGGAGGAGCACTTCTGCATTTCTGATAAACTAAAACATTTTTGAGATCGATAAAATTGCATGTGCAGCCTGCAGCCCAAATAATAGTCCACAAAAGTGGCATTGAAGTCCCACAATGACAATGAGCACTATTGAATGACTGAAATAAGGTACTTGCCCACTTCAGACAGGGAGCATTGGCCGCCCACTCTGACAACAGCTCTGACAACAATGTAGTCAGTTGAGTCTCTGACAACAATGTAGTCAGTTGAGTCTCAGGTGACTAACGAGTAGGGCTTTTTAAAAATGTAACTTACCTAATACCCCATTTTACAGCAAAAGGTAGACATATGAAAATTGCTCACCATATATTCAGATCACTTGCTGAAAGAGCCATCTACAATTTTTTAAATTTCAATATGTAAAATGACTGGAAAAGACCAGTAAATAAAATTTTATAAAGGCCTTATAAAAAGTCTATACCGTGACATGCGCTAATTAGATCGGATTAAAAATCATTAAGCCCTACAAATGTATCAATTAAACCTTTTATGTTTACACAAAACTAAAGCCGATACTTTGACGGTAATTCATTATCAAATGAAACTAGTTTAAGTAAAAAGTAATTATTCTACTTCCTATGTTATTCAGCATTAATTTTAAAAAATGAAATGAGACTTAGACCATAAGATACAGGAGCAGAATTAGGCCATTCAGCCCATCGAGTCTGCTCTGCCATTCAATCATAGCTGATAAGTTTCTCAACCCCATTCTCCTGCCTTTTCCCTGTAACCTTTGATCCCCTTGCCAAACAAGAACCTATCTATCTCTGTTTTAAATATACTTAGCTCAGGCAGAGGTTCAAATACATTTTTCAAGAGTTTTTTTGAATAAGGCGTCAAAATTTGGCATGGTCTTCAGACTGTCTGGGCAAAAATGGTACATAGCTGTAAAGAGAGTAGCATTCAATGCCACACACACCAGATAGCTGATGTGTGGTGATATGTTCAGTTCTTCTATTGAGTGGATGAGACTGGCATTGATTATGTCAATTTCTAAGCATTCATTAGATATTTTAAAAAATAAGTTTTTTTTGATTACTGCTGCGTGGAAATCAGAATTGGATGGAAGCAGAAATTTCACTAGAAATCCCACCAACGTTCCCAGAAAATGAAAACCAAAATCAGGCTGCAAGTAATCTGAAATAATTTATTTGCTTTGCACAGAGCAAAGGACATTCTGGTTACATTGCTCATTTAAAAGGGAATACTTCCACTAGTCATAGAGCTTGTAATTATTTTTATCCGTCTAGCTTCAGATGCAGGGAGCTGAACCATGTCAAAAGACAAATAGACATACCTTATACGAATATACTACTCAAAATCCCTGAACTAAATTAGGCGACAAAACAATACTTTAGATGAGCTATAATACAATTTGCATATGTCATTAAGAGCCTAGCAGTCTCAAACTGCTCAATAATTTGTGATAATTCTTAAATAATGACCACAATTAAAGGTGTGGAAAGCCTCCCCACAAATATGTCTGTTCATAATGCTTTATGTATTATTTAGCCTCAAGTGGTAAGAAAAGAGAACAACATGTTGTACGTTTGATCAGAATGTACTTAAAAGCAGTTAATGGGAGAAACTGACAATACATGGGAAGTATATAGAGGATAAACAAGAAGACTACAGTTTAATGAAAATAAACTGAGTGATGACAGACACTCAATGGTAAAAATGAATTATGCAAGATTGACTTGCTGGTTGTTTTATTTTCACTTTTCATGATTTGTTTTAGTGGTGCTAGCTGAACAAGCTTTTCACAATCTCTGGACATCCAAAGTGCTTTACAGGCACTTTTGAAGTATAGTCATTGTTGTAATTTAAGACATGCAGCAAAGTCCTGCAAAATCAATGAAATAGTGACTAGATAATGTGTTTCATGATGTTGGTTGAGGGAGATATTTTGACCAGTACACTGGGAGAAGTTCTCTGCTCTGGATAGTGCATTGGGATTTCTGCATCCTTCATAAGAGCACAAACTGGGCACCAGTTTAATGAAAATGGCACCTCCAATAATGCAGTGCACACTCAATCACAGTTTTGAAGTATCGGACTTGATTATATGCTCAAAATTCTGTCATGAGCTCATATTAATGGGGGCTTCCTGTGCACAAATTTCCTACATTCTAATATTGCAAAGGTACTTTGACATCCTGGAGTCACTAAAGCTGTTATGTGAATACAAGTCTTTCTTTGTCTTTTTATTATTTGCTATGTAGTTTAGCAAACAGCCAACTAGTATTCAGAAGTAGCTAATGTAAATATTGCATATAGTGACATAAAACTGCTGATCCTCGAGTCCATTCAGTCCAATGCTCTCTGTGATTTAGAATAATGAAAATTATTAGAATAATCATTGAAACATATAAGATAGTGATGTGACTTTGTAGGGTAGGTGTTGAGAGGTTGTTTCCTTGATACTGGGAATCTCGAACATGAGAACACTGCCTAGGGAAAAGGGTCAGATGATTTAGGATTGAGATGAGGAGAAATTTGTTCACAACCCCAGAGGGTTATGGGTGCTATATTGTTGAATAGATTTATGGTCCAGGTGGACAATTCTTTGATCGCTCAGGGATATGGGAAGTAAACTAGAAAGATGGAGTTTAGGCAAAAGATGAGCCATGATTGTATTAAATGGTGGAGCAGGGGCTATACAATCTACTCCTACTTCTAACGTTCTTAAAGTGAACATGCATCCTTCAATTAAGAACATAAGAAATAGGAGCAGGAGTAGGCCATCCAGCCCCTTGAGCCTGCCCCGCCATTCAACAAGATCATGGCTGATCTGTAGTGGCTCAGTTCCACATTCCCGCCCTCTCCCCATAACCCTTAATCCCCTCGCTTATCAAAAACCCATCAACCCGTGTCTTAAAAATATTTAGCGAGGCAGCCTCCACCACCTCAATGGGCAGAGAATTCCAGAGATTCACCACCCTTTGAGTGAAGAAGTTCCTCCTCAACTCCGTTCTAAACCGCGCCCCCCTTTATCTTGAGACTGTGCCCCCTAGTCCTACTGTCCTTTCTGAGCGGGAAGAGTCTCTCCACCTCTATCCTATCCATCCCATTCATCATCTTATACGTCTCAATGAGATCTCCCCTCATTCTTCTAAACTCTAACGAGTACAAGCCTAGTTTATTCAGCCTCTCCTCATAGCTCAACCCCCTCAACTCCGGTATCAGCCTAGTAAACCTCCTCTGCACTCCCTCCAAGGCCAAAATATCCTTGCGTAAGTGCGGCGACCAAAACTGCACACAGTACTCCAGCTGCGGCCTCACCAATGCCCTATACAGCCGCAGCAAGACCTCCCTACTTTTACGTTCAATCCCCCTCGCTATGAAGGCCAGCATCCCATTAGCCTTCCTGACCACCTGCTGCACCTGCAGGCTGGGTTTTTGCGACTCATGCACAAGGACCCCGAGGTCCCTCTGCACCGTCGCCTGCTGCAGTTTAATCGACAGTTGCCCATTTCTTGCTGGAAAAAATGGAAAACCAGCAAGAACAATTCTCATGGTCATCTCATGACTTAGTAGCTCCCAATTTGCAATTTTCTCCTTTATATGGAGAAAGCATGTAGTGTGCATGATGAGATCAGTCATTCTAGGTGTGAGCAGCTTAACTTAAATGGGCCACTATAGGTCACTCAGCAAAAGGTTATGTTTCTGGGTGATATTGCTAAGCACAGCAAGCACAGAAAGCTTCAAGCCCATTCTTGCATTCCTCCTGCTCCTCCTGAAATTGGCTCCTTTGACCTGCCGACCAGCCTTCCAAACCACATCCCTGCAGCAAAGCACCTGTGTGGAATTCATAATTTGCTGACTGAATTCTAGTCAAACTTCAGATGCTCTGTTGGCTTTGCATGTGTTTTGAGAACAGGCAGAAAATTTCCACCAATAGCACAAAGACTTTTTTTCTCTGTGATCTTAATCTGACCTACAAATTGCTGTTTACATTTCCTTTGTGAGTAATATGGCCATGCATGGTCAGTAGTGACCTATTTTGCTCATTCAGGACTGCATAGATAAGCTTCCTTTAATGCTTAGAGTGGCTATGGATAAAACACATGACTACTTGGGCACACATTTTCCACCAAAAGCCCTAGCCCTATATTGGCATTATTTTTCAGAAGCTCAACGTCCTTGTTCTAAAGTATTTGGATCTGATGAATACTGCTTGCAACAGACATAGTCAAGAATCTGCTCCTAAACATTCTAAATGAATTATATCAATGAATAAAGAAAAGTCTCAGAAGATCCATGGTCTGCTCTTCTGTTTGCAAATGTAGTGGTTTAAATGCCTGCTTAACCCACGTATCCGCCAGAGTGTGGCGACTGGGAGATTTTCACAGTAACTTCATTGCAGTGTTAGTAAAAGCCTACTTGTGACACTAATAAATAAAGAAACAGAATAAGCTTTAAGAATTCTACTTAATAATAATTTCAATGCACTGCCATTGTCCTGACACAAGATTTCACATTTACATTTGGTTAACATTTGGAGCAAAAACAACAATATTAGAAAGCAATAAACAAGTAAAAGTTATTCAAAATTTTTTAGCAATCCACAATTAACCTCCAATTACCATACCAATTGAAATTTCTGAAACTCGAAGGCATGACGATCACAATATGTTTCAGCTGGAAAATATGAAACAGCTGAATTATTGCTAATGAATTATGAGTGTAATTATATAGACAGAAGCATAAGATAGTCAACAGAAAAAAAGACTCACACTTTTACCTTCTCTCAACATGTTACATTTTTCCCTCATGATAAAAATGTTGACAACATTTATGGTATACAGTAGTCGTTTACAATGTTAAAATCTGAGGACCAGAAAAGTAAAGGAGCAAGTGATCAGCCATGATAATGGTTTGTAATGATTATAGACACAAGCATGGCCTGAACAATGTGCTAATAATGAAAATTTATAATATAAACAGAGAGTTCATCATGTTGTGTCTTTGGGCCAATGTTTCCTCTCCCTTCCCAAGCTGTCAGAATTGCTGTAGTGAATATATGAGTTCACAAAGCAGGATGAAACAACTTTCCCTGTCTTTATAAACCTGTGCTCCATATTGGCTGAATACAAAAAGGCACTAAAGCCAGAAAATAAAATGATTTGATGGGATATGTATGGCATAGAGACCCTGGGCAGGATTTTCTCCAATATTAGCAAAGGCTGATATTGGATGAGTAAAGCGGTGTTGAGTCTATCAAGGGTAATGGCAGTTTTCTCTGCCATATAGTCTGCAACTTAGGGAAAAAATGCAGACAGAGGTTATACAACTTATTGCTGGCAGACAGCTTCTGGTTCACCTGCCCCGCGAATGACTTGATGATATGGGCACCATTTCTAATGGGCACCCCAGTGCGTTGCTAGCAAACAAGCTTCATCCAGGTGCAGCTTCTGACAATCGCTGGCATCAAACTGGCATTACCCTGGCACCTACTGGTATGTCCCTTTCCCATATGAGCATTGTGCCCACCTCCAATCACCAGGTGCTTGCCTTCAGAGACCAGTTTTTTTTTGCTTCATGTCATTTTGACATCATGCCGCTGTGGAAACACTCACTGACGTAGGGGTATGATTCCAGCGTTTGGGCCTGATAATGATATTTTTATTTATTACAATGAGATTCCCGACGTTAAATGGTGGCAAATGCAGTCTGTCATTGATAGTGGAAGGGGACAATCGCTTCCTGGTTTTATGTTGACATATGAAAGGTGTCTTTGGCCTTCTGACAATATTTTCCACTCCTGTCGCTGAACCCATCCAATGCAATGGGTGCAGAAAATCTTGGTCCTTATGTTTTACAACAGATTATAGGCGTATATTTTCTCATAATGACAGAGTGTATCTGCATTATTAATTTTTAGTGTATATAAAAATGACAGGAATACATTTAAAATATTATTCTAATTGTAAACCTACTCAGAGCAAATATCTTCTCATAAAGATGGGCATAGAACAATCCATAGCTTTGAACAGATCCATTGTGGAAACGTATAGAGTGGGAGAATAAATCCTGTAGGTTGTAACCAAGAATATGTGGTTTACATTCCACTTCCAGTATACCAAGTAAAGAAAAGTCTGATCAAAGAATATTTACCTATTCCCAAAACATTAGAAAGGGTAGAAAAAGGTTGATCTAATGAAGAAAAAGGAGCACATCCATGTAAGAAAAATCCAGAATTTTAACAATTAATTTGAATGGATAAGAAAAGCAATTCTATATAAGTTTGTATGTCACAGATGTTAACCAAATACATAGATCTGTAGCACATGACAAACTACAGCAACCAACAGCCTTTGACCCATGCAAGAGGCTCAACTTCACATGCTGTGAATTCTCTGCTTATTCAGCATTTGTGGTCTGCATGGATAAGGCATAAAATATTGGTAATGGCACAGAAAAAGAAAAATTATACTACACTGAAAATTTAAACGCAGGTTAACACTGACTTGCAGGCATTCAGTAAGTATATATATTTAATAGTCAGATGAGAAGGGATTTAAAATCACTGTCCAATATTACTTGGTATTTAGAAAAGGCATCTTATAGTTAAAAACTGTGACTGAAACATATTTAAACACATACTAATTATGCAGCGACTTGTTCCAAAGCATAACTAATCTGTACATGGTGCCTCTTGTTATTTTCTTTTCCTACACTATGAATATAAAATGAAAAAGTCATAAGCAATTGGCCGACAGGGATGCTTCAATCCTTCCTTTTTCACCAAGCAAAGAAAGAACCCTACCCCCACACACATGAATAGAGCAACCGTGCCTAAGAAATGTATGAAAATAAGATAAATGGCATCACATTCTTCACCTTGCACAATATACAGCTGTACCGTGTCAAATATGCACTGTCACCCACCATGACATAAAGGCTGTCAGCTCAGCTTAAACACCTAAATTACTGCCTCTTGACTGCAGCTGGCTCCGTCTGTACAGTGGGCAGTAAGTGGTGGCAAGCAAGGCTGATGAAAAGTCACAGACTGAGATTGTCACTGACATTCTATGATCATTAACAGCCAACATTGAGCTATCGGACCCGACAAGAAAATCGGAATCGATTCCTGTTCTCATATGCAAAGTTACCTTCAATGTGATTATGTTTTTAGATACTAAGACATGAATAGTTTTTTTTAATATCACTAAGCTGACATTGGTAAGAGAGGGAAACGCAGAACAAATACTGGTCAAATCAATACACCCAGACAATCAAATTGTTATTAACTACAATTTATTAAAAATAGTTGGATGTGTACACAAAAGCTAAGAACATGAAAGGAAAAAAAAAACTGAACTACCAAAGATGATCACACCAAAGTAAATGTATAATATACGCATAGAGAACCTGCAGAATAGAGTTCATCTGCACACAAGCTGTGAAGTCACAAAGAAGTTTGATCAAACCATACAAAGAATAAAGATTATAGGTGAATAATTAGATGAAATTTAAATGGTACCACTGTAAAACAGTTGTTTCCTCTCCGTTCTGAACTTCAGTGTGATCTCCCTGATGTGCAAAAAATATTGCACACAGTGCATGTCATTGTAACTTGACTAAGGCATTTCAGTTACATTGCCTCACGCTTGTGTGCATATATATTTAAACAAATTGGCCAACCTAAAACAACTGGACATGTTTAGTATTGATTACCAGTCTTACATAGCAATTAAGTAGCTGGGGAGAAAAAAGGCTGGTCAACAAGGATATGTAGTGCAAGATGAGACATAAGACAACACTCAATGGCTGACCACAGGAAGTGCACCTATTCAGACAATGGAAAGTAAAGTGCATCCCACCTCCTGTAAGGAGGTTGGAATAGTTTGTATCTGAAATACAGGACTCCACATTACAGTCCTACATATAGGTATAGGAGGGATAGACAGCCATTTCAGGGATCCAGCAAATATGCACAGGAAAACTGTCTAGTTTAAAGACATGCGAATGCAAAGGAAGATTTTAAAAATTGGACCTTTTCACATTAGTACACAAACAACAGACCAGTATAATAGGTGTGATTGAAACAATAAATGGATAGGACAGAATAACAGGAGGCAGAGTGTTTCTAGTGGTTGAGGGATCTTGAATGAGGAGTCATAGATAAAAGATTAAACATAAGGGATTTAAAATGCAAGGCAGGAGAAATTTCTACACAGAAAGAGGAGAAAATTTGCAGGGAAATTACAAAGAGGTGCAAATACTATTAAGTAGGGATAAGACCGGGAGAAATAAAAGCAGAAGTCGGCCATTCAGTCCATTGAGTAGCTCTGCCAATGATACAGTCCTTGGTTCTCTTACTGATTAAATATCTGTCTATCTCAGGCTTGAAAATGTTTAACAATCCAGCTTCAGAAATCCCTTACTCTGAGATTATGCCTTCTGATTCTAGACTTTCCCACAGGGGAAACAATCTCTCAGTATCTATTCTGTCAACCCTCTGAGAATCTGATATGTCTCAATAAGGTCGCCTTTCATTCCTCTAAACAATTAGTACAGGCCCAACTTACTTAGCCACTTCTCATCTGAAAGTCCCTCCATACCTGAGATCAACCTGGTGAACCTTCTCTGAACTGCCTCCAATGCCAATACATCTTTGGTTTAGCTCAGCTGGCTGGACATCAGCTTAGTGATGCCAGTGGCATGGGTTCAATCTCTGTAGTGGCTGAGGTTATTCATGAAAGTTCACCTTCTCAACTTTGTCCTTTGAGGTGCAGAGATCCTGAGGTCATCTGGGACTATGGTGACTTTACATTTACCATCCTTGCTTAGAATAGGGGACCAAAGCTGTGCACAGTATTTCAGCTGAAGGATTTTAATTTGGAATTTGATTTATTCTGACATAGAATGAGATAATACTATAAAGAACAGAGAGGGAGAAAAGTTTCTAAAGTGCATTCAGGAGAATTTGTTTGACCATTATGTTTCTGGCCCAATGAAGAAGGAGGCATTGCTAGATCTGGTTCTGTGTAATGAAGTTGATTGTGTATTTCATTTGTGAGACAGCTAACTCATGTTGGAAAACTTCCCAAATCAGCAGACACAGCTCAGTATAAAGTGCTCCTTAGTGCCCTATTTTCACTCCAGGGAGGCAGATGCAGGAAAGAGTAAAAGGGGTCCCGCTGCCTTGGTAGCAGATTGGAGTTGTCACACAGGCAGCCAGGTGCCGAGGCAGGTTCTTGGGGACTTCATCCCAGTTGTTTGGTTACATTTTAAACTCTCTAGCTCTTACCCTTCACAATCCAGTGTCAATCCCCACCCACTCCATGCCCCCATCCCAACTCCAGGCCATCTCATGCATCCCACTCACCCCCATGTCTCCATATGGCTATCATGCTGACTCAATGCCTCACTATGTATGTTTAGCTGAGAACACAGATTCTTTTGAAAGGATTATGTGAGTGAGTTTGTATTCACAGGAGCACTGAAGTGTTGATTTTGCTTGATTGACATCTCTATGAGGTTAGATGTTACTTTTTTCTGTGATTTCTTTTACCAAAGTCTCAAAATTTATTTGCACAAGGTTAAGGTCTGTGAGCTTCTTTATTGATACTTTCATTGTTTGGTTAATACTCTTCTAGGGTTATAGGAACACCAGTTATTTTTCTGAAAATTATGAATGTTGTTTATTCTCTGAGCAGTTGTACACATGCCATTATTACTACAGGGTTAATTGATTTTGTACCTATTGTATACTGGATGAATGGGCAATGGAAGGGCCAGGAGTTGGGTGTGAGGAACCATGGGTGGGTGGGGTGTATGAGTTGACATGAAGCTAGAAAAGACAATCTGGGTGGGAGTGCATGAGTTGTCATTGAGTTGGCATGGCGGGATCATGGATAAGACCTTTTGAAAGGTAACTTCAAAAGGTTCCCAATTCCAGACAATGGTTCATGACTTTTCTGAGATCCATGAAACACAGGCCATGGAGAAGTTGGCCTAATTCCACATAAATTGCAGGGGGTTTGAGGATGCCTATTGCCACAATGGAGCTTGTCAATCGGCTCACCACGTGCACCCTTATCCTGTGCCAGAGAAAAGTAGTGGCATGGAGAACGGTGGGTGGGAATCCAAAATTGGGTCCTGCCTGCCATTTTTAATTGGCTACAAAGACCTTCCAACTCCATGGAAACCCAGCCCCAAGCGTCAGTAGAAGATCATTAAGGAAACAGTGATCATAGTATCATAAGGTTTTGATTCGGTTTGAAAAAAAACGAGAAAGCCAGGGTGATATATTTAATCAGAGGAGGGACAATTTTAGTATGTTGAGAATAGGTCTGTTCTGGGTCATTCAAATGAAAGATTGACAGACAAAACAGGTGCAGGAATGCACCCACCAAATACAGGCTGCCAGTTTAACCTTGGTCTTGGGAAAACCTTTAGAAATGATAATCCAGGACAAACTTAACCGTCACTGGAGTGTGGAGTTCAAGATCACTTTTTTTTATTGTTATGAATGACGCTCAGGGGACAATTTCAAAACTTGTAATTGAAAGAAAACTTGTCAGTACTGTGAACTCTGTGCAGGATAGTAGTAGTCTTTAAGAGGGCACACATAAGCTGGTGAAATAGATACGTGTTAGTTGAACTTTAATCCAGGGAGGTGTGAAGTGGTACATTTTTTGCAGGCAAAATAAAGAGAGGGAATAGAAAGAATTCAAAATTATTACAATCCTAAATGGGGTGCAGGACCTGCAGACCTGAGGGATATGTGCACAAATTGTTGAAGGTGACAATGCAGGTAGAGAAAGTGGTTAAAAAAGTAAACAGGTTCCTAGGCTTTATAAATAGAAGCATAAAATTAAAATTCAATAACAAAGAAGTTTTGATGACCTTTATAAGAAATATAAGAAATAGGAGCAGGAGTAGGCCATCTAGCCCTTCGAGTCTGCCCCGCCATTCAATAAGATCATGGCAGATCTGTCGTGGCTCAATTCCACATTTCCGCCCTCTCCCCATAACCCTTAATCCCCTTGCCTATCAAAAACCTATCAACCCGCGTCTTAAAAATATTGAGCGAGGCAGCCTCCACCACCTCAACGGGCAGAGAATTCCAGAGATTCACCACCCTTTGAGTGAAGAAGTTCCTCCTCAACTCCGTTCTAAACCGCCTCCCCTTTATCCTGAGGCTGTGCCCTCTAGTCCTACTGTCCTTTCTGAGCAGGAAGAGCCTCTCCACCTCTATCCTATCCATCTCATTCAACATCTTATACGTCTCAATGAGATCTCCCCTCATTCTTCTAAACTCTAACGAGTACAAGCCTAGTTTATTCAGCCTCTCCTCATAGTTCAACCCCCTGAACTCCAGAATCAGCCTAGTAAACCTCCTCTGCACTCCCTCCAAGGCCAAAATATCCTTGCGTAAGTGCGGCGACCAAAACTGCACACAGTACTCCAGCTGCGGCCTCACCAGTGCCCTATATAGCTGCTGCAAGGCCTCCCTACTTTTATATTCAATCCCCCTCGCTATGAAGGCCAGCATCCCATTCGCCTTCCTGACCACCTGCTGCACCTGTTGGCTGGGTTTTTGCGACTCATGCACAAGGACCCCGAGGTCCCTCTGCACTGTCGCATGCTGCAGTTTTTCGCCACGTAAGTAATAGTCCTTCCTACCATTATTCCTACCAAAGTGGACAACCTCACATTTGCCAACAGTAAATTCCATTTGCCAGTTCCTGGCCCATTCGCCCAGCCTATCTAGATCCTTCTGCAGACTCTCCACACCCTCCGCACAATTTGCCGTTCCACCAATCTTGGTGTCATCAGCAAATTTCGACACCATACACTCGGTTCCCTCCTCCAGATCATCTATATAAATGGTGAATAGCTGAGGCCCCAGCACCGACCCCTGGGGCACTCCACTAGTCACCAACCGCCAATCCGAATAGCACCCATTGACCCCCACTCTCTGCCTCCTATTTGACAGCCAATCCTTTATCCACGCTAACACCCTACCCCCAACTCCATGCCCCCTGACCTTCTGCAATAACCTCTTGTGAGGTACCTTGTCAAACGCCTTCTGAAAATCAAGAAAGACCACATCCACCGGCTCTCCTCTATCCGCCGCCCTAGACACATCCTCATAGAACTCCAATAAATTTGTCAGACACGACTTCCCCTTAACGTAACCGTGCTGTGTCTGCTCTACCAAACAATTCCCCTCAAGATGCCTCGCTATTTTCTCCTTGATCACGGATTCTAACATTTTTCCTACAACAGACGTTAAACTAACCGGCCTATAATTCCCTGCCTTTTGCCTGCCACCCTTCTTAAACAACGGCGTAACATTAGCCGTTTTCCAATCTTCCGGCACTTCCCCAGAATCCAGCGACGTTTAGAAAATAATCATCAAGGCATCCACTATCACCTCCGCCATTTCCTTCAGAACCCTTGGATGCATTCCATCCGGTCCTGGGGACTTGTCCACAATCAGCCCCTCCAGTCTGTCGAGCACCGCCTCTCTAGTAACAATAATGTCATTCAGGCCCTCCACTCCTACCATCTTTCCATCGCTAACACCCGGAAAATACTAGTTTGGCCTCAGCTTAGTACTATGTCCAAATCTGGGCCTCACGCTTTAGGATGAATGTGAACACTTTAGAGAGGGTGCAAGAAAGGGTTTATGAGAATAGTTTCATGGATGAGGAACTTTTTGATTTGATTTTGATTTGATTTATTATTGTCACATGAATTGGGATACAGTGAAAAGTATTATTTCTTGCATGATATACGGTTCATAGAGAAGGAAGTGAGAGAGTGCAGAATGTCCTGTTACAGTCATAGCTAGGATGTAGAGAATGGTCAACTTAATGCAAGTGGGTCCATTCAAAAATCTAACGGCAGCAGGGAAGAAGCTGTTCTTGAGTTGTTGGTACATGACCTCAGACTTTTGTATCTTTTTCCTGACGGAAGAAGATGGAAGAGAGAGTGTCCAGGGTGCGTGGGGTCCTTAATTATGCTGGCTGCTTTGCTGAGGCAGCAGGAAGTGTAGACAGAGTCAATGAATGGGAGGCTGGTTTGAGTGATGGATTGGGCTATATTCATGACTTTTTGTTGTTCCTTGTGGTCTTGGGCAGAGCAGGAGCCATACCAAGCTGTGATACAACCAGAAAGAATGCTTTCTATAATGCATCTGTAAAAGTTGGTAAGAGTTGTAGCTGATATGTCAAATTTCCTTAGTCTTCTGAGAAAATAGAGGCATTGGTGGTTCTTAATTATAGTATCACACTTCATAACTCCAGTTATGTGGATAGGTGAAGTGGATGAGGCTGTTCTCCTTCAAGAAAGGAAAATTGAGAGAGATTGAGGGTTTAAACAGAGTAGAGAAATTGTTCACAGTGGTAGCAGGATCAAGAACTATAGGACACTGATTTAAGGTGTTTGGCAAAGGAACCAAAGACGATGAGGAAAAATCTTTTTCATGAGACTAGTGATTAGGATCTGCAATGCACCAACTGAGGCTGATGGAGGCAGGTTCAATTGTGACTTTCAAAAGGGAATTGGATAAGCAGCTGAAGAGGAATTAATTTTGCAGGGCTATGAGAAAGCACGGGGAGGGGGGGGCGAGTTCTTGTTACAGAAAACCAACTTTGATACAGCGGGCTGAATGGTCTCCTTCTCTGTTGTAACCATTCTGCAGAGAGTTGTGTGACTGTGAAGTTTATTTCCAGGGTTATTGGCTTAGGCAGACACTGTCAATGTTCTAGATGAGATAAGTCGATGAAGAGAGGAAGTTGAGAACAGGGTGAATAGCTTGTGTGGGGGATAATGTCATCATGGCCTCATTTGACTGAATAATCTGCTTCCATGTTGAAACTTGTTTGTATTGCTAGGTAAGCAGACAGAGAATGTGCTTCAGCAGACCTTGCATGACATTTTGCTAATATAGTAAAATGAACTTGATTGACAAATTGCATCCTCACTCATATCCAACAAATCACATTTGATAGTTTGGTCAATTCCATAGGGATTAAAAGAAACACAAGTGTAAAACATGTGTGGTCAGAATTAGTTACCTTCAATCATCAAGGTTTTGGAAATGTTGAAATGTAAATCTTGGCTTTTCAAGGTCTACGTGGAAAGCCTGAATATAAACAAATTTTAACTGGCGGTGGGTTTTGCGTGGCAGAATGCCCTCCCAAAGTTATCAATCTGAGGCATCTTGGATTTGATTCCAATCAGAAAGACGCAAAAGATCTGATATTTGAAATCATGTGACTTAGCACTGACTTAGCCAGCCCTGGCGCTGTGAGGCAGCAGTGCTCAGTCACGTGATTTCAAATATCAGATCTTATGCGTCTTTTATGGTTCCCAGTTTGGGTCACTTTCTATGCAGAGTCTGCACATTCTTCCCATGTCTGTGTGAGTTTTTTCCAGGCGCTCTGGCTTCCTCCCACAATCCAAAATGACACACTGGTTAGGTGCATTGGCTAGGCTAAATTCTCCCTCAGTGTACCCAAACAGGAGTGTGGCAACTAGGGGATTTTCACAGTAACTTTGTTGCAATGTTAATGTAAGCCTACTTGTGACCCTAGTGAAAAAAAACTTAGGACCTTTATTTTAGATAGTGAATGGTGAGGAGAGAAAAATCAGACTAGTTTGTTCAATCCTAAGCCCTCATGAAGCCTCGGAAAAACAAATGGAAGAGAATACTGCTTCGAGTCAAAATTCCACAAGAGGGTTAATCCAGGATGGTGGGGAAGTAAACTGGATTTTTTATTTGTACAATAATAACGAAAGCAGTTTTTTAAACATTAGAACATATGGCTGCATATATGCAACGTTA
This sequence comes from Carcharhinus amblyrhynchos, assembly GCF_965287045.1. Lineage (NCBI taxonomy): Eukaryota > Metazoa > Chordata > Chondrichthyes > Carcharhiniformes > Carcharhinidae > Carcharhinus > Carcharhinus amblyrhynchos. The sequence goes on along the minus strand of NC_137332.1, from coordinate 31,878,625 downwards.
AGTAGAGATTTGTTGCAAAAATAGTTCAACAACTTACATTTCTATAGCATTCTTTGTCTAGCAAGACTGTTCATTCGTTCTCCAAACCTCTGAACAAAAATCATTCAATGCTCAAGGTCAAATACAAACTCATGCATATTCAAACATTTTACGCAATTGATTTTTAAAATAAAATATTTCCCCTAGTTTTGGAGGAAGTGGCAGGATTATTGATCTGATTGAGGTGAGGCCACTTAAATTTAACTGGGAAATTGTGCTGCCTTAACACTGAAGGTTCTTAAATGAATGTGGACATATTGCAGACACACACAAATGCCTATGACAATCAAACACCTTCAGCACAATTGTCAAGACTCATTACAAAAGCCATGTCAACACAAGTCTTTAAAGAACAGACAGTGACTGCATTTAACACATCATTAACCCTTTCCCACTTCAAACAGCTGAAAGCAGTAATCATAAATCTCCCTAAGATAACTGGATATGTTACTCAGTTGCTGCAGTTTCAACATCATTACATGGCTTTACATTCTTTTCTCTGAACACAATGCCCAGAACTATCTGGGAAAGTAGGAATTCTGCAATTACTATTAATAATGAGGAAATATTAACAAAGCATTGCAGAATACTGTGAACACTTGAAGTCTGAATATGAACAAGGAACACTGAAAAAAAATCAGGTCAGACAGCATACGTGGAGGCAGGAACAAAGGACCAAATTTTCACTGCCAAAGCAGGTAGCTCAAGTTGGAAAATTTCCCAACTCGGCACACCTACCTTGGATTAAAAGGCACTGCTGGATCGACATTTTGGTCAGGGAAGGCAGAAAAAGATCAAGTCAGGCCCAGGGAGGTTGGTTAGAAGGTCTGGGACTTTATCTCAGTTTTAGAAGAGGTTAAGTTTTCCAATCCTCTACCCCCCCATCCTCCCAATGTCCTCCCTTATCCTCATGATCCTTCCTTGCCAACTCATGCTTTCCTCCATTATTGTTCATACCCCCCATGCCACCAACATAGCCATTCATCCAGTATCCACTATGGGTAGAGCTCAGGAATCATGTGGAGATGAAACAAATAAACTTCTATTAATCTAATGCAGCTGTTACTCATTTATATTTAATAGTGACAATCTCTCACAAATGATACAGATTCAAATCTTTTAAATCTTCTCAAGCGTTCAATCTCTTACAAACAAAAATAAAAAAAACGACTAAGTTCTTAACACCCTTTTAAACTAAGAATTCAGAATCCTCTGTTGGGGAAATTATAGTATTTGCAACCCACCAAGTATAATGGCATAATCATAACCTTTGGGATACGGAAAATGTCGAAGATCTCTATCTATATTGTGACAGATGGGTTTTTCTAACATACACCAGATGGCCTGTCAATCAAAGCAGTCCAACAGATGGTGTTTTTCTTGCTGACAGCATTAACCTGTCTTTTCTCTCTGAGTTTTAAAAGCAGAGAATTAAAAAAAACTTCAAATCATGACACAGACTTTCTGAGCCCTTTAATAATATCTACATCTACTCCATCAATTTGTGACTCCCACACTACAGAGTAAGGTCCTTGTAATTAAGTTCAAATGGCTCTGCTGAGTTCAGGTTTCCATCTAATGTGAATCATGTACCACCCCTGTCCCATGCTGGCATAAGTTGGATCTGTTGGAAAGGGGGAGAACTTCCACATCTGGGTCCCAACCAACATTTTCAAATGTCAGTAGAGTCTCCCCAACTCTGGGAAATTCTGGCCCAGAGTTTCACCATAAGAGGTTTTTGCAATATTTCATAGGGCAACCTGGTTCTAAATGGATAAAACAAAACTCACCAAAGTGAGCAAGGCAAGCTACAGTAACTGGCAGTCCCCAAAAATCAATGTATCGCCTGGTATTTGATAGAAAGTCAATGTTCAAACATTTGAACTGCTGAGCTTTCCTAATAACTTTTATTCCCTTGTTCTGCATGTAAAGTGTATAAAGTTCATAACCAGATATTAAATTAGAAGGGCTGATTGCCTGTTCATGGGGAACAGCTGTGATTCCACAATCTCATACAGCTGGAAGGGCCTCCCATCAAATCCAACAGTCACTTAATTTGCATAAATCAAATACACTCCCTAACATTTCCCAGATGTGAAATAGATGTTCCCTCAATTAATGAGCACAGAATAAATAGTGCACCAGCTCTTTAAAGACTACAGCACTTAAAGGAAAAATGCATCATTTTCCACTGGAACCTGACTGCTCTACAGCAAAGGAAGGTTTTCATTTTGGCCACCACCAAATTGGAGCTATAAAAACATAATCATTAGAGAGTGGAAGATTCAGTGGAGCAGGTGCAGACACATGTCTGCAGGAGCTGTAATGTCTCCCTTTAATTCTGGAGGAGGTATAGCAGAAGGTGAACATTTTTGATTGAAAGAAGGAATTTTTGAGGGAATTCCTCCAAAGAAAGCCAAAGGCAAGCAAGCATGATGGGAAGGACCAGCATTCAATAAAGTCGTCCACGCCCATAGATGTGGGTGCAAATGAGGAAGTTTTCTGGACTGAGGTAAGGTGCCAAGCTAAGGTTGGATTAACAGGTGCCCAAAGGAAATAAATCCATGTACTGTGCTTGCATTGATCTCTCAGTCCATATTAACAACTCATCCCTCTAACTACTATGTCTGTACAGTTTGAAACCAAACTTTGTTTTGGTGTAACAGTGATGTAGTTTCAGTCCTAAAAATTGAGTGTAAATCAGATATATCAGAGATACATTCATCCTAAAATACAGCTTAGATTACAGTAGAAGTGGCAAATAATAGAACCACTTCCAAAATGATTTTTCATTATCCATTCACAGGCAAAGTCACTTAATGTCACTGGACTATTAATCCACACCTGATTGCCCTTGAGAAGGTGGTGACCTTCTTGAATACAAATCCATGGCTTCTTTGGCCATTTCAGAGCACAGTTAAGAGTTAACCACATTGCAATAGGTCCAAAGTCACAGACTAGATAAAGATGGCACATCCATAAGGGTGACACGGGTAATTACTGCTGGCCTAGCCAGGGACGGCAACATCCGTGAATGAATAAATTTTAGAAAAATGTACGTGAAATACATTAGTGAACCTGATGGGTTTTATGACAATCTAGTAGATTCATGATCACCATTATGATATTGGCTTTCTAATCCATATTTTACTTTAAACGTCTTGTGCAGGTGAAGGGAAAGTATAAGGGTGGTAAATGGAGCAGATTATGGTCTTAAAAAAGGGAATCTATGAATGGAAGCAGAGGGCATGATTGAAGTGCAAATGATTGAGGTGCTTCTGTCTTTACAAAGTCATAGTGATTGATGAGGTGGTTGAAATACTGGATGGGCTAAAAGCTGAGGGAGGAGATAATAGAATGGGTGGCTTAAATTTGATAGGTTACCAGGACCAGATAGGAAGCATTCAAAGATATTGAGAGAAGCAAGCATGGAAATTATGGAGGTACTGGTCACAATCTTTCCATCCTGCTTAGATTGGAGGGTGGTAACAGAAGACAAATGTTATAACCTCATTCAGAAAAGGATATAAGAATAAACTCAGCAATTGCAGGTTAGTCAAACACCATTTCCTATCAACTCCACTACTAGCATCATTCACTGCTCAAATCACCCACTTACCTCACAATCTTGGTCAATTGGACCTCATATGGGAAATTCACATGGGAAGGCAGTGGCTTAGTATTATTCTCACAGGACAATTAATCCAGAAACCCAGGGCAATGATCTGGGAGCAGGGTTTCAATGCCACCTGAATAAAAGTCTGGAAAGGCTGGGGAGCTAGGAGCTGGGTGACGAGGCTGGGGGAGTGACGAGGTGGGGGAACGAGGCTGGGGGGAGGGGGGTGACGAAGCTGGTGGGGGGGGGTGACGAGGCTGGGGGGGGGGGGTGACGAGGCTGGGGGCAGATGACGCTAGGGGAGGGACAGGGCTGGGGAGGGACAGGGCTGGCGAGTGGTGAGGCTGGGGGTGTTAACGAGGCTGGGGGGGGGTGGTGACGAGGCTGGGGACAGGTGACACTGGTGGAGGGACAGGGCTGGGCAGGCAAGGTGCTGGGGAGTGGCAAGGCTGGGTGAGTGATGAGGCTGGGGGAAGGACGAGGCTGGGGGAAGGCTGGAGGCTGGTGAGTGACGAGGTTGGGGAGTAACAATGCGAGAAATGGTCACAGGAGTACAGGCAGCCAGGCAATCACAGTAGGCTGATCTGTTTTTACCGACTTACAACCACCACCAAATTAAGCCTATCATACCCGGGGAACAGGTGGAAGAATTAAATTTCCTTCTTAGATGCAATTTGTGCTCACTCATTAATTTGTAGAAGTTTAAAGTTTTCTTTTAATGAGGATTAGAAGTAGTTAGCTCTTGTACTAGATTCTCACAAATGAAACTATGGAATAAAACTTTATCAACAATTGTGATCGTCAGTGATGGCTACATTATGCAAAGAAATTTAGCAAGATGTTTTAGCTTATTATTCAGAAGTGTGTAGAAGTTATTTTAGCACCTCACCATCAGCATTAAAAGTAATAATTTCTACTGCTATGTTTTCCAATCATGAATGATTTACAGTTCTAATCTCTGCAAGCTTTTAATTAGATATATACTGGGATCTTCTCCCAGTTTTCAGATTTGGCAGGAAATCTCAACTGTGTTGATGATGTGAAATTCACATCATTAAAATCAAACCTCGAAGATATGCCAAGAAACATAGAAGATTGTTTTGTTCAAAAGCTTTGTCACTTATCAAACTCTGTGGGAAATACATTCTAAACAGACTATTTTAACCCTTCATGAACTGATTCTACTATTTAATGTCGTGCAGTTCCAGTATCTTGCTGTGCCATTCAGTTTCTGTAATTCAGTCAACCTACAAATAAAACAGACTAGTGAATGCAATATGCATCATTCTCCAGAGTTCCCTGGTAACCTATTCTCTGCCTTGTAATGTCACCACACTGTTCCTTGGTGATATCAAAAAACAAAAAAAATCAACTTACACATGTACATCAATGGCACTGATTATCAATGTTCCCTTTAAGTTTCCAATCTGGCAATCTGTCCCTCTAGGTTACTCTGAACGAGCAGCCACATAAAAGAAATTAAAGGGGCCGCCAGTTAAAGAAATCTTGCTTGTACTCCAAAAAAGAGAGGGTATATTGCTCACCATTACCTATTTCATTCTCTCACCAACTCTATGCTGTCAAGCAGCTTGTCTGACTCCTAGTCTTAACTTGCTTCGTTCAACACAAGGACTGCTACCAAGATAAAACTCTGCTCTGTTCTTATTAATTTCAATTGCTTACTTGGTTACCATTTCAGGCTGAAACAGGCCATTCCTATGTCCAGTGTTTCATTTCTTTACTTTCCAAAGCTATGAAAAATTAAGAGATGAAATTAAGAAATGTTTAGTCACGAGGCTCATTGACGGTTATTTTCAGGCCCATGAATGCAATTAATGTCTTGTAGCTGTAAAAAAGGGACATTTATATTGTCAGCAAAATAAACCTGGTAGCTTTCTTTGCTTTATGTTAACTTTGTCAAATCAACAGAAAATTGAAAAAATAAATGGAAGGATGAACAGGGAAGAAGGAGGGGAGGGAGAAGAGAAAGCTTTACAGAATAATCAGTTTTGTTGGAAATCACCTGATAAAAAGTACTGCCAGATTCTGAAACTCTGTATGTAACCCGGACCACTTAATTTTTCATATGGAATAACGATGAAATATGTTTTGTTTATTGTGCTAAAATGGTCAATTGGCACCTATTATACCAATTAAGAACAACAATAATCATAGCTACTATTGAATTTTGTACACTTAGGACTAGAACATTCTCTGCAATCTCCCCTGAAATCTAGTGGGATAGTGGTGTGAATTGAAGGAAATTCAATCTATGGAGCTTCCCACCATTTATCCCAGTATTATTACCTTAGCACCACTGTTAGGACACATCATCACCTTTGCAGACCAGCTTTTTTTTTGGGGGGGGGGCGGCGGCGGCAGTGTGGTGGTGATAGGAGAGAAATTAATAAATGTCACCTTGCACACACGTTACAATAAGTAATCATCAAAAATGCTCAAATACTTTAAGACAATTGAATTGTGTTACTTCAAAGAGTTAAGGCAGCAGAAGACATTTGGTGCTATTCTCTTTTAAGATAGAAGAACATCTGGTATGATCTTGGGACAGATCTAAAATAAGCTCCAATCTGTATGTCATAGGATAGAAATCCACTGAGTGACTGAAGTTTACTTATTTAATTCAATAAGACCACAGCCACAAGTATGACTGCTTTGAGTATGAGAAATGAGCTACTTGATGACATTATTTAAAAGGAATATACATGAATTTCTAAATAAATCATCAATAATATGAAATACATGTGTCAAAGCACCACACAGTGAATCACTTTCATTCTGCATTAATAGTCTTTAAAATTTTCCAGATACATCAGAAATAAAACTTACCCATTGAGCAATATAATGCTCTAAGAAATCAAGAAATGGTTCTGACAGGTGATATCCAAGGTCTGAGATACTCAACTCAACTGATAGTCAACACAGTCCAAATCTGTGCTAACCATGTTAGATGTCAGACTTGACTAAGATAGCACTTTTATCTCAGAACCATAAAGCTACTGGTTCTAGTCGTAGTGCAGAGAGTTTAACGCATAATCTATGCTGACACTTTATTGCAGTACTATGGTAGTGCTGCAGTGTCGAAGTTGCCATTTCTTTTGGATGAGATGTTAAACTGAGGTGGATGTAAAACCGACTTGGGTCGGTGTCTGTGGGAGTTTGCACATTCACCCTGTGCTTGCATGGGTTTTCTCCGGGTGATTCGGTTTCCTCCCACACCCCAAAAACGTGCTTTTAGGCTGATTGGTGTTAACAAATTGTCTCTAAATTAGACCTCCCTTAATCTAGCGCACATATAATTCTCTAAATTTGCACTCCTTTATTGTGGAGTCCAAGAGGCGTAGACAAAAGTCATAGGTAGAAGTAGGATTGGAATGAGGCATTCACTGAATGTTAAAATGGGCAGTGCTGGCTTGTAGGGCCGAAAGGCCTGTTTCCTGTGCTGTTTTGTTCTTTGCTCTTTGACCCCATGATGCTATTTGAAAGGACAGGGTAGTTCTTCTGGTATCCTGACTAATATTTATCCAACAAACATCACAAGCTGATTATGTAGGTGAACTGCCCATGCTAAATTGCTCCTTAGCGTCAGGGATAAGAAGGGTAAATGCATGGGGTTGCGGGGTCACTGATCATTGTGATCAGTGCAGACTTGATGGGTCAAATGGCTTCCTTCTGCACTGTAGGGATTCTATGATTCGATCTGGCCGTTCATCTCTTTGCAGTTTGGGAATTCTTGTTATGTGCAAATTAGCTGCTGTAGTTTCCTACATTACATGAGTACCTCACTCACTGGCTATAAAGTGTTTTGGGAGGTCTTAAAAGGCAAAATCTAAAATTAAGTTCTGCCTTTCAAGTTGTACTCTTGGTATTTTCTGTCAAACATCCTGCATGAATCTCAGGATGAGAGCCAATTGAGGGAGTCTATAAAGGAAAACACCGCTCAGAAGAACCAGGCTGCAGGCGTACTATAACTGAGGTATTAATGGATGGCTTAGTTTTTTAGTAACTTAAAGTTGTCATATAGGTCCAGAATTTGGGATCAATTTAGCACTGAAACAAAATGGAAGAAGACATCCCAGAATCTCATCTTGCAATGAAGTCTGGTTAAGTTCCAGCTGCAGACATATACTGCAACCGCAGGCCCCCATGGTCGGTTTTCCCAAGGCAAAGATGGCTTGCATTTGCCTCTGGTGGGATCTTCCGGTTGTGCCAAAGCCAATGGCAAATGGAGGGGCTCATCCATCCCATCAATCTCTGTGGAGCCAGCATTATCAACTCTTAAAGGCCCTGCCCCATCAGTGATGGTGAAAACCAAGCGCTCAGACTTTTTTTTTTGCAGAAGAGTGCAATAAAATCTGGAGAGAAAACTTGGCTGTGCAGCCAGAGAGCTATATACTGGTTTTCTTGCTTCATGATGTGGATATGCTGGCGTTGGACTGGGGTAAACACAGTAAAAAGTCTGACAACACCAGGTTTCAGTCCAACCGATTTATTTGATAGTAAATTCACTAGCTTTCGGGTTAGCCCCTTTGTCAGGTGAATGGAGAGTTCTGGCCTCAGACAGAGCATATAAAGCACAGACAGTTTACAGATTACTGATTAGAATGCGAATCTTTACACCTAACCTGCTGTTCAAGTCTTAAAGTGGCTAACAATGTGTGTGGAAGGAGCACTGATCACAGGTTAAAGAGATGTGTATTGTCTCCAGACAGTACAGTGAGTGAGGTTTTGCAAACCCAGGCAAATTACGGGGGTTACAGATAGCGTGACATGAACCCAAGATCCCTGTTGAGACCGTCCTCATGTGTGCGGAACTTGGCTATCAGTCTCTGCTATGGTTAGCACAGACCTTGGACACACTGGCTATCAGAGACTGATAGCCAAGTTCCGCACACATGAGGACGGTCTCAACAGGGATCTTGGGCTCATGTCACACTATCTGTAACCCCCGTGACTTGCCTGGGTTTGCAAAACCTCACTCACTGTACTGTCTGGAGACAATACACATCTCTTTAACCTGTGATCAGTGCTCCTTCCACACACATTGTTAGCCACTTTAAGACTTGAACAGCAGGTTAGGTGTAAAGATTCGCATTCTAATCAGTAATCTGTAAACTGTCTGTGCTTTATATGCTCTGTCTGAGGCCAGAACTCTCCATTCACCTGGCGAAGGGGCTAACCCGAAAGCTAGTGAATTTACTATCAAATAAATCGGTTGGACTGAAACCTGGTGTTGTCAGACATTTTCTTGCTTCAGCCAGCATTAGGCACCAAGGGCAAGATTTCCCCAGATAATTCTGAACAGGCTGACTGCATATTTCTAAAGTTTATCGAGAACAAGATACACTGCCAGCAACAATCAAGAAAAGGTGTGAAAGCTAAGAGAGAAAACAGGGCATCCTCAGCCTCCATTGTGGGAGCCACTCTAAAAAGAAAAAAGGGTTAAAGGAAATTAAAAAAGAGAGTATAATAGTAGAAATAAGCAGACTTGCTCATAAAGTAACAAAATCTTTCGTCTAAGACACCTGGCTTGTTAGGTTAAGCACAAATAAGAAAATAAAAATGATGCATTAATTACACTGCCAGATGCATTCTTGTATTCTTATGTTTACCAATCAGATTAATTTGGAAAGATAAATTCAGCCAGGGTTGTTCTTTAAAGTAAAGCCACACTAGTAAATACCATAGTAATCATACTTAACAGATGAAGTAATTTACGAATAAAAATAGAACGTCAAAATAATATTCTGTTCATTATACGACAAAGAATGAAAGGATAAAAAAATCTTTGGGCAAATTCTGAATTTCAGCACTTACTCCAGCAGTCTTCAAAGCAGTGGATAAGCTGTGTTTGCTCAAGCGAAGAAAAAAATATCTAACTCAAGTGCAAACCGATTGCAGTAACTAGTCAAGAATAACATCGTCCACTTTGCTGTCAAATCAGAAAAGTCATCCTGTAATAGATTCTTACTTAGGAACTCAATTTGATTCAAAGGAGATCCTTTTTATCCCAATACATCAAATATTAAACACTTGTATTAGGGAGAATGTCATCAGGGTTTGAAGCTTATATCTCATACAGCCTTCCACCAACAATAACCATCTTAATGTTATCTAAACAAGCCTTCATATACTTTTCCCTCTTATCATTTAAAAAAAACTTGAACTGGTATTACTTTTATTCTGTGTCTTTTTCAATTTTATAAGGAAGGCTTAGCAAAGAAAGTGGGAGAATAGGAAATGTGCAAGGAAGCTCACATTCACTGATGCCATTCAGCAAGAGCAGCCTAGCTTGTCAAAGCGGACATTCAAAATGAATTGGCATATCTATTCAGCCACTGGTGGATTTCATGCGATACAGTTTCATATTCTGTGATAAAGCCCGATAAGCAATTGCTATCCTGACACTTCTGCCTTGTATTATTGTTAATATTCCATATCTGCAGCAAGCTCCCAATAAAAGCATTTAATTTTAAATGTGACTTCCAATGGGCGCTCTTCATCTCCCTTTTCATTTTCATCCAGGCTCTTTTGCCATGGTTTTGGATTCTGCCCCATTAGTTTAGTGACCAGCCATCCGAAACATCTGTGGAAATGGTGTCCTCTTGTGAATCTGGGAGCTTTTCCATTAGTGCCTTTAATATTCTGACACATAACATCATGCGAGTCAGCTACTATTACATTCATACACTGAGCACACTCTGAAATTACATTGCAGCTTGTAAGATGGAAACATATAATCAGCTATCGCCATGCACTGTGAGCTCAATCAAGAGTACAAGTAAAATGGTCTTATGGATTAGTTTTTTTTAAACTTAAAAAAACCTGTTTTTGCATCAGAGCGAATTCTAGGTTACTATGAGGGTCAATTGTGTCAAACAACCAAATACCAGCAGCATCCAAGCTTTTGCACCACACTTATAATTACTCTACAATTTTAAACATTGTAAATAGTACATTATAAATATATTACAAATCGATGCCAAATTAAAATGATTATTACCTCAGAATACCCCGGACTATCTGGCATATTTCTCACTCTATCATTACTATCAAGCTGGGGGATCAACCATGAGTCAATGAAGAGTACAGGAAGACATGCCAGGAGTGGTACTAGCATACCTAAAAATGAGGTGTCACTTGGTGAAGCTGCAACACAGGACTAACTTGCATGCCAAACAGCATATATACTATGTGATAAACAGAGCTAAGTATACCCTGCAACTAACAAGTCAGGTTAAAGCTCTGCAGTTCTGCACACTCAAGTGCTGGTCTACTATAAGGCAACTAAAAGGTGATGAGGGTCCACAGCCTCAGTGATGGGGGAGCTCAGCACATCAGTACAGAAGACAAAGCTGAAGAATTTGCAACCACCTTCACCTGCAAGTACCAAGCTGATGATCCATCTCAATTTCCTCCTGACATCCCCATCATCACATATGGCTGTCTTCAGCCAACCTGGTATAAGATCAGTTTTCATCTACAAACTACTCTCTTCATTGAGTAATTAGCTGGAAGGTGCGGGGATATTGTGGGGACCATTATGCCAAGGCTAATTTATTGGAACAGGTCATTAACAAAGTCATAAGCAGCAAATAAATGAATGAGATGGCATTCGCAATGGACTTTAAAAACAATTGCATTGTACCTTGGATTAATGGTATATAGGTCTTTTCGACAATCCTTCACAGATCAAGTTCCTTATCACAGTAGCGTCACCCAATTAAGTTGTGAAGCAGATACTAAGGCCAGAATTTTCCAGTCATTCCCGTCAGTGGGATCTTTTGGTCCCGGTGATGTTGAACCCTCTCTCCCGTCACTGGCTTTCTAAGTGGCAGGGTGTGCATACAGTGAGAACCCCATTGATAACAGTGGGGCCAAAAGATCCTCAGCCTTCAAATAGGCCACCAGTGTGGGGGATGCCAGTATTCAGTCACCTGCCTGTCTTCTCAGCATATGGGAGGCTATATGCAAGGAAGTGAGAGGAAGAGAGCCAGAAGGTAAAATATTTTGGCTCTTCTCATCTAATTGGTGGTTGGTTATAGAGGAGAGCAGTGGTGGTTGAATCCTGAGAGTAATTTTACTGTCTGCAATCTTTCCATTGAATGTCATGTGGGACAGGCCAAGCCATAAGAGTGAAGCAAACAGCTCAGTAGTTCAGCCCGCTCACATTAATCCTCAATAATTATTGGCACAATGTTACTGAAAGGTGTCTAAAGTTGCACGGGAAAGGAAAGTCAAAACACAAGGAACATAGAGAAAACTAAACGCAAACAAAAACCTCTTTAAAAAGTGCAACATAACATATTGATCTAAAAATGGATTATACGGACAGAGTAAAATTGTTTCATAATTCATCTTTCAGCCAGATCCCATGAACAAATAAAAAAAATCTACATTTTCACCCTGCAATATTTTGGTACTCTGTACAAAATAACTGAATCAATCATTGCACTCCTTTTAAAAGCTACTGGTTTTACAAACACTTACATATTTGGTTTATTTGTTGTATATTTATTTATTCTGTATTTGCAGAAATATAGATTGTTATGCTGTTGAGATGATTATATTTTGGAGGATGAAATGCTACATTCAATTTATACGTGGAACACCAAACCCATCTTGCTCCAACATCGAGTGCAATAAGGATGAATATGAATTATCTTTTTTATTCATTTACAGGATGTGGGCGTCACTGGCTAGACCAACATTTATTGCCCACCGACAATTGCCCTTGATGAGAAATTTCAATATTATCATTCTGAGCACATGTTTAGAGAGTTGAACATTCTAATTTACCAAGATAACGCACCCTATGTGTTTTATTTGTCATTTTCACCTCTCCCCACCTCCCAAACCTAAAAATGTATCAATCGGATTTTATGCTTCTCCACAGTGGAGAATTTATCAATTTACTCTTATGCTTCTGGGGAAAGTTGTACTCCATTCCCTTAGAGGCAGAATTCAATGGGTGAGCAGAGTTAGCCTTCTGTAAAGAAATCACAGCGTAATGGTCGATTGAGATCCCCCCAAAAAAGTGTGTACTTTAAGTCCATATCTCAGACTGAATTCTTGGTCTTAGCTGTATTTCCAGGTCAACACAATGAATAGAGCCCAGATAATACCACAAATAGAGATTTAAAACAAAACTTATAAATCAAAATATTTGGAAGGATGTGAAGACATTAGAGAGAGCGTGGAAATGATTCACAAGAATGATTCTGAGGTGAGGAACTTCAGTTATAAAGTTAGACTGAAGAAATTAAAACCATTTTCTTGGAGAAAAGAATAAGGCTCAGAGGCAATTTCATAGACATATTCAAAATCATGAAGTGTCTGGACTGAGTAGAAAGGGAGAAACTGTTCTGACTTGTAAAAAGATCGAGAGAGAGAGGGCATAGTTTAAAGTAATTGGCAAAAGAAGAAATAGTGCTATGAAGTAAAACAGTTTCACACAGCGAGTGGTTTGGGTCTAGGGTGCACTGCCAGAGGATATAGTGGAGGCAGGTTCCACTGATAAATTCACAAGGGAATTAGACTGTTCTCGGAAAAGAAAGATTGTGCACGGTATTGGGAGAAGGCAGGAGAATGGCACTAAGTGAACTGCTAATTTGGAGTGCTGGTACAAACACAATGGGCTAAAGGCTCTTCTTTGGCACTAAGAAGTCTTTGATTCTGTGATAATTTTCTAATTTATAGTTTCCAGTTACTGAAAAGAAAGCAACAGATATAAAGGTCAAGAGCAGGAAGTTTGCTCAGTTATGCTTTTGTACATGGGAAGTGAGAGCTTAAAGCAAAATGAAAGGCAAGAAATATTTTATTTCCAAAAGCACACCATTGCTAAAAAACTGGCTGCATAAACAATGGCACTGTCTTTGTCTTATGAAACTGTTTGGGTGGTAGGCAAATAAGAGTATTACTAAGTCAATCATTGAGATTATCCTGAATTAAAAGTAAAACAAAAAGGAAGTTTAATTATAACACTTTAGTGAAAACTGTACAGTGAAATTAAATAGCACTGTTAGAACAATTCTGGGACAAGAGATTCAGGCTGTTGAAATAAGTTTTTTTTTCTCTGAAAGCAGTAAGCAATCCATGTTAAAATGAGAGCAGACAGTTCCAATCTGGGTGCAAGTCCTTTGCACAAATCTGTCCATATTCCAGCAATAGTTGGCAAACTCACTTAGAGAGGTCATAAGAATAGTTGGTGTAAAGAAAGAGAAAATTCAAATGATACAGTTGGAATGGTCTTAGGTGGTTGAGCTGAATTGTATTAGTGGAGCAGAGGAGATGAAGCTTTACTCTTCAATTAATCTAACTAGAAATGTTCAGTGGTGAAACTAGCATTCTAAATGTAGGAAATCTGTCCTGAAAGATGTTCAACTGAGGTACCACCAATCTGTTCAGGTTGATGCAAAAGTGTAGGAGAGCTTGCCCAGTATCCTAGATAACATTTACCCATCAAGAAACACTGCTAATTAATGTCTTAAATAATCTCACTGGCTAAGAAGTGCTTTTAGATGACACAACAACATGAAAAAATATTAAAAGTGCAAACATAAAATCACAAACAATTTTTACAAATATCTGATTTAATGATTCATATATCTTAGAAAATAATGTTTAGTTTTAGATATTAAAGTGTTAAATACAAACTAAATGGAAACCTGATTGAGAAATGGGTAACATTGAAGTAACTAACGTTCAAACAGACTTTGAGTTATTATAGTTTCAAAGGGTAACCAGTATTCATCTAAGAAAATTGATTTAGCAGGAAGAAAACTTCAACAATAGATGACCCATCATTGAGCTTTTGGTAGAGACAAGAAGTCTATACTTATTTCAATAAGGGATTTGGATTATTCATATAGTTCCCAAATCAAAGAAGGTAAAAGCATCTTTGTAAACAAGGGAGTTTATTTGGTGGAACCAGGAAGTCTGGAGAGAGAGCTGTAAACTCCATTAGAGATATAAATTAGTTCTGCAAGTCCCAGAATCAAAAGTGTTGATACTGAAAGGTAAAAGATAACTGGTTTACATTTCTGTTTGATAAGAACATCCCATTGCCATTGACATGGGCTGTGATGGTAGGGGGATTTCCTCTGTTGATGGGTGTGGGATGTGTGTGTGTGTGATGATGTGTGGGCGTGAGGGTTGTGTGTGTGTGTGTGTGTGTGTGTGTGTGTGTGTGTTCACAGAAGCAGGTAGTCAACAGTTCAGTTCAGGAACAGACTAGACAGTTGCAGCTCATTGGATCAGGAGAGCATAAGAGATAAATGTCAGCCAAGTCTGCATCTCAGGCAGAGAAAACATTAACTTTATTGTTCACCATGTGGGATGCAGGTGGGACTTGCACACAGTTTGGAGACAGAGTTTATAAAGGGAAAGAGGTTGGAACATTTTTCTCATCCAGAACCACAGGAAAAAAAACTACGGTAACTTTTATAGAAAGCAAATGGTTAGCTTGGAGAAGGTAGAGAGAGAGAGAGAGAATTTGCCACAAATTGTAAAGCAATCCATGCCTGCCTAAAGGCTGGACACGTGGAATAGAGGCCTCCAGGTACCAGAAGTGTTCCAATTTTTAAAATCATTGAACATGAATGCAGTAAAACCTAAAGCTTGAGCTGAGGATTCTAATGTTGTGATGTTTTAAAGAAAACTGAGGGAGCTGGAACACTGAGGAGAAATTAAAGTGAGTTCTGGAGAGCTGTGGCATACTTGATTTAGTTCCATAAGAAGCAGTGAATGGATCCCCAAGATTTTGTGATATATAAAAGAGAGCTCTTGGGTGGAATTAAAAAGAAAAATGGAAATTAAGTACATATACTACAGGTAGGGTTTTCCAGCTATGCTCATCCCAAAACTGGTAAATTCTGCCCAAGGTCAATGGAGCTTTGCATGGACGGTGCCCTGCTCACTATGATTCCCGTGGCAGGTGGCATCGTAAAATTCCCCCCATGTCTTGACAAGCTATAATGTTAAATTAGTCATTCTTGCTTGATTTAACTGTTATAATATAGTCCAGGTTGTTTTGTTTGAAATAAAGAAAAACGACAGCCAGGCCTCCACCTTAAGCACAGAAAATACTAATTTATTATTCAGCATGCAGAATGCAGGTGAGAGTTAGCACTCAATTTGGATGCAAGAGAGAAAGCAAAGCTGGATGATTTGACAAACCTGGAGCTAGGAAAACAAGCAGTTCAGCTTTGGATCAGCCAAAGAGAGAAATCTGACAGGAGCTGTGGAACCGTGGTAGACAACAAGAATAGAACTTTTATAAGACAGGGGTGTTTCTAATTTTCTGTTATATGGAAAGTAAAGTTCAGACTTGAGCTGAAAAAGCTCAGACTTTACAAGGCATCCGTGAAAAAGTTTGGAGTTACTTCCAAGAAAGTGATAACTTCAAGAAAGTGATAAGTAGCCAAAGACTTTCTGCAGAGGTTTTAATGCAAAAGTAAGATTCAGTTGAAAATTTCAATATATAGTATGTGTGATTGTGTTTTATTATGTTTTTTGATGTACAGCATAAGTGATTACCTGAGACTGTGCTTATTCAGTAACTTTTGCATTACTTGATTCTTATATAGAAAAATTAATTTGTTTCAAGCCCTGGAATCTTGTGGTTTCATTCTTTCAGTATGGGTGTATAAACACTGGGTGTTTATTTCTATTTAAACATTAATAGTCATTCCAGGGATCAAAATAAAATTAATCAAAAAGGTAAAATCTTTAAAAAGAACATTGCGGATACAGAAATATACAATACTTGTTTTCACCATGAATTTTCCTGTTGCCAGGACCCACATCATCACATGGGTGACTGGATGAACTTGCGTTTTAACCTGATGATAGTGGAGTACATTCCCATTGTCACTTCATCCCATGATAGCTATGGTTTCTATCCCATTCCTCAGGCATCTCTCACATTTATCACAACTCTGTCCTCAATGGCGCAGCGTTCAAACTATATGCCTCAATGACAATTAGCATAGAAAGCTCCTCCAGAGAATCAAAACAACAAATCAAATGTACTAATAGGTCTGTTGGCTCATTCAACAGCAGCTGTTAATAAGAACATAAAGAACATAAGAAATAGGAGCAGGAGTAGGCCATCTAGCCCCTTGAGCCTGCCCCGCTATTCAATAAGATCATGGCTGATCTGTCGTGGCTCAGTTCCACATTCCCGCCCTCTCCCCATAACCCTTAATCCCCTCGCTTATCAAAAACCCATCAACCCGCGTCTTAAAAATATTTAGTGAGGCATCCTCCACCACCTCAACGGGCAGAGAATTCCAGAGATTCACCATCCTTTGAGTGAAGAAGTTCCTCCTCAACTCTGTTCTAAACCGCGCCCCCCTTTATCTTGAGACTGTGCCCCCTAGTCCTACTGTCCTTTCTGAGCGGGAAGTCTCTCCACCTCTATCCTATCCATCCCATTCATCATCTTATATGTCTCAATGAGATCTCCCCTCATTCTTCTAAACTCTAACGAGTACAAGCCTAGTTTATTCAGCCTCTCCTCATAGTTCAACCCCCTCAACTCCGGTATCAGCCTAGTAAACCTCCTCTGCACTCCCTCCAAGGCCAAAATATCCTTGCGTAAGTACGGCGACCAAAACTGCACACAGTACTCCAGCTGCGGCCTTACCAATGCCCTATACAGCTGCAGCAAGACCTCTCTACTTTTATATTCAATCCCCCTCGCTATGAAGGCCAGCATCCCATTAGCCTTCCTGACCACCTGCTGCACCTGCAGGCTGGGTTTTTGCGACTCATGCACAAGGACCCCGAGGTCCCTCTGCACTGTTGCCTGCTGCAGTTTTTCGCCACATAAGTAATAGTCCTTCCTACCATTATTCCTACCAAAGTGGACCACCTCGCACTTGCCAACATTAAATTCCATTTGCCAGTTCCTGGCCCATTCGCCCAGACTATCTAGATCCTTCTGCAGATTCTCCACACCCTCTGCGCAATTTGCCGTTCCACCAATCTTGGTGTCATCAGCAAATTTCGACACCATACACTCCAGATCATCTATGTAAATGGTAAATAGCTGAGGCCCCAGCACTGACCCCTGGGACACTCCACTAGTCACCAACCGCTAATCCGAATAGCACCCATTAACCCCCACTCTCTGCCTCCTATTTGACAACCAATCCTCTATCCACGCTAACACCCTACCCCCAACTCCATGCCCCCTGACCTTCTGCAATAACCTCTTGTGAGGTACCTTGTCAAACGCCTTCTGAAAATCAAGAAAGACCACATCCACCGGCTCTCCTCTATCCACCGCCCTAGACACATCCTCATAGAACTCCAATAAATTTGTCAGACACGACTTCCCCTTAACGAAACCGTGCTGCGTCTGCTCTATCAAGCAATTCCCCTCAAGATGCCTCGCTATTTCCTCCTTGATGACGGATTCTAACATTTTACCTACAACAGACGTTAAACTAACCAGCCTATAATTCCCTGCCTTTTGCCTGGCACCCTTCTTAAACAACGGCGTAACATTAGCCGTTTTCCAATCTTCCGACACTTCCCCGGAATCCAGCGACGTTTGGAAAATAACCACCAAGGGAGATAATGGGAGATGAACACTAAATGCAACAAATGTATTTCAGAGAAATTTTGAAGATCTACATTGGCTGAATTGGCATTAAGGAAGGAAATGCAAAACAAAGCACACTTGATAGTGATAGTTTACTATCTCTCACCACCACCAAAAGTACTGCTGCCATGGATTAAGTAAAGCAGGCATCATCTAGAAATATAAAAAATTCAAGAGGATAGATTTTGACATTATGTAACATTGCAGGAACAGATAATAAGGAATCATCAATCCATTTTACATGATTGCAAAGGGGCTGCCAATTTGTGACTGCCCATTTTACATTATCACATGACATTCTCTAGGCACAATGAAGAGGAGAAAGGAATATTTTCATCCTTGCATTCTGCCAGAATTTCTTGGGCATCATCTAGGTATGTTACTGAGTCCAGTTTAAGGATGACACTGTGGTAGGAGAAAATGTTTCCAGCCAGAGAGAAATGCTTGGAGAAAGCTGGTGCAAGGACGTGCACTGGTAAGTCTGCAGATTGGGTTCAAAACTACACACAATACTCTTGATTCTGTAAGATATTAAATTACTTCCCTTGACCAAAGCTCTATTCAGCTTTAAGAATGACAAAACTCATGTGTTTTTTAAACAGCTGTCAGACATTGTTTCAGGTATTGTCCAGAACCACCTTGGACAATATTTTTCTATTCGTTCTATAATCGTCTTATCATTTCTATCCCAAGTACAATATATTTATTCACATCATGTTGCACCTGCTATTAACAACCAAGACTTCAACTAGTAGGCCTCAACATCTGGAGCTCAGTCCTTAACCCTCTTTGCTTCTCTACTCTTTCTTCTCCTTAAAACTACCTCTTCAACCAAGTTTTTGGTTACCCTGTCCTAATACCTCCTTGTAAGCTTCAGTGTCAATTTTTGTCTGATAACACTCCTGACGAACATCTTGGGATGATCCACTACATTGAAGATTCTATATAAATGCAAATTGCTGTTGGTTGTTGTTGCCACTTGTCTGCCCATAAAAAAAAAATCCAGATTTCCTCTTCACTAAATTAATTATATCTACTACTTTCAGATAATTTAGAAAAAAAAGTTTTAAGCCTGCAATTGTCAATCCCTGTTGCGCTCCACTAACCATAATTCTCCACTAAGTATACTTCCCGTCTACACAGATGCTCTGTCGTCTATCATCCAGCATCAGCGCATCTCAGTGCATCTTTGAAGCATCCTATTTGAACACATTTTAGAGAGAGTACTTCAGTGCAGAATGATTCAAGTGCATGGAATGACATGAGGCAGAATTTTCCATCCATTCACGCCAGTGGGATTTTCTGGTCCTGCTGCAGTGAATGGAGATTTGGCTGAGCATCAGATTCTCTGTTCTCACTTGCAGTGGTGACAGGGTGTAAACTGCTGGAAAACTCTGCCATGATTTATGTTTCGGTACAAAATTCTGCATGCAATGAACATATCCGCAAGGTGATGATCTGGGGGTGAAACAATGTTGCACTAGCAATTTCCCTCAAGGAGGAAGAGAAAATCAGAGTGAAAATCACCTTCCCTTCCTTTCATGAATTTTCCAGCAACTGGTCAATACAGCACTAATGGCACTGACGTTAAAACAGGCCAATATGTTGTTCCTTCAACTTGAGATAGTACATCGCAGGAAAAGAACACAGGAAGGAGAAGCAAGAAAAACCTACTGAATATGCTGCAATTTTTGTAAAATGAAACTTTGAGTTAGTAAATTATAGAATATCAGAGAGCACTGAGTTTTTTAATGTCAGGATTGCATGATTGTCATAAATGCCAGATAGTTGCAGAGAGTATAGATGCTTGCTTTTCCTGCAATTTCATCTAAAGATTCTTTTTAGTTATCTGTACTCCCTGGAGGTGCTTTTGTTTGAATGAAATCTAGCTTCAGGCTACAATAAGTGTTTTTCAATTAGGGCTGTCACAATATAATGATATGATGATATATCATGTGATATTAAGCCCGTGATAATCATATCACTCACTTTTTCCATATCATAGTAATCATACAATAACATTATCATAATAGATAAACACGAAGGAAGGTTTTGGAATGCTGCTACAAGAAATTATTTTTCTCCAATAAACAAAGTTATCATATTCTGACTTTTCAATATTAAACAATAATTACAGGATTGCTGAATGACAGATATTTGAATTGATACATATACATGGCTAAGAATGGGCCAAAGTCTTTTTTAATATGCACAACAGAAGAATAGTAATGTGGCTCATTCAAAACTCCATCAGTCCTTTATGATAGCAAAGTGATAGATAAGGTGGCAGATAGCCCAACAGGATGGCATTATAAATAATTGATATGATCTTTATCATTATTTTAAAATATTCAAAACTAAAATAAGTATTTTATTAGTATTGATTAACTGATAACTAAGGATTTGCTTTCATGAACCGAAACACCAAATTGCTGCTTTTTCTGAATTTGAAAGGCACCCAAGCATGTTACAATGATCTAAATTTAAAATATTTTTGCTCATGATATACTTTTGGTTACGATTTAATTTAGTGGACTGTTGCATAGGCTCAAGTAAATTTTGGAAGAGGGATATTTAGATTCTACTTTCTAATGGTTCAAAAAATAGCCTTGATCATGAAAATCTGTTCATCTGATTAGGTATTTAAAATTTTTATATTTAAAGCAAATTGTCCACATATTTTAAAAAAAAGCAAACTGGATATTTCATTTTTATAAGACATTTAAAAGCAAATTAACTTGTTACAGCATTTACCTTTGATATGTTTTTATTACTTGTAAGGCAAAATGTTGTCCTCTTCCTCCAATCTTGATATCCCCTCCTGCAGGTCACACCCATAAGCAGTGAGATATAGAAATTTCTATATGTTGTGAAAGATATTATTATATGCGCCTGCTGTACAACCAAGATTAGACTTTGAGGGCTGTTGGAATTATTAAAATACAAATGCTTTGATATGAAACTCCTTCACCTCCTTGGGTGTAATCCTTAAGGTGGACACAGCAATGTAATCAATGTTGTGTCTGTTTTGAAGATGTCAAAGGTCTGCTGAAACATCTTTTCAGTCTCATTAGAAAAAGTCCAGGTTAAAAATGCATACAAATGAAGCTAGATCAATGTGGGGTGCAAGCGGAACCCATATCAATATATTTCCTCTGAATCTGAAAATTTGAATTTCAACACATTTAACAATCATTCATGTGGTCAGAGGGGAAGATACTTAGTTTTAAATGTGACTTATCATTTGCCATATAAATGAACTAAGAGATATGGGGGAAAAGCAGCCTAAACCAGTTAGAATAATTTATTTTAAAACGCTCAAAGGATTATAATTAAATGATTAGAAAAAATATTATTCCTTGCTGCATCTGAAAAACTGAACACAATGTAAAGAGCGTCCTTGAACAAGTGCAATTGGAAGTTTGTTGCAGTTTTTACAGCTAGGGAATGGTCAATAGGATTGATGGAGAAATGCCCAGCTTCTAGTACAGATCACTGGGGAACATCAAATGTATTTTTTTCACCAATCACAGATGGTCCATTTATATAAAGCAGGAAATGCTCAACACATCAGGCAGTAGCTGTGGAGAGAGAAACAAAGTTATGTTTCAGGTTGATGACCTGTTGTCAAACCTTTGACATCCCTCTGCTCCAACTGCTGAGCATTTCCAGCATTTTCTGTCATTCTTTCAGATTTCCAGCACCTACAACATTTTGCTTTTTATTGATGTTGTCTTCATTTTTATCTTACATTCATGCCAAATTCCACCTCCGTCACATTGCCCAATTTAGCTCATCTGCTGCTGAAACCTTCATCCATGCTTTTGTTACCTGTGACCTCGACTATTCCAGTGCACCCCTGACTGGTTGACCACTTTCTATCCTCCATAAACTTGAGGTTAGCCAAAGTCTGCTGCCCAGATTTTAATGAACAGCCAAATCCTGTTTCCATACCACTGCTGTGCTCACTGATATATGTTGGTTTCTGGTCAATTGAAGTCTTGTTTTTAAAATTCTCATTCTTGTTTTCAAATCCCTCCCTAGCCTTGATCTGCCTATCTCTGGGAGCTCTTGCAGGCCGACAACCTTCAGGGATATCTGAATGTATCCTCTTGTGCATTCCCAATTATAGTTGCTAAAATATTCTTGCCTGGAGATGCCTAGGCCCCAATCTCTCAAATTCCCTCCTTACAACTCGTTGCCTCTCTATCTCACTTTCCTCCTTTAAGAAACCACTTAAAACCTATTTCGTTGAGCAAGATTTTGGTTATCTGACCTAATATCCTACTACCTAGGCCGAAATTCTCTGATTCGTAAGCCCCACCACTACTTCCACAAAGAAAGGAGGATTTGGAACTTAGCCAAATCTTCATTCACTGCAGCGGGATTGGAGAATTCCGACCTATTCTATATTAAACACGTGGATATATAAATATGACAATTTCAAAAGTAAATCAGATTAAATGACTTTTTAAAAATAGTTAGTACATGCTATGTCGCTCATAGTGTTATTTGCAGCTCCATTTGGTTACTATTCATGTTTGTATGGCAATGTTGTTGATGCACAAAGACATTAGCACTAAAGGAATCACAGTTGTTCACTATAAGATTATAAGGTTATATCCAGGGAGACAATGCCTCCATTTAAAGGCAACAGATTGCAATTATCAAATTGGATGACATATTCAGTACGTTCCCTAAGTGACATTCATTGTATTGACATCTATTAAAATAATTTAAATGTTGCCTTATAATATTTTATTGAAATGAGAAAATACCAACTTGCTTGTTTTAAACTATATTCTGCTTTCTTACAAAATCAATGGAAAAGAACAGCCAGGCAGAGATCTTTATTCTCAGAAAGTTAAATATTATTTTAAAAATTGTTTTCCACATTTCGCTTTAAAGCAAAAGCAAATGCAGCCAAACACTGAAGCCTTCTAAAGAGCTACGAATGTCAGAAACTGACAAGCCTAATCAATCAGTCAGGAGTGATGCTATGTTAACATACAGCTAATCAGACTGATGGGATATACAGAATTTGTCAGGTATTTCCTAGCTGATCTCTAAAGATTAAAAAATATATAATGCATACACACAACTACCTATACACATTCACACAGATCATCACTAGTTTGATTTTCATTCAGCATTCACAGCATTTGCAAAGTTGAGTGACAAAGGCTTGCCTGCATTAAAAATGAACTGATATCTTTCTAAAAAGTTGTAAAGAGACTGTAGCTTTAAATGAATTTGTCCCTTATTTACCCTTGGCTTTTGCTCTTGCTCAGGGAAGAATGGCGCTGGTCTGCTCTAAGATCTAAAAGCACCATGCCCCAGCAATCAAAGCACAGCTTTCAGGAGAATGTTAGAGTCAGTACTCAATGCTACACATTTATCAAACCTACGAACCTTGCTGACGGAGCGAATCCTTCCATCATTACAGCCTCTCAGTATAGGATACATATGACTAAGCCAGCCTTCATTTTTACAGATTAATATTCTCTCTTTCAACCTTCACACTGTGATAAATAGACAAAAGAGACAAAAGGAGAAAACGAAGTGAAAGAAAGAGCAAGAGTGTGAATACAATTCGTAATAAGTTAAATAAGGAAAATGAAGTAAAATAATTTAAGGTCCAAGTATCAAAAAGTTAAAAATGGCTGTTTTGAGGATTAACTGTTCTGTATCTTTTGAAGTTGTTTATGCTCTTAGACCATAAACTACACAATAAGGTGTCAGTTTTAATATATTTTGTTAGACATCAATTTGATAAACAAAATTAAACCTTTAAAGAACGTTTCAACAAATTAGAGTGGGCAGAAGCTCAACAGGCATATAGTACACATTAAATTATTTACTGGCAAGATAGCATCAAAAAATTACCTTTTCCTAAAGACATGTATTTATTTTTAGCCTGGCACATTAGTTTATTTAAACAAAACATTTTTTTATGCATAGATAACTGGAACCAAGAGAAAAAATATGTTCTCTTGTTTAATACTGATACAAGAAACACAGGTCTATGTAGAAAATGTGAAGACATTTTTCCTGCTTTGGGTAATAGATAAAACATACAAAACAAAATCATGGAGAGGACATCATTTTACAGTTATGAAGTTTATAAGATTATTACATTTTGGAACTATAGCTTTAAAGTTAGGTTGAAGGGATTCATGTGATCTGTTTATAAGACTGCCAGACAGTAATCCTGAGTAGTTTGATTGTTAGAGATCAAAGAAAGCTTAGATTGTTTTATTGGTGAAGATACAAGGTATGTACTCCTGAGGCAGGATTTCCCAGTGGCGCTTGCCCCTAAGTTGGAAAATTCCCCTCAAGATCAACAGACCTTTGCATGGTCTGTGTCCTGCCTGTTACAATTCCCATGGCGGGTGGGATGGTAAAATCACCCCCCCTTGGTGTCAATGGCAACAGTATTGGAGTTTACAATGAATAGACTCGGAGTCTCCCAAAAGTGCTAGAAAGGTATTGGAAGTACCAGACTGTAACCGATTGTGCTGTAAACTATCCACTTACTTCTCAGAAGAAAGTGAATGGGGGTCAAGGACAATTAATTAGCATTTTTATCTGACTGAAAGTTAATGTGTTTTGATGATTCTTCTTCCCCCAGGAACTCATCAGGTCTGTGTTACCAGAATCTATTATCAGGATCTAAGCATGTGATTAAATATCAGCTGATCAAAACAAAAGCATGGATTTGTGATGGTAGGTTAAGCCTGCATAATCTAGTTTATTGAGGAAGTCACCTGCGTGTCATTAGGAGAGGACTTAAGAATGCTGTCTGTCTGGACGCATACTAAAAAAATGTAAAAATGAGGGTACATAGAATTTGAGGTAACCAAATGGCATACATCTGTCTATAATTGGTTATGAGTTAGGAGACAGAAAATAAAGATAAATGCTAAAAAAAGATGGCTATGGAGCTAGGACTAGAGGAAGGGGCTACCTGGATAGCTCTTTCAGGGGCTGGCACAGATATGATGGGTTGAATGACCTCCTTCTGTGCTGTAAAATTTTATGATTCTATAACCTCCGACTTCAACTATGGCTGGCATTCTCCAATACCTCCACAGTGAATGGAGTTTTGGCTAAGTGCCAAATTCTCCAGACTCGCTGGCTGCGGATGAGATCGGAGAATTCTGCCCGAAGGGTTTGTTCTCCTGCTGGTGGAAGGTGACAAATGCTGTTCATCATGCTGCCCTTTGGCCGACCTCCTGATGCATTTGATTGTTAAGATGCCTGTAGAAAATGCTAACATTTAAAAAGAAATTTGACATTCCAGTTAATACTTGAAAAGGGTGATACAACAAAATTTCACATGTAAAAGTTCAACTGTAAGAAATGACTTTAAAAAGCTATTGCCTAAACACTATTTTTGTAGGCAACTTACATTTTAAACTACAGGTAGAGCATCATTTTCTCATAAATCTGAAAACAAAAGCATCGAGAAACCACATTTTTTTAACCTCAGCGATCTTTATCGTGGAAGTCTAGTTGCTTGGCCGCGTG
Organism: Carcharhinus amblyrhynchos; assembly: GCF_965287045.1. Classification (NCBI taxonomy): domain Eukaryota; kingdom Metazoa; phylum Chordata; class Chondrichthyes; order Carcharhiniformes; family Carcharhinidae; genus Carcharhinus; species Carcharhinus amblyrhynchos. The sequence continues at coordinate 31,852,811 of NC_137332.1, read as the reverse complement.
GGTTACTTTGCAATTTTTGTACTGAACATGTCAAAAAGAAACTTTCTAATGGTACTCTGTTTTTATTATCCCAAAATACGTCTTACTTTCGAGTTATTTTATTTACTTTACATTACAGATACCCTAAGCTTAGGCCATTGAAATTTAAATTTTAAATGTGGTGTCCGTAAACAAAAATGATCTGAAATCAAAAATACAATTGGCCCTGAGGGTTTCAGATAAAAGATTCTCGACCTGTGGCAAAAATGACATTGCCTTCTATACTTATCATCCATTGAACTTACAAAGAAGTAAAGTCCTTTTAGTAAAGAGTCCACAGTTGCTCCCATCTTCCAATGGATTCACCTCTATCCGTTTCATTAGGTGATTCCCTGAGTTTTCAGAAACTTCCTTAAGTGCATCAGCAGTGAAGCCTGAGGTTTGGCATTTGCCGTATTTGGTGAACAGGAAAGCATACCTATCGGATTGGATTTTTGTTGAGTCAGGGTGACTTGGGAGCCCTTTAAAAATGATGGGCAGGTCCAAATTCTGGAATTACCACCTTCACTCCCAGATTTTCAATTTTTGGAAAGTGCCTTTTAATGATGTGGGCTGATATGTGTAGCAAACCCACGCGAGCCCACATCCTATATTCCCAACCTGGCAGGCTCCAATGCTGGGATAGGCATACCCTGGTTTTCTGTCATTTTCATGATTCTTAGCACTTGAGAATGGATATCTGAGTTCTCAGCCAAAAATACATAATGTAGTTTGGCTGAGAGTCCAAATTTATTATCCTGTTGCATCCCCTAAGCCCCAGGGAAAACAATTATTTGATTGACAGCTCTAGGTCTTGATCTATCTATACGGTCAACTGCACAATGTTTATTTACACATCCTATTGTCAAAATAAGGTTCACTGGTCCTAAACAGTACATAGTGGTGAGGCATGGATATGCCACAGTTTGGCATGGGACTTGAAGAGCCAGAGGAATGGTTGGGGAGGGAATCACTTCATATGGGGGCACGAATGGAGCATGTGAAGTGCGTGGGTGAGGTGTGGGGATGTGAAAGATGAAGGCTGCAGGGCCTTCAGTTTGTATTGTAATGGGACGAAGTCCAAAACCTGGCAGCTCCTGTAGCTGCCCCCAAAACTTTTTGGGTTGGCTTGTGCAACTGCAAAATGCACCCGCCTCCTCCTCCCCACCACAATGAAAGTTCTATCCTTGCAGGCACTTTCTCCCAAGGTGGGTTGGCTAAGCCAGGAATTTTCTCAAATCCTACTATCCACCTCAGGGGATAAAAATGCAGCCCTTTATGTCTACTGTCTGTTCCTAACTCACAATCAATTACTGACCCACATCAAATTCCATGCATTCTCATTTTTGCCACAGTCCACACAGACAATATTCATAAATCCTCTCCCATCAACAAGCAAATTACTTCCTCAATGAACCAGATTAAGCAAAAATGACCTACCCATCGCAAATCCAGGCTGATTTATTTTGATCAGCTGATATTTAATCATGTGCTCAGTGACTCTGCCCTGATAAGAAGATTCTGGTACTACGCAGCTGAAGGTTGTGTAGTTTCCTGGTTTCTTCCTCATTTTCTTCTTAAATAATGGAGCAACATTTACAATATTCCAAACCAAAAGCACAATTTCAGAATTGGGAGGGCTTTGGAAAATTGTAATATTTGCAATGTCCTTATCTATTTCTTTGAATACTCTAGGGAATAAACCATCAGGTCCTGGAGATTTGTTGATCTGAAAGCCCATTGCTTTCTCCATTACCATTCTTTTACTTATATCAAATCTATTAAGTTCCACTTTTGCTTTTATCTTAGATTCACATATAGTGTTGAGTATTTTGTTGCCTTCCTCCACTGTGAAAAATGATATGGTTAATTATTTAACATCTTTACCATTTCTTTGTCATCCATTTAATTTCTCCTCCAGTTAACTTTAATCAATGCAGATTCCCTTTACCACTCAATAAATTTAAAAACTTTTACTGTTAACTTCAACATCCCTTGCTAGGTTTCTCATATGCTTTTCTTGTATTGCTTACTTCTTTCTTCATTAACCTCTGTTGCTTTTTATAGCTCCCGCAGTCTGCTCAATTTCCATTTTTCTTTCATTTGTGTAAGCCTTTACTGTTTGCCTGATGGTGTATTTGTTAACCATGGATGTTCACCTACACCACTGCAATCTTTGCCCTTTTGGGCTGTGTACTGGCTGCATATTGTGCCAAGTAGTTCTTTGAATACTTCCCACTGTTGGCCTGCAGGTTTACCCATTAACAGCTTAGCTCAATTTATTGTGGTTAATTCATTTCTCAACGATTTGAAGTTTGCCTTATTTAAATTTAAAACCATGGTTTATGACTCTCTCTTCTGCATTGTAAATGTAATAATGATTTTAATCACATCACTGTCACTATTTGCAAGATTCTTTTTTGTTGTCAAATCATGAACTAATTCTGGTTTGTTGTCTATCAGTAAATCCAGTATAGCATGTTCCGCTGTCAGTTCTAAACAGAATACTTGAGAAACAGCCCTTTGAAATTCATTGTCATTAATACTTAAAAATGTTCTGCTGCTCCCAGTCCAGGTAAAAATTAAAATCTTCCATTATAAACAGTGTTTTTGATGTAGTCTCACTTGATCTCTGCACTTATGTCTTCCCTACTCCATTACTATGAGAAGATTTACATTCATTTTGTATGTGGCATCATTCTAGAACATTCCTTTAACCTTCTCTAGTTCAAATACTAGTGTGAAGTGTGACCTTTCATGATCGACTTCTCATAATAAACTAAATTGAATATTAATTCAAAATTTAACATTCAAAATTAAACACATTATACTGAAATAACATATTTTCTATCAGAGACAAATTTATCTGTTAGTGAGTGCAGTACTTTATATGCAAGTGGCTGAATTTTTAAAAATGGATTTGGTGACTTCAACCTTGAGTAAAGCAATGTGTATGAGGCTTGTGATAACAGACGTGCTGAAATGAATTCCTGTTTTGAATTCAATACTATGCATTAATCTAGCTACAACTGGAATTATATATATTAATGTAAGTTTTAATAATTGCAGTTATGTCTTGATTAATGCATGGAGAGAGCGTAGAAGAGATTTACCAGTATGATGCTAGGAATAAGGGACATTACCAGGAATAAGGGACTTCAGTTATGTGCAGAGGTTGGTGATGCTGAGATTATTCTCGTTAGCGCAGAGAAGGTTTAGGAGGGATTCAATGAAAGTATTCTAAATTTTAAGGTGTATGGTAGAGTTAATAAGAAGAAACTGTTTCCACTGGTGAGAGGGTCAGTAACCAAAGGATAATTTAAGATAATTAGCAAAAGTTCTTGTTATATGTTATAATACAGAATGAATTGCTTTAAGGAGTGGTGGAAGCAGATTCAATAGCAACATTTCTAGAGAGTATTAGATGAAACAGATGTAAAGGAAAAAAACTGACAGACTGTGAGGAAAGTATGGGGTGGTGAGCTAATTGGATAGCTCTGTCAAAGGGCTGATACAGTCACAATAGGTCGAATGACCACCTTCTGCGCTGAAAGATTCAATGCTTCTATGAAAAAGAGAATACAAACTTACTTCCAAACATTTAAAGAATTATTTTTCTTGTTCAATCTACATATAATTTCCACTGCAGCAATTCCACTAATTACAATAGCTAGACAAGGTGGCTAAAAGCTACATTTAAGTCAGCTCAGTGAAGGGCCTCATGACTTCTACTAGTCCTCTGGCAAATCATGGAGGATTCAATAGCTGTGATCAAAATGCAGAATGATCTTTGCAGTTTGAACAGGTCCTTATCTGAAGAGCTTCAGCTGTTAAACAGTGTACCTTTTATTTCGACTCCCCACTTATCCCCATTAGGAACTGCTTAACTAACCTTCTTTAAAATAAATCTGTTATAGCTATAGGACAGATGGATGATTAAAACAGCAGGCAAGAGCAGAGTCCTTTAAATCAGCTTGAAGTCAACCCACTCCAGCATGTAACCTTGTGCATCTTCACTGCAGCTATTTATAGAGATTTTTAAAAAATGGTTCAGATGGTTCATCTTTTAAAACTTCAGTTCTTAGATTCATAGAATTTTATGATGGGTAAAACTACTTGAGTGCTGAAACATTTTTAAGTAAGTTTTGTTTCTCTTCATAATACTTCTGTTATTTGCAGCATTCAGCTTTAAGATATACTGCTTCTGATACAATGTATCATTAAATCTTAAATAACAATACATATCAAGCACACTATTGGGCAACTATAATAAGTAAACTGTGTTGAGACAAAGCCTTCTTTTTTAAAATAAGACAAAGCTGTTTTTCGTATGTTATGGTGAAATCCAGAATTATTTAATCACAGTTTAGCTGCTAAGTGTATTCGTTTTTCCACATATTTTGTAGAACTTAATTTTTGTTTTTGCCCTGGTTCAAATACCAAGCAGCTGGCCAGCAGAAGAAAAACTCTGTTACCATTGATAACACATTATTGGGAGAGAATGATTGACCACTCTGTCATAATTTAAGGGTGGTTTGAGAGGATATCCTCAAAATAAACCTTATTATTCTCAAAAGAGCTTTCACTCACTTAGAACACTTTGTTAAAATGCTAGTGAGCAAATCAAAGTTAAAGATGCAAGAAAAAAGTTGCATCATGGCATTATTATAAAAGTTTCACTGACGGTCTGTGGAATAAAAATGTGTTGCTAGAATTCTTCCAATTATTTAGACCCAATTTCAAACCCACACTGGTGAAATCCATGCTTCCTTTCTCTGGTTGTAACTGTCTTTAATTGAAATTAGCTTGAGTCTCATAGGCCAATAACACAAAATGATTCATAATCCTCAATCGTTGTTGTAAGGAGAATGGATGATGTGGGAAATACAAATTTTATAATGAGTGCAGTTGAAGGTGTTTCTATTTAAGGCTGGGATTAGAGCATATTATTGGAGGAAAATGCTATTAGCAGCAGGGCCCACAACTGTCTTGGTCCTGTTTCTGGAACTGCCTCTACTTTGCTATCTCTCTCTCTCTCTCTCTATACTGTCTTAAAATCCACAACATTTAAACCCATACTTTTGGTCATCTCTCCTAACTCTTCTGTTGCTATGCAGTATCCACTTAGTGTCTACATCTCCTCCATGAAACACCAGGGACATTTATTATATTAACATTATACTGTACAAATACAAGCTGTTGTTGATGTTACATCACTAGAAGTGAATTGTTACACTGCTAAATGTGAAAAATGTGCAATTTCCCCACAGCAAGATTTTTCTTTCTGATCGCAAGATTCACTATATAATCAAAGAATCTTTGTTTGAAGTTCCCCCATACATTTACCCATGAAGCCTGTCAAAATCTTCTATGCTTCAGTAAGATTGCGTTTCGTTCTTATAAACTTTAATGAGTATTGGCCCAACCTGCTCAACCTTTCCACATGAGACTACCCCTTCATCCCAGGAATCAAATTAGCAAACTTTCTCTGAACTGCCTTCAATGCAAGTATATCTCTCCTTAAATAAGAAGACCAAAGCACTCCCAGTGTGCTCTGACCAATATCCTGTACAGTTGTGCAAAGACAGTTTTGCAATAAAGGCCAATATTTTGTCACGGCCATACTGGTATGGTGATATTTCAACTCTTTAGCTACACTTCAGCAGACTGAAATTCAAGATGGCTTCTGAAAACTACCTGGTCCTTTTGTGCATTACAAAATATTTTCTGATATAAAGAAGGCCTTATTTCTGACAGTGAACCAATGTTTGTCAGACCAGGATATGAACTAAACCCCGTCGACACCTCCATTGTATAAAAAGGAGAATTTGCCTTCAGGCATGAAAGGCTACTGAAACACAGAAGAGAGACTGCTTGATGGGATTACCATAGGACCATTTGGATCATGACTCAACACTGATGTGAGCTCTCATGATACAGTGGCCATGTTGGTTCCCTGCTGAAGATATAGCAGAAAATTCAAACTGCTTGGCAACGAAACATCTTCAGATGCTTTTCCCTCAGAAAGAGAGTTCTGCAAAGAGCCATCCATTACTACTGATAGTTTAGCAGCCAAAGGATATACCTGCAACACCTCGCAAGAGGACCAAGAGCTCTCTCGTCTTACTTGTTTCCCCACCAAGATCATCTCAGTTCTCAACCTCTCTCAGTTCTGCTATTAGAACCTTGACAGCCAGAGAGAAATCCCTACTTTTCAATATCTTCACTTCTAGCCAAAACACTGACTCAATCAAGAAACATTGAATCACAATGAAATAGAGACTACGTTAAAATGATGGCATGAAACACACCCCCCTTTTCTTTGACCAAGTGTCATAAGACCTGGCGAGAAAACCACCTATCTCTCTGGAGAGAAACGCTCCAGTTTTCAGTCGGACCTTGACACTTCGCTACTTTATGGGGAGCTTGTGCTCTATATTTTGGCCTATATTCGCTACATTATATAAAGAAAAATACATTTCTGCTGGATAAGTATATGTTTGATTAACACTAAATCATCAAGTATAATGTACAACATTTTGTTCACTATCATACAAGAAAACAGATAATTAATGTGGGATTGGCAGTGTGTTCTTTCATGCCAGCTGACTGTATATGGAAGGAACAGTCAGCCTATTGACAAATCCTACCCTCTGCCTAAGCAATTTCTGGATTTCACTGTTATAAATTTGTAGTCAAAACGGCTGCTTGCCATCTGCAAAGTGACACATAAGCTCTTCCCTCTTATCTCTCTTAGCTGTATGTTAATCAGGACTCTGCTTAGTGCCTTCCTCATCTCAGTGTTATTATGCAGCTGCTGACCCTGCCTGACAGAGTCAACCTCCAGTCAATATTCAGGAAAGGTTGACGAGAAAGGACGAACAGTGAAGGGTTAAGGAGGGGGCACTCACTAATACAAAATTCAGATATTTAGTCACTAGCTGAGTTGAATGCAACTGAACACTTTTTACAATTTAAAAAAAGCTATAATGATAGTCATCATCATCTCTAATTGTAAAGAATGCAGTCAGTGAATATCTCAGCACTGACTAAGAATGAGATACTAATGCAAAATAAAATTAATTCATCTCTTCATGGAAAAAACATTTTTGTTACTATAAAGTCAATTCTTGGTCTTTTTTTTATACAAAGAAAATATTTTTTAAAATACACTGATACATTAAACTGACTTCCCTCATTTACAGTACCATATTGGATGTCTTTGAAGGACTAAAGTCCAACCTGAAATATGTGGCAGTTCCAGAGATATTTGTCCTCAACAAGCCCAAAGACAGTTTTTCCTTCTTTCAAATGGGGCACGTATATATCCCTTTATCTTAAAATCACAAAACAAACTAGGGGATCATTGTATTGGAAAAAAAGTTACTCCAATGGAATAGCAGGTGATTTGATTTGGCAACTCAACTTTAAAAAATATCAGTCAATACTTTATTACAAATACTAACAAGAGAGGGTTTTTTAAAGGTAAATTTTTTAAAAATCAGATGACAATAGCCTACAAACTATTTTGTATGTTTATTATTACGATAACATTTCACATTATTTGCCTTTCTTCATGTGCAAAGCAAGAATGGTAATATATACTATCATACTGAAAAGAGAAGCATGGTTGTCAAGTTGCAAAAGGAAACAATAGGTTAAAATGGTTAATGATATCAATAGTATATATATAACATGACAGCCGACTCACATCTTAAAATATAAAACCTGAAAATATGGATACAATGGAACAAAGTGGAAAGGGAAGTCTTTCAGTCCTAGATGGAAAACCAGCCAAAAGCACTGCTTGTAGTTTAAGGGTTAATGGAAGACTTGTGCCTTTGTCCTCTTACTTTCAAGCCTTTTTTTCATTCTTCCCTGATTTAAGACTTCTCCTCTCTACACTGACAGTAAGGTATTTCTCTCCAGCAGATTATAAGTCACTCTGGGCTATTATTCAAGTACAAAGTCCTGGCCTCTCTGCATTTAGACCAAATATAATATCCTTCATGCATACATTATCTGTCTTCCTATTATCTGGTATGATTTCTGAATTAAATTTCAGCAATGTAATATTGGCTTGAAGAGAGAATTTCTTTATAGGCTAGTCAAAGGTTAAAATACCAATCAAAATAACACTGCATATGCACCAAGACATTTTAATATTCCTAAACCCTATGATTGTAAGGACATAATATTTTTTCCTGATTACCCCAAAGGCAACACATGCTTACAAGACAGCTACGGCAGAGAGAAACTTCAGAGTTCAAATGGTACATAATATCCTATTTAGCAGTGACACAAATAGAAGATCCTAGTACCAGAATCACACCAGGCTTAGAGCCATCAACTCCTCATTTCAATGCAAATGGGATTGGCTATTAAGCATCTCTTAAGACCTCATCCTTGAAAACGATGCCTGCTACTCAAAGTACCTTTTTGAGATTAATCCACTTCTTAAAGTAATCAGGAACTGGTAGACCCAAGCACTGGCATTGTCCTGGCAGCCTAAGAGAAAGAGAAAAATAGTTTTATTTTATTACACTACAGGCCTTTTTATTAAGCTTATGGTGGTTGTAGGATTAAGGAGATAAGTTTTATGTCTACCTGCCTTCCAAACAGCTAAAGAGCTACTGAATAGAAAACCTGTAATGCTGTTTTCTATCTTATAAATCTAGCAAAAATCATCCTCATAATTTTAATACAACAAACAAAATAAAACTGCTTACATGTTATACTAGTGACATAAGCTTCAGGCACGAACAGAGTTCTTAGTATCTTTCTTTGTAAGAGAACTGCCACAGAAAATGCCATATAACTATCTTTTCTCTTAACTATACAGACCTAGTGATGGCACTCTTACACTATCAAGAAATGAAGGTGGCAGATTTAACACTGTTGAAAGTGTTGCGGCCCACAACAAGTAATGACATTCTGAAAAGCTACAAAAATAAAGAACAATTACAACACACTTTCATGAACTCTAGCTATATCACAGCTAGAGTTGAGGCAGTATTGCACTGTCTGTCACAGAACTTCTATAAAATGTGAGTTAAACATTATATTACAGCTGAATCCTGGTGAATTTGAATTACATTTTTGACAAGCACTGAAGTAAATTTCCAAGCTTTCAAAACTTGGAGCTACAGCCTGAAGATGGTCCAGGAAATACGCTTTGAATGAGTAACACCTGAATATTTTGCAGTCAGACTAAATCTAATTATTTCAAGGGAGTTGAGACTTCCCAGAGAAGCTCAAGGCAGTAACCAGATCAAGTGGTTTAAATGTTGTCCAAAAATGTAAAACCAGCTAATGTTCATCATCTGAACTCAGTTATCAGATTACTGCCTTAAATTCTGTCTGTGCACATTATGTACATGATAGCCAATGTACTTTACAGTTGTTTTTCTAACCACATCAGTGCTGTATTTCTGTTGAACCAAAAATATTTTAAATGGTAGTAGTACAATATTATCAGATTATTTTTTAATGGAAAATTTTAACAGGCATGAGCTTGCACATATTATAAATATTTTTATGGCTCAAGTTTCACATTGATCAAGTTCTAAATGGTTGGTGTGCAAATTATTAACTCTCTATACTTATGGACATTCCAGTAGAGAGATAATATTTAGATCAAGGTCTCTACAGTGTGTTTTTATAAAACATGATTAATCCGTAATATTGGTAACACTGCAGCCTATTTGGTCATTTATGTTACAATTGAACTTAAATTAAATACTTTAGTATATAGAATGTTTTACAAAGAGCTGTAACTGTACAAAAGATGATGGCGAAATTTAACAAACTGAAAGAAACAAGAATATAAGTAAATGGGCAACATTTTATGCTTGGGCATCCAGGTATTGTATTTATAATTCCTTGACGGGAGATGTTCTGGCACATTGCAATCTTATGCTTGGATTAGCTATGGATTTACCTCGAGAGTTAACTCTAACAGTATATTAATTTAGAAGAAAATAGGATTCCCTCATATCAGTGCCAAAGGCAGACTTACTTTGAGTACTACAAAAGATACCATTGATATAAATTGGATGCAAAGAGGCCTGTTTGTTATTTACTAATCAAATAACACGACATATCAGTTTGTTTCATTTATTTCTCCACTTTCAAACTGTTTAACATTGAATTTGATAATTTGATAATGCACTTCAACAATATCTTGAAATTTTAGATAGAAGGAGAAAAAATGCACTTTCACCAATCCATAAAATCTAATAAAGCTGGGAATTTTGCAGTGATTGTGCAAGTGTCTGCCATTGAGGCTAAAATTGGCTCCTGCCACCTGCTGCCCCCAAGAGGGCATAATCCTGGTGATGTCCAATTAAGTGGCCGCAGTTGGGGTTGCTATCTCAAGCAAGGACAGTGCCCGCCCAAACAGCTGCTGGCCCAATCAGAGAACCAGCAGCTCAACAGCATCACTGCTAGCGATGCCTGAGACTGTAGGTGGCAGGCAAGAATGGCTCGATTGCTGAGGTGCCCCCAAAGAAAGGTGAGTGGCATTAGGGACACCAGGGAAAGGCAGGCAGATGGGAATGGTTCACAAAAAACAAAGAAAAACACAGCACAGGAACAACACCTTTAGCCCTCCAACCCTATGCCGATCATGATGCCTTAACTAAATTACAAAAAAAAACCTGCTGCCCTTACTCTCTATTCCATCCCTACTCATGTACCCATCCAGATGTCTCTTAAATGTTGCTAATATGCCTTCTTCCACCACCTCCTCTGTCAGCGTGCTCCAGGCACCCACCACTCTGTGCGTGAAAAACTTCCCCTCACATCTCTCTTACACTTTCCCCCTCGCACCTTGAACTTGGTGCTCAGGGAGGGCAGCTATTAAATCTCGGGGCGGGGGGGGAGAATGGTGTTGAGCCATGGAGTAATCAAAAAGGAGTGTATTCCTCTACTCAGTACTGGCTGGTCGACTGCCAGACTTCATTCAGATTTCCTCACTCTGCGGCAGCCCCCCTACCCACCAGTGAGCAAAATGTCTGTGGAAGTGGCCTGTATTTGGCCATTTAAGTGGTTTATTGAATCCAGGCAGAGCGCCTGATCTTCCACCTCGCCCACTGTGCGCAAAATAGCATGACAGTGGGAAGAGAGCAGGTAAATCTTTGACCCCTTTCTATATAATTTTGCCCGTCCTTCCACCTCTAGCCTGTCACCAGCATTTCGCAAAATTCCAACCACTATATTTTCTTTAAAAAAATGTAAAATTTTTGTTTATACCAGTTGCATTGAAAACAACGCAATATTTATCAATTGGCCATTCTATAGAAATTCCACAGCTGACTGATACAGAACAAGAAAATGTATGCAAAATCTTTGAAAGTTTATTCTAAAAAAAAGGAAATCAAAAGTGCATTATTACAGCCACCGTATCATCCTAATTCTAAGTAAATCACAAAAAATTTGGTATTATCTCCAAGGGATGTCAAAGGGGATCTTGCTTTTGATAGAACAAGATTAGGTATTTTGCAGCTGCTGGATTCAACCCCCATTTTTTCCAGATAATGGAATGATCCTGCTATTCATGTTTTCAATCTATCACGTTTTTTCGCTTGTCCCATGACAATCTTCTTTAGCTTTTCACCCATCTTTCCTTTTGTTATTTTATCTCTCCTGCCTTCTACCCAATCACAGATCTTCTCTTTTGTTCCTCCCCTGTCTGCCCCTGCCTCAATATTGCTTAAGACCAGTTGCATCCCTGATTCTCTGCAGTTCTGATGAAAGATTATCAAATTGATGATCTTTCAATTTTGTGGGCAGTACTGTGGCACAGTGGTTAGCACTGCTGCCTCACAGCGCCAGGGACCTGGGTTCGATTCCCGGCTTGGGTTACTGTCTGTGTGGAGTTTGCGTGTTCTCCCTATGTTTTCATGGGTTTTCCCCCAGATGTTCTGGGTTTCTTCTCACCATCTGAAAGATGTGCTGGTTGGGTGCGTTGACCTGATCAGGTGCCAGAGTGTGGTGACTAGAGAAATTTCACAGTAACTTCATTGCAGCATTAATGTAAGCCTTTCTTGTGACTAATAAACTTCACCTTAATTGAAATATTGATGGAGATTTTAACCTGCCAGAATGTGTGCAGATGGCAAGTTAAAAAACCAAAAACTACTGATATGTCAGGAAGTCTGAGTTTAGATATGGGACACTCCCATGGGACAGGTAAATCAGTGACTTAAATAAGTTAAATGGCAATTACATGCAATTTTAACTCAGGATTCTACCTTTAACATAAAGCATAGAGGTTTCTTGGGCTTTCTAGAATTCATGAAGATTTGAGGGCAATGAGGATTGACAGGGTTCAGGAATTAACAGGCAAGAAAGGTTTTAAATATGAAATTATGGCAGCTGCTTTCTTGCCAAATGAAAGGCTTTTGCTCACATGCTTTGCTTTGAGATAGTTTTCACTGCTTAGGAGTTGATTTCCTTGAATATAATTTCAGCTTTCTTGGTGTGATTTCCCTTTAATCTGCCTTCCGAGGCATTTGTCCAGAAAGCTGACCTCTTGCATTTCCAAGCTGTCAGTCTTCCCAGCAGCAACGCAGCTGCTTATGCAGCCCTACCTCATATTTCTGAGGAGGAACAAGAAGAACTGCACCAACAACACCAAAAGCAGTAGGTGTTGTACCAGTAGCAGCCTTCACCTGAACCGTATGTCCCTTCACAGGACAGAAGGTTGAGCACAGAGTTCCAGCTGGCAGGAGGTGATACTCCAACATGGGTTGGACACACAGGGGATTCGCTTTCTGGACAAATCCCTCAGGATGCCCAGACTTGCCAATCAGATGGTTGTTACATTTGAAGCCCCCTGAAAGAAGATCCCCTTTCAAGTGAACCAGGTGGGCAAAATTGCCCATGGTGGTTAAGGTCAAAACAGCATTTAATTTCTCTGTATGCTGGCTCCTTCCAGGAATCAGCTGGAGATACTTACTGAATCCCACAATCTGCTGCTGATGCAGGTAATGGATACTTTTTTGCTTCTGATGAGCCCAGTTAGAATAAGAGGGCGCCTGGATTTGCAGCTCTGGTTAGATTTCCAGAGTCATAGATTACACGTTTGACAATCAAGGTATTTCAGATCACACAACAATATTCATCCATTGAAAAGGATTGAGGGGGGGAAGGGCGTCATTGCTCTCTTCTCCTCTGCAGCTGCTAAAATGGTGATGACAGAAAAGCCTCCTCCAGTTCTCTGCTGTTCCTTGCTATTCTGTACTCTTTTCTCCTGCGCCACAATGGGTGATGAGTGTGACATTGTTATAAGATGAAGATAAGTCTAAGTGATGGCTGCTTAGATAGGGATGTGAGGAGATGCCTCAACAGAGATGATTGGGTGCAACTGCCAGGTTTATTGGTCTGAGATGTAATGTGCAGAATAAGGCATAGTGAAGGGGTTTGTATTGTAGCATTCTAGTTACCTTTCCTGCTCTGATCAGGCCATTAAACACCTTGCATGTTTCTAGCAGGGAGCGAGGCATCACATTCCTGCCACTGATTCTTTGAGCATTTCCAGATATGAGTGCTTGTTCTCTCCGGCAGTTTTCTGTCTCCTGTCCACGGGGAACAGAGTCTCCCTGTAAGCCCTTACAACCTGCAATTTGATGTCCAGGAATACATCCGAGAAATTTGGCATTGACTTTCGCTGTTGGCACTCTTCAGTAAAGTTTCCACCTCTGTTATGCCACTTTGAAAATCCTTCAATTCAGACCCTAGCAGGTTTCCTTTCATTAATGATGCCAAAACAGACTGATGCAACTCATCACCAGACTTGCTTGCATGTTTTGATCGATTGGAAACCCGGAGTTCAGATGCAAATGCATTAAAAACTCACTGACAAATATGCTGCTGGCCATCCTTGCTGCGAGCAAGTCAGATATTTAAAACTCAACTCTGATTCTCTCTCCACAGATGGTGCTTGACCTGCTCAGCTCTCCCAGCACTTTCTGTTTTTATTTATAATCCATTTGCCTTTTTATTCTGACAGAAAATGGAATCGTCAGAGGAAGGCAGGGAAAATGATGCCGAAACGCGTTTGTAACTTTTGTCATGCAAACCATGAAGTTTGCTGTGAATGGGAGAAGCTACATTCGCTACATAGTGCAAATCAAGACTACATAGAATATAACAAATTTCACTGACCGACAGCAGTGCTTAATGCAAACAAATTCCTGCAGTTTAAAAATGTAATAACATACAAATTAGAAGCAAGAGTAGGCTACTCAGCCCCTCGAGCCTTCTTCACCGTTCAAATAGATCATGGCTAATCTGATTGCAATCTCAAGCCCACACTTTCCCGCCTACCCCTGATAACCTTTTGCCCACTTGTTAATCAAGGATCTATCTAGCTCTGCTTTAAAAATACTCAAAGACTTAGAGGAACACAAAGCAGGTGCTCTATATGCAGTCTTTACATAATATTACAATTCCCAACAAACCCTCCATTGGACAGCAATTGATTATCAAAGTTAATTTTGGCAAATGTGACTCATTGCTAGAAAAGTCCTAGAAATTACATGTCCTATATCATTGATGTAAGCTAAATTCAAATTAGCAACAATTTTAGCAGGGTACACCACAATTGATTGTAGCCATAATTTCTGAACATTTGGATGATCCCTAGAAAATGATAAATTGTGGTATCTGGTGCAGCCCAGCAAACAATACACTGGGGTGACACAGTGGTTAGGACTGCTGCTTCACAGAGCCAGGGACCCGGGTTCGATTCCTGGCTTGGGTCACTGTCTGTGGAGAGTTTGCACATTCTCCCTTTGTCTGCGTGGTTTTCCTCTGGGTGCTCTGGTTTCCTCCCACAGCCTGAAAGATGTGCTGGTTAGGTACATTGGCCATGCTTAAATTCTCTCTCAGTGTACCCAAACAGGCGCCTGAATGTGGCAACTAGGGGATTTTCACAGTAACTTCATCACAGTGTTAATGTAAGCCTACTTGTGATCAATAAGTAAACCTCCGAGTCAATGACTAAGTGCATAATCCAGTGCAACACTGAGGGAGTACACCATGAGATGTTAAACCGATGGCCTGTTTTCTCTCACAGATGGTCACAAAATATTCCATGGCACTATTTTAAAGAAGAGTACGGATTTCTCCATGGTGTCCATGGTGACGTGGTGGGCTTGAGGAAGAGTTCTTGGAATGCTGTCGGGATAGTTTCCTTGAACAGTAAGTGATGGAACCTACAAGGGAGTGAGCTATCTTAGATCTGGTGTTGTGTAACGAGGCAGGTAGAATTAGGGATCTTCTTGTGAGGGATCCTCTTGGGACGAGTGATCATAGTATGGTTGAATTTTTGATGCAGATGGAGGATGAGAAAGTAGGGTCCCGAACCTGTGTCCTCTGTTTGAACAGAGGGGAGTATGATAGGATGAGAGTGGAATTGGCGAATGTGGATTGGGGGCGCAGATTGGTTGGTAGGATGGCTGAGGAACAGTGGAGAACTTTTAAGGAGATCTTTTTCAGTACTCAGCAGAAATATATTCCGATGGTAAAGAAGGACTGTAGGAGAAGGGATAACCAGCCATGGTTATCGAAGGAAATAAAGGAGAGTATTAAATTGAAAGCTGATGCATTCAGAGTGGCTAAAAATAGTGGGTGATTAGAAGATTGGGAAAGATTTAAAAATCAACAAAGAATGACTAAGAACGTGATAAAGAAAGGAAAGGTAGACTATGAAGCCAAACTAGCACTAAATATAAAAAAGGAAGGTAAAAGTTTTCACAAATATATAAAGAAGAGAAGTGAATGGCTAGAGTGAATGTTTGACCCTTGGAGGATGAGAGGGGGGATTTAGCAGTGGGCGATGAGGAAATGGCTGAGGCTTTAAATAAGTTTTTTGCCTCTGTTTTCACGGAGGAGGACACGAATAGTTTGCCGGATATTAAAGATAGAAGGATGGTAGGAGTTGAGGGCCAAAATGCAATTACTGTCACTAGAGAGGTAGTGCTTGATAGACTAATGGGACTGAAGGTGGACAAGTTCCCAGGACCGGATGGAATGCATCCCAGGGATCTGAAAGAAATGGCAGAGGTGATAGTGGATGCCTTAGTGATTATTTATCAAAATTTGCTGGACTCCAGGGAGGTGCCGGAAGATTGGAAAAAGGCTAATGCCACGCCGCTGTTTAAAAAAGGTAGCAGGCAAAAGGCAGGGAATTATAGGCTGGTTAGTTTAATGTCTGTAGTTGGAAAAATGCTTGAATCTGTCATAAGAACATAAGAACATAAGAAATAGGAGCAGGAGTAGGCCATCCAGCCCTTCGAGCCTGCCCCGCCATTCAATAAGATCATGGCTGATCTGTCGCTGCTCAGTTCCACATTCCCACCCTCTCCCCATAACCCTTAATCCCCTCTCCTATCAAAAACCCATCAACCCGCGTCTTAAAAATATTTAGCGAGGCAGCCTCCACCACTTCAACGGGCAGAGAATTCCAGAGATTCACCACCCTTTGAGTGAAGAAGTTCCTCCTCAACTCCGTTCTAAACCGCCCCCCTTTTATCTTGAGGCTGTGCCCCCTAGTCCTATTGTCTTTTTTGAGCGGGAAGAGTCTTTCCACCTCTATCCTATCCATCCCATTCATCATCTTATACGTCTCAATGAGATCTCCTCTCATTCTTCTAAACTCTAACGAGTACAAGCCCAGTTTATTCAGCCTCTCCTCATAGCTCAACCCCCTCAACTCCGGTATCAGCCTAGTAAACCTCCTCTGCACTCCCTCCAAGGCCAAAATATCTTTGCGCAGGTGCGGCGCCCAAAAATGCACACAGTACTCCAGTTGCGGCCTCACCAATGCCCTATACAGCTGCAGCAAGACCTCCCTACTTTTATATTCAATCCCCTTCGCGATGAAGGCCAGCATCCCATTCGCCTTCCTGACGACCTGCTGCACCTGCAAGCTGGGTTTTTGCGACTCATGCACAAGGACCCCGAGGTCCCTCTGCATCGTCGCCTGCTGCAGTTTTTCGCCTCGTAAGTAATAGTCCTTCCTACCATTTTTCCTACCAAAGTGGACCACCTCACACTTGCCAACATTAAATTCCATTTGCCATTTCCTGGCCCATTCGCCCAGCCTATCTAGATCCTTCTGCAGACTCTCAACACCCTCCGCACAATTTGCCGTTCCCCCAATCTTGGTGTCATCAGCAAATTTCGACACTCTACACTCGGTTCCCTCCTCCAGATCATCTATATAAATGGTAAAAAGCTGAGGCCCCAGCACCGACCCCTGGGGCACTCCACTAGTCACCATCCGCCAATCCGAATAGCACCCGTTGACCCCCACTCTCTGCCTCCTATTTGACAACCAATCCTCTATCCACGCTAACACCCTACCCCCAACTCCATGTCCCTCGACCTTCTGCAATAACCTCTTGTGAGGCACTTTGTCAAATGCCTTCTGAAAATCTAGAAAGACCACATCCACCGGCTCTCCTCTATCCACCGCCCTAGACACATCCTCATAGAACTCCAGTAAATTTGTCAGACACGACTTCCCTTTAATGAAACCGTGCTGCGTCTGCTCTATCAAGCAATTCCCTTCAAGATGCTTTGCAATTTCCTCCTTAATGACAGATTCTAACATTTTACCTACCACAGACGTTAAACTAACCGGCCTATAATTCCCCGCCTTTTGCCTGGCACCCTTCTTAAACAACGGCGTAACATTAGCCGTTTTCCAATCATCCGGCACTTCCCCGGAATCCAGCGACGTTTGGAAAATAACCACCAAGGCATCCACTATCACCTCCGCCATTTCTTTCAGAACCCTCGGATGCATTCCATCCGGTCCTGGGGACTTGTCCACGATCAGCCCCTCCAGTCTGTCGAGCACCGCCTTTCTAGTAACAGTAATGTCATTAAGACCCTCCAGTCCTACCACCTTTCCATCGCTAACACCCGGCAAATTATTCACGTCCTCCTCCGTGAAGACAGAAACAAAAAAGTTATTCAATACCTTAGCCATATCCCCATCCCCTACCACTAGGTCCCCTTTCTCATCCTCTAAAGGACCAACATTCACCCTAGCCAGCCTCTTCCTTTTTATATATTTATAAAAACTCTTGCTATCCTTTTTTATATTAAGCGCTAGCCCAGCTTCATAGTTTCTCCTACCCTTCCTTATCAACTTCTTTGTCAATCTTTGTTGACATTTAAACCTCTCCCAATCCTCTTCTCGCCCACTACTCTTAGCTACTCTAAATTCCTCCGCTTTTAGTTTAACACTTTCCTTCACCTCCTTTGTTATCCACGGCTTATTACCTCTCCTCCTACTATCCTTTTTGACCATCGGAATAAATTTCCGTTGAGCACCAAGGAAGATCTCCTTAAAGATCCTCCACTGCTCCTCAACAGACCCTCCCTCCAACGCGCTCTCCCAGTCCACATTCGCCAATTCTTCTCTCATCCTACCGTATTTCCCTCTATTCAAACAAAGGACGCGTGTCCGGGAACCTACTTTCTCCTCCTCCATCTGCACCAGAAACTCCACCATACAATGATCACTCTCCCCAAGAGGATCCTTCACCACAAGGTCCCTAATTCTACCCGCTTCATTACATAGCACCAGATCCAAGATAGCTCGCTCCTTCGTCGGCTCCAACACACACTGTTCAAGGAAACTATCCCGGCAGCATTCCAAGAACTCTTCCTCGAGCCCCCCACGTCCAACATGGGTCGACCAATCAATATGCAGATTGAAATCCCCCATAACTACGGTCGTCCCATTCCTGCACGCCGCACTTATTTGCGCGTTAACAGCCCGCCCCATCTCCAGATCATTATTCGGGGGCCTATAGATGACACCCACCAGCGTCTTCCTCCCTTTGCTGTTCCTAATCTCCACCCACAACGATTCCACCCTCTGCTCCTTGGCTCCAATATCATCCCTTGCTACCACCGTGATGCTATCCTTAATCAGTAGAGCTACGCCCCCCCCTTTTCCCTCCTGCCTATCCTTCCTAAACACTTGATAGCCCTGTACACTCAGCTCCCAGTCCCTGTCACCCTGCAGCCACGTCTCTGTAATGGCCACCAGATCGTATCCATTTGTGTCGATCTGCGCCATCAGCTCATCCACTTTATTCCGAATGCTTCGTGCATTCAGATAAAGTGCTTTCATCCCAGCCTTCACCTGGACCCTATTTGCCGCAACGCCACCAACCATACTCACGCCCCCTACTCCCTCTATTATTGGGACATCCTCGGCCTCTTCCCTTACATGTACACTCTCCTTAACTTTAGACCTCATAAGGTCACCTACCCTCACACCCTCCCCCCCCTAATTAGTTTAAAGCCCTGTCTACAATCCTCTTTACTCGATTCGCCAGCACTCTGGTCCCAGCACGGTTCAGACCAACCCCGTCCCTCCCGAACAGGTCCCACCTACCCCAATACTGGTGCCAATGCCCCATAAATTCAAACCCATTCCTCCCACACCAATCCCTGAGCCACCCATTCACTTCCTTAATCCTGTCAACCCTACGCCCATCTGCACACGGTTCAGGCAGTAGCCCAGAGA
Source organism: Carcharhinus amblyrhynchos (assembly GCF_965287045.1). Classification (NCBI taxonomy): domain Eukaryota; kingdom Metazoa; phylum Chordata; class Chondrichthyes; order Carcharhiniformes; family Carcharhinidae; genus Carcharhinus; species Carcharhinus amblyrhynchos. The sequence goes on along the minus strand of NC_137332.1, from coordinate 31,833,235 downwards.
TAACCACCTTGTCGGTTCTACTTTTTAATTCCATTCCAAGCTTTTCATACTCCCTCCCCAGATCCTCAGTCTGCATTTTGCTTACGTCGCCGGCACCCACATGTACCACAACGACCGGATTCTCACCCTCCCACTCCAGGTTCCTCTGCAGCCCAGCTGCGACATCCCGTACCCGAGCACCAGGCAGACAACACACCCTTCTGTGCACTTTGTCATTGTGACAAAGGACAGTGTCAATACCCTTCACCCCACTATCCCCAATAACTACTATGTTCCTTTTCCCTTTCTCTTTGCCTATGTCCTGCTGCAGCACTGTACCGTGTGCAGCTTGCTCACCAACCTCACCTGCCTCGTTCTCGTCCAACTTGGAAGCAAGAACCTCAAACCTGTTATGCAGATTAAGAGGCTGAGGCCTCCGCTCCTCACCCCCCTTCCTCTTCCCAGTAGCCCCCTCTTGTCCCTGACCCTTAGAGTTAGCCAGTCTAGGGGGGGTGGATGTCACTTGCACCCCATTGACAATGGCACCCTCTCTCCCCTTGATGAGCCTCAGTGTCTGTAGCTCAGAGGCCAGCTCATTTACCCTGAGCTGGAGCTCCTCCCGCAACCTGCACTTACTGCAGACATGGTCACTGGGATGAACCCTAGGGTCCACCAGTTCCCACATCATACAGAAACCACACATCACATGCCCCTCCATTATTTACTGTAGTAGTTTTGAAAAAATTTTTTTTTTTGTTTTTTTTGTTTTTCAAACGAACTCACCTGGCCTTTTTTCTTTCCAGCCCTTTTTGATATTAAGCCCAAGTAGCTCACTCTGCTTCCCTCTCACTCCGCTGCCCGCTCAGACGCTGCCCGCTGTCTACACCAGGCCTCCTTTTAAACCTGGCGCTGATTTAAATCTGATGGCCCACAACTGCCTGCTAACCACTCCCTCAGAATTCTTAAAGCAGTAAATACAATAAATAAATGCTTTAAACAGTTCTACAAAGAACAAAGTGCTTTAAACTTATTTTAAACTGGTTTTTAACAGGTAAAATCTTAGCTCTCTCTCTGCTCCTTCACTCGTCTGCTCCAGCAAACAATGGAAGGCTTCACCTTTTCATCAAAGCAGAAATAGCGAGGCACCTAGAAAAGAATGGTTTGATCGAGCAGACGTAGCACGGATTCTTTAAGGGGAAGTCGTGTTTGACGAATTTATTGGATTTCTATGAGGATGTGACTAGGGCGGTAGACAGAGGGGAGCCAATGGATGTGGTGTTTTTAGATTTCCAAAAGGCGTTTGATAAGGTGCCTCATAAAAGGTTGCTACAGAAGGTTAGGGTGCATGGAGTTGGGGGTAAGGTGTTAAGAACATAAGAACATAAGAAATAGAAGCAGGAGTAGGCCATCTAGCCCTTCGAGCCTGCCCCGCCATTCAATAAGATCATGGCTGATCTGAAGTGGCTCAGTTCCACTTTCCCGCTTTCTCCCCATAACCCTTAATTCCCTTGCCTACCAAAAACCCATCTACCCGTGTCTTAAATATATTTAGCGAGGTAGCCTCTACCACATTAACGAGCAGAGAATTCCAGAGATTCGCCACCCTTTGAGTGAAGAAGTTCCTCCTCAACTCCGTTCTAAACTGCTCCCCCCTTATCTTGAGGCTGTGCCCTCTAGTCCTGCTGTCCTTTCTGTGCGGGAAGAATCTCTCTACCTCTACCCTATCCATCCCCTTCATTATCTTATACGTCTCTATAAGATCCCCCCTCATCCTTCTAAATTCCAACGAGTACAAACCCAGTCTATTCAGCCTCTCTTCATAGTTCAACCCCCTCATCTCCGGTATCAGCCTAGTGAACCTCCTCTGCACTCCCTCCAAGGCCAAAATATCCTTGCGCAAGTGCGGCGACCAAAACTGCACACAGTACTCCAGCTGCGGCCTCACCAGTGCCCTGTACAGTTGCAACAAGACCTCCCTGCTTTTATATTCAATCCCCTCGCTATAAAGGCCAGCATCCCATTTGCCTTCCTGATCATCTGCTGCACCTGCAGGCTGGGTTTTTGCGACTCATGCACAAGGACCCCCAGGTCCCTCTGCACCATAGCATGCTGCAGCTTTTCGCCCTTTAAATAGTAGTCCCTCCTACTATTATTCCTGCCAAAGTGGATAACCTCACACTTGCTAACATTGTACTCCATCTGCCAGGTCCTCGCCCATTTGCTCAGCCTATCTCGATCCCTCTGCAGACTTTGCACACCCTCCGCACAATTTGCTTTTCCGCTTATCTTTGTGTCATCAGCAAATTTCGACACCCTACACTCAGCCCCCTCCTTCAAATCATCTATATAAATGGTAAATAGCTGAGGCCCCAGCACCGATCCCTGGGGCACTCCACTAGTCACCAACCACCAATCCGAATAGCACCCATTGATCCCAACTCTCTGCCTCCTATTAGACAGCCAATCCTCTATCCACGCTAACACCTTACCCCCAGCTCCATGCCCCCTAACCTTCTGAAGCAACCTTTTGTGCGGCACCTTATCAAACGCCTTCTGAAAATCGAGAAACACCACATCCACTGGTTCCCCTCCGTCTACTGCATTAGTCACATCCTCATAGAATTCCAATAAATTCGTCAGACACGACTTCCCCTTAATGAATCCGTGCTGCGTCAGCTCCATCAAACAATTTTTCTCAAGGTGCCTCGCTATTTCTTCTTTGATGATGGATTCAAGCATTTTTCCCACAACAGACGTTAAACTAACCGGCCTATAATTCCCTGCCTTTTGCCTGCTACCCTTTTTAAACAGCGGCGTAACATTAACCATTTTCTAATCTTCAGGCACTTCCCCGGAATCCTGCGAGGTTTGGAAAATAATCACTAAGGCATCTACTATCACCTCTGCCATTTCCTTCAGAACCCTGGGATGCATTCCATCCAGTCCTGAGGACTTGTCCACCATCAGTCCCGCTAGCCGATCAAGCACTACCTCTCTAGTGACTGTAATCGCATTCAGGCCTTCAACTCCTACCATCCTCCTATCTTTAATACCCGGCAAACTATTCGCATCCTCCTCCATGAAGACCAAGGCAAAAAACTGATTTAAGGCCTCAGCCATTTCCTCATCCCCCACCACTAAATCCCCCCTCTCATCCTCTAAGGGTCCAACGTTCACCCTAGCCAGCCTCCTCCTCTTTATATATTTATAAAAACTCTTACTATCCTTTTTTATATTTAGTGCTAGTTTAGCTTCATAGTCTATCCTTCCTTTCTTTATCATCTTCTTCATCAATCTTTGTTGATTTTTAAACCTCTCCCAATCTTTTACTGGCCGACTACTTTTAGCTACTCTAAACGCATCAGCTTTTAATTTAATACTCTCCTTTATCTCCTTCGTTAACCACGGCTGATTATCCCTTCTCCTACGAACCTTCTTTACCATCGGAATAAATTTCTGCTGAGCACCGAAAAAAGATCTCCTTAAAGATCCTCCACTGTTCCTCAGCAGTCCTATCGACCAATCTGCGCACCCAATCTACATTTGCCAATTCCTCTCTCATCCTACCGTACTCCCCTCTGTTCAAACAGAGGACACAGGTCCGGGACCCTACTTTCTCATCCTCCATCTGCATCAAAAACTCAACCATACAATGATCGCTCTTCCCAAGAGGATCCCTCACAACAAGGTCCCTAATTCTACCTGCCTCGTTACACAACACCAGATCTAAGATGGCTCGCTCCCTCGTCGGTTCCATCACACACTGTTCAAGGAAACTATCCCGGCAGCATTCCAGGAACTCTTCCTCAAGCCCAACGCGTCCGACATGGGTCAACCAATCAATATGTAGATTGAAATCCCCCATAATTATCGCCATTCCATTTCTGCACGCCTCATTTATTTGCGAGTTTATAGCCTGCCCCACCTCCAAGTTATTATTTGGGGGCCTATAGACCACACCCACCAGCGTCTTCCTCCCCTTGCTGTTCCTTATCTCCACCCACAAGGATTCTACGTTCTGCTCTTTGGAGCCTATATCTTCACTTACAACCGCCCTGATACTATCCTTAATCAGCAGAGCTACCCCTCCCCCCTTTTCCTCCCATCTATCCTTCCTAAACACTTGATACCCCTGGACATTCAGCTCCCAGTCCCTGTCACCCTGCAACCACGTTTCCGTAATGGTCACCACATCATATCCATTTGTGCTGATCTGCGCCACCAGCTCATTCACTTTGTTCCGAATGCTTCGTGCATTCAGATAAAGTGTCTTTCTTCCAGCCTTTATCTGGACCCTATTTGAAGGAACGCTGCCAACCTTTCTCATGCCCCCTACTCCCTTTGTTATTGGGGCATCCTCGACCTTTTCCCGTACCTGTACCCTCTCTTTTACTTTAGACATTGTAATTTCTCCTACCCTTGCACCCTCCCCCCCCCCCCCCCCCCAATTAGTTTAAAGCCCTATCTACAGTCCTAGTTGTACGATTCGCCAGGACTCTGGTCCCAGCACAATTCAGACCAAGACCATCCCATCTGAACAGGTCCCACCTGCCCCAATACTGGTGCTAATGCCCCATAAATTCAAACCCATTCCTCCTACACCAATCCCTGAGCCACCCATTCATTTCTTTAATCCTATCTACCCTACGCCCATCTGCACACAGTTCAGGTAGTAATCCAGAGATAACCACCTTGTCAGTTCTGCTTTTTAACTTCATTCCCAGCTTCTCATACTCCCTCTGCAGATCCTTAGTCCCAATTTGCCTATGTCATTGGCACCCACATGCACTAAAACCAGCAGATTCTCACCCTCCCACTCCAGGTTCCTCTGCAGCCCAGGTGATACATCCTGGACCTGAGCACCAGGCAGACAACACACCCTTCTGTGTTCTTTATCATTATGACAAAAGACAGTGTCTATGCCCCGAACTACACTGTCCCCAATTACCACTACATTCCTCTTTACTTCTTGCTCTTTGTCCTGTGTCTGCATCACTGTACCGTGGGCAGTTTGCTCACCAACCTTACAGCCCTCATCCTTGTCCACACAGGGAGCAAGAACCTCAAACCTGTTGTGCAGATTGAGAGGCTGAGGCCTTTGGGACCCCCTCCGTCCTCCCCACTCCCCCCTCCGTCCTCCCCACTCCCCCCTCCTTCCTCCCACTCTTCCTCCCCCCAGCAGCACCCTCTTGTTCCTGACCCTTAGAGTGAGCCAGTCTAGGGGGTGTGGATGTCTCTTGCACCCCATTATCTACGGGACACTCCCTCTCCCTGATGAGCCTCAGTGTCTGAAGCTCAGAGGCCAGCTCATCTACTTTGAGCTGGAGCTCCTCCAGCAACCAGCACTTACTACAGACATGGTCACTGGGAAGGACCTTGGGGTCCACCAGCTCCCACATCATACAGAAACAGCACATCACATGCCCCTCCATCACAGTCTCTTAGTAATTACTGAACACAGTTAAGAAGTCAAACTTACCTGGCCCTTTCTCCCAAGCCCTTTGATCCTAAGCCCTTACAGCTCACTCTGCTTCCCTCTCACTCCGCTGCCCTCTATCCATGCTGTGTTAGCGTGGATAGAGGATTGGCTGTCTAATAGGAAGCAGAGAGTTGGAATCAATGGGTGCTATTCTGGATGGCAGTTGGTGACTAGTGGAGTGCCGCAGGGATCGGTGCTGGGGCCTCAACTGTTTACCATTTATATTGATGATCTGGAGGAGGGGGCTCAGTGTAGGGTGACGAAATTTGCTGATGACATGAAGATGAGTGGAAAAGCAAATTGCGTGGAGGGTGTGGAAAGTCTGCAGAGAGATCTGGATAGGCTGAGCGAGTGGGCGAGGAGTATAATGTTAGCAAGTGAGAGGTTATCCACTTTGGCAGAAATAATAGTAGGAGGGATTATTATTTAAAAGGCGAAAAGCTGCAGCATGCTACGGTGCAGAGGGACCTGGGGGTCCTTGTGCACGAATCGCAAAAACCCAGTCTGCAGGTGCAGCAGGTGATCAAGAAGGCGAATGGAATGTTGGCCTTTATAGCGAGGGGGATAGAATATAAAAGTCTAGGGAGGTCTTGCTGTAACTGTACAGGGTACTGGTGAGGCCGCAGCTAGAGTACTGTGTGCAGTTTTGGTCGCCGCACTTGCGCAAGGATATTTTGGCCTTGGAAGGAGTGCAAAGGAGGTTCACTAGGCTGAAACCGGAGATGAGGGGGTTGGACTATGAAGAGAGACTAAATAGACTGGGTCTGTACTCGTTGGAATTTAGAAGGATGAGGGGGGATCTTATAGAGACGTATAAGATAATGAAGGGGATGGATAGGGTAGAGGTAGAGAGATTCTTCCCGCTTAGAATGGATAGCAGGACTAGAGGACACAGCCTCAAGATAAGTGGGGGGCAGTTTAGATCAGAGTTGAGGAGGAACTTCTTCACTCAAAGGGTGGTGAATCTCTGGAACTCTCTGCCCGTTGAAGTGGTGGAGGCTACCTCCCTAAATATATTTAAGTCACGGATAGATAGGTTTTTGATAGACAGGGGAATTAACGGTTATGGGGAGAAAGCGGGAAAGTGGAACTGATCCACTTCAGGTCAGCCATGATCATATTGAATGGCGGGGCAGGCTCGAGGGGCTAGATGGCCTACTCCTGCTTCTATTTCTTATGTTCTTATGTCCTGCCAGTATGTATCCCTCAGTAAATGTCAATAAAATTGGATTACATTACTGACTGCAGGATTTTGTTGTGCACAAACTGGCTGTCCCATTTCCTACGTTATAACAGTTCAATGCTTAAATAAAAAGTACTTTATCGTCTTGGACAATATTCAGGCTTGCTTTGACAAGTAACATTGACGCCAAAGAATTGCCAGGCATGATCATCTCTAACAAGACAGAATCAAACTATTGCCACTTGACATTCAATAACATTACCATTGTTGTATCCTCTACAATCAACCATTGACCAGAAATTTAACTAGAGCAGCCACAGAAATACTGTGGCTACTCTAGTTAAATTTCCGGTCAATGGTTGATCGTAGAGGATTCAGCAACGTCAGCAATACAAGAGCAGGTCAACTACAACGAGTAACTGATCTCCTGACTCTGCAAAGCTTGTCCACAATGTACAAGTGACAAATGTGATGGAGATCACACAGCCCCTTGCCTGGATGAGCACAGCTCCAAAAACACGTAAGACATCTGACACCATTTGGGACAAAGCAGCCCTGTTGATTGGCACTCCATCCGTAAACATTCACTCCCTGTACCACTGACACATAGTAGTAGCAGTATGTACCATCTAAAGATGCACTGCAGGAACTCACTGAGGTTCCTTCAACAGCACTCTCCAAGCTCATGACCACTACAATCTAGAAGGACAAGGGCAGCAGACACATGGGAACACCACCACCAGAAAGTTCTCCTCCAAACCACTGACCAGCTTTACTTGGAAATATATCGCCGTTCCTGCACTTTCCTCCCTAACAACACTGTGGGTGCACCCACACTGTAAAGATTCAAGAAGGGAGCTCAGCACCACATTTTCAAGGGCAATTAAGGATAGGCAATAAATGCTGGCCTAGCCATCAAAGTCCACATTCCCTGAATGAGTTAAAATCTCAAAATGTTTTCTCTCACAGGCAAGATTGTTGTAGTACCAATTTTTCAGAAGTGAGATTTTAGAATATATCCAACAGACTGACAACAAGTTCAATAATAAACCAACATCTATTACATTGAAATTGCAACATGGAAACAGATTGTTGAGTCCAAGAAGTCTCTGGTGTTCATCTGCCAAGCAAGCAGTAACCTGATGCATCCTCCTTGTTCCCCGAGCACTTTACCCGCCTTTCCGTCAACCTATCCTTTAAAGTTGAAATGGTCTCTGCATCACTGGCTAACTCCAGTAGTATATTCCACAAACATTCTTTAAATAAAATGTTTTTCTTGTTTTCAGTCTGAATTTCATAACATTTATCTTATATTCAAGCCTCTTTAATCAGTATAGTAATGTTTCTATCTACCCTGTCCCACACATTCAGACTTTTGAATATCAAACAAAATTCAATGGCACTTGAAAAAATGTGGTTTAATACATGAAAGCCAGTGTGGATATGATAAAGGCAATTTAGAGAGGGTTAATGAGGACATTGTGGACTCTCAAAGGGTGTTTGATAAAGAATCACCTAGATAGCTTGATAGATTCTTGTTATCCAAAATAAAAAACAAATATGGGTGAAGGATAGTTTATGAAGTCTGGTCACAGATCAAGCATGATCTTAGTGAAAAGTAGAACAGGCTTGAGGAGCTAAATGGCCTGTTCTTGTACCTTAAGCCACATAATAGGCTTGTTTGCAAAATTGAAGTCCATGGATTAAAGAGGCAATGGTTGCATGGATATAAAATTGGCTAAGGGACAGAAAGTAGATGGTTGAGGGAAGTACATAGTGGTGTTCTTACCTCTTTTCTGATATATATTAATGACCTGATCTTCAATATACTGGGTATAATTGCAAAGTTTACAGATTGCATGAAATTCAAAAATGTGGTAAATATCAAGGAGATATTAACAGACTTTAGGTGAACATAGAATAATGAAATGGACAGACACATTGTGTTGTATTTAAAATTTAACAACCAAGAGTGTGAAGTGATCCATTTTACTTGGAGGAATGAAGGGGGGGGATAGTAGACTAAAGTATACATTTTTAAAGAAGGTGATCCATTTTTAAAGAGAGACCTGGGGTTGTACACGCAAGTCTTTTGAAGTGGCAAGATAAGTTGATTACAGTATTAAGAGTAAATATTGGATCCTTGGCCTTAGGATCAATTGCAGAAGATACAAAACCAAAGAACTTGTGCTAAACCCTTATAAAATTCTGATTAGAAAGAAAGGAATATTTTGAAATTATAAAGTTCTTTTCACAATTTTCAGCCATGCCAAAGCACTTCACAGCCAACTTGCACACAGCAAGATTCCACAAACTGCATCAACAGTGAGGTAATGATCAGATTCTTCTTAGTAAAGGTGATTGAGGAATAAGTTTGGCTAGAGCACTGGAGAAATCCATTCTGCTTTTATTCAAAATAGTTGCATCAGACCTTTTATGTCCACCTTAAAGTAGGCACCTCAGATCTCAATTCGACGTCTCATCTGGAAGAGGGTAAGTTTTATTGCCACTTCTGTGTATGTCACTTCAGAAGAATGTTTTGATCTTAGAGAGAGTGCAGAGGAGATTTAGTAGAACAGTACCAGTGATGAAAGGCTTCAGCCAAACCACAGAAATTAGAGTTGCATTTCTTCGAACAGAGTTTGGACTCTGGTCAAATTTTTGGTCAGATTTTGGCTCACTTATAATGGATTTATCCTGGACACACCCGCAACTCATGTTACAGATAACAGGAAAGAGGTAAACTGAACTTCTTTTTCCTCTCCCAGTCTGTCCATAAGCAGAGGTATTCGTAAACTATTTTTAAAGTAGGCTGCAGCATGCTGTTCCCCAAATCCTCAGTTTGTGTAGTCCAATTTTATAGGAAAACTCGCATTACGATTAACTCATAATGTTGGTTTACTTCCCTATCAAACCCGACAGAGGGACGGGGGGATTGTTTGCAACTTCACATACCTACACGCACAAATATACAGTGAAGAAGTATAGAAAAGTGGGAGCTTTTACAACAAAGAGTCTCAACAGCAAAAGAACCACAGAAATGAACATTAGTTCACATGATTTCCAAAGTCTGGAAAAAGTCAAAGTCCAAGGGGTGTTTTACTTGTGCTGGTGCTGAGTTGAGAAGAGATGCTGGTTGGAGAGAGCAACATGAAAATACTGGGCCGGGATTCTCTGGGTCCCTTCGCTCCAACCAGGAGTTTGCACATTCTCCTTGCGTCTGCATGGGTTTCCTCTGGGTGCTCCGGTTTCCTCCCACAGTCCAAAGACGTGCAGGTTAGGTTGATTGGCTATGCTAAAATTGCTGTTAGTGTACTGAGATGCATAGGCTAGAGGGATTAGTGGGTAAATATATAGGGATATGGGGACAGGGCCTAGGTGGGATTGTGGTCGGTGCAGACTCGATGGGCCAATTGACTTCTTTCTGTGCTGTAGGGATTCTATGAAAGAATTCTATTCTAACCAGGAATCCCGATGGCCCATTGAATAGGGCGAGAGGGCCAAATTGGGATTTCGGCTGGGTGTAGATCCTGTCCCTCCTTGCTGCTGCCATGAAATCTGCCCCCAATGGGGCAAGACCCTCATCGCGGGCATTTCAATTAATTTAAATCTAATTAGTGGGCCTGAAGGCCAATTCAATGGACTATATTCAAAGGTTTTAAAGGACAGAGGCAATAATGAATATCTTTATCAGAATGGTGCCTGAAATCACCATCCTGGGAGTGAACACCACTTTTCCAGGGCAACAGGGACAACTGCAGCTGTTTGGCCACCATTCCGGGGGAAAATCCCAAAGTCAGCCCTTTCTCCCAGCTTAAGCCGACCCAAACCCCTTCTTTCTGGACAATGATGTCAAAAGGGATGCTTATCTATTGTCTAGGACAGGCTTTGGTTAAAGGACTCATAATGTCCCAGCCATTAGTTTTTTAAAGAGTTATCATACATGCTTTTGTGTATGGTAGCCACTGTCTGGGCAAACCCTCTAGCTCTCTGCTAATGGGATAAGCTTATCCAGACGCAAATAACGTCCATCCCAGCCTCATTTGAAATGGGCCCAAAACAATCCAAGGTATTACATGTATCTGTTAACAATCCTGTGGGAATAACAAGTTTTGATTTGTGAGTCCTCTGGTTTTGTGATTATAATGTCCTTACAATTGGTGGAAGAATCCCCCCATTTTGAAACTGTGTGGTGATGGTGGCTCTGGCGATGCCTTTTCTGTTGGCAAGAATAGAGAGATCCTGTGCCAGATTCTGCACTTGAAACCTCATGCGAGCTCCTCTCCAAGTTACCTGCAGGCTGTCAGCTGATTCGTCTGCCTGCCATCAGCTGGCAGGTTCGAAGGTCCTGGCGCCATATTTAAATTCCAATCCAGCACGTTCATATCACTCTGTCATCCCACCTGTCTTCACTAGACCATGCAGGATGACAGCAACACTGAGGAAACAGGCTGGCAGCCTCAAAAGGAGTCTGTCTCTCAATTCAACTACCCCACCTCCCAAGCTCCTCACCAGTGAGGCACCCATATCTCATTTAGGCCTCAACCCACTACATCTGGAGTAAATAATGTGTTATCCTTTTGACCCCTAGTTGCGAGCTTCTCAGGCAGCCTTGCCAGGGTCCAGCATCCCTCCCCTTCAGTTCCATCTACTTCCTTATTCCTCTGCTTACCACTGTGAGCCATCACACTTCTCCCCTCCTCCTTTCACAGCTCTCCTTCCACATTGTCTCCCTCGTTTTTGTCATTTCATGTGTCCCCTTCACTGAGCATTCTATTGCCTTTGGACCTTCGTTGTGATGGCTGCATAAGTCCCACGGCGCATTGTCCAGATAGACACCGGTAGTGGTACCAAAGGGAAGGAGGCCACCATACTTTAAAACCCCAGGTGCAATACTGATCCAAGACCATGACACAACAGGGTCCATGGGTTCAGTGCCATGATGCTGTCCATGAAGACTAGCTCAGCATGGAGATGGACAGCAGGGAGCAGTCTGCTCCAGCAGAATGGTAAACCACATCAGGAGCAGCGCAGCAGTACTGCAGAGAAGCATTATTGCATTCCAAGTCTTTTGCAAACTGAGGACAGTCTTGTGCATGCCACATTTTAGCAACTGGGTTTTAGACTGGCATGACCAAGATTTGAAGGCCTGATGGGACATCAATTGTCTTAATGAGCATTCATGAGATCCAAATAAATGCAAATGGCGTTCATGCTACCAGCCAAGGGGAAGGGCAACCTGCCGGTAGGAAGACTGGCCCGTCATTAAGAGAACTGCAGTGCGATCTTATGCCGGTGGGTTTCTGACTTTCTTGCTTCCATTACATTCTCAGCTCCCGCCTCTACCAAATCAGCTGCGGGTGGGATGGGAGAATTCCGCCCCATTACATGATGACAGGAGGATTCTGTTGTTCTTATAATTCTTGTTGGTAACTTCTGGAACAAATGACATTCCTGTAGTCATGTGATCTGTGGCAGCCACTTTGAGTTCAGCAGAAAGTCCATTTTGAAAGTAGTGAAAAGAAAATCCGATGTACACAGTTTGGATACCCTTTGCGTCTTATTGAAGGAACATAACACATTGATATATAGCATGATGTACAAGCTATGAGTCTCTTGTTTCCTATTGAATCCCCCCCTAACTTCCCTCACTCCAACCCTCCCCTTCTCTGTTTATGATTTCAGATATCCATGAACTGCTGTCTATTCAGCCAGTGCAGCCTGATGACAAGGGTGAAAATAAAAGAACAAAGAGCAAAGTACAGCACAGGAACAGGTCCTTCGGTCCTCCACATCTGTGCTGATCATGATGCCTACCTAAAAGGAAAATCTACTTACTCGTTCTGTATCCCTCTATTTTCTCCCTATTCATGTACCCATCCAGATGCCTCTTAAATGTTGCAAATGTGCCAGCTTCCATCACATCCTCGGTCAGCGCATTCCAGGCAGAGGAACACAAAGAGAACATAATTATTGAAGAAGCATCATCATTTAATCTGACACTTGTAGCTACGTGCTCAAACACTACTTCTGTGCAAACACGTGAGAGAACAGTATAGAGGCAGGGTCAACAGGTCAATATGTGAATCACCAGGCACAAGTTGGGCTGCAGCAAGGCCAGAGGGAAAGGATAGCTTCTTTGCCATTAGGTGCCCTGGAGGGAGAGATCATACATGGGTTCTGCTGCAGAGGACTCAGATGAGGACTTCCATGGGGTGGTGTAGAAGAAATGGCTGACAGCATGCACAACAAAATGTTTGGTGCCCTCCACAAAGCCTCATGTTACTGTCAAGGTGTAAAGTGGAATCTGACTCCAATTTATAATCTATTGTAAAATTAGATATTCTATCAGTGTAACTACTTATTTTTGTTCTGTTTAATAAATTTGTTCCCGCAGTTACTGTTGAAGTCGAAGTCCAGTGTAGTATTATTTTTCCATCTTTTGAAGAGTAAAAGAATCCAGTGAGAAAATTAGTAGCTGAAACAAACTAAACAGCACCCAATGTTTGCTACCTGGGCTAACTTAAACATATCTACATACTGGGCATTAAAAGCATCTTTTTCTGATACACAAGAATCTAAAGGACCACGAGGAAATGTAAAAGCCAAAAAACATTTAGGGGGGAACTTTCCTGTCTCACCTGCCACAGGAATCATAGTGGGCAGGGGGTTGGACCATGCAAAGGTCCACTGATTTCCGGCAGGACTTTCCAGTTTTGGGGCAAGCGGGGCAGAAAATCCCCCTCTCCCCCCACTACTAATCCCTCTGACACTAAGGGCAATTTAGCACAGCACATCTTTGGACTGTGGGAGGAAGCTGGAGCACCTGGAAGAAACTCACGCAGACACAGGAAGAACATGCAAGTTCCATACAGAGAGTGACCCAAGCCGTGAATCAAACCTGGATCCCTGGCACTGTAAGGTAACAGTGCTAACTACTGTGCCACCTTGCCTCCCCTAGAATACAAAATAGTTGAAGAAACACAAAAAATGTAACAATATCTTCATTATAGCATCATGAGAAAAAGGAACCCATTCCATATTCAGCTGAATCTGTCTTGCTGTGCTGTTGCTCGCCTACTAGTCTACTAAACACTGCATCACTGTGTAGCCCTGCAGCCCTTTATTTTAATGTTATGCACATATTGCAATTTTGATAATTTTTGGCGACATTTTATGTGTCAGCCATTGGCAATTACAAGGGTGATTTTATGCTATTCAGTCATTGCTCCTGGGAACTGGACAAAGGCTGCCAAACACATTTTCATCAGAGTTCTCAAGCCAACACAGGGCGAAGGTCTCTGTCTGAGACTGTATCACAGCAAATATGCCTCATAGCTACTTCAGCTTGAAATGAAAGTTATACCCCTTTTTGTTCTATCTACAGGATTTAATATAACTAAACCTTGGTCAAGAAATTATTGGTGACCCTTTTTCTGCAAGTCAACTTCATTTTGTTTTCAATGTTACTCTTGAGCAACTATAGTGATTTTCTCAATTTGTGTTTGTTGATATGCAACTGACTTAGACAAGATAAAATATTTTTTGTTCTCCTTTTGTGCTGCTACTTGCTGAAATAATAAGGGGAAACTTCAGTTCCATATTTATGCCTTTCATTTGACAAGCATTGGGGACACAATGGAAACAAAGCAGAATTTGTAAATTGCCAGGGTACATTGCAATGAGAACAAGGCAATTATTATAACACCAAAGTGTCTAATCTTCATGCGAAGGTTCAGAATTTTATCAGTTAGCTAAAGGTAGAAATTTGATTTTGCCTTTTAGTTAATACAACAGCCAGGCCCATAAAAGAAATTCAGAAATAAAACATTTTGGATCTGAAGAAGCTTCCAGTTAATTGTTTACAAGACACTTGACCTGTTTCTAAGCGGGTCGGTATGCATTGTGGTCAGCAATTTAATGACACATTAGAGATTATTTTTTGACTTGGTCCTTGAGGGTTGGTACTCTAGCTGTGGAGCCTCATTTCTTGGAAGGGTTTATCAGAAATTTGGGTACATGCTTCACACAGTTTCTCAGCCATTAATTTAATCCAGAAAATAATTTACAATGAACGTACAAATTTTCAACATGAGCTCACATTGGAGAGGTTTTTTGTCAGGCGTACAAACTTGGAACATAAGGCAAAATTTAATTTTGGCCACTGGGATCTTGCTTGCCGTTTGGAGAACAGGTGGGAGTCCTGCATTGCCGCCACTGCAGAAGGCCCAATAGAATTAAACGGCCTCTTAATTGACCAGTACCAGGCCTTCCCTGGGATTTACAACCCTGCGTATGCAGATCTGTCTGCTGACAGCTGCCATCCAAAGGAAACAGGCAGTGCCACCGAGAGTAGTGGCTGCTGCCTGTAAAGTATCCAGGGTGATGCCAAGAATTGCCGAGGGTCCCAGGCCACAGGTGAATGAGGGCAGGATGGGAGGTGGGGTGAAAGGGGAGGATGTCACTGGCAGGGGGTAAGGGGTGCGCAAGAAAGGACAGAGTGGCTTTCAGCAGCCTCCCCTATTCTCAATGCTGAGTCCGTTGATCAGGCACTGAATGCCATTGAATGAAGGACTCCCACAGGGAGGCAGCAATTACATAGAATCATAGAATCCCTACGGTACAGAAACAAGCCATTTGGGTCATAGAGTCTGTGCTGACCACAATCCCATCCAGGTCCTATTCCCGTAACCCCATGTATTTACCCTGCTAATCTCCCTGACACTAGGTTAATTTAGCATGGCCCATCAACCTAACCCGCACATCTTTGGACTGTGGAAGGAGAATGGAGCACGGAGCACCTGGAGAAAACACATGCAGACCCAGGGAGAATGTGCAAACTCCACACAGACAGTAACCTGAGGCCAGAATTGAACCTGGGGTCCCTGGTGCTGTGAGGCAGCAGTGCTAACCACTCTGCTATCGTGGTTACCCACTTAAGGGCCTCATTTGGACAGGAAGACAAATAAACCATGAGCCTTCCTGCCCCAGACTTAGTTGAGGGAGATGGTAGGGTACCCACCCTGCACCCTTCTGCCAGATCAAATGCAGCATCTACCTCCAAACTCACCTCAAGGGGTGCATTAAATTCCATCCGATGTCTAGCATTAGGAATTCTTTAATTAGATCTAAATTAGAACTAATCAGGCACAACACAGGTTTAGAGAGTGTGTATTTGACCCATTCATGATGTATTTTACCTTTTAATGTACCCACCAGATTTTTGCAATGGCTCCTCCACCATCCTCACATAGCCATCACTATCATAAGTTCAGTTCTTGTTCTGCCTATTCCTGGTCTGCAAGCTCTTCCTTCATCAATAGCTTTCATAGTCACAGGGTGGGTATAAATTTACCAATGCCACTCAGCTCCAACACCATGCCACCCTCTTGGACTCCACTGTTATCTATCTGTCTGGCATCAAACCATGCCTTGAAATTAATTTGAATTAGTCATTATGTCAAGTGTCCACAACAAACATTCAACCCCTCCACCTCTGCTTTAGGCTAAACGCAACAGTACAGAATTTCATTAGCTGTGATTTGAATTTTATGACCCTGACTATAGTTTCAAGCCTATATCCAGCCATCACTATGACTATCTATTGTCTGTCCTACAACATTGCCAACCTCTGCCATGACCTGAAGGCATCGCCTGACTTCAGCCCCGTGCACGTCTGCTTTGGTCTCTACTCCAAAGATCTCCTCACTGGCATGCATGTTTCATAAATTTCTACATATCCAAAAGTCTGCCATACGCATCTTATTTTGCTTTGAGACACAACCCTATATTTTTGTCTCACCAACTTTTATTTTCACCCTTCTCCCCACTATAATGCTTTCAAAAAAGCTCATTCCTTCATGTCTCTCAATCTGGTTCTGCAACATCCTAAGTAATAAACACCAGTGCTCTCATTCAGACTCTGGAAAATATCTTGTCCCTGCATCCTACTTTCAATGGCATAGCTTCAGGTGGTGTAAGCTGAACAGTCTGGGAGTTCTCTTCCCAAACTCTGTTGCTTTGTTACTTGCAATCTTCAGAAACGTGTTTGAAACCGTTCAACTTCTCTTTAGTCACCTTGCCCAATTTTTGTATTTTGTCCACCTGCCTGTAAAGCATTTAAGGACATTTCTTACATTAAAGGCACTTCATAAATGCAAATTTATACTGTTGTAGTAGCTGACCATTACAGGTGACACAATTTCCCATTTCTATCTTTAGTCTGTGCTGATTCAATGGATCTCAAGCGAGGCAAGGAAGAATGTTCAGTGTCATTGCAATAATTCCAAGGATTCCCACTCCAGACTATCACCCAACTAGATGCCTGTATATGGACAGGTTTAGCTATAATGCTTCAAACATTTAATACCCTGTCATTTATTCTAACTTGTCACTTGGATACTGACCTCCATCTCGGCAAGGAGTCAAACTTTCATGGAGTTGAAATAATGCAAAAGCAATAAATTTATGAATTATCAATGTGCATGTAGAAAATGATCCACACTTATGGATATTATTGAGTGGCAGTTATGTCAACAATGAAAAATACAATTGTGATGTTTGCCAGAAAATAAAGGGTCTGATGCTTAGGCTGTACTGAGGTAATAGCAGATGGCATGCTACAATTGATCTTTTTGCCCCGTGCAAAGGAGGCCAGAGCCAACTAGGTTCCAAATAAAAATTATAAATCAACTTTATTTATTTTGTCAAAAGGGGAAACAAAACTGTGACAAAAGTAAATTATCTATATAATTAAATGGTGGACAAGCTTTATTATGCTGAATAATAAGCTCCTGTTCCTAATGTTGAACGATGACAAATACACTTTCTTCTTTCCATCACACAGCATGAGGTTCAAACAACTGATTGATTCATAGTCTGTTGAACACAACTGTCCCACTATATATATAAATACATACAAGCAGTCAAAATTGGGTAGCTCGCAAAAGCAGGTTCAAACTTTGTGCTGCCAGCTCACTGATATGATTGCATCATGTCGGCAGAGTCTGTTAAGTGACTGCGTGCCCGAGCGGGAGAAAGTAAATCATGAAAGATTAGTACAAATTCAAGCTAGCCAGCATTACTTGAAGCCAGCCTGCACTTCATTAAAGAAGGTGCACTTTGACTGCAGAAGATGCATGAAGCAATTCTAAGGGTGAGGTAACCTGGGCAAGGCACAAGAGCAGCAGAAAGTGGTAGCCAGCATACTCCCCAGTATAGCCAAAATTAGTGTCCAAACAAAACCCCAAGTCTGACTATGCAAACTGTAGCCATCACTTCCTTCTGACTTTCAGATACTCCTTTGGGGAGAAGTTTCTATCTATGGTGAGAAATAACTGCTGTGGCTGTGCCCCCAGTTGAGGAAGTCATGTGGTGATGGTTGGGTCTTGTTGGATGGATTAATGCAAGGGTGCACGCACGGGAATGCCAGTGGCTGTGGAAGACTTTCACCCTTCTCACTGCACACCACTGTGCCACAGCACAGTGGTTGGGAACCACTGCTTTAGAGTTTAGCAATATAAGAGATGATCTCATTGAAACATATAAAGTTCCCACAGGGTTTGACAGAGTAGATGTAGGAAGAATGTTTCTGGAACCAGCAGCCACTCTCAAAATAAAAGGTCAGTCAAAGGTGATGAATCTTTGGAATCTTCTATTTCAGAAAGCTGTGGAGGCTCAGTCACTGAGTGAGTTCAAGACAGAGATTGATAGATTTCTAGATATTAAAGGCAATAAAGGATATGGGAATGGTGCAGGATAATGGCACTGAAGGAGAAGATCAGCCACGATCTAGTTGAATGTTGCAGCAGGCTCAAGGCACCATATGGTCTACGCCTGCTTCTATTTTCTATGCCCTATGTAAACAGTGAGCCATCAGATAAGGTTAATATTCAAAGATCTGCTGCAAATTATGTTCAGTCAAATGTTTGTTCGACCACCATCTGAACTTAAGGAAGATTATGAGAAGACATAAAATATGGTCAGTATGTTATGAACAGTAATGGCTTTCATTTTCTGTTCAACTCTCGGCATGCAGCAGTTTATCTAGCTACTGGGAGGCCAAAGATACACCCCAGTTCATTTGGAGCAAACAGACTTGCCTATAAGAGTGGCCCCAAAATGCTGAACCCAAGAAAAATATCTTGAATAAACCTCCAAAAATAGAATGTGCTAACCCAGCCACCCTAACTTTTGCCATATTACAAACGTTTCCAATTCATCTACCTGTCACTTCCATCCAGGAGGTGGATCTTTGAAATGTTTTTGTATGGATATGCTCCCTAAGGTCATACTCTAGGTGATGACTGAGCACAGGTCTTGTTGTGAAATACTGACACATTTCTAACCAATGGAGCATTTTTTGCCATTTCCTTCTGCACTGTAACAACTCTGTGAGCAGCACATCAGTGCTAAATGTCAGTGCCCATGAAATAGAATTTTGGCATTAAGAACTCTGAAAATAGAAAATTTGACTTCATGGCAGCTGTCAACATGTGCTAATGAAATCTGGCATCGCACTCTTTACTTTGAGAGCGGACTGTGATTTGAGTATTTAATGTCTTTTATAAAGGCACGTTCTTAGCAGTAACCAGTCCCTGGTTACTAAAGGGGAACCTGGTTGGACTCTGTTAGCTAGTGGTGACAAAGTTGAAATCTCCAGTGTAGTGGACAACTGATCCCATTAAAATCCAAGTGTGTGACAGTTAACTGAATGACCTTGGGGTCACACAGAAACATCCAGGCCTCTATAAATATTGTATGAGGCTGTCAACACTGCAGTCACCTCAGAGCTCCTCGACGCAGTAAGAAATATGGTAACCATTACTTACAGAAATGAAAAGGAGGAAATTATCTGTGTGAAAATGAAAAGAATGAAACCTGCTCACATTCATTTACAGATATTGTGCAAGTAGGGGGATTAGATTGTTAAAACCTAAGCAAAACAGAAAAGTGCTGATTTTGTTTTCACTCAGTTATCTACAGGAATTCAAGAGAGGGATGTTTAACTACAACAAAATGAAGTGCCACTACCAATAATGGTGGGCCAGAGAAGGAATCGCTGTGAAGGAAAACAAGCGTTGATGCTAAATGGAACACAGCTGACTTCAGACAACACATGGAAGGTCCCCTGCCAACAACAGTATTTACCCCATCTGTGTCTGGGAGTCAAACACAAACCTAATTACATTTTCACTGCAGAGTGTAACAGCCCAATCAACTTATAACAAAAGATTCAAGGCAGCCTGGGGGAATATTGGGAGGGTATGAAGTTGAAGTGATTGCCAGTAGCATGATATTTAAAGTTTTTTTGAAAAAAAACGTAACCCAAGAAAGTGAATTATTACTTCTGGCTGGATTCTAAACCATGACAGGAAATCATTGATCCTCATATATTCATCCTCACATGCTTTAGCTCCCTATTGGTTTGAAATTGTCACATGCTGACAGTTTAGTTGCCTTCCTGTGACTGAAGATAAATGCTTCATCATCATTTCTCTTCTCTCCCTCTCCATTACACAAATGGTGTCAATTCAGTTTATGCCACAATTAAATAGTGAATTAAATTACTTTCTTCTCTCCCAATTCACAGTAAGGGTGCTCCCCCATTGCTCCCCTCGCCCTTGCCTCAACTTAAAAATTTGGTCTTCTCAGCCATCAGGAAGCAAGGTGGCACATACAAACAAGGTATTATTTCATGAATTCCAATATCTGTGTCTGGAACTCAGTTTGCAGAGTGGGTGGTATTTTTTGTGATACCAGATCTACTGAATTCAAAATTTCGAATGGGGATATCTGAATTCTCAATTTTGGGATGTAGGTCCAATACCATAATCACAACATTAGATCAGTGAGTTTACTTTTACGTAGTTTTTTAAATAAATTTGTAAGTTAAATTGAAAGGCATGACCACTGACCAGAAGCATAAGTGATCCAGCCATATCATTACCGTGGCTGTAAAAACAGGATAAACGCTGGGCACTCTGCAAGGATCAGTTAACATCCTGCCCCTTCAAAGCTTATCCATCAGTTATAAAGTTCAAGTCAGGAGTGTGATAAAATACCAAGTGTTTGGCAGGACGAGTGTTGCTCAATGTTCAGGAAACTTGACAGCATCAAGCGCAGAGCAGTCAACTTGATATTGTTTTGACCACTGGTGCATAGTGGCTGCTGTATGTATTATTACAGAATTAATTACAGCAATTCACTAAATTTCATCTAACCTCCTTGCCCTGAGACCAGAATCATGACCATGGCCACTACAAATCAAAGGGCTATCACTTCCAATAAAAGCAAAATACTGTGGATTCTGAAGATCTGAAATAAAAACAAAAAGTGCTGGATAAGTTCAGCAGGTCTGAGAGTATCGGAGGAGAGAAAAATAGAGTTGACATTTCAAGTTGAATATGACTCAAGAACACTCCAAAGAAGAATCATGTTGGGCATGAAGCATTAAGCCTATTTCGCTCTCCACAGAAGCTGCCTGACCTACTGAGTTATTCCAGCACTCCCTACTTCATCTTCAAGTTTACTTCCAAGTTACATAAGAACATAAGAAATAGGAGCAGGAGTAGGCCATCTAGCCCTTCGAGCCTGCCCCGCCATTCAATAAGATCTTGGCTGATCTGAAGTGGCTCAGTTCCACTTTCCCGCTTTCTCCTTCTAACCCTTAATCCCCTTGCCTACCAAAAACCTATCTACCCGTGTCTTAAATATATTTAGCGAGGTAGCCTCCACCACTTCAACGGGCAGAGAATTCCAGAGATTCACCACCCTTTGAGTGAAGAAGTTCCTCCTCGACTCTGTTCTAAACTGCACCCCCCTTATCTTGAGGCTGTGCCCTCTAGTCCTGCTGTCCATTCTGAGCGGGAAGGACCTCTCCACCTCTACCCTATCCATCCCTTTCATCATCTTATACGTCTCAATAAGATCCCCCCTTATCCTTCTAAACTCCAACGAGTACAAGCCCAGTCTATTCAGCCTCTCTTCATAGCTCAACCCCCTCAACTCCAGTATCAGCCTGGTGAGCGTCCTCTGCACTTCCTCCAAGGCCAAAATATCCTTGCGCAAGTGCGGCGACCAAAACTGCACACAGTACTCCAGCTGCGGCCTCACCAGTGCCCTGTACAGCTGCAGCAAGACCTCCCTACTTTTATATTCAATCCCCCTCGCTATGAAGGCCAGCATCCCATTTGCCTTCCTGACCACCTGCTGCAACTGTAGGCTGGGTTTTTGCGACTCATGCACAAGGACCCCCAGGTCCCTCTGCACTGTAGCATGCTGCAGCTTTTCGCCCTGTAAGTAGTAATCCTTCCTACTATTATTCCTACCAAAGTGGATAACCTCACACTTGCCAACATTGTATTCCATCTGCCACGTCCTCGCCCACTCGCTCAGCCTATCTAGATCCCTCTGCAGACTTTCTATACCCTCTGCACAATTTGCTGTTCCACTTATCTTTGTGTCATCAGCAAATTTCGACACCTTACACTCGGCTCCCTCCTCCAGATCATCTATATAAATGGTAAATAGCTGAGGCCCCAGCACTGATCCCTGGGGCACTTCACTAGTCACCAACCGCCAATCCGAATAGCACCCATTGACACCCTCCACCTATTTGACAGCCAATCCCCTATCCACACTAACACCTTACCCCCAACTCCAAGTCCCCTAACCTTCTGTAACAACCTTTTGTGCGGCACCTTCACCGCACTAGACACATCCTCATAGAATTCCAATAAATTCGTCAGACACGACTTCCCCTTAACGAATCCATGCTGCATCTGCTCTATCAAACAATTCTTCTCAAGATGCCTCGCTATTTCCTCTTTGATGACGGATTCAAGCATTTTTCCTACAACAGACGTTAAACTAACCGGCCTATAATTCCCTGCCTTTTGCCTGCTACCCTTTTTAAACAGCGGCGTAACATTAGCCGTTTTCCAATCTTCCAGCACTTCCCTGGAATCCAGTGAGGTTTGGAAAATAATCACTACGGCATCCACTATCACCTCCGCCATTTCCTTCAGAACCCTGGGATGCATTCCATCCGGTCCTGGGGACTTGTCCACCATCAGTCCTATTAATATGTCGAGCACTACCTCTCTAGTAACAATGATCTCATTCAGGCCCTCCACTCCTACCATCTTTCCATCGTTAACACCCGGCAAAGTATTCATGTCCTCCTCCGTGAAGACCGGAGCAAAAAACTTATTCAAGGCCTCAGCCATTTCCTCATCCCCCACCACTAAATCCCCCCTCTCATCCTCTAAGGGTCCAACATTCACCCTAGCCAGCCTCCTCCTTTTTATATATTTATAAAAACTCTTACTATCCTTTTTTATATTTAGCGCTAGCCTAGATTCATAGTCTATCCTTCCTTCCTTTATCAACTTCGTCATTCTTTCTTGATATTTAAACCTCTCCCAATTCTCTTCTCGCCCACTACTTTTAGCCACTCTAAACGCATCAGCTTTTAATTTAATACTGTCTTTTATCTCCTTCGTTATCCACGGCTGATTATCTCTTCTTCTACGATCCTTCTTTACCATCGGAATAAATTCCTGCTGAGCACCAAGAAAGATTTCCTTAAAGATTCTCCACTGTTCCCCAGCAGACGTACTGACCAATCTGCGCCCCCAATCTACATTCGTCAATTCCTCTCTCATCCTATTGTACTCCCCTCTGTTCAAACAAAGGACACAGGTCCGGGATCCTACTTTCTCCTCCTCCATCTGCATCAGAAACTCCACCATACAGTGATCACTTTTCCCAAGAGGATCCCTCACAACAAGGTCCTTAATTCTACTTGCCTCATTACATAACAGCTAAGATAGCTCGCTCCCTCGTCAGTTCCAGCACACACTGTTCAAGGAAACTATCCCGGCAGCATTCCAAGAACTCTTCCTCAAGCCCACCGCGTCCTGGCTTTGACAGATAATGCTGTCATTGTTGGAAATTCCTTACCTAACATTATTGCGGGAGCACCATCATCATAAGAACAAAAACAACAACTTTTATTTATTTAGACCTTAAATAGAAGCATTGTCGAACAAACTGCGACATTGAGTCACATAAGGCAGTTGATCAAAAGCTTTGTCAAAGAAGTAGGTTTTAAAAAGATATTAAAGGAGGAAAGAGAAGAAAAGTTGTAGAGGATGAGGGAAAGAATTGAATAGCTTAGGGGCCTGATAGATGAAGACTTGGCCACCAATAGCAGAAAATCAAAATCAGGATGCTTAAGAGGTCAGAACTTGAGGCGTGCAGATATCTCACAAAGTTGTAGGAGTGGAAGTGTGGTACCATGGTGGCACAGTGGTTAGCACTGCTGCCTCACAGCGCCAGGGGCCCAAGTTCAATTCCGGCCTCAAGTCACTGTCTGTGTGGAGTTTGCACATTCTTCCCATATCTGCATGGGTTTCCTCCCACAGTCCAAAGATATGGGGGTTAGGTTGATTGGCCAGGCTAAATTGACCCTAGTGTCAGGGGAATTAGCAAGGTAAATGTCTACAGTTACGGGAATCAGACCTGCATGGGATGGTGGTTGGTATAGACTCGATGGACTGAATGGCCTCCTCCTATACTGTAGGGATTCTATGAATAAGGACATGGAGGGATTTGAAAACTAGGACCAGCATTTTGAAACTCAGCCATAAGTTAACATTGGTCAGTGTAATAATCTTATCGAGGCTAGCCTTCTGTCACTATTCACCGTTTAATTTATAGTGATATTTGAGCACCTTCAACAACTACAGAGTGCAGATTAGTTCCAGGTCTATTGACCGATAGCCTGAGTGGAGCCAGTGGGTTTTAAACCCTCCACTGCTCCTTCCCTATTGGGCGAACCTCTACAATGAGGCTCAGGGGGATATCTATTGATAATCACCAGTGGCCACCATAACATCCCTCCCCCCTCAAGCCCATTTCTTCTCCTGCACCCCTGCCACAGAGGGAACTTTGCTGCTGCTCAGTGATCGGCTTGGGGTCAGCTGGAGGCAGGACCAGATCAGCACGCATGAAGCTGAATGGAGACCTTCGCTTCTGAAGACAGCGTCCCAAAATCACTGACTCTGGCTCTTCTTGAGGTCTCTTCTGCTTTCATATTGGAGTTCAGGGCCGGGATTTTCCCGGCCTGTTGCGTTGCAGCCGGAGGCATTTCATGAGGTTCGTGACCAGCGTCCAACAGTCTCCCAAGTGCATTACTGGCATTGAGCTTATTATCATATGGAAATGTCATTGAGATTGGTCCTGGAGACGGTGGTCTCCAGGCCAACTAGCTTCTCTCCCCGCCCCCCACCGGGAGTGGTTTTCAGCAGCAAAGTTTACAACTGCTCCCTACTAATGGGGCACAGGTGTGCTCACCCTGCTGGTGGGGACAGACTATTGAGGCCCCCTCTGGGAGGTCAGGGCTGGGGGGTGCCACTTGGGCAATTGGGCAGTGCTGGCCTGGTAACCAGGCACTGCCCAAGGGGCAAACTAGCATTGCCCATTGGGCGCCTTGGCTGCCTAGTGGGCACCAGGCAAGAGGCCAAGGCCAAACGTACAGCATATTGGGGCAGGGCCTACTGGGGGAGTAATTGGTGAGGGGGTCATCTGCTGCCACTCCACAAGTGGAATCAGTGGGGGTGGGAGGGAGGGGAGCATTCAAGGCAGTCCAAAGATTTGCGGGTTAGGTGGGTAGGCTATGCTAAATTGCCCCTTAGTGTCAGGGGACTAGCCAGGGTAGATTCATGGGGTATAGGGATAAAGCCTGGGTAGGATTTTGGTCAGTGCAGACAAGATGGGCCAAATGCCTCCTTCTGCACTGTCTGATTTTATGATTCTATGAATAATTGTCTTTCATTTAACCAGGTGTACAGGTCTTCGGTCCAGGGCATGGGATATCTATCAAGTTTAGAAATCCTATTGAATGTAAATTTATTATCTCCAGAAAGACGGACCAATTTATCCAGCTTAAGTACAGGAACAACAGGTGTGGCTCACTCTGCAAACTGTAAGGGTCTTATTATGTCCAACTTTTCCAGCCGTTCCAGTTCTGATTTTACTTTTTCCCATAGGGAGTATGGGACCAATTTCACTCTAAAACACTTAGGTGTAGCACTGGGGTCAACGTAAATCTTAGCGTTGGCTCCCTTTATTTTCACAAGCCCTTCTTGGAAGACTTCACAGTACTTATTGATGACTTCACACAGTTTCCCTGCACCTGGCCTAAAGATCTCCAGCCAGTTCAGTTTGATGTGTTAGAGCCAATATCTAAGGCTAAGACAAGGCTAAGTCCTTGTCCCTGTGCAGTGATGAGTGCAAGTCAAACCAACTGCTTCTAAGTCACTAGCGTAACCATAGTGCCCTTTATCTGCAATGGTTCCCCTGTGTAGGTGGTCTGCCTGATTTTTGAGCTTTCTAAGTTCAGGAGTGGAATACCAGCTGGGAGGCAATTATAAGCCTCCTCCCCAATAACTGAGACCGCAGCCCCATATCCATTTTCATTTTTAATGGATGACCATTTACTAACAGCTCCATCATTGCACTGACCGTGGTTGTGGGCCTATCTGCAAGGTAAGATATGGTACTACATTTAGCTTTTTCTCAAAATAGCACATATTTCATATCTTAGCCTCGATTGTGATATTCTGCAGTATTTGCAATAGTCTGTCATCTGGCATCTACAACCTTCTGAAGTACGCTTCTTAGGAATCTGAAGGCTGCCCCTGACTTTCCTTGACTGCTTGGTGATGTGGCTTGGGCTCCACTGCTGCCAAGGATGCTGGGACATTTTACTGATACCATCATTCTCAGTTGAGGGATGGACATTGCATTAGGCCTCTCTCCCCAATTGGAGCAGACTGCTATGTGATATTCCCTGAGCTCCTTCCTCTGTATTCTCAAATGATAAAGCTATCTCAGTGGCCTTCTTTAGATCCACATTGGGTTTCGTCAATAATTTATTTTGGACTGTCACTTCCTTAGTTCCATAGACAACCTATCACACAGCATGTCATTCAGGAGTAGCCCGAATTCACCACGCTCTTCCAATTTTTGTAGCCTGATCAGATATTCGGCGACAGATTCCTCAGAGATTGCCCTGCCTTGTTAAAGCGGCATCACTGGAGCATTATGGCAGGTCTAGAGTCATACAGCTTTTAATCAAGTCTACCAATGCATTAAAGGTTATGGAGTCGGGGCATCTGGGTAGATCAGACTTTTGATTACGTTGAAGGTCGGGACCCCTCATACTGTTAAAAGAATCACTTTCTGCTTCTCATCCCCCTCAATATTGCTGGCTCAAAAAAAGTAATGCATGGGCTTTGCATACTGGGCCTGTGTTCTATATTGGCATTGTAGGCTTCAGATTTCTCAAAAAGAGGCATGTTTCTTACCGGAGGATTACTTGTCTTGATAGCAAAGATGGTCCAGAGGGAAGAGAAAAGACTCGTTTTACTGGAGTTCTATGAGGATGTGTCTAGGGCGGTGGATAGAGGAGAGCTGGTGGATGTGGTCTTTCTGGATTTTCAGAAGGCGTTTGATAAGGTACCTCACAAGAGGTTACTGCAGAAGGTCAGAGGACATGGAGTTGGGGGTAGGGTGTTAGCGTGGATAGAGGATTGGTTGTCAAATAGGAGGCAGAGAGTGGGGGTCAATGGGTGCTATTCGGATTGGCGGTTGGTGACTAGTGGGGTGCCGCAGGGGTCGGTGCTGGGGCCTCAGCTATTTACCATTTATATAGATGATCTGGAGGAGGGAACCGAGTGTAGGGTGTCGAAATTTGCTGATGACACCAAGATTGGGGGAAAGGCAAATTGTGCGGAGGGTGTGGAGAGTCTGCAGAAGGATCTAGATAGGCTGGGCAAATGGGCCAGGAAATGGCAAATGGAATTTAATGTTGGCAAGTGTGAGGTGGTCCACTTTGGTAGGAAGAATGGTAGGAAGGACTATTACTTACGTGGCGAAAAACTGCAGCAGGCGACGGTGCAGAGGGACCTCGGGGTCCTTGTGCATGAGTCGCAAAAACCCAGCTTGCAGGTGCAGCAGGTGGTCAGGAAGGCGAATGGGATGCTGGCCTTCATAGCGAGGGGGATTGAATATAAAAGTAGGGAGGTCTTGCTGCAGCTGTATAGGGCATTGGTGAGGCCGCAGCTGGAGTACTGTGTGCAGTTTTGGGCGCCGCACCTGCGCAAGGATATTTTGGCCTTGGAGGGAGTGCAGAGGAGGTTTACTAGGATGATACCGGAGTTGAGGGGGTTGAGCTATGAGGAGAGGCTGAATAAACTAGGCTTGTACTCGTTAGAGTTTAGAAGAATGAGGGGAGATCTCATTGAGACGTATAAGATGATGAATGGGATGGATAGGATAGAGGTGGAGAGACTCTTCCCGCTCAAAAAAGACAGTAGGACTAGGGGGCACAGCCTCAAGATAAAGGGGGGGAGGTTTAGAACGGAGTTGAGGAGGAACTTCTTCACTCAAAGGGTGGTGAATATCTGGAATTCTCTGCCCGTTGAAGTGGTGGAGGCTGCCTCGCTAAATATTTTTAAGAAGCGGGTTGATGGGTTTTTGATAAGAGAGGGGATTAAGGGTTATGGGGAGAGGGCGGGAAAGTGGAACTGAGCCACGACAGATCAGCCATGATCTTATTGAATGGCGGGGCAGGCTCGAAGGGCCAGATGGCCTACTCCTGCTCCTATTTCTTATGTTCTTATGTACTCCTCATCACCAAGTAATAATCTTACTGAGACCTGTCTTCCATCACTGATCACTCTTTTATTTACAATGATATTTGAGCACTGTTCAGTGGCTATAGAGTGCACATCAGTCCTGAATCAATTGACTGCCAGTCTGAGCGGACCTAGCTGTTTTTAAACCCCTTCACCCACTGCTCCTTCCTACTGGGTGAGCCTCCACTCACCTAATAGGGGAGTTCAGATTCAACAAGGCCCTAAGGAAATATATTGATGATTTCATATGGCCATCACAACAGTCACCAAGCACACAGATGATGGATGATGGGTACGTGGTGCAAGTTAGGGCATGGGAAGCAGAATTTTGAATGATCTTATGTTCAAGGAAGCTAGAATGTGGAAGACCTGCTAAGAGTGCATGGCAATAGTCAAATTCAAGAGCTGCAATGGTGTACGAATAAAGCCCACCAGATATTTCTCAGGGCAGCAAGGAACAGGCAATAAATATAACCTCGCAATCATTGTTTACAGCCCCAGAAGAAATTTTAAAAAAGCAAAATTTGTCCAAGAAGTCAGCGAATAAAATAAAATCTCAAGCACCAGCATGTTGGCCAAAACTGCATATTACCTTTCAAAGGATCACTATAATTTTTTAAAATCTATGTTGATATTTTTCTTTTTACCTTCAATATAAAAAGCTATGTGCAGGCATGGTCAGGCTGTCACAGATGAGACTACTCATTTACTGGTAGCATTTCTCTATTTGATGTAAATAATTGCATCAGAGGTTGATCAGGCCACATCAATGACATAACTGTAACAACCTTCAGAGTTTCATACCTCAATTAGCTGAAAAGCTGGTTTTTGGAGCACATTTCCATTTAATGAAATGGCACTTTTTATTTCAACGTGATTCACACCCGGAAAGCATTACATAACAAGGAAAGGATTTATATTTAAAAAAACATTCAAAGGCAAAAGTGCAAAATAGATATCAATAAGAACTAAAGCAGATATAGATCCTCCTTAAATAGCTCTGCAGAAAATGCACCACATTATGTGGTATGAGTTGAATAAACTAGGCAAATTCTACATACATCCCAATCTGTACTGAAATACTGGACTTTGACTAGAAGCATTAATAGAATGTTGCAAAAGGGAATGATAACTGGATAAGGGAGCGGAGGGAGAAAATCAGCCAAGTGTATGTTTTTTTAATTTGCACATGGGATGTGAGTATCACTGGCAAGGCCAGCATTTTCAACACCAGGCCTAGATTATTCTTGAGAAGCTGTTAGTGAACTGCCTTCACGAAACACTGCAGTCCATGTGATGGAGGTACACCCAAGGTGTTGTTAGGAATGAAAATCTGGATTTTTGACCCAGTGCCAGCAAAGGAAAAGTGAAACAATCAAAGTCTAGAAAGATGTGTGACTTAGAGATAAACTTGTAGGTGGTGGTGTTGTTATGCCTCTGTTACCCTCAAAGTGGTGAAGGTCAGAAGTCTAGAAGTGCTATCGAAGGAAGCTTCATGAGTTGCAGCAGAGATTTCGGGTCAGTATCCTTTTTGTTGGCTCAGATTGTGTTGGCTCTGGTCAGAGACTTTCTGTGCTAAAGGTCTGTTGTGATTGGCAAGGTTTGTGTCAGCTTGGGCTGTCAGCTTAGGTCCCGGCTAATGGTCAATGAGGTTAGAAAAAATTCTAGTCTTCGGATGTATTCAATTTTCGGATATATCAATAAAAGATACTCAACCTTTAATGGTAAACACTGCTGCTACTGTGCCGGTGATACAGGGAATGAATGCTTAAGGTAGTAATGTTGATCAAGTGAACTGCTTTGGCCTGATCGATATCGAGTTTCTGAATTCTGAAGATGCTGGATGGGGTGCCAATCAAACAGGCTTCTTTGTTCAGACAACGGCAAGCTTTTTGAGTATTGTTGGAGCTGCACTCATCCAGGCAACAAAGAACAAAGAACAACCCAGCACGGGAAACAGGCCCTTCGGCCCAACGAGCCCGCGCCGCCGCATCACCCTACACCTATTCTACCCTGCATGTTTACGAATGGAACCCTACTCAGTCAGATTCAGGGAGGAAATAGTGTCAATTTGGTAAAAACCGATTAGCCTAAGAGCACATCTTTGGGGTGTGGGAGGAAACCGGAGCGCCTGGAGGAAACCCACGCAACCACAGGGAGAATGCGCAAACTCCCACAGACACAGGCCCAAATCCATGTGTCTGCACAGCCAGCAGTGCTAGTCACTGAGCTGTTGCGGCGCCCGTCTACCGGTCCAGGATCAAGCACACACACCGACATGAAGTACTAGGCCACTCCTGGACTTCCAAGAGCAGCCCACGCGCGACCCGCCGTGTGCATGCCCCTCGCTTGACACGAGGTGGACCTCCACCTGTGGAACAAAGACAAAAATATTAATCTTACAGCCTGCCTTTCCGGTGTCTCCCGAGGTTTAACCCTATTTAATAGCCCCTACCATATCCCTCCATTCTCGTTTCACTCATGTGCCTATCTAACTGCATCTTAAACGAGTCCAACGTTCCTGCCTCCACCACCCTACTCGGTAGCGCATTGCAGACCCCCACAACTCTCTGCGTAAAGAACCTTCTTCTCACCTCCAAATTATACCTCTCCCCCCTCACCCTTAAATGATGACCTCTCGTGTTCGTACCCAGTCTAGGGAGCAGTCTCTCACTATTAACTCTATCTATTCCCCTCAGTATCTTATATACTTCTATCATGTCCCCTCTCAATCTCCATCTTTCCAAGGAGAATAGTCCCAGTTTCTTCAATCTCTCCTCGTAACCCAGTCCCCCCATGCCAGGCAACATCCTGGTAAACCTCCTCTGCACCCTTTCCAGAGACTCCACGTCCTTCCGGTAGTAAGGTGACCAGAACTGGACGCAGTACTCCAAATGCGGTCTAACCAACGTTCTGTACAACTGAAGCATTAGACGGCAGCTTTTATACTCTATGCCCCTTCCTATAAAGGCTAACATCCCATAAGCCTTCCTAACAACCTTCTCCACTTGTGACGCAACCTTCATGGATTTGTGAACCTGCACTCCCAGGTCCCTCTGTATGTCTATACTCCTAATCGGCCTACCTTTTATCACATAGCTCCTCTCTGCATTATTCCGTCCAAAATGCATCACCTCGCATTTGTCAGGATTAAATGCCATCTGTCACCTATCTGCCCACTGCACCAACCTATCTATATCCTGTCGTATCACCTGACAATCCAGTTCCGTACCCGCCAACCCTGCCATCTTGGTGACATCAGCAAACTTGCTGATCACACCACCTACGCCCTCTTCCAAGTCATTTATGTAGACTACAAAGAGGAGGTCCCAGTACTGAGCCCTGCGGCACACCACTGGTCACTGGCCTCCAGCCCGACAAGGTCCCCTCCACAACTACCCTCTGTCTCCTATTTCCCAGCCAGTTCTCAATCCACCTAGCTACCTGACCTCGTATCCCATGCGCCTTAACCTTTTCTACCAGCCTACCGTGAGGGACTTTGTCAAACGCCTTACTGAAATCCATATAGATGACATCAACGGCTCTCCCATCGTCAACCGTTTTTGTCACCTCCTCAAAGAATTCCACCAGATTCGTAAGGCAAGACCTCCCTCTAACAAAGCCATGTTGCGTATCCCTAATCAGATCGCAACGCTCCAAATGCTCATACATCCTACCCCTAAGTATTTTTTCCATTAACTTCCCTACCACCGATGTCAAACTCACCGGTCTATAATTCCCAGGGTTATCCCTACTACCTTTTCTGAACAACGGGACCACATTTGCTACCCTCCAGTCTTCTGGGACCTCACCTGTGTCCAAAGAAGAGACAAAGATGTGCGCCAGAGGCCCAGCAATTTCATCTTTCGCCTCCCTAAGCAGCCTGGGATAAATACCATCAGGCCCCGGAGCTTTATCCGTCCTTACGCTACCTAAGAGCCCTAGCACTTCCTCTCTCGTAATAACTATATCCTGCAACTGAACCTCCGCTCCCTCCAAGAGACCGCACGATTCCGAACCCCTCTCCTTCGTGAATACCGACGCAAAGTATTCATTCAGGAGCTCCCCCATTCCCTCCGACTCAATACACAACTCTCCACTCTTGTCCCTAAGAGGACCAATTTTCCCTCTAACTACTAGTGGATAGTATTCCATCACATTCCTGATTTTTGCCTTATAGATCATTAACAGGTTTTGCAGAGTCAGGAGGTGAGCTGCTCACTGCAGAACCCCAGCCTCTGACCTGTTCTTGCAGCCATAATATTTATACAGCTAGTTCAGTCCAGTTTCTGGTCAAGGGTAACTCCTAAGATGCTGACAATGGGAGATTCTGTAATGATAATGCCATTGAATATCCTCCCTTGCAAGAGATGGTCATTGCCTGGCGCCAGTGTGGCACAAATTTCACTTGCCACTGATAAGCCGAAGGTTAAATGTAGTCTAGAACTTGCTGATTCAGTATCTGAGGAGTTGCAATCATCAGCAAACATTCCCACTACTGACCTTGAGGGATGATCATTGGTAAAACAGCTCAAAATGGCTGGACCCAAGACACTATCCAAAGGAACACCTGTAGTGATATCTTTGGGCCGAGAGAATTGAATTCCAACAAACACAACCATCTCACTTTGTGCTAACTATGTCACTAACAAGTAGAGTTCTTTCCAATTGATTTCAGTTTCGCTGGGCCTCTTGATGCCACATGGCCAAATACTGCCTTGAAGTCAAGGGCAGTCATTCTTACCTCACCTTGAGTTCATTTCTTTTGTTCATGTTTGGACCGTGACTATAATATGGTCTGCAGCTGAATGGCCATGGGGTGATGATGGAAGAGTCTGGGATATTAGCTGTCAGGTTGAATTCAGTGAGTGTGACAATGTCAGGCTGCTCCTTGATATGTCTGTGAAACAATTCTCCTAATTTTGGCACAAGTCCCCAGGTGTGAGGCAGACTTTGCAGGGTCAACTTGGCAGGGTATGCCATTGTTGTTCCAATGCCTAAGTCAATGCTGAGTGGTCCGTACAGTTATATTTCTTTTTGCCTATTCTCCAGCTGTTTGATATAACTGAGTGGTTTGCTATACCACTTCAGAAGACAGTCAAGAGTCAACCACATTGCTGTGGTTCTGGCATCACGTATTGACCAGAACAGCCAAGTACAACAATGTCCTTCAGTGATGGAAATATGTGAATCAGATCGATTTTTAAAACAATGCCTTAATTTCATGATCGTCACTATGTGCATACTAGCCTTTAGTGATTCATACACTAAGATGCCCAGATCCCTCTGGGGCTCAGATTATTGCAATCTCTGATCATTTAGATTATATGTTTATCTTTTATTTTTCCCACTCTCTCACATTAAATTCTATTTGCTGGGGCTTTGGCAACTCACTTAACCTTTGTAGCCTCTTTATGGCCTCTTCAGATCCTATGATCCTACCAACCTTTGTGTCATCAGCAAATTTAGCAACCATATCTTTGATCCCTTGATCCAAGTTATCTGAATAAATTGCAAAAACTTGAGCTCCCAGCTCTGATCCCTGTGATCTACCACTTGTTACATCTTGCCAACTCCATTTATGCCTCCCCTCTGCTTTTATGTTAGCCGGTCTTTCTTTTATCCATCTTAATATATTACCCACTACACCATGAGCTTTTGGGATGTTTACATTTGGGAACAAAAATTAGGTGGGGTTTAAACCAGTTGTTAATTAACTATTGTCCATTTTATACTACTATTGAAGACCAATTTCACAGAACAAAGAAGAACAATACAGCACAGGAACAGGCCCTTTGGCCTCCAAGCCTGTACCAATCATGTGTTCCTAACTAGACCATCCGTTTGTATCCCTCTATTCCCAGTCTGCTCATGTGGCTATATAGATAAGTCTTAAAATGATCCTAATGTGTCTACCTCAACTATCTTGCTTGGCAGTGCATTCCAGGCCCCACAACCCTCTGTGTAAAATACGTCCCCCACATATCTGTATTGAACCTTGTCCCCCTTACCTTGAACTTGTGACCCCTTGTGCTTGTCATTTCCAAATTGGGAAAAGACTTCCAACTGTTCACCCTATCTATGTCCTTCATAATTTTATAAACTTCTATCCTCAACCTCCATCTTTCCAGGGAGAACAACCCTAGTTTGCTCAGTCTCACCTCATAGCTAAGACCCTCCATACAAAGCAACATCCTGGTAAACCTTTTCTGCACTCTCTCCAAAGCTTCCATGTCCTTCTTGTAGTGTGGCGACCAGAACTGGGCACAGTATTCCAAATGTGGCCTAACCAACTTTCTATATAACTGCGACATCATATGCCAACTTTTATACTCTATGCTTCGTCCAATAAAAGTAAGCATGCCATGTGCTTTCTTTACCACCTTTTCCACCTGTGTTGCCACCTTGAACTTGCATACTCAGTTCCCTCTGTTGTGTTTATACTCCTGATGATTCTGCCATTTATTGTTTAGCTCCCCTCTGCATTAGATCTACCAAAATGCATCACTTCACATTTATCTGGATTAAATTCCATCTGCCATTTCTCCACCCAATTTTCCAGCCTATCTATATCCTGCTGTATTCTCTGACAATGTTCATCACTATCCGCAACTCCAGCAGTCTTTGTGTCGTCCGCAAACTTACTAACCAGACCAGTTACATTAACTTCCAAATCATTTATATATATCACAAACCGCAGAGGTCCCAGTATAGAGCCCTGCAGAACACCACTAATCACAGACTTCCAATCAGAAAAAGAACCCCTCCACAACTACGCTCTGTCTTCTGTGGCCAAGCCAGCTCTGTACCCATCTAGGTAGTTCACTTTTGATCCCGTGAGATTTAACCTTTTGCACCAGCCTGCCATGAGGGACCTTATCAAATGTTTTACTAAAATCCATGCAGACGACATCCACAGCCCATCCCTCGTCAATCAAAGAGAGATGTATTTTGTCTCTAACCCATACTTGAGCGTGCTCAATTCTGATACTGGGTCAGTACTGCTGTCTCACAGCGCCAGGGACCTGGGTTCAATTCCTGGCTTGGACCACTGTCTGTGCGGAGTCTGCACATTCGCCCCGTGTCTGTGTGGGTTTCCTCTGGGTGCTCTGGTTTCCTCCCACAGTGCAAAAGACATGTTGGTTAGGTGTATTGGCCATGATGCACCTAAATTCTCCCTCAGTGTACCCGAACAGGCACTGGAATATGGTGATTAGGGGATTTTCACATTAACTTCATTGCAGTGTTAATGTAAGCCTACTTGTTACACTAATAATAAACAAGATAATGAAATGTGAAACAGCAATGTCTTGTTTCAACATTGATAGATTCACCAAGATATTTAACAAGTATTTTGGATACAAAATGGGAGCAGAGTATCATGTTTTAAAAGTAATTTTTTAAAAAACTGCACAGTGGCTAATTTTATTTAAAATAAATAAAAGGTTTCAAAACAGTACTAAGGATTTACCAAGGCTCAATTAGAGCCAATTATTATGCTAACTACATGTCTATGTTGTTTCCGAAGGGGGATTGAAAACTAATTACATGACTAACAGAAAAAACTTTGCAGCATCTATGGCCTTTAATAAGTCTATATTATATAATAAAGCAAACCTATGTTAATTCCCCACTTGAATTTCTCTAATTATTTCTTCTTGGTAATTTTTCTTCTTAAATTTATTTATATTTTATTGTGGTAATTTATTTACTAACATCTTAACTTCTAAATCACTCCTGATATACATGCTCTCTTTTACACACTAGCTACTAATTCAATTTTTTTATCCAGGCTGCAGCAGTTTTGCATTGAAATGCAGGGAGTCAATGCTGTCGATTGATTCTTCTACCCTTGCTGCAAAATTATACAAAAACTCACCACATGTGATTGTAAAGTGTCTGTGAATTAGAGTAATCTAAGTGAAGCACATCACTTTTGTTACAGTTGTGTTTGGAACTGCTTGGTTCCCCTCGTTGCCCCAGTTATATTGCAGGGCACCTCAATGACCCAAGAGGCTCCAATGAATACAAATCACTGTGCATCCCTTCATTACTTCCATTGATTTGTCCCCCAAACACTGCACTTTTTAAAGATCTTTCTTTGTCCTTCCTGTTACCAGTGCATGAAAAAAAAGAAAAATACTGTATATAGATTGTCTATTTTTAAGTATTTATAAATACCCACACAAAAATAAGTTATGTTTAAATTGAGCTAGATTTTTCCAAGTTTATTGCCAGCAGCTGAGGATAAAGACTAATTACATGCAATTTATAGCAAAGAAATAAGCCATTCAGCCTAATGATCTATGCTGGTGTTTATATCTCATTTAACCCCATCTGTATATTTCTTTCTCCCTATGTGCTTACATAGGTTCCCCTTAAATGCATCTATCTTGTTAAATTCAACTACTCCATTTCTACATTCTCATCACTAAGAGTAAAGACATTTCTTTTGAATTTTAAAATGATAATCTTGATATTTACGGGCTGGTTTGAACTCCCCCGCCACCAAAAATATCTTCTTTACGTCCATTTTATCAGACCCCTTCATTATTTTAATGAGCTAAAAAACTCATAGCTTTGACAGACAAATGCCAGCTAGAGGGGAAAAGTGACAATGGAACAATAGGGGATCTGACAGTTGATACAGCAAGACTCTATTTCCAAAGAAATGGGACTCCAGAATAACAGATTAAATTTTAACTTTCAGATAGTGGACTGTCCATTCCTGTTTGTTTTGGAGGGGGCTAGATCAATCAGGACGAATAAGACTTCAGTTTCCATGCCACCAGCAGGCTGCTTATCCCCTGTGAGCCTCCCACTGTATCTTGCTGGCTCTCAGGAACCTCAGACTCTTCACCATTCTACAGGCCCAGGTGGTGAGAGTAGGCTCAGATCAGCCCCCTCAGTACTTTTGGGATATCAAGATAAGCTACAGTGACTGTGCAAAAAATGCACCCAAAAATATTTTTGCAACATTTCCAGCAGCAGTCCCTTGAAGAATGGATGGTCTGACTGCTCAATGCCAAGATAAATGAATGGAGCTCACCCCTACTCCTGAAAATTTAATTAGGGCCGTAGCTCTGTCATGGGACCCTGATTTACATTATCAAGAAGTCCATTGCCTTAAGTGAACGGGTCTCACACTTGTTAAGGAAAGGCATTTTAAAAAATGGCAGCTCTTGAAGCATCATCATAGGCATACCAACCATTGAGATTGTAACTGCCTATTAACATTAGTCAGGTGAAATTTGGTCCCAACATCACTTATAGTATGGTTTTTACACCAAATTACACATCTACAGTGTTGCCAATTTAACACAAAAGTCCAGTATACTGTGACTCCTCAAGGTTTATTGACACCCATAGTAGCAATCTGATGAGTGAATAGTCTTGTGTAGGCTTCAGTACAGCAGTTCAATCTGGCACAACATCCAGATTTCAATGTATGCTGGAATGTCAAAATTGATCTTGTGTTTTCAGATTTCTATGGGCAAGTCAGCATAGCAATATATATATCAAGTTATATATTGGTTGCCAATATTCATTAAAACTCAGACCCTCCACATTTGTGCAGGCATGTGTGTAATTTCTGACACAGCATGCACATGACTTATGACGCATTATGTTTGGTTGTACAAATACAGTGTTAATCAATGGGCTGACAATATGCAGCAAGTATAACCTGACAGTAAATTCTACGACTTAATGTTTCTCATTCATACTAGCCAGATGTGGCTGGTGCAATTTCAGAAATGTGTAAGAGCCTGGTTTGGTAAACTTAAAATGCGATATAAATTCAACAAAAAACTGTCCAACTCAATCTTTTACTGTATTATCCTCCTATCCCAGGTACAAGTTTGTTTATTCATTCAATGGATGTGCTGATTGTTGGTAAGGTCAGCATTTACTGCCCATCCTTATTTGATCCTGAGAGGATGGTGGTGAACATCTTCTTGCACCATTGTAATCTGTGTTATGTAGGGATACTCATATTGCTGTTGGGTAGGGAATACAAGTATTTTGATCCAAAAACAAAACAGAATGATGATATATTTCTAAGTAAAAATGGTGTATAGCTTGCAGGAGAATTTGCAGGTGGTGTCCTAATGTGCCTGCTGTCCTTATTCAGGCAGTAGATATTGGGGGTTTGGAAGGTGCTATTGAATTTGATTTGTAATCATTTGTATTTTAAGATAATCTTCTTTGGCTTCTGCAAGCAGATAGAAATCTTGACTCTGTATCTATCTTGTCTGCCAACTAAAATACAATCTGGGTGAAGAATCTCAGTTCAACCTCACAACCACTCCATTACCACGACTACTTTCTTCCTCTTCACAAGCTGCTCACCTCTTCTCGGTTGAAACACTAAAGCAGGAAATTTTCATTTCAAGGCTTAATTTTTCAAAGGCACGCATAATCAACCTCCCCGTCTCAACTTACAAAAGAAATGAAGAACAAATCTTTGCGTCCTTACTCGCATAAAGTCAGATACTCTTGTCATCACGCTCTTTGTACACAATGAACAAATTTCAAAATTTCAAATTCCTCTCTTTAAATTATCACAAAATTTCCCCACTCTACTTCAGTAATCTTTGCTTTTGTGTTCAAACATTCTTTGTTCTCCTAACATCAGGTTACTCTTTGTCCCTCATTTCTTCTGTTCACCACTAGCGCTAGCTCAGCCAACTCTGCAATCCTCTCTCTTGATGATGTCACTATCCCACCCCTTACCCTATTTTAAGCAGTATTTTCAATTGACATCACCTTGATCATGCTTCCATTCCCCTAATCCAACATTTTCCCTTCTGCTTGGAATTTAATGTTGTTCCTCTTAAATGTAAAGCATTTAGAAAAATCTCCTGTCTCCAAAAAGCATTACAGAAATAAAAGTTGTTGTCAAAAACATTATTCCAAATAGATAAATTCTGTTAGGAACAATCTAGTATTCAACAATCTAGTATTGGAAATTCTAATTTCTTACATTGTTTTTAAATCCCAGTCACCACAGGTTACAAAGATGGAATTGACTTTAGGATCCAGCAAACCTTCTTTTCTCATCCAGTCGTCAACCATCTGCAAAAAACAAAAAAGATTAATCAATGAACAAATAGAACTAAAGCAAGCTTATTTCCAATGCAAGACAGGAGATATGAAACTTTATTCAGCATTCTGATGCAATATTCTGGCTGTGCTTCTTTCAACAACTTTTGCATATTACATAAAATCTATAGCACAGTAATCAGTCATTTGATCCAAATGGTGACAGTGTTATACACCACATGAACTTCCTTTCACTCTAATTACCACTCTCCATACTGCCTTTCATAGTGCAGAAAGAGGCCATTCAGCTCATCAAGTCTACACTGACTTTCTGACAGAACATCTTACCCTGATCCCATCTCTGTAACCCCACATCTTTACCCCACTCATTCCCCTAAGCTAAACGTCTTGGGACACCATAGAGCAAAGCAGCATGGCCAATCCACCTAACCTACACATCTTTGGATGCGAGAAAAAAGTGAAGCACCCGGAGGAAACCCACAGAGACACAGGGAAAATGTGCAAACTTCACACAGTCATCCGAGGATGGAGCCAAACATAGGTTCCTGGTGCTATGAGGCAGCAGTGCTAACCAGTGTATTACTGTGCCGCCCATCATATCCTCCATTCCCTGCTCCCTCGTGTATGCATAAGCTTCTCCTGAAATATGCTAATGCTACTTTCTTCAGCTGCTCTGCATGACAATGTTCTCTACATTCACACAATTCTCTGTGTAAAAATGTTGAAGAATCGTAGTGTGATCAACTTTGTTGAAGGTTATGCAGAAATTTAGAAGGAAAAAGAGGCACATGGTGACAATGGTTAAAGTCATTGAAAATGTCATTTTGTACTTTAATTAATGTTGAAAGAATCTGTTTGTAAAGGCTGAAATGTGAAGTTGTGAGAAAGTTGGACACAGGTTTGGGAGGCAACAAAAGAGTCAAGAACTTTACAGAGGAAAGTAAGGTTGGAGTTGGAGCAGTAGCTCACAACAGAGGGGATGAGAGGGACTTTTAGGAAGACGTGATGATTGTGATTTTGAAAAAAAGTGGAGTAGTTGAGGAAAGAGAACTATTTACAACGTCAACGAGCATGGAAGCCAGGAAGGGAATTTTGGATGCCAGCAGTGTGGACAAGGGAGCAGAAGGATGGTCTTGTGGGCAATATCAGTTCAGAGAGGGTATTAGGGGAGTTAGAATGGAAAGCACAGTAAAATGTAGGTTCTGACTAGGACAGGGAAGAACATTGCTAGGAGTAATGGCTTGATGGCAGGGGGAAGGGAGATGCAAAAGAGACAGCTTAACAGATGTTCTAAATCTCACTGACAAAGAAGTCCTTAAGTTCACTGTACTTGTTGTTCCAAGTGGAGGCAGCAGGGTCAAGGGAGAGAAGTTTGAGGAACAGTTGGTAGTAGAAAGAAAAACTAGGGATTACTGTTATTGTGCGAAGCGATCTTGGAGTTGTGTGTGTTTTTCCACAAGACAACAAAACATGATCATGCTTGATGTGATCAAACCGGTATGGCAATGAATGGCTAAAGCAGTAATGGGCCAGATATGCTCACCCGTGTTCCTTGGCTTGAGGGAGGGAGCAAAGATGGGTGCCACAGAATGGGCCCCATCTTCCCTGTTGAAGATGCAGGGAATAGCTCACTATATACAATTTATATAGTTGAATGCTGCCAGCAGGTAAAATTAACATAAAAGTGGCTATATAATTGTTTCTCATGGCTAACACTGTTCCAATATTGCAAATTGAATATGACTTGAAGATGACAGTGTAATTGTCTGAATGTTTTCAGCCAGGCTTGATTCCTGGAACAGCAAAAACAAAGCCTGCTTTGCTAACTGTAAATGTTAGTTGCCAACAGGTTTGTGTTGCATAAGAACATAAGAAATAGGAGCAGGAGTAGGCCATCTGGCCCTTCGAGCCTGCCCCGCCATTCAATAAGATCATGGCTGATCTGTCGTGGCTCAGTTCCACATTCCCGCCCTCTCCCCATAACCCTTAATCCCCTCTCTTATCAAAAACCCATCAACCCGCTTCTTAAAAATATTTAGCGAGGCAGCCTCCACCACCTCAACGGGCAGAGAATTCCAGAGATTCACCACCCTTTGAGTGAAGAAGTTCCTCCTCAACTCCGTTCTAAACCGCCCCCCCTTTATCTTGAGGTTGTGCCCCCTAGTCCTACTGTCCTTTCTGAGCGGGAAGAGCCTCTCCACCTCTATCCTATCCATCCCATTCATCATCTTATACGTCTCAATGAGATCTCCCCTCATTCTTCTAAACTCTAACGAGTACAAGCCTAGTTTATTCAGCCTCTCCTCATAGCTCAACCCCCT
This sequence comes from Carcharhinus amblyrhynchos, assembly GCF_965287045.1. NCBI lineage: Eukaryota > Metazoa > Chordata > Chondrichthyes > Carcharhiniformes > Carcharhinidae > Carcharhinus > Carcharhinus amblyrhynchos. Next base: position 31,791,502 of record NC_137332.1, on the reverse strand, counting down.
CAACTCCAGCATCAGCCTAGTAAACCTCCTCTGCACTCCCTCCAAGGCCAAAATATCCTTGCGTAAGTATGGCGCCCAAAACTGCACACAGTACTCCAGCTGCGGTCTCACCAATGCCCTATACAGCCGCAGCAAGACCTCCCTACTTTTATATTCAATCCCCCTCGCTATGAAGGCCAGCATCCCATTTGCCTTCCTGACCACCTGCTGTACCTGCAAGCTGGGTTTTTGCGACTCATGCACAAGGACCCCGAGGTCCCTCTGCACTGTCGCCTGCTGCAGTTTTTCTCCACGTAAGTAATAATCCTTCCTACCATTATTCCTACCAAAGTGGACCACCTTGCACTTGCCAACATTAAATTCCATTTGCCATTTCCTGGCCCATTCGCCCAGCCTATCTAGATCCTTCTGCAGACTCTCCACACCCTCGGCACAATTTGCCATTCCACCAATCTTGGTGTCATCAGCAAATTTCGACACCATACACTCGGTTCCCTCCTCCAGATCATCTATATAAATGGTAAATAGCTGAGGCCCCAGCACCAACCCCTGAGGCACTCCACTAGTCACCAACCGCCAATCCGAATAGCACCCATTGACCCCCACTCTCTGCCTCCTATTTGACAACCAATCCTCTATCCACGCTAACACCCTACCCCCAACTCCATGTCCCCTGACCTTCTGCAATAACCTCTTGTGAGGTACTTTGTCAAACGCCTTCTGAAAATCAAGAAAGACCACATCCACCGGCTCTCCTCTATCCACTGCCCTAGACGCATCCTCATAGAACTCCAGTAAATTTGTCAGACACAACTTCCCCTTAACGAAACCGTGCTGCGTCTGCTCTATCAAGCAATTCCCCTCAAGATGCCTTGCTATTTCCTCCTTGATGACAGATTCTAACATTTTACCTACAACAGACGTTAAACTAGCCGGCCTATAATTCCCCGCCTTTTGCCTGGCACCCTTCTTAAACAACGGTGTAACATTAGCCGCTTTCCAATCTTCCGGCACTTCCCCGGAATCCAGCGACGTCTGGAAAATAAACAGTATGCAGTTGCAGTATGATATTCTCTGTTAAACTGCTATGTTTTTTCAACATGGTACTTAATCAGTTTCTCTAAAACAATGGCTATCATTTAAGAAATAAATGACTGTATGTGGACAAACTGAAAATTTTAAAGGCAATATTTGATATGATTTACAAATGTACCAAAACCCAACAGTTAGTCTACACATTCTAACCGAGCTCAATATAACAAAAACATCAAAAGTTCTCTTCTGAATTTAAATGCTAATTAATCAATAACTACATGGAAATGAGTAGTGTTACGGTTGTTTAGAGGCAGACAATAGCAGCCCAGCTATCCCTGTCTCTCATTCCCAACCAAGTAATCAGACAGAGATTCTGGAGTTTTAAATTGGCCTTTAGTCAAGCTATAGCAGGGATGTATGACTTTCACAAGGTGACATAGAGACTCCTTGAGTGATACATGGAATGAACAATTATACTTTTAGTTATCTTGCAAGCAACTTGCATTTATTAATCATAAGTATACATTTGTTTTGAAGTCACTGATATCCAACTATAGCTAGTAGTTCTAATTGTTTAATTTATGTCAGACGAAGATAGTTAACCAGTTACTGTCTCTAATGTTCAATTACTAATGAAATATGCCCTACACCATGGCTACACCATCCAAATAAGGTCACCTGCAGACCTTAGTTGTTATGGCTATTCTCTTTCTTGTTTATCAAAGTTCCCATGTTCTTGTCGCTTGTTTGTGCAGCCCATCTGTAACTGTGGGAACTGCACAGAAACAACTTCACAGCAGCTTTCCAGGGGAATTCTGCTGTACTCAATTCACAGGGGAACTCTACTGCATTCAATGATTGTAACCCCTTCAAATAATGTTAGCAGGACTACAAGATCATTGAATACAGTCCAATGCATTCATTTTCACTCACTCTGATAAGCCAATATTATAGGTACATTAGTGAGGACAAAACATAGTTCAAAATGAGGTCTTGTGCTAAGATATCATTTTATTCACCTGAAGGACTTGCCGTAATTTTGGTTTCCCATCCACCATGGACTGCACAATCCCTGTGAGCTATAGGTAGAAAATAAGAAATCCAGTTACAAACAGATGAAGTTAAAATAACATGGCTGATGATTGTGTGCATTTTGAGTTTTAGTAACATGTCAAAGCGATAAGTTTGACAAAGGACGATACAGAAACATAAAAAGGCAACCTCTGTTCTGAAGTATCACAAGGGATATCCAAATCAAAACTACTATGGTGATCTAAACTAGAGCAGAATGTCCAATCTACAGTTAAAAGTTTGTCTTAGATAAGCTCTGCTGGTCACACCTGTAAGCAATTGAACATCTATAGATACATAGATACTCTACAGTGCAGAAAGAGATCCTTCAGCCCATCAAGTCTACACTGACCACAATCCCACCCAGGCCCATACCCCTATATCCCTACGTATTTTTACCTGCTAATCCCTTTAACTTACACATCTCAGGACACTTAAGGGGCAATTTAGCATGGCTAATCAACCTAACCTGCACATCTTTGGACCATGGGAGGAAACCAGAGTACTCACAGGAAACCCGGAGGAATAATCTATATTCAAGATTAAGCACAAATCTACTTATATATCATATCTTGAGGGTGCACCAAAGGTAACCTTAGGCATCTGAACTACATTTGGAATCTTTCATATATGCTCTTAACCAAATCTGCCAAGTGCAAGTGGAAAACCTTTCGTGACACAGGCTAAATATAAATTGTTAAGCTGCTTTACTTATAGACAGCAAGTGAACGTAAAAAGTAATAGATGTAATAATATCTATTCAACTGGCTACAGAGAACAAGAAAAATTAAGTATATCATGCTGTTCCTATTAAGCAAGTATGCTTCACTAGGCCAGGTTTCTTCCCCTGACTGAGTTGCTTGACTGAATGCCTGGATCCCTCTGTTCTCCTCTCCACGCTCCCAACCAATAGACAGCTCACTCTATGACTCCTTCTCCTATCATTGATCTGTCAGCAATTGTTTCAGTAAAACCAAAATGTTATCAAAATTTGCAGTTCTACTGCCAACCTTATTAAGGCAAAATAAAATTGTATAGGATCATGAAATCACAAAGACTGGAGGATAAGAAGCATGAACCAGAAATTGCCATGACAATAATGCAGAGTTCACATTGCCCACCGTTATTAGTGAGCTGAAAAAATAGCAATTTGTGATGAGGAAGAGGTACACCATTCATTGTGAATGACCATAAATCACTGGATAATTTGCACTGCTCAACAATTAACCTCACAAAACAAAAACACGCCATCAACCTACCAATTAATGTAAAGAAATTGCAGAATTTGTGATGTAAATATGAAGGAATCTTCCTGCAGCTGGCATTTCACATTGTAAGGATTTTGATTTATGGTTCTGACATTCTACTCAACCTTGGAGGTACAGAAAGATGTCTCACTCCTGCAGGTAAATTTTCCTACAGGTTTTTACATTTTTAATTTTCTTTATATTATTTTCATTATCTCTCACTTAATCCAATCTTCTTTTCTATCCCTTCATTTTTCTTCCTGTAACTGATTTGACTCAAATTCACTCTATTTCCTTTGCCATTTTTCACTTGGTACCATTCTCTACCTTTGAGTTGCAATGCTTAAGGAAACAGACCATTAGACCTGATGTTCATGAGATTTCAAATATCCACACCTTCCTCAGTGCATATTTTCAAACAAAAATTCTCGGATCCAGAATGTCAGGAAAGAAATCCCATTCATGCTATTTGCCATGAGATGTGCCATACCAGCTATTCCTGGGTCAATGTTTCTAGCTAGCCATCTATTACACCAATTAAGGCTGCATCTTAATTGTTTAGTCAAATCATCTCTCCTTTTAATTGTAAAACAGCAATTGGAAGAAAATCTGAAGCCTCTGATGTTGGGGGAGGACATCAGAGGATTGGCCTGTAATGGGAGAAAGAAGAGGAAAAAGGCAAGAAATATAAACGAAATACATATTTTAAAAATTTTCATAATTTAATCTATCGATCAGATTTTAACCAATTGCAAACATCAGAATACTTAGATGAGAGAAAGCCATCAGATGCTCTTGTGGCAGAGTCTTGTTAAATAAAATTGGAATAAAGCAAATCTTTATACAAAATAGTTATTTGATAAATATTTTGAAACAGAAAAACAGTTTCCTACTAAAATAAGGCAGAAATCCCACATAAACAGCTCACTCTGATTTGGCCAAAGAAACTCACCAAATATCAATTTAACCAACCTGTAGGGTTGATAACTGCTAAGAGAAAACACTTGGTTTGTTAACTACCATTCTGACTTAAAGAAAATAAACATTATGTACTGATTAGAAGTAATTCAACAAATAACCTTACACTCCTGGAAGATTAGGTACTATCAAGTTTTCAGTGCTCAATTTATTTTGCCTTAGATTCATCAAAATTATTCAAAAACATTGAGAGTAGATTTGAAAACAGTCTTTCGATCCTAGAAGTGGGTTTCAAATTGAAGCAAATGTTCATGATTCTAGTTTGCTCTCTCTGCTAGCTGTTAACAACCTTAAAATAAATCTTTGTATAATATCAACCTTATTCTTGGTCAGCGTAAGTCTAGATTAGAAAACTATTCAACAGAGGTTACTAATTTGGGATATCACTCAAGACACCCATAAAACTGGCTGTTCTATAACAGCAACATCTTTGATTTTAAGGCAAGAACATCTTCCTTTCTCAACCACAGACCCAAAAAGTAAAGACAAAGAAACAGGTCACTCATCTCATTTGTTGCGTGTGCATGTAATTAGCTTGATGTATGTAACTAGCTGACATATTTGCCTAAATGATAACTGCTCTTCAAAAAAAGTTGATTACGAACTGCTGTTGAGATATTGCAAAGACTTAATAAGACACTGTGTAAGCGCAAGTTATTTTCTGTAGTTGATCAAAGTGGAGAAAGAGAAAAGAATTTCCAATCCCCAATGTAAAAATAACTCAAAACTGAAGACTATAAAAACTATAAAATTATACCAAGATGAATGAACTGCACAAATACAAGTAATTGCAGACTACTTATCATCTTTGTTCATTTGATATTGATCTGATCAAGTTCAGTTTCCTCAGCCAATTCAAGAATGATACCTTAAAATGCACTGCTTTACAGAATGTTGACATATTAGCAGCTGTTCACATCTTTTACTCCATGGTCACATGGTTTTAATCACTGTGACATCACAAAATAGGTGAAATGAGAATACTTGAGAAGTAAACACTGAATGGTTACAACATTTAAAACAGCAATGCAAGTTCTGTATTTTCAGTAGGCATACAAATCAAAATTTCTCATAAACAAATAGTTCTACTATTATGTTTAGTATAAATAGATGTTTTTAAACCTACACACTTTTTTTAAGAATAATTTTAATTAGTTGAGTAGAAGAAGTTCATCTTCTGGGAAACTAATACAGTTTTTATGAAAACATATGTACTATATTTTTAAGATTCAATATTATTCAATTTGGTGCATCACAACAAAACGATAAAAGTACTTCCTTTAAGTGGGGATGTGGCAGTCAAAAATGATATCAAAACTTGTTCATGCTTGGGTAATTTTTTTTAAACTTGCTACAATATAAGTGAGATGTTAGATATTAAAAACAGCATCAAGCAAGAGGGAAAATTGAAAAGAATATAACTAGAAAAATGAGACTCAAAGGCTGCTTTGTTTCAAACTATGAGCTGAACAATGATATTGCAATTTGATTGATGGGTGTTCAGATACATCCAGTGTTGCGAATGCTCTTCAGAATGTGGTGGAAGATCAGTCAGGCAGGAAAGTGGACTTCTACCAAAGCGTGGAGGTTCTTCAACGTGAAGTGTAAAGGCAGTTAAATTCTGGCAGAATCTTCCCTCCAGAACAATGCTGAAATCCATCACTTTGAAGCCAATTAGGAATGTCATGGCAGTATGATAATGATTTTAGAAAAAAAAACAGACATATAATATTGTAGGATACAAATAAAACTGCCTTAACATTGGGAAATATAATCTTTGTCCAAATAAGCATTCTGTCTTGGTATTTTTAGCCCTCATGATTATGACAACAGGGAAAACGGTTTTACATATCTAGATAAATTGCTGTATCATGTGGTGAAACATTTACACTGACTTGTTCATCACAAACACTATTATCCAGGCACTTATCTCATTTTTGTAACTTAAATGTAAATTTCCAGTAGTTACCGCAAAATGCATTGAGACAACGTTCTCCCATTCCCAGAATAATATTCCTTCTTGCAGGCAAGCTTTGTACCAAGAAACTAGGGAGCAATTAGGGAATAGAATTCTTCCACTTTGAGACGAACACAGGAAATCTCCGACCTCGCCTGTGGCTGGGATTCTCCAGTCCCGCTTGTAGGGACTGAAGTTTTGGCTGAGTGCCAAATTTCCTGTTCTCACTGCCAGCAGTGGCAGGGCGAACATCACTGGAAAATCCCACCCCAAGTGCCATGGCTGGGACAGGCAGATGGAGGATTTCCTGCTGAGGGGGCTGTCAGGAAAACATGCCAAATCTTCCAGCCTCAATCTCATTAATAATGCACTTTGGTGTTTTACACCATATCCAGTGGCAGAGCAGTCCTGGATGGCACATAGTCTGTTGCCATGTCCAGGTGCCATATTGAAAAGGCATCCAACATCACTGACCCACTATTGAAGAAAGGAAATGGACCATCTGAAAATGAACACTCTTGAGGCTGGAAGGTGGACCCTCTCCAGTGCAAAGAATATGGAAGGTTCACCTGCAGATACACCATTGACCCACTGTGGTGTGGTGTTCCAGGATACAGAGTTGTGGGCAGCCTCCATTCTGAACTCCAGAGGCAGCCCCAGGCATTGTTCAGATGAATCCCAACATCTGCACCTCACTCTTTTCCAAATCTGTTTCATGTTGGTATGCTTTCCCCACTGGCATTGTGGAGAATCTGGTGTGTGTGTGTGTGTGTGTGTGTGTGTGTGTGTGGTGGGGGCGGCGACGCCTGAATGTGAATGAGGTCAGGCCAGCCTCCAGCACTAGCAGATTTTACGACTGGTAGGCACCAACTGACGATCCCACTTAAATGTGCAACCGATTTCTGGCATCCCACCATTTTATTCCCCAATCGTAGCACTGAACCCACCAGTGGAGGCTTGGGAGAATTCCACCCATCATGTTAACCATTAGATTTGCAACCCCAATTTTGATGCAGATGCATTTTGAAAAGCACCATGGCACTTTACACAACTGCAATTAGACAAAATGAAAACTGAATCAAAGGAAAGAATTCTCCCATTTTGAGATCAAGTACGTGGCAGGTACAGGAGTGTGGAGTGTTTTCTGCTGTGGAGTCTGAAAAATATGAAATATTCCGGCCCCCACCTCACTAATTATGAGCCTAGGTGTTCTGCGCCATGTTCATTGGTGGGGTGGGGGAGGTGCAGGCGGCAGGTTTTTAATCATGCATAGTCCGCCATCGTGTCTAGGTGCCATATTGTCCAACATCACTGAACCTCTTTTGAAGAAAGAAGATAGGTCTACTGAGAATGAAGGTAAATCTCCAGGAACATTCTGAGGTTGGAAGATGGACCACCTCCAGGACACCTAATCTGGAAGGTCCATGTACAGCTGCACCCTGATCCATAGCTGTGTTACTGCAGAGTCATGGACAGCCTCCACCTTGAACTCCAGGCATTATTCAGACAAATCCCGAAATCTGAAAGCCACATTGCTCCAACTATGTTTCACACTGGTGTGTTTTCCCAGAGTCATCCTGGAGAATTTGACATGGACGGTGGGGGAGGAGGGGGTGGGTGGCAGGCTTTCATCTACATCCATTAGTGGGATGCAAATGAGATTCATGCCAGCCTCTGGCACATTTCCGACCCACTATGGTGGGCACCAGTGGAAGATCCCATTGAAAATCCACACTGGTGTGAAATCGACTTCCGGACCTTCCACCATTTTCGCCACTGCCACCTGCCATTGAATTCACCAGCTTACGCTTGGAAGAATTCTTCTCAAAGACACTTAAAAAGGGAAACTAAAAGTTTTGTCAAAAGAATGAGTTTTAAAAAATGGAGTGGTTTAGGAAATTCCAGAGCATAGGGCAGGGATGGTTCAAGGCATGGCCATCAATCCTGGGTCAATAGTAAAGAGTTTTGATAGGGAAAGAAATGCATAAGAGGTTGGTCAGCAGGTGCAAAGTACTCGGGTCCAAAGACCTGGAAGAGGTTGTGGAGATATATTATGGCAAGAGCTTAAAAGGTATTTAAGCATAAAAATGAGAAACTGAGAAACTGAGAACCAACGTTGGTCAGCAAGGAGCAATCTGTGACAGAGATATCCAGTCACCAATCCAAAAAATCCTTCATACAGTTTATATTGCTTGCTGAAATCGATAAGGAAAACAGTAAAACAAAACAGTACAGGAATCTTTTCTTTGATTTCCATATACGAGTTCTGACAATTAATTCATGGAAAATGAATTGAAACTATTGTAATGCTGCACACTACTGAGAAAGAAGGAGTAAACTTAGAAACAGTTCATTGGCATTTAAATTCAAATTTATTCAGTAGCAAAAGCATCACCTAGAGACAAATTGCTACTGATCTCCCAAAAGTAATTAAAAATAGTTAAAAGCTAATCTCAGGTAAATGTGTATTTTGAAGTCTATTTTTATCGTGCAAAAATAAAGATACAGGTGAACTAATATTAGGTACTAGATATTGAAAGAGGGTACACAAAATTTAAAAGTTTAAATCTAATCTAATTCATCTGTTCACAAGCTAGTAATCTGAAACCAACATCTTATTTAGAATATTAAATATGAGCAAAGCCAATGCATAATTCAGCTACTATAAGCAATAGATTTTTATATTAAAAAAATACTCCTTTTTCAAAAAGCTGGTAGTAGCAAATTTCATCTTTTGCCACTTTCAACTTTACAAGTTTTAAAGGTAGACTGTAATGCCCAAAAATACAGCGACTGTCAGGTCTTGAAGGGAATAATTCATTTGTATAGTGCTTCATTATGTTATTAAGATATTTCAAAGAACTTCAAATAATGGTTTGCTTTCTGGAATTCTGGAGAAATGCATGAGCAAATCCATTCTGCATGCCTCAGGTACAGTACAAGGCCAAAGTAGTTTTTAAAGGGACGTATTGATATTGTTAGTCTTGTGTACATCTCGTACAATGATTTTCAATTAAAACAAACAAAGGCAAACATTTCAAAATATTATTTAATCTGCAGAAAGCAATCGGTTGATAGCAGTCAAGTTATTTGACTATGATTTTCATCTTTCCTTTTTTCGTCTTTTTTCTGAGAGTAAACAAAAATTGTGAATGCTTAAAATACAAAATAAAGGACTGCCAATTTTCAACTTTTCAGATTAAAACTGGCTTCAGAAGTGAAGAAAAAGTATGTTGATGACCTTTGTTGTCCTCGGCCGACTTTTTAATATGCTATGATGTACCATGTACAAAATATGCTGGAAATAACCATAGTACCGAAACAGCATCTCAAATACCAAAGTAATTGTACTTAAATTATTTTGACACCTAATCAGTAATATTTGGCTCCATAGTTTTGCTAGTGCCATTCAGCAAGAAGGAATTCCTCCACTAGTACAAAGGAAAGGGATTGTAAAATACTTTCAGGTTAGCTGCTGATTGATTTCTACTAGCTCTGTCTGAGTTTGCAGAAGTGTTGAGAGTTTTCAGTTCCTTTTTAAAATTGATGAAATCGTCAGGGAGCGGTGTCGCACATGGTAAAATCATTGTTTCTGACTTCAAGGGTTTTGGTGAGGCCACTTGCTCCTATCGATAGGTGCTGTGGTTATCATCTCTCTTGGCTTGCAACATGTCAGGGGAAATGAACAGAGGAAGACCAGCTACTCAAAAGAGGGAGGAGGAGGAGGAAAGGGAGTAGGGCCCTTAGCAGGATGCCTTATCCACCAGAGCTTCAAGGTGAATTTCTCTCATCTCAAATTAAGCTAGGGAAAATGTGTGCAATGTCTCTGCTTCACAAAGGAAGTGCTCATGGAAATTTGTCAAGTCTTACAAGCAGACCTGCAGCCTCAGAGTGGGCTGAGGATGGTGCTTCAATTGCCTGAACACTTCTTCATGCAGGCTGGAGTAGTGAGATCTCGAACGTCTTCCAGTTAGCCATCCACTGTTAGGTAAGTTGTGTTTTTTTATTCATTCATGGGATGTGGACATCACTGGCTGGACCAGCATTTATTGCTCATCCCTAAGGGCATTTAAGAGTCAACCATGTTGACATTCTTCATGCAAGGAGAGTATATTCTGTTGTCTCTGGCTAGAAAGGAGCAGTTGGAACATACATATGGCTTTGCCAGAATATTATCCTTGATGCTGGGCATTATTGGCTGCACATACATGGCTTTGCAGGCACTGCATCTGTAACCGTAAAGAGCTCTAAATCCCTGAACATGTAGTTGATGTGCAATGAAACCATGCTTTGCACATCGTGCAGGTGCTTGCTAAGTATCCTGGCAGCAGTCACAATGGCCTTGATTTTATGCCCGAATTCACTGAGTGCAGAAAAGGCAATGTGTGCGCAAAACATTCATCTCACCAGCGAGATCTCATTTTCCCCACCCCTCACTGGTGACGTAACAAGGATCCATCCAGAAAGGTCGGGAGCATCATTCCAATAAATTAACATCTCATTAAAGCTTGCTATGCAGAACACAGCCCTTGCCAGGTGTATGACAAGCAGTTGAGGAGGAGGAGAAAGGAGGCAACCAACATATCTCCTTCCCGGTGGGCTGTCTGTACTTGCCTGTTCTGAGGAAGCAACAATGAACACAACTCGAATTCCCCAATCAACAACAGTCTCACACTTGCCTTTCCTCTGTCACTGACTATCACATGTGCTCTTCAACATAACGCTGAAATAAAAGGCACCAAAAGACAACCACTTCAAACCAACTTGATCATACAAAACATCCAGCATTCTACAAAAAGAAAATCAATGAATTACCTGTGTGTATTCTATTAGTGTGTTTTTCAGACACCTTTGCCTGGTCGAGAGCTCCTATGCAGTTCTGCCCTGGTGGTTCCAATATGGAAAGCGGAAGGTTGCTGTCATTCAGTGAGGGAAGACTTAAAGTGGAAACCTTCAAGCAGCTCTAAGCCTAGATGATGCAGCTTTGAACTACCCCTTGGCTGCTTGTACAGCAGTCTGGTTGACTGGTATTGGCAGCGGTGCTGGCAGAGTAGCAGTGGAGGGAAGTTGAAAGAGGACTGTAAGTTTCTTCTCCAGAAAGCCACTGTCACTCCTCCAGGATGGTACCTCAGTAATCCAGTAGTCTGTTGGAGCAGTGCTCTTTGTGCACTGGCAGCTGTAGCCATAATTGCAGCAATCTGATCTTCACATGGCAGCAAGCTGCACTTACGTACAAACAGAGATTGCATAATTTTAGCATCCACTCCAGCACTGGAGATACTGGGTGGCTCCTGCTTGTAATACAATGGAAACTGAGGCATTGGGCGTCAGATGATCCATTGTAGTTAGGCCTGCAAGTGCTCTCATGAAGCTGCTCACCACTTACACACTGGAAAGCATGGGAACCAACCTCTTTTCAAAATTCTGTGTCAAGTTGGTGACAAATTCCTCTATGCTTCTCTACTGTGACAGCAGGTTTTGTGATAGGCCTGCCATTATACCAAGCATTTCAATGCGAAAGCCAATCGGCCTTTTTCTGTACAGAAATTCTTTGAAATCCTCATCCAAATCCCCTATAGCAGAATTCACCTTTCACAGAGCTAACAAAAGTGCTACTCTTTTCCTCTGCCCAAAGTTACAGGCCACTCATGCCTAGTGCTCATCACCTATACAGCGCAGACCAAAATGGATGACCTCACGTTTACCAACATTGTACTCCATCTGCCAGACTCTCACCCACTCACTTAGATTATCTATATCCTTTTGCAGACTTTCAGTGTCCTCTGCATGCTTTGCTGTGCTACCCATCTTAGTGTCATCTGCAAATTTTGACATACTACACTTGGTCCCCAACTCCAAATCATCTGTGTAAATTGTAAACAATTGCGTTCCCAACACTGATCCCTGAGGCACGCCACTAGTCACTGATTGCCAACCAGAAAAACATCCATTTACTCCCACTCTTTGCTTTCTGTTAGTTAACCAATCCTCTATCCATGCTAATACATTACCCTCTACGGCATGTGGTGCCAGTATCTGAGCTGATAGCTATAAGATCAAATCACAATATTCCTTCATTGTCTTGCTCCTGCACTCTCATCCATGGGGTGAGAGTATTCAGCAGGTACTGTCACCTTAAGTTGTGGCTCAGCTTGCTCTACAAAGAGGTATGGCATAATGTGTTTGGGTGATATAGCTGTCATGCTTGAAAAGCTGGCATTGTGTGTAAGCTGACAGATGTGAGTGTGAGCATGTGAGGTAAGGTGAGGCCATGAATGGTAAGTATTAGTTCTGCTTGAGAACTAATGTTGGCACATCATTGAAGGGTTAAGTGGTGAATGAACTGATGTGTGAGGCTTGTAATGGTTCCTTTATAAGGATACGGGGTTTGAAGTTTTAACCATTGAGCTTAATCATTTGTGTGAAATAATTAAATTTATTTTCGCAGTGCAGTCAGGATCTCGGGACTCCATTGTTAACATTGTGTATCTGGATTTCCAGAAGGCATTTGACAAGGTGCCACACCAAACACTGCTACATAAAATAAAGGTGCATGGTGTTACGGGTAATGTATTAGCATGGATAGAGGATTGGTTAACTAACAGAAAGCAAAGAGTGGGGGTAAATGGATGTTTTTCTGGTTGGCGATCAGTGACTAGTGGCGTGCCTCAGGGATCAGTGTTGGGAACGCAGTTGTTTACAATTTACACAGATGGTTTGGAGTTGGGGACCAAGTGTAGTATGTCAAAATTTGCAGATGACACTAAGATGGGTAACACAGCAAAGCGTGCAGAGGACGCTGAAAGTCTGCAAAGGGATATAGATAATCTAAGTGAGTGGGCGAGAGTCTGGCAGATGAAGTACAATGTTGGTAAACGTGAGGTCATCCATTTTGGTAGGAATAACAGCAAAATGGACTATTATTTAAATGGTAAAAAATTGCAGCATGCTGCCATGCAGAGGGACCTGGGTGTCCTTGTGCAGGAATCTCAAGGAATTGGTTTGCAGGTGCAACAGATAATTAGGAAAGCAAATGGAATTTTGTCTTTTGTTGCTAGAGGGATTAAGTTTAAAAATAGCGAGATTATGTTGCAGCTGTATAATGTGCTGGTGAGGCCATTTCCTACTTGAGAAAGGATATACTGGCACTGCAAGGGGTGCAGAGGAGATTCACTAGGTTGATTCCAGAGTCGAGAAGGTTGGTTTATGAGGAGAGACCGAGTAGATTGCAGCATAAAATTGGAACTCATTGGAATTCAGAAGAATGAGGGGAGATCTTAAAGAAACATATAAGATTATGAAGGGAATAGATAAGATAGAAGCAGGGAAGTTGTTTCCACTGGCAGGTGAAACTAGAACTAGTGGGTATAGCCTCAAAATAAGGGGATGCAGATCTAGGACTAAGTTGAGGAGGAACTTCTTCACACAAAGGGTTGTGAATCTGTGGAATTCCCTGCAGTTGAGGCTACCTCATTGAATGTTTTTAAGGCAAGGGTAGATACATTTTTGAACAGTGAAAGAATTAAGGGTTATGGTGAGCGGGTGGGTAGGTGGAGCTGAATCCACGAAAAGATCAGCCATGACCTTACTGAGTGAGAGAGCAGCCTCAAGGGGCCAGACAGCCTACCCCTGCTCCTTGTTCTTATGTTCATTAATAAAAATAGATCTGCACTCACTGCATTTTCAATGTTGATTTTGAGGGAACCCCTGACCTCTTTCCTCTTGTCCACTTTCTGCACCAAGATTTTCAGTGCTGCATCAGAATCATTCCTGATGCACCATTTTCAATCTTCTTCCTGCTGTGAGACTTTTTCCACAAACAGTTCTGGCACCTGCTGCAACCAAAATGCATCTTTACTTTAAGAGGTGCTGGTTGGCTTTAAGTTGTATAGGCCAGTTTTAAGCGATGCTAGCCTCACACAAACATGGGTCCACTGCTGTGGTATGCAGCCAGTCAGCAGTGTGTGTACTGCTAAGCTGCATGCTACCATTATTTAAATTAGGAGGCGACATGAAATTTGTGTACTGCCGACATTCTAATGTTTGGGCACGGGTTCATTCAACCTTCTAGCAGTATTATCGAGTGATACTGAAATTTTCTCCTCGTAAGTCCTATTCTAGATATACAAGTGATTCTTATCAAAAGAAACAGATGTAGGCAATAACATCTGAAGATAGTTTCTGTTTGATTCTGCTGCTTTTATGCTCAGATTTTGGTACCATATTACAAATTGGAGAATTATAGTTAAAACCATTTATGCTACACAATCTTTTATGCTGGTGAAGAGTGAATTTGCCAGCATGAAACCTCACCAATTCCGATTGTGCCCGAAGTGGAAACATTATCTCAATGTTTACATGTAACCTTCTAAAAGCTAGCTACCAGTTTCTGGCGTTCAGAGGAGGGTTTGTATTCCAGTTTACAAATGGATGTCAAATGGAAAAGAAGTGATAAATCATAAAGATTGCGGGATGCAGCAATTTACTGCATCTCTAGTTAACCCCTTTGGAGGTCACTGTATCAATTCTCCCACATAATTATTTATCAACTAAACGACAGCCTCCAGAGGGGTGATGTTCAATTGATTCACACAAATCAACTGGTCAAACAGTTAAAACAAAAGCCCTACAAGGTGAACTAAACTTATTTTATTCCAAAACCAAGGGTCACTGTAGCAATTAACACATCACCATCAGAGATCACTAAACCAACATCTAAGATCATTTACATTATCTCAGCAAACAGCCCGAACATATGTGGTACTCCCAAGCAGTTCCTCAGTAATAACTTTGCATTTTGAACCTTTCACTTAAAGCAAAATGTGAAACAGTGTTCTCCTCCTCCACCTCAAAGTAAATTGTACAAAGTCAACATCTATTAAATATGGTATTGAGTGTTGGTCAGACAAATACAATATATTGAAAGAATGTTAATAGAAAATATTTCCAGATGACATTTTTACACTAACACAGGTAGATTGTATGAAAAGTACAAGGATACTGGTTATTTTATTAAATCCTTACCTCTGTACAAAAAGGCGTAAGCTCTGAATGCACAACTGGTTGAACGTATGTATGAAACTCAGATTCAATTTCCAGTGTCCTGCCATGTAGTTTTAGAATTGGGAATTCTATTATTTCCTAGGGATGTGGTGCAGGGGTGGAAGAAATGAGAAATATGGCAAACACAAAAGTTAATTTCTTCTCTCTGGGATATCTGCATAAAACTGAAAAGTTGTTAGATTCATGTTTCAAGATCTTAAATTGATAAATACATGATTATTACAAGCATTTTAAACAACTAATCCCTTTTTTAAAATGCTAATGCCTAATTAGATTTAGATTTTTATTTTAAACAGTTATATGGCAAATCAGAAATTTTATGACAAGCATGGATTCATAACATTTTCAAGTATTCCATATTACAAAGTGCTGCCCTTAATAAATATTTGTTCTCAGGTGGGGGATTCTGGTGAGGCTAGATTTAACGTCCAACACTAAATGCCCTGAAGAGGTAATGTTGAGACTTCTCCACAAGTTGTTGGGTAACCAGCAATAGAAGGGAACCTTAAAAAAAGAAAAAGAATGTTAAAAAAAGACAATGTTGGAAATACTCAATAGATCTTGCAGAACCTCTGGAGAAAGAAACAGAGTTAACATATCAAGTCTTTGCACATGCTTGGTGATTGCAGATTGATCCTTAAAGAGGCAGAGTATGGGTGACATGCCCCAGGAAATCAAAGGAGCAGAGAATCAGGGAATCCGGGGAGCAGGTCGGGAGAAGGTCGGGGTCAGCTGAGTAAGCAGGGTTTGCTGCTCCAGAACCTTTTTGGGAGCTGGCTGTAGCCATCGTTTGCAAGCTTTTGTTTGGATTTTGCCTATAAATAAATGTTACTGCTTTCTCCTTAACTGGTGAACAAGAAATATTACTTCAGCGATGAAGAAAAAAGCGAATCTTGAACTGAGAGTATACAATTTCTGTTGGAGTGAATTTGAGACAAAGAAGTGGAATTACAAAAATGCCACTCTTTGGATGAATAGATCCTTTTGATGCCTCTGGAGAGGAATGGATGCAAATCATAGAGCCTTCGAACTATTACTTTCAGACCAATGAAACAGAGGAGGAGGTGAAGAAAAAGGCAATCTTCCAGACTGTGTGTGGAAGTCAGGCTTACAATTTGATTTGCAGTCTCACAACCTCAAGAGCCCCAACTCCAAGTAATTCACTGAATTGATAAATTCAAATTTCCATCCAAAACCATTAACTGTATTGCAGAGATTTAAGTTTAACTCAAGAGGAAGAGCCCAAGGGGAAACTATTGCAACTTATATCATCAGCAAATATCATAGCGCTGCGGCTTTGGAGCCACTTTAGCTAATACGCTGTGGGACAGATTAGTCTGCAGTAATGAGGCTATTCAATGGAACTTACTAATAGAGGCTGATATAAATTTTAAGTGAGTAGTAGAGATAGCACTGGCAATGAAGAGCACTAAAAAGGCGCATAAAAGTTATGAAATGTGCAAAATAGTGTCATTCACCAGAAGGGGCAGGAATCCGCAGTGAGCAGTGGTGCCAAAAATGAAGATTTAGTAGCGAAGCAGGAAATGAATTCAGCCACAGAAAAAACAAGATGATTTAGAAGAGAAAATCAATTGGCAAAGATTGAAGCAGCATGTTACACGTGTGGGGGTAACCACTTGCAGGCGTAAAGAGGCTGAACGTTTCGTTTTTGTCACAGGAAAAGCCATGTAAGGTATTGTGCAAAAGCAAGTCAGATCTACCAGTAGCTGATTAAGTAGAGCACGACAAGTATATATAGTGGATTTTATGGCCTTATTCTTCCTGAAATCGTAAAACCCTGCCCTAGGTCAACAGAACATTTGATGGTCCGCCTCCTCGCCTGCTCTGATTTCTTTGATGGGCAGCATGGTAAAATTCTGTCATAATGTGGAAGAAGCTAGTACCAATGATTTAGATGTCCATTCCCTGTTTGTTCATTTCCTGAGGCTGTCTTGATAAACATACACAAAGGTTTGTTCCAGTATACGTTCCTGCCCTTTGTTAGCATGTGTTATTTTCCAGGGGACAATGGAAAGTCTGTTTCAAGGGCTGCCACAAATTACAGTATATCTTGATAATGTTCTTATAACTGGATCAACAGAAGTCGAGCACTTAACTAACTTGGAGGAGGTGCAAAAGAGATTTCAAGAGGCTGCCGTTTGCCTCAAGAAAGGGAAATGTACTTTTCAAGCCACCAAGGTAGCCTATCTGGGTACTGTGTAGGTGCACAAGGATTACACCCCGTGGAAGAAAGGGTCAAGGCCATAAATGTGGCACCCACCCCCAAAAACACATCTGATCTCAAATCATTCTCAGGTATAGTGATTTACTATGGGTGTCTTTTTTTAAATCAATCTTGCCAAAGTTATCAGTCCCCTTGTATACACTGCTAATGCACCACTGTTGGTTTTGGAAAACATCCCAGAAAGAAGCTGTTAACAGAGTAAAATAATTGCTGCATTCTTCAAACTCGTCAATGCATTCTGACCCAAGATATTGGTGTTAACCTGTGATGCCTCTCCAAATGGCATTGGCACAGTGTTGTCCCATAAGATGGATGATGGATCTGAAGGGCCACGAGGGTACATTTTGAAAACCCTCTCAGAAGCTGAAAAGGGCTACTCACAGATCAGGAAAGAAGGATTATCAATAGTTTTGATGTCAACAAAAATTTGTAGGATAGCATTTTATTGTTGTTTCTGTTCACAAAATGCTTTTGGGTCTTTTTAAGGAAAACAAGGTTATTCTGCCAAATGCATTGGCAAGAATTCAACATTGGGTGTTAATCTTTTCTGCTTACGACTATACCTTCAAGAACCGCCTGGAACACACAGCAAATGCAACTACACTTGTTGACTACCTTTGCAAGAGACTGTTGCACCTCCTCAGTACTGCTGGAAATTGTCATGACGTTGAATCTCTTGGACACATTGTCAGTCTCAGTGAAACAGATCAAGTAGTGGATCAGTTGGTATCCACTGCTGTCCAAAGTGAGGAATAGGATACTATTGGGTTTGGCTAATAAGCCAGTTTCTGAAAAGATTAGCAATATTTTATACAACAAGATGACTTGAATTGCAAAGATGGCATCATTGCCCTGGGGAGCCATAGTCGCCCCTGTACTAGGAAGAGATTGCTCCTAGCCGAATTACACAGTGCCCATCCAGGAGTATCTAAGATGAAGATGCTTGCCAGGAGCTATGTCTGGTAGCCTGGCACTGATGCAACATTGAGAGCCTATTCAAGCACTATAAACAGTGCCAATCACACCCAAGGTTGCCTGCTGCAGCCCACTGCACCCACGGGAGTGACCTGGTCAGTTGTGGTATGAATCCACATTGATTATGTTGGTCCATGCATGGGCATAATGTTTTTGTTCCCTGTTGATGCACATTCTAAGTGGATAGAAGTGTTTGAGGTGCGGTCTCTGATATTGCATGCTACAGTTGAGAAATTACACCAATGTTTTTACACCCACAGAATACCTGAAGTCATAGGCCGGAATTTTATTGCCCAGCCGCCACAGGAGTCGGAGCAGGTGAGGGCCGACCATGGAAAGGTCCGTTGATCTCAGACGGGATGTTATAGTTTCAGGATGCGCGAGGCCATAAAATCCCGCTGATGGTGTCTGATAATGGAACAGCCTTCACGAGTGCTGTGTTTCACTTCACCATCCTCAATGGTATCAAACACATTAGGACTGAGTCTTACCACCCAGCACTCAAAAGATTTGCTGAATGAGCTGTCCAAAGTCTGACCTTTAAAAGCTGTCAGGAGGTACCTTGGAGACTAGAATCTCACAATTAATTCTGGGCTATAGGACCAGTTTGCATACAACAACAGGAATCCTGCCACCAGAGTTGTTAATGAATCATTGTCTCAGAACTGACTGAGCCTCATGTTTCCAAATTTTCTGGGAAGGTAAAAAGCCAGCCAAAGCAGTCAGTAAACAAACTATGATTGACATAAGTCAACACGGTCTTTTCAGTGGCTGAAGCTATGTAGGTGTTGAATTTCTGGAAGTGGAGTAAGTTGGGTCCCTGGAGTCGCTGTATCCAAAACAGGACCACATGTCTTATCAAGTGTACGCTGAAGGAACAATCTCCATTTGAGGCAGCAAGAGTTTCCCCAGCAACCAGTACTGCCATCAGGACCTATATCGCCATCTGGGAATGTTGTCGACTAGCAAAACAGCGAGGTACCAGGCCATCCTGTTACAAGTGAAACTGACGTCCCCATGGAAGCAGGTGGAACTGAAATGCCTGTGTCTGAAGAGACATCTGCAATTGGTGTTTCAGCTGAGAGCGCTCCAGTGGAAGCATCCCAGTTAAAGGTGTTACGCCGGGCCACTAGGAATCAGAAACCACCCTAAAGACTTAATTTATAATGGACTGGATTCACGTACTAAATGTTTCATTACCTGACAATGTGTAAATTGAGTATTGACATTTGTATAAATGGAATTAGAGTGGGAGAAATGTTGTGATTGTACCTTTAAGGAACAATTTGCACAGTAAGGGTCACATGATTGAGGAACCCAGAGGGGAGCAAAGTGAGGAATCACGTGGTAAACAGGGCCAGCTTTTCCAGAACCTTTTCAGGAGCTGGCTACAGTCTTAATCTGTAAATAAACATGTTGGGTGAGATTCTCCAGCCTCCCAGCCACATGTTTCCCGCCAGCAGGAGGTGGGAATTCTTACTGACGTCACCCCACACTGGTGGGAAATCCAGAGGTGGGGGTGTGCTGCCAGCGGGATCAGAGAATCCTGCTGGCATGAATGCACAGAGAATTCCACCTGTTGTTTTTCCCTTAGCTGGTGAACAAGAATTATTACAATTTGACACTTAAAAATGTTATGAAGCCATGCTTGTCATAAGATTAACTTCCAATTAGAAATTTTAGGGATGTAAAAAATAAATTGGTGGATGCAAGTTAAAAAATGGTAATGCAGGTAATAATGGACAGAGGACAGACAAACCTCGAGGATCTGATAGATTCCACCCTAAGTTATTGAAATAAATTGGTTTGGAAACTATAGGTATGACAATCATAATTTTCCAAAACTCTCCAGATTCTGAAAGTGTAATTTTGGACTGAAATATTGCAAATATCAATCCATTGTTTAAGAAGTAAGGAAGGGAGACGCCAGGAAACTACTTACCTGTCAGTTGAACAGCAGTTGTGTAGAATCTATCATTAAGAATAGTGATTGAGCACTGGAGCAAATGTCAGCTGATCAAAGAGAGTCAGAATGCATTTGTGAAAGCTATGCAATGTTTGAATAACCCAGTTGAAATTTTTAAGGAGATTGCTAATATGATACGTAAGAGAGTATTAATGGACATTGAAGATATGAATTTCCAGAATGGCATTTGATAAATTTTTGCAAAGGAATTTATTTGCAAAAATGAAAAGTAATTAATTCGAAATAATCTTGTAACATAGATTGGTAATTGGTTGAGAGATAAGAAACAGAAAATAGGCAGGCCAGTACAAATTGGGTGCAGGGAATGATTATTGCATTAGAATGGGTAGTCCCAAAGTCAATTGGGCCTCGGTTCTCATATCGATCATGCCAAAAACTGTAGACACATGCTGCGGCCTTTGAATTTCTGGTCACTGCAATGACATTAAGTTGTGGAAAAGGGGTCAACCAGGGAGGGACAAAGCAGTAATTGGAAGATATGGGATGCAGAAACAGGGAGAAAGGCAGGCAGGGGGGTAAGAGGAAACAATGACTAGGTCGAAGTTGTAAGACATTGATGGAGCAGTATGTAGTGAGCAGTGGCCAGCAGTCACTTACACTTATACTGTGGAGTCAGTAAGAATGCTAACCTTTTGGGCTACTTTCTGTTTCCTTTCAGGTGGAGACACTGGGTCATCATCTGAAAAATTGGGTCATTCTCTTCCCATCATTTTCCAAATCCCTATTTTTCCCCTATACCTCTCACTCTCATTGTGGCCGTTATCCCTTCACCTTCCATTATCTCTTCAGCTTCTCATTATTTCTTCCTCCCACTCCCACTATCATGTTGATACAATGCATCGTTTCCACTTACCTTTGATTTTTCCCTCCCTAATGCTGTGAAGGTCAACTGTAATGTGGCTATTACTGTCCTGGCTAAGAGTTCAGCCACTTACTTACTCCCAACCACTAGACAGTGGTAGACAGCACAAAAATTCTAGAGCAATTCCAGGAACAAATGTGCTGCTGGTAAGTTCATGATGAGTAGGGAACAAAACCCCAAAGAATAATATGCAGCTCTTCCATTAAATTCATCTGGAAACTGGTTGTACACACAAAGGGAGAGAACTTTCAGAGTAGAATAAACTGATGCAAATGTAATTTTAAGAACTATTTTTGACTGATTCACAAAAGTACTATTTTGTTCCCTAAGGACAAAAAAGTCCATACTTTTAACTCATTTCTGAAGTGCAGAAGTAGTATGTAGGGGTAATTCTCAATAATACAGTTTCAGTAAAGATGTTTTATCTGCAAACAAAGATCTGAAGCTATGCAGATAATAATGGGGCACGGTGATTGAGGTGAAATCTAGTTGAGGGGTTTAAATAATCTAAAAATAAAAAAATATTTTTGATGCTACGGTAGAGTCAATGTTACTTAAAAATAAGGCAAATTTCAATTTCTTCTTAAATCACTGTTTTAACTTGATTGGTTTGGCACCAATGTCAGCATTATACATCCTTTACACACAAGAAAACTATTGATTGAGATACCACCATTACAAATTTACATACAATTTACTTAGTTACAGCTGTTGGGGCTGGCATGGTGCAATGGGATTTCAGATTGTCCTTTGAACTCCAGAATTGGGTTCAAATTTAAATGTGGCAAAGTATACTTTCTGAATTTAAGAGCAACACCCAATGGACACATGGTCATAGCATAAAACTACCCACTAATTTGGCAGTCCCACTAGTATAATAGTGGTACAGAATGGGTGAACTTCCGTGGTTAGAATTAAGACACACTACTTAGTGAAAAAAGATTGGGTGGAGCTACAGTCTGTATCTAATGACCCATTATACTTAGAACGAAATCAATGATCAGGAACTCTTTATATTGGATTCTGAATCAACTTCACCCAGCTTGAATAACTTGTGGCCATTTAATTTATAATACATTGGACCCCGCCACCACTGTGCATGTTAAGTCAATAGCAGCTCAGCAATATATGTAATGACATCTTAACATTTACAGTTTTCTAAATGGGACTTGGGAGTCATTGCTCAAGATTCTCTCAATGTTAACATGCAGGTTCAGTTGGCAGTTAGGGAAGCAAATGCAAAGTTAGCATTCATGTTGAGAGGGCTAGAATACAAGAGCAGGGATGTACTTCTGAGGCTATACAAGGCTCTGGTCAAACCCCATCTGGAGTATTGTGAGCAGTTTTGGGCCCCATATCTAAGGAAGGATGTGCTGGCCTTGGAAAGGGTCCAGAGGAGGTTCACAAGAATGAAACCTGGAATGAAGAGCTTGTCATACGAGGAACGGTTGAGGACTCTGTGCCTGTCCTCGTTGAAGTTTAGAAGGATGAAGGGGGATCTTATTGAAACTTACAGGATACTGCAAGGCATGAATAGAGTGAAGGTGGAGAGGATGCTTCCACTGGTAGGAACAACTAGAACCAGAGGGCACAACCTCAGGCTAAAGGGACGATTCTTTAAAACAGAGATGAGGAGGAATTTCTTCAGCCAGAGAGTGGTGAATCTGTGGAACTCTTTGCCACAGAAAGCTGTGGAGACCAGGTCATTGGGTGTCTTTAAGATAGAGATAGATAGGTTCTTGATTAATAAGGGAATCAGGGGTTATGGGGAAAAGGCAGGAGAATGGGGATGAGAAAAATATCAGCCATGATTGAATGGCGGAGCAGACTCGATGGGCTGAGTGGTCTAGTTCTGCTCCTATGTCTTAAGGTCTTATAGTGTGTCATTTCAAGAGACTTGTAAACCAGACTATGAAACTGCTCAACAGTTTTACTGTAGTCATTTTCTCCAGGATTCAGGATTAGACCATTCACCAAGATAGACAATGGGGGTGGGTGGGGGAAGTGAGCATAGGAGTGTCTAGTCTTGACACTTTAGTCGTCATAATGTGAGGCAGGTAGTCTTTCCATCCTGTCAATTTCATGTACTTGTAAGTCCATAATGGACCACTTGGTAATCTCCTCATTATCTTAAATACAGCGTGGGGAAGTTTAGAATTCTTTAATTTTGAAATACCAATGTAACAAAGATTAGATTTGTACAAATTCTGACCAGTGAGTATTTTAACCATGATTTATCTTCCATTGCTGCTGAAGTAATTTAATGAGGGCAATACAATAATTTCTTTCATAAGCAGATAACAGAGATTTATGCTGGAACTTAAAACAGTTACCAAGCTTTTCTGTAGTTTGTGGTTGTATACATTAGAAAAATTATGAAACGATGCCACAAGGCTGCAGCACATGGAAAAGTTGAGATAAATTGCTTAACAATAAAATTCAAGTTGTTTATTAATAATGTCTCAGTCCTGAAATATCTCAGCATGGAAGCACAAACTAGGCAGGCAGTATTTTGTGCAAAATGCAGCAAT
The DNA here is from genome assembly GCF_965287045.1 of Carcharhinus amblyrhynchos. Lineage (NCBI taxonomy): Eukaryota > Metazoa > Chordata > Chondrichthyes > Carcharhiniformes > Carcharhinidae > Carcharhinus > Carcharhinus amblyrhynchos. Next base: position 31,767,551 of record NC_137332.1, on the reverse strand, counting down.
TTCTACATTTCCTTTTGCAGAGTGTTAATATTTTGACTTTCATTTGTGCATTTTTGTAATCAGGCTTGATATAGCGTCCAGAGTAACTGGACTGGCAAATACAATATACCTTATAAGTCATCCAGAATAATCAATGATTACTTGCAATGATCTGATCCCCAATACTAAATTCTCCCAGATGATCTGACTAGATTTTGAATCTGATGGGATGAACATATAAACTTTCCACTGAAATCCATTTTAAGAAACAACACAAAATACTTCTCACCACCCTCCGATGACAAATTACAATACAAGTAAAATGGGTGTGCAGGATCTTGTTTTTCAATATTTACTTCTGTTTTGATTTACACGATAGCCTTTTCTAAATAATTTATGGCATGATAAATTTATTGCACAGTGCAAGCTAACTGCAAATAAGAATTGCCAAATAATTAGATTTTAGTGCAATGCTTATAAATTATCCACTGATTTGTCCAGACTTGTTTGTCAGCCCTGTTGTGCTTTAGGTCATCTTTGACATTTTGGTGTTTGTGTTTTAATTGCTGATTTACACTTTGACAGATGAATCTTGATGCCTGATGTCCAGGACTGTGATGTCTAAAGGGATTCAAGGCAATTAGAAGAGAAGTCCTCACCTTAGAAATAATGCTATACTGTATTCTTTCCCTTTACATCTCAGTTAAGAGCAATATAGAACAGAATGAAGTGTCTTAGATTTTCATAACAGGTGCAGGGTTAAATTTAAATGGGGATTTCACAATATAGAATGATATGTGATACTTTTGTTTGGATAAGAAACATCTGTATATCATTAGAGTGCTCATATCATTACTGACTGCATTACAACATTTACTTTGATTTTTAAAAATTGATTCAATAATCAGTAAATTTTAATACAAAATTAATAGAAATTGTAATTAAGTGATTTTTTTTAAGTAAGTGATTTTTCTCAACCCTTAGTATAACAGAAGAGCACAAAATTGCTTTTGGTCACTGTTTCATTCAATCTTGAGGTGACAGTCAAATTCTTTGCATCAGTATTAAATAAATATGATTTTATATATGTAATACATTTATGTGTTCTTTATACAGTAAAACTGTGATCAAATCTAAAACGGAGTTAAAAATTTTAGAAATTACAATGCAGATTCACTATTACATTATTAGTGCTATTCAGCTTTGAACTGGTCTGGAAACTGCTGTACGTGTAATTTGTAAGCTACTAAAGGTCGATATTTTAGGTGCTGCTCAAAACATAAGTGAAACCAACAACAATCAAAAATATCTGGTTCAATTAATTGAAAAACTTAGGAAAGGCTGAGGGGTTTTAACAAGAAAGGTTTAGCTAACATGGTGAGTTAGCTCAATGGTGGCACACATTCAAGTACATAGTGTCACAAAGCAATAGGATGCAGAATTGATTTCTCTTTCTCCCATGAAGTTCCTAAGTTTAGTTGCACTGCTGTAGGAATATATAAATTGGAAACTAGGCACTTGCTTATGCAGTAAGGGACAAAATTAAAGCTGGAGTTGTCTTCTGGCTATTGTCACACAATTCCTTCTGGTTTCCACGGAGGCATAAGCACAGGTCTGAGGCTAAATTTCCCACTCTCACTTCACCCACGGGAGTCTTGGGAAGACAAAAGGAACTGATAATTTCATAAACTCCCCAACAGCGTTTTTGAGAATGGAGTTCTTTTTAACTTAGAAAAGAACAGAAAGAAGCCTTGATGGCAAAGTAACTCTTATTAAAATGGACATAGCAAGCTAGAAGATAAGGTTTTATCAAATAATTTATCAGTATCTTCAGCAAAATGCCTCTATCCCTTTTTATTCCTGCTTTGAATAAAAGATGCTGAAGTTATAGTTCATCTACTGCGGAAACCACCATTAAATCAGTTTTGCAGGGGTTACTGCATTCAAATGGTTATTGAGCAGCAGGCCGTTGCAACTGCCACCGTGATAATTGTAAGGTTATAAACTAGAAGACTGGCATGCCAACTGACTGCCTCTTGTGATATTTTGAATGATGCAAAAATATAATGATGCAAACTACATATGGTATTCCATTATGTTCTTTTATGCAGCAAAATAGAAACTAAATCCATGCCAGTTTAATGAGCAACATTCATAAATCCAGTTTGGTAAAAATTTCTAGATTTCTCAAGTAGACTTCTTTTATACTTCCTCCACATTAATGGCTTCCCAATTCCCAATTAATAATTTCCAATCTGTGTCAAGTTAGCTGATCTCAGCAGAGTAGTAGTATGGGCACAACTATTGAGTTTAGCACCCAGGCACTAGGAACATTGATGTGATTATGTAAATTGGGTATGTCCTTACTCAAAAGCTAAAAGGTGAAATGATTGCTTTGTTTTAGGATTTTAAAAGAGTTTAGATAATGTGGAGCATGAAAATTATTTCACTTTGTCCAAAACAAGGAAACAAAGGTCATGGCCTGTGCTTTAAAGAGAGTTATTTCAAAATGAATCTGTAAACAATATTTCAGTAAGCGAGTTGTCAATCTCATGTGGTGTCACTGCAACTCTCAATTACATCAGATTTTATGGCTCTCCATAGTCAGGTAAGACAAGATATTCTTTATCAGAACTAGACGTTACCTTATGTTTAGGTGTACGATGATCAAATAATATCCCATGAGACACAACAAAAATGACCCAAAGTTGGAAAACTCAAATTAATAAAAATAATTGCAGTGTTGATTATCTGTCACTAGATGTCACTATTGCAATTAAATATTTAAATGAAATATTTATGAGGAATGCAAAAAACATCCAGAAGCAGATCATTATTGCTTCATCAACTTTTTCTTCACTTTGACTCCAAGAATGTAGCAGCTGTATTCCTACAAATTGGACTGTTAAATCTAAATGAATTCCTGTGTTCAGAATCATAGACCAACATGACATCTTGATACAAGTTAGCTCATAAAAACATTGTTTAGAATTGGTAAGAAACTTCTAGGAGAAAAGTACGAGCAGAAGATCTATTGTACAAGAATACCTGAGGCTGTATCAACTGTTTATCGCACGTTGCTTCAAAGTCCAAAACCAAAAAGTTGTGATAAGTCTGTGGAGGGAAAGATGATCTAGATGATGGCTGCTGCCCTGAAGCCATGATATTATCAACCGGCAGAGGCAGTGATTGAATATCTGAAAATCGTCTGTGTGAAACCAATTCTGCACTTCCTCTCTCAGAATGGAACAAAAATACCAAACGTTGACCTAATCCAGAACTTCTGTGCAAACTACTAGTAAAACTGGCCCTTCTGATCCAGTGGATAAACTGCACCATTGGATTTCTGTAACAAATCAATAGAAATTCAGAGTATTAGGGAAACATTAAATAGCAGAAAGATTTGTATAACATCGTAATTTGAAACCAGCAAGTGAGCACATAGCAAACACTCAAAACAAAAATTCACCTATTCAATTGTAAATTGTTATGGACATTTAGAAATCTTGTTCTTTATATATGGGGTGGCATCACAGAAATTTGCATGAACTGATTTTTATTTTAAACAGGTGACTCTTCTCACTCTTCTTCCTTTCTTATTCCAGGCTGGGAGGCTGGTGCAGAAGCATCATATTTCTTTCTAATGTACTGCTAATACACTAGCAAAGTGAGAAAGCACTGTGATACACAAAGCGTCAATCTAATATTAGTAGCATTAATCTCCACTTTGTTGAATCAAATTAACAGCAATACAGTTTTCAGAATCATGGTCAATAACGACACTGGCAGTAATGCACAATGCAAAAAGTAAAATTTGAGAAATGTAAAGTTGTAGCACTATAGTCTAGAAGGCGTTTTGGACTTTATTTGTATACTATCTAACTAAGGTAAATCAAATAGAAAACAAAAAGGGGAAAGGTTCATTTCCTGAACAAAATCTTCCATCATTTTGATCAGTGAAAGGTAACTGCCAAAATTAGTAAATGATGCCAAGAACAGCAAGTATTTTCAGTATGTTTCAGTGAAGAATTAGACCAAGCAACTCCAGGTGGAGTTGTTATACAGTTTTTAAATCATTGCTTTCCTGCCTAAAGGTGAAGGTTAGGGCAAAACTCTCCCATGCCCCTGCCAGCGGGTTCGATAGGAGATGGGGCGGGGAGGACAGAATATGGCAGCAGGCCAAGAAATCAGTTTCGCACAGGCATGAATTTACAATTGCATCTTCACTTGCTGCGTTGTTCTGGATCAGGAAATCTGCAAGAGGTAATGGTAGCAACCAGTCTACCTGTGGGTAGACAGCAAGTCTCCAAGGCCCCAGGAACATGTTGAGAATGGCCGGGGCTGTAAACAGTTGTGCTTTAAACTCCAACATAAAGGCAAAATACTAACAAAGGGTCATCCTGACTCAAAATGTTGGCTCTATTCTTTCTCCACAGATGCTGTCAGACCAGCTGAGTTTCTCCAGCATTTTCCATTATTGTTCTGTGCTTTAAACTGTCCATTTACTTTCAATAGGTTTTGGGTTTCAAAGAGAGTTAATCAGCTTTTACACATGGATACAAAGCCCATGTAATTCTCATTGCCATAAGATGGGCTTTGAGAGGGGAAACACACAGATGAGCTTAGTCTGACAGGATCCAAGATAAGGAAAGCAACTGTAAGCAGCAGGATGCTTTGGGTGGACAATTCAGATTGATAACACCAAATTCTAGAGGAGTTAAAATGAAGCTATAAAATTCAAATAGCTTATTTAGGGGAAGAGTTTCTGGGGAAAATACCTCACTGTGAAAGACAGTTCCGAGATTAAAATTTCCCAGGCTGAGAAAGAAAATGAACTGAAGTAAATACTTGGGGGAAAAGAATGATCTTGACCTGGTTCTGGGAAAATTGAATGTCTATTTAAAGGACAGTGTAAGTGTACCTGTGAAGTGTGTTTTTGGTTGTGCTGAAATGAAAAAGAAGGATATAAGTTATTACAACAAGTGTTTTAATCAAGAATGCTTTAAGTATTTCGTTACAGTAAAAGTCTTAAAATGTGAAATCTTGCCATTTCATCCTTTCAGCTATTAACTAGAAGTTTATATTTACTTTTAAAATATATCAGTCTCTGCAGAGATCACAACAAATTGGGGGAATTGTCCAGGATTTCAAATTTACAGATTGGGACAAGTACATTGGGTTTGGCCAGAGTTTAAATTAATACAATTTCGCAGTGACTTTTGTTGAATTTATTGCAAAGTTAAAATGGCTACATCTATTTCTGAAGCTTTCTTCAAAACAGAGGACATGACATGTCTGTGAGTACCATGCACAGTTAACAGATGTTAACTTAAAAGCTGTGGCAGAAAGGTTAGAGTTAAGAGTTATAAGTACTGAGAAAGCAGAAATAATTTAAGTATTAACTCAACCTCTGAATTCTGAGGGGGAAAAAGGCAAATCTAGATAAACCACAGATGAAGTTAGCTAGGATTCAGTTGTAGATGAAGCAATTTAAATTTGAAAAGTAAATGGTAATACAAAAGCTTGAACTTGAAAAACAGAAATGTGAAAACTTGAATTGGAATTCCAAGGGGAAACAAAGAGAGAGAGAGAAGCCTGCAAATTTAAACTTGATTTGATTACATGCACAAGTAAATCAGATTGAACTCCTGTTTATGATTTGAATATTTGTCAAGTGCCTAAGTTTAGTGGGAAGGAATAGAAATGTATTTTGTATAATTTGAGAAAACTGCTACAAGTTAATAATCATTCTTTCATTTGTTCATGGCTTATGGACGTCGCTGGCGAGGCCAGTATTTATTGCCATCCCTAATTGCCTTTGAGAAGATGGTGGCGTGTGGCCTTCTGGAATCACTGCAGTCCACGTACATACACCCTCACTGCTGTTGGGAAGAGAGTTCCAGGATTTTGACCAGCACTAATGAAGAAACAGCAATGTGAAATTGTGAGTTGCTGCAGTACATCTAGCAAGATTTCACATTTTATTCACATCAGGACAGAGCGTCTTGGAGATCTCGCAGGTGGTGGTCATAGGGGCATAGAGCACATTAAAGACTTAGGTACCATTGAGTCAACACTGACAATAACTACCACAAAAGTCACGCAAATACCATTTTGCAGCACTTGTCCCATATCCTTAAACATTACGATATTTCAAGTGCTCATCCAAACATCTTTTTAAAGGTGTAAGCTTTCCGGCCTCTGGCCTACTTTTCCAGACAGTATTACAGATTCTCATCACCCTTTGAGTGATTTTTTTTATTTATAGGTGGTGTTTCTTTGCATCTGCTGCCCTTGTCCTTCTAGGTGGTGCAGACTGTGGGTTTGGAAGGTGCTGTCAAAGAAGCCTTGGTGAGTTGTTGCAGTGCATTTTGTCAATGTACACAATGCTGCCACTGTGTCTCGGTGGTGGTGCGAGTGAATGTTGAAGATGGTCGATGAGGTGCCAAATAAGTGGCTTTGTCCTAGATGGTGTCAAACTCCTCGAGTGTTGTTAGGACTGTATTCAGTGAGGCAAGTGGACAATATTCCATTGCACTCCTGACTTGTGTCTTGTAAACTGTGGACAGGTCTTCAGGGGTTAGGAGGTGAGCTACTCTATGCAGAATTCCAAGCTTCTCACCTGCTCTTGTAGCCACAGTATTTATATGATTGGTTTAGTTCTGCTTCTGGTCAATGATAACCCTAGTATGTTGATTGTGCAGGATTTAGTTATTGTAATGCCATTCAATGTCAAGGGTGATGATTAGATTCTCTCTTGCCAATGTCTGGCATGTGTGGGATACAAATGTTACTTGTCTTTTTAAGAACTGTATTTTCTTTTAAAATTTGGTGCATCATTGCATTACTTAGACACTTGTGAACTGCTTAGATTTTTTTTAAAGTTCGTAAGTTCACCTTGGACTGTGAGCAAGCATTTCCAAAAAATTACCTGACCAACATAGCACTTGAGGAGGAGAGCTATTGCTTATTTGATCATCAATTAATTTAATTACCGGGTAAAAAGTGTTTTGAAGGCTAAAGCCCTGGTGATTTACTGGACATTACCTAGCAAAGATGAGCTTGATGTTTTGAACTTTTTGTTTGAAGCTCAACTGAGAACAAACTGAGGAGGAAAGCTGGTCAACTTGTGTTCTCCTTGTTTTGTCTGAAACAGAGTGGTTATTAGCATCCAGTTAAGAATCCTCATCTCAGTAGAGCTTGTCTGCAATTGAAAACCCGAGAAGCTGAGACAAGGGAGATTGCTCCTGTTCTACTCTCTTTCTTGCTCTATTCTCTTCCAGTGAAACTTCATTGGTGAGAACCTCCAGCTATCTACTGGATACTTGTAACTGTCTTCACACAAGGGAGCACTAGACTGACAACATCAAAACCTGCAAACTTTATCATGTGTGTGCTGGAATATTTAAACAGTGATAGATACAGATTACAAGTTGTGTGTTAACCAGCTCTTGAAACTGGTTTTAAAAAGTTTTGTTTTACAATGAATATATCATTGAATTTATTGTAGATTGACCAAGTAATTGGCCAGATTGGATTTGTCCTGCTATTTTTGGACAGGACATACCTGGGCAATTTTTCAAATTGTTAGATAGGTGCCAGTATTGTAGGTGTACTGGAGCAGCTTGGCAATGGGTATAGCTAGTTCTGGAGCACAAGCCTTCATTACTACTGCTGATAATGCTGTCAGGGCCCACAGCCTTTGTAGCCTTTCAACCGTTTCTTGTTATCACATGGAGTGAATTGAACTGGCTTAAGACTGGTACCTGAGGCCAAAATGGATGATCCACTCAGCACCTCCAGCTGAAGATGGCTGCAAGCATGCTGCTTCTGCTGTTTGGCATGCGAATAATTCTGTATTGATTCCTCTTTTTTAGGTATGCCAATGGCCAAGAGAAATTTGGATGATCCAACCAGTGTTTTTGTAGGAAAAATGTTGGAGATTTATTCAACGGTTTCAGATGAACAATCTGCAGATCATGATACATTTAAGACTTCTGAACATAATTTGTGTGTGTTAATCCTAGATGTTTATAGACAAAAAAAATCCGAGGCAGAGACTTTTGTGAATTTTCTAGAGGAAAACAAATAATGTTTGATCAATATTATAGAGTGTTGAAGCTTGACCAAGATTTTTTTAAAACTTAAAGAAATGCTATTAATGGAGGAATTTAAAAATAGTATGGAGTTAGGAATCAAGCACCATCGTGATGATTGCAAAATTTCTAAAATAATGGAAGCAGCAGTTTTGGCTAATAGTTAAAAATTACCCCACAAACACATAGATGGCAAAAAAAAACCCTTGTTTGTAAATCCACGCAGAAACTGGAATGGTAAGAGAAGTGACAGCGAACAGAATACTAATTACAAACAGGGTGATAGCAGGGAAAAAAAGACAGATGCTTCTCAGGCTAGTGAAAGAAACAATGCAGGAGATAAAAATGATTGACGGAAATCACTGCTACTTTTGTGAAGGTAGACTGCTCGCAGTTGTGCTTTTGTAGGTATAAGAACATAAGAACTATGAGCAGAAGTGGGCCATATGGCCCCTCGAGCCTGCTCCGCCATTCAATAAGATCATGGCTGATCTTTTCATGGACTTAGCTCCACTTACTCACCTGCTCACCTTAATTCCTTTAGTATTCAAAAACGTATCTATCCGTGCCTTAAAAACATTCAATGAGATAGCCTCAACTGCTTCACTGGGCAGGGAATTCCACAGATTCACAACCCTTTGAAGAAATTCCTCCTCAACTCAGTCCTAAATCTGCTTCCCCTTATTTTGAGGCTATGCCCCTTAGTTCTAGTTTCACCCGCCAGTGCAAACAACTTCCCTGTTTCCACCTTATCTACTTCCCTACATAATCTTATATGTTTACATAAGATCTCCCCTCATTTTTCTAAATTCCAATGAGTATAGCCCCACTCTACTCAGTCTCTCCTCATAAGCCAACCCTCTCAACTCTGTCTGTAGTTCCAAAAAAAATGTTGCACCAGTGTGTGAAGCTTGTGACAAACTGATACCATATAATGTACTTACAATGGAGATAATTGGATTTTATATTTCAGGGTGAAGTAATTCTGTTGGCGCCTGATGAAGGGGGCCAAAGACATTGTATCCTTTTGAGATACAGTGTTGGCTCAATTCCCAGGGTTAGCTAAAGATATGAATTTCTCTCCAGAATGTTTGCGAAATAAAAGTATATTAATACAAGACATTGGAAATTGTTTACCTGTTCCACAGTGTAGAATGAATTTAAACTATGCTTTAGTCAATAGGTCTGTTACTATTGGAGCAGTTTTCAAACTATCCATCAGGCATGGGTAGTGAAGAGGTGAGGTGAAAATAACAGCCCTTGACATTGTGGCAGTATTTGACCAAATGTGGCACCTAGAAGCCCGAGTCAATCAGAATGCAATTATTACAATATTTTGATTAGCATGGAAAAGGATAAGCAGTAATCTTGAGGAAAAAAATAGTTAATCAGAAGGGGGCTTGAGAGCAGACCAGCCCCAGGTAAATGGAATGACAGATTGGCAGGGGAAACTAACAAAGCAATGGGCTGCCTTTAAAGAGGAGTTGGCTCGAATACATTCCCACAACAGGGAACAGTAGTTAAGCAAAGCCAGAGTTCCCTAGATGATAAAAGAGATAGAGAGTCAGAGGAAGCAGAAAAAGGATACGTATGGCAGATGTTAAGTCAATAGGCGGGGAAGTGAAAAAGGAAATGAGACGCTTAAGTGGGTGGAAGTTAACATAAAGAGGAATCCATAAGTCTTCTATACTCATATAAATAGTAACTAGGCTGTAACAAGTAGGACTGATCAGGTGGAAGCTTTATAGAAGAATAAGAGTTGGTGGAATGCAAGCTTTTGCTCATGTGAATAAATAGGCCAAACTGCATCGCATAGGAAATGAAGATCTGAACAATGACATTGATTTGGAAGAAGGGGGCAAGAGATAAATGCGGAACAAGTGAAGTTTTAGAGGTGAAAGGAATCAGTCTTGGATTAGGGACAGGAAACTGAACTCAGGGGCAAGTTATACACCAAGCCTGAGTATCTTCTGGCCTTAGTGTGAGGTGGCTTGGTGTTTAATGGCATTGCAACTCAAGGTATATAGGTATCTGTAGTTTTATTTCATTGATTTAAAGTGGAGAAAGTATCATTTCATTCAAATCTTAATATCAGAAGTGAATAGCAACAGCTTAGGATTGATGAAAGGTAAAAGAGGTAGTGCTGAATGCTATCGTGGTCCAGGTGAAAACTGACCCATGCTCCTATGCAACAAAGCCACATCTGGAATCTTGGAGTATACCTGAAATTACTGGATGGGCATGGGAAACAAGCATTGCTGGCAAGGTCACCAGATGTTGTCCATCCCAATTGTCACACCATTTCACAGGGCAAGTAACAGACAACCACACTGTCATGGATCTGGAGACAACATAGGCCAGACCAGGTAAGGATGTCAGATTTCCTTTCCTAAAAGAAAACAAGAGGGATTTTTATGACAACCAACAATGATTTACTGGTCACCATTACTGAGACTAGCTTTACAATTCCAGATTCTTACTTAAATTTAAATTCGCCAGCTGCCATGGGAGTGAGGACGGGATAAAACTTAAACCGCCAAAGTCCTTAATCCCAGAGATCAAGGAACATGACTACTTAGTTGCCTGATGGTTGACAATGTTAGAATGGTGGGTCCCCTTAAGAATAAACCAGAACAAACATGAGAGCAAGTTGTGAGCAGGTGAAATTTATTGAAGTCTGTACTTAAGAGCTGGGTTTTCTGCTGGGGTGGGTGCCACTACAGTAAAAAGTCTGACAACACCAGGTTTTAGTCCAACCGATTTATTTGATAGTAAACGCACAAGCTTTCGACATTCACCTGACGAAGAGGGAAACCTCGAAAGCTTGTGCGTTTACTATCAAATAAATCGGTTGGACTAAAACCTGGTGTTGTCAGACTTTTTACTGTGTTTAAGAACATAAGAACATAAGAAATAGGAGCAGGAGTAGGCCATCTAGCCCTTCGAGCCTGCCCCGCCATTCAATAAGATCATGGCTGATCTGTTGTGGCTCAGTTCCACTTTCCCGCCCTCTCCCCATAACCCTTAATCCCCTCTCTTATCAAGAACCCATCAACCCGCTTCTTAAAAATATTTAGCGAGGCAGCCTCCACCACTTCAACGGGCAGAGAATTCCAGAGATTCACCACCCTTTGAGTGAAGAAGTTCCTCCTCAACTCCGTTCTAAACTGCCTCCCCTTTATCTTGAGGCTGTGCCCCCTAGTCCTACTGTCTTTTTTGAGCGGGAAGAGTCTCTCCACCTCTATCCTATCCATCCCATTCATCATCTTATACGTCTTCCCCAGTCCAACGCCGGCACATCCACATCGTGGATGCCACTAGACAGGGAGAGGATCCAGAAAGGAGGAGTGTAAATTAGTATTTCTGCTGAACTATAGTGTAACAATAAAACAATTGTAAATCATGGAATATCTTCTGCTGCCTGATTCGGAAAATGGATATCCTGCTATGAAACAATAGTGTACTTAATAGTGGATCTTTCCCACTGGAGATGCTGAGCTCTCTCTGGCAACACTGTCCATGATATCAAAATCAGATTTGTTCAGCATTCAAATAACAAGATCAAGAAATTGGTGCATAAAATTCAGAAAACCAGCTGAACTATTCACAACCAAGAACAGAAAATGCAACTGTCACTAACAATCATGGAGTCACTAAACACATGTACAGATTTTGTGGCCCACATTAGTCTTAATGTTTATTTAATGTAAACAGCAGAAATTGTTAAATTATTTATTGATTTGTTGAAACAAAATATCAAATAGATGTGAATGTGCTGCAATAAACTATTTATTGTATTATGCTGACAAAATTCAAATTAGTTTGGGAACAACATCATTATCGACATAACATAAATAGGTCCAATGTGAACATTACTCTTTTTGCCAATGTTTTCTTACCCAAGCAGAAATTTTGGGAATAATTCTTGACTTCTCATTCCAAAAACCCTTACAAACAATTTCTAATTATGAATATAATAGCTTAAAATGGAACATTAAAAAGTGCCTGTTCACCTAAATGAGAAACTTCTATTAACCATAAGATAAGGAAGCAAAATCTAGGGTTCCCTATCATACAAAAGACAGTACAATGCAGGTGTTAATCAGAGGACTTGAGGCAATACATGGAACAAAAGCAAAAGGAAATGGAGGAGGGAAAAGGAAGATGTAGATTAAAAAAAATTCCATCAGTAGTGTCCAGTTATTCTTGAAATACTAATAATGCAGAACAGGTAGCTGGGATATTACTGCAAGGTTTTAACACCATAAGTTGGTTTTGATAAAGTCATCAGAACACACTTCCATTTCCTGGACCTCAGAATGAATGTCAAATCTCGGGTGATAAAGAAACAGTGACTGGCATGGGTACAATAGGAGGATGTGCTGTAAATTTTCTATGATTTCAATGAAGCGAGGCGATTTCAACACGGTTGTGGAACAAAAGCACCAAGTTTAACTGAAGCAGGAGTTGTATTAAGAGGTCAGGAGGGGAAAAGTAAGAGCAAAAAAAATGTCAGCATGAACTAGACATGTTGGGAAAAGTGACAACGAGGGCACTTTCAAACTGCAGTTTGCTCTAATTATGTTGGCAAATGAAGGAGTCAGCAGTCGAAAATTAAGAAATGACCACTGCTTGACTACATGACATAGTTTTCAGGTGAGCTTGCAAACAAATTGCAAGCACAGTCACCTAAAATAAACAGATGCTTATTTGACTATCCGGATAGGAATCCAATATTTGGTATCCCATTGCAGAAGGAGTGGATTACACATTGATGCTAGGCCTCGAGCAACCTAACAAGTAGCCCCTCGAAAGGGTCTTCATTAAATTGCTCACCAAACAGCCACAAAGATTCTGTGCATTTTTGTGCAATATTTTTGAATGATCTGCTTTGCAATATCAATTCTGATGTTTTGTTGATCCCGTCCTCTTTTGCTACATGCTGCCCTTAGGCACAAACATGGCAGTGGTGCAAGAGAAGCAGCTGCTGGCCAAAACACCGGCCAAGTTGGACAGACAGCTGCTTGACCAACAGGTCAGTGAACTGACAGACACAATATGTCTCACAAAGGTACAAAGGACTAAGTTGAGGGTACAGAGTCTGGGAAGAGGGTCTGTTGAATGAATGAGTCAAAGGAGGGGTACTGGGGAGAGAGGCTGCTGAGTGAGAGGGTTGGCGAGGGAATTGGGAAGTGGGGCTGCTGACAGTGATTCTACAGGGGAACAGGGTTCACTATTAGCTAGCACTTTTTCACAAAATGCTGATCCAAATTTGTTGTTAGTTTATTCATTGTGTTGCTAAAAAAAAGTGAGAGTATTTAAATTATTCTCAAATGTATCAATGGGAGTACAGCAAATGCAGAAAAAAATTATGTAGAGTGTTTGCGTACAATAATTATAACGTAGCATCAAACAGTTTGGCCCTATTAGAGATTTTCGGTTATAACATTTCTAAAACAGTTAATCATTAGGGGGTAGTTAAAAAAGACACTCCTGTAGGGCTATGTAAAAAGTTGGTAAATGTCAATTAGGGGTGAGTACATGACAAAAAGAATTTGGCCACAACTAAACAGATAAGATTGGAACCAGCTAAGCGCAATTCTACTCAGCTAGACAAATTTGGAGGGGCATTGGAGTCAAATGTTGTGGTCAACCTGATAAATGAGACAGGCTGAGAGAGATCAGGAGGGATGGTTTACCTTTACCACAGTCACATAGAATACCGCTGCTTGATATCAGTAGGTTTACATGAAGTTCTGCCTCATGGTATCCCTAATGTGTGTGACTGAAAAATAATCATAACTCGCTACTATTTATCCTCATTTAAGATACTTGATAATAATTTCCAATTTTTGCTTGATTCCACTCACAAAATTAAGTCTATACTTTCTGGAGTTTAGAAGAATGAGAAGTGATCTCAGTGAAAGCAACAGCTCAGTGACTAGCACTGCTGGCTGTGCAGACACATGGATTTGGGCCTGTGTCTGTGGGAGTTTGCGCATTCTCCCTGTGGTTGCGTGGGTTTCCTCCGGGCGCTCCGGTTTCCTCCCACACCCCAAAGATGTGCTCTTAGGCTAATCGGTTTTTACCAAATTGACACTATTTCTTCCCTGAATCTGACTGAGTAGGGTCCCATTCGTAGACATGCAGGGTAGAATAGGTGTAGGGTGATGCGGCGGCGCGGGCTCGTTGGGCTGAAGGGCCTGTTTCCCGTGCTGGGTTGTTCTTTGTTTGAAAGTCTGAAGTGATTTGACCAGCTAGATACAAAGGTTATTTTCCTGGCATTTAGGACTGACAGGGAGTAATTTTGTTAGGCAAAAGATTTGAATCCTTGGAATTCTCAACCCCAGAAGATTGTGGCATTGTGGATGCTCCATCATTAAATATATTTAAGGTCTCAGCAAGGGTGTGAATCAGATTATGTCAGGATATGAGGGCTGGGAAAATCCCAAAGAGGGATGTGCTGTGGGCTCCTTCCCTGCAATTTTCTGGCCCCACGTGGCCTCAATGTGATCTGCGCACAAGCACACGGGCCAGAGAATTGTCTGTTATCTTACCTCATACTAATGCATTATCTCTTTCCCTGTACACTGCTGCACAGCCATGGTACTGTCGCACTCTTAGAATTTGATTCCTACATCCCTTCTCTGGGAATAGCTCTCTTCTTCCTTAAAAGTCAACTCGAATCCATCTATTGGATCGTGTTTTTTGTTGCTTCTGTAACTTGCCTCCGGTTTCAGTCCCCCTATTTGTTCACTGCATTGTATATATTCAATGTGTTAGACTGCTGTTGTGAATTCCAAATATCTTTGAAATAACTTTTAGAATTGTTTCACGTTAACATTTAAATGAAACAGTAATTGACTGCACAGGTTAGATCACTCCTCTTTTATTCCTGTAAATTCTGCCCAGAAATTTAGATTAAATATGTTCAACACAAATATGGTCAATCTTAATCATATTATCTAAACATTGGTGTTTCATGATGACTGTCAGCATCTGGGGGCTTGGTTCCAATGTCAACGCTTGCTGAAAAAAAAAATCAGCACAGGCGTGTGATCAATGTTGTCACATTTCTGGTGCCTGTTAGCATTTTTTGAGTTTACATCAGGCTTACAGCAAGGAAACAGATATTTGATTCAACTAGACAATGGAGACATTCATGCTGCACATGAATCTCTTGCTACCTGTCTTCACCCAACCCCAATTGGCATAACCTTCTATTTCTTTCTCCTTCATGTGCTTTTCTATATTCTTGTCATCAACTCCTCTTCTTGGTAATGCATTTTACCTTCTGACCACACTCTTTGTAAACAAGTTTCTGCGAATTTCCTTTTGGTTTATTGGTGAAACATATATTTATGCTTCTTCAATTTGGACTTGCTTTCAAATGGGAAAATGTCCTCTATATCTAGCCTGTCAAATTTTTTCAGAATTTTATCTGGTCACCCTTCAGCCTCATCTTTTCTAAAGGAAAGAACCCCAGCTACATCAGCCTTTTCCGATAGGTATATCTTCTCACTTACAATATCATCCTTGTGAATTGTTTTTGCCATTGCTTCTATATTCTTCTCATAATGTGCACTTCAAAACTGTGCATAGTCCTCAAGTATTCAATAACCACAGGATAAAAGCAAATTACTGTGGATGCTGGAATCTGAAACCAAAAGAGAAAATGCTGGAAAATCTCAGCAGGTCTGGCAGCGTCTGTAAGGAAAGAAAAGAGCTGATGTTTTGAATCCAGGCGACCCTTTGTCAAAGCTTGGTAATGCATTTCATCTTCATTTCACAGCTTTAACAGAGGGTCGGCTGGACTCGAAACATCAGCTGTTTTCTTTCCTTGCGGATACTGCCAGATCTGCTGAGGTTGAAAAATTACAAAATGCTACTGTGCAGAGGGACCTAGGGGTCCTTGTGCATGATTTCAAAAACTCAGTCTGCAGGTGCCGCAGGTGATCAAGAAGGCAAATGTAACGTTGGCCTTTATCGTGAGGGGGATGGAATATAAAAGCAGAGACGTCTTGCTGCAGTTGTACAAGATACTGGTGAGGCCGCAACCAGAGTACTGTGTGCAATTTTGGTCCCCTTATTTGCGAAAGGATATATTAGCCTTGGAGGGAGCGCAGAGAAGGTTAACCAGGTTGATACCGGAGATGACCGGGTAGCTTATGAGGAGAGATTGAGTAGATTGGGCCTGTACTCGTTGGAGTTTAGAAGGCTGAGGGGTGATCTTATAGAGACATATAAGATAATGAAGGGGCTAGATAGGGTAGAGGCAGAGAGATTCTTTCCACTTAGAAGGAAACAGCCTCAAAATTAGGGGGAGTCAGTTTAGAAGAGTTGAGGAGGAACTTCTTCTCTCAGAGGGTAATGAATCTCTGGAATACTCTGCCCATTGAAGCAGTGGAGGCTACCTCGTTGAATACGTTTAAGTCACGGGTAGATAGATTTCTGATCAATAAGGGAATTAAGGGTTGTGGGGAGCAGGTGGGTAAGTGGAACTGAACCACTTTCAGATCAGCCATGATCTTATTGAATGGCAGGGCAGGTTTGAGGGGATAGATGGCCTACTCCTGCTCCTGTTTTTTATGTTCTTATGTTACAGCATTTTCTCTTTTGGTTTCAATAACCACAGTTTGATACAAGTTTAGCACAGTTTCTTAGCTCTTCAATTCTACCCTCCAGAAAAAAACTGTAGTGGTCGATTTGCTTTTTTTCAAATTAATGGCCTTATTGACCTACATTAATAGCTTAGCTGGCTAACTTTGGGGGTTGAAATGGTACATCTGTTGAGACAAATCACATCTAAATTGACCTTTTGATTTTAATTATGCTCGCAAAAAGAAAGGGTGCAGATTCAAGATAGTCAAGCCTCAATTAAATTTGAGGGTTTCCAGGAATTTTCTTCTCAAGGAATGTGCAATGGCAGCCAACTGAATTGGTTGCGCTAATTTACTGAATCCTTTAAAATAAACATTTAGGATTGAAGGTTATGGGGATATATTTAGGTGCTGATGATAAATACGTAATGCAATAGATGGCTTTATGGGTAAAATTTGTTTTCCCATTCCATTTCTTATATCTCCATTCAACAAGCAACAAATTTGGCTGATGTGGAAATTGAAAATGTCATATTGATGCAGTCAGACATCACAGTTTACACAATGCAGTGAGAGCTTACTCTAAATCCAGCATTATCTAACTGGTGCTTAATCCTGACAAAAGTGTTTAATTCTGAGAAAAATAGTCCTTACATTGATAAGAACAACATGACATCAAATATATGTAATGATGAATGAGCAATCAATGAAGTAACCATGTCCATGCTTGTCTCGTCACTTAAAGTTATATAGAACCTACCCCTCCAATCCAAACACCAAAACAAATCATCAGATTAAACTGGCATCTGATGTAATTGGACACAGTTCCTAAATTATGAATCCATGAAAGATAACTGTTGTCTCTCCAAAATCTAAGCGGATTCTTGAGATCTGTTTTATTTCTTTGATTAAGTTTGATCAATTTTGGCATTATTGATACTTTAGTTAGTGGCTATTTTTCTCTGTTAATTCAAAGCATACCTTAAAAGTTTGTCTTAAAAAAAAGCACAGAAAGAAATTAGGATTTTGGAAAGCTCTTAAAATTATTTTTTTTAAATTATAAAGAAGAATGTAGTGGAAGAAGTGATAGGCTCCAATTTAAATCTTTGGGGTGGGGGGATGTCACGTGATGTGAGCACAGGAATAACTGAGTTTCCATGAGCTCTGGTGCAACTCAATCCATAATCGTTTCATTCATCGTGCTTACATTGCTTGTACTTACCTAATCTGGGAATGAGAACTCCATATTATGTCGTTGGAAGATTCCTGTCCCAACATTGGTGACAAAATGTAGAGAAATATTAAGAAAATTGTCTACAAAATAGAGCAGTCAGAAATAACTGGCATGGAGCCAACTCTTCAACATGGTGACTTAGTGAATGAACAGGCTCTCGATCCAGCACTCTCAAAGGCATTGCAACTGGTGAATGCTAATGTTATTCAGTTTACTGATGAGAAACTCATACAGAATATCAGTACTCACACTTTGGAACTGCAGAGTACTGGCAAAAGGCTTGATGAAGCAGAGGACAGAATTATTACTGTTGAAAATATAATTCCTCATTTGAGGCTTGCTTCCAATCCTTGGAAAAACAGCTGGGTGGTATATCAGAATTCCTTGAAGATCTGGAGAACCAAGGCCAGAGGAAAAATCTCCAGATTGTTGATTTGAAAGAAGCAGCAGAGGGTATGCTCTCAGTTAGAGCTGGTTATCACGTTTCATTAATTCAGAAACAAAAGCTGGGTGCATCAAGTTAGAAGGGGCACAGCATTTTCTGTCTCTGAGGCCTAGGAACAATCAACAACCACAGCCCATAATTAGGTGCTTTCGTAGCTTCAAGGATCACCAAAGATGGAGGAAGCTAGACACAATGGGGCCTTGCTCTATGATGGAGCATAGGTTTCTCAGCAGCAATACAACAGAGGCGCACGGGCTTTGATGAATTTAGAAGACGACTGAAGGCTACTGGAGTGCAATATATCCTGCTACACTGAGGGTGACATTTGACAATTGTATAAAGACATTCAATGACCCAACTAAAAAGTCATGGCTTTTGTGAATTCCATGGAAGGCAATAATTTGGAGTAGCAGGCTGCAGTTCACTGTAAAATCTGAGCTTTATCCCTTGTCATTATAATTTCTTCCTGATTCTGTGTTGGTATTTATCACTTCAACAAGAGTGGTCTTGTAATTGAGTATTGCAGTGAGATTTTGTCCTTAGGAATGGCAGGCACTTCCATTTGTCCTTCATGAAAAACATTCTTGTGTTCTCCCCATAGTTAAGGAACATGCTGTACAGATTGTACAACAATAGTGCTGTGTAAAAATATTATTCTTCCTTTCTAATCATCTGTACCCTTACAATACTGGCATATGTTTTGTGGTCTCTTTTATACTAATAAATGTGAGTAGGGCTTAAGTCTTAATAGGAGGGGTTAGAACGTAGAAAGGGTGTTCTATGCTTGCCCTTTTGGTGGCACATCTTGCCATATAATTATCCTGGACTGCATACTCCATATTATGTTCCCGAATGTCCTACTTAAATTTGGGTGACAGGGAGTCAAGCAAAGTCAAGATAATCTTTGTTTAATCAAGGTGGTTGGAGACAGATAGGGTGGGGTACTGTTTGCAGTGGTGGTTTAGCTGGTGAATGGGCTCATGCCCTGGTGATGCTGGTAAACATTGAGATGATAGTTAACTCCATGGCACAAAAGATCAGTGCTCACATTGATGAATTGCAAGAAAATGGACGAAGTGGAGGAAAGAATCCTATCAATTCAGAGGGCTGTTTCTTCAGTGAAGGCTCACTTTCAGTCCTTGGAAACTGTGCTACGTCACATCCTGGTTAATTCAGGGAGATGGAGTTGAAGGAGTGTCCTGTGCCCGACGTCCCAAGGGGACCTGAGGATGAATTCCGGGCTGAATTTGAAAACTGGCTGCCATGCTTTCATAATCTTGATTTGAAGTCTGGGCATTAAGTTCGTAGAGATACACCGCATCTTCAAAATTTGGGGTCAGTTATATATCCCGACCCCTGGTCTTGCGTTGTCTTGACCTCAGTGTTCATCAAAAAGGGTTGGAGGTGGCCAGACATGATGGGACCTCGCCACCTACCAGGGCCTATGTCTCTTTCTCATGGGGCTTCTGAGCAACGACACAATAGAGGTGTAGAGACCGTGGTGAAACTAAGGTTGGATCCCTGATGTTGTTTGATATTTCTGTCAAGGCTTTGGTCTTTTCAACCTCCATGGAAGGCTTCATTATCCTGCAGGTCACCATTAATCTTGAACTACTCTTATTATTATAATCCTAATTTTGTGATGTTGCCTTTTATCCAGACAAAGGTGTTTGATATTTAAGCTTCAATGTCTATTTGGCCTGTAATCCTATTCATGAAAGCCAGGGATATCCATTTATTTATAATGGGTAGGACAAGGGAGATCTTAGTGAGTTCGGTGAAAAAGAAGGAAGTATACATAAATTTCAGGAAATTGAAAATGGATAAGGCTTGAGGAATACAAAGATAGCAGGTAAGGTCTTAAACAGGGATTTAGGGGGCAAAAGGTGCCAAAAAATGTCCTTGGCAGGCAGGATTAAGGAGAATTCCAAGGCTTTTTAAGTAGGAAGAGGGTAGCTAAGAAAAGGGTAGGTCCACTCGAGGACAGTGGAGGGAATTTGGGAGTGGAGCCAGATGAGGTCCTTAACAAATACATCAGTATTCATAAAGGAGAAAGATGTGTGGATGGTCAGTGTAGAAAGGAGGATGTTGATATTCTAGGACATATCAAGATAAAAAGGGAGGAGGTATTGGAGGTTTTGAAAAACATTAAGGTGGACAAGTCACCATGGCCAGACAGAGTCTATCCCAGAATACTGAGAGAGGCGAGGGAAGAAATTACTGACGCCTTGACCAAAATCTTTGTATCCTCTTTAGTCACGGGTGAGGTATCAGAGGATTGGAGAGTAGTTAACATTGTTCCACTGTTTAAGAAGGGCAGAGGAGACAATCCGGGAAATTACAGGCCTGTGAGCCTTACATCAGTGGTGGGGAAATATTGGACAAGATTCTTAGGGACAGGGTGTACTCACATCTGGAACAGAATATGCTTATTAGTGATAGCTAACATGGTTTTGTGAAGGGGAGGGCGTGTCTCACAAATTTGATTGAGTTCTTTGAGGAAGTGATGAAAAAAGTTGATGAGGGCAGAGCAAAGAATGTTGTATACATGGACTTTAGTCTTCGATAAGGTTCCTCTCGCAGGCTGATACAGGAGGAGAAGTCATATGGGATTCAAGGTGAGCCAGTAAGGTAGATAAAAAAACTAGCAGGCACAGAGAGTAGCAGCGGAAGGGTATTTTTCCAAACTCGAAATCTGTGTCAAGTGGTGTCTACAAAGGAACAGTGCTGGGGCTTCTATTGTTTATATAATGATTCGGAGGAAAACGTAGGTAGTCTGATTATTAAATTTACAGATGATACAAAAATTGGGGGAGTAGCAGATAGTGAGCAGGATTGAGAGAGGATACAGCAAGATTTAAATTGGCTGGAGACCTGGGCTGAAAGATGGCAGATGGACTTTAACCCAGAGAAATGGGAACTGATGCGATTTGAAGGTCGACTGCAGAAGGAAAATCTATAGTAAATTGTAGAGCCCTTAGAAATATTAGCATGCAGAGGGATTTAGGTGTACATATCCATCATTCCCTGAAGGTGGCAACTCAGGTGGACAAGGTGGTCAAGAAGGCATATGGCATGCTGGCCTTCATCAGTTGCAGCGCTGCGTAAAGCAATTGGAAAATCATGTTGCAGCTGTATGAGACTGGTTAGGCCACCTTTGGAGTATTGCGTACAGTTTTGGTCACTACATTACTGGAAGGATGTTATGCATTGAAAAGGGTGCAAAAGAGATTCACCAGGATGTTGCGTGGTTTGGAGGATATGGGTGATGAAGAAAGATTGAACAAATTTGGATTGTTTTCATTGGAACATGGGAGAATGAGGTGGGGGGGGGGGTCTCACAGAGGTTTACAAGACTGTGATAAACTTGGATAGAGTGGAGAGTCAGAATTTTTTTCCAGGGTCGAAGGGTCAATTACTCAGAAGTATAGGTTGAGAGTGAGGGGGGAAGGTTTAAAAGAAATGCAAGGGGCAAATTTTTCACACAGCAGGTGGTGAATGCCTAGAGTGTGTTGCTGGAGGTGGTGGTGGAAGGAGATTCTATAACTACATTCAACAGGCATCTGGATAGATATATGAATGGGCAGGGAATAGAGGAATATAGATCACATAGAGGCAAGAAAATATTAGATGACAGTGGTATCTATGCTGGCACAGACTTGGTGGGCCAAAAGGCCTGTTCCTGTGCTGTACTGTTCTTTGTAAAGTGTATTACAGTTTACATTCAATTTTTGTCTTTCTGTGAGGTACAGGGGGAGCAGGGTGGGTAAAGGAGTCTGCTCACCCTGTGTCAAAGTTAAATCTCTTAGGTCTAGTGTTTGTAACGTGGAAGTATTTCCTTTGCTTGTGGACTGATAATTGGTCGCCATCCTTCTATTGCTGAGCATGCTGGGATGGTTGTACAGCAGCAGAGTTGTGTGATTTTTTTTGTTTTGCAACCCCAGCATTTATAATGGAGGATTACATTATATGGCATCCTTTACTTTAATTATGGAGAAGATGAGTAGCGCCACAGCAGGATGGTGGACAAGCAGTTTGTTACAGGCCATTCTAGAGGAAAACCCCCTTTAGAACTAATGCTGTCACATTTTTCTTGTATTTTTGTTATTTTGGGGATAAAGAATCCTTGTTGGTCTCGTGAAGATACAGACAGATCATATATCCCGGGAAAGACAGTTTTATTGTCTTTGGCACCTCCAGCATAGCTGGAGCTGGGGAAAAAAAAAAATCACTGTAGGCCTGGGTGTAGTCAGCATGCCTTGGTTGTCTAGCCTTTCTTAGCTTGGTTTCTTATATTTTCCCTCGGCTGCACAAGTTGTGACAGTGGTGACTTGGTAGCTTGGTTCTTGGAATGCATGATTCTTGTCCCTCCCAGAGATATCCTGACTGTGGAGGCCTAGATGATTCCTCCTTTTCTCAGAGTTTCCTTGGTGGTGGGAAAATGGATGGAATCCTGTTGATGGTGGGGCCTGACACACCTCTGGTATTACTGGAGATGCAGGAAGTTTGCTTTATTTGAAGCACAGGGATGGCACGAATATTCCTGGCCTGCCATCCCTTCTTTTAATTGTGCCATTGTTCTAAGCTTATCTTTGCTCAGTACATTAGGGCAGTAGTTACTTTGATTATCTGTTCCCTGATTCTGTAGATAAGGGAGAAGGTGGTCTTCCCCTGAGATGTCCATTTTTGGGGGCTTCTGGACAATTCTTCTTCATGAGGTGTACACTATCAAACCACATCTTGTGGTCTGATTATGGTGTTCCTCTCCCTCCAAGATTTCCTTTTGTTATCTGGGTTTGTGGGATGCTGACATAGGCTTTGACTTATACTTAGTCTGACAAGATTTCCCCTCATCTTGTTAAGAGGTGGAGGTTTGTACCTCCCTGAGATTTCCCTTTTGTGGATGTCTTGATAATTCTCTTTCTTCAAAATGGCAGGGGTCTCCTTGGTGGAAAATGGGTTAAATTTTCCAGCTGATAGTGGGACTTAGCAGAACCACCAGTTGGGCTAACAACAAAACTTATCTCCAGCCACAAGTGTGATGCGAGAATCCTTGGCTAATTGATTCTTCTTTTATCGATCTCACTATTTCTTGGTTTCTTAGGCAGTATAGGCAAGAGTAGTAGATTTGGAAGGTGAAGGTATCATTATGTTATTAAAAGGAGCAGTAGTCTGTCCTCCCCTCAAATGCCCCATTTTTGGAGAGGGGCAGAGGGCATCTGGACAGCTTCCCTTGTTAAGATTTATGTTTCCCTATTGAAAGGTACATACCATAACTCTCTAACTGCACTCTTCCCACGGGCTAGTGTAGCTCTGCTCCCGTTATCTTATATGTCAGAATTTACACCGTTTTACCATGATTTGGGCTTTGGGTTGTATCCTTTCAACGTTGAGGTTTTGGGGTGCTGTTTTATGCTCTGATTGATTATAATTTACCCCTTATGCTGTGTAGCTCGGTCTCAGTCCTTGGCAAGAGTTTACACTATTGTTTCACGTACTTGTGACTTTATCCTGTTGTCCCACACTTGGCAATATCCTTTCTATATCTGTATGAAGGGAGGCACCCATTGTAATTAATCATTCAAATCAATTTTCATGACATTGACCAGTCTTTTTCAGATGTACACGTGGAAAAAAGATTATTCTGTGCTGGGGAAGTCGATAGCCTGGTGATATTAATCCAGAAACTCAGCTGATATTGTGGGGACCTGTGTTTGAATCCCAACACAACAGATGATGAAATTTGAATTCAATAAAAAAAATTCTAGAATTGAGAATCTATTGATGATTATGAAACCTTTATCAATTGTCAGAAAAGCCTATCTGGTTCACTAATGTCCTTTGTGGGAGGAAATCTGCTGTCCTCACCTGGTCTGGCCTCATGTGATACCAGAGCCATAGCAACATAGCTGACTCTCAACCATTCTGGGGCAAGTAGGAATGGGCAATAAATGCTGGCCAGCCAGTGACACCTTTGTCCCACAAACGAATAAGCAAGTTTTGGATTTTGGGGGGCTTGTTGAGTTATTTGGTAAAAATCAAAAATTCAATAAAAACATTTTTAAAATTATTATTCAGTTGTTCCAAAAGCAGGCAATGGATAGCTTAGTGATCTCATTAGTTGCAGAGAAAGACTGTTACAGATCTGATAATGAGTCTTCAATGAGGGACTAGGCAAGATTGCCCATTGCAACAGCTACTGAGCCCCTAGCCAAGACAATTAGACATAAATCTTTTGGGTTGTTTTATGGTGGAGAGCAACACAAAATCATGCTTATACAAAAATGATATGTTGCTATTTGTGTCTAAGCCAGATGTCTCTGCTCTCACCATTATTGACATTATGGTTAGGTTCAGTTCCATTTTGGGCTATAAAATTAATTGTGCAAAGTCCTAGACCATACCTTTAGGAAGGCCTGTGGGAGATTCTCCCCCCACTTCCTTCCCCTTTAAATGGTCCCCCTTTGGGTTTATTTATTTGGATCATTCCACTATTCACTCAGTAATAAGGCAAATCCCACCCCCCTCCTCAATTGGCTATTAAGTAGGAGCTACATTGTTAGTCCTCCATATTGATATTGTGACTGGGCAGGATAGCACTGATTAAGATGAATGTGCTACCTAGGTTGTTATACCCTTTACAGATGCTACCAATTTTGCTTTCTGCTCAGATATGAAAGGAAATTAATGGGGTGTTTAGCTCCTTGATATGGAACAAAAATTGGCCAAACTGCAGCTACCAAGTTCAATAATCATTATCATCTGGAATGTGGAGGGTGGTCTGCTAGTCGGAAAGGAGATTTAATTCAACTTCTGTACTCTCTCCCATTCAGGGAAACACAGATTTCTCACCAGGTCTTACAGACTACAGTTTTGATAGTGGAAAGGTTAAGGGATTCATTAACTTGAGTGGCATGTTCAGTGATAACTCCTTGTTGAGGTAATTTTTTGAGCAACAATGCCAAAAAAATGTTATTCCAGCATAATTTCCCCCCTCCTTTTACTTGTCCTCTATTTGTTGTATATGTGGAAGCACCAAGTATTCGGAACATACCGACCTGGTTTCCTCCTATCCTTTTATTTTATAAGAAATTAAATCAAACTTACAGTAAAAAATGGAAAACTCCAATAAAAACCAAACTATTTGAAAACTGATTGGGTCGTACAATGATGTATTATGGAGTTGCAATTTTGCATTCTCCCTTACTGAACATGAAGTAGCAGCCTTCTCTCATAGCCCAGTGAGATCAGTAAAATGAGAAAATCACAGACGTGAACCCAACAATGATGCTTTTTTTTTTGGCCAATCTCAGCTAGATTGTTAGCAAAAGATATCAATATTCTTCAGCACATCTAGTCATGAAGAAAAACAACTAAACCACCTAGGCATTAATTATAAAACATGACTGCATAAGCCAAGGATCAACAATAAACACAAAAACAAAAGAAAAACAAATGTCAGAAATATACAGCACATCTAGTAGCAGCTGAAAAGGTAAATTAATATTTCAAGTACGAGTCTTTACTAAAAGGTTAATTTACTGAAGAATCTGCAAGCAAAATGTTAATCTTAGCCTTTGTCTTTTCTTTTATGATTCTAATGTATTTAAAAATGTTCTGGGGTGAGAGCCATACACGCAAGTCCAGCAATTATTGCCCATCCCCAATTACTTTTAAGCAAATGATGGTAAGCCACCTTTTTGAACTAGAATCAATAGAATCATAGAAACCCTACAGTGCAGAAATAGGCCATTTGGCCCATTGAGTTTGCACCAACCACAGTCCCACCCAGGCCCTAGCCCCATATCCCTACATATTTACCCGCTAATCCCTCTAACCCATGCATCTCAGGACTCAGGAGGCAATTTTTAGCATGGCCAGTCAACCTAATCCACACATCTTTGGACTGTGGGAGGAAACCCACACAGACATGAGGAGAATGTGCAAACTCCACACAGACAGTGACCCAAGCCGAGAATCAAACCCAGGTCCCTGGAGCTGTGAAGGATCAATGCTAATCATTACCGTGCTGCCCTTATTGTTATGAATTGCAATCATTATTGCAATTCATGTGGATAGGTACACCCATAGTACCTTTTCAGGACTGTGTGTCAGAATGAAAACAAAGTCACAAGGTACCACAAAAATTTTCATCCCTATTACCAATCAGAAATTTGATCTGCTGGTTTAAATAATTGGAATTTCATGAACTAATTACTGTATTGCAACTACTTGTGAATAACCACCAACATCTACTTACTTTTATGCTACTATTGGCACCTTCTATAGCCCTTCATGCTGCCATGAATCCTTCCTCTACACATCTTAGCGCAACCAATTGCAACAACCACCCACCACTGATTTTGTACATTATATAATCCATCACATTTCTTCCTTTCTTAGCTCTGAAAAGAAAAAACTCAAAACTTCAACTTTGTTTCTCTCTCCACAGATGCTGCAAGACCTGCTCAGTCTTTTCCAGCATTTTATACTTTTCATTGCTTTGTCTACACTTTCTCGATTTTGCTAAAGCAAAAGTAACCAACATTACTAGTGTGCTAGTGCTGTGATTCAATTTTCAGTTTCTACATCACTTAATATTTTATAACTCTTTCATCTCATCATGTGGCTTCCACCTCATTCAACACAACATGATGGTTTCAAAATTTGATATGTTATTCACATGTATTAACATAGTGAAAAGTATTGTTTCTTGCATACTATACAGACAAAATCATACTACTCAGAGAAGGAAACTTTCAAATTGCATTGTTTTCTTGTAACTCATTGCCAGCCACCATATAAAGACTGGTAATCAATGGTAGTTTGAATGCTCCAGGGAATCATTGTTGGGATCACATCTGTTCCACATAACAATTCAGATACAAAAGGGTGGATATCAAAGTTTGTTCATGTTAATAGGGAATAACAACTGGTACAAAATTTGAGAAAAGAATTGGAATGACTAGTTTTTAGCCACTTAAACCATGAAAAGGGAGATTTGATGAAGATGTTCAAATAATAGCAGAAAAAGTATAGATAAATTCTAATAGCAGGTAGATCAAAGGCAAGAGGTTGTGATTTCAAAACGAGCCCTTGTTACATAAAAAAAGCAGATTAAATGCAGAGTTATCAAAATATAGAATGTTTTGCCACAAATGGTGGTCAATTTTAAAATCAATTACATCAGTCAAAAGATGCTGGATAAGTACCTGAATATATAGAAAGATATCCAAAGGACATATGAAATAGGCCCCCAAGCCAGCTCCACCATTCAATAAGATCATGGCTGATCAATTTGAGTTCCACATTCCTATCTACTCCAATAACTTTTTATTTCCTTGCCTAACATGATTTTATCTACTGTGGCTTTAAAAATATTCAGTGATCCACATCCATCACCTTCTGATGGAGAGTTCCAAAGTCACAACTCTCAGAACTTTTTTATTCTTCATCTGTCTCTTTAGGACGACCCCCAATTTTAAAATAGTCCCTTAGTTCTGTGTTCACCCACAAGAAACATCCTTTCCACATCCACCTTGTCAAGACCATTCAGGTGGGGACTACTAAATAAAGATGAAACAAACCTGATAAAAAGTGGCCTAATTTAAGTGTGAGCCTGCTCCTACAATGTTTTGTACATGCGTTAGCAGTTCTTAACAATGCTACTTCTCATAACAGTTGACAGATATGCCATTTTATAACATGTTTGATAAATAAAGGGAAACTACCAAAAATAAGCTACATAATGTTTCTTGCAAGGTTTTTAAAACATGAAATGGGCAGCACAGTGGCTAGCACTGCTGCCTCAGTGCCAGGGACCCAGATTTAATTCATGGCTTGGGCCACTATCTGTGACATTTGCATGTTCTTCCTGTGTCTGTGTGAAAGGTGCACTGGCTAAGCTAAATTCTCCCTCAGGTGTACCCAAAAAGGCACTGGAGTGTGGCAACTAGGGGATTTTCACTGCAACTTCATTGCAGTGTTAATGCAAGCCTATTTATGACACTGATAAATAAACTTAAAAAAATCTCCCACACAATTGCTTAAAGTGGATTGGATATCTGAACAAATCAAATGCTGACTCTGGAATGGGTCTGTGTGCTAGAATAGAGTACACGTGGCAACCTGTATTTTGAGAGGAGCTAAACATACTGAAGTGGGTCCTAAATCACTGCAGAAGTAAACTTAAGATCATTGGGGACAGGAATCTCAAATTGCAGTAGAAATGGACCAGGTAATTCCTGAGATCTAAAGCACTGTAAAAGGTATTCAAAGTGGTTATGAGCAATATCAGGAACTCCCAGGATCTGGAAATTATGGGAAGGAGGACTTGGAGGAAACTTTTATTCCCCCAAACTTGAAACATTCCAACATCAAATTTATGCCAAAAGAACACTCCCTCACTCAAAATAAATTTGACTTGACAAGTAAAAAAGTGATAGATAATAAACAATGCGTCTTTACCCACAAGGAACGAACAATTCTCATTTGACTATTGAG
Source organism: Carcharhinus amblyrhynchos (assembly GCF_965287045.1). Lineage (NCBI taxonomy): Eukaryota > Metazoa > Chordata > Chondrichthyes > Carcharhiniformes > Carcharhinidae > Carcharhinus > Carcharhinus amblyrhynchos. The sequence goes on along the minus strand of NC_137332.1, from coordinate 31,738,694 downwards.
AAATTTATTAATTCCGTCGCTAAACTAAATTACGCGCGCGTTTGTTCGTTTTTTTTGGGGGGGGGGGGGGGGGGGTGGTGCTCGGTTGGATAGATGGTTATTAGGTTGAGGCGCAGAGTGATTCCGGTTCAGGCTGTGCTTGTTCAAGGAGACGTGCATCCTTGCACTGCCCTAGATACTTGATGCTAGCCCTTTAAGTTATAACAACCACCACCACCTGTTACTAACGGAACGAGGATGCCTGTGGTCCCTGGTGGACTATGGTCAATGATCCTAAAGTATAATCTCTGAATTGGTACAAAGTTTGTTGCTTTAGAAAAAAAATAGTTTCGTTTCACAGATTAACAGTAATACGTCACTTTCTAGAAGTGATAATTGGCCAAAAGGGGAATTTCCCCGACCAGCGGAATTCCTGTTAAAGTGGGATACAAACACTAATAAGAAAAATTTAAAAAAAAGGACCCTCAAAAGACTGCCCAGGCGAAATATGTAACTGACAAAACAAAAACATTCACAGACTATCAGAATTACCAGTCCAATGTGGGCCTGGACACAGATAAAGTGGCTCTTACACATCCAGTCGCAAGTTTATTATGATTGTTAAAGCCTCCGCATATTTCAAATAAACACACAGCCCTTCTCTCGTCCCTAGAACTGAGATAACACACGTTTCCTAAACTCACGCAGCAAAAAAACACACACCAACGATATACTCCAAACGGCCCGCTCAGCCTTTACTCACCTAATCCTGCTTGCCACCCAGCCGTCCTTTGACCCCCGGACTCATTATTGGCAGCTCCGGCGGCCAATCAGTTTCCACGTCGCCCCAGGAGGGACGAGGGGACGACCAATAGAGCTGGGGGGTGTGGGATAGGGGCGGGACCTGCTAACGTCAAACTGTCGCCAGCAGGTTTGGTTGAGGTAGGAGTGGGGAAAAGTTAAGATGGCGGCGCTGCTGTTGCCTGGGGACAGCCCAGAGCGCCATTCTGGGAGTTGTAGTTCCTCAGTGATCATCGCCTCCCGACAATTCCGGGCGACTAGGACACTTCCAACTTCCCCCCAAAATTGTTCAGAGACACTTCCAGCTCCCCAACTGCAGAAAGTGTTGGCCCCGCCGATGAGCATCACAAAGTCGCCACTTTAATTAAACGAATCTGTGTTAGTTTTCTTCTTAGTTGACACTTGGAAGTAGTTTTTTTTGGCCTATTATTCACTCTTGCTAGTTTATCCATTTAAAAAAGAGAAACAGTATGATCCAGCAACTAAATTTAATCTTCAAGACGATGCCAAAATCTTCATGGCACGTTCAGACCAATAATAGTCCTGAAGTAAATAAGTACCCAGTCCCCAAATGTTTATAACAGAAAATTGTGACACTCACTGTCCCGCTTCCTATCTATCTATCTGTTGTAAATGTGATGTTCCGTGTGCATCAAGTTTTCAGATTAACTTGAAAAGACTACACATGCCGAGTGCCTTGCACTTTGGCATGTTTTCAGTAGCTGAGATTTTTTCTGCTCATCAGAGTTCTGGGAGTTGTAGTCTTATTGCCCACGTCCCACTTGACAAGTGCGCAGAAACGGTGAATTGCAAGGTATTGCACTGAGTTTTGCTGTATGATGCGTCGAGTTTTACAAATAGTGTGAAATTTATTGCCACATCAATCAGGATTCAGGAAGAATTTTTAATTAATGTCAAAGTTTGTTTGATAAGTGTAAAACTTTTTTCATTAACTCCAGCCAAAAAAATACAATTTATGCAATTATTGATAATGTTTAATTAGTAGTAGGTAAAGTATTTACCATATTAACAAAATTATCTTATCACTTATTTTCTAAGGTTTGACAATATATTACAATATAATTATCTGATAATATGCTGTAATTTATCTCGAAATAATTCGAATATAAAAATGTGCCACCTTTCTCACGATGATAATGGAACCGAGACATCTGGGTGCTAAAGGAGTTACATTATTTTTCTTTTTTTTGCAACTACCAGCTTATGTATCGATTTTTTTAATTGGTTGGGGTAAATCTAAGTGTATCTTTTGCTGTATGCTGTAATATATTTGTACTGTCAGCTAGTTCTTTCTCCAAGCTCCTTGGTACTGTTAAGCTGTTCACGTTCAATGGGAAACTGAGATAATTAATAATGTTAGGTATTGATTTTTTGGTGTTTGTTGAAATACAGGCTTATATAGGCCATCAAAAGGGTTAGTGCAACATTAATAGATACGCCCACAGTGCAAATTTATCAATCTCAGTATGACTTTATTTTACTTTTATATTTTTGTACAATTAGTTGATTGATTTTGGAAATTATGTTTCTCATAATGTCTTTTCAGGCCCTGCCTCTTTCGCCGAGGAACCCTGTCGGAACTTGGAGAAGGAACTTTAATCGCGGAACTTTGGAACTTATTTTTAAGACTTGTGTTATTGAAGTCTTCCCCCTTTCCGCCTTCCCAATCTATGTTATTCAGTTGGGTCGATCATTGTAGTTAACAGGAGCGTTTACTGAATGGCAAAGTAGTAAATTCTCGAAGATGACTGGAAATAGCAGACTGGAAAGTTAGAGTCGGAACAGAAATTTTCTTTTTTTTCTTATAGGAATAAAGCAAACGAAACAATGAAGGGTAGGTGAAGTAAAATGAGGCAAGCAAAGCACAAAACAGAAAATCAATGAAACACAAAAACGGGGTTAAATGGAGCCGACCATTGTCAAAATCAGGTGTGTGGATGCACTGAGTGCACCAGGGAAAGAAGAAAACGGAATTCATAAATCCGGGGAAAGTGACGAGACTAGGAGGAAAACCACAACAACATCGAAATTCTGCACCGATGGTCAAAAAAGTGGGAAGGTTGTAGAGAAAGGGATGAAAAACAGGTCAAGTAGAGAAGCAAAAGGAGACAAGAAAGTCCATGTAAAAAGCGATAGTGCTTATAAGTTAAACAACACGAATCTTTATGTGTTTTAAAACTGAAAGAATGAAGCCGAGCAAAGGGTAAGCACAACAAAACTCAACAGAATGACAAAGAAAACAAGATCCCGAAAGCAAATCAAAACAGAGCATACCCAATATTAAACAAGATAGTGAAAAAGAATAAATACACAGCGGACAGACGGACCAAGGAGAAATATACTTTTAACGAGTAAAAACAGGAAATGATAAACACGCGGACAATAGAAAGAATAACAGAATGATAGATCTTTAAGCAAATACAAAAGACGTCTAAATATAAACTCTACATGTGAAATGGAAAAGGCATGATTCAATCCATGAACCGGAAACAGGGAAAAGATAAGGGGAGAAGCAAGATAATGCATGGAGCTAAACAATTAAAAAAGGCAGGAAGAGAAATAAGGAAGAGTACAGCAGGAAGGCGAAAAGCGGGAGATAAAGCGATGAGTAAGAACTACAATTCCCAGTTGCCAGTGTGAGGACAATACGGCTGCGCAGTAGACTGGCTGGGTCTGCGCTGCTATATTGCTGTCCCGGTGAGTGAGTTCTGAAATTGACACACACATATATATACACACACACACACACACACAGACATACACGGGCACACTGAGCCAAGCGGAGCAGCAGCAACGCAACATTCCTCCTCTGATCCGACTCGGGATAGGGATCCCTCTGTGCATGTAATCAACACCATCCTCCAACAGGAGACTTCATTCACACACACACACACGCATCGTATTTCCAGACTTCCACTACACAGCCCTTGTACACTAAGGAAGAGTTTTACCAAAAGAAATAAATCCTTGTATTTTCGCGCGTATTTGTTCTATTATAAAAAAGTGAAAGCATCCTTGGGAATTAAAGTAAGTACAGTAATGCAGAAATATGTCTGCGATGTCTCCAACTTTGTGCGGAAGTCATTGTTTACATGCTTCACGGTCTATATGTGTTGGTGCGTGCACCTTGCAATAAAAAACATACTGGAGTAAAAGTAGTTTAGTCCAGACAGTTTGCAGTCATTGCTTGTATTATCACCTACCGCTTTAACCGTTTAATGCCTTATTTATAATAAATTGCGCTATGCTAAACCGAACGTGCGAATTGTATTCACTTATCTCATGCATCTATGTAGTGATATCTGTACTATTGTTAATACTTTATGGCATAACTGTTTAGTTTTTCGTGCTACTATCCATTTCTAGGTGATCGCTACAAAATATCACTAAATTAGCTGCTTAATTGGCCTCAGTTTCGAAGTTGCAATGAATTATCTGGCGGTAGGTGTTATTAATCTTGATAGTTGTAACAAAAGTAGCAACTGGGTTTTTCGGTGTCTTGATGTCTGACGACTAGAAAAGTATGAGATGATTTAGTGTCGGTACATTTCGATTTTTGGCTGGAGTCCTGCTTTCTCTCTTTTTTACCAGCGCTGTCATTCGTTATTAGTTACTATTGATCGCTTTGCAAAGTGATAACTGAACTAAAATTAATGTCAATTCTACCGCGTAAATCAATACAGTTAAGTTATTTTAATCTTTTTCCTTAACCATGTGGCAAATTAAAAATCCAAAAGATAAATATATTTGTCCAAAAAAACCCTAAAAAGCGACTACTTACATTTTTTGGTGAGTAGGATTTGGGGAGCAAAAAAAACCCCTGCTTAATCAGTAGCCGCCTCTTGTGATTTCGGAGCAATAAATGCATTTTTGATCACAGGGCTGCGGAGGTTCTGTTATTTGGGGTCAGTCTTTAAGCCCGTGACACTTTGACACCAGAGTGTATTAAGTATAGATTTTCATAATTACTGTGGTCAAATAGTACCTAATCTATACAAGCGTCAGAATGCTTGTAATGGAGTACATACATGTGTATATATAGTGAGGCAGAGTGTGTGTATGTGAATATTTATTTTTGTGCTCTCTATTAATACAGGGTCCATCAAGCTGTGGTGGTAATGATGTCACCTTGTTCTTTATAAAGCCAGCCTTGCCTGCATTTGAGAAGGTCATTATATAATTCTGGTACCAGCGAGCAAAGAGTTTCCAATGGACTTGCACAGAACAGCTTTCAAGATGGAGAATTCTTCCTACCTCCCTAATCCCCTTGCATCTCCAGCTTTGATGGTCCTTGCCTCTACAGCAGAGGCTAGCCGAGATGCTTCCATCTCCTGCCAGCAGCCTAGACCCTTTGGAGTACCTGTCTCTGTGGACAAAGATGTCCACATTCCGTTCACTAATGGTTCCTATACCTTTGCCTCGATGTACCATCGTCAGGGCGGGGTGCCAGGGGCCTTCCCGAACCGGGATTTCCCCCCTCAGCTTTTGCACCTGCATCATCAATTTGCACCTCCAAATCTGGACTGCACCCCAATCAGCATGCTGAATCATAGTGGTGTTGGGGCATTCCGACCTTTTGCCTCCGCTGAAGACAGAGACAGTTACCAATCAGCCTTTACACCTGCCAAAAGACTAAAGAACTGCCATGAAACCGAATCTCCCCATCTGAGGTTTTCGGACTCTGAGGGCAAGGAGTACGAGTTCACAACCCAGCTCCCATCCAGTTCCCCCAGTTCACTGAAGCTAGATGACACTGGAAAAAAAGTCTTTGCTGTGTCAGGTCTCATCTCGGACCGAGAAAACTCAGCAAGCCCTGAAGAAAGTCGAAATGAGAGATGTAAGTGTTTTTTTTTAACTTATCTTAACTACTTTGGGCCCTTTATATTGTCCAAGTTGAAATTTTCAACATGTACCCTGAACTTGTGGCAACAATTTAAAAATGTATAGCATATCTCATTACATTTAGACTTTCTTGAATGTTTCATATTTTATTATGTTAGTTGTGTTTGCTAAGCTTTTGAATATAGGTACATGTATATTATTTTAAAGTTGAAGCAAATTAAATCTTTAGAAGTTGTCATTTTTTCTTAATGAAATCAGAAACTGAAATATGTGGGCAACATCTAAAGTTATTGTTTTTGTCCATCATGTTTCATCTTGTATGTTCTAATTTCATTTGGTGATATATGTTCTTCAGGCTGCAGATTTTGTTTGCTAGAAAGTTATTTTTAAACAGACCAACACTTTACTATGTAAACTATGTAAAACAAACAGAAGAACTTTATCTTCCAGTGATTAAAATCCTCAGAAAGAATTAAGTGTTGATAGTGTCTTCTGTGTGCAACTAATGGTTTAAATATTCATTTAAAGAAAGATTTGTTATGTTTGATAATTTTCGCCTTGCCCCACCCTGCAATCCAAATAAGTCATGGGGGGAAAAAGATCCTGTAACTGAGAGGAAACCAATTCAATATATCTGTGTTGTGATGTTTGTTAAGTTGCAATTCTAGAAGTTTTGTGGGGCTCATCAGCAGCCAGAGAAGAAAAGTGGTGCATGGAGGATGAGGTGATAATGAGTGATAAGTTAACAAGCTTCAGCTGTGGGAAGCTACTGACTTTTGTTACTGTTTGTTTTGGTTGAAGAAAGAGTAAAAGGCGGCAAGGGAAACAAGAGAAAAGTAAGAATAATAATAGAATTGAAAAAGATAGGCAGAAAGTGAAAGGAAAATGTAACAAAGTGAGAAAGGAGCAATTGAACTACGAGACTGTTGGAAAACTGAATGAACATACAAAAAGACTCATAAAGCTGATTTTAAAAGTTTAGACTAAAGACCAACTCAATAGGGCTACATTATGGCAAAGAATGAGTGATTAATCTATACTTGTTGAGTCAGAATCCAGGCCCCTATCTTCCTTCCTGAACGGTTAACAAAAAAACCCTTAAAACAACAAAACATGGATGTCTTTGCTTCCTTCCTGACAGGACCAACCTGGTTGGTTTTCTTTTTCATAAATTTCTCTTGATTTATTGGGCAAACAAATTGGAGAAATGGTATATAATATGGTAAATGATAGGGGAAGTGGCACATATTGAAATATATGGTAATAATCTTTTCTCTCACTGCAAGTAAACTTTAGCAAGGACATCCTTAATAATCATATGGACAACGGGGTGTTTTGCAGCACTTAACCAGATGTGAAAAGGCTGATCTTTTCAGCTCTCCCCACTGGTTTTCAACTGGTATCCCTTTCACATTTCTTTAAGTGTTTCCCTCCCCTCTTTTCCTCTACCTCTTCTTATGGTAATGACAGCCACTAATATGGAAAAATCGAGAGGAAGAAGGCAGTAGTGGATCGGCTTTGAGCACTTGCTGAGAGCTGGTATTATACAGCCCCAGTCTTTAAGCCTGTGGTGTAGCAAAAAGGATTTGAGGGTTGTTGGAATGAATATTGAGGTGCGAAGGAGATAAGAGAAAGGACAATTGGCCTTTAACACTATGCCATTTGTTATAAGGCTGAGGTGTGAGTTGACACAGTTAAAAAAAACTACCTCACCCTATGCTGTGTATTAAATTGCATGCAGCTGGATTAAGGATGTCTTTTAAGCAGATAAATATGCATTGGCAGCTTTATATGATTGTAAGTAAGAATGGTCAGGAAAAAAAATGTGGTAGAGGAAATGATTGCAGGAGCTCCCAAATAGTTTGCTCGTATCCAAGATATGTACATTACTTTCATACTGATTTTATAGATGCTGACTCACTTGACATCTGCAAAGTGTATCCAGCCAAATACACACCCAAAGCCGTTGTTTCACATAAAAGCAACATTAAACCTCCTCTTCAATATTCCAACCATCTGCTTTAGTTTTAAAAATTCTTTTCATCTCTCAACCAAGATGAGAAGCTAAATAATTCTATTTTGTGGACAATAAAAAAAACTGCCTTAAAAATTACAAGCCTGATTTGTTACAGCTAACTTTGCTGTAACTTGTATCACTGATTTGCTGGAAAATTCAAACAACAATTCGACTTACAAGTCAGATTTAACCAGACATTTCTTTACTTATCTAATTTTTTTCAGGTAGTGATTAATAATATCTGCATGATAATTGTAGTTTTTAAGAATGGCTATTGTATGTGAATGCTTTCACATTATAAAGTGGATCATTTATCAATATTCTTTTTAAAATTCTATTTGATGTTTAAAAATTGACAGTAATGTGATATTTCTTAACTGTATTTGTTGTTAAAATTGTTAATGATGTCAGTTAAGCAAGCTATACATTTGTAGCTTTATCTATTCAACTGTCTCAGTATTACTATTTATTGCAATAGCTACTTTTAGTTAACACTGATTGCATTGCACAACTGTATAGGATAAATGGTTGAATTACAAAGTGGAGTTTCATTATGAAGGCTGTAGTCTGAAATATTGCAGCTAAATGGTAATATGTATGGAATTTTTGGGGGCTGCCAGAGGCTTAGTACGCAGATCTGTCACTTTCCTTGAGCAACAACCCTGACGACCTCTATTCAAAGTGCCATCGATTTCCTTTCTTTTTTTCTTCCTAAAAAATCTGTTACAAGACTGCTGCCAAGGGAGTACCTGCTCACTTGCAGCATAACATTTCTCCTTGTTTAAATACCATTCCTCAAAATTAAAAATGTTACCAATACAAACTTTGAAATTGTTTCTTCCAGGTAAAATAATTCTCAGTATATGATGAAATGTAGCAGATTTCTAGTTCTCTATTATTTTAAGATGTTTGGACGTCATCTTGACTTTTTTTTAAAGCCTGGTTTAAATAAATTTATTTATTAAGCCAAACACAGTGCTTTCAGATTAGCAAAACGTTCCAAGACAATGCCGAGAGTCAAATTTCCATTTAAGAACAATTTGTATTGTGTAAGATTCAGGGCTTTATCAAATGTTTTAAAGAGAAAAGAAGCTAATGGTAACCCACATATAGCCAATATGCTGTATATTTTTGTTTTTTTTTAATTTTCATAGTTTAGCAAAATATTTGTCTTTAATATTTCAGTACAGCTTAGGAAGTCACAAAAGGACCAACAAAGTAGATAACATATTACTAAACAGTGAAAATAACCCTAACCTAAGGCTTTGAATAAATAAAACCAAAATAAGAAATAAACAGCTGTTTTAAAAAAAAGGGAAAATTGGGAAATGTGAAGTTATTTGTTTTGATCTGATAACTTATCTTAAGATTTTATTTGACCTTTCACACAATCCTTCACATTCAACTTGCTACTTTCACTGCAACATAGAATAAAAACTTTGTGTACTCTTGTACATAATGAATGGCTCTTGAACACAGACTCAGCACCATGTGAACAAGTCCAACATTTGTTTAACTAAAAGTTGGGGGGGGCAGGCATTTCAGGAATTGTTTCGTTTCTGAGCGATCAGTGACTACTGTTGGTGAATACGATGGTGGGGGAGGGGGGGGGTGGTGGATGGTGACAGATATCTTCTCAAACCCAGTCTGTGTAAAGCTATGCGTGTAAAGTCTTGGCTTTGGGATAAAAACAAACGGCTCCTCAGATGCTAACAATCGATGGCAGTGTTGCTGTACTACATTTTGTTAGTCCCTGTGTAGTGCTGTTTCATGTTTTTACCTTTATTTTTCATTTCAAAGTGTTCTGTTCACAGTTAGTGGCCCAATTTAAATTTTTGTTGCAGAATTCATGGCAAAGTGGGGCGTCTATCTTGTCTAGTCCATGTTTTATTTGTAAATGCCTCATTTCTCTGTAGGGGTACTATCTCTGTCTGGCAAAACATCTTTATTCTCATCAATTACTGCTCATTTGCCCTCTGTCTACATTTGTGCAATGTGTCTGGTCTACAGAGGCTGAAGGAGAGCTTGATGTTCAGTCAGTAAACCCACCAGGGAGACTTGGTCAGTATCCTCGGCTCTCTCCGACAGCATGATAACGCATACAATGAAGGAGACAACTGTCAGATAGCAAGCTAGCATTACACCACACAGTTGTAATCACTTTTGCCACCCAAATCCAAATAATTTTCATTGTCAGAATGCTTCTTGCAAATTATATATTGATAAATTTCCACTGTTTTAAAAAATCTTGAGTAGCTAGTGCATGTATTTAGCATTTTCCAAGTGACAGCCACTATTATTGTATTCTTAAGCACTTTTTTACATAGTAATATGATAATTCTTTCCTTGTTTTGCCAAATTAAAAATAAAAAACTGTAATGATTGTTCATTATTTATGAATGAAGTAAGCTTAATATATTTGCTGTGAATAATAGATAGCCATTTTATCATATTTTAAAAATGTTCAATCGCACAAGATATTTTTGCACTCCATTGAAAATATTAAAATGGTAAATGAAACCAGACTGAAAATTTCAAGGTAAAGAATATCTTAGCATTGTTTTAAACTGCTGCTCCCTAAGAGAAACACATAGTACTAAATTGGCAACCTTCAAACAATGAACTGGAAAAATATATCTTGCCATTCTTTTCCATAAAAATCAATTTGTTGTCCTTGCGACCATGACATTTTCACACAAATTTTCAATCATTGGTTGGCACAGAATGCGTTTTCCTCCATTGATAAAACATAATTTTTATAGCTTTTGAAAAATGAACAACATACCCGCATTTCTAAGCTAATAACTGATAAGTTCTTCCAATGTAAATTATTTTCCAAGCAAAATAACCTTGTTGGAGTGTCATTATGACGTGTGCAAAATAGGGAAAGAGAAACATACCAAATCTTGCCAATTAGTGGCAATGGGGAAGTGTTTTGATGTTTTTAATAAGAGTTCATCAATAAACTGAAAAATGCTCATCTTTGGTTTCTAAAAGAATAAATTTAATATTAAGTACTATAATCTTGAAAGGGTTAATAGATTAAGCATATATGTTGTCAAAAGCTACAGATCTTTGCAACAGGTTTGCCTGTTGCTTGCCAGTTAGTTTTTTTTAAATTCAGCAAGTATCTTGTCCTTTTTTTGTGAAAAATGGGTAGCAGCTGCTCTGGTGGGCTGTGTATCGTGAGTATAATTCAGTGGCTCGATTGTGTCTCTCTGCTTGTGTGCGAGAGGGAGAGAAAGAGCCATCCCTTTGTTTCCTTTGTGAGAGCCAGGTGACAGAGCCAGTGTTGAGAGGGCAGAAAAATAGCAACCGGCAGTTCTCTGGCAGCCGAGATCAAAGAAGAAGGCAGGAGGTCTTTTCAAATTGGGGGCCCTGGTGTTGAAGCTATAATCACAGCTTACAGCCAGCCAGTTTCTGAAAGATACTAGCCTGAAAAAGGGGAAAAAAAACTTTCCAGGAGCTAAGATAGTTAATTAAAACCAGCAAACAGGTGCCCTAACAGCAGTAGTGAATCAAATCATAAAGTTTTACAATGGAACAGTTTCTTTAAAGATACTGGCAGAAAAAAAAGCAAAAGAATTGGCTTCACCTAGCATGTGGCACATGCCATTTACAAGCTCAGAGGCTTTTGGGAAGAATATAAACACTTACAGTTTGTTCGCAGAATCTTGCAGATTTAATATATTAAAATGTCCCTTTCGTTTCTGCTGCAAATCAAGCAGCTGTTTTAGTTTATTCAAAAAAAGAGACCGTGGTTAATGCAAAATCAGCAGTGGTGCAGGGCTTATAAGAAAAAGATCAATCATGGAGTGGGGTGATAAATTAGACACATCAGCGAAAGAGAACACCTTAAATCGAGCTGGCTAGGTGACGGGGGAATGCGTCTTGAAGGATGGTGGCTGCTTGTGTTTTTCAATAAATAGAAACATCACACTGAATGGAGCAAAGCAGCCATTTGAGTTTAGAATCTGGTAAATCTCTTTGACCCCAAGTTTTAATAGTATTTTATACAATTTCATCATTGTACTGTACAAAGAATTAATTGCTGAAAATGCCATTGTCATTTTTTTGCAACTTGACCAAAAGTAGATGCAAAGTAAAAGTAAACCTTTTTATTTAAGAAAAGTTAATCTTTTGAGGTAAATCATTTTCATAGATTATAATTTAAGAAATGATATATTAGACTTTTCCCTTATACTTTGAATTTGACTTGGAGCTTATGAATTAATGAGGGAGTTTAAAAAAATAGCATTCTTGTTGATAATTATGTAAAGTGCAAATTTAAAAGTAATTAGATCAAGGACAACAGGTCACTGAGTTGTTAATCACACAAGAAACCCAGTGAATTCACCCCAGCTAAAATGCACTCATTCATTTCCCTCAGGAAGACAGCTCATCATTTACATTTCTGATAGACAAGATTTTAGTCCTCTTCAACCCAACTGTGGAAAAAGCACAAGAAAAAGTTGGCATTTATATTAACCAGGCTGTCTATTCACCCCCAAACAGATTGCCTTTTGGAGTATTGATTGAGAGCTTTAGGTTCAAAATGAATGAAGTAGGGGGTGGGAAGAAATAGAACTAAATATTAACAAAAAATGCCCTTTTCCCTTTTTATGCCTCATTGCGGTCAGTGAAATAAAATAACTGCTTCCTCCATTATAGTAGAGGTTGAGTCACTTAACATTTTCAAGAAATTAAGGAAACAGTGAATAGCTCACTTATTTATTAATGAATTTTTGTGCTCAAATAGCTAAGCAAATCATTCCTTGGTTTTGTCCTACAGCTTTATAATTCTAATTATTGAACTGCCCTCATGACCAAGAATTAATTTCTGTGTGGCCTAAAGTATTTTTAAAATTTATTTCCATAACAATTTTAAATAGACTGAAAAATACAGTTGAGGGAAGCTGTTAAGGGGTTACCAGACTCTGATGTCATAGTGTTAATCCCAATAGTTGTGATCTTGTCAAATTAATGGATCACGTTTTCTTGGTTACCTCCCTATGATAAATTAATTGTAATGATGACTGGCTTTATTATGAGATCTATGCTGTTGCTTGTAATCTGGGCAACAGTTTTAGTTTTTTTTCTGTTTCCTTTTCATTGTTTCACTTAAAGTGTCCTGTAATTACAGGGGTGTTAGCATATGCGGAGAGGGTGATATGATTTATCCTGCACAGACAGCCATGACACAGCTGTTTGGAAGATAAAATAGTACAACCGTGTAGCTACAAAATGCTCTCCTTATTATACCTCATTAAAAGCAGGCTGCGATAAGTCAGCCAAGCAATGAATAAAATCTATTGCCTATGTAGAAAACAGATATCTAAGTACCTTCAAAGCTTTTTTTTGTGTGCGTGTGTGTTTATGACATGATAATAGCTTGGTGGAGAAAAATTATGTCTTGTTTTCTTCTTTTTCCCTTCTGCCTGGGAGTGAAAACAGATAGCGTGTAGTGCTTCTCAGTAATTAGTAAATCTTTCAAGAGTGACATTAAGAAATATTTGATTTCAAGGATTGTTCTAAGTACTGTCATGATGTATCAATTTGACCTTTAGTTATCTGACTACCTTAAAATCATAGTCTCATTGCTCCCTTCTTTCCATTATCGTCAATGCACCATGTTTAAATCTGGAACATCAGAAAAAATATTTGGCTCTGATTGACGTTCATGTTTTTTCTGTTTGAATATTACAATAGTCGAGCCTGGAAGGCGGAGGCACCTGTGTTGCTCATTTTAAAAAAATAAGTGAAACTTGTGTGTTTTTTTTTAAATGTAGGATCATTGGTGCTTTAAGAATTGGAAAATCTTCCAAATGTTATTTCAAGGTTTTGTGTGTTAGATTATAACTTTTAAATTCAGTGTCGTTTGTGTCTGCTAACTATAATTTTGAATTATTGCCCAGCTAGGTTAGTTTGACATTGTGCAATGATTTTATCATGCAAGGAATACTAGAATTCTTGTCATTACATTATCAGAGTAACTGTCTTCTTGCTATGGTATGATATTTATTTAAGTACCTATAGAATAAATATGGATACCAAACTAAGCACAGGGAATAGGTATATTTTAGACAGTTTTTTGGCGAGTGAGCATTAAAAGGATACTCAATGAATAAGGGCACCCTGTGTGAGTAAAAACTGCACAGAATGCATCAATATGAATGAACTAACTTAGGAAATTTGTGTGCATAAAGCCACTCAACTTGAATAACGTAGAAAATAAATAGGGATATTTGGAGTAGATAAGAATGAGAAGAGAGTAAAGATGCTCAGCATAAATAAAGACATAGGGTGAATAAAGAAGTGCAGACTAAGGATGCAAATGATGAATAAGTATGCATGAGATAAGGGAGCACACAGTGACTAAGAATGTATAGATCTAAGTATGGGTGAGCACGTAAAATTACACAGAACTTGCAACCTGGAAACAGGCCATTCAGCCCAACAAGTCTGTATTGGCATTGACCCATCCACCTATCTAATACAATCTTGGATGTTGACACAGTATCTGCTATAACACCGACTCTGGAATGAATTCACAGCCTCATAACTCTCTATATAAAGAAGTTTCTCTTGCCCTTTGTTCTTGATCGACATAGAACATAGAACAGCTTTTCACCATTGCTTGTAGTAGTTGAGGAATCAATGTACTTTTATCTACCCTGCCACGTACTTCCATAATCTTAAACACTATATCATATAACTCCATAATCTGCATTGTTCTAATGAAGAAAGAAGTTCCAATTTTCCTTTTGTGTTTGTATTTCCTCCTAAAGGACAGCATCCTAGTGAATCTGCATTACATAAGTAGGCTAAAGTCTCAATATTCTTCCTACAGCATAGACTCCAGTACTGTATCAGTAATCTAATTGCGGTCATATTAATATTTTTACATAGGGTTGCATCTTGACTTTGATGTCCAATATATCTTGCAATGAAATTTAGAATTACATAAAAACTGCATCATCTCACCTTTTACTGGCACGGAATTCTACCTGCCATATTTTAGCCTAATCCTCTCTCTCATCATTATCCCTTTGTGGCTGTATTTAGTTTTCAAAATAATTAATCAAAGCTCTTATTTTGATATTCTCTGCAAATTTTGCTACTACTCTTTCTGGGTATATATCCAAATCATTGATATGCACAGTGAACAGATGTGGCTCCAGAACTAAACCTTTTGGGTCACCACTATTGACTTGAAACCATTCTGAAAGAAAGTGGCAAAGGGAGTCTGAAATAACAATGTGCACAGTGAATAAAGATCTATAGAGTATGTAGAGAGGCTGTGTGAAGTATAGAATAAGAGAGGATGTGCTATTTAAGAATATATTGAATGAAGTGCACAAAGTGAGTTGCAGCATTTGACATAATGGAATGCACTGTGTATGTGAACAGCATGGTGGCACAGTAGTTAGCACTGCTGCCTCACAGTGCCAGAGTTTGCATGTTCTCCCCGTGTCAGCATGGGTTTCCTCCAGATTCTCTGATTCCTTCCCACACTCCAAACAATTGTGGGTTAGGTTGATTGGCCATGAGAAATTGTCCTTTAGTGTCAGGAAAACTAGGAGTGTAAATATACGGGGTTACGGGGATAGGACCTGGGTGGGATTGTTGTCATTGCAGGTTTAATGGGCCAAAAGGTCTCCTTCTGCACTGTAGATTCTATATGAATATAGGTATACCCAGTGATAAAAGATGTATGGAGTATGCGTGTGCATAGTGACAATGGACGTAAAAGGGCTGCTTTTCTTCCCTAAAATATCTTAGGGGTGTTAAGTTTCCAAGTCTGTGGAGAAGACATGATAGAAACTTGATGCATTAGATCATCACCTCTTTATCATTGCCCTGGATTATCTAGCATTTCTATGACTATGAAACAAGCAGAGATATCCTCAACATTCCTATCTAGATTACCTGAAAATGTATAAATTAAAACACCTGGACATAGTTGCACCCAGACCCTTCTCAGATCACAGTAGAAACATAGAAAATAAAAGCAGGAATAGATCATTCAGCCCTTTGAGCCCGCTCCACCATTAATTTTCATCATGGCTGATCATCAAAATCAATGTTCTGATTCTGTCTTTTCCCCATATCCCTTGACCCCTTTTAGCCCCAAGAGCTAGATCTAATTTCTTCTTGAAATCACACGATGTTTTGGCTAAGGCAATGTAGTTAAAGTTGGTGGCCAGGGCTGTAGCCTACAAGCCTCTCCGGCTCGCGGATGTATTTCTCCTTCTGCCCCCATTTCCCAGCATAAACCCTTCCAGGAAAAGCCAAAATGGGGTATGAAGAAGCCTTGACAAGCACAGTACCCTTCATGTGCACTGAGCTTGCCTAGTGCTTTGGTCAGGGGAAAGGAGGGTGCAAAGTTGGCCCTATCAAGTTGCAGTGCGCACAATGACTAAAACTGTGGAGTAAAGCTACACACAGTGACAAAGAATATGCCTTTGTAAAAGTTTGCATATTAAATGTAAAATCCTTGCATACTTTTGTTAGCTCCAGACTTCCCTTTTCTGCTGCCCTCTTGTTTGCTCCCCAAACTTTCTCTCTTACAAGTACAGTTTGTCCAAAAGTCTATTAGCTGTCACCTGTCTCATACTAAATTATACTTCCTCACACTTATGGCCTTGTTGACATCCATTGGCAATGTATTTTAATCAAAGCCATGGTTGTTTTCTACAAATCCCTCAAATGACAATATTCCCATCATACCATTACACCCTCCTCCAATGTTATGATCTGCACCTTTGATGTTCCAATTCTATTGTCCAGTGTACCCTTCCTCTCTTGTCCTGCAAAGTCATAGCCTATTCTCAGCCTTCCTGACTCAGGTCTATTTGAAACATAGAATCCCTAAAGTGCAGAAGAAGGCCATTCAGACAATTGAGCCTGTACCAGCTCTCTGTACCAACTTACCAGGCTCATCTTCCTGCCCTATCCCCACAACCCCACTCATTTACCATGCTAATCCATCTAACCTACACATCTTAGGGAGGAAACTAAAGCACCTGGAGGACACCCACACAGACATGGGGAGAACATTCAAACTCCACACACACACTCAAGACCGGAATTGAACTCGGGTCCCTGGCGCTGTGAGGCAGCAGTGCTAACCATTTGCCACCTCTTTGATTGCACTTTTGGTTACATGTTGTAGCTTGCCCATTGTTGCTTAATGACTTTTGTCCTACTCAAAGGCCATGGGTTCTTTTTTTTATATTAGTCCTATATAAATGAAAGTTGACGATGCAAGTTTAAATTAATTTTATTAGTGTCACAACTAGGTTCCACATAGTTTTAGTCATTGTGCGCACTGCAACTTGATAGGGCCAACTTTGCACCCTCCTTTCTCCTGACCAATGCAGTGAAGCTACTGACAGAATCCCTCAGTCACCATACTCCAGCATCTGTTCAGATATACTGAGGGAGAATTTAGCATGGCCATTGCACTTAACCAGCATGTCTTTCGGACTGTGGGAAGAAACCGGAACACCCGGAGGAAACCCGCACAGGTAGTGACCTAAGCCAGGAATCAAGCGTGTGCCCAATGGCTGAGGATGTATTTGTACACAATAAATAAGAATAATAGAATAAAGATGTATTGAATGAATAACAATGCATGGAGTGAGGTCGCATAGAGTGTGGATGTATATAGTGAATGAAGAATTTTAAATTTAATGCACAGTGTAAATAAAGATTTACACTGTGCATTTTATTCATACATTGTCAGATTGTAAATGATCAGCTCCCCTTATATATAAGTTGTGAAGACTTGACAGTGAAATTTCAATTAAACATAAAATACTTTCAATATACCATGAACATGTGTTGCTATCAACGCAGCAATTCCATATTTTTATATTAAATTTTAAATTTAAATGTACTCTGCTATGTCTTTTGCAGATTACTTATTTAACATCGCAGCCTGACTTTTTCAAATTGTAAAATGACCTTGCTATACATTACCACTGAGGAGTGAAAGCAGATATTAGAAAAACTAAGTGCTGCGAACAGTGACTAAGGGCCTTGCAGGGTTAAACCGATCAACCTTGCGTTTGGTGTATCACAGGAGTAACGAGGACAAATCAAGTATTGACTGTTTGCGCAAATTCACCTTTGTTCAGTAGATTAGCGTATTGGAGTCCAGTAAGTAATGAGAGTTCCTGTTTCCAAATAAATACAGCTTTGCTGGGTGGATGGTTTGACTGTGCACTCTCTGAGATTGATAATTTGATGAAATTAAAACTTAATCAAGCATAGTTGTGTTCTACCTTTGAATAATTTAATAGTCCCTAAGAACTGTAGCCAGGCAATGCAGTCAAGACTGATGTTGATTCAACTGATCATTTTGAATGTTTATTCTATCAAGTGCTACTATCTTAGTTTATATATATATTTTTAAAGATTTTCTTTTAAAAGGTTTGTCATTGAGGAAAGGGTTTAGAGATGAGGTTTAAACAAACAAAACACATCTCTTTCTCAGAGCTGCATCAAGTTGCATTGAATACACCCTCTGTGTAGTTGGAATTAGTCTGTAGTGGTGTTCGAACCTTTGTCCCTAGCTGTAAGTCTGTGGTTTTATGAACTCTGTTTGGAGAGTGTCAGAAGAGTTTTAAAGACATTCCACTGAATTTAAATTAGTTTTAACACCCCAAGTCATACAGTAGCAACATTATAGTGTGCTGTGGCACTAAATGTGATAGTTGTTCAGAACAAACAGGTCTAAAACATTCTGCAACGATAAGTGAAAGAAAAGTGAGGTTAGAGGTTAAAAACTGTCCATATTCTCATATTTCAATTGGTATTGATAAGCATGTCTAGTGTTTCTAATGATGTTCTGAGTTGACCTACTTGTGTCTAATACAGAATAAACATTAGAAATTTAGCACTTAAAATAGTAAGTGCTGCATGTTCATGGACACTTAAATTTTCAGTGCATTCTGTTTAATGCACGACTATGTAAGCAATCTTTTTAACAAACCGCACTTTTTTGCAAATCCAGGTATGACTTTAATGTGCTGCAGTTACATAATTGGCATTTTCTTAAAATAAACTATTTATAGTCAAAATATTTACTGAATACTTCAAATCGTTTTATAATAACTTCCATTGTTAACAAGATGCAATAACTTTTATATTTGATTCCCTTAGCCCTCTAGATTGTTTTT
Source organism: Carcharhinus amblyrhynchos (assembly GCF_965287045.1). Taxonomy (NCBI): domain Eukaryota; kingdom Metazoa; phylum Chordata; class Chondrichthyes; order Carcharhiniformes; family Carcharhinidae; genus Carcharhinus; species Carcharhinus amblyrhynchos. Next base: position 31,719,848 of record NC_137332.1, on the reverse strand, counting down.
TTCATATGTAACCCCCCCTCCCCACCAGATGTCACAGTTTTAATCATTCAGTATTCTCAAGTACCGATTTAATTCTGATCATTGAATTAATATTGTTTCCTAACTTTATATCATTTTTGAAATATTAGCCCATTGAAATTTGTAAAAAATAGTTGAAAATGAATTGTAAATGAAAATTATGCTGTGCTTTGGCTAAACTCAATGCAACCGTTGTTTCAGGTGCCATCAATGGTGATATTTTGACTGTTATTTAATCAGAGTTTCAGCATCTGGAGAATTTGTCCAAAAAGAACAAGATTACTAAAATGTTGATATTGTATTCTAATTAACTGATCCATGACCTGAATACATATCATAATTACTTTTACTTTCTCCACAAACATAATGGCTAGCATTTTGCCGCTGCTGAAAGCGAGGATGGAGAATTTGGCACTTAGCCAAATCTCCATCCACTGCAGCGGGACAGGAGAATCCCACTGGCGTGAGTGTCCAGAAAGTTCTGGCCAATATATCAGACTTTGTGTACTATTTACTTAGAAGTATGGTATAAATTGAGGATTTCTAGGTTTCTTCACAAAATCAAAGCAGCAATTCCTTTCTATTTCAACACATTGGATTACAATGAAGACTGTATAGGATAAATGAAAATTGCTACTTTACCTTTAAGTCCAGTTTGCAAATTTAATTGAGCTTTCTGAAATGGATGGTGGCTTGCATGTCTCAAGTACAGGAAATGACAAAATTGGATTCATGATCAGCTCAATATGCCATAGCTAAAACATTGTGTGTTTTCCAATTGAAATTGTTTCCTGGTCAAACTGAATGTAAATTGACCGCTGAAACTTTAATTCAGAATGAGTTCCCTAACTTTGCCCTGAAGGACAATTGAAATGAAGAGGAATTTCTTTACTGTGATAGTGGCAAATCTTTGGAATTCTTTATTAATCATTGAGCATGTTCAAAACAGAAACTGACAGACTTCTGGAGACTAATGTCATCAAAAGATGTGGGATAGTGGTGAAAGATGGCGTAGAAGTAGATAATCAGCCATGATCTGTTTGATTGGTGAAGCAAGCTCGACAGGCTGAATGGCCTACAGCTGTTCCCGTGTTCTAAGAAATACTGTGAAGAGAAACATAATGTTGTAATTTTGTTTTTGAAAATGTTATCAAGCTAGTCAAGTCTAGAATGGTGTGGTTTAGTCTCTCATTCAGAACTAACATCTCCACTATGTTTCTGCTCATATTTGAGATGTCTTCTGTAACCTTAGGTTGGAACACTTCCTGCTACTCAGTCTGGGGGTATAGATGGAGTAAGGAGATTGCTGTACCTGAAGTGAGGTAGAGACACAATGTAATGTAAGATCTGAATTCAAAATATTGAGAAAATGATGACTGTGAATGTCAGCCACCTCAGAAAATCTTTCAACAGTTAAAACATATTTCCAGATCAAAGGATTTTTATTTGGATAAGCATTTATTTGTCAAATGGAACATATGTACAATTGCTTGTTCCATACAAAAATGCTGTATATTAAGTATCCTTGATATTAATTTTCCATGGTTTCATGTTAGCTATTAGAAAGCTTTAATTGATTAACTAAACATTAGCACAATATCTGGTACTCAAAGGCTGCCCCTCAAGGAATGAAAAATTTAACAGTTTTTTTCAGGATGTAGATAATGTAAAATGTTAGCCATTCAGTTACATGGTGAAAATAATAAAATTGATCAGATTTAATCTTGAATTTTCTTAGGCTGCAAGACAGCCGAATGTCGAAAAGCATAAGGTATTTGATAACAACCTCTTCTTTTGTAAATTACATGAGGATTCAAGAGGCTAAAAATGACATGTTGTGTCTGTGCCGTGAATCTGAGATGTTGGCTTATGAAGCCCACTTCTCGTCTCTCGGAGCATAAAGAAAGAGGGAGAAACCTTGAAGTTCTACTAATTTCTTGCTCGTTTGACAGATTGCAGAGCAGTGAAATGGTGGGACGGACTCCCACCGAGACAACACAGCTATAACCAGGGGATAGTTTGTGTAGCAATTGTTTGCTCTGACCCTCAAAAGCTCCTGATCTGTAACCGTGAAATCTCTAATCTCACGGTGGCAGGAGGGAGGAGTAGAAATCACGCATTCCACCGACACAAAAATATTCGAATCGTGGCTTATCTTGTCTAATCATATGCTTTCATCTGCGTCAAATACTTAGTGTATCATGGATTTGTTCTTTGTTTCCCTTCAACATATACTATGAATATATCCTAAAACCCAATACAAGTTAAGTAATTTTAGAGTTTACTCAAACCTTGCCAGTATCTTTGAATAAAAGTTTTGAAATAAAAACATTGCTATTCAAAATATATTGGAAGTGTGAGAACACAGAAAGAAACCATAATTGGATTTGATCATTCAGAAACAATTTAATAATGATTTTGTTTAGTGGCTCCTGATATAAAGTTCTTTGTCTTTTTTAAATCTATTTTGATCAAAACATAAAATGTGCAAATATAACAATAGATATCAATTTGGGCAACGAATTAAAGGCCAAAGTTGCTTTTCAAGTTTGAAAAATAATTTGGCAACAAATGACTTTAAACTTAAATGTTTTTAAAATAACAAAAGTTTACATCTTTCGAATTCACCAGCTGGCTGCACTGTATCAAAACAAAATTTCTGTTTCCATTAAATTTGTTTCTGTTAAACCATTTTACACATTATCATTCCCCACCTACCCCCCCCACCGCTGCCCCCCCACACCCCCACTCTCCCCCTTATCTGTTACTTGAACAAATGTTTGAACTATTGAGTGGAAAAAAGGATAGAGGGGAAAAAAAGCTGTGTGCAGATGGTGTAGTGTTTTCGATAGCCTTCATGCAACCAAGGGGTGTTTTCCCTTCTTTCCCTCTATTATGCAGAAGTTTCTTGAGTGGGTGTGAACGTTCGCCCCTCTGTCTCATTTTGTCTTTTTCTCCTCAATGCACACTTTCAAGCCTTTCCCCTTGTTAAGTCCAGTGTGCAGTGCCGTGAATTAAAAATGAGTAGGGATAGACGCTATAAAATAAACTCCCTGGAATTGTGGGTGGCCATCAGGAACTCAGACAAAGCTAAACCTGAGAAACAATACACAGGCAAAACACAGTTTATTGAAGGAAAAAAATCTATCTGAAATGTTTTCTGTTTGCAAATAGCTTTTTTTCAAGAATGTTTCAATTTTATTCTGGCATTAAAATGTGATATGCCGTGGATTGAGCATCAAAAGGTTTTTAAGCACAGAATTTCAGTGGGTGTTTTGTGTGTGTCTGCAGCATAAATAATGGTAACTTTATGGTTATTAGGTGCAAGTGAAGACACAGTGGCATACAAGCAAAGAACACCAGCTCTCCTTCAAAAGAAACAGCCTGGCATAAAATGTTCTGATAATTGCATTACTGTGGGGTTTAGTCTTTTTTTTGTGTCTGATTTGTCCCTTAAGCCAGCGTAACGCTTCTGCTGCTGAAGGAGAATGTGAACTGCAAATCGTAGGCAGAGCGTGAATGACACTACATGGTACACTGCTGCTTTTCTTAAAAAAAATCTCTGACTCCTCTGCCACTGTGATTCAACTACATCCCTTTCCCATTCCCCATCTTCTTCCTGCTCTTTCCCCAAATGTGCATGGTTGTGTGCATACAAAAAAAACAGTAAAGTAAGAAGCTTCACAAGCTCGGTTTGTTTGATTCCTCAGTGTCAAGTTGAACTTGTGTACTGCAGTTGGCAGCTATCTCAACCTCATAACAAGGAGAGATTGCATCGCTCATGTGAAGAGGGTTCCTTGGATGTGAAGTATTGGTTTTGGGATAGGTTAAGAGGGGCCACAGCAGCATGAGGATTTCAAGCCACATATCCATCTATGTTCTGACAAGATGTTGCTTTTTTTTTGCAGCCCCTATGAGTTTGTTTGTAGAAGATTTTCTCTTTTTGCTCCAGTAGAATAAAAACAAATATTTTTTGCCAAGGTTGTAAGTGTGCACATCATTTCTCAGTTTTGCCATTTGTATTAAAAGGGAGTTGTATGTTTGGTGGCTTTATCTCCAAGAAAGGCAATGAGATTTAGGTTTTAGTAAAATTCTGAAGTATTTTTAATATTACAGAATTAACTGTATGTTTTTCAAAGTGAAAATAGGCAAACAGAAAGTGGATGGATATTAAAGATAAAATATTTTCTTTAAGTTTAAAAAAATTCCAAGAAAAACAACATTTAATCTGCTCTTGCATTATTTAAGTTTGGTTTCTTCTATTTTTCCTTATTTTCAGTGCTATTGCTGCATCTTTTGGGGTAGTTGGGGTCTACAGAGATCAGGAAGGCCCAAGTTCAATCCTGATCAATACAGAATCGCAAATAATGAATAGCCACTGTAGCAGAGGCTGCCAGCATCTGTGGAATGACAGCTCATTCCACAGCTTAAGTATACACCTTTAGAACATTGGAAGAAAAGCAGATCTCAATGTAAGTGTTTTTACTGTCAATAAGTTTTGCCCTGATTCAACTTACTTTCGTTGTCCATAGCATGTTGTAGATTTGCTGTAAGGATGATGGGAGTTGTTGGTATCGAGAGCAGTGGACTTAAAATAATCAATTAGATGAGACCAATTAAAACTTCTACAACATTTAGAAACATTTCCCAGTGCACAGTTTTCATCTTTAGGCTTCTGGCTGCTTCTGCTTTATCTTCAGTCATTGATTTCTGCAGGTTAACATGTTGATGTAAACTGTTAGAGTGAGACATTACCACCATTCAACCAGCACCACCACAGAAATACACGGGTAGTAATGTGTCATTCATTCCATTTAAATGTATTTCATGCCTGTATGATTTGCAAAATGTAGTGGATTACTTCCAGATGCTGGCCAGACTATGAGAAAGCTGTTCGCATTTTTTTTGCTAATGTAAAATGTAATTCAGTAACAACTCAGTTTGGTGCACACAGCCATAAAACGCAGCCTTAAAAATTATACTCATTTATTCTTAATGTTATAATTTTCAAATTGTACAGATAGCATATCTCATTCCCTTTCTAATTTAGTAGTGATCTAACCATTAAAATAATTAAGCTGTTAGAATAATAAGACAAAAAAAGACATATAGAATATTTGAGGTTATGTTTTTCTCTAACCCCGTTTACTATCATTAGTCTAGTTTGAGAAGTTGACTTTCTTTTTTTTAACAAAGTCATGTTTGAAAAGGCAATGGTAACAACATGCTAGGTTTGTGTGTATTTAAGGTTAACATGGTCTATAATCAGAGTAGATCTAAGCTTATCAAGCTGGGGAGTGTTGAAATGCCACCAAAGTTTTCTGCCAAAGTGGCCATCACGCCTTGACAGTCATAATGTGGCCTGTCTTCTGACCCTTAAATGCACTCAAAAGGATCAGGTTTTTCTGTATTATCTAAGAGCTTGAAAAGGACCAAGTAAAATGGGGCTTTTGTTAATTCTCTCTCTCTTTCTCTCTCTTTTTAAAAAAAATCTAGTGATGACTGCTGTTTTTTATTGGTACAGAGACAGTGGTGACTGACTGTTAGCAAGCCATCTGTGCCAGCATTTAGATCGGTGCATGTAAAAACTGTACAGTGCTTGGAAAAGAAATCTTTTAACCGCCAATATTCACTGCATTAACTCTTTTGTTAGCTCTTTGCTTAGAGTGGATAAAATACGACTGAACACTAAATTTGAGCTTATGTCAAATGATGTTCTGAATCCATTTGCATTTGCTCTTCCAGATTTTGTTGTTTGTTTCATCTCATGCCCTTTATTATATATTTTAATTGCCTTTGCAGACCATTCACCACAACATATGCTCTGCCAGTTCACAGGGCTGAGTGTTTTAGAGGTGATAACTTCTCCACAGATAGCTTCTATCCTGTTGATTAGCCAGTGAGATGGATGACAAGGATCATTATTTTTGTTTATTTCCTCCCCCACTATCTTACCCCCAATATTAAATGCCTTGCTTCTATGTGGGACTCTGTCCAGTGGATCAATCAAGGTTGATAAAATTTACCTTATCAGAGGAGAGACATTGTGGGGAGGGGTGCAACTGTATCTCTAAGGACTGTTAAATCAGTTGTTTTGATTGGAAGCCAGATGAATCTAGCAATTTAAAATTCCTTCATTTGTCTTGAATCCAAGATACCTTGGTACACTATGCCATGTGATTACACAGCAAGAGTCAGGTCAGGATTTGAAGTAAAAACTAGAATTGACATAGTTAGTAAATCATATCATTGCTGAAAAAGGAACATACAGTTGAACTTTTTGTTTTGCACTCATTCAGACAGATGCAAACTTTCAAAGGGAGCAATGATTTATAGTACATGAGAAAAGGGTGCTAATGGGTTATAGAGTCTACTCTGGGATTGCAATAGGGAACTATTGACCCTCAAACCATTTCATTCAACAAAGGTGTAATGCCTGAAGGTTTGGGAAATGCGTGGAAGAAACCTTGATGATGTGCTGCACTGTACCCTGTGGTTAGTACACACTGCAACCATGGTATGCCAATGATAGAAATGATGAATTTTTAAGATGGATCACCAGGTTGCCTTTCTGTAGCACTATTCTGTTGCGACAAGCCTTGTGGGGTATATTATCACATGTGTTGACCACTCCCTTGACTGGATTTACCATTCTTCAAATATAAGCTTATGCATTGATTGGCTATTCAACCATGTAGATTTCACAGTTGAACTTAAACCTGTACTTGCTCAATATCCACACTTGTCTACTCTTCATTAGAAACCAAATGGAAGCTGTGACTGTTTCTTTCTCCCTGGTCTACAGTACCAGATCCATCCTCTTGATCACTATACTTTAGGTCCAATGAAGAATGAGACATTGCTGGATCTGGTTCTGGGGAATGAGATGGATGAAATGACAATAGTAGAAATTGCAAAGAATAGTGATTACTGTACCATAGGTTTTAGATTACCAATGGCAAAGGGTAAAGAGCAATCTAGAGTAAAAGTATTTAATTGGGAGAGTTGCTTTCGATTGTGGGAAAGGTTTTAGGAATGATAATTTGGACAAAAGTAATGGCCACTTAAACAAGTATGGATCAATTAAGGAAAGTTGTCATGGATTTGTTAAAGATAAATCATGGTTACTTAACTTGAGCAATTTGATGAGCTACCATAGAGGTTTGATGATGGTAAGATGGTTGATGTGGTTCATATGGACTCCCAAAAGGTGTTGATAAATTGCCATAAAACAAGTTTGCCAGCAAGAATTAAACCCATGGAACAAAAGCCTGGATATAAAATTGGCTGAATCACAGGAAAATATGCATACTGGTGAATGGTTCTTTTTCAAACGAGGGGAAAGTATACAATAAGTGTTCTCCAGGGTGTTTGATACTAGGAGCACAGCTTTTCTTGATCTGTATTAATGACTTGTAAAACAAAAGCCTATAAAAGTGCTAAACACAAGCGCACTGTACCTTCAGAGAAATGTAGAATGGCTCGTGGAACACAAAAATTGATGAGCTGCAATATCTAGCTGAAAGATATGATTCATATTTTTACAGTGAGCTCACTGACCACAAACATTGCTCTTTTGCAAACATCTGATGGAAATCAACTAATCACTGATAAGACAGCTATGATGGGAAGGTGGTGTGAGCATCAAATCGAGCAACTGCCTCAGAAAAAAAGCCTGTCCCTTTCTCCTTCCATTGAAGCAGTGATAAAGATAATCAAATCAAGCGAACAAAGATGAAGCCCTGGTCCAGAATTTTCCACGGAGATTTGGAAGTGTAATAGTACAAAGCATGTTAACAAACTTACATCTGTCTTCAAGAGCATTTGGGATCTGAGAAAAATTCCACAGAACCTCAACAGTTGCTAACAATATCAACATTTGGAAGCAGAAATGATCCAAACAGTGTGCAGCAACTATCGAGGATAAGTCTTTTAATCACAGGAAAGGTCCTCTTAACGTTCCTATTAAAATGCCTGTGAAACAGCCTCGTCCCCCTGGAATTACGATGTGGGTTTAAAGGTTATCATTGGGATATCTGATATGGTTTGTGTAGCAAGATGACTACAAGAAATTTCAGCATCGTTTATATGCTACACATAGATCTAACAAAAGCTTTTGACAATGTGAGTTGATCTGGCCTATGGCACTTGCTCACTAAGCTAGGCTGCCTGAACAAATTGGTTAAAATTCTGTACCAATGGCATAATGACATGGGCTTTACATTTTTATGCCTGTGAGATGTCTTTGTAGTAACCAGTGGCATTAAAGTATGGATGTGTTGTGGTTTCCCAATTGTTCAATCCCTGAATTGCTGCAATGCTCAAGGAAGCCTGTAGACATCAACATCAGCTTCCATTCAGAGAAGGTCTTCAATCTGTCCAAATTTCATGCTCCAACAAAGTCATGAAAGCAGCAATCAGAGAACTTCTATAGGCAGATAACTTTGACCTAATTTCCCACAGCACAGTGGCACAGTAGTTAGCACTGTTGCCTTACAGCACCAGGGACCCAGGTTTAATTCCAGCCTCAGGTCACTATATATGCAGAGTCTGCACGTTCTCCCTGGATGCTCCAGTTTCCTCCCACAGTCCAAAGATGTGCGGGTTAGGTTGATTGACCATGCTAAATTAACTGTAGTGTCAGGGGTATTAGCAGGGTAAATATGAGGGGTTGCCGGAATAGGGCCTGGGCAGGATTGTGGTCAGTGCAGACTTGATGGGCAGAATGGCCTCCTTCTGCACAATAGGGAATCTATGATTCTATGATCCAGACTATGGAAAACAAATTCTTGAGTGCTACCAAAATTTCTGGTGTCCAAATCAAGTTCTCCAAGATCAAGGTCATGATTCAGCCAGCATCAGGCACACACTGTGTAATGCCAGACACAACCATTAGCACCAGGTTCAAAGCTGTAGAAAAATGCTAATAGCTTGGTAAGAAGGGTTGTCTGGGCTTGAAACATCAGCTCTTTTCTCTTCTTACAGATGCTGCCAGACCTGCTGAGATTTTCCAGTATTTTCTTTTTTGGTCTCATAGCTTGGTAGTTTTCTTTCCAAGTTTGCTACTGTTGATGAAGTGATCCATGGAGGTGTCCAGAAAGCAATTTCTGCTTATGATTGATGCTATGAATATGTCAGGAAGCTGCATGGCATTAATTTGAAATCTGAAATCAGACTCTGCCAGGCCATTGTCCTTATCGTCCTGCTGAATGTACAGAATTCAGGGTCTGCTATAGGGGCCACATCAAAGCTATGGAATTCTTCCACCAAGACACCTGAGATCCATTATGAAAATTTGATGGCAGGATAAAATCATAAAAGTGAGGTCCTCCCTTATGCTGGGATCAACAATGATGACTGCCCTCCAGAAAATTCAACTTATATTGGCAGGCCATGTGTCCTGCATGGATGATGACAGAACCCCAAGTAGGTCTTCTATGGAGAAGTGTCTCAGGGCAAACAGCAACAAAGTGGTCAGAAAAACAATACAATGTCACTTTAAAAAACAGCCTTACAATTGCTGATTATTTCTCTTGGGAAACCATTGTGATTGACCAGTCTGCGTAAAGACAAGTGCTAAAACTTTGGTTCAGCAAATTTTAAAGACCACCTAAACCAAACTCATAACATCCAAAGTGCCCAAAAAAGGCCTGAGGTAGTGCTTCTGCAGAGATTTCCCCAGGCATTAACAATGATAACATGAACTGTCAGTACTGTGGACATCCATGTTGATCCCAAAAGGGACTCATGAATGGACCCACCAACAACAGTGGAATCACTTGCAGCTTGGATATACTTGAACAACAAGGAGTTTAATGGCTAGACATTAGTGTACAAGACACAATTTTAGTATTTGAAGATTAACCTTGAGGCGGGTAGCGATAGACTTCAGGAAGATGTGGACACATTGACGGAATAGGCAGACATGATGGTAGATGTAGTTTATTGCAGAGAAGTGTGAAGTACTAGAGTTGGGTAGAAAGAATAAGGAAAAGCAATGTAAATGAAAATATACATTTCTGAAGGAGGTGTCAAAACGGAAAGATCTGTGGACACATCTGCACAAATCACTGAAGAAGGTCGGGCAGTTTCAGAATTTGGTTAAGAAGGCATACAGGATCTTGAGCTTTATAAATAGAGGAATGGGGGATAAAAGCAAGGAGGTTATGAAATTTTAAACATGGTGGCCTCAACTGGAGTATTGCATTCAAATCTGAATATAGATTAGAAAAGCTAGGGTTGTTCTTCTTCAAGAAAAGACTGAGAGGACACTTGATAGAGATATTCAAAACTTTGAGGAGTCTGAACAGAATAGATAGTGATAAACTGTTGACATTGGCAGAAGAGTTAAGAACCAGAGGATGCAGTTTTAAAGTGACGGGGGTGGGGGGGGTGGGGGTTGGCAGGAAAGACTAAAATCAACCTGAGGAATTTCTATTTACATAGTGAGTCATTAGGATCTGGATGGCACGGTCTGAGAGGGTGGAAGAAGCAGACCAAATCATTATTTTCAAAAGGGAATTGGATAAGCACCTGAAAGGAAAACTAAATAGCAGAGCTACTGGGAAAGATTGAAAGTGCATCTAGATAGAATCATAGAATTCCCTACAGTGCAGAAGGGGACAATTTGACTCATTGAAATTGCACCAGCCCTCCAAAAGAGCACACTACATAGGCCCACTCCCACCCCATCCACATAATCTCACACACTGAACATGGCTAATCCACCTAACCTGTGCATCCCTGGACACTAATGGGCAATTTAGGATGGCCTAACCTGCACACCTTTGAACAGTGGGAAGAAACCAGAACACCTTATAGAGGTCTATAAAATAATGACGGGCATAGATCAGCTAGATAGTCAATATTTTTTTACCAAAGGTAGGGAAGTCTAAAACTAGAGGGCATAGGTTTAAGGTCAGAGGGGAGAGATAAAGAAGTGTCAAGAGGGGCAGTTTTTTCAGAGCGTCTGGAAAAAGCTCTAGAGGTAGTAGTAGAGGTGGGTACAATTTTGTCCTTTAGAAAGCATTTAGATAATTACATGGATCAATTGTGTGTAGAGGGATATGGGCCAAATGCGGACAATTGGAATTAGCTTAGGGGTTTTAAAAAAAAGTGTCATATGGACAAGCTGAGCCGAAGAGCCTGTTTCCATGTTGTAAACTTCTCTGACTCTATAACCTGGAGGAAACTTATGCAGAGACTGGGAAAATGTGCAAACTCCACACACAGTTGATTGCTCTTTCAAAAAGACAACACTGACTTGATGGGCTGAATGACCTCATTCTGTGCTGTAACAGTTCTATGATAAAACCTCAAATGTTTTCCAGGGTCACCTAAGATAAGCTACCTAAGATAAATAATCAAAACTGAAACCTTCTGTTGTCTTAGTTCTATGGTGGATGATACCTTTATCCATTACATAATTTGTGAAGAATCATATGATTTAATGCCTGACTATCAAGGATAGTGTTTTGTATGTAAGGGGAATGTGTATTTTGTTACCCTCAGAGTGGTTATCACAATTTGAATACATCCAGAAGCAAGCTTTTTTGAGTTTAAAAATGAAGGAGATTTATAATCCTACACTTGCCCTAGAAGTTTAAAATGTGACATTTCACACATACCTACTTGCACAAAGGTTAGATAGAGAAAGGAAAAACAAACAACAAAATTGCAAAATATAATTGTCTTAGTCTCTCTGTCATGGCAAGCTTGTAGTTTCTTAGATGAATGTGTGCCTTTAATTGAAGTAAAGCTCTTGCAGGCAGAGGATTCATAGTAATCTGTGGCGTATTTAGCAAATTTCCAGGAAGTTGGCTTTTGGGTGCACTTATACTCAGAACAGGTTGGAGAGAGACCTTCTCGCACTTTAAGGTTTTGCTTTTTATTGCCTTGGCTGCTTTCTGGATCACAGCTGGTTTGATGGCTTTCTGATGTGTCTCTGTCTCACCCATGTAACCTGCTATAAATCCAAGGACCTTCTCCTGAATAATGTGGGTGTCCTGGTCAATTGTGCATCCAGATGTGATGACTTTCACACCTTGAGCGTTTGAGACAGCCAGTTTATTTTAATTGAATAATCTATTCAATTCAAAATGATCCTTTTGAATTAATTTCTGGCAAAAGGCATCATGTCAACACCAGTCTAGAAATGCCCTTTGTTCTCCTTTGAAACAGGGGAGTGTTTCAATCCACAGAAGAAGTCAGGTTAACCTCAGGCAGCCATCTTAATGTGGCCTTTTGAATTTTTTAAAAATATAAAGTATTGACTGAGAGCTCATAACATACTGGAATATGACACCAAGGCAAACACAATACAGTTTCCTCATTTGATAGCAATTCAGCCATGGCTGACAACACGTAAGAGGGTAGATCTACAAATATAAATTGTTTTAATCAGCATGCAATGTCAATATAAAGAGGATAATAACTTGTAATGATTCAAATAATAGTAATTCAAGTGGTTCTCTCATAAGCAAAGCTGGAGTGGTTTATGAACACAAATAAACAATTCAAATTGAATCAGTGACTCAACTCTATCAACGTGTAGAATATAGCATTTAGCAGTTATGGGTCTTTATGGGCTTTTTCTTTTAAAAACAGACAGAAAATGATAGCCTACACTTTTAGTGAAGCTCCAGTGGGGACATGGGGCTTTACAGCAAAAAGTGCACAACAGAAACTCAACATCGATCATGTGTGATCAATTTGCAAAGCACTAGAATTTCTGATGAACAGTTTTGGGACAAAAACTAAGGCTACCCTTCCTGCATCTGCAGGTTTCATTTTATATCACTATCGATTCATTAATGGTCCTGTGCCAAATTTCACATCTTCAGGCAAGCTACAATGCAAATAGATGCAAGTCCATTTTACACTGCAGCCAATATCCTTTTCTGTTGCAGTCAATTTTAAAGAAAATCCATTGTGGCATTAAAAAAGGTGCTAATTTGCTAAACTTTGTTAAATGAATCAAGTTCACATTTTCAGACAGAAGCTTAAAATTAGTAGACAGATTTATACAATTCGAACCAATATAGAATGGTAAGTAACTTGAATTTGCTAAATTTGAAAATATAATATACTATTTATATCTATGTACTATATTTTATAGACAATATTGTGATTTGCTTACTACTTGTATTGAAGATTGGACCAGATTTCATGCAAATAATTACAGGCAGCAGACTATGGAGCCAGTCCGGCAGGCCTAGAAATCCTCCCTGAGTACAGCAGCAGCCATAGGTTACCCTGTTAGGGGTTCATAGATCATCATAGACCCCTACAGTGCAGAAAGAGGCCCTTTGGCCCATCGATTCTGCACCAAACACAATCCCACCCAGGCCCTACCCCCATATCCCTGCATATTATAACCATTAATCCCTCTAACCTATGCATCCCTGGACACTAAAGGGCAATTTCTTGGCATGGCCAATCAACCTAACCTGCACATCTTTGGACTGTGGGAGGAAACCGGAGTACCTGGAAGGAAACCCACACAGACACGAGGAGAATGTGCAAACTCCACACGGACAGTGACCCGAGCCGGGAATCGAACCCAGGAGCTGTGAAGCAGCAGTGCTAACCACTGTGCTACCGTGCCGCCCCAAAGGGTTCTGTTCCCTTTTTTAGTGGTGATCGAACTGCGAAAGCTAATTGTTAGTCTATATTTTTAAAAAGATGGGCAAAAGGGTGCCTCCATTTTAGACGTCTTCTCCCTCCCCATCCTTCCATTGCGTCTTGCTGATGTTATCAAGCAAGGTGGCCTTTGGTTAGTCCTCCAGCTTCAAGAGTCTACCTGTTCTTAATTCAATGATGAGCACACCCTCTGGCCATTATTTGGCAACCCTGGGGAAAATCACAACAAACGGCTGTTTTCCATATCATACAGGCTTCTAACCTACATTTCAGTGTGATGGGGTTCAGAAACCCACAGGGAAAATCCAGCTTCTAAACTCAGGATTTCCAATTCACTTCAAACTGACTTCAGTGTGTTTCTATTATGCATTTTTCTGTTCTTTAAGTCTTGACAGGAGAGAACTCAAGAGAGGGCAGAGAGATATCTGGTGAGTTCGAACAGGGACCTGAGTTGGCAGCACAAGACATGGGGAACATTAAAACACAGATAGTTCTGTTGTGATCTCAACCTACCTGTCTGCCTAGCTTGTTGTAATATTTGTCTTGCCTGACATCTGACAACAGCAAAGAGAGCTGTTTTCCTATTTTAAACTATCCTGAGTAGGATACCAATACAAAAATTGAAGAACTAATTTTACGGAAAAAAATTGGAACTTTCATCCAACCTTTTTTCTTTAAGGAGTTTTGAAATTAAATAGTAGAGCTCCAGTGGGCTATTTTTGGAATAATGGAAAAAGCTGTAAGCAAGCTTTATATAAAGGCAAGGCTGAATGAGAAATCACACATTGTTATTTAGTAATTGCATTTCAGTTTTGATTTCAGAACTTGACAAATAGTGACAACTTTTTGTATTGTTGAACAATAATGCATTTACTGGGGTTGAGTGGCATTGCATTTTCCTTGTTGGTGATAAAAACATCTTTTATAAATGCTTGATTAAAGACAAGAAATTAATTACTGAAAATCATCTCTGATTTTATTAAAGATCCTTTGAAAAAAACAAGAAAGGTTATTACAATTCATTTTTTGTAAAGTGTGCAATGCCAGTGCTTGACTTTTTTTGGAATAACCTTGCAAAAGGTTTGTTGAAAAAACACATTGAGGAAAAACAAGTAGCCAAACCAAAGAGAATGTCAGTATCCAGAGGGTTAATTTTTTACTAAAGAAGGGTTTCTTCATTTTAGTATTCTGAGTCATTCTTTTACATTTGATGGCACCAGACTTAAGTTTTACAATTCAGCTTTTTTTTAACATGATGGACTGAAAGTGGGTGTAGATTATAGCTCTCACACTTCTGCTGGCTATCAGGCAGTCAGTAATGGAGGCCTAGCCACTGGCATGATGTGAAACTAATGGTCATAATTGCCCTCAGTGTTTGACAGGGCCGCTATCACAGCTCTTGAAAACTCTATGTTTAAAGCAAGATTTACAGTAAATTACACCATAATGGTGAAACGAGCAGTGTACCCAAACACACATACAAACAGTCTTCCTACTTCACTCTAATCATATCCACTGCAGAATTTGGCTATATACCTAAGTGACATCTAGGTACGTTGTTTGACAGTTATTAGATTGTTAAATGCTGGAGTGCATTTTCACTACTTGCAGTGCAGAAAGGTAGCTGATAACTAGAATATGTAATAGAATTGGAGTCCTGGAGATAAGAAAATAAAGTTATGCTACCATGCGAATGCAACCTTCTTTAAATATCACCTAGAGAAAATGGCAAGTGCCTGAAAGATGATTGACAATAAATAAGGTTGTAAAGCAAATAGGCAACAATGGACCCATTTGTCTTGTTTCCACTCCATGTAAAATACTGGAATCAATTATCAGGGATAAACTTGAGGCCCATCTGTGCAACATTAACTTGGATAACAGTAGCACATGGATCCAGAATGGGGTGATCCTGCCTGATCAATCAGCTCCTTTGAGAAAGTGACAACTGAAGTCATTTGCTGTAGGCATATATGCCATGATAAACCTTGACTTAAAGGTTTCTGATGAAGTTCCACAAAAATGGATATTAATTAAAATCAAAATCATGGATATTTAGATTAAACTTCAAGAGTGGATAAGAAATTTGCAGAAACATGGGAAACGCTAAGTATTTTTGAAGGAGTAGAGCTGGATTTTTGTTCCAGAGTCGCAATCTCACCACCACCAGGAATCCAGAGCTGCTGGCATTAGGACCCTTGACCCTGACATCACTTTTGGAGGATGCAGCTAATTAAGTAGCTGCCTCCAGGAGGCCATTACAATTAATGATGGTGAATGGGCATCAGCGACTAGAAAGTCATTATATTAGCTTGCTTTAGGAAGCCATCCAGAACTGAAAGATCAACAGTCCCACCTTCAGAGTTGGGAACTGTCAGTGTTGGTAGGAGAAAGAGAAGACGCCTCAAAATGGAGGGATCATCTGAAGGCCTTTTTACAAGTTCAAAAATACAAAGCGACCACAGCCACCATGTTATCGTTGTGGAGAAGAAACTCACCACTGCACATCCAGCAGCCATAACTGTGGCCTTTTGGCTATGGTTGATAGTATGGAGTGCTGGACCCTCAGCCTGAGACTGGGAGGTCACCTCCCCATGTTTCGGCCTCACTGGGGGGACCCACATGCCAACTGGAGAATTATAGTCACCAGTGGCACAGTGGCTTTAAGTTTTTTTTAGGTGGCCCAATTGACTACCCAACTCTGGCTCGTGCGTAGTAGTTATAATATCCCCCTCCCTCACCCAACCCCAATCCAGTCAATTCACAAATGGCCTGGAGGCAGGACCAGGTTGGTGAACAGTGCCGGTGTCTGGTAGCAGGAGATTGCCAGTCCACCCACCGCTCCTGCCCTTGCAGCCAAATGAAAAATCTGTCGAATTTGTCAGCTAAGTGAGGCGCCCCAGGACTCAACAGTGGGACCACAATATTTCTATTTTATAAACTACCTGAATTCAGAAAAAACATAATGCAAAATATTGGCAGATGATCCTAAATTAGAAAGGGGAGTGAAATTAGAAGAGGGGGCTCAAAAGCCACAATGAGTTTAACAAGGTGTGTGAGTGGGCAGAACAATGGCAGAATAATTACATTGCAGAAAAAATGTTACACAGGAAGGGTTTTCAAGTTATGTGTTTCAATGAGATCATCTCTCATCCTTCTCGAAAATATAGGCTCAGTCTACTCAACATTTCCTCAAGAAAATCCCATAAGTTTAATGAACCTTTGTTATAGTCCTACTGCCTCCCAAAAGATACACAAGGCAAACACACCCAGCTGTCCCATCGTATCAGGCAATGGGACCCTGTGCGAGAACCTCTCCAGCTACGTCGAAGGCATCCTGAAACCCATTGTACAAAGAACTCCCAGCTTTTATCGCGACACTACGGACTTCCTACAGAAATTCAGCACACATGGAGCAGTTGAACCAGGAGCACTCCTTGTCACAATGGATGTCTCGGCACTCTACACCAGCATTCCCCACGACAGTGGCATTGCTACAACTGCCTCGGTACTCAACGCCGACAACTGCCAGTTTCCAGATACAATTTTACAACTCAGCTGCTTCATCCTGGACCACAATGTCTTCACCTTCAACAACCAGTTCTTCATCCAGACACACAGAACAGCCATGGGGACCAAATTCGCACCTCACTATGCCAACATCTTCATGCACAGGCTCGAACAAAACTTCCTCACTACACAGGACCTTCAACCGATGCTATACACTGGATACATCGGTGACGTTTTCTTCCTTTGGATTCATGGTGAAAAATCACTGAAACAACTATATGATGACATCAACAAGTTCCATCCCACCATCAGACTCACCATGAACTATTCCCCGGAATTGGTTGCATTCTTGGACACACGCATCTCCATCAAGGACGGTCACCTCAGCACCACACTGTACCGCAAGCCCACAGATAACCTCATGATGCTCCACTACTCCAGCTTCCATCCTAAACACGTTAAAGAAGCCATCCCCTACAGACAAGCCCTCTGTATACACAGGATCTCTCTATCTCTCCCGCAACAGACACCTCCAGACGCTGAAAGATGCCCTCATAAGAACAGGATATGGTACTCGACTCATCAATCCACAGTCCTAACATGCCACAGCGAAAAACCACACTGACCTCCTCAGAAGACAATCGCGGGAGAAGGTGGACAGAGCACCCTTTGTTGTCCAGTATTTCCCCGGAGCGGAGAAGCTATGACATCTTCTCCGGAGTCTTCAACATGTCATAGATGAAGACGAACATCTCGCCAGGACCATCCCCACACCCCCACTTCTTGACTTCAAACAACCGCACAAACTCAAACAGACCGTTGTTCGCAGCAAACTGCCCAGCCTTCAGGAGAACAGTGACCACAATACTACACAACCCTGCCACAGCAACCTCTGCAAGACGTGCCAGATCATCAACACGGATGGCATCATCTCATGTGAGAACACCATCCACCACGTACACGGCACATACTCTTGCAACTCGGCCAACGTTGTCTACCTAATATGCTGCAGGAAAGGATGTCCCGAAGCATGGTACACTGGGGAGACCATGCAGACCTATGACAACGTTTGAATGAACACTGCTCGACAATCACGAGGCAAGACTGTTTCCTTCCTGTTGGCGAACATGTCAGCGGTCACGGGCATTCTGCCTCTGATCTCCGGGTAAGCGTTCTCCAAGACAGTCTTCATGACACACAACAGCGCAGAGTCACTGAGGAGAGACTGATAGTCAAGTTCCGCACACATGAGGACGGTCTCAACTGGGATCTTGGGTTCATGTCACACTATCTGTAACCCCCATGACTTGCCTGAACTTGTAACATCTCACTTACTGTCCTGTCTGGAGACAATACAGATCTCTTTAACGTATGCTTAATGTTATCCTCACTCACATTGTCTGCACCTTTAAGACTTGAGTAGCAGATTAGCTGTAAAGACTCACATTCTAATCAGTATTCTGTAAACTGTGTGTGCCTTTGTATGCCCTGATCAGAACTTTCCACTCACCTGGCGAAGGAACAGCATTCTGAAAGCTTGTGGGTTTACTGTCAAGTAAACTTGTTGGACTTTAACCTGGTGTTGTGAGACTTCTTACAGTCCCTAAAGCGGGTGTATCCTTCCTTGTTCACTACATGCATGATTTCCAGGGCTCTATGTAATTTTAGAAAGACTTTAAAGTTTATTTATTAGTGTCTCAAGTAGGCTTACATTAACGTTGCAATGAAGTTACTGTGAAAATCCTCTAGTCTCCAGACTCTGGCGCCTGTTTGGACACATTGAGGAAGAATTTCGCATGGTCAATGTACCCAATCAGTACATCTTTCAGACTGTGGGAGGAAACCAGAGCACCCGAAGGAAACGCATGCAGACAAAGGGAAAATGTGCAGAGCCCACACAGACAGTGACCCAAAGCCATGAATCAAACCTGGGACCCTGGCACTGTGAGGCAGCAGTGCTAACCACTGTGCCACTGCGCCACTCCTTCTTTCCTCCTCCTTGTATTTTTCTTTACTGTTGTAGTGCAATTCCTTTATAACAAAAACTACAGTTTGTCTCCAAACAACTTGCTGTACCTAGATGTTAACTTCGTGTATAAGGGCACCCTGTTTTCTCTGGATACTAATATTGTCCAGTCTCTCTCCATTTTAGATAAATGTTTTTTTTTCCCTACGAAAGTGGATAGACGCTCTCATACTTCACCATGTTACATTTCATCTGTCATATTCTTGCCCACGCACATTACTTTGCAGTCTCTTTTTACCCTCCTTGTAGCCTGCTTTTCCATCCAACTTTTATCATCAGAAAACTAGAATTACTACACTCAGTCCCCTCATTCATGTCATTAATATAGCTGAGACCCAAGCACTCAACCCACTAGCTACAGCCTTCCAACCAACACCCTCCAGAGTGCTGAGCTTATCTACATGCAAGGAGAACGCATGCAGAGGTTGCTGATTCCTTCTGTGCCGAAGTCTGTTTTCACCCCCATCCCCCACTCCATGCAATGTTCCATATCTGTTGAAGGGTGAAGAAGGCACAGTGGTTACTCTACTGCAGAATGGATGCACTGCAGTGGGGCTCTGAGGCATAATTATGCCATTGCCATTGAAGCCCACATACCCTGGCATATTGGTCTCTTTGTAGTTTATGTGACCATTTGCTGAGACTTATTATGCTGGTGGAACAAATAAGGTTGTTCATCCTCTCCCGGTATTTTTTTGACAGACCTCTTGTATACTCTTTGGGCACTTATGCTATCACTCACCAGGACCCATGCAGGGGCTGATCTCTCCTCTTATCAATCAGGAAAAGTATATTCTCTGGATCTTCACATGGTCCAGGAGGATGCACAGGGTGACATCACTTAGGCTCTGGCCTCTTGGGTCCCCTTCTGAGTTGATGGCCAAAAGCCTTTTAAAAATGATGCTAGGATGTGAAGTTTACACCATTCAGCCCTCCCTGCCACAGCAAACATCGCAAAACCCATGGCTACATAATTAATGAGGTTAGGAACAGAAGATATGATGGAATTTGCTGTCTGCCTCTGCAACAGGAATTAATCCCATTCCCCACTCCTGCCGCAGGACCTTTAGACCCAGATAGGAGAATTTGGCCATAAGTACTTGTTTAATCTCTCTGCCATTTGCTTCTTCCTTATTATAATTTCCTGTATCTCTGCCTTCAGATTTATTTTTGTTCATTTCTTCCTTTTTACGTACCTATAGAAACCTTTTACAATCCGTTTTTATGCAACTTGCTAGCTTATTCTCCTATTCTGTCTTTATCAATATCTTTATCATTCTTTGCTGAACGCTAAAATCCTTCCAATCTTTGGTCTTGCTACTGTTTTTGGCAACATTATAAGGTTTTGATTTGTATTATCTTTAACTTCTCTTGCTAGCTATGGTTGGACCAATTTCCCCATGGGGTTTTGTATTCCTTAAGGGAATATATACTTATTCCAAAATATGAATGAATTATTTAAATGTTTGCCATTCCTTATCTATCATCATTTATGTTAGTCAATTCACCCCACAGTTTGCTTTTTCAAATTTAAGATGCTAGTTTGAGACTTAAGTAAATTTCTCTCAAGTACAATATAAAATGTTGTCATATCATGATCACACTTCCCCTGGGGCTCCTTTACTATCAGGTTATTAACCTTTACTCATTGTACAATGCTAGATTTAAAATAACTTGTCCCCTAGTTGGTTCCTTGACATACTGATCAAGAAAACTATTTGAATACATTACATGGACTTCTCCTTCATAATATTACTGCAAATTTGATTTGCCCAGTCTATTGATTGAAGCCACCCCGCCACTCCCGCCCCCCCCCCCACCCCCCCCCCCCCCCCCCCCCCACCATATGATTACTGTATTATCTTTGTTACATGCACATCCAGTTTGATGACTTGTACACAACCAAAGACAACAACTACTGTTAGGGGGCCATTAACCAATTCCCACCAGTGTTTTCTTCCTTTTGTTGCTACCAAACTGATTCAACCTTTTGATTTTCTAAATCAAGATCACTCCTCTCCACTTTGTTTATCCCATCCTTTACAACCGCACAAAACTCCACCCCTACCTAACTCTGCCTACTCCTTTTGCATTTGTCAACCTCATTTGCTGGAATATTTAGTTCTAAACCTTGGTCACTTTGCTAGTAGGTCTCTGTAATAGATATTAGATCAATCCATTTAGTTTTATCTGTGCTGTTAATTCATTGATTTTGCTGCAAATGCTTCATGCAGTCAGATATAATAGCTTTAGCTTTTAGGTTTCTCTGTTTTTCCCTCATGTCACCTCAGTGTCTCAAGTCCCACCACCTTTGCTAAATTCTGTTTCTTGCTGATTTGATTGATTTTTTTTTTACCTAAATTGCCACTCAACACTACAGCCTTGACATTCCCGTTACTGCATTTAGAACCATTATTTCCTGAATTCTCCCACCCACCCTGTCAACTTCATTTGTATAAAGCTCTTATCTACTCCACTTAGTTGTTCCATTGACTAGGACACTGGTACCAACCTGATTTTAAGTGGAGCTTCTTCCAATGGAATGACTCCCTCTTTCCTTTAGTACCATTGCCTCTGTCCCATGATCAAAATATTGGGCTTTCCCTTAGTTCTTTCATCCGTGCATTTAATCTTCTAGTCTGTTTGTCCAGTTGCTAATGTGTACGTGGCTCAGATAACAATCGAGAAATTATTAGCTTGAGGTTCTGGACTGGCAATACAACCTTCGGAACTCCTGGTCTCAGTTGCAAAGAAAAGCATTTTTACCCTGAATATACTGTCCTCTACCACTATGACGTGGAGATGACGGCGATGGATTCGGGTAAACACAGTAAGAAGTCTCACAACACCAGGTTAAAGTCCAACAGGTTTATTTGTAGCAAACACCACTAGCTTTTAGAACTGGCTGTTCCTTTGTCAGGTCGGTGGGAGTTCTGACCACAAACAGGGCACAGAACATTTCTTTTTAACCTGTGCTTAATGTTTTCTCCACTCACATTGTCTGTACCTTTAAGACTTGATTATCTGTAAAGACTCACATTCCAATTATTATTCATGTAAATTGAGTTTGTGTCTTTATATGCCCTGTTTATGATCAGAACTCTCACCCACCTGATGAAGGAACAGCCAGTTCTGAAAGCGAGTGGCGTTTGCTACATATAAACCTGTTGGACTTTAACCTAGTGTTGTGAGACTTCTTACTGTTTCTACCATTATCACATGCCTTTTAAATCACCACAACTGGAAAGGCCTAGAATAGTCATTTTGCTCATTCACATTACAGATGTTTCCTTTGTGTCAGCCATGGCTCAGTTGGTAGCACTCTCACCTCTGAGTTAGAAAGGTTGAGAGTTCCAATCCTACTCCAGAACTTGAGCACCACAATCTAGGCTAACATTCCAGTGTGAGAGATCACTGCACTGTCAGATGTATCATTTTTTGTATGAGAAGGGAAAACCAAGACCCCTATCTACTCACACGTCCCCATGGCAGTATTTCAAATAAATATAGAGCTGTTATACCTGGTTTACTTACTAGTATTTACCCCTCAATCATGGTCACAAAAAACATTATTATTTGGTCTTTATTGCATTGCTGCTTGTGGGGAGTATGCTGTGTGCAAATTAATTGCCATATTTCCTACATTACAATGGTGATTGCACCTCAAAAGCACTTCATTCATTGTGAACCACTTTCGTACATCAGACGATGAAAGGCACTATTTAAATACAAGTCTTTCTTTCCTTCATTCAAACAAGCAGCAAGGACATTGTACCTGTCAGATAAAGGCAAAGCTCGAGGCATTCCTAGCACAACACCTCAAGTCCCCTTACTTGTTTGCCTCAGTTTCTCCCCTTGCTGTGGTTTGATCACTAACTGAATCTATACCAGTATCTAACCTAAGAAGTGTCTGATGGATTAAAGTGTCAAGGTGATTCATTTCATTCTTGATGTCCAGTCTAGACTCCAGCTCAATAACTCAGATCTGAGTTTCTCAAAACACGGACTCTTACTGTAGGGATGGTTGTGCAAGATCATGATGCAGAATCTCCACAGACTCCCACATTGTGTCGAAGATGCACAGCAGCTGCACTGCCATCCCTATATAACTGTGGAAATTCATTTCCTTATTTAAAGTTTATATTTTAAAAAAAATCAGAATTTTGCAAACTAAGATCAGCCATGATCTTATTGAATGGCGGGGCAGGCTCGAAGGGCTGGATGGCCTACTCCTGCTCCTATTTCTTATGTTCTTATGTTCTTAACATCTCCATTATTATTCTGCGAAGCTGACAGTGACTTTTGATGTCCATGCATATGCTGTGGAACATGGAAATCCTGAAGTTGTTCATGATTTCTTCTTCTTAACAGAGGACCTTCAATTTCACTGCTGAAGTCCCTAAGATGGCAATCCTTAGACATCAATGAACTGGCAAGGCCTCCCGTTAATGCTGTAAAGTTACCCTTAAAATTTCTCAAATGTTGAGACCATGATTGCCACAAAGGACAGGGCAGTTACGTCGCTTTCAATAAAAGCAAAATACTGTGGATGCTGAAGATCTGAAATAGAAAATGTTGGAAAAACTTAACAGGTCTCTCCGCATCTGTGGAGAGAGAAACAGAGTTAATGGGTGGGATTTTATGGCCTCACTCATCCTGAAACCATAAAATCCTGCCCGAGGTCAACAGACCTACCCATTGTCTGCCCCTTCACCCACTCAGATTCCTGTGGTGGGCAGGGCAGTAGCATTCCAGCCAATGTTTTGAGTACCAAACTCCTTTGGAATGGAGGAGAATATTCCGAAGAAGAAATTTTCCAGCGCTTTCTCTTTTTATTTCAGACTGCCAGCACCTGCAGCATTTTGCTTTTATTATTGAAAATGTTGCACCTTGTTAATGGGGTGTAACTGGATAGTGATCGTAACTAGTGTTGATGAACCCAGACGACAAACTTTATATTTGTGTAAAGTCAAAACTTTCTATTATGATAATTCTGTAGTTTTTAAAATGATTTTAGAATTCATTTCTGATATTTCATATATATTTGTCAATTTTTATTTTGTTCTCTGCAAAATAAAAAAAAGGGCAAACCCACATTTATTTCCTGATCTGCTGTCTGTGAGAATTTTTCAATATGATTGGCTGTTTGCTCTAACTGAGGACATCACCATTGCATAGTGCCTGGACATCTCCATGCCTTGTCACCAGATTCAAATGAACACCTGGAAAGCTGAAATCGACATCACAAAAATCACTAGATCTTTGTGTGCAGCTTTCTTTTACCATAAAATCTGAACTACATGTTTTAGTCCAACTCCACACTGAATACGGCGACAGACCTGCTCAACAAAAAAATAAAGGAGACATTCAAGTACTGCAGGCATTGCAGAGAAGTGCCATGATACTGATCACAAGAATCAAGTGTGAGATATGAAGAGAGATTGCAGAAACATGGATTTTTCAGCTTATAATCAAGCTGTCTAACAGGCCATCTTATTAATTTATATTAAATTGTTATGAATTGAAGTTAACTTAGAATAAATTGTTACATTCAAACTACAAATATAGTGTGACTGAAAACAAATGCATAGAAACTAGATGCAGGAGTAGGCCATTCAGCCCTTTGAACCTGCTCCACTATTCATTATGATCATGGCTGATCATCAAATTCAAAATCATGATCCCCTCTTCCCCCATCCCTGCCCTGCTTCCCTCCCCCATTTCTAATTTCTTCTTGAAATCAGACAATGTTTTGGCCTCAATGCAGTAATTGCAGAATTGATATCAGGAAATTATTTAGAACATAAGAACGTAAGAAATAGGAGCAGGAGCCTGCCCCACCATTCAATAAGATCATGGCTGATCTGTCGTGGCTCAGTTCCACATTCCCGCCCTCTCCCCATAACCCTTAATCCCCTCGCTTATCAAAAACCCATCAACCCGTGTCTTAAAAATATTTAGCGAGGCAGCCTCCACCACTTCAACGGGCAGAGAATTCCAGAGATTCACCACCCTTTGAGTGAAGAAGTTCCTCCTCAACTCTGTTCTAAACCGCACCCCCCTTTATCTTGAGGCTGTGCCCCCTAGTCCTACTATCCTTTCTGAGCGGGAAGAGTCTCTCCACCTCTATCCTATCCATCCCATTCATCATCTTATATGTCTCAATGAGATCTCCCCTCATTCTTCTAAACTCTAATGAGTACAAGCCTAGTTTATTCAGCCTCTCCTCATAGGTCAACCCCCTCAACTCCGGCATCAGCCTAGTAAACCTCCTCTGCACTCCCTCCAAGGCCAAAATATCCTTGTGTAAGTGCGGCGACCAAAACTGCACACAGTACTCCAGCTGCGGCCTCTCCAGTGCCCTATACAGCTGCAGCAAGACTTCCCTACTTTTATATTCAATCCCCCTCGCTATGAAGGCCAGCATCCCATTCGCCTTCCTGACCACCTGCTGCACCTGTAGGCTGGGTTTTTGCGACTCATGCACAAGGACCCCGAGGTCCCTCTGCACCGTCGCCTGCTGCAGTTTTTCACCATGTAAGTAATAGTCCTTCCTACCATTATTCCTACCAAAGTGGACCACCTCGCACTTGCCAACATTAAATTCCATTTGCCAGTTCCTGGCCCATTCGCCCATTTGTCACACAAAACATGATTAATCCAAGAAGTGGGAAAAAACCCTGGAATCATTTGGATGCTATAATGCATTTGATTTTTTGACTGGACCATTTGGTTTTCTGACTGGATGCACTGTGTTGGCTAATGACCTTCTCATCTAAAATTATCTTGTGCCATTGCAAAACAACAATAAAAGAACATAAAAACCTGTGTAAAATATAATCTTTTCCTTCTGAGTAGCTTTGTATTTCGAACTAATCTCCATAATAAAACTTCAAGTCAAGAACTGTAGCATCTGATCATTTATGAGAAGAACACTCAGTGTGTGTCATGGGCCTGAAAACAATGCAGTGTCCTGTCATTGAAGACTATCTTGCGAACTGCATGGTACTATAGTTTGGATTTTGTTCAGGTCTTAGACCAGCACAAACAGGTGCATAGAATGGTTGCCTTGCCAACTTTGAGCCCATTTTCAGCATATCTCAAATTTCTGCTGCAATGATTCCACTTGAAGTGAAGCTTCTGTCAAGATGCAAAGGAAAAAATTGAAATGAAGAGATTGCTGCTTTTGAATGTGAGCCATTAACCTGGTGAGATTTTATTTGAAAGACCACTCAAAAACGACACCTTGTTTTATAAAAAGGAACTGTAAATATTTTCTGGTCTAAATGTGCAAAACCCAATGCAGCTTTAAATCCCATAACTGTGCGTATTTGCCTATTGGACAATAACTTCGCTGTTTCAACAAGCTGGCAAAATATGCTGTGTACCTAAGTAACCAATATCATATGTGCAAAAGGATTTGACACAATGTACTTCACGGAACATCCAAATTCTGGAACCTTCAAGGATATGAGACCAAAAATAGCACACCCTCTCTTCCCTGTCTGGGCAGAGTCTGACTGGTTGGTCATCCTCTCATAGAGCAGACCGGCAGCTTTGTTTAGTTAATGCAGATCCCTGGCTCATGAGAATGTTTAGTCTGGATGACTTCAATGACTCTGACATCCTGTGCATCATGAACATCTGCAGAACTCGTTTCTTCTTACAAAGGCCCAGAATATTTGTAACTGAAAGAAAATCTTGGTACCCCACACAATATGTCTTGCGTTGTTAATCGCTATGACAAAGAATGTAAAATCAAATAAATGCCTGAGGTGTGGAAGCAGGTTGTTCTTGATAAATTTGTGATTTTCATGCATGTTTCATGTGTTACATTCAAAAATTGATGACTGCATTAAGTTAAAGTTGGCCCATCAAGTATTGTTGGCAAAATGCGCCTAACATTTAAATTTAAAAAATGGCCGCATTGAAGTAATTCTCAATTCATTTTCCATTGGCAAAACACCACAAGGAAATTAATCTCCAATTAATACTCTTTGTATTTCCCTTCCTTCCTTCACATACTCTTCCTTATAAAATGCTCACTCATTTCAATTTGAAATCATGTCATAGCTTTTGCATCATGTCACTGATTCAGCAACAAGTCAAAACTATATTGCTATTTACTCTTTCAAAAGTAATACTTTTGAATACCATTACATCATCCCCTCAACACCTATGTTCCATGAAGGTAAACTGAGTGAGGGTCAGGGATATGGTTGGACGCACATCTTGCAAATGATGGAAAATGTCACATGGGGGGAACGAGCTAGGCTATTAGTCCAGAATTTCAGCTAAATGTTGTTGGGACCCAGGTTTAAATCCTGTCACGACATGATGGTGGAATTTGTATTCAATAAAAAATATCTGGAATTGAGAATCTACTGCTGACCATAATACCATTGTCAATTGTCAGAGAAACCCATCTGGTTCACTATTGTTCTTTAGGGAAGGAAATCTGCTGTCCTTATCTGATCTGGCCTGTATGTGTCTCAAGGCCCACAGCAATGTGGTTGACTCTCAACTGCCCTTATAGGGCAGCTAAGAATGGACAATCAATGCTGGTCAGCCAGTGTCACTTGTGTCCCACAAATGAGTTTTAAAAAAGCAGTGTCAGCAGTTGAATTTTGTGACAACTTGTAGGGATTGATGTTGGTTTTGACTACAAGTGTCAAACAAAATGGAACAAAGAGAAATTCTGTACCAAAAGCAAGAATTGGAGGGGAAAGCAATGTATATTTCATGTAATATTAACGAAGAATAACAGTACTCAGCAGTTGTGGCAGCATCTGTGGAGACAGAATGAGTTAACAAGTAGCATTTACCATCCACCAGGTGGTGGAAATGGTGGCAATAGGGCAGGTCACGTAGCAGAGAGCTGCACTGGAATGGTTTCCCAGTGGCAGGTTGTGAGGCAGTTCAGCTGTCCAATTCAAGGATGCTATTTTCCAATTTGTATAATGAAAGGCGCTCTTAAGTGCTGTTTTGGCTGCCAATATTTTGCCCTGCTGTGTGGAAGCCCACCAGCTTCATGGAGGCAGCCTTTACTGAGGTAGTCCTGGGAGGTGTTTAGTTTAGTTTTAGTTTTGTTTTTATTTATTAGTCACAAGTTGGCTTACAGTAACACCGCAATGAAGTTACTGTGAAAATCCCCCAGTTGCCACTCTCTGGTGCCTGTTCCGGTACACCCGAGGGAGAATTTAGAGGAGCCAATCTACCTGACCAGCACATTTTTTTGGATCATGGGAGGAAACCGGAGCACCCGGAGGAAATCCACGCAGACACGGGGAGTACATGCAAACTCCACACAGTCAATGACCCAAACCGGGAATTGAACCCAGGTCCCTGGTGCTGTGAGGCAGCAGTGCTAACCACTGTGCCACCGTGCTGCACCTTTTGGAGCTTGAGGCTCCATGTTCCAAAGAGAAGGCCATGAGCAGAGGAAGCAGCTCCTAAAGAGTCCCAATAATTCCCATGAAAAGGGTTTCCCTGAAATTGGCGCACCCTTGGCTATCTTAATATTTATTTGTAGCTAACTCAACCAAGTTGTGTTCAAATTAAGGTCCTGACCTGCACCCACGTTGAAGGATCCTCTCAGTTACATACCTGCTGCTGAAGCCTTCTGCTCCTTTGAAGTTGGAAGGCCTCTGACCATCTAGTTTAGAGAGCCCGTTTGCAACACTTAACTGGACAGGGAACTTGTCTCCATACAGATGAAAACTAACAGTTGTTGTGTAGGTGGAATTGGAGTTGAAGCCACAGTCAGATCAGCCATGAGCTTGGTGAATGCTGGAGTAGGTTCAAAGTTGCCAAATGGCCTACTCTGCTCTTAATTTGTATGTTCATATACCAATTAAGATGCTGCCTCTTTGAAAATCTGAGTCACTGTTTGCTGCCAGGTGTGGGTTCAATACACAAACAGTTTTGAGGTCCTGTGCATATGGGCAGTTTCCCCATCTTCAAGCCAGAAGCTCTCCGTTCAAATCCCACTCCAGTAATTGGTGGCCGAGCGTGGTGCATTCATAATATGGCTAAACAGCTTTTAACTTACAAATCCTTCCAGCATATGCCGATGGCAGGTGGTAAAGGCGATGAATTTAAATCTCAGCCAGTCTCTGAGCTCACCAATACAGATTGAAATATGATGCTCAATTCTCTAATTCTATAATGCTCATCAAATATTTGATTACATTTGTGAGAACATTGTATTTTAGACAAGTGTGATTGTAAATGTGAGTTCAGATCCCTCCCAGGATGTCCAAAACCTCCACCACTCACCCTCTCTCATCAGTCTCCTCCACAACACTTTGACATGTGTTCATCAAATCTTACTCTCTTAAGGAACCCAGATTTTAATTGCTGCACCATTGGTGGCCATGCCTACAGCTTCCTAAGATCTTGATCTGACTAAAATGTTCTGCCTCACTACTTCTGTTTCGTTTTTTTAAAATGCCCTTTAAAACCTGCCTCTTTGACCAAGCTTTTGGTCATTTGCCCCCATGTGTGATTCATTGTAAAATTTTATTTCACGACACTCCTGTACAGTTACTTTAAGTGTTTTAGTATATTAAAGACATAAATACAAGTTGCTGTTCTGTTGTAAAGGTATTAGAACAGGTACTTGTTCAAGTCAACCTGTACACTAGATGGTGCTGTATTAGGTATAGATGTAATTATAGATAGCTGTATCTGTCTATCTATTGACTGTTGGTTGCTTCAGCAATTCACCTTGCTGTAGTAATTTCCTCTTTGAAACTTAGCATCTGATTTTCCTTTCCATTTATCTTCTTGAACACAGCTCTTGGTTCATGGCATAGTACTCATACTGCCAGCGTCTCTATTCCCTGCCACTATCCCCAGTCCTTTCAAAATTTCTGTCATCCCTTTTCAAAAAGCACGTTAAATCATTATTTCTAATTTTCCTTTGGTCTCCAGTGTCCAAAACTCCCACTACTACTCCTACTTTTCCTCTTTGAATAAACCCACTCAAACTGTATTTCATATCCTCTTTCCATTATTGATTTTTTTATGACTTCCCAATCTGGGTTGTAATTTTGTCATGTCACTAAGACTGTTTTATTCAAAGTGACTAACAATATCCTATGTGACTATGACTTGAGTCATCCTCTTTAACTTCTCTGCAGTCATTGACACTATTGCCCAATTTATTCTATTGTCTCCATTTCTAGCAACTCCAAGGCTGTTACTATCCCAGCATGTACATTTACCGGATTTTGGGCAAGGCTAAATTTTATTTTGGTTCAATACTACAAAACAGCACCCTTTTCAGTTCTGGCAAATACTCTTGGATCCACTTCATTAATCTCCGCCCAGCTGCTCAGGTAACCCTTGAGATATTCCCCCCGTACTCTTTTGAATTCTTCCTAAAACAATTTCAGTTTTCTACTTTCTTCGCTTCTTCAGAGGTCTCTTTAAAAATGTATCTTTTGTTTCTAAGCAATTCTGTCTCTTATTTGATGTTCTTCTTTTACCCCTTAAACTGCCCTGAGACTTTCTAGGGCTGGCTGCTATATGCAAGCTTACCTTAATTGTTAGTGTTTTTCACTCTGGGTTAGAGAGGGACATTTTACGTTCCTCTGCCCACTGCAAGCAGAGTAGCTAAAATGGAGTTGACAAACATATCACCTCATTCCACTTGGCTTTGTTTTTCTTGGGGGCTTCCAATTGACCAGTTGAGGTTTCTAGTGGGGGCCTCATTAATTATGCAAATCAGGGTGCTAAAATTATCTAGGCCATTACAGAGGCATCAGTATCCTGATGGGCACATTGAGCATTTTGGGCACTTCCCTCGGTGAAACCTGGATGATCGACAGAACGGTGTGCAGAGTGTGGTGGAATTGTTGCTGGAACAACCTAGAGACCAGGGTTCCAATCTAATGATGACCAAGAAACTATTGTCAATTGTCAGAAAGTCCCAAGTGGTTCACTAATGTCCTTTAGAGAAGGAAATTTGCTGTTTTTGTCTGGACTGGCCTACATGTGATTCCATTGCAGTGTGGTTGATTCTTAATTGCTCTTTCTGAAATAGCCAAGCAAGCCTCTAAAAAGACCTCTTAAAAAGTCTCAAAAAAATGAAACTGGATAGACTACCTGGCATTGACATTGGCACTGGAAATGATAAAGGCAAAATTGGGAGAGCTGTCTCACAGACTGGTCAAACAACATTCTGACTCATGGGATCATACCTTCCAGACAATGTTCCAGATGCCACCATAACCATCCCTGGATATGTTCTGTTCCACCAGCAAGACAGATCTAACAGAGATGGCGGCAGCATGGTAGTATAGAGTCAGGATGGAGTTGTGCCAGGAATCCTCAACATTGACTCCAGACCCCATGAAGTCTCATGGCATCAGGTCAAACATGGGCAAGGAAACCACATGCTGTCCAGCTTCAGCTGAAGAATCAGTACTCCATGTTGAACACCAGTTGGAGGAAGCATTAAGGGTGGCAAGGGAACAGAATGTACTCTGGGTGCTTGACTTCAAAGTCCATCACCAAAAGTGCTTCATAGCATAATTGACCAAGCTGGTTGAGTCCTAAGGACATAGCTGCAAGTCTGGGTCTTCAGAAGGTGCTGAGGGAACTAACAAGGGAAAAACATATTTGAAAAACATATGTTGCCTGTTATGGAGGGTATCAGCTATGAGGAGAGATTGAATAAACTGGGATTGTTCTCCCTGGAGAGTGATGGGCGACTGATAAAAGTTCATAAAATTATGAGAGGTATAGCTGGGTGAACAGTTGAAGCTTTTTCCCAGGGCAGAAATATCAATTACAAGGGGAGACAAGTTCAAGGTAAGGGGTAGGGGAGGATGGGGAAGGTTCATTGGAAGTTGTTTTACACAGAGGGTGGTGGGAGCCTGGAATGCACTGACAAATGAGGTGATTGAAGCAGACACACTAGCCACATTTAAGACTTATCTGGACAGACACATGAACAGGTGGGGAATAGAGAGATTCAGGCAGTTGGTCTAGATAGGACAATGCGATCAGTGCAGGCTTGGAGGGCCAAAGGGCCTGTTCCTGTGCTGTACTGTTCTTTGTTCTTTGTTTATGTCCACTATTCCTTTCTCCCTCATTTCATTATCTTCTTGACCTCATCCTTACCAACCTCCCTGCCACAGATGTATCTGTCAATGACAGTATCAGTAGGAGTGATTACTGCATAGTCCTTCCTCACATTGAGGATACCCTCCATCGTGTTGTGTGGCATTACCACTGGGCTAAATGGGATACTTTCAAACAGATCTAGCAACTCAAGACTGGGCATCCATGAAGCGCTGTGGACCATCAGCAGTAGCAGAATTGAACAATCTGTAACCTCATAGCCCAGTCTATCCCCCACTCTACTATTACCACCAAGCCAGGTTTAATGAAGAATACAGGAAAGCATGCAAGGAGCAACAGCAAGCATACCATAACATGAGATGTCAACAAGGTGAAGCTACAACACAGGACTGTTTGCATGTGAAACAATACAAGCATTACATGATTGACAGAGTTAAGCAATTCCACAACCAACAGGTTCAGATCTAAATTCTGCAGTCCTGCCACATCCAGCTATGAATGGTGGTGGACAATTAAACAATTCGCTGGAGGAGGAGGCTCCACAATTATCTCCTCAGTAATGTGGGAGCCCAGCACATCAATGTATAAGAAAAGGCTGAAGCACTTGCTACAATCTTCAGCCTGAAGTACCAAGTAGATGATTCATCTTGGTTTTCTCCAAAGGTCCCCAGTATCAGATGTCCAGTTCAGTCTTCAGTCAATTTGATTCATGATTGTGCTCCAGAACTTGCTATGCCCCAAGTCAAACAGTTCCAGTACAGCTAAAACACATGCATCTACCCAGCAATGTGGAAAATCCTGTACACAAAAAGCAGGACAAATCCAACCGGACCGCACCATCAGTCTACTTCAGGAGAGACGAAGGATGAGAGGTGACCTGATAGAGGTGTAAAAGATGTTGAGAGGTATTGATTGGGTGGATTCTCAGAGGCTTTTTCGCAGGGCTGAAATGGTTGCTACGAGACGACACAGATTTAAGGTGATGGGGAGTAGGTACAGAGGAGATGTCAGGGGTAAGTTTTTCACTCAGAGGTTGGTGGGTGAGTGGAATCAGCTGTCATCGGTGGTGGTGGAAGCAAATTAAAAGACTTAAAAGTCTTTTAAGTGACTTCTGGATGAGTACATGGGACTTAATAGGATTGAGGGTTATAGGTAAGCCTAGAAAGTAGCGATATGATTGGCGCAACTTGTGGGCCAAAGGGCCTGTTTGTGCTATACTTTTTCTATGTTCTAATTTCGATCATCAGCAAATTGATGGATGGGGCTACCAACAGTACTATCAGGTGAAACTTGCTTTAAAGTAACCTGCTCACTGATGTTTAGTTTGGGTTCTACCAGGGGCACTCAGCTCCTGACCTTATTACAACTTAGGTTCGGACATGGGCAAAAGAGCTGAATCCCAGAGGAGAGTGAGAGTGACTATCCTTGACATCAAGGCTGCATTTAACTGAGTGTGGCATCAAGGAGCCCTAACAAAACTGGAGTCAATGAGAATCAGGGCAAAACTCTCGGCTAGTTAGAGGCATGCAAAGCCACAAGCAAAGATGGTTGTGGTGGGTGGACGTCAATCATCGCAGCTCCAGAACATTACTGTAGTGTCCTCGGTCCAACCATCCTCAGCTCGTTCATCAATGACCTTCCTTCCATCATAAGGTCAGAAGAGGGGGTGTTTGCTGATGACTGCACCATTCACAGCTCTTCATATACTGAAGCAGTTCATGTCCAAATACAGCAAGACCTTTGGCTGACAAATGGCAAGTAACATTCATGCCACACAAGTGCCAGGCAATGACCATCTCCAACATGAGAGAATCTAACAATTTCTCCTTAATGTTCAATGGCTTTACCTTTGCTGAATCCCTTACTATCAACATCCTGGTGGTTATCATTGACCAGAAAGTTAACTGGGCTGGCCATATAAATACCATGCTATAAGAGCAAATCCAAGGCTAGGAATCCTGCAGCAAGTAACTCACCTCTTGACTCCCCGAAACATATCCACCACTTACAAGGCACAAGTCAGGGGCATGATGGAATACTCTTGCCTGGAAGCTTGACACCACATAGGACAAAGCAACCACTTGATTGTCACCCCATCCACAAACATTCATTCCTCCATTGACGCACAGTAGCAGTAGTGTGTACCATCTACAAGATATATTGCAGGATCTCTCTAAGATTTCTGAGCCAGCACCTTCCAAACCCATGATCACTACCATCTAGAAGGACAAGGTCAGCAGACACATAGGAATACCACAACCTCGAAGTACCCCTCCAAACCACTCACCATCTCCACTTGGAAATAGATTGCTGTCGCTCAATCAATTACCTGGAACAGTGCTATGGGTGTAGCTATACTATGTGAACTACAGCTGTTCAAGAAGGCAGCTCAATAGTACCTTCTTAAGAGCATTAAGGAATGGGCAATAAATATTGGCCTAGCCAGTGAAAGCCCACATCGCTCAAATGAATTTTTTTAATAAGCTAAAATTTCCCCAAGTGTTACTGGCACCCTCCAAGCCTTGGGTACAAACTCCCAACTAACAATTCAGTTCAGTGTTGAGAGTGTGCGACAATATTGAGTTTCTATCCTTTTGTTTAGACATTGGAACTGAGGTTCTGTCTGCTGATGTCTTTGATTCAATTGATATTGAGGATCCCTTTGCATGATTCAAATAAGTAAAACATTGTTTCCCATTGTCCCAATCGACATTTCTCCTACACCCAATATTACTAAAATCAGATTATCTGGTCATTCAACCCATTGCTTTTTGGGAACTTTTTGGAGACCCCTTTGCCTGTACAACAATAACCAAATTCAAAGCAGACCATTGTTTATGAAGTACTTTGAGATATTTCTGAAAGACATGAATTCAACATAAATTCACGTATTTTGTTTATATAAATGTAATCCATTGCAGTTGGATACTTGATATGAACTAAATTAACTTATCTTAGCTAATTGGTTGCAGGGATGTTGCAATTAACCTTACCTGTCCCCTGATAGAAAGAAGGGAACAAAAAGATCGTTGCTATCTAGACACTACTGCTGGAAAGAGCAAACGTGAATATTGAGTGATGAATGGGTTGGGCTTAACTGTGGTTCAACTACAAAGTTGAATAGCTTGCTGACACTATGGCCTAGTTTTTCCAATTGTCATTATTTAAATCCATACTATATTTTCAGATTTAAGAGGACAAACTATCAGATGCCTGATTTCAGATGCAATAAATGGGCCAAAATTAAGCAAGTAGTCAGCAAATATACAGTAGTGTGTGTTTGATCTACATTGATAAATAAAAGACTAAAAATGAAGACTGAAGTGCTAACTCTTTCGGGACGTAGTTGAAAATAATTAACTATGTGTTTATATTTTGGTCACATTTTCCTTTAAGTAGGGACTGACTATGTTTCACAAATTAAGTGTGAATCCATATCCTTCAGCTGCTTGTTGTATAAACTCCAACCCTCCTCTCCACTTGTGGGCAGCCCTGGGACAGCATATTAATTACATCTGTAAAATCTTCAAAGAATGCGCTGCAAATATAAAAATAAATTCATGAATGTTTGACTTGGAAGCACAGATCTTAACTTGTAAATTAAATTATTATGTTTATATGTGTATACAATTTAAGGGGAGACAGGGAATCATTAAAGTAATTAGTCTAAATATTTGGCAATGATAATCAAAGATCAAGTGAACAAGTGGGTGAGCACATTTTTATAAATGGCATGGAGAAATGAATTTGGGCAGTTTAACCTGTTTTCCCTTTGCAGATTAAAACATATCTTTTTGAGCTCCAAGCTCTTGATTGCCTGTTTTACATGTGTGACTAAGACGGCGATGGCACAAAATTCAGATTAATAGCGCGTGTTTGGATGCCACGAGTGCTGCTTGGGATCCAAAATGGCATCTTTTGTGCTTTCATCGTTTTGGGTGAGTTGCTCTGGATGCTGCATTAGTGAGGGCATTAGTGCACACAATGAACAGCCGCTGGAAATATGCGGAGCAGCCGATCATGACGTCAATTAGAGTGGCACACTGATTTGATGCCAACAGTGCCATTTGGAGGTCAATGCTTGAGCTAATACTCTCTTAAAGGAGCCCCACCAGCACTATTTTAAAAGATTATCAACTGCTTACTAGATTAGTTGCTGGTTGATTTCTTCTGGCTGTTGCCTTGACGGCATAAGTGTTTGGTTTTCCCTAGAGTGGCTCAAAGTTGGCACAGTGTTCAGGGTGTGAGATGGCAGGTGCCCAAGGAGTTTTGATCAAGGACTTCAAAGCTTTGGCAGACATAGGTGCCCTAGCAGCTATTTCCATTAGAATACAGTATGACGTGGGAAAATAAACAGTGGTCACAGAGTGCATGGCAAGCTGCTGGATAAAAGAGTGGGGGGTATAGGGCTCTCAGCAGGGGGCCTCATCAGTCTGTGATACTCGGGGAGCAATTCTTTGACCTGAATTTCAGTGATCAGCAACATGTGCGATATCTATACTTCACAAAGGAAACTCTCACTAAAATCTGCCACCTGCTGCATCCTCTTAACCCTTTAGATGCACTAGCTGACAGGCAACAGCGAGAACGTTAGGGGATTATCAGGAGTGGGAAGAAGAACGCTGTCTTCTTGTGAGGGGACAGCAGATTATGTTCCATGGAGCTACTGCTACTCCCCTGTAGTGATGCCTCAGCAGTCCTAGTTATCTGTAGCAAACAGATTGCTGGACTACTATGACGCCTCACACTCCACAATCACAACAAGAACAATCTGACATTGGAAGTTCAGACTGAATTTATACAATGCTGCACTCAGACTTCTAATGGAAGCTACTTACGATGTCATGGAAACCAAGACATCAGCCATCTGCTGTTGAAACATAATTGCATCCACAAACCTACTGATGGAATCGGCCATCCCTTCCCCACTTGAAAGGATGGGCTCCAAGTCTTGCACAGAGGCCTGTGTCAAGCTGCTACTAGGCTCTGCCGTGCTTCTTCACATCGACAGCAGGCTATGGGGAGCACCTCCCAATACATTACGCATATTGTTGTGCATATCCATCAGCTTTCTTTTGTAGACTGCCCCAGTGATGTGCTCATCTGAGTTCTGTGCAGCAGAGTTTGTGTGCCACCTTGCCCTCCAGTGAGCTGGCACGAGTGCTATCCTTACCATTTCCCCGGCTGCAGGCTGCTCATGCCCTGTGATTCATCACATGAAAATTCCACCTCTATGCTTTCCTCCAAAGTACGCACAGTAATGTATCTGGTGTGAAATCAAGTGATAATGTTGTCTTCTTGTTATGCCTGGCCATGTTGCACTTCTTAGAAGTCTGAAAGAAGAACACAAAAGTAAGATTGTGGTGAAGGGAGAGTAAGAGGTCCATGTTTATATTAAATGCAGCTTGTAGAGCAGAAGAGAATGTGGGATGAGCAAGGAGAATTGGATGATGTCTTGCTCGTCACAGCAATGGACATCTCTGTGGCGGCCAGCACCATCAGCTCCATGGGATCAAGATATGCAGATGACCCTGACTCACCCCCCCCTTCCCGGTTAGCTCCTGGTTTCTCTGGTTGTGCACCCCCTTGTCCTGCAATAAAGTGGGAAGTACGTCAATGAGTGTTGTGCAATCTGTTTAGGTAGTATGTCATGATTAAATAGCTCACAGTATGTACTAACTGTGGAATGTCGTCTTGTGGTGGTGCTAAATATTTGAGGATGCAATGGACTGTGTGAATTTCTGATTTGAGCTTCAATTAATAGAGATTCCTGGCGTTCTGATGAGTGACTGAAGCAATTGGAAGGATATAGCATTTGAAGATGCATTCGCTGCCCTTCATCATTCATGTGAGGTCAATGAACATCTATAGCCACAATATCCAGATTCTTTGGGCTTGACATCTGGTATTGACCTCTACAATTCTTTCACTGCTTCGAACATGTGGCTGAGGACCTCATGGCTCCTTGGGAATACAGGACATCTATCCTCCTTTCCACTGCCTTAACTAAGATTTCCAGTGCAGTTTATCAAAATCTTGTAGCCTGTTCTTGTGCAAGTTGTGATATTATTGAATATTTCATGGGTCAGATGCTGTTCCTGCATGACTGACTACATGTGTTCCAGCTACAATGTACCTCCTCTTTAAAAGGTTCAGACCAGATTTGAATAGTGGAGGCTAGCTTTAATTGGCATTAAGATTGTAATTGATGCGCTGTTTGCCCCTGTGGGGGAAATTGCATCAATTTCTGGATAGAATTGGTGTCTTATATAGAGAGAGCCATGACCTTTGCCATATGAATAGACTCCCCTCTGGTGCAGGGTGTTAATGATTGCATCCATGTTACTGTAAAGGTCTCAACTCAACGTCAACTGAAAATCCTTCCACTTAATCCATGTACAGTTGGTTTGTGACTGCCACATGGTCTTCCCTTGTGTGTGCAAATTTCTAGGAAGCTGTCACGACCTCTTCATATTTAGAAATTCGAATGCCTTCAGATACTTTAGCCACTAAACTGCAGCATGCGACGGTGCAGAGGGACCTCGGGGTCCTTGTGCATGAGTCGCAAAAACCCAGCCTGCAGGTGCAGCAGGTGGTCAGGAAGGCAAATGGGATGCTGGCCTTCATAGCGAGGGGAATTGAATATAAAAGTAGGGAGGTCTTGCTGCAGCTGTATAGGGCACTGGTGAGGCCGCAGCTGGAGTACTGTGTGCAGTTTTGGTTGCCGCACTTACGCAAGGATATTTTGGCCTTGGAGGGAGTGCAGAGGAGGTTTACTAGGCTGATACCGGAGTTGAGGGGGTTGAGCTATGAGGAGAGGCTCGTGTCCTCGCTACGAGAGGACACAGATTTAAGGTGCGGGGAGGGAGGTTCAGAAGTGATGTTAGGGGTAAGTTTTTCACTCAGAGGGTGGTGAGTGAATGGAATCGGCTGCCGTCAGTGGTGGTGGAGGCGAACTCGCTGGGGTCTTTTAAAAGACTTCTGGATGAGTATATGGGGTTTAATGAGATTGAGGGTTATAGATAGGTCTGTAGGTTGGTAGGTGATGATGTGATCGGCGCAACTTGTGGGCCGAAGGGCCTGTTTGTGCTGGAGTGTTCTATGTTCTATGTAAACTAGGCTTGTACGCGTTAGAGTTTAGAAGAATGAGGGGAGATCTCATTGAGACGTATAAGATGATGAATGTGATGGATAGGATAGAGGTGGAGAGGCTCTTCCCGCTCAGAAAGGACAGTAGGACTAGGGGGCACAGCCTCAAGATAAAGGGGGCGCGGTTTAGAACGGAGTTGAGGAGGAACTTCTTCACTCAGAGGGTGGTGAATCTCTGGAATTCTCTGCCTGTTGAAGTGGTGGAGGCTGCCTCGCTAAATATTTTTAAGACGCGGGTTGATAGGTTTTTGATAGGCAAGGGGATTAAGGGTTATGGGGAGAGGGCGGGAATGTGGAACTGAGCCACGACAGATAAGCCATGATCTTATTGAATGGCGGGGCAGGCCCGAGGGGCTAGATGGCCTACTCCTGCTCCTATTTCTTATGTTCTTATGTTCTAATGCAGATCTGTGATTGGCTTCTAGGGTACAAGAAGTGTCCCCTAAGAGCTTTGATATTGAGGTAGACAGCAGCTACAAAAGCAGCATGTCGTCACCACGAATACCATCAGGCAGGCAATTAGTATTTGAAAGATTAAGAGGGGAAAGGGGAGGTCCACTGCTAATCTGCCTGAGATCAATGAGGGGGAAGGGGAGGTCCACTGCCACTCTGCTTAACCGAAGATCAGAGGCCGACTGCCCGTGACCGCTGAAGTGGTCCCCAACAGGAAGAGAACAGTCTTGCCTGGTAATTGTCGTGCACTGTTCAATCATCCTTTGTCATAGCGTCTGCATGGTCTCGGGCATTTGGCATTCTCCAAGGCGGCTTTCACAACACACAACAACGCAGAGTCGCTGAGCAGCGACTGATAGCCAAGTTCCGCGCACATGAGGATGGCCTCAACCGGGATCTTGGGTTCATGTCACACTACCTGTAACCTCCACGACTTGCTGGACTTTCAAAATCTCACTAACTATTCAGTCTGGAGATAATATACATCTCTTTAATCTGTGTAAAGCTCTCTCCATTCACATTGTCTGTACCTTTAAGACTTGATTACCTGTAAAGACTCACATTCCAATTATTATTTTGTAAACTGAGTTTGTGTCTTTATATGACCGTTTGTGAACAGAACTCCCACTCACCTGACGAAGGGGCAGCAAGTGCTCCGAAAGCTAGTGGCTTTTGCTACCAAATAAACCTGTTGAATTTTAACCTGGTATTGTGAGACTTCTTACTGTGTTTACCCCAGTCCAATGCCGACATCTCCACATCATCGCCTCTGAAGCACAGGGACTTCAACATTGACGACCAGCCTCTCAGTTGGTGTTTCTGAAGGCCCGCTTTTGAACTGTGCTTGACTGGGCACTGAATCTACCTTGGACCCCGCACTACTTCCAGGAATGCCCACCTGATTCCTATCTTATCCTGCATCCATCACTCCCCCCTTCCCCTGGTCCCCTCCTATACACGTACACAATCTCCCAGGACCAAAAAAACGGAAGTTCAGGCAGAAATTTTTAGAGGTTGTGTTCACTGACCCAAGAATTCTCCCATCTCTGGGTACCTGACCCAGGAGTGAAAACCTAGGCCATAGTAGGTTACAGCTTTATATGTATCACAGTTTTGGGGTTTGGGTTGTTCTCACAAATATTTTGTGAGTTTATAAATGAATTAAAAATAATTTCCTGCCTGCTGCCACAGCAGGAAACACTCCACGTTCCCACAGTGGTCATGTTACTTTGTCTCAAAATGGAAGATATTTGCCCCTGAAGTTGTTCCACAGTCTGGCCTATTCACCACTCCAGTCGTACATCATTGTGGTTGCCTCTTATAGGTGATTTCACCTCATTCTCAGTTGAGACCAAGGATTATGATTGGCACAATCTCATACTAAATCTAGGACACTTGGTGAGAAATTTTAAACCAAAACAGTTCAAGTAAATCATCTAATTACTCCTCAGGTGATCAGTCTGAGATGACTGTATGTCTCTTGGGAGTGATCATTGACTGATTTCTTAATACTTGATTCACCAGGACTCTGCCTATCCTGATACCTATCTTCTCTTCCCTCTCAATTAAATCATAGAGTTAGTAAAACACATCTGAAATTTTTGTTTATCTTATTGCCAGTACTTTGCGGGGTAACCAATAGGGCATTTCTGAAATATGTAATGTAGTTGCTTTTTGACAAGGGCAGGGCAATTTACTTATTTAAGTTTCTACTTATGAAGTCTCTTTGCCCTACTTCTTGCTTGGCTAAGAGGGGTAAGTTTGAAAAGCTGGTCCCAGCTTTCTTAGTGCAAGTCACTGGGAAATTATATAGGACAGTCTCTGGTGAAGATGAGAATCTCACAGCACAGAGGTATGTGTGTGATCCTGCCTCCCACCACTCTGACACAGCTCAGCATTCATTTGTAACATGGTGGTGCATTCTTCTAATGCAATGGTCTCATCAATTTTGTAATAGTGCCTTTTGGAAAATATGCGCTATTGTGTTTTCAAGAGCATTGATTGCCTTTGACGCCATTCAGGCCATCAGTTATGCTCCGTGACAACTGTTTGGAAGCAGTGCTGCTAAATGCCATGTCGTAAGCTGTGCAGTCAAATTTCAAGAGGTGAAACTACACATGACTAGGATAGTTGTGACAAACAACTTGACCATAAAAGGGGACGTGTAGTTTTAAGTAACTGTAGGGATCTTTGCTGAGTGGTGAATTTGTGTTGAAGTAAAGGAAGTTGTGTTATAAAGTAGGCATTGATGTGTTAAGCTTCAAATTTTCCCCGAGTGATGAAATTTAAGAACAGTAAGAGGCCTGTGTTGTCATGCTTTTAGCTTTCCATCTGATTTTTAAGATGAGGATAGGATGCTTTGGAGATATAATTAAATTTATCTATTTCCACAGTTTCTTAGATCAAGTGATAATACATTGAGTCCCTTAACAAATTAGATGACTTACGTACACTGAAAACTTCTCTCATATTTAAAATAACACGTTCCCTTCTCAAAAAAAGTAGGCAAGCAACAAGTATTTTTTCTTTTCAACATAATATTGGCTGATCATATTGATTTTTATTGTATTTGTTTGTCTTGTTGCAGTTTCAAACTTCCTTTGTACCAAGCTCAAATAATTTTTCCTTTCCACACATCCATTTTCCAGAATTCAAACAATTTACATTCTTGCTGCTGAAAGCTGTCAGCCAGTCAGAGGATCATTTGAGGCCAGTTACTGGTTAATATGCCTTAGTACGTCACAAGGTAAGCATAGGTATGTGGAAGATGGTCATAATACATAACATAAGAAATAGGTGCAAGAGCAGGGTTTACAGCCCCTGAAGCTCGCTCTATCATTTAATAAGATTCTGGCTGATCTTAAATCCAACTCAATTTTTCCACCCTATTCTTATAACCCTTGAATCCCTCATTGTCTGAAAATCTATTGCTCTCAGCTTTGAATTTACACAATGGCTGATCATCCATACCTCTAAGCTAAAGAATTCCAAGGTTCACAACCTTTTGAATGAAGGAATTTCTCCTCATTTCAACCCTAAGTATGCGCCCCATTTCCTAGAGACTAGCCCAGAATTTGGTGACTGAAGCAGATGGTAGAAGACTTCTTGATTCACTGGAGCCTTCTTAGTAAAACTTACTCAGAAGTGTGGAGATAGGGTCAAGCCTATTGACCCCAGAAGTAGAGTTTAGGTAGCCAAAGGGGCAAGGTGGGCTGGTTGGAAGGCCTGCATCTGATGCCAACCATTGCCCCATCAAACCGTGGCCCCTCTAACTCACCATGCCAACTCAATGCCAACTCAAGACACCCAACCATACCCCATGATCCATCATGCTTTTCATGTCCCCTTAATTCTCACTCAGCTGGTATCCACCTTGGACAGACGTAAGAGCCAGGTAGAGGTGAAAATAAAATATTTTTAACAATCACAGCTCACACTTGATGGTGAAAATCTTCCATTGATTAAATCTGTACAAAACTTTTAATTCTCAAGTAGTTCATCACATAAAAGCATACAGACTTCTATTCCGAGCCCACATCAATAACAGCTAATCCTTTAATAGTCTCCTTAAACTGTCAGTTACATTATGAACTAATTTTGAAACTCAGCCAGGTATTTAGAATGATAGCCTTTGGGAAAATATTAACAAAGAGCTCCAGTGAAATTGCACAACCAGATGCTTTTTTTTTCTATGCATATCAATCCAAACAGCCCAGCAGAGGGTTTTTTTTTAACTTTCAATCAGAGCTGCAGTCTGCTTGTTTTTCCCCCTCCCCTCGAGCATTTACATCGAGTCTATTGATTTATGATTCCCACACTGCAGGTCAACGTCCTTGGACTAGCCAAAATGGGGATTGAACTCAGCACTGAGTTCTGGTTTCTCACCTATGTGAATCATGTCCCACCCCTTTACCCTATCAGCAAAACTTGGATCCATCAGAAATGGGATGTAACTTCTGCATAAAAGTCCACAAAATCTTCATGACTGTGAGAATTCATCCCAAGACCCTGAGTTCTAGATCCTTTAGCCAGAAAAATCAGCCATTCAGCATCTATCCTGTCAAGGCTAATAAG
Source organism: Carcharhinus amblyrhynchos (assembly GCF_965287045.1). Taxonomy (NCBI): domain Eukaryota; kingdom Metazoa; phylum Chordata; class Chondrichthyes; order Carcharhiniformes; family Carcharhinidae; genus Carcharhinus; species Carcharhinus amblyrhynchos. The sequence continues at coordinate 31,675,885 of NC_137332.1, read as the reverse complement.
GATAATACACTTCAATGCAATTACCTATCATTCTTCCAAACTCATGAGATTATAGGCCCATCCTGCTCTCTGCCTAAGACAACCCTGACATGGAGATGCCGGCGTTGGACTGGGGTAAACACTGTAAGAAGTCTGACAACACCAGGTTTAAGTCCAACTGATTTATTTGATAGTAAACTGATAAGCTTTCGAGGTTAAACTTGAGTTAAGTTTGAGACGGTTCCTGGTATGAGAGGGTTGTCTTACAACCCTCTCATACCAGGAATCAATATTATTATGACATTAATATTCTGCAATTACATTGTCAAGTCAGTTTATTTATTGCCAAATATTACTTGCAAGAAGTAAACAGCATAAGATGTGCAAGTAAAATTCAAAGAAGCTTTGGCATCAAAAATATACAGTAAATCTTTATCTTCCACTGTAGTGTCTTGGTAATTGGTGTTTACTCTTCAATATTGAGGAATCAGTTGCAATACCATGTAAATGATTATGCCTATAATTCAAATAATCAGATACTTTATTGCGAAATATGATGCATCATGTACTTAAATTGTGCTATTGAATCAGGCACCCATATTGTTGCAGCTATTTGTAATGTGCATTTAATGTATCACTTTTCAAGTAAGAAACAAAATACACTTAAATTAGTGCATGCATAATTTAACAGTTACACTGTTTAAAACAGAAGTTCTGTACGTTATGTTAAAAATGCATCAATAACAATAGTTATCCTCTAAGAGTTCACATCTGAAGTCTAAAAGCCATAAGATTCACGTGGTTTATGACATCACCTGGACCTTAATTATATAATTGCATTGCTACTCACTCCTAACCATTTGTTATCACTGTAGCTTGTGGCCACATTTCCTCATGAGACATGTTTCTATTTTTCAGATGAGGAAGCGCTTGAAATTACTGGCATTTATCAAAAACAAAGGAAGTCTTCTTTTGTTATTCAATTTTTTTAAGAAAAAGCTCCCACGTTTTGAAAAATTTGATTTTCATGCCAAAAAAAGGTATCCACACATTGAGCTGCTGATTTTAACCTTGATGGTGCAGTTGTAGATGGGGCGTGATTATGCCCTGCAGGGAAGTGATTATGCAGTCAAAATAGTCCAAGCTCATTGCAAGCCCCCAATAACTAGCTGGTTAATGATATCCATGAGTTACTAGGTCCTTTACTGGTTAGTTCCTCTTTACTCAGAACTGCTTCTTATGGGGCAACATTTTAGCACTGCCTCTTCAAACTAGTTCTAACTGGATCAGTTCTTAACAAAACATGCAGTTGACTTATTTTGCAGCTGGACACAATATAACAATTCCAGAGCATAATGATATCCATTCTGTGCATTACCCAAATATTGTTACAATTACAAAGATCTCTGAACTGGATTCATACACTTAACGTTTTTTCTTGGGTGGAAAATAGTGCATGGGACAAAGGCAAAAACTAGGAGAGGAGATTGCTGAGAGTTAGAAAACAGAGCATGCGAGAGAAACAAGCTAAGGAAAAAAATAAATTAGAAACACTTTTCACCTTGAAAACTATTGAATTGCCTTTGCACCAAAATTATGTGTATTAACTGAATATTATGAATTATATCTTATCTTAATTTTACTTTATAATCTTCACATTAACATGCAGAAAATTACACATGAAAGTGGCAGGGGATAATCAGCAGTGCAAGAGTTAACAATATTTAGCCTAAGGATTGTTATCCCCAGTTTCATGCACAAACCAAGCTTTTAAAGTTAAAGTGTCATGACCAGAATTCCTTTCTCATCAGGCCCACCATCAGACTGGAGACTTGTATTTGACTTCCTGCATATTTCGAGCTTGAAGGGGTGTGGAAGTCCATCCCACTGTCTCCTTAGTTACCAATAGCTATTTTGCTGTGTTATTCAAGTCATTTGTGGAGTGTGAATCTATTCACCTCGCAAATGTGGGAAATAAAAACAGCCCAAGTTTTATTGTGAGTTTATCACCATCCCGGCTGCTTTCAACATTGATTTCCTTTGACACAAAGCTCTTTTTCCTCATTCAGCCTAAGCAGCAATGTTCGATATTTCATCTGAGGGTGTTAATCGCATTACCATCCTTGACGTTTTACAGATATCATATTATAGGCACAAATTTGGCAAATTATTGTAGGCATCATGTATAGCTTGTCATCGGCATTTAGAATTCAAGAGTTGCTGGCTTATCAGGAAAAGCAGCGAGTTGGGTTGATCTTCAGATGTGACGGAAAGTTGTAAAGGAACCTCCGACTGGCTTTTCATCAGTGAAGTACAGGACTGATAAAGAGTTACATTTTCCCAATCTGCCGTTAGGTTGAGCAAGAGGTCAGGAAGCAGGCAAGCAGTATTTCAAGTCTAACTAATGCTGGGATTTAAGTTGGATCTATCTATGTAAAAGTGTATATTGACAATTCAGTGTTGTTTAAACTTCATGGCATTGAATTTAAGAATCTAACAGCCAGGTCTCATTATTTTGGGCAGAGTTTTGAATGTAATTGTTCTGAAGCATAAAGGAGTCCACCTAACTAAATATCAATGCTTTTATTGTAAATGATAATTGAAGAAAATGTCATAAAAATGCAAAAAAAGTGTGAAAATATGTGGTATTGTGGATTTGGTATTTATATTCCAGCATTTCATTGGTGCTCCCATTAATCCCCTCATGCTGTAAGTCTCTGTTCTTTAAATGACCAGGATCTTAGAATATTTACAACTTTGATCACACAACAATGCCATGTTTCAATGTGGTGGACAAATTGCATGTGCTCTTGTTGATAAAGCCATGGCCAATTGAAAATGGTATGTCAGAAAAATGGTATGGTAGCACAAAAAGCTGAAGTGCTATCATATTATACCACATTGTGGTCAGATTCAGGTTACCCATTATTCCCATTAGTGCTCACATTGTGAGTTCCTGATCTCAAGTGTACTGTTGGGTTTGATGGAAGTGAGAAGGAACAAAAACCAGGTACTTTCCCACAGACATTAAGGTAAAAATAAACGAAAGATGAAGAGGCTCTTTCTCCATTCTGTCCTTGACTGCTGTCAAAGAGCAGCTTTAGCCAGACTGCATCTGGAGTATAGAATCCCTACTGTGCAGAAGAAAGCCATTCGGCCCATCGAGTCTGCACCAACTCTTATTCATTCCTACCCTGTAACCCCAGGCATTTAATTACACCATTAATCCCCCTAAAATACACTTGTTTGGACAGTAAGGAGCAATTTAGCATGAGTAAAACACTGTACTCTTCCATCTTTGGCCTATGGGAGAAAACTGGAGCACCCGAGGAGATCTACATAGATACGGGGAGAACAATCAAACTCCACACAGTTACCCAAAGGCTGGAATTGAACCCAGATCTCTGACATTGTGAAGCGGCAGTGCTAACCACTGTGTCACCGTATTGCATTCAGTTCTGGGCATCATACCTCCAGGAAGTTGGCCACCAAGGTTGGGGGGTGGAGGGGGGGAAAACCATACCGGTTCACCAGAAAGGGTTAAATTATGAGGAGAGATTTCACAAACTTGGTTTGTATTTTACTGAATTTAGATTGCTGTAAATAATAAGTGTTTAATATGATATGTAATGAGATTTAATAGAGTAGATACAGAGAAACAAGTTCTCTGAGGGAACCTGGAACAAGGGGTATAATCTTTAGCTTAGAGTCAGGCCTTTCAGGGGTGAAACCAGGAAGCGCTTTTTTCCATAAAAGGAGCAGGAAACTGTAATACTCTCTCAGCTAAGAGATTGTGGATGCTGGTTTGATTTGAAATAGTCAAGAATTGTAGAGTTCTTTAGGTCAAGCTGTCACTGGATATAGGTCATAGACTGGTAAATACAGAAAAAAACCAAGACCTATCAGAGTGTAAAAGACTTGAGGGGCTGAATGGCCTACTTGGATTCCTACATTCCTCTGATAATTTGAGTTGCAATGGCATATGGTTTCAAGCGGGAGTAGAGGAAGGAGGTGAAAAAAATTTATAATAAACTAAGGGAAAAAATCTGAAATAGTTTACCCGTCCTAATGCTTTTCCTAACACTGCATTTATAATGGATATTTTGTCATTACTCTTTGCAGCTGTTTCATTGGGAAGTCCTGTCAGGAACATAGTCCCTGTGAAATGATCAAAGTTCTGTGACGAACAGGTTATTCACCCAACAGGAAATGATTACGGATGTTTTCAGTCCGGAAACATCTGACTCATGAGACATTACCTTCAGTTTGATTTCTTTTTAATTTAAAAGGCTGTTGTTGACCCATTCTGGGAAAAAAGGAAGAGTTGTCCTAATTACAGACAAAAACAGCAGCAATTAACATGCAGTTGAACCGCAAGCTCTTTACTATCTTTTCAGTGATTCTGTTTTATAAAGAGGATTTAAACAATCCAACCTTTACTCAATAGGGTGGACTATTTGAACTTGTGAGAGGTGCTGTGACTGAAAAAGCAATTACCTGTTTTTGTTCACTAGCTGTCATTAGACCATTCAGAATTAAATGTTGCATTGCTGCCAGTCCTCTGAGCGTTTTGTTTTATTTTAGGACTGAGATTAAAGGAAAAACATTAAATGAGATAATAAAATGCAAGGAAAGATAATGATTTTAAGGACTCCAGTTGAAATTATTAATTCAACATTTAGGTGGCTCATCTTTGTCTTTTAAAAAGCCTCCACACTTGCTCCTTAACATTGATAAAATATTTTCCGAATTAAAAGGTCATGTAACAACAGTAAGTGTAAGTAGCAATGTCCTATTGGTGACCATTTATCTTACATTGTTCAATTTGAAATAGCACCTTAAATCATCAGGGTCGGGTCATAGGTTAAGCACAGGTGTTACGGGCTCTGACAAGTTAACCTAGGCGATTATCTTGCACTACCTAGCAGCAAATTAGAGAATGGCAATATCAATGTCACGGGATCAGGTTGCCTGACTATTCTTTCAGTTAGGGAATTATCTGGGCAATAATTGCACGAGAAAAAGAGAAAATTAAAGTTATAGATGAACTGTAGTCAAGCTCCTATACTGTTAACAAAATGAAACATTCTGAAACAACGTTGGAGCGAGACTTAGAAATCCCATTGCCTTTGAGGAATTGTCTTTTTAATCAGTACAAAAAAAATCTGATATTGTTCCACCCCCAAGTCTGAGACTACATACGCACTCTTATCCATTTTAATCCCTCTGTTTGAAAGCAGTATATTAGAATGGTTTTAAGATCAATTGAACCCACAAGGATTTAAAATCTTTTCTCTAAGTAGTGGCAAGTAGCGTTTGCTCCTTTTCATTTTCATGGAAATGCGCCTGCAGTTTGTAAACGATGAACTACTCAGAGAGTGAGTGAGCGAGAGAGAGGATTGTGTAACTTGAATTCACTCCCTGCTGATCGGAGAATTGATATCATACCCTTCATTATATTGTTAGGCAGAGGAGTGCTCCCGCTGTGCATCATCAATTGCGACAGCTGAGATCAGTGGAATCCATAAAATCTGACTCCAAATTTTCCTTCTGACGAGTGCTACTTGACAGGCTACAAGCGGCAAGTCTCTTCCCCTCCCCTGCACCGATCTCGCCGCACTGCTCCCCCTACCCCCAAAGCCACACAGGGGGCCATGTAGTCACTTCAGTAATAAATATGCCTTGAGATAATTGGTATGAAAACAACACTTGTGCAGTATATAACGTTTTATGGCTGTTTCATGTACTTTATTATAATACTAATGAGAGGTTGTATATCAAAGTTAACTACATGCAAGATTAGCTTGTTAGAAGGATCAAGCTCTGTATGTCGATAGACAGCTTTCCCTTCATTTGCACTTGGTAATTAGTATGCAAATTACACAGAGGACCACACAAGTTCTAGTATATTACAACAGCTTTATTATGCTTCTGTGAAGATGAGACACAAACAAGCTATGACAGCATTTATGTGGATACCTTCTCCACAGTAAATGCTGGTATGTCTAAGGTGTGCTGAGCAGAAGCTTTCTTTCCAACAGGCCCCTGAATCACTTTAAATGCAGCCAGATAGCAAGAGTCATCCAAGAGGCTTAAATACACATTTTTATATTCTTCACACCCTGTTCTTGACATGGTTGGAAAATGTGCCAATTTGTCACGTAACTATAAAGATAATCTTTTTTATCTCTGCATGCAACAATTCAAAATAATGATTTTGATAATTAAATAATTATTTATGTCCCTTTTTAAAGTTAAGCAGCATAATATAATTAACGACAGCTACTTAAATTTTCTCATTTAATTTGGACATGAAGAATGTCAAGTTGGATATGCTTACATCCCAACTATACTTCCTGACCCTATAACAGAATACCAGTTCTTCATCATTTTATCTCTCTTTACTCCTTATAGTTTCCTTTTGGTTTAATTTTAGCTAAACTTCACAACAGCCAGAAGACAGTGAAAAAAAAGACCATAAACTATCTGCCAAAACAGGAATAAGTAAGCATTAAAATAGATGAGTGCAAGGCAGTTTTAGTAAAGTGTTCCTAGCTGCTACAGATCACTGCATCACAAGCCTGATGTCAGCTCCAAAATGTACCACAGGAGACTCATTATGAAAAGCAAATATTATTTCACAGAGAAATGATTTATAACAGAGCAAGGTTTTTTTCTCTGCCTTTGTATGAGTGTTATTTACAATCTAGGCATACAGCAAGTTGTGGTGATGAAGCATAGCCAAAAGGCTCTTGATTCTGTCTGTGTGTTTCTCTGTCTCTTTCATGTCAGAAGCTCTGTCTCTTACTTTTATTGCAGAATGAATACAGTATGGGTTGCGTCTTGGAATGCAATATAATGCAAGTTTTACAATGGGAAAACTCCAAGATAAAAGCAGTTGCACTGAGCCATGGTTCAATCACTGTTTCACCTTAGCACAGTGCTGTAACACTGAAGCCTGCAATTATGTGCCACTACATCCCACTATCCTATTGCTCTTGTCATTGCCAACAACATTGAATTCAAAAATATCATCATCGTTTTCAAATCTCGCCATAGTCTCACCAGCCCCTATCTCAGCAATCTCCTACAGCAAACATGTTAGCAAGTGGTTCTGCTGTTCAGACTCTGGCCTTCTTTTGCACCCCTGACCTCTTGCAGTTTTATCGTTGACGACAGAGCTTTTAACCATCTAGACTCAACACTCTGGAATTCTTTCCTCACACCCCTTGACCTTGCTACTTCCCATCCACCTTCAAATACCTGCTTAAAACGTGTGTGTTGTGTATGTATGCATCCAATGGAAAATATCAAGGGCGAACCAACATTTTACTTTTAGTGACGCAATTAAAGCAACAACGTGCTAAACATTTTGTTTTTGTTTAGTACTGTTTTTGTCCAATAAAATATTAAGATCTTTCTTTAGTTTCTTTCACCCATTCACAATTTTCTAAAATCCCTCCATTGTTTTCTCACTCATTCAGAATGGAAACAGTTAAAGATTTTCAGAAGAAGTTGGCTAACCACTTGAGGGAATCGAACTTCTAAGGCTTTGAGGATAGAGCAAGGGAATTGGGCTGACTGGATTGCTCTACAGAGAGCCAACATGAACTCGATGAGCAGAATGGCCTCCTTTCTGATTCTCTAAAACAGAAGCCCAAATTGGTCAAACTAGACTTTCCATTTTCATAATTCACATTGTCTCCACTTTCCTAAGGCTCTGTAAAATGTAACATTGTTCAATTTAAAAAGCTAGTTAAGAGTTCTTTATCCCAACTCTTACACTTGAGATCCAGTTTATAGCTATGTTGTCAGTGCTTCGAGCACACATTGTGCTGTTTGTTATTCCTCATACTTTAAAGGCTAATTAATGAAATTGGAATTTCGCATCCTCCAACGACAACAGCTTGCTCTTATATGACTATCTTCAAAATTATGAAATGTCCCAAAATATATCATACAGAGGATTGAGGAAAATGGATGGAGAACTAAGAAGGAATCAATTAGAAAAAGATAACCTGAGAAGATGAGTGTTGAGAAACATTTGATAAAGGAAAATTGACAGAAAGAGGAAGGAGCTCCAAACGTAGGAGCCGGTTGATGAAGGATCTGTCAAAATAATGGGTTGAAGGGAAGGCAAGATACCTAGAAGATTGGAGGAATGGAACATTTGGGATTGCTCGACAAGGTTGCATAGATAGGATGGTGCAAAGCCACAGGGTGACCCATAGTTCAGGACAAAAATTAGGAATTTAATATGTTGGGTGACAAAGGATGGGGTGATGGCATGTAGCACTTATTATGCAACAGGATACTTGTATCTGTGGTAGAGTTTTAGACTATTTGGATTTTAAGAAATTAGATAGATGGGGCTTTAAAAGAAGGTGTCAGAGAAATTGATTTGGGTTACCAGCCCTCCAAGATTAGTCTGGAATCTCCAAGAATTGAAGGTCAATCTCCAGCACGTTGCCATGTACAACCCTGGAGAAAAATCATTGGGACACCAAAAAAGATTTGTTATGTAGTTTTCTTGGAACATTTCTTTTTGCCAGATATCAAAATATGGAAAATGGGAAAATGGACTATTTAATTGACAGTTAAACATCATGCAATTGGGTAAAAGTCATTTTGCTTTCTAATTAGTTTGCTTTTCTCAATTAGTGTTGGTGCATCACATGGATTGGTGTGCTTGCTGGCTGACCAATAACTGGAACATGGGAGATGGTTATGTGATGAAAAATCCAGGAATATATTTAGTCAAAGTAGGCAACCTTAAGTTGAACCTGGTGATAATGGATTTTAGGAGCGGAGTAACTGAGATAACTTGTGGAAGTTGGCAACATCGAGGAAATGAAAATAAGCTGTCTTCATGATGGGGACATAAAGCTTGGCTCAAAGTTGAATAATACATCCAGACTGTCTGGGTGAAGAAGTTCTGACAAAGAATCATCCAGACTCAAAACGTTGGCTCTATTCTCTCTCCACAGATGCTGTCAGACCTGCTGAGATTTTCCAGTATTTTCTGCTTTTGTCTGTGATTTGGTTCAGCATGAGAAAATGCACGTGGAGGGGAATTAAGTCAATGCCAAGAGAGTAACATTTCTAGTTGGGTCAGTGATGGTGGCTTTTATTTTACTCATGTAGATTATAAATGCATAAAGTATTTGCACTGTTATTTCCAATCTGGTATCCATCATGTCCTGTGTAGGAAGACTTCCTGAATACTATTCAATTTGTTAAGACAATATACTTCTTTTCCCTTTGTAAGTATAGAAACTTGGGAATATCCTTTAGTCAACAAAAACGTATTTTACTATAAAAGCTGAATCCACATTACAACAGCTATTATTTTCTAATGTATCCACTCATCAATTTACAGTCTGAACTACGAGCTAAACTCTGTGATGTGAAAATAGAGTTGAGTTTTCAGTTGATAACTATGTGGCTCTAATTAGATTAGAGCATAACATTGTTCTTGCTAAATATACCCTACAACAACTTGTAGTTATATTGCACCTTTAATGCAGTAAAATGTCCAAATGCATTTTGCAGGAGCATTATTAAGCAAAATTTGACACTTCAGGACAAATTAGGGTAGATAACCAAAAGCTTAGTTAGTTTTTAAGGAGCTTTTTAAATGAGGTAAAATAGGTGAAGAGATGGAAAAGTTTAGGGAGCGAATTCCAGAGTTTTGGGTCTTGACAGCTCGAAGCATGGCAGCAGTGGTAGCATGGTTGAAATTGGAGATGCCCAAGAAGTCCAGAATGGAGAAGTACAGATTTCTCTGAGCAAAGGCAGCAAGCAAAGTTATTTTTACTTCCCATGCAGTACCTGGGGAAATTTTGGCGATCAAAGTATTTTATTTGAAAGAAACCTGGGTAGCAAAGATGCCCAATATTACTGTTTTTTCCCTCTTTCTGAAAATTAAATGGTCTTTTGCACATCAAGGAAACGTGCCTACTGATAATGGAGAAGAAAGGAATTTTAAATTGGTTTTATATTGATAACGAGCTAAAAAGGCTTTGAAAGATGAGGTGATATGTTTGACCACCCCTCTCTTCACAGTTCCTTTTCAAAGCTTAGAGCCTGCTCCTGTTTGCAATCCTGTTTGGGTTTCTATGGAGCTTGTAGTTAGGCATGGGTTAATGTCCTGTGACACCTGCAGTGAGGATCGTTGGTGGTGCTATTGTCTGATTTCCCAAAGACTATAGGGTGTTCTTTGTGTTACTAGCAAATAAATGAAGAAGGGAAAGTGGTCTTCCCTATCTGTTAAGGCAGGAGGGTCAACATCTGTACATGACATGACAAATTGGGCCTCTGGCAATGATGGCAAAGGACGGAAGCTGAGGATTGTGTGGGTGGGAGGCAGCTGGAGGAGAGAGAGGCGAGGGAAAGCTGAAAGATTTGTGGATTATCTGAATTGTACTTCTCACTCAGAAAACATAATTATGCTAATTACTGCACACTTTGCAAAGGGACAATAAATTGTCACTGCTTTTTCTCGGATGTATGTGAGCGTATTATGGGGAGAAGCTGGAACAGCTTCATTGGTAAATCAGAAAAGATAAAAACCACAAGAGCAGAGGAACTGCTTTGTTCCATCTCGTGTTGTATTTTTGGTAGCTGTTTACTATATGTGTTTGTCCAATGGTGATTGTAATGTTTAGACAAACCCCATGCCAAGCAATTAATGAAGGCTTATAGGAGCATTTTCACAGCAGCGAGTGAAAAGAGCCAGTAATTGCTGGGAAAGGGGAAAGCAAGAAAGAAACTCGGAGAGCAAAAGAGATAGTAGTCTAAAGAGTCTTCTCTCTGACTCTGACAGCATGCTTGCTGCAGCTCTCTAATTTTGACCATTATTTACCTCGAAATAATTGGTGATCTAGTTCTTTTTACCCCATTGGCCTGTCAAAACAAAGGTTTTATACACTCCTCATACCATGAAAAATTGGTGGAAACGTATTGATTTTTGTCAGCCCACCTCCGGACTCTGAGCTGATGACCTGACAGCTGACTTAATGCTTAAACATACTACCTCAGGAGTGGCAGCCACTGACTGGCAGAGCATGACGCCTTGCTGAGAGGCAGATCCTGGCTCCTTACGTTCTGCCATCACTGAAGTGCAGTTTACAGCTACTTTCTGACACTGTAAATTAGCTGCGAGTTCCAATTTGCTGTCTGATCTATAACGTGCTGTCGACAAAAATCCAAAAGGAAGCTACTCAGGCTCTGGGTTTTTTATTGGCAGAGTTGTTTTCTCTTGCTCCTGCCACTGGGAAGGACTAGAAATTCTTCTCCTGCTTCGCTCGGTTATCTATTTATTCAGCTTGAGCAGCCTGCTTACTGTCATTTTTGTATCACTCTGGGAACTATAAACTTAGCTGAGAATTTTTTTTCATACTGAAAGCTTTCATCTGTCTGGGCTTGTTTAACTTGCCAACAATAAGCAAAGAGAACATAAAGATGAAAAGGGAAGTTTATTTGTGATTAAGTTTTTTCTGGTAATATTTTCATCCTATTCCTTCTTGGTTCTCAATAACAATGTCATTTCCTTTGACTGGAAACTTAAGTGAATAATCTATAGGCATTCCAACAATTTTGCTACTAGTCTCCATACCACTAAAAAGAGGCCTATTTATTGTTGCAGGACTGGTGATCCCAACCCAGGGTTGCTATTTTTTCCAGTTTTCTGTCCACCAAATGTTTTGACTCCTGCTGGGCTGTGTTTCCATGTGTAACTAGGCACTCAAGTGGCCTCTTTCCATAAAGGAGTACAAACAGTGAATCTTTTAAATGTTATTTCTATAGTGGGAGCAGTGACTTGAGGCCTGGAGAGTGAGAGGATCAGAGGCCTGGGAAGGAGCAGGGATCAGACAGAGGCCTGGTTAGGGGAGGCAGCTAGAAGCCTGGGATAGATTGGAGGGTGGAGAGTTGGGCCAAGGCCACAAAAAACTACAAAACGCCATGAATGTAGCCCAATCCATCATGCAAACCAGACTCCCATCTATGGACTCTGTCTACACTTTCCGCTGCCTTGGACAAGCACCCCACGCACCTTGGACATTCTCTCTTCCACCTTCTTCCATCGGCAAAAAGATACAAAACTCTGAGGTCATGTACCAACTGACTCAAGAACAGCTTCTTCCCTGCTGGCGTCAGACTTTTGAATGGACTACCTTGCATTAAATTGATCTTTCTCGACACCCTAGCTATGATTGTAACACTACATTCTGCACTCTCTGGTTTCCTTCTTTATGAACGGTATGCGCGAGAAACATTACTTTTTACTGTATGCTAATACACATGACAATAATAAATCAAATCAAATCAAAGTCAATGATCTTCCGGCCTAGGGTTAGCAGATTGGAGGCTATGGCATCCATGTGCCTGACTTCCCTCCCCTCCCAAAACCTGCAATTGCAGCCCTCTCTCTCATTAACACCGACCCCCCCACCCCCACCCCCAACCAATGCACTACAGGCCACAAATCACCACTCCTCTCCCCACCCTGCTTCCCAAGATTCTGCAGTCTGACCTCTTGACTGCCCCCAACACAGTCACTTCAAAAAGAGACCTGGAATACATTGAAAATGTCCTAGCCTCTTCTCATCAAAGGCCACTGTTGACAAGAGGATCTAAAACCAGATCTGCTCTGCACTTCAACCTTCTACAAACTACAGCAGCGAGTGTTTAACAATGAAGACTTTATAAGTCAATGGAAGACTCAGTGTACAGAGCAGTTGTTATCACAATGTTTCTGTAGTACATTGAGACCTGGACAGTTCATGCATAACACATAAGAATGCTAGCAAAATTCCATCAGTAATGCCTCTGACGTATTCTCTGGATTCAGTGGGAGGTAGTGTTCTTCTTGAAGGCAGAGCCACAAGCATTCAGGCAAAACTCCTGCAAAATCAACTTTGGTGGACTGGACACACTGTCTGCCTGATGCAAAACCATCTCCCACACCAGATCTCTTCTCTCAACTAGGGTAGGGCAGTACAGTTGTTAGCACGCCAGGGACTCGGGTTCGATTCCAACCTTGGGTGACTGTCTGTGTGGAGTTTGCACGTTCTCCCTATGTCTGTGTGGGTCTCCTCCAGGTGCTCCAGTTTCCTCCCGCAGTCCGAAGATATGTAGGTTAGGAGGATTAGCCATAGTAAATGTATGTGGTTGCACGGTGGGGTGGGCTTGGGTAAGATGTTCCTTCTGCACTGTGGGATTCTATGCTCTATGGTTCTAACTCTCAAATGGTCAATGTTCCAGGACAGGACAGGGAAAACACATCAAATACATGTCAAACTCTCTCCTTGAAGTGTGGTGGCATTGATTTTAATGACTAGGAGGAGTTTGCTATCAGATATTGAAAACTGCATCACACTTTGATTTCCAGCTCTTTAATGATGAGACAGAGCACGAGCAGAGAAAGAAAGCAAAGGAGACAAATCCTGCACTCCAGACCCCACTACCTTGTGACATGTCCTGCCCCATGTGCCTAAAAAGCTATGGGTTGAGAATCAACCTGTTCAGCCACATGAAGACTTGCCACAGAAATTTGCAACCGTGAGTAGATGCCACCCTCAAATCAAGGAAAAGCCAGCAATGATGACAACCAGTACGTTCCTACCCCACTACCTCCCCAGGGCAGGAATATACTCTATTTGGTTATAGAGTGTCCACTGCTGTGACCTTTACCAAACTTCTTCCCGACCGACTGGAAACTAAACCTATCAGTTAGACTGGCTTCCAATTGGGGAACCAGCTGGTGGCATCACACGCAAACTTAAAACTTTAGGTAGCGTCTTGGGCCCAATCATCTTCAGCTGCTTAATCAATGACCATCCCACCATTCTAATGTCAGAAGTGTGGGACGTTTGTGTTCAGTATCATTCACAACTCCTCAGGCACTGAAGTAGTCCATGTCCATATGCAACAAAACCTGGACAGCACTGGAACCAGAAAATCCCTCTGGCATGAATGGCTGGAAAATTCCACCCATTATCTAAATTCTAATATGAATATGACCCCTTAGCTGAATTTCCAAATGCCCACTGCTTGCAAAAACTTATCCATTAGGGAGGGGAGAAATTGTTTGGAAACAAAGTACAATGTACACAAGGGATTAAATTGAATGGAAGTCTTGTGCTACAGTGGTGGATAGTGACCGCCTAAGCCAGTAGCTCCTGGTTCAAGTCTCACTCCATGTCTCCATGACCAGGGAAGATATGTTCACAATGCGGCCAAACAGGTTGAGTGTTGTAAATCTTTCTCATAGGGTTAGGTGGATTGGCCATACTAAATTGCCCCTTAATGTCAGAGGGACTAGCTAGGGTAAATGCATAGGGTTATGGGGATTGGGCCTGGGTTGGATTGTGGTCGGTGCAGACTCGATGGGCCAAATGGTTTCCTTCTGTACTGTAGGGTTTCCATGATTCTATTCTATGATTCTGTATATTGCAATGGCAAGCAGCAAGAGTGAGAGAAATTCCTGACCAGCCATGTGATGGAAAGAAGTTGGAGCCTCTAACCACATCTCCAGGCTATGACATTTAATCATGCAAATAGGACTCCATGGGAGTGGGGGATGGGGCAGGGGGAGGGAGGTGGTTGCTGGTTGACTCCTTTAGCTCAACGACTGTGGTGTAGATCAGATTGCTGTCAACAGCATAAGGTTCAATCCCCATTTCAGCAGATGTGGATTTGGGACTTGCCTTCTTGACCAACCTTTGATGGAGGTCGTGTTGCTGTGGTTGAACCTGCCTTCAGAAAGAGAACTTGAATACTCGGGAGGAAGAAGATTGCATTGAATCAGCTGTAAACCTACAACAAAAACAGAGATCATTTGATGAAGAAGCAGCCCTCTGAAAGCTCATGATTCCAAATAAACCTGTTGGACTTTAACCTGGAATCGTGAGACTTACTTATGATGGTGACTGTTGTGCTATCAGATAGCTGTTTGCACTGGGCTGTTTGGTCAGATATTTAGTAATACCCCTTTCTCGCTGTGGCACAGTGAAGCGTGACTTTAAGAATCCCCTCTCCCTGAGACAGAGGGGTTGTTTTAAAGTATCACATTTTTTAATCATCCAGCTCAATCATCTGGGTGGTCTCAGAGTTCACTCTGTGGTTATAGCCACTGACTTGGGAAAGGGAAACCATGCTGCAGCAATGATCTAGTCATTTTTTTAAATGGTCTTCTTGTAAAACAAAGTATTGATTGAGTAACATGACACATATGCTGCATGCGGCACACGGGGCAACCAAAAATCACCCTCTCGCATGTGTTTTTCTCTTTAGAACTCTCTTTTCTCTCTTAAAGAAAACCTTTTGAACTTTTTTTTTACATGTGGGGAAACTATGAGTAAATAAATTCAAGCAGAAAAAATAAACGCTTCAACACAGCTTGATGTAAGAACTGTTTAGAAATGGAGCTGGGGCATAGATGGATTTTTGGCTGATTCGCCTGCCTTGGCGATGAACGTTCTCACCTATTTTGGGGCTGTGTTTTTCCAACCTGGTGAGCACATGGTGTTTGGGTTGGACTGTTTATTTTACATTGGGTATCTTGCTGTTCACCTTGTTGGAAACCCCTTTCGGATATCTCATTAATTTCCTTCTTGAAAGTTTCAGGTCCTAGATCATCCACTTCATTCCGCTTTGCTTCCTTTCCTAACTTAACTTCTGCTGCAGCATGAACTTCATCTGGTGCCTGCATGAGTAACAAAGGTGAGAGTCTAGTTCAGGGAACTAATTTTTCAGCTGGAAGTTTGCATTGCAAAGAACTATTTTTGTACAAATGCGTCAGGGTTCTAGCTTGCTATAGTTATGTATCGATGGACAGTAGCATTAACAGTGGTGAATCATAACCAGAAGAAGTCCTGATGTATTTCATGCTGGTGGACAATTTTGGTGCAAGGAGGAAAGAATCACCCAGTGAAAGTCAGTCATTTCTCTATTGAGACAGAATGGGAAACATTAATGGTTAAGTTACCCTTCCATCTCTCATGCATTCTGGAGTTGGCAGTTCTCTACTAGCGAAATAACTGGTGCAACATATGGGCAGAGGGGAGAATGAACCAGTGTTTAGTTAGCAATGTAACTTACACCTGCTGTTTGTTGCATGCATGGATTACACTGTACTTCCACAGGTTGCAGATTTTCAGCCATTTGTGGTGATACTGAGTTTATTTGGGAGCATAGCAGTTAGATTTGATAAGGATGCCTGTAGCCATGGGATGAGAAGGCCTTGGGTGAGCATATGGTCCTGGTGCTGCACAAAATAGAGGCATTTTCTAGGAAGAGATTTTAGTGAATAGGTATGGATGAAATGGATGAAACAGAAACTTGGGGACCACACCAATGAGGAACTTTTAGCCTGTGATGTTATTGTGCAATACTTTAATGTACTTACTTTAAATGCCTCTGTTTAACAATGGAATTGTGTGTTGAAAAATACTGTTGTTACTAAGCTTTAATTTCACACTACCCTGTCCATTCTTGAATCATTTGATTTGTTTCTAAAAATTAGTTCACTTAATGGTTAAGATTTATTCTGATTTTAACCGTAAGTGGTTTTAAAACAATCACAAACATTTATTCAATTTTAAAAATTATAATTTAATTTTCTCACACGATACAACAAGCGACATATGTCCAGTTCAGAAGACAAATTCACCAATAGAGTTGTTCCAGTTAAGAGCCATGCTTGAATAAAGCTTTGATTGGAGAGAAGGCTACAATATTGCAGTGCTGATTCTCTGACCCAAACCCCCTTTGAGTGCAGCACCCCAGGTACAACATATCCCAATATTTAACCCTTGTAAGACGTCCTCTTTAATAAAGCCACTATTGTAAACAAAGGTCCTAAAATGATCTTTTTTGGGATATTAGCATGCAAACTCTCATATATTTTTGAATTCACTCCCAGCTACCTGAGTGGAGGTTGAAACTCATTCAAATAAATGGGTTACAAAAGACACAGTAGGAAGTCTCACAACACCAGGTTAAAATCCAACAGGTTTACTTTGGTAGCACAAGCCACTAGCTTTCGGAGCGCTGCTCCTTCATCAGATAAGATGAAAAAGCAGCACTCCGAAAGCTAGTGTCTTGTGCTACCAAATAAACCTGTTGGACTTTAACCTGATGTTGTGAGACTTATTACTGTGTTTACCCAAATCCAATGCTGGCATCTCCACATCATGGTTACAAAAAATAGGCAGAGGATAAATTCAAACGACTACATCAATAATTTGTAGATTAGTATCCTATAGTTTATTTCTAGGTTAAGTTGAATGAAATGTTATTCCATGAATCTTGCATTCCTTTTGCAAACAGTTACAATAAACACTTATTGCAAGTCTGGTATTATTGTTTGTTTTTAAAACTGTTGCTACGTATAACATACTATTAGAACAATTGTTGCTGCAAATCTTATGTCACCACAAACTTTGTTGGAAGTAACCTGATGTTATTTTAGGAATCATTATGCATTTTGTTTTTTTAACAATCATATTATTGTAGACCTGATTAAGTAAGTGACTATGTAATAGGGAGGAAAATAATAAGTAAGTCGTTCTTTTGTCCAATGTTATACAAAACACATGGCATCCCTTAATAGGTACTTTAGGGTAAACTCAATAAGATAATGGCTCTGTGTATTTTAATCAAGTTCAAATGCCATAAAACCATTCTCTTTTATTGCCACTCTCTGAAAGAATCAACCTCACCCCCACCCATCTGATTTCCCTGGGCTAAATTGTGCAGGATAATACCTACATTAAAAATGATGGGCGAGCGTGCTTAATTCTTGCACTTGCACAGGGAATTCCTTCAGTGGTGGATAGTTACTTTGATCTGAAATCCTCCTTTTGTGTGAGGCATACATTAGTAAAAGCTTGATTTACTGCATAGCAATTTTACAACATTGTGCTGCGTGCATTTAATACTGATTATTTAAATTTAACATCTTATTTTGGCCAACTAATGAAACAAGGGATGCTTCGTTAGTGAGGAGCACTTGTTTAAAAGCCTGGTTTTGGGGCACAATTTTCAAACTAATTAATGTTTTGAATGTAACCAGAAACTTGTGAGTTTTGTATTCAAATGACGATTAAATCGCTACAGGAATCTTTGCACCCACTTCCACTGAAGGTATTGACAATTCTGGCTAGCATTTAAAAGCATGTTGCAGGATCTCTTGGGTGCACGGGTGTTTTGATATGGAGTTCCGATGGAGGTGTACCAGAGGAAGTGGAATACCCTGTACCAAGGAAGGCTGGATGTCAACTCAATATCTTTTCTTATACCTGGCCTGATAATCTCCTCATCTTTCACATTCAGATCAAGGAAGATCCCTAAAAGGATGCTGATGATCAAGCATTTCCTTTGTCCCAGTGACTTTGATTGCTGTAGCATAATATTTATTCTTTTTAAATGAAGTCCATAGAAAATCTCTGGAATAAATGTTGGTGAAGTCTTTACAAAGTGTCCCGGAAAGCTGATAATTACAAATATGAAATTTATAAAACGGTTGTGTTTTGGGACAGTCTCTTTAATTTGAGGTGAAATGGAGGAATGAAAGCGTAATGTGACCTGCTTTGAATTCTGCCTGATAACAAGCCTAGGTGTCTTAGTTATTACAAACTAAAAGGTTGTCTAAATGGGAAAAAAGATATTACAGTTCACACTTGCAGGCAAAGGTAAGAACAATTGTGCTGGCAAGTCTCTTGGGATGTGATAGGAATATCAGGTTTTATAAGCAGTTATACTTTGAACTGGCTGTGTAATTCCAAGATAAAATTGAGTTGGGATCCGGAGATAGCTAGTTAAAATTTCCACCTGAATACCTCTCTCTTTTAGTCAGTTCCTTGCGATTGAGGATGACTTGCTTCCACTCTAGCTTGATGAATTCTGAGTCAACAGGCATGTTTGACCCCTTCAGGGATGGTTTGAGGACATGCCTTAAACATTGTTTCTGTCCTTGGAATCTCCTGCTGTGACCTGAGTGGTGCAGTTGCTTTGGGGATCTGGTATCAGACAGCGGAGCTTGTTGTGAATGAATGGAGCCATAATACTGGACACATTGTCTTGGGAGAGGATGCTGCTGTTGGACTGCCCTACTTGCCACTGAATTTGGAGATTTCATTGACTGAAAAGAGAAAAGACATCCAACAACTCGTGGATATTGACATGTATAGTTTCCTCAGTGCTGGTAAGGTGACCTATGGTCCAAGCTGTGAAGTGCCCAATGGTCTGACAGACATTCGTGTGTGAGGAGGGTGGGAACTCATCAAGGATATGGAGGTAGCAAGTGATCACTGGAAAGAACTCCTGAATCAAGATTCTGTCTTCAACTTGAATGTCTTCAACTCCATTCTTCAATACCCTGACAGGCTTGATCTCAGCACTACATTGGTGTGGAGTGACGTTATAAAAGCTGTTCAACATTTGGCAAACAGCAAGGCCTCTAAAGCAGTTAGAATCGCTGCTGAAATTGCAAAAGATGGCAAAGATGAAAGCATGGCATGGCTGCACAACCTCATAACCCTCAATTGCAAAGAAGAGCACAGTCCAGTGGATCTCTGGGACTTGGTGTTCATAACTATATTCAAGAATAGAACCAAGTTCAATTGCAATAATTACAGAGGATGCTTCCCGTTGTGATCATTGCAAGAATCTTCCTCAACCACTGCCACCACTGGCCCATTAACTCCTTCCAGAGTCAATATGTTTTCCATCCATCAAGAGGCACACCGACACGATCTTCACTGAGCAGCAAGTTCAAGGAACAACAACTTCTTGAAAACCATTGACTCTGTCAACCACAGTGGCTTATGGGCTGTTCTCGTCAAATTTAGCTGCCCTTGGAAATTTGTCACCATCCTCCCCTACCCCATGATGATGTGTAAACTGTGAACCTCATCAGTAGAAACTTTTGGGTAAGTTTTTCACTCAGAGGGTGGTGAGTGAGTGGAATCGGCTGCCGTCAGTGGTGGTAGAGGCGAACTTGCTGGGGTCTTTTAAAAGACTTCTGGATGAGTACATGGGATTTAATGGGATTGGGAGTTACAGATAGTTCTATGGCCTGGTAGGTATGGATCTGATCGGCGCAACTTGTGGGCCGAAGGGCCTGTTTGTGCTGTAGTGTTCTACGTTCAATGTTCCTCAATGGACACTGGGGTCAAACAAAGTTATGTCATTCCAGCAACTCTCTTCTCCATTTTCCTTGCTGCAATGCTGAACTAACCTCCAAGCAACTATCCATAGGCGTGGAGATAATCTACAGAACAGGCAGGAAATTCTTCAGCCTGTGTTGTCTTCAATTCTAAACCAAAATCAGTCCAACTTCTGTCATGGAGCAAAAACGACAGTCTGACATTACTTATGGAGAGGGAATAGAGTTAACATTTTGAGTCTGGATGACTGTCCAGACTAGAAATGTTAGCTCTATTCTCTCTCCACAGAAGCTGCAGGACCTGCTGAGATTTTCCAGCATTTTCTGTTCTGTTTTGGATTCCAGCATCCGCAGTAATTTGTTTTTATTTGAATCCTGGAACTCCAGTTTGCAAATGAAATTTGTGTGCGTGCTCACTCAATAAACTGAGTTCTGGGTAATTTTTGAGTCCTCCTCCAAATTGTGTGAGAAAATAAAGCTTATGCTCAACAGCAGAAAAACTCTTTCAATTAGCTTCTTCAACACAACACCTCCCCCGTTGATTATGATCACTAGTGAGATCCTGGAAAATTCCATATCTTAGGAGCCTCCTCTCAACAAAAGCTGATGATAGTGATAAAATTCATCATCACTTCTGATATGTTTCTCAGTCTTTGACTGACTAAGAAAAATGGTATTTGCGAACCTGCTGATTATGGTCTTTGTTCACTCGGCAGCAGTCATCTCCATTCTCCTGTATGCTTTAGAGACTTGGACAAACTACAGCAGACATCTCAAAGCATTGGAGAAGTACCACCAGCGGTGGCTTCACATCTGGACACATGTGATTCATATTGCCCTGGAAAAGGGCTTTGAGAAGGGAAATGTCCATAGACATTGTTGGATTACAGGTTTTCTAAGAAATCCTTGAAACTCTCAGACTTAAGTCAATTTGCAGCCATCTGAGAAAAAGCTATTGTTGTACCTGAAGCAGAAATAAATGCTGCTCCTGTTGTTCACCATGCTGAACATGGGTGGGAGCTCATGCTTGGATTGATTTGATTTATTATTGTCACATGTATTAACATACAGTGAAAAGTATTATTTCTTGCGCACTATACAGACAAAACATACCATTCATAGAGAAGGAAACAAGAGAGTGCAGAATGTAGTGTTATGGTTATAGCTAAGGTGTGTAAAAAAACCAACTTAATGCAAGGTAAGCCCATTCAAAAGCATCAGGAAAGAAGCTGTTCTTGAGTCAGTTGATTCATGACCTCAGACTTTTGTATTTTTTTCTTGAAGGAAGAAGGCAGAAGAGAGGATGTCCGTGGTGCGTGGGGTCCTTAATTATGCTAGCTGCTTTGCAAAAAGTGTAGACAGAGTCAATGGATGGGAGGTTGGTTTGCGTGATGGATTGGGCTACAGTCACAACCTTTTGTAGTCTTGGGCAGAGCAGCAGTCATACCAAGCTGTGATACAGCCAGAAAGAATGCTTTCTGTAGTGAATCTGTAAAAGTTGGTGAGAGTTGTAGCTGACATGCCAAATTTCCTCAGTCTTCTGAGAAAGTAGAGGTGTTGGTGGGTTTTCTTAACTATGGTATTGGCATGGGGGGGACCAG
Organism: Carcharhinus amblyrhynchos; assembly: GCF_965287045.1. NCBI lineage: Eukaryota > Metazoa > Chordata > Chondrichthyes > Carcharhiniformes > Carcharhinidae > Carcharhinus > Carcharhinus amblyrhynchos. Next base: position 31,654,132 of record NC_137332.1, on the reverse strand, counting down.
GAAAGGTTGTTGGTGATCTGGACACTTAAAATCTTGCAGCAGCTGTCAACCCTTTCTACTTCTTCCCTGTTGATGTAGACAAGAGTATGTTCTCTTCACGTTTCTTGAATTCAATGACAATCTCCTTCATTTTGTTGACATTGAGGGAGAGATTATTGTTGCCTCACCAGTTCACCGGATTCTCTATCTCATTCCTGTACATTGTCTCATCATTGTTTGAGATCCAACCCACTACGGTGGTGTCATCAGCAAACTTGAAAATCGAACTGGGGGGGAATTTGGCCGCACCTTCATAGAGTTGGATATGAAGAGATGGAGTTAATGAGGATTTAAGGGAGGTTGAAAGATTTGCCTAGCTTGGGCGAGAGGGAAAGAATCTCCAGTATAACTCCACAGTGAAAGTCAGTTCTGGGATTAGAGGTTATCCAACTAGGAAAGGGCAAAGGAAGCAGGCCGTTGAGAGTGGCAAATAGTTTTGGACTGGTTCAGGGAGAATTAAGTGTGTACTTAAGAGACTGTGTGTGGTTGTTTTAAAAGTCAAATGAGGAAACTTTCTGTTGTTTAGAACACAAGTTGCTTACAAAAATTGGGTTTAGTCAATGTTGCTTTTAGTTTGTTTATTATAGTAAAAGTTTGAAAACTTGAAATCTTGATGTGTGCTTCTTTCAGTCAGTCACTGGAATTCACATATTGTTATAAAAGTTACTGATCTGTATGGGATTGTAACACTGCCAGTGTGTTTCAGGAGTCCCCTTTACAAGACCAACATAAAAAAGAACAATGAAATGGTCGGCATCTGTTTAAGTAGAACTTGAAATCTACATCCATTCTGCATTTACTCCGGTTGCCATTAGGAGATGGGAGGGTATTTGAAGCTGTAGCTTTCAAAATGCATCCCGTCTCTTTAATGAACATTAGCAGCTATTTTAGACGGCGTTCAACTGTTGAACTTACCTTCAGGCAGCCACATATAGAGCTGGCTTCAGTTCCTTTATCAGGATGGTAGTTTGCACTGAATGCAGGCTAAACTGGGATTTCAGCTCAAGACCTCACCTTGACCACCACTGTACCTCCTTGGGGTCTGAACCCTTTGGAAAAAATCACCTCCACTATGTCTAGTATGATTATGTGATGCTGGGAAAGAATTATGCAAAACTCAGCTTATAGAATGCTCAGGGAACCAGAAGTGCTCTGTTAGAAGTTACTGTTAAAAGAAATTAAAAGAGCGGTCAGAGCTCTGAAAAAAGAAATGTAAGATGTGTCCCAAAATATCTTCATTATCCTTTGAGGGGGTGCATAACCTAAATGTTTCTTGAGCTGGAAAAATCTTTGTATTAGTCTAATATAAACAGAGATGAATATTTGAAATTTTTTCGGTCCCCCTTTCATGTTTTTTTGCTCCTCTAAAGTTATGTCTGAAGTAAAGGAAGCTGGCTAGTCAGGATTAGTTGTCTGCCTTGTGCAGGCAGTTTCAAAATAAGAGCTCTTATTATGGTGACAAACTGCAGTTAGTAATAGCATGTGATGGAGTCGACTAGGAAAGACCTCTGATTGAGGTACTGTTAAGATAGGAGGGTGGCTAATCTGTTAAATTGTATGTGCCTGCTAGCCTCCATACTGGGAGTAAAGTACATATCCATCTTCAGAGTAAGAAGAAAAAGATATTGTGTGCATGGCAGGAGGCGATCTAAAAGATGAAAAATACAAAAAGAGAAGGAGGTTATTGTAATTAATCAGTAAATAGTTGTGTTTTTCAAGATGTGCTGTTAGATAAACCAATTTACATGAGCTAGCTGTTCTATTTATGAAGGAAGAGGGAACAAGTTGGTTTGGGATTAATTTAAAAGCTTTATATTTTGAGTTTAGGCACAACTCTTGTCACGCAAACATCTTATCCCTTTATCATCTATTGTCCAGTGATTCATTAAGATGTAGATCTGATTCAGCTGATATTAGTGACATGTTTGCACTTCAGTTCACATCCCCCATGTGCTAGTGTAAAGCATTGGTCCCTCACCTGGGATGTGTAAGGATGCAGAATCCTTATCTGACTGAACTGAAGTTGCACTATTTAACCAACTATGGCTATCTGCAGAGGACATTGTCTCGTTTTTATAGTCAATTAATATAGGATAACCACAATCACCTAGGAGGGTGTGAAGTGGTCACGGTCATTGCAACAGCTTACCACCCAATTTGTTACTGTACATGTAAAAAGATACAGACTCAAATTGACTATGACCTTTGTAACTACAATAACACAGTCAGCTACTGTGCAAAATATGTGAAGTATAGTCACACTACACGTGATGGTAACATGGAGACAGGTTTAGGGTGCTGGGGAGTAGGTACAAAGGAGATGTCAGGGGTAAGTTTTTCACTCAGAGGGTGGTGGGTGCGTGGAATCAGCTGCCGAAAATGGTGGTGGAGGCAAATTCAATAGGGTCTTTTAAGAGACTTCTGGATGAGTACATGGGACTTAATAGGATTGAGGGCTATAGGTAAGCCTTGTAGGTAGAGATATGATCAGTGCAACTTGTGGGCCGAAGGGCCTGTTTGTTCTGTAGCTTTTCTATGTTCTATCTGCACTGACTGGAATGCTTTACAGTATTAATGATAGAAGTATGAATTTTTAAATAGCGATGTTAATGAAGGAACTGGCAGGGAAGTAATCTAAGTTGAGTGTATTCGTAGGGCAACCACTTTAGGTTATCAAAGGACCATAAATGATAAATGCACTTCCAAACTCTACCTTAAGATTCCCTTAAAGTTGCACAGTCACTATCAGTTTTCCTCAGTGACGTGTCACACACTTCACTGAGTCATTGTTGTTACAAAGATCATAGCTGATTTTAAGCTGCGGTTACACTTTTAATTGTGCCTGCTTTTGTTTCTAAACTGGAGCTTTTTAATAAACAAAAAAAAGAACAACATACAACCTTAATCCTTGCTAACTATGCATTGCATGATCTTGATTAAAGGCACTCTCCCTTAAGACCATCCATTCTCTGCAATTACTAGTTCATGCTAATTTTTCAAAACAGTTATATTTTGCTCCATATGTGAATCAATGTGTTTACTGCAGTGTCTATCAGGATCAGTGCTGGGCCTACAACATCATGAGAAATATGCAAACCTATTTGAAATAATTTATTTTTACTTGAAATCCTTCCTTTCTTAGGGTCAACGAGGAGGCTGTGTTTTGATTACTAGTCCTATCAGTCGTGTTAGGCTGACTGCTCTCACAGCATCGTGTGGCCAGCTCCCACATCTGCTGTTCAACGATACAGATATTGTTTTTCCCTCCACGGTGGTTACTCTGAGGTAATGACTATTGACCCTTGACCTCTCAAGTCAAGCTCTAATCTTGTTGTGACTGCATAGCAGGTGCCTAAAACGAAGCGGGGCGGGGGGGGGGTGTTGGGGGTGGGGGGAAACGGTGGTGTGCGAATGGTACAGATTAGTGGGGAGGTGGGCTTTTGGCTTGGAGGAGACATGTGTGAGTGTGTGTGCATGTGTATGTATTGGAAATATAGGAGGTTGGGATGGTCACTCTACAAGAACAATGGCTGCTATTTTATTGAAGCTGTCATTTCCTGAAGGACTTTTCCAGTCAAGCAGAAAGAAGCTAAGTAACATCAATGTACGGTATGTCAAATAATCAAAAGACTACAATTTCTTCTTTTTCTCTTCACTAAAAACAAGCTATAAGAAAAGAGGTTTTTAATTAAGCCAGTGACATGGAATAATAAATAATTTGAGGAGTTTTCTGCTTCTGTTCCTATTTTTATGTCCAACGACAGTCTCCAAGTTCGCTGTACTGCAAATAACGCTGTTTGCATTAGTTTTGCTGTTGAGGAGGCTATGGTTTGAGGTGTTGATTTCTTCAGTATGACTGAGATTCTACTATTCCAAACCAATGAAGAGAGGCTGAAAAGAACTCAATCTCTTCCTGTTCTCATTGCATTGGTAGTGGACCTATGAAGGGTTGGTGGCATGGGCAAAGATTGTTAGGATGATTTCTCATTTGTCTCCTCTTGTGCTGAAGGTGGTGATATGTTGAGTAATGATCTCTTTGGTGTTGCCTGCTTGCTAGTGACACATCATTCTGTTGGCAGGCTATTGAAAAATGTAGGCACCACAACCAGACCTGATCCTATTTCACCAACATGACAACATCAGATCCCATCTCCCTTAAATGTTCATATACTGGACCATCATCAGGAATGGGAAGTTTTCAGGGGCAGATAGGCTGAATTCAATTGCAACACCTCAACTTCTGGCATGGTTGATATCAGCAAATTCAGCATGGACTGGAAAGCATACATATCTTCTGACCAATGATCATTGACCTGAAATGTCAATTCTGTCTGCCTTTTCACAAATGTTGCCTGAGCTGCTGAGTAATTCCAACATTTTCTCCTCTTATTTTGGGATCTTTCTGATGTGGCCATTTCTGCTGTCTATACACTTGCCAATTCTTTGTGAAATGACTGTAGATATGAAAAGGAAAGGGACAGGTTCCTAAGAATAGCAGAATGTGTACTTGGTGCAGAGGAGAAAAGAATGTTGATTCTGCACAGGATTTGAACAGTATGAGCTGGATCAGCTAATGGGCCTTTTCTAAGTTCTGTTTTTAATACTGTTAAAGGACAAATGTCAAAAAATTACAAAAATTCTTGTCATGTTATGTCATTAGAAGTGCTAGTGCCACAAATTTTAAATTTTACTATTCTAGTGCTCTGGGTGAAATTTTACAGGCACGTCCACCCAAGGTTCATACAATCCTGCCTGAGGCCAATGGAGAATGCCGTTCTCCGAGCCTCACTTGCCCCCTCAGAATTGGGGTGGGTGTGCCAGCAAAATCCCTGCCTCTGAGTTCCATCTCCTGTTAGAAGCAATATAACATTGCTGATAAACTCATTCCACACTTCTCTCAGACAACTAAACTTCAGGCTAACAATCTCCTGAATTCTCAAATGATTCAAAATCTTAACACTGAATTAAAAAAAACTTACGCATAAGCACCTCCTCCTCCTTTTCTTTCAAGAGCCATGCCCTAAAAGGGCAGTCGCGACCCTGGACTTCCGTTGCATTGACCCTGGTTGGCATGTCACTGTAGTGGTTTGCTGTTGCCTTCTGTATTATGTCTGATCAGGAAACCCTCCTGCTCTTATTATCAGCCTGTTTGCTGTGCTTTGAATGTACCTTCCATTACCAACAAGTCCTGAAGTGGGATTTGTACCTGAAACCTCTGGCCCAGAGGTATGGGAGCTTGCCTATGGGTAAACACACATTTTTCATAACAAGGTACATGTATAAAAATAGCAAAACATTTTTAAAAAAGGTCTGAGAAGCACATTTTATAAAGTAGAAATCTACTAACATGTTGAGATAATTTTATAAATGGTTTCCCGTATTTGGAAGCTTGTACAATAAACGGACTGTCGAGCCAACAAGTGCTCATATTATGCCAATAATTATATGTTATTTTGTGTTCTGTTGTGCCAGCAAACCCAGTGAGTGCTTACATATCCTTGAGTCAAAGGTTTATGGGTTTAGCCCTATTCCAAGGACCCGAACATAGAACATTACAGCACAGTACAGGCCCTTCAGCCCTCGATGTTGCGCTGACCAGTGGAACCAACCTAATGACCCTCTAACCTAAACTATTCCAATATCATCCATATATCTATCCAATGACCATTTGAATGCCCTTAAAGTTGGCGAGTCCACTACTGCTGCAGGCAGGCAGAACGTAATCTAGGCTGAAATCTCTTGCTGCATTGTTGGAGGTACTGTCCTTCGGCGAGGTGTCAAATTGAAATTGTGTACACCTCGGTGGCCTTGGAAGAACAGAAGAGGAATTTTCTCAGTATTTTGGCCAATGTTCATTCTGAATCAGCACCATAAAAACGAATGAGCTCGTTAACAGACATGCCGATATCTACCTCACTCTGTTGGATAAATTACTGAGTCCAAATTGGCTGGTGTATAGGTCAACAGAACAACATCCAAATTGGTTGTTGTATATGTTGACAAAATAACATTGATTTCCCTTCAAAAGCAATTAACTGAAGCACACTTGGACAGTTCTGATGACATGAAAGGTGCTACCTAAATGAAAGATCTTTCTATATGTCATCTCTTTTAAAAATCATGTTCTCCTTTGATAGTCTCTCATTTGCAGCTCCTTGACCAAAGAACAGGCGATTAGTGTGTTATTGCAAGGCTATTGTTGTGTCTACCATTAGTGATATGCAAAAGCCCTAGTAATCTTTATTTCCTCCCTGATGCAATGCACCTTCACTTGACACCTAACTCTCCCCATCATTGACCTGACCTAGACCAGAATCTTACAGTTTGGAGAATTGTGAAAACAAACTTGTCTCCCTACCACACACCCCATTAAATAGTTATTCGATTACAAGAAAATTAGTTATGTGAAGAAGTGTATTGAGTGATGATACAAATTACGCACAGTCACACCCAACAGTTTTATAATAAAGGATTAAATTACTTTACACAGTCCAGGGTTAATACATATTGACAGAGGTTACTTTAAATACTACAAGCTTCAAATATTTAGCTTTTCAGGAATTTTATATCTTTGGAAAATGTGATCATTTATTGAACTGCCCACATTAAACCCAGTAGAAACAGTAAAAATAATTATCAAAATAATCTTTGTAACAATCTTTCCTTGTGTACTTTAAGCTTTTACCTGCCTATCTAACAACCCATCACCCACATGGCAACATCTTAGAAGTGTTTCATCTCTAGCTAAGTCTATACCTGTATTTTTTTCTCTTTCTTGCGGATCCATGCTGGCTCTTTGGTGTTTTGTTCACATCGAGATGTCAAGATTGTTTTACCGGGTTTATTAGGTGTCTGCTGTCACACCATTTGCTTTCCACTTCATTAAACCTGTAGCAGAGTCTGATAGAGTTGTTGCAGGTGGGGTAGGGAGCTGTGTGCTCTGCAGGATATCAGCTCAACAGTTCAGCACATTGTATGTATCCCACTTTCAAGTCAGCGTTTGTTTAATCTAAAAGGTTTAACTCTTCAGTGGGCCACTTCAGTGGCAAACATTTAGCACCATATTTCAAAATGTCCAATGCCAGTATCTGTCAGATAATAAGTATGTAGGTCTGTTTAAATGAAATGTTGAACAATAAAAGGATGTGCACATGCAGATCTCATTGTGTGTTCTTTTAAATGATTTTAAAATTAATATTTAAGTGTGGAGCTTTCAGATAGAATTGGCAGAGAAAAAAATCCTACAAGCCATTATGGAGGAAGGGTCTGATTGTAAGACTATTTCTGTCACTGACTTGGGATCAATCCCTGACTTGGCCTGTTTACTGATTGAGCCTGTAGTTCTGTAGTTTATTGGAGGAAATGGGACTCAGATTTGTTAAGTTCACCTTCTTTTCTACCCCCATAAATGGGATATAACTGAAAGGTTCAGATGATGGCATAAACTACAAAAGTAAAGCTTTGAGCAATTTATACTTGTCATCTTAAACCCAAAATCAGATTACAATCTCTCTTATTGCCCCTCCTCTCTCAAAATACAATAAAATTAGTAATATAAATTATTTTCTTTGTTTGATGTGCTGTTCGTGCATGGGCAAGTGTCTGCAGGTTGCTTGTCCTCATACATATTGTGAAAATGGTATTAATGCCTTGTGATATCGACAAAAGGGTATTAACGAGAATTATTGTGCAGTGGTTTACCAGGATTTAGCCCGCTCAGTGTATCTTATAATGAAAGAACTGCTAGCTTATAAGAACAGTTTAGTCTGGAGTTGCAGCACTAAAGACACAGTTCTTGGTTCGTGCTGCAACTGATCTATTATGGGATTAGCAGACCTAAGTGCTTTAAAGAAAAGCAGTTGTCTCATTTGCATCTAGTTAACCAAGTACTGTGACCCTCTGTGATGAGAGCTGATTAGATTTTCTATAAACAGATAAAGTGAAACTTGTATGAAACACAGTTTTGCGCAAATGTCCTGCTATTGATGTTCAATAAACCCAGAAGTATGGATTTTGGTGAGTCAGTTTTATACCTTTTCTAAGTGGACTGAGTTGAAACTGGGATTATGAATTCGATTCTCAAGTAATTTCAGGGATTGCTGATAGCATCAGATTAATCTGTTAAAGAAGTTGGGCTATCAATAGTATTGCCTTCAATAATGGAATTGTTACAAAGAATAATTATTGAACTTAATTTGCTTTTATTATTAGTCTCTCATAAAATGAAAGAATCCTACAATGCAGAAGGATGCCATTTGGCCCATTGAGTCTGCACCGACCACAATCCCACCCAGGCTCTATCCCCATAACCCCATGCATTTACCTTAGCTAGTTCCCCTGACACTAAAGGGCAATTTAGCATTGACAATCCACTCAACCTGCACATCATTGGACTGTGGGAGGAAACTGGAGCACCTGGAGGAAACCCATGCAGACATGAGGAGAATGTGCAAATTTCATACATTTTTATTGTATTCTTAGATGAAGAACAAATATTGAAAATCATCAGGGTAAATCGCTGACAATTCATCGAACCACTGGACAGTAGAAGATGACAAAAGTCACAAACTATTGGTCTGCCAACACCATTGTAAAAAGGCCAATATCTTAGAATTCCCTATCCAGTACCAATGTGGGGCACTATTACTCGAAGGATTGGCAGGCTTCAGGCAATAAATCTACCACCAGTTTCTCAGGACAGTTAGGAATGAACAGTAAAAAATTTCCAACTTCAACCACATCCAGAAAAACATTAAAAAAGGGCTAATTTAAAACAACAGAAGTGGCCCTGTAAAGAAGTGCCAAGAAAAGAGCAAATTATTCTTTCCAGAAGACCTGCCACCACCACCTCTTCCCACACACATACGCACACATGTACACGTGTATATACAGACAAACGCACATGCACATCTTCATCTGGAGCTATCTGATTGCTTTGGATGTATAGGTGTTCTAAGTGCATCCATATTGCCTTGAACACTTGCCATTGAAGGCCAAATTAGAGGAATTTTTCCTTTAACCTGGAAAGTCACTCTGGATCAGTCATGAAGGATCCCAACAGATGCGTTCCGGGATTCGATGAATTTTCAGGATTGCCTCTTGGTTTTGAAGAATAAAATTACTCCAAGTTGCTATGTTACAGCTACCACTAGGGTATTATTAACTAAAGTTGATATACTACTCTGACATCTTGAAAGAAATGATTTGATTCTTGAAAAATTCCTTCTTTCCTGCAGTTGACTTCACATTTAAAATGCAAGCTTTTAAAGTGAGCCATATGTAGTGTGATTATTCACATCTATTTCTAAGAAACTGCCTCAGTTTCCCTTTCTCTTGACCTTGGTCAGCCCTTGGTGATGACATCCTCTTCTGCCTGGGAAATCTTCTCCAGCTATACAGCCCTGTCCATTCCTTACGATATTTGTAGACTGGATTATTCTTTGTTCCCCATTCCCTCACTTCATCAAAGGCTGATCTTTTCAAAACGCCCCTGCTGTCCTGAAACTTTTAACAAAATCGCTTTGTCTTACTATCTTCTTGCCTTTAAAAGTCTTTTTTTCGTTGGTCATACTTTTGCCTTACAATTTCTAAATGACCCTTTTACTGCATGGATCCACTCTAAAAAGTATTTATTTTCTGTGAGGTGTTTCTTGCAAGTGCAAATTATTATGTTGAGCATGATGCAGTAAGCATGAGCCTATTATATTGTCACTCGCTTTATTTTTTATTTTATTCCTTCAGCTGCCATATCATTTGGTAAACTCATGCTTTTTCAATTTCTCACCTCAGAGAAGAGAGTGTCGCTACTGTAACTTTTTTATTTGTGAGGATAAGTTGTACATCTTAAACAAATTCTGACTGGGAAAATCTTGGAGTGCTCTCCTTTGGCTGCAATTAGTTCACTGAAAGTGAAATGGAGAGACAATTTTACAGACACAACAAAGGTTTCTGCTGCACTTACAGCAAAATAATGCTGGTGGAGCGGGAACCCCTCTGATGAATATCCAGCTTATGTAGTCTTTTACGTGGTACTTTAATACTTCTAAAAATATTATTTGTTTATATTAGTAAATATTATTAATATATGCAATGGAGCAATTAATATGTATTTATATAATATGCGTATATACTACATCAATCTATCTAGACAAGTAGGACTATTAAACTATTGAATGGTTGTGAATGTCAGATTAAATAGTTGTCCAAATATTTCCTACTGATATGTCATCATGTGTAGTACCTTATGTGGAATTATGCAAACTCTTAATTACATTCATTTATTTAGTCATTTAAAAAATTTTTTAAATGTTTATTTAATAGTGTCACCAGCAGACTTACATTAACACTGCCATAAACATACTGTGAAAATCCCCCAGTTGCCACGCTCCAGCGCCTGTTCGGGTACACTGAGAGAGAATTTAGTATGGCCAATGCATCTAACCAGCACGTCTTTCGGACAGGAAACTGGAGCACCTGGATGAAACCCACGCAGACACGGAGAATGTGCAGACTCCTTACAGACAGTGACCCAAGCTGAGAATCGAACTCAATTCCCTAGCACTGTGAGGGAGCAGTGCTAACCACTGTGCCACCATACACCAAAGGCATTTTAATGCTGCAGTTGTTTTATATTGCAGTGGTATTGTGATACTCTTATATGTGAACGTATATTTGTTACGAAAAGTTGCTGTTAATTCCGATATATTCTTGCCCTCTTTTGTACTCATTTTCAAACCTGATGCTTGGTGAGATCAGGCTTGAAATTAACACTAGTCTGCTAGAGCAAGACCAGCATGTTTAGCAATCGATGAATGCAACTGGCCTGCTGGATCATGAATACATTTCAACAAGATAAGCTCAGAAAGCAACTTATGCAAGTGGTTGCATAACAAACTATCTTTAAGCAATTCAAGAGTGGTAAACAAGAGCATTAATTTGGAAGAGTTATTGAAAGGGCCTATTGGTGAATGATGAATTAATATCATTCAAAATTATTAATTCAAGATGCTTCAGCAATTATGCCACCTTGGTTCAGGATATTTGCATTGTTTAAGTGCAGCAGCCCATTCCACCAGTTACCTTTGATGAGATCCATAACCTGAAATATATTGGCTGGAACATTTCCATAAACGGAAGCGCAAATATTTGGACAAAAACAGAAGAATGATCAAATTAACCTTTTTTGTGACCACTTGGTCATTTTTTTAATAGGGCTGCATGAAGGCACAGTGGTTAGCCTTGCTGCCTCACAGCTCCTAGGACCTGGGTTCAATTCTGCCCTTGGGTGATCACCTATGTGGAATTTGTACATTCTCCCAGTGTCTGTGTGGGTTTCCTCCAGATGCTCCAGTTTCCTCCCATATTCCAAAGATTAGCAATGCAAAATTACCCCTTAGTGTCAGGGGGTTTAGTATGATAAATACATGGATTATGGCGATAGGGCTTGCATGGGATTGTTGTCAGTGCAGGCTTGATGGGCTGAATGGCCTCCTTCTGCTCTGTAGGGGTTCTTTGATCCGGTGTAAAACTCATTTGAGCTTGCCTCTCCTCTCTATTTAAGATATTAACCAAGGCTAAGACTTCTAGCTGCTCCCAGTACCCTACCCAAATGATCATTCTTCTTGTATGAAGCAAGACAGAGATTTACAGATTTTTAAATTATATAGGGCATCATGCACAAGCCCAATCAGTTGTCAACCAATGCAATGTTTTTTAATGGTGGGCACTGGATATGAGTGCACTCTGTGAATTTTGGTTTGGGCACTGCGGCTAATTGTAGCTTCCATATTAATCTCACACATGAAGTCAACTAATTCTGAAAAGTCGGAAGTTTTAAACCTAAGGATTTTAGAGCTGAAATGGCTCAGTTCTGTACTGGGTGGTGTAGTGACCAACTAATGAGAGTTGAAGGAAACCTTAATTTTAAATGACTGATGCAATAAAATATATATATATAATTTAATATTGTTAAAAATGCAAATGCTAAATTATTTTGTACATTGGAAATAGCCAATTTTAACAGAAAAATTTGATGGTGCATTTGTTTGAGTGGCTTTCGAATTGGCTGCTCTAGCTTTGCTTACAAAACTTTTGTGTGAATTCTGTTGAAGTTACAGTGATTGATCAGGAGAATCCTGAGAAAATCACAATGAAACCAGGAAAATTGCCAGCAATAAGCATAAGAAAATTACACTATAATTGTTGTGTTATCGTAATAATAGTTAAAGTAGTTATTAGTGTCAAAAACACTAAATTTTAGATGAGAAAGGAAGAAGGGCATGGTGGTTAGCACTGTTGCCTCACAGCTCCAGGGACCTAGATTCGATTCCCAGCTTGGGTCACTATCTGTGTAGAGTTTGCAAGTTCTCCCCATGTCTGCGTGGGTGCTCCGGTTAGAACATAGAACAAAGAACAGTATAGCCCAGTACAGGCCCTTCGGTCCTCAATGTTGTGCCGAGCTATGTCCGAACCCAAGATCAAGCTATCCCATTCCCTATCATTCTGGTGAACTCCATGTGCTTATCCAATAACTGCTTGAAAGTTCCTAAAGTGTCCTACTCCACTATCACAGCAGGCAGTGCATTCCACAGCCCAACCATTCTCTGAGTGAAGAATCTACCTCGGACGTCCCTCCTATATCTCCCACCATGAACCTGAAAGCTATGCCCCCAGTAAACAGCTACATCCACCCAAGGAAATAATCTCTGCACGTCCACTCTATCTATCCCCCTCATCATCTTATAAACCTCTAATAAGTTGCCTCTCATCCTCCTCTGCTGTAAAGAGAAAAGCCCCAGCTCCCTCAGCCTTTCCTCATAAGACCTACCCTCCAAACCAGGCAGCATTCTGGTAAATCTCCTCTGCACTCTCTCCAATGCTTCCATATCCTTCTTATAGTGAGGTGACCAGAATTGCACACAATATTCTAAATGTGGTCTCACCAAAGTCCTGTATAGTTGCAGCATAACCCCACGGCTCTTAAACACAAACCCCCTGTTAATAAACGCTAACACACTGTAAGCCTCCTTCACAGCTCTATCCACTTGAGTGGCAACCTTCAGAGATCTGTGGATATGGACCCCAAGATCTCTCTGTTCCTCTACATTCCTCAGAACCCTGCCATTGACCCTGTAATCCGCATTCAAGTTTGTCTGACCAAAATGAATCACCTCGCACTCATCAGGGTTAAACTCCATCTGCCACTTTTCTGCCCAATGTCTATTTGCAGCCTACAAGAGCCCTCTACCTCATCCACTACTCCACCAATCTTAGTGTCATCAGCAAATTTACTAACCCAACCTTCAGTTCCCTCTTCCAAATCATTGATAAAAATCACAAATAACAGAAGACCCAGCACTGATCCCACTAGTAACTGGCCTCCCGTCTGTGAATTTTCCCTCCACCACCACCCTCTGTCTTCTATGAGACAGCCAGTTACTTCTCCAATTGGCCAAATTTCCTTCTATCCCACATATCCTTACTTTCTTCATGAGCCTACCATGGGGAACGTTATCAAACTCCTTATTAAAATCCATGTATATGACATCAACTGCTCTACCTTCGTCTACACACTTAGTTACCTCCTCAAAGAATTCAATCAAATTTGTGAGGCAAAACTTACCCCTCATGAAACCATGCTGACTATTCCAGATTAAGTTGCATCTTTCCAAATAGTCATAAATCCTGTCTCTCAGGTTCCTTTCCATTAACTTACCGACCACCGAAGTAAGACTAACTGGCCTATAATTACCAGGGTCATTTCTATTTCCTTTCTTGAAGAGAGGAACAACATTCGCCACTCTCCAGTCCTCTGGCACAATCCCTGTGAACAGTGAGGACCCAAAGATCAAAGCTAAAGGCTCTGCAATCTCATCCCTTGCCTCCCAAAGCATCCTAGGATGTACTGGCCCAGGGGATTTATCGACCCTTAGGTTTTTCAAAATTGCTAATACATCTTCGATCAGAACATTTACCTCCTCCATCCTATCAGCCTGTATCACACTCTCATCCGAAAAACATGGCACGTCTCCTTAGTGAACACTGAAGAAAAGTATTCATTCAACGCCTCACCTATCTCTTCTGACTCCGTGCACAAGTTCCCACTACTATTCTTGACCGGCCCTAGCCTCACCCTGGTCATTCTTTTATTTCTCACATAAGAGTAAAAAGCCTTGGTGTTTTCCTTTATCCTACCCACCAAGGATTTCTCATGCCCCCTCCTAGCTCTCCTAAGCCTTTTTTTAAATTCATTCCTCACTGCCTTGTAACCCTCAAGTGACTCAACTGAACCTTGTTTTTTCATCCTTACATACGCTTCTCCTTTGTCAACCACGGTTCCCTCACTCGGCCATTTCCTCCCTGTCTGACAGCGACATAGCTATCAAGAACACACAGTATTCGTTCCTTGAACAAGCTCCACTTGTCGTTTGTGCCCATACCTGATAGTTTCTGTTCCCATCTTATGCTCCCTAATTCTTGCCTAATCACATCATAATTACCCCTGCCCCAATTATAAGCCTTGCCCTGCCGTGTGACCCTATCCCTCTCCATTGCAATAATGAAGGACACCGAATTGTGGTGACTATCTCCAAAGTGCTCTCCCACAGTCCAAAGATGTATAGGTTAGGTGCATTGGTATGCTAAATTGTCCTTTAGTGTCCCAGGATGTGAAGTTAAGAGGGATTAGTGGGGTAAATATGGGTGTTACAGGGATAGGGCTAGGTGGGATTGTTGTTGGTGCAGACTTGATGGGGTGAATGGCCCCCTTCTACACTGTAGGGTTTCTATGATTCTATTTCTATGAAGGAATTTTTCCTTCCTGAATAAATACACAATTAAAACTTGTTTGCAATACCGAATAGAATATGTTCCAGTCAAACATGAATAATTCTGTGGAAGATATTTCTTGCTGCAGTTCACTTCCTTGCAGTTAAACTTGTGTGAACTTATTTCTAGATTATTTGAAAATTCCATGCTGCTTTTTCTCAGCTGATCCAAGTCCCAAGGGTCAGTAAAGCGCTTTCCTTTTTTATTTTGAATGATAAATATTTTTAATTTATTTGCACCAGTCATGTGCTTGTCTAACATCGCTGATGTTCAGCGAAGGAGTTGCAATTCATGTTGTGACTCATGACAATTCTTCCAATTTGCTCCGTTTGGTGAAAAGCCGAGAAGCGATTGATATTTCTTCCTTTAAATTATTGAACCCCCGACTTCTCTTACACTCTCAGAGGACCTTCTCTGACGCTGAGTGTAACAGCCATTGACTGCTGATGCTAAAAATGTGAAGTGGAAATTGATCAACCTTCTCATATTTAACGTGGTTACTGAATAATATTTTTACATCAGTTTCTCACAATTTTTTTTCCGGGCTTGGCTCATTGATTTGCTTACTGAAAATGGAGGAAGCAGTAGCGTGTTTCTCTCTCTCCTTCTCTCTGGATCAGATACATTCCATTAAATTGATCAATACTCAAAACGCCAAATGCTGAGTGTTGACAAAACTAAATAAATACAGATGAGCAAGAGAAAAGAAATTAGATTTGTGTCAAAGAATCCTGACAAAACACATTTAACCCTTTCACCTTTACAGAGCATGTTTACAAGCTTTATGTGAAGAGGTGAGGATTGGGGCAGGGAGTATGGTGTTGACATGGAGAGGGTTTAATATTTTCTTATGCCCATAGTAGCCAATTCTATGAATAAACCTTTGGAATGCTGTGAAGGAATAAACCATGCTTAGCAACGGTGTTTGACTTGAAGCAAAAATCAGCAGCAAAGTTAAAGAGATAATTGGGCAGTGCTGCTGCACTTTCAAACCCTTAACTACCTCTGAGCCTTTCTTGTTCGATAATATTTCTACAGCTGTTAATCTGTTTAAGCATGTTGTCACCTCCACCTTTGCCCCAGCCTCCAATGAAACTTCAATTCTCTCACTTCCTGGTCATCCCCTGATGTTGCCTCTATCTATGTTCTCTCAAGTTCAAGAGATAAAAATCTGATGCACGATTGATTTAGCCAACCGTCACCAAGTCTGGCTGCATTGCATCTAACATCACTGTCCTTTGCCACAACAACCCACTACTCCAGTATCAGCCTGGTGAACAAAGATAGCTTTCAGCCATCTTAGCTCTTGGCTCAAGTTTCCTCAAACCTTCTCTCTCTCATCCTTTTAAGATCGTCCATAAAACCCATCTCTTTGACTAAGTGACCCCTCCTACCATTTCCTTCTTTAGCTAGACGTCCAGCTTTGTCTGACCAAGTCTTCATAAGTACCCTGGGATACTTATATGCATATTAGAGGTGCTATTTAAATGTTAGTTTATAGAATCATAGAATCCCCACAGTGCAGAAGAAGGCCATTCAGCCCATCGAGTCTGTACCGACCACAATCCCACCCAGACCCTATCTCCATAACCCCACATTTTTATCCTGCTTGTCCCCCTGACACTAGGGGACAATTTTCCGTGGCCAATCCTCCTAAACTGCACATCTTTGGAGTGTGGGAGGAAACTGCAGCACTCAGAGGAAACCTACGCAGACATGCCAACATTAAGGGCATTTAAATGGTCATTGGATATATATTTGGATGATATTGGAATAGTGTAGGTTAGATGGGCTTTAGAATGGTTTCACAGGCCAGTGCAACATCGAGGGCCAAAGGGCCTGTACTGCGCTGCAATGTTTTATGTTCTATGTTCCAACATGCAGACTCCATACAGACAGTGACCTAGGCTGGAATTGGACCCGGGTCCCTGGCGCTATGAGGCAGCAGTTCTAACCACTGTGCCACTGTTCCACCCAAGAACAAGTTGTTCTTGTTGATCTGATTCAACTTGGATTTTTTTAAAATCTAAATTTCCCTAACACTCAGAGGCGAATTTTCACTCCTGAGTTAGGAGCACCAAATCAAGAAAATTCCTGATTCTGCAAACCTGACTCAGGAGAAAGTACCCCTCTTATTGGAATTTTGGTTTTGGTGGGCAGGGGGAGGTGCCTATTGATGGTAGTTGGACCCACTTCCCAGAAATGATGTGGAGGCAGACTGCTTAAAAGGCAAATTTCAATGTTACAGGACTTGGTCCAAGCTGCAACTGAAAGCAGTCAAACCAAAACAGCCCTCTAGTCCTCAACCCTCATTCTCCTCATACACTCCATGCCAATGCATGCCAGCTCATGCACCCTCACCACCCTTTGCCCTTATACCCTCTTTGCCAACTCGCCCAGTATCCATGGGCAGACCTCAGGAGCCATGGTTGCGATTAAATAAAATAAATTTCTAAGTGTCTGTTGATGACTTCAAAATTTTAAAAAACCCATTTATTAAAAATCCCATTCATTATATTTAAATTCCTTCAAGTATTGTACCTCTTATAAAACATTTTCTTCAAGTATAAGTTTTAAAGTTTATTTATTTGTGTCACAAGCAGGCTTACAGTAACACTACAGTGATGTTACTGTGAAAATCCCCTAGTCGCCACATTCTGGCACCTGTTCAGGTACACTGAGGGAGAATTTAGCAAGACCAATGTACCTAACTGGCATGTCTTTCAGACTGTGGTAGGAAACTGGACCATCCAGAAGAAACCCATGCAGACACAGGAAGAATATGCAGACAGACAGTGACCCAAGCTGAGAATTGAACCTGGGTCCTTGGCGCTGTGAGGCAATAGTCTACTCACTTTGCCACTGTGTCGTCCTAAGGGTATTTAAACCCTGATAAAACAAACATTTGTATTCATAGCCTCACATCAAAGACTCTTTGATCACTTGGAACTGTCAACCAAACTATGATTTTATAGGCTCCTTATGTGAAAATAATAATAATGATTATGGATTCACTAATCCTATAATGATGACCCTCAGGCTTATGTCAATAGACATGCCAGGGTGACATGGTGGCACAGTGGTTAGCATTGCTATTTCACAGTGCTAGGGACACAAGTTTGATTCCCGGCTTGGGTCATTGTCTGTGTGGAGTTTGCATGTTCTTCCCATGTCTGCATGGGTTTCTTCTCGGTGCTCTGATTTCCTGCCACATTCTGAAAGACATGCTGGTTTGATGCATTGACCCAAACAGGCATCGGACTATGGCGATTAGGGGAATTTCACAGAAACTTCATTGCGGTGTTAATGTAAGCCTTATTTACGACTAATAAATAAACAAGCAGACAGCTAGTGAAATTGTAATCACTGATTTTTTTTGTCAATTGCAAGCTAGATTTTTTTTCAAAACAATAAGGAGCTTGGTGCTTTAAATGTCTTGAAAGCTTGACAGTTTCACTGAATTTATCCACTTTTAAACACACTTATGTCTACTTTTAACAATCCCAA
Organism: Carcharhinus amblyrhynchos; assembly: GCF_965287045.1. NCBI lineage: Eukaryota > Metazoa > Chordata > Chondrichthyes > Carcharhiniformes > Carcharhinidae > Carcharhinus > Carcharhinus amblyrhynchos. The sequence goes on along the minus strand of NC_137332.1, from coordinate 31,635,760 downwards.
AAGGCAACTTCCCTCTCCCAAAAGAGCACTTGACCTCTCCAAAAGGAAGTCCAAACTTTCCCAGGTGATTCCCATGTAACTATTGTGTGGGGAATTCCAAGGGGTCCTCCAGTGCATCTTGGGAGTTACCTCAGGGTTACGACCACCCAGAGATCAGAAGTTCTTGGCCAATGTTCATCAGGACATTTTACCCTGAACTGTCATCAGAAATGTAGTCAAATAATTGATGCTTTTGTGATTGTTAAGCATCTAATGAGAGAGGTATGTATTTGATCTCTAAATTTTTCAGACCCCACATCTTTCAATTTTGAGGTAGATTTGGAGTGAAGGGAATATTAATGGTGGCAGGTTTAAAAGCAAATATATTTATGATAGACCAATAGTATCCAAATCTCATTATATATATTTGTTTGATCATCCTGCATAGTTATCTCATTCATGTGGTAATGCACATATCCTTTCCCGATGAAGTTATTGGTTTTGTTTATTTGTTTTTATGTCATCTGATACTTTAGGTTTGAAGAAAATACTGGCAAACATACAGGTGCTGCACCTGGAAGTAAAAAGATCCTATATCATTCTGTCCATTTTTGTTAGCTAATGGTGTTAAGCAGTAAATTTATATTGAACACATGTCTGTATGGTAATAGATGAAAGGCAGTGATCCAAATTTGAGAGTCTGATGCTGTTCGAAAAACACTTGAGCTTGGCTTTTGTGGTTTATGGATGTCAATAAGGCCATGAAATGAAATCAGTGTCTTAAATATGTTGGATTTATAATATCCTTTTTGTTACATGGTCTGAAGCCCAAGCTGAACGTGCAATGTAAATTTTTACTTTTTTTTATTCATTCGTGTGATTTAAGTATCACAGGCAAGGCCAGGATTTATGACTCAACACTATTTGCCCTTCATTGTCCTTGAACTGCTGCAGTCCGTGTGCTGTAGGTACACCCCAAGCACTATAAGGGAGCGGGTTCCAGGACTGAATGAATGCCAATATATTTCCAGGTCAGGGTGGTGTATGATTGGACAAGAACTTGCAGGTGTTGTTGTTCCGAAGCGTTTACTGTGCACGTGTTCTTCTAGCTAGTACAGGTCATGGGTTTGGAATTGCTGTCACAGATCAAAACTCTTGCAACTGTTGCCGATCATATGGATAGTTAGATAATTGATAAAATAATAATGGCAAGGGATAAGTGCAAGTAACAAAGTACAAGGGAACATTTATGAAAAGGTTATCAGAAATATTAAGAGAAAGAGAGTGGTAAATAGCTGGGAAGACAAGTGGTGAAGATGACAAAAGAGCCTATAGAGGGATTCAGACAGGTTAGGTGAGTGGGCAAAAACTTGGCAGATTTTCCCCAATGTTGTGGATTCAAGAATTGTGCCAGGTAACTACCTACCTGTCAGGTTTCTTACACTCCAGCATCTTCATCAAAATTGATTTTATCAGCAGAAATGGGATAGAAGAGGAATGGAAAAGAGATCTTTCTCTAGACAGCAGGAACCCTGCTCCTCCTGGCTCCACATCAAGCTTTTATTTAAAAAAAAGCCTTATTAGTGGTAGCTGCTTGTTAGACTGCATCCATGTCATGGAATTCTCAGCAGACTATGCCTGCTATTCATTTTCAATTTCCCAGTGGGATGTTAAGTATTAGGCTCCTTATTAACAATTATAAAGAATCTAGAACCAATTTTAGGCAGACACTAGGGACTGGCCTACTCAATATGCAGTTAAACGGAATTAGGTGTCCTTGGGGCGAAAGGGACAACACAGTTAAGTTAGTACTGTTTCTTCCCATAGGACACGATTTTTGTTCTCGTGTTTGGACCCCAATGTTACGGCCATTTCTGGGTCCTGACCCATACTGTTGGCATCAGCTGCCTGATGCAATTTTCAACAAGATGGCCAGTTTGTGACCAAATGGTGCAGTTGCTATAGTGAAGGACCCCCTGAGGGTGCACCTAATAGAAGTGCCCTCCAGCACTGTAAGATTGGCAGCCCCTCCATCAGAGCTGAGCATTGCTTCGCTTTGATTTGATTTATTATTGTCAAATGTATTGGGATACACTGAAAAGTATTATTTCTTGTACACTGTACAGACAAAAACATACCGTTCATAGAGTATATATGGGAGAAGACAAGGAGAAGGCACAGAATATAGCATTGCAGTTACAAATAGGGAGAAGAGAAGGATCAGCTTATCATAGTAGATTCATTTTCTGCTGATGGCTGCAGGGAAGAAGATGCTTTTGAGTTGGTTGGGACGTGCTGTTAGACTTTTGGATCTTTTCCCGTTGGAAGAAAGTGGAAGAAAAATTGTCCGAGGTGGGCCCTTGATTATGCTGGCTGCTTTTCTAAGGCAGCGACAAGTAAAGACAGAGTCACTGGATGGGAGGCTGATTTGTGTGATTGACTTGGCTACATTTACAACCCTTTGTAATTTCTTGCAGTCTTGGTCAGAGCAGGAGCTATACCAAGCTGTGATGCATCCAGAAAGGATTCTTTTTATGGTGCATCTATAAAAAACTGGTGAGAGTTGTAGTGGACATGCCAAATTTCCTTAGTCTCCTGAGAAAGTAAAAACGTTGGTGGGCTTTCTTAACTATAGCTTTGGCGTGGAGAGACCAGGACAGATTATTGTTAATCTGTGCACTTACAAACTTGAAGCTCTCGACCATCTCCAATTCATCACCATTGATATACACAGGAGCATGTTGTCCACTATGCTTTAAAAGAAAAAAAGGGCACCTCAAGAAGAATCCTCAATCTCTGAAGAATCTTCAGAAATGAAAATAAGAGATGGTCACAACTTTTAGACCATTATCATGGAGGTAGTTGGCATCAGGAGAGTGGTCTTAATAGGCTCTTTAATTAGCTTAGCTGGCAACCTGCTGCTTATAGGTAGACGTCAGCTTCCCAAAATCACCTGTTCCAAAATTGCCCAGCAATGACAATCTATCAGCAAATCTGTCATGACAACTGGTGGTGGGAAATGGTTGATCTGCCTGCTTTGGGCCTCGCCTCTGTGGCTGAATGAAAATTTGATGCATATAATGCCAACAGTGAAAAGAGACAGCATTATTCAATTTCTGTGTAAGTGCCACCCAGCAAGTTGAGAGCCTGAAAAATAACACAAGGCACTTTACAGAAACGTGAGCAGTAAAATGAGTGTTGATCTAAATTTGAAAAGATTAAGCAATGTCAAAAACCTTTGCCAAAGGACTGGACTTTAATAGAGGATAGAAAGGTGGATACATGGAGGGTTTAAGGAGAGAATTTGGGCACGGGGGCATGGTAGCCAGTCCAGCGGCCAAAGGAAGGGAGCAATGTATTGCAGGAAGGAGCAGGGGATTTTGATACGGAGTGACTTGCAGTACTAGAGGAGGCTACAGATAGTGGGAGGCATAAGTGCATGGAAAGATTTAAAAATAACAATGAGAATTTAACAGATAAAGTTAATGTCGAACAAGAAGCCGATGTTGGTTAATGAGGGTAGGGCCAATGTCCAATTGGCATTAGGTGCAGAATAGCATATCCATTTTGAATGGGAGTTCATGCAGAGCATTGAAATGATCAGGCCAGAACTAGGCATACAGTGAGGGCAGTGGGACTTGAGTTAGGTTTGGTTCCATGGATGAGGAACAATGGAGAATTCAGTTGGGTCAATGGACTAGATGGTGATGAAGAAATTTCTTACTTGTTGGAGCTGACAGTGGAGAGCACAGGGACTTAATGAATCTATTAACAGTAGAGAAAACGTTCCTAGCATTGCCTTGCTGTCAATGTCATGAAAGATCTGCTCATACGACATTATTATGTTGTTACGACCAGATGAACAGGGTCCAATTGGCTCCTCTTTTTGATCTCACTTCATTTGACTGCAACAGGTTGGTTTTTGTTTGAAAGGGATATACTTGTTGAAGAGGTGAGTACTTAACTGTTCATGCGCTGTGATCATAAAAGAACCAATAGCACAGGTTTTCTTACTAAAGTTTAAGAACCAAAGAGGTTAGCTTTATGATGCTAAATCTGTAATAGGATAATAAAATATACACTGATGTTTGCACTCATGCACATGCACACAGATTATAGAGTGAGGAAGGATAGGTTGGCCAAATTAGAAGGCATACAAAAAGCAACAAAGTACATAGTCCGTAGTTTGGTGACACAGCTGGCTTCAGGCTGAATTTCAAATTCAGTTCTTTTGATTCAAAGATGTAGACAACTGGGTTGGCTGATCTTCTGGAGATGGTAGAGCTGGGTTGGATTCTTGGTGTGTATAAGGGTAACCCTGGATGTTCACTGTCACTAAACAGGTCTTACCAAGTCAGTTGGAGAAAAAAGGAGCTAAGAGGACCCCAAACCAGGTCTTCTCCCTGGGCTCCTTGTCCCTGGTTCTGGTGAGAAAGCATGTGCTTAAAACATACAAAGGGTTGGCATGTCATGTGCCTTTCCTGCTCCAAACATCAGGTGGTTTCAAAGAAGACATTATTCATATGTTCTAAAAGGTGACTTGATTAACTCATGTTAAAAGTTAATTTAACCAAGGTCCCATTGTCCAAACGATTAGTCTTAATGGCCCATCTCCAACAATTGAATGCCTCAGATGATTGCCATAGACAGGAGATTGCAAGTCCTTCACACTACCCTGAAGTCATTATCTTTGGGTTTTGTAGACAGGCTGACTCCAATTCAGTGAATTGGAATCTGGAATATATAGTAATGCAAATTGAGGTAAGCCATCTTGACTGTGAGTTCAAGTCATTTTAGTCTCTTTTTTTAAAAGAAACTCTATTTTTAAAAGTTCAATTCAGGTTCCCAGCTAGTGGATTAAAAAAATCATTATTCGACAAAAAGCACATCTTCATGACAACATTCTATGCCTACTTTGTAGCCTTGTTGTGAGCACATATCTTTGTGTATTGTCAAACCGGATTGCACAGTTGCATTTTACTACATCCATTGCACCTTGTACCTTTCTGCTTTGTATTACAGTTTCACATTATCCAGCAAATCTTATTTTTTAAATTTATCCTTGCTATTAGAAAAGAAACCCAGAGATTTTGCTATCAAACACACATGTCAATTCCTCTGAAGTATATATTCTTCATAATTGGATACAGTTTTGTGGTAAACAGCCTATTTAATTACAAAGAGTCGACGCTACCTTTTCTTTTAAAAGCCTATAAAAATGTTAGCCAGCCCTTTCAATTTTGTTTTAATATTGAGTAGGGACTGATATTAAGGATGTTATCAATGGGACTAAGTTCTGTTTGGAATTAGTTTAGCAATCCGCAGGATGGGCTGAGGAAAGAAATATTGTTTTTTGGCATTTTGAGAAACATATCATTATTTTTCTTTTTTGAGGATATGGGCGTTAGAATGAAATTGAGAAAACACAGTCTGGAATTTAGATGTTTTTGAACAGAATTTGGCTGCAGCCTCCAAAGTCTGTTACACACATGGCCGTCTCAACACGGCAGGTGGCTCAGTACAAATGCTTCCTAGACTGGGCAGTACTAACTTGGCTTCTTTCTCTGAGGATCTAACATGGATTAACCCTCTAATGTCTTCTCCCTCCCCTGGTTCCATTCATTAAGACAGCAGCAACACCAAGGCATTTTACAACATCTGGCCCATCTGTAACATCAGAACTCATGTGGCCTAGTAATACATGCCTGAAGACAAAACTAATGCTTCTCTGTGTGGTTGTTTATGAAAAACAAAGTTTAAAGTCAATTTTGAATTAGGATGATCAAAAAGATATTCAGTGAGACATCATCTCCTCTTTAAAGTTATTTTTGACTGTTTTCAATTTGCCTTTTGGTTTTGTGCTGTTTTTTGACACAGAATTAATGTTATTTGTGTTAACCACAATTAAAAGCAAATCCCAGTTGAGAGGGAATTATAGGAATGCTGTTTTAATCACTGTTTTAATTTGGCTTATGATTACATATTCAGAGCTTCTTTTACAGCACCAGCTAACTCTGTTTCAGATGTTTCTGGATTGGAGTGAAGTAAAGCAAAAGGTTTCTCAAATGGTTCTTTGGATATAAAATTAAACAAGATTTGAGCTTCGATTCACACAAAATTGCCTGTAATTTAGCATAAAATAAGGGCTAAATTAGAATTGCAGTCCAGAAGCTGGATTTGGAAAACAGCAATGTAAACTGATGCAATGGAAGATGTGGTTATGAAGATAAAGTTACCATGAAAGCTACTTTACATCATATATGTGCTTTCATAATGCGGCAATGGTTGGAGGTGACATTTTATGCCAAAAGTGGAAGTGTTCCACTCTTTCATATTGACATCTCTTATTTTAACAAGCAGAAATGTAAATTCAAACCAGCAATAATGAGAAGTGATGATAGGTTGAATAGGGAAAAATTATTTTTTTCTGGGTGAATAGTCAGTCAGCCAAAGATCTTCAATTTAAATTTGGCATTAAATGAGTGAGGAGAGAGTTTAGGAAAAATTTCTTTATACCCATAGGGTTACAAATAGTTGCACATCCTTGGTGTTGTGATTGACCAGAAACTCAACCGGAGTTGCCACATGAACACAGTCACGACAAGAGCAGGTCAGAGGCTAGGAATACTGCAGCAAGTAATTCACCTTCTGACTCTCCAAAGCCTGTCCACCATCTACAAGGCACTAGTCATGAGTGTGATGGAATACTCCCTATTCGCTTGGATGAGTGTAGCTGCAACAACACTCAAGAAACATGACACCATCCTGGACAAAATAGCCCGCTGCAGAAATTCATCAAAGATCCTTAGTACATTCCAAACTCACGACCACTTCCATCTAGAAGGACATGGGCAACAGATACATGGGAACACTACCACCTGCAATTTCTCCTCCTAGCCACTCACCTTCCTGACTTGGAAATATATTGCTGTTCATTTGCAGTTGCTGGGTCAAAATCCTGGAATTCCCTCCCTAATGACATTGTGAACCCATAGCATGTGGACTACCGTGTTTCACGAAGGCAATTTACCACTACCTTCTCTAGGATAACTAGGGATGGGCAATAAATGCTGGCTAGCCAGCGATGCCCATGTCCCACAATTGAATAAAAAAAGACAGAAATTGAATGTTGAAAATAGATAAGTTGCTGAAGCTTTTCTGCTTGCACTCACCGGGACAACACAAGAATGCCAAATTTCAAACGATCATAATAATATATACTACAGGAGAAAAGTATGCTGATTGGTTGGCTAGTTGGCTTACCAGCTATTCAACACCATTTTTTCCTGTAGTATAAATTGTGATCATTTGAAATTTGATATTCTTGTGTTTTTCCTGATAACTGCAAGGCAAAAAGCTTCAACAGCAAGTTTCTATTTTTGGCAACACACATGGGCTTGTTAGAACACAGAATACTTTGCCACATGGGCAAAGTATTCATGGGCACTTTGAAACAAACACCATTGCATATTTTCAGGGAAATTTGGGTAAATATTTGGATGAAAGGAAGGTATAAGGAACAAGTTGGGAAGTGGAATTCTGGATTGCTATTAGAAAGAGCGTCAGAGACTTGAGGGCTGTGTGGCCCTTTTTGTGCTATAAAAGTTTATGATTAGAGAGCTATTAATACTAAGTTTACAATAGTGACCGTAGACATGGTGCAATTTGAACTGTACAATGATACTGGCAACAGTATTAGGAACATATCAAGGTGATGACCTTATCTAATTTGTTTGTTCCGATGTTTAACAGCTAAACTGAAGGTTATGTGCTCCTTCAAGGAATCCAAACAAATTGAATTATTTTATAAATGAATTAGCCTTCATGTGAATTTGTTTCTGGCTGATCTAGTGGTGTAAATACATGTACTTAAAATTCATGTACTCAGCTTTGCTTGTACTTAAGAACTTTTATTTCTAGTGCTTACATGACTACTTGATGTGGTGAATTCCCCACTTTCCCCAGAGGGAATCCAGTGGCACTAGTTGGACAGCCTATGATCATGCTAGGAGGCCTATTCCATTTTGAGGACTGAGCACCGTTTGCAACAGGTTGACAGGATGCAGCTAGAAACTGAGAGCCTCAGCATCTTCTGCTGGTTCCAGGTCACCACAGTATAAATTAGTCCAGCTGGTCATCAGGCCAGGGTCAGGTACAGATTGTTCAGTACTCAGTGGAGTAGACCTTAGCTTTGTGTGATTGTGTAAAATGGATAATAGTCACGTTTACATCCTTCTTAATTGTAAGGCCATCAAATTACAATGAAGATTCCTGTGAGTAAAGTTGCCAGCTTTAACACCTTGTGTGCTGGCAAAATGAAAAAAAGTCATTAAGCTAAGTATTACAAAAAGTAGTCATTTTTTTGGTCATCTACTTTTTCCCACATCATTTGCTTCAACAGCTAATGATCCTTGCTGTTATACAAACAACAAACAGTATTCCACAGAAAAGAATGGGACAATGTTTCACAAGAAAAATAGCTTTTGTTTTACAGTACAACTGAACGACTCCTGCTTATGGCTTTTTGTTGCTGAAAAACACATTCCAGCATGTTTTTAAAAAAACAATAATAGTAATCTTTTAAAAGAAGAACAATAGAAACAATGGGTAACTTGTAAATAGGTGCGATTAATGCACAGGATTTAACAGTAATCTATTCATACTGCTGCCTTAGTTTAAATCAATACATCTTTGTATTTGTCACATGCTTTGAATGAAATGGTCATTCAAATGCAATTCAATAAAAAAGGGTTAAGTACTGTACCGAATAATCAGCCTGAAATGTGAATTTCAGCTGCAGCTTTCAGGTTTAAGAAAGTGGGGCCACAACAAAATTTCTTTTTATATGTACCTGTTTGTTTCTTATTACTATTGTGCCCTGAGTATTAGTATAACTACACTTTACAAGCAAGACATCTGATGACCAAAACTTATTTCATTTTATTATGTTGAAATTTAAAAACATGATTATCAAGCACAGATTGAACAGACCTTCTGGTTCCCTTTCACCACATAAATAACTGTCAGCCTTGAGTCTTGATAACAAAAAGTTTTCTTGAATTACAAAGAGCAGAGGAAAATATTTTTCACCAATCTTAGCTTCTGACTTCATCTGAACCCTTGTAAATTGGTGAATCTGAAAGGATATAAAATGCACAGTTGAGTGCTTTTTGGAGATATTTTACAGCAGAGAATAAGATACAGTATGTTGCAGATGTTATGGGCTACTGGAGGAGTAAGTTTAACAGTGCATCTGAGAGCCTTAACAATTTTACAGAGTCCTTTTTACTTACTTCACATAGCACAATTTTTGAAATTCTCCTCTGCTTTTGTATAGGTCTATATGATCAGATTACCTTCAACTCTTAATCCATTTTAAAATTTTCCCAGTTAGTGCTCCATAAGGATCACTTGCCATATTGCAGGTTCTTTCATCTAGGAAGGGATTCTTCCTGACTGCCATCATTGCTACCATTTGACAGATACAGTCAGTCAGCTGATAGAGCTGAATGTGTCAACTTTTCTATTTTTCATTCTACACCAAAATACCCAGCCAGAGCGAGTCACTAATGCGTCAACAGTGGGCTGATAAAATTCACTCTCAATGTTCTCAGCCAACCTTGAATGTCGAGAAGCACTTGGCTTCAAGGTCATGTTGGTCTCAATAAGATTTAAGTACTATTCTCATTTAAGGGGACCAACTTCTGACGTTTGCAACCCAGGTTCCTTATAGGCTTTTCCAAATTCACTGCAGGGTAGTCAGAGTCTGAGCATACAATATAGTTTGGGAACTGTTACATACATGTTTAACTTCAAAAAGAATTAGAAAGTGATGGCATGGGTGGTCAGTCTACTTCAAGTTGTGCTGCAAGTCCATACATTGTCATCTTCAATGAGTCTTTGAAGAGAAGTTGAAGTTGCCAAAGGGCATGGTTTTGCTTTTAGCTTGGTGTTAGAAGTCAGTGACTGGGTCCATTTCCGTTATCTTGAATAGGAAACTCTACTGGATAAACTTTCACACTAATCTAAATGTGTACCCTTCCCATAATTTAGTAGGGAGAATCTTTTTCACACAGATTTGCTTTCAAAGTAAGGTGGCTGTTCAGGTCCCAGGAGAACACTGTTTTAGTAACTTGCTCTGAAATGTCACTTCTCTCTCTAATTTAGTTTATCTTTGTTTATTAGTGTCGCAAATAGGCTTACACTAACATTGCAGTGAAGTTACTGTGAAAATCCTTGGTCACCACACTCTGGTACCTGTTAGGGCACAGTGAGGGAGAATTTAGCATGGCCAATGCATGTAACCATCATGTCTTTCAGACTGTGGGAGGAAACCGGAGCATCCAGAGGAAATCCATGCAGACACGGGGAAGACGTGCAGTCTCTACACAGACAGTGACTCAAGTCGGGAATTGAACTTGGGTCTCTGGTGCTGTGATGCAGCGATGCTAACCACTATGCTACCGTGCTGCCCTAACCACTGTGCCACCGTGCTGCCATATCTGGTATTTCTCTTTGTTTTGTCGATGTATCCAGTCAATCATTGACTGAGATGTCCTCGGTTCCAGTTCCATCTCTGCTGTGGAAGATCAAGCAGGAGGAAGGGTGCTATAAATGCCACTTGGGAGTAGGAAATGAGTTAACAACAATATTTTTACACTGCTTCTCATGTATGGACACCTCGGACTTACTGATGAGAAGAAAATAAATTTAATGAGGAAGACCAAGGCCACAGTGGAAGAGATTTTTTAGCAGACTTTTAAAGCAAAATGGAGTGGTTTTGGCAGAGAATTCCAGAAAGTTGGACATTACAATAGAAAAATCGCTCTTCACTTCACAGGATGGAGAAATAGACAGCAAGCAGTAATCTGGCATCAGAAGAACAAAGGATGCAGGCTACAGCATGTAGTTGAAGATAATTGCCTAGATAGGATGAGAAAGGTTGTCGGGGGGATATGATGAACGAGGATTTTGAAATTGGTTTTCTGGACCACTTGAAGCCAATGAAGCTTTCTAGGATGGACTGATGGATTTGCAGGACTTTGTGCAGGGGAGGACACAAAATCTGATGAGGTTAGCCAAAGTTTTTGTAAAGCATGGATGGAAAATTCAGAAATCAGCCCTTGGGATGATGTGATATGGATTTAGGGGTACAGCAGCAGTAGGCGGAAAATAGAAATTTGTGCTGGCAATATTCCAGAGAGGAATCTTGGTGACAGACAGAATATAAGGTAAGATGATCAGTTCATGATCAAGCATAATATCGAGCTTGAGCATCTTGAATTCAATTGGAAGTAGATGGAGTCAAAGCACTTGTGGTGTAAATGTTGACAAGAACCAGAAAGGTGGGTTTGCTTTTGTTAATGTTGAGTTAAAGGAAATTGCAACTTGTCCAGATCTCGAAGGCAGGCAGGTGAGGCAATTGGTTGTTTTTGACATGGAAAAAAGTTGATGAAGAATTGCACGTCAGTAGGAAGGGCCAGAATGATCTGAGGGTGGAACTTGGGAATACATTTGAGGCACAGATGCAGAAACTGTGGTAATGCCATGGCTATGTTGGAATAGATGGGAGTGGAACCATGGAGAATTAATGCTGTGGAGAACTGTAGAGAACAGTAGAGAGAATTGGTCCTCATGTCAAATATGGCAGCTATGTGAAGGATAATGAAGGGGCAGTGAACCTGTTGGAAATGTGGTTGCGGACATTGGTTGGGGACAGCACCGAGGTTGTGATCACACTCCTCTGCACGGGTAAGCAACCTGTCAGCATTAATCATCAAGGCACTCCCGTTAATGAAAGGACTCTTCTACAACGTAAGACAGTAAAACCATCAAAGTGTGCCCGGCATAGAATCAATGGCGTAGATTTTCAAATTATCACCCAGGCATAAAACTGAGGTTGCAGATCAGAAATCTGTTACAGTAGCAACCTAATTTCCATTTCATTTAAATCAATAGAAATGAAACTCCAGCAATTTTTATAATAGGCTGCCAACCCACGATAGCAAATTCATGCCCAGATGATAAAATGAAAATCTATTCCAGTGACTTCAAGGGAGGAAGGGCTACAATTTGGAAGGAAAAGAAAGAAGAAACCAGTCTTACACAAGAAAATAAAGTTAATTAGAGATATGAAATTATTTTTTAAAAATAACTGATGGATATTCTGCAGATTTGGACAGCATGTGATGTTGAGATGACAATAGTGGTGCCATTTTAAACTCACAATCTAACATCTTAACTAACTGGCACAGCTGAACATGTGTTCAGCTGCCTGATGGACTCCTAGCCAAGCGACATTTAAAGGATCATCAACTGCTGACAGATTAGATGTTGGCTGTTTTCTCCCGGCTTCACTTTTACATGTGTTTGTAATTGTTTAAAGATACAAACATTACAGGAAATATTCAGACATTTGCTTTAGACTTTTTGCTGACTTTAGAGACTTTGCACAAACCTGTTGCTCCCAGACAGAAATGCATAAATTGACTGCATGTCAATTCTGCCTTAAATTGGGACGAGTCCTCCAGTGTCCATCTAGTGTGCCATCACAGGCTGTTACTCATGTAGATCAATGCCCTGTATCCTGGCAGCAGTCACGATGCCTGTTGGAATACAGTATCATTTAAAGAATGGACAGAGTTCATGCAGAGCAGGATAAACTGCTGAAAGAGGGAGGAATAGTTAGGGAGAAGGAACTGCAGGAGCAGGCCATATCTGCTCTGGGAACAATTCTTTGATCTGAAGTTCAGTAAAGAACAATGTGGACACGTCTGCACTTCAGAATGGAAATCCTCACTGAAATCTGCCCTCAATGCACCTAAAGCTGCAACCTTAAAGCAGAGCAAGGCTCTTGAACCTATCAGCAACCAGTGCAGGTCAACATCAAGCTCTGATGGGATTGGAGAAACTTGAGCCAACATTAAGCTTGCTGTGGATGCGAGGACCGAGGAGGAGACACCAGTGGTTGTGGAAGTGGCACGACTTGACGAGGTCAGCAGCAAGACTAAGAGGGCTGGTGGGCAACAAATCAAGGGCAAAGGCAAGGCCAGGCAGCAGCAAAGCAGCCAGTGCATGAGTGAGAGAACCAGCACATTTCCTGAGATTGTTATCAAACAGAGGTGAAGTGTGAGGACTGAAGGTGAAGGTGGAAGGATGTAGGTCAAGAAATTGGATTGCTCAGCACTGTTTATTTGGGTGACAAACAGAATGGTCCAATATAACATATGATGTATGCACACATCATGCTAGCAAAGTGTTACATGGTGAATTGCTAGAAACATATACAATGCTCAGTTTTTACAGATGTAAAAAGTTGAATGGCTGCAGGTGACCACAATCATTGAATCCCTACAATGCAAAAGGAGGCCACTCAGCCCATTGAGCCTCCCCCAACAACAATCCAACACAGATCCTAACCCCAAATATTTACTCTGCTAATCCCACTGACACAAAGGGGTAATTTAGCATAGCCAATCCACCTAGCCCACACATCTTTGGAGTGTAGGAGGAAACCGGAGCACCCGGAGGAAATCCACACAGCATGGGGCGAACATGCAAACTCCACACAATCACCCAAGGCTAATGCTGTGAGGCAGCAGTTCTAACCACTGTGCCACCGTGTCAGAAAGATTGTTTTTAAAATTTACTTTTCTGCAGGTAGAACCAGGAGGAGCCCTTTGGTTCACATTGTAACTGCGATACTTGCTGGTCACCTCTTGAGTCCCTTCTGATCTGCCACCTGACCCATGAACCCCTCCCAGACTCACCATGGTCACCCCAGTGCAGATGTTTCTGCTGGATGATTTTCTTCCTCTTCTTGACCACTGCGGTGCCTCCCAACAGGCTACTTTTATACTCATGATTCAACAAGATCTGCATATCAGTTTTGGCTCAGTGGTTTGCTGCCTCTGTTGGGTTCTTGCTCGAAGTCAGGTACAAAGCAGTTTCCGGGCCCTGGTATCTGATGGCTTGCAGTTAATTCTTTTGGATGTGGATTCTTCCTAATTGAGCTGAAGCCTTACTGTGTCATTAAGAATTCTTGTCCTTTAAACAAAATAAGTCCTATCCAGTACAAATTTGTGAGTGCTTGTTAATGCACATCAAGAACAGATAGCTGTGTGCAGATTGATAAACAGGAGGCTCAACGTGGAAAACTATATAACTTTTGAACCTGAACAAAAAAACTCTGTGTATTGTAGAAAGAAGTACATACATGGAATTGGGGGATTCAGAATGACAATCTCTACATCACCATTTTTGCTGATATTACAATAACACGGTTTTGTAACTAGCCAGTCATGTTATATCAGTGCGTCTCAGCAGTAATATCTTGTTGGCGAGCCAAGAATTTCTGACAACACAGAAGCTTCAAATGGCTACTCATGTTGCTGCATGGTGTAATCCAAATGAATTTTACCCGTCAATAGGCTGGAGGTTAACTTCCAGCAACCCTGACATCTAATCCTGCAAAGTGACTGATACTAAGGAAAACCTGAAACAAGCACAACTGCTATAGGGAAAAAAATTTGAATTTCAAGCTGTATGCAAGCCGGTTCCAACTTTGTCACTGACCAGAATGCTTAAGAAGGTACACTCTTGCAAGCTTTTCCCTTTGGCAAGAGAAGCCGTGACAGCTGAAATGCTGAAGGAATAAAGTTTAATGTTGTGTGGAAGGGTTTTTCTTTGGTGGTAATGCACAAAAGGTAATTGAGAGTGGCTATTCTGGTGTAATGTACAGCTCGGGGCTGCAGGGGTTGTATTGCCACAAAGGGTCTCCATTGTACTCCGTCTGCAGTTGCTCAGGTTACTGGCTGCATTGTTCCTGCAATTTGTTCAAACAGTGTCTTAAAGGAATCTGATAGACCGAGTCATGACACCACACTTAGGAAAGCTGTCAGCTGCCAGAAAAGAGTGATGATTTACTGGCTATGAGGAGGACCATTCATAGTACTGCCTCACACTGATTGCAGCATTGTGACTGGGAAACAAAACCTGGAAAAAGAGAGTTTTAGAAAGAGAGAGGGAGAAAATGAATGACTGAATGAATGACAGGAGAACTAGAGAAATGCAAAAAGGTGAGAGTGTTAGGGAAGTCTTCTATGCAACTTTGATGATCAGGAGAGAAATGGAAATCTATTCAATGTCTTGTTCTAAGAGGGATTTTGGATAGTACTATAGAATCCTTCGAGTGGTTGGATAAGAGCAAGTTATGGAAGGATAGATTAAAATAAAATATTCAACCTTTAGTCTTTTATATTAAAATCTAAAATGAGAAGTTAGAATTAGAAAATGATAAAGACAGCTACTATAAAAGTAGGGTTGTCAAATAATTTACACTTGTCTATGAATTATGACCAGTGTAACAAGTGCAGATATTTAGTAAATCCTAGTTCAATCCAGTACATATTCTATTTGTAGCATATGTTTCAAATTTCAATGAAAAATGCATTTACATTTTTATAACATCACAAATATAAGGTATAAAAAATAGCTCCACAAACCCCAGGCTAGACATATATTCGACGGCCCAGTAAGAAGCTGGGTGTGAATGTTTCAACATGAAGTGTCAAAAGTGTGGGCTGCAGTTATCATTCCTAAAAGTGTGGTGGGGCCTGGCTAAATGCATTATTCTTTTTCTTCCTTTTCCAATTGGGAAAGTGACAGTCATGGACCAATGCACTTCACCATGGAGGGAAAAATCATAACATTCAGAATTCCATGAACCATTCAGATCCAGAGTCACAATGGTAAATGCATCAAAGCAGGTGAATGTTCTCCATCCATGCTCAAGCATAGTCTGTGGAAAAACTTAAGAAAGTTGAAGAAAATAAACAATATCAGAGAACAAACAAAAATCAAAGTTAAATAGTGCTGGTGAGCTTTTTAAAGAGATGTTGGATGCTTAATGATAGAATCATAGAATGGAATCATAGAATCCCTACAGTGCAGAAGGAGGCCATTCAGCCCATTAAGTCTGCACCAACAACAATCCCACCCAGACCTTATCACTGTATGCTTCGTATTTATCCTGCTAATGCCCCTGACATTAGGGGACAATTTAGAATGATCAATCAACCTAACTTGCATATCTTTGGAGTGTGGGAGGAAACTGGAACACCTGGAGGAAACCCATGCAGATATGGGGAGAACATGCAAACTCCACATAGAGAGTGACCCAAGACTGGATTTGAACTTGGGTCTTTGGTGCTGTGAGGCAGCAGTGCTAATCATTACGCCACCATGCCACCTGTACAAACCATGCCGCATCTATTTAACAGAATGAAAAGAGAATGGCTCATAGAGTTCTGTATGTTATTTTTTTTTATCTTCATGGTGAAGTGGTCGTATACCCAACAAGGGAACAGGCTAGGAGTGAGTTATTTTCAGGCTCATGAGTAGATATAAAAATCTAAGATATCAATCACTGGTCTTCATGAAGTACTCTGCATAAAGCTGATGTTATGCGTTTCACTTAAAAATGAAAAATGCTTTTAATGTGTTTCAGCAGTTATTTTAATCCAAGAAATAAGAAGGAAACTGTGACTTTATAATGATACATTGGGGGATGATTTCCTTTTGTATGTTTAATAAAATCATAAGCTTGTTTTTAACGAACAGGGTGATAATTTAGTGACATGTTACACACAGATGAAATCGGTCTCCGGATAAGTATTGGAATATGATTTTTGTTTTTACTGTTTTGGAGCTGCAGACACGCTGTAAATAAATGAAATATAACAGTCAGTGGTTATGATAAATCGCCACAAATGAGATGACCAAATAATTCGCGAGCAACAATGTGACAAGTGGATCACAGTTAGTCTCACAAGTGGGGACATTTATCATATCACACCGACACATTCTATTTATAACATTTTCCATTCATTTTCAGATGGGAAGTAGAAAAATTCATTTTAATGAGTGTTCTGATTAATCCAAGAAAATCGTCCGACGATGTCATTTTTGCTGGTGAAATTTGAGCGCTATAGATTGCTGGAAACCGTAAATCCCATTATTAGCAAAAAGAGACAGAGAGAGGAACAAAAAAAGACATAACAAGTGACTGATACATTCACAGAGAGTGAAGGAGATGTAATCTGAGAAGCAGGCAAAAGAAAAAGCAAATCGACAGGACAGACTTGGATAGCTGGCATATTGCAAGTGAAATCTGACAAACAGAAGAAATGCAAAAAGAACCTTTTGAAAGGCATAAAAAGAAAGAAAATTGCAAATAAGTAAGTATTTAAGTACATTAAGATAAAATCTCCTAGGTTTTAGGTGTGAAAGCAGCATTGCGGTCATGATGTGTGCTTGAACCGGGAGGGCTGAAGCTGGCCAAGTATTGGGCATCATACCTCATTAATAATTTGGGTCACCGGCATGCACCTCTGCAGGCAGAAAGCCTAATGAATAAGTTAATATTTCTGTATCCATTGCTGGCAGCAACATGACGCTAAGTCCAGTGAATGGAGCTGGTAGAAATGGAGGCAAGGTGACACAGTGGTTAGCATGGCTGCCTCACAGTGCCAGGGACCTGAGTCCGATTCCCGGCTTGGGTCACTGTCTGTGTGAGGTCTGCATGCTCTCCTCATGTCTGCTTGGATTTCCTCTGGTTGCTCCGGTTTCCTCCCACAGTCTGAAAGACGTGTTGGATTAGGTGCATTGACCATGCTAAATTCTCCCTCGGTGATCCCGAACAGGTGCTGGAGTGTGGCGACTAGGGGATTTTCACACTAACTTCATTGCAGTATTAATGTAGGCCTACTTGTGTTACTAATAAATAAATTAAAACTTAAATGTGATTTGTGGAGGATGTGGAGCACACCTGTGTTTCCTGGCGCCTTTGCAATATTTAAAAGTTGTATCTTTTGGTGATGGCAACATCTTACAAATCCCTAGTGGAGCAGAACTGGTATATCCAATGGAGCTGAGGAGAGTAAGATAGGTGTTGAGACCCTTATTTACATATGTAAACTGCCTAATGTCTGTTTTAGACTAGTGGTAGCAGCACCTGAAAAATGGCCCAACATAATGTGTCGGTTTGGATGACCTTTGGATATGGGACATTGATCCTCATAATTGGCCCTTTACTGGCACATTTTATACTGGTAAAATGGGTGCAATAGTGTTCATTTTCTACAGCGTTGCTTCGATATTTCTGCCTGTGTGGGAAAAAAACACCTTTATGTTCACTAAATTCTAACAAAATCTGTTTATTTTAAAAATACAGCAACATTTAATGGGTGATTAGTTTTCTGAGTACAGGCAGAAGACAATGAGTCTTCTGTAGCCAGTGATTTTACTGTTAATTGGTAGCAAAGCAGCCGAGAAAAATGCTATTAATGTTCAGTAATCACTGGGCCAAGTAATAGTAATCGCTGTTTAGGGGCAATCTTATTACTATGTAACTGAGGGCCTGATTACTCTATTAGCCTCTTCTACCCATTCTCCTAAAGCTTGCACAAAAATCAAATTATGACATGAATGACAATGTAAATCATTCGCCTCTACCATAATGGACATAAAAAATTTGCCAAAGGGTCATGCAAAGTTCACACCAGTTAATGAAAGTGGCACTGAGGTAATAGCTTCAACAGGGGGGTGCGATTGGAGCCCAGTGTCTCAGCATCTGTGCTTGTTAAGGCCTCAGCTGTCTAGTCACTTGATTGACTGCATATTCAATATCTACTCATCTTTATGTGTCATACTGCAGATTCACCAAATAATGTATCTCATAAAAGAAGGTGAATGCTTCCCCAAACCTATGGAAGAGACAGGGGAGAGATTTTAATCAGTGTCACTCGTTTGACGACAGTGTCTCTCTGAGTTGACTCTTGCAGGGCTATCGTGCACAGTGTATTAAGCAGCTAGGGAAAGGGTTTTTTTTCCTTTTATTCTTCCAATTCAGCTTTTCATTTATTTAGTTCCTTTTGCATTTTCATCTTTTGGCTCAGACAAGGAAGGCTTGCTCAAAGACGTAGATGGCTCTAGGCAGCTTGCAGCGTCCTGTTTTTAACATGACAAATTACCTCAGGAAAAAAATTCAACAAGCTTTATTCTTTGCTCTCCCCCCCATCACCCCACTCAATTCCTACCATAAATTTGATTTTTGATTTGTTTTCTCTCCTCCTTTTGTGAAAGCAAGTTTCTATTACTGTTTCTTATGCTGGGTCAGAACTGAATTACCAAGCGAGGTAAGGTTTACATATTACATGGAACAAGGGGAAATATCAGTAAAGAGATTCTTTTAAACAAATGTCACCTGCATGTGAACACAATTTCATCATAGCTCAATTAATATTCCACCGTCTGCAGTGAACTTCCAGTCCTTTTGTAATGTTAAAGAGAGAAGATTCACTTTGGTCCAGCCTGAAAGAGAATCAAGCTTCCTGCTTTTGATATCAGCAGTGGGTCACCTTTTACTGTGTCAGAAAATGGTTTTGTGCTCATTAAAAACAACACAGAGCTGATTACAAAGGTGTTTCTTGGTATCGACCTGTTCAGCACTGGTTCTGATATCGTCCAAGTTCTTTATTTGTGATTCTGGATTTCGGAATGAATTTTATTCCACATAATCAGTGTGATACAGTATCCAAATAAATCTTTGGATAGTTAAAGAAATAAATTAAAAATCGCAATACCATTGCTGATCTTTGATTTTTTTTTATAAATTGCAATGTTTTTGTTACTTAAACATTGAGTTGGCTTGAATTGTGCAGGAGATACAGAGTTCATGATGTGGGGTGTAGCAAAATATATATTCAATTTTATTGATAATTATTTAAAAAATAATATGCCCCATCTTGCAGAACGGTGAAAACTGGGAGGCCTTATAGGAGATTTGAACTATTTATTTCAACAGTGGTATTTATGGACTCAGAAACCGAACCGTTGTCACTGAGTCAAGCCTGACGCCTTACTGAAACTGTACTGGGAAAGAAGGTCCTGAAACCATCTGAGGGGGGGAATTTTAAGCTGACCCATCTATCAAGGTATTGCCTAGATTAGGGGCAGCACTGATTTTATACCCCATCAAATTATACTCTCCATTGGAGACTAGCAACGGGATTTTACCATCTCGCTTGGGTGAGGCTCGTAAAATCCCCCCTGAGGCCAACGGCGAATTCCATTCTGCGAGCCTCGCTCACCCTGGAATCAGCGGTAAAATTCCAGCATTCCATCACAGCCAGTAGGTACGCTAACCACCAATTTAAGTTAATCAGTCAAATTGTAATCTGGCTCATTTATGCTTGCTAAAGGAGACACTTATTTTCATACGCAGGGACCCATTCTCTGCAAACAAAGGGAATATGTTTAAGCCTTGCTCCTTTTCTAAAATACCCCAAAACATTGGAAGCGTATAATTCCCTCTTGCTTTCTCCATGGCAACATCTTGTCCAATCAGAGTTGAATCAGCTCTCCTTTTCTCTTGTAGTACGAATTATTGTGACCATTTGAAACTTGACATTCTTGTGTTTGTCCTGATGAGTGCAGGATGAAAAGATTCACTAACATGGAACACTCAACAACTTTTCAGTAATATTCAGATTAAAAATCAGGCTAGGTCAAATCCAATTCCATGCAATCCCTGCTTGGCATCATATTTTTAAACATATTTGATGTCAAGTGACTTCCTTGCATACGAAGGTAAGTAAGTAAAATGGGGATTTTTTTAAACTTACTTTTGTATGCAAAGAAGTCACTTGACATCAAATATGTTTAAAAATATTATTTATATGTAACTTACTATATATAAAATATGCATGTATATGTGTTTCATAAAGACTTTGAAGATATATGGCATCATACAACTATGACGGATGTCAGCTTAGCACGTCAGTAGCATTCTTGCCGAGGTAGGTCATATATTCAAGCTCCAATGCATGGCTCGTTCATATAGTTGACGCTGACACTTTAATGCAGTACTAAGGGACTACTGCATTGTCAGAGTTGCCATCTTTTGGATCACACCATAAATTTGTGGCTCTCTTTGCCTGATCAGGTGAATGTGACTGGTGCCATGGCACGCCTTGAAGAAGTGCAGCGGAGCGCCCCCAGTTTTCTAGATGGCATTTGTCCCTTCAGCATCACCACCAAAGCAGATTCCCTAATCACGTGCATAAATGCCAAGTGCTGCGGATGCTGGAAATTTGAAAAGAGAAAACGCTGAAAATACTCAGTCCGTGAGTATATCCATGAAACATTGGGCGGTATCTTGATCCCGAGTTCACCGTCTGCAAGGTTGACGAAGGGGACTCAAGATCCGGAAGTTGCAGTTGTTGCCAGTGAGAATGCGATTTCTGATCTTCCTTCCCCCTCACTAGCTATGTCATCAGGTTCACACCCATCACAGGCGTGAACCTGCTCGATACATATTTCCATTTATTTTAATATCATTAAACCGCGCCCCTCGCCTGATGTTGAGCGACCCCCCCCCCCCCCCCCGCCATATGTTCAAACTGCGCTGATGTGACATATATTGTCGTGGTTTGCAACAGGGTCGTAAAGGTGAGTAAAGCCCTTGGGGAAGAGGGACATGGCCAGGCAGTGGCCTGGCAATGCTCCTGGCACTGCTAGGTCTGTACCATGCCCATGCCACCCTGGCAGTGCCAACCTTTACCAAGGGGCAGGTCCTAGTGGGAGCCTTGTGTGGGTGGGGGATGATTCATTCACATTTGGTTTTGGGCCAGGAGCGGACAGAGGAGCAGGGGATGCCAGCAATGGCAGCTAGGGGTGGGGGATTACTGGCTCTAATTGTGGGGTGTGGGGGAAGGGACAGATGATCGGGAGGGGGAGGTGAAGTGGTGGGGGTGGAGGAGAGAAGGTGCGATATCAGAGGGAGATGGGTAGAGATGTTGTGATTCTAATTGGGGGTGAGGAAGTGGGACAGCTCCGGGAGTGGGGGGAGGGGTGGGCTTGGAAGAAGGTTCACTAAAGTCCTGATCCTTTGGCAGAAAGGCCCTTTTTGGCCAAATGTTGTATGATCTGGAGAGACAACCAGTATGTTTGTCAGGAGAGAAACATGCTAGTTTTCTTGCCAGAACCAACACTCTGCCAATTGATCGGTAACATTTCATCCATTAACTCTGTTTCTCCCTCCACAGTTGCTGCCTTTTCTGCTGAGTATTTCCAGCATTTTCTGTTAGTTTATCATTGGTTGTTTTTTAATTATCTTTTTAATTACACATATTGTAATTAAGTAGACAAGAAACAGTTCCTTATAACATATGAAAAGGTGCTATATAAAATTGTGCAATAGCTTTCCCAACCTTTGAAGCAGATTCTGGTAAAATGTACAGAATATATATAATGGACTGTTGATCATAACTATGTATGCATTAGAGGTATTGGTGAAGCAATGCACCTTATTATTATCAGAAGAGGTATGTGAAGTTGTTGGCTAAATGTCTCAGTGATGGTTTAATTATTGCAGTGGATTAGCTACAAAAGGTGACTTACAATTTTGAGAACCACTTGACCACCAGTTAGCTAACATAGCATGACTTCTATGAATGTGCTATTTTGTATTGTTATGCATTCCCTACCAGTTTGTACATATTTTCCATATGGTTTGGTGTAGGGTTATGGGAGCTTATGACCCTGGCACCTCTCCTTATACACCTCTGACCCTTAGGCTGTGTCCTTTTAATACTTCTGCTAGTGTTCTAGTTGCATGCAGCATGGTGTGAATGTTTTTGGCTCTTTGCGCCCACCTAGCCTTCCTTTGGCATTCCAGTGATGAGGGAAGCTAACCAGCTGGACCCATTCTTGACAGCTGGTCACCAAGAAGTGCCGGGTTTGGTTTAAATCAACTCTCCTAGACCTTGCAAAAAAAAGAAACACATTCTATTTGGGAGATGAACACTGCAGAAGCTGATCAGGTGATTAACAATAAAAAATTTAACAGGGATTCGTATGTGCATATTTCTGTCATTTTTATGAGGTCATTTACTCAAGTAGACAGTGAAAGCCTCAGTAAATCCTCTGGGGCTTACAGTATTTTTTTACACACAATCTTGTGGCGATATGATAGGCCATATTTTAGCCTTACTGTAGTGAAAGCCTGTTTCTCCCATTGTTCTACTGTAATGGAGAACAGACAATGAATGAAGTACACTGAAATGGCTGGCTTCAAAGCCATTTAAACTCTCAGGTTCAAAGTTGGAGTTTTTGGCCCCCACATTCAGGATGGAATTCTCCTATTTTGAGACAAAGTGGCATGGTGATGTTGGAGGAGGGGGGGGGGGGGGGGGGAGTTGGTGGGAACATGGACTGTTACCCACTGCAAAGGCTACCGGACAAATATGCCAAATCCTCTTGCCCTGACCTCATTAGTCATGCACCCTGGCATCTTTACGCCGTATTCAGTGGTAGGGCAGCCCTGGATGCTCCTGAGCATGCCAACATGTCTGGCTGCCATACTGAAAAGGTGCCCGACATCACTGATCCACTATTGAAGAAAGAAGATCTACCTTTTGAAAATGAAGATAGATCTCCAGGAGAACTCTGAGATCAGAAGGTGGACCTCCTGAAGATGTATCTGAGGAACATTCTGAGGCTGGAAAATGGATCCCCTCCCAGATACTGGATCTGGGAAGTCCATCTGGAAGGGCAGCATGGTGGCACAATGGTTAGCGCTGCTGCCTCACAGCACCAGGGATCTGGGGTCAATTCCGGCCTTGAGTTACTGTTTATGTGGAGTTTGCACATTCTCCCTGTGTCTGCGTGGGTTTCCTCTGTCCAGTTTCTTCACACTATCTAAAGATGTACGGGTTAGGTGGATTGGCTGTGCTAAATTGCTCCATGTTGACTTAGTGACTTAGGGACTAGCAGGATATA
Organism: Carcharhinus amblyrhynchos; assembly: GCF_965287045.1. Lineage (NCBI taxonomy): Eukaryota > Metazoa > Chordata > Chondrichthyes > Carcharhiniformes > Carcharhinidae > Carcharhinus > Carcharhinus amblyrhynchos. The sequence goes on along the minus strand of NC_137332.1, from coordinate 31,611,940 downwards.
TAAGTGGGGTTACAGAGATAGGACCTGGGTGGGATTGTTATCAGTGCAGACTTGATGGGCCAAATAACCTCCTTCTGCACTGTAGGGATTCTATGATTCTAAATACATCCCTGACCCACTGTTGTGATGTTCCAGGGTTGCAAGCTGCTTCCATCCCAAATTCAAGGGGCAGCCCCAGGTATTGCTCAGGTGAATCCCAACATCTGCGTGCCACATTGTTCCAAACCTGTTCCACACTGGTATGTTTTGTACCGATATCACAGAGGATCTGATATGTGGAGTCGGACATTTATCTGTGAAATGGATGCAACTGAGGTTTATGCAGGCCTCTGCCGGGTTTTCTGACCCGCCGTGGCAGTCACCAGTGGAAAATATGGCTGTAAATTCACACCAATGTGTGAAACTGATTTCTGGGTCTCCCGCCATATTCCCTCCAGCCACCCCCAGTGCTCACCATTGGACCTGCCAGCAGGGCTTAAGTGAATCAGCCCTCTGTCTTTCATTTCTCTACCAAAATGTGCTTCTATAAATGGAATGATTTGGATTCATTTACAGTTGTTTTCTCCAAACGTACACGCCAGTACAAAGTATAACTTCACTTCCAAATACATATTGTTCAAACCATCAGGAATACAGGTGTATGGTTCTTTCCTTTTAAAACAAATGACTCATTGTCCTTTTTATACAAATTCAGATTCCAATATGTCACAGTAATGTGACGTCTTTCACACTATAGCTCCTAAGAATTGGGATTTTCATCATTAGTGCTTTTCTTTACTTCATTTATAATGTGGCAATGGATATTTCATGTGTGCTGATCCTTGAGATCATTCCAACAAATGTACCAGCATTTACGAAGAAGCTTTTGAGATTACATCAAAATTACTTTTAAGACCAGGTTATGACCTCTCTGTGAGAATGCTGGACATTGATTCTTATCCTTGCACTGTTTCTTCTGACAATCAGTTCCTCTGTGATAAGCTTTGGGATTCTAATTGTTCTGATTCCCACCAGGTAGTTTTTTTTTGAATATTGTCTTTTTGCCAAACAGCACACCTTTCTTCATCATTACTGCAGGTGTTTCACTTGTCATTGAGTAACTTTATTTGCCATCATTATGCTTAGGGTTTGAAGCCTGTTATCATCAACAAGCTTCTTTTTTCTCTCCTTCGTCTGTCTTCTCAGTAAATAATTTTATAATGAATCAATGATTTCTCCAATTCACCAAAACTGATTGTCTAAAGGCTCTTCAATGCTTTGACATAGCAATCAATTGTTTGCATTCATTTGATTTCTTGAACACTTCCCTATACCGTTTTGCCTTGGCCAACAGTTTTTCTCAAAATTTTTGCATTTTCTTCTCATCACTTGCATGTAAAAGTGCTTTAGACGTTAATATCTTCACTGCCAATCATTGTACGAAGCATTGCAAGGCTTAAACCTGTATTTGAAACATTTGTGGTTGTCTCTCCTAATCACTATTGTACGTCGTGATCAATGTTCTCCTGCTGGAACTGCTGTTATTCAAACAAAGGTAATCTTTGTACACCATCTTCACATGTTTTTACCTTCTAAGAAATTTTAGCCAGCAGGTCTTCTGATTACTTTTGGTGGTCTCTAATAATGTATCCAATTCATAGCACACTCAATACTTTCTTTGCTACCATTGGCATCGTTTTTATTGTGAGCAACCTTTGTTACATATCCCTGATACAGTTGTCCGTTTAATTATACATGGTGATCCTCCCTTGAGTTTTAATAACTAGAACCATAATGTTAACTGCTGTCAGTCTACCATAGTCTGTAATCACATTCACTGTCTATGGTTCTTAACAATTGGAGGTGTGAGAATTCTGTATTTACTGTTGCTGTCTATGTTTTTCTAGAACGTACAAAGCCACCAGCCTATATACATTCTTAGTGCCAATAATAAAATTTTCACTGAGATTGGTAACAGTGTATCACCAATAAAACCCTTAACTTAAGCATTGCCAGAAAACTCAGTTAAGTCAATAAAGCAATCCATCTGTACTGCAAGAACTACAGAAGCAGTATCCTATGCAGTAGTTTTAGATGTACCTGAAGGAAAGAATCTGATTTCTCCCTTAGAAGGCGGATTCATGAATTATTACAAATTACAGTTGTGACCTTTATTTCAATAACAAATGTGTTTCTAGCTTAGTATTGTATAGTAGTGATCAATGTCTCTTGTCATGTTTAATGACATCTGTTTTATTGTACAGTAACTCTGCTAATAATTATCGTAAGTATGTGAAATCAGTAGTAAGCCTTAAAGGATTATAACATTTGAAGGGGAAATCCAATAGTGATGATTCAAAAAAAATGACTTGCGGATTATCCCATTAGGATGGTTATTTTATATAAATTTAAATTGGCAACAACGGACTTAATGTATAATTTAATCATGTTTATTTTCCTTTTGCTAAAAACTTGAACAAAAGCCATTTCACAAATATCATAAGCTGTTGTGCTGTTCGGCTTACGTTTTGGAAATGCGATATATTTACCACCACCATTGCACAGTGCAGTATATGTTGTCGAGGTCAAAAAGGCAAAGTTTCACCAAAGGGTGAATTAGCAGTGGGACCAATATCTTGGGGTCAAACCTCTAACAACTAAAGTAACAGAGTTAGTGCCTCGCTTCAGAGGTCTGTGCAAACAGCACTAACTAAACCAATTAATGCCACCTAATCATCTCTGATAGACGGTGGCAAGTCCTTAATATTTTGTCAGGGAGTGTGGCCTCGCCAGTAGGTTATTCTTCAAATGGCTAATGCTATAGTCCTAACTAAATTAACCTCTGTTTGAATGGGGTGAGAGGGAGGTTGTTTGCTGGGTGACTGCACCTTAGGCCGAAGGAGAGAAAATAACATTGGGCTCAAATTTAATCAGGGACCATTGTGTGTGCCCAATTGTGTGAGCACATAAACAGTTGCTAAAAATATTGTCCAGTTTTGTAGAAGAAGTATAAGTCAGTCCTTTACAAAAATAAATCCACTTTCTCTTGTTTCAAAATTTGAAGTAGAAAATGAAGATACAAGTGACCTGTTAACTTGGAAGAAAAATATATTGGTGGACCTAGATAGGTTATGGGAATTAAGCCTTTTCTTTATTCATTTGCTGGCTGGCCAGCATTTATTGCCCATCTCGGGTTGCCCTCGAGAAGGTAATGGTGAGTAACCTTCTTGAATCGCTTAGTCCACGTGCTGTGGATTGACCCACAATGCTGTTAGGGAGGGAATTCCAGGATTTGACCCAGCAACTGCGGAGGAACGGCGATATATTTCTAAATCAGGAAAGTGAGTGGCTTGGAGGGGAACTTGCAGGTGGTGGTGATCCCATGTATATGCTGCCCTTGTTCTTCTAGATGGAAGTGGTCATGTGCTTGGAAGGTGCTGTCTAAGGATCTTTGGTGAATTGCTGATAAACACATTGGACCCAATAGGATTGATCTTGACTTTTAGGTGTCTGACTGGTAAAGTACATTGGTCAGCCATCTGTTCTAGTCCCCAATTGACCATTGAGACTCCAACCTGATTTAAATTTGGCAGATGATCTGCAAGTGTCCTGGTCCGGCTTGCTAAGGTTAAAGCTTGAAAATTGGGTCCAAGATGCCATCAACAAGGTAAGTAGAAGTTTAGGATGAGTGGTGGAGTATACATAGTGTTCCTGGCAGGTAGTGATCCAAATTATTTTTTCAGGGATCTGGTGGTACTGCTCTGAGGCCCACATAAAGAAATCAAGTCTTTCCTTTGTTGTATCTCTTCTCTTCCTTCACCCATGCAAATGGTCCCACCCTGTTGTTACTGGCTATCCATCTCCCCCACATCAACCCCAACTCTGCTGGCATCAATGCTTGCGTGCTGGCTCAGTAACTGGGAATGCCTATCAGGTGTTCACAGTTTGCTGTTGCAATGATGAAAAGGCCTCAGGCCCAGTATTATGTGTGCCTCAAGGCAATCCATTTTGGTGCAGGGACCCTGAGGCCACTTCCCAGGGTATTCTCGAATTTCTTGGGCATGGTTTTTTCCAAGTTAAAATTTTTTTGGGAATCATCTTGTGAGGCAGGGCTTATGATATATTTTGAGGTATATTGCAAGGTACTTTATGTAGTATTTAGATGTACTCTAGAGTTCTTTTGCTATTTTGACTCTTGGCTGCTTGGCCATTGAAAAATTTGTGGGGAGATCCATAGGTTGAGCCTTTACATTCTCTTCATCAGGAAGGCTAATAGGTGGATTTACAAAGTTAACTTAGGTTACTCAGGTGGAGAACAGAACAAGGTATCAATTGAGCTTTGGGTTAGAAAGTGTTAAAGGGAGTTTCCTAATCCCTGCCTGTTTCTGAGAGTGAAATAGAGTGCAAAACTATCTCCTTCTAATTAGTCATATCCATCAAAAACATATGTACTACCCTTCAATATAAACATATTTCATATATATATCTAACGCTGTATATAGACTCTCATGTTTACCCGGAATTTCTCAATGATTCCAAGGAAGACAATGTCTTTTTAATTTATTTTAAAGTAACCACCCCCCCTCCCCACACCCCTTCCTCAAATCAGCCTGATTCACATGGCTGTACTTGTGCCTTAAATAAATTTAATTTTTTGTTGTTGTTGCTGAGGGCTCGGGGAGGTCAAGTCACCACAGATCAATTTGAAATGAAGTAGTTTACGACAGAAAATGGGGTCTAAATAGGAAGAGGCAATTTAACAAAACAATTCAAATTGATTCAAGACTGAAGACCGCAGTGGCCCATATGTTTTATGTCTGTTTTGTTAAGCACTCACCAAAACCCGCAAAGAAGCATTTTCCTCACTACTGTAATTAAATGGATTCAAAAGCTTTTTTTGGGAATGTTGTGAAACAAACTTGCAGAACAATTGTGGGAAGTGGTGGAAGAACATTAATGTACAGTTCATATAAATTTTAATTTGTAAATGTTATTAAACAATTCTTTATCTTCAGACTTGGTAATATTACACCTATCGTTTCACCATGTGGTGAACTGAACTGGTTTAACCAGATAAAGTTTATTTATTTGTCACATGTAAGTCTTACATTAACACTGCAATGAAGTTACTGTGAAATTCCCCTATTGGCCACACTCTGGAGCCTGTTCGGGCCAATGCACCTAACCAGCATGTCTTTCGGATTGTTGGAGGAAACCAGAGTACCTGGGGGAAACCCACACAGACACAAAGAGAACATGCAAACTCCACACAGACAGTGATCCAAGCCAGGAACTGAACACAGGTCCCTGGTGCTGTGAGGCAGCAGTGCTAACCACTGTGCCACCATGCTGCCTGTAATATTTTTTTGTGGATTTTGTAGAGGATACAGAATTTGAATCATGCCGAATTATGAGACATTGTTCTCGTAGTCTTTCATTCATCAATCAGATATGTATCTTGCCTTACATTTTTCTGCAGTTTGTTCAACAAATCCTGTGGAAATATTTTGGCCACACTTTGGTTGCATGTTGACCAGCTTCTACCTTCTGATATCATTCATGGGACTTGCTTAACAGTAAATGCATTACATTTTTGAACCATTTTCATGAAGCAGTTTTTTTGAAGCTTGGTTGGTCTTTGTTTAGTGACATGCAAATAACTCATTTATCCTGAGATAAGGGAGACAAGGGAGGTAAGCTCAGTGCTATGCAAGGCATTTTATCTAGTAACCTATGTTATAAAGTATGTCCATACACACCACACACCTGTTGGTATTAAGCACTGTTAAATCACACCTGTAGAAGCAATCCATCCATTGCTTGCAGTCTTGTGCCTTCGTTGTGAGCTTGTAGGTTTGAATTAGGGTCTTGCATCACCACTGCTTATTTTCTATATTTATCACCTATCGTTGTAGTGGAAGAGGAATTTTCACGACAAATAAATTATGTTATGTTGTCTCACATGAGAAGATTCATTTTATTTTGTTTTGTTTTACTCAGGCATTCTTAAAAAATAGAATCCATTGTATTTTGTTGGGATATTCATTAGCCAATGTTACAAAGTATAATGACAATAGAGGACACTGGAAAAATTCAGCAAGTCTGTCAGCATCTACTGGGAGAGAAACAGAGTTAACGGGCAGGATTTTCTGGCCAAGCTCGCCCTCAAGGCCAGAAAGTCTTGCCCGAGGTCAACAGACTTTGCCCGATCCATGTCCTGCCTGCTACAACTTTCGGGATGGGAAAATTCCACCCAACGTTTCAAGTCCTTTGACTCTTCGTCAGAACTGAAGGGAGGGAGAATGTGTTGGTATTTTGCTTTTGTTATATTGAGTATAATCAGCATGTTCTATTGTGTTAGTCACTAGCCTGTAAAACATTGTAGTAGATGGTATTTTATTAGGATATTTTAGCTAGGTTATATTATAATTTTTTGCTTGATTGAATATTCATTTTATATAATAGTGTTTTATTGACATTTACTCACCTTAATTGGGACATTCACTAATATGTGTGTATTATTTTATATATCTGTTCATCAAAATCATATACACAGCTAACTTTGTCATTCACACATCAGCTATTGCACTGTCATATACATTTTATTTTTGAAAATTAGAAGAAACTCAATTTGACCTCTAATTTAGTTGATCATCTGTGAAGACCAATCAGCCTCAAATTGATCTGAGGATGATGCAGAAAATACGTCTGGTTGCCTTCAGGATTTACTCTTTGAAAGGATTTACACCTTAAAAAGATGTGCACTAATCTGCTAAAACCAATCAGTTTCTAAATGACCTAAACTTGGAAAGGGTATTACACTTTGTTGTAAGAATGTACATTGTGCGTTAAATGGACCAGTGCTCTTGTCTTTATAAAACAACACATCCTCATACCTACTATGAACAGTAATACAGGATATCTATAAGAAATTTACAGAGACCAAGTTTTACTGGGATACTCACTAGCTAGGATCAGGGGTATTATTACCTATTGTGCACTTTAAAGCAAAAGAAAATGATGTAACACAAAGTTAGAAGTTTTTAAAAATCCCTAGCAATGACGTATCAGTGAAACCCACCACTGACAGACCAATGCCAGATCTCCAGCATGTGGATCATACAGTGCCAAGTTATGTATCAGTCATATACTGAGAAATACAATTACCCTTGTCATGATCTGCCTTGTGTTACAGAGGGCAAGGGCATACGTCAGAAGTATGAGTGTACAACATTATAGTTAACTGTAAGAGCTGTTCACAGAAAGAAAAACTACAAACAGCAAACCCCTGACTAACAAGTGTTGGAAAAAAAAAGAAAATTACAGGGTAAATATCTGAGTGACTAAAGGGGGCCTTTTAATATGTAATTTTGTATTTGGAGGCAAACTATATGATTGTAAGGAGGTGATTTAGGCTGAATATTTTAGCTACTAAAGAGATGGCTAAGATGTGGTCTAAAACTGGGACACCAATTTAACTGCATCAATTTAAGTCCATCACAAGGTGTTAAGGCCAGTGCTTGAAAAGGCTACTCAAAGGCTTGATTACCACTTAAAATACCTGTTAGTGCTCATTAAAGAGGTTACATTGCATTTTGATGACTAACGTTTCAACAAATACCTTCTCCTAAGAGCGATCAGCTGTTTCGGAACAAGCACAGTTGTGATGTTGGTGTACCTTTAAGAGATTTTTTTTAAAATCATGATCTCTGCAGCTCTCACAGTCAGTGTTTCTCAGCTCACAGCCTTAGCTAATGTCATTATGGCACCGGTTTGACTGGAGATGTCCTTTTTACTGCTGCTTCCAATAATTACTGGGATGTTTATGACTCTGCATTGTTAAAGAAAAAACAGGTTGACAAGTGGGATGATGGGAGCTTTTTCATTTTCAGTTTAAACTGCTGTTTAATTTGAGTTTTAGTTTGAGAAAAGGCATCAAGCTGAAAAGAAGGATCGCTCTCTCTCTCATTCTCTGGTTTTGGAAATTCTGCGCGTTTCCTGAAAGCAAGGTCTTGCCTTTCTCAAGGGGGAGATCAGCTGTTGGTGGATTGCCTAGAATCCCTGGCGTTCTGGGAAGCTGTATGTCTTCAAATTGTTCTGAGTCTATCCAGTGAACTGCAGACTTCATCCAAAGGTCTCAAGTCCAGTATCACATGAGCATTAATCTTTTGTCTATGGGATTGGTTTGATTAGAACACATTATACATATTTGTTAAGGGTTATACATCATAATAGTTGTTTTGTTTCTTGTTTATAATTGATAGTTCTTGCTAATTTTCTTACAATGTATGTTAACTGTATTCTTACATAAAGTTTGTTTGATAAAAGCTTCATAGTCGGTTGTTTGAATCTTACCTTAAGTGAAACCTATCATGCTTATTCTAGCCAAATTTCAGATGCAAAATGTGTGAATCAGGCAGGCTCCATAAAACCTGAGCCATGGCACAGTGTTGATGTCAATTTCAAATTCTATTGAAAGGATATTCATTCTTTAATTTTCTCTATGAAAGGGATGTCTGAAACAGAGCAGGAGGCTTTCTGGGTCACTTTGTCAAGACTTCAACAGTCGAGCAACATTTACATTGGAATTTCTCTGAGGATTTCGAAAAGAGAAAAACTAAGAAATTCCCTGCTACTTCATCTTATTGAATATCTGATAAGAATCACCAGAAGAAAGGGCATGATTATGTGGATCTTACTAAGGGGTTTGCTTGGTTTGGAAGGGGAAATGGAAGGAGGACATGAGACTGAGCAAAACCAGATGCTGCAAGACAAAAGAAGACAAGGGGTAAGATGGTGTCCTTTCACTCTGAAGCTACAGGAAATCCCTCCTTCTCAGTGCCTCCTCCATTAAGATCTCCAGTGCCACATCTGAGAATCAGTGTCTCTGAGCTGGAGCTACCCTCCAGCATCCCCTGCAGTCCATCCTTTCTGTCAAAGTGAGTTTGTGCAAAACACATATATGGCTCCAAGAATACTTGGTCAAGTCAGGATTAGAGTGCGAAACCTACAGGTGTCTTGTTTAGTGTCTCCAGGCAAATTCAAATTTTGGTAAGCAGGAGTTACATGCTAAAACCAAACTTTTAAATGGGTGTGCCTTATTAGCACAGAATCTATTTTGTAATGTTTTACCTTGTGGCTAAAATAACCCCCTCAGAATCAAACATGTCACCGGTCTCTGGTCTAGTACAGATTATTTAGGTCAGGCTACATCTCTAATCCTGCCCCATGGATCAGAAATGATTATGTACCTTTTTTCTCCATCAAGTATATGTGCTAAATACCAGAACCAGTAGCGAGGGTTCAGATGGGGTTGATTGTGAGGAATATTCCTCTAGTTATTTGTTTGGTTGTATGCAGTCTGTTCTTTTATGTGCACAATATCTTTACTTTTTTTTGTTTGGTCACACTGTGCAGAATCTTAAAGGAAGTAATTTACACATGGACTGCATGGTAAATTCCAAGTTTTGTGACTGCAAATATGCATAATTTAAGGGGACATTGGAAAAAACCATTTCTGCTGAATAGGGAGTTTGGAACTAGAGGCATAAGGTGAGATTTTTCTTCCAATATTGACAGAGTCTGATGTCAAGGGGGAAAAGCGGGTTGAGCCTGCCGAGGGGGATGGTGGCTTTTTACGCCATATAGTGCAGGACTCAGAATGTAGCACTGGTGAGCGGCCTCTGATTAGCCCGCCCCGCCATCAACTCAGTGAATCGATGATCCAGGCACCATTTTTAAAGGCTGTCTCAGTGCACACTGAGCACACCAGGAAACATTCTTCATCCAAAGTGCACCTCCTGTGTCAAACTGGCATCAAACTGGCACCACTGGCATCAAAAATAGCACCCCAGCATCAAATGGCATTAGGCTGGCACTTCCTGGCCTGACTTGCTCCACCTTGAGTGCTGAGCTCACCTCCGAAATCCCCTTGGAGTGCTGCTCACCAGGTGCATGCTTCTGAGTCATGCATTGTGCTGTTCAGATATTACACCGCTGTGGACACATTTCTGACATGGGGGTATGATTCTGGCATACGGGGCCAAGATTGATATGCAAATGTTTTACAGTGAGGTTCCTGACATTGAACGGTGGGAAATGCAGAAATTAAGTGACTTTTTAAAAAAGTTTTCTTTGTAATTGTCATTTTCCTGGAGAGGAGAATCTGGCAAGCTTCTGTGAGCATTTCCCGAGTACCCTGGATTAGATTTTTTAATCTTTCTTTGCATGTGGTATCTTATATATCACCAAGGCACTTGACCAGTAAACAAGCATATTCTTGTTAGTTATTGTCAATGGGAACCAGGAGTCTTACCAACAATTTGGATTTGTATAATGCAATAAAATATCTCAAGGTGTTATCAAACAAAATTTAACACTGATCCATATTAGGGTGGCACAGTGGTTAGAACTGCTGCCTCACAGTGCCAGGGACCCGAGTTCAATTCTGGCCTTGGGTGACTCCCCGCATGTTCTCCCCGCATCTGCGTGGGTTTCCTCTGGGTGCTCCGATTTCCTCCACACTCCAAGGATGTGCGGGTTAGGTTGATTGGCCATACTAAATTGTCCCTTTAATGCCAGAAGGATTAGCAGGGTAAATACGTAGGGTTACGGGAATAGAACCTGGGTGGAATTGTTGTCAGTGCAGACTTGATGGGCTGAATGGCGTCCTTCTGCATTCCGTACAAAGAGATATCAGAGATGATCAAAAATGTGTTTAAGAGGCAGATTTTAAAGAGCATCTTAAAGGGGAGAGAAAATTGTAGTGATATTTTCTTTATTCTCTGCAGCATTCTATTCATTTCTTTGCCATTTTTAACTTCAGAAGTCACGTGAATTTGGGCAGCTTGCAAGTAACTGAGGATTTTTTTCTTTGGAAGTCCAAGGATAGAGCCTATCACACTTTCTACAGTAATTATGTTATCCAAATTGCACTCTGAATTGAAGATTTGTTCTATTCCAGCATTTCCAAAACTCTTGACATCACTCCTAAATAAGTGACATCCCACAGTATATAACGCACATTTTGGTGCTATTAGAATCATTAGTTATCTGTTGTATCGCAAAGATATGTAGTACATTGATAACAGTTGCATTGAAATCTATTGACTGCAAAAAAATCTACGAAAAGCTGAATAAAGCAGCCAATATAATATTAATCATTACATAATTTAATTTCCATTGCCAGCACTCTGTCCGATTTTGTGTGACAAAGACTTATGTGAGAGCTGCTTTGCTGCACAGCCTGCTAACAATATTTCTTCCTTTCCCCCCAAAAAAAATCCTCATAACCAAATAAAGATTATATTTGGTTTATGTTATTTGTGTTGTACTTACCTTCAATCCCATTCCCAAGGGAATGCTGTATTATGCATTGTGATATCAAATTTTGGACACTCTCGATTATTTGCCAACTTCCATTACCCCGCCAGGGGGCCTCTTCCATTATGGCAGATAATGGAGGTTCCAATGATATAAATAATAACAAATACCAAGGGAGCAGTTTAAGGCACTAATCTCATCTGGGATATTTGGATAACAGTTACAAACCTCTTGAGCTTCGCTCACATAGCTGATGACATCATCCAAACCTCACGATTAGATTACTGCCTTTTATAACCACTCCTAGTTAGCCATTATTCTCTGTACATTGTGATAATTTTACAATGGTAAGAGTATCAGAAAACACGCGCTGTGTAACCTCCTGAAGATTAACGTGGTCAGCAAATATTAGCCGTAATTTTGTTTCTCTCATGACACAACTGCACTCTCAAGTTACTGCTACCAGTTTGCTTCTAGCTGTCAGCCACAATGTAATGAAAAAAAAACACACAAAAGTTGTTATTTATGCTCTTAGCTTGATTCAATCACGGCGATTATTTATACGGTCAGGTTACACAGCCAGGCTCCCATTTCAACTGGACAAGGTAAAAATTACCAAGAAAAATGTGAATGTTGGCTCCAGTCGGGTGCTGATAGCAATCAGCTGATGATCGGATAAATTGTTTCTAAGGTATTTGATTACAATATGATGCACTCATTTACTAATCTCTTCATCTCTGGTTAGCCGCATTACACATCACGTGGGAAGATAAATATCTTCTTTGGGGTCTGAGAGTGTTTTGTGCCATTTCACAGGAATTTATCTTCTGACTACCATACGTAACTTTTCTTAGGCCTAAACTCTTAATATTTTTGAATGGGGTCAGGTCTGGTTGGTAAAGTCTCTTTATCTCTAAAATTCAGTCCATTGCCATGTTATTTGCATAAGCATGTGGGAAAGTTGGATGTATGGGACACACCAAATTGATTCCAGGGGTGAAGGAGTTGATGTATGAGGAGTGATCAAACAGTTGGGGCTTATACTCGCTGGGGTTAGAAGGGTGATCAAGGTATATAAAACACCAAAAAGGATTGATAAAGTAAATGACAACCAAATGTTTCCCCTTGTGGGGCAAGAGATTACGGTATAGGAACATAGAAACATAAAAGATAGGAGCAGGAGGAGGCCATTTTGCCCTTTAAGCCTGCTCCACCATTCATCACGATCATGGCTGATCATCCAACTCAGTAGCCTAATCCTGCTTTCTCCCCATGACCTTTGATCCCTTTCACCCCAAGTGAGATTGAGAGGTGGTAGATTTGAGATGAGGAAGAACTACTTCTCGCAGAGAGTGGTGAATTTGTGGAACTTGCTGCCCCATAGCATTGTGGACTCTGGACCATTGAATGGTTTCAAGAAGGAGATAAATATATTTCTGATAAAAAAACAAGTTAAAGAGAACAGATAGGTGGATTTGAGACCAGGGAGAGATCAGCCAGGATTTGATTGAATGGCAGAGCAGAGTCGAAAGGCTGAATTACTTATTTCCTCCTACTTGCTCCTAATTCCTATGTTCTTATGACACCAGAAAAGATTTAAAAAAAAAATTATGCATTTTTCCATTTTCTGGATGTGATGTCGCAGATTAGACCTAATTCCAGTACCATGGTAGGGATATATTTGATTGAACCTCAAAATCATTTGGTGATCAACACTAGTATAGCCCCACCAGGTCCTCGGGCCATTAGAGAATGCCGGTGCTAACCTGTGATAGGTTTTCAAACAGAGCAGAAAGCAGAAGTGGTAAATCACTGGGCCTGAATGAGGATGAGTCAGGGGAAGAAATCTGGCTGAACGATTATGCTGCGTTCTTAGAAGTGAACTCAGGGTAATGGAAATGGTGCTTGTGGAGATGGAACTCATAGCCATGGAGGATCATCTGACTGCTGAGGAAACAACTGAATAAATATTGACAGTGTCAGCCACACAGCAGCAAAAAAACACTTATTAATAAGAATGGCAAGAAATACATTTTTAATTTGAAAATTGTTGATGGGTGAACTAAAGCATTATTGATTCTACTGTCAACGACTATAATTAGGGAATGGTTGTCCTTTAATGAGACCAATGAGATAAAAGGAACATTTTTCCCCACTGCAGGCATGCTCCCATTAAAAACCATCTTCTGTGTTTGTTCAATAAACGGAGGCACTTGGAGACATTACATTAAAACAATAATCGACTGAGAGGAAGCACTATTGACGAACAATGCATTTCAGAATTTAATTAGAGTCAACCACTTTTCCCAAACTGTTATCTCTTGTGGTGTTGTTTGAATGAGAGTGCTAAATAGAATATAGGTCATTTCACAGAATGAGACGTAAAAGCTAAGCCTTGTCAGAATATTGTATTTTAATTTTTTTTTCATTTTCTACCCTCATATCCAAATATGCTTCTCAGTTTATTAATGTAGATTAAAAAAAGTGCATATTTACATTAATGGACAATGGCTGTGAAATTTGATAAGACCCAAAAACGGGCAGAGGATCACAATGAGTGGTTAACCTGCACTCATTGTTTCCAATGAAGGCATATTGCAAACTTCGTTCTACCTGCTCATTAAGTCTAGCTTTGAGAATCTGGGTACAGTGCCACAAGATGTTCACGTGAGTAGTCAGTGTCAGTAAATGCATATTCAAGTACCACATCCCACCAAATTCATCACTAGCCCCAGTCACTGCTTAATGCAGCACACTCCATCATGTGACCACCAAAAATCTCCACCAATCACAACACATCCCTAACACTTACAACTTCAACTCATCCTCCCTGTTATATATTTGTCTCTTCTGACTCACCGTAAAGCCCTGCTGTAGCAGTAAATGTAACAAAATGATGCAATACGATGTCAAGTGCGAAACAGAGAGCAGCAGGTATGAGAGAGATCACACCACAATAAAGTTGTGTCTGTTTATCGAGTGTTCCTGAGTGTCATTCTCCAAATACACAACAAAACACAATGAGGATGACTGACGTGCACTTGCTTAACCACTCGGAAGAGGAAGTTTAAACACCAAAAAGTGAAAGATAGGGCAACCTTTTACACGTGTCTACAGGAAAATCTATAGTGGACACGAATAAAAGATATTCTGAAAAACAGATTTTAGAGTTGCTTGTAGTAAATGACAGGCTGAAGCCCAAATTAATGCCTTGGATAAGTAGGAAAACTAAGCTGGCTGCTGGAAATGGGATTGCAAAATACACATATAGGAAGCCTGTGTGAGTCAAAATGGTGGGAGGTTTAGGCATCATTGGAGCTTTTGAGAACATGGAACAATGGAACTCTTACACTGGCCATTTAGATTATTTTGCGCTGGTGAGCAAAATAGATGAAGATATTATAGCACCCACTTTCTTAAGCGTGATGGGAGATAAAACTTTCCGTCTTCTCTGCAGTCTTGTGCAACTTGGTAAGCCAGGCACTGAAAACGTACAAGCAAATTGTACTTGCAAAATTTCTACATTTTTCACCTAAACCCTGGTGATTTCAGAGTTCTTTACATTCCATGAAAAAAACCAAGTAGAGGGGTAGTCAATCACACAATTTGTTGTAGCACTTAAAAGACTTGCAGAATATTGTGGATTTGGAGACTTTGGAATGCTTAATGATACCATTTGCGACAGACTTGTTTGTAGTCCAAGCAACAAAGCATCACAGAAATGTATGTTAACTGAGGGTAATATCACTGAGAGAGGAGTCATTTAGACACAAAAGGTTGGCTCTATTCTCTCCCCACAGGTGCTGTCAGACCTGCTAAGATTTTCCAACGTTTTGTGTTTTTGTTTCAGATTCCAGCATCCACAATAGTTTGATTTTATTTTAGGGACCTCAGATTGTTGTAAAGGGAGGTTGTAGATATCTGTGAATACCCCCACCAGTTGATCCACGCATGATCTGCATGCTCATCTGGATACCCCATTTGGGTCAGTTGCTTTCCATGGGTTGACCTTCGAGAAGACTGCTCTGATGTCTGCATTGGTGACCTTTGATACGGGTTCATCCGAGGCTCCTGGGGTGGAGGGCGTGCTCTTGATGACTTCTTACTCAAAATGGGCATAGAATGCATTGAGCTCAGGTGCGCATTGATGCTGGCGATGTTACATGCCTTTGTCTTGTAGCCTATTATGTATTGCAGACCTTGCCATAGTTGGCAGGGACCATGTGGCTAGCCTGGGATGCTAGCTTATGGTCACAATATGCAAATAATTAGGCACTCACGGAATTGGCCCGTAAATTCTATTTTAATAAAAAACCTGTTGAAGTCTGGATCTGCACCTTTAGAGATGTAAGCTACTGGGTGATAGGACAGGTGCAGGAAGGTGGGATTGGAAAGGGCACCTTGGCATCTTCGGGCTGGCATGGACAAAATGGGCTGAATGGCCTCCTTCTGTGCTGTAACTTTTCTATGTTTCCAAGTCAAATGAGGCGAGGGAAAAGAGGGAACTATTCAACCCCTCCTAACCTGAGTTAGCAAACCCAAGAGCAAGTCACTTGACAATCAAAAGAGCAAGGCAATAACTCTTCATGGTGTTGAGGTGCAATTTTTCTTGTGTTCTTGTGCCCCCATTGTTCTGAATGGAGGGTTGCAAATGAATGCCTAATAATGCAATTTGAGTTTTATTTTACTTGTCACAAAGATTTAGTGGTGCAATTTTCCTCGCTCATAAAAATAATAATAATCCAGATTCCGCCAGCTGATATGTGATATCCTGTTAAGGAAGAGTATAATTGGCATATTGTACACGTGATCCTGGGCTTATCCAAAAGGGTAAATTGTTTTATTGAACACTTGATAGATATAACGTCATATCTGGAGCACCAGGCAGATAAGTACCTACAACACAAGATTAATAAGCAGTTGGCGGTGGTAGGATTTTAAATGGACAAATATTTCAGCTCTTAAAAGTGTTGTTCATTGCTAGCTGTCTGAAGGCCCCTGCTGATTCAGGACAATAAGAGTTAGTACAGTTTGAAACTGTGATAGGACACTCTCTTGCAGAGTCAAATCCATTTTATTTAAGGGTTGTGACAAGACATTTGAATGACCTCTCAATGACTGAAGCTCAGGTAGTTTTCCAATGATAGATTCAGGTGTATCATTCTACCCATATCGCCCGTGGAATTCTATTAATAGCTCTCCAAGCTTTCACTCTCCCTCCCTCCTATGGGTGCACAGTGGCACAGCGGTTAGTACGTTAGCACTGCTGCCTCACAGCGCCAGTGACCTGTGTTTAAATTCCCAGCTTAGGTCACTGTCAGCAGAGTTTGCATGTTCTCCCCATGTCTGCATGGAATTTCATCTGGTTTCCTCCCACAGTCCAAGAGATGTAATGGTTAGGTGCATTGGCCATACTAAATTCTCCCTCAGTGTACCTGAAGAGGTGCCAGAGTGTGACGACTAGGGGATTTTCACAGTAATTTCACTGCAGTGTTATTGTAAGCCTACTTGTGACACCAATAAATAAACCGAACTTGATTCAGGACAATAAGAGTTAATAAAGTTTGAAGCTGTGATAGGACACTCTTGCAGAGTCAAATCCATTTTATGTAAGGTTGTTACAAGACACTTGAATGACCATTCAATGACTTAAGCTCAGGCAGCTTTCCAATGATAAAGTCAGGTGTATCACTCTACCCATATCATCCATGGAATTGTGAGCTTTCACTCTGCCTCCCCACCATTCTATTGCAAAAAGAGGGAATTAGTGCAGCCAGCCATCGGTATGGGTTGTATTATTTTATGAATAGAAAACAGCGATTAGCGAAAAGGTGCCCGGTGAAAGCTACAGACTTTGAAATCTGGCTGCCTTGTAAATGAAAGCAGCTGGGGTCAGCGGGGAGCTGTGTCTCGCATGTGGTGGAGCAAAAGGATAAAACAGGCGGCTGTTAAAAATAACACACTAATGATTACATTTTTTTTCCTTGCTGGGGAAAAATTATTAGAAAGAATTATTACCATCAGGGATACTTTTCCAGTAAAAAAAGAAGAAAAGCATTCATTCATAATTTATACCCTCAATTACTATTAATAAAAAAATTTCAATGGGGAATCGGCTGAAATTACATATAATGTTGCATTAACTTTTGGTTCAACATTTCCTCCCCGTTTATTATAAAATTAATAGAGATGTGTAGTGCTGACTTTTTCATGACAATATGATATGAATAGAATATTCTAATTGTACATTTCATATATTAGCATAATATGCAAGTCAGGATGCAGATATAATAAGGTGACAATTTATTCGAGAGAATAATACTGACTAAGAAATGTGTTCCCTTATGCCTGCTTCTACAGTTCACAGACATTCAACTCTGCAATCTGGAAGGTAATAGAAGGTGAGAGAGGCCATACAGTGCTCCATAGGGACTAACTTCACTGTTGACCCATAGATTAGGCAACAGGAGTCAGGGATTCAGAGTGGGCGAAGGCAAATCTAAATATCTTTCTTCTCATTATTTCTTTCCTGCACCTCCCCACACCCAAACAGCAGGCTATGTAGGAAATGTTTGATTTGGGTGATTAAAAACAATACTGAATTACGATGGTGTCAGCGTGGAGGCAATTTTGTATTTTGGGTTTACACAGGGCCACCATCAGTCCAGTGGGGGTGAACAGGTGATGTGATCATGTTACAACGCACCTGTGTGCCGACTTGTCTCTTCCTCTCTGTGGTAGTATTCACAAACATCCCTCTCTCCCTCATTCCTAAACCCATCCCACCCTCCACTGCCACTTTTATCTCTACTAGAATAAAACAATCCCATAATAATCACGCATCGATCACAAGTTATACGAAGGATATATGACATAATGGGGTATTCACTGGCCCCATGTACTTAACAATAATCCTACTGAGGAAGAAGTTATTAGAATACAACGTTTTTACAACACTGAATTAGGTCATATTTAATTTGATTTATTATTGTCACATTTCGCTGTACACATACCGTTCATATAGTAAATAGGGAGAAGGAAAGGAGACGGTGCAGAATGTAGTATTGCAGTCATGGATAGGGTGAAGAAAAAGAGCAAGTTAATATATGGTTGGTCCATTCAAAAGTCTGATGGCAGCAGGGAAGAAGCTGTTCTTGAGTCGATTGGTACATGACCTTGTATCTTTTTCCTGATGGAAGAAGTAGAAGGGAGTATATCCAAGGTGTGTGGGATCCTTGATTATGCTGGCTGCTTTTCCGAGGCAGCAGGAAATGTAGACGGAATCAATGGATGGGAGGCTGGTCTGCGTGATGGTCTGGGCTACCTTCACAACCCTTTGTAGTTTTTGCAGTCTTGGGCAGAGCAGGAGCCATGCCAAGCTGTGAAGCAACCAGAAAGAACGCTTTCTATGGTGCATCTGTAACAGATCCATATTGGTCTTTATGCTCTTGGTGAGCCCCATCACCAAATCCATGACCCTCTGCACATTCTAAGTTGTGATCATACGCTTGTAGGAAAAACATCCATTCAATCTTACAACTCTAATAACAAAACAAAATGTCGTCTTACAACTGTATCAATATATTAAATAAACACTGGATCAGTAGCAATGCATTTCTAGGCTAGAGTTATGCTGTTGAAAAAAACTTCATGATTCATTTAGGTGAAAAAATGAAAGACCACACTTAAGAAACAATACTTTTAGCTGTGTACCAATGTGACAATAATAAAATAAATTGAGTATGACTTAATTCAGTGTTGTAAAATCAGGGGCTGTTGAAGCAGGTGACCAAACTTGAGATTATTTATGAGCAATGGAGACGAACTCCGCACAGCTCGAGCAAGCTCACAAAAGCCAGGCTGGCTGACAACATTTAAGAAACTCTTCCATGTAAGAAATATGATTACGTCCCATGAACTGTGTTTTAATTATAAAGCTTTTCCATAGATTCACTGAATCACTTGTAGGTGATAATGATACAACTGTGCTATGATATTATAATGTCAAGTTGACAAGTTTTACAGATTGGTAATGGGTTACAGTGATACTTATACAGCAAAAGTAGTGAAAATGAACAATATTTTCAATATACATTACATTTGCTGTTATAGCTGTAGTGTGAACACTTGTGCAGGGGCAGTTAGATGCACTACATAATTTAGCAACATGACATAGTGTATGAATTAATTAATCAAATTTGTAATAATGGGTATAAAAAAAACTACCTTAACCAAATAGAAAGGTCCTACGTTCTGTGTAATCTTACCTGCCGTTATTGCCATGCTCCTGCTGCAGCGACATCAAAGAATTTGGCAGTGAGCCATAAGACCATAAGACATAGGAGCAGAATTAGGCCATTTGGCCCATCAAGTCTGCTCCACCATTCAATCATGACTGATATTTTTCTCATCCCCATTCTCCTGCCTTTTGCCTATAACTTCTGATCCCCTTATTAATCAAAAACCTATCCATCTCTGTCTTAATGACACTCAATGACCTGGCTTCCACAGCCTTCTGCAACAAAGAGTTCCACAGATTCACCACTCTCTGGCTGAAGAAATTCCTCCTCAGTTCAGTCCTTTTAGTTTGAGTTGTACCCTCTGGTTCTAGTTTTTCCTACTTTCCACGTCCACTCTATCCAGGCCTTGCAGTTTCCTATAAGTTTCAATAAGATCCCCCCTCATCCTTCTAAACTCCAACAGATACATACCCAGAGTTCTCAACTGTTCCTCAGACATCAAGTTCTTCATTCCAGGGATCATTGTGTATAATCATTATTTAGAATAAGTTGAGTACCGAGCCAAATTTCTGTGCCATGAATTATGGTAAGATTCCGGCCTAAGTCTCTGCTGACTTATGGGAAATTTTCATTTATAAAATGCAAGTGATGGGCAACATAGAGCTCTCTGACCTTGAGGGCATTCTCCATCACAGTCGTGCTAAATGAGACAGACTAATGCCAATTTGAACAATCCAAAACTGGACATCCATGAGGCATTGTTGGCTATCAGAAACTGCAGAATTGTATTCTATCACAACATGTAACTTCATGGGCCAGCACATTCCTCACCCCATGATCATCATCAAGCTGGAGGACTGATCTGGGTCCATGCAGAATGTAGAAGGGTAGTAAGGCTACCACACTTCTATACAAAAAACACCAAAAGCAGCAATCTACACAGCATCAATGACAAGTTTCATTGATCTCCTTTTAACATGGAAAGATATCCCAAGGCACGTCACAGTAACATAATCAGATAAAAAACTGACACCCAAACTGAAGAGGAAATATTTCAAGGATGACAAGTCTTGATCAAAGGGGCAAGATGAATAAACAGGTCCGGGGCTGAGAGGTTTCAGGAGGACATTTCAGATCTTCAGCCTTGGTGAAAAAAGCTCAGTTACCAATGATGGGATGCAGGGATTGAAGATGCACAAAATGCAAGGTGGGAAAATGCAGATTTCCCAGAGGGTTGTAGGATTTGAGGAGATGCAAAGAGGTGAGTCCATGAAAGAGTTTAAAGTTTATTTACTAGTGTCACAGATAGGCTTGCATTAACACCGCAATGAAGTTACTGTGAAAATCCCCTTGTCACCACACTCCGGCACCTGTTCAGGTACACTGAGGGAGAATTTAGCATGGCCAATGCACCTAACCAGCATGTCTTTCAAACTGTGAGAGGAAACTGCAGCACCTGGAGGAAACCCATGCAGACACAGGGAGAATGTGCCAACTCTGCACAGACAGTGACTCAAGCCAGGAATCGAACCCAGATCCGTGACATGTGAAGTAGCAGTGCTAACCACTGTGTCACCATGCCGCTCCCCAACATGAAGGTGAGGGTTTATTTTGAGATACTGAGAATCAAGAGCTAGTGTAGATCAGTAAGCACAAGGGTGATAGGTGAGGGGGACCTGATGTAGGTTGGGTTGTGGGCAGCAGAGTTTTGGATGTCCTGATGACAGTTTCTTCTGGGCAGATAGAAGGTGCTGGGGTTTGAAGTGAATAGGAGGATGTAAGTGTTGAGGGGTTCAGGGAAATAGTCAAAAGATGGTGCCGATGGAATTAGAAAGGCCACATGAGACTGAAAGGTAAATAGCATGGGGGAGTTCAAAAGCAAGGGAGAATTTAAGGGAGATCATAGTAATGAAATCAAAGAACAGAAAAACAACTTGAGATGAAAATTGAAAACACCCAATACGAGAGAGGAAAGGAACAATTAACTCTTGTTGAGAAATGTTGGATCTCAAACAATGATGAGACAGAGTACAGGAATGAGATAGAGAATCTGGTGAACTGTTGCAGCAACAATAACCTCTCTCTCAATGTCAATAAACCGACAGAGATTGTTATCGTCTTCAGGAAGCATAAAGGAGAACATGCCCCTGTCTACATCAACAGGGACGAAGTAGAAAGGGTTGAGGGCTTCAAGTTTTTATATGTCCAGATCACCAACAACCTATCCTGGTTCCCCCCCATACCGACACTATAGTTAGGAAAGTTCACCAATGCTTCTACTTTCTCAGAAGAATAAGGAAATTCGGCACGTCAGCTACAACTATCACCAGCCTTCACAGATACACTATAGAAAGCATTCTTTCTGGTTGTATCACAGCTTGGTATAGTTCCTATTCTGCCCAAGACCTCAAGGAACTACAAAAGGTCGTGAATGTAGCCCAATCCATCGTGCAAACCAGCCTCCCATTCATTGACTCTGTCTACACTTCCCACTGCCTTGGCAAAGCAGCCAGCATAATTAGGGACCCCACGCACCCCAGACAAAAAGATACAAAAGTCTAAGGTCACGTACCAACCGACTCAAGAACAGCTTCTTCCCTGTTGCTGTCAGACTTCTGAATAGACTTACCTCGCATTAAGTTGATCTTTCTCTACACCCTAACTATGACTCTAACACTACGTTCTGCACTTCCTCATTTCCTTCTCTATGAATGGAATGTTTTGTCTGCATAGCCCACAAGAAACAATACTTTTCACTGTCTGCTAATACATATGACAATAATAAAACAAATTGAATCAAAATCAAATTTGGGGCAGAAGAGAATGTGGATTTTTTGGAGAAACAAGAGTGCACGATGATGTGTTTGAAGCAGGAGAAGGTAATAAAGGAATGGAGGTGGAAATCAAGGTATGATATGGTCATAAGGGTCACATTATAGTTTGAGTGTGGCAGGTGGTGAAGAGTATAGTCAGAATGAGAGGTTTCAGCAAGGGGCAAGGGCTCAATAAACAATACCCTTGTTATGCATGTTGCCCTAAATTTTCAGATGTGATTTTCCAAACAATTCATTAGCGTTTTAGGGACATTTTGTTATTTCCAAAGATTAATGTCTTCCACATATCACAGTTGTCAGATGTGAAGTTTCATTATTAAGTCCTGGCTCATAGGGGAGAGAGGGCTTGGTCTGTTTTTTCACTCCCGCAGAAAATATCAAAGGAATACATTTGTGCTGGGCCACACTAACATCTCGCAGTAACTCTGCACTCTTTACTTTGAACACAGTTTGATATCAAATGATTGAAACAGGAGAGACTGTATTATGCTGTGGATGCTGGTGCTGCTGTAATCACTTTCATGTACAAAAAAAAGCAGCTTGTAAGCCATTGAATTCACTTTTTATTCATGCTAACAGCAAACAAAACGAGTAGTAACTAATTTTATTTCTGTAACCTCACTCTGTCATTGGGGCAATTCACTAATTAGTACACTGTAGAAGATGGTTCTAGCATTAAGAGGAGGCTTACAGATCACAAACCTGAAGTCTCGAGATACCCTCAGCAGTAGGCAGGTCAAGCGTGTGTCCTAGTTGCAGTAGAATACAAGTTGTATTAATGTGGTCATTTCGCTAGATTTTAATCTTCCTATCACTTAACCACACTTCTCACCCCTATTCTGTTCGGTCTGTCTATCTATCAAATTAATGTTATTGCTAGACATGTGGGATGAATACCTGGGGTGACTTTCTGGCAACTTTCCAGAATGGAAGCTATTCAAACCTGAACAATGGGCCTCCGTGTGCAATCCCTGCATTCCAAATACAAAATGTAGACATCCTGCGTCAGATTTAAATTATTTCATCCCATGTTGGTTTTTCTAAGGACCCAAAGGACAACTCGAGCCTGAAACAGTTGGATGTTACATTTATGTTTCTTTTTAAGTGAACATTGGGAAAACCTCCTTTTGTTTTTTTTAAAAAACACCAGGTTCCAATTTTATAATTTACTAACTATAACAAACTGCAACTGAACAAATATTTTGTGGTTGGAAAGTCTCATCTGGTTGTGCTGAATAGTCATTCTCAACATTGTTTTAATGTTGCCAATCATTCTTAGCATTATTCTTTAAACAACCATGTCTGCAGAAGAAAATGCAGAGATGCCATGCTAACTACCATTACATGTTGGGACTGCTTTGTAGTTATTATTTCTGGTGGGGGGGACGGTGTGTTGGGAGCGGGGGGCAGGGGGTACAGGTCTGAATGCAGTTTCCAGACTTTTAGATGAGCTTTCATTAAACCTTTTTCTTAACAAAACTGTCTTATTTTGCAACGTGCTCCAGTTCAAAAGCTGGAGGAAAATCCTGTTTTTTTGTACAGTTAATGGGATTCTGCATTTTCTCATTTTTCCAAGTGATGGATGAATGTTTAAACCTACTTGGCACTCTAGAAGGAAACTGAATTTGAAGCAAATGAGATTCTGTTAAATATTTATGCAAATCAAAAAAAAATTAAACATTTGGATAACAAAACCAAATTAAAGCACACCTTTGTAATAAGTAACATTTACTTCTGGAGATGAAACCATCCAATATGTCAAGCTGATGCAGTAGATCATCAAATCGATATCAACGATACATTTCACACTTTCTGTTTCATTGGGCCTTTTACATGTCATTGTACCAATGCTGTTTGTTTGTACAGGTGAACGAATTGGATAATGCACATTAACCAAAATATCTGCAGTGACTTTTGAAGTGATATCCTCTGTATAGTATCCATCATTAATTGGTTAAAAAGTATTAAAAAAGCATTTTGAAGGAAAAATATAGATCATGACAGCAAAGTGTGATACAATGGTTAGTATATGTTTTCAGGCAATGAAACATGATGCAGGCAATTTTGTGCCTGTGTTCAAAATCTTGTAAGAATTGGAAAATGAGCTTCTTGCAGACAAGATCTTTTTTTACTTTTGCCCGCCCCTTGCCGTTAATGTATTGGGGTTCCTGCCGAAAGGGTGGCACTGCTAGGGGCCTGTGCCAGGGGCAGGCCCACTGAGGAGCCCCATTGGGGAGGGGGGGTTCCCCTTATGGGTGGGGGAATGCCCCACTGCTTGTAGGACCAACACCTTTTCCCCAGCGTTACAGATGCCAGTCTTCAGCCAGTTTGATTTACTCCATGTCACATTATGAAATGACTGAAGGCACTGGATACTGTAAGGCTATGGGTCCTAACAATACTCTGGCAATAGTAATTAATCTTGTGTACAGAACTTTCCATGCCCCTAGCCAAACAGTTTAGCACTGGCATTTACCCAGCAATATGAAAAATTGCTCAGATATGTCTTGTACACACACAGCATGAAAAGTCCAACCCAATCTGTTACCACCCGACTAGTCTACTCTTGATAATCAGTAAAGTGATCAAATAGGTTATTAACATTGATATCAAGTGGTAATTAGAGCCATAGAATCACAGAGGTTTACAACATGGAATCTGTAATCCCAATTGCCCACATTTGGTCCATATCCCTCTATATGCATTGTACCTATGTAACTATCTAAATGTTTTTTAAAAGAAAAAATTGTACCTGCCTCTACTACTACCTCTGGCAGCTTGTTCCAGACACTCACCACTTTCTGTGTGAAAAAATTACCCTTCTGTACCCTTTTGTATCTCTCCCCTGTCACCTTAAACCTATGCCCTCTAGTTTTAGACTCCCCTACCTTTAGGAAAAGATATTGACTATCTACCTTGTCTATGCCTCTCATTATTTTATAGAACTCTATAAGATCACCCCTCAGCCTGCTATGCTCCTGAGAAAGAAGTCCTCATCTATCCAGCCTCTCTTTATGACTCAATCCATCAAGTCCTGGTAGCATCCTAGTAAATCTTTTCTGCACTCTTTCTAGTTTAATAATATCCTTTCTATAATAGGGTGACCAGAATTGCACACAGTATTCTAAGTGTGGCCTTACCAATATCTTGTACAACTTCAGCAAGGTGTCCCAACTCCTGTATTCAATGTTCTGACTGATGAAACCAACCATGCCGAATGCCTTCTTCACCATTCTGTCCACCTGTGACTCCACTTTCAAGGAGCTATGAACATGACCCCTAGATCTCTTTGTTCTGTAACTCTCCCTATCGCCCTATCATTAAGTAAGTCCTGCCCTGGTTCAATCTACCAAAATGCATCACCTCGCATTTGTCTAAATTAAACTCCATCTGCCATTCATCAGCCCGCTTGCCCAATTGATCAAGATCCCGTTGCAACTGGAGATAACTCTCTTCACTGTCCACTATGCCACCAATCTTAGTGTCTTCTGCAAACTTACTAACCATGCTTCCTATATTCTCATCCAAATCATTAATATAAATGACAAATAACAGTGGACCCAGCACTGATCCCTGAGGCAAACCACTGGTCACAGGCCTCCAGTTTGAAAAACAATCCTCTACAGCCACCCTCTGGCTTCTGTCAAGAAGTCAATTTTGTATCCATTTAGATACCTCACCCTGGATCCTGTGAGATTTAAGCTTATGCAACAACCTACCATGCGGTACCTTGTCAAAGGCCTTGCTAAAGTCCATGTAGACAACATCAACTGCACTGCCCTGATCTACTTTCTTGGTTACCCCTTCAGAAAACTCAATCAAATTTGCGAGACATAATTTTCCATTCACAAAACCGTGCTGATTGTCCCTAATCAGTCCTTGCATCTCTAAATGCCTGTAGATCCTGTCTCTCAAATTACCTTCCAACAATTTACCTACCACAGATCTGAGGCTCACTGGCCTGCAGTTCCCAGGCTTTTCCCTGCAGCCCTTTTTAAACAAAGGCACCACATTTGCCACTCTCCAATCTTCAGGCACCTCACCCGTCGCTATCGGTGATTCAAATATCTCGGCTAGGGGACCCACAATTTCCACCCTAGCCTCCCACATGTCCTGGGACACACTTCATCAGGTCCCGGGGATTTATCTACGTTGATGTGTATTAAGACTTCCAGCACCTCCTTTTCTGTAATATGTATACTCCTCAAGACATCACTATTTTCCCAAGTTCCCTAACATCCATGCTTTTCTCAACGGTAAATACTGATGAGAAATATTCATTTAGGATCTCACCTATCTCTTGTGGATCTGCACATAGATGACCTTGTTGATCCTTAAAAGGCCCTACTCTCTCTCTTGTTACTCTTTTGTCCTTTATGTATTTGTAGGAGAAACAATCATGTTTCCCCTTTTTGCCCTCCTGATTTCTCTCTTAACTC
Organism: Carcharhinus amblyrhynchos; assembly: GCF_965287045.1. Taxonomy (NCBI): domain Eukaryota; kingdom Metazoa; phylum Chordata; class Chondrichthyes; order Carcharhiniformes; family Carcharhinidae; genus Carcharhinus; species Carcharhinus amblyrhynchos. The sequence continues at coordinate 31,585,126 of NC_137332.1, read as the reverse complement.
TACTCCTACACCCCCTATTCTTTTCAAGGGATTCAGTTGATCCCAGCTGCCTATGCATGTCATGTGCCTCTTTCCTTTTCTAGACCAGCGCCTCAATATCCCGAGTCATTCAGTGTTCCCTACTTCTGCCTGCCTTGCCCTTCACTCTAAGAGGAATGTGTTTACCCTGAACCCTGGTTAACACACTTTTCAAAGCGTGCCACTTACCAGATATCCCTTTGCCTTCCCACAGACTTCATTATTGCTTAGCAATAACCTATTCACTGACATTCAGTTTGGATTCTGCCATGGCCATTCCGTCCCTGACCTCATTACAATCTTGATTCTAATATGGGAATAAGATCTGAATTCCAGAGGTGAGGTGAAAGTGACTGCCCTTGATATGAAAGAGCATTTGACATAGAGTGGCATCAAAGTACCTTAGCAAAACTGTAATCAATGGGAATCAAGGGAAACTCTCTGCTGGCTGGTTGCACGATTATAGCTGCTTTTAGTTGTTAGAGGTCAATAATCTCAGTTCCAGGACATCGACAGAAGTTCCTCAGGGGGTGTCCTAGATCCAAACATCTTCAGCTGCTTCATCAATGATCTTCCTTCCATCGTAAGGTCACAAGTGGGGATGACCGCAGATGATTGCACAATGTTCAGCATAATTTGTGACTCTTTATGGAGGGGATAAATGGGGAAAATGATTATCATTTGGGGGATGGCCTCCATTGGGTATAGACTGCCTGAACAGGAGCCCTACCATCCCTAATCCTCCGCACCCACAGCCTGGATGCCAAAATTTGCCTAGCTGTCTTGCAACATGGAATGGGTGCATCTTGACGCTGGTAAAAAGGGGGTGGTAAAATGGTTCGATTCCTTGCTTGGGTCACTGTCTGTGCAGTCTGCACTTTCTCCCCATGACTGTGTGGGTTTCCTCGGGTGCTCCAGTTTCCTCCCATAGTCTGAAAGGCATGCTGGTTAGGTGTATTAGCCATGCTAAATTCTTCCTCAGTGTACTAGAACAGACGCCAGAGTGTGGCGACTGGGGTTTTCCCAGTAATCTCATTGCAGTGTTCTTATGTAAGACTGCTTGTGACACGAATAAATAAACTTCATAATCTGACTGTTCGCCCCAAACATCTAATGGGCGAAAATAGGAAACAGCTCCACGCACAAAGAGTGGCAGAAATTTGGAATGCTCTTCAGCAAATTGAGACCAATTATTAACTTTAAAAGTGAGATTGGTCGATTTTTATTCAGCAAAAGTGTTAAGGCATATGAGACAAAGAAAGATATATGGAGTTAGCTCGAAGGTCGGCTATAATTTTATTCACTGGCACGCAGGCTTGAGGGACTAAAGGGCCTAGTCTTGTTCCTAAGTTATTCAGCATGCTTCTGGTGATATTCCATGCACATCTGTTAATGCCCTCACAAAAATGGTGTCTGGCATAACTAGTATCAGTAGCATATGTTAAAACACTACTCATAGCACTGAGGATTTGATTTGATTTGCTTTATTATTGTTACTTATATTTGTATAGAGTGAAAAGTATTGTTACTTGCACACTGTGCAGACAAAATGTACCGTTCAGGAAAGGAGAGGGTGCAGAATATAATGTTACAGTCATAGCTAGGATGTCGAGTAGAGTTCTGAAAACACAGAACAAGAGTAAAAGGTAGAATTAAAGGATATGCTGGGTACAGCTCGCAATAAGTCACAATGCTTTGATGCCATCTTGAATCTTCATTGGTGTGATGGAGCCACATTTCATGGCTATTGAATTTGCTTGGTGTGTCCCTTGAAGCCCAGTGTGCAGCTACGAGGTCTGTGGTGCTCCTCTATACTTTGATATAAAGCCTAGAGGCATAACGTGTTGTGATAAAGCTGTTCAGCAGTCAAAGGAACAAGCATTAACTGTGGAAGCATTAAAGTCACAACAGAATTTGATGTTTCTTTTCCATTTCTTGTCTCATCTGCCTCATTCAAAAATTGAGTTTTCTTTAGGCCAGCATTGCTGATATTTTTGGGCGATCCACCTAATTCACACTTGAAATCAAAGAATTTGGAGCACAGGTCAGAAATCCCTCAGATGTCAAACTTTCCATTTAATACAGTGTGTTGGAGACAAGTTCGGATGAGAGGTAGAGCCCGGATATTCAAATGTAGGCCGCTAGTGTCAACAGGATGCTTTTTGTAAACAGGCCACAGATGGAATAAATTTAGAAGCAGGGCTCTGTGGGGTTCCAGCGCAGAAATTTTGGCCTAAGCTGAATAAACAAACAAGCCTGTTTCCCTTTTTTTTAATCTGCGGCTGAAAATGTTATTCTAACCACAGACCTCATCCTTGGATGACTGGCTTTGCTCATAACTGTGTTCGTTAAGAAAGCCACAATAATTAGAGATTTAAAGATGTTTTCGGTGCATCTTCCCACGAGAATTTTGCATTATTGAGTGCTTCTTGATACATTATTGTGCAATCACTGATGGACTTTCGTTCTTATTTTGCGGAAAGTAGGATGATAGTATTCATCCAATGCCTAAGTAGAGCACCTGATCCAAGGGGTGAGATTTTACGGCCTCGCTCGGGCAGGATTGTAAAATCCTGCCTCGAGGCCAATGGAGATTTGCATTCTGGGAACCTCGCCCTCCCCGATTCTGGGTCGGGCAAGCTGACAGGACTTCGGCCAAGATCTGTGACGAAGCACAGAATACATTAGAACATAGAACGTTACAGCGTAGTACAGGCCCTTCGGCCCTCGATGTTGCACTGACCAGTGGAACCAATCTAATGCCTCTCTAACCTAAACTATTCCAGTGTTATCCATATGCCTATCCACTGACCATTTGAATGCCCTTAAAATTGGCGAGTCCACAACTGCTGCAGGCAGGGCATTCCATGCCCTTACTACGAGTAAAGAACCTACCTCTGACATCCGTCCTATAACTACCACCCCTCAATTTAAAGCTATGTCCCCTCGTGTTAGCCATCACCATCCGAGGAAAAAGGCTCTCACTGTCCACCCTATCCAATCCCCTGACCATCTTGTATGCCTCAATTAGGTCACCTCGTAACTTTCTCTCTAATGAAAATAACCTCATGTCTCTCAGCCCTTCCACTTAAGACCTTCCCACCATACCAGGCAACATCCTGGTAAACATCCTCTGAACCCTTTCCAATGCCTCCACACCTTTCTTACAATGCGGCAACCAGAACTGTACGCAATACTCCAAGTGCAGCCGCACCAGAGTTTTGTACAGCTGTAACATAACCTCACGGCTCCGAAATTCAATCCCTCTACCAATAAAAGCTAACACACCATACGCCTTCTTAACAACCTTATCAACCTGGGTGCCAACTTTCAGGGATCTATGCACATGTACCCCGAGATCTCTCTGCTCGTCAACGCTACTGAGTCCTTCCATTAGCCCTATATTCTGTACTCCTGTTACTCTTACCAAAGTGAATCACCTCACACTTTTCTGTATTAAACTCCATTTGCCATCTCTCAGCCCAGCTCTGCAGCTTATCTATGTCCCTCTGCAAGCTGTAACATCCATCCTCACTGTCTGCAACTCCTCCAACTTTGGTGTCGTCAGCAAATTTACTAATCCATCCTTCTACACCCTCATCTAGGTCATTTATAAAAATGACAAACAGCAGTGGCCCCAAAACATTTTCTTGAGGTACACCACTTGTAACTGAAAAACTATAAAATTAAAAGAAAATTTTTAAAAAACTAAAAAAAATTATAAAATACTGTCTTGTAAAATTAGAAACTTTTCAGGTAAGTCATAAACTGTGTGGATCTCAATTTCCGATATAGATGCAAAGTTTCTTTGATCACAAAATGCAATGTGCAATTGCATTAGATGTAGAAAAAAGATGAGTTAGCACATTCTCCCCCTGTCTGGGTGCATTTCCTTCAAGTGTTCCTGTTTCTTCCCACAGTTCAAAGATGTGCAGACTAGGTGGATTGGCCATGAGGAATCACCCGTTCGTGTCCAAAGATGTGCAGTTTAGGTGGATTGGCCACACTAAATCGCCCCTTAGTATCCAAAAGTGTGTAGGTTAGGTAGGTTAGCCACGGTAAATGTGCAGGGTTAGGGGATAGGTTGAAGGGGATGCTCTTTCGGAGAGTTGGTGCAGACACGATGGGCCAAATGGCCTTTTTCTGCATTTGTCAGGAATCTATGATTCTGTGACATTTGCCTGAATTAACTGACAAAAACAGAAAATGCTGGAGAAACTCAGGTCTGAAAGCATCTGTGGAGAGAGAATAGAGCCAATGTTTCAAGACTGAATAACCCTTCATCAACTTCCTCATAAACTGACAAATTGTGTACATTGAAGATAATTGTCTATTTGTGCAGAAAAGCAGCCCCTCCCTATTTTGGTCTTGGGTCTACTGCCATTTTGTTCAGAAAGGAAATGAAATGGCAGAGTGTAGGAAGTACCACTCTGCAGTGATGCCACCCAGGAGATTCTCTTCCTCGTGGAATCATTTTCTTTCAGTGTTGATTTTCAGGGAAGTTAATGGGGAAAGGTGAGGGGAATGGATTAATTGGAGTAGCTTTCAAAGAGCAGGCACATGTGATGAGCCAAATGACTTCACTCTATTATTCTATGATTTTATTTAGTAAGAGTATTTGTTTGGTAGTGAGTTTGTGACTATACCCAAGGCATTCTTGTTGAGTAATAACTGGACCCAAAATTACATGGCGTAAATGGGTTTCTGCCAAGTTTCCTTCAAAGTTATAGTGGCCGAGTGGCTAATGCCCCAGGGGGTTTTCTGACCAAATTATCTCCGACTAAGCTTTCACAAACACTACAATAACTGAATTGAAAACTTGGTTTCTATAAGCTTTGAATTCTAAATATGATAAAAGTGGTGTGAACTCTTAAGGTAGTATTGGTAAGGTCTGAGACAAGTAACATATTTGAGTCTCATTAAGTAGCTGAGTAGAAAAAGTTGAAGTCCTGAGGAAGCAGCTCAGATCGAGCCTCAGATGATATTTAGCTCCTTTGCAGTCACGAGCCAACATTGGCGTCAGTCACTCTTGATGTCACTTAGCAGCAATTTGATAATGTATCTTCTGTAACACTAGGTAGTTATAAGCTGACAGTTTTAATGTTGATGGCTATAGTATAGAGATTGATAAAGAGTCATAGCTGTTGTTTATGTAGTTTAATGTGTTCCCTCCTAGAAATAAAACAAAAGTCTCTGATCTGAGTATTTATAGAGTCTGCTCAGTAGTTAATAAATTGCAGTATTACAGCAATATCAGGAGATAGGAATCTTCTTTGAAATTCTCAATATATATTCAAAAATAACCCGTTTAACCGATTGGCGAATAACAATTCTCCTATGGGAATGGGATCTTAAGAAAGGCAAAGATAGTGTAGAATGGCTTTTAAAGCCATTTACAGCTTACAACTGGACAAACAACTTAAAGTATATAATTTGATATTCAGCACAGAGTTCTCAATGTTGCAATGTTTTCAATTAAATTCTACCTAATCAGCCTTTGAAATGAATGGTGATCGTTATGCTCAGGAGAAGTGGAAAAATTGAATGACACATTTATAGAATTTTTTCCATTCATTTTCTGCTTCAAAACAATCTCATGACAGGTGCAACAAAGCTAGATGCAAAGTGAAGCTCTGTACCCTACTCCAACAGCAACAACAATGCACCAAAGTCCAGTGGCAGAAAGCAAATCCTAGGGTGACATTTCTGTTTCTCACATCGATTGTTTTTATGGCCTCTCTGACTTGCTAATAAGACCATCATATGGGTCAGCTTAGTTCAGTTGATAGGACTGTCATCCCTGAGTTTGAAGGCTGTGGATATCACGGTCTGGGGCTCAAAACTGAATGTGAACTGACATTCCTGTACGTTACTAGTAGCATGGGGAGCCGGTTACCTCAGTTGGTTGGACGGCTGGTTTATTATGCAAGGTGATGCTAATAGCAGAGGTTCAATTCCTGTATTAGCTGAGGTTATTCATGAATGCTTGCCTTCTGAAGCTTTCCCTTCACCTGAAGAGCGGTGATCTCAGATTAAATTTATCACCAGTCAACTCTCCTCTTCGAAGGGGCAAGCAGCCTATGGTCATCTGGGACAATGGCAATATTACCTTACTAGAAGTGTGCTGTATTGTTGGAGGTCAACTGTATATGGGTGCTTGCGTAGAAAATGGCAAGACATGATAAGGCGATGTGTAAATTTCTTTCTTTTAAAATGAAGTATAGCACTAGAAAAAAGTCACGTTGCTCTTTCAACTCATTCTTCTTGTGCACAGTTGGCTGCACATTGGGCTTTACCTGCCTCATTCAATCTCCTGAGGGAGACAACTAAAGCAAAAGATAAAGCTGTCCTTCATTTCTTCATAGCCCAAAGAATCATTGAGAAAGCAACATGATATTAAACCTTTGCAACTATACAATTCTAATCAGATGATATAAAGGTTCCATTGCATTGTAAATGGTGTTTGGCCCTCTATACCTATTCTCCTATTATACTTCAGTTCCATTCTTCAACATATATTTATTCAGTTCTGAGAAAATTGATCATTAAGTGTAGAGTCGTTATAGCAAAGAAGCCCATTCTGTCTCCACTGGCTCTCCATTCATAGTGCCATTCTTCTTGCTTTCTCTCCCTAACCCTGCACATTCTTCCTTTTCAGATAACAGTCAAATTCCCTTTTGGATGCCTCATTAGGCTCTCCAGTGGAGCAAAAGAGTTCATTTCCCAAACAGATCAACAAATTTTGGGAAGCATTATACATAAAGCCCAGACCCAGCAAGAACATTCAGTGCTTATCTACAGTTCTTGCACATTAAACACTTACAGACAATCAGGGAGAGGGGACACTTCTTGTCAAAGGTAGATTCAAATCCTGCTCCGAGAAATGGTCCTAATCTAATGTGCTGTTTTGTCCTATTAGGTCAGGCACTTCAAATATCACACATGAAATTTGCAAAACTGTTTTAAAATATCCTCTTACTGTAATGATAAAACTACCTATCTCAAATAAATCAGCTTGGTCCTACACTGTACTTTACATCTACACCATTGATATATTGCTCCTGGTGAGTATTTGAAAACCCGTGCAAACACTAGTATACAATTTTAACAAGAGTGCGCTAAAGGTCACAATATTAATTTATAATATTGAAATTCAAAGAGGTTGCACCATCTGATTTGGCTGACATTGCTTATTAAAAGCATTTTGTCTGTTTAAAGTTATCCATAGTTGGATGTTACAAGACCTTTTTTTCACAAAATTTCCAAATGCTATCTACTTTTCTAAGTTAAGGAGTGTTATGTATTTTTATGTAAGATCTGGTAATGTTGGTCAGAGATTTTTTATTATCAAGTATCAGACTTTGAACTTATGCTATGCCTGACGTGGAAATGCTTGGTGTTGATATTGGAAGTAAAAAAATGTTAAATCCCCATTGCCCAACCATTGGTATTTTGCAGCAAAATTACCACACCCTTGATGCTGTCAAAAATGGCACTGCATTGGTGCTTCAAGGTATTGCATAATGGATTGTTCTTCCCCAAATTCCATGTCCATATTCTTCCCTTTGAGCTAGGAAAAACACTCTCTTACTGTTCTATTACAGAATGGTTTTGTGCAAGAGTTGTTCAAATAATCATTCTCTTGGCTGGAGGGGATGGGGGGATAACAAAACAACTTTAAAATGTTAATACTTGAGTCATTTTGCGGATGCAATCTGGCAGAATCATAGGATGGAGATTCCTAAAGCTCTGACGTGATTTTATTTTGTTGGTGAAATGTCTGACCACCAAATTATTGTAAAGTGAAACAAATAAAAATCCACCAACATTGGTCACATCTACTGTGAAATGTTACATAATCATCGGTGTTGGCCTGTGGGAAGTTTAGACTTGTAACAGTCACAACCAAGAGGGGATGGTGGTTTCTGAGGCTGCAACGGCTGAAAGTCAAAGGAAGTGGTGGCAGGAATTTTAAGTATTTGTAAGATTTGTTGCATAACCAGCTTCTATCTAATTTTTTACATTCTAACTGTAAAGCTCTGGTGGATTGAAGTTATTTTACACATGTTTATTGAGTAGAATGTCATGCACTGCAATGGAGTTTCCACCTCACCTCGCAGTGTTGTTTTCCCACTGCCATTGTAACATTAGTTTGACTGAAAAAGCCTGTTCGTAATTGCAAGACCTATTGCTGCAGGTTTAGCTTTGCTGCTGCCATAGATGAAATAATATGGATGAATGAATGAGTGTCTGTCAATTCACAGTCAAATTCAATGTAAATCCAAACCACATGTAAAGAAGAGTTTAACAATTTGCTGTAGGTCACAATGGAGATTTATATCTCCATGTGGATTGGCTGCTTATTTTCACTTTGTCAAATGTTTGCCTGGAACAAAATAGAATCACGTTCAAACTCTTACAACTACCTCATCATTTATATGCATATTTGATGTATTATTCTCACACATATTGGTGTACGGTGAAAAGTATTGTTTCTTACATGCTATACAAACAAAGCATACCATTCATAGAGTTCTTAGGTGAGAAGGAAAGGAGAGGGTGCAGAATATAGTGTAACAGTCATAGCTAAGGTATAGAGAAAGAGCAGCTTAATATAAGGTAAGTCCATTCAAAAGTCTGATGGCAGCAGGGTTCTTGAGTCAATTGGTATGTGACTTCAGACTTTCGTATCTTTTTTCCAATGGGAGAAGCTGGAAGAGAGTATGTCCAGGCTGCATGGGGTCCTTGATTACCCTAGCTGTTTTCCAAGGCAGCAGGAAGTGTAGACAGCCAATGGATGGGAGGCTGGCATATATTGGAGATACTACCTCCTCAACTTAACTCTGCAATTAATTTTTAGTTTTGCTATTGCAGTGTCAATTTGCCCTTCCCCAGTTTTGATCAGAGATGTTATAGTGATGTTTATTCTAACATTATTTTACCAATGTAAAGATTGCAAAGGTGTCAATCAGGAGACATTCGTCCAGATTATGTGGTCGACATTGATAAAGGACCAACATACACATTCATTTAATTGATAGCTGACTGCAAAGTTTTTGTAGGCATTTGAACAGAAGTTTCTTCTAAACTAATATGCCATCCAGCACAGTGCCTCTATAGGGCATCAAGGTGAGTCAAGAAAGCCAGACTCTTCGACCAGTCAGATTAAAGAATACCCACTGAGGCACACAGAGTCTAAAACAGGAACTATAAAGCAGAAAATAAATCAGAAAGTTAAATAAAGCAGAAAGTTAAATAGAGAGGAAACAAATAAGAACATAAAAACACAAGAAATAGGAGGAGAAGTAGGCCATCTAGCCCTTCGATCCTGCTCCGCCATTCAATAAGATCATGGCTGATCTGAAGTGGATCAGTTCCACTTTCCTCTTTCTCCCCATAACCCTTAATTCCCCTGTCTATCAGAAACCTATCTACCCGTGACTTAAATATATTTAGCGAGGTAGCCTCCACCACTTCAACGGGCAGAGAATTCCAGAGATTCACCACCCTTTGAGTGAAGAAGTTCCTCCTCAACTCCAATCTAAACTGCCCCCCCCCCTTATCTTGAGGTGTGTCTTCTAGTCCTGCTATCCTTTCTAAGCGGGAAGAATCTCTCTACCTCTACCCTATCCATCCCCTTCATTATCTTATACGTCTCTATAAGATCCCCCCTCATCCTTCTAAACTCCAGTGAGTACAGACCCAGTCTATTTAGTCTCTCTTCATAGTCCAACCCCCTCATCTCCGGTATCAGCCTAGTGACCCTCCTTTGCACTCCCTCCAAGGCCAATATATCCATCCTCAACCAAAACTGCATACAGTACTCCAGCTGCGGCCTCACCAGTACCCTGTACAGTTGCAGCAAGACATCCCTACTTTTATATTCTATCCCCCTCATTATAAAGGCCAACATTCCATTCGCCTTCTTGATCACCTGCTGCACCTGCAGACTGGGTTTTTGCGACTCATGCACAAGGACCCCCAGGTCCCTCTGCAGCATAGCATGCTGCAGCTTTTCACCTTTTAAATAATAATCCCTCCTACTATTACTTCTGCCAAAGTGGATAACCTCACACTTGCTAACATTATACTCCATCTGCCAGGTCCTTGCCCACTCGCTCAGCCTATCCAGATCCCTCTGCAGACTTTCCACTCTCCACGCAATTTGCTTTTCCACTCATCTTTGTGTCGTCAGCAAATTTCATCACCCTACACTCAGCCCCCTCCAGATCATCTATATAAATGGTAAACAGTTGAGGCCCCTGCGCCGATCCCTGCGGCACTCCACTAGTCACCAACCGCCAACCAGAATAGCACCCATTGATACCAACTCTTTGCTTCCTATTAGACAGCCAACCCTCTATCCACACTGACACCTTACCCCCAATTCCATGCACCCTAACCTTCTGTAGCACCTTTTGTGAGGCACCTTATCAAACGCCTTTTGGAAATCTAAAAACACCACATCCACCAGTTGCCCTCTGTCAGGATATATTGGAATTAAAATAGAATAAAAGAATAAATAGAATGGGATTAAAATAGAATAAAAGAGACAAACAGAGAAGTATATGTAATATATATCTCCAACAATAATTAACTTCTGAAGGAATGAGATACACACTTGAAATTTACATTTTCAAAGTTAGAGAGCTTGATTGTTGACAGTTATCACTTATTGCAGACCACAATCAGTAAGGATAGGCAACAATACCTCCTCCACGGTTATCCTCAACACCAGTGCTCCACAAGGCTGATTCCCCGGCCCCTTATTATACTTCTCATACACCAGTGATTTTGTGGCCAAATTCCCCTCCAACTCGATTTTCAAGTTTGCTGATGACACCACCGTAGTGGGTTGGATGACATGATGTAGCACAAGAAAGAGATAAAGAATCTGGTGAACTGGTGCAAGGACAATAATCTCTCCCTCAATGTCAACAAATGAAGGAGATAGTCATCGACTTCAAGAAGCACAGTGGAGGACATGTCTATATCAACAGGGACAAAATAGAAATGGCCAAGACCTTCAGGTTTTTAGGTGTCCAGATCACCAACAACCTGACCTGGTCCCTCCATGCCAACTCTATAGTTAAGAAAGCCACCAACGTCTCTACTTTCTCAGAAGACTAAGGAAATGTGGCATGTCCGCTACAATTCTCACCAGCCTTTACAGATGCACCATAGAAAGCATTCTTTCTAGTTGTATCACAGCTTGGTATAACTCCTATTCTTCCCAAACTGCAAGAAATATAAAGGGTTATGAACGAAGCTCTGTCAATCACTCAAACCAGCCTCTCACCCATTGACATTGCCTACTTCCCACTGCCTCAGAAAAACAGCCAACATAATTAAGGACCCCACTGATATACTCTCTTCCGGCTTCTTCTGTTGTGAAAAATATACAAAAATCTGAGGATACATACCAACAGACTCAAGAACAGTTTCTTCCCTGCTGCTGTCAGACTTTTGGATGGACCTACCTCGCATTAAGATGATCTTTCTCTACATCCTAGCCATGATTGTAACACTACATTCTGCACTCTTTCGTTTCCTTCTCTATGTATGGTATGCTTTGTCTGTATAGTGCGCAAGAAACAATACTTTTCACTGTATGTTCATACACGTGAAAATAATAAATCAAATTGTCACACCATTAAAAATGATCCTACTCCGGAACACACCAGGCTTGATGACGTCCTCATTGCAGAACTAGTAGACAAGTATTTCAACTTCATGTTACTGCATTAATTTCAGTGCTGTGGCTATGGATGAGGTCTATTACAGCACACTTGTGTAGAAGCAATGTATCTCTGAAGGACTTTTTATGGATTTCTGTATTTAACTTCACAAAAGTGGATGCAGACCTTACTGTCTAATTTACTCTGTAAACGCCATTGCCTTACTGATATTACACATGCAAAACTCAGACCGATATTTAATCCAGGATTTCCCAACCTTTACAACCGTGGAACTCTTTTGACTTTTCAGTAATACTGAAGGAACCTCTGAGAAACATTTTATTATATTGAAGAATTAAACCACAAAAAAGATTACAATTGTGCAATAGGTAAAAATGCACAATAACAAACTTAATAGATGTTTTCATGTCTTATATGGATATATTTATTACAATAAAAAGTTCTGGCGTTCAACAAACACTTCCAAGCCTTACCTTTTTGTTATTCTTAATGGGAACACCCACTAGCATACACTTTCTTACCCTTACCCACTGTCACCCTCACTTATTCTCAGACACTCTTATCATCCCTTACCCAGTCTCATCCACCCTTACCCATCCTCACTCTCACAAACTCACTATCCTCTTGGCCCATGCCATGCATGGCCCCAGCTCCACTCCGGGCCATCTCGATTTTGGCTGTTCTTGTTGCTACACCCCGGGTCTCAGCTCTTCCTCTCTAGGCTTTTCTCTTTTCAGCCCCTCTCCCAGTTTGGACCTCCAGTGTCTGGGCTTGTTTTGGCCCCACCGCCTCCCCGTGGCTTTGGCTGTTCTTGGGTCCCCTCGGCCCTGGTTCTTCTCGAGCCCCAGTGGTCCTGGCTCATCTCGAGCCCTGAGCTGCCTGAGCGCTTCTTAAGTCCCTGTGGCCCTGTATCTTCTCAGCCCTTGGCCTTGACTCTTCTCAGGCTCCCTCACTCCTGGCTCTTCATGGGCCCCCTCACTCCTGGCTCTTCTCAGGCCCCCTCAGCCCCCTTCTGGCTCTTCTCGGGCTTGCTAAGTCCTGGCTCTTCTCGGGCCCCCTCACTCCTGGCTCTTCTTGGGCTCCTCCTGGCTCTTCCCGGGGCTCCCTCAGTCCTGACTCTTCTCGGGCTCCTTCAGCACTGGTTCTTCTCGGCCTCCCTCAGTCCTGACTCTTCTCGGGCCCCCTCCTGACTCTTCTCGGGCCCCCTCAGTCCTGACTCTTCTCGGCCCCCTCAGTCCTGACTCTTCTCGGGGCTCCCTCACTCCTGGCTCTTCTCGGGCTCCCAGCACTGGCTCTTCTTGGGCTCCCTCACTCCTGGCTCTTCTCAGGTCCCCTCCTGACTCTTCTCGGGCCCCCTCAGTCCTCGGGCCCCCTCAATCCTGGATCTTCTCGGGCCCCCTCAGCACTGGCTCTTCTCAGGCCCCCTCCTGCATCTTCTTGGGGCTCCCTCATTCCTGGCTCTTCTTGGGCCCCCTCCTGGCTCTTCTTGGGCCCCCTCAGTCCTGACTCTTCTCAGGCCCCCTCACTCCTGGCTCTTCTTGGGTCCCCTCAGTCCTGGCTCTTCTTCGGCCTTTAGCTTCAACTCTTCTCAGGCCTCCTCGGCAGTGACTCTTCTTGGCCTCCTCAGCTTTGGCTCTTCTCAAGCCCCTCTCAACACCTGTGGCCAAGCTGACTATGGAAATCTGGCAGGTGTACCTCAGAACTCAGTTTGGGAATCTCTGAATTAGTCCATTACATCAGACATCAACTGTACTGACCATGGGGGCACTGCTCGCATTTCATTTGCCTTTCTATTTTGTTGATCCCGCAAATTAACATCATAGAATGTCATTGCTCAATGCTTGTCTTGCTGTATCAACAAAATATCTGTATTGGTCAACACTAATTAAATGGCAGTGCTCTTTCTGTGAGACTAGCTGACTTGTGCACTATGCTTCATTTACATCTGCATACTAAAGGTCATCAAACAAAGCTACAGTGTAAATTACAGCACCTTGAGATGTGCAGTGCTACCTGATAAAGGGATCCATTATGATTTTGAAAAGCTCCTATATACATCTGTTAGCCTGTTGAATGGTATTAAATTTTCTCTGCTGTTTGAACACGATGATTCACTGACCCTTGTTTTTAAATGGTAAACAGCTCTGAATTCACAGTGCAGTGCGAGATGTTGTTTGAAGCAGTTAACCTTGCCTGCCATTAGGGAACTGTCAGTGTTAGCAGCCCTTTTCAAAATGGGCTACGTGATGCTTACTTCACGATAAGAGACCAATGTGCATTGCAAAGCTGGGAGCACTTGATACAACAACTGATAACCACCACGGCTCATTGTAGTGCCTGAGTACTGTTATCAAATACCCTGAGATTCCTGTTTTCATCCACAGTTTGGGAATTAGTAAACCACTCAAATACATTTCATGTCAAAGTCGTTTTTATCAGGGAGCTGTGGCTAAGCTAACCTCAAACATTATTTCTTGAGAATTCTATCGTGGTAATGGAGAATAAGTACACCGGGATAATCAGAATTTGACACTTGGCTTGAGGTGGGAGCATTAATTCAATTAATTTAAATTGGTACCTTTCTTTTGTTTATTTTGTTTATTGTTAATTTCTTTATTGTTAATTTGTTTATGATCCTGTCTTTTACATTTTTTTGTCCAGATGCAATATGCATTGCCCAGATGAAGCAACTGAGCATTTTCTGCTGTTATGCTTCTGCCTTTGCGACACTAACAAACTATTAGAAAATATATGAGTGATCATTTTATCACTGCTTCCCACTTCCCCCTACTGTATACCATTGCCCCACCCCCCACCCCCCAACAAGCTTTTTACCCATATTGGCACCTGTCCTCCAGCTGAGGGACTCCCTTTCCCTTGATATGTTAACTGAGATGTGGAACTCATGATGGGCAAGCCCAGCCTAGTGTCTTACCATTTGGTGTTTAAACCCCACTTCTTGGATTTTGCTCAAGCTTTTGAACTTTACAATTCCATGGTTGGGGGCGGTGAGGCGAAAGAGAGGTGACAGATGGAAGTTGGATGTTGCCCTGTGAGGCAGGAGGGAAAACTGGCGAATGAGCTACAAAAGCCACTCTTTCATGGATCTCGTGAAGGGGCGTCCTTGGAATGAGGTTTGCAGAGGCCTGGGGATGGGTCACTGTTCAGCACCTGCCTAGGAAATGTGCAGGATGCTGAAGAGGTGAAAATAACTGCAAGGATCTTTGGATTTTGCAGCAACATTCCCTAAGCAGAAACAAAACCCATGGCTGTTTGAATATGAATATGATATTAGAATGGATTTGCAACATGAATAATATGAATGAATAATCAATGAAATTACTCATTTTTTTAATGCATTTAACTTGTTTCAACTTGCCCAGGAATAAAAACAGGAATCCATTGAACCAACAAATACTAATTGCTCTTTCAGCCCATATCAGACTGTCATCCTGTTAGTATTTTGTTTGTTTTTCTACATGAAACCAATCCGAATACTTGTTAAGTGGCTGCAAAGAATGTCATGGACACAAAAGGCTTATGACTGCACCACAATAAAAGCAATAATTGCACAAAAATAAACCCATCTGTTTAGCAGCTTGTTTGTTGTGTTATCCTGTGCTATTTTTATTGGCGCTACTGTGAAGTGCATTGTGATTGAAACTGGAAAATCTATTTTTTCCCAGAGATGCCCCAGCGCTTTGAGGGTTAATGACGACGAGCAGCGTGCTGAATGGGTATGGGTGCCAGGAAAGTGGGTGACTGTTACCAGTTAATAACTTTATGGCTTAAAAGCAAGACATTCATCATAATGAAGTTTGTTTATCCAGTAGTAATGTTGGATAGTACCAGGCATAAGTTTATTTGATGAATTGTAGTTGTCAAGACAGGCTGGTAGGGCAAGTCTCTAAGCCTAAAAGTAGCTTTCCTCTATCCAGGCAATGTAAGTCATGGCTATTTTTTCAAAAGCTGTGACAGGAAAGGTATTAAACCTGTAGGTTTTACTGTTGGCTTTCTCCACCCGAGCGCTTTATGTGACAGGGGTAACTTTTTATCTTATAGGAAACTATTAACCTTCTGAATCTAAATGCTGTCTCGACACTCAGTTCCTGAAGAGGATGCAATTAAAGATACAAGACTGGAAATTCCTGTCCACACGCAAATCAGGGGTAAACGGTGCGATACGAGCTTTTCCAATGACTGCATTCCCATAGTTTTTCACCTCTGGCCTTTAGAATTAACGTATTTCATCTATTCACTGCAAATTCCCGATCATGTACCGGGCTGCCTAATTGAGCGCTCACACGAGGGTAATAACCGAGGCTGCTTTAAAGGGTGCTAGCAGCCACATAAACAGCCACAAATCACCCGCAACACAAGGAAGGGATTTGGAGCCACAGAATGTTTAGGCAATGGAGGCTTCTCGAATCTACTACGCATGCAATTTACTAATCCTGCAGTGGCTCTTGTGCCTCAGGAAATGAGAGCGAGGAGGGCTGTGCTCTTTGTCCCCAGAGGGCACCCTCACAGAAACAATTAGTGCATCAATCCTGGCAGCGGACCACCGATCGAATAAATGGTGTCACAAACACCCAAAGGAGCTGCCTGAGAATCAGACATTAACCTGCTGGTCACTGATGGAGTCGAACTCTTTTCCATTCTCCCAGGCCATTGTGTTGTGCTGCGGGACCTAGCAGTAGAATAAAAAATGGGCATCCATGCATTGAGTACAGTTGCTGCTTAATGGAAAGGGAGGTGAAGTTGTTGGCTCTGCTAAATAAAGAATTGGTTACCTGGTTGTAGACAGCAAAATGGCTTCTGCTGCCGATGTCTCCCATGCTAGGGCGGCACAGTGGTTAGCACTGCTGCCTCACGTCACGAGGGACCCGGGTTCGATTCCCGCTTGGGGTCACTATATGTGCAGAGTCTGTACGGTCTCCCTGTGGGTTTCCTCCGGGTGCTCCGATTTCCTCCCACAGTCTGAAAGATGTGCTGGTTAGGTGCATTGGCCATGCTAAATTTCCCTCAGTGTACCCGAACAGGTGCCGTAGTGTGGCAGCTAGGGAATTTTCACAATAATTTCATTGCAGTGTTAATGTAAGCCTACTTGTAACACTGATAAATAAATAAATAGTCTGGAAGGAGCCAAAGTGAGGGTTGTGGCAACCTTGGTTGCCGCTGGCAGTGCAATCTTTACAGCGGAGAATGATCTCTTGAAGCAGATGACATAGCTCTGAACCAGCTGAAACCATGCTTATAAATGCAGTTTAACACATGCTTTTTAGTTCTTAAATAGCTGTACATGAACCTGTGATTTGTTAGGTCAAGACAGACTGCTTCTGATGCCACAAGAGATCCCTGGAATCCCTTTGCAGCTTTTTTTTTGCCTCCTTCCATGAAATTAGCCTTATTATTTAGTGGTTGAAGGAAGAAATGGACTTTGCTGCTGTGTTTCAATTCCCCTGTATGTGTAAACTGGCCTTGTCAACCTTAAACCTGCACTCTACACAGGTGCTTTGTTAAAATTTTTACCCCATTCTTAAAGTTACAAAGCCAGACTGGAATGGGCAGGCCCAAATCCATCGCCATGTTTGCTCCATAAACCAAATGCAAATTGAATCCACTTTCGGGTTCCCACACGAAAACAGGATAATCGCATGCTCCCCCATTAAACAATATTCAGTAGGAGGCTTGCATTTCCAATGAAGGCACCACACATTGGTGTGAGAGTGTACACTGCTGGTGGAGGAGCAGAGATTTAAAGAGCAATGCTCAGTGGATGGGAAGGAAACAAGTTCAGGAACTTGCTGACCCCCTCCTGCACAATCCCATCAACAGGAATTGCCGTTGTGTAGTTTGTCCAATCTTGGAACATTTTCATCAGATTCAGATCAACTGCTTCCCTTTCGAAGGCTGTTTAATTTTGTGAATTGCAGACAAGGTGGTGCATATTAATAACACCAATAAAAATTCAAATTTACTCTCACTCCAAGTGATTTTCTGTCATTCCCCCAATGTAGTACCAGGATCTGCTGAGTCAGTGTGTGAACAGCTGATAAGAGAGGTGGGCCATGGTATTTTCTTGATGCCCCGTTGCCCACAAGTTTGATTAAGCTTTGCAATTTACTACAAGCGAATGAGTGAGTGTTACATGAGGAGGAAGATGGGATTAAATAAAAAACAAAAATGTAATAAATGGTAAAGTGACTTGCATATTACTCTACCAGATTTGGAACCGTAGATCAAGAAATACTCTTGGTACATTCCACCACTAAGCTTGCTTTTGTTAAAAATGATTTTACTGAATTTTAAAACTTGAGGAATTCCGTCTAGCCAGAAGCTCCCCAATGCCTCTTATAACAGAAATCTGAGGTGCTCTCGATCATGCTTACTGTTTCCTTAAATGTCTAACTGACATGTACGAGCTTGGGGAGGTGATGGTCTAGTGGTATTATCGCTAGACTATTAATCCAGAAACTCAGCTAATGTTCTGGGGACCCTGGTTCGAATCTCGGCACGACAGATGGTGGAATTTGAATTGAAGAAAAAAAATCTCGAATTAAGAATCTACTGATGACCATGAAACAATTGTTGATTATCAGAAAAACCCATCTGATTCACTAATGTCCTTTAGGGAAGGAAATTTGCTGTCTTTACCTAGTCTGGCTTAGATGTGACTCTAGAGCCACAGCAATGTGGTCGACTTTCAACTGCCCTCCAAGGACAAGCAGGGATGGGCAATAAATGCTGGCCAGCCAACGACACTCACGTCCCACAAACGAGTAAAAAAAAACTGCTGAATCTGGTTGAAGGCATAACCTAACCATGTCAGGTGACCTTTCAGGAATATTCAAGGCAGAATTCTCCCATTTTGAGAGTAAGTATGTTGCCGGGAGTGGGAACATGCTGCAGAGGCTAGTGGGAAAACTTGTCAAATTCTCCAGCTCTAACCAAATTATTTATAGACCTAGGTTTCTTTCTTCATATTCAGGGGCAGGGCAGGCCTAGATGGTGCATAGCCTGCTGCCCATATTGAAATGTGCCCAACATTACTGGCCCATCATTGGAAAAAGATAGTGGACCATCAGACAATGAAGATAAAGCTCCAGTAATGTTCTGAGGCTGGAAGATGAACCCTCTCTGGGACATCCAACCTAGAAGGTCCACTTGCTCCTCCGACCCACTGCTGTGGTGGTCCAGGGTCCACGATTATGAGCAGCCTCTATTCTGAACTCCCGAGGCAGCCCCATGCATTGTTCAGGTAAATCTTAACATCTGCACAGCGTTTTGTTCCGAATGCATTTCACACTGGCGTGATTTCCCACCATTATTGTGAAGAATTTAGCCTAGATGGTCAGGCCTTCATCGGCATCCCTTTAATGGGATTTAACTGAGGTCTACTCCAGTCTTTGGATAGTCTTCTGATCTGCTGTGGTGGGCCTCAGTGGAAAATTCAGCTGTGTAAATTAAGCTGGTGTGAAACCAATCTCTGGGTCTCTTGTCATATGGTCTCCAATGCCTGCCATTGAAACTGCCAGCGGGGCTTGGAAGAATAAGCTGCAGAGCTGGGCTGACAGGTGGCAAATGGAGTTTAATGCGGAAAAGTGTGAGGTGATTCACTTTGATAAGAGTAACAGGAGTACAGAATATAGGGCTAATAGAAGGACTCTTGTTAGTGTCGACGAGCAGAGAGATCTCGGTGTACATGTGCATAGATCCCTGAAAGTTGGCACCCAGGTTGATAAGGTTGTTAGGAAGGCGTACGGTGTGTTAGCTTTTATTGGTAGAGGGTTTGAATTTCAGAGCCGTGAGGTCATGTTGCAACTGTACAAAACTCTGGTGTGGCCGCACTTGGAGTATTGCGTACAGTTCTGGTCGCCGCATTATAAGAAGGATGTGGAGGCATTGGAAAGGGTGCAAGGAGGTTTACCAGGATATTGCCTGGTATGGTGGGAAGGTCTTATGAGGAAAGGCTGAGGGACTTGAGGTTATTTTTGTTAGAAAGAAAAAGGTTAAGAGGTGACCTAATTGAGGCATACAAGATGATCAGAGGGTTAGGTAGGGTGGATAGTGAGAGCCTTTTACCTCAGATGGTGATGGCTAACATGAGGGGACATAGCTTTAAATTGAGGGGTGGTAATTATAGAACGGATGTCAGAGGTAGGTTCTTTACTCAGAGGGTAGTAAGGGCATGGAATGCCCTGCCTGCAGCAGTTGTGGACTCGCCAACTTTAAGGGCGTTCAAATGGTCAGTGGATAGGCGTATGGATAACATTGGAATAGTTTAGGTTAGAGGGTCATTAGGTTGGTTCCACTGGTCGGCGCAACATCGAGGGCCGAAGGGCCTGTACTGCACTGTATTGTTCTATGTTCTATGTTCTATTCCGCCCTCAGTTTCAGGAACAGCCGCAAAATGACATGCTTCATTTTGCACCTAATGCTACAACTATTCAAAATGTCAATGCTGCCTCAGCCACTGCTTTTAGTTTAGATGTTTTATTTAAAAAGCATTCATAAAGCTTTTAAAAAATGGGCCAATATTGTATAATATCTCATTATCAAATGTATGATTACAGATTTATAATTTTACCAAGTGACTGGGACAAATTATTTGGTACACCAAAGGTTGTTTTATTTTTAAGTTTATTTATTAGTGTCACAAATAGGCTTACATTAACATTGCAATGAAGTTACTGTGAAAATCCCCTAGTCACCACACACCGGCACCTATTCTGGTACACTAAGGGAGAATTTAGCATGACCCAATGCACCTAACCAGCGTATCTTTGAACATTATGGCAGTTTGGAACTGGATGTTTTTTTTTTGCAGTTTGCAGTTTTTTTTCCCCTGAGCAGTACTTTATTTTCAATTAGAAGAATGGCTCAAGTATTGCTATTTTGCTATCGCAGCCCACCTAATAATGAAGGAGGTTTTGACCTGCTTGCTGTACCAGCTGGCTGTATAGTCAGCATGTCCTCATCTCATCAGCACTGTAAAAACTGGAATCTGAATCAGGCTGTCAGTAAGCAGGGCATTGTCACCCTATAAGCAGCCATTACATTAGCCAGCCATTCTCGGGTGCTTTAAGAGGAGCACATCGCTATTTTAAAATAACATATTACTGATTAAAATTAAGATGCTAAAGAAGCTGACTGGGAAAGTTGTTCCGTGGGACAGAATTGCAAAACTTCCCTTTTACTCAAAGTTAATCTATAAAGAAGTACCTGCCTATGGCACGGTGGCACTGTGGTTAGCACTGCTGCCCCACAGTGCCAGGGACCTGGGTTCGATTCCCAGCTTGGGTCACTATCTTTGTGGAGTTTGCACATTCTCCCCGTGTCTGTGTGGGTTTCCTCTGGATGATCCGATTTCTTCCCACAGATCAAACATGTGCGGGTTAGATGGATTGGCCATGCTAATTTGCCCCTTAGTGACAGAGGGACTAAGTAGGGTAAATGCATGAGGTTATGGGGATAGGGTCTGGGTGGGATTGTGGCCGAATAGCCTCCTTCTGCACTGTAGGATTCTATGAATCTATACAAAGATCTGAAGAGTGACATGGCTTTAAGAGGTAATAGGTGGTTTATTGAACAAGTTG
Source organism: Carcharhinus amblyrhynchos (assembly GCF_965287045.1). Taxonomy (NCBI): domain Eukaryota; kingdom Metazoa; phylum Chordata; class Chondrichthyes; order Carcharhiniformes; family Carcharhinidae; genus Carcharhinus; species Carcharhinus amblyrhynchos. Next base: position 31,563,810 of record NC_137332.1, on the reverse strand, counting down.
CCTCCTTTTTAAAAAAAAGTTAAACGAACTCACACAATTTTCTATGAACTTTGAATCCTTTATTTTTGTCTTTCATATAATTGATTTGTCAATGAGTGCTAACAACATTTGGTAAAGTGACTCAGATTATTAAGCTTGTTATACATGTGACACATATACAATTGGAATTGAGGTCACTCCAGCTAATGTCTTTATTTCCACTAGTTTAATGTCAATGCATTGACATGTTGAGCAGCATAGCAAAGCAAATTCCCTCCCCAGTGGAGCCACCAATGCACACTACACAATATTAAAATGAATGAAGAAACAAATTAACAATCTTTAAAAACTTTTAACTCTCGTATTGAGCTCTGCAGTCCCACCCAGTACTGGCTGGCTGCAGTGGTAACATCATTCCCTGATAATCAATTACCTGGTTATGAAAAAAAGGACCTTGCTCGAAACAGTGTGGCCCAGGACTGGCTGGTGAGAGTACACCTTGTGTAAATGACATGCTGTTGTTCAGCTAATCCTCACTCTAATAGATGGTGTAAAGGGATTGCCATGCTCTGCAATTGCTGAACGGTATCGGAAAAATGAAACTGTAAACTCAGTCAGGAGTCAGAGGTTTGAAAAGTTTATTACTCAAGGTCACCTCCATAAATCATGGTTAGGAGGCAGGCTCTCTGGTGATACCCTTTTGCTCAGGCTCTGAGCGCACTCAGGTGTGGTTCTGCAAGACGGCTTGTGATTAAGGTGAGCCTGTAACGGCGGTTAACCCTCAGAGGCCTGAAGCAGCATTTTCACAGGTCTTTAAATTCCTGCCTTCGGGGAAAGGAGTTTCTCCCCACAGATTTATTATTTCCTAATGCAGTTGGAAAAGGCCTTAATGCAGGGCTGTGAGCTTTGAGGAGAGTGTATTTGGGCGGGTCATGGATATCTTTAAACATTCTCTAAAAGATGTGAATGTTTCACTGACACGAGGGAAAGATGGATGAAAGGGATTGAACTGAAAACGTTTTGTCCAAAATTGGATCTTGTGGTAGTGCATCTCAAAGTTGCTGCGGGGAGTTGGGGGAGCTGGGGGGCACAATATGAGAAAACATAGCATTGGTACGCTATTACAACAAATGTAAAAAATAATAAATGAGCCTTACATTTCATAGCTGCAAGCACTTTCCAAGTGAACTCCCAGTTTTGCTTGTCAAGCTGATATTTATTACTGGAGAAGGGAGAAAACATTAATAGTTGCAAGCAGTCAAAACACGTTGGTAACTCTATTTTTAAAATCTTTATTTCATGAGTTGGCAGAGTGAGATTTTCTCCTTTGAAATACTTTATCCTTTCTCATTTCTTTGGGCATCTGATTGCACTAGTCAGAATTTGCAATTTGGTGAAGTTGACTGCTTGTAAACTTGCTAATGTATCCCATTCCCACAACTGTAAATGATTGGTGTCTGAAACTTGGTCGGTCAGAACTTCTAGCTTTTAAATGTTGTCACTGTCCATGAAGCATGGTGGATAAACCTGCTCCCATGCTTCCACCAATGCTGCTCCAACTCAGTCAACTCAAGGGTCAAGATTGTGTTTTACTTGATCCAGACCTGATTTTTCTTCTGTTGCTGTGGATTTCTACCGAGAGCCTCCTTATACCACTATGACTGAGATTGGTAACTCAGTATGTAGATGATCATAGTCATGAACTCAAGTAGCAGCATCCACAACATAATATATTAGTGCTCAGAAAGACCACAACACTACACCCATGGCATTGTATTTTTGCATTTTTAGTTACAGAAATGCAGCTGAAGTGAAAATAGTTAATCAGTGAATTACAAAGGACCAAACTAAAAGTTTGCTATTTCTGCTGCATGGCAGTATCTGTATTTTGGAGATTTTACACCTGAACACTTACTTTGGAAACTTCACTGTGGTGTTGCAAATCTGGATGTTGCCGAATGTAAGTACCATGGCAAATTCAATGTCTATTGCTGGCGATCTATTCAATACTCTTCAATGAATTGTCCATCTTTAATTTGAACTAAACAAATTCAAAATGTGTAGCAACGGAAAAACTTGCGACATGATGATATCACAGGACTAGTGGTTACTGCAACCTCACCTGAGTATAGAAAATGCACGTTACCTTTATACAACATGGACGACACAGTGGCACAGTGGTCAGCACTGCTACCTCACAGTACCAGAGACCTGGGTTCGATTTCTGGCTTGGGTCAGTGTCTGCGTGGAGTCTGCACATTTTCCCTGTGTCTGCGTGGGTATTTTCTGTGTGTGCCCCAGTTTCCTCTCACAGTCTGTAAGACGTGCATGTTAGGTCGATTGGCTATGCTAACTTTTCTCTGTGTACCCAGACAGATGCTGGAGTGTGGTGACTTGGGGATTTTCACAATGTCTTCATTATAATATATATGTAAGCCTACTTGTGACACTAATAAATAAATTTGAAAATAGCGGTTTACCATGGCCACATACTTTACTTATTCAACCCTTCACTTCAGCAGCAATTAAAGAAGCTGATGTTTATTTCTTTCCTTACTTCATCATAATAACACTTTTTTATGTGAGAGTCTGTATTATTACTCCATCAGTTCTTCTCTTTTCTATAATGTGTGTGCTTCAAGTAGGAATCACTGGATATTATTAAGCAGCAAGAATGATGGGTTGTTCCAAGACCAGAGCCTTTTAAGAAAATCCATACAACAACAGTGACACTATTTATTTAAGTAAAAGTGGATTATTTTTCTGCTATATGACAATTCTGTCCAAACATTAGAGTTGAGTGAAGCTCAGCTGAGATAAACCAATTGTTTTGTTCAAACCTAAACCACATCTACTGATTCTGATGAAGAAAGCAAGATAAATTTTCCCCTTTAGTGAAGTGACAAAGGTTAAATGAACTTTGAAATCAAGTCCTTGAAATTGCACAAACACATTCAGAGTGATGAAAGTGAAATGGGCAGAGTTCCTGGGGGAATCCCAGGAATACTCAAGAAATCCCCAAGATCAGCTGGGTGGGTGGAATTTGTGAGGTGGGCTATGTTTAGTTTAAACCTGATGAGTGGATTCCATGCCACATTCAAAAATCTCCCCTTCAACACTACTTGAAAGCTTATCTTCCTGCTCTCTGAACTTCACCTGAACTCTACTGATCCTACCCAATCAACTGTACCTGAATCCTATCCTTCCCATCTCCCCAACTCCACCTGAATTTTATCCTCCCCATCCTCCAACTCCACCTTAATCATATTCTCCCCACTTCCTTGGATGATTAGTATTTCTGGGCTCAAGTCTCTTAAAAAAGAACAACTTCTGCCATATTAAAAACTAATTAACGGGTTAATTTTAGACTTGCCATGCCAGATGTAAATAGAATGGTAGCTGGACAGAAATTGTGGGGACCTTACCAGAATTCCAATTTTTTGGAGGGACCTTAATTTTGGAGGCCAGCACGCCAGCTTTAAAACATTGCAAGAGGGTCAACAAGCCATTTTCACATTAATCAACCTCTTCACCACGGAGTCATCAACTCACCTGCAAGTTAAGGCCACTACAAGTCAGGAGTCAGCCATTTACAATGCAATTTAAAGGGATCCTTAGCTGCAAGTAGGGAAAGCTGGAAGCAGGTATGGCACTCATTTTCATGATTCCTTTGGGAGCTTTGAGCTTTAAATGGTTCCTTAAGACCAACTCTTTGCTCCAGGGCATGCTCATTAAATTTCCTTGATGCTGAAATATGCTGCTGCAGTTCACCCCCAATGTTTCCAACTCTCCCATTTAACGGGCTGCTACAGACTTATGATGAGCAGCTGCCCTGCCAGATTTCCAACCCACCCAAATGGTGAGCTGCCAATAAGTAGTGCTATTAGCACTGGCACCTCGGTACTCAGTGCAACTGAGCCCAATCATGTAAGTTAATTGGGTGTCCTACTGATAAGACCCTCAGCAGGTAGAGTGGTCACCTTGCCCTCCTGATGTATGCCCAATGTCAGTATCGACCCCACTGACTCTGTCAATCAAATTTACATTTAACCTGATTTCTATCTCAAATGAGCACTCAGCTTCATGGAGCGAAATATGTCAAAGTCTATTAACATAGATAGTTATATGCATGGACCTCTTGTCTATTATGAAAATCAGTATAGATGGATCTCTTATCTGTATTCACCAGTAGCCTAGCGAGATTAACTGCCCATAACGCACACAAGTGTCAAGCAAATTGTTGTTATCAGGGCATTCACACAGGGCTGTCTGTCTTAACTAGTTAATGTTTATCCCCCGCACAAAGCAAAGGATCAGTTTTCGTACCTGCATTGTGAAACTGCCTAACTATATAGACTACTTGAAGTCAATCTCAGAAGCTGTTTCTGATAAGTAGTTTTATTACTTTACTGATTGTTGCAAACATTTGGCATCAAATAATGAACCTTAAAAGTAAATCTCTGGCTTATGAGTCAAGAGAGAAGAAATAAGAGAGGTTATTGTTTAATAATGTAAATATTGGGATTGGGCTGTTATTAGTCATACTGTGAATCGTCGTGCTGTTTGCTTTGTTGTAATTCCAAACTCTCAGGCAATGTTCCTCACTGTCTTCTTTAGTAAATCCACTAGGCTTTGGAATAGGCCTTTGTGGAGCCCAATACATCCTTTAAGACGGAAGAAATCCTATGTGGATTCAGACACCAGTTCTGGGTCCATTCCTTTCTCAGAAGTTGCCTTCTCCCTGTGCCCTGTGAATAAGGACTCTTGGGAGTTGGTCTTCAAATGTGTTGAGATGCTGTTGAGAATGGCATTTCAGCTTTATTTCCTTGAAGTACTGTTGGTAATTTCTGCAAACTGTAGGTACTTGGATGCAACCTTGATAGGATACAATTCTGAGTGGACCTCAGTGGAATTTAAAAATGCAGCCTTTCAACCACAAGCCTATATTAATTAAATTACATTCCTTATCTAGGTTAGCAGATTGGGAGAGCTTCAAACAATCCACACAGGATATCTAAACTTAAATACTGTTGAAAGGAGACAAGTTGCTGAAACTTTTTGTCTTGCATTCATCAGGGAAATGCAAGAATACTAATTTTACAGCAATGTTACGGTGCCGGGTAGGCAGGCTGTACATCCCAATGATTGGCTGATTGAATCAGACAGCTTTGGGGTGGCACAGTGGCTCAGTAGTTAGCACTGCTGCCTCATAGTGTCAGGGACCTGGGTTCAATTCTCAGCTTAGTCACTGTCTGTGTGGAGTTTGCATTTCTCCCTGTATCTGCATGGGTTTCCTCCGGGTGCTTGGGTTTCCTCCCATACTCAGAAAGATGTGCTGGTTAGGTACATTGACCCTAACAGGCGCTGGAGTGTGGCAACTAGGGGAATTTCACAGTAACTTCATTGCAGTGTTAATGTAAGCCTTACTTGTGAGTAATAAATAAATTTTAACTTCAAAAAAAGCTTGTTCCGTTGGTTGCAGCAGAGGGCAGATCATACTCATCCAGCCTGTGCTTGTAAAACCCAAAACGAAACATCTGCTGTAGTTACCATTCCACAATTGGGCAGCACTTGGTGAACAATTCTGAGTGTGCTCATAGTTACGTTAAGAACCAATTTAAGATAATCAGTCAAATTTGTAGTGTGGCTCATTTCTGTTCGATAGTAGGGACATACATTCAGATGCAAGAACCCAGTCTCTGCAACCAAAAGGAAAATGTTCAAGCCTTGCACCTTTTTTGAATTTCCCAGGAGCTTGGGGAACCTATAGTTCCCCGGTGCTTTATCTATGACTACGCCTCAGTCAATTGGAGTCGACTTGCCAGTCAACTTTGATCATTTGAAATTTGGCATTCTTGTGATTGTCCTGATTTGTGCAAGATGAAGAGCTACATCAAAATGTCCCTCTTTTCAGCAATACCTAAACTGCACAAAGAACATTAGTTTGTCCCAGAGAGAGAGAGAAAGTAAGCGCGCGTGTGTGTGTGCGTGCGCGCTTGCGTGTGTGTGTGTGCATGCGTGTATGTGTGCGTGCGCGTGCATGTACTTGTGTGTGTGTGTGTGTGTGTGTGCATGTATGTGTGCACATGTGCGTGCGTGTGTGTGTATGATTAATAATGTCAAGTGGGTCAGACATTTAGCAGGAAATCTTCGATGTAAGTCAACAACCCACTTACAGAGTTTAGCTTCAATTCGTTCTTGAATTTATTCCATTTTCAAAAATGAGAACTATATAAAAGCAAGCAAGAATATTTATTACTCCTCAGGGAACCAATTTGAGGAGAAAAGTTGATTCTTCTCACAAAAGGACAAAAATACTCTTTCATAGCAAGAAAAGATAGTATTGCGAGGCACTGAATATTTAACAAACAGAGGCACTTATAGTGTTCTCCCGTGGTATATAAATGCCTGACTGTATTTTGTTTCGGCAACACTCATTGTAATTGGAAGCCTGAGCTTTGTGCTTTGTACTGCGTTACATTCTCTAATAGAGAAAAAAACACAACTGAAAGCGTCTGCTGAATGAAACAGTATCCAGCATGTCTCACAGCATGCAAGCAGAGAAATAACAAATACTATAAGTGGTACCACTTTGTGCCAGGACCTGGGTACAACAAGGGCTAAGCTTCTGTTTTATTTTACAGTGGTTACTGGTTCAGCTTGGGTCCCAGCCTCTCTCCTCTATGTCTCTTTCTGTCTCTCACTGCCACAATAAAAATCAGCTGGTCCACATTCTGTACCAGTAAAAACCTTCCACTTAACAAAAGGAGCGGTATAATCCTCATGCTGTTGATGGGAGCAAATTTAATGTACTACTTAGTGCCTTGATAACTTAGCACCACATTGAGACATAAGACAGAGTTTAACATTTGGATACAAGTACACATTTTGGCTTTCACGCCACATTATGCTATTATATTCTTAGGACAGAATTTTATTTTATTGGCTACAGGAGCAGTTAAAGGAATGCTTCATGCTGTTATTTCATATGCAAGGACAGTGTCATGAAAGACTGGAGTATGCTACTTATTTACTTTTTTGCATCTTTATCCCTGGAGAGTCTCCGTTGGAATTTACTGTAATAATTCTGCAATCAATGTTCCAAAAGAGGAGGTCCCCTCACAAGAGAGCAGGTTGGCAGGTATTATCAGGGGTATATTGAAGTGTGACATCATAGAATTAGCCCTTTTATTCTCAATTCCTCCATTTGAATGCTGGTTACAAGGCTAATGTCCAAAAGCATTTTTCTTTCCCATTGGAGAGAGGGGGCAAAGGCCTGTGCAGTCAGCCAACACTTTCCAATAGCTGAAATCGTGTCTATGATTTTATGGAATCGATCTTCCACCATCGTAATCAATATTTTTCAATAAAACTTTAGAAAGGAATTACATTTTTTGTTTAAAAACACTGTTTATTGCTCAGACCACACAAAAAAACTGTATGATAAAATAAGTAACATCTAAACAGGCTTGAGATTGAAAGAAAACAGGGAGTTATAGTGTAGTAACACTAACATGTTACAAAGCTGACACCTTTGTTTATATATTCTTAGATTAATGTTTCATAGTAACAACATACTCGTGCTATATTTAAAAGAGGTACTGCACTCCTGAATACTTCAGCATACAAATAATTGAATAAAACATTGTTGCAGAACAACACAAGCAGATTGAAAAAAGTGTAATTATTGACAACCCACCGGGCTCTTTCCTATTGTTTAAAATACAATACTAACATTTGTAACAATTATGTGTTAACAAGACGGAAAAGCATGCATTTTTTGGTATATCAAACAATGAGATATGTGGCCACTTGAAAAGTCTGAGTGGATTGAATTTAAATGCCCTTGCATGCACATTCTCATTTTTATTTCTTGGATCAATTCTGACTTCCGATGACACGTACTGGCTGCATCAGGCAAGTGCAGTTTCAGGATTTTTTTAAAGCACAGGTGTTGCAACCTCCTCCACCTCAAAAGTAATCCTGTGCCGTTGAAAGTTGGCTTTAAATTCCCTGGCTGTGTGCTCACAAAATCATAGAATCCCTACAGTGCAGAAGAAGGCCATTTGGCCCATCGAGTTTAAATGAACCACAATCCCCCCCAGGCCCTATTCCCATAACCTCATGCATTTACCCTAGCTAGGCCCCCCTGACAATAAGGGGTAATTTAGCATGACCAATCCACCTAACCTGCACATCTTTGGACTGTTGGAGGAAACCGGAACACCTGAAGGAAACCCACGCAATTGTGGGGAGAATGTGCAAGACAGTGACCCAAGCTGGGAATCGAACCTGAGTCCCTGGCACTATGCGGCAGCAACACTAACCACTGTGCTGCCCCATCTCAAGCTGCCTTAAAGTGTTCACTGTGGAACATCATGAATGGAAAAGTGACAGCACAGTGGAAAATTGACTTTTTCCTTTTAAAAAAATGTCAACAAGAATTTTAGTAATAAATTGATGGTTTTAATACTTTGCTTTGTTACATTAAGTTTTGACTAACAGGTCTAAGATGAAAGATTGTGGTGGCACAGTGGTTAGCACTGCTGCCTCACAGCACCAGGGACCCTGGTTCAATTCCAGCCTCGGGTCACTGTCTGTGCAGAGTCTGCACGTTCTCTCTGTGTCTGCGAAGGTTTCCTCTGGGTGTTCCAGTTTCCTCCCATAGTCCAAGGATGTGCGGGTAAGGTTGCTTGGCCATGCTAAATTGCTCCTTAGTGTTAAGGGGACTAGCAGGGTAAATGTGTGAGGTTAAGGGGTTAGAGTCTGGGTGGGCTCAATGGGCTGAATAGCATCCTTCTGCACTGTGAAATAAGGATTCTATGAAATAAGAATGTAATGAGCAGTGTCACTAGATCAACTGGATCACCAATGTGGTGTGCCACACAATGTCAGGAGACAAGGCCACCCCGATGGTTCTCAGGAGGAACATAAGAAATTTGCGAAGGAGCAGACCGTATATCCCCTTGCTGCACCTCCTCCTCCACTCAGTATAACAATGGCCATTCTTCTGCCCCGTCTCCACTTTCCTGCTCCCTCCCCATATCCTTTGTTTCCCTGAGAGATCAAAATCTATCTACTTATCAGTCTTGAATATTCTCAGTTGCTGAAGTGCCAGCTCAGCAACACAACTCAGATAGCCAGGAGGTGAAAGATAGCAGAGCCAAATCTTTATACATTCACAACCTTGTATTTAACAAGACACAAAAATACATATTGTGCACCTCCAATCCAACCACTACAGTCAACCTGCTCCTGCATTTAAACAGGTGAATTCCCAGTTTATATTGCCACCTGAATATAATTAAACACTCAATTAATATACAACTAACAGTAGAGGATATGGAATGGAGATCATGAAGCTCGTTGGGATATCCTGGGGATGTGAAAGTTGTTGCATACATGGAATTTCTTTCTTTTCCCAAGGGAAGGTGGGAAGGTGGGGGAATCTCTTTAAAGTAGCATTGGCAATGATCTGGAAATGAGTTGCAGACCTGAACCACCTCCCCCTCTGCCCCCACCCCCACCTCAGCCAGTGATGCTCCCTGATGCAGGAAAAGGAAAGGAACAAAAGTAACTCAAAAAAATGAGTATCACAAGCTGAACAGAAAAAAAATGGTTTCCATCCTTCCACATTCTCTCAACAAAGAACTGAAGTGGGTGACAACAGCCCCTTCCACCTGTTACAATCAAGTTATGTTTCATAGTGAAACACTACTGCAGAATAAGACCAGTAGAACGGTGTTAGGTGTTCATTATTTATTTAAAGACCCTACAATAAGGCGTCAATATTCTTGTGCATGAAACCAATCACAAAATGTTCCTCATTGCGTGGACTGAAAAAAAACTATGGATTGTGTACCTAAGCTCTGTACCTAAGAGATACAGGCTAGTTATATGAATATGTTTTAATGTTACTCCAGAACATGATGTACTGGCACTCAAGAGAGCGTTTACATCAATTTGTATTTTGAAACTGAACAATACGACTGTATTATTCCATTGTGTAATTATTCCAAGATTCTATCCTTAATTGCAAATGTTAAGTCTGGTTTACTTGATGCTGATCCAGCAAATAAATGAGTTGTATCTGGAAAGTTAGTAACTACGGGCATGTAAAAACTAGGAGCCATTTGATACATTTTGAGCTGACATTCTGGGTTTGATCATCAATTTATACTGGATTGTGATTCTGACATTTGACCTCTATTCCTGTTAGAGAGGAGAAACTTGGGTCAATTTCCCATTCCCCTGCTGGTAGTTCACATAGATCGAAGCAAGATTGGGGTGGGCTGTGATGCCGCAAGTGGTTGACAGTTACTCATCAAGGCACCATCATTGTGAATAACGGACTCTTGGCATTGGAGAAAAGCCAATGTTTGTGGAAACATACTTTTCGAGATGTCAGCAGTTTGAGAAGAGGCTGGAAAGTTGGTGGAGAAAAGGTTCCACCCACTCGCATTGCAGTATATCAAATCAACAGATTTTAGTCCCAATTACAATATTTTTAAGTGAGTGTTTATCCCCTAGTTTTTACAGCCCTGTAATAGTACACAAAGGAAGTGTGATAAATAAAGACTATTAGGTGGATTAGAAGTTACAAGGTATTAAAACAGTCTAAGGTTTCAAATGACAAAAGCCATATGTAAATCTTGGTGGTATTTTTTCCCAAGTGACATCAGAATCTTGGAAATGCAGTACTGCCTTTAATTACACATGAACATACAAGTACTTTAATATTAAATAAACAATTCTCATTTTTAACCAATGTCCCAATGACTCGCCAGTATTTTTGTCCAGTACTTTTTGAATAAAACCATGAAAGACATAAAATATGCACTCACAGATAAGTGAATGCTCCTGCAACTATACAATTTGAAAAAATGTATTGCATGGGTAATTTTTGCAGAGAAATACTCGCACATTTATATTAAAACAAATGTCAGGGCATGTCTTTTTGACAGGAAGAAAATGTAATCTCCACAGGATACCTCTTTTTTGCTGCCTTTTTGTAGTGGAAAAACATCTACCACATGTTTTATGTTCAAAGGGGGGAAAAATCTGAAAACACCATCACTTTCTCTGACCCTTGTCCTCCATCCCATAAGCCCTCACTGTGGAGCGCCAAGTCTTTTAATCAATCTCAGCCTAGAATGATAAGTGTCTCTTATCTCCATTGTCATTGTAATAGCTTCCAACATTTTAAGATTGAAATACGAAGCCAGGCAAACCTCAGTTATCAGCAGATGGGACCACTGCACATCAAACAGCACTGGCAATAAAGTCAAGTATAAATTGCTCTGAGACTTGGGTCTCTCGCTACATTGGCAACCTGAAAATCCTATCTCCTTTCCTGCTTCTGATTTTCTCCGCTGCTCATGCTGTCGACCTGGGGCTCAGTGCTCCTGTAAGTGCCCCTAATAACTTTGCTGCCCGTGTATTCTGGTTCTATTTACAAACCTGGGGGCATCTTGTGTAATGCCTGGGGGACATGTTCATCCCTCCTGTATCTCTGCAAAGAGGAAAAAGAGAAAGACACCCTTGCTGAAATCTGTCAGCGGGTAGTTTTATTAATTTTTATTTCCTTTTGACTTTGACAGCTGTTCTGTTAACATCCTGGCAAGTGAGAATTGTGTCACTGCAGCAGGGAGCTTAGGCTTGAAATGGTAAAAGAGGGGAAGGTGATAACACTGTCAACAGTTAAAAGCCCTACAGCAGCTGAAAAGCAAAACAATACTGTTGGTCTTGTGCAGGGGGTGGATGGGGGAAGAGAGAGAAATCTTACCGACAAAGGATAGGCAGGGGAAAGGCCCCAATCTCAGAAGAAGAACAAAGAACAGTATAGCACAGGAACAAGCCCTTCGGCCCTCCAAGCCTGCACCAATCACGTTTTCCTATTTAGACCAACTGCTTATATCCCTCTATTCTCTGTCTGTTCATGTGTCAACCAGACGAGTCTTAAGTGTCATTAATGTATCTGCCTCAACCACCTCACTTGGCAGTGCATTCCAGGCCTCCACCACCCTCTATGTAAAAAAAATTTCACGCGCACATCTCCACTGAACATTTCCCCCCTTATCTTGAACTTGTACCCCTTGTAATTGTCATTTCTGCCCTGGGAAAAAGCTTCCAACTGTTCACCCTATCCATACCCCTCATCATTTTATAAACTTCCAGCAGGTCGCCCCTCAGCCCCTGTCTTTCCAGGGAGAACAATCCCAGTTTATTCAATTCCTCCTCATAGCAAATCCCTTCCATACCAGGTGACATCCTGGAAAACCTTTCGGATCTCTCTCCAAAACCTCCATGTCTTTCAGAATTGGACACAGCATTCCAAAGGTGGCCTAATCAAAGTTTAAAGAATAATTTTTTTAATAACGCAAACATTCCTTCATCCAGCCATGTCCTGATGTTCAGAGGAAAGAGAAGGTACATGAGATGGTCCTAACATTTGTAGCATTAAGGAGGTGTGAGTAATTTGCTTGGCTTTGAACAAAAGTGAAGACAGATGCTAAAGACTCAAAAAACAGAAAATGCTGGGAAATCTCAGCAGGTCTGACAGCATCTGTGGAGAGAGAATGGAGTCCATGGGTGGGACTCTCCGCTCTTGTTCGCTCTCACCCCTGCTGCCAGTGAGAATGGAGAATTTGGCGCTCAGCCAAAATTCCATTCACTGTACCGGAGAATCCTGCTGCAGGAGAGGTTGGAGGATTCCGGTGAATATTTCAAACCTGGGATGAAACTTTGTGCTCTGTTCTCTCTCCACAGGTGCTATCAGACCTGCAGAGATTGTTCAACATTTTCTGTTTTTGTTTCAAATTCCAGCATCTGCAGTAATTTGCTTTTATCTTGGTGTTTAACATAGGTGCGAAGGATTTTCTTCCTGGTGTATTTAATTCACATTTCTAAATGCAGGGGTGGATGTACAATGAAACGCATTATGCCAAGGCATAGGGCCTCAAATGATGGAGATGGGATTGGGTTGAGGGTGGGGAGAGGGCATCCTGGCACACTGAGCAGTGAAGTTACTCTTCGGTCATGGGATTATGTTCGCTGCTGATCTCCCCAGCCCCTCCCCATAGCACCTTCCCTTGCAATCGCAGAAGGTGTAACACCTGCCTTTTACCTCCTCCCTCCTCACCATTCAAAAGTCCGAAACACTCCTTTCAGGCTAAGCAGTGTTTCAGTTGCGCTTCCTTCAATTTGGTCTATTGTATTTGCTGCTCCCAATGAACTCTCCTCGTCACTGGGGAGACTAAACACAGGCTGGGTGACCACTTTGAGGAACACTTTTGCTCAGTCCACAAGAAAGACCCCAATCTTCCCGTTGCTTGCCATTCTAACTCAGCACCTTGTTCTCATGCCCACATGTCTGTCCTTGACCTGCTGCAGTGTTCCATTGAAGCCCTGCGCAAGCTGGAGGAGCAGCAGCTCGTCTTCCGGTTGGACATACTGCCCTTGGGACTGAAAGTTGAGTTTGGTAACTTGAGATTTTGACCTTCCTCCCCCATCTTAAAACCCCCCTTTCTTTTTTTAAAAATATTCCATTCATGTATTGCCTCAATGCAAAATACTCCCTTTCCGCCCACTCTACTTTTTGTTGCAGTTTCAACAGCTCTAACACATTCTTCCTCCTTTCAGTTCTGACAAAGAGTCTAAGGACTCGAAGTGTTAACACAGTTTCTGTCCTGGTAGATGCTGCCAGACCTCCTGAGTTTTTCAGAGTCCTCTGTTTTTGTTTCCGATTCCAGCATCTGCAATATTTTGCTTATTTAAGTAGTTAAACTGCCCCCTGCTGCCTGGGGAGACCTGGAGGACCTTTTGAGATCCTGAACAAGTAATATCATTTTCCAACTGGTGAGCAAATGGGCAGCCTTGTCCTGCCTCCAGTAAAATTCTCTTGCAGCTCGGCCAACGTTGTCTACCTGATACGCTGCAGGAAAGGAAGTCCCGAGGTATGGTACATTGGGAAGACCATTCAGGTGCTACAACAATGGATGAATGAACACTACATGACAATCACCAGGCAGGAGTGTTCTCTTCCTGTTGGAGAACACTTCAGCGATCACAGGCATTCAGCCTCTGATCTTCGGGTAAGCGTCATCCAAGGCAGCCTTCACAACACATGACAATGCAGAGTTGCTGAGCAGAAACTGATAGCCAAGTTCCGCACACATAAGGACGGCCTCAACTGGGATCTTGGGTTCATGTCACACTATCTTTAACCCCCACGACTTGCCTAGGCTTGCAAAATCTCACTAACTGTCCTGGCTGGAGACAATACACATCTCTTTAATCTGTGCTTAACCTTCTCTCCACTCACATTGTCTGTATCTTTAAGACTTGGTTATCTGTAAAGACTCGCATTCCAACCATTATTTTGTAAATTGAGTTTGTGTCTTTATATGCCCTGTTTGTGAACAGAACTCCCAATTAGCTGACAAAGGAGCAGCATTCCGAAAGCTAGTGGCTTTTGCTACCAAATAAACCTGTTGGACTTTAACCTGGTGTTGTGAGACTTCTTACTCCAGTAAAATAGCCCAGCGTGAAGTGGAACTGGGGGATATGCTTGCAGGCTGGCAAGGCTATATTTAACACTGATCCATCTCCAATCCCAGCCTAACTGTAGTGGGAGCTAAAAATCAAGCCCTCAGTTTCTATCTACCCTGTACTGTCTCTCTGTTATTTTAAGCACATATCAAATCACCTTTTTTATTTCCTGTTTTAACTAAAACAACCACAACTTTTCAGTTTCTTCTGTTATTTTATTTCCTTATGCTAGGCAGCAGCTGAGTAAATCTGCACCATACTCTTGCCTCAATATCCTTCCTATGATGTGGAACCCAAAACTGTACACTGTGGACTTAAAAAGTTAAATATACATTCACCATTACATCTTCACTCTTACATTTTATATTTCTTGCCATAAATCCAGTATTCCATTAGCTTTCTTATCCTCTTGAGATGTAGCAATTAATGTCTTGAGAATTTAATCCTTCTGCTCTACCATATGATCCAGCCTTCTCTTATTCTTTGGGCTGCGTTTTACAGCGGCTCTGCGAGGAGGGTGTGGTGCATTGCTCTCCTCCCCTACCACCTGTTAAAAGTTTGGTTGTGGACTGATCAACATTAAAGAAAGGCTTCCCCACAGTGATAACATGCCACGGGCAGTTTAAACAAGCAGAGAGTGGGGCCTCCATCTCCCGGTGGGAAATGTATGAGCACAAGGTACCCCTCTCCAATCTATGTACTTCCTGCTTCCTTCCCAAGTTTTAACCTCATGTGAAAAAACAGATTCTTGACTCTCGCCCACCTGCAAATGCCAACGGCATTGTGCATGGGCAGCATAATATCCAGGTCAGTTGATTTTTAACAAGTGGCACGGTGGCACAGTAGTTAGCACTGCTGCCTCACAGTGCCAGTGACTCGGATTCGATTCCCAGTTTGATCACTGTTTGTGTGGAATCTGCATGTTCTCCCTGTGTCTGTTTCCTCCCACAGTCCAAATGATGTGCTGGTTAGGTACATCGGCCACATTAAATCCTCTCTCAGTGTACCGGAACAGGCACCGGAGTGTGGCGACGAGGGGAATGTCACAGCAACTTCATTGCAGTGTTAATGTAAGTCTACATGTGACACTAATAAATGAAACAAAATAAGCTGAACATTAATTTTTTTTTAAATATTGGGTGGGTTACTGATTTTGCCACTTGCCTGGGAAGCCAGTGTGTTAACATTGGCTTCATGACTCATGTTAGCATGCTAGATTTTACGCATGCAAGGGATTGCAGCAGTCCAAATTTGTGGCATAAAATCTGGTCTAATACTAATAATTATTATTATTTTTCAGTAAAATGTTCCAGTCCTCATTTACTGACATCAGATTCCACCTGTCATGTTTTTGCCCCTTTCATCATTTTACCAATATCCTCTTATTGGTTTTCAGAATGAATTGCGACATTTCTTTTTTAAGATGTTGTTTTCAAATTTGAGCACTCCTTCCTCTTTATATCCAAAATACTGTTGTACGCAACGAATACAATGCAAATCTGACACAAACATGAACATTTTGAAACCTGAAATATTTATTGCTAGGAACAACACAAATGCATTGACGAGAATCAGACGTGATCAGAAATTGACGAACAAGGCATGCACTTTGCACATTGTTACAGCTTCCTTATGTTATCCGTCAGCCTGATCAGTTAGCTGCTAGTTCGAAATCACGGGCCCATCCCATACATTTACCTAACACTAATGAGACTTATTGATTGGAAGTATGGGATTTGTAAAGGTTACAGGGTTAAAGTACATAAAACTGTCATTTCTGTTGCAGCAGTTTTTCGCAATATCAGTTTTGATTGGTCAGTAGGGAGAGATTAAAGTCTTCCATGTATGAGGACATGGGGCAAGACACAGACTGATTTAGATGGTCGATAGGCTACCTGCCCTACTAGAGCACTGTTATGTTGCAAGCGTGGTTTCTGCAGCAGGAGACATGAAATTAAATGTTGTCAATGGACTGGATTAAATCAGGATTGAACCTGAATATCTCTGGATTTTGAATAATTATTTTAATTTCTCAGCATTGCAAATGCACCTTATTTGAGCAACTCAGGCCAATCGTGCCAGAAAATGTGTTGATGTGATGGTGTCATCAGGTCATTGGCTCATCTCTCCTGGAAAGACACTGGTTAATGACTGCAAAGTGCTCAGATAGTTTGAAGGAAGGATCACTGACAGGGTTCCGACCAATTTTGGTATATGATGCCAGAGTATTAAGGCTGGAAAGTTGTCCATGACCAAAATTTCAATTCTTCTGGTCCAAAATTAAAATAAAATGATGCCCCGTGTTTAGGAATTTGACCCCAAATCAGGATTTCAGACATTTTGTTTGATTCTCCCAAGTGGATGTGATTTGTGTCACACTTTGAAGTTTAACTGTTTAATTACAGAATGGACACACATAAAGCTGTCTAATGATTATGGTGTCAGCCAACACTGACAAAGAACGGAGCGTTTTAACAATAAAACTACCCAAAATACTACATTTGCATGTAACCTTAAGACTATTCTCTCATCCTAAAATATTCAACCCAAAACAATTTTGAAACTCTTTTCTCTATCAACCAGT
The DNA here is from genome assembly GCF_965287045.1 of Carcharhinus amblyrhynchos. Taxonomy (NCBI): domain Eukaryota; kingdom Metazoa; phylum Chordata; class Chondrichthyes; order Carcharhiniformes; family Carcharhinidae; genus Carcharhinus; species Carcharhinus amblyrhynchos. The sequence goes on along the minus strand of NC_137332.1, from coordinate 31,546,697 downwards.
GACTAAACAGCAAAGATCAGAAAGGTGTCAGATTTGATCACTAATCTACATTATTTTGCCCATAATTACTGACTGGACACTACTAGATGTAATTACAGTGTTCCCTGTTGAAATTGCCTGTGTGGGGACATGAGAATCATAGAATTCCTACAGTGCAGAAGGAGGCCATTCAGCCCATTCCATCTGCACCGATCACAATCCCACCCAGGCCCTTTTAGATACAAATAGCGTATATTCCATGGTTGAATATCTACCATCACTTGGTGTCAGGGCACAATTCTAAACAAGATGACGACAAGTGTTCATTTGTTTATTTTTTCTTATTTGTAAAAGCCAGAAATCAAATGCTGAAAGAGATTTGAAAAATATTTTATGAAAAATCAGTGATTCTTATATTTCCAATTGATTGCGGTACTTGGTCCTGAATGTTGATAAATCACTGACGAACACATTCTGATTACTGAGACATATAGTTGTGAGGCTTTCAAGCTTTTTACAGATCCTTAATTCCAAATTATAGAAACGTTCTGAAGCCCAGAGTTGTCTTGTTTCCGTAGCTGTGGAGGCTCTTCCATCACTGTCTCACATATATGGACAGGATCCATGAAAAAAGATATAATTTATCTTTCATTATGTATTCTCCCATCTCTTTAAATGTTTTCATTCGCTGTCTCTTTGTGCCTCTATATTATGTTGACAGTACTAAGGATGGGAATATTCCTCTTTTGTTTCTTCCAGCTTGAAATATGTGCATTCCTCCTCCCCAAATCTTCAGTGCCGAAATCAAAATTCATTGCTTGATCTACTCCTCACACTTGCCTTAAAATGGGAGAACGACTTCCCTCCCCGGATTTTTCTCTCCTCAGATCTTCTGCGGGCTACAAAATCTAAGCATCGAATTACTTAATCTATCTTTCTGATTTTCCTTCTCGTTTTCACTGACGGTATTGTCACTCTTCACCTTGATTTCTCAATAATAAAGAAAATATGTTCCCAGGTCCAAGATAGAAGCTAAGCGCTATGATAGTTATTTTATGTAAATAAAGAGAGATGACTGCAGGCACAGATAATCCAATTATTACAGTTTAATTATGGTAATTTACACAGGTGACAGGAACAAATAATGCAGAACGCAACACTGAAGCATCTAGCTCTAAATTAGCAGACATTATGATAGTTTAATTGTTTATCACCCAAACTAATTTGTATTATGGTGTTTTTTGAAAGAAAGTTATTAAACATGTCCAGTTGTTTTCATTCATTAATAATTCATTTTATTTTCTCACATTTTCTTCCACTCACATCCTCTCCTCAAAATCTTTTTGATTTTGATTTATATTGTCACTTTTTTTATTATTGCCACATGTATTGCTATGAAAAGTGTTGTGTGCTGTACAGACAAAGCATACCGTACATAGAGAAGGAAAGGAGAGGGTGCAGAATGTGGTGTTACAGTCATAGCTAGGCTGTAGAGAAAGATCAACTTAATACGGGGTAGGTCCATTCAAATGTCTGATGGCAGCAGGGAAGAAGCTGTTCTTGAGTTGGTTGGTATCTTTTGTATCTTTTTCCCAACGGAAGAAGGTGGAAGATAGTATGTCTGGGGTGCATTGGATACTTGATTATGCTGGCTGCTTTTCCAAAGCAATGGGAAGTGTAGACAGAGTGGATGGATGGAAAATCCTGTATCTTTGTGCAGGTATTCTGACACCCATCCTGAATGCCCAGTGGTTATGCAACAAAGTGATCACTGTTTAGATGTGATCATTGATTGTGACTATTTTTGGACTTTTTAACCACATGATGCAGTACTGGTGATCCTGACCTATCCTTCACACATTGTTTCCCTCTGTGTGCATACTAGAAATATGGAACCCTAGGCATTTTCCTCTCTCCAACAGAAAGGTGAGATTGGCAAATTCAACACAGACCAGGGATCAACATTTTTCCCTCTTCAGTCATTTTTCCAACCACTGTCCACCCATCCCCTATTTTTGGTTGGCTTGCACTACGCGCAACTCAAGCAGTAAGAAAGCAAAGCGTTGTGGATACTGTAAGTGTGAAACAAAGACAGAAAACTCTGAAAGTACGCAGCAGGTCAATCAGCATCTATGAAAAGAACAGACAAGTTATCTTTTCTGGTGTGTCCCATTAGCTAACTTGTTTGTTCATCGCACAGAAACTGTCCAACCAACTAAGAATTTATGTATTTGTTTCATTAACTCCATTGTTGGCAGATTAAGTTAGTGGAAAGTATTGATTCAGACAATATTTGAATCCTCTTTAATGCTAAAGGATGTCACAAATCGTTATTATTGTCCTATGGGGGATTGTGCACTTGGTTTTGACTTAGGCCATGCAGTTCAGTTTTATATTTTTAAAAATGTATTTCGCTCCACTCACTTAGATCTCCTTCAGAGTGCTCACCATTCCCCAAGTAGTGCTTGGGTCTTCAGCTTGCACTGAGGCTTTTTGTAAGCCATTGTAATAAATGTGAGTTAGCAGCCGCTGGGCAAAAAGTGCTTAACAACTCCCCACATTGATACAATACAGAACAGATTGTGCAATGGAACCAGCTCTGGTCTGCCATAGTATCATTAAATGATTACAGCACAGGACGAGGACATTTGCCCCATCGTGCCCATGCCAGGTCTCTGCGTTAGTTCCACTCCCCCATTCTTTGTTCATTGTCCTGCAAATATTTTCGCTGGTTCTTGTCCAGTTCCCTTTTGAAAGCCTTGATTGAATCGGTCTCCACCAGACTTGCCACCAAAGAGTGCATTTCAAATCCTAACCACTCACTGTTTATTTATTTTTCCTCATGTTGCCTTTGGTCCTATTTCCAATCAACTTAAACTGGCATCCTCTGGTTCTCGACTTTTCTATCAAATGAAGTCCCTCTTCATCTACCATGCCCAGACCCCTCATGATTTTGAGTCTCATTATCAAGTCTCCTCTCAACCTTCTCTTTAAGGAGAACAACTCAACTTGTGCAGTCCATCCATGTGAATAAAGTCCTGAATCACTGAATCATTCTGATAAATCTTTTCAGCACCCTTTCTAAAGTCTTGATGTTCTTCTGAGATTGTGATGCCCAGAGCTGGGTGCAATAGTCCAAGGCCAAACCAGTGCTTAATAAAGGTTCATCATTACTTCCTTGCTTTCGTACTCTTTGTCCATATTTATAAAATCCAGGACCATTTAGGCCTTTTTAGTTATTTTTTTCATTCTGTCCTGCCATCTTCGATGACTTGTGCACACATATCTCCAGGTCTCCTCTACTTTGTGTTGGTGTTCCTAATTCTTCTTAACAAAATGTATTACTTCAAACATGTCAGCATTAAATTTCATCTGCTATGCGTCCATCTGTTCCACCAGCTAGTCTATGTTCTCTTGAAGTCTCTCACTATCCTCCTCATAGTTCATTATGCCCAAGGTTGCCCTACCTTTTCCCCTTGTAGCAATGTGTCTTGACTGTACATCGATAAATTTTTGAACAGTAAAGGAATTAAGGGTTATGGTGAGCGGGCAGGTAAGTGGAGCTGAGTCCACAAAAAGATCAGCCATGATCTTATTGAATGGTGGAGCAGGCTTGAGGGTCCAGATGGCCTACTCCTGCTCCTAGTTCTTATGTTCTTATGTACAATCTCCTCTTTAAAGGCTATTGTTCCATTAGAGTATTGCCTGTGAATCATTGATTCTAATTTGCCTAGGATGTATCTGTTCTCATTCAATTATAACAGGGACTTAAGTTCAAACTATTGCAGAATTAAAAAATGCTGCCATTGGCAGAAAAGGGCAGTCACGTTCCACTCCTGATATAGAGGGGCAAATTTGAAATCGGCCCCTCTCCAATTAAGTATTTTTCTTTTAGGTTGCTCTTTGTTCTTTTTCATTGTTGACTCACTGTTCTCTAAATGTTCCCTGACTGAGTCTTGAATCCAGTTAACCTACCTCCTTCCCAGCAGCAGATTCAGCAATGCCTCTGTCCTCATTCAGTCAGAAATATAGGGGGGAGTTTTCTTGTCCCGCCCACCATGCAAATCATAGCAGGGGGTGGGGGGGGGGGGGGGGGGGGGCGGCCGCTGCAGACTGTGCAAAGGTCCATTGACCTCGAATGAGATTTTCCAGTTTTGGGGCAAGCATGGCTGGAAAATCCTGCCCAAAATGACCAAGAAAATTTTCCTGAACACATTTCAGAAACTCTTCTCCCTCTCTGAGCTTCACACTATTCCTAGCCCAGTCTATATTAGGATAATTAAAGTCCCTTATTACAATGGCTCTTGCACCTTTGTAATTGCCTTGCAAATTTGCTCCTTTATATCTTTCCCACTAGTTGTGCAGTACTGCATAACGGGAATGGAAGATGACTGTCCCATTCTGCTACTGGTAGCGGTTTTTAATAGATTGATTCTGCAATAGTTTAAACTCCTGTTTTAATGGGGCCTCTCTACATACAGTAACTGTGGTATAAGTTAGCTCCATAGTACTGATTCGCACTGGATGTCAGTGGGAGAATGTTACCTGTCCTCTCAGCCCGGGAAATGGCCTGAGAAAGAGGTGAAAAAATATTTACAGCGGGGAAATCTTCTAAAAAAAAACTTTGAAAAATACATTACATTTCACTCTTTCTTCTCATTTCCTGGACAAGTGATCAACGTGTCTATTCAATCATGAAAAGCTTGAAGTGTCAAAGCTGTAATGCAGGGTGAGCAGTGTGCTGTGCTTTTGACAGTGTGTTACAGGAGTAAGCCCTCAGTACTTCACAACATATCCAATAATCAAAGGGTGAGGATTAGGCTGATACCAGCGTGAGCTTCCAAAAGCTTGGCAGACGTTAGCTAGAAACCTGTCAATTAGGACTGGTTCTACTTTAGGGACCCAAAGGATTTTATAGGTACAGTCATTTTAAAAAAATCTAAACTCACAGTGCTTTTACACATTTTCTGTTTGTTTTTGGCCCCTCTTCCATCAAAGACAATTTCTGATTAAAAATAAAGAATTTTCTTAATATTCTTTACAATGCATTGTAGTGCCCCGTAATGTTAATCTTTTGATCTAATTTCTGTATGCTATGTGTTCTATGATATCAAAGTACCTTTTTTTATTTAACTAAATTGGGTATGTTTTAATGTTTCTTTTTATATTGTCTCAACACAATCAGTTAGCACTTTAGTGATTAGATAATTCCTACCTATTGTTACTCTGATGTCATGGTGCTGTTTTTCTCCTCAATGCCGTTGAAACAGGATAAGCTTGCCAGACATCTATAAAATGTTTTAATTGAGTGCTAATGACATCATCACATCGTCAGCATTTGACACAGTGGATACTCAGCTGAGGCTCAGTGAAAGCACAGTCACCACAAGCCCATGGTCTATCTCAAGTCCAGACCAGTCTTACTGTCGCTTATCTGATGGGAGAAATAGGCTTCAAAGTGAATCCCTGAACTGGCTTTTGCCTAGCATGTCTGCTGTGGTGTTTTGAAATGAGTGATCTATATAGTGGGTGAATAGTGAGTGGGTTAAGCATAAAATGTTGAGCTCTAGAAGTATGATTATTGTGGCAAGTAAATCTTTCAAATTGTACTGTTAAGTAGTGTCATTGATAGAACCCACCTGCAAGGTTTCTCTCCCCTTTAGTGTAAAAAATCAATTTTCTGACTTAATGCTTATTTTCTGAGGGAAAGCAATAATTTCTTTCCACAATAAGTGCTGATGCCATCATAGAAGGCACTATGTGAGAGGACTTGCTGAGTATGTCTGCATGAAGGAGCTGAATTAATGGTACAGTTAAGCAATCCAACATAAGGCACCTCAGTGGTCTTATCCTTTTTAACATCGCTCGACTTCACCCCTGTCTCAGTTCACCTGCTGCTGAAACCCTCATCCGTACCTTTGTTACTTCTGGACTCGACTACTCCATTGCATTTGGGGCTGGTCTCCCAGATTCTACCTTCTGTAAACTTGAGATATATCTTGCAAAAATACCAAAGCTACCAAATAGCTCAATGAATGAGCTGTTTATTAAGTAACTATGTACAGAGAGTGAAGTAAAGTCTGCTGTACTCAACAACTCCAGACTCCTAACTGGCAAGGAATATCCACACTCAGCTCCAAGATTATGCTAATTGGCCGAATGGGTCACATGATCCTCTGAGATCTTGCCTTTTAAAGGAGCATGTTATTACATCCCTCCCCCTTTAAGTTCCCAATTAACACATTTCAGTAGCAATTGAACTATTTACAATATTATACAACAAATGTGTATCAAACACAGTCTCTTATAAGCCCTTCCTTAATTAAAGGGTCTTCCTTAATTGCCTTTATCTTCTCCATAGAATGTAATTCTTTTGCATTCACTTTGAACCCTAAGTATGCTACTTTATGAGCTTGGAACATATATTTCTCCCTTTTTACCCTCAGCCAGCCTTGTTAAATGTTTTTGGAACTCTTTTGAGATATGCAAGATGCTCCTGTTTGGATGCTCCTGTAATCAGTACATCATCCAGTAGAAACAGAATTATCTGCCACTACGGCCATGGCTCAAAGTCCCTCTTTCCAATTCTCAGTATTCAGTCATTGACATGGTCACCACACCATCCTCTTCCAATGCCTTTCCTCCATTATTCAGGTCAGTTGAATTGCCCGCAGTTGATTTCACCCTTAACTATCCAATTAAAAGCACCGCATTTCCAGCAATGACTTCCCTTCCCACCCCCATAACATTACCTCTGGAGTCCCCTGAAGATCAATTCTGGGGCTTCTCCACTTCTTCATCTATATGGTTCCCTTAGACAATGTGGGAAAGACTGAAGTGAGCCATTCTGGCTCCCATCATAAATTTTGAATCATTGTCATTGATTCCATGCCTCCTTCCCAACCCCCAAATCCATTGTATCAGACTGAAACCCATCATATCTATCCTTTTCCTGCATCCTATTTGACCCTGAACTCAGCTTCTGACCTGTTGTAGTTTCCATCACAAGGAGACCTACTTCCATTTCTATCGTGTTCTTCCATTCCTGCCATCCCTACGTATACTGCTGAAAGATCTTGCCTTTGTCGCCCAAAACTCAACTATTCTGGTGGTCTCCAAGTGGGCGTCCCATCCATTACGCTTTTAACGAGTGAGGTCACCAAAGACTTTGCTGCCTGTATCCTATCCCACACGAAGGGCTGGTTACCTTAAGCGGGGTGCCACATTGGGTTACTAAAATGCTTGTTAGTATTAATCCAGCTCATTTGCGCTTTCAACTTGGTTATGCCAGCCACGTCAGTTCCCTCACAGATTATTATCAATAACAATCATTTGTATAATAATTCATAAATCGTCATAAGAATAAAAAAAAGTAATTCCTCTCTTTAAATAAGCAAATTTGATGGGATATTCAGCTGGATGAACAGGAAAGCTTTAAAGAAGTTGAAAGACTATTTCAGGAGGGGATCTTAAATTCAAAAGTCCTTTGGACAGAGCCCTAAGTATAAAACATCCATCATTAAAAATGGTCTCGATGCTGGGATTCCTGATTGTAAGGTGCTCTGATCTTGCATGCCTGTTACCGCTGCCAGCGAGAATGGAGAACTCGACGCTCAACCAGATTTCCATTCACAGCAGCGGGACCGGAGAATCCCAGTCGCAGGGGAGGTCTGAGAATTCTGCCCTCTATCTTTCAGAAGGGGGTTAAAAAGTTGTGCCTTTTTAAGATTAGTTTTTAAAATCATACAGAGTAGTGGGACATCCCAAATTAAGTACAATATTAGCCAGTGACAGAATGCATAGTCGTTTACATTTCTAAGACCTTACTTTTGTGCATGGTCTGGTATTTGAAAAAGAAATCCTGACCACTCAATCCTCTGCCTAGAAGTCTGAAAACATTGAAGTAATTGTTTTTATTTTAATGGGAGATACATCTGGTATTTTATTTCAGGCACAAGGGACAGCAATGATGTTGTGATGCTAGGAAGGAATTTAGAAATAACATATATTTGAAATATTTGGAATGTAAGGTCAGCATAGACTGGGCTTGGAACATACTTAGCTATTTACAAATTAGAAACCTTTCTGATTTAAGGGTAAGAATGCCACAATGCAGTGCAGGTCTGCTGAAACTTTAAAAGCCATGTGGTTTTGTTATGCTGATCTTTAAATCAAAGCCCGTCCGACAGACAGCAGTACAATCAGAAAGATACATTAACTCCTTCACCAATATACAAGGTCCATGTGATTTATACCCTGGATTGAGGTATGAATTCTCATGTTTGCCACTATCTTTATCTTGGTAGAGAAATCAATAATTGCAACTATGCAGTATTCTGCTACTTAAGTATATGTAATTCATTAAAGATTTTTGTTTTTTTTACAAAATGTAGTAATTGAAAGAACAGTTATTCTGTAAACTTCACTTTTCCCAGCTAAGTTGACAGACAGCTTTTTACTCCCCTTGAGGAGGCATTAAGAACTGAAGGAGACAATTGCGTCTTACCTCATGCAAATGATCAGAAAATAAACAAGGAAATCTTTACAGGATTTGTTTTTGCTATTTAGAAAAGGTATCATTTTCACTGAGTCATTAACAAACACAATCACTTGCAACATTTGCAGCTTCCAGTTTAAGAGCATCTGCAGTTATGTTGGGATGACCTCCACAAGTAAAAGCTGAGCCTGACTCTTTGTCCATATTATCTAACATGGCATCAAGGTGCTACAAGGAGTGAATGTAATAAGGACGTGTGTCTCACGCCACAAGTCTTATCCTGGTGCTGTCAGTGAGCCAGAAAAGCGTTGAAGAAATTGAGGTCAAACACCAATTTGATTTGATTTATTATTGTCACAATGTATTAGTATACAATGAAAAGTATTGTTTCTTGCGTGCTATACAGACAAAGCATATTGTATATGCAAATCACTTATTTTTCATTGCAAACACAGGTATTTTCAATGTTATTCAGCAATTGATTGGTAAGTTGATATTCAAGACAGGAGTTTGAGCAGGAAGAAAGAGAATTATTATATCTCAATATGTTACATCAATACCATAAGCTACTGGCCGATATAGACCAGTGTGGGACTACTGTGGGATTCTTCAGACTGAAGTTACAGCAGAACAAAAAATAAATAGACTTGCTGGTGCTATTATATGTAGAAACTATTGTCGCTCAAAAGTGTCCCAGTAGGAAAAATTATATCACCATATTCCTAAATCGGAGACTTTATCACAGTCATCTATGCACATTCATCAAATGTCACTCTTTGAAGACACTTATGCTTTATGATTTGTGTCAAAAAACCTCTCAAATAACTTTGTCTCTCGATAGTCTTTGCAACAGCCAAATGGTATCAGAGGAGGTGGAGGGGTATGTAATTTCAGTTGACATGACTCACACCCAATGCCAATATAGGTCTAGACTGAAATGTATTTGTAACAAAAAGGAGGTTGAATGCAGCCAAGCAATTTTACTTGAGCAACATGTGCTCTGATAATACTTGAAAAGAATTCTGCCTGTATAGCACTAAAACTTTCATCCGCTCTGTTGCTGCATTTTGCCAACAATGTAGGTTTATGAGGGGAAAAGCAGTTAGGCACATTGCAGACTCAGTGGAATGAATAGAACTCTGCTCATTTTCAATATTTTAAGTAATGCATACAGAAATAGGTTTCAAATTTGCCCATCACCTAGGGCACTGTAGGATCTTGCAGTTTTCATCGGAGGGGTCTAAATTCAGCTGTGAAAAATGACATTGAGTTCTCTCTTTCGCTTGATAAGGATCTTAAGTGAGATGTGTTTGATCAGATCCAATTTAGTGCCTTGCAGACAGCATTGAAATGTTCATAATTCACTAAATGGTTGGGAATTTTACTCAGATTCACTGACGCAATAAAATTTTCTCTCTGAACTGATAAAAATACAAATGTTAAGTACAACATTTCATGAATGATGAAATGCTTCTGGATGTTTTAATCATAATATGCACATACTATAGCTAGCCACAATTTAAAATAATCGTAAACAATAGGATTGGTTGGTACACTGACTATTAATAGACTATAAAAATATTGAATGATGAAGAATGAGCAACTAAATCTGGTTGCTTTGTCATCGTTTTTTGAAAATAAAAACAGAAAGTGCTTTAAAAACCCAGCAGGTCATGCAGCACTTGTAGAGACAGAAACAGAATTAACATTTTGAGTCCAACATGACTTTCTGTCTCATACGCTTCATAACCGTCAAGACTCTTCGTAGCCATCACAAATGCTGCCAGACCTGCTGAGTTTTTGCAGGCACTTTGGTCTTTCAGATCTCCAGCACCCACTGTGTTTCACTGCTTTTTTATATTGTTTGTTATTGTGTCCTTTAAGTCCAAGCCCAAACATTTCATAATAAACCAGTGATTTTATGCAAAACAATTCTATCCAAATTTTCTAAACATTGAATATGGTACAAATATTTATATCAAAGTAATCTTTCGTTTGTATTTTGGTGAGTTCCTGGGCTCAGCAGGCTAACTCTCAGTACTGCCTTCACCTTGAGAGCAGGAAGACAATCAACAGATGAATTGGTACAAGGATAATTGCTCATATTTTCAGCAGTCAACAGAAGAGGTTTCTTCCCTGTCCTTGCAACTGGTAAACATGCTGGAAATTCATCAATCTTCTGATGCTCACCCAGCCGTAACTCCAGTGGCATGTGGGAGAATTCCTGTTAAATTACACTGGAACCTAAACATGCCAGGTCCCAGCTGATCATTGGACCTTCTTTGCCAACTCCAACCAGAGCCAGTAATGTAAGACAGAACATGATTGGGGTGTGGATATCCTGGTCAATCTATCCATCCTGGAGTACAGCGCACACAGTACTCCAAATGTGGCAAAGTGGTTAACACTGCTGCTGCACAGTGCCAGGGACCTGGGTTCAAATCCAGCCTTGGGTGACTGTCTTGTGTGGTGTCTACACGATCTCCTCATGTCTGCATGGGTTTCCTTTGGGTGCTCCGGTTTCCTCCCAAAGTCCAAAGGTGTGTGTGTTAGGTTGATCAGCCATGTGAAATTGCTCTTTAGTGTCAGCGGGACTAACAGGGACTAACTAAAATGTGAGATTATGAGGTCGGATTGTGGTCAGTGCAGACTCCATGGGCCAAATGGCCTCCTTCTGCAGTGTTGGGATTCTATGATTGATTCTAAGATGCTGTCTAACCAATGATCTATAAAGCTGTGGCACAACTTCCATCAATTCCAAATCAGCTGAGATGAAGACTAGCATTCCACTAGCCTTCTAATTTATCTTTTTGTATGTATCCATTTGTTTTAGCGATTTCTGTAAATGGAATCCTAAACCTCTCGATACTGCCACAGTTCTGAGCTTACCATTTGGAAAGTACTTTGTTCTATCCTTGGCAAATCCAATGGATGACTTCACACTTTCCCCTCATTGGGCAAAACTGTGGAAGATGGAGCTCAATCACTTAATCTATCAATATCCCTTTGCAACTTTCTGCTCCCACTTCATTATTTAGTCGGCCTCTCTGTCACCAGTAAATGATGCTGGCTTACCTGCTGTGTGTGTTTACAGCATTAACTGTTTTGTTTCATTAAAATCACTAATTAGTCATGGGCAGCTGGATTATAGTTCAATAGCTTTTCTGTGAAAATCTTACAAACGGTGGTATTACGCTTTTAAAAAGCAGGCCAGAAATCAATAGGATGTGAGAAAGGGTCGAGCATTTTTGAGAGAGCCATGCTTGCCTTTTCCCATACCCTCTCAAGCTTGGGTGGCGAGATTAATTACCAGAGTCAATTTGATGTTTATGCTCTGATGTTTTAACTAATTACCTCTAAAGACAGACAACAGTGCCTAATCTTGTTAATTTAATTCCTACAACAACCTCATTAAGCTCAGTGGGAGTTTAGCAGTAAGTTTCAGTATGTAGTTATATGCAAAACCTCCTTCTTAAAAAAATTGTCAGAAAGTAATCACCATTATAACTTCGTACTAAATTAAGTCTCCAAGTAATGAACACGTTTAACCAAAACTTTAAAAATACAGTTTAACAAGTTTAAGGAAAAACTATTTGATTTCAATTTTTTCTATATTGCATCAATTTTTGCTTCATTTTAATAACATTCTGCTTTGCGTGGCTTCTGGGAAGCACCTTGGGACATACCATCATGTCAAAGACACTATATAAATATACACTGTTGTTGTCATTTTGATTTTAAAATCTCATCCTTGCTTGCAAATCCATCTATGGCTGAACCCCACCCCATAACTCCTGCAGCTCCACAATCCTCCAAAATATCTAATATCACATCTAATTATGCCACCTCATCCAGGTAGGTAAAAAATCTTGCTGGACTGCTTCACTGAAAGGATGAGCGCATGGTCCGTGGAATGCCCTGTGCCACATGGGACCCTGACTCCTCCATTCCCCCTAACAGTGACAGGAGGCTGTCTGACAGACCTGCCAAAGCATCAAGCATCTCGGTATGGAAGTTCAGCATTTTCCTGTGTGTTGCCCATCGAAGTCTTCATCTGAGTCTCATGTAGCAGAACTCACCTGTGACTTAGTCCCCTGGGGTTCAGACTCTCAAACTGTCCTATTCCCCTGTCGTGGCTTGCAGCCCACTCATACCCAATGAATCACCAGGCGTATATTCTAACTCAGTACTATCCAAAGAGGTACATGCAGTGCCAGTACCTGATCTAATACTTGTAAGCATCAGCTAAGTGACTGTGCTTCCTCATCACTGATGTGGGTTGCTGTCTCTCTTTTTCTGCTGGATATGCCAAGGGTGTCATTTTATGTGAAAGCATAAAATCAGAAGGATGGGTTGGGGTGAAGGAGGAGGCGGATAGTGAGAAGAGCAAGAAATCTGTAGTCATGTCATCTGCAGGGTTGGACACCATGCCAGATAGCAGTAAGATAAAGGCAAAATACTACAGATGCTGGAATTTGAAACAAAAACAGAAAATGACGAAGGGTCAGCCTGACCTGAAGTGCTGGCTCTATTCTGTCTCCATAGATGCTATCAGACCTGCTGAGTTTCTCCAACATTATCTGTTTTATGCCAGATAGCAGGATGGGAGTAAGTTATTAGACCTACTTAGCCTTGCATGCTGTGCATGCAGCTGACCAGCAGCACAGGCTGCACATGACCTAACACTGAAATCAGGTGAACGATAAGGCAGTGTAAAACTTGCTGTTTGCTGTTTCACTCAACAGTTGCAGGCATTTGTAAATTAATTTTTAGGCCCTGTTGTTTTGGAAGAGTTTTCTTTTGAAAATCATGTTGGAGGGTGCCAGTGTTTCTGTTAAAATCGTAACACCATAAGATAAAGGAGCAGAATTAGGCCATTCAGCCCATCAAGTCTGCTCCACCATTCAATCATTGCTGATATGATTCTCATCCCCAATCTCCTGCCTTCTCCCAGTAACCCTTGATCTCCTTATTGATCAAGAACCTATCTGCCTCTGTTTTAAAGGCACTCAATATTAATATTCATACAAATTCCAAACAGGTACATCTCCTAGTTTCTCTGTTTTCTTTCCTTACCGGGCACTTAGCTTTTAATTTCACTGAAACGTGTTCATTTGTCACAAGACTGAACTCAGTACAAGTGCTCAGTCAGAGAAAACCAAATGCCTGTGTGAAGAAAATCTCCACTGATTAAACGCTTCTTTTCAACAGCGTTTGGCTCACTCTGTGAAGTTAATCCTAATTCCATTGATTTTGTAAATGCAATGTAAAGTCATCAAACTTGGAGCCTTACATAGCACAAGAAACTAACAGCTGGAGCAGTGGGCATCTGAGCCACTTGTTACTCTGGCGTAAATCTTTGAAACAAAGAAAATAGGAGCAGGTGAAGTGTTTCAATCTAATACAAAACTACCTTGAAGTAGAAAGAGGGGGTCAATTTCTTCACATTGTAGCACCCATCCTCATCTGTACAGTTACTTACATCTGACAAATAAGCCTGAAGGATTTTTTTTCAGTCTGCAAATCAGGTATGTGCAGTCTCTGCAGTGCTTTTCCAGGGTATCTTCAGATCTTAGGTTTTGACTGAAGTTTAGCCATTTTCACCAAACCCAATCTTACAGCTCACAACGCCCTGGCTAACTCTTGGTGTTGGTTTATAGAAACATAGAAAAACTACAGCACAATACAGGCACTTCAGCTCACGAAGTTGTGCCGAACATGTCCCTACCTTAGAGATTGCTAGGCTTACCAATAATCCTCTATCTTACTAAGTTCCATGTACTTATCTAAAAGTCTCTTAAAAGACCTTATCGAATCCGCCTCCACCACCGTTGCCAGCAGCCCATTCCACGCACCCACCACTCTCTGAGTGAAAAACTTACCCCTGACATCTCCTCTGTACCTACTCCCTAGCACCTTAAACCTGTGTCCTCTTGTGGCAACCATTTCAGCCCTGGGAAAAAGCCTCTGAGAATCCACCCAATCCATACCTCTCAATATCTTATACACCTCTATCAGGTCACCTCTCATCCTTCGTCCCTCCAAGGAGAAAAGGCTGAGCTCCCTCCAGTATGTTTTTCAGCATTTCATGCAACACGCGATCCTTGTTGTTGACCCACCTTCTTTTTGAATGACTAGAAGATAACGGGATACAGTCCAACTTAACACAGGGATTGCAACTGTACCCTTTCACTCTGACCCTATTCCTCTTAGGCAGTAACTCAAACATGTGGATAGAAAAAAAGTATTGGTGAACCTTATGCATGAAAACATGCATCACCACATAGGAGAACACAAGATTGGAGAACCTGCCTGTATGTGTCACCAGACACACAAAAATGCTCACTTATAATGGGGTTTTGGTGCAATTTTAATGCCACCCTGCAGTTTTCAATGTGAGCAGCTTGAGGAACTCACTATGGCACACTGCAGCGGTTCCCAACCTTTTATATGACATGGCACACCTCGATACTGTACAATAGATTTTGAGACACCTCCTCTTTTCTCTTTCTTCTTCCCTTACCGAGAACTTTGTTTTTAATGTCTCCCTGCCCTCTCGCCTGCTTCTCTCTGTTCTTGCAGGGTTTCTGCACACTTTTTGAGTTTTTTTTTGTGCAGGCATATGAGATCTTTGTGTTTAGCTCCAAGTCCCGTTGGTCATGCACATGAGCCTGACCAACGTAACAAATCTAAATCATGCATGTGTGGTTCTTTCCCAGCCAGCACAGGCATGGGAGGCCCAAGATTCATCAGGTCTTGGAGATGCTGACCACAGCGCTGAAAACAAAGGTAGTTTTAGTTTAATTACATGAATTTTGAATCTTTTCCTGTGGCACACTTGGGTGGGGAGGGGGGTGGGTTTCACAACATAAGAGTGTGCCATGGAACATTGGTTAGGAACCATTGCTGTAGTGTGACCCCATGCTTTCCCAGGCAATGTATGACATGTGATAGATGTTATTGGCTCAATGGTCACAGTATCTGCATGGAATCAGGCAGGACTGCTTGGGATGATATTGTGTTTGTTATTGAACACTCCCAATTTATTCAAATCTTTTATTTCTGTTTTGTTTTAATTATTCAAATGAAGGACATTGAAGAGTTGGAATAAAAGGCGGCCAGACCATGCCCGACTCCACAGATGTCACATTTGCTCTTTGATGTTGGCCAGTAGCTAAGGCAGAGCGGAATCTGGCATTTCTCTAGGATGAAAGAGGGCAACTTGAGAAATAATTACCCACTGTGTTTTTGCATAGCAGTTGGTTATGGGCTGGAACTGGCAGAGGCCTGGGAGCAGGATGTCTGTCTGGCCTCTTAACCAGGAATGGTGTGGATGGGCCAGTGAGACCTAAAGAGAGGAAATGGGAAAAGCATATTCCAAAACATAGCAAAACTATTGACAACAAAGATGAGGGGAGTCCTGACCAGCTTTTTTTGTTAAAAGGGGGAAGATGAAAACACTTCTTGCACAAGGTGGACATCCCAAATTTGAGGTTCAAGTGAAGTTTATTTTTATTTCGACTTTTTAGTCAGAAAGGGGGAAGCGATGTGGCAACTTAATTCCCTTTCCCCCTGCAGCTACTGGTTAAGGTGAATGTGTGAACAGCTAACCCGGCTCGGCACCTTCATTTTGTGGGTCATTGCTTGGGTAATGGTCTATTAATTTGCTGTATTTTCCCATGTGAGACAAACTCAATTTCTTGGGTGGATTGTGAGCTAACTGTTGACACTGTGATTGATTGGTTGAACAGATGTTACTACCCCCCCACTCCACTCCCTGAAAAGAGCACTAACCGGCAGTATTTGCAACATGCTAGAGTATCTGCCTCACACCATGAAAAATGACAAAAATATTGTACAATAAATAGGGTTTACAAACCCAATTTAAAATTATTATGGAAGGCTGTGTTACAGATGGGGCTGCTTGATACTCATCTCAAATAAAATAGAATTTTCTTATCATGGTATTTTAAGGTGTTATCAAGCGCAGTAATGCATTTATAAATTCAATTTTTGCTGAAAGATTCTGTTGTTTGCAGTTGAATGTTGCGTGACAGTGTAAACACTGGATACCTGCCAAAAATTAATTTCCCAAACTTGGGACAAAAGGAGAGTCCGATCTGCATTTGTCAAGGGCGAAGTATGTCACTGGCTACAAGGCCAGTGGAGGATGACAATGCAACTTCAAAACTTTTCATTCCTTGGGATTTTCTTGTTCTGTTACTGCTTTTTTTGCTTGTCTTATATAATGTCGCTTGTTTTTTCCTTTTTGGGCCTCCCAAGCCCTCCTCACTGAGAAGAGGGTGATCAAATGAGCTGTTCCCAGCCCTCTTCAGATATCTTTTTTGCTTGGCTAGCAACTGCACAGATGAACTGCTTCTAGTTTTCTGTTTCTCCTTCCTTGAGATAAAGGGCAAGAGGAACCATTGAGGGAAAGAGAGAGGATGTGTAATATTTCCTCTCTCTTCAGATGCTGCCAGATTTGCTGAGATTTTCCAGCATTTTTCTGTTTTTGTTTCATATAAGTATTCACCTGGTTAGTGCTTTGATCCCTGTAGAGGTTGATAACTTTAAAAAAAGTTTGAGCTAGCATGGATTCTCCCATCAGTCTGACATATGAGTGTTCAGTAAAACCAAAATGTTTGACGGTGTATCATGTGTGACTTTAGACCAATCCTCGAATTGCTTATCTGATTGCAAATATTGCACATGAAGTCAGTGTTGAAGAGATGGATGGCGGCATTGATTTGTGCTGCATGTGGCTTGTCCTGAAGATACTTGATTCTGAAGGTACTCAGCACAGTAACACAGTGGTTAGCACTGTTGCCTCACAGCCCCAGGGATCGAAGTTTGAATCCCAGCTTGGGTTGAAGTTTGTGTGGAGTTTGCACATTCTCCTTGTGTCTGCGTGGGTTTGCTCCGATTTCCTCCCACATTCTGAAAGACATGCTGGTTCGGTGCATTGACCCGAACAGGCTTTGGACTGTGGTGACTAGGGGAGTTTCCAGTAACTTACTGTAAGCCTTACTTGTGACTGATAAATAAACTTTACTTTTCTGTTCTCCTCAAATGTCAAAATTGCTTGATGACAGAGATGCCTCCTTTTGAATCTATCTGATGATTTTTGCCCATGTATTGGGATCCAGCTTGCAAGCTGTGAGGTTACCTTTCAAATTGTCTTTATATCTAAGTTTGGGATAAATCTGTGGTGCTCAGCTGGCTGCAGAGTACTACCTTTGGTATGCGGGAATCCTCCATGTGAACCACACTGGCGATCTAGCGAAATTGAACACTGGATGAACATGCTGTCAATACCAGGTATGCAACAGTTTGCAAGACCTGTGTTGAGGAGTTTGTCCTGCCACCTAATGTTACAAATAAATCTCAGGCAGCAAAGATGGAATGCTACTCATTGCTTTTTTGATGCTGGTGGGTCTGGCATCCATAAAGAACTACTGCCTAGTAGATTTTGATCTTTATGTTGAGACAAACTACTTTCACAGTCTGTGAGCGAGGCTGCCAGCTGCTGAGCTTGCTTTTGCCAAATGATGGTTAATTTTGTTCTTCTGTTGTTTGCATTGTCTATAATCTGTTTCTGATTTGGTACCCTTAGATAGATGGTGACTTTTCTTAAGAGGTATTTGAAGCTGGCAGTGAGCTGCTCTTTCTCTCTCCAGACTTTGAGAGGTGGCAGCCCTTTGGTTGAACTGTAGGCAGGCAGTTGATCTTCTGTTTTTATAACTGTGATGACCTATCAGTTTTCCTACACCAGGATTGGTCTGATGCCATCAACAACAAATTCAAATCTGATAGGTTCCTGATAGCTGAGTGCCATCTTTAAACTGGTAGGCTGTCAAAATTCAAAAGCCTGCAAAGCCTGTTAACAAGGCAATCCTGACGCCTGGCCTTTGCTACAAATGTTGTATTCTGCGTAGACTGTATGCACCTACATTTTAAACCTCCAAGCATTAACACGAAATCAACTTTTAAAGGGATCACACTCTACAAACTCAACTTCTTAACACTATGCTTATAATTCCCCATCTTGTAGAAAGTCACACTGTGATTCTGGTTACACAGAATCAATGAGAGGAGTGACAATCTGATTAAGAATAAAGTTTGCAAGAGATTTTCCAACTGTCACAGATGCACTTGCTCCCTTTCTATTTGTAGGGATGAGTTGTGGATATGTGTTCCTTGTAGCCTTGGGGCACACTGCCCAGGTTCCAGATTAGGTAGAAGACATTAGTGAGTTTCCTAACAATGTGAGTCTCTCCATACTTGAATAGCTCAGGTGGGATGTCACTTGCCCATAAAAAAACTTTACGATCTTTGTGACTTCCTCTTGAGAAGGATTGAGAGCAAGCTCTTGCAGAGTGATTTGCTATGGAAGTGACTAAATGGTATTCATCACACAGAATGGATAGTTGGTTTAGGAGATTGCGGAAGTGTTCTGTCAAATGCTAGTTAGGGGCAGATCTGCTGAGAGGATGGGTGTCACACTTTGGTTTTGGGATTATAGTTGGCTTACAGTCCTTTGCGTAGAACTTTCAGATCGTATTTTTCATCAGCTGCTTGAAGCTCACCGGCCTTGTTTTTCTCCCATTGGTTCTTCCACTCTTAGCTTGGCTGCAGCATGTGTTTTGCACTATGGCTGTTGGCATTTCATGCTGATGATTCCTTGTCAGATATGTAAGATGTATAAACATCATGCATTTTGTGCAGAAGCTTGCCTTTGTCTTGGTTGCTGTTGTTGAACCAGTGTTGGTGCTTCCATTTTAACGAATCCTAGGACATCAGCTTCTGTACTGTCAATAACAACATTAACTTTTTCCAAGAATGTCCAATGACAACATTGTCCTCCGAGGTATCAGCAATTCCTGAGCTTAGTTTATGTTCCAGCTCTTGTCTCTTGATCATGTCATTAAGAACAGTTATATCAAGTTTCCTTTGTGACTTGACTCTGTGCCAAAACGTCTTAAACTTTAGCTTCAAAAACACAATACTCCTGACAAGATGATGGTCAGACAGCATTCTGGACCACTAATTTAGCAGGCAGAATGAATGTCCTTGAGAGCTCTTTGTCATACACATTGTCCAATATGTATCAGTGTTTGGATCTGGGGTACATCCATTATGTTTTCATTTTGTCTGCTTGCTGGAATGCTGTGTTTGTGATAGTTAGATTGGATTCACTGAACCTAGCGAGAAGGAGACAACCACGGGAATTTGCTCTGCCAACCTTGGTGTCCTGATACTCCCCTTCAAGTATTACAGTCTATGCCCATCCAGGCACTGAAATCACCAGGATTAACATGTTTGGGGTACTCCTCTAATTATCTTGCTGGGTGCATCACAGATTGCTTCTTTGACCTAATCTATATGTGAGTGTTGCATGCTGGTTACTGGAAATGGAGAACCATGAGTTGATCATTGACCCTGTTAGAAATGACTCAAGCATACATGTCAGTTCAGATTGAATGGCAAAGCTAATGTCAGACTGTCGAGGACGGTCCTGTGGGATGGCACAGTGGTTAGCATTGCTACCTCACAGCGCCAGGGACCTGGGTTCGATTCCCGGCTTGGGTCACTGACTGTGCAGAGTGTGTGCGTTCTCCCCGTGTCTGCGTGGATTTCCTCCAGGTGCTCCTATTTCCTCCCACAGTCTGAAAGACATGCTGGTTAGGTGCATTGGCCATGCTAAATGCTCCCTGAGGCTCCAGAGTATGGCGACTAGAGGATTTTCACAGTAATCTCATTGCAGTGTTAATGTAAGTCTACTTGTGACACTAATAAATTAAGTTAATTTAGTTTAAATTGTACTTGTAGCATGTGTTGCCTGCACCAGACTCCTCAGCCTTGTTTTGCTTATGTCGGTGTCGTATCTGCCCAATATTCTGGCTATGAGAGTTGTTCTGTGCTCTAGTCACGTATTGCCATCAGGACTTTCTGACTTTCCATGAACGAAGATTTGTACAATGTTCTTTATATTTTGACTGAGATGAATGGATGACCAGTCAGGAGCAATAATCTGGCAGATGCAGGAAGAGCAGGCTGAGTTTAGAGTCTCTTTTCTTCCCCTCCCCATGATTGGAGAGAGCAGCACTGTACCTGAAAAGGTTTGTTGTGTCACCTCACGAGAATATGAATCCCACATCTGCCCTGATCAATGGAGAGTGACCATAACTATGAGGTTGCTCATGACCAGGGTTGAGATGGAAGACTGCCAGAAGCACCTTCTACCTGCCCCCCCATTATCACTTCTCCATTGTCACAGGGTTTAGTATGTCTGACCTCTTGATTAATGACTTGCTGAACAATTTATAACTGAAGTATATTTAAGTAGGTGGGCTTTGTGTAGAACCTCTCCCACTCCCTTGTCCAAGGTAGCTAATAATACACAGATGCAGTCTGCACCAGAATTGTAGCAGCTGAAAGGATGTTGGTTTTGTTTTGGAGTTGTTCTCTCCTGAACTGGCTGAAGAGCCTCACCCACCCTTGACATTGCCGTCCAGTCTGTTGGAACTATTTGTGATCTTCTGTGCTGTCAGCCAACGCACTTCTTACTGGTTAACCCATAGCTGGGGCTTTTGTAGAGTTATCTTTTCCTAGGCAGGCTGTCAATGATGGCTAATGAGCCATACCAATCAGGAGCTGTCTGGGTTTAGACTCGCCCAACACCTGTCTTTGTGCCTCTGCCCAGAGTTTGAAACAGGCATTGTCACCTGAAGCCAGGCAATAGGGGTCTGATTGAAAGGCAATCTGAGACGCTGGTTATATGGGACTCTCTGTTGGTGAAAAATATCTTAACTCCCTTCATTGTTCATTCAGTTAATTACTGCAAGGATAACACATTTTGAGACTACTACTGTAAGACCATACTCAGTGCACTATGGGCTGAACACTCTTTTTGTAGGCATCTTATACTTCATACTACAGAACAGAACTTCTCCATTTTTACTTTAAGCTGGAAATTGCTATTCTTTAAGAAGATATTGAACTCTCCCAGAATTAGCCCAAAATGGTTCTTAGTTCCCAAGGGTTGACTATTGTTATTTTCCTTTCTCAGCCTGGTAACTTTTAATCCTAGAACTGTACTTCACTGAAAGACTAAGATCCTTCCTTTAGTACAAGCTAGGCACTCTTACAGCTTTGATTTAAGTGTTCACAAATTTGGTCTTTTCAATCTGAATGTGAACTTCCACCCACAATCCAGTGAACCACAGAGACTCTCATACTTTAGCTGCTCTCCTAATCTCTCTCTCCTGGACCCTAGCAGACTAGCCTTTCTGTGATATTCAGCAAAATTTTAGGAAGCTTGTAACTTGATCTTTACAATGGTTTCCTCTCCACCTTTCCCCATAACCAAGTGAATCACATGGGCCTTGTGTCCCAAGTAGACATGCTGATTAACTATTCTTTTGACTAGAGCTCTATCTCATCCTGGAATCAAATGGACAATTAAAGATGTACCCTTTTACAGCCTGACATTTGTAATACTTCCCTGAGATTTAGTGACCCACAATCTATCCACTTACATCACAGCTGCCTTTACCAGGTGCTGAAGCAGACTTCAGATCATATGGCTCTCTTCATTTTACCTACTTTGAAAGACGCTGACCCAAAACATAATAACCTTATAAACCTCAAAATTGCAACATTAGTAAAGTTTAAAGTTTTTTTTAAGTTTATTAGTGTCGCAAGTAGGCTTATATTAACACTGCAATGAAGTTACTGTGAAAATTCCCAGGCCACCACACTCCAATGCCTGTTCGGGTACACTTAGGGAAGAATTTAGCATGGCCAATGCACCTAATCAGCAGGTCTTTCAAACTGTGGGAGGAAACTGGAATATCCGGAGGAAACCCATGCAGACATGGGGACAACCATGCAGACAGACAGTGACCCAAGCTGAGAATCGAACCTGGGTCCCAGGCACTGTGAGGCAGCAGTGCTAACCATGGTGCCATTGTGCCACCCATTAAATCTTCAATACCTGACTGGGAATCAAACCCGGGCGGCGGTGGTGACAGTGCCAAATCCTAACCACTAGACAAGATTCCACTGGCCAGTTTACAATTCCTTAATTTGTTCCCAAATTAACTGGACCTTTCAGATTCCAATTAATGGGAACTGTCGTAGAAAATGTAATTCATTTCTCACTGATTTGTTTTTTTTGCTTCACATCTTATCACAATACATAAGAACATAAGAACATAAGAAATAGGAGCAGGAGTAGGCCATCTAGCCCTTCGAGCCTGCCCCGCCATTCAATAAGATCATGGCTGATCTGTCGTGGCTCAGTTCCACTTTCCCGCCCTCTCCCCATAACCCTTAATCCCCTCTCTTATCAAAAACCCATCAACCCGCGTCTTAAAAATATTTAGCGAGGCAGCCTCCACCACTTCAACGGGCAGAGAATTCCAGAGATTCACCACCCTTTGAGTGAAGAAGTTCCTCCTCAACTCCGTTCTAAACCGCCCCCCTTTTATCTTGAGGCTGTGCCCCCTAGTCCTACTGTCTTCCTTTCAGAAATAAATGTCAAACCGGTTCACGGTGGTCATTGTTCCACTGTGACTGAAAAATTGAAAGAGAAAGAGGCAGAAACTATAGAAAGAAAGGAGAAAAACAACAACAGTCTGATCTCAGGGCAGACTAGAATGCTTTATCGCCAATTAAATACTTTTGGAATGTTATCACTGCTATAATGTAGAAAAGGGTGGCAAGGTCCCACAAACAATGATGAGATACTAACCAGGTAATTTGTGTTTTCATAATGTTGGTAAATATTGGCTGGGACACAGGGGAGAACAAACCTGCTCTTTTTTCAAATAGTGCTATGGGATCTTTTACATCCACCTGAGAGGGCAGAAAGGATTGTGATTTATCGTCTTATCTGACAGTGCAGCACTCCTTCAATAATACACTGGAGTGTCAGACTGTATTATGTACTCAACTCTTTAGAGTAGGACTTGAACCTACAACCTTTCAGACTGAGAGAATGGAGTACTACCACTGAGCGAAGCCTGACACCAATAGGACTGAATTAAGCAATGCAAATTGCTGTTTTACTGCTTAAGCAGTCATTTTTAAAGAAATTTTAAAAATATAAATCCCTCAATTTTTGGTTATTCGCTGTATTTAAATAACTGGTTTTGAAATACAAGGAGGCAGACCCTTCTATAATTCCCAAGATGCGAAGTTTTAGATGCCTGGGGTTGAGGTACTTCAGATATACCATTACAAGGCCTTGTTTTATTACAATGCTCATCTCCAGGTTACTCAACCAAGTAATGGCCAAATGTATTGCACTTATGGCAGGGAGCTTTTTTAATGCACCATCTTGCTTTACATGTGCAAATTGAGGACATTTAATGGGATCATGACCAGAAGCCAGAGAGTGAGCTTGGCAAGCTGGAGACAAGGGGAAAAAAAAGAGAGGCCAGACTATCTTATTTCAACTTGGTTTTTAAGTTATTTTTAAAAGACAATGTCCAAATCCCTCTGCCAAGGAAAAGTTCAAGAGCACCCATTAATTCAAAACTAAAATGACGAATTCATCTTCTGATGACAATTAAATGAAGTACGTTTGTAATTGATATTAATTGATCCACGGAGAGCCATTTCATATTTTACAGTCTGCACTAAAAACTGCTAACGCAGCATATCTTTTGATTTTTTTTTGGTTAGCAGCGAGATTTGTTCATTCAAGCTGCCAAAGGTTTATGGGACGCAGCAGTTCTAAAAAAAATGCGACACGTGTATAATTAGTTAAAAATTTATATCAGTGCCAGCTCCTGACACGAGGGTGCCTACTGAGCTTTTCTGATCTCTACAGGTACTCAATGCCACATCAAAAGGGGACCCCCGTTTAAATCAGCTCTTTTATAAATTTCATTTGGAACACAGGTAACTGACAATTTACATTTGTTAACAAAAAATTTACAATCTTCATCTGGATGTGGTTTTCTCCACATCATTTTCCAGTCAAACATCAGCCGTTTGGTGCTAAAATACAACCCGCTTTCCAACTATGACAATGTTAGCACATTTACTTGATTTAGGTGATTTTTGTTTCTAATGAGGTGCTTTTTCAGGGGCGGGCACGCACTCTATGCTGCTGTATAATGAAGCTGATGACACAAGGCATTCGTGCCGTTTTGGGGAAGTTGAAAAAAAAGGCATTATTTAAAAAAGGAAGTTTGAAATCCTGAAGATTTTTGACTCACTTTGTCTCTCCTTCAGTTACCTTTTTATCGCCAAGTTTCTTTTTTTTTGGTGGTGGGGTGTGGGGAGGGATGGTGGTGCAGAGTGGCAGGAATTGCTATCTGTGGAATACATACACTCACTATTCTAATGGAATAAATGATGATTTTGCAAAGAATGAAAATATTGACTAATCAAATTGTTCTTTCATTAACATGAAAGATGTTGGGAAGAGAGTCTCAGCAAAATGATTTCTCATAAAGATCAAATAGTTACGATGAATTATGATTGGTTTTAAATGTCATTTGTTCCTTGGCTACCATTTTTGTTTTGCTTTGAAAAGACACCTTTGTTTAAACATTGGGTTTTGGTAGCATTCAGAGGTGAGCCATCTTGGAAAGGTTATTGAAATAAGTA
The DNA here is from genome assembly GCF_965287045.1 of Carcharhinus amblyrhynchos. Taxonomy (NCBI): domain Eukaryota; kingdom Metazoa; phylum Chordata; class Chondrichthyes; order Carcharhiniformes; family Carcharhinidae; genus Carcharhinus; species Carcharhinus amblyrhynchos. The sequence goes on along the minus strand of NC_137332.1, from coordinate 31,521,598 downwards.
TTAAGCTGTATTAACATTATTGGGAATGTCATATCTACGTCATATCAGCGATTGTGCCTTATTAATCCAGTGTGTTGACCTGCTGCATACAACATAACCACCTCACCCATAGCTCCTTGTGTGAGGAAGCTTCCCTTTACCATGGATGCACTGAAGAATTGTGGCATCTCCTGGATCCAGATTGCAGTAAAGATGCAACAATAATGCTGGGTTGGTGTCGGTGCTCTGTTTTTATGGCACAGAATTTACAGCATCTTCCATGCGCTGGATGGAGATCTTGAGGAGGATAATTGTATTACAGCTTGCCACTCTGTTATTAAGATCACACATGTTTGCAATTTTATTACCTTTAGCTTCCATCAATGTCCTATCCCTCGATTCGAGGACACCATCTACTCAGGGTCGCAAGTATCTGCCATAGGTCTTCATGTGACTGAACAGAGCAATTCTTAACCTGCAGGTCTTTGGCACATGGGACAGGATGTCCCACAAGGTACCGAGATCCACAATGCAGGATTTGTTTCCTTTAATTTCCTTCTCTGGTGCTGTTCTGCCTCATCATTATGACATTGTGACTCAAAGCGTGATGCAGCTTGAGTCAATTATAGAATCCTTACAGAATAGAAGGAAGCCATTCAGCCCATCAAGTGTGCACCGACTCTCCAAAAGAGCATCTAGCTTAGGCCCACCCCTCATTTCCCGTAACCTCGCAGAGGTATTGTTTCTCTAGCACTCTTATGTACCTCCAGATCTCAGTGCGGTACAGAACTGATAGTAATTTCTGTGTACACTAGAACTAGGTCTTTGTTGTCAGACACTCAGTGCTGTAGTTTGTAGAAGGCTGAGTTGGTGCAGCAGATCCAGTGTTGGATCTTCTCATCAATGGTGGTCTTTTGAGAGAGGTGACTGCCAAGTTGCAGGAAGTGCTCTAAATATTCCAGAGTCTCTCCTTCAACATAAATGGCAAATGGATTATTTAGTTGACCAGGTATATGTTGATATAAATTTTCTTTTGGCAACAATGAGGTGCGAGATAAGTTTCTTATATGTGGAATCGCACAAAACCTGGTTTACTGATCTGTTGCAAAGTGAGCAATGACACTGCAGTCATCTGCAGACTATCGATCACGTCTGCTTTCAGTTTAGTTTAGTTTTGGCATATGGCAAAGTCAAAGAGTTTTCCACCTAGGTGATATTTAATATTACTTCAAAGAGCACTTGATCTTTGATGACGTAAATAACCATTAACATGTAGATTGCCAATAGTATGATGGCTATCACACAGCCTTGCTTGGCACTGGTGCAGATCTTGAAGGCAACCACTTCAGATCATCATGAAGCAGTTACAGAATTATGATGAAGCTTCTCGGTGCACAATTCTTTGGACCACGATCTACAGAGACTCATGATTTACTGAGTTAAATGCAATGAAGAGTTCCTGGTTTGTGCTAGACATTATTCTTGGATTTTTCTGGCAACAAAGATTAGAGATTCCTCTGCAAGGTTTAAAACCATGTTGTGTCTCTGGCGGACTTAGCAACAGGAAGCAAGCAACTCAGGAGAATGCTTGTCATGAATTTCCCTGCTGTGGAGATGAGGAAAATACCTCAATAGTTTCCACAGCATGATTTAACTTGGAATCTTAGGACACTCATAGATAATCTCAAGAGTGATCATTCAGAATCAGTACTATGCAGTCAGACTACTTGAGATACCAAGACTCCAAATGATGTTACAGCCCTCAATGACCCCTATCTTCCTGGGAAGGGACAACTGAAGGAACAACCATGGGGATGCACTTTATACTGGGAGAGAAAAGCTGACAATGACCCTCATGTCTACTGAATTGGATTTGCCATCCAGAAGCGGATCTCAGATGCACTGCCGTAAATTTCAAATGGTATATAAATGAAGGGCTCATGACAGTCCACTGCAGCATAGTCATAATTGACAAACCACTGTCATCAGTGCTTATGCCCCGACCCTTGACTTTAGTGAAGGTGTTAAGGAAAATATCTACTCTGACCTTGATGAAGTCCTCACTGTCATCTGAAAAGAAGCAAAAATAATCTTTCTGGGCATTTTTAATGCCAGGGTTTGGGCCATAATTCCAGAGTCTGGAGAGGAACCGTTGCCGAGAAATGGTGTTGGAAAAGCCAATGCAAGTGGCGTTCTCTTGATGACCAAGTGTCGTCAGCAGAAGCTCATTATAACAAACACACTTTAGTTACAATCTGTGCTGGCACCTATGTGGTTATTTAAACATCCTGCAGCCCTTGCATTAACAGAAGAAAGCTCCACGTATATGAAAGTCCAACATCCTGCGAGTATCAGTGGATCTCATTGGTGTTGTTTGCTGTATTATACTGCACTTTGAGAATGAGTTTATCAGCAATTTTTTAGGAATGCATTGTTTCCAGGATGCCACACCTGCTGAAGTAAGCTTGCCATGGTAGACTCAGAGGGGGCAAAGTTCAACTTATCCCCATGAAATGGGCAGCATCATTGGAACAGAGATGTCATCCTGAGGCTTAATTAAAATGGCGCTTTGAAAAATCACTTGTGGTAATAAACAAACCTCAGCTGTCAATGGAAATTCAGCTTGCCAACCGGGGCCTGTTTTGTTTCTGGCCAGCCCACAGCTACGTCCGGGGAGGAGAACTGGAAGGGCATGTTCTGCCTGGTAGTGACCCAAAGTATTTTGTTGAATTTCTCTCCTGATGACCTGATGCTTGAACTGGGTGGATCTTCCTTACTTGCCATTGTTAAAGCATGACCAGCCAGCTTAATTGCTACAGGAATCTGGAGGTGTAATCTTGTTGCATGGGCTGAAAACTTTCCCATTAATCGCCAGAAAACCTGACAAAGCAATAATGCAACAAGTAAGGTCTCCTAGCTTAAAAGCTTAGGAAGTTTACCAGTGCCCTATAACAGTTGGCTGTATGGTTTTAGCATATTGAAACACCAGCATGACTCTTGTGTTTACTTTGGAATTCTTGCCCCTTGGTTCCTTGCCAGCCTGTACTTTAAATCTTTGACCTTGGACAAGTAAGTTACACACACACTGCAGGAAAGTGTGCACACCATATTGAAAAAACAAATCCTATTGTGCTTTGTGTTTCTGTATACCTCAGTCTTCTGGTTGGCTTTTAAAAAAGGGATTTTGTGAACCAGATAATCACTGCTCCATGATAGTGCACAGCTTCGTTGAAGAAGTGGCAACATTGCCCTAACTAGCTTGCATCAAACTCTGCGAGGAGATAAATGGCCGGATGATCTGCTCACGAAATATCCTTTATTTCATTGTTGGTCCCCCCCATGAGGTCAGAATCATGAAACGTTGCAGTGAGACCACTGCTGAACAGCAGCCAACCCTTCTTCACCTACCACCTCTGTTTCCTCCATACCTATGATGAATGTCTCACCCTGTGTTCCCTTCTGTAAATTGCTGAAACTATCTGACCTACTCACATCTGAGACAGTGCCTGCTTCAGATTATGCGGGTGATAGAGTGCAATGCTGAACCAAATGTTGCTGGAATTCAGGCAGCTCTATAGAAAGACAAGATAGCATATGATGCTGCTGGCATGCACATAATCCTTCTTAGAATTGAGTAGGATGGAATCCCTACAGTGCAGAAGGAGGCTATTTGGTCCATCAAATCTGCACTGACCATAGTCCCACGCAGGTCCTATCCCCAAAACCCCATGCATTTACCCTAGCTAGTCCCCCTGACACTAAGGGGCAATTTAGCATGGCCAGTCCACCTAACCTGCATATCTTTGGACTGTGGGAGGAATGTGGAGTGCCCATGCCGACACATGGAGAATGTGCAAACTCCACACAGACTGTGACCCAAGCCTGGAATCGAATCTGGGCTCCGGGCGCTGTGAGGCAGCAGTGCTAACCGCTGTGCCACCGTGTTCCCCTGAGCTATGGAGGTCCAACATTTTTTTTGTAACATAGCATAGTCATTCTTTAAAGCTCATGAAAATCAAACTCAGCGGCTTAGTTGAAGTTTATGTATAAAACAATTTTAATCTTGTCTTTTTGCTGCATCTTCTGCTTAACTGCTTGCATGCCCAGTTATCTGTAAAAATTTCGATCAGGGTTTTGATTTGATTTATTATTGTCACATGTATTAGTATAGTGAAAAATATTGTTTCTTGCATGCTACACAGGCAAAGCATACCGTTCATAGAGAAGGAAAGGAGAGAGAGTGCAGAATGTAGTGTTACAGTCATAGCTAGGACGTAGCGAAAAATCAACAGTGTGAGGTAGGTCCATTCAAATGTCTGATGGCAGCAAGAGAGAAGCTGTTCTTCAGTTGGTCGGTACGTGACCTCAGACTTTTATATTAAGGTGGAAGAGAGTATGTCCAGCGTGCGCGGTGTCCTTAATTATGCCGGCTGCTTTTCTGAAGTAGCAGGAAGTGTAAACAGAATCAATGGATGTGAAGCTGGTTTGCATGATGGATTGGAGCATTCACGACCCTTTGTAGTTTATTGCAGACTTGGGCAAAGCAGGAGCCATTCCAAGCTGTGATACAACCAGAATGCTTAGAATGCTTTCTATGGTGCATCCGTAAAAGTTGGTGAGAGTCATAGCAGAAAGCCAAATTTTATTAGTCTTCCGAGAAAGTAAAGGCATTGGTCTTATGCACATCACCAAACCCTGACTTTAATACTGATAGCCCTACAGCCTGAAATACATTGCTGACCAGCAGACTGCGACTGAGTAGCAGCCAGCCCATCTACACTCAACATCTCTGCTCCTTCCACAGTTGTGATGAATATCACGGCTCTGAAATCTCAGCAGTGCCAACTGGCAGGTGGTGTTGGTTGTTGCTGGGGTGAGCCAGGAATCTTATGGTGGCTCCCCGACGGAACCCTCCCAGTGCCTCCCCCATGGAAACTACTCCCCACCCTCCCCGACATTGTTCACAGACAATGCCGGGGCAGTGCCAGGGTATTGCCTGGGCATGACTTCCCCCCCCACCCCCCCAACCCCAAATGCTTGATTTGCAATGGCAATTACATGTGGACCCAACTTTAAAAGTCAGGAACCCCATCATGTCATTGGCGGGGTGGAGGATCGAGGATAATTGTGTGGGGAAATCCTAATGACATAAAAGCTGTTTTGAGACTCCTGGCTTAATTCTCTGTCCCCTAACCATTCCTGCTTACTGAACACAGGGTGTCGTCTTTTGTTATTGAACATGCTATTGCCACGTGAAGAGAGTAAAAATAACTCTCCTATCGTACCGCTCCAAGTCTGACTGTAATAGTTTTTTTTTGTGAATTTGTAAGGATGAAGATATATATTCAATGTCTGTGCTGAATCAATGTCTGTGCTTTTTTTGTTATTCATTAATGGGATGTGGGTGTCATTGGCTGGGCCAGCATTAATTGCCTATCCCTAATTGTCCTGGCTTGCTGGGCCACATCAGCGGGCATCTAAGAGTCGAGCACATTGCTGTGGATCTGGAGTCACATGTAGGCCAGACCAGGTAATAGTTGGCAGATCCTCTTCCCTAAAGAACATGAGTGAGAGCATAGGTTTTGAGACAATCAACAATGGTTTGATGGTCATCATTAGACTTGTAATTCCAGGTTTTTTATTGAATTCAGATTTCGCCATCTGCCATGGCAGGATTTGAACCCGGTTACCGAGAGCACTATTCTGGGTCTCTGGATTACAAGTTAGTAACAATACCGCAATGTCATTGCCTCCCAGTTGTGCAAATTGCAAAGAAACTAGTCTGGCAGGCTTTCTTGAGTTTAAATCCAATTTTTATTCAGTAAAAGAATAGCCCAGGTAAAGATATCAAAAAAATTTATCTGGGAATCCTGAGTCTGATCTGCACAATGCATATAATATGTTTTACATAAGCATACAGAATAATAAGATATGTGGTAAGAATGTGCTTTCTCAGCCAAATGGAAGTTCAATGTTAATAGGTGAGAAAAGGAGTGTGCACTGTTATGAGTCCTTCCACTGCTATCCATGGCTGCAGCTTTTGTTTTCCCCACAGTGATCTTGAAGTTCCAGGAGTGGAAGCCCATGTATAACTGCAATTGCTGGAGACAATTTCTTTTTAAAAATGTAACCGTCTTTTCCAGCAGTTGGTGATTTTTGCACTGAGGTTCCTTTTGTTGGAAATTCCGTATCCCTGAATTTTTAACTTTAATAGAAATAGGGTCCTGAACCTGAGAGAAAAGAGAAAGGAGCTCGGTGTTGCTTCATTGTCAGCTTTTCCAGACTATTGTCTTAGCAGCTAGCAAGTTGTATTAAAAGAGATTCAAAAAACAATTACTCTATTTGATTTGATTTATTATTGTCACATGTATGAGTATTCGGTTTCTTACACGCTATACAGACAAAGCATACCGTTCATAGAGAAGGAAAGGAGACAGTGCAAAATGTAGCATTACAGTCACAGCTAAGGTGTAGAGAAAGATCAACTTAATGCGAGGTAGGTTCATTCAAAGATCTGATGGCTAGTCACATGACCCTCACCCCCACTGATGATTTCAGAAAGTGTTTGCTAAGCTGATGTCTGAACCAACTGTGGCTATTGTCACATTGCCTATAATGTCTTGCCTATTAACTTCTGAATGATTTATTATTCAGCATGATGATATGGGAAGAATACCTTTCTACATAGTTATTGTTCTATTAACTTTCCATCTCCACTTGAGTGGTAGCCTTATAGAAATATATAGGGTAAACCATGACACTCACTTGGAGAGTAAGAAGTCTCACAACACCAGATTAAAGTTTGGTAGCAAACACCACTAGCTTTTGAGGCTCTGCCCCTTTGTCGGGTGAGTGGGGAGTTCTGATCACAGAGCATATAAAGCACAACTCAGTTTACAGAATACTGATTAGAATGCGAGTCTTTACAGCTAATCAAGTCTTAAAGGTGCAGACAATATGAGTGGAGATAGCATTAAGCATAGGTTAAAGAGATGTGTATTGTCTCCAGACAGGACTGTAAGTGAGATGTTGCAAGTTCAGGCAAGTCATGGGGGTTACAAATAGTGTGACATGAATCCAAGATCCCGGTTGAGGCTATCCTCGTGTGCGGAACTTGGTCATCAGTCTCTGTTCAGTGACTCTGCGCTGTCGTGTGTCGTGAAGGCCACCTTGGAGAACGCTTACCCGAAGATCAGAGGCTGAATGCCCGTGATTGCTGAAGTGTTCGCCAACAGAAAGAGAACAGTCTTGCCTGGTGATTGCCGAGCGGTGTTCTTTCATCAGTTGTCATAGCGTGTGCATGGTCTCCCCAATGTACCATGCCTCGGGACATCCTTTCCTGCAGCGTATCAGGTAGACAACATTGGCTGAATTGCAAGAGTGTGTACCGTGTACCTGGTGGATGGTGAGATGATGGCATCCATGTCGATGATCTGGCATGTCTTGCAGAGGTTGCTGTGGCAGGGTTGTGTAGTGTTGTGGTCACTACTCTCCTGAAGGCTGGGTAGTTTACTGCGAACAATGGTCTGTTTGAGGTTGTGTGGTTGTTTGAAGGCAAGAAGTGGGGGTGTGGGGATGGTCCTGGCGAGATGTTCGCCTTCATCTATGACATGTTGAAGACTCCGGAGAAGATGTCGTAGCTTCTCCGCTCCGGGGAAATACTGGACAACAAAGGGTGCTCTGTCCACCTTCTCCCTTGTTTGTCTTCTGAGGAGGTCGGTGTGGCTTTTTGCTATGGCGCATCGGAACTATCGATTGATGAGTCAAGCGCCAAATCCTGTTCTTAAGACAGCATCTTTCAGCGTCTGGATGTGTCTGTTGTGATCCTCCTCATCTGAGTAGATCCTGTGTACATGGAGGGCTTGTCCATAGGGGATGGCTTCTTTAACGTGTTTAGGGTGGAAGCTGGAAAAGTGGAGCATCGTGAGGTAACCCGTGGGCTTGCGGTACAGTGAGATGCTGAAGTGACTGTCCTTAATGAAGATGCGTGTGTCCAAGAATGCAGCTGATTCCAGAGAGTAGTCCATGGTGAATCTGATGGTAGGATGGAACACGTTGATGTCATCATATAGTTGTTTCAGTGCTTAGTTCAGATCAGTTGCGATCCTCAGTGAATCAGTTGCATTCTTGGACACACGCATCTCCATTAAGGACGGTCACCTCAGTACCTCACTGTATTGCAAGCCCATGGATAACCTCATGATGCTCCAATTCTCCAGATTCCATTCTAAACACATTAAAGAAGCCATCCCCTGTGGACAAGCCCTCCTTATACACAGGATCTGCTCAGATGAGGAGGATCACAACAGACACCTCCAGACGCTGAAAGATGCCCTCATAAGAACAGGATATGGCCTTGACTCATCGATCGACAGTTCCGACGTGCCACAGTGAAAAACTGCACTGACCTCCTCAGAAGACAAAAATGGGACATGGTTGACAGAGTGCCCTTCGTCGTCCAGTATTTCCCTGGAGCGGAGAAGCTACGACATCTTCTCTGGAATCTTAAACATCTCATTGATGAAGACGAACATCTTGCCAAGGCCATCCCCACACCCCCACTTCTTGCCTTCAGACAACCACACAACCTCAAACAGATCATTGTCCGCAGCAAACTACCCTGCCTTCAGGAGAGAAGTGACCACGACACCACACAACCCTGCCACAGCAACCTCTGCAAGACATGCCAGATCATTGACACAGATGCCATCATCTCATGTGAGAACACCATCCACCAGGTACACAATACATACTCTTGCAACTCGGCCAACGTTGTCTACCTGAAACATTGCAGGAAAGGATGTCCCGAGGCATGGTACATTGGGAGGCCATGCAGACGCTATGATAACGGATGAATAAACACCACTCGACAATCACCAGGCAAGACTGTTCTCTTCTGTTGGTGAACACTTCAGCGGTCACGGGCATTCGGCCTCTGATCTTCAGGTAAGCGTTCTCCAAGGCGGCCTTCACGACACACAACAGCGCAGAGTTGCTGAGCAGAGACTGATCGCCAAGTTCCGCATACATGAGGACGGCCTCAACCGGGATCTTGGGATCATGTCACACTATTTGTAACCCCCATGACTTGCTTGGGCTTGCAACATCTCACTTACTGTTCTGTCTGGAGACAATACACATGTCTTAAGCCTATGCTTAAAGCTATCTCCATTCACATTGTCTGCGCCTTTAAAAATTGATTAAGTGTAAATACTCACATTTTAATCAGTATTCTGTAAACTGAGTGTGTGCCTTTATATGCCCTGTTTGTGATCAGAACTCCCCACTCACCTAATGAAGGGGCAGAGCTCCAAAAGCTAGTGGTGTTTGCTACCAAATAAACCTGTTAGACTTTAACCTGGTGTTGTGAGATTTCGTATCATGTTTACCCCAGTCCAATGCCGGCATCTCCACATCACTCATTTGGAGAGCCAATGCAGACATGATGGATGAAATGGCCTCCTTCTGAACTGTAACAATTCTGTGATTCCATGAAATGCAAATGTGAGGTCTAGTACAGTTTCAGAAATATTATGAAGTAGCTCTTGATATCAGCAGGTGTGAAATTCCATGAGGATTCCTGGGTATATCTTAATTATATTCCACACTCAAATCTTCCAGAAAACTGATTGCTTGCAATACTTGACATCCGGTGACATATGTCAGCCATCTTAAGTCAGTACCTTTGTTCATTTTTTAAAAGTCCCTTTTAAAAATCCGATATATGTTTCATCGGCAAATGAAAGATGAATACCACTTATGCACACAAGTCATATCATCATGACAAACTTGAGTTAATAAAAAAAACAAAAGTACTGAGGAAATTGGTGTGACTGGGGGAGTAATTTTCCCCCAAAAAATGGGTGTTGATAAAACATTACATGACATGTTTAGAGTGGCTGAGAAAGGGTTAGAAGGTAGATTAATATGTGGATTTCTCTCCACAGGAATCATAGGGTTTGATACTGACTTCGACATAAGCACTGATCCCTTTTTCCCTTCTGTAAAATGGGCCTATAACCACTCATGGAGTCAATATTTATACAGTATTTAAAATTCATTGGAGCACCTGTGCTGCAGATCCAGTAAGTGCTTCCATCTGGGTCTATGTGTGTAGTTAAAACCTTATCAACTCTTTATCCTGACAAATTATGACGCACAGAAACGTAGTAAAACTAATTTATCATATGTGAACATTACACTGTGGTAACATAACAGAAGGACTAGACTTAAGCAGGTGTATTACACGGATAATGTATTTGACATATTAATAAACTGCTGCATAGCTCAATATCACAGATGTAGGATGCCGATAAAGTGTGACAGATTGCTTATTGATGAAATACATATGTTTTGAATCATCAGCTTTGGCTTCCCATACAGAATGAGGTAGATCATTACATAGTTTAGTGTAGCGGGACTAAAATTGCATTCTGTGATGAAAGAAACTGCCTGTGCTGAGGTCTTAGTTGTGGGACTGCAGTGTGACCTTAAAGACTTCACAATGTTAAAGTGGGGGGAAGGTTTTGGTGATGATAAGCTGCTCAGCGTAACCAGGGTGGTCGTGACACAGCTGGTGATACGGAAGTGGCACTACATCACAAGTCAGCTCTGCTGCAATTAACTTATTTTTTTCTTCATTTTATTGAAAGGCACCCAGTCCTTTTTCAAAAAGAGGAATTGCACAATTTCTCAAACTGCGAGAATCCGTGGTGATATCGTAACTGCACAAAAAGAGCTTGGCCCAACTGACTACTACAGAAGTAACAAAATCTCATTTTACAATGTTGGGAGAGTGGTGGAAGTCATTGATTAGATTCAGTTACTGGAATGGTCTGGAACAAATCCAGGTGAAAGTCCATCTTAAATGGCACTGTCAGTGCATTCTTTGATGAAAAAGACACTGGAGTTGGAAGCTTTCCCTAATAATATTCTTTTTCTTCCAAATGTAATTGATTTTGAAGAATTGTTTTAATGGGTTTTCTGACTGCATTCAGTTGACACTGCTGTGTACCAACATGTTTTCATGCATTTGCAAAAGCACCTTTTCCCTTGATATAAACACGTTTTATCATTAGATGGATTGCTCATTGTACAGAATTCTAAGCGAACTGAACACCATTGTGTTTGTTTTCTCTCTGTTTGCTTCTGTTTTTCAATATCTTTCTGAACTCGTCAGACCTCAGTAATTATAAATTTTGATAGAATCCTGTAACCTTTAGTTGAAAGTCAATGAATTCTGTAATAATACAGCGTGAATAAAATTTATGCTTCTCATGTATCATTTGGAAGAATCTCCCGTGTCAAACGTTCAAGTGATTCTTGTGCCTTCCTTTTAGTAATAAATGGGAGCTGAGGTGACACATTATTTGGCTCTTCTTTTCCATTATAAATAGCACAAACTATAAAAAATCTAGTTGTTGAGAATCCCATCTTTCAGGTAGGTTTCTCAGACTTGAAGGCACCCCATAGCTACATTTCAAAGCTTCTCATTGTTATGTGAAAAGGCTTTGGCTTGTTTCTGACATGATAAGGAATATATAAATGCATGTCCTCTCAAATCAGTCATAGCTTCAAACTTCACTCTCCTGCTCCCATGAACAGTGATGTCAAAAAAATAAATTATTGAAGGCCAAGTAGCATGACTGTTGCCTACCCTTCTAGTCCGCTAGAAGGGGGAACTATTACTTTCATGCATGATGTCTAAGCTCACTTGGGGTGGTCGTATTTGGTAGTAATCATTACTCTGGTAGTGATTTTGCCTTCTCACCTAAGGATATATATATATATTCTTACCAAGAAAGACTATATATACATTTTTAGAAGGCATCTACTGCCAATCCTTCAAAATTTACTGTAAATTTAGAAAGATGTCATGAAGCAGTGCTAGATTAGGGATTCTGGGTGGTTACCAGCAGAAGTATTTGGTGAGGAGCAGGAGGTTTAGAGGGAGATGTGGGGAAAAACCTTTTTTACCCAGAGGATGCTGACAATCTGGAATGCGCTGCCGGCAGGGTGGTAGAGGCAAGTTGTCTCACAGCCTTTAAAAAGGTTGATGAGCATTTATCATGTCATAACATTCTAGGTTGTGGGTCAAGTGCTAGTAAGTGGGATTAGGTGGGAGTTCAGGTCTTTCTTGCATATCAGAGCAGATTTGATGGGCTGAAGGGCCTCTTCTGTGCTGTATGATTCTGTGAGTATTTCATAATATGTATGCTAATTGACATTTGGGACTACTTAGCTTCAACAGTAAAGGAAAATAGCATCAAGAGGGGATCTGGGGTCATGTGAAATAGTTGAATTCATATGTATTGTAAACTTCTTTCAATATCGTTCTGTTGGTATTAACACATCTCTCACTGATGAGCTGAATAGACATTCCATTGTCCTTGTACCTCATACAATAACAAATTGACACACACATGTCCAATGGGAACTGATCATAGGTGCAACTGATGGTGGTTGTCACCTGTATTTCTAATATCAGAGGATTTTCTTTAATTGTGTACGATTTATAATGGTAAAACTTGTTGAATGTTCAAGTCCAAATTGTGTTGGTTGGAGGGTGAAAGAGGAAGAGTGGTGGCGGGAGTCCCTAATGCATGTCATTTCAAAGTATTTGCCATATCCTTTGCAAGTTCAAAGCAGGAACAGGGGCGGGGGGAGGGGAGGGGGGAAGCAGGGGGAGGGATCATTTATGGGTTCCTTGTAGGGTCTTGATTTTTTTAAACTGTATTTTCAAATCAACAGTTACCTGGAGGCCATCTATAATTACTCCTGTACAGCGTTACTGCCCCCTCCCCCTCACTTTGTTTGAATGTTTCAGATTAGCAGTTTACATAATATGGTATTTATCAGATTGATACAGTTTTTACTGTTAGTGGAAACATAGCCATCATATTGATCAGATTGTGTCTCTATTCAGCTAAACCCACCAATACTGACTCAAATGCTGAGAATCAATTGGTGCCTGAAAAATGGACAAATGCCCCAATTAAGTGGCGTCAGCACTATTTTGAGCATGGGGGGGTGCGGTTTCTGTAAGTGCAGGACTTGTGATAACTGCAGTCTTGATCGAAAGCATCTTCCCATCAGTGCCAGTTCCCAGCTCTGCTATAGTTTATTTCTGGTGTCTCCCTACCTCTAGTTTCACTGAAAGCTGCTAGAACATTAACTTCTGCTGTCCAAGAGTTTCTGGATATCCCCTGGACTCAGATACAAGGCTGAAACAGAGGAATCTACTGGACATCTAAAACCTCCGCCAGTGGCATGCATGTTGAGAGCAGATACCATCTCAACACAGTTCACTCATATTTTGCTCACGAAAATACTGTATATCATTGAATAATACAGTACAGGAGGAGGCAATTTGGCCCATCGAGTCTGCACCGACTACAATGCCACCCAGGCCCTATCCCCATAACCCCACGCATTTACCCTGCTAATCCCCCGGCACTGAGGGTCAATTTAGCATGACCAATCTGCTCTGGCTGCACATCTTTGGAGTGTGGGAGGAAACCAGAGCAGCTGAGGAAATCCACACTCCACATCAGGCACGAGTAAAACATGCAAACTCCATACAGACAGTCACCTGAGGCTGGAATTGAACCCAGGTCACTGGCGCTGTGAGGCAGCAGTGCGAACCACTGTGCCACCGTGCCATCCTCTTTGAAGTTCCAGCCCTTATGTCCAAGAAATTGCCTGGTTAAAAAGCATGAAATGCTCCTTCTGCTATACTCAGTTGAAGCAATCTCTCCCTTTCCTTTTTTTTGACTAGGCTCTGTTGAGCCAATCTATTAGAATGTGGTTGCAGTGCCCACTCACTAGACTGCAGCTACACCTGTTTGATGCAAATATACACTCTTTATGTGTAAAGAAAAGCCTGTCAGGTTTCAAGTGTTGGATCTTGCCCACGATCTATAAGGGCTCACAGAGTAGGCACTCTTGTTTGAGTTGATCTGAGCTGCCTCTCTCCTCAAGGGGAAACTCATGTCACTTTATGTTAGCCCATACAGCCGCTGGCTGTTAACTCAAACTGCACTTAGCAGGAACAGACTGGGAAAGATCGAAGCTGGCGAAGGTCGGAGCGTTCAGGAGTGCCTGAGAGACGGAGGCAGAGGGGAAGGGAGAGGAGGAGGTGGGGGGGGGGGGGGGGGGCGGTGGCAAAGACATGTTGGCAGCCTGTGCCCAAGTGAGCAGGAATTACTGAAATGATAATAAATGTAGATGGTCTGGACAAAATGAAATGATCCATCTCAGTGCATAAGCAGCACTTGAGCTGCATTCAATCAGCCTGTCATACTTATTGCCTGGCATTTTTGTGAAGAATCTGTCCACTAAAATTTTTTGTCATTCCTATTTCCTTGTTATCAGTCCGCTCCTCAATGGCGACCGGAGATTAACAACAATTCATAGAGCACATCCATTTCTGATAAACCTTATCCATTACTTCACGATCCGCGGGTCCATCCCATTTCACCTCGACCATTTATCATCTTTAACGCTGACAGCTAAACAGAGTGCTTTAAAATTTATCTCGGTGTGTCGACAGGGCGGATCTATTCGTCAACCTGTGGAGGTGCAGCTTAGCCTCTTCCTCTTCTTATCAGGATTCCACAGTAAAAGATTTGGCGGAGATGCCCGATTAATCATTGGCCGCATCAATTTGCTTGATTTACTCTCTTGTGGGAAAAGGGTGTAAACACAGCGTACTGAGGCAGCGCGAAACATAATGTGTCTGTCTATAGGAAAAACATTAGCAGATCATCCTGTCTAGTGATTGATGGAGAAGTGAAAGGCACCACTGCAGTGGGCTTGAATCTCATAGAGGACAATAAAAAAAGGTGAAGGTGTTTTTTTTAAAAAAAATAATCATGCCAACAGTTTAACGCCTGTCACCTCGATGTGAACTTTGATGTTTTAATTTGCGTTTATAAATATAAAATACTTGTTACAATTTCTCTCTCTCTCTTTGCCCCCAAGAGGAAATGGTCACGATCCTTGTCCCTAACTGAAAGATTCACGCTCTTCATTTCACCGTCACCCCGTCCCCAAGCTTTAGCCGCATTCAGCAACAATAGGGTTAACCAGAAAAGAACACATAGAGAGAGTTTCCATGGTGGGTCAATGCTGAGTCTCGGTTTGAACAAGAGTTTAATCACAATTTAATTTTTTTTTCTTTTTCACACTTTGCCAGTGTCTCTCTCACTTTACTTCTTCTCCCCACCCCCACCACCCCACCATCACCGTCCAGCCATGTCCTGGTACCTGAAGATTTTCAGCTAAATGTTTAAAAGAAAGAGAAATGTATCCCAGTATAAATCTGTCATCTATCAGGGCAGTGACAGATGGCTTGCTGGATTGTATTTCATTATAAAACATTGCAGGAGTCACTCAGATTCATTCTGACACGCACTCTGAAAAATTCTGAAGAAATTGGCAGCCAACCTATTAGGGAGGAGACCAGCTTAGAAATTAGAGCAGAACATGCACAGTTTTTCAATGCTTGAATAAATGCCATTCATAATCAACTGTTTGTACATAATGCGATTAAATTCTTATCTTTAGCCTGTTGTTTCTTTTCTTTACGACCACTCTACCTGGTGATTCTGATTTTTACATAATGGCGTGGTATTATCTGTGCTTCCGTATAACCATTTCCCATTGTGTGTTCGTTTTGTTTGTTGGTATTGCCACCTGTAAAACATTAATATTTTTTGTTTTGGGTGGTTTGATTTAATGCCTGGATTTAGCTAAGGCTATTTTCTCCAGGGTGACACAGCGTTCCCTGTCTTCTTCGAGATGGAAATGTCCTCTGTGATTGAGCACCTAGCTTTAGGAGAACAGTGAGATCGAAGGAGCAACTGATCTTACCTGAGCACTATTGCCAATCCAAACAGTCATTGCGAGTTAGGGATAGGGGAATGACAGGTCTTACAGTACTGCAGCCTCACATCTCAATAGAAGATACTGTTACAACCAGTGAATGATGCCTCCAATACCGCTGTGATGATGCTCGATGTTTTTTCAGGTGAAAGTGAAGTTTGCCAAAGGAGGGAATTAATCATTGTGCCCAGGATCAACTCCCTCCTGGATCTTTAATGCGTGCCTTCTTTCACTGCAATGCCTAGTTTTCCCGAGACGACCAGGAATGGGCCCTGACTACCTCAGAGCAAACCAAGCTTGCAGTAAAGGGCTCAAACAGACATTAAGCCCCTCATCTTGAATATGCAAAATACCCAATGTCTGTAACAGTTGCAGGCACTGCACACTGATCTCTGTGACCTTTCTCAATACAGCCAGTGGCACATTTTCAGCTCGTTATGAGTGTGTGCTTCCTACCTGTTATATTAGAAGCTTAGAGGATGGTTCAATACCTGGAAAATTGGAAATGTGCAGCTAAATTTCTAAGTCAATGAGTTCTGGGAGGTTACTTAACCAAGAGGGGGGCATCTTAGCACCTCCTCATGCTTTTTTCCCCCACAAATGCTTCCAAGACCAGATTAACTTTGATCCCACATTTGAAAGGAAAAACATACAAAGTTTCCCAGTAAGATTTTACCAACTTAAATTATTAAATGTTGGGGGTAGCTGCAAAATGAATGTTTCTAAGCCATTGCAAATAAAAGACAGAGACAGAAAAGAAACACAGGAACATAGGAATAGGCCATTTAACCCCTTGTGCCTGTTCCACTATTCAATTAGATCATGGCTGTTTTCCTGCTGCAATGCCATCTTTCTGCACTATCTCCATATCCCACAATATCATTGCTACCAAGAAATCTATTGACCTCTACTTTAAATATACCCAATGACTGACCCTTCACAGTCCTCTGGGTAGAGAATTCAGAAGATTCAACACCCTCTAACTGAAGAAGTTCCTCCTTACCTTGGTCCTAAATGGCTAACTTCTTATTCAGAGAATAGGCCCCCTTGTTCTAAACCCCCAAATCTGCAGACGCATCCTTCTTGCATCTATCCTGTCCACCACTGCAAGAACTTAGTACATTTCAGTGTAATCCCCTCTCATTCTTCTAAATTCTACAGAACAGCATCTCCTCAATCTCTCCTTCTTGGATAATCTGGCCATCCTAGGGATTGGCCTGGTGAACCTTTGTTGCATTCCCTCTATGGAAAATATATTCTTTCTTGGGTAAGAAACCAAAACTGTGCATAATACTCCAGGTGTAGTCCCACTAAGGCTCTATACAGCTGCAGCATATCTTCCTTATTCCTGGACTCAAATACTCTTGTAATAAAGGCTGACAAAGCATTTGCTCTCCTAATTGCTTATTGCACTTGCCTGATAGTTTTCAGTGACTTATGAACAAAAGTATCCAGGTCCCTTTGGAAAGGATCACTTCCCAATCTTGCAGCATTTAAGAAATACTCTGCATTTCTCTTTATTCTTATCAAAGTTGATAACCTCACATTTTACCACACTGTATTCCATCTGCCATGTTCTTACTTATTCACTTATCCTATCTACATTCCTTTGAAGTCTCTTTACATCTTTGTCATAACTCACATTTCCACCAAGTTTTGTGTCATCAGCTGACTTGGAAATATTACATTTGGTCTCCACATCATTGATATAGATTGTGACTAGCTGGGACCCAAGACTAGAACAAGACTCCTGTAATAAAAACAGAAAATGCTGGATAAAGTCAGCAGGTCTGGCAGCATCTATGGAAGGAGAAACACAGTTAATGTTTTGAGTTCATGTGACAATACTACAGACTTTTGTAATGCCTCCTGTCATCTCATGGGTATGTTTATTTAACATCATGAACATTGTGGCATGGAGTTGTGCTGATTTTTAAGGCACATTTTGCCCACAATCGGTCAAACCAGCACTAAAGTTCACAGAATTTCAAGTGCAAATTGTATCTAACACAAATTGCATACAATGCATCTTTTGCAAACATTGAGTGAGAGCTGATCCTGCCCCTAAACCCAGCCACACTCTAGAGTGAGTTAATCACCATTATGAGCATCCATTAATTTGATCTGATTTGCTTTGATTTATTATTGTCTCATGTATTAACATACAGTGAAAAGTATTGTTTCTTACACGCCATACAGACAAAACATACCGTTCATAGAGAAGGAAACATGTGAGTACAGAATGTAGTGTTACAGTCATAGCTGGGAAGTAGAGAAAGATAAACTTGATGCAAGGTGAGTCCATTCAAAAGTCTGACAGCAGCAGGGAAGAAGCTCTTCTTGAGTCAGTTGGTACATGACCTCAGACTTTTGTATCTTTTTCCTGAAGGAAGAAGGTGAAAGAGAGAATGTCTGGGGTGTGTGGGGTCCTTAATTATGCTGGCCGCTTTGTGAGGCAGTGAGAAGTGTAGACAGAGTCAATGGATGGGAGGCTGTGTCCATTTGGAACTGTGAAGGAGTTTCTTAAAATGAAACTTTTTTTTTGTGTTGGAACACTAATAGATGGGTTTTCAAAGCTTTTGCTTTTGTTTCATTGCGAAGAAACTGACCACTGTCAATATAACTGGCAAGTTGTACATTTTCTTCAAATAATTTTGAATAGTTTAAAATTGGGTTACTCACAGGTAGTGGACTGGACTCTGATTACAATTATTTTAGTGATAAACCCATTTTCAGCTGCATTAATCAGATGGCATCAAATGAAGTCTTTTTTTGGTTACGTTCTGAAACATTGCTGGGTTGCATCTGTAAATGGTGAATTTTACATTTGGTAACATGCAAGTGAATATGAGCAGAAACTTGAGGGCAAAAGACAATTCTCAAAACTAGTGCAATTTTGGGAACAATATGCGCCTGGATTGCTGATTATTAATTGGAAACTCAACAATTATGTATTATTAAAGGAGAAATGTTACAGACTACAGATCTTGACATAATTGTGTCACAGATCACAGCCGCCACTATTTATTTTTCATCTTTATATAAACAAAGGTAAAAGTTTCTTCAAAAAAAACATGTTGGCTGACATTTCACCATAATACTGCTATTCTATTGTCACATGAAGGGCCCTTTCTGCGCAATATGCCTCTATGACTCTATGGAATTAAGCAGTGGAAATTTGGAAATCTCCATCTGAAGCACTGATGTCACTTTAATTCCTTTTCAAATTAATGATGGAAAAGCGAATCAAGGTTTCAAAAATGCATTTTAAACAGTAAAATTAATGTGAAGTACTATTGGATTTATTAGATCGTTAAAACTAAAAGTAACTGTCATATTTCCTGGATTATTTGAAAGTCCTGAAGTGATCCTTCAGCCTATCTGTGCATATTTCAAAAAGCAAACAGCTAACAGTTTTCTTACTAAGGACAAGCATCACATGTTTTAGTTAGCATAATTCAGTAAAATGTCATTAACTTAAAACCAGAAGTGCAGTCTTTGTTTAGGTGGCTGAAAAGTAGGCTTTATGGATGTAAGTAGAAGGGGTAAAAGGGACCGTTTGACGAGATAACTGATGGAACAGTGTGAAAGGTGTGGCTGAGATTCATTTGTGTCATTAGTAATAGAAATGCCCAAAAGGTAAGTAAAAATAGCAAATTTGAAAATAAAATTTGAAGTATCAAATCTTTCAAAAATATTTTTGTTTATAAATTGGTAAGGGATCTTTCACCATTTAGATTTGTTATTTTAATGTTGTAATTCATAGACTGGGGTCTTACCTTCATGTTGAACCCTATATTTTTGGCCTCTCTCCCTTTATAACCTTCTTTAATTTCATCTAACAGCAATTACAACAGGCTGTGTGTACATGGATGTATTAAAAAATGACTTCAGTCATATTGAATTGATTGTTGCCATAATTTACCTGATTCAGGTGATTAATTTGTAGATTCTGTTTTTGATGGTTCCATGAATGCTAGAATTATTTGTAAATGATGTGGTGAAGGCAATAAATTACAGAACATCATTCAACCTCAGGCAACATAATCACAAATTAATTAAGCAAATAATTAGACCCGCCCCTCTCAAACGATCGATTGGAAATGAGTGTAGATGCTACGGAGTGATGATTCTCCTTGAGCCATATCCAAGCACAACAACGCACACTTGACTTGGCATTTTTCAGGATTACTCGGCATGTCAGCTTACTTTGACTCATTTTGGCGAATAAGAGATATCTGCAAAGAGAATATTTTATGTAATAAAAAGATGTGGCCATTAAGGCCTTTCAAAGCACTTCACCTTATTGATCATGGGAAAGAAGCTTGGATCCCAGCATCATGTTACTAATTGCGTCTGTCATTACTGATCTTTTGATTGCAATAAAAATGAAGATTTAAAAGAATAATGGAAAAACAATGTCGCACCCATGGCAGCTCTGGGCTTCTGAGAGTGGGCTGTTCCTGGATGACAGGAGCGGTCATCTTCAAAAGGCTGTGGACACGGTGACAACATCCCTGTAGCAGACGATTCATTAGGCTGATGAAACAATGTTGTTAATTTTTGGAAAATCTATTGCTAACATGTTCCCCCCCCCCGACCCCACCCGCCAAATTGGGCTCGTTGGATAAAAGAACAGTTGACTGGGATGCCACTAAGGCTTTGATGAACTTAAATCAGCATTTATTTGCTGAGAACTTCAAGCAGACGTGCACCTGTAAGAAGCTCATTCATTTACATTCTGTTCTGGATAAAATTCAAATTAGACCAGATTTTTCCATTTACAGCAGATTTTCTATATTTGAGAGTGGATTTAGACAAGCAGGCTCTCAGAGGGGAACTGGCGAAAGCTGAATCAAGGAAAGTAAGTGCACATAAACAGGCATGACTTTTTTAAAGGGACAGACCAACGACCATATCTGATTGATAGAAAATCAGATCTAATGTTGAAATAGAACTTAATTTTGGGTCTTATTCTTCCATGACAGTGAATACCTATGTTTTATTTTTCACTAAAGAATTTTGTAAAAGTAAATTTTAATAGCTACACTGAACTGGGTCAAAGTGACTAAATCAGTATTCCTCATGTATGATTATGGAACAGACCCGATGGAAGATTCTACACAGGAGGAGAAAACAATAGTCTGGTGACTGTGGACCTATTTGCACAATATTTTATCTCCTGATTAGTGCCTTATCCATTAGAGTAGGGATATATGGCCCATTCTTGGGTTGACAGGGATCTGTGCTGGGGCCTCAACTATTTACAATCTACATCAATGATTTGGATGAAGGGACTGAATGTATGGTTGCTAAATTTGCTGATGACACAAAGATAGGTTTGAAAATAAATTGTTAAGAGGACATAAAGTCTACAAAGGGATTTGGATATGTTAATTGAGTGAGCAAAAATGTAGCAAGTGAGTATATTTAGGGAAAATGTGAACTTGTTTGTTTTGGCAGGTAAAGTAGAAAATTATCTGAATGGAGAGAGTCAGATTTTCTTCCCTAAAGTACATTAGTGAATAGGTTTTTCCAACAGTTGATTCCTAATTCTAGATATTTCTTATTGAATTCAAATCCCACCATGACAGGATTTGAACCCAGGTTTCCACAACATTACCTGAGTTTCTGGATTAATAGGCTAGTGATAATACCACCAGGCCATCACTTGTCCACTGCATCCATCTGAGAGAAAACATTTCTACACGGAGGGATCTGGATGTGCTGGTACCTGAATCACAAAAAATTAGCATGCAGAGCCAGTAATTGGGAAGTCAAATGGAGTATTGGTGTTTATTGCAGGTAGAATCAAGTATTAAAGAAGGGAGATGCTGCTACAGCTGTACAGGGCCTTGGAGGGATCACATTTAGAGTACCATGTACAACTTCGGTCTCCTTATTTAGGAAAGAACATAACTGTATTAGTTCAGAGAAGATTCACTGAACTGATTCCTGGGATGAAGGGGTTAATTTGTCAGAAAACATTGAGCAGATTGGGCCTATACTAATTAAAGCTGAGAAGAACGAGAGATGATCTTGGTGAAATATATATGATTCTGAAGGGACTTGACAGGGTGGATGCTGAGAGGATGTTTCCCTTTGTGAAGAGTCTAGAACTAAGGACATGGTTTAAAAATTAGGGGGTCTCCTATTTAAGAGAGAGATGAGGAGAAATGTTTTCCCTCAGAGAGATGCAATGGACGGGCGATGGCCTAGTGGTATTATCACTAGATTATTAATCCAGAAACTCAGCTAATGCTCTGGAGACCTGGGTTTGAATCCTGCCACGGCAGATGGTGGAATTTGAATTCAATAAAAAATATCTGGAATTAAGAACCCACTGATGACCATGAAACCATTGTTCATTGTCAGGAAAAACCCATGCACGAATGTTCTTTCAGGAAGGAAATCTGTCACCCTTACCCAGTCTGGCCTACATGTGACTCCAGACCCACAGCAATGTGGTTGAACCTCAATTGCCTCGGGTAACTGGGGATGGGCAATAAATGCTGGCCCTGACAGCCATGCCGGTGCCCCCCCAAAGAATAAAAAAAGTCTGTGGAATTCTCTTCCTTGGGGACAATGGAAGCTGGAATATTGAACATATTCAAAGCTGATTTAGATAAGTTTTTGACTGACAAGGGAATGAGAGGTTATGAGATTACAGAGAAGAAAATGGAGTTGAGAGGCTGCAATCAGATCAGCCATGATCTTATTGAGTAGAGGAGCAAACTTGAGGGACTGAATGGACGACACCTGCTCTTGTGTTTTGTGACATGACAAGTTAAATGCAAACTTTAGGAATATGTAAGTCATGAAGAATATCTAATTTTGACTGCTGGAATACACTATCATTTTGTGCAGTGGAAGTAGACTTGATTGAAGACTTCTGGAAAGACATGACCAGATTCCCAATTCAACCGAAGCAGAGGCAGAGGGGTTGAATACTATGTTCTTGACTAAACTGTTTTACTGTATAATAACTTTACAACTCACTCTCAATCATTCTTAACTGCTGTTGGAGAGAAAGCACAGCTCATTTCACGAACTGCGGAAAAGGTACAAATCCTTGTT
The DNA here is from genome assembly GCF_965287045.1 of Carcharhinus amblyrhynchos. NCBI lineage: Eukaryota > Metazoa > Chordata > Chondrichthyes > Carcharhiniformes > Carcharhinidae > Carcharhinus > Carcharhinus amblyrhynchos. Next base: position 31,498,657 of record NC_137332.1, on the reverse strand, counting down.
GCAAAATAAATGCTAGTTACTGGGAATCTTTTCAGAATAAACTAAACTTTACAAGAGCGCTCAGATATATTAAAGGAAAGAGTTGGAGCATGTGAAGGTGTTTAAAAAAAAATCAGAAATGTGAGGACTGCTCCAGTTCTGCTTAATTTCCACTTCTAATGTTTTCTTAATTGTCTGATATCCTGAGGAGCTGAGGGGAAGGTCACACATCACCAAGGTACTCACAAGCAACCCCAAGGTTGTGGCTTTGGAAGGTGTTGTTAAAAACCTGTATCAACAGTGCCTCAAGTGGAATTGTCTGGGCCCTGCCTATTCATTAGTGGTCACAGCTGTGCAGCCGTTCAATTACTTGGAAATAATAAGTACATTTAGTAGTGAATTAAATATTAATTAGTCTTCAGTGAGTTCCTTTTTAGCATTGGGAGCCAGAAATAGGATGTCTGGAGCATGGAGTTCCTGGTGCCAGAATGTGGAGAGACAGAGAGGTGTGCAAATATCTTTATTTGTTCTTACTCTCTCTCTCTGTTCCTCTTTTTATTTTCTTTCTCTCTCATTCATCCCAAGGTGAAATGAAGGCAGGCTGGAGAGGAGAGGACTGGCATGATCTTGTGATTAAACAAAAGGATTCAGCCAACATGTGTAAAATTAAGTGATCAAGAGTTGATTACAGAGTATATTGATTGTGTACTGATGGATTAAATAGAGTCGTGATCTGGGTGAGATTCGAGGGAGAGAGAATTTACTAGTTAGCAAGGAGCTGCCGGCCCAGCCACAGTTCTTCATACATTTTTGGAATAAATCTGCGGAGAATGCACGGAATTATAATCGATTATCCATTTCTCAAAGTCACTTAAGGGGCCAGAGCAACGAGCTAAGTGCGTGGGGCGACAATTCCTAGTCCATATGCATCGTCATGTGTGTGTGCTGGAGGGGTGGAAACAGCACTGACCCTGCGTGCTGCAAGCTGATGAATCCATTTTCTTGTAGGAAATAGTTTTGACAATCCAATATCTGTGTTTCGATATGTGCCCCCCAGGGAAAAGACACTGCCCCAGTCGCCCTTTCAAATTATAGGCATATCACTATATCACTATCCTAACAGGCTGCCCTCCAAGTCAAGGACATTGGCGCTTAACTGTGGTGTGAATAATTTTTTTTATTATTATTTTTAAAGAGATCTTCTCTTAGCAAAACATCTTACAGGATTTTGAAATTGCCCTACAGGATCAAATTAGATCTTGTAAGACATAAGTCGAAAAAATGCTGCAAGATTTATAGTCTGCCTTATGGAACCCTACATGATTTATCCTACAGAATGATGAGAATCCTATATAGGATTTTGAATAATGTACTGTAGGGTATTATTTGTAAGTGTTATCTACTTTTTAAAAATGCCCTAATGATTTGAGTGGGAAAAATTGTTGTTAGAAATTTCTGGTTTCCATGCAACAGTTTCTGCTTGGAAGCGGCGCAGACATGTTCTGGAGTCTGAAAGATGGCTTTAGATATAAAAAGCTTCTGCTTTTTCACAATGCTGATTTTTTTTTTCATTGTTTGGGTTCAGCTTTGGAAGAGCTTTATTCCCAGTGGGCGAGGGGGAGACGTTGTGTGTGGGGGCGGAGGGTGTGGGGGGGGGTGTGATCATTGTAATGATGCATTGTGTTATGAACTGAGAGGAATGCAGGCTCAGTTTGTGTTCTTCCCCCATTTGTTTAATTTAAACAGAGCTTGTGCCTGACCTCAGCTGTTGTGACTTAGGGTAAACCACCTCTCCAGGAGCACGGAAAGAAGGCCAGTGTCACTCATTGCTACTCTTGCTTATTCTCTCACAGTTAGAGAATAACTTGGGCAAATGTTTGGGAGGGGCAAAGTTTTTGCCCAATCTCTTGGAATGTATAATGTAGCTTGGCATGGGTGGGTTGGGGTCTTAATAGGGAAACATATTAATTTAGAAAACATTTGGAAGGGAGAGAAATGAATGATTTAAAAATTGTGACAGTGCAGTTCGGCTGCACATACAAATTGGAGCAGTACAATGATGCAGCTGTCCTGTGGCATTGCTCATGGACAGTAGAGAAATGTGGCATTAGTAACATAGATCATGAGAAATGAGCCAAAGGTCAGTTATACAGAGGAATCCAGAAGTCTTGGAAGGGAACGCACATGAACGTAATATTGAGTTGCAACAGTAATGAAGGGTTGGAGGACAGGTAGGAACTTTTAGAATGGGAGCTGAACTTGCTGAGAAAGGTGAAAGGCTAGGGAATGAAAGTTGGTGAATGTAAAATTCAATGGTTAACTCATTATAGCTGTTACGTTAGTTTTACAAGACCTTGAATTTTGTATGAGTGAACCATTGTGTTGTAGGAATGGTACATGTAGGTGGCAATGTAATGCGGCTGCTGATAGATTGTACTGCTAGACTAGCAGAAATAGGAGAGTTCAGTCAATGAGAAGAATATCACATTTAAAGTGGATTTGTGTGCTATACACAAGACTCTTAACTATATATCAATAACATTTACCCCTGGCATTACTTGAGATTTTTAATGCTGCATTAATGAAATAAAATTATTGCTTCAGGACATCAAGACCATTATAATGTGCTTATATGCACAGTTACTGGATATATCACGGAAAGGAAGGTGGAATATTTTACACAGCCACGATGAAAGCATGCTTAATAATGAGGTCATGTGACAGAAATGAGTGACTTTAAAGGGAAATAACATATTGCAAAGTGACAGGAATTTTACCTTTAAAAAAACCTATGCCCACATAGTGACTACTGCAAAGTACAGATTGTTGCGACATTTCATCTGAAGTTCACTTTCATTTGATACTTAAAAAGTATCAATCTTGATGATACCTGTTCCATTTTTATTATCCAACAGATATTTTCTTGTTCAGTGTAAGTGCAGTGTTCTATTAACTGTAAAAAGCTGGGAGTTTGTGTTACTGACTTAGACGTAGGGGAATGTGGTTCTTGTTGACTGTAAGTATGTTTGGCGTACATAATACTTCATAGTGAGACCCCAAATTTGTGTCTGACTTCCTGCGTCGATTTCCACAGGCATGGGATTTGGTAGCAGCAGCTGTAGCTCTGGAATGGGTACCTAGTGAAGAGGTGTATGTAGGTAGGCAAGAGGGATATCAGAGTGAGTGGGGCGGTGGGAATGCTACTTATTTCTAATCGAGGGTCAAAGTTTCTGCGTATGAAAGATTCATGTCAGTGACAGACTTTAGCCAGATGCACATGTGAATCCGCGCTTCCCTTCATAAATTATAGTGCTGCCATGCTATACTTCAGTAAAGACAAAAAATTGCACTCCATCACCGTCTTGCCTGGCTTTTAGCGGTATTGATCATGCTGGTACCTAGTTTACTGAGGCAGTTAAGTGTGGCATCTTATTTTGCGCTGGGATAAATGAAAAGAATATTAGTACGCTGACTTTTCATCCAGTTTTATTGAATCTTTTGAGCAGCTGCCCTTTCGTGTAATGACATCGCTGACAGGGTCCTCATTAAGGCCCAGACAGTAATTGTGATGCATCTACTGTCCGACATTTTCATTGAGTTTTAGATCTATGGAGCGGTAGGATGTATGGATTCGCTCAGTTTCTCAAATTAATACACAACTCGATCCATCAGAGCCCCTTCCATGCTCTTTCATCTTCCCTGTCCCCAGAGGTCCATACGCGGTAATGTGGAGCATCATTCTCCCAGACAACTACACAATGTCTCTTTTCTCCTGCTCCTTATTTATTCAATGTTTCTGAGCAAACACGCCAGATAAAGTTGTCAGGCTTTATTAAAGAGGTCCCTGATGAAGTATTTATGAAAATCTTAATCAGCTACCTCCAGTCCAATGGGGGAAAAAAAGGCAAGGAAGTATGCTTTGAAAGAAGAACTAAAAGACAACAAAAACATTAATATAAAATTGCATTGATTTCTGAGATTTAGAAAAAAACCCTCTACATCTGCTGCCTGGGATTTCAGTTCAAATGTTTATTAAAGCTGCTTTAAATTACACCACATTGAGCTTGTTGTTTTCAAATTACATGAGCTGGGCTCAGGTTATCCAGTAACATTCAGATTTAATTATTTAAAGCTGGGAAAAAACATCTGAAAATTAGTAAGCATTTTAACACTTTTAAATTAGTGAAATGTACATTATCCGAACACATGCTCATTCTTTTCCATGCAACATTTTAGATGATGGTTTCTGCTATTTTTTAGTTCACCAAAATATCCTTTTCAAAATCAAATATGTGCCAATCATGATTAGTAATTTGATAATCTGCTTATTTCAGGTGGCTTTTTTGGCTCATAGATTAATTGGTAAGTGATATAATTAAATGACTTTACAATTTATAGGAGTTACGTTCTGACATTGCTCCGAAAAGAAGTAAACTTAGATGTGTGGTTGAAACTGAATTACTTCTGAGTTGATGCCTATCTCTTCTGATTTTAATTTACCTTCTTCACAACGACATACCCAATTCTCTTGTAAAATAGTTCCACTCTAACGTCTTGTGATGTTACCTATATTCACTGGGAGTGATTTCCACGTGCCTAGCTCTCCATTTACTCCGTAAGAAGGGTGGCAGGCAAATGAAGGTTTATGTTAAAGTATCCTGTCGCCCAGTCACCCATCACTCAATGTCACCTCGATTATCAGGTGTACCACAAAAAGGTCAGCCAGCACTGCTCTTCAAAACACAGGTGGGAGTCTTATTCAAATAAGAATCCTACAGACTGTAGAACCATTGCTTCTCGGCCTTTTGGCTAAGATCAAAGGCAGAATCTTCACATCCCGTCTGCCAAGGGAATCGTAGTGGGCTGAACATGGACCATGAAAAGCTCTGTTGACCTTGGGCGGCATTTTCCGGTTTGGGGACAAGCGCAAATGGAAAATCCAACCTCAAATTTCAGATAAACCTCAAAATTGGGTACAATGCTTTTCCTTGTCAGCTTGGATCTGGCATATTTCTCATGTGGGGACCATGAATTGGATTCAGTTTGAATTTGAATTGGTTGTTGTAGCAAGCAGGAGGTGGATTAAGATCTTGCCCTGTCCACTCTGGGCATTGAGGAAGGAATAAATTTTAAAAAAACTTGATGCAGTTTGGTCCATCTGAAACTTGTTTGCTTCCAGTGCAAAGTGTTTTCCATGACTGAGTTTGCAGACTGACACCCTGCAGGATCTAGGACTATGTATTAGGGGCTGCTGCTACAAAGGCACAATGGGAGATAGGCCACTGCCCGTGGCCCTTCTGCCATAGTCCATCCAGGGGCTGGAAACTGAAAACTACATGTGGAATTCTCTCACCTGGTATTAAGAAGCCTGGTGGGGGCCAGAGCATGGAGTGTTTCCCACTGTGGAGGCTGGTCAGAAAACAAAGCAAAAATTGCAGCCCCAACTTAATCACTTATGTAACCTGGTGTCTTGTGCCATATTCTGTGGCAGGGCAGGCCCGATGACGTATAATCTGTCATCCTATTCGGGCACCATATTGAAACTTTACCCAACACCATTGACCCCACTATTGAAGAAAGAAGGTGAACCTCCTGAAAATGAAGATAGATCTCCGGGAACACTCTGAGACTGGAAGATGGACTTCTTGATAAAAAAGATTGATCTCCAGGAACATTCTGAGGCAGGAAGATGGATCCCCTCCAGGACCCTGAATCTGGAAGGTTTACCTGCAGATGGATCCACCCCACCCTCTGCCCCACCCCCCCACCCCCTGCTCCACACACACACACACACACACACACACACACACACACACACAGTGCAGTGGTGGTCTAGGGTTGCATTTGGCTTCCATCTCAAATTCTGAAACCCCAGCCATTGTTCAGGTGGCATCTGCACACCACATTGTTCCACATGTGTTTTGCACTGGCGTGTTTTCCTGCTGATGTCACAGAGAATTGGGCATGGGGTGGTTTGGCCTTCACCTTGCCCCCATTAGCTGGAAGCGAATGAGGTTCGTGCTCATCTTGAGGGGGTTTCCTGATCTGTCGCGGCAGGCACCAAAAGAAGATCCTGCTGTAAATTCACGGCAGTGTAAAAACAATTTTTGGGTTACTTCAATTGCCCCATTCTCCTGATTAGCGAACTGTCCATCAGTGAGTACTTGCAACTCACAAAACAAATTTAAATATGAACTGACCATGAAAAAGTTTCAGGCCTCTTCCTTGTGTCATCAGGCAGGTGATGCAGTTCATTCACTCACTTGAACTGAAAACCAGCCTCGCCGTTTTAAAAACTCACCAACCACAGATTTGATTCTTGAGAACCTTGCTGAAACTTGGCTGTGGGACACTATCATACAAAGGCACAGACTTTTGGAGTGGCATTAATCTAGTTACTTTAAGATAAGAAAGAAATATTTCACACAGATACACTAAATGTTTGGTTGGTCGTATCTTTTGGTGTATTTTCATGACCCATGTCTTTGTAGGTATGTTTGGAAACAGTTCCAGTTGTTAAAACTTTCCTCTTTAATAAAATGTCAATCGATAAAAGTGAAAAACTGCAGGATGTTTCATTAGTCTCCATAGTGGTAGGTTTTATAGGCTTCAACTTAAAAGATGCAAAATGGAAGCTGCTGAGAACTGCAGCTTAGTGCTGCACTATGTGCAGACCCCAACTTCAAAGGATCTTGAAAGATAGTAGTCCTGATAACCAGGGCAGCCAAATCACCAGGTGTTTATTTTTATAAATTGGACATGGATGTGTATTTTAACCTAGTAATTGGAAGCTAAAAAATGAGGCACATTCACTTCTGGGCTTTGAGTATGTGTGAAGTAGTTTGATTCATTGTGTACGTGCATGTTTATACACACATACATCTATATACAAATACACATCCACACAAACACACATTTATACACAAATCTATGCACTTATCATTGTGATAATTGTATATGAATTTAAAAAAAAACTAATCAACACTCTCACTAGCACTTGATTGGCACGAGTGTTACATGCTACTTAGTAGGTCAAGCTTGAAGGTTATCTTGGTGAATATGGGAACGGACTTCTTCAGCATCTGAGGAGTTAGAACATAAGAACTAGGAACAGGAGTGGGCCGTCTGACCCCTTGAGCCTGCTCTGCCATTCAATATGATCATGGCTGATCTTTTTGTGGACTCACTCCATTTACTTGCCCGCTCGCCATAACTATTAATTCCTTTACTGTTCAAAAATTTATCTACCCTTATTCTTTAAAACATTCAACAAGGTTGCTTCAACTGCTTCACTAGGCAGGGAATTCCACAGATTCACAAAACCCTTTGTGTGAAGAAGTTCCTCCTCAACTCAGTCCTAAATCTGCTCCTCCTTACTTTGAGGCTTTGTCCCCTAGTTCTAGTTTCACCTACCACTAGAAACAACTTCCCTGCTTCTATCTTATCTATTCCCATCATAATCTTAAATGTTTCTATAAGATCCCCCCCTCATTCTTCTGAATTCCAATGCGTATCGCCCCAGTCTACACAATCTGTCCTCATCACCCAACCTTCTCAACTCTGGAATCAACCTCGTGAATCTTCTCTGCACCCCCTGCAGTGCCAGTATATCCTTTCTCGAGTAAGGAGACCAAAACTGTACACATTACTTCAGGTGTGGCCTCACCAGCACCTTGTACAGCTGCAACATAACCTCCATCCCTCTGGCAATGAAGGACAAAATTCCATTTGTCTTCTTAATTACCTGCTCCACCTGCAATCCAACTTTTTGTGATTCTTGCACAAGGACACCCAGGTCCTTCCGCACAGTAGCATGCTGCAATTTACCATTTAAATAATAGCTGTTTTTGCAGTTATTTCTGTCAAAGTGGATGACCTCACATTTTCCAACATTGTACTCCATCTACCAGACCCTTCTTGCCCAGTCATTTAAACTTTCTTCATCCCTCTGCACTTTCAAATGTCCTCTGCACACTTTGCTCTACCACTCATCTTAGTGTCATCTGCAAATTTTGACACACAAAATGGTGCTGAACAGTGTGCAATCCTCAGCAAACATCCCCATTTCTGATCTTATGATGGAGGCAAGGTCATTGATGAAGTAGCTGAAGACTACTCTCATTCACAAAATTTCTCTCCTTCACAAAAATTAAATATGGAACATAGTCCAACTGTGTACTGGACACACTACACTTAGAGCACTGTATTCAGTTTTGGCCATTGTGCTACAAAAGAAGACATAAATGCTTTGGAAAGGGAGCAGAAGAGGAACATTATTGATTCCAAGTATAAAGTAGAAAGCAATGAAGAAAGAGAAGATAAATTAAGCTTTGCATCTGGAGTGAAGATGAGTAAGGGAGAAAAATTATGAAAATATCTATTAAAATATTATATATAAAATAAACACCAATTATTACTTTGGAAAGCAAGTCAAGAAATAGGGCTAAAGGATGTACATTTAAATTAGTGAAAAATAAAATTAAAACAGATATCAAGAACAAATTATTTTCACAAATCATGCAAGTTGTAGAGCAGGGAAGAAGAGGCACAAATAGTGGAGTGGTTGGGATATTATTACAGGGGAATTAGGCTACCACAAGGATGAATTATGATGGGCTAAATGATCTTTTCTCATTGTTGACTCTTTAATTGTTTGGGGCTTTTTGAACTGTCTTCCTGGAATGGATCACTTCATAGTGGATTTATAATGTCCATATAATATTTGTGATTAAAACTGAGATATAAGAGAAAAATATAATAAATCAAAGCCAAGTACTCAAAGTCGATCCCTCTGCAAAAATAAAGCAGGGTGTGTGGGAGTCAATGTCCTGATGGATGAAATTATGCTAAGCTAGCAGAAATTGCATATGGTGATCTGCTAATCTGAATAAAGAGTCTGGTGGAATGAAAGGCGAGGACAAGGATGACCCTGTTGGTGTTCAAAGAAGAAAAATACAGATGACAGCAGGAAAATAGGTGGGTACAGTCAAAGATCTTATTGACCACTGTTGAGGAGAAATGTCAGTTGAGAAAAAGGAAGAAAGACATTGTAGAAGCTCTGGCCCAGAAGTGGTGTCATTGGAACAAATCTAATGGACCAAGAGAAACTGAGAGAAGAATAAATTTATTGTGGGTAGTTGTGGGAGAGATTTGTAATAGATATCTTTCCCATGCTGCAGATAAAGAGAATAATCTAGGAAGGAAAAGAGTCGGAGATTAGCTAAGAGAATGTGGATGAAAATTTGACTTGGTGGCATAGTGGTTAGCAGTGCTGCCTCACAGGACCGGGGACCCGGACTGAATTCCAGCCTCGGGTAACTGTCTGTGTGAAGTTTGCACATTCTCCCCGTGTCTGAGTGGTTTCCTCTGGGTGCTCCAGTTTCCTCCCACATACCAAAGATGTTCAAGTTAGGTTGCTTGGCCATGGTAAATTGCCCCTTAGTGTCAAGAGGGATTAGCAGGGTAAATAAATGGGTTTACAGGGATTGGACCTGGATAGGATTGTTACTGGTGCAGGCTTGATGGACCAAATGGCCTTTTTCTGCTCTGTAGGGATTCTATGATCATAGTTAATGAAATTGACAAGACCAGAGTGAAAGCAAGCAGCAGCACAAGCTTAGCACGAATGAAATGGAAGAAAAGTCGGAGATTGATGCTTGACTAGGGCTGGAACAAACTGTTCCTCAAGTTTTGCAAAATGACAGGCAAAGCTGCAATCCATGCAGATTCCTGTAATAGCTAACTGCACAAAAGGATAAGTTGAGAGAAAATTTTTAGAGTGTGGAACAAATTAAGCCAGAGGGTGATGATGGGTAAGTGGAGAGCTGAGACATTATTATTGGGAGGGATGTTCATGCAGTGGGACTGTATATCCATGATAAGAAGGGTATATTTGGGGTTGGAAACCCAAAGCGGTCAAAGTGGCAGAGGACATTGCAGCAGTCACAGCAGGTGAATGGAAACTACACAGAACGTGAAAAAATTGAGTCAAGAAAAGGGAAAATTAGATTAGTGAAACAGGAGTAAAACATCTTGTAAAAATGCATACTAATAAAAAATATACTTGAGGTGCAAATCAGTTGGGCAGTGATGTCATCCAACTGTCAATCTTGCCATTGAACTCGCCTCGGCTTATAATATTTTAAATTTTATTCAATCACAGGATGTGGGTGTCACTGGCAAGACCAACATTTATTGCTCATCCTTAATTTCCCTTGAGATACTGGTGGTGAGCTGTCTTCTTGAAGCGCTGCAGTTGTTGCGATGAAAGTACTGCACAATGGAATGAGTTTGGAATTTAACTCAATGATGATGCAGGAACAGTAATGTATTCCCTGGTCAGGAAGGTGTGTGACTTTGAGGGGAACTTGTAGGTGTTGTTGTTCTCATGCACTTGCTGCCCTTGTCCTTCATCAGTTTAGAAGATGCTGTTGAAGCAGCCTTGGACGGTTGCTGCAGTACATCTTGTATATAGTACACACTTGAGCATCCGTGATGGAGAGACTGAATGTGTGAGGTGGTGGATAGATTGCCAGTCAAATGTGTTGCCTTGCCCTGGTTGGTGTTGGGTGCCTTGAATTCTGTTGGAACATGCTTTATCCAAGCGGGGCAGAAGAGGGGAACGTGTGGGGTGAAGATGGAGGTCTATTCATTCATCAGATAAGAAGGGCTGTAAGTGGTAATCAGCAGGAAGTTTCCTTTTTCAATGTTTGACCTGATGCCATAACGGTTCATGGGGTTCAATGTTATGGATTCCCAGGGCCAATTCCTGTAGTGTTTACTATGGCATGGTATCACAGTAGTTAGCACTGCTTCCTCACAGCGCCAATGACCTGAGTTCAATTCCGACCTCAGGTAACTGTCTGTGTGGAGTTTGCACATTCTCTCGGTGTCTGCGCGGATTTCATCCGCATATTGTGGTTTCCTCCCACAATCCTTAGATGTTTGGTTAGGTTGATTGGCCATGCTAAATTATCTCTTAGCGTCAGGAGGATTAGCAGGATAAATATGTGGGATTATGGGGATTTGGCCTGGGCGGGACTGTTGTCGGTGCAGGCTCAGTGGGCTGAATAGCCTCCTTCTGCACTGTAGGGATTCTATAATTCACTGTGCCATCAGCTCTGGTGGGGGGGCTGTCATATCGCTGGGGTAGGACATGAAAGAGTCTGGAACACTGGCTGAAAGATTAGATACTGTGAATATAACTATGTTAGGCTGTTGCTCACTAGTCTATGGGGCAACTTTCCAATTTTGGCACAGATCCGCATATATGGAATGAAGGTCAGCTGTGGTTATACTGAATATAGATCAGACTCAAAGGGCTGAATATCTTATTCGTGCTCTAATTTTTAATGTTTTAACGTTGGTGAGAAGGACTTTCTGGAATGACCAAGCTGGGTGTCCAGTGCTTCAGTTGAATACAGGTGGTCCATCTTGTTTTATTCTTATTATTTTTCATGACAATTTGATACAGTTGTATGGCTTGCTCGCGTATTTCAAGTAGTTAAGTGTCAACCAAACTATTATGGGTTTTGGATACATACATATATATTCTTAAAAATTAATTCATGGAACATGGGTGTCACTGGCTGGCCAGCATTTGCTGGCCAGCATTTTTTGCCCATTCCTAGTTGCCCGAGGTCACTTGAGAGACAACCACATTGCTGTGGTTCTGGAGTTACACGTAGGCCAGACTAGGGTAAGGACAGCAGATTCCCTTCCCTTAGAAGGATATTAGTGAACCTTCAACAATGACTTCATGGTCATCAGTAGATTCTTAATTCCAGATTTTTTTTTTTGAATTCAAATTCCACCAGCTTCCCTAGCAGGATTCGAACCCAGGTCCCCAGAACATTAGCTGAGTTTCTGGATTAATAATTTAGCGATAACACCATTAAACCGTTGCCTCCCCTATATATAGGACCAAATCGGATGGTAGGTTTCCTTCCTTAAAGGACATATGTGAAACTGATAGGTTTTTACAGCAATGGTCACTATTACTGATACTAGCTTTCCATTCCAGATTTATTTAATTAACTGAATTTAAATACTCAACTGCCATGGTAGGATTTGACTTTGTGTTTCCTGGATCATTAGTCCAGGCTTCTAGATTGTCAGTCCAGAAACAAGCGCTATGCCACCATTTTTGTTTTATAATCCAACCCTACTTATTTAATTTATAAACATTGAACTTGACTTTCCACATACAAAATACATTGCGCTGACTCTTTATAATTATAGTTTTTGGTTAAAAGTAGCATTTTAGTTTGATGGCCTTGTACCTCTAAAATGGTGTCTTTGCAATCAGGTCATTTTTTTTTCAGAGCAGAATATGTCACAATATCAAAACTCTGTATTTATTTTAGCATCCTGAAGGCCAGGTTTCAAACTTATCTGTAAAATTACAGCATTAAAAAAAATCCATGTCTGAACATTGCAATTGCTGTTAGTCTTTTAAAGAAACTCAATTTAAGCCATTACTTTGAGGTGCTGGCTTGTCTTCTCCTTTCTCCATCTGATTTGCTCAGTAACAATTGCACTGACCAATTCCATTAGCCAGAGCTGTGCAATTCATTGTATACTACTGTCCTCAACATACCAGAAAAATTCTGTTGCGTGTGTGTGGTGGGGGAGGGAAGGAAAGAAGAGAGAAAAAGTGAGAGAATAGTTAACTATACTGCTGTCCACCGAGGGATTGTTGGATCCCTATGGAATGATCATCAATCACTTTACTAAATATTAATGAGGAATAGTGCCTTGCCTATAATTTGCTAGATCTCTTGAAAATCCACAGTCCATTGGAACAGAATGTTGTCCTTTCAGTCTTACGAAATGAATATACAAGTTAGAGTTCAGAATGGGGACGAGGAGGCGGGGGGGTTGGCCTTTGAAAATTAAATGATCTTTCACATGGTTATTTGTTAGTTGCAGATGCTGCACAATGAGATGTGATGGATTAATTAAATGTTCAGAAATAGATTTAACCCTTTAAGAGGCTGGAGACTCAGAGAGGATAACTGGATGTCTCCAGGGTGAAGGCCCAAGAGTCTCCTGCCCTCTTTTTCTCTCCTTTCCCAGTGTTAGCAGACAAAGGAGAATGGGATTTTCCAAACGCTGGTTTACTTGCGGCACAAATCTAGCAGACGTCATGGCCAGCTAATCAGTGTTGTGGATATGCCGGCGTTGGACTGGGGTGAACACTGTAAAAAGTCTGACAACACCAGGTTTAAGTCCAACCGATTTATTTGATAGTAAACTCACTACCTTTCGAGGTTACCCTCTTCATCAGGTGAAACAGATGAAGTCACCTGACGAAGAGGGTAACCTCGAAAGCTTGTGAGTTTACTATCAAATAAATCGGTTGGACTTAAACCTGGTGTTGTCAGACTTTTTACCCAGCTAATCAATGCCATTTATCATGAGGCAACTCAATTGGTTTGTAGTTATTGGTACAAAAAAAAGTGAACTATAGTATCAACAACCACATGCAAAAGGCATAAAACGTTCCACTCGTTTTTTCAAAATCCCTGTAACTACTTTTAGACTGAGAAGACAATCTAAGGCCTGAGGGGTCATGGTTCACCTTGCAAATTATGGTAGCAGAAATTTGGTAGGTGGAGGGGAAGGAATTGCTAAATTAGAAAAGTAATGGTGAAGGCCACTTTTCATTGTAAAGATATTTTTCATAAGTGTCAAAGAGGAAGCTTCATGCTACTCACCCATAAGAAGTGTGACCATATTAACAGATGAACACTGTTCTAAATGTTGGATCCAAGTTAATATCCATTGGCCCTGCCACTAAGCACAGCTCTGATCAAAATCAAGTTGGACAAATGTTTGTTTGGACTTGTGTAAGAGTAACAAATTGTCTGGTGGTGACTATGATCCACACAGATATGGGCTGCCCAAGCCATGCAAAAATGATGCCCCATTATGCCTTATCTTCCATATGATTGGTTCTGCACAACATGAATTCACCAAATGGTTGAGACAAGTTGCCACAATCAGTTCCGAACAAATTTTCCACAGAAATAATAAATTTTCCACATAAACAGGAGCTGCACAGTGGTAGCTTATTCACTAATGTAATGCTTGAGGAAGCTATAGGCATTTGCACCATATCTTTATAACACAGCAATCTAGTAGCACCACCATTGTCTGAATCTGTATTAATTGCAACTTATGCACTTGCATTCAGTTTTAACAACACCATGTATCCCTAATAGATGCTGTTGTTGTGAGATCTCCTCTAGGCCAAAGCTGTAATCAGTATCTTTGTCAGTTTCCCAGAGTAAATATGTCTTCGATGGACTAACCCCTAACCTCCTAACCCTTGATTATTTCTGATATGTTTGCAATATTTGAAACTGCAACTGCATGAAAATATTTTCTTACACACCTTAATGTGCTCCACCCTGTGCTCATATCCATCTTTGAAATGGGGAAGTCAAATGAGCTCCCTTTCCTTGATGTGCTGATTAAGAAATCTATCAATGGTTCTCTGCTAATGTTTACCTCAAGCCCACTTTCACTGGTCAATATGCACGTTGGGCTTCCTGTGCTATAAGATTGACCTTATTGGTAACCTCAATAGGGCGTGAGCCATTTACTCACCTTGCAAGCTTGATGCTGGAATAGGGTACACCTAAGCCATTCTGCATGATGATGGTTACCCTGATTGGATTGTTGCTTCCTGCACGTCATACTAACTCGAAAATGGGTCTAAGGTTGCAACTTTCAGACACAAGTGCCCAATCTACACCAGAATACCTTGGAAATTTTGAGCCATAGATGAAGCGCTGGCATCTTGAGGGGAATTGCTTGATAGAGCAGACGCAGCACGGTTTCGTTAAGGGGAAGTCGTGTCTGACAAATTTATTGGAGTTTTATGAGGATGTGTCTAGGGCGGTGGATAGAGGAGAGCCGGTGGATGTGGTCTTTCTTGATTTTCAGAAGGCGTTTGACAAGGTACCTCACAAGAGGTTATTGCAGAAGGTAAGGGGGCATGGAGTTGGGGGTAGGGTGTTAGCGTGGATAGAGGATTGGTTGTCAAATAGGAGGCAGAGAGTGGGGGTTAATGGGTGCTATTCAGATTGGCAGTTGGTGACTAGTGGAGTGCCCCAGGGGTTGGTGCTGGGGCCTCAGTTATTTTCCATTTATATAGATGATCTGGTGGAGGGAACCGAGTGTATGGTGTCGAAATTTGCTGATGACACCAAGATTGGTGGAACGGCAAATTGCGTGGAGGGTGTGGAGAGTCTGCAGAAGGATCTAGATAGGCTGGGCGAATGGGCCAGGAAATGGCAAATGGAATTTAATGTTGGCAAGTGTGAGGTGGTCCACTTTGGTAGGAATAATGGTAGGAAGGACTATTACTTACGGGGCGAAAAACTGCAGCAGGCGACGGTACAGAGGGACCTCAGGGTCCTTGTGCATGAGTCACAAAAACCCAGCCTGCAGGTGCAGCAGGTGGTCAGGAAGGCAAATGGGATGCTGGCCTTCATAGCGAGGGGGATTGAATATAAAAGTAGGGAGGTCTTGCTGCGGCTGTATAGGGCATTGGTGAGGCCGCAGCTGGAGTACTGTGTGCAGTTTTGGTCACCGCACTTACACAAGGATATTTTGGCCTTGGAGGGAGTGCAGAGGAGGTTTACTAGGCTGATACCGGAGTTGAGGGGGTTGAGCTATGAGGAGAGGCTGAATAAACTAGGCTTGTACTCGTTAGAGTTTAGAAGAATGAGGGGAGATCTCATTGAGACGTATAAGATGATGAATGGGATGGATAGGATAGAGGTGGAGAGGCTCTTCCCGGTCAGAAAGGACAGTAGGACTAGGGGGCACAGCCTCAAGATAAAGGGGGGGGGGGCGGTTTAGAATGGAGTTGAGGAAGAACTTCTTCACTCAAAGGGTGGTGAATCTCTGGAATTCTCTGCCCGTTGAGGTGGTGGAGGCTGCCTCGCTAAATATTTTTAAGACGCGGGTTGATGGGTTTTTGATAAGCGAGGGGATTAAGGGTTGTGGGGAGAGGGCGGGAATGTGGATCTGAGACACGACAGATCAGCCATGATCTTATTGAATGGCGGGGCAGGCTCGAAGGGCTGGATGGCCTACTCCTGCTCCTATTTCTTATGTTCTTATGTTCTTATGTTATGTAAGCTAGCTGGTTCACACTGCTACTATCTAAAGATATTCTCCATCAATAGAATGTTGCTGTCAAACCAAAAATACTTCCTGCCGCCTATCACACAAATGAGTAATGTGATATATGAATTTCAATGCCTGTGTGATGCCAGGTATGTAGGCCATTCGTCCAAATGACTGGGAATCATATCAATCAGCACATCCTTTTGACTGTTTGCAACAGGCAAAGTACCGACATACTCAACCAGAACAGATGTGCAACATTCTTTGAGATTCTGCAACTGGGCAATACTTGCTGAACAATTCTGATTATGCAAAGAATTATGCTGACAATCAATTTAAGATTATCAGTTAGGTTTGTAGTGTGGCACATTTCCTTGGGCTAGAAGCATGGGATTGAGGGTGATTTAGCGGTTTGGATCAGGAATTGGCTAGCTGATAGAAGACAGAGGGTGGTGGTTGATGAGAAATATTCAACCTGGAGTTCAGTCACTAGTGGTGTACCGCAGGGATCTGTTTTGAGGCCACTGCTGTTTGTCATTTTTATAAATGACCTAGATGAGGGTGTAGAAGGATGGGTTAGTAAATTTGTGGATGACACTAAAGTCAGAGGAATTGTAGACAGTGAGGATGGATGTTACAGTTTGCAGAGGGACATAGGTAAGCTGCAGAGCTGGGCTGAGAGGTGGCAAATGGAGTTTAATGCGGAAAAGTGTGAGGTGATTCACTTTGGTAAGAGAACAGGATTACAGAATGTAGGGCTAATGCAAGGACTCTTGGCAGTGTCGACGAGCAGAGAGATCTCGGTGTACATGTGCATAGATCCCTGAAAGCTGGCACCCAGGTTGATAAGGTTGTTAAGAAGGCATACGGTGTGTTAGCTTTTATTGGTAGAGGGATTGAATTTCGGAGCCATGAGGTCATGTTGCAACTGTACAAAATTTGGGTGCGGCCACACTTGGAGTATTGCGTACAGTTCTGTCGCCGCATTATAAGAAAGATGTGGAAGCATTGGAAAGGGTGCAGAAGAGGTTTACCAGGATGTTGCCTGGTATGGTGGGAAGGTCTTATGAGGAAAGGCTGAGGGACTTGAGGTTGTTTTCGTTAGAGAGAAGAAGGTTAAGAGGTGACCTAATTGAGGCATACAAGATGATCAGAGATTACATAGGGTGGACAGTGAGAGCCTTTTTCCTCGGATGGTGATGGCTAACACAAGGGGACTTAGCTTTAAATTGAGGGGTGATAATTATAGGGCGGATGTCAGAGGTAGGTTCTTTACTCAGAGGGTAGTAAGGGCATGGAATGCCCTGCCTGCAGCAGTTGTGGACTCGCCAACTTTAAGGGCATTCAAATGGTCATTGGATAGGCATTTGGATAACACTGGAATAATTTAGGTTAGAGGGTCATTAGATTGGTTCCACTAGTCGGCACAACATCTAGGGCTGAAGGGCCTGTACTGCGCTGTAATGTTCTATGTTCTATGTCCTATGTTCTAGAAGCTACATTACTTCTTGGACTGAAGAAGCAGGTGCACACATTGTGCCTTTTTCAACTAAACAAAAGCTTGGGAGACAGCCATTCCCTGGTTCGTTCTCGGCAAGGCTTTGATCCATCAGAGTTGACCTGCCTGGTTTGAATTTAATCAGAAGCTTGGCAGTTGACTGTTCCCTGGGGTATTCTCCATGGCAACCTCTCTGCCAATTAGAGTCCACTTGTGAACCAATTACACTCTCTTCTCATGCAGTATAAATTGTTGATCTCTTTTGAGATTTGGAACGGAATCTTCTGTTCTGAAGTCTAAGTTCTGTTGCGGGAGCGGAAGTTGGAGTGTTTTCTGATGGGAGGGATGCCTCCCAATCACCCACCCACCCCCCGCCCCGAGGCATGATTTCTGGCACTGGAAGTGACTCACTATTGGCCAGCAGCGGGATCTTCCAGTCCTGCCAATGTCTATGGCATTTTGCATGACTTGTCAATACTGCCATCAGGGAACCCACAACAGAGATTTGCCTTTGGCAGGTCCAATGGATCTTGCTGGTGGGAAGGGTGGAGGATCCTGCCCATCGTGTTGGATCAACTACTCTGAAGTGATAGAAATAGATTGGAATAAAGCCCAGTTTAGATAAATTCAAGTCCCAGTGAATCTTTCAAAGGCATCACTAAAGTAATGGACCTGGAAAAACAATCTCGAGTGAATTGAATTCAAGTTTAATTTGAATAAAGTTTAAATTAAGCTGAACACTGATCCAAACTGATAAAAATATTAATTCTTAATATTAATATTTTTGTCCCAGTTTGTTGCAAAATGTTTTAACTCATCTTTAAGTAACTAGGTTTTCCTGTTATCTTTGTGACTTGTCCTACAACATCCTCATTTCCCACCACACATCCCTCTTCCCGCTTGCCATTGACTAAGATGTCAAGCAAGCAACCTCTCCCTAGACCTGACAACACTATTCTTGCTATTGTACTTTTCGTTGTCTCAGTGGCTGATTGTTTCTCCTTCCCTCTTTCCTATGGGAAGCATCTGGCTTCTGTTCGATGCCTTGACTCGGACACAATGGCCAGGATCAGGAACTCACAAGGTGGAAAATCTCAGAAATGAATCTGTACTCCTGTTTATCATATTGAACACTGCCCCAGCTGCCTTCCTCTCGTACATTTCTGATTAAGTTCCTATTAATCACTCAACCGACCAAAGATTGTATGGTGAAGCACTATCTGACTGATCGGAGCAATAAGATTTTAGCTCAAAATTTATCTCTGGAAGGTCAGAGATTTTTGTTTCACTTTATTTGCGTATCCTAGTAATTAGGAGAAATCTTTTGTCAATAAACACCAATGTTCAGCCAAGCTGCTGTGAATATAAACGCTTGCCATGTGTTCAGTAGGTGTCAGGATGCTTAGCTTGTTAATTGCTGACCTATTAATAAATGAGTCTTTAATACAGTACAACTAGAGGCAGGGGATGAGGCCAAGGGTGGAGACAGCTGTTTACGTGACATCTGTTTGTGCTGGTGCATGGCTGTAACAGGATTTCCCTGTTGGAAACGTGCGTGTTTTTTTTTGGGAAACAGTCGCAGTAATTTGTATTGTTTGTGGAAGGTCTGGTGACAAAAATAGAAGCAAAAGTAATTTCTGGCTCAGGTCTGCCTTCAGCTCTCTCCAGTCATCTTTTTTAAATGAGAGGAAGTCGTTTCCGACTGTAAATATTGCCAGTTATTTTTATAAGAGCAAATTCATTGCTATTGTCTGCAAACTCCTCAGTATATCTTATCAGAGATGGCAAAAGAAAGTGATAGAATCGTGTTCACACTTTTCCCTCCCCTCTCTCAATAAAATATGAATGGATTGAGGGCTGCGGGATTCCTATTCCTCTGCCCCTTTAATTGTGAGCTCTATCTATAATTGAGACGGCTTATGTCTGACGCTGGATAGCTGGTGACTCGTTAGACAACGAGAACTGAATGGAAAGTTCAATTATCAAAGTTTGGGAGCTATCAGCATCAAACCTTTGAGAGTTCACTGGCTGGGCAGCAGCGATACGTTTATTAAAATGAGACAGTCAACTTGGATTCAAACCTCTTTGTAGTCTGACACTTTATTTTCTTTCCCCATGGTGTCAGCTCATCTATTAAGTATCCTCCTTCAGAACAATTAAGCTTCTGGATGTCCCCGTGTCATGCTATCCTGTGCTGATCGGAAGCACTCCTATTGCTAGTGGTGCTGTGCTCTTCCTTCTTTCTCTGATTCTCACTTCCTTTGCTTGATCCACCACCTAAATAAACAGTAGCCTTGTCAACTCTACATGCCTATCACAGTTAGCAAGGTAGGATATCCAGCTTGCATAGCAGAGGCTCCAGTTAAGATCCCCGTGCATCATTCAAATTCAGTTGCACCACTGAAGAAAGATGAGTTGTATAGAAGAGTCTGAATTCATAGCCCAAAATTTTACCGGCAGACGCACCCCGGAATCCGGGCGGGCGCGGCTCCTCTGTTGGCCTGAGGCGGGATCTTACGAACCTTGGGTGGGTGAGGCGGGTAGTGTCAATTGGAATGGAAATATAGCCTTGTCATTAGGTAAAAGGACACTGCCAATTTATTTTGCAAATCGATTGCCCCTTTCCTCAATCCAAGTGCTTGGCTGAGTCCAGGAGCTTCCAATATATTTAGGGATTATTGCATGTTATTACTCAAGTGATCCTGAACATACTTCAGCTTGTCTGTTTGTTGAAATGTTAAGTGTGATTCACCCAAATTGCCTCTAAGTGCCCACGCTGGTGGAAAAACCGGAATGTTTCCCACTGGCACTGGCAGCGGCTGTGAGATGGCATTTACCTAATTTAACCATTTAAATTTATGCAGAGTGTGAAACACCCCAGCCAAGCCAGCTGCTCAGAGATCTGAGGGTGCCTTATGTTCATTAAGAGACCACCCCTCCTTCCCCTATCCCCAGAACAGAAATGAACGACCCCTCCCTCCCCCGTTGACCGGGGGGATACCCTAATTCCTCAGCAAAAGAGCATCCTTCTCCCGCCACTGAAATAAGAGGGCACCGCCCCCCCCCAAACCACTCAGACGTGAGGGTGGCCAGACCACCACTGCCCCCCCCACCCCAGTTCCCCACAGCCCTCCTTCAGACCCTTCTTCCCCATTATTCCTAACCACAATGTTAATATAAAGAAGGATCTGGGAGCACTAAGCTAGTTTGAAGTTACTGGCAGCTGCTTGTTGTCACAGGTGTAGGCAACTTCAAAAGCAGCTAAGTGCTTTCCGTTCCCCTTTTGTGTAATCATTTGTAGTTAGGAACAATGGGGAGGCAGGGGTGGTACTTCAGGTGCAGTTGACTGTAACTGGCAATTTAGCATGACCAGTCCATCTAACCTGCACAGTTTTGAATTGTAGGAGGAAACCGGAGCATCCAAAGGAAACCCACACTGATACTTTTAAAATATTAGAATAATGGTCCATTCAGTTCACAAGCAAGAAGAAGCATGACAAGTAAATTTGTATGGTAAACATAGCTTAGCTTAGTTTTGTTTTAAAAAGGGGGAGGAGGGACTCATCTAGTGATTTTTTTATTGTGGCATATTTGTAATAATTTTTGTGTTATTATTCTAACCAGGTAAGAAGAAAGCCACTCTGTATGATACTCAAGCCCCAATATGCCCCATCTGTCAGGTACTGCTCCGTCCAAGTGAACTGCAAGATCATATGGAACAGGAACTGGAAAAACTCACTCAGAGCAACACTTGGTATGACATCTTTTAACTTTTTACTGGTGTCAGGGACACAACATTGAAGAAACTACACATACACACAGGGAATAAAAAAATTATAGTGAACTATCATGGAAGCAGACAAGCCGATAAGATTTACACACAGATTATCTGTGTTGTCACTGGTGATGGAGTGCACATGCACCCGGTCACTCAGGCTATGTTGGGATTGAAATGAACATCTATTACAGATGAGTTAAAGACTTGGCTTCGATGTGCTCCTTTCAGTGCCATTTATTGCCTACATTTTTTTGGTTCAGTCGTTTTTTTTGTACTTTCTTACTGACCTGTTTGGGTTGAATAAAATTTACAGGATAGAATGAAAATGTTCCACCATTTTCATTTTGCATGCTGTAACATATAGAACACAAGCCACTTATCTGCATGAAATAGCTGCCTACTTACAAATTTGTTAATGGCCAGTTTTAGTGTTTTAACTACTTGATTTGGTGTAGAGAACAGAGTGACATAAAATGATATATTTGCTGCTTAGCTGGAGAACTGGCTGCCAATTCTGAATAGGCACCAATGGCAGAGTTGTGCAGAGTTGTTTTCAGAGGTTACTTGTGTTTACATTCCATTGACAGTCTGAGAAAATAGTTTTTAAATTGATCAACAAATTGTGTTTGCTAGGGACATAAATTGTGAAAACCTAGACATCCAACTGGCTGGCTTAAATTCACGTAGGCAATGAAACTGTCCAACCAAACATGCCTCTATTGCCAGGGCAATCTGGTACAAGATATAAATTTTATTTATTACATATCTATTAAAAAGACAGCTGTATTGAATCAGAACATACCAATATCTTTTATTGTGTTATATAGGAATTAATCCTGCAGTTAGCCCATGGCTTCTTAACTCAAACCAGTAGCTAAAAAATGGGTTCTGACCAGCACCCTGTTTGGCCCAAACTTCAGTTGTTATGCTCTGGAGGGAGTTTTGTGTATATGCTTGCACAAAGTCTGCCACTCAGCAGTTAAAGTTTAAATGTTTGGAGACCGTGCTTGAATTGACTAAGCATTTAAATTAATGTCGAGTTGGTTTAAAGAGTGCTCAGAAGGTCCAAGGGAACCCCCTGGGCATTTTTAAACCTGATTTGACATCTTGCTGTATTTACATTCCTTTTGGTACCAAACTGAAACAGTTTGAGATTATCTCCTCCAGAACGTTACACAGCACCTCTTTCAGGCCTTGACCCAGATCTATATTGTAACTTTAGTGTCAATCCAAAGTGGGACGGCTTTTTTTCAAAATAGCAACGATTATAAATGTCTTTTTTTAAAAAAAAACAAGTTAAGACTGTTATTTTAATGGTTGTTTTTATAAAACAGTAGTTTAATCTTAGGAACAATTCCTGTGAGAAAATATCTGCTTATTTCTGATTAACATCATTTTAATGAAACTAGTCAATTCCTCAACTAAAGCTGCTTTTTGGGATTCTTTTTAGAAGTTGTGACCTGAGATTGTTTTAGCTGTTGTATCCTAGACTGGTCTCACACATTAATCCCAACTTCCCATATATAAAATGAAAGAAAATAGAATTACAATTTATACAGCACCTTTCCATTCTCTGGACATCCTAGAACTTTTCACGGTCTTTTTCGCAAATATGGCAGCCAACGTATGTTCAGCAAGGTTTTCTCAATGCCTTTATCCATATTAATAATAAAGAGTATGAAGAACATCCTAACATCAATCTGTGCAGGATCCCACTAGTAATCAGTGTGCACACATAACTGCTATCATTAATAATAATCTTCTGTCAATAAAAATTCAACTAATCCTTTATCTAACCCATCATCTGCCTGCCACTCCCATTGAACTCTGTTTTCTCAGTAGTCTATCTTGTGGCATGTTGCATAGGTCTATGGAAAATCAAAGTAAATAACATCAAGCCTGGGCTACCTATATCAACTTCCAAATAACTGCCTCAAAATATTCAACCAGGTTGGTAGGACATGACTTCTTTTGGTTTGAGAAGCCTTGTTGAGTGTTCAATTACCCCAACTCTATCCCGTGCACATGGAGCAATTCTTATGATCCCTTGTAGAAACTTGCCAATAGCCAAAATCAAGCAACCAATGGATCAAATCAAAGCTGCAATCATTCCATAACCAGCCATGAATGGTGGTGGATAATGAAGCAACTAACAGGAGAAGGAACATCCCCATCCTCAATAATGGCAGACTCAGCATGAGTGCAAAAGATAAGGCTGAATCATTTGCACCAACTTCCAGCCAGAAGTGCCAAGTGGAAAGTCTATCTCGGCCTGTTCTGGGAGCCCCCCCACCACAGAAACCAGCCTTCAGCTTATTCAATTCATCCCACATCATATCAAGAAACAGCTGAGTGGATACACTAACATCCAGGATAACAACATCCTGGCTGCAGTGCTGAAGACTTTTGCTCCAGAACTCCAGCCAAACCATTCCAATACAGCTACAATTCTGGCATCAACCTGACAAATTAGGTAATTTCCCTGGCATTAAAAAGGCAAGACAAATCAAACCTGTCCACTTAGCACCCCTTCAGTCTACTCGCAACCATCAGAGAAATGATGTAAGGTGACGTCTACAGTGCTATCAGTTAGTATATGCTGCTCAACAGTGTTCAGTTTATTCCTGCAATGACCAATTGACTCCAAATAACATTAAACAGCCTCAGCCTGAACATGAACAGAAATGTTGAATTTCAAAGATGCATA
Source organism: Carcharhinus amblyrhynchos (assembly GCF_965287045.1). Taxonomy (NCBI): domain Eukaryota; kingdom Metazoa; phylum Chordata; class Chondrichthyes; order Carcharhiniformes; family Carcharhinidae; genus Carcharhinus; species Carcharhinus amblyrhynchos. Next base: position 31,474,552 of record NC_137332.1, on the reverse strand, counting down.
AAAATGACCGTCCTTGACATCAAGACAACATTGGACTGAATGTGGCATCAAGAAGCCCTCACAAAATTAAAGTCGGTGGAAGTCAAGAGGAAAACACACCACTGGTTGGAGTCATACCTAACACAAAGGAAGATGGTTGTAGTTATTGGAGGCCAGCCATCCTCACCCAAGGACATCACTGCAGAAATTCCTCAGGTTAGTGTCCTAGCCCAACCATCTTTAGCTATTTCATGAATGATCTTTCCTCCATCATAAGGTCAGGAATGTGGATGTTCTTTAGTGAATGCACAGTATTCACTTCCATCCACAATTTTTTAGGTGATGAAACAGTCCATGTCTGCATGCACCAAGACCTAGACAAATGTTTAGACTTAAATTGAGAGGTGGCAAGTAACATTGACACCACACAAGTATCAGGCAATGATGACCATCTACAGCTAAAGTCTAATCACCTTTTCTTGACATTCAATGTTGTTACTGTTACCCCATTTTTAACATTCTTATGGTTATCATTGACCAGAAACTTAACTAGACCAACCACATAAAAACTGTGGCTTGGTATTGGTATTCTGCAGCAAGTGACTCACCTCCTGACTGTCCAAAGACTTTTCACTATCAACGAGGCACTTGTCAACAGTGTGATGGAATATTCTCCATTTAATGAGTGCAACTCCAACAACACTCAAGAAGTTGAGTGCCATCCAAGTCTAAGCATCCCATTCACCATAATAAGTGTCCACTCCTTTCATTACCAGCACTCTGTGACAGTAATGTGCATCATCTACAGGATGTACTGCAGCAACCCACCAAAGTTCTTTCAACAACCTTCAACATCTACTGCCTAGAAGAACAAAGATAGCATGAATATGGAAGTGCCATCATCTGCAAGTTCTCTTCCAACCCACAAAATTAGAAATATATTGCTGTTCCCTCACTATTACTGGATCAAAATGCTTCCCTGACAGTAGTGATTCGAGAAGGTGGCTCATCATCTCCTGTCAAGGGCAATTTAGGGATGGACAGTAAATGCTGGCCTTGTCAGGAACACCCATTTCACATGAACAAATAGTTTTTTAAAAAAGTTTTTGGATTCTATAATTTTCTAGCTCTAAACTGAATATTGACACCACGAAGGTTTTTTTCCAGTCCATGGCAAAAATTCCATCCCCTAGCGACCTGTTAAATAGCTGAGTAAGGTGCTTATTGACCACCTCGCTCCATTTATTTAAGCACCCTCAATTGGATATTATTAGAGTCTGCAGCTCAATCTGTTTTGCAACCCTTTTTTCTATTCCGGGCTATATCCACATCCATGTTGACCCTTACAACCTTTAAACCAAGTTTAATTGGTAACCGAACATTTACCTATTGGAATGAAGACTGATACAGACTACCCATTTGAAACTTCTGCTGCATTGTGCAAGTATGCCTGAATCTGCAGCGAAGAAGTCTTTAATGGCCATCTGACATCGAGCACAGTGGATTTTTTGACACTTTGGGAGAATGAATGTAGACCAGACTGATGGGATGAAAGTCTCCTTTCTTTGCCAGCTGCAAATGAAAAAGGGTTGGAAAGTCCTAACCTGTAGCACAACATCAGTTCATAACTCAGCACTAATTTGCACTTAATCATCATTTTCATTCAGAGAGGCCAAAAGGATGGCTACTTAGGGAAATAGAAATATTCATATCAGTGCAATGGTCAAAGTGCTGAGAGAGCGCATTGTTGGTGCAGAACAGGCAGAACTTTATTCAGCATCTAACTTGACATCGGAGCCTTTGATGTTGATTGATATTACAATTCCACAGTACATTAGGTTACGTTATATTACAGAACATGTACATTACATTATATTTAAGCTTGTGCACAGTACATTATGTTACAGTGCATGTTCATTACTTTTTATTACTGTACTTATCCAATATGATACTATGCATTACACAGTGAAGTGAAAAGTCTCATGAATATAATGATCCCAAATATGCGTAGCCAAATTGGCGGACGCCTGCCGAAGGTTTGGCAGGAATATGACAGACGGCTGCAAACTGCATTACTGCCAGGATTAGACCCCAATGGGTTTTCTAGGCCTATGTTCATAGTTGGCGTTTGTCCAAATTTTGATCAGACAACAGATTACAGAAGTTATATTCTCTTTCATACTTTAGCCCATTTTGTTTTCTATTTCCCAAACCACTGAATGGAAGTGTTCCATACAATCGTAGTAGTTGCAGCGCAGAGGAGGCCATTCAGTCCATTATGGCTATATCAAACTTCAGTTGAAGCTGTTGAATTTCATAGCCTAACATACTCAGATAGCGGGGTAAATTTAGACCCCTAAAAGATGGGTTTGGGTTGGGTTGGGTGGGAAGTTAAAATATAAAAAAAACTCAACTCTGAGTTTAATCTGCCTCCAATCCACCAACTTCTGGCTTTAAAGGGGTTGGGAGTAGGTGAGTACAGAGAGCAAGTAGCCATGCTGCTCCCAGGAGTTTTTCTCATGTAGATACTTGAATGAGACTGAATGCCTCAGGTTTTATCATTCTCTAAACTTTTAACGCTGGCCAGTCAGCTTTCTCAGATGTTGGGAAATCCAGCAGCTAAATGGAGGTGCGGACTGCTGTATGTAAGGGGTAAGTACCTTTGCAAAACTAACTGTGTCAGGAGGAGTAGGAGTATGTCCTACCAGCAGTCCCCAGGATTGAAATCCTTCCCCACAATCATTAATTTCCCCTTGTCCTTGCAATCACTGACACCCTCTCAATCGCCAACCATTTCCACAATCACCAATACAATCAACCCCCCCCCCTTCAAATTTCCACTTTCAGTCAGGAGCTGGGACTGTTTCCAGGTCCTGAACACACCCCTAGGGGAAAACCGTCACTCCTTGGGATTTTGACTGGGATCCTTAGTGGCATGGAGACAAGTACTCTGAGTAGAGAGGATGATGAGAAGAAGGTGGCCTTTCTGACATTCACCTTGCGTCATCAGATTTCCTCCAATAGCAGAAGTACCATTGAAGGTATAGATAACCCTGCACATGTGCCACAGGAAGCAATAGGTGTCACTGGAATTGGAGGCAGGTAGGACCTAGTAAGAACTCGACGGGTTGGCATGCTGTTTCCCTGACTCCAAACTGTGCCCAGGCCACTTTTGCAGAAGCAGGATGTGTTAATGTGAATGGCACAGCTATCTACCCACACTTTGTGGGTAGACAACATGGCTCATTAAGGGACACTTTAGGACAATTAAAGGAGGTCAATTGTAGCATAAGGGTCTGGAACATTTAAGATTAACGCAGGACTGAATACAGTACTACCCCACAGTGATATAAGCGAGCACATGACTTGTCCCCGGAGTCAGATGAGTATATACCAGCGAACAATCTAGGAGCTTTCTCCATTTATATTTATAACTGGTTCCATGAGTTAGTAAAGGTTTACAATTAACCTATAAATGACTGCAGAGACTTCGTCAGAGCTACCAAACCATATCTTTGTCAAAAGAACTACCAAACCATATCCAACACAAACTGAGACTTTCTAGTTACTTTTGGGGTTCCTGCAAGTGCCAGAAGAACAGCAAACTGGAGCATGCCAGTGTTCAGGACAAACCTTAAGACTCATATTTTTACTCCAGGGTTTGTCATGCAAAGATGAAAGAATTCCTGGCTCCATGAACCCTATCTTTGAAAATGGCTCCTGGATGTTAGATTTTTGATCTGGCAAAGTGGACACTCCAAGGATGTGTGGGTTAGGTTGATTGGCCATGCTAAATTGTCCCTTAGTGTCAGGGGGATTAGCAGAGGTTCTGGGGCCTAGGTGGGATAGTTGTTGGTGCAGCCTCAATGGGCCGAATGGCCTCCCTCTACACTATGATTAAAAGTCAGTGAGGGCAATCTGGGAGAACTGAGGAGGATGCTGGGTGTGGAGGCAGGCTTGGGGGGAAAGCCTACCTCAGAGCTTTGGCACTGCGTCCAAAGTTTAAAAATGAAAGTTAAAACAAGAAACAACCATCACCATGTTCACCACCCCATCCCACTCCCACATGGTCCCCATGTTCCATCCATACGAATCCATGCCACCTCATGCCCACACCCACCCATAACCCCTTATACTCTCCATGCCAAACTATGCCCTTCCACCCACCTTCCAGGGCCCTTCATAACTTGTATTCAAACTTAGTTCCAACCCACAGTACCTTACCAACCATGCTTTTCTTTTACACCCCCCCATGCCAAACCATGTGGTAACTACCATAGGCAAACTTCAGGACACCTGTAGAGGTGCGATAACACAAAATTCAATAAATTACAGTTCTAGGTACCTATTGCAGACTTCACTTTCCCAAGGGAAAAAAACAGAAAGAAATCCCACAACACCAGTTTAAAGTCCAAACAGGTTTATTTGTAGCAAAAGCCGCAAGCTTTCGAGACAGCCTGTCCCTTCATCAGGTGGCTGGGAGTTCTGATCGTAAAATGGACACAAAGGCACAAACTCAATTTACATGCATAATGATTGGAATGTGAGTCTTTACAGCTAGTCAATTCTTAAAGGTACAGACAATGTGAGTGGAAAGAGCTTTAAGCACAAGTTAAAGAGATGTGTATTGTTTCCAGACAGGAAAGTTAGTGAGATTTTGCAAGTACAGGCAAGTTGTGGGGGTTACAGACACAAACCCAAGATCCCGGTTGAGGCCATTTTCATGTGTGCGGAACTTGGCTATCAGTTTCTGCTCAGCGACTCTGTGCTGTCGTGTGTCCTGAAGGCCACCTTGGAGAACGCCCACCCGAAGATCAGAGGCCGAATGCCCATGACCACTGAAGTGTTCCCCAACAGGAAGAGAACAGCCTTGCCTGGTGATTGTCGAGCGGTGTTCATTCATCTGTTGTCGTAACGTCTGCATGGTCTCCCCAATGTACCAAGCCTCAGGACATCCTTTCCTGCAGCATACCAGATAGACAACGTTGGCCGAGTTGCAAGAGTATGTACCATGTACCTGGTGGATGGCGTTCTCACGTGAGATGGTGGCATCCTTATCAATGATCCGGCATGTCTTAGAGGTTGCTGTGGCAGGGTTGTGTGGTGTCGTGGTCATTGTTCTCCTGAAGGCTGGGTAGTTTGCTGCGAGCAATGGTCTGTTTGAGGTTGCACGGTTGTTTGAAGGCAAGAAGTGGGGGTGTGGGGATGGCCTTGGCAAGATGTTCATCTTCATCAGTGAGATGTTGGAGACTCCAGAGAAGATGTCGTAGCCTTTCCACTCTGGGGAAGCACTGGATGACGAAGGGTACTCTGTCCACCATGTCCCGTGTTCGTCTTCTGAGGAAGTCGGTGCGGTTTTTGGCTGTGGCACGTCGGAATTGACGATCGATGAGTCGAGCACCATATCCTGTTCTTATGAGGGCATCTTTCAGCACCTGGAGGTGTCCGTTGCGATCCTCCTCATCTGAGCAGATCCTGCGTGTACGGAGGGCTTGTCCGTAGGGGATGGCTTCTTTAACGTGTTTAAGGTGGAAGCTGGAGAAGTGGAGCATTGTGGGGTTATCTGGGGTCTTGCAGTACAGTGAGGTGCTGAGGTGACTGTTCTTAATGGAGATGCATGTGTCCAAGAATGTAACTGTTTCCGGAGAGTACTTTTTATGATCAGAACTCCCAGCCACCTGACGAAAGGACAGGCTGTCCCGAAAGCTTGCGGCTTTTGCTACAAATAAACCTGTTTGGATTTTAAACTGGTGTTGTGGGATTTCTTTCAGTTCTACCCCAGTCCAATGCCGGCATCTCCACATCATGAAAGAAAAACACTCATTGGTAAAAACCCTTTCACTACATTTACATTCTTTCGACTAACCACAGCCTTAACGACCAAACTGGGGAGGTGGTGGTGGAGTGGTGATGTCACTGGACTAGTGTTCCAGAGACCCAGACTAATGTTCTGGAAGCACAGGTTCAAATTCCACCATGGAAGCTGGTGGAATTTAAATTCAATTAATGAATCTGGAATTAAAAGACAGTCTCAGTAATGGTGACCATGAAACCATTGTCAATGGTCATAAAAATCCATCTGGTTCACTAAGGTCTTTTAGGAAAGAAATTTGTCGTTCTTACCTGGCCTGGCCTATGTGAGACTCCAGAACCACAGCAATCTGGTTGACTCTTAACCACTCTCTGAAGTGGTCTAGCAAACTACTTAGGTTTCATGTTGATTTGATACAACTAAGTGGATGATCCATTGTGGCCTCTGCCTGAGATCCCCAGCATTGCAGATATCAGTCTTTAGCCAAGTTGATTCACTCCATGTGATGTTAGGAATTGGGTGGAGGCATTGGATACTGAAAAGACTATGGACCCCGACAACATTCCGGTGATAATACTGAAGACTTGTGCTCCAAAACTAGCTGCACTCTTAGCCAAGCTGATACCCAGCAGTGTGGAAAATTACCCAGGTATGTCCAGTTCAATAAGAGCAGGACAAATCTAACCTGGCCAATTACTGCCCCATTAGTCTACTTTCGCTCATAAGCAAACTAATGCAAGGTGCCCTTGACAATGTTCTGAAGCACTCTCAAGCAACACTTGGTTAGTGATAATCTGTTCAATGACACTCAGTTTGGGTTCCATCAAAGCCATCTGCTCCTGACCTGATTGCAGCCTTGGTCCAAACATGGACAAAAGTGCTGAACTTTTGGAGATACTGCATGATTACACAGTGCTCACCATTCGTGATGTCTCAGTTACTGAAGCAGTCCACACTCATGTGCAAAAATGTCTAAACAATATTCAGAGTTAGGAACACAAGAACAGAAGTAGGCTGTTTGATCTAGTGAGCCTGCTCCCCCATTCAGTATGAGCTGGGCTGAACGGACACTTCAATGCATTTTACACACTCTATCCCCATAACACTTTATGTTATTGCTAACTGGAAATCTATCTATCTCCACCTGAAACATATTCACAATGCCTGAGCTTTCACAGCCCTCAGGGGCAGGGAATTTCAAAGATTCATATCTGGCTGTGTAAAGAAATTTCTCATATTGGTCCTAAGTGGCATCCCTTCATTTTGACATTGTACCTCCTGGTTCTAGACTCCCCAACCCAGAGAAATATCTTACCTGCATATACCCTGTCTATTCCTTTAAGTGTTTTGTAAGTTTCAATGAGGTCATCTCATATTCTTTGAAACTCTCGAGAATATGGGCTGAATTCCCCAAATGTAAACATCCTAGGTGTTACCATTGACCAGAAACTGAACAGGACCGGCATATAAATATTGTAGCTGCAAGAGCAAGTCAGACGCTAGGACTTCTGTGGACAGCAACTCATCATCTGATTCCCCAAAACTTGTTCACCACCTATACATCAGGAATGTGATGCAAAACTCTACACTTGCCTGGATGAGTGTATCCAACAATACTCAACAAGTTTGACACCATGCAGAACAAAGCAGCCTGCTTGATTGTCACCCCATCTACCACCTTAGATATTAATTTCCTCCATCACTGATGCACAGTGGCTGCAGTGTAAGATACTTTGCAGCAACTCACCAAGGCTCCTTCAACAGCACCTTTTACACCCACAACCTTACCACCTTAAAGGACAAGGGCAGCAGATGCATGGGAGTACCACCACTTCAGGATCCACTTCAAGTCACACACCATCCTGACTTGGGACTATATTGCTATCACTGTCGCTGTGTCAAGATCCTGGAGCTTCCTTTGTAATAGAACTGCAGGTGTTCCACATGGACTGCCGTGGTTCAAGACAGTTCATCATCGCCTACTCAAGGGTAATTAGAGATGGGCAATAAATGCTGGCCTAGCCAGTGAAGCCCACAGCCATGAACGAATTTTAAAAAATAATTCAGCAGTGCAATCCCCTATAATAGCAAACATTGAAATTCATTGCCCCAACTCAGGGTTTATTTTGACAGGTCTGTGCCTGTTAAAAGTAGTTTGATAAGACTTTATGTAGTTCTTATGGACATTCATGCCTTCTTTTAACAATCAGAAAGGGTATCTGACCTACTACAAAAGACCTTTCACAAAACCCCCTTGCCAAAGGTGTCCCAGCCAATTCCTGTTAATGTCAATTCTGTGGAAGCATCTCAGACTACAGAATTACACCGCTCTATAACAAACATAAAATCTCCTCAAACACTTGATTTATAATCATCCAACTCATATGTATAATGTTTAGTTTGAATTTAGGACTGAGTAACTCACTGAAGATTGTATAAAGGAGTTAAAATGGGAGAGATGTAATGGTTTGTGGTGATTGTCCCATTAAGGACCACACAGCAGAAAAGGGTCACCTGGATTGGAGACAAATTGTGACACAGAGTGGGTAATCACTCCAGAGTGAGGAGGATGTGGGAGAGGGCATAAGTCCTCTCCTAGGCAGTAGACATGGAGGGGACTAGGACAACTGTGTGGGAGCTGGCCTCAATAAAGTTTTCTTATTATTAAATCCCTTTTATGTTTCTAATGAAGTCTGTGAAAGTGGATCATCACAACTCCTTTTATAACTTGGCCAATGTATCCTGTCCGTTCCAGTTGGTAGTGGAAGGTAGCTTCAATGAATGGAGGCCCTGATTTTCTCACTCATTTCCATAGTCACCTTTACTTGTACTAGCCATCCCGAGACAACCAACAACACAAATCTGAGCATTACCTGGAGGTACAGATGAGAAAAATCTGGCTTAACAATGTTTAAAGCTAAAGGTATAAATAATGAATCCAGATGGCACCAATGGACTTAAGGTTACAGATGTACAAATAAGTTCATCAATCCTGTGCCTTTGAATGGGAGTCTGTTGCAATTGAAGGAACCATGGCACAACAGTGCTGCAGCCTGATTTCTGGCCCGTGTCTGCTTTGATCTTTCACTGTATATAGTGTAGGCATATTTAAATTGCAATTGAAGGAACCATGGCACGACAGTGCTGCAGCCTGATTTCTGGCCTGTGTTCTCTTTGATCTTTCACTGTAAATAGCGTAGGCATATTTAAACTCCAGTGTCTGACAATACCCTTAGTCTTCAGTTTTGAGCGTTGTAATACATTCTTCGTTACCTCTGAAGCCCTCAAGTAATAGATTCCTGTTATAGCTTTCAACTGCCATCAATAATTGTACAGTGTGGATTAAGTCAATAGAATCCAAAAGCTCCTTTAATCTACCTGACCATTTATAGCATTTAAACTGTGAAAAGTTAGGGGTAATCAGTTCAAGAAGAAGTGTACCTTAAAATGAAATCAGTTGCCCTTTTATCAATCAATATGGCATGGATTCAAATTTACACAAACCAAGAAGGGTTAAAAAGGGCAGGGAGCAGGGAGTGTGTTCAGGGAGCCATTGTGTTAAAGATTAGCCAGCATTGCCTGAATAACTGAATAGATTGAATGTTATCTATCATTGTACAAAGGGAGCCATTATTTAATAATTAATACTGAGGCCTTATTCTTCTGCTACTTGTATAAGGATGAGTGTATCAGGAGACGAGACTTGTCTTTTATTCGATAGCAACTATTATTTAGGCAAAGGCGTCATTCCTTTTCATTTGTCATGAGTAGACAACAGTGTCAGCAGAGTTTATGATTTAGCTTTTTTTCCCACTAGCCAATCGACTGTAGCTTTAACTCCTTGCAGGCCGTGGCTTTCTATGTGATCTGAGTGGAATAAACTTAAGAGAGAAATAATCAAGCTTTTCCACTGGGAGGGAAATTTGCAACTAAAAGTTGCAAATAAGTCATCCAATGGTTTTTAACCCCATAACTCCCACCTCCCCCTGTCTCTCCATTCCCGCCACACTACCTTATCTGTCTGGACATGTTTGACTTCCATTTATTTCCTTGATGGCATGACTGAGATTGGGAAATTTTCCTTGCAGAGAAAAGTACACAAAATGGGAGAGAAACAAAAAGCGAACAATGTTTTTTTCCATACATTGCATGTTATATGATATAAGGGTCCTGCACTCATAAAGCAGCATATCCTTTAAACCACCATTTCATGGGAGATGTAGAAAATGCACAGAAATCACAATTTTGGACCCTGCTGTCTACAGAAGTAATAAAACTGAGGTTGAGTACTGAACCGTGCATGCTGTGTTAAGCTGGATGCTGCACGGTCGAGAGGTTCTTTCTCTGTATTTAATGAGGTTGGATGAAATGTGCTACCATGTTCTGATTCTATGTGGAAGTATCATGTGATCAGCAGAAAGAAAAGGGTTTAGCTGAGAAATTATACATGTTTTACTATTCGTATTGCTGTGTACCAAATTGTGAATGAGTGTGATGATTCTGACAAAGGGTTTATCAAATAATGTCACATCTCATAGGTTTGTGACCATCTTTTGACCCCCTTTTGAGATACTGCGTAGCTATGATTTTAGCTCAAATAATCTATTCTGTGAAAGTCTTAAGGGTCTTTTGTCCGACTTTGTTAGCTGATAGCAGGACTCTTAGCTGCTGCTGTCACAACATGTCGTAGATGTGCAATGGAATTCATATGAGGAATATGAATGTTGGGAGATTATCACAGGCTCCGAGTAATAATCAACCCTTGTTATTGAAGATGGTACATATAATAAATTAATACTTTTAGGAATATTTCACAACTCCAATGACTGACAAATCTTCCCTCAGTGGGTGTTAATGAGAATGTTACTGCACAGTGACAGAGAATTCAGTGCAGTAAAATCAAGCGTGATAACTCACTGCCATGGTTTATAAGTCAGAAAACTGGTTCCACAATGCATTAGAATGTAAGGACAAATCATCTGTGGAATAGAATCTTACACCAGTGAAGGAATGTCACTGTTTCATTCATTGGAAAGACCTCCATTACTCAAACCCAGGGTGCTGGTTATTTCACAATTAAGCAAACTTGCAATAGGGACTTTAGAATGCACTCTTATCATTTCTTTAAGCAGCAAAATATTCAAATCAATGTTCAGCAGAAATTAATGGTTCCTTGTTAAAAATCAAGCCCCTACCTTGCCTGCATCCAGCAGCAGCGCCTAGCAAAAGGGAGTAAAATAATAGAACGCTGATTCTGAAGGTCAAATAAGATCAATCTTTTATCAAGAACTATGGTTCTTAAATGTTTATTTCTGTCTCTTTGGAAAGACAAAAACTATTTTGATACTTCGCTACTTGTGAGAAATTTGGAAGATCCACAACCAGGTCTGTTTATGCAGCAGACAAAAGCAAAATACTGTGGATACTGGAAATCTGGAATAAAAATGCATTCCTGATGCACTAACTGTGTTTCTCTGCCACAGATGCTGTTCGATCTGCTGAGTGTTTCAAACATTTCCTGTATTTATTATGATAGTATGACATGAGTTGAATTACCCCGAACAGTGGAAATGAATGCACTGTCTAATTTGACTTTATTGTGTTGGCCGTAAAGTTCCTCATGCCAAGGTGTTTTAATGAAAATTTGGCACAATTGTAAAACTTGATGTCTCATTTTGTGCTCACTCCAATGCTTTTGCCAAAACGATAAATGGGAAGGACTTCACCACACTGTTGAGCTCACTGACTCCTCGAAAGGTCTGCTTTGTTTTCCATTAATAGCAATCTTGCCACTAAAACAGAAGGTCATGGGTTTAAAACTGATTCATTTAAGCACCCCCATCGGTGGGTTGGCAGGCAGTTGGGGGTGAGGTTGACACTGAGCACAATGCCATTCTCAGCAGCTACCAGCATGATAGCACGGTGGTTAGCACTGCTGCTTCACAGCTCCAGGGTCCTGGGTTTGATTCCTGGCTCGGGTCACTGTCTGTGTGGAGTTTGTACATTCTCCTTGTGTCTGCGTGGGTTTCCTCTGGGTACTCTGGTTTCCTCCCACAGTCCGAAGATGTGCAGATTAGGTTGATTGGTCATGCTAAAAATTACCCCTTGGTGTCCAGGGATGTGTAGGTTAGAGGGATTAGTGGGTATAATATGTAGGAATATGGGGGTAGGGCCTAGATGGGATTGTGTATCATGTAGACTTGTTGGGCCGAAGGGCCTCTTTCTGCACTGTAGGGTTCTATGATTCTACCCACCCACCCCTGCTACAATTTTGCCTGTAGTGAGGGAGGCATCAGGCAGCCTACCCGCCTGCAGGACATTGTTTGATCACTTACATCCTTCCAACCCTGCTGCCAGTGCCAATTGGGAAGCACAGCAGCTTTCACGGCATGTGGCAGTGCTGGATCTGGCAACCTTCACGGATCTTTAGGCAGTGTAAAATTCCACCCATAATCCAGGCCTAGTACTGCTAGAGTACCTCACTGTCAAATCCATAATTGACCAAACTGATTTATATGTCTGTTACAGTAATCCCAGCCAACGTTAAAGTGGCATGATTCAAAAAAGAACAAGAGAACATTCCTTTCTCAAACATCATCACCAAAGAGAGATTAACTAGTTATTTATTTCATCGGTATTTGTGGGATTACACTATGCTCAAATGGCTAATGTATTTGCCTATGTAAAGATTATTAACTATTAATAACAGTTTAATCGTAATAATAGTCTCACCTCAGGTACAGTTTTCTCCTTCAATTCTAGTGTCATCGCCCTTCTCCTCAAAATGATCCTTGGCCCTTCTTTCATTCTAAACTATTGCTCCATCTCCAACCTTCTTTGTCTCTCCCAAAATCTTTTAAAATGTTGTCACCTCCCATATCCATCCACATCATTCTTGGAACTTAGATGCATTGGCCATGCTAAATTTTCCCTCAGCGTAACCCAAATAGGTGCTGGAATGTGGCGACTAGGGGATTTTCACAGTAAATTCACTGCAGTGTTAATGTAAGCCTGTTTGTGAGAATAAAAAAAAACTACTTTGAAATACGTCTGAGAGCTGTTATCAGGCACTTTAATACATGCAAAACTTCATGGTCTTTATTCTGTGTCACGACCTCTTACTGTTATGTATGTTCGTACAAACCACAACTGTTGCCTTACTGTAGGATAGATTTTCAACATGCTGTCTGGGTGATTGGCTACCCAATATCGAAACACCCTGATTTTCATTGCCATTTTGGTGAAATAGAAAGTGGGCAGTTTCATTGATGGATGGCTGATTGGTGATGCAGGGCAGCAGGATGAAAATCTACCCCAATATGACTCATTGCAGCTATTTCACAATACAATTCATGAGTAAGGCTCCAGCTGCTCTTTTGCACGACCCAAATCCGTCTTGGTTTAAGGTTGTGTGAAAGCAGCAGAAACTGTTAAAACCTTGAACAAAATGGGACTTGTAGGATAAGGAAAGCAGTCAACATGTAAGGGGTAACACAAATTGAATGCCATTGATAGAAATTGCACCACATAGTTAAATTTCTAAAGAGGTAACTGGTCATCAGACAAGGAGTTGTCTCTCTCTCTCTCTCTCTAAGTATTTGTAAAGTCAGTGAGTATGGAAGTGTGCATCCTACAGACAAATGTTACTACAGAAATATGGTCTAGTTCACTGTGACCCTTATTTCTGATGGAAATCAGTGCCACTTGTGTTATTATTAGCACCATATATTGCTTGGAAGAATGTAATGTAATTCCTGCTCTGGCAATTATTGAGTAAATATGGCAGAGCTCAGACATGCCTCTGTAGGTGCTGACAGGGTAATGGACAGTGAAGTGATACATATATTCATTTCTCATGAGTGACAACACTGGTATTAAGAGCTGTGACAATTCTGAAGTTGGAACAGCTCTGAGTCATGTGCTTGTGGCTGTTTTCTCTGCCAAAACGGAGAGAAATTGAGGCCATCAAATGGAAATGAGAGAAGATAGCCACTTTTAAGTGAAAACAACATCTGCCTTAGCAGATACTGGGCTGACTTCCTGCTGCACTGTATAGAGCTGCACAACATCCGACCAATCAGATGTTGCCTTGATTTCTACAGCAGTCTCTTTATTTGTAATGTGCTCTTGACATGCGTATGCAGGGTTTTTGCTAAGCTGTGAGGCCAATGCTGAGATATCTGTGTTTTTCTGGTTTTGACTTCCTGCGCATCCCCAATGTTATTGCTCCACTCTCAGCAGCTATGCTTTCAGTGCCCAGGCATTAAGCTCTGGGGTTCCCTCTGTGTACCTCTCCATCTCATTCCCTTGCTCTCTCATTCTTAAACATGCCTTAAAACCTCCTCCTTTAACTTGGCTTTTGGTCATCTGTTCTAATGGCCCAAATTTTGTAAACAGCAGTGAAGGGGCAGTGCTCACCATTGATCTACAAGACAGCTGCCTGCAAAGATCACGTGGTCTCTGTGGTGTGAATTTCACTTTTTTCTTAAAGTTCCCTTCCACCCAGTCTGCAATTTTATGTGGGGCAGGAAAGGCCTTGGGATGGACACCTGTCCTTGTCCCAGTTGAGAATCTAAAGTGACCAAATTTGAGACCAGCAGGAGGAGTCAAGGGGCAGGAGGCAAGCCTGATAATTTGCCCTACTCTGGCTTTGAAACTGACAACAGGTCAGTTTCAGGAAGGTCAGACGTCATTCCCCTTTCAGAGTCGGGTGCTCCCACTCATGGCCTGACCCTTGTGGGTGGTCTTCATCCTTGGGTTCTCCACCTACACCTTACTAACCTAGACTTCCTGTACCCTCCCCCTGTGTGAAACACCCCGCCATGGCCTCGGAATCCTGGACATTGGGGGACTTCTTGTAGTGCCCAGCCTTGGCCAATGATGAAATTGGCATTTCTGGGACAAAGGAGCTGCTGACCAATCCGATTGGCAGCACTCTAAGGCAAGATTCTACCCAAGTGAGGGGCAGAAGTCCCATCTCCAGCCAACTAATAAATGCTGTGGGCCTACTGTGATTACAGGTGAGGGGAAATATGTTCCCTATTGATTCTCCTGCAGCAGGAATCCCCACTCTCCAAAAAGAAAGTCATCCAGAAAATTAATTTTCTGGGCCAAAGTGGCTATTCAGCACTTATGGATTAGTATTCTGTTAAAATCTCAGTGACAAATTAGCAGAGTGTAGCTTTTTAGGATTTTCAAAGTATTGTTATAGCATGGAAGGGGAAGTTCTCACCAATTCAGTAACTTGTAAAGATTGCCATCAGTTAGGACTTCAACAGTGCACCCTATGCAGTAACAGGGAATCACTGATGCTAGTAACTTCTGAATCTCTGTGTTTAACTGGACATGTGGGGATGCTGGATGCCAAAAATTGCTACCAGTTTCAAAGTTGTAATGACAGTGAGCACTGACAGTTTTGCTGTCATTCCTCTTCTTCAGGTAGCATCCTCAATTATTTAAGGGTTGCCAAACCATGTTTTATGTCGTGACTTTACTATGATGCATGGTAAGATGGCAGCCGAGGAACTGATTGCCAGCAGTAAAGTGAGGAACCCAAAATCCAAATGTCAACTGGTCACACTGGAGGTAATTTTCACTTTCACTCTTTAGGAGATGAAGCGGAAATCAGATTACCTGCACATTATAGAACATTTAAACATACATACAGTGGGCCCTGTAATTGGTTGATGATCTCTCTCCCAGTGCTGATCTCGGAAAATAGTGTGCAGGCCTAAAGGTGGGTTCCGCGCCTGGCACCAAATGGTTTGCAATCTTCCCAGTCCCTTTCTATTGGTGCAAACCGGATCACACCCTTTGTGGCTGATTAGCATGAGATTGACTGGATATCAATCTCATTAGCAAATTCGGCACATGATTATTCCTCCTCCCACAATGTTCCCACTTCTCCCTGGCAGGAGGTCATGCTGGTCTCCACTAGCGGAGACCTGGCACAGTGGTCTTGACAGAGGGCTCGGAGTGCCCACCCAGCAGTGCCTAGCGGATGCCTTGGCAATGCCCACCAGACATCTTGGCAGTGGCCACCAAATGCCTCAGCAATGGCTGTCAGGTACCCTGGCAGTGCCAGTTGGGCACCACTAATGTGCCATGGGCAGTGCAATGGGATAGGGCCTGAGAGGATTATGATGGGGGTGAGTGGATCATCTGCAGGGGTGGGGGGGGTCTATCCAGGAGTGGATCATGAAGGGAGCCATGATGGGGAGGATCTGGGAGGGATGAGGGTCCAGATATCCATTTGGAGAAAGAGGGGATCTCCCAGTGCAGTGAGAGACTGGGGCACCCTTGCGAAATGCCACCCAATTCCTCCGAGACCAGGCTCATTGGCATGTTTAGGCTCCCCTGCTGCCCACATTACCAGTGCGCAACTCACCACTCCAAAAAAGTGACTGTGGAATGATTGCAGTGTGGAGCATGCCTGAGAGACTGGTGCAGATCAGTCCATTATTCTCGCCATTACGACACTTTTTGGGAAAAATTCTACCTATGATACCAGCTCCATTGTAAAAAGTGAAAGCGTCTTTGGTCAGACTTAGAATATCCATGGCTACTTCAATTGCTGTTGATGTGTTTGATTGTGGGTGCCTATGGCGAGGGGTGGGGGGGGGGGCGGTGGTGGAAGCGGGAATGGGATTGGGTCTCTCCTTCAAGGGTACTTGCTGGCTGATTGAAGGACCTGGTATTGGGAAACAGGTACCCGCTGACCTTGCTGCTAACACCCACAAACCCTTCCTGTAACTCCCATTCTTGCCATCACTCAGCTGTGCCTGGGTCCCTTCTCGGTCCTAAGCCTCAGGACCAATCAAGAAGGGCTGGATATTTAGCCATCCGAGTGCCAGTAAATCCTATCCTCACCTGATTGTGAAAATAGATAAAAATGGAACAACCTTTTGTTAGAATTTAAATATGAGGACTAAAATTACAAAAATGTAAGAGAAAAACATACATCAAAATATGCTTTAAAATACTAATTAAGAAAGGAAGAGGCCATGATGCATACCATTAATTGTCCATGAAGCTTTGTTAAATCTCCAGCATCCACTGCCTCCTGGTGAAGTTGCTGAGTACAGAAGAGCTTTCAGCCTCTAATTGGCTCTTGGTATGGTGGGGTGGAGGGGGCGAAATCTTGATCCTTGATCCCAGGGGAAGGCGCATTGGTGGTTTCCTAAGGGCCTGAGTGGCATGAGATGTGGCAGTCCTTTCCATAAAGAGACCAAGACCCTTGTCGCCTGCACAAGATTCCACCCCATGGGTCGGACTACATTGAACCTCCACTGATCTAATGATTGTCAATTTTACTCATCTGGAGCCAATGCCCATCTGAATCCTTTCACAGACTCGGCAAATGGTGGGAGAGGCGTGGGGCAGTAATCACTTTATTTATTTGAATTTCAAATTTTGCAGAAACCAATTCTGGCACTTCAGAATCCAAATCCTTAACCCTGACCCATGGTTTAACATAAAGCACGTTCTTCAACATGGTATTCACATGATGTTCATTCATAAATCATCCTTTGTAATTCCATATAAAGTCAGCCCAGCAGCATGCTGCGAATGTAAATTTTTAAAGAGTTTCATTGAAGATGACATTTTAAATTTGACCAATTTCTATAAAATCTTGCTTTAATGATGGTGTGTCAGATTGGCAAAATAAGAGTAGAATGAATGTGAAATGGGAAAAAAAAATGAAGCAGTGTGCTTGAAATGTAACACTGGGCTACATTTCCCTCTGTAATAAAGATAATGAAAAAAGTATCTGTGCCTAAGTTAGTGAGCAGGACATGTAATGTAGTTCACTTTTAACATGAATATTTCTCTCCCAAGATTCTGGTGCCATGCAAAAAATGTATGTAAAATAGCTCAGGGGGAAATAAAACGTTTGTTAATTAATTCTAAGCCTTTGTTACAGGGCAATCAAGCCAACTTAAGCAGTTTTGCCCATTGTAAGATAAAGATTGGATTTATCACTCACAGTTACACTCCGCTTTGTTGGCGAAAGGAACGGTTTCAGAGTACTGGCAGAAGCAAAATCTATGTCGTTCCCATGTTCCCAATGTATGTATTATTGCTGCCAGCTATTTCATAATGGAACAGGAGAGGGAACACGAGACAAAAAAAAACACACTCTTCACAGAACAAACAATCCCAGCGGGAAGGTTTATCACAACAGGCACAGATCCTTGGATTTCCAGAAGACGATATGTGATGATTATATTCCAAAGCAATCAAATCTACCAGAGCTTTTTCATGTAGAATGAAAAGTAAGAGTGCTGCTTTTTGGGGGGAAAAATGGAGCGTTGGATGCAAATATATTGAATACCTCTGCACCACCACAACACTCTAGTAGAGATTAGTTGTAAAAATGCACATGGGGCGGCACAGTGGCAAAGTGGCTAGCAGTGCTGTCTCACACCCAGGTTCAATATGCAAACTAAGACTCAGAGCAAATATTTAGGGTGCTAAAACAAATGCTTTGGGTAGGTTAGGGAAGGGGCCTTTGATGGGTTTGCACTGCTTGTCCTGTAAGTAACCACTGTCAGCACAAGATTAAGAACATTTCAG
Source organism: Carcharhinus amblyrhynchos (assembly GCF_965287045.1). Classification (NCBI taxonomy): domain Eukaryota; kingdom Metazoa; phylum Chordata; class Chondrichthyes; order Carcharhiniformes; family Carcharhinidae; genus Carcharhinus; species Carcharhinus amblyrhynchos. The sequence continues at coordinate 31,456,185 of NC_137332.1, read as the reverse complement.
TCCAAATGAAACATGTGGCCGTGACCTTAACGGCTCACCACACCAGTCAATCAGCGTGACAAGCTGGTAAGATAGGGTGAGAAGGGAAAAATAGGGTTCACGCCAGGTCCTACTGCACCGTTTTGCCAGTGAAATCAGAAAGCTGCTTTCAATATTAATTACATCATTTAATTATCATTAGTGAGTCCCGAATGCTATCGTCCGGACCCACGTACCTTTATCATCTCGCCGGTTGAGGTCTTCGCTGGCGAGAATCACAGCTGAACAGAACAGATTACTGTAAAGAAGTGTACCGACAACTAAACAATGAGGAACACTACAGACAATTACCCACAGATCCGACCAAAGAACACACTCGTCAACTCAACAATCTGATCAAGACCTTTGATCCGGACCTTCAGAGCACCCTCCGTGCTCTCATTCCAAGTACTCCCCGCATTGGAGATCTCTACTGCCTCCCAAAGATACACAAGGCAAACACACCTGGCCGTCCCATCGTATCGGGCAATGGAACTCTGTGTGAGAACCTCTCCGGCTACGTCGAGGGCATCCTGAAACCCATTGTACAAAGAACCCCCAGCTTTTGTCACGACACTACGGACTTTCTACTGAAACTCAGCACACACGGAGCAGTTGAACCAGGGACACTCCTCGTCACAATGGATGTCTCAGCGCTCTACACCAACATCCCCCACAACGATGGCATTGCTGCGACTGCCTCAGTACTCAATGCTGACAACTGCCAGTTTCCAGATGCAATTTTACAACTCATCCGCTTTATCCTGGACCACAATGTCTTCACCTTCAACAACCAGTTTTTCATCCAGACACATGGAACAGCCATGGGGACCAAATTTGCACCTCAATATGCCAACATCTTCATGCACAGGTTCGAACAAGACTTCTTCACTGCACAGAATCTTCAACCGATGCTGTACGCTAGATACATTGATGACATTTTCTTCCTTTGGCCTCATGGTGAACAATCACTGAAACAACTATATGATGATATCAACAAATTCCACCCCACCATCAGACTCACCATGGACTATTCCCCAGAATCAGTTGCATTCTTGGACACACGCATCTCCATTAAGGACGGTCACCTCAGCACCTCACTGTACCGCAAGCCCACAGACAATCTCACAATGCTCCACTTCTCCAGTTTCCACCCTAAACATGTTAAAGAAGCCATTCCCTATGGACAAGCCCTCCGTATACACAGGATTTGCTCAGATGAGGAGGATCGTGACAGACACCTCCAGACCCTGAAAGATGCCCTCATAAGAACAGGATATGGTGCTCGACTCATAGATCGGCAGTTCCGATGCGCCACAGCGAAAAACCGCACCGATCTCCTCAGAAGGCAAACACAGGACACAGTGGACAGAGTACCCTTCGTCGTCCAGTACTTCCCCGGAGCGGAGAAGCTACGACATCTTCTCCGGAGCCTTCAACATATCATTGATGAAGACGAACATCTCGCCCGGGCTATCCCCACACCCCCACTTCTTGCTTTCAGACAACCACACAACCTCAAACAGACCATTGTTCGCAGCAAACTACCCAGCCTTCAGGAGAACAGTGACCACAATACCACACAACCCTGCCACAGCAACCTCTGCAAGACATGCCGGATCATCGACATGGATACCATCATCACACGTGAGAATACCGTCCACCAGGTACATGGTAAATACTCTTGCAACTCGGCCAACATTGTCTACCTGATACGTTGCAAGAAAGGATGTCCCGAAGCATGGTACATTGGGGAGACCATGCAGACGCTACGACAACGGATGAATGAACATCGCTCGACAGTCACCAGGCAAGACTGTTCCCTTCCTGTTGGCGAACACTTCAGTGGTCACAGGCATTCAGCCTCTGACCTTCGGGTAAGCATTCTCCAAGGCGGCCTTCACGACACACGACAGCGCAGAGTCGCTGAACAGAGACTGATAGCCAAGTTCCACACACATGAGGACGGTCTCAACAGGGATCTTGGGTTCATGTCGCACTATCTGTAACCCCCGTGACTTGCCTGGGTTTGCAAAACCTCACTTACTGTACTGTCTGGAGACAATACACATCTCTTTAAACTGTGATCAGTGCTCCTTCCACTCACATTATCAGCCACTTCAGGTCTTGAACAGCAGGTTAGGTGTAAGGATTCGCATTCTAATCAGTAATCTCTAAACTGTCTGTGCTTTATATGCTCTGTCTGAGGCCAGAACTCTCCATTCACCTGACGAAGGGGCTAACCCGAAAGCTTGTGAGTATATTATCAAATAAATAGGTTGGACTAAAACCTGGTGTTGTCAGACTTTTTACTGTGGTCTCCATCAGCAGAGACCAGACTCGACGGCCTCCCTGGTAGGATCGGAGACCACTGCACCCTCTGGGTAGTCAGAAGCATGGCCAGGCCGTGGCAGTGGAGCAGGGCCAGCCTGGCAGTACCTGCCTAACAGGCTGGCAAAACCCATTGGGCACCCTGACACTGTCCACCAGGCACTTGGAAGTGCCAAGGACTGTGCCAAGTGGGTAGATTCGGGGGACGGGGGCTGTTGGGACCTGAGGGGGTGGGGAGATGGCAGGGTGGGGGCTCCACAGTGGGCAAGTGGAAATGGAGGAACTCTACAAAGGGAGGAATTGTGGTGGTGGGGGGGTGAAATTCTGCAAAGAGGGCAATGGGGGGGTGGAAGAACTCTGCAAAGGGGGAAATTGGGGAGGGAAGAGAACTCTGCAAAAGGGCAATGGGAAGGGGGGGGACAGGTGGATCCTGATCTTGGTGGTGGGGTGGAGACCGGCACAGGGAGCAATCAGTGGGAGGGTGGTAGGAGTCCCGATGCCCATTACAGGGGGTGGGGGGTGGTGCTGACAGAACCTGCACAATGGTGCCTCAAGAGCTCAGCAGCAAGCTTCACTGGCAAGGTGAGGCTCCCCCCTCTCCCACTGGCGAGAGGCACATTTTTTTTTGCACTAACAGCCATAAGATTGTGACTCGTCCACAAAAAACCCACATGGTTCTCTCAATTTCTTGTTTGTTTGGCATTTTTGTTTTGGAAAATTCCGTCTGATGTATTTGCTCTCATTTAAATGCATAGAGAGTCTGTGTTCCATCAGAAATCCATGGGATTTTAACCCCAGTCCAGGTACCTGATTTGGATGCTTCATCCAATGTCTTCCACATTGTCCTTAAAATGTCCTGATATTTCATCAGTACACCATCATTGCAGCTTTGTGATGTTAAGTGAGTGAAATATTATAGAAAGGATGGTTTTAAAATGTTTTCATATTGGAGATATCCAGTAGATTAAATATCTAACACACACCATCATTTACAGGAGATTCTCAAGGTCGTGGCCTATTCAGATATTGAGTTCATAAGCTGCTGAATGAACTTGTTAGTGTTTTACTTAGCCACACAAACCAAGAGGTAGTTTACACAATATTTCAAGTTAAGAAAACTTTGACTTTGTGCCGTGCAAAAGGTCCCCAGCTTTTGTACATTAATTTTCCTTGAAATTTGAATATAGATTGTACACATAAATATGGAGATTATGGAACAATTTGATGGCTGCTATTTAAGATGATGAAGGGTTGGGACAGAGTTGATAGAAAAATTCAGCAGTGCGAAGGACTCTGGAACCAAGGGACAGAATTAATTTTAAATATAGAATGAAAGCCAGAGAAACATTTTACACAGTGGGATATGAGACTGTGGGAAGTCCTACTGAGGTTAGTAATTAAATTAAAGATCGTGTCAAATTTTCAGAATAGGTTAAATAGACAGTTAACAGAGAAGGGATAAAGGGATATGGGTATAGGATTGGAATAGGGGGTTGGAAATCAGCTGGATGAAGTGACCTGTTTTTCTGTGTTGTAATTTCTGTGTGCTTGATCTACAAACTCTATCTTTCCAAGCAAAGCTAGAATGTATGAACAATGTTATTAGTATCTAAAGCATCCTATCTAATGCTCCAGGATCAGTTTCTCCAGCAGAAGCAAGGGTGCATATAATGGAGAATGGAGATGGAGAAGAGGCTGGGTAAAAGATTTGCTTTCTCCTCCCTTATAAAGTCCGATCTTGTACTGAGAATTGAAAAATGTAATTGTACTTAATGATAGAGGGAAGCACAAATCAGGCAGAGGCAAGGCTCAAGAATCCATGACGGTGCCTTCAAATGAACAGTTCTGTTATTAATCAGATTCATCTACTATAGTCCTGGGAATATAATACTGTACTTGCAATGACCGGTTGTGCTCCTGTCATCCAGAAGCTCATTCTCCAATTGAAGAAGAGCATGAACTGAGGAACTACGGAGTGTGAGGGAGACATGGAGGGAGGAAATTAGCTTGCAATCTTTTGGTCTTCCTTTTCTGCAGGAGACTAAAAGCATGCAATTGGCCATTTTTATTTAGGAATGTGCAGCTATTAAGTCTACATCTTGCACATTGAATCATTGGATTAAAAGGATCGACCATCAATCTCATAAATGCATCCAAAATTAACTTTAGCTAAAAACAAATGAATGAATTTTATGTTTTCACAAGTACTTCATTATACTGGAAGGTAATTTAAAACATCTATTTTCTGTGGCATCTCTTGCATGCTCCTTGAAATTTTAAAAGCTGGTGATCGCTCACTAAGTATTGGGTAACTGTAGCTCCTAAAACACACACATACGTTTCATTCGATACATCAATTGGCTGAGTTAAAAATATCAGCCAGTAAGTCAGAAAACTTAAAGCTATGCATCAGTAATGCAATTCACCCTGTTAGCATCACAGATTATCCTTTGCTACAACAAAGCACCCAAAAACATTAACACATTTACCGATGCAATGGTTGCAACAGCATGAGGACGGATTGTCCACTTTGTTGTCTCTCTGTTTCTGCACTTTTCTTGTCAGCTTTGCAGCCAGCTCATTTCAATTTGCCCCAAGGCCCTGCTGACACTGTGTGTATGCACAGAAAGTTAAATTCTCCTCTGATCAATAAAGAAGAAGTGTTCCTTCTGCCCAGTCGATATTTTTTTTATCTGTCTTCTGCCCTGTTCTGCTGATGGCAGCTTTTGTGAGGAAAGTCACTCAAGGGCACTAGGCAAGGCTCAGCTACTTTTTTTTTCCCCTGCTAAAAGTTAACAGATTTGGCCTTTTGCTAATAACAGCTTTATGATTTATCTCTATTTTAATTGGAAAATTTGTGAATTAATTGATTTTTCTTACTTTCCAATTAACATTGTAATTGGCTGTGTAATAAATTCTTCAGCACCCTACAAATGAGGGTTGACATAAAGATTGAGGGGGACACGGGAAGGCTGCATGACACACCCTATGATCTAAAAACACTAATAAAGTATGTTATTTTAACATATCCCTGGGTGAGCTTCCAGGCATAAATTCACAGCTGTGAGGTTACAGGAACTGACACTATTAAGTGCTTTGACAGAAAGTTCTGACAGGCCTCCTCATGGGCTGACCTGATTGATCTATAGCTCTGTCCATTGACAGCCTCAGGAAAGTCAAGCCAACAGGGAGAAGAGATCAGCTTCCTGATGCAGGAACTGACTTGCAAGGACTTGGGGCAGCTGTAAACAAGTGACAGGGCAGAACAGGGCTACACTGTGGGTGTAATGTTCAGGGCTGTGTGTGTCTTTATCTAACACATTATCGCCATTTATTAGGGAATTTTCAGGACCAGGTTAGTTGTTTTAAGTGCAGCATATTCCTACCACTTTAAAAAAATGTTTTGATTGCCTGTATTTTTTTTAATGAATTTATTTTTTTCTTGGCGTTATCAAATTAATCCTTTTTCAATAGAAATAAAATTGTCAAATAGCCAATTTCTTGGAATTAAAAGAAAAGTTAAATACACATAGAATATTAAATTGTGAAATATTTTGAAACCACCAAGTAATGCACAACATATTCTGGATAGTGTTGCATTCAGATGCTGATCGTGTTAAAAACTGCTTTCGTATATTTGGTTTCCAATTTCATGTTCTGCATTGTTTAACAATGAATATTTTAAGTTCTTTGTATCTGCTTACACAAAATTAAAGAATGTATGTTTTAGATGTAAAATTCTGTGTCTAATAGTCCCATTTCTTCCTATTTTCAAGTGTTAACATTTTTCTTAAAACTTAGGACTTTTGAGCCAATTTTTTACAGGATTTCAAATGATACTAGTGGAAATGTTACTGGGAAGGTGGAAGCATTTCCGATGACATTCTCACAATGCTTGTCATGAATTATATTAACTGCACAATTTGCAAAAAGAAAACTTTAAATTTTGGATTTGGATGATTGCATTGTATTTCTTTGAAAAATTCTAAACCAGAGGGATGTTCCGAATGTCCACAAATGACATCACGGTATAACACTAAATAACTAAAGAGGTATCTATATGTATTATGATTTATGTATCAAGTTACTAACATTCAGAAATAACATTTGAAAACATGAATAGGGATATAAATACATTAGTGTTATTTCCTGGGTCTGGTGGTGTAAATCACATCAGCTTTATGGCCCCTGATTTGTATCTCAGCCCAAACATAAGTTAGTTTCACTTTCGATATTGTATATTGAACTATACTCACTGGTTTGCTTTTGTGAAGGATCCAAGCAAACCATGAAAACCTAATTTGATACCATTTGCTTTCTTCAAATTGTTAAACTGCGATTATCTTCTAATGTGAGATGTATTGCCCCTGATACATGTGTTAGGAAGAAAGGTTAGAGTTTCTAACACATTCTTGTCTCCCCACTTTATTCCACTGACTAACAAGTAGTGAGTGAGAGGACAAGAGAAATGTAACTTAGTGACAGGGTGATTTTCCCTTCAGGCTTTGCATGTTACATAACCTTTCTAAAAAAGCCGTTGATATTCAGGAAGAAGTGTGATACCAGTGCCTGATAATTAATTCAATTTGATCAGCGCTGCACTCTACAAGCCATCCCGACTTAAAGCTGTCATCATGTTTTAGTTTTAATAGAAATTACGCAGATATAGAATGATCAGCAAAATAATAATTGATTATTGACTGAGTTGCCATTTAGGATTTAAGGCCAGATTGCAGATATTCATAGGTCTATCTGCTATCTGTCTAGGTTTCCAAAAATGTGCTTTAATTAACCCAACACAGCCTGTTTTCTTTAATTTAAATTTAAACTGTAACTTATGTTTCTTGTTAAGGGTGCAGGAGGAGTATTTTTGGTTAGTTTAGGGATTTGCTTATGTAGGGAGACTCCTAGTGATATGTTGTATGTTACATTTGAATATGAAAGTTTCAATATGAAATTAACCATTTTTCCTACCTCTTTTAGTCCATTTTTCTACTTACGGTAGCAAGATGTATATATTCTGCTGCTATCACAGAGAAACCAGTTTCGGTATTGTTATTAGTGTCATAAGTAGACTTACATTAACACTGCATTGAAGTTAATGTGAAAACCTCCTGGTTGCCATATTCCGGTGCCTGTTCGGGTACATTGAGGGAGAATTTAGCATGGCCAATGAATCCAACCAGCATGTCTTTTGGACTGTGGGAGGAAACCAGAGTATTTGGAGGAAATGCATGCAAGCACGGGGATAATGTGCAGACTCTGCACAGACAGTGATCCAAGCTGGGAATTGAACCCGTGTCCCTGGCACTGTGAGGTAACAGTGCTAATCATTGTGCCACCGTGCTGCCCAATTTGGACACTCTTAATCTTTGGGTGCCTTACCCACACACTGTTAATGACCCACACTCAATTGATGAGGATGAGAAGTCTTGGATTATGGGCTTTCGACCTCATCACAATTAATGCAGCATTGATGTGGGAGTCTCATAGGTTAGTGCTCTAATTTCCAGATAAAGTGGGTTAGATCACTGGGGCTTTGGAGGACGGACAGGAGGACCTAAAGGTTCATGATCAGCATTCAGTGAGAGACAAAATAGGAAGATTACCGATTTTGAAAGTACTGCTGGGTGTTGGGATTGCAGTTACAGGCTAGAAATTGAAAGCTGAGGCCAGGGTAACCAGTGGGATCTCCATGTTGGAGTCATTGAGATCAGAAAACGTCCAACCCAGAGTGGCAGTGAGTATGGAAAATATTTGAGTTATATACTGTGATAATAAGATTTTAAAAATGCTATAAATACTCAGCATTGGTGAAGAGAGAAACAGAGTTTATGGGCAGAATCTTGTGGCATCAAGCGGTCTCACTTGCTGATGACAGAGCAAGCCAAAGACCTATGGTGTCTTTTTCTGGGAAAGCCTGCTGAACCACAGGCCAGTCAGAAGGTGGTGGGGACAGTGGTGGACCTTCTGCTGGAATTCTTGGGAGCAGAAGTCTGAGGCCAGCAGCTATTACACTTAGCAGCACCACTGATGAGGGTATGGCTGCTGCCAGAACAGCATCCCTGTGGAGCCCTAGGATTGCAGAGGACCCAGGTTGCAGCTCACTAATGTGAGAGGGTGGTTTGTATTGTGGGCTAAGGTACATGGGGTTTGGAAAGTTGATGGTGGACCTTCCCATCTAGAACCTAATTGTGGTGGAGGTGGAAAGTTGGTGGTGTTCAGGCATATCACCAGCCCTGCCTAAGTAAATGCCCTTCCTGCCTCCAAGCTCATCATCAGGGAGGTTAATGGCCATCCATCAGAACTTTTGATTCAAGACCATTGACCTGAAATGTTAATTTTGTTCATTTCTCCATAGATGCTGCTTGACTTGCTGAGTATTTCTGGAATTTTCTGTTTTTATCATTGTCAGTACTTGCCTTTTTTTTAACTCACCTGGTGTTTAGAACTTGAGGGCAAAAAATTGGGAAGGATAGAGCCACAGGTCCTGGCTATCTCAGGGCTAACCAAAACTGTAACAGGGCTCAGAGAAGGTATTAAGCCTCTAATTTGCATATGCAAATTGTTTCAGCTGTGGATAGAAGATGCTTTTGGTTGTTCTGTATAAAGATGGCAGTGGGTGTGATTTGTGGCTGAAGTGTGCGTGCCTGCATATTCATTGGACATCATATTAGTTCCAAATGTTGATATCAGTCGAGGCCAAACACCAATACTGATCTCAATTTTGCACCCTCACAGCTTGACTCAATCCCACTAAAATAAAAACGGACATTAACTGGACTGACCTGTCACTGCCTGTATAGATACACTCCTCAATGATAAAAAAACTCTGATGCAGCTACTCTAGATTTGTCTTCATTCTTTCAAGGGATGGGGCATTGCGGGCAAGGCCAACAATTGTTGTCCATCCCTAACTTAACTGCTTTTGAACTAAGTAGCTTGCTAGGCCAGTGCAGAGGGCATTTAAGAGTCAACTGCTTTGCTGTTGGTCTGGAGTCTTATCATAGGATTGTTTTGCTGCAAAAGAAGGCTGTTCGGCCCATCATGTCTGCATCAGCCCTCCAAATGAGCAATTCACTGAATGCCTCACCCCCAGCTTCCCCCCAAAACTCTGCACATTCTTCCCTTTGAGATAATAGTCCAATTCCATTTTAAAGCTTTGATTGAATCTGTGTCCACCACACTCTCAGGCCGAGCATTCCAGAGATGTTACACGTAACACTTTCTCCTCGTGTCACTGTAATGATGCACTTTCACAGACTTCACTAGAAATGCAAAGGTATTTATTAATAGGAAAAAAATATACAGCTGCCCTTAGTCCCCTACATGTATCTTGCCTGAAAGAGAACTCTACCCCCCTGAGGTGGTTCCCCACTCTAAGTTCCAGTTGGTTCCCTCAAGTCAGGTGATCTTTTACTCTGCTGTGTTGAGAGACAATCACCCTTTTGCTTCTTTCAATAATTACTTCAAATTTTGATCCTTTTATGATCTATCTTCATAAATTGAAGTAGTTTTTCATCCCTAGAGTTATCTTATGAAGGTCTCTCTGGTAAAGATGGCAGATTTCCTTTCCTAAAGGACATTAGTGAACCAGATGTTTTGTTTGAAGCAACAATAGACGACAGTCGCCATCACCGAGACTAGTTTTAAATTCCAGATTTGTTAATTGTATTCAAATTGTACGAGCTGTGGGGTGGAATCTGAACCTGTGTCCTCAAAGCATTATCCTGGGATCTGAGCTTATTACCCTAGTGACATTACCGGTGCACCAACATCTACACAGTTTGTCCTTGCAATTCTCCAATTGGTGGTCAATTTATTTTGTTATCTAGTAGGGGGAGATGCTGGAAGTCAGAGAGTCCTCTCCCTTTTCGAGCTACAAATGTCAGAAGTCCAAGTGAAAGTGTCTAACTTGCCCTTTGGACTGGGCTACGGTACACTGTGCTGTTGAGTAACAGAAATCACTTGATAGCAGATGAAATAAAGACAATCCAAGTAAGCCAAACAATACAGTATTACATTAGGAGGCATAATAAGACCAGCATTGAATACAAGTCCCAAAGAATTTCAAGCATGCAAAGAATTGGACATATTTCTGAGAGTAGGGAGTAGAGAGGTACAAACTCAACATTTTAAGGCAGCACAGGTCAAGAGGCCTGACCAAGTCATATCCTTGGGCTTAAAATGAGAGATGTGAATAAATTGTACAGCCTCTACTCATTCCTATCTTCCTATAAAGGATTAACGAAACAGTATTATACCAACTGTATCAGAGCATGATCCTCAAAAATATATTAAAAAATCCTTTAGTGCAAGACAGCATTATTAGATTAAAGCATTTGTGTACTGTGCAACAGCAAATAATGGCAAATAAGCTTTCATGTGATTTTCTTATCTTGAGTTGAAGAGGATGAAATGTATGAAGCTAATAGCAGTCGTGTGTGTTTGCGAGAGGATAGGTAGTATTGCTGCTCTTAGCTGGTAAATTTGATGTAAGCTAACACCTCTGATAGGTTTTAGATGAGTGTTTCATTATTGAACGTTTAGCTCTGAGCAGTCCCATCTCTGTAACACTGATATATTATAACCTTTGTTTATGTTTAGCTTTGTTTATGGGTCCCTCACCAACAAGCACACTATCAAACAGCCGGTCTCTCTTACACTCCCTTGTATATCATGACACGAGGTGTAAAATGCATTGATTAGGAGTCCTCACTACACAGAAATGTATAAAATATCTCCTCTCAGTACCAGTTTTAGATATACTATGACCTCTGATATAACCCCTATTGTTTCTATTAACCCCTTACTGAGAAAGAACAGCTATATATTTGTTAATAAGAAGATTAATGTGAAGGGAGAAAGATATCAATAGAAAAGAGATTAGTAGAGGTTTCCCCCTGCCCCTTACATGTAGGTTCATTTCTCTGTGTTAGTCATGCACAAAGGAATTCATAAAAGTACATGAAGCATTCATACAATTGTTTTCACTGACATCAGTTCAGTAGTCCAGTTCTTAACACACTCTTGCAAAAATGTATTTGATATAACTAATATTACTTGTAGCCCTAAGATGTCATTTCCTTAACACGCATTTTGAAAGACACCCAGTTATAATTTTGAATGCAAGCAATGTTCTAAGCCTAACTTAAATGTTTTGAAATCACATCAGTGGTCTGTGGTCACATTACTGAGTACTCTGCAGACCACATGGATATAGATAGCCTTTATTGCAGCTGTTATCAGGAGTTTTGAATGTTTGTTGCCTCTGATACCAGCTGGCAGGGTTTAAAAAAAAACCTCGAGAAGGATGCTAGAGCAACCAAATGCCATGGTCACTGTTAGAATTGTACAGCAATCGTAGATTTTCCAGTCTTGCCCACCATGGAAATCATAGTAGGCGGGTTGGAGAACTTGACAGAAAAAGGTCTGTTGACTTCAGGTGGGGAGCTCCAGTCCCACATTTGATGGGACCAGAAAGTCCCACCTGTTGAGGTACACTTGAGGTATTGTGGAATGTGTTTATAGATCTAGGCATGAGTTTGGAAATCACCCTTGTGGTTCAGATAATATCCAGCTTGCTGTCTGTGAAAATCAGGAAAGTCAATGTGCATTTACAGGGAAAAAAAGGTTTTTATTCCTACAGCACAGGAGAGTTTTCTAGAACAAGAGAAGGTGATAGTAAAGAAGAATGTTCAGTTGAATTGAAACATCACCCATGTCTTTGTGGATAGAGCAGTGGTGGGTGGATTTAAACCAATATGGTAGGAGACTGGATAATGTGTAGTTTTGAAACCAAAGAGGAACAACAGCATCATTAAAGCTGTTGGAACAGAAGCAAAAAAGCTAAATTGAATTGAATAGTGATAAAATATGTGAAAACAAAATAAGTAGACTGAGATAGTAACAGATATAAACACTGTTGTAGAAAGGACAATTTGTATCAACAATTTAAGTGCAAAAACCAGAGAAAAATATAGGATCAAAAACAATGGAGCCAGAATTGTGCGATATTTCCAAGAATGCAAAAATCATTCAAAAGCAAGTTAGAGTTAGAAGCATAAATAACTGGAGCTACAACTAAATCAAAGTGGGGAGTGCTTTTTTAGAATACATTCAGGGCCACTTCCGAGATCAGGATGTTTCAAGTTCAACAGGGAAAAAATATTGCTTGATTTAGTCCTGGAAAATGAACTGGGACAAATAATTGACGTGAAGAACAATTGAAGTGAGAGAGCAATTACTAAATAATGACCCCAACATAATTAGATGCTGTTACAGATAAGGGTAGGAAATAATCTAATTCCAAAAATATTAGCAGGGATCAAGATGGTTAAGCCACTGGGCTATGATTTCATGCTCACTAGACTGTTGGTATAAGTCAGAAAGAAAATAGCAGAGGCATTGGCGACCATTTTTCAATCCTCCTCCAACATACCTTCCAATCCCACAACCACTATTATCTAGAAGGGCAAGGGCAGCAGATATCTGGGTACATCACCACCAGGAAGTTCCTTTCCAAGTCATTCACTATCCTGACTTGGAAAAACATTGCAATTCCTTCCCTGTCACTGGGTCAAAAATCCTGGAATTCAATCCCTAACAGCAATGTGGATGTACCTACACCTCAGGGACTGCAATTGTTCAAGAAGGTAGCTCACCACCACTTTCATAAGGGCAATTAGGGAAGGGTAATGAATGCTGACGTAGCCAACAATACCCATAACATGATTTTAAAATCATACAATTGGTGCCATGGGACAGGAGGATGCTGATAGAATACCCTGATTGAAGGTGGGAGATGAGGATAATCTGGGTAATTGTAGATCAACCATTCTAATGTTAGTTGTGGGCAAACCCTTGGAATTCATAATGTGAGATATTTGATGTGAGATATCCTGGAAATGCAGTAGATGTAGATTATTTTTAGAAAGCTTTCAATAACGTGATGTAATAGCCTTTATTAGAAAATTTCAGACATGCAGAATAAGACAAAATGTAATATGAATAGAAAGTTGGTCGATAGAGAGAAAACAAGGAAATGGGTGCTGCACATACTAAAGAATATTGGAACAGAGTGTAATCCATGGGTGGGTGCTGGGTCTACATTTTCAATCAACATATATGTAAATGATTTTGCTTTGGGTATAAGGAACACATTTGCTGTGACTTGAAATGTTTAGTAAAAAATCTTCAGGAAGATGGATAGAGTTTGTTGGGTTGGATAGATAGGTGGCAGATGGGGAGAGAACAAGGCAAAGGAACTGGTTTTGAGTTACTCTTGCAAAGTGCTAGCACAGATAAAATCAGCCAAATGGCCTCCTTCTGTGGTTCTAATGGTCTTGAGGAGAGTAGTGATGCTGTGATGTTGTCAGTGAGTGAACATTATGGAATGTGTGTACCATCTAGTCTTATGTGATATCTTAGTCACAGAGATCCCAGGGCAGCTTACTCTGAATGTGTAAAATTGACTTGAAAGTTAATTATATTGATCATCAGAAAGGGGACACTGCAGTATTGTTATACAACAAAAGTGGGCTCGAAGCTTGTTGAATACACTAGGGACTTAAGCACTTGAAATCAAGCTACGTTCCTGGGGCTGTGGCCTCACTTCACCCTTTGAGAAAAGGACAATAAAGAAAATAATTTAAAGAAAGTGGTTGAAAGTGCTGCTCTTCACCCCACTCCTGTGTTATAAGTAGAATCACAGTGGAGAATCGCTGAATATGGAACTTTCAGTCCAAAATCCAATTACCCAATTGGTTACGCATCGAACATTTGTGGTTTTCAATTAATCATTTCTTCTTCACTTGACAGGGCTAAAAGTAAGTCAATGATTTCCCTCAGAAAATATAAACTTGAAACAAAAAAGAGGATTTTTCCCCCCCATTTTCAAAGAAGTGATTGACTTTGTTGAATGCTAGTTTCTGGGATCTGACCAGCACCCCAAAGGTTAAAGAAAGCCTTTATCATTTTAATTGGTTTAAATTTGATCTATTTTACTCAAAGATATACAGTATTAGACAAAATGTATAACAGGCTTTTACAGATCTTTTTGAATAGCTGAATCCTGACAACTAACACAATCTGACCCTCTGTTTCCAGTGGGCTAATTCTCAGTAGAGTTGACACCACCTCCTAGACAGCATGGAATTCTCTTTTTATTCTCTTTTACAGCTATACAGTCCTCTGCGTTTCACAACAACTTTATAGAAAAAGAGATTATCTGCCTTTTCTATTTGTTCCACTTTGTACCTTTCCTTTTCTTTTCCTTTTTTTGTCAAACTGTTAGCCTCTTTGTGACTCCTTTGGATTGTCACCAATGGGGTGTAAACCCTCTGCTGTCTTAGAAATATGTGGAATTGGGATTTTATTTCCTTCAATCCAGCAAAATGGGTTAGAACAAAGACAAAAAGAGTACTTGATGAAAAGCAAGATTGCATGACTGGAGAGTGGGAAGGCAAGAAATTCAACATCCACGTTATGTCTATGCATCCTCCTCCTTCTCTCTTTCTCTGTCTCTGTCTCAATAACATTCTCGATTTCCATAATGCCTTTATTACATTAGTTTTTACCTTATACCAGAAGCTTATTTCTGACTCTCTGGTTTGTGTGCTGTTTTAAAACAAAATATCCTGGAGGAGCTTAAGCACCCCATGCCTTCAAGAAGCACCTTCAGTGCTCATTTCAAGGCATCCGGCCATCTGCCAAATGAAGGTGGATTTAATCTTGAAAATTAAATTTCGCTCCGCTGACATACTCGTAGGCATCTGCAGCTGAGCACTGCGGACAAACTGAACATGACAGGAGCATTGTTTTTTGTCACATCTACTGTGTTGATCTTTTCAAAGTCTCATAAAAATTTATTGATGTCCCTGTTTGCAGCCTAGGATATTAGTGTCTGTAGCACAGATATGATTTGATCTGTCTTCCCTTATTGGCGACCAGCGCTTAGCAATGCTTTTTAATACTTGCTGTCTTATAATCAGTCATTCCCAAAGTTGCAAGGCAGATGCAGTTAAGATCTGCCCTTTATAGTAAGCTGGTTCCCCCCTGAGGGCTGATGGCATTGGTGCTATAAGTATGTAATTTTTGTGCAATACATTCTCAAGTAGATAGATGTACGTTACAGCATTTACATCTTTCAACAGTTAAGTGTGATGAACGAAGGAGGAGAAAACAGTTACAAATTTGATGTGCCAGAGAAAATCATTATTTCTCAGTGCTGTTTTCGTTTGTAAAAGAATAATGTATGTCTGCCATTGCATAATTACTTTAATAAAAAATTTATTTCCAACTCATTTTCTAAAGCTGTATAATTGTTTCAAATTGAACTTGTCTAAAAGGGGAAATTTCATAAGGGATTAGATTGAAACTTCAATAATTTAAATGTATAATTGAAGAGTTTTACTTCAGGGTAATTAATAAGAAAATTCCTGGCTAGAATACAGATTAATACATTCTAAAGGTTAGTAATCTGTTTTATAGAAAACTAATAAAAAAGAATGTTCCCAGAACGGCTCCAAAATATGTTTTGTCACAATCTATCACACACGGCTGTCCATTTGTCATGATTACTCTGCCAGCATTTTGCATGCATTTCTTTGGTGTATGTTGATTGCATGCTGCTTTACAATGTACAAGTCTTTAGTTTGGTACACACCTGAAACTTTCTCCAGAAGCTGCTTGAAAGGATGGAGTTTTTATTTGGGAAGCCAGCATTCAAGGATCCCTAATACTATTCATCTCCCTGAGGAAAGACCCTTGCCAAAGTGCATTCCACAGGGAGGCAATTCGAGGGGAATAACTGCAAAGCATATTTTCTAGGAGGCATTGAGATGGGGTGGGTGCTTTTGTCAAAGAGAAAGAGAGGTTGGTAGAAACAGAAATGACCTGTTGAGATTTTCCTTGCAAACACTGTGGTAACCTGTCACCACAAGATTGGCCGATGTCTCCTGTGCATTTTCTGTTTGGGTATGTGTATGGCATGGGAATAGAAGAGAAAATGGAAAAGTTTAAATTGTCTTAAAGTAAAGGTAGTACCTGTGCCTAAACCAACAGTATGCTGAGTACAAAGTGATAGGTTCACCATGTGATTTCAACCATTGCCCACACCCATGCACCCAGCCATATTTTAGTACAGATGTTCTAAATGAAAGCCAACCCTTTCCCCACAGTAGAATATGGGAGCTACTCTTTCATACCTTGGGAATCAAGTCACACGATTGTCCTCTCAACAGCCTTGGTTTGCAGTACATTGAGAACAAAAAAGGCATGAGAAGAAAATAATCATCTCATTATCATGTTTTAAAAAACATAAAGAAGAAGTTTATTTTACCAGTGTGTTGATATTGAGAGGAAGGAAACTATTTTGACATGTCAGGTTTTGTCTTTGGAATGTGTAAAACATAATACTCAAAAAACCAGTAATTTAGAGCATAACAAGTTCTGTAATTATTATTACTGTAATGATATCTGTGACTAGCAGACAAATGAATACCATTATTGTCCTGGGTGAGCAGAAATTAAAAATCTCAAACTCCCTTTGCTCCAGCTATTAGTTGATTTATTTTAGCTGTTTATGTCGACTAATTAAATTCAATTTTGTCAGGTTGCACATTTCTAACAGGTTTATAGACCAAATGACAAATACGCTGAGTAAAACAGACACTGCTTCTGCTATTTGTAGTATCTTTCTATCGGCAGTAACTTAACTCTAATAATAAAGGATGATGCAATTGTAAAATGTGGACACTACCTAACACCATGGAATGAGAGGAAATGGGTTTATACTTTTAAGTCCTGACAGGACAACTTTGCCATCTTGCCCATGTATTCGGTGCAATCCCTGAGCATAGGCCAAGATCTCCAGCAGAGGGAAGGAAGGAAATTCAGTTGACCTGTGCACCTTCCCGCAGATGGATTAAGGGTAAAACAGGAGGCATGATAGCAGGTCATCAGCTCAGCCCTACAGCCGCAGAAGATGAAGAAAACACTAAATACTTGGACATTGGGATGATTCGAAAAAAAAATGAAATTGTTTATAGAGTTTGACAAATGCTGTCATATAATTGAAAATGTATAGCTTTTATTAAAGTGTAGATTCCTCATAAGTGAATCCATGTGGCAATTTAAACATTTTGAAGACGACACAACTTGCTTAGTATCTTCCTTTTCATAGCTCCATGATTCCTCAGAGGTAGTCCTGTCTCTGAACTAATAGCGATCAATATGATAGTGTGCATATATCATGGACAATTCTCCCAAAGGTGCTGAATTGGTGGGAAAACTGATCTAGATCACGATTGTTTTTTTTCAGTGCAACCTTAGACCTGAATCTCTGCACTCTGTGTAATACAATGGTCACAATCATGAATATAATTAAAAACCCAGGGAGTGGGGCCTATTCACACCGGAGTCTGATAATTCCAGAACTCTGCGCATGCGCAGTGACCCCAGTCTGTCGGTCTCCTTGTTTGGTGGCCGGCTCAAGTGCTGGCCAGCTTAGGACCCCTGCAGTGCTGCCCCTCCAGACCCCTGCCTCCAACCTCCCCCCCCCCCCCCACCCCCCTCACCCGACATGATCGTGGCCCTCACAACAATTCCCAGGCCAGGCCTGATGCGACCCTCCCCCTTCCTAAAGCTCCCTGATGTCCAGCCCACCAATCCCCCCCTCCCCCAGCAGTGGCGGTCCCCCTATCCCCATTACCTAGCAGACACCATGGGGTCAGACCCTCCCAGCCCACCCTCAGCACCCCCCACACACCACCACCCCCGGCCAGCCTGCCCCAATCACTGGCCTCCTCCCAGCACAGACTGATTGTAATGCAGAGTGGCAGTGGGAACCACCCCCCCCCCCCCAAACCCCATTGATCGCCCCCTAGATTCTGGCCATAATAGGCCCTGCCCCCTTGGTGTTGCCCAATGCCTGGTGGGCAGTGCCAAGGTACCCCTTGGCATGGGCACTTTGCCCCTTGGGCAGTGCCAGGAGGCACAGGCTGGCCTAGTGCCCAGGGGGCACCATTCCCCAGCCATACAACCCCGTGGGGGCCGTTATTGTCCCCCCTTCACTCTGGCAAGTTCCATGCTGGGCCCACTAATGATATATAAAATAGACTTATAATACATTTAAAAAGATTTAAACCACTTACATCTCTTCCCACCAGTTTCCAGCGCGATCCTGACTGCAATTGTTCCCTAGCTCTGGGAGACATGGCCGATATGTGATTCTCCTGACTGGACCCGCCAGAAAATTTGCTGGTCGCAATGGGAGAATTGCCCCCATCATTTCTGTTGCTGTATCACTTGTTCCCCAGAAGCAGTGGGGTGATTTGTGGATAGGTGAGAGTGACCAGCTGCAGTTTACATAGTAATATGTATCAATGGGTAAAGTGGCAATTGTCTATGGTGAATGTGGCGGAGGAGGGTGGTTTTGGGGAGTGGATGGGGAAAGGGGTAATGAAAGACAAAAGGAATACTCCTGAAAAGTGGCCATTTTCGGTTAACAAAAATACCTTTCTCATTCATTACTGGATGTGGGAATTGCTGGCAAGGCAGCATTTACTGCTCACCACCCCAAGTCAATTGGTGGCAGTGAACTATGGTTTACCATTGCAAGCCTAGCAGTTTGGTTCAACTGAGTGATTTTGCAGATCATTTTATTGACCAGTTGAGAGTCAACCACATTGCTGTAGATCTGGAGTCATATATAGGCCAGACCAAGTAAGGATGGCAGATTCTCTTCCCCTGGAGGGCATTAGTGAATCAGTTGGATTTTCCAATAATCTAGTATTTTAATGCTGATTGTGCCATTACTGATGTTCACTTTTTATTCCAGATGTGTTTAATTAACTGAATTTTAAGTGTCCCCATCGCTGTGGTGGGATTTGAATTTGTCTTTCTGGATCATTAGCCCAAATCTATGGATTATGAGTCGTGCATCATTAACACAGTGATACTGTACCCATTAAATAAAATCCTCGTCCAACTTTATTCATTCAGGTTGTGACTGATTATTTAAGCAATTTTGAGAGGCTAATTGAATACCCTTCAATGGGAATCACTTAAGGATAAGGACCAAGAGGGTGTAAGGAGCAGAGCTGTTAGCAGTTGATTGAAGAGTGACACAGGTAAACGCTGAGGAAACAGATCAACTGTTTTCCTGTTGGATTGTGAAAAGAATTACAATCTGCCGTTGATCAGTGGCTGCCTTTCCTCCTCAGGTGGAGAAGCAACTGACTTTCTCTCTGCATCTCCCCAGCTCAGGAATTCTCTTTTGTGGGGAATCAGAGGCACAAACCATTTGTGTTAAGCAGATTATATATTTTTCCTTGAATCGCTTTTAGTTAGATCCCAGAGGTGGCAATAGAAAGGATGCTATCTCTTTTAATGCGCTATCAAATGACTCAAAGTAATATTGCACAGACCTCTAAATCAATGTGATAACTGACCTTTATAATGCAACTCTCAACTTTGCCTCCTAAATCTATTTAAAACATCTTGGAATTTTTGTATATGGGTAAAAATGTGCTGCAGCTCAGGCTGTCGATAATCTTGAAATCCAATTTTTTTCTCTTTCTCTTTGTGCTAAACAAAAGTAGTGTCACTTTGACATGTGTGCATTTGGACAGCTGATGTGCTTTCAGATGAGATGCCATTTATCGCATGAAATGTTGTACCAAAACTGCCAGAACTCACAATTTGATTATTTCACACTACATCTAAATAATTAATTAGAACTTTGCAGCAGTTTGTGCAGACAGTTTTTTGAAAAGAAAAACACTGGGTGATATGAGTAACAAAGATCATTAGCATGTTTGTAATCGTGCTCAAGCATAAAATTATCTGGAACTGTGGGAAGATATGAACTGCAATAAAGTAAAATAATTATTTCCTGTTTCTTCAACAGTAAGCATTCCATGTTGAAGGACAGCACAATCCAAGGGACTGTGAAGGTAAGTGAGCCTGAGTAAATGTTAAAAATAAGAAACACTTGTCAGAGATGGGGGGAGAAAGAATGGAATGAAACAAGAAGGAGGAAAGAAAGGGAGGAAAGAGAGACAGGGAAGCAAAAAGAGCAAAATGAAATCTGCATGCAAGAAGTGAATAAGGTACAAAGGGAAAAAGAGACCTGAGAACCTAAAAATGATACAGCATTTGAAATGAGAAAATGAAAGAAAGACAGAGATATAACAGTACTAAAAGCTCAACAAAATTGAGCAAATGAGAGAGAGAGAAAGAGAGACAGGGGACAGAGCTCTTTTAACTGGCATGAGAACAGTCTGGTCCCTGGAGCGTCTCATTTCAAGTTAAGTTAGAATTAAGTCCTTGTTAAACAAGCGCTCTTCAAGGACTTTTAGCTGCCTTAGAGTGGGATTAAGGAGCAGAAAATATCGCGGAACCCCGTCAATCCTGTGTAAGAATAAGCTGTTAAAAGGCAGTGCCATCAGATGACTAACTTCTGGCAGCTACTGTAGCCTTTATTGCAGAGACCTTTTTCCAGAATTTGTTGATGCTGTAAGAATATTAATGTCACGGACCTTTAGAAAGAAAATTTACAAGACCACTTTCTTTTCTTCAAAGATGCCCTACTTTCTTCTGGAGTCAAAGCTTTCTCCCTTTTAACTCATGGATTATTTTTGTCTAAGTAATTGCAAGAAAAGGTATCAACAAAATTTTAGAAAGTGTATATACTTTCCTCATAAAATAAGCAATGAACTAGAAGCATTTCTGCAGGCCTCAGAAAATGGAATCATAGAATGAGGCTATCCAGCTCTTTGTATCCTGTGCACAAGCCTCTTACTGCTCCATCAATTTACTCGATCATCAGTAAAGATGGAAGGGGGCATCAACAGTGCTATCAAGTGGCCCTTATTCAGAAATAGCCTGCTTGTGGATGCTCAGTTTGGGTTCCATCAGGGACGCAGCTTTTGACCTCATTACAACCTTGATTCAAACATGGACAAAATAGTTAGACTTCAGAGTTGAGGTGAGAGTGACTGTCCTTGATATCAAGACAGCATTTGACTGAGCGTGGCATCAAAGAGCCTTAGCAAAACTGGAGTCAATGGGATTCAGTGGGAAAATGCTCCACTGGTTGGAGTCACAAAAGAAGATGGTTGTGGTGGTTGGCAGTCAATTATCTCAGCTTCAGGACATCACGGCAGGAGTTCTTCAGGGTATTGTCCTCAGCTCAATCATCTTCAGCTACTTCAGCAATGCCCTTCCTCCATCATAAGGTCAGAAGTGGGGATGTTTGCCAATTATTGCACAATATGCAGTTCTATTCGTGACTTCTCAGATACTGAAGTAGTCCATGCATGCCTACTGTTTGTGCCAAGGTCACCCCAGTAAGGGGTGAGGATTGAGTTTGTGCAGCACGATAGATGAAATGTTGGGGATATTAAAATGTCTGTGTGACAATCAGTGCTGATATTTCCCAACCCTAATATTGTAAGAGATCCTTTGAGTGCATGATGCCGTGATGTGCGTGAGACTGTAATGAGCAGAAGATTGACTTATCCTGACAGAGTGGATGAGATAATTCATCCTCTTCCTACATCGGAAGGCATTTCGAGAGGGATTACCTGATATGCTGACAGTCTTCGCAATGGCCTCCCAGGCTGGCAAGAGAGCTGGTGGGCTTTCTTCATTTTTCCTTGGAGTAGAGAATAGAATCATAGAATCCCTACAGTGCAGAAGGAGGCCATTCAGCCCATTGAGTCTGCACCAACAACAATCCCACCCAGGCTCTATCATCAATAAGCCCACATATTTACCTTGCTAATCCCTCTAACCTAAGCATCCAGAGACACTAAGAGGAATTTAGCATGGCCAATCAACCTAACCCACACCTTTGGACTGTTGGAAGAAACTGGAGCACCTGGAGGAAACCCACGCAGACACAGGAAGAATGTGTGAGCTCCACACAGACAGTGACGTGAGCTGGGAATCGAACACAGGTCCTTGGAACTGTGAGGCAGCAATGTTAACCACTGTGCCACCGTGCTGCCCACGTGTTTCCACATACCATTGATAAGCATCTCCAGGGAGTCGAACTTCGGAGCAGTTTCTTCTTTGATGCAGTCATGGGCGGCAGATTGGCACAGTGGTTAGCACTGCTGCCTCATAGCGCCAGGGACCTGGATTCAATTCTGGCCTTGGGTCAGTGTCTGTGTGGAGTTTGCACATTCTCCCTGTGTTTGTGTGGGTTTCCTCCAGGTGCTCCAGTTTCCTCCCTTACTCCAATTGGTTGACTGACCATGCTAAATTGCCCCTCAGTGTCACGGGGATTAGTTGGGTAAATACGTGGGGTTACGCAGATAGGGCCTGAGGGTGTTTGATGTCTGTGCAGGCTCGATGGGCTGAATGGCACCCTGCACTGTAGGGATTCTATGATTTCAAAATGTCATCTCCTCAAAGTTGGCCTGAAGAGAATGAGGATAATATTTAAATATGGCATCCAAGATGTATGCACCTATTAGGTGAGAACGGATAGGTGAATCAGTTCCGGACCCGCCATGTGACTATGAGATCCTTCCCACTGATAATTAATGAGCTTCTGAGCGCAATATCATGCGTTGTGGAACCTGACTGCCACTGCACTTAGTCACAAAAAAGGAAAACTCCACCCGTGATTAAATAGAGGTGGCCATTCAGCCCACCATTATGGCCTTGCCAGTTCTTTGCAAGAGCAACTCAGTGATTCCTGCTCCCCTGAGTTTACCCCATAGCCTTGCAGTTTCTCTTTCTGTTTAGTCAAATTCCCATTCAAATTTGCCTCCAGCATACTCTCAGCCAAAGTCCTTCAGATCCTAACCACTCACTGCGCAGAATTATTCTTCCTCATGGCCCCTTTGATTCTTTTGTCATTCACTTTAGAATCATAGAATCCCTACAATCCCTGCAATGCAGAAGGAGCCCATTTGGCCCATTGAGTTTGCACCAACCACAATCCCACCCTATTCCCGTAATGTCACCCTAACCGCTCTCCCCCCCCCCCCAACACTAGGGTCAATTTATCATAACCAATCAACCTAACCCGCACATCTTTGGACTGCAGGAAGAAACTGAAGCATCTGGACGAAACCCACGCAGACACGGGAGAATATGCAAACTCCACACAGACAGTGACCCAAGGCCGGAATTGAACCTGGGTCCCTGGTGCTGTGAGGCAGCAGGGCTAACCACTCTGCCACCGTGCTGCCCCTTATATTGGCATCTTCTGGTTCTCAACCTTATGCTGGATTCCCTCCCCACCTCGTCCCCCATTCCCAACCCTCTCCCAACCCCATTTTCTCATTGAATTTTAAAATTCAGCTGCATCGTGGACATGTCTTTCTTGTATTGAACCCACTTTTGGGAGTGGATGAATGTGAAAGAGACAGAGCTAGAAGGATCAACACCATCTGTCAGAACTCCTAAATGTCCTGCCTGATTTGCTTCCAAGGTAACATGAGACAGGCATGGGCATAGTTTGCTAAGGACTGATCTTGTCATAGGTTGAATATTGAAGATACCAAAGATCAGTTGAAAAAGCAACAGTTTTAAAACAAGTCCTCAAAGATCTGCTATAAGGGCAGAAAATGTTGGAAATTCTCAGCAGATCAGGTAGCATCTGTGGAGAGAGAAATATGGTTGTCATTTCAGGTCCATGATTTATCATCTCTCATTTAATTTGAAAGGTCACTGACCTGAAATGTTAACTTTGTCTCTTATTCCCAGCATTTGCTGTTGTTATTTCAGATTTCCAGTATCTGTGGTATCTTAGTTTGTATTAAAGAACTGCAGCTGGACCTCTTAAGCCTCAGTCAGGTGCTGCCACTGAAGTCTCTTTCCTCCTGCCCCTCTGGTGGACACCCCAGTAACAGTGAAAGCTTCACGCTTCTATACATTGAATTTTATAAACATAGAGGCATAGAAACCCTACAATGCAGAAGGAGGCCATTCAGTCTGCACCGACCACAATCCCACCCAGCCCCTATTCCTTTCGCCCCACCTATTATTCTGCCACTCCCCTCTGATACTAAGGGTCAATTTAGCATGGCCAATCAACCTAACTTGCACATCTTTGGGCTACCCCCATCTGCACTTGCCCACCCATACCACCAGCATGTCCATGTCATCTTGAACATATCACTATTCTTCTCATAGATCACATTCCTTCCAAGTTTCATCAGCACAACATGTTGTCATAGAACATAAAACATAGAACACTACAGCACAAACAGGCCCTTCGGCCCACAAGTTGTGCCGATCACATCTATACCTACCAAGCCATAGAACTATCTGTAACTCCCAATGCCATTAGATCCCATATACTCATCCAGAAGTCTTTTAAAAGACCCCAGCGAGTTCACCTCTACCACCACCGAGGGCAGCCGATTCCACTCACTCACCACCCTCTGAGTGAAAAACTTACTCCTAACAGCTCCTCTGTACTTGCTTCCCAGCACCTTAAAACTGTGTCCTCTCGTAGCAACCATTTCAGCCCTGGGAAATAGCCTTCGAGAATCCACCTTATCTATTTCTCTCAACATTTTATAAACCTCTATCACGTTGCCTCTCAACCTTCGTCTCTCCAGGGAGAAGAGACTGAGCTCCCTCAACCTATCTTCGTAAGGCATGCCTCCCAATCCAGGCAACATCCTTGTAAATCTCCTCTGCACCCTCTCAATAGCTTCCACATCCTTCCTGTAGTGAGGCAACCAGAACTGTGCACAGTACACCAAGTGTGGTCTGACAAGGGTCTTATAAAGTTGCAGCATTACTTCCCGACTCCTAAACTCAATCCCTCGATTAATGAAGGCCAGTACACCATACGCCTTCTTGACCACATCCTCCACCTGCGAGGCCAATTTAAGAGTCCTATGGACCTGGACCCCAAGATCCTTCTACTCTTAACACAGCTAAGACTCCTACCCTTGATATTGTACTCCTGCATCCCGTTGGTCCTGCCAAAATGGACCACTACACATTTATCCGCGTTGAAGTCCATCTGCCACTTCTCTGCCCAGTCTTGCATCCTATCTATGTCACGCTGCAACTTCTGACATCCCTCCAGACTATCCACAACACCACCAACCTTCGTATCGTCGGCGAACTTACTAACCCATCCCTCCACTTCCTCATCCAGGTCATTTATGAAAATGACAAACAGCAAGGGTCCTAGAACAGATCCCTGGGGCACTCCACTGGTGACCGACCTCCATGCAGAAAAAGACCCATCCACAACCACTCTCTGCCTTCTGCAGGCAAGCCAGTCCTGGATCCACAAGGCCAAAGCCCCTTGGATCCCTTTGTCATTGAAACACCAAGAATACTTTAAACTGTTCTATCATTATGCCGCTAAGAATTTATTACGAATGGATGGACTCTGATCACTTACAGCAATATTGCTTCATAAGTCATCTTTACTCCAGGAAAAAAAATCCTCCCCTAACTTTTCCCTTTGTAGACGGCAAGTGAGAATTTAAACTTGTTAATACCATTTTTGGGTTCTTCCAATGCCATTATTAGCTCCAAAATGGTGCCTTTGGCAGGCACTTTTTGGGTGATTCCTATGGGATGCAATATTGCTACAGATATTCACATGCAGTGATTACCGAGCTGAAGAATGTAGAATAAGTAAATCAATCACTGTTCGATGCTGAAAGCAAAAAACTGTGGAAGCTGGAAGCTGAAACAAAAACAGAAAATGCTGGAAGATCTCAGCAGGTTTGACACATCTGTGGGGAGAGGATAGAGCAATGTTTTGCATCTAGATGACACTCTGATGAAGGGTTATCTAGACCTATGAACAGTATAGCACAGGAACAGGCCTTTTGGCCCCCAAGTCTGTGCCAACACAGATGTCTCTTTAAACTAATATTTACTTGCCTCTATGTGGTCCATATCCCTCTATTCCCTGTTTATTCATATTTTTATCCAGATACCTCTTGAATGTTGTTATAGAATCTGCTTCCACCACCTGTTCTGGCAGTGCGTTCCAGGTATTCACCACCCTCAGTGTGAAAAACTTGCTCCTTACATCTCCTTTAAACTTCGCTCCGCTCACTCTCAACAAATGCCCCCGAATAATTGAGCCTTCGACCTTGGGAAAAAGACATTGACTGCCCACTCTATCCAAGCTGGTCATAATCTTGTAAACCTTTATCAGGTCCTCCCTCATCCTCCGACACTCCAATGAAAACAATCCAAGTTTGTTCAACCTTTCTTCATAGCCTATATCTTCCAAATAAAGCAACATTCTGGTACATCTGTTCTGCACCCTTTCCAATGCATCAACATCCTTTCGGTAGTGTGGCAACCAGAATTGTACACAGCACTCCAAGTGCAGCCTAACCAAAGTCTTATACAGCTGCTACATGATTTTCCAATTCCTATACTCAGTGCCCTGACTGATGAAGGCCACCATGCCATACTTCTTGACCACCTTATCCAACTCAGTTGCCACCTTAAGGGAATTGTTGATTTGCATGGATAGATCCTTCTGTATGCTAGTGTTTCTAAGGGCTCTACCATTTACTATATACTTTCCTTCTGCAGTAAAAGCTTTGAAATAGCAGCTATATTAGACTCAAAATGTTGGCTCTATTCTCTCCCCACAGACTCTGTCAGACCTATAGCATTTTCTGTTGCTGTTCAATGCTGACTTGACAACATTATGCTATCTTGGACTTCAGCCCTCCAACTAATTCTCTCATTTAACCCCTCACAGCTGAAAATTTGTTCAGCAGGAGGAAGAATCTCAACTAGCACTACATAGAAAGATCAATGACTTATAAGCAATTTGCAGGTTGATTACTTCTAGCTATTGTTTTTATTCAACAAGTGTTTGATGTTTTCCATAGTTGTTTAAGTTGCAGATGTCTAAAGGGAATGGGTGTGATAGATGCTGCAGAAGTGTTTTGCTAACCTCAGGGTTTCTGCACAAATCAGTTGCTCCCAGACTTGTAGGCAGAGGTCTCTTGGAATACAGCATCACTTGAAGAATGAAGAAAGGCCACACAGAGCAAGACAAGCTGCTGGAACAAGAGGGAGGAGAAGGCTGAGATGGATTTTCAGTTGGAGTCCATAGCTGCCAGAGTTTTCAGGGAGCAATTCACCTATCAAAGCCTCAGCGAGGAACAGTGTTGCAAGTTTTCTTTTTATCCAGTCATAGAACATGGGTGTCACTGGCTGGCCAGCAATTATTGCCCATCCCTAGTTGCCCAAGGTTAGTTGAGAGTCAATCACATTGCTGTGACTCTGGAGTGACATATAGGCCAGACGAGGTAAGGATGGCAGATTTCCTCCTCTAAAGGACATTAGTGAACCAAATGTCTGCTTCACTGAGGTCGTCCTCATTGAAATATGTTACTGACTGCAACCACAACCATAACCTTAGGACAGGTCAAGGACTACATTGTTAATGGTTGTGAAGGTGTCTCAGGTGATGAACCTTTCTGCATGTGGCATTTTGCAAGCTGGAGTAGGAGCTATTCTCAGTATCTTACAGCTTGCTGTCCTCTGTTGCAAAAGGCTGTCTATTCAAGGACAGTGAACTACATTCCACTCTCTTTTACCAGAGAGGCACACTTAGGTAGGATTGTAGGCTTCCATGTGATTTAAGGTGCCACACATCAATAGCTCCCTATACTAAAATCAAATTGACCTATGCGCCTTCAATGTGCAACTGCTGTATGACCACCACAACAGAGAATCTAACAGGTTAATGCATAGTTTCCAGGCACCAGGTCATGAAGTCTTCATTCTGTGGTAGTCCACCTACATTTAAATTACATTTAAACAGCTCCATTTGAGCCACCATGGCAGAACAAAAGGCGTGGCTATTAAGTGATGAGAGATGACAATGGTTGATAAGTCTGGTATGCAACCCAAGCATATATGCATAGCAAGCATTCAGTGAAAGCCATGTTGCCACATGAACTGCAATGGCATGCTGACTTTTCCGGTTCCCGGATGGTCTGGAGGAGGAGTATTCAGCATGTGTCAAGGTCCTTGCTGTATGATGCACAACCTTTCCACCATGAGGGCATGGCCCTCTGTAAGCAGCTGAGGAGCAGGCACATTAAGAGCATGAGGAGGAGAAGAGGAAGCAAGGAACCAGTCTAGACAGCCCCTAAATACTCAGACCATCTGTGAGCCACACATCCAAGTGCAATTCCAGTAACCGGTGCCCCAGTTTCCCATGCTCCTGTTTTCTCACCTTTGCCAAACGATTCCTAGAAGTTTTAATTGTGGAAGATAATTTTAAAAATTTCAAAAAATATGCTCCTGGTATGAGCCAGGGTCACTGAAGGAGATAATCTCCTTTATGTTCTCATTTTTAACAAGCCATCAGATTCTAAGATAGGAATGTAGTTTTTCATCTGAATCAGGAGGTCTGGGGTTTAACAGAAATAGGCATCATTTTAATAGCAGCAGTGAATTGCCCTCCCTGTGGAACTCACTGTCGTTCAGAGACAAGCCATTGTTTTGCTGAGATCCAGTTTGGATCGATTCCCTCAGTAGCAGCAACCTCTAGATAGGTTGAGGGAAAACATGAAGGCAAACCGGATAGAGACTAGTGCCACAAAGGTGGGAGGAGCCTTCTGCACAGGAAGTTCCTCCTCCTCCCAAGCCACCAACAGCTTCACCTGCATGTTTGTTCTGTGCACTTTACTTGGTGTATGGGCCTCTACTTCACTTTGAACATCCTGGGCTGTATACATCTGAGCTGCTGCTTGAAAGTGTGTGTGTGTGTATGTGTGTGTGTGTGTGTGTGTGTTTAAGTGCTGTGGCCTGGCTGGATACAGTAGGCACTGGCTCACCATTATCTAACGCATTTGGAGAAAGACAGGTCACAATGATGTCCTGACAATCAGCTTGCACATACAGCTTTCAAAAGGAGTGCCACAGTGAAGAGCCACAGGTTATGTTGGCTAGCATTTAGTGAAAGAGAAAGAGAACATACGTGAAAAGAACACATTTTCTGAGCTAAGGAGAAGGAGTGGGACTAATTGGTAGCTTTTTCAGAGAACTGACATGGGCACAATGCGATGGATATCCTCCTGCTACACTGTATTAATCTGTGATCCTAAAAGAGGCACAGCAAAAGTTGGTATTGAATCTTGAACCTCCTACTTTCCAATCCTTACTTTTTAACAGCCTCTCAATCGATTAACTTGGAGTGCCCTTTTTCATATAGGGCACAAAATTTGATTACAGGTGTTCTCCTGTGATCTCTTGTAATTGTTAAAGAAAGTCTTGTGCAAAAACAACATAAGGGGGAAGTTGCATTTGGAAGGCTCAAGCTTTGGCAGGTTAAATTTCAGTGCCCAGATCAAATTTTTTTTTACCTGAAATCATACGTCATGTCAAAATAATTTGAATATTGCAGTTTGAATTTTAATACAGATAATATTTTCCCCAAGAAGTCTGCCGTGGATAAACCACTTGAGCTCAGTGACATGAGGAGTCAAACTATCCACATTGAGAATCGCCACCCAGCCAACCATCCTCATGCATTTTGAGCTCACACAGTTTGTATAACACTATTTGTAAAAGGCCAGTGCTGGATTTGTGTCCCGCCTCTCCGACTGGAAACCTGCTGCAGAACGTAGCAGGTAAATCTGCCAAATCCCACGATGTTCAGCTCATTAATTATATAGCCATGAGGTTCACATCTAATTCTGTGACGGGTCTGGCACAAATTCAGCCGCTCCACCATTATGTCCATCTGCCATACTTAAAAAGCACCTGGGCACCCCTCCTTGCAGAGTTCCCTTCCCCAAACACCCATCTCCGTCAGAGTTGCACATCTCATACCTCCCACCCCTGTTGCAGAGTTACCCTCACATGGATCTTCCCCCACTTAGACTTCACCTCCCTACTCTCCCTTCCCTTGTGTGTTTCAACATCCCCTCCTCCTTCATGTGTGTGTCATCTGCTGCACATTATGCTGCTAACGCCCAGGAGAAGAGCAACCAATGGAGAAAGAAGAATCTAATAACAGGTAAGTGAAGGAGACCTCTCACAATGGGTACATGCCGTGTTTGCAGATTAGGTAATAGATTAGGTCTGGTTTCCTGTGAGCAGCATTGAAGTTTTCACTGGGATGCATGATTCCGGTCTGTAGCCGTATTAATGAGCATTCATAATATGCAAATTGGGACCCTGATATTCACCAGCAGAAAAGATGACCCACCATGAGCCTACTATGAAAATGCTGAGGGGAAAATTACAATTTATTTCCCTGCCAGGGATTTCCAGCTTTAGGCCTCACTCCATAATTTTCTGGTCCTGCCTGCCATGACTCCTACTGCCGGCGGGATGGGAAAATTCCGCCCACGGTCTTTTGTTCCTGTTTCAAACACCATTCCTTAGCTGTTGAGTCCATTGCTCTCCCTGGCAACTGTCTGAGGCTGCACCAAGCTGTTCACCAGCAAAGGGAATTCTGGTTCAAGCCTTTGACTAAATTTGGTCTCTCACTGGCACCAGACAGACACTGCTAATAGTGTTATTCACATGCCAGGAATTTAGGGTCTTAATAGTCTGGAGAGAAAATATAATACCACAGGAGAATAGAAATCCTGTTTTAAATTACACATCTTCTGATGACACTGTCAACCTTTCATATCAGTTCAGGCATGACTCTTGTTGGGTACAATGGCCCCCTACCACTGTTTTGACAACGCACCTCACTTCCCAGACAGTGACGAATGTTCTGCAGTAATCTAAGAACATAAGAACATAAGAAATAGGAGCAGGAGTAGGCCATCTGGCCCTTCGAGCCTGCCCCGCCATTCAATAAGATCATGGCTGATCTGTCGTGGCTCAGTTCCACTTTCCGGCCCTCTCCCCATAACCCTTAATCCCCTCTCTTATCAAAAACCCATCAACCCGCTTCTTGAAAATATTTAGCGAGGCAGCCTCCACCACTTCAATGGGTAGAGAATTCCAGAGATTCACCACCCTTTGAGTGAAGAAGTTCCTCCTCAACTCCGTTTTAAAACGCCCCCCCTTTATCTTGAGGCTGTGCCCCCTAGTCCTACTGTCTTTTTTCAGTGGGAAGAGTCTCTCCACCTCTATCCTATCCATCCCATTCATCATCTTATACGTCTCAATGAGATCTCCCCTCATTCTTCTAAACTCTAACAAATACAAGCCTAGTTTATTCAGCCTCTCCTCATAGCTCAACCCCCTCAACTCCGGTATCAGCCTAGTAAACCTCCTCTGCACTCCCTCCAAGGCCAAAATATCCTTGCGTAAGTGCGGCGACCAAACTGCACACAGTACTCCAGCTGCAGCCTCACCAGTGCCCTATACAGCTGCAGCAAGACCTCCCTACTTTTATATTCAATCCCCCTCGCTATGAAGGCCAGCATCCCATTTGCCTTCCTGACCACCTGCTGCACCTGTAGGCTGGGTTTTTGCGACTCATGCACAAGGATCCCAAGGTCCCTCTGCACCGTCGCATGCTGCAGTTTTTCGCCATGTAATAGTCCTTCCTACCATTATTCCTACCAAAGTGGACAACCTCACATTTGCCAACATTAAACTCCATTTGCCAGTTCCCGGCCCATTCGCCCAGCCTATCTAGATCCTTCTGCAGACTCTCCATGCCCTCCGCACAATTTGCCGATCCACCAATTTTGGTGTCATCAGCAAATTTCGACACAATACACTCGGTTCCATCCTCCAGATCATCTATATAAATGGTAAATAGCTGAGGCCCCAGCACCGACCCCTGGGGCACTCCACTAGTCACCAACCGCCAATCCGAATAGCACCCATTGACACCCACTCTCTGCCTCCTATTTGACAGCCAATGGTCTATCCGCGCTAACACCCTACCCCCAACTCCATGTCCCCTGACCTTCTGTAATAACCTCTTGTGAGGCACCTTATCAAACGCCTTCTGAAAATCTGATGTTTCGTTTCTGCACTCACTGCCTCCAATGTCTTTGTTGCTGAATTAATGACAAGAAGAGTTGGATTTGAAGAACAGAAGAGCTATTTTTAAGTTCATTTACAGGATCTGGGTGTTGCTGGCTAGGCATCCCGAGTTGTCCTTGAGAAAATAGTGGTGAGCTGCCTTTTTGAACAGCTGCAGTTCCTGAGGTATTGGTACTCCCATGGTGCTAATGGCCCAACAAGTTCTATTCTTGCCAACTGCACAGATATGATGCATATTATTTCATTCATTCTCTGGCATTGCAGTTTGTTTTCCCACCTCCTGACTTTGTGCTTTTTCCCTCCATACCCTAGAACAAAATTAAAACTGAACAAAACTACATCTCATGTCTTATGAGTCAAGTTCTTTTGAGCTTTGTTCAAACCAGGCTCTGATGTAACAATGCTAGCTAATCCCCTCCCAACAAGAAGAACGCCTATGGTGGCACAGTGGTTTGCATTGCCGCCTCACCAGCACCAGGGACCTGGGTTCAATCCCTGCCTTGAGTCACTGTCTGTGTGGAGTTTGTACATTCTCCCTGTGTCCGTGTGGATTCCCCTGGGTGCTTTGGTTTCCACCCACACTCCAAGGATGTGCAGTATATGTTGATTGCCCATGCTAAGTTGCCACTTAGTGTAAGGGGGTTAGCAAGTTAAATATGTGGGGTAACGGGGATAGAACCTGGGTGGGATTATTTTCAGTGCAGGCTTGATAGGCTGCATGGCTTCCTTCTGCACCATAGGAATTCCATGATTTTAATTGACTTATTATTTTACACTGCAACAATTTTTGATTCCACAAATTTGGTTCCAGGAAGTTGTGAAGTAAGATTGGAAAGTTTGGGACTCTCTTCCTTCGAGAGAAGAAGCTGAGAGGAGGTTTGCTACTGTTATTTATTCAAAATAATGAGGAGCTGCTGCAGAGTAGGTAAAGAAAAATAGTTTCCACTCAGGAAAGGATCGAGAATGAGAGTGCATACATTTAAAGTCATTGGGAAAAGAAGCAAAAGCAATTTGAGAAAAAAAAATATTTTCACGCATTGAGTGGTTTGGGTCCGGAATGCACTTCCTGAGTGTGTGGTGGAGATAGGTTCAATCGAGGCATTCAAGAAGGAATTGGATCATTAGTTGAAAATAAACCATCTGCAGTATCACAGGCAGGAGATTGGCACTAGATGACATGTTCATTTGGAGAGCTGATGCAGACACGATGGGTCAAATGGCCTCCTTCTGTGTCATAACAATTCTGTGAATTTGGAACAATTAGACATCTCACAGTGGTGCAGTAGGAACACTATTCTCAAGCTAGTGTTTAGTACACTCTTGTGGTGATGTGAGGGGATCCTTCATGCTGTGATTATGGAAATGAATGGGGAATCTGAAATAAAGCTCATAGTGCCAGAGAATTTGGCACACAGTTTTTAAATACCTACTGCTTTGACGGCTAATGTACTTTTCCAAGCAGAGGAGATTTAAAAAAATAGAACTGGAGAAGTAGCTTTTTGTAAAGCTGAGTTTCCTTTATAAAATCCATTCCAGTGACAACCCAGCAGATAGAGGGAAAAGAAAGCGGGAGAGAGAGAGAATCCCAGATTTTTTCTTTCAGCTCTCTGTAAATGAGGGGATAGTACTTAATAGTCTCAAATGGCTGCCTTAAAGGGAATTGAGTTAACAAAATGTCAGAGGGAAATGCACTTCCATTCACTTTATGACACATGATCCTGCATGCATAGGGAAACAATATTTACAATGTGCTAGCAATTTCAATTCATTTTGGAGATGTACGACGAAGATTAATTTGTGGGATAGAAAATAGCAAGGGAAAGATGTCTAATGCTGCTCTCTAAAAAGGAGCTGTCTTGAAGTCAGAGGTGTTGGAGCCACCAGGCTTGCAAAGATTAATTGCCTTGCTGCCATTAAACCTAAAATTAGCTGGTGGGGGAACATCATGTAAAAGGTTGAGAAGCCATGAATTATTATTTTTAAGCTCTTACCTTTTGAAGATACTCTTCCCTCTTGCAAATGTCACTTGTGCTGAGCTAGCCGGTTGTGTAAAAGTTATGTTTTTTAATCATACTGGGCAAATTATTTTTTTGATTAATTTTTCCTCACTTTTATCGTTTCTCCATCTCTCAGCACAACTGCTGACCTGCACCCTTTCTTCAAGTACAGAACAAAATAAAGGAGGGAGAGGACAGGTGGATGAGTCGCAGGAACCCCTTGATTTTGCACTCGCTAGAGAGCCCAGTGTAGCAGAAACATATCAAAGCGTTGAGTATTCTGGTAACACACTGCAAAAGGCAGTGCCCTTTTCTTTCACTCAGTGCAGTATCATTACTAATACTTCCATCAAAATGCTTTTAACATCCTCTTTCCTTTTACATGGTGTAAACATTATAATGGAAAGGAACAGCTGATGAATTGATCTTTGAGTAAAATTGCATTTTTAAAATTCATTTTTCAAGATAACAAAATGTCGTCCCATCCCCCAAATTTCCGACTGATTTTTGGGGTCCTACCAACTTCCAGCAGCTTATCCAATGGGCTATTTGAATCTAAATGACTGTAAGTCTTAGCTACTTGTTTAACTTCAAGTTTAGGGCTGTGACAAGTGGCGTTCCTCAGGGATCAGTGCTGGGACTTTTGCTGTTTGTAATATATATAAATGATTTGGAGGAAAATGTAACTGGATTGATTAGTAAGTTTGCAGATGACACAAAGGTCGGTGAATTTGCAGATAGCGATTAGGACCATCAGAGGATACAGCAGGGCGTAGATCAGTTGGAGACTTGGGCGGCAAGATGTCAGATGGAGTTTAATCCGGACAAATGTGAGGTAATGTATTTTGGAAGATCTAATACAGATAGGAAATATACAGTAAATGGCAGACCCCTTAAGAGTATTGCTACGCAGAGCGATCTGG
This sequence comes from Carcharhinus amblyrhynchos, assembly GCF_965287045.1. Classification (NCBI taxonomy): domain Eukaryota; kingdom Metazoa; phylum Chordata; class Chondrichthyes; order Carcharhiniformes; family Carcharhinidae; genus Carcharhinus; species Carcharhinus amblyrhynchos. The sequence continues at coordinate 31,420,973 of NC_137332.1, read as the reverse complement.
GTGTGCAGGTACACAGGTCACTGGAAGTGGCAATGCAGGTGGAGAAGGTAGTTAAGAAGGCATACAGCGTGCTTCCCTTCATCAGCCAGGGTATTGAGTTTAAAAATTGGCAAGTCATGTTACAGCTTTATAGAACCTTAGTTAGGCCGCACTTGGAATATAGTGTTCAATTCTGGTCGCCACACTACCAGAAGGATGTGGAGGCTTTGGAGAGGGTACAGAAAAGACTTACCAGGATGTTGCCTGGTATGGAGAATATTAGCTATGAGGAGAGGCTGGAGCAACAGAGGTTGAGGGGAGATCTGATAGAAATCTACAAAATAATGAGAGGCATGGATAGAGCGGATAGTCACAAGCTTTTTCCCAGGGTGGAAGAGTCAATTACTAGGGGGCATAGGTTTAAGGTGCAAGGTTTAAAGGAGATGTATGAGGCAGATTTTTTACACAGAGTGCCTGGAACTCATTGCCGGGGAGGTAGTGGAAGCGGTAGTGACTTTTAAGGGTTGTCTGGACAAGTACATGAATAGGATGGGAATGGAGGGATATGGTCCCCGGAAGGGTAGGGGGTTTTAGTTAAGTCGGGCAGCATGGTCAGTGCAGGTTTGGAGGGCCAAAGGGCTGTTCCTATGCTGTAATTTTCTTTATTCTTTGTTCTTTATTTATTTGTGTCACAAGCAGGCTTACATTAACACTGCAATGAAGTTACTGTGAAAATCCCCTAGTTGCCTGTTCGGGTACACCAAGGGAGAATTTAGCATAGCCAATGTACCAAACCAGCACGTCTTTTGGACTGTGGGAGGAAACCGAAGCAACTGGAGGAAACCCATGCAGACACGGGGGGAATGTGCAGACTCCGCACAGACAGTGACCCTAGTCAGGAATTGAATCTAGGTTCCTGGCGCTGTGAGGCAGTAGTACTAACCTGCTCTGTCACCGTAAACTGTGGGGAACATTACTGTTTAGCCCAATCCTGCTCTCCACCAATATCCATGATTGCCATTTTCAGTAGGGGCTAAAAGCATATCTCCTGATAAGGTGATTATGGCTGATTGTACATGCCAATTGTACATATTTCACATATAAGATCTGAAGTTTCAATGCAGAATCTGCAGTTGAAAATCCACATTCCAGCCTATGCTGGTGAGATGGGAGAGGCCTTTTCCTGCCTCCTGCTTCCATTTTCTCTTTGCTTAACCATGAGGCAATGAGCAGAGGATGCCTGACATAGGGCCTTTCCCTCTCTGAAGTAAGTGATGAACTGTGTGTTTTTAGAATTTTTTACAATTATGATTTTTGAGTCTCTTCAACTGTAGCTCCAACAGGCTCTGATGTGAGCAGACAGCAGTATATCCAACTCATGCAAATGGCATGTGTCAGGAAAGTGGTGGGCAGTCTTCACAATTGCACAGTGCATGCCTGGAACATTAGCCTACGTGCACCAAGTAGGGACATGGAGATAGAAATTGGTCCTATTTTTCCAGAGGAGAAGAAAAAAGAGGCAGCATGGTGGCACAGTTGTTAGCACTGCTGCCTCACAGTGCCAGGGACCTGGGTTCAATTCTAGCCTTGGGTGACTGTCTGGGCAGAGTTTGCACATTCCCTCTGTGTCTGTGTGGGTTTCTTCCAGATGCTCAAGTTTCCTTACAAGCTCCAAAGATGCGCGGGTTAGGTTGATTGGCCAAGCTAAATTGCCCCTTAGTGTCAGGGGGATTAACAGGGTGAATGCATGGGGTTATGGGGATAGGGCATGGGTGGGATTCTTGTTGATGCAGCGTCAGTGGTCCGAATGGCCTCTTTCTGTACTGTAGGGATTCAATGACTCTGTTCAATGACAATGAGGAAAAACCCTTTTGTCTTTTGCTGCAATTTTGCCACAATACAAACAGTGAGTATGTCTGAAGCTGACTTCATGACAACCCTGCTTTTTCACTGTGGCTACTTGTTATATGTTGTGCATTGGAGACGGGATACTTGGTGGGATAGACTTTGGTTACAAACAAATGGAGTTTTATTAATGGTGTGTGATCTCTTCCATGGCTGCTGCTTCTCTATTTCCCGCACTAGCTCTGTTGCATCATATTTGGTGAATACATTCATATGGCAGTGCTCCAGCCAGCCAATAGAAATAAGTACAAATAAATAAATACCTGCTGGAAACGTCCCACCTCGCTCCCTGCTGGGATTCTCCAGTGCTGCTGCAGTGAATGGAGTTTTGGCTGAGTACTAAATTCACCATTCTCACCAATAACGGAGTTGGGGTGAACGAGATCGGGGAATACCCCCCCCTCCCCCCCGCTTAAATCGAACTTTCCCAAACAAGTTCAATATGAACAATAGTCAATAAGTCAGTCACTATTAATACGTCAGACTCCTGGAGGTCGTTGCTCTCAGAATGGTTGCTGGCGTCCTCTTCACACTGTTGGGAACTTCTGGTGTCTTTGTCTTTCTAATAACATCATTGTTGGTTGCTTTAACCAGCAGTGATGTAAGAAGTAGAGGTTGTCTCTGCTCCTGAACCAAAGGTGAGGTGTTGCTTTCTTCAGCAGTGTCTGGTGGAATGGGGATTATAGGAAGGTTAATTCAGGACTTTGTAAGTCAGATCCTGAATTCTTAATAGGCTCTAGATTTGGGGGATCCGTTCTTCCAGCCAATAACTGGTCTGCATGTCTCCTCCCAGATAATGTCAACTCTGTTCTGGACAGTATAAGAGACAGGTCCAGTCTGTGCAAGGTTGCTGGCAGGTACGAATTTCTCCACTGTGGATTAATTCTGAACCAAAATCCCTTGTCCTTGGTGGAAAACTCTTGGTGAAATTTTTTCAGAAAAATTCTGTCTAAAACGGGAGAGAAACAGGAGGTTTTCCTGCCTGTTTTTTCATTGAAATAAATCATGGTAACTTACAACACACTGGCCGTAATGTGATTCCTGCCAATCGAGGGGTGTGTGGAATCTCAGCACATCTGTGTGGCTGGCTGCTGAGCTTCAGGGCACCATTGTGCAGGTGCCCTGATTGCTCAGTATCTGTGTACACACTGGGAGGTCCATCAACACTCTATCGCTCCCTCACCACTCTCCTGCCATGTAAATCACCCTCCCCACACCCTGCCAGATTGTCGCCCCAGCTGAATGCCATACACACCATCCCTCCCCCACCGGCCGATCCCAGCCCTATCCCATCAGACCCCTGCTCACAGCCCTGACCATTTGGGCCCCCGATCATGATCTCAGCCAATTGGAACCCCTACCATGGCCCCGGCTGATTGGGCCCCTGATCACAGCCCCAGTTGATTGCATCCTGAGCGCTGCCTAGCTGATTGTTTTACCCCACCCCCGTCCCTGATCACACCCTGGCCAGTCAACCACCTCCGCCTCTCTTCCCACCCTCCCACAGCGCTCAGGCCCTGCCCATCAATCCCCACCCCCTTGCTCTTTGAAACATAGGCAGGAGCAGATGTGATCCCAAATGGCAGTCTTTGGTACCCAAACAAGCATTTGTATGTCATGATTGTCGGAAGTTCCTGTGACCTCTCGTTCACATTCATCTGCACATGGGCCTGGCTCAGGTCAATTTTGTTAAAATTTTGGCTTCCTGCTAATCCTGCAAACATGTCTTCAATGTGAGGTAATGGGTACTGTTCAGCACATAGTACTGGATTTGTGGTGACCTTGAAGTCTCCACAAATCCTTACAGATCCATCTTTCTTGATATCTGGAACAAGGATGTGGCCCATTCACTGATGTTGACAGGTTCCAGAACTCCAGTCTTCATCGGTCGCTCCAAGTCAGACTCCACCTTCAGCCTAATAACATATAGTACAGACTTTGCATGCAAGCATTTTGCTTGGCCTCTATCTTTTGCTTTCTTGCTCCCTAATTCTCCATCAAAAACAATAGTATGCTTCTTTAAAATTTTTGTGAGGCCTGATTCTCCATTGGTCATCATGTTGACTTCAGCCCAGCTCAGTCGAATCCTCTCCAGGCCTTTCAATGCTTGGTGGTTTTCCTTCACAATGTGTAGAGGCAAATCTGCTGATTGCCCACTGGGCTGCACAGCCATTTCAATATGGCCCTTCAAAGGAATCCTTCACCTGTGTATCTCATCAGTATCATTCTTCATGGCCTTAAGGAAGTGTGTTGGAGCTTTTCATTGCAGGTAGCCTCTGGCACCAGTGAGACTGCTGCCCCAGTGTTAACTTCCATTCTTATTGCTGTCTGCTCAACATTGGAGTGATCCAATATCTGTGTGTAGTACTAGTGATGGCCTGGCACATTCAGTAATAACTCCTCCTCTGACTGTGAGTCTCATCGCTCTTTTGACCCTATTGTACAGCAGGGGCATTTCTTCTTTTATTTAAATGCTGTCTTAGTTTGTTCCTTGGTTTTTATTCATATTGACTTTTACTTCCTGAGGACATGCTCCATGTTCTTTGCTTCCACAGCTTCGACATTCCATGCCTCATTCAGCAGAATTCCCTTGTGTATTGTGTTTTCAAGTACACAAACTGTTGTGCTTCCTTTGTAGCTTGCTTTGTAGCCAGTTCCATAGAAATAGTGATTTCAATGGCCTTCTGAAGAGTAAGATTACTCTCAGTTAACTGACGACTTTGCATCACTTCACTGTGTAGACCGCAAACAAATCTATCCTGAATAGGGTCATTCAACTCATCTCTAAATTCACAATATTGCTGCAAATCTTTATACCATTGCCACGAATTATGCGGTTGACTGTCCCTCCTCTTTTTTTCTTTTATAGAACCTAAAGTGCCCTGCAATCACCAGAGGTTTCACTGAAAAATGTGCTTGAAGAATATCCACAATCTGTTTGATCATTTTAGTGCCGGGTTTGTCAGGTTGCACTGAACTATGGAGGAGATTAAAAGTTTCTCCCCTGCCATGCTCAGGAAAGTGGGCACAATGATATCTTAAGCTATTTCGTTTGCCTGCGCAAAATAGTCAAAATGCTCAGTATAAGAGCTCCATTGCTCCCTCTTTTCATCAAAAGATCCCATGATGCTGAGGACTTCTGCCATTTTTTTCACTGAAGCAGGTTTTGTGTATACACACTTTTCACCTGTGTTTCCAGTAGTTACCTTGATTTCCTGACACATGTGGTACCTAATCATACTCAGTGTCTTCTTTATCACTGCCAGCTTTATAATCTCTTGTAGACTATTATTTACTCACATCCACCTGTTAGTCTCCATAGCATGTGTAAAAGTTTTCATTTTTTTAATCCTGTCTTTTCCTTGGTTAATTTCTTTTTTCTGGGTGGCTAGCAAGTGCATGTCTGTAGTCCGTGTCACCAGATTTTGTTCTGTATTGGGGATATGATACACAGCACAGACTTTAGTTACAAATGAATGGAGCTTCATTAGTGGTGTGTGATCTCTTCCATGGCTGCATCTTCATAGAATCATAGAATCCCTACAGTGCAGAAAGAGGCCATTCGGCCCACTGAGTTTGCACCAACCAAAATCCTACCCAGGCCCTATTCCCATAACCCCGCATATTTACTCTGCCAATCCCCTGACACTAGCGTCAATTTGCAATGGCCAATCAACCTAACCCATTCACCTTTAGACTGTGGGAGGAAACCAGAGCATCCGGAGGAAATCCACGCGGACACAGTGAGAATGTGCAAACTCCACACAGACAGTGACGCGAGGCCGGAATTACCTAGGTTCATGGCACTGTGAGGCAGCAGTGCTAACCTCTGTGCCACCGTGCCTTCACGCTTCCAGGTGGACATTCCAGATTCCTGTCCTGGAGGAGATCCATCTTCCAGCCTTCTTTTTCTGTTTCCCAGGTCTATTGCATCATTTCCAGTGCAGAATAAGTACAAATGCAAAACATCATAGATCTGTATTGAGGGCTGAATCTGAATGGTGAACTTTTTTTGAAGCCATGTCAGCTTTTTCTAGTTTTATAAGCTAGCACACATTTGGTGAAATCTTGATTATGGTTTTGATAGAGGGCTTTCACTATTGCTACGGATGCTGGGATAGCTGCACTTCCATATTCTTCTCCTCCTATTAGAGGTACAAGAGAAATGTAATGATTTACAGACACAACCTTTCACAATTCTAAGGCATGGAAGGCAGAAAATTGTAATTTGCTAAATACAGGTATGTTGACAGTCTTGAAATCATTGTCAAATTAAGTTAAAATAAACATTTCCCTTCACTTCTGGACTCATGCAGAAACACAGTGGCATTTTCCTAAATCTTATTTCTTGTTGCTGTCCCTCATCAAACAGAGAGAGGCAAAATGAAAGGCCTGCTGGTTCATTTCACAGAAAGGTTAAGCACACTTACTGTTACTGTTTTAAATAAAAACTTTAAAATCTTTACTGCATTGGGAATCTGTAATATTGGCTAGTTAACAGCAGCCTAAGAAAAATATATTTTGATGGCATTCTTGGATTTCCCTTTAAATTTAGATGGTTAACAGTACACATGGATTTCAACCAGCTCAAGGCTTTACTTCTAGGTGCCTGTATCTATTGGAATCTCAAATGATTGGGTGGAATTTTAACCGTGGCATCATGGTGGAACAGGTTGTGGGCACCACTATTACTTTCTTGTTTTTTGTTGGTTCCCACATGATTCCAATTACCGTTGAAAGTGCTGGCAGTCTGTATGAGAGACACATGTGAGTGCATGCCAGGGAGAGCTTTTCAGTGGTGACACCTGTTGTCAGCTGACAATGCAGCAAATATGGGCGGGTTATAAAAGAGCCTCCTGAACAAACAAGGAAGCTGTTCAACATGGCTCAGCCTCACTGTCATTAACAGAAAACTCATAGAGAGAACAAAGGCAGCACAGTGTTTTTCCAATTTAAATTACATTTGTAAATATTTCATATTACATTTGTTTCAGTTTATTCATGTGTGCATCATTGTTACTTGTTGAGACTAGTTTAGTCAAAGGGCTCGATGTACTGGCACCACACATCGTTGTCATGCATTTCTGGTTACAGGGGAATTAGAGACATAGCTTCATTGAGGAAGAAACAGTGTTGTGTTTTTTTGCATTCAATCTTTATTAAATGTTCATATTAGTGTCCAGTGTTGTACTTGCAGCTCTATGGCTGAACTTGTAGGCACAGTCAATTTTTCCATCTATGCATTCTAAAGGACATTGAACAAGATCAAGCTCACTGGGGATAATTGTAGGTGAACTCACATCTTTATAAGGACTCTTGTTGGCCAACATCCTGAGTTGGACCTACATCTGGACAGTACTAACACTGCCCTAGAGGCCCTTTTTTTTTACCTTGACCCACTGTTTCCACCAAACCCACAACACCAAGCCCTTTCCACTTCACTCCTCCATGCCCCCAACCTCACCCCATTCAATGTCCTCACTTTGATCCCCCTACCTTTCCTCCATACACCAACCCTACTCCCACCACTTTCCAACTCCCATCACTGATTCACCCCTGCAGGTCAAGAGCCTCCACAGAATCATTGAATCCTTCCAGTGCAGAAGGAGGCCATTCAGACCATTGAGTCTGCACTGACCATAATCCCACCCAGCCCCTACCCCAGTAGCACCACGCATTTACCCTGCTAGTCCTCCTTGACACCAAGTGATAATTTAGCACAGCCAATCAACCTGACTTGCACATCTCCATGCAAGTTGCCATTCTCCTGCTTTACTCCCATATGCCACGGAGTCCATCCAGGAAACCCACTGACCTCAGACACAACTGCACAAAGCCAACTGCTGCATGCCACCTTTAAATGAATGTGAACTGGGTGCAATGAGATTCTCATGCACTGCTGACTTTATCATGAAGGTAGGATGTAACTTCAAATGTATTACAAGTAGGAAGCCGCCATGGGATATTGTGAGGCCTGACCTGCCACAATCATGCCGATGAGTTAATCTCTAACTTGGAACTCGTGTTGAGAAAGCTAAATTTTAGTTTCAGCTCCTGTTAATTAAGCCCACTATGTTTCATGCTCCTGCAAGCCCCATGGAATCCCATTCGATTTGGCAAGTATACTGTTCCCATTCCAGCAAGGTAACAATTGGGATATTTTTGTAACACCTCAACTCACAATTATTTATTGTGTAGAAATCTTGTCACCACAGCACCAAACTGTTCAAATTAAAATTGCAATCATTGTAAAACTAGAATTGAATTAATTCTTCATATCAAGGGCTATATTTGGCTTTAATATGGTTGCTGCCAAGATTTATGAAAATATTCCAGCAAAGGTTTGTAATTACAAAGTTATAATGTTTCCTGTTCATTTCAAGTTGTTGAGAGTTGCATTGATTTTCTCTTTAAGTCCAACTTTCATTACCAGAGTATGTATTTAAATAAAAAATTTTGTCTGCCCTGTAGATTACTCAACACTGTGCATTTTCCTCCATTTGGTTGCCAATCTTTTCATAATATACTACTAATGCCCTTTGCATCATCCAGCAGGATGTATGATTTATGGGAGGGGTGGTCGCAAGTTACTGGATGGAAGAGGTTGTTATTGTCCAGCATTCTACACAGCTGAGAAATGAAGGTCATCCAAAGTGAAGCGTGCAAGTTCAAGCCACAGGCAACACCTGGGACTTAAGCACGTGACCCAGTTGGGAGCAAAACTCTTAACTACGTATTCATATATGTCAGTCATTAATGAACAATCTACACTCTGTGCCCATCACTAAAATATCTAATTCTCTGGTGTCAGATTGAGTTGTGTATGCCTCGTGAACACCTGATATTGGACATGATGGAGAGGATTTAAAGGCCAAACCAGCTTCTGAATATTTATGGTGTTTTGCAGTTGGTATCACGATGGGATAAGTGATCCAGGATTAATATTTTACCACTAGATGAAAGCACTACATTTAGTGTATGTCTTATTTTAATTACAAGGCAGGTACTAAAGACAACAAGTTGCAGCTATTAAAAAAAAAATTGCGCTCACTGTATCTTCACTTTGACTCTTTCAGTCCAGTTTCAAGATTTTGAGTGTTCTGCTTTGGAGTGAGCGAACACTATTAATTCCTACAGTATTCCACTGGGGCACCACCCATCAGCTAAGTATTCATCTAGCTGAGCACCACAACTGGCAACTCCAACTGTTGGCTCCCATGAAAAATGGAATGTGTTTTACAGCATTGGGTGATTGATAGTGTCTCATTTCTGCATTTCAGTTGAAAATAACAATATTTATTGTTAAAAAAGTAAAATGTTGAAACTGTAACTGCTTCCTCTCTGTCATCTTCAAATAATTAATTATCCACCCGGCAAGCCCATGACTGTTTGGCATTAAAAAATCTATTATTTGTGACTGCCCTATAATACACTATAGCTTGGGAAGGACAATATTATTTGGCATCAGTGGCTCTGCACTCCCACTTACGCATGCAAGGGAGGTGTTTGGAAGTGAGCAGCTCCACAGTATTTAAGAATAGTTTATTAAGCTGAACTGTAAGCTGTATGTAGAAGAGGGCTTGAGATTGACATGTTTGGGATTAATTCGGCCCTACATTTTTCAGAGGTCGTCTCCATGGATCTCAGAGGCTGCGAAATAAATGGGTCTTGCTTTAGCAGCTGGCCAGAAGTATGAAACCAATACATAATGTTTAATTCCACTGTCTGCATAGGGAGAACACAGATTATTCAGTTCTTTGGTTAATACTGGAATGAGCTTCTACTTGACTAGAACTGTTGTGCTGTATTAATCATTTGACCCCCATTTAGAATAAAAGGTTTTGGAAGGGAAAAGAGAATAATTTACATTACAAAAATACTGCCTCAGTACATCCTGGACATCAGACTAACCATAGGACAAGAGAAGAAGGAAATGATAAATCAGAGGTTAAAGAAGAAGTCTCACTGACGACACGTCTTTTATGAATTAAACATTTACAAAGAATTAGGATTCCCCTTAGCATTCTTCCTATTTTCCCTGTTGTTCCTGCTTATTAAAATATGTACATATATTTTTGTTTAATTAGTGAGAGTTCCCTGTCTCACGGGGGTTGGGGGACAACATTTGACAAGGAGCAGCAGTTGGGTATGATGACTGCACAAGAAATTAACTATCGGCCAAAGTGGATTGATATGTTTGGTGAATCCTGGGTTACGGAGTAAACCTCTGATGTTGTTAATTCAGCTCCATCACACTGTCGGATTTAATACCTCCTCTGTACTAGTTTACCCTTATGATGCCATCATCATTTAAAACAGAATCGTGGATAAATTGATGGGAGAAATAACCAATCAATACTAATTGCAGCTCTTACAAATAATTAATTTTCTTCGATGGTAGATTGCCAGCATGTTACCTTTGAATATTAGATGCAGAGTTGTGCCAATTCTATTGCCCACATGTGGCGAAGGAAACTAATTTTTTCAAGGATTAATGGGTGGGAAGTGATGATTAAAAATTGTTGGGAAGAATACATCCTGTGTAGCCAGTGGACATGCCTGAGTTACTGACTCCCTGATATCACAATGGTTTTATGTGAATGATCAGGAGCAGAATGACAAGAGTGATTCTAACACTCGGTGCTATGTAATGAGGATGGACTGACAGAATCTGCCTTGTTGATGTCGGGGAGAAAAAAAGATATGGTGTGATCCGGGTTTTTAAAGTGCTGCAAGGTAGGGATAACGTGGATGCAAGCAGGTTATTTAACTTAAAATTTGATTGTACGACAAGAGCACACAAGTACAAAATTGACAAGCCTCAAGCAAGACTAGAGATTAGAAAAATTGCTTTTTCCCCATGGAGTTGTAGATACGTAGAGCAGATTTTTATCAAAAGTAGTTAACATTAATTTGATTAAATCCTTTAAAAAGACTAGGACAAAATATCTAATTATCAAAGGGGTTGAATTTACAAGAATATGTATGCGATCAGATAATAACACTTGCAAGATTGGCTCATGTTTTCTTGGGACCAAAGCAACAGATCAGGGCTTAAGAATTGTAGATGGATTTTCTGAAGTTTTGCTCCCAAGTCTTTGGACTAAAATAGAGGTTACGTAGAATCTCCTTATCATGGAAATGCTCTTGAATTATTCTTTGCCTCTCACATCAGATTGAACAATCGAGGAAGAATGCATAGCTGTACAAGTCGTTTCTGGTCCATTGGATAGAGTGGGCTTTTAATGGAACATGTGGGCTTTTCTCATTTCATATATGCTTCTTGTCTTTATTAGAATTCTCATCCTAAGTGCCTTATTGATAAATAGAAGACTTCCGCTGGAATGCTGTTACCTCATTTATGTTAACATAATTTGCATACACCCAACAAGTTTGTTTCTTTTATGACGCTGGCCCAAGCCAAGGTTTTCAACATTATTGCCGAGTTGCTGTTACTCTATTAACAAGTACAGCTGATTTATTTCAATGTACAATGCAACAGTTGTTCATATTCTGAGTGCCTGGTACATTAAATTTCAACTGAGGGAAGTTGGAAACCCTCAGTCCTTTCTTGAGAAACCATAACTATTTCAGTTTAGTTTCAGTATAGGTGATAAAGCTAATTAAAATATGAAGGCGTGCTTTTACTAAAGGTGCTAAATAAATATATATAGAATATATATTTAAATACAATAAGTTATTGTTATACTTAATGGAGTGGCAAACCAAAGGGATGTATGACTACTCTCTTCAGGAAGTTTTACATTGCTTCTCACTGAATTCAACTTGCACTTCGGCTCCCAAGGTTTGTCCTACAATTTGATCATCATGACAATGCAGCAACTGCTTTGTGGAAATTCTGAGCTAACAGTGTAAGCACACGAGCAGTTGAACATTTTATAACCCATTCAGGCTATAGAAAGACATTTTTAAGGTTCACGAACTCTCTGCTGTGACCCAGAATTGCACGATGTGAATTTGCCCCCATGAGTTTCCGGCACTATCAGTAAGAAGATAAGTAGAATGGAGAAACTAAATTATGTAGACTAGAGGGTAAACTAGTTATGTAAAGGATAGCAAAGCATGTATGTTACTCTGGCATTTTAACTGAGAACCTGAGGACATCTGTGATGATTGGGCTTGCAATGTTTCTTGTGAACACCCTGAGAAGTGTTGGAAGGAAATAAAGAGGAATGGCTTTGAGGAAGAGGAATAGATACCCAGCACAAGTCTTTGAGTTGGTTGTGCTCTGATCCACTGCCAAACTTCTGTGGACCTTGTTGCATCAATGTCTGTGCTCTTTTAACAATTTGAATGGTAATCCTATTTCAACAAAATTAATGTTTTCCAATGTCTGACGGTGGATTTTGCAAATGATGGATGTTGTTTTTCTTCTCTCTTTCTTTGCAGTCTGTTCTGCTATCAGCACCAATTAAAAGGGAAGGGGAGTCTCCTACAGCGTCGCCTCTCTCTGCAGATGACACTCATCATTCAGATAGATACCAGGTGGGATTGGGGGAAGAATGGTGTCCATTGACTGTTGCAAGAACCCAGGTGTAAAGTGATTCTTATACATATCCCTGCAGTGTCTCAACTATTTTAATTCTTTTAAAGGGGGCAGTGATGTCAAGATTAGGAATCTTTTCAAAACGAACCTCATTAACAGAACTGAATTTGTATTAAGTGTGCCACCAATAGGATTTACTGTACAACTATTTAAATGGGAAATCTCATCGGTAAGACCCATTTTAAATAAGAACATTAAGTGCTGAGATCCCTTTTAAAAATCCAATACAATGAGTATTGACAAAAGTAAAAAGTGATTCTGGAGTGAGTACGCAATGTGACCGTGATGTACCATACAATTATTATTTTTCCAAAAAAATCAAAATAATGTGGTTTGTCTTGAAATGTTGCATAAATATTGTTGTGTTCGTCAAACAACATCTTTGAAAGAAGTCATTTCCTACCACTGGTGACAAGTGATTTGTTTGTCATTAAATCAGTCCGAAGGATATTTTCTTACACTTTCAAGAGCTTTTACCGAAAAATGGTAGGTCGTTAAATAATGACAAGCGTACTTTTGTGATAGAATTCCATTATTTGATAAATGCATCCTGGTAAAAAATGTTTGTGGAACTGTTAATAATGCCATCTCTTCCAAAAAAAACGGAACAACTCAACTTTCAAGTTTTGTGAGCTCTAGGCAAAGGGCATCATGTTATCAGCTTCAGTTGCTTGTTTGATCTTTACTTTTGATGGTAGCCTTTACAGAGTTGTGCCTGCGAGAGCATAAGCACGAAGGATCACAGATTCACTCTGTGAAAAAAGTCGCTGGATGAGGATTGGACAGTTCCATGGAATCATTAATTTTCATACCTCAGCATGACGTGCCTTGGCACAGTTGGAAATGAATTTGTCCCCACGATTCTACAAAATCACAAGAGGCATAGAAAGGTTGGATAGTCACAGGCTTTTTCTCAGGATGGAAGTGTCAATTACAAGGGGCACAGGTTCAAGGTGAGAGGGAGAAAGTATAAGGGAGCTGTGCGGGGCATGTTTTTCAAGCCGAGAGTGGTCAGTGCCTGGAACACACTGCCCAGAGGAGGTAATAGAAGCAGGCACATCAGCAACATTTAACAGGCATTTGAAAGGGTACATGAGTAGGGAGGGAATAGAGAGATACAGACCAAGTAAGGGCACTAAGGACTTGTTTTTAGTTCAGTTGGTGCATGACTGGCATGGGCTTGGAGCACCAAAGAGCCTGTTCCTGTGCTGTACTTTTCTTTGTTCTTTAATTCCACTTCTCATTAGATTATCAGTTTGGCTGTGCCATCATAGGCAAGGGTTGGGGTAAAGTAGCATCTACTACTTTAAGCACCCTGTGCCATTTTGAACCGTGGTCGACTGGTTAACCTGATAGCAACATGGAAGAGTTGGGAATGGGTTCTCTTGGTCATCCCCAGTGGGAGAAAAATAAAGGGTGTTTGCAGTCCAAGAAAAACTCTTTTAACTGAGGAAGTGTAGGAATGCTGACACATATCACACTTGTGATTTTTTTTCTACCCAACAAGACAGTGAAAAAAAAGGTTATCCTAATAAAGGCATTATGGAAAAGCCCAGCTGAGCTAAAACAAAAATCCCCAGAAGCTTAAGAAGATTGGATGAATAAAATATAATTAAACCAAAATGCTTTAACACTTCAGACAGCAAATAACCAAAGTTTTCCTGTTTTTTAATTACAGTATGAAACAAAAATTTAATTGTTTCTTTTCCAATTTCTCTCCCTCTAACCCAAAGGCTATGTAGCTGTTCCTAGGGCATCGATAGCGCTCACAGAAATATAGAAGCTAAGAGCAGGAGGAGACCATTTGGCCTTTCAAACTTGCGCCACCATTCATCACGATCATGGCTGATCATCTAACTCAATAGCCTAATCCTGCTTTCTCCCCATAACCTTTGATCTCATTCCCCCCAAGTGCTATATCTAGCTGCCTCTTGAATGCATTCAATGTTTTTCCATCAACTACTTCCTGTGGTAATGAATTCCACAGGCTCCATTATCTTGAACATTTGTTAACTTGGGTGGTGAATTTCAGCAAGTTATTCAATCACAGGGACCATCATTGTCACATCTGATCTGTTCTCAACTGGAGAGTACATGCATCAACTTGGATAATATCTTTCCTAGGTAAAAACAATAGCATTTGGCACAAATAATGATGATAATAAAGTGATTATTTTGGTGAAAGCAGAAACTATTCTACATGTCTAACTTTAGCATGTCTACAAAATAATGAACCAAGTACAGAATAATCAGATCTTTACCATCAAATAAAACTGAGAAAATAAAGTGCCTCAATGTTTGAGGCTGGAATGTCACTAAAATAATGTTAATTTTCCTGTTTTTGGGAAGTAATGATTGTAATGGTAAATTTAACATTGCTCATTCTTTGCATTACAGGTTTTGAGTAAATGTTTAGTCTCTACCTTTTGTGTACAGATATATTTGCTCTTGTGCATGTCATGAACGCTTTTAAAAGAAATGAACTCAATGTGGCTAAGAAATGTTTTTCTCCATTTTTGCTGTGTCTGATTTGTGCAAAAAAACCCTGTGTTTATGAGTCTCCAATGCCGCTGAGATATGCACAAGGCTATAAGCTTACATTGTTCTGTACATTGTGTGTACATCAGATCAAATGTTTTAGGCAAAGGTTGGTAGCACCAAAGCTAAGAAATCCTCAAAATGCCTACATGTGACCCAACCAAGACTCATCCCGTCTACCAGCACACACATTGCAAAGCTTCCTGTTGCTTCTCAGTTGAACACCAGTTTGATAAATTATGTGCAGCTGAGTGAAAAGAATCCCTATCCTACATATCTACCTCTTCATATGAATGGTCTGGTCTGGTTGGTTAATTATCCGCTGCCCTGAAACCTGCCTGGTTTAGCATCAATCTTACTATGGATGCTCAAGGATCTAATTCGGTTTCAAATTTTCATTGCTGGGCATATTATCTGGGGGATAGCTCAACGCCAAAGGGATCTCACCACGCAGCCACCTTGACCCCAAAGCGACCCTATTACCCTTGCAATACAATCATGAACTACAAAGAACAGTTAATATATGAATCATAGAATCCCTACAGTGCAGAAGGAGGCCATTTGGTCCATGAGGTCTGGACCGACCACAATCCCACATAGTTTATTCCTATAACCCCTCATATTTACCCTGCTAATCCTCCCGATACTAGGGTTAATTTAGCATGGCCAATCAACCTAACCTGCACATCTTTGGACTGTGAAAGGAAACTGGAGAATCTGGTGGAAACCCATGCAGACACCGGGAGAATGTGCAAATTCCGCACAGACAGTGACCCATGACTGGAATTGAACCTGGGTCCCTAGCGCTGTAAGGCAGCAGTGCTAACCACTGTGCCACCGTGCCTTCCCACATGAAGTATAACTTTGCATTCTAAGTAACGTGATCTTGAAAAAGTGTGTTTTCATTTATTTCTGTATGATTGCTCTTGCCTTCTTCCATTATTCTAAATTTGAAAATATTAATAATGTCTTAATGGGGAATCCTTTTACTTTGCTTTTATTGATGAAGATGATGTTACAGAAAACATGTGTTGGAATGCAATATAAATGTACAACACAAGTAATAGATTTAATGAACGCTTATATTCATTACTGGAACTACACCTTTGGCGAGATTACATTATGTTATAAAACTATACAGAATGTTACATATATTGTTAATGGAGAAAAGAAAACTGGAGCGATAATTCTATTCCACAACAATCAACAAATGAAGAGGGCACTGCAGAGTTCTTCCTTAGGTTGAACCCTGTTTGTGGACCAGTTTTCTTGGAAATCCATTCCTTAGTTTTTGAGATATGTTATTTATAGACAAAGAGACTAACAAATGGGGCAAAAATGGGTGGGGGGGTGCAGGGGGGGAATTAATTGGCAAAAGACTTGATGGAAATGAGAAATTGTTACATGGTAAGTAGTTGTTGTAATATTTCAGAAAGCCAGCTGGCAAAGGATAGAACTGGAATCAATCTTCAGACTGTTTTCTAAGCATTTATTTACATGCACCTCATAACCCAATAACAAGCGCTTCAATATGTTCCTTTTTCTAGGTACACAAGTTAATGGTCACTGCTTGCTTACCATTAATTACAATTAATATACAATCAAGTTGTGATTTGGAATGCATTGTTTGAAAGGATTGCGGAAGCAGATTCAACAATGGCTTTCAAAAGGGAACTGGACATAGGACAGGGGGTAGACCTGGAAAGAAATAGAATTGAAAGGCTTTTGGGGAGAAGCAGGGGAGTGGATTCATGGATAGCTCCTTTGAAGACCATAGAGTCTTGGATTGCACAATGCAGAAAAGGCCGTTTGGCCCATCAAGTCTATAACAATCACTAAAATCACTCTAATCCCATTTCCAGCACTTATCCCATATCCTTGAATGTTGTAGTGTTCCAAGTGTTGATCCAAGTACTCTTTAAAGGTGTAAGGTTTTTGACCTCCACTACCTTCCTAGAGATCCAAATTCCCACCACCTTCTGAATGAAAACACATTTTCTCAAATCCTCTCTGAATCTCCTGCCCCTTACCCTAAAACTATGCCCCCTTGTGATTGATTCCTCAATCAAAAGGAAAGCTGCTTCCTATTTACCCTGCCCATACTCCCCCATCATCTTATACACTTCAATCATGTCCCCTCTCAGCCTTCTCTGGTTCAAAGAAAACCATCCTAACCTATCTAGTCTCTCCTTATAGCTCAAATGCTCCCACAACATCCTGATGAACCTCCTCTGTACTTCCTCTAGTTCCACCACATCCTTCCTATAGTGTGGTGACCAGAACTGCACACAGTACTCCAGCTGTGGCCTAACCAACGCTCTGTACAACTTCGACATAACCTGCAGAGAAATGTGAGGTAATTCACTTTGGTAGGAATAACAGATGTGTTGAGTATAGGGCTAACGGGAAGACTTTGAATAGTGTGGAGGAGCAGAGGGATCTAGGTGTATGTGTACATAGATCCCTGAAAGTTGGGAATCAAGTAGATAAGGTTGTTAAGAAGGCATACAGTGTCTTGGCGTTTATTGGTAGGGGGATTGAATTTAGGAGTCGTAGCGTTATGTTGCAACTGTACACAACTCTGGTGTGGCCGCACTTGGAGTACTGTGTGCAGTTCTGGTCCCCACATTACAGGAAGGATGTGGAGGCTTTGGAGAGGGTGCAGAGGAGGTTTACCAGGATGTTGCCTGGTATGGAGGGGAGATCCTATGAGGAGAGGCTGAGGGATTTGGGGTTGTTTTCGCTGGAAAGAAGGCGGCTAAGAGGGGATCTTATTGAAGCATATAAGATGATTAGAGGTTTAGATAGGGTGGATAGTGATAGCCTTTTTCCTCTGATGGAAAAATCTAGCACGAGGGGTCATGGCTTTAAACTAAGGGGGGGTAGTTATAGGACAGATGTCAGGGGTAGGTTCTTTACCCAGAGGGTGGTGAGGGATTGGAATGCCCTGCCTGCTGCAGTTGTAAATGCGCCTAGTTTGGGGGTGTTTAAGAGGTCTGTGGACAGGTTTATGGACGAAAAGGGATTGGTTTAGGTTAGTGGGTCGTTGTTTTTTTTTTAACTGGTTGGCGCAACATTGTGGGCCGAAGGGCCTGTTCTGCGCTGTAATGTTCTATGTTCTATGTTCTTTGCCCTTATGCTCTCTACCACGACTGATGAAGGCAAGTGTTCCATATGCCCTTTTAGCTATCCTATTCATGTGCCCTGCTTACTTCAGGGACCTGTGAATAATTGACCTAAGATCTCTCTATTCCACTGAACTTCCTAGTGTCCTGACATTCATTAAATAGACCAGGCACAGGTATAATGGGCTGAATGGCCTCCTTTGGTCCAGTATGCTCTATGATGCTCTTCCTACACAGAGGAAAACAAAACCTTGCATCCATGAACTAATTGGTGTTTGAGTATCTCAGCAAGTGAATTATTGGATCCTCACCTCTTCTAATTATAAATAGTTTAGATAATTGACATTCTCCTGCAGTTGATGAAAATGTGTGTTTTACTGGGTTGTGCTATCATTAACCTCTCTCACACAGAAGGAACAGAACGTCTAAGGATCTTCTGTCCATGAGGCTCTCTTTCAGCTGTTGTTTTCTGTCTTACTTGTGTTTGCTTTTAACGTCTTTTTTTCCCCTTTAGGCTGTTCCAACACGAGGTACTGAATATGTGAGCATGTATGTTAAAATGTTCACTGTCAGGGATGAAAGTAATTACCCGCAGCACAGTTGTTATTAAGAAGTCTTAACATCTTCTCAGAGCAACTTGAGATGGCCGATAAATGTGGTCTTGCCAATATTTTGAGAACAAAAGGACACTGATGTTTACGGGTATTCTCCCTCTGCAACAATGCTGCTGAATTTATGATTTTACAGATATACCTGCAAACCAGTGTGGAGTAATTTTTGCTGGATAGTATATAGCATGCAAAGCTATTCCCACTGTTGGACTACTGGTGTTGTGAAGTGATTATCCTTCAACTTACAGGGAATGATAAGTAGCTGTAACCTGTGTTGAACATAGCATCATCACAACCTCGCGCACTTCTTGGAATGCCTACCCACAAAATGATAAATTAACAAAATCAATGTGGTATATGCTGCGATCAAACATGATTTAGAAAACTGTTACAGTCCACTGGAGCAGTGTGTAACATCATCTAAACTTCATCTGAATTTCCTCGATTGAATCTTGTAATTTACTCAGATTAATATTAGTCTGCGTGAAAAAAAATTGAAAACTAGTTCATCTATCTTTCCATTTAAAAAAAAGTCACATCGTTTTAAAAGCTACTTAATGCCCACTGACAAATCTGAGCCATCCTTAGATTTTTTTTAACAAGTTCCAGTGAATAGGTTTAAAGTTTCAAATTTTACTTATTAGCATCACAAGTAGGCTTACATTAACACTGCAATGAAGTTACTGTGAAAATCCCCTAGTCGCCACACTCCAGCACCTGTTTGGGTACACTGAGGGAGAATTTAGTGTGGCCAATGCACCTAACCAGCACCATCTTTTGGACGGTGGGAGGAAACCAGAGCATCTGGAGGAAACTCACGCAAGCTCGGGGAGAATGTGCAAACTCTGCACAGACAGTGACCCAGGCCGGGAATCAAACCCGGGTCCCTGGCTGTGTATGAGGCAGCAATGCTAACCGCTGTGCCACCCGAGTATCAGCGCACTGAAGAATTTTCAAATCAAGGCACTCCTTTTAAAATAAAAAAAGTTCAGGCAGTATTCATTCTCCCCCCCCAACTTATTTCTAAAGCTGATCAACAAAGCTGATTTTGTTGTTTTCGATGCAGGAAAATATTTTGAATCAATACTGGCAGAATGATTTGACAAAGAAATGATGTGGTGGCCAAAATCAGCCACCCATTGAGAGAGAGAGACAGAGAGGGTTTCCAATAGCAGAGACTGTGTGACTACAGACAGTGCATGGAAAGCATTGTTCATTCTCCCCCCACAACTCCCCCCCCCCCCCCCCCCCAATTATTCCTAAAGCTGATCAACATTTGATTTTGTTGTATGAATGATTTGACGAAGAAATGAGCTGGTGGCCAGAATCAGCCACCCATTGAAAGAGAGAGAGAGAGAGGTTTCCAAAAGCAGAGAGACTGTGTGAGCACAGACAGTGCATGGAAAGCAGTGTTCGTCCCCCCCCCCACTTATTTCTAAAGCTGATCAACATTTGATTTTGTTGTATGAATGATTTCAGGAAGAAATGATGTGGTGGCCAGAATCAGCCACCCATTGAAAGAGAGAGGGGGGTTTCTAAAAGCAGAGAAACTGCGTGAGCACAGACAGTGCATGGAAAGCTCAGCACTTGTGCGCTTCAGTGCTAGTTTGCTGCCACCTATGGGCCAGGGGGCGCAGGCGCGGCTCTGGTACTTTGCACTTTCACCTTTCGCTCTCGCTCCCTCCCCCGGTCACGTGACCCGGCTGTTTCCCAAGGCCTGCTGTAAGCTCAGCAAGATGCCGCCTCTTCTTGGTTTGAATCTGGTGACATCCTCTGCGTCCCTGTGATCTGCCCCGATCGGATTCATGAAGGTGCACAGTTGCCCAGGCGCTACATTCATGCCCAGCAATATTGACAGGCCATCCCACTTTAATCCTGCTATGGAGCCAGCAGTAATGGAGGAGGACACACAGCAGTCCAATGGCAAGGAGGAAGTAGGTTTTGTTTACATCCTGCACAGTCTTGGGGCAATGAGAGAAATCCACTGCAATCTGTCTGCTCCAGGCACATTTTTCACACATCTTCAAACAGAATCTGACAGTCTAAGTGCCTCTTGTTTATTTTTCACCTTTCTTTTTCTGTTTCCCTTTTTAGACATTTTTGCGAGTAAGGTCCAACAGGCAAGCAAGGCTGAATGGTAAGGTTATGTTGACTGATAACACAACTTTTTAAGATATTGATTTTGGAAAGGGAGGTGGGGGGGCGGATATGGGAATTAAAGTGACGTCATTTGAAAAAAATCCTAATATTTGTTTCATGCTCCTGAACTTTCTGTTAGAGTGCCTCGTAAACAAACTTATTGTTGAGTTGGGGTAACTTTTTGTTTATTTGGTCTGAGTGGGAGGAAATGATGCCTAAGATGCTGCAGTCAGCACTGCTTGTGAGTATGACTGCTTCTCAACGCTGTACTGTTCTTATATTTACTTTTATTTGTAGTTTTGTTATTTTTAAACATACATTCAGAAAACAAAAACTTCTTTCATAGTACCTTTTAACATATTGAAATGTCCCAAGGTGCTTCACTGGTGTCATTAGGGCCAATGATCGCAAGTTTGGCCAAAGGGTGGTGAGGTTTTAGGGGGTGAATTCTGAAAAATCATAACATTTCTTTATAATTGTTGCTCATCATTAATATCTACAAAATAAAGGTACCATCATCAAACACTCAGGTCGTCATGGTCACTGCAAACTCACAGTGCATACTTCAAAATTGCCAAAACAACACCTTGGCTATTATAGAATGATATCAGTGATATCTTTTCTGGGAGTGAGAAACAGTTATAAGCTCATTGGTTTTGCTATATGAGCCTGTTGATTGGATCACTGCTTTATAATCATTCACAGCCACACAGACTCTTTTGTAACTTTCTGATGTCGCTCTTACAATTGGCTGCTTTAACAAGTGAATGAGGCTATGTGTACCGTTCACTCTGAGCAGAATGACCAACCTTAGAATCTTAAATTCTCAGCCTGTGCTTGCGCATGCATCATGAATTCAAATCTGTGTGTACACCTGCTCCTATCGTGACCTGAATCGGTGTTCATTCCCACCCATGTTACTATCTGAGTTGGTACCCACCCCTCCAGGCCCCTGTCATTATCTGGGTCAGTGGCTGTCCTCGACCCCTGTCATGACCTGGGTTGTCATCTGCTGTCCACCCCAGTCACCGGCGGGGGTGCCCCCCCCCCCCCCGCCATTTTTGGTGCATCCCTTTGGTCTGCAAAGACAGGAGTCAGTGCCCCTCCTCACCAACTTTGCTGCTACAATTTAATTGTTATTTTGTTTTATTGGCCTCCAACCTTTGTGGCCACTAACCTGGGAGCAAAGCGAGAAACACGAAAGAAGTTTGCCCTATTCTTTCATTTACTATTTCTATCCAATTTTAAATTTTTCATAATGAATGTTATGGTTCGATGTGCAGAGAATAAGATACCTAGATATGAACAGAAAACAATTCATCGAATGTTTGAAGCAGCCGCGTAAACTATGAACTAAGTTGGAGCTATTGAAATCAAAGAAAATATCATAGAATCCCTACAGGAATTCGGCTATTCTGGTCTGCACCTCCCTCCCCCGTATTATTTCCCACGGCTAATCTACTTAATTTACACATTTTTGGACACTAAAAGGCAAGTTAGTATCCCCAATCCACTTACCTGCACATCTTTGGATTGTGGGAGGAAACTGGAGCACCTGGAGGAAACCCATGCAGATGTGGAGAGAATGTGTAAACTCCACACAAGACAGACACCCAAGGCCAGAATGGAACCCAGATCCCTGGTGTGAGGCAGCAGTGCTAACCACTGTGCCACCGTGCCGTCCAAATGTTTTTTATTTGATTTATTATTGTCACATGTATTGGTGTACAGTGAAAAGTATGTTTCTTGCGCAGTATACCTAAAGAGAAACATGAGCAGTTTATATACATTTGTTCTTCAATTTTCCCTGTCAAGATTTTGAGTAGTGAAGTGGCTGAAGTGTTAACAGTGCAGCCCATTGGACACGTTGTGATTGATACTGAGAATTAAAGTGAAGAGCCACATGAAAGGAAAAGTGATGCACAAAATCTTCCTGCCAGCTAGAATAATGTCAATTACTTGACATGATGGCCTGAATGGTCTTTCCTGTGCTGTAAATCTTTCCACGTTTACTCCACTGAAACAAACAACGAAAGCAGTTTTGTCTATGGAGAAAGAATAAAAAATTGATAGATTGGCCCATTTGGGTGACACTTAGTTGTAAACATGACAGCTCTGATTCACACCGTTTGCTATGACGTACAGGATTCTGCAAGATGCTTTCATCTAGTTAATGTCCATATTGAATGATTATTAATAATTAAGCTTCACGTTCTTCCAGCAACAGTCTGTAGTTGGCTATTGGATATGATTCAGTCTGTCTGTCATATTTAATTTATATATTTCCATCATGATCTTTAATTCTCCCCAGTCGTGTTTGTGAAACTGCTACATTTTGAACTGGCAAAAGTTAAGAACAATTTGGATTAAATCCACATCTGAACAAATCTCAAATTCCAGGTGTTGCTTTTTTTTTGTTTCATTCATATGCATTTTTTCGTTCCTTCGTAGAGTACTGGAATTGGGGAACACCACCCACAACACTCTCTCTGTCTCTTCTCCCACCTCTCTTTCTAACCCCCAACCTCCTCCTCATGAGTTCATCACAGCAGTCAGTTTGTAGGTAGTGTACCCATATTACTTAAATGTCCTGCATTACTCAAAGAATGAAGTGGTACAGGGAACTGTGAGCTGTTGTGGGAATTTGCTGTCACCCAGCAGTTCAGTCCTTGGAAGAGTGTAAGAGAGAGGGAGAAGACTGGACCCTTCTCGGAAACTGGATCCTCTGGGTACTGAAGCTGCCCATATGGAGCTAAATAGCGGAAGGAAATCTTTGAATTGCTTTATGGATCAGAATTTAATGGTTGCCTTACCTGCTGGCTGGAGAACTTTCCATAGCCACCAGCACTACAGGGAATGGTGGCAGCTACCGGTAATGCATTGGCTAGAGGTTCAGGATCAAGGAGACACTCCAGGCTAAAGGTGAGTGAGGGGGCAGCCCTCCTTCCTGATGGTGGGTCACTTGATCAGGCACCAAGCGGAAGCCCGCAAGCTAACTTGACACAGTTTGCTTTTGGGGCTACCCAGTGGTGACTCTCCTGCCTGCCTGGCCCTGGTTGAATAACAGTGACCATGGGGTGAGGCCCATAAGTCAACGTTGATTGCCCACTCATGAGCCTCATTCGTGCCTGGTTGGGAAATGCATCCACAGACCTTCCTGTCCTAGAATTAATCAGGTAATGAGAGGGCTTGAACTAAGCACAGGAATTGCTGGAATAAAGCTCTGCAGGTCTGGCAGTGTCTCTGGAGAGAGAAACAGAGTTCATGTTTCGAGTCCAATATGACTGCTTTGGAACTGAGGAGAGGCTGACCCTCCAGCCCAATAAGCTCCCTCCCTGCACCTCCAGTTCAGAGGTGGGGTGGGGGTGGTCTTAAATTCTTCCCATAATTGCTGCATTTGATACAAGGATTCAATTTGGGTACCAGAGTATTTCGAAAAGTAACTGCATATAGCATGCTGGAATGTGCTTTATGCTTTAAATGCTGCATTATTGCCCATAATTTCTACTTGCATGTTGAGTTTAAAAATAAGTTCTACCTTTTACTATCCTCATTAGTAAAACAAGCATAAAGTAGCCTTGGAACTGATGCTCGGAATCTGTACTGCTGGAGGTATTATGTCCGGCTTTTTTTAACTGTAAATCATACATAAAAATAACATATCCAAATGTTAGTATTTCAAACATTTTTAGTAATGCTCTGCAATTAGTCTCTCAGCATGAGTGTTGTTGTAGGTCAATGATACAGAATTGACTGTATTTTTTAGTAATTTTGACAGGAGGTGGTAACATTAAAATGAACTTGATCATCAAGAATATCCCCAGATAAGATTAAAACAGTATTATCTGAAAAATAGGAAATGCCCTAGAATGATTACATAATGTGCTAACACTGTGGCTGAAGCCTGTTATGAGGTATGTAGGAACATAATCAAAGGCACAGTTGATGTCAAGACAATGAAACAGGAATGGCTCATCAATCTCATTTTAGCCTAAAATGTGTCGCATCATTGAAAAATCTCTGGCCAGTAAGTGTATTGAATAAAAGGCAAAATACATTAGTTGCTGGAAATCGGAAATAAAAATCTGAAAATGAAGGAAGCACTCAGCAGATCGAGTGGCATCTTCAGAGAGAGGAAGTCAAGGTTAATCTTTAAAATTTTAACCTTCCTCTCTTCACAGATGCTGCCTGACTGCTGAGACTTGCTTTCCAGCATTTTCTGTGTTGTTTATTGTATTTCCTGCCCATGTCGAGTGTTTTTGCCACTTGTGCTCAATTGACAGATTTTTGTCATTGAATTATTTGATTTAATCTGAATTGCTGTTGCACTGTTTTATTTTTGATGAAGCAGTCACAAAAACAATGCAAGTGCCACTATTCAGAATTACTGGTTGCAGGAATATTGTATTTCTCTGATATCCATTGTATAATGTGCAAGAGAAATGTTAAGGAGAATTACCAAAGTTTATTTTCATTCCAAGATAGTTTTCACTTGAAAAAGGCAGACTCCTGTAAAGGTCTGGGCTGTTAATATGAAGTGTATTTTTCTTCATGTACCCACATCTTATCCTTATATTCATTAGATCTTGGGAAAACATCTGTCTTCAAAGTATGTGCCCTGCTGCAACACCAGTTTGGCATCTGTGGGGGAAGGGCTGTCCTTGTCTACCATGCAAGGTAGCAGCCACTGTTCGATGGAGCTTGTTGTTTTTCATGTTAAGAATCTCTTGTCACGTTGTTGAACCTAAGTAATTGGCTGTGTAGATCTCAGGCTTTCACTCAGATGCCCAGATTTTTATTTTTTGCTCAAACCTTCCCCTCCACTGCCAGAATAAGTTACAGGATCTGACAATTGCTGGTGTACTAAAGGCATCTAGTGGTAATTGAAGTTGATTGATGCCCGTGGTATTGGCTGTACTATTAACAGTTCATATGTCCTTGGATGGTGATACCTATCTCTTTCTCTCTTGCATCAAACAATCTCTATAATAATGAAACTGGTACAGTTGTGTGCACTTACTGTCATGAAAATCACATTTGGCATATACTTAAGGAAATATAAATGGATACATTCTAGATAAATCTCTTGGTTGTCATTGCAATGCACAAAAAAAATCAGGAAACAAAGCCACACTTTCTGCAGACCCATAATTCACCTTCTCAGAATTCAAAAGGGCTCTGATTTCCAGCTCTAATAGCAATTATTCCTTTGCTGAACTTAACCAATGTTTTCTTAAGATCAGATCAGTTCAGTAGACTTAAAAGGGCATATTTAGAATGCTGCGTTGTGGATTTTGTGAGATATTTTGAGACCTTTCACCTGGCAAGAATGGGGCATTGGTATCCCAAAATTGGCAGAGAATGAGTTCTATTTGCCAACTGTTCTTCCTATTTGATTAGTTTTATTGATAATTTTCTTTAGACTCCAGCTGCCTTCTTGATTATCAACCGTACAGCCAATTTTTGTATCATCTCAATCACAACCTCTGAATTCAAATCAACAACATGGATATATATACCACAAAAAAACAAGGGACCTTGAACTAGACCCTGTGGAACCCCACTAGAAACAGCCTTCCAGACACAAAAACACGAATCAACAATTATCCTGCATTTGAGCCAGTTTTGGATCCAACTTGTCACTTTGCCTTGGATTCCATAGGTTTCTACTTTCGTGTGTAATGTGTCATGTGGGACTTTGTCAAAAGCCTTGCTATATTCCTTATAGAGGGCGTCAAATGCACTACAATCGTTGATCCTTGTTATCTCCTGAAAAAGTTAATCATGTTAGTCAGACATGATCTTCCCATATCAAATCCATGTTGAGTGTCTTTGATTAATCCATTTGAAAGATACTAATACGATGGATGAGGATCCAGATTTTCCCTGTGCTTTTTTATGGTAATAAATCTCCAAACATTTTAAGGACAAAAGCAAATATCCAGCCTGTTTACAACTCTGTCCCTTTAGTGCCATGATATATTGAAAGAAGAAAAACTTTATATATCTTTCCCTGTCTGCCATCTGCCACTGAAGTACTTTTGAAGAGTGACCACATGTGGCACAGTGCTGACTTGACGGGCCAAATGGCCTCCTTCTGCACTGTAGGATTCTATGGTTCTATGATAGTTGTAATGTAGGGAAACTGAGCATCAACAGCAAATCATTTTAAGAATGTTGGCTGAGGGGTTATTCTTGAGAGAGACAATTAGGCAACTCCCCAGCTCCAATTCAGATAATGTAATATAATTTGTTGCATCTATCTGAGGGAATAGCCAGGGACTCTGCTTAATCAAAAACATTGTGCCTCCAGCAGTGTTGTGCTCCTGCAGAGCTGCACTTAAGTGTCAGCCTGTATTATACACTCAATTATTTGAGTATGAATCAGAGAAGCTGTCGCTGTATGAAAGCTGACACTTGTTTTGGCTCATCTTTTCCTGGAATTTTGGTAAGGAAGAATACTGGTTCAACTCTTCCCGCTCAGAAAGGATAATAGGACTAGGGGGCACAGCCTCAAGATAAAGGGGGGGGCGGTTTAGAACAGAGTTGAGGAGGAACTTCTTCACTCAAAGGGTGGTAAATCTCTGGAATTCTCTGCCCGTTGAAGTGGTGGAGGCTACCTCGCTAAATATTTTTAAGACGCGGGTTGATGGGTTTTTGATAAGAGAGGGGATTAAGGGTTATGGAGAGAGGGCAGGAATGTGGAACTGAGCCACGACAGATCAGCCATGATCTTATTGAATGGCAGGGCAGGCTCGAAGGGCTAGATGGCCTACTCCTGCTCCTATTTCTTATGTTCTTATGTTCTTATGTAATTCTAATCTGATGACATTGCCTTTCATTATGTTGCTCTGGTGAAGTGTTGGGCACAGGGCAAATGGCCCTGCAGCGAAAAGGAGAGGGAGTTCCCTAGGAGTCGGTGTTGCGACCCTTTCACTTGATGTATATTCCATTGACCTAGGTCTAGACCATGGAGCACAGTTTCAAAGTTGGCTGATCATGAGGATTCTGGACAGAATAGATAGGGAAAACTATTCCCCTTGATGGAAGGATCAAGAATGAGAGGGCACAGATTTAAGGTAATTGACCGACTAAGCAATGGAGACATAAGGAAAAATGTATTCAATAAGAGATTGGTTAGGGTCTGGAATCCACTGCCTGAGAATGTGGTGGAGGCAGGTTCAATTGAAGTATTCAAGAGGGAATTGGATTATTACCTGAAAAGGAAATGTGCGCAGAGTTACTGGGAGAACGACACTATAGGTGAATTGAACATTGAGAGTTGGCGCATACTGAACGATCTCCTCCAATTCTGTAGCAAACTTCATGTGAAAGGATATGTAAATATGTATCCTAAATAAGTGGAAATCTGCGTAAGTGTGCTGCAGTGTCAGAACTGATGTGCTACTTATAAGCTGAGTTTCGATTTCTTAGGTTCAGCATGTTACCTGATGCTTGCTGGCTAGTGTCACAGAAATCTTTGCATCTGATCAAAATGGCAGTGGTAGAGTTCTGATGTCAGGGCACTTAGCTACCATCTTGGCTGCATATAATTTGGAGACTGATCAATCTTCAGTGCCTTTTTAGCATTTTCTAACTATTTTCACAGTTTGGCTCACACTGATTACATCTTGTGACTGTCATGGGTTGCAAGGTTGACGAGGAGTAACCTTGCCATCTATAAATATGTCAATAGACAAGATTCTGTGTACAACTTGTCATTCCTTTGGGTTCACATCAATAATAGGTTTCCTAATTAACCACAAAGAGTATTTCAGTTTGTTTGTGCAGCTATCCCTTGAGACTAATGGATTCTCTAAATAAGAGAGAATGCTCTGAAAATAGAGAGCTGCTCTCTGGTATCCCAATGGTAGCATGGAGGGGGTCACTGGGGGATTACAGGTGTAGCTGGTGGGTCTGACATTACAGCTGAGAATGCTGAAATACCACAGTGATGGTAGTGCTGTAGCAGACCATTTGAAACTCATGAAGGGCAACAGATCTCTGCTCCTCTGTTTGTAACATGCACCTGGCCTTGTTTTTGTTTGCAGGCAAGTATTGCGGTGGAATTAATTGGGTATGATTGCGATAACCCAGAAAAACTTGCCTTGATTGCAGTATGGAGTAGTGTTTTTTCAATGGTGTGGTTCCTGTTGTACTGGATGGTGTGCCAGAGAGTTCTACTGTGGGCTTGATCTGTTTCTGCCTTTTATGGAATGAAACTGGTGGTTCAAAGTGTGAGTCTTGCTATTTAGATTCCCTTTGAATAAAATGGTATAAAGAACCCCACACAAATGAATATAATTTTACTTCAGTCTCCTTGGGCTATTGAATATTTGTGTTTTAAGTGTTGATTACCGACGAAAACATTGGCCCGCTGGTTTTGAGGAGTTTGTGTGACTAACATTGCAAAGAGCATTGTCCATCAAGAAGTTTCACCAACTGTGTATTTCATATCAGTACGTGGCATTCTTAGAGTTACAGGCCACAATTTTGCACCCACCCTCACCTTCCCTGGCAGGTTTTGAAGCAGATGGGGCGATGGAAAAGTGAAGTTGCATGAGCAGGATTCCTTCTGGGATCCAGTTAGATCCATTCTCTTGCTCTATTGCTGTAAATTATTAGCTCCAACTCTGATTAGTAGTTTGTTAGTGACAGCACTGTTTACTTAATAAAAACTATTAATTTGCTTATTTTTGAAGTACCAATCAGCTTGTGACCTTGTACTTTGTTAGTCCATAATAAAAGCAAATTACTGCGGATGATGGAATCTGAAATGAAAAGAGAAATTGCTGGAAAATCTCAGCAGGTCTGGCAGCATCCGTAAGGAGAGAAAAGAGCTGACGTTTCGAATCCAGATGACCTTTTATCAAAGCTTTTGTCAAAGGGTCATCTGGACTCGAAACATCAGCTCTTTTCTCTCCTCACAGATGCTGCCAGACCTGCTGAGATTTTCCAGCAATTTCTCTTTTGACATTGTTAATCCATAGTTGCAACAACAGCCATGAGGTTTCCTCAGGTTGATGAACATGTGATTAAAATTAAGACATTTGACACAGTATTGAAATTAAAGAATGAAGTATTGTTATAAAGCAATGGGAAATAGATAAATTATGTAACTTGGAAAATGCTTTAGAAATCTGGTTCAGTGTTTGAGGCAAGATCATCTGAGATGAATAATGAAGAGCTGCAAAATTGCATAACATGGAATTCTTATGACTTTGCCAACTTTCTAGAGGATGAAGGGCATTAAAAGAACAAATGCACCTGAGAGAGTCTTGAATTACAGTCTCAACCAAAAGATGGCACTTACAAAGTGTAGCATTTCCTTCTGTGCTGAAGTGTCAGCTCAGATTATCTGCTGAAGGGTTGGATTTTATGGGGCTCCCATGGGTGGGAAAGGAGATAGGTGAAGCCAGAGAATAGGGTTCTATGCCATTGGCAGCAAGCCTGCTGCCTACTTACCCACCGTGTCATGATTTTAAGAATATCCCTTTAAGCTTTGGCTCCAGACGGCTCCCTGCCCATGACCCAGTTGAGGCCCTTAAGTGGACAATTAAAGGCCAATTTACAAGCCTCATCCAGCCACCATTCCAATTGAAGTGGGACAGGCCTGCATCCAACATGCAGCCCAGCAAGTGGCCAGTCAAAAGTGGGAGAGAGGCCTTCCGTGCCCTGCCCGTGGTGCCAATTAGATGCCCCACCCACAATTTTCCTTCCCTCTGCTATGTGCAACATGTATCTCCATACCCTCATCTGCGAGGTCCTGTACTTGTCTGGATTTTGAAATGTCCGTGGTTATTCTTTCTTCTGGTTCTCCCAAAGTACTGATGCTGCTATTGTACCAGCAGTGGCCTGCAACACAATAACAATAAGATATTGGGACCGATTTCTGGAGAAGGATGGAAGTCTTGTGTCATAATAATTAGAGTCTAGCATTCTGAAAAATTAAAGTGGGGTAAACCAGCCAAGCAGAGCTGGGCTGTGCCGTGATATTTGCATTGGGTTGAGGGGAGCCGAGCCTCTGGGTGTAATTTAGTCCCGTGTCTCTGTAGTGAGACTTGAACCCTCACTGAGGCGAGACTGTTACTACTGAACAAGTCCCAGTTTACTATTAGAAGAAGGGCTGAGGAGTCTGTCCTGTGTCCAGTTTATCCCTTAGCCAATATTACTAGAAAACAATTATTCAAGTCATGTCTCTTACGCTTGGAGTGGAATCATGTTGTGCAAATTGACCGTTGCATTCCCCTTACAGTGACTACAATTCAGAAGTGCCTCATTGGTTGTAAAGCACTTTTGGATGTCCTCGGTCATGAACGCCCTTCCTTTAATTGCTGAATCTAAATCAGCTTTCAATGAATACTGAGTTTATGCATGTGTGATAACTATGTAATTGTATATCTGAAGTAGATGGGAAACCGTTGTG
This sequence comes from Carcharhinus amblyrhynchos, assembly GCF_965287045.1. Taxonomy (NCBI): domain Eukaryota; kingdom Metazoa; phylum Chordata; class Chondrichthyes; order Carcharhiniformes; family Carcharhinidae; genus Carcharhinus; species Carcharhinus amblyrhynchos. The sequence continues at coordinate 31,389,683 of NC_137332.1, read as the reverse complement.
CAAATGTAGTGCAGTCTCAAAGAGTTGATGTATTGCTCATAATCGGAGGTTTGCTTCCCTCAGTTTACCGTGTTACCTGAGCCTCTGGAACTGAACTTGTCTTTTATGCATTTATAACCAAACAGGAATGCACTGTACTTGATGCGATTGAAAGCCTCAAGAAGCTTTTTCTATTTGAATGTTTGTGGCTAATTGTACCCACTGAGGGCTGTTTGCAAACAAACCTCTGGCAAATAGTGTACACTTAGCCATTTACCTGTATGACCTTTCACTGCAGCCTGTCAGTTATAGTGTTTTTTCAGTATATGTAGTGTTAACTTCCTTCATTCATTCCAAGGAGATTAGCAGATGAGACCTCTTATCCTTCATCCGAAGACAAAGTGACTTTGTCAGTCTGTATATTTTGCATATTAAAAGGCCATTTTCTGTGTTCAGTCAGGTGGGTCAATATAGAATCTCTGTTGTGGCTATTAACTTGACCCTAATCAGAATTTATCCAATTAAATGCAACAGTATCTTTCGCATGGGATTGCTGAACAGTGCCTTCAAAAGCTTGAAGTGCATACATATATGTTGTTTAAAAATCGATCAGCTGCTTCATTTTTGGTGATACTGGGCAGATTTTTTTCCCCTTGAATAACGTTCAAAGAAATAATTTTTTCATAGAATCTGATACTGACACAATACTGGTTTAAGATAATGATAACCATGAGTAAAATAAGGAACAGCAGGTTAGGTGTAAAGATTCGCATTCTAATCAGTAATCTCTAAACTGTCTGTGCTTTATATGCTCTGTCTGAGGCCAGAACTCTCCATTCACCTGACGAAGAGGGAAACCTCAAAAGCTTGTGCGTTTACTATCAAATAAATCGGTTGGACTAAAACCTGGTGTTGTCAGACTTTTTACTAAAATAAGGAAGCCAGTTTAATTTCAATGTTACAATTTTACAGTTCACCTGTTTACAAATTTGTACTGTTAAACATTAACAAAGATCCTTGATTCAAATTCAGTGTGAAATTTACCAACTAACTAAATGTTACTGTACTTTGCAACGTCAAGTTTAAGCCATCAGTGTGAAATCAGTTTGCACCACTAATAAACATGATGCAAATTTGTTAGGAAGGTGTGACCTGACTCCAAAGTAGGATAAGGTTTGCCATTGCAATTGCAGTGTGAATGTATCTGAAGATGGTGTATTTCCATTTGCGTGTTCAAAGCTGGTTGATTGTAAGCGATGATTCCACACTGAGGAATATGCAAGTACGTCCCAGACATAGTCAAATAATGATCCTTTCATGGTAGGAAAATGTGCAATGCAAGCCCTTATGTGCGCAGGTTAAACAAGCTAGCAGTATATTTGTGAAACGTCCAAAATGTTATTCAGACATCAAGGGATGATTTATAATATTTTTAAAGGAATCCTTCCACCCATCAACAAACGTCTGTTACAATTTTTATAATTGTTGAGAATTGCACATTTTAATGGTGTTACCACAACACATTTCTCAAATTTAAGCTGTGACAGTTCACTTAATACACAAGATCCCAGTGAAGCCTGAAAATGTCTTTACACTTTCTGCCTAAGGGCGGCTTATATAAAACATGGAACAGAAGGTATTGGAAAAGTACAGGTGATGGATCCAATGACATTTATTATTTTGGTCACCTCTTACCGTAAATCCCAGGTTATAAGTTGTGCCTTTGTGTTAGTCCAGAACTTCTGTTAACATAGTTTTTGTGATTGCAGGACTGTTCCAACTTCCAAAAAAAAGCCTCATACTTGTGAAATTTTAGCAAGATGGTAAGAGAGAACCGCATGGAGTTTAAGTCCTTTGATCCAAGTTCACACCAGTTCTATCAAGCAAGAGACTGTTTACTGTCTGTTGACTGAAAGATTTCAGGAGACTCCTGAATGTCTCTCGGCTGGATGGCTGAGAGTATAGGTCAAGAATTTCAATTTGTTTTTCACAAAATTGGTACTTACCAGAAGTGACGTTAAATTCCAAGTTTTAAGCATGTGACTGAGTAAATCACAATAGCTTTAACTTGTAGTTTTCCATAAATCACTTTGATACAAAACTTAAAATGGACATCGGTGCACACTCCGAGATGTAAGATCAATATAACTCACCTATTTTGGGGTGACGTTTCTGGTTGAAAGTCACTTACTTGTGTTGTGAGGGTTTCAAACTAAAATACCCGATTTTGTGGAAGGTCTTATCCATCCTGCAAAAGGCATGAGCTAGATTCTGGCAGTTTCCAGGGTAAATGGAAGTCAGCAATAGAAAATTGTCTTTTTCCAAACTCTCTTGTAATCTGCAATAGATCAGTTTTATACTTTCTTTCGCTGTTACACCTCTGAGTTCTCTGCAGTATTCAGTAATACAAAGACCAGTCACTTGCTCTCATGTCTTTTCATGCTGTTCCGTAATCAGGTCCTCAGAGGTCTGTGTATGTGAATGCTTTCTGAAATCATCTCCTGTCTTCTATCTGTGTTGAGGTGGTATTAATATAGTTCTGCCTGTGGGCTTGTCTTGCCTATCTATCTTGGAGGCTAAGGGTGCAAAAGCCCTAGTTGTACAAATACTGTAAAACAGGCAGAACTGCAGCCAAATTTGAAGAGTTTTGGTAGAAATGTGGGAACGCTCCTGTCTAAATGTCCCTTATTGTGTGAATTTTGTGATCAAATGGCAATTCTGTGGCAAACCTGATAGGTATTGGAATGAAAACCTGTTTCAGAATCAACATTTTACTCTTGGGTTCTTCTTCCAATTAAAACTCATATAGTTCAGATTTCTGAAAATGTTGGAAAATCTCAGTGGGCCTGACAGCATCTGTGGAGAGACAGTAGGACCAATGTTTCGAGTCAGGATGACCCTTTGTCAGCTCTGAATGTGATTGACTTAACTGCTTTCTAAAATGTCCAAGTTGACCACTTGGCTGTATTCAAGAAAGCAGTTCACGAACACCTCTTCAAAAACAGTTAGGGATGGAAAATAAATGCTGACCTTAGCATTGATAGAAAATCCTGTGAGTTAATTTCAAAATATATCATTGGAAAAATTTAAGTTACTTAGTTTACTGTTGGGATAACCTGTTGCAGGATAACGAAAGGTAATTCCTCTGAAAGAGGAATCTACCTGTCACTGTCATCATTATTTTAAAAGAATCTGAGTGATTTCTGATCAAATCTCACAAACGTATTTTTTTTTAACAGCAGTAGCATTGTGGGCTCAGTATTAGTCGGGTGTGTTTGAGTGCCTGTGATTCCTTGGAGACTGATTTCTTAATTTGTAATTCAGGACAGAAGGTGAAAGATCAACTGGACAATTCTCTTGGATATATCTGTTTGGCTTTTCTTTTGCTCAGGTATCAAGTAATTTAGTAACAAAGTTAATTTAAAAATTGAAAAACTGTGACTAAAGATCTTTTTCAGACTTATCAGTGTTATGATTCTGTATGATGCTGTTGAGTGGGGGAGGAAGCAGACCGTGAAAATCAGAATTGAAATTTTCCAGTATTCTGAATATATTAGAATTGCAATGGGAATTACTTGCCCTTGATATTCTGTGTTGATTCCTTAAAAATTGCACTGTTACGCATAAGTATCATTATTCTTCTTGCTGGATCTGGTTTCTTACCTTCATTGGCCTGGGTTTTTCTGTTAAACAAGGATAATCATGAAGCTATCAGTGCTCACCATTAATAAATAGTACATTAGTCAGTAACACCCAGTAATCACACACTCATGATTAAACACAGAAATCAGAAAGTTGTACCGTTCCTCTAGAAGCAGGGGCTTTACAGCGGCTGGAATTCTCCAGCCATTCACGCTGACGGGATTCTGTGGTCTTGCTGGCAGTGCATCCCTGCTGAGGATTTCCTTGCGGTGTGTGGAGGTTTCAGTGGGTGATCCCATTGACAGCAGCAGGACCGGAAGATCCCGTCACCAGTGAATGGCACGCCGCCAAGACAAACACTGAGGGCAAGCCAGAAAATCTCGCCCAGTATCTTTCCAAGATACTTGGCATTGAAATATGTATAATGGTGTGAAGTCGCTGTACTTAAGTGATAGGTACCCATTAAACTCAGCAGAAAAGCACTCATCCATTAGGAGCACTTGGTTAATCTCAGGTGATGTTTTGAGATGTTGCTGACAGCCTGGGTTTGTTGTCACTGAAATGTGCAAACCATGTTGCCCTAAACCAAGAACAGACTTTGGAACTTGTTTTTAAATCTGTTTCTCTTAATTTTAAAATTTTTAGTTTTTAAATGCAATTTTTTAAGTTTTACTCGACCCTTTATCAATTAGGGAGAAATGATAGTTTATCTGAAATATTTAAGATATTAATTTTGTATCAAAGCAAGTATCTATCTTGCTTGTCACAAATGCATTTATCCTCGATAGGAGTAGGAGTGACCATTACACAATCTTTGTGGAGGTCAAATTTCATCCCTACACTGGGCAGTAACCTAAGTGTGTCTTGTGGCTCTGCAAATGTGCAAAGTGGGATAGACTCTGAAAAGATCTAGCAGCTCCTAATTGGGTGTGCATGAGTTGCTGTGAGCCATAATCTGTAATCTAGCCTAGCATACCTTTCACTCAACCATTACCATCAGACCCAGAGAACAACCCTAATTCAATGACGAGTTTCAAAGACAATATCAGGAAGAGCAACAATCATACCTAAAAATGAGTTGCCAACTTGGTGGAGCAACAGCACAATGTTACATGTATTATAAACAAAGGAAGCAGCAAGCTACCGACAGAACTCAGCACATCGACAATGCATTAATTGAAAGCTCTGCAATCTTGCCACATCCAGTCATGAATGGTGGTTGAAAATCAGACAACTATCGAAAGAAGTAATGATTTCATATTCAATTCTCCCCTTCTCTCCATGATTTCATATTCAATTCCACCCCCCCCCCTCCTGAATCTGAAGCGCTTCATCCAGAAGTTCTAAGTAGACAACTTGGCCTCCTTCTGAGGTTCCCACTGTCATAGAAGCCAGATTTGAGCCTACCCTCAATCACTCGCAAAGTGATAGAAGGGATCATTGATGATGCTATCAAGAGGCACTTTCTCACTAATAACCTGTTTACCAATACTGAGTTTGAGTTCCACTCGGGCCACTGGACTCCAGATTCCATTGCAGCCTTGTTCCAAATATGGCCACAAAGAGACGAATTCCAGAGGTGTGATGAGAGTGTTATTGACTATCCTTGACATCAAGACAGCTTTTGATTGAGTGCTGCATCAGGAAGTCTGAGCAAACTAAAAATCAGTGGGAATCGGGACAACCTTTCACTGATCAGAGATATACCTATCACAGTGGAAGATGGTTGTGGTTGTTGGAAGTCAATCATCTGACCCACAGGATATCAGTTCAGAGGTTCCTCAGAACCCTTTTCCTAGGAATAATCAACCATCTTTAGCTGCTTCATCAATGACCTTATTACCATCATATGGTCAGAAGCAGTCATCATTGCACAGTGCTTATTCCCGTTCATATCTCCTCTGATAGGAAGCAGTCTTTGCCAACAAAACCTAGTCAATGTTCATGACTGTGTTTATAAGAGGCAAGTAACATTCATGGCACCTGAGTCCAGGTAATGACCATCTCCAGCAAACTAAATTATAGTCACCAGGGTAACTGGGCAGATACATACTGTGGGTACAACAGCAGGCTAGAAGCTAGGTATTCTGCAGTGGATCACTCATCTCCTGTGCACACATCACCCCTTACTAAAGCCTTTCTATCATCTCATGCTCCCAACAGTAGTTCAAAACCATTTAAAATAAAGCAGCCTATTCACCACCTTAACCTTTTACTCCCTCCACAGCTGATGCACTGTGGAGGGTAGGTTGTACCATCTACCGTATGCACTGCAGAAACTCACCAAGGCTTCTTCAAAAAGGCCTCCCAAACACTTTGGCTTCTACCGCCTGGAAAGATAAGGGCAGCAGACACATGGGAACACCAATACCTGTAAGTTCACCTGACTTGGAAATATATCACCACTCTTATTATTGGATTAAATTCCTGGAAGTCCCTCCTCTGTCAGCTCTATGGGTGAATTTTCACCACATAAACTGTAGCGGTTCAAAAGGACCACTTTCTCGAGTGATATTAGGGATAGGTAATATATACTGACCTTGCCAACAAGCTCATATCCTGTGAATCAATTAAAAAGAAGCTTTCCAGTATAGGTATTGGTCCTGTTAATAACACTTTCTTATTTTTTAATTGTTTTAAATAAAGTTTTGTTCAATTCACATAAAATGTTTATGCTTTGGAATGGTTTGTCTCATCACCTCCAAAAAGAAGGGCATTGCCACTGCACGGTGAAACTGATGTAGTCTCTTATCACCATTGTAAGCCAACTTCCAGCTCAGATGAAAAACCTTCAGCAGCCTCGTCTTTCCCGATTTAAAAGATGTTGCCTGATGCTGAACCTTTCTATGGAAAATGATAGGAAAACATTAGAAGGATAATCATAGTGAGTCATGGACTATGAGGATAATATGAAGAGAAAATGGAATTAATCTGTGTTAAGACTATAGTAAATCAGAATTGTGCTTTCTTTCTGTTGTCTTGGCAATGTTGTTCAAATGCCACTGTCGTCTTCCAGAGGGGCAACAATGGGGTCTTTTGATTTACTTTAGATCCAGGCTGTAGTTTACAGTATTATATGAACCAGAAACATCATGTTGAATCAGTTTGAATGAATAGCCTAACTCACCGACAGGCACCGATTGGGGCTAGATTCTGTCAGTGCAACACAGATGTTAAAGTACACAGGAGTGTGATTACCAGATAATTAATTAATGATGATAGTGTAATCACTTCTAATTAATTCAGTCTTAACTGTTTTGGACGCAACATTCCGAGAAGTACTATATACTAAGAGTGTCAGGTAAGTAAAGTTCAACCTCCTTTTATTAGTCTGCTGTCCGCTTAATCACGGACCCAACAATTTCACTCTTATTGCCATTGGGATTAAGATCAGCTTCCAAGCAGCTACTCAGCTGTGGTGATAGCAATCTGCTTGTAACAGAACCATATGTGAATATTAATAAGTAGTGGATGAGGATTCAGGCTATATTTTAAATTCCAGGAGAAGAGCTGACGTGACTTCCCTATTTTATCTGAAGCCTCAAGTGCATTGCTCTCTTTTAATGTAGCATTTGTACTGAGTTCCATTGGGTTCAATATTTATATATCAACTGATTAAATGTCATTAGTTTAGATTTGTGGTACTTAATCTATTTGTTTCTGCAAATAAAATAATTTTGGAAGATATCACTAAATGAAGAATTTTCTAACTTCTTTCATGAGATGTGAATGGTGCTGGCTAGGCCAACATTTATCACCCATCCCTGATTGTCTCTGAATAGGTGATGGTGAGACACCACTTGAACCACTGCAGTCCATGTGATGTAGATACACCTGTAGTGTTGTTGGGAAGGGAGTCCCAGTATTTCAGCCCAGCCACAGTGGAAGAACGCCAATATAGTTCCAGGTCAGAATAATGTATGACTTGGAGGGAACTTGTCAGATGGATGTTCCCATCCATCTGCTGCCCAAACCTTTCTAGATGGTAGTATTCGTGGGTTTGGAAGGTGCTGTCAACAGAGCCTTGATGAGTTGCTGCAGTGCATCTTGTAGATAGTACACTGTTGCTACTATGCATTCGATGGTGAAGGGAGTGAATGTTGAAGATGATGAGTGGGGTGCCAATCAAACACTTTGTCCTAGATGGTGTTGAGCTTTGTCAGTGTTATTGGAACTGCACTTGTCCAGGCAAGTGGAGTGTTCAATCACACTCCTGACCTGTGTCTTATAGATAGTGGACAGACTTTTGGGAGTCAGGAGTGAATTACTCACTGCAGAATTCTGAATCTCTGACCTTCTCTGGTTGCCACAGTATTTATTTGACTCGTCCAGTTCTGTTTCTAGTCAATGGTAACCCCCAGGATGTTGTTAGTGGGGAATTCAACGATGATGACCTCATTGAACGTCAAAGGGGGATGGTTGGGTTCTCTCTTGTTGGAGGTGGTGATTCCTGAGCAGTAATGTTACTTGCCATTTATAAGCCCTAATTTGAAAGTTGTCCAGATTTTGCTACATGTGGGCACGGACTGCTTCAGTATCTGAGGAGTCATGAATGGTGCTGAACATTGTGCAGTCATTAGGAAACATCCCCACTTGTGACTTTATGATGGAGGGCAGGTCATTGATGAGACAGCTGAAGATAGTTGGGCCTCGCACACTATCCCAAAGAACCCCTGCAGTAATGTCCTGGGACTGAGATGATTGACCTCTAAGAACCTAAAACATCTTCCTTTGTGCTAGATCTGAATTTAACCAGTGTAGAGTTCGCCTCTCTGAAGCCCATTAACTCTAATTTTACTAGGACTCCTTAATGCCACTCTTTGTTCGATACTACCTTGATGTCACTCTCACCTCGCTTCACCATGATGGGGAATTGGAAGTGGCCAACAAAAGAGATCTCAGCCTTTGAGATCCTCTCATAAAGAGTACCAAAGATGTGTTGGAAAGACAGATTGGAGGTTTTAGCCCTCTCTTGCACTCCAGCAGGAAAGAGCTAAAAACTGGTGGCAAGTTCAGAGTTCAAAACTATCAGAATAATGTTGGCTGAATATATTCTATTCACAGAGCTAAAGAACAAATTAAAACCTGGAGTCGAGGCATTCCCTCATAATTCAAGCTTAACAAATGGCAGTAAAACTTGTCTGAACCATTTTCAATTTTGTATTTCAAATCAGTCTCTCCTGAGGCTGATATGGGAAATCACACCTGCAATAAATAAATCCATACCTCTTTGCTGCCTATCATTAATGATCCTTCACTTAGAAAAGAAAATCTTTGTCTCCTTTTGAGAGTGACAGTCCTTTGTATATGTTCCACAGACCTCAGCAGAGGGTGGACCAACATATGCACTGAAGAGCTTGCAGCTTCTGATGAGCCTTATTCACTTGCTTTCTGTGTTACCTTGTGTGGCAGGAACAGAAAATAAAGGGCATTTCTTAATTTGGAATTAATTTTTGTCTTTTTTAAAAAAACGTGTATCAACCTCTGATGTATTCAAAAGGCTTTATGTTGGCCTTTCCATCACCTCTGCCTCCATGGGTTCAAAGCTAATCCTGGGTCATAATATCATCCTGCTTCAGTAATGTGCTATCGGGTTTGTACTCTGTGGAAGACAGTAGAAGAATTGTATTTCTCTGGAGCCTGGATATTAAGAATTCAGTAGTAGTTACACTAGTGGACCCTGCGTAATTGAGCTAGGTTTTCCTATTCAGCTGAGCTTTTCAAAAGTACATTGTCGATTAGAGCAGAGATTATTCATTTAGTATTTAGCTAGAGACAGTTGAATAATCTGCATATAGCTGTGGATGGCTTTTTCACCCCCCCCCCACCTTACAGTTGATATTACTTGTACCTAAAAATTAATGTGGCATCACTCAATATGCAGTTAAGAAAGAACAAAGAATTACAATGTAATAGGCAGTGTTCTGCAGCGTTAAATTTCTAATTACGTGCAGAACAGTTTTTAAAGAAAAGGATAACGGAAGGAAAATGCATAAATTTGTACAATGAGCACTGGGGATTGGGAGTAGACTGAGGACAGTTTGGAGTGAGACTGTTGAGTGAAATGGACTCGCGAAATAGCCTAGTTTTCCTACCACAGCACGTTTAATCTGCTGTGTGATTGCTATTTAAATTTAGACCCTAATTGTCATGATAAATTATTTCTTCAATGAATTTTCATACAGGCAAGAACAGACTCCTTGAGATTTGTTGCTTTTTTAAAAATTTGATGTGCCCCCTTTGATGTTTGACCCAATGAACTTGTTTCCAATACCTTGACACTAAAATAATGCTTGTGAATATACTGGGATGGGCTGCAGAAATTGTTTCTTTTCTCCAGTAGATGTCTTGATTCTCTTAATATCCAGTCGGTATAATTGCAGAGATAGTAACTGATGTTACTATCAGTTGAGGAGGGTTGATTGGCTTCCCTCTTTTCCCTTGTCTCACTCGTTGTTAGGACAGATATACTTGCCAATTTGGCAGTTGTTTAACTGTTTACATACTGTGCTCATAAAAGTCACAATTAGACAGGTTTTCTCAAGTTTTAACAAAGAAAACAATGTTTTTATTGCACATAATCCAATCTAAGTAAAAATAATCCATGCTCTGACCTTGGCACACTTGAAGTTTGCACATGAATGAATAGATTATAGAGTGGGGAGCAATATGTTAGAGTCCAGTAAGATTAAAGTTTGTGGAGTTTGAGTTTATTTGTTCATGTCACAAGTAGGCTTACATTAACACTAATGAAGTTACTGTGAAAATCCCCCAGTCGCCACAGTCCAATGCCTGTTAGGGTATGTTGAGGGAGAATTTAGCCTGACCAATCCAGCTAGCCAGCACATCTTTCGGACTGTGGGAGTAAATCGGAGCAACCGGAGCAGACGTGGGGAGAATGTGCAGACTCCACACAGACAGTGACCCAAGCCGGGAATCCAACCCAGGTCCCTGGTGCTGTGAGGCAGCAGTGCTAACTACTATGCCACCGTGCTGCCCTTGGCTTCGGACAGAAGTTGGGATACTGTTGCAAGATGCTTCTGGCTTTGAGGCGACTCTAAGATGCAGATATTCTCTTAAGAGTCTATGTAAGTTCCAGCTGCCTACAATCCAAATAGCTGTTGTATTGTGCAGCAAGGTTGTACAAACAGAAATATATTGATGACTAAAGCATCTGTTTTAGTGATGTTAGTTGAGTTTTCAATGGTGGTTAGGACAGCAAAGTGAACTTAGTGCTGCATAGTTGAAATCTGAAGGGTACGTCCCAGTCTTTGATTACTATTAATGCATACAAAAACCGTAAAAGCTGAAGCAAGTGAGTGTCATTTTAAGTCAGTGATTCTAAAAACATGCCATGGACTAGTTCAAAACACAAGTCATTATCGCGCAACACCACTGCCCCAGGCAATTTGCAAGTGTGGCTGAGAACTCTTATCCCCACTAATCGTGTGACATCACGACCAGATTGGCACACTCGTGTGTGGCATGACTTATCGTAAGTCTGAGCAACAACAACATAGTCTCATAAGCAAGATTTGTGTTGATGTTGATCATGTTTGGTTATCATGGATGGAAGCAAGTATATTATTAGTTTCTCAGAAAATGATTATTTCGATTTTTCTAACATTTAGAACGTTATGAAGAGCAAAGAGAACAAAGAAAAGTACAGCATAGGAACAGGCCCTTCGGAACTCCGAGCCTGTGCCAATCATGACGCCCTAACTGAAAGAAAATCCTTCTGCCCTTACTCGATTCATACTCCTTTATTTCCTCCCTATTCGTGAACCCATCCAGAAGCTTCTTAAATGTGCTAATGTGCCTGCTTCCACCACGTCCTCTGGCAGTGCATTCCAGGCACTCACCACTCTGCACATCTCCCTTAAACTTTCCCCCTCTCACTTTGAACATGAAATAAACACATTCTCTTGTCGCATTAGTATTTATAATATGAAAATGTCTATACTTTTGTTTTTGACAAGAAGTAATAGTATACTTTTGGCTTTGAGACTTTGAGTCGAATTCCTTGTGTGGAATCTTCTCATGAAGCTTTCTTTGGAATTTAGTCTGCTGATAGGATCATTAGCTTCCCCAGGCAAGCCTGTGTATGGGCAGGGGGTGGGGTGTGAACACTGAGCCATTGCTCCTCATTGCTTTCGGACAGATTTAAAGACAGGTGCCTTCTGAAGCTGTCATGGTCCCTCTCCCCCTGGATGACTAAAAGCACTGGGACACTATTGAACAATCAAAGGTTCAGAGTTCACGTTGGACAGGCAACAAGTACATGGAGAAGATAAACCAGTGGACTCCCCCAAGGCCCAGTACTGGCTCCAAACCTGTTCAATTTGTACATAAATGATTTTCCAAAAACTATCTTTTGAAAATTCATATATGCCACCAATATCTGCCTTGCAATTCAAGCCCCTGACTTTGACACTTTGGACTGGACCATAAATGAGGAGTTGCTAAATGTGCGGACTCAAACCAAGCCCTGCAAAAATAGTATTCAACTTAATCCATCTTCAGAGTGCAAAAGCCATTAAAGAGCTCAACATCCAAATGAATTAAAACACAATGAATTAAGGCAAGTTAAAGCACTGCTCAACTTCAACATATTTTGGAGTGACCCGAGATAGGACACTAACCTGCCGGGAACAACAAAAACAACTGCAAGCAAGGTCAGGTCCAGGAACAATTTGATTGCCAAACTAGCTAGCTCCTTGTGGATGTTGCTACAACCACCCTCCGGACCTCTCACTCATACTCATTAACAGAATACTGTGCCTCTGTTTGGCCAAGATCATTGTGCATGTGTGCACGCACACTCACACTCACTAGTGGACCACTATGCTCAACAATACCCCCTTGGCTCCCTGTCCTAGTAAGCATCACTCCTCCACGTATCTGCTGACTTGCAACAACCCGCAAAATGATAGAAAAATTTTGCACTGATTTATTCAGCCCAAGGTATGAACGATTCCTATCAAGAAGGCTGCAAATTCCACCTGGACAAATGAATGAGAATCATTGGACACAACAACAAACAAGTACCTGGTCTCAAATCCAACCCAACAGCTGCCTGATTTCAACTTTCCAAGGAAAGAGTAGTCCACCTCACTAGGTTCAGGACTGGCCACAAACCCTGCTTGGCCAATCTCCTCAAATGGGGCATTCGTGCCAGCCCCCTATGTAGTTGTGGGAGAGAGCAAACTATGCGTCACTTCTGCAGACTCAACAGAGGCTTATCGGCACTCAACACAGCAAGACCGGAAGAAACTGATTGGCTTCGGGACTATGCATTTGCTAAGTTAATAAAACAGTATACCTGTGATATTTAATAAAATAATTAATGAAGATTAATTCATTATGTTTATTTTGAAAATTCAACAAAATATTTTTAAAGTTTCAAGAAGTTCCTATTTATGATTTCTTTTTGGCAGTGGCAAGCAAAAGCATGTAGGGTAGGATGGTAGATTTTTTTGAGGGGTCTTCTGCCCTAACTAAGTGGTTTGTGGCATGCATTTATCCTGCTTTTGTTGTATTTTAAGCAAGAAAATTGTTTCTATCACAATCTTCATAGCCACAGGATGTCACAAAATGCTTTAGCGCTGTTGACATGTGTATGTTACTGTGCAGCAATGTTCTATGAACAGAAATATAGTGGTGACTAAATAATCTGTCTTAATGGTATTGGTTGAAGTTTCAGTATTGATCAGCACACCAAGGAGAATTTCCCTGATCATCATTGGATAATAGTGCCACAGAATCTTGTACGCTCACCTGAGAAAGCAGGTGGGAACTTGGTATAAAGATTTGCCCAAAAGAAGGCTCCTCTAACAGAGCCATTCTCCATCAATGCTGCATTGGTGTGTTATCAGCTGATCACTACTTTATTTTCTAAAAATTTATCTAATGCTTTTTTAAAGAACTGCAAACATCAGTTTCTAAAGTGTTGTTTCACATTGTCTACTGTGAGGAAAAGTAATACTTGCAGAAATCCAACAACCTCTTCTTTGTGTGTATGAGTGGTCCCTAGTTCCGCTTGGTCTGATCATTTGAAGCACTACGTCTGCTTGAACATTACCATTGCCTTGTCAGAACCCTCCAACTTTATAACTTCCCGACAAATGCAAACTTGGATTGTCAAGAGATCAGCTAACTCTTTATACAAACTGTAACCTTCATAGTCTTGATGGCTCAGTCACTGAACATAACCTAGAGAAGCCATCAAGGAGAAACACCATTTTTGTAGTTCCATGATAAGAATGACATGGGGAGGGGAATTGGAAAGAAAGACTTTTTTGGTGGATTTTTATTCTGCCTCTTTGACATAATGCTCTAGCGTGGTAACTTTGATTAAATAGAAGGAAAAACGGTTCAACTATGACATTTTATTTTACTTGGGCATTAAAAAAGATATTTGCTGTGATATCCATGCATTAAATAGATCTGACCATTGTGTGCTCAATAGGTTGTTTTAAAATGTGTTTTTTTTGTTGTATTGTTAAAAAGCATAATGATGCTGCTCCTTGTTATCAGCCTGGAAATGATAAGCGGCACAGTCTCTCATTGATTTTTACCCAGGAAAGGGTAAAATAAATTAGACCTTCCTACTGTGTTTGGGCACTGTTTTAAAACCTTTACTTATTTATTTTTGGTGTCTAGACATGAGTGAGTATTAAACCATCTTTGACTTGCAATACATTAAACCGGGCAGCAATGTATTACTAACTGTATGGCCTAATTGAGTTTCCTTGTTCAACTACTTCTGGTCTCTCTAATTTAGTAGTCGAAAGTGTGTGCAATTACTGATATACTGACAATTTGCTGCCATTTAACTTTTGTTCTAGAACATTTATTTTTATCTTTTTATTAAATAGTAATGAATGTCAAATTTCCATTTTTTTTCTTTTACTGAATTGTTGATGGGATTGTTTAAAGGGTTGACAAATCTCCTGTTAACCCATGTTGTGCTGAGCCATAAGAAAAGAATTTGTGTCAATACAGAATCTCACTGTGTTCTCAAGATTCTGCACAGCACTTCACAATTTTTTTTGCAATGCAATCACTGTTGAGCAGGCTAACTAACCATTCCAATATTTGCATAATAAGCTCACATTAATGGCAGATGAGATAAATGGCCAATACATTTTTATAATGGTACTGCTTGAGAGAGAATTGGTACCCAGGATACAGGGAGAAGTCCCTGCTCTCCCTTGAACGGTACTGTGGAATCTATACATCCATGTGAACAAGCAAACTGGATTTAACTTCCCATGCTACATTTCTGAGTGTTGGCACTTAAATTAACAGTGCCAATTTTTGCAATGACTGGAGTGGTCAATATATCCCAGTGGCTAAAGAAATCTGCAGCAACAGAGGGGAAAAGTACCTGGTATTGGCTTGATTCACAGACATTTTTCAGAAGAAGTTGAGCATGCCCCCAGTTGAAGTTTCTTAACTGTGCTCTGCGTGAATGATATGAAGTGGAAATATTTTTGGATAGAGTGAATTAATATATGTATCGTAAAACAGAAAACATGCTTGCTTGCTTGTCAGCTGTGTTGTTCTCTATAGTGCTTTGTTACAGAGTACAAATGGATCAGAAATGCATTCATCCATAGAGCTAACATTAATGTTGCAGAAACTCCCATACAGCAACCTTCACTAGTAGTGAAGACGATAATAGAACCTAGTCATGTACATTGTTTATCAGATGCACTATGTAGAAAGGTAGTAAAGAAGTGTCTTGACAGTGTAATGTAATGAGGGTTGGTAGTGGAATGCTTTTATCAGTCAGATTCTCACTGGACTGGTAAATGTACTATCTCTTCCTATTAGGCGAGCTAAATATACTGCTATTTGTGCACCTGTTGATACTTGTTATTCCTTCATTGTTAAGTTAAAATTCAGTTTACAGTTTGACAGATTAGTTTAGTATACTTTTATTTAAAATTCAGCTCCCATAAATACTTAATATCTTGTCAAATTATATGAGAATTTTAGAATGCTTTAATGAAAGAATATTGATAGTAAATTCTTGTTTCTTTCATGTTTTCCAGCACGGATAGGGAAAAACAAGAGGAAGAAGGCCTCAGAGGATGGCCAGGTATGTCCACTATGCAATGAGACGCTCTCTGGATCTGTGGAGGAGATGAGTAGACATGTGGAAGCCTGTCTGGACAAGGTAGTTGTTGGGCATGTTGGACCTCCAACAAGTCTTTTTTTTACATCTCTCAGACCTTATCAGAAACGTGATTTAGGATATCAGTATATTTCTGTTGTTTCAGATGACTGACTCATCTTCCGAGTGCTCTCAGAGCTATAACACTCTTCCCATTGGTAATTTCCCCAATATCTTTTTCCCAGTATTCTTACATGTAATAAACATCCTCTACATGCTCCCACAACTGGTCATCTGTATCCCAGCTCACCATAATCTTTCTTAAACTAGCTTCAACCACTGCGGCTATACGTGGTCCTTCCATGGTGCTTCATTGGGTATACCACATTTGTTTCGAACTTGACATGGTTAGTGTAGGTAACCGAGTCCCTGCTAACACTTTTGAGCAGAACTTCAATGACTTGGCAAATGTGCTTGACACCCCATGGCAAGCCAGGAAGCAAATGGCTGGCTTAGCAATACCCTGGATATTATCATGAAACAATTCTGCAGTGCTGCTTGGCTCCACTTTTCCCTCTACCCAACATGATCTTCTGTCACTGATAAACAATCACTTGTGCCACTTACACCCTGCTTCCCCTGATCACTTCTATTTTGTTAGCGCATCGTTTCCAGATGCTCTTGTCTTTGCTTTCTTTCTCCTATCTCTTGCCTTTCATGGCACAAACCTCTACTTACTCCTTTCTCCGTTCTGAGCACTGCTGGCCCTTCACCAGTACAAACACCATCATAAAACATGTCATAATGACATACTCTGTTGAATGCTCTTAGACACCATGACCTTCCACACCTCACTACTCTCACTTACTGGGACACACTTCCCAGTATACCCAAGAGCATACTGCTGCCATTGTCACAAATTAGCTATGTTTGCACATTATTTTCACACTCCCAGTGTGACGATCACTTTACTTGAAGATCCTATAGAATTCCTTTCTTTCAACAATGGCCACGGTGGAACTCTGTTTTACTCCTTTCATCTAACCAGACTCCCAACTACTATTAGAACGTAAGACTTTTGTCTTTACAACACCAAGCCATATGTCTACTCATACCAATATGTTACGTCCCATCTATCTGCAACATAAACACTGCCCCTATCATCTTCATGTGTATCCTGGGATTCAAAATAAGGCAAGTCACAAAACTGAGCACATCACGAAAAATACATAATCAAGTTTGCTTATTGACAGATTCCATGAAAATATGAACATAATTTGAGGCAGAAAAGATTGCTTAAACTACCAGAAGAGTATGCCATAAAAACACTTTCATTTATCTGATCGTAAATCAGTGGCCCTGATATATTTTGTGTGGCGTAAAGCAGCCTATCTTTTGACTTGATGTGAGCAATGACATTAGTTCTATTAGTCATTTAATATGTTTCCATATTTGAGTACTCGATCCACCCGCTGCGCTTCAGATGTCACACTCTTGTCTAGTGAAAATTTCTGTGCCATACCAAAAGAATGTTTAAAGAAATAAAAACAGTCATTATCAATGTGTCAAATTACTGTCCATGAACGAAACATACCCAAATCAAAACGTTACGGAATCTTAATGGACACTCTCGCAAACAAAACCTGGGCACTTACTTCAAGCTTGGGTAGCAGTTAATGCTTGATTGAACTCACCCTGTGTTTAATTAACATCAGCTGGACTTCGTAACCTTAAAAGAACACATGCCTACACTTCAGCTGCTAAATGATGTATTGTGTTTTATGTAGTCATGTTCCTGTATTTAGAAAAGAGGGTATCCTGTGATTTACTCTGTGTGGTGAGATTAGGCCCAGCGGTTCTTTCTTAATTTTGTTGCTCTTTCAAGATCATTTGGGTTCCTGGATTAATAGTTTTTATAAGAACTAGTTTAGTACATTTTAATTCCTTGTCAGCTATCCCGTTCATTGTGCAGTCCAAATTATTCATATAATCCAGGAACCTGGATTCGATTCCCGGCTTGGGTCACATTCTCCTTGTGTCTGTGTGGATTTCCTCTGGGTGCTCCAGTTTCCTCCCACAGTCCAAAGATATGTGGGTTAGGTTGATTGGCCATTTTCTATTGGAAAGAAAACGTATAATATTAAAGGATTATTTTAATGCAAAACTGATGTAGATCCCATTATAAACTGATAAGGAGGGTCAAAAATGAAGGCTGTTTTAAATTGAGGACAGAACAGATCCTTGAATTGCCTGGTAAATACTGGGGCATGGTAGTCTGGCTGATTTAAATGGCTAGTTCACATCTGAACCAGAGCAGATTCACTACCAAATTGGCGGTCAGGAGCAGGGATTTAGCGGCAGAATGTCATGGTTGAAGACCCATGGGAATGATGCCAGGAATGACATGATGGAGATGATTTCGGAACCACTTTCTGGTTGCCATCCGCAGGGGAGTCTGAGGAAAGAGAAGCTGGAGGCTTCATTTTAGGGCTTGGAAGAGTACCTTTGCCCTCCTGAACCATAAAGATTCCTAATTTTTTTTTTTATAAATTGCTATCCGTCCATCTTTCTCCTGGGGTGGTGGGATTGTCTGATGAGGAAAGATTAGTGAGGCTGAGTCTGTATTCTGTTGAGTTTCAAAAAATGAAGGGTGACCTCATTGAAACTTTAAAATTCCTGTAGGGTGTGAGAGGGTTGATGTAGATAAGATGTTTGCCCTGGCTGTTGACGTAAGGGGACATAATCTTAGGATAAGGGATAGGTCATTTAAAACTGAGATGACGAGGAATTTCTTCACTCAGAGGGTGGTGAATCTTTGGAATTTTCTACCCTGGAAGGCTGTGGAAACTCAATCATTGAGTGTTTCAAAAATCAGAAATCAGTAGATTTCTGGTGACCAGTGACATCAAAAGACATGGGAATAGCATAGGCACTTTTTGGTTGAAAATGGTGTTGAGGTAAGTGATCAGCCATGATCTGTTGAATGGCAGGTCAGATTTAATGGGCTGAATAGCCTACTTCTATTCCTATGACAAGGCTGGCCTGACAGAGAAGCCATCAGTGCTCACCTGCTGAGGCCGCCAGCTAAAGTACAGTTGACCATAATCCAGACCATGGCCAGTGCACCTAACCGGACTGTAGGAGGAAACCAGAGCATCCAAAGGAAATCCATGTAGACACGGAGTGGATGTGCAGACTCCATTCAAACAGTGACCCAAGTCGGGAATCAGACCTGGGTCCCTGGCGCTGTGAGACAGCAATGCTAACTAGCGTGCCACTGTTCCGCTCCTAAGTCAGTGCACTCGTGGAGCTTCTTGTGAGTTTGCTTCTCAAATTCTTTCTGAAAGTCCAGGTTTTTTTAAAAGAAATTCATGGGATGTGGGCATCACTAGTTGGGCCCATCTCAAATTTCCCTTGAAGTGAGTGGCTTTCTAGGCTATTTCAGAGGGCATTTAAGAATAACAAAGAACAACGAACAACACAGCACGGGAAACAGGCCCTTCGGCCCAACGAGCCCACGCTGCCATTTCAACATTGTGAGTCCCCTCTCCACCCATGACCCTTGTCTATGCTTATGGCATTCCACATTGGAAACCAGATTGAGGGGAGACTAATTTAGGGACAATTTGTTACACCAAGCAGCCTAAGAGCACATCTTTGGGGTCTCCCATATCCCTCCATCTCCATCCCGCTCATGTGCCTATCTAAGTAACTCTTAAACAACTCCAGTGTGCCTGCCTCCACCACCTTCCTTGGCAGAGCATTCCATACCCCCACAACTGTCTGTATGAAAAACCTCCCTCTAACATCCGAATTATACCTCGCCCCCCTCACCCTAAGCCCGTGGCCCCTCGTAATGTGTATTTCCAATCTAAGAAAAAGCTTACCACTGTTTATCTATACCCTTCATGATCTTATATACCTCTATTAGACCTCCCCTCAGTCTCCATCTTTCTAGGGAAAACAGCCTCAATTTGCCCAATCTTTCCTCATAACCCAGTCCTTCCATACCAGGCAGCAGCCTGGTAAACCTCCTCTGCACTCTCTCCAGGGTCTCCACGTCTTTCCGGTAGTAAGGCGACCAGAACTGGACGCAGTACTCCAAATGTGGCCTAACCAATGTTCTATACAACTGCAACATTAGACTCCAACTCTTGTACTCTATAAAGGCTAACATACCATAAGCTTTCTTCACAACCTTCTCCACCTCTGCTGCCACCTTCAAAGACTTGTGCAGTTGCACCCCCAGGTCCCTCTGCGTTTCTATACTCTTAATAGGTCTACCCTTTATCATACAACTCCCCGCTACATTATTTCCTCCAAGATGCATCACCTCACATTTATCAGCATTAAATTCCATCTGCCATTTATCTGCCCAATATACCAGCCTATCTATATCCTGTTGTATTGCCTGACACTGCTCCTCAGTGTCTGCCCGTCCGGCCATCTTAGTGTCATCTGCAAACTTGCTGGTCACACCATGTACTCCCTCTTCCAAGTCATTTATGTATATTACAAATAGAAGAGGTCCTAGTACTGAGCCTTGAGGCACACCACTAGTGACAGACCTCCAGCTAGAAAAACACCCTTCCACTACTACTCTCTGTCTCCTATTACCAAGCCAGTTATCAATCCACCTAGATACCTGTCCTTGTATTCCATGAGCCTTAACCTTTTCAACCAACCTACCACGAGGGACTTTGTCAAACGCCTTACTGAAATCCATATAGACAACATCAACGGCTCGTCCTTCGTCGACCATTTGTCACCTCCTCAAAAAATTCCACCAGATTCGTAAGGCAAGACTTCTCCTTAACAAAGCCATGCTGCGTATCCCTAATCAGATCGCAATGCTGTAAATGCGCAGACGTCCTATCCTTAAGAATCCTCTCCAACAACTTCCCTACCACTGACGTCAAACTCACTGGCCTATAATTACCAGGGTTATCCCTACTACCCTTTTTAAACAATGGTACCACGTTCACTATCCTCCAGTCCTTTGGGAACTCACCTGTGTCCAAAGAAGAGACAAAGATTTGTGTCAGAGGCCCAGCAATTTCATCTCTCGCCTCCCTAAGCAGACTAGGATAAATGCCATCAGGCCCCGGAGATTTATCAGTTTTAATGCTACCTAAAAGCCCTAACTCATACTCCCTCATAATGGATAGTTCCTTCAACTGGTCTACAGCTCCCTCCAAGACAGTACCGGACATCAAGCCCCTCACCTTCGTGAATACCAACGCAAAGTATTCATTCAGGATCTCCCCCATTCCCTCGGACTCTAAGCACAGTTCCCCTCCTCTGTCCCTGAGAGGACTGATTTTTCCTCGAACCACCCTTTTGTTCCTGACATAGGAGTAAAATGCCTTTGGATTTACCTTAATCCTGTCTGTCAAAGCCATTTCATGCCACATTGCTGCAGACCTGGAGCCACATGTAGGCTAGAATAGGTAAGGATGGCAAATTTCCTTCCCTAAAGAACATTAATGAGTCAGATGGATTTTTACGGCATCAACAATGGTTTCTGCATCATGATTAGCCTTTTAATTCAAGATTTGTTATGGAATTCAAGTTTCACCATCTGCCATGGTGAGATTCAAGAGCATTATCTGAGTCTCTGGATTACTAGTCCAGTGCATTATCTCAACTCATCACTGTAAGTGATGTGTACTGCATTTCCCTGATTCACTAACTAAGTAACTTCTTTAAAATATTTTATTAAGTTATTAATCACAACTTATTTTCTCAGCAATCATGTTGAATGTCTCTAATGATGTCTCACTATCACCCCTGACACCTCAAAGCCTATCCACTATCTACAAGGCACAAGTCAGGAATATCTCCTTTCCTGAATGAGTGCAGCTCCAACAACACTGAAGAAGCTTGACAATCCAGGACAAAGCAACCCACTTGATTTGCACTCCATCCACCACCTTCAATATTAATCCCCTCAACAATGAATTAAGTTGGTAGAAGTGTGTTCCATCTATACAATGCACTGCAACGACGCTCCTTTAACAGCATCTTCTAAACCTGTGACCACTACCATTTAGAAGGGCAAGCGCAGCAGATACATGGGAACACAACCACTTCCAAGCTCCCCTCCAAGCCACATGCCACCCTATGTTGTAACAATATTGCTGTTTCTTCACTGTCGCTCTGTCAAATTCCTGGAAATCCTTGCCTAACAGCACTGGATGTACCTACATGGACTGCAGAGGTTCAAGAAGGCAGCTCACCACCTCCTTCTCAAGGACAATTATGGACAGGCAAGATGCTGCTTCAGCCATAGACACCAGCATCCCATGAATGAATAAAAAGATATCTAAATAGCTGTTTCTTGCAATACTTTTGACCTCTTGCCAATTATTGAAGGCAGACCAATAGTTAATTGGCTCTGCCTTATCAACCTTTTGAAAAATTGGGCACAGATTAGCATCCTTTCAATTTGACGAAATAGCCCTAGATTCGTGTGAGCTATTAAAGATAGAAGGGGCTCACTTATCAAACTTGATTAAGGACTCTAGTTCCTTATTGTGTCAAACATGGTATCTCGATGCTTTTCGTTATTAATAATCTTATCGATGACATCGCAAGTTATTGCTATTAATTGAACATCTTTCAGAATAACACTGATGTGGAGAACTCAATTAATTTCTCTGCCATTTCCTGAAAGTCCTTTCTAATCTGTGCTAGAAAATTGCTTGACCAATATTCGTAGTTCAAATGGAACAAGAGATGTAGTCCTAGTCATGCCCATGTGGCTAATTAATTGCTGTAAAGGTAATAAAATGCAACAGGCATTGAATTGTAGAGCAAAATATCCTACATATGACCTCTGTACATCTTCAGACCAAAAAATATCATTACTTTCATTGGAATCAGCACGGTTATCCATTATTTCACTTGTCAGAAATTGGTTTAAAATGATGTCAGAGTTTTGCCATTTTTCCTTGCAACATATTTGGAATATCTGTTCTCAACTGTACAGCAGTCAGCAAGTAAAATTAGACCCTAATTATTTCAAAATTTTAAGGAGAATCAAAGGCAGATTCATGGGTAATTTATGCTTCTCTTCTGCTGCAATGCACAACGTTGCAGCCTGTGTCCGGCAGTGCCATTTGATAATAACCTTTGTGTTTTGAAAAAAAACTACTGTTCAATTTACTTAGTACATAAAAATATGTTGATTAAAAAGTATCGAGATATATTGTAAAGGTATAAATATTCACAATTACAAATAGGAAAATGAATAACGTTCTCACGCAACAACTTCTGCTGTATTGCATCATCTAGAATGTAATATAATATTGCCAAACTACACATTAGTTGAATCAGTCTGTTGAAGTCAGGTGCCGTTGTTGGCTTTCTTTGCATTAACTTATAGCTAATTTAGTATCATTAGTTTTAGTTAGAACTCTATTTTAAAATTATCACAAATTTCAGTGAATTTGCACTATGTATGCAGTCCTACATTACTATCTCCTGCCTTTAATAAAAATACTTATTTTTCAAATTAAATGCAAAAACATGGAAGCTGTGTATATAGATAATCTACAATATTGCCCTTCAAGGCATACAAATCTCTAATATGTTTTGTTACTGCTAAGAGTATAAATCGGTGTTTGAACTTCCTAGAGGAATTGGGGTTAAAAAAAATACAAAGGGTATGTAACAAAAAGTGGATGAGAAATGAGTTTTAGTTTTGAAAAAGCAGGAAACTGCAAAAGAATCTTTTGGCTATATTTTGCATATTGGGCTCATTTGCTGCCATGCTAAAATGCCGTACTCCTTTGGAATAGCATTGTAAGTATCAACCTTGTCTATATTCCTAAAGTAACTATTACATTTGTTAAAAAAAAATGGCTAGAGTGTGCAGTTGGTCAGAAAAAGTTCATTTGGGGAAACGTTGCTCAAGAAGAATATAGCATTTCAAGTTGAGTAAGTACATATTGAACAGATCTTAATTTGTTTCAGAAAAAACCAGGAAGAGAATAAGTTTGAGACAAGTTGCTGAGGATAAAAGATAATCTTTACCTGAATGAAAGGATTTGCAACATAAGTTTTTCTTGTTTGAAAAACAACTACATGATGGGTCAAATGGCCTCCTCCTGCACCATAGTGATTCTTATGTATTCTCACTGCGTCACTCCTGTTTTTGAAATATTTTGGTTGAGTAATTTCATCGGGCTAACTGGGTAGAAAGAGACACTTTTCTCTTGCAGGAGTTACTCTTAAATAAAAAGGATACTGAAAAGATGTTAACACATGGAACTTAAATGTGGTTGATTAAAACATTCATTACTAAAACAGTTTATTTTAATCCACAGAGAGATGGCTCTTACACGAATGATGACGAGTCAGTGGACATAGAAAATGAGGGTGCAAGTGGGAACAGATTTGAAGAATATGAATGGTGTGGGCAGAAGAGAATACGAGCTACAACCTTATTAGAAGGTGGCTTTCGAGGTATGCAATATTAGCAAGCTTTGTACCTGCCTAGTGTTAATTTTTAATCTTATTCTTGCAGAAGCAATTTTCCCCACATCTTTAAAATCAAATCCTTGGTATGAATTATTTGTCAATTTGTACATTGTGGAGGGGCAGGGTGAAGATATGGTGGTGGTGAAGAATGAAAGAAACGCGTTCTGGTGTGGATTGGCATGTGTAATTGTGATATTGGCGTCACCACAGAGACACGGCTGGAGAGGAAGACTGGCAATTCAATGTTTGGGAGTAGAGGATCTTCAGGCAAGATAGGGAAGGATGTAAAAGAGGAGGCGGTGTTGCGTTATTAATTGAGGAGTCAGTTACTGCCATGAAAAGGGACAATATCTTGGAAGGACCTTCAAATGAGGTTTTGTGAGTAGAATTTAGGAATAAAAAGGGGACAGTCAAATTTCTGGGTATGTAATGTAGGTCCCCAAACAGTTACCGGGCAATTGAGAAGCAGATATGTAGACAGTTCTCTGAAGTGTGAAAGAATAATAGGGTAATTATTATTAGGGGATTTCGACTTTCCCAATATTAATTGAGATAGTCATAGTGAAAAGTTTGGAGGGGGGCGGATTTCTTGAAATGTATTTAGGAGAGTTTTTTATGTCAATATGGTAGAAGGTCCAACAAGGGACAGTGCTGGATCTAATTCTGGGGAACAAAGCCAGACAGGCATTCAATGTAGCAGTGGAAGAGTCATTTTAGTGATCGTGGCCTCAACATAGTACAATTTAAGTTTATTATGAAAGAAGAGTAAGATGGTCTGCGAACAATGGGTTTGGATTTGGGGAAGGCAGTTTTTTTTTTACAATAAAGCAGAATATGGTCAAAGTAGACTGGGATCAGCTGCTTCTGGGAAGATCTACAGAGTTGTGAGGGAGGGAGGGAGAGTGGTGGGTGGGGTTGTGGCAGTGACTTCAAAAAGGAAAGGGGGAAGAACAGGCCCTACATGATTCCTTTAGGATGAAGCATCAGAACTCGATAAAAATGTAAAGAGAAGTGTTTAGCAGGTGAATAGGGCACTAATCAGTGGACGCCGTAGTGGAAATGCAGGGGAGAACTTGAGAAAACAATTAAAGTAAAGAGGAAGCATGAAAATCCACAGCTGGGCAGGATTAGGGAGAATCCCAAGATATTCTATAAGTATGTTAAGAACAAAGAACAAAAACAGCCCGGAAAACAGGCCCTTTGGCCCAACGAGCCTATGCCGCCATCTTAACACCACCAGTCCCCCCTCCACCCATGACCCTTATCTAATGTTTTATGGCCATCCACATTGAGGGAAACTAATTTAGGGACAATTTATTACTGCCAATGCGCCTAATAGCACATCTTTGGGGTGTGGGAGGAAACCGGAGCACCGGGAGAATGCGCAAACTCCCACAGACACCGGCCCAAATCCATGTGTCTGCACAGCAATCAGTGATAGTCACTGATCTGTCGTCTTGCCCAGTATCTGGTCCAGTTTAAGCACACACTAACGACTTGAAGCACTAGGCCAATCTCGAACAACCTAGAGCAGCCCAAGTACGACCCATCGCGTGTATGCCCCTCGTTGGACACAAGGCGGACCGACTTAAAACCTGTGAATGAAAAAGAGGAAAAAAAACATTATTATTGTACCATATCCATTTACCTTACCAGGGACACCCCAATGATTATTTAAACAATCTCCTATATCTACCCATCTCCAACCCACTCATGTGCCTGTCTAAGTTACTCTTAAACAACTCTAGCGTGTTTGCCTCCACCACCTTACTTGGCAGAGCATTCCATACCCCCACTACCCTTTGTGTGAAAAACCTCCCTCTAATATCTGTGTTATACCCCTCCCCCCTCACCTTAAGTCCATGGCCCCTTGTCCTGTGTGTCTCTAACATAGGAAATAGCTTACATCTGTTTATCTATACCCTTCATAATCTTATATACCTCTATTAGATCCCCCCTCAGTCGCCGTCTTTCAAGGGAAAAGAGCCCCAATTTATTCAATCTCTCCTCATATCCCAGTCCTTCCATACCAGGCAACATCCTGGTAAACCTCCTCTGCACTCTCTCCAGAGTCTCCACGTCCTTCCGGTAGTAAGGCGACCAGAACTGGATGCGGCATAACCAACATTCTGTACAACTGCAACATTAGTCTCCAGCTCTTATATTCTATACCCCTTCCTATGAAGGCTAACACACCATAGGCTTTCTTCACCACACTCTCCACTTGCACTGCCACCTTCAAAGACTTGTGCACTTGCACCCCCAGGTCTCGCTGCGATTCTGTACTCCTACAGGGCTTACCCTTTATCATACAACTCCCCCCTACGTTATTCCGGCCAAAATGCATCACCTTACATTTATCCGGATTAACTCCATTTGCCATGTATCTGCCCAATATACTAGCCTATCAATATCCCGTTGTATTGCCAGACACTGCTCCTCACTGCCCGCCAATCCAGCCATCTTGGTGTCATCAGCAAATTTGCTGATCACACCACCTACTCCCTCTTCCAAATCATTTATATACACTACAAAGAGAAGAGGTCCCAGTACCGAGCCCTGCAGCACACCACTAGTGACAGACCTCCAGCTAGAAAAGGACCCCTCCACTACTACTCTCTGACTCCTCTTTGCAAGCCAGTTCTCTACCCATCTAGATACCTGACCACGTATCCCATGAGCTTTAATCTTCTCTACCAACCTACCATGAGGGACTTTGTGAAATGCCTTACTGAAATCCATGTAGACGACATCAACGGCTCGTCCTTCGTCAACCGTTTTTGTCACCTCTTCAAAAAATTCTACCAGATTCGTAAGGCAAGACTTCCCCTTTACAAAGCCATGCTGCGTATCCTTAATCAGATTGCAACGCTCTAAGTGCTCATACATCCTATCCCTAAGAATCCTCTCCATCAACTTGCCTACCACTGACATTAAACTCACCGGCCTATAGTTACCCGGGTTATCCCTCCTACCCTTTTTAAACAACGGTAAGGGGAAGAGGGTAACCAGAGTTAAGAGTAGGGCTCACTTGGGACCAAGGGGGCAATCTGTGCATGGAGCCAGAGGATATTGTTAGGGTGTTAAACAAGTACTTAACATCTGTTTTCACATGGGAGAAGGGGGATGTAGGTACAGAATTCAGGGGGAGGGGCTTTGAGGTTCTTTAACAGTTTGACATAGTGAGTGAGGAGGTATTGGAAGTTTTGGCGTGCTTGAAAGTGGACAAGTTCCCAGGTCTGGGTGAGTTATATCCCAGTCTGCTGTGGGTGCCAAGAGAAGAAATTACAGGGGCCTTGACCTAAATTTTTAATTCCTCTGTGGCCACAGTGGAGGTGCCAGAGGATTGGAGGACAGTTAATGTGGCTCCTCTTTTCAAGAAGGGTGGTAGAGATAAACCAAAGAAATACAGACCAGTGAATCTCACATTAGTGGTAGGGAAACTATTAGAAAAAATTCTGAAGGGGATAATTAATCTCCACTTGGAAAGACAAGGTTTGTCAGGGATAGTCAGTGTGGCTTTATCAGAGGGAGGTCTCGCCAAACAAATTTGAATTTTTCAAGGAGGTGACTAGGTCTATAGGTGAGAGTCGTGCAGTTGATGTTTTTATGGATTTCAGCAAATCCTTTAACAAAGTCCTACATGGGAGACTGATAAAAAAAAGGTGTAAGTGCATTGGATCTAGGGTAAATTGGCATGATCAATCCAAAACTGGCTTAGTGGTCAGAGAGAGGATGTTGGTAGAAGGATTTTGTGCAACTGAAGGTTGGTGTCCAGTGGTGTACTGCTGAGATTAGTGCTGGTGGGGGTGATTCTAAGTGTTTTAGCATCTCTACAGTGCAGAAGGGAACCATTGGACCCATTGAGTCTGCATCGACACTCCAACAGAGCACCTTACCCAGGCCCTATCCTGATAACCCCAAAATTTACCTCATTAATTCCTCTAACCTATCCACCATGGAACACTAATACTAAGGGACAATATACCATGGCCAACTAATCAGCACATCTTTGGGGTTGGTCAAATGGGCGATCAGTGGCAGATGGAGTTTATTGCTGAAAAGTGTGAGCTGATGCACTTTGGAGGAGTAACAAGAAAAGGGAGTACTCAATGAATGGCAAGGCACTAGGAGACTCAGAGGAACAAAGGGATTTGGAAGTGCTTGTCTGCAGATCCATGAAGGCAGCAAGGCACATAAATAGGGTAGTTAAGAAGGCATATGGGACACTTGTCTTTAGTAGTCATGGCATAGGTTATAAGAGCAAGGAGGTTATGTTCAAGTTGTTCAAAATTTTGGTTAGAGCACAGCTGGAGTACTGGGTGTAGCGCTGATCGTCTCACTATATGAAGGATGTCATTGCATTGGAGAGGGCGCAGAGAAAATTCACCAGGATGTTGCCTGGGTTGGAGCATTTGAGCTATGAAGTGAGACTGAATATGCTTGGGTTGTTTTCTTTAGAGCAGAGAAGGTTGAGGGAAGGACTTGATTGAGGCATACAAGAGGCACAAGGAGGGGTGGATAGGAAGCAGCTGGTCCCCTTAGCTGAAGGGTCAATTAAGAGGGGCATACTTTAAGAAGAGGGGCATACTTTAAGGTGAGGGGCAAGAGGTTCGGGGGGATTTGAGGGAAATTATTTTCACCCAGAAGGTGGTGGGAGTCTCGGACTGCCTGACTGGGAGCAGCAGAATCATTATCAACAGCTGTGATCCAAAAAGGAGGCTAGATTTGAATTAGGCGATGAATCCTGAGGCCTGTAGAGTGCCGAATAGCAAGGTGAGTAAAAACTAAACATACTGGAGAAACTCCAAGTCTGGCAGTATTTGTGGAGAGAGAAACAGAGTTAACATTTTGGAACTGAAAAGAAGGTAGAAATGTGAAGGGTTTTATGCTATTGGAAAGGGAGGTGGGGCAGATGGAACAAAATAGAAGGTCAGGTTAGAAGGCGAGGGGATTTAAATAACCAAGGTGTCTTGGAACACAAGACAAAAGAAGGGGAAATGATAGAATTAAAATCTAAAGCTTTGGTCCAGAATAGGAGGTAATAGCAGAATAAAGGAACTCTTCAAGGCTCCTCAGACAGCACCTTCCAAACATAAGAATGTAAGAAATAAGAGCAGGAGTAGGCCAGCTAGCATCTTGAGCCTGCTCCGCCATTCAATAAGATCATGGTTGATCTGATAGTGGTTCAGTTCCACTTACCCGCCTGCTCCCCATAACCCTTAATTCCGTTATTGGTCAGAAGTCTATCAACCTGTGACTTAAACACATTTAACGAGGTAGTCTCCACTGCTTCAATGGGCAGAGAATTCCAAAGATTCACTACCCTCTGGGAGAAGAAGTTCCTCCTCAACTCTGTTCTAAATTGACTCCCTTTATTTTGAGGCTGTGCCCCCTAGTTCTCGTTTCCTTTCTAAGTGGAAATAATCTCTCTGCTTCTACCCTGTCTAGCCCCTTCATTATCTTATATGTCTCTATAAGATCTCCCCTCAGCCTTCTAAACTCCAACGAGTACAGGCCCAATCTACTCAATCTCTCCTCATAAGCTAACCCCCTCATCTCCGGAATCAACCTGGTGAATCTTCTCTGCACTCCCTCCAAAGCCAGTATATCCTTTCGCAAATAAGGGGACCAAAATTGCATGCAGTACTTTAGTTGCGGCCTCACCAGTACCTTGTACAATTGCAGCAAGACCTCCCTGCTTTTATACTCCATCCCCCTCACGATAAAGGCCAACATTCCATTTGCCTTCTTGATCATCTGCTGCATCTGCAAACTGTGTTTTTGTGATTCATGCACAAGGACCCCCAGGTCCCTCTGCACAGTAGCATGTTGTAATTTTTCGCCGTGCAAATAATAGTCCATTTTACTATTATTCCTTCCAAAGTGCCAACATTATACTCCATTTGCCAGATCCTCGCCCACTCACTTAGCCTATCCAAATCTCTGCAGACTTTTCGCGTCCTCCACGCAATTTACCTTCCCACTCATTTCTGTGTCATCTGCAAACTTTGTTACCCTACATTCGGTCCCCTCCTCCAGATCGTCTATGACCACTACCATTTAGAAGGGCCAAGACAGTAGATACCTGGGAACACCATGACCTGGAAGTTCTATTCCAAACCACTTATCATCCAGTCTTGTAAGTATATCGCCGTTGCTTCACTGTCGCTGGGTCAAAATTGCTCTCTAACAGCACTGTGGGTGTACCTGCACCACAGGGACTGCAGGAGTTCAAGAATGCAGCTCACCACCACCTTCTCAAGGGTAATTAAGGATGGACAGTGGCACAATGGTTAGCGCTGCTGCCTCAAAGCGCCATGGACTCAGGTTCAATTTTTTCAGCCTTGGGTGACTGTGGAGTTTGAACATTCTCCCCATATCAGTGTGGGATTCCTCCAGGTGCTCCAGTTTCTCGCCACAGTCCAAAGATGTCTAGGTTAGGAGATTAGTGGGGTAAATATGTGAGGTTACCAGGATAGGCCTTGGGTAAGATGCTCTGTCGGAGAGTCGTGTAGTCTGGATGCGCTAAATGGCCTTCTGCACTGTAGGGATTCTATGACAATGAATGTTGGCCTAACCAATGATGTGCATATCCCGGAAAATCAAATTTAACAGAATAAGGGGGGCGGGGGGGGCGGTGGTGGCACTGTTTAAAAGCAAATTAGTAGAATGTGTTAAAAGCAGGGAAAGGGTCAGCACTGTCTGAAAGTAAAAGCATGAGAACAAGATAAGGCTGGCCTTTGGGTCAAAAAATAAAATCAAAATGGAGGACAAAGTTCATGGCTTGAATTTGTTAACTCAGTGTTAAGTCCAGAAAGCCTAATCAGAACGTGAGGTGCTCTGATTTGAGCTTAAGTTGAGCTTTATTGGATGTGTAGGAAGCCAAGAGCAAACAGGCATTCATTTTTATTTCATTTCAGAGTTCTACTATCTGTAGTATTACATTTTGACACATTCTATTGCTGTGCTAGTTTGTTATTAGAAAGTACCCCCCCCACCCAAAAGAGAGGTTCACAATGTGTCCTTTCCATCTGTCTCAAGCACAGGACCAGTTAACTCATGAGTATTTATACCCTGGTGCTGTGCCCACTAGAGGTAAAAGATCAGTTCTGTGAGGAGTTTTACACTCTATAAGCAGAATCCCCAAGTCAGAAAATCTTTACCTACTGGGAGATTTAAATGCAAGAACGGACATGGCCCTTCTGCCTTGGACATCATGGCCTGGGAAAGATGAACGAGAATGGACAGAGAGTACTTGAGCTTTTTTGCTATCACAACTTTGTGTAAATGGCACCTTCTTTCGAAACAAATCATGCTAATGGTATTTGCTGCTCACGTGGTTAGGGGAAGTGGAGACAGTGCTTGACTCCAAAAGGAAATTGGATGGACGCTTGAGGGAAATAAACTTTCACGACTACAGCGATAGAATGGGGGAATGGGACTGACTAGATTGCACTACAAAGAGCCAGAATGGACTTAATGGGCTGAATGGCCTCTTTTAGAATCATTATGATTTGATGATGAGGGGTGAGCAAAAACAAAATGCTCAACTGGCCAAGAAGAGGGCCCAGAGAAAAGAAATACCAACAAACCAAGATCACTAAGTAGAGTGAAGAACTAAAATGACAAGTGACCAAAAGTTAAGAGCCAAGCTTGCAGAGTGAATGGACTTATTCACAAAACGGTCACCCAAACTGCAATTGATCTTTCCAGTCTAGAGAAGTGTGTGGTGAGCAGTGAATACAGTATGCTATGTTGAAAGAAGTACACTTAAATGGTTGTTTCAGCTGGAAAGATTTTGGGGGTCTTGGATGATGGAAAGGGAGGAGGTATCTGCTGTGCTTGCAGGAGAAGGTGTTTGGGAAGGGTAAGGATTGTTTTGGGTGATTGAGGTGTGAACTAGGATGTCAGAAAACGAACAGTCCCTTTGGAATACTAGAAGGGGAGGGAAGGATGCATTGGGAGGACAACCGTTTCATGAGGCTGGGGAACTGTTTCATGATGGCAATAGCAGAAGGGTAGGAAATGGTCTAGATCAATTATGTGACAGAGGAATCCTTGGTTGAAGAAAAAGGAAGTCCTTTTGAAAGTTTTGGAATAGAAAGTGGCATTGTCAGAACAGCTGTGACGGAGATACTGGCAGAATGTAATAGAATCCCTTCTGGAGCAGGAAGTGTAATCACGGTAGCTGTGTGAGTCAGTGAACCTATGGTGGCATGTAATTATGTCCCTACATTTAAGAAATATATTGCTTGTTTGTATTGTGCATTTATATTTTTCCTTAAGGTAAATTGGACTTACAAAAACACTTATAAATATCTTGTGTAGATACTGCAAAACTGGGAGGTTTTAGCCTGTAGAAATCTGTGAAAGACTAAAAATCTGGTGGTAAATTCCCTTTAAGGAAACCTGTCAAATCTGAGCCATTTGCTCATTGCTAATATTTGACCTTTACTTGACCAGTCCTAGGGAATGTAATTTTAGCAAGGCTTTGCTTCTAGCTCACAGAGGGCAGAAGAGCTGAGAAATGAGAGCTTGTCAAACAAAATTCCCCGTTATCTCCCTTGTTTTACCTAAATGAGGTAGGGCAAGGAGCACAGTGTCTCATTTCAGAACTTATAAAATATTGAAAAAGCTATGTCTAGTGGGAGCAGCCGGGGGGATTGCAGGTACAAGGGCTGTGATCAATTTGTACCGTTTTTCTAATGAAAGCTTCAGAGTTTGTGTCAGCTGTGCTTCACAGCTGGGTCTGTCATGTCAGTTGAAGAACATGTCTGTTTTTCGAACTAGCTTGAAAGGGAGAGAATATTCATTTAACAAAATTTTCAAGGAACTACTTCATGGTGTTCCGTGTTGTTAAAACATATTGGTCTCTTTTGAGCAGTGTAATAAATGTGAAACTAGAATATTTTAATTCTTTTGAATATATTGACTTTGTTTTGGAATCTGTTTGAGGAGCTACAAAAATCAAGCACTGTTGCAAGAAAGGGTTATGTAGCCTTATATGGTTGGTTCCGTTGTTGTCTCTGTCTGCTACGTTTGGCATTTTACATTTGTGACTGCAGTTCACTTTAGTGTGAGCTGTCCCTTTGAGGAGTGACAGAAGTGAGGGAGTTTTACAGAAAATGGGCAGAATTCTCCAATCTTGTCCACGCCTGCCCCACTGTGAGTGAAAACAAGAGAATTTTGGCATTTCAGCCACAACTCCATTCACTTTTAGCGGCACTAGAGAATCCCAGCTGCAAGCAAGGGTGGAGGTTTTTGGCAAACATTTGTCAGGATTTTGGTCACAACTCAGCATGCTTTTTACGTTTGACTGCATAGTTCCAACGGCAACAGCCCTGTGTTGCTTTGTGTAGTTCATTCTGTTTCAAGTAGTGAGCAAAATCTTTCAGTTTGTGATTGGAAGAAAAATGCTTTTGAGCTGGCTCTTCCGAATTTTAAT
Source organism: Carcharhinus amblyrhynchos (assembly GCF_965287045.1). NCBI lineage: Eukaryota > Metazoa > Chordata > Chondrichthyes > Carcharhiniformes > Carcharhinidae > Carcharhinus > Carcharhinus amblyrhynchos. Next base: position 31,356,009 of record NC_137332.1, on the reverse strand, counting down.
TTAGTTTGGAACTGAATTCACAGACTTCTTTTCTCTTCATTTTTATTTAAGGCATTAACTGCCTTCTAGAGACCTAGTTCCACCAGCTGCTGTTAAAATTCTTCAGCAAAGTGGTCATTCTTCAGATGAGAAGCTGAACAGATTTTGACTAAAAGCAGCATGGGAGGAAGTAAGCGAGATGGTGTGATGTAGCATGTTTTTCAGTTACAAACTGGTTCTTTTCCGCTCCATCATTTCCTTTTTGAATATTTTAATAAAAATGTAGTTTTGAGACCATCAAGATGCTTGATAAATGTCAATGCCTTATGACAGAAGTGAAATCTCAAATTTTTGCCCTCATTTACAAAGACTTGTCAAAAAAGCTGTTTTTATTTGGTGTATCATGCACTTCAGAAAAAATAAATAAATCTATTAACCTAAAAATCGAATTGGTTCAGCCTAAACCTGGACTATCATCTTTAAATGATTCACTGCAGTTTAAGGAAAGTGACTTTGAACAGTAACTAACTGAGCTGTTCACAGATATCAGACTATTGACATGCTGCAGATGAAACTGTAGTAACTGTGGAATGAGCAAGGAGATAAGAAAGTAATGATGGCATCAGAAAATGTTTGAAACTGTGCTTTCATACCTGCTTTGTAATGTGACTTCAAAGCTGAGGGGAGGGGGTGGTTGTTCTGCCTGAGCAAGTCCCCACTCGCTGGAAACCAGTGACTGAGGAAATCTTCGGTTGTTATTTCGGCCTGAGCAGATGGGACTAAGTAGATTAGGTAGCGATAGGTCAGAGGCGGCCAGTTGTTCCCTTCTGTTCAGTTCCATTTAGGGATTTCGGGTCGATTGGCATCATGTGTCATTCCTCTAGTGATATCGCTCAGGTATTGATCCAGTCTAGACAAGAGCTGGAGGCATCGCAGGGAACGCGTGCTGCACCATGCATAATGTGATTGAAAGGCAGTTAAAATGGCACTGACCTTTTCAGGGAGGATTAGATTGCCTGCCAAGTCTGTTTAAAGCAAGTGATAACGCGAGGTAAGGAAAACTGTCCGGACAACTTCAGAGAGAGAGAGAGAGAGAGGTTGGGCAAGAATGTTGTACAGACCTCTGCTGGGCTTTTTGAAATAGCGCTACTCTGTTGTGCAGATTTGAAGATGATTGAAGTTTCTAAAGAAATTGCTTCACATTTCAGATGTTCAGAATAAAATGGAAAAACTTGCTGAAGCCCCACAAAATAGAGCAGTGACTTAGAGTTTACAAGCTGAATATTAACTCCTGAATACAGAATATCAATTATTTTAACTGTCTAGGTTTGAGGAGATCTACGTTTTATTAACATTTCAATTTTAAAATTGAAACATAGACTGAACATAATTTTAGCTTTGCTTCGTTTGGTTATTTCACTGTGTGTGGTTAATATTGAAAGTGTAGAATACATAAATAATGTCAAGTGGTTTCTGTGTGTTTTCTATGTAACACCATAATCTATTGGAATTGTTTAGAAGCCTCTGGTTGAAGGTCTTAGGATTTGAGTTTCCCAAGATGCAGGTTTGTTGGTGTGGAGGTATGATGGAGGGAGAGGGGGAGCTTTTGGTGTTGTAACCTTCATGGAAAGATTTCTTATCATTTTCATTTCTAATGAAATTGTAAATTAAAATACCTTTCTGATTTTTTTCAAATAGCATACGTGGAGAATTTCCATGATTCATTTACAATGTTGTAACAAATAACCGGCAGACTCAGTCTCCCATGTTGAGCCTGGATTGGTTCTTGCTTACACTGCTGGATGAGATAACCAGGCTGTGTAGATTGAGTGGGGCACACATGTATCATTGCAAAGTCCAGGTCCTTTTAAAGTAGGTATAAAGTTCTAAAATTCAAATCTTGACAGTGTCACGCCATCTTTTGTTGTTTGGATTTTGGTGGGTGATTTTGAAGCATGGAAGTCAGAATGAGCTAATGTGGAGCCAGTACTGAATTGTTCAGTGAAACATTGAGTGTACAAAGGGCAAGAGAAACTTGGAATCTTTTCAGATATACATTAGAGGCCCCAGATATCTGTGAAAGGGAAAGATAGAGAGACTAAAGGTAAAATACCCAATGTCATATATGAAACAAAATATTTGAAAAGTATGAGCGATGTTAGGAGATTATACTTCGACTTAATTTACTATAAACTATCATTTTTAATATGCTATTCTTTCTATTACATTGTGACTTTATGAGAACAGTTTAAATGGACTGTTTATATTAAATATTTACAGTAGAACAGTTTAGCTCACTCCATTTGGCAGAAGTCAAAAATTTTTAAGTTTATTTATTAGTGTCACAAGTAGGCTTACATTAATACTGCAATGAAGTTACTGTGAAAATCCTCTAGTCGCCGTACTCCGGCGCCTGTTTGGATGCACTGAGGGAGAATTTAGCATGGCCAAGGTACGTAACCAGCAAGTCTTTCGGATTGAGGGAAGAAACCAGAACACCCGAAGGAAACCCTGGCAGACATAGGGAAAACTCAAGCTGGGAATCAAACCCGGGTCTCTGGAACTGAGGGGCTGCAATGCTAACCACTGTGCCACCGTGGACTTATTCCAGGATACCATTTCCACTGCAGTCCTGAGAGAGTAATGCATGATCTTTGATGGGAATGGAGTTTTTTTTTAAATGCAACATGGATGTTTGACGTCCTAAGACTATTCAAAGAAAATCAAGCTTTTTTTTGGGTACACTAACTTTTTTCCCCTCATTGCTCTTTGTGGGAATCTTGTTCTGCAGTATTTTGCATTTATTCCCTTAACAGTCTGGGTAATCTCCTTGTGCATTAAGTGCTTTGAGTTGAAAGATGTGAAAAGATGCCTTATACATGCAAGGCTGTGAACTTGGAGGTTCAGCGAGTAAAACATTGAACTTTCAATTGCATCGGGTAGGAGCGTAGGAATAGGAATAGGCTGTTTTGCACCTGGAGCTTGTTCTGCCATTTAGTTGGATCGCAGCCAATCTTTATTGTAGCTCCATCTATCCCTTGGTTTCTTTAATACACTTGCCTGTAAGGCTTCTGTGTCTAACAAGTTTGGGTAATCTGAATCCAGTTCCATGAAGGGTGGGCTTATTTAATTCTGCTTTAATGTGTAATGTCACTGACAGGCTTAAGACCAATGTGGAAAATAGAAGGGTCAGCAAATAGGTAACTGGTTCTGAGCGGATTCTGATATTGGGGCCCCCTTACATCTTTGGGGCAGAGTGGATGATCATTTAGTCTGCTTCTGGGAAGTGCTCCATGGTGAATTACATGCTTAAGATCAAAAGAGTTCCAATCTGAAGTACAACGCCCCTTGCCTCATTGAACACAAAACTGTTAACCGCATGCCTCCAAACTCGGTATGACTGATACTCCTCAGTGGATAAAACGTAAATTGATTGATTGAAGCCTATATCTAGATCAACAACAAGAACTTAAATTTATCCACCGCCTTTAATGTAATAAGACATCCCAAGAGGCTTCACAGGAGCGTAATAAAAACGAAATACGACACTGAGCTACATGAGGAGGTATTAAATCAGATGATTAAAAGCTTGGTCAAAGAGCTAGATTTTTAAGTGGTAGTGTCTTAAGGGAGGAAAGCAAGGTAGCGAAGCAGAAAGGTTTAGAGAGGGTATTCCAGAGTTTGGAACTTACGAAACTTGTGCATGGCATTGAAATCGGAGGTGCACTAGAGGCCAGATTTAGAAGAGTGCAGGTGAATTGTGGAGCTAGACAGGGTTACAGAAATAGGGAGGGGTGAGACCATGGAGGGACTTGAAAACAAGGATGAGGATCTTAACATCATGGTGTTGCTTGACCAGGAACCAGTGAAGCTCAGTGAACATGGGTGTTTGGAGAAAGAAATCCAACCATACATCATCATGTTAAGGCCAGAATTTTAGACTCAGCCCCGTCGCCAGTAGGTTTTTAAACAGGAAGAATGAAATTGCAGGGATTGGATTCCCTCCAAATTCTCGGCCACTCTGATCTTGCAGCAATTATATGCAAGGCCTTGAACGGGAAGCCCATCCTTGCCCCAATTAGAGTTAGCAAGTGTGAGGTTATCCACTTTGGCAGAAATAATAGTAGGAGGGATTATTATTTAAAAGGCAAAAATCTGCAGCATGCTACGGTGCAGAGGGACCTGGGGGTCCTTGTGCACGAGTCGCAAAAACCCAGTCTGCAGGTGCAGCAGGTGATCAAGAAGGCGAATGGAATGTTCGCCTTTATAGCGAGGGGGATAGAATATAAAAGTAGGAAGGTCTTGCTGCAACTGTACAGGGTACTGGTGAGGCCACAGCTGGAGTACTGTCTGCAGTTTTGGTTGCCGTACTTGCGCAAGGATATATTGGCCTTGGAGGGAGTGCAGAGGAGGCTCACTAGGCTGATACCTCATTGAACACAAAACTGTTAAACGCAGTTTAACAGGGGGGGTTGGACTGTGAAGAGAGGCTAAATAGACTAGGTCTGTACTCGTTGGAGTTTAGAAGGATGAGGGGGGATCTTATAGAGACGTATAAGATAATGAAGGGGATGAATAGGGTAGAGGTAGAGAGATTCTTCCTGCTTAGAAAGGATAGCAGGACTAGAGGGCACAGCCTCAAGATTGGGGGGATTGCAGTTTAGATCAGAGTTGAGGAGGAACTTCTTCACTCAAAGGAGTCTCTGGAATTCTTTGCCTGTTGAAGTGGTGGAAGCTACCTCGCTAAATATATTTAAGTCACGGGTGGATAGGTTTTTGATGGACAAGGGAATTAAGGGTTATGGGGAGAAAGCAGGAAAGTGGAACTGATCCACTTCAGATCAGCCATGATCTTAGTGAATGGCGGGGCAGGCTTGAAGGGCTAGATGGCCTACTCCTGCTCCTATTTCTTATGTTCTTAATTGAGTAGCACAGCCTCAACTTTAAGGCTGGTGAATGTATCAAAGTTTTATGGAGGGAAATTTTTATATTTTATATTTTATATTTCTTATGTTCTTATGAAAGTTGAAAATAAGCAAGTTAGATCCCGGGCTGCAAGTTAGATCCCGGGCTGTAAGTTGGCAGCACACCTCCATCAGCAGCTCCCTTATGGTCTGGTGACTTTGAAACACCTCACTCTGGGCCTGTTCCCTGAGACTCTGATTGCCCCCTTCCTGTCCCACTAGGCCTTCCCTAACCCTTATACTTAACTGGGTCAACAGTTCCTAGGAACTGGTCTCAGGTAGCTCAGTGCGGTTCCTCTTCCGACCACTGCAGTGTAGTTACTGCAGGGGCTAGAGAGCTGCCACACAATTAGGTTGGCCGGCAGCTCTCCAAGGCTGGACTTACTCCAAATGAGGAGTGGAAGTTGCGCTAAGTTGTGCTGACTGCTAATCAACGCTTGTTGGAGCATAAATTTGCTGCAGGATAGCCAGAGTTAGCAAGGGCATGTTCCTGCCAACAATTCAGACTGTGCCATCCTAAAAATTCAGGCCTTAAGTCTAAGTTTAGTTATAGCACTTTAACATAAAAATTAATTTGTACAAATATACAGATACTTGATTGACAATTTTGCCTCCTTCCCTAAACATTACTTGAATAATACTTTATTTAGGCTTATTTCCATTTGTTATCATGGATTCCACATTTTAGTTGCACTAATTTTCACTGAGGGTGGTGAGTGACTGAAATTGGCTGCCATCGGTGGTGGTAGAGACGAACTCACTGGGGTTTTTTAAGAGACTTCTGGATGAGTACATGGGATTTAATGGGATTGAGAGTTATAGATAGGCCTGGTAGGTATGGATATGATCAGCGCAACTTGTGGGCCAAAGGGCCTGTTTTATGTTCTATGGAAACTACAGCTGATATTTTGCATGATTTTCCAGCATTGGTCCATTGTCTAGATGATCCTATCCTGGAGGTGCCCTCCCAAGATATGTTGGGGGAGCCCTCAGAGGTTCTCATGCACTGACTACATGGAACTGCCCTGGACTTTTGGACTTCGATAAGCAATTACCCGCTACATGTGGAACCCTCCAGAACTCTGAGTTGGATGGTTTTGAGTTATGTAGCAGAATAATAACAGGTGAATAATAAGTTCTGACTCTCCATTCACCTGAAGAAGAGGGAAACCCCTCGAAAGCTAGTGAATTTACTATCAAATAAATCGGTTGGACTAAAACCTGGTGTTGTCAGACTTTTTACTGTGTTTACCCCAGTCCAACACTGGCATATCCACAGCAGAATAATAAAGCAGAAAAAGTTAGAAGGATCTATAACTGGTTTTAACTCCTGGGTAATTATACTACTGAAGACCAACTCCTCACTGGAACCTCCAACTCCTGCCCCGACTACTAATCCTCTCTGCCAACTACCTCCTGATCCCTGACAATCCCTCCCAGCCAACTGCACTCTTGATCCCTTGACTGCCCCTGACCCACCTTATCCCCTTACCCACTTGCCTGCCACCCTATCCCCTTGCCCACTTAACTTACACACTTAACATGTCTTCATAGCTTGTTAAAGTGACTTTAGGCATTTAAACTTACTGGAATATGGCAACTAACCCTGTTAAAATGGGGTGTGTCCCCAGACACACTTAGGCAACAAATGAAGTACTCCTGAACACATGTACACTCACGTTTCTAAGGAAGCCTGGTTTGAAACTCCGCTACCAGGCAAATAAATCTGGTTCAATGTGAAATGTAAGAGAGCATGCCAAGAGTAGGACCAAATATACTTAAAAATGAGGTGCCTACTTGGTGAAGCTTTAGCATAAGTTGATGTGGATACCAGAGATCAGAAACAGCATACCGTTTGCAGAGCTAAGCTATCCCACAATCAACAAATCAAAGCTCTATCATCCCATCATATCAGTCATGAATGGTGGTGGACAATTAAACAGCTATCTGAAGGAGGACGCTGATTCGACCCATTGTTATTGTTCCAAGTAAAATTGTTCACATTTTTAAATGATGTGACAGCTACTTTTTCAGTATATTTGAGCTGTAATTAATAAATCTGTGTTTAAGCACTGATAAAATAGCCCTTCAGAATGCATTGGAATAGCTTATGAAGTGCAGTTTCTCTCAGACATCTTGGAACCATGAATATTATATGTAGAATGGATTGAGTTGGGTTTGAATAAAAATAATTATAATTTTACCTGATTCCCTTGCCTTGTTTTGTGACCATGACAGGCAATAAGAAATAGGAGCAGGAGTAGGCCATCTAGCCCCTCAAGCCTGCCCCACCATTCAATAAGATCATGGCGGATCTGAAGTGGCTCAGTTCCACTTACCTGCTTTCTCCCCATAACCCTTAATCCCCTTGCCTACCAAAAACCTATCTACCCGCATCTTAAATATATTTAGCAAGGTAGCCTCCACCATTTCAATGGGCAGAGCATTACAGAGATTCACCACCCTTTGAGTGAAGAAGTTCCTCCTCAACTCCGTTCTAAACTGCCCCCCCCCCCCCCCCCCCTTATCTTGAGGCTGTGCCCTCTAGTCCTGCTGTCCTTTCTGAGGGGGAAGAATTTCTCTACTTCTACCCTATCCATCCCCTTCATCATCTTATATGTCTCTATAAGATCTCCCCTCATCCTTCTAAACTCCTATCATGAGCATCTGAAATCACAATTTCTGTGCCACTGACATTCATCCTTGCTGTGAAAATTATTTCAGAGCCAATGAATCTAGAAATGGTCTTTTGTGTTGCCCAGATCGATAGCATTGCTATTGACAGCTGGCAGTTCTGAAGGACATAACTGCTGGATTGAGCCTGCAGCAGGTGGGGAGAGAACCAACAAGAGGGAATACTCTACTCTACCCCATCCTCCCTAGTCAGCCTGTCACAGATGCATCTGTCCACAACGGTATTGGTAAGAGTGACCACCAACTCAAGTTGCTTGAGAGATGAAGTCTTGTCTTCACACAAAGTACCTTTCATCACAATTGTCTGTGATGTTAAATGGGATAGATTCAGAAAAGATCTAGCAGCTGAATGCAGAGCTGAAATGAAATGCTGTGGGCCGACGGCAACAGCAAAATTGTGTTCAACCCAAAACTGTACCCTAGTGATCCTTTAGGATCGAGCCAGGTGACCAACTTTGGTTCGATGAGGAATGTAGGAGAGTATGTCAGGAACAGGACAGGCATATCTAATAATAATGTGCAAACCTGGTGGAGCTACAGCACAGGACAATGTGGATGAAAAAGAATTGAAGCAGGATGACAGAGAGATAATAGACGGAGCTAAGTGATCCCAGAATCAACAGATCAGATAAAACCTTTAAAATCCTGTCACATCATTTCACCTAAATCCCCTCTTGTGATAGAGAGCCAGTGCATCAGTGCAAACGACAAGGTGGAAATATTTGCAACCGTCTTCAGCCAGATGTGGCAGCATGAATACGAAGTTGACTGAGTGACAGAAAACAAAGAATAGTGATGAATGTATTTCTTAGACAGGAGGTAGGTATATTGTGGAGTTCTGAGGGATTGGTATCAATTGGTATCAATATTGGTATCAATATATTAATGGCCTAGAATTAGATATTCAGAGTGCAATTTCAAAATTTATGGATGACACAAAACTGGAAAGTATTATGAGCTGTGAAGAGGATAATGATGGACTTTCAAGGACCTGGGGTTCTTTTCCTGAGAGCACAGAAGGTTAGGAGAAGATGTGATAGAGGTGCTCAAAATCATGAGCAGTCTGGACAAAGTAGTTAGGGAAAAATTGTTCAGCTGATGGAAGGATTAAGAATGACAGGAAACTGACTTAAGGTGAAAAGCAGAAGGACCAAAGGAGACTTGAGGAAAAACTTTTATGCAGCGAGTGGTAAGCATTGGAATGCACTGCCTGTAAGTGTAGTGGAGGCAGATATAATCATGATTATCAAAAACATATTGGATAATTTTCTGAAGAGAATAATTTTGCAGGCTACAGTCAGAGAGGAGAAGTGGGACTAATTGAGTACTAACTCTTGCAGAGAGCAGGCATGGACATGATAGGCTAAATGGCTGCCTTCTGTGCTGTAACCATTCGTATGATCCATTTTGGCCTCCTCCTGATTCCCCTATTACCACCAATGTCAATTTTCAACCAACTCAATTCACTCCATGTGATATCATGAAACAGTTGAAAGTACAGGTTACAGCAAGTACTATGGCGTGATGATATCGTGGCTGCAGTATTAAAGACTTGTGTTCCATAACAAACCATGAACCTAACTAAGCTGTTTCCAAAACAACTTCAAGACTGACATCAATCTAATAATGTGGAAAATTGTCTAGGTCCACAAAAAACCGGACAATTTAGACACAATTATCAGCAAAATGATAGAGAGTGTCGTTGATAAAGTTATCATGCAACAGTTACTCTGGAGTAACCTGTTCTCCAGTGTTCACTTTGGGTTCTGTGAGGGCCTCTCGGCTCCAGATCTCATTCTAGTTTTGTTGTAAACGTGGAGCAAAGAGCTAAGTTCTGAAGGTGAGATGAGGGTGAATGCCCTTCACATCAAAGCAGTGTTCAACTTGAGGAACACTAGCAAAATTTGAAGTCAGTGGGAGAGGTGGGTTGGGGGATAGAGAGGGAAAGAAAGGATCCTAACACAAAGGAATTGACCAGAAACTTAATTGGATCAGTTAGGTACCATCCACGACAAAGCAGCTCGCTTAATTGGCACACCCATCCACTGCCTTAAATATCCATTCCATCCACCATTGATGCACAGTAGCAAGCTATGTATAGCCTACAAGGTGTGCTGTAGCAATTTGCCAAGGCTCCTTCAACAGCATATTCCAAACTTGTGACCTTTACCACCTAAAGAGAACAAATTCAGCAGTCACATGGGAATACCACCACCTGCAGGTTCCCATCCAAGTCTTGCACCATCCTGACTTGAAACATTGTCATCCCTTCAATGTTGCAAGATAAAATCATAGAACTCCCTCCTCTACAGCACTGTGGATGTACCTACACCACATGGTCTGCAGCAGTTCCAGAAGGCAGTTTATCACCTTCCTTGTAGCATTTATGGATGGACAGTAAATGCTGGCCTCACCTGTGTTGCTTCCATTCCATGAATGAATAAAATAAACTTCAGTGGCTTTCGTTGTTCTTGCACTGTTCCACGAGTAAATAGATTTTTGAAATAAGAACAGAAAATGCTGGAGATGTTCAACGCATCAGTTGGACTTGTGAAGAGAAACAGAATTAATGTTTCAAGTTGATGATCTTTCATCAGAACTGTTCAGTCCAGTGAAATGATTACTATAGTGTAATACTCTTACTAACAGCCTTCAGGAATTATCAGCACAGCCTGAAGTTTGAATAATGGATGCTCAGGCAACTATTGTCATTAAGTAATTTCAAGAAGTGTTGAAATTCGGTCATTATAGTTATTTCTTTCCAGCCAAAATATCATTGACTATGATTCTTTTGAATTCGTCTTAAGTTTTATATTATATATCCTCAGCCTGAATGGTCTTGCCTAAACTTTCTCGTAATATTGTGTCTTTCAGGCATCCTTGTATTCTAGCTTGAAAGTAAATGGCATCTTGTAGATCTTGCTAAACACACAGCTTGCATGCATATAAATACACACACTTTATGGGCCTTTTGAGCAGCATCTGATGGGGGCTAACTGTATTTGACACACGCAACTTCTTACCTCCACACCAGATAATTGCATTGTCAACTATTCAGCAAAGTGGCAGGTGACATCTGAGGCGATTGACTAGCTGAGTTGTTCGTGTTGGACTGTCAGCTGTTCAATCAATAGAGTTTACAGAAGACACCCTGATTGCATCTGTAACTAATTTAACTTTGAAACCCCTAGCTCCCCTTTGCACAAAGTTGCAATTCTATTCAGGATGTGCACTGAGTGGCAGGTGGAAAAATCAATGACAGCTTTCTGCGGTCGTGCAATCGTGGGTTTTTGCTCTGCATGGTTAACTAGCCGTCTTGACTTCAAATCAATGAACTGATCAATTGATTAAATTAACAGTGATTTTCTTTTGGGTTAGCAGTCAGGGCCTTATATTATTAGTTGTGTTGTCTTTTGGGGTAACTTGCATTTATAAAATTTAAGGATTATTAACAACTCAGCACTCGGAAATTCTACTTTCTCCTCTCTTTCAACACTTAATGTTAATTAGTTGGGCAGAAGCCTTGGCCTACTGGGATTCGGGATATATTTGATGGGACTGGATTGGGTTACCGCGGCATAGGCCTTTTGCTTCCTCTCTCAGCAGTTCAGAAGCTGGTTAAGTAGTCCTGATAGGTAGAACGTGATTGATGGGGAAGTTTGTCTCCGGTAGTGTCAGGGACTTATAGAGGTGTCAGTCAAGATCGGCGCCTGAATTACTTGTCACATTCTGTGAAAGAATGTCGAAGAAACAAGGAACTGCTGCATTACTTTGTTTTTTTTCACTAAATGACCCGTGTCTTAGCTGTTTGCTATTTGTGGTGGTTGAAGGTTAAAAAGACAGGTTTAAATAGACTGCATTTAAAAAGCCAGAAATTAAATCTGCAAGAATTTTATTCAATTGGGCATCTAAACAAAATGAAGAAATTGTTTTTTTTTGTTGTTTTAGAGAGTTTGACATGGCATGTCCTTTCTGGCTGAGATGGATGGTCTGTAATTTGGAATTCAGGAGGTGCATATGTACAAATACTGAGCCTACGCATATCCATACCTATCCTGATCTTCTGCAAAAACTTCCAAAGCAAATTGAAGTTTAAAATTAAACTCTGGTTTGTTTCCACGTAAATAATGCAGAATTTCAGGTTAGCAATGTATGAATGAAATTCATGAGAAGCAGTGGCTTCAGACCCAGATCAATTTTAAAGCTATGTAGTCTTGCCAGTAAAAACAAGCAGACAAGTTCCACTGCTGAATTAATATCACAACAGCATGGCCAGCATCTGCTGCTGCTGTTTCATTTTCATCTAACCTTCCCTCAAAGCAGTTCTTACCTCGAGCCCGGTTCAAACTTAACTAGGCCACTTATCCTGGTTACATGCTTTAAAAAGTCTTAAGAAAATAATGTGAGTAGAACGAAAAAGGTTTCTGTTTCTCTTTTTTTTAAACTGTGAAGGATAATGCAGTTCAAGATGGGAACTAAAGGATTTTTAATTAAATGCTTTTTTTCCCCTTTTCGACATAGGATCCGGCTTTGTCACCTGCAGCAGTAAAGAAAATCATGACAGTGATGCAGATCTTGATGTGGATGGAGATGACACCCTGGAATATGGAAAACCACAGCATCCTTTTTGATTAATAATAGCATGATTTGATCCTTTTGTTCTGTCAGATAATCATGGACTTGCAATGATTTCAAATGGTCAGTTTTTTGCTCATTACTTTCTGAAGAATCCCTCACCTACTTTTTGGGAAAAACATATATTCATGTCTAAATCAGATACTAATATTTCTGCTAATAGCTAATAAAATGTAGATTATGCTATATCTACATAGCATCACAATACCTAATGTTGGGTAGAGAGCCTCAGGTGCTCCTGCTTGAGTACCAGCTCAAAAGGGCATGGTGACCAATTTGGGGGACTGAAAATGTTGATGGTGATGTAAATGCCAACATATTCCAGTAAATTATCTGTTATAGCTGAAATTGAAATGACAGATCTGAAAATAATTTCTTGTTAAACTGAATTGTTGCTTTTCCAAGTCGCCATCAATCTTATCTTTGCTACTGTAGCCATGACTGCAGTATTTGTGTTATGATCATAACTCAGAAAGCATTGACATAAAATGTACTTCCCAGCCATAGGATCAAATAAATACCAGTTTACCAAGGCTAATCTTAGTTCATCTGATTTTCTTTCGTAGCTTGGTTATTTCCTTAACTCTGCTAACAGGTATACAGAGGCAGACATTATACCTTGCACTGGAGAAGAACCAGGGGAGGCCAAAGAGAGGGAGGCACTCCGGGGTGCTGTGCTAAAGCAAGTAGAAACTTACTACACGTGTTTGTTTACAGTAGAAATCTGATCATGTAACACGCTTGCAGGCCTGTATTAGTGATTTTTGATTTGAAAATGCTAATTTCCCCCCTTTCTGTTTAATTTTAAAAAATATTCTGAATTTTTTATGTTGGAAAGTGTAGCTAGTCAAAATATTTAATTTTTTTATCTCTCTGTGACATTCTGCTTCATGCAGAACAGATAGAATAACCACCACCTCTGTCTAAGTCTCATGTGAAATGAATTTGGTATCGTTTCAATCCAATTCTTAATAGGTCCACTTATAATTCACTATTAATCACTGCTATATTGTTATTCTCAGTCAGAAACCACAGGAAGAATTAGATGTGCAATGGAACTACCCCATCATTCAGAATTCCTTATCTGAGGTTTGAGTTTAAAATAAAACTAAGGTGCTACTCTTAAATATATGAAAATGAGAAAGGAATAACTTGATGTATGGAGGATATCTTTTATTCTTGACCTATTTGTGATTAAGACTCACTATTTCAAGTAATTTGAGTTTTATTGAACTATTAGCTCTGTCATCAGATTGCTAGTAATTCTAATAAGTTTACCGAATTCCTCACAATTCAGAAACTCTATTTTTGATTGTTAATTTGACCTTTGCGTAGCTGCCTCCAGGATCTATTTTTTTTCATTGATTGGGTTCATGTATAGGGAGTTCTGAGTCTATTTTAATTTCTCGAAATCTTTGCCAATTCTACGTTAATGTGGTAATTCTGTCCATTTCCTTCTTGAGTGTTTTAACTGAGCCGCATTGAAGAAGTAACTTATTGCTTACAATCTGGTTCCTCCAGTTTATAATCATCTTTCTATTCTTCACAATTATTGCATTGAAATCCTTCATTAATTAAAAATTTGTGTCTTGCCTTCATCCTAGCAGCAGTTTATCACGTGAGAACTGAATTAATTCCTTCACCCTTTCCTTGGTTCCTTCGGATCTGTAAATGGGCTGGTTGCACTACTTTGAATCCTTCACAATCTCCCACAAACACAAAATGGTTGTTCCATGTGTGAATTTTGAATTCTTAGATTTTCGATTGCAATGGTATTCTATATTTCTAAATAAAAGACAATGTTTTTAATAAATATGGTCCTAACCAGGGCATGTTATTAATTTTGCAGTGGTGGAACCCCGAGCAACAGAATAACACCAGAATTTTCCAAATGGGCTAGTGATGGTAGGTATTTGGATAAGGTGAAAGTTCAATTTCATAGAATAGAATCACTACCGTGCAGAAGGAGGCCATTCAAACCTGGCCAACAACAGTCAACCTAGGTCCTATCCCACCTAGATCCTATCCCATATTTACCTTGCTAATCACCCTTAGGAGCAATTTAACATGGCCAAGCAACATAACCCACACATCTTTGGAATGTGGGAGAAAACTGGAGGAAACCCAAACATACACGGGGAGAATGTGCAAAGCCCACATAGACCATCATCCAAAGCTATAATTGAACTTGAGTCCAAAGCGCTGTAAGGCAGCAGTGCTAACCACTGTGCCACCATGCCGCCCTAGTAAGTATTTAGTAGGGATGATATAAGTGCGTGATGCATCCCTGTTTATCTGTGTTTATAAGTGAGCCACCAGAATAAAAGATTTGAATGTTTGATCTTTTATGGCATCCTTCATGTTACTCTAGAAATTCTTATGGCCTGGCGTTGTGTTGATGTGGGTAATTAGGGAGAGATTTCTCTTTTAACATGGATATGAATTTTGGAGAAAGAAACCCTGGGTGAAGAAGAAAGAACTTGCATTTAACTAGTACATATTTCAGTGTTTAGAAGATCTTAAAGTGTTTGTTGCATTTTGGGATTTTTATTACTCCTTTTTGCTCAAAAGGATTTTAAAAACAAGTAATATTTGTGTTTTAAAGTAAGGAGCATTCATACAAGTTTAAACAAAGGGACTGAGATAATTGTATCTGGTCAGAAATGAATTATGGATGTGAAGTTTGGAGCATTGTCAAAAAGGAAGAAAAGAAAATCAAGTTTGAAATATGTTGCTTAAGAATCCTCTGGGTAAGCTGGGTGGAGAAAAGAACTACTGAATGAGATTGGAAGAGCAAGAAAGCTCTAAAATGATATTAGAAGAAGATGAATGGAGTTTTTCGGACATGTAATCCCTGCAGAAAAGTTGGAATGCCTAATCATCACTGAAAAGTTTAATGAAAGAAGAGCAATAGGCCGGCAACAAAGGAAACATCTGGACAACACTAATGACTGGATTAACTGAAACTCCAGTAACAAGGTCATCCAGTGTTGATCAGAAAGTTTGGAAGACTGTAGTCACCTATGCCACTTAGTCTGCCACTTAGTCAAACTTCGGTAGTTAAAATTGCTAATACGAAAGGCTTTGATATGTTTCCCTCAAGACTGATTTGATTTGATTTATTATTGTCACATGTATTAACATACAGTGAAAAGTATTGTTTCTTGCATGCTATACAGACAAAACATACCGTTCATAGAGAAGGAAACGAGGGAGTGCAGAATGTAGTGTTACAGTCATTTCTAGGGTGTAGAGAAAGATCAACTTAATGCAAAGTAAGTCCATTCAAAAGTCTGATAGCAGCAGGGAAGAAGCTGTTCTTGAGTTGTTTGGTACGTGACTTCAAACTTTTGTATTTTTTTCCCGAAGGAAGAAGGTGGAAGAGAGAATATCCAGGATGCGTGGGATCCTTAGTTATGCTGACTGCTTTGCCGAGGCAGCGGGAAGTGTAGACAGAGTCAATGGATGGGAGGCTGGTTTGCATGATGGATTGAGCTACATTCATGACCTTTTGTAGTTCCTTGTGGTCTTGGGCAGAGTAAGAGCCATACCGAGCTGTGATACAATCAGAAAGAATGCTTTTCTGTGCTGCATATGTAAAAGTTGGTGAGAGTCATAGCTGACATGCCAAATTTCCATACTCTTCTGAGAAAGTAGAGGTGTTGGGCTTTCTTAGCTATAGTGTTGGCATAGGGGGACCAGGACAGGTTGTTGGTGATTTGGACACCTAAAAACTTGAAGCTGTCAACCCTTTCTACTTCGTCCCCATTGATGTAGGCAAGGGCATGTCTCCTTTACGCTATCTGAAGTTGATGACAATCTCCTTCATTTTGTTGATATTGAGGGAGAGATTGTCGCTGCTGCACCAGTTCACCACATTCTCTATCTCCTACCTGTACTCTGTCTCATCGTTGTTTGAGATTTGACCCACTACGGTAGTATTGTCAGCAAACTTGAAAATCGAATTGGAGAGGAATTTGGCTGCACCGTCATAGGTGTATAAGGAGTATAGAAGGGGGCTGAGAACACAGCCTTGTGAGGCACCAGTGTTGAGGATGATCGTGGAGGAGGTGTTGTTGCCTATCCTTACTGAAAGACTGCAAATGGTCAGCAATTGTCTTAGGAATTGCTAAGTATGGTGTTGTAAAGAACTAGCCTTAGGTGTTTGGCAGGAGTTGTCTACCTTCAGGCCTCCCATTCGATTGTGAACAGGAGTGTAAAATAGCAGTGGTAGAGACACAGTCAGGCAACTGATGAGGTCTTTAAATAAAAATACGTGAGGACAAGCTTTCATTGGGTTCAGAAGGAGAATGTAGTGAGAAATTATTTTGTTTAAGTCGAGTGAGGTGACCCACTGGTATAGTTTTGCATTATGCTGATTAAATTAAATGAGTTGTGTATGTTCACATGCGGTCAAATAAAGCACCTTTACGTTTTCATAAGAACATAAGGAGCAGGAGCAGGCCATCTGCCCTTCGAGCCTGCCCCGCCATTCAATAAGATCATGGCTGATCTGTCATGGCTCAGTTCCACATTCCCGCCCTCTCCCCATAACCCTTAATCCCCTCGCCTATCAAAAACCCATCAACCCGCGTCTTAAAAATATGTAGCAAGGCAGCCTACACCACCTCAACGGGCAGAGAATTCCAGAGATTCACCACCCTTTGAGTGAAGAATTTCCTCCTTAACTCCGTTCTAAACCGCCCCCCCTTTATCTTGAGGCTGTGCCCCCTAGTCCTACTGTCCTTTCTGAGCGGGAAGAGTCTCTCCACCTCTATCCTATCCATCCCAGTTTTCAGATTGGCTTTACTGTACCAGGTACTTTCTCAGTCAGCCTTGCAAAGATTGGGACCACATCCAAAAGACATAAGTATCCAGTTTGGTTAAGAGGTATTCTGATTATGTCCCTGGATTGTGCTGTCATTTGTTTAGATTTAGGGCAAGGAAATATTTAGAGGACTGACATGCCTTTGAACCCAATAGAGTACAAGACTAGAATTGTAACAGTGCCTCACAATAAATGAATTAATATTTGGTGTGTAATTAGGATTGTTTTGGAGGGAAAACAGCAGTTTTGCAGACAAATTGCAAATGAAATAATCACTGAATAATCCATTTTGAGTGTGTTAATTGAATATGCTTATAGTGTGGCTCTTTCTTGAGATTGTCTTGAAATGTCAACCTCTGTTTTCAAGTCTTGAAATGGGATTTGAATGTCAACTATCTGACTTGGGTGAGAGTGTTTAGCCAAGCTAAAGTTACAACATTTTTAAATATAATCTGATGTGACATTATACTTTAATGTTTTATCTGTTTATATGTGTAACTAAGTTACCTTTACATGTCCAGTACTTGCCAACTGTTTTTCATGATCAGAATGTTATGGAGGGAAAAGAACTCTGGGCACAAAACGTGTTCTTTTCAGTCCTTGGACTCAAATTCAAATCTAGCCAGGGATGTGGGCTGAAATTGTCCTTGTTGGCTTTAAAGGTTCTGACTAAAATTACTTTTGGCTGCTTTCAACTTGCCTCTTATTTGGAGTATAGTGCAAAAACCCCTGGTATATAAATACCCTGTTTCAAGTGATAAGATTTGTGATTTTCAAAAATATTGATTTATTTCTTATGAAAATTAATGCCTGGATTCCCTCCAATATCTGATTTCTTTATAGAAATGCCTTCGACAAGTAATGGGGAGAGTGGTAAACTAGAGGTGCAGACACAGAAGACGTGTAAAAACAGCGAGATTGAAAAGTAAGTGCTTATGCATTAACGGGATGGATCAAGGCAGTTTCTGTCCTGATTGACTCTCAAAATAAAAGGATTGCATTTCCATTATCTGCAACAACAGATGTTGTTTAGTATCAATGCATTTTCAGGATAGAATGGAGCAGTTGCTTTGCAATTTTTTGTAACCTATTAAGCGTGCGTTCTGTACCAAATAATTAGACTGATGTTTGAGAGGGGCAGTAGCATTTTGCTGTAATTGTTTTTATACAGAAATCCTATAAAGCTATTTCCTGTATGTCCCAGATTGCTATGGTGCAGGAAAAAGCTTTAAAACTTGGGGGCTGCACAACTCTAAAGTTTCAAAAAGAAAATAGTAGATAGTGAGTGAGACCAATCCAAATTTTTCAGTGTTGAAGTTTTATGCTCATGTTATTCTGTTTGGCTTAATCATTTCCAAGAGCAGCTGATCTTGCACTTGGAAAAATTCTTGCAAGGAATCATCTTTGCGCTGTTAAAATTGTGTGGTCCAAACTAACTAATTTATTTTCTTTGCAATTTTCTCCATAGCATTCCTCGTTTACTGTGTAGCATCCTTTCTTGAGGTATATTGGTTAATAAACTGCTCATTTTTCAGAAACCATTGGTTCTTTCACTAAAAAAAAGTCTATTATGCTTGTCCAGGTAACAAGTTAATTATCTATTACTGGGCTTCTTTAGATCATTATGATTCCCTTGGTGGAGCCTTATGTCAAATTTATGAAACGACCCCCAAATGAAAAAAATCACAAAGGATTACACTTTTTGTAACTTCTACCTGATACGAATCAGAGCCAATGCAAATTAAATATGAATTTACAGACAAATGCTACTGCAAATGAAAATACAAATTTCACTTTAAATAGTTGGTACAACAACCACAAGCACTTGCATCACTCTCCGTACAATTCCAAAGCTCAGTATCTCAGCCTATGGTATGTAGGATCTCTCAGTTTCACATTCCATCAATTTGGTCCTTGGGTCTGGTTTTTGGCAGCCATATTCGATCTGAGGTTCCCGGAGTTGGTTATCATCCAAATGATAACCTTCTTTAGGCTCATGACAATCTTGATTTTTCCAGATACTCCTTATCTTCAAGGATATTATAATTGATCCCTTTGCAATTGATGCAAACTCTTGAAAGTTATTTTCAAACATTCCAAAAATCAATTATAAATTCCACAGGTGTTTAAAAGAAATTACAAATTTTCCTTTTTGTCCTACTTCTAGGTGAAAGGACCTTGACACCATGAAAATATTAAAAGTACAACATGGGTCAGAGAAAAAATGGTGGGAAAATAAAAACAGATATTGCCTAGCTTTCATTGGTGTAACCAAATATATTCCAGTTAACTGCTGGATGGGGAAGAGGATAGATCTTTGGAAGAGGTGGTCGCTGATAGTAGGGTCTTCAGAGCGGAAAGGCAGGTTAGTGATAGGGGATGAATGGTGGGGTTGGAGTGGATCTTTTGAAGGATGGTTATTGACCACAGTTTTAAAATGAAGATGGTGCCTGAGACAAATAAGACATGTGCAATGTTCACAAGGACGAGGCAAAGAGCAGTAATTGAATGCCTGAAATAAGAACAGTTGGAGAGGTAAGTTGGGAAAAGATGGGAAGGAGATTTCACAATGATCGGGGATTGGAGATACTTTGATTGGGAGTTGAAATTGCCAAGAGTGAAGAATTACTCTGCAAAATGCAATGAAGGAAGAAGAAGAACATAGTTTAACAGACCTTACCATTAATGGAAGGGCATAATTACAGCATGGTGTGACTTATTTACAAGACATTTTCCATTAGAAGTATAGACGTAGGAATTTATAATGGGGAAACTTTTATAGCAGAAACTAAGGTTTATAGGTAGGAAGTGTGTGTACACATAATTTACACATGTTGAGTATTCTTGAGTTCAGAGAACATGTATACCTGGAAATCTACTTGTCCTTTGACCTGTGAAATGAAATAGATGTTACAGATGCCAATATGTAGGCTTCTGTAAGATGTTTTATCTATGTATAGTTAGTTATAGGACTGCATAGAGTTAGCATATTTCAGGGCTGCACACTGAGTCTTGAAAACTATGTAGAAAAGATTTTAATAAAAATAATTAAAATACCTACACTCTTGCCCTCCTGAGAGAAAGTGATGAAATTACATCTTGTGCAAGAAGAATCTTCTTCAAAACAATTTGTGTTATGATTGGCAGTGTTTCCTAATGTACTTTCTGTGCTGGTCCAACAAATTCTTTGTAAGCAACGAATATGTAGTTAAATGGTCACAATTGATAGATCAATTATCAGGACCTGCAATGCAAATAAATGCAGTCATGTTTTATTATTGCAATCAGTCATTTCTAAAATGGAATGGATTTTCTTTATCCTCTTGAAGTACCTCATTATTTTATTTTATCTTTTACAAGTATTACTGATAGGAATAATAATTGTGTCAAACAGCTTTAAAGGGTCTCAGGAATATTCCATCAGTTAAATGTGTTTTTAATGCAAATATTTATGGAGTGTTTAATTTCACTGTGGTTATTTTTGAACAGTAAAATTGATATTTTGATGCAGGACCACATTGATATTGACTGTTGTAATTGGTTTATTTATTGGCCAACTTGCCAAATTTTAGTTCATGCTTAGTTAATTTGCATCCACTTGGGTGACTGGGGGAGAGAAAAAAAGAAAAAGCTACAGACAGAGGTTTGGATAAAAAGAGTGAATCGTTAATGCCAATTTGATGCCTATTGTAATGTGTTGGCTGCCTAACCTTGTGGTGGATTAAATACTGTTTAATTCATTTATGGTAGGAAGTGTCGGCTGTAGTGGGAGCTTGAAATTTGCAATAAAGTGATCATGAGGAATAGGAGGGAGTGCAGACTGTAGATATAGGGATACTTACAGCAACAGGTCAAAAATAAATGCTTAGTTCCTGTCAAGTTATTGGAGACAGACAGGTTATTTACAAGGCTGCAATACATCTGAAATGTGCAGAAGGTGCTGGTGTGTGCTCATGTTGTTTGCAAGGCTGCTTTTAAGTCATTTTAATTGATTGTTTGGTGTTTGCTTGCATTTTTCTTTTTAACATTTTTTGCTTCAAGTTACCTATGATTGTCATACATTCCAAGACAAAATTAATTTTTGTATTTTTATATATGAAATAAGGTAATGTATTCAAAAAAAAGAAAATATCACTGTGTATAGTATCATGGGCGAAACATCCCAACCCTGGTTTACGTATTGATTGTACCAGCATTTTTTTTATCCCACTTTTCTCATCATTGTGAAAGAGACCAATGCAAGCTATAAACCAGATATGGTAACAGAACACCATGTGCTTAGAGGTCCAACAAAAAAGTTCAGGAAGCTTCAGAAATTTGCTCCTATGTACACTGCATAAGCCTAAATTATTCTATCGTTTTACTAATGTGCACACTTTTATTTCCCTCTTATATTGAACTCAAACTTCTGGGTGAAAGTGGTGGGCGGGGGGCGGGGGGCACACCCAACCCCCAACCCCCAAGCCTGTGGATGTGACCAAGGAAATACATGTTGCTTAATCTAGTGGTTGTTTTCCACTGGCTTCATTGGAAGAAAAGTGGCTTTGCTCAATTTCTCCCTCCCAATTTTCCAGTTGAAATTAAGTATTTTTTTTAGGTTAATTAAAATCTACCCATTTGTTAAATAGTGAATATGCACACTAATCTATTCTCTCACCTGCACATCTATTTCTCTTCTCTTCTGCTCCCCCCACCCCTCCATAAATCATTTGCCTGCATAATTATATTCATTTAACAGTAATTTGTACATAAAGGGGATTTCCATTGTGAGATTCATAATGTATGAGTGGCCTGTGGCAAATTTTGCTGGTGGAATTTTATTTCTGTTCAAGATAACATATAAATTAAGTACATAATCTTTTCAGCTTCTGACTTGCTGTGTTTTGGTGCAAAGTCAAATGATAATGAATGCAATAGTTCAGTGTAATCTGTACATTGTAGAAAGGGCAATCCAGAGAACACATCACTGGTAACAAGAATTTACAGCTGAGAGTTGTTTTTTTTAAGTTAACCAGAGTAAACACAATAGATTTTTTTGTCATTTTTATTCATAGAACCAAAACATTAATCAGAAACATCAAGTGGAATCAGTTGTATCATTAATATCAACACGATCTGTCAATGTTTGATATAAGTCAACTGAAACAAGAGCATTCTCTACTTCTAGTAATGCTTTCAAGGGGAATCTTGAAAATTATAGTCTGATTTTATTGACACTGGCAGCTCCTCCTCCATACCATTTCATCTCTGCTCCTACCATTGACCAAACCCTCCCCCAGCCTAACCTACAAACACCTAGCCATGCACCTGTGCATTTCTAGACAAGCAAATCTGTTAAATTTCTCAGAGCCTGCAGAAGTTTGTCTGACTAGTCACCTGGGGCTGGTTTGGATGGCCTAAATTAATATTAGGGTCATACTTTGGAGGCCCTGGCCCTGGAACTAGTTGTACCTGACTTGAAAAAAAATGGGTGATGATGAATGCCTAATGTGGCAGCAAGGGGCCTTCATTCGAGATTGATTCATCCTGGGCCAACACAGGCACTCTGAAAACTGGGAGACTACTGCTGGCATGATGTATGACACTAAGTGTTTTAGCAAGTCAAGGCATGAATCATTCAAGATGCTGCGTGTCAGAGTTAAAGCAAACAGTTGCTGGCGCTTGAATTCCTATTGGAGTCAGTTGCATTATGAGGAGTGTATGAAACAGACATGACGTATGAATGTTTATTTAATAATTCTCTAATATTTCCAGTGTGGCTAAGGCTTGTCCAGCGGGGAGTTATAAATCAGGAATAGAAGGCCATTAATCAGGGGAATAAAATGGAGCGACACGCTTGCAGCTGCTACAAATTCAGGGGTTTTAATATTCATCTCCTAGCCCTCAATGAGGCTGGCTTATGTACCCCAGGAAGATAAATGGGACCTACAAGGCCGCCAATCTGATTGTTGCCAAATTTCAAGCTTGCTTGAAACAAAAGAAATTTTTGTGTAGTTGTGATAATTTAATCCCTCTCCCAATTCATACATACTGTGGCATGGTTTCTGTGACAGTTGAATATAGAACGTCTTTTACGATGTGTTTCTCTTATTAAATGAAGGGAAGGGGGCACTCAGTATCTATCTTTTTGCTTGCATTTCCTTCTGACACTTGTAACTGTTATTGATGGCATAAATGTTGAAGCAACAAAGTACCCTTGCATTCCTGCAGTAATGTTTAAATACCATGAATTTACTATAATATTTTTATTGCTTTTGTATTGGACAAACAAATATTGCCAATGTTTTTTTATGGCAGGAGAGAAAACAAAACTTAAATTATGGAGCTCACCTACGAGGAGATTGAAGTTATATAGCGGATTTTAATTCTTATTAGAAATTGAACTTTTTATTTTTGTAAGACTTTGTTTTGAACTGCTTTCAGTTATTAATAATTCGTGGAGGATTTGTTTCATCTCCTATCTCCACACAGTGGCACAATGTTAGTACTGCTGCCTCACAGCGCCAGGGATTCATGTTTGATTCCCGGCTTGGGTCACTGTCTGTGTGGAGTTTGCACGTTTTCTCCATGTCTGTGTGGGTTTCTTCTGGGTGCTCTGATTTCCCCCCTCGGTCTGAAAGACATGCTGGTTAGGCGCGTTGATCTGAACAGGTGTCGGAATGTGGCGACTAGAGGAATTTCACAGTAACTTCATTGCGGTGTTAATATAAGCCTTACTTGTGACTAATAAATTAACTTATCTGATACAGAAATGTGATATTTAGCACTTGACATTTTATTTTGTTGTGTCCCCCATCTATTCCATATTTTGTTTCATGGCAATTTCTTTGAACAAAGAACAATACAGCATAGGAAACAGGCCCATCGGCTCTCCAAGCCTGCGCCGCTCATTGGTCCAACTAGACCATTCTTTTGTATCCCTCCATTCCCAGTCTGCTCATGTGACTATCCAGATAAGTCTTAAACGATCCCAGCGTGTCCACCTCCACCACCCTGCTTGGCAGTGCATTCCAGGCCCCCCCCCACCCTCTGTAAAATACGTCCCTCTGATATCTGAGTTAAACCTTGCCCCCCTCACCTTGAACCTGTGACCCCTCATGTTTGTCACCTCCGACCTGGGAAAAAACTTCCCACTGTTCACCCTATCCATACCCCTCATAATTTTATACACCTCTATTAGGTCTCCCCTCATTCTCCATCTTTCCAGGGAGAACAACCCCAGTTTACCCAATCTCTCCCCAAGCTAAGACCCTCCATACCAAGCAACATCCTGGTAAACCTTCTCTGTACTCTCTCCAATGCCTCCACATCCTTCTTGTAGTGCGGCGACCAGAACTGGACGCAGTACTCCAAATGTGGCCTAACCATCGTTCTATACAGCTGTAACATCAGATGCCAATTTTTATACTCTATACCCTGTCCTATAAAGGCAAGCATGCCATATGCTTTCTTCACCATTTGATTGTATTATCCTTAAAAATGTCCAGCATGTATTCCACAACACTTTTGAGGTTTTAGGTGGGATCTGTAGGTATTTTGTGATGCTAAGCTTCTGAAATACAGATTAATTAACATGACCAGATTTCACATCCGGACCATATCTTGTGTGACATCTTGTTCAGCTCATTCTCCTCTGGCATTGTTATTACATTACATGTCATCTTCTCTCCAGACCTTTTCTGGAATATTATTTGAGAGGCAGGTAGATGTGACCATCTTTTAGGTCTCAACCAGTGTCAATGTATGTAATATTGTGATTTATAATGAAAATAATACATTTTTAAAACTGAAATGAGATGGCATTGATGCCTTCAGGCAAATATGAAAATTCACAATGGTATATCATCATGCATATTTAATATGATTGTACCAGAAAATTGTTTCATATAATGGTCTGTTATTTATCGTACTTTAAAATTAGTTTTGAAAATGTCATTTTCAAGTTTAGAAAATAGGCAACCGTTGCAAGATCTACCCAAGACATGAAATGACTCACACGGTGATTCCGTTTCATTCCATTTAAACATACATTAACTCTTTAAATTGAAGGTTATTGAATCCTTTTTTGTCCTCCACGCTCCACAATGATTTTCTTTAAATATTCAGCCCTGGGATGGAGTTTCAATGCCTATGCCTGCATTAATTGCCAATTCCTAATTGCCCTTGAGAAGGTGATGGTGTGTTGTTGCCTTGAACTGCTTGCTTTAGGTACACTCAAGTTCTTTTAGGGAGAGAATTCTGAAATTTTGACCCAGCGTCACAGAAGGAATGACAATATAGTACCAAGGCAGGATATGGTATGACTTGGAGGGAAACTTTGGCAGGTGATGGTGTTTCAGTGCGTATTCTGCCCTTGTTTTTCTAGCCGATAGAAGTCATAGGTCTGGAACATGCTGTTGAAGGAATCTTAGCATGTTATCACAGTGCATTTTTTAAATGGTGCACACAACTGTCCCCCCAGCCTGCAGATAGAGGGATTAGGATTAAATGTTTAAAATAGAGATGAGGAGTTGAAAAAGTAGGCTGCTTTTGGCCTGGATGGTCTTGAGCATTTTGAATAGGGGCTGCATTCATATAAGCTAGTGAAGAGTATTTCACCATAATCCTGGATTTTACCTTGCAGATGGTGGACAGGCTTTGGGTGTCAGGAGGTGAGTTACTCGCTGCAGAATTTTCCATCCTTTGACCTGCTCTTGGATGGTCCAGTTAAATTACTGATCAGAGTTAACACTAAGTTATTGATGGTGAAGGATTCAGTGATGGTAATGCAGTGGAATGCCAGGAGGAGATGGTTGTGTTCCTCCTTGTAGGAGATGGTCATTGCCTGGCACACATGCTGCGTATGTTACATAAAATGTCTCTGATTAGTTCAAGTCTGAATGTTGTCTTGGCCTTGCCGTCTTTGAGCAAGGACAGCTTCAGTATCTGAGGACTTGGATATGGTACTGAACCCTGCAATTGTTGGCG
This sequence comes from Carcharhinus amblyrhynchos, assembly GCF_965287045.1. Taxonomy (NCBI): domain Eukaryota; kingdom Metazoa; phylum Chordata; class Chondrichthyes; order Carcharhiniformes; family Carcharhinidae; genus Carcharhinus; species Carcharhinus amblyrhynchos. Next base: position 31,329,942 of record NC_137332.1, on the reverse strand, counting down.
AACATCCCCACCTCTGACCTTGTGTTGGAGGAAAGATCATTGATGAAGCACCTGAAGATGGACAAGGACACAATCCTGAGGAACTCTTGTAGCAGTGTTCTAAAGCTGAAATGCTACCACAACCATCTCCCTTGGCACCAGATATATTCCAACCAACGTAGAACATAGAACATTACAGCGCAGTACAGGCCCTTCGTCCCTCGATGTTGCGCCAACCAGTGGAACCAATCTAATGACCCTCTAACTTAAACTATTCCAATGTTATCCATATGCCTATCCACTGACCATTTGAACGCCCTTAAAGTTGGCAAGTCCACAACTGCTGCAGGCAGGGCATTCCACGCCCTTACCACCCTCTGAGTAAAGAACCTACCTCTGACATCCATCCTATAACTACCACCCCTTAATTTAAAGCTATGTCCCCTCGTGTTAGCCATCACCATCCGAGGAAAAAGGCTCTCACTCCTATCCAATCCTTTGATCATCTTGTATGCCTCAATTAGGTCACCTCGTAACCTTCTTCTCTCTAATGAAAATAACCTCAAGTCCCTCAGCCTTTCCTCATGTATTGGTTTTCCGTGAAGCCCACTGATTTCAATTTTACCAAACTTCACAATCGGGCAAATACTGCCTTGATATCAGTGGTTGCTGTCATCTCACAACAACTTGAATTCTGGCATAGTTAAAATGTTACTGGACTAGCAATCCAGAAGCCCAGATTAATGCTTCTGAGGCATGAGTCCATCTGGTAGAATTCAAATTCCATTAATTAAAAAACCTGCCACAATCTCACCTGATTCACTACTGTCCTTTGAAGAAAGAATTCTGCTGTCCGTACCTGGCCTAACATACAGCCAGATCCACAGCCAATGTGGTTGATCTCTGAAATGGCCTAGCAAGTCATTCAGTTGCATCAAATTGCTATAGAAAAATTACACGAAAACAAGGTGGGCCACCTGGGGTCAACCTAGGCACTGGAAAGAACAACCTAATTCATCTTGCTAACATCGGGGGACTTGTGCCAAAAATGGAAGAGATATTTCACAAACTACAGCCTAACATAGTCATACTCCCTAAATCATACCTGAAAGTTAATGTGTAAAGCAGTGGGGATGTTTGCTGAAGTAGTCCAAATGAGCAACATCCTCACCATCAGCATCCTTGGAGGGGGTGGTGCCATGGACTAGAAACTAGACAAGCCAGATAAAAACTGGAAATGTGTGCCTGTCCATCATTTGCAAGGCACAAATCAAGTTGGAATACTCCCAATTTTGTTGGATTAGTGTAATCTTAATGACACTAAAAAAGCTTGACATCATCCAGGGCAAAGCAGTCTGTTTGATTGACACCCCATTCACCACCTTAAACATTTTTTCCCTCCACCACTGATACACATTGACAATAGCTTGTACCATGTACAAGACGCACTGCACCATTTCGCCAAGCAGCACCTTGGAAGCAACCCACTTCCTCTGCCACTTAGAAGGACAAGGGCAGCAGATACATGGGAACACCTAAGTTTCCCTCCAAGCCATTTACCATCCTGACTTGGAACTATGTTGCCATTCCATGTTGCTGGGTCAAAAACCTGGAACATCCATACTAACAGCACTGTGGTTATAACGACACTACATGGCTTGCAGCAGTTCAATGAGGTGGCTCACCACCACTTCTTAAGGGAAATTGAGATGGACAATATATGTCAGACTTGCCTATAATGCTCACGTCCCATAATTGAACAAAAACACCCTCTGAAATTAAATAATTTTGTCCATGCTAAGATTAGGTTGTAGTGAGGTCCGAAGCCAACTGGTCCTGACAGGATCAAACTGAGCATTGGGGAACTGGTTATTTACTGGTTACGTGGGTGACACCTTGCAGCATTTTGCTGATTGATGGGTGGTAATTGATTGCCCAACCAGCTTATTGAATCAGTTAGTCCTCCAGTACTTCTGTACACTAATTGACCAGAAACCCAGCTCATTAGTGAGTTGTGGAGAAGCAGACATGTAATTTCAGTCTGGAAAAGTTGCCAGTTAACACCATCTTTATTGCTTTAAAGGGTGTACAAACCAACAGGAATTCGTATTCTCTGAAGTAAGCAGTGTAATTTTTGTTGGATAAATCTCAGCTTCAGGGTTGATTCCTGGCTTGGGTGACTGTATGTGTGGACTATGCACGTTCTCCCCATATCTGTGTAGGTTTCCTCTGGGCGATCCAGTTCCCTTCCACAGTCCAAAAACGTGCGGGGTTTTGATTTGATTTATTATTGTCACATGTATTAACATACAGTGAAAAGTTTTGTTTCTTGCATGCTATACAGCCAAAACATACCGTTCATAGAGAAGGAAAGGAGAAGGTGCAGAATGTAGTGTTAGTCATAGCTAGGGTGTAGAGAAAGATCAACTTAGTGTGAGGTAGATCCATTCAAAAGTCTGATGGCAGCAGGGAAGAAGCTGTTCTTGAGTTGGTTGTTACGTGACTTCAGACTTTTGTACCTTTTTCCCAATGGTAGAAGGTAGAAAAGAGTATGTGTGGGGTCCTTTATAATGTTGGCTGCTTTTCCAAGGCAGTGGGAAGTGTAGACAGAGTCAGTGGATGGGAGGCAGGTTTGCATGATGGACTGGGCTACACTCCTGGCCATGCAAAATTACCCTTTCATGTCAGGAGTAAATAGGTGGGGTTACGCTGCAAGCCTGGTGGGCGAAATGGCCTCCTCATGCACCGTAGGGATTCTAGGATAGCCCTGCACTTTTGGTTCCTAGATTTTGGATGATACCAGCCTGCAATTGAACTCTCTAGACCTGGAAGATATATGGGTTCTAAATCAGAAAAACAGAAAGCATTGTAGTGAACTTCATGCGTGTCAGATACACGGCTAGAAAAAACTTTTGTTTTGAAAGCTCTTTTTGTTGTTCTCGGGTTTTTCTGGTGATTTGTTGTGTAACGGAACAGCCTGATACCAGTTCTAGGGAATTGAATACTTTCCACCTTGCAAATTAACAGACTCACTCCTTTGGTTAGGAGTATAACAGATTAGATCTGGCTCTTTTGTGAATCCTTTTGCCATAAATATAAAATTGCAGTAAAAGGATCAGACTAAAGGAATGTTTTATTGTAGACAAGGGCATTGTGTCCTTCACTAGAAGCTGCTGAAATGAAACAAGTATTCTGTTCCTTTTTTTCAGGGGATTTTGTGGGCAGTAGTTTACACACACCACACAATCTTAAGATCCCAAGTTTGCCTACATAACAACTGCTACTACACTTTTAGAGTAATTCAATTACTGTGATGTTCTTGATGCCCCGGGGATGTGAAAAGAACAATATGAATACAAGGTTTTTTTCTTTCTAAAGGCATATACTCCAGTTGTTTTCTTTCCTAACAAGATAATAAAATTCCTTCTGCCTCTTTGCTACCAGCAAGAGTAACTCTGCTAAAGCCTGCTGAGCCTATAACCTATGGAGGTCGATGGATCAAAGCCATCCTCTGCTACTCCCATTGGTTATAAGCCACACACATTTCTGTCATTTGTAGAGTTTACAGATATTTGTGTGGGCTTCCCACTTCCATTAAGTTCTTCAATCTCCAGCAAGTCACCTGTGGGAGGAGATGGTGGTGTAGTGGCACAGTCACTGAACTAGTAATCCAGGGACGTGTTCTGGGGACACAGGTTTGAATTCCACCAGGACAGATGGTGAAATTTGAAAACAATAAAAATCTGAATTAAAAACCTAATGAAGATTGTGAAACTGTTGCCGATTGTCGTAAAAGGCCATCTGGTTCACTAATGTCCTTCAGGAGAGGAAATCTGCTGCCTTGCCCGTGTCAGTGTGGTTTACTCTTAAATTAAAGCCACAATTCAAGGGGAAATTAAGGATGGGCAGTAAATGCTGGCCCAGCCAGTAAAGCCCACATCTCATGAATGAATTCTTAAAAGGCAGCATCCTATAAGTACTGAATCATGAAATGATGGTGGTAAGTCACTAGATTGGTTTAGGAAGAATCTGAGAATTACAGTTATAAGCATTTCAAACTTATAATGAATGCATGTTCAGTAAAGTGAAATATAACTAGAACACCAAGTTAATTAATTGAAGTGAGTAAATGTAATCTCAACTGACTTGATCTGACCCTGGTAAATTCACAGGATCTTAATTTGCTTTTCTACTTATTGAACAGCAGTTGGGTATTTCAGTTTATTTATTGACTGAGGATTGCAGGTGGTCAGTTAGAAATGATTGTGTTGATTTTTCTGAAATCGATGATTTGGCCCTTGGTGTGGGTATATTCCTTTAGCCTAAGACTATGGGCAAGGGTTAAAATGGGGAGAACAAAATGACATTACTGTGACAGCATATGATAAATGAGGACTTCATTCGTGCTGGATTTATCTCATATTTGATTCAACTTATTAAATACATTTTTGTTGGAAGTAAGTTAGTTGATCACAAATTAATATATTCTCTCATTTGAAATATGGCATTTGTTTCAGTTACTTTCATAAAATCTTTCTTAGCCAAAAGCTATTAGGTAGTACTGCCCAATCAAAGATTTTAACAAGCAAAATAAAAAATCAACTAAAATATTTACTTTACATTGCTCACTAATAAATGTTATTGGAAGCACTTACCTTCCCTGACCCTTGTAACGGCTAACTGGTGTATTACCAGTTAGTGTTCGAGATCAGATAAGAAGAGTGAGTGAGGCTACAGTTGTCAGTGTAATAATATTCCAGCATAAGCTACCATCCATGAGAGGAAGGAAAGGAAAATAGAGTGGCAGAAACATAAGCTAGGCTCGCTAATCAAAATAATTAAGACAAACCAACCATTTAAACATACTGAATAAGACTGCTGCATTTCTCCAAAAACATACTGGGCTTTCATCCTCAAAACTGCATTCTGCATTGCACTCTCATGCTATTTCTGTTTCCTACATCCTGTATCCTGTCGCACCACATGTTGTTTTACATTCTAGATAGAAACCTGCACTGTCACATTTAGTCTAAGTTTTAAAGGTTTTTCAGTGCATCTGCCTGGTTTAGAATCATAGAATGGTTACACCAATGAAGGAGACCATGTGGGCCATTGTGTTCATTTAGCTATCTGCAAGAGCAGTTCACGTGGTATCAGTCCCCATCTTTTCCTCCATAGTCTGCAAACATGGGTCATTTAGATAATGACCCACCTCTCTTTTGGAAGCCATGATTAAATCCATCTCCACTAAACTCTCAGCCAGTGTGTGTTAATGTCAAACCCAGCACAGTTATTGATGCTCGCTTCAGTCAAATAGAAAGCAGCAGTTATGTAGTTCCCACTAAATTAAGCTAAAGATAAGCATGACAGTGAAAAAGAATGTGAATCGTAATTCAGAATAACTCCATCTTCAGGCTTGGTCCAGTGATAGCATTACTGCTTCAGAGACAGAAATTTTCACTTCAGAGACTTGTGTATACTGTTTAACTTGACATGTCAGTGCACTACTGAAGGAGTGCTGTACTGCCAGGGTGCTGTCTTTTGTTAGAGATTTTAAATTTAGTCCTAATGCTGTCTATGGTAGGCATAGAAGATCTCATGTTCAGACAAGAGCACAATGTTTTCTTGATGACTTGGCCTATATTTATCTCTCAACAGCATCACATAAACTGAATTAATTGGTAATTATCTCATTGTTGTTTGTGGGCCTTTGCTATACACAAACTGGCTACCATGTTGCTCTACATTACACCAACGATCACACTTCAGAAGTACGGATCCAAAGATGAAACGGGAGTTTTATTGATCCACTATACAGAACTGGTCTTAACTGCTCTCCATTCATGTTGTGCCAATTTTGTTTTTGTTGGGAACATATTTAGATTGTAAAATAATTGACATCTGACCAATACACAGCTTTTCTTTGATTATGACTGATCGTTAAAACACTACCCTTTTGAGTTTAAACACAATGCAAACAGCCATTCTAATATTTCTAGTTTCTGAGTATGTGTAAACTAATATGATTTAATTAATGGATTGCATGGTGAAGCCATCTGAGATGTTAATTTGGGAATTCCACTGTTTAATTTGAGGAGCAAAGAGCACACGTGTGCACTAATGTTTGACAAATGACCTGCTCTATCTGATAGACCTAGCTAGGTCCATTGAGACTCTCCACCATGATCATTATTTGCTAATGAAGTTAATGGATTCCGTTAGAGGCTGCATTGTTGCCCAGGCAGAGACATGATATAAGATAATTAATTCAGCGTCTGTGTTACTGGGACTAGTGGGAGAACATTGCCATTGAGTAGGTTAAATTCAGATTTCTGAGGAATCATTGTAAGAGCAAAATTTTTTTTTACATTTTTATGACTGATTATTTTGCAAGCTAACGGTTTCAATAATTATGTGTAGTTTACAAAATAATTCTACACAAAATATTTGATATGCAGCCATTCTGAGCCACAGGTTTTCATAGATTAGCTTTAAAAGTTAGGAATCAAACATTGGTTTGTCTATTAATGACCAGAATGAATTATCTTGGGTCTGTGATTACATATATAATCTACAAATGCTGACTGGTGGTCATATCTTTCATGTATTGTATTGAAAGTATGATATTTGATATAGCAGTGTTCTCTCCTGAAAGTGTTAACTTATGCAGGGATGTTGTCACACCAACATTGATATTCGTTCGGCACCTTGCCCTAATGGCTATTCATCATGTGAACTTGGAGAATGATTCTTGGCAGGTTATCAAATGCTTAGAGATCACTGCCAGGTCTGATCCCGCCCTTACTCAAAAACTAGGAATGCGCAATTTCCATCAGGAGCCATCATTACACACAAGCCAGAACCCTAGCTGCTCTCCCCATACTAAAATGAGTATAACTTTTTAAAAAAGGCTTTAGAAATAGGTACAGCCTAAGCACATGGAAGGTAACCACATTCCTCCAATTGTACATCTAAACAAGTTTAATTTGTGTGTACCCACAAATCAACTAGTATTACTTTCAGTCAAAATAGATGGAGCTTGTCTATTCCAAAAAAATGGACCCTTGTAAACCTAGGTGAAATGCATCAAAATTAAATGGTTAATGAGCAATACCCAGTTAATAAATGTGATTTTAACAAGGTCTGGAGCATATGAACCTACAATAACTAAATCAATATTTTCTCTATTGATTGTGCAGTATTCACATATTGCACTGGTCTTTGGGTAGCACAGCAATTTTTCACAATGGAATCAGGACTTGATGTAGCCTACTCATTGATTGCTGGCTGCATCACGCTTGCTATTTGGACGCATTTCAAATAATTATTTTGTCTACCCCTTTGTTATTTAGATGAACCACAGACATTTTTTGAAAACGGAAATTGTCTGGTGAGCTTGCCTTTGGGCCGATGACATTGCTGATCTACAACTAATCATTTGGGTGCACAAGATAGATATAGGTTGTGCACTTCCTCTGCCTTCAAACAAAGTCAGTGCTTCGCATGGGGAAGTTATCCTTTGAACACCATGTAAAGAAATCGTAAACCTGTTGAGAAAGAATGGATTTAAATTTTTATTGCGCAGAGCGGAATCAAGAAATTCCTCCGAAGTGAGTAATTAACAGGGGCCATCTGCAATTCTTCACTTCCAGAGCTACCTATTCTTTAATAAAATAACTTGTGGTTTTTTTCACGGTACTTGAATGTCTGTGTGTAAATCTTTTTGCACATTCTTCTGACCTCCCACCCCCTACCTTTCCCCATGCGTACTTTGCAACATAAACTTGTCACACTTAGTTGCATTGTGTTTGTGCTTTGACAGAAAAATGCACAGCTGTCCTTCAAAGATTTGTAGAGTTGCCATTGCAAACTTCCTAAATTGCAAAATCAATGTGTGGCTGCCAACGTGTAAAATTCGCCCAGACCTCCCGAGTGCAGTGAATAAATGTACCCGGGCTAATTTGAGTAGCATTAAATTGTCAGGAAACAAATGTCTTTTCAATGCTTAACACTAAGGCTTGCTTTCTTGCATGGTAGATGTAGTTTATAGGGCCCTTGTGCAATGATAAATGACTGCTGGTTACACAGTTGCATAAAGTGATCGTTTTGGTCTTTTGAAATTTCCTGCTGTGACTTGAGGATGTTTATCAAATCTGAAGTATTTCTCACTTGTTTTAGATCCATGAATTAGTTAGTAAGTGCACCACAAGAAGGTCTGTGTCATACACTGCTGTTTGCTGGTGAAAAGTTGTCTACTGTTTGGTGCATAAGATTAAATTCTTCCTTCTTGCCTCCCTCTTTATCTTCCCTCAATGATATAACTTAAAACTTCCATCATTCTCTCCTGGGTTTAGAAGGTGGGAAGAACATCTCCTACGCAGTTCTCTGTTCTTGGATCTATAGGGAGTGCAAAGGTGTCAAGATTTCACCTTTATCATTCCCACCAAATTATCTGCTATTGTGTAGCTAATATAGTATCACCATGTCATTCCTTTTGGTTACACAATAGAATGAAGCCATTAGTATCCTGATTTTTAAAAGATATTAGCTGCTTTGTAACATTGATTCTGAAAGGCTGGAGCTAATTTCTGGAACAATTCAGTTTGTAACGAAAGTGTTAAGGTTTTGGTGTAAACTGCCTCAATGCAGTAAATCAACCCTTTTTCAATGACTGCCACCTGCATATGGCTGCCAATGGCTTCACTGCCTAGAGGCTGTCTGTCTGTAAGCAAGCTGACAATGCGCTTTGACTCTATTAGATTGTGCAAATTGCTGCTTCAGCACTATGCATTTCTGCCCAGAATATTGTGTATATGTTAAGAGAATTACATTTACAGAACCATATCAGTTGTCCTGATGAAAGGTCACCGACCTGAAACCGTTAACACTTTCTCCACAGAAGCAGCCAGGCATTTTCTGTTTTCATCTCAACCATGTTGTCAAGTAGACTTTTCTTGAGCTTCCGAAGACATGTCATTAACTTTATTTTCACAGTAACTTCATTTCAATGTTATTGTAACATTGTGACACTAATAAATAAACTTGTGTATAATGTATTATTTCCCTAAAAACTGTTCAAATAAATGTGTGATGTGGAGGTGCCAGTGTTGGACTGGAGTAAACACAGTAAGAAGTCTCACAACACCAGGTTAAAGTCCAACCAAATAATACCAAATACTACCAAATAAATTTGTACCAGTATAATGTTCCTGATGTTCCCTTGTATAGTCTTCATTGTCCACGTGTTTCTGAAAGTACTTGGGAACACAGATGAAAAGCATTATTGCGTTGATGTTTTCTTTTAAAGGAGCAGGAATAGACCACTCATCCCCTCAAATCTGTTCCACCTTTCACTTGGGTCATGACTGATCTGTTCCTTAACTTCATTTAGTAGCCTTTGCTCTAAGTCCCTTAATGCTTAACAAAAAAAACTCTCGATCCAGCGTCCATGTTCTTTTGGAAGTGAGATTCCAGATTTCTAATATCTATGGAGTGAAAAGATGTTTCTTGATTATATTCCGAATGGCCTGCTAATTTAATCATTGTGCCCCATTGTTCTGAATTCCCCCACTGGAGAATGTAATGTTTCTACCTCATTGAATCCCTTTATCATTTTAAAAACCTTTTTTAAATCCTTTTAATCTAGAAGGAAGACAAAAGTTTGTGCAACCTGTTCTAATGCTTTAACTCTAAAAGCCCAGTATTGTATTTTGTTGAATCTGCACTGAACCCTCTCCCAAGACCAGTATAATATTCCTGATGGTCCCAAAACTGAATTTGGTCCTTTTCTAGTTGGAACTGACCTGCGCTGTGTATAGTTGCATCATCAGTTCCTCACTTTTTGTATTCCAACTCCATTAGATAAAGACCAACATCCACTTTGTTTTTTAAGTGACATTTTGTATCCAAACACTTGTGCTTCACAGTTTTCTCTTCGAAAAATATTTCAATTAGTTTAATTTGAATTCAGAGTTGATAATTTCGTACTTCCCCACATTTCGATTCCACCTGCCATGCTTTTGACCACTCGTATAATTTATGTTCCTTTCTAATTGTCATCTGTGGAGACTTATACCTCCAAACATTTGTATTATGTGTAAACTTGAATATATAACTCTGTCTCTTCTTTATCCAACTTATTAATGTATATGGTGTTTAGTTAAGGATCCAGCATAGACACTTGGATGCAAACTAATCATTACTGAGAAGAATGTGGGCTAGGGATTCAGCTCACGTTCTCCCTGACTGTTTTACAGTCAAATGCATATCCAGTGAATGGAATTCTAGAGGGGAGGCATCTTTTACCTGAACAGACAGGTGCTTTGTTTTAACATTCTGAAGTTGCAATGATTTCACTTTGATATTTCAACATCAATGATAATAGCCCTATAATTAGTATAAAATGTCCAAAAATTAAAAGTTATTTGATTTTGATTTATTATTGTCTCATGTATTCACATACAGTGAAAAGTATTGTTTCTTGCGAGCTGTTCAGACAAAGCATATTGTTCATAAAGAAGGAATTGAAAGAGTGCAGGATGTAGTGTTACAGTCATAGCTAGGGTGTAGAAAAAGATCAACTTAATGCAAGGTAAGACCATTCAAAAGTCTGACAGCAGCAGAGAAGAAACTATTCTTGAGTTGGTTGGTACATGTCCTCAGACTTTTGTACCTTTTTTCCAATGGAAGAAGATGGTGTCCTTAAATATGCTGGCAGCTTTGCTGAGGCAGTGGGAAATATCAATGGATGGACGGCTGGTTTGTGTGATGGATTAAGCTACATTCACAACCTTTTGTAGTTGCATGTGGTCTTGGGCAGGATAGGAGTTGTACCAAGCTGTGATACAACCAGAAAGAATGCTTAAAATGTGTTTATTAGTCACAAGTAGGCTGATGTTAACATTGTGATGAAGTAACTGTGAAAATTCCCTAGTCGCCACACAGTGTTCGGGTACACTGAGGGAGAATTTAGCGTGGCCAATGCACCTAACTAGCACATCTTTTGTGCTGTGAAACCGGCGCACCTAGAGGAAACCCACACAGACACAAGGGAAAACGTGCAAACTGCACACAGGCAATGACCCAAGCCGGGGATCGAACTATGGCCCTAGTGCTATGAGGCAGCAGTACTAACCACTGTGCTGCCCCAAGAAGCGTTATGAAGCAAGCTTAGACATTAAACTGGATAAGGCAATATCAGGACAGATGGTGAAAAATGTAGGTTTGAGGAGCATCTTAGAGGAAGAAAGTAGAGAGTCAGAAGTTTAGACTGAGTTCCTAAGCTTAGGAGCTAGACAGCTGAAGGCATTGCCACAAATGATGGTGCAATAAAAATTAGAGATACTTAAGTGGCCAAAATTATATTAGCGAAGATATACCTGAAGATTGTGAATTCAGAGATCACAGAGGCAAGGCCATGGAAGGATTTGAGAACCAGGATGAGTTTCATACAATTTTCTGATATTCTTGGATCCTTTATAATGAATGATCATGGAAACTGAGGGCACGATTTTGTGACCTTATCCCTCCTGACTTTGGCAGGGCGAGCTGGTATGATCGGGTGTGAGGCAAAAAACAAGAAACAGGCCTTGTTTTTCACTTATTTCTTCGCCTGCCCCAATTGTATCGGCCCTGTTCTGTCAACGACATCGCCTTTGCTCTCGACGTGAAGCTGATTTCAGTATTAATGATATCATTAACATGCCATTAGGGAATCATGGATGCTATTGGCCGTGCTCACTTCACCTTAGCTACTTGATGATTGAGCTTCCTACTGGCGAGAATTACAGCTGATCCCCACCAGTGGGAGACCAGACACGATGGCTTCACTGATCGGATTGGAGGCATTGAAGCTCCCGGGTGGTTGCGACATGGCCGGGCTGTGTCCATGGGGCAGTGCCAGCCTTAACTTTTTGTTTGTAAACCATGTTAAATTTGTCTGATCTTACCATAATCTTATAAGTGCATTTTTGAAAGGTAATATTAGATTCCAGTACTTTACAAATGACTGCTGTCAGGATAACTGGCCTGTAGTTCCTTTTTTTCGCTCACCCTTCTTTCTTAAATATTGGCGTTATATTTGCTAACTTATGACCTGCTGGGGCCATACCACAATTTAGACCTAAATTGTAGTCATTCAATATCTCTGTAGCTATCTATTTTAGAACCCTAGGACCTAGGCCAAAATTGTCATGGCATCATAGAATCCCTACAGTGCAGAAGGAGGCCATTCGGCCCATCAAGCCTGCACCGACAACAGTCCCAGGCCCTATCCCCATAATGTGCTAATCCCACTGACACTAAAGGGCAAAATAAGTGTGGCAAATCAACCGAACCCGCACATCTTTGGAGTGTGGGAGAAAACTCATGCAGGCACGGGGTGAATGTGCAAACTCCACACAGCCTGATGATTTGTCAGATTCTAGTCCCTTAAGTTTCTCCAGTTACCTTTTCCTGCTGATACTAATTACCTGAATTTCCTTACCTTTTAGCCACGATAGAACATAGAACACTACAGCACAAACAGGCCCTTCGGCCCACGAGTTGCGCCGATCACATCAACACCTATCTATAACCCCCAGTCCCATAAAACCCCATATACTCATCCAGAAGTCTTTTAAAAGACCCCAGCGAGTTCGCCTCCACCACCACTGACGGCAGCCGATTCCACTCACTCACCACCCTCTGAGTGAAAAACTTACCCCTAACATCACTTCTGTACTTCCCTCCCCACACCTTAAATCTGTGTCCTCTCGTAGTGACCATTTCAACCCGGGGAAATAGCCACTGAGAATCCACCCTATCCATTCCTCTCAACATTTTATAAACCTCTATCAGGTCGCCTCTCAACCTTCGTCTCTCCAGGGAAAAGAGACCCAGCTCCCTCAACCTAACTTCATAAGGCATGCCTCCCAGTCCAGGCAACATCCTTGTAAATCTCCTCTGTACCCTTTCAATAGCTTCTACGTCTTTCCTATAGTGAGGCGACCAGAACTGCGCACAGTACTCCAAATGAGGCCTGACAAGGGTCTCATAAAGTTGCAGCATTACCTCCCGACTCCTAAACTCAATCCCTCGATTAATGAAGGCCAGTACATCATACGCCTTCTTGACCACCTCTTCCACCTGCGAGGCCGATTTAAGAGTCCTGTGGACCCGGACCCCAAGATCCTTCTGCTCTTCAACACTACTAAGACTCCTGCCCTTGATAGTGTACTCGTTCATCCCATTGGTTCTGCCAAAATGGACGACTACGCATTTATCCGCGTTGAAGTCCATCTGCCACTTCTCCGCCCAGTCCTGCATCCTATTTATGTCCTGCTGCAACTTTTGACATCCTTCCAGACCATCCACAACACCACCGACCTTCGTGTCATCAGCGAACTTACTTACCCATCCCTCCACTTCCTCATCCAGGTCATTTATGAAAATGACAAACAGCAAGGGTCCTAGAACAGATCCCTGGGGCACTCCACTGGTGACTGACCTCCATTCAGAAAAAGACGATGTGGAGATGCTGGTGTTGGATTGGGGTGGGCACAGTAAGAAGCCTCACAACACCAGGTTAAAGTCCAACAGGTTTATTTGGGATTACAAGCTTTCGGAGCAGCTAAAGTTGGAACTCTCCACTCACCTGATGAAGGAGCAGCGCTCCGAAAGCTTGTGATATCACATAAACCTGTTGGACTTTAACTTGGTGTTGTGAGACTTCTTACTGTTCCTTAGCACCAGGCACCCTGTATTTTTGGCATGCAATTTGTGTGTTCTACTCTGAAAGCAAACAAAATATTTGTTCTGTCTGCTTTTTCTTCATTTCCCACAATATTTTCTCCTGTCTGCTTTCAAGACACCAGTGTTTACTTTAGCTACTCTTTTCCTTTAGAAAGCTCTTGCAATTTGTTTAAATATGCCTGGTTCATATACACTTATTCTATTTTTTTCTGTTTTTATCAAGGTTTGCATGTTTCTAAAATGCTTGCAATCCCCGGACTTGTTACCTTTTGCAACATTATAAGCCTTTTCTTATCTAATGTTATCAGTAACTTTCTTTGTAACATCATTATAGTCTGCACATTTTCCACTCAACCGCTCAGAATAAAATGGTCAGTGGTCTGTGTCAGTAGCCCTCCTGGGTAATCCTCTCCACTCATTTGGAAGCCACAATAATACCCTTTTCAAGAAAAACTTTGGACTGAAATTTTTAAGACCGGGGAGGCAGTATTTGGGGATGATCATGTTCTGAAAGAAAGGGTGTTGGGCCGGTTTGCTGACACATTCATATCTCCAGCTGTTTTTCCCAAGGGTTGGCTGGGTCGAGTGCCAGCATGCTAGAGTCTGTGGCAGAATATGAATCAAGGTCTTTGACTAGTTATCAGCACCATTGCTGGCATTGCCTGTGGCCCCACTATGTCAGCACCCTGGCAGCTAAGAGGAGACAGCTTCCCATTCGCTGTGGGAGAACTGAAGGAGATTTAATGGTTACTGTCAGAAAATGAGGAGGCTGCTGTCTTCCCAAGTACAGTGGTGCACCTTTGAATGAAGATTTCATGGTGACGGATGTTTCCAGTTGTCATGGGACCTAACACGGTGGCATTCGTTCCATTGATATTATTGGTGTCTCCATTATTTCCTGCCCCTCCTACTGCTTAGCTTACAACAACATTCTCAATGGTGACATAGAGAGTGCTGATGGCTTCTCTTGCAGCGAAGTGTTCTATGTTCAAGTCCCATCTTCAGAACCTATCCAATGTCTCTAATTGGATGGCGAGATTGTGGAGGAGGCCCACTAATTGGCCACCTCTTGTAAAATAAAGCTGGCAGTCATGCTGCAGCAGTGAGTGGCACTTGGACCTGGAAATGACCCCATTTTTTAAAGATGGAAACATTTTAGTTCTTTTTGTCTTCAACTGTCCAATTATTCATAGCTTTATATTAGCAATGTTACGAATGACCATAACTTTCATATAGCATCTTTAACTGAGTCATTTAAGGTATAATAATTTAAGATATTTTTATGTCTTTCCAATTCTGCTTTGTTTTGCAGGGGTCGGAATAGATCTAGTCAGATTCATCCAGCATCTTGTATGCTTTCTTTTAATGTCTCCTCTAATGCATACATCTCTGTGGCCAGCATGACAGCATAATTATTCTTAATTTCATTCTCAGTTTGACATCCTCTCTTTGCTGTATTACCCATTTAGTGACCTGACAAGAGTGGCAATCTAAAGATGAGGCTGTCACTTAGCATGATAGCACTTAAATTTGGGTGCTTTCCAGAGGTACTTCAAAACTATAGACTATTTTTCAGTGATGCACTTGCTCATCATTCGTCAATTTATCTAAAGATAGTCCGGTTGGGCAAGACATTTTGATTTCACCCTTCTCCCACCCCACCCTGTCCTTTTCCTAGTTATTTGCTTGCTTCTCTTACCTTGTGTGAATTATTGCTCATATTTGCTTGATATTATTAAATGTATTGAATTCATTGCTATGCCTATTCCGGATCTATAAACTAAGAGATGATGCGAGCAGGGACCTAATTCAAATAGAGAAAGGCAGGAAGGAAATATGCATCATACCAGTCATTGCATTGTACAGAATATTTATGTTCAAGTTTGAAAATGCTTGATACTGTTTTGCAGTGACACTTGCACACTAATTTTGAAACCTTGGCATTCTGGTGTGAACTTTTGAAACCATTGTGAGTTAAAATCTTATCTGTTTTATACAAGAATATTGTTAGGTACTTAATATTGTTTATAGTTTTCCAATTATGGTGGAGTGAATGCTTTTAAAAAAAAATGAAGGGCTCAACAACTGTTATTTCCAATGTGTTTTAACTAAAGTAATGAACCTTAAATCTGATTTGTTTTTCTTGTATCTGCAGGATATCTGAAGATGCAACTGTAACGACAATTGAAGCACTGAAAGCCCGCATCCGGGAATTGGAACGACAGCTGTCCCGTGGGGATCGGTATAAATGTCTTATTTGCATGGTAGGCATCGTTTTAGCTCCGATTTGAAAGTCTTGCTGTCTGTGCTGTTAACAATCATAATTTGCCCGAGGATCTAATTCTTTTAACGTACAATTTGGGAGTAGCATTTTAAATTGAAGA
This sequence comes from Carcharhinus amblyrhynchos, assembly GCF_965287045.1. Classification (NCBI taxonomy): domain Eukaryota; kingdom Metazoa; phylum Chordata; class Chondrichthyes; order Carcharhiniformes; family Carcharhinidae; genus Carcharhinus; species Carcharhinus amblyrhynchos. The sequence goes on along the minus strand of NC_137332.1, from coordinate 31,313,848 downwards.
CAGTTGTGACCACCAGACATTCTCTGCCGCAGTTAGGAGAATCAGCAACAACAACTGATACTATTGTAGCACCTTTAACATTATGAAATGTCCCAGGGCACTTCACAGAAGCGTTATAAAACAAAATGTGATACAAAGTCACATCAGGAGAGATTAGTTCAGATGACCAGAAGCTTGGTTGAAGAGAGAGGTTTAAAGGAGGGGGGTGGGGGGTGGGGGTTGGGGGGGGTGGGTACGGATTATGACAAACATGAGGTCGAAAGCTCTTCTTGGAATCGTATGTCACCAGTGTTGTGTACAGTATGGTTGCCAGGATGAAGGATGGTGTTAGTAGCTAGCGAACAAAGTTTGTAGAAGGGACCATAAAAAAAAGACTTAAGTCTTCTCTATTTATTTGAACGAACATCTGTTCATCCAGTGCTGGATAAGCAGTTTAATAATCTGGCAATAATGAAGGAGTTGAGAGAGGTGATGGTGAGGTGAAGTTGGATGTCTACAGTGTACATATAAAAACTAATGCTGTGCGTTTGGATGGTGTTGCAGAAGGGCAGCATGTAGATCAGAAGTGGGGGGAGGCCAAATGGATGCGGGTGCAGGAAGAGAAGCCTTTGCAATAGATTTTATTGCTGTGATTTGATAGATTAAAATGAACCAGGTGAGAGTACTGTACCCAGCTGGACGACAGTGGAGAGGCAGTGGTGTGGTCAACTGTGTCAAAAGCTGCAAGCAGATCGAGAAGGACCAGAAGGGAATATTTACCTTTTGTCGCAGTCACATTGAATGTCGTTTATAACTTTGATAAGAACTGTGGTGGTATACGAGCCATGATGTCTGCTGTCAAGGTCATTTCATCACTTGAAACGTTTTAACAACGTGGCCCCAGATTATGGGACAGCTGTTTTTGTTTATTGAGCACTGTGGAAATTCAGGAACTGCAAAACTGAGAGTTATCGATTACAATAAATAAAGCACTGAGTGACATGACACTTGCAATCTCACCGTGATTGGTTGGTTTCCTTGAGCCACTTTCAATTGTTTGTTTACAATGCTTTTCTCTCTTTAAATTGTTGATTTTTAAGTAGGATGTCTCCCCTCTGATACTTGGTGACACTGGGCTTCTGGAAGAAATGGATTCAAATTTATTTCAGTGTTGACGGTTAGCTCTTTATATTCACATGCATGACTGAGGCTGGTAATTTGCCTTGTTTGCAGCATGACACTGAAATTTAGATTCCCAGCAAATTGTGTGTTATATTTTCAATTTTGCTGGTAAGCTTTAGCAATTGCTAGTTTAAAAAAACTAAATTGCATACAAACCGTCATACCGGCTGTCATTGCGCAAGTAATCCGCATCAAGGTCATTTCATCACTTGAAAACTACTGTTTCTGCCCATGAACATTGAGAAACACTGTACTTGACATGTGTATTTAGTTTGATTTGACTTGTCTGCAAATTTGTTGCTTATATAAATGTTCCAAGTGTTTCTGCTTTTTGTCTCTGCTCCACTGCTACTTATTATCTAAGGTATAGAGCAAGTTGTTCTGTTGCATAATATTAAACTGAGTGCTGGCTGCACTTCACCTGCAGCTTGGCATTTCAAAAAATATATTAGCGTTCGTCTTGCCGTAGGTGACGAATAAGCAGCACTCACTCTGCATTGCAGTTACGTTTGTCCATAGCATTCTAAGGTATTTTTGTGGCAAAATGCAGTTATTAGACAGTCAAAACAGTGCAGCATCCTTTACAAGGGATTGGTGACTGGTGTAAATGGGGAACACGCTGGCGTTTCTCCTAGATCATCCGATTGAAGAGTATGTACTGTGAGACGCAGAGTGTAAAATTGGACTCAGTGTTCGTAGAACTCCCATCATAATATCTGCAGCATGTACACACACTTTAAGGGGTAAATTGTGCCAGATATCATATTGGTGCAGGCATTGGAGTGTGAAGATTGAACATCTGCTGGAAGTATGTAGATCGTGACATCAATCAGTATGCTGATTTGATGCCAGTGGTGCCATTTTGGAGCTCAGTTTTGCAACCGACTACCTCTATTAATCTCGTGCAGCTGAACACAGGTTGAGACGTGGAACAACCTTCCTTCAGTACCCTTTAAAGGATCATCAATTACTTGCAGGTTAGTTTTGTTGATTTTATTTAGTTCTTTGTTGTATTCCAGAATGGGACATCAGGTTTCCACGTGCTGCAGGATGTTATTGACTGTACACATATCAATTATACCTGATAGCAGAACCAACAGGAATTCCACTGCCTTAGTGCTCAGCTAGTGTATGACCATTATGATGACCAAAGCACGCTTGTAAAGCTTACTGGGAGGTGGGCACTTTACTTTTATAAAAAAACACAAATGGAAGCTACACTTTCACAAAATGGATTGCAGAAAGATATGTGACTTTTATTGTGGTTTCTGAAGTTACTCAAAATGCAGACGTTCTTCCCGGGTTTTAATTGACTACTCGTCGCCATTTCAGTGGAAGAACATTAAAATGACCAAGGCTGCTTGACCAGCCTGCTCGTGATGATGGGATTTCAATTAAAGTCATTCAGTGAGATGACCGTAGCTGGAATGTTGATAGGGTATCAATATTTCCCCAACATGTGTCATTTACATTGGTTTCAATCCACTGTGCAGACAATGGAATACATGAAAACTGCCATCACATGGCTGAAGTTGGCTAGAGAGGAAGTTGATACCTTATTAATCCTGAGAACTGCCAAGCAAGACAGTCTGGGACCAGCACCTCAGGGAGAGATCACACCCAGCAAAAGAAAAGAATCCCGTCTCAAAGGCAGTGAAAAGAGGATACTTAGTTTCACCTGCAAGATTATATTTTTTTCATTACAGGAGCCCGCCACAATTTTGTCTGAAACATCTGGAAACTTCCAACCTCCATTTGTCTTCAAGGAACCAAGCATGAATCTGTCAGGACTTTAGGACTTTAAACCATCATCTTAAGAACTATAATTGAGTGATCTGTTTATTGTTACTCTTGTTAGTAATCTAAGTTCATGCGTATTTCTAGAAATCATGTTTTCACGCATGTGTGCCTTTGTGTATGCCTGCATGCTTGGAGTGGTGTTTGTTGTGTTTACATTTCAGGTGTTGTGAAAATAAAGATTCATTCTTTCTTTTGATTCAAATTTACAAAAAAGCCTGCTCATGTCTATTCTTTTAAGTCACTGCATTCAGAAGGATTAAAATACTCCATCTCAAAAATACATCTTGTTGCAATCAGCCAAGAGGTGAGAAAAAGGAAAAAATTGTCCCGTATCTTCCTTCTCTCTCACCCCATATAAGAAAAAACTGAGATGAGTAATAATTAAAAAAAGGAAAAGGTGCAGAAGACAAGAAGGCAACAAGCCACAATACAAGGGCAAGGCATCACAAGGGGCAACAAGAGTTGGACGTGAGCCAAATGAAAAGAGGCAGAGCATGAAGAAAAGGGGACATGTCCTCTCTCTATCTGACCCTATAGGCAGTGAATCATACAGCATGCTGGTAGCAGTAATGATGTCTCCATTCTGTGGCAGACTGCTGTGTCAGCCACCAAGGCAAATGAAAGGAAGGTTACTGAGCAATGAGCTATTGCTGATGATTGCCAGATTTAACACATGTACAAATGCAGATCATGCATACAATGAAAATTATACTGACACACAAAATGTGAAAAAGCAGACCATGGAAATTATGCCTCTGCTGTCTGGACTGCTCTGGAGACATCTTGCTTTACTTGGCAGAACATCATTTGTAGGGTTCTGTTGCATGCCACTCCATCATGAGGGTACTTCCCTTTCCTCCAGCTATACAATGAATAACTGAGGACAGGAAGAGGCAAGGAGGAGTCAAGTTGGAAAATCCCTTTTTATTCTTGAGTAACTCATCTGACTGTGATACCAGTAAATACAACCCTAATTCCCCATTCACCAACAGTCCCATAATTTAGCTGTGCTGTTTCTGACCATCACAGTGTCAACTTTGCACAATGCAAAAATAAAAATTCAAACCAAATTCATAAATCAAAGCGTATCATATTGCAAACAAACTAATCACCGCTGTGCCAGTCATTGTGTGCTTTTGCCTGTCTTGGTGCTGATACTCAGTGCTATTCTATTGGATGGAATATGTTTAGTGGAAGCTTGCATACTTTCAGAGGGGAAGACTGCCGATGGCCTTGGAAAATGACTTCAAGCAGCCCTGGCTCAAGAAGGTCTGTCTTCGAACTACAACATCTTGGAATAGCTAGCAGCAGTCTGACAGCAGCAAGGCACTTTTGGAGTGGCAAGTGTAGAAGGGTGAATGCTGTAATCCTGGTTTGTACTCCAAGGAGTCACCGTCACTTCCCTGGAGCAGAGCCTCAACAATCCTAGTTATGTTAGAAGACAGATTGTGGAATTCCTTAGAGACCCTCCAAGCCACTTTGAGCTCTAATATCTGCAGCCAAGATGGCAGCAAGCTGTGCTTGCGTGCTTGAGTCTAAATTTCCCAGATGTTAAGTGCCTTCTGCGTGTGCTGCAATGGAAGCTGAGATAATTGCTAGCAGATAGCTGCATCATGGTTGGGTCCACAAGTGTGCTAATAGAGAGGCTCAAACAAAAAGCCCTAAACGAAAATGGTGCCAGGCTTCTTCATGCTCCCTGCATATGCTCCCTGACAACGCAATGCAGATTTCATTGTGTATTTCGTAAATCTGTTGATATTGGGGGGGTGAGAGGGGAAGTGAAATATAAGGAGCATTAGGTATGAGAATATAATAATTATCTACAGTTTCTTCTGTCTCAACCCCTGAGCTACACTCTTAATTCGTGGCTGGTCCAATGATGGCAAGCATTGTCTCCCCCTGAAGTAAGGATATGTAGCTGTACATGTTTCTCACCAGTTGAATGATGCTGCCACTCGTTATCTGCAAGCAAAAGGGAAGAGTCTCAGTGAGTGTGGTGCAGTGTGTTGTGGTAATGTGGCTGTAAAGGTTGAATTGTGTGTACAGCCTGAGGCTTGCAGCTGTATTTATGAGAGTGAAATGAAGTATATGAATCTTGGGTATAGGGCCTCGTTGATGGAGATTGTTGGTAGATGAATGATGTGGAGATGGGTAATTTAAGCAGTAGTTGCAGCAACTGATGCAATTGGTAGAATATAGCCTTTGATGATATATTCACTAACCTTGACCACTCGTGAAGAAACTCATGAATTTTTTGCAGGTCTGATCCAGGTCCTTGGATCTTGACTCCTGGCCATAGCCTCCATATCTGTTTGCTCTCACTACTCTTTGACATTGTGTTGGAAGGCCACCTAGCCCCCTACAAACATACAACATCACTACTTTCCACCTCCTCTGCCAAGGCCTTCATTGCAGTGCCCGAAAATATTTTCCGTTCTCACTTCTGTTGTGTTATTCCTTGCCCTTTCCCAGGTCAGATTCTCTTCAGCTATAGCTGTAAGCACTTGCTTCAGCTACCATGCATCTTCCCTTTAAGAGATCCAGTTTGGCTTTATGCACAACTATATTTAGTTGTAAGATAGAATGTTTAATTGATTTGTAAAAGCACGTATTGAAAGTGAAGTAAAGAGAAGGAAAGAAATAAGGGATTAAGTGAGAGATAAAGAGACAGGGAAAAGTTACTTTTTAAATTTTCAGCAATAGATAAAGACTGAAGGAATGAAGCTCCACACTTATAACGGTAATTTTTTATTGCCAGAGAGGCTGTTTGGCAGTAATTAAGCTTTGTCACTCTATTGAAATTCAATTATACTTCAACGAAAAAGCCTTGCTTTTTTTCTAGCATGTTTAGCAGATAACTAATGGATGGCTGCTCTAATTTCACACTGTGACATATATGGGAACACTAATTCCTTTGGCAAGATACTGGGGCAGTGAACTTATGGAAGAGCAGGGGATATTAGACAAAAATATCTGACTTCCGTGTTTATCTGTGCATCTGTAGATGCTGAAAGTTGCTATCCACTTTACTGCTTTTGTAATAGTGAGCACTGATAGCCTCACATTTATTCTTACTGCAAAACCCGAGCCATTACAGCTGCAGTATTCATTCAGCGTTCACAACAAATCTTCATTATAGGCATCCACAGGGAAAAATCAGTTGGCGCTTTATTTAAGAAAATTATCGTGACTCTTCAGTAATCTCCTAGATTGCCTCATGGTGCACTTTGAGATTCAGATTGGTGGCTCCAATATTTGTTCCAGCCAGATCACATTCTTGACAAGTACTCCCAATCTTCATGCTGAAGTGACCTCCATGTATTTTTGACTACAAGCACAAAGTTTCCTTCACGAAACATAAATTTTCAATATTTATGGAGTCCTTGTGGGCAGTTTCCCATGTTATGTAAACTTTTAAATTATTTGCAGGTAAGTTGAGAAATATCCCAAAAAGACAAAAGACCATCCCGTCAACCACTTTTCATTCCTACTTTGACACTGCACTGAAATCACACTGCAGTATGAAACACTGTACAGTTTTTAAAGAATTTTGGAGATCCGATGTGTTCTCTGGTCACCTTTGAAATCAGTTTTTTAAAAGGTGTATTCTTTCACAGTGAGTGTGTGTTGCTGTTTAGGCCAGCATTGTTGTTGTCCATCCTAATTGCCCTTGAGTGGCTGGTGTTAAGCTGCCTTCTTGGACTGCTGCAGTCCATGTGATGTAGCTACACCAACAGTGTGTTAGGAAGGGAGTCCCAGAATTTTGACTCAGTGGCGGTTAAGGAATGGCAATGTATTTCCAAGTCAGGGTGATGTGTGGCTTGGAGGGAAACTTGCAGGTGATGGTGTTCACATGAACCTGTCACTCATCCTTCTTAGTGGTTGAGGTCATAGGTTTGGAAGTTGCTATTGAAAGAGCCTTGGTGAGTTGCTGCAGTATATCTTGTAAATGGTACATGGTACACGCTACTGCCACTATGCATTGATGGTGGAGAGAACCGATGTTTAAGTTGATGATGAGGTGCCCATCAAGTGGGCTACTTTTTCCTGGCTGATGCTGAATGTCTTGGGACAAATGGAGGATATCCATCAAACTTGTGACTTGTCCCTTGTAGATAGGCATTAGGGAGTCAAAGGTGAGTTACTCACCACAGAATTCTCAATCTCTGACTTGCTCTTCTGTTCATGATATTTATATGGCTGGTCCAGTTAAGTTTGAGATTAATGGTAACCCCTGGGATGTTAATAATGGGGAACTCTGCAATTGTAATGCCATTGATATGGCATTTAAATTGTATTCCATGACAATTCTGGACATAAGAGCAAAACTGCCTGTTTTGTGATTGAGGAGAGGTATTCTATAGATTCCTGCATCTGCAGTATTTTATCTCTGTTGGTACACTGTAAAGGTTGTGCTGTAAAGTTGGTTCAGAACTTGACTCTGTAATGATACTGCAACTTAACCATTGCTGCAATGTGAAACTACTTCAGATCAATGCAAAATGTGAATATTTCCCAAGGGGAAAAGTGAAAGACTTTACAAGCTGTTGCTCTTTTTTCTAGAAAAGAGAAGGCTAAATGTTACCTGATAAAGGTCTTTAAGATAACAAAACATGTTGATAGGGTGGAAGTTGAGAAAATGTGTTCACTTATTAGGGTGCCTAAAACTAGAAGCTAATAAACTAAGTGGGGTATTCAAGGGGAGTTCTTTATCCATGAAATGATAGGAATCTGAAACCCACTACTGCCAGTAGTTGCTGTGAATAGCATAGTTGCACTTAAGTAAAATGTAGATCTGTGCATGAATGTGGAAGGAATAGAAGAGGGCCTAATCGTGCTACATGGAGAATAAATCTGTCATGGTTACACGGTGTTCAGGATTGACAGAAAGTACAGATTGTTTTACGTATTCTAGAAAAAATATAAATTAGTGGAATTGTGGAACTGATATCATAAGAAAAAAAAAATAATGGTTTGATGCACGTTAACCAACAGTGAGGGTAGCTATAGATGCTTGGGCAGAATAATAATGATCAAGACATAGTGGGCGGGATTTTACGGCCTTGCTCAGATGAGATTGTAAAAATCCACCCAAGGCCAATGGAGATTTTCATTCTGGGAACCTTGCCTGCCTTGGGTAGGGTTTTGGCTACTGTGTATAAGGAGATAACAATGGTACTAGTGTCTAGCCAAACAGTTTGAAAAGAACTACTTCAAGGGAATGTTGGAAGAGCTTAAAAAATAGATTGAGGGAAGTATTCGGGGAAAGCTCAGTTGATGCTGAATGGAATGTATTTAAAGGCATCCTCTGAGCATGGAAAATAAATAAATACATCCCATGCATTGTAAATTGAGACCAAACAGATGGGAGCACAAATAGATTAACATGACACCGTTATGTGAAATAAATAAAAGCAAATTCACAAAGATTATAAGGTGCAAAATGAGAGAAAGTGCCGTGAAAAGTGCAAAAACCGTCAAAAAGAGGCTGCAAAGAAGGGACTGGAAATGATCAAATTTAACATAGATTATAGTGGTAGGAAAGTTCTCATTGAAGAGTGATGCAGGCAGGATATAGCCCTAATTTAAACTGACATTGAATCAAAAATGTGTAACACACTGAGAAACCTATTTCTTGAAACGGACACTGGAGAAGGCATGTAGCATGCCACCATCATAAGAACATAAGAACATAAGAAATAGGAGCAGGAGAATTCCAGAGATTCACCACCCTTTGAGTGAAGAAGTTCCTCCTCAACTCCGTTCTAAACCGCCTCCCCTTTATCTTGATGCTGTGCCCCCTAGTCCTACTGTCTTTTTTGAGCGGGAAGAGTCTCTCCACCTCTATCCTATCCATCCCATTCATCATCTTATATCTTATCATAGGAGGTTGTACGTATCAGCTTCGTTTTGAGATCACCCGGATGGATTCAAGACAAATATATCTTTAGGACAGCTGATATACACCCAAGCTGTTTAATAACAAAATCTACTGACAGTCACCATGAAGAAATTGGTGAAGTCAGAAGGTCTCACTTGATTAGAAGTGAGATAACATGATGCCGATCTCCAGACTAAAAATTGAGAGAACAATCTGAATAGTTTTTATTTATTTATTAGTGTCACAAGTAGGCTTACATTAACACTGCAATGAAGTTACTGTGAAAATTCCCTAGACGCCTAACTCCGGTGCCTGTTCGGCCACACTGAGGGAGAATTTAGCATGGCCAAGGCTAACTGAATGCATCTAACCAGAATATCTTTCAGACTGGGAGGAAACTGGAGCATCCAGAGGAAACTCGGGCAGACACAGAAGGAATGTGCAGACTCTGCACAGACAGTGACCCAAGCTGGGAAACGAACCTGGGTCCTTGTCTGTGTGAGGCAGCAGTGCTAACCACTGTGCCAAAATTTATCAATCTTACAGTAACCACCAATCATCAGGAATAAGTTTGTGGATTGTTAGTTGGAAACAAACTAATTAAATGTCAGCTTCAGTGGGAGGAATATGCTGCCCGAGCTTTCCTCATTGACAATGCTGAGGAAATCACCAGCTAAGTTGACATTGAAAGTTCTGCATAACAGTGTTTTACACATGATTAAATATGTAAGTATCTGTAGTAAAACTGAATAAGCCATGGGTTTTACGTCAGGCTGCTCAGAAGTACTGAGAGATTGGTATACGATTGTTTACTTTTGCTTATCTAACTCATCAATCGGAATTTAGAAGCAGTTGCTAAAATCTTGCTCGCGTTCACACCAGCCGATTGTTCATGGTCCCACCGACAGTTTCCCGGTGGCAAGGCATGCGTTCAGCAGACAATCCCTTTGACAATGACAGGACCACAAGACCTCGCCAGAAAATGCAGGCCGTCTCCCACTGTCGCTAAACACGCTGTGGAGTGGGATAAAATCGTGCCCAATATTTTCATTTGTTGCCTATACTGTGGAGAATTTATCAGGCTGAGGTGGTTGCAAAGAAGTATGGAAGGCCTTCAGCAAATTTTGTAAGTAGCTCAAACAATGGCAAATGAAATTCGGTCAGGCATCACTTGAGGGGAACAAATGGGAAATGCACTTGAGGTGCTGAACTGACTAGCAGACAAATTGTTGCATTTTGGAGTTATAGTTAGCACCACCAGTCATTGTGGCACAGTAATTAACAAAGCTCTGAGAATGCTGAGCTATGTCAAGTCATTGGAGTACAAGTCTGCCATCCAGAAACTGCAGAGTTGGCATTTTGGAGTCAGATTAGAGAAAACCATGGATTTCGAAAGAAGGGTGAGCTAGGCAGACAAAAATACCTTCATTACTTGAGTTTAGTTTTATGGTTTTTGTTTGCACTGAAAAATCAGTTGTAATAATGCTTGTCTTCAATCAATTCAGTATTAATTGTGAATGCCAAATGGAAGTCTGGCTGAATCAGAGTCGATGAACTTGGTCCATTGTGGTAATCTAGAAGTAGAGAATGCTTTCCCAATATGTTATGAAACCCACTAGGAGCAATTTGTGTCGAGGTCAAGTTCTTACGAGTGACAAGGATAGCATGCACAATATAGTAGTAGTGAAGCCTTAGGGAACCAGTAATCACATCATGATTAAATTTTGGTTTATTTGGCAGCCAGCAACAGAAAGGATCAGGACAGTCTTTAAACAAATTTCAAAGGGATGAGGGATGATTGAGGAGAAATTTAACTGGGTTATAGCTCAAGAATATTACTAGAAGAGAAATAGAACACTTTTAAAACAATAATGTCCAACCTACAAGATAGCAATATACAATAGGAAAACAAATGCAAGCTAAATAGTTTGTAACCAAATGAGTAGAAAAGAAAAGAACAAAAAGGTTCTAAACGCCTTAGAGTATAATGAAAAGTGAATGCAGAACGCAAGGAAAAGTTAGGAAGGGTGATCTAGAGCTTGCTGAAGAATTGAGTTCCAACAACAGCCTTCAAGGATGACAGAAATCTGAATGTATTCAGGGAAGAAATCGCAAAGTGTGGGATCCAGGTACCTAAAAGTATACTGCCAGTGGCAGGGTGAAGGAGATAGGGAGGAGGGATGCATGATGTTTGGGTCAGAGGAATAAAGAGTGAGATGTCTTTGGGAGTAAATTCACTACTTTATGGGGCTGCAGAAAGCCGCAAAGTTAGAAAAGGATCAGATAAAAAAGAGGAACTTAAATGTAGCTATTTTAAATTTGAGATATTTGAGGATTGGAAATCAGCCTAGATCAGCCAGAACTGCGATGATGAACACACAACATTGGGCATCCAAAGGAATGATTTGAGGTTTACAGAGGACAGAGGATACTGGTGGCTGGCCAGTAGAGCATTGGCATAATCACATCTGAAGGTGAGGTTTCAGCAGGAAATCAACTACGTAGACATGCTTGTTATAGAGGTAGACAAATGCAGCCTTTTGTGACTGGTAGAATATGGAACCAGAAGTTTAGCTCACGGTTGAACAGGATGCTGATTTGGAGACAGTCTGGTTCAGCCTGAGACATTGGCCAAAGAGTGTAATAAAATTTGAGACAAAAATCGAGAGTTTGTGTTTTTGCATCCCAAATCCATGACCGTCTTTTAGCGATTTTTGTGTTTGAATGTCTCCTATCAGGTTTCTGTCCCTGGCACAACGCTGAAATGATCCTAATCAAAGTCACAAATGACAATCTCTATCACTTTGACCATAGTGCATTATTTCACTTTTTCTTCTCTGCAGCCTTTGATATGGAACAACAGTTCCATCATCCTCTTTGTTGTTAACCAGTTGTGTGACAATGACCTTAGTTTGTTTCATACTTGCCTATCCAGTCACAGCTAAAACAATGGCTTCTCCTCCTTACTGCGCTGTTAACGCTGGCATCTCTCAACTATCTGCTCTTGGACCCAGGCCAACATCATTCAATGTCACAACTTCCAGAACCAAAGATAAAAGAGGCGATTGAATCTAAATTTAGGTATTAAATAAATAGAAACAGGCAGTTCTCATCAAATGAGTAATGATAGAATTTGGGAGTGTGTAGCATGGGATGCTGCAGGTGGCTGTAACTAATATTGTTTTTAATCCAGATTAATGACTCAGGTATCAAAAACAAAAGTAAGCTTTTTGATGGCACAAAAATAGGGCAATTGAGAATTTGTGGGGGGAAAAGAACTAGCAGGATGATTTTGATCATCTTTGCAATGAGGTAAAGCAACTTTGGATAAAATTTCATGGAAAGTAGAAGTGATTCCATGCTGATTCTAAGAATAAACATACATAGGTGACGATTGGGATTAAATTAGCAGAAGAGATATTAGATTGACCTATTTCAATGTCGACACTATGGTGAGCAATTTAAAAAAAATGGAATGCTGAAATATATATCCAGAATAAGTTGTGTTGAGGATTTACACTTTACTGGTTAATATTGTGTTCCGTTCTGGTTTCTACAGCTCATGAACATATACTGGGAGAGGGAGCAAAGAGCCACAACATTGATTGTGGATGAACTTTGGAAAACACTTAAAATGCTTAAGAATGAGTGGAGAGAAGCTTGAATGCTTAATTTTGTTGGATGTTGAATTCTGTTCAAGAATAAATCACGAAGTGAGAACAAAATGATACAAACTTAAATTAATAAAAATAGTATTAAGTCTAGTAAAGGGAAAACTTGGCGAGATTTAACTCCATGTTTGGAAGGATCAAAATTCTATAGAAAGAAGCTGGAAGTTTGGTGGGCAGGATGATATGATGAAATATAAACTGAATTTCACTTGACCGGTTTCTTACTCTTGACTTGTTGATATGCATCCTCCGCTCGTGGGCCCAGAGTGTAAATGCATGTACTAACCTATGGCTGGCTTCCCTTGCTGAGTGGATGCTCACTTGGAGAGAGTCTGGAAATAGGATACTAACAAGCTGACACTCTGAGCAGCTTCACAACTGCTGTAAAGTTGCAGTTCATCAACAGCATCAATTTCATCTTAATTTTAAAACTTATAAGCACAATGTGCTGTGTTATATATCCCAATATGAGCGGAAATCTGTGAAGAATGCCTCCAGTTAAATGCCCAAATCAATAGTAGTTTCACTTAAAGTCATTCATGACTGAGAACATAGAATGACTATTAAATGTTCAGTGTCTGTTTCTTACTGAATTTCACCAAATGCCTCAGAAATGATGCCATATTCTACTTACTTAATGAAAGCATGGTGTATTATGTAGCCTTTTTAAGAAATCTTGAAAATCATATTTGTGAAGTTCCTTGAGCAATCATGGTGAGAGTGCCAGACAAAAATAGAAATTTTTGTATGTGTAAGTAAAGATTACAGCCCATAGGAAAGATTAATTTTCATCAGCATGTTTTATTTGAGAGCTAGACCATGAATGCATATAAGGTGGGGCAAAGCACCCTCTTACAAGATCTGCAGACTTGGTATGTTCTTAAAAACTTAAAAAAAAATTCATTCTGATAGATGCAAGTTTTCCTGTTAAATATTTCTGTTTCTCCCGAATTGTTGTGAGACTCGATAACCTTATTTAGAGCGGCAACTGTTAGGTTAGATTAGGTTCGGTTTGGTTCTCCACGCAATTTCCTATGATGAAAATGCTTCTGGTCAGTCTCAATACGATTATGGAGGTAAAATAATACTGTCCTTTCCATGGACACTTTGTTATCCAACAGATAATCAGCATGTGGAAAGGCAGCTTGGACAAAAAACATTTCTAATTGGTATTTTAGCTCCTCCTAGTGGTAATCTGATCCATTTTTAGAGCTTTTAGCTTTTCTATTGTGTAAGAAACTTCAATTTAAAATGATTTAAAATATTATGTAGTTACATGATTGCATTTTTGTGGAAAGAGTATTGGATCAAGAAGCGGAATCTCCTTCAAAACATCTGTCTCAATATTGGTATACCTTTCAAAGCCAGTGTAAATATTTCAAATAATGCTGTGTTACTCATGACAGTTGTAAAGATTGTAATTGTTTTTTACCATCCAGTAGATTTTTCCCATCCTTTTTCCTTCTGAAGGTATTGAATTGTTGCTGCAGTATGGTTCAAAGAGTTTCAGGTGCATTTCACAATTGGCCATACATGTGTGAACCTTGATATTGACTATCAGTAAGCTTTTTTTAATTTTGGGACTCTTGAAGTCAATCCTTTTCACATTTGATAGTCACACAACAAACCCTTTTTAAAATATTCTTTCAGGAAATGTGAATGTTGCTGTCTAGGCCAGTGTTTGTTGCCCATCCCTAATTGCCCTTGAGAAGGTAGTGGTGAGTCACTGCCTTGAACTGCTGCTGTCCATCTAGTGCAGGTACACCCAGAGGGTTGTTAGGAAGGGAGTTCCAGGATTTTGATCTGTCAACAATGAAGTTCTAAGTCAGAATGGTGTGTTCCTGTGCATTTGCTACCTTTGTCTTTCAAGGTGATAGTAGTCACACATTTGGAAGGTGCTACTTTGGTAAGTTAAGAACATAAGAAATAAGAAATAGGAGCAGGAGTAGGCCATCTAGCCCTTCGAGCCTGCCCCGCCATTCAATAAGATCATGGCTGATCTGTTGTGGCTCAGTTCCACTTTCCCGCCCTCTCCCCATAACCCTTAATCCCCTCTCTTATCAAGAACCCATCAACCCGCTTCTTAAAAATATTTAGCGAGGCAGCCTCCACCACTTCAACGGGCAGAGAATTCCAGAGATTCACCACCCTTTGAGTGAAGAAGTTCCTCCTCAACTCCGTTCTAAACCACCTCCCCTTTATCTTGAGGCTGTGCCCCCTAGTCCTACTGTCTTTTTTGAGCGGGAAGAGTCTCTCCACCTCTATCCTATCCATCCCATTCATCATCTTATACGTCTCAATGAGATCTCCCCTCATTCTTCTAAACTCTAACGAGTACAAGCCTAGTTTATTCAGCCTCTCCTCATAGCTCAATCCCCTCAACTCCGGTATCAGCCTAGTAAACCTCCTCTGCACTCCCTCCAGGGCCAAAATATCCTTGCGCAGGTGCGGCGCCCAAAACTGCACACAGTACTCCAGCTGCGGCCTCACCAATGCCCTATACAGCTGCAGCAAGACCTCCCTACTTTTATATTCAATCCCCCTCGCTATGAAGGCCAGCATCCCATTCGCCTTCCTGACCACCTGCTGCACCTGCAAGCTGGGTTTTTGCGACTCATGCACAAGGACCCCGAGGTCCCTCTGCACCGTCGCCTGCTGCAGTTTTTCGCCACGTAAGTAATAGTCCTTCCTACCATTCTTCCTACCAAAGTGGACCACCTCACACTTGCCAACATTAAATTCCATTTGCCATTTCCTGGCCCATTCGCCCAGCCTATCTAGATCCTTCTGCAGACTCTCCACACCCTCCGCACAATTTGCCTTTCCCCCAATCTTGGTGTCATCAGCAAATTTCGACACCCTGCACTCGGTTCCCTCCTCCAGATCATCTATATAAATGGTAAATAGCTGAGGCCCCAGCACCGACCCCTGGGGCACCCCACTAGTCACCAACCGCCAATCCGAATAGCACCCATTGACCCCCACTCTCTGCCTCCTATTTGACAACCAATCCTCTATCCACGCTGACACCCTACCCCCAACTCCATGTCCCCTGACCTTCTGCAATAACCTCTTGTGAGGTACCTTGTCAAACGCCTTCTGAAAATCCAGAAAGACCACATCCACTGGCTCTCCTCTATCCACTGCCCTAGACACATCCTCATAGAACTCCAGTAAATTTCCTTCAATGTTCCTCCAGTAAGTTCCTTCAATGCATTTTGCAGATGATGCACTGTGTTGTCACTGTCTGTCAATGATAGAGAGAGTGAATGTTTAAGGTGATGCCAGTCAAGCAGGCTGCTTTTTGCTGGATGATGTTGAGCTTCTTGGTTGTTAGAACTGCACTTATCCAGGCACTTGAAAGAGTGCTACATCACACTACTGACTTGTTTGTTGTAGAAGGCTTCTGATCTGCTGTTATAGCTGTAGTATTTGTATGGCTGGCCCAATTTAGTTTCTGGTCAGTGGAATCCCCAGGATATTGATGGTAGGGATTCTGTGTGGGTAATGCCGTTGAGTGGCAACACAAGAAATAGAAACAGATGTAGATCGTGTGGCCCTTAGAGCCTCCTCCACCAATCAATGCGATCAGGGCTGATCTTGGACTTCAACTCCATTTTCCCACCTTCTCCTGATATTCCTTAATTCCCTGCAAGACCAAAAATACATCTACACAGCCTTAAATGTTTTCAATGATGAAACATCCACAATTCTCCCAGGTAGAGAATTCCAAAGTTTCACAGTCATTTGAGTGAAGCAATTTTTCCTCATTTCAGTCCTAAATGATTGACCCCCTTATCCTGAAACTGTGTCCCCATGTTTTAGAACAGAAAATGCTGGAAAATCTCATCAGGTCTGATAGCATCCTTTCTCTTTACCAATTTTCCAGCATTTTCTGCTTTTGTTTCAGATTCCAATATCTGCACTACTTTGCTTTTATCCCCATGTTTTAGACTCCCTGACTAGTGAAAATAATCTCCCAGGGTCCACATATAGAACCTCTTCAGAATTTTTTAGGTTTCAATGAGATCACCACTCATTCTTACAAACAACAGAAAATATAAGCCCAGTTTACTTAGCCTCTCATCATAGAACAACCTCCTCATCCTATGGACCAATTTAGTGACTCTTAACTGTACCGCCTCCAATGCAAGTAAATTCTTTCTTAAATGTGGAGACCAAAACTGCGCTCATTTCAGATGTGGTCTTAGCAAAACCCTGTACAATCTCAGCAATACTTCTTTATTCTTGTACTCTAATCCTTTGCTATAAAGGCCAGCATGCCATTTGCCTCCCCAATTGCTTGCATCTCCTGTGTGCCAACTTTTGCATTTCTTGTACAAGTACACCCAAGTCTCTTTGAACATCCAATATTTACAAGTTTCACAACTTTTACAAAATATTCTGCTTTTTTTATTCTTACAAACAAAATGAATAGCTTCCCTACATTCTATTCCATCTGCTAACTTGTCACCTATTCACTTAACCTGTCAGTATCCCTTTGCAGCACTCTGTCCTCCCCAAACTTACTTGCCCACCTAGCTTAGCATCAGCAGCAAACTTTTTGATACACTACTCTCTGTCTCTACATCTAAGTCATTAATATAGAGAGGGCATGGTATCCAAGGGGACATTGCTTTGTGAATCCAGAACTGGCTTGCCCACAGAAGGCAAAGAATGGTTGTAGTTGGATCTTTTTCTGCACGGAGGTCAGTCACCAGTGGGGTGCCCCAGGGATCTGTTCTGGGACCCTTGCTCTTTGTGATTTTTATAAATGACCTGGATGAGGAAGTGGAGGGATGAGTTGGTAAGTTTGCCGATGACACAAAGGTTGGAGGTGTTGTGGGTAGTGTGGAGGGATATCAGAAGTTGCAACGAGACATAGATAGGATGCAAGACTGGGCGGAGAAGTGGCAGATGGACTTCAACCCAGGTAAGTGTGTGGTGATTCATTTTGGCAGGGCAAATAGGATGACAGAATAGAATATTAAGGGTAAGACTCCTGGCAGATCAGAAGGATCTTGGGGTCCAGGTTCATTGGACGCTCAAATCCTCTTCACAGGTAGATGATGTGGTTAAGAAGGCGTATGGTATACTGGCCTTCATCAATTGAGGAATTGAGTTTAGGAGTCGGGAGATAATGCTGCAGCTGTGTAAGACCCTGGTCAGACCCCACTTGGAGTACTGTGCTCAGTTCTGGTTGTCTCATTACAGGAAAGATGTGGAAGCCATAGAAAAGGTGCAGAGGAGGTTTACAAGGATGTTGCCTAGATTAGATGGCTTGCCTTACGAGGATAGGTTGAGAGAGCTCGGTCTTTTCTCCTTAGAGAGACAAAGGATGAGAGGTGACCTGATAGAGGTGTATAAGATGTTGAGAGGTATTGATTGAGTGGATTCTCAGAGGCTTTTTCCCAGGCTGAAATGGCTGCCACAAGAGTACACAGGTTTAGGGTGCTGGGGAGTAGTTACAGAGGAGATGTCAGGGGTAAGTTCTTCACTCAGAGGGTGGTGGGTGCGTAGAATCTGCTGCTGGCAGTGGTGGTGGAGGCAGATTCGATAGAGTCTTTTAAGAGACTTTTGGATAAGTACATGGGACTTAGTAAGTTAGAGGGTTATAGGTAAGCCTAGTAGGTAGGGACATGTTCGGCGCAACTTGTGGGCCGAAGGGCCTGTTTATGCTGTAATTTTTTACTTCTATTCCCTGCAATGACCTCATTCACCATTGCATAATGTTTATTCAACTTTATGTCCCTTCCTGACCGACTCTGCTTGTCTTTACCCCCATTGCTATATTGTGAGTATTGATGCCAGTACACGGTGAATCAAAATCCCTTTTTTCCACGCCACAGTTTGAGCCATGCATTTAATTCTGTAATCTGCTTATTCTTATGTCAGTTGGCACATGGTTCGTGTAACATACAGGAGATGCTTTACCTTTGATGTTCTGCTTTTAAATTTGGACCCTAACCCCTCAAATTCACTTAGCAGAATATCATTCCCGGTTCTGCATGTTGTCAGTTTCCACATGTAACATGACTGCTGGTTCTTCTCCAGCTGAAAAGAGTTGTCCTTAACCCTGTTATCAGGCAGTCAACACAACCTTTGGAGCTCATGGTCATGGCTTCAGTGAACAATATCTATCCCCCTGACTATACTATCTCCTATCACTGCCGCATTCTCTTTGCTGCTCCAGCTTCAATGATATCCTTCACCATGGTGCCAGGCTGGTTCACTCATCCACCTTGCGATCCTTCTCCTTTTCCACACAGAACCTCGAGTCTGTTGGACAAAGTCAGGGGCTGAAACCCTTCCATCACGATATACCGATTCTCCACATCTGCCTGACCATGGTCCTTCACTCCTCCCTTGCCCATTGACCAACTCTGCTTAACCTAAGGATGTGACTGTTTTCTAGAAAGAAGTGTCCAACTAACTCTTTCCTGATGTCCTGCAATGTCCACAGCTCAGAATCTAGCTCAGCAACTCTGAGCGGAAGCTGCCTAAGCTGCAGATGTGTTTGTCAGGGATTGTACTGCATTCCACAGATTGCCATATACTGCAGTCATGATGCACCACCAGCCCTGCCATTTCTGTCCAAACTTATTTGCTTAATTAGTTAATTATTTCATAATTTACATAGATAAAGAAATAGAAATTTGCATTCACCTAGCTTGGAAACAAAGGAGGAAAACTCACTGGCTATTGCAGACCTAGAAAAACTAGAAAAAGGAGCACACCACCAAACCACCCCCTCCCTCCCCCCGACATCAAATTACCACCTGAACCAAATTTCTTACAACACAATCTCTCACTCCAACTGTTTCCACTTTGTGAGCTCCTTTACTGAAGGGGAGACAGTTAGATTATTGGGTGCGGTCTTTACCTGGTATTGTGTGGTGCAAATCTTACTTGCCACATCAGTCCATGCCAGGTCTTGCTACATACATTCAGTATCTTTACTATACGAGGAGCCGCGAATGGTGCTGAACGTTGTGCAATCATCAGCAAACATCCCTATTTCTGAGAGTAGGTCATTGATGAAGCACCTAAAGTTGGTTGGGCCTAGGACAGTACCCTCAGGGACTCCTGCAGAGATATCCTGGAGCTGAGATGATTGACCTCCAAGAACTACTACCATCATCCTTTATGTTAGGTATGACTCCAACCAGTGCAAACGTTTTCCCCTGATTCCCATTGACTCCAGTTTTGCTCTGGCTCCTTAATGCCATACTTGGTCAAATGTTACCTTGATGTCAAGGATAATCACGCTTGCCTCACCTTGAGTTCAGCTCTTTTGTTTATGTATGATTCAAGGCTATAATGAGGTCAGGCATTGAATGGCCCTGGTAGAACCCAAACTGAGCATCAATGAGCAGGTTATTATTGAGTAAATGCTACTTGATAGACTTGTCGACAAAGTCTTCCATCACTTTGCTGATCATTGAGAGTAATCTGACAGGGTGATAATTGGTCAGGTTGGATTTGCCCTACTTTTTGTGGACAGGATATACCTGGACAGTTTTCCACCTTGTTGGTTGGATGCCCAGCTTGGTATGGGAATGTTCTGGAGCACAATTATTATTACCATCACCTGCAAGGTTCCCTCCGAGCCACAAACCATCCTGACTGGAACTATATTGCTGTTCATCCACTGTCATTGGGTCAGTTTCCTGGAACTCCCCTCCTAACAGCACTGTGGTGTACCACTTAAGGATGGGCAATAGATGTTAGCCTAGCCAGCAATGCCCACATCTCATGAACAATTTTATTTAATTCAGATGTGATGAAGATACTTGTTTTATTTCCCAAACAGTAACTGATCAAACTTTGGACTTTCCCATACACTGTTGCCCATGTACTTGCATGGAAATTCAGTTAACCATCATAATAGTTGTAACTTCTGATTTTTAATGTTTTTCCACCAATAAAGAGTAAATGTAAGTACTAACAAAAAAAAATTAACGTTTTTAAAAGTTTAATCCATGTATGTAGAAAAACATTTGCTGGGCTCTTTGTTATCCCTCCATTTTTAAAGCCGCATAGCTGCCCCATGAATTTTTTCCCTTCGCATATAGAGTTGAGCACAACTTTTATTTTTTAAAATAGTCATCAGTATTACTCATGAAGATGTTGAAGTTTTTTTTTTCAGTTTCGAAATGCATCATTTTATGTATTGTTCCACACAGTTTTGCAATGGTTTGGTATATAGCAGGAAAATTAATAGGCTGCAAAATGAATACATGATCTAGGCATTCTTAAGAACATAAGAGATAGGAGCAGGAGTAGGCCATCTAGCCCTTTGAGCCTGCCCCACCATTCAATAAGATCATGGCTGATCTGAAGTGGCTCAGTTCCACTTTCCCGCTTTCTCCCCATAACCCTTAATCCCCTTGTCTACCAAAAACCTATCTACCCGCGTCTTAAATATATTTAGCGAGGTAGCCTCCACCACTTCAACGGGCAGAAAATTCCAGAGATTCACCACCCTTTGAGTGAAGAAGTTCCTCCTCAACTCTGTTCTAAACTGCCCCCCCCCCCCCCCCCCCCCCCCTTATCTTGAGGCTGTGCCCTCTAGTCCTGCTGTCCTTTCTGAGCGGGAAGAACCTCTCCACCTCTACCCTATCCATCCCTTTCATCATCTTATACGTCTCAATAAGATCCCCCCTCATCCTTCTAAACTCTAACAAGTACAAGCCCAGTCTATTCAGCCTCTCTTCATCGCTCAACCCCCTCAACTCCGGCATCAGCCTAGTGAACCTCCTCTGCACTCCCTCCAAGGCCAAAATATCCTTGCGCAAGTGCGGCGACCAAAACTGCACACAGTACTCCAGCTGTGGCCTCACCAGTGCCCTGTACAGTTGCAGCAAGACCTCCCTACTTTTATATTCAATCCCCCTCGCTATGAAGGCCAGCATCCCAATTGCCTTCCTGACCACCTGCTGCACCTGTAGGCTGGGTTTTTGCGACTCATGCACAAGGACCCAAAATTGACCTCTGCCAGAAATTGTGCAACAAGATGGTACAAGGAAGAATGTTAACGTTCTTCTGTAACAGGTTGAGGGAGATTCACCTTCTGCATGAAGTGTTGCATATTCCCAAACTGGAAGTGCTCCATTCCTCTCAACTAAAATCTGCGTCTGGATGAGAAAGGAACTTGAGGTGTTGTTGAACATGCCTTTCTCAGATGCGCAGAACAGCAAAAAACAGCCTTCTGAGGTTGCTGTTCAAATCAATTTCAACCAATCCTTTCGAGAATGTAATGTTGAATTGATTTGCTGTTCTCTAATCCTCTGTTACAAATGGGTGGCATTTAGACTATAAATAGAAGAGAACTTTATTTTGTTCTTTGATGTGAACATGTTTGCAAATGTAATTTATTGAAAAAAGATCAAGCATTTTATTAGCATGGACATTTCCCCATTAACAGAGAGTGAAGTTAGAACAAGAACAAAGAAAATTACAGTACAGGAACAGGCCCTTCAACCCTCCAAGCCTGCACCCACCATGCTGCCCATCTGAATTAAAACCCCCTACCCCTCCAGAGACCGTATCCCTCTATTCCCATCCTATTCATGTATTTGTCAAGATGCCGCTTAAAACTTACTATCGCATCTGCTTCCAGTACCTCCCCTGGCAGTGAGGTTCAGGCATCCACAACCCTCTGTGTAAAAAAAAACGCCTCATATGTCTCCTCTAAACCATGCCTCTTGCATCTTAAACCTATTCTCCCTAGTAATTCACTCTCCCACCTTGGGAAAAAGCTTCTGACTATCCATTCTGTCCATGCCTCTCATAATCTTGTAGACTTCTATCAGGTCATGCCTCAACCTCTGTCGTTTCAGCGAGAACAAACCAAGTTTCTCCAACCTCTCCTCATAGCTAATGCCCTCCATATCAGGCAGCATCCTGGTAAATCTTTTCTGTACCCTCTCCAAAGCCTCCACATGTTTCTGATAGTGTGGCAACTAGAATTGGACAGTGTATTCCAAATGCAGTCTAAGGTTCTATAAAGCTGCAACGTGACTTGCCAGTTTTTAAACTCAATGCCCCAGCCAATGAAGGCAAGCATACGTTCTTGACTACCTTCTTCACCTGTGTTGCCACTTTCAGTGACCTGTGTATCTGTACACCTAGACCCTCTGCCTATCAATACTCTTAAGAGTTCTGTCATTTACTGTATATTTAAAATTCTAGAAATTTGCCAGAATTCCATGAAAAGTTGCTTGATAAGTGCAGAGATTTTGAATCATCCTTGACAGTGATAATGCTGGTAATAGAAAATTATAGGTATCAGATTAGCCAAGAGTTTTTGGATTATGTGGGAGAATATGGATTTCATAAGAACTAGGAGCAGGAGTAGGCCATCTAGCCCTTCGAGCCTGCCCCGCCATTCAATAAGATCATGGCTGATCTGTCGTGGCTCAGTTCCACATTCCCGTCCTCTCCCCATAACCCTTAATCCCCTCGCTTATCAAAAACCCATCAACCCGCGTCTTAAAAATATTTAGCGAGGCAGCCTCCACCACCTCAACGGGCAGAGAATTCCAGAGATTCGCCACCCTTTGAGTGAAGAAGTTCCTCCTTATCTCCGTTCTAAACCACCCCCCTTTATCTTGAGGCTGTGCCCCCTAGTCCTACTGTCCTTTCTGAGCAGGAAGAGTCTCTCCACCTCTATCCTATCCATCCCATTCATCATCTTATATGTCTCAATGAGATCTCCCCTCATTCTTCTAAACTCTAACGAGTACAAGCCTAGTTTATTCAGCCTCTCCTCATAGCTCAACCCCCTCAACTCCGGTATCAGCCTAGTAAACCTCCTCTGCACTCCCTCCAAGGCCAAAATATCGTTGCGTAAGTACGGCGACCAAAACTGCACACAGTACTCCAGCTGCGGCCTCACCAGTGCCCTATACAGCCGCAGCAAGACCTCCCTACTTTTATATTCAATCCCCCTCGCTATGAAGGCCAGCATCCCATTCGCCTTCCTGACCACCTGCTGCAGGCTGGGTTTTTGCGACTCATGCACAAGGACCCCGAGGTCCCTCTGCACCGTCGCCTGCTGCAGTTTTTCGCCACGTAAGTCATAGTCCTTCCTACCATTATTCCTACCAAAGTGGACCACCTCACACTTGCCAACATTAAATTCCATTTGCCATTTCCTGGCCCATTCGCCCAGCCTATCTAGATCCTTCTGCAGACTCTCCACACCCTCTGCGCAATTTGCCGTTCCACCAATCTTAGTGTCATCAGCAAATTTTGACACCATACACTCGGTTCCCTCCTCCAGATCATCTATATAAATGGTAAATAGCTGAGGCTCCAGCACCGACCCCTGGGGCACTCCACTAGTCACCAACCGCCAATCCGAATAGCACCCATTAACCCCCACTCTCTGCCTCCTATTTGACAACCAATCCTCTATCCACGCTAACACCCTACCCCCAACTCCATGCCCCCTTACCTTCTGCAAGGCATCATGGTTTATTTTAATTCAGAATTGCCCACCTCCTACTTGAAAATGATTGCGTTTGTAAATGTGACAACTGAGGAGCCCTTGCGTATGAATATTCTATACTTTTGCTGTCTTTTATTGTTTCACAGTTTAATTTTGTATTTAGCAGCAAGTTTAAATGGTATGTTTTCTGAAAGCAGAATTTAATAAGACTGTTGGAGAAGCCTCAACATTTGATTTGTGTCAGGATACCAGTAATATCCAAATGTTCAAATTAAAGGAACAAAGGTGAAATGCTGTAATGTGATATAAAAGGAGAGGTATGCAACAGGTCAGTTAGAAGATGTCATGGGGAAGGGCAGAGTAGCATCAGCGGTGTCAGCCTTTGCATTAATGTCAGTTTCAAAGTTGCCATGTGTTAAGAGCAATATCTATTTTGTGTGGACACAGCTGTGTTCACTTGCTAGTGCGAAGATTTTGCAACCCCTTAGGCCTCCATTTGTTCTGCAATTTAAAATGCAGATTTAGTGTCATAGAAACATGTTCCAAGGCTGCATTCAAAATGCTGTTGTTTGGAAGAAATTAGTTACAAGACGGCACCTTTATCGTGTACTTGCCTTATAAACAGTTGTGGTGAAACTTCAGCTGCATGTCAGTAACAAACCTTTGGATTAGGTCACTGCTGCCGCTCTGCTGCCCAGTCAGTAAATATTGTGTGCTATATGAAATATATTTTGAATATTTGCTGGTGCTGCTATGTTATTTTTTAATTTCATTAACAATACTACGTCATGCAAGCATTTGTGTATAGCAGACAAATGTTGTTTACCGACCACACCCTCTATAAGCATTGGGGTCTGTCTATGTTTATAATGGAGGTGAATGACCTAGTTCACCTGTTTGGATAAAATCTAGAACATGCTAAATCATGACCGAAAAATAATGTCATGTGAAATATTAAGCTATTTTAGCATGGAAAATCTATAGATGAATGACGCCTAAGTAGGGAGGTGCTACAAACAACACAAATGGGAAAAAAAGATAGGGCAGGGGAAGAGAGCCTGTGTCAGAGAGTCAGTGCGGACTCGATGGACCAAATGGCCTCTTTTGCACTGCAGAGATTCCATTAAGATATCAGCAAGACAACACAGGTTAGTCGAATGGGCAAATGCAGTTTCTCATCCTGGGGCAGTCCTTTATGATCGAGGATGACTTGCTTCCGGGTTCTGAAATAATGAATAAGTCCAGTGTGTGATCTGCAAACTCTGCCACATGCAAGGCAGGTGGTGCTTGAAGAGTCAGGTGGATGAGGTGTTTGGAGATTTGTATGCTCTCACTCTCTGACACCTCGATTTCAGCTCTGCATGCTTTTTCACTGCGATGTTGTACCTTCCCAAATAAATTTCCATTTTGACTGGTTGCAAGCCAGAGACTCCCACAACTCTGCGGGGTGGTATGAGGATCCCGTAGCGCGTCTCTGCCAGCTTCCTGGGAGCCTCAGAGTTTTGAATAGAGCAGTTGCTTTGGGAGTCTGAAATCAGGCATATGAACAACAGCCCATCAGAGCTATTTTGAGTGAGTAGCACCTCGATGCTGGGCATGCTGGCTTGGGTGAGGGTGCTGTTGTTGGACTACTTTTCCTGGCACTGGATTTGGAGGATCTTGTAATGGCACTACTGGTAGTACTTCCCCAGTGCTTTGAGCTGTTTGCTGGAGGTTGCCCATCTCTCTGAAACATGTTGAACCATGGGGATCACTCCTGCCCAGTAAACCATGACTTCAGCTTTGGAGATGCAATTTAATGTAGGTAGTCTAGAGTAATATATCTGGAAATAAAAAATTAAGATGTTAAATACATACTTAATGGGGAAAGGCACTGAAGGATATAATTGAGCAGAGAAATCTAGGAGTTCAAATATACAATTTCTTGAAAGTGTGCATGGGGGTAAATAAATCATTAATGATGGCCAAGAGAATTTTAGGTTTTATTAATAGAGGCATAATGACAAGAGTAAAAAAGTAATGATGAATTAATATGTAACATTGATTAGCCATATTTAGAATACTGTATGCAATTTAGTTTATCCCATAGAAAGAGGACGTTTAAGACATAGAGCACCGGGATGATGTCAGGAATAGGAAACTAGCTATGAAGTGAGATTTTTGACACTGGGACTTTTTCCACTTGAGCAATGAAGACTAAGCTGAAAATTAATAGAATTTGATTAGAAAATTTTGAGAGAGAATGAGCAGGTTTATTTCCTTTTGCTGGGGAGTCATTGAAGAAGGATTAAATTTAAAATTGTTAATAAGACTGCAAAAAAGCAATTAGGGTTACTTCTTTACATTGGGGGCTGTTGAGATAGGCAATGCTTTGCTACAGGGGATGTTTGGACAGGGATCATTGGACAAGGATCATTAAACATTGTTTAAGGGAGCAATGAAAAAATGTTTGAAGCAGAGGTAAATAGCGAGCAACAATTGTCTCTAACTAAATAGTGGGAAGATTGAAACCATTGTTTTCAGTGCCTGTCACAACTCTGTTCTGTCACCACAAAGTACATTCTTCTCTCTGACAACTATCTAGACCCAGACTGTTCGCAGCCTTGGTGTCACATTGGACCTTCTGATGAACTTCTGACCACATATTTCTACCATCACTTAAGACTGCTTCTCTCCATTGCATTATGTAAATCTGCCCCTGCCTCAGCTTATCTGCTGCTGAGGCTCTCATACATGCCTTTGTTACCCCTAGGCCTGATTATTCTAATGCCCTCCTAGCCATCCTCCTACAGTCTACCTTTCTTAAGCTTGAGGTCATTGAATGTTCTTTGGCCTATGCCCTAAATGGTGTCATGTTCCATTTGCCCTTTACATTCAAAACTTTATTGAACCTGACTTGATACCTTGATTTTAAATTCACATCTTTGTTTTCAAATGGCCTTGCCCCTCCCTGTCTTTGTAGTTTTCTTCAACCCTACAAGCTTCTGAGATGTCTGTGCTCCTTCCAATTCTGGCCTCTTGAGCATCCCCAATTTTAATTGCTGTACCATTAGTGATCATTCTGCCAAGGGCCCAAACACCGGAAATTCCTTCCTTTTGATCTGATTTATTATTGTCACATGTATTGGAATACAGTTAAAAAATATTGTTTCTTGAGTGCTATTCCTATACTACTCTGCCTCTCCTTCCTTCTTTAAGATGTTCCTTAAAGGCTACCTCTTTGACCTAACATTTGCCCGTCTGACATACTATAATCTCAGTGTGGCTCATGGCAACTTTTATTTGATAACGTAGCTATGAAGGACTGTCGAACATTTTACTACATTGAAGACCTATATAAATACAAGCTGCTATTGTTGCTGATACAAGGCTTTGGGGAGAAAGCAGGTTATTGGGATTAGTCCTGGTTTGGATCTAGCTAGACACAATGGGCGAACTAACTCCCTTCTATCTTGTAAACTTCTATGGTTCCACACTTCTGGCGGGTGAGCAAAAAGGAGGAAACTAAGTATTATTGTGTTGCACTGATTATAGCATGATGTGTATGATTGTTGCTACGTCACACATATTTTTCACCCTTCTGCATAACACTTAATTAAAAGAAAATCCTTGGTGATCTTATTTGTTGAACAAAATTTAGAGCACCCCATGCCCCAAAACAAAGATATTTAAATTGTGTAGAAATTTGTAAACTAAAGGAGGATGATATCTGAACTGTAGATACTTTTCCTATTTTTCATAAAACCATTCTTCAAAATTAGTAGGTTTATTTTTTATTTTATGCAGGACTCCTACTCGATGCCCCTTACATCAATCCAGTGTTGGCATGTTCATTGTGAGGAATGCTGGCTCAGAACACTGGTAAGAATATCCTTCCATTTCTTCATGTTGTTTCTTTTCTTTCTGTCGTTCTGCCCTAGTGCCTTCGGGGAAGAGTGTTATAATCCGGTCAAACATTGCAGTACAGAAGGAAGCAATTAATAAGAAAATGCTCATCTGTTTCGCAGCCAGCCTTTTCCAATACACAATTTATTATATAAACACTTTCACGACGTCCTTTAAAATTTGCTTGCTGTGGCGGCTTGTTACTAATGTTACCATTAAACCATACCCTGAAGACAGCAATAAAGTTGGAATGCTAGGCCCTTGCATCTTTAATCAAAGTGAATGCTTGTAATCTTGTTACTGCTGCCTTTTTTTTATGAAACTGGGCAGTACATAGCAAACTGTGTTTGTGTGTACGTGTGTATGTGAATATGTAATAATCATTCATTATTCTCATTAACTTAGCTTTATTTAAATAGAGACTTTTTGTAATAAGGAAATAGAGGGGGGAAACTATATGATTTTACTACATTGATCATACATATAACAAATAGAACGTCTCCAGTGCTGTAACCACAATTAGTGCAATAAAAGATTGGCGGGATGGGGGCTTTTCTTCCCTCAAAATGCCTGACTACAATGGCACGTTGCCACAGTGCTAATGAGGGTTTGAAGTATAAAACACTAATGAACTGAAAAGGAAAACATTTATTGTTGCGTTTAGCACACCATGGTTGAGGTAAGTTCGTTATCACAATTAAGTTACTCCTTTAGATTTTGTTTCAACACTTCCTAACTTATAATTATTGCTAATAGTTTAATGTTTCTTTGTTCATCATATCCCCCACAAGGGAGTATGGTGACTCTTAGGTTACACTGTTCCGACTGCATTTACCCAGATTTGTTTACAATGCATGTTGGTCAGTCTTCAGATTTGTCATGTGCCCCTACTTCGCACCACTAGCTTAGAAACTGAAAAGCCTAGTTTGCACTATTTTTGTTTCAGGCTTGATGTTGCGGTAATGCTAACATCTCATTTCATTCTCCCAGTCACTGGGTGATGTTAATTGATAGTGTGAGAGCCAAGCGATCATACTTTGGGGGTAATACTTGGACTTGGGGGTGCCATGCATTGACTACTAAGCTCATGCTAAAGGTAGCACATGTATCAGGTGTTCCCACATTAATTCCAGCAGTTCTGCCTCCCATTACAGATTGCCTGGCAGCAGAGACACAAGACTTGGCACTGGAATTGTAGACAGGGGCAATGTGGCACTAGAACTCTTCCATACAGCACCACGGTGTGGAAACAAATTGATTTGGTACTGTGTATATGTGACAAAAATGAAACATTTTAGTCTTTTAATATTTTTCTACTGTTGTCCGCAGTATTTACAGAGAATAAATATCAGTAATTTTTGTTTTCTGCAAGCTAGAGGGAATTTATGTTCCAGTTAGCCTAACATTCACTCCTCAGAATAGGGACAAGTGTAGTCATTGGAATTCTTGGTATGCATAGTATGATTGCTGCCATTGTATATGGATGGGAATGCAGATAATTTGCTGTAATGGTTATCAATGGGGGAAATTTAGTCACTGATTTCTGTTGAAACAAAAGGAGTTGAATGTAGCTTATTGAGTTGTCCCTATTTTAAGGTATGTTTGATGCTGGATAAACATGAACAATATGCATTCATGTGGCAACTTTATTGTAGAAAAATACCCTAGAGTACTTCATAGATATGCAATCAGTCAATACAGATACCAAACCAAGAAAGGAAATAGTGAAAGTGTGACCAAAAGCTTTGTTGAAGAAGTGAGTTTTAAGAAATCCCAGTACTTAAGAACATAAGAAATAGGAGCAGGAGTAGGCCATCTAGCCCTTCGAGCCCGCCCCACCATTCAATAAGATCATGGCTGATCTGTCATGGCTCAGTTCCACTTTCCCGCCCTCTCCCCATAACCCTTAATCCCCTCGCTTATCAAAAACCCATCAACCCGCTTCTTAAAAATATTTAGCGAGGCAGCCTCCACCACTTCAACGGGCAGAGAATTCCAGAGATTCACCACCTTTTGAGTGAAGAAGTTCCTCCTCAACTCTGTTCTAAACCGCCCCCCCTTTATCTTGAGGCTGTGCCCCCTAGTCCTACTGTCCTTTCTGAGCAGGAAGAGTCTCTCCACCTCTATCCTATCCATCCCACTCATCATCTTATATGTCTCAATGAGATCTCCCCTCATTCTTCTAAACTCTAACGAGTACAAGCCTAGTTTATTCAGCCTCTCCTCATAGCTCAACCCCCTCAACTCCGGCATCAGCCTAGTAAACCTCCTCTGCACTCAGTCCAAGGCCAAAATATCGTTGCGTAAGTGCGGCGACCAAAACTGCACACAGTACTCCAGCTGTGGCCTCACCAGTGCCCTATACAGCTGCAGCAAGACCTCCCTACTTTTACATTCAATCCCTCTCGCTATGAAGGCCAGCATCCCATTAGCCTTCCTGACCACCTGCTGCACCTGCAGGCTGGGTTTTTGCGACTCATGCACAAGGACCCCGAGGTCCCTCTGCACCGTCGCCTGCTGCAGTTTTTCGCCACGAAAGTAATAGTCCTTCCTACCATTATTCCTACCAAAGTGGACATGGAGACACATGGCTGCACGTGGTGGGTTCAAAGGATAGGAGGTATGTACAAGCTGTCAAAAGTTCGAGGAATAGTGAGTTTTGGATGTATTGGAGGAGATTACAGAGAGCAAGGTCATGAAGTGAATTAAACTCTCTGAGGATGAGAATTTTAAATTGTAATTTGGGAGCCAGTCTAAATCAACAAGGGCAAGGGCGATGACTGACATGGTATTAATGCAGGTTGGGATATGGCAGCAGAATAAGCTGGAGTTCACAGAGCTTGGAGATTGTCACTGCTGGTAGATGAGCATTGGAATAGTTGTGTTTGGAAATACCAAAGGTATAGATGAGATTTTCAGCAAGCTGGACAGAAGAGGGTACTCAGAGGTGGAAGTAACCTGTCCTTGTAACAGTGAGGAGACAAGGCCAGGAACTAAGCTTGGGATTGAATAAACTGTCAAGATTTTAAGCATCTTGCTTCAGCCTGTGATGGTGGACTGGCACTAGTGATATAGAACTTGTGGCAGGGACTGTTTAATTGACGAAGAATGGCGGTAGCGTTCTTGTGTGATTTAAGGAAATGCAGATTTTGTGAATGGGCGTTGTTTCAGCACATAATCAGAGGATTTGAAATGACGGTTCAGTGGTTGAACTTACTTCAGAAGTCTGTAGCCAGCAGAGAAACTGACTCCTGCAGCCTTTCACAACAGGAGTGAATGTACATTTTCATGGTTTGATGTATATTGAGAGATGGCTCAAGGGAAGCATCTTTATTATTCTGATATATTGTGGAGGGTAATAACGTTTGTAAATTATGATAAATACACTCTTTTGCAGTGAATCCTGCATTCATTTATCTGTTAATGTTAAATAAAACATCAGTTGCTTTATAGCCGCAGTCTGGCCTGACAGACTATAAGTTCAATCTTTTCCTGTCCTTTTTTCTGTGTTCATAATCCATCTAATGAGGACAAAGGAAATCATGTCATGACATGTGAAACATTTCACTAAGCCAGTTTACAGTAACAAAATTATTTGGTCAACCCTGCATTTTGCTATCACTTACCTAAATATTGGGTAGGTAACAGGTAACATCCCTCTCAGGGATGCTGATGGTAAACCTCAAAAGAATATCATACAAGAAACACAGCAATGCAAGCGTAAAAGATGTATGTGATGCTGCTTGTGGGTTTTTTGATAACTATTGGTATTATTTAGATTGTCAGGCATTGTCTTTTTTTGATTAGGTATTTACCTGAAGGTCCAACCTGCCCAATCCAGCGAATCATATAGATTTTAACAAGCTCCTATCAGATAGTTCTTTCAATGTACTCATCAACACTTCTCCCTCAACCTACATCATAAATAACAGATTAATTGATCATATCTGGTCATATATTGAATCTCCTATTTACATGTATAAATAGATTCACCAGCAGAGTTCATTATATGTGAAACACTTCTTAATGTTTCTGGAAGGTGTGAGAAGCAGCTAAATAAATGCATTTTTTTAAAAATTCTTCTTAGACATGCAAGTACATTTTCCAAATTGTGGTTGCACATATCCAAGATCCTTTAGTGACTTTGGATCGCAATGTCTCCAGAAGACCTTTATTCTTTCAAAGCTTAGGTTTTGTCATAGACAGCAGAACAAGACTGAATTATGCTGGCAATAAGCTCACTTTTGTACGGGCAGTTTTCAAAAATATATTTTTCATGCTGTTTTTGTTTGGAATGGGTGGGGGCAGAGCTTGTTTATTTCCAATCCTTTCACTATTCATTGAGAATCAGCCCACTGCTACTAAAACTTCACACTTGGGTACAATATGTTATCACTGAGATGTGAAGAATCATTGATTCGATGGCTAAACTGTGACATCATAACAGATTTTGAATTTATTGACGTAACTATTCAGTCTGCCTTTTGAGCTCAGGACTGGTGTTTTACCACTTACACCCCCTGCCCCAGAAGGAAAATTCCATAATATAGAAACAGAAAATGCTGGATAAACTCAGTGGGTCTGGCAGCACCTGTGGAGAGAGGAACAGAGTTAACACTTTGAGCCCATATGGCTCATCTTCAGGTGCTGCCAGACCTGCTGAGTTTATCCAGTATTTTCTGTTTTTATCTCAGAATTCCAGCATCCACAGTATTTTGCCTTTCATATTAAGAAAATTTCATAGTCTGAAGTCTCAGCTTAATTACATTTTTTTTTTTACCATCCTGCCTTGGAAATGTGTTGCTGATCCTTTATCGTCACTGGGTCGAAGACTTGGAGCCCCGAACTAACACTAAGTGTGTATCTATACCATGTGGACTGTGGTGGTTCAAGAAGGTGCATCATCATCACCACATCAAGGATGGACAGTAAATGCTTGTGTTTCCCATGATGCCCAGATTCCCGTGAATAAGTATTTTTAAAAGTTAGGCTTAGAGATACTATGACCTGCTGAGAGTGGGGGTCAATGGGTGCTATTCGGATTGGTGGTTGGTGACTAGTGGGGTGCCCCAGGGGTCGGTGCTGGGGCCTCAGCTATTTACCATTTATATAGATGATCTGGAGGAGGGAACCGAGTGCAGGGTGTCGAAATTTGCTGATGACACCAAGATTGGGGGAAAGGCAAATTGTGCGGAGGGTGTGGAGAGTCTGCAGAAGGATCTAGATAGGCTGGGCGAATGGGCCAGGAAATGGCAAATGGAATTTAATGTTGGCAAGTGTGAGGTGGTCCACTTTGGTAGGAAGAATGGTAGGAAGGACTATTACTTACGTGGCGAAAAACTGCAGCAGGCGACGGTGCAGAGGGACCTCGGGGTCCTTGTGCATGAGTCGCAAAAACCCAGCTTGCAGGTGCAGCAGGTGGTCAGGAAGGCGAATGGGATGCTGGCCTTCATAGCGAGGAGGATTGAATATAAAAGTAGGGAGGTCTTGCTGCAGCTGTATAGGGCATTGGTGAGGCCGCAGCTGGAGTACTGTGTGCAGTTTTGGGCGCCGCACCTGTGCAAGGATATTTTGGCCCTGGAGGGAGTGCAGAGGAGGTTTACTAGGCTGATACCGGAGTTGAGGGGGTTGAGCTATGAGGAGAGGCTGAATAAACTAGGCTTGTACTCGCTAGAGTTTAGAAGAATGAGGGGAGATCTCATTGAGACGTATAAGATGATGAATGGGATGGATAGGATAGAGGTGGAGAGACTCTTCCCGCTCAAAAAAGACAGTAGGACTAGGGGGCACAGCCTCAAGATAAAGGGGAGGCGGTTTAGAACGGAGTTGAGGAGGAACTTCTTCACTCAAAGGGTGGTGAATCTCTGGAATTCTCTGCCCGTTGAAGTGGTGGAGGCTGCCTCGCTAAATATTTTTAAGAAGCGGGTTGATGGGTTTTTGATAAGAGAGGGGATTAAGGGTTATGGGGAGAGGGCGGGAAAGTGGAACTGAGCCACAACAGATCAGCCATGATCTTATTGAATGGCGGGGCAGGCTCGAAGGGCTAGATGGCCTACTCCTGCTCCTATTTCTTATGTTCTTATGTTACCTTTCTCTATCGCTTCACAAAGTGAACATTCATTAGCTGATCATTGGGCATCTGACACGTAGAAATTTGAGTGGACGGGCAAGTTTGGTTTAATTTGATTTGAGTTCATTTCATTTGATTTATTATTGTCACACGTGTTAGTATACAATGAAAAGCATTGTCTCTTGCATGCTATACAGACAAAGTATACCGTACATAGAGACGGAAAAGAGAGGGTGCAGAATGTAGTGTTAGTCATAGCTACAGTGTTGAGAAAGATCAACTTAATAGGAGGTAGATCCATTCAAAAGTCTGATAGCAGCAGGGAAGAAGCTGTTCTTGAGTTGGTTGATATGTGACCACAGACTTTTGTACCTTTTTTCTGATGGAAGAAGGTGAAAGAGAGCATGTCTGGGTGCGTGGGGTCCTTGATTATGCTCACTGCTTTTCCGAGGCAGCGGGAATTGTAGACAGAGTCAATGGACAGGAGTCTGGTTTGCATGATGGACTGGGCTTCGTTCGTGACCCTTTGCAGTTCCTTGCAGTCTTGTATAGAGCAGGAGCCTTACCAAGCTGTGATACAACCAGAAAAGATGCTTTCTATGGTGCATATGTAAAAGTTGGTGAGAATCATAGCAGACATGCCAAATTTTCTTGGCTTCCTGAGAAAGTAGAGGCATTGGTGGGCTTCCTTAACTATGGTGCCAGCATGGAAGGACCAGGACCAGTTGTTAGTGATCTGATCACTGAGAAACCTGAAGCTCTCGACTTTTTCCACTTTGTCCCCATTTATGTAGACAGGAGCATGTCCTATGCTTCTTGAAGTCGAAGACTATCTCCTTCATTTTGTTGACATTGTGGGAGAGATTATTATCGTCGCACTAGTTCACCAGATTCTCTATCTCTTTCCTGTTCTCTCTCTCATCATTGTTTGAGATTTGACCCACTACGGTGGTGTCGTCAGCAAACTCGAAATTGAGTTGGAAGGGAATTTGGCCACACAGGTCATAGGAGTATAAGGAGTATAGTAAGAAGTTGAGGACACAACCTTGTGGAGCACCGGTCTTGAGAACGATCGTGGAGAAGGTAGCTGTGTGCATTTCCATTCGCTATTTCTTGAACGGTTCCATCGATGCAGAACTTACATAGAAGCTGTCAAATTATGATGAGTACTAGCGTCTATATAATCTACAAATGAGAAGTCATCTCAAGTCTTGGGTATATAATGAACGTTTGTTTACATTGTAGTGAAGGACTTGTTTGTGGCATGTGATTTTAGTACGATCAGCAGCCTTTTGCAATTCACTAACTGCATCCCTGGGAGAGCAGGGTAGGATTCCCTAATTTGCACAGAGCTACTGCTGGATTTTAGCCAACTAACACTTTTAACCAACTAACAGCCTTCCTTCTTGCAAGCTCTTTGCTTCTTTTTCACAATTACTTTGCAGCTTGTTCTTAAATTTTGCCGGTAGCCTTGAAAAAAAAATGCTTTTCTGAACAATGAATTAGGACTATTTGAACAGATGCTGTGTATCCCACAAGCGGAATCTGCAGTGAAGTTTTGCTGTCACTTAAGAAAGATGACAAAAGCCAAGATATCCTTTGTCCCTTTTCAGCATGATAAAATAGACTGCACCCAAGCTGAAAATGTCAGCACTGGGACTCCCAGATAGTAAAAACAGTGCTTTATCCTCTAATTTGTGCAGAATTAATGACTTGTCAGTAATGTCATCTTGCTGGTTGATTCTTAGTATGAAATGTTCCATGCATTTTATAATTCATTGCCTAATATATTTACAAATAGATTTTTATCTACTTAGCGTGATACTAAACCTTCATGTATTACGCGAGCTTTAAGCACTATTGGTATTCAGGGGGTTAAATGATAAATAGAATTTTTCTTGTACTGGTAAACCTTTTTACAGCGGCCCTTGTAATAAATTGTGAGAGTGAGTAGAGTTTACATCAGCAGTTTGTCATTTATTGCAGCTTTGTTCATTGAATCCCTACAGTTCATAAGAGACCATTTGGCCCATTGAGTCCGCACCAATTCTCTGACAGAGTATCTCACCCAGATTCTCTCCCCCACCCTATCCCTGTAACCCCACACATTTCCCATTGCTAATCCATCTAACCTACATGTTTTGGGACACTAAGAGGCAATTAAGCATGGCCCATGCACCTAACCTGCACGTTTTTGAGGTGTAGGAGGAACCCACGCAGACATATGGGAGTACATGTAAACTCCACATAGTCATCCGAAGCTGGAATTGAACCTGGTCCCTGACGCTGTGAGGCAGCAGTGCTGACTGTGGTGGTTTTTTTTACTTTTGCATGCTCACTTTCTAGAGCCTTATCCAAAACTGATTTTTTTACTAATTTGATCCGAAGATTGAAATCAAACAGTGCTATAGCATTATACTTCTGTTGATAGTGGTTGCCTCTGGTCAGCTATTTACAGTTTTTAGCAATAATTTAGTGCCTCACACTTGGACTAGGAATGGAGTCAAATGTTAGATTTCTGTATCAGAAAACACAGTGCCTTATTCAAGTTGTCTGCTGTGATTCACAAAGTCACATTCCCTAAAATAGTGCAAACTACTAAAGGACCACAGTCAGCTCTTAGATGTATCCTATTACTGACTTTTTGATAAAATCCTCATGACTAAATAAATCCAACAACCATAAATCCATCTGGGCTGTTAGTAAAACTTGATTCTTCACTTGTGAAAAGAACACCTATGAGGAAAGCATGTTTGTTTTGCAGGGGAAGTTGTATTTTGTAAACTTGTGATTTATTAGGAAATGAACAGCCAGGTTTTCCCCAGTGAGCTGTTCTGTGTTGGTTATAGGAAGTCCACTGAGCACCTAATCTGCTCTCCTGCAGTAACTTATTTAATATTGCTAAACTGCAGACTGGCATGACTATAATAGCTTAGATTGAAGGTGCAGAAAATGAAGGCACATAACTTGAAGTTGTGCTCTTCCAGCTATTTATCCCTCTCTTTTGTCAGAACAGTACTGTAGAATATCAAATATGTTAGGACTTTTAAAGCTAAGTTCACATTTTTATTAGGTTGCAATTTTTTAAACATCAAGGTACTTTTCTCCTCTTTTGGCCATTCATACTGATGAGAGTACTGATAACCCATTCACGAGCTTTTACCAATCCAAATATTAATCTTATTGTTCTGAGATGCTCTGAGATTGTTCTGGAGAAGCGACTTAACTCTGTACTGGGAATAGAGAATGTAAACCTATCTACTTCCTACCAATTTGTGTCTCGTTCCACATTGGTGAAGTACAGTTGATGGTTACTTGATCAAATGTAGCGCTAACTTCATGCATGGAGATATATATTTGCTCAGACAGTCAACTGGGAAGTATTGTTTGAAAACGCTGAACAGAAAATGGGGAATAAAACCACTCCAAAGGCTCTAATTCTGCCTGCACTTTTTTCTTGTATCCTGCAGTGTTGCTGGCACACTCCAATATCAAGCAACATTTGGGATATCCATATATCGATTCATACAAATACATGTCTCCATGTAAAAAAAAAGTTCCTAAATTTGCCCATGTTCTGTCAGAATAGTATAACTAAGATCTAGCAGTGTGACGGCTATTGAGAATACAGGATTAATAAACTTAGTTGGCAAGTGAACCCAAGCTCCTTTGTTATTCTACTGATTATTCTGTTAATATTGAAGCTTTGGCATTTCAGATGGTGGTCATCGTTCTTACATTATCTGCCTTTACTACTCCAGTTTCTGACAACAGTTAGAGATAACCAGTCATTCTAATGAGTGTTCACACCTTTTTTCTGTCACTCCCTTTGACAGATGAGATAATGGTGGTAGATCATTTACTCCTTTTTGCAGACATTTGTTGCTTGTTATCATTACGAAAAGAAGTAAGGCCTATGTGAGCCATTGATATCTTTGAGTATAATGTCTGGTAATGCTTTGAGATTAATGTTTGATGGTCGATATTAGCTGCTAACATAAATGTGTAACTTTGCAGCAGGTTGGGTCCAATAACTGCAAATTGGACTGCCTCTCAATATCCAGCAGCTTTGACTTAAAATGCGCACGACAATGAGATAAATTTGTCTTGCAGTTCAGATTCCACTATAAATAAACTGAACGTAAGACACTTCTAATTGATAATGCCGTAGGCGGCACTGTGGCACAGTGGTTAGCACTGCTGCTTCCCAGTGCCAGGGGCCCAGGTTCAATTCCAGGCTTGGGTGACTGTCCATGAGGAGTTTACACGTACTCCCTGTGGCTGCGTGGGTTTCCTTCTGGTGCTTTGGTTGGATTGGCCATGATAAATTACCCCTTTAGTGTCAGTGGGATTAGCAGGGTAAATATGTGGGGTTACGGACATACGGCCTGGGTGGGATTGTTGTTGTTGCAAGCTCATTGGGCCAAATGGCCTTCTCCTGCACTGTGGGGTTTCTATGATTCTATGAAATAATGCAGAAGAGAGGAAAAATTCCAGGCACATTGGGCTTAGTTTTAGGGCAAGAATGAGTGGGAACAATATAAGAACATAAGAAATAGGAGCAGGAGTAGGCCATCTGGCCCTTCGAGCCTGCCCCGCCATTCAATAAGATCATGGCTGATCTGTCGTGGCTCAGTTCCACTTTCCGGCCCTCTCCCCATAACCCTTAATCCCCTCTCTTATCAAAAACCCATCAACCCTCTTCTTGAAAATATTTAGCGAGGCAGCCTCCACCACTTCAATGGGTAGAGAATTCCAGAGATTCACCACCCTTTGAGTGAAGAAGTTCCTCCTCAACTCCGTTTTAAAACGCCCCCCCTTTATCTTGAGGCTGTGCCCCCTAGTCCTACTGTCTTTCTTCAGTGGGAAGAGTCTCTCCACCTCTATCCTATCCATCCCATTCATCATCTTATACGTCTCAATGAGATCTCCCCTCATTCTTCTAAACTCCAATGAGTACAAGCCTAGTTTATTCAGCCTCTCCTCATAGTTCAACCCCCTCAACTCCGGTATCAGCCTAGTAAACCTCCTCTGCACTCCCTCCAAGGCCAAAATATCTTTGCGCAGGTGCGGCACCCAAAACTGCACACAGTACTCCAGCTGCGGCCTCACCAATGCCCTATACAGCCGCAGCAAGGCCTCCCTACTTTTATATTCAATCCCCTTCGCTATGAAGGCCAGCATCCCATTCGCCTTCCTGACCACCTGCTGCACCTGCAAGCTGGGTTTTTGCGACTCATGCACAAGGACCCCGAGGTCCCTCTGCACCATCGCCTGCTGCAGTTTTTCGCCACGTAAGTAATAGTCCTTCCTACCATTCTTCCTACCAAAGTGGACCACCTCACACTTGCCAACATTAAATTCCATTTGCCATTTCCTGGCCCATTCGCCCAGCCTATCTAGATCCTTCTGCAGACTCTCCACACCCTCTGCACAATTTGCCGTTCCCCCAATCTTGGTGTCATCCGCAAATTTCGACACCCTACACTCGGTTCCCTCCTCCAGATCATCTATATAAATGGTAAAAAGCTGAGGCCCCAGCACCGACCCCTGGGGCACTCCACTAGTCACCATCCGCCAATCCGAATAGCACCCGTTGACCCCCACTCTCTGCCTCCTATTTGACAACCAATCCTCTATCCACGCTAACACCCTACCCCCAACTCCAAGTCCCCTGACCTTCTGCAATAACCTCTTATGAGGTACTTTGTCAAACGCCTTCTGAAAATCCAGAAAGACCACATCCACCGGCTCTCCTCTATCGACCGCCCTAGACACATCCTCATAGAACTCCAGTAAATTTGTCAGGCACGACTTCCCTTTAATGAAACCATGCTGCGTCTGCTCTATCAAGCAATTGCCTTCAAGATGCCTCGCAATTTCCTCTTTAATGACGGATTCTAACATTTTACCTACCACAGACGTTAAACTAACCGGCCTAGAATTCCCTGCCTTTTGCCTGGCACCCTTAAACAACGGCGTAACATTAGCCGTTTTCCAATCTTCCGGCACTTCCCCGGAATCCAGCGACGTCTGGAAAATAACCACCAATGCATCCCTATAACCTCCGCCATTTCTTTCAGAACCCTCGGATGCATATCCTTGTCAATAGATTAACTGGAGGTGAGGGAGGGGGTGGGGGCGAGGTTAAAGCTAAAATGTAAAATAAGGTGGAAAGGAATATAAGACAATAAGACTTAGATGTATGGATAACAACAAGACAGCAAAGATTAACACAAAGTTACACAGGCCAAGGAAAGAAAATCCAAAAAAGAAATCAGTGTGTTGAAAGACAAAAATGGTGAAAACAGAAGGAATCTAAACTGAGATATATATCAGCACAGAAAAAATTGGAGAACTAGAGCTGTTGATTATAACAGAAAATTATGATCATGCAGCAAAATTAAAACATGGCAACAACTAGACCAGGATTAGCAAATAGAAAATCTGGATATACTACTTTTGAGAGGCCAGGGAAAGAAGAAAGGGTGTGTAATATTAAAGAGAGGTAGACAGCCAAAACAACAGAAAACAAATTGAGGATGAACTTTGTGGACAGATTAGGAAGATGCCTACAAACATTCAAGTTATAATTTATAGATATTTTCATTGTTGATAAATAGATTTGATTAAAAAAACTTGCACTGAGAAATGAGAGCTTATTTTATCAGAACTGTTCACTGGGTCAATATTTTTGAAGGCAGGAAGCACTACTTAACATGCTTCTGGATAATGAGGTGGTGAAGGTAAATAACCTAAAAGTAGGGGAATGTTTGCGTGATACCATTTGCTTCAGTGAAAGAGCAGAAAATGAAAGGAAGGAAGTTAAGGGCAAGGGCGATTATATTGACTAAGTAAATTATGATGAATCAAATTGGACCTTGCCCAGATTAGTGGAAGAAGATAAAATTGGCAAATAAACCTGTTGTTTAGCAAGGTAAGATGCTGAATGGGAAATGGGGAACATATAAATAAAATAAGCTCCTCATCAGAGAAAAGGAATGTATTCAAAGACCCGTGGATGAATGGCAAAATTAGACCAATTTATTTTAAAAAATGCATTTAATTGCTTATAGAACACTTAATAAGGCAACTCGACAAATATAAAGAATACTGGAAAAGCATAAAAAGGGAAGGTTTTAAAGACTAATCATTAGTACCTGTTGTTTGGAGAGCAAAATTACATTTGGTGTGCATGTGCATATTTCTGCCACACTTGTGGCGATTGATGAAGAATTCTTTCTTGAACAAAGAATAGTACAGCATAGAAACAGGCCCTTCGGCCCACCAAGTCTGTGCCAACATAAATGCCCCTCTAATCTAATATTTTCTTGTCTCTTTAATATTTTCTTGCCTCTTCGTGGTCCATATCCCTCTATTCCCTGCCTATTCATGTATCTATCGCAATGCTTCTCGAACGTTGCTATAGAATTTGCTTCCACCACCTCCTCCAGCAGCGTGTTCTAGGCATTCACCACCCTCTGTATAAAAAAAAAATTCTCCTACATCTCTTTTAAACTTTCCCCCTCTCACTTTCAATCTATTCCCTTGAGTAATTGACCCTTCGATCCTGGGGGGGGAAACATAAGAACATAAAAAGTAGGAGCAGGAGTAGGCCATCTAGCCCTTCGAGCCTGCCCCACCATTCACTAAGATCATGGCTGATCTGAAGTGGCTCAGTTCCACTTTCCCGCTTTCTCCCCATAACCCTTAATTCCCTTGCCTACCGAAAACCTATCTACCCGTGAATTAAATAAATTTAGCGAGGTAGCCTCCACCACTTCGACGGGCAGAGAATTCCAGAGATTCACCACCCTTTGAGTGAAGAAGTTCCTCCTCAACTCTGTTCTAAACTGCCCCCCTGCCTTGCCCTCTAGTCCTGCTGTCCTTTCTGTGCGGGAAGAATCTCTCTACCTCTACCCTATCCATCCCTTTCATTATCTTATACGTCTCTATAAGATCCCCCCTCATCCTTCTAAACTCCAGCGAGTACAGACCCAGTCTGTTTAGTCTCTCTTCATAGTCCAACCCCCTCATCTCCGGTATCAGCCTAGTGAACTTCCTCTGCACTCCCTCCAAGGCCAAAATATCCTTGCGCAAGTGCGGCGACCAAAACTGCACACAGTACTCCAGCTGCGGCCTCACCAGTGCCCTGTACAGTTGCAGCAAGACCTCCCTGCTTTTATATTCTATCCCCCTCGCTACAAAGGCCAGCATCTCATTCGCCTTCTTGATCACCTGCTGCACCTGCAGACTGGGTTTTTGTGACTCATGCACAAGGACACCCAGGTCCCTCTGCACTGTAGCATGCTGCAGCTTTTCGCCCTTTAAATAGTAATCCCTCCTACTATTATTCCTGCCAAAGTGGATAACCTCACACTTGCTAACATTGTACTCCATCTTCCAGGTCCTCGCCCACTCGCTCAGCCTATCTAGATCCCTCTGCAGACTTTCCACACCCTCCACGCAATTTGCTTTTCCACTCATCTTTGTGTCATCAAAACTCTGACTATCCACTCTATCCAAGCCTGTCATAATCTTATAAATCTCTGTCAGGTCCCCCCTCATCCTCCGACAGTCCTGCAAAAATAATACAAGTTTGTTCAACCTTTCTTCATAGTCCATATCCTCCAAACTAGGCAACATCCTGGTAAATCTCTTCTGCACCCTTTCCAATGCATTAACATCCTTCTGGTAGTGTGACGACCAGAATTGTACACAATACTCCAAATACGGCCTATCTAAAGGCTTATCCAGCTGCAACTTGATTTTCCAATTCCTATACTCAACATCCCAACCGACGAAGGCTAGCATGCCATACGCCTTCTTGACCATCTTGTCCACCTGAGTTGTCACCTTCAGGGAACTGTGAAGCTGCATGCCTGGATCCCTCTACACGCTACTATTTCTAAGAGCTCTACCATTTACAGTATACTTTCCTTCTGCAATAGAGCTTCCAAATCACATCACCTCACAGTTGTCCAGATTAAATTCCATTTGCCATCTTGCCGGAGATGAGGGGGTTAGCCTATGAAGAGAGACTGAATAGACTGGGTCTGTACTCATTGGAGTTTAGAAGGCTGAGGGGGGATCTTATAGAGACATATAAGATAATGAAGGGGATGGATAGGGTATAGCTGGAGAGATTCTTCCTGCATAGAAAGGATAGCAGGACTAGAGGGCACAGTCTCAAGATAAGGGGAGGGGGCCAGTTTAGATCGGAGTTGAGGAGGAACTTCTTCACTCAAAGGGTGGTGAATCTCTGGAATTCTCTGCCTGTTGAAGTGGTGGACGCTACCTCGCTGAATATATTTAAGTCACGGGTAGATAGGTTTCTGATAGACAAGGGAATTAAGGGTTATGGGGAGAAAGCGGGAAAGTGGAACTGATCCACTTCAGATTAGCCATGATCTTATTGAATGGTGGGGCAAGCTTGAGGGGCTGGATGGCCTACTCCTGCTCCTATTATGTTCTCACAGCATCTGAAAACTTTTTTCCAGTGTTGTACCATTCCTCACTGTTTCACTTGCTGTATGACTGTCAGCAATTATTCCATTCACTGCACCTTCTCTTCAGGAGATATAAGCTAATTTTAAGATGTATTAGGAAGCTACAATTTTAGGCTGCCACTGATGTCAATAACAAGCATACTTAGTGCTGGCTGGATGCGGCAACCATTCTAATAAGCAAACAGCATGAAGATGACCTGCTGTCTAGATTTTGCTCAACAGCCAAGGGTTAATCATGCATCACAATCCCTGTGCCTGCTTTGGAAGTCTATTAAATCGCAGGGGAGGCGATGGCCTAGTGGTATTATCACAGGGCTATTAATCCGAAACTCAACTAATGTTCTGGGGGCCTGGGTTTGAATCCTGCCATGGCAAATGGTGAATTCAATAAAAAATATCTGAAGTTAAGAATCTGCTGATGACCATGAAACCATTGTTGATTGTCGGAAAAACCCATCTGG
This sequence comes from Carcharhinus amblyrhynchos, assembly GCF_965287045.1. Classification (NCBI taxonomy): domain Eukaryota; kingdom Metazoa; phylum Chordata; class Chondrichthyes; order Carcharhiniformes; family Carcharhinidae; genus Carcharhinus; species Carcharhinus amblyrhynchos. The sequence goes on along the minus strand of NC_137332.1, from coordinate 31,269,955 downwards.
CTCACTAATGTCCTTTAGGGAAGGAAATTGGCCGTCTTTGCCTTGACATATATGACTCCAGAACTTGGGCAGCTAGGGATGGGCAACAAATGCTGGCTCGCCAGTGATGTCCATGTCCTATGAATGAATAAAAAAACTATTTCACTCCCTAATCATGAGAGAAAGGGCAATAAGGAGGTTTTCAATAGGGACACCACTGGTAAATTGATAGTCATCATTCATTAAGAGAAGGGAACCAGGCTTTAGCAAAGACTGAGGGAATGGAAGAGATACTAAGTAAGTTTTTTAACTTCAGCTTTTACAGACCCAGTGGATGTTGAAATTGTAGATTCACCAGAGGTCAGTACACAACAGTCAGTGGAACTTATAAATCTCATAGATATGACACTGAAGAAGTTCCTCAAACATAAGGTAGATGGAGCACTGGAATTTATACTAGAATCTATAATATGGTGGGCAAACAGTTAGCTCAATTGGCTGGATAGCTAGTGTGCGGTTCAGAATAACACCAACAGGGCATGTCTAGTTCTCTTTCTGGCTAAGGTAGACTTGGAACCTGCCTCCTCTGCATTACCTGAGAGTAGAAGGTAGTGGTAAACTCCCACTGACAAAAGTGATCAAGAAAACAGCTCAAGTTGAAGCATTTGCAGACAGTGAGTTAAAGACCTGCCTTCAGGCAAAGCACACGTGGCATGGCATACATAATACGGTATGAAATTGCTAAGCACTTAGATAAACCTACACTAATTAGGGATGGTCAGTATGGATATCTAAAATGTAGGCCATGTTTGATCAATCATATAAAAATCCTTTGGAGGAATAAAGATAATGGATAAGTGAAATTGATGTGCATGAATTATCAAAAAGAGATTGGTATGGTACTGCATAGGAAACTTGTAGGAAAAATAGCAGCAAATGGAATTAAGAGGAATGCGGCCAAATAGATAGATGGATGGTTGGTGGATAAAAAGCCAAAAGGATAAAAGGAAGTTTCTCAGACTGGAAGGATGTGGTAAGTGGTTTCCCACTGGAGCCCTGTTGGGGCCAATCTCATTTATGTTCATAAATGATCTAGAATTATGGAAAGAATATCCACATTTTGCTGATGACAAATTATAGATTGCAAAAACATGCTTTTGGATGACATAAAAAAAGATGATGGAATGGACAGGTAGTGTCAGATGAAGAAGTACACTGGGGAACAAAATGGTCAGATTTTAAATGGAGTAGAGGGTTCTTGGTCTGCAAATACACAGGTCATTAAACATAAATATGGCCATAAGAGAGGCAAACAAAACCCTTGATTTTACATCTAGAAACATAAAATACAAAGCAGTGAGATGATATTCAATTTGTACAAGGCTAAGCTACAATTGAAAAATTGATTTGCAATTTTGAACTGTGTTATACGGGTTTGAGGTGTAGAATAGTGCTTAATTTCAAGCAATTGCCAGTATATTTGTATTAGCAATTGTGTCAAATTTTAATTTGTCCTCATAAGTTATTAATGGAAAAATGTTTCATTGATGCCTGTTTTGACCATATATACAAGGTGAAGGTAGCAGGAAACTTTTACATTTTCTGGCATCTATAAGCTGCAGATCAGATAAATGGTGTCTAACATTGTTGAATTTGTTTAATTAAAAATTGATCAGTGGCTAACTGAATGGATTTATCAGCTTTTAAAAACTGATAAAATTCAGTTTTAGGCAGTCCTAATGTTTACCGAGCTCCGACACAAATTGTTATTTCAATCTCTGTATAATGAGCTTACCACGTTTTATCTGCTGTTATAATGCATCAACTCTGAGCATTCCACTGCCATGTTACATACGTTGTCATTCACCATATCACTTCAGATTAGTGTAAATCAGAGCAAAATTGCGTTTTATCTGGTTTAGTTGTTTGGTTTATGAGAGACTTGCATTTTTCATTTTATCTTATTACATTCATTCTTTCTAAATTGTTTTTGAGACGACTCCTTTATTAGCATTAAAGCCTACTTCACATCCCTTTTTAAATTGTCACAGTGGTTGAGATGACTACCAGGGGTTTTTGTACTAATGATCTGGCTGGTCCGAGTTATAGGATGCCAATTTTAAAATGGCACAAACCAGTTTTGGTTGATCTGTTTTTGACTTTATTAAAGTAAACGCTCAATATAATTAAATCTAGCCACTGTAGCTAATTCAATGGAAGTGTAAAATAGTTTCAGCATTTCCTGCACTCTGAGCTTTATATCAGATGTGTTTCATCATGGAACAAATATAATAAAAGGGCTGCTTTACTGATATTTTAGATTAGACAATATGTCAACTGATTAAGCTTTAGGATACGGATGAAGTATTAGCTGATTAGGATCAGTTGTTAGATTGGTTTGAAAAAAATACATTTTGACGAGTAGGCAATGTGAATTGTAGTTACCAAGACTGTGGGAATAGACATTGCAAATAACATTCTGAAACGGAATATTAATACAGCCAGTGCATTCCAATAAATAATAACAATTCTTTATCTTTCTTCACTTTGATAGAACCTCTGAGAAATATTGTGCTTAAAAGGGAAGGAAATAATGTTTGTTTAAATAGCACCACCCTCCTGCATATTTAAAGTTAGAAAGTGTTTTGGGAGATACTTATTGTCCTTGACTGAGACTTGCTTTGGTAGTGATCCTATTCTCCCAACAACCCAAGTGATGCCAGTGGCTGAAGGAGAGAGGAGGTATTCACTGATAACAGTAGAGATAGCAGCACAAGGCTCTGGCTTTGCATTGGCATTGAAGTCACTTGATGCTAGGATAACTTGCAGCATGGAAAGGATTTGCTTAAACTGAAGTAAGGTTCTTGTAGAATCATTGAATCATAGAAACCCTACAGTGCGGAAGGAGGCCATTTGGCCCATCGAGTGTGCACCAACCACAATCGCACCCAGGCTCCAGCCCCATATCCTTACATATTTACCCAGTTAATCCCTCTAACCTATGTATCTCAGGACTCTTAAGGGGCAATTTTTTTTAGCATGGCCAATCAACCTAACCCACACATCTTTAGACCTAGAGGAAAATCAAAAGCTCAGTCATCTTGAATTGTCGAGTCACACCTAACAATTTATTGGATAAAAATATTACAAGAGACCTAGATCTTAGTTGAGAAAATGGTATAAAGTACAGAATAACATCATGGAGAGACTATTTTTAAGGGAGTGTGAACAGATATGGAAATGTAATAGAACATCTGCCTTGGAAAATATATTGGAACCAGTTCTTGTATATTTCTAATAATTCATAGAGTTGGAGAAAAAATTGAAATCATTGCCCTTTTGCTATTCTAGGCATAAATATGTGAAATATGAAATAGTGCTATAAAAATTATAGTTTGTGAAGGGTTAAATGGGTAATAATTAATACACAAAGGAAGATGAATATGATATGGCCTTTTCTGGTGTTTAATTGAGTATTTCTTCTTTTTCAGGGAGCCAAGAAGCTCTGTCCGCAGTGCAACACCATCACGTCCCCTGGTGATCTTAGACGCGTGTATTTGTGAAGGAGTGGCATGTGGGGAATAAAAGGCCACAGTTACCCTGAGGCCAAGTTAATCACAGTGCCTCACAACAGGAAGAGGACCATGAACAACTATGGGGTGGCACCAAAAAAAATGTACAAATATTCCATTTTTGTTTTTCTCTTAAGCGAGTGGAAGGAGAGAAGCTGCCCATCCAAGAAGAGAACTTGATAATGCTGTTTGTTGTATTAATAAAAAAGGAACCCCAATTTCCCCCATCCGAGTTTTATCAGATGATTGATGCCCAGAACATACATACAAACTCCTCCCTAAACCCTGTTGACTGGAGCTACGTTTACCAGAAGACATTCTGGGCTGTGCATTGTGAATGGACCTGTACTGTGTTCTATTGTGGTGTTATAGTGACAAAACAAAACAAAAGATGAAGCACATGTAATATAAATTATGTATGTTTACACCATTGATTGTGTATAAATGGAATAGACTTATGAACAGTGCATACTAATAAGTCCTTAATCATTATGAGAGAGAAAAAAGAAGTAAGATGCATTAAATCGACAGCATTTTTTACCCAGCCTGCCTAAGATTTAAATGTCTTGAGCAGTTGGTTAAAAAAGAATCTGGTTTAATGAATAATTTGTGGTGTATATTTCTCATTCAGATTAAAGGAACAACTTCAGTAATGGCTGTAATAATACCCATAACTTAAATACTAAAGGATGTAGACAAGTTGGCTTGTCTTAGTTGTAACAAATGGGCTACTTGTACTGGAAGCCTGACCCATTTAAAATATCAGGCTGCCACAGCAGCAGATCCCTGTGGGAGAACCAGACTGACCCCTCTCTAGAGGCTCCAGCCCACTCCCTAAGGTGGAAGCTGCATTAGTTCTTGTGGACCAGCGTTGTGCTGTGTGTCTCAGTTGTACCAGAATATGTAACCAGTTATAATGTTTGTTATTCATGTGAAAAGTCCTGGAATATACTGAAGAACTTGAAGGTAGATTTTCGAGCGGAATGCAGATATTCTGTGATTACCAGTTGCCTGTAACAATTGGCAACCTGCCCTTTCACAAAATGATAACTAAATTGGCTTCATTTATTGTTCCTGACAACCTTTCGAATGTTGCCAATTGTTAAAGTTTGTATAGCCCATCATTATAGGTCTCACAGTTTTAGTGTTGTCTTGTTAATAAGGTGGTTGGACCTTGGTTACTGGTTCTCTTTTGTCTTACATTTATGCTACATTCTGGGACAGTCACTAAAATGTGCAACTCACTATAGCATGTAAGATGCTTGGCTCCCAAGGAACAGATTATAAAGGGAGTAGACAAATTAAAATTCTACTTTGTTCTTGATAAAACACGTGGGCCATGACACATACACAGGTCTATAAAGAAATGAGAATTTTATGAATTTATTGTAGTAATTGACCATTGATGTAAAAAGAATCTCCTGGCCAAAGCAGGCTATATGGTGACCTTTAAACATACCCTTTTGATGTTGGTTGGACATAGTTGCAATTCCTTACAATTTTATTTCCTTTCTTTCTCTTTAATAGCCAGTTGCTGTTTTGATGTTTCCGATCATCCCTTGAGCACTGTATTTTTTAAAAACAAATGTTGCCACAGTTCATGTAATATGGCTTTAATGGACAAACCTTGAAATATCCATTAACACACTGGCATTTGCTAATAAAAAGTTCAAAGTCCTTGCAGAATAAACTGTGGTTGTCTGAGCTAGTACAGAACCAAATGGTTTCATTGTAAATCATCTCTCAATTCGCTCTTTACATGTTGCTTATTATTCTAGGGTTATTGCTTTTGAAAAAGATTCACGTGGCTTATCCTCTTGCACAATTGTAGCAGTGCAAATTGGTTCTGAAATATTATTCCAATAGAAGTACTAACAGTAGTGTCAGCCCACTTGGAAACCAAAGCAAGCCAGAAAGTCATGGCAAACAAAAAGTATTTCCACGTGTTAATCTGGCCATTCTGTGGTGCATTTTTGCAGCAAATCTTTATCTTTGGGTGATAGTTTGGATCACCCAATGTTAGATTAACAACTTCTATTGATCGTTATGAATGCAGAGTTGAATGATTCCAGTAGTCTCAGGCCAGTAAATCCATAAAAACTTGGTCTTAAAAATGGTACTAATTTACAACCTTCCAGACAACCCACCTAACCATCCATGAACAAATATCAAGGCCAGTGATGTCAAGTTCTGGAAGAAGGAAAAATTACAAAGTTCGCAGTTGGCCAGTAAAGCTGCTTGTGTTGCGAAACTTATAGGTCATGCACTAAGTTAATTAGTTAGCATTGCATATCCTGATATTGAGCCAAAGTAGTGACATTTGCAGTAAGAGTTTAATTAATGGGTTGCTCGTGCTGTGTGAAAGTGCACTGCAGGGGCAATACTCACGGATGGCAGATATTTCTGATTTGATTGTTTTTTTCTGTGAATGTGTTGAACTCCCTAATGGCAATACTAACTGGCCAGTTCATCAGATATGTACCACTACATATTAAGTTGCCACTTTCAATTAGGTTCCTGGCACATGTTTGGCCCTTCAGCGTTTGCTCTTTTTTCCCCAAAATGGGAATGGTTCCAGGTAAAGTTTTTTTCCATTCTTCTTCATGAGGTACAACAAATGAGGACATTTGATGCCAATCACATCACAATAGGAAACACTGCTTTTCCCATCCTCTATTGGGGTTCTTTTGTTAAAATCTCATTATTTTATGGCTTTCATTAATTGTGATGGGCAGATTAAGTGAATGATGTGCAGACCAAAATTGTGACTGGGTGTGACAGTATTTTTTCCATCCTTCCACAGTTTCTCAATTCTTTTTAATGGTCTATGTGAAGATATGTGAGACCAAGACAGTGCAACTCATCCTACAGTATCTCCTCCATCCTGCAGGGAGGAAACTTTCTTTTCTTGCCAGCCCAGCTCATATCAAGAACTTACCATGTGAGGGAAATTCCAGCTGCCTGATTGTAGTTTTTCTTTATCTCCCCTTCAAAAAACAGTAATAGTTCTTGCATAATTGTATCAGAATGTATTTTGGCGTTTTTCAAGTTGTTGAGAGCAGATTGCAGTTGACATGTGGTTGGTTTTAAATCTTTTGTGGTTTTCTAATCACAGAATATGTGTTGTGAGCATCCATGAGGCCATTTGACCACCTAGTGTTCAGTGTGTGCAAGTTATTTCTTATATTCTGTCCACAAGAGCTACTCCGACTTAACGTGTACCCTGCTTGAATTCTTTAATGTAGACAAGGGAATATAAATTGGTTAATATGTGTGTGAGAGGAATGCACTCACTAACAAAAGTCATGTATTTTTGTTAATCTTTTATGTTGTTCCTCCCACATCTTTATTCTTTATTATCATTTCTTTTCACTTAGCGAGCATTTCTATCCATCTTTGGTAAATGTGCATCTGATTTATGTTACATATGGCAACACTGCTAACAAAATCCCACTAAATCCCATGCTACTTAGATAGAAAGAGATTGTGAAAATTTGTTAAGACATTCATGTAAAGCATCCAGTTCAAAACGTGAACTTAAACACACAACAGGAGGATGCTGTGTAATGAGCATCTTTTTCTAACCAGATGGGATGTGATGGTGGTGTTTGTGGCATACCTTTCATAATCCTTTCCACTGGTGGTCTGCAATCAGGATTCGAAAGGCCTGATTCAAATGAGCAAAGAAAAGGGATTTGACCGTATTAGTTCCTCATTAGCATCATATTTCTGAAGAACTGCTTAACTTCTCTATAATGCTCTATTCACTGCCAGACTTGTAATCAACCAACTGAAGCGAGTGATTTTAAGAGGCAGGCACCCCTTGTAGTCAGAGTGATAAACCTCATTGGGGGCTAAGTGTTCACTTACTCAGGGTATTGACCTACCTTGATCTGAGCTCCACAGCTGTTACTTTGCCTCACACTGTCCCCTCCCACTGCCCCCACCCAGAAAACATTATACTATTTAAATAGCAACATAGTTTACAGGTTGTTTACAACTCTTTTGGACAAAGTGAAATAAGCTCATTCCTGATGTCCCTGCTGTTTGTGCCAGTTGTACAATGGCAAGTCTTTGAATCGAAATCCCAGCCAGTACAGATGGAGAATAAAAACAAATTGACACCACCACCCAGACATTCTTTGTTGCCTGGATGCGCATGATGTTTATCAAAGACAGATTAGTGTGGAGCTGTGTTTCATACTACTCATCCCTGCAGTTCTTCTTAACAGTGAAACTGAAGCTGGTGACATTCGTGTGCGAACACAGAACTTTGTGCTCCACAGTTGCCTTATGAATTCTGTAATAAAAATAGAAAATGCTGGAAATACGCAGGTCAGGCAACATCTGTGGCCCGAGAAACAGTTAACATTTCAGGTTGATGACCTTCCATTGGAATTAGAATGTTAGAAATATAACACGTTTTTAAAAAATGTTAAGAAGCAGCAAAGGGGAAGGACAAAAGGGGAGGTCTGCAATAGTGTGGAAAGCAGGAGAGATTAAATAACAAAAGGTGCAAGGCAAAAGGAAATGGTAATATGAGAAAGTAAACAAAAGATGAGTCAGAAGGAAGTAAAAATGCAAAATTGACTTGAAATCAAAAAAAACTTAAATTTTATGCACCATGTTTATTGCCCATGGGCCAGTGTCTATACTGGGGAGATGAGACACATATTGGGTGATTATTTTGCAGAATAGTTCCATAGGTGGCACAATGGTTAGTACTGCCACTTCACAGCACCAGGGACCCAGGTTTGTTTCCCGACTTGGGTCACTATGCAGAGTCTATGTGTTCTCCCCGTATCTGCACGAAAGATGTGCTGGTTAGGTGTGCCGGCCATGGGAAATTCTCTGTCAGTGTACCTGAACAGGTGCCGGAGTGTGACAACTAGGGGATTTTCACAATAACTTCATTGCAGTGTTAATTTAAGCCTACTTGTGATACTAATAAATAAACTTTCAAACTTTATAGTCCATAAACATGGCCCAGAGCATCTGGTCACGTATAATTTTAATTCACCGTATTCCCATTCTGACCGTGGTCCTGGGCCGCCTCCTGCTGTTTCAGTGAAGCTCAACATAGATTTAAGGAACAGCACCTCATCTTTCAACACTTTACAGCCCTCTAATCTTAACAATTTGTTTAAAATTTTCAGATCATATCCACTGCCCCAGTGTTTTCAGGTGGTGACTGTTAGTTCTCCTATTTATATATCCTCTTCCAGACTCATCCTTTGTCTCTTATCCCATTACCATGATTGTTTGTCTTGAACCATAAATCCTTTTGCCCTATCACAGACCTTGCCACATGTGCTCGCCCCACCTTTCTCTGCCTCTGTACTTGTCTAAAACCAGTTACTTTCTAAGTTCTGACAGAGTAACTTTGTTTCACAGCTGCCTGACCTGAGTATTTTTTTGTTTGTTTCAGATTACTAGCATTTGCAGTATTTTGTCTTTGTAGTATGAGCTCTGAATTCTGAATTGTTGAATGAAAGTTGATCACAATTAAAAGAATTTGGAGTTCATGGCAAAATAATTTTAATCTGCCTATCTCGGTTTGAATTGACTATTTTAATAGATGTCCAGGTTATAGGCAATTTATGCTCCTGTTTGCCTTTTAAAATCTTTGAAAATATATAAATACCTCTATTATAGTTTTATTTCTTACAGCAGCTTCAGCTTTGATTACAGTTGTCTTATAATTTGGTTTACAAAAAGCCTATTTACTACAAGGAAAAATGGATAGTATTCTAATCTTTCCACCATTCTAATAAGGCAACATAATTCCCAAGATTAAGCAGGAGAATTATTCAAAGTAAATGAATAGGGTCTCAAACACACAAAATCCCTGTCACAAAAGATAAGGGACACACGATGCTCAGAAATGATTCTCTGTTCCTCCCTCCCAGAGTTTATTTTTTTTTGATCTACCAAGCATCATTCCATGGCAGACGGGCAACCCAAATATCCTTTTAACTATAACTTGCCCAGTTATCTCAAATTTCCCTTTTTCTGGCGAAGCTGCTCTGCTCTATCCTGCCTTTTCCCCATTCCTACTTGGGGGTGGTTGGGTGCTGGTTATAAGGGCCGCATTGAGGTTTCCTGTCTACCTTGATTGATGCTCCATTGGGTTATGTTATGTTATTGATTTGCCTCAGCAAAAATTATTTTGATTTGATTCATTTTGAAAATCAGAATCAGCCAGTGGTGACTTCTTTCAGCTCACGATGTAGCAGCCAATAAATGAGGATTCTGAAGACCTAACAGTAAAAGTAAACCATGGAATGAACAAAATAAGGCCAAAGATGTAACAAGTTAAAACTGCATTTTTATGAGTGTGCTTCCTATCCCCATTGAACATTTAAACAGCAAGACTGCATTGTGGGTAAGAAAAGGATACTGTAAGGTTGAGTGATTTAACCACCTTCTGTCTGGTTTGCAATGTAAAGTTGATGCATTCTGTGCTTGACGTTGGCATAGACCGAAAGCCTTTTATTGTAGAATTTGCGCTTTGTGTCTGCGTGTGAAGCCTGTACCTTAAAGTATTGGATTTCTGAGTCTTGCTGTTGAAATACTTGTAAAGAAAATAATAAATTTTTTGTAACTCACCATATATAAGAGTAATGAGCTATTCTTTATGTTGCAAATGTAGTACAGAACATTGACTTGCTTTTGCTAATCAGCAGAAAGCCGTGAATAGTATGGTGGCACAGTAATTAGCACTGCTGCCTCACAGCGCCAGGGATGTTCTGCCATATCTGCGTGGGTTTCCTCCAAGTACTCCAGATTCCTCCCACAGTGATGTGCTGGGTAGGTGGATCGGCGATGCTAAATTCTCCCTCTGCATCCGACAGATACCAAAGTGTGGTGACTAAGGGATTTTCACAGTGTTAATGTAAGCTCACTTGCAACACTAATAAATAAATGTAAACATTCATAGGTAGTGTAAAATGGGAAACTGAATGCACTGCAATGTGCATACAGATTGCCCCTTCACTACTTATATCTGGGTTGAAAACACCAGAAAACGAGGATAAAGGCATTTGAATGTGCAGTCTGCATCAGTTTACAATAGTTACAACCTATAGGGATAGTTCATATTTAACTTATACAGTTCTATCCTGCAGATCAGGAATGAGAATTTTAGATAATTGCGTAAAGTATTACAGTCTACAATAATTTTCCTTTTAAAGTGGTGAAATATCCTAATGTGTTTCACATTAGTGCAATCAGGCAAAAATGGACACCAAGCCAAAGAAGAACAGGTACTCAACAACTTTGTCAAGCTATAGGTTGTTGAGCGTCTTGAAGAAGAGAGAACACACAAGAAATAGAAGCATGAGTCGGCCACCAGGACCTTCAAGCCTACCCCGCCATTCAATATGATCATGGCTGATCTATACTGGCCTCAACTCCTTTTCTGTGCCGTTTTCCTGGCCCTCTCTTCCTCAATCTATCAAATATTTATCCACCTCACTTTAAATACTTTTAATAATCCAGTCCCCACCACCTTTTGGGGCAGAGAATTCCAGAGTTTCACCACCCGCTGCAAGAAGAAATTTATATTTACCTGTTTTAAGTGACTGGTCCTTTCTCTCGTAGTTATGTCCCGTTGTTCTGGACTCTCCTACTAGTGAAAACATCTCACCATCTACCCTGTCAAGCCCCTTCAGGATCTTTTTTGTTTGAATAAGGTCACCCCTGACTCTCTAAACTCTAAGACTATACTGTCTAAGTCTGTACTCCTATCTTGAAATGACAAGGAATTAGACTGGCCAACTTCCTTTTTACTGCCTCCAACTACTACTCCTATATCCTTAAGGGGACCAAAAGTATGCAGTATTCCAGGTGAGACCTCCAATACCCTGTACAATTGCAACAAAACCTCCCTATTTTTAAACTCCAACCCCTTTAGCTTCATTTGAAGCAATTTTTTAGAGCGACATCTCAGCGTTTTGGCTCAGATGCAAAGGAGATCAAGCCTTGGAGGAAGAGCTATACCTACTCCAATTAGCTTGGATCATGTAGATCAAGCTCAAGACAGGAGGTGAGAGCCCTGTCTTAGCTTGGACTGGGAATGTTCCAACTTGTTGGGATTGTGAATTGGATTTGATTTGATTGGATTGGATTGGAATGAAGTTTAAAAAAAATTTAAAAAATAAAAAACCCCTTTGCAATAACGATCAAAGTGTTTTTTGCCTTCTTAACATGCCTGTTGGACCTGGCTGCTCGCTCTGTGATTTATGCACCGGAATACCTAAACCCTTTTGTACCTTACTCTTCTTCATTCTCTCTCCATTTAGATAATCTACCTTTTGATTCCTCCTACTGAGGTGCATGACCTTTCACTTCTCCGTATTAAACTTCATTTGCCAGATTTTCACCAGTCACCCAATGTATCTATATCTTTGCAGAATCAGATTATCTCAGCACAGCATGCCTTTGCACCTATCTTCATGTCTTTGGCAAATTTGGAAACTTTACTTTATGTTTTAAGTCATTAATATAAATAGTGAAGAATTGCAGGACAGGAACTGATCACTGTGGTATTCCACTAGTTACACCTTTCCATTCTGAAAAGGACTCATTTATTCTAACTCTCTGACAGCCGGTTTTCAATCCATGCTGACATATTATCTTCAATTTTATTTTATGCACCAGCTTCTTAAGTGATACCTTGTCAAATACCTTTTGAAAATCTGAGTATTCTACAGCTTCAGGTTCCTCTCTATTTTCCCTCTTGCATCCTCAAAGAATTTGAGCAAATTTGTCAAACATGATTTACCTTTCATAAAACCAGGTTGACTAGGTTTGATTATATTAAGCTTCCTAAATGATTAGTTATTTTCTCTTTGATTATTGATTCCAGTGTCTTGCCAATAATAGATGTTAAACCAACTAGCCTATATAGTTTCCTGCCTTCTGCCTTTCTCCCTTTTTGGTCAAGAGAGTCACATTGGCTGTTTTCCAATCTTCTGGTACCCTCCCAATCCCAGAATCTAATGAGTTATGAAAAGTTTCAACCAATGGATCCACTATTTTCACAGCCACTTCCATTAAAACCCTTGGGTGCGTTTCATTGGGTCCTGGTGATTTGTCTGCCTTTAGACCCTTGTTTCTCTCTCATACTCTATCCCTTGTGATTGGGATTTTTGTAAGTACAAAGAACAACCCGACACGGGAAACAGGCCCTTTGGCCCAACGAACCCGCTCCGCCATTTTAAAGCATTTTCCTACACCTACCTTGCCCCGTGTGTATGCGAATGGTACACCTAATATAGCCAGATTCAGGGGAGAATAGTATAGGGTTAATTTGGTACACCAACCAGCCTAAGAGCACATCTTTGGGGTGTGGGAGGAAACCGGAGCACCCAGAGGAAACCCACGCAACCACAGGGAGAATGCGCAAACTCCCGCAGACACTGGCCCAAATCCATGTATCTGCACAGCCAGCAGTGATAGTCACTGAGCTGTTGTAGTGCCCGTCTGCTGGTCCAGATTTAAGCACACACATCGACACGAAGTACTAGGCTACTTTCGAAACATCCAAGAGCAGCCCATGCATGACCCACCGTGAGCATGCCCCTTGTTTGACAACAAGGTGGACCGACACCTGTGGATTAAAGAGACAAAACATTAACATATACTATTACATTTCCCATATCAACCCGAGGCTCTGTCCCTTTTTAAAACTGTCTTCTATAACCCTCCATCCCTGTTTCACTCATGTGCCTATCTAAGTAAACCTTAAACAAGTCCAACGTGCCTGCCTCCACCACCTTACTTGGTAGCGCATTCCATACCCCCACGACCCTCTGTGTGAAAAACCTTCCTCTAGTATCCAAATTATACTTCTCCCCCCTCACCCTTAGATCGTGACCTCTTGTGATAGTTGTCCCCAATCTAGGGAAAAGCCTGCCACTGTTGACTCTAGCTATACCCTTCATTATTTTATACACCGCTATCAGATCCCCCCTTAACCTCCGTCTTTCTAAGGGAAAGAGCCCCAGTTTTCCCAATCTTTCCTCATAGCCCAGTCCTTCCATACCAGGCAGCATCCTGGTAAACCTCCTCTGCACTCTCTCCAGGGTCTCCACGTCCTTCCGGTAGTAAGGTGACCAGAACTAGACGCAGTACTCCAAATGCGGTCTAACCAACGTTCTGTGCAACTGAAGAATTAGACAGCAGCCCTTCTACTCTATACCTCTTCCTATAAAGGCTAGCATTCCATAAGCTTTCTTTGCAACCTTCTCCACCTGTGTTGACACCTTCAGAGACTTGTGCACTTGCACTCCCAGGTCCCTCTGTATTTCTATACTCTTAATTGGTCTACCTTTAATCAAGTAACTCCTCCCTGCATTATTCCTTCCAAAATGCATCACCTCGCGTTTGTCAGGATTAAATTCCATCTGCCACCTATCTGCCCAATATACCAACCTATCTATATCCTGCCGTGTCACCTGACAATCTTCCTCAGTGTCCGCCAATCCTGCCATCTTGGTGTCATCTACAAACTTGCTGATCACACCATGTACACCCTCTTCCAAGTTGTTTATATATATTGCAAAAAGAAGAGGTCCCAGTACTGAGCCCTGCGGCACACCACTGGTGACAGACCTCCAGCCAGAAAAGGACCCTTCCACTACTACTCTCTGCCTCCTATTGCCTAGCCAGTTTTCAATCCATCTAGCTACCTGTCCTCGTATCCCATGCGCCTTAACCTTTTCTACCAGCCTACCGTGAGGGACTTTGTCAAACGCCTTACTGAAATCCATATAGATGACATCAACGGCTCGCCCATCGTTAACCGTTTTTGTCACCTCCTCAAAAAATTCTACCAGATTCGTAAGGCAAGACCTCCCCTGAGCAAAGCCATGTTGCATATCCCTAATCAGATCGCAATGCTCCAAATGCTTATACATCCTATCCCTAAGAATTTTTTCCAACAATTTTCCTACCATCGATGTCAAACTCACTGGTCTGTAATTACCAGGGTTATCCCTACTGCCCTTTTTAAACAGCGGTACCACATTAGCTACCCTCCAGTCCTCTGGGACCTCACCTGCGGCCAAAGAAGAGACAAAGATTTGCGTCAGAGGCCCAGCAACTTCATCTCTCACCTCCCTAAGCAGCCTGGGATAAATACCATCAGGCCCCAGAGCTTTATCCATTTTTATGATACCTAAAAACCCTAACACTTCCTCCCTCATAATGGATACTTCCCTCAAATGATCTACAGCTCCCTCCAAGACATTACAAGACACCAAACCCCTCTCCTTCGTGAATACCGATGCAAAGTATTCATTCAGGATCTCCCCCATTCCCTCAGACTCGATGCATAACTCCCCTCCTTTGTCCCCAAGAGGACCAGTTTTCCCTCTGACCACTCTCTTGTTCCTAAAATAAGAGTAAAATGCCTTTGGATTATCCTTAATCCTATCAGCCAAAGCCACTTCATGCCCCCTTTTCGTCCCTCTAACTCCCCTTTTTAGCTCCCTCCTACTCTTTCTATATTCCTCCAGCGCACTCTCTGTTCCCAGTTGTTTCAACCCAATATATGCCACCCTCTTCTTCCTGACCAAGTCCTCAATATCCCCTGTGATCCATGGCTCTCTAATCCTGCCTTTCCCATCCTTCCTCTTTACCCACACATGCCTTTCCTGCAACATTATCAGTTTACCCTTGAAAGCCTCCCACTTGCCAACCAAGGACTTGCCAGCTAACAGCCCCTCCCAATCAGTATCATTCAGCTCCTTCCTAATCTGGCTATAGTTTGCCTTCCCCCAGTTCAGCACCCTCCCCTTCGGATGGCACTCATCCCTTTCCATTTTTATGCTAAAGTAGACAGACTTGTGGTCACTGTTAGCCGCATGTTCGCCTACTGCAACCTCATCCATCTGCCCTGGCTCATTACCCAACACTAAATCCAGTATAGCCCCCTCCCTAGTCGGGCTAGTTACGTACTGCTCCAAGGACCCTTCCAACACACATTTTACAAATTCCTCCCCATCAGTACCCCCAGCTCTAGGCACCTTCCAATCCACTCCAGGAAGATTAAAGTCACCCACTACAACCACCCTATTCTTTCGGCACCTATCTAAAATGTCTCTACAAATACCTTCCTCCACTGCCCTCGGGCTGTTGGGTGGCCTATAGTATACCCCTAGCATCGTAATTTCTCCCTTTCTATTCCTCAATTCCACCCACAGCGACTCAATCCCCAACTCCTCCATATTGTCCTCCCTCTGCACTGCTGTGATGTGCTCCTTAACTAACAACGCCACCTCACCACCCCTCTTCAACCCCCCTCTGTCACACCTAAAACACTTATACCTACGAATATTCAGCTGCCAGTCCTGCCCTTCCTTTAACTACGTCTCCGTCACCGCCACCGCCACCACATCTAAATTCCTCACGAACATCAAGGCCCTTAGCTCATCCGTTTTACCCGTTACACTCCTCGCATTGAAACAGACGCTATCCAACACCCCAGGCCCACTCGGATCCTCCTTTCGCCTGATATTATTCCTTTCACCCAAACCTACCCTATCACCCAACTCGCTCCTGACCCCAGTTCCTATTGAGCTATCAGTCTCATTCTCATCCCCACCCCCCTCCAAATTCGTTTAAACCCTGCCTAAACACTCCAGCTAACCTCCCAGCTAAGACATTTGTCCCCCTCCCATTCAAATGCTCCCCATCCCTCCTGTACAGGTGCCCTTCTCTGCAATGTTATTTGAAATCAGCCTATCTGATATCTTAGGGATATTTGCAATGTCTTCTACAGTGAAGATTGATGCAAAAAGTTTATTTAGCATGTCCACCATTGCTTTGTTTGCTGTTATCAATTCAGTCCCAAGTTTATCTTGGCCGCCCAGTTTCTATTTATACATCTATTGAAACTCTTATTGTTCGTTTTTATGCTGCACACGTCTTCTCTCTCAGTTCATTTTCTCCCTTCCTATGAGCTTTTTAGTCTTTTTCTATTGGATCCTAAAAACTTCCCAGTCTTCTGATCTACCACTATCACTAGCCACTTTGTAGGTCCTGCTTTTCAGTTTAACATTATCCTTGACCTCCTGTGATAACAATGGTTTTTGCCTCTTGTGGAATCCCTCTTTTTAATTGGTATAAACTCCTGCTGAGCATTGTGGATCAGCTGCCACTGCTCATCTACTGACCTGTGTATGAGCTTGCTTACCCAGTTCACCTTAGACAACTCCTCCTGCATACTATTATAATTGTCCTTATTTAAGTTGAAAACTCTGGTAATGGACCTATGGCATTCACCCTTAAACTGTATCTGGAATTCTATTGTATTGTGGTCACTACTCCCTAGGGGATCCTCAGTGACAAGATCCCTTATTAATTCTTCTTCATTACACAAAATTAAATCTATAATAGCCCGTTCCTGGGTAGGTTCCATAACATACTGTTCTAAAAAGCATTCCCTACGCACTCCACAAATTCTTTTTCCTTGCTATCCTTGCTGGTTTGGTTTGTCCAATCAATATGCAGATTAAAATCTCCCATGTTAATTGCAGTTCCCTTCAAACATGCCCTTGATCATTCCCATTTATGATCTGACAATTTGAGAGGTCACATTTCTGGGGCGGGGGGTGGGGGGGATGGTCTATAGATTACTGCCACCCTTGTCTTCCTTCCCCTGTTATTCATGATTTCATATCGTTCAGTAGAGGTTCAGAAATAGCAGAAGGGTTTAGAGATGGAATTCTAGGATGTTAGGATAAAAGACTTCAGAGGCATAAGAGGCCAGAATTGGAGGAATGCAGAATTATTGGAAGGTTGGAGGACTGGAGAAGTTCACAGGGCTAAAGAAGGTTTAAATTTCTTTAAAGTTTATTTATTTATTAGTGTCACAAGTAGGGTTACATTAACACCACAATGAAGTTACTGTGGAAAACCCCCTAGTCGCCACACTCTGGCACCCGTTCGGGTACACTGACGGTGAATTTAGCATGGCCAATGCACCTAACCAGGACGTCTTTCGGACTGTGGGAGGGAGCTGGAGCGTCCGGAGGAAACCCACGCAGATGCAGGGAGAATGTGCAGATTCTCACAGCCCTAGCGCTGTGTTGCAGCAGTGCTAACCACCGTGCTGGCCTATTTGAGGTCAAGAAGGGATTTGAACACAAGAATAAACACCTTACATTTGAGATATGGGATTAAAAATAATGTTTACCATTGCTCAAGCAGAAGGAGTTAAACAGAAACATTCTGAAAGTGCTCTGAAATAAGCCACAACTTGTGTATTTGATAGTGCTGTCAGCTGCCAATTCATTCATGGTGTGTGCCTCAGCATGCAGTCATTTACGGACCACCTGTTTACTGAATGAATGAACTCAGCCAAGTGTCCACTTCCTCCTGTGAGAAACTTCAGCTGAGCATAAGCGGTGGTTATTTTGGAATAAAGATCACGCCAACTTCAGATTGCTCTTCCAGATTGCAGTTACGTGCTGGCTATTACTTATAGCAATAATGCTTCATTATCTTTTTAATCAACTAGGAATGCTCAAATTAAAATGTCTTTCTTTTGTGCAACAGATGTGTGATTTCAAGATTTATAAAGCTGTGAAGCTTTCATTTTATTGCTGGATATTAATTAGTAGACACTTCTGGGTCAATACACTGTGGATACCATGTAATGGTCCCTTTGTCACTATACAAAATTGATTTTAAACTTGGCTGTTTACCTGGCTTAATTGTGGCACACATCTGAGTCACAGCCAGACTAGTGAAGGCAGTCACTTTAATTCAAAATCAATAGGAATTCAGTGATCCGCATCATTTACATGCTGCCTCTTTTACTCCAATCACTTGAAAATTTGACATTTTCCACCAGCATTCTTGGTGCATATTTCTCAGACCAAGAATGATGTTCAGAAATGCTGTGGTTGTAGAAAAAAAGGCAAAATTAGGGAAAAAAATAAGACTAAGTGTACAGGCACAAAGGGAAAGGAAGGCAAGGTTTTCTTGCCACCTGTTGGCAATAGAAGTTATAGCACACACAGTACAGCAGCCCGTAACTACCTGCTGGAAGATCAGACAAATATGGAATTTTATTGCTTTGGAGGAAAATCCAACGGTGGGATGCTATTCTGAAATTGCTTCATAAATATGGACTAATGATCCGCAGTACCACAATGTTTTATTGCCATGCACACTAAAAAGTTCTACATAAAAAGCCACATCTCTGATCGTGCCATTGTAGCCATGATGTGGAGATGCTGGCGTTGGACTGCGGTAAGCACAGTAAGAAGTTTAACCTGGTGCTGTGAGACTTATTATGCCATTGTACCCATTGCTGACATGAGATCTCTATGAATGACTAAACCAAATGCACTCACATGTTTCATAGTGTAGAAGAATCGTAGAATCCCTACAATGCAGAAGGAGGCCATTCGGCCCTTTGAGCCTGCGCCGACAACGTTCCCAGCCAGGCCCTATCCCTGTAATCCCGCATTTTTACCCCAGCTAGTCACCCTGACATGAAGGGGAAATTTAACATGACCAATCAACCTAACCAGCACATCTTCGGACTGTGAGAGGAAACCAGAGTACCTGGAGGAAACTCACGCAGACAGGAAGAGAGTGTTCCGACTCCACACAGACAGTGACCAAAGGTTGGAATCGAACCTGGGTCCCTGAGCTGTGAGGCAGCAGTGCTAACACTGTGCTACCCCATTTCGAATTATAGAACCTTAGAATAGTTGCAGCAAAGAAGCAGGTCATTTGATCCTTCAAGTCCATGACCGCCCTCTGCTGAGCAAATCAGATAGTTTCACTTCTCTGCCCTTTTCCCTTGGTCCTGTATTTTTTTCTCCTCTTGAGATATTTATTTTAAAATCACGATTGAATTTGTCTCTGCTACACTCACTCAGTACATTTCAGATGCCAATCCCTTGCTGCTTAAAAATATTTTTCCTCAGGACACTATTGGTTCTCCCATCAATCACCTCAGATTCTCTATTTGTCAACTGTTCGGCCAATAAAACAGTTTCTATTTATTTACTCCTTTTAGACCCACTCACGATTTTGAACACCTCTACCAAATCTTCTCTCAACTTTATCTTTTATAAGAAGATAGATGGTGGCACAGTGGTTAGCACTGCTGCCTCACAGCACTAGGAACCCAGGTTCAATTCCAGCCTTGGGTGACTGTTTGTGCGGAGTTTGCAAGTTCTCCTGTATCTGTGTGGGTTTTGTCTAGGTGCTCGGTTTCCTCCCATGCTCCAAAGAGGTACAAGTTAGGTGAATTGGCCATGCTAAATTGCCACTTAGTGTCCCAAGATGTGTAGATTAGGGGCACTAGTTACTGTCGGGTAAATACATGGGGTTACGGGAGTAGGGCCTGGATAAGATGCTTGGTAAGAGAGCCAATGCAGATTCGATAGGCAAAATTGCCTCCTTCTGCACTGTAGGGATTCTAAGATTCTAAGAAATATGTCACATTCTTCTATCTATTCTTCTATCTTTTATCTAAAGCCCCTCATTCCTTTCTCTGCACACTCTCTAAGGCCTTCACATCCTTCCTAAAGTGTGACACAATACTTCAGTAGAGGCTGAACCAGCTTTTTGTGAAGAATTGAGAAAATGACACTGGGAACTGTATCAAGAAGATAAGAGGATGGGCAAGTGATATTTTGGAAGAAGATCAGAAGCAAAGAAGCGGTAAATAGTAGCAGGGACAAAGGTAAGGGAGTTTAAAATTGAATTTGTTAGTGAGCCAGATGAGATAAATTCCAGGGCTGAGTGGTGACTGCAGTAAGAATGGAGGAACACAGGATATTAAAGGTAGTGAGTGAGACGATGTTGACAGAAATCACCTAATTTGTTATCCGTACCTTGCTGTTGGGATTAGCAGTTTGTGAGGGAGACTTTACTAGTGTGTTTGTGCGAGGATAGCACGTCTAGATTCATTCTGCTTTGGTGTATGAACTTACCACTGAATAATTATACAAAAATTGTTATGATACTATAAATGTCAAGTCCAACATTTTCCTCATTAATTTTTGATGCTGTGGTCAGATCAAAAGGCACTGTAAGCACTTCAGAAAGTGTTTAGGCATATTCAGTTTCTGGAAACCAAATTTCATACCATGATGATCGCTGTTGGATAACTTCAAAAAAAGAAATTTGAACTTTCAGTTGATAGCTGAAAGGAAGACACAGCAAGGTTTCATACTGAAGACATTTACTGTAAAAGCACTGTTGTCTCAACACCATTTTTGTAGCCAACTTATACTTTAAATTACAATGTAGGACTTAGCCCTTTTAACACAACCAAAAAAACTCACTTCGCAAGTATACTTTACTCTATCCCATAAATAGCAATCTGATTTACCTGGACCCAGTCCAAAGTGATTCTCAGCTCCTGATGGTTCTGTTCTTTAGCTTTCCCAGCCTAGGACCTCTTAACCCCAGAATTGTTTTTCACAGTGTGGGGGTTTCCTGGTGATTCTCCCTGTGGTGCAAGCAAAGAGAATCTTATAGCTTCATTTCAAATCCTCAGGAATTCAGTCTTTTCAATCTGAGCACAAGTTCGCATCCACATGTAAAGTTTTAAAGTAAAGTTTATTTAATAGTCACAAGTAAGGCTTACATTAACACTGCAATGAAGTTACTGTGAAATCCCCCAAGTCGCCACACTTCGGTAGCTGTTCAAGTCAATGCACCCAACCAGCACGTCTTTCAGATTGTGGAAAGAAACCAGAGCACTTGGAGGAAACCCATACAGACATGGGGAGAACATGCAAACGCCATACTGACAGTGACCCAAGCCGGGAATCAAACCCGGGCCCCTGCCACTGTGAGGCAGCAGTGCTAACCACTGTGCCACCATGCCGCCCATGCACAATGAACCCTAGAGACATTTGGCTTCTAGCTACTCCCTGTCTCCCGAATCCAGGCAGGTTAACTTGTCGGTGAATTTCAGAGACATTTTAAAATTCCTTCCTCTCTCAAAGTCCACGTCCATGATGATGTGAATTACATGGGCCTTGTATCCAGGTAGAAATTAGCTAATCTTTGGATCTCAATTTATTCTATCTTGGAATAAAATGGACATTTTAAATTAC
Source organism: Carcharhinus amblyrhynchos (assembly GCF_965287045.1). Lineage (NCBI taxonomy): Eukaryota > Metazoa > Chordata > Chondrichthyes > Carcharhiniformes > Carcharhinidae > Carcharhinus > Carcharhinus amblyrhynchos. The sequence goes on along the minus strand of NC_137332.1, from coordinate 31,248,306 downwards.
TCATGTTTATAACTTGACATTCTCACCTTCTTGTGGCTCTGGACTCTATCAGCAACTCATTAAACCTCCTTTGACAGCGTCTTTGAAACCCATGATCTCTATTACCAATAAAGACAAAAGGAGTAGATGCATGGGACCACTACCACCTGCAAGTCACTGTCCCAAAACATAATTATGTTATAAACCTCATAATTGCAACACTACCTGTTATAAAAGTTCTTGCTCAGCAGTTGTTCCTGCTGCTGCCGTATCATTTTATAAGAGATAGCAATGGCTTGGAAGAAAAACAGAAAGTGCTGAAAGTAATAGGTCAGGCAGCACCTGTAGGTAGAGAAATAGAGGTAATGAGAGGGATTCTTCCGTCCCACCGTAGCGGGTGGGGGTGTAGACCATGCAAAGGTCCATTAACCTTGGGCAGGATTCTCCAGCTTTGGCATGTGCGTGGCTGGAAAATCCCATCCAACTTTTCATGTCAGTTCTGACCATGTTCTGGCAAATAGATCATCGACCTGATATGCCAATTCTGTTTTTCTCTCTTTCCACAGATACTACCTGATTTGCTAAGTATTTCTTCATTACAAATTTCTAGAATCCATAGTATTTTGCTTTTGTATCATTGACATGGAACTGTTAATGCTTGAAGAAAATAGTATTTTATGAGAACAACAGGCTCCTTTTAATATCTGCAGGAAGTTTCTTGTGAATAATGTTATCCAAGAATTTCAGCATAGTCTACAACTGTTGAACAGATTTAATTTTTTTCTTTCAACCACCGAAGAGAGATCTTTGCTTATTGGATATTTAATTAATTGGAATCGATTGTGCAATTACACAGTTAATAAACTGTGAGGATTTTGATTGAAAGTACAAATGAACATTTGGTTAAAAATGTCCCCTTCTTAGTCACACACTGGGGAAACATATTGACTTCCGTCAGTCGGTAGCAGCAGCTGTTTACAACCACTAAACATCCTAACACATCCTTTAATTTGATTCATTTCCCTAAGAGGGAGAAACGTCAGAGAGCAATGAATAGTGTCGAATGTCGGTTGCTTAGGTGTTTCAGAATTTTGTTTGTTCAACCTTTCTGGATCTAGGAAAACTTTTTTTCAAAAAAGTTTAAAAGTTTATTTATTAGTCACAAGCTGGCTTACATTAACACTGCAATGAAGTTTATGTGAAAGTCCTGTAGTCACCACACTCCGATGCCTGTTTGGGTACACTGAGGGAGAATTTAGCATGGCCAGTGCACCTAACCAGCTTGTCTTTTGGACTGTGGGAGGAAACCGGACCACCCAGAGGAAATCCACGCAGACACAGGGAGAACGTGCAGACTCCACATAGACAGTGACCCAAGTGGGTACTGAATCCAGGTTCCTGGGGCTGTGAGACAACAGTGCTAACCCAAGTGATGAAATAGTAGATCTTAATCCTAACAGGGAATTTTTTACAGGAAGGACATCGTGCTTTACTTAGAGGTCAACACTGGACAGAATTGGGGAAAGCCAGTGTGAAAAACAAGTTGAAGGCTTTTAAGGAGAATTTTGGAAGACAAGAAAGGAGATGGTGAGACCTGCAGAGTTTCTCCAGCATTCCCAACATCTGCAGTATTTTGTTTTTATTCCAACAGATCCAATGGATTTCTTGCTGGAGAGTTAGATGAAAATGATCCCATCAAATTTGTGTTCAGACTTTGAATCATGGGTGTAATTCTATGTTCTGCAACTGCAGGAGTGTTAGAGTGTGTAATCAAGGTAGATGTTTTGAAGAATGTTTTCAGTTGTTGGACTTACTCTTATTGCAATATCATTTATACTCAACATCTATTGATCAATGAGGGGACAAAGAAATCAACTATTCATTACATTCATATGAACTATAGTTTTGTTTGAACAAATAATGAACAGAAGGCATTTTTTTCTCCTGCAGGTGTGATACAGTTAGTTTTGCAGGCCAGATTAATAAATAATAATTGGAATTTCCTTGTTAATGTTACTTTGGAAATTATATTACTACTTTTATAATTGTCCTCTAGACAAGGTAACAATAGTCTTGGGACTTTTCCAGAGCACTATTGTCAGGGTAATAGTATAAAGCTTTGCAGAAGTCTCTATTCTGAATGTTTATATCATTGATTGTAAACACACAGAGATTTAATTAATTAAAAATTATGTTCTCTTGTTCCTTTTTTATTACAAATCTCCATCTGTCATTCTTTTCATTCCAAAACTTGCTGCTACTATAAAAGTGCACCATGTCATTAATTCACCAAAGTCCTTAATTTCATTTTAGTGCAGACCCAGCTTGTCAGTCTCAGTCTGCGAAAAGCATTCATGCTGGGAAATGTCTGTATTGTAACGCTAAATCATGGCTAAATGCTATCTCAATAGAACATTTCTCTCACCCTCGGAAATGCATTATATGTCAGTGCTCTGTATTTGTAAAATGAGTTAGTTACTCCTGTCAAGGTTTCATCAGAATTTCACATTGCAGCAATACTACAAATAATCAATTATTACCTGGGCTGTTCTCATAATGCACTCATTCATGGGATGGGGGCATCACTGAAAACACCAGAACTTATGGGTTATCCCTGATTAACAACGTTGCTTCAAAGCGCCAGAGTTCAATTCCGGCCTCGAGTAACTGTGTGGAGTTTGTACATTCTCCTTGTGTCTGTGGGTTTCCTCTGGGTGCCCTGGTTTCCTCCCACAGTCCAAAGATGTGCAGGTTCAGTTGATTGACAATGCTAAATGGACCCTTGGTGTTAGGGGGATAAGCAAGGTAAATACATGGGGTTATGGGAAAGGGCCTGGATGGGATTGTTGTTGGTGCAGACACAATCGGCTGGATGGCATTGTAGTGATTCTATGATTCTAATTGCCTTTGAGAAAATGGTGGTGAGCTGCACTATTGAACAACTGTAATCCTGTGATTATGTATGTGAGGGAGTTCCCAGAACTTTGAGCCAGCGGTAATGAAGGAACAGTTGTTCATTTCCAAGTCAGGATGGTGCATGGCTTGAAGAAGAACTTGTTTCCATGTGTCTTTTACTCTTGTTCTTCTAAGCGGTAGAGGTCACGGGTTTGGAGGATGCTGGCAAAGGCGCCTTGGCAAGATGCTGCAGTGCATCTTGTAAATGGTATACTGTGTGCCAGCAATGGTGGAAGTGAATGGTCAAAGTGGTGGATGGCTTGCAGATCTAGTACAGCTTGTGGAAATAGCTTGTGTGAGGAGTCGATTTAGTGCCTGACTGGGAAATTCTTCTACCCTTGCTGTCTTGGATAAAAAGGATTTAGAGATTGATAATCAACGTCTCGGACTGCATTATGAATGCACCTTCTATAGAATATAGAATATAGAACATTACAGCGCAGTACAGGCCCTTTGGCCCTCGGTGTTGCGCCAACCAGTGGAACCAATCTAATGACCCTCTAACCTAAACTATTCCAATGTTATCCATATCCACTGACCATTTGAATGCCCTTAAAGTTGGCGAGTCCACAACTGCTGCAGGCAGGGCATTCCACGACCTTACCACCCTCTGAGAAAAGAACCTACCTCTGACATCCATCCTATAATTACCACCCCTTAATTTAAAGCTATGTCCCCTTGTGTTAGCCATCACCATCCAAGGTAAAAGGCTCTCACTGTCCACCCTATCCAATCTTTTGATCATCTGTATGCCTCAATCAGGTCACTTCGTAATCTTCTTCTCTCCAATGAAAATAACCTCAAGTCCCTCAGCCTTTCCTCATAAGACCTTCCCACCATACCAGGCAACATCCTGGTAAACCTCCTCTGCACCCTTTCCAATGCCTCCACATCCTTCTTATAATGCGGCAACCAGAACTGTACGCAATACTCCAAGTGCGGCTGCACCAGAGTTTTGTACAGTTGTAACATGACCTCACGGCTCCGAAATTCAATCCCTCTACCAATAAAAGCTAACACACCGTATGCCTTCTTAACAACCTTATCAACCTGGGTGCCAACTTTCAGGGAGCTATGCACATGTACCCCGAGATCTCTCTGCTCGTCAACACTACTAAGAGTCCTTCCATTAGCCCTATATTCTGTACTTCTGTTATTCTTACCAAAATGAATCACCTCACACTTTTCCATATTAAACTCCATTTGCTACCTCTCGGCCCAGCTCTGCAGCTTATCTATGTCCCTCTGCAAACTGTAACATCCATCCTCACTGTCTACAACTCCTCCAACTTTGGTGTCGTCAGCAAATTTACTAATCCATCCTTCTACACCCTCATCTAGGTCATTTATAAAAATGACAAACAGCAGTGGCTCCAAAACAGATCCTTGAGGTACACCACTTGTAACTGAACTCCAGGTTGAATATTTCCCATCAACCACCACCCTCTGTCTTCTATCAGCTAGCCAATTCCTGATCCATTTCTTTTTATCGTTGGAGATTTAAATGAAAATGTGGAGTGTTGAAGCTCTTGTACCGAGTGTTTTGATTATTTTACCCTAGCAAACAAAATAGATGAAGGGATTATGGTGCCCATGTTCTTGACCATGAAGGGAGGAAAATCTTTCAATTTCCTTTCTGCAGCCTGATAAACTAGGCATTAAAAACACAAGGAACTGGTGGACATTCTGCAAGCGCACTTTTCACCCAAACCCCTGGTGATTGCAGAACACTTTAGATTCCATAAGAGAAACCAAGAGTCGGGGGGAGCCAATTGTACAATTTGTTGCAGCGCTTAAGATATGAAGAGAGTATTCCATTACACTCCTGAATTTGTAGATGGTGGACAGGGTTTGGGGAATTGGGTGGTGAGTTACTCACTGCAGGATTCCCAGCCCCTCTGACCTTATAACACTTGTTTATATGGCTAGTCCAGTTCAATTTCTGGTTGACGGCAACCCCCAGGATGTTGATAGTAGGAGATTCAGTGATGGTAGAGCTATCAAATGTCAAAGGGAAATGGCCTAGTGATGTTATTGCTACTATTAATCCAGAAACTCAGCTAACGTTCTGGGGACCCGGGTTCAAATCCTGCCACGGCAGATGGTGGAATTTGAATTCAATAGAAAAAAAAATCTGGAATTAAGCACCCACCGCTGACCATATAGTCATCAAGTCCTGGGTGGGTCTCAAACCCAGAGCTCCCACTTCAGATGGAGGAGCTCTACCCACATGCTACTACAACAATAAGAAAATGAAATGAAAGAAAGATCACTACAATGACTATACTTTACGCAAGAATGGATATCTTCCTGGAAATTAAAACAATGATCCAGTCATTTTGCTCTCACACTTGATCAAAGTTAATAAAAGGAATTCTATTCCTCAAAAAACTATTATAGGAGCTGGACTTCCAATTCTCAACATTTTGGTTCTCAATAACTTAATTGGATCCTTGTCTGATTATGTTATTCTCTCACTACCTTTGGTAAGGTTCACAAAGCCTTCCTATTTCTTCCAAAAGAAGGCCATGTTATTATCATTCCTAAAGTTGTGCAACTTATTTGATCCCCATCCTATTCTCACTTAGCATCCAAACATGTACAGCAGAGGTAGCTGGATCTAGATGCTTTTCCTCTCCTTAACCTAGGAATAATGTGTACCCTGCTACTTGCCTCTGCTGAAGTCAGATAATTCAACACAGGCAAGAGATCAAACCTGAGGCATCGTTGCCCTGCATGGATGACCTACAGACTTAATCAGTTCAATCATCAGAAAAGCCCACTTTTACAGTTGATATCATAGACTGTAGTACAATAAGCTCATTTCTTCTTGAAGTTTATTGGTCCTTTCTCCTAACCTCTTCCTTTCTGGTTCAATACTTCTTTCCCGATCTATGAAATGATGGATCTTCTCAACTTTAACAGGACTGTATCAATGCAAGTTATTGTTTGTGATGTTAATACCTATAATCCGGTAAATATAAATTAATTAGTAAGAATGGTTAAGCCACAACTAGACGATTGCATTCAGGTTCTGTTCACCACACTATAGAATGCATGTGAATATCAATGATGGTGAAGTGGAGGTTTACCAGAGTGATCAGGGAAGAGAAATTTGAGCGAGTAAGAAGTCTCACAACACCAGGTTAAAGTCCAACAGGTTTATTTGGAATCACAAGCTTTCGGAGCACTGCTCCTTCATGAGGTTAGTGTGATGAAGGACCTCATGCAGGAGTGGCGCTCTGAAAACTTGTGATTCCAAATAAACCTGTTGGACTTTAATCTAGTGTTGTGAAACTTCTTACTGCACCCACCCTAATCCAATGCTGGCATCTTCACATCATAGAATTTTAGCTACACAATTAGGTTGGAGAAGTTAAGTTGTTGTCCTTGGAGATTTGATAGATGTGCCCAAGGTTATGTTAGATAATGTAGACAAAGAAACGCTGTTCCCATTGGTTGATGGTACAAGGACTTTAGGACACAGATTTAAGGTATTTAAGGTTTTGGACAGGAGAAGCAAGGGGAGAAATGAGTTTTTTTTACATAGCAGGTGATAATGACCTGGAACTTTCTGTCTGTAAGGTTGGTGGAGGTGATGAATGACTCCAAATGGAAATGGTCACTTGAGAAAAGTCAGAGTGGTTTACTCTCTAGTGAACTTGTATGGACTCAATGGGTCAAATATCCTCATTCTGTGGCGTAATGATTCTATAACTATGTTTTCTTTTCTGTACACCGAATTATGGTTAACTTATAAAGAAAAGCTCTAATATATGTAGAACTGAGGCATCCCCTCTGAATTTCATTATTCAATCCAGCAGACAGTGGAAGCTGAATCACCCGATATCACAGCAGCACAGTTTGACAAATGATTTGTTTCTCTTGTCCCTTAAATTATCTTTGTTCAGTGAAAAGAGACTGTACATCTATTGTTAAAGTAGGAGAATAAAACACAATAATCAAGAGAATAGGACCTTGTGACAGAACACAACAAGTTCAGCTACCAGGAAAATGTAATTCCATTAGCAAGATAATGGAGCCTGCAACTTTAACATGCAGTTTTCATGATTGCTGTGGGGTGGTACAGTGGTTAGCACTGCTGCCTCACAGCTCCAGGGACCTTGGTTTGATTCCTGGCTTAGGTCACTGTCTGTTTGGAGTTTGCACAATTTCTCCGTGTCTGCGTGGGTTTCCTCCGGATGCTCCAGTTTCCTCCCACATTTCAAAGACGTGCAGGTTAGGTTAAATGGTCACACTAAATTGCCTCTTAGTGTCCCTGAATGCATAGGTTAGAGGGATTAGCAGGATTACAAGGATAGGGCCTGTGTGGGACTGTTGTCAGTGCAGACTTGATGGGCTGAATGGCCTCCTTCTACACTGTGGGGCTTCTATAATTCTATACAAAATTGGGGAGGGAGAAGGGGAAAAGCAGGAAAATGAAAATGCGATAAAAAACTAAATTTGGATAGGTCAGATGCAGAATCAATGACATAGCAGTACCACTTGTCCATTGCCTGAGCTCCATGTTATAGGTGCAGCTTGCTTCTTTCATGAAATTATATTTTTGGGCTGGGTCTGCTCCTTGTGTGGATAAATGAAAACTCATAGTTAGCCTTCATCCAAAGTTGATAACTGTGTACCATCTAGCAAGGAAAGTGGGCAGGATTTAAGACATATTCCTAAACTCCAATGATGTGCTCCTAGGTAAACGTGCCTTCTGATTTTTTCCATCTAGGTAGAAAAGTCTCCTCTGATTTGGGTAGCCAAGCCAGTGTTGTAGAACGGGTACTCCAAATGTGACACTGAATAATTCTTTCCTACGCTATTTGTTCGGGTAGTGCAATATGTTTAATTATCTAATACTGAGAGAGCATTTATTAGCCTCTGTGAATGGGGTGGCAGGCGGGAGGGGGAGTGGGTGGTGGCAGCTAGATGGTGAGTGACTATTTATGTAGCCTTTGCAGAAACTATTGATGAGAAACAAGTTAAGCACTAGCAGAACAAATGGTTACTATATCATAATTATCCATAGAGTGGAAGGTATGCCTTTGCTAAGAGGAAAATTTCTAAATCCATGAACATTGACAGCAGTTATACTATAGGTTAGTTAATCTTTTACTGTGCCATTAGATTTCAAACACTGACAGAGTATAATGGCTATTGGAAAGAAAATATGAAGTTAAACTTCACAAGTCTGATAAATCTGAAAAGAAAGTTAATGATGAATTGAAGATCTTGTTTTAATAAGATTCCACTTGTATACATATTATGGGGTGTTTGCACTTTAACATCACTCACCAAGATGTGAAACCATTCAAACCAGCTCCTACCCAACCATGTAACAAGTACAAGAGGAATGTGTAAATGTTTTACAGCTCTGGAGATCCTGCAGAATCCCAAGTGTGATATGAAAAACCCATTTAAAATTGACTGCTGTGTGATTTCCACATTTGTATGCCCTTTATATTGTCTCAATGGCTTTGAAGAGGTCAAGGGGTTAAAGTTACATGAAGAGTGAGGGTGGTGGCTGCTTTGTAAATCAAACGCTAATGAAGTAGAAGCTACATTATTCTGCAATCTTTTCCAAGAATTTTTTTTTGTGCATGCATGTGTGGAGCCAAACTGGATCTATAAATTGCACATTAATGGGACATGTTTTAGTTCATTATCAGTGTCAGGTTACACCTAAGCTCAGGCTTTGAGTCGTTTTGCACCTGAGATAGTGTTAGAAGCAGGTACCAATCTATACAAATTGGCTTTAGAGGTCAGTGGCTTTGCTAGCAGGGGAGTAGAGTGTGCCGGCGCCATTATTGCTAGTTTACAAACATTTCTAGACCAATCAATAAGAAAGTCTTTCTGCTCTGTGTAGCCTAATTCCCCCATTACATTTTCTGTCTGTTATAATGGTAATTCACACCTTGTGTGGGAATTTCTGTATTGTTTTTAAAGACTGACTCACTCTCTCCTCCAAGCCCTTTCCATTATCCATAGTCTGGACTTTCCATTTACAAGATCTACCATTAGGGCTTCTTCCTTTCCATGTAACTGTAGTAGAATTGGAAACACTTTAAAGCCATGATCAACTTTACAATCCGACTTCATGTCACTTACCATGAAACATAGAAGAAAATTACTTAATCAGGAAGCTATAAGTTACTCGTAGAATATATGTTACAAATAGATTTGTTCAAAAGATATCAACTAAAGATTCAACGAATGCTTTGCAAGCAGCTTTGATATTTTTATACAAGCATTTTCATTGGAATGATTGCTCTTTTTGCAATTGTTTTTATTTTACAGATGTAATATAGCTATAACTTGATCATAATACATAAAAGTAATGTTTTCTTGTTTGATGAATTTTTCACTAAAACAATTTAGCCAAGTTAAAGGACTCGCTAATCTAAAGGGCCACAATGTCATCTTTTTATCTCCAGGAACATAACTCAATCCTAGGTCAGAGTGATGACGGTTCTCATCAGGCTGATGGCTTAGTGAAATGAGTGAATGTATTTTTAAAAGTTCTTTCACATGATGTAGACATCATTCATAAACCCAGCACTTATTACCCATCCCAATTGCCTTGACAAGGTGGTGCTGAAACACCTTCTTGAACCACTGCAACCCATCTGCCACGTATGCCCACAGTTCTGTTAGGGAGGGAGTTCTAGAATTTTGCCCCAATGACAATGAAAGAACAATGATATAGTTCCAAGTCAGGATGGTGTGTTATTTAGACGGGAACTTGTAGATGGTGATATTCCCATCCATCTGCAGCCTTTATACTTTGAAGTGGTAGAGATCACAGGTTTGATAGGTACTGTTGAAAGGAATCTTGGTGAGTTGCTACAGTGCATCTTGTTGATGGTACACATTGTTGCCATTATATTTCAGTAGTGGAGGGAGTGAATGTTTAAGGTGGTGGATGGGGTGCCAGTCTTTGTCTTGGATGGTGTCAAGCTTCTTGTGTGTTGTTGGAGCTGTGTTCATCCAGGCAAGTGGAGAGGATTCCATCACATTCTTGACTTGTGTCTTGTAGACATTTGACAGACTGTGGGGAGTCAGGTGGTGTGTTACTAGCCACAAAATTCTGAACCCGTGACCTGTTCCTGTAGCCACAGTATTCATAAGGCTGGTTCCTGGTCAATAGCAATTGCATGATGTGACAGTGGGGCTTTTAGTGATGGTAATGTCATTAAATGTTAAAGGGCAATGGTAGCTTGTTTCCTATTGGAGAAGGTCATTGTCTGGCATTTGCTTGATGCAAATGTTACTTCCACTTATCACCCCAAGCATGAATTCATGTCTACTGCAAATGGATATGAACTGCTTCAGTATCTCATAAATCATGAATGTTGCTGAATATTATGCAGTCATCAGCAAACATCCCAATTTCTGATCTATCCTGGGAGGAAAGGCCATTGATGAAGTGGTTGAAGATAGTTGTGCCTGGGATACGACTCTAAGGAACTCCAGCAGTATTATCCTACAGCTGAAATGATTGACCTCCAACTACCACAGTCACCTCTGTTTGTGTTAGGTTTGGCTCTAACCTGTAGAAAGATTTCTCCTTGATTCCCATTGACTGAAGTTTTGCTCAGGCTCCTTGATGCCACACTTTGTCAAATGTTACACTAATACCACAACTGTCAATCTCATCTGACTTCATAAGTTCAATTCTTTTGTCCATGTTTGGGTTATAGCTCTAATGAGATCAGGAGACAAATGGCCCTGGTGGAACCCAATCTGAGCATCAGTGAGCAGATTATTGCTGGGTGTTTTATTGTTGTTGGGTTCCCTTGGAAGATGTTACCTTGTTCTTAGTGACAGATCTGGCTGGAGGTATATTAATCTCACAAACTCAACTATGTACAGATTACAAAGAACAAGGACTGCCCATCTTCATGAATCTCCACACTTTTTTTCTGTGTGGCTTCATTATTACATACACATATTATAACACTCAAGAAACTTGACACCACCCAGAACAAAATGGCCCACTTAATTGGTATCACATCTACAAACATCCACTCTCTCCACCACTGATGCTCAGTAGTAGCAGCAGCATGTACTATCTGCAGGATGCACTGCAGCAATTCACCAAAGATCCCAGGACAGCACCTTCCAAACCCACAACCATCTAGAAAGACAAGGGCAGCAGATACCTGGGAACACCACCACCTGTAACTGCTCCTCCAAGCCACCCATTGTCCTGACTTGGAAATATACCGCTGTTCCTTCTCAGTCACTGGATCAAAATCCTGGAATTTCCTCCCAAATGGCATTGTGGGTCATTGCACATGGACTGCAGCAATTCAAAAAGGCAGCTCACCACCACCTTCTCAGGGGTAACTAAGGATGGGCAATAAATACTGGCCCTATTTTTAGGTCAAACCAAGTAAACAAACTCAAATTACGTTAGGACAAATAAAAAGGGACAGCTCCCCAAAAGGAGGGGGAATGGCAATAAATACTGGCCAGCCAGCACCCTCCTGTTCCACAAGTGAATAATAAAAAAAATCTCTTTACACAAGTGTTCAGCATCTATTATTAGAGAGTTAACTCTTTACAAATAAGCACCACTTGATCATGATTGGGTCAATAGCCATTTCCATAAGCTTTGCTTTTGATTGGGAATAGACTAATGGAGCAGTAATTGGCCAGGTTGGATTTGTCCTGCTTTTTGTTTACAGGATATACCTGGGCCAATTTCCACACTGTTTAGTAGATTTCCAGCTTGTGGCTGCACTGGGATAGCTTAGCTAAGGATGCAGCTAGTTCTGGAGCACAAGTCTCCAATACTATTGCTGGAATGTTTTGGGGGTCTATAACTATCCAGTACCTTCAGTTGTTTCTTGACATTGTGTGGACTGAATTGAATTGACTGCAGGCTGGTATCTGGAGATGTCAGGAGGAGGCTGAGATTGATCATGCACCCAGCACTTCTGGCTGAAGGTAATTGTAATGCTTGTTTTTTGCATAACTGTTCTTGGTTCCTCTATCATGGAGGCTGGGATTCTTGTGGAGCCTCCTCCTCCAGTTAGTTATTTATTTGTTCAAGATTGGATGTGGCAAGACTGTAGATCTTAGATCTGATCCATTGCTTGTGGGATCATTTAGTTTGATCATAAGCTGCTCCCACTGTTTGCATATGAGCGGTCCTGTATTGTATTTTTGCCAGGTTGCACATTTTAGGACTGCTGAGTGCTCTTCCTGGCATGCTCTCCTGCACCTTTTTATTGAACCAGGATTGATCCTTCTGGGCAGATATGCTGGGCCATTAGGTTACAGATAACGTATGAATATAACTCTGCTGCCGCTGCTGATGGTCCACAGCAGCTCAATGATGCATAGTTTTGAGTCGCGAGATCTGTTTTGAAATCTATCCCATTTAGCACATTGGTAGTGCCATACAACATTATGGAGGTATCTTCAGCGTGAAGGGGACTGTGCAGTGGTCGTAACTTCCAATACTGTCGTGGATCTATGATAGTTATATTGGTGAGGATGAGGTCTTGAAGGTTTCTTCCTCTTCTTGGTTCCTTCACCACCTTGCAGTTATATCAATTAGAAACTATTCCATTAGGAGTTAGCCAGCTCAGTCAGTAGTGGTGCTATTGCACCATTCTTGGTGATGGACATTGAAATCCCCCACCTAGAATACATTCTGTGCCCTTGCCACCCTTAGCGCTTCTTCCAGTTGGAATTCATGGAAGTTGGATTCATCATCTGGGGGAGGGGGAATTGGTAGGTAGTAATCAGCAGAAAGTCTCCTAGTCCATGTTTGACCTGATGCCATTAGACATCATGGAGTCCAGAGTCAATGTTGAGAAGTCCCAAGGTAACTCCCATTGACTGCATACAACCTCTGGTGTCTCTATCCTACAAGTGGGACAGATGTAGCCAGGGATGGGGCACTGTGTGTAAGATATGATTTCAAGAGTATGGGATTGTTGCTTGAGTAGTCAATGGACCAATTCTCTCCAGAGTAAGAGGACTTTATAGGGTCAAGAGAACCGTTGTTGATTTCAGTGCCATACCAATGCCAGGTGGTCCATCTGGTTTCACTTCTTATCAACTTTTCCCTATAGCAGTTTGACACAGCTGAAAGGGCGTTTTAACAGTCAACTACAAAGCTGTGGGTCTGGAGTCTCATGTAAGCATTAGGCTGACTGATCACCCCTCATGAGCAAGATGGGATTTTACAATAATCACAATTACTGAGACTAACTTTTAATTCCAGATTGAATTTAAATTTCACCAGTTACCAAGGCAAGATTTGAACCCATGTCCCCTAGATCACTAGCCTGGGCATCTGGGACACCAGTCCAATGACATTACCATTACTCCATGCCTCTCCTCAATACAATACAAATTTCAGCAAACTTATGTTAGAACAAACAGGATAAAATGTACAGTATTCAAAGAATGTTAAAGAGAGAATACCAAGAGTATGTATTACACAGAGGTGAATACAGATAATTGCTTATATATATAGAACAATGATGGATTAAGTGTGAATCGCATGACCTTAATTGATCTGGTCATTTTTCCACTCGTGCTGTGTAGCAATTTAACAGATAATAGGTGATCTTGTACAGGTCTAGAATATGCAATCGGGTGAATAAACCAGCGGAAGAATAAGATATCAATATAATAACAAGTAACTCTTTTTGTCTAACACCACCACACTGCACATTTAGTGATTATGATACATAAAGGAATGGGTTAACTTTTTAAAATTCTCAAAGCATGCATTGAATTGCAAAACCATAGTAATTGCATTACAGGAGAAAGAAAATGAACCCATTGCACCTGTGGTATTGCTTGTTTCTCAACTAGAACTATTCAGTGTGTGATTTTAAGAATTAAATCTTTGGCTTTTGGTTAAGTTTTCTCCAACTTTTAATAGAGCTGTTTTCTTTTACTCAGTTATTATTTTATATCCCTAAAGTACAGGATAAAATTTACACCTTAACAGCTGTCTTCAGCTATAGTAGCAGTTCATCTCATGGTTCATTTATGGTTCATTTCTGGTTTTAACTCCATGCTTTAAAGAGGCAACAATAAAAAGAAGCACAAACAGGATTACTACCTAAATCTATGAGCGGGGCATTTCCTACTTTTGAGGGGCTAAGATTTTATTTGAGGAACAGAAACCAAGGAGCATAGGTATTTTGTAACTCCCTAAGTGCTGGACTATGGAGGTGAGGATGCATTCTGACACTGTTCTACAACTCTCTCTCACTGTGGGCCCAGATACTGAGTACTGGCAGGTTATTAGGCGGTGGCAGTCTTTGCTACCAAGCTTAATTATATATTCATGAAAATTCACACACTCTGGGTAGGAGGTGATGGGGTCCTGGCAATGGGATATTGGCCACTGGCCAGACAACCAGTGAGAGTCCCACATTATCTCTTTTTGGGAAGGCCCATCACATTATGCATTAATTAGGCACTCGATAGGGAAGGAGTAGGGGCAAGTTCTCAGCAGAACTCCTCATTCCGATGTAGGGTCCCTTGATCAGATACTGCCTTTGGACAAGGAACCCCCTGATGATGGAGAAAAAACAAGGGAATCATATAGAGAAATAATGGATCTTGAAAAGACTTGAGTTTAATATTTCTAAAAAATGGACACAGACTCTGAAGGTGATTAAAAATGCACAGCTAGCCACTGGCAGGAATGGCTGCAGGCAGTTTCTCTAAGGTACAATGGAACCATTACTTGTGGTTTCAGACAAGGTAATTCTAAACTCATCCAAGGACTGATTACCATCTCTGGTAATGACAAGGGAACATAATGGCTATTTCATCTAAATGACCCTGTGTAATTGCCTCCCTAGACTGACAAGTGGTTTCCAGATGTCTTGGTCCATGTACTGCAAGGAAATAATGGGAAGTTCTACATTGACAGTGTATGATAAAGTATCAGAAGCAATGCCCTCAAAAAAGGAAATAACCATCTTTTACAGGAATATCTAAAAACGCTCTCTCTGACTTTGGAAATCTACCAACCAACAAAAAGGACTGCAGCTGGAAAAAATAACTGAAATCCACCCCCCACTTCCCCACAGATCCTGGGCACATGCTGCTGTCTGCACTTTGCATTATGGAGCCTGACTGCCATCCTTAATATGCAAGGAGGTGGCCAATTTGGAGGCATTGCAGGTGCTGCTGTTGGTAAGTGTAGACTCAGGAGCCTCATCTGTCCTGAAAGGTACATGAAGAGAAAAAGGATGGTGGAGACAAATGTAGGTCCCCTACAGACAGTAAAGGGGGAATGCATAATGACAAAGAAATGACTGAGCATTTGAATACATACTTTGGTTCTGTCTTCACAAAATCGAATGCCAGAAATGTTGGAGAATGCAAGATTTAGTGAGAGAGAGATCAATATTAGTAGAGAAATGGTGCTGGGAAAATTGATAGGATCAAAGACGGATAAGTCCCCAGAGCCTGATAATTTACATCCCAGAGTATTTAAGGAAGTGGCTCTTGAAATAGTAGATGCATTGGTGGTCATCTTCCAGGGTTCTATAGACTCTGGAACAGTCTCTGTAGATTGGACGGTAGCTAATGTCACTCTAATATTCAAAAAGAGAGAAAATAGGAAATCATAGACCAGTAAGCTTAACATCAGTAGTGGGGAAAATGCTGGAATCCATTATCAAGGACTTTATAGCAGAGATTTAGAAAGCAGTGGCAGGATCAGACAGAGTCAGCATGGATTTATGAAGAGGAAATCATGCTTGACAAATCTGTTGGAATTCTTTGAAGGTGTAACCAGTAGAGTTGACAAGGGGGAACCAGCAGATGTGGTGTATTTGGACTTTCAGAAAGCGTTTGACAAAGTTCCACACAAGAGATTATCATGCAAGATTAAAATGCATGGGATTGGAGGAAGTGTATTGAGATGGATAGAAAACTGGTTGGCAGAAAGAAAACAAAGAGTAGGAATGGGTGCTTTTCAAATTGGCAGGCAGTAACTAATGGGGTGCCACCAGGATGGTGCTGGGACCCCAACTATTCACAATATATATTAATGATTTGGATGAGAGAACAAAACATAACATCTCAAAGTTTGCAGATAATACCAAGTTGGGTGGGAGAATGAACTTTGGCGAGGATGCAGAGATCCTTCAGAATTATCTGGACTGGTTGGGTGAGTGGGCTAATCAATGGTAGATGCAGTATAATTTTGATAAATGTGAGGATATTCACTTTGGAAGCAAAAACAAGATGGCAGGTTATTACTTGAATGCCTGCAAATTGGGAGAGGGGAGTGTGCTGCGGGATCTGGGTGTCCTTGTGCACCAGTCACTGAAGGTAAACATGCGGGTGCAGCAGGCAGTATGTTGGCCTTCATTGCGAGAGGTTTCAAGTACAGGAACAGGGATGTGTTGTTGCAATTACACCGGGCCTTGGTGAAGCCATACCTAGAGTACTTAGTGCAGTTTTGGTTTTCTTTTCTGAGGAAGGATGTTTTTGCTCTCCAGGGAGTGTAGCGAAGGTTTACCAGGCTGATTCCGGGGATCGTGGGACTGGTATGAGGAGAGATTAATCAGGTTAGGATTGTTTATGCTTGAGTTCAGATGAATGAAGGGGGATCTCATTGAGACTTATAAAATTCTATCAGGACTAAACAGGGTAGGTGCAGGAAAGATAGTCCCAATGGTGGGGGAGTCCAGATCCAGAGTTCACAGTCTGAGGATTCAGGGTAGATCATTTAGGATGGAGGTGAGGAGACATTTCTTCATCAGAAGAGTTGTGATCCTGTGGACCTCATTACCACAGGAAGTAGTTGATGCCAAAACATCGAATGTATTTAAGAGTTGGCTGGATATAGCATTTGGGATGAATGGGATCAAAGGTTATGGGGAGAAAGCAGGATTAGGCTATTGAGTTGGATGATCAGCCATGATTGTGATGAATGGCAGAGCAGGCTTGAAGGGAAAAATGGCCTCCTCCTTTCTCCTATGTTTCTATTTTCTATGATGTTGGTGTCCCAAAGTCCACAGAAAAATCCTTTCTCATGTATCTTCATCATTAATCACCTCTTGGTGTCCCTTCTCTGCCTGGCCATGTTGCATACCTTGGGTATTTGGAAGATAAAAGAAGATATCAACAGTAAGGTGGTCAGCACCGCCTTCAAGTTTCCCTGCAAGCCATGCACCATCCTGTCTTGGAGTTATACTTTACCGTCAATGGATAGAAATCCTACAACTCCCTCTCTAACAGTCCTGTGGGTGTACCTACAATACATGGACTGTAGTGGTTGAAGATGGAAGCTCAGCACCACCTTCTCAAGGGCAGCTAGGGATGGGCAATAAATTCAGGCCTAACCTAATGCTATCTTGTGAAATAATTTTAAAAATTGTGGATAAATGTTTAAAAGCACCTTTTGTTGAAATAGTAAGGGGTGATTTGAGTTATTCTTATTCATAAGCACTGTAAAAATTTCTCAATAACATTGTGTGCTCCGGAGGAGAAATGGTGGGGCACATTCTTTCATCTGGAAAAAGTTGTAGGTAACTTCTGCCAAATCTTATGCTGTCAACAGATTGTCCTGTGCCACCTCCTCTATCTCCTGGGTGCCCTGTGATCAGGAGAATGATAGGTTCCATCTTTTCCCACTTCACCTTCCGCAAAGACCAATCCTTTCCTAATAGAAAATTTCCGCAACATTGCAGAATACCACTCTAATTGTTGACACATCTGTTTGGTCACCTCCTAATCCAGGCAATGAAAGCAGTTCTTAAAAAAAAACTAAACACTTTGATCAATTACAATCCACGCAACACTCAAAGCTTAAATAATTCTGTTTTCAATGTTGTTTACAATGAATGGTCACTGATTACTGAATAGGCTTCAATATAAACATTTTCTAATTAATTATTTTCCTCAAAACTCGAAATCCTAATTTAATCCAGGTTGAAACATAGCGCTTCTTGGCAAACTAGTTATCTGTTCATCAGGATTTAACTGTGGCATCCAAAGTCACAGATGGTAAATAAAATTGATAGGTCTCTCTTCACCAAAATATGCAACAAAAATGTTAAGCTTGTGTTCCATCCTGTGAATATTAATACGCCAAGGTTTTGAAAAGGTAAAATTTGGCCAACCTTTTATTTCTAAAATGCTCACTCTTTTAAAGTTTCTTGCTGAATTTTCATATTTTGAATCAACAACTTTATTAACATCCATTGCAGGGGTGGTGTGTGCATTGTGCCAGGTGCTGGTGAAGGAAGAGAATCTAACTTGGGCAACAGTGGGGCAATGGGGAAACCAGACTCCAAGATTCATTAATGCTATACTCCTTGGTGTTGATAGAAAGGGGGAAGTATCTTCTGTGTCTGTGGGGACCAGGAGGCCCTGCAGTCATATGCTTAGAAAGCAGTGAGAGCAGATAGCCATGGCGATCAATGCCAAAGATCTAGCCTGGATGCAATTTTGTCAGGTGAATTGCCTCACATTAGTAGTCAAGGTGATTTAATGTTTGGAAACATAGAATTATAGAAAATAGGAGCAGGAGGAGGCCAGTTGGCCCTTTGAGTCTGCTCTGCCATTTATTATGATCATGGCTGATTGTACAACTCAATAGCCTAATCCTGCTTTCTCCCCATAATCTTTGATTCCATTCACCCCAAGTGCTATATCCAGCTGTATCTTGAACATGTTCAATGCTTTGGCATCAACTACTTTCTGTGGTAACGAATTTCACAATTCCACTTCTTCAAATGTTGCATTCTACCAACTTTACTGTGAGCCTCAGAAATCAATTCAACACAACTCCATCACTAATCTGCCAAAAGTTTCAATCAATCAGGTCACATACCTGACATTTATATCGGTCAGTGTACTCTCGCACAATTAGCTTTGTTGCAAGCCTCTCACATTACCAGCTACTCAACTGTGCCACTTTTAAAATCATAGAACCCTACAGTGCAGAAAGAGGCCCTTCAGCCCATCGAATCTGTACTGAACTCCCACCCAGGTCCTACCCCCATATCCCTACATATTACACCAACTAGTCCCTCTAACCTACACATCCCTGGACACTAAGGGGCAATTTCTTAGCATGGCCAATCAACCTAACCTGCACATCTTTGGACTGTGGGTGGAAACCGGAGCTCCCGGAGGAAACCCACACAGACACAAGGAGAATGTGCAACCTCCACACAGACAGTGACCCGAGCCAGGAACCGAACCCAGGACCCTGGAGCTGTGAAGCAGCAGTGCTAACCACTGTGCTACCGTGCCACCAAAATGCATTGTTTTATGGAATCTCGACCTCATGGCTAAGCCAACGTTTATTGCACATCCGTAATTGGATTTTGACCCAGTGACAGTGAAGGAATGGCAATTCTCAAATCAGAATGGTGAGTGACTTGGAGGGAAAACATCAGCTGGTGGTGTTCCAGGTATCTGCTGCTCTTGTCCTTTGGATGATGCTGACTGAGGAACCTTGATAAGTTTCTGCAATGCTTCTTGTATATGGTGCACATGGCTGCCACTGATCATCGCCGGTGGAGGGACTAAAGGGAAATGAAAGCTTCCCTAAAAATGATTAACAAACAAATCAATTGCCAAAGCTCTCCACATCTACTGCTTGTTTCTTCATTATATCCTATTACTATCCCTAATTACCACATCTATCCCTTGTACCCAAAACTCTTTTCACACAATAACATATTCACTGGTTTCTAAACCCTGGGCCCTCAATGTCTAAACATTGTGATTTTAGTCACAAGGGCTTCTCATGGGGCAAGGTGGTGCTGAGTGATCCTGATGTCCTTGCAGCTCCTGCTTCATAGCATCATGAACCTTGTGCAGTTAACTTTACCTGGCTGGACTAGAAATCAGGAAGGGCTAGGTTGGTGCAGCGACTACAATCATAGAGTGTTGTATTTATTCAGTACGTAAAGTTGCCCTAGTCCCAGATGACCTTTGAAGGGAAGAGCTGACTGGGGCTGATTTAACCTGAGGATCAGCAGGTGAGGGGAAAGGTGGAGGAGGTGGACCTTCATGAATAACCTCAGCCGGTATGGGGAGGTGTCAATTTAGCTCAGTTGGCTGGATAGCTGGTTAGCCATGTAGAGGGATGCCAACAGCGTGGGTATTCAATATGTATTATAAATTCCAAATGTAGGTCATCAGATCCTCCAACCTACATCATTTTAAAAAATATTCTTTCCTGGATGTGAGTACTGCTGGCTCAGCCAGCATTTATTGCTCATTGCCCATAAAAACGTAATGGCGAGCCATCTTCTTCAACCATCACAGTCCATGTAGTTTGGGTACACCCACACCATTGTTAAGGGAGTTTCAGGATTTTGAACCTGGCAACAGTGAATAAAAGCAAGTTAGGATGATGTGTTGTCTGGTGGTGGTTTTCCTGTGGAACAATTTGTAGATGATACACATTGCTGTCACTGCGTACTGGCAGTAGAGGGAGTGAATGTTGAATGTAGTGGATGGGGCATTAATCATGCGGGCTGCTTTGTCCTGCATAACGTGGAGCTTCTTTACTGTTGTCGGAGCTGCACTCATTCCGACAAGAAGAATATTCCATCACGTTCTTGACAGGTGTCTTGTAAATGGTGGACAATCTTTGGGGAGTCAGGAAGTGAATTATTTGCTGCAAAGTTCCCAGCCTCTTCCCTGCTCATGTAGCCACAGTGTTTATTTGGCTGATCCAGTTCAGTTTCTAGTCAATGGTGACCCCTGAATGTTGATGGTGCAGGATGTGGTGATGTTGATACCACTGAATGCCAAGGGGAGATGGTTCAATTTTCTCTTGTTTGAGGTGGCCATTGCCTCACATTTAACATAGAAACATAGAAGATAGGAGCAGGAGGAGGCCATTTGGCCCTTTGAGCTTGCTCCACCAACCATTACGATCATGGCTGATTGTCCAATTCAATAGTCTAATCCTGCTTTCTCTCCATAACCTTTGATCCCATTCACCCTAAATGCTATAACTAGCCACCTCTTGAATACATTCAATGTTTTGGCATCAACTACTTCCTGTGACAATGAATTCCACAGGTTCACCACTCTTTGGGTAAAGAAATGTCTCTTCACCTCCGCCCTAAATGGTCAACCCCAAATCCTTAGTCTACAACCCCTTGTTCTGGACTTCCCCACCATTGGGAATATCTTCTTCCCTGTATCTACCCTGTCTAGTTCTGTTAGAATTTGCGTGGTTACATATGTAATTTGCCACTTATGAGGTTGAGCCTGAATGTTGTACATGTTCTGCTATAAGCAGGCATTGTCTGCATAAGTATCAAAGGGGACTTTAATAGTGTTGAATACTTTGTAATCATCAGCAAGAATATAAGACAAGATTGTCTCCACTGAGTGCATTATCAATATTATGCACCTGAATGTTACTACTTCTGAAGACTGAGCCCCTGAAATGTTGCTTTCTGAGATTAGTGATTTGTCTGGGGCGTATTGATATTCTCAGTTTGTCATTTATGCAAATATAGATGGTGTGAAGGTGGGTTTTTGCTTCCAAATTATTTCAAACTGTTTGGTTACCTGTGCCCTCACTTGCCTTGACTGAAATTGTGATACGATGAAATGGTGTGGTTGAAGAACCACTACAATTGCCTACACTGTCTCCTTTATTATCTGCAACATCCTCTGAGGCTTTCATTCCAATTAATCTTGATCTCCTTGTCCTCGTCTCTGCAAACTCTTCACGAAAGTGTCCAGGAATTTTGAGGTCTTCACCACAGCAGACATCCCTGAGAGTCACCCAACTTCTCCTTTCGTTGCTTCCTAATGTTATTAATCCATAATATTTGGATTATCTCGACAAAACTGCAGCTAAAGTCTCTCCCTCTCAAAAACATCAAGACTCCTAACTTTCATGGAATACTAATGGAATATTAAATTAAAGCTCCTCTAGGAAAATACATTCAGGTACAAATTGACACAAATGTATGGTAGGACAAATTTTATCCTGTTTCAAATATGCAATGAAAAATGCAGGCCTTATTCTGCTTGGACTTTTCTTGGTATATTTGAAGGAACTTTAACATTATATGAGAGGCATTTTATACTTCCTGGAGCTGTGACTATACGGGTATGAGTGATCTCCATTTTGATCCTGGCTTGAGTGCATCCCAGCTTGAGTAACTGTCTGTGTGGAGCTTGCAAATTCTCCCCATATCTGCGTGGGTTTCCTCCAGATGCTCTAGTTTTCTCTACAGTCCAAAGACGTGCAGGTTAGGTGCATTGGCCATGCTAAATTGCCCCTTAGTGTCCCAGGATGTGTAAATTAGAAGGATTAGTAGAATAAATAGGTGGGGTTATGTGGATAGGACCTGGGTGGGATTGTTGTCGGTGTAGGCTTGATGGACGGAATGGCCTCCTTCTGCGCTGTAGGAATTCTATGATTCAGTGCCATTGCTGACCAGATGCCCAAAAACATATGTGCAAGCTTTATTCTGACTCCTCCACTTTCTCTCCACATCCTAGAAGTTTATCTCCCAGTTTATCCACTTTCTGGCATTGGGTCTGGTTCTGAAACAAATGAATTAACCTATGTTATAATTCATTTAGTCTTGCTACAGATAAAAATATATAAAATGGTTTTTTTTATTTGATTTATTATCACATGTATTAACATACAGTGAAAAGTATTGTTATTTGCGCACTATACAGACAAACCATACCACTCATTGAGAAGGAAACAAGAGAGTGCAGAATGTAATGTTACAGTCATAGCTAGGGTGTAGAGAAAGATCAACTTAATGCAAGGGAAGTCCATTCAAAAGTCTGATGGCAGCAGTGAACAAGCTGTTCTTGGGTCAGTTGTTCTGTGATCTCAGACTTTTGTATCTTTTTCCGATGGAAGAAGGTGGAATAGAGAATTTGATTTAATATTGTCACATGTATTGGGGTACAGTGAAAAGTATTATTTCTTGTTTGCTATATGGACAAAGTATACCATTCATAGAGTACATAGGGGAGTAGTAAAGGAAAGGGTGCAGAATGTAGTGTTACGGAGTCTACCATCTGAGTTCATTTTATTGAAGTGTTTAGGATCAAACCTTCATTCTTAAGCATCCTGTTAGTTTTACTTAACAAGATAACATATTGGGGGTGATTCTCCCAGCCTGCTGGGCACTGGGCAGTGCCAAGGGGACAAGCCCAGAGAGGACATGGCCTATTAGGGACAGGGCCTATTGGGGGAAGCAATTGTTGGGGATGGGAGTGGGAGGGGTCCTGCTGCCACTCTCCACTTGGCATGTCTTGGAGAGGGAAGGTGGAGATGATCAGGGCTGGTCATTTGGGTGGTGGAGGAATGGGGAGGGGGGGGGGATCGGGCTGGTGGGTGGGGATTGGGGAGATTGGGGTGGGGGAAGTATCGGGGCTGGCCTGGGGAAATCTGGGAGGCCAGCAATCAAGGAATGTAATTGGGGGGGGGGAGGGGGTGGTTGCATGACCAGCGATTAATTTTTTTTTGCGCTGACCCATGTGCAGTGGTCCGCTCAGCGCTATGCTGCTGGCCTCTCATGCCTGGTTTCCAGAGTGAATCACGCTAGGGCCCCATGATGCACACTGAGTCAGAGTTTTATTCTGGAAATCCCGCTTTAAAAAAGCAAGATTTATTCCCATTTTCCCGCACATTGGAAACCTAGAATTTTTCTGGGGGAATTCCAGTCATTCTCTCACCTCCAGGACCTCGGGCTTTTAATTTAAGTTAATCTTAGTGATACAAATTTCCTCTGTGTGAAGGTCATGTAGTAGGTTTGCTCTTGATCCAGATTCAAGTGGGCATAAGATCATACAGCATAGCTGAGCTTGAATTATCAGTAAAAAGTCTGACAACACCAGGTTTTAGTCCAACCTATTTATTTGAAAAGTGAGTATATTATCAAATAAATAGGTTGGACTAAAACCTGGTGTTGTCAGACTTTTTACTGTGTTTACGCCAGTCCAACGCCGGCATACCCACATCTTGAATTATCAACCAGAGAGGCCACAAGCCTGGCTAATATGGGAAATGGCATATTACACTGGTCGATAATGTTCAGAGGCTGTGATCAAAGTACGTAGTTAGCACAGAGAAGTGAAAGGTTTGACTCTAACCAGAGCATTTGATTCTAGACTGACCTGCATAGAAGAAAGTTTACAATCCTTAAGACAAATTAATACAGTCACATAAACTGTGATTCCGAAACAGACATACTAGTTTTCAATAATCAATTTTAATTGCTTCAAAGTGCCAGAAAAATCTTGAATTTTTACTAGAAAAAATGAGAAGAAAATTAACTATTGAATGTATTGAAAAAATGCTAATGTGTAATTGTTACCCTTGTGGGGCTCATTTGTCAAAGCAAATGTAGTTGTTTAGTAATCCATATCCAATTAAGCAATAATGTACGAGTCGGTGTACATTAGGTCAGAGTGGGTCTTAGTTATTGAAATGAGTATGAGAAACCAGGCAGACACTTAATTAAAAGGAACTTTACAGAAAAAAAAACGAGTAATGAAAAGTGTTTTAGGAGTTGTCAATGTATGACAACACAGAGAATTATGGGAATTCAACCATGTTTGCCAACCTCTGCAATTGTTTTATTGTGCCAAATGGGAGTATTTTTTTTGGAAGGGCAAGTTTTATTTTAAGGTGCTCCTTATTTTACTCTTGAATTTCCTTTCACCTCTAGGTTCTCATGACTTATTCTTAGGACAAACTTTAAGAGATTTGCAAAGGCCACTCTTTGGTTGGCTTAATGATAAAGTATCTGTGAAATTCCCACTGAAGTAACCATTCACCACTGACCTTGCTGCTTGGCCAAACTTGTCAAGTGAAGTCCGACTGGGGTGAACCTTACATTTACCGTTTTGTAATCGAGTTGCTTGATAGAGTAGTACTTTGTACCTCGTATTAAAGACAAAAAGAAATAACCTGTATCATTATACATAGTGATGAATGCTGATGTAGATTTCCCAATGTCCAGGTAAGTTCTGATATTGACGTGAAGCAATAGGTATTATTTGTATTTCCCAAGCACCATTTTAATGTAGCAAAGATGGAAGTTGATGGACTGGAAAATATTTTGACACATAAAAGTTCAAATTTTAAACAAAATGTAAGTATGATAGTGAGGCCATTTCTGGCAGGGACCTCAGATGTCTAGAGTGACTGAATGGTTTAGAATGGTAGCAGATGGAGATCAAATGATAACGTTTTTCAATTTGATATAGTAAATGGCAGAACCCTTAAGAGTATTGTTAGACAAAGGGATCTCGGTGTACAGATACACAGGTCACTGAAAGTGCAATACGGGTGGAGAAAGTAGTCAAGAAGGCATAAGGCACGCTTAGCTTCATCGGCCGAGCTATTGAGTTTAAAAATTGGCAAGCCATGTTGCAGGTTTATAGAACCTTAGGCCACACTTGGAATATAGTGTTCAATTCTGGTCACCACACTACCAGAAGGACTTGGAAGCTTTGGAGAAGGTACAGAAAACATTTCCCAGGATGTTGTATGGTATGGAGGGCATTAGCTATGAGGAGAGGTTGGAGAAACTTGGTTTGTTCTCACTAAAGCGATGGAGGTTGAGGGGAGACCTGATAGAAGTCTACACGATTGAGAGGCATGGACAGAGTGGATAGTCAGAAGCTTTTTCCCAGGGTGGAAGAATCAATCACTAGAGGACAAGGTTTAAAGAAGATGTACAAGGCAGATTTTTTTACAGAGTAGATGGTACCTGAAACTCGTTGCTGGGGGAGGTAGAGGAAACGGATACAGTAGTAACTTTTTAAGGGGTGTCTTGGTAAGTACATGAATAGGCTGGGAATAGAGGGATATGGTTCCCCAGAAGGGTAGGGTGTAGGGTGTTTTAGTTAAGTTGGGCAGCATGGTCAGTACAAGCTTGGAGGGCCGAAGGTCCTATTCCTGGGCTGTCATTTTCTTTGTTCTTTGATTTTTAACTCTGCCAATCCCTGTTGGCTGAGAGAAGTTAAAATTCCCTCAACAGTTTTCCCAGGAAATTGAACCCTTGCTGCATAAGATCCAAAAATACTATTGAAACCTGTAATAAGTCCCTGGAAGCAGAAGTCCCTTCATCAAGATCCCTTCATTAACAAACCTGACAACAGCATACGGAGTACTTTCAGTTAGTAGTCGACACTAGGAGTCCCAGAGGAACTGACATTGCTGGTTAAGTACAAAGCAAAAGGCTCCCTGATTGGCCCATCAATTCGGCCCTTAATCAGGGAGTTCATATTTGAACATGTCAGATTGAAGACATCACAAAACCCCAGAGTTTCATGTAATAATATCAATATTTGATTTATTATTAGTTTAAAGCTTGACCCTTCAGCCCATCAGGCAGCGTGTCTCCCTATAGGAGGCTGTACTGATTGGTGACAACTTTCCTTGAGGGAAAAACATGGATTGCTACTCAGACATCATCTAGACTCGTCACCATTAGCCTACAGGCATTGTTAGGTGATAATAACTTCAACCATGTAATAATGCCACTATTTGATTTATTAATTAGTTACCATGAATTTATAGCCACAATAATATTTTGTTTGTTACCTGGCACAACCACCCCTATTATTATAAAATAGTGTCTCCTCCTTTATGAGGGATGTTGGTGGGCCAACCAAAAGGCCATAGACTTGTTGGTGGAAATCTGTGCTGCTCAACAATAAAGGAAGATTATTTGTTTTGTTTTGAGTGTGATGGGGCCAGTGATGATATTTTACTTCACCATTTAGAATGGATTATGGTTATATAAAATGCCTGATGAACTGCAGCACATTGGCATCTTAGAGTTAGAACCATAAAAATCATTGAATTCTTCAGTGCAGAAGGAGGCCATTTGGCCCATCAAGTCTGCACTGACTACAATCCTATCCCCATAACCCCACGTATTTTCCCTAGCTAGCCCCACTGACACTAAAGGTCAATTTATCATGGCCACTCAACCTAACTTGCACATTTGTGGACTGTGGGAGGAAACTGGAGCACCCGAAGGAAACCCACACAGACATAGGGAGAACGAGCAAACTACACACAGACAGTCCGGAATTGAACTTGGGTCCCTGGTGCCGTGAGGCAGTAGTGCTGATCAGTTTGCCACCATGCTGTGCTGAGTTGGTTCACCTTATACAATGTAAGGCCTAGATAAAGAATAAGAGGTTTGTTCCTAACATTTTTTTTGTTACAGGCTTGCGTATCAGCACCAACATTAACTTAGTGCTAAAAGTTTCTATTCATCAATTCACTGAGTGGTGAACTGCTGATCAGCTGTAGCAAACTGTAAAAAGTAAGCAGAGCATTTATCTCTGATCTCACCCTGTCTCTTCACTGACATAAATGTTTCTCATGATGTGGAGATGTCACTGTTAGACTGGAGTAAAAACAAAGAAATCTCACAACACCAGCTTAAAGTTCAACACGTTTATTTGTAGTAAATGCCACAAGCCTGTTCCGAAAGCTTGTGGCGTTTGCTACAAATAAACCTGTTGGACTTTAAGCTGGTGTTGTGAGATTTCTTTCTATAAGTGTTTTTCGATAGATTTGGCAGAATCTGTGGAAAGAGAAACAGTTTTAATATTTCAAGTCCATGTGATTCTTCAGAGCATACGGACTTGAAACATTAACTGCGTTTCTCTCTCTGCAGATGCGGCCAGACCATCTGAGTCCATCCAACGTGTTTTGTTTTTGTCTGGTATTTCCAGCATCCGCAGAATTTTGCTTTTATGTAATTGTTTCTCTCCTCACCTCCCTTACAGCATTCATGATTTTTTTTTGAGGCAGTGAACATTTCCCTTATGTAAAAATGATTCTTTGTTAGTGGTGTTACTCTGAAACCCCAGTGAATCTCAACACTAAAAAAGGGACATGGATAAACACTTAAAAGAGAAAATGATGGAGAAAGAACAGGGCCAGGGTAAGTGGCTCTTATCTGATGCTGCAGCTAACACAGGCATGATTGGTCGAATGGCTTTCTTTCATGCCAATATTTCAACATCGTACCATCTTCACTTGATGAAGTAATGTTTGGCAAACCTTTTCATTTGACAGATGCTTGGGAATCTGGCACAAATTGGCACAATCTTTTGTTGTGATTACATCCAAGCTACACATTAACCGAGTGAAAGCCCTGTCTGGTTTGTGAAACTCCTGGTGGGTTGAGAGGAATCACGATTACAGTCAGTAGCATGGTGTGATTAAGGCAGCTATTGCTACAAAAAGGGATGTCTCAATTTGGCTATTACCATCAATATAGAATGGAGAATATCTGTCCTGGCAAATCATGGCCTAGTCATTAGCCTGCCAACTCTAACTGGGTCACATGGCTCCGATAGCAGCCTGGAAGGACTCCATGCCAATAAACTTCAGCGCATTGGTCAACTTTTCCGCTACCGGAATGTCCCCCAGGTCCATCAGGCAGCAAGTTTCCCTGTAGGAGGCTGTGGAGATCACTGACAACTTCCCTTGAGAAAACACAGGGATTCCTACTCGGAGGCCATTAGCTAACAGACGTTATTAGGTGATAACAATTTCTGTGAACAGACGCGCTCACCTGCCATCTTTGCAGCGCCAAAATAATAAAGCCTTGCATTTGTGTAGAGTCTTTCCTGAACTCAGGACTTTACAAAGTGATTGATGTGAGTGGAAAACTTTTGAATTGTAGTCATTATTGTAATGTGGGAAAGGCATCAGCTGATTTCTGCACAGCAAGATCCCACAGCAATGTGCGAAAGACCAGAGAATTTTTTCTGTTGCCTGAGAGTTAAATATTGGACAAAGCATCAGTGAGAATTCTCCTTCTCTTCTTTTAAAACAATGTTTGGGGGTCTCTTATATCTGCCTGAGACAGGCCCTCAGTTTAATACCACAACTGAAAAGGGCACTTTTGACAATGTAACAGTCTCTCAGTTTCACAATGTTTAAAGTTTACTTATTATTGTTGCAAGTAGGCTTACATTAACACTGCAATGAAGTTACCATGAAAATCCCATAATTGCCATACTCCGCAGCCTGTTCGGGTACAGTGAGGGAGTCTTTTGGACTGTGGGAGGAAACCGGAGCAGATGGGGAAAACCCATGCAGACGGGAGGAGAATGTGCAAACCCTGCACAGAGAGTGACCCAAGCCGGGAATCTAACCGTGGCACTGAGGCAGCAATGATAACCACTGTGTCACCGTACCGCCGGTGAAAACATTCAGTACATTTAGTTAAAGCACTTCTCTCCATGACTGACTGCAATTCAGGACTTGGCTGTAGCTTCTAAACAGATACTTGCTCAGCTTGAAAAGCAGAAAGTCCTAACTTACAAAGAGAGGTCAAAGTAGTGACTGTTTTGTGTTCATGTTATGTCTAGTGTTTTCTCACTAGCAGTTTTGCAGTGGAACAGGAGCACTTTAAGAGATTGACCACTGTGATATCACTGAAGCCATCACTGGCCGTTAGCGCAGACGCACAGGTAGTCTATTTTAACAGCCCATAGTGTTAACATCCTTTCAATAAAGCTGTTTGTTTGTTTGGACCTTTGAGACCTGCAGCCTTTCACCACAGTGACAGTGATCTATAACGAAGGGTGCACAAAACTAACTGCTAAAGCTTAGGAATTCTGCACAGGACCAAAGTTTAATGCCTCGCTTGACAGACAACACCTCTAACAAAGCAGCAATCCCTCAGTACTGCACTGGATTGTCAGCCCTGATATTTGTGTGAAATATATCACTGTTCCTTCATTGCTGCTGGGTCAAAATCCTGGAACTAACAGCACTGTGGACGTACCTACAGCACAGGGACTGCAGTGGTTCAAGAAGGCAGTTCACCACCACCTTCCCAAGGCCAATCAAGGATGGGCAATAAATGCTGGTATGGCCAGCAACACCTAGATCTCATAAAATAATAGAAAGAAACACAACATAGAATCCCTACAGTACAGAAGGAGGCTATTTGGCCCATTGCATCCACACTGACCACAATCCTACCCAAGTCCTATTCCTATAACCCCACATAATTATCTTGCTAATCCACTGACACTAGGGTCAATTTACCATGGCCAATCAACTTAACCCGCACATCTTTGGACTGTTGGAGAAAACCAGAGTACCCAGAGAATCTCCATGCAGACGCGGTGAGAATCTCCAGGCAGACAGCGACCTGAGGCTGGAATTGAACCCACGTCCCTGACGTTGTGAGGCAGCAGTGCTAACCACTGAACCCTTGCGCTGCCCTTGGTCTCCCCTTTGAACTGTGACCATTCTGAGTCCACATCCTAGGAGTGGAACTCAAGCCAACAAATTTTCTAACTCGGAGGTGAGATTGTTATTTAGCTGAACAAAGGGAATGCATGGTTTCACAATGGAAGGAGAGCTTTGTAACATTACACAGCCAAGCAAAAGATTATATCTGACACGTGAACCTTCCAACCAACTGGTATCATGGCATGATGTGATTCCCAAAAGGAACATTTGCAAAAAATATTAACAGCACCACCAGCTGTGACTTAGTAAAAAGAACACACGCACAAACACATAAAATGCATATGCATTTACTGAATTTTCAAACAATCCTAACAAATAGAATAAGCCATGTATGTCCACAATTCTAGAAATCATAGTCATTTTTTGCAAGGGTGGAGATATTAAAAAGTGCATGACCATTATGACCATTCTAAAGTGGGCTGGAAATTACCAGAGCTCTAAGGCTCAAAGGGTCTTGACTGTTCAATGCTGTTGGTTTTTTCCCTCTCTCTGTCATAAATCAGCTTGTCGCGCTGCTGGCCATTTGATACTGTGTATTTCCTTTAATTTACAACACTCAGAATCTATTGACAATGAATCCATGGGGGTTGGAGGTTAATTCCTTATCAATATGGCATCAGCAGGCCATTAGTCATACAGCGAAGGCAGTAAGAGCAAAAAGAAACGAGGATATTCCCCTTCTACCAGCCACTGTGGGGATGCAGCGCTCATTTTATTAGGCTATCATCGCTCCAGAGCACATTTTACCTAAGTGTGTTCATACTAGATAAGGGTACAATTTGGTTAAGTGGATAACATTTTGAAAGCAAATCTCATTTCCTGTCTAAATTAATTACATTCCTATTGTTGTATATTTTCTCTGTTACGTTTGCATTTGAAATGTATTTCAATAAACTTTTTACCCGCTTTATATTGGTTTCAAAATGTAGGTTTTCTTTTCCTGTCAGGGCTATGTGAAATAACTCCTGTTGTTATATTTTGCTTTTATTATTGGAGTTATGCTGACATCTACTGAACTTTGGTGTCAAAGTGAAGTGTACAGCTGCAGTACTGCTTGAAGCTCCTTCACGCTGGCAAAGAGAGACTGCTCAATACTGATTTTATCAGTCTCCCAATGTGCCAGCTGCTGCATAGCTGTTTGGCAGCAGATTTTAGAAAACAGTGACACTAACCAATATTTCGGGGAAGAAAGGGGGACATAAAAAAAACCACATACGTCCTTGTATGAGACATAGATTCTGTTGTAAGTGCTGGTTCTCCCACTGGCTCAGATTGGTTTCACACACCACATTTACACCGATGGGAGATGAGTTGCACTTACCAATGCCCTGGACTGGTATTTACTTACACTGAACGTTTTTGGGCAAGCGTATCTGAATATCCATTGGAGTGTTGTTGAGCATGGTTCTCCATGCTCCAGTTAAATAGGAGTAGGGAATTGGTGCACAAGAGATAGCAGCTTTTACAAGGTCAGTTCTGGCGTGAATGGACATTCTGAAGCAACATACAGAGAGGGTGCTGGTGAACTGGCAGGGGAATCCAAGAGGTTGGTGGTCATAATGTTCCTGCACTTTTTAATCTCTCCACCCTTGTAAAGAATGACTAGGATTTCTAGAATTGTGGACATACGTGACTTACTCTATTTCTTAGGATTATTTGACAATTCAGTAGAATGCATATACATTTTGTGTGTTTGTGTGTGTGTTTTTACTAAGCCACAGCAGGTGGTGCTGCTAATATTTTTCGTAAATGGTGGAGTGGGAAGAGAAGGAGAAAAAAGATCAGAGAAGGGACTGAGTGCTGTGTGTTCATGGCAGGTAACCTACCAAAATGGTGACTGATGCCGTGTGTAGATCGTACCATAGGATCCCACTGCAGAGAAAGGTCATTCAGCCCATTGAGTCTGCATCGACTACTTTCTTAATGAGCATCTCAGGTAGGCCATTCTCTTTGCCCTATCCCTGTGACTCCGTGCATTTAACATGGCTAATCCACCTAACCTGCAGGAGGAAAGCGGAGCACTTGGCAGAAACCCACGCAGACACCAGGAGAATGTGCACACAGGCAGTCAACCAAGGCCAGAATTGAAACAATGGACTCTGGTGCTATGAGGGAGCAGTGCTAACCACTGTGCCACTGACATTTATCCTAACCCTCTCAGTCCCTGATTGCAGAGAACTGTAGCAAAGAGTTCAATGGTTTGAACCAGCAAACTGCAGACAGAGCCTGTCCCCATTTGGCTTGGCAACACACATGTTTATATATGATCCTAATGGTCCACTTGATGCCCATACTGGTAGATGCATGTGCATTGCTGCGATGCTCATCTGCTGCTGTGCAGGCTACGCTCACTAGAGTCAAACTATACACTTTGTCACCTGCAAACCATCTGGTGATATGATTTTCTTTTCTAAGGAGATCAAAGCAGCTGTTAGAATTTTGATTATGATGTGGAGATGCCAGTGTTGGACTGGGGTGGGCACAGTGAGAGGTTTTACAACACCATGTTAAATCCAACAGGTTTATTTGGAATCACAAGCTTTCTGAGCACTGTTCTTTCATCAGGTGCGTGGAGAGGTAGTTTTCACATACACACATATATAGGCAAAGACACAATTGCAAGGTAATTACAATTGGAATGGGAAGAATGGTTGGAATGCAAATTTTTTGATCATACCAATCACAAATCAGTTTACCACTACTTATCTCAGTAAATTTCTTTTCTGAGGTTTTAACCATAATAGGCAGATCATGAGACCTCAGGTGAAATTAGAAGAAGGTTTATTTGAAGTTGGAATAATAAAGTAATACATAAGCCTACTGATACAGTAGTTACAGATTGAATGAATAGATTCTACTTAAGAAAAGCATTATAGAAGGTGAAGTTTAAATACTTAACTAGCTCATTTCTTTCCAATTTACAAACATGCGAGTGGCAGACCTTAGGGTGATCAGCTCTTGGGTTTGACACATTTATAGATGCCACGTAAGAATGTGTCTGTAGGACACTGGCTAGCAATTGTGTGTCTTGGAACCTCTACTTTTAACTCCTAAGTTACCATTACATCAAATTGGGCCCATTAACAATTGGTCTCTGTTAATACTGAATCATTCTCATTAGCCACATGTGATGTGATGTGATTTGATTTGATTTATTATTGTCACATGTATTAGTACACAGTGAAAAGTATTATTTCTTGCATGCTATACAGACAAAGCATACCATTCATAGAGAAGGAAAGGAGAGAGAGTGCAGAATATAGTGTTACAGTCATAGCTAGGGCAGCGAGAAAGATCAACTTAATCCGAGGTAGGTCCATTCAAAAGTCTGGTGGCAGCAGAAAAGAAACTGTTCTTGGTTGGTATGTGACCTCAGACATTTGTATCTTTTCCTGATGGAAGAAGGCGAAAGAGAGAATGTCTGGGGTGCATGAGGTCCTTAATTATGCTGGCTGCTTTACTGAAACAGTCGGAACTGTAATTGGAGTCAATGGATGGGAGGCTGGTTTGAGTGATGGATTGGGCCACGTTCACAACCTTTTGTAGTTTCTTGAGATCTTGGTCAGAGCAGGAGCCATACCAAGCAGTGATATAACCAACACTTTCTATGATGCATCTGTAAAAGTTGGTGAGAGTTATAGCTGACATGCCAAATTTTTTACTCTTCTGAAAAGGCAGAGGTGTTGGTGGACTTTCTTAACTATAATGTCTATAGCATAATGTATAGTATAGAAGATACATTGGAGCAGTTCTCAGTGTTGCTTCTACCTGATTTTGTACAAGTCTCCATTCATTACTCTGTTCCTTTCCAAGGCTGTGGCAATTCCAACAAGCACAATATCTAATCAACCCTAGTTCAATGAAGAAGGCAGGTGAACATGCCAGGAGCAACACCTGACATAACTAAAAATAAGGTGTCAACTTGGTGAAACCACAACACTAGACTACTTTGCGTGCCAAACAGCATTAGCAGTAAGTAACAGGCAGAGCTAAATGATCCCATAACCAACGGATCAGATCTAAGCTCTGCAGTCCTGCCACATCCAGCCTTGAATGGTGGTAGACAATTAAACAACTCACTGGAGGAGAAGGCTCCACAAATGTTGGTGGAGCCCAGTACATCTGTTCAAAAGATAAAGCTGAAGCATTCATGACAATCTTCAGCTAGAAGTGCCAAGTGGAGATTCCATCTCGGCCTCCTCCAGAAGTCCCCAGCATCACAGATGTCAGGCTTCAGCCAATTTGATTCACTCCACGTGATATCAAGAAACGGCTGAAGGCACTGGATACTGCAAAGGCTATGGGTGCTGACAATATTCCGAAAAGGCCATAGAAGGATTTGAAAACATAGATAAAAATTTTAAAATCAACGTGTTGCTTGACCGGGAGTCAGTATAGATCACAAGCATGGGGGTACAAAGGGAATGGGAGTACTGTAATTGAGGAGTTTTGGATGACCTGAAGTTTACAGAGGGTAAAATGTAGAAGACCAGCCAAGTGTGCATTGGAAAGTTGAGTCCAATGGTAATGAAAGCAAGAATGAGGGTTTCAGTAACAGATGAGGTAAGGCAGGGCAATGTTCTGTAAATAGATAAAGGCTGTCTTAGAGATGACATGAATGCGAAGCTGGAAGATCATCTCAAGATCACATGATACCAATGTTGTGAACAGACTGGCAAAACCTTGGACTGTTGTTAGGGAGAGTTGGCAGCTAGGGAATAGAGTTTGAAGCCATGGCAAGTTGGTCATTGTACATGAAACAGTATGTAATTGTAATTGAAACCCAGAATGGAGCACAATGCCTTATCTTGTCAGCTTAAATCTTGTTTGTCTCTCTTGTGGGGAACTTGAATTGGATTCACTTGGAATTTGAATTTGGTTTTCGAAGCAAGGAGTGGATTTGAGTTTGCCCAGTCCACTCCGAAAATTAGCATTGTAATTTTAGGGATGGAGTAAAAAACTTTTAACAAGTATGTAACCCAACATCATTTTCAAGGTGCTACTGCCAAACCAGTTTAACTAGTCATTATTACATTGCTGTTTGTGGGAGTTTGCCACATGCAAATTGACTGCTGTATTTCTCAAATCAAAATAGTGACGGCATTTCAAAAGTATGTAGCTGACACTTATGCATGTTGGGATGTCGTGATGAAGCTGCTGCCAAATACTTGTCCACTGACAAGCAGCCAGATCAGGTTCTGCTCTCTGGCTGATGACGGCCACTCTGATCTGCTCCCTCCTGACGGTTACCGGCACTGTAACATCCACTGCTTCCAGTTACAAACATCTCAGCAATTAGAACCCGGAGCCCAGGTGGTCGGAGTTGCTACACCCACCATGGCCTGTTTCCTTCCCGTCCAAACCACACTCACCTCACAGAGATGAAGAGGCATTTTTTTTTTCTCTCAGAAAATCATGGAACTCTCTTCCTCAAAAGGCAGTGAGAGCAGTGTTTGAATGTTCTCAAGGCAGAGACAGATAGATTCTTGATAAACTAGGGGTGAAAGGTTAATGGGGGTAGAAGGAAAGTTAGAGTCAGATCCGACATGAGCTTATTGAATGGCGGAGCAGGTTTTGAAGGGCTGAGTGGCACACTCCTGCCCCCCAGTTTGAGTTTGTATGTTCACATGTTCAAGGGCAGGATACAGCTGCCAAACAGCCCTCTGAGCCTCCTACCAAGCAAACCAGCACCCAGAGACACAACGGTCACCATACAGCAGTCAATTTACATGTGGCAAACACCCACAAACAGCAATGTAATAATGACCAGTTAACCTGGTTAAAACCTTAAATGGTGTTGGGTTACATAGTTGTAAAAAAAAATTTTACTTCATCCCTAATAATTTGTGCATA
The DNA here is from genome assembly GCF_965287045.1 of Carcharhinus amblyrhynchos. Classification (NCBI taxonomy): domain Eukaryota; kingdom Metazoa; phylum Chordata; class Chondrichthyes; order Carcharhiniformes; family Carcharhinidae; genus Carcharhinus; species Carcharhinus amblyrhynchos. The sequence continues at coordinate 31,212,251 of NC_137332.1, read as the reverse complement.
CCCTTTTCTACAACTACACGTGATATCTTGGCCTTTAACCATCTCGGTGGGAAAAAGCAGCCAATGACATTCATGAGGGCGGTATGAATGTGTGACTCGCGTCACTGCTACTTTGCACTTTGTATACGCAACAGTGTGATGACATCATCAGGTCACCATTTTACAATCAATGCTGAGCTCTTGTGAACAAATTGTCGTGCATATTAGTTTATTTGCTTAAAGTAACATTTAAAAATCTCCCAGATTGCTCTCGATTGCCACTGGGACATTGCTGCCAATTCAAGGAGATTCCTGGGTATTCCAGCAGGGATAACAAACCCTATCCAGCACCTTTCCTTCACTGCCAGATCCACCCACACCATGGGATCGTTAGATTTCAGGATTCACAACCAACTTGTTAGGTTGATGGACAGTTTGAACATAGCAGTGATCCACAAGAAAGTGATACTTGCACATTGTCTCGGAGAATAAGATCAGTGAATATTCGAGCAGTTTACTGAAGACATCAGGGAAGTGCTCTCGGAAAATACTTTGAGCAAAAGATAAATGTGGTGATTGAATGATATACATTTTATATCATAAGCCTATTGTCAGATAGCTGCAAAAACTTGACCAAATTGCAAAAGCAGTCATTAATACACTGTACCATAATCAGCTCAAGAGAAAACCTGTAACTCTTGGGACAGCACTGCTGGCACAGTGGTTAGCACTGCTACCTCAGTGTCAGGGACCCGGGTTCGATTCCCAGACTGGATCACTGTCTGTGCAGAGTCTGCACGTTCTCCCTGTGTATGTGTGGGTTTCCTCCAGGTGCTCCAGTTTGCTCCCACCATCTGAATGACTTGCTGGTTAGGTGCATTGGCCATGCTAAATTCTCTCTCAGTGTAACTTAAACAGGCGCTGGAGTATAGCGACTAGGGAATTTTCACTTTCATGTGGATCACTGCTTCGTCCAAACTGTCCATCCACCTAGCAAACAAGTAGGCCATAAATCCCGAAATCTAACAATTGCATGGTGTGGGTGGATCTGGCAGTGAAGAAAGGAAAGGTGCTGGATAGGGTTTGTTATCCCTGCCAGAATACCCAGGAATCTCCTTGAATTGGCAGAAATATCCTGGTGGCTATCGAGAGCAATCTGGGAAATTTTTAAATGTTACTTCATTGTTAACGTAAACCTACTTATGACACTAATAAATAAACTTAAAATGAAATTGAAGTCACTTCATAAAGTTCTGCAGGTCATCAAAGAAGAGGACTGCATAAGTTTGACATAACCTGTTTGTGAGAGCGAGGTGCAGCATGTTGAAGAATCAGGTCATTTTAAGGAATGCTCAGTTGAGTCTCAAACATTTCAATGTGGTTTCTCATACTTGTTGGTTCAAATGTTAAATGACAAATTCTACCAAATGACTTTTTTCGAACTTTCTGTCCTTCTTGAGACAGACAATCTTCAAGCTTACAACGATTTGATTATTCCATTTGGGAAGGACCATAATTCCAGTGAGTAGAAAAACCCACCCTTGACAGGCAGCCAAAGGCAAAGGCCTCATGGAGGTAAATATTCTCAATAGGCTTGACCTCACTGCAGCACAAGTTGATGCCACTGACTTTGTGCCTGGTATCCTTCCTTATTTAGTGGCTTTGGGGTGATTACGGGGTACTGTCATGCTCCTCACATCAGCTCATCAATTCTGCCAATTTCACAAAATTTGAGATAGTTATCATTTGCAGTTTCTGCTCTAGTGTCACAGGCAGTGACACAACTTGAAGCAGCTAGTAATTGAGCGTATCGACACAGTGTCATGGACAGTGAACCTAGTCATTGCACAGTGCAAAAATGGGGAGCTTGGACTATGCATGGGCCTTAAGGCCAGCAACAAAGTAATTATTCAAGATCTTTCTCTTCACCCTAGCTATAACTATAACACTATATTCTTCACCCTCTCCTTTCCTTCTCCCCTATGTACTCTACGAATGGTATGTTTTGTCTGGTATGACTTGCAAGAAATAATACTTTTCACTGTACCCCAATAAAGTTTAAAGTTTATTTTGTTAGTATCACAAATAGGCTTACATTAACACTGCAATAAAGTTACTGTGAACATCCCCTATTTGCCAGACTTCGGCATCTGTTTGGGTACACTGAGGGAAAACTTAAGCATAGCCAATTCACCTAACCAACATGTTTTTCAGACTGCGGGAGGAAACCAGTGCACCCGGAGGAAACACAGGCAGACGTGGGGAGAACATACAGATTCCACACAGACAGTGACCCAAGCCGGGAATTGAGCTCGGGTCCCTGGTGCTGTGCGAACCACGAGTACATGTGACAATAATAAATCAGATATTAACTCCCTACCATTCAAGAGCTATCATCATCATTTCATGAGGCCACAGTCCTCACAAAATTTGAAAGTGACAGATAGCTTTAGGTAGCAATGGCAGAGCAAATTTGATGGGGGATTTCTCCCGTCCCACTTGCCATGGGAATCATAGCAGGTGAGGGGAGGACCACACAAAGGTTCATAAGACCTAGGGCTGAATTCTCTGGTTTTGGGGCAGGGTTGGCTGGAGAATCATATAGCTTTCATTACTCAAAGATATGTTTTATTACCATGGAATGCCCTATGGAGAATATTTCTTCAGTCTTGTCTGATGTTAAGGGGATGCTCAATCTACAAGGCAGTGTAGCTGTCTGTGCAAGGGACAAGGCAGAACAAAATGACCGGTTATCAGCAGTGCTCACTCACCTTGGACAACACAATTTGATGCTGAATAGAGACAAATGCACATTTGTGGCATTTAAGATTGACTTTCTGTGCTTTGGAGTGACTGCAGCTGGGGTAAAGTATTTACATGACAATGTCAAAGCCATTTGTGCTTCCAACCCCATCTAATGTGAAAGAGTTGGCTGGCATTGTTCCTCAGTTCTTTCAGCAGAACTTTGTGCTTAAGTACCCAGAAATTGCAGAGCCTATTTGAAAGCTGCAATGTGAATGTTTGCTGTTCATTGTCCAATGTGACATCTTAAATGTGAAGATAGTATTTCAGTCAGTCCTCACACATTTCAACCCATGTGCTGAAATAGAGATCACAACAGATGCGTCATGAAATGCAGTTTGTGCTTTATTCTCACATGGAGGAAATGAACCTCCAATCCCCTACACTTCACACCTACTGCAGGAAGCTGGACTCAAATACCCCACTGGAGAGTGGGAAGCATTGCCTTGCATCCATGTTTGTAAACATTGACATATGTAACTCTATGGTAGAGAGATCCACTATCAACTCTGATCAAACGCTGACTGCTTTGTTCACCATCTCTATGTATCTACAGATAGTCAGAATGTCTTTATCAGTATAACTTTGAGATTGGGCATCTTGCAGATCCACACAAGCAAGTAGCCGACATGTTTAGCTGTGCTACCAATACAGACATTAGTGATAGTGAATTGCAAATTGTGATATTGAAGACGACATGTTCACAATGATTTCACATGCAATCACAAATCTTGTTATTCGAGAGGAGTTGAAGGCATAATGGGCAATAATGTACTGCACAAATTTAAGCCTGTACCTAAAAACAAAACCGCATCATGAAATAGAGGAAGAACTCATCCCTTATGACAGCGTACACAATGAACTCACATCATTTGATGACAACTATGTACAATAATGCAACTGCAATGTGTATTGCATCTTATCTATGAAGGAAATCCATGTGTTAAGATTAAACAACATAAGAACATAAGAAATAGGAGCAGGAGTAGGCCATCTAGCCCTTCGAGCCTGCCCCGCCATTCAATAAGATCATGGCTGATCTGTCGTGGCTCAGTTCCACATTCCCGCCCTCTCCCCATAACCCTTAATCCCCTCTCTTATCAAAAACCCATCAACCCGCATCTTAAAAATATTTAGCGAGGCAGCCTCCACCACTTCAACGGGCAGAGAATTCCAGAGATTCGCCACCCTTTGAGTGAAGAAGTTCCTCCTCAACTCTGTTCTAAACCGCCTCCCCTTTATCTTGAGGCTGTGCCCTCTAGTCCTACTGTCCTTTCTGAGCTGGAAGAGCCTCTCCACCTCTATCCTATCCATCCCATTCAACATCTTATACGTCTCTATGAGATCTCCCCTCATTCTTCTAAACTCTAACGAGTAAAAGCCTAGTTTATTCAGCCTCTCCTCATAGCTCAACTCCGGAATCAGCCTAGTAAACCTCCTCTGCACTCCCTCCAAGGCCAAGATATCCTTGCATAAGTGCGGCGACCAAAACTGCACACAGTACTCCAGCTGCGGCCTCACCAGTGCCCTATACAGCTGCAGCAAGACCTCCCTACTTTTATATTCAATCCCCCTCGCTACGAAGGCCAGCATCCCATTCGCCTCCCTGACCACCTGCTGCACCTGCAGGCTGGGTTTTTGCGACTCGTGCACAAGGACCCCGAGGTCCCTCTGCACCATTGCATGCTGCAGTTTTTCGCCGCGTAAGTAATAGTCCTTCCTACCATTATTCCTACCAAAGTGGACAACCTCACATTTGCCAACATTAAATTCCATTTGCCAGTTCCTGGCCCATTCGCCCAGCCTATCTAGATCCTTCTGCAGACTCTCCACACCCTCCGCGCAATTTGTCGTTCCACCAATCTTGGTGTCATCAGCAAATTTCAACACCATACACTCGGTTCCCTCCTCCGGAACATCTATATAAATGGTAAATAGCTGAGGCCCCAGCACCGACCCCTGGGGCACTCCACTAGTCACCAACCGCCAATCCGAATAGCACCCATTGACCCCCACTCTCTGCCTCCTATTTGACAGCCAATCCTCTATCCACGCTAACACCCTACCCCCAACTCCATGCCCCCGACCTTCTGTAATAACCTCTTGTGAGGTACCTTGTCAAACGCCTTCTGAAAATCAAGAAACACCACATCCACCGGCTCTCCTCTATCCACCGCCCTAGACACATCCTCATAACTCCAATAAATTCGTCAGACATGACTTCCCCTTAACGAAACCGTGCTGCGTCTGCTCTACCAAACAATTCTCCTCAAGATGCCTCGCTATTTTCTCCTTGATCACGGATTCTAACGTTTTTCCTACAACAGACGTTAAACTAATCGGCCTATAATTCCCCGCCTTTTGCCTGCCACCCTTCTTAAACAACGGCGTAACATTAGCCGTTTTCCAATCTTCCAGCACTTCCCCGGAATCCAGCGACGTTTGGAAAATAATCACCAAGGCATCCACTATCACCTCCGCCATTTCCTTCAGAACCCTAGGATGCATTCCATCCGGTCCTGGGGACTTGTCCACAATCAGTCCTTCCAGTCTGTCGAGCACTGCCTCTCTAGTAACAATAATGTCATTCAGGCCCTCCACTCCTACCATCTTTCCATCGCTAACACCCGACAAATTATTCACGTCCTCCTCTGTGAAGACCGAAACAATAAAGTTATTCAGGGCCTCAGCCATTTCCCCATCCCCTACCACTAAGTCCCCCCTCTCATCCTCTAAGGGTCCAACGTTCACCCTAGCCAGCCTCTTCCTTTTTATGTATTTATAAAAACTCTTGCTATCCTTTTTTATATTAAGCGCTAGCCCAGCTTCATAGTTTATCCTACCCATCTTTATCAACTTCTTTGTCATTCTTTGTTGACATTTAAACCTCTCCCAATCCTCTTCTCGCCCACTAATCTTAGCTACTCTAAATGCATCCGCTTTTAATTTAACACTTCCCGTCACCTCCTTCGTTATCCATGGCTGATTATCTCTCCTCCTACGATCCTTTTTAACCATTGGAATAAATTTCTGCTGAGCACCAAGAAAGATCTCCTTAAAGATCCTCCACTGTTCCTCAGCAGACCTACCTTCCAACGTACTCCCCCAATCAACATTCGCCAATTCCTCTCTCATCCCACCATACTCCCTCTGTTCAAACAAAGGACACATGTCCAGGAACCCACTTTCTTCTCCTCCATCTGCATCAGAAACTCCACCATACAATGATCACTCTTCCCAAGAGGATCCTTCACCACAAGGTCCCTAATTCTACCCGCCTCATTACATAACACCAGATCCAAGATAGCTCGCTCCCTCGTCGGCTCCAACATACACTGTTTGAGGAAACTATCCCGGCAGCATTCCAAGAACTCTTCCTCAAGCCCATCGTGTCCAACACAGGTCGACCAATCAATATGTAGATTGAAATCCCTCAAAATTATCGCCGTCCCACTCCTGCACGCCGCATATATTTACATTGTTGCCTCACAGCGCCAAGGACCCACGTGCAATTCTGACCTTACGTGACTGCCTGTGGAGTGTGCGTAACCTCCCTTTGTTTGTGTGGGTTTCCTCCAGCTACTCTGGTTTCCTTCCATAGTCCAAAGTTCTTCTGGGTAGGTGGATTGGCCATGCTAAATTACCTTTTGCAGCCAAAGGTGTGTACGTTAGAGGGATTAGCAGGGCAAATACATGGGGTTATGGGGATAGGGTCTGGGTTGGATGTCTTGTCAGTGAAGACAGATGGACCAAATGGCCTGCATCTGCACTGTAGGGATTCTGTGGGTGGGATTTTATGGCCTCGCTTATCCTGAAATTGTAAAATCCTGCCCAAGGTCAACGGACATTTCCATGGTCCATCTCTCGTCCGCTCCAACTCCCATGGCAGGCAGGACAGTAAAATTCTGGTCTATGATTCCATGAACTGGAGGATACCTGAAAGGTAGTGGCAGTATAACTTCAAATCCTCCATCATCTTTTATTGGGACTTACCCAAACAGTGTTTGTCCAACTCCTATCCTGCTTCCTTCCTGATGGTTGTGGACAGGCTAGGTCTGTAATAAAAGCACAATTATGAAGATGTTAGTAAGTGGCCCTTCTTCCTTCATGGTAAAGACCCTTCCCATGAGATTATACAGCATGTTTCCCACCTTAACTGTGGATGACTCTTGTAGTTCAACAGAGTGAGTTATTCTCAACAGTTGTGTAGTGGTCATATCAGTGGCCTAGTCACCAGGAGGCCCAGGCTCTTGGGCACAAGTTCAAATCCCACCATGGTAGCTGGTTAAGTTTAACTTTAAATCTGGGATCAAAAACTAGTGTCTATAATGATGACCATGAAATCATTGAATATTGTTAAAAACCATCTGGTTCACTAATTTCCTTTAGGGAAGGAAATCTGCCGTCCTTAACTGGTCTGGCCTACATGAATGTGGATGGTTCTTAACTGCTCTCTGAAATGGCCTCGTAAGGTTCAAGGGCAATTATGGATAGGTGACAAATGCTGATACCCACATGAAAGAATTCTTAAAAACCTGCAGCTGTTAGCCAGTAGCTCAGATTGGAGCACATTTGCCTCGGCTGAGCTTGAAGGCTATGGACTCATGTCCCACTCTTGAGATGGAGCAGAAAATCTAAGTTGACATGTCAGTGCAGTCCTGAGTGGATACTTGGCAGCGCCGTCCTACTGATGAGATGTTAAGTGGAAGCTCGGTTATTCCTCTGAAGTGACAAGTTGAAAATTCCAGTTGAGAATACCCCCTATAACCAGCAAAACATAGGCTATGCCTTTGTGGATTTAGCTGAACACTAGTCCCCTTAGGTTTGCAGCAGCAAGCTAGCTCGACAGTGCTGTAATGTCAGACCATTGGTTTCATTTAAAATGTTTACTGTAGGATGGGGAATTAAACTGGCTTCATAAAACATTTCATCTCAACACTGCAGCAGTTAGAAACAAAGAAAAACACAATGAATTAGACTTTTCTGTAATTGCCCTGGGCCTCTGTTATTAGCGACTTCTACTATCATTTAAAATTAACACTGAAGGATTTTAGCAGCAATAAAGCAATTGTTCAATAGCAGTTAATTATTTATTTTTTAATATAGGACAACAATTTACTGACTAAAATCTCTGGAATCCTGCAACAAGAATTTAACACTTGTATTGGAGCAAATTAGTTTAAGTTTAAAGTTTATTTATTAGTGTCACAAGTAGGCTTACATTAACACTGCAATAAAGTTACTATGAAAGTCCCCTAGGCACTGGAGTATGGCGACTGTTTGGGTACACTGAGGGAAAATTTTGCATGGCCAATGCACCCAACCAGCACATCTTTGGACTTTGGGAGGAAACCGGAGCACCTGGAGGAAACCCACACAGACACTGAGAGAATGTGCAAACTCCACACAGACAGAGACCCAAGCCATGAATCGAACCGAGGTCCTAGTGCTGTGAGGCAATGGTGCTGACCATTGTGCCAATGTACCACCCTTGTGAAAAGGAAATTACAAAGAGAGCTGTCCACTTGTGTTTGAACGTTTATAGATATTTATTTATATTGTCCTAATTGAAGTGCTGAATGTCAGTTCTTCATTTCCCATGCTCCAGCTTTAACTTTAGGCATTTGTTGGGCAATAGTTTGAACTTGAAACTCTCCTTCTATTCCAGAGAACAGGCCAGGGCTTTCATTTCCCCTGGGCCCCATTTAATTCTCAAAGCCATCAGGAAGGAGACTCCTAGTTGTCCATAGGCCTATCTGAAAATGACAATGCAGCCCTTAAAGCCTCCTGGATCCTGGTTACATTTTGCGGCATGGATAGGGGACCAGCCAGCAGAGATGTCAAGGAAACAAGCCTGAGTTTCAGTGGAACTCCTGCTGGAGATGGCCATGTGTGGAGGGAAGCTTTAATCACTAAGGGACGAGCACCCTAAAACAACAAGTCCTCGAAACATAGAGAGGCATTAAACAGATTGTTAGGTTAACGACAGCGCTTCACTTCCCCATCCCTCTCAGCAATACCCTTTGTTCATCAATCTTAACAATTCCCTTTCCTCTACTACCCAGCACAATTCTACTCTATGCCACATTACATTGTCATTAGAAACACATAATCAGCTTTTCTTGCTCCTTACACAGCACCCATCAGAACCATTTGCTTCATGTTTGTTAGTCTTTACTCAGTCACCTTCTGTCAATGTCTCTCCGTGCCAACACTGTAATTAAGAAAACGCACCAATTCTCTACTTTCTCAGAAGACTAAGGAAATTTGGTATGTCCACTATGACTCTCACCAACTTTTACTGATGCGCCATTAAAAAGCATTCTTTCTGGTTGTATCACAGCTTGGTATGGCTCCTGCTCTGCCCAAGACAGCAAGAAACTACAAAGTGTCGTGAATGAAGCCCAGTCCATCACGCAAACCAGCCTCCCATCCACTGACTCTGTCTACACTTCCCACTGCTTCAGAAAAGCAGCCAGCATCATTAAAGCACCCTGGACATATTCTTTTCTACCTTCTTCCATCGGAAAAAAGATACACAAGTCTGAGGTCACTTATCAACTGACTCAAGAACAGCTTCTTCCCTGCTGCCGTCAGACTGTTGAACAGCTCTAACTCATACTAAGTTGATCTTTCCCTACACCCTAGCTGTAACAGTTACTCTACATTTTACACTCTCTCCTTCTTTATGAATGGTATGCCTTGTCTGTATAGCATGCAAGAAACAATAATTTTTGCTGTATATTAACACGTGGAAGTAATAAATCAAATTAAATCAAATCAAAATCATGGTTCCTTCCTCAATTCCCATTTTGTATGCATTCGGTGCAGCACCCCCCGTCCCAATTGCTGCAATTTTTCTCCTCCACATCTGGTGCTGCACATGTCTGCATGTCCTCCTCTCCCCTCTATGTCTGTGCAGAATACCACAAGGGACAAAATTGAAGAGATGAGTGAGACCAGGGTGGGACCACCCAATCTTCAGTGCTGTTGGAACTTGAGCAGCAAACACCAGAAGTCAGGGTAAAATGTTTCAGGTTTCTGTGAACAGAATTTTTGTACATTACTTACATCCCTTTGAGAACCTGCCCCATCAGCAGTGTGAGTTAAAATCATCCCATTTTCATATTCGCTGACTTCATTGGACATGAAAATGAAACGATTTCCATACTGGGTAGCCAATCCACAAAGTCTGCAAACTGTGCCTAGGCTGCACATTGAAAACCGAACCCATATTTCCATTTTTACTGAGTGGGGTTTAGGTGAAAGCCCCTCTCACGTAAAATGGTCACCCTGTAAGATGTAGTTTGAAAAGCTGTGTCTTTAAAAGGCCAGGTGTTCTAGAGAAGCGATAATTTACTTCCTCTTAGGATCATGCTGGGGCCAACTTATTGTAGTTACTGAATACTTCTAAACCGCTTTGAGGCATGTCAGTTGGATGTCTGCATGTCATTTCGAGTATTGGAATATATTTGTACCTTTCCTTTTCCCTGCTGTATTGTAATATATTGGTATCTTTCCCTCCCTCAGCAGTATTGTAATATATTTATACTTTTCCCTGTCTCTGAAGTATTTTGTAATATATTTATACTTTTCCTGCCTCCACTATCTTGTAATATGTTTCTACCTTTCTCTCCCTCTGCTGTATTGTAATTTATTTGTACCATTCTCTCCCTCTTTGTACCATTCTCTCTCTCTCTGGTGTATTGTAATATATGTATACCTTTCCTTCCTGCAATGCAAAAAGAGCCTGGAAACTATCCTTGTGTGAACCTCTCAGCAATGTATCCATAAGGTGCCTGTGCGCCGGAACACCTCTCTGACCTAGCTCACTTTCTATGATGCCTGTATGTAATGAAGACATGATTGAGACATTAATAACAGGTTGTAGCTGGTCAAGAGAGGACAGATAGTGTTGCAAAGATTAATAGCCAATGTATGCACCAGCAGCAGCGCTTCTCGGGTCAGAGCCCAGGAGTGAGAATCATCAATGCCGAACCCTGCACAGGCCAGGGGGCCAGATTCAAAATTCATTAGTCCCCACTGGCTGGACAATCAGAGTGTGCCACCAAGAGTCACACCAACATTTATCAATTGAATTGAAAGCATCTATCGACAGTGATCTGTATGAACTAACAGCTGAAGAATCTCGGACACGATCAAAGACCCTGTTCAACACATCACCCGCAAACAGTTGCAGTCTTACTGTCCATGCTGAAGGTTAACTGTTTCATTGATTGGAATCTCTTGTCTCAGTCTCCTGTTTCCTCCATTATCCTGCATCACTAAAAGTAATAAAACAAATTTGATGAAGCAATTACTACATCATGGGTTAGGATAAAGGATCTACGTACAATGCAAAGAAAAAGTTCAAACTAAATTGAAAATAAGTATGAAAACTCAAGCATCTCTTGCAATAATATTTTAAACAGGGCTGAGAAATTTCTTACAGGCAAAGTGTCTCATCTGACAAACACACACATCATAGGCTGGGCTGGAAGTGTAGTGCCTCCCAATAGTAGATCAGGCTTCACCTTGTCCTGGAAGTGTGCTGGAAATAAGTTAAATAATAATTTATATAATGGCCCTACAGCACCATCATAGAATTTCTACAGTGCAGAAGATGGCCTTTTGGCCCATCAAGTCTGCACTAATTCTCTAACAAAACATCTCACCCAGGTCCTATTGCTGTAACCCCATGTTCTTACTCTGCTAATCCCCCTAATTTACGCACCTTGGGACACTAAGGAGCAATTTAGCACAGCCATCTGCCTAACCTCTTTGGCCTGTGGGAGGAAACTGGAGCACCTGGAGAGAACCCATGCAGACAGGGGAGAATATGCAAACTCCACAGAGTCATCCAAGGGTGGAATTGAACCAGGGTTCCTGGCGCTGCGAGGTAGCAGTGATAACCTGCCTCAATCAATTACTTGTTGTCAGATCATTTTTTGCCTTTGAGCTGCTCCGGAACCTGGCTCAGCACTACTTAGAGCGTTTATTCACCATATACAAGTTGGTTGTTGGGTGGTCCATTTCGGCTGATGATTTCCTTGAACATAACTGTTGTTTTACAACCCCTACTCTAATAGGAAACTGAGAATGATAATTCTGAATACTGCTCACTGCATCACACATTAATATAGTAAATAGCTTGTTTCCATCTTGTGTTTCAGATATAATTCAGTACATATCAGTTATATCCACCTCAAGTAAGTTTTGCTATGGTGTTAAATAACATTTAATCTTTGTGAAGGTATCCCCTCATTACTTAACTGTTTTCGGTCAATGATGAGAAAGTACTATTGGAATGACATACACATGAAAAACTGGAGCTGCTATTAGTGGCTACATGCAAATACCACTTAAGTGGAAGTTGGCAACTCCATTGATCTTTAATAAATTAAATCCTTCTTCTGAATGTCTCACTTATAATTTATAGAAATCTCTATTTTACAGCGCGGTGGCATAATGGTTAACACTGCTGCCTTTCAGCAGCAGGGACCTGGGTTCAGTTCCTGGTTGGGTCACTATCTGTGTGGAGTCTGCACGTTCTCCCCGTCTGCGTGGTTTTCCTCTGGGAGCTTCACTTTCCTTCCGCCGTCCGAAAGACATGCTGGTTAAGTGCATTGGCCATGCTAAATTCTCCCTCAGTGTATCCGAACAGGCGCCAGAGCATGACGACTAGTGGATTTTCACAGTAACTTCATTGCTGTATTAATGTAAGCCCATTTGTAACATTAAAATGTAACATAAGTTTATTTATTAACCTACTGCCAGACAGTTGAGACATAAAATTTGTATCCATTTTTTGGATGCACCGAGTGCCATTCGATGTCTAAAATGACACCCAAGTTATGCATGCACACTTATGGTGCAATCCAGAGCAGATTCCACATTGTTGAGAATGCAGCGAACATTCAGCAGACATGTGCAGATCACGAATGGATCAGCATGTTGTGCTGATTTCACACCACTACCATCATTTTCGAGTTTGATGTTCCAGCTAACAGTTCCAAAGATGAAACATATTGAACTCAGGGGATTTTCACAGGAACTTCATTGCAGTGTTAATGCAACACTAACAAAATAAACTTCAGCTTAAAATGTTTCCTGCTACTGCATCAACTCTTTACTGAAAACAGGCCTAATAGGGTAACAATCTCCTTCCACGCAGTTATCAAACTCTAAGGGATCACTGCTTGGAAAACACCTATGTTCTTCTGCCACACCTGTTTGTTCAATGTAGCTGTACTTCACCCTATGGCTATTCCTCCAATGCACTCACTAAATTCTCCAGAAGTTCTGCTGGCACTTGAGAAAGTCAGATACTTAATGTAGCTTGTTGTGAATTTTCTGACACTGCAGTGCCACTTCTGGGGTCCTCCTTTGGAAAAGTAAATATTTATGGCCAATCATAGCAATCCTACAGTGCAGAAAGGCCACCTAGCCCATGGAGTCCGCACCAACCACAATCCCACCCAGGACCTACCCCCATATTCCAATATATTTACTCACTAATCCCGCTAACCTAATGCATCTCAGGACTCTAAGGGGCAATTTTAGCATAGTGGGGGGTGGGGGTGGGGTGGGGGAGGGGTGGGAGGGGGGTGGTGGGTGGGGGGGGAGGGGGCGGGAGGGGGGGGGAGGGGGGTGGTGAGGAGGGGGGGGGGGAGGGGGGTGGTGAGGAGGGGGAGGGGGAGGGGGGGGGAGGGGGGTGGTGAGGAGGGGGAGGGGGAGGGGGGGGGAGGGAGTGGGGGGGAGGGGGAGGGGGGGAGGGGGGTGGTGAGGAGGGGGAGTGGGGGGGAGGGGGAGTGGGGGGGGGGAGGGGGGGAGGGGAGGGGGGGGGAGGGGGGGGGGGAGTGGGGAGGGGGGGGGAGGGGGGGGGGAGGGGGGGAGGGGGGGAGGGGGAGGGGGGGGGGGGAGGGGGAGGGGAGGGGGGGAGGGGGGGGGGGAGGGGGGGGGGGGAGGGGGAGGGGGGGGGAGGGGGGAGGGGGAGTGGGAGGGGGGGGGGGAGTGGGAGGGGGGGGGAGGGGGGGAGTGGGGGGGGGGGGGGGGAGGGGGGGAGTGGGGGGGGGGGGGGGGGGGGGGGGGGGGAGGGGGGGAGTGGGGGGGGGGGGGGGGGGGGGGGAGTGGGGGGGAGGGGGGGAGTGGGGGGGGGGGGGGAGGGGGGGAGGGTGGGGGGGGGGGGGGAGTGGGAGTGGGAGGGGGGGGAGGGGGGGAGTGGGGGGGGGGGAGTGGGGAGGGGAGGGGGGGAGGGTGGGGGGGGGAGGGTGGGGGGGGGAGGGTGGGGGGGAGGGAGTGGGGAGGGTGGGGGGGGGGGAGTGGGGAGGGGAGGGGGGGAGGGTGGGGGGGGGAGGGGGGGAGGGGAGGGGAGGGAGGGGGGGGAGGGGGGGAGGGGGGGGGTGGTAGTGCGAGGCGGGGGGCTCGGGGTGATGGTGTTGGTGACAGAATCTCTGCAGAAGGCAATATCAACCCAGGGTAATCAGGGAATAATTCTTCTACACGAACCACAGTGAGCCATAATTTTACATTTGAGCTGGTAATTGGGAATCAGGCGGTGCCTGCCAGCTTCATTGGGCTGAAGCAGGGACCGCCTGTAATCAAGTTGATGACAGAGTTGGACTAACATAAAGGCCTGCCACCGTTTTTTGGGAAAACAATAATCCCACTTATTGAATTGAATATTCCTGGTCCTCTGCAGGTGGACAGAGAAATGGGAAGATGTTGGGAGGGACTCTGGCATCTACCTATCACCATGCAATACTGCCAGTGATGAAATCCATAGCATAGTGACTATTCACTAGGCAGTTGAGCCACTTCAAAGCACAATTCAGTGCTGTTTTCCATCCTTCCTGGCATTTAAACCATATGTTTGAGGACCCATTGCCTCATAGGGCGAGCACCAGCTGACAGTTATTATAATATGCCTTTAAGGGCTATCTGCATAACATCACTAGAAGGGAAGTGTGTCATGTGACCCAACCTCAGTTTCATTTTTGTGTTTTAGCAGATTACACACATCTCTGCTGTGGATGTCTTCAAGCTTTCTGCCTGTGTATAAATGTTGCCAAATCTAAAATAATGAACATATGAACATTATCCTGAACCTGCTCTGCCATTTAATAAGATCCTGGATGGTTTTGTAGTAGCCTCAGATCTGTATCCTGCTTAGCCCTGACAACCTTTCGCCTCTTGCTTGTGTGATGATATTGTGCCTTTAAGAAATGTGTTTTAATCATGTTTCTCTGCAGGATGTTTCAAGCAGTCCCTGGCATTTTGTCAGAACCATTTTGTCTGCAGTCGGTATCCTCTATTGTTACTGAAGCAGTATACTTGACATAGGGTGGGATTTTACAGCTTCGCTCAATCCAAATCCATAAAATCCAAACCGAGGTCAACAGACTTTTCCATCGTCTGCCCCTCACCTGCTTCAATTCTCGTGGTAGGCGGGCCAGTAAAATTCTGGCCATTATGTTTACTTTAATCTGCACTAATGCAGTGTTCTTTTTTAATGTTATCCTGGGATTACAGAGTAGAGCTTGATTAGGATAATTGACAGGTCAGGTCATATGACTGGGGACAGAGACTTCCAGCTTAGTTTTTTAGATATGATTTGAACTTGAGAGAGAGAGAGAGAGAGCAGTGTCTCTTGTTTCCCCTCTCTGGAGTTGGAGATTCTTCTGTTTGACTGTTGCTGTTTTGGAAGCTGCAGAAAGAGAGAAAGAGAGGTATCCTTTGCTGTTGCTGAAGTCTGAAGATTGGAAGCTGTTAGAGACCAGGTTAACTTCTCTGCTTTGCTGTTTTGAGGATATGTCTTTCCTGAAAACGGCTGTTTGGATTTCTGTCAATAGTTGTTAAAAGCTGGAAATCTAGTAACATGTGAGCATACTTGTTTTAAAGCTAATTAATTCTGAAGAAGGATGTATGCCAATGGGGTATTGCTTTTAAATTGGGACAACAGAGGTTGAGAGTTATGCAGTGTCATGTTTAAGTCTTGTCATTGTTAAAAGTTACGCTAATTCTTTTTGTTATATTTTGTGTTTATTGTTTGGTAAAAGCTTCCTAGCGGTTGCTTGGATCATACCTGGAGTGAAAGACTTTATGCTCACCAATGCCAAAATTAAATGTAAAACTTAGGGTCCAAGCTGACTTCACAAAACACCTTAGAGTTTCTGGCCTGTGCCTTAATACTTATCAAGTATCTATCCACTTCTGATTTACAAATATTCGAAGTGGATAGATTTTCAGGATGAGAATTCAAAGGCTTTTGACCCACTGAGAGAACAAAACTCACCATCATCTCTATTTTAAATGAGTGACCCCTTATTTTTAAAGTGACCCCTAGTTTTAGATTCTCCCAAAAGGAGAAAAATCTGCCAGTATTTTATGACCTTGCTCAGGTGAGGCTTGTAAAATCCCGTCCGAGGCCTATTCTGTGAGCCTCGCACACCCTGGAACCGAGTGGGGGGTGGGGGCGTTGGGGGGAGTGGGGAGGGGTGGCGTGCTGGTAAAATTCCAGCAATTCTTTCCACATCCTGTCAAGAACCCATTACACATTGCCTTATGAGTGATTGGTGCCTATACATTTCAATAGCATGACTGTAGCCTCCCAGCAGGTTTCCCAGGGGTGAGGGCGCCTTCAATGGGTGCTCCAGGAGATGCCACCTCACAGCAATGGCAAGGCACTGCTGGTGCAATAAGCCTCCCCAAGGTCTGTCAGCTTGGCCTAGCTTTCCTGGAATATTGTCAAGGATGCCTCAGCATTTCCCTGGTGATGTAGCCTCATTACTAGCCATCGTTAGCAAAGGTACTGCTGAAGCCACGGAGCTCTTAGCCCCTGATTAGGCTGGCTTGTGTGAATATCCCCGTCCTCATAGCCAGTTAACATGCCACCACCAGCAAAATGCCACCCCAGGGTCCTATCGCCCACCAGAGCGGCATTGGCTCTCACTCTCACCCCTGGCAGCTGCATTTCAAATTCAGCCTATTGTCTTTGGATTTATATAAAGGAATTTTACAACACACCAACGCATCTAAGGATGATTAATATCAGTTATTCCAGACAATTTAGTATCAGACAGAATTACCATGCAAATTCATTCATGGACAGAAAGAATGATTAAACCTGATTTACATTGTGCCTTTCACCACCTCTGGATGTCCCAGAAGCACTTCAGAATCCATGCACTTTTGAAGTGCTACTGTTGCAATGTGGGGGCAATGTGATAGTCTATTCCACATCCAATATACACCAATGACATAAATTAATATTTGAATTGTATTAGTAATATTGCTAAAGTAATAAATATTGGCTAGAACACTGGCTTTTCTTCAAATATGACCATGGAACCTTTTACATCCACCTGAGAAAGTTGACAAAACCTTGGTTTCATGTCACAGTATAACATTCAGTATAGCAGTGCAGCACTCCCACAGTACTATACTGAAACATCAAGTGAGAATCTATTTTTGGTGTCAGTAAAATTTTAACAGTTGTTGAGGTCAGCACAAATAAATGGTATTTTTAAACCAATCGGTTATGTTGCTTCTTTTGTAAACTTATCAGGCAACATAGGGGCAATTTTGAGTTTGTGTCAGTGAGGGTGATGATGCAGCCCCAGAATCCATGAGAATTGGAAGAAGCACTTGATTCTGTCAGACGTCTGCCACAGAAGTGTTCCCTGCTAGTTCTCAGACCCGTAGGCGAGATCACTGCTAGCCCAACAAAATCCGAGCCATTGAATTATTGCCTCCAGTTAAATGTTGAATCTTTATTCTTCCTCAGACAGTAACTCACATTGGCTACCATCCATCTCCAATTTCTCTCTAAGGCATTTAGACATGTGATAGCCTCCCAGCCTCATGTGCATGTCTCTGTTAACCACTCATAGACCCAAGTAATGTCTTCTCTTCCTGCCTCTACACAGCCACTTTCGCAGCCCCTGAATAAACCTTCTTACCTTCATTCTGTTCTTATTGACATCATTTGCAGGGATGGAGTCACCTTCTGCACGAAGATTGGCCACAATCTGCTCTAGTTCTCCACCGCTTCCCTTGACCCCCTTGGTCAAGGGAAGCGGTCACAACCTACTGCCTTGTTGAACATCTGTCTCTATATTCTGTCCATCACAGAGAATTCCACCTCAGCGTTCTTTAGTAAACCCTGCTATTTTCTAGAACCTGTTGTCCATGCCTACGTCACCCCCTGGCTGACTTCTACAATGTTCTTCTGGCTGCTCGTCAATCCTTAAGGCTTTGTACACTTCAGCTCCTCTAGACTGCTTAGTTCCTAACCAAATCTCGGTCACTAAACACCCCTATCCTCACTGTTCAATTCCTACAATAATTGCAATTTCAAATTCTCATCCTCATTAAATAATTTCATGACCTTCCAGCTTTTTTAACCAAGTAAATCAATTATGGATGGCTCCTGATGTTATTCTGATTTGGAAGAAGAAGTGGTGGCGAGGACAAAAGGACATCTCTCTGCTTTTCTTAATACTACATAATTATTAGGAACATGGAGGAACATAGGAATAGAAGTAGGCCATTCAGCCCATTGAGCCTGCTCCACCAAACACTTCAATGCTTTTTACACCCACTATCCCCATAACCCTTCACATTATTGCTAATCAGAAATCTATCAATTTAAACATACTCAATGACTGAGCTTCCACAGCCCTCTAGGGTAGAGAATTTTAAAGATTGAATTCCAAATGAATGCTTTAATACCTCATTGGAAAGACAGCACCTCCAGCAATGTGGCACTCTCTCAGTATGGCACTAGAGTGATATTCAAGACTGTCTATGAGGCTAGAACTCTTACGCCTAAGAAGCAGATGTTTCAGGACAGTCAGGTTGCTACAGGCGTTGAGGGAAGTTGTGGAGAGGTTAGAACAGCTTGTGGCCAACTTCATGCCAAGTGCAACTCCATCTTTTCAAATGCTATCAATAAGAACAGAACGAAGGTGAGGTGGTTTATTTCAGGACTCCAAAAGTGGCAGCACAGAGGCAGGAAGAGAAGACATATGAATACTACCACTGATTCAAGCTGTACTTTCACATCGAAACAAAATTTTACTTCTCCAAAGATACATAGATCTTGCTTTTTCATTTCCTCAGACATCTTATTTCTTTCTTGAGGTCGCCAGGCCATATTTTAATGAAATCCCAATGGGCCAGCACCAAGTGGTAACATATTCAAGGCTCAGCAAATGATAAGGCGCCAGGTGAGATTTGCCTATCATTAAAATGGTGATGTGTCAGTGGACACTGTGCTGCCTTCACTGTTCCTTTAGTTTTTTGACCTTTGCATTCTAACTAACAAGAGAAAAGTGGAAATATTTCAGATCATAGGCACCAAGTGTGGGCCCAATCAAATGGAGGCATTGCTGGTCCACTTCTTTAAAGACTTGTTGAATCAATCACTTTGGGATGTAGAAACAGCGGGACATATGTATGCAGTCATTTTGTGCTCCTTATTATTTCTGCTTATATATCCTATTTGTTTTTTCTGTTCTTTTCATCTCAGGATCAGTGTTGACTTTGGTGACTCCACTGGAGCAGACTGACCGAATGCCCATTCTGGTGGTGAAAAAGCCCTTGTGATTTTAAGGCAAAGACCTCATTTACATTTTTCAGGTAAGTTGAAGGACACCAAACATGTGTCCCGAAACTGTTGACCACTTGAAGCCTCTATGCTGGGCTGAGCCAGCCAGCATTGAGGTAAATGAGACAGGGGCAGTGAGGGGAGTGTTTGGAGAGTCCTAATCACAGATGGAGGAGGGTTCTTTTTATTCATTCAAGGGACATGGGTGTCACTGGCTGGCCAGCATTTATTGCCCATCCTTAATTGCCTGAGGACAGTTGAGAGTCAATCACATTGCTGTTGTTCTGGAGTCACATGTAGGCAGGTAAGAATGGCAGATTTCCTTCCCTTAAGGACATCAGTGAACCAGGTGGGTTCTTTTGAGAACCTACAATGGTTTCATGGTCATCAGTTGACTCTTAAATCCATATTTTTTTTATTGAATTCAAATTCCGTCATCCACCGTGGCAGAATTCGAAACTGGATGAGTAGTGTAGCGATAATATCACTAGGCCATTGCCTTCCCAAGATGGCAGTGGCTCAGGTTATTTTAGTGGACCTCAGAGGTTGTTGTTTATCTTTGGTGAGTCTCTTTGCTTCCATTGCCCTTGGAACTGTTAGAGGCTTCTACTATATCAGACCAAACATGGCAATTAGGGTCCTGTTTATATTGTAGAACTCTGATCCATGTTAATCTATGTGCTTTGGATATCCAGCAGTCAGCCCATTTCAAAATAGAGCTGGCTGCCCAATGTCAATCTCTATCCTATTTTGAGGCTGTTATTGAATCTTACCATCTTATCTGAACTAGAAAGACTGTCCGGCCCAGTAAAGAAAGGACAGGTGGGTCGCAGTGAATCTCTCCAGGTTACACTGTGTACTTTATGGTTGCTGCAGTAAAAAAAAATCAACTTCCCTGTGTGAAGGAATCTGTCTGCTCTTGTGTTTAACGTAGGGCTGACATAACTGCTACAGCATAAGAAATGACCTTGGTGAATTTAAAAAAAATCTGTCACCATTGGAGTAAAAAAAATTGCAAGAATTTGCATTTATATAGTTTTGCATAATGTTCTCAGGACATCTGAAAGTGCTTTACCATCTTTTGTGGCAAATGTGGCTGTCACTTGCTTAATGCAAGATCGCATAGACACCAGATGAGATGAATGACCAGTTAATCTATTTTTTTTTGGCAAAGTCAGTTGAGGGAAGAATGTTACATAAAATTAGTTGGAATATATATAATAGAAACAGATCATTCGGCCCAGCAAGTCCATACTCATATTTATGTTCCACTTGAATGCTCGCCTCACCTAAGTCTATCAACATAACATTATATGTTTTCTTTTCCTTCATGATTATTTAAATGTGACTATACAATTCACCTCATCTACTCTCTTTGGTAATGGGCCACCACTACCTCACAATGGTAATGCCTCACACTATGCCAGGGACCCGGGTTCAATTCCGGCCTCGGGTGCATGGAGTTTGCACATTCTCCTTGTGTCTGCGTGGGTTTCCTCCAGGTGTTCCAGTTTCCTTCCACACTCCAAAGATCTGCAGGTTAGGAGGTTAAATTGATTGGCCATGCTAAATTAAATTTAGTGTCAGGGGCTTAGCAAGGTAAATATGGAGGATTGCAGGAATAGGGCCTGGCTGAGATTGTGGTTGGTGCAGACTTGATGGGCCAAATGGCCTCCTTCTGCACTGTAGGGAATCTATGAACTCCACATTCCCATCTCCTCCTGGGTGAAGTGCTTTCTTCCGAATTCCCTGTTTGAATTCTTAGTTCTTATTTTGATGATCTCTGATTTTGCTTTTCACCATAGGAAGATCTTTCATAATTTTAAATGTCTCTATTAGATTGCCTTTCAGTGTTTTCTATTCAAGAGGAATGAAACTTTAACTGTTATTTCTTTCCCAATATGGTATCATCCTTGTAAATCATTTTTTGCTTCGCTTCAATGCCTCCTTTTTCTTTTTATAACGCGCTGACCAGGACTGTACAGAGAACTTCAGGTGTGTTCTAATCAAATATCAATGTGAATTTAGCATAACTTAGATAATTAGATAAAGGAATAGAATTAGACCATTTGGCCCATCAAGTCTGTTCCACCATTCAATCATGGCTGAAAAGTTTCTCAATCCTATTCTTTTGCCATTTCCCTATAACCTTTGATTCCCTTACCAATCAAGATCTATTTCTACCTATCTATCGCTGTCTTAAACATACACAATGACCTGGCCTCCACTGCCTTTTGTGGCAATGAATTCCATCGATTCACCACCCTGTGGCTGGAGAAATTCCTCCTCATCTCTGTTCTAAAGGGTTGTCCCTTTATTCTAAGTCTTGCCTACTATGGAAACATCTTTCCCACATTCACTCTATTCAGGCCTTTTCAGTATTCTGCAAGTTTCAATAAGATCGCTCTTGTCCTTCTAAACTCCATTAGGTATAGACCCAGAGTCCTCAAGCACTTTCCTGCTTTTCAATTCTAATTCTTAAGAAATAAACCTCAGTGCTTAGTTTATTGGTCATGTCGCACTACTGAACTTTTGTGCTTTCTTTAGTGATGTGTGTATTTGTTATTTCAGATTGATTTGTTCCTTTATTCCATTTAGATTCTCATTTTGTATTTAAACTATCACCTTCTTATTTTTCTTATCAAAATGTCTTACACTTAACTGTGTCGAAATTCATGTCTGAATTATATGCCGATTCCACAAGTTCATTAATGCCTTTTTTTAACTAGTTGCAATCTTTTTCAGTATTCACAAGTTGCCTACCTCAAGTTAATGTCATCCACAATTTTAGAAATTGCACTTTGGACTGCAAAGTTTAAATCATTATTATAAATTGTGGACTAAACCTGATTTTTGGAGGACTCCGCTTTCCACCTTCCCACACTTTAATTAGTTACCCTTTCCCATTACTCTTTGTGCTGGTACAGTTGTTAGCATTGCTGCCTCACAGAGCCAAGGACCCTGGTTCAATTCTGGCCTCGGCTCACTGTCTGTGCGGCATTTGTACGTTCTCCCTGTGTCTGCGTGGGTTTCCTGGTGTTCTGGTTTCCTCCCATACTAGTCATGATGTGGGTATGCTGGCGTTGGACTGGCGTAAACACAGTAAAAAGTCTGACAACACCAGGTTTTAGTCCAACCTATTTATTTGATAATATATCCCCTCGAAAGCTTGTGAGTATATTATCAAATAAATAGGTTGGACTAAAACCTGGTGTTGTCAGACTTTTTACTGTGTTCCTCCCATACTCCAGAGATGAGCAGGTTAGGTGAATCGGCCATGCTAAATTGCCCTTAGTGTCCAAAACTGTGCAGATTACCTCGATTGGCCATGTTAAAATTATGAAAGATCTTTCCGTGGTGAAGAGCAAAATTAGAGATCATCAAAATAAGAACTAAGAATTCAAATAGGGAGTTCAGAAGAAAGCACTTCACCCAGGAGGTGATGGGAATGTGGAGTTCATAGAATCCCCTACAGTGCAGAAGGAAGCCATTTGGCCTATCAAGTCTGCACCAACCACAATCTCAGCCAGGCCCAATTGTGCCTTAGTGTCAGGGGGATTGGCAGGGTAAATATGTGGGGATGGGGTCTAGATGGGATTGTTGTCAGTACAAGCTTGATGGGCCAAATGGCCTCCTTTTGCACTGTAGGGATTCCATGAATTCTGACTTGCAGTCAGCTGTTGTGACATGATGACCCACACTTTTTTTAATGGGGCATATCTTCACGTAAAGAACACACATTATTGTTTAACAATCCTTGTCTCTGATTGGTACGTCAATTTTGAATAAAAGAAGAATGTAACATGGTGACAGTGTGGCTTTGAAGGTTTGATTGTAAATTATATCAACTTCAACCTCTTAGCATCCAGCAGAAGAAAAGAGCTGGTGTGAAAGTGGAACTTCTATCAAGGCTCACCCTGTGTAAGGATTCTGAAACTTTGTAGGCATTCTACTCATCATACTTCTGTTCTGGGTTGCGCCTTGCCAGTAGGCATTAGGTCCCAGTAATATTGTTTGAATTTAGCAGAACTTAATAGTAATAGTCTATCTGCTGTGAAGTTCAAGCAGGAGCAGAAATGAAATAGCAGAATCTGAGATTCTCCCTGTAAGTAAAACTTAGACCGGAGAGGCATTCTATCACTATTGCTTCTGGGGAAAGAAAGTACTGCAGACTGAGCTAAGAAGAAGAATGTATCCCTTAAAGGCTCCCAGCAGCCAGAAGGAGACTGTAAGAAAAGTCATTTTTTTCACTGTTTGCTTTCATTTTCAAAGACCTGCCTAAATCATTGCTTTATCGGTGGAGCTTAGAGTTAAGCTGAGTAAAACCAGGAAACAGTCAGCAGTGCCACCATTGTAGTTAAGCGGTAACCCATGTCTAGCTAAGGCAGTGACCACTCACAGTACTGAACAAGGCTATGGGACAAGTGCTGGGCAAGTGGGGTTATGTGGGCAGGTCAGGGCCTTTCATGCGTCGGTGCAGATTCGATGGAGCGAAGAGCCTCTTCTGCACTGTCGTACTCTGTGATTCCATGAACTTGGAGCAAAATTACCTCCAAAGGAAGATGGAGAAACTTACAAAGGTTCAGATAGCATTAGAGATCATGCAAGAAATTAAAAGATGACCACACAATTTCCAACACACAACTGGAAAGCAAAAAAAAAATCTCTTTAGTGTTTTCTGGGCCTCAATATTTCCAAACTAGATACACAAGATAACAATTTGATTTGGGAACTGAAGGCCTCTGCAGACTGAATACATCAGGCTTATCTGAAGATCATTTTAAAAATCCAGATAAACTTTAGTCAACACTTGAAGATCAATTCAGCTTCTGAAGGCACCACCTGGAATAAGATTCAAGATAAAGGACACATTTGCAACATCCTGGTGACAGAGCTAGCCGACAGAATAAACAAGATCATGATAACATCCACCTCAGTGGGAGCGTTCCAAAAAGTCCTCTTGCACCAAACTAAATGGTATAAGATTGAAGCTTTTAGTGCTGTATGCGAGGCATGTGGAAGCGCCAACAGAGATGGCAAAGGCCAAAACAAGTAGTTTGAAGTCATCAGAAGCCACTAAGAGAGGCCAGATAGGTACAGCACTCTAACCAACCAAGAGTACATACTAAACAGTGCAAATGCAAGATCCACAACATGTTTAGCTGAGCTTTCTGGTCAGTTGATGATGATGAGAATGACCCAGAACATCAACACTCAAAGTGAACAGGCATTCAGCTTGATGAACATCAAAGAGTGTATTGCCACATTAGTGCCAACAAAAGCCCTTGACACCATCAGATTATATACCCACAGATGAAGGGTCAGCATAACTTATATGCAAAATTCGATACTGGTGCAAAGCATCCTTTCTACTGGTGCATTGAAATGTATATATTTACGGAAGTGGCAAATGGTGATTTGACTGTCCAAAGCTGAACTCACTGGGTACAATGTCTCAGAGCTTCCATCCCTGGAATTCATTACACACAAGTGTCACTACTATTGTGGACACCACAAGCCTCCCAGCATGTGAGAGCATCTCCTTGGTCATTTATCATGGTATCCTCAAGACAATGGTGAAGTCCAGTGACAACAAGCAGCACCATTGGAAACTCTATGCTCACACTGGGGGTAGATGACATAATTCTGCAGATTATCAGCCAATAGACTGTACACAACTGCTTGAACTGAATACATGTATCCAAGCCACCTTTGCAAACATTGCACTGCAAACCAATGCAGAATTACCATTCAGCTGACTCGTGTCAAAAACTTCCCTGGACATCATTTGTTGATACTTCCCAGGTACACATGATACCCTGATCGAAAAACAGGGGAAGACAAAAGATGCCCAGAGCCAGCATGTAAGTAATGTTACCCAACCTGAATATTGGAAAGTTTGAATACAACACTGTACTGATGGCATTTAAATCCAGGGAAATTATCAGCATGTTTCCAGAACAAAGATTTCATCAAGCACGAACACTAGATGGCATGACAATATGATGAAACAGTTCCCAAATGAGGATGATACCATAACCAGAATCACCAAGTATTCCTACTGTGACTAGAACACTGTCTAAAATATAACACAAAGCAATATAATTAGCATTTTGAAAACTTATAGCAGACTCAGCAAATGTCACCGTGTCCCCTGACTCCACATCCTCTGATTTTATTCATAAGTCTATTATGTGGCAGCTTTCATGGTCTTTTGGAGATGCAGGTGAATTACATCTATGGCGTTACCTCTGTCTATCTTTCCACCACCTATGGAAGATGTCAGTTAGGTTGGTCAAGCAATTATTTCCCATTTGAAATTAATGCTCAATACTCATTATTAGTGTTTCAGTGTCCAGATTTTTTTTGTATTTTCTCCCTGAATACTGGTCATCAATTTGAGATACTCACTGAGGTCACTAGATGGCAATATAGTCATGAGGTAAAAGAAGCCTACACCAAGAAGCTACCTTATGAAAACCTCACTGTTAAAGTTACTTCATTTAAATTCCTTTTGGAATGCTGAAGTTGTTACAAATTACAGGCTGCATTGCTCAGAGCTGCTATTACAATCACTTGCTCCCCTATTCATAATAATAAAGTTTTAAAGTTTATTTATTAGTGTCACAAGCAGGCTTACATGAACAATGCAATGAAGTTACTGTGACAATCCCCTAGTCGCCATACTCCAGCATATGCTTGGGTTACCCTGAAGGAGAACTTTGCATGGCCAATGCACCTAGCCAGCACATCTTTTAGATTGTGGGAGGAAACTGGAGCATCCAAGAGGGAACCCCTGCAGACACGGGGAGAACATGCAGACTCCACACAGACAATGACCCAAGCCAGGAATCGAACCAGATCCCTGGTGCTGTGAGGCAGCAGGACTAACCACTGTGCCACAATAATAATGTACTTATCTCTATTTAAAGGGATATTACCAATTAGAATTTATGTGCAATGGGAAAATCTTGCATCAGATAACTTTGGGGGAGGGGTGGAGGGGGGACATTGCGGGAATGCCCCAGGTATTGAAAGTTGTGATTATCTGGTGTCTGATCTCTATCAGAAATCTGGCAAATGATCTGTTTATGCAAATCAAGGTCCTGATACTGGTTGTTGAACCTCAAGTGAATTTTGTTGACAAATTTTGAAGTTTAAAAACAAATTATTTATTAGTGTCACAAGCAGGTTTACATTAACATTGCAATACAGCTGCTGTGAAAATGGACAGAAGTCGCATTATGCAGGTTCTATTCAATTGCCTTCAGCCGAGTGGCCTTCAGCCATTTCATGCCTGATTGTGTTAGATGGCTTTAAGCAGGAATCTCCCCTCACCTCCCTCCACCACCCTTCACCTGGGAGGAAGTCTGGCCTTAATGTTGGCTGGTGTCTCTCAAGTCCCTGTAGCAACAGTGCCAAAGCGGATGGAAGAAGAAATGCAGGAGGTCGTTGGAGCTAAAGTCCAGGCACTGGAGTTCTAGGTGGTTTTAAGGCAGTCCGAGGGTGTAGAGGATAGGGAAGACCTGGGGTGGCACAAAGGGGGCTCCCCCAAACTTGGGGGCAGACCTGGGGAGGAGGGAGGTCTGGACACCATCGGACCTTAAGGGAGCAGGGGAGGTGGGGGAAATTTAGAAGGAGGGCCCCCTTCACACCCAAAATATATCTTTTTCAGGCTTTCCCCACAAAGTCCAATCTTCCCACCAGCATAAAAATTGGGGATGGGTGGGAAATGCCCCTTCAGGGACCAATGATTGTGCACTTAAGGGCTTCAACTGGGGAAAGGGTGGACTTCCTGACTAAGTCCTCGCCCAGTATAAAATCACTGTGACATTGAGGCAGTGGGAACCCAGACAGCATCCTGTCCTTTCAATGTCACGTTGACCCCCCCCACCCCCCCTTCTTTGCCTAAGAACCCATTGGTGGAGGAACGTAAAATCCTGGTCCAAGTTTTGAGCAGCCTAATCAGTGGTTCTTAACAGAACTAATGGTAGTTGCTGAGAAAAAAGTAATAACTTTCTCTAATATTTTCATTTCCATGGATGCAGGGGCACCTCTGCACCACAGAGGCCCTTAGTGTCCCAGGCTTACTTTAATCAAAACCTGTCACTTGCATGTAGCTTTCCTTTCTGCAACTGAGGTTCAGCTTGCAGCTAATGTGATTTTTTTATACTTGTGTGATTATTAACCCTTTCAGTTTGAATTAGTGGAGTAAATACGTGAGGTTACAGAGATGGATCCTGGGTGAGATGCTCTGTCAGAGAGTTAGTGCAGACTCTATGGGCCAAATTGTCTCCTCCTGCACTGTCGGGATTCTATGAAAGATGGTTCACAAGAAGGCAAGGTTACCTCTAAGTTATGACGAACAGATTAGGACACCAAGTGTCCAACCAAAAAGAAACCACAGTAATGTGGTCTTAGCTATGAGGAGAGATTGGGTAAACTGAGATTGTTCTCCCTGGGAAGACGGAGAATGAGGGGAGACCTAATAGAGGTTTACAAAATTATGAAGGGTATAGATAGGGTGAACGGGGGAAGCTTTCTCCCAGGTCGGAGGTGACGATCACTAGGGGTCACAGGCTCAAGGTGAGACGGGCGAGGTTTGACTCAGATATCAGAGGGACGTTTTTTACACAGAGGGTGGCGGGGGCCTGGAATGCACTGCCAAGTAGGGTGGTGGAGGCGGACACGTTGGGATTGTTTAAGACTTACCTGGATAATCACATGAGCAGACTGGGAATGGAGGGATACAAACAAATGGTCTAGTTGAACCAATGAGCGGCACAGGCTTGGAGGGCCGAAGGGCCTGTTTCCTGTGCTGTACTGTTCTTTGTTCTTTGAAAATACCTTTTGACACGTATGCAATTGCACAACATGTTGGAGATCCTGCAAAGGGTGACCGCATCATGTGGTAAAGTTTAGAGTTATCCACTTTCAGTTAATTTTTTTATTCATTCATGGGACATTGGCATCGCTGGTTGGCCAGCAATTATTGCCCATCCCATGTTGCCTGAAGACGGTTGGGAATCAACCATATTACTGTGGTTCTTGAATCCCATGTAGGCCAGACCAGGTCGGTTTCCATCCCTAAAGGAAATTGGCAAAGCAAATGGGTTTTTCCGACAATTGACAATAGTTCCATGCTCATCAGCAGATTCTTAATTCCAGATTTTTTAAATTCAAATTCCACCATCTGCCGTGGTGGGATTGAACCCGAAGCCCCAGAATGTTAGCTGAGTTTCTGGATTAATAGCCTGGTGATAATATTATTAGGCCATCGCCTCCTCTATACGGTATTTTGTTTGAGGGCGCCAAAAATCAGCAGCCTGCCCTGATGTGCAGTCATCTCCAGGGATACTACAGTCGGGTTCTCATACCAGAGTGTGTGGCACTAGATTTTTCAGGGTTGATGAAAACTTCAGCAGCCACCCAAACTCTTGAAGATCTGATGTATCCTCTGCCTAGGAGAGACTGGTGGGCACCTTGGTTTTCAAGGCACGGTAGCACAATGGTTAGCACTATTGCCTCATAGTGCCAGGGACCCAGGTTCGATTCCCGGCTTGGGTCACTGTCTGTGTGGAGTCTCCCTGTGTCTGCGTGGGTTTCCCTCCGGGTGCTCCGTTTCCTCCCAAAGTCCAACAATGATGAATTGGTTAGATTGGTGATGAATTGGCCATGATAAATTATCCTGTAGTGTCAGGGGGGCTAGCTAGCGTAAATGCATGGGGGCTGTACAGATAGGGTCTGGGTGGGATTGTGTTCGGTGTAGACTCGATGGGCCGAATGACCTCCTTCTGCACTGTAGGATTCTATGATTCTCATCTGCCTGAATGCAGATCCATATGAGAAATCAAACACAGCCACACTGTGGGAGACACAGTGGCATTATAGGAAAGGTGTGGAGATGCCGGCGTTGGACTATGGTAAAAACAGTAAGAGCTCTGACAACACCAGGTTTAAGTCCAACTGATTTATTTGATAATAAACTCACAAGCTTTCGAGGTTTCCCTCTTCGTCAGGTGAATGAAGAGTTCTGGCCTCAGACAGAGCATATAACAGCACAGCCAGTTTCATATAACAGCGCAGATCAGTAATCTGTAAACTGTCTGTGCTGTTATATGCTCTGTCTGAGGCCAGAACTCTTCATTCACCTGACGAAGAGGGAAACCTCGAAAGCTTGTGAGCTTACTATCAAATAAATCGGTTGGACTTAAACCTGGTGATGTCAGACCTCTTACTACATTATAGGAAAGGCACAGGCTGTCCTTTATCAGGATGTCGGCCATCAGCCAGCGTGTCCCTTCTCGGCCAATGCCTACAATGGAGCCAGAAAGTCAGTTAGGCCAAGCTGCCCCAGCAGTAGCTGAAATGTTTTGTTCATTTGAATCCAGTGGCTGCATCCGCGCATATGAACGGTCCGAGGAAATCCAGTGTGTAATTCCACTGCAGGCCGCAGGTGGACACAAATTGCTTTTGATGTGGTAGAATTCACCTTGAGGAAATTCTCGGTTCATGTAATTGTGGGCTTTGGCCACTAGGTGGGACTGCATCATGCCTTTCCTTTCTGAAAGTTAGAAAGCCAATTCTCAGAGTGGACAGGATGTGCCCTGAATCCATCGCCTTGCTTACTCCGAACAAAACAACTCAAATTCAAATTAAAATCAATTCATGGTCCCCCACAAGAGAGACATACAACATCCAAGCTGACTTATTAAACACTCAAACGTCTTCTGCAAAAAATTAATTTCTTATTTATTTTCTCAGTCACTGTAATTTAAAATATCCAAAACAAGCCTTTACACAAAATAAATCAAACTTGTTACACAATTCATAATAGCATAATTGGGGCGGCACAGTGGCACAATGGTGAGCACTGCTGCTTCACAGTGCCAGGGACCTGGGTTCGATTTCCTGCTTGGGTCACTGTCTGTGTGCAGTTTGCACATTCTCTCCGTGGCTGTGTGTGTTATCTTTGGGTGCTCTGGTTTCCTCCCACAATCCAAAGATGTACAGGTTAGGTAGATTGGCCATACTAAATTGCCCCTTAGTGTCAGGGGATTAGCTAAGGTAAATGTATAGAGTTATGGGGATAGGGCCTGGTAGAATTGTGGTTGGTGCAGGCTTGATGGGCCAAGTGGCATCCTTCTGCAGTGTAGGATTCTATGATTCTAACATGATTAAACTCATAAATTGAAGTATCTTTAATTGCCCAAAGTCTTCAGGACCTACAAAAATCTAGGGAATTTTGATTTGATTTGATTTATATTATCATGTGTATTGGGATACAGTGAAAAGTATTGTTTCTTGCACAATAAAGACAAAAACATACCATTCATAGAGTATTTTGGGGAGAAGGAAAGGCAAGGGCGTAGAATATACTGTCATAGCTATGATGCAGAGAAAGATCAGCTTAATACATAGTAGGTCCATTCAAAAGTCTGATGGCAGCAGGGAAGAAACTGTTTTTGAGTCGGGTGGTACGTGACTTCAGACTTTTGTATCTTTTTCCTGATGAAATAAGGTGGAAGAGAGAATGTCCATGGTGCCTGGGGTCCCAAATTATTCTGGCCGCTTTTCTGAGGCAAAGGGAAGTGTAGACAGAGTCAATGGATGGGAGGCTGTTTTGCACAATGGTCTGGTCCATGTTCACAACCCTTTGTAGTTTGGTTAACATGGAAACACAGTACATTGGAGCAAGAGTGGGCTATCTGGCCCTTCAAGCCTGATCCGCCATTCATTATGATCATGGCTGATCATCCATCTCAAAAGCCTGATCCCACCTTCTGCCATATTCTTTGATCATCTTCGCCCAAGAGATATATCTAACTTCTTCTTGAAAACATGTAGTATTTTAGCATCAACTGCTTTCTGTGGTAGCGAATTCCAGAAGCTTACCAATCTCTGGGTGAAGACATTTCTCCTCTTCCCTGTCCTAAAAGGTTTACCCCATTTCCTTGGGCTGTGACCCCTGGTTCTGGACTCCCCCATCATCAGGAACATTCTTCTCGCATCTACCCTGTCTAGTTCTGTTAGTGTTGTATAGGTTTCTATGATATGCCCCCCTCATTCTCCTGAACTCCTCTGAATATAATTCTAACTGACTCAATCTCTCCACATACATCAGTCCTGCCATCCCAGGAATCAGTCTGGTTAACCTTCGCTAGAATACCACTATAAAAAGACCATCTTTTCTCAGATAAGGAGACGAAAACCACACACAATATTCCAGTTGTGGCCTCCCCAAGGCCTTGTACAATTACAGCAAGACGTCCCTGTTCCTGTACTCTAATCCTCTCGCTATTAAAACCGTCACACCATTTGCCCCCTTTACCGTCTGCTGCACCTACATGCTTACATTCAGTGACTGATGCACGAGGACACCTAGATCTTGCTGCATTTTCCCCTTGCTCAATTTATAGCCATTGAGATAATAATCTGTCTTCCTGTTTTTGCTACCAAAGTGGACAACCTCAGATTTATCACATTATACCGTGTCAGTCATGCACTTGCCCAATTTCGTCCAATGAGCAGGATTTTACAACCTTGCTCAACCCGAGACTGGAATATCCCACCCAAGACCCATGGATCTTCCTCTTGTCCGCACTTCACCTGCGGCAGGAGGGGCAGTAGAATTCTGGCGAATGTGCCCAAATTACACAGAAGCATCTCTACATCCTCCAAACAACTGACTCTCCCATCCAACTTTGTGTCATCTGTAAATTTGGAGACATTGCCTTTCATTCTCTCATCTAAGTTAATATATATTGTGAGTAGCTGGGGTCCTAGCACTGATCCCTGTGGTACCCCACTAGTCATTGCCTGCCAGTCAGAAAATACCCCTTTTCCGACTCTGTTTCTTGTCTGCAAATCAGTTTTCTATCCATCTCAATACACTACAATCCAACACACTACAATACAATACAATCCCAAATGCTTTAATTTTACACACTAATCTCTTTAGTGGGACCTTGTCGAAAGCCTTCTGAAAGTCCAAATAAACCACACCTGCTGGCTCCCCCTTGTCAACTCATCCTCAAAGAATATGAATAGATTTGTCAAGCATGATTTCCCTTTCGTAAATTCATGCTGACACTGTTCAATTCGGCAGCTGCCTTCTAAATGCTCTGCTATAAAATCTTTGATAGTAGGCCCTAGAATTTTCCTCACAACCCAATGTTTTTTCCTGACCCTGATCTTTGCCCTTACAAGTTCCCCAGAACTAAAGATAATGACAAGGTCACCTGAGTCTCCATTATTCTTTGCAACCTTGATACTTCTGGAAGTTTCTGACAGAGGTAGGGAGAGGTGAGTACCTGTAAATGAAGGTTCATGGGATCTTTGTAAATGGTGGTGTTGTGCTTATATTTCTGAACTATTAATCCAAATAACATGAGTTAAGAATCACACTATTGGAAGTTTCAGAATTTCAAATAGATTTACATATTTTAATTCCTTTACGGGGTGCAGGCACCATGAGTCAGAGCTACATCTGTTGCCTATGCCAAATTCCCTGTGTAAGTGCTGGTGAACTGCCTTCTTGAACAACTGTGGTCCATGTGGTGTAGGTGCCCAAAGTACCATTAGGAAGGGAATTCCAGGAGTTTGAGCCAGTGACAGTGAAGGAACCGTGATATACTTTCAAGTCAGGATGGTGTGTGGCTTGCAAGAGAACTTGCAGGCGGTGATACTCCCATGAATCTGCTGCCCTTGCCCTTCTAGGTGCCAACGGTTGCAGGTTTGGATGTCGAAGGAGGCTTGATGGCCGCTACAGTGTTCCGTGTAGATGGTACAAGCCCCTGTCTGCTGGTGGTGGAGGGAGTGAATGTTTAAGATAGTGGATGTCAGTCAAACAGGCTGCTTTGTTCCGCGTGGCGTTGAGCTTCTTGAGTGTTGCTGGAGCTGCACTCATCCAGGCGACTGAAGAGTACTCCATCAAACTCCTGACTTGTGCTTTGTAGATGGTGTGCAGGATTTGGGGTTTCAGGAGTTGCCACAGAAATCCCAGACTCTGAAACCTGGAAATAAAAGAAATAAAATAAAAATCTGGAATTAAAAAAAAGTGACCATGAAACTGTTGGATTAGGAAAGTTATTTGGTCTTGCTCATCTGTGACGCCAATCCCACACCAACGAGGCTGACAATGAACTGGAATCTAAAGTGGCTGAGTTAGCTACTCAGCTGTATCACCACCTTCACCTAGCACCAAGAAATGGGCAGTAAATGCCAGCATTTCCAGTTGTAGTCAGGCTTCAAAAATGGATAATAATATTGAAAACAATAAGACAATAGATGCTATGCTCAGCCTCACCTTCCATTTCTTTTCCTATTTTTCTCTGGGTGCTCCAAGCCACTTGCGCTTGAAACACATTACAGTGGAGCTGTGCCCTCCTCCGCCAGATCCTTGCCAATTGGAAGATTCATGGAATTCCCAGGACAGGTCACTGTCTGTGTGGAGTTTGCACGTTCTCCTCGTGTCTGCATGGGTTTCCTCCAGGTACTCCGGTTTCCTCCCACAGTCCAAAGATGTGGGGGTTAGGTTGATTGGCAATGCTAAGAAATTGCCCCTTAGTATCCAGGGATGCGTAGGTAGAGGGATTAGTGGGTATAATGTGTAGGGATGTGGGGGTAGGGCCTGGGTGGGATTGTGTTTGGTGCAGACTCGATGGGCTGAAGGGCCTCTTTCTGCACTATATGATTCTAAAATGGCACTGCACCCGAAACAGACGTGACATTTTTTAGTGGACTTCATGCTCAAGCTTACCTGCATTTTCCCCTGTACCACTGTGTCCACCCGTCCAGGTTCGGCACGAAACAGACATGGTCTGCAAAGGCCCAATTTGGGTGCTCCAGTTCCAGAGGAGGTAATTTCAGTGGATCTCTGACTCAGACCAGTGGTGAGGTGGGTTGGGGAGGGGGAGATGGAAGGGAAGCAGGTCAGATGGCGCGTGGTGGTGGGGAGGAGGGAGGTGGGCCAATGGCTCTCCAGTTTGGTGGGGGGGGAGGGTCCGTTGCCACTCTGTGTGTGATCGGTAGGGAGGGGAGGGTCCTTTGCTATTCTGCATGTGATCAGTGGTGGAGGTGGGGCGGGGGAGGGGTAAGTGGGGGTCCACTGCCACTCTGCGTGCGACTGGTATTGGGGGGGGGGGGGGAAATGGGTAGGGGGCTGCAATCGGTCTGGGTAGTGAGGGTGTGGGGGGATAAGGGGGACAGTTATTTTGTGATGGTGGGGCAATGTTTGTAGAGGCCCGGGAATGATGTGGCAGGGCCGCCACATTTTCTTAACTGCGCATGCGCAGTTGAAGACTCAGTTTCGGGTATGTTAAGCCCCTCCTACAGGCTTCTGCAGCGCGATGCAGAATTGCTGCTTTTTTTTTCAGACAGTGTATGGGGGCGCTAGAGAACGGGTCTAAAAGTCGGATCTGAAACGCTCCAGATTCCGCACCAAGAATCAAAGGTTAAAATTGAGCCCTATGATTCTATAATTAGCACCTTTCGTTACCTCAGTTGTTAGAATATTTCCCCTTAGATTTTAGGAATTTCTGTTTCATGTTTCTCAAAATTATTTGATGTTAAGCTAGTCTATTGAGTAAAGTTTATAGTGGGTGACTTAACTTATTTTATTTGATTTTTTAAAAACTCATTGGCTATGTATTTCAGAATAAGAGAATTGAAAGAACACATTTATACCAGTTCTTGCTTTGTGTTTATTAATTTTAGAACACCTCCTTTCCCAAAAGAGAGAGATGTGGGCCTTTTTGCTTTAGTGGTGGCAGTATATAACTTTCCTATAAGTTTCCAGCGAGAAGAGAGATTGCAACTGTTGAAAAACTCTAGACAGTGTCTTTCTTTACCCTAAATTAGGTTCACTGAAACATTAAAATAGGAAATATCAGTAACTGATTCACTGACTTCAGCAATAGAGATACAGGGAATCCTACACTTCCAGGGTGGCAGAGAAGATGTAGGCCAGCCAGGTATGACCAAAGAAGCCTTTAAGCCTGGGGATGTTGAGGTCCTGTCACTAAGATGGACAGTATCTCATTCACATAATATAGGCCCACTTACTTCCTGACTGCTGGCTAAACAAACAGCCTGGCCAGTGCTGGGAGTGAACAGGATGCAATTTGAAATCCTTGGGGATAAGATGCCACATTTGGGTAGGCAAGACATCCACAGTCATGGGATGTTTGACAATCACCATGGCGGGGAGTCTGGTGATCAGGGTCAGGGGAACCAAAGGCTTGAAAGAGAGTTGAAAGAGGCATCCATCTGAACAGACCGCCATGCCCTTACCCCTACTCCACCCCCATCACTGCCAATTTGGATGAGGGGACCCATAATCTCTGCATGTCTGTTCTTGGGATGGACTGAGTAAGAGTGAGGGGCAGTGGATGGACGTCTCTTCATAAGTCTCTTCATCTTTTTTCCCTCCTAACTTTCAACGGATATTTCAATAAATACTTGAACAGGAAGAATTGCAGGGCTCTCCTAATCTCACAGAGGGCAGTCATTCAATTAATTCTATGTTTCAGGAGAAAGAACAGTGAGGTGGGGTAGTTTGGGTAGCTCTTTCAAATAACCAGCTGAATCATAATCAACAGAATTGCCTCTTTCAGCGCTGCAGTCATCTTGAGTTCTCCAATTTAAGATACCTCTTAAAGCCTATCCTTGATGAAGCTTTTGGTCACCTGTCTTTCTTTGGCTTGTAGTCAAGTTTTCTTTTTGATGACGCTCCTGTGAAGTGCCACTGGGGATATCTTACTGCATTGAAGGTGCTATACAAATGCTAACTTTTGTTGTTGAATAAAGGTATGCCAAGTGCCAGTGAAATGAGTAGTTGTTTGAAGGGGAACAGAAGCTGGCATGATGAAAGCAACGGTGTTGGGGAAGGGCGGGTAATGAAGGGAGGAATGGGAAGAAAGCCACATTTTCTTTGGAACATTCTGTCTGAAGCTCTTGGTGGCTCCTCTCTCTGATGTATTTTCCAACAGGTCCAACCAGAAAGAAGAAAGGGACGAAACAAACGAGCAGTAGAAAACAAAATGAAGAAAAGAAGCAATAAGGAGACTGACACAGGCAGCAACTGAAAAGAAGAATAAAGAGAAACAGTAACATGCAGAAAGCAGTAAGTGATGATAAGGGAGATATTCTCAGACTTACTGAGTGGGTTTTTCTGGACCCACTCACCCTAAGGCCGGAAAATCCTGCCTGAGGTCAATGGACCGTGTCCCACTCCAACGATTCACGTGGAAGGTGGAATGGGAACATTCCGCCAACTGCGTGTAATAGCACGGGAAATCCATTTGTCATACATAAAGATACAAAATAATGTTGAACAACATTTGGAAAGAAGATTCTGCATGTATGTGCAGGATAGCATGTAATGTATATACTTTTGTAAAGTGCCATCTTCAGAATGAAGCAGTTTGCACCCAGTATGTAATAATTCTTCTGTAGAAGAATTATTAGAACGTTAACTCTGTTTCTGTTGCCGAATTTTTCCAGAATTTTTTGTTTCTATTTCAGATTTCCAGCATCTGCAGTATTTGGCTTTAATTACAGTAATGATTCTTATTGGTTCCAGCCAATGTATATTCATATTAAAATGCATAAATTTACACCTGACCCATCTCTATAACCTTTGTGACTGGAATGTCTCAGGATTGGTTCATTTCATGGCTATAAAAATATAAATGTGACTTTCTTTGTAAAACAAAATACAAATAATGAACAGAATTTCTGCTGTAGCTTTTCTACAGAAGACAGCATGGTGCTTAGCACTGCTGCTTCACAGCGCAAGGGACCTGAGTTTGATTTCCGGCATGGGTAACTGTGCAGAGTTTGCATGTTCTCCCTATGTCTGCATTCTTCGGGTGCCCTGGTTTCCTCCCACAGTCCGAAAGATGTGATAATTAGGTGTATTGGTCATGCTTAATTCTCCCTCAGTGTACCTGAACAGGCACCAGAGTGTAGCGACCAGGCAATTTTCACAGTAACTTAATCACAATGTTAATGTAAGCCTACTTGTGACGCTAATCAAAATAAATTTATTCTTCCTTCCTTCCCTGGATGGGAAATTACTTCATCCCAAAATTGCACAAATTTTTAATCGTGAAATGTGCAACTATACCCACAGACTTTACGTATTTAACTTCAGGAACATGTAACCTGTGGTCTGCTTTCACAACATGACTGCTATTAGTACTGATAATATAATTGCTGATGACTTGTGTTTAAAAACATATTATCAATAATTTTCATATTTTACGGTTAGCTTTAGTCTTGGAACACAACTTGGAATTGCCTAACTATTCCATTAAGAATCAAAGATGCTGGAAGCCTCTATCAGACAGGTCTGTGGTGACCACATACTAACCCGAGGGAGGTGCCAAGGTGGCTCAACTGTGCCTTCAAAATTAAACGTTCAACTGCTTCTGAAATTTACTATTTCTGGCCTTGAAATGTTTTCTTTTCTCTGATGAGTTGCCTCGCCTACCCTATCACTGCGGGGATAAGTGCATACTGGATTGATGTTTCTGAAGCTTGTATATAACTGGCTATTTCCAAGAGCAATCACAAATTTAGCATTTCTGCTTCTTGGGGCTCCTCAGGAAGTGAAGTGTGTTCAGAGAGACTGGAATGACTTCAACTTCAAATTAAAGGGGAGGCTTGGCTCCAGGTTTCATATCTTTAATTGACTGAGGTCCAGGGCAGCAATCATGTAATTTGGTTTCTCGACAGGGTGCCAGCAAGAAGCTTACTTTGAGCCAAAAAGAATCCCACGGCTCCACTCTGCCCCCACCTGTGATTTTAGATATGCCCTCAATGAATGAGTGGTCTTTTAAAAAGAATTTAACACCTTGGCAAGGAGGGCAAAAAAAAATTAACTGAAAAAGAAACA
This sequence comes from Carcharhinus amblyrhynchos, assembly GCF_965287045.1. Taxonomy (NCBI): domain Eukaryota; kingdom Metazoa; phylum Chordata; class Chondrichthyes; order Carcharhiniformes; family Carcharhinidae; genus Carcharhinus; species Carcharhinus amblyrhynchos. Next base: position 31,173,960 of record NC_137332.1, on the reverse strand, counting down.
ATCCTTTAACAGCAGTTACGGAACAATTTATACTTCTGCTTTGCAAAAGAGAATGAGTAAATAAAAGGGTCTGCGTAAGAAAGTCAATCTATAATAAACCGAGCTGTTTATTCATATAATCAAAATAGCACATGGCTTATAGGACTGAAAAGGCTTGTTGCTGCTTGCTGTTGCTGTCTGAGTTACTACACAAGATATCCCAACCACAATGTGTGTGGTAACCTTTCTTATGCATCATATGTTTAAAAAGATTGTGATGTTTCATAGCTTTAGCAGCCACGACCAAAACTTATTTTTTTGCAAAGCACACTCTTAGAGCGATTTGGGCTGTGTATTCATTTTTCAATTTTACATTTAGTTCCAGAGAGCATTTAAAAGCATTTTTTGCGGAGGTTTATATTTATTACAGTAGGAATATTGTATTAATATTAATATTAGGGGGAATGGTGGTACAATGTTTAGCACTGCTGCCTCACAGTGCCGCCAAGGACCTGGGTTCAATTCCGGCCTTGAGTGACTGTGTGGAATCTACACATTCTCCCTGTATCTGCGTGGGTTTCCTCTGGGTCTCCAGATCTTCCCACATCCAAAGGTGTTCAAGTTAGGTCCATTGGCCACGCTAAATTCATTCATGGCACATGGGCTTCGCTGGCTGGCCAGAATTATTGCCCATCTCTAGTTGCTTGAGGGCAGTTGAGAATCAACCACATTGTTGTGGCTCTGGAGTCACATGTAGGCCAGACTGAGTAAGGAAGACAGATTTTCTTTCCTAAAGGACATTACTGAAACAGGTGGGTTTTTCTGACAATCAACATGGTTTCATGGTTATCAGTAGATTCTTAATTCCAGATATTTTTTATTGTTTTCAAATTCCACCATCTGCTGTGGTGGGATTCGAACCCCGGTCCCCAGAACATTAGAACATAAGAAGTAGGAGCAGGAGTAGGCCATCTATCCCTTCGAGCCTGCCCCGCCATTCAATAAGATCATGGCTGATCTGTCGTGGCTCAGTTCCACATTCCCGCCCTCTCCCCATAACCCTTAATCCCCTCGCTTATCAAAAACCCATCAACCCGCGTCTTAAAAATATTTAGCGAGGCAGCCTCCACCACCTCAACGGGCAGAGAATTCCAGAGATTCACCACTCTTTGAGTGAAGAAGTTCCTCCTCAACTCCGTTCTAAACCGCGCCACCCTTTATCTTGAGGCTGTGCCCCCTAGTCCTACTGTCCTTTCTGAGCAGGAAGAGCCTCTCCACCTCTATCCTATCCATCCCATTCATCATCTTATACGTCTCAATGAGATCTCCCCTCATTCTTCTAAACTCTAACGAGTACAAGCCTAGTTTATTCAGCCTCTCCTCATAGCTCAACCTCCTCAACTCCGGTATCAGCCTAGTAAACCTCCTCTGCACTCCCTCCAAAGCCAAAAATATCCTTGCGTAAGTACGGCGACCAAAACTGCACACAGTACTCCAGCTGTGGCCTCACCAATGCCCTATACAGCCGCAGCAAGACCTCCTTACTTTTATATTCAATCCCCCTCGCTATGAAGGCCAGCATCCCATTAGCCTTCCTGACCACCTGCTGCACCTGCAAGCTGGGTTTTTGCGACTCATGCAGCTAAGTTTGTGGATTAATAGTCTAGCAATAATATCATTAGGCCATCACCTCCCCATTGCCCTAAGTGTCAGGAGACTAGCAGGGTAAATATGTGAGGTTACAGGGACAGGGCCTGGGTGGGATTGTTGTTGGTGCAGACTTGATGGGCCAAATGACTCCTGCACTGTAGGGATTCTATGATTCTATTAGTATTTTGCTCCCGTGTCAATATCTAGCACACCCTGTTGAAGTACTGCATGTTTAAGCATAGAAGATAAACAGTACAGCATAGAAATAGAGCCTTTAGTTCATGATGTTGTGTTGAACATAATGCCAAATTAAATGAATCTCTTCTGCCTGCCCTTGGTCCATATCCCTCTATTCCTTGCATATTCATATGCTTATCTAAAAGCCCAGTAATCGCCCCTATCATATCTCTGCCTGCAGGCAGACTGAACTCTCTTTGCTGTGCCCTCAAAGTCTGCCTCATCCCTAACCTCATCAAGTAACTGTAGCAAGGTGACATTTCTCCATTTCCCACCCGGGCTGTGGGCTTTTGATGAGATTGTCAGGTTAGCAATGGTGTTATGCTGTGGGGGTCTTTCCATTTGCAATGAGACATCGACAACAACTAAAACCTTGTGACTGCACCGTATCTGGATATATCAGCATGTAGATGCAATTTATGAAAGAATGTCATGTCGCCGGAACAAGAATAGAATGTGCTGGAAGCACGGAGCTGTCAAAAAGCAAGGTAGGTTAATGTCTGGAGTGTAAGCTTCTGTCAGTGCTGAAACTGTAAAATGTTCTAATAATGAGTGTCAATGGGTGCTTCAATCACAGAGGCAAAGATTGAATGATCTTCAAACTGCTTAACAGAGAAGTAGGTAACTATTATAAAAACTAAATTATATAAGATAGTCTCACTGAGTCAATTAAAATTAATGAAAAGATCAAGAGAATAGATAAGATGGTAAAAAAAATCCTCAAGAGTGGATAAAGGAAATGAGGAAAATTAATGACTTTAGATGAAGAAGGTTTGAAATGATAAAATAAGAAGTGGTAGTGTAATAACTCCACAGAGGCGCAAGTCCTGTCACCGAGTTACTTTATTTACATCTGTACACAGCCAGCTCTCCAGTTGCTCCCTGCTGAATGCAGGCTGGGAGACTGACACACCTCCTTTAAATAGGGGGCATGAGGCTCCCTGATTAAACCATCAATTCAGGCTCATCAGGTATCACTTCTGTAAAGATTTGGCTCAAGGGATGACTTTCAATAGATTGCGGTGAGATAACTGCTCTGCTACGTATGAAACCTTGAGCCAGAATCAGGTCATCTACATTTTTTTTATTGAATTCAAATTTCACCATCTGCCAGGGTAGGATTCAAACTCAGTCCCCAGAACATTACCCTGGGACTCTGGATTACTAGTCCAATGACAATACCACTACACTACCGTAGTTGCCATAGGGCTCATCAGGTAGTTCATACTCTAGCAAGCCAACTTCATTCACCTGGCTGAAATCATCACAGGTGGTGGAATTTGAATTCAATTTAAAAAAATCTGGAATTAAGAATTTATTGATGACCATCAAATGATTGTCGATTATCGGAAAAACCCATCTGGTTCAATAATATTCTTTAGGGAAGGAAATCTGCCTTCCTTACCTGGTCTGGCCTACGCATGACTCCAGAGCCGCAACAATCTGGTTGACTCTCGACTGCCCTCGGGCAACTAGGGATGAGGAAAATGCTGGCCACCTGGCAATGCCCATGTCCCACAAATGAATAAAAGATAATGTGGGACCTTGTCAAAGGCCTTACTGACTTCCATGTAAACTACATCAACTCACCTACGCTCCTAATTACCTTCTCAGAAAATTCAATCAAATTTGTTGGGCTTGATCCATCTTGAACAAGCCACATTGACTATCTTGATTAATCTTTGCCTTGCCAAGTGGTGATTAATTGTGCTGCTCAGAATTTTTCCCAAAAAGTCCCTACCACTGAAGTTAGACTCACTGGCTTGTAATTACATGGTTTTTCTCTTCTACCTTTTTGAACAATGGTACCATATTAGCTCTCCTCCAGTCCTTTGGCACCTCTCTTGTGGCCAGAGGAGATTTGAAAGTTAGTGTCAGAACCCCTATAGTCTTCTCCCTTGCTTCCTACAACAGTGTGGGATACATCTCATCTGGGCCTGGGGATTTATTCACTTTTAAGCCTGCTACAACCACAGAACCTCCTCCCTCCAAATGCCAATCTGTTCAATTGTATCACAGTTCCACTCATTGCTTTCTGTATCTACATTGCCCTTCTCCACAGTGGCACAGATGCAAAATCCTCATTTAATACCTCACTTACAGCTTTCAGCTTCACACACAGATTGCGAGTTTAGTCCCTAATCGTCCCTACTCTTTCCCTGGTTGCCTTCTTGACCTTATAAAAAAAATTAGGAATTTTCCTTTTTTTTTGCTTGCCAGTGTTTTTTCTTACCCTCTCTTCACTTTCCTAATTTCTTTATGTACCTCAATGCACTTTCTATATTCCTCTAAAGGCACCCATTGTTTTTAGACCCCTGTACCTGCTTAAGCCTCCCTTTTTTTTTCTCATCTAGTTCTGTATATCCCTTAACATCCAGAGGCCTCTGGACTTTTTGGTCCCACGAGACCTTTACAGGAATGTGTTGACCCTGCACTCTATTTCTTTACTGAATGACTGACATTGACATTGCTCAGATGTGGATTTTCTCACAAGTAGCTGCCCCCAATCCACTTTGGTCAGATCCCATTTTATGATAAAAATCAGCCTTTCCCAAATCCAGAATGTCTGGTCTTATCTATCTTAAATCATCATTATCACTTAAATCAACACTATCACTGAAATGCTCTCCTAACTGACACCTCTATCACCCAAATGGCTTCATTCTCGACAATCAGGCCCTGTAGCATCCCTTCCCTCGTAGAACTTTCTACGTACTTCATCTAAAAGCTCTCCTGGATGCACTTTAAGAATTCTGTGCCCTCCAAGCCTATCATATTTTGCCTATCCCAATTAATATTGGGGGAGGTCAAAATCCCCTACTCTTATTACCCTATTAATTTTATGCAGAAAAATCATTTTAAAGACTTATGGAATAAGCCTTTATAAAGGAGGACTGGAATATTAGAGAGTGAAAGTTATCTCTAGTAATTCAAAGTCCTGGAACATGCAAGCAAATCGGAATACAACACCTTTGGAAGTTGGACTTTGGAAGGGTCAAACTATGTTTTAAATTTAAGTTTATTTATTATTGTCACAAGTGGGCTTACATTAATACTGCAATTAAGTCACTCTGAGAATCCCCTGGTCGCCACACTCCAGTGCCTGTTTGGGTACACTGAGGGAGAATTTAGCATGGCCAATGTATATAGCCAACATATCTTTTAGAGCATGGGAGGAAACCAGAGCACCCGGAGGAAATCCAAGCAGACATGGGGAGAATGTGCAAGAACTGCATACTCAGTGACCCAAACTGGGAATCAAACTCAGGTCCCTGGTGCCATGAGGCAGTAGTGCTAACCATTGTGCCATCATGCTGCCCCTCTGGAAAGATTGAACAATCTAGGGTGGTATTCCTGGAATTTAAAAGGTTAAAGGATGATTTAGTTGAAATTTTCAAGATATGCAAACAGAACAGATAGTTTCTCCCAATCCATCCTATTTCCACCAGCTAGAGAGTCAAGGGGGCATAGCTTAAAAATTAGAGCCAGACTTCAGGAGTGAAATTATGAAATACTTTTCACACAAAAAGTGGCAGAAGTTTGGAACTCTCCTCTGCAAACAGCTACTGATGTTAGATCAATTGCTAATTTAAAAACTGAGATTATTAGGTTGTTAAAGTTGTTAAGAGATATGGGGCAATGAATGGAGTTAAGTTGCAGATCAGTAATAATCTCGTTGAATAGTAGAATGGGTTCAAAGGGCCAAATAGCCTGCTCCTAATTCCACTCCAAAATGGGTAGCCCTACCTTTGAAACATTTTGTAGTTATACATTTTAGTGCAGTGTGATGTTTCATTAGAGCACAGTTGATTCAAGCTTAACAGAAATTGAAGCTGATGTTCAGTAGGATTAAGGTTGAATAAATGTGTGGGGGCTACTGGAGGTGAACTGTACTCAACAAAGATCAAGCTTCTTCGAGAATAATGAAGAGAAAGTGAACTAAACTGACAGAGAGAAATGGTGAGAAAAATAACATTTTCCTGGAAGTGCAACAATGGTTCTTGAACTTGTAAAGCATTTGAATGAAATGGCACATTTAAACGGATCAGAGATCAACACTGTCACAATGATTAAAATAAAGTTTAGGATTGAGGGAACTGATGGCTGAGTAGTATTATCACAAAACTATTAATCCAGAAACTCAGCAAATGTTCTGGGAACCTGAGTTCAAATCCCACCATGGCAGATGGTGGAATTGGAATTAAAGAAAAAATATCTGGAATTAAGAGTTTACTGATGACCATGCTGAAAATCAAGAAAATCCCTTCTGGTTCAGTAATGGCCTTTAGGTATGGCCTATGGCTCCAGAGCCATGTGGTTGACTCTCAACTGCTCTTCAAAGGCAACTAGGGATGGGCAATAAATGCTGGCCAATCAACAATGCCACAAATTAATTAAAAAAAAAAACTACCAAGCTACTTCTGCCAATGAAATGAATTCAGTAAGTGTGATTAGAGAAGTTTTATGAGTTTTCTTTTGCAAATTGATAGTAAGAATCTTGAGGGAAAGGATTGAAAAAGAAACTTGAAGCTTCTCTGCCACAAGGCGGCAGCATTGTACAGTGCATGATTCATTTCCATGAACAAAAACAGGGAATTCAATAGCCTTCCCTTTCTGTTGATGGCATCAAAGTTTGAACTGTATTTTCTATGAAGAATAAGTAGGATAAAATTGACATTTGAAATGGAGAGATGTGACTAAAAGTGAAATTACTTCCTGGATGAAGGCTATCATTTGGAAAAGATATTGAGAAGTTAAACGAGTAAATTAAGTCTGTAGCAGTTTTAGTGTATCTCTGAACAGTTTTTATGACTTTATGAGATGGGTGTCAGTAAGTATATTTTCCAAACATGAACTTATGGAGGAATCAAATCTCCAAAAAGATGGGAATGTAACTATGGAAAGTGCTGAAAAAATGTTTGTAAATTTGGATCTAAAAGAAGGATTTTAAATTAATTTTGATTTGATTTATTATTGTCACATATATTAACATTCAGTGAAAAGTATTGTTTCTTGCATGCTATACAGACAAAACATACTGTTCATAGAGAAGGAAACGAGATAGTGCAGAATGTAGTGTTACAGTCATAGCTGGGGTGTAGAGAAAGATCAATTTAATGCGAGGTAAGTCCATTCAAAAGTCTGACAGCAGTAGGGAAGACACTGTTCTTGAGTTGGTTGGTCATGTCAGGCTTTGAAGAATTAACAATATACTTAAATCAGGAGCTGAGGCTAAAGCAAACTATTTAATGGACTGAGGTTGCAAGAGCCAAAATGTATCTCCAGTTGTTTCTGGCATATTATATAACAGAGCTGGAGGGTTTCATTAAAGCTGTTTGCCATGCTCCTTTGTTCTTATTTTGTTACATGGATTTATAATTGCTCTCATCGTCTGATGTTTGAAAATTTGGTTTTGCAAAATCAGCCCTTTGAGGGGCCTAATGTCAACACTGCCAAGAGGGGCTGAATGGCCTTCCCACACTTACTAAGTTATTCATCATTCGAGCCAGGATATGACATTTACAGAAAAATGCACATGCATAGCCTCAAGAACACCTTACAGCAGCATGAGGTTTATTTAAGTAAGCTTACATTAACACTGCAATGAAGTTACTGTAATTATTCTGAGAAAACAGACTTCAAAAGAATTTTAAGAAAATATTTAAAATGAACCTCACTCTTTCTTTCATTTAATCTCAAATTAAAAACAGCAAGGACTTTGAGAGGTTAGAAAAGGGATCTCTGTAACCTCCCCACAGCTATTACAACTACCCACATCCCACTTTCCCAAGACCTCATCTGAGTTCTCTGTTCTGTTCCAATTCTGGCCTCTTGTTAAAGTCTTAAAGTTAAAGTTTATTTATTATTGTCACAAGTAGACTTCTGTTAACACTGAAATGAAGTTACTGTGAAAATCTCCTAGACGCCACACTCCGGTGCCTGTACAGGTACACTGAGGGAGAATTTAGCACAACCAACACACCTAATCAGCTTGTCTTTCAGACTGTGAGACAAAATCAGAGCTCCCAGAGGAAGCCCATGCAGACATGGAGAGAAAATGCAGACTCCGTACAGATGGTGACTCAAGCCAGGAATTGAATCCAGGTCCCTGGCACTGTGAGGCAACAGTACTAACCACTGTGCCACCATGCTGCTCTGAGAAGACTACTGAGAAGCACAAACATAACAATCACAGTATGTGATTATGAAGTAACAATGGCTAGAAATGAGCTAAGGGATCTAACACAATTATGGGAGGATTCAGAAAGTCACTGCACTGATATTTGTTATGTCTTCACACCTACATGTGTGGGTCCAGTGTTAAGAATTGGACCAGAATTTGTTCATTGACGATAGCAATATTCAGTTCTGTTTGCAATTCCTCAGATGATGAAGCAATCCTTGCCTGCTGGCAAGAAGAGCTGGATAGAAGTTGGGCTGAAAGGTGGCAAGTAGCATTTGGCCCTCTTATGTGTCAGGCAATGGATATCGCCAATAAGAGAGAGGGTCTAAATACGCTCCTCTGGCATTAAATGCTATTCCTATTGCTGAGTTTTCCATCTGTCTGGATGTTGTGAGAGGCTAGATATACTGTGGCAAGTGGCTCATTTTTCAACTGCCCGAAAAATCTAATAATAAAAGTAAAAAACTAAATAATAAATAAAGTGTCTCCACACACAAGGCATAAAGACAGAGTGTGACGGATTACTCTCTCCTTGACAGCATTCAAGAAACTTGGCATCATTGCAACATAATGCAAAGCAGTGTGCTTGATCAGTGCTCCATCTGCCAGGTTAAGCACCTACCTCTTCCACCACTAGCGCACCGTGGCTGCAGCATGTACTGTCTGCAGAATGCACTGCAGTAACTTGTAAAGACTTCTTCCACAGCATTCCTCAAATCTGTGGTCTCCACCATCTCGAAATATAATGGCAGCAGGTGCATGGTAATATCATCATTTCCAAGTCATATACAATGAAATATCCATTATGAGGGAAGAAGTGTTAGGGTATTTAGGCAGCATAAAAACTGAAAAAGCTCCGGGGCCTGATGGCATTTATCCCAGGCTGCTTAGGGAGGCGAGAGATGAAATTGCTGGGCCTCTGACGCAAATCTTTGTCTCTTCTTTGGACACAGGTGAAGTCCCAGAGGACTGGAGGTTAGCGAATGTGGTGCCGCTGTTTAAAATGGGTAGTAGGGATAACTCTGGTAATTATAGGCCGGTGAGTTTGACGTCAGTGGTAGGAAAGTTGTTGGAAAAAATTCTTAGGGATAGGATGTATACGCATTTGGAACGTTGTGATCTGATTAGGGATACGTGGCATGGCTTTGTTAAGGGGAGGTCTTGCCTTACGAATCTAGTAGAATTTTTTGAGGAGGTGACAAAATCAGTTGACGAAGGACGAGCCATTGATGTCGTCTACATGGATTTCAGTAAGGCATTTGACAAAGTCCCTCATAGTAGGTTGGTAGAAAAGGTTAAGGCTCATGAGATACAGGGACAGGTATCTAGATGGATTGAAAACTGGCTAGGTAACAGGAGATAGAGAGTAGTAGTGGAGGGGTCCTTTTCTAGCTGGAGGTCTGTCACCAGTGGTGTGCCTCAGGGCTCAGTACTGGGACCTCTTCTATTCGTAACATATATAAATGACTTGGAAGAGGGCGTACGTGGTGTGATCAGCAAGTTTGCAGATGACACAAAGATGGCAGGATTGGCGGACAGTGAGGAGGAGTGTCAGGCAACACAGCAGTATATTATTAGGCTGGTATATTGGGCAGATAAATGGCAGATGGAATTTAATCCTGATGAATGCGAGGTGATGCATTTTAGAAGGAATAATGTAGAGGGGAGTTACATGATAAAGGGTAGACCTATTAAAAGTATAGAAATGCAGAGGGACCTGGGAGTGCAAGTGCACAAGTCTTTGAAGATGGCAACACAGGTGGAGAAGGTTGCAAAGAAAGCTTATGGTATGCTAGCCTTTATAGGAAGAGGTATAGAGTACGAGAGCTGGCGTCTAATGCTGCAGTTGTACAGAACGTTGGTTAGACCGCATTTGGAATACTGCATCCAGTTCTGGTCATCTTACTACCGGAAGGACGTGGAGACCCTGGAGAGAGTGCAGAGGAGGTTTACCAGGATGCTGCCTGGTATGGAAGGACTGGGTTATGAGGAAAGATTGGGTAAATTGGGGCTGTTTTCCTTAGAAAGACAGAGATTGAGGGGGGGATCTAATAGAGGTGTGTAAGATAATGAAGGGTATAGATAGAGTAAACAGTGGCAGGCTTTTTCCTAGATTGGAGACAAATATCATGAGGGGCCACGGGCTTAAGGTGAGGGGGGAGAGGTATAATTTGGATGCTAGAGGGAGGTTTTTCACACAGAGGGTCGTGGGGGGTATGGAATGCACTGCCAAGTAAGGTGGTGGAGGCAGACACGCTGGACTTGTTTAAGGGTTACTTAGATAGACACACGAGCAAAATGAGGTTGGAGGGTTATAGGAGACTGTTTTCAAATAAGGATCAGAGCCTTGGGACGTTCCTGGAAATCAACTGTTACATGTGTTGATGTTTTTCTCTTTTACTCCACAGGTGCGGCGGTCCACCTTGTTGTCTAACGAGGGACATACACACGGTGGGTCGTGCATGGGCTGCTCTTGGATGTTTCGAGAGTAGCCTAGCACTTCGCATCATTTGTGTACGCTTAAAACTGGACCAGCAGATGGGCACCACGACAGCTCAGTGACTATCACTGTTTGCTGTGCAGATACATGGATTTGGGCCAGTGTCTGTGGGAGTTTGCGCATTCTCCCTGTGGTTGCGTGGGTTTCCTCCGGGTGCTCCGGTTTCCTCTCACACCCTAAAGATGTGCTCTTAGGCTGATTAGTGTAACAAATTGTCCCTAAATTATTCTCCCCTTAATCTGGTTTCCAATGGGGGTACCATAAGCATAGACATGGGTCAAGGGTGGAGGAGGAAAAGCACATTGTTAAGATGGTGGCGCGGGCTCGTTGGGCCGAAGGGCCTGTTTCCCATGCTGTTTTGTTCTTTGTAATCCTCCCTTGGACATACCTAATTGTTCCTTCACCATTGCTAGATTAAAGTCCTGGAATTCTCTAACATCATTGTGTGTTTAGTTTCACCAGATAGACTGTGCAGATTCAGGAAAATGGGTCACAACCCATCTTTTTGAGAATAGTGCGTATTGGGCACTGAAGCTAATGAAACCTGCATTCCAATAATGAATAATGTTCTGTGCATATATAGGTTTCTTTTAAGTTTAATGGACGTTTTAAGAGACTGATGTAGAAAAGTGAAGTATAGCAAAAACAGGAAGAGCAACTGAACAGAAGGATTAGTGAATTATACTTTGTTTGGACAGACAGCAGCATAAAATAATGAATAAAAGAAGCACATAAAGACATTGCAACCTCTTCTTGGTGCTTACTTGTTTTTTTCCCATGTACTATGCATCATTCTCAGCCAATCATTACATGAAAACTTCCTCCTTTTCCTGCACCTGTTTTGTTCTGTAACCAATCATTAAAGATGAGACATATTAGAGTCAAATCTTCCTCAAACATTTCCGCATTCCATACAAAGCACAGGTTGACTCATCAGAATCATCTTGTGGTGATTTGTAGCACGAGATCCCATTCTTCATCACGTTAAGCACAATTTCCTTGTCCATTCAAAATCTAAAGTTATAGGATGACGGGAAGGGGATAAATTGGAAACTCTAGCAAGGAGCCAGTACATGATGGGCTGAATGGCCTCCTTCTGGACTTCTCTTATTCTCATATTCAATATGCAGAGGAATGTACAGGGAAGTGTATTATCCAAGAAACGTATCGGTCAGTTAAGAACTTATACTGAGATCGTAGAGCAAACATCACATTCACAAAAGTTTGCTTTAACCTGTCAGATGGTCAACTCTGAAAAGAATCCAGATTCAGAGCCAGGCTATTCTTGGACATACCAATCCTTTGACTTTCAAGATGCCTATTAGTAATATGCAAAAGCCAATTCATATCATACAGTCCTAAATCAAACACTGCCCTCACAGTGATATATGAACTACATCTTTTTTATAGGCTTGTTTTATTAGGTAAGTTGTGAAATGACCTTCTTTGAAATAGTTTTAAAAAACCTGTTTTAAAATTGCTTTAAAATTGGCCTTTTTTTTGCTTCTTTTATTCATTGTTTTTTATAGATATTTTTTGCTTTAAGCTGAAACTCTACCAGATAACATAGGTTGCAATACAGACTATGCTGAATGATGCTCGGTTTGAAGACAGATAGCTTTACTTGATTTATATTCAGCACATAAAACATTTGCCTTATCCTGTTCCAATATAAGTTTCTTTTGTCAGTTGTACCTGGATTGTGTTTCAAAGTTGACAAAAACAAATTGATATACTGTATCTCTAAGCAAATCAGGCGCAGTAAAAAAAAACAGCTTCCAGATATTTTCTTTTTTTAATTATTGGAAACTCAATTTTTTTTCCTTGCGCCTGTGGATGGTTTAACAAATAGGCCAAAAATTAAGATTAATCTGTCAAGATTTCTGTCTATGTGCAATTTTCCCTCTGGCTAATGGGAAGAAGTTACAACAGCTGGAATCATGCCAGTTCATGTCTGTGCAGGCCCATTGCATTATGTTTTTGCCCCTCTTTATGTATTTTTCCAGCTCTTCTTCCTGGTTCTGTTGGACCAAGACGGCTTGTTTCCTTTGATTTACCTGTTATCACTTTGTTGCGTTCATGTTCCTTATGTACTGTTTTCTGTGGTCAAGGGTCTGACCTTATCTGGAATCACACAACCCCATTTACCTGTATGCAGCATGGGCAGCACTGGTGGCACAGTGGTTAGCACTGTTGCCTCACAGTGCCAGGGACTGGGGTTTGATTCTGGCCTTGAGTGACTTTCTATGTGGAATTTGCAGGTTCTCTCCATGTTTGTGTGGGTTTCCTCTGGGTGGTCTGGTTTCCTCCCATAGTTCAAAGATTGTGTGGGTTAAGTTGATTAGCCATGCTAAATTGTTACTTAATGGGAGGGATAATTATTTGGGGTTATGGGGATAGGGCCTGGGTGGGATTGCTGTTGGCGCAGGCTCAATAGGAGGAATGGCCTTCTTCTGCACTGTAGGTCTTCTGTAAATTCTACCTGTTGCACTCATATGGGCACATTCATTTTCTTCCCCCAGTTGGGCAACAATTTATTCTCCCTCAATTTCTCCTCAAATGTTGGAAGGGAACTGCTTTTTGTATTCTACAGAATACAAATGTGGATCAGTGAAGTGAACACAATGATAGACAAATTCTCAGCAGGAAACAACCAAAGCTCCTGCCATCGTTAACATCAATGGATTCTTCTTGATTTGCGATTAGTATTTATGCAAAGTTTATCAAAGCAAGGATTGCAAGCTGAGAACCGGTCACCAAATAAATTGATCTCTGTGCGAGTGTCGCCGTTAGAATTGCGTTAGCAAGGTCTCACAAAGGCCGGAGAATGGGATGCCAGTAGAGCATGAGAGACTAGACGTTTCTTATCAGGATACAGGAAATGGTAACATTACCTCCGCGAAAACTTCCCAGCTCACTGCGCTTGCACAATCACATTGCTAAGCCAAACATTTCACTTTCGCTACTGTTATTTTGATTTACAACCCTTCTCTTTATTTTGAAAAAAAGCATCAATATTTTGCCTTATCACATCTCCCTAACATCTCAAAGAGCTTTGAATGCAATGAATTTTGAACTGCAATCATTGTGAACTTGTTTCACAATAGAGCCATAGAGATTCTCTTTAATCTCTTATCTACCCTGCCTTCCTTATTTACATTTTGGACTCCATCGACATAAATAGACTTCTAGAAATTGGACATATGCGGGTACTGTGTACAACAAAAAGAATATTGACACCGTTTTGAGTTATTGACACAAGTATGAGCATGAGATGTGATTGAGTTCTGAAGTTAGCTGTCACTGAGATTTCATTTTCTCATTTTTTTAAAGCTGTGCTACATCAGTGTGTTGGATCAAATGGCACTGGAAGATAAAGCAAGACATGTATTGATTGAATATCTCAAGCTACTTTACAGCCAATGAAATACTTTTTGAAGTGCAATGTAGGAAACATGGCAAGGAATTTGCATAGTAAGAAGTCTCACAACACTAGGTTAAAGTCCATAGGTTTATTTAGTAGCAAATGCCACCAGCTTTTGGAGCGCTGCTACTTTGTGAGTTGGTGACAGTAAAAGGAAGGCTTGTATCTGGCTAGATTTAAATGCATCTGGAAACAGAGGATGTTTCTTCTCCCTTCAAGGCAGATTAACACAAATGAAATTATCTGTAAATGTGACCTGGAAAATGATCTTGTTCAGAGGATACCTGATGGCTTTTTCTACAGAAACAGGGCTGTTTAAATTCATTCTTGGGTTATAATTATCACTGGCAGGCCAGCATTTATTGCCCATGTGAAAATGATGGTGAGCCCCATGTGGCGTAGGTACATCCACAGTGCTGTCTGGAGGGGAGTTCCAGGATTTTGACCCAGCAATAGTGAAGGAATGGCAATATAGTTCCAAGTCACTATAGTTCCAAGAGTCTTAGTAATCTCCCTGATTCAATGTTGGACTACAACTTGAGAGATGTCACCAGTGTCATATGCTACAGCCGAAAGGAGATTGCTGCATAAAAGATAAGGGCTACAGTGAACTTGACAGCCATAGGCAGTGCACAGCAGATGCTGTTTCAAGGCTTGAGTTGTGACTGCATAGATCTATGACAGCCTCCTTTGGTGAACTGAAGGTTTCTGAGATATTCCTCCTCAATGAAGTTCATGTATAAGAAATACTCCTTGAAGACTTGTTGTGGGTATCGCCTCCTCATACAGTCATAGAGGTTTACAGCATGGAAACAAACCCTTCAGCCCAACTTGTCCATGCTGCCCTTTTTTTTAAGCCTGTAAGCCAGTCCCAGTTGTCCACATTTGGCCCATGTCCCTCTATATCCATCTTACCGATGTAACCGTCTAAACGCTTTTTAAAAGACAAAATTGTACCTGCCTCTACTACTACCTCTGGCAGCTTGTTCCAGACATTCACCATCCTCTGTGTGAAAAAATTGCCCCTCTGGACCCTTTTGTATCTCTCCCACCTCACCTTAAACCGATGCCCTCTAGTTTTAGACTCTCCTACCTTTGAGAAAAGATATTGACTATCTAGCTGATCTATGCCCCTCATTATTTTATAGCTCTCTATAAGATCACCCTTCAGCTTCCTACACTCCAGAGAAAAAAGTCCCAGTCTATTCAGCCTCTCCTTATAACTCAAACCATCAAGTCCTGGTAGCATCCTAGTAAATCTCTTCTGCACTCTTTCTAGTTTAATAATATCCTTTCTATTATAGGGTGACTGGAACTGTATATAGTACTCCAAGTGTGGCCTTACCAATGTCTTGTATAATTTCAACAAGACACCCCAATCCCTGTATTCAATGTTCTGACCAATGAAACCAAGCATGCTGAATGCCTTCTTCACCACTCTGTCTCCTTGTGTCTCCACTTTCAAGGAGCTATGAACCTGTACCCCTAGATCTCTTTGTTCTGAAACTCTCCTCAATGTCCGACCATTAACTGAGTAAGTCTTGCCCTGGTTCAATCTACCAAAATGCATCAACTCGCAGTTATCTAAATTAAACTCCATCTGCCATTCGTCAGCCCACTACCCAATTGATCAATTGCAATCCAGATAACCTTCTTCACTGTCCACTATGGCACCAATCTTAGTGTCATCTACAAACTTACTAGTGGACCCAGGACCAATCCCTGAGGCACATCACTGGTCTCCAGATCCCCAGTTTGAAAAACAACAAACAATCTTCTAGCTCCTGTTATTAAGCCAATTTTATATCCATTTAGCTACCTTACCCTGGATCCCGTGAAATTTAACCTTATGCAACAACCTACCATGCAGTACCTTGTCAAAGGCTTCGCTAAAGTCCATGTAGACAACATCAACTGCACTGCTCTCAGCTACCTTCTTGGTTACCCTCTCACGAAACTCAATCAAATTTGTGAGACTTAACTTTCCACTCCAAAAGCCCTGCTGACTCTCCCTAATCAGTCCTTGTATTTCTAAATGCCTGTAGACCCTGTCTTTCAAAATACCTTGCAACAACTTACCCACACAGATGTGAGGCTCACCGGGCTGTAGCTCTAAGGCTTTTCTCTGCAACCTTTTTAAACAAAGGCACAACATTTGCCACCCTCTAATCCTCAGGCACCTCACCTGTGACTATCGATGATACAAATAACCCTGCTAGGAGGGCCGTAATTTCCCCCCCCTAGCTTCACACAATACTCTGGGATACACTTCATCAGGTCACAGGGATTTATCTACCTTGATGTGCTTTAAGACTTCAGCATCTTCTTTTCTGTAATATGTACACACCTCAAGACAACATAATTAATTACCCTAAGTTCCCTAACATCCATGCTTTTCTCAACAGTAAATACTGATGAGAAATATTCATTTAGGATCTCACCTATCTCTTGTGGATCCGCACATAGATGACCTTGTTGATCCTTAAGAGGCCCTACTCTCTCCCTCATTACTCTTTTGGTATTTGTAAAAGCTCTTTGGATTCTCAAAGAACAAACAAAGAACAACCCAGCACAGGAAACAGGCCCTTCGGCCCAACGAGCCCGCGCCGCCACATCCTTCTACACCTACCCTGCCCTGTGTGTATGTGAGTGGAACCCCTAATTTAGCCAGATTCAGGGGAGAATAGTGTCAATTTGGTATACCAATCAGCCTAAGAGCACATCTTTGGGGTGTGGGAGGAAACCGGAGCGCCCGGAGGAAACCCACGCAACCACAGGGAGAATGCACAAACTCCCGCAGACACAGGCCCAAATCCATGTATCTGCACAGCCAGCAGTGCTAGTCACTGAGCTGTTGCGGCGCCCATCTACCGGTCCAGGATCAAGCACACACACCGACACGAAGTACTAGGCCACTCCCGGAACCTCCAAGAGCAGCCCACGCACGACCCACCGTGTGCATGCCCCTCGTTTGACAACAAGGTGGACCAACACCTGCGGAATAAAAAGACAAAAACGTTAACATGTAATTCTACATTTCCGGTGTCGTCCCGAGGCTTTGACCCTATTTAATACCCCCTACTATAACCCTCCATCCTTGTTTCGCTCATGTGTCTGTCTAAGTAAACCTTAAACAAGTTCAACGTGCCTGCCTCCACCACCCTACTCGGTAGCGTGTTCCATACCCCCACGACCCTCTGCGTGAAGAACCTTCCTCTCATATCCAAATTATACTTCTCCCCCCTCACCCTTAGATTGTGACCTCTCGTAATTGTCCCCAATCTAGGGAACAGCCTACCACTATTGACTCTATCTATTCCCTTCAGTATTTTATATACCTCTATCATGTCCCCCCTTAATCTCTGTCTTTCCAAGGAGAAGAGTCCCAGTTTCTCCAACCTTTCCTCGTAACTCAGTCCTTCCATGCCAGGCAACGTCCTGGTAAACCTCCTCTGCACTCTCTCCAGAGCCTCCACATCCTTCCGGTAGTAAGGTGACCAGAACTGGACGCAGGACTCTCATAAGAACATAAGAACATAAGAACATAAGAAATAGGAGCAGGAGTAGGCCATCTGGCCCTTCGAGCCTGCCCCGCCATTCAATAAGATCATGGCTGATCTGTCGTGGCTCAGTTCCACTTTCCCGCCCTCTCCCCATAACCCTTAATCCCCTCTCTTATCAAAAACCCATCAACCCGCTTCTTAAAAATATTTAGCGAGGCAGCCTCCACCACTTCAACGGGCAGAGAATTCCAGAGATTCACCACCCTTTGAGTGAAGAAGTTCCTCCTCAACTCCGTTCTGAACTGCCCCCCCTTTATCTTGAGGCTGTGCCCCCTAGTCCTACTGTCTTTTTTGAGCGGGAAGAGTCTTTCCACCTCTATCCTATCCATCCCATTCATCATCTTATACGTCTCAATGAGATCTCCCCTCATTCTTCTAAACTCTAACGAGTACAAGCCTAGTTTATTCAGCCTCTCCTCATAGCTCAACCCCCTCAACTCCGGTATCAGCCTAGTAAACCTCCTCTGCACTCCCTCCAAGGCCAAAATATCCTTGCGCAGGTGCGGCGCCCAAAACTGCACACAGTACTCCAGCTGCGGCCTCACCAATGCCCTATACAGCTGCAGCAAGACCTCCTTTGCTTTATTTGCCAAAACAATCTTGTGTTCCCTTTTTGCTCTCCTGATTTCTCTCTTAACTCTACTTCTACACCCCCTATACTCTTCAAGGGATTCATTTGATCCCAGATGTCTATGCATGTCATGTGCCTCCTTCTTCTTCTTGACCAGGGTTTCAATATTCTGAGTCTTCCAGGATTCCCTACTACTACCAGCCTTGGCCTTCACTCTGAAAGGAATGTGCTTACCCTGAAGCCTGGTTAACATATTTTTGAAAGCCTCCCACTTGCCAGGCACCCCTTTGCCTCCCAACACACTACCCCAATTAACTTTTGAAAGTTCCTGCCTAATACCATCAAATTGGCCTTGCCCAAATTTAGAATTTTAACTTTTGGGCCAGGTTTATCATTCTCCATAGCTATCTAAAATAAGATAGAACTGCCTCCTGTGCAGTTCTTCCTTTGTTCCTCTTACGGGGGCAGCTCCTGTCATCCATGCTCCCCTTGTCCTTCTGCAATCCCCACCCAGGAGACCACCCATGATGGAAATCAAATCTGTTCGGAAGGGATGGTCCAGCACCAGCAGGAACCTGTTACCTGTAACAAAAGTTAGTTCTGAAAATCAGAAACCAGGTTTAAAAACAGTTGTTGGCACTCAGCCTCAGTTGACAAACCAGCAACTAGTTGGTGTGTAATGGATGAGCTGCTGCTGATGGACTCTTTTGGTCTGAGGTGATCTGCACATCAGCCATGATCTAACAAAATGGCAGAACAGGCTCATGGGGCTGAATGGCCTTCTCTTGTTGCTCTATTCCTACACTGCAGTTGTCATTGATGGCACTCTGCTATTAGAGGCAATGCTAGCACTTAAGGAGGCAAGTTCAATGCAACAATCAGGATTAACAATAATGTTACTAGAAATCAGTTGCATTTATCTGAATTACTATCTAGCTGAATGAGAATTGAACACTTGATATGCATCCTAATGAATCTATAAATGCCATTGAATGTGATACTATGGTCCAAAGGCAAAACGGGCACTAAAATGTATGGCAGACACATTTCACTTGTGAAAACCACTATAACAACTAATTAGTGAAATACCAAAGTGTGCTCTTGAACAGAAGAGTGTTACAGGTTAAATTAACAGAAGTATTTGCTTGGATCACTTTATCTAAGACACACAAGGCAATAGCCATAAACTTCTATTGACAACCAAGACATTCCTTAAAGGTTAACTTAATAGTTTCAAGAGGGAGATAGACATATTTCTAACAAATAAAGGGAAAGAGGGATATGGAGAACAGGTGGATTTGACCCAAACCAGAGATGAACCACGATTGGATTGAATGACAGAACAGAGTTGAATTTGCCTACTTCAGCTCCTAATTCCTATGTTACCTGAAAGTAGAAGGCTGAGGTTGTGAAAGGCACTTTATAAATGCAAGCCTTTACTTTTTTCCTTTCAAAGAACGTGGTGGGGGATGAGCATGAAATGAGGAAAACAAATTGAAGAAGGAATCTGAAGAAAACACTTTTCACTTTGAGCAGATTTTGTGTTTTTTTTTAACTGTCTGAGGTGAATGTGGTTGCGTGGGCTTCAAGCATGCTAGGCAGCCTTGGGAATGAGTGAAAACGTTTGGGTTTGACTTGTTTATTTACAGGAAAATTCCTTTGATGTGAAGTTACTTTGATCTCTTTTGCTGTGATTTAAGCTTGGAGGATAAAGTCATTATTCATTGCACAAATTGTGCAGCATATATTAAAACAATTATATATTATCTGAGCGGCTACCTCTTATAATTTGAATATTGCATATCTAATATTGTTGTCCCTGGGGTTGGGGCAGCACTCCATGTTACTTTACCTAGGACTGCATTCTGAGAAAATGACATAGTGCCAGTTTTTATTACATGGCTGTAGTCTAAAACTGTCTGCAAAATTTTCAGCAGTAGATATCCAAATGTCGCATAGTGGCATAGTGGTTAGCACTGCTGCCTCACGGCACCTGGGACCTGAGTTTGATTCCTGGTTTGGGTCACTGTCTATGCGGAGTCTGCATTTTCTCCCCAAGTTTGTGTGGGTTTCCTCCGGGTGCTGCCGTTTCCTCTCACAGTCTGAAAGATGTGTTGGTTAGGTGCTTGGCCATGCTAAATTCTCCCTCATTGTACCTAAACAGGTGCCTGAGTTTGGTGACTAGGGGATTTTCACAGTAATTTCATTGCAGTGTTAATGTAAGCCTACTTGTGGCACTAATAAATAAACTTAAAAAAAAACCATGAGGGAAAAGGGAAAGAAATCACCCTCAATATGTGCACAGCGCTTCATGTGAGATCTTCAACGACCTGATAGAGGTTTATAAAATGTTGAGAGGAATAGATAGGGTGGATTCTCAGAGGCTATTTCCCCGGGTTGAAATGGTCGCTACGAGAGGACACAGGTTTAAGGTGCGGGGAGGAAAGTACAGAAGTGATGTTAGGGGTAAGTTTTTCACTCAGAGGGTGGTGAGTGAATGGAATCGGCTGCCGTCAGTGGCGGTGGAGGCGAACTCGCTGGGGTCTTTTAAAAGACTTCTGGATGAGTATATGGGGTTTTATGGGATTGGGGGTTATAGATAGGTGTTGATGTGATCGGCGCAACTCATGGGCCGAAGGGCCTGTTTGTGCTGTACTGTTCTATGTTCTATGTTCATTAACAATCGAGATTATGGCATCATCTGTGCTTAAGTTAGGACCTTAAATGAGGAAAAATGGACGACAGGATGATATAGCTGCTTACATCTATACCTGGCATTTGATGTAAAGAAATGTCGTCATGCATTGCGATGGGCTAATAACAAGCCTGCACACACCACCCTTTGCACAGAACTAACATCTGCCAAATGCTCTCAGGAGCTTCAACATCACAATCAAGACAGCTACTGCAAGGAACATTAACTAATGCAATATGTCTGCTGCGAGCTGAGACCAGCAGTGATCTTTACTGGATCCTTATGACTCCTCTCCTCAATGAGTACATTCACAAAGCCAGAAATATGGATAATTACCGGATGTGGTTATAAAATTAAATGAGTTAGAAAATGGCACTTATTATTTTGGTTTTAAACAAGTCCTATTAGGCACAAATGCTGTAATTCTGTTGTTAGAAAGAAGTTTAAAGTTTATTTATTATTGTCACAAGTAGGCTTACATTAATACTGCAATGAAGTTATTGTGGAAATCCCCTAGTCACTACACTCCTGTGCTTGTTCGGGGGCTCTGAGGGAGAATTTAGCACAGCCATTGCACCTAACCAGCACATCTTTCAGACTATGGGAGGAAAGCGGAGCACCTGGAGGAAACCCACGCTGATACAGGGAGAACGTGCAGATTCTGCATGGACAGTGACCCAAGTCGGGAAGCAAACCCGTGTCCCTGGTGCTGTGAGGCAGCAGTACCTACCATTATGCCACCGTGCCACCCAGGCTCTCACCTTGGCTGGACATGGTGTATGTTTACTGATTTCAGGTCTGTTGTGCCAGATATAAGCTGGCAAACAGCAAACAACAGATTGGATTGAGAAGTTTTGTATTGTATTTTTGTGCGGTGGGGTGGAGGGGGTTGGCGGGGGTTGTGGCAGGCGGTGAGAGATTGCGCATTGAAGCGGTCAAATACTCATCAGGTTTGGATTGTAACCAGCTGCGATGATGAAGTCTTTTATAATGCATCCTTTGTTAGAAGTAAAGCTTTTGTGTCTCCTGTGGTTTTTTTAATTGGAGCCATGGAATTTACTCTCTTTCGCTGTGTTTCATTGGCAAGCTCCCCTGTACATGACATAATGTTTCAAAGCTAAATTCCCATCCCCATTACTGTACGCAATAGCACTAAACTCAGTGACTAAACCTTTCATAATATTTTTCCGATGATATTCGAAGTGTTGTTTGCCGGTGTACCATCTCTGGGTTTTTGATTAAAATGTTGGATCAAGATATTTAATCTTCAGTATGCCCACAGACTTACAAAAATATGAAGTTCTATATGACAGCAATCTTGGCCAGATCAAATTCCACTTAAGAAATACTTGTTCTGGGTACAGGTATTTCCTCATCGTACTTGCCAACCTTGAGCACTGACCAAAGTTAATCAACATCTTCACAAAAGCTGACACATTCCTATCCCTGGCCCCAAAACTGACAATTTAATAACAGCTCTGAATATAAGCCTCTGATGTGAAAACAAATAATTACTCTGAGGTATACTGGCACATGGCTTCCAACATTAAGCTGTAGGCATACACAACATTCTTTCACTTGTAAGCGATGTGAGCACATTATCTCGGCTGACAGTCCAGTGCAGTAACGAGGGAGTTCTCCACAGCCTGAAGTATTATCATTTGGATAAGACCAAGCTTGTGCCTGCTCTCTTTGAAGAACCCAGGGCACTTGTTGCAGAAAAGCCATTGAGTTCTCCTGATGCTCTGGCCAATATTTATCTCCCAAACAAGACTATTTCATCATTGCTGTTTGTGGGGTCTTGCTGTGCACAATTGCGCTGCCAGATTCCCTATACTACTGCAGTGAGCGCACTTCAAAAATACTTGCTCAGCTGTCAAGTGCTTTGGCGTAGCCTGATGTTGTGACAGCTGCTATATAAATGCAAGTTCTTTCTTTCTATTTAGTAAAAGCAAAATAGCGCAGATGCTGGAAATCCGAGATGAAAACAGAAAGTGCTGGGAAAACTCAGTGGGTCTGGCAGCATCTATGGAGAGAGAAACTGAGCTAATGTTTCAAGTCCAATATGACTCTTCTGCAGAACAGGGAATCTTCACTCAGAAGGAGAGGCATATTGGACTAGAAACACTGGGCGGAAACTTACCAGAATTTGGTAAAGTGTCAGTTCTGCCGAGAAAACCGGTGTGGAGCTCTCCGGCTCCATTGGCGTGTTTTCTGCCAGAATGTTCACACATTGATAGCTAAATAAAAAGACTGGGCAGGGTTTGCACCATCACTCTGGCAGGCGGGGACTCTTAGATCTGGCACAGCCAGCTGCACAAAGATCTGGATGCACTTTTTAAAGGGTGTTCTGATCTGAGCAAAACAAAAACACAGTAAAAGTGAAGAAAAAAAGCTTCCCCCCCCCAGCTTAAAAAAAACTAAAGTGGATATCTGTAAACAACATAAAGTTAAAAAAGGCCAAACATGCTCCCCTCACCCCACACATGAATGGCACCACCCAAAGAAGCCCATCCTGGCACTGCCCCGGCACAGATTGGCACTGACAGGTAACATGGTGATGCCGGTGTTGGACTGGGGTAAACACAGTAAGAAGTCTCACAACACCAGGTTAAAGTCCAACCAGTTTATTTGATAGTAAACCCACAAGCTTTCGGAAAAGGTTTTCCTTCGTCAAGTGTGTGGAAAGTTCTGATCGGAGAAGGGACTTTCCCGAGAACTTTCCACACACCTGACGAAGGAACAGCGATTCCGAAAGCTTGTGGGTTTACTATCAGATAAACTGGTTGGACTTAAATCCGGTGTTGTGAGACTTCTTACAGTGTCAACCTATGTCAGAGATGTAGTGCCGGAGGGCAGTGCCTGACCTTGTCCCCTCTCCCCAGGAGGTATGAAGATTCAGTGAGGGCGAAGAGTTCATTATATTCAGATTTATTAAAATGTATTAAAATCAGGTTCTCGCCCATTATGGACGTGAATATGATAGTGTCATCGGTGAAAGCCAATGAAAATCGGAAAGCCAGAGTGAACCCCGCTTTTAGAACCCCATGGGATTTTGACCCAATCTGCTGATCCCATGCACAAAGAGTAAGGGCCCAAAATACCACCCCCCCAAACTTGTTGTTAACCAAACACATTTATCTTCATTGCACACCCTTCCCAAGCCTGATTGGATGATTTCTGACTGTCGTTCCAAGAATTTTTTCTTTTCTCCAGTGCTTTAATAAATAATAAACAGATTGAAAAATCTTTTAAAAATACACATTTGTTCTAACGGTCAAAAGGATTTTTTCCTGGCAGGAGAGGGGATTAAGGGTTATGGGGAGAGGGCGGGAAAGTGGAACTGAGCCACGACAGATCAGCCATGATCTTATTGAATGGCGGGGCAGGCTCGAAGGGCTAGATGGCCTACTCCTGCTCCTATTTCTTATGTTCTTATGTTCTTATCTCGAATCGTGGAATGGTTACACTACGGAAGGAGGCTGTTCAGCCTATCCTGTCCATGCTGGTTCTCTGCTAGAGAAACCCAGTTGGCCCAATCCCCGTCCCATTTACTGAGGGCATGCAAATAATTTTTCTCTTCTGGTGCATATCCAATTCACTTTCAAAAGCCATGATTGAATCTGCCTCCACCACCCTCTCAGGCAGTACATTCTAGATCCTGGCTTCATATCGCCTTTGGTTTATTTGCCATTTATCTTAAATTGGTATCTTCTGGCTCTCAATCATTCTGCTAATGGGGACAGTTTCTCTCTATCTACTCTGTCCAAACCCCTGATGACTTTAAATGCCTCCATCAAATCTGCCTCGGAAAAGCAGCCATAAGTAAGGACCCCATGCATCTCTTCCACCTCCTTTAGTCGGGAAAAAGATACAAAAGTCTGAGGTTACGTACCAGCCAATTCAAGAATAACTTCTTCCCTGCTGCCATCAGACTTTTGAATGGACCTAACCACACTAAGATGATCTTTCTGTACACCCTAGCTCAGACTATAATACTACATTCCGCACTCTTTTGTTTCCTCCTTGATGGACGGTATGCTTTGTCTGCATAGTGCGCAAGAAACGATACTTATCACTGTATACTAATATAGAAACCAAAGATAATTTACAGCTCAGAAACAGGCCTTTTGGCCCTTCTTGTCTGTGCCAAACCATTTTCTTGCCTAGTCCCACTGACCTGCACTTGGACCATATCCCTCCACACCCCTCTCATCCATGTACCCGTCCAAGTTTTTCTTAAATGTTAAAAGTGACCCCGCATTTACCACTTTATCCGGCAGCTCATTCCACACTCCCACTACTCTCTGCGTGAAGAAGCACCCCCCCCCCCCCACCACTAATATTCCCTTTAAACTTTTCTCCTTTCATTCTTAACCCATGCCCTCTGGTTTTTTTCTCCCCTAGCCTCAGTGGAAAAAGCCTGCTTGCATTCACCCTATCTATACCCATCAAAATCTTATACACCTCTATCAACTCTCCCCTCATTCTTCTACACTCCATGGAATAAAGTCCTAACTATTCAATCTCTCCCTGTAACTCAGCTTCTCAAGTCCCAGTAACGTCTTTGTGAACCTTCTCTGCACTCTTTCAATCTTATTTACATCCTTCCTGTGGCAATAATTATGTGACAATAATTAATCAAATCAAATCAAAATCTCCTGTTAACCTTTTCTTCTTAGAATCATCATAGAATCATAGAAGCCCTACGGTGCAAAACTCGGCCATTTGGTCCATCAAACCTGCACTGACAACAATCTCACCCAGGCACTTTCCCCATAACCCCTGGCATTTACTCTGCTAGTCCCTCTGGCACAAAGGGGCAATTTACCATGGCAAATCTGCCTAATCCACACATCTTTGTGGAAGCAAATGAGAACACCGAGGAGAATGTGCAAACTCCACACGGTAACCTAAGGTCAATATTGAGCCTGGATCCCTAGTGCTGTGATGCAGCAATACTAACCACTGCTGCCCCTACAGAGAACAGCACCAGCTTCTCCAATCTATTCATTGAAGTGAAATTTCTCATCCCAATCTCTTTAATGCTCTGGATGGCTTTGGCTCTGAGAAAGGCATCCATCGACGCATGACATGCAACTTCTACTGGTGATATCTAGATTGCTCCTTCAACATCTAACCTGTCCCCGACTCTGGGTCACCCCAACAGCCCGAGTCTTCTCTCTGACCTGCCACAACAGCCTGTAATGGCAGAGGTGCCTAAGCAGTGGCTCCCTCACAATAGCTTCTACTCCTGATGGGAGAGAGCCCCAGTGGAAAGTGACCATGTTTCTGAGCCTCCCCTCCCACCCCATTAGTCCATGTCTCATTATGCTACAATCTCTCAAGAGGGTGCTTCACCTCCTGGTAAGTTTTCTTTTATGTCTGCGGTTCACCACTGAAGCTGTAGCTTTGAAAAAGTGTGAGAATATGTGATCCCTAAATATGAAAAATATTTCAGAGCTGTGAGGAAAAGGCTAGGAAGTGGGACCAAATGAGATGCTCTTCCAGATAGATGGTATGGAAACAATGGGCCAAGTGGCCTCATCCTGTGTTGCAATCATTCTATTATTCAATGATTTTGCTCAGGCTAGCATTACATTGCAGTGGTGGGGTACAGTGGGTGAGACACTATCTTACCAAAAACATTCTAAGACTCGAATGAGTTGTTTTTTGGACAACTTAAAAATCGAATCTTACCTGACTTCTTTAACAGCCAAACTTGGAATCTGCCAACAGGAGAAGTGAGGTCTCAATCACCTGAAAGCCAGTTGCTAGCAGCAGAGGGCGTAATTGCGCATGTGCAGATCCCTGTCCTCTGTTAGCACAGAAACTTATCACTGCCTCTCTCAGCTATACCCGGCCTTCGTGGCCCATCAGCCTCTGCAGTCGATCACCACCCCCTCCCGCTGTCACCCGCTGCCAGGTTGACACTGCTCAGGAGGCAGCTCCACTTGTCCCTCAACCTCCTGAGGGGCCTCAATAGCCTTCAGTTCTACCCGCAAGGCCATCACTCTGGGGACCATACATGATTCTCACCAGAGAGAACCGGCCGTAGAGACAAATGAGCACAGATGATTCTGTCCCAGGCTCACTTGTAATATGTAATCGCTATTTTAAATAGCACTTAAATATTGAGATCAGCCTCATGGTCTTTTTGGGCACAAGGCTGATCTCACTGGATATCCGGTGCTGATAAGATTGCGAGGTGAGAAATTAGGCACAAACCCAATTTCTTGTTCTCTTGCAATCTTATCAGCTCACCCCACCCCTTGGCCAGTGTGGTAAGAGAGTAAGTTCGCCCCCTAAATGTTTGAGATTCTGCCGTTCTGATGACATGTTAAACTGAGGAGAGGAAGACTGCCTGTTTTGGTGATTACAGTGGACCATGGGCACAGTGAACTTTCTACCTACTCCTGGCCATCCTTCCACCTGCAGCAAATGCCAGAAAAAAGTAACAACTAACCATTCATCTCATTGTTGCTTGGGGCATTTTCCATAAACCAAGTGGCTGCTGCATCTAACAAGTCATTGTGCTTGAAAGTAATTCATTTTGCTCGAAGCACTGTGAAAACTTTCTTGAGCAATCTGATCAGGTGCTTTGTAAAGACCAGCCTGCTTCGGTTTGGGCTTTTATCAGCAAGAATGAAATTTCACCATTGGGATTGAAAGTGGATCCTGGGAGTGCGATAGGGGTGGCCAACGCTGAGGCTGCAGGGAGAAGGAAAGGATGTTTCCACATTATGGTGCCCTTGAACGGCGAGTAAAAATTCCCTTTCGGTGCGCTGGAGCCATGCAGGCATTGGCAGGTGAACATTCCAGCGACATGTGGGTGGCCATTGCTTCTGGGGTACCCCTCCTTTAGCCATGAACTGCTCAGAAAAGAGCAACTCTCATAATATTTAAGAAGCTTTTAGATAGTCACTTGCACTGCCATAACCTACAGGGCTATGGGCCAAATGCTGTAAAATGGGAATAGTGTACTCAGACCTTAGTTGACCAGCATGAACACGATGGGCTGAAGGGTCTCCTCCTGTGCTGTAAATGGTCTATGAATGTATAAGTCTAAATGTTGACAGGGTTTCAGCTTTGATTGCTATCATGGGTAGTGATTTCTCTGGCGTGACAATCCTCTATATAAAACAGTTTCTTGTGCCCGTTGTTACGCACAGCAGTGGGATGGAACTGTGTCCAGTGTGTGTGCGCTCACTCTGGCCTTGCTAAATTTGATGGAAATCTTGGGGCAGCTGTCCAAAAATTCTGTACTGAGGGCCTAGTGCCAGTTTAGGGTCCCCTCTGGTAAATTCACTTCCACTGAATGGAGCAACTAGTGGGCCTGCTCTGTATGGAAATCTCCAGCAATTGTTACAGCCTAAACAGTGTCTGCCAAAAAAAGGTAATTTTCAAAAATATAATTATTGGGTGCCCCTGTGGAGCAGGAGGTGCCCCCGAGTCTGAATTCTCACAATTACCCTCCCTCCACTGTTCTCATTCAAACTATCTTACCCTTCCCATGATTCAACCTCAGACATCTCTTGGGGGACAGGCATGCATGAGTTACCCGTGGAGATGCTGCTGGCATAGCACTAGTTTCGGACTTAAAAACAGATCATAGCTAATTTTTGTCTCTCGTCTTTATTTGCAAAGAATGAGGGTTTGCAGCCTGTTTATAACATTTGCCATCAATTTGCAGATCTCAAAAACTGTCAACACTAACACCCCCTCATATTCTAATTTAGGATTTATCCAAAAACACTCAAGATTTTCCAAACCTCCCAGCCAATAAAATTCATATTGAGCAGAAATAAAGATTGTTGGCATTTAAAACCTGGTTGACTGGGTTTCTTGGGCTTGGCTGCCAAGAGTTCTGGATTGCACATGAATCATATGTCGTAGTTTGGACACCCATTCAATCCATTTCTACAAAAGCAATTCACTGAATCCTCATCTTATTGCAATGCACCTTGAATAGGACAAGAACGAGAAAAGGCCACCTCATGGATATCTAGATTGGCTCCTCCTCTTTGCTAATCTAGCAAAAGATAATGCAGGATTGTTGGGAGAAGGAATCTTTCCCGGGGTAGTTATTCCTTCCTCCCACCAATCATCTCAGAGTTTTCCAGTGTTTGAAACTAGGATCTCTGACTGAGATTTCCGGCTTGGGTCACTGTCTGGGCGGAGTCTGCACATTCGCCCCGTCTCTGCATAGGTTTCCTATGGGTGCTCCGGTTTCCTCCCATTGAGCATGCTAAATTGTCCTCCAGAGTATCCGAACAGGAACCAGAGCATGATAACTAGAAAATTTATAGATAGCTAGATAGAAAAGTAGATACATAGATGGATGGATAGATAGATAGATTTCATTTCAGTTCCCTTTCATCAGTTTTATTAATGGCCATGTTGTGATTTCTAAAACTAAAATGACTTAACTTCAATATTCACTTGCAGGTAGACTTTACAGTTTCTAGCAACGGAGGTGATAGCCTGATTAACTGTGGAGGAAAATAATCAGTTTACTATTTTCTGTGTATTTATATACAATATTTTTAGTCAGGGTCACTTTTAGAGTTGGTAGTGATCTTTGATCCTGCTGAGCTGAGATGTTTTAAAGAGGTCTGACTAGTGTTTAATGCCAGCTTTGAAGTGGCATTTTATTTTTATGATTTCTTTTTATTAATACACAATGTGAAACAAATGTGTTGACACAAGATTAACTAGTTTGACGGGATAGTTCAGCTACTCCCTGAGGCCAAAGACTCCTTTGATATATACCAAACAAAACAAAGAAAAGAGCTGACAATATTTGATGTTAAAAAAAGAAAGTCAAACAATCCCTTCAACAAATGGCTTTTTGTCTTTTTGCAAGCCATCACGTATAAACATATAAACATGACATGAGAACCTCAGTGTTTTCAAATGTACACAAACTCGCTCCAGTACTCAGCGACCTGCTTTGCTTTCCAAACAGCATATGCTGTTGAAATATTGTGTGATAGTTTCTCTTTCATATGTAAGTCTGACCACATAATTCGTGAGTATAAGAATGTCAGTAGCTAGGAATGAGGAGAAGCCATTAAATCCATTTACTCTATCCTATGATTTCAGCTTCCAATCCAAGAATTGCTAAGAGGGATTTCACCTCATTCTATGCTGCCTTCTCTTACCAGTGGTACTTGTCAGGCAGAATCCTCCAGCCACGCTGGTCTAAAAGCCAGAAATTCCTGCCCGACTATCAATGAGATTTCACATTGTCCGCAACCGACCTGCTAAAATTCCAGTGGCAGGTGGGATGGGATTTAATTCTGCAGATTTCAATTCACTGAATTCCTCGTACACAGGCTGTCTAAATTGAAATAAATAACATTATTCCTTAAGGTACTTTTTGTTCAGAGTTTCCTGAGCTTATTATCACTCGCCCTCATCTTCCTGAAAAAACTTACTTCATTTTCAGCCTTCTGATTCCTTTCATATATTTAAAGTGGTACTGGCACTAATTTTGGTTGCTTTAATGTTCTATGTGCGAACATGGATTAAGTGGTAGCAGCTGGAAAATGGAGTGGGATTGTTCCCATTCATTTCGCAAAAGATTTGCTGGCATGTTAGGTTTGGGTGTTGTAGCTGTTATGTCATGGTGTCTTTAAGGAATGTATTTTTATCATGTTTCTTGTGAGGGGTCTGTTTAAAATTCAGCTGTTTTCAAGGTGCCAATTTGTCTGCAAGCCAGGTGACTCACATGCTCAGAATGCGATTTTAGCTAGGGATGTGTTTGTTTTGATCTGCGTTAACGCAGTTTTATTTATTTTGTTTTTCCCTCTGGGATTTCAGAGTAGGGTTTTGATTAGATTGCTTGATAGAGACAGTCATGTACTTAAAGGGAGGAGCTAAGCTTACAGGAAAAAGCTGGGTTCTGAAAGAAGCAACAGGTGTTTTTCTCTCTTGCTCTCTGGAGGCTGCTGTTTGGGAACCATTAGGATAAATGGATCTCTCTTGCTGTCTGTCTCTCTAGAGGTGTTCTGGAGGCCCGAGGATTGGCAGCCCAAGCCCAAGCATGTAAAACTGTCAGTTGTTAATTGATTTTGAAGAGGAGTTTAAGTCTAAAAGAAGACTATTGCTTGAATTGGAATATTAGAGATAGATCAGCAGTTAAGAATTGTAAATTGTCAGGCCAAAGTACTTCAGTTGGTAACAGTTAAGCTAATTAATTCATTCTAATTGAACTGTTAAAATAAAGTTTATTTTGATAAAAGCCTCTTAGTCTGTCAATTAAATCAAAAAAACCTCATACCACCCTATTTGCTAGACCTTTGCCCACTCGCTTAACAAATCTATGTTTTTGTGATCTCCTATCTCTTCTTCACAACCTACTTTCCTACTTTGTGTCATCAGCAAATGTGGTAAACAGTTGAGGTCCCAATGCTGATTCTTGAAGGACCACCCATTACATCCCGCCAACCTGAAAAAGACACATTTATGTCTACCCTCTGCTTCTTGTTAGCCAACCAATTTTTTATCCATGCCAATATTTTACCGCTAAAACCATGAGCTTTTATTTGCTGCAACAACCTTTGATATAAGATTGCAGATATAAGTATGTTCCCTGGTTCCCCTTTACCTTCAGCACATTTTGCTTCCTCAAAGAACTTCAATAAGTTGGTTAAACATGATTTCCCTTTCACAAAACCATGTTGATTCTGATTGATTACTTTGTATTTATATTGCCCTGCTTGAATTTGTTTAATAACAGCTTCTAACATTTACCTTATGACAGATGTTAAACTAACTGGCCTGTAGTTTCCCGCTTTCTGTCTCTCCCTTTTGAATAATCAAAAAATTTTATATCTTCCAATTCCTGAATTTGGGGAGTTTTAGAAAATTAAAACCAACGTAGGAACTTAATGCACTAGCCACTTCTTTTAGGTTGAAGTCCATCAGGATCTGGGCTCCTGCCAGCCAGGAGCTCCAAATATTTACTGGTCTATCCTGAAATGAAAGGATGTGCTAACACACCTGAATAGACCGTCAGTCACCAGCTTGATGCAACTTTGCACAGCTAACTGACTCTGCAAACATCACCCACTGACCGTTTGACAGATCCAGAGGCATAAATATTAAGGGCCGCAGTGACCTTCAGAGGCAAAGGCATTTGGTGTCCATCCACACAATTGCAGAATATCTCCTAATCTTCTGGCAAATGCGTGTGACAGTTTCCCTTGAAGGCCGGAACCTCCTGCAGTACCGGATCTCTGTCATGTCAAGGTGGTTGGATCGCAAATCCATATCCTGGCAGCTGGGTAGTGGCATGGGGCCATCCTCCTTGCCCTCCCTGCTGGTCCTGAACAACCTGTGCTTCTCCTCCGAGGTGATGCCTGCAACCAGATGGCCTCCTCTCTGTTTGTACTCTGTCTTCTTCCTGAGTGGAGGAGCTCTCTGCTGAGTAGACAAGACCCACCTGCAAAGATGCAAATGGGGCTGACCCGTGCACAGTGGGTGCCAAAGGGTTGGAAATCTCAGAGAGATGTCACAAGACCAAAATGTCCTGAAAACTCCAAGGGGGGAATTTTCCCGTCCTGCCCACCACGGGATTTGTAGCGGGCGGGGGACAGTTCATGCAAAGGTTTGTTGATCTCGAGCAGGATTTTCTGGTTTTGGGGCAGCTGGAAAATCCTGCCCCAAATATGAGGGAATTATGGTGGTTTATATAGATGCTAATGGAGGCTGCCTAATGACATTGTTGATGGTCTCAATAATGCACGGTTTTTTGTCCTGCTTGGATTGAAGTCTCATTTTCAAAATAAGGCATCAGTTCTTTATTAGTACAATGGTGTTGTTTTAGTTCCTATATGACACAATTGGATGACCATAGCTGCACATGGGATCATTGCCAATAGTTCCTTCGACATTTTTAGAAGCAGCTAGTGACTTAGAATGGATGTTAACTGCTGTAATGGCAGAGGTGACAGGAGCCTGTTTTTTGGAATACTTATTGCATTGTTTTTCTAGTCTCCTCTTGACACTTCCAGAACCAGTATCCCACTTGTGGCTGCATCCTGCTTGTTACTGAGTGCAAGTCTCGAGTGAGTAGCAGATGGTGGATATGTGCAGCCTTATGCCAATCCTCACTGATCCCTGCCCTTCCTAAGATGACAATAATAGTTTTCAAAAGGCTGAATGCTGTCCAGTTAACTTCCAAAGGGAGGTGTTTGGTACCTGCTCCATTAGATACTGAAGTGAGTAGTTATTGAACCCATGATCACTTCCGAAATGATATCGCAATTTTTATGCCTATGTCATATTTTTGTAGCAGTTTATTTTGTTTCCTGCCAGTGATCACATAAAAGGTTCATTGTAATATGTAAGGGAAAAAATGTTTAATATAACCAGAATGTTATCTATCCCTGGGAAAGGGTGTGAATCCTTAACATTAATAAAAGTTCAAGTTTTGATAATCCACACAAAATCTTGATTAGACATTTTCCAGGAGAACAAAGGAACAGCCTTTGTATGTTAGTATTCTTAAGCAGGTGATTGACCCATTTTCAGTTTCTAACATTTTGATTTATAATTGAAGGTCCATCATCTAATACTGTACTTTATTTAATGATATTGCCCGCAGTCATAAATCCTGAATTGAATTTAACATACTTTGAAAGCTGAAACTTGTCTCATGTTTCTGAATTCATGTTGGCTGCCCTGTGACAGTCACTTCGGGTAATAGTGTAAAATAGGTGATATTGAATCTGCTGCCTGGCACTTTGGTAATATTGAATATCAATGGATAGGAAAAGCTGAAGAGATCTCATAAAATCCCATAGAATCCCTGCAGTGCAGAAGAAGGCCACTCAGCCCATCAAGTTTGCACCAACAATAATCCAACCCAGACCCTACCCCCATAACCCCACGTATTAACTATGCCAGCCCCCTGACATTAAGGGGCAATTTAACATGACCAATCCACCTAACCTGCACGTCTTTGGGGGTGTGGGAAGAAACCGGAGCACCTAGAGGAAACGTGCGCAGATATGGGAAGAACACGCAAACTCCACACAGTCACCCAAGGCCAGAATTGAACCTAGGTCTCTGGCGCTGTGACACAGCAGTGCTAATTATTGTGCCATTGTGCTGCCTGATCTATGATTTGAGGTTGATCTGATATGGCTGCATTTATCCTTTCATCCAAATTCCAAAGTATCTCCACTGAATGAAATAATGTGTACAATATCTCCCAATTAGACAATCTGACAAGATTCCAGATCATAGTTCAAGGGTTTCAGTGAATATGTTAATATGATATGCTGATATGATAAAACATGAAAAGTGGCATTGTCATTCCTAGCTAGGGTGCAATGTTAACACATCAGATGCATTATTGATGAAAAATTTGAAAACTTCAACATGTATACAATATGATGATACCAGTTTGTTCATCTTTATGTAACCAGGATGGCTTTCGAATGTACGTAAGTGCAAGCAACATCTGCATACTGTCGTTCAATGACAGAGGCTGAAACACACTTGGATCTGGCCTACAGGCAGTGGAGGTTGAACAGGTTCCTATTTGTTCCGTAGTTTAGCTGCACTCAGTGGGGAGCTTGCTGGGGATGAGATGGAGAATTGCAGCAAGGAAGATTGAGAAGCAATATTAGTACAACACCATTGTACTAATAAAGCCTTGCTTGACTCCAGTCCGAAGATGAATTGCACCTGTGGTGCACCCATTGGTCAGGATCATGGCTTGTGTGTCACAATGGAGCAGGTGAAGGATGATGACAAATTTTTGGAGGCAGCCAAAATGGAGGACGAGATCCCATCATGCCTTCACTGAGGCATATGAGAGCATGGGCCTCACACTAAACATCTGTAAGACAAAGGTCCTCTATCAGCTACTCCCACCACACAGCACTACCTCCTGGTTATCAAAATCTATTACAAGGCCTTGGACATACCTTGGGAACCGACTGTCAACAAGTCCAGACATAAATGACATGGTTCAACACTGTCTTCGGTGTGTCAGTGACACCTTCTGTCGCCTTAGGAAGAGAGAATTTGAAGATCAGAACCAAGTGGTCTGATGGTTTGCAGAGCAGTAATAATACCCACCATCCTATATGGATCATAATCATGGATTACATACAGCAGGCACCTCAGAACCCTGGAGAAGTATCACTAGTGCTGCCTTCACAAGATCCTGCCAATCTATTGACAGGGTAGGTGCTCCGACATCTGTATCTCACTCAGGCTGACATCCCCAGCATTGAAGCATTGACTGTGCTTGATCAGCTTCACTGGGCAGGCCATGTCATCTGCCCACCTGACATAAGACTCCCAAAACAAGTGCTCTACTCAGAGCTTTGACCTAGCAAGCGAGCCCAGGAGTGCAGAGAAAATGCTTCAAGGACACCCAGAAAGCCTCCCTGAATAAATACAACATCCCCATTGACACCTGGGAATCTCCAGCCTAAGACCACCTGAAATGATTGGATTTGATTCAATTTATTACTGTCACATGTATTGCGATACACTAAAAACTACATTGTTCCTTGTGTGCTACACAGTCAAAGCATATCCTTCATAGTTGACATGAGGAGAAGAAAAGGAGGGGCTGCAGACTACAGTGTTCAGTTATAGTTAGCGCGTAGAGAAAGATCAGCTTAGTATATGATAGATCCATTCAAAAGTCTGATAGCAGCAGGGAAGATGATGTTCTGGAGTTGGTTGGTACGTGTTCTCATACTTCTGTATCTTTTTCCTGATGGAGGGATGTATAAGAGTGGCGTCGGGATTTTACCGCCCCATTCATCACAGGAATCAGAGTTGGCGAGAGGCGGACAATGGGATGGTCCATTGATTTTTGGCAGGATTTCATGGTTTCGAGATGAGTGATGCCTTAAAGGCTGACCCTATGTGTCTGGGATGCATGGGGTCCTTGATTATACTAGTTGCTTTTTTGGGAATGAACTGAGCACTTCGTGTTTCATCGCTGAGAGCAAGCCGAAGCCAAGATGAAGCCAAGCATCCACAATGAACAGACCATATGGCAATGCAGGTACTGCAATCGCCTATTCTTCAAACCATCGTCTGTCCCACCCATGGCAAAAACTGTAGCTCATACATGGGACTCCCCAGTTACCTGAGAACACCTTTTTAGTGCGAAAGCAAATCATCTCAACTCTGACAAACTGACTAAGAAGAAGAACAATCAGGATAGTAATCTAGGTTATGGTGTTTTCATTCTATATTAGAAAACCTACTGCTCAGAAGTATACAAGTGAAAAGTGCACACCTCCATCATGTGGTGTCGACACCAACGCTATTACAATTATGCAGCTTTTTCTTGAGGCTTTTCCCTGCCTGGTTGACGTTCTCTAACCACAAAGCTGAAAAATAAATCTTTTTATTCAGGGTTTCCATTTCATTGAGGAGGCATCTGGCCTTTCCATATTCTGAAAACTCTGCTCACATTTTGACAGTTGTGATAATCCACAACATTCTAACATTATCAACAACACTCTAAATGAAACAACAAACAAGACTCTAAAAAACGTCAGTTTGCATTTCATCGCAATGTTAATGGTTCTTGTAAAAAAATTGCAGGATCTGGATCCGACTCCAAACGTTTGCCAAAAACTAATCTTCCTTGGGCCAAATCCTTTCTCTGTACCAGTTGTATTGAAATCTGTCCATAGATTTTTGAGCTATTGATAACTGACAAACAGACTAAAAACACGAGTGACAACATTACATTCCCCGCCTTCGGTGGCAAAGATAATAAGGCTAAAACGTTGAACTTATCCACATAGCATTGCTTTTCCTGTTATTTTAATGAAATGTTACCCTGGAAGTGATTGGGTTAATGTTTCAAAAGGAAAAGAGCTATAGGGTGCCATGCACATGTGTAGCATTGCTAACACTACAAATTGTAGTTCTTCACTGAATGTGTATACAATAATGAATGTGTATACAATAGTGAATGTGTATACAATACTGAATAATACGTACAATAATGAATGTGTATATAATACTGAATGTGTATACAATCGTGAATATGTATACAATGAGCCCATTTTTGGAAAACTAAGAGCTTAGTTTACATGTACTGAATCTCAGTAATAAAGCATGATATTGGGCCTTGATCCTCACTGCAATGAAGCTAGCATGACACAAAAAGTCCACCAGGGCTGCCTCAAGGAAAACCAATTTTGTGAAGACCAAATCTACCCAAGGGAAACTGGAAGGAAGAAATAACACTACGTTTGGGTTTTAGTTGTGGGGTCTTAACTAAGCCAACACACAAAAAATGGAGATGGTGCATTGAACCATATCCTACAATGTTCTGATTCACACATATGAAAATAAATGCAAAATATTGGGATATTATTTGTCCCCACCGCTGACTAGTATTGAACAGACAGGTAATGAGATGATTCCTGGATACCTACTGCTGAGATTATGTTCACACTGAGCCCATTTTCATTTTTGGACAGACTCTAATTCAGGCAGCTAATGCACTCCCATTGGAAACAGCCTAGATTTAATCCAACTGAGATAGCGAGGACTCAGAAGAAATTTTGGCCTTCTACATTATGGAAGCATGCTTCTCCCATCTGGAGGAACTGAATTTTCAGCAGTCAAGTGGGGCAGCTTGGGAAGGCATGCAAACATTTTTTTACTTAAATCGATTTTTGTTTGACTACGGGCACTTCCTGATCCCACAAAAAGTGTCCTGCCTTTGCCCATCCTATTGTGACACCCTTCCACTGTATTGTTTACTACCCCCAGTTGAAAGTCTCCTTAAAATTCCACTAGGAGCCACCAATTCCTTGCTCCCCTAATTTTCTTTGCATCAACAAGGCGTAACAGCAGAGACATCAGGGAATCAGTGTGATGGTCTGCTGTTGCCAGCCCCATGTGTCCTTGAATTGAAAGCTGTCCCCCATTGTTTAACTTAGCAGTTTATACTGAAGTGGTGTAGACTGTGTCATAGAAGTGTGCCAATTGTAATTAGCAGGGCGACAGCATAAAACCACTAATTATACGTGTCATCAAACCTTCAGACACATTCTTCTTTTCCACCTACACAGCACTAACATTGTTACAACTTGAATATGTCTGACAGTTTTCACCAAAGTGTGCCATAGGATGCTGTTACATTTCACTGTTGAACCTGTTTTAACAGCTTTCGCCATTTCCTTTTCTTTTTCATTGTTTTAACTGAGAAGAAAGGCCATTGAACCTGAAACCAATACAGTTCATCCCATTGCAGTAACACTGTAGCCTAGATTTCACAGCCACGGATTTATAACATCTTTGCTGTAAGTTTACTGTGGTTTAGTATTCATATACTGTGTAATGTGCTCAAGAATGAAATGTATACTCTCTATGTTTACTGAATTAGATGACAGCATTAAGTGCCCTGAAATAAAGTATGAAATGAGACAATGTTAAGTAATAATAGAATTCCTCAGAACCACACCCTCCGCTCTTAGCTATACCAAGTAATAGTTTTATTCTCATTCATTCAATCATCATCTAATTTGATAATATTCTGTTGCGATATCTGCTACTTTTTAACATCTGAGGCAGCTAAGAGAACCCTCACAGACAGCTGTGGCTTCCTTCAAAGATATCACATTCTTGCAATAAACTGGCATGTGGGAGAGACCACTTTCTTTCACAATCCACGGATTGTAGGCTTTGTAATGGCATTTCTCACGTCTGCTGTGAGCCAGGGCCATGAAGTCTGGTACTCTGTGAGACCATTGAGCCTGTGTGCTAAATGTCATCTTCCTAATTGGTTAGGAGTCTGGTTTCCCCCTTTTCTAATTGTTTATCGATGATGGTATGCTAAATGTTACTCCTTAACCACAGAAGAAAAAAATTAAATCATGTCACAATAAAATAATGTCAAAGCTCCCACAAAAACCGAAGAAAGAATTGTCCAGGGGTACAGCCATTGTGACACTTCCCACCCAGACTCAACCTATGAGGAAAGCTTTTGATAATAATTGTAGTTATAATTGCAAATTCTGAAATGACAACATTGGCATCTGTTCCCAAATACAATAAGGCAGAGAAACGATCTGCGCAAACCTGGCAGTTTTATTTATATCACACAAACAGAGTGCAGAATAAGCCTTAGTGCTATGGTGTTACATTTGTCTCTGAGTCAGGATGTTACAAGTTCTAACCCTACTCCAAGCAGGCCCAGAAAAGAGAGGGCGGGGAGTTAAATCTGTCGGAAGTCTGTTTCCTGATACAAACCCTAGTTTTATTGAAGCTGAATGGATAGCCAACCTGATGTAAGGAAACAGGTTGTAATTTAAATGTGACAATAATGCTGCGAACCTCAGTGCCATTCAGTTTTTGAAAGGTTACTGTTGCAGACTGGGTTTCCAATAGGAAATAGGAGGCAGAGAGTGGGGGTCAACGGGTGCTATTCGGATTGGCGGATGGTGACTAGTGGAGTGCCCCAGGGGTCGGTGCTGGGGCCTCAGCTATTTACCATTTATATAGATGATCTGGAGGAGGGAACCGAGTGTAGAGTGTCGAAATTTGCTGATGACACCAAGATTGGGGGAACGGCAAATTGTGCGGAGGGTGTGGAGAGTCTACAGAAGGATCTAGATAGGCTGGGCGAATGGGCCAGGAAATGGCAAATGGAATTTAATGTTGGCAAGTGTGAGGTGGTCCACTTTGGTAGGAATAATGGTAGGAAGGACTATTACTTACGGGGCGAAAAACTGCAGCAGGTGACGGTGCAGAGAGACCTCGGGGTCCTTGTGCACGAGTCGCAAAAACCCAGCTTGCAGGTGCAGCAGGTGGTCAGGAAGGCGAATGGGATGCTGGCCTTCATAGCGAGGGCGATTGAATATAAAAGTAGGGAGGTCTTGCTGCAGCTGTATAGGGCATTGGTGAGGCTGCAGCTGGAGTACTGTGTGCAGTTTTGGGCGCCGCACCTGCGCAAAGATATTTTGGCCTTGGAGGGAGTGCAGAGGAGGTTTACTAGGCTGATACCGGAGTTGAGGGGGTTGAGCTATGAGGAGAGGCTGAAAAAACTGGGCTTGTACTCGTTAGAGTTTAGAAGAATGAGGGGAGATCTCATTGAGAAGTATAAGATGATGAATGGGATGGATAGGATAGAGGTGGAAAGACTCTTCCCACTCAAAAAAGACAGTAGGACTAGGGGGCACAGCCTCAAGATAAAAGGGGGGCAGTTTAGAACGGAGTTGAGGAGGAACTTCTTCACTCAAAGGGTGGTGAATCTCTGGAATTCTCTGCCCGTTGAAGTGGTGGAGGCTGCCTCGCTAAATATTTTTAAGACGCGGGTTGATGGGTTTTTGATAGGAGAGGGGATTAAGGGTTATGGGGAGAGGGCGGGAAAGTGGAACTGAGCAGCGACAGATCAGCCATGATCTTATTGAATGGCGGGGCAGGCTCGAAGGGCTGGTTGGCCTACTCCTGCTCCTATTTCTTATGTTCTTATGTTCCAAAGCATTGGGGAACATAGCAGGTTCCACAATGTATGGACTTGGTAGATTAATTTATTTAATAACCACATGGCGATGTAACTGGCAGGGCCAGCATTTACTGCCCAACCCTAATTGCCTTTGAGAAGGTGATAGCGAACTATAGCCTTGATTCTTTTCCGCACTGGCAGGTTTGAGAAGAGGTTGTCTTATATTGACACCCACATTGACCCTGCTCCTAACCGGCCACTAAAGTTTTGCAGGAGTCTTATTAAGTTTAACTTTATTTTCGTAGTGTCACTAGTGTCACACTGAGGGAAAATTTAGCATGGCCAATGCAGCTAATCAGCGTATCTTTCAGACTGTGGGACAAAACCAGAGCACCTGGGGAAAACCCATGCAGATACAGGTAGAACATGCAGACTCCGCACAGACAGTGACCCAAGCTGGCATTCAAACCCGGGTCTCTGGCACTGTGAGGCAGCAGTGCTGACTACTGTAACAGTCAAGGGAGACAAGAAAACACTTCTATCGTGGTTTAGCCCACGTGCAAGAGAGCAAAATACACTTCTGGTCTAGCCGATGAAAGGGGGAATGTTGCATTTGGTGCTCCAGGCATT
Source organism: Carcharhinus amblyrhynchos (assembly GCF_965287045.1). Taxonomy (NCBI): domain Eukaryota; kingdom Metazoa; phylum Chordata; class Chondrichthyes; order Carcharhiniformes; family Carcharhinidae; genus Carcharhinus; species Carcharhinus amblyrhynchos. The sequence continues at coordinate 31,133,074 of NC_137332.1, read as the reverse complement.
GCAAGATGGCTGAATTAGTAACAATCACCATGGCAACAGCAACAAGAGTACCAAGGTTTCCAGATGCAGCTGCAGAGATATTGCTTTCATTTATACAGCAGTTCCCATGTTACTCACTCAAAATCCTGCTGGGCAGGACATGTCATTTGCATGCCTGACTCCAAACGCCTGAAGCAACTGCTGTATTTGGAGCTTGGTTATGGCAAGAGATGCTGAGGAGGATATTGAAAATGCTTTAGGCATGCCCTCAAATCATCCCTGAAGAGATTAAACATCCTGCTGACTCATGGGAGTCTCTGGTTTGTGACTGACCAAAATGGAGAAGGTTAATTCAGGATGGCACTGAGCATATTGGGGGATTTCGATGCAAAGGTGAAGCTGAGGTATTGGAGGGAGCACACAAACCTCTAAACAACTCATTAATCCAATCATTATTTGTCCTGCATGTCACGGAGCCTGCACATCGCACATGACTTTTCAACCATCTCAGAATACGCCAAACTTGAAGAGCAAGACATCCTCCATCTGGAGGGACTGCCAAAAAAGAAGCTTCCATGATCTCAGGACAAACCAAAATGATTCCCATCCATTTGAATACTTCAGAAATTTAGTTACTTTATAATGTTGGAAATACAGCAGTTAATTTTACAAGATTTTTTCAGAAACAGCAATGAAATAAACGAGCAGATAATCTGTTTTAGTGAAGCTGGTAGGGCAGAGATTGAAGGCCCTGCTTCATAGAATCCATAGTATCACTACAGTGCAGAATGAGGCCATTTGGCCCATCGAGTCTGCACTGACCACAATCCCACCCAGGCCCTACCCCATATTTACCCTGCTAATCTCCTGATATGAGGGTCAATTTAGCATGGCCAATCAACCTAACCCACACATCTTTGGACTGTGGGAGGAAATTGGAGCACCCTGGAGGAAACCCACTTAGACCTGAGGAGAATGTGCAGACTGAACACAGACAGTGACTCAAGCCGGGAATTGAACCTGGGACCCTGGCACTATGAGGCAGCAGTGCTAACCACTGTGCCACCCTTCCTTCTCTTGCTCACTGGTATTGTGCTTTAGTTTATCCTGAGGGAAAAGGTTTGATTTGATTTATTATTATCACACAATGAAACTGGGACACAATGAAAAGTATTGTTTCTTGCCCAAATCAAGTGAAACAAATCCTGGATCACCCTTTTACATAGTTATGATTAATGTCTGTTGTTTTATATACAAAAAAAATTGAAAATAGCATGTGGGATGGACACGACCCAAATCAATATTTAAAAGAAAAGTAGTTTTGTTTTCTCATAAAACTTTCCTTTCCAATATCATCGTTCATTACATATGTCAGAAATGTCATGTGTATATAACATTTGCAAGGACAAAAGAAAGACAAAGATGCTATATCTGAACCATATAGCAATAGGCAACAACATATGCCATCAAGTTGTGTCTTCTCTTCGTTAGCTACTAAGGGTGTTATCCGTGAGGAATATGAAACCAATCAAAACTTTCTTTGAGTGGTGACATTTACAATGATCATTAAACTTTAGGAGGTATGTTTGACAACCAGAAGCAAAGTTTAGCTCATTATAGGACTGGTAGGGACACAACCTACGACATTCATTAATCTCAGACATCACATCTGGTATTTTTTGTATTTCTAACCTCACTGCTTCTTGATTTTGTTGGAAATTCTGAATATGACCCTGTCATAATGATTCTGCTAGTTATTCCTTGCTACTTGCGCTGTGCCTCTTTTCATGTTTGAGCTTCAACACTTGTTCTTCATCTTTACTTTTGATATCTTCCTAAAGGTGTGCTTTTGTCTTCAATGTTGTTGACAGCTGATTACTCACCTACTTTGGTTTATTATCTGGGGCAATTATCAATTAAAACTCAACTGAGTAGAAATTCCTATTTGCAAACTGCATCCCTTAATTGCATCCCCAAAAGTTGGACTGAATCTTTGATTGAAAGGTAGGAACACAGATTCCTCTGTGATAACAAGCAGTACGTTCTCTGTCAATCTTGAGCTTCATTTAATCTTCACCAGGAGAAGAATAGGGAAACATAAATATAAGTAAGGGCTGCTACACAATTCACTGTTTGGACTGTGCTACATCAGAGTGTGTTCACAGCCATGGACATAGCTTTCTTGAGCATTAAATTTGATGGTTTTTTTAAGGATGTTTAATTGCTGATCATTGCTTAGATGGTGCAGGCAGATAGCTAATCCACAGCATGAATCTGATTTTTAAAATTGCTATGACATAATGTACAAGAAGGAACATGGATGTTTTGTGAAATTCATTAAAAATTTGATTTTATTCTCATCAAATCTTCACATGATACCCATTTTTTCATTGCTTTTCTTCCATGTACCCATGTCCACAAAGCATTGGCCTGAGCTTCAAGATTATCAGTCCAAGTATATTACCACTCTGTCATCATCAGTCCCCACCCCTCATACTCATGGAAATTCTGAAGTCACGATGTATAAGTATAGGTTTTAGGGCAGTAGCCATTTTACCTGCCATATGGAACGTCCTGTCAGAAGTATGCAGGCAGGTTTGAATGGGTTTTTGATAGTTGTAAGAGAGCCAGCAGAAGTTAAGAAAGAGCAGAGAATAATTAAAACTTTGGCCTGAAACATTTGTGCATGGCATTGACAGCTGGGTGAGTTATTATGGCTTTGGATATTCCAGTATATGTTCCTTGCGAGACGGCACTGCTGCTTCACAGCCCCAGGGACCTGGGTTTGATTCGCGGCCTGGGTCACTCTCTGTGTGGAGACTGCACATTCTCCTCGTGTCTATGTGGGTTTCCTCTGGGTGCTCCGGTTTCCTCTCACAGTCCAAAGATGTGTGGGTTAGGTTGATTGGCCACACTTAAATTGCCCCTTAGTGTCCTGAGAAGTGTAGGTTAGTAGGTAAAATATGTAGGAATATGGGGGTAGGGCCTGGGTGGGATTGTGGTCGGTGCAGACTCAATGGGCCGAATGGCTTTTTTCTGTACTGTAGGGTTTCTATGAGAGATTTGAGAGGAAATTGGCAATTCCTCCAGTCCCAGGGGCAGAATTATGAGATTGCTGTGGAGATTATCAAGAATCCTGAACAAATAAGAGTAGTAACTCTGTCACTAGTGGTGGGGAAGTGATGTTACAAGCTGTATTCAACATTAGATCTCACTGAGGAGTGGAAAAGCAAAATGCATGAAATTTTGGAGGCCTTGACCACCCACTTCAAACGTCAATCAATGCCATTTATGAATGCTTTTATGTGATTAACATTAGAGCACAAGGATTGAGGGAGAATATTAATCAGTAGACGGCTGCACTGAAATGTTTAGCTGAATCTTGTGAGTTTGAACAACTGAAGGTTATACTCATCAGAGATTGAATTGTGTTGGCAACGAGAGAACCTGCTATGAGAGCATGTCGGCTGAGAGAAGAGAAACATACTCTCCAGTAAACTATTGATATGTGCTGAAGGTCTGAGATGGTTAATTATCAGCTAAGGTGTTCTCCTGGGAGAACTGACAAGGTTTTACATTATGCTGAGAGGTAGTTCAAGCCTTACAGGCACAAATCAATCAAGAAAAGGAAGGACAACTTACAGAAGTGCCGGCAGAAAGATCCAGGCTAAAGTGTTGGGTGTAAATATCGTAGAGGAAACCACACAGAGGGAAAGGAAGCATATCCAGTGTGAGGAAGCCATGTTTGATGAGGATTCTGACAAAGCACTCCATTTCCCAGCATGGGTTAGTTCCATCAAGTATTGAAGTAGAAAATGGTTAATTACTGTTGTATCAATATCAGGACTGTGTCCTAGGTGTTTTTGATAGAAGAGAGCTGAAAATCAGGCTGTTGCCAACTAGTAAAGATTAATTGACTGTTTACATGGACAGACTTTAGCATGGCTCCATTAGAATCTTCTCTCCTCAGGTTCCAGCTGCATGTGACCTGACAACACCTGAAATCACTGATAATGCACTCCAGCTGTTAGTGTAATAGCTATTCATCTTTTATACCACATCTTTCTCCAAATCCTTTGCTCTACCCTTAACATAAACTAATAACACCTCCTACAACCACCCCACCCGCTCCCCTGACCTCCCAACCCATCTCTTGTACTGATGGCATCAATCTCCTATGGTTCAATACAGTAAAACTTCACTGCAAAACTGACAAGAGCAGGTCAGGAGCTAGGAATCCAATGGTGAGTAACTCTCCTCCTGACTCCCTAAAGTTTGTCCACAATCTACAAGGCACAAATCAGGATTGTGATGAAATATTCTCCACTTGCCTGGATGAGTGCAGCTCCAAACATATGAGAGATTAATGTGCAAAATTAAAACACGTGATGGGGTAGTATAGTGAGATGGACAGAAAATTGGTGGGCAGACTGGAAATTAAGAGTAGAAATAGACGGATCTTTTTCCAAGTGGCAGACAATGACTAGTGGCCTACCGCAGTGATCAGTGCTAGGACCCCAGCTTTTCGCAATGTGTGTTCATGATTTAGATGAAAGAATTAAATGTAATATTTCCAAATTTGATAAAACTGGGTGAGAGGATGAGCTGTGAGGAGGATGCAGAGATGCTTCAGTGTGATTTGGACAAGTTGAGTGAGCAAGTAAATGCATGGGAGATGCAGAATAAAGTGGGTAAATGTCAAGTTAACCACATTGGTAGCAAAAACAGAAAGGGAGATTATTATTTGAATGACTATAAATTGAGAGAGGGGAATGTGCAATGAGATCTGGGTGTTCCTGTACACCAGCCACTGAAAATAAGCATGCAGGTGCAACAGTCAGTAAAGGAGGCAAATGGCATTTTGGCTTTCATAGTGAGAGGATTCAAGTACAGAAGCAGGGAGACTTATCTTGCTGCAGTTATACAGGGGCTTGGTGAGTCCACAGTTGGAGTATTGCATGCAGTTTTGCAGTGAAGTTTTACTGTATTGAACCCTGGGATGGTGGGACTGATGCACGAGGAGAGATTAGCATTATATTGCATTATATTCACTGAAATTTAGAAGAATGAGGGGGGATCTCATAGAATCCCACATAATTCTGACAAAACTAGACAGGGTAAATGCAGGAAGGATGTTCCTGATGTTGGGGCATCTAGAGCCAAAAGGTCACAGTCTAAGAACACAGGGTAGACTGTTTAGGGCTGAGATGTGGAGAAATTTCTTCACCCAGAGAGTGGGGAGCTTATGGAATGCTCTACCGTAGAAAACATTAAGGCCACAACATTTTATGTTTTCAAGAAGGAGGTAGATTAGCTCTTCATGGAAAGTGGGAACAATTTACTGAGTTGGATGATCAGCCATGATCATAATGAATGGTGGAGCAGGCTTAAAGGGCCAAATGTCCTACACTGGCTCCTAATTTCTATGTTTCTAATTTTCTATGCAGAAGCTTGATACATCGAGGACAAAGCAGCCTCCTTGCTTGATACCTCTTCCCCAAACATTCAATCTCTCCACCATTGATGAATACTGACATCTTGTGCATCTTGTATCACCTACAAGATGCACTGCACAAATTAACCAATACTTCTTAAGTAGCACCTTCCTAATCCATAACCATTAACAACTAGAAGGACAAGGGCACAGATACCAGGGGACACCACTGCCTGGTGGTTCTCCTCCAAGTCACTCACCACCCTGACTTGGAAATGTATTACCGTTCCTTCACTGCCACTTGGTCAAAAACTTGGAACTCCTTCCTTAATTGTACTGTAGGTGTACCTACACCACAGGGAATGTAGTGGTTCAAGAAGGCAGCTCACCACCACCTTCTCAAAGGCAACTAGAGATGGGCAATGAATGCTGGCCTAGCCAGCGACATCCACATCTCATAAAATGAATATTAAAAAGTCAACTGTTATTCAGACCATTGGGAGTTAGAATTGCTGATGTCAATGACTATGGGTGAGATCATAAAATGCCTGAAAGCACATTTCAGTCATTATAACATTCCTGCCATTGTGATGATAATCAACGGCCCTCAGTTCACGAGTGAAGAGTTCAGACACGTCATGGAGGATTGGAAAATTCAGCACTACACATCCTCTCCACACTGTCCTTATTCAAATGGCAAATCTGGGGCATTGGTGAAAACTGCCAAAGGAATCATCAAAAAATTGACTATATCCTGTACAGGTGTATATACGGCAACTACTGAAAGCATGGAAAGTAATCCAGTCCAGCGACTATTGTCATGTTGCTCAATGACTACTCTTTGAACAGAAAAACAATTACTGAAACCAGAAGTAATAACAGCTAGGAGTAAGTGAGAAGATCAAAGTGAAATGAAAGAAAGCCATTCCACTCTGATAGAGCTGTCAAATCATTGTCGGAGCTGAGAGTTGGAGGTCAGAGTGCAAACATTCAATGCATTTAACAAAAGTCAGTCCACGGGGCAACTTGGGACCCATATAGAGAAATTGTCACCTGATCATACACAGTGAAAGTGAACAACCAGATCTATCATCACAACCGCAGACATCTAAGTGTGACTGGAAAATCTGCTCCTTCACAGCAGACAGTTGATGAAGCAGATCCGATTTCACCAACTGAGTAAGGAACTGAATGACCGTCAATCTCAGAGATCAACTATTCCCCAAAAAATGCAACAGATCGTCAGCACCAATTACCACAGCAGCGACACTCACCATGGCAACAACATTCCCAAAGAAACAACATCAACCAGGAACCTTCTGACATCAAATGAACGGCCGACAACAGCTCTGATGCATAACATAAAATGACATGAATGCTTCAAAGATTGAGTGTGCAATCTTGGGTGTAGGTACAGACAGAATTGAAGCAGACTAAAAATATAATTTTGATTTATGGGTGATCATTTTCTTTATAGACTATGCAATTATTTTCTTTTATATGAAAAGGGGGATGTTTGAATGAATATCTTTATACATTGTGACTGGACATACTGCTGTGATCTATGAACAACAAGACATAACAAAATGTTTTATGTTGGTGGCCATTTTACTCACCATATGCAACAAAGGGTCATCTAAATGTTAGCAAGGAACAGCCTCCATAGACTCATAGAATCCCTACAGTGCAGAAGGAAGCTATTTGGCCCATTGAGCCTGCACCAACAGCAATCCCATCGAGGCCCTATCCTCACAGCCCCACATATTTAGCCTGCTAATCCCCCATGACATTAAGGGACAATTCAGCATGGCCAATCAACCTAACCTGTACATATTTTGACTGTAGGAGGAAGCTGGAGTACCCGGAGGAAACCCAGGAGAATGTGCAAACTCCATATTGACAGTCACCCAAGGCTAGAATTGAACCTGGGTCCTTGGCACTGTGAGGAAGCAATACTAACCACTATGCCACCATGCTGCCCTTCACCGAGGTTTTTCACTTGCTATAGCCATAGTTGCAACCTGGGAGCTGGGTGATGACCATATTGCCAGAAGCTGTGAAAATGATGGTGCTCGTGAATGTTTATGTGTCAGGCTCCTTCTAGGGTAAAGCATAGGTGAACAGGGATATAAACTGCTTGCTGAAGCCCAGGTCTGAGGCATTCAAGTCAGACAACTCTGATCTATACAAGAATTCCAGATATGAGCGATGGAGATCCATCAGAGATGCCAAGTACTAGATCAAGCTAAAATCCTAGGCTAGCCATACAGAATCCCGCCCACTATGGCAAGGTCTGCGAGATATTTCAGGCTATAAGATGAAGATAGCAATGAAAGTTTTATGGATGAGCTCAATGCATTTTATGCCTGTTTTGAGCAAGAGGTCAGCGACAGCGTGCCCTCCACCTGGAAGCCTCGGACAAACATATATCCAAGGTCACCATCTCAAACACCAGAACACCCTTCTCAAAAGTCAATCCACAGAAAGCAACTGGCCTGGATGGGATACACGGATGAGCACTCAGATCCTGCACAGATCAGCTGGTGGGGGTATTCGCAGACATCTTCAACCCCTCTTTACCCCATCCTGAAGTCCCTACCTGCTTCAAGATGACGACCATCATCCCAGTGCCTCAGAAAAACTTAGCAGTGCACTTTAATGGCTGTCATCTAGTGACTATTCATCATTATGAAGTGCTTCAAAAAGTTGGTCGTGACATGAATCAATTCTGGCCTCCAAGATTGCTTGGATCCACTACAGTTTGCTTACTGCTGCAACCGGTCCGCAGCAGATGCTGCTATACTGCCTGGTGCTACTCAACAGTGGAACACCAAGATAACAAAGACACCTATGTCAGACTTCTGTATTGACCACAGCTCAGCCTTCAACCCAATTATTCCTACAAAACTCATCCCCAAACTCTGTGGCCTGGGGCTTGGCTCCTCCCTCTGCGACTGGATCCTAAACTTCTTAACTACAGACCAGCGAGGTAACAACACCTCCTCCACGATCATCCTCAAGACCGGTGCCCCACAAGGCTGTGTCCTCAACTCCTGACTATACTCCTTCTATACCTATGACTGTGTGGCCAAATTCCCCTCCAACCCAATTTTCAAGTTTGCTGATGACACCACCATAGTGGGTCGCATCACAAAAAATGATGAGGTGGAATACAGGAAAGAGATAGACAAGCTGGTGAATTGGTGTGACGACAATAATCTCTCCCTCAATGTCAACAAAATGAAGGAGATAGTCATCGACTTCAGGAAGTGTAGTAGAGGACATGCCTTGTCTACATTAACGGAGACAGTGTGGAAATTGTTGAGTGTTTCAAGTTTCCAGGAAGTGACTACTTTTCAAAGTACTTCATAATGATGGATGTCCAGATCACCAACAACCTGTCCTGGTCTCTCCATGTGGACATTATTGTCACAAAAGCCAACCAAAGCCTCAACACTTTCTCAGGAGGCTAAGGAAATTTGGCATGTCTGCTATGACGCTCACCAACTTTTACAGATGCACAATAGAAAGCATTTGTTCTAGTTGTATCACAGCTTGTATGGCACCTGCTCTGTAAAAAAACTACAAAGAATCGTGAACAAAACCCAGTCCATCACACAAACCAGTCTCCCATCCATTGACACTGTCTATGTTTCCCGCTGCCCCAGAAAAGCAGCCAGCATAATCAAGGACTCCACACATCCTGGACATACTCTCTTCCATCTTCTTCCATCAGGAAAAAGATACAAAAGTCTGAGGACAAATACCAACTGACTCAAAAACAATTTCTTCCCTGCTGCCATCAGACTTTTGAATAGACCTACCTCATACTAAGTTGATCTTTCCCATGTTATTCCATTATTTGGCCTGCTCTTTGTATCAGGAGATAATGGATGCCTGCCAATGGATCAATGTCACATGCTTGGGTGGGATATATATCTGGGGGTTTTGGGTTGCCCAAGCATCGGAAAGCATCCTATTGACCTTGCTAGTGGGGTCCAAAGGAGTGCAAAGCACGAAATTGCTCAATTTTTTTTCCAACTTGGAGTGACTTGAAGAAGGATTTCCAATTGCAAATAAGAGATGAGAAGGCTTTAATTAATGCAGCATTTCGCGTTTTTAAACTCCCTCTGAGTCATCACTCAACAGTGCAGTTAGCGCTGAGTGCACTGTTTCATCATTGTAATAAGCAGGCATTATGAGATCGCCCTGTTGCCTGCATCACATTGTACTGCTGTGGGGTTATCTGCTCACTGTGGGCCCCACATCCACTTTTGACCCTGGAGTCTGTAGTTGCTGGGATTATCAGAAGTAGGGTTTGATTGCTGCACGATCTGGTTCAGAGGTGGAAATTCAGCCACTGAGTTAACAGCTTGTTCCCACCTAGCAGAGTGGGTCACAGCCACCATGTGACATGATAACATTCTAAAACCCTGTACAACTCTGCAAGCAACACAATTTATGATTTTTATTTATGGATGAATCTTCAAGAAAGAAATGAAAAATCCTAAAGTTATAATCAATTTATTCTAATATAATGGAGTAACTTGTTCCAAAAAACTACTTAGAACAAAATCTTATATTCCTTAGTGCTTCATAAGTAGAATTATTTTGTTAAGTATTGCTGCTTTTCCGGCTCCATCTGTTGTGCCTCCACCCATCTAGTTTAGTTGTGCATTAAGTATAGTGTAGAGATAAGTGGAACATAAAGTGCCACGTTCAGTTGAAGTGATTGTACTAAGATACTTTTATTTGCTTTACAGTGATCCATTTATTGCTGTTGCGTTTCACACTGTTTTGACAGTTTGAACAATGCAAAGGTCTCTGGCTGCACAAATGCATTACAATATGGCATACCCCCAGATAATCATCTTTACATGGGGCTGAGAGTACAGAAGTATGTTTTAAACAACTTCCATCTTTAAACAACGTTATTATTGTTTCATTTGTGATGGAGAGGAGGGAAAAACAATTGCCTCAGATAAATGCCTTTCGACAATCCAGTACAATGATGAAAGGCTGAAAAATCTGCTCAGTTTCTGACGTGGGATTAAATTGATTCATGAACAATATTTAACATATGTTGGGCCAGTTTAAGCAATCGGAAATGCATTGACTGGAAATAATGGGGGACCGACATTACATTCTTCGCTATTCTCAGCTTTCACCTAACTAAATGCTAAACGTTAATCAAAATGGCATGTAGAAAATAAATAAAAAGTGAGGTAAGTGGATCATGTAGGAATAGTTTAAGTTTATTTATTAGTGTCACATGTAGGCTGATATTAACACTGTAATGAAGTTACTGTGATAATCCACTAGTCGCCACATTCCGGCCCCTGTTCGGGTACACTGAGGGAGAACATAAGAATCTAAGAAGAACATAAGAACTAGGAGCAGGAGGAGGCTACTTGGCCCTTTGAGCCTGCTCCGTCATTCAATAAAATCATGGTTGATTTTTTCATGGACTCAGCTTCACTTACTCATCCGCTCATCATAATCTTTAATTCCTTTACTGTTCAAAAATTTATCTATCCTTGTCTAAAAAACATCCAATGAGGTAGCCTCAACTGCTTCACTGGGCAAGGAATCCCACAAATTCACAACACTTTGGATGAAGAAATTCCCCCTCAACTCAGTCCTAAACCTGCTCCCCCTTATTTTGAGGCCATGGTCTCCTAGTTCTAGTTTCACTTGCCAGTGGAAACTTCCCTGCTTTTATCATATCTATTCCTTTCATAATCTTATATGGTTTTATAAGATCTCTCTTCATTCTTCTGAATTCCAATGAGTATAGTCCCAGTCTACTTAGTATCTCCTCATAAGCCAACACTCTCAACTCCGAAATCAACCTAGTGAATCTCCTCTGTACCCCCTCCAGAATTTAGCATGGCCCATTTACCTCGCAAGAGCCACGTCATCAGTGGGCAACTACTTGTTGGCCAGTAGTCACCCTTTGGTTTGTCATAGTGTTTCATAAGAACATAAGAAATAGGAGCAGGAGTAGGCCATCTAGCCCTTCAAGCCCGCCCCGCCATTCAATAAGATCATGGCTGATCTGAAGTGGCTCAGTTCCACTTTCCCGCTTTCTCCCCATAACCCTTAATTCCCTTGCCTACCAAAAACCTATCTACCCGTGACTTAAATATATTCAGCGAGGTAGCCTCTACCACTTCAATGGGCGGAGAATTCCAGAGATTCACCACCCTTTGAGTGAAGAAGTTCCTCCTCAACTCCGTTCTAAATTGCCCCCCCCTTATCTTGAGGCTGTGCCCTCTAGTCCTGCTGTCCTTTCTGAGCGGGAAGAATCTCTCTACCTCTACCCTATCCATCCCCTTCATTATTTTATACGTCTCTATAAGATCCCCCCTCATCCTTCTAAACTCCAACGAGTACAAACCCAGTCTATTCAGCCTCTCTTCATAGTCCAACCCCCTCATCTCTGGTATCAGCCTAGTGAACCTCCTCTGCACTCCCTCCAAGGCCAAGATATCCTTGCGCAAGTGCGGTGACCAAAACTGCACACAGTACTCCAGCTGCGGCCTCACCAGTGCCCTGTACAGTTGCAGCAAGACCTCCCTGCTTTTATATTCAATCCCCCTCGCTATGAAGGCCAGCATCCCATTCGCCTTCCTGACCACCTGCTGCACCTGCAAGCTGGGTTTTTGTGACTCATGCACAAGGACGCCCAGGTCCCTCTGCACCGTAGCATGTTGCAGCTTTTCGCCCTTTAAATAGTAATCCCTCCTACTATTATTCCTGCCAAAGTGGATAACCTCACACTTGCTAACATTGTGCTCCATCTGCCAGGTCCTCGCCCACTCGCTCAGCCTATCTAGATCCCTCTGCAGACTTTCCATACCCTCCGCACAATTTGCTTTTCCGCTTATCTTTGTGTCATCAGCAAATTTCGACACCCTACACTCAGCCCCTCCTCCAGATCATCTATATAAATGGTAAATAGTTAAGGCCCCAGCACTGATCCCTGCGGCACTCCACTAGTCACCAACCGCCAATCAGAATAGCACCCATTGATACCAACTTGAGGTAGCACAGCAGATTGCTACAGATTGGAGATATCATCCTGGCATCAGAATATGTGGCATTGAGCTGCATGATATATGGAAGACAGTTGCACATAACTAGACATTGAGGGACTGGAATCCCTTTCTGTTAAATTACATCTCAGAATGAGGTGTTACAAAGCGACATGCATTCAGCCAATGCCACCCTTCACCATGAGGAAGCCTGCAAACCACAAATTCATTCTAGCTGACAAGTGGGAATAAAATATATTCAGCTCTCTTGAAATATAGGGTCTCGATAACCTCCATTGTGCAGCAGAGAATGGTAAACTGGGAGATGTCCTGCTCCGATCTGGAAGGAGATGAGATGTATAATAGTTCATGGCCTTTGTCACCTTCTCAGCCACTGGAAATATTATCCTCACCTTGCTTTGAGGCTGTGGGTGTAGCTGCAGCAGGTGGCAAATTTCATTGAAGACGTCCTTAATATATCAACACATGCTCCTTACTTTGATTGAGATATGAGAATTTCTTCCTGGGCACCAAGGGTATATAACTCCCTGCTGAAAGCTTTCCTCACCCTCTTCCAGCCTCTTGCCCCCCTCTGTGTTGCCCCTGCTGCTTCTCTATGTCATATTGTAGTCCAAGGGTTGAAAATTAATTCACTCAGATCTGGAAGCAAGTGGCTTGTCCAAATCTTCGAGGGCAGAACAATGTCCATCAGTGCAAGTCACGTCATTTGCTGACAACCTTAATAAATTTAAACAACTCTTTGAACCCACCAGCCTTTTCTACAATTGTATCAAGAATCAATCAGCAACTGGAATACAAGGAGGTCATGATCCCTTTAAACTGCATTGGTGGGAGAATATTCCTACTGCTAAATTAATCTCCAGCCGCGCATGTCTAAAAGAAAACATTAGCTTGAGCATTGAATCCCAAAATGGTATCAAATTATTACAAGCCCTTTTGCATCCTTGCAGCAAATGCTTCCTGTTTGCGCACTAACCAAAATGAAGTTCAGTCCAACATTTTAAAAATTATCATTTATTCATGGGACATGGGCGTTATAGGCTGGTCAGCATTTATTGTTCATCCCTCATTGCCTTTGGAGGGCCGTTGACAGTCAGTCACTTTGCTGTGGCTCTGGAGTCATACGTAGGCCAGACCAGGTAAGAACAACATATTTCCTTCCTTAAAGGACATTAGCGAACCAAATGGGTTTTTCTGACAATCCTTGCATGGTCATCAGTGGACTCTGAATTCCAGATATTTTTTACTGAATTCAAATTCCACCATCTGCGTGGCGGGATTTGAACCCTTGTCTCGGGAACATTAGCTGAGTTTCTAGATTAATAGTCCAGCGATAATATCACAAGGTCATTGCCTCCCCCTTACAAGGCACGTGTGTGTGCACTGCAAATATTGGAGGCGAAATAGCAGTCTTGCACTATAAAATAGACTGTTACAAACTGTGTGACATTAAACTTTTGAAGATGGAAAGTAATCTCTGACATACCTTCAGACTTCACTCAGAAAACTGTTTTTTGTCCAATACAAACATAGTTATTGATGATCAAAAGTCAGATTCCAGCCTCTTTTTAATCCCCTTAAGATCCAAATACTTCTGACACTCTCAAATATTTATTTCAAGTTTTATTACATGCTTTACATTCTCTGACTTGTGAAAGGTTAAGGATTTTTATTTGGGTATAGTGATGTCTGTCTATTTTGTTTGCAGCTATGGACTCCTCTTATTATCAGTTTGACTGCCTTGTAAAAGTGAAGCTTTTTAAATAAATATTTCAAGCAAAACAAGTAGGCCTTTCAGTAAGCTGATTACTGCAATAAAGTTTCAAGGTACTGTACAAAATAATTATGAAACTTCAAACAAGGGACAATGTGCTATTGTTTTAAAGGGATCAGTGGAGATCTAAAACAGACTCAGTGAAAGCTGTACTTGGGTTTTAATATTTGTACATGAAGGTAATTTCACATATAAATTTTCTATCACTGCTGTTTTAAATGCTGCGGCATTGTTAATAGAATCTTCCACTGATCTGGACAATTGAAAGTTAGAGTGAATGCCGGTCATAAAAACATAGAAAATAGGAGTAGGCCTTTTGGCCCTTTAAGCCTTCTCCATCATTCAATATAATCATTGCTGATGCTCTATCTCAATGGCAAACTCCTGTTCTCTCCCCATACTCCTTGATGGTCACTAGCAGATAGTCTTCTTTGCCTACTGTGAACAGGTCTGTTGACATCTAGATCCATGAGGAAGATGGAAGGTGATTGGAGAGGTTCTTTCTATCAACTGACTTGGTCAGTTTTCATACTGACTGGCCAACAGCTCTCCAAGGCAGGACTTCTATCTAAGTGCAGAAGGCAATCTGGCCTGCTGCCAGTCAGAGCTAAATTGGCCATGAAACGGCAGTGGACTTTTCAGAGTTGGCAGGATTGCCACTGCCTCTCAGGATGACAGGTGCCGAGTGCTTGCCATCCTGAAAATCCAGGTCTCCCTGTGATAACTGTTTCATATCTACGTCCGTCTTATAGTAATTTCTCCATGCCTGTCCTTCTGATTTTTCTAGGATGTCTCTCTGGAGTGGAGAGGGTAACTAAGTCTATAATTCATTCTGAGAGTTCAGCATCAATGAAGTTGAAATCTTTAGTTTTCTCTCTGCATTGGCTAACAAAGTTGAATTTTCTTGTATTGTAGTTATGATGGATCCTGTTAATCTGTTTCAGAAAAACCCGCGGTATTAATTTTGTGCAGACCCTCATCTCCTATGATGATCCCAATTTTTATTCTTCTCCGCATACACAACCGTGTGGAAGAATAGTTCGATTCTCAACAATTTGAATTTGTCTGGGGCGTCAGATGCTTTCCACTTCAACTCTGGAGACCTGGCTGCCATTGTCGAAGCCTTCAATTCTTTTCTACCCCCAAAGGATCAAACCTTGGTTCAAAGTTTGCAGCAAGCTGTTGGGCAGTACAGTGGCACAGTGGTTAGCCTCACAGCACCAGCGACCCAGGTTCAACTCCTGGCTTGGGTCACTGTCTGCATGGAGTTTGCACATTCTCCCTGTGCCTGTGTGGATCTCCTCTGGGTGTTCTGGTTTCCTCCCACAGTCCAAAGATGTGCAAGTCAGGTTGATTGCCCGTGCTAAATTGCGCCTTAGTGTCAGAGGTATTAGTGGGTAAAATACTTGAGGTTACGGGGATAGGGCCTGGATGGGATTGTTGTCGGTGCATACTAGATGGGCCAAATGGCCTCATTGTGCACTGTAGAGATTTTATGAAGCTATGATGTCTGCAGGGCTCAGCAGGAGCCATGCCCAAAGCAACACTGCTGCATCAGAATCAGCCAATGTCTTGCAGTGGCAGAGAGGAATCCATGCCAAGACATGATGCTGCAATGGATCTTTGCGGTTGAAATTGCCGTTGATTTTTGTCTTGCTAGCTCGGGGCAAAATGGGGCGTATATACAAATCGCCTTCAAACTCGAATCACACCATTGCTCTTTCGATGTGAGAGCTGTGATCCATTTGCAAAGCTTCAGGTTTGACTTGTCATTTTCAGCAGCTGATCAATGCTGTCGACACACTGCCATGTCAGTGATGGAATTGCTGAATTCAAACAGGTTTCATTTTAGCTGCAGCAGGGGATGGAGCTTTAGTGTGGGAGTTACAAATTTTTAGAGTAGTTATAAAAAATGCATGAAGGGTGGATAAGGCCTGCCAAAGCTATTATTTAATCCCCATCTCTTTAAAAATTCAAAAATAGTCTTGCGGCGTCATTGAGTGTTGAAAAAATGTAGTCTAGCAATTGCAATAGATGTTTGTTGGCATTATCTTAAGGATTATCATTTTGTCATTATTAATACTTGGTTGCTTTCCACAACTTATCATTATATCAGTGCATGATCCTAATTTCACAGTTTGATTGTCAGGTCAAAAAGATTTTTATGGGATTACCTGTGTTTGATAGCTATTGGTTTTTTTTTAGGGAATTCAATTCTTGAGGAGGTTTAAATGATATATATGGGCTTTCATGTATGAGGCCATTTTTTAATACAGCAGATGCTGCAATAGATATTTAAACTTTGTTTTATTTCATCTCAGCATGGTTCCTGAGATCAGCCCATGGTAGATACTGGCCAGAATTTTACCTTCTTACCCACCATGGGAATTAGAGTGGGTGAGGGGCAGCCCATGGAAAGGCCTGATGATCTCAGGTGTGAATTTATGGTTCTGGGATGAGCAAGACTGTAATATCCCGCCTACTGGGTGAGTGTGTAAAGACAAAGGGTGGTGGATAGGTTGGTATTAAGTTGGCATTAGTTTGGTGTGGGATTACTAAGGGGCCATGGGGATGGGTGGGAGTCATGGTTTTGCATGAGATGGCATTGTTAGCATGAGGATTTGAGGGGTCATGGATGTGGGGGCATGGGTTGCCATGGGTTAGAATTAAGTTTGTATTGAGGTTATAAAGGCTATGGAAATTGGGGTATGGATTGTCATGGGTTGGCATTCAGTGGAATGGGAGCGTGGATAGGGTATGCGCATTGGGTGGGTGGGGGCAGGAGACAAGGATTAGAGAGCCTAATATATAACAGAAAGATTGGGATAAAGTCCTGGGGAACTGAAGCAAACTTTTAAGCAGTTGCCTTAGCACTCGGCAGCCCCTGTGACAACTTCCGATCAGTGTCCAGGCTCGTTCTAACAACTTCCCCTTGGCCAATGTATCAACTTTGCTCCCATCCCCACCAGAACAAATATCCTGCCGTTCAGGGGAGTTCTCCTGAGGCTGATGAGATGAGGCAGAAAATTTGCCACGACTGATATCCACCTCAGAAGCGAAGATCTGTGTGAGTTTATTTTCTTCCAGACTGAAATTAAAAAGGCACTTTTGTTGAGCTTTCCAGCAGTTTTGAGGAACAATGCTCTGGACATTTTCTGGCAATTGTTACTGGATATCGCTAATAAAGGAGAAACTCACTCTCATTGGAACAACAATGGAATGAAAATAATTTCTTAATATCTGACATCACAAATTATACCATTGCTATGAGAAAAGTTGTGAATTGGAGGTCACTGATGAAATGTTAGAAGATTATGTGCTCCTTTGCAATTGTGACTTAAATTATAATGAATTCAGGACAGCTTGAGGACCCGAGAATTAAGCTACGCTACAAACTGTGGAACCATTTTTCCAAATTATTACTTTCTGTTAGGAACCTTTGAAAATCATTCCTAGATTCTTCAGGAACTTCAGGTTACAACATTGTAATGTGATACATGCTTTAGGCATATTTGAAATTAAAAATACAATTAAATGACATCTTAACAGTATAAAGTATTAGTCTGATTCTCAATGCAGATTCCATCAGAATTACTAATATTAATTTTCCGTAAAGCAGCAGGTCAGATATCGTATGAACATCAGTTAAGACACCTCCACCTCAGGCAACACGGCAAGGACTTGATGTTTGTCAAAGGCAAGGATTGTTTGCATAAATTCCAGAGTTTTAAGCATGGGGTTAGATTTATGTGAGATGCACCTATCCTATCAGGTATGAGGAAGATTTTATTGCTTGACCTTTAAAGGCCACATAAGTCAAATTTTTCTAAGTGCTGTCATTGTAAATCTCAAACAATCACGTTTCAGAAACCAATGGGTGGCATTCCTTGGTTGTTTAAATACCAGCCAGGCAAGTCCAAAAGAGAGAAGTACTGCTACTTCAAACAGCAAAACTGTGCATTTGACCTTGACTCCTGTAGTTGCTTTTAAAATTATCTGTCTTCTTTCCACATCCCACAGTGGCACAGTGGTTAGCACTGCTGCCTCACAGTGACAGGGTTCAGTTCCCGGCTTGGGTCACTGTCTGTGTGGAGTCTACACATTCTTCCCGTGTCTGCGTAAGTTTCCTCTGGGTGCTCTGGTTTCCTCCCGCAGTCCAAAAGATGTGCTGGTTAGGTGCATTGGCCATGCTAAATTTGCCCTCAATGTACCTGAACAGGTGTTGGAGTGTGGTGACTAGGGGATTTTCACAGGAATGTCATTGCAGTGTCAATGTAAGCCTATTTGTCACACTACTAAATAAACTTTTAATCTTCAAACCCCTTTCTCAGCAAATCTATTGTCGCTTGGGCCTAACGGGTGAAGGGTTATATGAACCAGTTCTCAATTACCTCCACCATTGTCTGTACATGATTATCCAATATGGTTTATGCCCGCTTTCCATTCCTTATAAAATTGAACCTTCTTTGGCTAGAATCCTGAGCTGATACTGCCAATGGGAAGCAAGGCAGGTGGGCACAGTTAATTCCGCGAGAGGCAGAATGTCAGGTTCCCAATGCCAGGATAAAAAGAAAGACTGAAGATTGTGGTGGATCAGGCTTCCTAGTGGCAAACTGTTGAGAATGTATTTTTAATTCAGTAGTTTGTCACATAGACTCATTGAAACATGTTCAGCACAAATTTGTGGGCCGAAGGGCCTGTATTGTGCTGTAGTTTTTCTATGTTTCTATGAGACATCACTTCACTGGATTGAATGCTACACTTGCAATAAGCTCTGCAGCAAATGGGGAACACGGTGGGGGCGATTCTCCCAAAAATGCTGAATTGGTGGGAAAGCTGTTCTAGATCACAACTGTTTTGTCAGTTCAGCTTCTCACCTGAATCTCCGCACTCTGTGCAGTACAGAGATGACAAGCGTGAATATCATTAAAAACTTGAGAGGGTGGGGACTATTCGCGTCAGACTCTGACAGCTCCGGGACTTGGTGCATGCACAGTGGCCCCGAAATTGGGCAGTCTCCCCGTTTGCTGGCCAGCTCGATTGCTGGCCAGCCCGGGAACACTTTAGTTGCCCCTCCAGTCCCTTCCACCCCCCCATGGCTTGATTGTGGTCCCCACAGCAATTCCCGGGCCAGCCCTGACCCCACCCTCCCTGCCCCAGAGCGCCCTGGTGTTCATCCTATGCACCCCAGCAGTGGCAATCCGTCCACCACTGCACCCCGGCAACCACCCTCCCCACCACTGACCCTTCCCCCGAGGGCCGGACACCCCTCATCCCCGGCAGCCCACCACCCCCAGCCCCCAGCTCGCCCTGATCGCTGGCCTCCCTCCAGGCCAGACCGATCCCAGTGCAGAGTGGCAGCAGGACCACCCATCCCTACTGATCACCCCCTAGGCCCTGGCCACAATAGGCTCCACCACCTTGACACTGCCCGATGCCTGATGGGCAGTGCCAAAGGTGCCCCCGGGCATGGGCAATTTTCCCCTTGGGCAGTGCTAGGGTGCACAGGCTGGTACCTCATTGCCTGACTCCCTAGGGTCCCCGATTGCCCTCCTTCATTTCAGTGGGGTCTCCCGCTAGTTCCCCAAACGTGGGGAGTTACTGTAAACCCTGGCAGAATGAAGTACTCCTGGCAGGGTGGGAGATTCTGTGTCAGGCCCAATAATTGCATTCAAATTACTCTCAAAACATATTCAAATAAACTTACCTCACTTTGCACTGGTTTTCTGCGTGTTCCCGGTGGCCCCATTTTCTTCCAGTTGGGAGATGCTTTGGGTTGTAAAAGCTCGAGGGGAACCCACGAAATGGCTGACGCATGCACCTCTCTACCCAATCCGCCCAAAAGTTTGCAGGTTGCAATGGGAGAATCAGGCCCGTTACTTTGATTCTAAACTGGTTAAAGGTGGAGTCAGCAGGGGAGGTGGAGTTCCTGGTGGGTTTGAACTGAATGGGAACTGCTTTATTTTCATGGGGGTCACATGAGAGGAGGCATTGATGCATTTATATCCAGTGCTGGCTGTGCAAGTGGCTGACTGAGGGAAGAGCCAGGGTGCTGGCTGGGTAAGGGGATTGGGACATGGTTGGTTGAGGGAGGAGGAGATGGAGGCAAGGCGCTGGCTGGGTAAGGGGATTGGGACATGGTTGGTTGAGGGAGGAGGAGATGGAGGTAGGGTGCTGGTTGGGTAAGGGGATTGGGACATAGAACATAGTGCAGTGCAGCACAGGAACAGCTCCTTCAGCTCATGATGTTGTGCCGAACATGATGCCAAATTAAACTAATCCCTTCTGTCTACCCTTGGGTAGAGCCTAATGGGGGTCTGGCCTAGGGGGCAATCGGTGGGGGTCCCACTCTGCAGTCAGGATCAGTGGGGGAAGAAGGGCCAGCAATCATCACGGGCAAGGAGGTCAGCCCGGAAGGCAGTCAGCCTATTGGGGGGGGATGGGCACTTCAGGGGAATGGTTACTGTCAGTGGGGAGGGGGAGGCGGCTGGAGATCATGGTGGGCCAGGAGGGGAGGAGTCAGGGCTGGGCCTGGGAATGGTTGGGGGGGCTAGCGATTGGGCCGTGGGGGATGGAAGGCCAATATTGTGGGAGACCGTGGGGCTGGCCAGCGATCGAGCCAGTCAGCAATTGGGAGGCCATCAGTGTGGAGCCAGTGCGCATACGCCAATCTCGGCACTGACAGATCAGCACATGCGCAGTGGCCTGCTCAGCACGCTGATTTCTGCCTTTCCAGTGGGAATAGGCCTCTCTGAAATGTAACGATCTTCACACTGGTGGCCTCTGCAGTACACTGAGTGTGGGAAATTATTCCCTGAACTCCCACTGAAAAAGACAGTGTGTATCACTCCAGTTTTCACGTGAACGATACTTAGAATTTTTGGGGGGGAGTTTCGTATGTATGTCAGAATTTTACCACCTCGCCTGCCCGAGGCTTGTAAGATCCCACCTGAGGCCAACAGAGAATGCCGTTCTGCGAGCCTCTGCAAGGCGTTAAAATTCCAGTCATCGTGCCTGATGATCAATGTCTCAGCTTGCAATGCAGCACAAGCAGCAGCCACCTAACATCTAGATGCTGCAGACAAAGCTCAGACTGAAGTTCTACAAGCTCAGGGTATTGATTCCATGGCTGCAGATACCAGTTTGCAAAAGTATTTGCAGGCTCTCACAGCAGTCCAGCAATCAGAAAGTCCGTACATCTTAGCAGCCATGCTGTAGCCATTACTGTTGCACAACACAGGAGTACTAGGAAAGCTAAAGACCTGAGCACGCACAAGGCTGATTAACTGTTTTTTGTATGCATTTGATTGACTCCTTTTTGCTCACTACATGAATAACTAAATACATTTGGATTCGGAAAAGACATACCTTGGTGAAAAGGAACATAAGCCTTTGTTGTGACTAGCTGAGTAACTGAATAGAGGGGAGCCAGTTCATTCAATCTCACCTGGTCATAATACTCTATATATCAATAATACTGTTCTAACCATTCACTTTCTTATAATATGTCTAAGCTAAAGAAGATCAAAAATCATGATGAAATCCATAATTTACAAGACTAATGGGAAGCGCATGTGGGTTATTATCTGCAGAAATGGTTTGCCGAATGTTCTGGAGGGTGCGTCACCTTAGATGTCAAAGCCTGCATTTTTTGAGACAATCCCTAATTGAAAGAGAAACTAAAACTTCATTTCTGGGGAAAGACATTGAGACTTTGTGTCCCTGGTTATGACACCTGGTTTCTAGGGAAGCAGACTGTAACCTCAGGTTGCTAAGGAAATGGAAGTCAATTGAAACCAAAAGGAAAAGACAGAGCACTCAGCGAGAAGATTACAGCGCATGCAGGCTATAGAAAATTTGTATAAGGAGTAGTTTAAAGAAGGAAGCCCAAAAGCAAAACCCAGAAGTGGATCTATAACACTACTCTTGCTGCTTCAGACATTTGAAGGTGACTCAGACTGCTGTGAGCTGAATGAGGGAGGTTCTCCAGAAGTGCACCATTTTGGTGATGATGGTATCTCAGATGGAGTAAAGCTGCTGTCAGAGGCAACTCAATGGCCAAATTCTGTGTGAAGAAAAGGAGTTGAATTCTACCTAAGGCCTGCCATGGTGGCTTCCCCTGCAGCGAACTTCAATAGTCCAATAATCTTTGCAGGGCCAGGAGATTTCACTGACAATAGAGACTGGAAAATTCTGGCCAGAGAATTGAAAGTCTTTGAGGTTGGGTGTAATAAGAACATAAGAACATAAGAAATAGGAGCAGGAGTAGGCCATCTAGCCCTTCGAGCCTGCCCTGCCATTCAACAAGATCATGGCTGATCTGAAGTGGATCAGTTCCACTTTCCCGCTGTCTCCCCATAACCCTTAATTCCTTGTCTATCAGAAACTTATCTACCCGTGACTTAAATATATTCAGCGAGGTAACCTCCACCACCCTTTGAGTGGGCAGAGAATTCCAGAGACTCACCACCCTTTGAGTGAAGAAGTTCCTCCTCAACTCCGACCTAAACTGCCCCCCACTCCCCACTTATTTTGAGGCTGTGCCCTCTAGTTCTGCTGTCCTTTCTAAGTGGGAAGAATCTCTCTACCTCTACCCTACCTAGCCCCTTCATTATCATACATGTCTCTATAAGATCCCCCCTCAGCCTTGTAAACTCCAACAAGTACCATAGTGTTCCAGGGACTGCCAGTAACTCTATTGCATTGGCTATTTAAAGTGTGATTTTCCATTGACTATGATTTATCTGTTATGTCATGTTTAATTTATGTTGATTTTGGATTGCCTGGTTTCTTGCATTTCATGCTTCCTCTCTTAAATACACCAGCATTTCTCCAGGTTTGCGATTGATCTCCAGTAAATCAAACTCTGATTGCATTGAGCTACATCTGCAGTTCACTAAATTGCTGTCTGAACGCCACACTGTCATTCTTTCCTCTTTCAATTTCTTCTCTAATTGAAGGACTTGTTTTTGAAGTTTTGACCTGAGGTCAAACGTCCTCTGCTAACTGTACAATATGCAGTTTCTCTTCCATATGGATTGGAATTCTTTGGCCGTTCTCGCCCCGCTGCTGCTGCAAGTGACGACAAAGAATTTGGTACTCGGCCAAATCTCCATTCGCTGCAACGGCACCTGGGAATCCTGTTGGCGTCAATGGTCGGACAGTTTTGGCCATATTCTTTTTCAGCATGCCACGTTACACCCTGCTCCGTCTTTACTCTTTCCAGGTCAATGGCTTTATTCTCTAGTTCCAACTTTACATCTTGGAGTGCTGTAGGTTTCTGGAAATCTTCTCCTTTAGCTGCCTGAAACTCCTGAGTTAGTTCTCCCTCCTTTTCTGTCAAGAGCTCTTTGAAAACCCAGCTTGCAGGTGCAGCAGGTGGTCAGGAAGGCGAATGGGATGCTGGCCTTCATCGCGAGGGGGATTGAATATAAAAGTAGGGAGGTCTTGCTGCGGCTGTATAGGGCATTGGTGAGGCCGCAGCTGGAGTACTGTGTGCAGTTTTGGGCGCCGTACTTACGCAAGGATATTTTAGCCTTGGAGGGAATGCAGAGGAGGTTTACTAGGCTGATGCCGGAGTTGAGGGGGTTGAGCTATGAGGAGAGGCTGAATAGATTAGGCTTGTACTCGTTAGAGTTTAGAAGAATGAGGGGAGATCTCATTGAGACGTATAAGATGATGAATGGGATGGATAGGATAGAGGTGGAGAGACTCTTCCCGCTCAGAAAGGATAGTAGGACTAGGGGGCATAGCCTCAAGATAAAGGGGGGGCGGTTTAGAACGGAGTTGAGGAGGAACTTCTTCACTCAAAGGATGGTGAATCTCTGGAATTCTCTGCCCGTTGAAGTGGTGGAGGCTACCTCGCTAAATACTTTTAAGACGCGGGTTGATGGGTTTTGGATGAGAGAGGGGATTAAGGGTTATGGGGAGAAGGGGGAATATGGAACTGAGCCACGACAGATCAGCCATGATCTTATTGAATGGCGAGGCAGGCTCGAAGGGCTAGTTGGCCTACTCCTGCTCCTATTTCTTATGTTCTTATGAATATGAATTTCAATATTGACTGCAATCTTTTCATTTGGCTTTGCTTGTTATTTCACACAACAATGGAATTTATCCAATCTGTAGGGTTTGCGACTATAGCAATCATATTCTTTACTTCCAGCTCCTTGAGCTCTCTTTCATGTTTTCCTTTTAGTTCTGTTGGTAATATATGTGGAGAATAAATCACTGGTTTCTTCTCGTGAGCAAGAGTGATGGATACTCAAAATCAACTATCCAACCATCACATCAAGCCTCTCTGGCTATCTTTGGTTAGTCTATTTCTTGCGATATGATGTATGCCTAAAGGTAGGAGAATAGGATTGACAAACTTATCAGCCATGATCAAATGGTGGAGCAGACTTGATGGGCAGAATGGCCTAATTCTGCTCTTCTATCTTATGGTCTTTTGATTTTTCTCAATCCAATTTGGCATTTATTAGCTTACTCACGAATGTTAACTCCCGCCATGCTTTGGCTTCTGTTTCCCAAAGTTTGAGATAATTACACTGTTTTATGAGACACTGGAGCTGATATTGAATTTATTTCTTTGAACTCACCGTGTGCTGTGGAATGATACATTGTTGTTTTGGTACATTGACTGTAATGCAGGTAAATGATACGGCATTCAGGATATGTATGTATACTTGTTTATAACAATATAGTTCCCTACTTTTTCCAAATAATATAACATCACACCCATCTACAAGGGATTATTTACAAAGATCTACAAGTACAGCAACATGCCTGCTGCTAGTTCAGGAATGCCCCTTTCCTAAGAGCACTCTCCCCTGGGTGATTCCCCATTCTGAGTCCCAATTGGTCATCCAGACCAGGTGATCATTACTCTGCTGTGTTGCCCTCAAAGGGACAATCACCATAGCCCTGAAGAACTACCAGTTTCTGACAAGGCATTTGCCCAGTACCAGGATTTCGAGTGGGGGAAATTGCCCTCATAGGCGCAGGGGAACCTGACAATGAAAAAGTAGGTGCTCAATTGAAAGAAAATTCCAACAGGCCCCCTGAAAAGGCTGAGGTGGGGTTGCCACCCGTTATCCAGCCACTGGATGTATCCCTTGCCATGACCATTAAATCCCACCCACAGTTTTATCATCATGACCACAGTACCATTGTGTTAGATATGATCAGTTAGCGTGGCATGGACAGAGGCCTGAATTTTGGACTATTTCGATTGTAAAACTTAGCATGGCTGGGTCAGGCCTTTACCTACTGGAACACTGGAGGAACATAAATGTGTTATAATGGAATGGAAGCATAAAAACAGCTAGAGCAAAACATTGGAATCATCAGCAACTTATCCCCAGTCCTCCAGATGATATCTGCTCTCAGCCAGTGGAACCTAAAAATTCTTGTTTCCATCTATTGAGTTGACTCTATGTCTACATTTCATATCCCAATATCATAATGCTGTTGTGATATATTAGGTATAAAGATGGTTTGATATGATTGAAAATAAAATCCAAATTAAAATGCTGACAATTACAAAGAACATCCTATTTAGAAAAATTACTTGCAGCAATGTCACTTTTCCGCTCTGGTTATTAAAATTATTCACAAATCAGAACGCCTAAATTAACCAAATGGAGTTCCATTCTTTAATGGAGAGCAATTATTCAGTACCTTGAGTGTGTTGGCTATATCAATTCTTTATCAAAAAGGTAAACACAAATATTTAAAATTTCAAACAGAATTATTATTCTTATAATTACTATTAAATGGGGGAATCCAGTGAAATGTCTCCAGACATAAAATCCATGAGCACACTAACCTTTGGAAGTCACTAATCTTTGCACGCTATTCAATATGGAAAAACAATTCCATACCAACATGAAATATTTTTGGATCCACTTTTCTGAATCATGTCAGGGAAAGGATTTGTCACAAGAATACGGTTTAAGGAAGGGTAAAGAAGAACAAGAGGGTGGCGAACACCAAGGCACAGAGTTTCTTTGCACATACACAAAGGAGCAAGTTCACTGGTGGAATAATTGCTGAGGCCACAGTGATGCAGACCTCAAGACAGCTTTGATTAGAAGAGCCAGATCACTCTGCTGCACTTTCCACATAACTCATCGTGTATTTTTTGCAAGAGAAATGGTTATTAATACCCCAACAATGAGTCCTTTGTCTGACAAAAAAGATGCTCCGGCAATTATAAGTTATTTCATCTTCCGTCGGCCTTGCCAAACAATGAATCTTTGTTCTTCAAAATAATATACTTTGCAGATTCTTATAGACAGGACATTTAACACTGAAAGCCTTTTGCCATCAGCTTTTAAATAAGGATGACAACATAGTATAACTGATAAGGCCCTAGGGACCCCCCCACTATTCAGGCAGCTGACAGTTCCTTTGTTATTGGTTGTAGTGATAGTGATGTTGATTCTGGTTTTGGGGCCAGAAACAGACAGAGAATGGTAAATTGATATGCAGTTCCTGGCACAGTACGAAAAACATTAAATCTTCTGCAGCTCTATGAGAGGCTCACTTCAGTTAAAGGAAATGATTCAACAGTTTCAAAAAGTTCATGAATTGTAGTGGGATGTCTTACACGGCTGAGTTAAATGTTTCAGGTGTCCTTAGATCTCTTACAGGTATGAACGAAGGCACATCATTTATGACTTTAGTCAGGCACCATTGAAAAAGCCTTTTTGCAAGGCGTACTTAATCGAAATGTAAGCTTAAACAGTCTGGATTATTTACAAGTGAATAAACTGTGTTTGTATATAATGCCTGGCTACGTTGTTTAAGGACTATGGTACGATTGTATTTCTATTTGTACTCTACTGTGCTATACCATAAAGCTGTAGGAGGTGGAATTATGCTGGGATTCCCCAGATAATTAGGTTTTAATAGCTGCGCCACAGAGAGGGAACCATTGTTCGGAGGTCAATCTATCCCCATGAGAGGAGATGGAATATCTTAGGTGTCCCTCTTGGAGTTTACAATTGCTATTTGAACATTTTGTTTGATTACAGCTTTCTAATCATTTGCAAATATCAGACACATTTGGTGTCAGGAGATACACAGTGTATCATTAGGTAGGATTTGAATGTATGTTGTGAGGAATGGGATATTCTTTCTATACTACACCCATATGATACACATGAACATATACTGACTGACTTCTCAGTTTGGAGAGTGAGTGTCTACTCTTTAAAAGTTGTACAGAATTATTGTTAGCATTAGCATCCTTTTCGTCCCCCAGACTCATTTTAAAAAACCTTTTGTTTAAGCAACACATATCATAGTTAGAGACCTTGGGGTCGAGTGGGAGAATTTGTTTTCTATTTCAAACAATAACATGTTGTCCATTTAAAGTAAAAACAAAATACTACAGATTCTGGAATCTGAAACAAAAACAGTAAATGCTGGAAAACCTCAGCAGGTCTGACTGCATCTGTGAAGAGAGAACAGAGCCAACATCTCCAGTTTGAATGACCCTTCGTCCATTTTGAGTGATTAGTAAAACATGCCCACGCCTCCCTTAATATGTATTTAATTTTATTTGTTTGCTCTCACTTGGTGGGAAGACCAGACGAAAACGATAATAACTCATCATAATGCCAGTGGTGACAAGAAGGAATGGTGGAAGGGAAAACAAAGCTGAAATAATAGAAACGAAAGAGTTGGTACAGTATTCAAATAACATTATAAATAAACAATACCATGCAACATAAAGATCAATAAGACTTGGGTGGCATGGTAGCACAGTGGTCAGCACTGCTACCCCACAGCACCAAAACGATTCAATTCCCGGCCTTGGGTCACTGTCTGTGTGGAGTTTGCATATTCTCACTACTTGGGTTTCTTCTGGATGCTCCAGTTTCCTCCCACAGTCCAAAGATGTGCAGGTTAGGCGGATTAGCCATGTTAACTTGCCCCTTAGTGTCAGGGTAAAGGTGGGGCCTAGGTGGGATTGTTATCGGTTCAGACTTGATGGGCCAAATGGTCTCCTTCTGTGCTGTAGGGACTCTATGATTCTAAGACTCTATTGTAAACACCTTGATCTTTGTCCATGTGATTTCTGATAGGATTAGTGCCCATACTTGTAGTTGTACAATATATGTGTGTCACTTTAAGCATGCAGCAATCAAAAAGTTGCATGATTAATTCTTAGATCAAAGAACATCATGTTCTTGAAAAATATTGTTTATAATTTAAACACTGACTTTTTTTTCTCTTTATGCTCTCCCAGGTTTTCCGTAGGGAATCATCCCTCTCACTCTTTAGCAGAACCCTTGATCTTTATGGCGATAATAAAGCCACATCAAAGGAGAGTCTGTCGCTGTCTGGAGTTAAGTGACTTCCATGCAACCTGTCAATTATGTGTTAAAACAAATTTAGCATCAACCCTACCTTTCCCTCAAACCAAAGCGTCAACGGAAAACCCAGATATACCTATTGTGGAAAGCATTTAACAATCCTCAGTTTCTTTTTATAACATTGGTCTTTCTATTCATGGATCTGTCTACATTTTAAGCATCCATGCCACAGTTAAAACTGTCTTTTACATGAGTTAAGATTAAAATCTAATTTGGAGCAGTAAATGAGTTGATAGGTATGTGAAATTTGTTTCTGTTCAGAGGTAAGAGCCTAAAATTTTGGGTGCCCTACCTTGTTAACAGAATTGTGGTAAATATTCCATCCCCTAATTGCAAGGATGAAGCCATTATAATAGACCCAGAATTTCAGTGCAGAGGGCTTTATTTCCAATGTCCTCTGCTTCATTTCATTGCTTCATTTCATTGCTTTAGATTTCATCTCAGCTGTATCACAGCATGTTAATTCAGCAAGGCCTGATCTTATTTGAAAGGGTGACATGGTGGCACTGCTGCCTCACAGCACCAGGAACCCGGGTTCACTTCCAGCCTTGGGTACTATCTGTGGGGAATTTGCATGTTCTTCCCTTGTCTAATGGCTATATGGCTAACACAAGGGGAGATAGCTTTAAATTGAGGGGTGATAAATATAGGACGGATGTCAGAGTAGGTTCTTTACTCAGAGGGTAGTAAGGGCGTGGACTGCCCTGCCTGCAGCAGTAGTGGACTCGCCAACTTTAAAGACATTCAAATGGTCATTGGATAGGCATATGGATAATATTGGAATAGTTTAGGTTAGAGGGTCATTAGATTGGTTCCACTGGTCTGCGTAACATCGAGGGCTGAAGGGCCTGTACTGCGCTGTAATGTTCTATGTTCTATGTCTGTGCGGTGGGGTGCTCCGGCTGGGGTGAGTTCTTCCCACAATCCGAAGATGTGCGGGTTAGATGGATTGGCCATGCTAAGTTGCCCCTTAGTGTCAGTGCAATGAGCAGAGCAAATACGTGGGGTTACGGGGATAGGGCCGAGGTGGGATTGTTGTTGATGCCGGCTCGATGGGTTGAAGGTCCTTCTTCTGCACTGCAGAAATTCTAAGGAACACCATCAATATGGCAAAATAATCTGTGAGAGTGGAAAAAGCTTATTTTTGTAAATAAACAAAATTACTAGTTATATAAATGGTATTGGAGGGTCAAATCTAGTTAATTAAAACATTTATCAATCTCCACTCCCACAACTTCATGTGTGCTGGTTTATGATTGCATAAACACGCATATATCCATGATATAATATCCTCCCCTTAGTACATACCAGGCTTCGGAGCTCACAAAGCTTTACAAAGTAATCCATTTCATGTACTCTCCCATGAATCAGGTCACTATTATTCAGGGATGATAGCATTATTCTAACCCCTCAGTCTTCATTCCCTGTGATCTCGGTGCTACTGTTAACTGTCACAATAACATTTTTATTTTATTATGAGTATAATTAAATGGCTTGTGCATAGAATATGTCTGTGAGGCATGGGGAAGTGTCAATCACACTTAAGAGTGTCATAATTACAAAGTGTCCATCATACTTGAAAGTTTGAATACCCCAGACATATGAGTAAAAAAGCATTGAGTTAATGCCTTATTCTATGTGACTGGTTTTGTTTTGATTTTAAAAAAATGAAGACACTCAAATATTTTTAAATGCGTTCTATTTCTCTGTAACTTTATTCTCAAATTAAGTTCTAGCAAAAAAGTTAAATAATTTCTACCCATTGCCATTGTTTCTCCCTAACCATCCTGTCTCCTATGGCTTAAGGTGTCCTGGTTTTAATAATGTCTGTATTTTAACTCAAGCTATAAGTTCAAATTACTATTTGATCACCTCGTGAGCCACTGCTCATCCATGGAAAGGTAAGCTTTTCAATCTTCTTTCCATCTCTCTCAATATTTCTGACCTGGCCTGATTTTGTTATAATTGTGTTATTTGATTTTGGGGATTCCTGCATCCCTTGGTCATTTGGATTTTGCTGCTCCTTTGGAATGCACTGTGTGAATTGGCTGCTGTGATTCTGCTCTGGTATTCAGTGTCTGCAAGTTTTTCTAATGTTGCATCCCATTCTTCACTAGCTATGATATCTACTTCTATTTCTTCTCTCTTTCAAGTACTTTCTCTCTTGCAAATACCAACCCAATCCTTTTACTATTCTACCTTCCTTGGGTCTGACTACTTCTTGGATCAGCCCAATGTGTTTCCTCTTTGCTTCCGCAATCTCTGAAGGGTCAATCAAGACATCTCTCATTGCAGTTCCAGTTTCCACTTTCAGCTGTCTCACTACCTTATCATCCAATGCGCCTGCTGGAAGCTGATCTTGCCAATCTCCTCATTTCTCCCACTGCTGACCCCATGTATACAATCTGTCAGAGCTCCACTGCTCTTTCTCTGACTCACTCTCCTGAATGTCTGTGCACTTGCAAACCATCCATGATCTTATGGTGAATGATAGTATTGATGTCATGGCCTTGACAGAAATGGTCCAGGAGTGATGACCCCTTGCCCCTTAATGAAGCCTCCCCACCTGATCATATCTTCCATTATTTGTCCACCAAATCATTGTAGTGGTGGTAAGGCCCTCATCACCAAATCTCGCCTTGGTCTTTCCCCTTACTTCTCTGGCACTTTCTTCTTTAAGAACTGTTCCACCCTTTTCAACTTTCTTTTAAAATCTTAGTTCTCTACTTCCCAACCAAGCCCAACCCAACCTTCTCACTGAAACATTGACACTCCTTTCATATCTTGTCCTTTGCTCTGAGTAAACTAATATCTGGGTTCAGAGGTAGGTAGGTATGGAGGGCAAGTGGGTTAGTAGAAGTTTGAGGGGCAGAATTTACTGTTTGAGGGCTTCACATAGAGCATGGCGAGTTAAAGAGGGAACTGATCTTCCAGTTTTCAGTTCTACAGCATTTTGCATGTCTTGTCCGCCTTGGTGCCCGGGATCACATGGGAGGTTGGGGTGGGGAGGCAGGTGGGGTTGGGGTTTGGCTTCATGGCTTCAGTGGAGCTGGAAGATTCTGACGACGGAAGGGGCCAGAAATTCCCGCCCAAAATTATTTCATTGCTCACAGCCTCAGTACCGCTGACCCCAGGGACTGACAAGAATGGGATGACCTTACATTTGAGATCGTGGATGAAATTCCATCATGAAGAATGGTGTTACTAGCTGTGGATAGCACTCTCTCTCTCCTTAGAGTTAGATGTTTGGGGTTTAGATTCCATTCCAGATCTATGTAAACTCTCTCATGCATGACACTGAAAAAGTGCTCTACAGTCAGAGATGCATCTTTTTTCAGATGAGGTCTGAAACCGAGGTCCTGCCTGCCCTCTCAGATGGATGCACAAGATCTCTTGGTAGGATTAGAAGCACCCGGTGGTTTGGCCAATATTTACCCATTAACCAATATAATTTTAAAAATGATCAGATTTCTGGGTTATCCCATGCTACAACAGCGATGACATTTCAAAACATTTCATTGGCTGTAAATCTCTTTTGAATTTCCTGAGGTTGTGAAAGGTTCTATATCAATGCAAGTTCCTTCCTAGCATGCACCATTCAATCTCTTTAAATTTCTTTTCTTTATCCAGAGAATCTGTAGTTCATGGAGAGTCTTTCTTTCAAATGTGGGAGAAAAGAGTGGGATTTTTTGCACGCCACCTTCCCCCACCTCCCCCTCCCCTACCCCACGTCTCATAGTGTGTTTTCTAGTGGCGGAAGTAGTCAACCATTGCCCCCCCACCCCACTCCCCGGTGAGATCTTCCAGTCCTGCCGAAGTCTGCGGCATCTTGTGTAGCTTGCCTGTCTCGCTGCCAAGAAATGCACCTCAGGGGCCACCTCCTGGTGCCGCCAGTAGGAAGGGCTGGAAAATCCCACCTTTTGGGTCACTTCTGTCTCCTTTAATGACAGCTCCCATTGTTTGATGGCATTACTGCACTGGTTGCATTTTTTTTAACTGACAGCTGTGGGCTGCCCTTCTGTGATATTTCTTCATTTATATTGGAATGTGTCACAACCCAAGAGAATCAATCAGGGTCTCATGCAGTGAATCTCTCTTGGAGGAAAGGCCAATACCCCTCTGTCCAAAGTTGGGCATTCACCTCAATGGCTGTCCTTAGAATGATCACAGACACATCAAAGTGCAAGAATTTAGCCAGCCGTATAAATAAAGCCATCAGACGGACTGGATGTGCCACATGCAGTAAATCACGTTGTAGAGAACTGTATTTTACTTTGGTCTACCCGATACTTCCTTTTAATGAAATTCTGTAAATGAAAAGTCCTGAAGGGCTAATATTGGCGTCAATTCTGAAAATAGAACACAATTGTAGAATATTCAGTTACGGGAATCATCCTTGAACTGCGACTTAACAGGTAGTAAAGGCCTCTATATTTATGCAGTTCTGTGATATACGCAGCCTACTAGCATAAAGCTCGTAGCTTGCCAACAACACATTCCATCATATTCAGGCAAATCTGATATGTATCACTGTGTGCAATAAATTTTCTTTTCAGATGAAATCAGATAATGCCATCCTTTACTCTTCAGCTCATATTTCAATGTTGATTTTTAATGTGACAATTCTGGAGGGCAGAGACTGAGGTGAAGCATGGATATTCTAACAAGGCTTTTTTTTAAAAGAAAAATTAACTCCTTGGATACTCTCTTTTTGTTGTTCTCAACTTATTGGCCACAGATGGGTGATACATGACCTCCTCTGACCCTTGTAAGCATCTGTGTTGGTGAATGTGCCCGACATTGAGATGGGTAGCAGCTGTTTCAACTATTTACATGGGGTGGGAAAAAGTGAGAAACTTGCCAACATTCAAACATTGCAAAATCTACCTGGTATTAGATTTCAGTCCATTTTAGTGTTCATGATTCTTTTTTTTTTAATTAACTGATTAACATGATACATTGGTG
Source organism: Carcharhinus amblyrhynchos (assembly GCF_965287045.1). Lineage (NCBI taxonomy): Eukaryota > Metazoa > Chordata > Chondrichthyes > Carcharhiniformes > Carcharhinidae > Carcharhinus > Carcharhinus amblyrhynchos. The sequence goes on along the minus strand of NC_137332.1, from coordinate 31,099,477 downwards.
AAAGCTTATTCTGGCAGTTGTGAACCTCTATTTTGGATTTAATCAAACAAGGATGTTTTGGTTTAGAGCATTTGTTTGGACTATCATTCTAAAGCCAGGGATTTTTTTTTAACAAATTTGCTCCTGATTAAGTCATCACAGATTATCCGCTGTATAGAGTTTCCTAAAAGTTTGGATGTACTTCCATGCTCTGGGACCTGCACCACTGAGAAAGACAAGGCGACGGATATCATGAGAAAGTCATCACCTGCATGTGGTTCTTCTCTAAGTTACATACCATCCTGTCACAGGCACACACAGCCATCTCTTCATTTCCCTGCCTCAGGATCTTGGAAATTCCTTGCAGTGTTAGATTGATTTTTGATTGGAAAGGGAGTTAAGGGTTATGGCGGTAGGCAGGAAAGAACAGTTAAAGCCACAATCAGATCAGCCTTGGTCTTAGGGAATAGCAGAGAGGACTTGGTGGGATCAATGGCCTACTCCGGCCCTTTCTTGTGACTTGGAAAAGGCTATAATATAAACTTCCTTTTGCACCTGAAACAGTGGGGCACCTGAAATAGAGGCTACTTAAAGCTCCTGTTCCATGAACAAATCAATCCAGGAAAATCCTCCACAGCTTCGACAAAAAGCTGAGACTTTTCTTTCTGTTCACATTTTCATTTATGAAAAATGTTGATTTTGTCAGAAACTATTATTAAGTATTCTATTCTACATTTTCAAAACTGCTTTGGTATGCTTTGAAGCCAGTGCTAAATGTTAAAGATTTTATTGAAGATTTCTATTAAAACCAAAGCCCAATCATCCCACTATTTGATATATCTTCTCTTTTAAGTGCAAATTAATGACGCAAGCATAAATATGCTGTATTTGTGTTGACTGTCTCAAGAAATTTCCTGTCCTTCGTCAAACGGACCCCATTCAAATGATCAGCATCTCAATTCAGAAGGGTTCTTTTTTAATCAGATGAGCGATTGTCTGTTCTGTCAGCAGCACTGTGCTGTAATAGTCCTCTTAGCTCAATAATTGAAGCATCTTCCTGTAGTGTTTAACATGGAGAGAGCATCACAGGGACTGAGTACAAAGGGGTCAATTTCAGGAGATGTAATGTTCCTTCTGAAAGATAACCATTCAGGACTGGTCGATTTAATCTAAAATGGGAAAAGATCCAACATAACAATTCAACAAGTGCTCCTGCAACACAAGGAGCCTGAATGTTCAACTCTCTTTTATGGCTTGGTCTACTCAGTTATTTGGGAACCAAGTCTAATTTAAGCCCATTCGTCTTTCAACATTGGTCTAAAGGTTTTTCATAAGATGAGTAAAGACCAAAGGTTCTGTGCAACTCGGAAGAAAATGATGATGACCTCAGTTTACTTTAATTGTTTGGTCTGATCTACTGTAATTATGCAGAGGTTGGTTTCATACAGTAGAATTTGTTCTTGTCCTTGATGGAGTTGTATATTATGAAGGCAATTCCAGATTAAGTAACCCTTAGTGTGCTGAATTCACACAAGGCAGCTTTTAAAATTAAGAATATGATAATATTTGCAGGGAAAATAATTCAGTTAGAGATGAGACAGTGAGCTTGTACAAAGAAATACATTATAGCAATTCATGGCAGTGGGATTTTCCCATCCCACTGCAATGAACAGAGATATGGCTGGGTGCCAAATTCTCTGGCCTCGCTGCAGCGGGAATGTGGCATCAACGGCCAGGAAGATTGCACCCTTAGTGTTCTCATAAATACAAAAACTAAGTTATTGATTGCATAAAAGACATCTGATAGTTTCAAAAGGTAATCTTTATTCCGTTTGTGTTTTGTTATCAGTGACTGAGAAGGGATAAATGCAACTATCAAATTTCACATTTTACATATCTTTAAAACTGTGTGTATAAAATTTCAAGGTAATACCCTGAGACCATGGAATTGATTAGAAGTTGTGGGTCCCAATCAGGCTATGATAGTGTAACGATACCTGGTATGATAACATAATGGTTATATAAGTGGACAAGTAATCTCTGACCAGCTTGGAACTTAAATTCAATTTTTCTAAAAAGCTATGTTTGGAACAAAAAACTAGTAGCAGTAAAAGTGACCATGAATCTCTCAGATTGTTACAAAACCCAGTTGGTTCATTAAAGACCTTCTTAGCGAAGAAATTCAGCCATTCTCATCCAGTTTGGCATACACGTGACTCCAGATTCATACCAGTATAACTGCCTTTTGAGGTGGCATCACTTCTATATGTTCATTTATTAGTTTCACAAATAGGTTTACATTAATATTGTAATGAAATTACTATGAAAATCCCTGAGTAGCCACGCTCTGGCACCTGTTCGCGCACACTGAGGGAGAATTTAGCACACCCAATGCACCTAACCAGTATATCTTTCAGATTGTGGGAGGAAACTGGAACACCCAGATGACACCCACACATACTTCGGGAGAACGTGCAGACTGTGCACAGACAGTGACCAAAGCCGGGAATCGAACTGGCTCCGTGGCGCTGTGAGGCAGCAGTGCTAACCTCTGTAGCATAGGGTCATCAAGTCATAGAGGTTTACAGCATGAAAACAGGCCCTTTGGCCCAACTTGTTCATGCTGCCTTTTTTTTAAATGCATAAGCTAATCCCAGTTGCCTGCATTTGGCCCATATCCCTCGATACTTATCTTATCCATGTAACTGTCTAAGTGTTTTTTAAAAGACAAAATTGTATCACCTCTACCACTACCTCTGGCAGCTTGTTCCAGACACTCACCACCCTCTGTGTGAAAAAATTGCCCCTCTGGAACCTTGTATCTCTGTCCTCTCACCTTAAACCTATGCCCTCTAGTTTTAGACTCCCCTACCTTTGGGAAAAGATATTGACTATCTAGCTGATCTATGCCCCTCGTTATTTTATAGACCTCTATAAGATCACCTCTCAGCCTTCTATGCTCCAGAGGAAAAAGGTCCAATTTTATCAGCCTCTCCTTATAACGCAAGCGATCAAATCCTGGTAGCATCCTAGTAAATCTTTTCTGCAGCCTTTCTAGTTTAATAATATCCTTTCTAAAACAGGGTAACCAGAACTGTATACAGAATTCCAACTGTGGCTTTACCAATGTCTTGTACAACTTCAACAAGACATCCCAACTCCTGTATTCAATGTTCTGACCAATGAAACCAAGCATGCTGAATGCCTTCTTCACACTCTGTCCTCCTGTGATTCCATTTTCAAGGAACTATGAACCTGTACCCCAAGATCTCTTTGTTTTGTATCTCTCCCAATGCCCTACCATTAATTGAATAAGTCCTGGCCTGGTTCAATCTACCAAAATGCATCACTTTGCATTTATTTAAATTAAACCCCACCTGCCATTCGTCAGCCCACTAGCTCAATTGATCTAGGTCCTGTTGCAATCTGAGATAACCTTCTTCACTGTCCACTATGCCACCAATCTGCAAACTTACTAACCATGCCTCCTACATTCTATGAAAATCCCCTAGTAGCCATACTCTGGCACCTGTTCGCGCACACTGAGGGAGAACTTTAGCACAGCCAATGCACCATTCCAGTACATCTCTCAGACTGTGGGAGGAAACTGGAGCACCCAGAGGACACCCATATGTACTTGGGGAAAACATGCAGACTCTGCACAGATAGTGACCCAAGCTGGGAATCAAACAGACATTAATATAAAGTAATGACTTGGGTGAGCCAATGTGCCATCCATTCTTTCAAATATTTACAAAGAATAATAAAATCAGGTGGACCACTCAATTTTGAATTCAGATGGTGGATGCATGCATTGCCCAATTAATGTAAAAATAAAAAGACTACACTCTGAAGAAAGAAACAGAATAGAGCAAAAATATAAGTGGAACATAAAGTTTCATTTAAATGTATTAAAATCTTCAGTAAAATGCTAGCATGGCATCTTAGTGGCAGTGTTTTAATGTGAGAGTTTTATAATTTGCTGAAACCTTAATGATTGGCTCAGGAAGCACAGATCATCCCGGAGGCCACTGGATTGTTAAAAATAAAATAATTCAGATCTTTCAGAGTCAAAAGGGTGTAAAGAACCCCGTTTGCTCTCCAAAGTCTCAGACATAAAAATCCTGACAAATCTTCGAAGTTTATTGCCATTCTGTATCCAAACAAATAAATTCATAATCTGCCATCTATAAAGCTACTTGGAACACATCTCGTATAGAATACTTCCTGGTGCAATAAATCACATTACAAATTGATTCTACCAAAGTGGCTCCCTAACGTACAAATCAGTCAATTAAATAACAAAATGAAATAAAGAAAATACTGGAAACACTCAGCTGTTCAAGTTGCATCTGTTAAAAGAGAGACAAAGTTAATTGAGCTGAATGGCCTTCTTTTGTACTGTACAAGTTTTGTGTGATAACTTTAACCCCAAAGTGGGTAGATTTGAGTCAGGTTGGCAATTGAAGTATTAAGTTTCACTCCCAAATTGAAGCCACTTTGTATTCACCCACTTCCTGTTTTAATGGAGTTGAGATAGGAGTGTAAGCAATGGCCAAGCTACTCCTAGGAGATGGGCTGGTTATTAAAATGTATTAAGGAATCTCTGCACCTCCATTTCAACCAGGTTTTATTTGTATGTCATGGTGGCTGCATTAGCTTGACCTTGGCAGGTTATGAGAGAGATCATCAATATGGTATGGCAGCACAGTGGTTAGCACTGCTGCTTCACAGTGGCAGGGACCTGTGTTCAATTCTGGTCTTGGGTGACATCAAGGCCTAGAAATTCAAACTCGGGTACACGCATTTTACTTGATTTTAGATTTCCAGAACCGCAGTATTTTGCTTTTACATCACTGCATTTTTTTATTCATTGGATAATGGGCGTCGTTGGCTGGCCAGCATTTATTGCCCATCCCTAGTTGTCCTTGAACTAAGAGCCTTGCTGGACCATTTCAGAAGGCAGTTGAGAGTGAACCACATTGCTGTGGCTTTAGAGTCACATGTTCCCCCTGTGTCTGCATGGGTTTTCTCCAGTGCACTGGTTTGCCCCCATACTCCAAAGAGGTGCAGATTGGGTGGATTGGCTAAATTCTCCCTCAGGAGGACCAGCAGGGTAAATATGTAAAAAAAACAAGGGGTTACGGGGATAGGGTGGGATTGTTGTTGGTGCAGACTCGATGGGCCAAATAGCCTCCTTCTGCACTGTAGGATTCTATGGATCCCATATCTAAGGTCTTTGTGGAGCACGAGCTTTCTTATTGAGTGAGCGGAGGCTCACCCAATGAGAAGCAATCAGCGAGGGTTTTTAACCCTGGTGCTGAACTTAGACTAGTGTAGGTCCTGAGGTGTAGACTGTCTAGCTGTAAACCGCAGGTGCGACTTTCTCTTTGGTGCACAATAAAGGGTGCTTGGTGATGGGAAACTGATGTTTGGCTGAGTAACTACATCGAACAAGCTTTTGTAGAACATGCCCAATGTCTCAGCCCAGAATTTTACCAAATGTATGGTAGTAACACCTCCAGAATTAGACATGATTTTATTTTCTGCATACATATCCAATTACACTATAGAACATAGAACAGTATAGCACAGTACTGGCCCTTCGGCCCTCAAAGTTGTGCCGAGCTATGTCCGAACCCAAGATCAAGCTATCCCACTCCCTATCATTTTGGTGTGCTCCATAACCGCTTGAAAGTTCCTAAAGTGTCCGACTCCACTATCACAGCAGGCAGTGCATTCCACATCCCAACCGCTCTCTTAGTAAAGAATCTACCTTGGACATCCTTTCTATATCTCCCACCATGAACATTAAAGTTATGCCCCCTAGTGGCTACATCCACCCAAGGAAATAGTCTCTGCACATCCACTCTATCTATTCCCCTCATCATCTTATAAACCTTTATTAAGTCGAAGACTATCTAGTCTTAAATCGCAGATCTGGGATCCCAGGGGAAGGGATTGATGAGGGGGATGGGAGGCAGGCGGTGGAATCAGCAGCAGGGGCAGGGGGTGAAGTTTGGAGGGCATGCACTGCAGACGGAAGCGAAAGTGGGGGAGTGACATCTTGAGTGCAGTGCCCTCAGTGCAGATGGGATCCTCCAAATAAGATATTCAGTGGCTTCCAGACGCACAGGGGTGTGGTTGACTCTTAGTTGCCCTCTGAGATGGTTGAGTAAGCCATTCAATTGTATTCAAGACAGTGGCTCACCACTACCTTCCGAGGGACAGTGAGATGTGGGCAATGAATTGTGGCTTTACCACTCTTTCTGTGTGTAAATGTTTGAAAAATGATGGTTTAGGTATTGTAATAAGCATCTTCAATTAAAAGTAACTTACTTTAACACATCTTTGGAATTTGTTTGTCATCTATATGATTTCTAATTGCAAAAGATGCAAATCGTAAAGACAATTTCAAATCTGTATTCCCCTCAACTTTGAGACTCTTGTTATGTTCTTGACTCTGATCCCGTGGGCCATTTCACATCAAAATATTCTGGGGGACAGGGTGGATAAGAAAAAACATTCATTTAACAATATAGAATACAAATAAATTCCATCTTTGCAAATCTTATTTGCCATATAATTTTCTTGACTCCAGTTTTGTCTTTAGTTTTTGTTCATCCATTTTTCCAGACAGTTCTCAGGGTAATTACAGTGCATTTCTTTCTTGTCGGTGATGATAGGTGTACGGTGATGGGTAATTTCTGTTTGTCTTGAGTACACATGACTATTTACCTTTCCAAGGTTGCATGGGGGACTATATGAGGGTAAGAATGATTCTGAATCCTGTACCGAGGGAATATGGTAGCATAGTTGTAATATCATTGGACTACTAAACCGGAGACTTAGGATAATAATCTGGGGACTTGTGTTCAAACCCCACCATGGCAGCTGGTGGAATTTAAATAAAAAAAAATCTAGTCTCAGTTATTGTGATCGTGGAATTATCATTATTATAAAAATCCAAGTGGTTTGCTGAGGGAGGTAAATCTTTTGTTCTTACTTAGTGATCTCAGATCCACAACAATGTGGTTGACTGTTAACTGCCTTCTGAAATGCCCAATAAGCCATGCAGTTCAAGAGCCATTAGGTATGGGCAGCAAATGCTGGCCTTGTCAGTGATGACAGTAAGAAGGTTACTGTCCAACAAGTTTATTTGGTAGCACAAATGACAAAATAAATCTGTTGGATATTAACCTGGTGTTGTGAGACTTATTACTGTCCTTACCCAACTCCAACGCCAACACCTCCACATCTTGTCAGTGATGCCCATATCTCATGTAAGAATTATAAAAATAAGTCTTCAAACACAAAAATATTTTCTTGTAACCCCATCTCTGCCTGCCCTCACCCCTGGAGAAAAACTCTCTTTCCACTAGCCCTACATCTGCAATGATAATGCTGCTGCTCTAGGTGTTCTCAATAGTGCCTTTGGCTTTGTTTTTGATATACACATTCCTTCAATGTCATTCATGCCCATAACCACCAGTATAATCTTAAACTCTATGCTCACAAATCTGAAAACCACAAAATCAAGAACCTTTATCATTTTCCTTTCTCTCTATCTCTATTCCCCCAATTTCCCCCGAAGCTGAGTCATTATATTACTCTTGTGATCACTGGGGTAAAATCAATCCCAGAATCCATTCCTTGATCTCTTCTTCTCGTTATGCCTTCAATTCCTTTCTTCCCCTAAATGCCAAGTGTAAAGATATAATTGACTTCTTGATCTCAAAGATAGAATGTAATACTATGTCGGCTGCAAAATATTTTTTGCCTGAGCTTTTGTCCCAACATAGATATGGCCTCATATTTAAAGTTTATAAAGTTTATTTATTAATCACAAGTAGGCTTACATTAACACTGCAATGAAGTTACTGTGAAAATCCACTAACTGTCACAATCCGGCACCTATTCGGGTACACTGGGGGAGAATTTAGCATGGTCAATGCACCTAACTCGCATGTCTTTCAGAAATCTCTCTCAGCTCCTCCCCTCTCCTCTTCAGACTTCACCAGGGTCATTTACTTTATGGGGCCTACCTCCTGTTAATGTCCTTGACCATTCAGTTATCTTCCTTTGCCCTGATGTACAGGAACATTGAGAATAACTTCCTTGCTCCAGTCATCATTCCCAACCCTTAGAAACTGTGGCCATCATCCCATCCTCATTTCCCTGTATTATAGCAACAATCTGCAATCATGTAGTGTCTTTAACAGATATTATGTCCCAATATATGTCACTGGAGTGACGCTCAAACAAGATTTGACATTGAATGATATACAGAGACATTAGGATAGGTGGCCAAAAACTCTGTTAACGAGGTAAAAGAGCAGAGAAAAAGAGAGATAGGAAGATTTAGAAGGGGAATTCCAGAGCTTAAGGCATAGACAACTGAAGGCACAACCATCGACAGTGGAGCAATCAACACCAAGGATGCATGTACAGTGGCATAGTGGTGCCTCAAAGCGCCAGGGACCCGGGCTTGATTCCCAGCTTGGGTCACTGTCTGTGCGGAGTCTACGTGTTCTTCCTGTGTCTGCGTGGGTTTCCTCCAGGTGCTCCGGTTTCCTCCCAGAGTCCGAAAGACATGCTGGTTAGGTGCATTGGCCATGCTAAATTCTCCCTCAGTTTAAGCTGAACAAGGACTGTAGTGTGGCGACCAGGGGATTTTCACAGTAACTTCATTGCAGTGTTAATGTAAGTCTACTTGTGACACTAATAAGTAAACTTTTACTTTAAGAAGAGGCCAAGATTGGAACAGAACATAGATGGGGGTTTGGGAAAGTGGGATGGGGGTACTTGTATAGCTGTTGGGGGGGAGGGGGGTTACAGACATTCCTTTTCAACCTCCCAAAGTCCTTGCTGTTTTCAATTTGAGATTAAGTGAAAGATTATGAGTCATTTTAAACGTTTTCTTAAAGTTCTTTTGAATCTATGGCACAGAAACAGGCCCTTCGGCCCAAACTGGTCCATACTGACCAAAATGCCCATCTAAGCTAACTCCATTTGCCTGCATTTGGCCCATATCCCTCTAAACCTTTCCTAACCATGTATCTATCCAAATGCCTTTTAAATGTTGTCAATGTCCCTGCCTTAACCACTTGTAAAAAAGTTGCTCCTCAGGCTCCCATTAATTCTTTCCCCTCTTAATGTAAATATATGCCCTCTAGTTCTTGATTCCCCAAACCCGGGAAAAAGACTGAGTGCATGCGCCCTATCCATGCCTCTCCTGATCTTATAAACCTCGATAAGATCACCCTCAATCTCCTACGCTCCAAAAACATAATATATTGGGACATAATATCTGCTAAGGGCACTATATGATTGCAGATTGTTGCTATAATGTAGGGAAATGAGGATGGTTGGTTGAGGCCTGTCCAATTGCTCCCTATAACTCAGTTGCTTGAGTCCTGGCAACATCCTTGTGAATCTCTTCTGCACTCTCTCCAGTTTACTAACATGTTTCCTATAGCAAGGTGACCAAAACTGAACACAATACTCTGGATCTCAACAGCATCCTGTTCAACTGCAACATAATTTCCCAACTTCTATACTCAATGCCCTGACTGATGAACATCAGCATGCCAAAAGCCTTCTTCACTGCCCTTTCTACCTGTGACTCCACCTTTAGAGAACAATGCACCTGAACTCCAAGGTCCCTCTGTTCCACAATACTCCCTAAGGTCCTACCATTCACTGTGGAAGTCCTACCTTGATTTGATTTTCCAAATGCAGCACCTCACACTTATCTGTATTGAACTCCATTTGCCATTTCACAACCCACTTCCCCAGCTGATCAAGATCCTGCTGCTATTTTTGATAACATTTCTCACTGTCCACAATACCACCTATTTTAGTGTCATTGGTAAGTAACCTTACATTGTGCAGCCAACAATATCACATCTATTTGGTATCTTTAATTATTTTCAGCTTGTGAGCAATTTTTCATGAGAGTACACAAACAAACCAGAATGATATTCACAACATTATCTTGTATGAGACGGCTTTGGAGCTAAATAGCTGCGGACTTGGCTGCTTGTGACATTAATGTAGACACCAGTATTATGCCAACAGCTTTTCTTTTCCAAGCAATTCTAACCATCACATTTCACACAGACACCCCCAAGCAAAAATTTGATAACAGACGTTCTTTAAGTATCAGCCAACAAAATCCTTGCCTAAACTATCTGTTTCGCATCTCAGTGAATCTAAAACAGAACCTAGTAGTGCTGCCAAATTACACTCCATAAAGGCAATACTATCATGAGTCTCCCAGTGCAAACAGTATTTTAACCTGTTTTTAATTCCGGTATCTTCAGGAAAAACATCAATGCCTAGAAATTCAAACTGGGTACACACATTTTACTTGATTTTAGATTTCCAGAACTGCAGTATTTTGCTTTTATGTTATTGTTTTTTTTTGTTCATTAGATATGGGCGTCACTGGCTGGCCAGCATTTATTGCCCATCCCTAGCTGTCCTTGAACTGAGAGGCTTGCTGGGCCATTCCAGAGGGCAGTTGAGAGTCAACCACATTGCTGTGGCTTTAGAGTTACATGTAGACCAAGGACAGCAGAATTCTTTCCCTAAAGGGCGTTAGTGACCCAGTAGGGTTTTTCCAACAATTGACAATGGTTTCATCAGTAGATTCTTAATTTCAGATATTTTATTATTGAATTCAAGTTCCACCATCTGCGGTAGCGGGATTCAAGCCCAGGTCCTGAGAACATTAATTGAGTTTGTGGATTAATAGTCTGGCAATAATACCACTAGGCCATCGCCTTCTGTTGATGTGTTAAAATTGGGGGGTATGTTAAATTGATGCTGCAGCTCATTATCATAATTCAAGTGTGCACAGTGCTCCCTGCATTATTCATTATCTAACCATTTGTTTGGGGAGGCAAAAAACAGCAGTCTCTGACATCAACTAAAAATGGCTAGCTCCCCTTAAATAGGAATTACCTTCTGGTTAAAGACAGCAGGAAAATTTTGTAGGGTGAAAAATGGTCACAGAAATGCCAAGACAAAGGATGCAGGTTGTCTGACATGAAACATGAAGAGGAAGATCCCGTTACCTCCAGGGAGCTAAAATCTCTCCGGTCAACACATCTACTGCAAATGGGAAGAAGTCGTGACGGAGGTCAAAGCCAAGAGCTTTGTTTCAAGGACATGTTGAAATACTGCAAGCTGAATGACTTTTGAATACTCTGTAACTTTCTTGTCACATCCCGGAATCTCCAGCCTCGTTGTTGCAACATTTCCCTCTTCCACCTCTGACAGACATTCTACCTCTTTCCCAGGACCTCATAGATTGCTCGCTCACTGTTGTAATTCTCACTCCCTCAACCTCACATCTTACACACTGCTTATCAATTAGCTGGCTATGACCGACAGATTCCCTACATTCTTTACAGGATGGTCACAGGGGCCGATCCTACCTTCTCGCCTGTCATTGGATGGGGTGAGTTGTTAAGATTGCAAGATAGGTGAAAAATCAGGTTTGCATCCAATTTCTCTCCTATTGCAATCTTACCAGGCCCAGATATCCAATGAGATCAGCCTTGCACCTGTTGTTAAGTAGAATTTAAATATTATTAATGAGCCTGGCACACTATCATCCGGACTGACCTGCCTCAGTGGTCTCACAGGTGAAGGTTCTCACCAGCAAAGATCACATATGGCTTCCATCAATGGGGACTTGTTCTGATGGCTGTGCCATGAGGAGCAGAAGCCATTCAAGCCCTCTTGGGAGGTCAGGGACGAGGGAGGCAGTGCCAGGACAACCAGCAGTGCCAAGGGGGTGGAGCCTGAGGGGTGCCTAAGGAGATGGGTGGGGGTGAATGGTAAGAGTAAGGTGGGGCAGTGATGCTGCACACTCTGCAACCAGCAATCGACTGAGGGGGCAGCGTTTGACTGGGGTGGGTTGGGGTGGGAACGATCGACTGGGCTGGTGGTGGGGGGGAGGGGAATAATCAACCACAGAGGCCAGCGATCACGGATGGGACCAATCAACCACAGACACAAGCCATCATGAGGGGAGTGGAGGTGCGCGATATACGGGGAACGGGGGGGATGGTTTGAGGGGACTGACAGATTTGCACATGTGTAATTGTGCCCGCTACTTTTATCTTTTCCAGCGAGCTCTGCCCCCCACCCCACCGCCGACTGGCAGGAAACAGAGCTAACATCAAGTTTTGAACAGAGCGGCATAAGCATGGACTTGTGGTATTGCCAAAAAAAAAGGATCTGAAAACTCTCCTGTTTTCATGTTTGTTTGGGACTTAGAATTTTTTTGGTAAGATAGTCCCTGTGGCTCTTTTTTTTTGTAGGAGGGAGGGACATGAAATTGCTGCTGGAGGAGCTTGACCCAGTTTAAATATCCTCTTCCCCATGGAAGGGCTGGAAATCATGAGCAGGAAAATTGGAAACAAAGGAGTAGACTTTGCAAAGTGTTTCAGCGCACATCACCCTCTTTTTGCTCTTTTATTTCCTATTCACTCCACCCTTCTCTGGCATTAGCAACCATCGGCTTAGAAAATGGCACCACATGGACCATGCTGCTCCCTGGATGTTCAGGTGAACAAAATGTTCCCTGAAGATCTACTCTAGGTCTGTCCATCCATGCAGTGCCTTTCTCTTCCTGCTTCTGCAAACTGCTCCTGCCCTCTCTGGGTTGTCTTGCTGCCTCCACCCTCCCCCATCACCCTCCACCTTCCCACGACTGCCCACACTTCCCCCACCCTCCTCCAACCCCAGTTGAAGCCTTACGAGACCACTCAAGACTGCGATAAAACTGGTTTGAAGGCAGAAAAAGGCTTTCTGCCACCAGCAGAAATACTCAAGCAAAAATAAATATTTTGAAATTGACTCGCAATCATAGCTAGCAAATCAGAAATGAAGCCTGTAAATGGATGGATGAGCCTTGGAAATAACACTGTTGCCTATTAATTCTGTGAAATGCTGATACTGACCATTGCCAGAGTGCGCTAACACCAGACGCCACTGGAACATACAGGTATGACGGTTGGTGTCATATCATCATGTACCAGCACAGGCCTCTGCCGACCCTTTAGTGAGGTAAGTGTACTAGGGCATCGGCAGCATAGTGGTTGGCACAGAATTATAGAATTCTACAGTGCTGAAGGAGGCCATTTGCCCACCGAGTTTGCACCAACCACAATCCCATACCCTGACCCCATGCATTTACCTTAGCTAGTCCCCTGACACTAAGAGGCAATTTGGCATGGCCAGTCCACCTAACCCGTACATCTTTGGGCTGTGGGAGGAAACCGGAGCACTCACAGGAAACCCACGTAATCATGGGGAGAACGTGCAAACTCCACACAGACAGTGATCCAAGCCAGGAATCGAACCTGATTCCCTGGCGCTATGAGGTAGCAGTGCTAACCATTGGCTACCATGCCACTTCTGCTGCCTCACAGCATCAAGGACCCAGGTTTGATTCCCAGCTTGGTTCACTGTCCGTGCAGAATCTGCACATCCTCCCCATGTCTGTATGGGTTTCCTCTGCGTTTTCCGGTTTCTTCCCACAGTCTGAAAGACATGCTGGTTAGGTGCGGGCCATGCTAAATTCTCCCTCAGTGTATCCATACAGGAGTGTGGTGATGATGGGGATTTTCACAGTAACTTCATTGTTGTATTAATGTAAGTCAACTTGTGACACTAATAAACAAAGTTTAAACTTTAAAAAGACCTGATGTAAAGGCACCAAATATTAGACAGTGGTCAGACCAGTTAAAAATTATGCAGAAGTGGACAGTAGCCACCCAAATTGTCCACCCAGTTTAGCATGTTGCCAGGCAGATCCTGGGGTAGCTCAGTATCATAAAAGGCTTGTGGGAAAAAGTATATTTTAATCAGAAATTTATTCTGACATATTCCCTGAATGCCGACACAGAAGCCCCATCCAACGTGGTGGTGTAATGAGTGTCTCTTTCCCATGTGACTAGTTGGTCGCTTAGCCATCCATTCTGCACTTGAAAATGAATCTACCCACCATTAAACACATGGTCCCAGGAGTATTATTTCAAAAATTACTGCTGTGTAAATGAAAAGTAAAAATGTAAGTGAGTGTTACACCCACTGAGCATTATTTTCATTGTCTCTTCCTCATTAAGAAGAGACAACAATAACATGTGATTTCCTCTTGCACTCCATTATTGCTGCAACAAATAGCAGGTGCCCTGTTTTGAGAAGATGGCTGACCTTGATAAAGGAAAGCATCTTAAAATAAGAGGTTTTTCACAATTTATTTGTTCTGCAGCCTTGTTTACCACAGTCTGGTGCTGAAACCTCAATTTCTACTGTGCAACAGAGCCTGAGATGGCCCAGCTGGATAAACAACGTGTCTCATTTACCTCAAGGCTTTCCTGATACACTTAAGCAATAATTGAAGTTTTAGTGTTCTTTGGACTTGTACTTATTCTGTAATTATCCAGTGACCATTTGCCCTGCCCCCACAACCCAAGCAGTTGAGCATAAAGTGGCTATTGATAGTCCGCTGATGTACAAAACCAAATGCCATGTTGAACAAAGATGTATGTGGCGTTATCAGTGGAAAAACATTTTTACCTCTGTAATCACTCTTTCAGAAGCAATTATGAATTCAATTGATTCGCTAATTGTTTATTTTGCAACAATAACCGACTATGACTCAGTCACGAAATGTTTATTTATTTTCTAGTCACAGGTAAGACTTATATTAACACTGCAATGAAGTTACTGTGAAATTCCTCTAGTCATCTGTTTGGGTCAATGCACCTAACCAGCACATCTTTCAGAATGTGGGAGGAAACCGGAGCACCCGGAGGAAACCCACACAGACACAGGGAGAATGTGCAAACTGCACACAAACAAGTGAGGAATGGAACCCAGGTCCCTGGCTCTGTGAAGCGGCAGTGCTAACCACTGTGCAACATTAATAGTTGTACAAAATTAAATTTGTTTGTCTCACAAAGCACAATGCACCACCCACCATCCCTCCATTCCCGCCCCCCCCCATCTCTAAAAATCAGTAATACAGCAAAGAATTTCAAAGCTAGATGATCTTGACTGTCGCAGAGCAACGCAAGTCCCTTATGCCAGCAAGGTTACTGATATGTCATGCATTTTAACATGTGTGGGAGTGGAGATGTGAAGATAGTTAAAGTTTGCGATGAACATCTGAAGGACCATTCATTTATTACTTCTATCAGAGCTTCATGGTAAGATTTTTCTTGCAACCAAATGGCTTCACTTTCTGTCTCCTTGTTACTGACTAGGATTCTCTGACCTCTTGCGTGGTTGGGATTCTCCAGTTCTGCTGCCATGAACGGAGATTTAGCTGAGCACCAAAGTCTCCGTTCTCACTGGCAGTGATGGCGGGGCGGGTGAGACTGGAGAATTCTGGCTATTATTTCTTCCCCAAGTATTTCCCAACAATCAAAACACGTTCACAGACTCTGACTCATTAAATTTTCCTGGCATTTATCTGAGGAGCAATACAATAATACCATCACCACTGGAAAATCCACACATATTTCTTCTGCAGTTGGAATTATGCAAGGGGAATAGTGAATGTGTTTACCCTCCTACTGAGGGTATTCTATTATTCTATTTCTTCTGCTTCACACACTTTGTTACCTGTAAATTATAAATTCACTATAGCCTCCCAGTGAGATATTAGGTGGCATCAGCTGGTTCTTAATTTAAATGAAAAGTAGACAATAGCGAGCAGGCCAGTAAGACTGGCTGAGCAGCACAGAAAATTCAGAGGCATTGTGCATATTTTTTGGATGCCACATTAGATGGCATCTGTGATGGTGCCCATATCTTGTGCAAGTGATAGCAGGTGTCATGTTGGCCAAAGTGTTAGTGTGCATCACAAGTATGCAGTTTAAGCAGAGCATGATGTTAATCAATGTGTAATTTTTTTTGGCACCACGCTTCCATTTTCGAGTTCACCACCCCCATCTATCATCCGATCTTAATCACGCATGGTGAAAAAAGCATTCGGTGGCAGGAAGGACACCCAACCAGCGCGATTTGAAAGGGTTATCAACTACTTAAACGTTAGTTCTTGATTGAATTCTACAGGTTGTTTTCCGCTTCTAGCTGCCACAGAAATGTGCAGCGTGGTGTCCCTTGGAGCAGAATTGAGTCCCATGCAGACACAGGGAGAACATGCAAACTCCACACAGACAGTAACCTGAGGCCAAGAATTGAACTGGGGGTCCCTGGAACTATGAGGGAGCAGGGCTAACCACTGTGCCATTGTGCCACCCCAAACACAATGGGAGTTTAGTTTGAAAAATGTCCTACTTCCAAGAGAAACTTTCTGTGCAGAGGTTAATCTGTACCTTATACTTGTTTTTGCTAAGTACACTGAACACATCAGCACCCTCATTTAACAAATTAGGTTGTAGCAGTGCCAGAAGTAGCGGTTATTCAGCAAAATTGTGATCAGCATGGATCTTAATTGAAATTGTCATTAATCATGTATCACTGTCTTGGCAAGGGTCTTGCCAAAAATGGCTCAGTAAAATTAGCCTTGGTGTGAACAGAGTGGTACAAAGATATGCGGGTTAAGTTGATTGGCTATGCTAAATTGACTCTAACGCAGGGGGATTAGCAGGGTAAATACGTGGAGTTACAGGGATAGGACTTGGGTGGGATTGTGGTCAGTGCAGGCTCGATGAACCAAATGGCCTCCTTCTGCACTGCAAGGATTCTATGAGCACCAAAAAAAAGGTTTTTGACTGGCATTGTTCTTATGGAGTGTTTAAGGAATAAAAGTTGCCTGATTGTTGACAATCATGGAGTTCAAATTAAGTAAAACACCAGGAGCTCAATGGAGGGAGGCTATTGGACCAGATTTTCTGTTCACTTGTACCATGAACAGCCTGGTGTATTTTTTGCGCCATTAAAGTCCAAGAAAATTATAGGATAAGTGAGGTTATACTTTTGCAAACTCCACACAGACAGTGACCTGAGGCCAGAATTGAACCCAGGTCCCTGGTGCTGTGAGACAGCAATGCTAACCACTGTTCCACACTCATCTGAGTTACAATTGAAGTAACTATGCCATAAAATGTAAAATGGAGTTTTGGAATCATCATCAACTTTCCCATTTTTGGAATGCTTTCCCATAACTGTACTGCGCCGCTGGATGAAATATCCATCAAAATAATCTGGTATATTCTGAGAGATTCAGGCATGCTGTGAAGGACAGCTGAAATATAAATGGTTAGTATGAGCTAAGGGAATGTCCAGAGAACTTAATTATAATGTGATATTGTTTTGCTGGAATGGAAATCTAGGCCAATAGTCTTGGAGTCACGGACATATATCCATAAAATATGCAAGAACTGTCAACCAGGCCAGATCGCCTCTGGCGATCATCTGCAAATGTCCGGCAGCAACAGATCAGACAAGCCGGTGGATCAAAGGTCCTTTCCAGGATGTTTATTTGTCTCCCAACAGGTGATTGTATGCAGAAAATTTGGCAATGGACTGCCGTATAGGCTTGTAATCCTTGTCCAAGAAGGGTGACTTCCTTCCCCACAGGGAAAAGTATGAGATTGACACAGTTTGGGTTGCTCTCTCACACCTCCTAGCGGCCTAGAAAGCAGGGATTTATAAACAAGGAGGTTGTTTGTTCTTGGAAGATATGGGGTGGAATACGGGACAACTGCAGAAAAATGGGATTAGCATGCCTTTAGTGGGAGATGTTGTTAGTGCAGATTCAATGGGCCGAAGGAATCTTTCTTGCACTGTATGATTCTATGACTTTATGACTAATTTTCCAACCCTTCACACTAGTGGGATTCTCTGGTTGGCAAGGTGGCACAGTGATTAGCACTGCTGCCTCGCAGTACCAGTGACCCAGGTTTGATTCCTGGCTTGGGTGGAGTTTGCACATTCTCCCCATATCTGCGTGGGTTTCCTCCAGGTGCTCCGGTTTCCTCCCACAGTCTGAATGACGTGCTAGTTAGGTGCAGTGAACTGAACAGGTTCCAGAGTGTGGCGACTAGAGGAATTTCACAGTAACTTCATTGTAATGGTAATGTAATCTTTACTTGTGACTAATAAATAAATTTTAACTTGGTCCCGCTGTAACAAATGGAGATTTGGCTAAGTGCCAAATTCTCTGTCCTCACTTGCAGCAGCAGCGGGGCATAAGTGGCTGGAAAATTCCGGCCACGGTATGGCGGTAATTGAGTATTGAAGAACAGGAAAAAGTAACAACGCTGTTAAAAATCATATTTGTTCTGCAACAATCAAATATTTTAAAAGTAAACAAGTGGCCTGAGATGTGTAGGTGAGATGGGTTAGCCATGGCAAGTGTGATGGGGCGTGGAAGAGAGTCTGGGTAAGGTGCTCTGTCTAAGAGTTGGTGTAGACTCGATGGGCCGAATAGCCTCTTCTTCACAATAGGAGTTCTATGATTTTATAATTCTAAGTCAGCTTCAGTAAGGCTGTCACCTATTGAATTATCAACAGGGGGCGCTAAAAAACCATATACCACCCACACACGTATTTATCTGATGTGCTTTAGTTGGACGGAGTAAAGCCAGGTAAAGGAAGCCTGATAATAAGACTGCCCTTTTACTTTTCGCTTTGAGCATTTTGAGAAGCTTCAGATTCCTGTGTTTACTTCGTCTGTTGACAAAGAAGTGATGCATCACTTTTACAGGGCTTGAACGCTGTTAGTCAAGTTACACTGGTAAACAGCCTGATGGAACAATAAATCCATTGAGGTTCTGCACTTTTACATGTAACTTTTACTCATAAAAGCAATTTGAACTGAGCTGGGTTCACTAAAACCAGGAATCTGATTCAACTGAAATGACTCTTTTATAGAACAATCAAATAAATTCAAACTTCTATGCCCTTGCACTGATCATTAGAATGTAGGTGCTATAGAAAGGTATTTGTTTATTGATTATTGGACATCTCCCATAAGTCTCCAGGCAACCGATAAAAAAGTCATTTTACCTGAAATATCTTTGATATGCGTAGCCTACTGACTACAAAGTGTTACAGAATTTCAATGGATTATAATTGAATGGAATAGTAAACTCTAATTTTGTTTCAGATGGTCATGTAAAATGGGAGGTAGCGAATTGACAGCCAATTTACACTTTGCCTTATCTGCAACTGAAACATTTAAAATTCTTAAAGTGTGGAGGCTGAGAGGCCACTTCCACTCCCATTTCACAGCTTCAGAAGAAGGAGTTTCTTTTTGGAAGGAGTGTATGTGTTAACTATTTACTCTCACCCATTATTATTGCTACAATTTGAGAAAGATTTATATTGCAGTAGCTCTACTTTTAGACTGCACTCTGATTTGATTTGATTTATAATTGTCACATGTAATGGGATAGAGTGAAAAGTATTGTGTCTTGCGCACTATACAGCCAAGAACATATCATTCTTAGAGTACATAGGAGAGAAGGAAAGGAGAGGACGCGGAATGTAGTGTTACAGTTACAGAGGGTATATAGAAAGATCAGCTTTGTATGGTAGGTCCATTCAAGGGTCTGATGGCAGCAGGGAAGAGGCTTGTGAGGGTGGGCAAGTGACCATTGTATTTTTTTCCCGACGGAAGAAGTGGTAAGACAGCTAGATGCACTCTTCTGCCTCAGTTGTTTTTTAAGTTTGCCTCTCTGGACTTGCTCCTGAGCTGGATCACTTAATGGTTCGGCAATTTTCTTTACTTTAGCCCCTTTAATGTTGAAAAAAAATTGCCAAATTGTTTCACAGACTCAAAATTGCTCCTGAGTCACAGAAGGTGGGGTTGGAGGGTTTGGCAAAGAGCAATTGTCAAAGAGGCACATTTCAAGGAGAATCTTAAAGGAGAAGAAGGGAGGAGGCATGGGTGTCAATGCTGAGGTAAAGAAGGGAGAGATACGCACAAGCGGTCAGATTCAGAGAGCTAGAGATCTCAGTGAACAATAAAGCTGGAGGGTTAGAGAAGGCAAAGCATGGTGCGAAGCCAAGAAGAGATTAAAAACAATGATGACCATTTTAAATTTGAGATGTTGTGGAACTGGTAGTAATTGCCACAATTAAGCTGGTGCAGGATAAGATATAAGCAGCGCTATTTCGGATGAACTGAAGATTTACAGAGGATGGGAGGGTAGCAGTCCGGACAGGACTCAGTGGAACTGGAGGGCGCAAAAGGAAGAATATGGCAGGGGGCCTGAGGTAGGAATGGCGGAGGAAGGATAGAAGCAGATGGAGAAAGATCATGTCAGGAACACAGCTGATTAGCATTCAAAGTTTTTTTTAAAGTTTAAAGTTTATTTATTAGTATCACAAGCAGGCTTACATTAACACTGCAATGAAGTTACTGTGAAAATCCCCTGGTTGCCACACTCCAGTGCTTGTTCAGGGTTACACTGAGGGAGACATTAGCATGGCCAGTGCACCTAACCAGCGCATCTTTCGGACTGTGGGAAAACACCGGAGCACCCGGAGGAAACCCACGCAGACATGGGGAGAACATGCAAACTCCACACAGTGACCCAAGCTAGGAATCAAAACTGGATCCTGGTGCTGTGAGGCTGCAGTGCTAACCATTGTGCCACCGTGCCACCCAGAGGTGGAGACTGAAAATAAAGGGTGTGGAGTGGGCATAGCAAGGGTACAGAATTTGTGGTGAGGGGGCATTAGATGATAGTTTTAATCTTTCTATTGTTCAGATGGATGAAATTTCAGTTCATTCAAAACTAGTGAGGAGGGGGGGAGGGAATAGAAAGGAAGGTGGTGAGGTGGAGCTGATCCTGGAGTGATAGGTGCAAGTTGTCTGCAGATACTGTGCTAACAAGTAACACTAGATGGTGCAATCTTATTGAGTAATGGTAGCAAGGGGACTTGGTCCTGTTTATAGTACAAGTAGCAGGGAAAACCACTTTCACTCTCTCCCTTTAACCCAGCGGTCTCAACTCATTTTCCCCCTGCATTCTGAAGGAAAACAAATTCATGGGAAGGTTTATTATTGTCTGATTGTCTGAACAATTTTTCTCCTAATGCTGGCTGACCTCAATGGAAATACTATACGCCTTCACTACAATACACCTTCAATATCCACATTGTTACAGGAGAACTGAAAAGAAACAATGGAAATGCGCCACTGAAATACACTTGTTACAAAGATCTATGTAAAATATATGTGAAGTAAAACACATATACTGAGTGAAACTTTCATAAGGAAAATAACATCCTAACATTTGCATTCCATTTTAATGCTTTTTTTCACCTCTCATAATAGCCCTCTGCCCCATGTACCTTGGAGGTAATTCAATTGGCTGATGCTCCTACTGCTCAACACAATATCCATACGTTCCATCATCAGTCCAGTTCAGACAGCAAGAAGCCCACATGAAAGCGAAGGAAAAAATATACTTGTCTTGATCAGAGATCTCCTTTAGTTTATTTACACAGAAGAACTAGGAGCAGGAGTAAGCCATCTGGCTCCTTGAGCCTGCTCCACCATTCAATAAGATCACGGCTGATCTTTTTGTGGACTCAGCTCCACTTACCCACCCGCTCACCATAACCCTTAATTCCTTTACTGTTCAAAAATTTAACTATTCTTGCCCTTAAGAAAAGTGTGCATATGAGGCAGGATGTCACATCTCCACTCCTGAGGTAGGAATGGTGGTGGAAGGATAAAAGCAGATGGTCTTCATGATGGAGAAAGATCAGATCAGGAACACAGCTCAGTGCTGATTAGCATTCAGAGGCAGAGATCAAAATAGAGGGGGGGGGGGGGGTAGAGGGTGGAGTGGGCATAGCAAGGGTACAGAATTTATGGTGAGGGGGGCAATAGATGTTAATTTTAATCTCCGTATTGTTCAGATGGATGACATTTCAGGCAATGAGATAGCCTCAAAAGTACTTCACTGGGCAGGGAATTCCAGAGATTTACAATCCTTTGGGTGAAGAAGTTTCTCCTCAACTCAGTTTTAAATCTGCTCTCCCTTATTTTGAGGCCATGCCTCCTAGCTCTAGTTTGACCTGCCAGGGGGAAAAAACCTCTTTCTTCTATCTTATCTTTCCCTTCATAATTTTATATGTTTCTATAAGATCTCCCGTCATTCTTCTGAATTCCAGAGTATAGTCCTAGTCTACTCAGTCTTCCTCATAATCCAACCAACTTATCAGTGTCACAAGTAGGCTTACATTAACACTGCAATGAAGTGACTATGGAAATCCCCTAGTTGCCACGCTCTGGTGCCTGTTTGGGTACTCTAAAGGAGAATTTAGCATGGCCAATGCACCAAACCAGCACGTCTTTCAGACTGTGGGAGGAAACCAGAGCACTTGATGGAAACATATACAGACATGGAGCAAACGTGCATACTCCACACAGACAGTGACTCAAGCCGGGAATCAAACCTGTGTCCCTGGCACTGTGAGGCAGCAGTGCTAACCACTGTGCCACTGTGTCAATCCTATACGCTGACTGTTGCTTTACTTGTCACTCACATGGTAACAGCTGCAAAGACCTATGGATTGTCTCTCCCACGTATGTAACTTCTTCTCCCTTTCTATAACTGTTAAGAAAACTGTGGAGATGGAGTAGGATGTCACATCCCCGCCCCTGAGGTAGGAATGGTGATGGAAGGATAAAAGCAGATGATCTTCATGATGGAGAAAGATCAGGTCAGGAACACAGCTCAGTGTTGATTAGCATTCAGAGAACAAAGAACAAAGAACAAAGAACAACCCAGCACGGGAAACAGGCCCTTCGGCCCAACGAGCCCGCGCCGCCATCTTAACAAAGCATTTTCCTGCACCTACCTTGCCCCGTGTGTATGCTAATGGTACCCCTATTGTAACCAGATTCAGGGGAGAATAGTATAGGGTCAATTTGGTACACCAGTCAGCCTAAAAGCACATCTTTGGGGTGTGGGAGGAAACTGGAGCACCCGGAGGAAACCCACGCAACCACAGAGAGAATGCGCAAACTCCCACAGACACTGGCTCAAATCCATGTATCTGCACAGCCAGCAGTGATAGTCACTGAGCTGTTGTGGTGCCCATCTGCTGGTCCAGGTTTAAGCACACAACACGACGCGAAGTACTAGGCCACTCTTGAAACATCCAAGAGCAGACCACGCACGACCCACTGTGTGCATGACCCTCGTTTGACAATAAGGTGGACTGACACACCTGCGGATTAAAAGAGACAAAACATTAACGTGTAGCATTACATTTCCAGTATCGTCCCGATGCCCTGACCCTTTTTAAAACTGTCGCCTATAACCCTCCATCCCTGTGTCACTCATGTGCCGATCTAAGTAAACCTTAAACAAGTCCAGCATGCCTGCCTCAACCACTTTACTTGGTAGTGCATTTCATACCCCCACGACCCTCTGTGTGAAAAACCTCCCTCTAGTATCCAAATTATACTTCTCCCCCCTCGCCCTTAGCTCGTGACCCCTTGTGATATTTGTCTCCAATCTAGGAAAAAGCCTGCCACTGTTGACTCTATCAATACCTTTCGTTATTTTATACACCTCTATCAGATCCCCCCCTTAATCTCCGTCTTTCTAAGGAGAAAAGCCCCAGTTTACCCAAAAGTAGAGGGGGATGAGGGGGCAGGGGAGGGTGAAGTGGGCATAGTAAGGGTACAGAATTTGTGGTGAGGGGGCAATAGATGTTAGTTTTAATGTCCCTATTGTTCAGATGGATGACATTTCAGTTCATTCAAAACTAGTGGTGGGGAGGGGTGGTCAAGACAGGTGATGAGGTTAAGCTAGACCGCACCCTGCTGGAAATGGTTAGTAAATTTAAAGTTTATTTATTAGTGTCACAAGTAGGCTTGCATTAACACTGCAATGAAGTTACTGTGAAAATCCCCAAGTCGTCACACTCTGGCGCCTGTTTGGGTACACTGAGGGAGAATTTAGCATGGCCAATGGCACTTAATCGGCTCATCTTTTGGATTGTAGGAGGAAACTGAGCACCTAGAGGAAATCCACGCAGACACATGGGAGAGCAGCAGTGCAAATCATTGTGCCACTGTGCTGTTGCTACTTTGAGTCCAGAGTGACAGACAATCTATCTCTTGGTGCAGAAGTTATATATGAGAATAGGGAAAGCATCTTTGGCTGACTCATAACATGTGCATGGAATAACACCAAGCTGACTCTTAGCATCAAGATGCTGATTTACAAGGCCTGCGTTCTCATCATCTTGTATATGCTGTGATGCATGGATGATATACAGCCTGAGAAAGGAAAGCTCAACAACTTTCATTTTAATCGTTTGTGACACATTCTGAGCATCTCATGGAAGGACAAATTGAAAAATGTGGCAAAACTCTCAAAGGTATATCTCCCAAACATGTTGGCACTCATCAAACAGGGACAACTTCACTGGCTCAGACACATTTGCAGGATGAAAGATGGGCGTATACCTAAGGACCTTCTGTGTGGTGTGGCAGCCAAATCCAGATGACCAGTAAGATGCTAAAGATTTGTTTCAAAGATGCTTGCATGCATGACATGAAAGTCCCACGCATTAGTTTTGACATCTCCAAGACAAAGAAAACTGGTAACACCATTTGTGGGAGGGAGCATGCCACCATGATAACGAATAGCTCCAACATCTTAGCAACAGGCACTGACACTGTAAACAGCTACCCGCAATGGCGCCTGACCCCCAACCACTTTGTATGGATCATTTGTGACAGAACTTTCCTCTCATGGATTCATAGAATCATAGAGCTCTACAGTGCAGAAAGAGGCCCTTCAGCCCATCGAGTCTGCACTGAACACAATCCCACCCAGGCCCTACCCCCATATTCCTACATATTATACCCACTAACCCCTCTAACCTATGCATCCCTGGACACTAAGGGGCAATTTTAGCATGGCCAATCAACCTAACCCGCACATCTTTGGACTATGGGAGGAAACTGGACTACCGGGAGGAAACCCACGCAGACACGAAGAGAATGTGCAAACTCCACACAGACAGTGACCCGAGCCGGGAATCGAACCCAGGACCCTGGAGCTGTGAAACAGCAGTGCTAACCACTGTGCTACTGTGCCGCCTCATAATGGATTGACAGCCATTAGCAGAAGGACACCATATGAAGCTACCTTATCCCCAACGGATTTGATTTGCTGCGCATCCATCATCTTATATAGACAGAAAGATCCCAATGACAGATCATGAGTACATAGTTGCTGCATTATGTATTCCACACTCCATACAATGCTCTGTAGCAGCTCATCAAGCTTCTGTAGCACCTCCCAACCCAGCCACTTCAATTACTAAGAAGGTCAACAGCAACTTCAAAGAAACAACATTATTGCCAAGTTCCCCATCATCACACACCATTCCCACTCAGATGTATACCACCATTCCTTTAGAGCAGCTAGACCAATAGACTGGAATTCCTTAGTTAAGTTCACTGTGGGAGGACAATTAGCATAAGGAAGTCCATAATGTAACATATGAACAAGAGTAGACCATTCAGTCCCTTGAGTCTGTTCTACCATTCAGTAATGGTTGGTATATACCTCAATTCCATTGTCTCACCTTTGCCCTATATCCCTTAGTACCTCTATCTATCCATCTCAGTTTTGAATGTTGACCAGGAATCAATCTGGAGTCCTAAGTTTCGACTCTAGTCCAAACAAAAGATCCACTGTCATCTCCTAAGGTAACTGGTAAAGCTCATTTGATATGCATATTCCAAGGTACACAAATCAGCCAATGATTTTTCCTATCTTCCTGAGGAACATCCCATTTCGGGAGTTGTGTTCTACCATTGTGTAACTAATGCACTCTTCCCAATGTTCTGCTGTTCCCACAGAAACAAAATGAACTTCAGCAGTGAAAAGGCCAAATTGATCCTTGGTTTGTCAGTATGCTTTGTGAACCAGTTAAACCTCAGTTAAATTGCGAAGTTCACACTTCAGTGCAGTGCACTGGAAGAGCGGCTGTTCTTTGGATGAGGCACATGGTCCCATCTGCCTCTTCTGATGGTCCAGGTGCATGCTGAAAATCTTGTGGACAATTCAGAGAAGAGTGGCATGTTCTCTTGGTGTTGTGGCCATAATTCCTACTTTAACCTGCACTGCAAAAAACAAGTTAACTGATCATTCATCTCAGTGTTACTGTAGCTTCCTGATGTGTACAAAACACTCCTTGACTAAATAACAACACCTACTGCGATTCTGTCATCATTTGTAGCATGTGAAATTTTGAAAAGTTTCTCAAAGGTGTTATATAAAGGGCAATCTTTCGGAACAAAGAACAGTGCAGCATGGGAACAGGCCCTTTGGCCCACCAAGTCTGTGCTGACACAGATGTCTCTCTAATCTATATTTTCTTGCCTCTACATGGTCCAACTCCCTCCATTCCCGGCCTATTCATGGATCTATCCAGATGCCTCTTGATCATTGCTATAGAATCTGCTTCTACCACCTCCTATGGCAGCGTGTTCCAGTCATTCACAATCCTTTGTTTGAAAAACTTGCCCCCTACGTCTCTTCTAAATTTTCCCCTCTCACTTTCAACCTGTGCCTCAGAGTAATTGAACCTTTGACCCTGGGAAAAAGACTCTAACTATCCACTCTATCCAAGCCTGTCATAATATTATAAACCTCTATCAGGTTCCTCCTCTCAATGTGGAGATGCTGGCATTGGACTGGTGTAGGCATGGTAAGAAGTCTCACAACACCAGTTAAAGTCCAACAGCTTTATTTAGAATCACGAGCTTTCAGAGCCTGATGAAGGAGCAGCACTCCAAAAACTCATGATTCCAAATAAACCTATTGGACTTTAACCTGGTGTTGTGAGACTTCTTACTGTGAGCTCCCCCCTCATCCTCTGATGCTCCAATGAAGACAATCCAAGTTTATTCAACATTTCTTCATCATTTACATCCTCCAGGCAACATTCTGGTAAATCTTTCTGCACTTTTTCTGACACTATAATTAAGAAAGCGGCAGCGTGGTAACACAGTGGTTAGTACTGCTGCTTCATAGCTCCAGGGGCCTGGGTTCGATTCCTTGCTTGGGTCATTGTCTGTGTGGAGTTTGCACATTCTACTTGGGTGGGTTTCCTCCAGTTTCCTCCCACAGTCCAAAGATGTGCGGGTTAGGTTGATTGGCCAGGCTAAAATTGCTCCTTAGTGTTCTCAGATTAGAGGAATTAGCAGGTAAATATATCAGGATACAGGGGTAGGGCCTGGGTGGGATTGTGGTCAGTGCAGACTCGATGGGCTAAATGGCCTCTCTGTACTGTAGGGTTCCTATGATTCTATGAAAGAATACCAATGCCTCTACTTTCTCAGAAGACTAAGGAAATTTGGCTTGTCAGCTACAACTGTCACCAATTTTTACAGATGCACCATAGAACATAAGAACATAAGAACATAAGAAATAGGAGCAGGAGTAGGCCATCTAGCCCTTCAAACCTGCCCCGCCATTCAATAAGATCATGGCTGATCTGTCGTGGCTCAGTTCCACATTCCCGCCCTCTCCCCATAACCCTTAATCCCCTCTCTTATCAAAAACCCATCAACCCGCGTCTTAAAAATATTTAGCGAGGTAGCCTCCACCACTTCAACGGGCAGAGAATTCCAGAGATTCACCACCCTTTGAGTGAAGAAGTTCCTCCTCAACTCCGTTCTAAACCGCCCCCCCCTTTATCTTGAGGCTGTGCCCCCTAGTCCTACTATCCTTTCTGAGCGGGAAGAGTCTCTCCACCTCTATCCTATCCATCCCATTCATCATCTTATACGTCTCAATGAGATCTCCCCTCATTCTTCTAAACTCTCACGAGTACAAGCCTAGTTTATTCAGCCTCTCCTCATAGCTCAACCCCCTCAACTCCGGTATCAGCCTAGTAAACCTCCTCTGCACTCCCTCCAAGGCCAAAATATCCTTGCGTAAGTACGGCGCCCAAAACAGCACACAGTACTCCAGCTGCGGCCTCACCAATGCCCTATACAGCCGCAGCAAGGCCTCCCTACTTTTATATTCAATCCCCCTCGCGATGAAGGCCAGCATCCCATTCGCCTTCCTGACCACCTGCTGCACCTGCAAGCTGGGTTTTTGCGACTCATGCACAAGGACCCCGAGGTCCCTCTGCACCATCGCTTGCTGCAGTTTTTCGCCACGTAAGTAATAATCCTTCCTACCATTATTCCTACCAAAGTGGACCACCTCGCACTTGCCAACATTAAATTCCATTTGCCATTTCCTGGCCCATTCGCCCAGCCTATCTAAATCCTTCTGCAGACTCTCCACACCCTCCGCACAATTTGCTGTTCCACCAATCTTGGTGTCATCAGCAAATTTCGACACCCTACACTCGGTTCCCTCCTCCAGATCATCTATATAAATGGTAAATAGCTGAGGCCCCAGCACCGACCCCTGGGGCACTCCACTAGTCACCATCGGCCAATCCGAATAGCACCCATTGACCCCCACTCTCTGCCTCCTATTTGACAACCAATCCTCTATCCACGCTAACACCCTACCCCCAACTCCATGTCCCGTGACCTTCTGCAATAACCTCTTGTGAGAAAGCATTATTTCTGGTTGTATCACAGTTTGGTATGGCTCCTGTTCTGCCCAAGACTTCAAGGTCTTGAAAGCTCATGAATTTAGCCCAATCCATCATGCAAACCAGCCTCCAAAGCATTGACTCTATCTACACTTCCCACTACCTCTGCAAAACAGCCATCATAATTAAGAGCCCCATGGACCCCGGGATTCTCTCTTTCGCCTTCTTCCACTGGGAAAATGATACAAAGTCTGAGGTCACATACTCAAGAACAGCTTCTTCCCTGCTGCCATCAGACTTTTGAATGGACTTAACTTGCATTAAGTTGATCTTTTCCTAAACCCCAGCTATGACTGTAACACTATATTCTGCACTGTCTCATTTCCTTCTTTATGAACAGTATGTTTTGTCTGTATAGCGCGCAAGAAACAACACTTTTCACTGTATGTTAATACATGTGACAATAATAAATCAAATAAAATCAAATCAAAATCAATCCAATGCATCAACATGCTTCTGGTAGTGTGGTGACCAGAATTGTACACAATATTCCAAATGCGACATAACCAATGTCTTATGCATTTCCTTAACACTTACCAGGTAACTTTCCTCTTTACGGACACCACTGAATGCAAGGGAGGGGTGAAGACTTTGAAAGAACTTGCAGGATTTCAGGATGACTAATTTTCATTCTGGCTTTTATTTTATTCTTTTACTGTATGTGTTAAAGAGAATGAAACTCAACTAGCTGAACTAAGGCTGTCATTAAATAAGGCTTGCCTTCAATTGTTTTGGTGCCTTGGGGATCATATGTGAGCAGTTCTCAGGAGATCCTTTCAAAGCACATATTGCAAAACATTACTGGTACATTATGTTCGAAAGCAAATGGGCCACATGCAATCTGGGCTGACACTTGTTTTCAAAACACGAACTTGGGTGAAGAGAACTGTGATGAAATTAGCTTAAAGTAATATTTCCGTTGTCCAAAACAGCTCACTGTAGGCAGGTATTCTTGACTCCAGTGCTAAGCAGGCGTATCACTGTGAATATTTTATACACAACATCTGACAGATATTCTCCCAAAGGGGTGTTCATTTTGACGATACCCTTTCCTTGACCTACTTTGCCTGATAATTAGACTATTTCAAAACTAAATTACCCAAATCGTGCAATTTTTAACCCACTGTAACTGAAATCACATTCCGTGGAGAATATAGGAGTTCAAATAAAGTACTTAAACCATCAGGCAGATTTATAGTGAGGTGTTACAGCTTGGACGCTTCTTTCACAACACTTACTTGCATGTTTATAGCCCACAACTTCTGTAAGGAAGCAGTGTCCTTTACGAACTTAAATCTGCATTACGTCTGAGCTCTGTGTGGACTAATGTGCAGGTGTTTAACAATAATGTCTTGTGCCAAGGCCAGCATTGATTGCCCATCCTTAGGCAAGGTAGCGAAGAGCCACCTTCTTGAACAGCTGCTGTCCACATGGTGTAGGAGGTGCACCCACAGTGTTGTTACAGATGGAGTCGCAGGATTTTAACCTTGCAACACTGAAGGAACAATAATATATTTTCAAGACAGGATGGTGTGTGATTTGGAGGAGAATTTGCAGGTGGTGGTGTTCCCATGCATCTGATGTTCTGTTTCATTTAGGTCCTAGTGGTCGCAGGTTTGAAAGGTCCTGTCAACGGAGCCTTGGCAAGTTACAGCATTGCACCTTGCAGATGATACGCAATGTTACCATGATGTGCTGGCTATGAAAGGAGTGAATATTTAAGTGGTGGATGGGAAGGCAATCCTAGTTTTCAAATTTCTCCATGGCCGTGGCCTGCTTCTCAATATAATCTTCTCCAGCCTTACAGCACTTGGAGGTAACTGCATTCCTCGAATTCTGGTCCATTCTGCATTTCCAATTTTAATTGCTCCACAATTGATTGTCATTGCCATGGTAAGCTCAGGAATACCCTCTCTAAACCTCCCCTCCTCTCTAAACCTCTCCTCCTCTCTAACTCGTTATCCTGCTGTAACCCTTAAAACATACCCCTTTGACCAAATGTTTGGTCATCTGACCTAATATCCTCTTATGTGACTCACTGTCATACTTTGTTTTATAATATTCCTGTGAGGTGTCTTGGGACATTTCACTACATGAATAAACAGCCTTAAATAGTGGTGGAGGCTGCCTCGCTAAATATTTTTAAGACGCAGGTTGATGGGTTTTTGATAGGAGAGGGGATTAAGGGTTATGGGGAGAGGGCGGGAAAGTGGAGCTGAGCAGCGACAGATCAGCCATGATCTTATTGAATGGCGGGGCAGGCTCGAAGGGCTGGATGGCCTACTCCTGCTCCTATTTCTTATGTTCTTATATTCAATGCATCAGATTTAAAGGACTTGAGGTGTGAGGATTGGTGAGAAAGAGTGGGGTTGATACCCAAGATCAGCCATTGTATTTAATGGAAGAGCAGGCTTCATGGGCTGTGCGATCTTCTCCAAGACTTATTTACAAACATCACTTCAACCACATTACATAAGGAGTAGTGTATGTGGACTTCCAAAAGACATTTGATAAAGTGCCACAAAGCTGAAACCCATGGAATGAAAAGGACAGTGGTGTCCAAAGATGTGTGGGTTAGGTGTACTGACCATGCTAAATTGCCCGTTAGTGTCAGGAGGACTAGCTAGGGTAAATGCATGGGGGTGTGAGGATAGGGTCTGGGTGAGATTGTGATTGGTGTAGATGTGATGGGCCCAATGGCCTCCTTCTGCCCACTGGGGCAGAATTTGTTCAGTGTATCCAAGAGTGCTTCTTGAGGCAATATGTAGATAGTCCAATTTGGGAAGGGGCTGTCTTAGACCTGGTTCAGGTGATTTATGTGGGGACCATTTTGGAAACAATGATCACAATTCTATATGTTTCAAAATATTTGTAGAAAAGGATAGAATTAGTCCAAGAGTGAAATTACTAAACTGGGGGATGGTTAATTATGACAGTATTAGGCAGGAACTAGGGAATGGTAACTGGGAGTGGCTGTTAGGGTAAATCCACATCTGATATGCAGGAATCTCTTACATGTCAGTTATTAACAATTCAGGACAAATATTTACCCGTAAAAATGAAGGATAAAGATGGCAAGATTCGTGAGCCCTGGATGACAAGAGATTATGAGTTTAATGATAAAGAAGAGGGAGGCATACATAAATTTCAGGAAATTGAAAACAGATAAGGCGCTTGAGAAATACAAAGAGAGCAGGAAAGAGCTAAAAGGGACTTATGAGGGCTAAAAGGAACATGAAATGTCCTTGGCAGGCAGGATTAAGGAAAATCCCAAGGCTTTTTATGCACAGAGAAGGAGAAAAAGGGAAGGAAAGGGTGCATCCATTCAAGGACAGTGGAGGGAATTTGTGTATGGAGCCAGATGAGGTGGGTGAGGCCCCTAATGAGTACTTTGTATCAGTATTCACAAAGGAGGAGGATGTGGTGGATAGTGAGTGTAGAACGGAGGATGTTGATATTCTAAGACACGTTGAGGTAAAAAAGAGGTTTTGAAAAACATTAACATGGACAAGTCCCAGGGCCAGATAGGGTCTATCCCAGAATACTGAGAAAGGTGAGGGTAGAAATTGCTGGGGCCTTGGCCAAAATCTTTGTATCCTCTTTAGTCATGCGTGAGGTATCAGAGGATTGGAGAATAGCTAACATTGTTCCACTGTTTAAGAAGGACAGAAGAGACAATCCAGGAAATTACTGACCTGTGAGCCTTACATCAGTGGTGGGAAAATTATTGGAGAAAGTTCTTAGGGACAGGATGTACTCATCCTGTACATATAGGATGTACAGTGCTTATCAGTGCTAGGCAGCATGGTTTTGTGAAGGGGAGGTCAAGTCTCACAACTTTGATTGAGTTCTTTGAGGAAGTAACAAGAAAAATTGACTCGGGCAGGGCAGTGGATGTTGTATACATGGACGTTATTAAAGCCTTTGATAAGGTTCTTCATGGTAAGTTGATACAGAAGGTAAAGTCATATGGGATCTGAGGTGAGTTAATAAGATGGATACAAAACTGGCTTGGGCATAGAAAGCAGGAAGTAGCAGTGGAAGGGTACTTTTCCAAATGGAGGTCTATGACAAAGCAATGTGCCACAAGGATCAGTGCTGGGGCCTCTGTTGTTTGTTATATATATAAATGATTTGGAGGAAAATGTATGTGGTCTGATTAGTAAATTTGCAAGTGATACAAAAACTGGGGGAGTAGCAGATAGTGAGGAGGATTGTCAGAGGATACAGCAGAATATAAATCAGTTGGAGACCTGGGCCGAAAGATGGCAGATGGAATTTAAGCTGGACGATTATGAGCTGATGCGATTTGGAAGGTCTACTGCAGAAGGGAAATATACAGCAAATGATGGAACCCTTAGAAATATTAACATACAGAGGGACCTAGGTGTGGTGATCCACAGTTCTCCGAAGGGGGCAACTCAGGTGGACAAAATGGTCAGGAAGACATGTGGCATGTTGGCCTTCATTGGTCAGGGCATTGAGTATAGGAATTGGAAAATCATGTTGCAGCTGCAAAAGACTTTGGTTAGGCTGCATTTGGAGTATTGTGTACAATTCTGGTCACCACACTACCAGAAGGATGTTGATGCATTGGAAAGAGTGCAGCAGCGATTTACCAGGGTGTTGCCTGGTTTGGAGGATATGGACTATGAAGAAAGGTTGAACAAACTTGGATTGTTTTCATTGGAGCATCGGAGGATGAGGGGGATAGAGGTTTACAAGATTAGGACAGCTTGGATAGAGTGGATAGTGAGAGCCTTTCTCCCAGGATTGAACGGTCAATTACTCGGGGTATAAGTTGAAAGTGAGAGGGAGAACATCTAGAAGAGATGTAAGGGCAAAGTTTTTCACACACGGTAGTGAATGCACTGCTGGAGGAAGTGGTGGAAACAGGTTCTATAACAATATTCAAGAGACACCTGGATAGATACATGAATAGGTAGGGAATAGAGGGATATGGACACAAAGAGGCAAGAAAATGTTAGATTACAGAAGCATTTCTGTCAGCACAGATTTGGTGGGCCAAAAGGCCTGTTTCTGTGCTGTACTGTTCTTTGTTCTATGTTCCATCTTCTTCTGTCGGGTAAAAGATACAAAAGCCTGAGAATATGTACCAACCGACTTAAGAACAGCTTCTTCCCTGCTGCCATCAGACTTTTAAATTAACCTATCTTATATTAAGTTGATCTTTCTCTACACCTTAGCTATGAGTGTAACATTCTATTCTGCACCCTCTCCTCTCCTTTCCCTTATGTATTCTATGAATCGTACGCTTTGTATAGTGCGCAAGAAATAATACTTTTCACTGTATCCCAATATATGTGACAATAATAAATCAAATCAAATCATTTACGAAGAACAGGAAAGGAGTGGTCTTAGTTTACCATTTCAATCAAAAGATAGCATCTTGAACAATGCAGTAGTCCCTTGGACTGCAATGTTAGCCTTCAAATTATGCTTAAATTCATAGTGAGTTTGAACCCACAATCTTCCAACTCAGAAGCTCAGAGTAAAAAAAATAAAGTTAAGAGGAGGAAAAAGGCCAGAGTTCAGGTTACTGACAATGCTATAAATATGTCATAACTTGCAGGAGTAAATGGTGTATGAAATGGTGTGTGGAATGTGCATCAGAATAGAAGGATAGGCTAAAGTCTAATAGCAGCTTTATGTACAAATGTTTCATACACCAATTTTATTTAAGTTCTATAAATGAATGTACTGGGTATGAGAAATAAATTGAGTGAATTAGAGGCTTAGATGGTATGATATGGTGGCCATGGCTGCAAGCTGCTTATGAGTGAGTTATGAGGTCAAAAAGAGATGATAACAAACTGGAAGAGGAAGAATATAGCCTTATTGATTAAAGACATATTGCAATATTAATAAAAGAGAATATAAATAAGAGAAAACATTCATTAGAAACTTTATGGTTAGAATTGAGTTATATTAATTTGGATGAGTACATGGAACTTAATAGAACTGAGGGTTATAGGTAAGCCTAGTAGGTATGGATATCACCGGCGCAACTTGTGGGCCGAAGGGCCTGTTTGTGCTGTAGTTTTTCTATGTTCTATATTCAAAGACTTGCAATTGTTTACAGACTTCCTAAGAGAAGCTTTAAAGTGATAGAATGTGTTAGCCCAGAGATTAGAGAGGTTTGTTGAAAAGGAAATGTTCTTTCATTTGGAGACAATGGCCTAGATTTTGTGCTCAGGGGGTGAAGTGACACCACTGAGCAATGACCTTGCCAAAACTGAATTGAGATCCTATCAGTTGAACAGTGCTGTGCAAATACATGTATTATTGTCATATTATTAAGATAGAGCCCATTTAACTACCATAATGAAAATGTTACAACATGTGAACCATGATGAGCACATGCTAAATACTCCATGTATGTGAAGCACGGTATGTGTAGGTTGGCAAATCAACAGCTTAAATTTGTATTGCACCTTCAATGTAATGAAACGTCCTAAGATGCTGCATAGAGGTTGGCACAGTGGTTAGCGTTGCTGCCTCACAGCTCCAGGGACCTGGGTTCGATTTTTGGCTTGAGTCACTGTCTGTGTGGAGTTTGCACATTCTCTCCACATCTGCTTGGGTTTCCTCTGGGTGCTCCGGGTCTCCTCTCACACTCCAAAGATGTGCAGGTTAGGTTGATTGGCCATGCTAAATTGCCCATTTAATGTCCCCGGATGCATAGGTCAGAGGAATTAACAGGGTAAATATAGGGCCTGTGTAGGATTGTTGTCAGTGCAGACTCAATGGGCCAAATGGCCTCTTTCTGCACTATAGGGATTCTATGAGGAACATTATAAAATGAAGAACGACACCGACACATCAGGTGATTTTGATTAGATGACAAAAAGCTTGGTCAAAAAAGTGGGCCTTGAGAAATGCCTTAAAGTAGTGAAGCAAGGTAGAGTGACAGAGAGGGGAAGGAAAGGAATTGCAAACTTTGAGGCCTAAGAACCTGAATGCACAATGACCAATTGTGGAGCAATTATGATTGGTACTGCACAGGAGGCCAGAACTAGAGGAGTGCAGATTTCTCAGAGGATTGTGGGACTGGAGGAAATTACAGGAATAGGGAGGGATAAGGCAGTGGAAATGGTTGAAAACAAGAATGAAAATTTTAAAATCAAGGTGTTGCTTGACTGGGAGCCAGTGTATATCAAAAGCCACAGGGGTGACAGCAGAATGAGATTTGCTGTAAGTTAAGACATAGGCTACAGTGCTTTGAATGGCTTCAAGTTTAGGTGGGGTGAAGAGACCAGTCAGGACTGTACTGGCATAGTTGGGTATAGAGATAGTAAAGGAGCTGAGATGGGGGCAAAATTGAGCAGTGTTACAGAGCCGATAGTAGGTAGTCTTAGAGATGGCATGAATGTGAGGTTGGAAGATCATCTCAAGATCAAATGTGACACCAAGGTTGTGAATAGACTGACTTAATCTCAGATTGTTGCCAGTGAAAGGGTTGGAATCTATACTTGGGAACAGAGTTTGGAGTGGGGATTGAAGACAATGGCCTTACTCTTTCTAATATTTATTTGGAGGAAATTTCAGCTCCTCCAATCCTGCAGAGCAGATAAGAAGTCTGATAATCTAGCAACAGTGAAGGAGTTGAGAGAGGTGGTGGTGATGCAGAGCAAGGCGTTGTCTGAGTACCATAAAGCCAAAGGCCATTCAGTCCATCTTGTCTGTGCTGACCAAACAAGAGAAAAAAAAACTAGCCATTCATTTTAATCCCACTTTCTGATACCTGGTATGTGGCCTTGAAGGTTACAGCACTTTAGGTGAAGGTCCACATACCTTTTAAATGAGTTGAGTATTTCAGCCTCAACCACCAACTCAGACAGTGAATTCCAGATGCACACCATCCTCAGGCTCAAAACATTTCGCCTTGTGTCCCCTCTAATCCTTCCACCCATCACTTATGGCCCTTGATAATTGATCCCTCAGTTCAGGAAAACAAGTCCTTCTTGTCCACCATCTAGACTCCTCATAAGTGACACACCATCCTGACTTGGAAATATATTGTCGCTCCTTCACTGTCACTGTGTCAAAATCCAGGAACTCCTTCCCGAAGAGCACTGTGGGTGTACCTACCCCACAGAGGTTGCAGCAATTCAAGAAAGCACTCATCACCACCATCTTGAGTGCAATTAAGGTTGGACATTAAATGTTGGCCCAGCCAGCGACACCAATATCCAAAAAAAATCCACTCCTCCAATCTGTACATCACATACTCTTGGCATTCTCTATATCTGAGTTTGAGCAGAGCTTGTCAATCGATCTGCCCCGGCATCATTAAGGACTATAGGTTTATTCATCTCTTCTCTGAGATGAAAGGCATTTCTGACAAAAAAAAGCTCCAGTCGTAAATTAAATAAAAGACTTGGTTATGTAATAAATGGAAGGTGAAAACATTCACAGACGCTAAAATACCAGAACAAATCGTGAAACTATGGTTACAACTTCCAGCTTCTGAGGGACAAAGAAAATAGTTTAACATTTTCACCTTTTAACCTGTAAGAAATCACCTGTGCAAATACCCTCACAATTGTAAGTCAGGTTTAAATCTGTCACTGGGCAAGGAGCCAGCATTGCACAGGCATGGAAGACCCAGAAGGTAGTGTTGAATGGAGGTGATTTACCTCACAAAGTCTGCTCCAGATAACTAAATCTAAGTATTCGCTCAGTTTCTGTCTTTTGTAAATGTTGATCAAGTCAGTGAATAGGCATTTCTGAGGTGTCTTCTAAACATAAGCTCATGTGCCTGTTCAGCCCTCGTGTCACTATTGACTCGCTCTCCCCTGTCTGATGGCATTAAAGGTATTAATCTTCAAAGAATGGCCCCTTCTCTGCGTGTTTATGTGAATATGCTCAAAGAAGAAACCTTTTCATTACTTTGTGTGGGTGCCAAGCTTTGTTTGAAATACGAAGAGCTACATTTATCTACATGACAGAAGATTTTTTTAAAATTAAAATGAAAGGGAGAATGTCATTACTGCAGATCCTTGGAGATTATACCTATGTGTCAGCAGTGAGCTCAGAAGTACAATAATGACATGGTTAACTGATCTATTCGCAGTCTGACCTATAGCTCAGTGTCACTAGTTCCACTGTTGCTTTAGCTTTTCAAAATTTTCTGTGTCCAGCTTAATCATTTAACATATGTAAAGGGATTAGAAGCTCACGCCTGACTCAATGTTTTAAACGACAAGCATCAATGAGCTGCTTATTTGTAATATTTCCCAGTTTAAGGATTGGCTTATTTCAGAAACTTTACATCTGATACATTTCTAACTAGAGATATAACTAATTGAATTTTAAGCAAAAACAGCAAATGCTCATCATCGACATCCGGGCCATAGATATTCAAAAAGACGAAAGATAGGTTGATCTTTAGCAAAAGCAAGAAGTAGAACAACAAAACCCAAGAGACTAGGGAAGATCAAAGATGCCTTAACTTAAATTGGTTCAGGTTGGCTCTCAGAGAAGCTACCTGTCAACTCCATTCTTCCAACTTTCATGCAGAAATGTGCAGTTGGTGATGACATAATTTGGTCATTAAAACATGAACGTACTGTCTTGTCCATGTGTGCATCTTTCCCATGATACTGTCAGCCTCTGTGTAAATTAATTTGATTTATTATTATCAAAGTTATTGGGATACAATGAAAAGTATTGTTTCTTGCACTATATAGGAAAACATACCGTTCATAGAGTACATAGGGAAGAAGGAAAGAAGAGGGTGCACAATATAGTGTTGCAGTTACAGATAGGGTGAAGAGAAAGATCAGCTTAATATACGATAGGTCCGTTCAAAAGTTTGATGGCAGCAGGGAAGAAGCTGTCCCTGACTTGGTTGGTACGTGATCGCAGACTTCTGTATCTTTTCCTGATGGAAGAAGGTGGAAGAGGGTACGTGGCGTTCTTGATTATGCTGGCTGCAGGAAGTGCAGACAGAGACAATGGAAAGGAGGCTGGTTTGCATGATGGACTGGGCTATGTTTACAACCCTTGTAGTTTCTTGTGGTCCTGGTCAGAGCAGGAGACATCCCAAGCTGTGATATATCAGAAAGGATGCTTTCTACGGTGCATCTGTAAAAATTGATGAGAGTCGTAGTGGACAGGTTAAATTTCCTTAGCCTTCTGAAAAATTAGAGGCATTTGTGGGCTTTCTTAACAAATGGTTCTGCTAGAATAGCTGCTGCTGCTGCAGCCTTTTCTATCAGTATGGTTAATGCCGCTTTACGTCATAACCATAGAACCACAGATATTTACAGGACTGAAGGAACCCATAGGACTAGGACTAAACTATTCAGCCCATTGAAACCGCTCTGCCTTTCAATACAGTCATGGCTGATCATCCGCTTCAATGCTTCTTTCCCACACTATCCCCAATAATATTCCTTTATAACATTGCCTTTTGCAGAAAATGTTGCATTGAATCACCTCAGTATGTAAAAGGTCAAAGGGAGATCCTAATACAGGTAGAAGATCCGAGATAAATAATGGGCCTGTACAGCCACACAGCGCTCTGACTTAGACATTTTTCATTGTTCCTTCTTATTGCTGGATCAAAGCATGGAATTCCCACACACCCTCGCTAAAATACACACACTAGGCAGCAATGTAGGTTACCTTCACATAGCTTACAGCTGTTCAAGAGGAAGGCCCACCACCACCTTTCCAATGAGAGATAGTCAATAAATCACACCAAAATAATGCACGTGCAAGAAATACTCAGCAGGCCTGACAGCATCTGTGGAGAGAGAGAGAACCAGAGTTAAGGATAATGACATCTCAAAAATAAATTGAGGCAAAGGATTGGAGAATGATGTGCTCTGAGATAGCTGGGGGAAGAGGGGAGATACCCAGAAGAGATAGGATCAGCAATGGTGTGGCTGATTATGGTTTTGTGGCTAATAGAGTAAGTTAGTAGATTGTAATTTAGCCTCAGCCTTTGTACCCACACAAAAAAAAACATGAACCTTGAGGGCAAGTTTGAAAAGTCTGAATTTAAAATCAGGGAACTGGAAGTTCAGGTGGAGATGAATTAAGAGGATTAAAGTTAGAGGATTAAGGAAACACAAATGGCTGATGTTGAACCTACAGTTCACAATGAAAAAGATTGGGAGAAGACAAACAGCCCAAGGGGTATTTTTTCCTTCAGCTGTCAATTGCCCTTAATTTTTCAACAGCAGGTTTGAGAATGAGAAGGAGGTTGCTGTTCACATTGACCCACCCTATTTAGCATATAATGGTGAAAGGACCATCAAGCCAACAACACTGTTCATACTGGTCACAGTTTCGAGAATGACATCTCAGGAGGTGGCCAAATGTTAGTCTACGAATGATGGACAAACTGTTGCCCGAAAATAAGGATCATTTTGTGTTATATCCACGCTGGGCACCGTTGTTTAGGGGAGGCGATAGCCTAGTGGTATTATCGCTAGACCATTAATCCAGAAACTCAACTAATGTTCTGGGGACTCGTGTTTGTATCCCACCACAGCAGATGGTGGAATTTGAATTCAATAAAAAATATCTGGAATCAAGAATCTACTGGTGACCATGAACCATTGTCGAAAAATCCCATCTGGTTCACTAATGCCTGTTAGGGAAGGAAATCTGCTGCCCTTACCTGGTCTGGCCTACATGTGACTCCAGAGCCACAGCAATGTGATTAACTCTCAACTGCCCTTGGGATGGGTAATTAATGTGGCCAGCCAGCGAAGCCCACGTCTCATGAACAAATGAAAAAATATATGCTTCCTAACCTGGTTGAAACCTGTCATTTTAATATTTTATTATATTAATGCTTTAAAAACCCACACACTGAATTGAATGTGGGCATTTACATCAAACAAAAGGAAAGATTTGCATTTATATAGTGCCCTTCCACAACCATCTGTCATCCTAAACTGCCTGACAGCCAATTAAGTATCTATTTTTGGAAGGATAATCACTATTGAAACCTTAGAAATTCAGCAGCCATTTTGGAGTCAGAAAACCATGCCACCAAATGCTTTAACATTTTTAAAAGTTGCAAACAAATATGTCTAAGTACAATAAAACTGGACATCGAACAGTTAACTGCAACTTAAAATAACTGTTAAAGGTCACTTTCTGTTGCATACTCTTGTTTAAATTTCAGATCGAACACTTTGTCTATTCAACAGCGATTTGTATATCCCTGATTTATTGATGGTGTTTGGTATAATTCTGACCACATTTGTGCAGCAGAAACCATTTTATTGTTGTGACAATGAAAGCTGTGAGGATCTTTCAATCATTTATTTTTAAGATAGAAGAAACATCAAGCATGAAAAGAATCTTCAGCATAACAAAGTTCACTCTCAATGTCTTAATTCTCACTGTAGCATTTTCAATGCCTACCTTGGTTAGTCTTTGCTGTCTAACTATTTCAAAGCTTTATCATTCCAAGTCAAATCCAAAATTTCAATAAGATAATGTCCTTCATAATGTCTGTTTCAAATTGCCTTTTATCTAAATTTACGCCCCATGCTTAATCACCTAGTTTAATTTATGACCACGAATGCTGCACGATTTTCATTTTTTTAAAAAGTCAACAGGATCACAACTGTCCCTCGGGGAAAACCGACTGCCCGACCTGGGCTGAGGTACTAATAATTCCAGTCACACTACACGTTAACTGCTAATACCCTCAGGGGTATCCAGGTATGGGTATGGAATGCTGCTTTGCCTGTGTGCTCACATCCCAAAAACAAATAAAAAATGATAGCCGTATTTGAATTTAACATGTTGCTGCTGTACCATTTCACATTTTAGACCCTGCTGAGATCACTTCATGTGACTTTTTCTAGACTGTGCAGTTTCAGCTTTGCTAATGATTCTTTACAGCTCCTCTCATTTACACTCACCAAGCTTCTTGCATTCTTTCCAAAACCCTAAGTATATATTTGATACCTTGGTGCCAGAACGAGATATGTTTGGACAGAAATTCTGATTGGCAAAGTTCATGTTGAACAAGTGCATTTATTTATTTACTGGTCCACCTCTACGTGGACTCCATTTCACACAATCATTAATCCATTTATTTTAACTTCACTAATCAGAATTTCCATCTTTCTGCTCTCAGTGACATCTGACCTGGCCAGTCTCTGACTGTGTTGGCTATGTGCAACAGCATTCTTTAACTTCTCCATTTGCTTCTCTGTCCTACTTAGATATGGAAAATAATGAGTAGACCCTCATTTGGAAATACATTTCCAGGTCTCTCTGTCAGTTCAATTTTATTCATTGCATAATTATGAGATATAGGGCGGAATTTTACCAGCATGTCTGCCCAAGTTATGTATGATCCCTCCCAAGGCCAATGGAGAATGCCGTTCTCCGAGCCAAGGCCGCCCCCGGAATCAGGGCTGGCATGCTGGTAAACTTCCGGCAATAGAATCATAGAATCCCTACAGTGCAGAAGGAGGCCATTTAGCTCACCGAGTCTGCACTGACCATAATCCCACCCCGGCCTTCTTCCATAACCCTACATATTTACCCTGCAAACCTCCCTGACTTAGGGTCAATTTAGCATGGCCAATCAACCTAACTTGCACTTCTTTGGACTGTGGGAGGAAGCTGGAGTATCCAGAGGAAACCCCTGCAGACACGGGGAGAACATTAAAATTCCATGCAGATAGTCACCCAAGGCCAGAATTGAACCCAGGTCACTGGAGCTGTGAGGCAGCAGTGCTAACCACTATGCCACCGTGCCCATGGAATCTTCCATTCTGCAAGTTAGGGTCAGGGGCAGGGTGGATGTAGGAGTGATTTCCAGTTGAGGGGTGGGGGGGACAGGAGTGGTGTGGGATGGCTGACAGTGCACAATGTTGTAAAGTTTAGCTCATTACATATGCATCGTGAGGGACTTACCTTGTCTTGTGGTGGAGACTGGCAGGAAATCGCAATTACCTCAAAGAGTCAAAGGTCTGGGCACAATAATTGAAGGTACCTGAACAGCTTACACTATTCCTGTCAAGACAGCTTGCGGCACCCCTTCCGCTTTTGCCCAACCACTGCTGCTCCCTTCCCCACCTTCCTTGGTCATTCTCCACGCAACTTACACTGCCACCATTCGGGTTCGAGCGTAGCCTGGCATTGCTAGACACTCCCCAAAGAGGGCAATGCAGCACCCAGTCACTGTTAATCATGGAAAAAGTCAACATCACCAGGGGCATGTCACGTAATTGCTGTTGTGAGTCTGAATGTTTAATTTTTCGCTGGCGGGTAACTTAATTTGGAAGGGGAGTTTAATTCTGGTGAGGTAGCCTATCAATGAGCATGCATGACATGTTAATGCATGCAGCAGGACTTCCCAACATTGTTTGCTTGGAAGCTTGACCCTCCTTTAAAGTTCAAGGAACATAATTGCTAAAGTTCATCCTGCTATCGGGATCCTGATTTTTAGCCTCCCGCCAATTTAAGTTCTCCTTCCTGCTGCTGGCAGGCCCGGAAGATTCCGCCCACAGGCTTTGACTGATGTATAGCTATCAGTTTAAGATTAATTTGCCAATTGTTTACTGAGTCTTTTTCTCCTTGCCATTTTTGATGTCAACTCCTCTCCCCTTTTCCTTCTGAACAGCTCTGTGGATTCAGCGTACTTCTGCAATTACCCCAAGTGGCTATTATTCTCATATGAGCTTTGATAGAGTCATAGACTCATGGAATCATAGAGTCACAGAGTCATAGAGGTCTACAGCATGGAAGCAGGCCCTTCAGCCCAACTTGTCCATGCTTGCCATTTTTTAAATCCCTAAACTAATCCCAATTGCCTGCATTTGGCGCACAGCCCCCTACACCAATCTTACCCATGTAACTGTCTAAATGCTTTTTAAAAGACAAAATTGTATCCACCTTTACTACTACCTCTGGCAGCTTGTTCCAGACACTCACCACCCACTGTGTGAAAAAATTGCCCCTCTGGACACTTTTGTATCTCTCCTCTCTCACCTTAAACATTGCCCTCTAATTTTAGACTCCCCTACCTTTGGGAAAAGATATTGACTATCTAGCTGATCTGCGCCCCTCATTATTTTAGGATCACCCCTCAGCCTCTTATGCTCAGAGAAAAAAGTCTCAGTTTATCCAGCCTCTCCTTTTAACTCAAACTGAGCTGAGCTGATACTGAGCCTGAGACTGAATGCATCATAGGGACACTTTCAACAGGAGACTAATTAAAGTGAACAGGAGCAGCAGCAATTCTGGATAATACTCACTTTTCTAACTCAGGTGCTGAGACAAGTGTAGCATCCTAGCTTAATTCAAAGTGGTTGATACTTCTTAACTCAGCCCTGGCTTGAGATCTTTCTTTCTTTCTTGAATTCTT
Organism: Carcharhinus amblyrhynchos; assembly: GCF_965287045.1. Taxonomy (NCBI): domain Eukaryota; kingdom Metazoa; phylum Chordata; class Chondrichthyes; order Carcharhiniformes; family Carcharhinidae; genus Carcharhinus; species Carcharhinus amblyrhynchos. The sequence goes on along the minus strand of NC_137332.1, from coordinate 31,055,517 downwards.
CTTTCATGGGATGTGGACATCTCTGGCAAGGCCAAAAATCTTTGCCCATTTCAAATTGCCCTTGATATAGTCCAATCATTTTCTTGAAGTGCTGCAGCCCAATGGGTGCAGTTATGCCCACAGTGCTGTTCAGAAGGGAAATCTAAGATTTTGATCCAGCAATAGTGAACGACATAATTCCAGGTCAGGTTGGTAGGACTTTGTACAGCTGATGGTTTCTCCATGCAACTGCTGTCCTTGTCCTTCTAGGCAGTAGAGGTCACAGATTTAGAAAGTGCTGTCAAAGGACCTTTGTTGAATGCATCTTGTAGATGGTACACACTATGTGCTGGTGGTGCAGGAATTGGATGTTTAACTTGGTTGATGAGATGCCTTTCAAGTGGGCTGTTTTGTACCAGATGCTGCTGAGGATCGTCCAGGCTGTGTAGATGATAGACTGGCTTTGGAGGAGGGGATTTACTCATGGCAGAATTCCCAATCTCTGACCTGCTCTTTCAGCCACAATATTTATAAGCTGTTCCAGCTCAGATTCTGGTCAATGATAATCCCCAGGATATTAATTAAAGGAAATTGAGTAATGATAGTGCTTTGGAATGTCAAGGGGAGATTGTTAGACTTCCTGTTGTTGGAGAGTGGCTGGTACTTGTGAAGTGCAAATGTTATCAGCTGAAGTCTGGATATTGTCCAAGTCTTGCTGCATTTGGACATGGACTGCTTCAGCATCAGAGGAGCTCTGAATGCTGTTGAATATTGTGCAATCATCAGCAAACATCCCCACTTTTGACCTTATGATGAAATGAAGCTCATTGATGAAGGAATTGACGATGGTTGAGCATCAGAAACTATTCTGAGAAACACCTGCAGTGATATCCTGGGACTGCGATGATTGCCTTCCAATAACCAAAACCACCTTCCTCTGTGTCAGGTATGACTCCACCCATTGGAAAGATTTCCCCCAATTCTCATTGATGCCAGTTTTGCTAGGGTTCGTTGATGTCACACTCAGTCAAATGCTGCATTAGTGTCACTCCCTTCCACCAGATAAATAGTTACCGTGCAATCATATTTCTGTGCCAATGCGTTTTATTGGTGTGGTTACAATAGATTTTCGTAACCATTTATTTTATCTTATCTTATCTTAGGAAGTGGTAATCTCTGATCTCAAAGGAATACCAGATGGGGAATCCAAAACACTGAAATTAGCTCATGGTGAGGTTAAAGGACATAGTTTCTCAGCAATGTTCAATACAGAACATCAATCAACAAAACCAATAAAATGTTGAATGACACAGCAAAGCTGTAAAATATGTCAATTGTACAGAGTTCTCAGCAGACTACCCCTTGAGTTGCAGAGTCCTTGTTCACAAGAACCAAGGGTATGTTCTTGTGCTGAATACAGTGCTGAGATAAATAATGAGGCCAATCCCTAATGTCAAAGATCTGAGTTTGATTTGATTTGATTTGATTTATTATTGTCACATGTATTAACATACAGTGAAAAGTATTGTTTCTTGCGTGCTATACAGACTAAGCATACCGTTCATAGAGAAGGAAACAAGAAAGTGCAGAATGTAATGTTACAGCCATAGCTAGGGTGTAGAGAAAGATCAACTGAATGCAAGGTAAGTCCATCCAAGATTCTGACAGCGGCAGGGAAGAAGCAGTTGTTGAGTTGGTTGGTACGTGACCTCAGACTTTTGTATCTTTTTCCCCAAAGAAGTAGGTGGAAGAGAGTATGTCTGGGGTGCATGGGGTCCTTAATTATGCTGGCTGCTTTGCTGAGGCAGCAGGAATTGTAGACAGAGTCAATGGATGGGAGGCTGGTTTGCATGATGGATTGGGCTACATTCACGACCTTTTGTAGTTCCATACGGTCTTGGGCAGAGCAGGACCCCATACCAAACTATATTACAACCTAAAAGAATGCTTTCTATGGTGCATTTGTAAAAGTTGTTGGGAGTCGTAGCTGACATGCCAAATTCTCTTAGTCTTAGAGGTGTTGGTGGTCTTTCTTAACTATAGTGTTGGCATGGGGGGACCAGAACAGGTTGTTGGTGATCTGGACACCAAAAAACTTGAAGCTCCCGATCCTTTCTATTTCGGCCCCATTGATGTAGACAGAGCATATTCTCCTTTACGCTTCCTCAAGTCGATGACAATCTTCTTTGTTTTGTTGATATTGAGGGAGAGATTATTGTTGCACATCAGTTCACCAGATTCTCTATCTCATTCCTGTACTCTGTCTTGTCATTGTTTGAGATCCAACCCACTACGGTGGTGTCATTAGCAAACTTGAAAATCGAATTGGAGGGAAATTTAGCATATAGTCATAGGTGTACAAAGAGTTTAATAGGAGACTGAGAACACAAGTGGGGCACTGGTGTTGAGGATGATGATGGAGGAGATATTGTTGCCTATCCTTACTGATTGTCGTCTGTGAGTTAGGAAGTTTAGGATCCAGTCACAAAGGGAGGTGCCGAGGCCCAGGCCACAGAGTTTGGAGATGTGTTTTGTGGAAATAATGGTATTGAAGGCTGAGCTGTAGTCAATAAATAGGAGTGTGACATAGGTGTTCTTGTTACCTAGGTGTGTATGAGGGAAGTCTCAAAAGAAATGATGTGATTGCATAAAAGGGAAATCTCAACTCAGCTAGCAATTACAGTTTTTTCCTAATTTCTATTTCTATCGAAGTTGATAGAATAGGGAGAGATGTAAAATGAGTGCCTGATCACCCATTCCCCACTTCCACTCAGTCAAAAGTTTCCCAGACGCCCTCCCACCTCTTGTCATTCAATCTGCAAGACAATAAATGATTTGGAAAATAAAAGTTTAGAATACTCTTTTAAAATAATCAGTTGGAAGAGGACAAGGACACTCAGGCTCATACTATTGAAGGATAACTTGTTTTTACAGCACAAATTCAATAAAAATTTGGATGAACAGGAGCAAGCTGACCCCATTAAAATTAAATTATCTGCCATCTAAACAAATGGCAAACACGTGAATTGTATTAACATTGTCAAGACACCGGTAATCCAAAGACCATGTTTTTGGCACAGTCCCAAGTAGCTGACGACTCAAAGGACATGCAATTTGACAAAAAATTGTTGATATACTGCCATCACTCTTTACGCTGGGCAGAAAAAAGGCTGAGGATATTTCTCCCACTCCATTCTTGTTACAGTTAAATGCAGACAGGATTGACTGAGATTGTAAGAATAAAAGATTCAGAAACAAAATTCTTTTGCTTGGTAGCGATTCCTAAAGTACCACTAAACCAAATATATATGTCATCACTTTGTATATTGCTGCCATTTCTATAACCATGGGTTTACTGAAGAACTAGTACTTTTTATTAAAAAAAATTGAAAAAAATAATTTTTTTTAAAAGAATGGCATGATTTAATTGGAACAATTGTTTATAATGGAATCATTACTATTCAGGCAATGGGTATAATCTTTTGAACTTATAACTTTCAAGGGCCATTTTCCAAGTCCTGTGAAGTCCAGCTGCCTCATAAGCAGATCGATTACCAGGTCTTCTCCACGTCAGCCACCGAATTTGCGGGTGGCACACAGACCCAGGAAGATCAAACAGAGAGACCATCAGGAAGGCTGGATGGACAGCTGCACTGAAGTAGGATCTTCAGAATGGAAGCTCGCATGGAAGGGTGCAGAGGGTTCAGAACTGTCAGGGCCATTGGTTTGGAGGGGGAATCTCATTGACATGAATTTCAGCTTTTGGGATCAGTGATACAATTGCCCCCCAATCCCCTGCCAGTAATATTCAGACAACAGTGCAGAGTTCTGGCTACACCAGCAAACCTGTCTCCTCTGTGATAATGGCCGCTAACTGATCATTTTGATTGTCTGCCCATCACAGGTAAATGGGTTGTTGATTCCAATAGTATTCCTCCTCTAGGAAACACACCCGGCAGTGGGATATCCCTAGGGTTTTCCACTCCATTTTTGTGTCCCCTCCATCCAAATCCCCTTCCGAAGGGCTGGGATGATTCCTGCGATATCACTGCAGCAATCTGTCAATCGAAAATATTTAGAAACAAGTTTATTAATTTCCAATTAAATTTCAGCTGAATAAGATTTCTTCTCTTTTTGAAATAAAGAGTAGAGTAACCAGTTACAGCAGCAGAACATGGGTTAGCACTGCTGCCTCACAGCGCCAGGGACCCAGGTGCAATTCCTGGCTTGGGCCACTGTCTGTGCAGAGTTCTTCCTGTGTCCTCCTGTGTTCCCTCTGGGTGCTCCGGTTTCCTCCCACAATCCGAAAGACGTGCTGGTTAGGTGAATTGACCATGCTAAATTCTCCCTCAGTGTACCTAACAGATCCCAATGTGTGGTGATTTTCACGGTAACTTCATTGCCGTGTTAATGAAAGCCTACTTGTGACTAATAAATAAACTTTACTTACTCCCACTCTGGACTTTTATGTAGTAATATTTTTAGTCCATTTTTTTCTTATTGAACATCCCATATTAATTGCAATTGATCCAAATACAAACTGGACAACAAATTGCACAATGGGATGATGTGATGAAAAAATAATTACATTTTTAAGTTGGTTCATTTAAGATTTGGTGAGAGTCAACAAAATAATTTCCTTTTTTTATCATGCAAAGTGGCAAGTGTTTCAAAAGTAAATCCACTCCGTTAATCACAGAGTTCTATACAGTCCATCCCTTATCCTGCCTCATATATAATAATAGACAAAGGGTATAAAAGTTAGATGAAATTTGAAAGCAAAAGGTGCTTGAGTGGCAGCAAATGCTTCCAAATTGTGTACCTTGTGATCTTAAAAAGTTTCTTTGGCTCCTTTTTTATGATTGTGTACTCTAATTTGTTTGTGTTTGATAAGCAAAGGCAAGTCTGAAGCAGCTGGCCAGCTTGCTGCACTGAAAATGTTATTCAGTGTTGACAATACCAATACTTGCACACGTCAAACTGTTTACCTGGAAATGTTCAGCCATTCAGCAGCTGGGGTCACTTGAATGCTACATTCTGGTTCATTTTTGTACATACCAATGTCTCTCTGATCATTTTCAACCGGAATACATTATGAGCTTTGCCTTGGCAAAGCTAGCCTTGTTCTGTTCCGTGTGCTTCTCCTAGTTTCTTTTATCTATTTATGGGATGTGGGCTTTGTTGGTGAGTCCAGCATTTATGATAATAATGTTTTTTCTCTTTTCATTCACAGGTTTTAAGTTGGTCCACCTCGTGTCCAACGAGGGGCATACACGCGATGGGTCGTACTGGGGCTGCTCTTGATTGTTGGAGATTGGCCTAGTGCTTCATGTCGTTAGTGTGTGCCTAAACTGGACCAGATACTGGGCAAGACGACAGCTCAGTGACTATCACTGTTTGCTGTGCAGACACATGGATTTGGGCCAGTGTCTGTAGGAGTTTGCGCATTCTCCCCGTGCTTGCGTGGGTTTTCTCCGGGCGCTCCGGTTTCCTCCCACACCCCAAAGATGTGCTGTTAGGCTGATTGGTAGGAATAAATTGTCCCTAAATCAGATTCCCTCAATCTGGATGGCCATAAAACATTAGACAGGGGTTGTGGGTGGGGAAGGGGACTGGTGGTGTTGAGATGGCGGCGCGGCCTTGTTGGGCCGAAGGGCCTGTTTCCCGGGCTGATTTTGTTCTTTGTTCTTTGTTCTATTTATTGCCCATCCCTAATGTCCTTGAAAAGATGGTGGTGAGTTGTCTTCTTGAATCACTGTAGTCCATATGGTGTATAAACACCAAAAGTGCTGGTCTTAGGGAGGGAATTCCAGGATTTTGACCCAATAACAATGAAGGAGCAGCAATATATTTCCAAGTCGGGATGATGAATGAATTAGAGGGAAACTTCCAGATGGTGGTGTTTCCATTTATCTGCTGCCCTTGTACTTCTAGAGGGTAGCAGTCATGGGATTGGAAGGTGCTGCCTCAGGAGCCTTGGTGAGTTCCTGCAATGCATCTTGTTGATGGAATACACTGCTGCCATAGTGTCGGTGGTGGAGGGAATGGAAGTTTTTGGATGGGGTACTAATGAAGAAGGCTGCTTTGAACTAGATGGTGTTGAGCTTCTTGAGTGTTGTTGGAGCTGCACTCATCCTGCAAGGGGAAAGCATTCATCACACTCCTGACTTGAGCCTTGTAGAATGTGGACAGATATGGGGAGTCAGGAGGTGAGTTACTCGACGCAGGATACCTAGCTCTGACCTGTTCTTGTAGCCACAATATTTATGTGGCCTGTCCAGGTGAGTTTCTGATCAATGGTAAACAATGTTGATAGTGGGAGATTTAGAGATGGTAATGGCATTGAATGTCAAGCGGTGAAGGTTAGATTTCTCTCACTGGAGATGGTCATTGTCTGGTATTTGTGTGGGACAAATGTTACTTGCCACTTGTCAGCCCAAGTCTGGATATTGTCCAGTTCTTGTTGCATTTGGACATGGACTGCTTGAGTATCTGAGAAGTTACAAATGGTGCTGAACATTGTGCAATCATTGGCGACCATCCTCATTCTGATTTTATGATGAAAGGGAAATCATTAATGAAGTAGCTGAAGATGGTTGGGCCTAGCACACTATCCTAAAGAACTCCTACGGTGGTGTCCTAGAGTTGAGATGATTTGACCTCCAATAACCACAACCATGTTCCTTTGAACACAGTATGAGTCCAGCCATTAGAGGGGTACCACCCCCGCCACTGCCCCCGATTCCCATTGACTCCAGTTTTGCTGGAGCTCCTTGATGCCATACTTGGTCAACTATGGCCTTGATAAGAAAGGCAGTCACTCTCAACTTACCTCTGGAGTTCACCTCGTTTGTCCATGGTGGAACCAAGGCTGTAATGAGGTCAAGAACTAAGTGGCCCTCATGGATACTCACACTGAATGTAAATGAACAGATTATTATTAACTAAGTGCCACTTGATTGCACTATTGATGACCCCTTCCATCACTTTATTGATGATCAAGAGTAGATTGATAGGGTGGTAATTGGTCAGGTTGTACTTTTCCTGCTTTTCCAGTGCAGGATATACCTGGGCAATTTTCCTCATTGTAAGAAGTCTGACAACACCAGATCCAACGCCAGCATCTCCACATCAATTTTCCACATTGCCAGGTAGCTGCCAGTGTTGTACCTGTACTGGAACAACTTGGCCAGGGGCACAGCAAGCTTTGGACCCAAGCCTTCATACTATTGCCAAATATTGTCAGGGCCCATAACCTTTGCAACATCCTTCAGCCATTTCTTGATATCACGTGGAGTGAATCAAATTGGCTGAAGACTGGCATCTGTGATGCTGGGGACCAGTCCAATTTAGTTTGTAATGAACTTCGCTGGCAATGCTCTTGGCTAGGCTGAATAGAAAAGTTGCTGCCAAAACAATGCTGTGGAATAGTTAATGGCTAGAAATGATATGATGTGATGGGGTGGGCAATGTTGGCATGAAATATCAGCATCAGTAGCTGTGTCACTTATAGATTACACATAATGCACTCCCACTCTTTCTTTGTTCTTTCCTAGGATGTGGCTGTTGTTGACAAGACCAGAAATTGTTGCCCATTCCTAGTTGCTCTTGAACTGCATGGTTTGCTGGTCCATTTCAGAGGGCAGTTCAGTATAAATCACATTTCTGTGGATCTGAAGTCACATGGAAACCAGACCCAATAAGGATGGCAGGTTTCCTTCCCTTCACATTTGTGAACCAAATGGATATTTAGAACAATCAATGGTAGCTTCTAGAACTCTAACTATGTTTAAGTTCCACCAGCCGTGGTGGGATTTGAATCCATGTTACTAGATGTCTTAGGGTGTGTAGTTCAGTGATATTACCAATACCCCACCACTCCCTGTTTCGCTAGCTGAATCAAGCAGTGTGCTTATACAACTGGGGTGAATAGACCTATAATTTTTGCTTTAATTTGGTTTCTACATGTGAATATTGCCACCCCAAGGTGTGCATACTGCAAGACACTGTCCTTACTCAAATACTTTGTTCCATTTTTCCAACAGCTATTCTTTGTAACGACTGGGGATAAGGAAATTAATTTATTATATACAGTGATGGTTAACAAGGCAGAAATATAAAAATAGCTCCTATACTCTTTCCTGTATGTCTGAAATACTATATACATTTAGGATTCAGAACAAACTATTTACTGCTCCTAAGATTATCACAGGCATCCTATGTGCTTTGGAGACTTGGCGGGCACTTCAAAACATTGGAGAAATGCCACCAGCAATGCTTTTGATGGCAAAAAAGGTGCTCTGACAGCAACATCCCCTCCAAAGCCCAGCATCGGGGTGCTAATCACTAAAACCAGCTCTGCTGGGCAAGACATATCCTTTATATGTCTGACACCACATTCCAGAGGCAACAACTCTATTCGGAAACTCATTCCCAGCAAGAGATTCCCAGGATAACCATGGAAATGCTTAGGGATGTCCTCAAAATATCCCTATTGACTTAATAGAAGTCTCTGGCCTATGGCCAATCAAGATGGAAATGTTTCATTTGAGAAAGGCCCGAACACATTGAAAAACTTAATCAGGAGCAAGGAGTCAAGGCAACTAAGAAAGCACACAAAACTGCAAACAACTCATCTCCCCACCCCTCCCAGCACCAAGTGCCCAACATGTGGCAGAGTCTGCAGATTGTGCATCAGTCATCTCAGAACACATCAAACTGGAGATGAAGCAAGTTACCTTGATCGCAAGGGATTGCATGCCAAATGTACAGGTACATGAGATGATTTTGAGTGGCACTTACATGACCAGCCCGATTAACAGCATGAAAAGATGTAGAGAGAAAGAAAATTGTTGATGACTTATCCTGAGAAGGTGGATGGGATTTTACGACCTCGCTCAGGCAAGGCTTGTAAAATCCCACCCAAGGCCAACAGAGAATTCTGTTCTGCGAGCCTCGCCCGCCCCAATTCCAAAGCGGGTGAGGTGGTGAAATTCCGGCTGGTATGTTACATTGTTAAAAGATGCATTGAATTTAAATAGCAAATGTTAGTTAAATTCATGACTGGGATATTTGTAAGTACCGATTTGCTGCTTATGTCAGTATCACATAATGTGTGAGCTGTGTTTGATATCTGTTATGACTTTTGTCCGGGTAAACTGAGGGGTACATTTGATAAAAGGTCAGTTTCTAAGAAAGCAAAGTTAGATATCCGTTCACTTCAACCTTCCTCGACAGACAAATTTAGATTTATTCAGAAGAAGGACTGTGCTATCTGTGCTTTCTCAGGTGAAGGTGTTGTTTGTCGAACAATAAGTATTCAACAAAAGTTTCAACAAAGCACGAGAAAACCTTTCTTGGCGAAGGTTGAATCAATCAAAAAGGCAGCAGCAGGATACGAGAAGCAAAACAATATTTCTAAATGCTTAAATGTTAATGAAAGCCAAACCACAGAAGGAAGTTACACAATTGCGTAATGCATTGTAGAAAACAGAAAGCTGTGTATAAATGGGGAATATATAAAAGAAGCTTTCAACAGTCACTCACAGGTTCTGCTCAGTGCTTTGCCAAATGAAGACAAGATCATATCTAAAAGAAAAGAACTGCCTGTCTCTGCCAGAACCATTGAATAATGCATCTGCAAGATGGTAAAAAACATTAACAGCAGAGCATGGATACAAATAAGATTTCTCAGGATATTTGAACTTCAATGTTCCGCTACTTCCAAAATATAAAAGAGCTATCAACACATTGCACTGTCAGTATTGATGAGATTGGAATGGATGTACAAGAACTGGAATCAGAATTTTCTGACAGATTTCAAGTTTCCCAGCGATTTGGCCTGATGTTTACTTTTCTAATTAAGTCACAGTGTTTTCTAAAAAAGCAACCTGGATTTGTCCATATTTCAGTGTCGAAGATTCCAGAATGCAGCTTATGGGGTTAAAAAGCTTGGAGGTTTGGGCATCAAAGTTTAAAGATCTGAAAAATACATGTGAAGCTAGTGAAGAGATCATGGGACCTCAGTTCTGATCTGCTGGACAGCCTTGCAAGTGAAATTTAACTGTGTGAAGAAAATTGCATGTTTTCAGCAGTTGGAGCCACATACCTGTGTGAACAGGAGTTAGCCTGCTGTCCTATCCAAATATATGCTGGTCATTGGAAAACTCGGTAAGGTAAAAGCAAGGGCAAAGATCACATTCAACCAGTAATATCTGCATTATTCAGAATAATTTCAACTAAAAGCATCAACTCATCCAAGAAATAGCAGACCTGAAACAAAAGGAAGGCTGAGACAATTATACTTTGTAACTATTTTTTTCATCTGTATCTCATTTTTGTGTGAGCGGTTGTATGTGAGGCAAGCGTGAGAGATGCAGTGCTTTCTTAAACCTCCAGACCAAGAGTGGGATAATAAATGACGTTTATTTTTAAACTCAGGAAAAACTTGCCGTTGGAATTAGTCAAATTGGGACAATCTCTTTGAAGGTAAAGAAAATGCAAATGTATCATAGACTGAACCAATGGATCATGGCCAGCAAGAAAACACATTACACATTGTCCTTCACGTCTGACATTGAGAAAATGCTGAAAGAGAACAAATTGGTCTTTGAGCAAGGAGAATCAAATGATAGAATTAGACATCACAAGGCTAAAATCGAAATAAAAGAAAACGTACAGCTGCTACTTTCCAAGATTAGGCCAGTGCCTTGTGTTCAGTTAGAAGCAGTAAGTAAAGAGTTAGATAGATTAGAAAGAACAAGGCAATTAAGACAGTGATGAGCAGTGAAAGAGTTGAAGCCAATGAGGTAGTTCAAAAAGCAGATGTGGCTGTTTGGATTTGTATGGATTATAAGCAAATGCTAAATATGATGAGCAGTACGCATTATCTCTCAAATGCATATTTGTAATGAGATTTAACTGTCAGGAGCAATAAATTGCCTACCATTCATACACACAAAGATCTGTGCCACTATGAAAGGTTACCATTTGGAGAGTTCCACTATAATGTGGATCAGGCATTAAGTGGGATGAAGGGATTGCACAGCTGCTTAGATGCCATTCTAATTATTAATTAAGAGAGAAAAAGAATACATTGTAAGATTGAACAAACTCCTAGGTTAACTGTGGTATCAAAGCAAAAAAATGCACAAGTATTGTTTCATGGTTTCAAGGGTAACATAACCAAGTCACCAAATAGATGGTGAAAGTATCCACCCAATGAAGGAGAAGGTTAAAGGGATTGTGAAAGCAAAGAGACCAGAGAACAATGAAGAGCTGAGAACATTCATAAGATTTGTTGTGCTTTATTCCAAGTTCATTCCCAATTTATCTAACAAGTTTGCCTCACAGTATCAACTGTTCAAAGACAAAATAGCTTGGGGGTGGTCTGTGGAGTGTCAGAAGGCATTTGAAGAAGTAAATAAAGCACTGACCAGTGATGCTATTTTAGCTTCTATGATCCCAAGAAACAATTGGTTTTAGCATGCAACACTTCAACAAGAGTGTGGGTGCTGTCTGCAGATCATGCTAATACGGACGTTCTTTCAAGATTTCCTGTGAAGACTGGTTCATTCTTACCTGTTGATTCACTTGTGAATTTCTTTACTTGTGCAAATGGTAAGAATTTATAACGCCTTTATATATCACCTTTCATGAGCATCAGACAAGGCAAAGCACTTTACAAAGTACTTTCGAAGCATGCTCACTGTTGTAATGCTGCCAATTTTCATATAGCAGACTTCCACAGATAACAATGTGATAATAATTACCACATTTTTCTGGTGTTGATTAAGGGATAAATATTGATTAGAACACATGGAAAAATTCCCCTGCTCTTCTTCAAAATAATGCTGTGGGTTTTTTTACATGAACCCGAGATGGCAAATGGAGTCTTGGTTTAATGACTCACCAAAAAGGTGACAACTTCAACAAAGCAGTATTCTCTCAGTTATGCTACTGGGCTCTGAGGAAGAGCCATCCAGGCTTGAAACATTGGCTCTATTCTCGCTCCACAGATGCTGTCAGACCTGCCGTGATTTTCCAGCATTTTCTGTTTTTGTCTCAGCTTCCGGTATCCGCAGTAATTTACTTTCACGTCACAGGAATGTCTGCTTTGAATTTTGTGCTCAAGTTCTGAATGACATGCCAGCATCTCCAGAGAAATTATTGAAGATACTTGCAGGGATGTGGTGCTCAGTAAAGTGTTCAGTAATGTAATGAATGGCCAGCCTAAACTATGAGAAACTATTGGTGTATGGTACACTTAGAAATAAATGGAGTATTTCAAGGCTATTTCCTTTACGGTTTGAAAATTATTATTCCGTCAAGGTTTAGAAAGAGGTTGTTGGAGGAACTGCACCAATATCACTCAGGGATAGCCCAAATGAAAAGGTAGCAAGAAGTCATTATTGGACAGATATGTCCATAAAGACATTGAAGGATTGGTGAAAAGCTGTGACCCGTGTTTCTGGATGAGAATTGATGTATCAAAACTTCTATTCAGTCCATGGTCAAACACAAGAAAACCATGGGAAAGAAAGTATGTTGATGTCTTTGAAGTGGAAGGGTAGCAATAGCTTGATTTGGGTGATAGTTGTTGCAAGAGGGTAAATGTTGAATCTGTGCCAAGTGTCACAAATATTGAGAGCAAAACTATAAAGGTTTTGAGAAGTTGGTTTGAAATTCATAGATTGTCAAACAACGATCCACAGTTTGCATCAGAAGGGTTTGAAATATTGCTGCGTAAGAATGGAGTCAAACATGCTCTGGTACCACCATATGATCAAGCATCAAATGCTACATAAAAGTGTGTAAAAATTGTAAAGCGGTCCTTGTAGGAATATTTGCTAGGTGACACGTGAGGTAGTGATGCTTATGTTTTCCTTTAAAACAGGTTGCTTGTAGAGAATAAGTCAGAACAGTTATAGGATATATTCTTTCCAGTATTGATGGATGGCATTGTTACCCCTAAGAAGAGAAACACCATCCCGCGAGCGAAATAATTTTGTCCATTTGACCTTAGTCTGTAGGGCGACACAGTGGCGTAGTGATTAGCACTACTGCCTCACAGTGCCTGGGACCCGGGCTCAATTCCCGATTGGGTCACTGTCTATGTGGAGTTTGCACGTTTTCCATGTGTCTGTGTGGGTTTTCTCTGGGTGCCCCGATTTTCTCTCACAGTCTGAAAGACGTGAGGGTTTGGTGCATTTAACCGAACAGGCGCTGGTGTGTGCCAACTCAGGGAATTTCTTTGCAGCGCAATGTAAGCCTTAGTTATGACACTAATAAATAACTTTTAGATGGCCTGATGGTTTCAATGAAGGTTTGCATGAATGATGGTCAGCATATTGTTGAAATTCTCAGGCTTTCTCTTGCCACAACAGCTCCTTTATCTTCTGGGTTTGTTTTTTGGGTGTCAACCTTGAACTGTCTACTTAACTTGCAACCTTAGGCCATCCTGCCAGACAACTCACAGAACAGATGGTTCACCTTACGAGCCACTGTTTAACAAGGCACCTAGGTCAAGGTCTAGTTTGCCCAAGTCTGATGTCAATAGCAAAGTAAGAGAAAAGTAAGACAAAGTGAAGATGAGTCATGAATCAGGAAGCAAGAGGATTCAGCACTATTCAGAAGGCCGCTGTGATAAACCACTGAATGGTGAGGAAATGTACGTGGTTTGAATTGCTGTAAAGAGATAGATGCATTGACCACTCTGCTGAAGGTTGGAGACAGACTGTCATGCAGATCACTTCCTGGAAAGAAAACAGACAACAAAGGAGAAGCATGATAACACACCTATAATCCAAATCCCTCCAAAAATCCCAAGTGAAAGTCAGAAATGAAGTGAACGTCGCAAAGAAACTGAAAGTTTGCCAGTCTCGCAGAATCCAAAGTGAGCCATGGGGCGGGATTTTATGGCCTCGCTCGTCCCGAAATCCTGCTTGAAGTCAATGGCCCTTTCCACATTCCTCCCCTCGCCTGCTCCAATTCCCATGGCAGGCAGGGCAGTAAAATTCTGGCCAAGGTCACAGTCTTAACTATTTAGTGGAATTGGTAGTCAAAGTCAGGGGTGTTGAGCTTATGGAAATGGGAGAAATACAGGAAGTACGGATTGAGTGAAAGCATCTAAGAATGAAGAAACAAAAAGTTAAAGTGATTATTAGAAAATTAGAACTATAACCCAACTTCCCCACTCTAAAGCAGGGGCCAAAATCCTACTGTCCCGCCAGCCATGGGAACTGGAGTGGTGGACCACAGATAGATCCGTTGATCTTGGGCAGGATTTTATGGTTTCGGGACGAGCAAAGCCATAAAATCCCACCCAGCTCATTATTTTATTTTGTCGGAAAAAAGAACATTAAGCTACGTAGTGCCCAGGTTCTTATTTTGTTCAGCTCACCACCACTGCCAGAGAGAATGGAAAATTTGGTGCTCAGCCAAAATTCCATTAGCCGCAATGGGACTGGAGAATTCCAGGCACGGGCGAGGTTGGAGAATTCCAGCCAGCATGTTTGAAGTACTCGAAGAAGCACGATTAAACACCATAGCTAGGATTTTCCCGCCCCGTCGTGATTTTTGGAGGCAGAGGCAGCTCACCATTGGCCACTGCCGGGATCTCCCTGTGCTCACAAAGTGTTTATATGGCTCACCCACTCCGCTGTTGGAGAACCCCGTGGGGTGGTCACTTTTGACAGAACCAGAAGATACAGCTGGTGGAAGGGCTGGAAAATCTAGCCCCATATTTTTGAAAATGATACATGAAACACGAGATACATTTATCGCAGTCGCTGAGTCAAAATCCTGGAATCCCTAACGGCACTGTGAGTAAGCCCATAGAATGTGGACTGCAGCGATTCGAGAAGGCAACTCACCACCACCTTCTCAAGGGCAACCAGGGATGGGTAATAAATGCTGACCAGCCAGCGACGCCCATGTCTCATGAATGAATTTAAAAAAAATTCTTGTGAAAATAATTAGTTGAAGTTACATTAACCCACGTTGTGTCATGTTAATTTAATGAAAAGACTCATTTTTCACTATTTCTTGTAAACGATGGTATTTTTGTTAAACACAAAGGAAGAAAGAAGTGTTAAGGAAGAAAATTTGTAAACATGCAAATTACTTTAGTTAAATTGATCATTTATGTATAGAATCATAGAATCCTACAGTGCAGAAGGTGGGCATTCACCCATCGAGTCTGCAACAACCACAATCTCATCCAGGCCCTATCCCCATAACTCCCATGCATTTACCCAACTAGCCCCCATGACACTGAGAGGTGATTTAGCATGGCCAATTCACCTCACCTGCGCATCTTTGGACTGTGGGAGGAAACTGGAGCACCCAGAGGAAACCCACGCAGACACGAAGAGAACATGCAGAACTCCACACAGACAGTGACCCAAGCCAGGATTCGAACCTGGGTCCCTGGTGCTGTGAGGCAGTAGTGCCAACTACTGTGCCACCATGCTGCCCCAAGTAATAGTACTAGTTATGATTACAGTAAAAACCGTATTATTTTCATCGAACTAAATCTGGTGACATTGGTGTTCAGCCCCAATGGTCTGCGCACATTAGGGGTTCCACTCACATACACACAGGGCAGTGTAGGTGTGGGAAGATGCGGCGGCGTGGGCTCGTTGGGCCAAAGGGCCTGTTTCCTGTGCTGGGATGTTCTTTGTTCTTTGTAATACAGCTGATTTTATTTCATCCCACTGTTCTGGAGTTGCTGTGTGATGATGTGCTGAAATATGTGATCTCCTAGAATAAATAGAAGCACCCTTCATTGCCTGGCAGGACAATCTAAGGTCAAAAATCAAGTTGACGCCATCCCAATGTCTCAAGGCTGACACCCAAAAACAATCCAGAAGAGAAGGGATATGTGGTATGAAGACAAAGTCTGAGAGATTCAGTAATATACTGACCATCATGATATGCAAAGTTCTATGGGGACCACCAGGGCCATCTGCAGACCAAAGCCAAATGGACAAAATTGTTTTGCTCTCAGGATGCTGTTTCTGCTCTTAAAGGTGTCCAGGTCACCAACAACCTGTCCTGGTCTCCCCATGCTGCCACTATAGCTAAGAAAGCCAATCAATGCCTCTACTTTGTCAGAAGACTAAGGAAATTTGACATGTCTACTATGACTCTCACCAACATTTACAGATGCACCATAGAAAACATTCTTTCTGGTTTTATCACAGCTTGGTACAGCTCCTGCTCTGTCCAAGACTATAAGAAACTACAAAGGAATGAAGCCCAGTCCATCTCGCAAACCAGTCTCCCACCCATTGACACTGTCTACACTTCCCCCTGCCTTGGAAAAGCATAATTATAGACCCAATACCCCAGACATTCTCTCTTCTGCCTTCTTCCATCTGGAAAAAGATACAAAAGTCTGAGGACATATACCAACCGACTCAAGAACAACTTCTCTGCTGCTGTCAGACTTCTGAGTGGACCTATCTCGCATTTCCCTACACCCTAGCTATGATTGTAACATTACATTCCACATGCTCTCCTTTCCTTCTCTATGAACAGTATGCTTAATCTATGTAGCATGCAAGAAACAATACTTTTCACTGTATACGAAAACATATTACAATAATAAATCAAATCAAAAAAGATGACCATGCCATCCATCAACGTTGGAAAAAACAATATCAATAACTCCTTAACGTGGAATCCACTGTGGCAGCAGGTACTCTGCCCCAGGATCCAGTGGTAGAATCTATGGGTAAACAACCATTGATGGGAGAGCCACAACAAGCAATCATATGGACGAAAAGCAACAAAGCCTGCAATCTAATTAGTATTTCAGCTAAGGTCGATATAAGTTTTGCTCATATCAAGCCTTCAGGCAATTATCCTGTGGATTTGGGAAGAAAAAGAACTCCCCAACTTCAGAACAGGAGGTAAATCCTGTTATGGAAACTATCAACATATTTCTCAAGCAAGGAAAATCCATTCAGGAGATGTATTCTCCTGAATATAAGGCTGAATATAATCCATTATATTCAGGAGATGCATTGTCCTGAATATAAGGCTTCCTGCAGCTCAGGAAATCCTCCCAGACATACAGTGTGGTTTTCACCTTCTGGAGAAATATCTGATGCTGGCTGGGATATTCCCAAAAAAAAACTCAGTGCCCAATGGGCGGGAAAATTGGAGAATTTCATGCCATTTGTTTGGGCGTACTGGCCTGAACAAATCTCCGGCAGTCTGTGCATCACAGAGTGGTAAGTGGGGGGCAGGGCCCAAGAGGCAAGCTGCATAGTGCTGAGTGGATCACTGCATATGTGCCGATCTGTCATTGAGGAGATCGGTGCATGCACACTTGCTCACCTCATCGCTGGCCTCCCGATCACTGGCTTCCCGATATCTTTGGCCGGCTCCCCCCCAACCCCTCCTCACTGATTGCTAGCTTAACCAACCCACCATCCCCTCCCCCAACTACCCACAGGCCTGCCCCAATCACCAACTCCTTAAGGTAGCCCTTCTCCCTCTTCTCCCGATGGCCAGCCCTGTGTATCCCCTCCCTCCCTCCCCCTCTGATCCCATTCCAGAGATGCAGCAGGTTCCATTCCTCCACCACAACTTCCCCTCATTAGCCCTGCCCGCAATTATGCCATGTCTCCCTCTGGCCCCACTTCCTTGGCAATGCCCAGTGCCAACTGGTCGTGAGTCCTGCTTGAGGCCCTCCGCTGATGCCTCCCCACCCACTGCACTACTCTAGCAGCACAGCAGGCTGGGAGAAACCCAGTCCAGTCTTTGTTGCCAGATAAAGTTTAGAAAATGTCAAGAACAACTTCAGGAATTCTTCTTGCATCCATTGACTCAAAAGAATGAACCAGGATTGAAAAGTACATTCTTAAAGAAAAAACATCTATGTGTAGCCAAGCGAAGCAGGAATTTTTACCTTTGACTTCCATCTGTTATCACTCCAAGCTTCCTCTGGGGGCTGATCTTTGGGGAAATACTCAGCATCCCCTTTCCATCAAGTTCATTTTGCGAATCCAGATTGGAAGGGCCATTTTTTAAAATTCTTCTTGGGGCATGGGCATCGCTGGCTGGCCAGCATTTATTACCCATCCCTAGATGCCCAAGCACAGTTGAGAGTCAACCACATTGTTGTGGCTCTGGAGTCACATGCAGACCAGACCAGGCAAGGACAGCAGATTTCCTTCCCTAACAGATATTAGTGGACCAGATGGGTTTTTCCAACAATCAGCAGTGGTTTCATTGTCATCAGTCGATTCTTAATTCGAGATTTTTTAAATTGAATTCAAATTCCACCATCTGCCGTGGTGGGATTCGAACTCGGCTCCCCAGCACATTGGCTAAGTCTCTGGATTAATAGTTTCGTAGAAATACTACTGGGCTATCACCCTTCCTTGACCCATTTGGTTCATTAATCCAAAAAAGAAACATTTATAGACATCTTTTCATCGAAGTGTAATTCACTAATCCTGTTAAGTCTATTCTAAGTGTTGATTACTCTTTGTGTGAAGGCATTCTTCTTGATAACAGTTCCTGCTTTTTTGAACTTGTGGCTCAGATAGTCATAAATTTCTTTGAAATAATTCTCTGGTATTTACTTGCTCTGT
The DNA here is from genome assembly GCF_965287045.1 of Carcharhinus amblyrhynchos. Taxonomy (NCBI): domain Eukaryota; kingdom Metazoa; phylum Chordata; class Chondrichthyes; order Carcharhiniformes; family Carcharhinidae; genus Carcharhinus; species Carcharhinus amblyrhynchos. Next base: position 31,036,930 of record NC_137332.1, on the reverse strand, counting down.
TCTATTTTAGTATCTTATATATATTCATAACTTTCAAAGGCTAACTAACTGTACTGTCTCAGGTTTAATGCCCTAGCTTAATCTTTTGACCATGGTGTTCAGCCACATCCCTCCTCTGTCAACAGCCTCCAAAATTTGGGTGTGTCTTTGGTGCTGTTCTATCTAAAACTAAAAATATTACTCAGGGTGCAGTATGGCCTGAGCACCATCCAGTTTCAAGATATTCTACAGGTTTGCACGCTACTGATTCAGCAATTTTCTGTTTGATCTGCTAATTAGTACCTGCTTTGACATGTTGGGATAGATTTTGATTTTGCGTGATAGCATAAACAGGTGATGGTGAAACAGCAGGCAGTTTTATTTCTCCTTCAGTTCAATTCCAATCTCTCTGAATTTTTGGAAGTAATTCTCTTTTCTTTGCACCATTTAGTATTTTATATACATCCATGAGCTTTCAAGGTTCTGCAATGAAAATACATATCAGGAAGGATGTAAAACAAGCTTACTATCACATATTTTACATCCTACACAATGTTAGGATCTACACTTCTCAGAGTACGGTCCAGTAATAATTGCATATTTCCCTCACGATCGCCTCATGGCTCCATATGGTGGAAGCAATGGGAATTTGGAAAACAGTTTGAGAAGAGACAGAGAAGGAGTTTGTCTGTTAAATAGGAAATAGGAAAATGGGCAGGATGTGTTCCAACAAATCCTCATCCTTATTGCTGGCTATTAAAAGTTTTCCCCTCACCCCAGATGTTAACTGACCACCCTGCCACATGTTCAGTGGGGTGGATTGGATCATGGGTCTCTGTTCCTAATTCTGTATGGCAGAAGATAGCACATGGTGATACCATTATGGTGGTAAGATGTCAAAGAGCTGACTGAGAAGTGACCGAATTGATCTGTATTTCGCAACCCATCCAAATGGTAGATCATTGGCTGGTAGATTAATTCAGAACCCAGGGCCTGGTTGACTGGACAGTGGGTTAGCAATGCCAACAGCATGGGTTCAATTCCCATACCGGCTGAGGTTATACATGAAAACCCTGCCTTGCCCCTCACCTGAGGTGTAGTGATCCTCAGGTTAAATCATCATCACTCAGTACCAATGGCTACTTTACCTTAATCCAGAACCAGTTTTAACATTACTGCTGGCAAACCTAGGATCAGTGGTTAGAAGTCATAACTTGACTCATTCCCAGTGTTAATGCTGCTCTTAAGGATATAATTCTCCCTTCATTTATTGTTTTTTTCCCCAATGCATACTCTTGCAATTATATTTGTAAGATGTATGTGTTCTTTATGTTTCCAATATTTTTGGTTCCTGGTCTATGAGTTTGGCATTTATTCTTTCTTATATTTCTTCTTTCATTTTCTATCCCTATCCAGGTTTTCTAGTGAATTCCTGCTGCTTGGATCTTATACAACAGCCACAGTATCTACGCTGACCAACTGCACAACTGTATTATTATCAAAAGTGCAATTGGAACATCAATTATCAACTAAATATAAGGTTGGATCTAGCACTACCTTTCTTTCAACTTACATACTTGAATTTCAAAATAAAACTAGTTCAACCTCTGAACTAACTATTTCATACAGGTACTGTATTTACTAATTGCACATAAATTAACTTGGCATTTGTGTTAATATCTTATACATTGAAAGAAGTTGAGTGCAGCAGGAATCACTGCTTAACTCAATTGCTTTCTAAGATTTGATCGATTAAGTGCAGTATACAGAAGTAAGTCAAATATGACCAGAAAATGTAAATATATTTAATTCATTTTTTTGCTTATTATCCACATTATACAATTTTTATATGTGTTCTGCATATATATGAGGCAACATAGTACTTTTTCACGTAACTTTCAAAGTGTGGTTACGAATTATTGCTAATGCTCAGCATATTAAATGCCAATCAAGGCACTGGCATATATACTAGTCTGAGTGGTGACTAAAGCAAAGATTAAGTGGTGAAAATGGATGGTGTGGTTAATGTGGTTTCACATGAGATAAATATATGTTCTTAAGGGAACTCTAATATATAAGTAGCCAACTGTCAGACAAGTCACAATGCGTGACTCTGAATAACGTGTTAAGCAGTTTAATATGAGTTTATTTGGCTGTTATATGGAGTATGTTAATTTGTAGCGTGTTTCTTAAAGCTATATTTTGTTTTGATGTGTTGACAGGGTCCCCATCTCATGAATGAAGGAAAGGGTTTTTCCTCAAATGAGTCATATCAGCAATTCATGTTCCTCAGGAGCACTCCAGCAGAGTGACAAGCGCATTTGTTTGGGAGGGTGTGGAATTCCACCATCTTGAGCAATAATTTTCAAACACTGTGTACTTATTTAAAACCAGCTTTCCATATGTCAGATTGGCTTGTGAATTGTTTACTTTCATTAGGGGACTTTCTCTTCAAAGTAAAATACCAGAATGAGAAATTAAAAGTGCAGTACACACAGTTCTTACACACTAATTGTTTATAATTTACATACAATGTCATTCTGGCTCAGTATCTAATGCTCTTACTTTTCAGCTGCCTAGCTCTCAATTATAGAATCATGGAATCCTACAGTGAAGAAAGAGGCCATTCGGCCCATCTAGTCTGCACCAACCACAATCCCACCCAGGCCCTATCCCCATATATTTACCCACTAGTCTATGCATCCTGGGACACTAAAGGGCAATTTAGAATGGCCAATCAACCTAGCCTGCACATCTTTGGAAGAAACTGGAGCACCCAGGGGAAACCCACGCAGACACAGGGAGAACTTGCAATCTCCGCACAGACAGTGACCCGAGCCAGGAATCAAACCCAGGTCCCTGGAGCCGTGAAGCAGCAGTGCTAACCACTGCTACCGTGCCGCCCTGAATGCCTGAATTTCTTTCTTTTATCTCAATCTCTCTATGTCTATATTTGTCTTTTATATTATTATTAGAATTTGACAAACCTGTTCTAATATTTACTTATGTGTCAAATTGTGTTTGATAAAACTCCTATGAATTGCCTGTACAGGATGTCCTAAATTGCCTTAAAACAGTTCAGATTCAAATGACTGGGATGGGAGTGGAGGGGTTTATCTTATAGGGAAAGATTGGACAAGGTTGGACCTGTATCCTTTAGAGTTTAGAAGAATGAGAGGTGATCTGCTTGAAACATACAAGATTGTGAGGGGATTGGAAGGTAGATGCTGAAAGGAATCTACCTTTGCCAACTTTAAGGGCATTGCTAACTTTAAGGGCATTCAAATGGTCATTGGATAGGCATATGGATAATATTGGAATAGTCCAACCCCTCATCCGGAGATGAGGGGGTTGGACTGTGAAGAGAGACTAAATAAACTGGGTCTGTGCTCGTTGGAGTTTAGAAGGATGAGGGGGGATCTTATAGAGACGTATAAGATAATGAAAGGGATGGATAGGGTAGAGGTAGAGAGATTCTTCCCGCTTAGAAAGGATAGCAGGACTAGAGGGCACAGCCTCAAGATAAGGGGGGGCCAGTTTAGATCGGAGTTGAGGAGGAACTTCTTCACTCAAACGGTGGTGAATCTCTGGAATTCTCTGCCCGTTGAAGTGGTGGAGGCTACCTCGCTAAATATATTTAAGTCATGGGTAGATAGGTTTTTGATAGACAAGGGAATTAAGGGTTATGGGGAGAAAGCGGGAAAGTGGAACTGATCCATTTCAGATCAGCCATGATCTTATTGAATGGCGGGGCAGGCTCGAAGGGCTAGATGGCCTACTCCTGCTCCTATTTCGTATGTTTTTATGTTCTTATGTTCTTAGGTTAGAGGGTCATTAGATTTGTTCCACTGGTCAGCGCAACACCGAGGGCCGAAGGGCCTGTACTGTGCTGTAATAGTCTATGTTCTTTGTTCTAGGAGGTTTCCTCTTGTGAGAGAGATTAGAACAAAGAGACACAGTTTAAAAGTAAGGGATGTTTCATTTAACTTGGAGTTGGGAAGAAATTTTCTCTCTCAGAGGGTTTTGAATCTTTGGAACTCTTTTTCCCAGAGAGCAGTGGAGGCAGGGCCATTGAATATTTTTTAAGGTAGAGATAGCTAGATTCTGGACCAGCAAAGGAGTAAAAGGTTCTCAGGAATAGGCGTGAATGTGAAGTTGAGGCCACAGTGCCATTGGCCACCATCTTAAGTGGCAGAGAAAGCTCAAGAAGCTGAATGGCCTACTCCTGCTCCTAATTCGTATGTTTGAATGCCTGAGTAGACTTTATCATATCTAACATATTATATACAGGCAAGGTGCTGCTGTTATGTCAGAAGGTTGTGAGTTCAATCCTCACTCCAGGGCTTGAACACAAAACCTATTCTGCCACTTCAGTACAGTGCTGAGAGTGTTGCATTGTCAGAGATATCGCCCTTCAGCTGAGTTGTTAAACTGAGGATCCATTCAGATGGTTTAAGTAGCTGTGAAAGATCCCAGATTAATTCAGAAAAGTGCCTTGGCCAACCTCCTTTATCATTCTGTAATTAAAAACGCAAAAAAAAATCACCTCCTGATTGAACATGGTTTCACTTTATTGCTGTTTCTGAGACAGTGGGTGGAATTTTTCCATCCTGCCGGTTATGGGAATTGTAGCAGGCAGGGGCTGTCCACACAAAGGTCTCTTGACCTCAGCGTGAACTTCTGGTCTTGGGGCCAGCGCGGTCAGAAAATCCCATCCACTATGTGGGATTCTCCAGCTGTGTGTGCCCCAAAACAGGAAGTTCCCACCTGAAGTCAACAGACCTTTAAATGGTTCACCAAATTTTCTGTCCCGTCCACTACAATTCCCATGGTACACGGGACACCCAATATATTGTACATGATGAGGACTATAATATGCTGAAAGCTCCAGCCAGTGCTCTCTCTTAATGTTGCACAGCTGAATCCCATGTTAAGCAGCATGGAGGACTCAATCCCAACGCCCACCTATCAATCTAAGTTATCATCAACGACCTGCATGTTAACTTCTGGATTACTTCTGCTGGTTATTGCTTAATTCTACCCATTTAGGTCCTTTCCATAATTGGTTACAGTTTCAAAATTGTGGAAGGTGTTGAATTGCTTTTTCTAACTTTAAAGCTTCTGAATAAATGAGTTACTCCTAAATATCGGTGTAGTCGTAGGCATTTCCTTTGGAAATCCAGCATAATGGAGAGAATCAACACTTCCACTTTGGGGATGCCACACTCTGGCAGGATTTCTCCCAAAAAGATTCTAAATGTCGAATTCATGGGAAAATTGGAGTAATTCTCGCTTTTTTTTTCAGTGGGAGTTCACACTAGAAGCTCCCGCACTCTGTGCACTGCAGAGGGCTTCAGCATGAATATCACTAGATTTTAGAGTGCAGAGCTGTTTCCCATCTGAGAGGTTGAAATCAGCGGGCCTCTGCACATGCGCAGTGGCTCCGAATTATCAGCCTCTCACTCGCTGGCCAGCTTGATCGTGGCCCAATTGTGGCCTCCTGTCCATTTGTGGGTCAGCCTCGAACACCTCCCAGCCCTTGCCCGTTCTGGCCCTCCCTGATCTCCAGCCCACCCCCCCGCAGCAGTGACAGTCCCCCCCACCCACCTGCAGGCAGAGCTTCCCTGGCAGATCTCCCCTCCCCTGATAGACCCCTCTCTCCTTGGCTGACCAATCATTAGCCCCCAGCCCACCCCAATTACTGGCCTCCCTCCAAACCCCATCGAATGCAATTGCAGAGTGGCAATGGAATCCCCCACTCCCACTGATTATCCCCCTGGACCTCACCCAGCAACCCCGGCCCCTAGGCCATGCCCCCTTGGCACTGCCCATACCCAGTGGGCAGTGTGAAGGTGCCCTTGGGAATAGGCAGTTTGCGCCTTGGGCAGTGCCAGGCGCTTGGGTGCCCAGGCTGGCACTGCCATGGTGCCCATGGCCAGGAGGTATCTCCCAGGGGGCCCCGATTGCTTCCCCTTCATTCCCGAAAGTGGGGCGCTAATGTAATCCCTACTGGAGTGAAACCTTCTAGCAGGATGGGAGAGGCTAGAGGGCCCACAGAATTCAGTTCCGGGCCCGCTAATAGCATTTAAATAGTACGTAAAATACTAGTCATAGTACGCTAAATTCACCCTTAGTGTCCCAAGATGTGTAGGTTAGAGGGATTAGGGTGATAAATATGTGGGGTTACAGGAAAGATCTCTGTTGAAGAGTCGGTACAGACTTGATTGGCTAAACGGCCTCCATCTACATGGTAAGGATTCTATAAATGTTGCAAAGGTCACCTGCTCCAGGTTAAGAAAAAGCCCAATGCATAAAGATTCATGGCTACAGTCACCTTTATAGTCACTGACAATATAGCCATTGCCCTGCTCTAAGGCTGCAGGTCTAGTTGGTAGTTTCCAGTGATTTCAGCCTTATCTGCCTTTTTGGTCCTCCTCTTGTCCTTCTCAATGTCGCCTTTCTTTGTTCTCTCCATCAGGACAAACTACAAAATACAGCCCCCGTTTTAGAAAAAAGTGATCAGCCTTTGGAGCCAGGACCAAGTTCTTCACTGTGTGTCTTGCCACTCCATGTAGAACTCAGCAACTTGAAATAACAGCACAAATTATCCATACAAACTCAGCAAAATCCAATCAAAATCATTCAGCAATGAAACCAAAAGTTGAGGATTTCTTTGAGTGGCGGTGGAGGAGAGATGGTGTTGTGGGTACAGGGGGTGTCCCCTCTACTGTTGTGTTCCACTGTGTGTGGATAAAAGAGGACATGGCACTGCTGATATCAATCAACATTGTATGCTGATTCGCATAATGATTTACCTACGCTGCATTCCTCATGTTCCCTGTACTCTAGCTAATGATCCGTGCAAGATAACACTCAGTGTACTGTACACTTGAAATGTGCATGCATGCTGTGGTAATCATTTTGGAACCAAAATGACACCACGTCTCCGAGAATACAGGTGCTTCAAAACCAAACTTTGCGGACCTCAGAAACATCTCATAGTTTACGTGCGCTGTTGCAGCTTTGAGGTCTCTGAGGATCTCTGCTCACGAGACAGATCATTTAATTTAAATCCTCTTGCCAGAGTGAGCACAAAATTTTATAAAGATTGCAGTCACCGGTGCCAGTGATTTAAAGCACGTTGTTCTGAAGTGCTTCATGCAAAAGTAAAGTTTATTTATTTATTGGTGTCGCAAATAGGTTTACAATAACACTGCAATGAAGTTCCTGTGAAAATCCCCTCGTCGCCACAGTCTGGCTCCTGTTCGCGTAGACCGAGGCAGAATTTACCATGGCCAATACACCTAATCAGCACGTCTTTCAGATTGTGGGAGGAAACCAGAGCGCCAGGAGGAAACCCATGTAGACACAGGGAGAATGTACAAATTCCATATAGACAGTGACCTGAGGCCGGAATTGAACCCACGTTCCTGGCGCTATGAGGTAGCAGTGCCAACATGCTAACTCTCACATTTACCAGAACCGAAAGACATTCCACTTTCTCAACATGCTGCTGTTGTGTGATGATGGGCAGTGAACCATGCAGATCAATGCCAATTTCCAGACCGCAGTCATGAAGCATTCTTTACAGGGCAGTACTCTTGAGTATGCTTGTCAACTGTGTTATAGCCAAACCGAAAGGTGGTAATTACTGGGCAACAAGAACTATCTGCAGACTGGATTCAGGACTTCAATTCACAATCCATGAACACTTACATATGCATCTTTAAGAGTCACGTTACCATAAGGAAGCTAATGGACCTGACTATTTGCATAGAAAGCAATGTTTTTGCTGTCTGAGCTTCTCTGGTGCAACCCTGCAGTCCTCAACAAAACATGTGGTCTGTTGTGTACCGCACAATTATTTGCTGACACGTTCATTGTAACTTTGGCAGGATAGCCACATAATTTCATGCATGAGTATGATCAAAATTTGCATTTGCCTTGTTAACCTTAACACAGCACTTTTAAAGTTTTGAATGCAAGATTAAGTGCGCTTGTCATGGCAATAACGTCTTTTGAAAGTGCAGATAATTGCCATTTGTGACAGGTTTGTGATTATGTCAGCATGAAGATAGTGGTTGATCACGATTGACTAGGAGCTGTCTAACAATAACTTAAATAGTAAAAATTAATCAGACCAGTTTAAATTTATTACACGTTTAAGCCAGGAAAAATATCCAAAACATCTAGTTGCCCTTGCTGAAAAATTGCTTTATTAACTCCACAGAAAGAACAGATTGATTAAAAAAAAGGGAATTTGCCACTTTCTACTACAAATGCCACAGAAGGATAACTCATCCCAACAGCATCCCAGAGGAAGTGGTGCTTTCCCTTTACCTTGAAGATCCTCATTACAAAATATTATTGGGCAAATATTGCTGATGTTCCTGCACTCTGCACATCAGTAGCACTTTGCTCGACAACAGCATTACACTAAAGTGATTATCACCCATTTGCTATCCCTCCTACCCACTCCGATAGTTGTTCCATGCCAGCTCCCTCCGAACTCACATGCCAAGCCAGAGTTAAGGTCGACATGCTCATGACAAACTCTTTTTTCCAAATGATAAAACTTTATGTTTATCCCTGATTAACTTTTATTTGGGTATTGAATTTTGCACAAAGATTGCCAACCACAAGATTGCTTCATCTTTTTCTTTCCAATACAGCTCATTGCCCTTATTGTATGCCTTTTAATGCCTTTGTTATGTCTGGCAGAGCACGCATTTCATATCTAGTAAATAAGACATCATTCAAACCTAAGGCTGATGTCATCAGTATCAGGTGCTAAGGGACCAGCTGTAGGGATCAATGCTTTCAGATGCAATAATACTCAGAAAAATACCTGCGTGAGATGAAGTATACCCTGTCCCATGTGTGCACAAGAATGAGTTGTATATTGATATTCCTCTGATCTGTGCAAGAATGCCAACAAGTACGATCATGGCTACTTACATTAATTTGACCAAATAAAAGAAAATTAGCTATAATTAACAATAACTGAATGAGTTCTGTGACAGCAAATCCTGTTTTATTTGTATTGAAGAACATGTAAGTTCTCAAACAGAGCAGTGCAAGTGGCTGAAGAAGATAGTGGGGTGAATAACTCACCAGTGTCAGCTCATAGATATAGGAATATAATTCTCACTTTGGGCTATAATCAGAGAGTGCTTGAGGGGTCCCGGCTTCAAATCCTGAATGAACCCCCACTTAAGACTATATGGTAGAACACTGGTTAACATTGCTGCCTCACAACTCCAAGGACCCGGGTTCAATTCTGGAGTTGGGTGACGGTGCAGAGTTTGCACATTCTCCCTGTGCCTATGTGGGCTTCCTCTGGGTGCTCCAGTTTCCTCCTTCAGTCCAAAGATGTGTAGCTTAGATGGATTGGCCATGTTAAATGTGGCACACAGGATGTGTAGATTGTGTGGATTGGCCATGGGGGATGTGTGGGGTTGCAGAGATGGGGTGGGGCGCTGGGCCTGAGTGACATGTTCTCTCAGAGAGTCGGTGTGGACTTAATAGGTAGGGTGGCCTCTTCTGCATTGTGGGGATTCTATGATTCGGATGGTGTAGTTTTAAAGTTTATTTATTGGAGTCACAAGTAGGCTTACATTAAAACACTGCAATGAAGTTACTGTGAAAATACCCTATTTGCCACACCCTGGCACCTGTTCAGGTACACTGAGGGGGAATTTAGCATGGCTAATGCACCTAACCAGCACATTTTTCAGATTGTGGGAAGAAACCGGAGTTCCTGGAGGAAACCCATGCAGACACAGGGAAAGCATGCAGACTGCACATGGACAGTGAGCCAAGCCAAGAATTGAACTCGGATCCCTGGCACTGCGAGGCAGCAGTGCTAACCACTGTGCCACTGTGCTGATATGATAGATCATTTGTATAGCTGCCAATTATTAACCACAGCTATTTTGATTTTGCTCATTTTAATTTGTAAAATATGCTTTAAAAAGTTATGAAATAGTTGATGCATGAAGAGTCATCACAATTTTAGCTTGGGGCAGCAATTGGGTGGGCAGGGAGTGTTAAGGCAGGTGGCAAACTGACCTTAACGTCATGAAGCCTGGACAGCAATAAGTTCAATGTTGCAGATGGATGTTGGGTTGGAGATACAATTTCACAGAACGTTGAAAGCAAACTGATCAGGCTTAAAAAGTCAATAGAATTCTACATTTCATCTCTCAAATGGTATAGGTTAGAATTTAAAAGTCCAGAATTAATTTAAGAAATTAAGAACATAACGAATAGGAACAGAAGTAGGCCATTCAGTTCCTCGAGCCTGCACTGCCATTCAATGAGATTATGGCTAACCTGATTGTGACATTAATTCCATTTTCCTACCTGCCCTCCCATGTCGGCACAGTGGTTAGCACTGCTAACTCACAGCTCCAGGGACTTGCGTTTGATTCCTATTTAAATGGGAAACAGATTCAAAAAGCTCCTATGCAGTAAGATCTGGGTATCCTTGTGCATGAGTCTCAGAAAGTAGGTATACAGGTACAGAATGTTATAAGGAAGGCAAATGGAATCTTGGCATTTATTGCAAAGGGTCTAAAGTATAAAAGTAGGGAAGTGTTGTTACAATTGTATAAGGCATTGGTGAAACCACACTTGGAATATTGTGTTCAATTTTGGTTACCTTCTTTGAGGAAGGGTGTGGTGGCACTGGAGGCAGTTCAGAAGACATCATTAGATTGATTCTAGGTTTGAAGGGGCTGTTGTATGAAGAACAGTTAAATAGCTTGGGCTTGTACTTGCTGGAGTTCAGAAGAATGAGGGAGGTGTGATTGAAGTACATAAAATGCTCAACAGAATTAATAAAGTAAATGTTAACCAAACGTTCCCCCTTCTAGAACAGTCTAGGACAAGAGGTCATAGTTGTAGAGTAAGAGGGGGAGGTTCAAGACAGATAAGGAGGAGTTACTTCTCACAGAAGGTTGTGAATCTATGGAACTTTCTGCCCCAAAATGCAGTGGATGTAGAATCAACCAATGGATTCAAGGAAGAGATAGATAAATATTTGATCAAAAGTGGGATAAAGGGCTCTGGGGAAAAGACAGGGGAGTGGAGTTAGGATGAGATGGGGCTCAGCCATGATCATATAGAATGTCTGAGCAGGCTCAAAGAGCTGAATTGTCTACTCTCGCTCCTAATTCCTATGTTCCTATGACTCTCTAAGAGAAGAAATTCCTTTTTATCGCCATCTTAAACGGGAGACCTCTTATTTCTAAACTGTGCTCCCTAGTTCTACAGTGTCCCACATCGTCTCAGCATTTACTCTGTCAAGCCCCCTCAGAATCTTATATGTTTCAATAAGATCAGCTCTCATTCTATGAAAAAACTCCAATGAGTATAGGCTCACCTGCTCAACCTTTCTTCATAAATAAGCTCTCAATGCAGGAATCAGCCAAGCGATCTTCCAATACAAGTATATCCTGTCTTAGGTAAAGTGACCAAAGCAGTACACAGTGCCCTAGGTGTTGTCTCACCAATGCCTGTACAGACGTAGTAAAATTTCCCTCCGTCCCCCTTGTGATAACGATCTCCATTGCATTTGCCTTGCTGTGCTTGCTACACTTGCATGCTCACTTTTAATGCTTCGTGTACAAGGACACCCAGGTCCCTTTGCACTGCAGCATTCATTAGTTTCTCTCCACTTAAGTAGTATTCCACTTTTGTATTCTTTCTATCAAAATGAATAACTTACCATTTTCCAATATATAATTTTCCATCTGCCAATTCTTTGCACACTCACTTAATCTATCTAGGCCCCTTTGCAAAGCATGCCAAACTTTAATTGGACCTTTGTTAGAGTACAATGGGTGGTATTGCTCTCCATGCTGTTTGAAGAATATTGAGGCATTGGAGAGGGTACATAGCTTGAAATGAAGAGCCACAAATACTAAGAAAGACTTGAAAAACTGAGGCCAGAGTTCTCCAGCATTTTACACCTGCAGGGTTTTCCGGTCCCGCCGGCAGCACATCCCCACCTGCGGGATTCTCCAGCCCCGCCTGCGGGTTTCCCACCAGTGTGGGGTGATGTGAATGGAAATTCCCATTGACAGTGGCAGGAGCAGAGAATCCTGCCGCTAGCAAACAATGTGACACCTCTCATCGGCAGGAAGCACGTGGCTGGGAGGTCAGAGAATCTCACCCAGAATCTTTTTTTGTTAGAACAATACAGCTTACCTCATAGAAAATGTTTAAAATCACGAAAGGATAGGAAAGTCAGATAATTGAGAGGTCAATGAAAAAGTGGCCATAGCTACAAGAATAAGCAAAATAGATCTGGAAGTGAGGTCATGAGAAATCTCTTGCCACAGAAAGTTGTGAGGCTGTGAAATTCACTTTGAGATTAATGGTCAAGGCGGAAAGTATGGGCTGAATGTTATGTAGTCCCTCAAGACAGGAAACCTGGCGATGTGGCCCATGTAACCATGGGTGAATCTCCCGTTAAATTGAAGGACAGAACGGACTGATGTGGAATTTCCAGTTGCCATGGGTTGGATATCAATTAGACTTATGAACGAGCCAGTTGACAACCAGTATCCCTGAACCCACTGCAATTCAGTGGTGGCTAAGGGATTAAATGCAGACTGCACTGGTCTCCTGCACCCTTATAAGGTCACCCAGCCAAATATCCTTTTACATGTGGCTCTCAGGACTGGAGGCGGGCCCTCTCCATCTCTGGACTCAATTAAAGGATATCACAGGTCAGGGATGGCTAATGAAAGCCAATCACCTGCCTTTGCCTCCGACACCCCTCCCTCATGACTCCCATTCCCGCGTCTCCATCCCACCTTCATTCACCACTGGCCTGAGGTCTCTCTGTGATCCTGGACCTTGGGTGGGTGCGATTCTGCCAACAGCCACCGTTCCTGCTGGTGACAATGATGAACTCCCCGTCCCTAATTGGCTGAGACGTCCTCTGCTGGGGTCCTCAAACGCGGGGAAAGCCCAAAGGTTGCCAATTAAGTGCCTGAAGGATATTAGATTTCATTGGCCTTCCCTCATGGAACTCCGTAGGGAGGTTGTGGGAGGGATGAGTTTAAGTCATGTCCTGGGTCAACGGAGGACTTGCACACTGGCTGGGTTTCTGTGGTCACCTCCGCCCCCTGCTCCCCGGCTTTCATGTGCCTCATTGTGAGGAAGGAAGCCATTGGAAAACCCAACAGACTTTGCTGGGTGGCTCGAGAGTCCTGTGCAGCCTCTATTTAATATGTGAGCCACCACTAAATTGTGGTAGACTCAGGGATAATGGGTGCCAATGAGCTTATTAATGACATCCAGCCAACTGTGGCTCATTGGCACTCATTATCTCGTGTCAGTCCCTTCAAATTAATCAGGGGGGTTTACCCACCATCAGAAGGCTGATGGTGGGTAAACCCTGTGATTAAGTGGGCCCAGCTGCCATGATTCCTGCCACGATGGGCTGCATATAAATCCAGCCTTCTGTTCCAATTGAGATTGGAGGTGGATGGAACAAAAACGATTGCAGGGATATGGGTACAGAGTGGGTAAATGTGATTAGAACAATTTGTCATGCGGCTAACATGGGTTAAATGGCTTATTTGCTTGTTGTAATTCCACTGTATTTCCATGCACACGGAGTAGTTGCCAACTGCACTCCCACAGAAGTGATTTTACAGTGAATTTGCTGTTTGCAATAATACAGGTGGAAAGCATGAACTGTCATCACATTTCAGCAGCGAAGTCATAACTAAGAACACAGTAAATATTGATGTAATTTTTTAAAAAATTTAAACAAACAGACTGAGCAGAATGATGTAACACTTTGGCTTCAATGCTCAATGTAGGTATTCAGTTGGAGATTTAATAACCTCCAAATATATGTACTGACTGGTACTTATTAACCACATGGCACAGATGGCTGAAGGGCCCAAAGCTAAAATGGAACAGTTTGCAAATAAATGCCAGCTGATAGCAATTTGGTAACCTTTGCAAAGGATTAATGCTTTACTATTGAAATTACTGAATAATGATCCGTTATTAAGAGAGCAATATACGAAAATAATTTGACGCATAAAAAGAAATTATCTCCAGGGGACAAGTCAACCAAATGAATTCCAATGCAGGGGGTTGATTGTACAATAGTGTGAAGAGTTTGGAGGAACACTAGGATTGATGTCCTGGAAAAAATGTTCATCAAGGTCACCAGATAAATCCTTAATCCTTCCACTTCAAACCCTGGTCCAGTGATTGTGTGGGATTGACTGTGTCCAGTTATTAATGATGCTAAACTTTGGTTTTTTAGGCTGGTTTACACTCCTAACTATATTCAACATCTATATCTACAACAACATTTGGGTGAACTGTCTTCAATCCTATCGTCTTCGAGCTCAAATAACCACGTACAATTCAGCCACACTCGTACATCTATCCTTATCAACTGCTCTAACTTTACAATCTTAACCTCTGTAAACTTCTCATCTGACAGAGTTGAAGCCCCTGATTTTATAGCGGGTTACATCGATTGAGATTCCAACTAGGGACTACCCTTTGAATGTCTATCCAAATTGCAAATGACCTGCACTTCAAGGTAGAAGAGGCATCCTGTCGGAGATTACAGAGTGATGACGGAGTTCAGTTGCCAAGGCTATGGCCACAATTTTCCAAACCTCCTTAGATACAGGAATGGTGCCAGAAGCTTGGAGGATTAGAATTAAAAAAGAATAGAGCGATAAGCCTAGCAAATACAGATTTATGCCAGCAGTGGTGGGAACTTTTTAGAGAAAATAATCCAGGGGAAAAATTAATCAGAAAAGCCCTGATTTCTTAAAGACAAATCATGTTTCACAAACTTAATTGAGTTCTTTGCCTCTTAGAATCATAGAACCCTACAGCGCAGCAGGAGGCCATTTGGCCCATCCAGTCTGCACCAATCACAATTCCACACAGGCCGTATCCCCATACCCTCCTACATTTAACTTAGCAAGTCCCCTTGGCATGGCCAATCCACCTAACAGCAACGGTTTGTAATTGCACTCTGGTTGATGTTATCTTTGTCAATGTTGACTTTAAAAAAATGTTTATCAAAGTTTGGTAAATTACTGTGGATTGCAGTATATAAGTGGAGCTGCCAGAAAAGGTGGTCCCATCTTTCATCCTCAAAAATCATGCTTTTGCATTACTAGACATACATGTCAACCCTTTTTCTAAGCCACAACATGCTACACACACATTAGGAGTCAGCCTCAATTTACTTACTGGTACCAGATAACTGGATTGGGATCAAGCAGACAATACAAGCTGTGTTACGTAGATGCACAGGAGTTTAAGACACACCCACACAGCACAGATCCCACTTGGTAAGCAAAAAGGTGATGACCACACACACATGCCATTTCTTTAAGGCAGTGGCAAATGGATTCTTGTTGGGAAAGGGAATCAAATGTTGTCAGAGCTAGAGGGCAATGTTGAACAAAGCACAGATCGATCCTGATTTTATCGAATGTCAGAAAGGGATCAAGAGTTGAATGGCTTGTATCTGCTCCTATTTTGTTGATATATTTGTATTTACTTTTATACTTGGCGTACAAGTTGACCCTTTTGGAGGAATTTTCTGAAGCTTCAATTTATATGCTGACATCACCGGATTAATTTTATTAGCAAAATTACAGTCCATGAGATTAAAGGGACAGCAGTGATGTGGGCTCAAATTTGGCTCAGGAGCAGAAGCAGACAGTGGTGGTGAATGGTTATTTTCAGACGAGAGGGAAGTACATAGTATTGTTCCCCAGAGGTAGTATTCCTTTTTGATTATACTTATTAATGACATGACTTCAATTTACAGGATATTGTTGCAAAGTTTTGCTGATGCCATAAAACTTGGATGTTTAGTGAAACAACGCAACAAATGGTAATACATTTCAAATGGACATGAAATGACTGGTGGAATGTTGGAAACGTGGCAGACATCCAACGCACAAAAGTATAAGGTTTTGGGAGGAAGAATGTGGAAGGATGATATAATCTAAATATTAAAGGTGGTGGAGGAACAGAGAGACAATGGGCTGAACTTTCACTTTGGGTGCAGGAAACAATGGTGGGGACTGGTTTGGGGTTTTGAACCTTCCTATGGGGTGATGCAGTCACTTTTTGGCATTTTGACCAGCTGGCCTCTTAATTGGCATGGAGATCAAATATTATCCAAATAAAGATGGCATGTGGGCACGCAAAGTTGGTGGACCAATCAATGGTGGTGACAGGTAAATTAACTGAAAGGTGCCCTCCTGCGAATGTTTTTTTCAAAAATCAAATAAAAGAACCAGAAAGAGCGGACAGGGCACCACTGTTGTGGGTGAGGAAGCTCATTATAGTGCACCATTTGATGCTACCCGTACCCAGGCAGGGATGCCCTGTAGGCCGTTCTGAAGTACTGGCACCCTCAGCTCACTGCTGGGTGTCTGCCTGAGTAAGTTGAATAGACTTTTTGCATCGAGAAACTGGAGGCCGACTGGAAAGCTCCTCCTTTAACTGTCCTTAACAAGTCTTCTCAGCCTTTCGGCTAAAATCAAACACCAGATCAAGCCCAAGATGGGGTGCAATGCTTTATCTTGTCAGCTTCGATCTTGTTTGCCTCCCTTGTGGGGATCATGAATTGGACTCAATTGGATTTTGAATTTGGTTTTTAGAGCAAGCAAGGAATGGATTTGAATTTGCCCGGTTCATTTTGAGCATTGGCTTTGTATAAGGCTGGAATAAAAACTGTTTTAAAGAAGCAAGTTTCTAAATGGGCCTAATTAGCTGCCTACCTGCTAGGCAAAAATGGCTGATAGCTGGAACACACTGCCCTGTGTTGATATTTTCGGATCCCATCTGCCTCAGACTTTGCAGGGGCCAGAAATACTGCCTAGAGTATCCATGCACAAATCCTTGAAGGAGTCAGGATAAGCTGAGAAAGCAGCTAAAAGGAATTCTTGGGTTTATTTATAGAGGAATACAGTACAAGGGCAAGAACAATAAACAAAACTTTTATTAAAACACTCAATTGGATCACTGTGTTCAATTCTGAACATGGTGGCACAGTGGTTAGCAATGCTGCCTCACAGTGCCAGGGACCTGGGTTCAATTCTGGCCTCGGGTGACTGTCTGTGTGGAGTTTGTTCAATCTCCCCATGTCTGCGTGGGTTTCCTCCAGGTGTTCCAGTTGCCTTTCACAGTCCAAAGATATACGAGTTAGGAAGACCGACCATGCTAAGTTGCCCCTTCATGCCCCAAGATGTATAGGTTAGGGGGATTAGCAGGGTGAATATGTGGAGTTACGGGAATAAGATCTGGGTAAGATGCTCTGTGGGGGGGAAGGGGGGGTCAGTGTACCTCAATGGACTGAATGGCCTTCTTATGCACTGTAGAGATTCTATGACTTCTATGACTACGAGAAAGGACATCAAGGTCTTAAGAGAGAGTGTAGAAGAAATTTACCAGGAAAGTACCAAAGATGAGGCATTTCAGTTATGCAGAGAAACAGGAGAAACTGAAACTGGTTTGCCTTCGAGGAAAGAAGTTTGAAGAGGAAATATTTGATTGGCCTGTTCAAAATCATAAAGATATTTTGATAGAGTTAAATAAGGAGAAACAAATAATCAGATAAGGCATGTTTCTGAAACAGAATTATATTGTGATCTGGAATGTACTGCCTGAAAGGATGGTGGAAGCACTTTCAGAGGGGAGATAGATAAATGCTTGAAGGAAGTCAGTTCCAACAACAAAGCTTGCGTTTATTTAGCAATTTCAACATACTAACAGGTCCCTGGACATTTCATAGGAATGTCATCAAGGAAAGTTGACACCAAGTCACATGAGGACACATTAGGGTGGATAATCAAAAGACTAGTCAAAGAGGAGCGTTTCATCTAAAGGCGGAAAGAAAGGTGGATATGTTTACAGAGAGATTTTAGACATGAGAATCACCAGAAGCAGAATTTTTCTGTCCTGCTCCCCATGGGAATCATAGTGGACAGGGCATTGACCGTGCAAAGATCCGTTGATCTCAGGTGGGATTTTCCAGCCTGGGGCAAGCACAGCCGGAAAGGCCTACTGCAGCAGTAGGAATCCCAACTGAACTTTACAGTTAGTAGGTCAGGGGCACTGAGGACAATTACAATGTCATCAGTGCAGCCTGTACAAAATCAGCTGACTCAACACATGATAAAATCTTCCTGCTCTGATTGCTGCACCCTGGACATTCACACCTCCACTTTCTTCCATCAGGAAAAAGATACAAAAGTCTGAGGTCATGTACCAACTGACTCAAGAATAGCTTCATCCCTGATGCCATCAAACTTTTGAATGGACCTACCTCACACTAAGTTGATCTTTTTCTACACCCTAGCTATGACTATAACACTGCATTCTGCATGCTCTCCTTTCCTTCTCTATGAACGGTATGCTTTGTCTGTATAGCATGCAAGGAACAATACTTTTCACTGTATGTTAATACATGTGATAATAATAAATCAATTCAAATCAAAAAAATCAAATATTCTGCACCAAGGAAGATGGAGGCCGTACATCTTAGCCCTGGGATACCATTGTAGGAGTTCCTTAGAATAACCCCCTAGCCCCAACCATCTTCAGCTGCTTCACCAATAATCTACTCTCCATCATAGGGTCAGAAGTGGGGATACTGGCTGATGATTCCACAATATTTGGCACATTATGACTCCTCAGATACCGAAGCAGTTCATGTCTAAATGCATCAGGGCCTGGACAACATTCAGGTTTGGGCTGACTAATGGCAAATAACATTCACATCACGTAAATGTCTGGCAATGACCAGCTCCAACAAGAGAGAATCTAACCATCCCCCATACCAACCCCCCCATCCCTCTTTCCCACCATAGCCCTGCCCCCAGTCTTCCCTTGCTGACATTTGATGGCATTGCCATTGCTGATCCCCCCCACGATCAACATCCTGGGGGTTACCGTTGACCAACAATTAAGCTGTATAATTGGCTGTATAAATACTACAAGAATAGGTCAGAGACTAGGACATAACTCACCTCCTGACTCCCTAAAGCCAGTTCACCTGCACACCCAGATCCCTCTGTACGTTATTGTTCCTAAGTGTTCCTAAGTATAATTCACACGTAAATTTGATCCTCCAAACGGCATTACCTCACATTTGTCCAGATTAAACTCTATCTGCCATTTCTGTGCCCAAGTCTCTAACCTATATCCTGTTGCATCTTCAGACAATGTCCGGCATTGTCAGCAATTCCACCAATCTTCCTGTCATCCACAAACTTACTAATCAGACCCTTCATATTTTAAGAACATAAGAACATAAGAACATAAGAAATAGGAGCAGGAGTAGGCCATCTAGCCCTTCGAGCCTGCCCCGCCATTCAATAAGATCATGGCTGATCTGTTGTGGCTCAGTTCCACTTTCCCGCCCTCTCCCCATAACCCTTAATCCCCTCTCTTATCAAGAACCCATCAACCCGCTTCTTAAAAATATTTAGCGAGGCAGCCTCCACCACTTCAACGGGCAGAGAATTCCAGAGATTCACCACCCTTTGAGTGAAGAAGTTCCTCCTCAACTCCGTTCTAAACCGCCTCCCCTTTATCTTGAGGCTGTGCCCCCTAGTCCTACTGTCTTTTTTGAGCGGGAAGAGTCTCTCCACCTCTATCCTATCCATCCCATTCATCATCTTATACGTCTCAATGAGATCTCCCCTCATTCTTCTAAACTCTAACGAGTACAAGCCTAGTTTATTCAGCCTCTCCTCATAGCTCAATCCCCTCAACTCCGGTATCAGCCTAGTAAACCTCCTCTGCACTCCCTCCAGGGCCAAAATATCCTTGCGCAGGTGCGGCGCCCAAAACTGCACACAGTACTCCAGCTGCGGCCTCACCAATGCCCTATACAGCTGCAGCAAGACCTCCCTACTTTTATATTCAATCCCCCTCGCTATGAAGGCCAGCATCCCATTCGCCTTCCTGACCACCTGCTGCACCTGCAAGCTGGGTTTTTGCGACTCATGCACAAGGACCCCGAGGTCCCTCTGCACCGTCGCCTGCTGCAGTTTTTCGCCACGTAAGTAATAGTCCTTCCTACCATTCTTCCTACCAAAGTGGACCACCTCACACTTGCCAACATTAAATTCCATTTGCCATTTCCTGGCCCATTCGCCCAGCCTATCTAGATCCTTCTGCAGACTCTCCACCCTCCGCACAATTTGCCTTTCCCCCAATCTTGGTGTCATCAGCAAATTTCGACACTCTGCACTCGGTTCCCTCCTCCAGATCATCTATATAAATGGTAAATAGCTGAGGCCCCAGCACCGACCCCTGGGGCACCCCACTAGTCACCAACCGCCAATCCGAATAGCACCCATTGACCCCCACTCTCTGCCTCCTATTTGACAACCAATCCTCTATCCACGCTAACACCCTACCCCCAACTCCATGTCCCCTGACCTTCTGCAATAACCTCTTGTGAGGTACCTTGTCAAACGCCTTCTGAAAATCCAGAAAGACCACATCCACCGGCTCTCCTCTATCCACTGCCCTAGACACATCCTCATAGAACTCCAGTAAATTTGTCAGACACGACTTCCCTTTAATGAAACCGTGTTGCGTCCGCCCTATCAAGCAATTCCCTTCAAGATGCCTCGCAATTTCCTCCTTAATGACGGATTCTAACATTTTACCTACCACAGACGTTAAACTAACCGGCCTATAATTCCCCGCCTTTTGCCTGGCACCCTTCTTAAACAACGGCGTAACATTAGCCGTTTTCCAATCTTCCGGCACTTCCCCGGAATCCAGCGACATCTGGAAAATAACCACCAAGGCATCCACTATCACCTCTGCCATTTCTTTCAGAACCCTCGGATGCATTCCATCCGGTCCTGGGGACTTGTCCACAATCAGCCCCTCCAGTCTGTCGAGCACCACCTCTCTAGTAACAGTAATGTCATTAAGACCCTCCATTCCTACCACCTTTCCATCGCTAACACCCGGCAAATTATTCACGTCCTCCTCCGTGAAGACAGAAACAAAAAAGTTATTCAAGACCTTAGCCATATCCCCATCCCCTACCACTAGCTCCCCTTTCTCATCCTCTAAAGGACCAACGTTCACCCTAGCCAGCCTCTTCCTTTTTATATATTTAGAAAAACTCTTGCTATCCTTTTGGATATTAAGTGCTAGCCCAGCCTCATAGCTTCTCCTACCCTCCTTTATCAACTTCTTTGTCAATCTTTGTTGACATTTAAACCTTTCCCAATCCTCTTCTCGCCCACTGCTCTTAGCTACTCTAAATTCCTCCGCTTTTAATTTAACACTTTCCTTCACCTCCTTCGTTATCCACGGCTTATTACCTCTCTTCCTACTGTCCTTTTTAACCATCGGAATAAATTTCTGCTGAGCACCAAGAAAGATCTCCTTAAAGATCCTCCACTGCTCCTCAGCAGACCTACCTTCCAACGCACTCCCCCAGTCCACATTCGCCAATTCTTCTCTCATCCTACCATACTCCCCTCTATTCAAACAAAGGACGCATGTCCGGGAACCCACTTTCTCCTCCTCCATCTGCACCAGAAACTCCACCATACAATGATCACTCTCTCCAAGAGGATCCTTCACCGCAAGGTCCCTAATTCTACCCGCCTCATTACATAGCACCAGATCCAAGATAGCTCGCTCCCTCGTCGGCTCCAACACACACTGTTCAAGGAAATCATCCCGGCAGCATTCCAAGAACTCCTCCTCGAGCCCACCTCGTCCAACATGGGTCGACCAATCAATATGCAGATTGAAATCTCCCATAACTACTGCCGTCCCATTCCTGCACGCCGCACTTATTTGCGTGTTAACAGCCCGCCCCACCTCCAGATCATTATTCGGGGGCCTATAGACGACACCCACCAGCGTCTTCCTCCCTTTGCTGTTCCTAATCTCCACCCACAACGATTCCACGTTCTGCTCTTTGGCTCCGATATCATCCCTTGCTACCACCTTGATACTATCCTTAATCAGCAGAGCTACGCCACCCCCTCTTTCCTCCTGCCTATCCTTCCTAAACACTTGATAGCCCTGTACATTCATCTCCCAGTCCCTGTCACCTTGCAGCCACGTCTCTGTAATGGCCACCAGATCGTATCCATTTGTGTCGATCTGCGCCACCAGCTCATCCACTTTATTCCGAATGCTTCGTGCATTCAGATAAAGCGCTTTCATCTCAGCCTTCACCTGGACCCTATTTGCCGTAACGCCACCAATTGGGACATCCTTGGCCTCTTCCCTTACCTGTACCCTATCCTTAACTTTAGACCTCGTAGCGTCACCTACCCTCGCACCCTCCCCCCCCCTAATTAGTTTAAAGCCCTGTCTACAGTCCTCTTTACTCGATTCGCCAACACTCTGGTCCCAGCACGATTCAGACCAACCCCATCCCGCCCGAACAAGTCCCACCTACCCCAATACTGGTGCCAATGCCCCATAAATTCGAACCCATTCCTCCCACACCAATCCCTGAGCCACCCATTCACTTCCTTTATCCTGTCAACCCTACGCCCGTCTGCACTCGGTTCAGGCAGTAGCCCAGAGACGACCACCTTGTCGGTTCTACTTTTTAATTCCATTCCCAGCTTCTCATACTCCCTCCCCAGATCCTCAGTCTGCACTTTGCCTACATCGCCGGCACCCACATGTACTACAACGACCGGGTTCTCACCCTCCCACTCCAGGTTCCTCTGCAGCCCAGCTGCGACATCCTGTACCCGAGCACCAGGCAGACAACACACCCTTCTGTGCACTTTGTCATTGTGACAAAGGACAGTGTCAATACTCTTCACCCCACTATCTCCAATCACTACTACGTTCCTTTTCCCCTTCTCTTTGCCTATGTCCTGCTGCATCACTGTACCGTGTGCAGTTTGCTCACCAACCTCACCTGCCTCGTCCTCTTCCAGACTGGAAGCAAGAACCTCAAACCTGTTATGCAGATTAAGAGGCTGAGGCCTCCGCTCCTCACCCCCCTTCCTCCTCCTCCCAGCAGCCCCCTTTTGTCCCTGACCCTTAGATTTAGCCAGTCTAGGGGCACCCTCTCTCCCCCTGATGAGCCTCAGTGTCTGTAGCTCAGAGGCCAGCTCATCCACCTTGAGCTGGAGCTCCTCCAGCAACCTGCACTTACTGCAGACATGGTCACTGGGAAGGACCCTGGGGTCTGCCAGTTCCCACATCATACAGAAACCACACATCACATGCCCCTCCATTATTCACTGTAATTTTTTATGGGGAAAAAATTTTTTTCCTTGTTTCTTGCTGTAGTAGTTTTGAAAAAATTTTTTTTCCTTGTTTTTTTTTCAAACAAACTCACCTGGCCTTTTTCCTCCAAGCCCTTTTTGATATTAAGCCCTAGTAGCTCACTCTGCTTCCCCCTCACTCCGCTGCCCGCTCAGACGCTGCCCGCTGTCTACACCAGGCCTCCTTTTAAACCTGGCGCTGATTTAAAGCAGGCTGGTCCACAAATGCCTTTTCACCACACCCTCAGAATTCTTAAAGCAGTAAATACAATAAATAAATGCTTTAAACAGTTCTACAAAGAGTAAAGTGCTTTAAATTATTTTAAACAGGTTTTTAACAGGTAAAATCTTAGCTCTCTCTCTCTCAGCTCCAGCAAACAATGGAAGGTCCTCCAGATCATTTCCATATATCACAAACAACAGGGGTCCCAGCAGTAATTCCTGCAGAACACCATTGCCACAGATCTCCATTCTGAAAATCACCCTTCCACTGCTACTCTCTGTCTTCTATAACTAAGTCAGTTCTGTATCCATCCAGCCAACTTATCCTGAATCCCACGTGCTTCTAGTTTCTGTACCAGTCTGTCATGTGGGACTTTGTCAAATGCCTTACCAAAATCCATATAAACTACATCCAATGCCTTTCCCTCACTCAATTTTCTTTGTCACCCCTTCAACAAACTCACTCAAGTTGGTGAGACATGACCTTCCCTGTACAAAACCATGCTGCCAGTCACTAACTGGTCCATTTGCTTCCAAATGTGCATATACCTTGTCCCTCAGTATCTTCTCCAAAAACTTCCCTACCACTGACGTCAGGTTCAGCAGCTTAGAATTTCCTGGATTATTTCTGTTTCCTTTCTTAAATAAGGGAACAACATTGGCTATCCTCCAGTCTTCTGAAACCTTGCCCGTGGTCAAAGAAGATGTGAAGATATCTGTTAAGGCCCCAGCTATTTCTTCCCTTGCTTCCCACAGTAACATGAGGTAGATCCCATCCAGTCCCAGGGATTTGTGTACCTTAATGCAATGTAAGATACTCAACACTTGCTCCTTCGATATATTGACATTCTCTAGAGCATTCATACACCTTTCCCTGGCCTCAACACCCGTCATGTCCTTCACCTTGGTGAGTGCTCATTAAGGATCTCACCCACTTTTTGTGGCTCCACATATAATTTCCCTCCATTGTCCGAGTGGGTCTATTCTTTTTCTTGCCACCCTCTTGCTCTGAATATATGTATATATATTAGGATCGACAATAAATGCTGGCCTAGTCAACGATGCCGATGGCCTGTGAAATAACAATTTTAAAAAGATTTTGGCCCACTTCCACAATGGGCAGTGGGGATACAAACCATCAGAGTGTCGGAGTTTTCAGGGTTACCACACATTTATACTGGGCCTACTGACGTTTTCTTTTCAACTGCTCTGCCTATCCTCAGCAAGTGACATGTTTCCAATCAATTTACCAGTTTTAAAACTCCATAAACAGTGACTTGCCTTGGGCTTAAGAAAAACTGGTTTACCAAATTCATAAATTAGCGGCAAATCTCTTTCTTCTTGATTACATGCTTGTCAGACGTAAATGCATTCCACAGTTTTAGCTGCAGCTGGCCTTCCCACGCAAGTAAACTTTTTTAATAAATCCTTCAGTAAAGATCTCAACGTGTACTTGCTGACATAAAGATATAAATCTAAAGGTTTACACTGACACCCTACGCAATAAATGAATGGCCATGTCATGAAGTGCTTGCTCCAACCAAAGATGTCTAGCTCACACCAAATTGGATTCTGTGAGACACACTGAGGAGGGTTAGCATGACAGACAGATACAACCTGCATTTAAACACCCAAATTGTTCAAATAAAATGTCAGGGGCCATTTTAATTTAATCCACACAGAGAAAATTGGTGGGCTCAGATGAGATGTCCTTTTTATGCCTTGCATGATTTTACTTTCTTTTGAAGCAGATCTGATCATGTTGGCTTCCTAGCAGGAGAGGGTGGGTTAAACTGACCCCCTGTCCCTGCTGAATTTTGCAATTTTGGGCAAGATTTTGCCTCCGGTATATTTTGCTTCATGTACCCACAACGGGCACATACACGCTGTAGGCTAGGCTTACTTGTGTCTATTACCGGACACTCCAACCTCACCTGCGGCTGGGATTCTCCAGTGCCACTGTGGTGAATGGAGTTTTGGCCGAACCCCAAATTGTCCATTCTCTTTGGCAGCAGTGGTAGGGCGAGTGAGATTGGAGAATCCTGCCCTGGTTCTTAAAAACAACAAGACTGGCCTTTTACAATTAAAGGTGAAATGCAGTTTTTTTTTCTACAATTAGGATTTATTTATTTATTGTCTGTACTTTAATGCAATTCAACTAAAGCCTTTCATCTTCTAAACAAGGCAGTCCATTCACGTCCTGCTGCTGCTGCAAGCGAGGATAGAGAATTTGGCACCCAGCCAAATCTCTGTTCACTGTCGGAAGATTCTGCCTAAGGTTTTCCTGAAATATTGGCAATTGTTTTACAAGCTGTCTTCAGTAAAGTTAGGAAGACGGAAATCACAGAATCACAATAGTGCGGACGGGGGCCATTTGGCCCATCGTGTCTACCCCAGCTCTCCAAATGAGCATCATGACTGGCTGTTATTCTCTTATCTTTTCCCTGCACCGTTGCACATTGTTTCTATTCACATTATCATCTAACGTCCTCTTGAATGCCTCAATTGAACCTGTGTCCACCACACTTCCAGGCAGTGCATTCCAGACTTCAACCATTCATTGTGTGAGCAAGTTTCTTTATATATAACATTTCCTTCTCTCGTTCTTGATCCTTTAATGAGGGGGAATAGTTTCTCGCTATCAACTCTGTCCAGATCTCCTCTCAGCCTTTCTCTCTCCAAGGAGAACAGTCTCAACCTTTCCTCTATCTATCTTTGTAAATGAAGTTTCTACCAACTTGCCTTCGTCCTTTTGAATTGCTACATCGTTCTCCTCATAATTTACAATAATTCCAAACTGTGTGTCCTTTGCACGTTTTGAAATTGCCCCCTACACACTAAGATCTACAACATTAAAATATATCAAGAAAGTTAAGGGTCCTAAGTTGAATTATTAGTATCACAAGTAGGCTTGATTAACACTGCAATGAAGCTACTGCAAAAATCCGCTAGTTGTCACGCTCCGGTGTCTGTTTGGGTGCACTGAGGGAGGATTTATTATGGCCAATGCGCCTAACCAGTACATCTTTCAGACTGTGGGGGGTAACCTGAGCCACCTGGGGGAAACCCATGTAGACATGGGGAGAACTTGCAGGCTCCGCACAGACAGTGACCCAAACCAGGAATCAAACCCAGGTCCCTGGTGCTGTGGGGCAGCAATGCTAACCACTGTGCTATCTTGTACCAACCCTGGGGAACACCACTGCAAACCTTCCTTGAGTCTGAAAAATATCCATACTTGATTACTTTGTTTCATAATTCAGCCAATTTTGAATCCATGTTGCTATACTCTCACTTTCATTCCTCGAACTATAACTTTACTCACAAGTCACAATTCCTTTGAGTGTTTCCATTGTACAGTATTAACTGAACGAGGTGGAAAACGTTCCGATTCAATCACACCCAATTTTAATCCTGTCAATCACAAGGAATGATTTTTTAAAATCGTGTTCACAATTGGTGGGGCCCACATTTGTTGCCCATGCTTACTCGCCCGGGGAGGGTAGGAATAGGTCACCTTGACCCATTGCAGTCTTGGCAGTGATGGTACTCCTGCAGTAGTGTAGGTAGGAACCTTCAGGATATTAGCAAAGGTACAGCAATCTGTATGCATTTCAGGATCGTTATCTGTGATAAACACTAAAGTTGGCAATTTAATAGCTGCTTTTATTTCAGACTCTGAGACATTTTCTTTGTATATAACATACAATACAGGAGAAGATCATAGAGTTTAATAGCTCTGTTTTGAATTAAATTTAAAGCAATTATTCCATTAGTAATGTCTATTGACACAAATTTGTTTGTTGAAATTGGCACTATACAAACAGAGTGAACAGAAGTTTTTTTTCATAACTGTAAAATGGGAAATAAGGGTAATAAATTTGGTTTTATCAGCTTTTAAATATTGTACACATCTGGGACTTGCATGCATTCTTTCTTTCCTTATGTGTCATTAACAACATGGTTAAATATTTTAGAAAGTTTGAAAACTATAAGGAAAATAGATTGGGAGCTTGCTTTTGCAAGTTCCAGCAAGATCGTGAGCTCTGATCTGAAGTCTGATCTTCAGAGGGAGTGGTTTCATTGCTGTGGAATAAAAACAGAAGATGTTGGAAAAGCTCAGCAGGTCTGGCAACATTGGTGGAGAGAGAAAACATGAGCCCAACAAAGGGAGGTGGTGGCATTGTGATTCTGTCACTGGAGTAATCCACAGAAAGAAGTCTGACAACACCAGGTTTAAGTCCAACCGATTTATTTGATAGTAAACTTACAAGCTTTCGAGGTTTCCCTCTTCGTCAGGCCTCGAAAGCTTGTGAGTTTACTATCAAATAAATCAGTTGGACTTAAACCTGGTGTTGTCAGACTTCTTGCTGTGTTTACCCCAGTCCAACACCGGTATCTCCACATCATGTAATCCAGAGAGCCAGGATAGGCAACTAGGGATGGGCAATAAATGCCTAACCAGTGACGCCCGCATCCCATAAATGTATAAAATGTTCTGGGAATCAGGGCTCGAATCCCACCATGACAGAAAGCGAAAATTTGAATTCAATTTTTAAAAATTGGAATTAAAAATTGAATAATGATCACAAATGAATTGCCAATTGTTGTAAGCACCCATCTGGTTCACTAAAGTCCTTTAGGGAAGGAAATCTGCTTACTTGGTCTGGCCTACATGTGACTCCAGGTCCACAGGTTGACTCTGAAATGTCACTCAGTTCAAGGACAATGCATGCTGGCCCAACCAGTGATGCCCACATCCAATGAATTACTTCTTAAAGTTCTGAAGAGTCGCATTGAATACAGATGCTACCAGACCTGCTGAGTTTTTCTAGCAGTTCCAGTTTTTATTTCAGATCTGCAGTATTTTGCTTCCTTTACTATAAGCCATGGTTATTTGGAACAAGGAATTATCATTTTGCATCTATTTTGGAGTAAAACCATCAATATAGCGGAATAGCAGCCCAGGTTTATTCTGAGCTATCTGAAGAATTTGTGCAGTGCAGAACACCATTTACATTTGGTACTAAAAGAATTATTTTGAGTGTGCAGTCACAATATTCATTCTGCTACTCATAGCAACGTCCTCTTTGCATCTTGAGTCACCACCAAAAAATACCTTTTGCTCATTAACTGCAAATAATTAAACTCTAAAGTTATTTGTTTCTGAAGTAATTGCATTTTTTACCATGAATTTTTAAAAAATCTATAAAGAAAGTGAAATAAGTTTTTAAAATTTGTTCAAACTCTGAGTCAATGTACAACAAGCCTGACGGTAATGGCCAGACACTAGCATCTAATTAACAAACTGGAAAATTGTTTAGGCATGTGTTCTATTTCAAGTAGCTAAGTGATGAAGGATTGAACTGGAGTTTGATCTTGACACCTCTATGAGCTTTTATCTATGGAGCCGCATGTTGCAAACCTACACCTCCAAAGTCAACCATCACCTTTTTAATCTGCTCCTTCGGCCTTTTGGCTAAGAACAAGCATCAGATCAAGCCCAAGACTGGAGGCAATGCCTTTTCTTGTCAACTTGGATTTGTATGTCTCTTTATGGGAATCATGAATTGGATTCAATTTGAATTGTTTTTTGGAGTAAGCAAGGAGATGAATTAAGGGCTTGTCCTGTCCACTCTGCACATTGACTTTGTAACTTTGAGAATGAAGTTTGTATAGATGCACAAGTAAATCCCCAATTAATGCAATTCAATTCATTGAATACAATCCAACACTCCGTTCATATACAATTTACAATTTGTCTTGTTGGACAAAAAGCAAGACAAATCAATCTGGCCAGTTACTGCCCCATTGGTCTACTCTTCAGTAAATGGAAGGTGTCACTGACAATGGTACTTGCATATGTTAGGGGTAAGTTTTTCACTCAGAGGGTGGTGAGTGAATGGAATCGGCTGCCGTCAGTGGTGGTGGAGGCGAACTCGCTGGGGTCTTTTAAAAGACTTCTGGATGAGTATATGGGGTTTTATGGGATTGGGGGTTATAGATAGGTCTATAGACTGGTAGGTGTTGATGTGATCGGCGCAACTCGTGGGCCGAAGGGCCTGTTTGTGCTGTAGTGTTCTATGTTCTATGTTCTATATATCAATATGGGATTGGTTCAACTCAGTTGACTGGACAGCTGGTTAGTGATATAGAATGACGCCAACCAAACTGGTTAGGTGCATTGACCCGAACAGCCGTCGGAGTGTGGTGATTAGGGGAATTTACAATAACTTAATTGCAGTGTGAATGGAAACCCTACTTGTGACGAATAAATAAACTTTGGGTTCAATTCCCGTAAGGCTGAGGTTCTTCATGAAGGCTTTTGCCTGAGGTGTGATGACACTCAGATTAAATGACCACTATTCACAGCCTCAAGCTATCAGGGAAAATGATGACTTTATCTTTTTTTAATCTTTTTTAATATGCTCACTGATGCTCAGCCTGGATTCCACCAAGACTTCCCAACTTCATACTTCACGACAGCCTTGGTCTGAACATAGAAAAAAACTGAGTTCCAAAGTGGAGGAATGACTGCCCTTGAAACCAAGGGAGCATTTAACTAAATGTAAGATTCAATGAAACCCAATAAAATTGAAGTCACTGAGGAAAATTGTCCATTGAGTAATTCATAATGCCAAACACAAACATTTCTGCAGGGGTTACTTAGGCCAATATCCTAGGCCCAACTATCTTCAGCTGCTTCATAAATGACCTTCCCTCCATCATAAAGTCAGAAGTGCTAATGTTTGTTGAAGACTACAGAATGTTTAATTAACCTGCAACACCTGAGATAATGAAGCAGTGATGTGGAGATGCTGGCGTTGGACTGGGATAAACGCAGTAGGAAGTCTCACAACACCAGGTTAAAGTCCAACAGGTTTATTTGGTAGCTAAAGCCACAAGATGCTGGCCTCAACCGGGATCTTGAATTCATGTCACACTATCTGTAACTCCCATGACTTGCCTGGGCTTGCAAAATCTCACTAACTGTCCTGTCTGGAGACAATACACACCTCTTTAAACTGTGCTTAATCCTCTCTCCACTCACATTGTCTGTACCTTTGAGACTTGATTACCTGTAAAGACATGCATGCCAACCATTATTTTGTAAATTGAGTTTGTGTCTTTAAATGCCCTGTTTGTGAATAGAACTCCCATTCACCTGATGAAGGAGCAGCAAGCACTCCAAAAGCTAGTGGCTTTTGCTACCAAGTAAACCTGTTGGACTTTAATCTAGTGTTGTGAGACTTCTTATAATGAAGCAGTCCATACTCATATACAACAAGATCTGAATATCATTCAGGCTTCACCTGATAAGTGAATACTTACGTCACACAAGTGCTAGACAATACCGTATCCAACAGGAGAGAAGCAAATCACTTCCCTTTAACATTCAATAGTATTCCCATTGCTGAATATTCCACCGTTAACATCCAGTGGATCACCATTGACCAGAATCTCACCTGAACTAAACACATTAATATTGTGACTATAAGAGCAGTCCATAGCCCTGGAATTCTGAGGAGAGTAACTCAGCTCATGACACCTCAAAGCCTGTCCACCATCTTCATAGCACAAGGCAGGAGTGTGACACAATACTCTTCACATACTTGGTTGGGTGCAGCTCCAACAAAGCTCAAGAAGATCAATACAATCCAAGTCAAAGCAACCATAATCATTCACCATCTACACTACCTGTGCACCATGGTTGCAACAAGTCAGCCATCTACAAAATGCACTGCATCAACTCAGCAAGGCCTCTTTGACATGGCCTTACAAACTCAAGACTAAAACTTTCTAGAAAAACAAGAGCAGCTTGCGCATGGGATTAAGACCACCATTTTCCAGTCACACATAATCATGACCTGGAAATATGTTGCCCTTTCTTTACTGTTGTTGAATGAAAATCCTGGAATTTTT
Organism: Carcharhinus amblyrhynchos; assembly: GCF_965287045.1. Classification (NCBI taxonomy): domain Eukaryota; kingdom Metazoa; phylum Chordata; class Chondrichthyes; order Carcharhiniformes; family Carcharhinidae; genus Carcharhinus; species Carcharhinus amblyrhynchos. Next base: position 31,005,506 of record NC_137332.1, on the reverse strand, counting down.
CCCCTCACAGCACTGTGGGTGTACCGATACCACCATGGACTGCAGCGGTTCAAGAAGGCAGCCCACCACCAGGCGCAATTAGGAATGGGCAATAAATGCTATCTCTTCTGGTGATGCCTGTAACCAATGAATGAAATGCTCTGCAGGTGGTATTGTGCATAACTATTAGAACACACAGTTGCAAAACACTGCAATACTAGTGCATGTTGGAAAATTTAAGCTATGGTCTTTATTTTTAAAGCATGTTTTACGGTTTATTTAAATAAGAGAAGAGGCTTTCTTTTGCTGTTTAAGGTATATGAAAACAGTAAAAACATGCCTCATTTGTTTGTTGACATTGACCTTAGCTATGAACTTTGCCAACAAGGAAGACAGGTTACAGTCATCAAAGATAGCTGATGTTTTTACTAACATTAACTGACAGGGATGTGTTAGTCATAGTACTCTTGATGGATCGATGAATATTAAAGCATAATGGAACCAAGTGAATATGCCAAATATAACATAAGTGGGTGTGGTCCCACAGCACCTGCAGTATTAGGAACTAATTATTTTCACTGTAGGAGTTGATGTTGCAACATTTTTGGAACCTCGTTCAAAACTAGTATTATGGAATATCATTCATGGATATACACACTAAAATCAGCCATTATTCTGCTCTGTCTCCCCAAATCTCCAAAACGCACTGAAGAGTAAGACTTCCTACTTTTTCTTCAGACTTACAGTTCATTTTGTGTGTCACATACAAATATTTCTTGAGGAAATGATCAGCGTTGCAAACTATAAAAAGGCACAAGAGGGCTTCCAATTTCATCCTGTAAGTATCAAGAATAGTGAAAGCAATCTTAGTTCTACAAGAAATGAGGACATGTAAAGGCACCACATAACACGTTAGTGCAAGAGGGACGATCTTGAGCCCACACTCCCTGTTTGCAGGAATGGTGGCACATGTTCAAACTCCAGCAAGTGTGAGTCACACTGGTGAGTTTCTGATCTTACCAGACTCTTGCTGGTGGAGTGGCGTGAAACACGTCATGGGACCACAGAAAGCTAATTTTAATATATTAGCATGTCATTAGCAAGCATCGTCTGCAGGACATCCCTCCTGACTGAATATTCAGCAGGTATTGGCATGACAGCACAGCACCATTTACAACAGGTTCATCTAAACTTGAACCTGTCTTGGGGGTCTCCCCAGGGTGGTAAACGTGAATGTCCCCGAAAGAGAGAGACATGGCCAAGCAATGGCCTGGCAATGCCTCAAGGCGCAGCCCCTTGGCACAGGTTGGAACTGTGTGTTGGTGCTTTATCAAACTGGCACCATGCCAACCTGGCAATGCCAACCTGGCAGTGCCAAACTGTCCAAGGGGCCGGCTCCAGTAGGAGCCTCATGGGAGAGTGGGTGGGGGATTCACTTAGATGAGGTGATGGCTGGGAGCTGACAGAGGAACAGGGAATGTTGCCGATGGCTGTTGGTAGCGCGGTGGGGGTGTGTGTGGTGGAGGTGCTATGAAGGGTAGGGGGGTGGTGGTGGAACAGAAAGAGCTGATATTCAAGGATGGGAGGGAGAGAAGTAGGTGAAGCTTTTGAGACCTCCGTGGTGAGCATGGGGAGGTTCATTCAGGTTGTAATCGGAGCACCCTTTAAAGATGGCACTCTGATCTTGAGCTGCTGGGTTTTGCCAGTGTGTTGAGGCCCTGCCCTCTTCATGACGGTGTGAAACAAGCCTGCTTGATTTCTTTTGGCTCAGTATTGTAAGATCCGGAGAAACAAATGACCAGTTTTCTCGCTGGAAACAACATTCTGGCATTTGTTAGTAAGATTTTGCCCAAGATATCCATTAATTATTATTTTGATTCATAAAATTCAGGCTGAAGCTCCTTTCTTGCTCTCTGATTTTGAAATAAACTCAGAACACAATCCATTCCGGCCATTTCCAATGTTCAGCATTCAGTAGGCTTTTGGGATGGCATGGTGGCACAGTGGTTAGCACTGCTGCCTCACAGCACCTGGGACCCAGCTTCAATTCTGGGTCAGGTTGCTGCCTGTGTAGAGTTCGCACGTTCTCCCTGTGTCTGGGTGAGTTTCCTCTAAGTGCTCCGGTTTCCTCCCACAGTCCAGAGATGTGCAGGTTAGGATGATTGGCCATGCTAAATTGACCCTAGTATCAGGGGAATTAGCAGGTTAAATGTGTGGGGTTATGGGAATAGGGCATGGGTGGCATTTTGATTGATACAGACTCAATGGGCCGAATGGCCTCCTTCTGTACTGTAAGGATTCTATGATGCCTATTCGATGAGTGAGCTGTCCACCTGAACAGACGGGAGCTTGGTGGACTTTTGCCAATTAGGGTCATTTAATTAATAGATTCCAATAATATTTTGGCTGAGATTTGTAAAAGAAAGTCACCCTGACATTTCTTGTCTGGCTAAAGCAGGTCATGTGCAAGGAAAGTTATGACCACTGTGGCCTCAGATTCCCTGCTTTCAACCCCACAAGTCTTTTCCTCCTGCATAGGGAGATAAAGTGCACACGACACTCCAGGTTCTGCCTCACCAATGTCCTGTAAATTATAATAAGCCTTCTTTACGCTTATACTCCCAGCAACAAATGTAATGGGTGGGATTCTCTCAAAAAAATTTGGTGTCGAATTCTTGTAAAAACTGGAGTAAATCCCGTTGGCTTTATCAGCGGGATTTTCAAAATGTATCTCCCACATTCTGTGCACTGCAGAGTGCACTAGTATGAATCTCATTAAAAAGCTGTGGGCAGGGTCTATTCCCTCAGCAGCATAGTGCTGAGTCAGCCACTGTGCATGTGCCAGTGTGCATGTGCATATGCAGTAGCCCTGCACTTAAGGCCTCCCGATTGCTGGCCAGGGCCAGATGTGACAGGGCCAACCCCCTCCCCTCCCACTGCACCCCCAGCCCGTCTCAATTTCCACGCTCTCTTCCAGCTCCGCCAGCCCCGACTCTCCCCCCGCAGTCCCATCCCTCTGCCCACTGCCCCTCAGTCCTGACCTCCCACCCCCCACTCTGACCTCCATGGCTAGCCGACCCAGCCCTGATCACTGACTGCTCTCCTTCTACAACCGCTGAGTGCAGAGTGCAGAGAGGCAGCGGGAACCCCCCTGCCAATCTCCCCCCACCAGACGCCCCATCCACAAAGGCCCCACCCCCACCACTGGCCCCTTGGCACTGCTGATGCCTGGTTGGCATTGTCAAGATACCCCCTGAGCTTTCTCACTTTGCCCCTTAGACAGTGCCAGAGGGCTAGGCTGGCACTGCCAAACTGGCAATGCCTGGGATACGCCCTCTTACCCCAGAGTCTCTGGGGGGGCCTTCATGTCCCCCCCTTCACACCAGTGGGGTCGGGACATCAGTTCTCCACTAGTGCGGAGTTGTTGTAAACCTGCTGGAGTGAAACACTCCTGGCCTGGTGAGGGAGGTACTAACAGACTCGGAGATTTCAGTCCCAGGCCCGCTGATTACATGATAATTGCAATTAAAATAATTTCTGCAGCTCCGTGCCAATTTTCACGGCACCGGAAATGTGGAAGCCATTTGAGTTTCCTGGCCCACTATGCAGGCTGGGAGAATCGCCTCCAATATTTGCCTTCCTAACTGCTTGCTATACCTGCATGTTAACTTTTTGTGATTCACCTACAAGGTCACCCAGGTCCCTCTGAATGCAAGCATTTTCAAATCTTTTACCGTGCAAAACAATTTTTCTCTATTTTACTACTCAAATGGATAATTTCACACTTTGCCACATTGTATACTATCTCCCTGCTATTGGGACTGTTTTACTTCACATCATTTAGGATATGCATGGCCAGAACTCACTTTTTTCAACAACCTTGAATAATTGATGGTTATTTCAATAATTGTTACTCTTTCAACAGATCATTTATTGGTTCAGTTAAGTGCCACCTGTATGGCTCTAAAAGAAAATCATTAAAATTGATGTAACTAAGATGAAAGAAAGCAGAGAAACTAAAATGATTAAAGAGGGAGTAATCAGAAATGTACATATGGCACAGCAGTCATTTGGCAGAATGCCTAAATTCATGGAATTAACTAGTATAAACCCATAGGGGAGCCAAAATCTGAATTTGGCATGCTATACAATTTGGTGCTGCCTGCTTTTAAGGCTTGCATGTTGATGGATTTAATAATTTACTGCACCTGAACATTCAAATCTGTCCCTCAGTTCAGTTGATTTAGTTGAATTTGTTTTGATGTTTATATCAGATGCTGTTGGGTCTCTCCTGCAATCCAACCAAGTCACCTTAAAAACCAGGAACATTCATTAACATCCGGGTTGGTGGCCTCGACACGCCTAAAACCTGGAGGTCAAGTTCACAATGCACCATGGGTAAGTTCAAACAAGACATATTAAGGTGCTCCTGTTACCCGCAACTGTTAAGACTGGCAAAACTAAGAAACCTTTAAGCCTGCGGCACGCAGAAACATTAAGTATGGACCTTGGAATGGTCGGTTCCTTGTGGATGTTACACCAGCATCACTGTTCTTTCACTCAAATGGACAGCAAAGGGTGTGGTTGGCTTTGAATTCATGGTTACGTTTAAAGGGAAGTATGACATTTTAATGTTACTTTCATAGCTATTTGCTGACTTTATTTGCATTTTTTTACTGTATTCATTTTTGTCATGTTTGTGAATGATTTTTTTGTTTGTTATAGGTGTTTATTTGCAAATCTATTCCTTGTATTTATCCTGCTGATTTACCCGCAGCAGTTGATGCAGCAAGGATTTCCCAGGTGAGACCAATGGTGCTCTTATCATAGAATCATAGGATTCCTACGGAGCTGAAGTAGGCCATTTGGCCCATCGAATCTGCACCGATTCTCTAGTGTCTTTTCCCCTACCCTATCCCCATTCACCATGGCTAATCCATCTGACCTACACATCTTTGGACACTAAGGGGCAATTGACCTTGGCCAATCCATCCACTTAATCGGCACATCTTTGGACAGTGGGATGTAACCAGAGTACGTGGAGGAAACACACATACACGGGGAGAATGTGCAAACTCCACATAGTCAGTCACCCAAGGCTGGAACCAAACCCAGGCCCCTGGTGCTATGAGGCAGCCATGATAACCACTGTGCCACCCACAATCCATCTATTGAGGCAGAAGAACAGTTCCAAGGGGAACAAGATTGTATCTTACATGCCTATGATGATTTTCAATCTTGGGCTTCCAATTATGGTTTCAGACAGTATGTCCCCCCCGCCCCCATGTTTTTGACACATTTCCCTCACAAAGAAGTTTGATAGATCTATGCCTTTTCATGGAGGTTGACTTGCAGTAGGGGACTGAAGACACACTTTGTCCTCTAGGTGAACATTAAACGAGGACAACCCTGAATCTTTGCAAATTATCACTAGTAACCAAATGCATTAGTCAGAAGCTGACAGGTGAATCAAGCAAGGGACAACACTTTTCCTTCTTTCTAATGTAGAAAGGAAGCAGTAGCTCACTGGGATCTGCACATTTCTCAGGTGCCAAGGTTGCCAAGGTTATTGCCCTGCCTGTCACAACCTCCTGGCAGGCAGGATGCACAGTTGCCTTCAGTGTCCTGATTGACCAAACATGCCAACCCTCGTTGCACCCATCTCATTATTGCGGCATGTGCACATTTGCTATCATTCAGATGTGAGGCTCTAGGTATCCTAATTCAGTGGCACTTTCACACATTAGGACCAGAATTTTTCTGACGTGATTTTTGGACTGAAGGTTTGAGGTGGCCTCTCTTCAGTGGGAGGCCTGGACTTGGGGCCACATTTTGCCTGTGGTGGCCAATTATGTGGTTGTCATCAGTGGTCAGCTAAGAGTTTCTGGCCCAATCACTGAACATCACAGTGTCCTCTTCATAAAGCTTACCACCAAACAAGAATTCCAAATCAAATTTATAACTCAAGCCATCCAATATTCCATACAAAATACCCTTATGCACATCTTTAGTTCTTGTCTTCCGCATGTCTATTTTTGATTTAATGCTCTTATGTGTTGCAACGGCTGCAACATAACTGAGCAAAGGCACCTCACTTTCAGTGGGGGAGATTGCAGATCAACTTTTACGCTAACTTTTACAGATGCACCATAGAAAGCATCCTTTCTGGTTGTATCACAGGTTGGTATGACTCCTACTCTGCCCAAGACCGCAAGGAACTACGAAAGGTCGTGAATGTAGCCCATTCCATCATGCAAACCAGCCTCCCATCCATTGACTCTGTCTACACTTCTCGCTACCTCGGCAAAGCAGCCAGCATAATTAAGGACCCAACACACCCCAGACATTCTCTCTTCCACCTTCTTCCATCGGGAAAAAGATACAGAAGTCTGAGGTCATGTACCAACCAACTCGAGAACAGCTTCTTCCCTGCTGCTGCCAGACTTTTGAATGGACTTACCTCTCATTAAGTTGATTTTTCTCTACATCCTAGCTATGACTGTAACACTACATTCTGCACTCCTTCGTTTCCTTCACTATGAACAGTATGCTTTGTCTGTATAACACGCAAGAAACAATCAAATCAAAATCAAAAGATGACATTGCAGGATGAATTAAAGCAGCACGGCATCAAGAAGACCTGACTTTGGACAGTACCACCTCAACATGAGTGACATTAGCCTGGCCTGGCAGGTAGCAGCAAGGGCACTGATGGAATGGCAGTGTACTGGGGACAAATTCATAGAATTCATTGAATCCCTACGGTGTAGGAGGAGGCCATTCAGCCCATTGAGTCTGCACTGACGCTCTAACAGAGTATCTGGACCCTTTTCTCGTAACCCCATGCATTTACTCCGCTAATGTCCCTAACTCACATTAAGAGGCAATTTACCATGGCCAATGCACCGAACCTGCACACCTTTAGACTGTGGGAGGAAACTGGAGCGCCTGGCAGAAACCCATGTAGACGAAGGGAGAATGTGCAAACTCCATAAAACAAGTCACCCAACGACAGAATTAAACCCTGGTCCCTCGCTCTGTGAGGCAGCAGTGCTAACCACTGCCACCGTGCCACCCATAGGAAGAGGATAAAAGATTTGTGCACCACAAAGTCACTGCCACTTACTTGATGTGTCCCCTCAGAATTCCTAGTCATGTGTTGGAAGCAGATTGCTCCAAGACTGAGACACTCTGCAAGCCCTTTTGCGCATCAGTATCAGCAGCTAAGATGGCTACAGTCTGAGCCTGTCTGACAGCAGGTTTAACCTGCAATGCCTTCAGTCTGAGCTTCAATTGCAACAGCCAGACACTGGGTGACTTCTGCTTGTGTTGTAATGAAAACTGAGACATTGGTAACTTCTCTTTTTTTTTGAAAGCTGTCACTTTTGGTAAGCCTCCAATTTATCTCCCACAGGTGTATAAGTATTAAGTAATTAATTTCTAAGGTCTTGGAGAAGTGGAACAACATCAAAGATAGCTGCAGGCCCACAATGATCAAAGTTAATCATGACCTACCTCAGACTGGGAGGGCTCCAGGATTTCCATACGCTTTAGCATTGTACAACATTGCCAAATTGAAACAAAGAGCTTTTCAACTAAAGGTATTCTAAACAAGTACAACAATAATCTTGAGTTAAAAGAATCCGAACTAAGTTTTAAATTTGACTTACTGGATGAATACTGTTGCTGCATTCACATAGCTTAGATTGGCTGCATGAAGAAAGATTACCAATCTTTCAGTGATATACAGTCTGTTTGACTTGATCAAGGTTGCACAAACTTATTCTGGAGAATTTGCACATTAAGTCATATCGTCCAGTAATGACTTTCATCATTGGCATACAACAGTATCAGAATTGTACATTTCCATGGGGATGGGTTGGAAGTTGGGAAAGGGGCATATATATGAAGCGTAAAGCCATGTTTGCCATCAGGGTGATTATTTCCCATGCTGTTGTAATTTTAGTAATGGTGAGGATGGCATCAAGTATCCCACCTGCTTGCAAGCTAGTTGAGGCCCCTTAATGGATAATTAATTAATTTTACTGTTCCCACTACAATTTTGCCAATGTTGGATGGAAGCTAGTACTTTTTGGGAAGCCTGACCATTCAGTGTTCAGGCTGCTGGCTGGTAAGGTCCCCATGGGCCATCTGAGGCTGGCCATCTATGTCCTCCTCCCCCCTCTCTGTGTTCTTCCAATTCCCTGACATGACAATTTGACTACTCTGCCAACCCAGGACCTGCCAGCCATCATGACGACCGCTTATTTCCACTTTTGTAACATTGCTCGATTCAGTTCTTTGTGGTGGTGGGGTGCACTGGACGTGTGACTGATGGGAATATGGGATAGGATGGGAAACTAATTTTGTTCCAGTGATCAGGACGCCCTGAGACCCCGATTTCACTGGAGCAGTTCCCAGCTCTAACAGTCCCCACCTCCCCAGACTGTTTCTTTTGACAGTTGAAGTCACAAAATCCGGAGAGAAAATGAACCAGTGGAACTGGAGAGTTCCACATAGCTTGCTCACTAGAACTGACACTCTGCCAAATTCTTGAATGATTCTGCCTATTGTCGTGGCTTTAAAATTCTTGTTTTCCAAATCCGTCCATAGCCTAGCTCCTCCCTATCTCTATAATCTCCACCAGCCCCATAAATCTTCAAGGTATCTGCTCTCCTCCAATTCTATAAGAAGTCTGACAACACCAGGTTTAAGTCCAACCAATTTGGTTTAAATTGGTAGGACTTAAACCTGGTGTTGTCAGACTTCTTACTGTGTTTACCCCAGTCCAACGCCGGCATCTCTACATCATGATTCCTCCAATTCTGCCATCTTGGGCATTCCCAATTATAATTGCTCCAGAATTTGTGGCCCTGTCCTCAGTTGCACATGACCCAAGTTCTGGAATTTCATACCTCCCAATTGCTTTACATCACTTTTTGCTTCAAGACTGCCCTTAAAACTAATGTCTCTGATCAAACTGACCTAATACCTCCTTATGTGTTTCAGTTTGATTGTTTAAAATTATAATACTCCTGTGATGTGCCTTGGGATGTTTGTTACATTAAAGGCACTTTACAAATCTATATATTATCTCTCATTGCAGTTATAATTTGACGAAATAGGAAGCCACTAAGGGACAGCCAATGGGGGTTTTGTGGCAGGGTGGATAGCATCCCTGTCTCTTAGCCTGAAGTTTTGGGTTTCGGTTCCTCCCACAAGACTTGATGGCCAAGAAAGGTGCGTTCATAACGTGGTCAAACAGGTTGAGTGTGACCACTTGCAAATCCTTTCAAAATGCCAATGGCTGGAGGTGAGAGTGAGAGAGAATCTTAGTCAGCCATACCTGATGTGAAGTGCAAGATATAGGCCCCTGGCGACAGACTACTGACCTGTTCCAGGAATTACTAGCTAAGGAAACGTTAAAATCTGCTTTCATGCACAACTAGGTGCAGAAAGGGAATTAGAAATGGAACAAGGTAGATGACATTGTCTTGTCTTTATTTGGCATCTTCCACAAAGCTTGATCCAGGAAGTGTGAGGATCCCTGTGGAGAGGCAGAAAGCTACACCTGTCAGGGCAGACTGAACAAAGATGTTGCATTTATGACTGCTAAGTGGAAACAGTAACATTCTTTTAAAAAGGAGGTTACCCAAATAGTGACTTTGCAGAAAGCAATGTATAGGATACTCAAGAGGAAGGGGTGCAATGACATTTAACATTTAAGCTAAGCTATGACCCTTCCATGGTAATTGATGCACGGTACACTAGCTGTCATTGAAGCAAGGCTTTGATTTTCAAATTCTTGCATGACCTCACCCCTTCCTATTGACCAACAACTCATTGGGTTACCTGCATTCCTCCAATTCTCACCTCTGAACCAGGGGCGGATACACCTTCATCGCCTGAGTCCTAGACCTCCAGAATCTCCTCCCTAAACCTCCCCACCTTCTTGTCTTTGGCCAAGCTTTTGGCCATCTTTCGTGAGTGGCACGATGGCACAGTGGTTAACACTGCTGCCTCATAGTACCAAGGACCTGGGTTTGATTCCCGGCTTGGTTCACTGTCTGTGTGGAGTTTGCATATTCTCCCTGTGTCTGCATGGGTTTCCTCCCACAGTCTGAAAGACGTGCTGGTTAGGCGTATTGAGCAGAACAGGCGCCGGACTGTGGCGACGAGGGGAATTTCACAGTAACTTTTATATCACACCTGTAGCTCACACCCATAAGCAAGTGAGCTTATGTATGTGATCTTACAGTATTTTTAGGGATTGCCACCTCAGCCCTGGACATTCATTTAATTGTTATTTTGCCAGATTAATGCAAACCCTACTTGTGACTAATAAGTAAACTTTAATCGACTGCAATGTGGCTCAATCTCAAATTTGTTTGATAATGCTTCCTGCGAGACACCTTGAGACACTTTATCATATTAAAGCTGCTATATAAGCTTTATAAGACTTTATAAGACCCTTTATAAGACCTCCTTTATAAGTACTTTATAAGACCCTTGTCAGTCCTCATTTAGAGTATTGTGCGCAGTTCTGGTCGCCTCACTATAGGAAAGATGTAGAAGCTATTGAGAGGGTACAGAGGAGATTTACAAGGATGTTGCCTGGACTGGGAGGCATGCCTTATGAAGTTAGGTTGAGGGAGCTGGGACTCTTTTCCCTGGAGAGATGAAGGTTGAGAGGCGACCTGATAGAAGTTTACAAAATGTTGAGAGGAATAGATAGGGTGGACTCTCAGAGGCTATTTCCCCAGGTTGAAATGGTTGCTACGAGAGGACACAGATTTAAGGTGCGAGGAGGGAGGTTCAGAAGTGATGTTAGGGGTAAGTTTTTCACTCAGAGGGTGGTGAGTGAATGGAATCGGCTGCCGTCAGTGGTGGTGGAGGCGAACTCGCTGGGGTCTTTTAAAAGACTTCTGGATGAGTATATGGGGTTTAATGAGATTGAGGGTTATAGATAGGTCTGTAGGTTGGTAGGTGTTGATGTGATCGGCACAACTCGTGGGCCGAAGGGCCTGTTTGTGCTGTAGTGATCTATGTTCTATGTTCTATATAAATGCAAGTTGTTGTTGCTGTTTCCAATTAACATTCGAATTATTCAGCCCAACTAATTATTAGTTTGTGGTTAAACTAATTCATGCAAATTTTCCAAAAAGTACGTAATTACCAGAAAACCAATCGGACCTTGGTCAGTTTGAGACCCTCAGAGAAAGCCAAAATGAAACAGTTAAATCTGTTATGGATTGCTAAAATAATCTCCACTTAATATGATATATAATTTAATAATCCAGTTGCTATGTTCCCTGTTGCTATGTTTCAGGCTTCATAAGCAACTCAGCGTTTAAAAGAATGATGATGAGATTACATTATGCCTTTTATATCACACCTGTAGCTCACACCCATAAACAAGTGAGCTTATGTGTGTGATCTTACAGTATTTTTAGGGATTGCCACCTCAGCCCTGGACATTCATTTAATTGTTATTTCGCCAGATTATTGTGCGGCAGACTATTTACTAAAGGTTTAGTGCTGTGAAATCTCTTGGTTGATGAAATGTTTGAAACTTTAAAAATACAACCCAGATAATTTTTTCACTAAAAGTTCAAAGGAAATCCGCAGTCTTGAGTCAACATCTGAAATAAAAATAAAGATTAACAGTTCAAATTGGGTCTTTCACTGGAACCTTCTGGAGGATCAGACAGATAAGCACAGCAGATTGGTCCATTGTGCCCATGTGCCTCAGCTCTCCATAGACACAGACCGGAATTCTCTCAAAAAAATTCTAAAGTGCCAAATTTGCAGGAAAACTGAAGTAATTCACGTTTTTTTTTCCAGTGGCAGTTCACACTATAATCTCCCACGCTCTATGCAATGCAGAGGACACTAGCGTGAATATCATTAGATTTCAGGGAGCAGGGCCGAGTCCCACCAGGGAGGCTGAAACCAGTGGCTTCTGTGCATGCACAATGGCCCCGAACTATCAGCCCCCCATTTGTGGCCAACACAATCACCTGGGACCTCCGCAATGCTGCCATACCCAATCCCCCATGGCCCAATTGCGGCCCCCCCACCCCCCCCACCCCCCCGATTCCCAGTCCAGCATCCCCCCCCGCCCCCACCACCACCGGCAGTGCCGACCTAACAGGCAGAAACCAGCCCCCTAGCCCAACCCGATCTCCAGACACCCCCAGTGATGTTGCCCCTCCCCCAGAGTGCAGACCTCCCTGCAGACCCCCACCCTCCAGCACACCCCTTTCCCAGCCCGCCCCAATCACTAGCCTCCTTCCTGCCCTGACTGGATCCCAATGCAGAGCATCAGCAGGAGCCCCCACCCCCACTGATTGCCCCCTAAGGCCTGTCCCCACCAGGCCCCACCCACATTAGACCACATCCTATTAGGGCCCACCCCCTTTGCACTGCCTATGGCCAATGGACAGTTGCAAGGTGCCCTCTGGGCTTGGGCGCTTTGCTCCTTGGGCAGTGCTAGGGGGCACAGGCTGGCACTGCCAGGTTGTTCTAGCGGGCTCATCATGATCGTTCCCTGAAAGTGGGGAGCTACAATAAACTTCACTAGAGTGAAAGACTCTGGCAGAGTGGGGGAGCCTACTGGGCTCAGAGAATTCAGTTCCGGGCTACCTAATTACATTTAAATTATATTGAAAACAGATTAAAATTACCTCCTGGCCTTTTCGCCAGTTTCCAGCACAGATCTGACGGCACCAGAAATCTGATGCTGGGAGATGCAGTCACAGCGGAAATGCGCCTGATGAAGGGGCAGCAAGCGCTCCAAAGGTTAGTGGCTTTTGCTACCAAATAGACCTGTTGGACTTTAACCTGGTGTTGTGAGATTTCTTACAATATTCAGAGACCCAGTGTACATTGCAGTTTGTCTGTCACATTTTATTTTCTAAGGAGGGATAGTTAAGCCTGTAAATCTACAGTTTTTAATTGCCACTGTTTCTTTATCAATTTACTGTTTACTAAGACTGCATCATTATTTATAACAGTCACACAGGAATTATATCGTACATGAAGGCATGAAAGACCCATCCATAGACTGTACTCGATTGAACCATCAATCATGTAGAGTTGTCCTCAAGCTATAAGAAATAGGTGAGAGTTAATTTTAAAGTTTAAGTTTATTTATTAGTGTCATAAATAGGCATACATTAACACTGTAATGAAGTTAGTGTGAAAATCCCCTAGTTGGCACACTCCGGTGCCTGTTTGATACACTAACGGGGAATTTAACATGGCCAATGCACGCAACCTGCATGTCTTTTGGACTGTGGGAGGAAACCAGAGCACCCGGAGGAAACCCAGGCAGACATGGGGAGAACGCACAAACTTTGCACAGACAGTGCCCAACCTGTGAATCAAACCTGAGTCTCTGGCACTGTGATGCAGCAGTGCTAACCATTGTATCACCCAGAAATCCGATTGTCCAAGCTAATATTTTTTCCGGTGATAAACTACAATAAACTGATCTCAACCTCAGTGGCCCTTGCGTATCACAAGAGCTGAGAAAGCTGAAGTCTTTCTTCCCCATTCTCCATTTTCTTTCAATTCTGGAAAAGCCAACCTGATAGTGGATTTCACAGCACCATTGGATATTGAGATGATGTTGGTTTGTGCATTTCATTTTTCAGAACTAGTTCCAAGAGGGAGGAGGCATTTAATGGAATTTGGGCCTTTGCTCCATCAGGTGAAGAAAAGTAAGAGGGCATAGGTCATCCTGGGACCAGCTCACATACATATCCTCATGATCTATTATAGAGTTATACCAGTGGAGGCCAAAATGAAACTTACCCTTGGCAATGTTAGCATGGCAAATAACCTTCTCAAAATATACCATAAAATTAGCATGAATTAAGTTATCTACCTCAGTACAGCTGCTAACCTGGATTGGCAACGGAATCATTTCATTTTCTGTGATGGGTTCCCAGATATATTTTCAACCCCCTCCGTTCCCCTGCCCCTTCCAGAGGGTTGAGAAAGGGAGATTATCTGCTGTCGAAGGCAACGTGCAGAATTATACGAGAAAGATTCTAAGTGTCTGCTAGCATGAAAATAGAAGAGTTATAGATCCACTTTTTGGCCAACTTTTTATTTCCAATCTTGTTCACATAGTACTTGAAAAAATGTGCTAGACTGTTTCTAGCTACTACAGGCAGTTGACAGGGCTTAACTCGTCAGCCAGCAGCAGAGGGAGATATTGCACATGTGCAGACATCTGTGGCTGTACGTACACAATTCAAACAGCAGAGGCCTGGCAGAGAGATGAGCTATGAGGCCCCTGCTGTTGGAGCCTGCCTCAACTCAGCATCCCACAATCACGGGAGCCTACGGATGTTTGTGAGCCCTACGCCGCCCAAAAATATGGTGGGCATTGCCAAAGTTCCAAGTTGGCAATGCCAGGCTGACACTGCCCAAGAGACAACCTCCCATTCTCCCGGCCTCACCAGAGGGCCTCAATGGCCTCTGGTTCTACCAGCAAGGGCACCACCACTGTTCCCCTTTCATGGGGAGCAGGTGCTTTCCTCACCAGAGAGAACCTCTTTCAGTGAGGCCATAAAGGCAAATGAGCCAGGACAATTGAGCATCGGGCTCACTAAACACGTGTTAATGAATATTAGAATAAATTTAAATAATATATTCAGCCTCTCGCTGGAAGTGTGTGAGAGGCTGACTTCGCCGGAAATCCAGTTCTAAGAAGATCGCGAGAGCCAAGAAAGCGGGAGTGATCCTGATTTCGTGGGTCTTGCGTGATTTTACCGGCTCACTCTGCCCATGGATGGGTGGGGCGAACCGGTAAAATTTCGCCCAATGTGTTTCAATGCTTCAGCAATGCTGGCCAGCAGATACCCGATGGTGGGCCCAGCAGCCAGCGCTACTGACATTGAATGATTTACCTTTTAAAAGATCTCTTGAAAGACATCTACCAAAATAAAGAAGTAGTCATCTTTCCTTCCACCCAGAAAATCTCAGCAGTGGCATTAGAAGCTGGGGAGTTATCTCCTCAGGTTCCCTTCCTCAGGTTTTGCCCACCCAGAAACTACCAATGAATCTGTGGAAACCCCCAGCCACCATGTCTCAGAGAATAGCGTGCCTTTGTATACCTGATACTATTGAATCCCTTTCAGAAAGAGAAGATTCTGTTGTTCCCTTCCGTTGCTTCTGAATTCCTGACATGCAATACTGTCATGTACAGTTTAGTGAAAGAAGAATTAATTCATGTAATCTAGCTCAAAATTTCAGATGTGACGTTACCAATTAATCATACACAGTTAACAAAGCATGCTCTCATCTTTAATCAAATTCCTTCCAAATGTCTTCAATGCTTGATTGGTTTTGTTTGCAATTGTCTCAGATTGTCTAATTAGCCTGGATTTACATCCACCTTTCCAAACAAACACCATTCCTTTTGCAAATGTGCCTCATGCTTCTGACACTAAGATACTGCATCTTTTTCCCATATTAAATTCCGTTTTCACCCATTTATTTGATATTTCACTGAATGGCATAAATTTTCTTTTTACTCAGGTGTGCTATACTCAAAAAAATGTCAAAATTGGTTTTATATGTCCATTAAGGATATTTAAAAAATGAAAATGTAAAGACTTCTCTGACGCTGATGGCATCTTCAGAATGTTCCAACAGTGGGGTTATTAAACTAACCAAACCTTTAAGCCATTGCCTAATAACCAATTTGAGGGGAGCCAAATTTCAGCACCTTAACTGAACTCCTTAAGCTATTATTTACACCATTCTGTTTGGGTCAGCCGGGTCCAACGAGTGATGAATCCTGCTATGAAATTCATAACCAAGTTAACCCTAGATCCGATTTCTCAGTTTCTAATGCAATTTATACACTTAGAATGCATGCAAAATAAAGATGCAATTATTAAACAGCTTTAAAATACTGCAGTTAAAAATGGGTATTTGTACTAATTGGCATAACAAATCATTGTGCTGCTGTTGTTGTTTTGCACAGTAAGAAGTCTCACAACACCAGGTTGAAGTCCAACAGGTTTATTTGTTTTGCACAGAGGGTGGGTTGATGCAGGTAAAAGGTGCTTGAGTGCCTGTGTGCAGGCGATAGATTATGCATAGACAATAACCTGTGTATGTCAGGTATTATATCATCAATTCAGTATGTGATTTCCCTTTTTCCTGCGTTTATTTACGCCTGTCAACTCTTGTGTGCTTAACATGAATGCACAAAGCAGATATGCATTCCTAGCCACAAAAAGCATTCAATTCATGTGAAAATCTATTTAGTTCAGGAATTATTTTACTTTTATTTTGAAATCTTTTGTGCAGTTGAAGGTTACATGAAGGCCAGCATAGACCTAGCTTACAGACAAAACATTAGTTGGAGGTCATAGTGTCAAAGTCAAGCAAGAACCATTGATGCCAAAGTAAAAATTTGAAAAAAATAGATATTATTGCAAAGTTTAGCACATGCAGCATGAAATATTAAATGGCTAGATGTCACCTTTATGCACAAACAGGTCCAGTCTTGCCTCAGTGTGAGAGGGTTGTCAGTGTGATGGTCAGTACAGAGACTTGATAACCGTGGCTAACATTTCAATGAGTGAGTGCTGTACTGTCAGAGATGACAGTAATATCATGTGCTCATGTACACATGATATATGAGTGTATATATATCTATATACTCATATATATATATACACTCTGTACATATGTATATATACAGAATTTCAGGACAATATGTTGGACACATGGCAGTCGACAATGTTGGTGCCTGAACATTGCTCATTTCAGAAGGCTGTATTAAAAGTCAGTCATGACAAGTGTAAAGATGCACTTTCAGAGACTTCATTAGTGAACACTCTAAAGGGGCGATTTTACCATTTTGATTCTAAGTGCTGAATCCATAGAATACCTACAGTATGGAAAGAGGCCATTCAGCCCATTGAGTCTGCACTGACCACAATCCCACCCAGGCCTTACCCCCATATCCCTACATATTTACCTACTAATCCCTCTAGCCTACACATCTCATGACACTCAGGGCAATTTTCGCATGGCCAATCAACCTAACCCGCACATCTTTGGACTGTGGGAGGAAACTGGAGCACCCAGAGGAAACCCACGCAGACACAAGCAGAATGTGCAAACACCACACAGACAGTGGCCCAGGTCCCTGGAGCTGTGAAGCAGCAGTGCTACCATGCCGTCCAATCTGAATCTGGGCGCAAAATTCAGATCTGACTTGTAAACCTATTCTCAGGAACCCCCATAGACACTGAGCCTGAAAGAAAATTTGTGAGTTTGAATCATGCTGTGGGAGGGGCTTATCGCACCTGGAATGATGCTGCTCCAATTGGAATCTTCAACTGCACATGCGCAGTAAAAAACATTGAAAAACGCTTCCCTGTCAGATCGCTCCCAGGCCGCAAAAAGTGGATAAAGCAGCCCTGGGAGTGATAGTCCCCACAGACCTCGCCCCACTCCCACAACATAACTGTCCCCCTCCATCCACCCCCACCCCGCTATCCAGACTGATCAGGACCCCCTGCCCTCTTTGCCCCCACCAATCATCCGCAGAATGGCAGCGGAACCCCCTTTCCCCCAGCGATCGCCCGTATAGTGGCAGCAGAGCGCCCCCCCCCCCCTCCCTTATTCCTGCAACCACCCCCCCCAGAGAACAATCTGGCCTCTCTCCTCTCCCCCCCACCCCCCACCATAGAACAATCTGGCCTCCTTCCTCCCTCCCCCGCCCCCCACCACCAGAGATACATCTGGCCCTCCTCCTCTCACCCCCACCAGAGAACACTCTGCCGAGCATGTCTGACTTGGTGCTGAATCTGGGTGGGTGAATGCAATGGTAAAGGGGGAAATGCTCGTAAGTTTGGCCGTCCAGCTCATTAAGTCAATTTAAATGCATGCAAATGGTTTGTGTGGCCTGGTTTCTTGTTCGATTTAGGGGGATTGAGTATTGAGACAGGTGTGGGAGTAAAACTCCACAGTAGAGATCTAATTGCATTTGGTATTGGACTTTTCTGGCTGTTTCCACAGGCCTGCTACAAGAACAGGACTTCATACTCCCTTTATAAGGAAAGTTATAGATTGGAAGTGGATTAAAGCGCTATAAAAATATCAAGCAATGGTGACAAATGTTGATGAGGTCAGTAGAAAATTACACCATTATAGAAGAAAACACCATTGCTTTGTCTAAGGAGGATGAAAACATAAAGGAGGAAATAGTGGAAGTTGCACAATGCAAGTCAGATTGCAAGGTTAGCAAAAGACGTTGGCTATTTTATTGACCAGCTGACCCCTCTCACCTGCTCTAAAATCATCCTGGCTGCATGTTGGAATGTTAATAGCCTGTGAATGCTCTGATACAGTAAAAAGTCTGACAACACCAGGTTTTAATCCAACCGATTTATTTGATAATAGACTCACAAGCTTTCGGGGTTAGTCCCTTCATCAGGTGAATGGAGAGTTCTGGCCTCAGACAGAGCATATAAAGCACAGACTGTTTAGAGATTACTGATTAGAATGCGAATCCTTGGAGAATGCTTACCCGAAGGTCAGAGGCTGAATGCCCATGACCACTGAAGTGTTCGCCAACAGGAAGGGAACAGTCTTGCCTGGTGATTGTCGAGCGATGTTCATTCATCCGTTGTCGTAGCGTCTGCATGGTCTCCCCAATGTACCATGCTTCGGGACCTTCGGGTAAGCATTCTCCAAGGCGGCCTTCACGACACACGACAGCGCAGAGTCGCTGAACAGAGACTGATAGCCAAGTTCCGCACACATGAGGACTGTCTCAACAGGGATCTTGGGTTCATGTCGCACTATCTGTAACCCCCGTGACTTGCCTGGGTTTGCAAAACCTCACTTACTGTACTGTCTGGAGACAATACACATCTCTTTAACCTGTGATCAGTGCTCCTTCCACTCACATTGTCAACCACTTCAGGTCTTGAACAGCAGGTTAGGTGTAAGGATTCGCATTCTAATCAGTAATCTCTAAACAGTCTGTGCTTTATATGCTCTGTCTGAGGCCAGAACTCTCCATTCACCTGACGAAGGGACTAACCCCGAAAGCTTGTGCGTTTACCATCAAATAAATCGCTTGGATTAAAACCTGGTGTTGTCAGACTTTTTACTGTGTTTACGCCAGTCCAACGCCGGCATACCCACATCAATGCTCTGATAGTCAGCTTAACAATAATTTTGTGACAGTGTCATTTTTCTCTGTAGTGATGATTCAACTTCAAATGCTGGTTAGAACATTGAAAGCATCACATAGAAAAAGACAGAAAATTAGAAGCAGAAATAAGCCATTCGGCTCATTAAGCCTGCTCCACCATTCAGTTTGATCACAGCTGATTATCAAATTCAATACCCTGATCCAGCCTTTCCCTCAAGCCCTGACCCCTTTAGTCCCAGGAGTTATATCTAATTCCTTCTTGAAATCACACAATGTTTCTGTAGTGGTGAATTCCACAGATCCGTCACTTTCTGGGTGAAGAAATTTCTCCTCACTTCAGTCCTTATCCTTAAGCTATGGTCCCTAGTTCTGGACTCCTCCACAATCAGGAAAATTCTTTCTGAATATGTCCTGTTTAATTCCATTAGAATTTTATAATTTTCTGTGAGATCCCTCTCACTCTTCTAAACATTAATGAATATAATCGTAACTGACTTTGTCTCTCCTCATATGACAGTTCTGCCATTCTAGGAGTTCCCATCCCTTTTCCATCTTAGTTTAAACACACCAACCACTCGAGCCATCAGTCTCTGTTCAGTGACTCTGCGCTGTCGTGTGTCATGAAGGCTGCCTTGGAGAACGTTTACCCGAAGATCAGAGGCTGAATGCCTGTAACCGCTGAAGTGTTCACCAACTCGACACACGACAGCGCAGAGTCACTGAGCAGAGACTGATAGCCAAGTTCCGCACACATGAGGACGGCCTCAACCAGGATCTTGGATTCATGTCACAGTATCTGTAACCCCCTTGACTTGCCTAGGTTTGCCACATCTCACTTACTGTTATTGTCACATCTCTTTAACCTATGCTTAATGCTATCTCCACTCACATTGTCTGCACCTTTAAGACTTGATTAGCTGCAAAGACTTGCATTCTAAACAGTATCCTATAAACTGTGTGTGCCTTTATATGCTCTGTTTGTGATCAGACCATGCACTCAGCCGATGAAGGGGAAAATCTCAAAAGCTAGTGGTGTTTACTACCAAATAAACCTGTTGGACTTTAACCTGGTGTTGTGAGACTTCTTATTCTGTCAAGAAGCCAATTTTGTGTCCATTTAGATACCTCACCCTGAGGTATGAGATTTAATCTTATGCAACAACCTACCATGCAGTACCTTGTCAAAGGCCTTTCTAAGGTCCATGTAGACAACATCAACTGCACGGCCCTCACCTACCTTCTTGGTTATCCCCTCAAAAAACTCTATCAAATTTGTGAGATATGATTTTCCACCCACAAAGTCATGCTGACTGTCCCTCATCAGTCCATGTGTCTCTAAATGCCTGTAGATCCTGTCTCTCAAAATACCTTCCAACAATTTACCCACCACAGATGTGAGGCTCACTGGCCTGTAGTTCCCAGGCTTTTCCCTGCAGCCCTTTTTAAACAAAGGCACAACACTTGCCACCCTTCAATCTTCAGGCACCTTACCCATGACTATCGATAATTCAAATATCTCGGCTAGTGGACCCGCAATTTCCTCCCTAACATCCTACAATGTCCTGGGATACACTTCATCAGGTCCCGGAGATTTATCTACCTCGTTGCTTTAAGACTACCCAGCACCCCCTTTTCTGTGATATGTGCACTCCTCAAGACGTCACTATTTATTTCCCCAAATTCCCTAACATCCATGCTCTTCCCAACAGTAAATACTGATGAGAAATGTTCATTTAGGATCTCACCCATCTCTTGTGGATCTGCACATAGCTGATCTTGTTGATCCTTAGGAGGCCCTGCTCTCTCCCTTGTTATTCTTTTGCCCTTTATATATTTAAGAGTTGCACAGCATAGCGATGCTTGAAAGGCCCTGATCTGCCCACCTAATCCCACTTACCAGAACATGACACATTGCCTTGAATGATAGCCTTGAATATTATGGTGTGCCAATTACTCATCCAGGTACTTTCTGAAGGAAGTGAGGCATCCCACCTCCACCACTCTCTCAGGCACTGCATTTCAGACCGTCACCACCCTCTGGGTAAAAATGTTTTTCCTCAAATCCCCCCAAAGCTTCCCACCCCTTATTTTTAACTTATGCCCTCTCATAACTGACTCTCCAACTAAGAGGAACATCATTGACCCTAACACCAGGGAGGCAACATACCATCCTGGAGTCTCTTCTGTGGCCACTGAAACGTTGACTAATCCCCTTCACAATTGAAACTATTGCATTTTTACACCTTTCGTTCCTTCCCTGTGCAGCAGAACCAATAGTGGTGCAACGAATTTGGCTGCTCTTGTTATTCCCTGAGCGGCCTCCAAAATGGCATATCTCTTTTACAGGGTAATGGCCACAGGAGATTCCTGCACTGCCCGCTTAGTCTTCTGTCTGATTGTTGCCCATTCCCTGCCTGCCTGTGGAGTCTGAGCCTGTGCTGTGACCACTTACCCCTCTGTACACACTATCCATGATACTCTCTGCCTCAAGGCTGCTCCACAGTGTCCCCAGACACCACTCCAGCCGGGCTTCCAGGAACTGAAGCTGGAGACATTTCCTGCATACATGCTGGTCACGGGAACTCACTGTTATTTATTTATTTTTTATTCAGAGGTTATCAAAAGACAATATCTCTGTACATATACATGCTGGAAGCTTTTCCTCAATGCCGGAACTTGTCAATTCAAGATGAAATGATAACAAGTATAATAGGTATTTTGAAAGGCAACATTCTATTTTCACTTTCTGCAGCAATTTGTCAAATGTGTTGCGCCTTACTGCAGGTAAAGGATGACTGCATCTGTCAAAACACCACAGAATATATAAGTGCAATCCATGTGATTAACAAACAGTATAACAAAGTGGCCAGGACGAGGAGGATGGTCCCAAGTCTACCTGAGCAGGAACAGGAATTGAACACTATGGTCTTGATGTTGTTCCAAATCACACAGAAACCATCTAACCAACTGAGCTAAATACCCCTCCAAATTAGACATTACTTGCACTTAATCTGATATACTTAAAAGTATTATTTTATTGGCCTTAATTTATGAACTATGAAAAGATATATTCTGGTACTCGATTCACGAGAATGGTTCTTCACAATATCAGTGCAAAACAGAACGAGGGCCATTATAAAAGCTTAATACTGTGAATGCTGGAGGTTTGAAACAAAACTAGGAAATGCTAGAAAGACTCTGTTGAGATAGAATTAGAGTTAATATTTCGGGTCCATTGTGACCCTTCTTCAGAGATGGGCCATTTATTTATTTGTTAGTCACAAGTAAGGCTTACATTAACACTGCAATGAAGTTACTGTGAAAATCCCCTCGTGGCCACATTCTGATGCCTGTTTGGGTCAATGCATCTAATGAGCATGTCTTTCAGTCTGTGGGAGGAAGCCGGAGCACCCGGACAAAATCTACACAGACATGGGGAGAACATGCATGGGGGTAGGGTGTTAGCGTGGATAGAGGATTGGTTGTCAAATAGGAGGCAGAGAGTGGGGGTCAATGGGTGCTATTCGGATTGGCGGTTGGTGGCTAGTGGGGTGCCCCAGGGGTTGGTGCTGGGGCCTCAGCTATTTACCATTTATATAGATGATCTGGAGGAGGGAACTGAGTGTAGGGTGTCGAAATTTGCTGATGACACCAAGATTGGGGGAAAGGCAAATTGTGCGGAGGGTGTGGAGAGTCTGCAGAAGGATCTAGATAGGCTGGGCGAATGGGCCAGGAAATGGCAAATGGAATTTAATGTTGGCAAGTGTGAGGTGGTCCACTTTGGTAGGAAGAATGGTAGGAAGGACTATTACTTACATGGCGAAAAACTGCAGCAGGCGACGGTGCAGAGGGGCCTCGGGGTCCTTGTGCATGAGTCGCAAAAACCCAGCTTGCAGGTGCAGCAGGTGGTCAGGAAAGCGAATGGGATGCTGGCCTTCATCGCGAGGGGGATTGAATATAAAAGTAGGGAGGTCTTGCTGCAGCTGTATAGGGCATTGGTGAGGCTGCAGCTGGAGTACTGTGTGCAGTTTTGGGCGCCGTACTTGTGCAAGGATATTTTGGCCTTGGAGGGAGTGCAGAGGAGGTTTACTAGGCTGATACCGGAGTTGAGGGGGTTGAGCTATGAGGAGAGGCTGAATAAACTAGGCTTGCACTCGTTAGAGTTTAGAAGAATGAGGGGAGATCTCATTGAGACGTATAAGATGATGAATGGGATGGATAGGATAGAGGTGGAGAGACTCTTCCCGCTCAAAAAAGACAGTAGGACTAGGGGGCACAGCCTCAAGATAAAGGGGGGGCGGTTTAGAACGGAGTTGAGGAGGAACTTCTTCACTCAAAGGGTGGTGAATCTCTGGAATTCTCTGCCCGTTGAAGTGGTGGAGGCTGCCTCGCTAAATATTTTTAAGAAGCGGGTTGATGGGTTCTTGATAAGAGAGGGGATTAAGGGTTATGGGGAGAGGGCGGGAAAGTGGAACTGAGCCACGACAGATCAGCCATGATCTTATTGAATGGCGGGGCAGGCTCGAAGGGCTAGATGGCCTACTCCTGCTCCTATTTCTTATGTTCTTATGTTATGTTCTTATGCAGACTCCACACAGACAGTGGAACCCAGGTCCCTGACACTATGAGGCAGCAGTGCTAACCACTGTGCCAATGTGCCGCCCATAATGTCTGCAGAGTGGCAATTACAGTCACATTGCCAGCCTGCCCCTAGTTATCTACTCTGAAATGCATCCACATCGTTCTATCCCAACCTTCCGACTCAGGCTGGGTGAGAAAGGTGCAGTGCAGTGGGTTCCCAAGGCCATGTGCCGAGGGCAGCAGAGTCAAAAGTAAGGGAAGCACACTGCCTTTTTAATGGCACTGGCTGGAGTTTAGGGTGGGTCAGAGGGATCGGTTGGGTGGGAGGTGGGGTGTGGGTGAAAGTTGGGTGGGTTGCATGGACAGTGGCCAATTGCTGTGCAACTCTTGTGTGGGTCATCTGGTGGGGGTCCTATAACACATATTTGAGATAAATATGTCCCCCGACTCTGGAATCAGTCCTTCACTGCACTCCCTCCATGGCAAGAACATCCTTCCTCAGTTAAGGAGGCCAAAACTGCATACCATGTTCCAGGGTGTGGCCTCAGCAAAGCCTTTTATAATTGCAGCAAGACATCTCTGTCCCTGTACTCAAATCCTCCCACTATGAAGGCCAACATACCATTTGCCTTCTTAACTCCCTGCTGCACCTGCATGCTTATCTTCAGCGACTAACGAATGAAGACACACAGGTCTCATTGTACATTCCTTTCTCTCAATTTATAGCCATTCAGATAATAATCTGCCTTCTTTTTTTTAACAACGTAGATAATCTCACGTTTATCCACACTAAACTGCAACTGCCAAGCATTTGCCCACTCATTCAGCTTGTCCAAATCACACTGAAATATCTCTGTATCCTCCACACAGCTCGCCCTCCCACCCAACTTTGTGTCAGCTGCAAATTTGAAGATATTGAATTTAGTTCCCTCACCTAAATCATTAATATATATTGTGAATAACCGGCGTCCCAGCACTGATCCCACGGTATCCATCTTGTCACTGCCTGCTACTCAGAAAAAAGCCCGTTTATTCCTATTCTTAGTTTCCTGTCTGCCAACCAATTTCCTAGCCATCTTAATACATAACCCCAGTCCCATGTGCTTTAATTTTACACACCAATCTCTTATGTAGAACTTTGTCAAAAGCCTTCTGAAAGTCCAAATAAACCATACTCACTAGCTCTTCCTCATGAACTCTCCTAGTTACATCCTCGAAGAATTCCAGAAGGTTTGTTAAGAATGATTTCCCTTTCATAAATCCATGCTGTTTCTGTCCAACCTTGCCTTTATCTTCCAAGTGTTTTGCTATAAAATCTTTGATAATGGCATTTTCCCCACTACCCATGCCTGGCTGACTGCTCTATAATCCCTTGTTTTCTCTCTACCTCCCTTTTTAAATAGTGGGGTTATCTGATTTAATCTACAATCTGTGAGAACTATTTCGGAATTTATAGAATCTTGGAAGATGACCACCAAATAAATTCACTACCACAGAAAGTAGTTGAGGACAAAACGTTGTCCGATTTCAAGAAGAAATTAGATATAGGTCTTGGGGATAAAGGGATCAAGGGATATGGGGGGAAGTGGGATCAGGATATTGAATTTGATGATCAGCTATGATCATAATGAATGGTGGAGCAGACTCAAAGGGCCAAATGACCTACTCGTGCTTCTAGTTTCTATGTTTCTATTGCATCCACTATTTCTAGGGCCACTTTCTTAAATACTCTGGGATGTAGATTATCAGGTCCTGGGGATTTATTGGCCTTCAATCCCATCTACTTTCCCAACACCATTTCTCTACTAATATTGATTTCCTTCAGTTCCCCCCTTTCACTAAATCTTGGGTTCCCCAACATTCCTGGTACATTGTTTGTGTCCTCATTTGTGAAGAAGAATCTAAGCGTGCATCTAATTGGTTAGCCATTTCTTAATTCCCCATTATAAATTCCCTTGTCTCTGAGCGTGATAGACCTACGTTTGTCTTCATCAATCTTTTCCTCTCCACGTATCTATAAGAAACAATTACGGTCAGTTTTTATGTTCCCCACAAGCGTACTCTATTTTCCCTTTCTTAATCAATCCCTTGGTCTTCCTTTGCTGCCCGTAACTCACCTCTTCATTTACCAGACAAGGAAAACATGGGTTTTGTGACAGGTTTCTCAAGTTGGAGGGACTTTACGCTCACAGAGTACTGGACAAATAAGTGCAGTGTAATGGGTTAATGAAATAGATATACAAATGAGCGATGTAGATGATGCCGTATCAGGGACATCAGCACTCATGTGCTGGACTTTGTCCTGAGAGGATGGAGAGACGTTGTACTCAGGAGAAACATTCATATCTGTAATCTGTCTTATACATCACGTCAATAGCTTAATGTAGAGCAAGTACATGGATAAGACCACAATTTGTTTCTGCACGATAGGTCACACATACCAGAAACCAGGAACCATGCCAAGAGTGCACTGAATATGGTGGCAGTACAAAATGGAAAATACATTTTCTCCTGTGTAAAATTAAAGAAAAAATATTTTAACTGAATTGTTGTAAACTATTGGAAGTTTAGTAGAATAGCAGAAACAAGTAGTCTTACCATCTTGTCAAAGGGGTGGAAGTGCAGTGGGAATTACATTAGTATCCAGGGGAAGCACACTGGATGACATTGTCTGGCCATTCTCACCAATGGGATGGACCTGTCCCACTGATGGTATACAATGGGAAACCCATTGACAATGGCGGGATCAGACAATCCCGCCACCAGTCAATAGCACAATACCTCTGTTGCCATGGTGGAGGGGGTGGGGAGGGGGGGTAGCAGATCCCATCCGTTGAGACTGTGACTGTGGAAGAGAGGGCCTCATCAGGTAGGACATTAAAGACCAAAGGGAAAACAAAACTCAAAACCTTGGGAAACCGCAGCTTTAAGATGGTCACAGATCTGGGAAACCTTTGTCCCTCCTCGAATATAATTGAAGAAATTCTTTCTTGGAGCAATCATCCATCGGATTCAGGTCCTATCCCAATATATGGTTGTACCAGCTACCAAATTTATTGGTGTGGCATCCCATAATGAGATTTTCTAATTTCCATTCTTTCAATTTGCACATGGTGAAAAATAACGTTTTTTTTAATACAGTTTTATATGCCACACATCCAGGGAGTAGGAAGTCTTGGATGTTTATCTTAATGCCTTTGAATACAATTTCAATGAACATGTCTGGCCCATCAATCATAGAGGGAATGTAAAAGCAAAATACTGCGGATGCTGGAATTTGAAACAAAAAAATAAAGAATGCTGGAAAATCTCAGCAGGTCTGACAGCATCTGTGGACAGAGAATAGAGCCAACGTTTTGAGTCTGGATGACCCTTTGTTAGACTGAATGTGTTTGATGTAATTTAAAAATTTTCCCAGTACAGCAAAGTAAACTGATTTATTTTGTTCCCTTGAGTACTTAACATTTCAATGACCTGTATCCCAGGAATGTAAGAAACTTAATTCATTCTTATCAGGCTGTGCAGGTATACCTTGACCCAAGACATTCACTTAGGCATGATACACATACTGCTCTTCCTGATCTCTGGGGCTCCACTTCTTCCTGGTCCACTGCCAATGAAGATTGGAAAATCACAGGCAGTATTCCTGCAATTTCCCACGTACATTGATGGGAGGTGAGTTGCCACAATGTAATCATGGATGGCAGTTAAAATAAAACCCGATTATTTTAAATTTCAAGTTATTACATTTATCTTCTGCTATTATATTGCACATTTGTGAATGTGCAGTTAAAATAGTTCAAGAGACACAGAACTTCCCAGAATTGCAAAAAAAATGGTTGTTTGTTCATTTTAACCCTGCCAATATTTAGCTTTTCACAGAAACATCAGTGTAGTGTTAATGTAAACCTACTTGTGGCACTACTAAATAAACCTTAATTTTACTGGAAGCTGATAGCATCTATGGGGAGAGAATAGAGCCAACGTTTTGAGTCTAGATGACCGTCTGACAGATGCTATCAGACCTGCTGAGATTTTCCAGGATTTTCTATTTTTGCTTTAACTTTAACAGCTTGGTTGTTATAGGTAAATAATTACCTCCCCCATCCAAGCATCCAAACACTATACCAAATGCAGTGGGAGACTGTTTAATCAGGCAGCCATTGGTAACCTCATTCTGCCTGAAACATTGCTCCTGCCCACCAAGTACATAGTTCTTATGCCAGGTTCCAGAGTGACGCTCCCTCGAGTTTTTTAAACAAGGATGGGGCGGTTAAGTCTCACACCCCTTTGCCCAGTTACATTAACCCCTCTCATTTTTGGAATAGCCTTCCCTGTGCTACAAAGAGGAGAAGAGGAATAATGGCAAACAACAGGATATCTTCCAAGTTCCCTGACCAACATTCACCTATTAGTCAGCACCACTAAAATAAGTTATTAGTGCAATATTATTCGGGAGATTTTGTTGCGTTCCAAATCAGCCATTACATTTCCTACAGCAAAAAAATTAACTCTGAAAAAATACTTGAATTGCAGTAAAGTGTTTCGGGATGTCTTGAAATGATGAACAGTGCAATTCAAATGCGATCTTTCTTTCTCGATAATTCTGTCTGGGATTTTCTGGCCATGTCTAGGGCCGAGATCTTCCAGTGCTGCTGAATGGACTTTTGGCTGGTTCTCCAGATTTTCTGCTTCCACCTGCAATGGGCCCAGAGACCAGAAAGACCCAGCCCCCATCTGTGCCTCAGCAGTATAACCCCTAAGTTTTAAGACAAAGCTTATTTATTAATGTCACAAATAGTCTTACACTAGCACTGCAATGAAGTTACTGTGAGAGTTACTCCGGCGCCTGTTCGGGTGCACTGAGGGAGAATTTAGCATGGCCAATGCACCTAACCAGCACATCTTTTGGAGTGTGGGAGGAAACCAGAGCACCCAGAGGAAACCCACGCAGACACAGGGAAAACCCGCAGACTCAACTCAGACAGTGACCCAAGCCGGGAATTGAATCTGAGTCCCTGACATGGTGGGGTAGCAGTGCTAGCCACTGTGCCACCATGCTGATCCCTTGCAGCCAGTTAACAAACCCTGCTAACAAAAGCTTCCAGCTTGGTCTTTTAGTAATAGAATGGCGTTGCTGTGCTGCTTGAAAAGAGGTGAACCCCTTGGGTTATAAGAACATAAGAACATAAGAAATAGGAGCAGGAGTAGGCCATCTAGCCCTTCGAGCCTGCCCCACCATTCAATAAGATCATGGCTGATCTGTCGTGGCTCAGTTCCACATTCCCGCCCTCTCCCCATAACCCTTAATCCCCTCTCTTATCAAAAACCCATCAACCCGCGTCTTAAAAATATTTAGCGAGGCAGCCTCCACCACTTCAACGGGCAGAGAATTCCAGAGATTCACCACCCTTTGAGTGAAGAAGTTCTTCCTCAACTCCGCTCTAAACCGCGCCCCCTTTATCTTGAGGCTGTGCCCCCTAGTCCTACTGTCCTTCCTTATGTTGGGTGGAAGGCGGGGAACAGAAAGAGTAACCCAAACAGAAAGTTAGGAGGAGTTCTCTGGCACAACCTCTCTGTTTGGTAGTGTGTGAGTGTACAGGGTGTTGGCAGTAACAGAGATGGATTTACAATGAACCATACTGTGCTTAGGCACAGGGCTATTACCAATAGGGAAGCCCGCGCCAGCCAGTGCACTGGGCATCTGATCAGAACCTGATTGCTTTGCTTTTGCTGAAGGGCTCATTGTTGAGCCTATCAGCAGGCAAGACAGAGTGAAATCAGACTCTAATTGGTGATTCTGAAAGAGTGCGAAAGCATTGGTCCAGATTGTACAACTGAAGAGAGGCAACTGGACAAGGAAAGAGAGACAGAAACTGCTGAGGTTTCATCATTTTTGCAAATGGCAATCAGCTTTCTGACCCAATCCAGGGCAGGTCAGCAACAGCGAGATGTGAGATGCCAAAAGCCACGACGAGGTGAGGTCAGCTGCCAAACAAGGAGAGCAGATGATTCAACCCAGGACTGAGGATAGGAGCAACAAGTGAGGCGTTACACCCCGAATCTAGCTTTAGCCATGAGGAGATGGCGAGTGAGGCAGGAGGCTGCCTTGAAGACCCCATGAGAGTGAGGTGAGATTGTGAGAATGGGAGGGTATGAGGGGTTGTGGGGAGGCTGTGTGGGGTTGGGGATGGGGGGGGAGACTGTGATGATATGGGGGAGGGGATGTGTGAGGGGGCCAGACAGGATTGCAAACTTGCAGGCTGGGTCAGAGAGTGTGATGGCTGCATCTCATTATTGAGGGAAGGAGAGTTTGTGATGGGGCAATTATTCACAGAGGTGTGTTTTTACAAGTTAAAAAGCAATGATCAATTTTGTGTATTACTGTGTCTTCTGCCTTTGTGTTCTATAGCGTGAGGGTGAGTGGGGTCGAGAAGGGCATGAGGTTGGCGTAAAGGGGTGGCGAGGAGGATGAAATGAAGGTGAACGTGGAGCTCCACGCAATGGAAATGTGCCTCCGGGCAGTGGGCAGAAAATATTGTGCGAAAGCGGAAATGATACATAGGACAGAAAGAAGTCTGGGGGAAAAGAAAACGAGAGAAAGAAAAGAGAAAATCCAAATTAACTCACCCTTTCTCTTTAAGAAATTGAATCACTGCCAAGTTAGAGGGAACATAGATGCTGTGATAAAATTAGATTTTAAAATGTGTAATTGTAAGATAAGTAATCGCATGGTGCCAGCACACAGAAAATGGCATGTAAATGGAAAATAACCAGTGGCAATTACGTTTAATTGAATCCTCTGAAGTTGATCTGAATCCACTACAGAATTTCCTTTTCCAATTTTCATGCCACTTGCATTCAGACCTTGGGGATTTCCTCAATACGTGCCATAGAACATGCTGGGCCCACTTGGACTGACGCCAGACACCTTTCAGTGACCACTAGCAAGAGAACAGAACAAATCGCCTGTCAGATTAAATAAGTGGTGGACTGTGAATGTTTTAAAGGCTTTTGGTGGTATTTTAAATAAACAGGCAGCAACCCGCAAGTTCAGGTTTATTGCCAATGGACCCCTGTAAAGAAATGATTGAATGAAAATAATTGATCTCGTGTCGTTTTTTTCCTCTCTCTCCTGAGATCAAGCGGGAAGTGAAGGAAAAGAGAAAGAAAAATCCAGTGGTCTGCCACCACATTCTTACCCCAAGCTCCGTTTCTGTCACACTCCTCCTGTTGGAAATGAGTGGCACGGTGGCACGGTGGTCAGCACTGCCTCACAGTGCCCAGCACTGCCTCACAGTGCCAGGGACCCGGATTCAATTCCAGCCTCGGGTCACTGTCTGTGTAGAGTCTGCACATTCTCCCCGTGTGTGTGTGGGTTTCCTCCGGGTGCTCCAGTTTCCTCCCACAGTCCAAAAGACGTGCTGGTTGGGCCCATTGGCCATGCTAAATTCTCCCTCAGTGTACCTGAACAGGCGCCGGAGTGTGGCGGCTAGGGGATTTTCATAGCAACTTCATTGCAGTATTAACATAAGCCTACCTGTGACACAGATAAGTAAAATTTAAACTTTTGATTTCAGCGCATCTTATGATTTATAATGTTGAAGTTTGACCACAGTCATTTAGATATCCTTTACAGTATCAATACAGAACGAGCCTGTTGATTAATCAGTGATTTGACTGCAGTTTGCTGCAGAAACATTTCAACCTTGCTGGCGCAACCTTTAATCTTGCACACGATGATATTGAAGCAAGGACCTATTTTACATTAATGATCCAACTCAAATACTCAGGAGTATATTCACAATATCATGAACCTGTAAAGGTAGAAAAGCACAGTTGTGTATATTTTTAAAACAACCAAACATTTGAAATTGTGATATTTGCTATTGCCTGCTAGAACAAAAGGCAGGATAATGCTTTCAGCAACCTTGAGCTGTGTTGCTTTCTCTTTTATTCATTTGTGTGATGTTGGTTTCAGAGCCTAGACAAGCATTTATTGCCCATCACTAATTACCCCTGAGAAGGTGGTGGTGTGCTACCTTCTTGAACTGACATAGTTCTTGTGTTCTGGGAACACACACAGTGCTGTTAAAAAGGGAGTTCCTGTATTTTGACCCAGCGACAGTAAAGATACATTTGTGAAGCGCTGTCCCAGCCTAAATTATTTAGAGATCTAAGACATGTGAGCTATTGAGTATGACTTCCTTGTCTCATATGAGCCACATAGGGAAGTGATGGCCTAAATGGTATTATCGCTAGACTATTAATCCAGAAATTTAGCTAATATTCGGGGAACTCAGATTCGAATCCAGCCATGGCAGTTGACGGAATTTGAACTCAATAAAAAATATCTGGAATTAAGAATCCACTTATGACCATGAAACCATTGTCGATTGTCGGAAAAACCAATCTGGTTCGCTAATGTCCTTTAGGGAAGGGAATCTACCGCCCTTACCTTGTCTGGCCGACTTGTGACTACAGAGCCACAGCAACGTTGTTGACTCTCGACTGCCCTCTGAAATGGCCTAACAAACCACTAAGTTGAATCAACTACTACAAAGACAAGAGCAACTAGGGATGTGGAACTGAGCCACGACAGATCAGCCATGATCTTATTGAATGGCGGGGCAGGCTCGAGGGGCTAGATGGCCTACTCCTGCTCCTATTTCTTATGTTTTTAAGCAATGAATGCTGGCCAGCCAGCAATGCACATACCCCTTGAATAAAATTTTAAAATCTTATAACCTATAATGTTGAAATTTGACCGCACTCATTTTGATACTGTTATGGCTCAGGAAGCCTGACTGCAAAGGAACATAGTTTATGACAAAATGCTAAGTAAAACCACTACCTTGGTGTACACATACTCATCCCTGACTGGGATTGCAAATCAGCAGGCCCAGTCTAGGGCCTGTCTTATAAAAGACTTAGGCAATGAGTTTCAGCTGGACTGGCCACTGCCTGTTACCAGTGGAACTCATACTCGAAGAGTCTCATAGGGAGATCAATCAGTGATGCCCATGAATCTCGTGGAGGTTGTCACAGGCACCCCTTACAATTCTCATTTGCTTCAAAGAAGAAGTCGACAATGACCTCAGTTCCTGAGTGAGTGCAGTCACAATTAAGTGTCATCTACATACTGCAGTTCAATGACTGAAGTTGGAGTGATTTTTCTTTTCGATTGAAGACAGCACACGTCTATTATCCGTTCCTGGATTGATGAGTTCTGAGATGGTTGATATGATGTGGGTATGCCGGCGTTGGACTGGCGTAAACACAGTAAAAAGTCTGACAACACCAGGTTTTAGTCCAACTGATTTATTTGATAATCGACTCACAAGCTTTCGGGGTTAGTCCCTTCGTCAAGTGAATGGAGAGTTCTGGCCTCAGACAGAGCATATAAAGCACAGACAGTTTAGAGATTACTGATTAGAATGCGAATCCTTACACCTAACCTGCTGTTCAAGACCTGAAGTGGCTGACAATGTGAGTGGAAGGAGCACTGATCACAGGTTAAAGAGATGTGTATTGTCTCCAGACAGTACAGTAAGTGAGGTTTTGCAAACCCAGGCAAGTCACGAGACTGATAGCCAAGTTCCGCACACATGAGGACGGTCTCAACAGGGATCTTGGGTTCATGTCGCACTATCTGTAACCCCCGTGACTTGCCTGGGTTTGCAAAACCTCACTTACGTTACTGTCTGGAGACAATACACATCTCTTTAACCTGTGATCAGTGCTCCTTCCACTCACATTGTCAGCCACTTCAGGTCTTGAACAGCAGGTTAGGTGTAAGGATTCGCATTCTAATCAGTAATCTCTAAACTGTCTGTGCTTTATATGCTCTGTCTGAGGCCAGAACTCTCCATTCACCTGACGAAGGGACTAACCCCGAAAGCTTGTGAGTCTATTATCAAATAAATCGGTTGGACTAAAACCTGGTGTTGTCAGACTTTTTACCATGGTTGATATGCCCAGTGTGTGATCTGAAGACTCTTTCACATGTGGGGCAAGTTGTGCTGGGAGGGGTGAGCAGTTGAATTGTTTGGAGATTGTTGCATTTTCTCCTAGGAACTATCAGCAGCGAGAGTTTGGGCTTCTGCCTTTCAAGAACCTTCTCTTAGATCCTTTTCTTCAACTATCCTTTCACTTCCCTCACTTTCCCTTTTCTGTTTGTTCATTAATCTTTATAGGGCATTGGTGAGGCCGCAGCTGGAGTACTGTGTGCAGTTTTGGGCGCCGCACCTGTGCAAGGATATTTTGGCCCTGGAGGGAGTGCAGAGGAGGTTTACTAGGCTGATACCGGAGTTGAGGGGGTTGAGCTATGAGGAGAGGCTGAATAAACTAGGCTTGTACTCGCTAGAGTTTAGAAGAATGAGGGGAGATCTCATTGAGACGTATAAGATGATGAATGGGATGGATAGGATAGAGGTGGAGAGACTCTTCCTGCTCAAAAAAGACAGTAGGACTAGGGGGCACAGCCTCAAGATAAAGGGGAGGCGGTTTAGAACGGAGTTGAGGAGGAACTTCTTCACTCAAAGGGTGGTGAATCTCTGGAATTCTCTGCCCGTTGAAGTGGTGGAGGCTGCCTCGCTAAATATTTTTAAGAAGCGGGTTGATGGGTTTTTGATAAGAGAGGGGATTAAGGGTTATGGGGAGAGGGCGGGAAAGTGGAACTGAGCCACAACAGATCAGCCATGATCTTATTGAATGGCGGGGCAGGCTCGAGGGGCTAGATGGCCTACTCCTGCTCCTATTTCTTATGTTCTTAACCTGTATTTTGTGAGGTTCTCAAAAATTTTTCCTCTGCGCATGAGGAATGCAGTAGAAATGCAATAATTCTTATTCATTGGTCTGTAATCAGTTGTAAATCTGTTCGGTCATGTTGACCCAAACAAGTGTGATTTTTCTGACCACAAACTGCACCCAAATGTCTCATAAGTTACATCATCCAGTACCTAGTTAATTGAAAATAAAAGTGCACTGAAAGGCAATTTCATTATTTCACATTCCTAGGTTGGATAAAATAAAAAAGTAACGTTTGTTTATTTGTCACAAGTAGGCTTACATTAACACTGCAATGAAGTTGATGTGAAAATCCCCTAGTTGCCACATTTCTGTGCCTTTTCGGGCTACACTGAGGGAGAATTTAGCATGGCCAATCACCTAACTAGCATGTCTTTTGGATTGTGGGAGGAGACTGGAGCACCCAGAGGAAACCCATGCAGATGTGGGGAGAATGTGCAGACTCCGCACAGGCAGTGACTCAAACCAGGAATCAATCCTGGGTCCCTGGTGCTGTGAGGCGGCAATGTTAACCATTGTGCCATTGTGTCACCCGCAGGGCAAAGCTCATTCTATTCCAGCAAGGGAGATTTCAAATATCGGTTCCAATGCCGTAGTTGCATTCCCTGTGCGCATCTGAACTGTTGGTTGGCAACCTGAAACATTTTCAAGTTTGGCCTTATTGCAATACAGTTGGCAAGCTGCCCAGCAATCAATGAATGCTGGGGGACAGCTTTTCAAACAGTTGGCGACCTCATGAGTGGAACCCATTGGAGGTCAGATGCAAAAGGATGGAAGATGTACCAGGAGAGGAAGAACAGAATGTGTTGACATATACCCAGTGGGCCTCCGTAAACCTGCTCCTTCTGGTTTTGTACAGAATTCCACAAAAGGTGCTCCAGATCATTTTTGGAGTGGCCTCCAAAGGTGCCTTTAAGGGTGTAATCCCAGGTGGTACAGATAGGCAGAGAGTGGGTGGTGCACGCCCCATCCATTTGAACCTGGTTTTAAGCCACAACAGATCTCTGATTTTTTTTCTATTTTTATTCAGTCCAAATCTAAATTCCAGTTGAATCCAATTCATGGTCCCCATTAGAGAGACAAAGAAAATCCAAGCTGACAAGATAAGGCATTGCCTCCCATCTCGGACTTGATTTGATGGCTTTGAAAAATTGCCTTGATTAAACTTCATTGGCTACCCTCCTCATTAACCCGGCCCTAGCCTGGGATGTCAACCTGCCTAATGATTGACTCTCCTCTGCCAGGGTAAGTATGATTTGGAAATGCAATCAGACTTTTGCCTGTTTTTGTTTGATGGGCTGGACACCAATATACAAGCCCACCTGAAATGAATGAATTTCATGTTGGGAGCCTGTAGCCAATTTTGACTCTCCTGCTTCGGTTAAGAGATTGATAGATCTCAGAAGTGAGAAGGCAGCACACAAATCACCATGGGTCACATAATTCTTCCTAAAAGGTTGCTGTAAACCATCAGACCTTAAGAACATAAGAACATAAGAAATAGGAGCAGGAGTAGGCCATCTAGCCCTTCGAGCCTGCCCCGCCATTCGATAAGATCATGGCTGATCTGTCGTGGCTCAGTTCCACTTTCCCGCTCTCTCCCCATAACCCTTAATCCCCTTTCTTATCAAAAACCCATCAACCCGCTTCTTAAAAATATTTAGCGAGGCAGCCTCCACCACTTCAACGGGCAGAGAATTCCAGATATTCACCACCCTTTGAGTGAAGAAGTTCCTCCTCAACTCCGTTCTAAACCGCCCCCCCTTTATCTTGAGGCTGTGCCCCCTAGTCCTACTGTCTTTTTTGAGCGGGAAGAGTCTCTCCACCTCTATCCTATCCATCCCATTCATCATCTTATACGTCTCAATGAGATCTCCCCTCATTCTTCTAAACTCTAACGAGTACAAGCCTAGTTTATTCAGCCTCTCCTCATAGCTCAACCCCCTCAACTCCGGTATCAGCCTAGTAAACCTCCTCTGCACTCCCTCCAAGGCCAAAATATCCTTGCGCAGGTGCGGCGCCCAAAACTGCACACAGTACTCCAGCTGCGGCCTCACCAATGCCCTATACAGCTGCAGCAAGACCTCCCTACTTTTATATTCAATCCTCCTCGCTATGAAGGCCAGCATCCCATTCGCCTTCCTGACCACCTGCTGCACCTGCAGGCTGGGTTTATGCGACTCATGCACAAGGACCCCGAGGTCCCTCTGCACCGTCGCCTGCTGCAGTTTTTCGCCACGTAAGTAATAGTCCTTCCTACCATTCTTCCTACCAAAGTGGACCACCTCACACTTGCCAACATTAAATTCCATTTGCCATTTCCTGGCCCATTCGCCCAGCCTATCTAGATCCTTCTGCAGACTCTCCACACCCTCCGCACAATTTGCCTTTCCCCCAATCTTGGTGTCATCAGCAAATTTCGACACCCTACACTCGGTTCCCTCCTCCAGATCATCTATATAAATGGTAAATAGCTGAGGCCCCAGCACCGACCCCTGGGGCACCCCACTAGTCACCAACCGCCAATCTGAATAGCACCCATTGACCCCCACTCTCTGCCTCCTATTTGACAACCAATCCTCTATCCACGCTAACACCCTACCCCCAACTCCATGTCCTCTGACCTTCTGCAGTAACCTGTTGTGAGGTACCTTATCAAACGCCTTCTGAAAATCCAGAAAGACCACATCCACCGGCTCTCCTCTATCCACCGCCCTAGACACATCCTCATAGAACTCCAGTAAATTTGTCAGACATGACTTCCCTTTAATGAAACCGTGTTGCGTCTGCCCTATCAAGCAATTCCCTTCAAGATGCCTCGCAATTTCCTCCTTAATGACGGATTCTAACATTTTACCTACCACAGACGTTAAACTAACCGGCCTATAATTCCCCGCCTTTTGCCTGGCACCCTTCTTAAACAACGGCGTAACATTAGCCATTTTCCAATCTTCCGGCACTTCCCCGGAATCCAGCGACCTTCCTGTTTCTCTGATCTCCCAACCCATCTCCTGCATCTTAACCAGGCTTCATGCACAGAAAATGACACATTGAAGTTGTTGTCCTATCCTGTTGAAAATAAGTGAAAAAATTGACATTCTGAGTAAAGGAAATTTCACAATTATCTCAATTTGAATTTGCTGCATTTGGGATTAAGCCAGAAAGTGTATGCTGCAGGCTTACTGGGATTATACATTCAATTGAGGAGTAAATTATAGAACATATTCCAAGTGCTGGTGATAGAATCCTGGCTTTCTCTGGAACCGGTTTCCGTCAATAAAATTCAGAAACTTTAGGAATCAAAGGCTCAATATCTTCTGCTGGATCAGGGATAGAGAGAGGTTGATCAGAATTTCATATTTTTCAATGTCGCACTGGTTCACTGCAGGTACAGTTAGGCCACTGAGGAGGGATACAATTCATTCTGATACATTGCAAGCAGCCATCGGGTTTACAAGCAGAGGAAACAGGCACTGTAAGCAGTCTTCTACCAATGTTATGTCTTGATGCAGAACTGTAATGGTCTCAAACTCCAGCACAGAGACTGGAGTGTAAACTCATCCCCTTTCCCATCAGCAGAAATGGGTGGAAGTCCCCCCCGCCATGAAACAAACCAGAACACAAAGTGATTAACTGAGGAATCAACTATTTCCTGGGCTGCTGTATAAATCGTCCCAATGGGTGAACGGAAAACAAATGATTACTCACTTCAAATGTTCACAACCACAACTGTCGGATGAACAAGGTGCCCTAAAATTTGATCTCATGCATGAAGTATACTTTTTTAAAAAATGTATTCATAAGATTGCTGGCTGGGCCAGCATTTATTGCCTATCCCTATCTGTCCTTGAACGGAATAGCTTGTTAGGCCATTTCAAGAGACATTTTAAGAGTTGTGGGCCTGGAGTCCCATGTGGGCTGGATCACCTAAGATTTCCTTCCCTAAAGGGCACAGTGAACCAGAGGGATTTTTACAATAATCGACAATGGTTTTAAAGCCATTAGATGATCATGACACATGGCAACATTCATTAGACTAGTAATTCCTGATTTTTCCAGTTTCAGATTTCACCATCTGCCATGGTAGGGCTCAAACCCGGGTCTCCAGAGCATTATCTTGGGTCTCTCGATTAATAGTCCAGTCACAATATTATGCCACCTATATATGACTGCCATTTATTTCTGAAGTTAAGCAAAAAGTCAAATGCACCCATTTTCCCTAAGGAGTTTTAGCTGGTAGAGCTTCAAGCTACAATATCTGCTTGCTGCGCATTTATATGAAACAAGGCAGACACAAAGGTTTGGATCTTTACTCAGGTCTAGGAAGAGATTATAACAGGGAAAGGATACTTGAACAGAACTCCTAGATCTCTTGTCTTAAAAATGAAACTTGAAATGGATGCATATATCAGAACAGCACAGTAGCACAGTGGTTAGCACTGCTGCCTCACACCTCCAGTGACCCAGGTTCAATTCGGGCCTTGGGTTACTGTCTGTGAGGAGTTTGCACTTTCTCCCTGTATCTGCATGGATTTCCTCTGGGTGCTCTGATTTTGTCGAACACTCCAAAGACGTGCAGATTAGGTGGATTTGCTGTGTTAAATTGTCCCTAGTATTAGAGGGACTAGCAGGGTAAATGTGTGGGGATATGGGAATAGATCCTGGGTGGGATGTGATCAGTACAGACTTGATGAGCCAAATGGCCTCCTTGTGTACTGTAGAGATTCTATGATTCAGCTTCTTTGAAAGATTTTAGTGATTGAGAACATACCGTTGGCCCGCCCAACTCCGTTAAACCAGAGGTAGCCAGGTTGGGATAGGTTAGCGTCTGTTTTGAAAATTGTACAATTTTTACCTTACCAACCATCCTCAGCCCATCTTTCCCTTGGGACGTAATATTCCCCCACCCCCAAATGACTCCTCCGTATGGTATACAGCCAAGCTCCAATTAAGTTGCTAAATATTGCTATGGGTACATGGTTACTCAATGGCTTAAAGAACTTCTTCAACAAACCTTTCCAATAATTATCAGCTCTCCATTACAAGATACAATGTCTGATTCCAATCACTGAGAATTTTGATGAATTTAGCCAGCTTGAGGCTTTTCTCAAAATTTCCAGAACATCTACTTTCTACGTTTCTCTCGGGATCAAAGGATGTGGTGGGGAAGGCAGAATCAGAATATTGAATTTTATGATCAAAGTGAATGGTGGAGCAGGCTTGAAGGGCCAGCTGGCCTACTGCTGCTTCTATTTTCTACGTTTCTATGTGATTTCACATTTTAAAATAAATCCCCAAACTCATTTGCATTTGTATAACTTTAAACCAGCAATTATTACAAACTTACACAGTCAATGGGCAAACTTAGTTAAGTTAAAGTGAATTCTGTCTTGTGTTACAATTACGTAGAATACATTTATAGGCCGGGATTCTCCCAAAAGAAACAAAGTGCCCATGGAGTGGGAAAAAGAGAGTATGTCCCTCCCATTTTTTTGGGTATACTTACTAGACCGAATCTCTGATGCTCTGAGCATTCAGAGTGCCCCAGCCTGATCCATTTTCATAAATAGGGAGGAATGGCCTATCTCCGCCCAAGAGGCCAGCAGCACAGTGCTGAGCAGGCCACTGTGCATGCACTGATCTGTCAGAGCATAGATCAATGCATGTACAGTGGCCTCCTATTGCCGGCTACCCGATCGCTGGCCTTCGATCGCTAGCTAGCCCTGCAACGTCCCGATCGTTGGCCTTTCAATCACCTCCCCCCCCCCACCATCTGATTGGTGGCCCATCAGCTCCGATGTACCCCACGTCCCCCAATCTAGTAAGCCCTGATACACCCCCTAGCCATCCCAACCCCCCCCTCCCCCCGGATAGCCCCAACACCCCCACCACTCTGATGACAGGCCTGATACCCCCTGGACAGCCCCGAACCCCCACCCTGATGGCCAACCCTGAAAGCCCTCAGTCCATCCCTCCCCCACCAATCCCGATTGCAGAATGGCAATGGGATTCCCCCCACTCTGATCACCCCCTACACCGCTCCCCCCCCCCGCCGAATAGGCCCCCCCCCCCGGCCCCAGTATGCCCTGTACCCCCCCCACCCCGGCTTCCTAACCTACCTGAGGGAGCCTCAATGACCTCTGTTCCCTTCAGCAGGGACAGGATACCACTTCTCCGTTACTGTGAAGCAACTGGAAGCACCGCTGGAGGTAACTACTCCTGGCAGGAGAGGGACTCTAGTGGGCCCGGAGAATACTAATTTCAATATGACAATCAGCTCAAATCAGCACAGAGCTCATTGTACTAAAAGAAAGTTGCTTGGGAAATTCGCGACCAATGTAACGCCAGTCATGGATCTCGCTTAAGGCCCCCTTATAATCCTATAACTGAACACATAATGCAAAGCAAACCTTGCATGCGGTGCTGAAAGAATGCTGCATTGCTGAAGGTGTTGACCTTTGAATAAACTTTGAACCTAAGGCTCAGAGGAT
This sequence comes from Carcharhinus amblyrhynchos, assembly GCF_965287045.1. Classification (NCBI taxonomy): domain Eukaryota; kingdom Metazoa; phylum Chordata; class Chondrichthyes; order Carcharhiniformes; family Carcharhinidae; genus Carcharhinus; species Carcharhinus amblyrhynchos. The sequence continues at coordinate 30,964,448 of NC_137332.1, read as the reverse complement.
GTAAAAGATGTTTAGCAACTATTCAAAGAAGACAGAAAGTTCTGCCCCGGTCTCTCACTCAATATCATAAAGAACGGATTAATATGTCAATCAACTAACTTTGTACATGCGATCTTGCAGTGTTTATGTTAGTTGCATGTTTGTCTGCATATAGTGCATGCCAAAGGAGTCCATTGTATCTGATATACAATGGAATAATCCAGAGATAGCTATGCAATGGAAATGGAAGTTTCTCACAGCTAAAAAAACTTTAATACGCCTACCAAAGATGTTGTTACAAGGGTTACAAATTGTATTGCATGGATATGAACACAATAAATAGAAGCAGGAATAGGCCAAAGCCGTGTCAAACCTGCCCTACTATTCAGTAAGATCATCATAGAATCCCTACAGTTCAGAAGGAGGCTATTCGGCCCATTGAAGAAGAGAAGAATTGTTTGATAGAGCAGACGCAGCACGGATTTGTTAAGGGGAAGTCGTGTTTGACAAATTTGGAATTCTATGAGGATGCGACTAGTGCGGTAAACAGAGGGGAACCGGCGGATGTGGTGTTTCTCGATTTTCAGAAGGCGTTTGATAAGGTGCCGCACAAAAGGTTGCTTCAGAATGTTAGGGGGCGTGGAGTTGGGGGTAAGGTGTTAGCGTGGATAGAGGATTGGCTATCTAATAGGAGGCAGAGAGTTGGTATCAATGGGTGCTATTCTGATTGGCAGTTGGTAACTAGTGGAGTGCCGCAGGGATCGGTGCTGGGGCCTCAGCTATTTACCATTTATATAGATGATCTGGAGGAGGGGGCTGAGTGTAGGGTGTTGAAATTTGCTGATGACACAAAGATGAGTGGAAAAGCAAATTGTGCGGAGGGTGTGGAAAGCCTGTAGAGGGATCTAGATAGGCTGAGCGAGTGGGCGAGGACCTGGCAGATGGAGTACAATGTAAGCAAGTGTGAGGTTATCCACTTTGGCAGGAATAATAGTAGGAGGGATTATTATTTAAAGGGTGAAAAGCTGCAGCATGCTACGGTGCAGAGGGACCTGGGGGTCCTTGTGCATGAGTTGCAAAAACCCAGTCTGCAGGTGCAGCAGGAGATCAAGAAGGCAAATGGGATGCTGGCCTTTATAGCGAGGGGGATTGAATATAAAAGCAGGGAGGTCTTGCTGCGACTGTACAGGGCACTGGTGAAGCTGCAGCTGGAGTACTGTGTGCAGTTTTGGTCGCCGCACTTGCGCAAGGATATTTTGGCCTTGGAGGGAGTGCAGAGGAGGTTCACTAGGCTGATACCGGAGATGAGGGGGTTGGACTATAAAGAGAGACTAAATAGACTGGGTCTGTACTCGTTGGAGTTTAGAAGGATGAGGGGGGATCTTATAGAGATGTATAAGATAATGAAGGGGATGGATAGGGTAGAGATAGGGAGATTCTTCCCGCTCAGAAAGGACAGTAGGACTAGAGGGCACAGCCTCAAGATAAGGGGGGGGGGGCAGTTTAGAATGGAGTTGAGGAGGAACTTCTTCACTCAAAGGGTGGTGAATCTCTGGAATTCTCTGCCTGTTGAAGTGGTGGAGGCTGCCTCGCTAAATATATTTAAGTCACGGGTAGATAGGTTTTTGGTAGGCAAAGGAATTAAAGGTTATGGGGAGAAAGCGGGAAAGTGGAACTGAGCCACTTCAGATCAGCCATGATCTTATTGAATGGCAGGGCAGGCTCAAAGGGCTAGATGGCCTAGTCCTGCTCCTATTTCTTATGTTCTAATGTTCTTATGTTAAAGGGCACCCCAATTTCAAAGTTTAATTAAAGGACATTGAGACCCCACAACAGATATGGGGAAGCCCCCATACCACCCATATGCAGAAGGAGAACTAACCCTCCCCACCTATCCAATGGAGAAGGGTAACCCCCCCAGTGGGAACTCTCTAGCAGTGATCCACCAGGGTGTTGGAGGCAATGCCTGGGCATGCCTGTCAACCGTCAAAGGTTACAAGCACACCTGTGCCATTGGTGTGTTTATCACGACAGGATTTTGTTTTCCAAAAACCAATCATGATTCACGCCAGTATAATGTGACGGTGCCAAGGAAGGTGGTGGGGGATGTGGGGTGAGTGGGTAGTAAGATATGGGCAGATTTTGTGGCATCAAGCTCTTTCATGACATTATAATTTATTTAAGATTATCAGGTTCAAAGAACAAAGAACAAAGAATAAAAACAGCCCGGGAAACAGGCCCTTCGACCCAACAAGCCCGCGCCGCCATTTTAACGTTACCATTCCCCCCCTCCACCCATGAACCTTATTTATTGGTTATGGCATTCCACATTGAGGGAAACTAATTTAGGGACAATTTATTACCTCCAATCAGCCTAATACCACATCTTTGGGGTGTGGGAGGAAACCGGAGCACCCGGAGAAAACCCACGCAAGCACGGGGAGAATGTGCAAACTCCCACAGACACCGGCCCAAATCCATGTGTCTGCACAGCAATCAGTGATAGCCACTGAGCTGTCGTGTTGCCCAGCATCTGGTCCAGTTTAAGCACACACTAGCGACATGAAGCACCAGGCTACTCTCGAACATTCAACAGCAGCCCTAGTACGACCCATCGCGTGTATGCCCCTTGTTGGACAACAAGGCGGACCAACTTAAAACCTGTGAATTAAAAGAGAAAAACATTATTATCATACCACATCCTTTTACATTACCAGGGACGTCCCAATGCTAATGAACCTTATTTAAAACAATCTCCTATATCCTCCCATCTCCAACCCACTCATGTGCCTGTCTAAGTAACTCTTAAACAACTCCAGCGTGCCTGCCTCCACCACCTTACTTGGCGGAGCATTCCATACCCCCACTACCCTCAGTGTGAAAAACCTCCCTCTAATATCTGTGTTATACCTCTCCCCCCTCACCTTAAGCCCATGGCCCCTCGTACTGTGTGTCTCTAACATAGGAAACAGCATACCACTGTTTAGTCTATCTATACCCTTCATAATTTTATATACCTCTATTAGATCCCCCCTCAGTCGCCGTCTTTCAAGGGAAAAAAGCTCCAATTTGCTCAATCTTTCCTCATAACCCAATCCTTCCATACCCGGCAACATCCTGGTAAAACACCCTTTCTGTTGAGATTTGCATTTCCGAGTTTGAGGGGACTTAGCGGCCATTATGGTAATCCGATGCACGCAGCCACTATTGCAAGTATCTGATGTGTCTTCAGTCAATAAATTACAGTGAAAGGTTTGGGTGAAATTCTCCAAAAAAAGTTGTATGTGTCAAATTCACATGAAAACTAGAGTAAATCATGTTGGTTTTTTTCAGTGGGAGTTTAGAGAAGAATCTTTGAACTCTGTGCACTGCAGAGTGCAGTAGCAGGATTCACTCCAGAAAATAGTGGGCGGGCCTATCCCTGCCCGAGAGGCCGGCAACATAACACTGAGTGGGCCATTGCGCATGTGCCGATCTATCAGCACCGTGATCATGTACAATGGCCCCTGTCTGCGGGCCTTCCGATTGCTGGCTGGCTCAATTGCTGGCCAGCCTCATGACCCCCGCAACACCAGTTGTCTAACCCCCTCCCCATGGCCCGATCAAACCCCCTCTCCCGCCCCATCCCCGACCTCCTGTGTTTCCCCCGCTCCTCTTCCCCCCACTGGCACTCCCAAACTCCCTTCCCAGAGTCCCAGGAGGAACCAACCCCTGCCACCCAACCATCTGGGGGGGCGGGGGGGGGGTGCTTCAATTGCCCCTCTCCCTTCACTTCAGCAGCTAGTCCCCCAAAAGTGAGGAGCTACTGTAAACCCCGTTGGAATGAAATACTCTGGCTGGGGGTGGGGGACAGATGCTAGCGGACCTAGGGATTCTAGTCCCAGGCCCACTAATCACATTGAACATAAGAACATCAGAAGTAAGAGCAGGAGTAGGCCATCTAGCCCTTCGAGCCTGCCCTGCCATTCAATAAGATCATGGCTGATCTGAAGCGGCTCAGTTCCACTTTCCCGCTTTCTCCCCATAACCCTTAATTCCCTTGCCTACCAAAAACCTATCTACCCGTGTCTTAAATATATTTAGCGAGGCAGCCTCCACCACATCAATGGGCAGAGAATTCCAGAGATTCACGACCCTTTGAGTGAAGAAGTTCCTCCTCAACTCCGTTCTAAACTGCCCCCCCCCTTATCTTGAGGCTGTGCCCTCTAGTCCTCAGGGTCCTTGTGCATGAGTCGCAAAAACCCAGCCTGCAGGTGCAGCAGGTGGTCAGGAAGGTGAATGGGATGCTGGCCTTCATAGCGAGGGGGATTGAATATAAAAGTAGGGAGGTCTTGCTGCGGCTGTATAGGGCATTGGTGAGGCCGCAGCTGGAGTACTGTGTGCAGTTTTGGTCGCCGTACTTACGCAAGGATATTTTGGCCTTGGAGGGAATGCAGAGGAGGTTTACTAGGCTGATGCCGGAGTTGAGGGGGTTGAGCTATGAGGAGAGGCTGAATAAACTAGGCTTGTACTCGTTAGAGTTTAGAAGAATATGGGGAGATCTCATTGAGACGTATAAGATGATGAATGGGATGGATAGGATAGAGGTGGAGAGACTCTTCCCGCTCAGAAAGGACAGTAGGACTAGGGGGCACAGCCTCAAGATAAAGGGGGGGTGGTTTAGAACGGAGTTGAGGAAGAATTTCTTCACTCAAAGGGTGGTGAATCTCTGGAATTCTCTGCCCGTTGAGGTGGTGGAGGCTGCCTCGCTAAATATTTTTAAGACACGGGTTAATGGGTTTTTGATAAGAGAGGGGATTAAGGGTTATGGGGAGAGGGCGGGAATGTGGAACTGAGCCAAGACAGATCAGCCATGATCTTATTGAATGGCGGGGCAGGCTCGAAGGGCCAGATGGCCTACTCCTGCTCCTATTTCTTATGTTCTTATGTTCTTATGTCCTACTGTCCTTTCTGAGCGGGAAGAATCTCTCTACCTCTACCCTATCCCTCCCTTCATTATCTTATACGTCTCTATAAGATCCCCCCTCATCCTTCTAAACTCCAACGAGTACAAACCCAGTCTATTCAGCCTCTCTTCATAGTCCAACCCCCTCATCTCCGGTATAAGCCTAGTGAACCTCCAGCATCTCATTCGCCTTCTTGATCATCTGCTGCACCTGCGGACTAGGTTTTTGCGACTCATGCACAAGGACCCCCAGGTCCCTTTGCACCGTTGCATGCTGCAGCTTTTCGCCCTTTAAATAGTAATCCTTCCTACCATTATTCCTGCCAAAGTGGATAACCTCACACTTGCTAACATTGTACTACATCTGTCAGGTCCTCGCCCACTCGCTCAGCCTATCTCGATCCCTCTGCAGACTTTCCACACCCTCCGCACAATTTGCTTTTCCAGTCATCTTTGTGTCATCAGCAAATTTCGACACCCTACATTCATAAATATAAATGTTTATTTAAATAATTTATGCAGCTCCCTACTGATTCCCAGCATGGAGCTGACGCTGCCGGAAATCCAGTGCTGGGAAATGCTTTCCGGGCAGGATTCCCTGAGCAGATCCGGCAGATCAGGCACAGCAGGATAGGAGAATCATCCCAGTGTTTTGTAGAAAAATGAAAGGCTTGAGTTATAGTGTTTAAAATGGTGAGAAAATTATCTCATGATATTTTTCACAACCATTACAGAAAACCCAGTGCACATCAAAATCTTGCCCAGATAAAGGAATGTTGAGTTTGTGGATGTTAAGAAACCAGCAAGAAAACTCATTTTACACTTCTTAGGCAACCTCTGGCCTATTGTCTTCAATGTTTTTCATGCTAGCTTATTTTTCTCTGCTGGTATTTAGATTCTCACGAGTCTTATGCTTTTGTGTCCAGCACCTACACTGGCATGAGGTGGGTCTGCCAGTCAGACTCTTCCCAACTGGGGTGTTAATAAGAAGAAAAGTGACACCATGGATGGAATTGCAGGCAATCCAGACTATGAGAGTATTAAATTGTGTGTCATCTACCAGTATTGACACACCTACACCTGCAGACAGAACGCATGTATGTCTTTTTCGTCAAGGCTTACTCATGCCAAGACTCAAGGCAGGTTGTGACAGCAGACCTGATGGCACAGGTCCATATGACTAACCATTATAATAAAAACAATTTCCATTTACAAAGGTCCATTCTAATTCTCAATAACTCCCAAAGTTTTTCAACAAATACTTTTGAGGTGCAATCATTTGTGTATGATGAAGTGTCACAAACAAAAATGATTACAAAACGACCAATTCAACTGATCTTCTGTCTTGGCCCCACCATGGACATGGAATTGACTTGTTCAGAGGCTGGCACTTACCAACTGTTTCCACTCTCATGTGTAACTGGTCGACATGCTTCTTCACTTCACATCCCTGTGCCTCCATAACATACAAGACTGGCTCCACCTTCTCCACAACTCTCCTTGGCAAATTCCGCTCCAACACTAAGTCACGCACATTAAACAATTTGTCCCCTTTATGAGAGTTTTGAGAGGCTTGCTTAGGCTCCACCCTGACCAACAAATTTGGGAACACTAAACCCAATGGGTATGCAAGTGCTGACCCATTAGCAACAGTGAAGGTATGACCCCAGTGATGGTGTGCAGTTAGTGTTGTAGGGCAGCAAAAAATTTGCCAATCGCAATGACAATGGCCTGTGAGCCTGCTTCTTCATGGAAACTTTGAAAGTCTGCATGGCTTGCTCCATCAACCCATTTGAAGCCAGATGATAGGGGGTATACCTAACATGATGAATGATGTTAAACTTGGCAAAAGTCAGAAACCTGTCAGCATTGAATTCCATTCCATTGTCTGATGCCAACACTTTGGGAAAATAGTGAATTGCAAAGACCTGTCTCAGTTTATCAATGGTAAATGTTGCACTGGTGAATCTCATGAGTTGAATGTGCAGTCACTTAGAATGGGCAGCCACTGGGGATAGGAACATGTTCCCCAAAAAAAGGTCCAGCAAAATCTATATGAAGCTGAGAGCATGGATGGCCCAACGGTGATTGTTCACTGGTGAAGGTAACGTTTGCTGAGTCTGACAGTTTTCATGCTGCCCAACCATTTGTTCAATTTCTTCGTCAGTGCCAGGCCACCAGGCACACCTTCTGGCCAATGCTTTCATTCTGCTCAGGCCAGGATGGGCATCATGCAATTCTTGGAGCAATGGCCATTGCCCTGGGGGTGGTACGATGCCACAAACCCCCCACAATAGTACTCCATCTTCACAGGGTCTCACGTCCCTGCATTGCAAGTATGGCTTCAGGCTTTATCAAAGTGCTAACTTGTCAGCATCATTTTCTTGCCCTTTGACATCAATGAGTCCATCTATCTGCCCATGGCTTAATGTGGGCTTAAAGTTGCCCAACCTTCTCAGTTCAACATCTACTTTCTGAGGTAATGTGTTTGGCACTTTGCGAGCTTGGAAAAACCTAGGCATAGTCTTGGCTTTCAAGTACATTTTAGTTTTAACCCCTTTTATTTACGTAGGAGTTCTAGGATTTCTCCACTCTGGATCTTAAGTATTTCCAGCCAGTCAAGTTTTATTTGTTTTAACCAGTCCCATCCCATGAAACTGGGCCTCTGTGCTTCAATCACCATAAGAACACAAGAACTAGGAGCAGGAATAGGCCATCTGGCTCCTCGAGCCCGCTCCTCATTCAATAAGATCATTGCTGATCTTTGCATGGACTCAGCTCCACTTACCCGCCCACTCACCATAACCCTTAATTCCTTTACTGTTCAAAAATTTATCTATCCTTGCCTTAAAAACGTTCAATGAGGTAGCTTCAGCTGCTTCACTGGGCAGGGAATTCCACAAATTCACAACCCTTTGGGTGAAGAAGTTCCTCCCTAACTCAGTCCTAAATCTGCTCGCCTTTATTTTGAGGCCATGCCCTCTAATTCTAGTTTCACCCGCCAATGGAAACAACTTTCCTGCTTCTATCTTATCTATTCCCTTCATAATCTTATATGTTTCTATCAGATCCCCCCTCATTCTTCTGAATTCCAATGAGAATAGCCCCAGTCTACTCAGTCTCTGTTCACAAGCCAACCCTCTCAACTCTGAAATCAACATAGTGAATCTCCTCTGCATCTCCTCCAGTGCCAGTACATCCTTTCTCAAGTAAGCAGACCAAAACTGTACACAGTGTTCCAGGTATGGCCTCACCTGCACCTTATACAGCTGCAACGTAACTTCCCTGTTTTTAAACTCCATCTCTCTAGCAATGAAGGACAAAATTCTATTTGCCTTCTTAATTACCTGTTGCAGCTGCAAACCATTTTTTTGTGATTCTTGCACAAGGACACCCAGGTCCCTCTGCACGGCAGCATGCTACAATTTTTTACCATTTATATGATAGCCCATTTTGTGTTATTTCTATCAAAATGGATGACCTTATATTTACCAACATTGGACTCCATTTGCCAGACCCTCGTCCACTCACTTAGACTATCTATATCCTTTGCAGACTTCTAGCATCCTCTGCACACTTTACTCTGCCTCTCACCTTAGTGTCAACTGCAAACTTTGACACGCTACACTTGGTCCCCAACTCCAAATCATCTACGTAAATCGTAAGCAATTGCGATTTTAGGTCCTCACCTGCTATAGCCTTCCTGTCATCAATTTTTGGCATGTTATTTGTGTCCTCCAAATATTACATGTTCATGATGTGTGGCTGAGCGGACTGGCTTCTATAGGATACAGGAACAGTGGTTGTCCCCACTATTCTTAATGTCTCTTCAGTATATGTTGCTAAGGTAGCTTCAGAATGGCTAAGACAGAAGTGGCTGCTGCAATAGTATCTTCAGGGGATGGCATGGTGGGGCGCAATGGTTCGCACTGCTGCCTCACTGTGCCAGGGGCCCAGGTTCAATTCTGACTTAGGTCACTACCTGTGTGGAGTTTGCACGTTCTCCCCGTGTCTGCGTGGGTTTCCTCTGGATGCTCCAGTTTCCTCCCACAGCCTGAAAGACGTGCTGGTTAGGTGCATTGATCTGAATAGGCGCCGGAGTGTGGCGTCTAGGGGAATTTCACAGTAACTTAATTGCAGTGTTAATATAAGCCTTTCTTGTAACTAATAAATAAAAACATTAAACACTAACGATTTAAAGTGTTTTCTATGACTCACTGGGTCTGCCATGGGTGTTGGAGGTGGGTTGGGGGGGGCGTGGTGATAGGAGGGAAGGAGGGATCAACTTCGACAAGACTGGAAGAATCCCTGGCAGGAAGAGCCGGAAAATCTCACCCTTGGCTACTCTCTCCTCCAAGGATCTCTGACCTGCTGAGTATCTCCAGCACTTTCCTGTTTTTTTATATATGAATTGAGATCCTTCATCTTTCTGAAGTTTATAAGGACCTGGTTAAAGAAACAGTTGGCAGCGTTTATGTGAAAATAAAAAAAAGTAACTTCATACAGAGTACAAATAATTTTCACTGACACGTACAGAATTATTCAAAAATGCCAGTTAACAGGTAGAAAAATACATAAAGTTTTCACAAGCAAAATACACCTTGTGCGATCACAGTGAACGATTGTTCTGGATGGGAAAGTTTATTCATATTAAAGTGCAGGTAAATCAATCCAGAATACTAATCAGGACTTGAAGTTGCATGATGCCTGTAGCCTATAGTGTTCTTGCCAATCCTTAATGGCCTTAGGTCTTTCATGTTGCCAAACATTATTTCATTTACAATGGGGTTCAACAGATAATATTGGGAAATTTAGTACTAATTGTTTAGTTCCTTCCCATAACATGCAAAGTTGCATATTGCTTTTTTCCGGATGGTCCATACTCAGAGACCATTTGACTCTTGTCTTGGATACGCACCAAAGCTTAGTAAAGGAAGTGTTTCTGGAAAAGAGGCTGTTTCAGACATTCTGTAAACCTGTAAGAACTTGTTCACCATCTATTAACTGCAAACCAATAGTAGCTTTATTCAAACTGTACATTTCAAATATCTCATAGAATCATTACAGCATTGCAGCTTGCTGCTGTGCTTATCAAGTCTGCACCAACAACAATCCCACCCAGACCCTACTCCCATAACCCCTAATATTTACCCTTTGAATCCCCTTGACACTAAGCTTAATTTAGCATGGTCAATCAACCTAACCCACACATCTTTGGACTGCTGGAGGAAATCAGAGCACCCAGAGGAAACCCACACAGACATGGAGAGAGTGAGCAAACTCCACACAGATAGAGACCCAAGCCGGGAACTGAACCCAGGTCCCTGGCACTGTGAGGCAGCAGTGTTAACCACTGTGCCACCGTGTCAGTAAAAGGGTAATGTTTGAGAATCTTTGAATGATGTAGCAAAAGACCATTAATGTGACAGCTTTTGGTTCCATAGTCGGTCAGCAAGTTTATTTGGAAAGCAATGAGCTTTGCAGTGGTCCTAGGTTTGATCCTCAATATGTGTTGAACCAACTGATCAAATCTAGGCTTGGTAAAATACCCCTGTTGAAAGTGTATGTGTGTGAGCATTGGGTGACACTGAACTTGAACTCACCTGTGCTGTCCATCCCTGATCGAATAACCATCAGCCAACAGTCCAGTGTCAGCATCGCTGAACATTTGCCTCTGAATTAGAAGGCTGTTGGTTCAAGTCTTACCAGGGATCTAACAGCCTCATTAATGTTCAGTGATTTACTGAGGATGTTCTACATTGTTGAAGTTCTGTTTTTCAGTTGAGGTGTAAAAATAAGAACCTACTTGCCATTTTCAAATAGGGATAAAAGATCCTGTGACAATATTTTTACCAAAATTTACCGGATTCTGGGGCGGTTCCCACAGATTGGAAAACGGCAAATGTCATGCCACTGTTTAAAAAAGGAACTAGACAAAAGGCGAGTAATGTAGGCTGATCAGCTTAACTTCTGTAGTAGGGAAAATGCTTGAATCTATCATCAAGGAAGAAATAGCAAGATATCTGGATAGAAATTGTCCCATTGGGCTGACGAAGCATGAGTTCATCAAAGGCAGGTATGTTTAACTAATTTACTGGAATTCTTTGAGGACATTACAAGCGCTGGGGACAACAGAGAGCCTGTAGATGTAGTGTATCTGGATTTCCAGAAGACATGTGACAAGGTATCACACAAAAGGCTGCTGCATAAATAAAGGTGCACGGTGTTATGGGAAATGTATGAGCATGGAGGAAGGATTGGTTAATTAACAGAAAGCAAAGAGTGGGGGTAAATGGATGTTTTTCTGGTTGGCGATCAGTGACCAGTGCTGTGCCTCAGGATCAGTGTTGGGACCACAATTGTTTACAATTTACATAGATGATTTGGAGTTGGGAACCAAGGATAGTGTGTCAAAGTTCACAGATGACACTAAGATGAATGGCAGAGCAAAGTGTACAGAGGACACTGAAAGTCTACAAAGGGATATGGATAGCTTAAGTGAGTGGACAAAGGTCTGGCAGATAGACTACAATATTGGGAAATGTGAGGTTATCCATTTTGGTAGGAATGACAGCAAATTTGACCATTATTTAAATGGTAAAAAAATTGCAGCATGCTGCTGTGCAGAGGGACCTGGGTGTCCTTGTGCATGAATCACAAAAAATTGGTTTGCAGCTGCAGCAGGTAATTAAGCAGGCAAATGGAATTTTGTCCTTTGTTGCTCGATGGATGGAGTTTAAAAACAGGGAGGTTATGTTACAGCTGTATAAAATGCTGGTGAGGCCACACCTGGAGTACTATGTACAGTTTTACTTGAGAAAGGATGTACTGGCGCTGGAGGGGTTGCAGATTCACTAGGTGGATTCTAGAGATAAGAGGATGGCTTATGAGGAGCGACTGAGTGGACTGGGACTATACACATTGGGATTTAGAAGAATGAAGGGATCTTATAGAGATATTTAAATTTTGTAAGGAATAGATAAGATAGAAGCATGGCGGGTGTTTCCACTGGCGGATGAAACATGAACTGGGGATATAGCCTCAAAACAAGGGGGAGCAGGTTTAGGACTGAGTTGAGGAGGAACTTCGTCACCCAAAGGGTTGTGAATCTGTGGAATTCCCTGCCCAGGAAAGCAGTTGAGGCGACCTCATTGAATGTTTTTAAGGCAAAAGTAGATAAATTTTTGAACAGTAAAGGAATTAAGAGTTATGGTGAGTGGATGGTAAGTGGAGCTCAGTCCACGAAAAGATCAGCCATGATGTTATTGAATGGCGGAGCAGGCTCGAGGGGCCAAATGGCCTACGCCTGCTCCTAGTTCTTATGTTTTCACATTCTAATTAAGAGCAAATGAACTCGGCGACCTTAATTTCCCAGTCAAATGCGCCAAAAAGAAATGATCCGATTCTTCCAATACATAAAATTGGTTCTGAGATTGGCTGCTGCATTTGAATAATTAACAAAGGTGACTACACATCAAAAGTTACTAATTGGTGGTGAATAGTTTGCAACATGCCAATGACATGATATTCTTATGTACGTGGAAGTTGTTGCCTTTTCCCTCTAATCATATTCAAAACTGCACCTTAATGGCCACTTGAACAATAACCTGAAGGTATTAAACACCATTGCCCAAAGGTGAGTCAAGTCTTTCCAACACGAGGGAAATGGAGAGGAAAGGGAGGGAATGGAAGGAGTATGGGAGAAGTGGAAGGAAGGAGAGAAGAGATTTGAGGGGGATAATGGATTGAGAAGAAAAAGATGGCCTTGAAATATTGTTAATAAATGGTTTAAGATGAAGCTTGTCATCCTCGTAACAATGCGTTAATATTTTTCTTCAGTATGCCTATCTACTTGTCAATATTGGGGTTCAACACTGAGCTGTTATGGTGGGAGTGAGGACTATAATTTCAATCTGGCAAAAATGTTTAAAAATCACTATTGCTTAAGCTGTAACCTGCACTCTTCATAATGCCTTTGCTTAGAAATCAAGAATCACCACAACAACAACATTACTTTCTTTTGAAATGAATATTGATGGTGTTTGGAGCAGCATAGCGCACTGAAGCTTCAATCCTGCTTGAAATAGGAAAGGGGTTGGCATTCTGTTCCTGGAGCCCAAACACTTGTTCCCCATCCCCGCACAATGAATTGCTAATGTCAGACATGTCACTGTAGGGAAGGGAAGAAAACAAAGGAGAAAGGAAAAATAAAATAAGAGGATGGAAACCTTGGATGCCAATGTGCTTCAAGCTGTTCTAGTGGCTTGTAATAAACTACCAATTAAAGAGGTGTAGGCAGCAGGCTGTTAGCCTAGCCCTAGGCCTTCTAATTCTTTTGAAGTGGAAGCTATATTGGCTGTACCCGCCTTTTATTGTGGTGGCAAAAAAAGCATGCTGACTTGGCACCCTGTAACTAAGGGTATTCTCAATATAGCCACCTTTTTAAAAAATTTTTGGAGGTAAAATAACTGGGGATTGTACATACTGGAGGAAGTTTTCAACTGCTACCTGCTCATTCCTCAACCAAGAAACAAGTGTCTGCCAGTGGAAAAGCAGAGGACAGGAGGTGGGGGGAGGAGAAAGGGTGGGTAGGGAGGGTGAGGGGTGGAGACGGTGAATGAGGGGAGGGGACAGAGTTTGAGGAGTGGTAAGGGAGGGTGGAGGAAAGAACCACAGGTTCCTTTTGGATACGCAAGCCTCTCTTCGAAATGTTTGCATGGACAAAAAGCTGCTTGTTGCAGTTCAGAATCCAATGAACGTTGATAATTTTCAGGTGTACCTTTCTTTGTAGCAGGTGTTGACGAACCTTAAAAGGCCAATGGAGGTTTTTCCAGAAAATCCTAAGAAGAATCCACCTCCCCCACCACCCTCTGATGTACCTCTTACTTCCTGTATTTACCACTCTTGGGGTCAGATTAATTCTGGTTGCAGTTTTCATTGAAGTGGCCACGTTCTTTTAGAGGTGCACTGCTCATTGAGATTGCTCGTGGGGAACTTTCTTTATACCTTGTGACTCGCTGCATATATTGGCAGAAGCAATTCCCCTCATACTCCGAAAGCCTGCCCCAATATTCCACGGTACCCATGGAAAGCATTTTTATTCACGGTTACTGAACCCGGACCTGAGGGTTGCACAATGTGCTTTTTAATATGACTTTCACTTTACATGATCCATATTCTAAATGATAAGGTGCAGGAAGCCAATGCAAACAGATTTTAACAAAGGTCAAATCTACCAGCACTGCCAATCCACCCAGTTCCATAGCTCCATGGTGTAGTTTCTGACATCTTGTCCAGTATCCCCCTCTCTGGGGGGGAGTTGGGCTTCTTCAAAGAGATTTGGAGCTCAATACACTGCAACAGTCAGATCTACGTCGACAACATGACTGCTCTAAATTAGCCACTGAAAGTGACCACTTGTACATTACAACAAACCCATTATCGGGAGCATCAGGAGCTTCTGTAGGGTCAGTTCATTCCTTATGTGCTCCACTATGAGACAATTTTTCAATGCCCTTTTTGGGACTGTGGTTTAATTTTACCAACTAACAGAATCACAAATGACTTGGAGGACCATCAAATTTCTGGAGTCACCGAAATTCTCAGGGGTACTGATTACCACATAAGACATTCCATGGGTCAAATATTCATTTAAAACATTCTGAATATGTAGTTCATTTGCAGCAAATGGCAGAATTATGCATGTGAATTCATCAGCTGCCATGGTAACTTTATCATAGAATCATAGAATCCCGACAGTGCAGAAGGAGGGGATTCGGCCCATCGAGTCTGCATCGATTCATACCCAGGCTTATCCCGTAACCACATGTATTTACCCTGCTAACCCCTCTAACCTATATACTTTGGGACACTAAGGGGAAATTTAGTGTGGCCAATCAACATAACATGCACTTCTTTGGACTGTGGGAGCACCCAGAGGAAACCCACGCAGAAACAGGGAGACTCTCATCAACTTATACAGATGCACCATAGAAAGCATCCTTTCTGGCTGTATCACAGCTTGGTATGGCTCCTGCTCTGCCCAAGACCGCAAAGAACTACAAAAGGTCATGACTGTAGCCCAATGCATCACAGAAACCATCTTCCCAACCATTGACTCTGTCTACATCTTCCTGCTGCCTCACAAAGCAGCCAGCATAATTAAGGACCCCACACACCCTGGACATACTCTCTTTCATCTTCTTGGGAAAAAGATACAAAAGTCTGAGGTCATGCACAAACCGACTCAAGAACAGTTTCTTTTCTGCTGCTGTCAGATTTTTGAATGGACCTACCTCTCATTAATTTGATTTTTTTTGTACACCCTAGCTATGACTGTAACTCTCTGCACTGTCTCATTACCTTCTCTATGAACGTAATGCTTTGTGTGTATAGGACGCAAGAAACAATACTTTTCTCTGTATGTTAATACATGTGACAATAATAAATCAAATCAAACTAGAATGTGCAAACAGTACACAGACAGTCATCCAAGGCCGGAATTGAACCCGGTGCTGTGAGGCAGCGGTGCCACCTTTCTGCCCACTTCATCAATTCTCAACTTAATACTGATAACTAAAGGTTAGGGGCAGGAAGAATGCTGGGTGACAATTCAGGGATTTGTACTATGAAACATACAAAATAGGGGCAGAATTAGTCCATTGTGCGCTTTGAGCCTGCTCCACAATTCAATAAGATCGTGGCTGATCTGTTTATGGTTGAAATTCCACATTTCCACCCCCCACCCCACCCCCAATAACCTTTGATTGTCTTGCCTAACAAGAATCTATCTACCTCCACCTTAAAAATATTCAATGGCCCCACCTCCACTGTCTTCTGAGGAAGTGAGTTCCAAAGTTGCACAACCCTCGGAGAGAAAGAAAATTCTCCTCAGCTCTGTCTCAAAGGGCCAAACCCTAATTTTCAAACAGTGACCTCTAGTTCTGGACTCACCCACGAGGGGAAGCTTCCTTTCCACGTACATCTTATCAAGATTGTTGATGATCTTACATCCTTCAGTCAAGTCATCCCTCTCTTCTAAACTCCTACAGAAACAAGCTTGATCTGTGCAATTTTTCCTCAAAAAGCAACCTGCCCAAAAGCTGTTGTTTCTTTTTCAAAACTGCAGTAACTGATCTGTCATATCATTTCAGTAAACCTCCTATGAACTGCCTCCGATGCATTTACATCCTTCCTTAAATAAGAAGATTAAATCTGCACATGCTAATCAAGATGTAGACTCACCAATGCCCCATGTAACTGAAGAATAGCATCCTTATTTTCATGTTGAATTCCTCTCATGAGAAAGGATAGCCTTCCTTCACCCTTTTTGATTACACGCTGTACTTACATATACCAAAACAACTAGATCCCTCTTGACATTGGAATTCTGCTACCATTCTCCATTTAAGTAATATTCTGCTTTTTTATTCCTCCTGCCAAAGTGAATAATTTTACATTTTTCCATATTGTGTTCCATCTGCCAGATCTTTTGCCCACTGACCCTATCTGTATCTGTCTGCAACTACCTTATCTCCCTGTCGTTACATACCTTCCTACCTAACTTTATATCATCTGCAAATTTAGGTACCATGCCTTCACTGTTCTCATCCAAGCCATTGATGCGAAGTAGAAAAAGTTGAAGGCCCAACAGAGACCCCTGTGGGTCTCCATTCATCACATTCTGCCAGCCAGGAAAAGACCCATTTATGCATACTCTCTGTTTTCTGCCAGCCAGCCAATCTCCTATCCATGCTGATATGTTACCCCCACACCATGAGCTTTTATTTCTGCAATAACCTTTCATGTGGCACCTTATCAAATGCCTTCTGGAAATCCTTTACAGGATCAGGCTATTGTGTGGTGTGAACAAATTGAATAAAGACTTTTTCACACATTTACTATTTTACTGTGTTTTCATTTGGCATTCGAATCTGCTGTTTTCAACTTAGACTGTGTTTGTGGGCATACTGATTAACAAGAAACATATTCATTTGGGAATGAAGCTTCCCCAGCTATCACAAGGGCCTACTTAACATGAATTTGTGGGTGCATCCCCTCGCATTCAACTCATCAGGAATTTATTGTAATAACCTTATCCTAAAATGGAGATATGTGAATAAATCTGTTATTTGTTTGGCTGTAGGAATTGTTTTCTGCCCTTCATAGCCCAAGTCTGACTATTAGCAATGTCATCATCAGGCACTTTAGCATCATCTGTGTTGTTATTTCATTGTATTTGGAAATCTCATCCAATCAAAATGTGTAAAATCCTTGCTCTTTCTTGCTAGCCTTCACATCACCAAGCCTGCTAATAAAGAGGGATACTTCACAAATTAACCAGTCAGATCTTCGGAGAGTCAGGCCTCGATTTCAGCTTAGAACCCCACATCTGCCTACAATCGCCAGCAATAATTACACTAAACATGTCCTAGGTCCCAAAGATGGCCTGGATTGCCAGAACTGTGCCAATCAAACACACAGAACATGACCTGCCTCTTAAGAGATACATGAATAAACTCCTCCCACTTAACAGCAAGGCTGAACCTAGTTTCCAATTCTTCAAACAACTCCTGCTGATATTTGGGGGTGGGACAGTGGTTAACATTGCTGTCTCACAGCTCCAGGGACCTGGGTTCGATTCCTGGCCTGAGTTACTGTCTGTGTGGAGTTTGTACATTCTCCCCGTGTCTGCATGGATTTCCTCCAGGTACTCTGGTTCCCTCTCACAGTCCAAAGTTGTACGTGTTCAGTGGTGATGCTAAGTTGCCCCTTCGTGTCCCAAAATGCATAGGTTAGAGGAATTAGTGGGGTAAATATGTAGGATTACGGGGATAGGGCTTGGGTGAGATTGTTATCGGTGCAGACTCAATGGGACAAATAACCTCCTTCTGCACTATAGTGATTCTATGATTTTCATATTATGGTGGGGATCTGATGGGAATATCTCCAAATTTCTGGAGTTAAGGTACTTAAACAAAATTGGAACAACCAACTTTAATGATATGTTAACAACAATAGCTTTTATATCATACCTTTGGCTTGGCAAAATGTCCTGAGAAAATTTATAGACGTTCTTTTAATTTCATTAAGTACTTCACGCATGTTCTAATTAAGCAACTCATTAACTGCTGCCAGAAGATTCCAGTCAGTCTACAAACTGTTTCATAGAAGGTTACAGTGAATTAATAAATGCATACGGTTAATTGCAAACCATATTGTTGTCTTTAACTTCATAATGTATTAGTTAATTATTAGGGAAATCTAACAACAATATAACAAGATGATGTTTACTGTAAGTGCATTTACTTGTAATACTGGCTATCCTGATACAAAAGCCAGGAGCTAAAGAGGGTCTGAGGTTACACTTGCACATGATAAGCTGGAGAACTTAGTGAGAGACCACATTTATACAAGTAAGTAGGAAGTGTATGTATTGCGATGCATAAGACAACACAGCTATTTGGGACACGCTGGATGGACCAGTCAGTATTTTCCTGCCTATGTTCATTTAGCTGCCCGCAGTGCAAATCAAACTTTCTCATCCAGTGAGATACAGCTCCCGTACGCAGTGCGATTTCAATAAACTAAGATGCGGAGATGCCAGCGTTGGGCTGGGGTAGGCACAGTAAGAAGTCTCACACCAGCTTAAAGCCCAACAGGGTAAATGTTCTCCAAGGCAGCTTTCAAGACACACGGCAATGCTGAATTGTCAAGCAGAAATTGACAGCCAAGTTCCACACACATGAGGACAGCCTCAACTGGAATCTTAGGTTCACGCCACGCTACTTGTAACCTCCACCATACTGCCTGGATTTGAAAAATCTATTAACTGTCCTGGTTTGAGACAATTCACACCTCATTAACCTGTGATTACTCCTCTCTCCACTCGCATTGTCTGTACGTGTAAAAACTTGATTACCTGAAAAGACTTGCATTCCAACCATTAAATTGTGCCTTTGTGCAAATATGCCGTGTTTGTGAAACCTACCTTTCCACGTACCTGATGAAGGAGCAGTGCTCCAAAAGCTCGTGATTCCAAATACATCTGTTGGACTTTAACCTGGTGTTGTGAGACTTCCTGCAATAAACTAAAAACAGCTAAAAATAAAGAAGGTCACATAAATGTTGCCCTGAATATCAAAGGGTTAAAGAAGGAGTTAATGAGGCTATTGTAAAAATATAATTACAGTTTGAACTCAGTGCACTTGGAATCTCTTGACATAACATAATCAAACATTGGCAAGTATACAAGAAACTGTTTGAGTAGTAATGAAGCTGATTACATATATTAAAAGCAGGTAGAAACAGGGAGGAAGATTGCCAAACTGTTTGGTATAGTTGAGATCTGTCCATACAGGTTGCATTAAAAACTACAAAGTTAATTTCCAGGGCAGCTTGTCAATATCTGAAACTTGAGCCCTTGGTTATTTCAGCTTGGTATTACACAACATGTGTATTTTTGATGGGGTTGGTTAAGACCTAAGGTTGAATTAATTAGCTGTTTTACAGGGGCGCCACCATCTCGATGAGGTGGTTTCAGAACTGCCTGAAAGTCTGCGCTGAAACCTCATCTGCTGCAGACCAAACATTTACAACGCACCATGAAGGAACTTTTCATCTTAGTTTCATTTCTTATGGATGGCGAAATAGATGATTGGGACATGGGATTAAGAGAAGAGCAAACATTTTTAAAAGTTATTCTTTAAAACATTATAAAGATGAACTTTCACATGCCTCATTAGTGATCACAATTGGCGTTTATTATTAAGAAATGTACAGCAGTCATATGGCTATAACTCACTCCCAAAATGTCTCTTTGCCTAAAAGGACTCCACCCCTTGGGGTGATTCTCTATTCTGAGTCCCAGTTGGTCCCCCAGACCAAGTGACCCTTAATCTATTGTGTTGCCCTTAAAGGAAGAACCACCACAAATATGCAGAATTTATGTTCTCGTAACACATAAATTTGAATTCTCTCAAATATAAAATCACCCTTTCCAAGGAGGCAGTTTATTGAACTTATTAATATTAATTGAAGTTACTGAACAGTGTTAAAAACACAGTTACACCTCATTCAACAAAATACTTTTCCAAGTGAGACTAGGGGCTTCAAATTTGTAAAGGCCCATTTCAGGGCATGAAGATCCTAAATCACTGGCCTCATTATTGGAGTAGACATCACGTAAACTTGGTGTGCCCCCTACTCCTCCTGTTTCATTTAGACAATTGTAACATTGGATCCAGTAGGACCTATGGTTTTGGCTGTTTGAACACTGGTGTGACGTAGTAGAACCAGTCTGGCTCTCGTAAAGGAGAGCTGCAACTGATGGAAGGGACTTGCTGCCTGGACTTGATAATGCAACTCGGAGCTGCACACATTGAGAACCAGGAAAAACAAAGGATTCTTAGGTTCATGTAGGTGGTGCTGGGGTCCTCTGCCACGGAGGTTGACTGGAGTAGGGAGGCTATGTTTCTATCAGAGGCTGGGATGAAGGGAATGGGAGTTGGTAGTCATAATGCCCATAATCTGGCCCTGAGGGCCTGGTGGCCATGCTGCCAGAAGATGGAAGACCTCACACAGGATGTCAAGCTCAATAATATATTGTACACAATATCACCTATTCACCACACCACCAACCTCTCATGTGCTCAATGTACCACACCCCCTTCACTCAACAATCACTAGCACTCAGAGCTCCAGCCTAACTTCTGAATTCTGAAGACCAGGAATCCAGTCAGGCTCAGAAAATCTTGGCCTGGAGAGCATCTGCTAATCACAGATACGCTAATA
This sequence comes from Carcharhinus amblyrhynchos, assembly GCF_965287045.1. NCBI lineage: Eukaryota > Metazoa > Chordata > Chondrichthyes > Carcharhiniformes > Carcharhinidae > Carcharhinus > Carcharhinus amblyrhynchos. The sequence continues at coordinate 30,943,732 of NC_137332.1, read as the reverse complement.
TATTCCTTCAACCAGTGACAGATGATATTGCCCCAACATATCATTGCATTGTACACAGACCAATGGACTTGTCTACAATACTCTTGCACATATTCCAAAGTCATCCTCACATCCACTTCCCCTTGCTTCGGTATACCTCCAGCTGTTCAGCTGTAGCAGGCACATCAGCCAAAAACAATGCAACACAATCATTGATATTCTTCACTCTCTCTTGCAGGACAAGTTGGTCCCTAATTGCAGGGAACAGAACAGAATCAGTGTTGGGGGAAAGTACACCTATGTCACCAGAGCCCCGTGGCAGAGATGGCACTCTACTTTATATGTCTAACTGCAACAGTGTCCATGGCATCTGGCATTACTGAGAACATACATTCGGGATGATGGTATGTTCTTGTCATATGCCCTTTCTCAATCTCCACCTAACCATCATCCTGTTATTTGGCATGATGATGTGACAATGGACTTCTTGTTGTACTATCCATTTCCCCTTCTCTCACACCAGATTTTCTTTTTCTGACTTCCTTTCCTTTCTATAAGTTTTTAAGTTTATTTATTAATGTCACGAGGAGGCTTGCATTAACAATGCAATGAAGTTACTGTGAAAATCCTTTAGTCGCCACACTTCGGCCTCTGTTCAGGAATACTGAGAGAGAATTTAGCGTGGCCAATTCACCTAAGCAGGACGTCTTTCAGACTGTGGGAGGAAACCAGAGCACCCGGAGGAAATGCAAGCAGACACGGGGTCAAGTGACCCAAGTCAGGAATTGAACCCAGGACCCTGGCGTTGTGAAGTAGCAGTGCTCACCAATGTGCCACCATGTTGCTAGGTACATCTGCGCGGTCACACCAAACCCAGCAAAAAGGAGAAGAGTGACACTGTATCACAGATGAAGAAGCATTAGCACCTGATCTGACAGTCACAGCCATCAGGTCAAATCCTGGTATCTCACCACCTTTACAGAGTAGCGTAAAATCTGATCTACACATGGTTGACCATTGGGCATGGTAGGCTGCTTTTACACCATCTCAATAGTCTATTCTTCACCGTGTAACGAGGTTGCGAGATGCTATCCCATGGGAGTGACTTTGGCACTGTGGAGCACGATCCTTCTGTTCCCTTTTAGGATGAATTACCACATCACTGGTGCCCTTGCTGCCTGTCAGTCAACCAGCCCACACTTCTGCACCTCATGCAGAAATGGTGTGGTCCAAAGCCTTTAAGGCTCAGAGCTGCTCTAGGGTCATATGCAGTTTTCCCCAGTGAGGGTAACAATCTTCCACCAGCCATGCCGTAGCCATTGGGTTAGCACTGTACAGGAGCACCTGAGAGCAACGACCATCTGTAAGACAGGCACAGGATTGTAAAGGATGAAAAGTTCAACTTTGCTAGCATAATTGGCAAAGTTATTAGATTAAGATAATCTGGAATTTTTTTTTGGATAGCTTTTATGACAGTGGCCAAGGAGATGCCGTGATGGGGCATCTCAGATGGATGTAAATGTGGAAAATAGTGGGCCCAAGTTTTTGTGAGATATTTGTATTAGTGAAATCAGAGTTTGATAATCCACTCTCCCGCAGTGAGATCTAGAATATGACTTCCCCCTGCTCCTCTTCCAGTTCTGTCCTTCTGCCTCTTTCTCCTCCTTCTCCTGAGTTGGCCTCTGGATCTCTGGAGGTGAAGGCTATGCATTCATAATGACAAGATTGTGGAGGATGAGGCAGCCCACCAAGAACTTCAAACCTACAGTGGACTGTACTCTGGTGCTTCCCCTGAGCGGCGGTCAAGGCAACAGAACCATTATTTGTGGAAACCTATTGCCTACTTGATGATCTTCCAAGTGAATCCACGGGTAGCAGTATAGGCCACAGTGTAGGTCACTTTGTTCATGTGATGAGATTGTGGAGGGGATCATCAGCCATGGTCAGTAATCGACTTATATTTCTTCTAGGAAGGCTGAAGATGTTTGTAGAGTTGACTGATTCAGGATGAATGCATGCTGACTTCTGCCAGAATAGCGGGCATTCACCAAACTCTGATAGAAACACACACCAACAACACAGTTATGGAATGGAAGCCCTAGAGCTTCCTACAGCTTTCCCAGTTGTCATAGGGGATCCATAGAGCCAATGTGTGCAGTCAAAGGCACTCTGCATAATCAAAATCACCCCTATCCTGGACCTTTCCTCCCACTTTCCCTCCCAAATGAAATGATGATAAATGACCCTCGTTTGGTGTAAGTGGCCTCTGAGACCTCCTGGATGCAACAAACAGTATACCGGGAAATGTTGACTCTTTTTCCCATTTCCGCCTGTAAAGACCCAGAAGAATAAAAACCTTAGGTGATGACCACTTTCAGTGATACCCTCAACCTGCTGTGAGGCTCCATCCCTAGCTGTCCTTGTCCAGAGGGTGTTTGAAAGTCAAGCACATTGCTGTGGCTCTGGAGGCACACGTAGGCCAGACCAGCTAAGGACAACAAATTTCCTTTCCTAAAGGACATTTCCGACAATCAACAATGGTTTCTTGGTCATCAGTAGATTCTTAATTCCAAGTAGCTTTTATTAAATTCAAATTCCCCCATCTGCTGTGGTGGGATTCAAACCCGGGTCCCCAGAACATTAGCTGAGTTTCTGGATCAATTGACTAGTAATAATGCCATTAGGCCTTCACCTCTCCTAACTACACTCGCATATGGACAATTGGTTTTGGTAACAGTGTCTCCAGTGGTTCTATAGATCTGAATTTTGCAAACCAATTTATAATGGAACTTTCTTTTTCCTCACCCCCCACTTCCATGGTACTTCTTTCACACTAACCATAAGGAGTCCAGAACTGAAGCAACATCACAACATTGTTTATAAATGCTGCCACAGAAGGGGACCTATTATCCCACGTATTTTTGATTTGAGTCTTGCACAGAAATTATAGCTCCAGGGCAGAAAGGCACCAAACTGTCATCCAATAATTGATTAAACAGGTCTCCTTGTACCACAATTAGCACTGTCATATGACAGAGATGTGGTTTTCACAATGTTGTTGTCACATCAGACCAGGGTGTAACCAGCATGAAGCAATATTGGAAAATTCTTTCTGCTTTTCAAAGGAGAATGGAGAAAATTTATGATTGTTTTGACACAGAATGCATTTTTATGAACAGTGCCATTAATTTCATGTGAGAATTGGTATTAAAGAAAGACTTGCAGTGATTTGACTTGCAAAGACTTTCGGAAAATCGGGACATGAAACACTTGACATTCAATGAAGTACTTTCGAAAGGTAGCCACTGTTGGAATGTAGGAATGTTGGCAGCCACTTTGTGTATGGTAAGCTTCCACAAATAAAAATGTGATAATAGCCAGATAATTTGCTAAGAGAGGAACGTTGGCTGAAAGATGAATGTTGGCCAGCAATTCCCTTCTTGGCCATGGGGTCTGAAGGAGGAAAGGACATTGGTAAAGCATGACAGTGTAGTTTGCCCTCAGGATTACAGAGGAGTCTCACTGTATATTTTGTGCTCATGTTCTAATAACTGTAGCAACTTTCCCTACTACAAAGACTTATTAGCGGAGTCCCTTGCAAAAGCTGTAATAATAATAGCAATAAAAATCAAAAATATTAATTTATTTCATTGTGAACCGTATGAAATTTAACTTTGGAAATTGTTTGGATTCATTACTATGAATGTATCTTTAGAATAAGTTGTTGTTCTGATGTGAATACTTATAAAGAGGGGATTTTAATTGATGTCGCATATTCATAGAACATAGAACATTACAGCGCAGTACAGGCCCTTCGGCCCTCGATGTTGCGCCAACCAGTGGAACCAATCTAATGACCCTCTAACCTAAACTATTCCAATGTTATCCATATGCCTATCCACTGACATCTGAACGTCCTTAAAGTTGGCGAGTCCACAACTGCTGCAGGCAGGGCATTCCACGACCTTACTACCCTCTGAGTAAAGAACCTACCTCTGACATCCATCCTATAACTACCACCCCTTAATTTAAAGCTATGTCCCCTCGTGTTAGCCATCACCATCCAAGGTAAAAGGCTCTCACTGTCCACCCTATCCAATCCTTCTATCATCTTGTATGCCTCAATTAGGTCACCTCGTAACCTTCTTCTCTCTAATGAAAATAACCTCAAGTCCCTCAGCCTTTCCTCATAAGACCTTCATAGACTCATCGAATCCCTACAATGCAGAAGGAAGCAATTCGGCCCATCAAGCCCACACTGACAACAATCCCACCCAGACCTTATTCCCGTAACCCCATGTATTTACCCCACTAATCCCCCAGGCACTAAGGGGCAATTTAGCATGGTCAAGTCACCTAACTTGCACAACTTTAGAGTGTGAAAGGAATCTGGGGCACCAGAAGGAAACCCAAGAAGACACGGGGAGAATGTGCAAACTCCACACAGAGTGTCAGCTGGGTCCAGAATCGAACCCAGGTCCCTAGCACTGTGAGGCAGCAGTGCTAACTACTGTGCCACAGTGTGGCCCTGTTATAATAAAATAAGTTTGCCACAAAAGTATGGATAACTGGCCCTTTTTAATTGCAATCTTTGATACAAATATCAATTTTTTTTCTTTCACCCTTCATATAGTCATAGTGCTTTATTTGGATGGTTAAGAAAATGTTTTCTCCAATGGTTAATTTTATAATTGGAGGCCAATCATGCCAGTTGGTAATATCTGCTGGAAAATTAACAATTAAATGTTGGAACACTGGTTTATGAAATGGTGAGATGTTGCACTTGATAGATGAAATTCTTGAGTTTGTAATTCAACTGCTTCCACATTCTGTTGAATATCAGACAAGCTCCATTTTGCTCCTGCTCAAGTGATATGCTACGATGTGACAGATTATTACATGGAACTTTGTTAATCAAAATTCAGTCACCTTTATATTCCATCCAAAATATCTTTACCAAGGGTAAACAATACAATATCAAACATGTTTTGAAGTAAATATGGTGAATTTAATGTTGCAATTATAAATGATTGTTCTGGTGAATATGTTTAGCAGTGTTTTGTAAATATGTAAGAGTAAAATTAAACTGCAATTTATTATAATTTGTTTGCGTGGCTAATGTCTGCATGCTAGACAAATGAATCACACAGGTTGTCCTCCCCTCAGGTATCGGCACCTTAAGGAGCGATGATTAACTTGTCTAGCATCCCAGAGAGAAACGCCAGCCACATAAACAAATCAAAAGATTTTAATTTGACTTTAGTCTCACAATTTAGTCAGCATGTTACACCTAACATACGTTATCAGAAAAGGAAAATAAACCATCATCATTAAGTTAATAAGGTAATCTCGCCTATGCAAGGTTATATACACAACTATTTTTTTTCATTTACAATTTGAGCTTTCCTGAAGGATATGTTACAGAGACAGTGTTTTGTATTCTGATTTATTCGGTTTGATTTGATTGAATGTATTATTGTCACATGCATTACGGAGCCGCATGGCAGTACAGCAGTTAGCATTGCTGCTTCACAGTGCCAGGGACCTGGGTTCGATTCCCAGCTTGGATCATTGTCTATAAGGAGTTTGCACATTTTCCCTGTATCTGTGTGGGTTTCCTCCGGGCGCCCCGGTTTCTTCTTACATTCTGAAAGATGTGCTGTATAGATGCATTGTGCTGGACTGTAGCGACTAGGGGAATTTCACTGTAACTTCATTGCAATGTTAATGTGAGCCTTACTTGTGACTGATTAACATTAACTGTTTTAGGATACAGTGAAAAGTATTGTTTCCTGCATGCTATACAGACAAAACATACCATTCATAGAGTATATAGCAAAGAAGGGAAGGAGGGAGTGCAGAATATAGCTAGGATGTAGAGAAGGATCAGCTTAATGGTAAGTCCATTCAAATATCTGATAGCAGCAGGGAAGTAACTGTTTTTCAGTTGGTGGGTGTGACGCTCTCAGACTTTTGTATCTTTTTCCCAACCGAAGAAGTCGGAAGAGAGCATGTCCGGGATGCAAGGGATCCTTGATTATGCTGGCTGTTTTTCTGAGGCAGCAGAAGTGTAGATGGAGTCAATGAATGGAAGGCTGGTTTGCATGATGGACTGAGCTATGTTCACAACCCTTTGTAGTGTCTTGCAGTCTTGGATAGAGCGGGAGCCATACCAGGCTGTGATATAACCAGAAAGAATGCTTTCTATGGCACATCTGTAAAATTTGATGAGAGTCAGAGCTGACAGGGAGGGGCTGGTTGAGGAGGACTCGTGCATGATCTGTCCATGCGGAAAGTAGGAAAATACCTCTGTAATTTCTGCCATTGGGCGTGTTTCCTGTCTTGAAGATAATCACAATTAAGGTGTCTTTGGGATCTCCTGGCATGCTCTCTGCCTTGCAGTAGTATAAAGCTGATCCACAGAAATGTTTTAAAATTTATTCTTGGATATATGAATGCCAGTGGAAAGACTGGAATTTATTGCTCAGCCCCAGTTATCCACAAGAAGCTAGTGGCAGGTAAATAATATTGGTATAAAAAATTAATTGAAATTAAGTATAATCTTGGCGCAACTATTTTATATGTGGTCTGAGGAAAAGATGTTCAGCTTGTTAACAATTTGTGCTCAGACCATAAAGCTGAATTGCTATGTTTGCATTTTAGATACTAATGCTATGTATTTTACCATGACCTAATCAAAATTTATTAGGATGTGGCGCTCAAACATGGGCTAATTGATACACTAATCTATGACCATAGATGCTTCCGGTACTTCATTAAGACTTTAAACTTTGAAAGACATTCCCAATCAGTCAATCTCAGATTGTAAGATAAAAAGGGTTCTTTAACTGTGCAATCAGTGTAAAACCAATTGTGGCCTAGCAGATCATGCATCAAATGGTAGGAGAGTTTTTACAGCTGATTCAAAGAGCTTGGTTCAGTGTTCCCACACAAATACACTTTGATGAGCAGATATTGCCGATGAAGGCAATGCGCAAAGCTTCCTCGAGTTTGCGAGACCTCACAGAAGGCCTTCATGGAAATGAAGTTCCTTTATTAGTTATTTGAACTGTAATTTTTTACCAAGAGAATTAATTTTAAATTGCATAATGACCACCAAAGAAGTATTCTCTCAATCAAATAATCTCCCAGGGTATTTTGCTTCCAACAATTTCTCAGCTTGTTCTTTTCTTTGTGTGCTTAACAGAGTGAAGGAGCCCAGTATTGAATGCAAATGTCGCTACCATGATTATTATCAGACATAATATTGCCACCTCGAAGAAATGCTGCTGAAAATTGTGAGGAATGAGAGAATATTATGGGGCAGGTTCACCAGAGTTATGTCTGATGAAAGTTGCACAATTTGTTCATGTAATAGATTGAGGAACACTCAAGGCAGCTTTAGCTATAAAGGCTTTAGTGCCAACACAGTGGTCCTCACTGCTGCCTCACAGTGCCAGGGACCCGAGTTCAATTCCAAACTTGGGTGACTGTCTGTGTGGATTTTGCACATTCTCCCTGTGTCTATGTGGATTTCCAGTTTCCTCCCACAGTCCAAAGTTGTGTGGGTTAAGTTGATTGACCATGCTAAATTGACCCTAGTGGCAGGGATTATCGGGGTAAATACATGGGGTTATAGGAATAACGCCTGGGTGGGATTGTGGTTGGTGCAGACTTGATGGCTCGAATGGCCTCCTTCTGCACTGTAGGGATTCTATGATTTATTCTTCTATGAGGGTACTTATATACATGTATGAGGTAAGACTAGGCTATAAGGGCAACAGCTCTTCATGACTCTCATATTCCAATTGCCAGTCCCTTCCCTGGGCGAATGGGCCAGGAAATGGCAAATGGAATTTAATGTTGGCAAGTGTGAGGTGGTCCACTTTGGTAGGAAGAATGGTAGGAAGGACTACTACTTACAGGGCGAAAAACTGCAGCAGGCGACGGTGCAGAGGGACCTCGGGGTCCTTGTGCATGAGTCGCAAAAACCCAGCCTGCAGGTGCAGCAGGTGGTCAGGAAGGCGAATGGGATGCTGGCCTTCATAGCGAGGGGGATTGAATATAAAAGTAGGGAGGTCTTGCTGCAGCTGTATAGGGCATTGGTGAGGCCGCAGCTGGAGTACTGTGTGCAGTTTTGGGTGCCGCACCTGCGCAAAGATATTTTGGCCTTGGAGGGAGTGCAGAGGAGGTTTACTAGGCTGATACCGGAGTTGAGGGGGTTGAGCTATGAGGAGAGGCTGAATAAACTGGGCTTGTACTCGTTAGAGTTTAGAAGAATGAGAGGAGATCTCATTGAGACGTATAAGATGATGAATGGGATGGATAGGATAGAGGTGGAGAGACTCTTCCTGCTCAAAAAAGACAGTAGGACTAGGGGGCACAACCTCAAGATAAAAGGGGGGCGGTTTAGAACGGAGTTGAGGAGGAACTTCTTCACTCAAAGGGTGGTGAATCTCTGGAATTCTCTGCCTGTTGAAGTGGTGGAGGCTGCCTCGCTAAATATTTTTAAGACGCGGGTTGATGGGTTCTTGATAAGAGAGGGGATTAAGGGTTATGGGGAGAGGGCGGGAAAGTGGAACTGAGAAGCGCCAGATCAGCCATGATCTTATTGAATGGCGGGGCAGGCTCGAAGGGCTAGATGGCCTACTCCTGCTCCTATTTCTTATGTTCTTATGTTATGTAGTCTGTGCCCTCCTGCCAATTACATTGGTTCTACCTGAACTTCTGTACCATTGCCTATGGGACTGATTCATCTCTGCACCTCACATGAAGTCGATTCCACTGGAAAAGTGAATAATACAGCATTGGTTTTCTGCCTGCTGACCTCCATGAAGAATATCTCATTGGACTCTGGTTGTGAACTCAGAACGCATATGAAACAATAATTTTTCTCTTTATCGTCTTTGCTCTGTAACTCTTTCTTTTCTCTCTTTCTCTTTTACTGTTTAGGTGCATAGGGGGCTATGTGATTTCTTTGTGCAGAGCAAACGTGAACTATACCACATGTACCTTGAACGTCTGGACGTGGGAGAGTCTGTCTGTGTAAATGAATGTCCATGCCTGTACTTATAAGCGGCATGGTAGCACAGTGGTTAGCATTGTTGACTCACAAGGGACATGGTTTAGATTCAAACCTTGGGTGAATGTATGGAGTATGCATGTTTTACCACCGTCTGTGTGTGTTTCCTCTCATAGTCCAAAGATGTGCAGGTTAGGTGGATTGGCCAGGCTCAATTGCCCCACAGTGTCCCAAGATGTGTAGGTTAGGGAAATTAGTGGGATAAATATTGGGGTTACTGAGATAGGGCAGAGGGGTAGGCCTGCGTAAGATGCTCTGTCGAAGAGTCAATGCAGACTCAACGGGCCGAAAGGCTTCCTTCGACACTGTAGTGATTCAATGATAAACAAGGATTCTATGATAAATAGGAACACAATGGTGCATTTATCAGGAACTCCTGTTGGCTAATTCCCAGTCTATGGCAAAGAGTTGGCCCATAATTTTGACAGCATCAAAACTAATTTTGTTCCAAAAATATAGACTGATTCTGTGATTACATGCGGGCGCATTTTAGTCTACAATATAAATTCCTAATGTGATACAGCTTTAAAGTGAACCAATTTGAAAAGATCTTGTGAATCCATACTGATAAATGAGTTACCTGATCTCAGTAAGAAGTCTCACAACACCAGGTTAAAGTCCAACAGATTTATTTGGTAGTAAATGCCACTAGCTTTCGGAGCGCTTCTCTTTCGTCAGGATTACTGTAGTCATTTGCAACACTGAAAGACTGAGAAAAGATATATCAAAGATTCCCATCCTTGTTCAGTGACTCTTGCTAGCTAGTGTATATGGATGACGATAAGATTAGCTGGCACTGTGGTGTACACCCAGTGACATAATCTAGCAATATTCATGAGTATAATTTCTACAGGAATCCCCACTGTTTCACTACACCACTGACCAGAAATGGGCTTTACGCTGTTTCTTCACGTTTTTCTACTGACCTTGTGCTGAAATTTTGCTGGAAGATCAGAAAAAATACCTGACAAAGATTCAGGCTTGTCTCATACACAAAGAATGACCATTTGGGTAAGTTACAGAGGATTTTCAGTGTCTGGGAAACTAATAGCAGCAGGGAAAACCCATCCTTTATTATCAGATCACGCCTAATACATCGAGTCCACATTCCTTATTGTCTGGATTCTGCTCTAGGTAAGTGCCTTTGCCATTTAACTCATAACTCCACTGATAGCTACATTTTATCAAGTCAATGCTTTCTAGACTCAGATACCCTGGCAGGATTTCCCAGTCCCGCCCACTGCCGGGATCCTGCCAAAAATCAATGGACTTTTGGCTGGACTTTCAAATCTCCGTCAGTCTCACAACACCAAGTTATTCGATAGTAATCTTACAAGCTTTCGGAAATGGTGTTCCTTCGTCAGGTGTGTGGAAGGTTCTGATCAGATAAGGGCATATAAAGTCACACACAGTTATCACATTGTCTGCATCCTTAAGACTTGAATAGCAGGTTAGCTATAAAGACCTGCATTCTAATCAGTATTCTATAAACTGTGTGTGACTTTACATGTCCTTCTGTGGTCAGAACCTTCCACACACCTGACAAAGGAACACCATTTCCGAAAGCCTGTAAGATTACTATCAAAATAAACTGGTTAGACTCTAACCTGGTGTTGTGACACTTCTTGCTGCATTTACCCCAGTCCAACGCCGGCATCTCTACATCACGTCTTTCAAATCTCCCACAGTAAGCCCTGCCATGATGGAACTAGAAACGCGTAGCCCAACACTTATCTATACAGGTGAAAAAGCATTTATAAGAAAGAATATAACATGAAAAAGATGTCACCACACTCCTAGTGCACTAAACTGTGACTGCTCTAAGATACTGTCACCGTGCGTGGTTCAAGTGACAGCCGACTGACCTGCTGAGTGTTTCTACCTGTTCCCTTCCCACTAAACTACTAATTCCCAACTTCCCTCCTGGCCCTCAGGCGAGTCGATATTGTAACTGGTTTTCCCTCTTCAGCTGCTTTCCCTCTCTTATTTAAACCTACTATCACCAGTTCTCATCTCACAAAAACCAGCCCTTGGTCCCTCCATCCTTCCAAACTATATCCTGGGCAGGATTTTCTGGCCGTGCGTGCCCCAAAACAGGGAATTCCGGCCCGAGCACGATGGACCTTTCAACGGTCTGCTGAAATTTCTGTCGCACCCGCTGCAGTGGGTGAGATGGAAAATTTTCAGCCCCCATCCCCAAACTCCTTTTCTTCTCCAACGCCCACCTCTCAAATCCATTCCCATCTCTCCTGGAATTCTTCGCTTGAATCCATTCATTCAGGTTTCTGCCCCTGCTGCGGTTCCAAAGGGTTCGGATGAATTATGTCACAAGCGGCATCCTATGTGACTGTGATAAGTGTAAACTTTCTCTTCTTGCCCTTCTCGACCTGTCTGAAGCCTTTATCATAGTTAGCTACAGTATCCTCCTCCAATATCATTCCACTGCTACCCAGCTGGGTAGGACAGCTCTCACTTGGTTCCATACTTATCTATCGAACTGTAGCCAGGGATTCACTCATCTGAAAGACGTGCTGGTTAGGTGCATTCGCCATACTAAATTCTCCCTCAGTGTACCCAAAGAGGCACCGGTGCATGGCGACTCGAGGATTGTCACAACAACTTCATTGCAGTGTTAATGGATGGCACAGTAGCACAGTGCTGCCTCACAGCACCAGGGACCCAGGTTCAATTGCTTGGGTCACTGTATGCAGAATCTGCACATTGTCCCTGTGTCTGTGTGGGTTTCCTTTGGATGTTCCAGTTTCCTCCCACAATACGAAAGACATGCAGTTAGGTGCATTGGCCATGCAAAATTTTCTCTCACTATACCCGAACAGGCGCCAGAGTGTAGTGACTGGGGGATCTTCACAGTAACTTAATTGCCTAATTGTGGCACTAATAAATAGATCTTAAAACTTTAAAATTAAGCCTTTTTGTGACAATAATAATAAACTTAAACTTAAACAATGGCTTCTCTTCCTATTCCAGCATATCTACCTCTGGTGTCCACCAAGAAGTAATCCTTGTTCCTTTCTTATTTCTCATCTACATATTGCCCCTTAGTAACATCATCCAAAGGCACAGCATTAGGTTGTCCCGAGATGCTGAGGGCGTTGACATCACCATTGTCTCTTTTGACTCCTCCACTGTTGTTAAAATATTGGACTGCTTGTCTTCCTTCCAGTCCTGGATCAGCAAGCATTTACTCCAGTTAAACACTGGGAAGACTGAAGCCATTGTTTTCAGTCCCAATTCCAATTTCTGTTCTCTCACTACTGGTTCCATCACTATCAACTCTCATATGGACTTGAAACATTAACTCTGTTTGCCTCTACACAGATGCTGCCAGACCTGCTGAGTTTATCCAGAACTTTCTGTTTTTTTTTCAGGTTTCCAGCATTGCAGTATTCTGCTTTTATTACTGACTCCATCACTTTCCATGGTGACAGGCTAAGATTAAGCCAGCTGGTTTGCAACCTTGGCGTCACATTGGAGATGAACTTCCAACTTCAATAATTCAATTTGCGCCGCCTTAACAACTCCTCACTTTGCCCTGTCTCAGTTCATCTGTTGCTAAAATCCTCATCCATGGCTTCATTATCTCTAGACTCAACTACTCCTATGTATTCCTGGCTGATTTTCCACCTTCTGTGAACTTGCATCCATGCACGACTCTGTTGTCCTAGTCTTAACTCGTAGTAAGTCTCGTTCCCCTTTCACTGCTGTGCACGCTGACCTACATTGGTGTCCGTTCAAGCAATACCTTGATTTAAAAATTCTCATCCTTGTTTTCACTCCATGGCCTTTTCATGGCCTTTCCCCTCCACATTCTCGTAATATCCTCCATCTGCGTTACTTCTAATTCTAACATCTTGTGCAGTCTCGTTCATAATTGTTCCACAATTGCTGGCAGTGTCATGAGATTCTTAGGCCCCAAGCACTGGCATTTCCCTCCCTGGGCCTCTCCACCTCACTTTCCTCCTTTAAGAACTTCTTCAAATCTACCACTTTGACCAAAGTTTTGGGCATCTGATCGAATATCATCTTATGTAACTCAGTGTTATAGTTTGTTTTATAGTGCTCTGTGAAGTGCCATGAGACTTTTTATTACATTACACTATATGAATACCGGTTGTTGTTGTCTTCTTATTATGATATTATAGCAATGGAAAACTTATGTTTATACTTGATCAACTTCAACCTCATTCTTTTTCTCCTCTGCCTTCCATGAAGACATAAGGTATTGACTAATAATTACTGGCAGGAATATAAGTTATAGAGAATATTATCCAAACTGATCTGTTCAACTGCAAATGCTAAACATTCTATACAACAGCAGCATGTTGCTAAATCGTCTAAGATAAGAGTTAAGTCCTCTATGGTTGATATATTTTAACCATAAAACAATTTAATGGGTAAGCATCTGCAGCATACAAAATCAGGAACATTTATCAGCAAAATAATGTTGTCTTTGAACTAACATATAATTGAAGCAAAAGTTGCCAATGTGACTTCTCATTCAGTATATTATATTCAATTTTATTTAAATATAAATTAGCCAATGGAACTGGTCTGGAATTCTTTCAGACAATCCATGGACAACAACAAAGAAAAAAGAATAATACAGGACAGGAACAGGCCCTCCGGCCCTCTAAGCCTGCATCGATCATGTGTTCCTAAGCAGACCATCCGTTTGTATCCCTTTATTCTTAGTCTGTTCATGTGGCTATCTAGATAAGTCTTAAATGACCCTAGTGTGTCTGCCTCAACCACCTTGCTTGGCAGCGCATTCCAGGCCCCCACCGCCCTCTGTGTAAAATACATCCCCCCAACAAGGAAGTGGCATTGCTGGATTATGTTAAATGGTTTTAATTTGTATTCACTTCTTTCTAACTTTCCTTCTTTGGATTTTCAAATGTAACAGTGAAAGCAGGTTGGAGTAATCTGAGGGTCAGTGACTTTGCCAAGAGAATGACCAGGTCACACAAGATGTTAAGAAGAATTTATTGTTTCTCTCCATTTACCTGTGGTTTACCTCCCCTTGGCAGATGTGGTGAGCCAATTGCATCTCCATCCAGTTTGGCAGGACTGTATTATCCTGCTAGCTGGGAGAGGCCATGAAATCTTTGCCATTATTTCCACTATTGAAGAGTTTAGGGCTGGGAGCATTGTCTAAAACTCAGAGCCAGACCCCTCAGGAATGAAGTCAGGAAATACTCCCACATGCAAAGGGTGGTGGATATTTGGAACTCTCCTCCACATACATCGACTGATACTTGATCAATTGTTAATTCTGAATCTGAGATTGTTGATCAAAGTAGAAAAGAATATGGAGCAATGGAAGGTATATGGAGTGAGGTGACAGAAGCCATATACTTGTTGCATTGCGGTAGAATAGGCTTGAGGGACTAAATGGTCTATTCATGTTACTATCAAGACAGTCATGAACATTGAGTGGGCAGATCTTAGTCAGGGCTTGAGAAGAATGCTAAAATTAGCTGTGGCATAGGGAAGGGCTTTATTAGATTCATTTACCAGATGTGGGCATCGCTGGCTAGGCCAGTACTTATTGCATATTCCTAATTGTCTGTGAGAAGGTGGTGGTGGGCCATTTTCTTGAACTGCCACATTCCTTGTGGTGTCAGTAAACCCATAGTGCTGTCAGGGTGGGAGTTCCAGGGTTTTTACCCAGCAACTATGAAGGAACGGTGATATATTTCCAAGTCAGGATAAAAAGTGAATTGGAGATGGTGTTCCCTTATGCCCACTGCCCTTGTCCTTCAAAATGGTAGTGGTCATGGGTTGGAAGGTGCTGCCTGAGAAACCCTGGTAAGTTACTGCAGTGTATCTTGTAGATGGTACACCCTGCTGCCACTGTTCGTTGATGCTGGAAGGAGTGAGTATTTGTAGATGGGGTGCCAATCAGGCTGGTTGACCATTGTCCTGGATGGTGTGGATCTTCTTGAGTGTTGTTGGAGTTGCACTCAATTGGGCCAGTGGAGGTTATTCCATTACACCTAACTTGTGCCTCGTAGATGGTGTATAGGCTTTGGAAGTCAGGAGTTGAGCTACTTGCTGCAGAATTTCTAATCTCTGACTTGCTCTTGTAGCCATAGTATTTATATGGCTAGTCCAGTTCAGTTTCTGGTCAATGGTAACGCCCAGGATGTTGATATCTGGTTTGATTTGATTTGATTTATTGTCACATGCACTGGGGTACAGTGAAAAGTATTTGTTTCTTGCATGTAATACAGGCAAAAACATATCGTTCATGAAGTACGTAAGGGAAAAGGAAAAGGAGAGGATGCAGAATAGAGTGTTGCAGCTACAGGTAGGGTGAAGAGAAAAATCAGCTTAATATATGATAGGACTGCTCAGAAGTCTTATGACAGCAGGGAAGAAGTTGTTCTAGAGTCTGTTGGTAAGTATTTTCAGAATCTTGTGTCTTTTGCCCAACAGAAGAAGGTGGAAAAGAGTATTTCCAAGGTGTGTAGGGTCCTTGATTATGCTGGTTGCTTTTCTGAGGCAGCAGGAAAAGCAGGCAGAGTCAATGGATGAGATGCTGATGTGCATGATGGACTGGGCTACGTTCACAACCCTTTGTAGCTTCTTGCAGACTTGGGCGGAGCAGGAGCCATTCCAAGCTGTGATACAACCAGATAGGATGCTTTCTATGGTGCATCTGTAAAAATTGGTGAGAGGCGTAGTGGACATGCTGAATCTCCTTAGTTTTCTGAGAAAATAGAGGCCTTGGAGAGCTTTCTTATCAGTAGCATCAGTGTTGAAGGTCCAGGACAGATTATTGGTGACCTGAACACCTGGGAACTTGAAACTCTCGACCATCTCCACTTCATCACCATTGATGTAGACAGGGGCATGTCCTCCAATACATTTCCTGAAATCAAAGACTATCTCCTTTGTTTTACTGACATTGAGGGAGAGATTATTGTCATTGCACCATTTCGTCAGATCTTCTATCTGTTTCCTGTACTCTGTCTCATCATTGTTTGAGATCTGACCCACTAAGGTGATGTCATCACCAGTGGAGTTCGTGCAAAATGGAGCAGTATTTTGCCACGCAGGCACAAGTGATAGTGAGGGATTCAGCGATGATAATGCCATTGACTGTCAAGGGTGATAGTTAGATTGTTTCTTGTTGGTGAAGGTCATTGCCTGGCACTTGTGTGGCACAAATTACTTGCCACTTCCCAGCCAAATGTGCAAACTGTCCAGATTCTGTTGCATTTAGACATGGTGGTGCAGTGGCGCAGTGGTTAGCACTGCTGCCTCACAGTGCCAGGAACCTGGGTTCGATTCCTGACTTACGTGATTGTCTGCATGCTCTCCCTGTGTCTGTGTGGGTTTCCTCTGGGTGCTCCAGTTTTCTCTCATAATTTGAAAAACATGCTGGTTAGGTACATTGGCCATGCTAAATTCTCCCTCAATGTACCTGAACAGGTGCTTGGGTATGGCGACTAGGAGATTTTCACAGTAACTTCATTGTAGTGTTAATGTAAGACTACTTGTGATACAAATAAATAAATTTAACTTTATTTCGGTATCTGAGGAGTTGTGAATGCGCTAAACATTTGTGCATCATCAGTGAACATCCCTACTTCTGACCTTATGATGGAAGCATGATCATTAATGAAGAACCTGAAGATGGTTGGCCTCACTACCCAAAGGAACTGATGCAGTGATTTCCTGGAACAGAGAAGATTGACCTCCAACCACCATAATGACCCTCCTTTTGCCCAGGAGGGTTTCCTCCTGATTCCCATTGACTCCAGTTTTGCTAGGGATACCATACTTGGTCAAACGTTGCCTTGATTTCAAGGGCTGTCACTCTCACCGCGCTTCTGGAATTCAGCTCTTTTGTCCATGTTTGAACCAAAGCTGTAATGAGGTCAAGAGATGAGTGGCCCTGAGCATCAGTGAGCAGGTTATTGGTAAGCGAGTAACGCTGATCTCCCTTTCCATTATTTTACTGATGACAGAGTTGACTAATGGGGTGGTAATTGGCCAGGTTGGCTTTGTCCTGCTTTTTGTGTACAGGACATACTCAGGCTAAATCTCCACATTGTTGGCTGTACTGGAACAGTTTGCCAAGGGGAACAGCAAGTACTGGAGCAGAAGTCTTCAGTAATATTGCTGGAATATTATCAGGGCACTTAACCAAATTTCTGGTAATAATCCATCCAGAAGCCACTGTTAAAAGGAAACAAGTGTCAAAAATGAATCAAGAGATGAATCCTCCAGCCAACACTGATAATACTTGCTTGCAAATAATAGTTTAATGGGCAAGTCACTGGAGGAAGCTAAGTGTCCATCAAAAACCAATCCATGATGGGTGGCACAAGCAGTGGTTAGCACTGCTGCCTCACAGAGCCAAGGACCCAGCTTAGATTCCCATATTGGATCACTATCTGTGCGAAGTCTGCATGTTCTCCCCGTGACTGCATGGGATTCCTCCCACATTCCAAAGATGTGTGGGTTAGTGCATTTACTGTGCTAAATTCTCCCTCAGTGTACCCAAACAGGTACTAGAGAGTGGCAACTAGGGGATTTTCACAGTAACTTCATTGTAGTGTTAATGTAAGCCTACTTGTGACACTAATAAATAAACTTTAATCAACATTTACAGAAGAGCAGGAGAAGGGTTCATGACTGGCTACAACAAGAATAAATTTCATGCAGATTATTAAAGCATTATGGCTTTGAATGTTAAAGAGTATTGGCTGTGTGAATCGACGATATTCTTTAAAAACAGCAAACCTTGCAACTTAACATTTTATTAAATTGCAAAATTACATAGTTTGTCCTCTCCTTTGCTTATTCTGTTGAATTAATCAGAGGTAATCTTGTAACAGGTATTTTATTATTGAACAGAAAATGCTGAAAATGCCCAAATCAGTAAACATCTATAAAGAGGTTGATGATGGTTGATGATGTTTTGGGTGTGTGCCAGTATCTTCAGGCTCAGGTTCATGAACATCTAATCCATAATTGGTATTCAGATTGTGAATATAGACTATGCACTCATAAGAGGAAGAAGTGATGACACGCAATAACTCCTTCATTTTGATCCAAGCTCTTTCTCCCCTTTAGGCTTTGGCTACTTTCTAGTATGGATTTCTGTCATGTAATAACTGAAAGAACTCGCATCTTATTAAAGGAAAGCATACATATCCCATTTATACAATGATCCTGGATTAAAATGATCACACAGTAATACCACCTTCATCCTGTCTTCTGTGTTTTTCCTCCTTTTTCATCATTTGTGGTATATGAGTGTCACTGGCTGGCCAGCATTTATTGTCCTTCTGAGTTGCCCTTAGAGAACAGCTGAGAATCAGCCACATTGCTAAGTCTCTGGAGTCACATGGAGGCCAGATCAGGTAAGGATGGTAGATTTTAAAGATCAAAGAAAAGTACAGCTCAGGAACAGGCCCTTCTGCCCTCCAAGCCCATGCCGATTTTGATGCCCTAACTAAACTAAAAAAAACTTCTGTCTTTACTTGGTCCGTATCCCTCTATTTCCTCCCTATTCATGTACCCATCCAAATGCCTCTTAAATGTTGTTAATGCGCTATCTTCCACCACCTCCTGTGGCAGCACATTCCAGGCACACACTACTCACTATGTGAAAAACTCCCCCTGCACATCTCCCTTAAACTTTTCCCTCTCATCTTGAACTTGTGCCATCTTATGATTGACACTTCCACCCCGGGAAAAGCCTCTGAATATCCACCCTGTCTCTGCCTCTCATAATTTTATAAAAACATAAGAAATAGGAGCAGGAGTAGGCCATCTAGCCCTTCGAGCCTGCCCCGCCATTCAATAAGATCATGGCTGATCTGAAGTGGATCAGTTCCACTTTCCTGCTTTCTCCCCATATCCCTTAATCCCCTCGCTTATCAAAAACCTATCTACCCGTGACTTAAATATATTCAGCGAGGTAGCCTCCACCACTTCAACGAGCAGAGAATTCCAGAGATTCACCATCCTTTGAGTGAAGAAGTTCCTCCCTTTGAGTGAAGAAGATTTTGTAGATCTCTATCAGGTCTTCCCTCAGCCTCTGTCTTCCCAATGAAAATAATCCTAGATTATTCAACCTCTCCTCATAACTGACATCCTTGACACTTTCTTTGCACTCTGTCCAAATCTTCATGTCCTTCTATCGTGCGGTGACTAGAACTGCATGCAATATTTGAAATGCAGCCTAACCAAGGGTTTGTATAGCTGCGACAAGATTTCCCAACTCTGGCACTCAATGCCCCAGCTGATGAAGGCAAGAATGCCATATGCCTTCTTAATCACCCTGGCCACCTGTCTTGACACTTTTAGGGAACTGTGGACATGCAGACCCAAATCCCTCTGTATGTTAATGTTCCAAAGGGTTCTGCCATTTACAGTATAATTTACATGTAAATTTGATCCTCCGAAATGCATCACCTCACATTTGTCCAAATTAAATTCCATCTGTCATTTCTGTGCACAAGTTTCTAATCTATCTGTATTCTGTTGTATCCTCTAATAATCCCCAGCACTATCAGCAATTCTACCAATCTTCCTGTCATCTGCAAACTTAATAATCAGACCACCCCCATCTATTTTCCTCCAGATCATTAATATATACCACAAACAATAGCAGTCCCGGCACTGACCCCTGTGGATTCATTCTGAAAAACACCTCTACTGCTACTCTCTGTCTTCTATAACCAAGATGTGGGTATGCCAGCATTGGACTGGCGTAAACACAGTAAAAAGTCTGACAACACCAGGTTTTAGTCCAACTGATTTATTTGATAATAGACTCACAAGCTTTCGGGGTTAGCCCCTTCGTCAGGTGAATGGAGAGTCAGGTGAATGGAGAACTCTCCATTCACCTGACGAAGGGGCTAACCCCGAAACCTTGTGAGTCTATTATCAAATAAATCGGTTGGACTAAAACCTGGTGTTGTCAGACTTCTATAACCAAACCAGTTCTGTATCCATCTAGCTAGCCCACATTGAATCCCATGTGATTTTAGTTTTTGTACCAGTCTGCCATGTGGGACCTTGGCAAATGCTTTACTAAAGTCCATGTAAACTACATCTACAACCCTTCCCTCAACAATTATCTTTGCCACCTTTTCAAAAAACTCAATGAAGTTGATGAGACATGACCTTCCCCATACAAAAACATGCTGCCTGTCACTAACTAGTCCATTTCTTTCCAAATTTGCACATATCCTATCCCTCGGTACCTTCTCCAAAAGCTTCCCCACCACTGACGTCAGGTCAGTGGATTATAATTTCCTGGATTATCCCTGCTTCCTTTCTTATACAGGGGAACAACATTGACTCTTCTCCAGTCGTATGGGACCTTGCATGTGGTCAAAGAGGATGTGAAGATATCTGTTAAGGCTCTTAAGGTTTCTTCCCTAAAAAACATTAGTGAACCATACTTTGTCTTGTTTACTTTCTTATTCCTTCCTCTTGCATTTAAGTCATTGCTAAGTGGCCATTCATGTCTCATTTGGTTATAGTCTTTGTTTCTTTACCACATCCATTGCCAATCGTTTTAGCTGTTGCTTCATGAAAGTCACTTAATCTCCTTTGCCTTCCACCCTATCACAGATTGTGCCTTTAGTTTCTCCTGCCCACTTCCCCTGCCCCTTCCAATGACTTAAAACTACATTTCTATCTTTCTTCAGTTCCGATGAAAGGGCATCAAGCTGAATCGTTAACTCTGGGAGGGATTTTCCAGTCATGTTCATCCCAAGACCAAAAAATCCCACCTGAGATCGACAGAACTTTGCATTGTCCTGTCCTGCCCACTATGATTCCCATGGTGGGCGGGCCAGGAAAATTCCACCCTCTGTTTCCTTCCACAGATGTGCCTGATCTACTGAGCATCTCCAGTAGTTTTTTAGAGTTTAGAAGGATGAGGGGGGCTCTTATAGAGACATATAAGATAATGAAAGGGATGGATAGGGTAGAGGTAGAGAGATTCTTCCCGCTTAGAAAGGATAGCAGGACTAGAGGGCACAGCCTCAAGATAAGGGGGGGGTGGGGGGCAGCTTAGATCAGAGTTGAGGAGGAACTTCTTCACTCAAAGGGTGGTGAATCTCTGGAATTCTCTGCCCGTTGAAGTGGTGGAGGCTACCTTACTGAATATATTTAAGTCACGGGTGGATAGGTTTCTGATGGACAGGGGAATTCAGGGTTATGGGGAGAAAGCGGGAAAGTGGAACTGATCCACTTCAGATCAGCCATGATCTTATTGAATGGCGGGGCAGGCTCGAAGGGCTAGATGGTCTACTCCTGCTCCTATTTCTTATGTTCTTATGCTTTTATTTCAGATTTCCAGCATCTGGAGTTTTTTGCGTTTGCTTGAATAAGCAGCAGATGATTCACTCTGTGCAGCCAACTGCTTTGATTTTACAAGGTCTGAGAAGCAATTAAGTTGGACCTTTGGGACAAGACTCCTTTGTGGTTTTTTTTTAAATCACTTCTAATTTGTAAAGCTGACATCCACTGCTGACATGGCGTTTCGGCACATCCTTACGTAGCGACGACCTGGTATGTATCAGGAAACCAGATATTTACATATTCTTACATGGAATCAGATAGATACTTAAAAGTGATCACATTCTTGGAATCTGAAAGATGCCTCACAGGGATGTATGTGTCTGCTTCTGTTGTAATGCCAAGTGGTTGTACCTCAGCCCTACACTCTGGTTGTAATATATCATTATTGTTTTACACAATTTAGTTCCTG
Organism: Carcharhinus amblyrhynchos; assembly: GCF_965287045.1. NCBI lineage: Eukaryota > Metazoa > Chordata > Chondrichthyes > Carcharhiniformes > Carcharhinidae > Carcharhinus > Carcharhinus amblyrhynchos. Next base: position 30,921,905 of record NC_137332.1, on the reverse strand, counting down.
CGTGGGGTTTGGAACTGGACCAGTTTCAATTCTGTAAATCTTTATATGAAGTATTAATAAGGAAGAGATGGCGGTCTCATGGTAATGTCACTGGATTGATAATCCAAAAGCCCATGCTAATAGAACATAGAACATAGAACATAGAACATTACAGCGCGGAACAGGCCCTTCGGCCCACAATGTTGCGCCGACCAGTCTTATTTTTAAAAAAAAAACATTGACCCACTAATCTAAACCACTCCTTTTTCGTCCATAAACCTATCCACCAATCTCTTAAACGCCCCCAAACTAGGCGCATTTACAACTGCAGCAGGCAGGGCATTCCAGTCCCTCACCACCCTCTGGGTAAAGAACCTGCCCCTGACATCCGTCCTATAACTACCCCCCCTTAATTTAAAGCCATGCCCCCTCGTGCTAGATTTCTCCATCCGAGGAAACAGGCTATCACCATCCACCCTATCTAAACCTCTAATCATCTTATATGTTTCTATAAGATCCCCTCTTAGCCGCCTTCTTTCCAGTGAAAACAACCCCAAATCCCTCAGTCTCTCCTCATAGGACCTCCCCTGCATACCAGGCAACATCCTGGTAAACCTCCTCTGCACCCTCTCCAAAGCCTCCACATCCTTCCTGTAATGTGGGGACCAGAACTGCACACAGTACTCCAAGTGCGGCCGCACCAGAGTTGTGTACAGTTGCAACATGACGCTGCGACTCCTAAATTCAATCCCCCTACCAATAAACGCCAAGACACCGTATGCCTTCTTAACAACCTTATCTACTTGATTCCCAACTTTCAGGGATCTATGTACACATACACCTAGATCCCTCTGCTCCTCCACTCTATTCAAAGTCCTCCCGTTAGCCCTATACTCAACACATCTGTTATTCCTACCGAAATGGATTACCTCACACTTCTCCGCATTAAACTCCATCCGCCACCTCGCGGCCCAGCTCTGCAACCTGTCCAAGTCACCCTGCAAACTTCGACACCCTTCCTCACAATCTACCACACCTCCGACTTTGGTGTCATCAGCAAACTTACTAATCCACCCAACTATACCCTCATCCAGATCATTAATAAAGATTACGAACAGCAGTGGCCCCAAAACAGATCCCTGAGGCACACCACTCGTAACCGAACTCCATGATGAATAATTACCATCAACCACCACCCTCTGTCTCCTATCTGCTAACCAATTCCTGATCCAAGTACCTAAATTACCACCAATCCCATACATCTGCATTTTCTGCAGAAGCATACCATGGTGAACCTTATCAAACGCCTGTTCTTACTAAAATCCATATATACCACATCTACTGCCTTACCCCTATCCACCTCTTTGGTCACCTTCTCAAAGAACTCAATAAGGTTAGTAAGGCACGACCTTCCCGCTACAAAACCATGTTCTGGGAGCAGAGGTTCAGATCACATCATGCCAGGTGGTGGAATTTAAATTCAAATAATAAATCTGGAATTGAAAGCCTACGTTAGTAATACTGATCATTGCCCTCATCATTGGTTCGTTAATGTACTTTAAGGGAGGAAATCTGCTGTCTTTACATGGTCTGGCCTACATGTGACTCCAGACTCATCATAATTTGACTGACTGTTAACTGCCCTAGGAAATAGCCTAGCAAGCAATTCTGGTCAACATGACAGTTAGGAATGGGCAACAAATGTTAGTCTTACCAACAACGTCCACATTCCAGAGAATGAAAAACACAAGAATGATCCTGTATGTAACAAATATTGTCCAGCTTTATCAAAAACAAATACTATTCTTTATTTTCATGGTTAGTTTTGGCCCATTGACAATTGTGATGGTGAAATTAAAAGCACAAGTCCTCAAGAGGGTCAGGCAGTACCGATGGCTCAGATCTTCCAATCCGGATTGGAATGGCACAGTGTTTCCAGCAAGAACACCAGTGTGTTTCTCTCCAGATAGATAAATGAGGGAGGACAGACAGTGTGTAACTCCTCCTGGACATTAAGCCTAAAGGGCTGCAAACTGATGTGTCATAATGTAAAAAACTATGCCAAATTTAACTCAGGGTTATTTTCAGGGAGAGAAAGGGAAATTGCCCATCAGAAGTTTTCAAACAGTATTTATTTATTAGTGTCACAAGTAGGCTTGCATTACCACTGCAATGAAGTTACTGTGAAAATCCTCTAGTTGCCATACACCAGTGCCTGTTTAGGTACACGAAGGGAGAATTTAGTATGGCCATGCACCTAACCAGCACATCCTTCAGAGTGTGGGAGGAAACCGGAGCACCCGGAAGAAACCGACGCAGACACAGGACAAAGGTGCAGAGTCCGCACAGACAGTGATCCAATGTCTGGAACTGAACTGTGAGGCAGTAGTGCTAACTACTGTGCTACCATGCCAAACTTCCCAGGCAATTCCCATGGGATCCTTGCACTGGGACTTCCATGATGTGGATATGCCGGCGTTGGACTGGAGTAAACACAGTAAAAAGTCTAACAACACCAGGTTTAAGTCCAACCAATTTATTTGATAGTACACTCAAACTGTCTGTGCTTTATATGCTCTGTCTGAGGCCAGAACTCTCCATTCACCTGACGAAGGAACTAACCCCGAAAGCTAGTAAGTGTACTATCAAATAAATCGGTTGGACTTAAACCTGGTGTTGTCAGACTTTTTACTGGGACTTCCAAGCAGTCCCATAGTGCAGCTTCTAGGGTACATCAATTATTCGGAATGTCTTGGCCTATGTTTCATAAGAGCCACTGATGCTGCACAAGTTACCATTTCAAGTCAATGAATTTTCACCAGTGCTTCTAATGTTGCACATGTTTCTCATTAATGGCCTCAACTAGCAACAATTCTACTTTTTAACGCTCCTCAATTTATTTTTGATAAAAAATGCTCAGAGCAGGGCTTAACAGAGATTCACCATTATTTCCTATCTGTGCCGCATTGGCTTTTTTGTTAAAATGATCAGCTCTTAATGGTAAACTTTCATATAATGAATGCATTAGTCCATCCAACCCTTTGTTTGTAAACAAGTTAAAATATCAATAATTGTATCAGGCTGATGTGGATCTCTGTGGATAACAGTGTTAATGATGGCGGAGAGATCTAAGCGAGGCTGCAGGTTGCAAATTCAAAAGGGGTAACCTAGGTCAGGAAGGTGTAAAACAGTACGAAGTGCCAAAAGCAATAATTATCTCTCAGCAGGCGACCTTAGATAAGTGAGGAAGGACGTAGTGTATAACTCCACCTGGCCATCAAGCCTCAATGGCTGCATACCAATGTATCGTAATGTAAAGAATTAACTGCCAAATGAACTAAGAATTCAATAATTGCCAAAACAGAGAGACTGATCTCTTCACCGCCAGAATATATAGGAAGGAGATGTTGGGCTATTTCCATTGCCAAAAGCCAGGAAAGTTTTGAAAGTCTCCTGTTTGAAGCCCCCTGACTCTCTGAAGTCTCCTGCCTCTCTCTCTATGCCAGATATCCGAGAATCATGGAAGGTTGTGCAAATTATGCCCAACTTTCAGCATCAGATTCACAGTCCAACTCACAACCACCAGAGTTTTGTTAAAGTTAGTGGGATAGGGAAACAATTGCTGGAATTTTATCCACCCGAGGCTCGTAAGATCCCACTTGAGGCCAACAGAGAAGGCTATTCTGCGAGCCTCACCCACCCTGATTCTGGGACGGGTGAGGCGGTAAAATTTCAGCCAGTATCTCTATTTGCTTCTACACAGCCAGAGATTGAAGATGAGAGACAACCCTTCCCACTAACATGGCCAAGGGCATGGATAGACTGCAACAATAAATGTTACACTTGTCCATGCTATATTGCAAAATGGCTTTTAACTTGGAAGAATGCGTTCCAGCAAGTTAGCTTTCCAACTGTCAAAGGGAGCAGGAAAGCAAGATGATTTTAACCACTGGCTTCTTCTTTAAGGGTACCCAGTTCGCTTTGAACATATTTGTGCGAAGAGAGTGCCAAGGAACAGACAGCAGGGGAGGATTGGGAAGACCTTACCTCCTGTGTCAGTGTCTATGCAAGTGGCAGGCTGAGGCCCCAGGATAGAGGAAGCTATGACTTTCCTTGTGGGGCTCTAATCTCACAAAGGAAATTTGATGACTTACCTGGTAGACTGCCTTGTGCTTACATCAGCTATTGACTTGCTTCAGTCCAGCAAGTTCATCAGTCGGCATGACTTCAGTACCATCCCCATAAGTCCAAAGGGTTATATATGATTAAGAATATTTCAGCAACCTAAATCATACTTGAATCAACCAGGACAAGACACAGCTCAAATTTTTACTTTATCATTTGCAAGCTGAAGACATCAGGAAAACATAGGCATGTGTACAGATGGGGAACATGACAGTCCTTGAAAAAGAATGTAATCTTGTGTTCCTGTCTATCATTTTACTAATATTAGCCAGGAGAGAAAATCATTGCCTTGTACGGTCCATCTTTTTATTTCTTTTAAATTAGTGTAGCTTATTCGTAGTAGAAAGGTCTTTATCTGGTAGATACAGGGATAACAGGGCAGCTCCAAAATCTCAAGTGCACATCCTGAGTTGTGTGGGAACACTTCCTTTGTTCTGGATAATCATATGTGGAGGGAGTTTCATCAGTTTCAGCAGCTGGACCTCTGGTCTTTGAAGCTTGAGCATCATTTGGTGTCACTAATGTACATTTATGAAGTTGAGCGTTTTGTGATGGCACAGTTATAAATGCCGTCACCCTACAGTGCAAGAATACACAGGGAGAAAGCGATTGGGCGACCACCATGAGATCAAAAAAACAGACAAGTAGTACAGGAGTCCGCTTCGGCCATGCAGTCCAATCAAGTCTGTTCTTTCATTTAATGAAACCATGACTGACCTGCTGTGATAATCCTCAACACCACTTTGCCGCCTTATCCCCATAACCCATGATTCCTTTACTGATTAAAAACCAGACTATCTCAGCCTTGAACATACTTAATGACCCAGCCTCTATAGCCATCAACAGACTGTGGGGTGCAGTTTGCCTTCAAGACAAAAGGTCATAAGCCAAGAAGACTCTTGGTGCCAAAGGTATAAGATGTCAGCTGAATTTATGAACAACAATTCTCATGGAAAAGGATGGAATTGGCAGTGAGATGAGTATTAGACGTAGGACACAGATGGTGGCAGTTCCTATGTAAATAAGCAGGCTGTGAAGGATAGACCTGGACTCTAATCTTTACGTGCCTATAAGCTTTAATTTACAGACACAGGCTATCGATGTACATTTGAAAAGCCAACACCACAATCAATCTGTTTCTATATATCTAGAAACATAAGTGAATTCCTAGTTAATGCCTTTTGCCTGATTAAATGCTCTGATACATAATTCACAGTAGCTTCAGTCTTCCACATGTCACAGAGTCATAGAGATATATAACATGGAAAGCAGCCCTTTGACACAACTCGTCCATGCCGACTAGGTTTCCTAAACCGAACTAGTTCCATTTGGCTGTGTTTGGCCTATATCCCTCTAAACCTTTCTTATCCATGTATCTCTCCAAACGTCTTTTAAATGTTATAATTCTACCCATCTCTACCACCTCCTCTGGCATTTCATTCCATATACGCACCAGCTCTGTGTCAAAAAGCTGCCCCTCAGGTCCCTTTTAAATCTTTTCCCTCTCACCTTAAAAAGTCCCCTCTCACAAGCAGCAGTTAGTACTGCTGCCTCACAGCACCTGTGACCCGGGTTCGATTCCCAGCTTGGATCACCGGCTGTGTGGAGTTTGCGCATTCTCCCCGTGCCTGCATGGGTTTCCTCTGGGTGCTCCAGTTTCCTCCCACAGTCCGAAAGATGTGCTGGTTAGGTGCAATGCTAAATTCTCCTTCAATGTACCCAAATAGGCGCCGGAATGTGGTGACTAGAGGAATTTCATAGTAACTTCATTGCAGTGTTAATATAAGCCTATTTGTGATTAATAAATAAACTTTTAAACCAATGTACTCTAGCTTTGGGCCTCTCCACCCTGGGGAAAAGACCTTGGCTATGCCCCTCATGATTTTATAAACTAGAGAAGAAGGACTGAATGACAAATAAACAAGCTGCCGCTCCAGGGTCATTGATGGGGTCAAGAGCTAGAGTTGGCCTTCACAAATAAATGTGTGAAACATGACCCATGTATTTGGATGATGACTAAAGTCATTTTTAGATGAAGTTACTTGCCACATTAGTTCAACTGGCTCCTGATGTGTGGGTCTCTCACAGGAAAGCATCAAAGGAAACTTTCAAATTCCCTAAGGTAAGCTGTTGGGAAGACCTAGTTCTATCAATACTAAAATTACTTTCAAAACAACCTTTTCTTTAAATGACACAGTTTATGGACACCATATACAATGCCTATTTATCCTACATATCCTTTTTGTGTGAGACTCTCCCTCAAACATGCACCTGATAAGAATTGAACCTTGGAGCAAAGTGATCACAACCAGACATGTACCTCCTCAGGTCATTCTCATCCACAAGAGGAGGGGAAGGTGGGAGGGGGTGAAGCCTGGACAGCAACAAAAGAACTGATAATGAATTTTACATCTGACTGAGTTAACAGGTACCGTATTCAAAAGATCACGTGTTCGAAGAGACTCCAGTACCTGATAAACATCAGATAAACCCTTCATCCAACTACCTTAGCATTGCCACAGGGAGTGTAGCCTGTCCATTTCTGACAGATCCCCCTGCTTTCCTGTCAACAAGCAATCCTACTAGTTTTGCTCAAGATACCACCTGCAGCTATAAGTGAACGTTACTCACTTTGGGAGCCCTTTAGTCACAAGTATTTTGTAAAATCCCAGACCTTCAAAAGAATGTCAGAAAATAGCGTAGCATTCAGAATTCTTGTGATTGCTTTGGTCACAGTAATACTTTTCAATTATCCACGGTTAAAATTAACGGGATTCTAAGAGAGTCAAGAGATCCCTTGAGAGTTCAGACTCCAAATTATTGTTCACTTATTAGCTCTTCAGGGGTTTAAAAGCTGTGTTTTTACAGGCCTTCTTAAGATCGAGTGATACTACTCAGCTAATTTGCTATTTTTCTCTTTCAGTATAATGGACATGATTTTAAGTTTAGGAGACACATACTGAATGACCTCTTTCAATAAGCCACTAACTTGTGTTCTACAGTCATTATTTTGTGGAGAAATATGAACTCTTACTCTGTCACACTGCAAAGGGAATCTGGTTTTGTTCATTCCATGTAATCTATAATCACTGATATTCGAGGGAGACCTTTGAGTGACACTAGACCAGGTCAATTACCCTGGCTGCATCTCCTGCTCTGAACAACACCACAAGAAACTACTAAGGGTCATGAACAAAGCCCAGTCCATCATGCAAGCCAGCCTCCCACTGCCTCAGAAAAGCAGCCAGCATAATCAAGGACAACACTTACCACAGACATGTTCTCTTCCACCTTCTTCCATTGGGGAATACGTACCAAAGTCTGACATCATGCACCAACCAACTCAACTACTTCTTCCTCGATGCTGTCAGACTTTTGAATGCACCTATCTCATATTAAATTGATCTTTCTCTACATCCTAGCTATGACTGCAACCCTACATTCCGCACCGTCTCGTTTTCTTCTCTATGAACACAATGCTTTGTCTGTATAGCGCACAAGAAAAAATACTTCCAACTGTACACTAATGCACATGACAATAATAAATCAAATCAAATCAAATATTCTTTTAGGGAACTAGGCACGTCTGCGCCACAGGACTTCTATTGGCCCAAGATACAACCCCGAAAGGTGTTGTTCTGCTTATCATTGAACTATTAGTATAATATTGACAAGCTTTCTCCCATCAGGAGTGGAAGATAGCTGTATTCTATAAAATACACTTATTGTATAGAGCACTGAATATTTCGATTCAATGAAGTGTAATATGCTTCCATTCCAAAGTGTACACTATATTTTCTTTCAACAATATTTTCTAAAATGTACTTTATATTATACTATAGTTTATTTCAAAGCCTGTGTTTATTACCTTCCTGTTTTACTGTATTCCAATTTTATCATGTGCAGTACATTTTTGTTTTACGATTCTATAAAATGCTACACACCTGGCCTATGGTATGTATTGTAATTCAATTTAACTACAGCCAATAACTTGCATTTATAGCATCCTAAGCTGGCCCACTGAGACATAATTTTAAAAATAGACTTATATTGTATAGTGTCCACTATCAAAGTTTTAACACTACCTGCCTGGCAGAGACCAGGTGGGCAGCTAAAATTGGCATGATGGACAAATCCTTCAACACCTTTATGGATCCTGCCATCTTAAATTTTTAACCTTTTCTTCAGAGTGCAGGCACAATATAATTTTAACTGTGACCTGAGCATGACTGCCATTATCTATCACAGAAAAACAGCAGGAACAAGGTCCCAGGAATAGAAAAGACTCTTTTAGCCAAGTTGTTTTTAACTTTGATTGTGCAACCAGTAGGAAAAAGATTCATACTTTGGGCACAGTTGCATTAAAGCTCTAGGTACCCGTACTTTCCTACCAGATACTCATTAATGTTGCACAACTTCTGCCTTACCCAACTGCCAAACAGCTTCCCTTGGGTGGCAGCTGATGGCTTCCTGCCACCCAAATCTGTTTCTCATTTCTGTTTCCTGCCAGTTGCTAATTCCCACCAGTTTTAGATATACAGCTGACTGGTGGCAAGCAGCTGGTGACGCCTGGGAGTTGAAATTACTCAGCATCAACGTCACCAAGATCAACAGGTCTGGTACCATTACACCAGCGTATGCTATTTTGCCTTTGAAATGCAAAATTAGCAATATATTTGAGTCATGCAGTGCGCAATAACTTCAATCAGGCCATTGAGGTTGGCCTATTAGAATATGAATTCCCTGATTAAGGAGTCAATTGACGAGCCAATCATTGAGTCTTTATCTTGTATTTAGTCAGGAGTGTCAGTTCCTCTGGCACTCCTGAAGGTAGACTGCTGAACAATAATACTCTGTGTACTACTGTTGGAATTGTAAATAAAGGGATTTTGGTGAAGCGACTTTTGCCTCTGAAGACTTATTACACAGTGTATATATACCCTGTAGATTATACAAACTATAGCGACAGATGATGGAGGAGTTGGATAATAAGTCCAGCGACAGTGTAGTGTTTTTAATAATGATATAAAGGCACCAATCACTCATAAGGGATGGTTTAAACATGTTGTGGGTTCCTTTATTTAAATGAGGCACATGAGAACATATATACATGGATGGAAAGCTTGATGACAACAGCAGTAGGGCTGTGTGTGCTGTGTTCTGCTGACAGACCAAAGTGAAACTGATGCTGGCTCACATGACATACTTTCCCTCCAGTGTTGCCATACTGCAATTACAACATCCCTCTTTCTTTCTAAAGATATTTTTCCCCCTTCCAAAGTAGTGAAATTATTTACAATACATATTCATGTTGCCATTACATAAGTGTATAGAACTGATAAATCTGAATTCCTAAAGCGTAGAGGTAATTTGCTGATATCACCAGATCTTGCACTGCTGACTTTGTCTGGAGGTTTCTTTAATTGCTCACACTGATCTATAAGATTATCATTCTTGGATGTTATTCCCGATTCCATTTTGGGTTTCAGTGCTATTGAACTGCATGGTTGTTAAGGAGCTGCAATGGATCTGACTTGTTCTCAGTTCTGTCTCACTGTTGTACCTTTGTGTGCAATGACTTTATAGGACTGTGTTTATGAAAAAATCCTTCTCATCTCGGCTGGTTGCCACATACCTTCAGAGGGATCCCAGATGTGAAATTAATATCCCAACTGTAATCTTGGCAATTCTGTACTGGCAGAATGTTGGTACATGAATGTTGGCCTTCTTCTCACACAGTTTTAAAAGTTGCTCTCTACTTCCTGAAGAAGTAGAATGGATAGGAGGAGATAGATTTTTACACTCCAGTCTGTCAAATATGAGGTCTCCTGGTGACGGAATAGTTGCAATTAAAGGTGTCACTTGAAGATGCAACATTGCAATGTTGAGATCTTGCTTGGTCTGTCTACATTTGAGAATGATGGATTTCACTGTGAGAGCCATTCATTCAGCCAGGGCTGGGGTAAGAAGAAGAAGTAGTATGATTGATATTCTACTTTTCAAAATGGTTTACCAATACATTGCAGCCCAGTATCCATACTGAAGTGCCTAGGCCCACTGAATAAACCCAAGACAGCTGTTCAGTGCATGTGAGAGAGTTTTGCTTGATGTACTGTATAATTGTTGAAAAATGGGACACTTGGGCTGGAGTTTTACTGGCACGTCTGGCTGAGGCTCGTAAGATCGCTCACGAAGCTAACGGAGAATGTTGTTCTGCAAGCCTTGGGGCAGGCTGCTGCTAATATCAAGGCCTTGGTAAAGTTGTTGACAGTGAGGGTGAAATTAGTGCCATGGATTTGAAAGAGGTTGAATGTTATTTTAGACCAAGGAAAGATAGGAACTTCATGCAGAATCAATTAGAATCAGAGTGATGCAGTTGTTGAAGATTACCAGGTCACAACATTCTGGCATGATGATCAGCATGCCTTTAAAAATGACTTGCCAGGAGTTGCTTAAGGCCAAAATAGCCTTGAGTGTTTGTGGGTGACATGGTGGCACAGTGGTTAGCACTGCTGCCTCGCAGCGCCAGAGACCCAGGTTCAATTCGGGCCTTGGGTCCTGTCTGTGTAGGGTTTGCACGGTCTCCCCGTGTCTGCATATGTTTGCTCTGGTTTCCTCCCACACTCCAAAGATTTGCAGGTTCATAGGTTGGCCATGCTAAATTGCCCCTTAGTGTCCCATGATGTGTAGGTCAGGGGGATTAGAAGGATAAATACTTGGGGTTATGGAGAACAGGTCTGGGTGGAATTACCCCTTAGTGTCAGGGGGATTATGTGCGGTTGCGGGGATAGGGCTTGGGTGGGATTACTCTGTGCAGACTAGTTGGGCTGAATGGCCTCCTTCGGCACTGTAGGGATTCTATGATTCTACATAGTGAATTGAATCAGAGCATCTTTCAATCATGTTTTCCCACAATTTCAATAGTGTGGAATCTTTTGCCGTTTCTTCTTGTGGTTGCTAATATTTTTGTTGCGCAAAATGTACCAGGCCAATTGAGACTTGCATTCTCCTGCAAACGTAATGTTGCAGTTCCCTTGAAACTGCCAAAACATTCTGGAAATTTCAATGTTGTGTCATGAACTGAAGTGATCTGCCTAGTGATGTCTGACTAATTCCATCAATTGTTACTACTGCAAGATCACAGTAAGCCAGTAGATCTGCTATTGCTTGGCTTCTAGTATGTATGATGTAGAACATCTATGACACCAGGAAAATTAATTGTACTTACACTCCAGAACTATGGATCCTACACATGGAATTAATGGACTGTAGTTTGTGCAGTTTCACCATGGCCTTCCATATCTGTGTATACATGCCTTTTAGAATTTACAGGGGTAATATTTTGGCACTTGCCCCTATGTCAATCTCAGAAAATAACGAATAGTTATCAACTTTCTTAGGGTAGATCATTTGAATCTTGGCAAACACTTTGAATGGTGTGAAGGTATTGATGTTTTCCATGAGATTCACAATGTAAATATATGCTCACCACTTTTCATCTTATGTTACACATTATCATATTTGCTGGTTTCTCAATCACCTCATGTATGTGTTTCTTCTATGATTTAGGATGGTCTTTCTTTGTTTGATGGCACCCATTGTGTACCGTCTCTTTGAATCAATGCATGGCTCTTTGTAGCTGTATCAGCCTTTGCTACATGCACTGCTGCTGCCAATGGCCCTTCCTGTCACATCCCTTGCAAAATTGATTTAAAAGTTTGGCATTTCCTTGTTGCATGTAGTAGGCCACACCTTACACAGGTCTTGCTAGGTTTGGGTGTTCTAATGAGTACATCAACAACTGAGGTTGTGCTTACGACTCGTAAGCTTGTCGACCTGTCAGGATCGCTTCATACTTGTATTCATCCTTGAATACTCTTTAATGCTATATGTTTGGGGCTTGTCTAACAGATTTCTTTGCAATGCTTCCATGGGAGTGGATCATCAACTCAAGAATTCTGTTTTCCAGTTCTGTGTTTCAAAAATCGCAGTATATACACTTCTCTCTGCATCCACTGACTATCAGTGGATTCTGCAGGCTATTGTTGAAATGACATGAACTCTAGTTGATGAATACAAATGTTTTACCTAATTCTGAGCTGACATTGCAATGGGGTCTGTATCTTTTAGGGATCGTTTAGCTTTTCTTCTGTTGGTCCTGACATATTCAGCTTTGTAAACCTTCATTCCTCATTGCAAGGTGAATTTTTATGGCTTACTTGTCAGATTCAGACATGCATGAATCAAGAAATCATAACTATGTACTCTGCTGAAACATTTGAAACTCTGACACTAGGTCCAGAATTTTACCGTCTCGCCTGCCGAGGCTCATAAAATCCTGCCCGAGGCCAATGGAGGAAGCCGTTCTGCAAACTGTGGAGGGCAAGGCAGTAAAATCCCGACCTAGGCAATCAGCAACATTCCAATTCAAATTGGGAAATTTTTGGATATTTTGAGAATATTCCTTTGACCTTCCTTCTCCTAAATTACCTGGGATGAATGTCACTGTGGCTGCATCGGCACGCTTTTCTGAAGCTCCAACTGATAATCACATTCTTCTCTGATTCTTTGACAGTTTTGTGTGTTTTTTTTAATCACTCTTACTCATTATCGATTTAGCCCACACCCTGGTCACCCATCCTTCCTGACTGAACAAATCCAGTATTGGTTTTCTTGATGCACTATCCTACTCAACTGAACCAACAGATTCTGCATTGCTAAGTGGAATATTATCAGGGCTCTTGGCTTTTGCGGTATCCAGTGGCTTCAACCATTTCTTCATATCATGTGGAGTGAATTGAAATGGCTGAAGACTGGCATCTGTGATGCTGGTGACCAGTCCAATTTAGTTTGTAGTGAACCTGGTCCTGTGATGTTGGTGACCTCTGGAAGAGATTTTAATGGACCGCTCACCCAGCACTTCTGGCTGAAGATTGCAGTAAGTGCCTCCGCTTTATGTTTTGCGCTGATGTATTAGACTCTCCCATTGAGAATGCGGATATTTGTGGACTACGTCCCTTGAGTGAGAAGTTTACTCATCCCCCACCATTCATATTGGATGTGGCAGGACTGCAAGAGTTTAGATCTGATTGGTTGCTCAGCTCTGTCAATTACTTGCTGTTAATGCTATTTGGCATGCAGTTAGTCCTGTGTTGTAACTTCACCAAGTTGACACCTCATTTTTAGGTATTTCTGGTGCTACTCCTGGCATACCCTCCTGCATTCTCCATTGAACCAGGGTTGAATCCCTGGCTCGCTGGTAATGGTAGAATGGGGGATATGCTGGGCAATGAGATTGCAGATTGTGAATGAGCACAATTCTGCTGCTAATGGTAGCCCACAGCACCTCATAGATGCCCAGTCTTGAGTTGCTAATTCTGTTTGAAGTCTATCGCATTTAGCATGGTGGTAATGCCACACAATACGATGAGTCTTCATCTCCACAAAGGATTGTACATTGGCCACTCCTACTGATACTGCCATGGACAGACGCATCTGTGGCAGATGTCCCCTGAGTTGTCACTGAGGGTGGCAAGGGAACTTCATCCAAGTGGCAAAAAACATGGAGGTGTATTGACTCATCAACTGAGGGGTGGTGGGAGTTGGGTGGGAGGACGGGGGAGAGCTGTGGAAATGTGGTAATCAGCAGGATGTTTTCTTGCCCATTTTTGACCTGTTGTGTTCAGAATGTTTGATGAAGACTCCTAGGACAATCCCCTCCGCATTGTATACCCACTGAATGGCCACCTCTGTTGGGTCTGTCCCGCTGGTGAGACAGGACATACTCAGGAGTAGTGATGGTGGTATCTGGGACATTTTATATGTAAGGTATGATTCTGTGATATGACTATGTCAGGCTGTTGCTTGACTAGTCTGTGAAACAGCTCTCCCAGTTTTGAGCCTGCAGATGTTAATAAAGAGGACTTTGCAGAGTTGACAGGGCTGAGTTTGTTGTTGTCACTTCCAGTGCCGAGGTCAATGCCAGGCAGTCTGTCCAGTTTCATTCCTACTTGGTGGACTTTGTAGTGCTGGGACAACTGCTTGCTAGGCCATTTCAGAGGGTAATTAAGAATCAACCACATTGCTATGGGCTAAAGTCACATATAGGCCAGACCTAGTAAGGATGGCAGATTTCCTTTCCTAAACAGCATTATTGAATCAGGTGGGTTTTTACCCTAATCAATAATACTTTCATGATCACCATTAGACTCTTAATTCCAGATTTTTTATTGAATTTGTAATAAGTCTTTGGAGGCAGAAGTCCCTTCACAATAAAGGGATTTTTGTTGAATCCCTTTATTTACAAACTCTTACAGCAGTAGACAGAGTGCTAACAATTAGCAGCCAATTCTGGGGGTGTCAGAGGAACTGACACTCCAAATCAAATACAAGGCAAAGACTCCCTGATTGGCCCATCAGTTGGATCCTTAATCAGGGACATCTTTGAATGGGATCCTTAATCAAGGAGTTCACACTCCAATAGACCAACTTCAATGGCTTGATTGAAGTCATTACAGAATTCACATTTCACCATCTACAGTGGTGGAATTTGAACCTGGGTCCCCAGAGAATTGCCCTGGATCTCTGGATTACTAGTCTTGTGACACTGCCACTCTCATGCAGCAAAATCTAAGGCTGTCCACCATGTTGCACCTGTACTTATTTTTGCTGTCAGGCTGGTTTGCCACCACTAAACACCACACCTTTTTTTTAAACAATGATATAAAGGCACCAATCACTTATTAGGGATGGTGTAAACATATTGTGGGTTCTTTTATTTAAACTGGGCACATGAGAAGGTGGATAGAAAGCTTGATGACATCAGCAGCAGGGCTGTGTGTGCTGTGTTCTGTTCATAGGCTGGGAGTGAAGCTAAGGCTGGATCACATGATACATTTCCCTTCTAGTGATGGCAATGCTGCTATCTCTTAAAGTCATATTGCAACAACACAAATCAATCTGCCTGCTCTATTCTGCTTGGTATTGAAGTGGCTGCACCCATTCAGGCATGAATGTTCCATTACACTCCTGACTTCAGGCTTATCAATGGCTGAGAAACTTAGAGCAGTTAAAAGGTAACCTATGCATCACACAACACTCATCCTATCTGAATGTTGTGATGTTGACACACTTATGGTGACCCATAACATATTGATGGGTGTGGGACATTGTGATTCCATTGAAGGTCAGGGAGATATCTTTGATTTTATCTTGTTCACGGTGAATATTACCTGTAATTTTTACATTGTGTGACTGTTGCCTAGCAGCACAAATCCAGATAAACAGTTTTGTTATCAGAGGATTTATGAATGAAGCTGAATACTGTAATTTTCACTCCTGATCATGTAATGCACCATGATAGATATCCTCGGAAGCATTTTAAGCCATTGAAGTACTGATCATTTTTTAAATGTGAAGAAAGGCTGTCACACAGTTTGAATAGCATCAGACATGAACAATAGGTGATGTCTGTGATGTCCGGAGAGTTTTTGTCTGTGTTGTGAACTTGCACTGTGTAAACTTCAATGAAAGGATTTCAAAGCTGCAAACTCATCGGTGGATGAAGAAAAACTGCTTGAGATGCCTGTTTATTGTTTATGAAGTCAAACAAATCCCTCAATCATGTTATTTCTTTGTAGTCTTTCCCACCTAGCGCAGGATTGTCTTTATTACTTAGAAATGTTACAATGCTTCAGAATACAATGGGGGGGGTGGGGGGTGGAGAAATGCTGTTTTATTTCTGAATTGGATTTAATGGAGTAAAACGTACGGCATAATATTGTAAAACACTTAAGCAATTGGGAATAACGCAGAATCATAAAAGTAAGAGATAATGGAACCAGGAAAGCTTGAGTGAGACCATCACAAAAAATAAAACAAAGTAAACTCAATGCATAATTTACTTTTGAAACAGCCCTTGTAGTGGTTCAAGTTTGTAGCACATGCTCCAGGTTTGGATGACTGACCAAAGATCTCAGAATCACAAAATCACAAAAAAAGTGACGGTGCAGAAGGAGACCTTTCGGCCCATCATGGCCGCACCAGCAAATCTTATATTAATAATTTATATATCTAATGAATTGTCTGAAAAAGTTTCCAGTTATTGTGTATTCTCCAAGTATAATCTAAGTAATAGCTTCCATCAATATGGTGCATGTAATAGTGTGAAATTTCTAAGAGATCCTAGCTGGTGTGTGTGTGTGTGTGTGTGTGTTGTTCATCAGATGCTATGTTGTTTATCAGCTGAACGTGCCAAATCATTGACCTGAAAGATGTTTCTGTATTGGGTGCTTCAGCTGGTCATGGCAAGGTAGCTTCTGTGCACTAGTTCCTCATTTTAACATGGTTCAAATAAGATTCCCTATCCTGATTGCAGATTCATCGGTGCATATTCCTGCAGATAAAGAGAATCCCATTTGGATAGGGAAGCTGAGCTTGAGAACATTGTGGACTCATAGATTCCCTACAGTGCAGAAAGAGGCCATTTAGCCTATCAAGTCTACACTGATCACAGTCCCTCCAAGGCCCTATCCCTATAATCCCACTTATTTACCCTGCTAATCCCCTGATACTAAGAGGCAATTTAGCATAGTCAATCAACCTAACCTGCACATCTTTGGACAGTGGGAAGAAACCAGAGCATCCGGAGGAAATCCACGCTGTCACGGGGAGGATGTGCAAAGTGCATACAGACAGTCACCCAAGTTGGGGATCGAACCCAGGCCCCCGGCACCGTGAGGCAGCAGTGCTAACCACTGTGCCACCGTGCCGTCCCAGTGTAACCAGGAAAGTGATGTCAGACACATGCTGTTGACTATACTAAATATAATGAAAAAGAGCCTTAAATAACACATGAAGGAAATGAGAAACGCACTATCGATGCACATCATCCTTACTAATCCATTTTATTGTATCCAATGCTTCAGGGCATGAGAAACTTTCAAGGCAAGAAAGTCAACCGGAGAAAATCAGAAATAACCGAGCAAGTGGGGGAAAAAAATTACCTGTTGAAAGATTAAAGGTTGATTTTGTGCTGCGGTCCCTTAGTGTCTACTCCACACAAAGATAAATGGAGCTTGGAAGCTCACCTCTGACTGAGATGTGTACCAGCTCAATGATTGGTCTCCTGCTGAGAGCTAGTAAACCCCGGCTGGGGGAGCCAAAGGCTAAGGCAGGTCTGCGATGCTGTCCTGCTAGGCCACACAATGTACCTGCCCACTTTGCACTGTTGTAGCTGAACAAACAGGGAAGGGCAGCACCGAAGACTATAATCAACTCCTGGGGAGAGTGAATGGAGGCTGAACAAAAACTAATTGCAGGTAGTAATGGCTGTTTGAAGAGAAGCAATATTACAGATTGCAAAACTGCTCCAGGTGCTGTTAACCAGGGATGTCACCAAAAATGTGGAATGCTTGAGTGTGGCATTTGCTAAAGAGCTCCATAGTTGATTTCAGTGTATCTTTTTCAGGGAATGGGAAAACTGGCTGGTATTCTTGCACCTGATTGATATCACCGCTGGAGTGGTAGGTGTGTAAACATTAGATAAGCACAGGATTGGCTTGATTTTGATAATCACTACCATTCATGAAGAAAGATCGCTTGAATATATTGAGGGAAGGTTGGGATCCCAAAGACCCTTGCCCCATACTGACAATTAGTAACCAACTGATAGCACATGCTGGCCAGCTACCTGTTCTGGTGACAAGGTGGGCCCTACAATTTTTAGGCCGCTCCCAAACAGGTATCCTGTACAGCTTGCTGGATTAAGACTCCAAATTGAGCTGGGGCCGCCAGCTAGAAGCCAAACTATGGTGTTGAGGAAGGTGGTCACAATAACAGATCAAGGAAGTCTCAAGACACAGGTTACTTTTGGCAGTCCTGGAAGTGCAGCCTCTTCCTTTTTATCCTAAAAGATAATTCACAACTCAGCCTGGTTCCATATACAAACATATACAGACATATACAAACATATACAAACATATGAACATCTGCGGTCATGTTCTATTTTTGACTTCCAAATTTTTACTTATTCACTTGTGGGACATGGGCGTCACTGGTTGGCCAGGATTTATTGCCCATTCTTAGTTGCCCTTGGATGGAATGAAAATCAACCACATTGCTGTGGCTCTGAAGTCACATGTAGGCCAGACCAGGTAAGGGCAGCAGATATCCTTCCCCAAAGACCGTTAATGAACCAGACGGATTTTTCTGATAATCGACAATGGTTTCATAGTCATCAGTAGATTCTTAATTCCAGATATTTTTTATTGAATTCAAGTTCTACCATCTGCCGTGGCACGATTCAAACCTGGGTCACCAGATCATTAGCTTGGTTTCTGGATTATTAGTCTAGTGATAAAATAGCACAAAGCCATCACCTCCCAAGATGAAGCAGAAGATGGCTCAGGTGACTGCCATGGCATGGAAACCAGGTAGAGCAACACTGAGAGCATGCCATACCTTATGACCAGATTCCTACCCACAATGCAGAGGGAGCATTGTTCCATACGCTCATTTTCTATCTTACTTTGGCTATACTCCTTCATCTTCATGTAGTTGACCTGACAGTTATGGGGAAAAGAGGATTGCTTGGCCCAATTCCCAAAGAACATGGCATCACTGGATGAACACAGCTCCAACAACACTCAAAAACTGGACACCATTCAGGACGAAGCAGCCCATTTGATTGGCACCCCATTCACCACATTAAATATTCACTCCCCGATACATAGTGGCACCGGTGATGCACAAGATGCACTGCAGCAACTCTGGCACAGTGCTTAGCAGTGCTGCCTCACAGAGGCAGGGACACAGGTTCAATTCCAGCCTTGGGTTACTGTCTGTACAGAGTCTGGTTGTTCTCTCCATATCTGCGTGATTTCCTCCGGGTGCTCTGGTTTCCTTCCACAGTCCAAAGATGTGCAGGCTAGATGATTAGCCATGCTAAATTGCCCTCTTAGTATCAGAGGGTGGGATTGTCATCGGTGCAGACTTAATGAGTCAAATGGTCTCCATCTGCACTGTGAGATTCTATGATCTCAAGAAGGCTCACTCAACAGCACTGCTACCACTGGGAAGGATAAAGACGGTAAAAAGTCTGACAACACCAGGCTTTAATCCAACTGATTTATTTGATAGTAAACTCACTAACTTTCGAGGGGTTTCCCTCTTCTTCAGGTGAATGGGAAATCCCTTGAAAGCTAGTGAGTTTACTATCAAATAAATCGGTTGGACTAAAACCTGGTGTTGTCAGACTTTTTACTGTGTTTACCCCAGTCCAACGCCGGCACATCCACATCAAGGATAAAGACAGCAGATGCATATAGACACCACCAACTGCAATCTAGCTCCCCTCCCTAACAGTGCTGGGAGTGTATTCAGACCCTATGGATTGCAGCACTTCAAGAAGGCAACTCATCACCATCATCTCGAGGGCAATTAGAAATGGGCAATAAATGCTGGTCCAGCCAGCAATGCCAACATCACATGAACGAATGAAAAAAGGCGAATCCTGTGATTTTCTTTGGGTCCTGAGACCAGTTCAAACTGTTTGCTTATCCATCCATGGACCGACAGGAGATGTGAGCAGAAGGCGGCGATGTTGTCCAATTGCAGCTCGGGAGGTTTTAACATAAGCACCTCCGCTAGTATTATACGGGGGGGGGGGGGGAGTGTTCCCATCCTGTCCAGCATGGGAATCGTAGTGGGTGAGGGGTGGACCATGCAAAGGTCCTCGAGTGGGACTCCCAGGTTTTAGGGCGCACACGGCGGGAAAATTACATCATAGAATCATAGGGCTCTGTTTTACCATTTTGATTCTAAATGCTGGGAGGACGTGAAACTCGCCCCCGTATGCACCCTCCTTGAAAAAATATCAGTGATTCTGAATCACACCTGTGGGCGGGGCTTAACGCACCTGAAACGCGGCTGCTCCGATTGGAGCCTTCAACTGCACATGTGCAGTGAAAAAAGATAGAAAAACGCTCCCCTGCCACATCGCTCTTGGGCTGGATAATGTCTCCCACTGGCTCCCACAGACATTGCCCCCCCACCCACAACATTACTGATCCCCCGACCTCCCCCCAACCCCCCTCTACCCAGACCAATTGCATCCCCCTGCCCCCCTTCCCATTCCACCAATCATGTGCAGAATGGCAGCAACCCCCCCCCCCCCCCCCCCCCCCATTTATCACACACAGCTTGACAGTGGACTCCTCCTTCTCCCCACTGATCACATGCAGTGGCAGCAGACACCCCTTACCACCACCCCCCCAAACCAGAGTGCCATCTGACCCGCCTCCTCCACCCCAAACCCCCCTGCCCTCGCCCCCATCACCACTGATCTGAGCCAGAAAGTCTGAACTTAACTCCTCAGAAACTAGACCACTGAATCGGACCTTTCCGGGCCATGCCTGTTTCGTGGCAAATCTGGATAGGCAAAAATGATAGGAAAGGAGGAAATACCGGTAAGTTTGGATGTGCAGCCCGCTAAGTCAATTTAAATGCATGCAAATGCATACATCGTGCCCATTTTGGGTACAGTCCAGTCAGCGGCCACTTTCGGCGACTGGTAAAGGGGAGCAGGCGCGGAGGTGGACGCAGATCACGCTTCTCACCTCACACCTGACTTTACCAAGTTTTCATGCCCAAAATCAGACGCAACTTGATGGTAAAATCGGGCCTACAGAGTCAGACAGTGCAGAAAAGGCTCTTCGGCCTATTAAGCCTGCACCAACAATATTTACCACTAAAGGCACACTAATCCCATTTCCCTGACTTGTCCCAGATCCTTGAATATTATGATGTTTCAACTGCTGATCCAAATATTTTTTGAAAGTTGTAAAGTTTCTGCCCTCGATTACCTTCTCAGACGGTGCATTCCAGATTCCCACAATCCTTTGAGTGAAAGGGCTTTATTTCAAATCCCTTCTGAATTTTCTGCCCCTTACTCTAAAATTATGCTCCCTCATCTTTGAACCCTTAACCAAAGGGAACAATTCACTGGAATGCAATTCACTGCCTAGGATTCTCACCTCTTTTATACCTGTATACTTCCTAGTTGATTTTGCAAAGGTTTTGATACAATACATAAACAAGACAGAGGAGAGACCAACCTTGCTTTACTCCAGATTTGATCAAAAGGCTTTGCAATTCTCACCGATTGATTGAAACGGTGCGGCTGACGTTTGTGTGCAACAGTTGCACTCAATTGCAGATCCCCTCCACAAATCCCATTTTGAAGAGCATGTAGGTTGTGGTATTCTGTCAAAGAACTTCATCTGGTCCAAACTGATGAAGCAGGTGTCCATCCTCCTGTGCTATAATAAGTGATTGTATCTCTGAGCTGCGTAAGGATATCAGAGATCTTCCTGTTGGGTACAGTGCAGATCTTATTAGAGTGGATCACCAACTCTGGAGCAGACTTGACCTCATTGTTGATGATCTTGGACAGAATTTTGTATCCATGTTTAGCAATGAATTAGAATGCCAATTTCTGATCTCTTCCTTGTTCCCCCTTCTGCTTATTGCTAAGGCTGATTATGCCTTTTCTCATAGATTCTGTCATGTTGTCAGCAGGGAACGCACTCTCATGCACTTATAGCTGGTCTGATCTTATCCAGTCTCACAGAGTCAAATACAACTTGGTCAGTAAACCATTGCTTGGGGCAGTTTTATTAATCTCAAAGGACTTAACTGCCTTTTTCAGCCCACTGAGAGTGAGCAGTTTGCCCTGTTTTCCTGCTTGCTCTCATCTAAAACCACTGTGATAGAAGACAGGGGAGCTGAACTGTCTATGTTCCGCCCTGCACAGTTTTTCAGGAAAGAATTCGCTGGTCATAAATACAGCTCGTTGCAATGACACGAGCAAGCAGTCTTCTGCCTTCAGATTACTGATCACCTGATGGCAGGCTCCTATAAAACTGGAGGTATGTTAAATGGAAGCCCACATGAGGCTGTTAAGAAGGTAGTAAGGATACTGACCACATTTTAAGGCCATCACTGTCCCATTAGTGCTAGGTAAAGGAGCCATGGGGCGGTGCCAGGCATGTCCCTTTCTCCCGGTGGCTATACATCCCTTTGTGCCCCCGAAGATATCTTTTCGGCTGTTTCTCATTTTGCCAAACCTATGGTGATCATGTTGGCAAAATACGAGTATTTACTGAGGGGGATCATGAGGTGTGGGGCTCATTAATAATTTTCTAATTTATTAAACTACATTTAAATGAGGTTCCTGCCTTTTGTGGGCCTAAACCTTGTGACATCACCGGTGAGGGACAGGGAAAACTAGGACAGGCAATCGCTCTGAAGAGAATCCTGTTTCTAGAGTCTCGCTGGATTTTCCACCCCCATCGCTGTTCCCCCTGACACCATCATGGGCTGAAAATCGCCTCCACTGAATTATTGGGTGGAATTTTCCCATCCTGCAGTGGGCATGGGGCAGACCATGTAAAGGTCTGTTGACCTAGGGCAGGATTTTCCGAACTTGAGGAAGTGCGGCTAGAAAATCTCACCCTTAGTTTTATCATGTTTCTATCTACTCACTGATTAAATATACAGAGAATATTCACTGTTTGAACTGTACAAGCAAAGACTTGTACAGATTTCTGCATATTTCTGAAGACTGCTGTAATCGGCCATATATGCACATTTGTAGTGCCACCTGACTTCACTTGGAATAATTATTCTGTCAGAATCACCTCATTCCCAAGATGGAGACAGGATAAACCCTAAAATTCCCCAATTTAATGTATTGACTTCCACTTGTTTGTTTTCTTCATTCCTTCGTGGGATGTGGGCATCATTGGCAAGACCAGCATTTGTTGCCCAACCTTAATAGCTCTTGAAATAAATGTCTTGTTTGGCCATTTCAAAGAAAGCAATTAAGGGTAAACCACATTGTTGTAGTTTGGGAGTCATTTATAGGCCAGACTGGGTAAGGATGGCAGATGGCAGCAAAGGAGGACTAAGGGACAGATTAAGAAAGAGAAAATAGAGTATGAATAAGCTTACGGGAAACATAAAAACTGATTGTAAAAGTTTCTATAGATATGTGAAGAGAAAAAGATTGATGAAGACAAATGTTAGGATTGTATTCATGGAATTCAGAAGAATGAGAGGGGATCTTATCAAAATCCTTAAAATTCTAAAATGGCCACACAGGGTAGATGCAAGAGGATTCGAGTACAGGAGCAGAGATATCTTGCTGCAATTATACAGGGCCTTGGTGAGGCCCTTAAAGTCAGAAATGGAGGATTTATGATGGAGAACAGAGAAATGGTGTAACAGGGTTAGTTAGTTAGGATTCCAGTTGTTCACAGTATATATTAATAATTTAGATGAGGGAACCAAATGTAATGTCTCCAAATTTGTAGATGACACAAAGTTGGATGAGCGGGTGAGTTGTGAAGAGGATGCAGAGATGCTTCAGTGTGATTTGGACAAGCTGAGTGAATGGGCAAATACATGGCAGATGCAGTATAATATGGATTAATGTGAGATTATCCACTTTGGTAGCAAAAACAAGATAGATTATTTTCTGAATGGCTATAAATTGAGAAAGGGGTATGTGCAACAAGTTCTGGGTGCTCTTGTACATCAGTCGCTGAGGTTAAGCATACAGGTACAGTAGGCATTAAAGAAGGCAAATGGTATGTTGGTCTTCATAGCAAGAGGATTTGAGTACAGGAGCAGAGATATCTTGCTGCAATTATACAGGGCCTCGGTGAGGCCACATCTAGAATATTGTGTGCAGTTTTGGTCTCCTTATCTGAGGAAGGATATACTTGCTATAGAGTGCAAACATTTTCCAAACTGATTCCTGGGATAATGGAACTGACATATAAGGATAGACAGAGTCAGTTAGGATTGTATTCACTGGAATTCAGATGAATGACAGGGGATCTCATCAAAATCCTTAGAATTCTAAAATGTCCAGACAGGGTAGATGCAGGAAGGATGTTCCTGATGGTGGGTGTGTCCAGAACCAGAGGCCATAATCTAAGGATAAGGGGTAAACTCTTTAGAATTGAGATGAGGTAAATTTCTTCGCCCAGAGATTTATAAACCTGTGGAATTCACTATCACAGAAAGTAGTTGAGGCCAAAACATTGTATGATTTCAAGAGCAGTTAGATATATCTCTTGGAACGAAGGGGATCAAAGGATATGGAGGGGGGGAGGGTGAAGGCAACTCAATAGCCTGACCTATGGTGCATCTGTAAAAATTGGTGAATTCTATCTTGTCTTATCAGCCTCCATTGACTCTGTCCAAACTTCCTGCTGCCCATGGAAAACCTACCAGCATAATAAAGGACCCCACACACACTGGACATACTCTCTACCACCTTCTTCCATTGGGAAAAAGATACAAAAGTACCAACCGAGTCAAAAACAGCTTCTTCTCTGCTGCCATCAGACCTTTGAGTGGGCCTACCATATATTAAGCTGATCCTTCTCTACATCTTAGCTATGACTGTAACACTATGTTCTGCACCCTCTCCTTTCCTTCGGCCCTATATACTCTATGAACAGTATATTTTGCCTATATAGCACACAAGAAACAATACTTTTCAATATATATGTGACAAAAATAAATCAAATCAAATCAAGCATTGTAGATTTACATATACTAAATGTAAGTTTGAATTCAGTACATTTTGTATCGATAATTGAATTTCAACTTACATCGCTTGATATAATTTGTTTCAAACTCTTTAGGTATTGGCCATTGATAAGGTTCAATAGAATTTCACTTTAGATCCTCTTTTCAATGAAGTCCAGGCATTGTGCACACCTTGTCCTGAGGGTATCAGAAACAGGCACTAATGCAGCATTATGCATCTCTATCTGCATCCCCTTCACACTATTATTAAAGTCATAGTTTTCCCCACCCAGTATCTATTAGGGTTAATTATCCTTCATAAAACCTGATATAAACATGTCCACATCCAATTTATTTATGGCTGTCACCTAACATAAAATTCCATAAAGATGCATTTTACTCAGTTTATTGGGATACAGAGTTTTCAAGCTTTTCAATTAGATCTCCAAGAGAGTGTTATTGCTTAATGATACTGATTGTAAAACTATTAAATTGACATTATTTCCTTCTGGTAGGTCAATAATTGCTATCAAAAGAATAAGGAGTATTGCCTTTGGTCCAATGTCTTGTCTAACCTTCAGAAAGAGCAGATTGCCTACTGGGGATCTCCTTCAGGCGTAATATTATTAAAAGGCATCTCTTAAAGATAAGACAATTCAATCGTACAATATTAGGATGCATAAAAATCTCCTGTTTTACTTTTAATTTTGGCTGGTCAACCTTCTGGAAGAAAAGCCTTTTTAATTATATCACAGGATATGAGTCTCACAACAGGAAGCACATTTGTTGCACATCATTGCCCTTAAGAAGACAGTGGTGAATTGTGTTCTTGGGCTGTTGTTGGTCATCTAGTGTAGATACACCTACAGAGCTTGGGGCAAGTATAATAGCTTGGAAGTACAGCAACCCATTATGTAACTCTCATTTGGTCCCTCTCTTTTCTCCATCCTCTGCACCCCATTATTGCTTCCATTCACATGCATTCCTTCGATTGTCCTTTCACCTTTACCTGACTCCCATTCTGCTTTCCCCCCCACCACCTCACTACTGCTCACTGTCTTCAATTTCCATTCACTCCCCAGTACATATCTGCTTCATTTTTCTTTCTTAATCTTCTGCATTTATCAATTTTCCATATTCTGCCTGTGGAAAATGGAAATCTTTTGATTTAAAATTAAGCTGCGCTTGCAGGCAAAGCTGTGCACGTGTAATTGTCCTGCTTTACTCAGTGATCTCATTGTGAGTGAAGGAGTTCCTAACTTTACTGACTGGCCCTGCAGTCAAAGTTTCCACTCATTAGCACAAAATAATCACAACAAAGTACTTGGGCACACAATGGCAGGAGGACAATAAGAATCAGAATCTGCCAGGTCAGAATTAGCTCTGCAGTAAAGGTCGCAGACTATTAGTTGCCGCATAAACACAGGCAATGAATGAGGAGGGATATGCAAATAACACACTGTGTCTAGGGCAGCATGTTCAGGTGAATGACCCAGTCACTTCTCCGAGGCAATATCACTGGTGCACTGTAGTTAAATCAAATCCATGCACCCTTTAAGTAACAAGTTCTTAAAGGACATTAAGCATTGCAATGTAAAATTTCTGTTGAAAGCTACCTAGCGAGCTGGAGTGCAGCAAAGCGATGGCACTAGTTTTCTGGTCATCTGCGGATTGGTATCAATGGCCATCTTTGTAGCCATCACACGAGACACAAAAGTTCTGTTTTATATCCTTTTATTTCCATTTAGCAAGGCCAGGATTCTGGGATTTTAGGCATTACACTAAAAGGAAAGCTTCATTAGGGTTGCATATAAATTATTCATGACAGAACAGTTTAGCAGCACATCATTCTCATGATTCCTCCAGTTGGCAATTTGAGATTATCTGTAGCTCTGTGTGAAGGATAGGAAATTAACAAGAAATTGGCTCTTTCGAACTGTAATCTAATGAATCTGGGGCAATTGCAATCAAATTCTCAGCAGCTAAATCGACAGAACTGTCCATAATTGAAAACTATATATTGGCTTTAAATTGTCATTTGCATTCAAAGGGGAACCGAGGTAATTAAAATATCACGCTTTGGTATTTAAGGATGCTCTGCTGGGAAAGGGGCTAAGACATGTTGTTAGAGCAATCTGTACATAATCAGTGCATTGGCTGTTCTAAGACTACTTCATATTAGGACTGGGAGTCAAAGTAGAAAACATTCCATTTCACAGTATTGACATTCAACAGACTTCTATTTAACAACTGTAAACCATTTGAATGATCTGATACCAATTGTCTCATTGTCACAGAGTGAGGCAGTTAATAATTTCGATATTATTAACTATGATTTGGGCAGCATGGGTGGCACAGTGGTTAGCACTGCTGCGTCAGGGACCTGGGTTTGATTCCGGCCTCGGTTCACTGTCTGTGCAGAGTCTGCATATTCTCCCCATGTCTGCATGGGTTTCCTCCGGGTGCTCCAGTTTCCTCCCACACTCCAAAGATGTGTGGGGTTATGTTGATTTTCCGTGATAAATTGACCCTTTGTGTCAGAGGGCTAGGAGGTTAAATATATGGGGCTTTGGGGATAGGACCTGGATAGGATTGTGGTCAGTGCAGGCTCAATGGGCCAAATGGCCTCCTTCTGTACGTGAAATTCTATGATTAACATTGCAGAGAAGGATCATAATTGGATAAGCATTTTTTATGATGGAAATGTAAAATAACCATTTAGTAATTCCTTGAAACAGAGCCAACCTAACATTTATTCAACAATTTAGTTTAATGGAGACAAAATGAAGCATTTGCAAAAAATACATATTAAAGGGAAGCAATCAAGTCAGCATTCTATTCTCACTGGATATTTGGAAATAAATTAGCATTGAACACTAAAGGTTGAATAGTTAAATGTTAATTAGGTGATTAGAAGCAGGCCAAACATGAAAACAGTTTTCAAGTAAGCATAGATTCCCTGATAACCCTTGTACTCAAATGACCATCTGTTCTGTACAGTGGGTCTCCAATTAACGGGGGCAATTGCATGAAGAGAATTAATCGCAAAGCTACTTGAACACCTGTGATAAGAGTTGGTACAATATTCTGCCCTTACATAAGGATAAGGTATTGAGAAATGTTAACAACCCCAGTGAATGAAAAAACACAACAGCTAAAACGCGAATCATTTCATTATATGCTATGAAACATATTCCGTGTATGACCACTTGTCAAATCTAATTTCTAACATTGCAGAATTCTTGAATGGATTTGATGTAACATTGTTTAAAAAAAACACCATTAATAATGAACATGCATTGACATGAACTGAAAATAAGTTGGCAAGCATACAAATGAGTTTTCGAAAGCAATAATTTATGTTGGATGTTCCTGAAAAAATGTATTTCCTTGTCTGACCATTATTGACTATTCAAGGGAAGAATGTCTATTAGTACTCCAGAGAAGTTTTTCAAATCCAACTGAATCTATTTTTTGACTCTGTATTGCATTCAGTGGACCTATTAGCCCGGGTCATTGAAGAGGTTAACAGTGGTTGAACTTGCATCACCATCCACTCCTTTTCCATTCATACAGACTTTTCTCTTTCATTTACAGTTAAAACAATTCTGTTCAACATCTTTGTTTCTTCTGAGCTCAGGTGGCCAAGGCATCAGGAGAAAATTGGAAATTAATAGGCTTAACAAAAAATGCAGCAGTCAGTTTTGATTGGCAGAAATCAATTGCAAAGGTCAAAACATACTGCAAAAATAAAAATTTCAAAGGATATGGCAAATGACATTGAATGGCCCTTCTGGAGAACAGGGGGAGGCATGTTAAGCCTATGCTGTGAAATTCTCTGATTTTAACCAGTGGGCTGTTGCTAGCTAAGTGCTTTGTGTCATTTGGCTTCCAACTAACATAAGGGTGAAGGCTATTATTGTAAACGCAGTGGGCCGTAGAGTGGTCATAAATGAACTTCCCCAATCCGGGAAGCCACAGGAAGACTTCAAGGTCTACGATGATGTCCATATGTGGTATTGGCCGCTCTCAGTCAAACACCTGTGGGGCAGGAGATGGCTATGAATTGGGCAGTTAATTGTTATCCAGTGGGAAACCACGTCCTTAGGTTCCCACCGTTAGTAACATGCTGTAATAGAGGGAAGACAACAGGTTTCCTTAACCCTACCCAATGCCTATTTGCCTCCACAAACAGGTGGCAGAATTTTACCCTACGGATTCAATCTTCCCAGTGTTTAACAATCTGACAGCAAAGAGGTAGTATAGGGATCAGGACAGGTGTTGGACAGACAAAGCTGAATTTTGGCAATGTACATGTGGAAGTTGAAACAGTGTAGTCGATATTGCAACCCCACACTGAGCGGCATAGGGTTGGGAAATTAAAAATGGTCACACATGATCCCAAACAGCTGTATATGCACTTGCCACCATTTTATGGCAACATTACGCACGCCATGAATGTCTTTCATCTTGGAGAGGTATAATAGTTCACTACAATATTTAAATCAGGGCATATGGGAAAATTTAATAGTTGTCAGCAGGGTTTCCCAGTATTCAGCAAGCTTGGCAGCTAAATAGAGATGTAAGTTGCTGACTTCAGACCTTTGGAGCATTGCCTGTGAGTGAGGAAGTGCAGCAGTGGTCCCAGGGCCCTCAAGTAAAATTTCTGCAGATCACAGACCCTGCTCTCTGCTGCAATCCAGCAACCACGCCCTCCAGTCCCTGAACCTGAGCCACTTGCCCAGCGATTGGACAACTAATCAACACTTCTCACCTAAACTACCAATCTTTCTCTCACCATTCCCTATCACCAGGTTCTGACATGACACCCTGCTGGAACAGGTGAGTGATGTGGCCATGTGCGAGAAGGAGCCAAGAGGTAATGGCCCAGTGGGGATTGAGTTAGTGAGTTCCAGTTAGAATGGCTGTAAAATGTGCATATGAATGGACACGGAGAGATTTCAGGTTTCGTATAAGCTTGGCAAAGATTATTAGATACATGTCTTGATCACAACCAGAGGACAAAGAGGTGATGATACAAGAAAGTCCAAAGTGCTAAGAGAGGCCTGTGGTGTGGTGGAGTTGACTTGCAGTCAGAGTGGTGTTAGTTGGAGCATAGGCTAACTAATATCTACGTTTGGAGACAGTTTGGAGGAGGGTGTAAATCTAGAAGCTGGCTGGCACAGTATCAGTGACTGGTCTACGTCAGGTGCTTACTCTCCCTCCTCATCTGAGGTACTCTGGGGGTTGGGGGTTTAGACACTTGCTGGAACTCTTCCTCTTCCTTCTCTTGCTGGAGGCAAGAAGAGATAGTCAGTTATTGATAAACAGGCTCCATTGTGCAGATGTGGCCAGTTTACTGGATGGACCTTCACTGGCTTGTTGAGGAAAGTCGATCCAGCTTTCCAAGCAATAATGATTCCTATTCTTTCCAGTGAACTCTGCCGCTTGCTTTTGATTTGATTTGATTTGATTTATTATTGTCATATGTATTAATATACAGTGAAAAGTATTGTTTCTTGCATGCTATACAGATAATGCATACCATTCATAGAGAAGGAAACAAGACAATTCAGAATGTAGTGTTTCATTCATAGCTAGGGCGTAGGGAAGATCAACTTAATGCAAGGTAAATCCATTCAAACCTCTGACAGCGGCAGGGAAGAAGCTGTTCTTGAGTCAGTTGGTATGTGGCCTTAGACTTTTGTATCTTTTTCCCAACGGAAGAAGGCGGAAGAGAGAATGTCTGGGATGCATCAGGTTCTCAATTATGCTGACTGCTTTGCCAAGGCAATGGGAAGTGTAGACAGAATGAATGGATGGAAGGCTGATTTGTGTGATGGATTGGGCTACGCTCACAACCTTTTATAGTTCCTTGCAGTCTTGGGCAGAGCAGGAGCCATACCAAGCTGTGATACAACCAGAAAGAATGGTTTCTATAGTGCATCTGTAAAAGCTGGTGAGAGTCATAGCTGACATGCCATATTTCCTTAGACTTCTGAGAAAGTAGAGGTGTTGATGGGCTTTCTTAACTATAGTGTTGGCGTGGGGGGACCAGGACAAGTTGTTGGTGATCTGGACACTTAAAACCTTGAAGCTCTCCACCCTTTCTATTTTGTCCCTGTTGACGTACACAAGGGCATGTTTTCCCTTACACTTCCTGAAGCTGATGACAATGTCCTTCATTTTGTTAACATTGAGGGAGAGATTATGTTGCCGCACCAGCTCACCAGATTCTCTATCTCATTCTGTACTCTGTCTCATCATTGTTTGAGATCCGACCCACTATGGTGGTGTTGTCAGCAAACTTGAAGATTGAATTGGAGAGGAATTTGGCCACATAGTCGTTGATGTATAAGGAGTTTAGTAGAGGGCTGAGAACGCAGCCTTGTGGGGCATTAGTGTTGAGGATGATCGTGGAGGAGGTGTTGTTGCCTACCCTTACTGATTGTTGTCCGTGAGTTAGGAAGAAGTTCAGGATCGAGTCACAGAGGGAGGTGCCGAGGCCCAGGCCATGGAGCTTGGAGATGAGTTTCATGGGAATAATGATGTTGAAGGCTGAGCTGTAGTCAATAAATCAGAGACTGACATAGGTGCTTTTGTTACCTAGGTGTTCCAGGATTAAGTGCAGGCCCAGGTAGACGGTATCTGCCGTGGACCTATTGTGGCAGTAGGCAAACTGTAGTGGATCCAAGTAGTCCAGGGGGGCTGTAATTGATTCGTGCCATGACTAGCCTTTCAAAGCACTTCATAATGGTTAATGTCAGAGCCACCAGCCGATAGTCATTAAGGCACGTTGAACAAACAACAAACAAAGAACAAAGAACAACACAGCACGGGAAACAGGCCATTCGGCCCAATGAGCCCACACTGCCATTTTAACATTATGAGTGCCCTCCTCTACCTATGAACTTTGTCTACGCTTATTGGGGAAGATTGAGGGAAGACTAATTTAGGGATAATTTGTTACACCAATCAGCCTAAGAGCGTGTTTTTGGGGTGTGGGAGGAAACCGGAGCACCCGGAGAAAACCCACGCAATCACGAGGAGAATGTGCAAACTCCCGTAGACACTGGCCCAAATCCATGTAGCTGCACAGCATTGCTTCGTGTTTCTTAGGTACCGAGATGATGGTCATCCTCTTGAAGCAGATAGGAACCTCTGATTGTTGTAAAGAGAGTTTGACGATGCTTGCGAATACCCCAGCCAGCTGATCCATACCGGATGTGAGTGCATATCTGGGTACCTCATCGGGGCCAGTCGTTTTCCATGGGTTGCCCTTCACGAAAATTGCTCTGACATCTGCAATGGTGACCCCAGATATAGGTTCATCCAGGGCTTCCAGGGTGGAAGGCATTCTCTCACTGACCTCTTGCTCAAAATAGGCAGAGAATGCATTGAGCACATCAGGGAGGGGTGCGTTGGAGCTGACTCCTTGAGGGAGGAAAGTGTCCTGAGTTCTGGGGTCCCCCTGCCAGTCTTGATTCTCCTGTCAATTATGGGAGATATTGTCCTGCATAAAAACAGGTGGATTGGCTGTCAGCACTGTGGATAAAAGCAAATTTCAGAAGCTTGCCTGGTAAGCCCTTCCCATAAGTGGTTAAGACACTGTTTGTCCAGAATCTTACATGAGATGGTGATGATAAAGTGACTGGCAGATATTCAATGCTGATGTTCCATCTACTGGTAATGTCTGCCATCCCTGTGGACTTTAACCCTGACCACTTGATGCCTTTGTAAGAATGAGAGTTTAGAGTGAATAGAAGTTTCACTTAACATGGCAGAGTGCATCAGATCATTCAATTATTTCTTGCATTTCAGGGGGTCCCTTTTTGTTGAGTGCAAAAGACACTGACCTTCCTGGTGACCTCCTCCTAGGCTGAAGTGATCAGTTGGGATAATCAGGAGGAGAACCCTCAGGGAAGCCTCACAGAGGGTTTGACCACCTCAGTGATGCAGACATTCAGCTCACAGCTGGGCTGCAGGGGGAGGATACTGAAAGGCCTGAACTGAGTGGATGTTTCCATCAGTAGGAGAGACTGAGATCCAAGGGCACAGGCTCAGAGTAAAGTGACGATTCTTTAGAACTGAGATGAGAAATTTCTTCAGCCAGAGGGTGGTGAATCTGTGGAAGTCATTGCCACAGAAGTCTATAGAGGCCAAGCCATTGAATGTATTTAAAACAGAGATAGATAGGTTCGCAATTGGTAAGGGGATCAAAGGTTACGGGGAAAAGGTAGGAGAATGGGTTTGAGAAACATATCAGCCACGATCAAACACTGGAACAGACTTGATGGGCTGAATGGCCTAATTCTGCTCTTATATCTTATGGTCTTATGGAATGCCTGTGTGGGCGCCGTGTATATATGGGGCCAAGATCTTTGATGCCATGAGGTAACAGAAATTGCTGCCCACCCTGTCATGAGATTCAACAAACCCCTCTTTGGTGCATATTTAATGAACTGAAAAGCAGGAAATCAGTTGCAAAAATCCACTCCATAGCCCACCAGGAAACTTGCCCATCTGTCACCGCGTGTCGTCTCCAGAGCAGAAAATTCCACCCCTTGGAAAGAGCCATTTCGGTTCTGTGGCAGAGGCGGGTACCTGATTGGAGGGATTGCAGTGCCAAGAAAGATAAGCATGAATTTATTAAGTAACAAACACCTTCCCCAGCCATTGAAATATAATCCTTCACCGTGGGTGTTGTCTACAGGCTGCAGTTAAGCTTTGGTTGTGGTTTTTGTGATTCCTGCATTCCTGCCTAAAAGAATGCAACTCAAGAAAACCACATGGACCAGAAGAAAAAAAACTGCGACATTGTGGCAGAAATCAGAGACTTCCGAATAGGAATGGATTTTAATTATACTGTGAATGAAGCTTAGAGAGCTTTCAGAAAGGTGCCAACAGGACATCTCTGATCATAGTTTCGTGGAAACACAGAGAATGCAACGTAAACAGATACCGTCTTGTGATCTTAAACATATGACAAATTACTTTCCTTAACAAGAGCATCACTGTTGTCAAAGGGTCAAAGGTGGAAGTCATTAATGTGCTTTACCTCAAGGGAGACGAGCTCTTGTGGAATTTTTCAACTTTCCCTCAGAGTCCGCTTCAAGCAATTTGGTCTCTTGGATTCTACTTTTCTTTGTGGACTAATTTATCTGTATAATATTAGCATGTACTGTTTTGTCTGTTTACTTCTGAAAGCAGTCAATAAGGCAACACAGCAGATGCTTTTATAGTATCAAACACAATGCTGGCTTTTATTTTCCTTTGTATTATTGTATTAATATTTATTCCCCTCCCTTCCATTACAGGAAACAGTGTATGCTCTGGGTAGGCCATTTTTAACATTTTACCTCACACACTGAACTATCTAATATTACGCCACTGACATGCTGCAAGTCACTTTGGTGCAACAATATTACTGAAATGAGACGTGTACGTTAAAAATCATTATTTAGTAAAGATCGTTGCATCCATTCTTTCTGTTTTTCTTTTTTTCTCCATCTTACCCCTTATTTGGTATTGTTTATTATATGTATGCTGTCGATTTATCTGTTATTTGACTTTGTTTTTAAGGGCACTT
The DNA here is from genome assembly GCF_965287045.1 of Carcharhinus amblyrhynchos. Classification (NCBI taxonomy): domain Eukaryota; kingdom Metazoa; phylum Chordata; class Chondrichthyes; order Carcharhiniformes; family Carcharhinidae; genus Carcharhinus; species Carcharhinus amblyrhynchos. The sequence continues at coordinate 30,887,551 of NC_137332.1, read as the reverse complement.
AACATTTTAAGCCAAGTTTTCCTGTTCCCTGATCTCACCAACTTACTGCCATTTGTCTTCTAAAATTTGTACCTCATTGGCTAAAATGCTGATTTAAGGTTGAGTTTTCCATTCAACCTCTGTAGGACACCTTCCATTTTCGATCTGATTGTCTGTGACAAATGTGACCAGTGAAATTTGGCAACAAAATGAAAAAACAACCACTTAACAAAATAATTTCTCGATACCTTCTTACCAAATTAAGGACTCAGGCAGAAGTCAGAGTTATTTTTTAATGTACTCATCTGTAGCACTGGGAGAGATCGGAGGTGAACTTTTAATCACTTTGGACAGTTCAGCATAAAACATTCCAACGTGAGCTACAGCATAGAGTCATAGAAACCCTACAGTGCAGAAGGAGGCCATTCAGCCCATTGAGCCTGCACTGACAGGCCCTATCCCTGTAACCCCACATATTTACCCTACTAATGCCCCTGACACTACGGGTCAATTTAGCACAGCCAATCAGCCTAGCCTGTACACCTTTGGACTGTGGGAGGAAACCAATGCAGACACAGGAAGAGCATGCAAACTGCACAGACAATCACCAGGGTGCCTGGCACTGTGAGGTGGCAGTGCTAACCAATGTGCCATCATGCCGGCCATGATCCAGGTGTGCAGATAATTTCCTTTTAATCTGTCCCAACATTGTGCTTTGACACCTCAGAAGCTCAGAGTAAAAATAACAATCAGCATATGGAATTGTTCCTCCATTCAAGTATGACCCTTTAGAGTCGCAGGTTTCTGTGACAAGTTTTCATGTGACTAAACAGACCAATTCTCAACCACAGACCTTTCATATGGGGTAGGATGTCCCATGATGTGGTGGGGCCCGGTGTGCAGGATTTGCTTCCTTTTTCTTCCCTTCTCTGCCATTGCCTTGCCTCATGATTAAGGAGTTTGGACTCAAAACATGATGCAGTTTGAGGGACAAGTTGTCGCCATTTCAACGCTTGGTAGAAAGCTCTACCCTGTTGTCAACGTCATTGCTGCATTGCTTCAAGAGCAGAGTCTGCACATTCTCCTTGTGTCTGCATGGGTTTCCTCTGGGTGCTCCGATTTCCTCCCACAGTCTGAAAGATGTACTGATTAGGTGCATTGACCATACTAAATTCTCCCTCTGTATCCGAACAGGTGCCGGATTATGGCGACTAGGAAATTTTCACAGTAACTTCATTGCAGTGTTAATGTAAGTCTAATTGTGACACTAATAAATAAACTTTCTTTAAGAGTTTCACAGTGTCTTTGAAGCATTTTCTTTGTTTTCCCTGGAATGCTGGCCATTTGAGAGTTTTTTGAGAACAAAACCTGGTGGGGCGATACATCTCGGTAATTTATCCATCAAGGTTGATATGGCAGGAATTTTGCCTGAGTATTTCTGGTGCTGGCTTCAAAAAGAACACTAGCATTTTTTCCCTACCATTGAATCTGGCGGATGTGGTGGAGGCATAACTGATGGAACTTCTCTTACGGGTTGCTGACACACAGTCCAGATGTCGTGACAGAGCAGAAGGATGGTGACACCAACTGCTCTGTACACTAGGACTTCCGTTAACTTGCAGCAGTCTTTCCGGTCAAGTTGTAGTTTGTTGAAGGCTGACCTGATGTAGCTGATCCAATGTTGGATCTCCCCATCAATGGTGGCCTTTTGAGAGAGGTGTCTGCCAAGCTGTGGGAAGTGCTCAACATATTCCAGAGACTCTCCTTCAATATATACCAGAGGTAGAATATGACCACATGTGTGTTGATGTGAGTTTTGTTTCGACAACGTTCAAGGACAGGCCAAGTTTCTTGTGTGCATAATTAAAGAGGTTAAATGCAGCTTGCAATTCTGTTGCAGAGTGGGTAATGATGCTGCAATCATCTGCAAACTGTAGGTCATATATATCTATGGTAATTAGTTTAGTTTTGGCCTCGAGGCAACTGAAGTTAAAGAGTTTCCCATCAAGACAGTACTTAACACTAATACCAGAGGGTAGTTAATCTTTGATGAAGTGAATAGCCATCCTCAGGTGGATTGCAAATGGTAGGTGAGATATCAAACAGCTTTCATTCAAGGAATCACTTCAAGGAGTCCTCAGTTGGGATCTTGCGTTCATGTCACACTATTGTAATCCCACCATACTGCCTGGGTTTGTAAAATCCTATGAACTGTCCTGGTTTAAGACATTTCACACCTCTTTAACCAGTAATTATCCTTCTCTCCACACACACTGTATGTACTGTAAAGACTTGACTACCTGTAAAGAATCATATTCCAACCAGTTTTCACATTCCAATCTGTAATTATCCTGCAGTTGTGTCTTTGCCTATATATGCCGTGTTTGAGAAGTAACCTGCATTTACCTGATGAAGGAGCAGCACTCCAAATGCTCATGATACCAAATAAACCTGTTGGAATTTAACCTGGTGTTGTGAGAGTTCTTATTGTGCCCACCCCAATTGCGCGGAGGGTGTGGAGAGTCTGCAGAAGGATCTAGATAGGCTGGGCGAATGGGCTAGGAAATGGCAAATGGAATTTAATGTTGGCAAGTGCGAGGTGGTCCACTTTGGTAGGAATAATGGTAGGAAGGACTATTACTTACGGGGCGAAAAACTGCAGCAGGCGACAGTGCAGAGGGACCTCGGGGTCCTTGTGCATGAGTCGCAAAAACCCAGCCTGCAGGTGTAGCAGGTGGTCAGGAAGGCAAATGGGATGCTGGCCTTCATAGCGAGGGGGATTGAATATAAAAGTAGGGAGGTCTTGCTGCGGCTGTATAGGGCATTGGTGAGGCCGCAGCTGGAGTACTGTGTGCAGTTTTGGTCGCCGTACTTACGCAAGGATATTTTGGCCTTGGAGGGAGTGCAGAGGAGGTTTACTAGGCTGATACCGGAGTTGAGGGGGTTGAGCTATGAGGAGAGGCTGAATAAACTAGGCTTGTACTCGTTAGAGTTTAGAAGAATGAGGGGAGATCTCATTGAGACGTATAAGATAATGAATGGGATGGATAGGATAGAGGCGGAGAGACTCTTCCCGCTCAAAAAAGACAGTAGGACTAGGGGGCACAGTCTCAAGATAAAGGGGGGGCGGTTTAAAACGGAGTTGAGGAGGAACTTCTTCACTCAAAGGGTGGTGAATCTCTGGAATTCTCTGCCCGTTGAAGTGGTGGAGGCTGCCTCGCTAAATATTTTTAAGACACGGGTTGATGGGTTTTTGATAAGCAAGGGGATTAAGGGTTATGGGGAGATGGCGGGAATGTGGAACTGAGACACGACAGATCAGCCATGATCTTATTGAATGGCAGGGCAGGCTCAAAGGGCTGGGTGGCCTACTCCTGCTCCTATTTCTTATGTTCTTATGTTCTTATAACGCCTGCATCTCCACCTCACAGTTTTGATTGACACTGTCTGGATTTTGAAGCTGTCAGTCTCAGATCTCCCACTCAAGACAGTTGCAGTCATATCAGTTGCACGAGTGTGATGACATTTTTTGGACTCCCAAATCTTTGGTGTTCAGTCCACAGAGCCTCACAAGTTACTGAGTCAAATGCTTTGGTCTGGTTCTTGGTGTTTTTTTTTTGACATTTTTCCTGGGTTTATCTGGCAACCAAGCCCAGGTCAAAGGTTTCTCTGAAAGGTTTAAAGCCTCTCTGTGTTCCTGGGAGGATTTCCTCAGACACAGGAAGTAGGCAATTCAGAAGAATCTGTGTCAGGATTTTCTCTGCTACGGACAGGAGGGAAATATCTCGATAGTTTCCACAGCCTGCTTTATTTCCCTTCTTGAAAACAGTAACAATTGTCGCATTTCTGATGTCGGGGAGTTCTTTTTCCTCCCAAGTCCATAGGATGAGTGCATCATGTTTTGTGTGAGCACAAGCCACCAGCTTTGAAGCCCGTTGGGCCACAGACTTTGTTGTTTTTCATTCATTTTGTTTCCTTTTGCAGTTCGCTCTTTGATGGTATTTCAAACAATGAAGAACAAAGAAAATTACAGCTCAGGAACAGGCCCTTCAGCCCTCCAAGCCTGCACCGATCATACTGCCCAACTGAACTAAAACTCCCTATCCTTCTGGGGACCATATCCTTCTATTCCCTCCTATTTGTGTATTTGTCCAGACGTCCCTTAAAAGACACTATCTTATCTGCTTCCACTACCTCCCCCGACAGCACATTCCAGGCATCCATCACCCTCTGTGTAAAAAACTTGCCTTGTGTATCTCCTTTAAACCTTTTCCTCACACCTTAAACCCATGCCCCTAGTAATTGATTCTTCTGCCCTGGGAAAAAGCTTCTGACTATCCATTCTGTCCATGCCCCTCATAATCTTGTAGACTTCTATCAGGTCGTTCCTCAACCTCAGTTGTTCCACTGAGAGCAAACCAAGTTCCTCATAGATCTCAAACCTCTCCTCATTGTTAATGCCCTCCATGCCAGGCAACATCCTGGTAAAACTTTTCTGTACCCTCTCCAAAGCCTCCACATCTTTCTGGCAGTGTAGCAACTAGAATTGAACACTATATTCCAAACCCTAACTAAGATTCTATAAAGGTGCGACATGACTTGCCAACCTTTAAACTCAATGTCCCAGCTGATGAAAGTAAGCGTGTCATATACCTTCTTGACTACCTTCTCCACCTGCGTTGCCACTTTCAGTGATCTGTATATCTGTAGACCCAGATCCCTCTGCCTATCAATAATCTTAAGGGTTCTGCCATTTACTAAATAATTCCTATCTGTATTAGATCTTCCAAAATGCATTATCTTACATTTGTCCGGATTATACTCCATCAGCTAAGTAGATGGAGTATAATCCATCTACCCAAGATGGATAGATGGGTATCCATCTGCCCAAGCCTCCAACCGATTTATACCCTGCTCTATCCTCTGATGGTCCTCATCGCTATCCACAAATCCACCAACCTTTGTGTCGTCAGCAATCTCACTAATTGATCCAGTTACATTTTTCTCCAAATCACTTATATATTACAAACAGCAACGGTCACTGCACTGAAGAACCAACTTGTCACTGCCCTCCATTTAGAAACTCACCCTTCCATTGCTACCCTCTGTCTTCTATGACCAAGCCAGTTCTGTATTCACCTTCCAGCTCCCCTCTGATCCTACCTTCTGCACCAGTCTGCCATGAGGAACCTTGTCAGAGGCCTTACTGAAGTCCATGCACACAACATCCACTGCCCTACCCTCAATTATCTTTGTCACTTCCGCAAAAAACTCGATCAAGTTAGTGAGACATGACCTCCCCTTCACAAAACCATGTTGCCTCTCATTAATACATCCACTTATTTCCAAGTGGGAGTAAATCCTGTCTTGAACAACCCTCTCCAATAATTTCCCCACCATTGATGTAAGGCTCACTGGCCTGTAATTCCCTGGATTATTCTTGCTACCCTTTTTAAACAAAGGAACAACAGTGGCTATTCTCCAGTCCTCTGGCACCTCCCCTGTAGCCAGTGAGGACACAAAGATTTCACTCAAGGCCACAGCAATTTCCTCCCTTGCATCCCTCAGTATTCTGGGGATATCCCATCAGGCGCTGGGGACTTGTCTATCTTAATGTTTCTCAAGAACTCCAATAACTCCTCCTTTTTGATCTCAACATGACTCAAACTATCTACACACCTTTCCCAGATTCATCATCCACCTAGTCCTTCTCTTTGGTGAATATTGATACAAAGTACTCATATAATACTTTGCCCATTCCCTCTTGCTCCATGTATTGATTCCCTCCCTTGTCCCTGAGTGGGCCAACCCTCAACCATGGATCCTACTGCAGGGTATTGAGGAGTAGCCTGCAGAGTATCAGCTGCCACTGTGGATTAATGGTTGGGGAGTTGTTGAAAATGTTCTTTCAGATGTTAACGGATGACATTATCATCTTTTGAACAGAAGCACCATTTTGTGAGGATTGGTGATTTTGTCTACTTGACCTTGCCCTGGTGGCTTCAAAACAGATTGGCATGTGATGTTGGTCAACATTTTGTTGGATCTCTCAAGTTCTCTCTTCCCAAGGCATCTTTTGCTTCTGGATCTGTCTTTGGGTGTCAGCCTCATGATGGCATGCTGCCTTCTTGACATGTCAACTTGGGTTGTTCTGCCAGGCAATGAAGGCTGCATATTTCTGTTCCAAGAGGTCAGATACTTCAGCATTGCTATTATTGTACCAGTCCTGGTAACGACGATGCTCAAATCCAATGGTCTGGGCACAGGAGTCTCATACAGCTGACTTTATTTGACCCACTGTTTTGGGATTGAGTCGGATGTGTGAATGGTCATGAGCTGCACTTGGAATTCCTCCCTTTGGTCAGGCTGCTTTAGAGTTGGGATGTTAATCTTCTTCCTCTTGGACTTTTGGGTCTTGCAGTGTCTTGACACTAGGTTAGTTCTTCATCACCGATTGAACAAGTTGATGATCTGCCCAGCAGGCATCTATCCATCACATGGAGCAAGTAATACAGACATCACTTAGATTGTCACCCATATAATGATATAATCCAGGTGATGCTGTGTTTTCATGTAGAATGTCTCTATGTTTTTGTTTCTGTCCTGTTGGCAGAAGAAGGTATTCGTTATAATGAGACCATTCTAAACACATTTCATCAGCAGGAGACGTCAATGGCATTGGCTTTTCCCACCCTGTTTTTCCCTCATTGGTTCCCCTCCAGACATCAGAGGTACAGTCAATCCCAGCGCTAAAATTTCCCAGAAGGATGATCTTCTTTTGGAATGGCAGTGAAGTCTTTTTCAAGGTCAGAATCTAACTTTTCCTTAACATCTTCACTGGAGTCAGGATTCAGGGAATATGTCCTGATGATGGTAAGATCTTGAATGTGGCAGAGTGGCAAATGGAGTGTCATGAGCCTTTCCTTCATACAACTGGTGAGTCCTGACAGTGCATCCAAGATCCTGTTCTGGATGGGAAAAAACAATTTGGTAGATATGAGTGTCACCGTCAGCCTTTCCTTTCCAGTAGAAGATGCATCCCCCATTAGTTCTTTCAGGTGCCCCTCCCCAGGGAAGGCATGCTCATTGAGCGCAGCGATATCATTTTGCAATTTTGAATCTCAGTTGATAAGGTAAGACTGCAATTCTTCTTTCCGGGTGGTCCCCCTTGAGATTATCCATAAAAGTTCTAATATGCCAAATGTAAAAATGTAAAGTTTTCTTTCTTTCTTTAACCGTGAAGATGATGATCCCACAGGCTGATGTTCTCCAGCCAGGAGAAAGTGGGCAGAGTATTTTACGAGCACCTTTTCAAGCCCCCTCCCCATTTGGGGTGAGTTGACCTGGATATTGTGCAGAGGACCATTCAGTCACATAGCTGCTGCCCAAAGATATCTTGCTCCCAGCACAGGTGTCCAGCAACCTTCACGTATCTCTTGCTGACATGCAGGTTCTGCACCAGAAACTTCCAGGTTCTGCAGTCTTGGTGCTGTCGCTTATTCACCATTGTTATGCGTCGAACCATGTTGATCAGGATTACCTTGCCACTGCAGCTTCTTTTGCATCTTTGAGGCACAGTCTTCCTTTGCCTATTCTGCCATTTTGGGAAGGTAATTTGTTTGGCACCTCCCCCTAAACCTTGCCGCCATGGTTGGTCCACATAGGAGAAATGAGCTCTTGATGGAATTGCAAACGAGACTGTCAGAGTCCACAAGGCTCTCCACCATGTCAAGGTGACAAGCCATGGAGGGGTGTTAGAGCACAAGAAATGTCATGGTTTTCAGCCATTAAAACTCATCCCTCTGATACCTTTATTCCCCAACATCCAATATTATTCCAAACATTTATCAGCCTTTAATCTCAAATGGTTTTAATGTTAATCTTGTACTTACTTTTCACTAACCTAAGTAATGCTCTTTGATCCTGATTGCTTGCTTTGGCTTGAAGTAATATTCTGAGCTCACTTCATCCCCTCTGTTTAATATTTTACATCCCAAAGTAGGAGCAGAGTGAATGAATTCACATCCTGTCATTTGATGGCTTTGTCATAACAGTCCACACCATGGCACAGTGGTTAGCACTGCTGCCTCACAGCATCAGGGACCTGGGTTCAATTCCCAGCTCAGGTCACTATCTGTGTGGAGTCTGCACGTTCTCCCCATGCCTGTGTGGATTTCCTCTGGGTGCTCTGGTTTCCTCCCGCAGTCTGAGAGATGTGCTGGTTAGGTGCATTGACCATGCTAAATTTTCCCTCAGTGTTACCCAAACAGGTACTGGAGTGTGATAACTAGAGGATTTTCACAGTAATATCTTTGCAGTGAGAATGTAAGCCTACCTGTGACACTAATAAATTTACTTTCTTTAAGATCTTCACAGTGTCTTTGAAGCATTTCCTATGTTCTCCCTGGAATGCTGGCCATTTGATAGTTGAGAAAACAAGATCAGATGCCTAGTCTACTTTGACAATAATAAATAGACTTTAAACTTTAAAAACGCTGTGCCACAAGGCTACTAAAATGGATAAGCTAATCCTTGCCACCCCCAACACCCAACCCCATCCCACGGTAGTGTATAGTGCAAAACTTTGCAAGTCATTTGGCGATCTATGAGAAATGTGCACATTTAGCATAAATAGAACATCCAGTATGATGGCAGTGAAATTATTCAGCTCTTTCATTCTTCATGCCCTTATTCATAACTCAGTTATGCCTGCAGCACTCCTGAACCTTGGACTTTTGCCATTTGCAAAAGAATGCTTATACGTCACTCTCAGAAATATCCTCTGCATATTGTCTTTCCTACCCACAGCAAGGGGAATTCTATACTTAGTCACAAACAGTTAATCAAATAGAGACGAAGTGAACAAGGCAAGGAAGTTCTGTCAGACATACATTTTTCATGGTACTCAATCTGACAAACTCACAATATCTTGGAAGTCTTTTCAGTGTTGCCAGGCAGTCATCTGTTAAAATAATTTATCACTCAATTGCTATTGTTTTCTAACAAAATACCGACTGGTTATTAACCATAGGAAAACAAATCAAAAGAGCCCTATAATGCACAATATTGTTTAACTATTTACATCCCACAAGACTATCCGCTTGACTCCAGGGAAACAATTTTCAATTGGAGAGGACACCAGTTCCGGAATTTTACTGCCTCGCCCATCATAAGATCCCGCCCTACACCAACAGAGAATGCTGGGGTGGAAGAGGCAGTAAAATTTCAAACCAGGCATCCAAGACAACCCTTTTCTGCTTTGATTTTTACCTGCTGCTCAGACCAAGTTCCAGAGAGAGTGGGGCAGTTGAAAATTGTGCCCTGGAAATCCACATGAGGCAAAAAGGTGAACACAGCAAGGTAAAAAATCCAAGAGCGACATTAAATTGTGCAACTGCCAGAACTCCAATCAGTTCTCAACACAATGTTCCTAGCTCCCTCTGGATTAGTTACATTCAACTTTCACAATAGAAATTTCTAGAATAAAACAAACAAAAGGTTAAGTAAAAAAAATCAAGTCGTAAATCGTGTCCAGTGTTAGTAAGAAGAGAAAATAGATTAATGCTTTGTATAGAGAATTAAGGAACTCATCTCAAGAGCAATCTTGAAAACGTATGTACTAAAATTTATGTATGTTCGGTGATACCATGCTTTACCTCAGAGATACTACCTGATTTTAGTTAAATAAAATCATTATAACACTGTAGTTGTGTAAAAATGGAACATTTGGAAAAGTTACTCAACTTCACTGACTGTTGGAAGGAAGCTTTGTGGCAAAGCAAGCTCTTTGTTTCTCCTTGTAATAATTTGGAATTTAAATTAGTTGGTTGATCTTCAGCCCAAAATTTTAACGTCCCAGCAAAATACTGAGTGACTAACCATAGCGGCGAACCCTAATTTTGATGAGTGTTAATGATTAAGGCTAAGAGGAGAATTGATAGAGATGTTTGGAATCATAAGAGGGCTGGACAGAGTGAAAACCTGTTCCCACTTGCAAAAGAGCGAAGAACTAGAGGGCACAGATTTAACGTGATTTCCAAACGAGGCAAATGTGAAAGAAAGCTTTTTCACACAGTGAGTGGTTGAGGTCTGGAATGCACTGCCTGGAAGTGTAGTGCAGGCAGGTTCAATTGAAACATTCAAGAAGGCATTAGGTGATTATTTGAATAGAAACAAAGTGCAGGAGTACAGGGAAAGGGCAGTTGAGTGGCACTAAGTCATAGTGCTTATTTGGAGAGCTGGTGCAAAAACAATGGGATGAATGGCCTTCTGCATTGTGACAGTTGTGTGACTCTGTGAGTTTATTTGGGATCTGTAGTTATATTTTCCTTTCTATTTCTCTTCAAGGTACTAACGGCTCTTGAATAGATTGTATTGCATCAGTTCCAGTTTTCATGGAGCAGAAATATAGCCAGCTTGATATTCAGCTTTTACCTTCCTTTACGGGCATTGGCCATTAATGCCTTGTGAACATTTATGGCAACTTCCAAAAGCTTCTAGCTGTGAAATTGAATAAGATGTAAAAATAGATGCAGGGATCACGATTTGTGATTACCTGATCCCTGTTGCTTCCAAAATAATTGGAACCAGCTTGAAGTGCACTGTTGAGTGAGCGCACACCTGAGTGGTGATACAGTGGCATGAAAGGCGGCATGAGTTAAAGCCTTCACTATTGCAACTCTTAAAGAGATGGCGCATTTTGGGCTGAAAAAGTATGTTTGACCTTGGAAAGAAACAGGAACTGTACTACATGGCAAAAGCCAGGTTTCAAGATTTTGATGGAAATGGAGAGAGCAGAGGAACCATCTACAGGGGACAACGAAAATCTTGGGACAAATTCTCAGAAGGCAATGGAACCAGGTGGCAATGTCAAACAAAGGTGTGCACATGAGGACTTGCTATTACAGACGTGCCAGTTAGGTGCATTGGCAATGCTAAATTCTCCCTCAGTGTACCCAAGTAGGTACCGGAATGTGGCGACTGGGGGGGGTGGGTTTTCACAGCAACTTCATTGCAGTGTAAGTCTACTTGTGACTAATAAATAAATAAATAAATAAACTTCAAATAATGACAGTGCTGCAAGAAGCTGATGTGAGTGGTGAAAGTCAGTAAATATATGTTTAATAGCTATATTTCATTAACTGCACCACTAATCCATGTAGATTTTGGCAACATTAAAGAACTCTGCAAGTGACTAAAAACCTCTACAACCACAGCAAGAACCAATGGGAATAAATCAGCAACTCACCTGAATGTATTGGATGATCCCTTGAAAGAGCACTAGTCGGGGAATCCTCCCAGCAGCTGATTGCACACATCACTCTCTGAGGTTTAGAGATGGCGCTGAACTCTAAAGTTACAGCACTGGTGTCCCAGTTGCCCACTATGCATTGTAGGTTGATGATCTTTGCGCACATGCTAATGCCCTCGCCAAGGTGGCATCCACAGTAAGCCAGCCACCAGAAGTTTGTGCATCTTGGAAGCCATTTTGGAGTCACACGTCAGGAATCCAAACACTACCTAACTTAGCTTTGCAGCCTCAGAGTTTAAATGGCCTTTTCATGGTGGCACTTATGGTATGGTGACAGGTAGCAAATATAACATCATTGAGGTTGTTCCAACCTTATAGGGGTAGCAGCAGAATTCTGGAAAGTCTCCAAAGTGTTTTTTAAAAGAAGGACAATCTCACCAGGTGATCCGAGTCATGATCTTTGGCGTTCGAGGTGCAAAATAAGTTCAATGTTCAAGTGTTTGAAAAAAAATCTACTTCTGTTGCCAAGGACAGCATTCTTTTATCCTCAGGACTAAAATCCTGGCAAGCAGCTTCATTTCAGCATTTTTCTCAGAGAGAGATCTGACAAGGCATTAACTTTTCTCCTGAACTACACTGCAGGCTCAGTCCTGTTCATTAAAGGTGAATGTCTCTAAAGCACATTATCCTCTGTTGTAGAAAGCAATGGAAGATACTGTTACCAAGTCGAAACCTTCGTGACAGCCAAATAACATTTAAAAAAAGGGGGAGAGAAAAGGCCTTTGAAGCAATATTTGGTTTCAGGCATTGAATTCAGTTAATAAAATAAAATACATGTTATTCAGGGATAGGGTGACATTTCCATTTTAATGGCAGCATGGTTGCTGAATAAAGGAACCCCGGGGGACACTTAACCAGGCCATGGGATTTCCTGCTGGGTCCCATTTTCATTCTGGAGGCCTTCACAATAAAAGAGATTAAATCACCTGTTTGGTAAACAATGAGGAGTTGAATGTCTCAGAATCAGAACTAGGACAGGCGAGAGACAGCTAAAAGATTCAGACTTTTTTCATATTGTTACAAACCGACTGTCTCCAATGTATTGTCACGTTGCCACAAATTTTTATTTACTCAGGAATTTGGGGTATTTAAGCTAACCATAATCATTCAATTTCCCTTTTGTGCACTAAGTGATTGCGATGATTGCCCCTTTAATGGGCAATGCAGCAAGGTAAGGGAATCACACAGTGGTCTTCTTGATTTTCTGAATGTCTCGATATCACCAGTAAGAAGTCTCACAACACCAGGTTAAAGTCCAACAGGTTTATTTGGTAGCAAAAGTCCAATGCCGGCATCTCCAGATCATCAATGTCACCAGCCATGATTTTTGTTGAATATTTTCAATGTTGGTGCAGTAATTAAAGTTTTTTTATTAGTGAAACAAGTAGACTTAAATTAACACTGCAATGAAGTTACTGTGAAAATCTTCTTGCTGCCAAACCCTGGTGCCTGTTCTGGTACGCTGCGGGAAAATTTAGCATGGCCAATGCACCTAACCAGCGTGACTTTCGGACTGTGGGAGGAAACCAGACAACTTGGAAGGAACTCACGCAAACATGGGGAGAACGTGCAAACTCCATACAGACGTTGACCCAAGTTGGGAATTAAATCTGGGTCCCAGGCTCTGTGCTGCAGCAGTGCTAATCACTGTGACACCATGCAACCCAAACATATTATGATATATGTTTTTCCACACACCCACCATGAGAAGTCATTGTGTACAATGTTATATTTGAAGATTTCAAATGTAGGGACTAGCAGAAACGAAAGGAGCAATATTTCGGAATATGTTGAATAATGACGAGTTCAACATGTCAAAGATGATATTATTAATCACGGGATACTGCACCTGAAAAATAGTCAGTGAGTGATGATCTTTAAAGAGGAACACTAAACGCACGGGCCCACAACCGCAGCAGCAGCCAGTGTTGTAAGATTATACCATCTCTCAGGTAAAATAATATGCAAGGATAAAGGAAAAAATAAACCTTCAATCGGGCCCCTTAAGGCGAATAGCAGAGATATGCTACCAGTACATCAAACGTGTGTCTAAAAGACTAATCATTAGGATTTAATATTGGCGGGATCAGGTCAAAGAATCAAGGAATGAATGATAACACAGGGACTGCAAACACATCCCTTTGTCTCTTTGTCCACTTTGTCCTCTTTGTCCAGATTTCCTGAAGAACGTCCAAGAAAGCACACTAAGCTGTGGGGAGTTTTGCATTGATGTTTTGCACAAGGTATTCTGAAAGAACGGACCATGCATACAGAAATGGAACTTTGTTCGGAAGGACATAGCGCATAATTTTATTCCACAGTATCTGCATTCTGAGTTCCTAACACAAGATTGAGCAGACTAAGCCTAGTCATGATGATCCTGGGGCATTCTTGAATTTTTCTTTAAGTGATTGCCATGTCTGCAATGCATACGTTTGATCTTAATTCAACCCAAATCCTTTCCAGTGTAGCCTGGGCCACAGATAGAATATGTATCGCTGCTGCAGCAACACTTGGTTATTTTGGAGAAGTTACAGAATTTGATCTAATTGGAAATACTGATTCATTGCTGTGAGTTTTTGTTTAATTAAAAATGGATTAATGTATTTTATTATATGTGTGTTCACCAATAATATGAATGACCTGAAGACTGAATAGTAGAAAGTGAGAAGGAAGTTTTTTCACTTTTGCAATCGGTAATGTCGTTTAGCCTTCTCTGGCCAGATATATTGCAGATTATCTGCAGAACTAATGCCTTTAACTCAGTCTCTATAATGACGGAAAGATTGTTGTGGTTTCTTCATGAAACAAGGAGTCAAATTTTTTGGCCGCTTACATCGCTTTGCCACTGCAAGCGAGGATGGAGAATTTGACGCTCAGCCAAATCTCCATTCACTGCACCGGGACCACAGAATCCCGCCGATATAAAAGCAAGGAAATTCCAGCCAATATTGTATATGCATTCAGCAGAAATCTATTCAGGATTTCACTAGAATTTATCCCTAGCTTAGGTAGAGCAGCAATATTGTATTCTTCCACTGGAGGGTGAAACTAGAATTTGGGGGCATGTCCTCAAAATAAGGGGGAGAAGATCTACAAGGTCTACAAGATTATGAGGGCCATTGACAGAGTAGATAGCTTTTTCCTACGGGGAAAGAGTCAATTACTAGGCTTATAGTGTGAGTGGCAAGGTTTAAAGGAGATGTATGAGCAAAATTTTTTACACAGAGGGTAGTGGATGCCTGGAACTCGCTGCCTAGAAGCAGATAAGATAAGTGACCTTTAAGGGGCATCTTGACAAATACATGAATAGGATGAGAATAGAGGGATATAGTCCCCCAGAAGGGTAGGGGGTTTTAGTTTAGATGGGCAGCGTGGTCAGTGCAGGCTTAGAGGGCCGAAGGATCTGTTCCTGTGGTGTAATTTTCTTTGTTCTTTGTTCTTATTAGTAACAGTTTTTACATATTCATGAGTATCATGCCACACTTGTGGCTCCTCCTCTCCAATTCGCCCACCTTGCAACACCTTAACTACTGAAAGCACCAGGGAGGTCCATATAAGTGGCTTCCTAGCACTTTGTTCTCCCACAGAGCCTCCAGCCTCTCTGTTCATGTCATTACTTTGGGACAATGTGCTCACTCAGCACCTCATCCTCGTGGAATGCGAGAATGGCAGTTCTATATCTCTCCCACATTGGGGACACAGTAAGGAGACACTACTACTGATATGACCTCCCCCTCCCCTGGACCGATTCCCCCAAGCCCCTTCGATGGAATCCCCTTGCTCGCCTCCATCAAAGTGCACCTCCCTCATGTCTAACAGTGTCCTCTAAACTTTTCATCCCTTTAACTTCAAAAGTTGTTAAACCTTATTAAAATGTATATGTACAAACAAACTCAAAAAACATGACCTTTCAGTCAGGAATCCATCCAGATTCCCAGGCACCAAGATTCATAAACAACATAAATGAGACTGAAATCATTTTACCTTTCTTAACACACAAACATATAAATATATTTAACTTAAAAAATATATATTGCTCATAACAGATTTCCAAGTGAAACTTCCCAATAATTATTTATTGCAAAAGCAATTTCAAGAGCCCATTCTATTGCCACCACCCCAATCTTGTGGAACTTTCATAAAGAGGATTAATAATGTTACAATTTACACTGTTCCTTTTGCTATGATCCCAGTAGAAGCAGCTGATCAAAGGTCAATGTTTCACAGTTTAAGATTTTACTTATATAATCAAACTAAAATAGATATGGATCAGACTTTACTGAACAAGCAATTAATAAATTAAATCCAAGAAAAGGTAATTTCATTTTAACTAATTAACTCAATCAATGTCCTTCTTTCAGCTTATGTTGCTGTACCACTCATTGGAGCAATGCAAAATAAAGTCCCAAGCCACTCCCAACTTCCAACAGGCCCACGTCTCCAACTACACCAGGTTGGGTCTTCCAATATCATTTCAAACTCGGTTCCCTCTGCCAGAGTTTGCAGAACCAACTTTCACCAACAAGTCCCACTTCTAGACTCTTTTTTTCCAGAAATCTCCACAAGTCCCCTCAATCACTCTGCCCGCCTCCCCTCAACTTCTTTTGAACTTTTACAGGCATTCCGCTTTGCTGTTTGCCCAGTTCTTCACAGCAGCAGCTGTCACTTCTCTGCATAGTAGTAATTAATTTGTTTCTCTCACTCATTGTGTCACTGTGTCTGTCTTTCAAAATCAGCCGTGCCTTCTTTGTGGTCAAGGTCAGAAACTTGGGTTTTCAATATTGGTCTTGGTTTCTTTCACAATGACAAACAGATGACATGAACCTGTCCCTGGGCAGAATTAATGTGATCACCGTGCCCTGTACAGAACATTCTATTTCATCTTAAATTAGAGGAAATATTTTAAATACCATGCTTTGTAAAGTTCCACATTTGTAACACATGGTCAATTGTCTCAAGAACTTTGATATGGGTCATCTGAGAGTGGAAGGACTGGATATTCTAGTTGAAGAATTTTTTTTTCAAACATGTTTCAATTAGATATAGGCACACTTTGTGTTAGGGTTAAAAGAGGGAGTTGCTGAAATTTCTGACAATTATCATTGTCCTGTGAGTCTTGCCTCTTTTTTGACATTATCAAGTAATACTGTATATGTGGGAAGTGCCCACCCCCATTTATAGTTGACTTCTTTCCCATTTAAAAGACCAACATAAGAAGATGAAGTCCCACCAAAAAGGGCCAAATGTCCGTTTTTTTATTTTCACAGGCACAATATATTTCACACAATCTCACTCAGTAAAGTCACCAGGATGACTGAACTTGGAAGTAGAAATGTCACGTTGGTTACAGTTGGATGTGTTGTTCTTTAACTTTTAGAGCCTGAATTTCAGAAGCTGAGGCAGAGTCATGGCCCTCAGCAAAGGTAAGAAAAATTGTCTTTCTTATTTGGATCTCTTTAGGTCCCATTTCAAAATGGATATTTAGAAACATAGAAGGTAAGAGCAGGAGGAGGCCATTTGGCCCTTCGAGCCAGTTCTGCCATTCATCACAATCATGGCTGATTGTCCAACTCAATCTCTAATCCTGCTTTCTCCCCATAGCCTTTGATCCCATTCGCCCCAAATGCTATATCTAGCCGCCTCTTGAATGCATTCAATGTTTTGGCATCAACTACTTTCTGTGGTAATGAATTCCACAGGCTCACCACTCTTTGGGTGAAGAAATGTCTCCTCATCTTCGTCCTAAATGGTCTACTCCAAATATTCAGAACGTGACCCCTGCTCCTGGACATGCCCACCGTTGGGAACATCCTCCCTCATGCACCTACCCTGTCTAGTCCTGTTAGAATTTTATAAGTCTCTACGAAATCCACCCCCTCCCCCACCCCCAATTTGTTTGAACTCCAGTGAAAACAATCCTAACCTGGTTGATCTCCTCTCATATATCGGTCCTGCCATCAGTGGAATCAGCCTGGTAAATTTTCGCTGCACTCCCTCAAAAACAAGAACAATGTTCCTCAGAAAAGGAGATCAAAACTTACATAATATTCGAGGTGTGGCCTCACCAAGGCCCTGTATAATTGCAACAACATATCCTTGCTCCTGTACTCGAAACCTCTTGCAATAAAAGCCAACATACCATTTGCCTTCTTTACCGCCTGCTGCACCTGCATGCTTGCCTTCAGCGACTGATGCACAAGGGCACCAAGATCCAGCTGCACATTCTCCTCTCCCAATTTACAGTCATTCAGGTAGTAATCTGCCTTCTTGTTTTTGCTTCCAAAGTGAATGACCTCACAGTTATCCAAATTATACTGCATCCGCCATTGATTTCCCCCTCGCCGAACCATTCCAGATAATGCTCAATTTCTTTATTTTTTTCTGCACTGACCATAATCCCAGCCAGGTCCTATCCCCGTTAACCCATGCATTTTGAAGCATCTTAGCAACATTGATCACAGCAAGAGAGATGGCCTTAATTCCAATGTTCTTAGTGAGAGCTTGATGCTGACCATAACTGTAAACAACAAAAAAATTGCTCAGAGATGATGGGTATGATCTTACCTGCCATTCACAGCATGCTCCCATTGCAATAAGGTCAGAGAATTTGGCATCCAGCTAAATCTCCATTCACTACAGCGGAATGGGAAAACCCAATTGGGTGAACGGTGATAAGATTCCGGTCAACATCTTTCACTATAAAGAATGTAAAAAAGCAACTTTACAGAAGGATTTGTACATTAACATACTCCAGTGTATAATGCTTGCCTAAAATGTCTGAACTTTTTGACTCCTATGACAGTAATCATACAAGGAGCATTTCCTGACTCACTATCACTGAAATTCAAGCAAATCCCTTCCCTAGTCACATCTCCATTCACATCTTTGCTCCAGATCTGATTTAGGTGCAAGCAGTATTCAAAGGGTTAAACGTTAATTTTTTTTGTCTGTTTGTTTCTGTCTATGCACATGTTTGATTCTTTTTCTTTACCACTGTTTGGCAAGATCAAGGAAAGCCCCAGGGAGACATTAACTATTTGTTCATATTGAGTGGCAATTTGTAGAAGGTTATAATTAGCCTAAGAGCTGAGGTAGCAAATAATGTGAATGCAAATACATCTTGTAAAGTGCACCCATGTACGACATGAAGTCATGTACGTATCTTTAACACACACACATGTGTGGGCACACATACACACATACCTGACATGACAGATACATAAGCAATTGAAAGAAATAAACTTGTCGGGCTATTTTGATAGAGTGGGGAATGGAACCGAGTGATTGCTCCATGAGGACCTGGTATGCATTTGTTGCAATTAAACATTATTTTAACTGCAACAAATGTTTTACTAAAAGCAGAAAGTACTGAAACTGTGAGATCATTCAGCATTTGAAAGTGGTCAATAAATTAATGTTTCAAGTCAAACCTTATGTTAAAACCCACTTGGCCTCGCCACACAATTCCTCCACCAGTTCATTTCTTTTTTCTTTTATGGTATACTTTCATTCCATGAAATACACTGACAAAGAATCTTCTATTTTAAGTTTACTGTTTAAGAAATGTTTACTAACTTAGATGATGTTTAAAAAGCCACCAAGACTCTATCATAGAGACAAGAAGGGTGGAAGTGACAGATGCAGGCATAAAATCTGTTTTTTGTTTTAGCATTTGGAATTATTCACTGGGTCAGCATTTCAGTTTCTTCAATAAAATAAATCTTGAAATTTAAGCTGTATGTTACATTGAGAAGGTATTCTGATTACAGTTGTAAAGGATTAAACGTGACGAGTGCTTCCTCCCCAAAAAAAATTGTTGAATGTCAATATGTCCCTCTCTGTTTCATCCTTATTTTAAAATATACACACATATATTGTTAAGTAAATACTCTGCAGCATGTTTAGGCAAAACCAGTTGGAACTCCAGCACATTAGTTGGCACACCACATCCCTGTCTGTGATTTAGCCTCTCCGAGGGTTTCTAGGGCATAGCCGAGCTATCGGAAGAATATGTTGACAAGAGAGTCAGATACTCAATGGCGAGGGAGGGGGGTGGACCAGAAATTCAAGGGTGGTCACGCTGACAGCAGTGGTGTGACAGAGTGGAACTTCTGTCTGCCCATCAATGGGCACCTCAGGCCCTGTCTGGAGTTGAAGAGATGCGATTCATTAACATTTATGGCTTGGACAGTTGTCACCGGTAAGGGTGCCTGAGCTACACTGCTGCAGAGGAAGCCCAGAACATTGAATAGTACTATGTTTATTAAAGCGGGAGAAGTGCCAATGGCCTTCCCATACTGCAGACAGGGAGCTGCCCAGTCATCACTACAAGGAAGCTGATTCCTCCAGAATTATCTGCTCTGTCCCAACACAAAGGGAACTGAGGAAGTGAAGGGAAAAATTTAAGAAGTAATTAATATGAACAATAAATAATCATTTGTCATGATGAACTAAACAGGAATACTAAGCAAACTTGGAAAATTTATTGGAACAGCATTAAAAAGACTGACATAAGGCCAGAATACTGCACGCAATCACCATGTTCTCAACAAAATTGAAGCACCTTCAATTTGTACTCTTTTGCGTTCCATGGCATTGGATGCCAATCATACTTATTAACACTTCCACATATCCCAATAAAATCAAATGAGATTAAAACTGGCTGGACCATGGAAGTGAACAACTGAATAATGTCAGCATGCATAACTATTTAGGATTCAGCAATATCACAACTCAATTTCACAACTCTATCTTGAAGGCCAACAATTTGCCATAACTCAGAGTTAACCAGGTCCAGCAATATGTTATCAATGTAATTACAGTGTGTCGGCGACCTCCAGTGATGTGACATAGTAACGGTACAAACAATATCAACAAACGTACACTTTTGACAGGTATATCACAGAGGCACCTGAAATATATAAGTGTTCAGACAAAGGGGGAAAGATTATTAGTAGTGGCCTAGATCCTGTTAGAGGTTTTTATACATGATTCTAAAGGTTCAGGGAGAGATAAGTGTGAGGTAACACATTTTAGAAGGTCCAATGCATGTAGGAATTATTCAGTAAATGGCCGAACCCTTAGGCGTATTGACAGGCAGAGAGATCTGGGCGTACATGTCCACTGATCACTGAAAGTGGTAACGCAGGTCGATAAGGTAATCAAGAAGGCCTACGGCAGGCTAGCCTTCATTGGTCAGGGCATTGAGTATAAAAATGTGGTTGGTCATGCTGCAGCTGTACAGAACCTTAGTTAGGCCTCATTTAGACTATCGTGTACAATTCTGGTCGCCACACTACCAGAAGGAAGTGGATGCTTTGGAGAGAATACAGAAGAGGTTTACCAGGATGTTGCCTGGTTTGGAGGGTATTAGTTATGAGGAAAGGTTGAATAAACTTGGTTTGTTTTCACTGGAATGACAGAGGTTGAGGGGTGGCCTGATAGAGGTCTAAAAGATTATGAGGGGCATGGACAGAGGGGATAGTCAGGTGCTCTTTCCTAGGGTAGAAAAATCAAGTACTGGGGGCATAGGTTTAAGGTCCATAGGGAGAAGTTTAGAGAAGATGTGCAAGGCAAGTTTTTTACACAGAGGGTAGTGAATGTCTGGAATGCACTGCCTGGGGAATTGGAGCAGGTATGATAGCGACATTTAAGGAGCATCTAGGCGAATACATGAATAGGACAGGAATGGAAAGATATGGACTCTATAATTGCATACAGTTTTAATTTACACAAATATTATGATCAGAGCAGGTTTGGAGGGCCGAAGGGACTGTTCCTATGCTGTACTGTTCTTTGTCTTTATTGAAGACATGGGCAGCTAATCAATAATGCTAGTGAGTGGCGAAAGAAGGAAAATGAATAATAAGCCAGTGTCAGTGAACAAAACTCTCGAGAGGGTTGAGGACTTGACAGGTTACAGAAATATGAACAGGCAATGATTTCTCAGACATATGCTGCAGCCCTATATCGTATCACTCAGCATTAACAATTCCTAAGCTACACACATGCCAGGCCCCAAGTGTTTCCAAGTCACCAATGACACTGAGGGGCACTTCACAAAAAATGTACCACCTGCTCAGAAAGCAGAATAGAAACTGTACTTTTACCAGGAAGGATAACTTGAGGCATTGTCAGGATCTACAGATACCTCTTTAATCAGACCATTCTCAGCAGCTTGTGAGTTTATTCAGTGAAATGTTTGAACTATACAGGAAAGAAAAATTAGACTCGATGCCTGACCTGTGGTCAACTCAATTAATGGGGCAGTCAGTGTGCTACAAAGAAGTAAATTTCAGCTCCTTCATCAATTGTCTTCCTTCCATCGTAAGGTCAGAAATGGGGATGTTCACCAATGACTGCACAACGTTCAGTATCATTCATGATTCAAGTAATAAAACAATCCATGTCCAAATGCAGCAAAACCTGAACAATGTCCAGGCTTGGACTAAAAAGTGGCAAATATCATCTGAGCCACACAAGTGCCAAGCAATGACTATCTCCAACAACAGAGGATGATAACTTTGACATTCAATGGCATTACCATTGCTGAACCCTCCACTACCAACATCCTGAGGGTTACCATTGACCAGAAACTGGGCAAGCTATATAAATACTGTGGCTACCAGAGCAGGTCAAAGGCTAGGAGTCCTGTGACAAGTAACTCACCTGACTCCACAAAGCTTACCCACCATCTGCAAGGCACAAGTCAGAAGTGTGATTGAATACTCCCCACTTGCCTGGGATGAGTGCAGCACCAACAACAATCAATAAGCTTGGCACCATCCAGTATAAAACAGCCTGTTTGATTGTTATCCCTTCCATAAACATTCAATCCCTCCACCACCAATGAACATTGGCAGTTGTGTATACCATCTACATGATGCACTGCAGGAATGCACAAAGGTTCTTGCAGCAGCACCTTACAAACCCATACTACAACCACCTAAAAGGGCAAGAGCAGCAGATACCTGGACACACCAAGCGTACCCCTCCAAATGACTCACCATCCTCACTTGGAAATATCTTGCAGTTCCTTCGATGTTACTGGGTCAAAATCCTGGAATTCCCTCCCTAACAGTACTGGGGGTGTATCTATACCTCAGGGATTGCAGCGATTCAAGACAGCAGCTCATCACCATCTTCTCAAAGGCAAATAGGGATGGGCAATAAATGCTGGTCTATCTAGGAACGCCTACGTCCCGTAAATTAATAAATAAAACTTAATGGCAGAATTTTCCTAAAATTGCGTGGAGTGTTAGATCAGGTAACATATGAAACTTGCCTGTTTTATAGATGCCTTTTCTAACCTGATTAAACAGCACTCTGGGCAATTTTAGAGTGGGGTGAAGGACACACAGTCATCTGCAAGGGCAGGGCCTAAACACATTGGCAAAGCTGGGATTCTGAGATTGGGGCATCCTTTTAAAAGGATATCCTAATCTCAAAAACCCATTTAAGACCAATTCCTTCACCCCAGAATCCCCTCCCAATCATGCAGGCACCCCACCCCAATCCACCGTATTGCTAAAATCACGACAAGCTCTGACCACACAAACATCACAGCACTCGCTCCCCCTCCACCAACAGGCATCATCCCCTTGTCCCCAATTCCACCCCCCAGCTCCACATGCAGTAAAGCACACCACCACCCCCATCCGTGGCACTGCTCCTATCCCCCTCTTCACATGCTTTGGCCCAACCTGCCCCATCCTAACATCGGTGGAATCCCCCCATGCTTTCCTAAGATTGAGGGCCCACCCTGCAAGGAACCAGGTGCCTTTCACCCCAATGTAGGCACTACTCCAAAACTCACAAGCATGCCCTCCCTCCCCGCACAAGGTGATTCCCCCAAATGAGGATGCAGAATGCCCACAACTGGCACTGTCAGGTTGCCACTGCCAGGGTTCACTAGCTTGGGTCACTGTCTGTGTGCAGTTTACATGTTCTCTCTGAATCTGTGTGAGTTTCCTCCGGGCGCTCCAGTTTCCTCCCACAGTCCAAAAGATATGCTGGTTAGGTGCATTGGCCATGCTAAATTCTCCCTCAGTATACCTGAAAAGGTACCAGGATGCGGCGACTAGGGGATTTTCACAGTAACTTCATTGCAATGTTAATGTAAGCCTAATTGTGACACTAATAAGTAAACTTTTTGTGACTTTAGACTGTTCCCACTATAGCTGCAGGTACCAGTGTTCAGAAAGGGTGTCAGTGTGTCACAGCTGTCCAGCACTCTGTCTTCTCACAGATTACAAGAGTTGCTAAGGCATTGCATCTCGGTAGTGGTGCATAAGCCTGTCTTCCACCCTCAGAATGACAGCATTTGTCCTCCCACCACTGTTACTCCTCTAGTGCTCCTGTTTTTGCTTTGCAACTGATCCCAGACTGTTGTCAGCTATGCAGAGATGGTGCAGTTCAAAGTTGTGCCTGCTAGATCCAAGCCTTCTCAAGGTGATTTGATTAGATTTATTATTGTCATGTGTGAAAAGTACAGTGGAAAGTATTGTTTCTTGTGCAGTACACAGGCAAAGCATGCTGAATATAGAGAAACAAAAGAGAGAGTGGGGAATGTAGAGTTACAGTCATAGCTAAAGTGCAGAGAAAGATCAACTTAACATGAGGTAGGCCCATTCAAAAGTCTGATGGCAGTAGGGAAAAAGCTGTTCTTGAATTGACTGGTACATAATCTCAGACTTTTGTATCTTTTTCCCAACGGGAGAAGGTGGAAGAGAATATGTCCGGGGTGCTTGGTGTCCTTGAGGTCTGTACTCGTTGAAGTTTAGAAGGATGAGGGGGGATCTTATACAGACGTATAAGATAATGAAGGGGATGGATAGGACAGAGGTAGAGAGATTCTTCCCGCTCAGAAAGGACAGCAGGACTAGAGGGCACAGTCTCAAGATAAGGGGGGGGGGGCTGCAGTTTAGAACGGAGTTGAGGAGGAACTTCTTCACTCAAAGGGTGGTGAATCTCTGGAATTCTCTGCCCGTTGAAGTAGTGGAGGCTACCTCGCTAAATATATTTAAGTCACGGGTAGATAGGTTTTTGGTAGGCAAGGGAATTAAGGGTTAGGGGGAGAAAGCGGGAAAGTGGAACTGAGCCACTTCAGATCAGCCATGATCTTATTGAATAGCAGGGCAGGCTCGAAGGGCTAGGTGGCCTACTCCTGCTCCTATTTCTTATGTTCTTATGTTCTTGATTCTGCTGGCTGCTTTTCCAAGGCAACAGGAAGTGTAGACAGGGTCAGTGTTTGGGAGGCTGGTTTGAATGATGGACTGGGCTTCATTCATGGCCCTTTATAGTTTCTTGAGTGGTCCAGCAAGGTCATCTGTAATCAATGAAAATCAGCAAGCCACCAATCATACTGCGGGAAACGGGTAAGCACTGCATATGGGAACAATAGAGCAGACAAAAAAAGAAGATAGGTGCCTGGGAATGCACAATGATGAACATTTGAATTGATAAATTTGGATTGGAACTATACTTTATATCGCCTCCCAGAATCACTTTACACATCTCTGCATTAAATGTAGCCTGTGTTTTACCATCTTCCCAGTCTACTTCCAATGAAGTCTGGTACTATTTCTTCACTTATCTATTTTGTCTCATACCATAGCTTTGAAATTATACCCATTATAACCAAGGCCAGATCATTAGCTTCAATCAAAACAATCAATGTGCCTAATTAACACTGACTCCTCGAGGTCCTATTAAATATTCCCAGTCAGTTGATAAACAGTCACCGCTCTCAGCTTTCTGTTTCTTAGCCATTTTATACCCAGCAACCTCTGCACTCATGGGTTTCGATTTTGCCCACAATTCTATTATGTGGCATTTTACCAAATTCCATGAAAAAAATTTCAACTGGACTTTCTTCAACTACTCTCTTTGTCAAAGAAATGAATCAGACCAGATTGGCCTTTTAATTGATGGGTGTTAGTAAACTTAGTTGTGTTCATTCAAAATGTCATAATGCAACCTTCTAAAGCCTTGTCCAACAAGGGGCATACACGCGGTGGGTCGTGCTCTTGGATGTTGCTTCGAGAGTTGCCCAATGCTTCACGTCATTAGTGTATGCTTAAACTGGACCAGCTGACGGGCAACATGACAACTCAGTGACTATCACTGTTTGCTGTGCAGATACATGGATTTGGGCCAGTGTCTGTGGGAGTTTGCACGTTCTCCCCGTGCTTGCGTGGGTTTTCTCTGGGTGCTCCAGTTTCCACCCCCACCCCAAAAATGTGCTCTTAGGCTGATTGGTGTTAACAAATTGTCCTTAAATTAGGCACCCCTCAATCTGGTTATAAATCCTTTATTGTGGAGTCCAATCGGCACAGACAAAGGTCATAGATAGAAGAGGGCACTCACAATGTTAAAATGGCAGTGCGGGCTTGTTGGGCAGGGGGGCCTGTTTCCTGTGCTGTGTTGTTCTTTGTTCTTTGCCTGTCTCCTAGCAGCTCCATAAAATGTCTTCTTGCTTCAGCCTGATCTTATGACTGAGCTTGGTTAGTTTTTGATCTGTAAAATTGTCAGTTGGGCCACAAGGGTATATTTTTTATATTTTAAAGTTACTTAAATTGGCATGTTTAAAGTTTATTTATTAGCAACACAAGAAGGCTTACATTAACACTACAATGACGTTAGTGTGAAAATCCCCTAGTCACCACACTCCGGCGTCTGTTCAGTACGCTGAGGGAGAATTTAACATGGCCAATGCATCTAGCTAGCATGGCTTTTGGACTGTGAGAGGCAATCTGAGCACCCGGAGGAAACCCATGCAGACACGGGGAGAATGTGCAGTCTCTGCACAAACAGTGACCCAAGCCCGGAATCAAACCCTGGTCCCCAGTGCTGTGGGGCAGCAGTGCTAACCACTGTCCCACTGTTCTGCCCTTTATGCCATATTATTCTTTTTATATTCTCTTTTATTAATTTGTGCATTTGATAATCAATAAGGCAAGCTAATGGCTTGTGTAGGTGGACCGTGTTCTTTAGTAAAGTAAGAAGTCTCACAACACCAGGTTAAAGTCGAATAGGTTTATTTGGTGGCACAAGCTTTCTTTAGTAAAGACAGTGCTGTGGGTATAGGACAAAGACAATTCGTAGGTTAGCTGATTGAATTCTCTGACAATGCACTGATCAGATTTTGATGATTCCTCTGTCATAACAGGCAGGGTTTCATCTACCTGCTTTTGAGCACACATTCCTGCATGCTATTAACCTCACAAGTCAGGCACCCCTCCAGGCTTGAAATGGTTCCACTCACAAATGGTCAGAGACGATTATGTTAATTCCCATCTCAATCTGGCATGCCTTCAAACTGCTTGTCCTTTGTCAAGACAGAGTCAGTACCTGGTCGAGGTGAAAAGATGGCTGAAAGGGGATGGGTGGGGGAAGGGGATTGGTGCCACAGTGATTCATTATTGCCTGTGGAGTCAGACAGGGGAGTAGATAGGCTGAGGTTAAAAATTATGTTATCACTGGGACATTATCCTGTCATTCAATTCCACTACGTCACTTACTCTTTCTTCTCTAGTAGCTGCTCCATTGAAATGCTTTTTTAATACAAGAATTGTACAGTTACTTGATCATGTTATACGAGAATCTGCAACACAAATCAGACCATTCAGCCTAATTGGCTTACAGAATCGTAGAAACACACAGCATTTGGCTGATCATGCCCATGTGGACTCTTTAAAAGAACTATCTAATTAGTCCTACTCCTCCGTCTTTTCCCATAAGAAACATAAGAAATATGAGTAGCAATAAACAATGTGACCCATCAAGCTTACTCTGCCGTTTAATAATACAGCTGATCCTGGACCACAATTCCACTTTCATGCTCAATCCCTTATTCTTTGAAACCTTTTGAGTCCAAGCTCCTATCGCTCTCCGCAGCGTAGATAGAACTTCAATGACGGAACTTCAAGAACTCTGTGGCAAAGACAATTGATAAAGTTGACAACCCTCACTGTGAAGAAATTTCTCTTCACCTCAGTCCTAAATGGCTAACTTCTTACCCTGGGATTATATCTCAGAGTTTTCTGTCATAGAGTCATCTGGCAGAATCTTACCAAAAAAAAATGCAAGTGTCAGGTTCTGATTGAAAACTGTTGTGTTTCTCTTCAGAGAAACAGGCCAGTTTTAGCAGCCAACCAAATTTCCATTCACCACGGCAGGATGGGAAAATCCCATCGGCACGAACGGTGGTAAGATTTCGGCCGTAAAAAGTCTGACAACACCAGGTTTTAGTCAGACTTTTTACTGCGTTTACCCCAGTCCAACGCCAGCACATTCACATCAAGATTTCGGCCAACAGCTTTGGCTTTCCTAAATTTAGTTGGAGGAAATTTCCATGCACCCAGTGCTGGATGTTGGCCACAGACTGTGACAAGGCCTATGGGACTCTCAGGGAAAACCTCTTGAAGGGGTGTAATTCTCAATACACTCGAGGATCAGATTAACTTCTGACACCCTGATTAAGTAACTACTTTTTGTGCTATTCGGACCAAAATCCATTTTGCATGTGTGTGAGATCAACAGTGGAAGCCCACCTTAAAAATCCAGCAACTAAATCACGCACAATGGCACAGTGGTTAGTACTGCTGCTTCACATCATCAGGGACCTGTGTTCGATTCCCAGCTTGGGTCACTGTCTGTGCAGAAGCTGCACATTCTCCCTGTGTCTGCATGGGTTTCCTCTGAGTACTCCGGTTTCCTCCCACAGTCTGAAAGACATGCTAGTTAAGTGCATTGGCCATTCTAAATTCTCCCTCAGTATTTCCAGTGGCGAGTAGGGAATTTGCACAGTAACTTCATTGATTTAAACATACTCGTGACACTAATAAATAAACTTAATGACTTTCACCCACTTAAGGAATTCTTTTCTGAGTTGGTACCTCTATTGAGATGGTCTCATCCATTGGCAATATATGTCAGAAATTTAGGCATGTGTTGCTATGATTTTCTGATTGTCCTCTTCAGCAGTCTAGACCTGTAAAATTATTCCTTGAATATAATGCATAAGAATCACAGGAGCGTTCTGCAAGCCTCACCTCTAGCACATCTCACCAGCTAAGGAAACATAACAGCACTGTTTTCCCATTTATCCAATCAAAAATCTAAATTAGTGGTATTGAATGGGTGATTGGAAACAGAAACAAGGACAAGAAAAGAACTAAAAAGGAAGACTGCATGTGTGGCCTTTGTTTTTCAAATATTAAGGAGCCTGTCATAACAAGTTAGGGACATTTCAAAGTAAAGAAAAGCCACCAAGGGCAACAGATTAAACTATTATTAACAAATGTAGTGATTATTATTGAGTCTTAGATCTTTACGTCTTTGCCAGTATAAGCAGAAAAAGGAGGTAAGCAGTAGCCATACCAACTCCTTGTGATTTGTCATCACTGCCCCAACTTTCCACTGACAAACCACAAAATACACAACAAAGGCCTCTTACTTGAGGAATAATGTTTGAGCAAACAGTACGCGATTTCCAGCTCATTGGCCTGCATTTCCTTCCCTTTCCTTTCAAACAGTAATAGTCTTGAAGAACACAGGTCTTCCCACAGTTGATCATGTTGAGTAAACACAAATAGAGACCTTGGAGAGTTAAGAGAAAATCTATATTTTCCTTTAAGCATTTTAGTTTTCTCGGTCTGGCAAATAACCAGCTCTCTTTCCTGTTCACATTGTTGTCTGTTAACATCTATCCAGACGTTTTTATCGGAATTATTTTGACTCTAATTGTATAATTGGTGATAAGTTCACTTTCATCATGCGCTTTTGTGAGATCCTATCAATAGTGGTTGAGTAGACACTTAAGAATATGTTTTCACAGCATTTAACACATAGATAATATTGGCAAATTGTGTGGCCTGTTGTAGCAAGTAGCTTTAGTAGAGCTTGTCTCCCAAAACAATTCCAAGTCCCCACTTCATGAGAAAATGAGAGTAAATCCCGTTAGTTTCTTTCTTAACGTGATTTCCAGAATGAATCTTTGAAACTCTGTGCATTTCAGAATGCCCTAGCATGATTCACTCTGGAAATCAGGGGGTGGGGCTATTACCACCTGAGAGGCAATAGTGCTGAGTGAGCCATGTGCATGTGCCAATCTGTCAGTGTGGAGACTGGTGCGTGACCATTAGCCGTCCATTGTCAGCCTCCAAATTGCTGGACAGCCTGATTGGTGGCCAACCCCACAATTCCCCATCGTTGGCCTACCAACCACCACCCACCCCACCTCCACAAGCCCCAATGTCCCCCACTCACCATGGCCAGCTCTAATCTCCCAGACCCCCCACCTGGCCAGCTCTGATCCTCTAATCCCCTCCATTCCCAACAGTCCCAACTGCCCCCCCACCCTGATGGGCAGCTCCAATCGCTGCCTGCCCTTCCTCTGCTTGTGATCGCCATTTCTGAGTGACAGTGGGACCTCCCAAGTCCACTGGTCACCTCCCTCAAGAGACCCTGCATCCCCATTAAGCCTTGCACCCTCCAACCCTGCCACCTTGGCACTACCCGATGCCTGCTGGGCAGTGCCAAAGTGCCCCTTGGGCATTGCCAGTTTGCCCCTTGGGCAGTGCCAATTGCCAGGCCGGCATTGCCTAGGGAGAACGCCCCCTTACCCCTTGGGGGGGTCTTAATGGCCTCTTTTCCCTCCAACAGGTCAACTGCTTATTCCCCTTTAGTGGTGGGCAGTAGTGAAACCTGCTGGAGTGAACTGCTCCTGCCTGAGGGGGAGATGCTAAAATGGTAATGAAGATTTCATATGCTGATCAGCAGGTTGGGAGAATCGCCCCAAAACCAGTTTATCCTCTGAATTTTAGTAAATTTGAGTTAAATTTGAGGAGAAAAGAACGATGCAGGCCATGATTTCTTCTGGTTGGTGAGTTCTAGGGTCAATCATGTCTTCCTTGAACAGAGGTGGTTGGCACTTTATTAACTTGCTGCTTCTGACTGATCTCTCAAACTGTTTTCTTCCAAAATGTCATGGTGTTCCTGAACTAAATCTATGTTACTAAAGGGCTCTGAAGAATAGAGGATGAAAGTTAGCTGGTCAAATATGGGACTTTTAAAATCAGGGTTCTACTTAGTGTTTCTTTTTTAAATTAATTTGTGGGACATGGGCATCACCGGCTGGCCAGCATTTATTGCCCATCTCTAACTGCCTTTGGAGGGCAGTTGAGAGTCAACCACATTGCTGTGGCTCAGGAGTCACACGTAGGCCAGACCAGGTAAGGATGGCAGATTTCCTTCCCTAAGGGACATTAGTAAAGCAGATGGATTGATCCAATAATCAACAATGTTTTCACGGTCATCAGTAGATTCTTAATTCCAGATACTTTTTATTGAATTCAAATTCCACTATCTGCCCTGGTGGGATTCAAACCTGTGTCCCCAGAACATTAGCTGAGGTTGTGGATTAATAGTCTAGCGATACTACCACGAGGCCATCGGCTCCCCTAAATCAGCAAACACTGTGGTGATCGAATTTGGTGTGCGTCAG
This sequence comes from Carcharhinus amblyrhynchos, assembly GCF_965287045.1. Classification (NCBI taxonomy): domain Eukaryota; kingdom Metazoa; phylum Chordata; class Chondrichthyes; order Carcharhiniformes; family Carcharhinidae; genus Carcharhinus; species Carcharhinus amblyrhynchos. The sequence goes on along the minus strand of NC_137332.1, from coordinate 30,856,751 downwards.
GGCGCAGGTAGCTGAGATTGGATCCACTTTTACAGAGGATAGAATGCGGAGAGCAAGCCAGGAGCTTGCATTGAAATAGCTTGGATCTAACAAAGGCACGGATGAGGGCTTCAGCAGCAGAAGAGCACAGGGAAGACTGGAATCAGGCAACCTTATGGAGGGGGAAACAGGTTGTCTTTGTGACAGTGCTGGAATGGAATATCATCTCAGAGTCAAATATGACAATGAAGTCACAGACAGTTTTGTTCAGCATCAGACTGTTTTGTCAGGTAGGAATCTTCACTCAGTAACTGGGGTGGGGAGTTTGTGGGGGTTCCAAAGACATTGGTTTGAGCCTTCCCAATGTTTAATTGGAGGAAATTTCTGCTCATTCACGACTGGATGTCGAACAAGCAGGCTGACAATAGAGAGATCGAGGGAGGTGGTGGTGAGGTTGAGCTGCAAGTGATCATGTACATGTGAAAGTTGATGAATTTTAAATGATGGATGTATGTGAGGAATAGATGAGGGGCAAGGATAGATCCTTCAGGAACACTATTGGTAACTGTGTTGGAGTGAGAAGAAAAGCCATTGATGGTTATTCTCTGTCTGTGAAAAGATCATGGAGTCATAGGACCCCTACAGTGCAGAAGGAGGCCATTTGGCCCATCAAATCTATACCAACCACAATTCCATCCAAGCCCTATTCCCGCAACCGCATGTATTTACCCAGCTAATCCCCTGACACTAGGGTCAATTTGGTGGCCAATGCACCTAACCTGCACATTTTTGCATTGTGGGAGGAAACCAGAGGACCCACAGGAAATTCAGACACACACAGGGAGAATGTGCAAACTTTGCACAGAGTGACCCAAGCTGGGAATCAAACCTGCATCTGTGGCACTGTGAGGCAGCAGTGCTAACCACTATGCCAATGTATTGGCCACTTCAGGGCCGTTTCCCACCCAAACTCAATTTTTAAGCTGGCAGGAGCATTGGCAAAACCCAAAGAAGACAGTGGGCACCCCACCCCACCCTACCGTGACCCTCCTTTCCCTCTTTCCCACTAACATTACTGTCCAGAGGTAATTGGGCAGTGGAGCACCCTCCCCAACACACCCACCCCTCTCCCCCAGCCCCCCATGGTCTTTCCTCTCATGCCCTGATTGCCCCCATAAACATACATTTTCCTTCAGTCCCAGGATTTGGCTGAGGTATGTTGGTGCACTTCCCCTTCAATCAACTGCAGCTCATGGCCAGATTGGCTAGCAGCTCCCCAAAGCGGGACTTAGAATCATAACTTCCTTACAGTGCAAAGGAGGCCAGTCACCAGCAAATTGGCAAGGACTGCAGAAACATCTTGCAGAGAAACATGTTTAAAATACATTTCTTAAATGTGTTTAGTCACAATGCCATGACAATGTGTGAATATTAATTCAGTTCCTTTAAGTTAATTCGCTCTCCAATATTTCTTGTTTCTTTATTCGATCAGAGATGGGGCATAGATCAGCTAGATAGTCAATATCTTTTCCCAAAGGTAGGGGAGTCTAAAACTAGAGGACATAGGTTTAAGGTGAGAGATACAAAAGGTCCTGAGGAGCAATTTTTTCACACAAAAAGTGGTGTGTATCTGGAAGAACCTGCCAGAAGCAGTAGTGGAGGCGGGTACAATTTAATCTTTTATAAATCATTTAGACTGTTACATGGGTAAGATGGGTATAGAGTGATATGTGCCAAACACGGGAAACGCGAGGCAGTAGTAGAGGCGGGTACAATTTAATCTTTTATAAAGCATTTAGACCGTTACATGGGTAAGATGGGTATAGAGCGATATGTGCCAAACACGGGAGAAGGAAAGGAGAGAGTGCAGAATAGTGTTACAGTTAGCGAGCTTAAGAACTTAAAACAAAGGGACAGCATGGACAAGTTGGACTGAAGGACCTGTTTCCATGTTATAAACCTTTATGACTCTATAGATTGATGCACAGAATTATAAACAGCATGGAAGAGATTTAATCATGCCGCACCCCCCCACCCCACCCCACCCCCCCAACCAGTCTCTCAGTATATATTGACAACCAGCAGTGCCACAATTTTAAGTGAAAGCTTCTACTTTTTGTAAAATCCAGCCGAGAAGCCAAGGTTTCACACCTTGGGAATTAGTCTGAGAGGACAACAATGGAGGTTGAAGGAGACAAGGCCTCCTTCACAATGATGCTGCCATTAGGGAGCTGAAAAGAATGGCTTCAGTTTCACTGGGATTCAGCTGGAGGAAATTTCAAACCATCGAGAACTTGCAGAGAAATCTGCAGTTGGAATGCGTGGCATGAGTTTGTGAGTTGGTTCATTAGGCAGAGAGGTAGAGAGGACACCAAGGCACAAGCAAAGTGTAACTGATCCGCGTGGATCCAAAGTGCAGAGTTAAATAGTGAGAGAAAGTTATACTGGCTGAATGTTATATGTTATGATGCAAAGCATAAAAGTATTGGGTTGTTTTAAATCAAACTAATGAGACAAAGGCACTGGAGCAAAGCCAGCTTGTTCATTCTTAATACACATGGTAGTAGGCATTGTTGTCCTTCCTGGGACTTCAAGTTCCAAATACAGTGATGTAAAGTGAGTGCCTTTATCATGTTCCCTGTGGACATGGTATCATTATGATCTGCCATGAGATGTCTATGACCTTTTATCTGGCAACAGACGATCACCATTTGATCACTGAAAAAAGCAATCCAGGGAATTGAACACATAAAGCACAGTTCAAAACACCACAGAAACCTACAAGGGCTTACTACACCAAACAAAGAATAATTTGTCTTGAATGCAAGGAAGACCAGGAGACTACTGGAGGTTTCTTATATTGATACCTTTCCAGCATTTAACTGTTAAGCAACTGGAGCTTACAAAAGGAACAGGCACTCTTTTGTGCTGCACCAAAAATTTTAAAGTTCAGGTTTCCTCAAAGCCCAAGGCCGAGAGGGTAATCCAGCACCAGGTTCTGTTCAATAGCCTTTCCTTTTGATATGGTGTCAATTGGGCCTACAGGAGTATGAAGGACAGGATTGTTACTGGTGTGTTAAGTGGTGATAGAGTGGTTGTGATAGCCAAAATTGCGTAGTCCGGAATAATAGCCTCCACTCCATAGGTGTCCATTCTATGCTTCCTCTTAAGTTTATGCAAAAAAAATTTAAAACATTTGAAGGAGCTGAAGAAGAGAAACTTAGGAACAGACCTGGTGGGCAGTGTAATTAATTTATTGAGTACTAAAATTTATCAGTTCACCGTGTTCACCATTGCATAACTTTTGATTTGATGATTTTGATTTGATTTATTATTGTCACATGTATTGGGATACAGTGAGAAGTATTGTTTCTTACATGCTATGCAGACAAACCATACCATTCATAGACTATATAGGGGAGAAGGAAAGTACAGAGTGCAGAATAGTGTTACAGTCACAGCTGGGTGTAGAGAAAGTTTAGTTTAATATATGATAGGTCCATTCAAAAGTCTGATGGCAGCAGGGAAAAAACTGTTCTTGAGTCGGTTGGTATGTGATCTCAGATTTTTGTATCCTTTTGTAGAACAGCTGCATTAGCCACAGATGATCTTCCTGCACTAATGCAGGAAGGCCTTGTGTGCCCTGGTCCATTCAGGTAAAGGCTAGCCAGCAGATGCCAGCAATGTTAATTACAGGGCTCAGGGCAAAGCCTGCTCTTGCCACGTCTGTAGATGTTGGGGCTGCTTCTCGCTGCTGCAGGTGGAAGCATATTAATGTGTCCACTTTCACATAGTAAGGTTGTGCTTATGGTATTATGTTAAGGAAGAAGTGTTAGTGCCACATTAAGATGTGCTTTATTCAGTGTCTGCTTTTTGATATGAGGGCCTCAAAATGTTCCCCTTCAGAAAAGTTTAATTTCACATGTTTAAGAGGCACTGGCTACTTGCTTGTAAATTGAAAGGTGTGAGGTCGCTCAGGAAGATTGTCGTATATTCCTAGATGCAACTATATGTGCCATCCTTGGAAAATGGGGAAGGCTGTTAATTTGGAAATGGGTCGATATGATTTCCGTTGCCTCTTGTGTGTTAACTTTCACATCACTCTCTATTTCATAGAAATGAACTATAGAATCACTAGTGCAGAAGGAGGCCATTCAGCCCATCAAGCCTGCATGGACAACAATCCCACCCTATACCATAACTCCATATATATACCTTGTTATCCCCTTGACACAAATGAGTAACCCAACTAACTTGCACATCTTTTGAGTGTGAGAGGAAACCGGAGCACCTGGAGGAAACAAACACAGACACAGGAAGAATGTACAATCTCCACACAGACAGTCACCCAAGGCCAAAATTGAACCCAGGTCTTTGGCACTATGAGGCAGCAGTGCCAGCCACTGTGCCCCATCTTTTTCTTCTGGGCTGCCTCCACCTTGCAGCCTGGCCTCCTGTTCTCGTGCTTCCTCCTGTTGCTGCTGTTGGCTTGCCTGCTTACCTTCCAGTCACCGACATAATTGGGAACCATTTTCTTGCCGCTGGCGTTCTGACATGCGGCCTTCCCACCATCATGCCTGCTGCAACAAGCTCCACGACACCAGGTTAAAGTCCAACAGGTTTATTTGGTAGCAAATGCCACTAGCTTTCGAGGCTCTGCCCCTTCATCAGGTGAGTGGGGAGTTCTCATCACAAACAGGGCATATAAAGGCACACACTCAGTTTAAAGAATATTGATTAGAATGCGAGTCTTTACAGCTAATCAAGCCTTAATGGTGCACACAATGTGAGTGGAGATAGCATTAAACACCGGGTAAAGAGATGTGTATTAAAGAGGCTCTTTAACCTATCATCTCTTTAACCTATGCCTAATGCTATCTCCACTCACATTGTCTGGACCTTTAAGAGTTGATTAGCTGTAAAGACTCGCATTCTAATCAGTATTCTGTAAACTGAGTGTGTGCCTTTATATGCCCTGTTTGTGGTCAGAACTCCCCATTCACCAGGTGAAGGGGCAGAGGCCCAAAAGCTAATAGCATTTGCTACCAAATAAACCTGTTGGGCTTTAACCTGGTGTTGTGAGGCTTCTTACTGTGTTTACCCCAGTCCAACGCCGGCATCTCCACATCTCAACAGGTTCTACCAGAAAATTAACTGTTTCTCTCTCTACAGATGCTGCCTGATCTGTTGAGTATTTTCAACATTTTCTGTTTTAATTTCAGGTCTTCTGGAGATTTGCTTGATTGCTTTGGAAGGAAAGTAGCAGAACAAAAATATTATTTATTTACAATTATTCATCTGAATTAATTTAGTTGTACAAACCGTACTTAAGAAACTGAGGGCCCTATTTTACCATTTTGATTCTAAGTGCTGGGCGGACTTGAAACTGGGAGTATTTCAGATCTGACTTTTAGACCCGTTCTCAGGCGACCCCATACATGCTCTGCCTGCAAAAATAGCAGCGATTCTGAATCATGCTGTGGAAGCCTGTGTGCGGGGCTTAATGTGCCCAAAACCCGGCAGCTCCGATCGACACCTCCAACTGTGCACGTACAGAAAAGAAATGATGGAATGCCACTCCCCTGCCACATTGCTCCAGGGCCGGATAATGCCTCCCCCTGGCCCTCATAAACATTGCCTTACCCCCACAGCATTACTGACCCCCTTATCCCCCCATCACCTCACCGATCGCAGGCCCCTCCCCCCTTCCCCCACCAATTTCAGGCAGAGAGGCAACAGACCCCCTTCCTTCCACTGATCTTAGGCACAGTGGCAGCAGACTACTCCCCCGCCCCCCCCACCCCACCAATCTCAAGCAGAGAGCCATTGGAAGTTGGGCACCTACCTCCTCACTAACTGGGGCATCCGAATCAGACTTTTGTGGAGCGTGTCTGTTTCGCGCCAATTCTAGATGGACGAATATGGTGGTAAAGGGGGACGTGCTCATAAAGTTGTGTATGCATCCCCTAAATCAATTTAAATGCATGCAAATGTGCCATTGCACCCGTTTCAGGCATGGTCCCGATCAAGGCCATTTTCAGGCCTTGGTAAAGGGGGAACCAGCAGGGAGGTGGGCGCAGATGGCGCTACTTGCCTCACGCCCGACTTTACCAAGATTTTGCACCCAGAAATGGTAAACACGATGGTAAAATTGGGCCCTAAAAGGCCATTTCTGCTCTCTTTGCGCCTTCTTATATTTTTATGCATATATATAGTACTATGTATCAACAAAGACCATAAAATAAGCACAATCAGGAAAACAAATTCCTTTTTGTTTGTACTTCCCATGTACTTATGACTATCCTTTTTTTGCAGTTATCACTTCACTATGTAGAAGCTATAGTTAAGAAAGCTCACCAACACCTCTACTTTCTCAGGAGACTAAGAAAATTTGATGCGTCTACTACAACTCTCACTAACTTCAACAGATGCATCAAAAAGGCATTCTTTCTGGTTATATTACAGCTTGGTACAGAGCTCCTGCTTTGTCCAAGACTGCAAGAAACTACAAAAGATCGTGAATGAAGCCCAGTCCATCTCGCAAACCAGCCTCCCATCCATTGACTCTGTCTACACTTCCCGCTGCCTTGGAAAAGCAGCCAGCATAATCAAGGACCACACCCACCCTGGACTTTCTCTCCTCCACCTTTCTCCATTAGGAAAAAGATACAGAAGTCTGAGATCACATTCCAACCAACTCAAAAAGAGCTTCTTCCCTGCTTCCAACAGACTTTTGAATGGACTTACCTCACATTAAGTTGATCTTTCTCCACACCCTAGCTATGACTGTAACACTACATTCTGCACTCTCTTGTTTCTTTCTCTATGAACGGCATGCTTTGTCTGTATAGTGCGCAAGAAACAATCATTTTCACTGTATAACAATATATGTGACAATAATAAATCAAATGAAATCAAAACATATTAAAATCCACTCCTGTTTGTGACAAATTGAACTTTTCCAAAGCAAACTTGGAGCTAGAATAATACAACTTTCTCAATGTCTATAGTCTGTGTTCTTATTTTCCTTCAAGAGGTAATAAGGGCCTTTAACAGAAGTTGCCACGTGCACATGAGTGACTCAAAAGCACAGTGGTTAGCAATGCTGCCTCACAATGCCAAAGACCCGGGTTTGATTCCCAGCTTGAGTCACTGTTTGTGTAGAGTTTGCACATTCTGCATGGGTTTCCTCCGGATGCTCTGGTTTCCTCCCACAGTCCGAAAGACATGCTGGTTAGGCGCATTGGCCATGCTAAATTCTCCCTCAGTGTACCGAACAGGTGCCGGAGTGTGGTGACTAGGGAATTTTCACAGTAAATTCATTGCAGTGTTAATGTAAGCCTACTTATGACACTATTGAATAAACTTTAAACTCAAAGCTAGCAGAAAATCTGGAATCCTATCTGTGCATCAGTTTTGTCTTGCACCTGGATTTTGTGCACAAGAGGCTTTCACTGTTCCAAGGGAAAATATTCCCTTAAATCAATGCTAGACATGTTAACCAAAAATACTTGCGTAGGCCATTTGGGCTGAGTAGCCATTTCTATGGTGTTCATTCCATGTAATTTCATTTAAAGTAATCTTGTCCAAAGTTTTCCTAAATTTGGGCTGCTTTTTGCCATTGTCATTCTGATGTGCTCTTTATACTGGCAACAGCACTCAGGGGAGCAAGCTGCCTGAAACTGTTAAAAAACGAAGAACAAAGAAAATTATAGCACAGGAACAGGCCCTTCAGCCCTCCAAGCCTGCACCGATCATACTGCCCAATTTAACTAAAATCCCCTACCCTTCCGGGGACCATATCTCTCTATTCCCATCCTATTCATGTATTTGTCAAGACACCCCTTAAAAGTTACTGCCGTATACGCTTGCACTACTTCCCCCGGTAATGAGTTCCAGGCACTCAGCACCCTCTGTGTAAAAAATCTGCCTCATATAACTCTTTAAACCTTGTCTCTCATGCCTTAAACCTGTGCCCCCTAGTAATTGACCCTTCCACTCTGGGAAAAAGCTTCTGACTGTCCACTCTGTCCATGCCTCCCATAATCTTGTAGACTTCTATCAGGTCACCCCTCAACCTCTGTCGTTCCAGTGAGAACAAACCAAGTTTCTCCAATCTCTCCTGTAGCTAATGCCCTCCATACCAGGCAACATCCTGGTGAGTCTTTTCTATACCCTCTCCAAAAAGGGTTAAATGTGAATTTCTGGTTGATGGATTTCTGAATGTCTGAACTGATTGTGCATTTAACCAGTTTACTTTGAATGCTCCTTTTGAGTTTATGACATCTTAGTTTTTCTTTAGGTGTTTTTTTTCTACAAAGTGACTCACCTTGATTGTCTAGGCCAGCTGGAGCAAGACCATGCACATTCCTTTAGAGGTTTCTTTGGTTCCTTAAGCATTGTAAAATAGGGTCAAGAAATCCTACAAGTATACACATCTCCATCATAAGAGGAGGAGGTATCCAATTGCAGGAATGTACATGCTCAGTCACAGTTTTCTCCACATATCAGAGAATCAACGCCAAAAGAGACTAAGGCCTGAGTCTGCACCTTAGCTGGATTGGTGCCAGATCCTGAAGATCTGGAAGTTCCAACAAATTTGGGTGCAGTGGAAAAGGGGTAGAATGTATTTCATAGTTCAGCAGCTCTTCGATGTTGCAACATATTCAAACATGCATCTGCCTTCAAACAGAAGCAATTTTCATTACCAGAATTTCCAAAAATCCTTTAGTCATTTGAAGAAATGGTCTAAACCTACTGGACTAGTTTAGAGAGATAAGGTACCTGCCTGGGGAGGTCAGGTACCCCTTTGGGATTTTTAACAGTAGACATGAATTTGTGTAAAATTGAACAGTATTTGGAGAAATGTGAAGCCGTCAAGTAATTTAAACACCTTGCTCTTTAAGTTTTGAACATCAAACCCTGTAGTTCAAAAAAATCGGTGCTTGCAATTTCTGTAGGTGGTTATTGACATAATCCTGAGGCCTATCATTAACAGATTATATTTTGAACTGTTTAACTGCTGCCAAAACCTTTCATTATCATGGTGTGGTGCTTATAAATTCACAGTTTGATTGACAATTCCAGATGGTCATAAAGAAATTAGCTGTAATTACTGCGTGGCTATGAAGACAAATGTTTGTTTTCAAGGGTTATGTACTTGAAGAAAATTTTTGTTTTATAGAAGAAGTACATAAAGGAAATGTTTGTTTTTATAGGAGATTAAGTACTTGAAATGATTTAGATGTATTGAATGGGCTTTGATCACTGAGTTTTTTAATATAATGGAATCCATAATAGATACTTAGAACTTTATTTAATTTCATCCCATCATTTCTCCTGAAGTCTGCCCACGCTAGATACAGGATTAGTTGGGTTGGAAGGTGCAAGGTCAAAGGGTGATGGGTGGGAAGGCATGAGTTAGCATGAGATGGCTCTAAATTGGCATGTGTTATAAATGGCCATGAGGGAAGTGGGGTGTCATGGACTGGTATGAGTTGGCACTAAATTGGCACAGGGGCTATAAAGGGCTATGGGAGTGGGTACAGGGGCTTGGATTGGCATGGGATATGAGGGGCCTTGTTGTGCATAGAACAACATAGGTTGACTTGGAGGATACGGGGTTGTGTGGGGATATGACATGACATGGCTGGGGCATGGGGAAACGTGGGGGGTAGTGAAGAGGGAGGGCGAGAGGATGTTTTTTGTCTTGCTGTTTTTATTGTTACTGGGACAAAATCCCCAAATACCAAAGCACCCCTTTATAAATAGCACATCTCTGCACTCACCAGCCCCTCTGGCTGTCTCTATCCTGTTTTCAGAGTTAAGAGACCCTGGAATTAAAATCCAGCTATTTAGGGAAGTTTCTCCCAACTGAGGGCAAAAATTCAGTGGATGGCAATTACAGACCTAAGTCTTTTCCTTCAGGAAGACCTGCAAGTTACTTTTGAGACTTGTGCTGTTCTGCCTACTACAATGAGGATGACAATAACGTGTTACCTGTCTAGTTCCTTGTAAATGCGACAAGTGGCATATGCCACATTAGATAACATGCAGTGTGAATCCCCATCTATCAGTTCATGGCTGACATTATAAGATCAGATGTATTCGCCTGATGCTTTCAAGATGATCAAAAACAGTAAGAGAGAATGCAATATTTTGATGGGATGGCAGGGATCTTCCTGATGCAAAGGCCTCATTGCTGCCTCACACATGGCCATATTTCCAAAACATGTCCAGTGACATGCTTCAGCAGGAAGGAATTCTGTTCCATTTACCTCTGACCTTGTTGTGACCACTTCTTTCTAAATATCCTGGAAGAAGCCATACTTCAATTATCCCTACAGTTCACAAATCCCCCATTGTTCAAATGACACTTGGCAATGGAGGGACACCCTTTTTTCATGTATATATATAGTGTTTAAAGTGTGTGGGGAAAAGTTTAGAGGAGATGTACGAAGCAAGTGTTTTACAGAGAGGGTGGTGAATGTTTGGAACGTGCTAGGCGGGGTGGTGGTGGTGGGAGCCAGTACAATAGCAGCAGTTAAGGAGCATCTAGACACATACATGAAATGGATGGGAATGGGAGGATATGACTTTAGATTCATACAGTTTTAGTATCCTAAACTACCTGCCTAAACTAAAGCGCAGACTTGGAGGGCTGGAGGGCCTGTTCCCATGCTGTATTGTTCTTTGTTCTTTGTTCTTTTGTGTATTCTTTCACAGGGTCTAGGCACTGCTTGCAAGGCCAGCAATCATTACCCATCCCTGCTAGGAGATCAGGGATAACTGCTGGAACTTTAAATCCCAACATTCTCCTGTGGAGAGAACATTTTATGAGACCCATTTTTCCACCATAACCCAACATCTGATTACGCAACTGAAAATATAGTGGAAGGCTTGATTTGGCTTGCTTGCAGAAGGCAGAGAGTGGTTGTGGGTGGGTCTTTTTCTGCATGGAGGTCGGTCACCAGTGGAGTGCCCCAGGGATCTGTTCTAGGACCCTTGCTGTTTGTCATTTTCATAAATGACCTGGATGAGGAAGTGGAGGGATGGGTTAGTAAGTTTGCCGACGATACGAAGGTTGGTGGTGTTGTGGATAGTCTGGAGGGATGTCAGAAGTTGCAGCGTGACATAGATAGGATGCAAGATTGGGCGGAGAAGTGGCAGATGGACTTCAACGCGGATAAATGTGTAGTGGTCCATTTTGGCAGGACAAATGGGATGAAGGAGTACAGTATCAAGGGTAGGAGTCTTAACAGTGTTGAGGAGCAGAAGAATCTTGGGGTCCGGGTCCATAGGGCGCTCAGATCGGCCTCGCAGGTGGAGGATGTGGTCAAGAAAGCATATGGTGTACTGGCCTCCATTAATCGAGGGATTGAGTTTAGGAGTTGGGAGATAATGCTGCAAATTTATAAGACCCTTGTCAGACCTCACTTGGAGTACTGTGCGCAGTTCTGGTCGCCACTACAGGGAGGATGTGGAAGCTATTGAGAGGGTGCAGAGGACATTTACAAGGATGTTGCCTGGATTGGGAGGCCTGCCTTATGAAGATAGGTTGAGGGAGCTAGGTCTCTTCTCCCTGGAGGTTGAGAGGCGACCTGATAGAGGTTTATAAGATGTTGAGAGGAATAGATAGGGTGGATTCTCAGAGGCTATTTCCCAGGGCTGAAACGGTTGCTACAAGAGGACACTGGTTTAAGGTGCTGGAAAGCAAGTACAGAGGAGATGTTACGGGTAAGTTTTTCACTCAGAGGGTGGTGAGTGAGTGGAATCGGTTGCCGTCGTTGGTGGTGGAGGCGAACTCACTGGGGTCTTTTCAAAGACTTCTGGATGAGTATATGGGATTTAATGCGATTGGGAGTTACAGATAGTTCTATGGCTTGGTAGGTATGGATGCAATCGGCGCAACTTGTGGGCCGAAGGGCCTGTTTGTGCTGTAGTGTTCTATGTTCTATGTAACCCTACCCACTTTACACAAATTAGGTAGATCAGCAGTTAAAATGTTGGGGATGTCTCACCTTTTGATCTTGTACCTGCTTTGCACTAATTACTGATTTTAATCTGCTTTTACTGGACAGGCAGTAAAAAAACCTGCCAGAAGCATGCGGAGTTGTTCTTTAAATATACAGATTGATATCTGGCGATATCATTGGGATCTGATTGTAATTTTAGTGAGGATGTCATTGTGCCTTCCCTGTGCAGGCTGCAGCCAGGTTGAAAAGAATGTTGAAACTTGAAAAGGCCTAATGAAGGCCTTTGTGGGTGTTCCTCCAGGCACCATGAGGAAAGCTTTCTTTCCCAGGACACCCTTCCTTCGCTTTCAAGATTAATTCTTTGATTGCTAACAGAGGTGGCATGGTAGCACAGTGGTTAACACTGCTGCTTCACAGCGCCAGGGACCTGGGTTTGATTCCTGGCTTGGGTGGAGTTTACATGTTCTCCCTGTGTCTGCATGGGTTTCCTCCCACATTCTGAAAGACATGCTGATTAGATGCATTGACCCAAAAAGGTGTGGCAAATAGGGGAATTTCACAGTAACTTCATTGCAGTGTTAATGTAAGCCTTACTTATAATTAATAAATAAACTTTTCTTTACATTAAATTGATGAATAAAGTTATTCAAAATCTGTGGATCAATAATTTAAATTCTATCTTAAAAGTTGGAGTGTTTGTGTTCACTCACCAACCTATCAATTGTAAATAGCTAATGTATTCAGTGCTGAATTTTGCTTGCCCACATTTATCGTCTGTATGCAAATATGATGCTTTGGCAACCACAACATCCACACACCAGGATTATGTTTCGCAAAGAATTTGTCCGTGGTCTCAAATTTCAACAGAAGTGCCTCCCTTTTCTTAATTCCACCAAGACTGTCTTTCCAATATCCATTTTCCATTGTTAAACAATCAAAACAACACGAAAATGGCAGCAATTTGTGCTAATTGCAGTTTGTCTGTCAATTGCAACAGTGATGGAGCAACAGAAGTATGAACATTCAGGGAATTGAATGGTGCTGCGTAGCCAGAAACTGTGTCATTTACAAACAGAGGAGAAATCATTAACTCACAAAATATTTATAACATCTTTCAATGATTTAATTATAAAGGAACTGATGAAGGGGACAAAGTTAATAACCTCACCTTGGTATATCATTTAAAAAAGTAAAGAACTTGCATTTATATAATGTCCTTCATAATTGCACCCGGGGCAGCACAGTGACACAATAATTAGCACTGCTGCCTCACAGCACCAGGGAACACAGTTCAATTCTCTGCTTGTGTCACTGTCTGTGTGGAGTCTGCAAATTCTCTGTGGGTTTCCTCCGGATGCTCCGGTTTCCTCCTGCAGTCCAAAAGACGTGCTGGTTAGGTGTATTGGCCATGCTAGATTTTCTCTCAGTGTACCTGAACAGGCGCTGGAGTTCAAAGTTTAAAATATATTTATTTGTGTCACAAGTAGGCTTATATTAACACTGCAGTGAAGTTACCGTGAAAAATCCCCTGTGTGGCAAGTAAAGGATTTTCATAGTCACTTCATTGCAGAGTTAATGTAAGCCTACTTTTGACACTAATAAATAATGTTAAAAAGTGTTTTAAAGCTAATCAAGTACATTTGAAGTTAAGCCACTGTAGGAAAGGCTTCTGCTATTCAAGAAATTGAAACTAGGGGGGCGATTCTCCCAAAAGTACTGAATTGTCGAGAAAACTGGTCTTGATCGTGATTGTTTCTTCAGTGCAGCTTCAGACCTGAATCTCCGCACTCTGTACAGTGCAGAGGTCACAACCCTGAATTTCATTAAAAACCCGGGGTGCCGGGGCCTATTTGCGCCAGAGGCTGTCATCTCCAGAACTTGGTGCGTGCGCAGTGGCCCCGATCTGTCAGTCTCCTTGTTTGCTGGCCAGCTCTGGACCCCCGCACTGCTGTCCCTCTAGATCCCCCCATGGCCCGATCGCGGCCCCCACAACAATTCCCGGGCCAGCTCTGACCCCTCCCGTCCCAGAGCGCCTCAATGCCCAGGCCCCACCCCCCAGCAGTGGTGATCCCCCCCACTGCCTCCCCTGGCGGACCGCATCCCCCATTGACCTTCCCCCAGGGTCAGACCCCCGCCCCACCCTGGTGGCAGACCCCCCCATCCCACCCCAAACACTGGTCTCCCTCCAGCCTAGACCGATCTCCATGCACAGTGGCAGTGAGACCCCCACCCTCACCAATTGCCCACTAGGCCCCACCCACAATAGGTCCCACTCCCTTGGCATTGCCCAATGTCCAGTGGGCAGTGTCAAAGGTGCCCCCTGGACATGGGCACTTTGTCCCTTGGACAGTGCCAGAGGGTGCAGGCTGGCACTGTTAGGGTGCCCATGCCCAGAAGGCACCACCCCCCTGCATCCTGAACCACTGGGGGCCCCTGAAAACCCCTCCTTCACTCCAGTGGGGTGTCCTGCTAGTTCCCAGAAGGTGGGGAGCAACTCTAAATCCCACTGGAATGAAGTAATCCTGGCTGGGTGGGAAACACTATTGAGCCCAGCAAGTTCCATGCCATGCCTGATAATCACATGTAAACTACATTTAAAATGCATTAAAAACAGATTCAAATCACTTACCTCTCTTCACGATGGTTTCCAGCACAGTCCCAACAGTGACTGTTCCCTGGCTCTGGGAGATGCATACACGTCGGGCACACGCGTGCGAATCCTGTGAAATGGCCAACAGCGATTCTCCTGACTGGGCCCACCAGAAAATTTGTGGGCTGCGATGGGAGAATTGCCCCTTAGGTTACTAGTGTAGCATAGAAGAAGTGCTAACCTATAACTTAGCTGATCCTGGGTGTAAAATATGATAAAAAGCCTCCTGCCAGCATTGTTAGAGGTAGAGAATTAATGAAGGGAAAGGTTGAATAATAGAATGAAGAGAACTTACACATCCTATTGTTTTCCAACTCCAGGCAACTAGCTGCTCTAGTTGACAAACACTCACACAATAGATGTTTTGCCTACATTTTGGTGAGCGTATGTTGGGTTTTGGACAAGCAAAGGGATGTGTCTGTAAAAGCCTAGGAGTAGCAGAATTTCATTGGCCCAGAATTACCCAGTGAATGTTAATCCCCCTGAATTACCCTGCTGACTACCCAGTTCCAGTATAAATCATCATAGAACATAGAATTCCTACAGTGTAGGGGGAGGCCATTCGGTCCATTTCTGCACCAGCAACAATCCCACCTAGGCCCCACTCCCGTAAACCCTCACATTTACCCTGCCAATCTCCTTGATACTTGAGACAATTTTTTGTGGCCAATCGACCTAACCTGCACATCTTTGGACTGTGAGAGGAAACCGGAACATCCGGAGGAAACCCACATGGACACAGGGAGAACATGCAAACTTTGTAGTCACCCAAGCCGGGAATTGAACCCGGGTCCCTGGCGCTGTGAGACAGAAGTGCTAACCACTGCGTCACTGTGCCGCCCAAAGTGAATGTTATTCCGGTTGACTGAAGGCAGAACTGTCAACATTGGGCAATTTTATGCCCAAGTTTTTCAATTACAAATTATAAGGTGAAGTCACCATAGCCCCAGGTGATCATAGACATCTTCCCCCTTTGAAGGAGAGAGCTGACTAGTGGTGATTTAACTTGAGGATCACCACACGTCAGGGGAAAGGTTGAGACGTCAGGGCCTTCATGAATAACTTCAGCCAGTACTGGAATTGAACTCGCATTGATTGGTGTTATTCTGCATCACTAACCAGCTGTCCAGCCATCTGAGCTAACCAACTCCCCAAAATATATCTAAGAGGCCAAAGACATAACTATAAAAAAACAGCAAAGTGTATTTCACATGAGATAGAAATATAACCATATGGTATTAATATAGTTTTCTCTCCTTGTCCTCTTTTTCCCTCTTTTACTTCATTTATATTTATCTCTCTTTGCAGCAGGTGGAATTTGTGATCATGTTTCATCATTAGAGATGATGATGGTAACATGGTCATCCCAGAATACACAGTGGTAGTGAAAGCTGTCTATGAAAACTGTCAGGTGTGTACTAAACAAATTATCAGCGACTACTGACACAACACATTTACTGCAAGGGCTTTATGTATTATTCTTCTTTCAATTTACAATTAGATCACAATGCCTATGCAGTAAGGCATTTACAGTCTCTCATGGGAAAGTTAGAAAGCCTGTTTAAAGTCTCTGTCGAGGCTTTAGTCTCGTCAGCAAATAATACCATCCAAGTGTATGCATGACCCATAACGCATGCTCTACCAACACCACATAATCTGCAATGCACCATGTAGAGATATGACCTGAGGAAATGCATAAGTTTTGAACTCAGCAAAAAGAGCTGTGTTTCCCAATATTGAGGTGACAAATACAATCCACACAACCATAAACGTAGAACAAATATTTTTCATTTCGACAAAGGACTTTCAAATGTTTACCTAATTTGCTGCTCTTAGAAGCATTTTTCACTGACTGGTTTATTGCCATTTTGCAATAGCACATACCTGAGTTGTTAGCCTCAGCCCAGCAGTTGCATTTACTTCCCCAAAGTGATAGGTAGTGGGTTCAGAACTCCCTTCAGGATCTTTAGCACGTTCTGTAGGTTCAGTGCAGTACTGGGCAAGTTCCAAAGAAGTGTCATACTTGACTCGAAAAGTTCTTCTCTCCACAGATGCTGCCAGACCCAGAGTTTTTCCAGCACTTTATGTTTTAATTTCAAACTTTACTGATGTTTGCACCTTAAACAAATATGGAGAACAATCTGTCCTGTATCAGGAAACTAGGAAGAGTGTTAAAATAATATTTATGTTTTACGAGAACAAATAAATGATAAAACACTCCAATGCAAACAGTAGCAGTTAAGATGTAATTTAATGAAAGCAGGTGTGAAACAAAGGATCGCAGTGCAATCTAAATGGTACCGTTTTGAAGTTGCTTATTCACAAATCCTTGACATTTGCAAAACAAACTTGCTAAGGCAGTTATTAAAGCATCATGGATACTTGGTCTTGTCAATAAGGGTATTAAATGCAAAAACAATGTCATGTTAAACCTTTACAAATCACTCAACTGGAGTACTGTATGTTATCCTGGACTTTAGAAATCATGCCAAGACCTTGGAAAGGGTACAGGAAAGATTTACCTGGATGAAGTGAATGCGGGAATCCAGTTATGTGGAGTGATTGGAGAAGCTGGTATTAATTCTCCTTAGAGAAAAGATGCTAAGGAGAGAGCTAAGAGAGGTATTTAAAATTATGAGACCTTTTAATAAAGCAAGTAAGGAATTATTTCCTCTGGCAAGTGGATCGGTAACCAGAGGTCATAGATTTAAAATAATTGGCAGAAAAAACTAGGGAGGAAATGAGAAATTTCTTTCACACAGGAGATTGTTCAGATCTTTCAGAAACTTCCTGGAAGCCTGGTGGAATCAAATTTCACAAAGATTTCCAGAGGCAATCAGGCACACAATCGAAGAGCACTGATTTGCAATGTTATGGGGGAAGAGCTCGGGTGCGGGACTGAATTGGGCAGCTGATGCCTTCAAAGAGCCAGTACAGACACAATAGACCAAATAATAGCCTGCTGCACTGTAAGCTTCCGTAACTTTACAATGGTAGCGATGGCAAAACTGTCCGTGGTAAATTCTGGGGTTCACACATGCATGGTTAAATGTGGAAATCAAGAAGTTGACGTCACTGATTCTGTGCTTCACTGAAGGATGTGTTGTCGAGGTCCTCCTCAACTGCAATCAGTCAGAAACTGGAGAATCGACAATGACTTCCCTTTTACACAGGACTCACTGTAAAACTTGATTTCGTTTGATTTCATTTATTATTATCACACGTATAACATACAGTGAAAAGTATTGTTTCTTGCATGCTTTCCAGACAAAGCATACCATTCATAGAGAATATAGTGTTACAGTCATAGCTAAGTTGCAGAGAAAGATCAATTTAATGTGATGTAGGTGCATTCAGAAGTCTGATGGCAGCAGGGAAGACTTTTGTATCTTTTCCCAAAGGAAGAAGGTGGAAGAGAGAATGTCCAGGGCTGTGAAAGTTACATCTTGACAAAGGCAAAATATTGCAGATGCTGGAATGTGAAACACAAACAGAAAATGCTGGAGAGACTCAGCAGGTCTGACAGCATCTGGTAAGAGAGAATAGAGCCAACGTTTTGAGTCAGGCGTTCTATCTCGAAACGTTGGCTCTATTCTCTCTCCACAGAAGCTGTCAGACCTGCTGAGTTTCTCCAGCATTTTCTGTTTTTGTTACATCTTGTTGAGTGCGGTATAGTCGGGGTTGGAAACAGCATATTAACTTCATAATTACTGTTAAACATCCTCATTGACCCTGACAAACTAATTTCATATTTGTGGAATGTCCAAAATCTCCATAATGATAAAACAATTCACATATTTTTGTAAAAAAATAAAGTTTGCCTATCTTCATTTTAGTCATGCCCTAATTCAATTGTAATCATTTATTTCTCTTTCTGTAAGCACACTGAGCGTGAATACAACTCATCACCCCCAACACCAAAGCAAGGTGCTGCAGGTGCTGGAAATCAGATGGAAAACTATAAAACGCTGGAACCTTTCCTGCAGCCACTGTGTAGAGAGTGTTTCTCTCTTCAGAGTCACTGCCTGACCAGTGGCAGGATTTTCTGTTTCCAGCTCTCAATGGCAACAACATTCCTTTCATTCCCTTCCCCTCCCACTCTCAGCAATTTCCACCATCATATCACATCCTTCATTACCGGGACAGATTGCAACACCTTTCTTTTCATTCTGAACACGCTCGCATCATATTTGACTCCTTTCATACCACAGCACATAGTAAGATCATTCACTTGTTACAACCAAAAACTTGCGCATTCACCCAGGACTTACTGTTTATTTCACCAACCTCCCGTCTTCATTCTACCTTTGTTTCTCCTCAAGCTCTGAGCACTGCACTGAAGCCAAAAACTTTACACATCCGTCATTTCAAGCACTCAAGTAAATGCTCCTTAAATGTTGTGAGGGCTCACGCCTCTATCTCACTCTCCAGCAGTGAGTTCCAGATTTCCACTACCCTCTGGGTGAAAGAGTTTTTTTTCCAAATCCCTTTTAAATCTCCTGCCTTACATCTTTCCCCCATGGCTATTGACCCATCTATTAAGGGGAAATGTTTCTTCCTTATCTACCCTATCTATGTTTCTCATAATTTTGCACAGCTCCTTCTCAGCCTTCTCTGCTCTGAGGAAACCAATCCCAGCCGAACCAGCTTGGTAGTTCACAAGCTCACCCTCTTTCTTTCTGCAGATTAAAAGAGCACACAATAGCTGATGGCCCTTGTCATCAGCCTGAAAGCAGGGACAACGTCGCCTCAGCTGGTCAATACAGCCCTGGCTGTATGTTTTTAATTAAATGTCTGCAGCTAGGGTTTCCATCCCATTAAGGAACATGGTTCCACCACCATCCCCAACTGCTGACAGCCAGAGTGGTGGCTAACTGCTGGGACTACAGCAGCTACAAGTCACAAAAACGGTTA
This sequence comes from Carcharhinus amblyrhynchos, assembly GCF_965287045.1. Taxonomy (NCBI): domain Eukaryota; kingdom Metazoa; phylum Chordata; class Chondrichthyes; order Carcharhiniformes; family Carcharhinidae; genus Carcharhinus; species Carcharhinus amblyrhynchos. Next base: position 30,837,233 of record NC_137332.1, on the reverse strand, counting down.
ATAAAGAATATCGAAAAACATGTTTCTTTACCTTACTCATCCCCACATTCTCTGACCTGTATCGAGACCTGACCCTAAGACAGTGACAGTGATCCATTCACTCTTTGCCTTCGCCAGTGGGCTCTTGTGCTACTCTGGTTCAAATTTACTGGAGTTCTATGAGGATGTGTCTAGGGCAGTAGATAGAGGCGAGCCGGTGGATATGGTCTTTCTTGATTTTCAGAAGGCGTTTGACAAGGTACCTCACAAGAGGTTATTGCAGAAGGTCAGGGGATATGGAGTTGGGGGTAGGGTGTTAGCGTGGATAGAGGATTGGTTGTCAAATAGGAGGCAGAGAGTGGGGGTCAATGGGTGCTATTCGGATTGGCGGATGGTGACTAGTGGAGTGCCCCAGGGGTCGGTGCTGGGGCCTCAGCTATTTACCATTTATATAGATGGTCTGGAGGAGGGAACCGAGTGTATGGTGTCGAAATTTGCTGATGACACCAAGATTGGTGGAACGGCAAATTGTGCGGAGGGTGTGGAGAGTCTGCAGAAGGATCTAGATAGGCTGGGCGAATGGGCCAGGAAATGGCAAATGGAATTTAATGTTGGCAAGTGCGAGGTGGTCCACTTTGGTAGGAATAATGGTAGGAAGGATTATTACTTACGTGGAGAAAAACTGCAGCAGGCGACGGTGCAGAGGGACCTCGGGGTCCTTGTGCATGAGTCGCAAAAACCCAGCTTGCAGGTGCAGCAGGTGGTCAGGAAGGCGAATGGGATGCTGGCCTTCATCGCGAGGTGGATTGAATATAAAAGTAGGGAGGTCTTGCTGCGGCTGTATAGGGCATTGGTGAGGCCGCAGCTGGAGTACTGTGTGCAGTTTTGGACGCCGTACTTACGCAAGGATACTTTGGCCTTGGAGGGAGTGCAGAGGAGGTTTACTAGGCTGATACCGGAGTTGAGGGGGTTGAGCTATGAGGAGAGGCTGAATAAACTAGGCTTGTACTCGTTAGAGTTTAGAAGAATGAGGGGAGATCTCATTGAGATGTATAAGATGATGAATGGGATGGATAGGATAGAGGTGGAGAGACTCTTCCCACTCAGAAAGGATAGTAGGACTAGGGGGCACAGCCTCAAGATAAAGGGGGCGCGGTTTAGAACGGAGTTGAGGAGGAACTTCTTCACTCAAAGGGTGGTGAATCTCTGGAATTCTCTGCCCGTTGAAGTGGTGGAGGCTACCTCGCTAAATATTTTTAAGACGCGGGTTGATGGGTTTTTGATAAGAGAGGGGATTAAGGGTTATGGGGAGAGGGCGGGAATGTGGAACTGAGCCACGACAGATCAGCCATGATCTTATTGAATGGCGGGGCAGGCTCGAAGGGCTAGATGGCCTACTCCTGCTCCTGTTTCTTATGTTCTTATGTTCTTATGGTTCCATTATGATGAAGTACTATTAATCCAGAAACTCAGCAAATGCTCAGGGGACCCTGGTTCAAATCCCGCCATGGCAGTTGGTGGAATTTGAATTCAATAAAAAATATTTGGAATTAAGAGTCTACTGATGATCATGAAGCCATTGGAAAAACTCATCTGGTTCACTAATGCCCTTTAGGGAAGGAAATCTGTCCTTACCTGATCTAGCCTAATTGTGACTCCAGAGTCACAGCAATGTGGTTAACCTTAATTGCTGATCAAGGGCAACTAGGGATGGGCAATAAATGCTGGCCAGTCAGCGATGCCTGTGTCCCATGAATTAATAAAAAAAAAACAACTCGAGAGTACCAGGCCTCACCATCCTGGCACAGGGCATTGGTACCCCTAGCACATCAACTTGCACCTGACACACAGGAGCAGTCTGGAAAGGCTTCACTTTCATATCTCACATGGACAGTGCAAGTGTCAGCTTAAGATCCGGCTGGGAGTTTGACCTCAGAGTTGAGCTGACCACTAAATGTGACACACAAACCAATTATACAAACCAGACTACCCAGTTTTCAGGAATAGCAACCTGACTGTATATAATTCGCAAATAAACACTATTGAGAGAAGCATATGCACTCAGTTGTTCTCCTATCTTTCTAAATCATCAATCCCCTTTATTTTCATGTTTGCACTTTGTACAGGTAAATTTTGATAAATCTTAGAACATGGAACTGTTTATGATTTAAGGAAAGCATTAGACTAATATTAGCAAATCAACTTAAAGGACGCCTCAAGATGCGTATAAGTAATCCATTTCAGCGAGTGGCAAATTAAACTTACCACATGTTTCTTTATCTGGTACCATTTTCTTTCTCGAGAAATACAAATATTACATTCCTCTCACTGCTAGATCACTGTGATCCTCTCCATACTGTGATCCTCTCCATGATTCAAACAAACCTGTTGGACTTTAGCCTGGGACTGTGAGACTTCTCACTGGGTAACTGTGCCACTGATCTGACAGAAGAAACACCTTTCAATATTTGGTTTGCTTTATTTTTCTATCTGATGTACTTTCAGTCAGAACATTTAGTCATAATCATTTTGTCATTGACAGAATCATTCTGATGAATGTGCTATTTAATTTGACTCCTGTAAAACAATGCTGCGTATGTGAACCAAAGTAAAATAAAATTGATGCAAGGGAACATAGAACATAGAACCCTACAGTGCAGAAAGAGGCCCTTCAGCCCATCGAGTCTGCACCAAACACAATCCCACCCAGGCCCTATCCCCCATATCCCTACACATTTACCCGCTAATCCCTCTAACCTACACATCCCTGGACACTAAGGGGCAATTTCTTAGCATGGCCAATTAACCTAACCCACACATCTTTGGACTGTGGGAGGACACCGGAGCACCCGGAGGAAACCCACGCAGACATGAGGAGAATGTGCAAACTCCACACAGACAGTGACCCGAGCCGGGAATCGAACCCAGGACCCTGGAGCTGTGAAGCAGCAGTGCTAACCCACTGTGCTGCCCTTCAGTAAATGTAGATGCTTCAGTAAATATACACATGAAATACATTTACCTGTACTGAGTGAGTGTGTGTGTGTGTGAGTGTGTGTGTGTGTGAGAGAGAGAGAGAGAGATTTCTACTCAACACTGGATTAAAACAGTGCGTATCCATTTCTTGACATGCAAATGTGTTAAAGCAGATCATGGGGTCATTTTGGAAGAACTTTTAGGAATTGAACTTATCTTAAAGGTTGTAATAAATTAATTGTTCACCATTAAATTTCATACTGAAATGTGTTTATTAAATCATTCCTGACGTACTGCCAATCGTTATGACAGAGTGAAAGAAGTGAATCGGAATCAGGACTTTGCAAAGCATTATCCAGCCAATGAAGTCTTGTTGAATTGTAGTTATTTAAGTTTGGGGGAACAACAGGGACAAGGGTGTGAACTCGGAACATGTGACGATTTTTTTTTTCCTCTGCTGTGTGTTAAGGAATTTGGTGTGAGGAACTAAGTTGAAGCTATGGCCATGCGGAATGCACATCTTGTAATATGTGGGAATTTGTGGATGCTACCAGGAAGTGCCTCCAGTTACAGAACCTTGAATTTCCCAGTTCAGAACTCAAGCAGGGGCTGAAGTCGCTGTGGCGGATTCACGAGGGTGAGAGCTAAGTCAGTAGTGTGTTCAGAGAGTTGGTCACATCGTAGCTTAGGAGCCTGGAGGCAGAATGAGAATGGATGGTTGCCAGGCAGTTCATGAAAATTAGGCAGGCAGTACCCAAGGGTTCTACTCATTGGTTTTCTGTTTTGGATACCAATGGTTCCCCAGAAGAATGCAGTCAGAGTCAAATTTTGGCATCATAGGCAGCTCTGCTGTATAGGAAGGGAAAATGACGGAGGAGAAGATCACTAGTGATCAGCGATTCATCAGTTAGGGGAACAAACTGGTGTTTCTGTGGCCTTAGACATGACTACAATATGGTATGTTGCCTCCCCAGTGTCATTGTCAAGGATGTCAGAAAACGGCTGCAGGACATTCTTCTGGAGGAGGATGATCAGTCAGAGGTCATAGTCCGCGTTAGTACCAATGGCTTAGGTCGGAAAGGGAATGAAGTGCTAAAAGCACACATCAAAAAGTGTACAGCACAGGAATTTGACACTAGTAGAAGGTATAGATGTAAATGCCTGGAGTATAGGATATAAAGCCAATGAGCTGAGAGCACAGATAGACAAATGACAGCATGACATCATTGCTCTTCCAGAAACTTGGCTTAAGAAGGAGCACAAATGGCAGCTTAATATCCCTGGATATAGAGTTTTCAGGCAGGGTGGGAGGAGGATAAAAATGGTGGGGGTGCAACATTGTTTACAGAACCAATCGCAGCTGTGAGGAATAATATTACTCTAAATTAAGCGTCAATGAAACCATATGAGTTGAGCTCAGAAATAAATCAGGGACAGCCATACTGCTCGGAATGTACTATAGACCCGCAAATAGTGGAAGGGAGTTAGAAGAGCAAATGTGTCGGCAAATTTCTGAGTGCAAAAACAATAGGGCAGTAATAGTTGGAGACTTCAACTACCTTAATATCAATGGATATATGAACAGTGTGAAGGGCACAGAGCTCACAGAATTCTTGAATTACATTCAGGAGAACTTTTTTAGCCGTCATGTAACAAGTTCATTGAAAGACGGCACAATTTCAGTCGTAAAGTGGGATTATATGGCTCTTCCCATTGGCAGGATCTTCTGGTCCCATTGAAGGTGATCCCCATTAGGGTTCCCCAGCTGCAGGGTGGGCGGGCCATGCAAAATGTATAGACACTGGCGAGACTGGAAGGTCCTGGTGGCAGCCATGGGCGAGCTGCCTTCGCCGCCGGAAAACAGGCCACGGAAGGGCTGGAAAATCTTGCCCTCAGTCTTTAGAAATGAAGCTGGGTAAGTGGATGAAGGAGCAGCGGGCAACCATGTTGGAGATGGTGACTATAATGCAGTTATATTTAGCAGCATTATGGAAAAAGACAAAGATAGAACAGAAGTAAAAATTCTAAATGGGGAGAAGATAAATTTGACAAAGCTGAGAGATAAACTGACAAAAGTGAACTGGAACAAAAACTGGAAAAACTCAACAGGTCTGACAGTGTCTGTGGAGAGAGAATAGAGCCAGTGTTTCAAGTCAGGATGACCCTTCGTCAGAGCTGAAAGTGAGAGGGGGACATGGTAGCACAGTGCTTAGCACTGCTGTCCCACAGCACCAGGGACTTGTGTTCAATTCCCAGCTTGGGTCATTGTCTGTGTGGAGTTTGCATGTTCTCCCTATGTCTGTGTGGGTTTCCTCCTGGTGCTCAGGTTTCCTCCCACAGTCTGAAAGACGTGCTGGTTAGGTACATTGGCCGTGCTAAATTCTCCCTCAGTGTAACCCGAACAGGCGCCGGAGTGTGGTGACTAGAGGATTTTCACAGTAACTTCATTGCAGTGTTAATGTAAGCCTACTTGTGACTAATAAATTAACTTTAACTGGTTACTACTACTAGAAGAGAAAATAGTGCCAAATCAGTGGGAGACACTCACTAGTGAGATTCTACTGTCACAGATCAAACACAACCCCACAAAGGTAAAGAGGGGTACTGCTAAATCTAGAGACCCCTGGTTATCCAGAAGCATACAGACCAAGACAGACCAGAAAAAAAAGATAATGGCTGTTATAAAAGTTCCAATACTGTAGAAAGCCTGGAGGAACATAATAAGTACAGTGGTAAAGTCTCATGTGCTTTCCAAGGGTCAGGAGGTGATCTATTTGGTGTCTCCCAATTGTCCACCCACAGATGAATCAAGTTGGTCACTGATTTTCTATTCAGAAGGGTCTGCATCCGAAGGGTGGTGGGAATCTGGAACTCACCGCCTGAGAGGGTAGAGGCAGGGAACTTCATAGCATTTAAAAAGCATTCAGATGAGTACTTGAAACACCATGGCACACAAGGCTGAAAATGGGATTAGAATGATAGGTGCTTGATGGTCAGCACAGCATAATGCACCGAAGGGCATCTCTCTGTACTGTAAAGCTCTATGACTCCCTACACTATTCTCCCCTGAATCTGGCTACATTAGGAGTACCATTCACATACACACGGGGCAGTGTAGGTGTAGGAAAATGCTTGTTGAAATGGCGGCGTGGGCTCGTTGGGCCGAAGGGCCTGTTTCCCGTGCTGGGTTGTTCTTTGTTCTTTGTTCTACTCCATGATTCATTCACGCCAGGACAGGTGAAGCCAGCCTCGCTGAGAGATCCAAAGGCTTCCTTGCTATTGCTGTGTTTCTCTGCTTTAGATTGGCTAGGAGGGAGTTGAAGAGGGAGTTAAGAAGGGCTAAAAGAGGACATGAGAAGACTTTGGCTGATAGGATTAAGGAGAATCCTAAGGCGTTCTATAGGTATGTCAGGAACAGAAGGTTGGTCAGGGCAAGATTAGGGCCAGTTACAGACAGCAGAGGGAAGTTGTGTGTGGAACCGGAGGAGATTGGAGAAGCATTGAACCAATATTTCTCTTCGGTGTTCACGCAGGGGGACATGAATATAGCTGAGGAGGACACTGGGTTGCAGGGGTGTAAAATAGACAGTATTACGGTTGATAAGGGGGATGTGCTGGATATTCTTGAGGGGCTGAAAATAGATAAGTCCCCTGGTCTGGATGGGATCTACCCTAGGATTCTCTGGGAGGCTAGAGAGGTGATTGCAGAGCCTCTGGCTCTGATCTTCAGGTCGTCATTGGTCTCTGGTGTAGTCCCGGAGGATTGGAGGATAGCGAATGTTGTCCCATTGTTTAAGAAGGGGAACAGAGACTTTGCCGGGAATTATAGACCGGTGAGTCTTACTTCTGTTGTGGGCAAGGTTTTAGAAAAAATTATTAGGGATAGGATTTATAGTTATTTGGAGTGTAATGAATTGATTAGAAATAGTCAGCATGGTTTTGTAGCGGGTAGGTCGTGCCTTACTAACCTTATTGAGTTTTTTGAGAAGGTGACCAAAGAGGTGGATGGGGGCAAGGCAGTTGACGTGGTATATATGGATTTTAGTAAGGCGTTCGATAAGGTTCACCATGGTAGGCTTCTGCAGAAAATGCAGATGTATGGGATTGTGGGTAATCTAGGAAGTTGGATCAGGAATTGGCTATCAGATAGGAGACAGAGGGTGGTGGTTGATGGTAAATATTCATCATGGAGTTCGGTTACGAGTGGCGTGCCTCAGGGATCTGTTTTGGGGCCACTGTTGTTTGTAATCTCTATTAATGATCTGGATGAGGGTATAGTTGGGTGGATTAGTAAATTTGCTGATGACACCAAAGTTGGAGGTGTGGTAGATTGTGAGGAAGGGTGTCATAGTCTGCAGGGAGACTTAGATAGGTTGCAGAGCTGGGCCGAGAGGTGGCGGATGGAATTTAATGCGGAGAAGTGTGAGGTAATTCACTTTGGTAGGAGCAACAGATGTGTCGAGTATAGGGCTAAGGGAGGACTTTGAATAGTGTGGATGAACAGAGGGATCTAGGTGTATGTGTACATAGATCCCTGAAAGTTGGGAATCAAGTAGATAAGGTTGTTAAGAAGGCATATGGTGTCTTGGCGTTTATTGGTAGGGGGATTGAATTTAGGAGTCGCAGCGTCATGTTGCAACTGTACACTACTCTGGTGCGGCCGCACTTGGAGTACTGTGTGCAGTTCTGGTCCCCACATTACAAGAAGGATGTGGAGGCTTTGGAGAGGGTGCAGAGGAGGTTTACTAGGATGTTGCCTGGTATGGTGGGGAGGTCCTATGAGGAGAGACTGAGGGATTTAGGGTTGTTTTCGTTGGAAAGAAGGCGGCTAAGAGGGGATCTTATTGAAACATATAAGATGATTAGAGGTTTAGATAGGGTGGATAGTGATAGCCTTTTTCCTCGGATGGAGGAGGCTAGCACGAGGGGGCATAGCTTTAAATTAAGGGGGGGTAGCTACAGGACGGATGTCAGGGGTAGGTTCTTTACTCAGCGGGTGGTGAGGGATTGGAATGCCCTGCCTGCTGCAGTTGTAAATGCGCCTAGTTTGGGGGCGTTTAAGAGATCTATGGATAGGTTTATGGACGAAAAGGGATTGGTATAGGCTAGTGGGTCATTGTTTTTGTAACTGGTCGGCGCAACATCGTGGGCCGAAGGGCCTGTTCTGCGCTGTAATGTTCTATGTTCTATGTTCTATGCACCCCAGAATCATAGGATCATAGAATCCCTACAGTGCAGAAGAAGGCCATTCAGCCCATTGAGTCTGTACTGACCACAATCCCCATAACCCCACATATTTACCCTAGCCAGTCCCCCTGTCACTAAGGGACAATTTAGCATGGCCAATCCACCTAACCCATACATCTTTGAACTGTGGGAGCAGACTGGAGCACCCAATGGAAACCCATGAGGACACGGGGAGAATGTGCAAATTCCACACAGACAGTGATCCAAGCTGGGAATTGAACCCAGATCCCTGGCACTGCGAGGCAGCTGTGTAACCACAGTGTCACCGTGCTGCTCAGGGAGCCATTGACTACATGTATGTGGCCATAAAGGCAACAGCAGGTGAGCTTGGTGCCTTTGTGAATTAAAAGGTTTCCACTCCCTAGACATCCAGCTTAATTGTGGCTACATGATTCAAATATCGCAGGCTTGTGCCATGTATCCTGGGAGCTATCATGATACCTACATCCTTTGACATTCCTAGATGCCAAGTCTCCTCATTGCTCCATCTCACTTGGATGGTTGGTTCTTCAGGAGATAAAGTCTACCCCCTGAAAAAACATGGCGCATGACAGCACTCAGACACCCAAGAACAGAAGCAGAGGAGAGCTCTAATCAAAGTTATGCCTTCACAAGGGCAGTAATTGAGAGGACCATAATGTTGCGCATGTTGAGGTTCTGCTACCTGGACCAATCAGGAGAAATCATTTCCATATCCTCCAGAGAGTGTTTCACTTACTGTTGTCTGCTGCCCTCTGCACAATCTGGCTTTGCGAAGGGGGTATCCATTGGAGAATGAAGATACTGTTGCTACTCCCCAAGCCACAAAGGATGATTCAAGGATGACTCTGAGAAGCAGTCAGAGAAGTCCCTGGGTGAGGAGCATTATGGGAGGTAGGGATTGATTCAGAAACTAGGCATCCTAGTCATAGATTGAAAGTGAGGGCAAGGGGAATGATATCTCACTTCCCTGATGAGGCCATCCTGGCACCCTTAAGTCAAGTTATAACCTCTGAAATAAGGTTTGTACCACTTCTCCTGTGTCACACACCTCCATCACCTCTGAAAATCATGAAGCAGATTCAGTCCAATGCACATAATGAGACATTTACACAGGGTTGTTTCGAAAATACAAACTAAACAACACACATTTCAATGAAATTTACATCACCTGTTACACTCCCTCTTGTGCTCAAAATGACTGAAACTTCTATTTGCAGGTGCTGCATCTTGTTGTTCCCCTCTCACTGGCAGCTGAAGAGGAGGTTGTGAGTGCTCGGTAGGTGATATGAATCCCGTGGGACGGTAAGAGAGGGCATCTCATCAAACAAAGAGGGCATGGATGGAGGTGGCTGCCCAGGTGAGTGTGCATGATGTTGTGTGCTGCGCCTGGCTCCAGTCTTGATGACCTTGGCAGTGTCAGAGCTTGTGTAGGCCCCTCCTAGGGCACAGGAATACGTGTGACACTCTGCGTCTCACACCCGTGGAAATCTGCCACTTGCTTCAACATCTATACATAGCTCCATACCAACTCATTTGCTTTTGATTTGATTTGATTTCATTTGATTTATTTATTATTGTTGCACGTATTAACGTAGAGTGTAAAGTATTATTTTTTGCATGCTATACAGACAAAACATACTGTTCATAGAGGAGGAAATGACAGAGTGCAGAATGTAGCTAATGTGTAGAAAAAGATCAACTTAATTCAAGGTCATTCAAAAGTCTGACAGCAGTAGGGAAGAATCTGTTCTTGTATCGGTTGGTACATGACCTCAGACTTTTGTGTCTTTTTCCTGACAGAAAAAGGTTGAAGAGAGAATATCCAGGGTGTGTGGTGTCCTTAATTATGCTGGCTGCTTTGCCGAGGCAGCAAGACATGTAGACAGAGTCAATAGATAGGAGGCTGGTTTGCATGATGGATTGGGTTACATTCACAACCCTTTATAGTTCCTTGCGGTCTTGGACAGAGCAGGAGCCATACCAATGCTTTTTATGGTGTATCTGTAAAAGTTGGTGAGCGTCGTAGCTGACATGTCAAAGTTCTTTAGTCTTCTGAGAAAGTGGAGATATTGGTGGGCTTTCTTAGTGTCAGCATGGGGGGACCAGGACAGGTTGTTGGTGATCTGGACACCTAAAAATTTGAAGTTCTCAACCCTTTCTACTCAGTACTCATCCTTGAAGAACGTAAAAGGTCATTGATCCTTTAACAGTGCTGGAGCATACAACATCATGCCCACTCACCTGGGCAGCCACCTCCATCCATGCCCTCTTTGTTTCATGAGATGTCCTCCTTTACCAGCCCAGGGGATTCATGTTGCCTAATGAGCATACATAACCTCCAGCAGAACACACAGGCATTCATCTTAGAGCTGGGTGGCAGAGTGCCTACAGGGATTGCCCACCCATCTGGCAGAGGCTGCATGGGCTGTGTGATTAATGCAAGAAATTAGTAACTCCTTCCAGACAATGATATACTGTCGGATAGTTCTTGACAGCCTTCAGTCCACTTTTAAATGCCTCCTCCAGAACCCATTTGGACCTGGCATCTCCCATCCTGCCGACAACACTGAGCCCTTCTCAGCATGTGTGTCACACTGGCTGGCTGTTAATTGGTTAACCAGCGTGAAATCGGGTCGGGATCGGAACCTGGGCAGCAGTGGATCCACATCCACTTCCACATCCTCTCCCGCTGATTGCCCACATATGCCAAGGGTAAAATTCAGGCCCACCTTCCAAAACCCGATACAACAGTATGGCCGCTCTCTGAGGAAAACTCACCATATTCATATCCAACCTCCTTTGCCATTACTTTAACCAGGTATTAACACAATCAATTTAAAGAGTTTAATGCCTCAATTATAATAATAGAGAAAGAAACTGTAGAAAAAATATATTAAGCCTTCACAGCCTAATCTTCATGCATTGTAGTTTCATGGCTTTAGTCAACTGCCTTGCAAAGTAACAAAGTGCTTTTCAATCTAAAAAGATTTTCTATATTGCAGATAATTGCAGATCTATTTTAGGAATTTAACCCAGATTTTAAAAAGAACACTACTCCATCTAAAATGGTTCAAATTAAAGCTTATGATTCATAAGCCTAAAAATGTGAACAGTCCCACCTTGCCAAGTCACGTGCTCTGAGTGGATCTGAGAGTTGGCACAGTTTGCATTTCCCAGGTACACACATGTGCTGACTTGACTTAGAACATTGGGAAAGTTTCAACTCTTTCATTAGATGGTGCAACATTTTCTTTTATTTTCTGTTTGTTGAGATTAGCATTAATCATATCACATATCCAATTTAAGAATACATCTTTAGATCTGCAAATCCCCCGATACTCGATGGAGACAATACCAATTTGTTTTTGATTTACTGGTATGTAAAATTTGGCACTGTGATACTAACGAGAGGTGGATATTATTAAAAAGTTTAAACTGGATAAGCCCCCTGTGAACTTAGATATCAAAGAAGCCTAACAAGAAGCCTCTGTCAGCGTAGTGCTTTTGTTCCTTGTTGGTGGCTCCCTGGTATTTTTGGTCACAGCTTTTTTTTAAGCCTGTCTGCTTTTGTTTGGGCGTGATTCACGAGGGTAGTGTCCAACTTGCAAAAAAAAACTGTTTTCCTCTGCAGTATTCATTTTTAGTGCCAGCTCAAAGGAGCCTTTATGACATGGGCTCACCAACATGTCACTGAATTTATATGGTCACAATAATCTTACATTTGAAAAAAATAATTTCCTGAACTGTTCAGAATTATCAGAACATAACTCTGAAATTATGTTCAGAAAAATAATTTCCTGAACAGTACAGTTCACTGTACAGTTCCAGTGTTTCTGTTATCAGCTCCCTGCTTACATGAAATAAGGTGAGTTTTCTATAAAATGGGAGTGGAATCTCAATGGACTGATGTGACACCAAAACAACAGTGGGTAAGTGACCTGATGTGCACAAGTAAGTGACTTGTAAGAAACCTGGTTAACTTTTAGTAGTTAATTTGTTGTATGAAATGATTGAAGAGGTATGTACAAGGAAGTGAGATTATGATACTGCCATGACATTTTCTTCTAAATTCATTTTATGGGATATGGGCATCACTGGCTAAGCCAACATTTATTGCCCATCCTTAGCTGCACTTGAGAAGGTGGTGGTGTGCTTGCCTTTTTGAACTGCTGTCCTGAGGTATAGGTACACCCACTGTGCTGATAGGGAGAAATTTTCAGGGTTTTGATCCAGCGACAGTGAAGGAATGGCGATATATTTCCAAGTCAGGATGGTGTGTGGCTTGGAAGGAATCTTTCAGAACGTGTGTTCCCTCGTGCCTGCCAGCCTTGTCTAAATGGTAGTGGTTATTGGTTTGGAAGGTGCTGGCTAAGCAACCTTGGTGAGTTGTTGCAGTGCATCTTGTTGATGGTGCACCATGCTGCCACTGTGCATCAGTGGTGAAGGAAGTGAATGTTTGTGGAAAGGGTAGCAATCATGCGGGTTGCTTTATCCTGGATAGTGTTGAGCTTCTTGAGTGTTGTTGCAATCATCCAGGCAAGTGGAGAGTACTCCATCACACACCAGACTAGTGTCTTGTAGATGAGGGATAGGCTCTGGTGAGTCAGGATTCCTTGTCTTTGACTTGCACCTGTAACGACAGTATTTATATGGCTTGTCTCATTCAGTTTCTGGCCAATGGTAATGCCCAGGATGTTTATTGTGGGGGATTCAGCATTTATAATGCTATTGAATTCCAAATGGTGATGGTTAGATCCTCTCTTGTTGGAGGTGGTTATTGCCTGGTGTGAATGTTACTTCTCAGCCCAAGCCTGCATATTGTCCAATTTCTGCTGCATTTGGATATGGGCTGTTTCAGTATCTGAGGAGTCGTAAATAGTCCTGAACATTGTCCAATCATCAGCAAATATCCCCGCTTCTGACCTTATGATGGAAGCAAGGTCATTGATAAAGTAGCTGAAGATATTTGGGCCTAAGACACCACTCTGAGCTACTCCTGCAATGATGTCCTGGGGCTGAGGTAATTGATATCCAACACCACAACCATCTTCCTTTGTGCTAGGAATGGTTGCAACCAGCAAAAAGTTTTCTCCCTAATTCCAATCAGTGGAGAGTTTTCGCCGATTCTCATTGACTCCAGTTTTGCTAGGGCTCCTCGATGCCACAGTCGGTCAAATGCTGCTTTTCGCCTCACCCCTGGAGTTCAGCTCTTTTGTCCATGTTTGAACCAAGGTTATAATGAGGTCAGGAGCTGAGTGACCCTGAGAGAACACAAACTGAGCAACAGTCATCAGGTTATTGAAAAGCAAATGCTGCTTGATATCACTGTTGATGATGACTCTTTCAGCGCTTTATCGATATTTGGGAGTAGGCTGATGGGGTGTGGAGAAAAAGAACCAGAATATATGTAGATTTTGGATTTGGCTTTTAAGAGTAGAGATTGTTCAGTTGAAGGAATCTTCTGTTGTCAAAAGACTCTGGCAATCAGAGTAAGTCTTTGCTATTCTCCCTGTTCTGTAGTTTTGCTTGTTGCTGTTACTGTACAGGATGCCCTTTTGCAGGAATCCAAAGGACTTGTCCAGGCAGCTGAACCTTTGTTTGAAAACCCAACGGTTTGCTCAATGAGAGCTCTGGGGAACCCACTGAGAAGAACCTCCCCTGGACATTAAATGAGAGATGAGTGTTCCCTCAGCTGATCCCTGGAAGTGCTGCATGTCTAACAAAATATCAGGCCAAAAATTGGGATGGGCAGACCTCCAAATGTAAACTGGCAGATTTTTCCATTCAACTTTTATTCCAGTGGGGGTAGTATTGTGATGAAAATTAGCTGCCTTATTTCCAATATGGCAACTGGTGCTTGACATTCATAGAATCCTACAATACAGAAGGAGGCCATTCAGCCCATCGAATCTTCATTGACAACAAACCCATCCAAGCCGTATCCTTGTAACCCCACGTATTCCACCTGACACTGAGGGGAAATCCTACCCAGACCTGTTCCCCATAATCCCAAGTATTTACCCCACTAATCTCTCTAACCTACACATCTTGGGACATGAAGGGGCAATTTGGTATGGCCAATCCAGCTAGCCTACACATCATTGGACTGCGGGAGGAAATCGGAGCGCCTGGAGGAATCCCTTGCAGACACAGGGAGAACATGCAAACTCCACACAGATAGTGACCTGAGGCCGGAACTGAAACTGGGTCTCTGGCGCTGTAAGACAGCAGTGCTAACCACTGTGCCACTGCACCTCCCCATGACTGAGACTCTTTGCTATAAAGAGAAACTAAAACTAAAAAAAAGACACTCACTTTTGTGCACTTCCCAACCGTAACTTCATCTCTGTGAAGATGCAGAGACTCCAACATTTCCAGCAACATGCCCAGTCATTTTAGTTCTGGGGCATGATGCCCACCCACAATACCCAAAAGAATAATGATTGATCTTCTGAAACTCGAAAGGGGTTCTTGGGCTTGGGGAGGTCCCACTTACAGCCGCAATAAATGTTTACATGCTCTGTGCTGCATGTGATGGTTTTCTCCCCACCACCACCAACTGCTGCATCCCTCACTCTCTAAATTGTGCCAGCAGCACCTAAAGTAAAGTAAAAGTTTATTTATGAGTGTCACAAGTAGGCTTACATTAACACTGCAATGAAGTTACTGTGAAACTCCCATTGTTGCCACAGTCCGGCGCTTGTTCAGGTCAATGCACCTAACCAGCATGTCTTCCAGGCTGTGGGAGGAACCAGTGCACCTGGAGGAAACCCATGCTGGCATGGAGAGAATGTGCAAACTCTACACAGACAGTGACCCAAGCAGGAATTGAACCCGGGCCCCTGGTGCTGTGAAGCAGCAGTGCTAACCACTGTGCTATTGTGCCACCCCGTGCCAGACTCTGAGATTAAGCCTCACCTGTGCCCTTTGTATTTCTAGTTTTTCAGCCTGACTGCCAAGAGTCACTTAGTCATTTAGCTACCCGCGGCCTGTTAAATTTGGAAGCTCTTGCAACATCTCTGCCTGCATTTCCCAGGCCTTTCCAGCGCACCTGTGCTGCATGTCAAGATTCGTCCCTATGTACTGCCAACATTATTGAAGCTTGTTGACCCTTGAGTTTCTGATAGTGTCAGCTTTTCCATTTTCAGCTCGCACACTTTTTCTTGGGAAGTCCCCCGAAGTCGACGATGATTTGTTTCCAAAGTGTGTTCTCCAGTGACTGAGGACTCCAATGTGTGACCCACAATTTCTGCCACTGGGGCAGACTGGGGTTGGAAGGGGGAGTGGTTGGGGTGCCTGTGTTGCCACACGCTCCTTTCGCTGTTGATACTTGGTTCCAGCTTGCTCTCAGCGATATGTCCAGCTCCTTTGCAGATACTTTTCCTCCACTTCAGATGATCTTGGTCAGGGATTCCCAGGTGTTGGTGCGGATGTTGTGTTTTTTTCAAGGAGGCATTCAGGTTATAAGGATAGGGCCTGGTTGGAATTGTGGTTGGTGCAGACTTGATGGGCCAAATGGCCTCCTTCTACACTGTAAGATTCTATATAGGAGGGCAGGTATCACTACTGTTTTGTAGATCATGAGCTTACTGCCAAGTCTGAGGTCCTGGTCTTCAAATACTCTCTTCCTCAGATGACCAAAGGCTGTGCTGGCACTTGTACTGAAGGCATTGTTAAATCTTGTATCATTGTCTGCCCTTGTTGACAATAGACTCCCAAGGTGTGGAAATTGGTACACATTTTCCAAAACCCTTTTGTGGACTCCGGGGGCAGCCGAAATGGAGGAGGAAGCTCCGTAATCCCTAGCAATTGGTGGTGTCAATGGCATTTGTGAGGTAAAAGGAGGTCATCTACAAGGGTTGGGGTGCTATTCCCCACATTTCTTTTGTAGTTGCTGCAGAGTGTAGGTCATGTCCAGTGTGCCCTTAGTGGGTGGAATGCACACTGAGACTCAGGGAGGAGCTTTTCAGCTGCAGGGAGAAGCAATTCATGAGAACTGGCATTAACATCCATGCTGGTGCACTTACATCTCTGTGTAAGTCTGATTCCAGAATGTTCAACTTCCTTCTACAAATGATTAAGTTAAAAATGCATTTGCAACAGAAATGGAACTAGTTGTGGAGCTTCCTCTAAGAGAAGGATAGAATGCATATCATCCAACCTTTTAAAAAAAGATAAAATACCATAATGGAATGATTTAGGACTTAGAGTTAAGAGTGAAGTATTTACATTGACTAAACTCCATTAGACTGAAATATTGCAATTAACAGATTAAAATATTTCAGATGGATAATAGAGCAAGATCTACATGATTATATTTTTAGCCAGTAGCTTAAGAACTGATCATGTTATACACTTAACATTTTAAAGATTGACAGTTAACTTTAGTTATAAAGGTGTAACAGTTCAATAAATATAACTAACTTCTGAATAGTTATTTTTAGCCACAAGAATTAAAGACATATCCAGAGAAATAAATATTGTTAAATCATAATATTCTTGTAACAAATGTATTTTGTTGCTTTTTGTTTTGACAAGTGTTTTTTAAACATTTCAGTTCTGTTTTTGTCAGGTCTCCTGAAAAAGCACTCGATTGAACTTGCGAGCAAGTGATCTATTTTCATTTCCAGACATGGTCTACACCTCTCCTAGTGTTCATGGTGAGTAGGGGAGGAAATCACCTTGTTTTATGTTTCAGCCCTCTGGCTTCATAAATCCACTAATCCCCTCCACTGGTACATGCATTAACCCTGAATTTCTGTGGGGTTTTTCCCAATTTTCTGCTGTAAATCCGGCAGTTAATTATTTGTAATATTTGAGAGCTGGTTTTTGCCACTGCACCCAACAGAAAGAGGGGTTGAGAATTTAGTTTAGTTTAGTTTATTTGTTAGTGTCACATGTAGGCTTAAATTAACATTGTAATGAAGTTACTGTGAAAATCCGCTAGTCGTCACGCTCTGGCGCCTGTTTGGGTACACTGAGGGAGCATGGCCAATATGCCCAACTGTAGGAGGAAACCAGAGCATCCAGAGAAAACTCACACAGACACAGCAAGATCATGCAGACTCTGCACAGACAGAGACCCAAGCCATGAATTGAACCTGGGTCCCTGGCAGTCTGAGGCAACAGTGCTAACCACTGTGTCACTGTGCCACCTGTATTAGTGAATAGCTGGCGAAAAGATAAATGCAGATGTGCAGGGCGCGACAAATTGTCCATCTGCTGAGACATGGAGAAGAAGTACAATGTTGTTACGATTGGGGCCCGGGCAAGATCTCCAATTTGTTATGATTTCGGATGAGATACTCCCAGATTGTTACACCCTTGGGTGAGGAGGGATGAACTGATTCCCCTTCAGTTTTTAAACAAGCTAAATTTATAAAGGATCTCTTCCTTTGTGGCTGGTAATGAGGCCTGCACTGGTACAGGCTTCCCACTTCTGAGATAGTCCAGGTGCTTCCTGATCATTTTTGCCCCGTTCTTGGGCCTTATGAGACACGTGCCCTGTTTTCTCCAGGATGACAGCAAGAATTCTTACCACACCAAGTTAGGAGCGCTTGCACTCCAAAAGCTAGTGGCGTTTGCTACCAAATAAACCTGTTGGACTTTAACCTGGTGTTGTAAGAATTCTTACTGTGTTTACCCCAGTTCAATGCCAGCATCTCCACATCATGTTCTCCGTGATGATCCAGGAGATTCAATCAAAGCCATCCCCGAAGTTCCTACATGGATTGGATCACCAGTTTTGAATGTTCTTTCTGTTCTTGCAGAATCATAGTTCTTCTTCTGGGTCTCTTGTTGGGGCTCTATCCTCCCCACCAGCTTTGGGAACAGTAATCTTAATGTTGTCTGAAGCCTCTGTCCCATTAACAATTCTGCTGGGGCAATTCCTGTCATTGTGTGAGGGGTAGAGCTATAGTTGAATAAAACTCACACCAGTTTGGTTTCTATGGACATTGCGGGTTGCTTCTTCAAGTCTGCATGGCCCGTTCAAAGACAGGTGATAAGGTGTTGGCCTAATATATTTGATTGGAAAGCATGAAGATCTGAAACTCAGACCAGGACTTTAGGTATCCCATGTGTGCAGAAACGTTGTTGTAGTTTTTCAATGGTGCCATAGGAAGTGATGGAACTCATGCGATGTATCTTCATCCCCAGCAGAGATATTTGAATCATGGATAGTCACGAGTGAGGTGCCTGAAAATTGGACAGTGGCAAATGTTGTACCTTTGTTTAAAAAGGGCTGCAGCGAAAAGCCTGGGAATTATAGGCCAGTGAGCCTCACATCTATAGTGGGTAAGTTGTTGGAAGATATATTGTGGGACAGGATCTACAAGCGCAAGGACTGATTAGGGACTGTCAGCATGGCTTTGTGAGTGGAAAATCATGTCTCACAAATTTGATTGAGTTTTTTTCAAGGAGTAGCCAAGAAGGTAGATGAGGGTAGTGGAGTTGATGCTGTCTACATGGACTTTAGCAACACCTTTGACAAGGTACCGCATGGTAGGTTGTTGCATAAGGTTAAATCTCATGGGATCCATGGTGAGGTATCTAAAAGGATACAAAATTAGCTTGATGACAGCAGCCAGAGAGTGGTTGTAGAGCATTGTTTTTTAAACTGAAGGCCTGTGACCAGTGGTGTCCACTGTTATTTGTCATTTAGATTAATGATTTGGAGGAGAATATAGGTTAGTAAGTTTGCAGATGAGACCAAAATTGCTGGCATAATGGACAGTGAAGAAAGTTATCTCTGATTGCAACAGGATCTTGATCAATTGGACCAGTGGGCTGATGAATGACAGATGGAGTTTAGTTTAGATGAATGCGAGGTGATGCATTTTGGTAGACTCAACCAGGGCAGGACTTACTCAGTTAATGGTAGGGCACTGGGGAGAGTTACAGAACAAAGAGATCTAGGCGTACATGCTCATAGCTCCTTGAAAGTGGAGTCACAGATGGGCAGAGTGGTGAAGAAGGCATTCAGCGTGCTTGGCTTCATTAGTGAGAACACTGAATACAGGAGTTGGGATGTCTTGTTGAAGTTGTGCAAGACTTTGGTAAGGCCACACTTGGGATACTGTGTATAATTCTGGTCACTCTATTATAGAAAGGATATTATTAAACTAGAAAGAGTGCAGAAAAGATTTACTAGGATGCTACTGGGACTTGATGGTTTGAGTTATAAGGAGAGGCTGGATAGACTGGGACTTTTTTCTCTGGAGTGTAGAAGACTGAGAGGTGATCTTATAGAGGTCTACAAAATAATGAGGGGCACAGATCAGTGAGATAGTCAATATCTTTCCCCAAAGGTAGGTGAGTCTAAAACTAGAAAGCATAAGTTTAAGGTGAGAGGAAAGAGATACAAAAGTGTCCAGAGGGGCAATTTTTTTCACACAGAGAGTGGTGAGTGTCTGGAACAAGCTGCCAGAGATGATAGTAGAGGTGAGTACAATTTTGTCTTTTGAAAAGCACTTAGACAGTTACATGGGTAAAATGGGAGTAGAGGAATATGGGCCAAATGCAGGCAATTGGGATTAATTTAGGGGATTAAAAAAAGGGGCAGCATGGACAATTTGGGCCAAAGGGCCTGTGTCCATGATGTAAATCTCTATGACTCAATTTGGAATGCACTTTGACCATAATTAAAAATATAGAGCCAAAAAAGGTCCATCCTCAACTATAAGTGTTGAGTGGATTATATACTTGAGCCCCCTGCTGAGATCTCCAGCCATGATGTGGGTATGCCGGCGTTGGACTGGCGTAAACACAGTAAAAAGTCTGACAACACCAGGTTTTAGTCCAACCTATTTATTTGATAATATACTCACAAGCTTTCGGGGTTAGTCCCTTCGTCAGGTGAATGGAGAGTTCTGGCCTCAGACAGAGCATATAAAGCACAGACAGTTTAGAGATTACTGATTAGAATGCGAATCCTTACACCTAACCTGCTGTTCAAGACCTGAAGTGGCTGATTATCAGCCACTTCAGGTCTTGAACAGCAGGTTAGGTGTAAGGATTCGCATTCTAATCAGTAATCTCTAAACTGTCTGTGCTTTATATGCTCTGTCTGAGGCCAGAACTCTCCATTCACCTGACGAAGGGACTAACCCCGAAAGCTTGTGAGTCTATTATCAAATAAATAGGTTGGACTAAAACCTGGTGTTGTCAGGCTTTTTACTGAGATCTCCAGCAGCATAGATGCCAGTTTTCAGTCAATTCAAGTCACCTCATGTATTATCAAAAAACAGATGAAGGGGCACCGGATATATCAAGGGCTATGGCCCCTGACAACATCCCAGCTGTAATACTGAAGACTTGTTCCCCAGAACTATCCATGCCTCTAACAAAGTTGTTGCAATACAGCTACAACCCTAGTATCTACTCAACAATGTGGAAAATTGTCGAGAATGTCCTGTCCACAAAACCTCCACATAGGTCTATCACAAGAAATGTGATGGCTGGAGTCAGCAATAGTTCCAGAGAGCATTATCAAATGCTATCAATGCTCAGTTTGGTTAATTAAGGTCACTTGGCTCCAGGCTGCATTGCAACCTTGCTCCAAACTTGGACAGAAGAGCTAAATTCCAGAGGTATCAGTCTTTGACATTAGGGCGGCATATGGTTAAATGTGGCATCAAGTCCAAAGATGCGTGGGTTAGGTTGATTGGCCATGCTAAAATTGCCCCTTAGTGTCCTGAGATGCGTAGGTTAGGGGGATTAGTGGGTAAAATATGTTGGGATATGGGGATAGGGCCTGGGTGGAATTGTGGTCGGTGCAGACTCGATGGGCCAAATGGCCTCTTTCTGCACTGCAGGGTTTCTATGATTCTATGAAGGAGCCCCACTAAAATTGGAGTTAGGTCAAAGAGAATCAGGGTGAAAATGCTCCACTGGTTGAATTCATACATAACAAAAAGGATGATGGAAGATGAGGCCACTTGACTCAGCCCCAGGACATCACTGCAGGAGCTCTTGAGCAGAGTACCCAAGGCCCAATCATCTTCATTAATAACCTTTGCTCCAACATAAGGTCAAAAGTGGGGATGTTCACCAATGATTGCACATTGCTCGATACCATTTGTGACTCCTCAGATATTGAAGCATTCCCTGTTCCTATGCAGAAAGACCTGGACAATATCCAGGCTTGGACTGCCAAATGACAAGTGATAGTCATGCACACAAGTATCAGGCAATGGCCATCCTTACAGTAAAGAATTTAAAAAAAAGTAAAGTTAATTTATTAGTCACATGTAGGCTTACATTCACACTGCAATGAAGTTACTGTGAAAACCATCTAGTCTCCACACTCCAGCACCTGTTCAGGTAAACTGAGGGAGAATTTAGCATGACCAATTCACCTAACCAGTGCATCTTTGGATTGTGGGAGGGAACCAGAGCACCAAGGGAAACCCATGCAGGCATGATGTGAATGTGCAAACTCCACACAAACAATGCCCGATGCCAGGAATTGAACCCGAGTTCCTGGCGCTGTGAGGCAGTAGTGCTAACCATTGTGCCATTGTGCTGCACTTCTCTCCTTGACATTCAGTGACATTACCATCAGTGAATTCACAGTTGAGGGGGGTCAACATTGACCAGAAACGTAACATGTGGCTACAAAAGCAAATCAGATGCTGGGAAATTTGCAATGAGTAACTCACCTCCTGACTTGCCAAAGCCTTTTAATCATCTTCAAGGCCTAAGTCAGGAGTCTAATGGAATATTCTCCATTTGCCTGGATGTGTTCAACTCCAATATCACTCAAGAAGCTCAACAACATACAGGACAATGCAGTCCACTTGATTGGCACCCCACTCACCACCTCAACCTTTACTCCCACGTCACCAGCTCACAGTCTGAGCAATGTGTACTAGTGACAAGATGTGCTGCACTAACTGGACCTCCACCTGATGTAGGAGCAGCACTCCGAAAGCTTGTGATTCCAAATAAACTGCTGGGTTTATTCAACAGGGATTAGTAATGGACAATAAAAGTCAGGCCTTGCCAGCAATGCTTATATCCCATGAATAAAATAAACTAAACTCCCCATCCTCGCAAATGTAACATCCTGCAAGAGGCATAAAACAAGATAGAAAGTTGGAAAAAATAATAAATAGGAAATTTCCGCCAACTCTCTTCAGTGATCAAAACTAAGAGTTCACTTGGACACCGATCTATGTAATAAGTTACCTACATCATGTACAAAATGATGTCTGCCACAACAGGTCCGGTTCTCGCTTGAAGAAACTCAGTGAATTAGCAGTCAATACACAAAATAGTAATTTATTTCACAGATTTGTTATTCATTGGGAAAGAAGAGCTGCAAAATATCCAACCTAGTTCTGACCTTAGTAAGTTCATATGCATTAGCCCTGGTTCTCCCTAATCTAGATGTGGAGATGCCGGCGTTGGACTGGGGTAAACACAGTAAACTCACAAGCTTTTAAACTCTTCATCAGGTGAAGAGTTTAACCTCGAAAGCTAGTGAGTTTATTATCAAATAAATCGGTTGGACTTAAACCTGGTGTTGTCAGACTTCTTACTGTGTTCTCCCTAATCTATTCAGTTCTACAAATTATTTACAGGGGAGGACAGGATGGATAGGGATAAACTGTCTCCACTAGTTGACAGCTTTAGAACCAGGAGTCTTAATCTAAAGATTAGGGCCAAGCCGTTTGGGAGAGATGTTAAAAAACATTTCCACACGCAGAGAGTGGTGGAGGTTTGGAACTCTCACCCTCAAATGGCAGTAGATGCTGGTTCCATTGTTAAGTTTAAGTCTGAAATAGACAATTTTTTATTTAGCAGTTGATGTGGAGATGCCAGCTTTGGACTGGAGTTGGAGATCTTCTCCACTTTGAGCCAGCGGTTTGCGGTGTTGACGGTAGCCATGATGTTGGACTGGGATGGGAGATATCATTATATTATGTATTATATAATATTATATATTATCTTGCAATTCTGCCTTTGTCTATATACGCTGTGTTTGTAGAAACTAACTCTCCACTCATTCTGATGAAGGAGAAGCGCTCTGAAAGCTCATGATTCCAAATAAACCTGTTGGCTTTTAACCTGTTGTTGTGAGACTTCTTATTTAGCAGAAGTATCAAGGGATATGGGCCTAGGGCAGGCACAAGGAACTAGGCCACAGATCTGTTATAATGTAACCAATGATAACATTGGAATCTGTTATAGTACATGGTAACATGCTGTGAGAATCAGCTGACCTGGTATAAATAGAAAGCAAATGGGGATCATGGGGGGCTCGTGCGACCAGGTTGGGGCCTGAATGGTGGTGTAATGAATTTTCTTTATTAAACCTTTTCCTTAGAGTTACTTTATGAATAAAGTTATTTTATTACTTGCAACTGAAGCATCTTTACTGCCAAATGAATAAGATCAACCATGATCTTACTGAATGACAGAGCAAGCTTGAGGGGATGACCTTCTCCTGTTCCTATTCCTAAACAGCTGGTTGCATAAACAATATCCAGTCCCTTTACAAATTTCTTTCAAATTATCTCTAAATCTAATAAGGGGGAAGGGTGGCACGGTGGCATTGTGGCACAGTGGTTAGCACTGCTTCCTCACAATGCCAGGGACCTGGGTTCAATTCCTGCCCAGGTGACTGTCTGTGTGGAGTTTACACATTCTCCCAGTGTCTACATGGGTTTCCTTCAAGTGCTCTGGTTTCCTCCCACACTCCAAAGATGTGCAGGTTAAGCGGATTGGCCATGCTAAGTTGACCCTTAGTGCTGGGGGATTTACAGGGTAAATGCATGGGGTTACAGGGATAGGGCCTGGGTGGGATTGTGGTCGGTGCAGACTCGATGGGCCAAATGGCCTTCTACTGTACTGTAGGATCCTATGATTCTATGATCTACATTTCTGGAAAGTATAAAGATCTTATTTGTTGAGCCTATCTTGGCAACTAATGTGTTTTAAACTTAACAAAATAAATTTATTTCACTAGTTCTTGGTTTTGGATGTACTTCCATTGTAACAGATGGGAAGCATAGCCTAGAAGTTTACTACTGGCGATCCCAGTAAATAGACTTTTACCCAACCCATATGGCATTTGTTTTATTTAAATTCAGTAATTACATTATTTGTTTATTTTAAATGGGTGAACACTCCATTAAAATCACCAGCACAAGAATTTCATCTAAGCAGATCAAAATCAGCAACAGTAACATTTTGGCTGGAGAGTATAATCTGAAATCGTACTATTGATAGTCTCTGACACAGGGGGAAAAAAGGGGCTGGGATTCTCACAAAAAAATTTAAGTGCCAAATTTGCATAACGATTGGAGTAACTCCGTTGGTTTTTCAAAATGAACCTCCCACACTCTGAGCACTGAAGATGTGCCTCAGAGGCATTCACGCTGAAAACCAGTGGATATTCCCACTGGAGACGATGACAGCATAGCACTGAGCAGGACTTTACGCATACATCGATCTGTCAGAGCAGAGATTGGCACCTGCACAGTAGCCCTGCACTGTCAGCCTCCTGACTGCTGGCCATCTCGATCGTTTGCCAGCCCCGTGACCCCGCAACGATGCCCCTCTGACCCACCCACGCCCTGATCGGTGGCCTCCTGGATGTCCGCAGGCCAGCTCCAACCGTCCTCCACACCACGCTCCCACCCACCCCCACGGCCTGCCTTGATCTCACCCCCAACGCCCAACAGTCCTGATTTCACCCCCCTCCACCCTACTGCTTGATGGGCATCTGCTGGAACTGATATTGTCCCATTTATTTCTTAGGTACGCATTTCCCATTGGGGGCTTCATAGTTATTCCAAATTAAACGGATTCCAAATCAGTGAGTGGCAGGGAATTAATTTTCCCCATTATAAATATTTTCCCCTTTGCTAACATTAACTCGAGAAGGTGGACCTTACTGAAATCTCCCCTTGGAGAATGTCTAGTTAGCATCAGGAAAAGTCAGGAGAATAGCCGAAGACCAGGATTGCTGGAGGGCCAGGAACCAAAAGATTATAGAGAAGGTGTTTAGATTACAATCATACACTATAAAACTGTACCCCTACCAATCCTTCCCCCTTCCCCACCCTCCCCCCCCCACCCCACCCCACCCTACTGTCCCATCACCTCTATATCAGAAACTATGAAGTAAAACTGGGATCTTTGGGTTTCTATTAGCAATTATTAGTATTTGATAGCCAAGGCCAGATGTTAAGCTGTGGGAATAAGAGGTCAGGCCTACCGCTATCCCTGCGTTCTTGAGCCTGAAGCAACAGACCATGCTGGAGTTAGGCCTATGCTGGATGTCCTTTGGGACAATAAAATGTGTAAGGGCAGAAAATCCCAGCATTGTAGGCGTGGTTACATTAAGTGCAAAACAGGTGCATTGCCAATCTAAAGCCAGGGCCAACGAGGAAAAGGAAATATTTGTGTTTATACGCCAATCTCAGTAACTCAGATTGGTATAGGAAAAATGGGGTGTTGAGGAGAAAAAACTAAAGATGTTTTCTACAGCCTCAAAGCTGCATGCACCAACTCTTCCTTATTGTGCGTGGCCCTTTTTCCTGTATTTGTCACTATTTGTAGAATGGTTCTACAAATCTGTTTCATCTTAATCCCTGGAGTGCAGAACCATTTACTTACTGGTGCATATATGAGAGTGTTAACGAAACTGTTCAAGTTCACCAGGTAAGTGATTTCCTTTTCTTCATTCCTCTGGAATTATCTGAACATTCAGCTTTATGGCTTAGATGCTACTTTGGGGATAAGAGACAAAACTGGTCAAGCAAAACCATTCAGAAGAATATACCTACCTGCTCCGGTATTAAGACTGTCTAACACTTTAAGTGGAATGTGAACAGATATGAAATATTATTTCTATACACATTCACAGCAGCATGACATCAACATTGCTGCAGAAACATGAACTTATCGTGTATGGTTACTGTTGCCTTGAAAGCCCACCATCTGGCTAATGCTACAATCATCTACATTTAAATCCAAGGATTAACTGGAGCATTTATAGATATATATGTATAAAAATAAAACATAAACTGAAAGAGATGAACAGAAGTTTACTTCATCTATCAAGTGAGCCAAAGTTAAGGCATTCACTCGGCCTAATCCACAGTACAAAGGATGAGTGTATGATGGAACATTAAGGAGGAGATGTGCATGTACCACAATGACAGACAGTGTAACAGGAATATTTGCAAGATTTTATAGGCCACAATTAACATGTGCCCTGGTCACTTTTCAGATGGAAAACAAATGAAGCAAATGTTGAAGAGTTAGATAAATTTTCAGTTGAACCACATTCCAGTAAGTGACTCTGCAGCCCATCTAAGCCTTTAATTAGTCTTACCATAACATCAAGGAATGCCAGACTTGTTTGACCAATTTGATAGAACTGTTTGAGGAAGTAACTGGTTGGATAGATAAAGGAAGTGTAGAAGTTGCAGTGTACCTGATTTTGAAAGATGCTGGAAAAAGCAAGGATAGAGTGATAATCTCTACGAGGGCCATAGGGGAACCACCGATTGATCTCCATGTAGGACTCATTGAGTGTGAGTTCCCCTGGTGACAAGCAGTGGCCTGTCCAACAGGAGCTCATTAGTTGACCCTTTTATAAGGCAAGCCCAGGACTGGGCCTGCTGAAAACACAACATCGCTGACAATGGAGTATTCCCTCAATACAAGCGTGATGATAATGGCTTGAAATATTCCAGGCAGGGACATAAGAACATAAGAAATAGGAGCAGGAGTAGGCCATCTAGCCCTTCGAGCCTGCCCCGCCATTCAATAAGATCATGGCTGATCTGTCGTGGCTCAGTTCCACTTTCCCGCCCTCTCCCCATAACCCTTAACCCCCTCTCTTATCAAGAACCCATCAACCCGCTTCTTAAAAATATTTAGCGAGGCAGCCTCCACCACTTCAACGGGCAGAGAATTCCAGAGATTCACCACCCTTTGAGTGAAGAAGTTCCTCCTCAACTCCGTTCTAAACCGCCTCCCCTTTATCTTGATGCTGTGCCCCCTAGTCCTACTGTCTTTTTTGAGCGGGAAGAGTCTCTCCACCTCTATCCTATCCATCCCATTCATCATCTTATACGTCTCAATGAGATCTCCCCTCATTCTTCTAAACTCTAACGAGTACAAGCCTAGTTTATTCAGCCTCTCCTCATAGCTCAACCCCCTCAACTCTGGTATCAGCCTAGTAAACCTCCTCTGCACTCCCTCCAAGGCCAAAATATCCTTGCGCAGGTGCGGCGCCCAAAACTGCACACAGTACTCCAGCTGCGGCCTCACCAATGCCCTATACAGCCGCAGCAAGACCTCCCTACTTTTATATTCAGTCCCCCTCGCTATGAAGGCCAGCATCCCATTCGCCTTCCTGACCACCTGCTGCACCTGCAAGCTGGGTTTTTGCGACTCATGCACAAGGACCCCGAGGTCCCTCTGCACCGTCGCCTGCTGCAGTTTTTCGCCCCGTAAGTAATAGTCCTTCCTACCATTCTTCCTACCAAAGTGGACCACCTCACACTTGCCAACATTAAATTCCATTTGCCATTTCCTGGCCCATTCGCCCAGCCTATCTAGATCCTTCTGCAGACTCTCCACACCCTCCGCACAATTTGCCTTTCCACCAATCTTGGTGTCATCAGCAAATTTCGGCACCATACACTCGGTTCCCTCCTCCAGATCATCTATATAAATGGTAAATAGCTGAGGCCCCAGCACCGACCCCTGGGGCACCCCACTAGTCACCAACCGCCAATCCGAATAGCACCCATTGACCCCCACTCTCTGCCTCCTATTTGACAACCAATCCTCTATCCACGCTAACACCCTACCCCCAACTCCATGCCCCCTGACCTTCTGCAATAACCTCTTGTGAGGTACCTTGTCAAACGCCTTCTGAAAATCCAGAAAGACCACATCCACTGGCTCTCCTCTATCCACTGCCCTAGACACATCCTCATAGAACTCCAGTAAATTTGTCAGACACGACTTCCCTTTAATGAAACCGTGTTGCGTCTGCCCTATCAAGCAATTCCCTTCAAGATGCCTCGCAATTTCCTCCTTAATGATGGACTCTAACATTTTACCTACCACAGACGTTAAACTAACCGGCCTATAATTCCCCGCCTTTTGCCTGGCACCCTTCTTAAACAACGGCGTAACATTAGCCGTTTTCCAATCTTCCGGCACTTCCCCGGAATCCAGCGACGTCTGGAAAATAACCACCAAGGCATCCACTATCACCTCCGCCATTTCTTTCAGAACCCTCGGATGCATTCCATCCGGTCCTGGCAACTTGTCCACAATCAGCCCCCTCCAGTCTGTCGAGCACCACCTCTCTAGTAACAGTAATGTCATTAAGACCCTCCAGTCCTACCACCTTTCCATCGCTAACACCCGGCAAATTATTCACCTCCTCCTCCGTGAAGACAGAAACAAAAAAGTTATTCAAGACCTTAGCTATATCCCCATCCCCTACCACTAGGTCCCCTTTCTCATCCTCTAAAGGACCAACGTTCACCCTAGCCAGCCTCTTCCTTTTTATATATTTATAAAAACTCTTGCTATCCTTTTTTATATTAAGTGCTAGCCCAGCTTCATAGCTTCTCCTACCCTCCTTTATCAACTTCTTTGTCAATCTTTGTTGACATTTAAACCTCTCCCAATCCTCTTCTCGCCCACTGCTCTTAGCTACTCTAAATTCCTCCTCTTTTAATTTAACACTTTCCTTCACCTCCTTCGTTATCCACGGCTTATTACCTCTCCTCCTACGGTCCTTTTTGACCATCGGAATAAATTTCTGCTGAGCACCAAGGAAGATCTCCTTAAAGATCCTCCACTGCTCCTCAGCAGACCTACCTTCCAACGCGCTCCCCCAGTCCACATTCGCCAATTCTTCTCTCATCCTACCATACTCCCCTCTATTCAAACAAAGGACGCGTGTCCGGGAACCCACTTTCTCCTCCTCCATCTGCACCAGAAACTCCACCATACAATGATCACTCTCTCCAAGAGTATCCTTCACCGCAAGGTCCCTAATTCTACCCGCCTCATTACATAGCACCAGATCCAAGATAGCTCTCTCCCTCGTCGGCTCCAACACACACTGTTCAAGGAAATTAACCCGGCAGCATTCCAAGAACTCCTCCTCGAGCCCACCTCGTCCAACATGGGTCAACCAATCAATATGCAGATTGAAATCCCCCATAACTACTGCCGTCCCATTCCTGCACGCCGCACTTATTTGCGCGTTAACAGCCCACCCCACCTCCAGATCATTATTCGGGGGCCTATAGACGACACCCACCAGCGTCTTCCTCCCTTTGCTGTTCCTAATCTCCACCCACAACGATTCCACGTTCTGCTCCTTGGCTCCAATATCATCCCTTGCTACCACCTTGATACTATCCTTAATCAGCAGAGCTACGCCACCCCCTCTTTCCTCCTGCCTATCCTTCCTAAACACTTGATAGCCCTGTACATTCATCTCCCAGTCCCTGCCACCTTGCAGCCACGTCTCTGTAATGGCCACCAGATCGTATCCATTTGTGTCGATCTGCGCCACCAGCTCATCCACTTTATTCCGAATGCTTCGTGCATTCAGATAAAGCGCTTTCATCCCAGCCTTCACCTGGACCCTATTTGCCGTAACGCCACCAATTGGGACATCCTCGGCCTCTTCCCTTACCTGTACCCTCTCCTTAACTTTAGACCTCGTAACGTCACCTACCCTCGCACCCTCCCCCCCACTAATTAGTTTAAAGCCCTGTCTACAGTCCTCTTTACTCGATTCGCCAACACTCTGGTCCCAGCACGGTTCAGACCAACCCCATCCCGCCCGAACAAGTCCCACCTACCCCAATACTGGTGCCAATGCCCCATAAATTCGAACCCATTCCTCCCACACCAATCCCTGAGCCACCCATTCACTTCCTTTATCCTGTCAACCCTACGCCCGTCTGCACTCAGTTCAGGCAGTAGCCCAGAGACGACCACCTTGTCGGTTCTACTTTTTAATTCCATTCCCAGCTTTTCATACTGCCTCCCCAGATCCTCAGTCCGCACTTTGCCTACGTCGCCGGCACCCACATGTACCACAACGACCGGGTTCTCACCCTCCCACTCCAGATTCCTCTGCAGCCCAGCTGCGACATCCTGTACCCGAGCACCAGGCAGACAACACACCCTTCTGTGCACTTTGTCATTGTGACAAAGGACAGTGTCAATACCCTTCACCCCACTATCCCCAATCACTACTACGTTCCTTTTCCCCTTCTCTTTGCCTATGTCCTGCTGCATCACTGTACCGTGTGCAGTTTGCTCACCAACCTCACCTGCCTCGTCCTCTTCCAGAGTGGAAGCAAGAACCTCAAACCTGTTATGCAGATTAAGAGGCTGAGGCCTCCACTCCTCACCCCCCCGTCCTCCTCCCAGCAGCCCCCTTTTGTCCCTGACCCTTAGATTTAGCCAGTCTGGGGGGGTGGATGTCACTTGCACCCCATTGACAATGGCACCCTCTCTCCCCCTGATGAGCCTCAGTGTCTGTAGCTCAGAGGCCAGCTCATCCACCTTGAGCTGGAGCTCTTCCAGCAACCTGCACTTACTGCAGACATGGTCACCGGGGAGGACCCTGGGGTCCACCAGTTCCCACATCATACAGAAACCACACATCACATGCCCCTCCATTATTCACAGTAATTTTTTATGGGGACTTGTGTGTGTACACCACAGTAGTGGTTTTATTTTGCATTCTGGAATAAATGAAGTTCCTTTCCAGTCAGGCTTCCTGAGTTATTACAGATAGTATGACATGAAATGTAGCAGCATGAAGAGAAAGTTGGTTCACAGGCAGATAAAAAAGTCTAGTAGTAACTTAACGTAGCTTAGACTGGAGAAGAGTTGGAAGTAGGCCAATGCACCTAACCAGGATACTCCTCTATCCCAGGAGTTAAAGTATTTGGTCCACTTTTGTACTCAGTATTTACAGATGACTTTGACTTAGGCATCAGGACAATAATCATGAAAGTTGGAAGTTTGGAAAATAGCTTGAAACGCTGTGAACAATTTCAGGAAAAAGCATTCAGTGTATTATTAGGGCAATGGGACCTGGTCCTCAGCCTAGAATTTCTCAGAGCTTTGAATATTTTTAAGACAGAACCAAATAGATTCTTCATTTGTTAATGACGGGGTGAAAGGTTATCAGGGTTGAGCAGAAATGTGGGTTTGAAGTTACAATCTGATCAGCTGTGATCTTACTGAATGGTATGGAACAAACTCAAGGGGCCAAATGGTCTACACTTGCTCCTAATTCTTACGTCTATATATGAATCTGGCAGCTGGGCATCTCTTTCCCTATCCCAAATCGCAAACACAATTTGTAATCCCCATGTAACTGGAGTGTCTTCTGTCTAACAATCTCTTGTTTAAAGCCAGTTATAAGGATCTCTTATTTCTCTGCTGGGAAAGGCTGAGCTTCTGGGAGACCAGGGCATGAGTAAAGGCTGTGACAGTATGGTTGGTAGCTAGTCTAGTCTCTGGCTCAAAACATTTCAAGCCATTATCATCACACTTGTATTGAGGGAATACTCCATTGTCAACGATGTTGTGTTTTAGATGAGCAAAGAAACTGACTTCTGTCATTCACACAGGTCAAGTTAAAGTTTATTTATTATTGTCACAAGTAGGCTTATATTAACAGTACAATGAAGTTAGTGTGAAAATCCCCTGGTAGCCACATTCCGGTGCCTGTTCAGGTACACTGAGGAGGATGGCCAATGCACCTAACCAGCACATCTTTCAGACTGTGGGAGGAAACTGGAGCACCCAGAGGAAACCTACACAAACACGGGGAGAATGTACAAACTCCACACAGTCACTCAAGCTGGAAATGGAACTCGGGTCCTGGCACTGTGAGGCAGCAGTGCTAACCACTGTGCCACCATGTCGCCCTTAGTGATCATATCACTAGCATCATAGAATCCCTACAATGCAGAAGGAAGCCATTAGGCCTATTGTGCCTGCATCGACTCTCCAGCAGAGCATCTTGCCCAGGCCCACCCCTGCCCTATCTCCATAACTTCACATATTTATCCCACCAATCCCCCTAACCTACACATCTTGGGACACAAAGGGACAATTTAGCATGGCCAATCCACCAAACCTGCACTTTGTTGGAGTGTGGGAGGAAACTGGAGCAGCCGGAGCAAACCCAAGCAGACATAGGGAGAATGTGTAAACTCCACACAGTCACCCAAGGTTGGAATTGAACCCGGGTCCCTGGTGCTGTGAGGCAGCAGGGCTAACAACTTGACACCATACCACCCAATAGATATAAAAGGTCCTATGTGAAAAGCAGAAGCATTCTGCTGGTTTCCCAGCCACGTTTTTTTCTTTAACCAACACCAGCGCACAAAGTAACTAATTCAAAAATCTCACTTTGGGTCATGCAAATTTTTTGCAGTGCAGTTTGCAGCTTTCTACGTAGTGAAGAAGAGGAGGAACATTTGTTCTTTAATTTGAACAACATTCGTGTTTAATAGTCATGAATGTTTGTGGGATAATTGCCACAGCTACTCCTATATTTTGTTGCATGCCAACTATATTGTTAGAAATGGGTGATAGGGAGGGAGCAATATTCCATAAGCTTGCTTTCCTAGAAATCAGAGTGGATTGCACCAATAAACAAATGGTCAGCAGAACTGAGGAAACTGATTACTTGCAATAATTCAAATAACAAGGTAACATAAAATAAGGGATGTGACAAATAGAACACACACTGTTTTCAAAACTATTAAAAAAACAGATTTAATCCAATTTTCTTTAGGAGTGAAAATGTTGGAATTACTCAGCAGGTTTGGCAGCAGTAAAGACAAAAACAGATGGCGGGCAGTTCTCCAGTCACAGCACCTCCACCAGGAGCAGTGGCCACTGCTAGGGACTGCAGCCAGCCCTTCACATGGATTGTCACTGGAGGCCAGACACTGAAGTACACGGGGCAGTTTCACGGGTTCCATCAGTCAGCCACCGATAAAGGAGTGAGGCAGCGTGATCAGGTGGCCAAGGTGGAAGGAACAAGTGGAGGCAGGGATTGCTTTGCCATATGGTGTGGGGACCCCCACTGCTGGTAAAATACCAGCAGCGGAGGTTCTTAACTGACCATTAATTAGCCACTTAAAAGCCTCAATTGGCACATGGGTGGGCAGACTGTCCAACACCTATGCTGTCACTGGTAAAATTCCAGCAGAGACGTCATTGACTAGGCAAGTATTTATTGCCTCTCCCTAATTGCCCTTAAGAAGGTGACAGCTAGCTGCCTTAATCAATAGCTTGCAGGCCATGTGGTGTAGGTACTCGGGCAGCACACAGCACATTGACACAGTGGTTCACACAGCTGCCTCACAGAGCCAGGGACCCGGGTTCCATTCTAGCCTCAGATGACTGTCTGTACGGTGTTTTCAGATTCTCCCTGTGTCTGTGTCGGTTTCCTCCAGGTGTAACGATTTCCTCCTATCGTCCAAATTTACTTAACCACAGGTTAGGTAAATTGGCCATGCTAAATTTCCCTTAGTGTCTAAAGATGTGTAGGCTAGCGAATTAGCCATGGTAAATGCATGGGGTTATGGGATAGGGCAGAGGGGAGGGTCTGGGTGGGATACTTTTTCAGAGAATCGGGCTGTTGAGGTTCTATGATTGAAGGTACACCCACAGTGCTTTTAGGGAAAGAGTGCCATGATTTTATCTCAGTGACAGTGAAGGAATGGTGATATAAGGTGGTATTTTGTGCCTGTGTCACCAATATTTAGTAATTATAGTAAACCATCCCCACTGTTAGACGAGTGTGGACAGACTTAGTCGTAGCTGTACTTACACAGAAAATGATTGATGATGACTTGGGGTTCAGGAAGTACAAAAATAATTAATTTTCCAACACTGGCATTTCTAACAAAAAACTCAAAAAAGTCTTAATGTTTTCAATGCTTTATGCACCCATGTAAATGTCTTGAGTCATAGAGGTTTACAGCATGGAAACAGGCCCGTAGGCCCAACGTGTCCATACCGTTCCTTTTTTAAAGCTAGTTCCAATTGCCTGCATTATCCCTCACAGCCATCTTATCCATGTAACTGTCTAAATGCTTTTTAAAAGACAAAATTGTAGCCACCTCTACTACTACCTCTGGTAGCTTGTTCCAGACACTCACCACCCTCTGTGTGAAAAAATTGCCTCTCTGGACCCTTTTGTAAATCTCCCTTTTCACCTTAAACTATGCCCTCTAGTTTTAGACTCCCCTACCTTTGAGAAAAGATGTTGACTATCTATCTGATCTATGCCCCTCATTATTTTATACCCCTACGAGATCACCCCTAAGTCTCCTACACTCCAGGAAAAAAGGCCCAGTCTATCCTTTCCTTATAACTCAAACCACCAAGTCCTGGTAGCAACCTAGTAAATCTTTTCTGCACTCTTTCTAGTTTAATAATATCCTCTCTATAATAGGGTGACCAGAATTGTACACAATATTCCAAGTGTGGCCTTACCAATGTCATGGAGTCATAGAGTCATAGAGGTTACAGCATGGAAACAGGCCCTTCAGGCCAATTTGTTCATGCCACCATTTCTTTTTTAAAACCCCTAAGCTAATCCCAATTGCCCACATTTGGCCCATATCCCTCTATACCCATCTTACTCATGTAACTGTATAAATGATTTTTAAAAGACAAAATTGTGCCCACCTCTACTACTACCTCTGGCAACTTGTTCCAGACACTCATCACCCTCTGTGTGAAAAAACTGCCCCTTGGGACACTTTTGTATCTCTCCCCTCTCACCTTAAACCTGTGCCTTCTAGTTATAGACGCCCCTACCTTTGGGAACAGATGTTGACTATCTAGTTGATCTATGCTCTCATTATTTTGTAAACCTCTATAAGATCACCCCTCAGCCTTCTACGCTCCAGAGAAAAAAGTCTCAGTCTATCCAGCCTCTCCTTATAACTCAAACGATCAAGTCCCCATAGCATCCTAGTAAATCTTTTCTGCACTCTTTCTAGTTTAATAATATCCTTTCTATAAAAGGGTGACCAGAACTGTACTCAGTATTTCAAGGTGGCCTTACCAATGTCTTGTACAACTTTAATATCCCAACTCTGCATTCAATGTTCTGACCAATGAAACCAAGCATGCTGAATGCCTTCTTCACCACTCCATTCGCCTGTGACTCCACTTTCAAGGAGCTATGAACATGTACCCCTAAATCTCTTTGCTCTGTAACTCTCTCCAGCACCCTATCATTAATTGAGTAAGTCCTGATTCGATCTACCAAAATCATCACCTCGCCTTTGTCTAAATTAAACTCCATCTACCATTCATCAGCCCACTGGCCCAATTGACCAAGATCCCATTGCAATCCTAAATAATTTTCCTCACTGTCCAATGTGCCACCAATTTTGGTGTCATCTGCAAACTCACTAACTATGCCTCCTAAATTCTTATCCAAATCATTGATATAAATGACAAATAACCGTGGACCCAGCACTGATCCCTGATGCACACCACTGGTCACAGGCTTCCAGTTTGAAAATGAACCCTCTACAACCAGCCTATGTCTTCTGTCACCAAGCCAATTTTGTGTCCATTTGGCTATCTCACCCTGGATCCTGTGAGATTTATCCTTATGCAACAATCTACCGTGCGATACTTTATCAAATATGTTCTCTGATCCTATCACCAAAAATTGGCTTGGTGACAGAAGCTTACCTGTGCAAAAGAATAGGAGGTTAGAAATTAATCTGCAATATTAATAAATGGAAATCAAACACTATTTTAACAGGTGTATTAATAGGTAGTGTGACATCTAAGAT
This sequence comes from Carcharhinus amblyrhynchos, assembly GCF_965287045.1. Lineage (NCBI taxonomy): Eukaryota > Metazoa > Chordata > Chondrichthyes > Carcharhiniformes > Carcharhinidae > Carcharhinus > Carcharhinus amblyrhynchos. Next base: position 30,801,186 of record NC_137332.1, on the reverse strand, counting down.
TCTAAGCAGGAGTGACAGGGTAGATGCTGAGCAGATGTTCCCCTCATGGGGGAACCGAGAACCAGTGGGACCTGTTTCAAAATATGGGATCTCCCATTTAAGTTGGAAATGAGGAGGAATTTCTTCTCTCACAGGGTAGTTAGTCTTTGGAATTCTCTTCTTTGGCCTGCAGTGGAGATGGCGTCGTTGAAAACATTCAAGACTGAGTTAGACAGATATTTGATCAACAATGAAGCCAAAAATTATTTGGGGCAGGCAGGAGAGTGGACTGAAAGCCACAATCAGGTTAAGCATGATCTTCTTGACTGGCAGAAAGGGCTTAAGGGACCAAATGGCCTACTTGTGCTCTTAATTCTTATGCAGTTACATTTAGTAGCACAGTGGCACAGTGGTTAGCGCTGCTGCCTCAAAGCACCAGGATTCCAGCTTCAATTCCTTGCTTAGGTTATTGTCTGTGTGGAGTCTGCACATTCTCCCTGTGTCTCCATGGGTTTCCTCTGGATGTTCCAATTTCCTCCCACAGTCCGAAAGGTGTGCTAGTTAGATGCATTGGCTATGTTAAGTTCTCCTTCAGTGTACCCGAACAGCACCGGAGTGAGATGGCTTGGGGATTTTCACAGTAACTTCATTGCAGTGTTAATGTAAGCCTACTTGTGATGCTAGTAAATAAACCTTAAGTAATGAACTCTAATTGCATTAAGTAACTTCTGGATGACAATCTTAGCGTATGAACAAATTGCATTAAGACACACAAAGTGATTACTCTAAAGATTTTTTAATCTGACATTAGCAAATACTCCTCAAATAAATGAGGCTTCTTGTTAGGATGGAAACATTTTCAGGTAAAGGAAGGCATAAGGTAATTTGAACACGCTGATTGCATTTGTCATGCTTTAACAAATTTGTTTCTTCATATAAGATGATAAAAGCTGCCATGTTTTAAGTGCCCAGGATTAAAAGGGAAATTTTAATGTTTGATCATATTTTGTTATTTTGTAAGGACTTGATTAGTAACTTCTTTAGTAGAACACCAGATCCGAACTTGATTGATGGTGCCAAATTTGTTCAGGATATGAGACTTTACCTTTATCTGCAAACCTTTATTCTCAACAACATGTTAATGCCATTCTCTGTTCCGTGGAGGCAACACTGTTGAAGTTCAAAGTAACCATCAAAACAAGCTCACAACTGAAGCAAGGCTAAAACGTGATGGGTGCTAAGTGGCTGTATGTTTAGTGGCAGCCTTAAGCCTCAATTTTCAGCATAACACTGACTAGTGCTGATTATTATGGTAGAGCCCCTCATCAATTATCTGTATTTGATCCCATCTCAAATGGCACACTCAACAAAACAAATTAGTGCCTGGAATACATCTCTTTACTAATCTGAACTGAGATTCTGTATATATAGGCCTGGATTTTATGTCGCCTCTGCCTTCCTCTCCTGAACATGTTGGGCTTGATTTTACCAGCATGCCCACCCCAAAATCAGGGCAGGCGAGGCACGCAAAATGTATTCTCCCTTGGCCTCAGGCGTGATCTTACGAGCCTTGGGAGGACATGCTGGTAAAATTCCAGCCATTGACTGCTTTCTGAAATTATTAGGTGCCCATCAGCTTCGAGTGTCTTGCCCAGATGTCAAACTTCAGTCTCATATCCAAAATGCTGGACCAAAATCACATTTCTGCATTGCAGCTAAAGCTACCTGTGATATTCATCTCTGCAATATATATTGTATACTTTTACTAAATTGAATAATTCTGATGATCAAACTGTCATGATGGGACTGTCAAACCTCATAACCTGCCGTGATTAAAAGAAACTTTAAAACATTAATGATGACATGTTTATAACCTAAATGTCAGAGGCACTCTTCAACAGACAGTTTTGCTTTGATCCCAGTGAGAAGAAGCAAGTTTAACTTGCTTGTGTGTCTTCTTCCACATTTTTTGAACTTATTTTAATAATAATTTCTGCATCATTGCACCCCCGCACTGGTTGCTTGTCCTGGTAGATGAATTCTTATCCCTTGCTGTCCAATTGTTTTCACAGATCTGTTTTGAATTGTTTCTCTCGTGTTGAACGGGTTGTAATTTTCTTTTCAAATTAACAGATTACTTTCTTTCAAATAACCCAAACATTTTGGAATTGTGATAGACCCTTAATGTCTGAGCTGAAAAAACTTGGGCTGGAAAGAGCTGATATTCAACTTTAATGAGCATTAGACAGTTGGTGCCCATCACCAACCTGATGTCACTCCCCAACTGGTGACCAACTAGTTTTCATATGAGAAGCAAGTGGTCAGAAATGAAAAACTTCTGGCCACCCCCACATCACCAAAGGCCTACCTGTCCATTGTGGAAATAAAGAAGCTTCCTCTCCCTTCAGTTCCCTTTCTTCCTCTCCTATATTTAATATTTTTTAATTCATTCGTGGGATATGGGCATTGTTAATTGACCAACGTTTATAGCACATCCCTAATGGCCCAAGGGAAGTTGAGAGTCAACCACATTGCTGTGACTTTGGAATCAGAGGTAGGCCATTGAGAAGCCTCACAATACCAGGTTAAAGTCTAACAGGTTTATTTGGAATCATGAGCTTTCAGATCGCTGCTCCTTCATCAAGCTCCGAAAGTCTGCGATTCCAAATAAACCTGTTGGCCCTTAATCTGGTTTGTGCGACTTCTTACTGTGCCCACCCCAGTCCAACACCAGCATCTCCATCATATGTAGGTAAAAACAGCAGATTTTCTTCCCAAAAATATGTTGGTCAACCAGTTGGGTTTTTCCAACAATTAACAATGGTTTTATGGTCATCACTAGATTCTTCATTCCAGATTTTCTTTTATTGAATTCAAATTCCACCAGCTATTGTGGTGGGATTTGAACCCAGGTCTCTGGAACATTAGCTGTGTTTCTGGATCAATAGTCTAGCGATAATACCACTGGGCCATTACCTCTTGACATTGCTTTGATATTGAACAGGCAGTCATTTCCTGCTTCAAAAGGAAGAAGGAATCTGATGCAAGAGCAGCCTAAATCACTTTTGTGGAGTCCAAAGGATAACATATTTACTTTAAATATAATTCAAATAATTTAAGTCTATCCTTTGAGAGGCTCATAAGAACGTAAGAACAAGGAGCAGGAGTAGGCCATCTGGCCCCTCTAACTGGCTCTGCCATTCAATAAGGCCTTGGCTGATCTTTTCATGAACTCAGTTCCACTTACCCGCCTGTTCACCATAACACTTAATTCCTTTCAAAAATGTATCTGCCTTTGCCTTAAAAACATTCAGTGAGGTAGTCTCAACTGCTTCATTGGGCAGGAAATTCCACAGAGTCACAACCCTCATCCAAAGTAGATAGTGGCTCATCACTGATGAAACTGTTCAGGATATGCACTGTGCATGGGCCAATCTGTTCTATCCTTTAAATGATAGCTGGGGTCTTCTGTACATCATCAGATGCCAATTTGCAAAGGAAAGAACAAAGAAAATTACAGCACAGGAACAGGCCCTGCAGCCCTCCAAGCCTGCTGCCCGACTGAACTAAAACCCCCTACCCTTCCAGGGACCAAATCCCTCTATTCCTGTCCTATTCCTGTATTTGTCAAAATGCCCCTTAAAAGTCACTACCGTATCCACTTCCACTACCTCCCCCAGCAACGAGTTCCAGGCACCCACTACTCTCTGTGTAAAAAATTTGTCTGTACCTTAAAGACTTTATTACCTGTAAAGACTCATACATCTTTAAATCTTGCCCCTTGCACCTTAAACCTGTGCCCCTTAGTAATTGACTCTTCCACTCTGGGAAAAAGTTTCTGACTATCCACTCTGTCCATGCCTCTCATAATCTTCTAGACTTCTATCAGGTCACCCCTCAAACTTTGTCATTCCAGTGAGAACAAATCAAGTTCCTCCAACCTCTCCTCATAGCTAATGCCCTCCATACCAGGCACCATCCTGGTAAATCTTTTCTGTACCCTCTCCAAAGCTTCCACATTCTTCTGATAGTGTGGTGACCAGAATTGTTCCCTTTGCCTATCAATACTCTTAAGGGTTTTGCCAATTACTGCGTATTTCCTATCTATCTTAGATCTTCCAAAATGCATTACCTCACATTTGTCCGGATTAAACTCCATCTGCCATCTCTCTGCCCAAGTCTCCAAATGATCTATATCCTGCTGTATCTCTGATGGTCCACATTGCTATCTACAAATCCACCAATCTTTGTGGTGTCTGCAAAAGTACTAATCAAACCAGTTACATTTTCCTCCAAATCATTTATTTATATTACAAATAGCAAAGGTCCCAGTACCGATCCCTGAGGAACGCCACTTGTCTCAGCCCTCCATTCAGAAACACACCCTTCCACTGCTACCTTCTGTCTTCTTTGACCGAGTAAGAAGTCTCACAATACCAGGTTAAAGTCCAACAGGTTTACTTGGTAGCAAGAGCCACTAGCTTTCAGAGTACTTGCTGCTCCTTCATCAGGTGTCCTTCACTCACCTGACGAAGAAGCAGCGAGCGCTCCGAAAGCTAGTGGCTTTTGCTACCAAATAAACCTGTTGGACTTTAACTAGTGTTGCGAGACTTCTTACTGTGTTTACCCCAGTCCAAAGCTGGCATCTCCACATCATGGCTTCTTTGACCGAGCCAGTTTTGTATCTACCTTGCCAGCTTACCTATGATCCTATGCATCTTCACCTTCTGCACCAGTCTGTCATGAGAGATCTTGTCAAAAACCTTACTGAAGTCCAGGTAGACAACATTCACAGGAAGAAAACACTCTTGCCTGGTCATTGTTGAGCAGTGTTCATTCATTTGTTGTCGTAGTGTCTGCATGGTCTCCCCAATGTACTATGCCTTGGGACATCCTTTCCTGCAGCGTAAGGATGTTCCAAGGATGCTACGACATTGGATGAAAGAACACCGCTCGACAATTACCAGACAAGAGTGTTCTCTCCCTGTTGGGGAACATTTCAGCGGTCACGGGCATTCAACCTCTGATCTTCAGGTAAGCGTTCTCCAAGGTGGCCTTCATGACACACGACAACGCAGAGTCGCTGAGAGAGACTGATAGCAAAGTTCCGCACATGTGAGGATGACTTCAATCGGGATCTCGGGTTCATGTCATACTATCTGTAACCCCCATGACTTGCCTGGGATTGCAAAATCTCATTAACTGTCCCGGCTGGAGACAATACACTTCTCTTTAACCTGTTCTTAACCTTCTCTTCACTCACTTTGTCTGTACCTTAAAGACTTTATTACCTGTAAAGACTCTCATTCCAACCATTATTTTGTAAATTGAATTTGTGTCTTTATATGCCCTGTTTGTGAACAGAACTCCCACTTACCTGATGAAGGAGCAGGGCTCCGAAAGCTAGTGGTGTTTGCTACCAAATAAACCTGTTGGACTTTAACCTGGTGTTGTGAGACTTCTTACTGTGTTTACCCCAGTCCAACGCCGGCATCTCCAGATCATCACCTCCCCTGTAGCCGGTGAGGATCCAAAGATTTCTCTCAAGGCCTCAGCAATTTCCTCTCTTGCCTGTCTCAGTATTCTGGGGTATATCCCATCAGGCCTTAGGGACTTGTCTATCTTAATGTTTCTCAAGAACCCCAATACCTCTTCCTTTTTGATCTCAACATGACTCAAACTACTGACACATCCTTTCCCAGACTCATCATCCACCAAGTCCTTCTCTTTGGTGAATACTGACGCAAAGTATTCATTTAATACCTCATCCATTTCCTCTGGCTCCACACATAGATTCCTTCCCTTGTCCTTGAGTGCGCCAACCCTCTCCCTAGCTACCTTCCTGCTCTTTACATATGTATAAGAAGCCTTGGAATTTTCCTTAATCCTGCTGGCCAATGCTTTTTTGTGATGCCTTTTAGCCCTCCTCACTCCTTGCTTAGGTTTCTTTCCACTTTCCTTGTATTCCACGCTTGCTCCATGTGTTCCCAGCCTCCTAGTTTTGACAATGCTTCCTTTTTCTCTTTGACTAGGCTCACACTATCTGTCGTTATCCAAGGTTCCCAAAGCATGCCATACTTATCCTTCATCCTTACAGGAATATGCTAGTCCTGAATCCCCATCAACTTACACTTGAAAGCGTCCCACATGCCAGATGTTGATTTGCCCTCAAACATCTGCCCCCAATCTACATTCTTCAGATCCTGCCTAATATTGTTGCAATTAGCTTTGCCTCAATTTAGCACCTTAACTTGAGCATTAAACTTATCTTTATACATCAATACCTTAAAGCTTACTGAATTGTGGCCACTGTTCCTGAACTGCTCCCCTATTGAAACAACCTGGCTGGGCTCATTCCTCAATACCAGGTCCAGTATGGCCCCTTTCCTAGTTAAACTATCTACACACTGTTTCAAGAAGTCCTCCTGGAAAGGGGGACCTACCAACAGAAACTGGCAGCCACATTGGTGATTCTGGTATGGGTCCCTATAGATGTGGCAGTCTGTCCACTGTCACTGTTAATGAGCTTTTACTCCTCAGTAAATGCTAATTTTGACAAATTTAAAGCCATGCTTTTAAAGTAACTTTTATCAATTCTTGCTTTTATAAAGGAATGTTCAGCTGTATCAAGCACAGTCCTCACAACCTGACAAGCAACCTGCACACATTAGTTGAAGAAAGCAAGGAGAAATCTTCATGTTGGTACAAGGTAGAGACTCTGAGAACTATTTGGAAAGAATCTACAGATTATATTTAATCAAAGATTTGCCTGCATGTACTTGCCATCTGACACAAGCTTACTTAGAGTCAGTGAAGAGGTAATCCAGGAAGAAGCAATATTTAAAATTATTTTTATACTCTTGTTCAGAGTGGTGATTATTTTAAACTGGAGGCATGGCTAATTTTGTAGCCAGAGCTAGCAACTCCATGTCTTATTTTCAAATCTTTTCAAAATACCTTCAATTTACAGATTGCACCACCTTTCAAGATTTGCCTGCTGGATGATATCAACCTTTGAAAATGCTTCAACACTTATTAGGGTCAGCTTAAGTCCACAATGTATATTTGTATATTACATGTGTCTAGAGTCACATGTAAACCAAACCAGGTAAGGACGGCAGATTTCCTTCCCTAAAGGACGTTAGTGAACCAGATGGATTTCAAAAACACTCAACAGCAGTTTCAGGGTCACCATTACAGAGTCTAGTTTACAGTTTCAGAATTCTTTAAATTTAATTTATATTTCCTGAGTTGCCATGGTGGGATTTGAACCCATACCCCAAGAGCACTCAGCTGGATAGTTGGATTATTTGTCTAGCGATATTACCACTACATCGCCGTTTCCCACTGTTTAATAATATCATGGCTGATCTGATTGTGGTCTTAATTCCAATTTCCTTGTCACCTTCACCTTGAATGGAATAAAACTTAGCCTGAATTTCACACTTTAGCGACAGGCCTGGAAACAACCGCGATGTCCGCTACTGGCCATGACTGATACACAAACTAGGCTCAAATTTTGTCCACAGTCAGCCCAGCTGGACTTACCTTTCTTTTCAAGTGCAACAAGTATATTTCATTAGGCTCTCTTAGTTCCCCCACTCAGTCCCCATGGTAACCAAGCCACACAGACTTTCTGTTGGGAAGAAATCATAACGGGTCATGTGGGCTTGGAATATTTCAGATGGCAGGATTACCCTTCCTGCCATCTGAAGATTCAGCAAGAAACATAGTCCTGCTGCCTCTGACAGCCCATTTCACTCTTCAATGGAGCATCAATTGGCTTAGGCAGGGCTTCTGTACCGCATTCAGGAAGCGGTCCCACTTTAGAGAGCTACTGGCCAATCAAAATGGCAGGTATCTCCCTGCAGTAACAAGAGTGGACTCATGCACACAATCACACAATCCCTACAGTGCAGAAGGAAGTCATTCGGCCCATCAAGTCTGCACCAACCACAATCCCACCCAGACCCTATTTCCGTAATCCCTAATGTTTACCCTGCTAATCCCCCTGACACCAGGATTAATTTAGCATGGCCAGTCCTCACATCTTTGGACTGTGGGAGGAAACTGGAGCATCCAGGGGAAACCCACGCAGTCATGGGGAGGATGTGTAAATTCCACACAGACAGTGACGCGAGGCTGGAATTAAATCTGGGTCCCTGGCACTGTGAGGACTGAAGACGGACTTCAGGAAGTCACAAGCAGGCTTCTGATGGCGATGTCACCTTCCCATTTCTTGCCTAAAACCTAAGCCCATTCATTCTCAAATTTCCCCCATGCCAGGTAAATCCTCACGTTAACCTAGAAATTGAGGCTGGGAGGGAAATGGCTCTTAAAAAGTAAATTAAAGGCCTCAATTGGGTGGAGGGCGGATGGCCCATTAAAGGCCTTGTCCACCTTAGCAAAAATTGCTGCAAGGGTGGAAGCCCAAAAGGAATCCCATTCCTTCAATTTCATGTTTCCCCTTCCACCTAAAAACCCACCAGCAATGGAGCAGAAATTTAGGCTATGATTCTCTTCTTCCGTCCATTTCACACTGAATTAAAGAGACAGTTCAAAACATCTCCTTTATGGGGGGGAGGCTATCAAATTTTTCCTTCTTATGCATTGATTATTCAATACATTGCCTTGACCTGATCAATGTACAAATATCATTACTTGTTGAGCTTGATTCCATCATGTTTTTGGCATGATTTAAAATGTTCAAGGACTAGATTAGATATCATATCATTCATAGGAATTGGACTTCGCTGCCTGATTTCACATCAGCTGTGATACACCGATATTATAAAGATGATATTTAAAAAGAGAAGCAACAATCTCTATGCTTATATATAATCTAATATAAACAAAGCCAAAAGTAAATCAGGGTGAAAAACACTTTTACTCAGATTAAGAGGAGGTTTTCATAAAATATCTTCTTGTACATGGTTTTAAATGCAGGGCAGTGTTCATTATGCACTTATTACCATAATAAATGTGACACCATACTAACTATGGAGCTAATTTCATTGGAGTGTATAACGTTGCCTAAAACTGAAAGAAATCATGAGGGCTTTAGACAAAGTAGTTAGAGAGAAACTGTTCCTATTGGCAGAAGGTTCAAAAACCAAAACACATTGATTTAAAGCGATTGGCAAAAGATTCAATGGCAACATTTCTTTATGCAGAGAACGGTGAGGATCTGGAATGTCTTGCCTGTCAGTGCTGTGGAGCCAGACTCAATTATGGCTTTCGAAAGGAAATTTAATAATTGCTTGGGGAGAAAATGTTTTAACAGTAAGAAGTCACACAACACCAGGTTAAAGTCCAACAGGCTTATTTGGTAGCAAATAAGCGAGTAGCGTTTGCTACCAAATAAACCTGTTGGACTTTAACCTGGTGTGTGAGACTTCTTACTGTGTTTACCCAGTCCAAAGCTGGCATCTCCACATTGAGAAAATGTTTGCCATGAGGAAAAGGTGAGGGTGTAGGACTATCTAAGTTACTCCTGCAGAGAGCAACCACATATACAATGGCCTGAATAGCCTCCTTCTATAATGGAGCTTGTCTAAGGGGGAATTCTATGGCCTCCTGCAGCATGTTTCTCGTGGACGGAGGTGGCATACTGTTCACTGGCGGCAGCATCTTCTGATTCTGCCACCATCCCATTGGATGAACCACACGCTGTTGGGAAATCCACAGTAGGTGTGCGCCATTGGCAGAACCAGAAGATCCCGCAGGTGTGAACAGCAAAAAATTCCAACCTTAAGACTTTATCTCAGCTATTTATATTGCATGACAAGAAATGAGAAAAGGGAACCAAAACATTCTCTAAAAGAAAGAGGATGGAAATTCGAGGAGTCGTGCCAATGTACCTGTGGCAAACTGTGGAAAGGCCCATCCATAGCAGAATAAACATAGTAAGAAGTCTCACAACACCAGGTTAAAGTCCAACAGGATTATTTGGAAGCAAATGCCACTAGCTTTCGGGGCACTGCTCCTTCGTCAGGTGAGTGGGAGTTCTGATCACAAACAGGGCATATAAAGGCACAAACTCAATTTACAGAATAATGATTGAAATGTGAGTCTTTACAGCTAATCAAGCCTTAAAGGTACAGACAAAGTAAGTGTAGAGAGCATTAAGCACAGGTTAAAGAGATGTGTATTATCTCCAAACAGGACAGTTAGTGAGATTTTGCAAGTCCAGGTCAGTCATGGATGACATGAACCCAAGATCCCAGTTGAGGCAGTCCTCATGTGTATGGAACTTGGCTATTAGTCTTTGCTCAGCAACTCTGCACTGTTGTGTGTCGTGAAGGCTGCCTTGGAGAACGTTTACCCGAAGATCAGAGGCCGAATGCCCGTGACCGCTGACATGTTCCCCAACAGGAAGAGTGATTGTCGAGCGGTGTTAATTCATCTGTTATCATAGCGTCTGCATGGTCTCCCCAATGTACCATGCCTCAGGACATCCTTTCCTGCAGCGTATCAGGTAGACAATGTTGGCCGAGTTGTAAGGATATGTACTGTGTACCTGGTGGATGGTGTTCTCATGTCAGATGATGGCACCCGTGTCGATGATCTGGCATGTCTTGCAGAGGTTGCTGTGGCAGGGCTGTGTGGTGTTGTGGTTACTGCTCTTTGGAAGCCTGGGTAGTTTGCTGTGGACAATGGTCTCTTTGAGGTTGTGCAGTTGTTTGAAGGCAAGAAGTGGGGGTATGGTGTTGGCATTGGCGAGATGTTCGTCTTCATCAATGACGTGATGAAGGCTCCGGAGAAGTTGTCATAGCTTCTCCGCTCCAGGGAAGTACTGGACGATGAAGGGTAGTCTGGAAACCGTGACCCGTGTTTGTCTCCTGAGGATGTTTGTGCGGTTTTTCACTGTGGCACATCGGAACTGTCGATCGATGAGTTGAGCACCATATCCTGTTCTTCTGAGACCATCTTTCAGCGTCTGGAGGTGTCTGTTGTGATCCTCCTCATCTGAGCAAATCCTGTGTATCCAGAGGGCTTGTCCATAAAGGATGGCTTCTTTAATGTGTTTAGGGTGGAAGCTGGAGAAATGGAGCATTGTGAGGTTATCTGTGGGTTTGTGGTACAGTGAGGTACCGCAAGCCCATGCATAATGAACCGGAACAGCCAACAGAGAGATCTGCAGTGCAGCACCCGAAGAGGAAAGAGTCCAGTTGGACTCCTCCAGAAGGTCGCTGTCCTCAACTTGACATGTAGTGACCAAGCCATCAGGAGATACGTCAACACCAAATTCATCAGCCACACTCACAAGACAGCCCCGAACATCACTCAAGCACAACGCAATGCCATCAAGACCGACCACAACATTGTCATCAAACCAGCAGACAAAGGAGGGGCCATTGTCATACTGAACAGAATGGATTACTGCAAAGAAGTATACCGACAACTAAACAATGAGGAACACTACAGACCCCGCAGATCCTACCAAAGAACTTACTCATCAACTCAACACTGTGATCAAGATCTTTGATCCGGACCTTCAGCGCACCCTCTGTGTTCTCATCCCATGTACTCTCTGCATTGGAGATCTCTACTGCCTCCCAAAAATACACAAGGCAAACACACCCGGCTGTCCTATCGTATTGGGTAAAGAGACCCTGTGCAAGAATCTCTCGGCTACGTTGAGGGCATCCTGAAACCCTCAGCTTTTGTCATGACACTACGGACTTCCTATAGAAACTCACCACACATGGAGCAGTTGAACCAGGAGCACTCCTTGTCACAATGGATGTCTCGGCACTCTACACCAGCATCCCCCATTACAATGGCATTGCTGCAACTGTCTCAGTACTCAACGCTGACAACTGCCAGTCTCCAGATACAATTCTACAGCTCATCCACTTCATCCTGGACCACAATGTCTTCACCTTCAACAACCAGACACACGGAACAGCCATGGGGACAAAATTCGCACCTCAATATGCCAACATCTTCATGCACGGGTTCAAACAAGACTTCTTCACTGCACAGGACCTTCAACCGATGCTATATGCTAGATACATCGATGACATTTTCTTCCTTTGGGCTCATGGTGAACAATCACTGAAAAACTATATGATGATATCAACGAGTTCCATCCCACCATCAGACTCACCATGGACTAATCTCCAGAATCAGTTGCATTCTTGGACACACGCATCTCCATTAAGGATGGTCACCTCAGCACCTCACTGTACCGCAGGCCCACAGATAACCTCATGATGCTCCACTTCTCCAGCTTCCACCCTAAACACATTAAAGAAGTCACCCCCTACGGACAAGCCCTCTGTACAAACAGGATCTGCTCAGATGACACCTCCAGACGCTGAAAGATGCCCTCATAAGAACGGGATATAGCGCTCGACTCATTGACTGATAGTTCCGACGCGCCACAGCGAGAAACCGCACAGACCTGCTCAGAAGACAAACACGGGACACGGTGGACAGAGTACCCTTCTTCGTCCAGTACTTCCCCAGAGCAGAGAGTCTACGACATCTCCTCCAGAGCCTTCAACATGTCATTGATGAAGACGAACATCTCGCCAAGGCCATCCCCACACCCCCACTTCTTGCCTTCAAACAACTGCACAACCTCAAACAGATCATTGTCTGTAGCAAACTACTTAGCCTTCAGGAGAACAGTGACCGCGACACCACACAACCCTGCCACAGCAACCTCTGCAAGATGTGCCGGATCGTTGACACGGATGCCATCATCTCACTTGAGAACACCATCCACCAGGTACATGGTACATACTCTTGCAACTCAGCCAACATTGTCTACCTGATACGCTGCAGGAAAGGATGTCCCGAGGCATGGTACACTGGGGAGACCACGCAGACACTACGACAACGGATGAATGAACACCACTCGACTATCACCGGGCAAGACTATTCTGTTCCTGTTGGGGAACATTTCAGCAGTCATGGGCATTTGGCCTCTGATTTTCTGGTAAGCGTTCTCCAAGGTGGCCTTCATGACACACGACAACGCAACGTCGCTGAGCAGAAACTGATAGCCAAGTTCACATACATAAGGACGGCCTGAACCAGGATCTTGAGTTCATATCACACTATCTGTAACCCCCATGACTGACCTGGACTTGCAAAATCTCACTAACTATCCTGTCTGGAGACAATACATATCTCTTTAGCTTGTGCTCAATGCTTTCTCCACTTACATTGTCTGTACCTTTAAGACTTGATTAGCTGTAAAGACTCGCATTTCAATCATTTTTCTGTAAATTGAGTTTGTGTCTTAATGTGCTCTGTTTGTGAAAAGATCTCCCACTCACATGACAAAGGAGCAGCAAGCACTCCAAATGCTAGTGGCGTTTGCTACTAAATTAAACTAATGGACTTTAACCTGGTGTTGCAAGACTTCTTACTGTGTTTACCCCAGTCTAACGCTGGCATCTCCACATCATAGCAGAGTAAGTAGACAAAGTCTCAAACTAAAGGCTGGGGTTCATTTTACTAGTTAAGGTAAGTGGTACACACTTGTAAAAGCACATCAGTGACACAGTTCTGTTTAGCTGTAGAAAGTGGCTGACCTGAATCCCAGAGGCCCTTTACAAACTAGAAAACTAATTTTTTTTCATTCCTAAGAAAGACATAAAAGGATTAAATGAAGGAATTCTTCGTTTTGGAACTGATTGCAAAATGTCAATTTGGGGGCTTTGCAAGGGCTTCGACAAAAGATTTAATTGTCAGCTTGAAGGTTTTCCAGGGTGTGTTGAATAGAATTTCAATGATAATCTGGAAAGTCCCCAGAAAGCCTTTCCGATATTGCAGAGTTGGCAGCATATTCATTGTTTTTGCCTCAAGTGGAATTTACAAACTTTTAATTGACTTGAATTCTGGTTTGCCCCAAATTCTGGCCTTTCCAGCAAGCAATGGGCAAAGTTTTACAGTCACGTCATGGCTGGGGCAGGACCTGAAAATGGGGAGAGCTGTTCAAAAGCCTGTTCACTTCAGAGGCACCGGAAAATCCCACCACCGAGACAGGCTTTTAGAATTCCACCCATTGTTACTGATGGTTCTCCTCTGGTATTGCTCATGGGAGTAAGGGTTTTCTGAATGTATTATGATTTGCAAGAATTGAATGTCAAATTCCACTTAGGTTCTTACCAATAACTGTAGAATGAAATTCTGTATCTCTGTCTGTTTTCTCATGAAAAGCATGAATAACCATAATTATTAGATATTCCTTTACTGTGTATTCAGTTTTTGCCTCTTAAGTTATCAAAACCCCTTTATACATACAATGCATAGGATAGTATGCAAAATGTATCCAAGTTGGACTTGGATGCTTAGCAACTTTAGGGAGGGGAGTCACGGGAGCTGTTTATAACTTGACTCAGCTGTGCAATCAGGCTCAAACAAAAACAGAAAATGCTGGAAAATCGCAGCAGGTCTGTCAGCACCTGTGGAGAGAGAGTAGAGGCAATATTTCGAGTCTGAATGGCTCTTCGTCAGAGCGGACAATCAGGCTGATGATTAAAATGGTGGTGCAGTAGTTAGTGCTGTGTTCACACCTCCTGATTCCACTGAGCAACTGAAGAGCCTGCCTGATTCCCCTTTCAATATGCAAGGTGGATCCGATAATGTACATGTTATGAATTATGAAAGGGAACTTGAACTGTCTCCAATCCTGAAACACTGCACAAGATACAACAATTTGGAAGCTAATAAAAACAAATGCTGGAAATGCTTTCTCCATCGGGAAAAAGATACAAATGCCTGAGAACACGTACCAACTGACTCGAGAACAATTTCTTCCCTGCTGCCATCAGACTTTTGAATGGACCTACCTCTCATTAAGTTGATCTTTCTCCTCACTGTATCTATGATTGTAACCCTACATTCAGCACTCTCTTGTTTCCTTCTCTATGAATGGTATGCTTTGTCTGTATAGCGCGCGAGAAACAATATTTTCACTGTATGCGAATAGATGCATCAATATTAAATCAAATCAAATCAATCAGCCAGCAAATCTGGTCAAAATTGATAAAGGTAAAAGGCAGGTTAACGCTTCAGGTGTCAGAATAATTTGATTAAGGATCTTAACTAGCTTTGCAATTTATTGATGTTAACTGGCCTTTCTGTTTATATTTCCAATACTGTCTCAGATAAGCACAATGACTATAGACACTGAGCAAGCACGACCTGTATGAGTTTTCATTAAAAGTAGACTTCAGTAAAGATGTGTGCGCAAACACTGATCCTGGACTGGTCTGAAAGCTTCACTCAGAAGGTGACCTCAACCACTTACAAAGTGAGGAATGAAAACAAGAGAAAGAATTCAAACAGCAGAAAAATATGAACAAAAGTAGGACAGCAGAGTAAAGATGAAGATATAACATAGAGTGGCAAGAGAGTGTTTGCAGACTTCATTTGGGTAAAAGATACCACACAATTCATCTTTTGCCATTCCATTTATACTTCCTTATGAGCTTTGTACATTCTTTCCCATAGCCCCTAATGCTGAGCCTTCCTTTTATTAGGCACTGTAGAGGATAGTACAATCAGGAACTATCTATCTTTAAAATGTGCTCCACTTATAGCAGATTTTTAGCAGCATTATGATTCCTTGGGATCACAAAGACAGGTGTGAACACAGACTCTGGCACAGGCGCAAGCACTGGCATTGCCACAAGCACAGGCACGCTCCTACTTTAAACTAGTGAACATTCAAATTCAACCACCTGCTGTGTGAAAATGTGAATGCATATACCATTACATGGTTTAAGTTTAAAATGTATTTATTAGTCACAAATAGGTTTACATTAACACTGCAATTAAGTTACTGTGAAAATCTCCGAGTCGCCACACTCCAGCACCTGTTTGGGTACACTGAGGGAGAACTTAGCATGGCCAATGCACTAGCCAGCAAATCTTTCAGACTGTGGAAGGAAACTGGAGCACCCGGAGAAAACCCATGCAGATACGAGAGAACATGCAGACTGCACACTGACAGTGACCCAAGCCGGGAATTGAACCCAGGTCCCTCATGCTGTGAGACAGCAGTGCCAGCTACTGTGCCACCGTGCAATCCTATTTATTAGTGTCACAAGTAGGCTTACAGTGACACTGCAATGAAGTTACTGTGAAATCCCCGAGTCATCACATTCCGGCACCTGTTAGGGTACACGGAAGGAGAATTTAGCATGGAATTTAGCATGCACTTAACCAGCATGTCTTTCAAACTGTGGGAGGAAACTGGAGCACCCGGAGAAACCCATGTAGACACAGGGAGAACATTCAGATTCCGCACAGTGACCCAATCTGGGAACTGAATCCGGGTCTCTGGCGCTGTGAGACAGCAGCACTAACCATTGTACCAATGGTGGTGATAATCAAATACAGTGAACAAATATGAAATTAGTCTGGGCCCAGCGGGTCCCACTTCCTCTCTGCATCTCCTTGAATTTACAGAGCTCTAACTTCGGACCAGAAAGTCAGGGTGGGATCAGTATCAAACAAAAACAGAAACTCAGCAGTCCTGACAGTATCTTTGGAGAGAGAATAGAGCCAATGTTTCAAGTGCTGTCAGACTTGCCGAGATTTTCCGGCATTTTCTGCTTTTGATGCAGATTTCAGCATTCGCAGTATGTTGCTTTTATCTCAGTATTGAACATTTCCATTTCATGCCAAATGTTAGAGAATTACAAAAAAGATGGATCAAATGATTTTACCTGGCTGGTGATAATGATCACACAGAATGGAACAACTGTACAAGCTAAAAACTCCCTAAATTTGCTAGTCCAAACCCTAAACTCTTCCCCCTGCCTCAAAAAAAAGCATCAATCAGATTTAGTTTTATAACTTGTATTACACAAATTCTGGCACTTATCTGATCACTAAGTCAGCTGAACATATACAGTCCCTGGTGTCCAGTTTGAAGGACACGCTAGTTAGGTGCATTGGCCATGCTAAATTCTCCTTCAGTGTACCCAAATAGGTGCCGGAGTGTGGCGACTAGGGGATTTTCACAGTAACTTCATTGCAGTGTTAATGTAAGCATACTTACGGCAATAATTAATAAATTTTAAACTCATGAACTGTTAGTGGCCCAAGTGTGATCAGAACAAGAGAATTTGCTTCACTGGAAGCTATCCAACTAAAATATTTAACTATCACAGTGAAAACAGCAGGGAAAGTTAGAAAAGGGTTCAATCCCTGACAAAAAGCATTTCTATCTGGTAAACAGAAAGGTTCAATTATCAGATAAAGTCAAGTGGCAAAGTACTTTTAACTAATCATTAACGTTCTACATTTTCCTTGACCCTCCTTCAGGAACCATTATTCTTCCTTTCTTCACAGCCTTCTTTCCTCAATCATTTATCTGTTTGTGAACTGTCTATACGTGACCATAAGAAATGGAGTTTGTTCGATTGTTTGTTCATTTTTTTCCCCAAGCGGTTTCAAAGTAAAGGGTAAACACTGTTATCTTGGCCATTGGGGTTTACCCCTGCTGTAAAAAGGGCAGATTTTTCGTCTTCTGTTTACAGGGCCTTTCAATCATAGATAAACTCAGTAAGCTCTATTTGATTTGGGTTGTGAAAAAGAAATCACTGATTGCTTTTTACTTGAACCATACCATGATGACATGGTGCAATTTTTTATGTTATATTGTCGTGAAAACTTGAAGCTGGGGACATTGGCAGCAAAACCAGGATCTCACCGTAGGATGACTATTGAATTTATTTTGGATTTCCATATTTGGATTTTGTTTTTGTCAGAAGACCATCAGACTTGGACTTTCCACGCCTTGGTGATGGGGCTGTGGCGATGAAAGGTTGCAATGAGTAGGCCTGCGGAGAGGTTTCTTCTCCATCCCAAAGTCTCAACCCATGCTGGAACATTAAGTGCAGCCTCCCGTGTCGGGCAGCAGGGATATCCTCATATTGTGGTCCACTCAGCAATACCCACTTCTCCCACTGGGGCTTTCAAGGCTCTAGAGTTCCCTCTGATTGGACCTCCAGCCTCAGAAGCCTACTCATCATCCATAATATGAAGGAAAACAAAGAGCTGATCAAACTAGAAAGAGTGCAGAAAAGATTTACCAGGATGCCACTGGGACTTGATGGTTTGAGTGATAAAGGAGATGCTGGATAGACAGGGACTTTCTTCCCTGGAGCGTAGAAAGTTAAAAGGTAATTTTATAGAGGTCTATAAAGTAATGAGGGTCATAGATCTGCTAGATAGTCAATATCTTTTCTCAAAGATAGAGGAAGCTAAAACTAGATGGCATAGGTTTAAAGTGAGAAAGGAGAGATACAAAAGAATCCAAAGGGGCAATTTTTTCACTCAGAGGATGGTGAGTATCTGGAACAAGCTGCCAGAGGCAGTAGTAGAAGCAGGTACAATTTTCTGTCTTTTAAAAAGCATTTAGACAGTTACATGGGTAAGATGGGTATAGAGGGATATGGGCCAAATGTCACTAATTGGGACTAGCTTTGTGGTGAAAAACTGGGCAGTGTGGACAATTTGGGCTGAAGGGCTTGTTTCCATGCTGTAAACCTCTATGACTCTACAAATGAAGGTAACTGCCCGCAAGATAGCTCCCAGTCATGCTGGCAGAAAATGTGGGTTTGAGGTCCTGACATCGGGATCCCAAAGCTTTCAGAAAAATAATCCTCCATGTCTTTTCTCTCCCTCCTTATTGGGGAAGAAAGCACAGAACAGCAGACAGAGGTAGAGAACTGGAGAGAGCCCTCCTGCCATTTCCATAATGACAGTGGCAGCAAAAGAGGTAAAAACATAGAAACTAGGAGGAGAACTAGGCCACTCAGTCCTTTGAGCTTGCTCTGCCATTCATTTTGATCAGACTGATCATCAAATTCAATACCCTGGTCCTGTCTTTTCCTATCTGCCTTGATCCCTTTAACCCCAAGAGCTAGATACAAATCCTTCTTGAGGTGGTTGGGGAAGTCAAGTGTCTGCATGCCATTGAAGATGAAGAAATGGAGAGACGGGGATCTCTCAGCTAACTGATGACAATGGAATTAATATCACATAGTCGTATGGCATAATACACTCTGATCTTGTGTACAATGATGATTTAACATCTTATCTTGACAGTTGCTTGCTGGGCACATGGAAGATGAAAGACATGGGGTGGAATCTTTCAGTCCTGCCAAAGATAATTCCCCGCAGCTGGCTCCCTGGTGGCAGGATAGATTCAATGTCCTTCCCTAAGGTGAGTTTGTAAGTGGCAGGAGGCATTTAATTTGGCAGTTGGATGCCAAGTTGCCTTCCAGACTCTGTCCAGGTTAGGTGGAAGGCTCATGGAAGGCCTTCTTGATCAGCTAGTAACTGAAGCTCTTAAGTGGGCAATTAATACCCACTTAAGATCTTCATCCAGCTACTGCTAATAGGGGTGGAGCAGTTTCCCACAGAAAGCATGAAAAACAAACCCTGTTGTAATTACACTGGGCTGGGGTGAGGGCTTGTTCATAGACACTGATAGAAGAACTTATCTATTGTATATTTCATCTCGGAGATATGCAGAGGTGACATCCAACAGGTTTTATGTGTGAACAGAATTTCATTACCAATGTTTTTCATATTGTAGTAAATAGAACATTGAAATGTGTATTTTGTTAATTTAAGGCTACCATACACAGCTACCTATGGAAAGAGTATGGAAAGAGAAAGAAATCTATGTTTTCATAGTATGTACTGTTCTGATTCTGGATTGTCCTTACTGTTTCCAACAATTTCATAAATTTCTGCAACCACAAACTTCCTTTCACTTTCTCATTGGTGACCTGTGTGATGCATTTGTAGGCAGCAGATTATGAGGTCCTGCAATATCTCCAGACAACATTTGGAAAAAGTCAGAGGCGAAGACATTAAGGGTGTTGGTGATGTTGATCGCCTGTGGTAATGCCTGCCCACCTAGTTAACTTGGCAGCAGATCTCACTCCAGGAGGCCGTAAATTTAGTAATCAGCTGACATGATTCCCTGAGCCTCCTGCTGCTCAGGCACATCCAGAAAGCTGGTCCTCTACCTGCAAACCCTGTGGTGGTGGTATTGACTGCCATATGCTGCACACTGGTGCTCCTGGAGAGTGGCTAGAGGCTGAGGAGAAGGCCGCTACTCCTCTTGCTGCTAATCTTGGTCTTCACCTGGGGCTCAAGATAAACCTGCACACTGAACTGATATTTGACAGATGAAACAATGGAACTATATCCACTAATCAAGTGGAGATGAAAAACTCAAACATCCATAATGTGAATAAGTACTTCCAAAATAGTGACAGTCACCTTGAAAGCAGTGAAAACATGCTCTCAGAACAAGTCCTGTAAGAAAGAGCCTTTCTCTTCAGCAAGGACGCAGGTGTGAGGTCTCCGCTCATGAATGATTTTGTTGTATGTTATTTGTTTAGCCCCTCAAATTCAGTTCTCCCTGCACCCTTATTTGACTAACAAACTCCACAAAGTTAGGGACATGTAATAATTGGCAACCGACTCCCACCAGGGTTTCCCACAGGCAGCAAAAGCTGCTGCCAACTTCCTGAAGGACTTATAACTCCTGCTCCCCAAATCATTCTCTTTGTTAGGCTAAACTCAGCCACTTAATCTAATGTCATCTTGAGTTGGAAGGTATGGCTTAGAAATTCAACAGTGCCACATCCAATTAGGATGATCTCACTGGCTCATCATGCTGGCTGATTGGTGTGGCAAGACAGTAAGATCGTGAGAAAGGCAATAAACCAAGTTCGCAACTGATTTCTTGCCTCTCGTGATGTGACCCACCTCGCGCCTATCTTAATTTAAATATTAGTGATTCCAGGAGGGAGGGGAAATTGCAGGGGAGGCGGGGGAGAAGGGGGTGGCATGATTAGTGGGAGCTGCGATCAGGAGGATGAGGGAGCTGTAATGGTGGGGGGTGGAGTGATGGGAGAGGTAATGTTGAAGGGAGAGGGGGAGTGACAATCTCTCAAATTACTGTGCAGTATTGGGAGATTGAGTGCGTGAGCAATAGCGAGCTCCAGCAGTCCGGAGCTGGCTTCCTGGCATGAGTAGATTCTGTCCACGTAGACTTTACCTGGCATAAGAAAGTGTCTGAGACCTCACTCAAAAAATGGGTGTAATTCTGTCCCTATTTCACGCTCATTTGGCACTTAGAAATTTGATAAGATCGCTGCGCTGTCTAACACTTAATATGGCAAGTGGATGTATTCCTTGCAAACCCACCATATTGGTGAAGGTAGAAAAAGAGGTAAAAGAAAAATATTGCAGATGCTGGAATCTGTACTAGAAACAGAAAATGCTGGAAAAAGAGATAACCAGGATCCATGGAAACCTCAAAATTATTCAAAATTAGGCTTCCTTTTGGCATGAGATTTAGTCCTTGATGTACATTGAAGGAAAAATTCTAGTGCATCAGCCAAACAATTTTTAAAAACACCATTAAACAATTAGTTTTCATTACAGTTTAATTAATTCTGGCTGGTTGTAGTAAGGATAAAAGCAAATTACTGCAGATGCTGGAATCTGAAACCAACAGAGAAAACGTTGGAGAATGTCAGCAGGTCTGGCAGCGTCTGTAAGACCCTTTGACAAAGGGACATCTGGACTCAAAATGTCAGCTCTTTCCTCTTCTTACTGATGCTGCTAGACCTGCTGAGATTTTCCAGCATTTTCTCTTTTGGTTGTAGAATGGGTTGTACAGACATTCCAACTTATTCTTGTTTCAAGTTCAGCAAATGAGAAAGTGAAAGTGGTGGGGGTGGGTGGCCGGGCGGTGGTGGGGGTGGGGGGAGGAATCAAAGGGCAAGTGGGATCGGGCTAGAGACCAAATGAGAAAATAGTGTGTAGTAATGGATAGAATAAAGAAACAAAAGATGTGTCCAGATGGGATGCAAATGGCAGAATAGAAGTCACCTGAATGCAAAGTGAGTCATATCATAGAATCCCTATAGTGCAGAAGAAGCCATTCGGCCCATCGAGTCTGCAATGGCTCTCTGACAGAGTATCTTACCCAGGCCCTCTCTCCCACCCTATCCTTGTAACTCCATACATTTATCATGGCTCATCCATCTAACCTTCTTGGGACACGAGGGGACAATTTAGTGTAGCCAATCCACCTAAACCGCCCATCTTTGGACTGTGGGAGGAATCCAGAGACCTAGAGAAAACCCACGCAGAATAAGTGAAGAAAGAAGAAGGCAGAGGTTGTGATCTTGTATTACTGTGCTCAACGTTGAGTCCAGGAGGCTGTGGAGTGTCGTTGAAAGATGTGGTGCTGTTTGTGTTGTGCTCCATTGAAACACTGTAGCAGGCCAAGGTCAGAAAGGTCAGAATGGAAGCAAGTCTCCAGCCATCGGAGCGTTGGATGCACATCGGCCCAATAGGAAGAGAAAACTGGTAGGACCAGTATTTTTATTTCCCAGTTTTAAACTGGTGTTCTAATTTAAGGTATACAAGACCAGTTCAGACAAGTATTCTTAATTCCCTGTTCTTAACTGGTGTTCCACTTTAAGGTACACAAGACCAGTTCGGACAAGTATTCTTAATGCTCTGTTTTTAACTGGCGTTCCACTTTAAGGTATACAAGACTAGTTTGGACCAGTATTCTTAATTTCCTGATTTTATTGTTTTGTCGTTTCTACACCTGGGTCTTAAGGTTGGAAGGTGACTCATCCAACTGCCTTCACAATATTATCCCTCAGACCAGTGCAGAGAGCCAGCAACCCAATGCAGTTTTTGTGAATTATAATACCTTGTATTAATGAAGTGTAAATACAAGCCTGGAGTGATGCCAGAGCCTACCAATGTTGAATAGCACTATAGGAACTACAGCAATGTGAGCATGAATGGCAATATCACAATGTTACATTATCACTCACCTATTCATCATTTCTGCCTGTTTAACCTAATGTTAACCGCTAAGATCCTGTAAACACTGCAATCTTTGGAAACCTCTTCTATGCTGAACCCAGGATACTGAAACCATTCCAGGTAACTCCCCCCAAACAATCTCGCCCTTGACCTTTTTAATTTGATAATTCCAAAACCAAGCCAGGGGCTTCACCCTAGCCAAGGGTTGCCAGAGATAATTGTCCAGCTTTAAAGTAAATCTCCAGCCTTTAATTACAAGCAGTAAACTTTTAAAATTCAGACAAATAATGGATTCTTCACTGCAATTGGAATGTTAAATGTTTAAATGGACATGATCGTGGTCTTGGGGCCATTGCAAGCAGACTGGATTGCTGAAACAGTTTGGTCCAAAGACATGGTGCAAGAAGTTATGTGAATGCCTTACGCATTGTCTTTCTGTTCAGAAAACCTGACAAGGTCACTTCCAAGTCACTTAGCTGGGTAGCAAAACCTGGTGTTGTCAGACTTCTTACAGCAAAACAATGACAGTGCTTGCTTTCAATATTATAAAATTTCTGTGACTCGTCTGATTTCTGAACAATAGCTCCGCTCATTATAACCTGCGAATCTCATGCCTGACTCCAGCTGTGGCGCTTGAAACAGTCGTAACTGTAGCATTATATTTGAAAATGATAGGAAAATAAAATTAATATTAAAGGTAGTCAAAATCTCAATGTTTCAGCATTGGCCTTTAACCAGACAGTGGAAAATATATAAAGGAAAATTAGAAATAGTGGAAATTTGAAATAAAATTCGGAAATGCTGCTTATTAACGAGCATGTGTAAAGACAGCAAAATCAGCCATGACATTTAAGGCATCTACCCTTAGTGGCAATCATCCTGTGACATGGTACGAACACATAAAAATGTTAACAGAGTAGAATATAACGGAGTAATCAGGAAAAGGAAGGTTGCGAAATATTGTTTTGTCTCAGAATTACAAAGAATGCTTATGAATTGGGCTATAATTTTAATTACTTTTGGATCTCCTGTAACTTAGTCCAAGGTTACGGTTTGTCACTCACGTTGATCTCCAGTTGAAGGTGCTCAAAACTCGTCTATCAGCATGTAAATAGAAAGAGATGGCATCAATCCTATTCAAGAGTGATATATGCTTAGCCAGGGAAATTAAGGCTAGAATACTTGATACTTTTTTCTGTGTTGGTGTTTATGAAGAAGGAGGAATCTGACAAAATATCAGTAGAAGCGACAATAGCGGAGGCAAGGGCAGTGTGGATCATGACAAAAATAAGGGCTAGGTTTCATGGGCCTCAAGGGAGCTTGCTAGGACATATAAAATCAGGTGGGATGCTGGGAGGTGCCATACCCAGTACCTTCCTTCCCTTGCTGATGGGTAGGGAATTTGTCACATGGAGAGACCACCAAGAAAATCCTGATGGCCACTTTGTGGGCTTGAGGGGGAGGGTGCCGCGCTCTTAGGTTTCACCTTATGGCCCACAAAAGACTCTCCCAGGCAACAAAGACTAACTCTGCTGAAAAATCGTCTCCTCATGATCAAACAACTCCTTCACCGGGGCCTGCATGACTGACAAGCCTTTGGCCTCTCTCAGAGACTGCACTCTGGGCCTCCTCCATAATGGTTGATGAGAGGTTAGTTGCAGTTCCAGCAGTGGCTGCCATTCCTGCTGGTATAGCTGGGACGGAAGAACTGCCAAACTTCTGCTTGATCGGCAGTTCTTCATGGACGGTAAGACAATCTACTTTTGAGGGTCAGAACCTCAGTCAATTAACCATCTGCTCAACTGGGACTTCCATGACTGACAAAGGTAGGTTTGATCCAATTTTCCGGTCACCCCATAAAATTCCAGCTAAGTTGTCTGGATGATGAGCCTGATAAACATAGCAAATTTAACATATTATAAATAGGCACAAAAGAAACCTATTTTAGCGCAGTATTATTCAAGTAATCTGGGAAAAAAGGAAGGGTGGGTTATTTGGCCAAAATTAATGCTTATTTCAAAAGTACAAATAAGATCAGGAATAGGGCAATCAAGAAATAGTCAAATTGAACATACATCCATTAACCCAGGTAAATATAAGAGTTTAGAAAAACACATAAGTGGGGAGGCAGTGGAAAGATTCAACTGAAGGATAATGTCTATGAGAGCAACAACAAATTATTGTATTTACAGAGCCCGTTCGTTAAAGAAAAATATTCCAAGGAACTTTGCAGAAGGATAATATCACTAATCAACATCAGCTCAAGGAAACGTTGTTGTGTTGGTCAAAAAA
Organism: Carcharhinus amblyrhynchos; assembly: GCF_965287045.1. Taxonomy (NCBI): domain Eukaryota; kingdom Metazoa; phylum Chordata; class Chondrichthyes; order Carcharhiniformes; family Carcharhinidae; genus Carcharhinus; species Carcharhinus amblyrhynchos. Next base: position 30,776,064 of record NC_137332.1, on the reverse strand, counting down.
CTGGGTTTTAAGGAGTGACTGAGAGGAGGAGAGAGAAACAAAACATTTGAAAGAGAGAGAATTGCAGAACATGTAGCTTAAATGGAGGTAGAAGTAGACAAAAATTGATGTCAGAAACTCATCTCAGCATAGGATAAAATGCTAAGCTTTTGAGCAGTCTGACTCGACGTGAGATAGTTGACAGAGAGGGAAATTATATCAATGGCATAGGTGCAGACTTTCTGGCAGGGGACAAAATTGAGGGACTTGGTCTCCCAATGTTTAATTGAATGTGATTGCAGCTCATCTAAGACATGATGCCAAAGAAGCAATCTTACAGCACAGAGGCAGGAGATAATTTAAGAGATGAAGAGGTCGTATATAATGGCTGAGCAAAAATTTCCTCCTATTAAACATTGAGAAGGTTGTAGTTCTTGTCTTTGATTCTGCTCCAAACTCCATTCCATAGCCGCTGAGTCCATCCCTCTCTGTGGCAACAGTCTAAGCTTAAGTCAGCCTGCCTGCAACTCTGAAGTCACATATGACCCATTGATATGAGCTTCCAGCTTCATATTCATACCATCAATAAGCCTTCCTAATGTTGCCTGACTTTGCCCCTATCTCAGCTGCATGTTGAAACGTTCATTGTTACGTCTGGACATGAACTTTCTAATACACTGCTGGCTGCTCTCCTCGATTTTACCCTCCGTAAACTTGAGGTCATCCAAAACTCTACTTAACTCGCAATTCATGTTCACCTCTTTCCCTATGCTCCTGGACCTACAAATGGCTCCTGGTCTTGATTTTAAAATTCTCATCATTTTTTCAAATCATGTTGTCCCATTCAATCTCTGTAATCTCTTCTAGTCCCACATCTCTCCAAGTTATCTGCACCCATCTCATTCTAGCATCTGAAGCATCCCCGACTTTAATTGCTCCACTTTGGCAGTTGAGCCAATAGTTGTCTAGTTCCTAAGCTTTGGAATTTCCTCCCTACACCTCTCTGTATCGCTACTGGAATTTCCTTTTTTTACACACTCCTTAAAACCTATCTCTTTTACCAAGCTTTTTTGGTCATTTGATGCCAGTATTCTCTGATGTGGCTTAGTGTCATATTTTGCTGCTTTGAAAGCACCTTGAGATGTTTTATTATATTAAAAGTGCAATATAAATTGTCGCTGAGTGTCATCGACGTACATGTCGGCAGTAATTCCATATTTTCAGATGATGTTGTCAAGGGGCAACAGTGGATATGGCAGAAGAGGAAACCAAGGATAATGTTCTTTGGGGACTCCAGAGGTAACAGTGCGGTTGAGAAGAGAAGCAATGGTGGAGATGTTCTCAGTGTGCTCAGGCAGGCAAGGGTGAAACCAAGTGAGGGCCATTTCACTGAACTGGACAATGGAGAAGAGGCATTGTAGGAGGATGGTGTGGCCAATCAATGTCAAAGGTTGCAGAGAGGTTGAGGAGGATAAGAAAGGATAATGAACCATGGTGACAGTCACATAAGATATCATCTGTAACTTTGATTTGTGCTTTTCCAGTGTCGTACAACATTGTAGATTGAAAAGATTCACAGATGGAGATGTGGAAAAATGAGGTAAAGTTTATTAGTCACAAGTAGGCTTACATTAACACTGCAAAGAAGTTACTGCGAAAATTCCCTACTGCCTGTTTGAGTACACTGAGGGAGAATTTAGCATGGCCAATGCACCCAACCAGGATTGTGGGAGGAAACCGGGGCACGCAGAGGAAACCCACGCAGACATGGGGAGAATGTACAAACTCCACACAGAAGCCAACAAGCCAGGTATCGAACCCAGGTCCCTGGCCCCAAGTTTTGGAGAAGCAAGGGAGATTGGATGTGAGGCATTCAAGGCAGAAAGGAATCAAGGGTTGAAAGTGCAGGAAGGCAATACCTGAGGAAAGGAACCATTTATGATGCCAGCACGCATGTAGATCAGGAAAATATACATGGAAGTAGTTACAAAGCAATAACCTGGTCAAGAATTGAGATAGTTTCCTATTAAAATTCCATATTTCTGCATTAATACTTACATGTTTAGAAGATTTATGTATAGAATAACGATAAATATCAGTAAACTACAGATTGACATTGAAACAAGAAGTTAGTTCGACACAAAGATCAGGAGGATTAGAATTGAACTGTTGAAATTGCAGATATGTGCTTCTACGGAAAATCCTGAGCCAATATCCCGCAAGAAAAGATGGTTGGGACCCAAGAATGAGTCTGAAATGAATCTCCGTGAGTACATAAAAAAGGTAGCTTGGTCACTAGGGGAAGGAGTGACTATCTTTGTTCAGAAAGGAAAGACATTTATGCAGGGATTCTGCGAGGGAAGGATATAGCACAGAAACACTATTCAATTTAGCAGAAGTAACAGAATACTAATAGATCTGTGATGCAAACTGAGGAAAGATCAATTAAGAAGGTGTTGAAGCAAGATTTAAATTATTCACTAATAAGACATATTTATTGATCAATTAATGATTGTGTCTTAACTTATCAGGACTAAAGCAAACTCAGTAATCTAATCTCTACAGTCAGGAATGTTTGGTCATTTCTCACTTTCAGAACTTTCTGGATTACAAAATTATGTTAGAATGCCTAAACAAAGGTTTGTGAGCAGGTAAACACAGCAGAGATAAATATTAACTTTAAACTCAAAACAGTTGTAAAACCCAATAAAGCAGCGAGAGCACAGGAACAAGAGTAGGCCATTCAGCCCCTCAAGCCTACTTTGCCATTCAATAAGATCATGGCTGATCTGTGGTCTAACTCCATGTAACTGCCCTAGGTCCATATCCTTTGTTATCCCTGCTCAATAAAAAAATGCCTATCACAGACTTAAACTAACATTTGAACCAGCAATCATTGCAATTTGAGGAAGAGAGTTTTACTGATCCAAATAACTTCCATGATTGCCCGTGTCTTCTCAGTTGCAGTGCCCGGATAGTCAAATGGCCGCTCCGTGAGTTGCTTTGAGTATGATAAAAAAAACTTCCGGACAACTGGTTTTCAAAATGGAGCGGTTACAGTATTCTGGATTGAATGTTTCATTATGAGTCACAGCCTAATAGCTGATCTCAAATAAGCGATCATCTACAGATTTGGATTGTTCCATTCTATGAGTTAAAATCCAGGGGTGCAGCAAATCTAAAGGTAACAATTCAGAAAATGTGTGTCCAAATCCCACCATGGCAATTGGAGAATTTGAATTCAGGAATGTAGAAATCTAGAAATAAAAACAATGAAGTTATCTAATTTAGAAAAAATCGATTTGTCCATACGGGCCAATAGTCAACTCTTAACTGTCTTCAGGTTGCCCACCAAATGATTCAAATCTCTCAACCATATGGACTGCAGTGGCTCAAGAAAGGTCCACCATCACCTTCTCAGGACAACAAGGAATGAGCAATAATAACAACACAAACAGACTGAGTAGCAGTTAGCTAGAAGAGCCAGCTGAGTCCAGAAAATGAAATACACAATAAGAATGATCATCCTTAGATTTGTATCTGTGCAAAAAGGAGAAATGCACAATGAGGGACACTTTTAATGACTGCATAGGGTGTTAATTCACCCACTGATACTTAAGAAGAGACATTTTAGAATTGGTATGTGGTGCAATGGGGGTAATGCTAACTCTACAAAAACTGTAAATGGGTGACAGTGAATCAGTAACCAGCTGTATATTTCTAAATGGAAACGTAAATTACAATCATAGACATTTAGAAATTGGCATTCAACCAAAAAGATAGTTGAAAACCTAATCATACAAAAGGCATTTGAAAAGTAACATTGAAAAGGCTAAAATGAATTTAGATAGAGCATCTGTTCAAAGTCAACTAGAGAGAAAATAAGTTTATTGTAGAGTTGAACACTTGGACAGGTAGTTTATACCTGTGTTATAACTGTAAGAGTGGACCTGCCCCTCGCCTAGAAGCTAGGATTAAAATCCAGAGAGATTGCTTGTAGATCAAAAGGAGAAAGGTGCTGATTAAATCAACAGAGCTCAAGGTAGAAAAATGGCAGAGCCAGGCAATTATTTAATGGGTGCTGAAGAAAAGGGAAGAGCTCTGTGTGCTTTCCTAGACATATTTTAATCACTTACTGAGGATGCGATTGTGCCACAAATTGCAGAAAACAGGTTCTCCTTTCATTTCAAAAAAGGGGTTAAAGTCAAATCTGGAGAATCTATAGACAATTGAGTGCAATCTGTGAGAGAGAAAATATTATAAAGGATGCTGTGAATGATCTTTAGAACATAAAGGGGTTTCAGGGGATGCCCAGTATGTTCAGAAAACAGAATTATATTTGACAGACCTGATTCACTGTGGGTCTAGGGTAGCATTGTCCAATACGTTGGTTACTAGCCTCCAGCAATTTGTGGTTAACTGCAAATCCAACTATGGCTAATTACATGTTTTCATTAATAAATAAAATACAAGTAATCATCTAGATTTTCCATTTGACAGGTGCTTTCAATACCCATTCTCACAGAGCCACAACAGATCAGCCATGATCTTATTGAATGGCGGGGCAGGCTCGAGGGGCTAGATGGCCTACTCCTGCTCCTATTTCTTACGTTCTTATGTGCATTTTAGCCTTTCCATGCATTGGTAACATGGCAAGACAAAATGCAGTGTAGGTAGTTTTTGAATATTGTCTGTACTTAAATTGTTACTGTTTATTGGTCATCATCCCAAATGGTGTGTAATGTAGCTGAAAACAAGGGCGATCAAAACACCAATAACATTATGTGCTGTGGGATTTTATGGCCTCGCTCGCTCCAAAACTATAAATTCCTGCCCGAGATCATCAGACCTTCCCACTGTCTGCCTCTCGCCTGCTCCAATTCCTGTGGTGGGTTGCCTGGTAAAATTCCAGCCATGAACAGGGAAGTCGTCATTGTTCTTAGTTTAATGACAATAATCTCTCCTGGCTAGCACAAGAAAGCAAGGTTGCTCAATAAATGACCATCTCCAAAAAGGAAAGCAAAGGACAAGTAGCATCCAGCCACATTCTGGTTGGAAGGCAGAGAGAGACATGAAGTTGAGCCTGTCTGCTCCCTGAGAAGAAGACAAATGATCCCATTGTCCGATGTAAAGAAGAACAGGAAGGTTCTCCTAGTGTTCTTTTTTATTCTTTCATGGGTTATGGGCTTTGCTGGCTAGGCCAGCATTTAATGCCCATCCCTAATTGTCCTTAAGAATCTAGTGATGAGCTGCCTGCTTGAACCATTACATTTCTGGAAATTAATGATCCCAAATGGCGGAGGTGATAGTGGATGCCTTGGTGGTTATTTTCCAGACGTCGCTGGATTCCGGGGAAGTGCCGGAAGATTGGAAAACGGCTAATGTTACGCCGTTGTTTAAGAAGGGTGCCAGGCAAAAGGCGGGGAATTATAGGCCGGTTAGTTTAACGTCTGTGGTAGGTAAAATGTTAGAATCCGTCATTAAGGAGGAAATTGCGAGGCATCTTGAAGGGAATTGCTTGATAGGGCGGACGCAACACGGTTTCATTAAAGGGAAGTCGTGTCTGACAAATTTACTGGAGTTCTATGAGGATGTGTCTAGGGCAGTGGATAGAGGAGAGCCGGTGGATGTGGTCTTTCTGGATTTTCAGAAGGCGTTTGACAAGGTACCTCACAAGAGGTTATTGCAGAAGGTCAGGGGACATGGAGTTGGGGGTAGGGTGTTAGCGTGGATAGAGGATTGGTTGTCAAATAGGAGGCAGAGAGTGGGGGTCAATGGGTGCTATTCGGATTGGCGGTTGGTGACTAGTGGGGTGCCCCAGGGGTCGGTGCTGGGGCCTCAGCTATTTACCATTTATATAGATGATCTGGAGGAGGGAACCGAGTGCAGGGTGTCGAAATTTGCTGATGACACCAAGATTGGGGGAAAGGCAAATTGTGCGGAGGGTGTGGAGAGTCTGCAGAAGGATCTAGATAGGCTGGGCGAATGGGCCAGGAAATGGCAAATGGAATTTAATGTTGGCAAGTGTGAGGTGGTCCACTTTGGTAGGAAGAATGGTAGGAAGGACTATTACTTACGTGGCGAAAAACTGCAGCAGGCGACGGTGCAGAGGGACCTCGGGGTCCTTGTGCATGAGTCGCAAAAACCCAGCTTGCAGGTGCAGCAGGTGGTCAGGAAGGCAAATGGGATGCTGGCCTTCATAGCGAGGGGGATTGAATATAAAAGTAGGGAGGTCTTGCTGCAGCTGTATAGGGCATTGGTGAGGCCGCAGCTGGAGTACTGTGTGCAGTTTTGGGCGCCGCACCTGCGCAAGGATATTTTGGCCCTGGAGGGAGTGCAGAGGAGGTTTACTAGGCTGATACCGGAGTTGAGGGGATTGAGCTATGAGGAGAGGCTGAATAAACTAGGCTTGTACTCGTTAGAGTTTAGAAGAATGAGGGGAGATCTCATTGAGACGTATAAGATGATGAATGGGATGGATAGGATAGAGGTGGAGAGACTCTTCCCGCTCAAAAAAGACAGTAGGACTAGGGGGCACAGCCTCAAGATAAAGGGGAGGCGGTTTAGAACGGAGTTGAGGATGAACTTCTTCACTCAAAGGGTGGTGAATCTCTGGAATTCTCTGCCCGTTGAAGTGGTGGAGGCTGCCTCGCTAAATATTTTTAAGAAGCGGGTTGATGGGTTCTTGATAAGAGAGGGGATTAAGGGTTATGGGGAGAGGGCGGGAAAGTGGAACTGAGCCACAACAGATCAGCCATGATCTTATTGAATGGCGGGGCAGGCTCGAAGGGCTAGATGGCCTACTCCTGCTCCTATTTCTTATGTTCTTATGTTCTTATGTTCTCAACTAATATTACCAAAAGAAACAGAAGATTTGTTGTTTTAAAGTTTCTTTATGAGTGTCACAAATTGACTTATATTAACACTGCAATGAAGTTGCTGTGAAAATTCCCTAGTCGCCACATTCCAGTGTCTGTTCAGGTACATTGCGGGAGAATTTAGCATGGTCAACATACCTAACCAGCATGTCTTTCAGACTGTGAGAGGAAACTGGAGCACTAGGAGGAAGCCCGTGCAGACAACGTGTAGTCACACACAGTGACTCAAGCCAGGAATCAAACCCAGTTTCCTGGCACTCTGAGGCAGCAGTGTTAACCACTAGCCATCATGCTGCCCCTAATCCTGTTATCTCACTGAAACTATTTTGTGTACAAATTGACACCACAGCCGTGATTCTCCCAAAAGCGCTGAATTGGCGGGAAAACTGTACTAGACCTTCACCACTCTACTCAAATCTCCCCCACTCTGTGCACTGCAGAGGGCCTAAACATGAATCTCATTAAGAACCCAGGGGTATGGGACCTATTCTTACCAGAGTTTGACAATTCTGGAACTCTGCATGTGTGCAGTGACCCTGATCTGTCGGATTCCCCGTTTGCCAGCCAGCCCAATTGCTGGCCAGCCCAGGGCTCCTGCAGTACTGCCCCTCCAGCATCCACCAACCCCCCACCACACCCCCCCCCCCACCCAATCACTGCAACCACAATTCCTGGGCCAGCCCTACTGCCCTTCCCATCTCGGAGCATCACGATGTCTAGCACACCTTCCAGCTGTGGCGATGCCCCCTAGCACCTCACCTTGGCAGAGTCATGTCCCCCCCCACCCCGATCCCCCCCTGGGAGGCCTGGCCTCCCCGGCAGACCAACCTACCCCAGCTCACGCCAATCCCTCCCCTCCCTCCATTCCAGTCTCATGGCCACGCAAAGTGGCAGTGAGACCCCCCCCATCCCCACTGATTACCCCTAGGGCTCACCCACAGCAGCCCCCCTCCCCCTTGGCACTGCCCGATGCCTGGTGGGTAGTGCCAAGGTGCTCCCTGGGCATAGGCACTTTGCCCCTTGGGCAGTGCACAGGCTGGCACTGCTGGGGACACCACCTGCGCACCGCCCAACCCCCTGGGGGACCCTGATTGCCCCCCTTCATTCTGGCAAGTTGTCCCGCTAATTCCCTGAACATGGGGAGCTACTCTAAACCTCACCGAAATGAAGTACTTCTGACGGAGTGGGAGATTCAATCAGGACCGATAAGTTCCCAATAATTACATTCAAACTACATTTAAAACATATTAAAAAAAGATTCAAATTACTTATCTGCTTTCCTTCTGGTTTCCAGCACGGTCTGGCCTGCAACTGTTCACTGGCTCTGGGAGGTGCATTCCCAGCGCATGCGCAAATTTCGGAACAAGGCCAGTGACACGCATCTCCCTCTGTAACCTGCCAGGAAAGGTGCGGGTTGCAATGGGAGAATCGTGGCCCACATTTCCTATATTACAACAGTGACTGCACTCCAGAGGTATTTCATTGGCTATGAAATTCTTTGAGATGCTCTGGAATCATGAAATGTGTCATATAAAAATGTCCTTTCTTTAATATGGCATAGGATAGCACAGTAACAGAGGTTCAAACTCCAACATCATGAAGTACTTATTGCAGGTTTGACCTGGTGATAGACCTCACTGGAGGAGAAACACAGGCACACACATTTAGGGATGCCTCACCCACACAGTTAAAGTTTATTTATTACTCACAAGTAAAGCTTACATTAACACTGCAATGAAGTTATTGTGAAATTCCTCTTTAATAGCCAGCATTCAAATGATAAAATCTGAGGAGTGCCAGATTTTGGACTTTCGATTATAATGTTGGTAGCACTGTGGTAGGAGCACTTGTTGGACCAGCTCCCTGGGAACTGAACAGATCACGGGGTCTGGAGGAATGGGTGGTCCTCAGAATCTGTCATTGAGGTTTGATTGAGAAGTGGGTAGGGAGATCCTAGGCCTTAGTAGCACCATTGGCAGATCACTAAAGATCCTTAGACATCACCTTCCAAACCCATGAGCACTTCTGTCTAGCAGGACATGGGCAGCAGATAAATGGGAACACCACTACTTGCAAGTTCTTCTCCAAGCCACTCACCATCCTGACTTGCAAATATATCAGCGCTCCTTTGCAGTCGCTGAGTCAAAATCCTGGAATTCCCTCCCTCACGGCATTGTGGGTCAACCCACAGAACATGAACTGCAGCGATTCAAGAAGGCAGTTCACCATCACCTTCTCAAGGGCAACTAAGGATGGGCAATAAATGCTGGCTAGCCAGCGATGCCCATGTCCCACGAATGAAGAAAAAAAGATTGAAAGATCACACATTTTGGGAGACTTGTTGGGGACTCATGCAGGAAGATCACAAACTTCCTGAGTTCTCTTCTAGAACTGGTTGTGCTATTGGAATGGACTAGGTGAATGGATCTGGGGCCGAGTGCCAAAAGGTCTGAAAGTGACAGTTCAGAGTGAGATTGGAGAAGTTGTGATTATGGTAAACATTTACCTCTTTTTAGTTAAAGATGGTGACTCCTACTAGCACTGACACTGGCTGCCTCAAGACCAAACCAAAGTTACATCAGAGATGCTTATCTGCAAATGCAAATGGTCTAATGCCTTCATGAAATGTGAACAAAGAACAGCTCTTGTTTATCTGTTACCATGATACTATCTGATGCACCTGCCTTAAGAAATATGCACACTTATTTTTGACCCCATTACAAGAATCAGGAGGTTGTGTAGCTCCTAACAAATGGTAGGATCAAAGACCGATTTCTCCTCACTTGCCTCTAATTCAACAAGCTCAAGTTCAAAGCTCACTGAAGACTTGGGCACATAATCTCTCAGTTGACATTTTAGTGCAATATTGCAGGGATACTGCAATGGCATAATTGCGATCTTTCAGATGAGATGTTTAACTGAAACACTGCTTCCTATCTGGATGGATGTAAAAGATCTCATTGCAGTTTTTTGAAAAGCAGAGAGTTGTCTCAGAGTCCTCAGATTATTCCTCTACAAACAACAAACAAACTGTTTAACTGATTATTCATCATATTGCAGTTTGTGGGACTTTGGAGTGTGAAAATTGGCTGCTGCACTTGCCCACAACACAGCAGTGAGTATCCTTACAAAAAGTTAATTCACTCACTGTGGAGCACTTTGTGTGTAGTGCGGATGTGAAGACACTTTATGAGTTCAATCATTTTCTTCTCTCTTGGTTTTGTACCTTTTGGTACTTTATCCCAATCAAAATCCAATTCAAAACAGATCCATACTGACAGGATGATGCATTACATCCCCTCCCAGGCTTGATCTGAGCTTCATCTTAGCCAAAAAGCCCAGGTGGCTTTAAAAAATTGCTTCAGGTGAAGTGTAACTTCATTGGCCAAGACCAGGATCAAAAACTACACGTGACCTTAGCCAAAAGTCCAAACCCTATAGAGCAAGGGTATCAAACAAGCAGCGTTCAGCCAATTTGCAGCCCATAGAACACTTCCATCTGATCCATAATCTGGTCAGCCTAGTTCACTGGTAACATTTTAGCTTGGCCAGGAAGCACCAATCCTGTGCACTTCCTACTCCGTGTTGAAAGCCTGTTTTTTTTTAAATCGGGTCAGTCCTTTGAAATTGGACAGGAATTGTCAATCACTTGCTTCAAGAATTTGGGCAGGAAATGCTGATTGGCTAAAGCCCAGTCCACTAAATTGGACACACAAACTCTCCATTTCCCTTTCACCTGTAGTCTATGGTCAGTGTCCCCGCACCACTCCTTCTGGCAGCCATCATAGTCCTGGCCTTGGCCTCTTCCTCTTCTCCAGAGCTGCCCATTGCTGATGTCAGCCACAGATGTAGTGTCAGCTCCTAAGCAGACACTGATGATATTCTACTTCTCTCAATCCCTCCACAGCCTCTGTGATGTCAATCCATTTAGCCAATATTCAATCATGGAAGGGTCCAGTTTTTTCCAGTTGAACAGTGAGAAATCAAACATGACAGAACCTTGCCACTGCTTCAATCCCTCTCCCAAGCCACTGTCTCAGGTGGAATCAGACTGTTTATGAGTTTGACTTTATATCTGACCTCAAGTCAAGCTTTGGGCCCCATTCATTTTCCAACAAAGAAGACTTCCTTCCACATCTGCAATCTACTTCAGCCCACCTGCTAACAAAATGCTCATCAATACCATTATCACTTAGCCACATTTTCAACTATTCCAGTGTTCTCCAATCTGAGCTCCACTGTATTTTGTCCACTCACTTCATCCAAAATGTTGCTGCCCATGTCCTAAGTCTTGCTCATCCCTAAACTCTCTGCTTGTTGACCAAATTGACACCTGGTTCTCCAGTGCCTTCATTTTAAAATTCTCAACAAGGCAGATAAATATTCGATTGCCTTATTCCTGCCTCTTTCTTAAGCATGACTCAATCCCACAATAATCCCCACTCCAAAGATTTTGGGTGGGATTTTCCAACCTTGCTGCAAATGGGATCGTCCAGTCCCGCTGAAAGTCAATGGAATTTTGGCTAGGCTCTCGAATCACCGACGATGGGTCCCACCATGATATGGCAGGAAAATCCCAGCCTTTGTTCCTCTGATTATGCCCTCATGTGTCACCCCTTTCACTTTGTCCTAGGTACATTGGTTCCTTAACTATATCAGCCCCATACTCTGAAACTTTCTCCTTAAACATTTCTGTGTCTCAACTTCCCTCTCTTTCTTCAACGTCGTCATCCTATCTCCCTATCTTTAGATCAACATCCAATTTTTTTGTCTCATTTCAGCCCCAAGAAACATTTTGAGACATTTCCCCCTAAATGAAAAATATATAAATGCAAGTTGTTATGTGTAAATTGTATATCCTCTTGTTAAACATAAAAATAGAAATAGTCTTATAGGAGAGGAGGTAATGACCTATGACCAGAAAGCTGCAGCTAGAATTGTTAAAGCAAATGATTTGTTTCTGTTGAATATCTTTTATTGTGTGAACAAGCCCTGGCCATTATGTGTTGTCAGTAAGGACAGCCCCTACACAAATAGCAAGTCTCTAATGGCTGTACAAAAAACAGATCATTATTCGGAACCTCCTTGGAAAAGTAATTATACGCCACTTAACTGGTTTGCATCAGTAAACTGTGGAGGTTAATATGTACACTGTTAAGTAAAAGATAAACTAAAAATAAAACACTACAGACGCTCAAAGTTCAGTTCCAAAGAAGAGTCATATTGAACTGAAAACGTTAACTGTTTCTCACTCCACAGTTGCTGCCAGACCTGCTGAGTATTTCCATAACTTTCTGTCTTCATTGCACACTTTAAGTAGCTTTCATTGTTTTATTAAAAGTTTAATGTTTATTTACTCATGTCACAAGTAGGCTTACATTAACACTGTAATGAAGTTATTGTGAAAACCCCCTAGTCATGACACTCTGGCGGCTGTTCAGGTACACTGAAGGAGAGTTTAGCATTGCCAATGCACCCAACCAGCACATTTTTCGGACTGTGGGAGGAAACCGGAGCACCCAGAGAAAACCCATGTCAACATGGGGAGAACATGCAGATTCTGCACAGACAGTGACCCAAGCTGGGAATTGAACCTGGGTCCCTGGCATTGTGAGGCAGCAGCGCTGATCACTGTGCCATCGTGCCATTCACTTCCCACCACCACTGCCAGAGAGAGTGGAGAATTTGGCGCTCAACCAAATCTCCATTCATTGCAGGGGGACAGAGAATCCCACTGTGTGAATGGCTGGAGAATTCCATCTGATATGAACGCATTTAGAATTTTAAAGTCATTAATAATCTCTTAGTTAAATGAGAAGCAGCAAAGATGGTGGTGGTTTAAGTGAGCCAGATTCCACAGTGGGCAAATTGTCAATTCATCTGGCAGAAAATAATTTTGCCAGATGGAAGTATTAATATTTTGACGGGGCAAATGTTTGCCAGAATCACGATTGCAGACATTGAGATAAAAACAGATATTCAAATACTGAAGTGACACCTGGAATATTATACTTACCTAGTTTCTGAATCAAAAGCTTGGAAATTGGAGGGAAGGTCATTAGCTTATCAGACCTGCTCTTCTCCAGCCTCTTCAAACTACCTTATCATGGATTCTGTCTATTTAGTTTCTTCAGGGAATTACTGCATAATTGTTCCTTGGCTCCTGCAAGCAATCAAACACAACTTTCCAGAATATCCATCCATCGCACATCTCCAGTACTGAATGCTAGTCTGTTTCTGTCCACAGACATGCCCCATAGCTGCCAGGCCCAGAGGCAGTGGATCAGTGATTGATTATTCAAACCCAGGCTGAACTCAGGAGTACTCCTGCGTACAAAACATAAAAACATAAGAATAAGGAGCAGAAGTAGGCCATTTGGCTGCTCAAACCTGCTCCGCCATTCAATAAGATCATGGCTGATCTGATTGCAACCTTAAGTCCACTTTCTTTCCTGCCTGCCACCCGATAACATATAACATTGTCAATCAATATTCTGTGGGACTCAGTCTTGAATATATTCAATGCCCCTGCTCATTGGGTTGGAGAATTCCAAAGACTAAGGGCACTCTCAGACAAGAAATTCTGCTTCATTTCTGTCTTAACTGGGAGACAGCTTATTTTTAAACTGTGTTCTCTAGTTCTAGATTCCCCCATGAGAGGAAACATCCTCTCAATACTGTCAAGACCCCTTAGAATCTTATATTTCAATAAGATCACCACCAATAAGTATAGGCCCAGCCTTCTCGACCTTTCATCATAAGACAAACCCCTCATTTCGGGAAAGAGCACAGTGAACCTTCCCTGAACTGTTTCCAATATGTCCTCCTTTAGTAAGATGGTCTCATGCGGAGCACTCTAGGTGTGGTCTCACTAAAACCCTCCATAGTTAAAGCACTTATTCCCTACTTACTCTTCATTCCCCTTGCAAGGGCTAGATGGCTTACTCCTGCTCCTATTTCTTATGTTCTTATGTTCTTAATAAGCGCTAATATTATATTTGCCTTGCTGCACCCACTTGCTGACCTTTTGTGTTTCATATACAAGGGCACCCAGATCCCATTGTGCTACAGCATTATCTAGTCACCCTGTCTCTTTAAATCAAATCCTGCTTTTCTATTCTTCCTGCTAAAGTGGATAATCTCACATTTTCCCATTTTGTAGTCTCACCAATTTTTTGCCCATGCACTAAATTCACTAATTCCTTTGCAGAGAGCAGAATTTTCCCATCCCACCCTCCAGGGGAATCACCGCAGGAGGGACACAGACCATGTGAAGGTCCGTTGACTTGGGGCAGGATTTTCCAGCTTTGGGGCAAGCATGGCTAGAAAAGCCCATTCTTTGTATCCTCCTCACAACTTGCTTCTCACCCCCGGCCATTATCTTTCTTAGGCTCATCAGTTTGGACTTGGCATATTAAATAATTATTCAAATTATCTTCCACCAGAGAATTAAATGCAATCTGTATTTTGGGCTTAGCACCAGTTTTAAACCATTTAGAACTAATTGAAACCTAAAGATGAAAATTGATGCCACCATGTCCAGTGCCAGGGGACGGTGAGAGGGGCCTATCCTGGCATGATCCTCTCTCCTTGGGTGGCTATCGTCTGTTGTAGGTAAAATGTTAGAATCCGTCATCAAGGCGGAAATAGCGAGGCATTTTGAGAGGAATTGCTTGATAGAGCAGACGCAGCACGGTTTCGTTAAGGGGAAGTCGTGTCTGACAAATTTACTGGAGTTCTATGAGGATGTGTCTAGGGTGGTGGATAGAGGAGAGCCGGTAGATGTGGTCTTTCTAGATTTTCAGAAGGCGTTTGACAAGGTACCTCACAAGAGGTTATTGCAGAAGGTCAGGGGACATGGAGTTGGGGGTAGGGTGTTAGCGTGGATAGAGGATTGGTTGTCAAATAGGAGGCAGAGAGTGGGGGTCAATGGGTGCTATTCGGGTTGGCGGATGGTGACTAGTGGAGTGCCCCAGGGGTCGGTGCTGGGGCCTCAGCTATTTACCATTTATATAGATGATCTGGAGGAGGGAACCGAGCGTAGGGTGTCGAAATTTGCTGATGACACCAAGATTGGTGGAACGGCAAATTGTGCGGAGGGTGTGGAGAGTCTACAGAAGGATCTAGATAGGCTGGGAGAATGGGCCAGGAAATGGCAAATGGAATTTAATGTTGGCAAGTGTGAGGTGGTCCACTTTGGTAGGAATAATGGTAGGAAGGATTATTACTTACGTGGAGAAAAACTGCAGCAGGCGACGGTGCAGAGGGACCTCGGGGTCCTTGTGCATGAGTCGCAAAAACCCAGCTTGCAGGTGCAGCAGGTGGTCAGGAAGGCAAATGGGATGCTGGCCTTCATTGCGAGGGGGATTGAATATAAAAGTAGGAAGGTACTGCTGCGGCTGTATAGGGCATTGGTGAGGCCGCAGCTGGAGTACTGTGTGCAGTTTTGGGCACCGTACTTACGCAAGGATATTTTGGCCTTGGAGGGAGTGCAGAGGAGGTTTACTAGGCTGATGCCGGAGTTGAGGGGGTTGAGCTATGAGGAGAGGCTGAATAAATTAGGCTTGTACTCGTTAGAGTTTAGAAGAATGAGGGGAGATCTCATTGAGACGTATAAGATGATGAATGGGATGGATAGGATAGAGGTGGAGAGACTCTTCCCGCTCAAAAAAGACAGTAGGACTAGGGGGCACAGCCTCAAGATAAAGGGGAGGCGGTTTAGAATGGAGTTGAGGAGGAACTTCTTCACTCAAAGGGTGGTGAATCTCTGGAATTCTCTGCCCGTTGAAGTGGTGGAGGCTGCCTCACTAAATATTTTTAAGAAGCGGGTTGATGGGTTTTTGATAAGAGAGGGATTAAGGGTTATGGGGAGAGGGCGGGAATGTGGAACTGAGCCACGACAGATCAGCCATGATCTTATTGAATGGCGGGGCAGGCTCGAAGGGCTGGATGGCCTACTCCTGCTCCTATTTCTTATGTTCTTATGTTCTTATGTTCTATACTCACCTGTGCCCCTCCAGTGCGTTCTGCTTGCCAGATGCACGTCATGGAGGACTTGTCATAATTCACATTACCATGTGCTGATGCCAACATGAATGGACCATTTACTGTGGTGGGGTGGGGGGGTGGTCTATCAGCCATGAAGACTTGATAATAATTACATAAATGAATGCAAATGGAGATCTTGTTATGCCATTGGCAGAGTGGGGAGGGGAAGCACCTTTGATTGAGGAAATCTTGCCAATGCGAAAACCATTTTGGGATTCCCAGGGGATTGTCCACCACCCCAACCCCCCTCACCTTCTTGCCTTTCAAAAACAGGAGCAGAAAATCCAAGCCCCCCCCGCTAGAAAATTAAATCTATTAGGGCGTGGCAAGATCAAACAATACTTCAGCCATTTTATTGATGTTGTCACTGTTGCTGCTCCAACAATGGTATTGTTAATCTTATCAGACACTATAAAGGTACTTTTTCTCCACAGTGTTACTGTAATTACAGTGTAACAGCACAAAATCTGGCAGAAAGCTAGGACCATTTTAACCAATGCAAAATGTCCCTCCATCTTTCTGAACTGATGTGGAGATGATGGCATTGGACTGGGGTGGGCACAGTAAGAAGTCTCACAAGACTAGATTAAAGAAATAACAGGATTATTGGGTAGCATGAGCTTTCGGGGTGCTGCTCCTTCATCACGTGAGTGAAGTGTTGGGTTCACAAACAGTGCATATATAGACAAAACTCAATTGCAAGACAATGGTTGGAATGCAAATCTTAACAGGTAATCAAGTCTGTGCAGGTACAGACAATGTGAGTGGAGAGAGGTACAGGTGTGCAGGTACAGACAATGTGAGTGGAGAGAGGGTTAAGCACAGGTTAAAGAGGTGTGAATTGTCCCTAGCCAGGACAGTTTGTAAGCCCAGGCAAGTTGTGGGGGTTACAGATAGTGTGACATGAACCCAAGATCCCAGTTGAGGCCAATGGCATAGCTGGAGAGGGAGCAGGGGGAGCGACTGCTCGCCCTGAGCACGTTCTTCAAAAGTGGGGCCTATTCAACGTTTGCAGCACTGCCACTGCTGGGAGTGACATTTTTACGCAGGAAGCTGCCATTGCAAACAATGAGCTGTGGATTGACAAGTGGGCAAGACGGGATTCCCGCTGCCAAAACCTTTCCTCCGCCGCTGCCTCAGGACCCGGATGCAGGGACCGAAGCCACTGGCCGGACATTTGCTGCCGCTCCGCCCGGTGTCTGATGGACCCATGGGAATCCCTGCCCTCTTTACCAGCCTATAGTCCAATCAGAGCCATCGTCCTGTGACCGACAGTTCATTAAACTAATCAGCAATTGAGACACCTGTTATCCAATTGCGGCTCTGCATTGACTGAGTGACAGCTGCTTTATCCAATCCACAAGCTCCATCCATTCGAAGCTGAAATAAGCAATGATAATGACAGCGCCAATTCAGACCAATCGTAGAGCGATGTGCTCAGCGCAACACCCACCCACAATGTGATTGACATCTACTGCAGCCATTTGCCGTGTACTGCTGTAACACAGTCACCAATCACAATGAATTTAAAATTACATGGTATGCGTCGTTGTCTGTGGCATCTTTTTTATGTGCTCACTCTCCATAACTTTAGAACCTGGCTACGCCCCTGGTTGAGGCCATCCTCATGTGTGCGGAACTTGGCTATTAGTTTCTGCTCGGTGACTCTGCTTTATCATGTGTCTTGAAGGCTGCCTTTGAGAACGCTTCTCAAAAGATCGGAGGCTGAATGCCCTCGACTGCTGAAGTTCTCCCTGACAAGGAAGGGACACTCCTGCCTGGTGATTGTTGAGCACTGTCCTTTCATCTGCTGGCATTGCATCTGCATGGTCTCGCCAATGTGCCATGCCGCAGGACATTCTTTCCTGCAACGTATCAGGTAGACAACATTGGCCGAGTCGCAAGAGTATGTACCGTGAATCTGGTGGCTGATGGCATCCATATCGATGATCCGGCATGTCTTGCAGAGGTTGCTGTGACAGGGTTGTGTGGTGTTGTGGCCGCTGTTCTCCTGAAGGCTGGATAGTTTGCTGTGAACAATGGTCTGCTTGAGGTTGTGTGGTTGTTTGAAGGCAAGGGGTGGCCTTGGCGAGATATCCATCTTCATTGACGAAAGTTTCAAAGAAGATGTCATAGTTTCTCTGCTCCAGGGAAGTACTGGGCAACGAAGGGTTGGCTGTATCCCGTATTTGTCTTCTGAGGAGATCGAGGCAGTTTTTTGCTGTGGTGCATCGGAACTGTTGATCGATGAGTCGAATGCCATATCCTGTTTTTACAAAGGCGTCTTTCAGGGTTTGTAGGTGTCTGTTGCATTCCTCCTCATCTGAGCAGATCCTGTGTATATGGAAGGCTTGTCCATAGGCAATGGTTTCTTTAACATGTTTAGGGTGTAAGCTGGAGAAGTGGACGATCGCGAGATGCCAGCAGGCATCACGAGGCTTGCGGTACAGTGAAGTGCTGAGGTGACCGTTCTTGATGGAGATGCATTTGTCCTGGAATGCAACTGATTCTGGAGAGTAGTCCATGGTGGGATGGAACTTACTGATGTCATCATGCAATTGTTTCAGTGATTCTGCGCCGTGAGTCCAAAGGAAGAAAATGTCATCGATGTATCTAGCTCGAGCTACCAAATAAACCTGTTGGAATTTAACCTGATGTTGTGAGACTTCTTACTGTTCCTGAACTAGCATGGGCATCAACACGACCTCTGCAGAATAAAGCCAAAACGCTGTCTGATTTCAAGAAGGATAAGAAATTAGAGATAGTTCTTGGGGCTAAAGGGACATGGGGGGGAGGGGGATCAGGATATTGAATTTGATGATCAGTCATGATGGAAATGAATGACAAAGCGGGCGCGTAGGGCCAAATGGCCTACTTTCGCTTCTAGTTTCTATGTTTCTAAGTAGGATGTTCACGTTTCTTGGTGCTCTCTGGCATTGCCACTACCAGTGCAAGTTTGATACCCCACTTCGGTTAAGCATCCCCTTACAACTCACTGTGCCATTACATGCCCACAGGAATCACATATCATCAAACCAGTACATCATTGTGAGTTCATTTCCTAAACCTTTACCCTTCCATTCAATGCAAGCTGTACACATATCAGTCCTGTTCCAATATATTGTTCTGTCTCGGAAAAGCAGCCAGCATAATTAAGGTCCCCATGCACCCCGGATATTCTCTCTTCCACCTTCTTCCAACGGGAAAAAGATAAAAAAGTCTGAGGTCACATAACAACCGACTCAAGAACAGTTTCTTCCCTGCTGCTGTCAGACTTTAGAATAGACTTACCTTGCATTAAGTTGATCTTTCTCTACACCCTAGCTATGACTATAACACTACATTCTGCACTCGCCCACTTCCTTCTCTGTGAATGGTATATTTTGTCTGTGTAGCACGCAAGAAACAATACTTTTCACTGTATGTTAATACATGCGACAATAATAAATCAAATCAAATCAATGTAATGACCTTCAAATGTATTAAACAATGTCAGATCCTCGATCTACTGGCGTAGGCATCTACTTGTACAATATTGTATAATTATCAATTGTATATATTCTGTAGATAGCACACGATAGAACGCTTGCTAATGGTAACATTGAATAAGAAGCAAATCCTGCACTTCTAACTTCAGTCCTGGTGTTATTTCCTGAGTTTGGATTACTTTATTCAGGTAAGTTTTTTTTAATCGTGGTGATTTATTTTGACAAAACGGAAACATGTATTCTCAGCTGAAGATACAGGAGCTGGCGAGGTGCTTTTTAAATTGCAGGCCTGCTATTGTCTCGGTCTAGGTGAAGCTTTCTAACATCCAGTGTTCAAAGAGACATGCTGTCCTGGCTGTTATTGTTCACCAGCAGATAAAATAGCCATTTAAGGCTCTGAGAGTTTAAAAGGCACTCGTAGCCTGAGGGTAAATGACTTGCATTGTCTGTGGGCTTCATTAAAGTGTATTAAAAACAGACTACAGCACGGAAGCTCCTTTGTGGCAAGTTATTGATGGATTACCACCCCCTTTCTGTGTGACTGCTTTTCGCAACTAAAAACCTCAGCATCCCCGCATGCCTTCAGATCACGATCATTTTGGATCATCCTATTCATCCATTGCTGAAAAGGCAATAGTGTTCAGGAAAGACAAAACTCAGGCAAATAAAGCTGCCCCTTAACAGTTGCACATTGTCCCAAAGAGAGCAGTTTAAAAGTTTATTTATTACTGTCAAAAGTAGGCTTACATTAACACTGCTATGAAGTTACTGAGAAAATTCCCTAGTCACCATACTCCAGTGCCTGTTTGGATACACTGAGGGAGAATTAAGCATGGCCAATGCACTTAACCAGCACACCTTTCAGACTGTGAGAGGAAACTGGAGCACCCAGAGGAGACGCACACTGACTCAGGGAGAACGTGCAGACAGCAAACCGAGCTGGGAATTGAACCCAAGTTCCTGGCACTGTGAGACAGCAGTGCTAACCACTGCACCACCATGAGCACACCTCTCTCCTCCCCTTTTATCCTGCTTCTGCGAGAGAGGGGCATGCACAAAGCAAATTATAATAATTTATGGGAAAGGTTTAGGAAGATTTTTTAAAATCAAAACTAAGCATGTAAATTGGTCTGGTAAAGAGAATCTTCGAGAATGTTTTTCTTATTGCGTGAGCAGCCATATGTTGTAACTACTAAATCACAAACTGTAGACTGACACTGTTCCATTATGAAGTGCACCATAGGGACTATAATGTTTTGTATGGGGCCTTTATTAATGGGGAAGCTGTAATCAATTGCCATTATAAGAGATCCAGGAGGATTATTGAGCACTTACTTCATTTCAGAAAATAAGCATGATTGGATTCAGTTCAAGAAATGCAGACACTGGTATGTTAAAATACTGTCATTTGGACCTGTTCTACATGTACATCACTCACCTCCAGCTGCAATTCCCTGTCTCAACCCTCATCATGAAACAGGAGCAACTTCCACCTTGCACCTCTGCTGAGGGTAAGAGACAAGAGGTCACACCACTGTCAACAGCTCCAGCAGCAGGAGTTGCACCAACTGCCTTCCCTTCAGCCACGTTTCCCTCTACAGGGTGAATAGGACAGGCACCTTGACTCAACTGGAAGAAGAAAAGACTCCCAAGACCTGGTCAACAGGCAGGTGGCATGTTGACACAGTGGTTAGCACTGCTGCCTCACAGCAGCAGGAATCCAGGTTTGATTCCCAGCTTGGGTTATTGTCTGTGCGGAGTCTGCACATTCAGCAACCCCCCCACCAACGCCGGTCTGTGTGGTTTCCTCCAGGTGCCCCTGGTTTCCTCCCACAAGGTGTGCTGGTTAGGTGCATTGGCCATGCTAAATTCTCCCTCAGCATAGCCGAACAGATGCTGGAGTGTGATAGCTAGAGGATTTTCACACCAACGTCATTGCAGTGTTACTGTAAGCCTACTTGTGACACTAATGAATACAATTTTAAACAACAAGCAGAGGGGATCAACCATCTCAGCGACATTGCTTCAAGAGGCTCAGGCTCTTTCAGCAGTTCACTGTTGACACCCGCAACCTTCTGGAGCAAGACCTCATTCCCAGCAGCAGCTAGATATGCATTTCCAATTGATAACAAGTTGCCTGTTACAGAGGTCGCCAGCATCAATACAAAGTGCACCCCCCGCCCCCCTGCCCCTCCCCCCCCCCCGCCCCCCACCCACCCACCCAACTACTCACAAACTTGATCCAGCCCACTGCCATGTTTTCCTCTTGCCAAGTTGTGAGCTCTCTTCCGGAAGGAGAGCAATCAGTAAGATGTGAGCTCTCTCAGGCGGGATTTCCTTCCAAGGATGGAAAGAAGTCCTGCCCACTACCAATCAACACTCAAGTGAGCATTAAAGGGCATTGGGAGTTAGCAAGTTGGCGACTACGCATTAGGCACTGACTCTCGGGATGGCGAGTACCAATCGCTCACCCTCCTTAAAAGTTAAAAGTTTATTTATTAGTGTCACAAGTAGGCTTACATTAATGCTTCAATGAATTATTGTGAAAATCCCCTAGTTGCCACAATCCGGTGCCTGTACACTGAGGGTGAATTTAGCATGGTTAATGCACCTAACCCTGTACGTCTTGTGGGAGGAAAGTGGAACACCTAGAGAAAACCCATGCAGACATGGGGAGAATGTGCAGACTCTGCAAAGACAGTCACCTAAGCCAGGAAATCAAACCTGGATCCCTGGCACTGTGAGGCTGCAGTGCTAACGACTGTGCCACGATGCCTCCCCTAAATTCTACCCATAGTATGCACAGAAACTTGCATAACTCGTCACAAATCTGAAATATTTTGAACCCTATAAATTCCTTATAGTGTCCCTCACTCTGATGATTTGAAGCTCCCTGGGAATATCTGGGATGATTCAGGGGAATTCTCATTTTTGTCATATCGCATGTATTTATTTCCCTGCAAGCCTGTTCAAGAGTTTTACAAAGAAATGGGAGTTAAGTGTGCTTAATTACTTTGAGGAGCAAATGTTATTCTCAAGAAGGTTGACATTGGGAAATCAAATACCTTTCTAATCTTAACCTCCCACATCACCATTGAGTAACCAGACATGACAGAGGTTAGAAGCAAAGTATCATTCTCTTTGTGCAATTCCCAGCAAACTGCCTTAAGCTTTCGATCTCAGGACTCAGTGCTATCCCAGCACTGTGACTTACTGCATTCCCTACACTCACTATTCCTGTCAATTTTATGAGTCAAATAGGCCAGTAATGTTGAGTAATGAAATGGTTCTTTAAACAGGTGGATTGAGACTGGTCAGAGTATTCTACAAACGTGAATTGTTTATTTAAACATCGCTGTCATTGTTGGCTCTCCTTTGCTTTGATGTAAGACCATAAGAAATAGATGCAGGAGTAGACCCCATGGCCCATTGAACCTTTCCACCATTCAATACAATCCTGACTGATCTTAGGTTTCAACTCCATTTTCCTGCCCGCCTCCCATTTCCCTTCACTTCCTCAGACACTGAAAACCTTTCTACCTGAGCCTCAAATTTATTCAGTGACAGAACATCCACAACTCTCTGGGGTAGAGAATTCCAAAGATTCACAATCTTTTGAGTGAAGCAATTTCTCTGCATCTCAGTCCTAAATGGTCAGCCCCTTATCTGAGGCCATGCTTTAGATTACCTGACCAATGGAGATAATCGCCAGAATTCTATCACCTTGTCACAGATTCAAAGCAGGCGAGGGACAGATAATGGAAATGTCCATTAACCTCAGGCAGGAATTTCTGGTCTCACTCGAAAGCAGCTGTAAAATCCTGCCAATGACTCAGCATGTCCCCTTTCAGAATTGTATAGTTTTCAATGAGATTGCCTCTCAATCCAGAGAATACAAGTCCAATTTGCTGAGCCTCTCATCTTAGGACAATCCCCTCATCCCAGGTACCAATTTAATGAACCTTCACTGTACCACCTCCAGGGCAAGTAACTTCTTCTTTGAGCTTGAATGTCCTTTTTGTCATGGAAAACCAAAACTATACCCAGTACTCAGACTGCAGTTGAACAATTACTTTGTAAAATAAAAAGCAGAAAACGCTGGATAAACTCAGCAGGTTAGGCGGCATCTGTGGGGAAATAAACAAGACTTAACATTTCGAAAACACACAACTTTTCTTCAGATTGTTTTATCGAATTGATCAATAATCCTGCCCATGCTTATAAAGCCCAAAATGGTGTTGGATCAGATTTTTGTGGATTAAATCAATGGGTGGGACTTCCATAGAATCATAGAATCTCAACAGTGCAGAGGGAGGCCATTCGACCCATCGAGTCTGCACTGACAATAATCTCACCCAGGCCTTATTCCCGCAACTCCACATATTTACCCTGCTAATCCACCTGATACTAGGGTCAGTTTAGCATGGCCAATCAACCTAACTCGCACATCTTTGGACCTTGGAAGGAAATGGGAGCATCCAGAGGAAACCCACGCAGACATGGGGGAGAAAGTGCAAACTCCTCACAGACAGCGTCCCAAGCCGGAAATTGAACAGGGACCCTGGCACTATGAAGCAGCAGTGCGAGCCGCTGTGCCATTGTGCTGCCCCATTTTTTGCTCCCCCGTGGGGTGTTTTGTGGAGACAGTCCACCATTGGCCAGCGTGTGGGGTCTTCTGGTCCTGCCCCGGTGAAAGGGGTTGTTCGCTGCTGGGGAATCCACGGCGGGGGTGGACGAGGGGGTTTGGGAGGGGGGAGGTGGAGAGTGGGTTGCCATCGACAGGATCAGAAGATCCGCCTGGCAGCAACCGCCAGGTAAATCTCCCCCAATATTTCAGAAGAAAGTTCTTTAATTATAAAGGTATAAATAGTTAAGTTCAATCACCTGTACATCTCAAGAGAATGTTTTGCAAGGAGACAAAGGGAAGGTGAAACAGGCCAGGTTCACTGTCACGACAACACATTCAAAAGGGAGATCAGCTTTCCAGCCTCTAAGACCTTTATCCATGGGATGAAAACCTATTTTATGTCCCTGGCTGTGGATTTCTGCTCTCTGTGCCACAGAAGTCTTCCATTTCAAGGTTATTGTTATGACATGGAACCTAACCTGACCTGTCTGGGTTTACAGGAAATGTCATCGAAACCCTGACTATGAAATTTAGGGAGCTGATTGTTAAACTGGCCAGTTTGATCTGAGAAATATCTGTCCAACTTTAGCCCTGTGACAGATTTTAGCATGAGCAAAGTGGGAGAATTAGTTCCCAGGATGCTTCCGCGGGAGGGGATGCTTAAACTTTCCTCCTGAGGCCCAGAGAGACATTCCTCCTCCTCCAGCTTTCATGAAGGAAGGGCAAATTTTTAAAGATTTGCCCTTTGGAACCTCTCTGTTGTCCCCAGTTCCACCTGCCGACTGAGCTGCTCTTCCGGGGAAATCGCTGTGTCATTCTGCTCAGGCACAAGAGTGAAAATTGGATTCAGGAGTTGACACGTGCGGGTGCAAAATGACCCCATCATTTTGGGTGGGCATTTACACCAGCTGCAGAGTGGGGCAGAATGGATTTGCAGCCAGTCAGGTTGTGGCAGCTCCAAGGTGGATATGTGATCTATTTTGAGTGCCTATTCAACTATTTTTATCAGATGGTAAGGGTTAAAACCTCTCTCGTTGAATAATCATTGAAACCGAGGCTTTACAAGGAACTCCCACAGTCTTTTCAAAATAAATTATTTATATCACATTTGCAGCTAAGGTAACAAAATTAGTCACCCCACCTGGAATGATTAGAACATTTTGTATTTATTTGATTTTGACTTGATTTGATTTATTATTGTCATATATATTAGTTAAGAGTATTGTTTCTCACGCACTATACAGACAAAGCATACCATTCATAGAGAAGGAAATGAGAGAGTGCAGAATGTAGTGTTACAGTCATCGCAAGGGTGCAGAGAAAGATCAACTTAATGCAAGGCAGGTCCATTCAAAAGTCTGATAGCAGCAGGGAAGAAGCTGTTCTTGAGTTGGTTGATATGTCTCCTCAGACTTTTGTATCATTTTCCTGATGGAAGACAGTGAAAGAGGGAATTTGCACCTTGAATGTAATAAACTGTCCCAAATGCTTAACAGATGCATTAAAAAAATATGTGACATTGAGCCATACAGGTGGGTATTGAAGGTGCACAGAGCATTAATCACAGAATAGAATCATAGAATCCCTATCGAGTCTGCACTGACAACCATCCCACACAGGCCCTATTCCTGTAACCCCACATGTTTACCCTGCTAATACCCCTGACACTAAGGGGCAATTCAGCATGGCCAATCAACCCAACCCACACATCTTTGGAGTGTGAGAGGAAACCGGAGCACTTGGGGAAAACATAAGAACATAAGAACATAAGAAATAGGAGCAGGAGTAGGCCAAATAGCCCTTCGAGCCTGCCCCGCCATTCAATAAGATCATGGCTGATCTGTCGTGGCTCAGTTCCATACTCCCACCCTCTCCCCATAACCCTTAATCCCCTCTCTTATCAAAAACCCATCAACCCGCTTCTTAAAAATATTTAGCGAGGTAGCCTCCACCACTTCAACGGGCAGAGAATTCCAGAGATTCACCCTGTGAGTGAAGAAGTTCCTCCTCAACTCCGTTCTAAACCGCGCCCCCTTTATCTTGAGGCTGTGCCCCCGAGTCCTACTATCCTTTCTGAGCGGGAAGAGTCTCTCCACCTCTATCCTATCCATCCCATTCATCATCTTACACGTCTCAATGAGATCTCCCCTCATTCTTCTAAACTCTAACGAGTGCAAGCCTAATTTATTCAGCCTCTCCTCATAGCTCAACCCCCTCAACTCTGGCATCAGCCTAGTAAACCTCCTCTGCACTCCCTCCAAGGCCAAAATATCCTTGCGTAAGTACGGCGTCCAAAACTGCACACAGTACTCCAGCTGCGGCCTCACCAATGCCCTATACAGCTGCAGCAAGACCTCCCTACTTTTATATTCAATCCCCCTCGCGATGAAGGCCAGCATCCCATTCGCCTTCCTGACCACCTGCTGCACCTGCAAGCTGGGTTTTTGCGACTCATGCACAAGGACCCCGAGGTCCCTCTGCACCGTCGCCTGCTGCAGTTTTTCTCCATGTAAGTAATAATCCTTCCTACCATTATTCCTACCAAAGTGGACCACCTCACACTTGCCAACATTAAATTCCATTTGCCAGTTCCTGGCCCATTCGCCCAGCCTATCTAGATCCTTCTGTAGACTCTCACCACCCTCCGCACAATTTGCCTTTCCACCAATCTTGGTGTCATCAGCAAATTTCGACACCCTACACTCGGTTCCCTCCTCCAGATCATCTATATAAATGGTAAATAGCTGAGGCCCCAGCACCGACCCCTGGGGCACTCCACTAGTCACCATCCGCCAATCTGAATAGCACCCATTGACCCCCACTCTCTGCCTCCTATTTGACAACCAGTCCTCTATCCACACTAACACCCTACCCCCAACTCCATGCCCCCTGACCTTCTGTAATAACCTCTTGTGAGGTACCTTGTCAAACGCCTTCTGAAAATCAAGAAAGACCACATCCACCGGCTCTCCTCTATCCACCGCCCTAGACACATCCTCATGCAGACAGAATGTGCAAACTCCACACAGACTGTGACCTGAGGCCGGACTTGAACCCGGGTCTCTGGCGGAAGTGCTAATCAGTGTGCCATTTATGGAGCAAATTCCAGGGCTTAGTCTCCAGGCAACTGAAGACAGGACTACCACTGGAAGAACAACTAAATCAGGGATACTCAAAAGGACAGAATTCGCAGAGTGCAGATATCTCAAAACATTGAAGATCTGGAGGAGATTACACAGATGAGGATGGACAAGGCCATGGCAGGATTTGAAAACAAGATGAAATTTTTAAAATTGAAGCATTGCTTAATTCAGAGCCAGGGGAGTGAATGGGAATTACTGAAAATTTGGACATGGATACCAGAGGTTTAGGCATATTATTTAAAATCGAGATAACTATGCTATTCCAATGACAAGATCATAGGCCAGGATTTTGTGGCTCCCACTACAGGTGTCTCTCACCAGTGGGTGCAACAGACTATTTAAATTGCCATTTACTTCGACAGGACCGGAATATCCTGCCAGCAGGGGGGGGCTGTAAAATCCTTGGAGTGATGGCAGAGTAAAGAGCAGGAACACAGAGTGACGGCAGAGTAAAGAGCAAAAAAAATAGTGATGGCAGTGTAAAGAACAGGAACACAGAGCAACGGCAAAGTAAAGAGCAGGAACACAGAGTGACGGCAGAGTAAAGAGCAGGAACAGAGTGATGGCAGAGTAAAGAACAGGAACACAGAGTGATGGCAGTGTAAAGAGCAGGAAAATAGTGATAGAAGAGTAAAGAGCAGGAAAATAGTGATGGCAGAGTAAAGAACAGGAACACAGAGTGATGGCAGTGTAAAGAGCAGGAAAATAGTGATGGAAGAGTAAAGAGCAGGAAAACAGACGGATGGAAGAGTAAAGAGCAGGAAAACAGACGGATGGCAGAGTAAAGAGCAGGAACACAGAATGACGGCAGAGTGAAGAGCAGGAACACAGAGTGATGGCAGTGTAAAGAGCAGGAACAGAGTGACGACAGTGTAAAGAGCAGGAACACAGAATGACGGCAGAGTGAAGAGCAGGAACACAGAGTGAGGGCAGTGTAAAGAGCAGGAAAACAGAATGACGGCAGAGTAAAGAGCAGGAACAGAGTGACGACAGTGTAAAGAGCAAGAACACTGAATGACGGCAGTGTAATGAGCAGGAACGTAGAGTGATGGCAGAGTTAAGAACAGGAAAACAGAGTGATGGCAGAGTAAAGAGCAGGAAAACAGAGTGATGGCAGTATAAAGAACAGGAACACAGAGTGATGGCAGTGTAAAGAGCAGGAACACAGTGATGGCAGTGTAAAGAGCAGGAACACAGTGATGGCAGTGTAAAGAGCAGGAACACAGTGATGGCAGTGTAAAGAGCAGGAACACAGTGATGGCAGTGTAAAGAGCAGGAACACAGTGATGGCAGTGTAAAGAGCAGGAACACAGTGATGGCAGTGTAAAGAGCAGGAACACAGTGATGGCAGTGTAAAGAGCAGGAACACAGTGATGGCAGTGTAAAGAGTAGAAACACAAATATTTTGCTTTCATTAAAGAAACAAAACTTGAGTCTTGATGAGGTGCAAGTTCAATAGTGAACAGTTACAATCTGAATGCAAAAACAAGAGTAAAGCCAAAATCTCTAAAGGAAAAGGAAGCAAAATTGGAGCAGAGCTGTTTATATCTGTCTTTTGTTCCTGAAGGAGCCAAGTGCACATAAGGAACTACACGATCAGAAATGCAGGCTCTGCCACTGCTTCATGAGAAGGCAAAGGAGTGAATAATTACCCTTCCCCAGATTGTTACGTTTTCTGGATAGAAACTCTGGAGAGCGTCATGCTCTGCACTTTTGACCTTTGAGGAATTAAGAACAAGGGCAGTTCTTGTCCTTTGAACAAGAAGCTGGAGGGAGTTGGTATGTTGCTTACTCCCGTCGATGTGTTTAGTGTGTAAATGGGGTAGTCCTCAGGACAATGAAGTCACACATTAACCCTTTCCAATGGAAAACAGATGAAGTTGGCCTGTGGTGTAAAGAGATGCCGCACGGATTAGTAGATAACAAACAAGTGGATTAAAAGCTTGCTGCATGACATTGGGAATGGTACAATCCCATTTCTATAAAATTGCAGGGATAGTCTGGAAAACTTAAAAATGTAATAGTTTAAAGGGACGTTGGCCCTTCACTGTTCTAATCTACACATGAAAAATGGGTAAGAGGGTGTAGCATGAAATTTTGTTGTCTGATGTCAAGAAGAAATGAGATATAGCTTGTGGGGCTAAAGGGATCAAGGGATATGGGGGAAGGAGGGAATCAGAATATTGAATTTGATGATCATCCATGATCACAATGAATGGCAGAGCAGACTCGAAGGGCCAAATGCCCTACTCCCGTTTCTACATGTCTATGACCACAGTCACCATCCCCATTATTCAGCAATCAAAATAGAAGTGCTGAAAGATGAACCCAAGAAAAATAATGCAATATCTGTATGGGAAGTCTGAAGGAAATTTGTACAATCCTTTTGAACTCATCAAAAATTAGTTATTTCCAAGCATTTCTTCCGTGTTAAAAATTGCCATTTGTCAAGGGAGCACACTGTGTCGATTTATCCAGTGGCTGAAAATATTTACTTAGCCTCATTAGTTTGGAATGAGTGTCGGACGGCCTGAGGATTTGAACCCACGACCACCTTTGGGGGAAGCCAAACGGTAACCACAAAGCTGCCAGGTTACAAGAGAATTTGACGTTATTAAAAAGAAGAAAATGGACCTGGTGCAGGAAAATAAACAACTGCCAATGAAATAGTCTTGAATAATAAGTATGCGAATGAACATGGCTATCATTAATATTGTTACTCTACAGCCTGGGCTCCCGTGCAAACTAGTGATGTTAGTAACTTGAGTTTACTCTGTGGAAATATCTTCATAAAAATAAACACCAGAGACCTATAGTTGTGACCTATGCATTGTCTGTCTAGATTCAGTGAGCTACAACAAATATCTGCATAGCCAGAGATCTTTTAGCTTTACTTTCCACTAATAGTGAGAGCTAACCGCTTTGGCAACCTTGACCAAACACATTCACTATTTCTAGTTTTTAAACAAACAAATTATACCTTGCAATCTGACAACTATTGTCATTCTGTGCTTTAGTATGAGTTTGTCTGGTGCTAGGCCATTAGCACCAAACAAAGTGATGTGAAGGCACTTAACCTATCAGCTACTAATTATCTGAAGTTGCATAGGGGTCTAAATGGCTTTGTGATGGTCTGATTCACTTATAAAGTGGAAGCTGAAAGGATTTGTAGTAACAACAAGCAGGACGTGGCTCAGGTTTCCCTTGGACATTTAAATATTTACTCCATTTAATTAGTAAAGGTCAATTCATAATCCTCTGGATTGTCAGGAGATTGACACAGGGAGTTTAATGGGGCATATCTATTCCTGCACTTAAGCCACTGAACGACAAGCTTGTTTTTGCAGGGCTCACATTGAAAATGTTCACTGCTAGGATCTGCCTGATTAGCTGAGAATCTTCAGGAGGGAACAATGTTGCTTGTTGTTCACAGTTAAGAATTTGTAGCAGAGAAGTTTGTTTTGCGTTGCCTTGCCCAATGTCCTCCACTGTTACTCAATGTCTTTCTTTGAGATCCAACCTCAGAAAAATCAATCACTTGGCAATATTTTCTTTTCCTGCTTATTTTTCTAGTAATGGAAGGTTGGCATTGAATTTGTTTCACATTGTTATTAGGCCTCATCTACTTACAAGCTCTTTGAATCGAAAGAGTGATGCACTCTGTTAAGCTCCAACCCTCAGGCAGATTTTGATTTTTTTTAAGGTTTTCATAGAAACATAGAAAATAGAAGCAGGAGTAGGCCATTCAGCCTTTTGAACCTGCTCCACCATTCACCATGATCATCAAAATCAATATCCTGTTCCCCGTTCTCCCCCTTATCCCTTGATCCCTTTAGCCCCAAAAGCTATATCTAATTTCTTCTTGCAATTACACAACATTTTGGCCTCAACTACTTTCTGTGGTAGTGCATTCCACACACTCGCCACTCTTTGGCTGAATAAATTTCTCCACACCTCAGTCCCTAAAGATTTATCCCTTATCCTCAAACTATGACCCCAAGTTCTGGACTCCCCCACCATTGGGAACATTCTTTCTGAATTTACCCTGTCTAATCCTCTAATCTACCCTGTGCGATCCCTTCTCACTCTTCTAAACTCCAGCAAATGTAATCCTAACAAATTTAGTCTCTCTTCATATGACAGAGCTGCCATCCCAGGAATTAGCCTGGTAAACTTTTGGTGTACTCCCTCTATAGGTATATAACAAAGAAGGGAAAATGGAATTGAGATCCATTAAATGATGCTGAAGGCCCAAGAGTTTGAATGACCTATTCCTGTTCCTATTGTTACTAAAGCTCCAATCTTGAATCTCTTGTATCAAGTGATCAGATAAATCGAAGGATTGGCTGTATAAATGTGGAAGGAGCCAAGGATTATTTCTCTGCGTGCTTTGCTGTTGAATGTAAAACATAAATATCTGTGAGGTGATCCAGTCAGCCGTTCAGAAAGCTGCACTTTTACTGGGGTGGCATGATGGCACATTGGTTAGCACTGCTGCCTCACAGCGCCAGGAACCTGGGTTCAATTCCAGCCTTGGGTGACTGTGTGAAGTTTGCATGTTCTCCCCGTATCTGGGTGGATTTCCTCCGGGTGCTCTGGTTTCCTCCCACAATCCAGAGATGTACGGAATAGGTTCATAATAAGAACATAAGAAATAGGAGCAGGAGTAGGCCATCCAGCCCTTCGAGCCTGCCCCGCCATTCAATAAGATCATGGCTGATCTGTCGTGGCTCAGTTCCACATTCCCGCCCTATCCCATAACCCTTAATCCCCTCTCTCATCAAAAACCCATCAACCCGCGTCTTAAAAATATTTAGCAAGGCAGCCTCCACCACTTCAACGGGCAGAGAATTCCAGATATTCACCACCCTTTGAGTGAAGAGGGCCATGCTAAATTAACCATATTGTCGGGGGATTAGCAGGGTAAATATGAGAGGTCACGGAAATAGGGCCTGGGTGGGATTGTTGTCAGTGCAGACTTGATGGGCCCAATGGCCTCCTTCTGCACTGTAGGGATTCTATGACTCGCAAACTATCTTGTTAGGGATATTCATAGTTTCCTAGCTGTTCACGTCAACGGGATATCATCGTCCTGCCAACGATGCACCCCTGCCGCAGGTTTCCCAGTGACGTGGGATGGAATCAATGGGAAAAACATGCTGTGGGGAGGCCACAAAATTCTCATGTTTCTGGTTTCTTCAGAAAAGTATACTTGAAACAATTTCTTCTCTTTTATCTTTAGAATTCTAAATATGCAGATAGAATATACAGGTAAAGACAAATGTACCCTTCAAAGGGAAATGTGAACTAAAGAAAATGCTTATCCAGGGCATGCACTAACTATGCATGTTTGTACAACATTAATACAAGATATTTTGTTGTGCTACAAGCTGGCTCGTATGTCAAGTCAGACAGGATCTTGTCAAACAACACTGCAAACAGAGATATCAACTGTAAATGAGTGATTCACAGCCGAGGCCCCAGATACACCCTGACTCGTTGCGAGGACAGGTCTGCAATCCTTGATAACACTTCCAATAATTTAATGATCCTATGCATATGTCGTCAAAGAAACTGAAAAAAATTGTTGCTTGAATAATGACCTGGCCTCAGCTATAACATGCCATCTTTTTAGCAGGAGTTTTTCTGTCTCTTTCCAGAAGTGTTTGCTGTAGTGTTTACACATTCTGTCACTTTCAGGTTTAAAATCACATTCCCAAAAACAGGCAGTAGGCAGGGTCTCAATAGCATTTCTTATTTTTCTACCGGAGTGGGCAAGGACCATGAATTATAAAGAAGTGGTGTTGAAGATAATAATTTGGTCAGGACTTCAACCACTGTGCCGCTACATATAGACAGGGGGCGAAATTCTGCCAAGAAATTCTAAGTGTTGAATTCGCTTGAAAACTGGAGTAATTCACGCTGTTTTTTTCAGTGGGAGATCAAAGAAGAATCTCCTGTGCTCTGTGCACTGCAGAGGCTACCAGTGTGAATGTTACTAAATTAAGGGGACAGGGCCTATTCCTGCTGGAGAGGCTGAAATCAGAGCACTGAGCAGGCCACTGTACTTCCACCAATCTGTCAGTGCCGGGATCAGTCCTGCACTGATGGCCTCCCGATTGCTGGCTAGCTCGATCACTGGCCAGTCCTGTAACCCCAGCAATGACGGTTCTGCACCCCTCATGGGCTGACTGCTGGCCTACAGACCATTCCCAGGCCCAGTCCACGACCACCCTCCCCCTTGGCCTGCCGCAATCTCCTGCCTCCCCCATCCCGAGAGCAAACTCCCCCACAGTCCCAACCCTCCCCACTGCAGTGCCGACTCCCTCAGCAGGCTGACCCCTCAGCCTGGCCCAATTGCCAGTCTTCCTCCTTCCCCCACTGATCCTGACTCAGAGTGGCAGCAGGACACCCCCCACCCTCACTGATCACCACCTCGGCCCTGCCCCCATAGCCCCGCCCCCTTGGCACTGCCCCATGCCCAATGGGTAGTGCCAATGTGCCCACTTTGCAATGCCCAGGGGGTCCAATGCCCCCACAGCCCCACCCCCCCCCATCCGAGGGACCCCGATTGCTTCCTTGCCTCCCCCTTCAGTCCAGCAGGGTTGGCAGGGTGGGAGGTGCCAACAGGCCTGCAGACTTCAGTCCTGGACCCACTAATCACATTCAAATCATATTGAAATGACCATTTAAGCAGTCTGTGCATCTCCCTGCCGATTTCCGGCGGGGCTCAGATGCCACCAGAAATCCAGCACTGGGAGACACAAGCAGGTTGTGAACACGCGTGCAAGGCCCGTGAATCATCTGCCGTGGGATTTGACTGCAGCGGGATGGGACAATCGCAGCCAGGATTTCTGTGAAATGCTCATCAAAGCTACAGTAATTCAATGGGAGGAGAGGCAGTGCCACTCAGCTCAGTTTGTAATGTACTTTGATCAACTTACAAAAAATGCTTTCCTAGAAACATGAAAGGGACTGACAAGGGAGGTGATGGCCTCATAGTTTTATACCTAGTGGTATTATACCTAATGGTATCATATTTAGTGGCATTATACCTAGTGGTATTATACCTAATGGTATTATACCTAGTGGTATTATATTTAGTGGCATTATACCTAGTGGTATTATACCTGATGGTATTATACCTAGTGGCATTATATCTAATGGTATTATACCTAATGGTATTATACCTAGTGGCATTATAGCTGGTGGTATTATATCTAATGGTATTATACCTAATGGTATTATACCTAGTGGCATTATACCTGGTGGTATTATACCTGGTGGCATTATTGCTAAACTATTAATCTAGAAACTGAGCTAATATTCTGGGGACCTGAGTTTGAATCCCACTATTCCAGGTGATGGAATTTGAATTCAATAAAAAGTTTCTGGTGTTAAGAACCTACTAATAACCATGAAACCATTATCGATTGTCAGAAAAACCCTGGTTCACTAGTGTCCTTTAGGGAAGGAAATCTGTCGTCCTTACCTGATCTGGCCTACATGTGACTCCAGAGCCACAGCAATGTGGTTGACTCTCAAGTGCCCTCCGATATGGCCTAGCAAGCTCCTCACATCGAGGGCAACTAAGATGGGCAATAAATGCTGGCCAACCCGTGACACTCATGTCCCACAAATAAAAAAAAAGAGTCATTGATATATGTTCGAGTCCAGATGATCCTTTGTTAAAAGATCTTTGACAAAGGGTCATCTGGACTTGAAATGTCAGCTCTTTTCTCTCCTTACAGATGCTGCCAGACCTACTGAGATTTTCCAACATTTTCACTTTTGGTTTCAGATTCCAGCATCCACTGTAATTTGCTTTTAAACGGAAAGTCCTGTTGTTATCTAATTATTGAAAGAAACAACATACATTACATTCACAGTTTAATCAAGAGTAATTAAATTCTGAGAAGTATCTAGTTCTTTCCATTTATATTTCAGTCTGATATAAATGCATTCTGAATATGGCAAAGATATGCCAGGTCCAGCTTTCTACTGGCTGAGGTACTTAATTTATGCAATTTCTCAGCCAATGCTGCAATGTAAAAGAAAACAATCAATAATTCGGTAAAACAAGACACTAGCATGTATGTGAACACGCATGATCCTAGACCGCATCCCCCTCCCACCCCCACCCCCCCACATCCCAATCCCCAAGGAGCAAGGCTGAAGGAGGAACTTTTCCCATACCACCCGCCATGGGAATCATCTGATTAGATCTTCTCTGACCACAACTTTCCACACACCTGACGAAGGAACAGCGTTTCTGAAAGCGTATGGCTT
Organism: Carcharhinus amblyrhynchos; assembly: GCF_965287045.1. Lineage (NCBI taxonomy): Eukaryota > Metazoa > Chordata > Chondrichthyes > Carcharhiniformes > Carcharhinidae > Carcharhinus > Carcharhinus amblyrhynchos. The sequence goes on along the minus strand of NC_137332.1, from coordinate 30,740,612 downwards.
TACTATCAAATAAACTGGTTGGACTTTAACCTGGTGTTGTGAGGCTTCTTACTGTGTTTACCCCAGTCCAACGCCGGCATCTCCACATCATAGCGGGCGGCAGGGGGCAGACTATGCAAAGTTCCATTGACCTCGGGCAGTATTTTCCGGTTTTGGCGTGAGTGTGGCCAGAAAAAATGCCGAACAGGGTAGGAATGTCCATCAATGCGAATAAGAGTTCATCCATTCAAATTAAGAACAAATGAAGGAAAGCCCATGTGACTTCCCAAGATGTGAGTTTCTTGATCCTTGGCAACACAAGATCATGAAATAACTCCACAAATCTCTGCCTCTTTAGTTGTATATACCTGGCTTCGTGGTGAGGTTAAATTGCTGACTGAAATATATCCATAGTTTTCTTACTCTGGTCCCATTTTGTGGGGAAAGAAATACAATTAACAAAAATGAAGTGCAGGAGCAAAAATAAGTCTAAGGAGCAACCTGACTGTCATGTTGGAATATTATCCACTGTCATTAGTCATTTGAATATGGACATTCAGATTTCTTGTTGATAATGGCCAACCCTATACCCTATCCACTGAAGGCGATAAATAATTTCTCTTTTTCCATTGAAATAATTATGAAAGTGAATTTTGATGTTCTGTGATTCTCCAACTTGACAAATCTAATAATGCATCCCCCTGTCAATATATCTGATACATTTGGAATTTATTGCATTTTTTATAACATTACATAGCACTGAATCACTCATCTTTGAGAGAATTTTCCAGATGGGCAATAGTATTCAAGCAACAATTCAAGTTAGAATCCATGCAAAAGCAAATGTTTAAAGTGGAACAATGTTCCTTTAAGTAACCATTAAATCAGCGAAGATATAATAGAGGAATTCACATGGCCATCAGAAAGGAATTGATGAACCATTGCTCAGTGTTCAGCATCATTTGAGTTTCCCCAGATACTGAAGCAGTTTGTGCTCAGATGCAGCAAGACCTGAACATTTGAGCTTGGGCTGATAAGTGGCAAGCAGCATTCATACCACACTGGTGACAAACGATGACTATCTTTAACAAGAGAGAATCCAATCATCTCCCCTTGACAGTCAATGGCATTACCATCACTGAATCCCCCATTAACAACATCCTGGGGTTTACCTTCGACTAGAAAATGAACTGGATCAGCCATATAAACAACGTGGCTACAAAAGTAACAGTCAGAAGTTTCACAACACCAAGTTAAAGTCAAAAAGGTTTATTTGGAAACACAAGCTTTTGAAGTGCTGCCCCTTCATCAGGTGAGTGCAGGATTTGATTCCTGCACTCACTTGATGAAGGGGCAGCACTCCAAAAGTTTGTGCTACCAAATAAACCTGTTGGACTTTAACCTGGCGTTGTGAGACTTCTTACTGTGCCCACCCTATCCAACGCCAGCATCTCCACATCATGGCTACAAAAGTAAGTCAGGGGTTGGGGATTCTGCAGAGAGTAATGTACTTCCTAACTCTCCAAAGTTACAAGACAGGGGTATGATGGAATACTCACCACCTGCTTGGATGGCTGCAGTTCCATCTATACTCAAGATGCTGGACACCATCTAGGACAAAGCAGAGATGTCCATGCCCAGTGAAAGTTTTTTTTTCCCTTGATCTGGAACCTGACATTCCTGATTCCACTTATCCAATATGAAGCATTATTTGTTCAAACTACATTTTCTTACTGTATATATCTGCCTTGGCTAATGTCATTCCAGCATATTGTGCATTGCAATAACATGTATGCAAAGCCTTTTAAGCACATGGAAATACTTCTATTCCAAGGACCTGTGCTTTGTCATAGCTGCAAGCCAGGCATGTTGATTTTCATTTTTGCAAAGTGATATTGCAGACTTTTCAGTTCGGTCTGGTGCCAAATCAATCCTTAAAGTGCTGCTGTTAATTAAAGGGAAATCGTATGCGTTTCACAAACAGAAATTTTGGAACTTTGCACAGAAAATGCAGAGGACTGTATAGCAGGAGCGTTTATACTTCCCCTTCATTTAATTCTTTTCTGCTGCAAGCAATTAGGAAGGTGGGTGTGGTGGAATATGACAGTAAGGAAGTATAGCTGCAAATATATCCTGTTTTTGTGAGCCAATACCTAGAATACCAGGCAGGATTTGGTCTCTGTACTTAAGTAAAGATATATTTACCTTAGAGGGGATGCAAAAAAGTTTCACCAACTAGAAACCTGAAAGAGATTGAGGACTACGTGCCTATATTCTCTGGAGTGTCACAAGTGGGCTTACATTAACACTGCAATGAAGTTACTGTGAAAATCCCCTAGTCTCCACACTTCAGCACCTGTTCAGGTACATTGAGGGGGAGTTTAGCATGGCCAATGCACCTAACAAGAATATTTTCGGACTGTAGGAGGAAACTGGAGCACCCAGAGGAAATCCGTACAGACCCAGGGTGAATGTACAGACTCCACACAGACAGTGACCCAAGCTGGGAAGTGAACCCTGGTTCCTGACTGTGAGGCAAGAGTGTTAACCACTGTGCCACCCTGCTGCCCTAGAAGCATAAATGATCATTTCATTTAAATGTAGAAAATGCTTGTGAGGCTGAACAGAATAGATGCTGACAGGCTAGAGAGATTAGCAGTAGCGGTCATTGGGTGGAATTTTCCAGCTGTTCACACTGGTGGGATTTTCTGATCCCATTGGAGTGAACGGAGATTTGGCTGAGCGCCAAATTTTCCATCGTTGCTGCAGCAGCAGTGGGACATGAATGGCTGGTAAGACCAAGCCCATTGTCTCAGGACAAAGGGACAACCATTTTGGGTTGAAATGAGGAAACATTCCTTCTTTGAAATTTTCTGGCCCACTAAGCTGCACATGCTTAATCAATGAATATATTCAGGATTCAGATCAATTGATTTTTAGGCATTAATGAACTGAAGAGATATGGGGGTAGGGCCAGCGAATGGAGTTGATGTAGAAATTCAGCCCTAATCTTATTGAATGGCAGAACATGCTTGATGGGATATATGGCCAACTCCTGCTCCTATTGTTGATCTTCCTATATCGGAGAATGCAACTGAAGAGGGAACAACAAGACAGCATCTATTGAAGAACTAGAGGTGCATCTGGGCCAATTGCAACAAAGGAGAGTTGGCTCCTTTACAGCTGAACACTACTTTCCTCTTTATGCTACTATCCATGGGAGGAGAAAATTGAAGTTATCTCTGATGAACAAAGGCTGTGAGAGCAAATGCAAAATAAGTGCATTAACACAATTGGCACCATTTCTTCTGATGCAGTAGCATTTCCAGTACTTGCCCACAGATTCTGTTTTGTCTACATCCATATCATTTATTCCAATGGCTCATTTTGCCTTTGGAAAGGCTGAAAAAGAATGTCGCCATTTATCTTTAAGTGGTCACACACCTTTAAACCTGGTAAGTAGCTCATTAAGGGCTGATGGCATATATGATTTCTTACCCTTTTCCTGCTCCTTTACTGGGTTCCCACCTGCAGGCCCATTCGAGCCAAGAAGTCACCTTGCTTAGTTGATGAACATTGACCCTGTAATTCTTCCACTTTCCTTACATTGTCCACTTTCCCTCTTATCAACTGCTACAAGAGATCTTTTTTATATTGCAAGCACCAAAATCGTTTAAGAAAGATTGTAATAAAATATTGGTCAATACTGATTAACTACTTAGTTTTGTGCCTGTGGGATTAGGATGAACTTAGTATTATATCATTTCTGGGGACATGAGAAAGCTCGTGTCTCCTATTCCTATGCCATTGCATCATGGCAACACAGCCAAGGATTCATGATCATGGATCTGAAATTTGCTGGGTATCCTTCCCTTTATATCATACTGATGATCTCTTTGAAATGACAGGAAGAAGCCTCACGACACCAGATTACAGTCCAACAGATTTATTTGGTAGCATGAGCTTTTGGAGCGTTGCCCCTTCATCAGGTAAAGAAAGAGTTGGGTTCACAAACAGGGTATATATAGTCAAAAACTCAATTACAAGATAATGATTGGAATGCGCGTCTTGTACAGACAATGCGAGTGACGAGAGGATTAAGCACAGGTTAACAGGTGTAAATTGTCTCAAGCCAGGACAGTTAGTAAGATTTTGCAAGCCCAGATAAGTCGTGGGGGTTACAAATAGTGTGACATGAACCCAAGATCCTGATCGAGGCCGTCCTCATGTATGCGTAACTTGGCTATCATATCTCCAGGTGCTCCGGTTTCTTCCCACAATCCAAAGATGTGTGAGTTGTGTTGATTGGCCATGCTAAATTGCCACTTAGTATCGGGGGATTAGCAGGGTAAATACATGGGGTTATGGAGATAGGGTTTGGGTTGGATTGTGGCCGGTGCAGACATGCATTCCAACCATTATCTTATAATTGAGTGTGTGTCTATATATGCCCCATTTGTGAACCCAACTCTTCACTCACCTGATGAAGAGTCAGTGCTCCGAAAGCTCATGCTACAAATAAACCTGTTGGACTTTAGCCTGGTGTCGTGAGATTTCTTTCTGTACCTACCCCAGTCCAAAGTCGGCACTGCCACATCTTTGAAATTAGGCACTAAAGGAAAGATTACAAAAGTTGAAGACTTCCATACCACCTACCTCTGTCTTGAGATGGTTTTAACTTTTTATTTTTTAAACTACTTTGATCACCTCTCCATTTGCATTACGACTCTTCCAAAATTCAGGGTTGCACTTCATCAAAGTGTTATTCCTCCAGTAACACTCAACAAAGTATTTTCATTCGTTTTGCAGTATCAAAAGAAAGTCAAAAGCACCTCACGTGGAAGTCTCAAGGCAATCGCTTTGAATGGCACAAGCAAGGGATTGTTCATATAGTTGAACACACGTTCATCTTAGAGAGATTTGGAGGAAATTAACAGGATCCATGAGGTGCAAAGTAACAGTTGTGCACTAAATCTGTCTTCAATGCATTGACATCATGTTCCCCCACCTCTGCTTACTTCCAGCATGCACACTCATGTGCTAACACCCTTACTAGTGTGCTGCGTGGGCCATGCCAGAAATGACCAAAAGCATTATCCAGCTGATATCTTTAGGCTTTGTGTTCTGTAACTAGGGAGCCAAATTTTATGGACTAACTTCTCAAAGGACAAATATTTAAAGTATGCATTAAAGAGAAAGAGAATGAACAGTAAACAAATACTGACTATTAGATCTGGAAAGTACAGAAATCCCTACAGCTTTCCCAGTAATAGATAATACAGGCGTGCCTTTGAGTAACACAAGCTGCTGATAATCTGAGCCATCTGCTTAATGTTTACATTCATACAGTGTGTCTTGTTCAATCTAGAAAGCAGACTACCTTTTTTAACTCATTCTAGGGAATATGGAAATCAGTGGCCAGGCTGCCATTCATTTGATAGTGGCCTGGTGGTATTATCACTGGATTAATAACACAGAAATCCAGGGAAATGCTCTTGGGACCTGTGTTCAAATCCCACCAAGGCAAACGGTGAAATTTGAATTCAGTTAAAGTCTGTTGATGGTCATGAAATCATGGTTAATTGTTGTAAAAGCCCATCTGGTTCACCTATGTCCTTTAGGGAAGGAAATCTGCCATCTTTACCTGGTTTGGTCAACATGTGACTCCAGATACTTAAATGCCCTCAGAATAAATTCTGGCCCAGCCAGTGGTGCCCAAATGCCATGAACAAACACTTTTAAAAAATTGTCCTTGAGAACAGCACAGTGTCACAATGGTTAGCACTACTGTCTCAGAGCCAGGGATCCAGATTTGATTCCTGGCTTGCGTCACTGTCTGTGTGGAGTTTGCACGTTCTCCCTGTGCCTGCATGGGTTTCCTCCGGGTGCTCGGTTTCCTCCCACAGTCCAAAGATGTGTGAGTTGGGTTGATTGACCATGCCAAATTGTCACTTAGTGTCAGGGGGACTAGCAGGGTAAATACATGGGGTAATAGAGGTAGGGTCAGGGTGGGATTGTGGTCGGTGCAGACTCAATGGGCCTAATGGCCTCCTTCTGCACTGTAGCCGTTCTATGAATCTATGTTCAATGAGAAAGTCGGGGTGAGCAACCTTCTTGAACTGTTGCAGTCCTTGCGGTGAAAGTGCACCCAATGGCTGTAAGAGATGGAATTCCAGAATTTTAACTAAGTGGCCTGTGCGTCATTTGTGGGGTTTAGCAACAGAGTAAATAGCATATCTTTATTTGGTATCATTTGTCTGCCAGAAGCTGCTCCAGGGCAATGAAGAGCTGCAGCACATGTCCCTGTCTCAGGTGGAGTGGCAGTTACCAGGAAACATGAACATTACTGAAAGAGTCGCACACTGACTGCATGTTTAATGAATAGAATCTCTAGCTGATGAAGAATGATCCAGTCTGGGATGATGGGGCTTAATAGCCACATGGATGCAGTTGCTCACAACCCGTACCTGAGAGAATCCTGCTATTGAGGCAAACCCTACGGTTCTGACAAAGGGTCATCCAGACTCAAAGCGTTGGCTCTGTTCTCTCTCCACAGATGCTGTCAGATCTGCTGAGATTCTCCAGCATTTTCTGTTTTTGTTTCAGGTTCCAACATCTGCAGTGCTTTGCTTTTATCCATGGTTCTCTGTGCTTGACTAGCTGCATCTGTGTTGAAGGCAGTGAAGTCCACAGGAAAAGAAATGCAGTCGTTCCTCGAAAATATTGCTATGTGTGGCTGATTGCAAGATTCTACATAGAACATGTGCTGACTGCTGTAACAAACCAGACGCAAGGAAGTTCCAGGTCACTGTCAGCTTGACAGATATGGGAACAAGATGTCCTCCCCTGAGCTTTGTTGCCTAAGGTTGTCCTCCAGGAGTTTGTAAAGCTCGGTTGCTACCTGTCTCAATAGATACAGTTCCATCAGCAACGCTGCTGTTCCAACATGCTCAGGAAGCTGATCCTTTGAACGGCCATTCAATTCCACAAGTATCACTTTCTGGCCTCTCCAGCCCCTTGACCAATACTTCTGTGTCCCTCTGCACCAGGGTGCTGGACGCGTTTGTAATAACTCCATGGAGGTGAAAGTCCCATCACCAAGTTTCTTTATTTGCACCATATGCCTGCACACAGTCAGCTCTCCATTTGCTCCCTGCTGAATGCAGGCTGAGAGACTGACACACCTGCTTTAAATAGGGAACACGAGGCTGCCTGATTTAACCATCAGTTAGGACTCATCAGCTATTTCATACACTAGCAAGCCAACCTCATTAACCTGGCTGAGGTCCATCACAGGGTTGAGTGAATGTTACTTTTTTAAATTCATTTGATGGGAGATAAGAATCGCGAGCTGGGCCAGCATTTATTGCTCATCACTAACTGCCCTCCATTTCAGAGGGCATTTAAGAATCAGCCACATTGCTGTGGGTCTGGAATCACATGCAGGCCAGACCGAGGAAGAACGGCAGATTTCCTTCCCTAAAGGGCATTAGTGAACCAGATGAGTTTTTACGACAGTTGACAATAATTTCATGGTCATCATTAAACTTTTAATTCCAGATTTTTACTTGCCCTATTATCAGCTGAAGCTTGATTGTGTTCTAGGCCTGCAGTATCTGACAATGCAACAACCATTGAAGATGAAGACATTTTCCTGCCTCCTACTGAACAGTGTAGCTTCAACCTGCTACCATGATGAGCAAGCTTCAGGTGGTGTGATAGGATTTTATTGCTTCCTCTCCCACGTAGTTCCTGCTTTTAGTTACCGATGAACTGCCACCTGTCCAGCCACAGGAGCCCGGGATAAGGAAAGAGAGTAACAGTACAGCTGTGCTGAAGAGGGCCTGACATTTTATCTGACACTCAGAACAACCAGTTTAAATGCTGGCACTGCGCCTTAGAGGCAAGGATCTACAAATGATGAGTTACTACGCTGAGTGAGCTGCAACTTGATCAGGGTGAAAGGAATGTTTATTTATTAGATCGCTGGCGGGAAAGGTGGTAAATACTGCCAGCAGACCCACATAAGGACATCGATGGGGTGGCATGCAGATGAGTGCAGAATGAGCATGCATAGCGATAACAGTGCTTTGGCTAGCTTGTTAGGCAAAATCCAATCATGCTCAGGGAGAACGGAAGAGTCAGACTCCAACTTTGCAGAGGGCATTGCACGGAGTTCCTCCACCCCTCACCCGGTGCCCATCTCTGTTCCACCTCCATGACATGCTGCAGATGCAGAGGTCCTGTCACTACAACACCCATATTTATTATGACCTTTGACTGCACAAGCCATCTACTCTTCCATTGCTGTGAGGATCCAACAATCTCCAAAAAGACTCCAGAGTATTTTCAGACACTTTTGTACATACTTGCAACCAGGGTGCCTGCCGAGACTGTAGCAGCCATTTTGTTTTTAGGAGTGTGCAACTGCCAGGTCCTGAGTTGTCCAAATTTGGAATCTTGGTATTTTATAATGTCAACTCAGTGTGTTCGTGAGGCTGCAGGGGGTGCAGTTCCATTTATCCATATATTTGAATGCAGAGCTACATGATTGAATATTGAGCCCTGAGAATTTTATCTGTAATTTTTACTAAAGTTTTGATAAATTCCTGAACTAAGCCCTGAAGCTCAAACATTAAGTACTTTTGAAACATGCTTGTGATTTCCAGCAACATAAGAGGGTAACTATCGTAATTGAATAGTTTGAAACTGTCTTGGCAACAGGTCCTCTGGTTAACATTGGCTTTTGGGTCTAAGTGTTAGTTTTGGCAAATGCCTTTATGATGTGCCAACACAAATGCATCTCATTAAGTATTCTGTCAACCTATTGGAGTTTAATGAAATAATAATGATGAAGTTGTTGAAGGGAATTCGAAGGAGATAAACATCTGAACTTGGCCTTAGGGCTGGACATAACTCAAGTCTTGAGATCTTGAGATACTGCTGAACTGTAGCTGAGGTGGTTTCTTATTGCTTCTCTCATGGTTTTTATCTTCAGAGTACCTTCTTCGCAATCTCCGGAGGCTTCAACCAAGTCTAAAAAAGCTCATCTACTCTTAACAACCAGGACCATTGGGTGCTAGTACCCCCGCTGGACATTTTTCCATGACTTAGCTGTCTGGTGTGAGGCCAGAATTCAATTGTTCTTACTCAGAGGAGGCATTGGACAGTCTGTCAAGACACTATTACCGTGCTGGGTGTTATTATTTGGAGACCTTACCAGGATATTCACTGATGCCAACTGACTGACATAAAACAGATGTCTAAGTGTACCATATACATTTGATAAGCACATGCTGATTCCATTTCTGAGTTGCATTGTTTGGCATATTAGATTAGACTGTCCTGCAGAAGACAAAGAGAAATACTAGAATCATTTCAAATACTCATTAAAAATACTTACATAAAGATCTTATGTGTAGGAACCTTTTTATAAAATTGAGCTGCCCAATGCCATCTTGCCATGTGACCAATGCACTAAGCAAATCCTGATGCTACCAGGCAATGAGGATACTTCAGCAATGCTAATTAAAGGGCTACGTACAGGTTTGTTACTGGTTGAAAGCAAAATACTGAATGCTGAGGATCTGAAGTCACAACAGAAAATGCTGGAAAAAATCTACAGGTCTGGCAGGATCTGGGGAGAGAGAAACAGAATTAATGGTTTGTGTCCCCAATATGACTCCTCTTCTTCAGAATGTGTTCAAGATGACTCTTGTTACTGGATGATCAGCTTAAACTGCAGGTTAACTTCTGCACGTACTTTGACCAATTGATATCTACTGCTTGTGTTGTGTCATTTTTAACTGCATTCAAAGTAGTTTCACTTCAGTCATACTGTCATATGGTAAGTTGAATGATTACATTTGAACATATAAATTGGGAGCAGGGATAGTCCATTCAGCTCCTTGAGCTTGCTCTGCCATTCGATAAGATCGTGGCTGATCCGATTGTAACACGCTTGCCTACCCCCAATAACCTTTCACCCCCCCTTGTTAATCAAAAATCGATCTAGCTCTGCCTTAAAAATATTCAAAGACTCTAATTCCACTGAGGAGAAAAGTTCTGGGGATTCATAACCCTCTGAGAGAAATTTTTTCCCTCATCTCTGTCTTAAATGGATGACCCCTTATTTTTAAAAAGTAAGAACATAAGAACATAAGAAATAGGAGCAGGAGTAGGCCATCCAGCCCTTCGAGCCTGCCCCGCCATTCAATAAGATCATGGCTGATCTGTCATGGCTCAGTTCCACATTCCCGCCCTCTCCCCATAACCCTTAATCCCCTCGCTTATCAAAAACCCATCAACCCGCTTCTTAAAAATATTTAGCGAGGTAGCCTCCATCACTTCAACGGGCAGAGAATTCCAGAGATTCACCACCCTTTGAGTGAAGAAGTTCCTCCTCAACTCCGTTCTAAACCGCCCCCCCTTTATCTTGAGGCTGTGCCCCCTAGTCCTACTGTCCTTTCTGAGCAGGAAGAGTCTCTCCACCTCTATCCTATCCATCCCATTCATCATCTTATACGTCTCAATGAGATCTCCCCTCATTCTTCTAAACTCTAACGAGTACAAGCCTAGTTTATTCAGCCTCTCCTCATAGCTCAACCCCCTCAACTTCGGTATCAGCCTAGTAAACCTCCTCTGCACTCCCTCCAAGGCCAAAATATCCTTGCGTAAGTGCGGCGACCAAAACTGCACACAGTACTCCAGCTGTGGCCTCACCAATGCCCTATACAGCCACAGCAAGACCTCCCTACTTTTATATTCAATCCCCCTCGCGATGAAGGCCAGCATCCCATTAGCCTTCCTGACCACCTGCTGCACCTGCAAGCTGGGTTTTTGCGACTCATGCACAAGGACCCCGAGGTCCCTCTGCACCGTCGCCTGCTGCAGTTTTTCACCCCGTAAGTAATAGTCCTTCCTACCATTATTCCTACCAAAGTGGACCACCTTGCACTTGCCAACATTAAATTCCATTTGCCAGTTCCTGGCCCATTCGCCCAGCCTATCTAGATCCTTCTGCAGACTCTCCACACCCTCCGCACAATTTGCAGTTCCACCAATCTTGGTGTCATCAGCAAATTTCGGCACCATACACTCGGTTCCCTCCTCCAGATCATCTATATAAATGGTAAATAGCTGAGGCCCCAGCACCGACCCCTGAGGCACTCCACTAGTCACCAACCGCCAATCCGAATAGCACCCATTAACCCCCACTCTCTGCCTCCTATTTGACAACCAATCCTCTATCCACGCTAACACCCTACCCCCAACTCCATGCCCCCAACCTTCTGCAATAACCTCTTGTGAGGTACCTTGTCAAACGCCTTCTGAAAATCAAGAAAGACCACATCCACCGGCTCTCCTCTATCCACCGCCCTAGACACATCCTCATAGAACTCCAATAAATTTGTCAGACACGACTTCCCCTTAACGAAACCATGCTGCGTCTGCTCTATCAAGCAATTCCCCTCAAGATGCCTCGTTATTTCCTCCTTGATGACGGAGAGGGTTCGATTCTTGGGCCCCAGCTATTTACAATCTAGATTAATGATTTGGATTTAGGAATGGAAGACACTATACCCAAATTTACCCTGAGTTCTAGATTCTTCAACAAGAGGAAACATCCTCTCCACCTCCATCCTGTTCATGCCCCTCAGAATCTTAAAGGTTTCGATCAAGTCACCTCTTACTCTTTTGAACTCTAATGGATACAAACTTAGCCGGTGGAATATACCTGCGCTGCCCACAACGGGGATCGTACCGAGAAAGGCAGAAAATTTGATGGAACATGCAAAAGTCCATTGACCTCAGGCGGGAATTTCCAGCCTTTGGGCAAGTGTGACTGGAAAATCCTGCTCAGCTTGTCCAACCATTCCTCATAAGACAACCCAGTCATTCCCGGTATTAGACTAGTAAACATTCTCTGAAATGCTTCTAAGATATTTACATCTTCCCTTAAATATGGAAATCAATACGGTACATAACACTCAAGATGTGGTCTCACCAATGCCCTGTATAACTGAAGCTGAACCTTCCTAATTTTGTAACTAATTCTCCTCACAATAAATGGCAACATTCTATTAGCTTCTTGATTTGGTTTGATTTATCATTGTCACATGTATTAGTATACAGTGAAAAGTATTGTTTCTTGCACGCTATACAGACAAAGCATGCTATACCATTCATATAGAACGAGGGAGTACAGGATGTAGTGTTACAGTCATAGCTAGGGTGTAGAGAAAGATCAATTTAATGCAAGGTAGGTCCATTCAAAAGTCTGATGATAGCAGGGAAGAAGCTGTTCTTGAGTCAGTGGGTATATGACCTCAGACTTCTGTATCTTTTTCCCAAAGGAAGAAGGTAGAAGAGAGTATATCTGGAGTGCATGTGGTCCTTAATTGTGCTGGTTGCTTTTGCCAAGGCAGTGGGAAGAGTAGACAGAGGGGTAAATGGCCACTGGACCTACCTCCTCAAGCCCCCGTGGAGCCCCAGGTGTCAGGCTAAGGTTTCAGTCCCAGGGTGTCTGAGGGCAGTTCACTATAGGCACTATCAAGGTGCATGGCCTCAAAGTGGCTAAGTGGGGAGTCTGAGGGGGAAGGGGGATTCGAGTGGGAGTGTCAGGCTGGGTCAATCTCATGTCTGTGTGGTGTGGGAGTGGGGTATAATGCATAATTTGTCAGTGTGGGGGAAGATACCCCTCTTTAGTGAGGGATTGGTGATGCCCTCCTCTGATCATTGTGGACCACCATTTCCTTTTTGTGGGAAGGGGTCTGTCTTTGAGCACAAGGATCAGATCACCCTTTAAAAATGGAGGCCCGGTCTCAGAACAACGGCACTAGCCAGGAGGTTGCCTGCTGAAAAATCTCAGCAGGTCTGGCAGCATTTGTCAAGGGAGAAAAGAGCTGATGTTTCAAGTCCAGACAACCTTTGTCAAACCTAAAAAGCGTAGAAAGTGGCAGATATTTATACTATAGGGTGGGGGAATGAAAGATGAGTCATAGCCACAGAAACCAGGGGAACCAGCTAATCAGTGCCCACAGTGAGAATAAAAGGTGTGATTGGTCAAATGGCAGAGAAACTAAAATGAAGATGTTGGGGGGAGGGGAGGAAAATGGACGAGACAGAGGTAAGATTTAGAAAAGGAGAAGGAAAGGGGGAGAAAAGAGAAGGGAAAGTAAGTAAAAGTGAGTAAGTAAGAAAGTAAGCATAAAGTAAGGGAAAAGAGTTGGGGGAGGAAGAAAAATGAAGAAAGACAAAAAAGAAATAAAAAGAAGAGAACAGTAAAAATTTAAATAAAATAGAATGAAAAGAAAGGGGTCAAGGTGGGGTAGAGCTAATCATCTGAAGTTGTTGAATTCGATGTTGAGAATGTAGGCTGTAAAGTGCCTAGCCGGAAGATGAGATGCTGTTTCTTCAGTTTGCATTGAACTTCACTGGAACATTGCAGCAAGCTATGGACAGACATGTGAGCATGGAAGCAGGATCCTGTGTTTAAATGGCAAGCAACGGGAAGATCAGGGTCCAGATTGCACGCAGACCGAAGGTGCTCAGCAGCGCAATCACCCAGTCTACGCTTGGTTTCTCCAATATAGAGAAGATCATAGTGGGAGCAGCGAATGCAATACACCAAATTAAAAGAGGTGCAAGTGAAACACTGCTTAACACCGGAATGAATGTTTTGGACTTTGGATGGTGAGCATAGAAGAGGTAAAGGGACAGGTGTTACACCTTCTGTGATTGTATGGGAAGGTGCCATGAGTGACGGGAGAGGTGTTGGGTATAGTGGAGGAGTGGACGAGGTTATCCCGGAGGGAACGGTTTCTGTGGAAGGCTGACAGAGGGAGTGAAGGGAAGATGCATTTAGTGGTGGCACCATGCCTGGTGGCAATGATGACCAAGATTGCTACCTCAGTCCAGGACTTCTTGGTGATGTGAGGTAGCCCTCTCTTGCCATCCTTTGGCAGCACCATGTCGTGATGGTCACCTACTGTTTTCAGTAGGATACAAAGTCACTCGTTCGAGAAACAGGTGGGAGAAACTCCGGGCATTCCACTGACATCTGGCATGGGTTCTGGCAACGATGCCTTCCCAGGCAAAGGAGGAAAACACTGAAGAAAGAACAATGACCAAAATGTTCTGATATTCTAAACATCTCCCGGAGACTCTGCTCACAGGCTTCCAGCCTTCAAGGAGCAGTATTTAAATTCCCCGCTCACACCCCTCCTGTTCCGGGCACCCCATTGGCAGCGCTAACTCTCTCTCAGTGCGCATTTCACACCGGCTGGCAGTTAATTGGCCAGCTGGCACGAAACTGACTTCAGGAGCCGATTGTGGGTACGATCGGATTACACATTCACTTCCAGCCCCGCCGATCGCACTCGCATACTACGCTGAAAACTCAGGCCTTCCTTATTGCTATTAGTGAATCCAGTCTCTCCATTGGTTCTTGTGGATTGAGAGTCTATTCTGCACCGTGTTGTAATTGAGGAGCAGGGAGGGAGGAGAAACCGACTGAACTCTTTAGAAAGCATTAATCATTTTAATGAGTCAGCTTCACCAATTACTCCGTAATTAAACAATGTCACGCAACAGAAAAACACTGACAAGTTGTTTTTGCAAAAGACAACACTGGGAAAGATTTTAACCCCCTCCCCATCTAGTGAGGAGGGTGTGAGTGGGGATGAAGATGGTGGAAACAGTTTACTCTGTGTTTCCAATGCATTCCTGCCCCATCACCATCTTTACTTGCATTAATTCAGGCACACGGTGGCCAGACAGGTCGGGTCCTATTTCACAATGTGTGGTTCTGTCCTCAGGACTTCACTGGAACTGTGACAGCATTTTACTTGCTGGATCCCTGACTCTTCCATGGGGTTACCATGACAACAGGACCATGACTTGAGTCATGGAGAAGAGGCGAAATTTAAGTTTACTTATTTGTGTCACCAATAGGCTGACATTAACACTGCAATGAAGTTACTGTGAAAATCCCCCCAGTCGCCACAATCCGGCACCTGTTCAGGTACATTGAGGGAGAATATAGCATGGCCAATGCACCTAACCAGTGTGTCTTTTGAACTGTGGGAGGAAACCAGAGCACCCGGAGGAAACCTGTGCAGACACAGGGAGAATGTGCAAACTCCAAACAGTGACCCAAACCTGGACTCGACCTTGGGTCTCTGGTGCTGTGAAGCAACAGTGCTAATCACTGTGCCACCATGCCACCAAAGTAACATTTTAAAGAGGGAATGTTCCTTTGGAAACCATCTGAGCCAAATTGAGCAGTAATGCTACACTGAACCCTATATGGTATCCTTGGGCCCCCCAAGCCATGGCCTTGGCTCTCCCTCCCCATATTGCCCTCAGCAGCCAAACCCACTGCTCTGTTTTTATTTGATGTCAGGAAGCCTTTCTGTCAATCCTGGAGGTCTCAAGCTTACAACCCAATATTTGTTCTTGCCTGTTGGTCTTGACACCACTCCTGTCAGTTTTGGGCAGTGGATTATTTAAATGAGGTTTCCCTCCTCCCCTGCGCCCCCCCCCCTTACCCACTTGCATCCCGAATGCCGCACTGTCTAAAATCTAACCCAGCGTATTATTATACTGTCTGTTATTATAGACTTAGGATTTCCCGAAGAAGAGAAAATAATTTCCTCTGCTGGCTGTTTGTAACAAAATGATTGATGCATTTACTATTTTGCCACAAACACTAAAGAATGAAATCTTGCATTTTGAGGTAACTAATTGTCAACTTTCTCATGACATTTTCTTTCTTCATGTTTAGTGTGCCTTTGAACTCAATTGTCTTCATCCACGGTCGGTTATTTCTCATCTACACGAACAATACCTTGCTTACGTGCAAAGGTATAAATTATTGTTGGTGTTATTAATGGATACACGCTTACCAGATTCATTGGATTCCTATGTAATAGGGGAATAACCTGTTTGCATTGCTTTCCGTTAAACAGCAGACCGGGAAATGCCGTGTGAACAACTTAAGGTTCACTTGCTAATGTCAACAATCATTTCAGGCCTGTTTCTCCTTGCAGCTCCTTAATGATCTAATGCATCAAAAGTAGGGAAGGGTGATTCTGCAGTTCAGTGTTCCCAATATGCCAGCATTCCAGTTCTCTCAGGAGGGCATTTTGAAAATCTGTAGATATCCAGTCCATGAGACTTCATTGATTCCATTTGGTTCCCATGATTTTCTGACATTTGTTTCCTAGGGTGTATTGTTCTCTCTTAGAAGCAGCAGATAAGAGGTGTTTGGAGTTAAGTAGGGGGAGACGATGGTCTCATGGAATTATCGCTGGACTATTAATCCAGAAACTTAGCTAATGTTCTGGGGCCCCTGGTTTGAATCCTGCTAATTTGAATTCAATATAAAAAATCTGGAATTAAGAATCTACTGATGACCATGAAACCATTGTCGGGAAAAACTCTCCTGGTTCACTAATGTCCTTTAGGGAAGGAAATCTGCTGTCCTTATTTAGTCCGGCCTACCTGTGACACCAAAGGCACGGCAATGTGTTTGATTCTCAACAACCCTCTGAAATGACCTTACAAGCCATTCAGTTCAAGGGCAACTAGGGATGGACAATAAATGCTGGCCTGCCAGCAACGCTGCAAATTAATTTTAAAAAATCACAGGGATTATTTTGTTTTACTCTGTTTTGCTTTTCCTTTCCTCTCTTTCTTAATCTTCTCAGTCTACCTTTCTTTCTCTGAGTCTGTCCTACTCCACACCCTACGATGTCAGTCAAACCTCAGCACCTCATCTTCTACTTGTGATCCTCTGGGAGAAGTCACAGAATCATAGAATCCCTACTGTGCAGAAGGAGGCCATTTGGCCCATCGAGTCTGCACTGCCCACAATTCCACACAGTCCCTATTCCCATCACCTCACACATTTAACCTGTTAATCCCTCTGATACTACGGAGAATTTAGCATAGCCAACTAACCCAACCCGCACACCTTTGGTGTGTGGGAGAAAACCGGAGCACCCGGAGGAAACTCACATAGACACAGGGAGAACATGCAGACAGTAACACGAGGCCGGAATTGAACCTGGGTCCCTGGCACTGTGAGGCAGCAGTGCTAACCACAATGTCACCATGCCGTCCTAGTCTCTGGTACTTGCTTTAAATGTGGGCATGAAACATGGCAATTCAGTGCTCGGTTGACCAGCAGGAAATAGATAAGGAGGAGGATCAAAGATTCAGTTATTTGAATGATTTTTTAAAAACCATGTCAAGAATAAAATCTTCAGAGAACATAATTGTGCTGCTTATTCATGGCAATTTTCTGCATGTGTAAACCTGCAGTTATCAACGAATACAGATGCTATCACGTTGTTGCTCAGGCCATATAAATCTTGAGCCATGAATCATCAGATGCTTCACATGATGAATAAAATAATTGGTTAATTAACTATTTCTCCGCGGGTTTCCATTGAATTGTATCATTTCATTTCTGCTTGTCTGTGTCGTATCGGCACACAGCAAACATGGGGAGGTGATGGCATAAGAGCATAAGAAATAGGAGCAGGAGTAGGCCATCTAGCCCTTCAGGCCTGCCCCACCATTCAATAAGATCATGGCTGATCTGAAGTGGATCAGTTCCATTTTCCCGCTTTCTCCCCATAACCCTTAATTCCCTTGTCTATCAGAAATCTATCTACACGTGACTTAAATATATTCAACGAGGTAGCCTCCACCAATTCAATGGGCAGAGAATTCCAGAGATTCACCACCCTTTGAGTGAAGAAGTTCCTCCTCAACTCCGTCCTAAACTGTCCCCCCCTTATTTTGAGGCTGTGCCCTCTAGTTCTGTTTTCCTTTCTAAGCGGAAAGAATCTCTCTACTTCTACCCTGTCTAGCCCCTTCATTATCTTGTAAGTCTCTATTAGATCCCCCCACAGCCTTTCTAACGAGTACAGACCCAGTCTATTCAATCTCTCCTCATAATCTAACCCCCTCATCTCCGGTATCAGCCTGGTGAACCTTCTCTGTACTCCCTCCAAGGCCAATATATCCTTTTGCAAATAAGGGGACCAAAATTGCACACAGTACTCCGGTCGCAGCCTCACCAGTGCCTTGTACAGTTGTAGCAAGACCTAGAACATAGAACATTACAGCGCAGTACAGGCCCTTTGGCCCTCGATGTTGCGCCGACCAGTGGCACCAAACTAATGACCCTCTAACCTAAATTATTCCAATGTTATCCATATGCGTATCCACTGACCATATGAACGCCCTTAAAGTTGGTGAGTCCACAACTGCTGCAGGCAGGGCATTCCACACCCTTACTACCCTCTGAGTAAAGAACCTACATCTGACATCCGTCCTATAATTACCTCCCCTTAATTTATAGCTATGTCCCCTCGTGTTAGCCATCACCATCCAAGGAAAAAGGCTCTCACTATCCACCCTATCTAACCTTCTGGTCATCTTGTATGCCTCAATTAGGTCTCCTCTCAACCTTCTTCTTTCTAACGAAAACAGCCTCAAGTCCCTCAGCCTTTCCTCATAAGACCTTCCCACCATAACAGGCAACATCCTGGTAAACCTCCTCTGCACCCTTTCCAATGCCTCCACATCCTTCTTATAATGGGGCGGCCAG
Organism: Carcharhinus amblyrhynchos; assembly: GCF_965287045.1. Lineage (NCBI taxonomy): Eukaryota > Metazoa > Chordata > Chondrichthyes > Carcharhiniformes > Carcharhinidae > Carcharhinus > Carcharhinus amblyrhynchos. Next base: position 30,722,008 of record NC_137332.1, on the reverse strand, counting down.
AACTGTACGCAATACTCCAGGTGCGGCCGCACCAGAGTTTTGTACAGTTGCAACATGATCTCACGGCTCCGAAATTCAATCCCTCTACCGATAAAAGCTAACACACCGTATGCCTTCTTAACAGCCTTATCAACCTGGGTGCCAACTTTCAGGGGTCTGTGCACATGTACACCGAGATCTCTCTGCTCGTTGACACTACCAAGAGTCCTTCCATTCGCCCTATATTCTGTACTCCTGTTACTCTTACCAAAGTGAATCACCTCACACTTTTCCGCATTAAACTCCATTTGCCACCTCTCAGCCCAGCTCTGCAGCTTATCTATGTCCCTCTGCAAACTGTAACATCCATCCTCACTGTCTACAACTCCTCCAACTTTGGTGTCATCAGCAAATTTACTAACCAATCCTTCTAATCCTCATCTAGGTCATTTATAAAAATGACAAACAGCAGTGGCCCCAAAACAGATCCCTGAGGTACACCACTTGTAACTGAACTCCAGGTTGAATATTTCCCATCAACCACCATCCTCTGTCTTCTATCAGCTAGCCAATGCCTGATCCAAACTGCTAAATCACCCTCAATCCCATGCATCTGTATTTTCTGCAGTAGCCTACCATGGGGAACCTCATCAAATGCTTTGCTAAAATCCATATACACCACATCAACTGCCTTACCCTTATCCACCTCTTTGGTCACCTTTTCAAAAAACTCAATAAGGTTTGTGAGGCATGACCTACCCTTCACAAAACCATGTTGACTATCCCTAATCAATTTATTTCTCTCTAGATGATTATAAATCCTATCCCTTATAATTCTTTCCAAAACTTTGCCCACAACAGAAATAAGGCTCACTGGTCTGTAATTCCCAGGATGGTCTCTACTCCCCTTCTTGAACAAGGGGACAACATTTGCTATCCTCCAGTCTTCCAGCACTATACCTGAAGCCAATGACGACATGATGATCAAAGCCAAAGGCTCTGCAATCTCCTCCCTAGCCTCCCAGAGAATCCTAGGGTAAATCCCATCTGGCCCAGGGGACTTATCTATTTTCATACTCTCAAGAATTGCTAACACCTCCTCCCTAAGTACCTCAATCCTGTCTAGTCTAAAAGACTGTATCTCAGTATTCTCCTCCACTACATTGACTTTTTCCTGCGTGAATACTGACGAAAAATGTTCATTTAGTGCCTCTCCTATCTCTTCAGGCTCCACTCACAACTTCCCACTACTTTCTCTGACTGGCCCTAATCTTGCCCTAACCAATCTTTTATTCTTGACATACCTATAGAAAGCATTAAGGTTCTCCTTGATCCTATCTGCCAAAGTCTTCTCATGTCCTCTTCTAGCTCTTCTTAACACTCTCTTTAGCTCCTTCCTGGCTAATTTGTAACTCTCCCTGCTTTTATATTCTATCCCCCTCACATAGTGGTGTTAACACTAGACTATTAAACCAGAAACTCAGCTAATGTTCTAGAGACCTGGATTCGGATCCGCCATGGCAGATGATGGAATTTGAGTTCAATAAAAGAAATCTGGAGTTAAGAATCTGATGATGACCATGAAAGCCATTGTCAACTGTTGGGAAAATCCATCTGGTTCACCAATGTCCTTTAAGGAAGGAAACCTGCATTCTTACCTTGTCTGGCTTACATGTGACTCTAGCGTCACAGCAATGTTGTTGACTCTCAATTGCCTTCCAAGGACGTGATGCGGTGATGCAGCATTGGACGGGCGTGGACTCAGTAAGAAGTCTCACAACACCAGGTTAAAGTCCAACAGGGTTATTTGGGATCACGAGTTTTCAGAGTGCTGCTCCTTCCTCAGGTGAGTGGAGGGGAGCAGTGTTCTGAAAGTCATGATTCCAAATAAACCTGTTGGACTTTAATCTGGTGTTGTGAGACTTCTTACTGTGCGCCCCCTCCAAGGGCAACTAGGGATGAGCAATAAATGCTGGCCAGCCAGTGATGCCCATGTCCCGCAAAATGTCATGGATGAATAAAAAAAAATTCTGTAAAATATTTGTGCTACTGGCACAGATGAAGACACAAATGAAGGGATTGTATAGGATGGAAGTAAAGGCCACAACCTATGAAAAATGTGTGGCTGTATGACTTTGAGGTAGAAGGATCAATTTACCAGAATTATTTTGTTCTACCACCTGTGAAGACTAATTTACATGGATCTTGTTTATATATCTGCATGAATTATAATGTAGAATGACTAGGATTGAGAGACTATAACACACAGAAGAGTGGCAGAAGGTGACTGGAGTTGCTATTATCCTGACATTTCCACAGCAACATAAACGCATCTGATATTTTCCTTTTGCCTTTCTGTAAGGGTGCATCACTGCAAAGCAGTAGAAATCAGAGTCTGATCCAAATCCAGCATGATGAGGAACTGCTGTATGGAAAACCTCTCTTAGTGCTTGAACTCTCAATGTTAAGCCAAGATTTGAAATTGTTCAAAGAGCCTATTGAACATCATAGGTCCCCACAGAGTATTAAACGTTCAAAGCAGTGCTATGTGTTTGCATGTGGATGTAAATTAAACTGCTACAGTTGCAGTTTCAGACCAATGGTGCAATGCAGTTGTGGTCCTAAAATGTGTCGGAGCCACCTCTATTCACATCCATGGCACAAAGCGGTGAAAGTATTCATAATTCAACACCTACTAGCACTGAAGTGTCAATGATATTCAGGATACAGGAGAAATGTCACATTACTGCTCTTGTCAGATTAGGGCAAAATAGCAGAAACTTTACCATTCACTTTTACAAAGCTGACCAAGGAGATGCTAACGGAAGGGAGGAAAAAAATAGAAAAGAAGTTTTCTGTGGTATGGTGGCACAGTGGTTAACACTGCTGCCTCATAGTACTGGGGATCCAGCTTCGATTCCTGGCTTGGGTCACTGTCTGTGCAGAGTCTGCACGTTCTCCCCATGTCTGCGGGTGCTCTGGTTTCCTCCCACAGTCCGAAAGACGTGTTAGTTAGGTGCATTGGCCGTGCTAAATTCTCCCTCAATGTACCCTAACAGGCAGCGGAGTGTGGCGATTAGGGCATTTTCACAGTAAGTTCATTGCAGTGTGAATAAGAACATAAGAACATAAGAAATAGGAGCAGGAGTAGGCCATCTAGCCCTTCGAGCCTGCCCCGCCATTCAATAAGATCATGGCTGATCTGTTGTGGCTCAGTTCCACTTTCCCGCCCTCTCCCCATAACCCTTAATCCCCTCTCTTATCAAGAACCCATCAACCCGCTTCTTAAAAATATTTAGCGAGGCAGCCTCCACCACTTCAACGGGCAGAGAATTCCAGAGATTCACCACCCTTTGAGTGAAGAAGTTCCTCCTCAACTCCGTTCTAAACCGCCTCCCCTTTATCTTGAGGCTGTGCCCCCTAGTCCTACTGTCTTTTTTGAGCGGGAAGAGTCTCTCCACCTCTATCCTATCCATCCCATTCATCATCTTATACGTCTCAATGAGATCTCCCCTCATTCTTCTAAACTCTAACGAGTACAAGCCTAGTTTATTCAGCCTACTTGTGACTAATAAATAAACTTTACTTTACCTTTTACCTTTTTACCCAGCATTAACATCTCACATTTTAATTTGCACTCAACAACATGCATTAAAAATAAAGAGAAGGAAGTAAAAAATGATGGTATTTTTTCCTTAAGGCAAATATCCAAAAGGAAAATTTCCAGTAGTAATGAGTTTAAAGTTTATTTATTTATTCATGTCACAAGTTGGCTTACATTAACATTGCACTGAAGTTACTGTGAAAATCCCCTAATCATCATACTCCAGAGCTTGCCTGGGTACATGGAGGGAGAATTTAGCATGGCTAATGCACCTAACCAGCATGTCTTTTGGATTGTGAGAAGAAAGAGAAGCACCTGTAATGAGGCCCTTGAAAATAAAATGACCCAAAGATCTTCCAGCGTTCTTTTATTTGTGTTTCTGAATCAATGCCATCAGCAAACACTGATGTGAATGCAAATCACAATGCAAGTTCAGTGCGTTTCATTCTTGCAAATGGATGATGGTCCAGCCAGGAACTTTAATTTGGGAATGACTATGATTGATGTTATGCAAATGCTTAATTCTCCCTTCACTATTTTAACAAAGGCATAGCTAAAGTAGATGTGGAGCAGATGCTTCCACTGGTGGAGCATTCGAGGACGAGCGGTCATAGTCTTAGGATAAGGGTTAACAAATTTAAAACAGAGTTGAGGAGAAACTACTTCACCCAAAGGGTTATGAATCTGTGGAATTTGCTACCCCAAAGTGCAGTGGATGCTGGAACAGTGAATAAATTTAAGGAGAAGTTAGACAGATTTTTAATTGGTAATGGGTTGAAAGGTAATGGGGAGAAGGCAGGAAAATGGGGATGAGGAGTGTATCAATCATGATCAAATGGCAGAGAGGACTTGATGGTCAGAATGGCCTAATTCTGCTCCAATATCTTATGAATTTATTACCAATTTAAACCGACCATACCCACATCACAAAGTGGAGAGGAATAATTATTCTCTCAAATACTTGTGTGATCGTTTAATATTAACTGTTGCTTTGATGGAGTGCTTTTTAATTAAACTTCTATGTCACGATAGAGACTGCCGCTACATGTTCACACTGCAGGAGATGTTATTTTAAAACAATAGCTTAAAAATAATAAATTACTAGCAGTAGTTATGTTTACAATACAATAACAGGATGGTGTGCTGTCCTCCACTGGCAGTCTTTGACATGTTTGTTACCAATCTTGGCTAGCCAAGTGTATTGTTTTCACAGTGTCATACAAATGGTTTGTATATTCAAATAGAGCTAGTGTTTGATCTGATTTTTAGATTTATATCTTCAACACAAACATAGAAAACTCACTGAGTTGCTTCAGCTTACCATTGATACAGTAACCACTCATCCCACCTGTCATGTAACCTGTAGCCTATTTGAATTTATGAAGTATGGGATGATTGGCGCATGAGTTATCATTTGAATAGTTTAGTCCATGCCAAAATACTCCACATTATATCAAAACCACAATTAAGCACATTCCTTCCTGTAATTATTGTTTAATTGCTGATTGTTATGCATTCCTATTTATGAAGACTTTCAACCACTTTCCCCGGAAGATTGTCAACAACCAGACAACATTCCCCAAACTTAAAGGAGAACTGACATCTCGGAGGGTTGTGGGGTCATGAAGATTACAAAGACAGGGGAGGGGCAAGACCATGGATGGATTTGAAAACAAAGATGAAAGTTTTAAAATCCAGACATTGCTTAACTTGGAGCCAATGTAAGCCAACGAGAATAGGGACTGATAGACGTAGAGGATTTTTTTTTATTCAGTCATGGACATAGGCATTGCTGGCTGGCCAGCATTCATTGCCCGTCCTTGGTTGTCCTTAAGAAGGTGGCGCTGAACCACCTTCTCGGAACGCCACCTTCCACATGCCGTGAGTTGACCCACAATGCCATTAGAGAGGGAATTCTAGGATTTTGATCAGGCGATTGTGAAGAAACGGTGATATATTTCCAAGTCAGGACGATGAGTGGCTTGGAGGGAAACGTGCAGGTGGTGATGTTGCCATGTATCTGCTGCCTTTGTCCTTCCAGATGGATGTAGTCATAGGTTTGGAAGATACTGTTTAAGGATCTTTGGTGAGTTGTTGGTACTGAGCCTTGGTAGTGGGGGGAGAGGTTTGTGGATGTGGTGCCAATCCAGCAGGCTGCTTTGTCCTGGATGGTGTCAAGCATCTTGAGTGTTGTTGGAGTTGCACCCATCCAGGCACTTACTGTGAGTCCAGACACAAGCATCAGAGCTTCGACTGACCTCAAGTTTAGAAGGGGTAGAAAGTGGGAGATCAGCCAGGAGCACATTGGGACAGTTGTGTCTAGAAGTAAAAAGCTTGGATGGGGGTTTCAGTAGCAGATGAGCTGAGATAGGGGCGACGTCAGGGGGAGTGAAAATAAAACTTAGTGAACCAAATGGGTTTTCCAACAATCAATAATGATTGCATGGTCATCAGTAGATTCTTAATTCCTGATTTTTTATTGAATTCAATTTACACTATCTGCCATGGCAGGATTCAAACCTGGGTCGCCAGAACGTTAGCTAAGTTTCTGGATTAATAGTTTAGTGATAATACCACTAGGCCGTTGCCTCCCAAACTCTGTTTGCCTTTCCACAAATGCTGCCTAACCTGCTGAGTATGTCTGGTATTTTCTGTTTTTATTTCAGATTTTTAGCAACGGCAGTACTCTATTTTCCCATCACTGCCGTTCAGACTTGTCCTTTGTTTAATATGTGTGCCATCTAGCCCATTAATATTTTTAAGTGATTCCATTGAGAAAAGAGTAGATGTGTTTTCTGACCGCAAAGTCTCATTGACAGTGAGACAGTAATCACCATAGATTTCTCTGAGATATGTAGGGCAGGGATTGTGTTTTACAGGCTCACTCCCATTCCAGGGTAATTATTCACTCACCCTCACACTGTGTGAGTTGGTGTGAGTGTGTTGGCGTGTGGTAGTGAGTGTGAGTGTGAACTCTGAGACTGGAAGTAAGCCAAACTTTCGCCAACTCCCACTCATACACAGACACAAACACACACTTGTTCATAATCAACACACGCACACTATTATTCACACACTCTGTCACTCGCATGTTCACTGGAATTCTACTGCCCTGCCCTCCACAAAATCGGAGCAGGCAAGAGGTGGAGAATGGAAACGTCTGTTGACCTTGGGCAGGAGTTTCCAGTCTCGCTCAAGCGAGGCCATGAAATCCCACTTATATTCTCTCTTGCATACACAAACACTCTTCCACTAACACACGCACACTCTTGCTCACACAGACACTCTTTCATTCATATATACATATTCTCTCAATCGCACGCACGCGCACACTCTCTCTCACACGCACACACTCTCTCTCTCACAACACACACACACACACACACTCTCTCTCTCACAACACACACACACACACACACACACACACACAATCATTCTCTCATAGTCTCACTCCACCAGCAGCCGCTTTCTCCCTGTTTGGCTTCAACTCTTCCTTTACCCTGAAAACCTCCCTCCCTCCCCTGCAGATTCACCACTGATGCCTTGTCACTGATGTAAATCTGTGCATGAATCCATGAATCCATAGCAGATTATAAAGTTGCAGGAGACACTCAGGGGATTATATTGAAGGGCGCCCCAGCACCAAACCAGTCCAGGCACTGGAAACCGCATTTTCACAGCTCAATCACTTGCTTGACCAACTCACGTGATATAATGTCAGCCCCTTTGTAAGGCTTCTCTGCTGATGCTTGTGGTCTCCAGACTGATGTCTTTAGCCACCTCCTGAGTGGGTACCCCTGTCTCCAAGCAGCCATCCCTCCAACAGTTGCTCTCCCTCAAAGATGTCAAAGGATGCTGCCTGGGAAACGGGCACACGCCTGCATGAAGCACATCGTGTGGTCACGGGCAAACTATGCAGTGAGGGTTGAGTAGTGCCTGGAGTGCACAGAGCCACAGGGGTGCAGTCAGTCAAATCTTGTAGCTGGGTCAAGGCTGCAAAGCCCATAGCCCTGACATACTGGCTTGCCTGTTCCTAGTCCAAATTGATATACATGTGAGCCCTTGCATAAAGGGCATCTGTAACCTTCTGGATGTATTTGTGTGTGCTCAACTGGGAGATGCCACACAGATCGCCCGCGCTGCCTTGGAATGAGCCACTCACATAGAAATTCAGAGCAGCTATGAGTTTAAGGGCCACAAGTGGTGGATGTCCTTCCATTCCATATGGTGCAGGGTCTGACAGAGGTGGTCCACCATCTCCTGGGGCAGATGTAGCCTTCTATGGCATAATCCTCCAGACTGCGCACTGTAAAGAAAAGAAAACCACAATGGGTTATAAGAGCGTGTGAGAGAATCTCAGCCCTCTTCCCTCAATTCACCTGGGATTGCCACCCAGTAGCAGCACACTCAGTAAGTGCCTCGATGCCATCCCTCACACTCTCCTCTCAGACATTGTACCCACATCGCCACATTGGTTCCTGTCAACTCCAGCAGGATGCTGAACGTGGGTCCATCAGGGTTCTTTTGTACCAAATAGAATCCCTACAGTGCAGAAGGAGGCTCTTTGGCCCATCGAGTCTGCACCGACCACAACTCCACCCAGCCCCCATCCCCACATCCCTCCATATTTTACCCGCTAATCCCTCTAACCTAAGCATCTTTGGACACTAAGGGGCAATTTTAGCATGGCCAATCAACCTAACCTGCACATCTTTGGGCTGTGGGAGGAAACCGGAGTATCCGGAGGAAGCCCATGCAGACACGAGGAGAATGTGCAAACTCCACACAGACAGTGACCCGAGCCAGGAATCGAACCCAGGTCCCTGGAGCTGTGAAGCAGCAATGCTAACCACTGTGCTACCATGCTGCCCACAGTAGCACAGTGGTTTCCCTGGACATTCCCTGAAATGTCCACATTTCCCCAGCCCTCAATCCCCCCAAAAGAAACCTGGCGTCAGAGGGCAGCCAAGTGTTTGCATGTGAACCAATGTTTGCATCATGAAGGGGGACCTTGCCAATTCATACCGTCATGACCTCGATTGAGTTATGTCATGATAAGCATCCCCATCATGCCTTGCGTAGGCAAATAGTGTTGTTTGTGTGATATTGCAGCCTTACTGGGAATGTCAGCTCAGTGCTAGGGACATTGGTTTGCCTCTACTAAATGGTGGTACCTTTTGCCTGGACACCATTTACTGGTATAATCAGTAATGAGGGGAGGCCGAGGTGGCTGTTCAGCCCAATGTCTGCCTCTTGTGACACACAAGGCACAGCTGAATCTTGAGGCCAGCGATTAGCATATCCAGTTCAATCCCAGAGTGCATCCTGTTTTTCCCAGGTCACAAGAGGTGCAGAGCTGAGCAGCCTCCAATGACCCAATAAGATTTACCATCTCACGCAAGCCTTCTAACAATTGGTTTTGTCCTCCCGGGCAGCCTCTCCCTTTGTCCTCACACTGCTGCCTGAGTGTGGGTTCCAAACACATTACAGTCATCCTCCCCCAAGTCAAGACCCTTCAGGCCATATGAGGGGAGACGCAGCCCATTTCTTATTCCCCTATAGTGCGCTGACAACCTGGTCTCTGATGGGACCCCACCTGGATAACTCACCATCTTCTGCAGTACTGAGCTTCTTGTTTTCAAGTCCTCCCGTCTTTTGGCTAGCCCCCACTAAGGAAGGGCCCTCCCTCAGCTGCAATATAGATAGGAACCCAGGAGGAAGGACACGGCAAGTGCTGCCTGCATACCAGCCTTCACCATCCCTTTAGAGCAAGGGGCACCCCGACATGAAGGGCAGAGAAGACGTACAAGTGAGCCCTCCTGACCCCTGTCCTTGAAACAGTGATTCCAGAATTCCCACTCCTGACCAGAATTGAACCTATCCATGTCCCCCAAGTCCTGTCTGATACCCTCTAAGCAGTGCACACCTGGGCGCTCACCTCCGAACTCTCCCTTGGAGGTGAAGGTGCCAGGTTCACACTTATGTGGAGCTGTGTAAATGGCACTGGTGTGACATTATGTTGGCGCGTGCTGAATATCCAGTGGGGTGGGGGGTGGGGGGAGGGGGGAGGTGGGTGGGTAAGTCCCAGATAGAGTGCTCGCTAATGACAAACTAATGTATTAAAATGATCTTTCTGCTTTCCCCCAGCATGTTTCATGCCACTCCCCCCAGTGAGGGGCTGGGAAGATCGGAAACTCACTGACATGAGTCGGATTTTTTGGATTTTTAGTGCGTGCTGCCGTTCCCACAGAGGGAGTGTGGGCTCAAAATCATTTACTTAACAGATGTGTCTTCTCTTTCTCAGACCTTGCATAAAGATTTTCAGTTCCTGAGCTGTCAACTGATTTCCTCACTCATTAACACCAAACATTTTTCATTGTCTTTGCTTGCCCAGGTTCATTTCAGTTGCATAAATGACTGCTAAATGCAATTGAGGATTAGGCAGCATGGTGGCTCAGTGGTTAGCACTACTGCCTTACAACTCCAGGAATCTGGGTTCAATTCCCAGTTTAGGTCGCTGTTTGTGCAGAATTTGCACATTCTCCCCTTGTATGCGTGGCTTTTCTCTGTGTGCTATGGTTTCCTCCCACACTCCAAAGATGTGCTGGTTAGATGCATTGGCCATGCTAAATTCTCCCTCAGTGTACCCGAACAAATGCTGGAGTGGGGCAACTGGGGGATTTTCACAGTAACTTCATTGCAGTGTGAATGTAAGTCTATTTGTGATAAATAAATATTAGCTATGGGAGATTGGGCCAATACATGAAAAGGCAAGCAATAGACTGCATTTTAAATATTCATAGTTTGCAACAAAAATACATTAATTTAAAGCACAAAATCTTCACAGACAATGTGGCCTAACTGTGGTTAACAAGAGGACTTAAAGATGGTATCTGTTCAAAGGAAAAGACTTGGAATTTTGCCAAGATGAGCAGTAACCTTGAGGATTGCAAAGATTTCACAATTTAACAAAGGAGAATCAAGAAATTGCAAAAGGAAAGAGATAAGAGACTGTGAGAGCAGACGAGCAAGAGACACAAAAACAGACAGTAAACCTTTCTATTGGTATGTAAATGGTAAGAGATTAGTGGGAGTAAATGCAGCCCCATTAGAGGCAGAGACAGGTAAAATTATAATGGAGAATAAAGAAATGGTAGGGATATTAAACAGTACTTTGTGTCAGTCTTGATGGTAAAAGACATGTAAAAAACAGGGAAGAAATAATATTGGAGAAAAAAGTGGAACTAAATGACAACAAATCCCTGGACCTTACAGCTCACATCCTAGAGTTTTAAAACTGGCAACTACAGAGATAGTGGATGGATTAGTTTTGATCTTCCAGAACTCAGTAGATTCTAGAATGGTCCCCAAGGACTGACAGGGAGCAAACATAACGCTGTTATTTGAAGAAAGGAGGAATAAAGATAATAGGGAACTACAGGCCAGCCAGCCTAATATCAGTAGCAGACAAAATGCTAGAATCTATGATTAGTGACTTGAGAACAGGGCATTTAGAGAGTTAAAGAATCATAGAATCCCTACATTGCAGAAGGTGGCTATTCGGCCCATCAAGACTGCACCGACTCACCAAAGAGCATCTTATCCAGGCCTACCCACACATTTACCATAGCTAATTTACCTAACCGACACAGCTTTGAACATGAAAGGGCAATTGTTCATGGCCAATCCACCTAACCCCGCAATTTTAGATTGTGGGAGGAAACCGGAGCACATGGAGGAAACCTGCACAGAAACGGGGAGAATTTGCAAACTCTACACAGTCCCCAAGGCCTGCATCGAACACAGGTCTCTGGCGCTATGAGGCAGCAGTGCTAACCACTGTGCTATCGCGCAGCCCTTCAAAGTATGATTAAGCAGAGCTGGAGAGGCTTTATAAAGGAAAAATCATAGGCCAAAATTTTCTGGTCCTGCCCATCACAGGATCATAAATTCTGGGCCGAAGTCAATGGACCTTTAGCTGGCCTATTAAATATTCTGTCTCACGTGCAACAATACCCATCGTGGACTAGACAGGAAAACCCCAGATATATTTGACAAACCTGTTTGATTTTCAGGATATAACAAATAAGGTGGATAAGGGGAATCAATGGCCATCGTGTATTTATATTTTAGAATAAAACATTCAACATGATGTCAAACATCGAAGGTTATTACACAAAATTAGGATTGAATGCGATTAGTGCAAATATATTGGAATAGTTTGAGGATTGGCTGATGAACAGAAAACAGAGAGAAGAATATATTTTAAGTTGACAAGTTGTAACTAGCAGCAAGGTCAAACCTGGAGTATTACCAGAAGTTTTGGTTTCCTTACCTAAGGGAAACATAGAAACCAGAAGCAGCAATAGGCCATTTGGCCCTTTGAGTCTGGTCCACCATTCATCTTGATCATGGCTGATCATCGAATTCAATATCCTGATCCCCCTTCCTCCCATATCCCTTGATCCCTTTAGCCCCAAAAGCTATATCTGATTTCTTCTTGAAATTAGACAACATTTTGACCTCAAATACATTTTGTGGTAGTGAATTCCACACATTCACCAGCCTCTTGGTGAAGAAATTTTTCCTCATCTCCATTCTAAAAGGTTTATCCCTTATCCTCAAATTATGGTGCCTAATTCTGGACTCCCCCACTATTGGGAACATTCTTTCTGAATCTACTCTGTCTAACCCTGTTAGAATTTTATAAGTTTCTATTAGATACCCCTTCGCTCTTCTAAACTCCAGTGAATATAATCCTAACCGACTTAATCTCTCCTCATACGACAGACCTGCCATCCCAAGAATCAACCTGGTAAATGTGCGCTGTTTTCCCTGTATAATAAAGGACATCCTTCCCCAGATTAGGACACTAAAACAGCGCACAATACTCCAGGTGTGGCTTCATCAAAGCCCTATACAATTGCAGCAAAACATCCCTATCCCTTTACTCAAATCCTCTCACTATGAAAGCCAACGCACCATATGTCTTCTTTACTGCCTACTATACCTGCAACTGATGCACAAGGGCCCCAAAGTCTCCAAGGTTTCATTGAATATTCACATCTCTCAATTTCCATCCATTCAAGTAATTATCTGTCTTCCTACTATTGCTACCAAAGTAGATAATCTCACATTTATCCAAACTACAACTGCATCTGCCATGCACATGCCCACACACTCAGCTTGCCCAAATCACATTGAACCATCTCTGCCTCCTCCTCACAGATCACCTTGCCACCCAAATTTGTATCATCTGCAAACTTGGAGATAGTACACTCAGTTCCCTCCGCTAAATCATTAGTATATAATGTGAATTGTTGGGATCCTAGTACAGATCCCTACGGAACCTCACTAGTCACTGACTGCCAATCAGTAGAAGACCCATTTATGCCAACTTTTTGCTTCCTTTCTCCTAACCAGCTTTCTATCCATCTCAAGACATAACCTGCAATACCATGTGCTTTAATTGTACATCGTAGTCTGTTATATGAGACCTTATCGAAAACCTTCTGAAAGTCTAAATAAACCATATCCACTGGCTCTCCTCGGTCAACTCGACCAGTTATATCATCAAAAAGTTCCGATAGATTTGTCAAGCATGGTTTCTCTTTTGTAAATCCATGCTGATTTGCCCTAGAGGAAGTGCAATAGAGGTTCATTAGGCTGCCTCCTGGGATGAGGGAATTAACCAATGAGAGGAGACTGATTAAATTAGGCCTATATTCCCTGGAGTTTAGAGGAATGAGACGTGACCTGAGTGAAGCTTATGAAATTCCTAAGGAGCTTGACAAGATAGATGTAGAGGAAATGTTTCCACTGGTTGGAGCATCTAGAAAACAGGGTCACACTGACAGAATAAGGATCAGCCATTTAAGACCGAGATGAGGAGAAACCTTTTCACTTAAAGGGTTCTGAATTTTTGGAATTGTCAATCCCAGAATATATTCAAAACTGTGAAATGGACACAGTGCAGGAATTAAATTGAGAGCAGAACTGAAGATGGTCTGTCCTTGTCCCTATTTCTTATCATCTTATTTTGTTTTGATTGGCTGGCCCACAGTGAGGAAGCGTAAGTTCACCTTTTTGGTCGCAGGCACAGAACATTAACCACACAAATCTGCAGGCTAGTGCAAATCTTTGTGATAGACCCAACTGCCCTGGACTCCAGTGCTATCTCTGCCAAAATTCATATGATCAGCGAAGGTCCTTTCATTAGCCTTGACTTTCAATGGTGTTACCATCACTGAATCCCCATTGTCAACATCCTTGGGGTTATCATTGAGCAGAAAATCCACTTCAGTCACCACATAAACACAGTGGCTGCAAGAACAGGTCAGAGGCTAGGAATACTGAGGTGAATAACTCACCTCCTGACTCCCCAGTGTCTGTCCACCATATACAAGGCACAAGTCAGGAGTGTAATGGAATTATCCCCACTTGCCTGGATGGGTGTAGGTCCAACAACACTCAAGAAACTTGACACCATCCAGGACAAAGCAGCCTACTTGATTTGCACCACAGCTGCAAACATCCACTCCCTCCATCGCTGACGCTCAGTAGCAGCAGTATGTACTATCTACAAGATGCACTGCAGCAATTCACCAAAGATCCTTAGACAGCACATTCCAAATCCATGACCACTTTCATCTAGAAGGGCAGCAGATACATGGAAACACAACCACCTGCAAGTTCCCATCCAAGACACTCACCATCCTGATTTGGAAATATACCACCACTCCTTCACAGTCACTGGGTCAAAATCCTGGAATTCCCTCCCTAACTGCATGTGGACTGCAGTGTTTCAAGAAGGCGGCACACCACCATCTTCTCAAGGGCAAAAAGGGAGGGGCAATAAATGTTGGCCAACCAGCAACCCATGACTGAATTAAAACAGCCAACAACTGGCACCAGCGCCAATAGGTACCTATCTGAGCTTACCGCCTTTGCAGCAAGGTTCAAAAGTCAGTGACCAGCCAGAAGTTATCATGGATGCTCCTCAGCTCTTTGGGATCAAAATACAGTGGCCTCTATGGCCCCTTTGTAATGGGATTCTTTAAATTGATGCTAAACCTTCATGGATCAGGGCTCAAACTCAGATAACACCTGCAAACACTGTTCAATTGTCTTGTATGTCTGGTCCCAGCTGGTGCATCTGCATTGACTGTACATTGAGTCAGGTTCAAGACTGAGATCAAGTCCTGCTGCCAACTTTCCCTCTCACCTCCAGCATGCAAGTAACTCATCTCCTGATTCCCCTGTCCACCATCTACAAGGCACAAGTCAGACTATGATTAGATACTCCCCAATTCCGTAAATGGTTGCAGGTCCAACAACACCCAAGAAGCTTGTCAATCATCACGACAAGCATTTGGTAAAACATGAATGGACACTTTGGCCATCTCAGAAAAGTTGCTGCAAGATCAGGAAAAGATGAACCTCGGTATCGGCTTAGGCTTCAGCCGTGGTACTGCCAGATAAAGTGTAGGTAGAAGTATGCTAGAAAACCAAAAGTTTTCAGAGTCAATAGTGTAGACAAACCAGACAGAGCAAGTTTATCTACTAACTGTCCCACAGTTTATCTACTAACTGTCTACTACCAGCAAGTTCTAAGCTAATGCCTAACTATTCCAAACTACCTACTTTGTTAAACACAATGCTGACATTGTAATATCAGTTCCTGCCAATCTCTGTGATATATGATACCATCCTACAGTCAATTACAGTAATATCTAATATAACATCTGCCCTGCCAGTTCTGTATTCTCACCTTTAATCAAATGGTTTATTTGTGAAATAATTGGTAACTTGAAGTGCTTAACCAACGGAGCAATATCTAATTATTCTGCACTCCAGACAAAACATTAAATTCTAAATTCATGTTCCGAACCTTCAGTGTTAAGCCTGCGGTACATTTTACCTATTTAAACAAATAGCACATTTGTCTTGCAAAACAGTGGTTGCAGTTATGCATTTGGTTTAAAATAACAAAACCAGCAGGAGGGCTTCAGACACAGATTGCTGCATGTTATTTTGAATTATCTAAACCTCATGTAAAGCTATGCAACAAGTGCTGCATAGATAGAAAATCTAACCTGAAATTAAAATCCGTTGCTTCCATTTATAGAAAGACTAAGCATTATAGATGAAGAACGATATCTCTCTCTCCCTGTCCCTATATCCTTGACTTGGGTTTTGGCACTTCAGGCAACTCTGAGCGACACATCTCAGTCTGAGGCGATCTGTGCTTGAATCTTGCACATCAAAACCAGTGCAGACTGCCCTGAACCAAACCAAGGAATCAATCCAAGGAGCAGAGGGTTTCAGCATTTGGGGCACATTTCCCACAGGACACAAGATCCTACATTCAGCTCGTTATCAATATTTTAAAACAACTCCCTAGACTTGGACTCAGTGAAGTTTGCTGGTGCTGGCACTTTCACCAATAACCTCACTTCTCCAAATCCTTTAATATGGGCAGCACAATGGCACACTGGTTAGCGCTGCTGCTTCATAGCACCAGGGACGCTGGTGACTGTCTGGAGTTTGCACATTCTCCCCGTGTCTGCATGGATTTCCTGTGGGTGCTCTGGTTTCCTCCCACACTTCAACGGGTGCGGGCTAAGTTGCTTGGCTTAATGTATGAAGGATTAGCAGGGTAAATACATGGGGTTACAGGGATAGGGCATGAGTGTGATTTGGAGGAATGAATGAGAGGAGATAATAAACATTAAATGGTGCCATCTTAGGGAGAATGAGGAAGATCTCATGTGGTTGCATAAAATTCTGAAGGTAGCAGAACAACTTATCAAAGTAATAAATAAAATATATACAATCCTGGCCTTTATAAATAGAGGTGCAGGGTATCAAAAAAAGGTTAGGGGAATTAGCAGGATAAATGCATGAGGTTATGGGGATAGAGCGGGGTTGGGTCTGAGTAAGATGCTCTGTTGGAGAGCCAGTGCAGATTCAATGGGCTGAATGGCCTCCCTCTCACTGTGGGGATTCTATGACTCTATGATTGTATTCTGTGAAATTATGTTAAACATGTATAAACACTATTGTGTTCCTTGCTAAGGTATCGTGTCCAATTTAAGGAACTGCATCCTAAAAGGAATGAGAAAGATTTGGAATGGGCATGGAAGAGATTTACCTGGGTGGTATCAGGGCTGAGAAATTACAGTTACATGTACAGGCTGGAGAAGCTGAGCTATTGTCTGTGAAGCAACAAAAGCTAAATGCAAATATAATAAATAAACATAATAATATAATATAAATTAATATAATATAAATCTGAGATAGAGAGTTTTAATCAGTAAGGGAATCAAGGAGTATTGGGATAAGGCAGGAAAATGGAGTTGAGGATTATGTCAGATCAGTCATGAAGTCATTGAATGGTGGAGCTGACTCGATGGGCCGAATGGCCTACTTCTGCTCCTTATGGTCTTATATTGCAGAGGGCTGTTGAGGCTAGGTCATTAAGTGCAAAAAGAAGAAAGAGTTTTCAGTGCTGCACTGTGGACAACTATGGATTTTGTATCAGTCTTTCCCTGGTCCAGTGTTGTAAGTGCTCAATACAAAATAAAGTTCTTGATAATACTTGGGTTCCCATGGACTGGTGACCAAGGACAAACAATAGTTTATTCAGCAGCTGAAAAGCTACCCCATGCTTGTACTCTGCCTGAGCTTGCGGGAGAACTCCCATGTCTCTGCTGTGTGACTTCTTAAGTAACTGCCTCATCACCTGACCACTTGGTTCACATCTTCTCTGTTTATATTGGGACAACCGGTAGTGCTGAGATGTAACAATATGCACGAACATTAATGGTGTACAAAGCAATTTATAACACACAGATTGAACATGCTAACAAGATATAACTACTCACACAGGATGAGGCACAGGTTGAGCTGTTGCAGTTGATGTATGGCCCTTTGCAACTCCTTCTAGCATCCACCGTCCACCACCCCCTCCCCTCCCCGTTCCCTCCTGCATACCCCATTTTGTTCTCTAAAGAAATTAGACAAAATCCAAAGTTAGGGCAAATTACTGCAGACACTGGAATCTGAAACAGAAAATTGAAAATGCTGGAAAATCTCTTGGAGAGAGAAGAGGGCTAACATTTCGATGTTGCGACACAGTTGGACTTGGGGGTACCTGTGCATGGAACACAGAAAGCTGGCACACATCTGCAGCAGGTATTCAGGAGGGTTAGTGGAAAATTGGCCCTTATTTCAAGGTAGTTAGAGTATGAGAATAGGGGAGTCTTGCTGCAACTGTACAAGGTAACACTCTGTAACACTACATTCTCCATTCTCATAAGAACATAAGAACATAAGAAATAGGAGCAGGAGTAGGCCATCTAGCCCTTCGAGCCTGCCCCGCCATTCAATAAGATCATGGCTGATCTGTTGTGGCTCAGTTCCACTTTCCCGCCCTCTCCCCATAACCCTTAATCCCCTCTCTTATCAAGAACCCATCAACCCGCTTCTTAAAAATATTTAGCGAGGCAGCCTCCACCACTTCAACGGGCAGAGAATTCCAGAGATTCACCACCCTTTGAGTGAAGAAGTTCCTCCTCAACTCCGTTCTAAACCGCCTCCCCTTTATCTTGAGGCTGTGCCCCCTAGTCCTACTGTCTTTTTTGAGCGGGAAGAGTCTCTCCACCTCTATCCTATCCATCCCATTCATCATCTTATACGTCTCAATGAGATCTCCCCTCATTCTTCTAAACTCTAACGAGTACAAGCCTAGTTTATTCAGCCTCTCCTCATAGCTCAATCCCCTCAACTCCGGTATCAGCCTAGTAAACCTCCTCTGCACTCCCTCCAGGGCCAAAATATCCTTGCGCAGGTGCGGCGCCCAAAACTGCACACCTTTCCTTCTCTTTGAACGGTATGCTTTGCCTGTATAGCATGCAAGAAACAATACTTCTCACTGTATACTAATACATGTGACAATAATAAATCAAACCCCACCCCCGGCGGACCACCCCACAAGCCCGCCCCAATCGCTGCCCTCCCTCCATCCCAGATTGATCCTGCCTTCAGAGTGGCAGCAGGACCGCCCCCAACCCCACCGATCACCCTTAGGTCCTGCCCAAAACAGGCCCTGCCCTTTGGCACTGCCCCATTGCCCGGTGGGCAGTGCCAAGGTGCCCCTTGGGCATGGGCACTTTGTCCCTTGGGCAGTGCCAGGGGCACAGGCTTGAACTGCCAGTGTGCCCAGGCCAGGGGTACTACCCCCACTGCCCGACTACCTGGAGGGCTCGATTACCCCCTTCATCCGAGCTTCATTCTCCTTCTAGGTCCTTGAATATGGGGAGCAGGTTTAAACCCCGCCAGAATGAAGTACTCCTGGTGGGGTGAGGGATTAAATCAGGGCCAATGAGTTCCCGTTAATTAGATTTAAATGACATTTAAAACATTTAAAAAGAATTCAAATTACTTACCCGCCTTCCTGCCGGTTTCCAGCATGGGCTGACCGGTGACTGTTTGCCAGCTCTGGAAGGTGCATATGCATTCCCGGCACATGCGCAAATCCCAGAACAAGGCCATCGACGCGCATCTCCCACTGCGATCCACCAGAAAAGTTGCGGGTCGCGATGGGAGAATCACAGCCAATTTTTCTGTTTGGCAGGGAAGAAGACAGGAGAACTTGGAGGTAATGTGCAAGCTGGATAAAAAGGCTTAAAACTTGGGAATCTGTGTGAAAAACTCAGAGATTCAATAGAGCGGGGTGTTTTCCCAGAAGTGGACAAATCATGTACTGGGGTTTATTGCTTGGCAAGTTGAAAAAGAACGCTGCAAATCAGGACTGCAATGACTGAGGAAGAGAGAGTTTATAGAATTGATCATTGCTGATAATAATCATACGTGTGAGATTCTGAGGTGAAAGCTGATGTCATATAGGAACCACGACCTACCCTGCATAAACAAAAAACAGCACATTGTGGAACTGGGTTGCTACATATTGCAACATGTCTGCGGACACTGATGTAGGTGCTTGTGGTTGTGCAAGACTTTTCTTTGTTGTATTGACTACTTAAAGTGAGAACCTTTTTTACTAACAGCGTCATTTGCCTCATTAGTCATGTTTAATTTATATTGGTTCTGAGTCATATTAAAATAAAAGTTACAAAAAGTAAAGTCTTGTTGCTAGTTCCTTCAAAGCGGGGCGGGGGGGTCATACAGTAAATTTGGCAATTTTGGCATGTGTTTTCCCCCGGGGAATTGTTAATGCAACCCCCTCCCCCAGCTCATTTGTCACGTTTACTGTTTGTAGGACATTACAATTCGAAAATCGGCTTCTGAGTTTGCCTATAAAACAACAACGATTTTCAAAAAGTAATTACTTGGGTGTCTTTACAATGATCTGAGGTAGGAGCCTGCAACATCTGCCTCTTTAACAGCTCATTTGCAGCTCCCAACCTTTTCAGTTGGATCGCATTAATATGAAAAAAATCTTAAAAAACATTAAGATAAGAAATGTAAGAACTGTGTTTTTACTATGAGAATAAAAGGCTGATCATTAAGCAGTACTGAAAGCGTTCAAATGATTATTTTAACAAAAAACATTATTGAGTTGCCAATCAGGCTGCTTACATGAGGTATAGCTACACCACATCCAAAAATCTCCTGTTTTACCCACTGAAGGAATCGTAGCGAGCAAGACAGAAAATAAAGTCCGTTGAGCTCGGGTGGAAATTTCCAGTGTTGGGGCACACACGGCCAGAAAGCCCCACACCACATTTATAGGTAGAACCATAGGATGGAATCATAGAATCCTTACAGTGCAGAAGGAGGCCATTCATGTTTACACTGAGAACAATCCCACCCAGGCCCCATCCCCTTAACTCCACCCCATATTTACCCTACTTATCCCCCTGCCTTAACAAACAATTTAGCATGGCCAATCAATCTAACCTGCACATCTTTGGGGTGTGGGAGGAAACCGGATCACCAGGAGGAAAGACGTGGGGAGAAACTCACACAGACACCCAAGACCAGAATTGAACTTGGGTCCCTGGCGCTGTAAGGCAGCAATGCTAACAACTGTGCGGCGCTAATAATGGGCGGAATCTTCCCCAAAATTCAGAGTGTTGGCTCAGGTGAGAAAACTGGGGTTTTTTTTGTCACAGCAAGTGATTTTTGATTCATTCGTTGATACTTTGTACTTAACAGGCTGTGATTTTAGTTTTATTTAATCAAAGAACATTAAGCCAATCCTAGTTCTATTCAAAAGAATTCTTTTGTTTTGGAGCCATGGACATTTTCCGCTCCATGGGAACATGCCAAATTTACAACTTTTAATCACATAGATATGATTTGTTTTGCATAACTGTGCAATTACAATCAAAGATAAAAGGTCAAACTTCGGTTTGTTTGTCTCTGCAAGTAAATTTTCCAGCATCATTCTCTTGTGAAAGTGAAGTTTCCAGCATTTGCGATTGTAAATTCTGATCTGCCCAACCAACATTTAACAAAGTGTAAATGTACATTGCATCTTGAGCTGAATTTTCTATGGACACAATTTAATATTCTATTTTTTTAAAAAGCACAAGTGCTACAAAATGTTGACCCTTAAAAGAAGGCAAGCGTTTTGATTTTGGAATCATGATTTTTATAATTTCCTATTTTTAAAAAGCAGATCCTTTAAAAAATGCAGCATTAACTGCTTATTTAGCTCCCAATAGCACTTTAAAAGTTGTTCAACTAGTTTGTGAATATGTGCACTAATTATCTCACACAGCCTCTCATTCTTTTACCCTTAATCAGCATGTGTTCCCCTCCCAACTTGTACAGATGAGCCTGAACTTTCATGCACGCATATGTAAAGAAAATAAACCATGATTGCACAAAATAAACAAGAGTGGCAAAAAATGTGACTGAAGTGGAAACAATATAATCTAAATTAAAACCCGCCAAGAATCCAAGTGACCAAAGCTGTGATAATGAGTCACTTGTTTGTAATAAGTGCTGACATTTGTGAAGCTCACTGCATCAGAAAGTATTGATTATTTTAAGTCTCTGATCAATTAAATCTGACTTGCTTCACCCCTGCAGCGTTGTGACTCTCAGTGGAACATTTGAAGTCCCAGTGGAATAGTTAACTTAGATTTTAAATGTTACTTTTGGCTTACAGATCATTCTCTACTCTACAATCTCTCACTCAAAGGGGCAGGAGCAGCAATATTAGGTGAACTCCATCACCTCCAAGTTCCCCTCCAAGTCATACACACTATCCTGACTTGCATGTACAATTATTGTGTTTGGGCCAACATCCTGTAATTCCCAATGCAGCACAATCATAGGATCATACTCACAAAGGATCCCACTTGTCATTTTGCGGGAGGCCCTGGTGGAGGTTGCACCTATGGACATCCTTATCAAGGAAGTCACATTTTAAATTAGTTTTCACAGAATCATAGAAACCCTGCAGTGCAGAAGGAGGCCATTTGGCCCATCAAGCCAGCAACAGCAACAATCCAACCCAAGCCTTGTCCCCGTAACCTCACATATTTACCCTGCTCATCCCCCAAACACTAAGTGACAATTTAGCATGACCAATGAACCTGTGGGAGAAAACCAGAGCACCCAGAGGAAACTCACATAGACACAGGGAGAATGTGCAAACTCCACACAGACAGTGACCCAAGGCTGGAATTGAACCCAGGACTCTGGGGCTGTGAGGCAGCAGTGCTAACTGTTGAGCCACCGTGCTGCCCCATGGGGAGCAATAGGTACACTCAGTCCCAAAATATTACCTGGGTGATTGACACCGTGATGTCCCTCCCCTTACTCCCTTGTGATTGGGAACGCCCTCCCTCCTTCCTTGTGCCATTCAATCGGACAATATATCAACTTTTAACGAACAGTAACCTTGATTTTGAGGCACCAGCCTCATTGACACCTGACTGGTAAGCTAGAGGGCATCAAGCTGGCATCCCGTTGCAACTCACTGAATTGGGCACCCCCAATGTCAGTTGCCCACAGGATATTTGCAAGGGTGGGTAGCAATCACAGTGAGTGAGGGTCACAAAGCTGCACATCAACCCAGATTTTGTTTGTGGAGCTCAGAAGAGGGCAAAAATAATCCCAAATTTATCTTACCTTACACAGTCCGACCAGTTCCAACCTAATATTAAACTCAATTTGCACAGCAGAACAGGCCTGCTACCTGAAACAGGCACTGTCACAGGCACCTTGCACTAGACCCTTCTCACATTCTCACCAGCCTCTTTATTGATGTTCATCATCCAAGCAGTAAGGCTACCCCACCCTGTTAGCAGCAAGTGATGGAAGTGAAAGTTGACCTCTCGGGTTCAACATGCATCCTGCTGTCCTTCCCATCTCCAAAATGCAGTGGCCTTCATTAGTGCACCCTTCATTAAGATGTGTCAGAAAAATATTTAAATGAGTTGACTTCCCATAACTGTACTGTGCAAAACCTTATCATTTGGCTGCAGGCATGAGCAGCCTCAATGTGTTGAGGCTCCCGCAGCATTGTGCCAGGATGCACTATTCACCTCAATTAATACTTCTTTCTCCTCTCAGCCTGTAAGTTTATATGTATTCATATTTTAAAATTAGAGGTAATTACTGATTGAAATAAGCAATGAATATAAGCAACAATATCACTGCCAGGAACTGGTTAACTTCAAAGCCCTTCCTCAAATACATGGATCTCTCTAATTAGCTTCTTTTCTCCTTTGACACTGAGGTACAGGAATGATGTGACTTTTGGTGCTGTGAATGAATTACTGTCTTCCCACATTTAGGAAGCTGAAACTTACAAGGGCCACTCAAGAATACAACCCAGAAGTATTCTAGGCTGTTGTAATCTGTGTACCAGTTATGCATGAGGCAAGTTAATAACAGAAATTTGATGCATTTTAACCCGAATGGAGCTTTCATTCCATAAATTAAGTGCTGATATATAACCAGCACTGTGTTCTGTTTAGCTAGTTCCTGGTTCTTAATAGCATGTTGTTGCTTTTAACGCCGGTCTTATTTCTTTGCTCTTGAAGGAGTTGGGCAAATAAAGAAGAGAAACATTTTGCAGCCTTCCTTACTGCATCTGTGCCTTTTCATTGACCAGTGATGTCACGAGGGTGGAGTTTCCGTGTTGGGCACAATTGGTATATCTGAGTACAAAATGAAGTAACAAGTAATGTAGATAAAGAGTAATCTGTAGATGTGATGTATTTGATTTCCAGATGGCATTTGACAGGGTGCCACATCAAAGGTTACTACACAAAATAAGAGCTCAAGGTGCAGGGATGTCTCCTTTGTTGGCAAGACTAGGACTAGGGGGACACAGTTTAAAAATAGGGCCTCCCATTTAAGACAGAGATGAGGAAAAAATATTTCTCTCAGAGGGTCATGAGCCCCTCTCAGAGGGTCATGAGCCCATGGAATTCTCTTTCCCTGAGGGGTGGAGGCTGGGTATTTGAATATTTTTAAAGGCAGAGTTAAATAGATTCTTAATAACAAGGGAATCAAAGGATTTATGGGATAGACTAAAATGGAGTTGAAGCCTCAATCAGATCACAATGGTGGAGCAGATTCAAAGGACCAAAAGGCATACTCCTGCACCTAATTGGGACAAAGGGTCACTCTGACTCGAAATGTTGGCTCTATTCTCTCTCCACAATTGCTGTCAGACCTGTTGAGATTTTCCAGTGTTTTCTGTTTTTGTTTAAGATTCCAACATCCACAGTATTTTGCCTTTACGTGATCCTAATTTGTATCTACATTTGTAAATTGCACTAGTTTTCCCAAATGAAGTCACAGTTCAAGCTACTGCTCAAAATTATTTACATAAATACAAATATAAAGTTTTCCATGAACCAGTACAATTGGGCAGCGCAAGAGGACCAAACAGTTTTCCAAGTATTCTAAGTGTGATCTTCGCAGTACATTGCAGAACAATATTTTTCACTGTATACAATACATGTGACAATAATAAATCAAATCAAATCGAATCAAAAAGAGAGCCATGGGTATAATTGTCAACTCCTACAGAAGAGAGTTGTCAGTTTAACATCTCACAAGAAGGACAAAATAATATCTAACAGCCAGTCAGCTAACAACAAGGGTTCTTTTTAAAGTCTTACAGCTAAGTTAAAGCAGAAGCCCTCTTACAGGTAGTTTATCTATCTTCATTGAACCAGGCAAAGACACTTCCCAGACTGGATCATCCTCCTGGAATTGTACGATAACCATAAGCTGGATTTAACTTATAGATTTGTTTAAGGTGGATGTCTTTTGAGGAATGGGGAAGTCATACTGAGTTCAGGTATCAGGGATATAGTTTGAAACAAGGGGTGATTTCTAGATAAAATTGTGTGCATGTGTATTACTCCATTGTTTATGTGTCTTATAGAATTATAGTCCTGTTCATGTGTATTTGTCTTTTCCACTTAACAAATAGCCTATAGTAATTATTACACTACGATTGGGCTGTTCATTCTCATGGGTGGTTTCACGTGACTCCTCACCCCATTTGAAATCAATAATACAAACCACCATGAATGTCTCATGCTGAGATGCCCTTGCAGATAACATCAATGTGTTTTGTGACAAAGGGAGCAATGAAAGGGCATCACAGTGGCAAGTGGTTAGCACTGCTGCCTCACAATGTCAGGGACCCGGGTTCAATTCTGGCCTCGGGTCACTGTTCGTGTGGAGTTCGCACATTCTCTTCATATCTGTGTGGGTTTCCTCTGGGTTTCTCCAGTTTCCTCCCACAGTCCAAAGATGTGCAGGATAGGTTGATTGGCCTAGCTAAATTGACCCTTAGTGTCAAGGGGATTAGCAGGGTAAATATGTGGGGTTACAGGAACAGGGCCTGGCTGAGATTGTGATCGGTGCAGACTCGATGGGCCAAATGGCCTCCTTCTGCATTGTAGGGATTCTATAATTCGATGAAACAAAGGTCTTTGAGGTTTTTGGTTGAACTTGTACTCAAGGTCACACCAGCTCATCTTGTAGGATATCTATAAGAATTGAGGAAAAATATATTTCAGAAAGCTATCAGTGAGACCCCACTTGCAATGGAGCTTCATGAAGCAAGACATTGCTGTGTATTATGTAAGAATGTTGTAACCTTTCCCTGTGAGCCACGGGGAGAGATTAGCTTTTGAGAAAAGAGAATGAAACGCAAAAGGTGCAAGTATGTGTCAGGCCTCTGGCCTCATCCTAACCACCCTTTCTCTCAAGGACTAAGCATCAGGTGTTTCCACATATGAAAAATTGCATGGAGCTTTCTGCTGCAAGAAAGCAGACATATGCTGGAAAGAGAAATGTGGGAGAAAATGTGCATGACCAACCACCTACCTTTGAGTATTTCATTTGATTTGATTTATTATAGTCACAGGTTTCTAATATACAGTGAAAAGTATTGTTTATTGTGTGGTATACAGACAAAGCATACCCTATATAGAGAGGGAAAGGAGAGGGTGTAAGGAAAGGAAAGGAGAGAATGTAGTGCTACAGCTGTAGCTAGGGTGCAGAGAAAGATCAACTTAATATGAGTTCAAAAATCTGACAGCAGCAGGGAAGAAGCTGTTCTTGAGTCGGTTGGTACACAACCTCAGCCTTCTGTATCCTTTTCCCGAAGAAAGTGGAAGAGAGAATGTCCAGGGTGTGTGGGGCCCTTGATTATGGTGCTTGCTTTTCTGAGGCAGTGGGAAATGTAGACAGAGTCAATAGATGGGAGGCAGGTTTGTGTGATGGACTGGATTTCGTTCACAACCCTTTGTAGTTTCTTGTGGCCTTGGAAGTAGAAGCTTTGATGGACTTTCCTAACTATAGCATCGGTGTGGGGGAACCAGGATGGGTTGTTGGTGATCTGAATGCCTAGAAACTTGAAGCTCTTAACTATCTCCACTTCCTCCCCACTGATGTAGACAGGGGCATATTCTCCAAAACACTTCCTGAAGTCAATAACTATCTCCCTCGTTTTGCTGACATTATAGGAGAGAGTATTGTCGTCGCACCAGTTCACCAGATTCTCTATTGTAGACCATTTAAGAACCCTATGCTAACAGCATACTTAGTGCTTGTTGCTTGCCACTTTTAGTTGAAGATACATTGATACAGTAACATTACACAGTGACCTGGAGCAATGTGGTCACATCTGACATTTAGAAAGAAGATTTTCTGACCAGGTATATTGTGTTCTCCATCTATGATAGTGCATTTTAGTTAGACTTAAACACAATTCAGTTAAATTTGAAAGCAACATAATCAAATAAAGCCACCTATTTGCCTTGACAGGTTTACGTTCCCAAACAAATTTCTCCCTCACCAATTCAAATCAAGGATGAAACAGCAATCACTTCCTCTGTCACTCACCACTTACTGGAATTGTAATATCCACCCTCTCAGGTCTTTATCAAGTTTACCATGACATCAAACTGTACAATCTAACATCCACATTAAATGATATGTTACAAAAATTACCATGTGTGAGGCATAATAGAACCTGGATACAGACTCAGAAAAAAAAATCAACAAAATATATCAACAAAAACCAGTCCATTGACTCCATCTATACTTCCCGCTGCTCAGGAAAGCAGCCATCATAATGATGGACCCCACGGACCCTGGAAATACTCTCTTCCACCTTCTTCCGCAGGAGTCTGAGAACACGTACCAACCAACTCATAAACAGCTTCTTCCCTGCTGCCGTCAGACATTTAAATTGTCCTATCACATATTAAGCTGATCTTTTTCTTTACTCATCAGTAACTGTTGCATGATATTCTGCACCCTCTCTTTTCCTTCTCCCCTATTCTCAATAAATGGTATGATTTGTCTGTAGCAGCTTATTAAAGAAACAACACTTGTCACTGTATCCCACTAGATGTGACAATAATAAATCAATTCAACTCAATATATCACTCAGAATAAGCTGTATTCTGTCATTTTATTTGAAAGAATATTAAATCAAACGAAGTTATTTCTAATGGCATAAAACTACATAGCTCTTAAGGGGGCATGCATTTGTTCTGATACAAATAAGGGGAAGAAGGAATCCTTCCTCATATCTTAAGGTCTTCCGGAAGTGTTTAAGCTATGATGCTTTTACATATCCTAGTATCAATATTTGGTGCCTGTCTCCACACACTAGAACTTCTTTAATGTACATTTTGCTCACTGCTTCCCCTCTTCCCGCTATATCTTGTACACCTCATAGTGAGGGTTCTATTGATTGACAAGTTTCACAGCAAACAGAGTAATGTGACAAGTTTTTCAAATTTCAAAGGAGGTTATGCCAATGCCCCACCCTGGCCAGTTTTGGCATCCAAAACATTATTGAGCATGCTGCAGCCTTGCTTGGTTTGCATTTTGTCTTGATTATGGGTGTCATTATATCCACACTAAACTTCTGTTTGAGGTTGACCAGAAATAACAGCATCTATGAATGAACTAGGCATGCTTGTCTCTCAGGAAGTCTCCTGAAGCTTTCATGCAACTGCCCATTTCAAAAAATTCAGTCACTCAGACTGCCTTATTATGACTGAAAAATTAGCACTTGTTATATGATGTGCTTTGACATGTATGGTTTTGAGCACATGGTTGCAAACTTTCTATATGTTAAAGACTGTTCATGTAATAAGGATGTAGAGATGCCAGCATTGGACTGGGGGAAACACAGTAAGAAGTCTCACAACACCAGGTTAAAGTCCAACCAGTTTATTTGATAGTAAATCCACAAGCTTTCGGAAACGGTGTTCCTTTGTCAGGTGTGTGGAACCTGCCACTGGTGTTGTGAGACTTCCTACCATGTAGTAAGGCCCAGGAGTATATGCAGGAGCATGAGTAGGTCATGTGTGCTGTCAAAAATAGCCTGTACATTGAACAATTGTGAAAGCTGGTAAAACATAAGCTATCTTCATTTTCTCCTGCTGCTGGCGTTAATTTTGAACCAAAGGACAAACAAAATCTCAGCTAAGTAACTGCTACCAGATTGTTAAGGTAGCAGAGCATTGCAAAACTATTGATTCAGGTTAAGTATTCCTTGGAAGATATTGGTAACATACATCTTCCATTGATTTCCACCAACAGTGCTGTTGTTTTTCCTAACTTTGCCAGCAGTTTTTCTCTGCTCAATAACACCTGGGGGTTAGTGCCAAAATTTGGACAGCTGTCTCACAGACTAGTCAAGCAATAGCCTAACATAATCACACTCACGGAATCATACCTTCTGGATAATGTCCCAGACATCACCATTACCATTTCTGGGTATGTCCTACCCGACTATTAGGACAGGCCCAGAAGATCTTGTGGCACAACGGTATACAGTTGGGAGGGAGTTGTCCTGAGAGTCCTTAAAAAATGTAGAAATATAGAAAATAGGTGCAGGAGTAGGCCGTTCACCCTTTCAGCCTGCAACACCATTCGATATAATCATGGTTGATCATGCACTTTCATTATCCCACTCCATTGATTCTGGACCCCATGACGTCTCACGGCACCAGGTCAAACATGGGCAAGGAAACTTCGTGCTGGTTACCACATTAAACTGATCTTTCTCTACACCCTAACTATGACTGTCACACTATACTCTGACATGAACCCAAGATGCCGGTTGAGGCCATCCTCATGTGTGCAGAACTTGGCTATCAGTCTCTGCTCAGTAACTCTGCGCAGTAGTGTGTCGTGAAGGCTGCCTTGGAGAACGCTTACCCGGAGATCAGAGACCGAATGCCCTTAACCACTGAAGTGTTCACCAACATGAAGAGAACACTCTTGCCTGGTGATTGTCGAGCGGTGTTCATTCATTTGCTGTCATAACGTCTGCATGGTCTCCCCAATGTACCATGCCTCGGGCCATCCTTTCCTGAGGCATATCAGGTAGACAGCATTGGCCGAGTTGCAAGAGTATGTACCGTGTACCTGGTGGATGGTGAGATGATGGCATCTGTGGCAATGATCCGGCACGTCTTGCAGAGGTTGTTGTGGCAGCGTTATGTGGAGGATCACAACAGACACCTCCAGACGCTGAAAGATGCCCTCATAAGAATAGGATATGGTGCTCGACTCATCGATCAACAGATCCGATGCGTCACAGTGAAAACCCGCACTGATCTCCTCAGAAGACAAACACGGGAGACGGCAGACAGAGTACCCTTCGTCATTCAGTTCTCCCCCAGGGCGGAGAAGCTACGACATCTTCTCTGGAGCCTTCAACATGTCATCGATGAAGACGAACATCTTGCCAAGGCATCCCTACACCCCCATGTCTTGCCTTCAAACAACCGCACAACCTCAAACAGACTATTGTCTGCAGCAAACTACCCAGCCTTCAGGAGAACAGTGATCATAACACCATACAACCCTGCCACAGCAACCTCTGCAAGACATGCCGGATCATTGCCACGGATGCCATCATCTCACCATCCACCAGGTACACGGTACACACTCTTGCAACTCGGTCAACGTTGTCTACCTGATATGCCTCAGGAAAGGATGGCCTGAGGCATGGTACATTGGGGAGACCATGCAGACGCTACGGCAGCAGATGAATGAACACCGCTCAACAATCACCAGGCAAGACTGTTCTCTTCCTGTTGGGGAACACTTCAGTGGTCACGGGCATTTGGCCTCTGATCTTCGAGTAAGCGTTCTCCAAGGCAGCCTTCACAACACATGACAGCGCAGAGTAGCTGAGCAGAGACTGATAGCCAAGTTCCGCACACATGACGGCCTCAATCAGGATCTTGAGTTCATGTCACACTATCTGTAACCCCCATGACTTGCCTGGGCTTGCAAACTCTCACTAACTGTCCTGTCTGGAGACAATACACATCTCTTTAACCTGAGCTTAAAGCCCTCTCCATTCATATTGTCTGTACCTTTGAGACTTGATTACCTGTAAAGACTCACATTCCAACCATTATTTTGTAAATTGAGTTTGTGTCTTTATATGCCCTGTTTGTGAATAGAACTCCTACCCACCTGACGAAGGAGCAGCAAGTGCTCCGAAAGCTAGTGGCTTTTGCTACCAAAGAGATCTGTTGGACTTTAACCTGGTGTTGTGAGACTTCTTACAATGTTTACCCCAGTCCAACGCTGGCATCTCCACATCATGACCAAAAAGCATAAGCAGCAAGTGAAGGAAAAAGCTAAGCGATTCAACAACAAAACAAATCTAAGCTCTGCAATTCTGTCTCTTGCTGCAGTTGTACAGGGTCTTGCTGAGGCTGCACCCTGAGTATTGTGTGCAGTTTTGGTCTCCTAGTCTGAGGAAGGACATTCTTGCTGTTGAGGGAGTCCAGTGAAAGTTCACCAGACTGATTCCCGGAATGGCAGGACTGACTTATGAAGAGAGACTGGATCGACTGGCTTGTACTGACTGGAATTTAGAAGAATGAAAGGGATCTCATAGAAACATATAAAATCCCGATGGGACTGGACAGGCTAGATGTGGGAAGAATGTTCACGATTTTGGGGAAATCCAGAGCCAAGAGTCACAGTATAAGGTAAAGGGTAAGTCATTCAGGATGAAGATGAGGAAGAACTTCTACACTCAGAGTTGTGAACCTATTGAATTTTCTGCCACTGAAAGCTGTTGGGACTGGTTCACTAGATACGTTCAAGAGGGAATTGGAGGTGGCCCTAGGGGCTAAAGGGATCAAGGGCTATGGAGAGAAAGCAAGAGTGGGATACTGAGAGTGCATGGTCAGCCATGATCATATGGATGGTGGTACAGGCTCGAACAGCTGAATGGCCTATTCCTATTTTCTATGTTTCTGTTCCTGCTTTCTTTGAATCCTGCCTTCCTTGGCTTGCCAGTCTCGAGAGACAATGGGTGTATGCCATTGGGTCACTGAAGTAACCTGTACATGGCATGTGCCTGGGCAGGATGTATGTCAGTCTTGAGCCAAAATGATTCACTCCATGTGATATCATGAAATGGCTGAAGGCACTGGATATTGCAAAGACTATAGGCCCTGACAATATTCCAGCAATAATCCTGAGAATTTGCTGTACTCCTAGCCAAGCTGCTCCAGTACAGCTACAATGCTGGTATCTACCTGGCAATGAGGAAATTTGCCCAGTTACCTCCCCTATACAATTAGCAGGAAAAATCCAAATTAGCTAATTGCTGCCCTATTAGTCTTCTCAATCATTAACACAGTGATGGAAGGGGTCATCAAATGGCACTACATTCTTCACTCTGGATAGAGGAGAGCCAGTGGATGTGGTCTTCCTGGATTTTCAGAAGGCGTTTGACAAGGTACCTCACAAGAGGTTATTACAGAAGGTCAGGGGGCATGGAGTTGGGGGTAGGGTGTTAGCGTGGATAGAGGACTGGTTGTCAAATAGGAGGCAGAGAGTGGGGGTCAATGGGTGCTATTCGGATTGGCTGATGGTGACTAGTGGAGTGCCCCAGGGGTCAGTGCTGGGGCCTCAGCTATTTACCATTTATATAGATGATCTGGAGGAGGGAACCGAGTGTAAGGTGTTGAAATTTGCTGATGACACCAAAATTGGTGGAAAGGCAAATTGTGCGGAGGGTGGGGAGAGTCTACAGAAGGATCTAGATAGGCTGGGCGAATGGGCCAGGAAATGGCAAATGGAATTTAATGTTGGCAAGTGCGAGGTGGTCCACTTTGGTAGGAATAATGGTAGGAAGGATTATTACTTACGTGGAGAAAAACTGCAGCAGGCGACGGTGCACAGGGACCTCGGGGTCCTTGTGCATGAGTCGCAAAAACCCAGCTTGCAGGTGCAGCAGGTGGTCAGGAAGGCGAATGGGATGCTGGCTTTCATCGCGAGGGGGATTGAATATAAAAGTAGGGAGGTCTTGCTGCTCCCTATAGGGCATTGGTGAGGCCGCAGCTGGAGTACTGTGTGCAGTTTTGGGCGCCGTACTTACGCAAGGATATTTTAGCCTTGGAGGGAGCGCAGAGGAGGTTTACTAGGCTGATTCCGGAGTTGAGGGGGTTGAGCTATGAGGAGAGGCTGAATAGATTAGGCTTGTACTCGTTAGAGTTTAGAAGAATGAGGGGAGATCTCATTGAGACGTATAAGATGATGAATGGGATGGATAGGATAGAGGTGGAGAGACTCTTCCCGCTCAGAAAGGAGAGTAGGACTAGGGGGCATAGCCTCAAGATAAAGGGGGGGCGGTTTAGAACGGAGTTGAGGAGGAACTTCTTCACTCAAAGGGTGGTGAATATCTGGAATTCTCTGCCCGTTGAAGTGGTGGAGGCTGCCTCGCTAAATATTTTTAAGACGCGGGTTGATGGGTTTTTGATGAGAGAGGGGATTAAGGGTTATGGGGAGAGGGTGGGAATGTGGAACTGAGCCACGACAGATCAGCCATGATCTTATTGAATGGCGGGGCAGGCTCGAAGGGCTAGTTGGCCTACTCCTGCTCCTATTTCTTATGTTCTTATGTTCTCTCCTTTTCTTCTCTATGTATAATATGCTTTGTCTGTATAGCATGCAAGAAACAATACTTTTTACTGTAACCAATACATATGATGATAATGAATCAACTCAAAAAAAATCACTACAGGAATTCATCAAGGTTCCTTAGGCAGCACCTTCCAAACCCACAACCACTACCATCTAGAAGGACAACAGCAACCTGGGAACAGCACCAGCTGAAACATCCCGTCCAAATCACTCACTATCCTGACTTGCAAATATATTGCCATTCCTTCAGTGTTGCTGGGTCAACATCCTGTAACTCTGTCCCTAACAGCACTGTGGGTGTAGCTACTCCCCAGGGACTGCAGCGGCTCAAGAAGGCAGCTCACCACCACCTTCCTAAGGGCAACTGGGTGTTGGGCAATAAATGCTGGTCTATTGAGTGACATCCACATCCTGTAACTGAATAAAAAACATATTGATCCTCACTTGTTTCCAAATAGCTTTACCTTACCTTGTATGGGAATAGCTCAGCTGAAGCTAATTGCTGGTTATCTTTGGGTCTGCTCCATTGCTATATGGTTCATGAGTTGGCACTACTGGCCTTCTCTGCTGGCCATTATGAAATATGTGTGTTCAGGACAAGATCAGCTGACTATACTATCAGAGCATGTCCCTGCCAGTATGAGTGCACCTTGGGTGACTAGTTGAAGAGCAACAGCGGGAGACATAAGACTGGGTGGTAACTTGAAGGCTGTTGGCAGTCACCTCAGCTTCTGGCAACTTGGCAACCCTCTTTATAAGAGTGCTATCAGAGAACTATGTTAGCATCATTTACTAGGTCTTTATGACTCAGGAACTCAGTTCTTCCTGGGGAAATTCCCTTTCTCCTCATCTTTGGTATGAGCCATGCTTGAATCAGGAGTAATTTTCACTATCCCAAGCTCTTTGGAAAATCCTGACCTGCCTATGACCCAAGGCTGAATTTTCAGATCATGATGTGGAGAGGCCGGCATTGGACTGGGGTGCGCACAGTAAGAAGTCTCACAACACCAGGTTTATGTCCAACCGGTTTATTTGGTATGACGAGTTTTCAGAGTGCTGCCCCTTCATCAGGTGAGTGAAAGCTCATGATACCAAGTAAACTTGTTGGACTTTAACCTTGTGTTGTGAGACTTCTTACTGACTTTTCAGGTGCCTGTGGACTTGAGTTCAACATGACATTGCAAGTTTCATTCCCAGAAGGCGTTACTGATCTTGAAAATGCAACATAATTTTCAAAGGGATGGCAGAAGGGAATCATAACTCATTGATGAGTTCATTGACAGGTCCCAAAGGAGTAGTTTGGACACTACCACCAGTTTGATATATTTTCATTGTATAAAGGGCTCTCTTCTATAGGATGAGGAAAGAGGTCTGCCTTCACACACTCTAGAATGACATTTTCATCATATGTTACTTTCCTCAGTGACACCCTTTGCTCAATTGTGCCCTATATGTTTGGGTAGCCGATGACCCAGTGATGCAACTGGCTACTCATTCTGACAATGTTAGGGAGAACTATGGGCACTCAGTCTGCTAAATTTGTGTGCATGCTATTGCACACAAAGTTAGAGGACAATGAGCTATGATCGAATGGCGGAGTAGGTTCGAAGGGCTGAACGGTATCATTTGCCACTCACCTTTTCAAACTATTTATGTCATTGAATCTTTTTCTACATTGGACCCACATTCTTTTGATAACTCCGTTTCTGTTGATGGCCTTCATCTCCTCTACTCAAGCCTTCTTGGTGTCTCTTCATACATTTTTCTTCCAGATGCAATATTTCTCTCCGGTCTACCATTGCATCACTTAAAGCCTCAAGGAAACCATTTGGGAGCCTTGGTACATCTATGGATATTTATCTATCCCAATGCAGGCTGTTCCATCATATTACTGAATGGCAAGCCCAGCCATGGCTGCCATTCACCTTTTTAAAGGACCCATGGTAATTATGTCCCTCCTTGCAGGTTGCTCCTGGCACTGTTAATTGGGAACCAAAATAATCGCCAGCTAATTAGAGCTTTTCTTTTTAAAATGATGCCGCGTCACTGTTACTGACGCAATGAGAGTTTCAGATTCCCAATCCTGGATTGAAAATAGAGGCCCCAGGTTTTCTTTCACTTTGCTCCACTCCCAACTGCCTTCAAACTGGAGGTGAACTTCAGGCCCTGAGGAAATTCAGGGCCTTAGTTATGGTTTTCTTATGTACTCAACACTCTCTGGCTTTCTGTAATTTCTTACACCTGCCTGCTAACAATCTCATAATCGACAATTAATTTTATGCAGATTGAATGTTATTACGCATGGTTGCAAAGATTCTAGGATTGGGCCTGGAGTCTCCAGGAATTGGATATCAACCTCCAGGACACTGCAATGTGCAATCCTGAAGAAAAATCAGCGAGACATTAAAAAGGATTTTTTCTTTGAACTTTTCTATTTACCAAATATAAAAACGTTGAAAATAGAGAGCCAACGGCGGTGGTGGGGAGGTAGCTTCACTGACAGTCAGTCGGGTATTAAGTTTGTTTGCTTTCCAATTGGTTTAGGAAGACAGTGCATCACAGGAATGGATGTGTTGGCAATTCATGGCAAGAACATGGGGACATGTCCCGTGATGAAACATCCAGGAATACATTTAACCACAGTTGGCAACCCTATTAGTATGGCTCCAAAACCTTCATCTTGACTTCTTAAATACTATCCCTTTCAGTGAAATGTAATGTTCTAAATTGTGAAATGTAATGTTCCAAATTATGTGACCTGTCAAATATGGCCATTACCACAGCATTTGGGGATAGCTCTGTGAATCAGGTACTCACGTAGTAAAGTTTAATTTAAGCACATGGGTGCGAGGTTCACAAAACTGGCCTTTGAAAATCTAAATCATCCAAATTTAATTTATGCAGCAAGGTTCTTTGTAATGCAGGGCGTCCTTGGATGCAGGTTTTCAAATTGCAGCAAACTTAAAACTCACAGAAATCAAATGCAGTTGTGGAGAATGGGTCACTGAATACATACATGTTACAATCAACACTTTACATGAGTCAATGATTTTGAAAGCAGGAAATGATTGAGTGGTCTGACTAATGTGTATATGTGTGGGCATATGTGTGTGTGTGTGTGTGTGTGTGTGTGTCTCTGTGTGCTCCATATTGATATGCCAGAACATGCTGCGCCAAACACTGGTCATTACATCAGGCACGTCAGTAGAACTGGGAGAAATGGCATGAACGTTAATTTCCAGCCATGCCATTAAGGGTTCAACCAATCTCCTACTGAAATTATGTCTTCCGAAGAATTGCAGTGGAATTTCTAAGACACAGCATTTTGTGTATTTCATATTGAACTGCAACTCCACTGGACCAAGCTTTGATTTGGAGGAGATGAGGAGTTGAGTCAGCGATGACTGTAGGATGTTAACTTGTATTCAGTCAAAATAGACACCTGCTTTTCAATATTGTGCCATGATGGGTTCTGGACAGCTTCAGCCCTGTTTGAACATGAATGAAAATGTTCTCCTCAGGAAAGCAGCAACAGTTTCTATATAAAAAAAACAGACTTATTCCAGACATTGTGAAAGAGAAAACAAGTTCCAAACAATATATTCCTGTCTCTTTCATTATTTACCCAAAACTGTATAATTGGGAGGAAATCACCTAAAAACAAGGACAATCCAGTTTCCAATGAATTACAATCATCAGCATTCTTTTTGGATGATGCCTCTCACATTCTGTATTGGTTGATACTATTCGTAAAGAATGTGCTGATATAAAATAACAGCAACAACTTGTACTAATAAAGCGCCTTTAGCACAGAGAAATGACCTGAGGCACTTTCATCCTCCCACCAGCCTCCCATCCATTGACTCTGTTTACACTTCCCACTGCCTCGGAAAAGCAGCCAGCATAATTAAGGACCCCACACATCCTGGACATTCTCTCTTCCACCTTCTTCCGTCGGGAAAAAGATACAAAAGTTTGAGATCACGTTCTAACCGACTCAAGAACAGCTTCTTTCTGCTGCTGTCAGACTTTTGAATGGATTTACCTTGCATGAAGTTGATCTTTCTCTACACTCTAGCTATGACTTCAACATTACATCTGCACTCTCTTTTTTCCTTCTCTGTGAAGGGTATGCTTTGTCTGTATAGCTTGCAAGAAGCAATACTTTTCACTGTATGTTAATACATATGACAATAATAAATCAAATCATAGAAATAAAGAATGGACACTGATGAGTGACCAAAAGCTGAGGAAAGTAGATGGGATTGAAGGAGGTTTTAAAAGAGAACAGGAAGCTCTGGAGGCTGAAGAATTTCGGCAGCAAGCTTCCACATTTGAGACATAGGTATCTAAAGGGAATGTCACCAATAGTGGAGCAAAAGGATGCAGAAGAGAATGGAGAACATGTGTGGAGGTTTGTAAGACTAGAGTCAGTGAGATGATGGCTTAGTGGTATTATCATTAATCCAGAAACTCAGTTAACATTCTGGGGACTCAGGTTCGAATCCTGCCATGGCAAATGGTGGAATTTGAATTTGATAAAAACAATCTGGAATTAAAAATCTACTGATGATCATGAAACGATTGTCGATTGTCAGAAAAACCCATCAGGTTCACAAATGTCCTTTAGGGAAGGAAACCTGCCATTCTTATTTGATCTGGCCTACATGCAATTCCAGAGCCACAGCAATGTAGGATTGATTCTCAAATGCTCTCCAAGAGCAACTAGGGATGGGCAATAAATGCTGACCAGCCAGTGATGCCCATGTCCCAGGAATGAATAAAAAAAGTTAGGGATGTGCAATGCCAAGGGACATAAATATTGTGATGAGGATAACAGGGGATAATGTAGATCAGCGAGGTCAGAGATAATAATTGGGAATGATCTCATGCAGTCAGAGCAGTCAGGTTTTACAAGAGTCAAAGTTTATGGAAGATAAAGGACAGGATAGGAGCAGATGTAACTGGCCCCTGACCCTTTTTTCTCATCGCTGCAGCTGGGAATTGCCAATTCCCTCAGTAAAAGTGAAAGGAAAAATCTATCCTTAAAGCTGCAATAAATTTTTACGTTGAGATCTTTGATAGGGAACTGAGGAAACTACTTTGAGAGTATATTGTGATTGCTCAGTGTGGCAGATTTCCCAAATATTCAAGGGTCACGCACACATTTAGTTAGCAGATTGCTGGTTGAATCATAGAGTCCCTACAGTACAGAAGGAGGCCATTTGACCCATCGAGTCTGTACAATCCCACCCAATTCCTATTCCTATAACCCCACGCATTTACCCAGCTGATCCCCCTGACACTAAGGATCAATTTATCATGGCCAATCAACCTAATACATGCATCTTAGGACTGTGGGAGGAAACCGGAGCAGCCAGAGGAAACCCGCACAGACACGGGGAGAATGTGCAAACTCCATACAGACAGTGGCCGAAGGTCGGAATTGAACCTGGGATCCGGGCGCTGTGAGACAGCAGTGCTAACCACTGTGCCACCATGTCACCCAAAGATAATGGTTTACATCAACAGAAAGGAATATCACTCCATAAAACCATAGACTATAAGACATAGGAGCAGAATTAGGCCACTCAGCCCATCGAATCTGCTCTGCCATTCAACCATGGCTGATATTTTTCTCATCCCCATTCTCCTGCCTTTTCCCCATAACCTCTGATCCCCTTATTAATCAAGAACCTATCTATCTCTGTCTGAAAGACAATCAATGAATTGGTCTCCACAGCCTTCTGTGGCAAAGGGTTCCACAGATTCATCATCCTCTGGCTGAAGAAATTCCTCCTCATCTCTGTTTTAAAGGATCGTTCCTTTAGCCTGAGGTTGTGCCCTCTGGTTCTAGTTTTTCCTACTAGTGGAAACATCTTCTCCACGTCCAGTCTATCCAGGCCTCACAGTATCCTGTAAGTTTCAAT
The DNA here is from genome assembly GCF_965287045.1 of Carcharhinus amblyrhynchos. NCBI lineage: Eukaryota > Metazoa > Chordata > Chondrichthyes > Carcharhiniformes > Carcharhinidae > Carcharhinus > Carcharhinus amblyrhynchos. The sequence continues at coordinate 30,683,059 of NC_137332.1, read as the reverse complement.
AAGATCCGCCCCCCGCCATCCTTCTAAACTCCAATGAGTACAGATCCAGAGTATTTAACCATTCTTGTTAAAGTTGCAGCTGATACCTTAATACAGAAAAACACACCTGTACATCAACACAAAGTAGGCTGACATTTGCCATGATGCATTGACATTGAGACAATCTTACAGAGCAACTATTTGCCAATTTGGAAAACCTGGGCTCGTGATCTTAAAGGGAAAAAAAGACTTGCATTTATATAGCACCTTTCATATCCTCAGAATATTGGAAATAACTTGAAGTGCCTTTTGCTTGAAAAACATATTTTAGTCAGAATTTGGCACTATGCCTCTGAGGAGTGATACAATGAGGCCCATGTGTCTACTCTGGTAACCTAGAACACATCTACTAATATTGAAAACATCATCCTGCTGCTATGTGATGTTCCACGTTCAGTTATCAGGGATAATGGCTGACCTCTGCACCTGGCATAATTGGAGAGTAATACAGCTGAAGGACATGGAAGCTCAGTGGGAAAGGGAGGATGAATTAAAAGCAAATAATGAAGAATGAAGATTCCTGTGCCTGTCTCAAGAAATGTGAGAAATGCTTTGCTAATTGATGTTTTCTTGTGAAAATATCTAAATTATGTAACTATTTGTGGATTCACCCAGACGCCCATATTCCACCTTGTCATTGAAGAACTAGTTTCACCATATTTGGTAAACACACCAGCATCTTTCCCACAACATTCTGCTTCCATTGACAAGGTAACTACTCCAGGTCATTGTATTGAAACATGTCATGCTCCACTCAGTCTTCATCCAAGTGCAAATCTCCTGGCCCTAGCACCTTAAATCTTGTCTTACATAGAAACACAGAAATATAGAAGTAGGAGGAGGCCATTCGGCCCTTTGAGCCTGCTTCGCCATTCATTTTGATCATGGCTGATCATCAAATTCAATATCCTGATCTCCCCTTCCCCCATATCCCTTGATCCCTTTAGCCACAAGAGCTATATCTAATTTCTTCTTGAAATCAGACAACATTTTGGCCTCAACTATATTCTGTGGCAGTGAATTCCACACATTCACCACACTCTGGTGAAGAAATCTTTCCTCACTTCAGTTCTGAAAGATTTACCCCTTATTCTCAAAGTGTGACCCCTAGTTCCGGTCTCCCCCACCACTGGGATTCTTTCTGAATCTATCCTGTCTAGCCCAAAAGGAAATGTCAGGAATGAGTTGTCTTGAATATTATAATAACATAATAGTTCCAGGAGTTATAATAATAAATTATGATTATAATAACTCCAAGAGTCAACTGTAAAGGAATAGTGCTTCACTGCACAAAATAAAGTAAAGCAAAGTCACAAGCCTGTCATGAACACAGACAGGTCCTAAATGAGGCAATAAAATAATGGACCTACTCAGGGGCCTGCTTTATACAGGGCTTAGTATTTGAGCTCCATCTGGCGAGTTAATTACCAATCCCCAGGAACTTCATATTCAATGAATCCTACAGAGATGTCAATCAGTAATTCCCCGTGTAAGTCAGAGGGTTTATCACAAATATGAACTTCTCCTAGGTATCCCTGAGATTGTAGCAATGGCTGATTTTTGTGTACATGAAACTCCTGGGATTGAGGTGGTTGCTGTCTCCGTATTTCCAAATCAAATGCCAAGGCAACCTCATCCTGCTGCCGCAAAATGCAGGACCCATTAGATAGGGCAGAATTTTCCCATCCTCACCCCTGCCAAAATGGCGGCATCAATAGTGAGTCAGGAACCCACGGAACTGGGCTTTAGTTGGGGGTTTTTTAGCTGCGCCATGGCACAAGCATCCCACCTCCTGGATCCACAAACAATCAGAAGAGGTGGGTGGGGTGAGTCATGGCATCTTTAAAGCAAGAATTTCTCATCAGAGAGACTCCAACTTGGGGTTAGGAAGGTTGAATCAGGCATGGATACTTCAGGCTGCAGCAACAAGAGAGGGACCTGTGAAGGCTGCTTGCCAGGTCTGGCACTCTTACCTATGGGTCTTGCTGTAGAATCTGAGGGATTGCAGCAAGGACAAGTATGGAAGGAAAAGGACAACCTCTGCAACCAATGTTCCCAGTGATGGGGAATTACCAGAACTAGGGGTCACAGTTTGAGGATAAGGGGTAAATCTTTCAGAGTTGAGGAGGACAAGAAAGTCAGCAGCAAAAGTGTAATCCCTCCAGCCTGGAGTCAGTGCCTCACATTCTGACTTGTCCAATATTGTCCTGCACCACACATCTCAAGCCAACCCACCTTGCCACTCCACTCTCTTCTCTCTTTGCAAGCACTGCACATCCCAATCTAAACAGCCACCCCTCACACTCACCCTCATCCAACCACTGTCTTGCACACATGCCTCATAGCCATCCTCTGCATACATTGTCCTTCCCTCGTATCCTACACAAGTCACTCTTAACAGTCAAAACACTTTACCTCAGGGAAAGGTAGAGACCTGGATGGATGGCCCTCCAGTGACAATCACCTTCATGGCTTGTGTCAATGCCCTCTTGGAACACTGGGAAGTAGAGCGTGTTCTGGAGGCTGTGGATGTCTGCAACGACCTGCCAGAATAACCTGAGGCCCTGAGGCAATGGTGTTCACACACATCAAGAGATCTGATTCTCTCTCTGCCTGTAGCCCCTATGTTGGGAGGTATCTCACCTGTTTGGTGCTGGACCTCTGTGTCCATTGCCTCTGCTTTGAGGAGTGGCAGGTTGTTGAGGAGAAGACAGCTAGTGCTGCTACCTGTGTTGCTCTTTCTGCTGCTGCTGCTTTTGCTTCTGATGTTCCTGCCCCTCCTGATCTTTGCTAGAGATGTAAGGGAGAGCTGCGTAAAAGAGGTGTAAGGAAGAGCTACTTCCATGCTGCAGTTAAAGTGGATGGCCTACAAGTGCAGCTGAAGGTGAATGAACTGAAAGATGAAGTTGACTAAGAACATAAGAACATAAGAAATAGGAGCAGAAGTAGGCCATCTGGCCCTTCGAGCCTGCCCTGCCATTCAATAAGATCATGGCTGATCTGTCGTGGCTCAGTTCCACTTTCCCGCCCTCTCCCCATAACCCTTAATCCCTTCTCTTATCAAAAACCCATCAACCCGCTTCTTAAAAATATTTAGCGAGGCAGCCTCCACCACTTCAACGGGCAGAGAATTCCAGAGATTCACCACCCTTTGAGTGAAGAAGTTCCTCCTCAACTCCGTTCTGAACCGCCCCCCCTTTATCTTGAGGCTGTGCCCCCTAGTCCTACTGTCTTTTTTGAGCGGGAAGAGTCTTTCCACCTCTATCCTATCCATCCCATTCATCATCTTATACGTCTCAATGAGATCTCCCCTCATTCTTCTAAACTCTAACGAGTACAAGCCTAGTTTATTCAGCCTCTCCTCATAGCTCAACCCCCTCAACTCCGGTATCAGCCTAGTAAACCTCCTCTGCACTCCCTCCAAGGCCAAAATATCCTTGCGCAGGTGCGGCGCCCAAAACTGCACACAGTACTCCAGCTGCGGCCTCACCAATGCCCTATACAGCTGCAGCAAGACCTCCCTACTTTTATATTCAATCCCCCTCGCTATGAAGGACTATAACTAGTCCTGCACTGAACAGACTGAAGGATTGCTGTGAACTGTAACCTTTCATCTGGCCGTGGCTACAGCTCTTCAGTTTCAATGATCAAAGACTTCTCAGCCTGAAGTAACACTCACCGCTTTGTCTTCACCTTGGTGAGGTCCATATTTCTCAGGAAATAGTTCCCACTGCCTTACATTAATCACTTATTATAACATTTGAATGCCTCGCCTGACAGCTGCATGGGAGTTTTCCTATTCACCTTCAACAAGCCTGGATAAAAGCCAGAAGAGAGTGGAATGATGTCAGGCTCCCAATCCAACACCATTTTTAGGGATTTAGCTCCTTGCATGCAACCAAGCCTACCACCCTTTGCCTAGGAAAAATTCTCTCAAACCTTCAATGACCTTTAATTCCTGGGGGAATGTTAACTCTCTGAAGACTTGCCAGCAACATCAACTACCTCACTCACACAGTTACATACTCAGCTGGGCCAGTTAGAGGGTATAATCCATTGCATAGACATAACAACTTTGATTTATGTAGCACCTTTAACATGAAAAAGTGCTTGACGGAGATACAATGAAAACAAAGAATGCTGATCAAGGAAGGAGACATCAGAGAACAAAAACTTGATTAAAAGGATGGTTTTAAAGGTGGATCTAAAAGGAGAACAGCAATGAGGAGAAACAGAGGGGAAAGAAGGAAATTCTGGACCCTAGACAGCTAAAAGAAGGGTTGAAGTTGCATTGAATGCTTTATTTCAGGACACTGATTAACATCTTTGTGTTAAGATCCCTGTGTGGGTTATTTTACCAAAGTCATAAGCATATTTAAATTAAAGAGATTTCTGATCTATAGATCCTCAATTTTACCATTAACCATTAGATAAAAAATGACACTTGGCAGATTTCTAAATCCCATTTTTAGTTGCAAAATGTTTCCTGAAGTAAAAATGAATGTTGTATTTATTATCATACACCAAACAGAACATGGTATCCAATGAAGGAACATTCTGGCTATTTTTAACTTCTGATTGGTCTGACGCAGATAGTATAACTGTGAGAGAAATCTTCCAGAGACAACCTGCAATCAACAATGAGATTAATAAGGAGTTTTATTTATTTATTAGTGTCACAAGTAGGCTTACATTAATGAAGCTTCTATCAAAATCTTCTAGTCGTTACACTCCGACATCTGTTTGGGTACACTGAGGGAGAATTTAGAACCTAAATGCGCCTAACTTCATTGCTGTGTCAATGTAAGCCTACTTGTGATACTGATAAATAAACTTTAAGCTTTAAACTTTAACCAGCATGCCTTCTAGACTGCGGGAGGAAATCAAAGCACCCGGAGTAACCCCACACCGCCACGCGGGGAGAATGTAGCAAAATTTATTGTGGAAAAAACGCAACTGCAAATAAATCTTGCAGTTTTATATCTATGAGATCAATTTCAGCATCTATAGTCACATTTAAAAACATATGTATTTTTAAAAATGTGTTCCTGATGCTGTGACACAATAAATGGAACATGGACTATGTATAGAAACAAACAACTTTGAAACGTTGGCTTTGCCAAGTTAATAGATTGCTCCAGTGGAAACAGTTTTTGCTCTTTTCCATAAAAATATATAGTCCCTTGATCAGAATCTGTGGGTAATCATAATAATGACCTCCTGTTTGGGTTGATGTTGATTTCCCTGGTATAGGTGGTGCATCCTCTCCAGGGCCATTTTTTCCATTGAATGATAAAGCTTGGTTGTATGTCGTTCTCTCCAGCAGTTTAAAATTGTTTGCCTCTGTTAATTTTTATTTTATTACTTATATTATTTTTTGATAAGCAAAATTGTGTTTTAAATTCTGTCATCCTGTATCAGGAGCTATGCCACGTGACAATGTTTTGCATTCCACTCCCACAACTGGCACAGCAGATCACAGCCATTAGTAGTTATATGGTAAGTAGGAGTTGTATGTGAGAGAAGCCATATATGGTTTTCACTTGAACGGCGTGGAAAGCTGCCAGCAAGGCTCGTGACTCAACTGGGGCACTCTCATGGCACTTCGGAAGACAAGTGGCCAGTCACCTGTGAGGAGTCTGGGACCTCACACAGGAAAAAAACCCCATAGATAGTTATGGAAAGTCATCGACATGTATAACCCCAGATCTTCTGGTATGAGTGGATACAAAAAGAAAGGACCAGACAATATCACAGAATCAATCACAGAATCCCTACAGTGCAGAAGGAGATCATTTGGTTCATCAATTTTGTACCAACTCTGCAAAAGGGCATCTCACCCAGGCCCTATCCCCATGTATTTACCCTTCTAATACCCTTAACCTACACATATTTGGATCCTAAGGGGCAACTTAGCATGGCCAATCCACTTAACCTGCACATTATTGGCCATGCTAGACGTGGGAGCACCCAGAGGAAACCAAGCAGACTCAGGGAGAATATACAAAGAATATACAAGCCAGGAATCGAAACCGGATCTCTGGCACTGTGAGGCAGTAGCGCTAACCACTGTGCTACTGTGGCATCCACATATCTAGTATGGCACTTTTTATAAACTTCATAAACTACCTTACGATCACTTATGAGTTCCCAGCTGCCATTTTTGGGCAGCCTTTGACTCCCAAAATGAAAACTTGCAGACCTCTCTTAGAAGATTATGACACAGGTCTTCTTGGTGGGCTCAGAACCTCCATTTGGTCCTGAAATTAGGGGTCTCATAGCCCTTAGAAACAGTCTGATAGTGGGCAGCATGGTGGCACAATGGTTAGACTCACAGTGCCAGGAACCTGGTTTCGATTCCCAGCTTGGATTACTGTCTCTGTGGAGTTTGCATATTCTCCCCGTGTCTGCGTGGGTTTCCTCCGGGTGCTCTGGTTTCCTCCCACAGTCTGAAAGACACTCTGGTTAGGTGCATTGACCTGAACAGGTGCCAAAGTATGGTGACTAGGGGAATTTTACAGTAACTTCATTGCAGTGTTAATGTAAGCCTTACTTGTGACTAATAAATACACATTACTAGATTGCGTGCCATGCCCGAACTCACAGCATCATGGAATCGTAGAATTATACAGCGCAGAAGAGGCCCTTCGGCCAACCGAGTCTGCACCAACATGTTAGAAACACCTGAACTGCCACCTAATCTCACCTTCCAGCATTTGGCCCATAGCCCTGAATGTTACGATGTGCCAAGTGCTCATCCAGATATTTTTTTAAGGATGTGAGGCAACCCACCTCTATTACCCTCCCAGGTATAACATTCCAGACTATCACCACCCTCTGGATAAAAAGATTCTTCTTCCCATCTCCCTAAATCTCTTGCCCCTCACCTTGAACCAATGCCTCCCCGTGACTGACCCTTCAACTAAGGGGAGCAGCTGCTCCTTATCCACTCTGTCCATGTTTCTCATCGTGTCTATTTGATTTGTTCCACAAATTATAGATCTGAAGCGGCCTAGCAAAAACTTGAAACAATTTTTATGGGTTAGGCGAAGCAGGGATGCTTGTTTGGGTTCCAAGTAAAATAATCCTAGTTGCTGCCAGGGTCCCTTTCCACAATCATGATCCTGCCACACTTACCTTGTTGGCAATCCGTCCAGACTATACTGGCTACCTTTAATCTGGAGAGCTGCATTGGAACAAAACAGAAAATGCTGGAAAATCTCAGCAGGTCTGACAGCATCTGTGGGGAGAGAACAGAGCCAACATTCCGAGTCTGGATGACCCTTCGTCAGAGCTGCATTGGAATACCCATCTCACAGCCCACAGCTTGTTGTTAGAACTTCAGTATTACAGCCACATCTTTGACATCAAGGCAACCAATCAGCACCCTCTAGCAGCCAGCCACCCGGAGGTCAAATTTGAATGCACAGGACGTGACAAAAGGATTTACCTAAAGAGGCAGAGTGTACAGTGAGAAGAAACAGGCAAATAAATGTGTTTATAATAGAACCAGCTGATAACTGATGCAAGTCCAACCTGTTTCCTGAGGAAAGTGATACCCCACCTACATTCCAGGCAAGTCGTTCTGTCGCATAACCTGGATTTGTTGATGTCAAGTTTTCCAACTAGTACTGCAAGGTGGATTCAGCAGCAAAGCAACAAATTTAAAGCTCTTTAAGCTATTGTGAGTGTGCTTATTGTAAATTTGCAACTTTATTTATTCCAACCTTACTTGATGTAGGGGGTAAAGCAGTTGGGGGGGGGTGGTGAATGTAGCGGAAGAGTCTGCAAAGATCCATAGAGCAATACACACTCCTAATTTGGATGTGTGGCCTGTGAGATCAGTCCACCAGTGGCCAAAGCTAAGATGTTTAAAATGTCTCACCTGACGAAGGAGTAGCAAGCTCTCTGAAAGCTAGTGGCTTTTGCTACCAAATAAACCTGTTGGACTTTAACCTGGCGTTGTGAGACTTCTTACAAAGCAAAAATGGCAGGCTTTACACAAGTGCTGCCAGCAACAGCCACTTACCATTGCACTGGAAGTGCCTACAAGTCCAAGCTCTGCACTTATCCAGGCAAGAAGAGAGCTTTCATGCACACTGCTGACTTGTAGATTGTGCACAGGCTTGCAGGAGTCAGGAAATGAGTTAATTGCTTCAAAATTCCCAGCCTCTGACTGGCTTTTAAAGCAACAGTATTTAGCTTCAACTAATCCAGTTAAGTTTCTGGTGAATAGTGACCACCCCCCCATCCCTCCCCGCAGGGATGTTCTGTAGTGAGGGTTTCAGCAATGATGATACCATTGAGTGTCAAGGGGAAATGGTTAGATTCCTGCTTGTTATTGCCAGCAGAGGCAAAGGTGACTTGCCATTTACCTGTCCAAGCCAGAATTGTGATTGCTTCAGACTGTGAGGAGTTACAGATACTGCTCAATCATTAGCAAACATCTCCACTTCTGATCTTATGAAGGTCACTGATGCGGCAGCTGAAGGTGGTTTAGGAATGGTACTCATCTGAGGAATTCCCGCACTGATTTATTTGGACTCCACAACCATCTTCCTTTGTTAAAAGCAAAATTCTGTGGATAGTATTACTCTGACAAAGGACCCAGACTCGAGACGTTGGCTCCATTCTCTCTCCACAGTCGCTGCCAGACCTCCTGAGACTTTCCAGCACTTCCATTTTTGTTTCATCTTCCTTTGTGCTAGTTGTGCCTCCAGTCAGTGGAGAGTTCAGCAGCCACCATCCCCCCCCCCACACCCCTCACTTCGCCCACAACCTCCAAATCACATTAGCATTAATTTGACCAAGGCCCCTTGGTGTATTCTTGGTTAAGTATTGCTTTGGTGTCAAGGGCAGTCACTCCCACCTCTCCACTGGAATTCAGCTCTTTTGTCCAATGGAATGTAAGTGTGTAAATATCAGGAGCTGGCTCATGAATGCCACAAAAACCAATCCAGAGCTGGATCAGCATAGAAGTGGTTTATGATTAGTAACAGATTGCCTTCTTCAGTGTTCAATGGCTCCTTATTCATCCAAATAGGTTTGTTTACTGGGAAAAGAGAGATAATGCGAATGGATCTATCCGTGTTGACAGGAGAGAATTATACCTGGAATCCAAAGAACTCATTTTTCACTATGAACTGACAGCAGCAGCACTCCAAAGTTTGTAGGAATTCCTGTATTCAAGGAGAAGATCAGAGTCCAATGCTCCTCTCAGCAGGGAAATAACAAACTGCAGCTATCCTTCTGTGTTTACAGCTCCATTCCTGTGGTATATTATAAGTGACCACCAAAACTTCAAAACAAAAATCAAATTTGAAGCTGACAACCCTTAAAAGAAACCCCCAAAAATGCACCATCTCCAAGAATTCCAGCAAACTTGTTTTCATTTCCCTTGGGTTATATTGTCCCCTCCACAGCAGAGAAGGCTGAGGGGAGACTTGATTGAGGTAAATAAGATTATGAGGCGTACAGACAGGGTGAACAGGAAACAGTTGTTCCCCCTGGTTGATGGATCAATCAGGAGGGGGTATACTTTTATGGTAAGGGGCAGGAGATTCAAAGGGGGTTCAAGAAAAATGATCGATGCAGCGTGGGTGAAAGTGTGGGTGGTACAATGATTAGCACTGCTACATCATAGCGCCTGGGCTCGATTCCTGGCTTGGGTCACAGTCTGTGCGGAGTTTGCACATTCTCCCCCTATCTGCGTGAGTTTCCTCTGGGTCTTCCGGTTTCTTCGCATAGTCTGAAAGACATCCTGGTTAGGTACATTGGCCATGCTAAATTCAGTGTAACCTGAACAGGCGCCGGAGTGTGGCGACTAGGGGATTTTCACAGTAAGTTCACTGTAGTGCTAATGTAAGCCTACTTGTGACTAATAAATAAACTTACTTATTTTTCAGGAAAGCTCTGATTGTCCATTTCAGTCCTGTGACATCTCAGGAGCAGTGGTTTTGGGAGAAGGAAGTGTAGGCCAGGCTCCAACATGTGTAGTCCTCAGTTTAATGTTGAATGTACATAGCCCATGTCCCATTTGGGGCCCTTAAGGGCCGCTTCCCACCCAACAGTTATGTTTCAGCTGTTGGAAGGGGTTCTGGAAGGAGGGCAAGGGAAGGTTGATAGATCTCCTGTTCCAGCTTCAGGCGAGAAAGTAGTATGGGGTGGGGGTGGGGGGAAAGGGGTGGTGGTGGTGAGGGTGCAAGAGGGTGGGGGGGTGGCACTCTGTCACCAGCACTCTTTCCAGATCAGGCCTCGTCTCCAAAGTCTGTGCTTCCCTTAGGTGCTCTCTCCCCGCCTGTCCTTGCCATCATCATAGAAATCATAGAACCCTAGAGTGAAGAAAGAGGCCCTTCAGCCCATCAAGTTTGCACCGAACACTATCCCACCCAGGCCTTACCCCCATATCCCTACATATTATACCCACTAATCCCTCTAAGCTATACATCCCTGGACACTAAGGGGCAATTTCTTAGCATGGCCAATCAACCTAACCCGCTCATCTTTGGACTGTGGGAGGAAACCGGGACACCCCGGAGGAAACCCACGCAGACACGAGGTGAATGTGCAAACTCCACACAGACAGTGACCCGAGCCAGGAATCGAACTCAAGACCCTGGAGCTGTGAAGCAGCAGTGCTAACAACTGTGCTACCATGCCGTCCCATGATTCATGATTCCCTCCCTCCCTCTCCCCTCACCTACCCAGGCCTCCCTTTCCATCCTCACCACAAGACTAATGTATTATTTAGTTTTACGGTCTCCTGCGCTCAGACTGGTGGGGCAACTCTGCAACCCAGCGCTGCCGGGACTACAGAGCTGCCGGCCCATCAGATAGCCGGCACTTCTCAAAGGTGGAACTTCTTCCTGGGTGTGGGGTGAAATTCTCCAACACAATAGTGCTTCTCACAGGCAGGTTGTTATTAATTTAGTTTGCCTTGATTTTTTTTTTGGTTAGAAATATTTTGCAATTTGCACTCTGAGGACAGACCTTTCCCAGTTTCAAATTAAATGCCATGGCAGGGTTGGGAACCTGGAGTATTTCCTGTTGCAGAGCCCGACGTGAAAACACACCAAATCTCCTGGCCCCAACCTCACTAGTTATGCACCCTGGTGTTATACACCATATTCAGTGGCAGGACAGCCCTGGATGATGTGTAATCCATCATCATGTCCGGGCGCCATTTTGAAAAAACACCACTGACCCCCTATTGAAGAATGAAGGTGGACTTCCTGAGAATAAAGATGGAACTCCAGGAATACTCTCAAGCTGGAAGATGGACTCCTTTCAGCACACCAAATCTGGAAGGTCCACCTGTCAATGCTGCTCAACCCACTGCTGCGGTGTTCTGGGGTTCAGAGTAGTTAGGGGCCTCCATCCTGAACTCTGGAAGGTGTCCCAGATATTGTTCACATGAGTCCTACTTTTTGTATACCACTCTGTTGCAAATGTGTTTCACAGTCACATCATGGAAAATCTGACGTGGGTTTGGGGGAGAGCGGTTGGTCGGGCCTTCATCTGCATCCCATTAAATGAGGTTCATGCCAGACTCTAATGGGTTTTCCAATTCGCTGTGGGAGACACCAGCAAAAGATCCCAGTGTAAATTCACAGTAGCCTGAAACTGTGAATTTCAGAGCTGGGCTGAGAGGTGGCAAATGGAGTTTAATGTGGAAAAGTGTGAGGTGATTCACTTTGGAAAGAGTAACAGGATTACAGAATATAGGGCTAATGGAAGGACTCTTGGTAGTGTCGACGAGCAGAGAGATCTCGGTGTACATGTGCATAGTTCCCTGAAAGTTGGCACCCAGGTTGATAAGGTTGTTAAGAAGGCGTACGGTGTGTTAGCTTTTATTGGCAGAGGGATTGAATTTCGGAGCCGTGAGATCATGTTGCAACTGTTCAAAACTCTGGTGTGGCCACACTTGGAGTACTGCGTACAGTTCTGGTCACCGCATTATAAGAAAGATGTGGAAGCATTGGAAAGGGTACAGAGGAGGCTTACCAGGATGTTGCCTGGTACGGTGGGAAGGTCTTATGAGGAAAGGCTGAGGGACTTGAGGTTGTTTTCGTTAGAGAGAAGAAGGGTAAGAGGTGACCTAATTGAGGCATACAAGATGATCAGAGGATTAAATAGGGTGGACAGTGAGAGCCTTTTTCCTCAGATGGTGATGGCTAACACGAGGGGATATAGCTTTAAATTGAGGGGTGATAATTATAGGACGGATGTCAGAGGCAGGTTCTTTACTCAGAGGATAGTAAGGGCGTGGAATGCCCTGCCTGCAGCAGTTGTGGACTCACCAATTTTAAGGGCGTTCAAATGGTCAGTGGATAGGCATATGGATAACATTGGAATAGTTTAGGTTAGAGGGTCATTAGATTGGTTCCACTGGTCGGCGCAACATCGAGGGCCGAAGGGCCTGTACTGCGCTGTAATATTCTATGTTCTATGAAACCAATTTCTTGACCTCCCACCAAATTCCAACCCCCCCCCCCCAAGTCCCCCACCACTCTCCATGTCCACCGCAGGACTTAGGGCGGAATTTTCCCTAAATGTTTTGTGAACATCTTTTGCACTATGGGTTTATATAACCATTAATTTTGCTATTTAACATCTGCATTTAGTGTGGCAAGCAACTGGAGCAATGCACCTTGCTTTGTAAATGGATTGGTTGAGACTTGCTCCTGTATTGTTGAGGTTGAGGAAGGTACAAAGAAATCTAAAAGGCACTCGATTCAGTCAGGGAGATTCACCCAAAACTCTGGTTGAGCACGACTTCCAGTGAATGGACCTGCCATTGTTTCTCAGTATTTCACAAGAATAAAGTAAAATAAAGTCACCTTAGTCCCAGGTGACCATAGGCTGCTCTCTCTTTTCGAGGGAAGAGCTGACTGGTGGCAATTTATCCTGAGGATCAACACATCTCAAGCAAGGCTTTAAATTTGAAAAGGCAAGCCCTCCACAAATAACCTCAGTCACTATATGAACTGAACCCCACTGTTGGCATCGCTCCACATCATAGAACATAAGAACATAAGAAATAGGAGCAGGAGTAGGCCATCTAGCCCTTCGAGCCTGCCCCACCATTCAATAAGATCATGGCTGATCTGTCGTGGCTCAGTTCCACTTTCCCGCCCTCTCCCCATAACCCTTAATCCCCTCTCTTATCAAAAACCCATCAACCCGCGTCTTAAAAATATTTAGCGAGGCAGCCTCCACCACTTCAACGGGCAGAGAATTCCAGAGATTCACCACCCTTTGAGTGAAGAAGTTCCTCCTCAACTCCATTCTAAACCGCCTCCCCTTTATCTTGAGGCTGTGCCCCCTAGTCCTACTGTCCTTCCTGAGCGGGAAGAGTCTCTCCACCTCTATCCTATCCATCCCATTCATCATCTTATACGTCTCAATGAGATCTCCCCTCATTCTTCTAAACTCTAACGAGTACAAGCCTAGTTTATTCAGCCTCTCCTCATAGCTCAACCCCCTCAACTCCGGTATCAGCCTAGTAAACCTCCTCTGCACTCCCTCCAAGGCCAAAATATCTTTGCGTAGGTGCGGCGCCCAAAACTGCACACAGTACTCCAGCTGCGGCCTCACCAATGCCCTACACAGCTGCAGCAAGACCTCCCTACTTTTATATTCAATCCCCCTCACTATGAAGGCCAGCATCCCATTCGCCTTCCTGACCACCTGCTGCACCTGCAAGCTGGGTTTTTGTGACTCATGCACAAGGACCCCGAGGTCCCTCTGCACCGTCGCCTGCTGCAGTTTTTCGCCACATAAGTCATAGTCCTTCCTACCATTATTCCTACCAAAGTGGACCACCTCACACTTGCCAACATTAAATTCCATTTGCCATTTCCTGGCCCATTCGCCCAGCCTATCTAGATCCTTCTGCAGACTCTCCACACCCTCCGCACAATTTGCCGTTCCCCCAATCTTGGTGTCATCAGCAAATTTCGACACCCTACACTCGGTTCCCTCCTCCAGATCATCTATATAAATGGTAAAAAGCTGAGGCCCCAGCACCGACCCCTGGGGCACTCCACTAGTCACCAACCGCCAATCCGAATAGCACCCATTGACCCCCACTCTCTGCCTCCTATTTGACAACCAATCCTCTATCCATGCTAACACCCTACCCCCAACTCCATGTCCCTCGACCTTCTGTAATAACCTCTTGTGAGGTACTTTGTCAAACGCCTTCTGAAAATCCAGAAAGACCACATCCACCGGCTCTCCTCTATCCACTGCCCTAGACACATCCTCATAGAACTCCAGTAAATTTGTCATAAACCAGCTGTCCAGCCAACTGAGCAAAACCTACTAATTCCACAGAGAGGAGGCTTCATAAATTCCACATTTGATGTACTCATGCTTACCTATGGCTGCCAAGGATGGCTTGATTTTCCCAAACAGCGTAGCCCACCAACAATAAAACACAATTATCCCATTTAATTATATAAGCATTTCTGATTGAAGTGGTCAATTTCTCTTACTTCTGTTTCCATTCTGTAATCCATTACTTTATCATAAACTTTGATGAAAAGCATCACGAGCTATTGTGGGAATTGTCTTACTAGTCTCTGAGGATGATTGTGGCTGTGCATTTTTGAGAGCACAGTTCCAGATTTCCTTGCAACAGTGAGAATCAGAGGCAACAATGCAATTTCTGCAAGTGTCTGCCCAATCTCAAGCACTTCCTTCACATTTACAACGAATGTACCCCATACCTTCTGTTACGTGCAAGAGCCCTGGAGTTCAGGGTGCCCTGGTTACCTAAAACTGGTGGGAAGAAATACATTAAGCTGTGTCGAAAACTTCCACTGAGAAAAGGGCTGTACCTGTTCAAAGGAGAGTCTACATACATTGAACTTTCTACAGATACCAGTGGTTTATTAGGAAACGGATGTTGTCTGTAACTTTAAACACTTCAATCAACTTATACTCAAACTCATTTACCTAGGTGCTCTTACTCATGAGATGAAGAAAGGACAACAGTTCATTTGCGGGTTTAACCCAATTTTATTAATAAATTCTTATTGTATATACTCTCTATGCAAACAACTCTCAGTTCCCACAATAACTTACTATTCTATGCTACCTGACTGAGATTTCTAATACTACCCATGTCAATGAACTTAACCAAGCTGCCAGGTCCGATTCACTGAGCTTCACCATCTCTCGAACCCAGAATCTTGTTCACAAAAGTTGGCCTCACACATCCTGTTCCATCGTCACAGGGATATTGGTGCTAATATATGTTCTGGCTTAACACCAACTTCGGTCCCTACACATGGCTGTCATTGACCTTTGCCTGTCTCTTAATTTGTGTGAAATCACAATATTATGAAATGCTTGTTCTTGTCCTTTTGCAATTAGAAGTTGCTTAGAAATTACCCTTAGTCCATCCCTGAACTCTTGGGTTTTCCTGAACATGTCTGTTAGCTTTGGCACTTTCCTTACGACCACACCTGTTATTAAAACAGAGCAATATATGTGGGCTCAGCAGTGTGAAGTCAGTATTAGCTGTAGTTTAAAGTGAATGACAAGCACCTATATAATACACATAGAGGCTCATTTTGCTTGTCATTTTTTAATTATAATGAAGATCTTACCTTTGGCAAAAGGACATCAGACCAGACATCAGACACAGTTTGAGTATTTGCCAAAAGTAGAAAAATTAACCGCAATCAACTGACTATATGAAGGCAAATTACATTCGGTCAGTAATACTGCCTTTTAGAGTGCAAAAAGTTGCAACCTGCAGATTATGTTAATGGAATTAATGAAACAGTCAAGTTTAAATGGAATTAATTCCAGTTTATACTGAAAATCTGATGGCTAACCTTTCATTATTTACTTCACAAGGAACATTATGAATCTCATGCCCACTAGAAGTCAATTGCTCATCATAAAATATCTAGACATCTTTGTCAGGATGGGGATGATTTTCTCTATTATATATTTTTGAAAAAATGTGCTTTAAGTTTAACCACAATAGGACCTTTTTACAAAATCTCAAGTTTCCATCAAACTCACAAAGTGAAGAAATAGAGCATGCAGCACCCCCACTGGATAATAATGCCTGTAACAAAGTCCATATTGTTTGACCTTAATTCTGAAAGAGACCTTTGATCTCAGATCAGATTGGCTCATTGATTTAATTAACAGATGGTTTCTTTGATCAAAAAATAATCTGTTTTTTTTCTCCCCATTGTGAAGATTTGGATATCTGAGTTGTGTTTATAACTCCACAAACAAAAATGTACATTTCCTCTTTTTGTATGTGGTGAGATCTGTCTGATATGTTTAATTGCACAAAGTATGATTTGAATTCTTTTTGTAGTTATCTCCTGCACTAATCAGCAAGGTCACATGAGATACTGTCTAATCGGATCTGGGAGAGAGAATGCTACAACTGTTGGTTCTGACACCTACAGAGTTAAAAGCAAGAGCTTTTACGTAACACGGGAGAGTTCTTCTGTAACCCTGCAGGCACTCTGCAAGAGGTTTGTGCTGGAAAAGCTTCAGATGATTCATAACACAATCATCACTGAATAGCAGCAGGCGAAACAAAGCTATTTACTCTAAAATTAAATTTCAAGCACTATCTGTTCTTTCAGGCTGCCTACTTGATACATAGATTCATAAATCTCTACAGTGCAGAAGAGGCTGTTCAGCCTCTCTCTACACCAACTGTCTGACAGAGTGGGGCGAATTTTATCATCCCATGCGCCATGGGAATCAAACTGAGCGTGGGGTGGACCATGGAAAGGCCCTTTAAGCTCGGGTGGGATTTTCCAGTTTTAGGGCAAGCGAGATTGGATCTTACCCAGCCCCTCTCCCTACACTATCCCTCTAACGCCACACATTTACCATGGGTAATCCATCCAACCCATACATCTAAATGGCAATTTAGTATGGCCAATGCACCTAAACTACACATCTTTGGAGTATGGGAGGAAACTAGAGCACCCAGAGGAAACCCAAGCAGATACAGACAGAATGGGCAAACTCCGTACTAAGGGTCACCCAAGGTTGGAATTGAACCCAGGTCCCTGGAGCTGAGTGGTGGCAGTGCTAATCACTGTGTCACCGGGCTGCCCAACTTTGAACCAATCTGAGGTTTTAAAAAAATCAATTCTATCTTCTTGAAAAAAGCTCGAATTCCAATTAGTCTGTACTTGTTGCCAACGCTAAGCATGCACGGTCAATTCTGTTATTCCCTTACGAGCGTTTGGATGGGCAACTGCCAGGAAAGAAAATGGCACCATTCAGCCGATCTTCTCTGGCAGACATAACAACATGATAACTGAGCCAGAGATGTGCACAATGTGCCAGGACATTCTATTGTTGCTGAGTTTGACCACCTCAAGATTGGAATTTGAAAGGATACCTGTTCCTTTCCCTAACTTTATTATTCTTCAGGCTTAATCTAAACCTCCAACTGCATTCATTGCAGGAAGTGCATCCATAGGGATATAAATCTATTTATGTATGTGCAGAGGTGTATTGGCAAGCTGGACAGAGCAGAATGATGTAATTGGCATTCTGTGCATTCATGGGCCCGTGCATATTTGCAAGCCAGTCATTTTTTGTTGATAGGAGTTACTCTGATCTAATTATTGGCAAAATTTGAAAATTCTTCTAATTGCCCATTCACTTCTCAGCTAATTTAATGGAGGCATGAATGGACAATGCCTCTCCTATCTTAGGAATATTTGAATTTAATAGAGGGGTAACTCTTTGCCTGATTTATGCCCTTTGTTCAGGTGTTGAAGAGCACAGAAGATATAAATTTAACAGTGGAACATCCTCAGCAATTTGCAATCTATCCTACTGCTAAATTCACGAGGGCAGTTTTTAGACACCCTGTGCAGATGCCTAAAAAAAGCAGCAAGCAGTTTGAATATGTAAACTGAACTCTTAAGTCTCTTTGGATGCTGTAGAGAAATTCATCAGGGCTAATTCAAAACTTTGTGAACAGTCATCGCATTTCCTGATTTCAAATAAGTTTTATAACATGAAGAATCTAGGTTTTAGCCTTGATGCATTCCTCCCATTAAGCTGTACCTCCAATCAGGATTGTCTCAGCAATTAACTGGATGTCAATGACCAGATTGCAGCATGCAATCTGATAACCTGATCAATCTTCCATTCAGCTTCTGATTTCATTTCCTCATTATCAAAAAGACCACTTTCACCTCCAAACCATCTTTTGCTTCCACACCTACCTTTACCCAGCAGCTGCGGAAGCCCTCATTCATGCCTTTGTCACTTGCAGACTCCATTACTCTGATGCTCAGCTGATTGGTTTCCCATACTCTGCCCTTCAGCCCATCGGAAGTGCCATGTCCAATCCCATGTCATGTTGTATGACCCATTTATCCTGTCATCAATGACCTACGTTGGCATCCCCCTCTGCTGCCCAGTACTCGGGGGGGGGCCTCAATTGTTCCCCCTCCAAAAGGGTCTGCCCGCCAGCTCCCTAATGGTGGGGAGCTTCAGTAATCCCCTCTGGAGTGAAATACTCCTGGTGGGGGTAAGGGAGAGAGAAGCTAGCAGGCCTGGAGATTTCAGTCCCAGGCCCACAAATGTCATTTAAATGATACTCAAGTTACCCTTTGCATAATTTATGCAGCTCCATGCCAGAAATCTGGCACTGGAAGAAACGCTCAGGGCCGGATGCCCAGTGTAAATTGCATGAATCAGCCACCACTCGAATCTCCTGGCCAGCTCTGCTAAAAATCAGTGAAGAGGGATGGGAGAATCGCAGCCAATATTGTTGCAATATTCGGATTACCTTAGTCTCTTTTGTCGGAAGCCTATGGTTTCTTGGTTGATGCTTTGGCTGGAGTGAAGTTCTTGAAAAGCAAAGGATTTGCAGTAAGCCGCAAGGATTTTTATTGTTGAATTGAAGGTTGGTTGTTGGTTCTTAGGTGAACAAGTTGGAACAATTTGGAGGGAGAACTTCTCCCACTTTTAAGTATGGCTGTTTATAACCTTAGCTGCTTAGCAGCCTATGGCTGGTTTCATGGCTTTCTGCAGATCTCTGTGTCTACAAAGCTGATTCTCACTGTTTTAGAAGCAGATGACAAACATGGCTACCTCACCCATGTGACCTGCTGCAAGTCCAAAGTCCTTTTTGAAAGAAGGTGGTGTGTTAGGTCAATAAACATACTGTGTTGTGGCTTTTTCACACTTAATTCGATACAGCCAATATCTTTGAGTTTAGATGAGAAACCATCACAATACAGGGTAAGATCAATGGGATCCATTTCGCATTTGCCTAACACCCAATTGAGATTGTTCCTCATGAAATGTGGAGACAAGTTGTTTGAAAACCCCATTATCCATAGGCTTTTGTCCATCCTTAAACAATGAGATGTGCAGATCTCAGAAGTGGCTGGAGAGTTCTTTTACTCAGGTCCATAGTTAGGTATTGGCTGCAGACTCTTCTGTCTACAGTTCAAAATGTGGAGATGCCAGCGTTGGACTAGGGTAAACACAGTAAGAAGTCTTACAACACCAGGTTAAAGTCCAACAGGTTTATTTGGTAGCACAAACTTTTGGAATGTCACTCCTTCTTCAGGTGAGTGAGGAACTGTGTTCACAAATAGGGCATATATAGACACAAACTCAATTTACAAGATAATGGTTGGAATGCGAGTCTTTACAGGTAATTAAGTCCTAAAGGTACAGACAATGTGAGTGGAGAGAGGGTTAAGCACAGTTTAAAGAGGTATGTATTGTCTCCAGACAGGAGAGTTAGTGAGATTTTGCAAACCCAAGCGAATCACGGGGGTTACAGATAGTGTGACATGAACCCTAGATCTCGGTTGAGGCCATCCTCACATGCTTGGAACTTGGCTATCAGTTTTTGCTCATGATTCTGCATTGTTGTGTGTTGTGAAGGCCACCTTGGAGAACGCTCACCTGAAGATCCCCTCTGATCTTCGGATAAGCATTCTCCAAGGCAGCCTTCATGACACACGACAACATAGAATTGCTGAGCAAAAACTGCTAGCTAAGTTCCACACACATGAGGACAGCCTCAACCAGGATCTTGGGTTCATGTCACACTATCTGTAACCCCCACAACTTGCCTGGGCTTGCAAAATCTCACTAACTGTCCTGGCTGGAGACAATACACATCTCTTTAACCTGTGCTTAACCCTCTCTCCACTCACATTGTCTGTATCTTTGAGACTTGATTGCCTGTAAAAACTCGCATTCCAACCATTATCTTGTGAATTGAGTTTGTGTGTATATATGCCCTATTTGTGAACACAACTCCTCACTCCCTGAAAAAGGAATGACACTCCAAAAGCTTGTGCTACCAAATAAACCTGTTGGACTTTAATATGGTGTTGTGAGACTTCTTACTGTACAGTTCAAAATGCCAAAACTCACATGATATAGGAGAGATCAGCCATGATCTAACTGAATGGCAGAGAAGGCTCAAAGTGTTGAATTTGCCTACTTCTGCTGCTAATTCCTATGTTCCTATGTTGATACATTGCAGCCACCTTAACAGCTATATTTTTAAGATGCAGCTTTAAAATGTATAATATCTTCATGCCTGTACTGGGCATGACACTCCCTCTTAGTCACTGTCTGTTTATTCTCCTCTGAAATGGTGCTGACTACTACTTAAAGGTAATATAGATGTGAAGAAAACATTAGCTGAGGCTCAAATACTGTGTCTGGTTAATACCATTATATAAAAACTGCAGGTTTTTACAGTTGGGTTGCTCCAGAGATTAAGGAACCAATAATCCATTTATTTATTGCATAATTTACATTACTAAAGCTGGGCAAAAAATTATGCACTATTATAGAAAAATTGTTATGCCCACTAATAAGAAGGGCTTTTACACATTTGTTGTATGTGACACTGCACACACGAGATATATTCTTTTAATATTAGCATTGACTAGCTGAACTTTGCAATTACATTTATTTATGACTGGCTGTTAAAAATGTCAGGTGTCATTCTCAGAAAGATGATAAAGATAAATGCTGGTTAAAAAATAATTGAATGATGCATGGAACATGTTTGGATGGCTGTTGGGACCACGGAAAATGTCATGTCAGGGAAGGCACCTGTTCCAGGGTGTGTAATACAGGATGTAGGTTTGAAAGATATCTGGACTCAGTCTGATTTCCCTTCAGAGGACAGGGATGAACTTTGCTAAACTTTTCCTTAGGAAATTAATTGCGTTGGATGAAATCCACTGTGGAATGATTTGCATATCACTGATGAATGGCTTTTTCTCATTCTGTGTATTTTTATGTCTGTTCTTTCTTATTTTCTTTTCTCTGATTCTATCTCTGAAAATTGAAGAATTAGATAGGCTAAAGAACAAAAAGTTATTTTCTCCAGACCAATTTTTTTTGTACGCTATTTTGAATTCAGACCTGCCTTTTTAACTTACAAAGGATTGAAGGCACATGCAAACATTTCAAGGAGACTTGTTGACTTTTCGGCATGACTGCACAAACTTCTAGCAATACCTTTTGTTTGCGTTATGTCCCGTCAGTAATTGCTAAGCAACTTACCACCAAGAAAAACATCTGTAAATTTGATATAGTGTTTCGCTAAACACACAGGATGGTAGGATGGCACAGTGGTTAGCACTGCTGCCTCACATCACCAGGGACCTGGGATCGGTTCCCGCTTGGGTCACTGTGTGTGCAGAGTCTGCACGTTCTCCCTGTGCCTACGAGCGTTTCCTCCCAGTACTTCGGTTTCCTCCCACAGTCCGAAGGACATGTTGGTTAGATGCATTGGCCATGCTAAATTCTTACTCAGTGTACCCGAACAGATGCCAGAGTGTGGCGACCAGCGGATTTTCACAGTAACTTCACTGTAGTGTAATGTAAGCCTACTTTTGACATTAATAATTAAACAGGCAGGTAGTTGCTTAACACTTTTTTAAACTGTTTACCACTAGCACTAACTAGTTAATTCCACAAAAACTGAATAAATGCACGTGTGGCTGTTACAATTGGGCAGGAAAGGGACATGGGAGGTGATGGAAAAGGTATCTCGAAATTAGTGGCAGGAAAGGACTGACCTTGACTGCAATGGGCTAGACCCTAAACTCTGGAATGCCCTTCCTAGTCCACTCTACCTTTCTATATCTCACCTCTTTCCCCCATTACGATGCTCCTTACTATTAATCTCCATGTCCAGTCTTTTGGTCATCTGTCCAAATACCTCCTTAAATGGCACGCTGCATATTTTGTTTAACATTGCTCAGTGAATTACCAAGGAAAGTTTTTTTACATTATAAGTTCAATATTAATGCAAGTTGCTGTTGGGAATTGCTAGTCTGCAGTGGGTTTATTTATTTTAACAGTACAATTTCTTGCCAAAGCCAGAGCATTGCAAGTCGTCTAGCAACTTGTGGAGATGTGTCACTCATGGTGCACCTCTTCCTTGCCACTAATGGCTGTTAATTTTACACACTAATAACAGGGTTCACCTTAAACACACCCTTATCCTCCCCAGCAAACTGTGGGGATTGAGGTCTACAAAAGTCTAACTTATGACATTCATCATCAATCTTGTCTTTACAGAAAATTCTAGACCTTTATACCTGGATTTGCAATCTGTGGTTTGAGTGTCAAACCAACGCACGCTGCCATTTCATTGCTGCTCCTTCAGTGAGATAAGAGCTGGGGAGATCTCTGCCTTGTGCCCTCCTTCACATAATGTGTGAGGATTCAGCAAAATGGAAACTGCTTCACTTCATTGCTAAAGTTGGCTGTTAATGGCCCTTTCATCTTCATCTTGAGATTAATGTATTCTTTTGGGTTTTTTTTACTCTTGTGGGCTTTCTGTTGAGTGTATATAGTGCTGGATAACTGCCTGGGTGTGCACATTCTCCGTACAGAGATAAGGCATATATCCAGAAACTACTTCCAGGAATTGAATATCAGTTTTTAAAATGTGTTTCTCACGTAAAATTAAGTGGAAATCCGATTTCAAGTATGCTTACATCTCATGCATTCAGCTTCTCACTCAATTATTGATAAAAATGCATAAGCAAATTGTCCCAGTTATACAGAAATTAAACTGCGCTTACACAAGCAAATGACAATCTTTCAAACATTGGGATTAAAGGGGTAGTGGCAGTTAAGTGGTTAGAATGGCAGAGATCGTGGTGAATGGTTGTGTTTCAGATTGGAGAGAAGATGTCCTAGATTCAGTTTTTGTGGAAAATTGCAAATGACGCAAAACTTTGAAATACAATAAAAACTGAAAAGATTAGACAACCCTCAGGATTGAGAATGACTTGTTTCCAGTCAAGTTTTATGGGTTCCGAGATGGCGAGTGGGTCCAATGCAAGGTCTGCAGAAGGACATAAACAGCTTGTGAAATGGTAAGACACAGTAAGAAGTCTCACAACACCAGGTTAAAGTCCAACAGATTTATTTGGTAGCACAAGCCACAAGCTTTCAGAGCACTACTCCTTCAGCAGATGAGTGGGAGTTCTGTTCACAAACAGGGCATATAAAGACTCAAGTTCAATTTACAAAATAATGGTTGGAATGCAAGTCTTTACAGGTAACCAAAGCTTCAAGTCTAGGATGCAGACTAGGATGAACATCAAGTTTCTAATCTCCACGAAATGGGTAGATACATGACAAATGAAATTTAATGCAGAGAAGTGTGAAGCTTTGCGTTTTGTAATGAAGAACAAGACAAGGCAATCGAAAGCAAACGGTACAAACGGTGGCACAGTGGTCTCACAGTATCAGGGATGTAAGTTCAATTCCAGCCTCAGATCATTGTCTGTGTGGAGTTTGCATGTTCTCCCATGTCTGCGTGAGTTTCCTCCAAATGATTTGGTTTCCTCCCACACTCCAAAGATGTGCATGTTAGATTGATTGGGCATGTTAAATTACCCCTTAGCATCAGAGGTACTAGGAGGGTAAGTATATGTTGTTATGGGGATAGGGCCTGGGTGGGATTGTTGTCGGTGCAGACTTGATAGATCATATGGCCCTTTTCTGTACTGTAGGGATTCTATGATTCTATGGTTCAAAAGAGATGCAAGAACAGAGGTGCCAGGCTGTTTCGTACATAGTTGAGCATTCGCAACTTTGAAGGAAGCAAGACTAGTTGATGAAGCAATTAAAAAGCACATGGAATGCTTGACTTATAAGTAGTGAGTGTGCAAAAGTAGGTTATATTAAAGGCAGGATAACCATTGACAGTCAACCTCCACTGCAGGTTCCCTGCCAGCAAAGGGTGCACACAATGGGAAGCCCCGATGCAGAAGGAGGCCATTCAGCCCATCGAACCTGCACTGGAAACAGTTCCACGCAGGCCCTTTTCCCATAACCCCATGTATTTATCCTGCTAGCATGGCCAATCAACCTAACCAGCACATCTTTGGACTGTGGGAAGAAACCAGAGCACCTGGAGGAAACCCACGCAGACACGGAGAAACATGCACAAACTCCATAACAACAAATTTCATTTGCCATGTATCTACCCATTTCACCAGCCTATTTATGTCCTTCTGCAGATCATGCATTGGACTTATCCACCCCATCTTGGAACCCATCAAACTTGACTGGAAGCAAGCCATTCTCAATCCTGAAGGGCTGTCTAATCTATTCAGCTTTTACTGTGTTTCCAAGTTTTGCGTCATCTGCAGTTTTGACGTTTTGTCCACAATAACTGAATCCAAGGCATCTTCTGTTGAATCTGAAGCACAAGGCTGAATCAAACCCGAGTCCCTGGTGCTGTGAGGCAGCAGTGCTAACCACTGTGCCACCGTGCCGCTATTGACAGTGACGGGATCAAAAGATCCCACCATCAGCCAATGGCTGGCTGCCTCCACAGCTGCAAAACATGACACTGGGAGCATGGGAAATCCAGCCCTAAATGGTTATGAATCATTGACTAGGCCCCCCTTGTAATATTGTGACCAGTTTTAGACATTATCCTTTAGGATGAATGTCAAGACCTACAGAGGATGACGAGGAGATTCACCAGAATGATACCAGGAATGGAGCACCTAAGTTATGTGGAGAGAATGGAGAAGATAGAATTGTTTGCCATAATGCAGAGCAGGTTAAGGGGGATTTAAAATAGATGTTCAAAGTTATGAAAGGTTTTGATAGAATAAATAAGGAGAAATTGTTTCCACTGGCAGGAGGATTGGTAACAGTTTCAAGGTTATTGGCAAAAGATCCAGAGGGGAGATGAGAAGTTTTTTTTTGCTGGACTATGAGATCAAAACAGGGGAACTGGAACCAATCAAGTAGTCTTTCCGAAGAGATGGCATTGGCATAATGAGCCAAATGGCCTCTTTTAAGTTTCTTATTACATAGCATCACTGCCCAATTTCTCTTATTACAAGATACAGTCTCTCAATTTCACCTGTGAAAATCCATTCCTACTGATCATGAGAGGCACAGTGGCACAGTGGTTAGCATTGCTGTCTCACAGCGCCAGGGACACAGGTTCAATTCCGGCTTTGGGCAACTGCGTGGAGTCTGTTTGGGTTTCCTCCCGGTGCTCCAGCTTCCTCCCATATCCAAACATGTGCAGTTTAAGTGAATTGGCCATGGTAAATTGCCCTTAGTGTCCTAAGATGTGTAGGTTAGATGAATTAGCCATGGAAATGTGTGGGGTTACAGGGATAGGGTAGGTATGGTACTCTGTCGGAGAGAGCTGGTGCAGGCTTGATGGGTTAGTTGACCTCCTTTGGCATTGTAGAGTTTCTGTGAATCAAGACATTAGAGGAAGGAGGCGGTTAGATCTCTGTGTAGGGGAGTCAGTGCACACAGAGATTAGGGAAACCAAGACAGCACAAAACCAACAACAGCAAAGTGTTTCTGTTCCTTAAGGTGGTAAAACATTGCCTGGCCCAAAGAAAAGCTGATGAATAAACTATGCGGGAGGGGAGAGACACAAAGATCAACCTTTGTAAAGTTAAGTACTTGGATAAAAATAAACAAATAGAACAAGATGTACTACAAGCTAATCTAAAGAGAGAAAGAATCAATGAAAATCCCCAGCCACCGATTCCGTTTAATCAGGTTAAATCTTTCATTTAGTATTTGTAAAATTATACATTTGCTGTTTATTCAGCAACAAATCGAAGATTCAGATCGATGTTTCCATGTTTTGATGTTATTGTTAGGATGCCCAGTAATATTTTCTGTAAATAATAATGGTAGTCGTTTTTTCGTGTTTACAAAAAAATGTTTTAAAGTCTCACCACATCATACGGAATCCTGACATATTTTAGCATGATTTGCCAACTGTTTGTCGTTATCAGGCTAACTAAACTATAGAGCTGCTTTAATGTGTTTGGAAGGCAGGAGACTGATGGAGGTGATAGCCTGACTGCTGCTCTGTGTACGTCTGCCTCACAAACAAACATCTCTAATTACTATTCCCATTGCCGTAGAACTTCCTTTTCATTAAACTTTAGTTACTTGGGAACAACAAGAGAAGAAAACTATGTGTTACTTTCATGTTTTCATTGCAATAAAAATGACTGAACATAGGATATAGAATGATTAGTCCCTCAATAGGTTAATTTAGCATATACCTTGATCACAGCTAAAACAAATGTCTTGAAAACTTACTGCACTTAATTGCCTCAAAGGGCCAATATTGGCTTTGTATTGTTCATTTTCTCTGAACTTCTTCTCAACCTGTTTGCTGCCTTTGACATAGTGGCCACATTATCCTCCTCCAACGCCTCTCCTCCATCAAACAGTTGAAAGGGATTGTCCGTTGCTGGTTCTGCTATTATTTATCCAGTTGTAGCCAGAGAATCTCCTGCAATAGCTTTCCCTTCCCACTCCCACACTGTTGCTTCTGGAATTCCCCAAGGATCTATCCTTGGCCCACTCCTGATTCTCCAATTAGGGACATTGTCTGAAAACTCAACATCATATTCCACATGTCCACTAAATAGACCCAAACCTCTCCCTGCTTATCCACTAGATCTGATTGTCAAACTGCTTGTCTGCCATTGTATTGCATGAGCAGCAACTTTCTAAAATGAAATATTGTGATGGACAAAGCTATTATCTTCAGCCCACCATAAGCTCCACTCCCTCACCCTCCTTAGCATTTGTGGGATACACTACTAGACAGCCCACAATCTCAGTCAGGATCCTAAAATTCTGAGGTAAGCTTCTGCCCCTATATTTTCTCCATTACCAGGGCAAGCTATTTCCACTTCCGTAATATCTTCTGTCTGTCTCTTCCATCTCTGATTCTGTCTCAGCCCATGTGCTGCTGAAACCCTCGTCCATACTTTTGTTGCCTCCGGACTTGACCATTCCGATTCTTCTCTTAATTAAGACTGTAGATACAGGGGGTCTGTGTCTGCCAACATGTAGCCATGTTCAGTTGCCCACAGTCATTGATCAGAATGCTGCACCTATTAGTCAATGGTTTGACGAACAGAATCAATGCTCTTAATGGAGTTTCTGGCAAGGTCACCACAAACGGTGAGATGAAGGGACACTCAACCTTTGGCCAGAAGGCACCTCCCTGAAATTAAAACAGAAAAATGCCAGAAATATTCAGCAGGTCAGGTAAGTTTCTGTCGCGAGAGAAGCAGAGTTAATGTTCCAGGTCAATGACTTTTCATCCAAATTGGGAAAAGCTAGAGATGTTATAGGTTTTTGACTAAGGGGTGAGTGGGACAAGGATCAATGGAAGCTACGTGAAAGTTTGGAGAGCTTGAACGACAGAAATGTTTGTCTTAAAGGGCCAAAAGGAACAGCGATGGAGAGAAAAAAGAAATGAGAAATATGCCCAGTGCAGGTGACAGCTTCACCAAAACATGCAAAGAAAAGGAAACAAAATAGAAAAGGGGGAAGGAGGGAGAGAGTGGGTGTGCAGGTGGGTGGATAGGGGTTATGGTTTGAAATTCTGAACTCAATGTTGAGTTGATAAATCACCATCCTGAGGCTCTGTTGTTTGAAGTTTAGGGAGCTCAGGGTTATTTGTATTCAATTCTTCCTTGCTAGCTTATTCTGCTTGGAATTTATGGGTTGGGGGGTTGGCATTCTTTGGCATCATTTTCTCATTGATATTTAAATCCTGCTTCAGATTTCTGTGATCTATTAGCATCAGCTATTCAAAGCATACACAGATTCTATGCCCCACATTTAAACTCTATATCTGGTCACCCTTCTCCGTGCTTTGCATATATATCCGTGAAAAGAAAAGTTCTGGGCATAACTTGTATAAAGCAATGACGTGTACTTTAGCACTCAGCCTGTGCCCACATTGTTTCTAGTAGTCACAATTGAGGAATCAGCTGTTAACCAGCACACTAGATTTTAAATTAAGGTCACAAGTCCTTGAATTACAGTTTCGTAGGCAATGAGAAGAAATGATCCACAGATAGATTTTGTTAACATTTGCATCTTTCTGTTCCAACCAGGCCCCCACTCCTCCCATACACACACATGCATACACACATGCAGAAAAATGCACACACACTATCTCTAGTTAGCTGCAGCACACCTCACCAGGACGTGGACTTCACCAGTCAGAAGGAGTCTTATGCTGACCAGAGTTCAGTAACTGCACTTTGATATAACACTGGCCCATCAGGTTTTGCAGTCTCTAGCAAGGGGTTCCCATTGATGAGGAAGTCCAGCACCAAGTTATCAGTGCCAGCGCTGCTCACTTCAAGCTGCACCAATGTGGCTTTGACAACAGAAAACTTTGAAGTCAACAAGGGTCTTGATTTATATGGCCTTTGCAATTATCACCCTCCCCTACTGTAGCGAAACCTGTCTATCAATGCCACATTAAGACCCTTGAGAGCTTACATCAGCTTGTATTGAATCCTGGGGAGCGAATGGGGGGACCGTTGGAACAAAACGAGCATCTCTATGAAGTTGCATCTACAAGCGTTGAAGCCCTGTGCCTGCAGAACCCACTCCAATGGACAGGCCATTGCATCTGGATGCCCAGAAATCACCTTCCTCAACAGGTTCTCTTCTCCCATACATGGAAGGCTGCGCTAGAACATGTAGGCATTAATAACACTGACTGGGAGGAGAAGTCTGCAGACCATTCAGTATGGCTCCAATTGGCCCATCAAGGCACAAGCTAATTCAAGGCTTACCTCACCCACCCGAACTCCTTGTACAATGCTTTCCATGGACTCTATGGTACTTTTAAACTCTTTATGCACTAGAATATGACAATGAGTGCCATGAAAAGGGCATGTGGCTTATTCTACCTCCATCATACGAGCAGCACGGTAGTACAGTTGTTAGCACTGCTGCCTCACAGCACCAGGTTAAAGGCCAATAGGTTCATTTGGTAGCACAAACTTTCAGAACATTGTTCCTTCTTCAGGTGAGTGAGGAGTTGTGTTACAAACAGGGCATGCGTAGACACAAACTCAATTTACAAAATAATGATTGGAATGCGATTCTTTATAGATAATCAAGTCTTAAAGGTACAGACAATGTGAGTGGAGAGAGAGTGCTTACCCCAGTCCAGTGCCGCCATCTCCACATCATGGCCTCACAGCACCAAGGACCAGGGTTCAATGCCAGCCTTGGATCACTGTCGATGTGGAGTTTGCACTTTCTCCCAGTGTCTGCATAGGTTTCCTCTGGATGCTCATTTCAGGCACGCTACACTTTTCTCAAGAAGTGAGATTGGTGCTACTGTGTTTAAATTTAGTGCAGCTCTGCACATGCTTTGTTAACATGCCTGGGGTCAGAGGTTCATAGAATAGAATAAAGGCCCTACAGTGCAGAAGGAGGCCATTCAGCCCATTGAGCTTGGAC
This sequence comes from Carcharhinus amblyrhynchos, assembly GCF_965287045.1. NCBI lineage: Eukaryota > Metazoa > Chordata > Chondrichthyes > Carcharhiniformes > Carcharhinidae > Carcharhinus > Carcharhinus amblyrhynchos. Next base: position 30,653,209 of record NC_137332.1, on the reverse strand, counting down.
CAGCAACAATCCCACCTAAGTCTTGCCATCATAATCCCACTAGTCTCCCTGACACTAAGGGCAATTGGCCAGTTAACCTACCCTGCACATCTTTGGACTGCGGGAGGAAACTGAAGCATCTGAAGGAAAACCAAGTAGACACGGGGGTGAACATGCAGACTCCACACAGAGAGTCCCTCACGGCCGCTATCGAACCCATGTCCCTGGCACTGTGCGGCAGCAGTGCTAACCACTGTGCCACCATGCCACCCACTCAATGCAGAAAGCCATAGACTGAGGCCCTCCTGCCAAAGTACTGGGTCTGGGAGCTCTCCTCCTTGGGCTGAGTGCACCATGAAATGAATATTGTAAATGAGAGACACTTCAGAGTGCCACTTACTGTCCTGGAAGATATGAAACTGAAATGGAATATTTGTAGTGTAAAATTTGAGCTGTTACTTTTACAAACTTTAAGAATTCCTTTTGGAAAAAAGTTGTTTCAATTTAATGTAACTTTTCACATATTTTTGGTAGAACACTGGTCAGTGAGGTGACAGTACCTCCATTAAAAAACAGATCTCTCTTTTAGTAGCTCAAATAAAATATAGAATCTCCAAGGTTTCATCTGAAGGCAAAGCCAATACTTACATTGAAATTATTTTATTTCTGTTCAGCATTAATGACAGGGGCATTAAAACACTCAGTGGAGTTCACAGGGCAGGCCTCTCTGTGGTCAGCTGGATCACTTGGCAAGATGTGATACCTTTGTCCAAAGCTAACACCACCAGGATGGAAGCTGTGACCTTGGTAAGACAGCTAAGATAGCCATGTAGTCAGAAGAATGGATAACAAACAACCTAAAGCAACTTTATATTGAGGCGCCCAATGCATAATCAGGGAAGTTTCATTTCATTCAATAACCTGAGGGAACCTGAGGTGGTGCCAGCAAGTGTCAACCTAAACTAGAGTTGACTCCAACAATTCAGTATGGTGCCACAGATAGCACAGTGGGGCAGCGCACTAGCACAGTGGTTAGCATTGCTGCCTCACAGCGCCAGTGACCTGGGTTCGATTCCCAGCTTGGGTTACTATCTGTGCGGAGTCTGCATGTTCTCGTTGTGTTTGTGTGTGTTTCCTCCGGGTGCTCCGATTTCCTCCCACAGTCCCAAAGACGTGCTGGTTAGGAGCACTGGCCATGCTTAATTCTCCCTTGGTGTACCCAAACAGGCGCTGGAGTGTGGCACTAGGGGAATTTCACAATAACTTCACTGCAGTGTTAATATAAGCCTACTTGTGACGAATAACTCAATAATAAATAACAATGTGCCCGGACTTGTTAGACACTAGTTCAAAAGATGTGCGAGCTAGGTTGATTGGCCATGCTAAGTTGCCCTTTAGTGTCCCACAATGTGTAGGTTAGGAGAATTGGCAGGGTGAATACGTGGGGTTACGGCGATGAGGCCTGGATGGGATTGTTGTGTCCTCATTCTGACTACAGGGATTCGATGATTTTACTTTTATTTTCTACTTTTTGTTATGTGAAGTATCGTTGCTTTAACCAACGCCTGACACCCTGGAGTCGTTTCACATTTCTCTATGTTAGAATGTTGTAATGCATTGTTGTACTGTGCCGATTAAATATTCTCTTGCTGTTGCTGTTAGATTTGAAACAGGCAGTGTTAACAGAAACATGCAGATTATGCTGTCTCTACCCTACCATGGTTTTGTGCTTTTTTTTGGACCGAGTGAAAGTTGAAACTGGATTGCAGCCAACTTCCTTCTCTCTCTCTCCTTGTCACTGTCTCTGTGACACGCCGAAGCCCAAACTCCATCAGGAAACTCGCAACATTCCCATTTCCTTCTGGTCCCGGAGCGAAACAATGCCGCATTCTGATTATGATTTGCGTAGTTAGGTTAAAAATAACAGGGGTATATAAAGAGAAGAGAAGGCGAGGAACCCCGACCACAACGCAGCTTTTTGGCGGAACTCTCAGATCTCCCTCACACAAGTTCAGAAAGCTAACGTGCTTTCGCCTCTCGCAGCAGTCGACAGCAATAAATGCAAATAAAAGACTGCATATTATTGTAACTGTATCAAATATGTACTGACGCCTGTTATTTACCATCAGGCCCCGGTTTGGAAATGAACATTCAAACTATAGTTTTATTTACAAACAGCATCTTTATTTGACTAACTGTACATGAAATCTATTAATTAAATAAACATTTACTATATTGACTGCCCGGTCAGTGATCAGAGGACTGTAAATATCTTAACAAACGAATTTTATGTATACCTTAGTTCTAGGTTTACTGAACCTTGTTTAAATGTACAACATTAAAGAATACACTTAAACAAAAGTTAAACAAGAACTTGTTTACGCACTTCATTCCAAAGTCATTATAATATAGTTTTTAAAATCGTCGTGTTCTACAGATTTGAAATATAATCCGCGCTTTCAGTCCAATAATAAACGGGCTTTATTTATCATTCAAATCCTGGGATCATTCAGATACACATCCAAGTCGAATCAGAATCCAACTTCGCTCATTCGAATTGACCAAATTACTTAATTTTGTTTTTCTGTCGAGTTTCCCGTCCACAGAGTATTTTCAACGTTAGCAAGCTTTTACAGCCTGGTTCTCATCTTCAACTCTTACCCTGATAAGATTCAATGGGTCCACTTCGGGAACTGTCAAATCCCAGATAAGGATAAATTACTTCAAGGCTAAGAGTCACTTCTTTGCATTTTCGATTTCTCCATATTACAGTTACAAGAATGAACTCAGAGCAGAGCAGATCAAATAAAAATACAAAGCAAATAATGAAAATAATCACATTTTAAAGAAACTTTATTATCGGATTGGAGTTCGGCTGTTTCAATGTCAGAGTTTTAGGTCTCATATTTGATCTAATAATTGTAATTTCTTGGCTTATCGTATCTACAGTATTAAGGTGAGCACCAATGCAGATACCGGTTTAGTTAGAACCCCCAACACACACACACACACACACACACACACCCTCTCTCCATCCATTCTCCACTATCACCACCATACCCGAGCTGACAAAACAGCTAACACGTTTTCCATTCATCCAGCACAAAATAATAGAAGAGAATGATTTTTGAGAGCAGGCATTAACTTCTGGACTTCGTGTGTGTGTGTGTGTGTGTGTGTGTGTTTCTGTGTCTCTGTCTTGTGTATGTATGTTCTTTAGCCTGTGTGTTGCAGTGTGTTTGTGTGCCTCCTTGTTGCAGTGTGATTGTGTATGTGTTTCTGTGTTTGAGTCTGTGTTTGAGTCTGGGTTTCAATGTATATTTCCGTATGTGTGTAAATGTGTGTGTGTGTGTGTGTGTGTGTGTTTATGTGTGCGTATTCCAGTGCTAATGTGTTTTCAGTGTATGTGTGTGTGTTGGGGGGGGGGGGGCGTTGTGTGTGTATATGTTGAGCTGTTTGTGTGTTTCTGTGTTGGAGTGTTAATCTGCGTTAGGGTGTTTGGGTGAGTGGTTCTGTTTCTGTGTGTGTGTCTGTGTTTAGTGTAGTCAATGATCCTAGTCCTCGTGTTACACGTGTCAGATATCTTTGTTGCATGATTGAAGATTAAATTACTGTACCAAATTTGACAACTGTTGAAAAAAATCAAGCCTTTTTTGTTCTACGATATTTATTTATCTATAGAATCCTTATTGTCAGCCTTAAATTGAGGAGGGGGTGGGTGGGTGGTGATTGAGCCCGTCCAAATTATATATACATCAAATGGCAATAACATGCGTCAAATAATTTGTGTTTACTCGTTTTGAAATATGTCTGTCTCGTACTAAGTGAACTGAAGGATTTTCTTACACTGTAAACGAAAATTGCACATTTTCAAATGGGGTGGGCCGAGGAATTGACATAAAAGAATTGTGATTTCCATTTGGAGTGAACATCTGATTTGATTCATTCCGTAAGTCAGTTTCAATCCCCTGTCAAGATTTCCCATGGTTTCCAGTTAGTGGGCAAAGTACAACCTCTAAGTTACCTCGAAAGTTTCGAATTTAGATCTGCAGAAAGCTACCCCCTGAAGAAAAATATACTGCCGATTCCCTTTCTCAATCCATAAGTCATTGTATGTGGCTTCACCTGGACTTCAACTGAGAGCACTGGGGATATTAAAATTGTCACGTTTGTTGCAACTTGCGGTATCGGAAGAGATGTCGAGGCAAATCTTTAGAAGTCAGCGAATATATATTGACTCAGGTACCTCAAAATATCATGAGGGCAAACGGTACCCCAGTGCTAAACTGCATTGCACTGACAGAGAATATGCATTGTACTGACCTAACAAAGACACCAAGTAACAAGCACAACAAACACTTAATTGCTCGCCAGTTTGTAGCATTCTTTTTATATAAAAAAAACACTTGGGTTATTTTTATCACAACAAATAGATTTTATTTTGAAATGGACTTCCTAAAATTCGTAGCTCTGACGAATTTCTTCAAAGAATATTTCTCTTTAAGACAGGTGTGGGAAGGGCAGATGTTGAAATTAATACCTAATTGGTAACATAGATGGAACGAATTATAATTAAAATGTGAGCGGGGCACAGCACTTTTAGTGAACCCCGCGACATTGTTCATGTGTTGCAAGAGTTAACCTGCTCTAACCTGTGGAAAGTCAAAACATTTCTAAGACAGATCTCACCAATACACTTGACTTCTTATTTGCCACATTGAATGCAACTGCGAATTCGGAGGAACATTGTTCTGCGGTTGGATCTTTGTGAAACCCTTTCAAGCTATCACTATCAGAATAATTGTCACTTGCCCTCCCAAGGTACCCTGTTGAAAAAGGCTTTGTCCTTTTTACTGAATGTATCTTTTTACCCTCTCGGTTTATTTATTTACTTTGCTTCTGGGCTGCTTTGATTGCTGCCATTAATTCCAACACTGTGCCTTCCACCCATCCCGTTACACGGTAAATACATGAAATAACAATAGACCTGTTCAAGTTAGCGTTATCCTTCCGGGAAGACTCTGTGTATTCGCTTTGCAAACTTCACTGCGATTTTCTGTCTCTATTCTGTGAAGAATTAATACAATTTCAAATTCTCAAGATATTCTCCAGAATGAACACGTGGAAATAATGACCATATGTTGTTATTTTCGTTTGACTGTGATAACGCGAGATATGTATTTTCCTTGTTAACTTGGAGTACAAAATAACACAAATATATTACTTAATACAACACGTTGATTTGTAAGTTCTACTTAATCGAACATGACGCTGGACATGAATGTAAGCAATCCTCCTGACTGGGACTCTCTCCCTAGTGTTCGGAATATCTCCAACAAACGAAATACGCCAGAAAAAAGGGTTTAGAGGGCAGAAATCTTAGAAGGCACTTTTTGTATGATCGTTCGTATTAACCATGTAAACGGAGTGGACACAACTTACATTGTCAGAAGGGTGTACACTGCAACCGTGATTTCTGGAAAAACGTGTTGCCTTCTGTTCCTGCTACAGGTGTGCGTGCGGGGGGGGGGGGAGCGGGGGGAAGTTGTGTGTGTGAGAGAGAATGTACGTGCGCGAATGGGGAATGTGTGTGTATGAGGGAATATATGCGTGTGAGGGAATGTTTGTGAATGTCTATGTGTGAGGAGATGTGTGTGAGTGTGAGAATGTTTGGGTGTGAGAATATCTGGGTGTGTGTGAGAGAGACACTTTGAGAATTTGTGTGAGAATGTTTGAGAACGTGCGCACAAGTGTGAGAATGTTTGAGAATGTGTGTGTGAGAGAAAATGTTTGAGAATGCGTGTGTGAGAATGTTTGAAAACTTACATGAGAATGTTTGAGAATGTGTCTGTGTGAATGTGTGTGTGTGAGAATGTTTGAGAATGTGTGTGAGAGAACGTTTGAGAATATGTGTGTGAATGTATGTGTGTGTGTGAGAGAGAGAATGTGTGTGAATGTGAGAATGTTTAAGAATGTGTGTGAAAATGTTTGAGAATGTGCGTGTGTGTGAGAATGTTTATGTATGAGAATGTGTGTATGTGTGAGAATATTTGAGAATGTGTGCGTGTGTGTAAATGTGTGTGTGTGAATATTTGAGGATGTGTGTGTGACAATGTGTGTGTGAGAGTGCGTATGTGTGAATGAGTGTAAGAACGTTTTTTGAGAATGTGTGTGTGTGTGAATGTGTGTGAGAATGTTTGAGAATGTGTGTGTGTGAATGTGTGAGAATGTTTGAGAATGTGTGGTGTGAATGTGTGTGAGAATGTTTGAGAATGTGTGTGTGAACGTGCGTGAGAATGTTTCAGAATGTGCGTATGTGAGAATGTTTCAGAACGTGTGTGTATGAGAGAATGTTTGAGAGTGTGTTTGAAAGTGTGCGTGAGAGAATGTTTGAGAATGTGTGTGTGAATGTGTATGTGTGAGGGAATGTTTGAGAATGTGTGTGTGTGAATGTGTGAGAATGTTTCAGAATGTGTGGTGTGAATGTATGTGAGAATGTTTGAGAATGTGTGTGTGAACGTGTGTGAGAATGTTTCAGAATGTGTGTATGTGAGAATGTTTCAGAACGTGTGTGTATGAGAGAATGTTCGAGAGTGTGTTTGAAAGTGTGCGTGAGAGAATGTTTGAGAATGTGTGTGTGAGGGAATGTTTGAGAATGTGTGTGTGTGAATGTGTGTGTGCGAGGGAATGTTTGAGAATGTGTGTGTGAATGTGTGTGTGAGAATATTTGAGAATGTGTGTGTGTGAATGTGTGTGTGAGGGAATGTTTGAGAATGTGTGAGTGTGTGAATGTGTGTGTGTGGGAATGTTTGAGAATGTGTGTGTGTGAATGTGTGTGTGTGTGAGGGAATGTTTGAGAATGTGTGTGTGTGAATGTTTGAGAATGTGTCTGTGTGAATGTGTGTGTGAGGGAATGTTTGAGAATGTGTGTGTATGAATGTGTGTGTGCGAGGAAATGTTTGAGAATGTGTGTGTGAATGTGTGTGTGAGGGAATGTTTGAGAATGTGTGTGTGTGAATGTGTGTGTGAGGGAATGTTTGAGAATGTGTGTGTGAATGTGTGTGTGTGAATGTTTGAGAATGTGTCTGTGTGAATGTGTGTGTGAGGGAATGTTTGAGAATGTGTGTGTGTGAATGTGTGTGTGAGGGAATGTTTGAGAATGTGTGTGTGAATGTGTGTGTGAGGGAATATTTGAGAATGTGTGTGTGTGAATGTGTGTGTGAGGGAATGTTTGAGAATGTGTGAGTGTGTGAATGTGTGTGTGTGAGGGAATGTTTGAGAATGTGTGTGTGTGTGAATGTGTGTGTGAGGGTATGTTTGAGAATGTGTGAGTGTGTGAATGTGTGTGTGAGGAAATGTTTGAGAATGTTTGAGAATGTGTGTGTGTGAATGTGTGTGTGTGTGAATGTGTGTGTGTGAGGGAATGTTTGAGAATGTGAGTGTGTGTGAGAGAGAATGTTTGAGAATGTGTGTGTGTGAATGTGTGTGTGAATGTGTCTATGTGAGAGAATTTTTGAGAATGTGTGTGTGAGAATGTTTGAGAACCTAGGTGTGAGAATGTGTGTGACAGGATGTTTGAGAATGTGTGATGTTTGACAATATTTGAGAATGTGTGTGCGTGAATGTGTGTGAGAATGTGTGACAATGTTTGAGAATGTATGTGAGTGTGAGAATGTTTGAGAATGTGTGTGAATGAGGATGTTTGAGAATGTGTGTGAATGAGGATGTTTGAGAATGTGTGTGTGAGAATGTTTGAGAATGTGTGTGAGTGTGAGGATGTTTGAGAATGTGTGTGTGAGAATGTTTGAGAATGTGTGTGAGTGTGAGGATGTTTGAGAATGTGTGTGTGAGAATGTGTGAGAATGTTTGAGAATGTGTGTGAGACAGAGTGTGAAGGTTATGTGGCTGTATTTGTGCGAGTGCATTCAACACGATATGAACAATATGCCGGAGGTGGATCTCCACCCGCACTGAAATCAGTCCCACAATAAAAGTTAGAAGTTTAGTTCGGTAGTCTGGAAGCTAACCCCGCACTATCGCGCGAATATAGCTATTTCATGAAATGTTTAAAAAGTTCGATATTGTCACTTGTTTGACCTTCTGCTCCTGAGTGGTGGGGTGAGGTGGTATTAAAATATAATGAAAATAATAGTGGATCGAATTAGATCTTGATTTTTTAGAAAATACTGGTGCTTGCATCAAGGCACTAGGTTTCGGCTGCTTGCTGAGATCTGTTTTGAGGATGTTTGAAGAGATTGTCATGAAAAGTTATTGGAATTTCACCTGCGGGCCCCATACAGAAACTGACTCCAGGAGAAACTGGTATTTGGTTTTTGCGGCGGCTCCAGCGGTTTCACTAAGCCTGGAACAAGGCAATAGTGTTTCTGGGATGGACTCCTTCGCCGCTTCCCCCAAAAGCCCCCTTTTTATACCGACACTAAATTTAGATCGCGTCAGCGTTGCTGTTCGCCTCTCTTTCTGTGACATTAGCGACACCATTGGACGAAGTTCTGACTTTATTTAAAAAAAAACGAAAACAAACAGCTTTAACTCCACATGCACCAATGTGGACCCTGCAACCAGCATAGCAGCGATTGTGGTCACATCTCACCGCCCACCAAATCCACTACTTCATATTCATGAGCCTGAATCCCACCAGTTAGATTTCAGATTGTCAGAAGAAGTTTCTTTTTTTGGAGTTGGCCACGCGAGATTGGATGATTCTTAATTACCCATTCACCACGCTCATTAATATAGATGAGTTTGACAGCCAATCAAGCACAGGATAGAGTATTAACAAGCCGCACTCCTAGAGTTGGGGAAACAGTTCTGAACTGATTACTCCGACAGAAAGTTCATTGCACACACTCACAACCTGAAACAGCTTACACCTTGGAATTAAGAACCAGGAGGCAGTTTATTCCGATCACTTGCCACTTGTTGTGAAGACAGTCGTCAGGCAAGGAAGGAGCAATGGCCCTGGCTGACACCATGCTTCCTTCAATTGCTACCTTTGCCAGTCATGAGATGTTGGTCCAGAAACAAACTGAGATCATCAATGTAAGTATTTCAAAGCGCTTTATTCGCACTTCGGTGTGAAAAGGTGTCTTACGTTCCTCTAGCTCATTTGGAAGTCTTATTTTCAATTCACTTTAGTGGCATCGAGTTTCTTAGACTTTCTTCCGTGGGTCGCGTTCTTTGTATTTGGTGCTAAAGCCAGATTGGTTTCAACTACTAATATCCTCCACCACCTGCCAACCTGTCAACTTTTACTCATTTGCGGCGTGTGCATCGCTACATTTGTAGTAAATTTATTGAGACTAAATATCGCTCGCTGCGGGCTTCTAAAACGTCACACCTTTCGCCATTAAAGCAGTGTATATACCTCGTCCTGTTTCCACCTTCTAAGCACAGTTGAATCTTTATCTTTTGTGCAAGGACTAATTGGGCGAACGTGCAGCAATAAAGTTTAAGTCACTGGGTAGTATCTCCCTCTCACTGTCAGTTGTGGGAGCGTTGATGTGGCAAATTCTGAAATCCGTCACTGCAAACAGAAATCTTTCCGGAGGAATGATTGGGACAAGGGCTGCAAGAACAGATTGTTTCCATTCCTTAAAGATGCACTGCGTTTAAAAACAAGGGAACGAAATATTTTAGCATCAGCCTGTGAGTATTGAAGTAAATGAGAATAAGGAATGAAGTAGATTGGCTGGGAGGGAGAGCAGGAATCAGGTGGCTCTGTGACATTCATTGTAGAATTGACTGCGCAAGTAAGTATATAAAGAACAGCTCTTTGAAGCAGTCCAAACTGGTTGAGCTGGTTTGGTGAGATCGGTGCATCAAATAACACCGGGAGGTTTCCTTAAAGAACATTAAGTGGAAGAGCTCTTTGTAGCACAGCCCTAGATTTTTTTTTAAAAAAAAACCTCCTCGCTGATTCTCTTAACTTGGTTTTCGTTCGCACAGAGATGGAAGGTTGAAGAGCCAGTCTCCAAGTGTGGCTACCAGATAAGACCGGTCAACAACGCCGCGTTCAACTCACTCGAAAGCCCTGCTGTCAAAAAAGAAGAGGACGAGTTGGGGAAATTCGTGGATTTGGAGTTTATTTTGTCCAACACCATGGGTTCGGAGAACAGGAGCGGGGCAGGGCACCATTCAGCCTACCCTCTGCCCGAGACCCCGGAGAGTTGTAGCACCGTGTATGACAGCGACGGCTCCTACCCTCCCTCCAACAATTATGGGAACAGTTTCGGCGGCAGCCCCAACCAGAGCCTGGTGGCTGAATTGCTCACCCCGGACTTGCCAAGCAACTTTTCCGGCGGTTGCGAGCTGACTCAGGACTTTGGCATCAAGTCTGCCATGGAGAGTACAGAATATACAGAGCTGAGATCTCCCAACATGGGCAACGCTGCTCTGCCTAGGGTCATCCCTATGGAGCACATCCACCACTTGGGGCATAAAATCAAGAGAGAGCCTCAATCAGGCCAGTCCTGTATGCTGGCAGGATCTCCCTCAGAATGCATGGGCTCAATGATGGACCAGAAACCCAGTCTGCCCCAAATGCACCACCAACAGCCTCAACTGCACCGCCACAGCTTTGGGCATCACAGGGTGGCCCCTTCAATGCCCTCGGGCCAAATCGTGGGCAAGGATTGCCAGGCAATGCCAGAAATGCACCGCCGCACGCACATGCCCGTGCCACAGCAGTACCAGATCGTGGGCGCCTACCCACCCCACCACTACGGGCACCAAGTGCCGCCACAGTTTCACGGACAGTTCAACGTGTACCGGGAGCCCCTGAAGGTCTCCGCGGGCGTGCACGGGATGATGCTGACCCCGCCGTCTTCGCCTCTCCTCGACTTCTACCCGCCGGTGGGCGTCCCGGATGACAGTAAGCCCAAGAGGGGCCGAAGGTCGTGGGCGAGGAAGCGCACGGCCACTCATAACTGCGAGTTCCCGGGCTGCGGCAAGATGTACACTAAGAGTTCCCACCTCAAGGCGCACATGAGGACTCACACGGGTGAGTAACTACAAACAGGAGTTAACTTTCTCGCCCCACCCCCAGGCACTTCGAGGTTCTTAGAAAGATTTTAAAAAGCTATTTGAAATGTAACTGCAAGAGAGAGAAAAAAAAACAGGTTTAAGTCTCAATGAGATATCTTTCAACGTAGTTTCCCCAACTTAATCATGTGTGCACAGTATCGAACAGAACAAGTGCCTGATAGACTATCAACTGCGTGGAAAGATAAGCAGGCACGCTCGGGGTGCTCTATGAAAGTATTTATCGAGCAGATACAACGTGACACACAAATAGCTTATGAAGGAATAAAATAAACTTTTATTCCTTCATAATTGCAGAGTAATTTTAAAACGTTTAGGAAATTGGGTCCCCAATTAGGGTTTATCGTTTCATTTTCACCCCCAACTAATGTTCTCTTTTCATTTTCTCCCCCCTGTCTCTCCAGGTGAGAAGCCTTACCACTGTAACTGGGAAGGCTGTGGCTGGAAATTCGCTCGATCCGACGAGTTAACTCGCCACTACCGCAAACACACCGGTCACCGTCCCTTCCAGTGTCACCTGTGCGAGAGGGCGTTCTCCAGATCCGACCACCTCGCCTTACACATGAAAAGACACATGTAAAGGAGTGAGGGCAAACTTGGGCACACTATTTATACAGATCAAATTATTTACAATATTTTGATACTGGGTAATGACTAATTTATGTATATAAAGGATCTTTTTAAAAAAAAGTAGCACTAAATTATTACTCAGTATTTAAAGAGAGAGAGAGAGAACCTCTTGTCCCCTGATATGTCTTCCAGAGATAAAACAAAAGTATTACAACGGGAAGACAATAAACTCAATTGGAGGGGGATAGGTGGGGGAGGCTTTATGCCAAAAGAAACAGGGCCGGACCCAGTTGTACATTCAATGTATATAAAGCCTATATTGTTTGGGTTAAAACTGAATTCGCAAGCATAACTAAATGAAGCAAAACATATACTTTAAATCCAAGCTTGTACTGTTGCAGAATCGTTTTGTACATTAAGCTTATTCGCTATACGGACACTCACTTAACAAAAGCTAAATGAAAATACACTTGTTTTGAATTCTGTTCTTTTTTGTTTGAATACAGTGGGCGTTGGTTCAAACTGGCACTAAACGTTTTCATGATAAAATAGACCAGGTACTGCCTTGGATGAAGTTGTTGACCTCTTTTCATTTTCTCTATTTTTGTTTTGTCTAGTTTGCATTGTATAAAGAGAAAAGCTCATTCTTTAAAAAAAATACTTGAAAAACTTTCTAACGTAAATACAGCCACATAAAAAAATAAAAGTTCTCAAAGTATGACTCACTTCATTGTCTTCACGTAAACTGAAAAGGACGTGTTCTATGCAGATGGTGTTGAAAGAAGTGTTCAAAGTGCAATATTTTTTTGTTTCCATTGTAATCGGGGTTCTAATGTTAAACACCGAGCTATCTAAACACTGGAACTAACTGCTGTTTTATTGATGGGGAGGGTTTTTTTGTGATCTAGCGATTAAGACATCATTTACCGTGAACCTCCCAATGCATCCTTTATATTCGTGTTTTTTTTTGATTATATGTATAATGAATAAAGTATTAAAAACACATTTGTTGTTGCGATCATTTGTTTTGATGAAGGAGATAAAATAATCTCAAACGGTTTGCTCCACGTGGTGATTGATTTCTTCAATATTCGCTCCAGGGCCATTTGTTTCAGAACAGTACCTGGACCACTTCCACAGTCAACTCCAAAACATCAAACACCACTCGCCGTTTATGGAAATATTCATATATATATATATATATATGTGTGTGTGTGTGTGTGTGAATTGAATGGTTCTGACCACTACAAGTTCCCATTTCAATATTTAGATGCACCGGTGACCTTGAACAGATTTCAGTGCCGAGATACATGTCCCGAATCCGCCACTATGGCAGTGAACGGGATCTCAACACAGTATGAAAATGTCACTATTACCCACTCCAAGTAGACCACGTAGAGGTGATTCCCTCCATTGTTTAACAGGACTAATTTGAACGGTTCAATGGGAGGGAGGTATGACGGAAAGGAACGAGAAGCTGAAGTCTTGAGAGAGCTAGTACTATTATAAATCTCCTTTTTCCCCAGACACTGTCCAATTTCTTCCTCGTAAGCTGCTAGACAGGGATTAATGTCTTAGTGACCTGGTTGAGGTTCGTGGTGAAAGATTTTGGCGCATCTTTGACTTGGAGCGCAGCAGAATTAACCACACTCAATTTCGTAAACTAAAACAGAAAGAAAGTGGGTTCGGGTCATTTCTAAATTTGTCAGTGTCTTTTAGCGAATGCGAGAAAAAAAAACTCGTGGAATGAATTACTTGGTCAAATTGAAACTCAGTTGTTAGTACACGCTGGACCCTAACAGCGCTGCCTACAATTCCATACTAGATGCCATTGCATTGCCCATATTATTCAGAAAGCTGTTATGTGGCGTGCGTTAAATCCACTCTGCTACAGTTAAAAATCCACTCTGCTACAGTTAAGGGCGCTGTTTAGAAGTTTTAATGAAGACTAGGGATTGTTGGTCAGTCTTTGGAGTACTGGATGTTGAGATTCAACACCGCTTTGGTGCTGATGGGAAGTTTCCCTTAATTGAAGAGTACCTGTTCTTTTTCCTTCACCTCAAAGAACCTAAGTTAACAAGTCTTATTTGATATTGTTAGCAGGTGGAGTGGTAAAAAGAGAAAATCATCGGTTTGTGTCCCTTCTTGAACACTTATTCACAACTCGCCCTGCAAATGATAACAACTTTTTTAAAAGCACAAATTAAGCTTCAAAATATAAACGATTGCATTCTGTTCAATTCAGTCTCCCAATGTGGTAAACTCGTTCGCACTTCTCAACTCTGATGTCAGAAGGCCACAGCTTCAAAGTCACATAGGTTTCATTGTAAATAAATCTGGGCTGACTCCAGTACATTACGGCGGGAGCTCCACTGTATTGTCGGATGTGCTGTCAAATAAAACATTTATCCCGGGTCCATGTCTGCTTTCCCCTGCTGAGGCAGAGCAAGGGAGTTATCCACAGTATCCTTTCCTGACCAATCAGCATAATCGAAACAACATATCTGCTCATTTCCACATTGCTGTTTATGGGAGCTTGCTGTGCGCACATTGCCACAGCGACCGCACTTCGAAAATATTCCCACTGGCTGTGAAACATTTTGTGCAATCCTGTAGTGTGAACAAAATGAAGTGTTTCTTCCACTTTGAGTCAAAATTGAAGTAATTTTTGCTTGTCATAGAATGACCTTGACTTCAAATGATGCATCTAAGGGATGCCTTCCTCTGAGAAAATACTTCATAAAGATAAAAACAAAATACTGTAGACGCTGGAATCTGAAACAAAAACAGAAAATGCTGGAAAATCTCAGCAAGCCTAACAAAGGGTAATTTAGATGCAAAACGCTGGTTCTATTCTTTCCTCACAGATGCTGTCAGACCTGCTGAGATTTTCCAGCATCTTCTGTTTTTGTTGTGACTCACTTCATAAATACTGGTTACTAAGCTCAGGAATTAGAGAATGACCAACGCCTTAATAGAAAGTTAACACTTTAAATTTAAAAAACCCTGAAGATTAAATTGGTGAGGAAAGAAAATAAAGAGATTTTTAAAATTTATTTATGGGACATGGGTATTGCTGGATGGCCAGCACTTATTGCCCATCCCTAGTTGCCTTGGCATTGAGAGTCAACCATATTGCTGTGGCTCTGGAGTTACATGTATGCCAAACCTGTAAAGGGTGGCAGATTTCCTTCCCTAAAGGGCATTAGTGAATAAGATAGGGTTTCTTTTCCAACAATTGACAATGGTTTCATGCTCATCAAGAAATTCTGAATTCCAGATTTTATTTTAAATTGAATTCAAATTCCACCATCTGCTGTGGTGGGATTCGAACTTTGTCCTCAGAACCAGAATTTCTGGATTAACAGTCTGGCGATAATACCTGCGGACCATCACCTCCCATATTAGCAGGGTAAATATGTGGGGTTACAGGGATGGGGCCTGGGTGGGATTGCTGTCAGTGCAGGCTCAAAGGGCCAAATGGCCTCTTTAGGCACTGTAGGGATTCTATGAATCTATGGAAACTTAATTGTTGTTAAAGGTAATAATGCATATGCCAGATAGTTTATTGCTGATGGCAAATTAATGTCAATAGCACCGAAAGTTAATGGTGAATATGATGAATGATGAATATACAATTGACTAATCTTTAATAAACCTTAATGTGTAATTAAAAAAGCTTGTATTAAAATGATCAGTACGTATGAATAATATGTTGAAGGGCCAAATAGAGGGGCAACACTGTATTACTTTAAGACTCTGGAGAATATCTTTGCAAGTGATAGCTCAATTTCTATTCATCAAAGCTACGGTGTTAGGACCAAGGTATGAGAAGCATTGTTACTTTATGCACCGTCTTCCTTTCAAGTACACTCAAGTTTGATATAGGATTGGTGCATAATGGAGAAGTATTGTGAACCATTACACCACTTAATCTACAACAGGCTTTGATGTGAAAAACAATGCAGATTTGGGATAATTTATACAGAATCTAACGAATGGAGAATCAAGAACATCATAAATAAAGGGCAGGTCCAACAATAATAGATGATGAAATTGAAATTGCTTAATTTTTTCTTCTGTGCGGAGTATATGAGTCAGTATCTCATTATTTTCATAGTTCACATTACAAATGATCTTTAGTAGATATAAAAAGTGTGATTTCCAAAGAGCTCCTCCAGTGTCACAATATTTTCAGTAAGTCTTTATTATAGAACTTCAATGACATAAGAACATAAGAAATAGAACATAAGAAATAGGAGCAGGAGTAGGCCATCTGGCCCTTCGAGCCTGCCCCGCCATTCAATAAGATCATGGCTGATCTGTCGTGGCTCAGTTCCACTTTCCCGCCCTCTCCCCATAACCCTTAATCCCCTCTCTTATCAAAAACCCATCAACCCGCTTCTTAAAAATATTTAGCGAGGCAGCCTCCACCACTTCAACGGGCAGAGAATTCCAGAGATTCACCACCCTTTGAGTGAAGAAGTTCCTCCTCAACTCCGTTCTGAACCGCCCCCCCTTTATCTTGAGGCTGTGCCCCCTAGTCCTACTGTCTTTTTTGAGCGGGAAGAGTCTTTCCACCTCTATCCTATCCATCCCATTCATCATCTTATACGTCTCAATGAGATCTCCCCTCATTCTTCTAAACTCTAACGAGTACAAGCCTAGTTTATTCAGCCTCTCCTCATAGCTCAACCCCCTCAACTCCGGTATCAGCCTAGTAAACCTCCTCTGCACTCCCTCCAAGGCCAAAATATCCTTGCGCAGGTGCGGCGCCCAAAACTGCACACAGTACTCCAGCTGCGGCCTCACCAATGCCCTATACAGCTGCAGCAAGACCTCCCTACTTTTATATTCAATCCCCCTCGCTATGAAGGCCAGCATCCCATTCGCCTTCCTGACCACCTGCTGCACCTGCAGGCTGGGTTTTTGCGACTCATGCACAAGGACCCCGAGGTCCCTCTGCACCGTCGCCTGCTGCAGTTTTTCGCCCCGTAAGTAATAGTCCTTCCTACCATTCTTCCTACCAAAGTGGACCACCTCACACTTGCCAACATTAAATTCCATTTGCCATTTCCTGGCCCATTCGCCCAGCCTATCTAGATCCTTCTGCAGACTCTCCACACCCTCCGCACAATTTGCCTTTCCCCCAATCTTGGTGTCATCAGCAAATTTCGACACCCTACACTCGGTTCCCTCCTCCAGATCATCTATATAAATGGTAAATAGCTGAGGCCCCAGCACCGACCCCTGGGGCACCCCACCTAGACGTTGCAATGAAATGATGGCACTTACCGTTAGCCTTAAAGGAAACAGCCACAAAGATGTATCAACTTTCTAGTGTGGATTTCCTCTTCGTCAACATCAATTTGAATCTTGCATCAAGAGATATCCGACAACAGAGATGCCATCCAGCGGGGTAAACAACCAATCACAATGAAGTATTCTCACAGACAGAAAAATGGAAGTAAAATGCACTGGACTTATTCACCTTTAATTAAACATACATAAATACGGCAAAGAAAAGCATGAGAAAGTTATAATCTTTTCACTTTTTCTTAAAGTTTTACAGACAGCAAAATAAATGATTGAGTCAAGAACACTGGATTAAGGTAGAAATTGAAATATCATAAACAAACATACAAAATATGATCTTAGAATATAACTTTTTATCATAATAGAGAAATTTGATACTCTACAAATATTAATTTCGTTTTTGAGGGGCAGTTGGGATTTGTAGCAGTAATTTTGAACTTAGTACATTGTAAAGTACATGAACTTAGTACATAGTACACTTCATTCAACAAGATGTGATATCCTCAAGAGTTAACACCTTGAGACTAAGAAGATAATTTCACATTAGTCCTGTGTCATGAAAATGTGCTTTGCTTTATTACTAGCTGGGTTTCTCAAGTTTTCTTTGCCATGTTAATACATGTTTCCCTCCCCTCCCCTGGCAAGTAACATTTGCACTATTCAAGTGCCAGGGAGTGAGCATCTCCAACAAGAGGGAATTTAACCATTGCCCCTTGACATTGAATGGCATTATCATCATTGAATCCCCCACTGTCAACATCCTGTGGTTACCATTGACCAGAAACTGAACTGGACTAACGATATAGATACTGTGGCAATCAAAACAGGCCAAAGGTTAGGAATCCTGTTGTGAATAACTCTCCACCTGACTACCCAATTTCTCTACAAGGCACAAGTTAAGAGTGCAATGGAATACACTTGTTTGCATGAGTGCAGCTCAAACAACATTTAAGAGTCCTGACACCATCCAAAGTTGTCTGCTTGAGTGGTACCTCATCCACAAGCATTCACTCCCTCTAACACTGATGCACAGTGGTAGCAATGTGTAGCATTTACAAGATTCACAGCAGGAACTCACCACGACTTCTTAGACAACGCCTTCCAAACCCACAACTACTATCATCTAAAAAGACGAGAACAGCAGATATCTGAGAACACCACCAGCTGTAAGTTCATCCAAGCCATTCACCATCCTTACTTGGAAATATACTGCCTTCCCTTCACTGTTGCTGACTCAAAATCCTGGGACTCTCTTCATAGCAGCACTGTGGCGTACCTACACCACAAGAACTGCAGCGTTTCGAAAAGACAGCTCACTGCCATCTTTCCAAGGGCAATTAGGGATGGGCAATAAATGCTGACCCAGCCAGTGATGCCCACATCCCATGAATGAATAAAAGAAAGATCTGCCAATCTCCCTCCAACAAAGCTGCTGAGGGTGACTTAACTGAAAATTTCAAAATTGAGACTGAAAGATGTTTTTTTTTATTTGGCAGTGGTGTTAAAGAATATGGAATTATGGTGGATAAATGGAGTTAAGATACAGATTGATTCTGATCTACTGTAGGCTGTGATGTATAAGTCAACATTTGAAGCCTCCAAAAATGAGAATCAGCTTAAGGGGCTAGTATAAAACAACAGTTTAGACGTTGGATGGTCATCATCTTGAAAAACACATAATATGAGGAGTTCATAGTAAATGAATGAAACACAGTTTATTGAATTAATGAATTCTAACTGCAATCAAAGCATTTTAAAACCTTCAATTTCATTGGGTGTGATCTTACCATTGTGCCCCTCTGGCCGTTGGGCAGAGTGAGCCGGTGATATCGCAACAGAGCCGAGAATTCAGATTCTCGCCTGATTTTTCACTTCTCGTGATCTTACTGTCGCCAGATATCCAGCATGATCATCCTTGCATCCCAAAAGAGCACAAGGCTGATTATACTATTTAAATTTCTTTCAAATGTAATTTGAATGAAATTAACAAGCCTGGGACAGAATCGTTGGTAGAACTGGAGGCTATTGAGGCCTTCCGGGAGTTTGGGGGTGGGAGGTTTCCCCTAGGGCAGTGTCAGCTTGGCACTGCCAGCCTAGCATCACCAGCCTGGCACACTGGCTCTATCCACTGGGCACTCTGGCACTGCCAGCACCCTGACAGTGTCCACTGGGCTGACACTGCCCCAGGGGAAACCTCCCATTCTAAACTCCCGGAAGGCCTCAATGGCCTCCAGTTCCACCAACGATTCTGTCCCAGGCTTGTTAATTCCATTCAAATCACATTTGAAAGAAATTTAAATAGTATAATCAGCCTTGTGTTCTTTTGGGATGCAAGGATGATCATGCTGGATATCTGGTGACAGTAAGATCATGAGAAGTGAAAAATCAGGTGAGAATCAGTGACAGGGCCATATGAGGGGGCGGAGACAGTTGGGCAGGCTATTTGAGGGGGTCTCTGCCACTCTGTAGTAGTGATTGGTGGGCGGAGGGGTGATCCGCTGCTGCTCTGCAGCTGAGATCTGCAGGGGAAGGGAGGACGATGATCATTCCAGGAGCGGGGTGGAGACCATTCCAGGAGGGTAAGTTTGCAACCATTCTGAACAGGGTAGAGTGGCACTGCAATCAGTGATGGAGCCCCACGCCAGTGTGGTTGGGGGGGTGGGGGTGCGTTGCTAGGCCACAAAGGCTGGCTATTGCAGCAGAGGCACTGACAGGTTTTAGAGCACAGAAACCTGCACATGCATAATTGCACTCTCTGTTACTATCAACTGGCTTTTGGATTTAGGCCTTGCCCATTCCTCCCACTGGCAAAAAAATCTCGACAGACTTGAATTTCGCTGCAGTGTGATAAGATTCAATTTTTAAGTTGCCCAAAAAAGTCGGTGCAAATTTCTCTCTGTTTCACACGAGTTTGGCACTTTGAATTTTTTGGTAAGATCACCCCCATTGTCTTTGGCATCAGTGGTAACGAATGCATCAAATTAATTCTGAGTCATGTTATGGTCCAGGTAGAAACTCCAAAGTGTTCTATGCAATCCATCCGAATCATAAGTTTTGCATCTTGAATTTGGATAGGGCAAGCCTGATATGTCTCACTTCAAGAATGATTCAAATGACCCACTGGGGAGTTTTTATCAAATAAAGTTTAATTAAGAATATTGTTAACATGTATAGAAAGAAAATTAGCAATAACCTTTATCAATTACAAACAAAAACAAAACAACTACAATAATGTATAGACCTTAACAAATATATCTGAAATGTAGCAATCAAACCAAAACCTTCCATAAACAAAACCCTTAAAGGGTTTTAACCTCACTGAATCAGCAGAGATCGTGCGCTTGTCACTTCTTGGTGGATATTGCTGGCCTGAGCACTGAGACACCAGAGATATTGCGCTTGGCACTTCTTCCTGGGTATTGCTGTTCTGACTTCTCCCACAAATCACCAGCAAAGTTCCTCAGCCAAAACGTTAGCTGCTTCTGGGCCAGCAGTGCTCTGGGCAGCCCCTGCTGGCAGCAAAAGCCTACGGCACCTGGTATTCCCAGGCGGTCTCCCATCCAAGTACTAACCAGGCCTGAGTCAAGTTCAACACAGCAAACTCTAGCTCACATGATATTGGAATTGAGTCCTTTGGTTGGAAAATTGAAAACCTTCAGTCTTGTAAGTTCTAGTTGTCCTCTTACCACACCCAGAAAAATTTGAAGTCAGAACAGCTTCCCAGAACAGGGAGACTCACTAAAAACAGATTTTCTACTCCAGAAGGCTTTCAGATTTCAGCAGAACCTCCCAAAACCATGGACAGCGATAGAGAGAAAGGGAGAGAAGGAAACAGCTCTTTACAGCTTGATGTCCCTTCTAAAACTCAAACCTGCAGCACAGAACTGAAAATGAAAGACTTCCTGTCACCTGATCTGCCAGCCAGTTCTCCCCTAACAATGCAGAGTCATAAAAATTAATCTCACAAAGTACCCGAGACCCCAATTTAAGCCACTTAAGGAGCAATAAAAGAACATCTGGTGGACAACTCAGTGCCAATGACCTTAGCTAAGACTGAGCTAAGAAAACATAATTTTAAAAAAAATCTCTTAAAGATACACTAACAGCACAATCTTTTTGGCAAACACATCGTTGTGAGATCCCATTCAATACTTCCACTTTCAGAACTATTCCCCCACAACAAATCATCTTCCTCACTATCCATTGAATTGGATCATCTACATTTTTGACAATCTGATGACATTTGAGAATGAAAACACACAATATATGAAGCAGAGCAATGTGTATATACCCACTCTTGGTAAATATTTCTTTCTCTGTCCATCATCCACTTATTCCACTTGGAGTGAATCTGACCCTTCAAGGATTTGTTGAGGCATCCGCAAGCTGAACTACAGGCATCAGACCCCCTGATATAACTATACTATAGATAGGTGTCGCCTGATGTCAATCAGTTAAATTAGTATCACAAACATGTCCCATACTAATAAGTTGCATTCTCTACATTGGCCACAGGCCACCCACTCCACACATGATCAATCAATAACTTCATTCCAGTCTCGTGCATGCAACGTTGTCATGGGCAAAAACCCCTGCAAGGATCTTGATGTTCAACATTTAGCTATTAGTATCACAAGTCGGCTTACATTCGCATTGAAATAAAGTTACTGTGAAAATCCCCAAGTCGCCACTCTCCACACCTGCTTGGGCACACTGAGGGAGAATTTAGCATGGCCAATGCACCCAACCAGTTCATCTTTAGGATTGTAGGAGGAAACTGGAGCACCCAGAGGAAACACACGCAGACACGAGGAGAAGGTACAACCTCCACACAGACAGTGACCCAAGATGGGAATCGAACCCAAGTCCCTGGCGCTGTAAGGCTGCAGTGCTAACCACTGTGCTGACCCATTGTCTCACATTTGAAAATTCCCACAGTCTTTAAATTGTCCCATCAGCCATGCACCGCCACAAATCTTTTCTTCTCATATCCTATTTTCTTCACCAGAACTGCTTTTGAAACTTTTTAATTCACAGTTTGATTGCTGACCATAGTGAAATTCTTCGATGTTTCAGCTACATTGTCAATATGATTTAATTGTTACTCATGGTTTTGCTACTGTCTGGTGATGAATCGCTGGAAACTCATTTTGGCTTCAGGGTCTTTTTGTAGCCTGTGAGCAAATTCAGTCTCAAGTCAGAACATTGGGAGTTTCATTCCATGAAGGAGCAGCTCGTGATTCCAAATAAACCTGTTGGACTCTAACCTGGTATTGTGGGACTTCTTACTGTGCCCATTCCATGAAGCTACTGCATCAACTATCTGTTGGTCTGAACTCATGGCTGAACTCAGCATTTGGTTGGGTCAACTCCAAATGCTTATTCACGTGCATTGCATATTGGGTGACAATCTAACCATTCCCTCGATTTTCGAGGACCCATTCTCATACATGCTTCTCAAGATCAGGTCAGTGGCCATTCCTGTCCTGATGGAGCACTTGGCTTTGGGCCTCTTCTTCAAGGTGGATTTCTTCTTCCACTCACGCACCAGTTTTTCAATAACATTGAATTCCCTTACTGCAGCAGTTATTTGATGAGTCAGAAATTATTATGACTATAAGCTTCAGAACAGCATTGTACTTAATTCTTTTTGCTGGAGGACTCATTACTGTTCATGTCTACTCTGTGTGGGCATGCTTTAAACCTCTGTGCATTTTCTTTGCAACACAATGTGCAATGTCTACTTAATTCCATGAGCTGGCTTAAGTAAAGTAAAAACATACATTTCTGAGATAAAAATTAAGCTGACTATTAAAGTGAATCTAACAATTTGTAGCGGGGTCTACTTATACGTCGAGTATCTGCAGATTTTTGGTGATAAAAAATTGAGTTGTCTTATACCCTGGGCTGATTTGTACAATGCGATCTATGGTAATTGAGCGGCAGAAAAGGGTCAAGAGATTGAATGATCTTCTTCTGACCGTCTGCTTCTGAATACCTGATTGGGGTTCAAACCTGCTGCCTTCCTGAACTGAATGGCTCTGTCAGTGAACCACTGAAAAGCAGGACAATTCACTTAATAATTTAATAATTCTGTACCAAGTCAAAATAACATGTCCTTAGAATGGTAGAAAGTTAAACCGGCATTCTTAGAGGCTTCTATATAGATTTGCACAGTGGTTAGCACTGCTGCCTCACAGCGCCAGGGACCCAGGTTTGATTCCCGGCTTAGGTCACTGTCTGTGTGGAGTTTGTATATTCTTCCTGTGTCTGCGTGGGTCTCCTCCAAGTAAACCGGTTTCCTCTCACAGCCCAAAGATGTGCGGTTTAGGTGAATTGGCCATGGTAAAATTGCCTTAGAGTCAGGGGGACTAGCTAAGGTAAATGCTTAGGGTTATGGGGATAGAGCCTGGGTGGGATTGTGGTCAGTGCAGACTTGATGGGCTGAATGGCCTTCTTCTGCACTGTAGGATTCTATGAATTTTAAGAAAAGCAACAAGAATGTTCTTTTTATAAATGCAGTTTATCTTTTAAAAAAAGTTACCATTTATTGGCTGATGCTTTCGTCAAGTTTCCTCTTTTTTGTTATGTCAGAATCTAGACGCTGAAATGTGTCCTAATGAATTGATCAAACCTGCAATTACTGAATCAGGGGGTCATTATAGTGCAAACTAATTTATAGCAAGTTAGTTTATGCACGCTGTATCACTATCAAATGCTGTGTGAAAGAAAAGCATTGTGAGCAAAAATGTAGGATTTGTCTAAATTTAATAAATTCATGCATAACTTCAATATCCAATCTCTAATTCTATCGTAGAACAACTCTGACATATAAGAGGGTCAATTTCAGAAAGTGTGCTTGAAATTTTATATATTTTAAATATTGACAATTTTCTTCCAGCATACACATTTGTCATAGTTCGCCGTTTAATTTTTAATAATTTAGTTTGGATACAGATTTCTGAGCGTTTTCAGTTGTAATGCTATTGAACCGCATGATGCAAGTTCTACAGCGAGGTGGCAGCACGCGTCACGTTGTTTTTACTGCAGTACATCAGCACCTCCTTGTGGATACATTCATGAAGTACAGGTCAGAAGCTTTGAAATACAGTATTAGAATGTTCAGAACTTGATTCTTCGGGAACTGAACTTTTAATTGTACGAAGTTCTGGAAACTAGAACAACTGAAATAAATAGTACTGCATGAAAAATCAAGGAATTCTGTGATGATTCAAAATTGATAAATGCGCAATAATAACAGCTTCCCACCAATTAGCTTCTCTTTACATGGGGTCATCACAATGCTGGCTGCTTGTCTTCGTATCAACCATCTTTTTGGATTTAATGGATGGTTTTCCAGCAGGCTATCCTTCCTGCCACTACCCTCTACCCTGCCTGTTTATCCAGTCTGGGAACCGGTATTAATACACACAGGCCAGCCTGCACCAGTAGCTCTTTAACACACACATCGCAGTGACTGATTTAATCCGTTTGTTGGTGCTTGTATAACCTTCAGTGTGGAGATTATCAAATGTCAATTGCACCAGACATCTCCACCTGCTCGATCATAGAATCTCCATCGTGTAGATTGAGGCCATTCAGCCCATCGAGTCTGGATCGACCCGCTTTTATTGTCTTAATCACGCCCTTTCCTCTCAATCCCATGTATTAGTTCCTCTAACCTACATTTTTTGAACATTAAGGGGCAATATAGCATGGCCAATCAACCTAACCTGCACATCTTTGGACTGTGGGAGGAAATGATGAATTGTGCTTAGGGTCAGGGGGATTAGCAAAGTAAACATGTGGGGTTATGCGGATAGGGCCTGGGTGGGATTGTTATCACTGTTGTCTCGACAGGCCTCCGTTTGCACTGTAGGAATTCATTGATTCTAGAGCCCAGAGAGGAAACCTAGGCAGACACAGGGGAGAACAGGCAAACTCCACCCTGACAGTCATCCAAGGCCGGAATCTCACCAACGTGAACAGTGATAGAATTCCAGTCTTCGTGTTTTTTTCTTAAGACAGATAGTATAATCTGAGTGTTAATAAGAAAGTATCATATTATCATCATCCTCAGCGATTCTTTGTGCAGTATTGAATTGTAATTTATTACTGTTTATTTTTTATAGAGTGTATAATCTATATATTATTTATTAACTATAAATATAATAGATATTTCATGATGTACAGTGAGGCTGCTGCTGCTCAGGAATTGTTTGTGGCACTGCACCTCTACAGCAGAATAGGCAAGTGATGACCCTGAATTTAGATTCTGCTTTCACAGCCTTTGTGGTAGCATTTCTGTGTTGCATTTCCTCATTAGTGATTAGTGAATTAGGTAAGTGCATGCAAATCTGTCCCAACTAAAATGGCCTATTTTTTGTCATGCAGCCCTTGATTCCATAGAACCATACAAAAGTTAGCACCGGAAGAGGCCATTCAGCCCATCGTGTTTCCACTGGCCAAAAGAGAAAACTGAAACAATCCCATTTTAATCCCGTTTCCCAGCACCTGCTCTGTAGTTTTGCAGGTTACAGCACTTCAGATGCAGATGCAGTCACCTTTTTAATGAGTTGAGGATTTCAGCCACAACCGCCAATTTAGGCTGTGAATTCCAGACAGGCAGCATCCCCTGGGTGAAAAGACTTTTCCTCATGTCCCCTCTGATCCTTCTACCAGTCACCTTAAATATATACCCACTAGTGATTGACCCCTCAGCTAAGGGGGAAAACCCCACCTCAAAATTTTGTTTATTTATTTTTGCGACATGGATGTTGCTGGCTAGCCAGCATTTATTGCCCATTCCTATTTGCCCTTGAACTGAGTGGCTTGCTAAGCCATTTCAGAAGGCATTGCTATGGCTCTGGAGTCACATGTAGGCCAGACTGGGTAAGAACAGCAGATTTTTTTCCCTAAAGGGCATTAGTGAACAAGATGGGTTTTTCCAACAATTGACAATGAATTTATGGTCATCAATATGTTCTTAATTCCAGTTTTTTTTATTGAATTTGAAGTTTACCACCTGCCATGGTAGCATTCGAACCCAGGTGCCCAGAATACTATCTGAGATTCTGTATTAATAGTCTAACAATGATACCCCTGGGCCATCACCTCCCCATGAGGTTACTGCCTAGTGATCACCCCTTTGTCTCCCCTGTTCCAAGGAAAACAAGCCTTGCCTCTGAAATCTCTTCACATAGTTGCAATTTTCAAGCCCTGGCAACATTCTAGTAAGTCCCCTGTGCACTCTGTCTCCAGAGTAATTATGTCTTTCCTGTAATGTGACCAGAAGTGTACAGAAACTCCAGCTGTGGCCTATCCAATATTTCAGACAATTCCATCATTACATCACCACCCACTAAAGAAAAACATTCTATATGCTTTCTTGACCTCCTTGTTCATCAGTCCTGCTATCTTTAGGGGTCTGTGGACATGCATTCCAAGGTCTTTCACTATCTCAACATCTTCCCATTTATTGAGTATTCTGTTGCTTTGTTTGCCTCCCAGATGCATTACCTCACACTTTTCCAGATTGAATTCCATTTGCCACTTTTCTATCCACTCAATCAAACAATTGATTTCATTCTGATGTCGACAGCTATCCATTTCATTATCAATAACATGGTCATTTTTTTGTGTCATCTGCAAACTTCCTAAGCATGCCTTCCACATTTAAGTCTAAATCATTATATGCAACTGAGACATTGAGTACCTGCTGGGATGTTGGCTCGCTGTTCATTAAAGAAGTCAAGCATTTAAAGGAATGTTTTTGCATTACTCATAGTTGCATTTTGAATGTTGTTTTCTGCTTCAACTCCTAAACTTTGAGCTCACTCTTTGATGTTGCTTCCTGCTACCTCGTCGCCTTTCTTCAGAACTCATATGACGCATGTTGCAAAGGCGACACTCCCTGTTGTCACTTTGCTGTTGCCGGCAGTGCCAATCACTCCATTTGGCTTGCGGCAGACTGTTGGGTTTGGAGGGGGAAGAGAAATCTGAGTAGTACCAGGAGCGATATAATGGAATTACATTATTCAATTCAGTCACAAGCGTGTCAGAAGAGACCCAGCTGGACAGCCTATCCTTCAATAAGGAGGTAGCTGCAAGATTTGCTGGAAGCTGGATGCTGATCTGAAGACTGCATCCAGCTCTGCTTGTTCCTGTGTAAATGTTGCTCTATCAACCTCTTCTTGCCACTGACCCATTTCAAGCAATATGCCAGATAGATAATGTACAGCACTTTTGTCAGGAGCACCAAGTTAGTCAGTTTCCTGGATGGAGTCTGAATTTCCACCCAGTGGATGGACATAACTACATACAGAGTATTGCACATCAATTACAGTATCCAAATTGCCTTTGGTTTGTCAGATGACAATTCTACGCTATATATAAATCGCAAAGAATGTATTTCCATTGATGTCTAATTATCTTGGATCTCTGGAATCAAACAACTGCAGGAAACTTGATGCTACTTATATTTTTTAACTTATACCCTTCTGTAGACAGGTCTTGTGGTGCAGTGGACCTTATTTGAGGCTAAAGTTTCTGGGTTCAGGACTTGATGGCCATGGATGGTGTGTCCCTTCTATTGTGCTCGATGGTTGGTGTAAGAGTGGGTGCGTTTCCTGGTCAGCAACACTGCAGAAGGTAACAGCAAGCCACTGTAGTACTTTGATAAGATTGGGTCAACTCTCTTTCCCTTCTCCTCTATACTCTATGCCTTGTCAGTATAGTGTGCAAAAAATGATAATTTTCATTGTATCCAAATACATGTGACAATAATAAATCAAATCAAAAGCAGCTCAGAACCCCAAACCAAGGCTGAAAAGAAAAGTGGAAGTCCCATCCAAATGCTCCTATTGAAAAGACAGCTCCAATGTTGGATGAATTAAGTGGTGTCAATCAAATGTCAATCATTATTTCCATCCATTTTGTTCTGTCACCAATATCAACAGGACAATTCATGTGTTCAGAGATAAATCTACAGCTGTACTTGATGTGCAGGAAGAGGAGGAGGCAGATGGAGCAGTGAGCCTTACTGATGCAAAATAAGGAATGCCAACAGAGTAAGAACTGACTGATCAGACTTCTAATTGAATGCAGTTCTCAAGCCTCTATCAGAGCAATCTCCATGTGGACCTTCATATTTCACTCAGCCGAAGTAACGTGCTGGATCAAAGTCATTTATTAATTCACTACCATCCCTACATTTGGTTCGATGCCTAAAGTCAGATGCTGCTTCTGGCCAATAAATGTGAACCACACATTTTCATTTTTCTCTCCAATCCCAAGCAAACAATGTACCAGGACTAGCTTCTGGAGTGAAAGAATACAAAGCAGGGAGGCCATGTTAATTTTATATGGCACGTCACTGAGTTCTGTATGAAGTTCTGTCTCCTTGTCACAAAAATGTATTCGCGTACCGGCAAAAGGTACAAAGGGGATTTGTGAGGACGATAGTCCAATGGAACGGGTGGACCTATCAAGAAAGATTGAGCAGACTGAAACTGCAGAGTGTGGTGAGAAGAATTACAAAGTTGGCATAGAGAAGGTGCAGAGAGATCAGTGTGAAGTGGATGACCTGGGAGAAAGGCCAGAAGGATTGGAGCGCTGCAAAGAGAATGAGAAAAACACATCAAAATGAGAAAAGCAGCCCTAAAATGGGGAATACTAAAAATAAGGCTAGAAATATCTAAACCATTTCTAAACAAAATTGTAAAGCATATTTGCCTGCAAGTAGCAAACAATAATTCGGGAAAGTACCTACACCAGCAAGTGGTGAGTAACTGCTAATATATCACGACAGCTGGGAAACATTTATACCTTTGAAAGTAATTTTCTCATTACAGCTGTTTACAAAGCAATATTCAATGTCAAGTTTTGACATAAAAAGTGTGACTCATAATTGTGACAAGAAGCAAGGTTTTGTGGGCAAAGTGCAAACCTGGCATCAGATTTACAACGCAATCCAGGTACATGGATTGTAGGATATTTGGAATATATATTCCATATTGGCTAGCAACCCACCCCTGTAAATAAAGAATTTGCAATACTATGGACTATCTAAAAAAAAATGCAGTTGGCAATCCAATGAGGCTTCTTCAAAGGTACTTCTTCAAGGGGCAAAAAGCATTGATGGGGGGTGGGTATACAGACGGCAAAACTGTCGCGGTAATATTGGGAAAAGCATTAGACAGGAAATCAGAATTTCTATTCCAGCCAGCCACTGAGTGAGATTTGATGCAGAGTTATACTAAATTAGGGATATATACATGTATGGTAGACATCTGGCCATTAGGAGTGGGATGGTTTTTAAGTTTTTAGGGGATTTTCACAGTAACTTACTTGCAGTGTTAATGTAAGTCTGCTAGTGACACTAATAAATAAACATAAAAACTTAAAACTTAAGGGTGGGGTCAGCCCATGCTCATCTCACATGGACAGCATATCATGCAGTATAATGTGGATGATTGTGAGGTTATCCACTTTGGTAGCAATAATAGGAAGACAGATTATTACTTGAATGGGTATAAGTTGAGAGATGTGAATACTCAATGAGATCTTGGCGTCCTCGTGTATCAGTCGCTGAAAGTAAGTGCACAGGTACAGCAGGCTGTAAAGAAGGCAAATGGTATGTTGGCCTTCATAGTGAGAGGATTTGGGTATAGATAAGGATGTTTTGCTGCAATTGTGTAAGACATTAGTGAGGCCATCTGGAGTATTGTGTGCAGTTTTGTTATCCTATCTGAGAGCAGGTGTCCTTGCAATAGAGGGAGTACAGCAAAGGTTTACCCGGCTGATTCCTTGGATGACACATCTGTCATATGAGGAGAGACTAAGTCGGTTAGGATTATATTTGCTGGACTTTAGAAGAGTGAGAGGGGATCTCTTGGAAACTTATAAAATTCTAACAGGGTTAAACAGGGTAGATACAGAAAGAATGTTCCCAATACTGGGGGAGTCCAGAACTCAGGGTCATAGTTTGAGAATAAGGGGTAAACTTTTTCAAACTGAGGTGAGAAATTCTTCACCCAGAGGGTGGTGAACGTGTGGAATTCACCACCACAAAATGTAGTTGAGCCAAAATTTTGTCTGATTTCAAGAATAAATTAGATCTGGCTCTTGGGGCTAAAGGGATCAAGGGATATGGGAGGAAGGGAGGATCAGGATATTGAATTTAATGATCAGCCATGGTCAAAATGAATGGCAGAGCAGATTCAAAGGGTTGAATGGCCTACTCCTGCTTCTAGTTTCTATGTTTCTCTGGTACCGCATTACCTATACCACCAAGAAGGTGAGCATAGCTGATGCAAGGGAAGACCATGCCTGAAAGTTCCCCTCCAAGCCACATGCTACCCAATCTGGAACTATATCACTGTTCCTTCACTATCACTGGATCAGAATCCTGGAATTTGCTGCCTAACAGCACCGATGCACCTGCACCAAAATAGACTGCTAGACCTAAAGAGGTGGATTCACCACCACCTTCTCTAGGGTAATTAGAGGTGGGCAATACATGCTGGCCACATCTTGTGAATGAGAAGAAAACAAAGTTTCAATTTAACTCAGACTTGCGGGATTGACATGTCCACCTGGTCACAGGCTGGAAGAACATTACGCAAACCACATTACAGAAATTGCAAACGGATTCCCAACGGACACAATGAAGATTATGAACAGATTTGAAACAAGTCTGTAACACATCAGCAAACTCATAAAGTGAGGACATTTTCCATTATTATTTAATCTGCTCTATGAATGCGAGTGATGCTGGCATGGCTGCACTTATTAGCCACCTCCTGCGAAGAATATGATGGGCCTAGAATCTCTCCCATGTTTGTGGTGATCATGTTTGCACGATGGGATTAGACAGGCAGTTCCAGAATACTGAAGGAATGGTGATTTGTGGCCAAGTTGGCATGACGTGTGACAAAGTGATGGGCCTGAATTTTACTCTCAGCGTACGTGCAAAGTTGGTAGGGCTGGAAGTGGGTGCCAACCCCTCTCCTGGCCCAGGCCATGTTTGTCACACAATATCACACTGCGTGGCCAATTAAGGCCTGCCCAGTGTGAAATGTGTCAGCTGGTTGGATTTTCAATTCAGGTGAGTGTGGGACCGCGTTGGTTACCGATGGGGACCTGACACAGGGTTTAAAAACTGCAGGAATTGTGGGCAAGGTTGAGCCAACTGCCTGGTGGGCATGGAAGACAGGAGGGAAAGTCCAATGGGTACTCTGCCCTTTGTGTCTGTGGAAGTCCTGGTGGGGGAGGTCGGTGCCAGGATGGAACATTGTGCTGCCCAGAGATAACAAGAGAAGGCTGCCCCACTTGACAAAAAATGACTTGGGCAGAGGTTGTGGTCCAGGTCAGTGGGCATGGTGTGGTACGCTGCACAGGACTTCAGTGCTGCAAAATGTTCAGTGATCTTCTGTGATCAATAAGGGTAAATGCACAGATGACATGGACCTGTGTGAGGATATATTGCTGGGTGCCCATTCCTTGGCATGTTTGGGGGGATGTAAGAGAGCGTGTGTGTCAACTGGCATTGAAGCCTGCACTGACAAGGCTGCGATGTCAGCAAATTTGCCCTGAATGCATTGGAGGGTGGGGTGTGTCACTGTGACTTTCTCCGCCATCTGGTTGTGGTGGGTGTTGGTGGGATGAGGAGGGGACAAGCTTGAATGGACCTCCAGGGAGAGGCAGCACTAATGGTGAAATCTATTTTTCCCTTTCAGGGATGGCCCTGGCACATTTGCAGTGTCCAAAAGGCATTGTGGGGTAGCAGGTGGGCAAAGCAAGGGTGCCAGGTGGGTACTGCAGGGTACCACCCAGAGGCTTCAATGACCTCCAAGTGCCCTGTTGTGGCCATTGAGCCAGACCTCTGCTCATGATGACCAGTACTGATCCTTGACTTTCTTGCGTTGCGTCCGAGAGCCCGAAAATCCCATGAGCTGGGGGTCAAATGGGCTTTGCATATTTAAATGCTTTCAGGGCAAATCAGTTTGCACCATTGGAAAGGCACTGTTTGGTGCACAAAGTAATTTTTAGGTCCCCACGCTATTTTCCAGGATTGGTGTGATCCATGCCAGGCATGATGAGGTTAGAAAATCACTCCCATAGAATTCTTGCAGTCCAGAAGGAGTCTGCACTAACACTCCAACACAGCATCTTACCCAGGCCCACTCCCCTGCCCTATCCCCCTCACTTCATGCATTTACCCTCCTAATCCCCATACTCATCACATCTTGGGGCTCTAAGAGGCAATTTAGCATGGCCAATCCAACAAACCTGCACATCTTTGGATTGTGGGATGAAACCGGATCACCCAGAGCAACCCCACATAGACATGGGGAGAACGTGCAAACTCCACACAGACAGTCACCCAAGGTGTACAGTCAGCATTAACTCATGTCAATTAATGTTTGTCTCACCATTTTCAGTGATAGAAGCCAAGATGAAGGAAGAACTGTAGAAACAAAATTTGGAACAATTGCTGGAGAGTATGGAATTGATACTGCTGAAGGAAGAGGCATGCTGTTGGAGCTTTGCACTCAGCAGGACAGATGCAAGAATACCAAATTTCAAAGGGAGCAATAACTTATACTGCAGGCTGATTGTTCAAGGTCTCGCTGAGGGTGCTTGAAGCTAAAGATTATTTCTACATGAATGCTTTGTTGAGGAAGTCTAGCAGTGATGCGACAATGACGAGGCTCCAACAACAATGACTATCTCCTTTTGGTATCAGGTATCACTGGAAGGTTTTGCTTTTGACATAGTTCTACTGACAATCACTCATGCCTCTCCTCTGATATCCATACCTGAATCAAGATTTGACGTGAAGTTAAGATATGTCTTCTGGAGTTCGGGATAAGGCATGTCGTTCAACAAAGAAGATGCTTTATTTGGTTGTTGTATTCTCTACCTGATGTATGAGTCCCATCCACATATTTAAGGAAGTATGCCAATTTCAGGTCGGTGACCTTGTCACCTCCTCATGAGTTGTTTGTTTCATCGTTTCTCTGCCCACATCCAGTGATGAACAAGGCAGACTTTCATCTGTTGCCATAGAGAGTTTACCTGGAACAGGTCACTAGCCTGTTATCAGAGTCTTATAGACATAGAACATAGAATCCCCACAATGTAGAAGAGACCATTCAGCCCATTGAGTCTGCATCAACTCTCTGATTGAGATTCTTAACCAGGCCCTCTCCCCTGCCCTATCCCCATAACCCCATACAATTCCCATGGCTAATCCATCTAACCTACGCATCTTGGGACACTAGGGAGCAATTTAGCATGGCCAATCCACCTAACCTGCATGTCTTTCGACTATAGGGGGATTCTAGAGCACCCAGATAAAATTCACACAGACACAGGGAGAACGTGCAAACTCCACACAGTCTCCCGAGTCTGGAATTAAACCCAGGTCCCTGGAACTGTGAGGCTGCACTGTGCCATCATGCCACCTCTTGAGGAGCACTACTTCACATCAAGCATGGCTGACGAGGAGTCGCTCCCACTCTTGCTGCCTGCCATTGGCATGTGCGGGAAGGATTTTGCAGATTGATGCTCAACCTGTTTTACTTGCATAATGAGCATACCTTCTTTGACCATCAAGTCCTGGGGTAGAGCTACAACCTGGAGCTTCTGGCTCAGAGGCAGGGATGCTACTCACTGCACTATAAGATTTCCTATATTCTCATAACAGCAGGTTAAAACAGGAGGATGGGCACTGGCAGGTTGGCCTCCTGACCAATTTTAACTGCCTACTTGCCTTGTTGCCACCAGATAGGCAAGGCTAAAATTGCCCCGCTGGTTTATGCAAATAGGTTTATTTCACACGTAGACAAGATTTTACTTAACCCTCACTTAGATAAATCCCATTAAGTATTTGCTTAAATATGCCTACACTAATCTCTCTGAAAAAAACATCAATCCCATTCTGAACCAGGTATTTATCCTAATTTTGTTTGAGCAGACATTACACATAAGACCAGAGAATTGATTATTTTTTATGCTGGTCTTTCCTCTTATTCCCATTTAAAAATGAGACTGCATTCCTAATGTTACCATTATAATATTCTTCGCTATTTTAGTTTGATCCAGTCACGCTTTGGAGCTGTTGAACTTATTTGGAGTTATTATTGAATATTTTTCCAACAAAATATCATTCTTCAAAAGCTCTCTTGACTCACCCACCCACCCAGTTCCAACGATATCAACGTTTATGTTTCTTCAACATTGAAAAGATCCCTTTCACAAAGCCCTGCTCTTAAAACACTTTCTATGAAGTTCTAGAAGGTTGAGATTTGTTCAAAATACAAATTTTGTCTTTTCAACTGCAATTCTGCTTCGCTTTCATTTGACAACATAATTGTTCAAAGTCTGTGCCTGTGGTTCACATCAAAAAGGCCACGTTAATTACAGGTTAATTTACATCTCCTTGAATCCATAACTGTATTACATGACAAGTGAAACAAACAATAATTATGATTTCTATGACATATTTGCACTGCATGTTTCGTTGCCCTGTGTGTTTGCAGCTGATACAGTGAGTGACATAAAAATCCTAAATATCATTCATTTTTATTCCAAATATAGTCCATGTCATGACCAGCCATGTGATACAACACATTTCATAGAATCCCCACAGGGCAAGAGGTGGCCATTTGGCCCATCAGACCTGCATCAACAATCCTACCCAGGTCCTATCCACTTCATCCCATGTATTTACCCTGCTAATCCTCCTGATAATAACGGTCAATTTAGCATGGCTAATCAGCCAAACCCACACAACTTTAGGTGTCGGGAGGAAACCGGGGCACCCGGAGTAAACCTTTGCAGGCATGGGGAGAAGGTACAAACTCCGCACAGACACTGACTCAAGGCCGGAATTGAACCCGGGTCTTGGGGTGTGAGGCAGCAGCGCTAACCACTGTGCCACTGTGCCAGCCAAATTCTTTATGGGTTGGTTGGGATGACACAGTAGCAAGTGGTTCTCCTTCTCTTTCTTTCAGTTTCTGACCATCTCCTTTTTCTCAATTACTTATCTCTGTCTTTTAGTTTCTTCTTTTTCCTCTCTGTAATCATCTCCTCCGTGTAGCTGCTTATAATCACGCTGATGTTTTCGTTCACAGGTAAAGTGCTTCCATTTAGTTGCCTACACACTTCACTAGTGAGAAAAGTAGAAGCGTACAGTGAAGTCTGAGGGATTAATCTTACCAAAAAAATTCTAAGTGCTGAACAAATTTGAACGGAAGAGAATGGCGCTGATATTTTGGGTAAGCTCCCAGATGCAATTGTATGGTAGTTAATTATAAAAGAGAGCCAGGATGTGATTCTCGCCAGCAAGGCGAGGTGAGGAGCCTAATCTCACCAGTGAAGCCAGCTACTGAGCTCCAGGGATGCCGTTTAGCAGCTGTCCCGATCTCCCAGTATCAGTGTACACTGTCACACCCTTGTCCACACCCACCCCCACCTCACCCTCCACAGACATCAGGACCTGCTGCTGATTGCTCAGTGGACCCGTGACCCATCAAGAAAGAATGCAGAGATCCCCCCCACATTCCTTCCACCCCTGAAGGCTCCAACCTTCTAGGTCTTGTTGTTACAAACATTGGTGCAGTGATAAACTCTGCTGCAGTGGCTAAATAGGCAGTCGTTGTTTAATGTGATAATTTTGACATTTGGTTGAATATCTTTAATTCCTTTCTTGCGTTCTTTTGAGTTTAATCACTCTTTGTCAACTCTCCAATAGGTGTGATTGATGGCAACTGTTCCTTACAGTGAGAACGAGCTCTCAGTTTGCCTGTAGAGTACAGTAAGTGTTTCTTCGTACACATGGTTCACTCGAATGCAGGTTGGGATGAAAGATGCCTCTTCCTATTGTTTTGATTTGAGTTATTATTGTCACATGTACCAGTATACAGTGAAAAGTATTATTTCTTGTGCACTATACAGACTAAGCATATCATCCATACAGATGGAAAGGGGAGAGTGCAGGATGTAGTGGTACAGTCATATCTAGAGTGTAGATAAACATCAACTTAATACGAGGTAGGTCCATTCAAAAATCTGATGGCAGCAGGAAGAAGCTGTTCTTGAGTCTGTTGGCACGTGACCACAGACTTTTGTATCTTTTCCCTGAAGGAAGAATATGGAAGAGAGTATGTCCGGGATGTGTGGAGTCTTTATTTATGCTGGCTGCTTTCCCAAGGAAGTGGGAAATGTAGACAGAGTCAATGGATGGGAGTTTGGTTTGTGTGATGGACTGCGCTTCGTTCACAGCCCTTTGTAGTTTCTTGCAGCCTTGGGCAGAGCAGGAACCATACCAAGCTGTGGCACAACCAGAAAAGTTCTATGGTGCATCTGTTGGTGAGAGTCATAGTAGACATGCCAAATTTCCTTAGCCTCTTGAGAGAGTAGAAGTATTGGTGGGCTTTCTTAACCATAGCATCAGCATGGAGGGACCAGGTTGTTGGTGATCTGGACACCTAGAAACTTGAACCATTTCCTCTTTGTTCCCATTGATGTAGACTTTGGAGGACTTTGAATAGTGTGGAGGAGCAGAGGGATCTAGGTGTATGTGTACATAGATCCCTGAAAGTTGGGAATCAAGTAGATAAGGTTGTTAAGAAGGCATACGGTGTCTTGGCGTTTATTGGTAGGGGGATTGAATTTAGGAGTCGCAGCGTCATGATGCAACTGTACACAACTCTGGTGCGGCCGCACTTGGAGTATTGTGTGCAGTTCTGGTCCCCACATTACAGGAAGGATGTAGAGGCTTTGGAGAGGGTGCAGAGGAGGTTTACCAGGATGTTGCCTGGTATGGAGGGGAGATCCTATGAGGAGAGACTGAGAGATTTGGGGTTGTTTTCGCTGGAAAGAAGGCGGCTAAGAGGGGACCTTATTGAAACATATAAGATGATTAGAGGTTTAGACAGGATAGATAGTGATAGCCTTTTTCCTAGGATGGAGAAAGCTAGCACAAGGGGGCACGACTTTAAATTAAGGGGGGGTAGTTATAGGACTGATGTCAGGGGTAGGTTCTTTACCCAGAGGGTGGTGAGGGACTGGAATGCCCTGCCAGCTGCAGTTGTAAATGCGCCTAGTTTGGGGGCGTTTAAGAGATCTGTGGATAGGTTTATGGACGAAATGGGATTGGTTTAGATTAGTGGGTTAGTGTTGTTTTTTTTTAAAAGCTGGTCAGCGCAACATCGTGGGCCGAAGGGCCTGTTCTGCGCTGTAATGTTCTATGTTCTAGACAGGGGCATGTTCTCCACTCTGCTTCCTGAAGTTGATGACTATCTCCATTATTTTGTTGACACTGAGGGAAGATTATTGTCGTTGCACATGTTCACCAGATTCTCTATCTCTTGTGGATGTGGCTTATCATTGATCACATCTTTCAGTTTAGTTTTCAATGCAACAAAGTTCTCATTGGTTTGCTTCCTTGCTTCACTTTCATTCTGCTATCAGTTAATGGCTGCTTCACTGTTCCAGCAAGCATCCGAAGGTTGAGAATCACCTTGCTGCAGATTTATCTCTTGGCGATTGCCTGCTTGAGGCATCATGGTAACCATCTGAGTGGTCAGCCAGTCTGACCAACAAGAAGCTTCTGGCACCTGCAAAGGGTAAGAAGTCTCACAACACCAGTTTAAGTCCAACCAGTTTATTTGATAGTAATCCCACAAGCTTTCAGAAACGGTGTTCCTTCGTCAGGTGTGTGGAAGGTTCAAATTTGTGTTCACCCCAGTCCAACGCCGGCATCTCTACATCATGACCTGCAAAGAGAACAGACAAACTGGCTGCGCAAAGGGTGAAAATAGTTCTGAATTGAGAGCATCTCTTCTGTTGGAGGTCGAGATTTTGCAGTTCTGAAAAATTCATGGCAGCTTGTCTGGACACCTTCTTCCATTTTAAGCAGATTCAGGACTAAGCAGGTATCTCTGTTCTGAAGAGAGAAAGACAGCTTATGGATAATGTATCTATCTTCAAAGATTTGTTTGTCACCATACCTCAACAGTTCCAGATTCGTATCCATAACTGGAAGTCATGGCGGCCCAGTGGCTAGCACTGCTGCCTCACTGCGTCAGGGACCCAGGTTCAATTCCCAGCTTGGGTCACTGGCTGTGCGGGGTCTGCACATTATCCTTGCTCCTACATGGATTTCCTCCCACAGTCTGAAAGACATGTTGGTTAAGTGCATTTGCAATGCTAAACTCTCCTTCAGTATAAATTCTCACACTCACTGAAGTGTGGCAACGAGGAGATTTTCACAGTAACGTCATTGCAGTGTTAATGCCAATCTACTTGTAATGCTAATAAATAAACTTTAACTTTGGGGCGGCACAGTTGTACAGTGGTTAGCACTGCTGTGCCACAATGCCAGAGACAGGGGGCTCAATTCCTGGCTTGGGTCACTGTCTGTCTGAAGTTTGCACATTCTCCTCATGTCTGTATGGGTTTCATCTGGGTGCTCCGGTTTTCTCCCACAGTCCAAAGATGTGCGGGTTAGGTGGAGTGGCCGTGCTAAATTGTCCCTTAGTATCAGGGGGACTAGCTAGGGTAATTGCATGGGATTATGGTGATAAATCCTGGGTGGGATTATGGTTGGTGCAGACTCAATGGGCCAAATGGCCTCATTCTGCGCTGTAGGATTCTATGATTCTAACTTCAAGTCAGGTTCTTCCAGGCCATAGAGTATCATTCATAGCCAGATGTCTCTCGGCCTCAGTTCTTTGTCCAGTAAACTGTAACACTGGCTCCCATGTCCAATTTAAAGTTAGTGTGATGACCATTAACCAAAGATTCCGCATGCCAGAACAAAAATCTACGATATCAGATCTCCCCCAGGAAGCATGACCGTGTTTTCTCTTGGTCTGGTCCCTTAATCTTGTGAATCATCTTGGAATCCCCTATCCATCTGGTTGTTGTAGCCTTGCATATCTTTCTTCAGTGTCCTATGCAACTGAATTTAAAGCACTGTGCAAAGACTGTCGGACACTGGTTACACTTGTGGGTTTTCTTTGCTTCACAATGCTGGCCTGGGCAGTCACCCTCTAGTGGTCAGTTAGGGTATTGCTTCCCTTGGCCTGGAGCGTATTCGTTCCTCTACTGTTTTACTCACTGAACAGAGGTGGGGGGTTTCTCTTAGTCATAGAGGTTTACAGCTTGAAAACAAGTCTTTCGGCCCAACTTGTCCATGCTGCCCTTTTTTTAAAACCCCTAAACTAATCCCAATTACCCACATTTGGCCCATATCCCTCTATACCCATCGTACCCATGTAACTATCTAAATACTTTTTAAAAGATTGTATCTGCAACCAAATTGTACAACAACCATTTCATGGTCATCATTAGACTTCTAATCCCAGATTTTTATTGAGTTCAAATTCCACCATCTGCCATGATGGGATTTGAACCTAGTCACTAGATCATTACCCTGATTCTCTGGATTACTTCTGTACCATGGCATCCTTTAGCCCCTTAAGTTGGCTCTATGCTTTAAATGGATTTCAGATTGCCTGACAATCTGAATGGCCTTTTCAAGTGTCAAATCTTCCTGAGCTTGAAGCATAATTGAAAGTGCATTGTCCATCACTCCAACAACAATTCTGTCCCTGATTAATCCTGATTGAAGTATGTGTCAAATGATTTTAAAAGTTCATCAAATTTTGCTGAGGATTCATAACTTCCTCTGTCGTTTTACGTAAACCCAAAACAATCATGTATCTTTTTCAAAGGGCGGCATGGTGGCACAGTGGTTCACATTACTGCCTCTCAACCCCAGGGACCTGGGTTTGATTCTTGGATTGAGTCACTGACTGTTTCTGTGGAGTTTACATGTTCTGCGTGGGTTTCCTTCAGGTGCTCTGGTTTCCTCCCACAGTCCAAAGATGTGTGGATTAGGTTGATTGGCTATGCTAAATTGCCCCTTAGTGTCCTGGAATGCATAAATCAGAGGGATTAGTGGGGTAGATATGTGGGGTTACAGGATAGGGCCTGGGTGGGATTGTTGTCAGTGCAGACTCAATGGACTGAACAGCCTCCTTGTGCATTGTAGGGATTCTATTAAAGTTCCCAGTTTTGTGACTGGTTCAATTTTTGGATGTGTCCAAACTGATCTTGTAAGGTAGGTTTCTGATCCATGGACATTTAATATTATTTGTGTGCATAGCTTTAAGTGCTCTGAGGAAATCTAAGATGGTGCTGCCAGATGCTTCTCCACAATGAGGTTTCCTGTGCTTGCTGATTTTGGTGAGCTCTCACTGCGATGTGTTAGCAATTTCAGCGTTTTAAATTTTCAGCAGTGACTCCCTGAATTGGCCTTTCTGACTCTTCCCTATGGCATCTCAGTACCTTTCGGTCATGAAGCCATCGATTCCTGGCTTGTCTTGGGTCATCTATCTGTTGATTATTTATCATTAGATTATGATTTTTTAAAGATTGCAGTGAGCTCAGCCATCACAAGTTCAGGTGCCGATTCTAGATTTGGGCTGTTGCCAGACTGTAATGATTATGACTGCTACAGAAATTGCTGGAAAATCTTAGTAGGTCTGACAGCATCTGTGGAGAGAGAACGGAACTAACATTTCAAGTCTGGATGATTCTTCAACAGAGCTGAAAAAGGGTCGTGCAGACTCGAAACGTTGGCTCTATTCTCTCTCCACAGAGGCTGTCAGACTCGCTGAGATTTTGCAGCATTTTCTGCTTTTGTTTCAGATTCCAGCTTCCACAGTAATTTGCTTTTAACTCTGACTGCTGTTGACTTTAAAGCT
The DNA here is from genome assembly GCF_965287045.1 of Carcharhinus amblyrhynchos. Taxonomy (NCBI): domain Eukaryota; kingdom Metazoa; phylum Chordata; class Chondrichthyes; order Carcharhiniformes; family Carcharhinidae; genus Carcharhinus; species Carcharhinus amblyrhynchos. Next base: position 30,612,500 of record NC_137332.1, on the reverse strand, counting down.
TTTTAAATCTAGTTCTGGCCAAGAACTGAAGCTTTCCAGCTCACCCCTGCTGGATCTTCTGAGGAGGCACTCTCTGGGTATTCCATGGGATTCAGCAGAGACTTCTGCCGCAGTGTGGAATTTTATTTCTGCCTACTGCTTCACATCCTGTTTTCGAGCTTCTATCCCACGATCTTCTGTGCCTTCACTTCTGGTGTATCAGGTCATTTTCAATCTGCCAGGTTTTCAGTTTCTTCTCCAGCTTCTGTGAGATTCTGGGCTGCTCCGATGGCTATCTTCATGTTGTAAGGTGTTGTGTGTAGTTCAATACATTTCATGAAGAAGTTCTGATTGTATATAGCTCAACAGTAAGTGTTAATTAACTAGTAACTAGATACATTTATACAGTATGAGGTCTAAGTTCGGATCTGTCTTCAAGCTTGCTTCTATGCATGTCTCCGTCCAGTACAAGACTGCCCTCCAGATTCAGATCATGTGTTGCTTTACATCACACTGTAGGCAATACTACAGTACCCAACCCTGCATTAACCTTTTGTGTGCCAGATCCTTATCCAGTCAGCATTGTCGCAAATTCCATTTCCTCATTATCAATTCCATTTCTCACCTGGGAAAATCAAACTCTTCATAACATGCAGTCTGTAGTTCTGCATGGTCAATGAAGGATTGTTAATTAAACATATGAGCTCTCATTAACACACCTACTGTGCCCTAGGTCCCAGGTAATCCCTCCCAAAGTCCATCCTCTTGATCCAGTTTACATCATCCCCACTTAGTTTGGGTCCCTGTTTCTGTCATTCGATGCAGCTTGTTGATGACCTATTGCTTCATCACAATTGTTATCCTTTTTGGCGTACATGTTGTTGGTGTGACCAAGCCATCTAATCCCATATGGTATATAACAAGCAACTTGCTGATTGTCTGACAGTCAAAAATGTCATTGTACCTTATCATTTCTGGAGCTTGAAATTGCGCAGTGTGGAATTCTGGGCCAAGTTGAATGACCCCTAATGAGATGCAGTCCTGGAGTCTTAGTGCATCTGAGACCATTGCACAAACGTCATCAACTATTTCCACTGTGGATACCCTTTGTTCCCAAAAAGCCAGCCCTGGATCCTATGTGGTCTCTCAAAGATCTCCAGGATTTGCGATCTACTCAAAATAAATGTGTTGTGGATGGTCCCTGAATATATAGTGCAAATCTGTAACTGTACATTGAGTGAGTGGAAGCCTTTCCTCTTTAGGTATTGTCATGCCTTCTGCCAGGGAACCTTGATAACCACATGAATGCAGTTGATGGCACCTTGCATCTGTGGAAATGTGGAAATCTCTGTGAAAACTAGCACAATGGCATCATGATGTGCTGGATCTCTGTCGAAGATGATGTAATTGTGGGCCTTGGCAAAAAGGGTATCTATGAGCTCATGTATGTGAAGCAAATTATCTCCACCTGTTATTTATGAACAAAGAACTTTTATTAACAGTAACACCCATATACAGAGCAATACAGATTAAATGTTTACAGTCATCACACAGGATCTAATTAGGATAGAACAAAACCAAACAAGTTAGAGTGAAGCCCCAACTCAGTTCCTAATTGGTCAGCCTGGGTCACGTGACAATTTCAATTTCATGTGACAATTTCAGGCAATTACTCCTTAAAGGGGCCAGGCACCACAGTATGCATTTGTGTTTGGATGCCTGTGAGATCCAGCAGAGCTCCCCTGTTGAACCTTGGAAGGAGCTAGTGACATAGAAGGTGAGTGCGGCTGTTACATTCACAGCCATTGGCAATGGATGTCCTCCAAGTCTCTGTGGTATCAATTTGTAGACAATGTGGTAAATGTGACTTACCAGATCCCCAGACAGCAGAGGCATCGGCGAGAACGGTTCTCGGTCATCTGCAGATAAGGAGGGCAACATCTGTACAGCCTGCATGCAGCTAGGCAGCTATCCCTGAGGTTTCTGTTCTCCAAAACTCTGCAACAAGAGGTGACCTTGCTGGAACTGAGTCTTGAGGGTTCTCTTCTCGGGGGCAAACTTTCCGCTGGTTGGAGTCATATTTGTTACATAGGAAGATAATTGTAGTTGTGGAGGGTCAGTTACCTCAACTCCAGGACATCTCTGCAGGAGTCCCTCAGGGTAGTGTCCTAGGCCCAACAATCTTCAGCTGCCTCATCAGTGACCATCCTTCCAACGTAAGGTCAGAAGTGGGGATGTTCGTTGATGATTGCACAATGTTCAGCACCACTTACAACTCCTCAGATACTGAAGCAGTCCATGTTCAAATGCAACAAGATCTGGATAATGTCCAGGCTTGGGCTGACAAGTGGCAAGTAACATTCGCGCCGCGCAAATGCCAAGCAATGACTGTCACCAATAGGAGACACTCTAACCACTGCCCTTTGACATTCAGTGGTGTAACCATCACTGAAACCCCCACTGTCAACATCCTTGGGATTACCATTGACCAGAAACGCAACTGGATTCACCACATAAACACAGTGGCTAGAAGAGCAGGTCAGCGACTAGGAGTACAGAAACAAGTAACTCACCTCCTAACTACCCAAAGCCTGTCCACCATCTACAAGGCACAAGTCAGGAGTGTAATGGAATACTCCCACTGCAGCTCCGGCACACTCAAGAAGCTTGACACCATCCAGGACAAAGCAGCCCACTTGATTGGCACCACATCTACAAACATTCAATCCCTCCACCACTGACGCTCAGTAGCAGCAGTATGTACTATCTACAAGATGCACTGCAGCAATTCACCAAAGATACTTAGCACATTCCAAACCCATGACTACTTCCATCTAGAAGGACAAGGACAGCAGATAAATGGGAACACCACCATTTGCAAGTTCCCCTCCAAGCCACTCACCATCCTGACCTGGAAATACATCCTTCACAGTCGCTGGGTCAAAATCCTGGAATTCCCTCCCTGGTTTAGGTTAGTGGGTCATTGTTTTGTAACTGGTCGGCGCAACATCGTGGGCCGAAGGGCCTGTTCTGCACTGTAATGTTCTATGTTCTATGTTCTATGTTCTAACGGCATTGGGAGTCAACCCACAGCACATGGACTGCAGCGATTCAAGAAGGCAGCTCACCAGCGCCTTCTCAAGGGCAGCTAGGGATGGGCAATAAGTGTGGGCCAGCCAGCGATGCCCATGTCCCAAGAATGAAAAAAAACTGCAGCGTGTAGCAATATGGTGGCGGTGCTGAATCCTCACTTCTAGACCCCAGGGGGGGTCTTGTGCCAGAGTGGTAGCATCCCACCCACTGACCCAGAAATGCTTGGTTCAAATTCAGGACTGATTGTCTGTAGAAGGAGCGTTCAGTGTGGCTCAACGAGCTGATAACCAGCTTGGGAATCCTTGCAAAGCTTCCCTTGCTAATCCCCAAAGGGTTAAAAAAAAATGTGGGCCTGAAGATGCACTCAAAAAACCTCCTAGACCAGCTTGGACCTCCCTGTGTGATTATGAACCACCCCCCAGCCCCACTTCTTTTGTCGCCACGGAAGTGAAAGTTAAACCTGTTCTGCTTCATAGATCTCTCTGCCCTTCCCCTGCATCCCGTTGTTCATGCAGTATGTATCCATTAGTTAGTTCATGGACGTTTTGAGGTGGAGACCAAGCCCTCAACAACATGAGGCCACTTTTACTGTTAAACAGTTACACACGCACGCTGGGATCCTTCCCCTTCAGCAAGTCAAGCCTCATCATGCAGCCACTCAACACGCTGGAGGCCACTCCCCCACCCACCCCCACCCTTCTTCCCCAAGCAAGCCCTCCCCCTTTGAAATGACTGCTCCACCTTAGCATCAACAAGGTCTGGTGGGTTGAGATTTTTTGTGACTCTTTGTTTGCTATTTTAATACTAGTCACGGTAAACAATGCTGTGCAGTGTGAGGATTTTAATAAGCTTAGTCTTATCATTTAAGGGAGCCAAAAGATAAACCTGCCTCGTGTTCTTTCAGTTAAGATGTCTCACTTCTGGAATTGTGAAAACAGCCAGTTGGAACCAGATTTGTTAACATTATCCAGAAGTAGAAATTCTGAATAGGCCTGCTGCTAACTTTTACCTCATTGTTTTGAATTTTTTTAAGCTATCTCCTGAACGTGGAACTGAAACCGATGTAGTGCTGCCAGTGAAGCCTGGCACTGAAGACGGTCAGCGTTTCCCAAAAGGAGGGAGGCGAACATTCCTTGAACGGAGGAGCGAAGTGAAGGTTGCCAGATGTACAATGCATACGTACCATTGGGATCACACACTGACATGCCCTCATGATTCAGTGTGTGTGGGGAGCGGATGAGTTGATCCCGTGAGCAGGGGTTTGTAATTACATCCAGAATTATGGAAATGATATTCCCAATGTTCAGCAGTGAGAAACGCGAACCACCATCACCAGGAACAGCAGACGATTGAAAACTGGTTTCCTAGAAACGTAAAGATGATTTTTCCAGTTTTGTGAGATTTTCCACTCCTGCCCTCCATGACGCCTGCCACATTCGAAGGCAGAAAATCCTGGCCTTTGATTCTTTCCATTCATGAGTGTATTTGGAATTACCCAAACTCATTTTACACTGAGTCCTTGCAGTCCCAACACAGTGCAAGTACTGAACGGCACATGGCAGTGGTTAGCACTGTTGCCTCACAATACCAGGGATCTGGGCTCGATTCCCAGCTCGGGTCACTGTTTGTGTGGAATCTGCATGTTCTCCCTGTGTCTGCATGGGCTTCCTTCAGATGCTCTGGTTTCCTCCCACAGTTTGAAAGATGTGCTAGTTAGTGCTTTGGCCATGCTAAATTCTCCCTCGGTGTGCCTGAACAGGCACTGGAGTGTGGCAACTACGGGATTTTCACAGTACATTCATTGCAGTGTTAACGTAAGCCTACTTGTGACACTACTATAAAACAAATAAAGAATCGATAAGTTTGAGCTGCATATGTCTAGCACAGGTACTGCAGGAACCAATCCTCCATGTTTGTAGAGGATTTCTTTTGTCCAAGTGGTTTCAAATGGTTGTAATTGAATGATTCAGCCACAATGTGGCGCAATGCCATCATGAGGTAAAGGGTAAAATACTGCTGCAACAATTGCTTGGCTAACCGCAGTCACGGTTATTTTCCCATCGCAGTGGAGCTTACATGTAAATAACTCTTTCTTTGCTATTTTAATACTAGTCACGGTAATCAATGCTGTGCAGTGTGAGGATTTTAATAAGCTTAGCCTTATCATTTAAGGGAGCCAAAAGATAAACCTGCCTCGTGTTCTTTCAGTTAAGATGTCTCATTTCTGGAATTGTGAAAACAGCCATTTGGAACCAGATTTGTTAACATTATCCAGAAGTAGAAATTCTGAATAGGCCTGCTGCTAACTTTTACCTCATTGTTTTGAATGTTTTTAAGCTATCCCCTGAACGTGGAGACGCCAACTGTACTGTAAATCCAGTAGTAAGGTAGCAAGGGCATTTTCAGAGTGAAATTGGCATTCAATGCAAGCTCAGAAAAGGACAATAATGAACCAGTCTTACAGTGAATCTCATTTTCTTTCTCGTTGTCTTCAAGGAATTGGTCGCCATGGATAGGAGCTTACAGGCTTGCCCCGCCAAAGGTTGGTGATAGTGGGGTGACAGATCTCCCAGTATATTGTGTACACTGTGCACACAGTATACTGGAAGATCAGAGAGCTTGCACAATGGCACCCCCAGAGCTGAGTAGCCTATAGTGCTTCACGTCGTTAGTGTGTGCTTAAACTGGACCAGCTGATGGGCAACACGACAGCTCAGTGACTATCACTGTTTGCTGTGCCGATACATGGATTTGGGCCAGTATCTGTGGGAGTTTGCGCATTCTCCCCATGCTTGCGTGGGTTTTCTCCGGGTGCTCCGGTTTCCTCCCACACCCCAAAGATGTGCTCTTAGGTTGATTGGTGTAACAAATTGTCCCTAAATTAGTCTCCCCTCAATCTGGTTTCCAATGTGGAGTGCCATGAGCGTAGACAAGAGTCATGGGTGGAAGAGGGAACTCACAATGTTAAAATGGCGGCGCGGGCTCGTTGGGCCGAAGGGCCTGTTTCCTGTGCTGTGTTGTTCGTTGTTCTTCTTTGAGCTCAGCAGCCAGCCTCACAGGCAGGCTGAGACTCCACCTCCCCCTACTGGCAAAAATCAGCTTACCGCCTCTGTGTCTTAAATTACCATGACTTACCTCGCTGAAAAATCAGGCGAGAAAACGTCCCATTTTGCACTTAGAATTTTTGAGAAAATTCCATCCATTCCTGCAAGGGTAGGAAACAAAAGTTGGGATTGTTTCTGCACCTGGAATACTATCTCAGGGCACACAGTCTTTGCTTAACCCTGCAGGTTATCCAATTGGACACAATTAATTGGACAAAGGACCTTGCCCCATGTCAATTAAGAGGTCACCCTTGAGTAAATCCCAATGAATGGCCAATTCAGAGGCCTTCTAGCTTCAGAGGAGCTATGGGCTGCACTGAACCATAAGTAACTAAGAGGCACTTCAATATGGAGGTGCTCTTTCTCCCACCTTTTTACCTCTTTTATTAAAAATAAATTCAACAGCCAGGCAATCACAGTGGGAGATGGATGGAGGTGGGGGGAGCCCCTCTACAGAATGGCCTATTGTTGGTCTTGCACTCAGACCAGCAGAAAGTACCTCCAAGCATGCAGCGCCAACTCACCAGTCCGACGTAGGGGAAGCGATGGCCTAGTAGTATTATCACTAGACTATTAACCCAGCAATTCAGCTCATGTTCTGGGGACCTGGGTTTAAATCCCGCCATGGCAAATGGCGCAATTTGAATTCAAGCAAAAAAATCCCCTGGAATTAAGAATCCACCGATGACCATGAAAACTTTGTCACATGTTGGAAAAACCCATCTGGTTCACTAATGTCCTTTAGGGAAGGAAATCTGCTGTCCTTAGCTGGTCTGGCCTACATGTGATTCCAGAGCCATAACAATGTGGTTGACTTTTAACTGCCATCTGAAATGGCCAAGCACACCACTCTGTTCAAGGATAACTAGGGATGGGCAATAAATGCTGGTCAGCCAGCAACACCCATGTTCTACAAATGAATGAAAAAAAACTAATCTGGCCCCACTGATTCAGGAAAGCAGAGGCTGATTGAAAGTTACCAGTAGGCCTCCTTTAATGGGCCTCAATGAAGCACTGAATCAGTTTAATCGGCCAGTGGCCCAGTGCAGGTAACCCTGTCAGCCATGATCCTGTCTGTGCAAAACTGGCCTAGAGTTGGGACAGCGGAGAGGGATTAGTGCACTGGCTCTGGGGCTCATTTTCAGCACTGTCCATCACTGACCCCAACTCTTGTATGGGCAGAAAATCCAGCCCATGATTCCCATTATCGCTGAACACCAATTTCACCCCCTTCATATTTTAACCTAGTCAGTGAATTTTAGCAGGTAATTCAATTGGGAATACATCAAAAGCAAGGTCAATGCTGTTTGACAATCAGGAATGGGAATCTGGCCGTGGCCACATTCCTGCCCTTTCACAGAGGACATTGAAGCCAAGTGTACTACATCCTTGGAAAGACGGAGATTGAGGGGGGACATGATAGAGGTATGTAAGATACTGAAGGGAATAGACAGAGTCAATAGTGAGAGACTGCTCCCTAGATTGGTTACAAATACAAGAGGACATGATTTAAGGGTGAGGGGGGAGAGGTATAATTTGGATATGAGAGGAAGGTTCTTTACGCAGAGAGTTGTGGGGGTATGGAACGCACTACCGAGTAGGGTGGTGGAGGCGGGAACGTTGGACTCGTTTAAGGTTCAGTTAGATAGGCACATGAGTGAAACGAGGATGGAGGGTTATGGTAGGGGTTATTGAATAAGGGTTAGAACCTCAGGAGACACCGGAAAGGCAGGCTTGTGATTAACGCTTTTGTCTTTTATTCCGCAGGTGGAGGTCCACCTCGTTGTCAAATGAGGGACATGCACACGGTGGGTCGTGCGTGGGCTACTCTTGGAGGTTCCGGGAGTGGCCTAGTACTTCGTGTCGGTGTGTGTGCTTGATCCTGGACCGGTAGACGGGCGCCGCAACAGCTCGGTGACTAGCACTGCTAGCTGTGCAGATACATGGATTTGGGCCTGTGTCTGTGGGAGTTTGTGCATTCTCCCTGTGGATGCGTGGGTTTCCTCCGGGCGCTCCGGTTTCCTCCCACACCCCAAAGATGTGCTCTTAGGCTGATTGGTTTTACCAAATTGACACTATTCTCCCCTGAATCTGGCTAAGTCAGGGGTTCTATTCGTAGACACGCAGGGTAGAATAGGTGTAGGGTGATGCGGCGGCGCGGGCTTGTTGGGCCGAAGGGCCTGTTTCCCGTGCTGGGTTGTTCTTTGTTCTTTGTTCTTTGTTCTTTGTATCCACCACTAGCCCCACTGTAACTCAGCACACGCTATTGATTGAATCTGAGATTGTTTTAAAAAGCGCAATTAGTCGTTGAATGAGCATTTTTACGCAAAGACACATGAGGATCTAATTCTGATCAAATATTGAACTTCTCTAACAGATTTGCAATGGAAATCTTCCATTCGTGTATGCACTGTTTTTGATTGAAATAAATGGTTAACATTTACATAGAAGAGGGACTAACAGGAATGTTGCATGAATATATTAAATGTTTGTATGTATAATTCAGTGATTTGTCTCTCCACCTGTGATGTTGGTGAGGCCATTCACGCCCCCACTCTCATCCAAGGCAGAAAAGCAAGATTCTGCCATACTTAGATTTTTAAATTTAGGATGAGTAAAAATATAACAACCCTTCAGAAAGCGCAGAGACATTTAGTGCTCTCCGTCCATTAGAGCAACACTTTCACTGGTCTGAAATATTAATCTGGTTCTTACTGTGAGCACTTTCAAGAACTTTACCCTGTTATGAACAGAAGAGGCCATTACATTTGACTTTGAGTTTCAATCTACTCAATAAATCCCAGTAAATAATTCAACCGTGAGCAATTAAAAAGGAGTTTCGTCTTTTAGTTCTATATATAAATGACATGGACTTGCTCCAGAGAGGAATATATCCAAATTTGTGGATATTGAGCCAAGACATGCATAGCACTCGGAAAACCCTCCCAAACAATTGCATAGCTTCGATAAGTTGGCAATGTAGATATTAGTGAGAACGATGGAAGATGTCTAAAGGGTTAAATCACAAGGACAGGTTGCAATGACTAAGTTTGTATTGCCTTCTGTACGGCAGTTTAAAGGTTGTGAAGATACTTTGCCATTAATATATGTTGGGGGCAATTCTCCACGCCCACCATGCTGCTCTAGCAGTGCAATGGCCTGGAAGACATCAGTGGAGACCACTTAGCTGGGCGTCATGGCCTCCACACGGCTCTGGCTCCAAGTTTTTGAAGTCATCAGCTCCACGCTAGAAATTGGCGTGGAGCTGATTTAAATATTTAAATTTGAATTTAAATTTCATTACTGGGCCTGGGACTGAAGTCTCCCGGCCCACTAGCATCTTTTCCACGCTTGTCCCCTCCCACCAGGAGTGGTTCACTCCAGTGGGGTTTACTACAGCTCCCCACTAACAGGAAACAGACGGCCAACCCCGCTGGAAGGAACAGAGGCCATGGAGGCCTCCCCCCCTCCCCCACATTCAGGAGGTCGGAGGTAAGGGGTTGTATCCCCAGGGCAGTGCCAGCCTGGCCCCTGGCACTACCCACCAGGCATCAAGGAGTGCCAAGAGGTGGGGCGGTCAGTGGGGGTGGAATGGGTCACCTGCCACTTTGCACAGGGATCATTGGCAGAGGGAGTGAAGCGGGTAGTGATCGAAGCTGGCCATCTGGGTGTGGGGATGGTCAGGGTTGCCATGGAGGGGGAGGGGTGGAACACCGGGCCTTGCCTGGAGAGCTCTGATGGCTAGTGATCGGGGGTGGGGGAATCGGAGTGGCAGCATTGCAGGGTCACGGGGCCCCGGGGCTGGCCAGCGATCAGGAGGCTGGCAGTGCTTGCCCACAGTGTATTTGTCGATCTCCACGCCGGCAGATCAGCATATGCACAATGGCCCACTCAGCGCTATGCTGCCGGCCTCTCCAGCAGGAATAAGCCCCACCCACCACTTTCCAGATTGAATCACATCAAGGCACTCTGCAGTGCTCACAGTGTGGGAGATTCATTCTGTAAATCTCACTAAAAAAAATCGGCATGAGTTACTCCACTTTTCACACAAATTCAGTACTTAAAACTTCTTTGCGAGATTCGCTCCCGTTAAGTTTAAAGGGGAGATTGCTTTAAGATTCAGTGTTTTGTTACGAGAAGTTGGTTTGTCTAGTGGGAATACAGCAGACTGATGGATAATTACTCATTTTAGCCATGTAAGAGTTTATTTAGCAGAAGGTTTAATGAGCTTTTGTTTACCAAAGAGACCCTCGGGATGTTTTCTTTATTAAAGTAATGGAGAGGTGAGTTAGGTATATAGGGTCATATAGTCATGTGATATTAGAACTGGGAGGAGCTACGTTTGTAGCTGAGAAAAACAGCTTTCTGAGTTCAGTTGCTGGAAGGGACTGTTTAAAGATGGCAGCCTACAAGCAGCTCTCTCTCTCTCTCTCTACAAAATCTCTCTGAAAGTTCCAAAGCTGTTAACAAAAGTTAAAACAAGTATGCCTGGATTTGCTATTTTAAAAGTGGAGATTAAGACTATAAGAGAAATATTGCTTAATTGGAACTGAATAGGAATAAGTGAGAAGATAAGAGTTTATTTTCATGTTCAAAAATTATTCAGTGGTCAAGAGTTAAACTGTCTCATTTTGTTAGATGTATATTTAAACTGTGTTATGAATAAAACTTAGTTTTGTTTAAAAAACCCTAACTTGTCAGTGGAATTACTCCTGGAGGGAAGCATCCTTTCCTCATATTTATGCCAAAATAGAAAAATTATTGGGGTCTAGGCTGGGCTTCACCGTGTACCTTGGAGTTTCTGACTCTGATCAAGCTGAAGTGCACAGAGGCTTTTGGTGCATTCTGATTGTAGACCAGAGGACATCACAAACAGAGGATAAAAGTTGGGAATTTTGTGCAATGGGAATTTAGCGCAGAGGAGGAGAGCTGCTTTCTTACTGCCAAAACCCACTGGGGGGGATTTTGAGCCCACTCCCTCCATCCGCGGGAATGATGGTACGTGCTGGTGAGTTTCCGAATTCCAATCTTCCAGCCGCTTTGCCGGGGGAGTGTGTGAAACATGCTACAGGATTGCAGAGCACTCATTTTAATAGATTAGCATGTCACAAGTGAGCACTCTCTGGGGTTTCCCCCCTCACTGGATATTCAGTGGATGCTGGTGTGACATAATGCCAGTGCCATTTACAGCAGGTCTACAGAAGCGTGAATCTGGCACCTTCAGCTCCGAGGGTGCAGTCTTTCAGACCTTACACCTGGGCTATCTCTGCTAGGTGGACAAAGCCTGGTGTTCTGGCTCACCTAATCCTGGTCAATGTTCATAAATGTATCAGCCCTGGCATAAGGGATATCTGTAACCTCCCTAATACACTTGTGAGTGGCAGACTGGGAGATGCCATATTTGTCCCATGTGCTGCCCTGGAACAAACCACTAGCATAAAAGTTCAGAGTGGCTGTAACCTTAAGGGCCACAAGCATTAGGTGATGTCCAGTTCCATGGGATGGCAGTTCATGCAATGTGTGGTGGAGGTGGTCCACTGTCCCTAGGGGCAGATGCAGTCTTCTCCAGCACTACAGCTCGGACAACTGAATATAGGATCATTGACACCGGAAGATAGTTAGCCCCTCATGTATCCAAGGTTGTTCTCCCAAATGTGGTCCTGCTCCCTGAGCTGTTGCAGGCTGCTGACCCTGGCCATGTAAAGCAGCACACTGCTGTCTCTGCTGCTGGTTAATTCTGATCAGTAGGAAGTCCAACTCAACAAACTTCATGATTCTCATGAATCATTCACTGAAAGAGTAAGAATACCACAGTGAGCACTGAGGAGTCATCACAGAGCCCTGACCCTCACTGCTCCATGCATCTGTGACTTCCACCCCAGTGCTTCCCATTACCTGTGTGAATTTCTGCTCTCCGTCACACCACCCCCTCTGGCACCACAGCCACACCCTCATCTCGCTTCCTTTGTATTCCAACAGGATGAATAATGTCTCATGGCATCTGATCTGCACTTTCTGCAACCCCCTTCCCACAGCCAAAAAAGCATAAGCCCTGACCTTGCATAGCACAGTGCATTAGAGAATGCGTTACAGCAATGTCTACATCCAGAATGGGTACATCAGAAATGGTGCCAGACATGATATTGAACAGGAAGTGATGCCAGCTAACACCATCCTACCTTAACAAGGGTCTCTCCAGAGTACAAACTAAGACTTGAATTGAAAGACATGTCTACATTCTTGATGGGGCGTGGTGTTCCAAAGGTTAAATTTGTCCCCAGACTATGCAACTCGATCTAGCTCTGGATATTAAACTGGCATGCTGGACTCCTCCAAAATTCATCAGTTAGTCAATCTGACAACAACAGTTGTTTTTTTGAGAGATCAGCAATTTCATAGAGGGCAGCTTCATTCTTCAGGCTCTTCAATGCAATTAAACAGCCTTACATGAGAGCGATCAATGCATTCTCACTGCTGTATCTTTTAGTCAGAGTTTGCAGAGAAGTAGATTTGAAATTCCTGTCCAGTTATCTCCTCTGGTCTCAAACCACTCACAGAGTGAGGGTTATAGGTTTCACTGCATTTGCTCTCCCCAGTTGAGAGAGTCTTTATACCTCGAGAGGCAGTGTAGTTCCCCATCACTAATAACCCCCTGTTCTGCCCCTGCAGCCTGACCTCTTCCAGGTCAGAACCTGAGGAACCCTTAGTTGCACATTGTACTGCTCCTCAGTTGTGATGGCCTCTCACCCTGTTTGCAAGGAAGGGCACCTACTCAGCTACTGCTTGACCAGGGATGGCATGGTGTCACGGTGGTTAGCACTGCTGCCTGACAGTGCCAGGGACCTGGGTTCGATTCCTGGCTTGTGTCACGCTCTGTGCAGAATCTACATGTTCTCCCCGTGTCTGTGTGGGTTTGCTCTGGGTGCTCCAGTTTCCTCCCTTAATCCAAAAGATGTGCTGGTAGGTGCGTTGGCCAAGCTAGATGCTCTCAGTGTAACTGAACAAGCTCCAGAGTGTGGCGACTAGGGGATTTTTACAGTAACTTCATTGCCGTGTTAATGCAAGCCTACTTGTGACTAATAAATAAACTTTAACTTAACACAACACGGAGGAACTGGGAAATGATGCCTCTTTGGCAGCCAGCACATCCCCTTGTGTAAGTGGTGACCCAATATGAAGGTATGATAGGGCCTCTGAGTGACCCACACACTCCCTACCAACCATCCCACCCCCCGCCCCATGATGGCAGCAGTGACCCTCAGCCCTGGCCCCAAGCTGCCCTTGTATGCATCCTCAGCATTCTCCTTGATGCCCCTTATATGATGGACTACCTGAAAAACAATGGCCACCTGAGCGCTCACCTCCGACATCACCCTCAGAAGTGATGGCACCAGGTTCATGCTTGTGTAGAGCTGTCATAAATGGCATCGATGTGATGCCATGCTGGCACCACCTGAACATTTGGTACGGGCTCAACATCCGGAGTGAGTGCCGACTAATAATGTGCCAACGCGCTCAAATTAGGTTCGCACCTTTCCCCGGAGTGTTCCATATCCCGCCACTGGCGAGGTCAGCATAAAAGTCAGAAAATGCAGTCTCACAGGTGAGACCGAACTCTGCATTTTGAACCCATTCTGCTGTTCCTGTGGATGGCAAGTGTGGGCTCAAGATCCTGCCCAAAGTTTTTGTCTTGGTTAGGGTGTCCACAGTAAGAAAGCATAACCAAAATTTGAGCTAGGCCATTCATGGATGATATCAGGAAGCATTTCTCGAGATGAAGGGTGGCTGAAAATCTGAAACTCTCTCAAAACATTGAGGTGGCTACGTCAATTGAAAATTTCAGAACTGATCGACTGATTTCTGTTCGATTAGGGTGTAAAGGGTTACAGAATCATGGCAGATAACTGGAGCTCAGGTAAAGAGCGGTCATTATTTAATTGAGTGGCAGAGCAGTCTGATTGACCCATTCCTGCTTCCTTGTTAAATGTAATAAATTGTTAATCAGTACACGTTGGACACAAGAACAGCAAATGGAAATGTCGCCCAAGTGAGAAAGTGGTCGAGAGATATAGACAAACAAAGCTATTAGAAGCCCAATAAACATTTCACTCTTGGGTTCAAGTCAATAAACCATTAAAAGAAAGCTTAACATAGAGAGAAAAAATCATCAAAAATGCAAAGTGGATACTGATTTATCTTTGTCTCAAGGGGAATTGGATTTAAATGTAATGAGACATTATAATTGCAACATTTGCAAAATACCTCTGGTACTGTCATATCTGAAATCTAAACAGAAAATGCTGGAAATACTTCAGCAAAATCAGAGGAAAAAGCGAGTTACCATTTCAGAACAATATTCTTTCATCAGCCATTGGTACAGTACAGGTTAGAAATTATTTAGAACATTGTGATCGATTGCAGATACCTTGCTCCAGAAAGGACATAGTGACTTTTGAAGGAGTCCAGCGATGATTCAACAAGCTACAGGGAAAGGGGTCACAAACTTCATCATGGGAGTTTTGAATGAAGGGTCCAAGTGCAAGTGTTAATGTCTTATAACATTATACTGCACTGGGTAACACAATATGGACTTACACCTAAAATGCAAAGGGGCTGTCATAGTGGCAAAGTGCATTACAGCTCTCTTAACTTCCCTACATTCATGATATTGTAGAAATTCCTGCACTGGTCTGACATCCAAGGTGTCAGCAAGATGGCATTTGAAATCATATCACCTTCCTCCATTTTTTCAAACTACTTCCTTTACCCTTCTTCTGTGATTATCCAACCTATCACTCACATTCTCATCTGTTTCAGTGATATTATTCAGTCCCTGACATATTAAATATTGCATGTGAATAACTTTTGCTACTGCTTCCAGCACTTATGAAACTTCCATGAAGTTTTTGGACACTACACGAATCTGCTGCTCTTTATTATCGCGAGACTATTAATCCAGAAAATCACCTAATATTCTGAGGACCCACGTTTGAATCTCTCCAAGGCAGATGGTGGAATTTGAATTCAATAAAAAAAATTCTGGAATTAAGTATCTACTGATGACCATGAAACCATTGACAATTGTTGGAAAACCCATCTGGTTCACTAATATCTTTTAGGGAAGAAAATCTGCTGTCTTTACCAGGTCTGGCCTACATGTGACTCCAGAACCACAGCAATCTGGCTGACTTTCATCTGCCCTCTGAACAAGGGCATCTGGGGATGGGCAGTAAATGCTGGTCAACCAGCGATACCTATGTCCCACAGATGAATAAAAAAAACCTTCATGAAGTCCTTAGTGCCATCCCAAAGAAGAATGGATCATTCTTCTGGGAATTTTAATGTTAGGGTTGACAGTGATTCTGATATCTGGGGCGGCATGGTAGCACAGTGGTTAGCACTGCTGCTTCACAGTTCTAGGGACCTGGGTTCAATTCCTAGCTCGGGTCACAGTCTGTGTGGAGTTTGCACATTCTACTCATGTCTGTGTGGGTTTCCTCCGGGTGCTCTGGTTTCCTCCCACAGTCCAAAGATGTGCAGGTTAAGTGGATTGGCCATGTTAAAATTGCCCCTTGGCGTCCTGAGATGCGTAGGATAGAGGGATTAGCAGGTAAATGTGTAGGGATATGGGGGTAGAGCCTGGGTGGGATTGTGTTCAGTGCAGACATGATGGGCCAAATGGCCTCTTTTTGCACTGTATGGTTTCTATGATTTCTATGAGAACAATTAGGAAAAGTGTTTCAGGAAATCCAATGCAAATGGCATCCTCCTGCTGATGTGCTCAGCATGGCCTCAGTATAACAAATACCCTCTTTCACCAGGAAGACAAATACAAAACCAACTTCAGGAAATGTATAGGAGAACATGCACCTGTCGACATCAATGGGGACGAAATAGAAAGGATTGAAAACTTCAAGTTTTTAGGTGTCCAGGTCACCAACAATATGTCCTGGTCCCCCCCATGCTGACACTATAATTAAGAAAACCCACCAATGCCTCTATTTTCTCAGAAGACTAAGGAGATTTGGCATGTCAGCTATGATTCTCACCAACTTTTACAGCTGCACCATAGAAAGCATTCTTCCTGGTTGTATCACTTCTTGGTATGGGTCCTGCTGTGCCCAAGACTGCAAGAAGCTACAAAAGGTTGTGAATGCAGCCCAATCCATCCCGCAAACCAGCCTCCCATCCATTGACTCTATCTACACTTCCTGCTGCCTCGGCAAAACAGCCAGCATGAGTAAGGGCTCTACACACCCCGGACATTCTCTCTTCCACCTTCTTCCTCCAGGAAAAAGATACAAAAGTCTGAGGTCATGTATCAACCGACTCAGAACAGCTTCTTCCCTGCTGCTTACAGACTTTTGAATGGACTTACCTTGCATTAAGTTGATCTTTCTCTACGCCCTAGCTATGACTGTAACACTACATTCTGCAGTCTCTCATTGCCTTCTCAGTGAACGGTATGTTTTGTCCGCATAGTGTGCAGGAAACAACACTTTTCACGCTGTACTAATACATGTGACAATAATAAATCAAATCAAAATCAAAAACATCCTAGATCAAAGTGCTGGCACTTCCTAGATTATGTAATTGCTCAAGTCAAATGCTCCATGGAGGGGACTGATGCCTTCTGGATAGACCATCAACTTGTTCACCCAGTGATGAATATCCACCCATCGTCAACATATCATAAGACTCGACAGTCCGAGATCGATGTCTCAGCCCTAGGGCAGTCTGACCAACATGAGGATTCCAAGTGCAACTCACAAACTGTCTGGAAAAATTTCACACATCCAACACAATTCCAGAAGAGTACAATCAATTAAAGTTAGCCATCCTGGACTCCTGTGTCCAGACACTTGGGATCAAGGCTGGAGGAAAATGGTGCTGAAAAATGTGACCTCCTGGAACAAAAGCGAGCAGACTTCAAAAGGTTCACTCATTGATAGGGCAGAGAGAATGCTGATTGGTTAATAACAGTGATAGTCAAAAAGCCACAATGAGACTAAAAAACTTAGGGGATTGCCATTTTTATCTTTTAATTTCATCTTTTGATATTCTGCCATTATGCTTCTTCCTTCATCACAGAAGCTGAGGTGCTCCCAAAATTCTTGGATCCTGAGATGTGGTTGGAATTACAGCAGGTTTGGAGGTCTACTGCTGGCAATGTGTGCCACTGCCATTAAAATTTTCTTCCAAATTTAACATGAGAAGTGTACTGGTGAGTAGAGCTGGGATAAGACATTGGAGGACTGAAAACCAGCAGCAAT
Source organism: Carcharhinus amblyrhynchos (assembly GCF_965287045.1). Lineage (NCBI taxonomy): Eukaryota > Metazoa > Chordata > Chondrichthyes > Carcharhiniformes > Carcharhinidae > Carcharhinus > Carcharhinus amblyrhynchos. The sequence goes on along the minus strand of NC_137332.1, from coordinate 30,595,051 downwards.
GTAAGGTAGCAGCAGATTCCTAGAGGAAGATGGGCAAATCTGCATTCCGGATCCCAGTATCTTGTAGAACATCCCCCATGTTCCCAAAGATCTATAGATCAAGGATTGACCTGTTTAGCCTCATGATTAGCAGACATCATTCATGAATCAAGGCACAGCTGTTAATTCCAAGCACTAATGAGCCTCTTGATAATCCATTTGTCAGTCCAGTAATGAGTACCCTTTGCTCTACCTGATCTATTAGTGAGCCTTCAATGGAACTGAATAATTTGATAGTTAAATTGAAACATTCTGCTGATTATAGATAAGATATTTGACTCATTTTAATAATCCATCCAGATTGATTTCAATATTAGGATATCAAATTGCTTCTTAAATAATTCCAGCGTTGACATCAGTGATAGATGGAACTTGCTACCAGTTGTTCATGATGGTAATAACTTGTCCATCAAGCTGCACCGCACTTTGAGTCACAACGTCTTAACGATGAGGCAGTGCCTCAAATAATTCCCTTCACAGCTCTATTAGAAGGATGTCCCAATAGAAAGAATTAAGATTGTTAAGGATTTTGACAAAGATAACTTGGAATATTTACTAAATGGGAGGACTAGAACCGTAGGAAACTGCTTCAAACTAATAAGATAATTTCAGGACAACTATCAGGAGCTCGTATCTGACAACAGAGTTAGGAGCGCTGGGTTTTGTGAAGGTGGCCTCTTCAACTTTAATGTACAGTGAGAGTCTCACCTGGACTGGGCCAATTGACAGAAAGATATTGCCAGCAAAAAGTCTCCAAATAAACACAAAACAATTCAGCTGGTATAAGCCCAACCTTCACATCCATTTTCTTGCGTGACCCATATAGGCCCAGAATAAATATGACCTTGAAAGCTTAATGCATTCCCTGCAATTAAATTGTGATCATGCGCCTTCACTAATTTCAATCTTATTTGTATTGATTTTCATATTGAAAATAAACATTTCACTTGTGTTTGTAAGAGCACTGCAGGTCAGGTCAAGAAGCCAAGAGGAAGTGAGGACATTGTGCACAATGAAGCCAGGCAATTTGCTGGCCTACTGCTTTTTTACCCCACATGAGTGTCACTGGCCATCCCTAATTGAGTACTCACTTAATGCAACAGTGGACATGTTGGTTGTTTAAATGTTTATATTTCTGACCTCCACAATGTATTGTCAATCCCATGATATTGCAATTGGTCTCTGAGTAAATCCTGATTCTCTAAAAACCATGATGTGGGTATGCCGGCATTGGACTGGCGTAAACACAGTAAAAAGTCTGACAACACCAGGTTTTAGTCCAACCGATTTATTTGATGAATTTTTTATTTGATGAATTTTATTTGATGAATTTGATTTATTTGATCAAATAAATCAGTTGGACTAAAACCTGGTGTTGTCAGACTCTCTAAAAACCATCAGCTAAATTAAACCAAACCTCCCCCAGTACCATCCATTGGGATGATGCAGTGTACAGCTCTCATCTTTTTTGAGATCTATTCATACTTATGCTTATTTTAATCTCTTTGCAGGTCACGCCCATTATTTTAGGCAGGAAATCAGGCCTACACTCTCCTTTCATGGTGAGTGTCAAGCTTCTCTCATTATGGTCCCATGGACAAATGATAAGTGGCATACAAGAGCTCTTTAGAGTGAATCACTTGTGATCTTTGCTTTATTATTAAAGGCAAATGCCTGAATTACCTTCAGATATTACTTTTCCTGTTGTACTCCCTTTGTAACTGATTTCTTTGTATAATTTCTGTTGCATTGGCTTCTGGTTCATATTTCACATTTTCCCAAATTCTTCCGGGGAGGTACTCGGATTTCATATCTATGTCTTTTTGGCAATTAGTATGTTAGTTGCCATTGCTGGAATAAGGTGGACATTCCATCCAAACCTTCCCATTGATCATTTTGGGGAAGGATTTAAGGAAAGATGTGAGCAAGGTGCACTCAGATCTACATTTGAACCGATACAACACCCATGTCCACGTGGCTTATTCACAGCTAATTAGACATGGCAGGCAAGGTCTAGCTTTGAGGCTGACACCTCACCAGTTCCTGAAGCCAAACACAGAGACATTTGCCACAACCAGGATGATTTTGCCTGTGGCTGTCACTTACTCAAGTGATTACGCTACCAGATCCTTAACTCTGAATTCAAACAGATGAACAGAAAACCATGATATACACAATGACGTCTATCAAATTCCTGATATGTTTGTACAATCAATCTCAGGGTCGATCCTTCCTATGAGAAAGCACCACAATCAAATCCGGATGGATTCTGCAAAGGGAAGGCAATCTGCTCAACCAGATTGTCGCCCAGGCAGTGATGGTGAAAATTTATTCCATCACATCGTTTGATGACGGAGGAACTAATAAGTGCAAGCTTATTAAAAAGGTCTTGCTGGAAAGTTTCTCCATTGTAATGGGCCTCATCACATTACCGCATCACTTACAAATAGAGTCAAAGAGTCATAGAGGGTAACAGCATGAAAACAGGCCCTTCGGCCCAACTTGTCCATGCTGCCCTTTTTTTAAACCCCGAAGCTAGTCCCAATTGCTTGCATTAGTTCCATATCCCTCTATACCCATCTTACCCATGTAACTGTCTAAATGCTTTTTAAAAGATAAAACTGTGCCTGCCTCTACTACTACCTCTGGCAACTTATTCCAGACACTCGCCACCCTCTGTGTGAAATAATTGCCCCACTGGATGCTTTTGTATCTCTCCCCTCTCACCTTAAACCTAGGCCCTCGAGTTTTGGACTCCCCATCTTTGGGAAAAGATGTTGACTATTAGTTGATCTATGCCCTCATTATTTTCTAGACCTCTATAAGATCACCCCTCAGCTTTCTACACTCTAGAGAAAAAAGTCCCAGTCTATCCAGCCTCTCCTTATAACTCAAACCATCAAGTCCCGGTAGCATCCTAGTAAATTTTTTCTACACTCTTTCTAGTTTAATAATATCTTTTCTATAATAGGGTAATCAGAACTGTATACGGTACTCCAAGTGTGGACTTACCAATGTCATGTACAACTTCAGCAAGATGTCCCAACCTGTATTCAATGTTCTGATCAATGAAACCAAGAATGCTGAATGCCTTCTTCACCATTCTGTCCACCTGTGACTCCACTTTCAAGGAGCTCTGAACCTGTAGCCCTAGATCTCTTTGTTCTGTAACTCTCCCCAGTGCCCCACCATTCAGGACTAGGGGGCACAGCCTCAAGATAAGGCGGGGGGGCAGTTTAGAACGGAGCTGAGGAGGAACTTCTTCACTCAAAGGGTGATGAATCTCTGGAATTCTCTGCCCATTGAAGTGGTGGAGGCTACCTCGCTAAATATATTTAAGACATGGGTAGGTAGGTTTTTGGTAGGCAAAGGGATTAAGGGTTATGGGGAGAAAGCGGGAAAGTGGAACTGAGCCACTTCAGATCAGCCGTGATCTTATTGAATGGCGGGGCAGGCTCGAGGGGCTAGATGGCCTACACCTGCTCCTATTTCTTATGTTCTTATGTTCTTATTAACTGAGTAAATCCCGCCCTGGTTCAATCTACTAAAATGCATCACTTTGCATTTATCTAAATTAAATTCCATCTGCCATTCATCAGCCCACTGGCCCAATTGATCAAGATCCTGTTGCAATCCCAGATAACCTTCTTCACTATGCCACCAATCTTGGTGTCATCTATAAACTTACTAACCATGCCTGTTAAATTCCCATCCAAATCATTAATATAAATGACAAATAACAGTGGACCCAGCATTGATCCCTGAGGCACACTGCTGGTCACAGACCTTCAGTTTGAAAAACAACCCTTTATAACCACCTTCTGGCTTCTGTCATCATGCCAATTTTGTATCTGTTTAGCTACCTTATCCTGGATCCCATGCGATTTAACCTTATGCAACAACCTATCATGTGGCACCTTCTCAAAGACCTTTCTGAAGTCCACGTAGACAACATTAACTGCACTGCCTCATCTACCTTCTTCATTACCCCTTCAAAAATCTCAATCGTATTTCAAATTTGTGAGACATGATTTTCCACTGACAAAGCTATGTTGACTGTCCCTTATCAGTCCTTCGTGAAGATAAGGCCAACCAGACAGTTGAGAGCAATCCACTTCATCAGAATTCTACCCTGACTGTATTAGTCCCTGCTGTGACATGATACCTGATTATCTAAGCTAAAACATGCCGCACAGACTGTGACATTGACAGTTAACATGACCTGTTGAACCATGATTTATTACCAATGTATGAGTATAGTAATGGGATGTTAGTTGCCTCATGTCTGTAGCCTATAAGACCTGATGGAGAGCAGGGTGTGAGTCAGCTCACAGATTTCATAAGAACAGAAAAACTATGAGCAGCAGTAGGCCATTCGGCACTTTGAGTTTATCCTATCATTTCATAAGATCCTGACTAACCTCCTGTCTCAACTCCATCGTCTCATATTATTACCATATCTCTCTATTACCTTAATATTAACATATCTATCAATTTATGTCTTAAATATACACAACTTAGCACCCGCAGCTCTCTGTAGCAGAGAATTCCAAAATCCGCAAACTTTTGAGTGAAGAAATCTCTCATAAACTCAGTGCAAAGTTGTCAACCCTTTGTTTTGAGACTGTGACCCCAAATTGCCCAGACAATCCAAAGATGTGCGGGTTAGGTTGGTTGGCCATGTTGAATTGACCCTAGTGTCAGGGGAATTAGCAGCGAAAATATGTGAGGTTACAGGAAGAGGGTCTGGGTGTGATCGTGGTTGGTGCAGACTTGATGGGTCAAATGGCCTCCTTCTGCACTCTAGGGTTTGTATGATTCTATGATTCTCTAACAGATAGTTGATGGAGAAGTGAAATAGGGACTAGACGGTATGTCACACTCCCAGGAGTACAGGCCCGGGCTGCTTCATGAAATGTGAATTCAGCACTGTTTTTAGAGATAATTTTCTTTTGATCTTAAGTGACAAGTCCCACTGTGTGCCCAAACTCCGTGATGGGAGTGAAAACTGAAGGGGCTGGAAAAACTCAGCACTTCTGGCAGCATCTCTGGAGAGAGAAATAGGGTTGACATTTCAAGCCCACTATGACTCGTCTCCAGAACTATGGTGAGAATACCAATTTATAAAATGTATTCTTCATTGTTCACATCATAACAAACTATAGCCATGTGCTACCTTTATTCATAAAATTCAAGATCCAGTTCTGAAACTAGGAGATCATATATAAAGCATAAATAAAGACTTGCATTAATGTAGTGTCTTTTACAATCTTGGTTTAGCTCAAAGCACTTTAAAGCCAAGAAAATACTTCTGAAGTAAACACAAAAATGCTGGAAAACCTCAGCAGATCTAGCAGCATTAGTGGAGATGACAATAGAATTGATGTTTCGAGTCCAAATGTTGTAATGTTGGAGATACAGCTGCCAATCGGCACAAAGCAAGATCCCACTACGTGGTAATAATTAAATAATCTGTGTTAGCACTGTTGGTTGAGAGATAATCTTTAGTGCTGAGGAATCTTTTCTCCATCCAGGAGGACCTCGTTTTAACACCTCACCAAAATTCAAACAACTCTGCAACCCTGAAAGGACTGTGCTGGATCGGGGTTTAATCTCAAAACCCACTGACTTAAAAGCAGGGGGTTCTACCACTCAGCCAAGAATTCTAGAATATGAAAGATTCTACCGGTAAGAGGAGGGACTTCAGGCAAAAAAAGAAGGCTTTCTACTTGAATCGACTTGTTCTTATCAAGAATTCAGTATCATAAAAATAACAGTTTTGCTAAACCATACATGGACTGAGACCCACACAATTATGTGAGCTGTTTATCTGATCTTTTTACACAGTGTAACAAATTAGCTGGGACCATTAACAATGAAATGTTGTAGAACAAATCAAGATGGCCATGAATGATATTAGTGTAAACAAATAAATGTGGCTAACATGTAGTTACATTTAACTTCTCGTTTATGGCTTGGAGTTACAAAAATGCTCACTAACAGCCAGCGAGCTTTAGGAGGCAACTTGTCAGTGAAGTAGGATTAGTCTGTTGTCATCTCGGTATTGGCGTTTTGGTAAATAACGAAAGTGGGAGTACGTGGGAAATAGTTGGGGGTGGTCGGGGTTAGGGGGAAATGGTTGATGTTGCTGATCAGGAAACAGGACAACTGGACCAGGAAGGGAGGCAATTAGGGCAGGGAATGTGACAATCAGCATGAGGGTGATTGTATCAGAAAGAGAAGTGGGGGGGGGTGGTGTGGGGAAGTGGGGGGGGCGGGGGGGCAGGAGATGGAAGTGGCCAGCAGGTGGCAGTGGTGTCCAAAGCAGAGGCAGTGGTGGCTGTGGAGGAGTTGATGATGACAGTTGGATGGAGATGGGGTAGTGTTGGCATTAATTGGTAGCAATTTGCAAGGCAGAGTTTTACAAGATTGATTTTGAGGCCAGAATTTTACCAGCTCGCAGAGCAGAATTCTGTGTTGGCCTCGGGCGGGATTTTATGAGCCTCACCGAGTGAGGCTAAGTGTCCAGCCAGAATGAAAATGGGAGAGTTCCTGATCTGTTTTTTGGGTGAGTTTTCTTGCCGAATCTTATGCACTTAGTCACTGACAAAACTGGTCCAGACCATTTCTAGCTAGCCCGGATTTAATTTGCCGGCCAGCCAATAGAGGGAAGTACTGCGCACATGCAGGCCTCAGATTCTCCACATACATGAAAGCAACTACAGGAGTCTGACAGGCAGAGAGAACTGTCAGACCCCTGCTACTGCAGGCAGCCTCAACCAGCCACCACCCCCCCCCAACAACCTAAAACGGCAGAGGCCCATGGCTGATCGCGAGCCTCACAATGCATGGGCATCTAGCTCTTGCCCTGACGATTGAGCGCCGGTCTCACTAAACACATGCTAATGAACATTTAAATATAGTTAAATAAATTATTCAGCCTCTCATCCATTTCTTGAGAGGCTGACTTCACCGGAAATACATCTCTCAAAATCGCGACAGCTGAGAAATTGGACGTGATCCTGTGTGAGGCACATTGGTATAGTGTCAATGCTGAAAGGAAAAACCAGCAGGTAGAAGCAAGAGGAGGAGCACTTTGATAGCGGAAGGTGTTGAAGAGGTTCAGGAGGTTCTAGTCAGGAGGAAAAGGAAGGTGTACAAGAGGTTCAGGGAATTAGGAGAGGTTAAAGATCTTGAGGAGTATAAGGACTATAGGAAGGAACTTAAAAGGGAAATTAGGAGAGCCAGAAGGGTTCATGAGAAGACCTTGGCGGGTAAGATTAAGGAGAATCCCAAGGCCTTCTATAAATATGTGAAAGGTAAAAGGATAAGAAGAGAAGGGATAGGACCTATAAAAGGTGAGGGGGGAAAGGTTTGTGTGGAACCAGAAGAAATGGCAGAGGTGCTTAACAAGTACTTCGCCTCAGTATTCACAGTGGAAGCTGATCTGGGAGATTTTGTTATGGATTTGCAGCAGATGGAAAAGATTGAGTACGTGAATATTAAGGAGGAGGATGTGTTGGAACTTTTGAATTCTATCAAGGTAGATAAGTTGCCTGGACCAGATGGGATGTACCCCAGGATACTGTGGGAGGCAAGGGAAGAGATTGCAGAGCCCCTGGCGATGATCTTTGCGTCGTCAATGGAGACGGGAGAGGTTCCGGAGGATTGGAGGATTGCGGATGTAGTTCCTATTTTCAAGAAAGGGAACAGAGATAGCCCGGGAAATTACCGACCGGTGAGTCTGACCTCAGTGGTTGGTAAGCTGATGGAGAGGCTTCTGAGGGACAAGATTTACAAGCATTTGGAGAGGTTTGACATGATCAGGAATAGTCAGCATGGATTTGTCAAGGGCAGGTCGTGCCTTACAAGCCTAGTTGAGTTCTTCGATAATGTGACTGAACACATTGACGAAGGAAGTGCCGTGGACGTAGTGTACATGGACTTCAGCAAGGCATTTGATAAGGTCCCCCATGCAAGACTTCTTGAGAAGGTGAGAGGGCATGGGATCCAAGGGCCTTTGGCCTTGTGGATTCAGAACTGGCTTGCCTGCAGAAGGCAGAGAGTGGTTGTGGATGGGGCTTTTTCTGAATGGAGGTCAGTCACCAGCGGAGTGCCTCAAGGATCTGTTCTGGGACCCTTGTTGTTTGTCATTTTCATAAATGACCTGGATGAGGAAGTGGAGGGATGGGTAAGTAAGTTCGCTGATGACACTAAGGTTGGTGGTGTTGTGGATGGTCTGGAAGGATGGCAAAAGTTGCAGCAGGACATAGATAGGATGCAGGACTGGGCGGAGAAGTGGCAGATGGACTTCAACGCGGATAAATGTGTAGTCGTCCATTTTGGCAGAACCAACGGGATGAACGAGTACACTATCAAGGGCAGAAGTCTGAGTAGTGTTGAAGAGCAGAAGGATCTTGGGGTCCGGGTCCACAGGACTCTTAAATCGGCCTCGCAGGTGGAGGAGGTGGTCAAGAAGGCGTATGGTGTACTGGCCTTCATTAATCGAGGGATTGAGTTTAGGAGTCGGGAGGTAATGCTGCAACTTTATAAGACCCTTGTCAGGCCTCATTTAGAGTATTGTGCGCAGTTCTGGTCGCCTCACTATAGGAAAGATGTAGAAGCTATTGAGAGGGTACAGAGGAGATTTACAAGGATGTTGCCTGGACTGGGAGGCATGCCTTATGAAGTTAGGTTGAGGGAGCTGGGACTCTTTTCCCTGGAGAGACGAAGGTTGAGAGGCGACCTGATAGAAGTTTACAAAATGTTGAGAGGAATAGATAGGGTGGACTCTCAGAGGCTATTTCCCCAGGTTGAAATGGTTGCTACGAGAGGACACAGATTTAAGGTGCAGGGAGGGAAGTTCAGAAGTGATGTTAGGGGTAAGTTTTTCACTCAGAGGGTGGTGAGTGAATGGAATCGGCTGCCGTCAGTGGTGGTGGAGGCGAACTCGCTGGGGTCTTTTAAAAGACTTCTGGATGAGTATATGGGGTTTAATGAGATTGAGGGTTATAGATAGGTCTGTAGGTTGGTAGGTGTTGATGTGATCGGCGCAACTCGTGGGCCGAAGGGCCTGTTTGTGCTGTAGTGTTCTATGTTCTATGAATGTGCGAGTACAGGTGATCAGATACTGGAAGCTTCTGAGTGCAAGGGTATGAAGTAATATCAGACCTCAATTTTTGGGCATGTGCTCCTTACATTATTTTTCTGCATTGCAGCCAGGTTCTTGGAACTATGCTACTGGCATTGGCTTACTCATTTACACCCTTTCACTGTTAATTATGCTGGTTAGTTATAGGGGCAACCTCCAGTCCACCAAAGGGAAAGGAGACACCTCCCTTTTCCTTATGTACTCCATGAAATAATTATGGGAAACAAAGAAAATATCAATAGGTATATTGCATTGGTCTTTCCTGTGGAGAATACCACAAGCATTCCAGAAACGGTAAAATGTACGGGGGAGAAAGTAAATACAGTCAACATCACCAAAGAATTAGATAATGTTAAGGTTGAAGGCTGACAAATTCCCGAGATTTGATGGTTTGCATACAAAATCGCAAAGGAGGTAGCCACAGAATTCATGAATGCGTTGGTAGTCATTTTCCAAAAAAATGCTTGGATTCTGGAACTGTGCCGCAGGATTGGAAAACAGCCAATATGGCACCCTTGTTCAAAAAGGGAAGGAGTTATAATGCAGGAAACTACAAGCCAATTAGTCTAACTTCAGATATTGAAAAATTATTAGAAAAATTATTAGAATCGATTATTAAGGAGGGAATAGCAGTGCATTTGGAAAATCATAATCTGATCAAACAGAGTCAGCATGGTTTCATGAAGGGGAAATCATATCTGAAAAATTTACTCGAGTTCTTTGAGGAGGTATTATTTTGATTATAGGAGATTATATTCTGGCATGGATAGAGGCTTGACTAACTAACAGGAAGCAGTGACTAGCGATAAGGGGGCCTTTCTCAAATTGTAGGGCAGTAACATGTGAAGTGCACAGGGATCAGTGCTGGAACCACAGCTCCTCTAAATATATAGTAAAAATTTGGAGGAAGGAACAGAGTATGATGTGGTCACACTTGAGGATGATAAAGGTGGGAAGGAAGGTAAGTTGCAAGGAAGATATAGATAGTTTACAGTGATGCTGAAAGGTTAAATAGTGGACAGAAAAGTAGCAAATGGAATTCAATGCAGAAAAATGTAAGATGTTTCATTCTGGAAGAAAGAATGAGAAGGTGGATTATTGTTTAAATGGAGAGAAACTGCAGAAAGCTGTAACACAAAGAATCTTGGGGTCCTTGTTTATGAAATCCAGAAGACTCACATACAGGTGCAGAAGGTAATAGGGAAAGCAAATGGAATGCTGGCTTTTACTTCAAGGGGGCTGGAGTATAAAAGTAAAGTGGTGTTGCTGCAACTGCACAGGATATTAGGGAGGCCACACTTAGAATATTGTGTACAGTTTGTGGTCCCTTTATTTAAGGAAAGCTATATCATAGGAAGCAGTACAGAGGAAGCTTACAAGGATAATCCTATGTATGGAGGGGTGCTATTTGAGGAAAGATTAAACAGGTTGGGTCTGTACTCCTTGGAGTTCAGAAGAATGAGAGGTGACATGATTGAAACAAAAAGATTCTTAGAGGGTTAGTCAGTGTAAGTGTTGGGAAGATGATTCCATTTTCTGGGAGAGTGTAAGACTGGAGGACATAGTCGCAGAATAAGCGGATGCTCATTTGAGATGGATTTAAGGAGAATTTCTTGTCTCAAAGAGTGGTGAATCTTTGGAATTCTTTACCCTAGGAAGCTGTAGTGGCTGAGTCCTTGAAATCTTTAGGCTGAGATCAGCAGGTTTTTATTCAGCAGGGGAATTAAGGAGTTGAGAGAGAGCAAGAAGGTGAATTTAGTGAGTGTTAGATCAACCATGATCTTATTAAATGGTGAAGCACTTCAAAGGACTGAAAAGCCTATTCCTATGCATAATGGTTTTATGGTTTTATGTCTGTCTCTAAGACTGTTACAGAGAATTGATGGACTTTGGATGATGTAATGCTCCCTGCTGTCTCAGTGGTGTGTTCTCTACCAAACTGCCTTAAAAATTGCACCTCTGTTTTAAGGGCAGCAGTTAACTTTTAAATGGCAGTAGACACAATTTCCGATCTCCACAAAGAATAAGCAGCTTACAAGAATGATTAGTGCTGGTGTTGGCACCTCAATCTTTGCATGCAAATGAGATCTGACCATGAAAATTGATCAGGCCTAGGGCTGACTTCAGTGAACCGTTCACTACCCACCCAAAACACACAAAATATAAAACCCAATCCTAACAGTTTTATCTTGCATTTTGTTAGATGAATGCATATTGTGCAGACTAAGCTTTTGCAGCGTATTTGATTTCCCAGAGTGTATCGATTCCATTCTGTCAACTGAACTGCTCAAATCTTTTTCTATGCCTTTCAGCAGTTTCCTGCTCAATTGTTATTTGGAGAAAAAGGCCTGAGAATTTACAAATTTTATCCAAGTAAAATTTACACTTGAAATCAGTTAAATTTATGTTTATTTCAGAAAACAAAAAGGCCGAGTGTGTAAGCAAATTACTTGTAATTTTTGCATTTGGTGCATAAACTTCTGAAAGCATATTAAACTGAGAGGCAGTCAGGGGCCCTGAAAATCTGCAAGCTAGGTACCAGCAGTTCTGCCAGGATTGTGCCTATTGATCTTTGAGTACTGACCCTGCCGATGTTTGTAGTCATTGGGAGGTTTTCGCATTTACGTGGAGCTGGCAGATACCAGTGTCTCTATGGGCAATCTCCTACATTAAGGAAAAACAGCCAAATTTTAAAAATAAAATTCTCACTTTTAACCCATCTGGTTCACTAATGCCCTTTAAGGAAGGCAATCTGCTGTCCTTACCTGGTCTGGCCTACATGTGATTCCTGAGCAGTAAGGTTGACTCTCACCTGCCCTCCAAGGGAAAGTAGGGATGGGCAATAAATGCTGGCCAGCCAGCGAAGCCCATGTCCCACGAATGAATAATAATAAAAAACTTATACTGGGGGGGTCCAAGTTGATCTCTTGTGAATCTTTGGGGGGATCCACTTGTATTCCTCCAACTATTTTAACTTTCAGGGACATGCTATTCTCTTCCTAATAGGAGAATTGGGAGCTCGCAAAATAGGGAAGCTTAGCCTCTTCTCCAACACTCACCTCTCTTGTCTTCATATAAGGTGGCCATAAGTTTTGTTTTCACAATCCTGCTCTAAACTTCCAGGGACATAGGAAGTCCAGTGGAACAAGGTGCCTATATTTTTTGCCAAGGTATTATTAGAACCCTCAAAGAAATTCCGAGCCAGTATTCCTCATCATTCAAAAAAATGCACACATTTGATTCTGAAGCAAGCAAAAAATATTTTGATCATTCCACTGATATTCTGTTGATAGAAAATGTTAACATTCCAATTATTAAGATTGAGACAGGAAGATAAAGAGAGAAAAGAGAGAAAAGCAAACATAGTGACTTTCCTCAGCTTAGTTTAATGCCTGTGAAGAAATTTTTAAAAACCACTAAATTTTCAAACCAACCGTGTCTCACTTGAGGGAATAGAAGGAGAGAATAGGAGGGAGTGAAAAACTCTTCCCAAGCAAAAGCACACCTCCCATCTGAAAAAAGTAAACTGAATTAGGCTTAGAACAGTGGGAAGAAAGTATAAGAGAGAATTTTACTAGCACGGCCGCCCCAAAATCAGAGCAGGCAAGGCTTGCAGAATGGCGTTCCCCGTTGTCCTCGGGCACGACCTTACAAGACTCAGGCAGCCATGCCGGTAAAATCAGGGCAGAGTCAACTTTCAATAGTAATGCTTAACTATTGTTGTATGAAAGAAGCCCATTAGAAAATGAAGCTATTTTTTATAGCAGCCTTAGTATAGAATGATAGCTGGAATTGAGAACAGATAGCTTCTCTACCTGAACTCACAATGCATCATGGAAGACAACTGCCCATCCAATCTTTCAAAATCAATCCAACCTAGCTATATGAACTTTTCTTGGGACCCGAGCAAACATTCCTTTGCAAATACAGAAAAATAAAGTTAATGGATAACTCCTTTTGCAATCAAATTATATTCAAGTATTCATGGAGCAAGATTCTAATTTCAGAAAATATACATTGGATATGCTTATCTCCATACAAATCTACCTCAGATTAATTAACCAATATTGGCAAATAACAGAGGGGAGGTGATGGCCTAATGGTATTATTGCTAGACTATTAATCCAGAAGCTCTCCTAATGTTCTGGGGATCTGGGCTTGAATCCCACCAAGGCAGATGGTGGAATTTGAATTCAATAAAAAATATTTGAAATCAAGATTCTACTGATGACCGTGAAACCATTGTCGATTGTCAGAAAGACCCATCTGGTTCACTAATGTCCTTTAGGTAAAAAAATCTGCTGTCCTTACCTGATCTGGCCGACATGTGATTCCAGAGCCACAGCAATCATAGAATCCTACAGTGCAGAAGGAGGCTATTCAGCCTATTGAGTCTGCACCGACCACAATCCCACGCAGGCCCTATGTCTGTAACTCCATTTACCCTAGCTAGTCCCCCGACACTATGGGGCAATTTAGCATGGCCAATCCACCTAACCCGCACATCTTTGGACTGTGGAACACAACCAGAGCACCTGGAGAAAACCCATACAGACATGGGGAGAACGTGCAAACTCCACACAGACAGTGACCCAAACCAGAGTGGAACCTGGGTCCCTGGCACTGTGAGGCAGCAGTGCTAACCACAATGCCACAGTGCTACCCCAATGTGGTTGACTCTCAACTCTGAACAAGGGCAGCAAATGCTGGCTAGCCAGCGATGCCAATGTCCCACAAAATAAATATAAAAAAAGTGGGAGGGGTGAGGAAGTCAGGCAGGAACAGGAGTTAACTGGGTGATATATATCTGGCAATGACAACTTGTTTGGTTTATATTTGCATGAGACATTGATTAGGAGCGTGTCCTCAAAAGCAAGCAATGAGAATTCTGTTAATGGGCTTTTCGGAATGGGATTAAGTAATCAAATATTGTTTAATCAGGAGATACAGCAAAGGGTTGGTGCTTTTTATTTTCTTCAAGTGAGGTCTCTAGCAGAATGGAGCAGCAGTTGCTAAAGAAAGTCTTGTGAAATCAGTAGGAGCCTGAAAGTGAAAAAGATTGTACAATGAGCACTGATAGCTTGTGACAGCTGCCTAAATAGATGAAGGAAAGCAAGAGGGGGTAGCTGAGAATGCTGATTACCCCTCCTCTTGTGTAAGTATAAAGGACAAGTTCAGCTCTGACCCCATAAAGAGAACAGCTATTAGGTGAAGTGGATTAAGAATACTGCTGCCTTGGAGAAGTGAAGGGCAGCGGAGAAATGTACAGGCAGAATGCCAACCTGCTGCCATATTCTGAATCTGTGTTTAGCAGGAGCTGCGATCCATTGATGGTTATGTAATGGAGGTAAGGAAGTGAGAAAGCTGTTGCTAAAAGTTGGTGCTCAAAACGGAAGAATACAGTGGAGCTCTTTCAGAAATCGACTAAGCCAAATAGTCCAACATTCCTTGGTGAGCCATGAGGAGAGGCTGCAGTAACTAATCATGACTGCTTCATTTTAGTCACAAATGATGTAAAGCTTTGGTGATCAGGCTCTTATGTGTGACAATTATTATCCTCCTGACACTGAGCCCATTGGAAGTTAACTTTTGTGTGGCTTTTTTTGGCATTTGTAGGGCTTTCTTTGTGAATGGGACTAGTAAAATTTCACCTTGCTCTGGAAATAAAGGAGTTGCTAAAACTATTAAGCAAGAGTTCATATGAAAAAAGAAGAGATGAAGATGTGACAGAATTTTTTCAATATATTCTTCCTTAACAATTGCAGCATATACTGATTGTTTTGGCAGGATGCAGATATATACATTAGTGCCCAGCAGCCCAAAAGCAATTCATGTGTGTCGGGGGGAAGTGAACACAATGCTGGCCAGGTATAAGCTGAGGTGCAGGGGTTGATGGGCAATGGGGAAGGAATGGAGAGCAAAATATGGACCCAGTTGAACCTGGTGAAGAAGAACGGGAGAGGACAGCCTCATGTTACTGGGGAGAGGAGGTGATGCAAGCCAGGTATAGGGGGGCTGACTTAGGAGGAATGTAGATTGTAGATCTAGTCCTCTGACCCATACTCCTTCCAATTCATGTGCCCACGCTTACAACAAACAAATCACACATAAAATGTGCAAATGTCAGAATTTGAAAGAAAAGAGTAAGTGTTGGCCATGTGCCCAGCCTGAAAGCTACGTATGGATCATTGAATGTACACCATATTGGCAGTTGTAAACATTAAGGCTTGTTACGCAACAACAACCAGCAACAATGCAGTGTGGCAACGTGCACATCCAAGCAACAACCAGCTTAAAGGTGAGAACTGCATTCTTCTCTTTGGGGTGAAGTAGCAGCAGAAAGGGATTGCCACCCGATCCATTTCCTTCGATCAAAGATCACAAGCAATGCAGCACGAGCCTCTACCAGTAGAAAGGCCTCTGCTGCCCCTGTCAATAATACTGGCAGCTGGATTGCTTTCTCTCAGCCACTCCCCATTTCGGGTAGGAAAACTACACTGAAATGCTCAGAAGCTTTAAACCTGTAGGTTTATTTAAAAAATGTAATTGGGTCACATGCTAATTATCCAACAAGGAAACATTTCCATAAGCAGCATGTGTTTCTAAGTAGATTGCGAAAAATGAGAGAAAATCTCATTAAAAACTGATCAATTATATATTGACATAGGTACACAACATAAACTGATGTCATTGGGTGAATGAATATATAAAAGGGGCAACATTAGAGATGGTAATCATTGCTGGATAACAATGGCATTTTGCAAGAAATCTATGCTATCAATAATGTATATCAGTTGCAATGTCCCTTTGAATTATTCAATTCTGTCAAGGAATGCTTCACCAAATGTTAACCTTCTAAAGAAAGATTGACTAAGAATTAAATGAAGGAATAAATTCCTTCTTACTCAGCAACGCATGAATTCACCATTGTGTTGCAACTGGTTAGTGTCAACCAATTTGGATAGTGATCATGCTCATTCTGTCCAGATACTGGCCCATGTGATCCGTAACCAAATCTATTGAAAATCAAGTGACAGTTTTCACACCTTGACATGAGACACAGGCATGAGAGACAGAATGAGCTGCTGTGGTGCAGAACCAAAAAAGCATTTTTATTGTGTTAGGCACCAGACAAGATGCTAATGAGAAATTATTCTTTGTTTGAAGACAGGGTCTTGTGGAGGGTTCAGGGACAATGATTTGCTGAGTAGAGCCATGCTGCTGAGGTTGGTTTAGGTATACTCAGAAGATTGGAACAACTTTCAAAGGACAACTGGAAGACTCAACCTGGTGTGGCAGCAAACAGGAAGTCTGCTGAAAAGTTGGGTTGTGCTATGTCCTGCCACAGCTACTTCAACAAATCTTTATAATACCTGGGAAACCTTTTGCTCCCTCTATCTTCAATACATGATGTGGAGATGCTGGCGCTGGACTGGGGTGGGCACAGTCAGAAGTCTCAACGTCAGGTTAAAGTCTAACAATTTTATTTGGGATCATGAGCTTTTGGAGCACTTCTCCTTCGTCATGTGAATGGAGAGGTAGCTTTCATAAACACAGCATATATAGACAAAGACACAATTCACAATTGCTCAATCTCTCCCCAGGGGCAACCAATTAAAAAGCTGCCTCCAGGGGACCTGTTGATTCAGGGTGGTGGGTGGATTAGCACTGCTGAGACAGGCAAGATATTGAAAACATGCCTCAATATGTTCTGGTCACCCAATTATAGAATGGATATTATTAAACTAGAAAGAGCGCAGAAAAGATTTACGAGGATGCTACCGGGACTTGATAGATTGAGTTTTAAGGAGAGGCTGAGTATACTGAAACATTTTTTGCCTCTGGAACATAGGAGGCTGAGGGGTGACCTTATGGAGGTCTATAAAACAGTGAGGGTGCATAGCCAAGGTAGATAGTCAATACCTTTTCCCAAAGATAGGGGAATCTAAAACTAGAGGGCATAGGTTTAAGGTGAGAAGGCAGAGATACAAAAGCGTCCAGAGGGGCAAATTTTTCACACAGAGGGTGGTGCATGTCTGGAACAAGCTGCCAGAGGTAATAGTAGACATGGGTACAATTTTATCTTTTAAGAAGCATTTGGATAGTTACATGAGTATAACGGGCATAGAGGGATATGGGCCAAATGCGGACAATTGGGATTAGTTTAGAGGTTTTAAAAAAAAGGGTGGCATAGACAAGTTGGACCGAAGGGCCTGTTTCCATGTTGTAAACCTCTATGACTCTATGGAGGCAACCCTACAGCATTCTAAAATGCGAAACATCATTTACAGTCACTGCTGTCAGATTATCAGTGTGAGTCAGGGCCCCTCAGCAGCATTGCATGCAGTGGCATCTGTGCCTATTGCTCATAAGCAGGTTTGTACAGAGGAGACCGGGCCTTTAACCTGGTGTTGAGACTTTATCCTGGTATTGTGAGACTTTAACCTGGTGTTGTGAGACTTTAACCTGGTGTTGTAAGACTTTAAATTGATGTTGTGAGACTTCTGACTGTGTCTTCAATATGAAATGGCTATTTCAAATCTTGATCTAAAGTCACAGTCCAAGGATTTGAAATCACCATGGACGATTTATGCATACTTGCATCATGGTATTTTCTATACTGTTTAAATGGAGGCAACCTACCTGCAAAGCCTCACCAGGAACAATTGCTTTTGAGCACTATGAATCAGGACCATCTTTGACTGGCTAGCAAGGCATCCATTAACTCATCTAGGCACTCAACTGGGTGGAGACAAACCATGGATGTCGTACGCCCTGCCACAGCTGCCTGCAAGAATGGAGAATTTGGCACTCAATCAAATTTCTATGCACAGCTGCAAGTCTGAAGTACCCGAGCCGCAGGTGAAGTCAGAGAATCCCAGCCTTAATCATCTGGATATCACCGGGCTATGAAAGGACATCATCTAATTGTGTAAGTCATGATTCTGAGTCCACTACAGTACAAACATATCTGGGTTACTGGGCAGTTGGCGAGAGGAAAAATTGTCTGACAAGCCAGCAAACTCTTGGTGTTTTCTCTACAGACCAGCAAAAACAAATGGGATGCTGAAGGAGCAAGATCCTCATGTTGGCCTCTTGTTCTCTCCATCCAACTTGCATGTTTCATCTACGTCTGCTGCTTCTGACTGTCCATGTGCCACGGACAAAGAATTCAACCTCACAGTTGCTCTCTTCAGAAGAACAGATAAATCATCTGTCCATATCTTTACGTCGCCTCAGTGCTGATCACAGGAAGACCAGTGAGTTCAGCTTAAAGCCAGCCAAGTCACCTGTCTTCAAAAGCCATGTTCCCTTTAACTTTACTGCACTACAAATTGCTTATTCTATCCTCTCTGTAATTTATTTATGGGTGTGGAAATTTCAGCATTTTATTATTTTACCTAGATCAGGTTATCATAAGACCATAAGAAAGAGGAGCAGAATTGGGCCATTCAGTCCACTGAGTCTGCTCTGCCATTCAATCATGGCTGATATGATTCTTATCCTCATTCTCCTGCCTTCTCCCCGTAACCCTTTGTCCCCTCATTGATTAAGAACCTATCTCTGTCTTAAAGACACTTTGTGGCCTGGCTTTCACAGCCATCTGTGGCAATGGGTTCCACAGCTTCATGACCCTCTGGCTGAAGAAATTCCTCCTCATCTCAGTTTTAAAGGAACATCCCTTCACTCTGAGATTGAGCTCTTGTCTCTCCCACAAGTGGAAACATCCTCTCCACGTCCACCCTCTCCAGGTCTCTCAGTATTCTATAGATTTCTGAGAGTCATTCTCAATTCCTCCAGCTGTCCAAGCAAAGACTCCATTTGTTCATTGCGCTCCTGCTGCATGCTGTGTTAGTGGTTTCAGCAATCTAGTCAGCGATAAATTCAAATCCTTCCCTTGGTCGGTTTCCACTGAGTGCTCCAGTTTCCTCCCACAGTCCAAAGATGTGTGGGTTAGGTTGACTGGCCATGCTAAATTGTCCCTTGTGTCAGTGGATTTGCAGGGTAAATGTATAGGGTTACAGGAATAGGGCCTGAGTGAAATTATGGTTGGTGCAGACTCAATGGGCTGAATGACCTCCTTCTGCAATAGGGGGATTCTATGATTCTATGTACCATGTCCTGTAGGATAATACTAACATATATTGTTGCTTTTTTTTTCCATCTCACAACTTTGTCCTTTTTCGAACTAAATGACACCTGCCACTCATCTGCTCAGCACTCCAATTTCAAAGACCTGTGTCCATTTAATCAGGTGGTTCCTGACTGTTTACAGTCTCTTCCAACTCCTATCATCATCAAATAAGAGGAATAGATTTTAACCCTGGCTGGATTTCTAAGAGGGAGAGTTTGCGACAAACTTGCTGCAGAAAATATAAGGCCTGTCACATTTTAACTCCTGGACCTCATTTAAATTCAGCAAGTGAATAGATCCACCCAATTTAGATCTGAACAGGATCCCCGCCCAGTTTTTTAGTAGCTAAGTGAGAGGATATTATGATGTGGAGATACTGTCATTAGACTGGGGTGGGCACAGTAACAAGTCTCGCAACACCAGGTTAAAGGCCAACAGGTTTATTTGGCATCACAAGCTTTCAGAGCACTGCTCCTTCATCAGGTGAGTGGGACTTGATTCACCTGGTGAAGGAGCAGCACTCCGAAAGCTTATGGTACCAAATAAACCATTTGGACTTTAACCTGGTGTTGTTTAACTTATTACTGAGAGGATATTAATGATTGAGTGGGAGATCCCTGATTATGGTGGAACAGAGAATCCTGATGGTGAAGGGGTGCCCAGTGATGGTCAGGGGCAGCATTGGTTGTCAGGGGAGGCATGATCAGATAATGTTTGGGCGGGGTCCAGCGATTGTCAAGGATGGGCATAGCAGACATTATTATGGTGAGGGATGTTGTGTGGTTTACTGGGTATCTTTTTGAGTCTGGCAAAATGTTCTTACTCCTCCTGGCCCACAAGCAGTGCTGGAAAGGCATTTACCTCATGCATTCAGTCCTTCTTACCTCTGGGAACATCTGGCTGATGTGTGTTAAAAATGGAATGACAATGGAAAGGGAGGCAGGCAACTTCATTACAATAGTTAAATGAACAATCCACGTCCCATGAGTGGATCAGTTGTCTACTCTCATCCCACCTCCCTGAAAAACTGCAGGTAGGTTTCCTGTTTCAGATTGATTGAACTTTCACCTGTCACCTGACAAGTTTTTGGGAGTTAAAATTCAATTCAATCGATCTCCAGGTTCAGAAATCCATTCAGAATCTAATAAGCAGCAAGCAGATCTAAGTGCCTACACTGAAGCCAAAAGAGAAAAGGCTGGAAAATCTCAGCAGGTCTGGCAGCATCTGTAAGGAGAGAAAAGGGTTGACATTTCGAGTCCAGATGATCCTTTGTCAAAGCTAAAAGGCCCAGAAAGACATTTCTATGCCTTTTAATTTTGACAAAAGGTCATCTGGACTCGAAACGTCAGCTCTTTTCTCTCCTTACAGATGCTGCCAGGCCTGCTGAGATTTTCCAGCCTTTTCTCTTTTGGTTTCAGATTCCAACATCTGCAGTAATTTGCTTTTAAGCCCACAGTGCAGTAGCTCTATAAATTATGCTTCCATTCATTGCAGTCAGTTTGTGAAGGCAACCCCGCAATATTTTCCAGAGTGGGCTAGCCTCTGGGCAGGTTGAGAATTCTGTCCTCTTCAAAATAGCAGAGGAGCTGTAATTACATTACAGGACAATTTGCATTTAATAATGAGGCACCTGTTTTTCCTGATTTTTTTGCGCAAATTGTTTGCACTTAACGTCAAGAGGTTTGAATTACAGCTTTGTTTTCAGTTTTGCTGTCTAAATGCTTTGGAACGGAATTGTTTTCTCAGCCCCCAACTGATGCGCTTGGCACCTGAATCAACTCCCAAGTTAACATGACTGTCAATGGATATCTGACAGGAATAGGATAAGTCAATCTGCTGTTTTACAAACTATCTACACTATCGCTGCAAGGGTCAACCAGGTTAAAATTGCTCCTGGAGAATTTTGTTTCTGATTCTCACTCATACTTGCATATATTGTAAACAGGGACTTCCCAAAATGAATCCCCAATATATCTCACTAATTACCACCTTTCACACTTAGTCAGCTTCTATGCAAAAAACCTTCTGTTATAAAGCAACATTCCACCCATTTCAATAGCATTCCACCTTTGCTGTCCAATCTGGTCGAACAAGTTTAAGGGCCATTGGTAAAACAAATAAATACTGATTAGAGAATGCAGTTTACAGAATTCAATACAATCCATTGCTCTATTCAATATAGAGTTGAACGAGAACATGCAGTAGAACTCTTTGCTCTAAGGTAGTAAAACATACCCAGTCACTTTTTCAACCTTTAGTCAATAGTTGCTTCTAGCTTTGTAGTGTTTTCAATATTTGTCAAACACACAATCTATTTGCTCAGAAATCAAAGATAAACAATATCGCAGTAGAGATATGTGTTATCAATCAACAAAGTCTCAATGTTTCTGCCTTACGTACCACAATACAATAATGAATAATGCTTTTAATTATGGGTGTTGGAAGCATGACAACTTCGCTGCACTTTACAATTATGCTGTAGTTCTTACAAGTATGTGGACTTCTAAAGAAAAGACATGCACGGGTCAGCTGAATTCTGGACCTTGGTTTCTGTTCTCAATTTTCATGGAAGGATTGACAAGTGGTTGCAATCTCGATGCCCCCAACTCAGTCAAAACGGGCTCAGATTTGATTCTCACTCATATTTGCATACATTGTAAACAGGGACTTCCCAAAATGAATCCCCAATATATCTCACTAGTTACCACCTTTCACACTTAGTCAGCTTCTATGCAAAAAACCTTCTGTTGTAAAGCAACATTCCACCCATTTCAACAGCATTCCACCTTTGCTGTCCAATCTGGTCAAACAAGTTTAAGGGAGGACAGGCAATTTTCCCAAGGAGAGAGGTTTGAAGACCAAGTTACCTTTACCCCTCTATGGTGGTTACTGTTGTAATATGCCTTTAAGAGATAGCAGAACACCATCACTGGATATAAATTGTCCCATTGGTAAGACACAGCATGGGTTCTTGAAGGGAAAGCCTTGTTTGACTAATTTGGTGAAATTCTTTGAGAATATTACATGTGCGGTGGACAATGGGGATCCTGTGGATGTGGTGTATCTGGATTTCCAGAAGGCATTTGAGAAGGTGCCGCACCAAAGATTGCTACATAAGATAAAAGTGCACGGTGTTATAGGTAATGTATTAGCAAGGATAGAGGATTGGTTAACTAACAGAAAGCAAAGAGTGGGGGTAAATGGGTGTTTTTCTGGTTGGCAATCAGTGGCTAGTGGTGTGCCTCAGGGATTAGTGTTGGGATTGCAATCGTTTATGATTTACATAGCTGGGTTGGAGTTGGGGACCAAGTGTAGTGTGTCAAAATTCACAGGTGACACTAAGATGGGCGGCAGAGCAAAATGTGCAGAGGACGCTGAAAGTCTGCAAAGGGACATGGAAGTCTGAGTGGACGAGGATCTGGCAGATGTAGTAAAATGTTAGTAAATGTGAGGTCATCCATTTTGGTAGGAATAACAGCAAAATGGATTATTATTTAAATGGTAAAAAATTGCAGCATGCTGCCATGCGGAGGGATCTGGGTATCTTTGTGCAGGAATCTCAAGAAGTTGGTTTGCAGGTGCAGCAGGTAATTAGGAAGGCAAACGGAATTTTGTCCTTTAATGCTAGAGGGGTGGAGTTTAAACACAGCGAGGTTATATTGCCGCTGTATAAGGTGCTGGTGAGACCACACCTGGAGTACTGTGTACATTTTTGGTCTCCTTACTTGAGAAAGGATATACTGGCACTGGAGGGGATACAGAAGAGATTCACTAGGTTGATTCCGGAGTTGAGAGGGCTGGCTTATGAGGAAAGCCTGAGTAGACTGGGGCTATATTCATTGGAATTCCGAAGAATGGGGGGAGATCTTATAGAAACATATAAGATTATGAAGGAAATAGATAAGATAGAAGCAGGGCAGTTGTTTCCACTGGCAGACAAAACTAGAACTAGGAAACATAGCCTCAAAATAAGGGGAAGCAGATTTAGGACTGAGTTGAGGAGGGACATCTTCTCACAAAGGGTTGTGAATCTGTGGAATTCCCTGCCCAGTGAAGCAGTTGAGGCTACCTCATTGAATGTTTTTAAGGCAAGGATAGGGGCATGGTAGCATTGTGGTTAGAACTGCTGCTTCACAGCTCCAGAGACCTGGGTTTGATTCCCGGCTCGGGTCACTGTCTGTGTGGAGTTTGCACATTCACCTTGTGCCTGCATGGGTTTCCTCCAGGTGCTCCTGTTTCCTCCCACAGTCCAAAAATGTGTGGGTTAGGTTGATTGGCCATGCTAAAATTGCCCCTTAGTGTTCTGAGATGCGTAAATTAGAGGGATTAGTGGGTTAGTATGTAGGGATATGGGGTTAGGGAATGGGTGGGATTGTGGTCGGTGCAGACTTGATGGGCCAAATGGCCTCTTTCTGCACTGTCGGGATTCTATGATAAATTTTTGAACAGTAAAGGAATTAAGGGTTATGGCGAGTGAGCAGTTAAGTGGAGCTGAGTCCACAAAAAGATCAGCCATGATCTTATTGAATGGCAGGGCCGGCTCGAGGGGCCAGATGTCCTACTCCTGTTCCTAGTTCTTATGTGCTAATCACTAGCAGGGAAGTGTGTCATATGATCCGGCCTCAGTTTCACTTTAGCATGTGAGCCCTGCTGCTGATGATGCCTTCAAGTTTTCTACCTTCGTATAAATGTTCCTCTGTCCCCAATGAAACTAAATGAGCCCACAACATGTTAATCCAATCCGTCATGAACAATCTGTGTCTGTCATTATGAAAACACAACAGTTACAGAGCTAGCACTGACAGAAATAAGATAACACACTGGGCCCAATTTTACCATTTCATTCTAAGTGCTGAATCTGGGCGTAATGCAGTTCCGACTTAGAAATCTGCTTTCAGGTGCCCCCATTAGCACTTAGCCTACAAAAAAATCGCAGGTCCCATTTGCGCTGTGGGCGGGGCTTAGTGCTGCCATAAAGATCGGAGCTCTGAACTGCGCATGCACAGCTAAAAACAAATTTAAAACAGTGCGCCCGTGTCAGATTGTTCCTGGGCCACAGGAAGGGGAGAAAATGGCCCGGAAACAAAAAGCGGGAGTGATGGTGCACTGCCCCCCTTATCCACCCCCCCACTAGCCACACACATCACTGTCCCCCTCATCCACCCCCCCATTACCCACACACATCACTGTCCCCCTTATCCAACCCCCACTGCCCACACACATCACTGTCCCCCTCATCCACCCCCCCAGCCCAGACACATCACTGTCCCCCTTATCCACCCCCCCATTACCCACACACATCGCTGTCCTCTTATTCCGTCCCCCCACTACCCAGACTGATCGCCTTATCCAACCCCCCCCCAACTACCCACACACATTGCCGTTCCCTTATCCATCCCCCCAACTACCCACACACATCACTATCTCCCTTATCCACCCCCTCACTATCCACACACATCACTGCCCCCCTTATCCACCCTCCCCACTACCCACACACATCACTATCTCCCTTATCCACCACCCCCACTGCCCACACACATCGCTGTCCTCTTATTTCCGCCCCCCCCCCACCGCTACCCAGACTGATCGCCACCCCTGCCCCCTCGCCTCCCAACCCATCATCCACAGAGTGGCAGCGGCCCACCCCCCACCGCGCATCCACCAGAGATTCAGACAATTGGTGGGAAAACTGTTCTAGATCACAGCTACTTTTTCAGTTCAACTTCAGACCTGAATCTCCCCACTCTGGTCAATGCAGAGGTCAGAATCGTGAATATCATTAAAAAGCCAGGGGGAAGGGTGGGGGGGGAGGGGTGGTGAGGCCTATTTGCCAGAGAGCCTGACAGGGGCGGGATGAGCGGGAACCCATGCATGCGCACATTGCTGGGAGATTTCAGAAAAGACCTCCCAGCATCCAGATCACTGCCGTTCACACCCCACGGACATCGCTGACTTCATTGCTGGCCCCCATAACTCCACCCCACAGACATCGCAGGCCTCATCGCTGGCCTCAACGTTGGCCCCCACAACACCCCCACAGACACCACTGACCTCTACAACCCTCCCCAACAAACATTCCTGGCCCCCACAATTCCCCCACAGACATCACTGGCCCCCACAACCCCTGTATAGACATCACCGTCCTCCCTCCCCCATACAGACAGCACTGGCCCCCTCCCCCACACAAACTGTGGTGCCAACCAACCCCCCTCCACCCCCCCCTGCCCCCCCCCCACACACACACACACACACACACACACACAGACATGGCTGCCTGCTCACTTCACGCCCCCATGGATCTGGATAATGCGGGTACCCAATCCCTCCATCCCTTGAACATACCGTCCTCACTGCTGCCCTGCAAGGAACTTGCATTGTGCTGACATGCACAACCCCAGCTTGTGATCATTTCCTCTATTGAATGGGAGCTTTGAGTATCGCACCGCCCCACCACCACCGCTCCCTGGACACAGCAGCCTATTGAATGGCAGCCAATTAGCACCCCGAGGGATACATGACACTCAACTGAAAGCAGCCTTCAAAATCTCTCACAAATATTTATTGCCAACGTGCCCTTGACTGGCCACACTCACTACACCTGCACTCCCCAAATAACCAGGGTGTGGAGATGCCAGCATTGGACTGGGGTAAGAACAATAAGAAGTCTCACAACACCGGGTTAAAGTCCAACAGGTTTATTTGGTAGCACAAGCCACAAGCTTTCGGAACACTGCCCTTTCATCAGATGAGTGTGAGTTGTGTTCACAAACAGGGCATATGTAGACACAAACTCAATTTACAAGATAATGGTTGGAGGCAATACTCATTTCTTTAACTTGTGCTTAACCGCTCTCCATTCACATTGTCTGTACCTTTACGACTTGACTAGCTGTAAAGACTCGCATTCCAACCATTATTTTGTAAATTGAGTTTGTGTCTTTATATGCCCTGCTTGTGAACACAACTCCCACTCACCTGATGAAGGGACAGCGCTCCGAAAGCTTGTGGCACGTGCTACCAAATAAACCTGTTGGATTTTAACCTGGCGTTGCGAGGCCTGGTGTGGCGTTACTGTGTTACTGTGCTCCCTGAATAAGCCAGAGCTGTTATATAAGCTGCAGGAATGGACACGCGGCCAGTCACACCACAAAGATGTCTGCGCGCAAACCTGCACCCAGATTCATAGCGGCCGACCAGGAGCACTTGCTAGATGCCATGGGGGAGAGGCGTGAGTGGATCTTCCCCAGCCAGGGCCCTAACCCACGGGGTGTACCTGCCATGGCATTATGGGAGCAGGTGGCAGAAGTGGTGAATTCCAGGAGCCTGACACCACGCTCTGGCCAGCAGTGTTGGAAAAAAATGTCCAACCTTCTTCGAGTAGCAAGGGTGAGTAAGCTTCCCGCTTGGAACCCTGCACATGCTTGGCACAGATCTCAAACCCTATTTAGGCACCTGAAGGGCATGCAACAAGTTACCCTTCCCCAGGAACAGAATCTAATCCCATCCCCTCACCCCTCAATGAGCACCCTTCAGTGGTGACCGCTTTTCCCGAAACTACCAGCACAATGCTGGAGATACAGGTACGCATTCACGCACTGCGATATATTAATGCTTGCTATCCACTTTATGTTCCCACAGGAAAAGAACAATCACAATGTATGGGAGGTGACACAAACTGGTGGGGGATGTGCCTGACTAGCATCGAGGAGCGTGCCATGGAGCTGGCAGGGGATGACGGGCTTTCCCGATTGTTCACCAACAGTCAGGTTGGCGTCCAGCATGCAAGTGAGCAGAAGCGTACCCTCAACCTAGGTCCCCCTCAAAGTAAGTGCGATGCTGCATAGAATGTTTTGCCTCCTTCCCCTAATGTGTGTTCTTTCTTCCAGCTCTGGAACCAGGGGAACCCGGCCCTTCCCGTGTTGCTGCCACCCCCACTTCTCTGGAGCAAACTGCCCCCGACTCCCTGGACGACACCGCGGAGGGAGGCACTGAGGAATCCTCCAAGGGCAGCACCATTGCAGTGGCACTGGCATTTCCTACACAACACACCAAGGCAGAGACTATCATCATGGTGGTACCTTTAGTGTTATGGCTTCTGGATCATGAACTGGTGAGCACATCACAGACATGGATACACATCGGGTGGAGGCAGGCACATCCGAGGACTCGGGCACACGCAGATCTTCCAGAGGCCAGGATTCAGCTGCTGGGTCTCTGGATGTGTTCCTTCCAAGGCTGGTGGAGATGCATCAGGAAACCTGGGGAGTTCTGGAAGGGCTGTCAGCAACCATGCTGCAACTGCAAGACTGTTCAGGGGAGTCAAACAGAGTGCCGTTGCAGAAGGTGGTGCCGACACAGCACGAGATCCACACCAACACGGCAAGGGTGGTGACTGCAGTGGAAAATCTGGCTCAGGGGTCTGTCCTCGTGGGTGACAGGCCCAGGCCATCCTGGAGACACAACGGGTCACAGGTGAGTGTGTTTTCGGCACTCTGGAGGTGCAGCACTCGATGGCCATGGGTGTCGGAGACGTGTGGGAACATTGCTGGCCTTGACTGGGACTCTCGCTGGCATTCTGGAGACACAGCAGACTGTGACTGTGAACCTCGACAACCTAGCCCAGGCTAAGGGCTACTGCTGAGGGGCTCCAGAGTCTGGCTCACTCTCAAGATGCTGTAGCGGAAGGGCTCCAGAGCTTAGCCCAGTCTCAGAGGGCCGGGGCTGAGAGATCATACATCATGGGGCAGACACATTTAGGCCTCCAGGACTGGCAGAGCCTGCTGACACTGGGGCTTCTGGGGCTCAGTACAGCTACCCTGGCATCACATGGAGTGTCCCCAGGGCCTCTGGGCACCCCAAGGGAGGAGGAGGGGCTTGAGTCCACGCCGGGGCCTTCCACCCAGGAGATCCCGGATGTCCTGAGTCCTTCTGATTCCCCCTTACCTCACACCTGGGCATCTCAGGGCCAGTGAGATGAAGAGGGTGGCACTGAAACAGTGCCATCCACAAATCAGCCAGGGCCCTCCAGATTCTGGTCACCCAGGGGATGTCCACCAAGGGCATCACAGGCAAAAGGGCATGCATCACAGCAAATGTGCATCCTGGGGTAGCACCTCGAAGAAGCAGTAGACCGCACAAAGTAAGAAAGTTGTGGTTCACTAAGTGGGCACAGGTGAAGATCACTGGTAGTCAGGGTTTATTAATCAATACTGTTAAGAACACAAACTGTTAACTGCGCCTCACAGTTGCGACTAACATGTCTCTGATTCTCCCACTCATCACAGGGCTGAATGGTCCCATTCCTATGCATACGGGTGCTGTCTGTTGTGCCTTGCACAACTCAACCACACGTTCCAGAGGGCCTGCCCCTACCTTCCCTGACATCCACCAGACCCTAGGTGCAAGGGATGTCTGACTCTCTGAGCACAAAGCTGTCATGGACACTCCCTGGGTGGTGTGCATCGACCTGCATGATCCTCATTTGATGGTCGCAGACAATTTGGACGTCCAGGGACTGGAACCCCTTCCTGTTCACAAATTGCTGTGGTCCTGCATGTGGGGCCCGCAATGTGATGTGTGTCCCATCCACTGCTCCCTGGACATTCGGAATTCCGGCTATGGAAGCAAAGCCGAGAGCCCGGGCCTCCTGCTGTGCACGGCCCACATGGAACTTAATGAACTGTCCTGCCCAGGCATGCAGGGCATCCAGTTACTGTGATTGTGTGACAGCAGCAATAAACTTTTAATTACGTGGGTCTATCCAAGCCAGAGCTGGAGATATTCACAACATCTGGCAGTTTGCCATCTATTGTTTTGTAAGCAAGGTCGCTGAGGCTTTCTATTCAATGGGAGCTAATTGCATTTCATTCTCTCCTTAAGGAACATTTAAAGGAGTATCCCTTCACTCTGAGGTTGTGCCCTCGAGTTCTAGTCTCTCCCACTAGCAGAACCATCTTTTCCAATCCACTCTATTTAGGCCTCTCAGTATTCTGTAAGTTTCAAACATTTCCATCATCTGAACTCATCTGGAGGAGCCCTGTAACACTAGGCAGAGCAGGTGTTAAGATTTGGGGGGTTCTGCTGCATGCTGGAACCCCTTGTCATCATAATGAAGCAGTCCCTACCACGAGGAGCATGATGAGGAGAGCAAAGAGAGGGATCAGGAAGGGAGCAGGCAACACAGAAAGCCCCTTTCTGTATATGAAGAACTCATCTGAATGTGCCACCAGTAACCACAACCCCAGTTCACCATTCGCCAATAGTCCCACATCTTCCATTTCTTCTCTCATTGATTATCATCGTGTTTGTTTGTCCACAATGTAAAAGATAAAGGCAACCAGAAAACCCAAAGAGAATTTATGAATCAAATCATGCAATATAGAACATAGAACATAGAACATTACAGTGCGGAACAGGCCCTTCGGCCCACAATGTTGCGCCGACCAGTCTTATTTTTAAAAAAAAACATTGACCCACTAATCTAAACCAATCCCTTTTCGTCCATAAACCTATCCACCAATCTCTTAAACGCCCCCAAACTAGGCGCATTTACAACTGCAGCAGGCAGGGCATTCCAGTCCCTCACCTCCCTCTGGGTAAAGAACCTGCCCCTGACATGCAAATTGCATGCAAATATCATGTTTGTACATTCCCTTACTTAATGCTTGTCTTTGTGTACCTTCACCTGCCTTAGTGCTTCTATGCAGATCTACCCCTTTAGCTATAGCATTGCTGATGGAACGTTGTGGAATTTCAGTGGAGAAGACAGCAGTTGACCATGCAGAACAATCTGAAAGAGCTCTGAACCTGAATGTCTGTCCAATTGGCAATGGTGGGAGCATGAATTACATACACTATCCAATTTTTATTTTCCCTTCGAGGGATTAGGGCCAGGACCTGGACACCCAGGAACAACCAGGAGTATACTGCCAATCCCCCTGTGTCTCTGATCCCACCATCTCAAGCTCCATAGGCCAAGGAGCATCAACCTGCCTCACAGCAAGAGACCCAAAGCTGATCAGGGGCCTCTAAATCACTATCCTCCAGAGGACACCAGTCACAGTCATTGCAGACAATAGGACATAGAAGTCAGAAGTCAGGGCTGCATCCACTTCTGCTGTAGATGTCGGGGGTGTCTGAGGAAGGTCGGGAACCTCATTTCAATAAATTTAAATATTATTAGCAGGCTTCTCCACCATATTACCTTCCCATCCCATCCCAATATTTGGAATCCGCCCCCAACTTAGTGGGTAGATGGGATATGGTATTTAAAGATGCTTTCACTGAACTTAGCCACTCGTGAGGTTATTGAATTTCTTAAGACACTGTATCTGCTTCCTTGGTTTTAACGTCTGCCACTAAACCCACAGCTATTTTTCCCCACTGCCTTTTGAGAATATGTTTGGAGGGCCTCCTGTGGATACATCTCTCTTCATGTCAATTTCCTCCACCAAAGCCCCCACTGCAGCCTCTGAAAATCTTGGAGTCCATTCTCTCTGATATTGCACATTCTTCATTTTTTTCCTGAGGAAGTTTCATTTCCTGAAGATGTGTAACCAATTTCTCCAGCCACAATGCATCTCCCTTCTAAGATGTGCAGGCTAGTTTTGAGCTGTTTCAGCAAGTTAAATTTTTTGCCTTCTTGCTGATGCGCTGAGCCATTGAACAGTGCAGCTAACACTAGCCACATGAATCAATCATGTGTAAACATAGAACGTAAAACATAGAACATTACAGCACAGCACAAGCCCTTCGGTCCTCGATGTTGCGCCGACCAGTGGAACCAATCTAATGACCCTCTAACCTAAACTATTCCAATGTTATCCATATGCCTATCCACTGACCATTTGAACGCCCTTAAAGTTGGCGAGTCCACAACTGCTGCAGGCAGGACATTCCACGCCCTTACTACCCTCTGAGTAAAGAACCTACCTCTGACATCCGTCCTATAATTACCTCCCCTTAATTTAAAGCTATGTCCGCTCGTGTTAGCCATCACCATCCGAGGAAAAAGGCTCTCACAGTCCACCCTATCTAACCCTCTGATCATCTTGCATGCCTCACTTAGGTCACCTGGTAACCTTCTTCTCTCTCATGAAAATAACCTCAAGTCCCTCAGCCTTTCCTCATAAGACCTTCCCACCATACCAGGCGACATCCTGGTAAACCTCCTCTGCACCCTTTCCAATGCCTCCACATCTTTCTTGTAATGCGACAACCAGAACCGTGCTGGGACCAGAGTGCTGGCGAATCGAGTAAAGAGGACTGTAGACAGGGCTTTAAACTAATTGGGGGGGGAGGGTGCGAGGGTAGGTGACATTACGGGGTCTAAAGTTAAGGAGAGGGTACAGGTAAGGGAAGAGACCGAGGATGTCCCAATAATAGAGGGAGTAGGGGGCGTGAGTATGGTTGGTGGCGTTCTGGCAAATAGGGTCCAGGTGAAGGCTGGGATGAAAGCACTTTATCTGAATGCACAAAGCATTCGGAATAAAGTGGATGAGCTGGTGGCGCAGATCAGCACAAATGGATATGATCTGGTGGCCATTACAGAGACGTGGCTGCAAGGTGACAGGGACTGGGAGCTGAATGTCCAGGGGTATCAAGTGTTTAGGAAGGATAGGCGGGAGGGAAAAGGGGGGGTGTAGCTCTGCTGATTAAGGATAGCATCAGGGTGGTAGCAAGGGATGATATTGGAGCCAAGGAGCAGAAAGTGGAATCGTTGTGGGTAGAGATTAGGAACAGCAAAGGGAGGAAGACGCTGGTGAGTGTCATCTATAGGCCCCCGAATAATGATCTGGAGGTGGGGCGGGCTGTTAACGCGCAAATAAGTGCGGCGTGCAGGAATGGGATGGCCATAGTTATGGGGGATTTCAATCTACATATAGATTGGTCGACCCATGTTGGACGCGGTGGGCTCGAGGAGGAGTTCTTGGAATGCTGTCGGGATAGTTTCCTGGAACAGTGTGTGTTGGAGCCGACGAGGGAGCGAGCTATCTTGGATCTGGTGTTATGTAATGAGGCGGGTAGAATTAGGGACCTTGCGGTGAAGGATCCTCTTGGGGAGAGTGATCATTGTATGATGGAGTTTCTGGTGCAGATGGAGGAGGAGAAAGTGGGTTCCCGGATGCGCGTCCTTTGTTTGAACAGAGGGGAGAATTGGCAAATGTGGACTGCGGGAGCGCGTTGGAGGGAAGGTCTGCTGAGGAGCAGTGGAGGATCTTTAAGGAGATCTTTCTTGGTGCTCAGCAGAAATTTATTCCGATGGTCAAAAAGGACAGTAGGAGGAGAGGTGATAAGCCGTGGATAACGAAGGAGGTGAAGGAAAGTGTTAAATTAAAAGCGGAGGCGTTTAGAGTAGCTAAGAGTAATGGTCGAGAAGAGGATTGGGAGAGGTTTAAATGTCAACAAAGATTGACAAAGAAGTTGATAAAGAAGGGTAGGAGAAACTATGAAGCTGGGCTAGCGCTTAATATAAAAAAGGATAGCAAGAGTTTTTATAAATATATAAAAAGGAAGAGGCTGGCTAGGGTGAACGTTGGTCCCTTAGAGGATGAGAAGGGGGACTTAGTGGTAGGGGATGGGGATATGGCTGAGGTCTTGAATAACTTTTTTGTTTCTGTCTTCACGGAGGAGGACGTGAATGATTTGCCGGGTGTTAGAGATGGAAAGGTGGTAGGACTGGAGGGTCTTAATGACATTACTGTTACTAGAGAGGCGGTGCTCGACAGACTGGAGGGGCTGATTGTGGACAAGTCCCCAGGACCGGATGGAATGCATCCGAGGGTTCTGAAAGAAATGGCGGAGGTGGTAGTGGATGCCTTGGTGGTTATTTTCCAGACGTCGCTGGATTCCGGGGAAGTGCCGGAAGATTGGAAAACGGCTAATGTTACGCCGTTGTTTAAGAAGGGTGCCAGGCAAAAGGCGGGGAATTATAGGCCGGTTAGTTTAACGTCTGTTGTAGGTAAAATGTTAGAATCCGTCATCAAGGAGGAAATAGCGAGGCATCTTGAGGGGAATTGCTTGATAGAGAAGACGCAGCATGGTTTCGTTAAAGGGAAGTCGTTTCTGACAAATTTACTGGAGTTCTATGAGGATGTGTCTAGGGCGGTGGATAGAGGAGAGCCGGTGGATGTGGTCTTTCTGGATTTTCAAAAGGCGTTTGACAAGGTACCTCACAAGAGGTTATTGCAGAAGGTCAGGGAACATGGAGTTGGGGGTAGGGTGTTAGCGTGGATAGAGGATTGGTTGTCAAATAGGAGGCAGAGAGTGGGGGTCAACGGGTGCTATTCGGATTGGCGGTTGGTGACTAGTGGAGTGCCCCAGGGGTCGGTGCTGGGGCCTCAGCTATTTACCATTTATATAGATGATCTGGAGGAGGGAACCGAGTGTAGGGGTCGAAATTTGCTGATGACACCAAGATTGGTGGAACGGCAAATTGTGCGGAGGGTGTGGAGAGTCTGCAGAAGGATCTAGATAGGCTGGGCGAATGGGCCAGGAAATGGCAAATGGAATTTAATGTTGGCAAGTGTGAGGTGGTACACTTTGGTAGGAATAATGGTAGGAAGGATTATTACTTACGTGGCGAAAAACTGCAGCAGGCGACGGTGCAGAGGGACCTCGGGGTCCTTGTGCATGAGTCGCAAAAACCCAGCTTGCAGGTGCAGCAGGTGGTCAGGAAGGCAAATGGGATGCTGGCCTTCATAGCGAGGGGGATTGAATATAAAAGTAGGGAGGTCTTGCTGCGGCTGTATAGGGCATTGGTGAGGCCGCAGCTGGAGTACTGTGTGCAGTTTTGGGCGCCGTACTTGCGCAAGGATATTTTGGCCTTGGAGGGAGTGCAGAGGAGGTTTACTAGGCTGACGCCGGAGTTGAGGGGGTTGAGCCATGAGGAGAGGCTGAATAAATTAGGCTTGTACTCGTTAGAGTTTAGAAGAATGAGGGGAGATCTCATTGAGACGTATAAGATGATGAATGGGATGGATAGGATAGAGGTGGAGAGACTCTTCCCACTCAGAAAGGATAGTAGGACTAGGGGGCACAGCCTCAAGATAAAGGGGGCGCAGTTTAGAACGGAGTTGAGGAGGAACTTCTTCACTCAAAGGGTGGTGAATCTCTGGAATTCTCTGCCCGTTGAAGTGGTGGAGGCTGCCTCGCTAAATATTTTTAAGACGCGGGTTGATGGGTTTTTGATAAGAGAGGGGATTAAGGGTTATGGGGAGAGGGCGGGAATGTGGAACTGAGCCACGACAGATCAGCCATGATCTTATTGAATGGCAGGGCAGGTTCGAAGGGCTAGATGGCCTACTCCTGCTCCTATTTCTTATGTTCTTATGTTCTTAGAACTGTACACAATACTCCAAGTGAGGCTGCACCAGAGTTTTGTACAGTTGCAGCATGACCTCACGGCTCCGAAATTCAATCCCTCTAGCAATAAAAGCTAACACACCTTCTTAACAACCTTATCAACCTGGGTGCCAACTTTCAGGGAGCTATGCACATGTACACCAAGATCTCTCTGCTTGTCAACACTACTAAGAAAGGACAGAAAGGACTTGGCATGATGACTGCATTACATTGAACTGACATGAGTTAATTGTGCAATGCAATCCCTGCACCCATTTTTGTGGCTATCCAGTTTAGTGCTTTTGTTGTGCAATTTAGCAGTACACAAATATGGGAAGGCAAATAGGTTAAAAAAAAATGTGAGGGGTTGAAATACGTTGTGACCCATTAAGATCTCTTTCTATTCTAATACCACTCAGCAATATAATTCATGGAACAGGCCTTAGTAGATCAAGATTTCAATGAATAATAGCACAGTAAAAACAGTCAGTTCATTAAGTATCAGCAGCACGACAAATCATTGCTCACTCTACATTGATGGCACATTGCAAACTACACAAAAGGTAGCTGTTACACCACACACTTAAACCATGGCTACAAATACTGATTAGTAGCGTGCACCCCTCTTTTATTCAACCATAATTAAATTATTGGCTATCCCAAGCAAGCAAGGATGATTGTCTTACATGAATCTGAAATAGTTGATGAAGCCGATTCAGAATCTTTATGGCACACAGGAGCATTTGTTGTCATGTGGAATGTCTGGTCATATGTTATCTGATCATGTTGCATCTTTTTCGCCACTTTCTCTTTTCCTCTTCTCCCACACTCCAAAGATGTACAGGTTAGGTTGATTGGCCATGCTAAATTGCCCGTTAGAGTCAGGGAGATTAGAAGAGTATATTTGTGGGATTATGGGGATAGGGCCTGGTTGGGGTTGTTGTCAGTGCAGGCCTCAATTCATTGAATGGCCTCTTTCTGTAGGGATTCTATGCTGGGATCCTTCCTGCAGACTCTGCCAGTGTCAGGTTCTGCCCAAGGAGATGGTCTTTCAGGTATTAATGTCAATGCTACATTTCTTCAGTTGGCTCAGAAAGAAAGCACCTGTGTGTGACTTCCTGTAGTGCGGAGAAAATATTGCGCACCAGATTCCACCTGTGTCTTGCCAGAACAAAGCAGTGACCAATGGCGAGGAAACCAAAATAATTGGATGTTTGTGCTGCTGCATTCTTTGCCTGCCTGTTCTGCGGTGAGGACATGTTCAAATTGACTTGGGAATTGGGAATGAAGTGAGATCCAACATTTATTCAAAATTATCCCATTTGATGAATCCTAGTTGTCTGTCTTATACTGATTATAGTCTATTGCAGATTCCAGCACAAAAGCAATTGTGCAAGCAAGCAGTTTCATCCTGGACCACCTGCAAGCCCCAACAATCTAGCAATTGTTGCCAGTTTCAAGAGGTGCAACAGCAGGAGGAACCTAAAATTGGTCAAACGAGAGGAGTATAAGAAGAGAAATTAAGCTGTGGTCTTCACATTGGCTGCAGATTTACTTCCTTCAGAATTCCAAATACTGCTGACAGCTATCAGTGCCAATTTTGAAAGAGCTGTCATGTGTTTGACACACATGTTAAAATATAATTCATTACTATGTTGTGGCATATATGTCATATACATTGAACTTTTGTTGGCTGATAAAACACAATTTCAGTGAGCAGTGAAAAACTGTCTGTATTTGAGTCTCTCTCTGTTAAAAAACAATATTAAGTGCAGTTTAGCGCAATGAGCAATTAACGTCTCTGTTGTAAAAATGACAGAGGATGTTTTACTGCCTTAAGGTAAAGTGTCTTATTGTACATTCTCCATCACATAACAAATGGAGAAATGATTCACATTAGTTTCTGTAAATTGCAGTCAATATTTATTTTTGCCTACTCTTCAGTTTGAGATTGTCTAAGAAATCCGGTAGGAAATAAAGAACAAGGCAGAAGAGGAATTATGAAATTTGAATGTTTTTTAGCTGCAGCCAAGGGGAGGAGGAATTGGGATTTGTCAAGTCTCACTCATTTATTATCCGAATTGTTTTTGGTGGACTTTGCAACATTTTTCTCTACGAGTTTCAATGTAAAATAAAAGCCAGATCTATTTTTTTCTACGAGTTTCAATGTAAAATAATAGCCAGATCCATCTTTTTTTATGGGTTAGCAATTTGTCACTACCTACATCAAAACAATGTCAAGCTTTGTAATAGTCTGACCTTGTAAGACTTGACAGGATGAGAGCAATAGATTTGTTCTAAATTAGTGACTTCATAAAAGAATATAACAATTTCCTGTTACTTTTATTTGGTCTCAGGTAAGGTCATGGAATTCTGCTTGATATTGTAGTACAAAATGCCAGACCTTTAATAAAAGCTACAGACTAGAATTCTTTTGTCTCTGTGTTAACATGACTGCTTCTTTTTACATATACCACATTGATTGTATTGTTGGTCTGCTAATTTTGGATACAATTATTTTAGCTTCAATTTCCACACTAATTACACATTGCATTGAATTGTAAATTTGTTCAAAATAATGAAATTAACCATTAAGGGCCATAATTTGCTGATTTCTCTAACTGTCCTTGTGTGTTTCATTTGTGTAAACTAAAATGCATCAGAAATTGGACTTAATATTTCCAGTCTGTTACAGAAATGCTCTGCCATAAACCTGCCAAGAATATTGTGAAATAAACAAAATCTCTGTCTCATGTAAAATGACTATCATTCATCAATGTTGCAATCAAAGAAAGCCTTTACGATCTGAAAGCAATCCAACATTTTTAAGACTGAAATGAAAGCAAGATCCTGCAGATTCCCAAGATCTGAAACAGAAACTGAAAAAGCTGGAAAATCTCAACAGGTTTGGCAGCATCTGCAGAGAGTTAATGTTTCAACTCCAATATGACACTTCTTTGAAATAGTCTTGCATTGGTCTCAAAATGCTAACTCTGTTTCCCTCTTTACTGCTGAATTTTTCCAGCACTTTCTGTTTTTACTCCACTATTTTGAATACTCTATATGTTAAACATATAATAACAAATCATGGCACAGACTTCATATGATATTATTGGCGGAGCTTTCTCACATCGATCTCAACCAGCATTGCTCAACAACTTTTATTCAGGTCACTTTACCAAGACCCAGGAATGGCTGGATCCAATTCACACCCGAAACGGGCGCAACAGTGATTTAAATGCATTTAAATTGAATTAATGAACTGTCCGCCCAACATTATCAGCATTTCCCCCTTTACCACCGCGTTCGCTGATCAGGAATCGCACCAAAATGGACCTGCTGAATAAAAATCTGAATCGGGCGCTCCAGCTGCTGAAGAGGCGAGGTCAGAGCTTCCAACGGCTCCCTGACTCAGATCGTGTTGCAGGGGGAGGAAGGTGAGTCAGATCATTCTCTGGTGGGGGGGAGAGTGGAGGTAAGAGGGACATTGTCTGGTTTTGGGGGGGGGGAGGAGGACTGATTGTTGTCTGGTTGGGGAGTAGGAGAGCTAATCATTGTCTGGTTGGGGCGGGGGGAGGCAGGCCAGATGTATCTCCGGGGAGAGGGAAGGAGGTCAGGTCATTCTTGGGGGGGGTGGGGGGGATGAGTGACGCCAGATCATTCTCTGGGGTGTTGGGGGAGAGTGTGGGAAGCAGTGAGGCCAGATCATTCTCTGGGGTGTTGGGGGAGAGTGTGGGAAGCAGTGAGGCCAGATCATTCTCTGGGGTGCGGGGGAGGAGTGGGGAGCAGTGAGGCCAGATCATTCTCTGAGGGAAGGGAGGCGGGTAAAAGGATCTCTGGTGGGGGAGACAGGAGGAGGGGATGTGGCGAGGGGTCCACTGCCACTCTGTGGGCAATCGGACGATTGGTGTGGGTGTGGGCAGGCAAAGGGGACGGGGGGATCATGATCGGTCTGCTCAGTGTGGGGGGTGGGTGGATAAGTGGCAGAATGATGTCTGTGGGGCCCATCTCTCCCACTTTTCGCTCCTGGGCTTTCTCCACTTTCTGCTGCCTGGCAGTGATCTGACACGGGCACAATTTTTCAAATATTTTTCTAACTGCGCACGCGCAGTTTAGTGCTCTGATCATTATGGGCGCGCTACGCCGTGCCCACAGCACAATTCAGACTTGGGATTTTCAGGCTAAGTGCTAATGGGGGTGCCTGAGAACAGGTTTCCAAGTAGAGTCTGAATTACAGCCAGATTCAGCACTTAGAATGAAAATGGTAAAATCAGGCCCGCGGCCTCCAGGAATTACACATTAACCTATTGGATGATGCTAAGCAAACCAAATGAAACCAAAAATCACAAGGTCATT
Organism: Carcharhinus amblyrhynchos; assembly: GCF_965287045.1. Classification (NCBI taxonomy): domain Eukaryota; kingdom Metazoa; phylum Chordata; class Chondrichthyes; order Carcharhiniformes; family Carcharhinidae; genus Carcharhinus; species Carcharhinus amblyrhynchos. The sequence continues at coordinate 30,556,028 of NC_137332.1, read as the reverse complement.
AGGAGAGATGCATCCATTTTTCACTTTCTATGTCCATTTTTTATCAACTAAATCTTTGAAGATGGGTAAAGAAAGCTGTTTGATTGGGCAAGAGAGTTAAAGGTGGATGTCCGATGGTGAAATCTCCAGAAATACATCAACCAGAGTTGGTGAAGAATGGGATGCAGAGATGGTCCAATCTCAGACGCTGAGAATGAAAGGTGCTTATGTGGAACATGGGCCTCATCTGGTTTTGCGAGTCACAAGGACCACTCCCATTTTTTCTGGGTCTACTAAGACAAAACCATAGACTGGAATTCTTCACCTTTTTTCCTAAGTGCAGTGGAGGATGGAGCCAACCAATTGTTCCTGCTGGCCCGAATGGTGTGAAGTCATGCCGGATACGGTATTACTCTCACCAGCTTTTACAGATGCATCATAGAAAACATTCTTTCTGGTTGTATCACAGCTTGGTATGGCTCCTTCTCTGCCCAAGACTGCAAGGAACTACAAAAGGTCATGAATGTAGCCCAATCCATCACGTAAACCAGCCTCCCATCCATTGACACTGTCTACACTTCCCGCTGCCTCGGCAAAGCAGCCAGCATAATTAAGGACCCCACGCATCTCGGACATTCTTTCTTGCACCTTCTTCCGTCAGGTAAAAGATACAAAAGTTTGAGGTCATGTAACAACCAACTCAAAAACAGCTTCTTCCCTGCTACTGTCAGACTTTTGAATGGACTTACCTTGCATTAAGTTGATTTTTCTTTACACCCTAGCTATGACCGTAACACTACATTCTGCAATCTCTCGTTTCCTTCTCTATGAATGAAATGTTTTGTCAGTGTAGCGCACAAGAAGCAATACTTTTCTCTGTATCCCAATACACATGACAATAATAAATCAAATCAAATCAAATCACTTGGAGCCTCATTAATCATGCACAAGTACCCGCCCAAATCACATGCTGGGTCGGAACTGATTTGTCTGCCTGCCATCAGTTAATGGGTTTGAAGTTCCAGCCACCATATTTATACACCAGTGCTTCACGTTCATGTCACTCTCTCCAGTCCACTTGTCTTTATGAGACTGTGTGGGATGTTATCAACCCAGAGACAAAAGGAAGAAGAACTATGCACCTCCTTTCATCCACCATGTGCTCAAGGCCTTAATTCAAGGATCCCAGGCATAGAGACATCCTCTACCCCAGGGATGGCTTGAAGAAGCACAGTAACCTCATCTGCTCAACTAGGGAAGCCGTTGCCCAGGAAGTGAGGTGAGGAAACATTTCTTCACCCAAAGGGTGGTGAGCCTGTGGAATTCATTACCACAGGAAGTAGTTGATGCCAAAACATTGAAGGCATTCAAGAAGCAGCTGGATATTGCACTCGGAGCGAATGGGACCAAAGGTTACGGGGAAAAAGCAGAATTAGGCTATTGAATTGGATGACCAACCAGGTTTGTAATGAATGGCGGAGCAAGCTTGAAGGGTCAAGTGGCCTCCTGCTGCTCCTATCTTCTAAGTTTCTATGAAGTCCAGAAGCACCATTCCATGCAGGAAGCAGACTTAATTCACTCCCCCAGAGCAAGTCTTCTCTCAACTCCTTCCAGTATCAAACACTTCTTATGGCTTCAAGTACTCAAATATTCACAGATCTCATACGTCCATTAGTGGGAGACACATATCAACACTCTACTCTGATGGAAGCTTTCACATCACCATCTACCCATCCATGTTGCTCACACTCCCAGGATCGCTCCTGTGGAGATTGGCCTTCCCCAGCAACCTACACGGATCACAGCTCCATCATTTCATCTAATCCTGACAATCACAAATCTCCTCTGAAGTAACTTCAGTTCATCTACTAAAACCATCATTTATTTCTTATAACCACCAGCACATTGAGGCTATTCAGCATGTCTGAAGATGAGAGGGCTCATGGAGAACAGTTCTCACCCACCCTCCATTAGAGAGAATTGCTCTTGATTAGACTGCAGGTCACTTTATGCAGAACACTTCACAGACACATCCCGGCAGCAGTCAGAGGCAGGAACAGCCCAGGTATCCGGTATTCAGAGGGCTGCTGGAGACTAGCCTCAGTCCCAGTCTGATGAAGAGTCTCTGGAAGCAGCCTTCAACTCAATGTTGGTGATGCAGTGACAGGTAGGCAGAACATCAGGCAGTCAACAGTCACTCAGCTAACTAGAACAAATAATGGACGAGATCGCCCATCTTCTGTTTGATATTGTGGCTCCAAAATGTGACCACTTTAAGGTCACCATGGGAAGGTTGGCAACTGTCATGGAGACCTGGGTCCAGCAGGTCTTGCCAGATTTTGACTCAGCCCCTGTGCTCTGTGGCTAAACTTTCTGATGGGCACCAAAGTGATGGAGGTGAAATGGGGTTGAGGCAGCTTGACCTCCCTCCAGATGCCCCATCTCCTGCAGGAAGTAAAGTGTATTTATTAGTCACAAGTAAGACTTACATTAACACTGCAACTAAGTTACTGTGAAATTTCCTCAGGAGTCATGCCAGGGCCCTCTGACATACACAGGGAGAATGATTATCAGCCATACGTCCCAGGGGCCTCCAGTCAGGAGACTCAAACGGTGTGCAGCCACTCAGACTCCCTCTGCTGGCACCCGCATCCACTTCAGCAGCCAAACCACTGAGCGTGTTTCTTCCCCCAAGGCAGCAGACACATACACATCCAGTTCTTTCCAGGGCTCAGGCACAAGGGAACATCCACCAAGTTCATCACAGGCATCAGGATGTAGCAGTCAGCAGGCTACCCCCACCCCTGCTGCAGATGCAATGGCAGGGTTAGAGAAGTTTAAAAAATTTAAAGTCACCCTCTTTGTATTTGCCCCCCCCCCCCATACCAATCTGCTGCCCTTTCGCAGTTCTCCTTCGACATTGCCTTCCTTGTCTTTAGCAGCCCTCCGTACTCTCACCACCTACCCCCAACTCTCTCACCTCGCACCCCACTCCCAGTTGAATTTTGGTCCGTTGGAGAAGGTGCATGAACTGGTCTCCCCAGCAGAACGGTTGGTGTTCAGTGTAACCAGAGTAACACAGAGCTACGGCAGGTAGGCTATGTATGATGCACTCGGCTCAAAGCCTCAAGCGTCCGCATTGCACACGCCATGCTTTTTCAAACAGTTTGAGGCCAATGTGGTTTCCCGTTGTCAAGACACAAGATTCGAAGGCTTGACAAGATTTTAGTGGTCAGCCATTTTAGTGAGCTTTTATGAAATGCAAATGAATGCAAATAGTATCCACACCACCAGGCAGTGGGAGAACCGGCCTGCCATTTCAAACTATTTTTACACCAGTGGGTTTCTGACATTCCAGCTTCAGCAGGATTCTCTACTCTTATTTGCTGTGAGCACGATGGGAGAATTCCATCATAAAAAGTAGTTATCTCCTCTTTAACCGGACAGCCAACTGATATTTAATGAAGCTTGAACGGCATCCCATGTCAGTAAGTGCTGCCCAAATACAGCAATCATAATTGGATGTACACCATAAATAAAATGGGCATGTTGCGTGATTCCAGGGGACCCTCTTCCCCCTCTCCCTGCCTCCAGAGATAGGGTTGGGGGAAGTTGCTACAGCCACAGCAGTATTGGGAACAGAACAGTTTGTCATTACCAACCACTTTGGGGGCCTTGTCACTCCATGTCGCTCAGGTAGGAAACCTCAAAATCTGCCATTGTTCAAAGTGGGCAAATCAATGGGAAAATAATATTTATAGCTTTGATACGAGAAGCAAGCTTTTCAAGGTGGCAATAAGCCGACAGATAGGGAGAGAAGTCAAACATCATACTGTGAGATCAATCTTCTTGTCAGTTACGTTCATTTTCAACAAAGCATGGAACTTTTAGAAATGCTGGGAGTATTTTTGTCCCTTTATTTTGCCACTTCCCATTAATTATCTGAATCCCCTTAAATATCACCTTTCACACAATTTTCCAATTCCAGTGTCACATTTTTGTTGTCAAATCTGTGCCCTGAACTGTGAATAATTATGATCGACTGAAATATGTGTTTGACCTTTGTCTTACAGCAGTTGTTAACCATATCAAACTGATTTTCACTTACTGCATGAAAATTAGTTCTATGTGTTCCCTTTGGCAGTTTCCAAATCTTCATTCCAAAATTAAGTGTCTTTCACAACATTACATGTTTTGTCTTATGCCTCAAATATCACCATAAATCACCTTCATTGCTTACCTTGGGCTACAACCCAAGATCCTGAGACATCAGAGAAGGTAATATCTATTCTACTGGCTGTTGATTTAAATGAGCCAAACTTAGTGACACGTTATAAACATTGCTGTTCCCCATCCCCAACACCTCTCTAAGTACTAATCTTCACGTATTCCAGTTTAATACTGATTCCACCTTTGTCCCTGTCTGTATATTTGCTTTCTGAGTGTTTTGTTGTGAGTGAACGGTCTGTGTTGTTCATATTTTAACCTCCTTTAATTTTTCTAAGTGGAACCTCAAAGAAAAGAGCATGTTGGTGGCACTGTTCCTGTATGATTGCTTTGTTTCTCCATTATTGGCATCATCTCAGTTTCTTTCCTTACCTATCTCTTTGGAAGTCCATTTGGCCCCAGTGGGAGGGAGAGATATGGCATCACCCTGAGAGGTTGACATGACCCATCTCTCTTTTTGCCAACTGCTGGATGGCCCTTATAGTTAACAGGAACCTTTATGGGGACAGACATAGTGTTGTGCACAAATGCAAGTTTTTTAATGCTTTCCTATATTTTTCACAGTGCTCTGAATTAACAACATCTTCCAATTTAGTGTGATCTGCAAATTTTCAGGCTGTATTTCTGATTTCTGAGTCCAAATCAAAGCTGTGAAAGTACGGGAAAGCATTGAGAAACTTGCATTTACTAGAGAGACAAGACCAATTAAAAATCTATGAACTGGTTTATTGTTGTATATATTTGTTTATGCTTTAAAGAGAAATAGGAAATTGATGTAGCTCAGTGGCAAAGTAAGAGCTATTCTGTGTAAGATAAATTTAGGTTGATTGGCCATGCCAGTGGTATTATCGCTAGACTATTAATCCAGAAACTCAACTAATGTTCTGTAGACCCAAGTTCGAATCCCGCCACGGCAGATGGTGAAAATTGAATTCAATAGTAAAAAAAATCTAGGATTAAGAATCCACTGATAGCCATGAAACCTTTGTCAATTATCAGAAAAAAACCCATTTGGTTCACTAATGTCTTTTAGGGAAGGAAATCTGCCATCCTTACCTGGTCTGGTTTACATGTGACTCCAGAGCCACAGAGTTGTGGTTGACTCTCAACTGCCCTCAGGAAACTAGGGATGGGCAGTAAATGCTGGGTAGCTAGTGACGCCCATGTTTCACGAATGAATAAAAGTAACCCGCACCTCTTTGGACTGTGGGAGTAAACCAGAGCACCCGGAGGAAACCCACGCAGACAGAGGGAGAATGTGCAAACTCCACTCATACAGTCTCCGGAAGCTGGAATTGAACCCGGATCCCAGCGCTGTGCGGCAGCAGTGTTAACCACCGCGTCGCCAGGTTCTTCACAACCAGGTGATCTGAAGCTCCCTGCACTTGAGAAACCTTCACAGGCATTATAGCTTAACTCCATGAAATTGAAGCATGACTGACATTCCACACAATTTGCATGTGTGTACATGGGAGTTCTGAGACAAAGATTTACCTTTTTTGCCCTGAGTGGGAGATGAGCACTACAGGTATAAATGTATCAACGTAATGAATATCCAGATAGCTATAATCTGAGGAATTCAAGTAATTCATATATTTGTAAAATGATAATAGAAACTAGAAGCAGGGGTAAGCCCTTCAAGCCTGCTCCGCCATTCATTTTTATAATGGCTGATCATTGAATTTAATGTCCTGAAACCCCCTTCCCTCCATATCCCTAGATCCCTTTAGCCTCAAGAACTATATCTAATTTCGTCTTGAAATCATTCAATGTTTTGGCCTCAACTAAGATCTGTGGTAGTGAATTCCATACATTCACCACTCTCCGGAAGAAGAAATTTCTCCTCACCTTAGTTCCAAAAGATTTACTCCTTATTGTCAAACTGTGTCCCCTAGTTCTGGACTCCTCCACCATTGGGAACATTCTTTCTGAATCTACTCTAACCCTGTTAGAATTTTTTAATAATGCACAAAGTGAATGCAAAGGAAATAACCAATCTGCATTTGCAATGCCAACTTTCTGTGATGGTGGAATACAAGGAAATGTAGATAGTGGCTATGTATGTACTGTAGGTTGATTGAGTGTGAGTGAGTCACAAGATGGCTTTCCAGCAAAGGTGTAAGCTTCAAGAAAAAGTTCATGTGGTGTATATCATTCAGACATGAGACTGGATTAGTGTTTGGAATGCTGTCAAATACCCACCACTTTTGACATCAGGATTATCTTGTGTTTTACATTAAAAAAATACGATCCTGGAGTGGCAATGCTGAAAAGAAAATTAATTAGGGGGGAAATCTGAGTGGCAAAACTCGATTTTTAAATATAGTTTACTGATAGAGAATTTTTTTTGGTACTCAAGGTTTCCTCACAATTAATTCTCGGCAGATTGAGAATTAATAAAGCAAGGCTTCAAATTTTAAAGCAGAATGTGTGCCCCTGCTTGGAATTCATTGGCTGCAAGGAATAGCAAAAGACAGCTGCAGAAGCATGGAGAGAGAACATTCTGTGAATAGAAATCATTATGCTGCTGTGTCAGCCGGTAGTTGGTGTTCCCTGCATTTAGTGACTCCCACGGTCTGAGTCCGTGCCTCTTCTCCTGAGAATTGGTGCATTTTGCTGCATTATTCATGTTGATGTGCACATTTTCTTGAATTATCGGGTAAAGGTGGAAGCTGGTCTTCCTCTTGTGGGAGACCGCAGGATTTGCTTTTGAAGTTGAGTTAGCCAGGCATCTGCTTCGCACAGGCTTCCCATCCCCTGTGTGCACTACATAACGCACTGACAAATCACACTAGCTGCGTCAAATGTATGTACACAGATTGCCTGCAGAGGCAGCTGTTCTAAATTCCAGAAGCCTGCAATAGGTGTTCTCTCAGCTTCAGCAACATCAGCCACTCCCATAAGCAGGCCACACGTTCCTTATGATCTGGTGTATATTTGTTACCCAGTATCTAGTTAAATTATAACATTACCCAGAGTTTGTAACAATGGGTCTCATGCTTGTTCTGAGATATTGTGATTTCTCATGTATTGCAATGTTCTGTTTTTATCTGAAGTCAGACTCAATAACACCCTAGAGGGACAAGGCCTATTAAAAATCAGCTAACTGGTTTGTTTTACACAGAATACATGAATGTACAACTCATACTTTCTTTCCATGAAGCTACATCCATTTCCTATTTCTCTTTAAACCATAAACGAATTTACACACAACTCTGTCTCTCTGATAGAAAAGCTCATTGGAAACTGGCAGTCACCTCTCTACTGGCTGTGTGTCTTCATACATTAACTTGAAATCTCTCAGCCTCCGTGGCAGGCTGGAGAACAAGAGCTTCTGTTTTGGTATGCCATCCTCAGCTGGGGAAAAAGAGTTGTCCTTTGACATCTTATCCAATTCCGAATGATAAAGTTGAATCATTGAGTTGTCAATTAAGAGTAATCACCTTGATCGACAAGTTGCTGTTTTGACCTTGATGGGAATTTTATCATAACAGTATTGTATCTTCAGTGATGGTCTCTTCTGTGGCACTGTGATGGCTTCAGCCAGACTAATAAGGTTGACTTGCTAGAGTATGAAGTACCTGATGAGTCCTGCGGTGTCCACGGGCACAGTTGACGCCTTCCTGTGCCCGCTGGGCACCGCAGGGGCCGGGGTGCATTCTCAACCCTGATAATCACCTTTTGATTTAATGTTTTAAATTTCCTTTTGACTTAGTGTTTTGTTTGGGCTGATCCCCTTTCCTTTTGGGGAGCTGCCCCTTTTCATTTGTCCCTAAGTCAATTTGAGTTTGTTTATTTGGTTGGTGTCGAAAGAGATACCTGATGAGTCCTCCTAATTTAATTTGAGTTTGTTTGTTTGGTTGGTGTCGAAAGAGATACCTGATGAGTCCTCCTAAGTTAATTTGAGTTTGTTTGTTTGGTTGGTGTCAAAAGAGATACCTGATGAGTCCTCCTAAGTTAATTTGAGTTTGTTTATTTGGTTGGTATGAAAAATAATACCTGATGAGTCCTAATTGATGGTTAACTCAGGGAGTCTCATGCTCCTTATTTAAATAGGGGTGGCAGTCTCTCAGCCTGCATTCAGCTGAGAGCAACTGAAGAGCTGGCTCTGTACAGATATATGGTGTAAATAAAATAACTTGGTGATGGGACTTTGGCTTCCATGGAGTTATTACAGACACTCAGATAAATCTGGTTGTTCATAATAGTACAAAATGCTCAGAACTAATCCTTAGTTACCTACATTGTCACAAGTTTAATGCTAAAACAAACGGTTTAGAATGATTGTCCGACTGGGCCATCCGATATTCCAACTTAGGTCAAACCTAAACTATGTTCACTACAGATAATGATGAGAGAGACTCCAACTTTCTGTCCATGGCTAACCAACTCTTAACAACCATGGCTTTTATCACCATCCATTGATATGCATTACTACATTCTACATCCTCTCCTTTCCTCCTCCCCCATGTACTCTATGAACAGTATGTTTTGTCTATTTAGCTTGCAAGAAACAGTAGTTTTCATTGTATCCCAATACATGTGACGATAATAAATCAATTCAATTCAATTCAATTCATAATGACATTGAACATAACATAAGAACATAAGAAATAGGAGCAGGAGTAGGCCATCTAGCCCTTCGAGCCTGCCCCGCCATTCAATAAGATCATGGCTGATCTGTTGTGGCTCAGTTCCACATTCCCGCCCTCTCCCCATAACCCTTAATCCCCTCTCTTATCAAAAACCCATCAACCCGCGTCTTAAAAATATTTAGCGAGGTAGCCTCCACCATTTCAACGGGCAGAGAATTCCAGAGATTCACCACCCTTTGAGTGAAGAAGTTCCTCCTCAACTCCGTTCTAAACCACCCCCCCTTTATCTTGAGGCTGTGCCCCCTAGTCCTACTATCCTTTCTGAGTGGGAAGAGTCTCTCCACCTCTATCCTATCCATCCCATTCATCATCTTATACGTCTCAATGAGATCTCCCCTCATTCTTCTAAACTCGAACGAGTACAAGCCTAATTTATTCAGCCTCTCCTCATAGCTCAACCCCCTCAACTCCGGCATCAGCCTAGTAAACCTCCTCTGCACTCCCTCCAAGGCCAAAATATCCTTGCGAAAGTACGGGCCCAAAACTGCACACAGTACTCCAGGACTGAACAATGAATGAATCTTCCTGGGGTGGGACTGGAAGTGGAAATGCTGGCATTGGAAGGGGAAGCTCTCCAAAAGCTAGTGGCTTGTGCAACCAAATATCCCTGTTGGACTGTAACCTGGTGTTGTGAGACTTCTTACCGTGGGACTTGAACCCAGAGCTTCTGGCAGGGAGGACCCAAAACATGATGTAAATTCAAACAATCCTTCAGGACCCGGCTGGTAAAAAAAAATTAGAGTACTGAAGAAGCATTAAAAAAATCATTTATTTAAAATAATTCATTTTAAAATTTTGAATTGAACTTCTCCATTCTGCAGCAGCTAAAAACCAGGCTGGGATTCTCTTGCTGCACTCGCCACAAAACCGGAAAGTCCCACCCAAGGTCAATGGACCTTTGTATAGTACCCCCACCTCCCCCCAACTTCCCCCCGCCCACCACCCCCACCGCCCGCCCCACCCCACTTCCCCCAACCAGCTATGATTCCCATGGCCGGCAACACAGGAGAATTCCGGCCCAAATCTCTTCCTTTCTCATTTTTGAGGCATCGTAATGACTGTAATCAAGAAATTGAAGTTGGCCTGTTAGAATATAAACTCCCTGATTAAGGGCCAAATTGATGGGCTAATCAGGGAGCCTCATGCTTTATACTTAATCAGGAGTGCCAGTTCCTCTGGACTCCTAGTGTAGACTGCTAGCCGAAAGCACTCTGTATGCTGTTATCGGACTTGTGAACGAAGGGATGTTGGTGTAGGGACTTTAGCCTCCGAGGACTTACTACAGACTCTCTGGGGGGATTCTCCCATCCCACCCATCATTGGAATCGTAGTGGGTGGGGGACAGACCATGCAAAGGTCCATTGATCTTGGACAGAATTCTCCAGCTTTGAGGCAACGCAGCTGGAGAATCCCACCCTCTGTTTTCTACATATTGTTGTGAAAACCAAATTTACCTTAATGATGAGAGTAGAGGTAGGGAACTTCCACTCCCAAAGGATCTCTGAGCTTTTGTGCATGCACATATCAGGAACAAACTGCACATGCACAATTCTGCATCTTTACATTTGTTGAGGACCTGTGCGTTCGTGTATGGGAAAAAAGGTGCGAAAACCCAGGTTACATTGGCAGGAGCAGAGCTTTATAGAAGGTGAGTATCCCTGGCAGAGGACAGGGAGAGGGAACAATGGGTTGTCCCAAAAGGGAGAGCTCCCTGACAATTCGGGAAGTTATAGGCCGGTTAGCCTAACTTCGGTCACTGGCAAGATTTTAGAGTCCATTATTAAAGATGAGATTGCAAAGCACTTGGAAGTGTATAAGATACAATTGAGTCAGCAGACTTTGTCAAGGGGAGGTCATGTCTGACAAATCTTTTAGAGTCCTTTGAGGAAGTAATGAGGAAGTTACTCAAAAAGAACCAGTGGATGTGAATTATTTAGATTTCCAGAAGGCCTTAGACATGGTGCCGCCAGGGGACTGTTAAATAAGTTAAGTGCCCACAATGTTAAGGGAAAGATCCTGGCACAGATGGAGGATTGGCTGATTGGCAGAAGGCAGAGAGTGGAGATAAAGGGGTCTTTTTAGAATGGCAGCCAATGACAAGTGGTGTGCCTCAGGGGTCAGTGCTGGGACCACAACTTTTTGCAACATACATTAACGATTTGGAAGTAGGAGCTGAAGGCACTGTTGCTAAGTTTGCAGATGATACAAAGATATGTAGAGGGACAGGTAGTACTGAGGAAGCAGAGGGGCTGCAGAAGGACTTGGAAAGGCTAGGAGAGTGGGCAGATGGAGTACAATGTGGAAAAATGTGAGGTTATCCACTTTGGAAGGAGGAATGGAGGCACAAACTATTTTCTAAATGGGGAAATGCTTAGGAAATCAGAAATACAAAGGGACTTGAGAGCCCTTGTTCAAGATGCTTTTAAGGTTAACATGCAGTTGCAGTCAGCAGTTAGGAAGACAAATGCAGTGTTGGCACTCATGATGAGAGGGCTAGAATACAAGAGCAGGGATGTACCTCTGAGGTCAGACCCATTTGGAGTATTGTGAGCAGTTTAGGGCCCCATATGTAAGGGAGGATGTGCTGGCCTTGGAAAGGGTCCAAAGGAGGCTCACAGGAATGAAGAGCTTATCATATGAGGAATGGTTGAGGACTCTGAGTCTGTACTCATTGGAGTTTAGAGGCTGAGGGGGGGTCTTATTGAAATTTACAAGATTCTGGATAGTGTGGACATGGAAAGGATGTTTCCACTCGTAGAAAAATCTAAAACCAGAGGGCACACCCTCAGGCTAAAGGGTTTGATCCTTTAAAACAGATATGAGAGGAATTTCTTCAGCCGAGATCTGTGGAACTCTTTACCGCAGAAGGCTGTGCAGGCCAGGTCATTGAGTGTGATTAAGACAGAGATAGATAGGTTCTTGATTAATAAGGGGATCGAGGATTATGGGGAAAAGGCAGGAGAATGGGGATGAGAAAAATATCAACCATGGGCCAAATGGCCTAATTCTGCTCCTATGTCTTATGGTCTTATGGCCCCAAAGAAGAGTCCCAGATGGACGTCCGGAAACAAATAAAGTTCAATTAAAAAGAGACGAGCAGAAAAACCAGCCCAAATCAGGAAAAGGACTGGCAGGAGCAGACTTAAGTGAATTGGGGAACCAAATGTTCATGCCTCTGGCTGTTGGGATAAAGATATCACTTTGGAGCAGTGGTATTCTGCTCAGCATGGCTGGAAGGTTGAAATTGAGCTTGTGTTTGGGTGTATACTCAGAAATCCAGCTGAATAAAATCTCAGAAATTGAGATTAAAACCCGGTGAAGTGGACTGTTATTGATGGCATTGAGTAGGAGTGATTTTTTTGGAAGAATTCCAAGATTATATCTTCAAAGATAAAGACTGGAATCCCTTATGAGAGAGAGTTTCAGTGAGATTTGTTGGCTCACAGAGTTACTGACACTTGGGTGGATTGTTGAGAAATCCATGGCCTCTGTCTTGGTTACACCTGCCATTTATTGTACAGTGTGATGTATTCCACTACTGTCAGCTTGTTAAGTCACATTCTCATACTTACCTTGAATGTTACACCATAAGATAGATAATAAATAAATCATTGAGGTGGCTCAAACTGCTGCAAGTTGAAAGTCCACATTTTGAGTGACTGATCGTCCAAAAATTAACTTCCATTTGACCAGGTAAATGCAGCATTCAGGTAGTCCATCGGAAATAAGTACATTTTCTGACCTTGTACAGTAAAGTTTATTTTTGTATATATAAAACCAAGGAATCTGGGGCTTTCTTCACTGATATCATATGTGGAGAGATTGGATCGTCTGAGCCTGGAATTCACTGGAATTTAGAAGAATATGATGGGATATAATTGAAACATAAAACTCTGACATGGCTGGACGGACTGAATGTAGAGATGCTGTTTTCTCTAACTATAGAATCTAGAATAAGTGGCCACAGTCACAGGACTCAGGTTAGGCTGTTTAGGATTGAGATGAGGGGAAATGTCTTCACTCTGAAGGTAGTGAACCTGACCAGTGAAACCACTACCACAGAAGGCTGTGGAGGCCAAAATCACAAAATATATTTAAGAAGGAAATTAATAGATTTCTGGATTCTGAAGGTGTCAAGGGGTATGGGGAGAGTGCTGGAGTATGGTGTTGAGAAAGAGGATTGACCATGATCATACTGAATGGTGGAGTAGGCTCAAAGGGACAAAACGCCTACACCTGCTCTGAGTTTCCATGTTTATGTTTCCATTAGTTTTTGGGAACAGAGCAACCTGGCAAAATGTACCCTCCTGAGCATATTAATAAACAATCCACAGTAGACTCACAAAATTTTGTATTTTGTTTTTCCAGTTGCTATTTCACAAGATAGAATTTATTTTATTTGTTCAGCACTGCAAAATTACATGATCAGAGTATAGAACATAGAACATAGAACGTAGAACATTACAGCGCAGAACAGGCCCTTCGGCCCACAATGTTGCGCCGACCAATTAAAAAGCAATGACCTTCTAACCTAAACCAATCCCTTTCCATCCATAAACCTATCCACAGATCTCTTAAACGCCCCCAAACTAGGCGCATTTACAACTGCTGCAGGCAGGGCATTCCAATCCCTCACCACCCTCTGGGTAAAGAACCTACCTCTGACATCCGTCCTATAACTACAGAATCCTATAAGTGCTGTTCTGACCTTATTGTCCGGTAAATCAAGGTGACCGGTACTTTAGGCAATGCAAAACTCACGAGGCAGATATCTTTGTATAAAGACCTAACATTTATTTAAAGAAAACAAACAGCTGCAAGGAGATGACCAGAGGGTTAAGTAGCTCTGAGGTAGAACGACAGAACCTCTCCTATCTGGCATATACAATCTGCCGTATACAACCAAAAACAGATCAATTATAGTTTCTCTTAACATTCCCACCTTACATTAGCTTAATATCAATTACCTTTTGTATACACACATCAATAATAATCCCTGACATTCACCTCAGCTAATTGCATTCTACCATCCAGTACAATGATATGTGTGCCAAAGAAGCAAATCCGTGTGTTCCCCAACCGGAAACCATGGATGAACAGGGATATCCACTGCTTGCTGAAGTCCAGGTCTGTGGCTTTCAAGTCAGGTGACCCTGACCTGCACAAGAAAGCCAGATACGATCTAAGGAGATCCATCAAAGATGCCAAAAGACAGTACCAGACCAAGCTAGAATCCCCGGTTAGTCACACCGACCCCCGTCGACTATGGTAAGATCTGCAAGACATAACAGGTTACAAGATGAAGGCATGTAAAATCGCCAAATTCAATGCACCTCTCCCTGATGAGCTCAATGCATTCTACACCTGTTTTGAGCAAGAGGCCAACGAGAGCATCCTTCCATCCTGGGAGCCCTGGCTGAACCTGTACCTGGAGTTACCATTGCAGATGTCAGAGCAGCTTTCTTGAAGGTCAACCACGGAAAATGACTGGCCCAAATGGGGTGTCCAGACGGGCACTCACATCCTGCACAGATCAGCTGGCTGGGGTAGTCGCACACATCTTCAATCTCTCTTTACAACAATCAGAGGTCCCTATCTGCTTTAAAAAGATGACCATCATCCTGGTACTTCTGATATCCATCATTATGAAGTGCTCCGAAAGGCTAGTCATGGCACCAATCAATAACAGCCTCCAGGAGTACTTGGACCCACTACAGTTCACCTACCACCGCAACACGTTCACAGCATACACCATCTCCCTTGGCCCTACACTCAATCCTGGACTACCTAGATAACAAAGACACCTATGTCAGACTTCTATTTATTGACTACAGCTCAGCCTTCAACACCATTATTTCCATGAAACTCATCTCCAAATTCTATGGCCTGGGCCTCAACACCTCCCTCTGTGACTGGATCCTGAGCTTCCTAACTCACACTCCACAAACAGTAAGGATAGGCAACAATACCTCCTCCACGATCATCCTCAACACCGGTACCCCACAGGGTTGCGTTCTCAGCCCTCTATTGTACTCCTTATCCACCTATGGCTGTGTGGCCAAATTCCCCTCCAATTCGATTTTCAAGTTTGTTGATGATACCACCATAGTGGGACAGATCTCAAACAATGACAAGACAGAGCATTGGAATGAGATAGAGAATCTGGTGGACTGATGCGGCAATCTGTCCCTCAATGTCAACAAAATGAAGGAGATTGTCATTGACTTCAGGAAGCATAGAGGAGAACATAACCGTGTCTACATCAATGGGGATGAAGTAGAAAGAGTCAAAAGCTTTAAGCTTTTAGGTGTCGAGATCACCAACAACCTATCTTGGTCCCCCCCCATGCCGACACTATAGTTAAGAAAGCCCACCAATGCCTCTACTTTCTCAGAAGACTAAGGAAATTTGGCATTTCAGTTACGACTCTCATCAACTTTTACAGCTGCACCATAGAAAACGTTCTTTCTGGTTGTATCATAGCTTGGTATGGCTCCTGCTCTGCCCAAGACTGCAAGGAACTACAAAAGGTTGTGACTGTAGCCCAATCCATCACACAAACCAGCCTCCCTCATGTTGACTAAGACTACACTTTCTGCTGCCTCGGCAAAGCAACCAGAATAATTAAGGACACCATGCACCACCTTCTTCCATTAGGAAAAAGATACAAAAGCCTGAGGTCAAGCATCAACTGACTCAACAACAGCTTCTTCCTTGCTGCCATCAAACCTTTGAATGGACCTACCTTGCATTACGTTGATCTTTCTCTACACTTTAACTATGACTGTAACACTACATTCTGCACTCTCATGTTTCCTTCTCTGTGAATATTATGCTTTATCTGTACAGCGCGCAAGAAACAATACTTTTCACTTTATACTAATACTTAGAAACCTACAGTGCAGAAGGTGGCCATTCAGCACATCGAGTCTGTACCAACAACAATCCCACCCGGGCCTTAATTTTCTTGTGTGCCTGTACTTTGATTACTGCTGTTTCTAAAGGACTGCAGGATGCTTGGATTAGATCTTTAATCAGGCTTTCATGCTGTACATGTCCTCAGCCTGAGGTAATAAAACCTCGCCTATTGCAAGCTGTCATATAGTCATGAATTACTCCAAAAGCACATCGACTGTCTGTGTAGATGTTAACTCGGTTTCTTGTGCCCCATTCTAAAGCTTTCACTAAAGCTATTAACTCTGCTACTGGTGCTAATTTACTTCCTGGTAAATGTTCTTCAGCAATTACTGTTCCTTTATCATTTACCACTGCCCATGCTGTACAGGGTTCACCATTTACATACTTTCTAGCCCTATCTACACCTATGAGTAGTTCTTCTGCTAAACCTTTACTCGTTTCTTCATTGCCATCTGCAAGGCTTTCATCTTCTGTTCCTAACACTGTCATTCCTCCTGTAGGATTTTCTCTTATGTTCCTGTCAATCCCCCTGGAGGATTTTCCGTTATGTTCCTGCCCCAACTGAGCTTTGCTAGGATTTAGCTTAAGATCTGCTTCCTGGATTGCTTGAATCACTCTGTGTACAGTTAAACAGTGTGTCATTGAACTAATTGATGCAATCAAAATGTTGTCCATATATTGCAAAATGATGGTTGCTACGCATCTTATAGGTTCTGTGCCATGTATTTGTGAAAAATTGCTGAACTCTTATGGAATCCCTGTGGCAACAGGGTTCAAGTGTATTGCTGATTCCCAACTGTAAATACAAACGTATACTGATGTTTCTCAGCTACAGAAGTCGACCAAAGTCCATTAGTTGTGTCTAGTACTGTAAATATTGTCTGCTATGATCCAATTGTGTTCAAAATACTAGTAGAGTTCACCACTATAGGATGTTCTTGAGTCACATAGCGATTCAGAGCAGTGTAATCAATAGTTAATCAAAAACCGCCACCGGGTTTTCTTATTGGCCAAGCAGGTGAATTAATCTCTGAAGAAGGTAACTCCCATCTGGCCCAGGGGACTTATCTATTTTCATACTCCCAACAATTGCCAACACCTCCTCCTTATGTACCTCAATTCTGTCTAGTCTACTACCTGGTATCGCAGTATTCTCCTTGACTACACTGACTTTTTCCTGCGTGAATACTGATGAAAAATGCTCATTCACTGCCTCTCCTATCTCTTCAGGCTCCACACACAACTTCCCACTGCTGTCTCTGACTGGCCCTAGTCTTGCACTAACCAATCTTTTATTCTTGACATACCTGTAGAAAGCTTTAGGATTTTCCTTGATCCTATCCACCAAAGTCTTCTCATGTCCTCGTCTAGCTCTTCCTAACACTCTCTTTAGCTTCTTCCTGGCAAATTTATAACTCTCCAGTGCCCTAACTGAGCCTTCACGTCTCATCTTTACATAAGCCTCCTTCTTCCTCTTCACCAGAGATTCAACTTCCTTAGTACACCACGGTTCCCTCGCTCGACTACTTCCTCCCTGCCTGACAGGTACATATTTATCAAGGACTCGCAGTAGCTGCTCCTTGAATAAGCTCCGCATTTCCGATGTTCCCAGCCCCTGCAATTTCCTACTCCACCCCATGTATCCTAAATCTTGCCTAATAGCCTCATACTTACCTTTCCCCTGACTATAACTTCTGGCCTTCGGTATATGCCTATCCCTTTCCATCACTAAGGTAAACATAACCGAATTGTGGTCACTATCACCAAAGTGCTCACCTACCTCCAAATCTAACACCTGGTCTGGTTCATTATCTAGTACCAAATCCAATGTAGCTTCACCTCTTGTTGGCCTATCTACATACTGTGTCATGAAACCTTCCTGCACACATTGGACAAAAACTGACCCCTCTAACTTGCTTGAACTATAGCTTTTCCAATCGATATTTGTAAAGTTAAAGTCCCCCATAACAACTACCCTGTTACTTTCGCACCTATCCAGGATCATCTTTGCAATCCTTTCCTCTACATCTCTGAAACTTTTTGGAGGCCTATAAAAAACTCCCAACAGTGTGATCTCTCCTTTCCTGTTTCTAATCTCAGCCCATACTACCTCAATAGAAAAGTCCACATCAAACATCCTTACTGCCACCGTAATACTGTCCTTGACAAACAATGCCACGCCTCCCCCCTTCTACCACCTTCTCTGCTCTGACTGAAACATCGGAACCCCAGAACCTGCAACAACCATCCCTGTCCCTGCTCTATCCATGTCTCTGAAATGGCCACAACATCGAAGTCCCAGGCACCAATCCAGGCTGCAAGTTCGTCCACCTTATTGCGAATGCTCCTCGCATTAAAGTATACACACTTCAAACCACCCTCCCGCCTGCCAATACACTGCTGTGACCTAGAAACCTTATCCATGACCTCCCTATTCTCATCCTCCTGTACATTGGAGCAACAATTCAGGTTCCCATCCCCCCTCTGAATCAGTTTAAACCCCCTGAATAGCATTGGCAAATTTTCCCCCCAAGATATTAGTACCCCTCTGGTTCAGGTGCAGACCATCCCTCTTGTAGAGGTCCCACCGACCCCAGAATGAGCCCCAATTGTCCAAGTATCTGAACCCTTCCCTCCTGCACCATCCCTTTAGCCACGAGTTCAAATGTTCTCTCTCTCTATTCTTCTCCATGCTATCCAGCGGCACAGAGATAACCACTCTGCTTGTTTTAGCCCTAAGCTTCCACCCTAACTCATTGGAATCACTTTGGGATCATTTTGGGATTTTTCTGTTGATTACATTCAATTTTCATAGCCCAATTCATAAGGTCTCAAAAATTATTTCCTATCAGAATACCCATAGCTACAATTTGAGTCAGAGCTGGACTAAACTCTTCTTTGAGCATACCTAAAAACATATCATCCCTTGTGGGGTCTTCAATCCCTCCGTTATCTACATAAACCCTGAATTTCCTTTCTGCATTTTCTTCCACAGATTCATTGGTGTTTTGCTTTACTAAAGTTACCTTAACTCAATTAACATGTCCCTTTCCTATGGCTCACCCTATCACCCATTTAAATTACTCATATCTCTTGTCCTTACTTTTTTTTGCCATTATTATCCAATCTCGCTTCTTCAAAACCTTGGGTAATATTTGCCATGTTGGTCCAGCCAATTTTCCCTTTATTAAAACTCTTATATTATCCAAAATCAGACAGTGGATCTCTCTTAACTCATGCATACTTTCCCAAAAGGCTGAATTTTGGTGATTACATTTTAGCGAGCCTAATTTATTCATTCATCTGTTTCTCAGTCACTGATAATGGTACTTCTTCAGTTGATACAGAAGTGATCCCACTCCCTTTAGCAAATGATACTATTTTAGTACAGAGTGGTGCTTTTGGTATGGATGGTTCCATCTTTATACCACTAAGGGAATCTCTATCTCCCCGATTTGTCTTTCCTAATAGATCTTCCCTATATTCTTCCTTCTCACTTGATCCCTCTGGGATTGGGGGACACAATGAATTTGTTATCATCTTCCCTACTGGCTCATTTTTGAATTTTCTCGAACAGCTTTTACAGGGACTGACTCTATATGTTAGCTGCCTCCTTTTGAAGGTGGTTCCTCATCATGTCCACAAGAATTACTGCTGCCATTTCTGATTTATACTTATTCTGACTTTACCACCAAGACGTTTGCATAGATTTGGAAGAACCTGGATCATATTCTTTCTCAATCATTTCCCTGATTAATTTGCTGTTTTCTGTGACAAGAGTCTGTTTCAGAGAATCATCCTTTCCCCAAGCCAGATCTATACTTCTGGCCATACTTCAAAATCCATAGGAAAGTGCTCTAGACGTGTATAATCACTCTCTCTCTCTCTCTCTCAGAAGACAAGCTTTTGAGATTTCTATCTGTTAGTTTTTCTCTCTATTTCTTGCCCACTTTTCTCAATTACACAGTTCTCCCTCTGGGAATTTTCCTCTAAGTCAGAGCCCTCAGCCCCTGCTGAGAACAACAATATCAAATATCTCTTTCCCCCACTCTTCCCTACTGGGGACTTCTCTTTAAATGTAAAACTTAACGTCTAATACCTTATCACTCCCGTCTTCACTGCGCAATTTTGCACACCTCAGTTGACCATCACTCACCCCTCCAAGTAGCCTCAGCCTTATGTTCAAGGTGCACGGTTTTTCAATAGCTCTGCTGATGAACAGTACCAGGATTCCCACATAAGAAACTTTCTGATTTGAATTTTGCTAACTATAGGGTTCACAGCCTTTACCATTATACCGTGTAGTATTCACCTTCGCCATTATACCTTGCGGTGACCTGCTTTCGGCTGAAGCGAACAATAAGAACATAAGAAATAGGAGCAGGAGTAGGCCATCTAGCCCTTCGAGCCTGCCCCGCCATTCAACAAGATCATGGCTGATCTGTCGTGGCTCAGTTCCACATTCCCGCCCTCTCCCCATAACCCTTAATCCCCTCTCTTATCAAAAACCCATCAACCTGCTTCTTAAAAATATTTAGCGAGGCAGCCTCCACCACTTCAACGGGCAGAGAATTCCAGAGATTCACCACCCTTTGAGTGAAGAAATTCTTCCTCAACTCTGTTCTAAACCGCCCCCCCTTTATCCTGAGGCTGTGCCCCCTAGTCCTACTGTCCTTTCTGAGCGGGAAGAGTCTCTCCACCTCTATCCTATCCATCCCATTCATCATCTTATACGTCTCAATGAGATCTCCCCTCATTCTTCTAAACTCTAACGAGTACAAGCCCAGTTTATTCAGCCTCTCCTCATAGCTCAACCCCCTCAACTCCGGCATCAGCCTAGTAAACCTCCTCTGCACTCCCTCCAAGGCCAAAATATCCTTGCGTAAGTACGGCGTCCAAAACTGCACACAGTACTCCAGCTGCGGCCTCACCAATGCCCTATACAGCCGCAGCAAGACCTCCCTACTTTTATATTCAATCCCCCTCGCTATGAAGGCCAGCATCCCATTCACCTTCCTGACCACCTGCTGCACCTGCAAGCTGGGTTTTTGCGACTCATGCACAAGGACCCCGAGGTCCCTCTGCACCGTCACCTGCTGCAGTTTTTCGCCACGTAAGTAATAATCCTTCCTACCATTATTCCTACCAAAGTGGACCACCTCGCACTTGCCAACATTAAATTCCATTTGCCATTTCCTGGCCCATTCGCCCAGCCTATCTAAATCCTTCTGCAGACTCTCCACACCCTCCGCACAATTTGCCGTTCCACCAATCTTGGTGTCATCAGCAAATGTCGACACCATACACTCGGTTCCCTCCTCCAGATCATCTATATAAATGCTAAATAGCTGAGGCCCCAGCACCGACCCCTGGGGCACTCCGCTAGTCACCAACCGCCAATCCGAATAGCACCCATTGACCCCCACTCTCTGCCTCCTATTTGACAACCAATCCTCTATCCACGCTAACACCCTACCCCCAACTCCATGTTCCCTGACCTTCTGCAATAACCTCTTGTGAGGTACCTTGTCAAACGCCTTCTGAAAATCAAGAAAGACCACATCCACCGGCACTCCTCTGTCCACCGCCCTAGACACATCCTCACAGAACTCCAGTAAATTTGTCAGACACGACTTCCCTTTAACGAACCCGTGCTGCGTCTGCTCTATCAAGCAATTCCCCTCAAGATGCCTCGCTATTTCCTCCTTGATGACGGATTCTAACATTTTACCTACAACAGACGTTAAACTAACCGGCCTATAATTCCCTGCCTTTTGCCTGGCACCCTTCTTAAACAACGGCGTAACATTAGCCGTTTTCCAATCTTCCGGCACTTCCCCGGAATCCAGCGACGTCTGGAAAATAACCACCAAGGCATCCACATGGTGAAGCCTTCCATTGTTTGCTGGAGCAGATGAGAAGGAGCAGAGAGCCAGATAAGAAATTACCTGTTAAAAACCTGTTTAAATAAGTTTAAAGCACTTTGTAGTTAGAACTTACCTTGTAGAACTGTTTAAATCATTTAAAAGCATTTTTGCGGGCTTTTTGTATTTACCTCTTTAAGAATTCTGAGGGAGTGGTTAGAAGGGAGTTGTGGGGCAGCAGGCTTTAAATCAGCGCTAGGTTTAAAAGGAGGCCTGGTATAGACAGCGGGCAGCGTCGGAGCGGGCAGCGGAGTGAGAGGGAAGCAGAGTGAGCTACTAGGGCTTAAGATCAAAAGGGCTGGGGAGAAAAGGGCCAGGTAAGTTTGTGTGGAAATTTTCAACACTACTACAGTGAATAATGGAGGGGCATGTGATGTGTTGTTTCTGTATGATGTGGGAACTGGTGGACCCCAGGGTCCTTCCCAGTGACCATGTCTGCAGTAAGTGCAGGTTGCTGGAGGAGCTCCAGCTCAAGGTAGATGAGCTGGCCTCTGAGCTTCAGACACTGAGGCTCATCAGGGGGAGAGAGGGTGCCATTGTCAATGGGGTACAAGTGACATCCACCCCCCCTAGACTGGCTAACTCTAAGGGTCAGCAACAAGAGGGGGCTGCTGAGAGGAGGAAGGGGGGTGGGGAGAGGAGGAAGGGGGGTGGGGAGCGGATGCCTCAGCCTCTCAATCTGCATAACAGGTTTGAGGTTCTTGCTTCCAGTCTGGACGAGAACGAGGGAGGTGAGGTCGGTGAGCAAACTGCACACGGTACAGTGATGCAGCAGGGCATAGGCAAAGAGAAGGTGAAAAGGAACGTAGTAGTAACTGGGGATAGTGGGGTGAAGGGTATTGACACTGTCCTTTGTCACAATGACAAAGTGCACAGAAGGGTGTGTTGTCTGCCTGGTGCTCGGGTCCAGGATGTCGCACCTGGGCTGCAGAGGAACCTGGAATGGGAGGGTGAGAATCCGGTCGTTGTGGTACATGTGGGTGCCAACGACGTAGGCAAAATGCGAAGTGAGGATCTGGGGAGGGAGTATGAAAAGCTGGGAATGGAATTAAAAAGTAGAACCAACAAGGTGGTTATCTCTGGGCTACTGCCTGAACAATGATTCATACAATACTTAAAATACATTAAATATCAGCATATATGCTTTAAAATCATAATTATTTGTTTAATTCTTTCACTGCATTCACATATATGTAAACTATTCTCTTGTTAGCTTATTAACTTGTTTCAAAAATCATTTAACTCTTTACTGGTAGTCATGTCAGTGTCTTAATGTCTAATGTTTGAAAATCTTATTAACTGATTAAAAATCTCCCACTAACTATATCAAACATGTGAAGTGAATGTTTGTGTATGAAAATCCATTCATAAGATGGGCATAAGATTCCTTGTATATTAGGCAGTAATGAGCAGTTGACAGAATACTCTACATTCTCAAAACTTCAAACCAAAAATCTTTACTTGGGTTTTGACTTATTGGCTGTTCATGACTGTATTTATTATACAAATAGAAAATGCAGCTCCCATGCCTATGTCAAATATAGTTAAATACAGTGATACGTGTTTTAGTAGTCACAGGCTGTGGTGAAGAAAAAATGAAATAATAATGTGAGCTTATCATTTATTATGCAAACAATTTTCTCGAATGAGTGGCTGAATGTTCGGAATCCAGGAAATCCAAGCTGATTCATAAGACATTTAGCAAGACTGAGGTTATTGCGAAACTCCTGAAAGAGACACAAATAACTAGTTCCGGTTATTAATAAACAACCTGCAGATGTTCCCACAACAAAATTCTGAATGTCTGAAAAGCATGTTTGGGGCGATCATTTTTGGGGCAGTTGTAAATTCCTGACCATATGTCACAACCAGCAAAGTACATCTACAGCATGGTGGGTAGCTTGAATTCAGCAGTTCAGCAGCAGTTTGGTAGATTATTAACATAGAACTTCTATGCTATCCTGCTCCTATCTTGACTCAGCTTTAGACTACAATGGAGAGAGTAATCACATCATGAGCCTTTCCAATGGAGACAGTTTCTGAAATCAAACTTCATTTTCTTATCAAATGCTTTGTCTTCAGTATTATAGACCTCTGGGATCTAATCTTCAGCGGTCAGCCTCTCTATATTCACCATGTTGGGGAACTAGATAATACAGCAGTAACATTACCAAGTCTATTTGTGCAAATATCTTACACAATGCTGAGGAATATGCAAGAACAGGCAAAAAATAGTTCTTTTGTTCCTGATGGTGAACCCTAGCTCTCAGACTCAAATGATTATTTGTGTTACCCAGCACACAATTGCAAGGATCTACTATACATATATTGTGGTGCTTAGTTGTCTCACAGATATCCACTAACCCTACACTTAACAGATAATAGTAATACATGATATTTGCAAGAGGGAGACATTGCCTTATACCTTAACTATAAGCTTGGCTTAGTAGTAGCACTCTTACTTCTATGTTAAAAGGTCAGGGCTTTAAGTCCAACTCCAGAACTGTGAGCCTTATCTGCCACCTGGGAAGAAGTCAAAGTAGAATGGCTAACCCATTACCACCTTGAATTTCTTTGCAGCTAGACTCTTCTAGATATTGCATGATCTTTGCCACAATGACTGGGTGGCACAGTGACACAGTGGTCAGCATTGCTGCATCGCGTCACCACAGACCCAGGTTCAATCCCAGCCTATGGTGACAGTGTGGTGTTTGTACGTTCTCCCTGTGTCTGGGTTGGTTTTGCTCCAGGTGCCCCGGTTCCCTCCCACAGTCCAAAGATGTGCAGGTTATATGGATTGGCCATGCCAAACTGCCCTTTTGATGTGCAGGTTAGGGGATTAGTGGGGTAAATGTGTGGGGTTACCGGGATAGAGTGGAAGGTGGTCCTGGGTAAAACACTCTGTTGGAGGGTTGGTGCAGACTCCATGGGCCAAATGGCCTCCTTCTGCAAGATTCTATGATTGTGCCTCTCAGCCAACATGAAAAACAGTCCAGCACAGTGCTGTGTTATAAAAAAAAACTATAGTTCCCAGGCTGGTGCTGAGTATACTGCAATAACTTCTAAAAGTTACATGCTACAGTGATGAAAAATTTGACTTAAATAATGTTGCGTTTGCTTTTTCATTATGCTTGTAATGCTTTTTAATAAGTGGTTGTCTATTCCAAATCCAGGAAATCCTGGCAACACTGCTGCTATGTGAGATATTGCCTCCACCCAAATTGGCAAAGTTAGAGGTTATTGTAACGAGGCACAAATAGTTAGTTTCATTTCCAATAAATAATCTGTGTATGTTCCCACAACAAAACTCGAAGAATCAATGAGTGAATCCCAGGAAGTACCAAATTTAAGATGATTATTCTTGGGGCAGGAAGAGATTTGACCGGAATTCACCCATTTTGCTGCGGAGAAAATTACTATTCCTGATTATACACTGGAAATGCCACAACTAGCAAGGCACAGCTACAGCATGAGATTATCTTGCCTGTATCACATTGTTGTTTGCGGGAGCTTGCTATGCACCAATTGGCAGCCATGTTTCTTTTACCTTACAACAGTGACTACACTATGTTGTGAAATTAGGTACTATAGAAATGCACATCTTTCTCTGTTTCCTTTATCAGTCAGGCGGTTGTGCACCACTGTGTGTTCTATTCATAAAGATTACGTATTTCATATCCTCCCCGGCGGAATCAAAAAGAGATAGCTATCCACTTTGACAGCTAGGTGCAAGGGGAAGATGCATGTGCCATCAAACTGTTCAATTTTATGAGCACTTTCATTGTTTTGATGTCCAGCTAGCATGCACAATGATAATCAACTTATCCCATACATACAAGACAAATGACCAGAAAATGGAAAAAAATGCAGCAATCCACCACAACAGCTCTTGTGACTTGGAGCATTTTACCGAGATGATTGATTTGTATTGTGGAAAATCTCCCACATTCATGGCTTACAATTCAGTAATGTTTGTGCAGAAGAATGAGGGACAATGGATGTAAGAAAGCCATTGCCACTGTGGGTAATAATGCCAACAATGAACAAATTGAAAGAAAATGCGTACAATGCTGTGAAGGGTAGCAGTCGAAAGAAGATTGGGATAATTTGGGAAACAGACAAAGGAAAAATAATAAAAATTAGATTGAGAGTAAACAAACAAAATAATTACAAGCAAATAGTAAGAGCTTGTTCAGGTATATGAAAAGGAGTTTTGCTCAAATGAACACTGGCTCCTGTGAGGATGAGACCAGGGAATTCATAATGGGAAACAAGGGAATGGTGAAGACTTTGAAAATGTATTGCATTACAAGACACTAAAAGCATCCCTAAAAGTCCCCTGGACAAATAGCGTGAATCCAAAAGCGGTGGCTGCAGAGATAATGGTTATGTTGGTTGTTATCATCCAAAGTTCCATGGTTCTGGAAGGTCCCAGGTATTAGAAAACCACAAAAGGAATACCCCGATTCAAGAAAAGAGGGAAACTATAGTTATTTAGCCTAACACCTACCAAGAAAAATCCTCGAATCCATTTTCAAAGATGCAGTAGCAGCACATTTAGAAAAATCCATAAAATCAAAAAGAGTCAACGTAATTTCAGGAAAAAGAAAGTGTGTTTTACGAATCTTTTGAGGATGTAACCAGCAGGGTAAGTAAAAGAGGAACCCGTAGATGTTGTGTATTTGGATTTACAAAAGGTATTCGGTAATATGTCATATTACTATTTATTGCACAAGAGCTCGTAGTCTTGGGGGAAATATATTGGCACAGACAGAGCATTAGCTCACTAATAGGAATCAGGGAGCCATGATAAATGGGATACTTTTAGTTTGGCAAATTTTAACTAGTGGAATGCCGCAGCGATCAATGCTGGGGCCTCAAAATTTACGATCTTTATCAATGTCATGGATGAAAGGAGAGTGTTGTAGCCAAATTTGCCAACAGTGCAAAGGAAAGCAAGTTGTGAGGAGAACACAAAGAGCGGGATTGTCCAACCACGCTCACCCCAAGGCCAGAAATTCCCGCCTAAGGCCAATGGACCTTTACATGGTCCGCCCCCACCCATTACAATTCCTGGGGCAGGGGACGGGAAAATTCCACTCAAAGTGCATGCAAAAGGATTTGGCTAGATTAAATGAGTGGCCAAAAAAATTGTCAGTTGGGGTACAAGGTGGGAAAATGTGTGATTATCTCCTTAGGCAGGAAAAATAGAAAAGCAGAAGATTATTTAAACTAAGAGAGACTGCAGAATGCAAAGGAATGAAACAAGAAAAGTTGGCAGGCAGGTCCAAGTATTTACAAAGGCAAATGGAATGTTGAACGTTATCACAAGGAGGATGGAATATAAAAATAGTTGTCTTAAAACAACTCTGCAGGCCATTTATGAAATCACATTTAACTGTATATGTTTTTCATTTTGTTATTCAAGAAAGAAAGGTTTGCTTGCTAGGTGATTCCTGGTTGAAACAGTAAGTTTTATAACAAGTTCACTGGGTGTTGGTGAAACCACACCATAAATAACGGAACTAATATATGCAGTTAAGTAAGGAAGGTTTGCTTGCTTGGTGATTCCTGAAATGGAGGGGTTATCTTATGGGGAAATGTTGAGAAGGTTGGGCTTACAGTCATTGGAATTAAGAAGAATTGGAGGTGACATTACTAAAACAGATTAGGTTTAGAGGGGCGCTTGATGGGGGAGATGCATAAGCGGATGTTTCCACTCGTGGGAGAAAATCAAGAACTAAGGAGCACTAAGTCAGAATAAAGTTGCCTTCCAAATCAAGATGGAGAGTAGCACGGTGGCACAATGGTTAGCACTGCTGCCTCACAGCACCAGGGATCCAGGTTCGATTCCTGTCTTGGGTCACTGTCTGTATAGAGTTTGCATGTTCTTGCTACGTCTGCGTGGGTTTCCTCCAGGTGCTCCAGTTTCCTCCCAGAGTCCAAAAATGTGTCAGTTAGGTTGATTGGCCATGCTAAATTCTCACTCTGTGTATCCAAACAAGTGTGGCAATTAGGGAATTTTCACAGTAACTTCATTGCAATGTTAACGTAAGCCTACTTGTAACTAATAAATAAACTTTATTTCTTGCCTGAGAGTTTGTTAATCTTAGAATTCCTCTACTCCTGATCGCAGTGGAGGCTGGATCATTGAATATAGTCAAGGCCGAGCTAGGGAGATATTTAATCTACAAAGGAATTGAGGGTTTTAGAGGATACACAGGAAAGTGGAGTTGAGATAATAATCAGGTCAGCCATGGACATTTTGAATGGTGGCATAGGCTAAAGGGACCAAATTGCATATCCCTACTACTATTTCATATGTGCTTATCATTATCCATAGTTTTAAGGGAGAAAGCATATATAGAAATTAATTCCTAATGTAGTTGTGCGTAATTTGCATTCACTTGCTTGATCAAGACTCACCAAGAAATCTGAAAAATTCTAATCACCTTATGTATTGCTCTTATTTCCCTTCGTTCCTTACTTACTTGCTTGTCCTATCATTTCTTACATCTGGGAAATGAGGTTAAGCCTCGGTGAGATTCAGCTGAGCATCAGGCAGTGGCGGTATGTTTCTGGAGCATTCACTGAGGTGACCATCATTTCAGGGAAGCTGTTTTGGCACTGTGACTATTGTCCAACAATCTGCCTGTTGTTGTGGCAAGAAATACTGTATCAAGTCCATAGCTGAACCCCTCTACTACAACATTATTGGATAAGGCCTTACAGAAAACGATGATATCTGCATCTGAACCTTGAAGCACACTAATACCAAGATCAAATGTGCTATTGATTGGTGCCTTCACAAACCAAATAGACCTGACTGGGTTTTGGAAACAAGAAAGACTTTCACTTGAAGCAGCAATGTTTTTGGAAGCTTTTCTTGATGTCTTGGAATCACAGAAATCCCCAGGTGCCATTGTCTCCAGGGTGATCTGCAGATCATGGGAAACCTCCATGAATATATTGGTTGATATCTCCTCTCACTCTCAATCATAGTCTCAAACAATGTCTGGCGAGAATTTACCTTCAAGTTAAAGCATGTGAAATCAACCTTTCTGACCATCCAAATAAACTAAATCAAACTAATGAAGGGACAAATTAAAAGGGATGGCTCCCAAAAGAAGGGGAACTGCCCAAAAGAAAGGACAAGATAAAAAGAAAACTCAAAACATTAAATCAAAATGTGATTAAAGGGGCCGATAATGCACCCCAGCCCCTGTGGTGCCCAACAGACACAGAGGAGAAGTGTGTGAGGTGACACAAGGAAA
Source organism: Carcharhinus amblyrhynchos (assembly GCF_965287045.1). Classification (NCBI taxonomy): domain Eukaryota; kingdom Metazoa; phylum Chordata; class Chondrichthyes; order Carcharhiniformes; family Carcharhinidae; genus Carcharhinus; species Carcharhinus amblyrhynchos. The sequence goes on along the minus strand of NC_137332.1, from coordinate 30,527,051 downwards.
CAGCACCCAGCACATCATTGTGCACTTGCACAAGTACCAGCTGACAATGAGGAAGGCAATTTAATTGATTTAAACGCAATTAACCTGAATTTGTTACCTATGTGTTTTTATGGTTGGTGCATAGGCAACATGAGCAGGCAGCCAATCCATTTTTGCCAATATGTCATCCAAGAGTGGGACAAAATGCAGTAGGCTGAGTTGGTAGGCCCTATTGAGAGTTTGGTGCACGTTTATACTAGAACTTGGTAGATGTTTTCACTGCTTTCTTTTGAAGTTTGTGCAGTGTTGGGACTTCTCAGGACATTTCAATCTCACAACATCCGAGATCCCCAACCCTTTGGCACCTACAGCGTACGGGTCAATCCCATTAGCAACTCACTGTGTTGTGCTCTGCATTATCTTGCTTTTTCAAAGGGGAACCAGGAGGACATTGAGACAGATGCTTACTTCATAGAGGAAACAGATGGGGAGTCCAGATGGGCACAGGGAAGCAGGACACCAGGGAGGCCTTGATTCAGCATTCCTTCAGCTAAGATCAATAACCTTTTCCAACAAAAGAGAATCTCGCCATCACTCCTTGACATTCAATGGCATTACCATTATTGAATCCTTACTATCAACATCCTGGAGGTTACCATTGACCAGAAATTGAAATGGACCAGCCATATAAATGCTGTGGCTACCAGAGCAGATCAGATGCTAGAAATCCTGTGATGAGTAACTCACCTCCTGACTCCCCAAAACCTGACCACAATCGACAACGTGAACATCCAGAGTATGCTGGATGCATGCAGCTCCAACAACACTGAAGGAGTTTGATACTATCCAGGACAAACCAGCCCACTTGATTGCTAACACTTCCATAAACATTTGATCCCTCCACTGCTGAAGAACAGTTGCAGCCGTGTGTACCATCTTCAAGAGGCATTGCAGGAACTCACAAAGGTTCCTTAGGCAGCATTATAAGATGTACCCAGGGCTTCAGTTCTTCTGTCCATTGACCATTACCCTTTGTTTCCTGTTACTAAGCCAACTTTGGATTTAAAATCTTTGCATCCAATTCACCACATTACACTATATCCCCATTGACCTTATCCAGATATTTCATACTGGCCAGTTCTTACTGGTCGGCCAGCGTAATATCGTGGTCTTTCCAGGATTCCTGGTGGAATGGCTGCTTCCCGTCCCACCTGCCATGCACGCATATTGCACATAAAATTCTCAGACGTTTCCACATCATGGTTCATTTGTCAGCAGAATCACTGATAAATTGAGTCCCCAGTATCCTCAGCAATGATGATCATTTCTCTCGCCTGCACAGAGAAACAGCACTCTTCCCCTCTGACTCACCGATGCTCAATGCTTTTCATGCACATTTCCACTTGAAGAAGTAGTTGCTAAGCGCAAGGGCATTGCAAAAGCCTTGAGAAAGCACACAAAGCTAAGATTGCATAAGATGAGCCTTGTCGAAACAAAAGTAGACAGAAAACTCGAAAAGGCTTGAAATAATTATTCGTGGTAATATTGTACAAACACAATGCAGACATCTCCAATTCCTTTATTTGCAGTTGTGAAGCACATTCATTCAAATGTAATAAGAATATAAAGAAAGAACAAGCTTGCAGTATTTTTCATAACCTCAGGATGGCCCAATCAGCCGATTAATTTTGAGAAGTAGTCACTGCTGTTAAGGTAGAAAAACATGGCCAAAAGCTTCTGCACTGCATAATAATTTAGTATTAAATTACTGCACTCTGTTGAGCAATGTGGAGGCAGTAAGCACTGTTATAGGCTCTGTTGGTAATGGTTGACAGGTGGATTGACATTGCAGAAAGCAGAGTTCTGTCATTTGCAGTGAGGAGGTCGTGAGATGTTTGTGGTGGGCTACTGGACTCTCTTTTCCAATATTGTGTTTTTCCAAAATTTTATGGGAGAGACCTGTACGCTTAAGAAGTTAATCTGAATAGTCAATTAATTAGTGCATAGAAAAGTAACAATATTTCTTGTTTTGAAGGATAACCCTTTACTGACAAAAGAAAAGTGCCATTCATTTAATCTCCTAATCTCCTGTGCCTCGCTGCTGCCCTAATCTCCTTAAGGCTGCACAATGGTTAGCACTGCTGCCTCACAGTGCCAGGGACCTGGGTTCAATTCCAGCTTGGTTCACTGTCTGTGCAGGGTTTGCACATTCTCCCTGTGTCTGTGTAAGTACCCTCTGGGTGCTCCAATTTCCTTCCACCATCCAAAGATGTGTGAGTTAGGTGGATTGGCCACGCTAAATTGCCGCTTTTTGTCAGGGGAAATAGCTAGGCTAAATATGTGGGGTTACGGGGATAGGTGCTGGGTGGGACTGTGGTCAGTGCAGACTCGATGGGCCAAATGGCCTCCTGCTGCATCATAGTGACTCTAAACACTTACGTTTTCAGTCCAAAGGTCGAATAGAGCACTTACCATTCCATTTTTAATTTGAACCAAGAATCCCATTTTACACTGCAGTTTTAAATGTCCCTCCGTTCAGACATCCTTGTGTCTCACAGTTCGGGACATAGGAGCAGGAGTAAGCCATTCAGCCCATCAGACCAGCTCTGCCATTCAATACAATGATGGCTGGTCATCCCCTGGCCCTGCCCCTATGGCCTCATCCCTTGGCTCTACCCCCTTCCCCCTAAGCCCTGTCCTCGAGGCCACTTACCTGTCTTCCCCCAGGCCCTGCCCCCTTGTCACTATCCAAGGCCTAGGGAGGAGCAGCTGGTCTGCAGGGGAGGGGTCTGCCTCCCAAGGGGGGGGGCTGCCTCCCACGTGGGGATCTCTGTGTCCCAGGGAGGGTTAGTGAAGGGGGGGAATCTACCAGGGTGGGGGGGATCGTCACTGTTGGGGAGGCAGGGGAATGGATATTGCGGTGCTCCAGGACAGGGTGGGGTCACGGCTGGACCAGGAATGCTTGTGCAAGCAGTGATAGTGCTGTGATCGGACCGTAGGGTGGGTGGGTGTTGGAGGGGCAGCATTGTGGAAGTCCCGGGCTGGCCAGCGGTTAAGCTGGCCAGCAAACTGCGATCTGACAGTATGGGGCCACTGCACAAGTGCAGAGGTCTGGAGCTGATGTGAATAGGCCCCGCCCCCCCCAAACTTTTAATGATATTCCTGATCTCTGCACAGAGTGTGGGAGAATTGAATCTGAACTCCCACTGAAAAAGAATCATGAATTACACCCGTTTTCCCATGAATTCGGCACTTGGAATTTTTTGGGAGAATGGGCCCCCAATTTCCATGCCAACACCATTTTTGTTTTGAAGTTCCAGCAAACCAAAGTGGTCAGAATACAGTCTGTTGTTTTGAGCAGACTAGTATGTAGAAAGGAAAACGGCACAAGTTGCATTTTGACAGATCTATTCAGATTGTCAGGAATTTTTCCTAGAGTGCTTTCTATTTTGGGGATAACTCGAGACAACTCAGTATTCAATGAGAAGAACCTATTTACAATTAAAGGATGGGCAACATATTAACACAGGTCTGCTCCCAATGACTCCACAACTCGCTCTGCTCACTTCCCATCCCGGGAATGTGCCGATTGGCCGAGGTTTGCACTTTCACACTCCATTCGTCCCAGCGTGCAAAGAATCGCCTCTTAAAGGAGTCACGCTGTCAGACTCCTTGAGCTATACCAATGACAAAACAAAAAGTGAACAGTTAGAAACATGGTATATATGGGGTGGCATGGTAGCACAGTGGTCAGCTCTGCTGCCTCACAGCACCAGGGACCTGGGTTCAATTCCTGGCTTGGGTCACTGCCTGTGTGGAGTTTGCACATGCTCCCCATGTCTGCGAGGGTTTTCTCCAGGTGCTCCTGTTTCCTCCCACAGTCCAAAAGGTGCGCATTGGCCATGCTAAATTCTCCCTCAGTGCACCTGAACAAGCAACAGAGTGTAGTAACGAGGGGATTTTTACAGTAACTTCATTGCTGTGATAATGTAAGCCTAGTTATGGCTAATAAATAAGTCTTTACTTGTACAAGCACCAAGCTTACAATGGAGATACTGGTGGGGGTGGGGGAAGGCAGTTGGGGTTAGTTCATAATGTCAACCTGTCTGGAGACAACTGCAACCCTGCCAGGGCCCCTCAGGAGTCAAAGACACAAGGTCGACAGAATTGAGTTGTTGCTGACCCCTTTTCCTGCCTTGGCAGCCAAGCCAAAGGCTCGCTTGATCCATCCCCGGGTGTTGGAACCTTAAGTTCATAAGAACATAAGAAATAGGAGCAGGAGTAGGCCATCTAGCCCTTCAGGCCTGCCCCGCCATTCAATAAGATCATGGCTGATCTGAAGTGGATCAGTTCCACTTTCCCGCTTTCTCCCCATAACCCTTAATTCCTCTGTCTATCAGAAACCTATCTACCCATGACTTAAATATATTCAGCGAGGCAGCCTCCACCACTTCAACGGGCAGAGAATTCCAGAGATCCACCACCCTTTGAGTGAAGAAGTTCCTCCTCAACTCTGTTCTAAACTGCACCCCCCCACCACCTTATTTTGAGGCTGTTCAGAAGCTGGCACAAACAAAACTGATATAGGAGCCTCTTGCTTATCTCTGGGAGCTGCCTCTACGCTCTTACACAAGTGGTCAACTTCACTTGATGGCCCTGTGCCTCCACCACATATGAGATTGGACTAGTCTTCTCCATCAATCCAGGGTTGACCTCCAATTTCAGGGGCCAGCCATTGACTATTAAAACAATGCCAGTGGGAGATGTCTTACTGAGCTGGGCCTTGAGTGTGTAAGCCTCAGATTCCTTCTTTGGTTCCACTGCAGCTTATTCACGGGGTTGTTGTCTGCCCCACATCCGAAAACATGCCTCAGACCCTGGTGTTGAACAATTCTTCTCTGTTCTTGGGCTCCACTGCACCCTCATTCAGTGCTGTCTCCAGCAGCAGCCATTTCCCAGTCTGACTCGTTCAGCTCACTCTGCACACCTTGCAGCTCGCACACACCCTCACTCTGCACACCTAGCAGCTCACACACACCCTCACTCTGCACACCTTGCAGCTCACACACACCCTCACTCTGCACACCTTGCAGCTCACACACACCCTCACTCTGCACACCTTGCAGCTCACACACACCCTCACTCTGCACACCTTGCAGCTCGCACACACCCTCACTCTGCACACCTTGCAGCTTGCACACACCCTCACTCTGCACACCTTGCAGCTCGCACACACCCTCACTCTGCACACCTTGCAGCTCGCACACACCCTCACTCTGCACACCTTGCAGCTCACACACACCCTCACTCTGCACACCTTGCAGCTCACACACACCCTCACTCTGCACACCTTGCAGCTCGCACACACCCTCACTCTGCACACCTTGCAGCTCGCACACACCCTCACTCTGCACACCTTGCAGCTCACACACACCCTCGCTCTGTAGACCTTGCAGTTTGCACACACCCTCACTCTGCACACCTTGCAGTTTGCACACACCCTCGCTCTGTAGACCTTGCAGCTCACACATGCTTTCAATCACTTGGGCTATCTCTCTGGTTTTTTCCGGTGGAATGTTAGTTTCAGCAGTTTCTTTTGGATGTTGAGTTTGTTGATGCCACAAACTGAACATGGTTCCTAACAAAGGCCTGAATTTGCAGTGCACCAGCCAGCCATTGAAGCCTGGCTGCGAATCCAGGGACCATCTTTCCTAAATCCCAAACAGCAGAGTGGAATTTGTACCTCTGCATGATAATGGATGGCCAAGGGTTATAGTGATCCTTCACTAAATTGACCAACTGGTCGAAGGTTTTTGTGTCCGGTGCTTTGGGTGATGTCAAATTCCTCACCAGATTTTAAGTCTGTGGGCCGCAGATTTTGATCAGTATCATTTTATATTTCGCCTCAGTTATTTATTTTGCTGCAGAAACATCTCAATGTACTGTCCTGAACTCTCAACTACAGGATCAAATGAATCTATTTTCCCAAATAACAGCAATGGAGTTGGTACCTTTTTTCCTTCAAACTTTGAGTGATCCCTCTCTTTCCCCCCTCTAACTCTGCACCGAGGGCTTCAACGACTAATCTGGTTTGCCCTTGTTACCAGTGTGGTAACTCAGACAGCTTGGTATGGCAGATATAAAACAAGAAGTTTTATTCAACAAGAAGGAACTATTTATAATTAAAGGATTTGCAACGCGACCGCACAGGACTGCTGCTAACAACTCCCCAACTCACTCTGCCAACTTCCAGCCCCAGGGATGCATGTCCTCTCTCCCAGTTAGCCAAGGTTCTCATCCTTAAATTCTGACCCAGCTACCTTGTTTGTGAAGGATCACTTCTTAAAGACCACAGGGGTTGTTGTATTGTTATCAGGCCATTTTGAAGGTTTGATTCTAACCCCCTGTCTCCCCTCCCCATTGTGTATGGGAGCAGCTATTAACAATGCACATGCATTAGTGTCTTGTGCTTATACTTGGTCAGATTTCATTTAGATAACTGGTCAAGTATCTGACAGTGTGACATAAAGGTTGTGGACCTTGTCACTGCAGTATGAGCTGGGCTGCGCAGGAGGATGCGGAGCAAGATCGATTTTCACTCAGTGAGGGTATTAACTGATATGAAGCAGAGGTGAAATTAAAATGCAGATCAAACATGAAGCAGGATAGGGTTTTGAGTGAATGGCTTACCCCCGCTCCAATGTGCGAAGACCACAGAAATATTCTCATTCAACTGGGAAATATTTCACTGTGTAAATAATCATAGCCAAGGCTGGGTGTTACTTCCTGCGGTCAAGTAAGTGAAACATGAATTTACTACTGTGAGCAGGATACTGGTTAATGATGATACACTTCAAAACAACAGTTTTTACACTGTTCCCAAGCAGTTAAATTGCCTCCTGACTTAACATGACAGACTAAGGCCGGAATTCTACCCTTCGCCTGCCCCGGAATTGGGACGGGCGAAGCTCACAGGACGAAAATCTCTGTTGGCCCCGGACGGGATTTTATGATCTTGCCCGAGCGAAGTCATAAAATCCCGCCCTAATCTTGAAATCAAATCTTGGAGTTCTTAGTCCTTTTAAGATTCCCAACAAAATGCAGGAGAATATAATTTACCCACTGATTATTGCGGTTTAGGCTGCCATAATGAATTTGGGTCAAACTAAGTGAAATAAATTTCAGAAGCAGTCGCTTGTTCAGGAAGACGCTCGAGAAGTTTCAGTCTCTCCAACGAATAAATTGAAACCAACCTCCGCAGCTTTTCTCTCTCAGCTGTATATTTCTCTCTTGACTTGCCTCGGGCTTTGTTATGTTTGAGTTATGACTGAGGCCTTTTTCCCTTCACACTGGTGGTGAATACTGAGTTGGCCGGTGGATTTTATGTCATTTTATTTTATAAGTTGTTAACCTGCCGCTTTGCAAGTTTGAGAGTTGGGCATCGGGGCAAAAAGAAGACAAATTACGTAAATAATAAATCGGCAATGACTAATGTACAATGCAGCTGCAAAGGAAACAGAAAGTAGGCTTTGCACTGTTGTTCGCCTCCAGGGTTTCAATCTCACCTGCAATTCCTTCTCTCTGGGCCTCATGTACACTCAAGCTTTGCCTTCCAACCACACTTTCAGATCTTTGGCCTTATCGAGTAGACACCACTGCGTCCGAAGGCGATCAATAAGTTGTCACCAGATCCCCACTGCTTCTTTCAAGCCCCCTTTGCTTCAAGTCTGCTTCATGCAGCTCTTCCTTTAACTTAGAATCCCTACAGTACAGAAGTAGGCCATTTGGCCCATCGGTTCTGCACTGACCATAATCCCACCCAGGCCCTATCTCTGTATTCCCACATATCTACCTTGCTAATCCCCCTGACACTGAGCACGGCCAATCAACCTAATCCGCACACCTTTGTACTGTGGGAGGAAACTGGAGCACATGGAGGAAACCCACACAGACACGGGGAGAATGTGCAAACTCCACACAGATAGTAACCAAATTTACTGACAAATTTACTGGAGTTCTATGAGGATGTGTCTAGGGCAGTGGATAGAGGAGAGCCGGTGGATGTGGTCTTTCTGGATTTTCAGAAGGCGTTTGACAAGGTACCTCACAAGAGGTTATTGCAGAAGATCAGGGGACATGGAGTTGGGGGTAGGGTGTTAGCGTGGATAGAAGATTGGTTGTCAAATAGGAGGCAGAGAGTGGGGGTCAATGGGTGCTATTCGGATTGGCGGATGGTGACTAGTGGGGTGCCCCAGGGGTCGGTGCTGGGGCCTCAGCTATTTACCATTTATATAGATGATCTGGAGGAGGGAACCGAGTGTAGGGTGTTGAAATTTGCTGATGACACCAAGATTGGGGGAAAGGCAAATTGTGCGGAGGGTGTGGAGAGTCTGCAGAAGGATCTAGATAGGCTGGGCAAATGGGCCAGGAAATGGCAGATGGAATTTAATGTTGGCAAGTGTGAGGTGGTCTACTTTGGTAGGAAGAATGGTAGGAAGGACTATTACTTACGTGGCGAAAAACTGCAGCAGGCGACGGTGCAGAGGGACCTCGGGGTCCTTGTGCATGAGTCGCAAAAACCCAGCTTGCAGGTGCAGCAGGTGGTCAGGAAGGCGAATGGGATGCTGGCCTTCATAGCGAGGGGGATTGAATATAAAAGTAGGGAGGTCTTGCTGCGGCTGTATAGGGCATTGGTGAGGCCGCAGCTGGAGTACTGTGTGCAGTTTTGGGCGCCGCACCTGCGCAAGGATATTTTGGCCTTGGAGGGAGTGCAGAGGAGGTTTACTAGGCTGATACCGGAGTTGAGGGGGTTGAGCTATGAGGAGAGGCTGAATAAACTAGGCTTGTACTCGTTAGAGTTTAGAAGAATGAGGGGAGATCTCATTGAGACGTATAAGATGATGAATGGGATGGATAGGATAGAGGTGGAAAGACTCTTCCCGCTCAAAAAAGACAGTAGGACTAGGGGGCACAGCCTCAAGATAAAGGGGGGGCGGTTTAGAACGGAGTTGAGGAGGAACTTCTTCACTCAAAGGGTGGTGAATCTCTGGAATTCTCTGCCCGTTGAAGTGGTGGAGGCTGCCTCACTAAATATTTTTAAGAAGCGGGTTGATGGGTTTTTGATAAGAGAGGGGATTAAGGGTTATGGGGAGAGGGCGGGAAAGTGGAACTGAGCCACGACAGATCAGCCATGATCTTATTGAATGGCGGGGCAGGCTCGAAGGGCTAGATGGCCTACTCCTGCTCCTATTTCTTATGTTCTTATGTTCTTATGTAACCAAACCGGGAATCAAACCGGGGTCAAACTGGTGCTTTGAGGCAGCAGTGCTAACCACTGTGCTTCCATGACACTTAGAGCAATTTTCTTTATTACTGTCATTTATCTTGATTCAATGGAATCAATCTTTGATCTCTACTTTGTCCCTTACCTGGGATCTCTCCTTTTCTTCCCTGTATCCTGTTCTGTTGGACATTTCTCTAAGGGTACTTCTATTTGACTTGATTTGATTTATTATTGTCACATGTATTTACATACAGTTAAAGTATTGGTTCTTGCATGCTGAACAGACATAGTATACTGTTCATAGAGAAGGAAATGAGACAGTGCGGAATGTAGTGTTGCAGTTATAGCTAGGGTGTACAGAAAGATCATCTCAATGCAAGGTCATTGTTAGAGAGTTTAAAAGAGTTAGAATAAAGTTTTAGAAGCATAGAATGAGAGTAAAAGACAGAATGGTGCCTTGCTCTGGCACCATCTTGAAACAAAAGAAAGGTATTCAGGTCACCTGACCTGTAACTCCACACTGTTTCACTTTACTTCCTTTTGCTTTGTGCCTGTGTGCAGAGGCGCCTCCCAGTCTGAAGAATTAGGAAACAGTAACTGTGCAATCACAGCCCAGTCTCTGCAGCACGTGCAAGAAATTCCTGGGAGGAGCTGGGAAATGTAATTCCTGTCCTTCAAGCTCCTAATCCCTGACTTTGAAAGTTCCTTAGGGCCTGTCACGGAAATAAACTTCCAGCGGTGAATATTAAAACGCTTAAATGTAGAGGTGGAGTGTCACTCTGGTGCGCTCCAGCAGCACAACAGCCGAGTCTGTCCAAATCCCCCTGAAGCCACTTTGCGTCTTCCTCACAACGTACATTCCCTATCTTCGTATCATCCAATAACTTAGAAATATTACATTTGGTCCCCACATCCAAATCATTTACACACATTGTGCAGGACTCTGAGTCCTCATCCTTGCAGTACTCCACTTGTTACAGTCTGCCAATGTGAAAATGACCCCTTTCTTCCTACCCTGTTTTCTACCTGTTAACCAGCCTCTAATCCGTGATGGTATTTTACCCTCAATCCTGGTTGTCATGATAATAATTGCTTGTGGCTGTGGACTCCAATATTACGTACGGTACAGTACACTATTACATGTGGTCACCTGACCTATGGGGTCGAAGGTCAGAAAGCACATGCTAGAGAAAGTTGTAACAAGGCTGCAAGTGCCTTACAGTTGTCTGTTCACATTATTAAAATGTGTTATTAATAAAGTTAGTTCACAGCATGTGGTGTCAATTGTACTGCATTATAAAAATAAAACATGCTTCACTTCATCGAAAGTCTTACGTATACAATGACCACCAACTCCCCTTTATTAATTTTGTTAGTAACATCGTCAAAAAAACCTCCTACAGGTTCATCAAACATGATTTCCCATTCATCAATACACATTGGCTATGCTCAATCAGGCCATTATTATCTAAGTGTCCACTTATCACATTCTTTTCATAGGTTCTAGCATCCTCCCTACTTCTGATGTAAGTCTAACAGGTCTGTGGCTCCTCATTTCCTCTCTCCTTCCCTTCTTAAATAGTGGGGTGACTTTTGCTACCTTGAAGGAACCAATCCAAAATCGATAGAACTTTGGAAGATAATCACCAATGCATCCTTTATCTTCTTAGCTACCTCTTCCAACACTCCAGCAAATAGAATATCAAGTCTCAGGGATTTATCAACCTTCCATATTATTAATTTCTCCAATGCAATCTCCTTATTAATGCTAATTTCCTTCAATTCCTCAATCTCCCTATTCCCTAGGATATCTAATTCATAGAATCCCTACAGTGCTGAAAGAGGCCATTTGGCCCATTGGGTCTGCACCAACCACAATCCCACCCAGGCCCTACCCCCATATCCACCCACTAATCTACACATCTCAGGACGCCAAGGGGCAATTTTAGCATGGCCAATCAACCTAACCCCCACATCTTTGGACTGCGGGAGGAAACCGGAGCACCCGGAGGAAACCCACGCAGACACGAGGAGAATGTGCAAACTCTACACAGACAGTGAACAAAGCCAGGATTTGAACCCAGGCCCCTGGGGCTGTGAAGCAGCAGTGCTAATCACTGTGCTACCATGTCGCCCAATGCTGGGGGATTTCTCGTATATTAGTCTTTGAAGACAGACAAAGTAATAATTTAGCATTTCTGCCATTTCTTTATTCCCTATTATAATTTATCCTGACTCTACCTGTAATGGACCCAAGCTGCCCTAAACAAGGGTTTCCTTTTTACATACCTATAGAAGCTTTTGTAGTCCATTTATTTTTTATATTGGGTTACATTCATACACTATTCACTCTTCCATTATCATTTTTGGTCCTTCTTTGCTGCATTCTAACACGCTCTAAATCCTATGTTTTACTACCGTTTCTGGCAATCCTCAATTTTCTTTGTTAGCCATAGTTGACTAATTTTTATTCTTGGGTTTTTTTTTGCCTTGAAGGAATGTATAATTGCCATTAACAATGTCATAATTCTGTAAAGATTATCCATTGCCTACGTACAATCAAACATTTAAGGCGATATGTAATTCTTCCTAACTAAAATATATTCCAGAGAGGAAGAAAGATTGTAAGAGGGGGGAAAATGAATCCATGTCTAAGCGAGAAGGTTAAAGATAACGTAAAGACTAAGGCATACCATTTCCACTAGTAGGGAAAACTAGAACCAGAGGGCACACCTCGGGCTAAAGGGGTGATCCTTAAAAACAGAGATGAGGAGGAATTTCTTCAGCCAGAGAGTGGTGAATCTGTGGAACTCTTTGCCTGTGGAGGCCAGGCCATTGAGTGTCTTTAAGACTGGTTCTTGATTAATAAGGGGATCAGGGGTTATGGGGAAAAGGCAGGAGAATGGGGATGAGAAAAATGTCTGCCATGATTGAATGGCAGAGCAAACTCAATGGGTCGTGTGACCTAATTCTGCTCCTATGTCTTATGGTCTTATGTTGCAGAGATCAGTGGCAGGTTGGAGAATTGGCAATCTTTTAAAGACCAACAAAGGATTACTAAAAAATTAATAAAAAGAGCAAAGGTAAGTTATGAAAGAAATCTAGTGCAAAATATAAAAATGGATAGCAAAAGATTCCATGAGGATACAAAAGACAACATTGGTCCCTTAAATGATGAGACTGGGGAGTTAATATTGGAGAACACACAAATGGCAGAGACACTGGGGGCTATTCTCCCATCCCGTTGCGCTAAAAAATTAGCATAGCGGGCCAGGAGAATCTTGTGGCAGGCAATGCACAGATTTCACACATCCGTTCCCGCCTCGATAGTGTCTCCCAGCGCCAGATTTCCAATGGCGCCAGCTTCGTGCCGGATATTAGCAGGGAGGCATGGAAATAATGTAAATAAAGACTTTAATATATTTTAAACACAGTTAACGGGCCTGGGACTGAAATCTGTGGGCCCGTTAACATCTCCACCCACCCACCCCCCTGGCCAGGAGTTGTTCACTCCAGCAGAGTTTACAGTAGCTCCCCACTGATGGGGAACTAGTGGCCCCAGCTCACTGGAGTGAAGGTGAGGCAATTGGGACCCCTCGGGGGTGGGGTGGTGGGAGGGGTAGTGCCTGTTGGGCATTAGCACTTTAGCAATGCCAGCCTGTGCCCACTGGTGCAGCCAAAGAGGCAAAATGCCAATACCCAAGGGACACCTTGGCACTGCCCATCAGGCATGGGTCAGTGCCACGGGGGTGGGGTCTATGGGGGCAGGGCCCTGGGGGTCCCAGTGCCACTCTGCAGACAGGATCAGCAGGGAAGGAGGGAGGGCAGCGAACGGGGTGGGCTGGGAGGGGTCAGCCTGCTGGGAGTCTGGCATTGATGGGAGAGGATCAGCTCTGGGGGGGAGGGGAACTGCAGGGGGTAGCTGTCGGCGGGGGAGGAATCGGGGACAAGAGGGCTGGAGATCGGGATGGGCCAGGGAATGGTTGGGTCGGGGCAGCGATTGGGCCGTGGGGAGCCTGAAGGGCTGGAGTTGCAGGGATTGCTGGCCAACAATCAAGAGACCATGAATGCAGGGTCACTGCTCATGCACTGATCTCAGCACTGATAGATCGGCATATGCTCAATGGCCTGCTTAACACTATGCTGCTGGCCTCTCCAGTGGGAGTAGACCCTGCCCCCTGAATTGTAATGGTATATACACACTAGTGATCTTTGCAGTGCACAGTGCGTGGGAGATTCTTCTCTGAACACTCACTGAAAAAAGAATGTGATTTACTCCAGTTTTCATGCAAATTCAACACTTAGAAGTTTTTTGGGAGAATTCCAACCAGTAAATCATATTTTGCTTCAGTTTCCATGGTGGAGAATCATCCCAATGATAACAGGTAATGCAGCGGTTATTGAAAAAGGGGAATTTAAAACAATCACCATCACTAGTGAAAAAGTACTGAGCAAATTTGTTGCCCATCCCTGAGGGCATTTAAGAATCATCCACATTGCTGTGGATCTGGAGTTACATATAGGCCAGATCAGGTAAGAGCAGCAGATTTCCTTCCGTAAAGGACATTAATAAAGCAGATGGGTTTTTACAACAATTGACAGTGATTTGACAATCATCATTAGACTTTTAATCCCAAATTTTCAAGTTAAAACATCACCATCTGCTGTATTGGGGTTTGAACCCACATCCTCAAAATATTGCACTGGGTCACCAGATTACTAACACAATGATAACACCACTACACGATTGCCTTCTCTTAACTGAAGGAATCAATTTTAGTTGATAAATTAAAGAAAATAAAACTAGCAACATCCTGGTGAATCTCCTCTGCACCATCTCTAGAGCAATCACATCCTTTCTAAAGTATGATGACCAGAACTACACATAATTCTCTCACTGTGGCTTAACGAGCATTTTATACAGCTCCATCATAATCTCTCTGCCCTTATATTCTATGCCATGGCTAATAAAGGCAAGTACCTCGTATGTTTTCTTAATCACCTTATCTACCTGTCCTGCTGCATTCACGGATCTGTGGACATACATGCCCAAGGTCCCTCTTGTCCTCTGCGCTTCCTAGCATCCTACCATTCATTGTGTATTTGATTAGTTGTTAGTTTTCCCAAAATGCATCAGCTCACATTTTTCAGAGTTAAATTTCATTTACCACTCTTCTGCCCATCTGACCAACCTTTCTATATCATCCTGTAATCTAGAGCTTGCCCCCACGCTATTTATCACACTACCAATTTTTGAGTCATCATAGTGGTAATATTTCCCACACACATCCAGGTCATTAATGTATACCACCAAGAGCAAGGGACTTAGCACCTATCCCTGCAGTACACTACCTGACACAAGCTTCCAGTCACTAAACCAGTCTTTGACCATCACTCTCTGCCTTCTGCCACAAAGTAAGAAGTCTCACAACACCAGGTTAAAGTCCAACAGGTTCATCTGGTAGCAAACGCCACTAGTTTTTGGGGCTCTGCCCCTTCGTCAGGTGAGTTTTGGATCTGATTTGTAAATTGCTCTGGAGCCCATGAGCACTTACCTTCTTGATCTGTCTTCTTTGCGAGACCATGCCAAAGATCAATGCAATCAGGCACAGTTAACATGGTTTTGCGAAAGGGAAATATGTTTGACTGATTATTGGAGCTTTTTGAGCAAGTAATAAGTAACAAAGATAAAGGGGAACCTGAGGCTGTGCTGTATTTAGATTTTCAGGAGGCACTTACTTGGCATGGTGCCACACCAAAGAGTACTACACAAAATAAGAGCTTATAGTGTAAGAGTAACATATTAGTATGGATCGAGGATTAACTAGCAAACAGGAAACAGGATTGTTTTCAGGTTAGCAAGATGTGATGAGTGATGCGTCACAGGAATTAGTACTGGGTCCTGAACCATTTACAATATATATCAATGACTTAGGTGAAGGTATGGCTGCTAAATTTTCCGACGACACAAAAATGGGTAGGAAAGTAAATTGTGAAGAGGACATTAGGGTAAATGGGTATAGATAGGTGAAGTGAGTGGGCATAAATTTAGAAGATGCTATGTAAAAGTATCAGTATTATGTGGCAAAATGTGAACCTGACTACTTTGGCAGGCAGAATAGAAAAGCAGCATATTATTTAAATAAAGTGAGATTGCAGAAATTTGAGGTTCAGCAGGATTTGGGCATTATATGTATCAGGAAAAGTTAGTACGCAGGTACAGCAAAATTAGGAAGGCCCATTGAATGTTGTTGCTTATTGTAAGGGATGTTGCTTATTGTAAAGTAGGGATGTTTTGCTGTACAGGACATTGGTGAGACCATATTTCTTTACTCAGAGGGTAGTAAGGGCGTGGAATGCCCTGCCTGCAGCTGTTGTGGACTCGCCAACTTTAAGGGCATTCAAATGGTCAGTGGATAGGCATATGGATAACATTGGAATAGTTTAGGTTAGAGGATCATTAGATTGGTTCCACTGGTCGGCGCAACATCGAGGGCCAAAGGGCCTGTGCTGCACTGTAATGTTCTGTGTTCTATATTCGGAGTGCTGTGTCTACTTCTCCTTGTTTAAGAAAGGACATGAATGCATTAGAAGCCGTTCTTCAACCAACTGATCCCTGGGTTTGTGGTTTGGGGTTATCTTATGAGGAAAGGTTGGATAGTCTGTATCCATTGGAGTTTGGAAAAATGAGAATGATACTTTTGAAACATATAAGATTGTGCGGAGACTAGACAGGGTGGATGCTCCAATTAATGTCTCCCCTTGTAGGAGAGACTTAAACCAAAGGCCGCAGTTTATAGATGAAGGGTCTCCCATTTAAGACAGTGATGAGACAATTTTTTTTCTCTCTGATGATCGTGAACCTTTGAAAGTCCCTTCACAGGAGAGCAATGGACGCAGACTGAACCAATACATCTAAGGCAGAAGTGAAGAGAGTGAAAAGTTATCGGGATGGGCTGAATGTAATGTTGAGGCAAAAATCAAATCAACCATGATCCTATTGAATGGTGGAGAAGATTCAAGGGAGCAAATATCTGCCTCTGCTCCTAATTTGTATGAATAGTAGCCCATCCCCATGGCAATGTGTAATGCATACAAGGCAGACTCCCAGATGAAATGCAAATTAAGTATCTTCAACTTTAAACTTTTCTTTTGACTTGAAAGTTCTGTGGATACTTTAAAACTTTCTTCTTTTGACCAAGCACCTTCAAGACTTTCTTTGATCTGGGGAAATGACATGAATAATTTCAAGCCCCTACCACCCCCCCATCGCATCACGCCCTTCTCTCTCCACCCCAAACCTGGTATACATCTTTACTTCAAACACTCTTCCGAGTTCATGGACTCATAGGATCCCTACCATGCAGAATAAGCCATTTGGCCCATCAAGCCTGCACTGACCACAATCCCACTCAGGCCCTATTCCCATAATTCTGTGTATTTACCCTGCTAATCTCCCTGACACTAAGGAGTAATTGTGCATGGCCAATTAACCCGCACATCTTTCGAGTGTGTGAGGAAACCAGAGCACCCGGAGGAAATTCACGCAAACATGGGAGAATGTGCTGACTCCACACAGATAGTGACCCGAGGCCAGAATTGAACTCAGATCCCAGGTGCTGTGAGGCAGCAGTGCTAACCATTGAGTTGCAGACAGTTAACCTATCCCTTCAAAAGATATTCAGAAAGGCCACTTGAATCCTAGGTGGGAATACCTCTCATCACAAATTCAGCAATTCAATGTTACTTCTTCCCTTGATCTGCAATGTCAGGCCTCTCTGATAAGACCAAGCATTCCTGCAACTAGTTCCTGAGATTAGGAGCTTCAGTTGTCAGGATGGATTGGAGAGTTGGGACTGTTTTCCTTGGAGTAGACATGAGATTTGATAGAGGTATTCTAAACCTATATTTAGATGTAAAGGTGTAAATATGGGGTTCGAACAGAGTAGATAGGGAGGAACTGTTACCATGTGTGAAAGGATCAAGAACGAGAGGGCACACGTTTGAAGCAATTGTCAAAAAAAGCAAGAGTGCCGTGAGAAAAAGCTTTTTAACACAGCGAGGGCTTAGGTGTGTGCAATGCACTGACTAACAGCATACTGAAAGCAGGTTCAACTGGGACATCCAAAGAGGAACTAAACTATTATCTGTAAAGGAACAATTATGTAGGATTTCAGGTGGGTGGGGGGTTGGGGGGGGGGGGTTGTAGGATTGATTAATTGCTCATTGGTGAGTTGGTGCAGACACAATGGGCTGAATGGTTCTCTTCTGCATTGAAACAATCCGGTGAGTCTGCGAAACCAATGATAAAGAAAATTGGGCGGAATTTTCCCAATTTTTGGCAGAATGTTGCAGTGGGCTGGAAAAACGGCATTAAAGTTGTCAGTCCCAGTGGTGGCCTCAGAACAGCAAAGGTTTTGCTCCCTATGGTGCTTAAGAATATAAGAACATAAGAAATAGGAGCAGGAGTAGGCCATCTAGCCCTTCGAGCCTGCCCTGTCATTCAATAAGATCACCGCTGATCTGAAGTGAATCAGTTCCACTTTCCCGCTTTCTCCTCATAACCCTTAATTCCCTTGTCTATCAGAAATCTATCTACCCGTGACTTAAATATATTCAATGAGGTAGCCTCCACCACTTCAATGGGCAGAGAATTCCAGAGATTCACCACGCTTTGAGTGAAGAAGTTCCTCCTCAACTCCATTCTAAACTGCCCCCCCCCCTTTATTTTGAGGCTATGCCCTCTAGTTCTGTTTTCCTTTCTAAGCAGGAAGAATCTCTCTACCTGTACCCTATCTAGCCCCTTCATTATATTGTAAGTCTCTATAAGATCCCCCCTCAGCCTTCTAAACTCCAATGAGTACAGACCCAGTCTATTCAATCTCTCTTCGTAAGCTAACCCCCTCATCTCTGGTATCAGCTTACTGAACCTTCTCTGTACTCCCTCCAAGGCCACTATATCCATTTGCAAATAAGGGGACCAAAACTGCACACAGTACTCCAGCTGCGGCCTCACCAGTACCCTGTACAATTTCAGCAAGACCTCCCTGCTTTTATATTCTATCCCCCTCGCTGTAAAGGCCAACATTCCATTCGCCTTCTTGATCACCTGCTGCACCTACAGACTGGGTTTTGCGATTCGTGCACAAGGACCCCCAGGTCCCTCTGCACCTTAGCATGCTGCAGCTTTTCACCCTTTAAATAATAATCTCTCCTACTATTATTTCTACCAAAGTGGATAACCTCATATTTGCTAACATTATACTCCATCTGCCAGGTCCTCGCCCACACAATCAGCCTATCCAGATCCCTCTGCAGACTTTCCACGCCCTCCACGCAATTCACTTTTCCACTCATCTTCGTGTCATCAGCAAATTTTGTTACCCTACACTCAGCCCCCTCCTCCTGATCGCCTATGTAAAGAAGATCAGTACAACCAGGTTCTCAGTCATATTATTTGCCACCAGATAAGCACTGAAGCGCTCTGAATAAGGTATCCAGCTCTTTGTCTCTTCATCAAAGGGGTCTATGTCACTCAGTATGGCTGTCATTTTCTGCCAGCAGGAAGCTTTCACACCAAATGCGGGGGACCTGAAGTCTCCTCCCACAGCCGCTGTCAGCAACCCTCACCCCGAGTGCCTTTGGCATCTTTCTGCAATCGCCAATAATTGCCTGCAGCCATAGTCCCCTTGGTGCACACTTCCTGTGATGTTTTTGGCCAGCTTCCAGGCAAATTCTACCTCTCCGTGAACAAATTGTTCAGACTGAAGTATTGCGGTTGGAACACTCCTACCAGTTCTTTACAGGGTCGCCAAGCTGTGGGCACTTTTTCCAGCACCATTCTTTGAAGTCCTAAGCCAATCCTTGTTCTTCTCCCCTTTTACCAGAATAGCACGCCAGCAGAATGCGTAAACCATCATAAACCACACAGGGCAGCACGGTAGCACAGTGGTTAGCACTGCTGCTTTGCAGCTCCAGGGACCTAAGGTTCAATCCCAGCTTGGGTCTCTGTCTGTGTGGAGTTTGTACATTCTCCTTGTGTCTGCATGGGTTTCCTCTGGGTGCTCCGGTTTCCTCCCACAGTCCAAAGATGCGTGCGTTAGATTGATTGGTCATGTTAAAATTGCCTCTTAGTGTTCTGAGATGAGTAGGTTAGAGGGATTAGCGGGTAAATATGTAGGGATATGGGGGTAGGGCCTGGGTGGGATTGTGGTTAGTGCAGTCTCGAAGAGCCAACTGGCCTCCTTCTGTACTGTAGGGCTTCTATGATTCTATCACCTCGTTATTATGTATGCCCTTGTGGACTAAGGGGCGTAAAAAATCATGAAGTCAGCTTCAATAATGGAGTTGTTTATTGAAGGTGTGCACTCATTCATAGTCAGGTCTAAGACTGCCCAACAGGGTCCCACACTGGGCAGAGCTAATAGAGTAAAAGATCTCACAACACCACGTTAAAGTCCAACAGATTTATTTGTAGCAAACGCCAGGGATCACCTGACCCACATCTCAAACCCCAACATGTATATATACATATACACATGTGCATACATGACATGCCCTGCTAACAACTTAATCTTTTAAAGATCGGGGTGCTGTTTTTAAAGTGTGCCCCAATACAAGAAAAAATAGAACCTGTCTCCACCCACCCCCACAGAAGATCCCCCCACAGTGCACTCCCCAGCACTGCCCTGTACTGCTGGGAACTGGCCCCTGACACTGCCCGAGTGGTGCCAGAGGGCACTGCTTGGGACAGTGTCCAGGCACGACTCTATACTCCTGAGTGATGCACTCATCCTAAATTCCTCTGGCGGGTTCTGCTCACCAGGTGCATTCTGTGGGAGACCAACTGTGAATAGATCATGTAATTGGGGGGGTGGGGGAGAGTATAGAGGCCAGATAATCAAATATAAGTGTATTCTAATTGGAATCCCAATGTTGAAAAATTGAGATTCTCATTTCGTGCCTTTTGCAGAATTCTCACCTGTCACAGATCTTGTCTGCCAAAAATGGGAGCGGAAATTCCCTCATCTAGATGTGACATAAAAGCAAGTCTGGTTTGAGCCTACTTTGCATCATAGGTGAAGACCAATTTAAATATTCACAGCACCAATATATCATAGAATCCCTACAGTGCAGGAGGAAGCCATTTGGCTACCAAGCCTTCATCAACAACAATCTCACCCAGGCCCCACACCATAACCTAATGTATTTACCCTGCTAATCCATCCAATACTAAGGGGCAATTTAGCATGGCCAATCCATCCAATCTTTAGATTGTGGGACGAAACTGGAACACCGAGAGGAAGTCCACTCAGACACAGGGGCAATGTGCAAATTCCACACAATCACCAGAGGCTAGAATTGAACCCAGGTCCCTGGTGCTGTGAGGCAGCAGTGCCACCATGCAAACTTAGCATGGCCTGTCATACCAAACTCACCTACCTTTGGACTGTGGGAGGAAACCAGAGCACCCGGAGAAAACCCACTCAGACACAGAGAGAACGTGCAAACTCCATACAGACTGTGAGCCAAGGCTGGAATGAACCTGGGTCCCTGGCATTGTGAGGCAGCAGTACGTTTATTTATTAGTCACAAGTAGGGCTTAATTAACACAATGGTAACAGTGTATGCCATCTAGAAGATGTAATAGCTCATCGAGTCAAGGAGACAACACCTTCCAATCCACGACCTCAAGTATCTTGAAGGTGGATGGGAGCACCACGTACTGCAGACTCCCCTCTAAGCCACACACCGTCCTGACTTGGAACTGTATTGCCGTTCCTTCACTGTGGCTGAGTTGAGGCCCTGGAACTTTCTCCCTGACAACACTCTGGGCATACCTATACCACATGATTGCAGTTGTTCAAGAAAGCAGCTCACCACACCTTCTCAAGTCGGGGGGGGGTTCTATCGGGTACCACACCTTCTCAAGGGCAATTAAGTGTACACAGCAAAAGCTGGTAGAGTCAGAAACATCCACATCCCATGAAAGAATGAAAATGAAACTTTGCTTGAGAAGAAAACATGAAAGAAACTAAACATGATTTTGTTGTCCAACAGCTCCCATAATGTCAGTTGTGGTATTGCTATGTCAATGAAGCTTAATACAGCGACTGATACTAAAGCAGAATACTGTGAATGATGGACATCTGAACTAAAAACAGAAAATGGCAGAAATACTCTGGCAGCATCAGTGGAGAGAAATTATCTCTCTCTCTTAGGTGCTGCCAGACCAGCACTCTCCTGGTTTTATTATTAAGGTAGCCTTTGGTTCCGATTTGTTCGGTTTCCTTGATGAAGTTTGCAGAAAGGCTGGGGCAAATAAAATGCAGATATTGAGAAATGCAGAGCCCTAACTATTTGTACGTCATAGAATCCCTAGAGGGCAGAAGAAGGTCATTTGGCCCACAATCAAGCCTGCACCGACTACAATCCCATTCGGGCCCTATCCCCGTAACTCCACATATTTACCCTTTTGATCCCCCTGACACTAATGGGCATTTTAGCATGGCCAACCAATCTAACCTGCACATCTTTGGAGTGTGGGAGGAAACCAGAGTACCTGGACGAAACCCATGTAGACACAAGGAGAACATGCAAACTCCACACAGACAGTCATCCAAAGCTGGAATTGAACTCGGGTCTATGGCGCTGTGAGGCAGCAATGCTAACCACTGTGCCACTTCTCAACATCACGCAGTTGAGACGTACTGCTTGTCTTCAGCTCTGACGAATGGTCATCCAGACTCGAAACATTGGCTCTATTTTATGGGTGGCGCGGTGGCACACTGGTTCGCACTGTAGCCTCACAAAGTCAGGGACCCAGGTTCGATTCCCGGCTTGTGTCACTGCGCGGGGTCTGCATGTTCTCCTCGTGTCTGTGTGGGTTTCCTCCCGGTCCTCCAGTTTCCTCCTACAGTCCAAAGGACATGCTGGTTAGGTGCAGTGGCCATGCTAAATTCTCCCTCAGCGTACCTGAACAGGTGCTGGAGCGTGGCGACTGGGGGATTATCAGAGTAACTTCATTGCAGCGTCAATGTAAGCATATTTGTGACACTAATAAACTAAAGAAAAACATTTTCTCTCTACAGATGCTGTCAGACCTCCTAAGATTTTCCAACATTTCTATTTCAGCAGAAATGTGTTTCTATTCTTGCTTTTCAAGAAAGCCCCATTTGAGGGGAAATTGTCTAATGTACCAAATGGCATCTTGAGTTGGCTGGAGATATAAGTGACCAATTGAGTTGGGATTTTTTTTTATTTCAGCTGTTTGATTAGACCGCTGCCTTGGACAGTGACGAATGAATGAGGTGCATTCGGGGTTGGCACTGGCTGAAGCTACTGGCAGCTTGTCTGCTTTGTCCATGTGATGGGCTTGTGTCTGTCTGAAAACCAGGTAATGAAACATGTCCTATGAATTGATGTCCAAAATATTTAGACTTCTGGTGTGACATTATACATGACCTCACGAAATGTCAGTGCTTAAAAGTGTACAATTTGTCCTCTGGATGACGAATTACAAACAGCGTGCCAGCCTTCTCTGCAATATCTGATTGAAATCCTTTTTTTTCATGTTAGGTTAAGTTGCCATTTATTTTGAACGCACTGCGGTGGCTGTAGAATGATAAAAAAAGCCCTCACAATTTCAACAATCATCGTTGCGTTTGCTCGCTCACAGATATCAAGGTTCTCCCCTCTCCTTCCCTCCCCAGCCCTGACGATTCGCCTATCAGGTAAATGCGAGCGGCTCTGATGCTCGCCTGAGCGGGGCGGGGAGTTGGAGAGTGCAGCTCCAGTACAAATGAAAATGTGAGACTTCAGCAAGAGAGGAGGAGTCTCACCCTCCAGTGGAGTGGGTCATTCAGTACAAGAAAGGCTGACGCAACTCACAGGACCCAAATCTGTCTGGAAGATCTCCACCGTAAGACAAAGCCAACAATTGTGTGTGATTTCTATTTGTATGGTCGGATGTGCCAACGTACAGAGAGGTAAGGGGGAGAAGGGGGGGTGGGGTGGGGGGAGGCACACCATCGTTTCAGTGTGTTGCATTTTCCGTCTCAAGACTTCTCTCATTGATGGTGGCTTGGCATGTTCTACTATATTGGCCGCTTTCTCTCTCTCTCTCTGTGTCTTTGTGTTTTGTTTTACTGCAGCGAGCTACGTGTTCCTTAAGATCTGGCGAGGGGTTGGAGGACGTGTAGAAGCGGTCAGTATGAGAGTGGGCTGTTGCAGAGGGTTTGAAGTGTGTGCATATCTGTGCTGTTACATGTTGACTGCAATGAAACTTACTCCCCAGGGAAAGGGGCTCCTTTCATTGCAAAGTGATATTGACTCAAACACGTGGCAGGTCCTGCTGCCAAGAAACGGAAACATTTTATTCTCTGTAACCCAACTATACCGGGGCAGAATAAATGCCACGGAGTCGCCTTCATCTGTCATGGTAACAGCAGCCCGGACAAGTGCATGATATATATATGACAAGTGTACCTTCAAAGCCCGGCGAACCTTAAAGTCCGCCCTCACGGTTGGAGACAGCGTGCTGCCAATACATAATGTAACATTTTTTCCTATTTGTACATGCACTGCATTGCAAAATATGCGCCTCTTCCAATTACAAGACGATCATGTTGAAATGATTGCCGCATTTACACGTTGGGCGATCTTGCTTGATCAGTAATGCCCCCGTCTCCTGTGTTCTTTTAAATGTAGAATTATTAATTAACCCCACCACCATTTATTTGAGTCAACGAAGCGGACCGATAAAAATAATTTCACTTGAGTGTTTTCAAACGGTTAAGAGAAAAAAAACACCCCCTGCAGATAATGGTGCAAATACATTGCATCTACAGAAGGGGGAATACAGGTTTAGGGTGGTGGTCATCTGTCAGGAGAAATACAACAAGCCTTCCAGCATCCTTGAAGTGAAAGGGCAGGGTGACATTTTGGATATGAGAGACTTCAAAAGGGTTTTGCATCCAATTAGTTATTTTTTATCTCTCTTTGAAGATGGCAACACACATGCTCTGCATTTTCTCCCATTTCCAGGTTGGATTCATGGCTTTGACTGATATGTAAATATTTGGCTGCTGTGCAAAGCTTCGGTTGCAGCAATTGTGTTTTATTCTAAATACATGTTCTTGGGGTGTAGGTAACAGTGATAGAGCTGTGCCTAAGACCCATTTCTAGAAAGGCCCTCATAGTCACAAAGGATGGAACTGGAGAGATCTGCAAACCAAACTGAAGCAGGTGTGAAGTTCCTCGACATGAAGGATATTGATGAATGAGCATGCTTGTTTCGTGGCAGCAAACAAGTTCAATTCGGTTTTTCAATTTTCCGTTCTGGGATTGTGAATTTTTGACTCCCCCAAATTCCTAATGCAGTAGCATAACTGCTCAATTATTGCCACATGGCACGATAGCACAATGGTTAGCACAGCTGCCTCATAGCGCCAGAGACACGGATTCAGTTCCAGCCTTTGGGTGACTGTGCCGAGTTTTCACATTGTCTGCGTGTGTTTCCGCCAGGTGCTCCGGTTTCCTTCCACAGTCCAAAGATGTGCAGGTTAGGTTGATTGACCAGGCTAAAGTTGCCGCTTAGTGTCTCACGATGTATAGGTTGGAGGGATTAGTGGGATAAATACATATATGAGTCAGTGCAGACTCAATGGGCCAGATGGCCTCTATGCTTGCTGTGCACACAATGTTCCAGCTACTGACGATGATGTTGCACTGATGGTTGTGCATTTTTGACATTAGTTTTGTTATCAATTTTTAAATGATGAATGATATAATCAGTGATGTAATTGGCTGCTTTATACATTTCTTTATCCATAGACAGTGGGGTTTTCCCAACAAACTTTCCCAGCGTCAGTGACCATTCTGACACATTCAGGCTTTCTTGAAAGATGGGTTTCAGGAATTGGATATTCAGTTAGCCGGAATCACGAAGGCTGATGATGTGTTCCTGCTATGTGAAAGCTTGAAATAATGTTGAATCTTTGCAACACGTTGATATCTTTAACTTCTGCTACTATGTTGCGGCAAAGAGTTGCAATAAATACAAAGCATTGTGATTTATAGATAAAAAATGGATGGGAACTATTTTCAGTTTTGTTTGTGTTCTCACTGCATGACACTTCTTTTGATCCAATTCAACAGTTATATTCATCCTCTGTTTGCATATCTATATATTTCTGTATACCTCCGTTTTTCAAGGTATTGGCCCATGTTATCCTTTTTCAGTGTTACTGTATAGCTTGTTTCCTTGCTTGACTTTCTCACTTATTCACTTACGTATGTAGTCTGAGGCACTTAGTCATTCCTGTGCATATCCAAACACAGAACATGTACTTTTTATATGCAGCTATTGTATGTCCACTATTAGACATTGAGTCACCACAGCAACATTGGTAGTAGGAAGAATGCATTGAGAGAATATATCATTACAGAGACAGGCCCTTTTCACACTGTGAAGACCATAATATAGTATTGGTGTGAACTCTAAGACTGATTTTTCTATACATTTATTGGGGACAATTTTGAGCCCATGATAGCCACAAACGTAAATGGCAATGCAGGCCCAAAATATTGCCCAGGGGGCAATTAGCGGTTTGTCCCACTGTCATTTCCACCTTTCTTGGATAGTCAAACCCGCCAGCATCATGTCACGTCAGCACGTTTTACAACAGCTTTATAAACCTGAACCTGGTGACCTCACTTCCAAGAGGGATATTGGAGGTGAGAACACAGGTCACCACTACCCAGGTTATCCTTAGTCTCCACCTGCACTGGTTCTCAATCATCTACAGGTAACTCATCCGTCATTGGTTCACTGTGTCCAGTATTGTCACTTCTGAGTGATTTCCTGTGGAGTGCAGCCTTCAGTGGCTGAGCAGGCTCGGCAGCACAGTGGTTAGCACACTGGCAGGGCGGCATGGTAGCACAGTGGTTAGCACTGCTGCTTCACAGCTCCAGGGTCCTGGGTTTGATTCCCAGCTCGGGTCACTGTCTGTGTGGAGTTTTTAACTTTCTCCTCGTGTCTGCGTGAGTTTCCTCCGGGTACTTCAGTTTCCTCCCACAGTCCAAAGATGTGCCGCTTAGGTTGATTGGCCATGCTAAAACATTGCCCATTAATGTCCAGGGATGCGTAGGTTAGAGGGATTAGTGGGTATAATATGTTGGGATATGGGGGTAGGGCCTGGGTGGGATTGTGTTCAGTGCAGACTCGATGGGCTGAAGGGCCTCTTTCTGCACTGTAGGGCTCTACAATTCTATGATCAGGGAGTCCAGTGGAAAGGCCATAGAGGACTCAGATTAGCCCTCCCTAGGTCCAGCAGATGGTTAAGGGATCAAGTCTTAGGTTCTTGAGCAGTGGTGGTGGAGGGGAAGTTGTGGGGGGGGGGTGTGGAAACAGGAGTCTCAGGTTCTCAGCCAGCGGGGTGGTGGGAGTGGGAAATAGGTGCTAGCCTAGTGTGGGTCTCTGGTCTCGGAGGCATGTGTGTTCAACGTGTGTGACATTGGGGAGGTGGGTCGGGGGGGGGGGAAGAATGGGCATTAGGGTGGTGTCTGAAGGGGTGGTATTAATGTGCCCTTCCACAGTTTGGGCACCTTTGCTGTGGTGCCTGTGCTGGATCCTGTGAGGGTATCGCAATCCTGGCTGGTAACTTGAAGTGGGTGGGTAGTTGGTGGGAGAGGGGAGGTGGAAAAGGCAGCCACCAGGTCATAACGAGATGTTTCTAGGTGAAGGTGGGTGCTCTTGGTGATTAGCTGTTTTTGAGTACATTGAAAGGGGATTATGGGGATTATGTTTTGTTCCAAGAGGAGAGAAAGACACTGAGACTGAGTGAATAACGACGCCAGTGCCAATCTCTCCTACTGTCAGGCAACAATCCATAGCTGTAGGGCCTGAGTGGTATGGAGGGGCCCTGGCACTGACTGGGAAGCCTGGCCACCTGGGCTGGTTGCACAAGATACAAGGCTGTTATGTGCCACGACTCTGTGGAGCTGGGGGATGCAGGTCATTGTTAATAATCAAGCAAAGTTTAATCTGGAGGCTTGACAATAATCAGTTCACCCATGCCTGCCACAGGAGGTTTATTTTGCAGCGAATCAAACAACCAATTAAACTAAATCAAATAAACTTGAGGGACGAATTAAAAGTGAAGCCTTTTAAATTCCTGAGCCTTCCTGGACGAGTCAATTATGCCCATTTAGTTCGTAGTGTGATGGATAAATCTGCCACAGATTGGTGTTCATGAATTAACCTTTTGAGCCCCCCCGCCCCCAACCTCCGAAGCATTGCAGTCCATGGCTTGCACCCAGCATTGGCTGAGAGAGCTTGAGTACAAGGGCAAAGGTTTCAGAGCTCAGGCAGCAGCTGTGATCCGATGCACTGTTGCAGCGGCGTCCAGAGCTGTATTTCCCACTCCTACCCTGGAATATTCACACACAGGGCCCATCAGTTAACGCATATGTACTTAGCTCTCGTCCTTGGGGACTCCTGAGCGCTGCCAAGGATTTCCGAGGTAGAAGTCCAGCTGTCGTGCAGAGTTGGGAGAGGGAATGGAACTCAGTGAGAAGGCACTTACAGCAGTGAATGGCCACCAGTATTAAGTCCCATGATTTGAATGGGCAATGGGTCATGGCATTGACAGGACTCCTCAGTACTCACATTCTGTTTCCTCCTTGTTGAATTTAAAGAACCTTGGAGCCTGTTGAGTTGGCAGTTATCCTTTTAGCCATGGGGTACGAGAGATGACAACATGCAGCTACATTAATGCGGGAGTGGCACCTTGTGCAGGAAGTGCTGGCAGAGCCTGCTCAGCTGCTGAAGGCTGCACTCCACAGGAAAACACTCAGAAGTGACAATACTGGACACGGTGAACCAACGACGGATGAGTTACGTGTAGATGATTGAGAACTAGTGCAGGTGGAGACTGAGGGTTATACAGGAGTTGGCACCATGCGCGTTGGAGTGGTCACTCTTTGTCTGTCGCCCTGAATCATAGAATCCTACAGTGCAAAAGGAGGCCATTTGGCTCATCGAGTCTGCACCGATAACAATCCCACCCAGTCCCTATCCCCATAATCCGACATGTTTACCCTGCTAATCCCCCGACACCAAGGGGCAGTTTAGCTTGGCCAATGCACCTCATCCGTACATCTTTGGACTGTGGGAGGGAACCCATGCAGAAACGGGGAGAACATGCAAACTCCGCACAGACAGGCACATAAGGCCGGAATCGAATCCAGTCCCTGGTGCTGTGAGGCAGCAGTGCTATTCACTGTGCCGCCCTGAAGGTGACAGCTGCCCTGAACTTCAATGTTTTCAGGGCTGTACGGCTAGCCTCTGTAGCATCTCTCAGTCTGCTGCATAAGTGCATCAGAGGGGTGGCCAATGCGCTCTTTATGAGGGTGCATAATTACATAGACGTTGACTGAGGCCAAGTTAGCCAAGGTGCCGGAGCCATGGGTTCACACCCATTTCTGGATTCCCACAAGTGCAGGAGTAATTGACTGCACACACATGACTCTATGTTTCATGGTGTTGTCGTGCCCCAGACCACAAGGGATTCAACATCTGAATATCCGGAATGTTGTGTGCCAATTCCTGGGGTGTGTCCACGACAGCTATATCCTCAGTCACTCTCAGATCCTGACGATCTTTGACGGAGAGCAGTGGCTCAATGCTCAGCTGCTTAGGAACCAGGGGTATTCCTCAGTGTGGACACCACAGAGTGCTGCTGAGATTTGTTATAATGAGGCTCATGTTGCAACTCCTCCTCAAGATGTGGTTCAGATATCTGAACTGGTCAGTTGTAGCCCTCCAGTATGGCCTTCCCAGAGCATATCATGCATTATTGTGGTGTGCTGTGCACTCTACAACCTGGCACTGCAGTGGGGTGAGGAACTGGCAGAGGAGGACATGTTAAAGTGCCACACCTCTTCAGATAAGGAAGATGTCAAGGAAGCCGCCATGGGGAAAACAGAGGAGACAGAGGAAGGAACTCAGAGGAAGGGACCTCAGGCAATGCTAAGGGGCTGAATGGGCCACAGGGTATAGCTACTTGCTTCAGAAGTGACCAGGACTAGGGTGGGCAGTGATGCCCCCCCATGGAAGGTAGGCTCTGTGTGGTGACAGCAGAATGTCAGCCCAGATATAGCTGCTTTCATGGGCAGGGTGTGGAAGCCCAAGGATCAGACGATGGTGAGGACAGAGTAGTGCTCCTGTGAATGTCTGACCCCTGTCTGATTGCACGCTTTTCACGAACTGCCACTGATCAGGGCGATGAGACGCTGAATGGCCAATTTGCTGATGCAGGCTCCTCTGACATTGGTGGTGCTGATGAGGGCCTGTACCGCTGGTGCAAGTTGAATGGCTGGCTCACACAAGGTTTCAGCCAATGACTTCCTTGATCTGAAATCAGCCTTCCCCAAAGGATTGAGAATGTTGGAAAATCTCCCCAGGTCTGACAGCATCTGGGGAGAGAGAACAGAGCTAAACTGAGGGAGTATAGCTCAGTGGGAGAGCATTTGACTGCAGTTTACGAGGTCCCTGGTTCAAATCCGGGTGCCTTTAGTGATTAACTGCTGTGTGTTACACTAACTCACCACCCAAATAATGGCATCGAACATCTCCAGTCAATGGGACATGCCTCTCTGGCACCAGTGACAAAGTAAGAAGTCTCACAACACCAGGTTACCTCACCTTGACGAAGGAACAGCATTCCGAAAGCTTGTGGCGTTTACTATCAAATAAACCTGTTGGACTTTAACCTGGTGTTGTGAAACTTCTTACTGTGTTTACCCCAGACCAACGTCGACATCTCCACATCATGACTACCAGTGACAAAGGCAGCCAGTAGCCATGATGCAGCTTGCTGCTATCTTGTGGAATACAGAATTCAGGTCCTCAGAGGGTCGGCAGCAGTAACACAGAGTAATATGGCCATGCATGCAGGGTAAAGATTCAACACTCGGCCCTTCGTCAGTTAGCCCAGGAAACAACAGTGTTTCCAACAGATGCAGGAGACCTTCAGATGTCCCCACAATGAATCCAATAGCTGGGCACTAATGTGCTCCAGGCTTTTTGGGTTCTTCAATATTCCTTTTGAAAATCCACTCCTTGACCTCCCCAGCCACTAACTGGAGCTGAGCGAGTTCTCTGTTTGTTTCTCCCCCATCCCCCTCTCAGTTCCACCAGCGCTTTGAAAATTGTAGACCGTCCCGGAAGTGTCTGGATCCAGAGCCAACCACCGGGACGGTGATTTTTAAATAATGCCGGCACCAGATCCTGACCCCGGCAGCATTTGAAAATCAAACCCATTCAAACTGACAGGTGGAAATAGGTTTTATCTGTTCACCGTTTTGTTTTCACAGTTAACACAGTGCTGACATATAGGGGGCAATTCTCCCAGCGTATTGCACTGCTCGATGGCACAGCAGGCTGGGGATTCACACTGGGCTCCACGCGTCTCCCAGACTAAGTTTTATAGCTCCATCAGCTATGTGTCAGAAATCATCGCTGAGCCAATCGTATAGAAATTTGAATTTCCATTTGATTAGCGGGCCCAGGACGGTATTCTCAGGGTTCACTATCATGATGTATGCAAGACAAAATCATCGATAACATGGCTGTCTTTTCAGCCATAACCAATCTGGTGCAGCCTTCTAGCTGAGTGCAAGCATGGTTGCTGATCAGCTACCATAGAAACCACAGAAACTCTAAAGTGCAGAAGGAGGCCATTTGGGCCATCAAGTCTACATCGACAACAATCCCACCTAGGCCCAATCCCCATAACCCCACATATTTACCCCACTATTCCCTCTAACCTATGCATCCGGGACACTTAAGTTGCAATTTAGCTTGGCCAATGCACCTAACCGGCACATCTTTGGACTGTGGGTGGAAATCGGAGCACCCGGTGGAAACCCACACAGGCATAGGGAGAATGTGCAAACTCCACACAGACAGTGAACCAAGCTGGGAGTCAAACCCAGGTCTCTGAAGCTGTGAGGCAGCAGTGGTAACCACCGTGCCGCTCACAGCTAGTGAATAAACCACTGTTGGTCACACGTCCTTGTTGTCAGTGTTTTGTGAATCCAACACATCCAAGGTGGTTCAGAGTCATAAATTTGACAAGGATTTCTACTAATGCATTCCCCGGTATGACTATTGGAATTACATATTTGGACAACTGTAATACTGATGTCTCAGTGACATACCTGTATCTTTTGAGAAAGCAGGGTTAAGCTGCAGTTTTGGGGACCCAGTGAAGGGAGGCTTGCTCTCATTCTCACCTCTGTGAGACCTCACGGCATGTGTTTTGCCAGTGGAGAGTACATTTTCTGCTTGTGTGCTCCCGTGTAGATGCTCAAATACCAGGGGCAAAGATCAGACCACATACTCAGGCTATGATTTTCCATTTACTGAGTTTAATGGACAGCAAATCATGGCTGCACAATTTCTCAGTATGTGCTGTTGATGGATTTGACTCCACAGTGGGAGCACGCAATGTTTTTTTTCTGACGCCTAAGCTCTCAGCATCAAGATTGCTTACCTTGACTATCCAAAAATATATTGTTTGCCAAAAATTGTCATCTGAAGTTCTAACTTATGCCTTTGTTGTGACTCCTGCCTGTGTGTTCTGTTTGCCAGGCATTAGCTGTTGAGATCTGGAACACAAGAGAAGGAATTGAGAAATCATACCGAGGTAAGACACTCCGCCACATTGCAAGAATTTTTAACTTAAAATTTTTTTTGCCTGAATGTACCATGCAATATGTGGTCACTGTCTGCTTCTAAGACGCTGCTGTGTGAGAATTAGCACCTGCTTCTCCTGGTCTAATTTGCTGTTGGTTTGTGATTTGTCTAGTTAGTTGTTATCTATGGGGGGTTACTGGGGGTATCAAGGATTTGTAAAACTTCTATTTATACTGTTTTGCAGGGTTTGTCAGATGAGGAGAGGTTGAGGAGTCTGTCTATATTCAGTGGCGTTTAGAAGGATGAGGGGGGATCGAACTGAAACTTACAGAATACTGAGAGGCCGAGATAGAGTGGATATGGACAGTATGTTTCTACTAGTGGGAGAGACTAGAACTCAAGGATACAATCTCAGAATGAAGGGACGCTCCTTTAAAACTGAGATGAGGAGGAATGTCTTCAGCCGGAGGGTGGTGAATCTGTAGGACTCATTGCCGTTGCCATTGAGATGTGGAGGCCAGGCCTTTGAGTGTCTTTAAGGCAGAGATAGATAGGTTCTTGATCAATAAGGGGATCAAATGTTACAAAGAGAAGGCAGGAGAATTGGGATGAAAATCATATCAGCCAAGGTTGAATGGCAGAGCAGACATGATGCACCAAATAGCCTAATTCAGCTTCTATATCTTATGGTCTTACTTTTTAAGTTCAAGTTCTAGAAGAGCAGTGACTGAGCTACTTCCTAAAGTAGATGTTGCCTAAATCAAATGCCCCTTCCCAGCAATAATTTTAGGCCCACAAAATCTGGCACAGATATCTGGGAGTTGGCTATAGTTGTGTGAAGACCCAAACTGGATCATGGACATCCATCTTCTGAGATCTGAGTTAAGATGGAGCCAATATAAAAGCAGCCAAAGACTTTATTGCTCCCTTTTTGCAAAATGTGGTTTTACGAATGGTGGCTTTGTAGAAGACTGTTCTTGATCAACAGATATATGTGAATTTATTTCCCACCGAAGCAATATAATATTTTGTCTTCGAGATCTTTTCCAGGAAGGTTGGTTTTTTTATTGTTTCAAAATCAAACTGAGTACAGGCAACTTAGACAGCGTGCAATCTCAAAACCAGTGGTAATATCCCCAGGCTTTCACAAAATATAACTGGAATTTGACTTAAACTTTCACTCTTGCCCCGTGAACCACTTGTTTTGATCATTGCCCCTTCTAACCCCCAATTTTACTGTTTATGTGGTAGGATGTGATGTCAAAATAATAGGTCAGCATTTGTAATCTAACTGAAAACAGCTGTACAATTTGAAAGCCTCGAACCACAAGCGCCAAAAGGGATTATTAATCTCAAATTTAACATATTTTGTCCTTCTTCATGGTACTTTAACAATCATAAATTATTCTTTGAAATGATCTGTAACAACAATATGTAAACATTCTTCATCTATCAATATACCAAAGTGCGATCATTACAGGAGAAGGGGGTGACACGGTGCACAGTGGTTAGCGCTGCTGCTTCACAGCGCCAGGGACCTGGGTTCAATTCCTGGTTTAGGTCACTATCTTGTGGAGTCTGCACGTTCCGTGTGTCTGTTAGGTTTCCTCTGGGTGCTCTGGTTTCCTCCCACACTCCAAAGATGCGCTCGTTAGATGGATTGGCCATGATAAGTTGTCCATTAGTGTCAGAGGGGTTAGCAGGGTAAATATGTGGAGTTACGGGGAAAGGGCCTGTGTTGGATCGCTGTTGGTGCTGGTTTAATGGGCCAAATGGCCTCCTTCTGCATATTAGGGATCCTATAGCTTCAATGAATATTATTGATTGGTGAATATATTGTTTGCTTATCTTCAAAACTCATGTAATTTATTAGTGGTTGTAAGGTATTATTCATTGTGGTAAGATTTATTAACAGTAGGAAAGGGTATCGGAAGTGCAGTGTTTATTAATTAAGGAAAATAATTAACACATAATAAGGATGACAGGGTAAATGACGTGTTGCAGCTGCAGAATGTGGTCCTTCCTGAATGCTGAGGTGATTTTAAAACATTCTTTCAAGGGATGTAGGCGTCGCTAGTGAGAACAGCATTTCTATTGCCCATTCCTGGTTGCCCTTGAGAAGATGGTGGTTAGACACCTACTTGAACTGTTGCAGTCCATTTTTTACGCATATCTTCACACACACACTTTTCCCTTTTTGGGGAATAGTATGGAATAGTGAGGCAAATGGTACAAGGATTCCTGAGCTGATTATCAGCTTGTTGAACTGCGTTATGAATGCTCCTTCCATGACCAACGGTTCCTGGCATTGGAGTTGAACTTGGATCTTCTGCTCTCGAGGGAGCAAAGCTAGCACTTTGCCAAAAGATTTCCTGCTCCAGTTCACAATGTAGGTACACCCATAGTGCTGTTTGGGAGGGAGTTCCAGGATTTTGACCTAGTGACAGTGAAGGGATAAAGATATGGCTCCAAGTTGGGATGGTGTGTGGCTTGGAGGGGAACTTGCAGGTGGTGGTTATCCCATACATCTGTTGCTCTTGTCCTTCTAGGCGGTAGAAGTTGCAAGTTTGGAAGATGCTGTTGAAGGAGCCAAGGTGAATTGCTACATTGCATCTTGCAGATGGTACACACTGCTGCCACCGTATGTAGGTGTAGATGGGTTGCTTTGTCCTGGATGGGGTGGAGTTTCTTGAGTGTTTTTGGAGCTGCAGTCATCCAGTCAAGTGGAGAGTATTTCATCACACTCCTGAATTGTGCAGATGGTGGACAGGCTTTGGAGAGTCAGGAGGAGAGTTACTCGCTGCAGGATTCCCAGTGTCTGACCTGCTGTTGTAACCACAATATTTATATGGCTGGGTCAGTTTAGTTTCTGGCCAGTCGTAACCCCAGGATGTTGATTGTTGGGACTTCAGTGACGGTTATGCCTTTGCTGAATCAGGACAATCATGTTGGCCTGGGGAGCTATGGCTCAGAGTCATTGAGTTAGTGTACAAGCTACAGACACTACGATGCACCAGAATGGTAGAAAGTCACCTGGATACTTGTCAGTCACACCCCTTAGGATAGAGCCACCTAAATTAGTCTGCAGATAGGAGGTATAGGAAAGTTTTTAAGTTTTACTTATTAGTGTCACAAATAGGCTTACATTAACACTTCAGTGAAGTTACTGTGAAAATCTAGTTGCCACACTCCGACACTTGTTCGGGTTACATTGAGGGAGAATTCAGCATGGCCAGTGCACCTAACCATCTTGTCTTTTGGACCATGGGAGGAAACCCACGCAAGACGGTGAGAACATGCAGATTCTGCACAGACAGCGACCCAAGCCAGAAATCGGACCCAGGTCCCTGGCACTGTGAGGCAGCAAAGTGGGAGGAGTTAATAGGAATATATTGGTAGTTAGGGACTGCATAGTCAGGGGGATTGACACAGCCCTCTGCAATGGGGGACCCGTCAACTTTGTTGCCTTCCTGGTGCCAGGGTTTGGGACATCTGCTTTGGGCAGAAGATAAACCTGCAGTGGGAGGGAGAGGGTTCTGTGGACATGGTCCATGTCGGTACCAACGACATGGGTAGAACTAGGAAGGAGATTTTATTCAGGGAGTATGAGCAGCTAAGGGCAAAATTAAAAAGCAGAACCTCAAAGGTAATTTCTGGATTGTTACCTGAGCTATAAGCAAAATAGGGTAGGGTAAATCAGATTATAGAGTTGAAGGCGTGGCTGAAATATTGATGTGGGAGACATGGGTTTTGATTCATGCAGCACTGGCACCAGTACTGGGGAAAGTGGGAGCTGTACTGTTAGGACGGCCTTCACCTGAGCTGTGTTGGGGTGAGTGTCCTGGTGGGTCAGAGAACTGGAGCACACGAGGGAGCTTTAAACTCAATGGTGAAAATGAAGGAATAAGTTTGGAGAGATGTGATAAATAAGTAGAGAAGACTAGGCAAGAGAGCAAGGTAGAATAAGGGAAATGATGATCAGAGTATGGCAGGAAGGGACAGAGTATATAAATCTAAGAGTGTGTACCAGCAGATAAGGTGAGAGGTTACAAAAAAGTAAAAAGACAGAACATAGCAAAATGAAAACTCATAGAACATTACAGCGCAGTACAGGCCCTTCGGCCCTCGATGTTGCGCCGACCAGTGGAACCAATCTAATGCCTCTCTAACCTAAACTATTCCAATGTTATCCATATGCCTATCCACTGACCATTTGAATGCCCTTAAAGTTGGCGAGTCCACAACTGCTGCAGGCAGGGCATTCCACGCCCTTACTATCCTCTGAGTAAAGGTGGCACAAATAGAAATAAATATGTATGATCTGATAGCCATTACCAATACATGGTGACAGATGACAAAGGCTGGGACCTGAATATTCAAAGTGACATGACATTTTGGAACGACAGGCAGCTAGGAAAACTTGAAGGGGTAGCTCTCCTTATTAAGGATGACATTGGTACAACGGAGAGAGGTGACCTTAGTTCTGAAAATCAAGATGCAGGATCGGCTTACAGATGAGAAAGAGTAAAGGTAAGAAGTCATTGTGAGAGTGGTTTATTGGCTCCCTAACAGTAACTCCACTACAGAACGGGGAGTACCAGAAGGAATAATAGGAAATTGTGAGAAAGTATGGCAATGATCATGGGTGATTTTAATCCATATATAGATTAAATGAATCAGATTGGTAAGTTCGTATTCTGTTTTCAGGATAGTTTCTTAGAGCAGCACGTTTTAGTACCGATCAGACAGCTAGCTATATTAGACCTGATAACGTGAAACAAGACAGAATTAATTAATATATAATGAAGATGATCATAGGTAGCAGTGATCATAATATGATTGAATTCTACATTGAGTTTGAGGGAGAGAGCAATGGATCTAAGCCATAGAGTTTTACAGTGCAAAAAGAGGACCTGAATCACTCAAGAAAAATCATCATCGTTTTGCAAAAGGAAAGAAATTTGACTAATTTATTGTAGCTCCTTGAGGAAGTATCAATCAACTTATTCAGAACATGAATAAAGGGAACCTGTGAATATGCTATATTTAGATTTCTAGAAAGCATTTGAGAAGGTGTCACATCTAAGATTACTAAAGGAAGTAGGAGCTGATGATGCAGGAGTAATATATTAGCATGGCTAGAGGATTGTTTAGCAAACAGGAATCAGAGAGTGGACATAACTGTTATTTTTGGGTTGGCAGGGTGTGACGAGCGGAGTGCCACAGGGATCATTGCTGGGGCCACAATTATTTTCAATTTATGTCAATGGCAATCAAATGCATGATTGTCAAATTTGCTGATAAGTGGGAAGGTAACTTATGTAGGTATGTTAGTGGTGGCACAGTGGCAGATACTGCTGTCTCACAGTGCTGGGGACCTGGGTTTGATTCCAACCTCGGGTGACCCTGGAGTTTGCACATTCTTCGGATGCTCCAGCTTCTTCCCGCACTCCAAAGATATGCAGGTTAGGTGGATTGACCATACTAAATTGTTCATTAATATCCAGAGATGTGTAGGTTAGGTGGATTAGTCACGGTAAAAATGTAGGGTTACAGGGATAGGGCGGGGTGGGAACTGTGTGGTGGGGTGGTGGTTGGGCTTGTGTAAGATGTTCTTTCGGAGAGTCAGCGCAGATTTGATGGGCCAAATTGCCTACTTCTGCAATGTAGGAATTCTATGACACAAGAAGCCACCAAAAGGGACATGAATATGTTAAGTTCCCCCTCCCTTTAATGACATACTGGTTGTCCCCTCCTCCAGTCTGGCCAATTTAAAACTCCTGGTTTCATATTCAACTCTCGCCACTTCTGGCACCTGCCTACTTCTGTCTTATATCGCCCTCCAAAATCTTCAATCTTCCAATTTGTTTTCCTCAGCACTCCCTTTACCTCAGTGTTGGTATCAGAGGGCAGAATTCTCTGGGCTTCCTCCGTCCTCCCTCAAGGCAGGCTTACTATCGGCTGCTGGTGGGATTCTCTGGTTCCACCAAGTTCAATGGGAATCAACATTTCTCACCGCAGGATTGATTGTAGCAGGATCGAAGATCCTGTCAGGAGGAAAGACTAGAACATTCCACCCTGAGTTTTCTGTTGCCTTGACCCTATTGTGTGGAAGACCCTCCCCAAATTTCTCTCTCTCTCTCTCTCTCTACATCCCTTTTCTATTTCAAAAATGTCCAGAAAATTTATCCTTTTAATCTAGCATTCTTTCACTATTGCAATGTTCTTCCATTTCTTAGTGGTAATTTGCCTTGTTATTGCTTCAGGTTATTTGTTTATTTATTCATGTCACAAGTAGGCTTACATTAACACTGCAATGAAGTTACTGTGAAAATCCCCTGGTCACCACAATCCGGCGCCTGTTCAGGTTACACCGAGTTTAGCCTGGCCAATGCACCTAACCAGTGCGTCTTTCAGACTGTGGGAGGAAACTGAAGCATCTGAAGGGTGGAGCATGGGGAGAATGTGCATACTCCACACAGACGGTGACCCAAGCTGGGAATCGAACC
Organism: Carcharhinus amblyrhynchos; assembly: GCF_965287045.1. Lineage (NCBI taxonomy): Eukaryota > Metazoa > Chordata > Chondrichthyes > Carcharhiniformes > Carcharhinidae > Carcharhinus > Carcharhinus amblyrhynchos. The sequence goes on along the minus strand of NC_137332.1, from coordinate 30,488,578 downwards.
TGGGTCCCTGGCACTGCGAGCCAACAATGCTAACTATTGTGCCACTGTGTCACATGCTTTATGACACTTTGTTGTGTAAAACATACATAGTATATATTAAGCTGATCTTTCTCTTCTCCCTATCTGTAACTGCAAAATTATATTCTGCACCCTCTCCTTTTCTTCTCTACGAGTGGCACGATATTTGAATACTGCTCCTTTGGGAAGAGCTAATCATACAACTTGTAACATACATAGCACTTTTTGCATAGTAAACAGAGCATGAAATATTTATTCACAGGGCTGCGCTGAATGAGAAATTAATTTATTGGGCGAGGCATGTCTTTGGAGATCAGCATGATAACTTTCGAAGTTGCAAAATTGGGCTTCGTAGCAGAAGCAAATAGTTCAAAACTTGGTGGCTGGAACATATTCAGTCACATCTGGCGCGGTTTGAGCTGGCAGGATGCGAGGAAAGCTGATTTGGTGCACAGTCCACCATTTTGGATTATGGTGATGCAGTTAATTGTAATCAGTTGAACTGCGGAATGAGGAGAGAGCAGAAGTTTGGCGTAGAAATAGAGGATCAGCCATGATCATATTGAATATCAGTGCAGGCTCGAGGGGCAGAATAGAACATACACAAAGAAAAGTATAGCACAGAAACAGGCCTTTCAGCCCTCCAAACCTGTGCTGATCTTGATGCCCTAACGAAACGAAAGAAACCTTCTGCCCTTACTCAATCCGTATCCCTCTATTCACCCCACCTATTCAAATACCCATCCAGATGCCTCTTAAATGTTGCTGAGGTACCTGCTTCCACCACCTCCTCTGGCAGCTTGTTGTGTTGACAGAACAGTTAGCATTCAATTCCTCTGCTGTCTTTGCAGTGCTTGAGATTAACTGTCCGCTGTGCCCAAAGCAGGATACTGCCTCCATATCTGTGCAACTCGAAGCACACTCTTCATCAAAGAGCAGAGCCCTTTGCATTCCACCTCTTGTTGCTCCCACCCTCTCCTATCAGAGGAGCAGAAAACTGTTACTGAGGGATAACATTCTAAAACCTACAAAAATCACCTGGACACGAGAATAGACTTCAATCATTTTTAATACAGTAGAAAAAAAAGGCTTTGGCTATTTTAATTTTGATTACTTTAAAACTCTCAGGAGCAGAAAAACCACTCATTAATCTTTGAGGAACCTAATGGCCAACCACCATGATTCTCCTTAAGTTCATGCAGTTTTGTGTCTTGTTGCTCTCTGACCCATCGCAGCCCCGGAGGCGGAGTACAGGAATGAGATAGTGAATCTGATGCAGCAACAATAATCTCTCCTTCAATGTTAACAAAACGAAGGAGATTGTCATCAACTTCAAGAAACATAAAAGAGAACATGCCCTTGCCCACATCAATGAGGATGAAATAGAAAGGGTTGAGAGCTTCAAGTTTTTTGGTGTCCAGGTCACCAACAACCTGTCCTGGTCCCCTCATGCCTCATAGTTAAGAATGCCACTACTTTCTCAGAAGACTAAGGAAATTTGGCATGTCATCTATGACTCTCATGAATTTTTACAGATGCACCATAGAAAGCATTCTTTCTGAATGTATCACAGCTTGGTACAGCTCCTATTTTGCCCAAGACCACAAGGAACTACAAATGGTTGTGAATGTAGCCCAATTCATTACGCAAACCAGCCTCCCATCCACTGATTCTGTCTACACTTCCCATTGCCTTGGCAAAGCAGCCAGCATAATTACGGACCCCACGCACCCCGGACATTCTCACTTCCATCTTCCTCTGTCAGGAAAAAGATACAAAAGTCTGAGGTTACGTACCAATCGACTCAAGAACAGCTTCTTCCCAGTTGCTGTTAGACTTTTGAATGGACTTACCTTGCATTAAGTTGATCTTTCGGGTATGCTTTGGCTGTATAGTGCACCAGAAACAATACTTTTCACTGCATGTTAATAAATGTGACAATAATAAATCAAATCAAATCATCAAAGTCCAGAGTGTGCCTAAGCTTCCTGCTCCTCGAACAAAGAAAAGTACAGGACAGGAGCAGGTCCTTCAGCCCTTCAAGCCTGTGCCAAACATGATGCCCTAATTAAAAATTAAAAAATCCTCCACTCTTACTTGGTCCATATCCTTGTATTCCCTCCCTATTCATGTATCCATCCAAATGCCTTTTAAATGTTGCTAATGTGCCTGCTTCCACCACCTCCTCTGACAGTGCGTTCCAGGCACCCACCACTCTCTGTGTGAAAAAACGTCCTCTGCGCATCTCCCTTCAACTTTTCCCCTCTCACCTTGAACCTGTGCCCCCTTGTAATTGACACTTCCACCCTGAGAAAAAGCCTCTGACTACCCGTCTTATCTGTGCCTCCCATAATTTTGTAGACGTCTATCAGATCTCCCCTCAGCCTCTGTCTTTCCAAACAAAACAATTCTAGTTTATTCAACCTCTCCACAGGGTCAACGCCCTTGGGACCAGCCAACATCCTGCTGAACCTTCTTTGCACTCTCTCCAAAGCTTCCATGTCCTTCCGGTGGTGTGGTGACCAGAACTGCACACAATATTCCAAAAGTGGCCTCCAAGATTTTATATAGTTGCAAGGGCCTACTCCTGGTCCCATTTTCCTTGTCCTCACCAGTATAATTTAAAGCGTTAACCATTTAATTTCCAGATGACTTAACTCCTGGTGCAGGAGGAGATACAAAGGCTTTTAGATTTTCAAAGGAGTGGTGTTTCATCTTGATAGGAAGGTCAGAAAAGCTGGAAAGCCTATCCAGGGAAAGTTTGCTTCCAGAATTGGCTTCTCTTGGACTGCAGCATGATTTGGAAATGGAGCATAAGCAGCAGAGGGAAAACTGGTGTTTTGAGGGAGTTGAGGACTCATAGAAAGCCCTACCTACCAAGGGCCTTCAGGAAGCATTTTGTTCATCCACATGTCCACCTGGAGCACTGTCTGAGGTGGTCACTGCATTGCACTATCTCCTGTAATTGGACTGACGGTCCCACAGCAGGGCAAGGTGCTGTCAGTAGTCATCAAGATCACTGTTGCCCTCAATTAATTGCCTAAAGCATCCTTCCAGGTTGGAGCAGGTGATATCGGCAATGCCTCGCAGTTTGCTGTCTATTGTGGTGCATTGTGGTGTTCATAAGAAACTAAAGAACGAGGAAAGGCAATTTAGCCCTTTGAGCCTGCTCCGCCATTTAATATGATGATGGCTGATCTCACCTCAGCCTCAACTCCACTACCTGCCCATTCACCAGAGCCCTTCAAACCCCTTACTAATTAAAAGTCTGTGTCCATCTCTTCCTTAAATTTACTCAATGCCCCAGCATCCACCACACTCTGGGGTAGTGAATTTCACGGACTCACAATCCTTTGGAGAAGTAATTTCTAAATGTCCTGTTATTCCTTTTTTATAATGGATTCTAACATTTTTTTAAAAGTTAAAGTTTATTTATTAGTCACTAATAGGCTTACATTAATGCTGCAATGAAGTTACTATGAAAAATCCCCTAGTCACCGCACTCCGGTGCCTGTTCAGGTTTCTTTGTTTAAATCTGCCACCCATTATCCTAAAACTATGGCCTCTACATTGCCCTTACAAGAGGAAACATCCATTCCATGTCTTGTACATCTCAATTAGGTCTCTTCCCTTTCTTCAATATCCAGGGTATAGACCTAAACTGCCCAATCTCTCTTCGTAAGACAAACCCCTCATTTCTGGAATCAGTCGAATGAACCTTCTCTGATTTGCCTCCAATGCAACTACATTGCTCCTCAAAAACGGGACTAAAACTATACAATATTCTAAGTGCAGTCTCACTAATGTTTTGTATAGTAGCAGCAACACTTGTCTACTTTTATATTCTATTCCTTTAGCTATAAATGCCAAGACTCCATTTGCCTTTCTTATTACCTGCTGTATCTGCTTACTAGTTTTCTGCAACTCATGCACGAGGACACCCAGATCCCTCTGCATACAAGCACTTGGAGTTTGTCTCCAGTTAGGTTATAATTTGCCAACCAAATTTTTCCGACCAAAATGGATGACCTCACACTTATCCACGTTAAACTCCATATGCTAGATTTTGCCCCATTCACTCAAACTATCCATGTCCATTTATTAATTTCTTGTTTCATTATCGCAACTTACTATTCTACCTGTGACATTTTAGTGTCATCTGCTATTTTGGCTATGGTACCTACTACCCATGCATCCAAGTCATTAATATAGATTGTAAATATTTGGGGCCCAAGGACCAAACCCTGTGGCACCCCACTTGTTACAACCTGAAATAAACCCATTTATATCGACCCCCTGTTTTCTGTTGGTTTGCCAATTCTCTATCCAAGCGAATAAATTATTCCAAATCCATGTGAACTAACCTTGTGTATTAACCTTTGTGGGGCACCCCATCAAGTGCCTTCTGGAAGCTCAGATATACTACATCTACAGGATCCTCATTATCCACCTTGCTTGTTACATCTTCAAAGAACTCTAACCAGTATGTCTGGAGGGAGGAAACCCACACAGACACGGGCAGAATGTGCAAACTCCACACACAGTGACCCAAGCCTGGAATCGAACCTGGATCCATGAAACTGTGAAGCAGCAGTGCTAACCACTGTGGCACTGTGCCACCCCAACTACAAGCAACGCCCCGAAAGCTTGTGATTCCAGATAAACCTGTTGGAATTTAACCTAGTGTTGTTTGACTTCTTACTCTGCCCACCCCAGTCCAACGCCGGCAACTCCGCATCGTTGGAACAAAGGAACAGGAGGAGGTCATTCAGCCCCTCGAGCCCACTCTGCCATTTGGTAAAATTATGGCTGATCTGTGGGGAGAGAGTGGGACACGAGGGATGCTATAAAATGGTCGGGGAAGTTGGGGTGTGCAGTACCTTCCTTCTTCATGCTGCCACACCATTTTACTAGGGTTAGGTGAGGACAACGCACCAGATGGCCATCTGTGGCCATTTAAGGATCTCTTTGTGCCCAGCTTTCGGCCGTCTGCTGAATGTGGCAATCACTCTGAATCCTGATGGAGACTTGGCAGTGTATGGGATCCCTTTTACACTGCAGCCCCGGAGAAACCCCCCCCCCCCCCCCCCCCACCCGCCCACTTCCCGAGGACGATGATTACCCTGCCCTTATCAACTCCACTGCTCCCTTACCAGACCTAACTGGTCCCGGCACCCCCAGTCCCACTTACCTAGTCGGGAAAGTGGCAAACTACCTATATGTGCTAATTTTCAGGCACATTCCCAACAGTAGCCACCAGTCTCAGTAGTGCTGCTGAGCTGCCAACCCCCTGATGGCCCAGTAACTGCAGAGGGCCGGCAGCCCTCCTTTACAAAAAGGCAGCCCAGACAGCAACATATTAGTTGCCGGATGGCTGAAAAATGCAGCTTGATGTCCCATAAACAGCTAAAGCGGGATTGCCCCTTGTCACTGGGGACTCTGCTGTGCTGATAAATTTCTGGTAATACAATGTAGGACTCAGATAAGGAAGTTAATCGTTCACTGGAACTGAACAAAGGGGTTGAGAGAAGTGGCTTTTCCTGGTGAACTGAGCTTGTTGCAGGCCTCCGTCAGCTGTGGTAAAGGCTGAGGAATGTGCAGAATTGTGATAGTCTACATTATGTAAGAAGGAGCTTCGCACTCTATAATTTTTGCTTTTTCTTACAATCTTCTGGCTTTTAAATCTAAAATCAGATCATAGGTTAACTTGTCTTTTACCCTCATCTGTTCTAAAGCCCTTCAGTTTGGCGGTTTCTCAGTTTATACTTCTCTCAATCTTTCAGTAGAAAATTAAATAGTCAACAAAATAGAACTTAAATAAGAAGCACACCAGAAAATATTGGAGTACATGACAAGCCAACATCGGCAAAGAGAACAGAGAAAGCAATGTCTATTTATTATAAGTAAAAACCTAAAGAGAAGCGCGCAGTTTGTTGGGTTAGGACAATTACTGAGAGAAAAATGGTAAAAATACAAATGTCCTAGAAGTCAATGTATTAAGTGACGGACAGAGCTTTTTTTAAAATTCTTTTGTGGGACATGGACATTAGTGAACCAGATGGGTTTTTACAACAATCATAGAATCTCTACAACGCAGAAGGAGACCATCTGGTCCATCAAGTCGATAATCAATGATAATTTCATGGTCACCATCACTGAGAGTAATTTTCAATTCCAGATTCATAAATTGAACTCAAATTTTATCAAGGAATTTTACCCCAGAGGCTTGGGCCTCTGGATTGCAAATTCAGGAAGGCGATGGCCTAGTGGTATAATCGCTAGACTATTAATCTCGAAACTCAGCTAATGTTCTGGGGACCCAGGTTCAAATCCCACCATGACAGATGGTGCAATTGGAATTTAATAAAAAAGAACCTGGAATTAAAGAATTTACTGATGACCATGAAACTATCATCGATTGTCAGAACAACCCATCTGGTTCACTAATGTCCTTTAGGGAAAGAAACCTGCCGTCCTTACCTGGACTGGCCTACATGTGACTCCAGAGCCACAGCAATGTGGTTGACTCTCAGTTGCCCTTGGGCAACTAGGGATGGGCAATATATGCTGGCATGCCAATGATGTCCATGTCCCATGAATGAATATAAATAAAACACCATACCCCTTAATGGGGCAAACTGCAAAGCAAAAGAGCAAAAGAAAATGCGAATAGTTAAAATTTTAAAAGATGTGAGAGACGCTTAAACCTGTAGTGGAGACTGCCTGAGGTAAAACCCAAAAATGCTGGCAACTTTCAGCTTGGACAGCAACCTGATGGAGTGAATTTGCTGCTATTTCAGTGGGAGAAAATCCATTCCACCAGTGTGCAAGTGATGAAAGTGAGGATCATCTCCTGGTGAGGCCATAGATGCACAGTCTAGCGATGGTTATACGATGTAGATTGGATGAGTAGGAGCCCCAGTGGAGGTGGGAATTCTGGCTCTGTGGTCATCCTTGCCAACTGCAAGGTCATGGTGAACCTTTGATATCACTGGATGGTATAAGGGTGGCACGGTGGCACAGTGGAGGGGTGGGGGAGGGTGTGGTTTAGCACTGCTGCCTCACAGCACCAGGGATCCAGGTTCCATTCTCAGCTTGGGTCACTGTCTGCATGGAGTTTGCTCATTCTCCCCATGTCTGCATGGGTTTCCTCCCAAGTCAAAAGATGTGCGGGTTAGGTTGATTGGCCATGCGCAATTGCCTCTTAGTGTCCCAGGATGATAAGGCTAGAGGGATTAGCAAGGTTATGGGATGGGGCCTGGGTGGCATTGTTGTCGGTGCAGCCTTGATGGGCCGAATGGCCTCCTTTTGCACTGTATGGATTCTATGACATAATGGGGAAGAAATACACAACAGGAATGATGTGACCTCTCTGTTATTGAGTGAACTGAGTGTGTAACCTGCCGTATAGGCATGCTTAGACACACGGTCGAAGCCTAGCCCCTAGGTAAGATTTCAGCTCTATTAGCCCCCTCATTGGCTGGGCTGTTTAATTTGTGTCTGTAAAAAGGCCCAGCTGTTGGCCCAGTTTGAAACATTAGGCGCATTTCATTGCCTCTGCTGCAAGGCCCTTGATATGCCACGTGGCGTTGGGTGCCCACTGAACAGCCTGCATTAGGCTCTGCCTCTGGATACTGTGATGTGGGTATGCCGGCGTTGGACTGGCGTAAACACAGTAAAAAGTCTGACAACACCAGGTTTTAGTCCAACCTATTTATTTGATAATATACTCGCAAGCTTTCGAGGGACACCCTCTTCGTCAGGTGAATGGAGAGTGAATGAACTCTCCATTCACCTGACGAAGAGGGTGTCCCTCGAAAGCTTGTGAGTATATTATCAAATAAATAGGTTGGACTAAAACCTGGTGTTGTCAGACTTTTTACTCTGGAGGCTGTGGCAGGGTTCAAAGGAGAGGTCACTGCTGAGTGCACTATCTCACTTTCATTGGCGGAACAGGGTTGAGAATTTGCACTCACAGTGAGTGTGCCGATCTTTGGAATGGAAAGGGAGTCAAGCTAACTACTGATAAGAGGCCTACACCCAGAGTTTCAACCTACATCTCTCTACTTGGCTGCAAATGAGACCCAGCCCACGTCACCAGCATCTTCTGGAGGATAGAGATACAGTTTACAGTCACTGAAAGGAATGAGACTGTAATTCCTGGAGATGTGCTCCACTGCAAAGTGGTACTCGGAGGTTTGAATTATGGAAGAGGTTGAACAAATCTGTACTTGAGTTCGCTTGCGTATGTCAAAAGGATCCAGAGGATGGAAAAAGAGAAACAATTCCCTCACGATCAAGTGAAGACTAGACCATTGAAAGGTGAAATATGGAAATGCTTTTTCACACAAATATAAAAATATCACCCAAAAGAGCTATGACTATTAGGACAATTGATACTTTCAATACTAAGATAGATAGAATGTTGTTAGGGAAGTATTTCTAGGGATATGGAAAGTGTAGTTGAAGTACAGATCAGTTTTGACATATTGGAATGGTGGAGCAGATCTGAAGGGCTGGATAGCTTATTCCTGTTCCAGTGCTCTGGTTTTAATATTCCCCAGTTTCGACTGAATTCCACATCTTGGGAGAGTACATCGATGGGATGGGCAGCTCCAGTCAGTTGATAGGTGGGAGCTGCACTGGAGGCCAAGGACCAGGCTGAAGGAAAGTCGCATCACAATCTTAACATTTCAAAGGCATTCAATCATTCTGTTCATGTTTTGGGATTGTAATGGAAGCTCAGGAATATCTTTAGTTTCTGGGGCGATTGGAAGGTACACCAGCTGTGGTGTCCTAGGTTGGAACGTCAGTCAGAAGCAGATGCCTGGTGGATCTAAATTCTTTCCCTCCCCTACCAGGGGAAATCTTTCTGATTTGTCTCCTTCTCTACCTGGAGAATTTCTGACCCAATGTTGGCTCCTTGATAGAACAGCCAGAGACTGATCCTGTTGCCTTGCTCTCGGGTGAAAGCATGGTATCTTCCTCGACCTTAGAATTTGTCCAGTCTGCTAATAAAACATGCAATGGTCTTTGCCTCGACCAATTTCTGTGGCAAAATACTCTGACAACTTGAAAGAATGTGCTTCTGATACCTTTCCTTACAGTCTTGATGACAATTTTAAATTGATAACTCTTCATCATCAATCGGGGAAATAGCTTTTGCCCTGTCCGTTCTAAACTAAACCAATTATAATTTCAGAAAAGCCCCATGAAATCACCTCTTAGCTTTCCCTGCTCCAGTAGGAGCACAATCTTCAGTTCTCAAAATGCACTTGTACTATACACAGTTGACGTACATGCAGCGATCTATTGTGGCTGTTCATTCTATTAAAACTTCACACAATTTTAAACAGCATTATCAAGTTTCTCAGCTGTTTATGTTCTAGTGGAAATATCCTGAATCTCAAGTCTTTCTTCATACTATTGTTTCCCATTCCTGTCATCAACCCTCTGAAGCTAGTGCGCATGCACAATGGCTTAGTGTCATTTCTTTAGAGCTAAACACAGCAGCCTAAACATTGCCTTGTACAACCTTATTCTTGTTTATTTCCTGTTGTCCTCTTGAATCCCTAACTCTCTTTGTAATTATCCTAGTATTATTCCATTGAATGTATACATCAATTCATTACTTTGCATTGTTAAATAATACTTAATTAGCCGTAATATTCCAGCCTTGCTGCACCTGGCGCATGCCACGTCACTCCCATAAAATTGCGTGCAGGCCTAAAAACTGGTTTTGCTCCTGGCCAAATGGTTTGCAGCCATTTTCTGATGGTGCAAACCAGAAAGGGCGTGAGGCTGATTAGCGTATTTAAAGTTAAATATTCTTAGGCTGCTCGATACTGGATTCTGCCAGCCCCCTGGGATTTTCAGACCCTCGGGCACGGTGAGAACCCAGTTAGAATCACTCTTGGCCTCCACAAGCAGAAACCAAGTGCGATGGCCACCCTGGGGGACCTGGCTGGGCAGTGCCTACCTGGCAGTGCCCACCACACACTGGCACAGTGCAAGCTGGTCACTGCCATATGTGCACTGCCAATGTGCCGGGCCACTGCCAATGGGGTGGGGCCTGAGTGGAGTTCATCAAGGGCTGGGACATGAAGAGGGGGAACTATGAAGAGGGGGTGACCACAATGCCCCGATGCTGGAGATCCAGGGACAGGGCTAGGGAAACATGCTGCCGATGAAGTGTGGGATGCGGGCTATATCTGTAGAGGGAGGTAGGGGTTCTTCCAGTGTACTGTGAGACCAGGGCATCTTTTCAAAATGACAGCTGGTCTCAATGGCATGTTTAGGCCCACTCCTCCCTGAACTTGCACAAAACTCAGCACTCTCACACACACACACACACACACACACACACACACACACACACACACACACACACACACACACACACAACACACCCCACCACTACCACCACCCTATCCCCATAATCCCATGCATTTACCATAGCTAATCCACCTACATATGTTTGGACACTGAGGGGCCATTCAGCACCTAATCCATGTCTTTGGACTGTGGGAGGAAACCAGAGCGCCTGGAGGAAATCCATGCAGACACAGGGAGAACATGGAGAATCCACAAAGATGATCACCCAAGTCTGGAATCGAACCTGGGTCTCTAGTGCTGTGAGACAGCAGTGCTAACCACTGTGCTACTGTGTTGCCTCTCTGGGCAAATCCAGCCCAGAGCAAAAATGACCAGAAAGCTAAATCCTAGAAGGGTGGCACAGTGGTTAGCACTGCTGGCTCACAGTGCCAGAGACCCGTGTTCGATTCCCGACTTGGATCACTGACTGTGCAGAATCTGCATGTCCTCTCCATGTCTGCTTGGGTTTTCTCCAGGTGCTTCAGTTTCCTCCCACAGTCTGAAAGATGTGCTGGCTAGACGCATCGGCCATGTTAAATTCTCCCCCAGTGTACCCTGAACAGGTGCCAGAATGTGGCGACTAGGGGATTTTCACAGTAAATTCATTGCAGTGTTAATGTAAGCCTACTTGTGACGCTCATAAGTAAACTTTAAAAAAACTTAGGATTAACTTTAGAAGACAACATACGAATTAGTCTAAAATGATTACTGACAGGAGTACCTTTGCAAATGTTTAATGCTGTTCTGTTGACATTCATTTATCTGCCATTTTAATGTAAACCTTTCTTTCGAGTGGATCATGCAGGCACTAATGTAATAGACAGAATTATCATAAGAACTTGTTCAGCATTCATCTATTAATATCCTTGGCAGCTATTTCTAGGCTATTATTAAGAGGTTGTGAACAGTGTGAAAGACTGGTGTACCAAAATGAAGTTGTATTTTGAGTTTTCAGAATCAGCAAATACCAGTTAAAGTAAGAAAGTGAACAAAATTAAAGTGGGGATGAACGGAAAACTAGAAGCAGAACATAGTAAATAAAATTAAGCTGAGAAGAAGACTTTTTTAAGTTCATTTTTGGGAAATGGGCGTCGCTGGCTAGCCAGCACTTTTGCCCACCCCTTAGTTGCCCGAACGCAGTTGAGAATCAAGCGCATTGCTCTGGGGTCACATGCAGGCCAGACCAGGTAAGGATGGCAGATTTCCTTCCCTAAAGGACATTAGTGAAGCAGATGGGTTTTTCCAACAGTCGACAATGGTCTTCAGTAGATTCTTAATTCCAGATTTTCTTGTTGAATTCAAATTGAGCCACCTGCCATGGTAGGATTTGAACTCGGGCCCCCAGAACATTAGTTGTGTTTCTGGATGCATAGTCTAGCGATAATACCACTCAGCCATCGCCTGAAGTTAAGGAAGAAAAAATGACAGAAACCAACAAAAGTTACAATACTAAGTAGATGGCGAGCTCTCCTAAAAGAAACTGGAAAAGGGCCAAGTTTTCCAACCGGCTATTAAGGTCAATCTGAGAAAGAAGAATTAAAAGGAAGCGAGGTGAATGCCATTTAATGAGAGTTCTCTTGCATAAAAGGAACTGTTAGATAAAGTATATCTAACAACGGTTAGGAGTCAATCGAGGAAGAGGAGAATGATGAACACCAGAACTGGATTGGGTGAAGCCTGAAGGACGTTTATTAGTCCATTGCTTTTGCAAATGAAGAAATAAATCTTCCGTTCAATTGTTGAGTTGTTTACAACATTCTTTGGAAATCGACCTCGCACACACTGATTTCCTCCCATAACTAGTCAGAACCTTTCTCACACCTCAATTAACACTGCTAAGCATATGGTTCGGGATTCTACCCTTATATATTTCAATTAGAATCCTGATCAGATGTGTTATGCTTCCCCAGACTTAGCTGGGACATTTGAAAAATAGAATGTTTTCCATCTTCACTGTGGTTACAACTACATATGTTAATTGAAGCTACCTACACTCTTATTTCCTGATGCTTGCTTGACCTGTTTCTGTGCAATAATCCACTGTTAGAAAGAGCTTTGTCGTTCAGAAGTATCAATAGACTATTTCAATCATATTTACAGGATAAACTACTCCACTGTAACTTGTAATGAACTAAAACTCCAATTAATTACTGATGTTCAGTCATATATTTGAAGGCTGTTGGGTTTAAATTACAAGGTAGAATTACTGGGGGCTGCTGTCCTTTTTAAATATGTTTCTCTGTGTCATGGGATTAGGTTAAAAAGAAATGAATGAAGAGGCACTTGTAAAGGATGATGCAATCAGAGCTTCAAATTGCATATGGATACACGCCTCCACCCCGAATGTGGTTGAGCATGAACTGAATTTAAGTGTATGGTTCAATATCAAGAGGTGTGTTTGTCCAGCAAGAAAAATTTGTGGGAATCAATAATAAAAAGATTTGCTCAGAGTAGGATAGATTATTAAATTTACTGAAGTTGTTTTTATTTTTATGTGAACGCTTTAGCACTTTGAAGAGAAAGGGTTATGTTTCACAAAGTAACTGGCTGGGGGTGGAATAGAATCCTGGAACCCCTACAGCGCAGATGGAGGCCATTCGGCCCATCAAGCCCCCACCAACAACAATTCCACCCAGGCTTTACCCTCGTAACCCCAGTAGCCCCCACTAAAGGTCAATTTACCATGGCCAATCGACCTCACACGCACATCTTTTGACTGTGGGAGGAAACTGGAGCACCCGGAGGAAACCCACACAGTCACGGGGAGAACATGCAAATTCCACATAGGCAGTCACCCGTGGCCAGAACTGAATCCAGATCCCTGGCGCTGTGAGGCAGCAGTGCTAATCACTGTGCCACCATGCCACCCACGCCATGTTCAGCTCTCCCCTGAATTCTGGATGTGCCTTCTCATCCTACAGAGCTCCACATCAAAGTTATACCTGAGCTACTTTGACTATATGTGAAGGATTCCGTCAGAGTATTATATTTTTAAGTGTTAACAGCAATCCACCTCTGAATTGGAGAAATATTTCCTCAAGCAGCTTTTTGGCTGCTTGCACTGTGATAAATTGGCAAATCATTCAAGACCTCCTGGAATTGAATGGGCTTTTTCAATATGAAAACCATGAGGCATGCTCATAAATATTACACTGAAGGAAAATTTGGTGCACTTGGAAAAATACTGCAAATAAATGTCCTGCTAATTTTTCACGCGTGAAGCATCGAGCGACCAAGACTGAGACTCAAATTTGAGTAAACTTCCGAATGCACGATATGGGCTTTAGAATCCTTACAGTCTAAATTGTCATTCCTGCTAAGCCTTGGCGTTGTCAACACGACACCTTTAAAGTTTATTTATTAGTCACAAGTGAGGCTTACATTAACACTGCAATGAAGTTACTATGAAATTCCCCTAGTCGCCACACCCTGGCACGAGTTCGGGTCAATGCACCTAACCAGCACGTCTTTCAGACTGTGGGAGGAAACTGGAATACTTGGAGGAAACCCGTGCAGACACGGGAGAACGTGCAAACTCCACACAGACAGTGACCCAAGCCAGGAATCAAACCTGGGTCCCTGGCACTGTGAGGCAGCAGTGCTAACCACCATGCCACCCCTAGTTACTTTTGGTTGGTTTGGTTATTTGTTAAGTATCTGCCTGTGTACTGCAGTGAGCTTGCAGCTCTCCAAGTTTATTACAAACATTCATATCACTCGATGCTGAGTCATACATACGTCATGAGAGAGGCAGAGAGGAGGAAGGGTATCACAGTGGAAGCTGGTTGCACCTCAGTAGAAAGGGTTCAAATGAGTTGTGAAATGTACTTCAGCTTTTTGATCATTACCATTTGAAAGGGGGAGGGAGAGAAGAGTAAAGTGAGGGGGAGCTAGTGTATTGTGGTGAGAGAGACAACAGGACTTCAAGTTAATATATGTGTAAATTAAAAATGCACCGACATTTTACTGGGGAGTGGCTACCCAGATGTAGCAGATTGAAGATAAAAAAATTGGAATAAAATCACCTTTGGTCTGCTTCTGACTGCTCGTGGTGCTATAGAACCGGACTAAATAAAACCCACTGTGTCACATGTTGTTTCAGAGTGATCAAGGTTTCTGGATTAGTCAGACATAGTGAAGAGATTTCCATTACCACCACAGCAAGAGAGAGACAGAGGGCAGCAGTGACTGAACAGAAGTTCATGACAAGCGTGCTGTAAAAGCTCGGAACAATTCATTGAGACCATGGTGGACAAAAGCTCTGAAGCCATGCTGGTAAGACCTGAAAAATTACTTGTTGTTAAAAATAATTGTCAATCAATTTGAGTTCCAAAGTTTAAGTTGACAAAACCTGGAATGTATTCTGTATCTTTATGAAATCACTTTGTATTTTGTCTGCTTGGCAGTCTTACTTTCTTGTTGAAAAGGATCTGTTCCAAGCTTGGATCTACTGTAGCAACCTCTTTGGGTTCAGTGGTGCCAGTCAATCTTGTAATTGGTCTAGGTGTTGTATTTTTATGGGAGGTTGATTCACATAGTCTTATATTGACTGGCATGATAGTACAACCCAGAGATGTGACACAGGCAACGACTTGTGACCTTGGAATGGTCAATCAAGTTTTTCACTCGTGCTTCAATTCTTTTAAAATGCAAGCAGTTGGCTTGGTAAGACCAGATATGACTCCATCAGTTGCTTCATTTCAACATAAGGTGAACATAGCAGTTACGATTAGATTCTTTTATTTTAAATGGTGCAGTGTATCACTATGTAATGATAAAACAATGTAAGAAAGTATCACTGAAGCACAAATCAGTGAGTCAATTAGGGTGTCTTCTCATTGTATTGTAAACTGTCTGAGCCTGACTAAAGCTTACAAAGTTCTCCATTTGAAAACTTAAGTACGTGGATCTTTCAGAGTACCCCATCCCCTTGTCCAAGGGTTGGACCTCTCTCTCATGCAGAGCCCAACAGAAATGGCATTCCAACCCTCTGTGATGTGAACATTTACTTAGAAGGCCAGAATGTTTTTGGAATGGCCCGGGTAAAAATGAGTTGCAGGGTTTTAAGACACGTTCTCCAAATGACTGTAACCTGAGGCCTTTATTTATTCACATTTTGCAAGTGCACTTTGCTTTTACAGTGATCAATTAGTTGCAAGTCTCTTCTAGTTGCTTATGATTCCCATAACGCCAGTTATTATTGCTGTTTAGCAGATGATTATTGAACTTTGATGAACCTGTTGAATTGTAGCCTGCTTTTAATTAGGTCTTAATCCCATTTTTGGACATAAAACAATTCACATATTGGTTGCAACCACATTGAAACCCATCTCTTTGTCACCTCCAAGTCAATTGCTTAAAGGGCACGATTGGGGTATTCAATCCCTAAACATCCAAAAAATTTGCAGTTTCACTCAACGATAATTTTACTGAGTTAGCAAACAGAAGTGTGGGATTTGAGCCCCCAAACAACAGCAGAAGTCCCAGGATGGAACTGTCCCTTTCTGAGACTAATTTCTGTGGCGGGTCTGGGAACGTGGAATGTTTCCTCATGTGGCAACAGGCGGGAAAACAAACTAAATCCTCTAGCCCTGACCTCATTAACTATGCACTCAAGCATCTTATGCCACATTCAGTGGCTGAACTGATCTGGGTGGCGTGTACTCTGCCATCATGACTGGGCACAATACTGAAAAGGTGCACAACTTCACTGTTCACTATTAGAGAAAGAAGGTGGACCTCCTTACGTTGAAGATATATCTCCGGGAGCACTCTGAGTCTGGGAGATGGACTTGCTGAGAAAGAAGATGAATCTCCAGGAACTTTCTGAGGCTGGAAGATGAACCACTTCCAGCACACCAAATCTGTAGGTGCTGCTCACACCCACTGTTGTGGCGTTCCAGGGTTGCACGCAACCTCCATCCTGAACTCCAGAGATAGCTGCGGATATTGTTCATGTGTCTTGACATCTGCATGTCACATTGTTCCTGATATGTCTTGCATCAATGTGTTTTCCCACCAGGGTCGCGGAGAATTGGGCGTGGGTGGTCAGGTCTTAACCAGTATCCCATTATTGAAATGCAAATCAATTTCATGCTGGTCTCCAGCAGGTTTCCTGATCCACCATGGCATGTACCAGCGGAAGATCCCTCAGGAAATTCATGCTGGCATAAAACCAATTGTCGACACTCCCACCAAGGCTGCACCCCCCTCCCCACTCAGTTACTGGCGGAGACATGATCCGGACGAAGGGGTTGAGCTTACCAGAATTTGGTAGAGTGTCCGTTGTCTGCTAGCGGAGACTGTTGGGGATTCTCGTAGATCTCGCACTGCATTCGAGAGCCGGAAGATCGCGGGAGCTGGAAGAACCTGCCACCGAATGGGCTAAACATATTTAAATGCCACTTCAAATATGCTAATCGAGAGGGACTGGGACGATTACAAACCGTTCGGTGCTAAGTGTGAAACCCGCTTTTAGGCCCGCACAATTTTTCAGGATCGGTGTGAGGCTGAAAATCGATGTGGTGAGGCTGAAAATCACCCCCCGCCCCCAGATCACCTATAGCTGAAATTCAAGCCGCGGAGATTGCTAAATCTTTGTTCCCTATTTTCTTAAAGGTCAGCATCCAACACCACCCGGATGCATAATTAATGAGTTTGGAAATGGGAAATTTGGAGTGTATTCCTGCTGTCCTCCGCAGTACTCCATATTCCTTCATCTTAATCGCATCCTTTGGCATTGCTTAGGTATAGTGATGGGGAAACAGAGTTTCCTCTTCCCATGCTGACTATTTTTCCTCCTCTGGCTGGGAAGAGTTGACTGCATCATTACCAGCTCACAGCTGTAATTCCTTTAGGAGAAGGAGGATACGAAAACCACCCCTAATTTTGTCACAGATCTCTCTGCCCTGTGGGATTTTTTCCAGGACAGGCGTGCAAGTGTCCCTTGGACACCAATGAGAAGCCTAATGGCTGGAATTTTACCGCCCTGCCGACCATGGGAATTGGACTGGGCAGGAAGTGGACATTGGGAAGGTCTATTGACCACGGATGGGATTTTACGGTTTTGGGATGAGCAAGGCCTTAAGCTTCCCCCCCGCAGTGTCTCCTTTTGGGGTAGAACAGACAAGAATTACCCATCTCTGGACCTAACACCATGTTAGGTCACTGCTCAGTCAGAAGTTGAGCTTTAAAATTGCAGTCACGTCACGCGGACTCCCCTGCCTCTTTTTAACATTTGGCTCCTTCTCCTTCAAGTGTCCCAACTTATGTTTTCCTGCCCAGCAATGGAGGGCACCCACCTAGAATCTGAGACCCCTCCTTTCATAATAGCTGAAATTCAAAGAAAGTAGCTGGGTGTGGGTGATGGCAGGCTTACTGTGACGAGCAGGAGTCCTGCTCCAACCCACTGCGGCCAGTTTCAGAAATTTTTTGCCCTCTATTTGACATGTGTCCCAATATTTTGGACTGCAGCATGAACATGGCCACTGAACTTTATTTATACTAAAATAACTGTTTGCGTAATTTTGTTGCAACCTGCCTGTTGAGAATCACTGTCTTGATATTTTAAAACACTACTTTTTTGTGCGGAAAATAATGTTAATGAGAGGAAGAAAGTAAAATTGATTTTCACTTTTGAGAAAATTATCCAATAGCCAGCAATACTTCTTGTGAGCTGTCCCCAGCCTACCCTCTATGAGTGGTATGTTTTTGTCGGTATAGCATGCAGAAACAATGATTTTGTCTGGAATTCCAGTACATGTGAGAATAATAAATAGAAAAGAAATCAATATGTTTGCACAGGTTTTCATTGGTCACTGTGTTCCTGGTAAAGACAAACACATTGATAATAATGCACACCCTTCCGATCCAATTGGTGCATTTGCAGGGAAGGTCATTGGGTAATGATTCCACAGAAAAAAAAATCTTTAAGAGTGGTGCATTCTGGTTCATTTCATAATTGGTCAATGAATTAAGCTTAAAAAAGGGAAAAGCAAATTGTTTTATGTTTTCAACTCACTTTCCCATAGCCAACTTCAAAAGGGAGTCCTGCTCCCACCAACCCGCGCCACTCCTTTCTGCTCATTCTCAACAGAGTGATGGACGGGTTCATCAACTGTCCAATCAGTTCACACTCAGCAAAAATCCGCTCACTAACACTCAGTTTGGGTTCTCCCAGGGCCACTCAGCATCTAGCCCAAATATAGACAAAAGAATGAGGTGAGAGTGGCTGCCCTTGACTTGAAGGCAGTATTTGTGTGGCATTAAGACGCCCGATCAAAGCTGGAGTCGGTGGGAATTAGGAACGAAGCTGTCCTCTGGTTGGAGTCATACCCAGCACAAAGATAGAAAGTTACAGTTGTTAGAAGTCAATTGTCTTCATCCCGGGATATCTCTGCAGGAGTTCTTAGAGTCCCAGTCACAACCATCTTCATGTACTTGATTCTTCCTTCCATTATAAGTGAAGTGGAGATGTTCGCTGATGACTGCACAATGTTTAGCACCAGTCGCAAATCCTCACATACCGAGCTGGTCCCTCGTGCAAATGCAGTAAGACCTGGACAACATTCAGGCTTGGACTGATAGCTGGCAAGTAACATTCACGCCATACAAATTGCAAGCAATGACCATCTGCAATAAGAGAATCCAGTGATCTGCTCTTGACTTTCAATGGCTTTACCATCACTGCATCCTCCCGTAAACATTCTGAAACTGAACTGGACCAGCCATTAAAATACTGTGACAACAAGAGCAGCTCAGTGTCTGCGAATTCTGTGGCAACTCGAATTCTTAGTTTTATAACTCACCTCAGCTCTCCAAATCTACATGTCTCAAGTCAGGAGTGTGATGGAAAACTTTCCACCTAACTAGATCAGTGCAGCACCAGCACCACATTCAGGACACCATCCAGGACAAAGCAGCCTACTTCATTGGCACCCCATCGACCACCTTCAACACTTAACTCCCTTCGCCACTGACACACAGTGATAGCAGTGTGTACCATCTGCGAGATGCACTGCAGAAACTCACCAAGGCTCCTTCGGTGGCACTAACCAAACCAGTGGGCTGTTTCATCTAGAAGGATAAGGGCAGCATTGTTGAGGGTCAACACCAGTTGCCAATCCCCCATCAAGCCACTCACCATTCTATCTACCCTGTCTATGTTCCTCATTAGTTTGTACACCTCAATCATGTCCCCTTCAGCTTTCTCTGCTCTAATGAAAACAACCCCAGCCTAGCTCATCTCTGGAAGTGGGTTAATGACAGTTTCTGTTTGTTTGTTAGATCTTCCCTGTCACAAAACTGGAGAATCACAAACAAGCAAAAACTTACTTCCATATCAAATGTAAATTGCGACGCAGCTTGGGAGTTGACTGGCTGGCCTTTCGTTAGATTGAATTTCAGTTTGTTGCCTCCCGGATCATAGTGTGACATTCTATATACATTTGGTATTTGACTATTGTTCTGATTTTACAGAACGGATTAGTTTGGCGCAGTTGAGGAACTAATCTCTCTGTTCAAAACAAATTAGTAGTTGAGTCAACGTTACATCGACTGTTCATTATTGATTTGATGCTGATTTTTCCAAAGTTGGAATTTTGGTTGAAAAACATATGAAGAAGTTAGACTGTGGAATTGACTATTTGACCCAACCAGTATGTGTTGATGGTTAACTACCATGTGGGAAAATAGTCACATTTTCCCACTGTATTTCGTAGAATCCCTAAAATGCAGAAGATGGTTATTTGGCCCATTATGTCTTCACTGACTGTCCCATAGAACATCTTACCCAAGCCCACCCCCACCCTAACCCCATAACCCCCGCATTTATCATGGCTGATCCCCCTAACCTCCACGTCTTGGGACCATTCCTTCATCTATTTATCCCATTTAATCTTCAATGTCAACACCTTTTCCGGATGGTTAATCCCAGAAGTCAAGTCCTATATGTGTATATATAAAAGCTATCAATAGTAAATCGAAAGTTCAGATTTGATCTACTGTTGAAATAATTATTCAGGTTTCATTAGATAATTTTAGTGAGTCTTTTATTTCACTGTTATGCTGAGCAATGTGGCTGATGCTCAGTTACACTCTACCGCTTACTATGAAACAGGACAAAAGAATGCACGCAATATTTTAGCATCACCCTGTTAATCTTTTGCATAAGGTGGATCGCAACACTGTAGCAACCACTCAGGATAATTTTGGGTACAAACTGTCCTCTGAAAGAGTTGCTATCTTGAAACAGTAGTTTTTCAGGAGGGTTCATCATTTCTTAGTAATCTGTGTTACGCCCTAGAAGTCACCGTCAATAATATGAGCAGAAAATTTTTAATGCATGTAACAAACACAGACGATCCAGATCTCTAATTTACCTAGTGTTTCCAGGACTTTCCAGCCAGCATCATAACAGGCACAGGCTCTGTCTTCCCTTTACGAGGTGAGTGTCATTAAGGAAGGTAATGGAGGGTTGAAGCCAGGGCAGAAATTTCCTACATTGGATGTCCCACTTTCCCAGTTCTTCTGGATCCCGTGCACCTGATGAGTTAAGGTGTGCCAATCTTCACATGATAGTGGTTAGGTTACATTACGAGTTCAGACCAGGAAGGTGGCTGAGTCCTTTGACGAATGGAACACATTTTGTCTTCACATTTCTTGATCAGTCCCTGGGGCTAAAATTGATATGACAGGAAGCATTCCCCATTGACAATTAGGTGCCAGATCTCCTGTGAGCATAAGGTAAGTGGGCAGTGAAGATGCCCCTGGAGTGTCAGAAATGCCGTCACCCCATGAGAGTTCTTTGAGATGCAGCCAAGTGATGAATTTGCCTTCAAACGGGAGCCTTCCAATGATGTGACAGAAAAACGCACTGGATGCAGTGATTTTAACTTCCTCAAATTATGATGGTATTTTCTTTGAAAAAAAAGTGGGTTAATGGGGTGCTTCCTTTGCCTTGGACTAATCTTGCTAAGAGGCATCTTTCCATTGTATTTAGTGTCTGCTTATGTAAAAGAAAGTGGATTTTATTAATACTTGCTTATTAAAGTTTTACAGCATTCTGCACCTGGCTTACTGCTTGAGGAGACAGCATCCCCAGGCTAGATGGGCTTTATTTAGAAAGATTTTTACCTCTTGTTCATCAGCCACTGGCAGGTTTTTAAAACTAATAAGGATCAAACAAACTGCCCTCTTAACGTAGGGTATTTCATCTCTGACATTTTTAATGAGCTATTTGTTAAAAATAACAAAGATAAAAAACAGAATTTCAAATGTTGCTTGTTCATTTTGCTCTCATTAACTCTAGACCGTATTTGAATGGATTCTGTTTGTAACTAACTCTATATTAGAACCAGCTGATTACTGCAACTCCTTTAATGTGATATTGGAGTGCAATGGTATTGTGAGTTTTAGAGACAGTTTGGCATATTAATGGCGGGGATGCTGGTTCATCAGTGAGGTTTATGAGGAAATTGGTCCCTGTATGTATCAAATTAAATGAATTTATTTCTCAGTATTTGCAAAATACTTGGCTCCCAAATTCTGAAGTATACGAGGCTGAAGATCTGAAGGTTGCGGATTTAGCTATTTAGTTGGGTGATCCTGCTATGATTTTCAGTATCAATGTGAGGGTTCTGCGTTACTTTAGATCAAACAAGTGCAGCATCACTTGGGACATACCTCCAGCACTTTGCTTGTGTGACAACTGGGGGCTCTGGCAGTTCCCCATGGCGGAGTTGTTGCCCCAGGTGACCCCAGGCACCTCTTTTGAAGGAATGCCCCCCCAAACCTCCTGGACAACCAGTATACCTCCAATCACTTAGTGTATCATTTAACGTAAATATAATGGATTTCAGCTGAACCTGAGAGGTTTTCAGCCCTTTCTGGCAAGTGCTTTGTAAGGGTTAGGCAAAACAATCTTGTCATTACATGACAGTGTTGGTCTTAGATTGCTACGCAGTATTTTTAACAAGAAAAACTAGCCTGACATCCAGAGACTAACTTCTCAGGGATTGAATAGTTTATCTTAGAGAAGAAAGGAGAAAATAGATGCCAAAGGAATGCTGCAGTGAATGTGTTGAGTTTATGGCATATTAAAGAAAGAATGGATTAAGAAAAGCAAAGATTAAAAAATTAGAAAACGAATGCTAGAGAAACAAATTTAAACTCTTGCAGAACAAATTGATCAGTGTTTGAATGAGAAATGAGTTGTGGGTATGACCCTTTGGAATGTATTCAGTGCGGAAGATAGAAAATGTTGATGAACATCGTGATTATTATTTGCGAGAGGTATGTTTAAAGTAAAGTCTGTAAGGTACATAAAGGTAAATTGAACTGTCCATTAGTCCGTGACAGGATTGTTGTGAATGCACCATAAGCCAATGAGATTGCATGAATTGAACCAAGTAGCAAACAATAGGGAACAGTGTGATGTTGGTGCTCTCGTCTCCCTTGGTGGTGGGCGTTGTGGGATTGGAAGGTGCTGTCAGAGTACTCATGATGAATTTGGGAGAACATCCTGTGGATAGTGCATTCTAGAATGCTGGTAGTGAGGAGGTGGATATTGATTTCACTGCTACGGCTGTTTACTTGATGCTGAGCTTCTCAACTGCTATTGGAGCAGCCCCTGTCCGGTAAACTGATGAGCGTTCCCTCACATCTCTGCATGGTAGTGAGGTTAGGGGATTGAAATGTGAACCACATATTGCAGAGTATCCAGTTGCTGATTTTTTTCTTGTAGGCACCATGTTTCAACAGTTAAACCAGTTAAACATCTGATCACCAATTCCCCTCAGGATGATAATGGTGGGGATACACACTAGTGAGGTTTAACTAGAAGAGTGGGATTTTCTGGCCACGCTTGCCCCAAAACCAGAAAATCTTGCCCGAGGTCAACAGACCTTTACATGGGCTGCCCTGCCCCCCTACCCACTATGATTCTCATGGCAGACGGGATGATAAAGTTCTCAAAGAGTTTGGGCTTTCTTTAGTTCAAGTTGGCCAATACCAGCCACTTAATAAGTTGCAAAGACCACCTCCTACTTCTGAACCAAAGTCTTGACATCATCCAAAGTCCTG
The DNA here is from genome assembly GCF_965287045.1 of Carcharhinus amblyrhynchos. Classification (NCBI taxonomy): domain Eukaryota; kingdom Metazoa; phylum Chordata; class Chondrichthyes; order Carcharhiniformes; family Carcharhinidae; genus Carcharhinus; species Carcharhinus amblyrhynchos. The sequence goes on along the minus strand of NC_137332.1, from coordinate 30,465,106 downwards.
TGCAAGCTGACATTTCATTTGGCTGAATGGAGCTGAAGATTGTAAAGTCATCAATGAACTCGTCGGCTCCTAACCTTCTGACGGAAGGAAGGTTCTTGATAAAGCACCTAAAGATGGTCAGGATGGATGTGATGCCCTGAGCAATTTTGACAGCAATGTTCTGAGACTGTGATAGTTGCTCTCACTAGATCTCCAAGATCATCATCTTGTGAGCAACCACTGGAGGCTTTTATGTTGATCTCAACATAAAGTATGGTATGGCGGCACGGTAGCACAGTGGTTAGCACTGCTGCTTCACAGCTCCAGGGACCTGGGTTCAATTCCCAGCTCGGGCCACTGTCTATGTCGAGTTTGCACATTCTCCTCATGTCTGCATGGGTTTCCCCCAGGTGCTCCGGTTTCCTCCCACAGTCCAAAAATGTGCGGGTTAGGTTCATTGGCCATGCTAAAAATTTCCCCTTAGTGTCCTGAGAAACATAGGTTAGAGGGATTAGCGGGTAAAAGATGTAAGGATATGGGGGTAGGGCCTGGGTGGGATTGTGGTCAGTGCAGACTCGATGGGCCGAAGGGCCTCTTTCTGCACTGTAGGGTTCTATGATTGACTCAGTTGAGTTTAAATTATGCTGCAGAGCTGATCAAGTCACAAGCGAAGTTGATATACTCTGGTCGAAACATTAAACAATTAGGAAAACAGATTGTGGTATGCAAATATAAAGACAAATGCCAAAGTCAATTTTCAATTTGTGGAATAGTGAGTGCAAGGTCTTCGGGACTTTGAGCACAGCAACAGTTAACATTGATCAAAAGAATTGACGCAGTTGCTAAAAGTAAATAGGGATAAGTCTGCTGATTTAAAGAAATAAAGTAAATTGTGCAAATAAAGACCAGTGCTCAACAGAATATTTATCAGCTGAATTTGACAAGAAAGTACTCAATGAATGGTAGGATACTAGGAAGATCTGTGGAACAAAGGGACCTTGGCATGTTTGCCCACATATCTATGAAAGCGAAAGGGCATGTTAGTAGGGTGGTGAAAGAGGCATATGAGACACTTGCCTTTAAGGCATGTTGGAGTTGGATCAAACTTTGGTGAGGCCACAGTTAGAGTACTGTGTGCAGTTCTGGTCACCACATTATGGGAAGGATGTGATTTCACTGGAGGAGGTGCAGAGGAGATTCACCAGGATGCTGCCTGGGATGGAACATTTAAGTTATGAAGAAAGGTTAGGTAGGCTTGGGTTGTTTTCAATGGAGCAGAAGGGTAAGGGTAAAAGCTGCAGCATGCTACGGTGCAGAGGGACCTGGGGGGTCCTTGTGCATGAGTCACAAAAACTCAGTCTGCAGGTGCAGCAGGTGATCAAGAAGGTGAATGGGATCCTGGCCTTTATAGCGAGGGGGATAGAATATAAAAGCAGGGAGGTCTTGCTGCAACTGTACAAGGCACTGGTGAAGCCGCAGCTGGAGTACTGTGTGCAGTTTTGGTCGCCGCGCTTGCGCAAGGATATCTTGGCCTTGGAGGGAGTGCAGAGGATGTTCACTAGGCTGATACCGGAGATGAGGGGGTTGGACTATGAAGAGAGGCTGAATAGACTGGGTCTGTACTCGTTGGAGTTTAGAAGGATGAGGGGGGATCTTATAGAGACGTATAAGATAATGAAGGGGTTGGATAGGGTAGAGGTAGAGAGATTCTTCCTGCTCAGAAAGGACAGCAGGAGTAGCGGGCAAGTTAAGGGGGGAGCAGTTTAGAACGGAGTTGAGGAGGAACTTCTTCACCCAAAGGCTGGTGAATCTCTGGAATTCTCTGCCCGTTGAAGTGTGGAGGCTACCTCGCTAAATATATTTAAGACACGGGTAGGTAGACTTTTGGTAGGCAAGGGAATTAAGGGAACTGGGGAGAGGGCGGGAAAGTGGAACTGAGCCACTTCAGATCAGCCATGATCTTATTGAATGGCGGGGCAGCTCGAAGGGCTAGATGGCCTACTCCTGCTCCTATTTCTTATGTTCTAATGTTCTTATTAAGTGGAGTGGAGTCCACGAAAAGATCAGCCATGATCTTATTGAATGGTGGAGCAAGCTCGAGGGGCCAGATGGCCTACTCCTGCTCCTAGTCTTATGTTCTTATGTAGAAGACTGAGGGACTACCTAGTCAAGGTGTACAAGATTGAGAGAACAGGACAGAATGGATAAGTAGCAGCTGTTCCCCTTAGTTGAAGGGTCAGTCATGAGGAGACATAGGTTCAAGGTGAGGAGCAGGCGGTTTGGGGGAATGTGAGGAAAGGTTTTTTACCCGGAGGATGATGATGGTCTGGAATGTGCTACCTGGGAGGGTAGTGGGAGCGGGTTGCCTCATATCTTTTAAAAGGTATCTGGATGAGCACTTGGCACATCATAGTATTCAGGGCTATGGGCCAAATGCTGGCAGATGGGATTAGATAGTTCAGGTGTTTCTAATGTGTCAGTGCAGAGTTGATGGGCCAAAGGGCCTCTTCTGCACTGTATAATTCTATGATTTCATGATGAGCTGGATAGAATGAAGAAATCTGGGGATAGGAGTTTGGATTGGGACTCCGACGTTAGGGTCAAACCCAGGTCCTGATCGTGCACCCTTTAGGAAAAAAATCACTTCACCTCACTTTTAGATGGACTGGCCAATCGCACCCACTCCTATTAAAGACAGTGGACAGGCTCTCAAAGCCAGTGAGAGATATCACAGCTTGCTGGAGCAGAGAAGGAGGAGGCCATCTCCATTATGAACTGCCCTCGCAGTACTTTTGAAACTTTGAACTAAAAACTGGCCACAGTTGCCAATCACTATTTCTTATTCATTCATGAAACATAGGCGTCGCTGGCTGGCCAGCATTTATTGCTCATCTCTAGTTGCCCGAAGACAGTTGAGAGTCAACCACATTGCTGTGGCTCTGGTAGGCCAGACCAGGTAAGGACGGCAGATTCCCTTTCCTGAAGGACATTAGTGAACCAGATGGGTTTTTCCAATAATCGACAATGGTTTCATCAGTAAATTCTTACTTCTAGATTTATGTGGTTTACACCATTAGAAAGTGACCAGGCCAAATACAAACTGTTTGGCACTGGACGCGAAAGCAGGCCCGTGCATATTTCCAAAGGAGAGACAGAAAAACTTGTTTTTGGGTGTGGGGAAATGGGGTTTGAGGTGGGTGAGGTGTGGGGGGAGATTTTACATAGTTCCTCAGTATTCTGTCAAGGAGCCAAACATCTTCAGCTGCTTCATTCATGACGTCAGAGTGGAATAGTGCATCGATTCACTGATGACTGCACAACAGCAGCAATACTCTCACTATGGGTGGATGATGCCCTTACCAGATGTGGAACTGAGCCACGACAGATCAGCCATGATCTAATCGAATGGCGGGGCAGGCTCGAAGGGCTAGATGGCCTACTCCTGCTCCTATTTCTTATGTTCTTATGTTCTTCCAAGATGAAATTGAAGGAAAGGGATTCCCCTGGATTCCTGCTAGCTGAGACCACACCACAATCTCACACAGAGACAAGCAAGGCCTCAAACTGGAAACCCACCCTTGCCCCAGTTGAGGTCTTTAAGGAGCCATTTATTGACCATTTAAGGGCTTTTTCCTGCCCAGCTTCAATGTTGGGGATTATTTACATCTTCTCAGATACTGAACCATTCCATGATCATATGTAGCAAGACTTGGATAATGTTCAGGCTTGGGCTGATAAGGAACGAGTAACATTTGCACTAAACATGTGCCAGGCAATGATTATTTCCAACAATAGAGAAGCTAACCATCTCCCCTGATATTCAATGGCGTTATCATCACTGAATCCCTCACTATTAACATCCTGGGGGTTACCACTGAGCAGAAACTGAACAGAACCAGCCATAGAAATATTGTGGTTGGAAATTGTGTGGCACCTAGTTCACCTGCTGACTCCCCAAAGTCTGTCCACCATCTACAAGGCCCAAGTCAGTATGATGGAATACTCTCCACTTCCTGGGATGAGTGCAGTTCCAGCAAGACTCAAGAAGTTTGACACATTCCAAGATGAAGCAGCCCATTTGATTGTCACCCCCATCCACCAGCCTAAACATTTACTCCCTCCACCACCAGCACACAGTGGCAGCTGTGTGTACCATCTACAAGATGAACCGCAGCAACTCACCAAGGTTCCTTTGACAGCACCTTTATCACATTGAGCGACAAAGGCAGCAAATGCATAGAAGCTCCACCACCTGCAGGTTTCCCTCCCAGTTGGAACTGTATCAACCCTTGAAATTAAATTTACACAATGAAAGGGACTGACACCAGTCTCTACTGTGATCCATTAATACTGAGCACTCTCATTCATTCCCATTTCTGCTCAGGACTTTTTCTGGGTGTTGAAGTGTTTAATGCCCACCATGCTTTCTTTCTTTCTCTCCCTGTGTCTTCTGATAGTCCTCAGTTATCTCTGTTCAATCTGTCCTTGCCCTTGCTTTGCCCAGCATGATTTTCTTCCAGTCTGGCTTACACATCTGCTCAAATAGTAATTTAGTTACAGGTCAAGGTTAATTTAATCAGTTAAGCTAACTGAATGTTAGACCTGATGTCCATTTAATTAGGGCAATCATTAGTTATATCATGGCAAATTTCCCTCACTGATAGGTAGCTGCATGTGGTTTAATGTTGCTGGTTCACATTTTTGGTCTTAGTTTAAAGTTTATTTATTAGTGATACAAGTAGACTTACATTAACAATGCCGTAAAGTTAATGTGAAAATCCCCATTATATTTATGTACCAATGTAATAGGAACATCTAATTTAATGTGTGTTACAAATTTATCTTCCATTGTACCATTCTGATGGAATGGTGTTGTGCTATTCACCTAACTTCAAATTACATTTAGTCTGAGTAGGAGTGCCCCTCTCCCTGTGCGGGTTGGTTAATCTTGTTTTTTACCAAGGTTTCTCTTTTTTTAAGCTCAAAAATATTTATTTATGGTCTCTTCTATATTTTAAAGAATTAAACCTTTAATGTACTATCAGTTGTTTCTGATTGTTCAGTGATATCATTGGTTGGTCAGCAAGATTTTGGATTCGTTTGTAATGGTATTTGTTACTGTGTGGGAAGCTCATGCTTGTGGTCTGACTATTTGTGGTCAGTCAGTTGCACATTGATTGTCTCTGGTTTTCTGCTGAAATTAAAAGAAAGGCATTTTCCCTTGGGGCTGTGTTGCGTCTTAGCTGAGGTGAAAACATTCTCTCGAGTGCCAAGTGCTCAAGTCATCACTAAAATTTCAAGCATATTTTTAGGCTTTAGTATTTGACTTTGCACCAAGGTATCTTTAAAATCATGAAAGTTAGGATGTGAGAATGACAATCCAAAGTTAAAGTTATTTAGTCACAAGTAAGGTTTACATTAACACTGCAATGAAGTTACTGTGAAATTCACCTAGTTATCTCACTCTGGCACCTGTTTGGGTCAATGCAGCACGTCTTTCAGATTGTGGGAGGAATGTGAAGCACCCAGAGGAAACCTATGCAGACATGGGGAGAACATGCAAACTCTGCACAGTCAGTGACCCAAGCTGGGAATCAAACCCTGGTCCCTGGTGCTTTGAGACAGCACTGATAACCACTGTGCCAACGTACTGCAACCCTTGTAAGAATCCTGTGAGCATGGAGTGTTTAGAACGTAAGAGCCACGGTTACTGATCTGCAGAAATTAATCAGCTTTACTGAACTAAAAGACCATTAAGATGGAAAAATATCTTTGTGTGTTAAATGCACTGAAATTACAAATGACTTCTGAAAGGATACATTTGTGATTTCACTCTTAAATCAAGACATATTGAAGCGCTAGTCATTTTTAAACTCAAATGATTTTTTAATTGCATCTTCAATCTCTACAATGAAGTAACATGTTTTCTTTTTTTTTGAAACAATGCAGGACACCAGCCAAGATAGGGAGAGAGCATAAGTGCAGAAGAGTACGTTCAGATATGCCAGGGCAGCACAGGATGGAGGCAGATGTTCAGGAATATTAATGAAGGATTAGAACAGAAATTAGGAAGCATTTTACAAAGAGGGCAATGAACAGCTGGAACAAATTGGAAGGAAGGATGTATGAGACCAGGGGAAAAGATGATCTTGTGGAAGGATGGTACAAAGTAGGAGAATGGACATTCTTCAAAACAAATTGAGAGCTATTTTATTTGAACATTGATATGGGTGGGATACTATAAATTTAATAACTATAAAAATAATTCTGTGATCCTACCAATGTACATAATTCTTCACAGAATTCTACACCTTTTAAAGTTAAAGAACACTCCAAAGATGTGCGAGTTAGGTGGATTGGCCATGGTAAATTGCCTCTTGGTGTCAGGGGGATTTGCAGGGTAAATATGTGAGGTTACAGGAATAGAGCCTCGGTGGGATTAGTGTTGGTACAGGCTCGATAGACTGAATGGCCTCCTTCTGCATGGTAGGGATTCTATGATTCTATAGCCTTTTGATTTGATTTATTATTGTCACATGTATTGGTGTACAGTGAAAAGTATTCTTTCTTGCACACTATGCAGACAAAGCATACTGTTCGTAGAGTAATAGATGTCAGTGTTCCTGATCCAGTTCTTTTTTGCATGTTAATTGACAGCTTGTAAATATGTAGGTCAGGGTTTTCCAGTCCTGGTGCATGAGGTTCCGCTGCAGCGGATGTGGCAGGCCTTTCAGGTGCCCATTCATTTTGGTGGGACTGGAAGACCCCACTCACTGGAGGGGCCAGAAAGGTCCAGCCACAGGTAGAAATGATTGACGTGGCTTTTGATTTGCTCTCTACAGCTATGCTGTTGATAATCTATTGAGTTGAGTACATTTGGTCTTTAAGCTGTAAAGTGGATTGCTGAGAGCATTGTAACAGCTATTATCCAAATGTTGTATTCAGTCACTCTCTGAGCTAACAACGTGTGGCTTTTTTGAGATGGTTTTAGTGAGGAATGAGTGCTTCAGTTTTTAAAGGGGAGCCAGTATTCATAAAATCTGTTATTTTGGAAACTCAGTCATTATCTGCTGATATTGAAGTCTGAAGTTCCAAGGAACATAACTGCATGAATTCCATTAAACCAGGATATAGTTGTAATCTTTGAACCGGAGCACAATACCTTCAAATATGCATCCCAGGTTTCAATCTAAATTTATGGGATGGATTGCCGATCTTCCTAAATAATCCAGACCTGAGATACAGAGAATTGGAATGGATTCTATTGTGAATTTTAAAATACATTTACCTTGTACCAAAATCCCTGTGAACTGCAGCAGACAGAATGGCATGGTGGCAAAGTGGTTGGCACTGCTGCCTCACAGTGCCGGGGCCCAAGTTTGATTCCCGGCTTGGGTCGCTGTCTGTGCAGAATCTGCACATTCTCCCTGTGTCTGCGTGGGTTTCCTCTGGGTACTCCAGTTTCCTCCCACAGTCTGAAAGATGTGCTGGTTAGGTGCATTGACCTGAACAGGCACCGGAGTGTGGTAATTAGGGGAATTTCACAGTAACTTCATTGCAGTGTTAATGTAAGCCTACTAATAAATTAACTTTAAACTTAAAGATATGAAGTGATCAGCTTAATTAGAAATTTCCAATATTGAATAACTCAGTAAACAACTCAATACAGTCACAGAACATTTATATTTATGTACATTGTGCTTGCGGGTCTGTGTATGTGTGTGTTCTGCAGTACTAAAACAACTTGTATTATGTAAAATCAGAAGGATACTGGCAGGCCTTATCGGGGTAGGTCTGCAAAAGTGCTGTCAAGGATACGCCTTCTTGTAAAATCCCATTCAACTGTAATATAACCAGCACTTGATTCAAAGGTTTCTGGCTGAAGGAAACTTTTGATTAGTATTAGTATTCATTGTTCCAAATTCAATGAAATAGCAGAATTTCTATCTGGAAATGTAGTGAAGTAAAATTACCTGTGTGCATGTTATCGCAACGTTTACTTTGACAATCAGGTTTACTTGTGACGCCGCTACCTCAACCTTGAGTGCGATGCACTGTACATTAGTAAATCATTGGTAAATGTCGGCAATCATAGCTGACTGTTTTGTGGGAGACGAAGAGCTAAAGTTGCGCCACAGTTTGTTGGCCTGTGGCTTGACCGTCATTCTCACTCTGGTGCAGCACCTGATTTGGATCCTGACTTTGCAGGCGGATCTGGTCAGCATTATAGCGGAGCAGGAGGGCATATAATTGTTGTCATCACCTCAGTCTGGCTTGGTTTGACTCTGGCATCTGGAGCTGGAGAAACTCTGCTGTAAATCACACTGTCACTTACCATGAAGCTTAAACCATAAACTGATAGGTGTGGCAATTTTATAGCCAGGTCACCATCAGATGAATCTAGTACCCATACCTGGCAGCTGCATATGCTGAAAGTTACTTTTAATTTACAAATCCATCAAGAAGCAGTGCATGCATGAGCATGGGCTTATTGTTATAATTATGAACTTAACATGATTTTTTTTCAGGGGCGGCACGTTGGCACAGTGGTTAGCACTGCTGCCTCACAGCACCAGGGACCCGGGTTCGCATCCAGTCTCGGGTCACTGTCTGTGTGGAGTTTGCATATTCTCCCCGTGTCTGTGTGGTTTCCTTGAGGTGCTCTGGTGTCCTCCCACAGTCCAAAAATGTGCAGGTCAGGTGAATTGGCCATGCTAAGTTGCCCCTTCATGTGAGGGGGACTAGCTAGGGTAAATACATGGGATTATGGGGATAGGGGCTGGCTGGGATTGTGGTCAGTGCAGACTCGCTGGTTCGAATGGCTTCCTTCTGCACCGTAGGATTCTATGAATTATGCTGTCAAGAGACATAATGATTGCTGAGCAAAATGACATGTCAAAATTCACATTATCGAACTGGTTTTACAACTGGAACATTGTCAGGGGACAAAGGGGAAGAGATTCCTCTCTGAATACCAGCTATAGTCCAAGAAACAGTAATGGAGCTGCTTGATTGATGTAGATTTTGTGAGAGTTAAATACATTTTTGAATAAAGGAGTAGGTGGATGGGGTTTTTTTTTAATCATTTCATGGGATATGGGCATTAGTGAATCAGGTGAGTTTTTACAACCATCGATGATAGCTGTTGTGGTCACGGGCTGGAATCTTACCTCTGTTAGGGCCAGCAGGATTTTCCCATCTCCCCGCAGTGAACAGAGATTTGGCTGGTCACCAAATTCTCTGACCTAGCTGCAGCGGGAACGTAGCGTGATTGGCAGGTAAGCTCATGCCCACTGTTACGGAGACTAGTTTCATATTCTGGATTCATTAAAATTCCAACAGATGATGTAGCGGAATTTTAACTCGTATTTCCAGTACATTACTAATAGAACGGGAATGAAAGGATATGGGCTCCTTAAGTGCGTACGGTTTTAGTTTAGGCAGACGCCATGATTTGCGCAGGCTTGGAGGGCCGAAGGGCCTGTTCCTGTGCCATACTGTTCCTTGTTCTTTATTAGCCCGGACTTCTGATCTCTAGTCCAGTGATATTACCGCTATACCACCAGCATCCCCTGCTACAGAGAGAAGTCAGGCAGCTGTGGTTGACACTAAAACGAGGGTGCTTTTGGATCAAGTGGTCTTCTATTTCTTATTTTCTATGTTAGCGTTACATTCTGCAAAGACTCAAATCTCCTTAAGTGGCTCAGCATCAGTTTTGCTTGGCAGTGCTTCTGTGAAATGCCTTTGGACATTTTATTGTATTTTAGATGCTATATAAATCCAAGTTACTGTTGTTGACGATCATTTGTCCCAATTAGCAAAGCTTGCTCAGCCTAGTGGCAAGCCGTTCATGGTTACATGAACGCAACTGAGGTGAAGATTAGGTAACATTTCTGATGGTTTGGACAATGCCAGTATAATTCACTTGAAAATCTCCCTGTTAAAACATTTGAGATTTGTACAACATTCACTGCATTGCTTGAGCTACCACAGAGCTGATCCTATGTAGCAAAAATAACTTGGCCGTTATCATTCCAGCTACTCAATTTACAAGTGGCTATATCAGTGGTGACAGTTATTGAAAGATGCGACTGCCTTATGAGAAGATGAAGGAACCAAACTGTTACTCAGTGAATTATAACAAGTTTGAATGGTTCTATAACCAGAAATTGAGTTTCAATCTGTCGTTTTAAATTTGAATAGGAGGCAACATTTCTCTTTCCTTCATCAGTACGCAGCCATTAACTGAGAGACTTATCCAGTGAAGTGCAATTCTCAGCAATTGTGCAAACTGTAGGGAGTTTGCGTAAGATTGTTGAAGTTTTGTCACAATACACAACTTTACTTACGTCATCTCTGTATGCCTGGGACTTGCTCTAATAAATATAGGAGTGAGCTGCCTGATGCAATCATGGTTGCTCAGTTTAGTAAAAGCTTCCCAAAACTTACACAACCAACAGCAAGGTAGCTGTGAATATTATTTTGAATAATCTGAAGATTAACCAGAAGTCTTGAATTCCCCATGGTCTCAGAGAAAATCATGTTCTTTTTAATCCTGTTCTGTAAGACAGACTGTGGAAACGAGCCACTAAGCCTGTTACTTACAATGTACAGCACCGAAACAGGCCATTTGGTCCAAGTGTTTTAGCTATTTTCCATGTGAGTCTCTTCCACTCTACCAGTGCATTAGATTTTCTATACTTCTCCCCATCAAGCACTTACCTTACTCCCCTTGAACAGAGTTATGCTATTTGTCTCAACTACTCCATGTGATAACAAGTTTCACTTTTAATCAATATCTATTTTATTTATTTATTAGTGCCACAAGTAGGCTTACATTCACACTGCAATGAAGTTACTGTGAAAATCCCCCAGTCGCCTGTTCAGGTTACACTGAGGGAGAATTTAGCGTGGCCAGTGCACCTAACCAGCACGTCTTTCAGACTGTAGGAGGAAACCAGAGCATCTGGAGGAAACCCATGCAGACACGGGAGAATGTGCAGACTCTGCACAGGCAGTGACCCAAGCCAGAAATCAAACCCTGGGCCCTGGTGCTGTGAGGCAGCAGTGCTAACCACTGTGCCAACCTTGGACAAAGAAATTTCACCTGAATTCCTTCCTGGATTTATCAGTCTTACATTTGTGACACCTGATTTTGATCTCTTTACCCACAGAAACATCTTCTCTATATCTTCCCCCCTCAAACGACTTCAGTGTGGTCTAGCCACGTGTCTTTGATGAAGACCCTCTGATGCATAGTGAAGGGTAATTTTATGTCACTTCGTGACAGGCATTTTCTTATGAGCAAATCAGGTGATTTTGTGCTTTGAACTGAATTTAGCAAGTAGTGTTGAACTTTATCTCACTGCCTTAAATTTAAAATGTTCATCCTTTTTTTTCAAATTCTGCTTTGGAGTCGCCCCTCCCTATCTCTGTAACACCAAGCAGCCCTGCAACCTTTGGAGATCTCTGCGGTCTCCCTTGTGCCTCCTTGAATTTAATCATTAGCCTCTGTGCCCTGGGTTTCTAAAGCACTTAAACTCTGAAATTCCCTCGGTAAGGATCTCTGGTTTTGCGTCTTTCTTTCCTCCTTTAAGACTGCCTTAAAAAAAACGACCTTTTTTTTGAATGAGCTTTGGGCCCTCAGCATTAACTTACAGGGCATGCTGCCAAATTTTGTCAGTGCATCTGTGAAGCGCCTTACATTGAAGGCGCTATATAAATGTAAGTTTTTTGCTGTTGAGTACTTGATTTATTTCAGATTGTTCCACATAAGAGCTGACGCCTGTGACCAGGTGATTGTTCCGCTCAGTCCTGTTGTCTGCTGGGAACATGAGAACAGATGTCTGTCATCTCCCCTCTGGGGCAGGACGACATGCTCACTTATTCATTTTATATATTTAGTTTAATTTTTGTCGTCTCAGTCGGTTTGCCAGAAAGCGAGCAGTGACTGGCAGACGGACAATGCAGGGCTCAGATGACAGCAGCCGAGGCATTCTGTGCACGTTCTTGAAAATGTCCTTGCCAACCGTTCCATTTTAGCAAAGCATTCATCCCGAAGAGATTAAAGTGTGTGTGTGTGTGCGTGTATGCATGATGTGAAACTCAAAACAAAATCTCCAGTGTGTGTTTGGGGGAACCGGGGGGCGATTCTCCCAAAAAGATTCAAAGTGTCAAATTCGCGTAAAAAGCAGAGTAAATCATGCTGGCATTTTCAGTGGGAGTTTAAAAATGAATCTCCTGTGCTCTGTGTGCGCTAGCATAAATCACTCTAAAAAGCTGTGGGTGGGGCCTATTCCCATAGGAGAGGCCGGCAGCAGAGCGCTGAGTGGCCCACTGCGCATGCGCCAATCTGTCAGTGCCAAAATCGGTTGGTACGTGTCCAGTGGCCCCTGCCTGCTGGCCTCCCAATTGCTGGCCAGCCCCGCCAACCCCGCATCGCAGGCCTTGCACCATCCCACCCCACACTGCCCGATCGCTGCCCCCCCCCCCCCCGCCCCAAACCTATCCCCGGCCCGCCTCGATCGCCTGCTATTTCCCTTCCCACTGGCAGCTCCCACCCGATTCCACCCCCCCCCCACCCTACCACCACCAATCCACTAAGCAGGCTGCCCCCCCTCATCCGATTCCCCCTCCCCCATCAATCCACTAAGCAGGCTGCCCCCCCATCCCGCCCTGATGGACAGCCCTGATCACTGCCCTCCCTCCCCCATTGATTCCGACTGCAGAGTGGCAGCAGACCCCCATTCCCACAGATCACCCACCGCACACCCGCCCCCCCCCCCCGCCCACGACATTGGCACTTTGCCCCTTAGGCAGTGCCAGGGAGCCCAGGCTGGCACTGTCAGGGTGGAAATGTCCAAAAAGCCTGACCCTCTGGGTGGCCTCGATTGGCCCCCCCCCTTCACTCCAACAGGATTGGGCTGCTAGCTCCCCGCAAGTGGGGAGCTATAGTAAACCCTGCTGGAGTGAACCTGGCCGTGGGGAGGCTAGTGGGCCCAGAGATTTCAGTCATATGAAAATCATATGAAAATGAGCAGCTGAATACCTTATGCAGTTCCGCGCCTGATTGCGCCAGAAATCCAGCACTGGGAGACGTGTGGAGGCCCAGACGCCCAGCGCGAATTGCTCAAATTGGCTGTCGCTAGATTCTTCCAGCCTGTTGCCCTAAAAAACAACGTAGCAGGATGGGAGAATAGCTGCCATCTTTTTTTTTACAGCACCAGCACCTCACTGTTGAAGATCAAGATGAGTAAAGACTTTCATTTTTAATTTGAATAGAATCATAGAATCCCTACAGCACAGAAGAAGGCCATTCAGCCCATTGAGTCTGCACCGACTCTCTGAAGAACATCTTGGCCAGGCCCTCTCCACCACCCTATCCCCATAACCATGTGCATCCAACTAACCCACACACCTTGGGAACCGAAGGGCAGTTTAGCACGGTCAATCCACCTAACCCGCACATCTTTGGACTGTAGGAAGAAACTGGAGCACCCGGAGGAAACCCATGCAGACACAGGGAGAATGTGCAAAATCCACACAAACAGTCACTCAAGGCTGGAATCAAACCCGGGTCCGTAACGCTGTGAGGCAGCAGTGCTGACCACTGTGCCCAAATGTAGGAAAGAGCAGGCAATCACTAGAGGGGACATGTGGATTTGAATCACGGACCTCTTGATCTGAAGTCAAATGCTCTACCACTGGGCTATACCTGCTGACTTTGTTACTGTAATGTCAGAGATGTTTCAGGTTATAAAGTAGAAACTCCAGAAAAGGAGCTGTCCTAGCCATGGAGTTTGGAATTCCCTGGAACTGCTAACTCAAAGGCTAAAGCAGGTCTTCTGTTCGGAAGAAGGGACATTTTGGGGAGAAATTTGACGCTTCTCATTTTCCAGTGTGAGATCTTTAACATTTGGAGACTAGCTTATCTTTTAGAAGGGTTAATGTTCCTCCTAGTTTCTGGATGGTGATCATAGCTAAGGTGAGCATGTTTTCCTCACTCTGAATCAGAAGGGGTGGGGATGGGATATTTGGCATTTGAAAGAGAAAGATAACACAATGAAAATCACACCCAAAGTGCTAATTTCTTTGACTCATCTGTCATGTATTATTCCGTCAGATAACCACATAATTCTGTGATGGGAGGATAGCAGCCATCCAAATGCAAAGGAAATAGGAAAGCGACCTGGGGGAGGGTGGGGAAAAAAACAGCAATAAGACATAAAACGTCCCACAGGTTATGATCTAAAATTGGAAATAGGAATTACTGCAACACGGAATTCAAGGACGATTTAGCAGACCGAATGAGAAACATGGGACCCCAATGGTAGTTTAACGTGCATCTGAACAGGAGTCTTGCATTGTTCGGTCTTTTAAATTAACCTACCTCAGAGTAAGCAAGCCTGGGTTTTAGACATGGTGGCACAGTGGTTAGCACTGCTGCCTCACAGCACAGGAATCTGAGTTCAATTCCCAACTTGGGTCACTGACTGTGCGGAGTCTGCACGTTCTCCCTGAGTCTGCGTGTTTCATCTGGATGCTGCAGTTTCCTCCCACAATCTGAAATCCGTGTTGGCTAGGTGCATTGGCCATGCTAAATTCTCCCTGTCTCTGAACAGGCACAGGAGTGTGACGACTAGGGGATTTTCACAGTAGCTTCATTGCCATGTCAATATAAGCCTATTTGTGACACTAATAAATAAACTTAAACTATGAGCAGTAGTTTCAGCACCTTAAACTGTCCCTTCCAGTCATACCTTGCTGCCTTGGAGACTTTACCACATTGCCCCCTTCAAAATCTGCCTGCTTTTATACAAAACGACTCTTGACTTGTTTAATGCAGAAGCAGTATCCTTCACTGAAATGGAGAGTCTAATTGATGTTCTAGCTTTTGAAGTTTCAACAACAACCAGCAGTATTACTGCAGTCGTGCCTCGGGACAAACAATACATGACCCTCAAGTATGTTAACTTTTGGATCCTATTGATGGCTGTGGAGGAATGATAGGTTTGGGTGACATGGTGGCAAGGAGACAGCAACAACATAAATAATTGCTTTGCCTAAAAGGTAGCTCCTTTTCATTTGAATGCAGCAAGGCCTATTGGGGAGGGAGTTACTATTAAAAGACCAAAAAATCTGATAGAATTTTGGGGCACGAAATAAATCATATGGGCTGGAATTCTCTGGCTGTTCAAGCCAACAGCATTCTCCAGTCCCGGTGACTGCGTTCCCTCACCCACGGCTTTCCCTCTGGCATGGGGTGATATCAGTAGGAATTTCCATTGATAGCAGCGGGAGCAGAGAATCCCGCGGTTGGGAGGCTGGAGAATTCAGCCCATATTATTTTAAACCACTTTCCTGTTTAGAATCTTTCTGAAACTTGCTCAAATTCTGTAGGCAACTCTTGTGGTGCTTGCGCCCGTGAGCAGATGATGAATTGTGCATATTTGAACAGGACATATGACCGAGATGTGTGGTCAGGTGGGCTGCCTCCAGCAGCATCAAGGGCATGGCTAGGACCCATATGTTCTATGAAATCTGGATGTCCTCCTGTTTTCTGCTTGATTTGCGCTCCATTTGCTTCCATTGCACTTTCCTTCCACACAGGATTTCAAAGGGACATGAGTTTTCTTTATTAGACAGCTGGGTTGCCACGAGCAAAGTGCTTAATAACCCACAAAACAAACAAAAGAAAAGTGTTGTGTTTAAAGCTGAATAAAACCCAAAGGTGTTGGCCTACAAATTCTGGATATTATATAAGCATTTTAAAATTCAAATGCACATTGCATTCATATTGCCACATTAATGGGAACCAGTTTTTGCGGACTAAATTAGTTCTACACAAAGTTCTCACACTTAGAACAGTTTATACACTTATTTATTAATGTCACAAATACTTATAATAACACTGTACTGAACTTGGTGTGAAAATCCCCCAGTTGCTACACTCTAGTGCCTGTCCAGATACACTGAAGGAGAATCTAGCATGGCCAATGCACTTAACCAGCACATCTTTCGGACTGTGGGAGGAAACTGGAGCACCCGGAGGAAACCCACACAGACACGGAGAGAATGTGCAGACTCTGCACAGACAATGACTCAAGCCTGGAATCAAACCTGGGTCCCTGGCACTGAAGCAGCAGTGCTAACCACTATGCCACGTGCCACCGAGGGTTGCACACATCTGAACTGAAAGGACCATTGATAGTTTCCGGATGGCATCAATAGGAGATAGGAACAAGATTGTTTCCTTTGAGAATCAGTTAATATTTAAATTGTGAAAAATAAGAAGGACTTGCACTGATATAGCACTTTGAAGATAACTGGACATGTATTCACTGCCACATTTTGCTTTGGTGTCAAGATAAGAGTTGCTTTCTAGCACATTTGAGCCACCCAGCTTATTGTTAGTGCCAGCTGTCTCCTGGGAGGTCAGACAAAATAACTGGTATTCCCAGATTCCAAAATATTTATGTTTTATATTTTTTTACCACAAGAAAGCCTTGTAAAACAGCTGGAAGCATTGGAGAGCAGCTGCACAACTACTGCCTATTATCTCTCCATGGGAAAGACGTCCAAGTTCTAAGCTTGAGGCAATGGAAGGAGTGGAAAAGGATTAAGTTGGAGGTTTCCCCAAGTTCTGGACTAACAATTCAATTGTGTATGTGAGATTGCACAGAAAAGGAGTTGAGACCAATATAGATCAGCCGTGATTGCATTGAATGTGGAACAGGCTTGAAGGACCTGGTGACCTACTTCTGCTTCTATTTCTTGTGTTGTGCTCTCCCCTACATATTTACTCACTGATACACAATCCATTGCAGTATAATGCATTATGTAAGCTGCAGTTAAAGAGGTATCTGAGTTTCATCTTACAAGTGATCATGAGGAGACCTTGGAGGAAAATGGCTGCTGTGTTTCCCAGCACTGTGATTTTTTTTTGCCAGTGGTAAATGGTAAATACCAGAATAAATGCCTCTCCTCTGCAGGTTCAGTTAGTGGCTTGCAGGAGGGAGTCTCTTTCTTAACTATAGAGGTGGGAAAAGTGCAAGTAACTGGAGATATGGGAAAACCTGCTGCTCAGTTAGCCAGTTTGAGTCTCCTCAAGAGCAGAGCCCATGATTGGACAGTGACTCATACCTGAGCAGCAGCATTTAAGTTTAAATTAATTTATTAATGTCACAAGTAGGCTTACATTAACACTGCAATTAAGTTACTGTGAAAATTCCCTGGTCGCCACACTCCAGCGCCTGTTCAGGTACACTGAGGGAGAATTTAACATGGCTAATGCATCCAACTAGCATGTCTTTCTGACTGTGGGAGGAAACTGGAGAACCTGGAGGAAACTCACACAGATACAGAGAGAATGTGCAGACTCCAGAGAGACAGTGACCCAAGCCTGGAATCGAACTTGGGTCCCTGGTGCTGTTAGGCAGCAGTGCTAATAACACCTGTGCCATTGTGCCGCCCTTAATGTCATCATGTGAGTTAGTGCCCAGTAGCCCATCAAGAGTGGCATTGACTGTGGCAGAGTTGAATAGTTGCACCTTGAGCTGGGTTGTTGGATTACCGAGCTGAATTGAGGAGCACCATATTGGAAGTGGCTACTTGAGCATGATCTGCAACGGAGTCCCCACAGTCAGATGTGGGTAGAATGTGGCCAGAGCATGTAGGTACTAACCTCATGCTGATCTTTCTTCAAATCCTCCTTTGCAATCACCTAGTAGTCCATTCAGGAGATACCTATCATCAGAAGCGGCAAAGTAAAAGTAAAAAAAAATCAAGGATGGAAGAAAAATAAGCTGAGTCACAATTGAAAGCTGCAGTGTAAAGTAGTTTGATCACTGAATGGCAAATTTGAATAGAGAATAGATTATGTACCGTCATGCAATTATATATCCTAACTCATTCAAACAGCATTAGTGCGACTAGAGGCCTGACCTTAGGGTGGCACGGTGGCAAAGTGGTTAGCATTGCTGCCTCACAGAGCCAGGGATCTGGGTTCAATTCCAGCCTCGGGTGACTGTCGGTGTGGAGTGTGCATGTTCTCCCTGTGTCTGCGCGGGTTTCCTCCAGGCATCTTAAATCGCTTACTTTGTGTCAGGGGAACCAGCAGGGTAAATACATGGGGTTATGGGGATAGGGCCAGGGTGGGATTGTTGCCGGTGCAGGCTCAATGGGCTGAAAGGCCTCCTTCTCCACTGTACGGATTCTACGACCACATAATTGTCCCCTCTCTTCGTTTTAATCCAAAGGAAAGTTTGACAATTTTAACCCTCAGAGCAAGGTTTTCAGGACTTTTCATCTCCTGATTCAGAGTTAGCAGGTTGTATGAAGTAGGGAGATATCAACAAATTTCTGAATGGAAAATACATTCTCAAGTTTGCATTAATTTAACAGATCATGGAAATGAGTTACTGAATTGGCTGTATATGGCAGATGTTTATTCTTGGCTTCATGTCTACAACTAATGTTGGAACATCCTAGAGTCTGTTAATAGATGGTACAGATATTTGCCTAATCATTCTGCCAATGGATTATCTTTAAAGTGGATTCAATGGCAAATGCATTCTTAGATCAAAATGCTTTTGCAAAATGCTCACTACGTGTGCAGAAGCAAAATCCTGCAGATGCTGGGAACCTGAAATCGAAACAGAAAATGCTGGAAATATTCAACAGATTGAAGAGAGAAGCGATTGTCATGCTGGGTTTGAGGGGGAGCATCTATCAGATGGCCCTTCTTCCAATCTTTAGTGGCCGGAATTCTCTGGCTGTTCTCGTCCCAGTAGTGGTGTGCCCCGTGCCGCAGGTTCCCGGTGTCATGGGGTGGCTTCAATGAGAATTTCCATTATAGCAGTGGGACCAGAGGATCCCACCACCATTGAGTGGCATGCCGCCACTGAAAAACAGGTGCTGGGATGCCACAGCCTGTGAAGACTTCCACCTAACAGCCTCAGTGTGTTCCTGGAGGTCCATTATCCAGGTACCATATTGAAAAGGCAGCCAACATCACTGACCCACGTCAGGTGGATGGAAGATATGGCATGGTTCTCCATATCCACCACAGGACTTAGTCCAAGGTGGGAGAATTCATCCAATGTTCTAGGTTTTCACAGAAGGTTGTGGATTCAAGTCTGAGCAGAAAATCAAGGCTGGCACTCTAGTATACCACTGAGGAAGTGATGCACTGTTGGGCTTACCCTCTGATGAAAGGTCATTGACTTGACATGTCAACTCTGTTTCTTTTTCTTTTTATTACCCATTGCATATGTGGGCTGGAAAGGCAGTTTGGAATTGCATGTTAGCCATAGCTCAGCTGGTTGGGCTCTTATCTTTAAGGCAGAAGTTGTGGACTCAGGTCTCCCTTCAGGGTTACACTACAGTGCAGTACTAAGGAAGTGCTGCCTTGTAAGAAACATCCTCTTTCAGATGAGATGTTAAGCCAAGGGTGAAAAAGATCCCATTCTCTATTTTGAAGAAGAGCAGGTGAGATATCCCTGATGGCCTGGCCAATATTCATCTCTCGGTCAGCTAGTGTTCATGTCACTTGAATCTCCTATCCTCCTCTCTTATTTAATTCTATTCTCATCACTCCCCTTTCCTCTTCTTTTGTGTGTTTATTTAGCTTGCTGTTAAATGCATCCATCCAATTTGCTTCAACTGTTACCTATGGTCGTGCGTTCTCACCACTTTCTGAGTAACGTTCTTCCTTCTGAATTTCCAATTCGATCTCTTGACTATTACACATTGAAGGCTTTTAGTTTTGCCCTTCCCAACAAGTGGAAACACTCTCCCAATGTCATCAAAACCCTCCATAATTTTAAAGACCTCTATCAGATCGTCAGCCATTTAATTTCAAAGAAGGATCCCAGCTATTTATTGTTTCCAGGTGGCAGAGGCAGATTTACACTGAAACACACGCAGCCTAATCACAGGGCCCCAACCAATGGGGGAGCTCATGCACTAGGCAGCCAATCAGAGCCCGATTACTCTGCATTTGTTGATAAGCTTGAGCCAATCAGCAGGCAGTGCAGAGTGGAATCAGACTCGAGCGAGTCTGAGAGAGCAGGAAAACGGCCCAAACCGTACGAACGGTTAACTTGAGGTGCCCACGCGCGAGGAATGAAGACAGGTGATTGGGCAAGGAGGGAGAAACTACTTAGGATTTAGCATTCTTGCAGAAGGTGAGTGGACTTGCAACTCGAGCCAGAGCTGAGGGCAGGTCAGCAACAGCAAGGCAGGAGGCACCGAAAGCCTCCATGAGTTGAGGTCATCACCGAGCGAGGGGAGCAGGCGACTTGAGCAGATGACTCAACCCAGGGCTGAGGGCAGGCCAGCAGCAGCAAGGTGCCAAAAGCCACCATGACAAGAGGTCAGCTACCGAGCGAGGAGAGCAGGCGAGGTAAGATGGTTTGTGACTGAACCAGGGCTGGCCACAAACAGCCAGGAATGAAGCCCCAAATCCAGCCTTAGCCTCGAGGAGATGGCGGGTGAGGCAGAAGGCTGCCTTGAAGACTCCGAGTGAGTAAGATTGTGAGAATGGAAGACTGTGAGGGGATGGGGTGGAGGGCTTGGGGGAAAGAGTGCAAGGGGAGCATATTATGTGAGGGAGTTAGCCAGGGTTGCAGACTTGTAGGGAGGGAGGGAGAGTGTGTGAGGGCTGGGTTGCATTAGTGGGGAAGAGAGAGTTTGAGGAGGCAATTATTCATATAGCGGTGTTTTTACAAGTTAAAAACTTGTAAATAATGATCAATTTGTGTATTTTTGCATCTTCTACCTTTGCATTCTGTGGGGCAAGGATGAGCGGGTTCGGGAGAAACATGAGGTTGGAGGGAGTTGGGCAGAAATGTAGGTGAGTGCAGGGCTTCACGAACTGTAAGTCTGCCTCTGTCTGGTTGGTGAAATTTTACAACTTCAGCATCTTCCCTGTGAATCTTTTTTTGCACCTTTTTTGCCCTGTATCCTTTTTTTGTGATACGGTGATCAGAATTGCACATAGCACTTCACACTTGGCTTAACCAATGTTCAGCATAACTAAAATTCTGTCCTTTGGAAATAACCCCTAGCGCTTGGCTTGCTTTCACTGCAGTCTTATTAACCAATGTTACTGCTTTTAGTGATTTATGTATTTGTACTCTGAGGTCCCTTCACTTTCTCTACCCCATTTAGATTCTTATTTTTAAATAATATTCTAATAATAGCAAATGTCATTCAAATAGTTCATTACATTTCTATTCTTTCGCAACAGAATTTACTACCTGACACTCAACTATGTCAAAATACATTTATCAATTATATGTCCATTCTGTAAGCTTGTCTTCTATAATTTGTTGCAGCCCTTCACCGCATACAACTCCAGTCCCCCTTGGGAGTCATCCACAAATTTAGAAATTATATTTTTGATTCCAAAGTTAAAGGCTGTTCATGCCGACAGGATTTTCCCAGCCAGTTGCAGTGAACAGAGATTTAGCTGGACGCCAAATTCTCTAGCCTCGCTGCAGCGTGGCATGAATGACCGATAACATCACACCCTAAAATGTTAGTTAAGTATTGCGACCAACAGTGATACCAGCATTAAGTATTAATGGGCAGCACGGTGGCACAGTGGTTACCACTGCTGACTCACAGTGCTGGGGCCTGGGTTCAATTCTGGCCTCGGGTCACTGTGTGGAGTTTGTACTTTCCCCCTGTATCTGCATGGGTTTCCTCTGGGTGCTCAGGTTTCCTCCCACAGTCTAAAGATGTGTGGGTTAGGTTGATTGGCCAAGATAAATCGACCCAATTGACCCTTGTGTAAGTGGGATTAGCAGGGTAAATACAGAGGGTTACGGGAATGGGGCCTGCGTGGGATTGTCATTGCTGCAGACTCGATGGGCCTAATGGCCTCCTTCTGCACTGTAGGAATTCTATGAAATGGATTTTGTGGGACCTCGCTTCTGCCACCTTGGTTAGCTATCCCTTATCCTTATTCCTTATTTTCTATTTTATAACCGACTAGTTATCCATTCTAATACCTGTCTCCTCACTCCACATGCTCTGACCTTACAAAATAGTATATAATCTGATATACTCTGATAACAGAGTAATTTGCAATCTTTCTATTTGTAAGTAACTTTGGCTGTTCTTTGACTTCCAATCATCTTAACTATGAAGGATTGCAAAACCTTCCTCGAAATCTATCCTAATCCTTCCCAGGTTCCTGTAAACACACCAGTAAACACATGCATTTATTTTAGGATTAGTATCCTGTGCTTAGATAAGTAGAGTGTCCCCTTTCCCTTTGGACATTAAGAGGGGCATCCCTCTTTAGATTATCAATAAGTTCTAAATGTGTTTTGAGTCGGCCAGAAGTCATATTTTGTGGAAAGGTGGAGAATCACTTTCATCTCTTTGTTCAAACCTATAATTTTGATGCAAACATTGATAGATGTGTCTATACACAACCTTTTAATATCAATTTAGAGTTGATGTAGTGAGAGTCTTTGGCACAGTTTCATCTACACTAAGAGTTATTGGAACATTTTGACATCTAGGTTGTCCATACTGTATGTCCTGTTACTATTTCCTTGATAATGGATTCCACCATTTTCCCAGTGACTGATGTTAATTAACTGTCCGGTCATTTCCTGCTCATAGTCTCTCACCTTTCTTGAATAGAGGCATTACATTTGCAGTTTTCCTACCTTCTGGGACCTTTCTAGAATCCAGTGAATTTTGGAGGGTTACAACCAATGCATCCACTGTCTCAACAGCCACTATTTTTAAAACCCTACGGTACAGGTCATCAGTTCCAGGAGCCCTTTTCTCCAAAGATAAGTTCCTCCCTCCATTATTCTGCTAATATTGAGATGCTTTTAATGTTTCCCTCCCATAGGACGACTATTAAATATTTGTTGAAACTCTGTCATTGCCTTTTTTCCTGTTGTTAATATCCCCAGTCTCATCCTCTAAAAAAAAATCAATCTTTACTTAAGCTACTCACTTCATTTTATTATATTTGTATAAGCTTTTACTGTCTTCTTTTATTTCTTGGGGATCTATTCATGTGCTGGAATTTTAATGGTCTGTCTACCGGATGGGCGAAGCTCGCAAAATAGCATTCTCCCTTGGCCTTGGGTGGGATCTTACGAGCCTTGCGCAGGTGAGGCAGTAAAATTCCAGCAATAATCCATGTTTCTCCCTCCGTATAATCTTTTCAGTCATCCTTTGCCGGTTTCTAAATTTTTTCCGGTCTTCTGGCCTAATCTTTGCAACATTGTTTGGCTTGGTTAACCCTGGATCACTTATCCTTCTTGTAGAGTCTTTCTTTCCCAAAGGAATGAATTTTTTGCTAAGATGTATTTTTATAATTTTCTGTTAACTGCACAATTAGTTATCCTTGGTGACAAAGGCTGAGGAGGAGGCGTTGCAGAGTTTATCAAGAAAGCAACTAGGTAAACAATATGAAAAGTTTTGCATCATGAAACTGAGATTTGTTCTGCCTTCAGGGTTGGATTTTCTTATTGAAGAACATCTTATGAATTAGCACTCTTGGTATGAAGGTCTGTGGACCAAACTGGAAACCTTACTTGTATTTTGATCATTAAAATGGACATTTGAAAAAAAATTCGGAGCTTCAATAATGAGTTTGCCCTCCCATTCCAGAAAAAAAAACAGACAGATGTCAGTCCTGGAGGTCATAGCTATTTTAAGATGTTTTTTGTGGATTAATCTCTCTGGATTAACGTACACCTACATCGCTGTTTTTCATCAAATGCAGAGCTGTAAGGGATAAATGGATGAAATTTTAAACTTCAATTATTTTCCCAGCTAATGAAGCAATCATATCTCCAACTAAGTAACCTAACATTAACTGTACTCACCCGCAGGTCATCATTCCCCTTTGGTTTCTTACACAGTGAATGATTATGTGCCTACGTTCTTTGCGCAACATTTTGCATTAGCTGACCTGTCAGTTGAGGAATACTTCGAATACTCTGCAAACAACCATTGTTTTTTGACCTCTTGGAGAAGTAGGAGGCATTGGTTAGTCAAAGCTGGCTTACATAATCACACCAGCAATTCTGAAGCCTGCATATAGGCCATTGTTGACAGCACTATCTCGTATTTGATTCTGTGTGAGTATCTGGAGCTGGCAATCTTAAAAGTACAGTGCTTTTATCGAAAGTGATAAAAATGGGTAACAGCACTGGATCAACATTTTATGACCTTTAGTCTCTGCTAAGTAGCGAAGGGGGAGATGGTAGTGCAGTAATAATGTCACTGGATTTATATTTCAGCAGGCCCAGATTAACACCCTGGGATCATGGGTTCAAACATCACCCAGGGAATTTAAATTCAGTTAGTGAAACCTGGAATTGAAAGCTCATTACAATACTGGTGACCATCATTAATTTTATTTCAGGGAAAATCCCATCTGGTTCATGACTGTCCTTTAGGGAAGGAGATCTGCCGTCTTTACCTGGTCTGGCCTACATGTGTCTCTATATCCACAGGAATGTAGCTGATTCCGAAGTGCCCTCTGAAAGGGCCTCGCAAGCCATTCCTTTCAAAGGGGAACTGGGGATGGACAACAAATATTGGCCTTGCCCATGATCTCATGAAATAATACATTTTTTATAAATTTCTATGTTGTAATGTACATGACTAATAACAAACAGTGCAGCTCTGTCAAAAGGCAAGAGTTTAAATTTCCATTCTGTCCTTGGAGGTAACGCTGAGTTCATTGCAAATACTCTCCAGCAGTCTCCCACTTGAAAATGAAGCCCTGACCTGGTCCCAGATTGGACTGCAGGAGTTCGACCCATTCGAAAATCGAGTAAGATGAGCAAATGATATGTTTTGTCAGTGGGAGGCGACTTTCATTTGCTCCACAGTAAAGCTTCTTGTTTAAGTTGCAAATGAAGCTGCGTGCCGCGAATAAAGAGAGCCTGTTTAAGGGCAGCCTGTGAATGGAAAGCGAGAGTGTTTTTGTATGTAACATTCTATGTGGCTGTACAACATTTTCCTATTAACGCTCTGTGGCTGGCAAAGCTCAGAAAAATAGATGCAAAGTCAAGTCATTTGCTGTTGTACTTTCTCAGTAATTAGTTTTTGCTTTTTTGAAGAGAAGGCAGAATGGGTACATTTGCACTTTCATGAACTGTGCAAGTAGACCAGTGTTTAGATAGAGTCAAATAATACCCTGTAGTTTGAAGGATAGCTTGAACTATTACAGTATTGTCTTCTCATTTTGGCCAATTCTAACAATTGTGAATTTAGTATTTCTAGACTCTCTTTGAGGGTGAAAAATGGATGTTTAGCGGGTGAGACAAGAAATGAACAAGAGATGGCAGGCGAAAGGTAAGGATGAAGAAGGGAAGTTTCAAGGATGTGTTTGATGATGCAAAGGCATAGTGAGATGGAGGGATTAAGTTGTTTTTGAGATGTGAGGCCAGAGCTCAGGGCAGGATTTACTCAATTAATGGTTGGGTATAGGGGAGAGTTATAGAGCAAAGAGATCTAGGGGTACAGATTCATAGCTCCTTGAAAGTGGAGTCACAGGTGGACACAGTGGTGAAGAAGGCATTCGGCATGCTTGGTTTCATTGGTCAGAACATTGACAAAGGAATTGGGACATCCCGTTGAAGTTGTACAAGACATTGGCAAGACCACACTTGGATTACTGTGTACAGCTCTGGTCACCCTATTACAGAAAGGCTATTATTAAACTAGAAAGCATGCAGAAAAGATTTACTCGAATGCTACCAGGACTTAATGGTTTGAGTTATAAGGAGAGACTGGATAATCTGGGACTTTTTTCTCTGGAGCGTAGGAGGCTTAGGGATGAACTTATAGAGGTCTATAAAATAATGAGGGGCATAGATCAGCTAGATTGTCAATATCTTTTCCCAAAGGTAGAGGAGTCTAGGACTAGAGGGTATAGGTTTAAGATGAGAGGGGAGAGATACAAAAGGGTCCAGAGGAGCAATTTTTTCACAGAGAGGATGGTGAGTGTCTGAAACAAGCTGCCAGAGGTAATAGTAGAGACGAGTACAATTTTGTCTTTTAAAAAGCATTTAGACAGTTACATGGGTAAGATGGGGAGGTGGGGGGGTGTGGGGGGAGGTGGGAGGAGCGGGGGGGTGGAGATGGGGGGAGGTGGGAGGGGGTGGGGGGAGGTGGGGGGCACAGGGGTGGGGGGAGGTGGGGGGTGGGGGTGGGGGGAGTGGGTGTGGGGGAGGTGGGGGGGCAGGGGTGGGGAGAGTTGGGGGTGGGGGGAGGTGGGGAGGTGGGGGGGCGGGGGGGGGGTGGGGGTGGGGGGTGGGTTGCCTCCAATTAACTCAGGAAACCCCCAAATGAGGTTCCCCCTTTATTCTTGTCCAATACTAGCTCACCCAGTGAATATTGTCAGGCTACCACTTGGCATGGGCCCCCCTTTGCTGTGGGTAAAATAGTAGTGGAACCAGGATAAAGCACTTCATTGAGAGGCCCAAGAGACCCAAGGCTGGGCTGGCTGTCTGACACTTTCACTGCGCCCCCCTCCCCCACATAAAGTGCAAGACAGGTCAGGAGCAGACGGAAAAGTGGCAGGCAGACAAAGCATTAGAGTTTCAACAGGAGATTTCAACAGTAACAAAGTTCCACATGTAGTAATGAGAGGAATAAGCATTGAGTCAGATTTGGTGCTGTTGTTTGACGGGTAATTTGCCATAGTATGTTTAGTTGAGTAAGCTCGCTAGGTTGGGGTGCGAGGGTTTTGCCTAAAAGCTCACCCACGCAGCAGCATCTCTGAGAAAACGGCAATTGTCCTCTGCAATTCAGTGTGAGATTTGAACATCTTTAAGCCCTAGGGTGAAATGGAGTTTTCACCCATTCGCCGAAGAGGAGGTGGGAGCTCCGCATTGCCCCTTTTCAGGATCTCGCGGCAGGATCAGGGAGTGAAAGTTCTGGCCACGGAGAGACCAGCAGCTTTTCACTGGTACTGCCAAGGGACTCAGGCCAAAGGTGAGTGATGGCAGCAAGGAGTTCGTGGAGTGGAGATGGTGGAGTAGGGTGAGGTCAACAGCAAGGGTAGGGGTTGGTAGGTTTCAGTGAGCTCCTTGTCCTAATGCCACATCCCTTGGTCGTGCACAGAGTGCCTTCAAATAAGGTTCCCTCCTGGAAGCAAAGGGCTGACTGCACGGCAAGTCCCTCATCCATCACTGAGTGAATGTCAATGGTAATGGGATGCAGCCATTAATCGTCCATGTAAGAGCCTCAGTTGGCACGGATTGGGAAAACTGTTCATGGGTTTTCCCACCACGGTCATAAGTGAGGCAGAGGTGGGAAGACCATAAGACACAGGAGCAGAATTAGGCCACTCAGCCTATCGAGTCTGTTCTGCCATTCAATCATGGCTGATATTTTTCTCATCCCCATTCTCCTGCCTTTTCCCCATAACCCCCGATCCCCTTATTAATCAAGAACCTATCTATCTCTGTCTTAAAGACACTCAATGACCTGGCCTGCACAGATTCACCACACTCTGGCTGAAGAAATTCCTTCTCATCTCTGTTTTAAAGGATCGTCCCTGCAGCCCGAGGTTGTGCCCTCTGGTTCTAATTTTTCCTACTAGTGGAAACATTCTCGCCATGTTCACCCTATCCAGGCCTTGTAGTCTCCTGTAAGTTTCAATAAGATCCCCTCTTACCCCCCCCTCATTGCCTCACCCAGCCCACAACTTGTCTGGGTTTGCAAAATCTCACTAACTGTCCTGGCTGGAGACAATACACATCTCTTTAACCTGTGCTTAACCCTCTCTTCACTCACATTGTCTGTACCTTGAAGACTTGATTACCTATAAAGACTTGCATTCCAACCATTATTTTGTAAATTGAGTTTGTGTCTTTATGTGCCCTGTTCGTGAACGGAACTCCCGCTTACCTGGTGAAGGAGCAGTGCTCTGAAAGCTAGTGGCTTGTGTTACCAAGTAAACCTGTTGAACTTTAACCTGGTGTTGCAACAAATGCTGGCCAGCCAACTCCATCTGACCTGTAAAGTTTTTTGAAAGTTTATTTATTAGTCGCAAGTAAGACTTACATTAACATTGCAATGAAGTTACCCTAGTCACCACACTTTGGTGCCTGTTTGGATCAATGCACCTAACTAGCGCATTTTTCAGACGTATAGGTGAGAACCAGAGAGTTGTGACAAAGCATACAGGATTGAGGATAGCAGTAACAGACTCTGTGGAAGACGGATGGAAAAGCCTCTCCTATTCAATAATTGTTTGAGGTGTTTTGTTTTGTCACTTTGTTAATTCAGAAAAACAGAATTTTGTTCATTCAGAAAAAACAAAAAAGCTGACAAGTCCCGAATTCATAATGCCCTTTCAATTTTCCTTCGTTATCGTTATCGAAATGGTGATTCAACAGAAAAACAAATTTAGGATTTTGGCTAAGCCTTTGTACTTAGACAGAATTTGATTTGATTTGATTGATTATCGTCACATGTATTAGTACCAGTGAAAAATATTGTTTCTTGCGCGCTATACAGACAAAGCATACAGTTCACAGAGAAGGAAAGGAGAGCGCGTGCAGAATATAATGTTGCAGTCATCGCCAGGGTGTCGAGAAAGATCAAATTAATGCGAGGTAGGTCCATTAAAAAATCTGATGGCAGCAGGGAGAAAACGGTTCTTGAGTCGGTTGGTCCGTGACCTCAGACATTTGAAAGGGTTGACAACTTAGAAAGAGGGGAAAACCAGGGATTAGCGATACCTGATGACATAGTGATCGTTGCTCTGTAGACTGGAGCAGTCAGTGGTGATAGTTGTAGATGGGCATTCTTTTGTAGGAAGCTTTGCTGAACTGGCTCTCAAAATGTAGAAATTTCAGGCTGCTTTCATATAGCCAGCATTCCAAATCCAGGAGATGACTAACTGTAGTCTATCCCTGTGTATGCTGCAAAATGCCATTACCCATGGAAATGGCCACATGATCCTGCTTTTAGGTTAAGTCAGGCCAATTTAGTAACATGTGGCGAGCTGGATGTTACAGATGTTGGGCTCCCAGGATCAGGAACTAAAAAAAACATTAATATGGAATGGACTTATATATTGTTAGCCAGACAGGGGGGCCTTTGAAAAATGTGGCAGACCTTGAGGATTCGACAGTTTCAGAAATCTCATAGAATCATCGAATGGCCACAACAAAGAAGGAAGTGCTTTGGTCCTCAGTGTCTTTCCTAACTTACTTCAAGAGCATCTCATCAGGGCAGTATGGTGGCACAGTGGTTAGCACTGCTGCCTCACAATGCCAGGGACCCAGGTTCAATTCCTGTCTTGGGTCACTGTCAGTGTGGAGTTTGCATGTTCTCCCCAAGTCTGCGTGGGTTTCCTCTGGGCGTTCCAGTTTCTTCCCACAGCCGCTGAAAGATGTGTACTGTCCTGAACAGGTGCCGAAGTGTGGTGACTAGGCGAATTTCACAGTAGCTTCATTGTAGTGTTAATGTAAGCCTTACTTGTCACTAATAAATAAACTACTTAGCCCCACTCCTCACCCCGCACTGCTGCAAATTTGCTCCCCTTAGTTAATTATCCAATTTCCTTTTGATAGCCATGGTTCAATCTGCTTCCACCACACTCTCCATTCTGGATCCTAAACAATCATCATTACCATCAAGTCATGTGCTATAAAATCATTGCAAGGAACAACCAATCCCGTATACACCCTTACTGGAGAAAATCCATGCAAGCCCTGATACCTCTGGTGAGAACTATCAGCACGAGTTTAATGTGGGCAGTAGGAGCTGATTGCACCTGTGCTGCATTAATGCCTTAACAATTCTGCAGCAAAGAATAGAGCGCAAAAGAGTCAATGTATAACTTACGTAACGCATTTCAAGGTTTGAAGACAATTCTGGGCTGGAAAAAAACTGGGTGTGCATGTGCATATCAGCATAATGCATGTACACATCAGCACGATGTGTGTGCGCGTCAACACAATGTGTGTGCTTGTTAACATGATACATGTGCACATAAAGCATATCAACGTGATGCGTGTGCACGTCAACATGATGCATGTGCACATCAAGCATATCAATGTGATGCATGTGCACGGCAGACATCAACATGATGTGTGTGCACATTAACATGATGCATGTGCATATTAACATGTGTGCACATCAGCACGGTGCATATGCACATCAACATGGTGCACGTGCACATTAGCACAGAGTGCATGTGCACATCAGCACGGTGCACATGCACAGTAACGTGTGTGCACATCAGCACAATCTGTGTGCATGTCGCAAATATTCATTTTGGCCAACAGCACACAGTAACTGCAGATATGAAACATTCACAGAAAGGAGAGCATCTGAGCAGAACCAGGCCGAAGTGGTATGGTTAAAATTCTACTTGGGGTGCATGCAGCAAACATTTCAAGATCACTAGTTCTGGACGAAGTTTTATATTAAAAAAGAAAATCCCACCAAGTTATGAAACATTTTTTTTTGAAGAAGCACTTTCCGCTTCTCTGAGTTGCTTAATGGCATTTGAGGGATCCTGGAGTCTGCACACCAAAGTATAACATTATTTTTATAACAACAAAGAGATCCTTCAGCTAAAACAGCTGCTCTTTTAAATCAGAACTTTGGATATTTTTTGCACTTTGCAGCATTATCTGGGCTGGCTAGCAGCTAACAAAGCATGGTTGATATTGAACTGAATGCCAGAGCCTGTGCAAGAGTAGACTAATTCTGATAATTCCCTATGTTCGCATGTTGGTGAGCTTCCAGCCTGCATTTTTTCTTACTCACTCCAGTTATGTGGGTTCAGAACAGAAAATGTAGTTGTGTTAATCCTTTATAAGAAGGTTTCAGAGGTGAGTGCCGTGTATAAAGTGTTCGTTGCCCAAAGTGTTTATTGATCTATTGATCAGAATGTCACCCATTAAACTTTGTACTTTTCCCCTCAGCCTCATGGTTTTGCAATTCCACACTATCTTCCATGTTGCATTGTTACATAAAATTCTACAGTGCCAAAATTTCTTTCAAAGGCAGTGAGCAAACATTTGTATAGTATTATTTATGAAGTGTTGCCAATGCCATCAGTTATCTGTACATTTAGAATTAGCTACCATTATCTGAGGATGCAGTCGCAAATCCTGACACCACTGGTTTCCTCTCTGTGAATCCCCTCCAGTTTCTTCCTCACACTCAGTTCCTCCTTCTCACCTGTCCATAGATGGTCTCCTGCCCCTTGAAACTAACCTCACTGCTGCTGTTGACATGAAGCCATGAGCAAAGTATTCAGTTAGAACCTTATGAAGTAAATGCGATAATACTTGCTTAGAGCACAAGATTAAATGAGTGACCCTCCTTCATTTAAATTGGTTAGTATGTGGCATTTATATATGGCTGCACGGTGGCACAGTGGTTAGCACCGTTGCCTCACAGCGCCAGAGAACCGGGTTCAGTTCTGTCCTTGGGTCACTATCTGTGTGGAGTTTGCACATTCTCCCCATGTCTGTGTGGGTTTCCTCCGGGTGCTGTGGTTTCCTGCCACAGTCCAAAGATGTGCAGGCTAGATTGATTGGCCATGCTTAATTGATCCTCGTGTCAGGGGGATTAGCAAGGTAAATATGTGGGGTTACAGGAATAGGGCCTGGGTGGGATGATGGTTGGTGCAGACCAGATGGACCATTTGTTACAAAAATAACATGATGGTTGGATATCATGTGATCCAGTGTCACGTCGCTGGATATCACATTGTCAAAACTTGCACAAGTACCTGCAACAAGTAATATTCTTGATGTTTTGGAAGTTTGGTTTGGGAGTGTGAACACCCTCAAAACATCGAGAGAATCTCGGCTTATAATTCTCAGAACACCCAAAAAACTGTGTGAGCCTTTTCTAAACGTTGCTGTAAAATCACAATAGATTTATACATAAGGCCAGGAGCAAATTCCAGAGTTATACTCATAATAACATAAACTGAAAATCAATAAGTTAAACAAAAACAACAGGGGTGATGGCCCCTGGTGGGGCATGGCAACTTCTGACTCTATCTACACTTCCCGCTGCCTTGGAAAAGCAGCCAGCATAATCAAGGACCCCACACACCCCAGACATACTCCCTTCCACCTTCTTTCATTGGGAAATAGAGGTCACGTAACAACCGACTCAAAAAGAGCTTCTTCCCTGTTGCTGTCAGACTTTGAATAGGCCTACCTTGCATTATGTTGATCCTTTTCTACACCCTAGCTATGACTGTAACACTACGTTCTGCACTGTCTCATTTCCTTCTCTGTGTATGGTATGCTTTGTCTGTATTACGCACAAGAAACAACACTTTTCACTACATACTAATACATGTGACAATAATAAATCAAATCAAAAGGAAACATAACTATTTTGACCAAAATGTCTTTCGTGGGGGTGATGATGCATTCCAGCCCCCGGGAAACCCACTGGTCATGGAAATTCTGAAGCCTGCCAGTTCCAGAGTTTTATTGTCACTTTTCATTTGCTGGATAAATGACGACATTATAATGATGGCTAGTATTGGATCAAGTGTAGATTCAACCTTGGTTTTTATTCTGCAGGAGAAGCTGGATTCTGAGTGAGTGTCTGAAGAGAGATACTTACTGGAATTTTACCGTTATACCCATCCTGGAATTGAGGCGGATGAGGCTCGCAGAACGGCATTTGGGATTTTGCGAGATTCAGGTGAACGAGGTGGTAAAGTTCTGGCAACTGGCTGGGATTTTCCGGTCCCACCACAGGACATTTGGCTGCCCAGCCAAAACTCCATTGACTTTCAGCGGGACCAGTCGATCCTGGCGGAAGGGCAGAGTCGGAAAATCCCAGTCACTCACTATGCTTCTTGTGCAGGCAATGCTTCACTGTTGCATATCACCCGCGGTCAATTGGACTGAACAGCCATTCGAAAGAGGCTAGTTATTTTCAAAACTTGTTATCAAACTGCTTTCAGTCAACGAGTGGCATTGTTTGTTTCCTGCTGCAGGACAAGGTAAAGCAGCCTGCCAACAACTAATTAGTTCCTGCTGCATGCTCCATGCAAGAAACCTTTTCAGTCGCACTCCTCTTTTGTGATGACTTATACTGGTAAACAGAGGCTGCCTTTAGCCAACATCAGGTTTCTGGTTTTGCTCTATCCCCATAACCCCAAGCATTTACTCTAGCTAGTCTCCCTATCACTAAGAGGCAATTTACTGTGGCCAATCTACCTAACTCACACATCTTTGAACTGTGGGAGGAAACCAGAGCACCCAGAGGAAACCCACGCAGAGACGGCAAGAGTGTGCAAACTCCACACAGACAGTGATCCAAGCTGGAAATCGAACCCGGGTCCCTGGTGCTGTGAGGCAGCACTGCTAACCACTGTGCCAGCACACCACTATGACCTTGCTCATATGTGAGTGGATTATGTAACAGGATGGTGGGGGGAGAGGGGGGATTATCAAACATAGAGGCCTGATAATGAGATGTAAATTTATTGCAAAGAGCTTCCCAATATTCAGTGTTGGTTTCCCTCTAAGTCATTGGTGTGATCGTTCACAGCGGGAACTCCACCTGTGTAAATTGCGTTTTGGGCTGCTTGCGATATTTTATGCTCCTGGCGCCATTCATGCCTGCTACAAATAGGGGTACAAAATCCCAACCATAGTCTTGGATGAGATATTTGGCTGATGTTTTGTCTGCCCTCTGTAATGGATGAAAAAGATCGAAACAAAGATGTTCTGTCTTGTGACATGGCCACCATATATCCCTCAGATAATAGCTAAAGATCAGATGAGACCTAATCATTATCACATTGATTGCCGTGGTACCTTGCTGTGAGTAAATTGGCTACAGCACCCTCTGCTACATTACTACCACACTTCAAAAAGCACTTAATTGGCTGTCAACTTATCCTGAATGACCTAAGGTTGTGAAAAGCGGTATATAAATGCAAGTCTTTCTTTATTTTACCTGCCCTGGGAGTGCTTGACGCTGTCATTAGGTACTTGAAATAGAAAAGTGTTCCATTTCCCTGTGTAAACATCACTTACCTCGGATTCACTTTACTCACTCTTAA
The DNA here is from genome assembly GCF_965287045.1 of Carcharhinus amblyrhynchos. Classification (NCBI taxonomy): domain Eukaryota; kingdom Metazoa; phylum Chordata; class Chondrichthyes; order Carcharhiniformes; family Carcharhinidae; genus Carcharhinus; species Carcharhinus amblyrhynchos. The sequence goes on along the minus strand of NC_137332.1, from coordinate 30,431,061 downwards.
GCACCTTGCTAAAGGATGGATCTGTAGTGAACTTCACTTAGGTGCGGATATTCATTCCCACCCTTAGCCCAGGAATAACCTGTGAAAATGAGTTTGGAGCTCCATCAAATAAAATGCTGATTCATGTCGAGATCTAGGCAAATATTTTCGACAAACATTTTTGTTTTCGATACTTCTAATCCTGACTCTGTTCTGGGAATAGCTTTTCAAATTGAACCCTGCATTTTCCAAACCAAATGATCTCCGTGATATTCTCAGTATCCCATTTGTTGCTAATTGGTGTGTTATTATTTCTGAGTAGATTTCATTGAATTCCATTTGGAAGAAAAGAGTGAAGACATTGAACCAAAATAGGCCAATCAGACATTCAGAGACTAGAACCTTATCTCCAAATCTAGCATATTGATAAAATATTATCATCTAGGTATTTCACCCTCTCAGGTTGCATTCTGCAATTGTCACACATGTTTCTGTGACACTGAGCCAGTGTTTCACAAACTATTTCATCCCTTTGGTTAATTCCTTTATTTTGAATTCACAAGACACTAATCCAACTCAGTTAATTGAAAAAACATCAGTTTTGCACCATATATCTTGATCTTTCATCTTATTTGCTAACCTCCACTCCATTGACTCTGTCTATACTTCCCGCTGCCTTGGCAAAGCAGCCAGCGTAATTAAGGACCCCACGCACCCCAGACATTCTCTCTTTCACTTTCTTTCTTCGGAAAAAAGACACAAAAGTCTGAGGTCATGTACCAACTGACTCAAAAACAGCTTCTTCCCTGCTGCTGTCAGACTTTTGAATGGACCTACCTTGCATGAAGTTGACCTTTCTCGACACCCTAGCTATGACTGTAACACTCTGTCTTGTTTCCTTCTCTATGAATGGTATGTTTTATTTATGTAGCATGCAAGAAACAATACTTTTCACTGTATGTTAATACATGTGATAATAATAAATCAAATAGTTTAAGTACCTATAAAGCTGAATTTTACCAGGCATCTTATGCATAAACCTTATTTGCTGTGAATGATTTTTTTCTAAATAATTATGTATACCTTTGAGTTATGCACTATCACTAGTTATAATTCAGTTCAGAAGGGGTGTGCATATCTAAATACTGAAAGATGTTAAGACATATTTTTTCTGTCTTGTTTTGGATCCGTACACTGACAGATATCTCTGCTTCAAAAAGAATACCTTGCTAGGAGATTTCTGTCATAATTTTTGGCTGTCCATGGGAGCATTAGTTTGAACAAAGATCATTAGTTCATCAAGCCCACTAAACAAAGCAGTTCCTTGGCACTTTTTTGAATAACTTTGAATCCCATCTGTTGAAAAGAACCCAGCTAGTTCCTTCTTTAAATCCATTCAGCTTTCTTAGTCCACCAGATGTGGCAGCAATCCGAGTCACAATTGTCTCCTCTTAAATTAAGTTTGTTTTTTAATTTTTCCAAAAGTATCTGCTCTCAGACTGCCTCTGTTGTCTGCCATTGTAGTTTGGGCTGGGCATGAGGGAAGCATGTGATACCTGCAGAGGAGCTGGCTAGATCTGAATCTCGCTGATGTGACAATTTGCTTCATTAACTTCAAGGATCATCATAGAATCCTTACAATACAGAAGGAGGCCATTCAGCCCATTGAGTCCATACAGACCACAATCTCACCCAGGTTCTATTCCCGTAATTCCACGCATTTACTCTGTTAATCCCCCTGACACTAGAGTCAATTTAGCATAACCCACACAGCTTTGGACTGTGGAAGGAAACCAGAGCACCCTGAGGAAACCCATGCAGACACGGGGAGAATGTGCAAACTCCACACAGACATGACCTGAGGCAGGTATTGAACATGGGAACCTGGCATTGTGAGGCAGCAGGGCAGACCACCGTGCTTCTGTGCCACTCATAACTACCAAGAACTGTTTCTGCAGAGATAAGAATAGGTGGGGTCAAATCAATGGTAATCCGTAAGACCATAAGACATAGGAGCAGAATTAGGCCATTCGGTCCATCGAGCCTGGTCCATCATTCAATCATAGCTGATATGATTCCCAACCCCATTCTCCTGCCTTCTCCCCATAACCCTTGATCCCTTTATTGATCAAGAACCTATCTATCTCTGCCTTAAAGATTCTCAATGACCTGGCCTCCACAGCCCTCCACAATGAGTTCTACAGAGTCATCACCCTCTGGCTGAATAAATTTCTCCTCATCTCAGTTTTAAAGGACCGTCCCTTCACCCTGAGGTTGTGCCCTAGTCTGTCTCTCCAGTGGAAACATCCTCTCCACGTCCACTCTACCTAGGCGCCTCAGTATTCTATAAGTCTCAATAAGATCTCCCCTCATCCTTCTAAACTCCAATGAGGACAGATGCAGAGTCCTCAACCATTCCTCATACAACAAGCTCGTCATTTCTGGGACCATTCTTGTGAACCTCTTCTGGACCCTTTCCAAGGCTAGCACATCCTTCCTTCGATATGGGGCCCAAAACTGCTCACAACATTCCAGATGGGATCTGCCCAAAGCCTTATACAGCCTCAGTAGTACATCCCTGCTCTTATATTCTAGCCCTGTAGAAATGAGTGCTAACATTGAATTTACATTCCTAATCGCCAACTGAACCTGTAAAATGCTTATTGAAGGGTAGACTTGTGCATAAAATGGTCCTGCTCTTCTCATTCATGCAGTCCTATAATTTCTTTCATGGTTTCTGTATCCAGAGTTTCTAACGGAACTTTAAATTTTTTGATTGCCTTTTTTGCCTTTCCACTTCTCTGGAGGTTCCACTTCCAGCTTGCTTCCCCTTTCCCCAGGAATCCAATCCCTTCAAGGAAGCACCTCTGCCTTGTTGCCTCACTTGTCATCCTCTAGGCATTAGCTCCGTGTTGTCACTCAGCACAAATGCCATCTGTTATCCCTCCTGCTGCTGCCTCCCACTACCTTGTTTTCTCATCAATGACTCTGGGAATTGGGCAGAATATTCTGCCCACCTGTCTTTTCCTCTGTCAATATTTTGGAGGTTATCTGCAAGATAAGCTTGATAACCTTGTGAATGCTATCCATGGATTTCTCATGCCATTGCTGCAGCTGCAATTGCAAAATCCTAGAAGCCAACAACGTAGACTGTAGATTCATGGATGTTCACAGGACCGAAGGACGCCATACGGCCCATTGTGTCCATACTGGTCAACAAAGATCTGACAATACTAATCCTATTTTCCAGCTCCTGGTCCATTGCCCCAGAGGTTATGGCAGCACAAATGAATATCTTAAATGCTTTTTAAATCTTACGAGAGTTTCTGACTCAATCACCCTTTCGGGCAGTGAGTTCCACTCTCCCACCTTGCTCTGAGTGAAAAGGTTTCTCAGCTCCCATCTTAAATCACACCCCCTGGTTGTTGACCCACCCCTACTACTGGAAAAAAGTACCTTCCTGTCCATGACTTCATGACTCAAGAGATTTGAAACCTTTTACACGCAAGGTAAGTATAAAGAGCGGCTAAATCACTCCAGTAAGTGTCTCTCTTTGGCAGTCAGTAACATGGGATTATTCAGTTGATGAAAGACCCCATTTAGGCATGCGTAGTGGGAGTAATTCTGGCTGCGTGTTAGTGTAAAACAGGACGTAGCGAATCGGTAACCTCTCTTATATTTCTCCCAATATTTTATTTTCATTTGAATCAAAGAGAAGGGATGTAGAAACTGTTGCTGATTTGCCCTCACTCTTGTACTATCATACAAAGTTACTGCTGTTGTGTGCACAATACCTAAACAAACATTGTATGCCCTTAAGCTTGTTGTCCAGTGTCATGAACAATGCACTTTAATCATATTTTAAATATTTACCTCGGGGGGGAAAACAGTCAGAATGACCTGTAATTTTGGTACTGTTCAGTTTCTTAAATAGGCTGTCGAATGTGTACGAGCAAATGAGATACTGCACGCTGCAGTCAGTCCCTGTTTGGCACATGTGGCCTGGTAGGAATATTAGAATAGGAGTAAGCCTTTTCAAACCAAACAAAAGGCACTAACAAAAACATAAAAGAAAGCTGCATTGTTTAACAGTCTTCAAGAAAATATCAAATCATCATCACCCTTGATTACCAAGCAATTTCATAACCCAAACATAGGAACACAGGAATTAGGAGCAGAAGTTGACAAATTCAGCCCCTCGAGCCTGCTCCGCCATTCAATCTGATCATAGCTGATCTCTCCCTGGTCTCAAATTCATCTGCCTACCTGTTCCCCACATCCCTTTAACCCTTTCTGTTTATCGGAAATATATCTATCTCCTTCTTGAAACAATTTAACGATTCAGATTCCATTGTGCTATGGGGCAGCGAGTTCCACAAATTCACCATCCTCTGTGAGAAGTAGTTCCTCCTTATCTCAGTTTTAAATCTACCACCTCACAACCTGTACCTGTGACCTCTTGTTTTCAATTGTCCCATAAGAGGAAACATTTGGTCTACATTTACTCTATCAATGTCTTTTAAAATTTTATATATTTTGATCAGACCCCCTCTCACCTTTCTAAACTTCAGCGAGTATAACCCTAATTGTTTAATCTCTCTTCATATATCAATTGTTAAGTTGAATTTAATGTATCACTTGTTTAGTTAAATTATAAATCTATGCCAACTTTTGGAGACATGCCATTTTGTGTCTTCGCATTCACTAATGATGGGCAAAATGGTGGCACAGTGGTTAGCGCTGCTGCCTCACAGTGCCAGGGATCTGAGTTCAATTCTGGTCTCGGGTGACTGATTGGGGTTTGCACATTCTCCCTGTGTATTTGTGGATTTCCTTTGGATGTTTTAGTTTCCTCCCACAGTGCAAAGATGTGCGGGTTAAGTTGATTGACCATGATAAATTATCCCTTAGTGTCAGGGAGATTAGCAGAGTAAACTATTAGCAGGGTAAATACATGGGGTTACAGGGATAGGGCCTGAGTGGGCTTGTTGTCAGTGCAGACTCAATGGGCCAAATGGCCTCCTTCTGCATTATAGGGATTCTATGATATGATGCAATTCAATTTTATAGAGCTGCCTTAAAGCTGATGTACCATCTAAATTGACAACAAATAATATTGGCGAGCTACCACTATCTCATTTACCTGGCTCGTATCCATTCAAGACACTGACTTCTATGTTGGTGAATGAAACAAGTTACATGCTTCATTGGATTAATCCTAGCCCTGGAAGAAGTCCTGAAATGGCTGTTCTCAGTAGGAGGAAAAGTTACTAAATGGACAATGTTCCACGTTCAACACGTTATTATTTTTAAATTATTAAGAACTGTTTATGCTGAAAGTATTCCTCAGAAATTGTCTGCTGAAAATAATATGCTTCCTTTGATCATTTTCCAGAGTTGTAGTTTTACTGCTGACCTACTTATATAATCTTCATCATTTAAAATTCACTTTTTTTAATTCTGTACACAAATATTTTACTGAGAGAAGGGAGGAATCCTGTGTGCTCCGAGAATTGAAGGCTCTGTCAAAGGGGCCTGAATGAAGGGGTATAATTGGAACTTTGCCTCTGACACAACATCTTTTGTGGTGTTTATTGCTGACAGGAAGGGTAAATATGTTTACACTGGATATGGTAGAATGGTGCATTGCGTAATTGGGTAATTATGGAGGTAATTTCAGCTCCGCTGATCAGTAAAATGAAAATTAGGCTGCTTCTCTGCCAGATTCCCACTCAGGCAACGGTAGTGAAAATGGCTCCTAATAACAGGGGTTTTCAGAGAGAAAGGAAATTGATTATTTGCAAGTCATTGGATTGGCACCACGGGGATTGTTTCGTTAAAAAAGAGAGAAAGGAAGAAGGTGAGGTCAGGTTGGCTTGTTTTACTTCACAGTCAATAAAGTGCTTTTGAAACGCGATGAGCTTTGTAATACAGGGAAACACGCTCTCATTTTCATAGCTATGCTCCCCAAAGAGCAATGAGTCCAATTTCAAGGTTCTTTGTGTTTTATGCTCCTGATTGGGAACTGCCTCACTCTTCCTTGAATTGTTTGAACTTTACTTTATTAGTGTCGCAAGAAGACTTACAGTAACACTGCAATGAAATTACTGTGAAAATCCCTGAATCGCCACACTCTGGTGCCTGTCGGGTACACTGAAGGAGAATTTAGTATGGCCAGTGTTAACCAGCATGTCTTTCAGACCGTGGGAAGAAACCGGAGCAGCCAGAGGAAACCCACACAGATGGGAAAAACGCATAGATTCCACACAGACAGTGACCCAAGTCAGAATTGAACCCTGGCGCTCTGAGCCAGCAGGGCTACCACTGTGCCATCATGTGCTCCCATGGGATCTTGTACATGCACCTCTGAGAGCATCTCTGGCTTTGGAAAAATATGGAAAAATTCCACCCATAATTACTAAGTTCAGCTAGTAACTGTTAATTTCCTCATTCTATACAGTCATCACCTGAAAGCACTAAGTCACTTGAAGATAACTGCAACCGGAGTTAAAACATGGGTAAATAAATGCTGTTATCATTTATCTTCTGAAAAAAGACAATGACCCTTAACAAGGATGTTAGCCACTCTTTTCAATGCAGGTTAGAAATTTTCTTCAGTTACATAATTCATCTCCTCAGTGTAACAGTCATATTCAACCTGCACCATGGTAAGTATGTGGAAAAGGTGGCTGGAAAGGCTAATAGAGGAGCTGAGTTCCTCTGAGAAACTGAGTGACTAATTCCAAGATCCTACATAGACTGTGATCCCAATTTTGTGAGGTTGCACTGACAATCACAGGCAAAAAGGACGGTGAGCAGCAGTCTCAGATATAAGGACATTAGAATGACAGAACACACTGTCAACTGTATTGTAACCATCCACATCCCTGTTTGACTGAGTCCACTTCAATGCAACATACTTATAATTGTAGTGGCACTGTTGACTGTCAGTATGCCTTTCAACTTTTATGGACGGAATGTGCCCCTCCCACCCATCATGGGAATCAAAGCAGGAGGGACACAGACCAGCAAAAGTCCGTTGACATCGACGGGATTTTCCAGTACTGGAGCGAGAGTGGCTGGAAAATCCCACCCTATGTGTTGTAATGAAATGCGTGTGTGTCAAATCAAAACTTTACAACTGCTCTGTGATATAAAGGGGATGTGGAAGAAAGAAAATATATTTAGCACAATACTTTGCTGCAGCTTCCAATTAGGCTTGTAGCGTATATCCCAGTTGTAAAATATACCAGTTTTACTTTGCTACTTCTGGTAAAAACGTCTTCCTGAATGATCCCTGAGGTCCACAGACTTTCTTTGTAACCTTCATTCTCATAGTTTTGCCTCTGCTCTGATATAAAGATAGCTTTATTTTCCAAAGCGAGCTACTCCTTTAGGCAGCACCTCATGCATCTACAAGGTGTCCTCAGCTAATGGTGATAGAATGGAGGTGGCAAGAGGTGTGCCCTCACATTTCTAATTCCAGACTTGTCTTTTCCGTTCAACTGGGCTTCTATGCCTGCAGTAGAATTCCAGGTCAAACTAAAGCTCCCTTTCCCTGACCACTTGTATCCATTCTTCACCCATAGGGAGTGAACTTCAAATAGTGTGGCATGGCCAATCTACCTCGCTAGTGCAACAGACCTACTGAGTCATGGATGGACACAATGGCCTGCCACAGAATCGGAGCAGACAAGGGTCCGACAACGGAAATCTCTGTTGACCTTGGGTGGGAATTTCCAGTCTCACCCAAGCAAGGCCGTAAAATCCTGCCCAACGTCAGTTTAATTGCCACAGCTAAGTTGGGGTTTATATTTGTATTTCAATGTAACACTCCAGTCTTGTTTTACAGACAACAAAGAAAATTAATCTCTTGCTCTTGGATTGAGTTCACTTCAAAGATATGCAAGGAACGTCTGATGGTACTGGCCACTGCAAAGGCTATGGGACCTGACAATATTCCAACAATAGAACTAGTCATCTCCCTAGCCAAGCTGCTCCAGGATAGCTATAGCATTGCCATCCATACAACATTGCACTTACTCAGCAATAACCTGCTCACTAATATTCATTTTGGGTTCCACAAGGGCCACACAGTTCCTGACCTCATTACAGCTTTTGTTCAAACATGAGTAAGAGGGCTGAATTCCAGAGATGAGGTGAGAATGACTGCTCTTGACATCAAGTGTGGCATCAGGGAGCCCTAGCCAAACTGGAATTAACGGGAATCAGGAGGAAGAACTCTTCACGGCTTGGAGTCAGACCTGACACAAAGGAAGTTGGTTGTGGTTGTTGGAGGCCAATCATATCAGCTGTGGGACACTACCCAACTTCCTCAAGGAAGTGCCCTAAGCCTAACCATCTTCAGCTGCTTCATCAATTGCTTTACTTACATCATGAGATCAGAAGGAGAGATGTTTGCTGACGATTGCACAATTTCCAGCACCATTTACGACTCTTCATACTGAAGTTTCCATGTCCAAATGCAATACACCAGGACAATATCCAGGCTTGGGCTGACAAGTGACAAATAACATTAGTGTCACACAAGTGCCAAGCAACGACCATCAACAATAAGAGAGAATCTAACCATTGCCCCTTGACTTTTACTACCACTGAATCCCCCACTGTCAACATCTTGCGGCGGAGGAGCGGGGGGGTTTATCATTGACCAGAAATTAAACTGGACTAGCATATAAACACTATGGCAGGTCAGAGCCTAGGAATCCTGTGGGCAAAAAATTTATCTCTTGATTCCACAATCTTCAAGGCACATGTCAGGAATGTGATTGAATACTTTCCACTTGCCTGAATGAGCGCATTTCCAAAAATACTCAAGAAGTTTGATACCATTGAAGACAAAGCATGATCGTGCCAAGATCACCAATTTTTGTGGCTGTTATTACGTTGTATTTATAACATCTAGTATTAAAAAAACACTTAGAATCACAGTGGGAACCAAAATACGGTAAAGAAAACAGCTAACTGAGATCAGATCCAGGCTTTTCTGCTGCAGTTTATTCTGCCCACATATAACGGCCAGCGTGATGCTTTGACCATCAGGGTAACTCGGTATTGCGAACACAAACAGCTCTGACGCTGAATTCAGTTCCATGATGACAAAACCAACATAGGGAAGGAAGCAACAACAAGAAAGACAGAAAAGTTAGGTAGCAAGGACAAAAAACAGCACAAAAAAGAAACAAAGTGAAGAAGGAACATGAAAAGAAAGCAACTACCAATGATCTTTCAAGCATCTTTTTTTTCCCAAAGACAAGTCATTTTGTTTGCCTTCAATCAAAGTACCTTAATGACTTGTTTCCATATATTTCACAATGCTTCCTTAGCCTCATGTCTACAGGAGGAATCAAGGCAACCAACACAACATGGAGATCTTTTTGGTGTCTTCTAAAAAAATCAGGGCAGGGCCAACTAATTTTAGAAGAAGTGGCCATACTAGGGAATGGAATCCATGCTATATAATCTGATACTTGGGCAGATGGCCTTCTTACGTATGTTGAAGCACTAGGACGTTTCTGTTGACAAACAGAAATCAAATGCTGCAACATGGGAGGGAGGCTTGGGGTCAGCAAGGTAAAGATATACATAGCTCCCCTGTGGCTGAGTTAAATTATCTCCACTTCTGTGAATCATAAATTGGAAGCATTTTGATTGAGTTGTTTTACAGGCTCCTCCTTTGATGGAAAAAATTCATACTGTATAAATGAAAGGAAGAACTTTCATTTACATTGAGCCTGTCACAACGTCAAGATGTCTCTAAACACTTTGCAGCCTATTTCTGAAGTGTAGTCAATGTTGTAATGGTGACGTTATTTACTGGAATTAGAAGTTTATTCCATTTTGTAGTGCTCTTGTATTTTCTAGTCATGGTACAAACTCAATAAGTTGCTGCTTGTCTCAAATCCTGCATGATATAGAATCATAGAATCCCTCCAGTGCAGAAGGAGGCCATTTGGCCCATCGAGCCTGCAGCAACTCTCTATGACAGTGTACCTTATGCAGGCTCTATTCCCCATCCTATCCCTGTAACCCCACACATTCACCATGATGCTAAAGATGTGCGAGTTAGGTTAATTGGCCATATTAAATTGACCCTTAGGGCGGAATTTTCCCATTCTGCCTGCCACGATTCCCGTGGGGAGCAGGACAGGACCGTGCAAAGATTTGTTCAGTTTGGGTGGAATTGACCGGTCATTGAGGCAAGCACAGCCAGAATTTCCTGTCCTTAGGGTGTCAGGGGGATTAACAAGGTAAATATGTGGGGTTATGGGGATAGAGCCTGGATGGGACTGTTGTCGGTGTGGACTCATTAGGACAAATAGCCTCCTTCTGCACTGTAAGGATTCTATGATTCTAATCTATATAACTTACACATCTTTGGACACTAAGGGGCAATTTAACATGGCCAATCCATCTAACCTGCACATCTTTTTGGGGCTGTGGGAGGAAACCGGAGCACCGAGAGCAAACCCATGCAGACTTTGGGAGAACATGCAAACTTCACACAGTCACTCAAGGCCAGAATTGAGCCCGGGTCTCTGGGGCTGTGAGGTCGTTGTGCCACTGTGCCGCCCTATATATTTCTTGTCACTTAAAGTATATTTAGGTATCTATACACAGTGCTACATGTTTTTTCTAATTTACATAACTTACATGTTTTAAGTAGCAAAATGAGAGAACAAGAGAATCAATAGATAACATAGTTTTAGCTTCAGAGTTTTGTCAGCAAGTTGATCATTGCTACAGTTATAATTCTGAATTTGGGAACTCGAGTGGTGATTTCTTTCCAGTTGTGTGAGGAGGAGGAGGAGAATGCAAGGCAAACAGATGTGAAGCAGACACCAAATATAGAAGCAGATATGATTGCCTTGGACCGCCTATGAAGTAAATCTACCAAACCCACTGAATAACTATCCAATTTGTGATTCAGCATTATTCAAACTTGACTAATTGCCTTATCTATGTAACAGCGCTGATTCAGTGCTCCTTTGGGAACCCCAGGCATTGCTTGGAATCGGGCAACTATCCTATGATATTGTCATGATTAATGGTACTTGGAAACACAGAATTGCCCTATCATAATGTAAGGCCCTGGAAGTTCAGGAATAATCATACTCTGCATTATATTCTTATCATGTTAATCTATATGCATTTTTTTACTTACCCTTGGGGGAGATAGTAGTGTTGTGGTAATGTCACTGGATAATTACTCCAGAGACCTAGGCTAGAATTCTGGGGAACTTGGTTCAAATCCCATGATGGTGGAATTTAAATTCAATTAATAGAATCTTGAATTGAAAGCTTGTCTCAGTAATGGTGACCATCAAACTATCATTGATTGTCATAAAAAAGTGACTTGGTTCACTAATTCCTTTTGGGAGAGGAAATCTGCCATTATTACCTGGTCTGGGCCTTGCCTACATGATACTCCAGATTCATAATAAAGTGGTTGATTTGTGACTGTTTTCCAAAATAGCCTAGTATCCGACCCAGTCCAAGGGCAATTAGGTATGGGCAACAGATTCTAGTCTTGCCAGTGATGCACACATCCCATGACAGATTAAAGGAAAAAAAAGGTTCATTTCTTACTATTTATGTTATGTGTGTTATGAGTCAGGGCAGAAGCTCCAAAGTGTTTCATGAAGCCCACCTAAGTTTTGCGTCTTGAATTTGGTGAGGATGAACATGGTATGTTTCACTTCAGGTGTGATTCAGCAATCCTCCAGAGAGCTTTTATTTAAGAATATAGTTAACGCATATAAAAAGAAAATTAGCAATGCCTTTTAACAATTACAAACACAACAAAACAGAAAGAAAATAACCACATAATGTATTAACCCTTAATTGGATATTGAAGCTGTTCCAATAAACCAAAAACTTTTCATAGACAAAACCCTTTTTGCAGACTTAACACAGCACAGCTTAAAATCTCCCTTGACTGGAATTGAGTCTTTTCAAAGGCTACACTTTCCTTCCAGAAGAAACTCAGAACTCTCAAAACTGAAACCTTAAACTCACTGGAAAGAAAAAAAACTGTCCAAAAACACATGACCTTTTCTCCTAACAATGCAAGATCGTAAAACTATCCCAGAGTAAACATAAACAAACCCGATTTACGCTCCTGAAGAAGCAATAAAAGAACTCATCATAGTCAGCCTGGCAACAATGACATCACTGAAACTGTGAACTGCAGAAATCATGATTTTAAAAAAACATTGCTTAAGGGAACACTGATGTCGCATGTGTCATTTACTCTTCCCGCATTCTTGAAGATTGAGGCTGCCGTGTTTTGTGGCAGCGGAGGTGTCCCGCCATTGGCCAGCGTTGAGATCTTCCACTACCACCGCTGTAAATGGGGTTTCCTGTTGTTAGCACTGGGAACCCGTAATGGGGGTCTGGGGTCACCCACCAAGGGACCAGATGATCCCACATTGGGAATGGCTGGAAAATCCCATCCCCATTTCCTGTTACTAAGAACTAAAATTGGTAATTGTGCATACATATAAATTGAACATTTATACTTGCTTTAGTAATTTTAGCAGCTTGCATTTCTAGTTTTCCGTGACTTTTTTTGTGCTTAACATGAGTGTTGGTGCTGAGAATGGTAAAAGGATTGTTCTGTCTGCTGTGGAGTTAAAAATGCAAACAATCAGTGCATTAAGATATAATTTCACAATGTGTATAGTTCAAGAAAAACAATTTAACTAGACTGTCACTTACAGCAATAATCTGCAACACAACTTTAATATTGCACATAGAGCACAACGCTCCCGCCTGTGTTTGAAGCATTAATTAAATCATTTCTTGGGACAGAGAAGGAAATTAGATCCAGTGCCTGCAGATGAATAAATCAATACTAATGGGAACTAGTTAAATATGAAAAATTGCATTCAAAGGCCCGAACTCTGCCTGAGTGGTAAAAGTTCTGTGTTAACAATTACTTACTGGAGAATGAAGAGCATGTAACACAGCACTCTATCGGAGCAAACCAAAGGACTAAAGGGAAATATGAGAAACATTTAAAACATCCCAATAAAGTTGTGGAGATATTGGCCTGGAGAGAAAACTGTGATTAAAAACAAATTACTCTTTTTATGATTATATAGCTTCTAACAGATTGAGTGGCACTCCAAACCAGTATCGCGTGACAATGGTTGTGAAGTGGAGCACAACAGAAATAAAAAGCAAGAGGATATGGAATGATCTTAACATAGTACTCCACCTGGTACACAGTTTTTCATGCCAAGAACGCATGTCGGGAGTTTTAAAAAGGGTTAACCAGCTCTGCATGATTTTGTGCCCAAACCTGTTAATGACTATCGAGTCACCTGAATCGACGGCCAAAATTCCCAATCGCTCAGAAGCTGGTGATTAGAAGAACACGTTTGTAAAATCCGCCCTGCAGTTCTCAGCTTGCTGAAACAGTTATTAATGCAGAAGGACTGGCTGGCATTTTATGTTACACACTTAGGGGAAGGGAAGACAAATAGTATGTGGCATACAGATGGGAAATTTGACTTAGCAACCCTTAGCAAAGGTATTTGCTGGTAATCATTTAACCTTATGGAACAGAGAGATACCATTTGACCCATTGCACTTGTGCCAGCTTTTTGAAAGAGCGATACAAACAGTTCCGCTCCCCAGCTTGATCCTTGCGAGTATCAGAGAAACATAGAAAATAGAAGCAGGAGTAGGCCATTCGGTCCTTTGAGCCTGTCCTGCCATTCAGTTTTGATCATGGCTGATCAATATCCTGATCCCACTTTCCTCCCATATCCCTTGATCCTTTTAGTCCCAAGAGCTATGTCTAATTTCAAAGATGGTCAGTTGGCACTGGACAACTGATACCCAATCTGTGAATAAAAGCAACAGATTTGGAGGTAAGAGGAAGCTGAGTGTGGAAATGAATGTTTGATTGATTTTATTATTGTCGCATGTATTGGTATACAGTGAAGAGTATTGGTTCTTGCGCGCTATACAGACAAAACATACTGTTCATAGAGATGGAAAGGAGACAGTGAAGAATATAGTGTTACAATCATAGCTAGGGTGCAGAGAAATATCAACTTAACGCGAGGTAGCTTCATTCAAAAGTCTGATTGCAGCAGGGAAGAAGTTGTTCTTGAGTCGGTTGGTACATGGCCTCAGACTTTTGTATCTTTTTCTGGACGGAAGAAGGCGGAAGGAAGTATATCCAGGGTGTAAGGGGTCCTTAATTATGCTGGCTGCTTTGCCGAGGCAGCAGGAAGTGTTAATGGATGGGAGGTTGGTTTGTGTGATGGATTGGGCTACATTCATGACCTTCTGCAGTCTTGAGCAGAACAGGAGCCATACCAAGCTGTAATACAACCTGAAAGAATGCTTTCTATGGTGCATCTGTAAATGTTAGTGAGAGTCGGAGCTGACATGTCAAATTTCCTTAGTCTTCTGAGAAAGTAGAAGCGTTGGTGGGCTTTTTTATCTATAATGTCAGCATGGAAAGACCAGGACAGATTGTTGGCGATCTGGACACCTAAAAACATGAAGCTTTTGCCCATTTCTACTTCTTTCCCATTGATGTAGACAGGGGGCATGTTCTCTTTTACCTTTCCTGAAGTCGATGACAATCTCCTTCATTTTGTTCTGACATTGAGATCGCACCAGTTCACCAGATTCTCGAAATTAGTTCTGTACTCTGTCTCATCATTTATTGTTATTTAAAAATGATAGCTCGCTGATGGAGAGGAGTAGAGAACACCTAAGACCGTGGAACTAATATAGTTGCTAAGTCTAACTCAAATGTCTAAGATTCCAGGGATAGATATTGGATATGACTCTTTTTTAGTCACATAACCAATGAAGTGTGTGCCCTAGCTGAGGCTCAAGAGAGCTCTATTGAGATGGAACTTCAGGCTGCCTGTCTCATTTCTTTAGTTTCAGCTAGCCTCCAGCAGCTGTTGTGCCTCTTCAGGCAACTCATCCATATTAGCTGGGTGAATGCTGCATTGCATTGTCTGCAGCCTGAAGGTTCACTTAAAATGGTGGAATTGATGATAAATATTGTGGGGGTCAGAGAATCAGGGAAGCACTGCTGCTTCTCCTGGCTCAATAGTAACAGGCTTTTATCCTTTCAAGGGGTCAGACTCCAGGCCAGCATTTATTGCCCATTCTTAATTGCCCTTGAGAAGGTGGTGATGACCTGCTTTCTTAAACCGCTGTGGGTCCTGTGGTGCAGATGCACCCATAGTGCTGTTACATAGGGAGTTCCAGAATCTTGACTCAGCAACAGTGAAGTAACAGTAAAATAGTCCCAAGCCAGATGGTGTGAGGCTTGGAGGGGAACTTGGAGGTGGTGTGGGAATTTAAAACAGAAGCTCACCTTTTGTGCACTGTCAGAGACCTACCCTGCACACCTCAGACCAACTCTGGAAAGCTGCCTAAATGGAAATAGTGCCCTTCAATTACACATAAACTGGCCCAACGCTTGTTTTAGGTGCTTCCTGAGTCCGCTGTAATATTACCAATTAGATATCTTTGGAATGTAGACATGGGTCCTGAAGATTGTGCTTCATGTCAATTTAGTGGTGAAAATGAGCTCAACAGAGGTCTATTTCTGCCCCAACGTCTCTTAATTAGGTCACGAGAAAGTGAAAAATGGTCTCACTAAATACTTGGTATTATGTACTTGGACATCATGTGATCCCTCCCTTTTCTGCATCTATCCAACATGGATATCGATTGCAGAAAGGACAACTTGGCTTCAGTGGAATCAAAAATTGGGAAAGGTTGTTTACCCGGTGGCTGATCCAACATCATGGAGTTTTGTATTGTTATTGAAAGCCAAAATTACACCTTGTTTGTCATGGTCAGGACACAATAAAGCAAAGGACACTTCATGATGCAGCCATCAGTTTTTCTGTTGCTTCATGATTATGTGCATGTTGTTGGCGTACAGCTTACATCTTAAAATTATGTAACAGTTGTAGCAATGGAATTCCTGCTCGCTAACCTACATCCTGACGGGGTAAAATAATTTCCAAGGTACTCCTAAGATAGACTTCACACTGCTTAGTGCCCAGGTAACTCTTGTTTCAAGCGGTGTCTGCAGTTAATGGACACTAATACAGTGGTCCACAAATCAGAAGGTATGAGAAATGCAAGTTGAGTGGAGGACCCAAATCATTAGTTGCTTTTCTTTCTCTTGGTGCATCATCACATCCTTGGGGCTGGAGGTCTTTTGACCACACTCCTTGACAGCTGACAGAAGACCCAATAGCTATAGCTGTGGCTGGAGGCCATTCAGGCCTCCAGCGGCAGAGGAAAACTGACTCCACTTCTTTGGAACACTATTGAATGTTTCCTTGATCCACCTAATGCTGAATGGTTTGGGTGAATTTTAAGATGTTGCATAAACATTTTGAGTTCCAAGACAACAGGTGCAAAAGACATTAATCTTCAGCTCATTGCAACAGAATAGGAGTTTCTGAAGTTGCAGTGAATGAACCCTGAGTGAACTGTGAGTAAACATGTTAACACAAATAACAAAGAAAATTACAGCAAAGGAACAGGCCCTTCAGCCCTCCAAGCCTGCAGCAACCATGCTGCCCGACTGAACTAAAAGCCTCTATCCTCCCGGGGATCACATTCCTCTATTCCCATCCTATTCATGTATTTGTCAAGATGCCCCTTAAAACGCACTTTTGTATCTGCTTCCACTACCTCCCCCGGCAGTGACTTCCAGGCACCTACCACTCCCTGTATAAAAATACTTGCTTCGTACACCTCCTTTAAACCTTGTCCCTCACACCTTAAACTTATGCCCCCAGTAACTGACTCTTCCACCCTGGGAAAAAGCTCCTGACTATCCACTCTGTTCATGCCCCTTATAATTTTGTAGACTTCCATCAGGTTGCACCTCAACATCCGTCATTCCAGTGAGAACAAACCAAGTTTCTCCAACCTCTCCTTATAGCTAATGCCCTCCATAACAGGCAACATCCTGGTAAATCTTTTCTGTACCCTGTCCAAAGCCTCCACATCCTTCTAGTGGTGTGGTGACCAGAATTGAACACTATATTCTAAGTGCGGCCTAAATAAGGTTCTATAAAACTGCAACATGACTTGCCAGTTTTTATACTCAATGCCCAGCTGATGAAGGCAAGCATGCCATATGCCTTCTTGACGACTTTTTCCATCTACCTTGCCGCTTTCAGTGACCTGTGTACCTGTACACTCAGATTCCTTTGCCTATCAATACTCTTGAGGGTTCTGCCATTTACTGTATATTTCTTATCTATATTAGACCTTCCAAAATGCATTACCTCACATTTGTCCGGATTAAATTCCATCTGCCAATTCTCCACCAAAGCCTCCAACTGATCATATCCTGAAGTATCCTTTAATGGTCCTCATCACTATCCGCAAATCCACCAACCTTTGTGTCGTCTGCAAACTTACTAATCAATCCAGTTTCATTTTCTCCAAATCATTTATATATATTACAAACAGCAGAGGTCCCAGCACAGATCCCTGAAGAACATCACTTGTCACAGCCCTCCATTCAGAAATGCACCCTTCCATTGCTACCCTCCATCTTCTATGATCGAACCAGTTCTGTATCCACCTTGCCAGCTCACTTCTGATACCATGTGACTTCACCTTCTGCAACACTCCGCCATGCGGGACCTTGCCAAAGGCCTTACTCAAGTCTATGTAGACAACATCCACTGCCCTCCCCTCATCAATCATCTTCATAACGTCTGCAGTAACTATTCTTTGGACTTATTTCAACGATTGGGAATATCTTCTCTCCCCTTACCCAGTGTGCACCTGCTATGTGGTAATTTAGTATGCCAACTCAGTCTTTTTTTATGTGCATTCTCTTCATCAGCCTTATTGCCAGGCCTCAGGAGCCAACAGTTACAAGGTATATGGTTGCAGCCTTGATTGGGTTGCCCTCTTTCCTTTTATTCTATCCACTAAGGTTGCACAAGACAAGCTGGCTGAGATTGGGACCATGCTATGTAGACATTCCAAGTGTAAAATCCAGATTCTCACGCAGAAGAAAAGAACATATGGGAAAGCACTGTTTGGCTGCACTGGACAGTTAATAACTTCATACTTGGAGCTTGGAGTGGGAACTTGGCAACTGATCATTCTTCCTTTCTACAACTATCTGGTGGTGTATAGGAGGAATATTCAACCCATACTGTGGTATTGTACACTCCCAGTACAGGAGGTTGCATAAAACTATTTGCTTTATAACAACTATGCAGCCATGGAAAAGGTTAAGTTAGTTAGGAAAAAAATGGCTTTGAGTTTAAAATAATAGCACTGCTTGAGATTAGTTTAGGAACTGTGCTTGGTTTAACTGATTGAATTATGACAAAAGTGAAATGAACACCACATTAATCCCACTATGCAAGGGGATCAAAGCCTTCATTCTACTGTTGAGCGCATTCTGTTATGGGTCTGATGGCACAGCCTGCCTACACCAAGAGCTTACAAATTGGCAGAAAGCCAACACAATATACATATCCTGCAACAAACTTGTTTTTTGCATCAGCATGTTTAGGACTTCCACTCCACTGTAACAATCGGAATATAGAAACCTCTACACTTGCTTTGATTGTACTGGATAACTCAAATCATTTAAGACAAAATATTAGATGTCACAGTGGAGGAGAAGAGCACTGGGATCTTTCTGTGCCAACTCATAAAGATGGGATGCAAGCCATTCCTTTGCCATAATATTGTTTTGAAGTTGTGAAAAATACTTTATTGGCTATAAAGTGGTTTTGGGACATCCCTAAGGCATGAAAGGTGCTTCAAAAATGCCTTCTTTCTCTCTCCCAGCTTATGAACTGCCTCCCTGAATAGATGAAATAGTCTTTTCTTCGTCAATCCCAATGACCACACCATCTATTGAGAGCAGAAGCACCATGGTAACAAGAGGGTTAGAGCAGTTCAAGGCCTGAATCACCTGCCAGCGTATTCACAATCTCAGCAAGGGGGAGAGCTGAGGCCAGGCACTTTTTCCCCCCTAATGGAGTGACTCTCTGCACATTTCTGTTGACTGCTCAGCAAGTGGTAGTGGCACAGCTCCTAGTGGTTGGGACAAAGTACATTACCTGGGAAGGCATAAAAAGTGGAAAGTGATGAAATAAATAACATACAAGACAAAAACAATGTGATTGAAATGTTACCCTTGTTCCATTCCCCACAGAAGGCCATTAGACTATTGTTCTCGTAAAGTTAGTGGTTGTAACAAATTAACTTGTCGTATCTGGTTAATGCACACTGCTACTTCTACATTGAGCTCTCATGAAGACTACAGATTTGATGATACCTAGTCATAGCCTGATTATTTTTGTTTCGTGCAGCTTGTACTGTCCCAATGTTAAAACCACTTTTACCTGCTAATCTACAAGTGGGCAGGATTTTACAAGCCTCAAAGTCTGTCTACTGTCAGCAGGACACAAGTCAGGATTGTAATGGAATGCTCTCCACTTGCCTGGATGAGTGCAGCTCAAAGCTCAACACCACCCAGGACAAAGCAACCCAACCATCACCTTAAATATTCACTCTGTCCACCACTGGTTCACTTTGTCTGCTATGTGTATGACATACAAGATGAACTGCAGCAACTCACCAAGATTTCTTTCAAGCCCATGGCCTCTCCCACCCAGAAAGATAAGGAGAGCAGCGTATTTGAACATTGCCACCTGCAAGGTCCCCTCCAAGCCACACACCATCCTGACTTGGGAATATATTGCTATTCCTTCACTGTCACTGGGTTCATATTTTGGAACACCCTCCCTAACATCACTGTGGGTGTACCTACACCACAGGCACTGCAGTGATTCAAGAAAACAGCTCAGTACCACCTTTTCAAGAGCAATTAGTGATAGGAATGATGTGGACCTTTTTGAATGTTGTTGGAGCTGCAGTCATCTCAGCAGAGGGAGAGTATTCCAGCACACTGTTGATTTTTAGATGATGGTCAGGCTTTAGGGGGAATCAGGAGGTGAGTTGCTCACTGCAGAATTCCCAGCCTCTGACCTCCTCTCGTAGTCATAGTATTTATACTTAAATTTATGATCAAGGATGATCCAGGGATTTTGATGGTGAGGGATTCAGTGAAGGCGGTGCCAGTGAATGTCATGGGGAGTAATCATTAAACTGAGTGAGCAGTACAAAGTTGCTATGCTGTCTCTATTATATTATCATGCATCATTAACCATATGATACAGAAGTCTGAGATCACGTACCAACCAACTCAAGACCAGCTTCTTCCCTGCTGTCACCAGACATTTGAATGGACTTACCTTATATTAAGCTGATCTTTCTCTACACTCTGGCTACTACATTCTGCACTCGCTCCTTTCCTTTTCCTCTATGAATGGTATGCGTGCAAGATGCAATACTTTTCACTATATCCCAATACATGTGACAATAATAAATCAAATCAAATCTCTTACCATGGAACCATTTTCACATCTGTGCTGCATTGTCTTTAAAGCCTTCCTAAGGCATGGGGTCCAGAATTGGACACAGTACTTCACTTGCAGTCTAAACAGTGTTTTGTAGAAGTCCATCATAACTTACTTTTCTTTTGTACCCTCTGCTTCTACTTATAAAGCCCAGGATTCCATTTGCATTTTTAACATTTACTCAACTTGCCCTGTTAATAATGTGACAATAACAAATCAAATGAAAACATTACCCTTTTCAAGAATTGTCTGTTTTCACTCCTAATTTCTTTGAAGAAGAAAAACACAGTTCACAGCCACAGCCACTTAAAATAGAAAATGCTGTTTTTCCCTCCTACAGCTGTATAAATGTTGGGTTGCTTTGCTCAAAGCTATTGAGCACCACATTCCAGTCAGAAAAATATAGGACCGTTTTGCATTGTGGCCTGTCACTTGAATCTGACGGCTCCAGCTAGTTTCAACAGGACGTGGTCTGGCTCCTGGCAATGAGACATTTTTCTTGTCAGGAACAGATGGAAAATTATCATTGCTGGGCTGACGACTCATAGTAAGTCTGTCCTTTACTGACTGATCTCAAACTGACAGAACATAAAGCTTTTAGTTATTTGGTATTAGCCTGGGAAACATCTTCCTGACCTGGTGACACAGTGGCTAAATGCAGCTCTCATTGTGTTACGTATACAGCAGGAGTTTTCAGGTTTGTGCAGGATCAGCTTAATTTAGCACGGCACACTAAGATTTGTTGGATAATATCTGAGTATATGCATAGGATCAGCTTAACAATTATATCCCCAAGCTCTGATACCTGGTCAAACGGCACATACGCAAAGATTGAGCATATGGGTGAAGTAGCAGAGATGCCCATGTAGTGACACACCAGTGTAACCAAGCGATACAGCAGCGTGGTGGCTGTGATACTGGATGATGCAGAAGCCTGCATGAATTAGCCAGAGAATGTGAGTTTGAATTCCCACCATGATATTTGGACAATTTGTATTCATTTTACAAAGATATTGGGAAACGTAAAGTTGGAACCAGTGAAAAGTTCAAATCCCACCATGACAGATGGTGGAATTTGAATTCAATAATAAAACAAAATCTGGAATTAATAATCTACTGATGACCATGAAATCATTGTCGATTGTCGGAAAAAAACCTATCTGTTTCACTAATGTCCTTTCGAGAAGAAAATCTGCCGTCGTTATCTGGTCTTGCCTACATGTGACTCCAGGGATACGTCAGTGTGGTTTTGACTCTCAATTGCCCTCGGGCAACTAGGGATGGGCAATAAAATGTTGGCCAGCCAGCGATGCCCACGTTCCGCAAATTATTTTTTTAAAAAATGTATTCATTTCCAATGAATGCAGTTATCTTTACCCAGGCTGGCATATATCTGTCTCCAGTTCCACACCAATGTAGTTGACTGTTTGCTGTAATCTGAAGATATCTAGTAAACCTCCCTATCAGACCAGTACCATGGACCCAGGACTCTGTCAGTTTCTGAAGAAACTACCTTTATCAGAGCAACTAAGTATGGCAATAAGTGCCAGTCTTGCCCATGATGCCCACATCATCAGTAAGAATTTAAAAACAAACTGACGGTATTCAGAAGAGGAAGTGAGGAAAGTAAGGAAACATTTAACGCAAACATAAAATGCTGGAAACTCTCAGCAGGTCTGACAGCATCTGTGTCAGAGTGAACAGAGCTAACATTTCAAGTCCGTTTTTTAAAAAAATTCACTCATGGGTGAAGCAGCTCGTCGGAGTGGCTACCAGATCTGCTGAGATTTTCCGGTAAAAAGTCTGACAACACCAGGTTTTAGTCCAACCTATTTATTTGATAATATACTCGCAAGCTTTCGAGGGGTTACCCTCTTCGTCAGGTGAATGGAGAGTTCTGGCCTCAGACAGAGCATATAAAGCTGTGCTTTATATGCTCTGTCTGAGGCCAGAACTCTCCATTCACCTGACGAAGAGGGTAACCCCTCGAAAGCTTGCGAGTATATTATCAAATAAATAGGTTGGACTAAAACCTGGTGTTGTCAGACTTTTTACTGTGTTTACGCCAGTCCAACGCCGGCATACCCACATCGAGATTTTCCGGGGCAGGCGATGACTTACTGGTATTGTTAGGCTATTAATACAGAAATTCATTTAACGGTCTGGGGACCTGGGTTTGAATCCTGCCACGGCAGATAGTGGGATTTGAATTCTCGAATAATGTTGTAGGTAAAAGACAACTCTGAGACTGTTAATGAGTCAAAATACAGCAAGTTTTATTTTGAAAGCTTTTGGGAGAAGCCTGGTCCTAAGAGGGAGTAGGACCAGTGGGTAAATACCCACTAACAAGTGGGTATTTATACATCATGAGTCCCAGTATCAATCACGACACAAACTCCCGATTCCAGTTAGGAGTGCAGGTCTTCCTACTTTGGTCATGATGCAGACTCCTGATTCAACCAGGACTCTCAGTCCACCTGGCAGCTATAGTCATGACATAATCTTCGGTCTGATCACGACCCACAACTCTTCCAGTGGAATCGGCATCTCCTTCCTTGAAGTTACTTGGGTGGTCGCGGCTGTCCCAGCAGGACTCTTCCTGTTAAACAGCCGGTATCGCAATCTACCAGCTGCAGCTGTTTAACGATGTTCAGTTAGCACAAACAGGTAAGCTTTGCAATGTCTGCAAAATAACATTCACATTTGACTATCTGTCTTTATGGAAATGAAAGTTAAAGAATGAAAGACATGAACCAGTAAGGAAAACATGAACAAATAATTTATATTGATACCAGGAGCAGTATAAGCTTAAGGAGATCAGCCATGAGGAAGGGTCATGTTTGTGATATATGCTAGGTACAAAATGCATTCAATTCATTAACCGTTTCCCTACTTCAAATAAAAAAAACTGGAATTAACAATCTGTGATGACTGTGAAACCATTGTCAGAAAAATCCATTTTGTTCACTAATGCCCTATAGGGATGCCCATTTCCCATGAATCAATCTAATAAACGTTCAGTTTTTGTTTCAGATCCCAACATCCACAGTATTTTGCTTTTGGCGTAGGAAAACTTAAAAGTCACTTCTCGGAGTTATTACTTGCACAATGTCCTGCTGTGAATATTTGAAAGGAATAAAACACAAGTCTTTGGTTACAGGCAAGGAGCCAGCCAAAGAAGTAGGCACATGGAGCAAGAAGGCAGTGATAGAAGCAGCATAAGTGATTGACTCTGCAAGGAGAAACGCCAGAGTGTTATATTCATGTTAACTGCTTTCAACTTCTTCGGAAATGAAACTGGAAATAACTTGACCCTTGGATCGCTGACGAGTGGAATATTCCACTCCAAACTGGAGCCTCCCCCAACCTTACCAAAGGAAGATAAATGATGGCACCTGACCAAACAAGCTGGAGAAAAAAATAAATAAAACTGAAATTCAGGGTGGCTTAAGATAAGTGACGGCCTGAAGTCAACAGGGAAGGCAAACTAAGAATTAGAAATAAATGGAAGTTTCTTATTTAAATGTTTCTTCCCATCAGTCATTTGTTGTTACTTCTGATATATTGAGTTGCCTTTGGCACTTGACTGTGTCTTGCGATCTCTTGCAGAGATAAGTAAACTGAGAATGTAGTCCACAGTCTCGCATGTCAGATTGATCCCACATAGCAATGTTCTTGTATTGAAAAACTCAGTGAAGTGGAATTAAACGTGGTCATTAAATTGAACTGAAGGTAACTATGTTTGTGAAGACATGTTTACTTCCCAAATAAACACAAGGTTCCTGTGGTGTTACACAGTGTGCTATCAGACCAATGAAGTAAAAGGTAGAAGGAACTGAGTTTAGTGTTCATTAACTAGAAACTAGATATCAAGCAGAGTACAGGCCGCTGAACAAGATAGACACGTTGATGTAACTGGCAAGATCCTTTGCCAAACCATGAGCAGTTTTATAAATTAGTAAGATTATATTTGGCTGTGCACATTAGTATAATTTTCTTACCCCTGTATCAGCTTCCCCACTCCTTCACCGTGAACAGAATTTAGTGGGAAGAGAATTGCGCAGTGGGAACACTGTTCTGCATTTAGTGAGCAGCAGGAAGGAGCCTAAATAGGAAACCTGTCTATTAGCAGCAGGAAGGTAATTAAGCACTTTTAAAAAGCCATTTCAGCCTGGATTTAATGGTGATTTCTTGGTGGAGCAGGGATGACACGAGGTTCGCATGAGGTGCTCATGTTTCCAGAAGGCCACCCAATAAAGCCTGGTGGGTTTGCCAGCAGTCATTCATGGTACTCACCAGGTTGGAGTGGTAGGGGTCCATAAGAGTCAGTGCACTCAACCTTGCCGACGAGCTCTTCTCTATGACCCTCATCCCACCCCACTTACCTTGCATTTACAGACTGTTGATATGGGAGAGCTGCCAGCGTCTGACTGGCTGGCAGTTCTCAGGGATTGGATTACCACCCTATTGGGGTTTTAACCTGATGTGAAGCCCGACACTGCCTGCCTACCTTATAGTTGCATCAGTCCCCTCAGAGTAAAAACGATACGGGTTCCTGCTGGTTCTTCAACCAGTGTGCAGGAACCCTGTTGCCAGAACTAAATTCTGCCCCATGCTTTGTATCATTTAATTCACTTGTCTGAGAATGTGGACCTCCAGAAGATGGAGTAATGACTGACATTGCTTTGCCCTCCCTCCCCTCTCTGTTACCTTCCTGTCAGAGACCTATCTAGAATCATAGAATCCCAACAGCCCAGAAGGAGGCCGTTCAGCCCATCGTGTCTGCACCAAGTCTCTGGTAGATCATCTTACCCAGGCCGCCCCCCCACCCCCACCCCACACACACACATTTGCTCCACTAATCCCCCTAATCTACACATCTTGGACACTAAGGAGCAATTTAGCATGGCCAATCCACCTAACCTTATAGATCCTTGGGGTCTGGGAGGAAACCGGTGCATCCAGAGGAAACCCATGCAGACATGGGGAGAATGTGCAAACTCCACACAGTCAGTCACCCAAGGCTGGAATTGAATCTGGGTTCCTGTTGCCATGAGGCAGCAGTGCTAACCACTGTGCCACTATCCCACCCTTAGCCCCGTGCCTCAGTGTGCTGGTATCTGTTGTTGGTCCTTCAGAAAGAACTCTTCAGTTGTAGGCAATAAAATAAAGCAAGACTTATTCCAACTTGTAGATCAAAGAAAAATGTTTAATAAAGAAACTTCATTACTCCAACACTGAATCATCCTAGGCCATTCCAGGCTCTCACAAACTCCAGCAGCTTCTTAGGTATACTGAGTCAGCTGGTCAGCTGACCATCACATCATTTTGTCATCGGTTACATAGTTTACTGGGTCAGCTGATCCTTGCAGCATGTTACCATTGGTCACAGTAAAACAGATCCACTGTTTTCATTGGTTGCATTCTAACATCAGTGCAGAAAAGCCTAACTGCACAACCTAACAGGTGTCATTCAGTCACTCTCATTGCGGTTACATATATTCACTTCTTATTTTTCAGAGACCCTTTAACTTTCTAAAGACAGGTTGCCCCCCACAGACCCATGGCGTGAAACAGTTACTTCCTGCATGGTGTCAGGGGAGATTTAGTGAACACTGGGAAAGAGAATCACGCAGTGAACTGGGGCAGAAGCTGTTTCCCCAGCCTAAAGTCAAAATGCCCCAAGTTCCCTTGAACTTTTTACCTTTTGCACAATGCAGCCACCTGGTCCCGATTTGGCCCATGTACATGCATTGTGCTGAAGGCCAGCAATGCTGCTGTTCTGAATTTCCTGCGTTTGTACACACTGCAGCTCCGAGCGAGCTGGAATGCAAAATATGAGTTGCAGCTTATCAGCCGAAGCAGGTGGAAGTGGAGGGCTTATAGGCATGAATGGTGTGAATCGCTTCATAGCAACTTCTATTTTAGAAGCAATTCTATTTTTCAGGCATTCTGGCTTGTCACTGCGTCTGACAGTGCAAGACCACTGGGAGACTTTCCCCTCACATTGAAGCCTTCTCAATTTAAAGAGTGGCATTCTTTATGGTCATACCATTATTTATCATCACCATGATTCATGCGGAAGAGAAACATCACAGGATTGCACAACTAATATACAAATTAATAGTCATCAATCAAAAATGAGTTAAGGTAAAACAGTGGTCACAGTTGTATCAGCAAACTGTGAACATCAGATTGAATGTGTCCCAAGACAATGGGCATTGGGGTTGCGGAGGCTATTTTACAAGTGGCAGCTAATTAAGAGGCCACAGCTGGTGATTATTAGTTTATTAATTGTGCCAAATTATAAGAAGTCTCACAATGCCAGGTTAAAGTCCAGTAGGTTTATTTGGAATCACTGACCTGATGAAGGAGCAGCACTCTGAAAGCTCGTGATTCCTAATAAACCTGTTGGTCTTTAACCTGATGTTGTGAGACTTCTTACTGTGCCCACCCCAGTCCAACGTCAGCATCTACACATAATTGCTAAGTTGTGTGTGGATAGTGGGCACGAACTGGGGATTTATTGGACCCCCTCCCTACAAAAAGGTATAAATGCATGGTAATATGGTGTATGGTTGGGAGGTGTATGGTTGTAACGTATAACCCTGTAAATAAATGTAAAAGTAAGGATTGGCTCCAGTTCTATGCTTCTGCAAGTGGTTTTCTGAAATAGAACAATATGTTGGTTAAGCTGTAGCCTTGAAATTATTCCCAGGCGGTCACTATTTTTCGCAATAACTATTAGATAAAGATAAAGGGCCGGCCATTTAAAACTCGCAGAGGGTGGTGAATGTCTGGAATTCTCTGCATCAAAGCGTGGTAGAGGCTGGATCATTAGAAGTATTTAAAATGAGGTGGATTAATATTTGACAGACTGAGGAATGGAAGACATTGTGAAAGTTGCACAGAAAAGCAGTTGAGCTGGCATAGACCAGCCATGATCGCATTGAATGGTGGGGCAGGCTTGATGGGCCTGGTGGCTCACTCCTGCTTCTATTTCTTGTGATGTGCAGATGCCAGCATTGGATTGGACGGGGGTGGGCACAGGATAATGAACAAAGAACAGTACAGCACAGGAACAGGCCCTTCAGCCCTCCAAGCCTGCGCCGCTCATGTGCTCAACTAGACCATTCGTTTGTATCCCTCCATTCCCAGTCTGTTCATGTGGCTATCTAGATAAGTCTTAAACGATCCCAGCGTGTCCGTCTCAATCACCTTGCTTGGCCGTGCATTCCAGGCCCCCACCACCCTCTGTGTAAAATACGTCCCCCTGACATCTGTGTTGAACCTTGCCCCCCTCAACTTGATCTCGTGACCCCTTGTGTTCGTCACCTCCAACCTGGGAAAAAGCTTCCCACTGTTCACCCTATCTACGCCCTTCACAATTGTATACACCTCTTTTAGGTCACCCCTCATCCTCCATCTTTCCAGGGAGAACAACCCCAGTTTGCCTAATCTCTCCTCATAGCTAAGATCTCCATACCAGGCAACGTCCTGATAAACCTTTTCTGTACTCTCTCCAAAGCCTCCATATCCTTCTGGTAGTGTGGTGACCAGAACTGGACGCAGTATTCCAAATGTGGCCTAACCAACGTTCTACATAGCTGCAACATCATATGCCAACTTTTACACTCTATGAACCGTCCAATAAAGGCAAGCATGCCGTATGCCTTCTTCACCACCCTGTCCACCTGTGCTGCCACCTTTAGGGATCTGTGGACTTGCACCCCCAGGAAGAAGTCTCACAACACCAGGTTAAAGACCAACAGGTTTATTTGGTATCACGAGCTTTCAGAGTGCTGCACCTTTGCTCCAAAACCTTGTGACACCAAATAGACCTGTTGGACTTTAGCCTGGTGTTGGACTTTAGCCTGGTGTTGTGAGACATCTTTCTATTTCTTGTGTTCTTGTGTATCAGAACAACCTGACATCATTGACTGGTAATCAAAATTACTCATGAATATACAAAACACAAAGACAATTATAGCACAGGAACAGGCCCTTCGGCCCTCCAAGCCTGCACCGACCATGCTGCCCGACTTAACTAAAACCCCCTACCCTTCCAGAGACCATATCCCTCTATTCTGATCCTATTCATGTTCTTATCAAGATGCCCCTTAAATGTTACTCCTGTATCCACTTCCACTGCCTCCCCACAACTGGGTTTACTATAGCTCCCCACTTTCGGGGAGCCAGCAGCCCAACCCTGCTGGAATGAAGAGGGTGTAATTGGGCCCCCTCTCTGAGAGGCGGGGGTTGCTCCCTGGCACTGCCAAAGGGGCAAAGTGCCATGCCTGGAGGACCTTGGTACTGCCCATTGGGCAGTGCCAAGGGGGTTGAGCCTGTGAGGGCAGGGGTCAGGCTGGTGGAGAATCATAGAATCATAGAACCCTACAGTGCAGAAAGAGGCCCTTTGGCCCATCGAGTCTGCACCGAACACAATCTCACCTAGGCCCTACCCTCATATCCCTACATGTTATACCCACTAATCCCTCTAACCTACACATCCCTGGACACTAAGGGGCAATTTCGTAGCATGGCCAATCAACCATCTTTGGACTGTGGGAGGAAACCAGAATATCCGGTGGAAACCCACGCAGACACGAGGAGAATGTGCACACTCCACACAGACAGTGAACTGAGCCAGGAATCGAACCCAGGATCCTGGAGCTGTGAAGCAGCAGTGCTCACCACTGTGCTACCGTGCTGCCCCAGAAGTGCCTGGTGGGGCAACCGGTGGGGTGGAGTGCTTAGCACTGCTGCCTCACATCACGAGGGACCCGGGTTCGATTTCAGCCTTGGGTGACTGTGTGGAGTCTGCACCTTCATCCCATTTCTACGTGAGCTTCTTCCAGGTGTTCCAGTTTCCGCCCACCGTCCAAAGATTTGCGGGTTAGGTGGATTAGGTGCTTAATTGCTCCTTAGTGTCTGAATATGTGTAAGTCAGGGGAGTTACCAGGATAAATATGTGGGGTTATGGCTGAGCGCCCAATTCTCTGTCCTCGCTTGCAGTGGCAGACAGCGCAAATGGCTGGTAAGATCGCGTCCACTGGTATTTTCAGCACTTTCAGTTTTTCTGACAGATTTCTACCCTGCTTTTACAATACATCTGTGCCATTTCCTCTCTTAAAGCCTCAATATTTGCGATGGCTAATATTTCACACAATACTATAATTGGTGTCATTAGGTTTTGGCTTTTTTAATCTGTACCCTGAGAGATTCCATCAATTTTTCTTTTAGTTTTGTTTTTAATAGCCTATTTTGGTAACAATGACTGAAATCATTTCTCGGTGATTGTCTGAGCCTGGATGGGGAGGAAGCAGCTTCTCACCAAGGTCAGCAATAGCTAGAAACAGAAAGTAAAAGAAGTGAAAAAAGAAACATAAGGGACTGCTCCTCGAACAGACAGTGGAAAATTACTTCAGGCACTAATCCAGATAGTAATCACAAAATAATCTGCATATTTCATGGCATTACTGTATAGCTCACACACAACTAAGCTTCTAAGATGCACCAGCTTTGAGTTTTTGGCAGGTTTTATAATAGTTATATAATTATCTAATTCTTAAATACACCAAAATCTTCCCCTTTACAACACAGATTAAACACCGCTGAACATTCAGCACAAGGTTAATGTTTCCCATTATCCTCTTTTGAGTTACAAACATAGAAACAGAAAATTTGCAGCAAGGAAGGTTTTTTTAAATTATTTTGCGGGGCCTGGGTATCACTGACTAACCCAGAGGCGGCACAGTGACTCAATAGTCAGCACTGCTGCCTCACAGCACCGGAGACCTGGGTTCAATTCTGGCCTTGGGTCACTGTGCAGAGTTTGCATGTTCTCCCCGTGTCTGCATGGGTTTCCTCTGGGTGCTCCAGTTTCCTTCCACAATCTGAAAGACGTGTGGTTAGGCGCATTGGCCATGCTAAATTCTCCGTCAGTGTACCCGAACAGGCGCTGGAGTGTGGTGACTAGGGGATTTTCACAGTAACTTCATTGCAATGTTAATGTAAGCCTACTTGTGACACTAATATATTGACAAACTTCAATACGTGGGGTTACAGGAAAGGGCCTGCGTGGTGTCCTCTATCAGAGAGTGGGTGCAGACTCAGTGGGCCGAATGGTTTTCTGCTGCGCTATAGGGATTCTATTTATTGCCCATCCCTAATTGCTCATGAGGAGGTGGTGGCGAGCTGCCTTCTTGAGCTGTTGAAGTCCAGTTTATTCGGTCTATTAATGCCTGTTCCACTGAGCCCTCCCCCAACCCAACTTTCTAGTTCTCAGCCTGAAGACCTGTAAGTTGCAGCATAAAGTACATTACAAGTACCTTTTAATTACAATGAAGGTTTCCTTCTCTACCACCCTTACAGACACTGAGCTCCAGAACCCTCACAAAAAAAGCTTCAATGATAATATTTCTCCTCAGCTCCCTTTGAATCCTTCTCCTAATTACCTTACATTTTTGCACTCTAGATATTGGTCTTTAAACTAAAGAGGTCCTGCCTATTCACTAAGTCCCTCGTCATTTCAAATATCTCAATTAAATCTTCACTTGCCTCCTGTGTTCCAGAACAAAAATCCTCAGCCTATCCAATCTTTACTCATTGTTATGATTCTTCATTCCTGGAAAATCCTTGTAAATTTTCACTGTGTTTCCATGGTGACCAGACCTGGTAGTCAGTACTCTAGCTGTGGCCTAACTATTGTTGTATATAGTTCCAGAATAACCTCAGTGCACATAAAATTTATGCTGCAGTGTATAAAGGAAAGTATATCATACACTATTTAACCACCTTATCTACCAGTGGCATAGAGGTTAGCATTGTTGCCTCACAGCGCCAGGGATCCAAGTTCAATTCCAGCCTCAGGTGACTGTCTGTGTAGAGTTTGCTCATTCTCCCCATCTCTGGGAGTGCACTGGTTTCCTCACACTCCAAAGATGTGCAGGTTCGATGGATTGGCCATGCTAAATTGCCCCTTAGTGTCGGGGGAACAGTAGGCTAAATACCATGGGGTTAAGGGCATAGGGCCTAGATGAGATTGTTGTTGGTGCAGGCTTTAATGATTTTCTTCTGCACTCTATGGATTCTATGATTCCTGTATGATATCTGTTCTGCTACTTCCTGGGATCTGTAGGCATGCACTCCAAGGTCCTTCAGTTTCTCATTATTTTTCAATATGCCACCACTTATTGTGCACCCTCTTTGCCTTGTTTGGCCTCGCCAAGTGTCTAACCATAAACTTCACCACGTTGAAATCCATTTGGTACTTTTCTGCCTATCTGGCCAGTCCATTGATATTTCCTCTCTCGTCACTTATATTCCATCCATATTTCACACTTGCTTTTGTGAAGACCGACATAAAGTATTCATTTTAAAGCATGTCCACCTCTTCCATTTCCACATGCAGGTTGCAAGAGACTGTACTCTTGGGGTGGGACTTCTGGCTGCTCCCAAGACCAGAAAATCCCATCTAAGATCAACGGACCTTTGCATAGTTCCCTAGC
The DNA here is from genome assembly GCF_965287045.1 of Carcharhinus amblyrhynchos. NCBI lineage: Eukaryota > Metazoa > Chordata > Chondrichthyes > Carcharhiniformes > Carcharhinidae > Carcharhinus > Carcharhinus amblyrhynchos. Next base: position 30,399,080 of record NC_137332.1, on the reverse strand, counting down.
CCCCTACAATTCCCGTGATGGATGGGACAGGAAAATTCCTCCCTTAGTTACCGTTCTATCCTGCATGAATTTGGAAATATCTTTGCGCCTTTCATCATTGATTAAAACCTCATACCCTTGCTTTGCTTTCTTAATTTCCCTTTTAATTTCAGCCTGCATTTTTGGTGTTCTGCAAAATTGAATTCTCAGTACCTGACATAAACTTTCCACCTCTTTTCCAGGCATGGGACGGAACACATTGGAAGTTTGTGGGAAGATATTTGTTCTGAACCCTTTCTATCCCCTCTTTTGGTGCCTCCCATGGCTCCAACACTGAATTTTCTTGAAGTGGTCTCCTCTAGCCCACTTTTGCCCAATCACACCTTGCCTTAGTAAAAATGGCCTTTCCCCAACATAAAATGTTTACTCCTAAGGTTGTAGTGTCATGAAAAAGACGTGTACCAAAAGTCAGATAAATTTCTGACTCTGCAAACATGTCTCCGTTAAGCAGGTCTCCGTCGACCGCCTTTTCCTTCCAGTGAGGCAGTGGTAGGGTGGAGTCAGAGCCCACCTCCTCCAAAGGCAGCAACAGAGGTAGGCAGCTGGTGAGGCTGGCAGGTTGGAAGGCCTGCCTCCATTTACTGGGTCATTGGCCCAGTTGTAAAAGTGAATGTCAGGCCTTCAAATCCTCATCCTTTACCCCCCCCCACCCATCCCACATGTTCCCCATTCCTCCCCTCATGCCCATTTAATCTGCCACACCGCAGTGGGCCCTCATAATTTCCTCATCCTTTCCATTCCTGCATACCCATTCCAGGTCACTTCATGCACCAAACCCCTCCATACACATAAGAACATAAGAAATAGGAGCAGGAGTAGGCCATCTGGCCCTTCGAGCCTGCCCCGCCATTCAATAAGATCATGGCTGATCTGTCGTGGCTCAGTTCCACTTTCCCGCCCTCTCCCCATAACCCTTAATCCCCTCTCTTATCAAAAACCCATCAACCCGCTTCTTAAAAATATTTAGCGAGGCAGCCTCCACCACTTCAACGGGCAGAGAATTCCAGATATTCACCACCCTTTGAGTGAAGAAGTTCCTCCTCAACTCCGTTCTAAACCGCCCCCCCTTTATCTTGAGGCTGTGCCCCCTAGTCCTACTGTCTTTTTTGAGCGGGAAGAGTCTCTCCACCTCTATCCTATCCATCCCATTCATCATCTTATACGTCTCAATGAGATCTCCCCTCATTCTTCTAAACTCTAACGAGTACAAGCCTAGTTTATTCAGCCTCTCCTCATAGCTCAATCCCCTCAACTCCTTGCCCCAGCCATTCCCACATTTAGCCCCTATTTGCCCCTGCTCCTTTGATGCCCCTCATTTCTCCCATGCATCCTCCGTGTTCTGTAATGTTTCCTGTAAACTCATTTTCAAGTGTGCTCTTAATTACTGTACTCTGTTTCGCCTTTAGCTTGTCATCACTCTCATTTTCGTTTCTACAGCTGTGTTTCTGTCTTGTGATCTTGACAGGAAAGATTAATTTGCCTGTTGATGACGGTTCCTTTTCCTGTTTGTTTCTTTGACTTGCTACTCCTTTTATTCTGTTACTTTCACTTTGCCCTTTGCTGTTCTGTGTTGCAGTTCTTAAACTTGTGGCTACTGTGTTGTTCAGGTAATTTCCACCTCAGTTCCCCAACTTCCCAGGAATGAGATCCTTATCAAAATGACGTGTGATTAGGGATAGGAAGTTTAAAATTGACCTAACCAGAAAGAGAGACGTACCAACAGTTCAGTGAAAGATTACTTCTGATGTGTCAGATGAAGGTACTCAGGTTTCTGTAATTACTGATGCCACTGTATTATTTCTGATTAACAGAGCTGCCTCCATCTTTCCCTATTATTTCGACATACATTATAGTCAGCAATATTTAACTGCCATCCTGTTTATGTGTAGTCATGTATTGAAGGAGATTTTTGTGAATTCTTTTGCCACCGTTGATCTAAAATTGAATATTATGTTTTCCAGAAGAGCCCTGAAAATAAAGATAAACTTTAAGAAGTGCTAAAATGATGCTTTTGATGAACTGCATTATTAGATACTGTGATGGGCCTTGGCCATTCAGTGCCTTGAGTTCTTCAGACTATTGAATTTGCACAATACTAATTTCACTGATTAGGATAATTGGATTTTAATTACTGTCTAATTACATTCCAAATAGAGTTTAACAAAATAAATAGCCAGGATAATAGATACCTGGGAGTGGTTGCTAGGCAATCATCTCATTGAGGACTTCAGATCTCGAAATGTCTGAACAAAGTTTCTAATTGAAATCTAAACATGCCCTGGAATAATCCCCATCAATATCATATTTTATAATGTACTGGTAAATCTGCTGTGCCAGTACATTGGGCTGAAGAGGAGATCAGGTTGTGCGTGTGTTTGTGTGTGTGCGTTTGGCAGACCAGATGCAGGAATGCCAAGTCAACATGGAGGCCAGCATCAAGGTAAGGGTGCCAAGCTGTGACTTTGAAAGTTTACTTATTAGTGTCACAAGTAGGCTTACATTAACACTGCAATGAAATTACTGTGAAAATCCCCAGTCGCCACACTCCAGCACCTGTTGAGGTACGCTGAGGGAGAATTTAGCATGGCCAGTGCACCTAACCAGCACATCTTTTGGACTGGGGGAGGAAGCCAGAGCACCCGGAGGAAACCCATGCAGACACATGGGCAGGATTTTCTGGCGGAGTTTCAGAAAATCTCACCCGAGATCAACGGACCTTTGCATGGTTGATCTGCACGATTCCTGTGGTGGGCGGGACAGGAAAATCCCCCAGGAAAACGTGCAGACTCCGCACTGATAGTGACCCAAGACATGAATTGTGCCATCATGCCGCCCAGTGCCAGGACTCGGATGTAAGTTGATTGGCAAAGTAAAGTTAATTTATAAAATGAAACCAAAGTTTCGACTTTGGAGTGGGTCTGTGAGTGGCGGATGGGAAATGCGTGAAGCAGAGTATAACTCATCCTCTCTCATTTTTAAATACATTTCAATCTGTAGACACAATCTGTGGTGCCCTTAACTTATGCATGTTATTTTTGATTTTTTTTCGGATACAAGTTATAGTTTAGAATATGGAGTCTTCATAAGGGCCAGGCAGGAGTGCTAAATCAATGTGTGATGTGTTTGCCAAGGATTCAACATACATTTCGCACTGCAATAATGATTCTGTAAACTGGGAAAGGACAGTAAAAACTGGTGCTCCTGAACTCCGGTTCATCAGTTTGGTACGTTTACTTTGTGGTTGTTGCTGGCTGACATAAAGTAGGAACTGGTGGCTTCCACCATAATACCAAATAAATATAGAAGTGGATACAAACTCATGAGGAAGCTGTATCAGACCTAACATTATCAGATGTCAAGCTACCTTTTCCTTTTTCTTTCTTCTCTACCTGTTCCTTTTTCTTTTTATTGGCTTTTTTTTAACCTTACTCCTCTTCTTGTCAAAGGATAATTTTATGTTCTTCAGATGCTGGTTACCTCCAGCATATCTATCGATTGAACAGCTCCCCTTCCAATGGGATATGGATTATGCAAGATTATGCCATGGCTTCTTGTGGTCATTCAATTCCAGGGCCAGGATTTTACGCTTGCCCAGCAGTGGGATTTTAGGCCGGGGGTGGGTGGCGGCAGGGGATCGCGAAATTGAAGAATCGGGATTCCCTTCGGGTTCCCGCCTGTCCTGAGGACACAGTGCTTTTACGCAGAGAAGAGCAAGGATTTGGACAGAAACATGCCCTTTCCCCAGTTGAGGCTCTTAAGTGACCAGAAGGGCCGTTTCCCACCCAGCCTCAATCCTGCTTGTGGGAGGATTGACTTGGCATAAGGCCAAAAAATCATCTTGATGCAGATGGGAGGGGGTGGGTGGTGGGATGGGGGAGCGGGACAGAAACCCCTTTTCATTGCATTGCCACTGGACCTTCCTCCCACCCTGACCTTCCCCCCAAACCTCCAGTTGCCCCTTTGCTCCCCAAGGCTTTCCTACCCTCCCTACCCTGGGAGGGGTCTCCCTTAACTCAACCTTATCTTCTGGCCCCTCGGTTCCTCCATTTCAGAGAGCATTTGAATGTTAATCATGTTTCTGTGGATCTGGAGTCACATGTAGACTAGACCAGCTAAGAGACCAGATTTCCTTCTGTAATTGGCATATAAACCAGATGGTTCTTTTACAACATTTGACAATGGTTTCATGGCCATCATTAGACCTCTGATTCTAGATTTTTTTATTGCATTCAAATTTCACCATCTGTTGTGGCACCATCTGCCACTGTTTGGATGGCAGGAAAGGAAACTCTAGCATCAGAGAAATTCAGGACCAGATCTGCACCTTTTTTGCTGATCTCCCTTAGTCCAATAGGTCAGAAAATTGGAATGGACAGAAAAACCCCTTGCTCAGATATTCCTGGTGTTCACAAAGTTCAGTTCAGTTGTGGTTTCAGCTTCTTATTGTGAAGGTAGTGCTACCTGATCTTTTTGGCAATGCATTGAACCCAAACCAAAGACAAAAATGAGAAGTCATAATTTTGTTTGGATGTTGTTCTGTTTTTAACACTGTTGTAACTAATGAGTTTTGCGACATTTTGTGTGGCCCTGTCTTATCGTTAATAATCGAGCAATAAAAAAGGACGTGTCCCAGGTTTCCTGGTTCCCGGCTTGAGTTTGGCAGGATCATCCAGTTCTAGCAGTGAGTTACAGGCTCTTTATTCAGGCAGAGAGATGACAACAAGTATCCCAAAGAATGCTTCTGGCAAGTATTTGTCCTGCGCAACAAAAAATCAGTACAACTTTGGGGTATAGAGGAGGCTTCATACATTGAGCTTCAGACAGGAGGGCAAATAATTGCGCGGAAGTGGCGAAAGAGTTGAATGAACTATTGCGTCGTCAGATGAAATGAGGTGGACTTAATTCACACATTAATCAACTCTGATCAGGGAGTACTCTTTTTTTTGCTGGGGCTTGTAGTTTGGGAAAGGAAGGTGCAAAAGGGACAGGAATGAGTCTGACAAACAACATCAAGAAGCAATGGGAAACTCTGTGTGCTTGTCTATGTTGGTTTAATTTGTAATAATTTTGTATTAAAAGGTTCTAATCATAATTGTAGCTATCCGGGGAAGGATGTGAGAACTTGAGTACAGTAGGTTGAATGTAAATGCAGCCTCTTTTGTAAGAGTTGTCTTGTTTTGAGCTAACCCTAGTACTGAGAAAAACCTTCACTGACCAAGAGGGAGTTTGTGTCGGCATCAAAGCAGCATTGTTCAAGGCTCCAGGGGTGATGGCGTGAGGTGCTTAGGAATGGCATTTATCAAGAAAGTGCATTGTCCCCCCTGCCTCTCTTTCTGTGATTACTCAGGCAGTCCCTGACGACTCAGTGTGGCTTCCTCCGTGTGATACAAGGCCCTAGCCTTCTTAAAAGTCTGCCAGTATGCATTCTGGAAACACTTTTTTAAAAATCACTTCGGCCAGAGTGGGCAAGGAGAGGGACAGACAGAGAGACGGAGAGAGAAAGCTTTTTGAGTGGTGGAGTGTGTGTAAGTAAGTGCAGTTACTGGGGGAAGCCTATCTCCATATTTATGGCAACATGTAGCCTCCTGTTGCCTTTCATGTGAATTTGACAGGTGGACAATTCAGCAACACTTGCAGGCGACAACACCAAAAAAAAATCATTATGGCGTATTGTCGGAATGGGATTTATACCAAGAGCCAAGTTTTGAATGATTTCGTGCTTTTTTCCCGCGGTGGCAGACGCGTGTTCTTTTGGTAGACAACCAAAACTTCTTTTCCGACAAATTTCTTTTTCTGCAAGGTACAGGAAGGGTAAAGGGTCCACACTAAACTCCATGCGAGGAATGGGGTTTTTTACGGTAGGTGAAAATACTCAATTTTATTGAATGATTTATCCATCAAGCACATAAATGCTGCTTCGTAATGAGACTAATGGACTATTTGATTTGAAAATAGTGCTTTTCTGATAGCTTTTCAGTGGGAATGATTTAAGGTGGGCCAAGTCATACATAAGTATCGAGTTGCCAGCTTCAAAGGAACAAGTGGAACCAGTTTCTAGAACAAAATATGACTGCCTTCCAAGCCAGACTGCTTTGCATTTATATTTGAATTGATTGTGTATTTTGTAAGGGATATTACCCTTATCCTGATCTAGGAAATTATTTGAGGTGAGAAAGGTTCCTTTGATAACGTTTATGACTGGTAAGTGGCGGTACACGTCAACTGGTCACAGTAAAGAATGCTGTCTAGTCTGTATAGTCAAATTGTCATGGCCAGCATTCACTGTGCATGATGGGTGTTTTATACAAAAAGATTGAAATATTGGACAGAATTTGATGCTCTCCTGCTGCCAGGTTTGCAGATGAGGTTGGGGGGGAGGGGGCAGTGGTAGGGACATTGTTGGAGGTAAAATTCCTTGGGTAGTCTTCCCTGAGCTCCCCCCAAATTTGCAGTGGGATAGCAAGGCTGCGGCAGGTTCCCTTGTCCATGTTCCAAATGGCCTTTTATGGGCCATTCCCACCTGGCCTCAATTTCAGGATGGTTGGAGGAGTTTTTTTTTGGGGTGGGGGGGTTAGTGTTGCCTCTGTTCAGCCTGGGGTGGAAAGTGGGGTAGTGGTGGGGGGGGTAGTTGTTGGGTGCCTTTATCAATGATCATCTTTCAGTTTTGAATGCCCCCACCCCCCCCAACACACACACACACACACCTCTCCAACAAATCGCTCCCCCGCCCCGCCCCGCCCCCCCACCCCACCCACCCACAGAAGCCTCAGACCGCCACATGCATTCCCAGTGATTCTTAAAGTAGCCAGGCTGGGTACACCACCATCCTAAAAGTCCTGGCTGTAATTCCAAACACAGTGAATGGCCTTATAGAATCCCTACAATGCAGAAGGAGGCGATTTGGCCCAATCAAGTTAACAGTGACTCTCTGAAAAAGCATCTTACCCAGGCCCATTAACACTATCCTATCCCCCAACCATATCCCTGTAACCCCACACATTCACCATGGCCGATCCACCTAACCTTATGTTGTAAGATCATTCACCATATCAAATAATGGAAGTGGCTTTTCCTCAGACTGTGCAAGAGGACCATTGCACTAGGAGTTAATTGTTACAAGGAGACCACTACCCTTTGCGTATAGTTAATGTAGTCAACAACATAGGCAATTCAGTCTCTCATCAGCAACCTAGGGTGATTATTTGTGAGGTGATTGGACCTGAGCATGTAGTTAAAAATTTGCACAAGGGCTGATTGATGCATAAATAATGTTTGTCAGAAATTGGAAAATGTAATTCAATAATTTCAAGTGAATATGCTATTACAATAAAATAGCAACTGTTGTGTCACCAAACAAGACAGACAGCAAGACATCTTAGTCAGTGAAAAACTCTATTACAGCATTACCTATGGAAGTAAATGTGGACATTGACATTCTGACAAACCATACACCACACTTGCTAGATATATTATGCAAGCCTCTTTTCCACACATAAATAACTGAAGTCTATCAACTGTAAACAAATGCATTCTTCATTTATTTTGTGTTACCAATTTTGTAAAATTTTCTTCATTTACTCATCCTTAACAATGAAAATTATTTTCCTTTGAGCACTTGTCAAACAAGCTTCTCTCTGATTATGGAATCACATGCTCTGGACATAAATAAGTAATTAAGGCAAATCAATTTCAAAGCAAAATGCATGTCAACATTCCTTATAAATTTGTGACAAACATAGTTACGAGGAATTCATTAAGATTGTTTGCACAATGACGCCACTCCTTTGTAGATTTTCAGAATCTGATTTTACTTGCTATTGTAATGAATGGTTTTTCTCCTCACATTCCCAAATATGATGTGGGTATGCCGACGTTGGACTGGCGTAAACACAGTAAAAAGTCTGACAACACCAGGTTTTAGTCCAACCTATTTATTTGATAATATACTCACAAGCTTGTGAGTATATTATCAAATAAATAGGTTGGACTAAAACCTGGTGTTGTCAGACTTTTTACTGTATTCCCAAATATACCAGATCCCGTCATTTAAAATTCTGAGAGTTATTCTGCAAACCATCAATTCTGCTTCTCGCATTCATATTTTTAATATGTTTTCAATGAGCATGAGGCCATAGGACAGGTCAACATTCATAATATATGTTGCTGAAAAGAGAGACGCTGTCGAAGCTTTTCATCTTCCACTCATCAGGGCAAAAACAACAATATAAATTTAAAACGATCATGACAATTTATACCAGATACTTGACAATGTAAACCATAATAATTACATAGGGAAGGACAGTAAAGGCACACTAAAATTTGGGCATTTATGCAAGCAGGGTGGCTGAAAAGGGTCACAGGTGAAGGCAGAAGGGGGTGAGAATCATATCAGACATGACTCAATGGGCCAAATGGCCTAATTCTATTCCTATATCTTATGGTCTTATAGTAGCACAGTGTCAGGGACCCGGGTTTGATTCTGGTCTTGGGTTTCTGTGAGGAGTCTGCACGTTCTCCCCGTGTCTGCGTGGTTTTCCTCCAGGTGCTCCAGTTTCCCTCCCACAGTCCAAAGATGTGCAGGTTAGGTTGATAGGCCATGCTAAATCACCCATCGTGTCCAAAGATGTAAAGGTTTGGGGGGATTAGTGGAATAAATAAGCCTCGTTAAGCGTCAGTGGGCTGAATGGCCTTCCTTGGCACTGTAGGGATTTTATGATAAACTGTGAAAAGTCTTTTGAAAGATGGATTTTCTGATTATCATGTAGTATCTAATCTCATCACTTGCAGGTTCATCTATTCCCTATCAACTCAATTGTTTATTGTTAACTTAATGACTTTCCCAGCTGCATAGTTGCCAAACAACTACAATGCGCATGAGTGGAGATGTGGAGTTTTCTGTGATTTGAGAAGTGCGATACATCTTGCTCCTAAGAAAAGTTTGTTTTGGTCCTTTTGATGAACAAGGGACCCTGCGGACAAACCTGTATTTTCTGTGTGTCTACGAGCTGTGGTTTTGTACACTTTGCTGCTGGATCAGGCTAATATTTGTTAATTGTAACCGTTTAATGTCAGTTCAATCTTGAAACTTATTCCAAGGGCTCAACTGATTCAGAAATCTCTTTCAGAGAAGAAAACATAGTCTTGCCTGTATGTCACTTCATCTTATGCCAATGTGGTTGAACCTTAACTGCGTGTGAAAGTGGTCTAGCAAGCCACTCAGTTCTTAGGGAAACAAGGGGGAGGTGTTAGCCTTGCTAGCAGCACCTAAATCATGAAAAATATACTTTTCTAAAACTGCTTGAGCAATGTGAATGGAACAATATTACTGATTGTTCAAGTTTCTGTTCCTCTTGTAATGGACTCATTTTGCAAAATTGCAAGCACCCGATGTATTGATTTTGGTCCATTAAAGTTAGTAATAAAAAGACAATTAACACTGAAACCTGAAAGTGGATAATGCTACCATGCAGAAGTGTAATGCACTCATTTCGGATTCCTTTTAATTCCTCAGAGGTGTTGAAGTTACATTCACAGATGGGGGAAAATATATCACCAAGACATATATCCACTAGAGTTTAGAAGAGTAGGCAGTGACTTAATCAAAACGTTTAAGATAATGAGGGGTGTTGACAGGGTGGAGATGGAGAGGAAGTTTCTTCTTGTTGGAGAATCTGGAAATGGGGGTCACTCTTTAAAAATGAGCCTTGCTCGTTTAAGATAGAGATGAGAATAGTTCTCTCACAGTAGCTCATGTATCATAGAATCTCTACAGTGCAGAAGAAAACCATTTGGCCCATCAAGTCTGCGCTGAACACAGTCCCGTCCAGGCCCTAACATTTACCTGCAAGTTCCCTGACACTAAGGTACAATTTAGCATGGCCAATCAACTTAATGTGCACGTTTGCTCTGTGGGAAGAAACCGGAGCACCCGGAGGAAACCCACGCAGACAAGGGGAGAACATGCAGACTCCACCTGAGGCATGAATTGAACCCGGGGCCCTGGTGCGGGGAAACAGCAGTGTTGACTACCATGCCACCGTGCTGCCCACAGCTATTCCCTGGAATATATTTCCTCAAAGGAGTGGAAGTGGAGTCTTTGAATTCTTTTTTAAGGATAGATTTTTGATTAACAAGTGGGTGATAGGTTATTGGGGAGGGAGTAGGTAGGAATGTGGGCTCAAAGTTAAGAACATAAGAAATAGGAGCAGGAGTAGGCCATCTAGCCCCTCGAGCCTGCCCCGCCATTCAATAAGATCATGGCTAATCTGTCGTGTCTCAGTTCCACATTCCCACCCTCTCCCCATAACCCTTAATCCCCTCTCTTATCAAAAACCTATCAACCCGCGTCTTAAATATATTTAGCGAGGCAGCATCCACCACTTCAATGGGCAGAGAATTCCAGAGATTCACCACCCTTTGAGTGAAGAAGTTCCTCCTCAACTCTGTTCTAAACCGCCCCCCCCCTTTATCTTGAGGCTGTGCCCTCTAGTCCTACTGTCCTTTCTGAGCGGGAAGAGCCTCTCCACCTCTATCCCATCCATCCCATTCATCATCTTATATGTCTCAATGAGATCTCCCCTCATTCTTCTATACTCTAATGAGTACAAGCCTAGTTTACAGTTAGATTACCCATGATCTTATTGAGTAGGCTAAGTGGCCTACTCCTGCTCCTATTTTTGTATGTGTGTTCGTATATAGAACCTGATTGTGGGGTGCAGTGTTTATGTTTTGAACAATGAATACCTGGGAGTGAGGCAAACAGAGTAATCAAATGACGGAGCTGGGTAACATTGTAATCCTCATATTAAATAACTGTGAGTTGAAGCATTCTCTCAAGAAGCTTCTTCACAAATCGAGGGACTCAGGGCGAGAATTGAGATCAAGGGCGAGAATTGAGAACAACTGTTTCACAAAAAGATTGCCTTTGCTCGAGGGCAGGATAGACTTTTTTTAATCACAGCGTGGACCCATTCGATCAGCAGATTCCGACTTCCTGTTTCTAAGCTCTCTGATGGTCGCCGTGGAGTTTAGGAAATCTGAATCTCCTGATAAAATTACATATAAGGAGAAGCAGCTTACTAGCAGTTAATTTTCCAGCTAATATGTCGGTTAATTTTTAATGGTACATTAGTGCGGAGCTCATTATTCCATTGTCTTTGTGTGTGATGGATGTCATGACAACCAACAGTGATAACCAGATCTCTGCACGTAGTTCATATATGATGGCATCTGTACTCGAGGATTAAAGACTACGCTGTAATGGGTGAGTGACGATCAGTGGACATTATAAAAGTAAAAGCTACTTTCACTCAATAACAAGTCAGTCAAACAGGGGCATCCTTTAGCAGTCAATCAGCAAGATTGCTGCGTAGTACAGAGTGAATAAGAGGCAGTTGTCCCCCTTAGTTGAAGGGTCAGTCATGAGGGCACATAGGTTCAAGGTGAGTGGCGGGAGGTTTAGGAGGAATGTGAGGAAAAACTTTTTTACTCAGAGTGTGCGGTGACAGTCAGGAATGTGCTACCTGGGAAGGTGGTGGCGGCGGGTTGCCTCACATCCAATAAAAAGTATCTGGATGAACACTTGATACATCATAATATTCAGGGCTATGGGCCAAATCCTGGCCAATGTGATTAGGTGGGAGTTCAGGTGTTTCTAACGTGTTGGTATGGACTCGATGGGCCGAAGGTCCTCTTCTGCGCAGTATGATTCTATGATTCTAAGGTTAAATTTGATGTCAGGAGAGTCCATTCTTTGGAAAACCACTTTCATTTGAAATTATACGAGGCTACCTATTTCATTTCACAAACCATTGTGTTTCAGAGTTTGGAGTTGCAGGAGTTTTGGAGAATGTGTCTGCCTTTGCCACTTATCTCATGCCCTCAGGGTGGAATGAAACCTCACTGTCTGTTGGTGAAAAAGTTGCCATTTTGCCATTCCGAACTCAATCAAGGTCACTTTTGTTCAGCACAAATATTTGCATCTGCCCTGACAGGGTGCACAGGAGTCTGGTATTTGCTAACGATTTGCATCTCTGGAACTTATCCGGGCTTTTGCGTATTCTGTGAAAGCCTGACAAGATTGTTTTGTAGGTCACCTCATCCTCATTGTGCCAAATGGTTCTTAGAATCCTTCAGTGCAGAAGGAGGCCATTCACCCCATTGAGCCTGCAACAATCCAACCCAGTCCGTATCCCCTTAACTCCAGGAATTCTTCATTCCACCTGATGCTGAGAGGCAATTTAGCCTGGCCAATCAACTGAACCCACACATCTTTGGAGTGTAGGAGGAAAAGGAGAATCTGCAGATGCTGGAAAACTGAAACGTAAACTGGAAATACTCAGCAGGGCTGGCAGCATCTGTGTAGAGAGAAACAAGAGTTAACGTTTCAAGTTAATGACCTTTCGTCAGATCCTGTTTGAAGCTGGCCACATAAAGCAACTGAGCTATTAGCAATGGCTTAGTGAAACTTGCATATGCCGGGTTGCACTCTGATATTACTAGGAGGGGTGGCGGTCACTTTGCAAGCTCCTGTGCAAAGGCTCCGAGTAGCAATAATAGGAAGGATCCATACATGCTAGTCATACAGAGACAAAGTCCATTTAGCTGAGAACTCTGCTAGTCCAGGTCAACCAATACTGCCTGCGTGGTTGGTGACAGGGCCTGGATTCGCTTGGGGCTCCATGCAATTTTAATGGTATAATGGTCCTAATGTGTGGTCCTAATGCTGCCCCTTATTGCTAAAGAGAGAGGTTGAAGCAGAGTAAAATCAGTAGCTGCTTTTGCACACCTCCTCATGGTCTGAAGAGCTTTGTCAGAGGCTTTGCGGAATGCATGCTACCTGTCTTCTTGACTGGTGAATGGTAAATGCAGAGATAGGGCGAGATGCTGGAATAATACATTTTGTACTTTTACTCAATTTGATCACATCAGGATTAGACACCCACATGATTCAATATTACACAATGTATTTCAAACTGGCAGAAATTAAGCATACTCTCATTACCAACATGTGGAAAGATAACTTTATAATAATCATTGGCGGTGCAATACAACAGTCCTTTTGTGCTGGTCAGTGTTTTTGGGAAACGTGGCATCTTAGGCTCATTGCTTATCTCCTGTCTTTTCAAACACTGCACCACTTTGTTTTGGAGATGAAATTACTGTCTTGATGCATTTGTTCCAAGCTTATGAATAAAGATAACAACCAATTTTCTGCAGCTCTTGTCTTAACTGCGGTCAGCTTCAATTAATCACAACATTGTATAAGGAGATTGTTAACCTATTAATAAGATCAATGGATGCAGTTTATGCGCGTCCCTGTGGGTTTAGACTCTGACTTAAAAGGCCAAAACATGGCAGAGTTTAACCTCAGCACAGTGCACACACTTCATTTAGGAAACTGTCTTTTTGTATTATACCATAAATAAATAGTGGTGCCTTTTTCTTGACTCACAGTACATAGCATTCGAGAATGGGAAATCTGCTCTCCTCCAATTAATGGCCCATTAAACTCTTTTAGGAGCTTGTTAAAAGACAGGAACGATTGGGGCTGCAGTTTTCTAATGGGATCCTGCAGAACACAGTCTGGTACATCACTGAAATCATTGAAACCCTACAGAGCAGAAGGAGGCCATTTGGCCCATTGAGTTCTCCATACAGACAGTGACCCAAGCAGGGAATCGAACCCAGGTCCCTGGAGCTGTGAGACAGCAGTGCTGCCCTAACAACTGTGTCACCCTATGCCACCAAACGTTAGTGGTGCACAGCTATTGGTCTCAAAATGGGGAGACACAAGAGGTTGTTTGGATTGGAAAAGTAGTGCATGTGCATGGAGTTTTCTGTTCTGCGCACATCTTGGTAGTATGGCCACTTACTTTCGATTAAGTGCCACTGGCCATGCAAAGGAGCTGCCTTCCCTAATCAACAAGTCAGCGGCAGGCCCCATCATGGCTGCTGTCTGCTTTTACCACTTGTGCCAGGCAGGCATCTCCTGTCTCCCGGAGATGCTCACTGCTACTATTTGGGCACCTAGTTCATCTCTGATTCTTTCGTATTGTTCCTTCAAAAAGTCATTCCACACCTTTGATGCACACCAAAGATTGCACAATTTCTCTTCCCATCCCAACACAAAATACACCCTTATATATTAAGCCCAAGTCATAATTTGTGTTCATTGATATGAATAAAAGTTTAAAATGGATACATGGCTATAGGGCTCTAAAGAGCACTCATGACTTGTTCCATTACTTGGAATTATTTAATTTTTCTACTGCATAGGTTTGGATAATTATATCCAACCTATATAGCCTTGTTATCTTTCTACCAAAGGCACTATGGCAAATCTGTCCAGTATCCATAAAACAAAACAACTGAAATGTCAGGTTTGACGCATGAATTCTGAGGCAACGTCTTGAAAGCACAGTAGACATTGAAACTAAATTTAGCCTGTCAGTTTGCTAACACTCCCATGAGAGTACATTTGCCATTCACAAGCATTGTTGATGGTGCAGGACTGACAGAAAACCAGATTGCAAACCCAATTGTAGTGTATCATCCATAATGACCTGAATTTTGCAGAGACTGTTGACGGTGATCTGTCCCATGTTTTGCTGTCATTACTCGGACTGAAGCTTGGTAAAGTGAAAGGTTATTGGGGGTAGGCAGGAGGTTACAGTCAGACCAACCATGATTGTATTGAATGGCAGAGCAGGGCAGAGTGGCCTACTCCTGCTCCGAATTCATACGCTCATATCTAACTGACCACAAGTTCAGAATTTAGTGCACAGGTAGATTAATATGGAAATTGTGCATTGTGGTATGGCACTCATTGCTCTGCCACAGCCTGTGCTGTATTCTCTGCAGCCTCAACCAACCTCCTCCCTACCACGAGAATCAGCAATCGGTGATTTCAGTTGGATTGGCGAGGACCTCTTCCTTTCATATGTTTTAGGAGTATAACTTGTTGCTTGGGGATTGAAACTTATAAACGTTAGGAATAAAACAAAACCGTGGCAAGAGGCTGGTAAACAGTTCTGAAGTAATTGTAATTCAAGGGATGGCCTGCTATTATTAAATAAGGTCAGAGTTGGAAGCGGGAAAGCATTAAACATTAGATGGCTCCTTTCACTGTTTCCTGGTGGAGATAATGGTATCGGAGGGATTTATTGGTCCCGCTGCATAAAACGGAAGTTTGGCTGAGCACCAAATACTCCTTCCTCATTGGTAGCGGTGATGGGGTGAGAATGGCTGGAAAATTCCAGCCAACATGCCTGCAGCTGTCTTCAGAATGAGTCTAAATTATTCTTATGGTTTCCCAGAGAAAGGGGCTTTAGAATTGGAAATAATTAGTTTGAATCTCTATCTGTGACATCCTGGGTGTACCACGTTGTCATGGGGATAGGTTGAAGGAAGTTGTCCTTTTGGTTTGGGCTTATAGAATTCCTAAAGTACAGAAGAAGGCCATTCAGCCCATCGAGACTATACTGACCCAGCTCACCCTGGCCCTATTCCCGTAACCCCATACATTTACCCTGCTAATCCTCCTGACACTTGGGTCAATTTAGCATAGCCCATCAACCTAACCCGCTCGACTTTGGACTGTGGGAGGAAACCGGAGTATCTGGACAAAACCCACAAGAGACACGTGGAAAAAGTGCAAGCTCCAAGCAGACAGTGACCCAAGGCTGGAATTGAACCCAGATCCCTGGCACTGTGAGGCAGCAATGCTAATCACTGTGCCCCCATGCTGCCCCCTATTTTCTTTGTAATTTCTCAGAGCTACATTGCAGCTGGAATTTGTTTAGAAACAAGCATGGAAAGAATGTCATCATCAGTTGGTACTTAGAAGTGACTGTGACCAGTAGCAAAGTTCTATCAGTAACCAAGGGTATTTTTGATTTTAAAGTCACTGAGCAAGGGTATTGAGATCCATGCTTGTACTGGGTGGGGGGCCTTAATTATGAGGTGCTTAAAAGGAGTTGGAAGGTAGCCTAGCCAGATGCTGTTTGAGGGTCCCCAAGAATAGCAAGAGCCCTAAAGCAAATCAAAGTGAATTCCTGAGAGTTGTGGCATGCCTTAGTTTGATCTCAGGAAAAGTGAAGAATCCCTCAAAATCTTGAAAAATAAATAGAACGCATGGGTGAAACTAAAAGTAGAACGGGGAATGATACAGGCACTTTCAGGCACCTGGAGAAAGCTCTCACTGGAAACAAACATGATATTCAAATGAAGCTTAATGAAGTGCACATAGAGCATACTTTTTATTCAGAGTGAAGTACTATTGAGAGATAGCAATTGAAAGAGAAAGACTAAAATCACATCATGTTCAATCTGTACCCATCGTACCTGTAATTAGCTGCTGATTAATCCCTCTACATTTGCTGTACTTGCATCCACCATCATTAATGCTTCAATGCAGAGATCATCATATCTCAATTACATTTTTTTACATTGAATGTACAGCACAGTAACATTCTACTTTCCTAACCTATCCTCACTTTTCTTGATCCCATTAATGTCCCTCACAATGCAGTGTAACAATTTCTGCAGACAGCAGTACAAAGGATTGTAAATCTACTGTAAATAATACTACTGAATACACATTCTGAAAGGGGATGAGCGATTTCCATAAAAGTAATCTCATTTTAGAATTTAAGAGACATTATCTGAAGGTCTCAGTAAGATTTTCTTTTCATTATTTCGAGCATTGTCCACAATAGCCATGCAATATTTCAGTTAGGTTAAAGTATAGCCGTGTAAACAATACAAGGTATTCATTATTGTTAGTGTGATATAATAGCGTATGCAAAAATGGTGATGAAGCTGCTTCAAATTCAAGATCAGCATGCTGCCACACGCAGCTAACCACCGTGCCTCCCACCCCTCCCCCTTCTCAGCCCGAAAACTTGGAAAAGTTCTTTTCTCTTGGATCCTTCCTCCTGCCAACCTTCAGACTTGTGGTCTTTCCTGCTCACTGACCCTCCGCCTTGTAACCAGTCCCACTCCCCAACTCATCCTCTCACCAACTCCTGCTCTTGCTGACCCTCACTGTCAACAAGAGCTCCGGAGATGAGTGGCAAAAGGCAGGAGGAGCAGCTTCGACAGACCTTTTTTCATGGACTGTGACACCCCCAGTTAGGCACTTCTGCACAATCAGAACTGGCACTTTCACAACCTTAAAGTCCTGGCTTCAGATTGGATCTGTACCTTAAATGAGAACACAGATCCGGGAGAGGGAAGCAGTGAGTGGGAAAGTTGGGGAGCAAGAGAAGTCACAAGTCTAGGGTCAGTGACTGGGGGAGGCCACAATGGAGGATCAGTGACTGAGAAAGGTCACAAGTCAAGGGCCAGGGATAGGGAGAGGCCGCAATCAAGGGTCAGTGAGTGAGAGAGGTCACAAGTCTAGGGTCAGTGCCTGTGAGAGCTCACAAGTCAAGGGTCAGGGACTGGGAGAGGCCGTAGGTCGAGGGTCAGGGACTGGGAGAGGCCGTAGGTCGAGGGTCAGGGAATGGAAGAGGCCAAAATTAAAGAATCAGGGTCTGGGAGGGGTCACAAATCTAGGGTCATGGATTGAGAGAGGCCGCAAGTTGAAGGCCAGGAACTGAGAGAGGTCACAAGTCAAGGGTCAGGCTTGGAGAGAGGCCACAATTCAAGGGTTCCGAATTGGAAGAGGCCGCTCCATAATGATGCCGATTGGGTCACATGGTCCTACATCAGGCTGGCAGGAAGTGACATTGAAACAAATCTCGTGATGTCATGTGACCCCATGAACTGACCATCATTAAAATTAAACAATGTTAAAAAGGGAACATTAAGATATTTGATATCTGGTATTGAAATCTGGCAAGTTGTTCCAGGGGAGACTGATTTGAAGCGCAGACATAATTATTGGAAATGACATAAATCTCTCCCAATTTACCTTTGACTTTGAAGATTTTAATTAGAGTAATAAACTGTATAACGTTCTCCATTCACGTACTGTACTTGGAAAGATTTAAAAGGCCTGTTGTGCAGGTCCCAAATCTCGCACGAAGTCTCACAAGATATAATAGTGGAACCATGGAATAGCCCCTGTAATGTCACGTGACCTATGAGTAGCCAATATTCAATTCTGGTGTGGCTTTGTAATTGGAATCGGAGCTTCACAAAAACAGCCCCAAATTTCTTAGGAATGAGGAGGGCTCATAAATCTGTTTTCATCAGCGTTTTCGGAATTGATTGAGTGTTATGTTCACACCCCTCATACAGTTTTCCCAAATGTATTTTGTTGACTAAAGTAGAATAGAAATCAGGTGGACTCTTCAACAGCTTGGGGATCCTCTCTGCCAAATTACCATACAGGTAGTGAAGGTACTCACCCCACGATGTTCATGAGGTAATGGAAGAGGGCAAGACCCATTTGTGAAGCTGTGCAGGTGAATGGGTTTTGCATCAGTTAAAACAGGCACACAGTTTGTGAGGGTAGTGAGTGATGACTGTGTCTGAGGTACAGGCATGAAGAGAGTGCATGGGGACAATGGGTTAAGAACGTACATAGGCGATATGAGGCAATGTTTCAGATAAGCTCAGGGTGTATTTATGGAGAATTAAAGAGGCACACATTTTCTCCCAATTTGCTGATGTAGGGAACATTGCTTCAGCTGAGAAATGCATCTTTTATTGAGTTTTGCTCTGAAAGTCTTTCGACAACAGAAATGACTTGCAATTTTTATTGTGCCTTTTATCACAGCAAGATATTCCAAAGGACTTCAAAAATGCAACCAGACAAACAAAAATGGATGCTGAACCACAAAAGGAGGTTTGACCAAAAAGGGGGTATATTTCAAGGAGTACCTTAGATGAAGGGAGAGGTGGAGAGATTTAGGGCAGGAAAGTAGAGAAACACCTTGATGTTTGCCTGGTGTTCTTATATTTGTTGCCCAGTAATGCCTACTTGTGAGGCAGAGAGAAGTTAATACTTTGCTGCCCAGTAAATTGTCTCAGCTTTTTCTCTGAACGTGAAAATCAGTGTATTACATTGTTAGTGGACAACTTGAAAAAGCACAAGATTCAAAGTTAGGATTTTTATGGATCATTAAGGAAGGATGTATAAGTTTAGAGCTAGGTGTTTAATCGGTGACATTAAACAGGAACCCAGGCTGCTTCTGGGGCCCAAATCCACCCTTGGTTTGAAAGTCACAGACTTGGAATTTTGACCAGAGCACCTCCATTGGCATGGAAACATATTGCCCATGGAATTAAGAACAACAGGGGCCTTAGGGACCACTCAGAGGCCTTCCAGCTTCAGAGGCACACCCAGCTATGAAAAAAGCTAAGTAATTGAAAGGGTGCTTGAACAATAAGGTGCCCTCTCAGCCATTTTTTAGAAATTAAAAGTAGAAAAAGTAACAAGGCCTCTATAGGACTGGGGACCAACCAACCTCATAACTTTGATTGTCTGTGGGATCGAATCCAGACTTCTGATTGGAAGTCATCAAAAAGCAGTGAAAATTGCACATCAGTTAACACGTAGACTTCCATTTAGATTCTGATACCTATTATAAGACACAAAATAAAATTAGGTGTTGGAAATACAGGGAATGGCTAGCAGCAGCTGTGGAGAGAGAAGTAAAGTTAGGGTGGGATTTCCTGTCCCTCCCCATGGCATGTTTTTTGATGGCTCAACAAGATCTTCTAGACCTGCTGATGGCTAAGGCCTTTTGAGTGGCTTACCCATACCATCACCAGGGAGCCTTCCGCAGGTGGGATTCCTTTCACTAAATCCAGAAGATCCCACTGGCAGGAAGGGCCGGAAAATCCTGCCCCTAATGTTTTGGGTTGAAAAAGACTGTTCTGGAGCTGCCTCAGGCCATCTTCTTCCATTCACCAAATCATCTCAGCTTCAGGGTATTGCTGTAGGAGTTCCTCAGAGAGTGTCCAAGGCCCAACTCTCTTCAGCTGCTTCATCAATGACCTTCCTTCTATTATAAAGTCAGAAGTGAGAACGTTTACATCATTGCAAAATATTCAGCACCTTTCACTCATCCTCAGATACTGAGCAGTTTGTGCCCAAGTGCAGCAGGGCCTGGACAATATCTAGGATTGAGCTGTTCAATGGCAAGTAACATTCACACCACACACGTGCCAGACAATGACCATATCCAACAGGGGATAATCCAACCATTTCCCCATGACATTCAGTAGTATCAACATCCTGGGGGTTATCATTGACCAGAAACTGAACCAGACCAGCCATATAAATACTGTGGCTATAAGAGCTGATCAGAGGCTGGGTATTCTGCAGCAAATAATGACTTTCTGAGTCCCCAAAGCCTGTCCACCAGCGACAAGGTACAGGTCAGGAGTGTGATGAAATATTCTCCATTTGCTTGGATGACTGCAACTCCAACAACACTCAAGAAACTGGACACCCATCTAGGACAAAGCAGCCCACATTATTGGCACTCCATCCACCACCTGAAACATCTACTCCCTCCACCACCACCACATGTTAACAGTGTATACCATCTACAAGATGCACTGCAGCAATTCACCACGGCTCCTTCAGCATCACCTCCCAAATCTGTGACCTCTACCACTGAGAAGGATAAGGATATATGAAAACACCACCATCTGTAGGGTCCCCTCCAACCCTCTCACCATCATGATTTAGAACTATATCACTATCCCTTCACTGTTGATTTGATTTGATTTATCATTGTCACATATATTAGTTTACAGTGAAATGTATTGTTTTTGCATGCTATGTGAAGTACAGTGTACATAGGAAAGGAAAGGGGAGAGAGCAGAATGAAGTATTACAGTCATAACTAGGGGGTTGACAAAGATCAACTTAATACGAGGTAGGTCCATTCAAAAGTCTGAAGGCATCAGGGAAGCTTTGTAAATGAGTTTAAATGAGATAGAATAGAATTTTAGAAGCGTAGTATGAGAGTAAGAGATAGAATTAGAAAGTATGCTGGGCACAGCTTGCAAGAAATCACCTCGCTCCGGCGTCATCTTAGATAAGAAACCGTTGCTGGGTCAAAATCCTGGAACTTCTTTCTTAATAGCACAGTGGTCTTCCTACAACACATAGACTGCAGCGAATAAAGAAGGCAGTTCATCACCACCTCATCAAGGGCAATTAGGAATGGGCAATAAATACTAATCAACAAAACCCATATCCCACATGCCAATAAAAAAAGCGGTTTAAGGTAAAGAAAAACAAGAAAAGGTGAAAGGAGAGAATGGAAATGTACCACCACACCTGGAGCAGTCTTGGTCCCCTTATTTAAGGGAAGATATTATTGCATTGGAGGCAGTTCAGTGAAAGATCATTTGGATGATCACTGGTACAGAGGGATTGTCTTACGGGCAAAAGTTAAACAGTTTGGGACTCTACTCATTGGGATTTAGAAGAATGACTGGTGATCTCACTGAAACATCTCAGATTCTTAAGGGGCTTGACAAGGTAAATGCTGAGGGAATATTTTCCTTTATGGGAATGTCTAGGAGCAGAGAGCATTGTCTCAGAATGAAGGGGCACCAATTAAGATTGAGATAAGGAAGAATTTCTTTTCTCAGAGGGTTGTGAGTCATTGGAACTCCTTGCCACAGGAAGCTGAGGCGGTAGAGTCCTTGTGCATACTTAAGGCTGAGATAGATAAGTTTTTGATCAGTAAGCGAATCAAGAATTAGTGGGGATAGGGCAGGAAAGTGGACATAAGGAATGTCAGATCAGCCATGAATGGTAGAGCAGGCTCGAGGGGCTGAATGGCCTGATCCTGTTGCTATTTCTTATCGGTGAGGGTGGAAAGAAAAGCAAAGCAAAGCAAATAGTACAAACCAAATGCTAAAAGCAAAGAACAGCACGCGGTAGCTGCAGGAAACAAAAGGGAGTGAAAAGAGAGAAAAGAGCAGCAGTAATGACGGGGAGATAGAAAGAACACTGTATAAACATTTTGGAACCTGGGATCAAAATATTTCCAATTTTCATACAAATTAAGTATGGTGTAGGTGTGAAGTGTTTGCATTCATCTGGATAAAGGATAATAAACAGGAAAACAAACAGAAATGCTGGAACCAAAGTGGTTGCAGTGCAGTGCGCAATTGCGCATTGGAACATTGATCATATGAAGCTAGTGAGAGAGGGATTAGAATGATGCGATTTCATCTCATGTCTTGAGTCTCAAGGGAAATTAATTGAGACTTTCCACCTTACAATATTAAGTTGGATCCTTGACGATTCTTGGAAATAGGAGGTTTTGAATATTCTCTTTTTTAATGTTTGGAGAGGGAGGGATGCCATTGCCTGGGTGCGAAGCACTTTAGTGATTTTTTTTAACCCATTGTCAAGATCAGTCACTCCCAGGCCAAATAAATTATAGCATGGGTCCTTTGGCTCTGCCCAAATAATGTTTATCATTGTCAACATCATGTCGGCATTCATTGTGACATTTCCTTCTGCTTACCACTACCCTTATGGTCTTTCTGAACAAGACCGTCAATTTAATGAGAATTAGTGCCACTTTATGAACAGTTTTGCAGCTTTGATTATCATGCCCACTAGATTAATACTTGTCAAAAAATACAGGACCTTTAACAGCTGTGAAGGGTTTGATCCCATCAGTCTGGACTGGATTCAAACCTATATCCTTGACTGGGAAAAGCTGCATTGTAACCCATTGTTCCACCCAATCCACAGAACAAAAGTCTTCTTTTCTGTCTCTTCTTGGGCCGGACTCAAATACTGGATTGAAAGTGGGAACAACAGTTTGCTTTCCGCATTCTTTATTTTGCTGGAAATTGCAATGGACACAGGGAAGCAGAAGAATTTTCTTCCTGAATACTTACCACTAATGCCAAAGCGTATTGATGTTTTGCTACATCTCATGGACGGCCCAGGCCGATATCCCTTTCCGTTCACAAAGAACAAAATACTGTAGCCACGTGCAGGAAGCAGATTGTACTGCCTTCCAGTTATGTACAGAAATTGCTGGCTGTCAGATCGCGGCAGCCCTGCGCGCTAATTAAATGTTCTGGTTAAGTGCACAGCATGCTTGATGCCAACCTCTGACAGTATGAACAAATGCAAAATGACATTTCATTTTTATTTTTGGTGGGGCGGGAGAGAACGAAGCTGTTCTTGGCACTTGACAGATGCCCATGTCTACATGAGCACCAAAGATCACTCATTCAGAGTAAATCAAGAAATCAGTAAATTGGACACTCCTTCATGAGATTATCTTGGACTGGATTTTTGAAAATCCATACATTTCCACAAATTTAGGATTTTGGATCTTATACAAACTTGAAATAAAAACTATTTTCCAACATAAAACTTAGAAATGTGTTGTGAGAATAACTCGTTTGCATATGCAGCAGTTCAAAGTGTACTTATTAATGTCACAAATAGGCCTACATTAACACTGCAGTAAAGTTACTGTGAAAATCCCCAAGTCACCAGTGTTCAGGTACTGAGGGAGAATTTAGCATGTCCAGTGCACCAAACCAGCATGGCTTTCAGAGAAAACCGGAGCACTCCAGAGGAAACCCATGCAGACGCGGAACACATAAAATCTGGCACAGACAGAGCTTCAATCCAATCCACTGGCTTACTTACCTTTGAACTTATGTATGTTATGTCTGCTGTTTAGCATTCATATGGTTCTCTGCTGCAGCTTTACTTGGTTGACATCTTACTTTTATTGTATTCAATTCCCAAGCCGGGAATTGAACCTGGGTCCTTGGCACTGTGAGTCAGCAGTGATAACCACCATGCCACCCAAAGAGAAAGACTAAGGTTTTGCAGTGTATGTGCATAAATTACACAACAGAAGCCGAGCAGAAAGGAGGGGAAAATAAAATGGTATGCTATTTGTTTGGCATTATCAGAGCACCACAGAATTGGGGGCATTTGTTAAAGGTATTAAGTATCTCTTCCAAAGTTTCATTTTCTTTTGACTTTCTAATAAGGAACCAATCTGTACAACCTAATAGATACTGGCTCAGATTTTGAGGTTGGTGGTGAAGAAACAGCTTATAGCGACCCACAGACCTTTCATGGGCTTTATGAGTTGTTACCTATGATTCTTGGAGATAGTTTCCAGTGTAGTGCCCTCTACAGGGCATCTGCTGCATGGATAAAATGAGCAAGCAAGTCTTCTTCAATTAGATTAAAGCATTCTCGACGGGACACGCAAAGTCTAAACCAGGAAATATGCACTAAAATATTTAATCCTTCGTAAAATCACATACACAAAAATTTCTGGTGCCACAAAGGTTGCTTGACGTTATCATGTTGTTGAAAGTTCACTTTGACCTGAATGTACAAGTCTCGTTCTGCTCGATCTTCATAACAGTCTTTCTTTTCTGCTGAAATGCTGACTATAACGTGGAACAACAATTTACTTCCACTGCTTTTTGCTAGAAATGGTGATTAAACACAAGCAGACAGAGGATTCCTTCTTGTGCATACTTGTCATTAATGACAAGTGTACTTTCTGGCATGTGTAGGGGTTGATTAGTGGGTTAACCTACAATAAAAGTAAGATGTCAACCAAGTAAAGCTGCAGCAGAGAACCATATGAATGCTAAACAGCAGACATAACATGCATAAATTCAAAGGTAAGTAAGCCAGTGGATTGGATTGAAGCTCTGCAGTCTCACCACACTTAGTCATGAAGGATGGTGGACAGTGAAGCAGCTAACGAGAAAAGGAGGCTCCAAACACTACTCTTGGTCGTGTCGATGAGCAGAGAGATCTCGGTGTACATGTGCATAGATCCCTGAAAGTTGGCACCCAGGTTGTTAAGGCTGTTAGGAAGGCGTACGGTGAGTTAGCTTTTATTGGTATGGGGATTGAATTTTCGGAGCCATGAGGTCATGTTGCAACCATACAAAACTCTGGTGCGGCCGCACTTGGAGTATTGCGTACAGTTCTGGTCACCGCATTATAAGAAGGATGTGGAGGCATTGGAAAGGGTGCAGAGGAGGTTTACCAGGATGTTGCCTGGTATGGTGGGAAGGTCTTATGAGGAAAGGCTGAGGGACTTGAAGTTGTTTTCATTGGAGAGAAGAAGGTTGAGAGGTGACCTGATTGAGGCGTACAAGATGATCAGAGGGTTAGATGGGGTGGATAGTGAGAGCCTTTTTCCTCGGATGGTGACGACTAACAGGAGGGGACACAGCTTTAAATTAAGGGGTGGTAATTATAGGACAGATGTCAGAGGTAGGAGTGTAGTAAGGTCGTGGAATGCCCTGCCTGCAGCAGTTGTGGACTCGCCAACTTTAAGGGCGTTCAAATGGTCAGTGGATAGGCATATGGATAACATTGGAATAGTTTAGGTTAGAGGGTCATTAGATTGGTTCCACTGGTCGGCGCAACATCAAGGGCCGAAGGGCCTGTACTGCGCTGTGATATTCTATGTTCTATAAACACTTCTGCATCCTCAGTCACAGCAGAACTCATAGCATCAATGCAAAAAACGAGGCTGACACATTAGGAGCCATCTTTAGCCTGAAGTGCTTGGTGGACCATCCATTGCAGCTACTTCCTGCGGTTCCCAACATTGCAGAAAGCATTATTAAGTCTATTCATTTCCCACCACATGATATCATGAAATGGCTGAAGGCACTGGATCCAGTAAAGGCTGAAGATAGCGCTGAAGAATTGTGCTTCAGAATTAATCACACATTGGACCAACCCTTCCAGTGGCTTGCATGGAATTGAAAAGTACGGAAGTTATGCTAAACTTGCATTGAACCTTGTTTAAACTACACCTTAAAAAAGTATTGCTTGCAGTTCAGATTGTCATACTATATAAAGGATATGAAGGCACTAAACAGGGCGCAGAAAAGATTTGAAAGGATGATAATAGTATTGCACGCATATATTTATCAGGAAATGCTTGGCAGGCTGCTTCTCATTTCTCCAGGGAAAAGAAGGCGGAGGGGTGAGCTAATGCAATCTTCAAAATTATAAAATATTTTGAGGGAGTGGAATTAGAGAGAATGTTTCCTATTGTGGGAAAGGGCAAAACTAGAGGCCATCAGCATATGATAGTGACCAAGAAGGCCAATAGGGAATTCAGAAAAAAACCTCTCTATTTAAAGAATGGTAAGAATGTGAACTCACTATCACAGGGAATGGCTCGAGCAGGTGGTATAGATGCATCTAAGGAGCAGGTAGAAAACCACATGAAGGAAAAGGGAATAGAGGATTATGATGATAGATTTAGATGAGAAAAGATAGGAGGAAGCACAAAGACAGCATAAACGTCAGCATGGATTGGTTAGGCTAAACGTCTGTTTCAGTGCCATATATCCTATGTAATACTACTTAATCCAGTAACCGACATCACTAGCATCCATCCAACAAAGTGAAAAATTGCTGTTGTATATCTTGTTCACAAAATACAGGCCAAATCCAACGTGGCCAATTACTGACCCAATGTGATGCCACTGTTTAAAAAAGGAGGTAGACAAAAAGGCGGGTAACTATAGGCCAGTTTGTTTAACTTCTGTAGTAGGGAAAATGCTTGAATCTATTATCAAGGAATAAATAGTGAGACATCTGAATATAAATTGTTCCATTGGCAAGACGCAGTGTGGGTTCATGAAGGGACAGTCATGTTTGACTAATCTGGTGGAATTCTTTGAGAACATTACATGTGCAGTGGACAGTGGGGAACCTGTGGATGTGATGTATCTGGATTTCCAGAAGACATTTGACAAGGTGCCGCACCAAAGACTGCTACATAAGATAAAGCTGCAAGGTGTTATGGGTAATGTATTAGTATGGATAGAGGATTGGTTAACTAACAGAAAGCAAAGAGTGGGGTAAATGGGTGTTTTTCTTGTCGATCACTGACTAGTGGTGTGCCTCAGGGATCAGTGTTGGGACCGCAATTGTTCACGATTTACATAGATGATTTGGAGTTGGGGGTCAAGTGTAGTGTTCGCAGATGACACTGAGATG
This sequence comes from Carcharhinus amblyrhynchos, assembly GCF_965287045.1. Lineage (NCBI taxonomy): Eukaryota > Metazoa > Chordata > Chondrichthyes > Carcharhiniformes > Carcharhinidae > Carcharhinus > Carcharhinus amblyrhynchos. The sequence goes on along the minus strand of NC_137332.1, from coordinate 30,372,082 downwards.
GGTGGCAGACCAAAGTGTGCAGAGGATGCTTAAAGTCTTCAAAGGGATATAGAGGTCTAAGTGAGTAGGCGAAGATCTGGAAGGTGGAGTATAATGTTGGTAAATGTGAGGTCATCTATTTTGGTAGGAATAACAGCAAAATGGACTATTATTTAAATGATAAAAGATTGCAGCATGCTGCTGTACAGAGGGACCTGGGTGTCCTTGTGCAGGAATCTCAAGGAGTTGGTTTGCAGGTGCAGCAGGTAATTAAGAAGGCAAATGGAATTTTGTCCTTTATTGCTAGAGGAATGGAGTTTAAACACAGCAAGATTATATTGCAGCTGTATAAGGTGCTGGTGAGGCCACGCCTGGAATACTGTGTACTGTTTTGGTCTCCTTACTCAAGAAAGAATATACTGGCACTGGAGAGGGTGCAGAGAGATTCACTAGGTTGATTCCAGAGCTGAGAGGGTTGGCTTATGAAAAGCCAAGTAGACTGAGTAGACTGGGGCTATACAGATTGGGGAATTCAGAAGAATGAGGGGATATCTTATCGAAACATATAAGATTATGAAGATAGAAGCAAGGAAGTTGTTTCCACTGGCGGGTGAAACTAGTACTAGGGGACATGGCGTCAAAATAAGGGGGAGCAGATTTAGGATGAGTTGAGGAGGAATTTCTTTACACAAAGGTAGAATCTGTGGAATTCCCTTCCCAGCGAAGCAGTTGAGATTACCTCATTGAACGTTTTTAAGGCAAGGATAGATAAATTTTTGAACAATAAAGGAATTAAGGGTTATGGTGAGCGGGCGGGTAAATGGGGCTGAGTCCACGAAAAGGTCAGCCATGATCTTATTGAATGGCAGAGCAGGCTCGAGGGGCCTGTTGGTCTGATGCTGCTACCAGTTCTTATGTTCTAATGCTCTTGTTAGTCTACCCATCCATCTACACATCATGGGATATGAATGGGCAATTTTTACATGACCAGTGCACATCTTTGGACTGTGGGAGGAAACCAGAGCACCTGAAGGAAACCCATGCACGTACAGGGAAAATGTGCAAACTCTACACAGTCACCCAAGACCGGAATCAATCCCGGGTCCCAGACAGTATGAGGCAGCAGTGCTAGCCACTGTGTCACGGTGCCGCCTCTGAGGAGATAGTGAGACATCAGTTTGATGTCCCATCTAGTGGACTCTCCAACTAGAGAACACTCAAAGTGCAGTCTTGTACTGTCAGCCTGCCTGATACGTTCAGATCTCTGGAGTTAGGCTTAGAACCTAAAGAAGCAAATCCATGTGTTTCCCAATTGGAAACCATGGATAAACAGGGATATCCACTGTTTGCTGAAGTCCAGGTCAAATCAGGAAGCCTCAGATGAACCTGTATCCGAGGTCACCATTGCTGATGTCAGAGCAGCCTTCTCAAAGGTCAACCCAGGGAAAGCGACTGGCCTGGATGGAATACCCGGACAAGCACTCAGATCCTGCGCAGACCTGCTGGTGGGTATTTGCAAACATCTTCAACCTCTCTGTACAAAGGTCTGAGGTCCCTATCTCCTTCAAGAAAATGACCAACATCCCACTACCGATGAAAAGCCAGGCAGTGTGTCTAAATGACTACCATCCGGTGGTTCTGACATCCATCATTATGAAGTGCTTTGAAAGGTTTGTCATGGTACAAATCATTCCCAGCCTCCCAGACTGCCTGGATCCACTACAGTTGACCCACTGCCACAACAGGTCCGCAACCGACGCCATCTCCCTGGCCCTGTGTTCAAGCCTGGAATGCCTAGATAACAAAGACACCCGTGTCAAACTCCTATTCATAGACTACAGGTCAACCTTCAATACAATTATTCCAACAAAATTCGTCTCCAAACTCTGTGGCCTGGGCTTCGGCCCCTCCCTCTGTGACTGGATCCTGGTCTTCTTCACCGACAGACCACAATCAGCAAGGATAAGCAACAACACCTCCTCCGTAATCATCCTCAACACCGGTGCCCCACGAGGCTGTGAACTCAGCTCCTTACTATACTCCTTATACATCTGTGACTGCGTGGCCAATTTCTCCTCTGACTCGATTTTCAGGTTTGCTGATGATACCACCATTGTGGGTCAGATCTCAAACAGTGATGAGATGGAGTACAAGAAAGAAGTGGAGAATCTAGTGAACTGATGCAATGATAATAATCTGTCTCTCAATGTCAACAAACTGAAGGAGATAGTCATCGACTTCAGGAAGCAGAGTGGAGGACATGCCTCTGTCTACATCAATGGGGACAAAGTAGAAATGGTCAAGAGCCAATGATCCAGATCACTAGCAACCTATCCTGGTCCCCCCATGCTGACACTGTAGTTAAGAAAGCCCACCAACACCGCCACTTTCTCAGAAGACTAAGGAAATTTGGCATGTCAGCTATGACTTGCACCAACTTTTACAGATGCCCCACAGAAAGCATTCTTTCTTGTTGTAGCAGCCTGCTATGAATCCTGCTTTATCCAAGACCGTAATAATAAACTACAAAGGGTCATGAACGAAGCCCAGTCCATCACTCAAACCAGCTTCCCACCCATTGATTCCATCTATATTTCCCGCTGCCTTGGAAAAGCAGCCAGCATTATTAAGAACCGCATACACTCTGGACATACTCTCTTCCAGCTTTTTCTGTCTGGAAAAAAATACAAAAGCCTGAGGATATGTATCAACCCACTCAAGAATAGCTTCTTCTCTGCTGCCATCAGACTTTTGAATGGACTTACCTCGCATTAAGTTGACCTTTCTTTACACTCTAGCTATGATTGTAACACTGCATTTTCTGCACTCTCTCCTTTCCTTCTCTACGCACAGTGTGCTTTGTCTGTATAGAAACAACACTTTTCTCTGTACACTAATACATGTGACAATAATAAGTCAAATCAAAAGCCTGTGACTCAGTTTGTGACAGTGCCCAGACTGACACTGTCAGCAATCCCACTGGAGATTAGCTGGTTATACAAGCATTAATTCTATTACATTATTTTTGTGCTTTTGTGCCATGTTTTCTATTTCATATGTTCTTAACACATTTAACTATCAGTAAATTCTTTCAGGTTAAATCTTGTGCAAATGTGGCCCATGTGCACGTTCTTTTCCACACATTCAGCCCATGTGTTAATAATGAACTTGTTGGGCAGCAATTATAGATGTAGTTCAGAGTTTAGTTAATGAATTATTAAAACTTTATGGTTTCCTTCCAGCATAATTGTTATACTACTACTACTTACTGTGTGCACTGTTCTCAGCATGCACTAATTTCAGCCTCCCTAACTCATCTGGGCTCCCACACCTCTCCTTTTTAATCAATTTTGTGCAGAAACCTAGACCTTAGAATAATTTTACTCTGACTGCTCCTGAATGACCTCAACTATGAATCCACTTAGCAACAGGGATTTTTTTGATGTTTTAATTTTCCTGGATAATCAGGCCACTGATTTTTAATAGAACAATCCAAACGCCAGGCTGCGAAACAGGCTGCAGCCTCACAAACTTGCCTGCTGGGAACTGTTCTCCCACTTCTATCGCTTCTTAACCATCCAAGTCTACCTTTGCCCATTCCCTTCCCTCATCCTATTTTTCCCACTCAGCAACCCTGAACAGGGAGGGATTTCCAGGATTTTAACATATGGCAGTGAAGGGATGGCAATAAGGTCCCAAGTCAGGATTGTGAGTGGCTTGGAGGACGACTTCCAGTATACATATATTGCATCTGTTGTTCACAATGTGGTCTCCTCTACACAGGGGAGAGGATTGGCTGACTTGTTTGAGGAGCTTCCAATTAAGCTGCAAATGTCCCAAACTTCCAGTTATTTGTCATTTTAATTCTTTATTCTCTGATGTTTCTATCCTTGGCCCGCTGCACTGTTCCTGTAATATTCAATGTAAGCTCGAGGAACTTACCTTTTGATGAGACGCTTTGCAACTTTATAGCCTTAACATTGAATTCAAGCATTTCAGATCATTACCTCTGCCCCAGACATCTTTTGTTTCTTTCTTTATCCCATTATCATTTTGCCTTTCGCAGTCATCTCTTCTGTCGTTGAATCTTCTGCTTTCCATCCAATACAGACCTTTTAGTTCTTTCATCCCACTCCCCCACGTTGCCTGTCTTGACTAAAAACTGTTATATCTCTAAATATCTCCAGTTTGGGTAAGCACAGAACATTAATTCTCTCCATGGATGCTGCTAAACTTGCTCACTGGAATTCTACCGCCTGCCTGCCATGGAATTGGAACGGGTGAGGGGCGGACAACGGAAATATCTGTTGACCTCATGCGGGAATTTCTGATTTTGCTTGAGCGAGGCCGTAAAATCCCACCCATAGAGTATTTCCAGCATTTTCCATTCATCTCTTCGATTTTGAGCATTCACAGTATTTTGCTGCTGTTGTATCAGTGCCTTTCAAATCATGCTGTGGATTGCTTGCACATGTACATGCAATATGGATATTTCTCTCTTCATTGTATCAGTGGAAGTCTTACCCAATTATTTTAAACCTCTCCACTAAAGTGTAAGAGGAGAAATTCCCGAGGAGCGTATTATACACTCGTATGCAAGTTAACGCTATAATTATGGGGGAATGTACATAAAAACAAAGTCATTTGGATTCCTTATTTCTCCATACTTTCAATAACTTTTTGTTCCAAAGTTGAGCTACTTGTGTTTGTTGAACTGCTGAAGCCAATATTTAGTCTCAGCTGGTTGCTTTGATTTGCAGAGTTTGATTCATTACCGGACTGGCGATATATAATTTGTTTTAAATACTTTCAGAATCTATTGGAAGCCTCTAGTTAGAAAAAAAAGGATAGATCCAACAAACCATGATATAATCCCAGCCAATGTTTCTGTTAGGGTCCCAGTTTTAGTTTGGCACCCTTAACTACTGGAAGGGTTCCATGTCTACATTTAGTGAGTATTCAAAGACTAATGATTGATTAGCTAGTAGAGTGGTAGACAGTGTTTTTTTACAGGAGCTTGGTGTAGCAATGGGGGATAGACATGTGCTTTCTGATAGTCTGTGGTAAAACAAGGTACAGATTCATTTGTGGGGTGGAACAGGGTGTCAATTTTGATGAGATATCAAATTTATTGTCTAAAATATTTGATTGTGGGCATATCTGTTGCAAATATTCAAAGGTAATTGTATGATGTTCAATTATTATAGCAGGTATTTGCCTCATAGTGATTAAGTTGTAATGAACGCAGGACGGAGAAGCATAGTGGATATGTCCATGTCAGCGTCACCAGATCCCGAGTTTTATGATCCAGTTGTTTAAGTTTATTCATTAGTGTCCCAAGTAGGCTTAATTTAACACCACAATGAAGTTACTGTGAAAATCGCCACACTCTTGCGCCTGTTCGGGTACACTGAGGGAGAATTTTGCATGGCTAATGCACCTAACCAGCGTGCATTTCAGACTATGGAAGGAAACCGGAATACCCTGTCAAAACCCATGCAGACATGGGGAGATTGTGCAAACTCCGCACAGACTATGACCCTAGCCGAGAATCGAACCGGGTCCCTGGAGCTGTGAGGCAACAGCGCTAATTACTGTGCCACAGTAAAAACTCCGTTTCCATGGCTTCCCATCAGTGATCTGCTGCTTCTTTATTGTCCTTCTTGATGTTAAAATTAAGATTGTGTTCTTTTGTTACCATTTCCTCCCACCTTGTGCAGAAGGTCCCGGCTTCACAGTGACCCCTCAACTGTATCTCTCGCCTATTAAAATTGATTTCACTTCAATAAAGCACACCTTTATACCTTCAGAAAGCAGTTTCTCCTTCATATCATTATCACCTCATACATGTTGTCTAGCAAAGTTGACAAGGCTCGTTTCAAGTTTTGTGAAATGCAAAATTACGTTTAGTGCATCTGCACAACTGATAAAATACTTCCCCTTGCTGCAAGAATGAAATGAAGCTGCTAGCTATTGGTTATCTGCTGCGTTGTTACATGGGAATCATTCACTTTGCAATAAATAACTGTGGGCATTCATGGCCTACATGTAGAATTTTTTTTTATTCATTCATGGGACTTTATTGCCCATCCCTATTTTCCCAAGGGTAGCCAACCACATTACTGTGACTCTGGGGTCACATGTAGGCTAGACCAGGTAAGGACAGCAGATTCCCTTCCCTAAAGAACATTAGTTGAACCAGATGAGTTTTTCCTACAATCGACAATGGTCATTAGTAGATTCATAATTCCAGAATTTTTTTTAACTGAATTCAAATTCCCCCATCTGCCGTGATGGGATTCAAACCCAGACCTCCAGAACATGAGCTGAGTTTCTGGATTAAAAGTCTAATGCTAATAGCACTAGATTTTAACCTCCCCATAAATTCACCCCAATGGACGTGATAGGAATGAGGGAGAGGAAGACACAGGTCATTGCAAGTCTTATGCCACCAGGCTATGAAATAAAACTAAAAAACTAAACCTTTTTATCATGAGAGGAAGGTTAAGAAAGAATATGGTTCAAAGTTTTAAAATAATGAAGGATATGGTTGAGGTGGATGGAAAGAGGTAAGTTGTCCAAATTTATGTGCAGAGCCAAAGCTGGTTAGGAACTGTTTAAAGCCAAAACAAGCCACAAGCTTAGATTAGGATCTTCTTTGTGAATAAACGGATCGACTGTCATCCCAGCACGCTAAATACTGCCTTGGCAATACTGATGGATCCTCTAGAATGAATTCCAGATTCAAGACAGAGGAACTAGGGTTGGAATGTAGAAATAATTATTTCAGTACTTAGACTGAATCGTGACTCCTGTGCAACAGCAAACCTGTCAGATTGAATGAACTACTTTTATTCTTCTGGAAACCATTAAAAGGCTTCAAGTTGAGTATATTCCACAGCGCTGGATCAACCTCTACTTGTGACTGATTGAAGACATCTTTAATTGCAGAAGTTGCTACAATGTTAACCAGTGCTCAGCATTTTCTGGAATTAGGATAAACTTTAAAGCAACTTTGTAATTTTAGTTTTAAAAAATAAATAAGATATTGGTTCCTGCAATTCCACGCTAACTCCATTCTGGTACAGCCAAACCATAATTCAAAGAACTCCAGCCACCTTAATAAAAGGCCTTTGAGACAGAATGAACAAATCACAAAATGTTGATGATTTTAATGATGGCCTATAGCGCCTTGATCATAAACAGTTCAAATTCTTCTTTAATAATCAGATCTATGTGAGAATAGCATAGCTAGAGCTGTGTGTGTTTGTCAACTGTGGATCATGATCTCACTTAAAAGCTGTGTTCGGAATGTGGTTTGCGGTCAAGTGTAGTGGATTCAAATCAGCAGCATGTAACTAGTGTGAGCGGCATGGAGCCATGGGAATTCATTGTGTGCCACATTAGGAAAATGTCCTTTGGGCACAGCATTCAAAAGAACTTTCAGAGAAAATTCTTCTGCTTTTCCTCACCACATTTATTCCTCTGCTGTTCTTAAGTTTCTCTGCCACTTGTACCATCCCTCAACCAGGCGGCAAGCCTGTTCCATGGCCTCTGGTGTGGCCAAGCCTGTAGAGTTGGACAGTGGTAATCTAGCCCTCTGATCTTCCCTTGTGCCTGATAAGATCGCACCTCATCTCCACTGCCCATTGCCTTCACTTGGGATGGAATATTCAATGCATGGCAATACGATCTGAATCCTTTGATCCTCCAATCCATTGTGAAGTATCTCTAAATCAGGATATTTCATGAAGTTACTGTTGTTTTAAGAATTTCTTGACAATCTGCCAAATCTCAAGAAACATTTTAATCACAGATGAGAGATTAATAGGTAAAAGAATAAAACACTCAACCTGGAGCTTGCTCTGTCAATCAGTTAGATCATGGCTCATCTGTATCTGAACTCAGTTTCTCATTTTTGATCCTTGATATCCTTTCTGAGCAAAAAAATCCTTTCCGACCTAAGTCTTGAAGATTTCACTGACCTACAGTTTTTATATGAGGGACTTCCAGATTTCTACTGTTCTGTGTGTGAAAGAAATGCATCCTAATTTCGCTCCCAAATCAGCCTACCTTTAATTTAAAGATGAGAGGTCACACAACATCAGGTTATAGTGCAACAGGTTTATTTGAAATCATTCTAACTGTTTGTGATCAAGGCATTATATGCCGTCATTAAAAATATCAATAGTTTGCTGGTTCATTTCTGTCTCAAAGGCCTTTTATTTAGTTGGTTAGAACTGTCTGATTTTTAGTTTTAAGATGATGCCTTTCTGGTTCTAGATTCCTCTTTCAGAAGAGACATCAATCTCATCAAATCATTTCATTGGGTGGAATTTTACAGCCTGTGGTGTCAGGAAAAGCAGGGAGTTACAGGGGGGGATGGGAAAAGGAGTAGAGCAAGGTATAGTTAAAATAATTGAAGAGCCATGTCGGAGAAGGCTCCCGATGTCAGCAGTGGTAGAGGCTCAACAGTTTTTCGAAGGAAGGTGGGCAACTAATTCGAATAGTTAATGGCAAAGTTAAGAATTTACCCCCTCCCCTCCATCCCTGTGCTAGAAGTGATCTTCCAGTGGCTTCACAAGTTCTATGGTGGAGGGGAAGGAGTCACCAGTAACAAATAGTACCCCCTTAGCCCCAACACTGCTGCTGGGTGGGTTATCCCACAGTTCTGCATGCTCAGTCCATGTGAAAATTGATTTAACACTCATCCTTCCAAAGACATCTCAAAATGGAGGGACTCTTACCACCTCTCTCAGTGGCACTGCTAAGGCTCCCATACTGCCGTCCCTCTGATTGAGCCAGCAATGTGGAAGACCCCCACCATCTGCCTTGTCTGCCTACCAACTCTTAATGGCCTCCTCCTGGAAATATCGTGGGGGAAATCCCACTTTTACCCAAGCGTCCTGGACACTCAAAAACCATCCTGGTGATAGGACCCCATCCATCATATTATCCTAAACACCTTGAACAGCTCAATCCCTCAAACAGCTAAACCTGCCTGCTATTTAAAAATAAGCTTTGTGAAAATCTTGACCCCTCAAGGCAAAGGAAACGAGTCCGAAATAAGAGGAGAGAATGTTTCTTTTCGTAGAGATGAGTGGTCACAGGAAGGGCTGTAGTTGGTGCAAATGATTAGATGAAGCAAAATGCAAACAAAGAAACATTGAGAGATTGAGGCACAAACATGATGATGTAATAAACAGGCGACTGAAATACTTTGTTTTTCACTTCGACCAAAATGTGAAGATAACTCATGCCTGGTAGTTAGCAAACAGATTGTTCTTTAGATGACCTAAGGGCAGTAGCTTCTCAATGGATCATTCACTGACCACAAACTCGCAGTGAACACTAAAACTCTCATGTGCTGCGTTGCGGAATTGTTTTTATGCTCGTATGCACTTTCCAGAGTCTTCAGCTGCACTGCCAAAGAGAGGGGATAGATAACTGCCCCCACATGTCAACTTGCAAAATGGCTTCTAGAAGATGCAGGGAATCAATGTTGTGATTGTAGGGGGGTTGGGGGCGCTGGTGGATGTGGTGACTCGCTGTATCTCTTTGTAAAAGCTGACCTTCGCACTGTCTCTCCCAACAATGCTAAGGCTAGAATCAATGCATCGACCAATGCAGAATCTCAGGCTTAGACCATAGCACAGGCTCCTTCTGCACTATCGGGATTCCATAAACAGCTACTATTGCATACTACAGAATTGTCACTTTTGGATAAGTGCAAAGACATATCTATATATTCTACCTTTAAATGTTGCTTGCTTCACTGTCTTGACTAAATCCCCATTACTCTTCCAAATTACAGGGAACGTAGATACATTCAAGGTCCTCTGCATGTATTTCAATTGCTTTTTATCACTGATCAAATTCATACAATAAGCTGTTTGCACTGTGATATTCCACAGATCACACAGTATGGACAATAATACAAATAATGTAATTGTAACAATGGGAGTCCATGCGTTTTTTAATCAAATGTTTAATTTTAGTGTCATTGTGAGTTGGAGAGATTGTTACAGATTGACTGTGCCCTCTTTTGCGCCCCATGAAGCTGGCAGCTTTCAATTGTTAGTCTGTTCCCAAGAGTGTAGCATGAACTTGGCTTTTCAGCTGTGTCAATAATATAAGTTGAGTGTTGGCCAATTCACAGTGGGCTACAAGTGCCTGTGATAAAATAGTCTTCTGTCTCCTCTGCTGGTGTAAAAGTGAGATACACTTTGAAATTTCACTCTGAATTTTGTTGAGTGATGGGGGATGAGGAGATGAGAAGTCTCAAACCCTTTGCTATTTAATGATTTTTTAAAAAATTCTCAGAGTCGTCAACCCTGAAGGGAGGTAGGAGAAAGAAACTGGGGGTCCCAGGAAAGCAACGCTAGAAACCTACAAACTGCTCATTTCCCCAGTTTTTCTGGAGGAAGAAAATGCTCTTTATTTGAAATTTAAGAGGAGACGATGGCCTAGTGGTATTATCACGAGACTGTTAATCCAGAAACTCAGCTAATGTTTTCAGGATCCGAGTTCGAATTCCATCATGGCAAATGGTGAAATTTGAATTCAATAAAAAATATCTGGAATTAAGAATCTGAGGATGACTGTGAAACCATTGTTGGTTGTTGGAAAAATCCATCTGGTTCACTAATGTCCTTTAGGAAGGAAATCCACCATCCTTACCTGGCTTGGCCTACATGTGAGTCCAGACACACAGCAACATGATTGAATCTCAGTTGCCCTCAGGCAACTAGGGATGGGCAATAAATGCTAGCCAGCCAGTGGGGCCCATGTCCATGAACGAAAAAAATGTATTCATAAGTGTGTTAGAAATTGTTCAAAGAGGTTCACTCAATTCATTCTTATAAAGCAAGATTGCACAGGTTGGGTCTATACCCATTGGAATTTAGAAGAATGAGAGGTGATCTTATTGAAACATATAAGATCCTGAGAATGCTTGATAGGGTGGGCAATGGGAGGATGTTTCCTCTTGAGGGGTAACTAGAATAAGTGGACACAGATTAAGAATATGAGATCTTTCTCTTAAGAAGGAGATGTTTTCTCACAGAGTGTTGTTAGTCTGTCGAACTCTATTGCCCAGAAAGCAATGGTGGATGGGTCAAAGCTGAATTAGATTTTTGACAGACAAGAGAGACAAGGGATAAGGGGGAGTAGTTGGGGGGATGGGGGTGGCACAAACGGGAAAGTGGACTTGAGACCACAGTCAGATCAACCATGATCTTATCGAATGTAAAAGCAGGCTTGAAGAGCCAAATGGCCTACTCCTGCTCCAAAGTCCTATGTTACTATACAAGTCCTTCTTTTAAAAGAAATCGTGCATGTTAGGACACCAAAGCTTGGTTTGATTCAATTGCCCTACTCTGATGATGTTCTGACCTTAGTCGCACTGCAATGGGATAGAGCAGAATGAAGGCCAGGTAGCTTACCCACCCTGTGGTGTAATCAGCAGTTGCTACATATAAACAATGTGAAAAGCTTAAAAGATTAATGCTAAAGATTAGTTTGAAAGTATCCTGTTGGAAACCTTCCTTCTTCAGTGGAGTTGTGCAGTATATCATTGCCAGCAGAAAAAACCCCTAAATATTAAAATTCCACTACTAACAATCTGCAATACAAAATGCGTACAGTTTTAAAAGGCAAAAAGATTGTTTGTACTGCTATATCACCCCACGAACCTCCATTTCAAGGCAGTGGGAGATACGCTGTTAGACACAATGAACAGTGGGGCCTGTCTGTCCAGCTACTATATTATCCCGACGAGGACTCCATGGTGCATTAAAGTAAGGGCTGCACAACACTTACACACAAAAGAACCTTCTGTAAATGGCGCCATCTTCCTGAAAAATTCTTTGATGAATGTTTTGTTTGTTTATAAACTCATGCCACGATTACATCAATCGTGTCAAGCCGATCATCGTGTAATGTTGTCAGGATGCAAACAGCACGTGGCTTTCCTTCCTTCCAAAGACTCCCAGCCACTTGTATGAAGACAAATGTCCTTCTGGTAAATGTGCAGCTCCTCGCCCAGAGATTAATACGTACAGTCGTCATAATATATCACTGTTTATGTTTCACTAGTTATCCAGTCCCTGACTGCTAATTGGCACTGTGAAATGTTGAGCCATAGTGGATGCAGTGAAAACTCTGACAGGGTTTAAAATAAAGACAGCAGTTGAAGCTGCTACTCTTAAAATATTGAAATATAAACCAACACTGAAATAAAAGGGAAAATGCTCGATGTTTGGGTTAGTCAGCATTTGCAAAGAGGTGGGCTGCGCTGTTTTGGGTGTGTGCCGAACAATCTAGAAATTGGCCCCTGCAACTCTTAATTTTCAGGCACAAAACCAGAAGCAAGTAGCACCAATTTCATGGTGCTCTCTCCACGAGGAGGGATATATGTCAGTCACCATATTAGAATGGGGTGAATTTCAGGTCTTCCTGCTGGCTGCTAAAAACAGGCATCTGGTGCTTTGCATAGAAATTGGTCAGGACTGTGTGGAAAGAAGTCTGGCCTGTTCTGCTCACTTTTTTTAAGCTCTCAGTGGTCTGACTGATTTAATAAACTCTCCTGGAAGCTGCCAACAAAAAAGGTAATGCTTTATTGAAAACACGTGAAATGGAAGTAGTAAAATTGCCAATTCCACTGCATGGCCTTCCCTTCCACCCTTCCCCAGCATTTACCAGTGGGTTGTTAACTGTAAGGCAGCCAACTCACAACAAAGATTTGCCGATGGCCAGCTACCTTTGGAGGAGTGACTGAAGCCTTCGACTCACTTAATGAAGTGAGTGCTGAGGCAAATCCTTGGTAAAGCCGAATGACTCTGGTTTCAGGCTGGGCGATGAACATTCTACGCCTAAGAGTACCAAGACTAGTTTCTAGAGCTTGATGTGGACGGTATATTGCCTGGCCTTGCACCTTCGGGTACACTCTTGGATCCCTCAAGCATAACAGCTGTGCCCAAACTCATTTATTCCTCGAGGTAGATTTTTATTTTTAGTATTCCCAGCACAGACCAGGAACAGATATTGGGAATTTATTCACAGATATGCAGCTTTCCATTCATGGAAACGTGTCCAGTGCTCCCCAGTGTGAAGTTCTGTGTCATGGCTCCTGACATTTACTGCCTCAGTTTCTAAATGCGGTTACTTTGTGAACATTTGCTCACTGTGAACTATCTGTTTTGATCAATTTTTATCAATTGCTTCCATTGTTTCGGCAGTTTGAATTCTCCTTGCTACAGTGTGCTTATGGTCTTATTATTTGGTTTTAAATTGTAGAACCTGATAACACTGTGATTTCAACTCAAGCCATAGATTATCAGCAGGTTATAATCTGGCACTGATTACCAAGAAAATTTGCTTCCTTAGATATGTTGTATCAAGTATAAAGGTTAGTTAGGAATGTCTCACTTGAAGACAATGATTGCTGACATAAACTGTGGTGATATCATTCAAACAGTTTACAAAACTATCTGGCCATGCCTGAAAGTATTTCACAGTACATATAATATATAAATAAATATAGTTTACATAACTTGGTCACGGTTTATGTGAAATATTACTGGCAGAGGTATGAGTACAAACTGCCATTTGTCTTCTCCTTTGTAGTTAGTGCATGGGCAGAAGATTAAGGAGATGGCAATGGGACTCTATACCAAAAATAACATCCAAATGTCAATTTTAATGTAGATAGTTCATTGCCAAGGTTAACCATAACACACGCACCAAAATTTGGATCAGGAGTAGGCCACTCAGCCCTTTGAATCTGCTGTCATTCAGTAAGATTTAAACCTCAACTCCACATTCCTGCCCACCTCCAATAACCTTTCACCCCCTTGCTAATCAAGAATCCATCTATCTCTGCCTTTAAAATATTCAAAGACTCTCAGCCTTTTGATTTGATTTGATTTATTATTAGCATACAGTGAAAAGCATTGTTTCTTGCGTGCTATACAGACAAAGCATACTGTTCATAGAGAAGGAAATGAGACAGTGCAGAACGTAGTGTTACAGTCACAGCTAGGATGTAGAGAAAGATCAGCTTAATTCAAGGTCCATTCAAAAGTGTGGTAGCAGCAGGGAAGAAGCTGTTCTTGAGTCAGTTCGTATGTGGCCTCAGACTTTTGTATCTTTTTCCTGCTGGAAGAAGGTGGAAGAGAGAATGTGCGGGGTGCGTGGGATCCTTGATTATGCTGGCTGCTTTGCTGAGGCAGTAGGAAGTGTAGACAGAGTCAATGGTTGGGAGGCTGGTTTGCGTGATGGATTGGGCTACATTCAAAATCATGTAAGGATAGGCAACAACACCTCCACAATCATCCTCAACACCAGTGCCCCACGAAGCTGTGTTCTCAGCCTCCTATTATACTCCATATACACCTATGACTGTGTAGCCAAATTCCCCTCCAACCTGATTTTCAAGTTTGCTGACGACACCACCGTAGTGGGACAGATCTCAAACAATGACGAGACAAAGTACAGGAATGAGATAGTGAATCTGGTGAAGTGATGCAGCAACAATAATCTCTCCCTCAATGTCAACAAAATGAAGGAGATTGTCATCGACTTCAGGAAGCGTAAAGGAGAACATCTCGCTGCCTACATCAATGGGATGAAGTAGAAAAGTTCAAGAACTTCATGTTTTTAGGTGTCCAGATCACCAACAACCTGTCCTGTGGTCTTGGGCAGAGCAGGAGCCAATACTAAGCTGTGATACAACCAGAAAGAATGCTTTCTATGGTGCATCTGTAAAAGTTGGTGAGAGTCGTAGCTGACATGTCAAATTTCCTTAATCTTCTGAGACAGTAGAGGCATTTGTGGGCTTTCTTAACTATAGTGTCAGCATGGGGGGAACAGGATAGAAAGCACATGGAGATTTTAGTGTTGTAACTGTACTGGAGGAGCCTGGCTAGGGGAGGGGCAAGTTGTGGAGCACAAGACTTCAGTACTATTGTAGGAAAATTGTCAGGGTCCCTAGCTGGAATATATTCAAGATGCATTACAGCAACTCACCAAGGCAGCAGCTTCCAAACCTACAATTTCTAGCACCTAGAAGGACAAGGATAACAGGTACATGGGAACACTGCCACATGCAAATCCCCCTCCAAGTCACACATAGAATCATAGAATCTCTGCAGTACAGATGGAGGCCATTCAACCCATCGAGTCTGCACCAACTCTCTGACATGACCTCTACCCATATCTCCGCTCATTCCACAAACCAACACATCCTGGGGACACTTAAGGGTCAATTTAGCATGGCCAATCCACCTACCGTGCACATCTTTGAATACACACAACCTTGAATACTCCATGCTGACACTGGTTGGTCTAAGTATTGATTGGCAAACATATGTCCCAGTGTTGACATATTCACCTTAACGAGCGTAAACCTTATCATGAGAAACACCATCAGATTGAAATGTTTTGAGAATCCTGGTGATTCAGTGTGAATTCCTGTTAAGTATGTGTCTCTGATTGACAAATGGCTGGTTTGAGGTAAGTTATCCATTTTTAACAGGAACCAACCCTACATTCCCAAGCTTTGATAATACACACAGCTGTTTGACCTCTGACATGGCACTTCCATGTAAAGCGTTTGTCAAAATATTTAGTGCTGTGACAGCGTCATTTGCTGGAAGTGCCGAAGTGAGAAAATGAGAGTATTACCAGCATTAATTTCACCAGGAACCTAATGCTCCTTGCTGCCAGTCCACTGTCCATTATGATTCAGGACATTGGGCAAGAGGTTGTACAAAATGGTAGGCAAGGGAATTAAGGGTTATGGGGAGAGGGCGGGAAAGTGGAACTGAGCCACTTCAGATCAGCCATGATCTTATTGAATGGCGGGGCAGGCTCGAAGGGCTAGACGGCCTACTCCTGCTCCTACCTCTTACGTTTTTATGTTCTTATTATGTTCTTCACCTAACCAAGAAACTTGTCGGAACACTTCATAAAGGATTAATTACTTTTTAAGTACAGTCACTATTCTGCAGGTGAATGCAGCATCCATTCCTGGGTAGAGAATGCACTGTTCTGACCATTTTGATTTTGATTTGAAGATGGACAGGGGCAGTGCATAGATTCTGCAGAAAGGATTTTATTTTGGAGATCTGAGTGCAATGGTAGTAACCCAGCTTTGAATTAAGAATGAATGGCTTTTGGCAAGTGAATGTTGATTCAGACATGCACGTAATTAAGGTTTGTGAACGGGTGTCTCTTTGGGATCAGGATAGAAAGCTGGAGTATATTTGACATAAGTATAAATGATTCTCTCTGCTCAGAGCTGATAAGAGTGGAGATCTGTTTTTTTTCAGGGCTCTCCAGATCTGCCTTTATAATATTCAGCCATAATAATGTCATAATGTGAACACATTGACACTGAGGACTAACCAGTGAAACTGAGGTCAAGAGGAGGAGTGTGAAACTGTGTACGAGAAGACAGAGATGGTGATTCATTCACTTGGTGCTTGTAGTACTTGCTGCATGTAAATTGGGTGCCCTGTTTTCCTAAATAACAACGCTTCAATGAATAATCCATTGATTGCAAAACACTTTGGTACATTCTGAGGATGTGAAAGATGCTGTATCAATACACAAGCTTTCTTTACAGCAAGTGAGAGAGGAACAAATGCATTGCTACACAAAGGGCATTGTTTCGGTTGTACCCAGTGAATCTTATGGGCTGATCCTATGACTGTCATGAAATGGTGTCGTGGGGGTGCTGACTGGGAAATCGCAGAGCCACATCCTTTGATTTTCCTTCCGGTCATTTAAATGGCAGGGAAGTCAAGAATTGCACCTGTAAGTTCCTGACTGAAGCTCCTAACAAGTGCCATTCTGAAACGGATTTTCCAAATGCTGTTTTCTTTGTGCCGGCAACCACAATTTAATTCAGCACCACTGAGACTCATTACAAAAATGTTAAGGTTTTGGCCAGTTTGTACTCTGTGACAGGGTGGCACAGTGATACAGTGGTGAACACTGCTGCCTCCCAGTGCCAGACACCCAGGTTCAGTTCTGGCCTCAGGTGACTGTTTGTGTGGAATCTGCATATTCTCCCTATGTCTGCGTGGGTTTCCTCCGGGTGCTCCGGTTTCCTCTCACACTCCGAAAGATGTGCGGATTAGGTTGATTGACCATGGTAAATTACTCCTTAGTGTTAGCGGGATTAGCAGGGTAAATGCGTGGGGTTACGTGGGTTGGGCTTTGGTGGAACTATTGTTGGTGCAAGCACGATGGGCCAAATGGCCTCTTTTTGCATGTGGGGATTCTATAATTCTGAGTTGAGGGGTGCGAATGTTAGATGTATCCAATTTTATTGGGAGTGCCTTTGATGAACTTCTTACATTTTCATAAATCCTGACTAAAACACTGGAACTGTCTGTAACCATTGATGTTGGTTTTCATTTTTTTTGTAGATTATAAGCTTGCTCCTTTCTGCCCCTTTTCCCCTGGCCGTACTGCGCCGTGCATTCAGGAATGTAGCCAGGCAACCTCCCAGCCCTCCACACACAACTCAGCCAGGCCATATGGAGCCCGCAGCTTGGAAGTGCACAGGAGGAGGGCAGCTGTGCTTTTGATGGTTCTCTCTCCCTGGGGAAACATTTCTAGGCTACATTTTTCTGTCCATTGATTATGGATGGGTAGGAAAATCAAATGCATGGTTAGTTTCCACATGTGATTCCTCATAAAGCTGAGAGCGGCAACTTAGCAATGTAACAGACAAAGGAACAAGTGAGGCTGGACTGCAGACTAGCCTCTATTTTTAAAGGGAGAGAAGGATGAATTGGTTAATTATGAACCAATTAATCTACCATTGAAGATGGACAGAAGCTTAAGAGTCCATTCACAAATTATTGAGTGTTTTGAAATTGATAATAAATGACAGCCAGTATAGCTTCACTAAAGACAAGTCATGCTTGACAAATTTAACAGTAGTTCAGTTTTGAAGAAAGGACTGATTGTATATGTGAAGAGTATGCAATGGATCCCAGACCAGCACCCCTCCCCCCAGCACGGTTTCCCAGCAGCAGAGGCAATACGCCATTGAACGACAACAAGATCCTTCATCTCTCCACAGCATTTCCCATGGCCCTCTCGCCTCGCCACCGGGGAACCTCGGCAAAGGGATGGAAAAGTGCATTTGGAATTTCAGGATAGGATCAATAAGATGTCTCACAAGAGAGTGTGACAACAATTCAGCTGTAGGCTCAAGGGAAAATGTAACAATGTGGATAAAAGGTTGCTTAAAAGTTTATTTCTTAGTCACAAGTAAGGATTACATTAATGAAGTTACTGTGAAATTCCCTTAGCTGCCACAGTCCGGCATTTGTTTGGGTCAATGCACCTAACCAGCGCATCTTTCAGAATGTGGGAGGAAACCGGAGGACACCCATGCTGACACAGGGAGAACGTGCAGACCCCACACAGACAGTGACCCAAGCTGGGAATCAAACCCAGATTCCTGGCGCTGTGAAGCAGCACTGCTGACCACTGTGCCACCGTGCCATCCATCTAGTCAGGCAAGGATTGAAGGGTTAGTGCACATATGTATTAGTTGTGCACCCCTGGTATGTGGTGAGTCCAATTTTGTTCTTGATTTATATATAATTGAACATAGAGAGCCCTTTACTTTAGAAAGCGTAAGTGTAAAAAATTTGACAAATGTCAAGGAGACTAATAAAAGCCTTAAGAAACATATAATAATAGGCAGGCAGATGCCAAATTCGATTTAGAAGTCTAAGCTGGTGCATTGTGTAAAGAAAAATAACGAATAGAGAGAATGCCTGTTGGAAAGATGCGAAAGGCGTGGAGAACAGAAGAACCAAAGACTACAAGACAAAATTTCTTATAAATAGGACAGGGAGTACAGGAGGTACATATGATAAATCTGTAAGAGATAGAGAAAGAAAACGACAGTCGGAATCTCACCACCGTTCACCCCAGCGGGATTTTCCCATCTCGCTGCAGTGAACAGAGATTTGGCCGGCTGCCAAATTCTCCGACCTCTCTGCAGCAAGAGCATGGCATAAACGGCAGGTAAGGTCGTGTCCTATGTAGAGTCCTATAGAATGAGCATTTAACATTATTGATTGAACAAATTGATACCCGGAGTGAGAAACTTGAGGAGAGATTGCAGCCAAGGTTTAGCTCTGTTAGAGCAGAGGAAGCCAAGAGTGAGATCTGAATGGAGTTTAAAAAAAAATTTAGTGCTTTGCACAAGAAAATGGGAGATGTAATTGAAGTAGAGATCATTGTATCTTTTAAGAGAAATGACAAACATTGAAGGAAAAGGAAGACGCACGCGTGTGTGTGGAGACAGCAGGAGAGCATGACTTGTTTTGGATTATTCCAGCAAACAGTTAATAAAGCACAGTGGACTTGCTGTGCTGAAAGCATCTACGATTGAATGTTTACAGTACACAACATTCAAAAAATCAGCATAACTGGCTTGAAGATATCTGAAAAAGATCAGGGACATTGTAAATTGAAAAATATCCAATAGCACAGTAGGGAGGCAAATTATTTCTACATGCAGAGTAAAGAGAGTTTTGCTCTATGTTAACCATAGGTATTATGAGAATATATCGTGGATACAGAAAAAAAGTGCTCCAGTCTCCAGTGGTTTGACTTTGCTAACCTCAATGAAAGTGAACTGTCACCAAAAGTAATAACTTATTCCTAGTTTATTTTTCTTTTGTTATCTCAACATTAACTGTGTGTTTATGACCCCAAATGAAACTAAAGAAGCACACTGACTTCACAATAAGAATTTGGGCAGCACAGTGGTTAGCACTGTGACCTGGGTTTGATTCCTGGCTTGGGTCACTGTCTGTGTGGAGTTTGCACATTCTCCCTGTGTCTATGTGGGTTTCCTCTGGGTGCTCCCGTTTCCTTCCACAGTCCAGAGATGCGTGGGTTAAGTGCGCTGGCCACGCTACATTGTCCCTTAGTGTCCCAAGATGCATAGGTTAGAGGGATTAGCGGGTAAATATGTGGGGTTAAGGCCAAAGTGGGATTGTTGTCAGTGCACTCGTTGGCTTAATGGCCTCTTTCTGCACTGTAGGGATTCTTTGATTCTATGATAATAACTGTCCCTTTTATGGCATTGTCCTTCAGTTCTTCTGAGTCAGAGATCTGAGCTTTGACGACAGTTTTAAAAAATTTTGTCTTCAAAAAAGATTAAAACATAAAAATATGAGAAATGTGAGTCAGAGCCCATAAAGGCTGCTCTGCCATTTAGTAAGATCATGCTGATCTCCCTTCTACCTGACCACCATTTTCCTCAGCTATCCCAATAAATCCCTCAAGTCCAAAATTTATTAGCCTCACTCTTGAACACGCTCAACAACTGAGAATTCACAGCTCACTAGGGTAGATTCCAAAGCTTCACAATCCACTGAGTGAAGACATTTATCTTCATCTCAATTCTGAATGCTGACCTCCTATCCTGAAACAGTCACGTTTAACCCTCGAATATCCAGCCAGGAGAAACAGCCTCTTAGTATTTACCCCATCAAGTCCTCTTAAGGGCTTTCACTTAGATCACCTCTCATTTTTCTAATCTCTGCAGAATTTAGGCCTATTCTACTCAGTTCCTTGTCCCAGGAATCAAATTGGTGAACCTTTGTGCACCTCCTCTAAGGTGATGTATAATATATTTCTTTTCTTCAGTACAAAGACCAAAACTGTGCAGAGAATGCCAAATTCGGTTTCATCGTAGCCCATTCAATTGCAGCAAAACTTCATTACCCTTATGTTGCAAACCCCTTGCAATAAAGGCTAATATACCACTTACCTTCCTAATTTCTTCCTGCACCTGCATATTAACATTCTGCGATTTGTGCACAAGGACATCAAAATCCTTCTGCATAATAACTTTTATCACCTTTTAAAAAATTGATTTCCTTTTCTTCCTAACAAAGTGGACAATTCCAGCCTTGGATGACTGTGAAGTTTGCACGTACTCTCTGTGTCTGCGTGGGTTTCCTTCAGTTGCTCCAGTTCCTCCCACAGATGTGCAGGTCAGGTGGATTGGCCATGGTAAATTGCCCCTTAGTGTCCAAAGGTGTGTAGGGTAGATGGATTAGTCATGGTAAATGTGTGGAGCTACAGGGATAGGCCGCGGGAGATGGCCTGGGTAGGATACTCAGTCAGATAGTCGGTGCAGGCCTGATGGGCTGAATGGTGCTGCACTGTAGGGATTCTATCATTCTATTAATTTCACATTTCTCCACATCATACTCATATCTTCCACTCCTTTCCCAGTAACTTAACCTGTCTACAGTTTTCCCAACCTCTTTATGTTCTTTTCATAGCTTACCTTTCCACCTAGCTCTATATCAATAGTAAACGTGGATGCAGTGAACTCTATTTTTTCAACGGTCAATGATACAGATTGTAGTTAGCTGAAAGTCAAACCCAGATCCTCGTGGCAACTAACCAACATCAGCCTGCCAACTTGAACATGAACATGTTTTACGTTCATGAGCCCTTCCCGAGTCCTTGCTAATACATGACCCCAACCCTGTGAGCCCCAAACTTGTTCGGCAACCTAGAAAATATAATGTTGTCAAAGTATATAAGATTGTTCATGATATGGAAAGTATAAATATAAAAAGAAACTGCCAAGTAAAAGACAAGGAAACACAAAATCAGGCTATAATAGAAGCGGTTACAATTTCTATAGAGCTGGGTACAATTTTGTCTTTTAGAAAGTATTTAGACAGTTACGTGGGTAAGATTGGTATAGAGGGATATGGGCCAAACGTGGCCAATTAGGACTAACTTAGTGGTTTAAGAAAAGGGGCGGCATGGACAAGTTGGGCCAAAGGGCCTGTTTCCATGCTGTGAACCTCTATGATTCTAGTAAAGGTCCGTTTAGGACTAAGATCAGAAAGGTGTGCACATGGAAATGATCAGTAAATAGAATTAATTTCCAGATGGAGAGCTGTCACAAAACTCTGAAATTTTGTCAGACTATTGGATGCTAGTGTGAGGGACTTTAGGGTATCCTTGGATTCATGAACTAAGTTAATTGAATGGCCACTCTCATTTGTAATTACCTTGTGAGAGATCATTCAACAAATTATTTAAACTGTAACCAGCTCTTTGTTTCAATTATTTCTCAGCGCCCTTCGCAACCGTTAAGATACCAGTCCCAGAACCTGTCACTGACAGACAGCGAGACCAGATGATTAAGACAGACAGTCCATAGTTTGTCTGCTCAGTCCCTCTGGAAACTAGCCTTGAGCCTTGTTAAGTGGGCCCCATTAAATTAAGCTCTGATCTCGACCAAATCAATGACCCCTGCCTTGATCAAGTGAACTTGCCTCTGGGGACGGAGCATCACACACACAGAAAAGGAAATAAATTTTCATACGAGCTTGGCCTGGAGTTGCATAAGATTTTTTGGGTTATTTTTGCAAAATTACCCAACTTGATTGAATTTCACAGACACGTGACCAGGCTACAGCACACCAAAAAATTATTGCAAAGTGTCCACAATAATCAAAGTGCAAGATTGCACACCAGTGCCCAGTGAAGTCAAAAGATGTGCGTAGTTGCTTTTACTGAACCAAGTTTCCATTACTCTAAATTAATAGAGAATTCCAAGAAGAGATTTCTTCACAGGGAGAGACTTAACTGTTTAACTGTATAAGGTGGATATTGTATTTGTGCTGCATGTTGATCTACCTTCTTTCCTTCACAAGGAAAATCAGACTTAAATCTAGATGCACTTCTTTCAGAAAAGTGGTTCCCTTGATGTGCTGTACATTTAGACACAGAAAAATTACATGTGAATATAAGACAAGACAATCAGCATCATAACTCAGTCCCTAAACATTCCAAGTGACTTAATCTTTTTTACTGTTAATACTCATTGTTTTACAAGTTATGCTCTAAGCGTTCTCAGTCGGGGAGTAAACTAGAGGCAGACAAAAGCGGAGTTGGAGGCAGAGATAATGACCTGTAAAAGACCCAAGGGACATGCAGCAGGTTACAGCTGAGACAATACTGTTGGCAGCGTGGTTGTGGGAGTGGACAGGCCTAAGTGAAAGAGGTGGCAGTTAGCCGTGGGAATACATTGGGACTTGCCTGTTGGGTTTGATGTTTTGTAGGCCAGCTGTGAACGTTGGAGCGGGAATCTGTCATGGCAGCCGACAAAAGCTGATTGTTTCTCATCAGTACGTGATCGGGTTCAGCATAGGATAAACAGTCAGTCAGAGGCTGAAAACAATAGAAGCACAAAGTGGAGACTAGATGTTTCTTCAGCATGTCATTGCTAAATAAAACAATTAGGATACGGCGCCAGTGCCATTGACCAAAGACCCTTTTTTGAAGGGAACAATTAATAACGGAGAAACCCATGCAAAAAGGAAACTTAAATAATTATTTTATTGCCAATTTCCAGCATACACTCCAGTTCCTGCAATACCCAGAAAGCTTCAAATGTACCGGCATTTTCCTTAGTGTGTGATTGTTTCAACCTTTCCACAGTGAACCAGTTAGAAAACTGGAACATGCAGTCATAAAAATGTTACCATATCCTTAATCAGACAAACCGAGCAATATATGCAATTGATTTAGCTGGTTGAAGATTAAATAATGTATTACTATCTCTCTATTCTTGTGCAACTACATTTCGGGAATCAGCCCAGAGTAACTTGCTGTGAAAATAATAGCTGTGACACCATCCTGTTAGCTCCATGGCCTTCTTTGTACTGGGAGTTAGGACTGGCCTGTGTGACCTACCGTGTGCAGTACCTTATGAGATACAATCTTCCCAATTTTTATTTTCAACTAATCCGTTTTTCACTATCCCAATATCAGGGTTCAGCTGTGAGGAGTTTCCACTGCCAGTTTGACCTCCACTGCTGCAGATGGAAAGCCAGCAGATTTTATAGAATGCAAATTTGTTGGTCTGTGGAACTGGACAGTTGATGGAACATTTCAAAGCCTTTCAGCTGTCTGGTTAGTGTGGGATGAGAGTGACTTCCTGGATCCTTTCAGGGGTGGCTCGGTAGCACAGTGGTCAGCATTGTTACCTCACGGCGCCAGGGACCTGGGTTTGATTCCTAGCTTAGATCACTGAATGTGCGGAGTCTGCACATTTTCCCTGTGCCTGCGTGGGTTCCCTCCAGGTGCTCTGATTTCCTCCCACAGTCTGAGAGACGTGCTGGGCTAGGTGCATTGGCCATGCTAAATTCTCTCTTAGTGTTCCTGAATAGGTTCCAGAGTGTGGCGAATTTTCACAGTAACTTCATTGTAGTTTTAATGTAAACTTGCTTGTGACATCAATAAATCAACTTTAAACTTTTAAACTTTAAACCTAGTAGAAAGGGGAAAAGTGGGGAACTAGCAAGGTAAATATGTGGGGCTACAGGGATAGGGCCTCGGTGGGATTGCTGACAGTGTATACTGATGGGCCAAATGCCCTCTTTCTGCACTGTAGGGATTCTATGAAAACTATTTTACTGCTGCCACAGGTACCATTTTAGTTCCAATTTGGTGTCCAGAGCGCACATTGTTGCAGGCCTTGCCAATTTCCATCTTGTGTAAGTTGTCAGCAAGGACACAGGAACGGAGTATACAGATTGCAACATCAGTCAGTGTATAAACACTGACTGAACCCCAGCGCTATCAATTTTGGAGCGTTGCATTCCAGCTAATGCCTGCTCTTAACCTCGCACAGCACCTCTGCCACCAGCACTACTCAAAGGAATCAAACTACTTTCAGGCTAGCTGTTCACCAGAGGGTGGTGAGGGATTGGAATGCCCTGCCTGCTGCAGTTGTAAATGCGCCTAGTTTGGGGGCGTTTAAGAGATCCGTGGATAGGTTTATGGATGGAAAGGGATTGGTTTAGGTTAGAGGGTCGTTGCTTTTTAATTGGTCGGCGCAACATCGTGGGCCGAAGGGCCTGTTCTGCGCTGTAATGTTCTATGTTCTATGTTCTATGTTCAATGCTAGCTAATGGCTATTGCTGATGTGCAGAACTGCTTGTACTGTCGTTTGTATTGCTATTTAAAGTTGCTGTAGTCTGTAGGAAATGGTTGCACCAAAGAACTTGGTTCTGACTTTAAGGATTCTATGCAAAACTTGTTACTGGGTGCATAGGCAGTAGTTTACATTCTCTTTTGACTAGTCCAGGAGAGGGAGAATGAGCAGAAGCACCACAGAGTAGGACTAGCTGCAGGAAGGTGGAAGAGGAGAGGGGCAGAAGGGCCCTCAGCAGGAGGCTATATCCATCCAGGATGTTCAAGGTGCCATTCTCCTGTTCAAAACTCACTGAGGAACAAAAGTGTCAGCCATCTATACTTCAGGGAGGATGTCCTCAAACTTTGCACAAAACTCTCTGCAAGTTGGTGTTTGCTTTTACATGCTTCTTGACCTTATCTGCAGCCTCTCTCTGGAAAGCCTTTCAATACATGAAGGATTTTAGTCAGCAGCTGACCTCATAGCCAACCCATCGACATTCTCATCTGCTTTCTTTGCCGGAAGCCTTATGTGAGACCCCACCATCCACCTCTCGGGGGTTACCATTGATCAGAAACTTAACTGGACTAGCCATATAAACACTGTGGCTGCAAGAGCAGGTCAGAGGCTTGGAATCCTGCAATGATTCCTGAAAGCCTGTCCACCACTCACTGGGCACAAGTCAGAATGTGATGCAGAATGTTGGAACTGAGTGCAGTTCCAACAGCACTGAAAAAGCTCATCCAGGACAAGGCAGCATTTTCCACAAACAGTCAACCTCTTCACTACTGATGCACAGTGACAGCCATGTTTACATCTACAAGGTGCATTGCGGGAACTCACCAAGGTTCCTTAGACAGCACCTTCCAACCCCATGACTACCAGTATATAATAGGACAAGGTGAGCAGATTCCTGGGAACACCACAATCTGGAAAGTCCCTTCATCACCCTGCCTTGGAAATATATTGCTATTTCTTCACTTGCTGAGTCAGAATTCTGGAATTCCCTTTATAACAGAACTGTGGACGTACCCCCTCATTAAGAAGTCTCACAACACCAGGTTAAAGTCCAGCAGGTTTATTTGGTAGCAAAAGCCACTAGCTTTCGGAATGCTGCTCCTTCATCAGGTAAGTAGGAGTTCTGTTCACGAACAGGGCATATAAAGACTCAAACTCAATTTACAAAATAATGGTTGGAATGTGAGTCTTTACAGATAATCAAGTCTTAAAGGTACAGACAATGTGTGTGGAGAGAGCGTTAAGCATCGGTTAAAGAGGTGTGTTTTGTCTCCAGACAGGACAGTTAATGAGATTTTGCGAGTCCAGGCAAGTCGTGGGGGTTACAACAACTATCTGCAACTTTATCAGTGCCATCATTGTCATTGTCACACTATCTGTAACCTCTACGACTTGCCTGGGCTTGCAAAATCTCATTAACTGCCCTGCCTGGAGACAATACACATCTCTTCAACCTGTGCTTAACACTCTCTCCACTCATGTTGTCTGTACCTTTAAGACTTGATTACCTGTAAAGACGCGCATTCCAACTGTTATTTTGTGAATTGAGTTTGTGTCTTTATATGCCCTGTGTGTGAACACAACTCCCACTTTCCTGATGAAGGAGCAGCACTCGGAAAGCTAATGGCTGTTGCTACCAAATAAACCTGTTGGACTTTAACCTGGTGTTGTGAGACTTCTTACTGTGTTTACCCCAATCCAACGCTGGCATCTGCACATCATGTACCTCCTCCACTGGTACTGCAGTTGTTCAAGAAGGCAGCTCACCATCACCTTCTCAAGGGCAATTAGGAAAGGCAATAAATGCTGGTCTTGCTAGCAACATCCACATCCCGTGAATGAATTTTTAAAAATCCAGTAAGCTGGTCACCCTTTTACGCCTTGCCTGCGTGTTCTGTGTGTCACCACTTACAAATCCAGGTTATCCTGTAGAGTGAATGCAATGGCAGTAAGAGGGCTGATGTCTGAGTGTAAGAGTGAGTGACAATCTTTCCCTGTATTTTATTCCCTCCATTTCACAGTAACCTCATTACGGTGTTAATGTAAGCCTTTTTTGTGACTAATAAATAAATGAAAAACTTCCCCTTATTTTGTACCCCTTTCCTTACCTTTTCTTTCCCTTTGCATCCCCTTCCCTCCTTTTCTCGATTTTACCTCTCTCCCACTCAGTAACCCCCCCACCCCCCACCCTCCCCCACCCCGTCCCCTCATATCTTCATCTGTCATAGTTTACCCTCTGATTTCAGCTTCTCTGCCGTTTGGCCGTTCACACCTAATAGTCTGTCTGTGGACTGCTATTAGCAGCCTTTCCCCTTGTTTCTGAAGCTATGACTCACCTTTCATTCCCTCACCCTGCAGTATAACTATCTCCCACTTTCTGTGCCTTTTAGCTTTGATATCTAGATTCGAAACGTCAGCTCTTTTCTCTCCTTACATATTCCACCAGGCCTGCTGAAATTTTCCAGCCTTTTCTCTTTTGGAGTGAGTGACAATGCTGCTTATTCCTCCTCCCTGCTCTTCCATCATTGCCTGGCCAGGCTGCAGTTCCTGGGCGACTGCAAAGAGAAAGGCAGAGTTGGTTCTGATGAGAGGAGAGGTGAAAGCTCAGAGTTGCATGTTTGCTCTTGTAAAAGTGGAAGAGATTATGGGTTGAGAGGGAAGTAGGATGAGAGAAGGAGGATTAGCAATGTGCACACTGTCATCTTGATGTTTTCAGCCCCACCACCTGCCACAGCCTGCTCTGGCCACACTGATAATGATGGGCACCATCTCCTTTGCCAGGCGGTGATCTGCAGCTCTGTTGCTGCTACCTTTGGATATACCCCACCTTGTCCTGCAGGAGAGAGTGAAGTGTATCAGCGAGTATGCTGCCACATACTTCAATTCTATGGCTGTCATGGTTGAGTAGCTGGCAGAGTGTGCAAGCAGTAAAATGTAGGTTGCACCTTGCAGCAGTGAAGAATATGTGTGAAAAGGAGGTGAAGTTGAATGTTAGGTGTTAGAACTGAATGGTACATATTGTTGGTAAGTGAATGATTGTGGTGTGGTTAATTGAGCAGTGTCTGCTGCTGATCAAGTTTATGTATACATTTCGCTGAAATTTAGAAAATGAAAGGATTAAAAATAGATTGCTATATAGCCAAATTATGCCACATGTACAATAAATCAGTGTATGCTTGAGATTGAAATTGACAAATTTCTAAATAATGTTGGTACCTTAGTTGGGCATCTTTTTAAACCTTGCTTTAAAAGGGATTATGTATGATACTTCTCTGTCTCAGACTGCATTCTTCTTTGCCTACCATGTCTGTTTTACCCCATAAAAATTGGGTGATTGAATTCATGTATGGTCCTTTCGTTCGCAGTAACACAAGTGCTGCATTGATGGGAGTTGACTATAACAAGTTTGAGTTTATTTATTTATTAGTGTCACAAGTAGGCTTACGTTAATGCTGCAATTAAGTTACTGTGAAAATTCCCTAGTCGCCACACTCCGGCATCTGTTCGGGCATACTGAGGGTTAATTTACCATGGCCAATGCACCTAACCTGCACATCTTTGGACTGTGGGAGGAGACCGGAGCACCCAGAGGAAACCCACACAGACACGGGAATAGCATGCAGACTCTGATCCAGTGGGAACTGAACCTGGGTCCCTGTTGAGGTAGCAGTGCCAACCACTGTGCCATCATTCAGTTGGTGACATGATATTTAAAGATGCATTCACTGAACTTGATAACTTGTGTGAAGTTGTTGAACTTCCTCCTGTGCCACAAGTGTACATCAGACATTCTTCCCCAGCCATTCCAGCACCTGGTCCAGCCAGAACATCCTTTAAGAGGTATAGGTTGGCTTTACCTTGTGCCAGTTTGAGTAATGCCAACCTTATGTGAGCAGTGGTTTCCTACTGAGGCATGCAGCCATTCAGCAGTGCATCTAGCACCGGGCTGCAGGCTCTAATAGTTTAAAATGGGCCAGCCGCACAAGGTTTCCATACTGCGTGCATCAGGAGCAATGGGAACTGGTTCATCGAGCATCCTGATTCCCGTATCTATTCTCACGGCCTCTTCAATTTTGCCCCCAGTGTCTTTCTCCCATCAACGAGCTGTGGGACAGTTGGAGCACTAACAGCTTATACACCAAATGGGAAATTCTTCTGTTCTATATTTTAAAAAACCTACCCAAAGAAAAGCTGTCTGGCAATAAAATGGCACGATGTACTCATTGTACATGCAGCATTGGCTGTCCCATAGCACATCTGTTATTTTCTGGCTTTCAGCTGGAATGTCAGAAACCATGAGCGAATCAATTTAATCTACCGCAGTGAAAGGCCATGTCTGTGTGAGTTAACAGCGTGTAAGTGAGAGTGGTTCCAGTTTGACCTAAAGTAAAGGAAAAATGTTAACTGAGATGATAGTAGTCTGTCATTCCAGTTGAAAGTCATCATCATAATCGAGCATGGAACAAAAGGGAATGCATGATAATACTATGAAAGGGTTTATTTTTTGCTGTGTGAATCATAGACATTAAGAAAATTATAACTATTAGCCGCACTATTAAACAAATGCTAATGTTCTACTAGTATAAGTTAATCAAATGTTAGGTGGTATGGTAAAGGTTAATGCTTCCCATATTGTAGGTTTGTTATGGACTGACTGTCACAGTGGGATTTCCTGAGACCAGCAATGACATACTCTATAACCAAACTGGAATGAAGAAAACTAGGTTTATAAAGTGAATCATGACAAAAAAAATTTGTTTCTCCAGAAAATAACAGCAGTAGTTACTAGTCCCAATATATATCTTCTGTGCTGGCCTCAACCATATCTTGCTTGCTCTCGTGAAGACCCTGTTATTGGGGAACAAGGTATAAGATCTGAGCAGCCAAAGGCTCAATTGTATTTCAGTGACTTGTCATGTATCTAGTTTGATCTTCTAATTTATGAAGACTAGTAGGCTGAATCACAAATGGTGGACATGTTCTGTAATTGCGGTTAACGTTAATGTTCTTTTTATTTTTGTGGACCTGTCTTCAACTAACTCTGAGTCCGTTCATAGAATCCTCATAGTACAGAAGGAGGCCATTCGGCCCATCAAGTCTGCACTGACCACAATCCTGGCACTGTGAGGCAGCAGTGCTAACCACTGTGGCATCGGGCCGCTCATCACCACTTGTGATGCAAGTGAAAGAGTAGAAGAGTTGATGATTCTTTGAGAGTTAAACTACATCACATCATACGATGATATCGTTCCATCAGCTTCTGTAAAGTACTACACATGAAATGCCCTTAAAAAGAATTGTGGCTTGCCACAATTTCCTAGTGCCACCATTCCACCTCTCAACCCCTAAATTTGCTGTCAGTGCATCAGCCTGGGAAGCCGCCTCCATGTCCAAAATCAAATTAAGGCTGGCTGACTGGCTTCTAAGTCGCTGGATCCACTCTAGACCTGCAAGCTCACAGCAGTAATGGGTGCTGCTTCTGCAGGAGGGGGTTTGTGAAGGCACGTCCTTCTTGAGGTAACCCCTCAAGGGGTTTATGGTTTATTAAGTCCAGCCACAGATTCCAAGAAAGCTTTGCACAGACTGGTCTCCAACTGCAGCTGTGGCTAGCAGAACCATGTTTTTCTTGTGGGAGGGGGAAACCTTACAGGGTCTCCTGGCTGGCCACTGGCTAGTTGCCTCCAGGAACCTGCTGGGTTTTAGCCCCAGTCCCAGCAGCGCCCTCAGCCACCCCACAAATGGGTACTTATTCAAATTTGCAACCTGCGGCTGCCAGTTATTGCCAGTCATGAGCTGCCTCCGGCAAGATTGTCCAGGAGGCAGGTATGCGTCGGACCACTGACTCACAATCCTAGTTCTAAATTTCCTCTCAAGGCTACCTTCTAGTTTACCTTCCCAGGGCTAGAAAGATTCTGCCCGATAGATCATTAATACTGTGTGCCCAGCAGAATGTACTACATATTACAGACTTCACAACTTAGAAATAGGAGCCTTTTTTTTCTAGTTTCTGGTCTCAGCTGAAAGAGCAGCTATTATAGGAAGATTTTAGCCTGACTGAAATGGATTTCTGTTGTTTGCATCTAGTTTTAGCTGACCAACTGCTGACCAATTATTTAATATATGGTGTCTAATTCTGCTTTCCTCTTAAAAAAAACAATCTCCTACCTTCTCCTAACCCAAGATTCATAGCGTTTTACCCTCATGTAGGCATGGGGTGATCACAAAGTGCAAAAGTGCTTCTGTTAAACAAGACTTTGGATTGAGATCACGGCTGTCTTCTCAGATGGATATAAAAGACCCAACAACATTAATCAAAAAGCTTACTTTCTGACTGACGTTGTATTACCCTACAGGTCTTCCTGTTCTTCTGAAAAAAATCATGTAGGAAATGAGTTGGAAAACCCAGTAATGATGCTGGGTTGAAATGCAAATAATTGGATCAGTTGGCAGAAAGAATGTAAAGCACCAAAAGAAAGAAACTAATTAATTACTGTATAAAATAACTTTTTCTAATGCATTCATGGGACATGGGCATCGCTGGCTGGCCAGCATCTATTGCCCGTCCCTAGTTGCCCTCGAGACTTGTCAGTGAGTGATTTGCTAGGCCATTTCAAAGGGCACTTGAGAGTCAACCACATTGCTGTGACTTTGGAATCATATGTAGGCCAGACAAGGAAAGGACGGCAGGCTTCCTTCCCTAGAGGACATGAATGAACCAGATGGGTTTTTCTGGCAAGCGACAACGGTTTCTTGGGCATCAGTAGATTCTTAATCCAGATTTTTTTTATTGAATTCAAATTCCACCAACTGCCATGGCGGGATTTGAACCCAGGTCCCTGGAACATTAGCTGAGTTTCTGGATTAATTGTCTAGCAATAATATCAGTAGGCCATCACTTTATTTTGGTGCAGCTATGTGCTTTCCATGAGCCAGACAGTATTTGTGGTTACCGAGCAACCATGGATGTCATTTCACATGGTCTCTACGTTAGCCTCATTGTGGAATATTGAGGATCATTTCCAAAAGAGATCTTTCACCATCAATAGTTAAAGCTCAAAGTAATCCTGAAAAATGTGGCCACATAAATACCTTGGTCTGCTATTTTAATGGGGGTTTAGCTCAGTTAAATTTGCTACAATAATGGATTTTTATTTACAGCCATATCACACAAAGTAATTTCTAGCATTAATTTTTAAAGAGAGCTTCAATGTATATCCAATCCACAGCTAACATGAAAATGCCTGATACAAGGATAAGATCCAATGTATAGGTAAGGATTAATTTACCCAACACTGGCATTCTTCTTCCTGACTAGTACAAACATACATCAACAAAATGAGAATGAAATGAAACTGAAAATGGAATAAGCACTGGCACACAATCTGGGAACTTAAGTATGAATCATATTGTGAGGATTGTCAGCAAATTGTGCAAGTTGACCCTCTTTGAATTTCCAGTTATGTCCTGAGTTTCCAGCATAGGATTGCACTTGTTTGGCTGCAAGGAACAGGCAGCTACAGAAGTCTTTCTTCTCCCCTTTAAGTGCCTACCTACATAAAATGTCTGCAGTACTTATCTGCAGAGGTCAGTAAATTGTGTTTAATCCCTGGTTCCTCAGTGCACCATGTGCCATGTTAGTATGCCAGCTTCGAGTCAGTGCATCAACTGCAATCAAGCGTGATTTTGATAAGTGGTTGCAGTGCATCTGTTTACCCTGCAGCATTTTTAATGGGAAACAGCAGAAAAAAAGGGAAAAACACTGAAGCACTGAGCATGTTAAGGTTTGAGAACAGTTTGTCCTTAGATTAACCTTGCTGAGTGAAGTCTGTGCCACACAATCTACTGTGTCTGCTTTTTGAACATAATGCTGAATATATTCAATAACAGTTTTCCTAAAGCACAAATTCAAATGCGAGGGCCATGGGTAATGGGGCTGCACAAATGCCCTGGATCACACTTGTCACTGAAATACTATAAAAAACAATTGTGCCTGGGAAATGTTTTTGTTTAGATCGTAATTGTCCCTATCAGGACCCTCTTTGAAAGCAGATGTTACATTCAGTGTGCTTTTGTGCTTATCATAGATAAAAAGGATGTTAACACTTGAGAGATGGAACACAGATCAGGTTGTAGATTGGTTGGAATTGTACACAAGAAGTTGAGGACAAGTGTCATCCTCTGGTGAAGTGGGATTAATGGCCAAGTACAATTTGCAGCCTCAGATAAATCCTCACTCCAAAGACAAGCATGCTATCCTTATTCATAAATCACCATTGTAAATTGTCAGATCCAGATTTAGAATGAAAGTTGCCTATGTAAACTTGTCACTTTGTAATTGCACTCTCCTGCCAGTGGTGATGCTCTTTTCCTGTGGGTGCAATTACATGTAGTGTGACAAGTTGACATTGGCAGTTCTCATTATTAACTATAAGCTC
Source organism: Carcharhinus amblyrhynchos (assembly GCF_965287045.1). NCBI lineage: Eukaryota > Metazoa > Chordata > Chondrichthyes > Carcharhiniformes > Carcharhinidae > Carcharhinus > Carcharhinus amblyrhynchos. The sequence continues at coordinate 30,338,656 of NC_137332.1, read as the reverse complement.
AGTAACCTTAAAATGGAATAAACTGAGAGTAAGTGCATGGAGACATATGGGGACTATTATAGATTGTCAGAAGCCACAATTTAAATTGACATTCTTAATTTGCTACTGAGAAGTAAATTGCTTGAAGTAGCATTATTTCTTAATTGTAAATCTTCACGGCTTTAATTTAAGAGCCGTCCAGCTGGCTTGCAATGTTGACTGAATGCATCCAGGTGCCTGGCGCACATTTGTGCAGAAGCTGTCTTAACAGGATGCTTTTCCTCAATGAAGTCAATGGACCATGCGTTACAACTGTGCTGTATTTTTTTTCTTCTTAAAGGCGAACTGGACCCTGTTGTAAACATAACAAATTTCAATGGCTGATTCACCAAATGAAATCCTCCTGTATGCCAAGTGGTCCGCACATATTGTGGAGAGGTCTCTAGAATGCTGCATTTTCTTCCCCACCCGGAGTGCCATTGCTTCTCCTTCCACTAGTACAATGTGGGTTAGATGATCCCTCTGTGGGTGGCTTGACTGCTGTGGTTGCGCCATGTGATCCACACAATTTAACAACAAGAAAATAAAAGTTTCATTTCAATGAACTCCATGGAAAGTTAGAATTCCTGGTTGAAGAACACAAAGCTGTCCTAAGTACGGCTGTTGGAAAGATGTACTAAATGACAAAATTAGAGCTAAGATGAGGAGAATGGCAAGAGGTTGGCCTGCCGAATAGTGTCAGATTGCACAATTTGCTGACAACTTCTGTATTTTGTTTCAAAGCAGCCAGCATAATCGAAAGACCCCACGCACCCCAGACATACCACTTCCGCCTTTTTCTGTTGGGAAAAAGATACACAACTCAAGAATAGCTTCTTCTTTGCTGCCATCAGACTTTTGAATGGCCCTATCACATAATAGCTGATCTTTCTCTTCACCCTATCTGTAACTGCAGCACTATATTCTGCATCCTCTCCTTTCTTCTCCCCTATGTACTCTATGAACAGTATGTTTTGGCTGTAGCGTGCACAAGAAACAATACTTTTAGTTTGTATCCCGATACATAGAATCCTACAGTGCAGAAGCCCACAGTGCAGGCCAGCCCATCGGTCTGCTGTGGCCACAATCCCTCCTAAGCCCTATCCCCGTAACCCCATACATTTACCCTAGCTAGTCCCCCCTGACACTAAGGAGCAATTTAGCATGGCCAATCCACCTAACCCTCCCACATCTTTGGACTGTGGGAGGAAACTGGAGCACCCAGAGGAAACCCACACAGATACAGGGAGAATGTACAAACTTCACACAGACAGTGACCCAAGCCAGGAATCAGGCCTGGGTCCCTGGTGCTGTGAAGCAGCAGTGCTAACCATTGTGCCACTGTGCTGCCCCCACATGACACTAATTGATACACATGACAATAATAAATCAAATAAAAACTTTCATTACCAGATTGTGTGTCAGGGCTTATTCCAGTTTCAGTTTTATTTTGTTGATGTATACTAGTCAAGAAGTACTGGGTAAATTAATACGTATCTACATGTTGCATCTTCATAGAGGAATCATGAAATCACTATAGTGCAGAAGGAGGCCACTCGGCCCATCAAACCTGCACTGACAACAATCCCACCCAGCCCCTATCCCTGTAACCCCATGTATTTACCCTGCCAGGCCCCACAACACTCAGAGGCAATTTAGCAGAGATTTAGTATCTTGTCCTTGTATCAAACATTTTCAGGTTAGCTATGGGTTGGATACAAGTTAAAGCTACCTTTGTTAAAGCATCCTAATTAGAACTGAGAAATCCAAGGATTTTGAGGTACAAAGAGAGGAGAGTGACAGCAATTTGTCACAATATCACTCTTCAGTGGGAGTATTCCTTTTCAGCAAAGGGAATACTCCTACTGGTACACTAGTACACCAGGCCTACAATTTCAAGACATAGAATCATTGATGTGCAAAAGGAGACTACTTGGCTCTTCAAGTCTTCACCGACTCTCTCTGACTGAGTACTGTAGTCATGATGTGGATATGCCGGCGTTGGACTGGCGTAAACACAGTAAAAAGTCTGACAACACCAGGTTTTAGTCCAACCTATTTATTTGATAATATACTCGCAAGCTTTCGAGGGGTTACCCTCTTCGTCAGGTGAATGGAGAGAACTCTCCATTCACCTGACGAAGAGGGTAACCCCTCGAAAGCTTGCGAGTATATTATCAAATAAATAGGTTGGACTAAAACCTGGTGTTGTCAGACTTTTTACTGTGAGTACTGTATCCAGACATGGGGAGAACACGCACACTCCACACAGACAGTGACCCAAGGCTGGAACTGAAGCAGGGTCCCTGGTGCTGTGAGGCCACAGTGCTAATCACTGTGCCACCGTGCTACCTGCACTTGTCCTTCGACACCTGCAGGGAAATTCTTGAACATGATTCATGGCCACTGAAATTCTTGAACATGGGTAGTTTCAAGTTGATGCTCAATTAGGAATTGATTGGGGCTGTCACAGTTCGTTCACTTAAGACCTACAGAAAGAAAGAAAGAAGCCATACAGACGCGAAATGTAATCTGTTTCCCTCTCCCAGGTGCTGCCAGATCTGCTGAGTTTTCCCCATATTTTCTGTGGGAAAGTTATGACAGTGACCTAACTCATTGTTCCATTCTGACCATCAATATCAAGCAAACCTATGGGTAGTTTGTATATAGCATGTTCATCCTCTTAGATTGCCCCTTGCTGTCCCAACATGGCACATTCGTTCCTCATTCTTGTTCAGGAGCTGAAATAATTTTCCGTCTTTTTTTCTTGAACTTTTTTTTGAGAACCCTGGAAGAGAAAATTGATACTTGGAGTGTAGAGAATGAAAATGTAATGAACAAATATAATCAGAAGCTATCGAAAGACCATCTTGCCATGAACTCAAATATAACACATATATAAATCAACCTATTAAAAAAAACCTTCACATTGCCTCAGGTCCAACAGATTTTTATGTATTTATTTTGTTATCACCCAGCTCTTTCCATACCTTTTCAGTAATTATTTCAATGTTCCATAAATTAAAGCTTGCTTATTAGTGTCACAGGTAGGCTTACATTAACAATGCAATGAAGTTACTGTGAAACTCCTCTACTTGCCACATAACTAATGCACCTAACAAGCACATCTTTTGGACTGTGGGAGGAAACTGGAGCACCAGGAAGAAACCCATGCAGACATTCTCCATGGGAGAATGTGCAGAACCCTGCATAGACAGTTACCTAAGCTGGGAATTGAACTCAGATCCCTGGCGCTGTGATGCAGCAGTGCTAACCACTGTGCCACCATGCTATCCCATTAAAGGAGATTTCCAGATGAGCACCTGACCTCAATGTTTATGCTATTTTTGAAATTGTTGAATGTGGTGCGGCGATTGCCACATTGTGGCACAGATAACCGCACTGTGGTTATCTGTCCACACTGAAAGTACGGTGGAGCATACATGCCCTGACTATATGTTGCACAAACTCCAATAACCAGACACGGCAAGGACTATCTAAACAAAGCTGACTGGCAAATCAGATAGGGTCAACACATAAACAGCAAGCAGATGCTAATGCACTTTCCAATTAATACCCAACATGCAAGCCCCGTCAAGAGTTTGCTTGCTCTGAATTGCATGTAAATTGTTCTGCCTCAAAGAGATTGGGGAAGTTTCCATTTAAGTTCCGGTTAAAATATTGGTTTATTGTCTCTTTGAATGCATGCACCCTTTTCTGAACTATTCAGAATATAGTGAGTTAGCTTCTTTCGGTTGTGTAAAAATAATTCTGGAGACAATTGCTTGGAACGAGAGGTTTTACTAACATTCAGTCTTTTCAATCAAATTTGAGCTGGTGCTCCAAATTTCTGGGAAAGTGTATTGTAATTGTCCCTGTGAAGATTATGTCCCAGCTACACCTTAGGCTGTTTTCATTCCATATCAATTGCATTGTAAATTCAGTGAATCTTCAAACTGACTAGTAGTAATCATGCAAACATGATTTGCAACAACAGCTAAGATGCACAGTTGAACTCTGATCATGAATTTTCTTGTATCTGCAGTTCTGAATCAGTGGGTTAGATTTGACTTTTCTAACAATCGTTCTTGTCGGCTTTATTGTTTAAGTTTACAGAATCCTCTGTATACATACATGTAAATAATGTACGGATAGCTAAAACTTCTCATGACAGGTTGGCTAAAGACTCCAACACCATATGCAAACGTGGCATGTGTGGATAGTTAACATTGACATAAAAATGTCAGCTAATCTCACTTTGAAATGGACAGGAGGAACAAAGTAACTGATTGGAACAGTCAGCCAGGATTAAAGTTGCAGGCTGGATTAATTCTGCATTTGCAGTCCATACTATAATCAAAGCAGTAATGTTATGAGGATCAGATGATATTAATAGTTTCTTGATACACACACATTTATTGATTGTCTATTGTATATAAAATCAATAATTCTCTTGTACCCAACCCTGCGTTGTAGATGGGATGTATTTCATAATATTTAGGATGATTTCACATCCTTTTAAACAACAGCATAGCTCAGTTACACAACAGTATTTTCAGTACTCTTATATCCTGAAAGCATTGTGTGCTTGCTGGTAATGACTTCATGAATATTAGTCACTCCCCCTTGCCTTGATGAATTGCCCATTCCCCATTATTGACCCAGAGGAGTGAATACCAGTTGACTTCCTATCAGAAGGGGTGTAGAAGAAGGCCTGGTATGGTTTGCAACTGATCCTGCAACTGTTTGGAGTAAACACAGTAAGAAGTCTGACAACACCAGGTTTAAGTCCAACCGATTTATTTGATAGTAAACTCACAAGCTTTCGAGGTTCCCCTCTTTGTCAGGTGAATCGGTTGGACTTAAACCTGGTGTTGTCAGACTCCTTGCTGTGTTTACCCCAGTCCAACGCTGGCATCTCCACATCATGACTGTTTGGAGGGAGGCAGTGGCGGGGTGGGGGCAGGGGAAAGAGGTCATGACTGATCCCAACAATGGTCGCAGGGCAAGAGAGGAAGTGGAATCCTGTCTATCTTTCAGTTTCCTAACCAAGTAGCATTGAGGGCAATCAGAGTGCCTCTGTGGATGAATCAGGAGCCTCACAATCTGTGCCCCTCATTTACACATTCAATAAACTTCCAGAATGTGGGCTCAGTTCAACACTCAGTACAATCCTAGTCTGTGAGTCTCGGTTAACTCAATCAGCTCACTGACCATGAAGTTTGTCTCCTTTGTGCTCAGTTTTTCAATGCTCCGGGTGCCGTTTTGCCTGCACCTGATATGGCACACTTTAGTACTAGCAGTGCCAGATGCTAGTTTAGTGAAGGCAGCAGCATGCACACAGGGACTGTATTCCTGGAGTGTACAGAGTAGGCAGATTGTGATGTTAATCAGCATGTGTGATGCTTAAATGGAACTCCAGGACAAATTACTGGAAGCAACGGGAGAATGGAGAAGGGCTTTCAATCGGAGACCACAGTCCAGCCAGGATGTTCAGGGAGTCATCCTGCTATCCCTCAACCTCAGTCAGGAGCCATGTGTAAGAAATTGCTGCTTCACTAAGGGCATTCTCACTGAAATCAGTCACCTACTATCCCAATGGGCTAAAATGTCTCCAATGTTCCTCTCTACCATAGCTTTTAACTCACATTTATTCAGTTCTGCTTCTATCTCTCCTCCTACACTTGTTCAGGGTTCATCTTGTCCATGCTATCCACTCTTGCTCCCTTCTCCCCAATCTCAATCACCCAATTTCCCTTCCTGGTCTCCATGTTAGCTGATATTGTGAATGGTTCTCTTTTCAGGTATTGTCCCTCTCTCCTTTAAATATGTTGTCATCAGCCCTCTCTTCAAAACAAACATTTGACCATCCTTTGAAACTAGTGGCCCATCTCCAACTCCCTTTCCTTTTCATGTTGTAATTTCCCGAATCTATGTTCATTGCCCCCAGAACTCTTAAGTTTGAATCCCTCCAATCCATTTCTGCCCCTGCTATTTTACCGATGTGGCTCTTGTCTATATCAAACACGATACACACTAAGTGAGGCAAAGGTAAACTGGCCCTTCTCGACCTGGCCATGCCGGCATCCTCCTCCAATATCCTCTCCACTGCTGTCCAGCTGGGTGAGACTACACTCACCTGGTTCAGTTCTTATCTAGCCAATTGTAGCCTGACAATCACTTACAATGGCTTCTCTTCCTTCTCCCATGCCGTTACCTCTGGTGTCCCATGAGATCAATCCATGCTTTTCTAATTCTCATCTACATGCTCAGCAACATCATCTGAAAACACAGCATTATCCAACACATTTACTTCATATTCGATGACTCAATCTCTGTGAACTGTTGATGCTGATTCCCTTTGTAACTGCCAGTCTGCAATGGAGATTGGTCCCCCAGTCCAGTGTAACTTCCTGAATCTCACTTGCATCAAATTCATTTTTATTCCGTCATGAGTTGTGAGCGTTGCTGGCTGGGCCAGCATTTATTGCCCAAAACCAAGGATGCTTAAGAGTCAACCACATTGCTGTGGCTTTGGAGTCACATGTAGGTAAGGACAGCAGATTTCCTTCCCTAGAGGGCATTAGTGTACCAGAAGGGTTTTTACAACAGTCGGTACTGGTTCCATGGTCATCATTAGACTTTTCATTCCAGTTTTTTTATTGAATTCAAATTTCACCATTTGCCACGATGGGATTTGAACCTGGGTTCTCAGAGCATGATACCTGAGTCTCTGGATTACTGGACAATACCACTAGACTAACACCTATTATTATTACTCTTATAACTCATAGTTCCAAGGTGCATTAGGCTGGCAGCCCTTGTATGCTGTAAATTAGCCAGTTTTCATACATGAAGCCAGAGAGTGCACACTGTTGGACAATTGGACTAAGAAAAGTATTGCAGCTAAGCCAGTTTATTTTTTCATCCATTAGTGACATAAATAGACTTTCTAATAGGGACGACGAGAGGCTATGAGGAGCAGGCTGATATTTTACATATACAGAGCAGGACTCTGAAATCAGACATTGAGATGCAGATTGGGGCTGGGACCTTCTGATCTGCAGGGCTCAGTACTTAAATAATCCGTACAATCCCAACTATTTAGAGAGGGTTGAGAAAGGCCATTTACTTTCAAATTGTATTGTGGAGTTGGGATGGTTCCCTGCAGTCAGAGGGAAAAGAATTGTGATTTATTGGGACTGCTGGTGATGGTACAATGACATTATCAGATTCTGATCATGATTTTCTGGAAATAAGTGGTGTAGTCCACCAAAATCAGCAACAAATGTATTGGACTGGTTCCATTTGTGATTGAAAAACTGGCTGCTGGAGAACAATGGTCATGTGCACAATGATGGATACTCTGTAGTGGAGCAGTGGAACTGTTTGCAACAAGCTAATTCTGTATCTCACTGTGCAAAATCTCACATGTAACTCCTTTTGTTTGGATGCAAATTCCATGCTCTCTGATGAAAATGAAAGCACTGATTCATTGATGCTGACATTCGAATAAAGGGCCACATTGTTTCACTTAACATAACAAAGATTATCTTTTGTTAATCCAACTTCGTGGAGTTTACAGACACAAATTCTGCTACTGTGGCAGCTACCTTTGGCTTTTTTTTATTAGTTAGCTGTTCCTGGGGCACATTTTCTCCCTCAAAGGAGCTGCTCCATAATGGGACACGGTTTCATCAGCGCGGGAATCCCAAGCACCTTAGCCAATGCTTGTATTCAGCTATGAGTTTAGACAGATCCTCACTGGGCTATTCAACTACAGAGGGCCTACTATAGTACATTTCCCAGCAGGGGTCACTAGATAGCAACTGGGGCCAATAAAGAGGGGGGGGCAGGGTGGGATGATGGGGAGCACTCGGAGGAAACCCATGCAGACACGGGGAGAGCGTGCAAACTCCACACAGACAGTGACCCAAGCTGGGAATCGAACTCAAGTCCCTGGTGCTGTGAGGTAGCAGTGCTAACCACTGTGCCAAGTTGCCACCCACGTGCTCCCACGCCGCCCATTCTATGGACTATGCAGTCCCATTATTTCAGTGAAAGACTGGGAGATTCCATTTATTAATACCGATACCACTATTTCTTATAAGCGGTTGCTTGGTTCCAAACAATGCTCTTGTGCAATAGGCTTCTGAGAAGTGTGCAAAACCAATGTTATCTTGCACCATTAGAGGCTGACTCAGCCTCTAACAATGCAAGATAACATTAAGACATTTCTCTTCAGGAAGCGGAGAGACTCAAACAAAGTCATACCAAGGCTGCTTCTTAAGTAAGTAACAGCAGCAGAGATAGTCTGCTGCTCATCGCAGCTGGGCATGATGATATGTAAGGACAGCTGGCTATGGAGACACGGAGAGAAGAGAACATGCATTTTAAGACTGAAGTAATTTCATGTTTTGGTGGCAACATGCCAGGAAGTGTGACTTGGCTTACTCCAGAACACTGATGGTTACATTTGATCTTTTATTTTTGCAGAATGGTGCTATTCCAGGTGAGATGGTGAAGAAAGATGAAAACTTGAAGCGTGGGAACTGGTCTAATCAGATAGAGTTCATCCTGACGAGTGTTGGGTATGCTGTAGGTCTTGGAAATGTCTGGAGATTCCCTTACCTGTGTTACCGAAATGGTGGAGGTATGTCAGATTTCTGTAAATTTGTGTGTGTTTGTGTGCATGAGTGTGTGTCAGTGAGAATATGGCCCAGAATATATGATGAGAATATATGCCATAGACCCTTAAAGCCTCTATGGCAACTTAGTGTCAACTCTTGTCAACATATGATTCTCCATTCAATGCTATGGCCCGTTATAGCCCCATACCAACTTAGTGCCTACTCTTACCAACCCATGCTCCCCACCCACCACTTGTTTCCCTTACACCCTCCATGCCAGCTCACCTGGTAGCCACATAGGCTGATCTCAGGTTCCCTGCTGAGATGAAATAAAATAAAGTATCAATTACAGACTCCACTGTATAAAAATACACACTTCATAAAAGTCCATTCAATACAATTAAGTCCCTTCGAGTACTTAATCCATTATGAAAACAAACATTAGTATTCATAGCCCCAGAGCAAAGGCTGCTAATCCCTTAATACCCTTTTCTGAAGGTGCCAATCAAACTGTGAATTTACAGCCTCCCCCTCCCCTTCACCGCCCCATGATGGTAATGATGGGTTGTGGAAGCAGTCAAGTGGCAATAGTACTATAATGATAACACTTGGGCTTAGGTCAGCAAACATCTATTGAAACTGCAAGCATTGATGATTTTTAATTCAGATGCACCGAAGGCTAGTTGTCTTCTCAAGATGTAATGGGCATGGGATTTAAATAAGTTGACAGTTCCTCAGACATTATCTGCCTTTTATGAACGCTTATAGTTACTTCTAATAATCATAAATCATAAACTGGGAAATGGGCCTTACTCCAGTGAAAATGGGGTCTGTTTGAATTCAGAGTTGATTCAAATGGTCCTGCTGGGTTCAGGTGACCATCACCATCACCACCACCACCCCCGCCCCCACCCCTCCCCCCAACCACCACCACCTGATGGGACATCTGGGTCCTGTTGCCATTTTGGATAAGGCGAGGAGTTTCCATTACTCAGCGAAAATCCAAACTAATGTGTATGAGTGTGTTAGTGTATATGGGTGTGTTTGCACATGCATATTTTATGTGTGTTTACATGTGTGCATGGATCAGATTGATGTACCATATATAAAATACACAACTCCATTCCTCTTCAGTCAACAACATACACTATCCATTGCGTCCTGCAGAGTCTGATGGACAAATGGAAAAGGGAGATAAAAGCTATGCAAGCAGTTTGCACTTCATCACTCCCCCATTTTCTCATCCTGTATTGTGAATAAATCATAGTCTCCACTCAGCCACCACAATGGCTTGGTGAAAGTTAGATGCCTGATATGGAAATAATGAGGAGACTTGAACCTTATCTTTCTAGTCAGTGGTACATCGTCTGACTAAATGACACTTAGTACCCAGGACTACTATCCTCCCCCCGCAGTAAAATGGAATCTAATGAGTTAACCCGAATTGTAAAAGCCAATTGAGCCCTAATCCTGAGCTCAATATACTCTTTATCTTCTTAATTCCTCAGGAAAAACTTATATGATACTGTTCTGTTGAACATTCCAAATTTATCTTTTCCCACGTTGGCAGGCTTTTTGGTTACAATCCACAAACTCCTCCCACTCTTTTCCTTAGTTAATCCCTTCTATTTCCAAGGTACATAAGCAGAAATAAACAACTAAACTGCCTACTTTCCTTTCTGCAATGGTTGGCTCAATTGTACAAAGAAGCTAAAAATTGAAGCATCAGTTTTTAAGATACAGACAGGCTTGAAATAAAATCTTCTCTCCTAAACCATCGGTTGCATATGAGAGTTTTCTTTGTTTCACGCTATCATGCGCCAGTTATTCTCTTTTACTCATTCATTATGTTTTTAGGGAATACATTCACAGGTCTTCCTTCTTCAACCTGTATCACGTTGCCAGGTGTATCATTTTCTGGACTTTTCTAATAAAGTGTTGTTTTCCTCTATCATATAATCAGGTGTCTGTTATTATTGCCTCACATGCTCAGATGTCTGTTACTCTCATTCTAATATATTATAGATGTCTGTTACTCCCATTGTGTCATATTCTCAGCTGTCTGTTATTCTCAATCTAACACTTTATCAGGTGTATTATTTTCTGGACATTTCCAATAAAGCATTATTTCCTCTGTCTCCTGGAACGTGGTGTCTGTTATTCTCATCATCTCACACTCTCAGCTGTCTATTACTCTGAAGACTGTCGTATTCTCAGTACCACACATCCTTAGATGTCTGTTCAAGATGTCTGTTCTCAGTGTGTCACTTTCTTAGTGTCACACTTTCTCAGATTGCCACATTCTCAGCATCATTCTCAGATGTCATTTACTTGTGTACCACATTGTTGGTGTGGCACATTATCATTTGTCATATCCTCAGGTATCCATGCTCAATCTCAAATATCTGTTGTTCTCAGTATTTAGACTGAAGGGACCTTAGAGAAGAGAAGGCTTGCGGGGTAATCAAGTTAAGGTCTTTCAGATTATGGAATAATTTGATAGAGAATAAGTAGAGAAGATTTTTTTTTCCATTCGGATAGAAGTTGGGAAGATTTTTCCGCTTGTGAGGGAATGCAAAACTCAAGGGAGCATCAAAATAAGATAGTCACCAATGATTACAAAGGGAATTTAAGAGAAACTTTGTAACTCAAGTAGCGTCAAGAATGTGAGGAGCTGTGGAGGCAAATAGTATTTATGCATTTAAGGGGAAGTTAAACAAACACAAAAGGGAGAAAAGAATACGGGGATACGTTCACAGAGTTAGATTAGGAAGGGCAGGAGAAGATTGATATTGAACATAAATACCAACATAGTCCACTTGGGCCGAATGTTCTGCTTTTATACTGCGGGCGCTATCTAACTCAATGTAACACTTTCTGAGGTATCTGTTATTCACAATCGAATACATTGCCAAATGTCTGTTATTTTTCTATGTAATGTTTCCTGTAACACATTCTCAGGTGCTTGTAACTCTGTAACATATTCTGTAACACATTACCAGCTGTCTTATGCCCTCTGAATCTGTACTTCCTTGTGTGCCTGTGTGTCCCAAGTATCTGTAATCCTTTACATATCATACTCATAACCTTATTTTTCATTTACTGCACTGCCAGCTACTGTTTCTTTTTTCTATTAGAATTGTGTGTTATCCTAGATTTCTACCATGCCAGGGTTAATGTGTAATACTGTTCACACTTATTTTGTAAATCCATTATTTCTGCAGTCTTAGTCAAGTTTGGTAAGTTTGAGCACAAGTGATCCACTTTCTGGTGATTACAGTAATGGACTTCTTTTGGAATGTCAAATAAATAATTTTCATCCGAGAAATAATTCCTAAAATTTATTGATATAAAAATGTAATATGTTAAAAATATCTCTTATTAAGAGTAACCCGGTAACCAAAAATACTTGAAACAGAACAGAAATCTCCAAAGTCTCTTCCCCTTTGCTCCAATGAACAATACCATTCACACAGGAGGAAATCCTGTGCAGATTCCTCAGAAGTAGGTCATATAGTCATTTAAATATCTTTTTAGCCAATTTGTGGCTTTAATAAAATGCGAGCAGGCAATATAACCTGAATCTGCAAAAGAATAAGGTTTCAAACATGCCCAAGATCTGACCTGGTTTTGATTGCTTTGCAGTTGCACAACTGAGTCCAGATAAATCAAAATAAAAGCCATCTCATGGTGATATATGCCACTCTTTAGCCCAATGTAATTAAAAGTTTGTGCCTACGTCAGCCCCATTAATCATAAATTCTTACTCAACAAATTTCTTTTCTTCTGTGTTTAATTCTGAATACATTTTCAGACCAATATGTAATAGGATGAATTTTACTCAACTCTGTTCATGAATGTTTGGTGTCAAGTTATGCGTGCAGTCCTGAATCACTAAATGCCACATATTATGGTACACAATTTCAGGGCAGCCTAAGACTTTATCACAGAGAAACTTACCCTTCAGTAATACTGCATATTTCAAAATATTAGTTCCCATGCCGATTTTCATTATTTCTAAATGAAAAGGGGAGTTTTCAAAACCCTACTTGCTTCTAAGGCAAGTTTCTTGTTTGACTTATTAAAAGTGCTTGTCATTTTAAGCATTTGCAATTACTTTCTTTTTTTATTCGTTTATGGGATGTGGGTGTCGCTGGCTGGGCCAGAATTTATTGCCCATCCCTAATTATCCTTGAGGGAACAGGTAAGCTTCTACCACATCGCTGTGGGTTTGAAGTCAAATTTAGGCTAGGCCAGGTAAGGAAAGCAGATTTCCATCCCTACAGGGCATTAGTGAACTAGACGGATTCAGTACCTGACCTGGTTTTCTGCAGGGTAGTTTGGAGGAATTTTTCTACCATTATTTATGTTGCTCATTGTTGCTGTTTAAATATCACCATTTGAAACGGTGAGATGGGAATTCACTTGGGGCTTCCTTCAATACCAAAGCATTTGCATGTAATAATAAAGTTCCTTGGGTGCTCAACAAATGTAGATACTTCAAAATACGAACATAAGAACATAAGAAATAGGAGCAGGAGTAGGCCATCTAGCTCTTCGAGCCTGCCCCGCCATTCAATAAGATCATGGCTGATCTGTTGTGGCTCAGTTCCACTTTCCCGCCCTCTCCCCATAACCCTTAATCCCCTCTCTTATCAAGAACCCATCAACCCGCTTCTTAAAAATATTTAGCGAGGCAGCCTCCACCACTTCAACGGGCAGAGAATTCCAGAGATTCACCACCCTTTGAGTGAAGAAGTTCCTCCTCAACTCCGTTCTAAACCGCCTCCCCTTTATCTTGAGGCTGTGCCCCCTAGTCCTACTGTCTTTTTTGAGCGGGAAGAGTCTCTCCACCTCTATCCTATCCATCCCATTCATCATCTTATACGTCTCAATGAGATCTCCCCTCATTCTTCTAAACTCTAACGAGTACAAGCCTAGTTTATTCAGCCTCTCCTCATAGCTCAATCCCCTCAACTCCGGTATCAGCCTAGTAAACCTCCTCTGCACTCCCTCCAGGGCCAAAATATCCTTGCGCAGGTGCGGCGCCCAAAACTGCACACAGTACTCCAGCTGCGGCCTCACCAATGCCCTATACAGCTGCAGCAAGACCTCCCTACTTTTATATTCAATCCCCCTCGCTATGAAGGCCAGCATCCCATTCGCCTTCCTGACCACCTGCTGCACCTGCAAGCTGGGTTTTTGCGACTCATGCACAAGGACCCCGAGGTCCCTCTGCACCGTCGCCTGCTGCAGTTTTTCGCCACGTAAGTAATAGTCCTTCCTACCATTCTTCCTACCAAAGTGGACCACCTCACACTTGCCAACATTAAATTCCATTTGCCATTTCCTGGCCCATTCGCCCAGCCTATCTAGATCCTTCTGCAGACTCTCCACACCCTCCGCACAATTTGCCTTTCCCCCAGTCTTGGTGTCATCAGCAAATTTCGACACCCTGCACTCGGTTCCCTCCTCCAGATCATCTATATAAATGGTAAATAGCTGAGGCCCCAGCACCGACCCCTGGGGCACCCCACTAGTCACCAACCGCCAATCCGAATAGCACCCATTGACCCCCACTCTCTGCCTCCTATTTGACAACCAATCCTCTATCCACGCTAACACCCTACCCCCAACTCCATGTCCCCTGACCTTCTGCAATAACCTCTTGTGAGGTACCTTGTCAAACGCCTTCTGAAAATCCAGAAAGACCACATCCACCGGCTCTCCTCTATCCACTGCCCTAGACACATCCTCATAGAACTCCAGTAAATTTGTCAGACACGACTTCCCTTTAATGAAACCGTGTTGCGTCCGCCCTATCAAGCAATTCCCTTCAAGATGCCTCGCAATTTCCTCCTTAATGACGGATTCTAACATTTTACCTACCACAGACGTTAAACTAACCGGCCTATAATTCCCCGCCTTTTGCCTGGCACCCTTCTTAAACAACGGCGTAACATTAGCCGTTTTCCAATCTTCCGGCACTTCCCCGGAATCCAGCGACGTCTGGAAAATAACCACCAAGGCATCCACTATAACCTCCGTCATTTCTTTCAGAACCCTCGGATGCATTCCATCCGGTCCTGGGGACTTGTCCACAATCAGCCCCTCCAGTCTGTCGAGCACCACCTCTCTAGTAACAGTAATGTCATTAAGACCCTCCATTCCTACCACCTTTCCATCTCTAACACCCGGCAAATTATTCACGTCCTCCTCCGTGAAGACAGAAACAAAAAAGTTATTCAAGACCTTAGCCATATCCCCATCCCCTACCACTAGCTCCCCTTTCTCATCCTCTAAAGGACCAACGTTCACCCTAGCCAGCCTCTTCCTTTTTATATATTTATAAAAACTCTTGCTATCCTTTTTTATATTAAGTGCTAGCCCAGCCTCATAGCTTCTCCTACCCTCCTTTATCAACTTCTTTGTCAATCTTTGTTGACATTTAAACCTTTCCCAATCCTCTTCTCGCCCACTGCTCTTAGCTACTCTAAATTCCTCCGCTTTTAATTTAACACTTTCCTTCACCTCCTTCGTTATCCACGGCTTATTACCTCTCTTCCTACTGTCCTTTTTAACCATCGGAATAAATTTCTGCTGAGCACCAAGAAAGATCTCCTTAAAGATCCTCCACTGCTCCTCAGCAGACCTACCTTCCAACGCACTCCCCCAGTCCACATTTGCCAATTCTTCTCTCATCCTACCATACTCCCCTCTATTCAAACAAAGGACGCGTGTCCGGGAACCCACTTTCTCCTCCTCCATCTGCACCAGAAACTCCACCATACAATGATCACTCTCTCCAAGAGGATCCTTCACCGCAAGGTCCCTAATTCTACCCGCCTCATTACATAGCACCAGATCCAAGATAGCTCGCTCCCTCGTCGGCTCCAACACACACTGTTCAAGGAAATTATCCCGGCAGCATTCCAAGAACTCCTCCTCGAGCCCACCTCGTCCAACATGGGTCGACCAATCAATATGCAGATTGAAATCTCCCATAACTACTGCCGTCCCATTCCTGCACGCCGCACTTATTTGCGTGTTAACAGCCTGCCCCACCTCCAGATCATTATTCGGGGGCCTATAGACGACACCCACCAGCGTCTTCCTCCCTTTGCTGTTCCTAATCTCCACCCACAACGATTCCACGTTCTGCTCTTTGGCTCCGATATCATCCCTTGCTACCACCTTGATACTATCCTTAATCAGCAGAGCTACGCCACCCCCTCTTTCCTCCTGCCTATCCTTCCTAAACACTTGATAGCCCTGTACATTCATCTCCCAGTCCCTGTCACCTTGCAGCCACGTCTCTGTAATGGCCACCAGATCGTATCCATTTGTGTGTTTTGTCAGGATCTGCCACTCTCCCAATATTAATGTTTATTGACACCCCCATATGTATTTTGACATGTCATCCCATGACAGGTTGTCACTGTGTTGTACTTATTTTAATGCTATGCTGCCTGGGTTAGATAAAGTGGCATGGGAGGAGGCTTATATAAAGTGTAAGTGCAAGCGTAGATCTGTTGAATCCAATGAGCTGTTTCCACACCATACATTCTGTGTAACTCCCTCAAATCTACTGAATCTACAGACAACATTTGGGATAAAACAGCTCTTCCCATAGAACAAAGAGCAAAGAAAATTACAGCACAGGGACAGGTCCTTCGAACCTCCAAGCCTGCACCAACCATGTTCCCTGACTGAACCCTTTGCTCTTCCGGGAACCATATCCCTCTATTCTCATCCTATTCACGTATTTGTCAAGATGCCCCTTTAAAGTCTCTATCGTATCTGCGAAGGCCACTACAGCATGAAGCTGCAGGAGCTCAAACACTCCCAGGTGATGTGCCAAGAGCAGGTAGATGATTACTGCATTGACATTTTGTATAGGAGGTGCCAGTGTGCATACCCTAATGAAATGCCCCTATACAACAGGCTCTGGTCATTTCCAGAATCAGTTAGAAATGGTAGCAGGCAGCTCGTGAGTAGGAATGGAACAGCAAGCTCAGTCATGTACATTTTATCTGTGCCTCTGCCTCACCCCTGCCTCACAGAAGCAGTGAAAGGCAGCTGCCAGAAACTCAGCCAAGCTGGCATAATGCATAAAATTAGCCTGAGTTATGAAAATTGCAACTTATACTTTTATCTAAGAATTTTTTTTTAAGTACAGATAACTAGTCTTTAGCTTGCACAAAACAGTGGAACTGTTAACTTAATTAACTTAATGAAGCATAACTACCCCAACCTATCGTGTTATTTATCATAATGTGTCCTAAACAGGCAGTTGTAAGCTCAGTGTTAACTTTAACCATTGTTGCATTCTTGGTTAAAGAACATTCCAATCTGAAACTGAGGATTAGGACAAGCTGTTCTTAGACATACTGGCTGTACAGTCTGTAATGATGGATCTTCTTTTTTTAAAGGTGCATTTATGTTTCCCTATATCATCATGCTGGTCTTCTGCGGTATTCCTCTTTTTTTTCTGGAGCTTTCCTTTGGGCAGTTCACCAGCCAAGGCTGCCTTGGTGTGTGGAGGGTTAACCCCATGTTCAAAGGTAAGAAGGTCCATTTCAAAAATCACCGTGCTGTACAACAAGGGAATGGATAGGCAGCACGGGAAAGCTGGAGACAGGAATGTAACTTAAGAAGGATCTGTATTGAAAGGATTTTGGAAGAATTTCCAAGCAGACTCTGGAGTCCTGTGTCTGTAACTCATGTTAAATGCTGGCAGGGAATACTTTGTATTGCAATACAATATCATGTTTGCGGCCATTTTGGTTTATGTAACTGCAAAACCAGCTGTGTCACAATCAAATGTAAATAAGTTTACCAGGACGAGTCTTTCAAAATGATATTGGTCATAATGTCTTGTTACATGTTTGTTGCATCATATTGCAAGAATGTGGGAAGAGACATATTTAAGAGTGACTATTGTATTTTATGAAAATAGAGCTATTTCAAACAATCATGAATCCAGTGTCCTGTAACTTGATCAAACTCTTCAAGCGGAATTCTCCAGCCCTTCCCGCTGGTGGGATCTTCCAGTCCCCCACTCCTCCCCCCACCGCCCCCCCAACCCCGCAGTCAGCCCCTACCACGACTTCCCCAGTGGCAGCACAGATGACGAACGTAAATTGACATTGTCAAGAACGGGAGATCCCGGTGACCGATAGCAATCTGCCTTTGCTGTAGGAAAACCTGCCACGGAAAGCAGGAGCTGGAAGCTGGAGAATTCCGCCCTTCATGTCCATCACATATTTTTGTTGTATTTCTTAGCTGGTTTTCTTTCGCTGTATGTTCATACATGCTAATCCACCAGGGAAAAACTGTGGGACTATTTCAACAGCAGCCCCACCATCACCCCACTGTACCCACACCTTCCCCCGCCCCTGCATTACTCCAATGAGAATGGTGTGTGAGACACATGAAGAGTAGACTCAGCCCTCTTATCAACCCCAGACTACGCTGCCCCCACCTGACAACATATTCAATAGCTTTGACATCAACCAAGGCTCCAACTACAGGCTAAATGTGGGTCGATTTTAAGTGTAAGAGTAAGGTCATGGTGACGACATTGGTGTCACGACATGCTTTTTCTGAACATTCAGGGACAGCACTACCCCTTCAAATCTTCTCAAGGATTT
Source organism: Carcharhinus amblyrhynchos (assembly GCF_965287045.1). Lineage (NCBI taxonomy): Eukaryota > Metazoa > Chordata > Chondrichthyes > Carcharhiniformes > Carcharhinidae > Carcharhinus > Carcharhinus amblyrhynchos. The sequence goes on along the minus strand of NC_137332.1, from coordinate 30,320,355 downwards.
TTTTTGTAATTCATTCATGGGGCATGGGAATCGCCAGCATTCTCCAACCCTGCTGCACTAGACCAGGCTAAGTAACCTTTCTGATTGTTTGGAGGAACAGGAAGGAATCTCCAAGGCTCTCTTGTCAACCACTTTCCCCTCCCACACAGCGCTCCTACCTCAATTCCCATCCCTAATAAGACCATAAGATATAGGAGCAGAATTAGGCTATTTGGCCCATTGAGTATGCTCTGCCATTCAATCATGGCTATTAAGTTTCTCAACCCCATTTTCCTGCATTTTCCCCATAACATTTGATTCCCTTACCAATCAAGAACCTATCTATCTCTATCTTAAGTATACTCAGTGACCTGGCCTCCACAGCCTCCTGTGGCAATGAATTCCACAGATTCACCACCCTTTGCCTGAAGAAATTCCTCCAGGTATACCCCATTCTTCAAGCTCCCAATTGCACCAGGAATCGTGCAATACATTACACCTGCATCATTACTCATTAAAATCAGAACCAACTTAATTGTTTTTGAACTTATGTTTCGCATTTGTGTGCATACAGAAAATGTCTAGAATTCACATTATATCACATTGTGTAAAAGTTTAGTCTTTTCTACTGTTCAGTCTAGTTGTGTCACAGGTCTTTGTTGCTTTGTTTCATTTAGTTTCTCTTGAGTAAAATATGCAACTTTTGTTAAACATCGTTCTTATCATTGTGAAAGGTATCTGTAAGTGGGAACGGGTACGATTTTCTGCTTGCCCTAAAAACCCACGTTAGAGTTGCCACAATGCAGAACTGTGATACCAAATTGACACTCTCGTCCCAAGAGCCACAAGGGTGAAGATTTCTGCCGTGCGTTATTTGTGACAAAATTGTTAATGAATCTTGTTACACAGAGCACAGAGAGGAAATCTCCCACTAAGGACAGACATATCTGACCTGAGGTGAAAGCTCAGCAGTGCCAATTTGTGCATAAAATGGAAGCATCTTCCGAGAACCAAAGTTTATTGCTCCAGTGAGTGTAACATTTTCGTGACAGGAGTGAGCTACTAAGCAACTCTGAGATGTACAAAGTAGAATTGCTGACTTGTATCCCTTATTTTGTGAACAGGAGTGGGGTATGGGATGATGGTTGTTTCCACATACATTGGGATCTACTACAATGTGGTCATTTGCATCGCCTTCTACTACTTCTTCTCCTCCATGACGACACTTTTACCATGGACATACTGCACTAACTCATGGAACAGGGAAGACTGCAGTAGCATGCTGAACCCCAACAGAACTGCCAACATCAGTGATCTGTCACAAAACGTCTCAACGCTGTTGAACCAAACTGCAAAGCGGACGAGCCCTAGTGAGGAGTACTGGAAGTAAGCGCAGCCTTTCCAGTTAAGAACATGTATTGCGACGGGACTTTTTTGTCAGTAGAAGCTTACTGTTGTTTCTTTGTTTCCAGTACTGTCCTCTCATGAATGCAATGGCTTACAAGTTGGGCATAATTCCATGGGCATTTGCAGTCTTTTGGTTGAGGATACGGGGTAGACCATTTAGGACGGAGATATGGAGATATTTCGTCACCCAAAGAGTGGTGAGCCTGTGGAATTCATTACCACAGGAATTAGTTGATGCCAAAATATTGAATGTATTCAAGAGGTGGCTTAATTTAGCACTTGCGGCGAACACGATCAAAGGTTATGGGGACAAAGCAGGATTAGGCTATTGCGTTAAATGATTAGCCATGATCGTGGTGAATGGCAGAGCAGGCTCGAAGGGCCAAATGGCCTCCTCCTGCACCTATGTTTCTATGTTCCTCACCAATACAAACTCTCTATGTCTAGTCTAAAAGTTGGAAAATCTATAGTAGGCCCATCCCACGAAAAGTTCTGATTGGCCCAGTGGCAATGTTTGTCCTGGGCCCTGGCACACTTTCTGTTGTGTGTAGGGCATCATTTACTAGTGATGGTGACCAGTGCCACTTTGGGCATAATCAGGGGCACCCACCCAGCAACGAAAGTATTTGGGTTTTGCGGTGGTGACAGAAAAAAACGAAGGGCTCCTCCAGTGGGAAAACTTGCTGGACCCTTATTCAGAAGAAAAATATTGTCACTTGAACATTCAGGATTCCAAGTCAGAATTTCAGCCTTTCCGTATTCACCCCATCTGCTATCCATTGGCAGGGTCTGTCAAGACCAAGCTGGTTTCCAATTCAGGGCTGTGGAAACTGGAACTTCTGACATAGGAAGACACCATTCCCTGATTTCTCTCTAACAGGTCAATTGGAATTCTTGATTTACGACTGGGTTCTGGCATAGCTGAGTCCCAGTCTAATTTCCAACCCATAGAACAAGATGGTCACCAAAGTTGAGGCAGAGGATACGAGAAAGGGATTATCAAGGTCCAAGAAACAAATTTTTAGGGCCACTAAAGTCCCGTCGAGGTAGGGGCACTTGGAAAGTACCAGTCTCAAACTACATGTCAATGTGCCAATCTTGGTGTTGGCAATGATTACAAGTTCAGGGCAAAGGCAGGACAGGAATCCCACTCTCATCCCCATTCAGGCCAAACATCACTATTAAAAAAGGATGGGAAAAGGTGGGATATGTAAATGGACAAACAGTTATAGAAATTGTCAGTTTAGAAATGCATGCTTGGTGGGCACCAGTCATGGCTGTCGCAGGACATTATCCTCAACCCACTAAGAGAGTCAGCAGGGCAACGGCAGACTTGGCACCTGGTTATAGGTGCCCTCGGTGCTGCACAGGTAGCAGGAAAGGTGGGCGTTCAGCTTTGAAGGTGGTGACACCTCCTGGCATCACAAATGTAGGCAAGGCTGCCAAGGAAAATAGGGTGGCCACTGGTCCAAAAAGGATGGTGCAGCTACAATGGTCACATGACTGTAAGAGTCTCGGTCCCTTGGCGATAATGGGCATCACCCTTTACAGAAAGGGCTGAACCCTGGGCATTATGAGGGAAGAGAGACAGGAAATCATCAGAGGCCAAACAACACAGGATTGACTGCTGGAGATGGAAATGACCAAGAACTAGTGTCCCAAGAGACTGCGACTCGCCAGGCAGATTGTTGCGGATATCTGTGCTCTCATCATAAAAAACCTTGCACTTCACAGCACTGGTCACCATGCCCAGCTGACAGATGTCAAAGTCACTGTTGCCTTGAATTTTTTATCTTCTGCCTTCTTCTAAAAATCTGCTGTGACTTTAGTGATATCTCAGAACCAGCTGCAGACCACTCCATCTCACTGCTCACTGATCTCCTCTCTCTAGAGCAGGACAGCATATTCCTTTAACAACACACAAGGCCATTCAGGGAAGAATGACATTGGTGTTCACCTCCATTGCCAGGTTCCTCCAGGTACAGAGCATCGTTGATTTGTAGCCATGTGACCATTGAGGCATCCAGCTTCTGGCCAGTGAATACATTGACAGAAAGGGGTTCCACTCCGTCAGTGTTCAATGGGTCAGTTACCACAAGGGCCTCCTTCACGTGGGCACTTGCTTCCCTGGCAGTTGCCATGACTTCTTCATCCTCCACCTGTTCAGGCTGCCTTAGAACTTCACTCCCAACTCCAAACACGCGTGGATGTATCCTCGGGGACAAATAAGACAGGAGCCCCAGACAGAGGCACAGAGGTGATATAGCTAATGCCATCTCTTCAGCAAGACATCCATTGAACAAGCTGTTGGGTTTGAAGAATTGTAATTTTGCTGTCTGGATCAGTGGGGTGGTGCCCTCTGATACTCTCCTGCAAGGATTCCCTGGTCACTTGGTGATCCTATGCACAGGCCATAACATTGCTCTGCAGAAAGCTGTGGACCTTGAGGACAACGGGACCCTGGTGGGAGATGGGCTCACCTATATCAGACTTAGTATTGTGGAACACCCAGGACTAATTAATGATCTTATAGTGAAAATGCTCTAAGTAGCAGGGATCATAACATGATTGAATTTTACATTCAGCTTGAGGGAGAGATGTGTGGTTCCAAGACAAGTATTTTAAACTTAAATAAAAGCAATTGTGAGGGCATAAAAGCCGAACTAGCTGAAGAGAACTGGCAAATGAGATTCAGGAATAGATCAACAAAGATGCAGTGGCAGACATTTAAGGGTATTTTTCAGAATACTCAGAACAGATACATGCCAATGAGAAAGAAAAATTTGAAGAGGCACACCCACCAACTGTGGTTCACTGCAGAAGTTAAAGATTGTATCTAACTTAAAGAACAGATGTACAATTGGGCAAGGGTAGATGATAGGTCAAAAGACTGGACAGAATATAAAGAACAGCAAAGAAAGACTAAAAGATTAATATGGAGGGAAAAATTAGAGTATGAGAGAAAGCTGCTGAGAAATATAAAAACATATAGTAATAGTATCTCTGAATGCTTAAGTAAAACAAAATGAACATTGATCTTATAGAAATTGAATCTAGGAAATTGATAAGGAAAATAAGGAGATGGCAGATGAACTGAACATACATTTTGCATCGGACTTCACAATAGAGAGCGTGAATACATCTCAGAAATAGCAATAAATCAGGAATTAGAAGGAAGCAATTCAAAAACATTATAGTCACCAGGAAAGTTGTAATTAGTAAATTATTGGAACTGCAGCTGACAAATTCATGGGTCCTGATGGAGTTCATTCTAAGGCCTTAAAAGGAGTGGCTTGTGAGATAGTTGAAACATTGGTTTTAGTTTTCCAAAATTCACTAAATTCAGGGAAGGTCCCGTGAGTTTGGAAAATGTAATTCTATCAAAAAGAGAGGGAGATAGAAAGCAGGAACCTACAAGCCAGTTAGCTTAACAATTTGTCCTAGGGAAAATGTGAGAAACTATTATTAAAGAAGTTTTAAGAGGGCATTTAGAAAATTCAAGGCAATCAGCAGAGTCAACATGGTTTTGTGAAGGGGAAATCATATTTAACCAGTTTATTGGAGTTCTTTGAAGAAGTCATATATATTGTGGATAAAGGAAATCAGTGAATGAACCGTATGTATTTAGACTTCCAGAAGGCATTTGTTAAGTTGAAACATCAAAAGTTATTGTGGACCATAAAACCCCATGATATGGGGGGGAGGGGTAACATATTGGCATGGATAGAAGATTAGCTATCTAACAAGAAAAATAAGGCATAAATGGATCATTTTCTGGTTGGCAGGGTGCAACGAATAGTGTGCCAAAGGGATCAGTGTTGGGGCCTCAACTTATTACAATTTATATAAATGATTTGGATAAAGAGGCTGATGATATGGTTGCGAAATTTGCTGATGACACAAAGATAGGTAAGCTAGTAAGTTGTGAAAAGGACATAAGGCATATGTGGGCAAAGATTTGGCAAATGGACTATAATGTGGACAGATGTGAAATTGTCCATTTTGCCTGGAAGATTAAAGGAGAAGCTTATTGGTGAGAGATTCAGGGGGATCTGGGTATCGTGGAGCATGACTCACAAAAGGCTAGTTGAGTCATAGAGTCATAGAGGTTTACAGCATGGAAACAGGCCCTTCAGCCCAACTTGACCGTGCTGCCCAGTATACAGGTACAACAAGTAATTTGGAAAGCTAATAGAATGATTCTGTTTATTATGAGAGGAATTGAATGTGATCGTGGGAAGGTTATTTTTCTGTTGCACAGAACACTGATTAAAGTTAAAAGTTGAAGTTTATTTATTCGTCATATGTAAGGCTTACGTTAACACTGCAATGAAGTTACTGTGAAATTCTCCTATGAGACCATATCTGGAGTATCATGTACAATATTGGTCTCTTTATTTAAGGAAAGATGTAAATGCGTTAGAAGCATTTCAGACAAGGTTTGCCAGGCTAATATAAGGAATGGGTGGGTTGTCTATGAGGAAAGGCTAGACTTGTGTCCACTGGAGTTTAGAAGAGTATGAGATGACATGATTGAAACCTTTAAGACCCTGAGGGGTATTGATGGGGTGGACGTGGAGGAGAATTTGCTCCCTCTTGAGGCAGAATCTAGAATTGGTGATCATTATTTAAAAATAAGGGGTCACCCATTTAAGAAAGGGATGAAGAGAAATGTTTTCCTCTCAGAGACGAGTTGGAACTCCCACAAAATTTGGTGGAAGCAAATGGCGCGGTCTTACTGCCCATTCATGCCATGCTCCCACTGCAGCGAGGTCAAAGCATTTGGCGGCCAGCCAAATCTCCATTCACTGTGGCGGGATGAGAAAATCCCGCTGTCTTGGTACGATTCCAGCCAAAGTCTTTGAATATTTTGAAGGCAAAGTAGCTAGATTCTTGATAAACTAAGGATTGAAAGGTTAGACAAGGTGTAATGATTAGTGTGCCATAGGGATCAATGCTGGGGCCTCAACTTTTTACAATTTATATAAATGATTTGGATGAACAGGCTGGTGGTATAGTTGTGAAATTTGCTGATGGCACAAAGATAAGTAGGCTAGTAAGTTGTGAAAAGGACGTAAGGCTTATGTGGGCAAAGATCTGGCAAATGGACTATAATGTGTCCATTTGCCAGATATGGACAAATATGGATGTAGGCCACATGGGGGTCTGTAGACAGATGGCTACATACCAGATCAGCCATCATCTTACTGAATGGCAGAGGGGGCTCAGTGGGCCAAGTGGCCTACTCCTGCTCCTAATTGTTATGTTTGCATCAGGGAAGAGCAGGAGATAAGGGAGCAGAAGAGAAAAGTGGTAGAGGGAGACAATGCCGAAATGAGGAGTGCTCCTGTCGCATGATGAGATGGACTCCCCCGTCACCCTCAGAGAAGAGGAGCTCCTTCCTCTCCCTCATGATCTCCAACATTAATTCCAGGTTGGCATTGATGAACCAAGAGTCTGTCCTGCACTCGGTGCCAGTCCTCCAGCTCCCCTGTAACATCCCCTTCTGGTAGTGTGCAAAGTTTCAGCACTATCAGCAGATTTCTCCCTTATGATGATCAGCAGTCTCTGTGATGGCTGCCGTAGGGAGTCTTAATGATTCCCATCTGACCCATCTCTATTCCCACTTCCAACAGCACCAAACAGGGCTCAATCCCCATGAAAATCTCAACTTTCATCAGTTTTGCAGGGAAGGTGGGTTTTTGAACTAAGCTCCTGTTTCTGCTTCTGTGGTGAAATTTTAACCCTAAGTGTCGATAGGCATTTTCATTCTTGGGCAATTCACTCATCATAATTGTGCTTGATCCTGCCGACAGGAATTCCACACACGTGTGGGCAAAGGTCAGGGCAGGAATTTTTCCTTCCCTTAGCTTGGGGGGATTGAATCTAATTGTAATGTTATTCTTATTCACTGCTCAAGCTGGACAAGTGAACTCAGCATCAGTGATCAAACTAAGGTTTGAACATGGAATCATCCTGGCTTCATGATTTGACGAACACCATGGCCAGAACTTTCCGGTTGTTCACACCGGCGGGATCTTCTGATGATCAATTGCTCACTAACTGCCTGTTGATTACTGCCTGGAAGCTAGGATTATAGCGGGGTGGCACGGTGGCATGGTAGTTGGCATTGCTGCCTCACATCTCCAGGGACCCGGGTTCGATTCCCAGTTTGGGTCCCAAATTGTCTGTGAGGAGTTTGTACATTCTCCCTGTGTCCGCATGGGTTTCCTCCAGGTGCTCTGGTTTCCTCCCACACTCCAAAGATGTGTGGTTTAGGTGGATTGGCCATGCTAAATTGCCCCTTAGTGTTAGGGGGACTAGCTAGGGTAAGTGCAAAGAGTTGTGGGGATAGGGCCTGGGTGGGATTGTGGTTGGTGCAGAATTAATGGGCTGAGTGGCTTCCTTCTACACTGTAGGATTCTATACTCTAATACACTGTAGTGAAGTCCAAGAATGTGACAAGAGAATATGAGATATCATGGCATTATCTAGATGGATCTTATGAAGCAACACTGTTGCCCTGCTTCATGCACACATTAAATAATTGTTTAACAGAAAGCCTGCTGTACTGCACACAGAATAAAATGTTCCCATGTCTCTGTTATTAATTAATTCTGTTATCAATGGAGATTAGGATGTGCTTTGACAATAAGACTGGCATCCTTTGTGATGAACATACCCTGTTCTTCAGTACACCTCAATGGCAACAATAAGATTGTGTACTTGCCCTGTCTGGGGTAATCACTGACACAAACTTGTGTTGTGCTGCATGCTGAACAGTGTGTCAAAGGCAAATTAAATGGGCTTCCTTGCCACTGCTGGGTAGCTAAGAGCTGTGCGTATTTTTACCCTGGAAATAATAGGTGAAATGGAAATGTCTCCCGCATAATCAATAGGCGACTTTGAGACTTTGGGACAATGAAGAACCACAATTAGTGCATTCTAAACTGAGGAGAAGAATTGCAAAGGAATCTGTCGCTGATAAGTAAAACAGCACAATGTTTCTAAATGAATACTAACTGAAAGCATGAGAGATTAAAACCTTCCGACTGATTTACAGCTATAAATACACCGCTATCTGTCAACAGCTATTCAGCAGCAGGAAGTAATAGTGTGTCTTTTTAAGAGGCTTTGTCTGCACCACAATAATGAAGGAAGCTGTTGTTCCTCTGGAACATTCCCCTACCATTAATCTATCAAATCATTCACTCAGATTAAGGTTTGACAGCAGTTTGGACTGGAGATTATTTATTGATCGCTAGTCTTTATTTGGCTGAGATTAACTGGGGAGAAAGTGATCTGTTTTCTGAGTGTTACCAGTGCCCCTAGAACTCCAAAATGGTGTCCACAGAGAGCACGTATTTATGCAACGAACCGCACCATTTTGGCACAGTCAGTCGTGTGAATTCAGTGAACACCCACCAGAAGTATACGAAGAACAAAGAAAACTACAGCACAGAAACAGGTCCTTCAGCCATCTAAGCCAGTGCCGATCATGATGCCCTAACCAAACTTAAAAAAAATCCTTCTGTCCTTACTCGGTCCATATCCCTCTATTTCCTCTGTATTCATGTACCCACCCAGGCTATTGTGTCTGCTTCTACCACCTACTCTGGCAGCACATTCCAGGTTCTGCATGCAAAACTTCCCCCGCAAATCTCCCTTAAACTTTCCTGTCTCACCTTGAACTTGAGCCGCCTTGTAATTGACACTTCCACCCTAGAAAAAGCCTCTGAGTATCCACCCTGTCTGCCTCTATCAGGTCTCCCCTCAGCATCCATCTTTCCAGTGAAAACAATCCTAATTTACTCAACTCCCAAGACAGTACAAAGAAGGTTCACCAGGATGTTCACCAGGAAGGTCTCGAGGGTGTTGACTATGAGAAGAATCATAGTCTATGACTATGACTGTCATAGTCAACATCCTCGAGACTAGGCAACATCCTGGTGAGCCTTCTTTGCACTCTGTCCAAAGTTTCCACATCCTTCTGGTAGTGCAGTGACCAGAACTCATGCAATACTCCAAATGCGGCCTAACCAAGGTTTTATATAGCTGCGACATGATTTCCCAACTCGTGCACTCAAGAGGCAGAGGCAGTGTCCTACGCTTCACTCAGTGACCTCTCTTAACTTCACACAGCTGACCACATTTTCAAACACAGGAAGTACTCCCACAGGCACAATTTTAACAGGTCAGCAACTGCTTGCAGATTGCTATTTGTTTTGTCTGCTTCTATGATTTTCTGAGTGTTTGGTGCTTTTCATAGTTGTTTCAAAGGCCTAGCAGGAATGGCATGACACGAGTTGAAGGACTTTTTTGCTGCCTTCAAGGTTTCTGCACAAACTGAGTGCTCTCAGATTTGTGTACACCTGGCGATACTCTGAATATAGCGTAACTCGGAGAATGAAGTGAGGCCATGCAAAGTTGGAAAGGTTGCTAAGAGAGGGAGGAGGAAGAGCGGGAGAAGAATACTTGGCAGGAGACTGTATCTACTTCGGATGTTACGGGGGCAATTCTGCTCCGATGAGAAGCAGCATGTGAGTATTTGTGTTTCAGTAAAGACATCTCCACCTACACCTCCCATCTATTGCATGCACAACTACAATCTCAGAGCAGGGCAAGGATCACAATGCCAGTAATTGGGAACATGCCTGTGGTAATTGTGAGGAACTAAGGTCTAACACTGTATATTTTTATATAGTATATAGATATGCTCCTTCCTTTTTCTAACGTTTTAAAATTGAGCAAAGATCCTAAAAATGACTGAGAATATGGACCTCTGAATGTAAGAAGCAACTTGGCAGTTTTTGGAAAACTCATGCAAGGAACCTCCAAGACCCCTCTGTGAACTGCATAGCTTAACTGTGTAGCGAGCTATACAAAGGCCATCTACATTTAATCATGCAAGCTGAACAGAAGGAGATGGATCATCTGCAACCTTCCTTTTGATTCCTAACGACTGATGCAATTAACAGTCTTCGGAACCTGGATGATCGACGCACTTCCTTTGTCAAAGGCTGGGCGGAGAGGTAGGAAGTCATGTGACATGAGCCTTTATCTTGTGGAACAAGTAACATTGCCTGCTGAGCCGCCTAGCTTAACCTGCCATTTAACATCGAACTGGCAGTCTCACAGAAAAGCAGCCCTGCCCATGTTGAACACCCGGACAAATTTTCACTGCTTCTGCTCCAAATCCTGCACCATCGCCTACAAGATGGATTGATCTCTGTGTTCCTATCTCATTGTGTGAAGTCAACACCGTCGGAAAAACTGAAGAATCCAGTAACAGTTTTCAAGCTGCTGACCTCCATGAAGGAATATGATTCGGGACACTGGAACCCACGTGAAACAATGTTTCTATTCTCCGTGGCATTTTTTCCCCAGCCCCCTCTTTACAGTCTGAGTGTGGAGGTAATGTTACAACTACCCTTTCACATTTTGAGTGCCTGCAAATAAACTAGCCCTTTGAGTTCATCCTATCTCTAGACTGCGGTGAGGTTATTAAAAGAAAATTGGATCGGATCTAAATCAAGGTGTTGTGAAATATGCCAGTGTTTACAAAGAGGGAAACAAACTGAAACACCTCTCCACTTATGGATGTGTGGTGAGAGGAGAAATTAGTGCTGTTTAAATTACCCCCTCCACCGCCGTCCGTAAGAGTGAACTTTTATATTTTTAAGTCCTTCTGAGTGGGAGTAGGAGATATTTGCAACGGTTACAGTTTGCCATCTACTGTTGTACAATGGAGATTGCTGAGTCTCTCTACATCCAACAAGAGCCAACTGCACTTAATTTTCTCTTGCCAGAGAAATACCAGCAGGGAGAGGACATGGCTTTACTAGGATTGCTGGCTTCTCCATGATGCAGGGTGCTATTGGCTGCATGCACATTGTGGACACTGGATCTCAACTCTCCTCTGTAACAGAATAAAAATGTGTTCCATTCCCTCAGTGCCCAATGTAACAGTCAGCAATGTGGCAAGTCAATGCCCAATATCCTGGCAGGAGTCATGCTGCCTTTATTCTGCAGCAGTCCTCTGTGCCAGCTGTGCGTGTGCCACTGTGGCAAACAAAGAGTGGCAAGTGCGCAGCTGGTGACACAGCTGAGGTTTCAGTTTGACATGCTGACACAATGCTTTCAGTACCCAGACTGCTCAGGAGGAGCCATGCAGACAGGGTGTTTAAACTTGTTGTGGTCTGTAGTTTGGTGTGCCGCCTTGCCATCATGAGAGATGGTTCTTGCTACCAGCTATACAGCAAGCATCTGAGCTGGAGGAGGCCAAGAAGGAGAAGGGAGAAGCAAAATAGAAGGAAGAAGAAGGGAGGGGAGATTTAGGCAGCAGCTTTCTAACCAGGCTGGCTGTGAAGAACCCATTTGAGTGCAGTTCCTGCATCTGCAGCATCAATTCCCTATTCACCAACAGTCACACTTTGTCCCTCTCTTCTGCCACTGACCATCATGGCATCCAGTTAGCCACAACGCAAACATAAAAGCTGTCACAAAATAAATATTTTCAACCAAATTTGTAAACAGAATCATGCCATATTGCATGCAATCATCAATAAGTCATCCTTGTGTATTCCCTTAATGCATGCGCTCAATGTGTATTCATCATTCGTTTCTGTCCTCTCTGCTCCTTTGCCTGGCCCAATGCTCCTAAAACTAATCCAGTGACTACTAAATGGCTGGTGGAAGGATGGTGACTTTCAATGGAAGAGGCTGAAGATGGTCCTTGAGGACAATCTCAAGCTGTTCCAGGCTGCAGACAGGACCATAGCTCTCGGCTGGCTGACTGACAGGCAACAGCAGGAATGACTAGCCAGTTCTGGCTATCTGTCAGAACACAGATAGTTGGATTGTTCAACCGAAGACTGAAAAATCCCGACCAAAGTCAACAGACTTTTGCATAATCCTTTCCATCCTGCTCCGATTCCCGTGATGGGCAGGATGGGAAAATTCCGCTCATCGTCTGCAAAGCCTTGTGCATGCTGATGCCATGATGGCAGCAGTTTGAGCTTACAATATAGGCTGAACTTACCTGACAGCACCTGATCTTTCAGTGCTGCATTCAGCCATTGAGTGGCTGCAGCTTGTGATACAGAGGAACTTGCAGCAATGGCCACCAGAGATGAGTCATGGTTGGGTCCACAAGTGTGCAAATAAGATTTGGCCACCACTTTCACATTGGAATGAATTAACTCCAAGTTGTACATTATCCTCTGTGCCAAATTAATGTTGGATTCCACCATGTTCTTTGACATGCAGGTTTCCCAATGCAGTAAGCATTTCTTTATGCATATACTATTAGCAATTCACTGCAGGCCACCCCATCAGTGCTCTCAGCTGAGTTCTCAAACAGAACTCTTCTGTGACTTTTCCCCCAAAAAGCTTGGCCCCGCACTGGTTGCAGCCCCCTTGTGCCCCCGTGTCTCACCACCTACAGATTATTGCTCTAGGTAGGCACAATGTAAGTATCAGAGCTGGTGGCTGTAAAGGCAAAATCAAGCGATGGTACTCTGTTTTCACCATCACTTTTTTTAATGGAATTCCTCCACTGCCTGCTTAGGTTGCATCTCTTGTCTATCTAACAGGAGAAGAACACCAAGGTAAGATAGGAAAAATTATGAGATGGATGCTTACACCATCTTCAGCTTGCATATCAGTTTGTGATGAGGGGTAGATAGAATGGGAGAAAGAGGAATTAGATGGAGGATCCTGTCATCCTCAATGGTTTTAGCCCTGCCGTTCACCATACCGAATAGACTGGGTCTGTACTCATTAGAGTTTAGAAGGCTGAGGGGGGATCTTATAGAGACGTATAAGATAATGAAGGGGATAGATAGGGTAGAGGTAGAGAGATTCTTCCCGCTTAGAAAGGATAGCAGGACTAGAGGGCACAGCCTCAAGATAAGGAGGGGGGGGAGCAGTTTAGATCGGAGTTGAGGAGGAACTTCTTTACTCAAAGGGTGGTGAATCTCTGGAATTCTCTGCCCGTTGAAGTGGTGGAAACTACCTCGCTGAATATATTTAAGTCATGGGTAGATAGGTTTCTGGTAGACAGAGGAATTAAGGGCTATGGGGGGAAAGCGGGAAAGTGGAGCTGATCCACTTCAGATCAGCCATGATCTTATTGAATGGTGGGGCAGGCTCGAAGGGCTAGATGGCCTACTCCTGCTCCTATTTCTTACGTTCTTATGGCCTCATCAATGGGTGTCCCAGTAAGGGGCAGCACTGCCTCCTCCATGCAGGCATAACAGTCACTCTCCAATTAGTTCCTGCTACCTGCTGGTGATAGTTTGCCCTGTAAGAAACTGGGAAGCGTGTCAGGGAGTGTCATGTAGTCTGTTTGGCTGATGTGGCTGTCATGGTTGAATAGCTGGCAAGTGTACACAAATTGGGAGATGTGGCTGTGAAGCCTATTCTGGTCACTAAGCATATGAGGGTGAGAGGAAATATATGAATGTTGGGTCTGAAAAGTGATGGCTAGAGGTTTTGGTAGGTGAGTGATGGGAATGTGGTGATTTGAGTGGTTGCTGACGCCATCAGTGGAATTGGTGGAATATAGCATTTGAAGATGCATTCACTGACTTCAACCATTCATAGAAGATCATTGAGCTTCTTTAGCACTGCATCAAAGTCTTTGAGGCTGGATTTCATGGGCCGGCCGCACTCGCGTCCAGACTGTAAAATCCCACCCGAGGTCAATGCATCTTTGCATGGTTTGCCCCTCACATGCTCCGATTCCCTTGGGAGGACAGGACCGGAAAATTATGGGGTGGTGATGGCCTAGTGGTCTCACCCCTGGACTATTAATCCAGAAACTAATGTTCGAATCTTGCCACGGCAGATGGTAAAATTTGAATTCAATTTAAAAAATCTGGAATTAAGAATCTACTGATGACCATGAAACCACCGATGATTGTCGGAAAAACCCATCTTGTTCGCTAATGCCCTTTAGGGAAGGAAATCTGCTGCCCTTACTCTGGTCTGGCCTACTTGTGACTCCAGATCGCACAGCCAGATCTTAACTGCCCTCAGGCAGCTAGGGATGGGCAATAAATGCTGGCCAGCCAGTGACGCCCATATCCCACGAATGAACAAACAAAAATTCTGCTCCGTGTGTTGACTGTGTAACTGCAGGATCTCCTTTCACACCCAAATTTACACAGGACATTTCTCCTCCGGACTTCAGTGCAGTGACAAAAACTGTGCAGCCCATTCTTCCCCCTGTGTCATCATTTCTCTCTCTTTCCCTGGTTTTGGCATCTTCAACTATAACTTTCAGTAACTGGTGGAGCCACAGTATACTTCCTCTTTAAGAGCTACCACATCAGAATGGCTGCAAGTGGCATTAGCAATTGGCTGTCTACTGCTGCGTCCAGACAATCAGCAGTATGGTCACCACTGGCTGGCTACAGAAATCATTGAAATGAGAAGGCTGTTGGTGTGCTGGCTGCATTGCAGCTAGATGTTCCATTGTGATCCCATGCCCATTTTGGAGGGCATTTAATTTGGTCTCCAGTATCTCAATTTGACACTTCAGTAGAACAATCAATAATGTAATTACTGTGGAGGAATTAATCGATAGTTAATGGACGGGGGTGAAACAGAAAGTAAAATTATTGCATTAAGAATTGCGAGATGTTTGATTGCAATGGAGCAGAGCAAATTGGGTTTTCCAAAAGTTGGATGTTTTCCCACCTTGTCTAACATATGCCCAATGCTATTTTATAACAGTATCACTTAAAAATGGAATAAAATACACTGCTGGGTTAGTTGGACAGGATCCAGGTTAATTATCTCATTTGCTGATCTATTGTAAAATGTGACTAAAGAAATGAACTACGAAGCCCGGGGCCGTTGAAGAAGAGTTCCATTGCAACGTCTAGCATTTGGAATATAGATCGGGTGGCCGTCCTGATTAAAAGTAAAATCCCAGATGCATTTTTAAAAACCATCGCACGCAAGGGCTTAAAGTCTGGTGCCCAGGGAACATAAATTAGGCCAGGGCCCAGATAGACAGGGTCCCACTCTTCCTGTTTCTGCAGAACCCAGCTCCATTAGGCTCAGCTGGGTCAAGGGGTGCATGCTGTGGTAGGGGAGGGGATGGGGGGGAAGGCATTTGTAAGTGTAAGTAATGTCTCGCAGGCTGAGAGTTTACTTGCTCCCCAGCCAGCCTAGCAGGACAACGGTCAGACAGTTACGCAGGGAGAAAGCAGGCATACTGGTCAGCCAACCAGTGGGTTTGGAGCCACAACAGGCCTGGGATCACCCCCACCTCTCCCAGAATAGGCAGCTATCCCCCACGTTTTGTGACCTGTTGTAATGGGTGGGCACCTAGCACCCTCCATGACACTTCCACCCACCAGCACATTTTAAATGCCCCACAACAAGCTTGTTTGCTGCATTGTTTATCAGGAATCCGGCCTACCTTGGTGGCCTTAGAGTTTGGAAAGTAGTTTTCTTTTGTTGCAGAAAATGTATCTCACCTCTTTTCCTCATGAATTTTTAAAATCATATTTCACCCGTTGTGGAGAATCCAGCCAGAGGTGTTTGTTTCCGATCAGGATATTTGTCTTCATTTGTTTCTGTTTCAAAAATCCCAGTTTCCTGTAGAGATTGAGACCAAAGGTAAGTTACAGAAAGGCCCAACATGAGTTTGGAGGAGGTGAATACAAGATGACAGCTTTGGAACATGTACTGACTATGGTCCTATCTGTTGACAGTTATTACGTGCTGAAGATATCCGATGGCATTGGAAATTTTGGGGAGGTTCGCTTGCCATTGCTGGGCTGCCTTTTTGTGGCCTGGGTTGTGGTCTTCCTCTGCCTCATTAAAGGGGTCAAGTCTTCGGGAAAAGTAAGTGCCCTGCTGCTATTTACAAATACACAAATGGGAACAATGTGAATGAAAGCACTGGTCAGTGTGGCCAGAACTGAGGACATTTATTTCGTAGGGGTGGAGAGTTGGAGTAATTGTGTCTCCCACAGAGGGGAATGCCTGAAAAGTGATTTCCCATCGCCATTATAGGCAATGTTACATGGGAATACTATCTGTGTGGAGTTTGCACGTTCTCCCTGTGTCTGCGTGGGTTTCCTCCAGGTGGTGCATTTCCTCCCACAATCCTAAAATGTGCATGTTAGGTGGTTTTGCCCAGCTAAATTGCAAACTCCACACAGCACAATTTACACAGAAACATAGAAACCCTACAGCACAGAAAGAGGCCATTTGGCCCATCAAGTCTGCACCGACCACAATCCCACCCAGGCCCTATGCCCACATTCCTACACTTTTACTCACTAATCTCTCTAACCTACACATCTTGGGACACTAAGGGCAATTTTAGCATAGCCAATCAACCTAACCCGCACATCTTTGGATTGTGGGGGGAAACCGGAGCACCTGGAGGAAACCCACGCAGATATGAGGAGAATGTGCAAACTCCACACAGACTGTAATCCAAGCCGGGAATCGACTCAGGTCCCTGGGAGTCAGTGCAGTCTCGATGGGCCGAATGACTTCTTTTTGCATTGTAGGGATTCTATGATTCAATGACAGGTGGAGCCTTTGTCACTGAACCTGTACAAATCAGAGACAACAGGGTGGAATTTAATGTTGCCAACATTGGTCACAACTACCTGTTGGAGGGCCAGTGGGAAATCGGTGTCTGGTTTCTTAATTGGCCAGAATCGAGCCCTCCCCAGGATTCCCCCGGGGCTGAAATCTCGCCAGCCGAGAGCTGGCAGCCAATCAGAGGCTGGCAGCTCTCCATGGCTGGCAGTGCCACTGGGAGCAGTGGCTGCTGCTGGTAGTGCACCAGGGTCAGGGGTTGCATAGGCACCCAGACTCGAGCGAGTGGGGGCAGGATATGGATGCTGGGGAGAGGTTTGTGAGACAGGATTTAGGATTTGGAGAAAAGGACAAGGAGGTGACTTTCAATGCTCTCCTTCCCCACACTTCCCTATTCCAAGAGCCTTCTTCAGGCACTAAATGCCCCTGAAAGAAGGCCTCCTCCAGAAGGCCACAGACAAACCCTACAGAGTTTGCTTGGTGTCCTTCAGGGGACATGAGCAAGCCATGCGAATCACATTTAACCCCTGAACCACCACTAAATGCTCAGGGATAATTGATGTCACACAGCTCAATAATGAGTCTAACTGATAGCTCTCCATGAGCATGCAGGCTCCAACCCCTATGGGCCCATTCTCACCTCCAATTTAATCACAGGAGGTTAGGTGACAGAAGTGCAGCCATTTATTTATGTATTTATTTATTTATGTGGCTGCCATTTATTCTGCTGCAATGGGCCTGGTAGAATCTAGGCCAAAGAATTCGGTACTAGGTACAGATAGATAAAACAGACTCCTCCTAACAACACTTCCAGAAAACAGAGAACATTTTCCCGTTTTACCCCTGAAGCATTTCACCCCTGAACTGCATTAACAATAGATAGATATAGCAGAGTTTTGTGGAGTTCCAGGTGAAATCAATGGATTTCTTAGATATTACTAGGACTGATCTGGTTTCTATGAATCGTCTTGCCAGACTCAGATTACATCTCTCCCCCAGCTTCTGTACTGGGAAAAAGAGAAAAAAAGCAGTGCCTACTTTTATTCAAATCAAAATAGGTCCCACATTGTCAAATATCTTGTGGCAATGCCATTACAGGGTAAGGGCTGTGAGCAGATCCAATCCTTTCTGTGAACTGTAAGCGCAGAAATTTCAGTTAAAATGGTGAGACTATTAAAGGGCTACAGTCCAGCAGTTGATTTATGCCAGCCTCATCAGTATGAAAATGATCCCTTTGAGCATCTTTGTGTTGTAAAGCTTTTGCGTCATTTCCTATGATGATAGCACCCAGACTCTTAGTAGGGGTTACTCAAAAAATCAGCTTGAGTCTGAGCTGGGTTAGCTGCAGGCCCTGAATAAAGGCAAGGTGATGTATCGCAATTTCAACTTCCTGTGCTGATATGAAATAGGCAACCTCAGACTGGCTGCACACTATATTGAAGTTCAAGGAAAGTCGGTGGGGTATGTAGTGGGAAAGCCAATTCAATATCATCATTTTACCCCAATGTCTAAAGAGAGGAGGAGGAGGACAAAAGCCAGCTGCAATTACAGGACAAGAATAAAACTTGAACTTTAAAAGTGAATAAAGACTAATTCAGAAAAGTTAATGTACTGTGAGGCTTCTCCACAGCAAAGGGTGGCAAGTGGTACAGTGGTTAACACTGCTGCCTCACAGCACCAGGGACCTGAGTTCAATTCTGGCTTTGGGTCACTGTCTGGGTCACTGTATAGAGTTTGCACATTCTCCCCGTGTCTGCGTGGGTCCCCTCTGGGTGCTCTGGTTTCCTCCAAAGATGTGTGGGTTAGGTTGATTGGCCATGTTAAATTGCCCCTTAGTGTCTGGGGTAAAAGCAGGCTAAATACATGGGGTTACGGAGATAGGGCTTGGGTGGGATTGTGGTTGGTGCAGGCTCAATGGACCGAATGGTCTCTGTCTGTACTGTAGAGATTCTATTCTAAGCAATTGTCAGTCTCTTCCAAAACTTAAAGGTCAATAATCCAACATCCTTCTCATTTGGCAAGTATAGCTCTTGGCCAATGGTAAGAGATTCGAGGAATAAGCAGCTGAGCAATCTTCTGTGTTCAACAGTTCCAACCGGTTTACAAGAGCCAACTGCTTTCTGGAATAGATTTAGAAATTGAATTCTCCCAGTTTAGAAGGTAAGGGGACCCCAGGTGCAGTGCTGGAAGAGCATTGACCTCTGTCCATATCCAAAAAGTACAGGGTCTTGCTGCATGTGTCAATGAGAAATGTTGGCAGGGCAAATAAGCAAACTGACCACGGCATTGTGGTACAGGAGGCCATTCAAGCAGGGGAGTGAAAAACAATGTGGGAGACAGAGGAATACATGGCGTCCGGGAGTTCCAAAGATGCCACAGGCCAGGGCTAAGGGTATCTTCTCACAGCTGAAGATGAAATGGGAGAGGAAAGATCCATAGAATCCCTTCGGTGCTGAAGGAGGCCTGACGGCCCATTGTGTCTGCATCGACCACAATCCCAACCAGCCCCTATCCCAGTAGCCCCACGTATTTACCTTGCTAGACTCCTGACACTAAGGGCAATTTGACATGGCCAATCAACCTGACCTGCGCATCTTTGGACTGTGGGAGGAAACCGGAGCACCCAGAGGAAACCCATGCAGACACAGGGAGAATGTGCAAATTCCACACAGACGGTGATCCAAGCCGGGAATCGAACTCTGGTGCTGTGAGGTAGCAGTGCAATCCAGTTGTTATGCTAAGCATAGGAATTACTAATATAGATAGCACTTGGAATAAGGAACTTGACAGATATTAAGAGGAATCCTGGATGTCCTGTACACTCACAGAAAGTGACCTTGTAGATGTATCAAGCAGTTAGTGAAACAAATGGCGTATATACGTCTCTCTCTGCAGTGAGTTGTGGACATTCAGTCATTGAGCATGTTCAATTACAGATCAATAGATGTTTAGATATTAAAGGAATTAAGGAATATAGGCATTGTCAGAATGATAGAATGGAACTAGAAGATCAGCCATGTTCTTATTGAATGGCTGAATGATCTACTTGAGTTCCTGTTTCCCATGTTTTATGTTGAAGCTTTGCAATAGAATTTATCCATAAATTTGTCCATTTTTTAAAAAACAATGTTACTTTAAAAGCATTTTATATATTAAAAACATGGTGCTGCTTCCCTTCTCCAGAAAGCAGGCTTTCATTCCACTTATTTTGTGTCACTGCGCAAGGTCTTTCTGAACGTGATCTTCCATTCCATTATTGCAAGCAAAAACCTTGCTCATCAAGCACTGGTAATCACATGTTGCTTAGTCTTGTCTTACTCAACATGAACATTTACTGCATTCTTTTTCTAGGTGGTGTACTTCACAGCAACATTCCCATATGTTGTGCTGACCATTCTGTTTATCCGTGGAATTACTCTGGATGGAGCTGTTACTGGCATCAAGTACTATCTCACACCACAGTGGGACAAGATTTTAGATGCAAAGGTGTGTTGACTATGGTTTCTGGCTTGACCAGAGTCAATTCAGGAACATATGTGTTCTTGAAGATTAGATAGTGGTGTTATGCTACATGATTCTGTCACAGTTCCCAGTGTTCATTGTACCAGAAGTGAAGAACCAATTGTTGGATATTCTGCACACCCTCTAGTCATTTGGTGGAAAAAGGAATTGTGACATTGATTCCCTTAATTACACCTAATCTTAGCTTGGTTATTGAGATCAGTGAGAATATAAGCAGAGGTTAGTCAAAATAATGGATGTAATTTCAGCAGGGGTATAAGCTGGATAGAAGTGGGTTGGCCACTTGTTATCAGGAGTCACCATAGACCCCAGGTGACCATAGCCTGCTGTCTCCTTTGAAAGGGAAGAGCTGACTAGTGGTGATCTTAACCTGAGAAACACCACATCTCACTCAGAAGCAAAGTTGAGAAGGCAGGCCTTCATGAATAACCTCAGCAGGTACAGGGATTGAGCCTGTGCTGTTGGCATTGCTCTGCATCACAAATCAGCCATGCAGCCAACTGAACTAACTAACTCCCCAGGTCATTTGTTATGCACTACCTGAAGCTGTGCACAACCTGGGACTGATCTGTTATCATCTGCTGTCAAATTCAAAGGTTCCATCCAGTATTAGAAAATAAGTCAACCTGGGGTACTCCAACCAATATCCAAATGTCTGCTTACAAAATGTCGCCAACAGATGATGGTCAGGTTGCTTTGCTGTGGCCCTAGGATAGTGATGCTACACTTAAGTAAACAGATAAACTCAGAAGACTTGCATTATAGAAATGGGAGGGAGTGCAGAACAATGTGTGACATTCTGCTCGGATAATAAAGTAACATTATCAGTGTGAATATCTGCACTTCATCTACAGAATAGCGTTTGGGGAAAGCTTCTTGGAATCATAATTCTCACTGTGAGAAAACGAAATTAATATCTTAAAAATGTGATGTTTTGTAAAATGTTAACAGTTGTCTGTTTTGCATTCAATTCCAGGTCTGGGGCGATGCTGCTTCCCAAATTTTCTACTCCCTGGGATGTGCCTGGGGTGGCCTGATAACCATGGCATCTTACAACAAGTTCCACAATAACTGCTACAGGTTAGGGAGCATTCTCAAGAATGGAACCAAACTGCATTTTGCTTTAACTCCCAATACTTTAGCATTTATTGTTCTGGACTTCGTTCGTGGAAAGATTTACATTTTTGTTCTACTTTAGTGCCTAGGCAAGCTAAGCCTCCTGATCCAGACCCAGCTAATGGCCAATTTCAAATATATAAATCCAGATGAGCATGGCCTATTACTTTGCTACCTTTGGACTGTGAAAGGGGCTAGGCTTGGAAAGGAACACTGTACAGACAGGTCCCTTCCGGTCCAATTCTAATGAAGACAACTTACAAGTGATTTTCTGCCCTCATTTTCAGCAGGAAGGAAGGCCTGCTGAAGGGCTGGGGAATCCAATGGGAACCCCAAAATGGATTTTATGCCAATTTCCCATAATGATTGTCCTCCCACCCTGACCATGGCAAAATGGGCTTCCTGCTATGAAAGGCGGGGCGGCAGTGACATAGTGGCATTATCATTAGATAATCCAGAGACCCAGGGGTAATGATCTGAGGACCTGGGTTTGAATCCCACCATGGCTGATGGTGAAATTTTAATACAATAAAAAATGCAAAATTAAAAATCTAATGATGACCATGAAACCATTATTGATTGTTGTAAAATCCTATCTGGTTCATTTATATCCTGTAGGGAAGGAAATCTGCCATCCTTACCTAGTCTGGCCTACATGTGACTCCAGAGCCAAAGCAATGTGGCTGACTCTTCAATGCCCTCAAGGGATGGACAAACGTTGCCCACCCAACGATGCCCATATCCCATGAACAAATAAAAAAAAATCCCATTAGCACCCACTTAGCAGGCCTCCCCGCTGTATCATTCCCCCACATAGGGAGTGAATTGTTGGAGCTGTGGACGGACAATTGTCTGGATCCTGACGGACTTCATTCTCAGGTTTGAAGGGAAGTGGCTACTGCGATAGCTGACACGTTAATTTTAATTTTCTGAAGATCCCTAGATTTGTGGTAGGTCCCATTAGATTAGAGGTTCCTTTCAGGTTGACAAGGTGTACTGAGTGGAATGCCCTGGGGATCAGTGCCGGGACTTCAACTGTTTTACAATTTATATGAATGACTTGGATGAAAGGATGGATGGGATGGTTGCCAAATTTGTCGATGACATGAAGCTAGGTAGGAAAGTAAATTACGAAGAGGACATGATGGGATACAAAGAGATATACATCAGTTAAAGTACTGGACAAAGATCTGGCAAATGGAGCATAATGTGGGAAAATGTGAATTTGTCATTTTGGCAGGAAGAATAAAAGAGAAGCCTATTATTTCAGTGGTTTGGGCAAAACGCTAACAAAACAAAGAACAAAGAACAACACAGCATGGGAAACAGGCCCTTCGGCCCAACGAGCCCACACCACCGTCTTAACAAAGTGTTTTTCCTCCTCCACCCTTGACCCATGTCTATGCTTGTGGTACCCCCATTGGAAACCAGATTAAGGGGAGAATAACTTAGGGACAATTTGTTACACCAATCAGCCTAAGAGCACATCTTTGGGGTGTGGGAGGAAACCAGAGCACCCAGAGGAAACCCACGCAACCACAGGGAGAATGCACAGACTCCCACAGGCACTGGCCCAAATCCATGTATCTGCACAGCCAACAGTGATAGTCACTGAACTCTAAATGCAGAACATAAGAAATAGGAGCAAGCCTGCCCCGCCATTCGACAAGATCATGGCTGATCTGAAGTGGATCAGTTCCACTTTCCCGCTTTCTCCCCATAACCCTTAATTCCCTTGTCTATCAGAAACCTCTCTACCCGTGACTTAAATATATTCAGCAAGGTAGCCTCCACCACTTCAACGGGCAGAGAATTCCAGAGACTCACCACCCTTTGAGTGAAGAAGTTCCTCCTCAACTCCGATCTAAACTGCACCCCCCCCCTTATTTTGAGGCTGTGCCCTCTAGTTCTGCTATCCTTTCTAAGCGGGAAGAATCTGTCTACCTCTACCCTATCTATCCTCTTCATTATCTTATATATCTCTATAAGATCCCCCCTCAGCCTTCTAAACTCCAACGAGTACAGACCCAGTCTATTCAATCTCTCCTCATAGGGTAGCCCCCTCATCTCCGGTATGAGCCTAGTGAACCTTCTCTGCACTCCCTCCAAGGCCAATATATCCTTTCGCAAATGCAGCAACCAAAACTGCACACAGTACTCCAGTTGCTGCCTCACCAGTGCCCTGTACAGTTGCAGCAAGACCTCCTTGCTTTTATATTCTATCCCCCTCGCTATGAAGGCCAACATTCCATTCGCCTTCTTGATGTCCCTCTGCACCGTAGCATGCTGCAGCTTTTCACCCTTTAAATAGTAATCCCTCCTACTATTATTCCTGCCAAAGTGGATAACCTCACACTTGCTAACATTGTACTCCATCTGCCAGGTCCTCGTCCACTCACTCAGCCTATCCAGATCTCTCTGCAGACTTTCCGTGCCTTCCACGTAATTTGCTTTTCCATTCATCTTCGTGTCATCAGCAAATTTCGTTACCCTACACTCAGCCCCCTCCTCCAGATCGTCTATGTAAATAGTAAACAGTTGAGGTCCCAGCACCGATCCCTGCAGTACTCCACTCGTCACCAACTGCCAACCAGAATAGCACCCATTGATTCCAACTCTCTGCTTCCTATTAGACAACCAATCCTCTATCCACGCTAAAACCTTACCCCCAACTCCGTGCACCCTAACCTTTTGCAGCAACCTTTTGTGAGGCACCTTTTCAAACACCTTCTGGAAATCTAAAAACACCACATCCACCAGTTCCCCTCTGTCTACCGCACTAGTCACATTCTCATAGAAATCCAGTAAATTCGTTAAACACGACTTCCCCTTCACGAATCTGTGCTGCGTCTGCTTGATCAAACCGTTCTTTTTTAGGTGCCTCGCTATTTCTTCTTTGATGACGGATTCTAGCATTTTTCCAACTATGGACGTTAAACTAACCAGATTATAATTCCCTGCCTTTTGCCTGCTACCTTTTTTAAACAGCGGCGTAACATTAGCCGTTTTCCAATCTTCCGGCACTTCCCCAGAGTCCAGCGAATTTTGATAAGTAATTACTAAGGCATCTGCTATCACCTCTGCCATTTTTTTCAGAACCCTGGGATGCATTCCATCCAGTCCCGGGGACTTGTCTACCTTCAGTCCTATTAGTCTATCAAGCACTACCTCTGTAGTGACAGTAATTGCATTAAGGACCTCATCTCCTACCATCCTTCTATCTTTAATATTCAGCAAGCTATTTGTGTCCTCCTCCGTGAAGACTGACACAAAAAACTTATTTAAAGCCTCAGCCATTTCCTCATCACCCACTGCTAAATCCCCCCTCTCGTCCTCCAAGGGTCCAACATTCGCTCTAGCCAGTCTCTTTTTCTTTATGTATTTGTAAAAACCTTTATATCATTTTTTATATTTAGAGCTAGTTTAGTTCCATACTCTATCTTTCCTTTCTTTATCACTTTCTTAGTCATTCTTTGTTGTTTTTTAAATCTTTCCCAATCTTCTAATTGCCCACTATTTTTAGCCGCTCTGAATGTATCGGCTTTTAATTTAATGCTCTCCTTTATTTCCTTCGATAACCATGGCTGGTTATCCCTTCTCCTACAGTCCTTCTTAACCATCGGAATGTATTTCTGCTGAGTACCAAAAAAGATCTCCTTAAAAATCCTCCATTGTTCCTCAGCAGTCCTACCAACCAATCTGCGCCCCCAATCTACATTCGCCAATTCTGCCCTCATCCTATCATACTCCCCTCTGTTCAAATAGAGGACACAGGTTCGGGACCCTACTTTCTCATCCTCCATTTGCATCAGAAATTCAACCATATATGACCACTCGCCCCAAGAGAATCCCTCACAAGAAGATCCCTAATTCTACCTGCCTCATTACACAGTACCAGATCTAAGATAGCTCGCTCCCTCGTAGGTTCCATTACATACTGTTCAAGGAAACTATCCCGACAGCATTCCAAGAACTCTTCCTCAAGCGCACCGTGTCCAACTTGGGTCATCCAGTCAATATGCCAATTAAAATCCCCCATAATTATCGCCGTTCCGTTTCTGCACGCATCAATTATTTGTTTGTTTATAGCCTGCCCCACCTCAAAGTTATTATTTGGGGGCCTATAGACCACACCCACTAGCATCTTTCTCCCCTTACTATTCCTTATCTCCACCCACAATGATTCCACGTTTTGCTCTTTGGAGTCTATATCTTCTCTTACTACCACCCTGAAACCCAGAAGAATCTGGGTTTCTTAGTGGATGGTACATATCTGGGCAATTTTCCACATTGCTGGGTAAATGCCAGTTTTGTAGGCGTGTTGTACCTGTTAATTCTCAGATGCTTTTGACCAGTTTGCTTACTCCAAGGTTTTACCCCGGAGCCCTTATTTGCAAGATGGACAAAGGACAAACACAAGTAAAGGTTCAATAAGTTTATTAATAATAACACTTCTAACCCTTAAATTACCCACATAAAGCAAGAGGATACCCCAGATTCAAGTATATTACCTGCAAAGATGGTTTGGTTAAACTGCAGGCACGATTCTCTCTGAGTCCCTCTGGTCTCGATGGCTTCTTCCTTCCTTCCTTCCTTCTCTGGTCAGTTTTCCGAATGGTCAAGATCGCCTTCCTCGTTGAGTCTTCGCTGCTGATGTGTCTGAGATGCGTACCTTTATCCCCCTGCCTGCTTGCCTTTCCAGAAGCTTCTCTGGCCTCCGGCCAATGAGGTCCTAGGAAGGGTTCCAATACCCAGTGGGCTTCTTGATAGGAGGGCATGGCTGCAAAGCTTAAATCTGATTTGTTGGTTCTGGGATGTCATTGCCCTGTCTGTGCTGTTTATGCAAGTAGTTCTGTGTTGTAGCTTAACCCGTGACACTTCATTTTTAGGCATACTTGGTGTTGCTCTTGGCATAGTCTCCTGCACTCTTCATTCAGTCTGTGTTGATCCCCATTTTGCTGCTAATGGTAGAATGGAGGATATGCTAGGTTTGAATGACAAATTGTCATTAAATACAGTTTTGCTGCTGCTGATGGCCAACAATGACCATAGTTGCCCAGTTTTGAGTAACTAGATCTTTTTGAAGTCTGTCCCATTTAGTATGCTGCTAGTGCCACTTTGTCTCTGCAATGACTGTGCAGTGGTCATTCCTACCGATTCTGCCATGGACACATTAGGGAGGCGATGGCCTTAGCAGTATTATTGCTGGACTGTTAGTCCAGAAACTTAGCTTGTGTTCTGGGACCCGGGTTCAAATCCCACCACGGCAGATAGTGCAATTTCAATTCAATAAAAAAAATCTGGAATTAAAAGTCTAATAATGACCATAAAACTATTATTGATTGCTGGGAAAACCCATTTGGTTCACTGTTGTCCATTAGGGAACGAAATTGCCTGTCCTTACCTGGTCTGGCCTGCATGTGACTCCAAACCCACAGCAACACGGTTGACTCTCAACTGCCCCCAGGCAACTCAGGGTGGGAAATAAATGCTGGTCAACCAGCGACGCCGATGTCCTTTGAATGATAAAAAAAATGTAGCTGCCACAGATAGATTGGTGAGGGTCAAGTAGGCTTTTCCCTCTTGTTGGTTCCCTCACCACCTGCTGCAGGCCCAGTCAGAAGTGTAGACAGAGTCAATGGCTGGGAGGCTGGTTTACGTGGTACATTCACAACCTTTTGTAGTTTCTTGCGGTCTTGGGCAGAGCAGGAGTCATACCAAGCTGCGATACAACCAGAAAGAATGCTTTCTATGGTGCATCTGTAAAAATTGGTGAGAGTCATAGCTGACAAGCCAAATTTCTTTAGTCTTCTGAGAAAGTGTATTGAAACTTTAAAAGTCTCTAAAGGGTTTCTAAGTTTTTTTTTCAAAAGAAGATTTGTGAATGAATTTTTTCTCTCAACTGATGCACACAGGCCATTGTTATTACGTGACTTACTGGTTATGTATGCAGTGCATGTTGGGTGAAGGGGCATAAGTTGGCATAGGAGAATGAGGGGCCATGGGAAGTGGCTGGGGATCCCGGGGTGACAACGAATTAGCATAGGGAGCATAAGCAGCCAAGGGGGTGCTGTGAGGGCTAGTGGACCTAAACCTTTCTAATGCAAATGAGGTTAAATCCCAGAGAATCAAGATGGGCCTTCTAACCAGTCTGCCTTAGCATCCATCCACCCATGGCTGTTGCCACCCCACTTCTGGGGTCAATTGGCCTGACTCCACCCCAAAGCTGCCCACTGGAGATTGTGTGTATTGGGCACATTTGACCAAGGCAGGTCCAACAAGTTGGAAGATTTCCTGAATCGAGCCTTGATGACAAACATCCAGCCCCATGTCCTGGCTGAGGAATAAGGATGGTAACCTCTGGCCTATGGAAAGCCCCTCTGACCACTGCCCATTATGTGTTTTGCAAGGGAAGGGCAAAGATCCTGTCCCTTACAGAATATTGAAGAAATTCCAGGGAGTGGCTGAAACAAGGTGCCATTTACCTTGGGGTCCCACCGTCTCTGGTGGGGACCAGGTTCAAACCCCACCACGCCAGATGGTGAAATTTGAATTCAATAAAAATTTGAAATTAAAAGTCTACTGATGACCATGAAACCATTGCAAATTGTTGTAAAAACCCACCTGGTTCACTAATGTCCTTTAGGGAAAGAAATCTGCTGTCCTTACCTGGCCTGGCCTACATGTGACTCCAGACCCACAACAATGCAGTTGACTCCTAAATGCTCTCAGGAATGGGCAATAAATGTTGGCCCGGTTAGCGATGCCCACATCCCATGAACGAATTTTTAAAAATCTACCGGAAGTTGAATTTCAGACCCACATCTAATTTGCGATATGATAAGTAATGGTGTCTAAAATTGGGTAGTTTGATGCTGAATTCACTGAACTCTTTAATTCTTTAAATCTCATTTCTAATCTCACTTGCATCACTTAACTGTTTTTCCTCTTCTTGCTGCAGGGACAGTATCATCATCAGTATTACTAACTGTGCGACCAGTGTTTATGCTGGGTTTGTCATCTTCTCCATTCTTGGATTCATGGCTGCACATCTGGAGGTTGACGTGTCAGAAGTAGCAGACCATGGCCCCGGGCTGGCCTTTGTGGCCTACCCAGAAGCCCTGACATTACTGCCAATCTCACCTTTCTGGTCCCTCCTCTTTTTCTTCATGTTGATTCTGCTGGGCCTGGGCACACAGGTAAGAGACCTTTTCCATTTTGTTTCCCTGAATGGCAGTTTTCAGTCAGAGTAAAGAATTGACAAATGAATGAAAACTGCGTTGAATCGAACACCTAGGGGCTAAGCATTCAGAGCTTTGGCTTTCTCTTTGGCTTTGAGGGCTGCAGAAGGTTCAAAGAAATTCAACCATTTGGCCTTATTTGAAAGTAAAACAACGCTGTTTTGCATGGTGTCACAATCCCAGCTGATGTTAATATTGGACAAGTCAGATCCTAGGATGAAACCTGGCTTGACAGACACTAACTTTGTTTAATTTGGAAACTGGAGGGAGGTTACTGAACAAATTCACAGGAGTTCACTGATGAACTTTTAAGATAAAAAATAAAACATTTATTAAACAAGGAAAAATAAACTGTGTTACATCAGACAGAAAGCTTGGAATGATTTCAATACAAGGACAATAAAAATTCAAACTCACACTATCCCCAGCAACATCCTTACAGACACAAACGCCCAGTGAAGATTTTACCATTCCCTTAACACCAGTTTTCTTTTGGTGGAACTCTGGACATTCACTAAGTGATATCTCTCCCTGAGACATCCAAAACTGTACTCTAAGCTCACTATTACTTCAACTGCAGAGAAAACACATGAATTCTCAAAACTGAGTCCCTCACCAGCCTTGCAGGATTTATTAGTAGAAGCACAGAACACAGTCTTCACTCCTTGACATTCACATTGTCTGAACTTTTTTGTGTTTTCAGGTGTCAGTAAACCCCTGTCATTCAGCAAAGGCAATTTCTTCAGCTTTGTGTTTTTCCCGAAATCACTAAAGTTTCTAACTCTTGTAATCCATCGCTTCACTTCAAAGGGTTGTAAAACCACATTAAAAACAAATGTTATACAAACAAATCGGAAAAAAAAAACTGATCTTTTTGCTAGGATGCTCTCCTGACCTCCCAGCACCAAGTTCACAAAAAAGACTAACATGAAACTAAAACCATGTTGCATCTTCCTTAACGCACAATTGTAAATATAAATTAAACTTAAAAGTTTTACATTGTTTAAAAATCAAAGTGGTCAGACTCAGCCTGTTTTGCTTGAAATCAAATCTTGAGAATACAATTGTTATTGTAAATTATACCACATAATTGGCAAGTTCAATTCAACATAGATATATGTATTTTGGTAAGAACATGAAAGATTGGAAAATTGTTTGGAAAATAAGAACCTAAAGAGGGTTGGTGAGGAAAGAGATCTTGGAGTATAAATACACAAACTGTTAAAAGTAGTGACATAGGTTAATAATGCCATAAAGACCTAATAGTGGTGTATAAAATTATGAAACGTTTTAACTGAATAGACATGGAGGAAGTGTTTTCACTCTGGGGAAGAGCAAAGTTAAGAGGCTATCAGTACAAGATAGTCACTAAGACATCAAAGAAGGAAAAGGGAAAAGATGTCTTAAATCCTGAGTGTTATGAGAAGTAGTTGAATTTGAATAGTAGAGTAGTTGGTTGGATGCGTTTAAGGGAAGCTGGACAAGTATTTGAAGGAGCGGGGAATAGAGGGGTAAGTTGATACAAGTTAGATGAGGAAGCACTGAAAGAGGCTCAAATGGAGCATAAATGCCAGCATGGACTAATTGGGCTAAATGGCCTGTTTCTGTGCTATATGATCTATGCAATTCTATGTAATAAATACCATGGTGCCATTTTCAAATAATGTTTCATTTTTCATGACATTAACACGTCATATTCTTATTGCAACTGCCGTTCTTTTACAAAATTAAATTGTTTTATGAGAAATTTGAAATAAATATGAGTTGTTGAGAACGTTTACATTCTCATTTCTACATCGTAAAACAGGAGGCAATTCATCTTCATAATCTCGCACTTATTGCATTAAAATATTGTCTGTTTAATTGTATGTGTGGAAAATATCTTATGACCGAAGGAATGGGTGATATGATGTAGTTACAGAACTGCCCTTTCACCTTCAGACCTTAGCTCAAAAGCACTCAGACAAATGGGGCGGAGGTCTCTTTTGGCTGCTGGTTGGTCAGAGGTTGAAGCGGGGTCCAAGTGATACCTGGTGTGGGATATGCAAATGTCAAACTGGTGCACTGGGGGTAATATTCTGACATTGAGACTATAAAACATGAGTTGGAAAAGTGTAGGAAACGTTACTGGGCATCTCTCTATTCCACGTTGTCATTGACCTGGGAGCACTTGATGCTGACATTGAGTGTGAAGAGTAAGAAATGAACGCCCCAGCACTGACAGCCCACGCCTTAATGAGCGCAAAAAATTCACCCAATTTCTTGTGTTTTTTTAAAGATCATAACCACGGGTAGCCTGCGATACGATATTTATACAAGCCAACCAGGTAACACATGATGAGGAAGTTACAAGAGTGTTATGTCCGTTGGGTTCATGAATTGTATAAATATTGCATTATGCTGCTATTTATACAATGAAGGTGGTGAGAAATGTCAGCCCTTTCATTGTACAAAATATTTTTTAATTTCTTTTTTTTAATTCGTCGGGTACTTTACTTCCATGGAGATGGAATGGTACCTGACATGACTAGTCACGCTATTGTGAAAGATTCTATATGGCTGTGCAGAGCAGGGCGTCAGCCCAGTCACCAAGGCCACTTTCATTGCATAAAAACGACTAAACCGCCCAGGGAGGAAAAAAACGTATACTGCAGTACCATTAACATGATGCCTGGGCTGAGTCACAATCAACATCATTAACATCTCATCAATAACTGCACATAATTCCACTCACAAGCAGGCTCCAATATGGTATAGATAACATTTTTAAGTAGCACCATTCTGTTTAATCATTTCTAATGATCATCTGGCAAGGTACACTTTGGTACACGTGAGATAACATGTTGGCATCTTGTAGCTAGTACTGAGGTATTACCAGCTTTTTTCCCCCCCATACAGCGGAATAGCTGGAATATTGTGTCCTAATCTGGGTGCCACACTTTAGGAAGGATGACGAGTCATTATATTTACCAGAATGAGACGAGCGATGTGGGGTTTCAGTTACATGGACAAAAGCTGGATTGTTCTCCTTAGAGCAGAGAGGCTAAGGAGAGATTTAATAGCAGCATTCAAAATCATGAGGGGCTTTGGTGGATTGAGTAAGGTGAAACAGCTTCCAGTGGCGGATGGGTTGGTAACCAGAGGACAGAAATTAAAGGCAATTGGCAAAAGGACCAAGATGATGAGAAATTCTTTTACATGGTGTGTTATGATTTGGAATGTACTGTGTGAAAGGGTGGCAGAAGCAGATTCAGAAGTTACTTTCAAAAGGAACTTGATGGGGAAAAATTTGCAGAGCTTTGGGGAAAAGACAGGGGAGTGGGACTAAAGTAGACAGCTCTGCCAAAATGTCAATCCAAGCATTATAGGTTGAATGCCTTCCTTCTGTGCTGGCTTAGTCTATAAATATCAATAAATAAATATGCACGATATAATCTGATATACATGATTTAATATACAGTTTGATTTACATAAGTTGCTGTGTATTATGTTATATAGTGTAATTTACACTGTATAACGTACTTTATACTAAAATATAATTACAGTATACGATACAGTATCTAATATACACAATGTGATATTTACACTTTTATACCACATAGTGTATTTAATTATATTATGTAACTTATATTATGCTGTACAGCGCACTATTTTGCTTTATACTTTATAGTATCTGTGCTGTATAATATAATTTATGTCCTTTATGTGCTATTTGCTGTAATGAAATGCACGCAATTCCATATTATACTCTACCTAGAACAGCTATTCGCTTTTGCTCCATTTATATTGGCTCTCAGTCCAGGAAATTGCTCTGAGATGCTCCTGTTTCAACAATGTTACTGAGCTCAAGTGTGGCAGAACCCTGACTGAGCAGGAGCAGCTCCGAGGGACTTCTGTTATGCAGAAGAGCAATACTCAGGCAACAAACCATACTGGATGCAAGGAGTTTAAAAACTTTGGGGATTTGTCCCGAGAATTCAAATTGAGGTAAATTGTTTCCCCTTATTAGCTACTACATGAATGCAATATCTGATATATTGAGTAGACATCTTATTTTATTAAATGCCTTACATTCATTTGAAATAGACACACTAGTATATAATGTCCACCATATAGTATCATTTACCCTATATGGTGTAGCGTAATGTGTATAATAAATATTAATGCTTCTGTTTGTTCCCCCAGTTCTGTCTGTTGGAAACATTGGTCACTGCTGTCGTTGATGAAATTGGCAGTGACTGGATCCGTAGGCAAAAGTCCTTTGTGACTCTGGCAGTTGCCATTGTTGGCTTTCTACTGGGAATCCCACTGACTACCCAAGTAAGACCATTGGAAATGTACATCTGCTATATAATGTTTCATTCCATTTGCGTTAACACAGGAAAAAACAAACCAACTTGCTGGAGGAAATAGATCAAATTGGAAATGGATTATCACAACAGAGTTTAATGATAACTTTGTGATCATGATATCCTACATATAGTTGAAGGCATCTTAATTTTTAGCAGTAAACCATTTCTCATTTTGGTCTTTTGCAACAACAGACTGTGTTTATTTCAGCTTACTTTTTCTCAGGGTGAGATTTTCCAGCTCCCCACCATGTAGCACCAACCCCCCACCCCAGCTCTGCAGCAGAAAGGGCTGGAAAATCACCCCCCTCAGTAGTTCTTTTTTAATTACATGATTCAAGCTCTCTTTCTTTGCAGTAATTTGCTCCTGTATCAGACTTAATAAGCAAAAACAAAATAATGGCCGGGATTCTTACAAAAATATTTAACGTGTCAAATTTGTGTGAAAGCGAGAGCAGCTCTCACTGTTTTTTTTAGCAGGCACTTCAAAATGTATCACTTACACACTGAGCACTGCCCTAGTGAAGATCCAAGGGCAGGACCTATTCCTGCTGAAGAGGCCAGCAGCATAGCGCTGAG
The DNA here is from genome assembly GCF_965287045.1 of Carcharhinus amblyrhynchos. NCBI lineage: Eukaryota > Metazoa > Chordata > Chondrichthyes > Carcharhiniformes > Carcharhinidae > Carcharhinus > Carcharhinus amblyrhynchos. The sequence goes on along the minus strand of NC_137332.1, from coordinate 30,286,589 downwards.
CAGGCCACTACGCACACATCGATCTCACAATGGCCCCGCACTGCCAGCCTCCTGATCACAGGCTAGCTCCACCACTGGCCGTGTGAACCCCACCATAGCCCCCGATCGCTAGCCTCCCACACCTCTCCCTATATTTCTCCACCCCCTGACAGCCCCAAACTCCCCCATCCACTCCCTGCAGTCCTGATGTCCCTGACCTTCCCCCAAAGCCCCAACCAACACTACCCCCACCCCAGCAGGCTTCCCCCCACCATTCACCCCAGTGGTCAGTCCCGATCAGCCCCTTCCCTCTCTTTGCCACTGATCACAAGTGCAGAGTGGCAGCAGGACCCCTCCCACCCCCACCGATCTCTCCCCACATAGGCCCCGCCCCAACAGACCCTGCCTGCCTCTGGCCCTGCCCCGTTGGCGTGCTTGGTGCCTGGTGGGCAGTGCCAGTGTGCTTCTTGGACATTGCCACTTTGTCCTTTGGACAGTGCCAGGGGACCAGGCTGGCAGTGTCCAGGGGGCACCTCTTTTCTCCTCGACCCCTTCACTCCAGCGGGATCGGGCTGCCAACTCCCCATTAGTGCTGTTGTGAACCCCGCTGGTGGGATGGGGGGGAGAGACCAGCGGCCCCGGAGATTCCAGTCCCAGGCCCATTAATGAAATGCAAATCAACATTTAAATATTTGAATCAGCTTGTGGCAATTTCTGGCATGGAGTTGGCGACGCTGGCAACCCAGGGCCCAGAGATGCATGGAGAATGTAGTGCCCAGCGGGGAGCCTGCTAAGCGGCCTCCACTGATGCCTCCTGGCCGGTTGCACTGCTAGGGCAGCTATGAAGGCTGGGAGAATCGCACTCTGTATTGGAGCAAGGGCCTGTCACTAATACTTTATGTTTCTGAAATACTCTGGTGCTTTGTGAGCTTTTTTGCATTTGTAAAAATAAAGTTTAAAAAAAACAAAAAGGAAAATGTAACTCTATGAGGAGAATATGACTTATTATCAAATTAATTACAAATTAAATTGAAAGCTAAGCTGAAAAGGATGATTAACTATTGTTTAGAGTAAGTATCTCGTGGCAACAGGTACTTAATAACAGATATGAACAATGATTAAAACCCAGTGGGTACATTTAGATAGGAAAATGTTCATGGCCTTTTCTCTGTTTCTTTTGCAGGCTGGTATTTACTGGCTCCTCCTCATGGATAACTATGCAGCTAGTTTCTCACTTGTTGTGATTTCCTGCATTATGTGTATCGCCATCATGTACATTTATGGTAAGTCCCAGTGGAGATTTATGCTGCCACTGTATAGCTCAAACTGACCTAATGTGAACATAGGCTGAGCATATCCAAGCTGAGCACACCTGCTATTGCTCGCAAAGCTGGAGCACCAAATATTGCTCTTTTTATAGAATCATAAAACCCTTACAATTCATAAGGAGGCCATTCATCCCATCAAGTCTTGTACTGACCACAATCCCACCAGACCCTATCCCCATAACCCCACATATTTACCCTCACTAATCCCCCTGACACTAAGGAGCAATTGAGCATGGCCAATCCACCTAACCTGCACATCTTTGGAGTGTTGGAGGAAACCGGAGCACCCGAAGGAAAACCATGCAGACACAGGAAGAAAGTGCAAACTCCACATAGACGGTTACCCAAGGATTTGAGGCAGATTGTATAGAACATAGAACACTACAGCACAAACAGGCCCTTCAGCCCACGAGTTGCGCCGATCACATCAACACCTACCAATCTATAGACCTATCTATAACCCCCAATCCCATTAAATCCCATAAACTCATCCAGAAGTCTTTTAAAAGACCCCAGCGAGTTTGCCTCCACCACCACTGACGGCAGCCGATTCCATTCACTCACCACCCTCTGAGTGAAAAACTTACCCCTAACATCACTTCTGTACTTGCCTCCCCGCACCTTCAATCTGTGTCCTCTCATAGCGACCATTTCAACCCGGGGAAATAGCCTCTGAGAATCCACCCTATCTATTCCTCTCAACATTTTATAAACTTCTATCAGGTCGCCTCTCAACCTTCGTCTCTCCAGGGAAAAGAGTCCCAGCTCCCTCAACCTAACTTCATAAGGCATGCCTCCCAGTCCAGGCAACATCCTTGTAAATCTCCTCTGTACCCTTTCAATAACTTCTATGTCCTTCCTATAGTGAGGTGACCAGAACTGTGCACAGTACTCCAAATGAGGCCTGACAAGGGTCTTATAGGGTATGCAAAACTAGCAGGCTTGAAGAGCTGAGTGACTTTTCTCAAAATATGATTCTTACATTGTCCTCCATTGCTCTTTGGTAAATCTCGTTTTGTTGGCAAAGTTTATGATGTTATCTGAACCCTTTGATAACATCACCGTGCTGTAGTTCATTGAAAGTTAATATCCTGCGTTCTTTGAAGATGGACATAAGCAAACTTCTAATGTTATACCAATCATGGTGAACCTGAGAGAACAGAAGGTCCAGTTATTTTTTTCATTCACTTGTGGGACATGGGTGTCATTGGCTGGCCAGCATTTATTGCCCATCCCGAGTTGCCCTTAGAGGGCAGTTGAGAGTCAACCACGTTGTTGTGGCCCTGGACTCACATGTAGACCAGACTGGATAAGGAAGGCCAATTTCCTTCCCTAAAGAACATTAGTGAACCAGATGGATTTTTCTGACAATTGATAATGGTTTCATGGTCATCAGTAGATTCTTACTTCCAGACTTTTTTTTGTTGGATTCAAATTCCACCATCTGCCCTAATGAGATTTGAACCTAGGTCCCCAGAACATTAGCTGAGTTTCTGGATTAACAGTCTAGTGGTGCCACTAGGCCATCACCTCCCCACCTTTTGCTGTACGTCACAACATCGATACATACACAAACAGAAAATTCTGGAAAATGTCAGCAGGTTTAACAGCATCTTTGGAGAGAGAATAGAACCAACATTTTGAGTCAGGGGTCATCCAGACTCGAAACATTAACTCTGTTTTCTCTCTCTATAGATGCTGTCAGACCTGCTGAGATTTTCCAGTATTTTCTGATTCTGTATAGATTCTAGCATCTGCAGTATTTTGCTTTTAACCGAATCAATACTTAACTGTTTCCAACAAAATTGCAAACTTGCACGTTTTATGTAAGCATTTATGGAGCCATTTTAGACTGAGAAGACCTCATGTAAATACTTCTGTAATACTTGTTCATGAAACAAACTCTATTTTTTCAGGAACTGAAATACCTTATGTTCAAAAATAAGATTTTAAATAAATGATTCAACATGTTGCACATTTCACAACATGATTACATTTATCCATTGAATGTTTTTGGTGTATTTTCATACTTCTATAAGAGATTTAGCTTGAGGGTCTCAGGCTGTTCCAGAAGGGTTTGGTCTATGAGGAGAGGCTGAATAAACTAGGCTTGTACTCGTTAAAGTTTAGAAGAATGAGGGGAGATCTCATTGAGACATATAAGATGATGAATGGGATGGATAGGATATAGGTGGAGAGGCTCTTCCCACTCAGAAAGGACAGTAGGACTAGGGGGCACAGCCTCAAGATAAAGGGGGGGCGGTTTAGAACGGAGTTGAGGAGGAGCTTCTTCACTCAAAGGGTGGTGAATCTCTGGAATTCTCTGCCCGTTGAGGTGGTGGAGGCTGCCTCGCTAAATATATTTAAGACGCGGGTTGATGGGTTTTTGATAAGCGAGGGGATTAAGGGTTATGGGGAGAGGGGAGGAATGTGGAACTGAGACACGACAGATCAGCCATGATCTTATTGAATGGCGGCGCAGGCTCGAAGGGCTGGATGGCCTACTCCTGCTCCTATTTCTTATGTTCTTAATATAAACTATGGGTGGAATTTTCCAGCTCCGTCCCCCGTGGTGTTTTCCAGCAGCAGAGGCAGCTTGGCATTGGCCGCCGGTGGCGTTATGTTTGCCCACCATGGGGGGGGGGGAGGGATTGCCTTTGGCAGGACCAGAAGATTCTGCTGCTGGGATGGGCTGGAAAATCTTGCCCTATTTTAGCTGATGGCAGACTCTGAAGGCTGCGCATTTGCAGTGCACAAGTTCTGTAGCAATCACGCTAACCAAGTGATAGCATCTGGCAAAAGCAATGTGGTTATGAATACAAGTTGTTTGGGGAAAACAAACTAGAGGACAGGAAGTTTTATTTAAGTCAAATGATTTCTTTTTATAAAAAGATTTTGCATGTCAGGGAGAAAGAAGACTGTGCTGATGACTCATCTGTTTTATTTTTAGCTGATGGCTAAGTTATACTTAGCAAGCTTCAGAAAGCATATCAGTTAATAGGCAGTAAAAAGAAAGCATGCGAACACACATGCGGCATTCCTGATCCAAATATGAATATATTTTAAAAAGGAATTGAATTTGGAAGACAAGCAGAAAGTTTCCAATTATCATCCAATTATCACCTATTAGCATGGTTTACTTAAAGCCTTAAGGGGCATACTTGTCAGAAGAAATTTAATTAGTTTGTTATCACCATTTCATGATGATGAAATTATAAAATTTGGAGGTGGAGGGTTAACAGATGAGCTGTTCTGGACACTCTATTCAGTGGATCAGTAACTGTTGTTTCTCTTGCTTTGTCAGGACATAATAACTATTTCCAGGATGTTCAGATGATGCTTGGCTTTCCGCCTCCAATCTTCTTCCAAATCTGTTGGCGTTTTGTGTCACCCAGCATTATTTTTGTAAGTAGCTGTTAGATATATAAATAAAAATGTTTTCAAAGCAAGTGTGAAGCAATGTGCTACATTTTCGCACGGAAATGGCATTGCGTTTAGCACCTCGTCCCTTCACCTCCAGAGTCTGGATTCGAATTTTATCCAGACTCAGGGATTCTATTTTCCTTTTTGAAAGCTATAAGGATGTAAGAATCAACAACTCTCATATACTGAAATGAGGACCCACTATTAATGTCACTTTACACCACAAAATTACCCATAAATTTAGAATCTCCATAATTAGAATAGGTCTTAATTTTCAACCATTTGGCATTATTTACATAGCTACATAGACTCATAGACATTCAGAGCACAGAAGGAGACCATTTGGCCCATCATGTTTACACTGGTCAACAAAGATCTGACTACGCTCATCCTTATTTGAACAACCTGCTAGAGCTCTTTGAGGATGTAACCAGCAAGGTAGATAATGGAGATTCTGTGGATGTGATCTATCCGGACTTCCAGAAGGCATTTAGTAAGATGCCACTCAAAAGACTGTTCCAGAAGGTTATATCCCAAGGGGTTGGGGGTAGAATGGTGGCTTGGATTAAGGATTAGCTGACTGAAAGAAAGCAAAAGTTTGAGATAAATGTGTCCTTCTCTAGTAGGTGATCTGTAACTAGTGGGGTCCCACAGAGTTCTGCTCTCGGACCACAACTTATATCATTGACCTACGAGCAAGGACAGATATGGAATGCATTTATTGCAAAGGGTCTAGTGTATAAAAGTAGAGAAGTGTTGTTACAATTGTATAAGGCATTGGTGAGACCACACTTGGAATATTGTGTTCAGTTTTGGTCATCTTTTTTGAGGAAGGATGTGGTGGCACTGGAGGCGGATCAGAAGAAGTTCACTAGATTGATTCCAGGTTTGAAAGGGTTGTCACATGAGTAGCATTGAGTAGCTTGCGCTTGTACTCGCTGGGGTACAGAAGAATGAGGGGGGATTTGATTGAGGTATGTAAAATACTCAACAGAATTGATAAAGTAAATGTTACACAAATGTTCCCCCTTCTAGAACAGTCTAGGAGAAAAGGTCATAGTTGTAGAGTTAGAGGGGGGGGGTTCAAGACAGAGATAAGGCGAAGCTACTTCTTACAGAGGGTTGTGAATCTATGGAAGTCACCGCCCCAGAATGCAATGGATGCAGAATCAATCAATGGATTCAAGTAAGAGATAGATAAATATTTGATCAAAAGTGGGATAAAGGGCTATGGGGAAAAAGCAGGGAAGTGGAGTTAGGATGAGATGAAGATCAGCCATGATCATATAGATGGCGGAGTGGGTTCAAAGGGCTGAATTGTCTACTCTGACTCCTAATTCCTATGTTCCTATGTTAACCACCTACCTGCTAACTAACTAACTCGCTGCCCTGCCACCTTCAAGGATCTATGGATATGCACTCCTCTGATCTTCACTACTTTCCAGGGTTCTAACATTCATAGTGTAATCCTTTGCCTTGTTAGCCCTCACACTTTTCTGGGTTGAATTTGCCACTGTTCTGCCCACCTGACCATAATGATGTCCTCCTCACTATTAACCACCCTACCAGTTTTTGGCTCATCTTGATCATATCCACTACACAGTCCGAATCATTAATGCACACCACAAAAAGCAAGAGCCGTATATCGTGGACACGGAACCCTGCCAGTCACAGAAACATCTTTCTACCCTCATCCTCTGCTTCCTGTCTTTCAGCCAGTTTTGGATCCAATGTGCCACTTAGCATTGGATCCCATGGGCTCTTATTTTCTTGACCATTCTGCCATGAGGGCCCTTATCAAAAGCCTTGCTAAAGACCATGTGGACCATATCAAATACATTACCTTCATCAACACTCCTGGTTACTGCCTCAAAAAATTTGACTAAATGTGTCAAACACAACCTTCCTTTAAATCCATGCTGATTAACCCTGATTTACAAAAAGGATGATTGGTTTATCAATTGAAAAATGCCGTTATAATACAGTGGGGTTAGAAATTTATTATTCTGAGGCAGGTGGTTGAGGTACATTGTTGAGATATACTTGGAAATATACTCTGCATCTAACCTGTTTATGTATATCCAGCCTATGATACTGACATGAACAGTAATTGAACAATGACCAGTGATGTGGGGGCTGAATTGAGCCACTACCACCTGTTTAATGCCCCCATTGAAGTTTGTATAAGGTCCTTATTGTTCTTTGGGAATTGAGAGTACAATTTTTAAGGGGGATTAAAGTGTGGAAGCTGACAGGAGAAATTCAGTTTTACTCAGCCTGGTACTAATAATTCTTTGGCTGGAATTCTCCAAGAACAAAACTAAATGCCCAACATGCAGGAAAACAGGAGTATTTCCCACCCATTGTTTGGGCGTACTTACCAGAATGAATCTTTGACACTGTGAGAATTGCAGAGTGCCTTAGTGTGATCCATGTTGGTAAGTGATGGGCAAGGCATATCCCTGCCCGTGAGGCTGGCAGCATGGTGCTGAGTGGGCCACTGCACATGCGGCGATCTATCACGAAGGAGGCATGCACACTGCACCCACCATCTCCCCAGTGTCAGCCACCTGCTCGCTGGCCTCTCTGTGATCACTGGCCTTCCCGACCCCCCAACTCCCCTACAGTTGGCCTACTGGGCCACCCCGGCCAGCCCCAATTTCCCCACCCTGATGGCCAGCCCTAAATGTCTTCATCCCTCCTCTCCCACCGATCCCGCTTGTAGACTGGCAGAGCAACCCCCACTGACCACCTTCCCAATAAGCCCTGCCTTCCCAGTGGGCTGTAGCCCTTCCACCTTGGCAGTGCCAGTATGCCCCTTGGGCAGTGCCAGGGTGCCATCCTGGATTTCCAGCACGGAGCAGATTGTGTTAAAAAAAACACTTGGGAAACTCGTGACCAGCTGAATGCAGCACAGCGGGCTGGGCGAATCCGGGCCTTGTCTCTATCTGTTTAAATGATGCACTACATTGCACCGATCCCATGCACTGTTCCCAGCCTCTGCCTATGTCATTTTATAACGAACCACTTAGGGAGGTGGCTGAAATGGTCTTGGATGACTCACTTTCCTTTCCCTCTTTCAGGAGATGCCTGTTAACCATCTCCCCTCACATCACAGCCAGGTCAGGAACTCACGCTGAGAGTGACCATTCTGTAGCACCATGTGCAGAAATGACAGTGTGCTATACTAGCCTGTACTGCTTCCATCCTACTGATTGTGCATTGCCAATTCTTACCAATAGCAAGTTCCATGTACCAATAAAAGGCTGATTAGGTAATTCTTTCATCAAGAACTCTCCTTTCCATTACCCACTGCAGTTAACTGATTCAGGATTTGCCCATGGGAGAGGTTGCTTCTAAACATATCCTTTTATGTGGTGAACACTATCAAGTGCTTTCGAGTAACTGTTGAAAATCTATAACCTTTTCATTAGCAGACAGGCATTACACGCTGAAGAAAATAGATTGCCTTGGGAGGGATAGCGTGCTCCAAGAATAATTTGAGCGTATCTAAATGAATGAGAAAAAAAAAATCTCACCCTGAGAAACATGCTCTCAAATAGAATTTATTTGTTTCAAGGTTGTTAACCCTTTAGATTTGGGTGAATTCAGTTGTATGTTTATTTAATTTTTTCAGTTCATTCTGGTGTTCACTGTGGTCCAGTATAAGCCCATTAGTTACAATGACTACGTCTACCCATCCTGGGCTATCACTCTTGGTATCTTGATGGCACTCTCTTCAGTAATCTGTATCCCGCTTTATGCCATTTGGAAGATATGCGTATCCGAAGGCTCCACATTTTGGGAGGTGAGTGGACTAAAGTATCAAATTAATTGCCTTACATGCACCTAGAGTAAGTAACATCATTTTTTAAAAATTCATTAGATTTGGTTTATTATTGTCACATGTATTAGTATACAATGAAAAATATTGTTTCTTGCGCACTGTACAGACAAAGCATACTGTGCATAGGGAAGGAAAGGAGAGGGTGCAGAATGTGGTGTTACAATCATAGCTAAGGTATAGAGAAAGATCAACTTAATATGAGGTAGGTCCATTCAAAAGTCTGATGGCAGCAGAGAAGAAGCTATCCTTGAGTCAGTTGGTACATGAATTCAGACTTTTGTATCATTTTTTCAACAGGAGAAGGTGGAAGAGTGTGGCTGGAATTTTACTGCCCCACCCACCATGGGAATCGGAGCGGGCGAGGGGCAGGCCACAGAAAGGTCCATTGACCTGGGGCAGAATTTTATGGTTTCGGGACCAGTGAGGCTATAAAATCCTGCCCAGTATGTCCAGGGTGCATTGAGTCCTTGATTATGCTGGCTGCTTTTCCAAGGCAGTGGGAAGTACAGACAGAGTCAATGGATGGGAAGCTGGTTTGAGTGATGGATTGGGTTTCGTTCATGACCTTTTGTAGTTTCTTTTGGTCTTGGACAGAGCAGCAACCATACAAAGCTGTAATACAACCAGAAAGAGTACATTCTATTGTTGAGAACTCTGTGTGAAGGATGCCATGCTAGTTTAAATGAGAGATGTCAAAATAAATCATAACACTGTGGTTAGATGAAGCCAGGCTTCACTCTTAAAGGCCTGCAGATTCCAGATCAAAAGGAAGTTCAGGAGTTCCAGTGAGTCCTGTGAAAGGTTGCAATGACAGTTTATCTGTCCCAAATGTTGATGGCCCTTTGCATGAAGATGTTCTTCCTTTTATACTCTAAACATTCCTTTCAGCAGCCTTGTTCTCGGATTCTGCCATTCTTCGAAGCAAAGCTCGGACAAACTTTATCCATACCACTTAATATCTTTCACAGTTTCTATAAATGTTGTGTCCTTCCCAAATGAGAAAACTTTGGTTTCTCAGTCACATCTTATAACTCAATTCTGTGATGCTGGAGATTAGCTGTGTGATCCTACATTCCACTTTCCCCATTGCTTCAAATATTCCCTTCTGTTTCAGCAATTGCAGGCGGCAGTCATGACTCAGCTGGTCGCACTCTCACCTCTGGAGTCAGAAACCTGTGGATTCAAGTCCTGCTCCAACACTTGAACACAAATAAATTAGGCTGACACTCTAGTGCAGTATCAGGGGAGTGTTGCATGATCAGAGGACAAAGAACAAAGAAAATTACAGCATAAGAACAGAGCCTTTGGCCCTCCAAGCCTGCACTGACCAAGCTGCCCGACTTAACTAAAACCCATTACGCTTCTGGGGACCATATCCCTCTAATCCCATCTCATTCATGTACTTGTCAAGACGCCCCTTAAAAGTCACTACCGTATCCTCTTCCACTACCTCCCCTGGCAACAAGTTCCAGGCACCCACCACTCTCTGTGTAAAAAATCTGCCTCGTACATCACTTTTAAAACTTGCCCCTCGCACCTTAAACCTATGCTCCCTAGTAATTGACTCTTCCACCCCGGGAAAAAGCTTCTGACTATCCACTCTGTCCATGCCTCTCATAATCTTGTAGACTTCTATCAAGCCTCCCCTCAACCTCCTCTGTTCCAGTGAGAACAAACCAAGTTTCTCCAACCTGTCCTCATAGCTAATGCCCTCCATACCAGGCAACATTCTGGTAAATCTTTTCTGTACCCTCATCAAGAGGTGGTGTCTTTTTTGAGACATTTAACTGAGGCCATGTTAATCTCTTTACGCAGACGTTAAAGATCCCATCTGCTAGGATTGCAGAGTTGCTGGCTGTTTGATTGGCCAGTAGATTTTGGAGGTGGGAATTCCTCCCCGATGGGGGCACAAGTCCTAATTTGAACCAGGGTAACTCAGCCAGGTGGCATTGGACCTCAAGCCTCACATTTGCACGGTTGGGGGAAAGGGGGGAGAGGCAAAGGGTAACCACCCCACCCTCCCCCGTCCCCAATCTCCCTATGTAAAGTCTAGCTTTATAATCAGAATTTCTATGACTTGCCAACAATGGCACAATAAGCCAAGCTTTTTATTTTAAATCCAGTTTTTAAATTGCTTTAGAAAGACTTCTTACTTGGGTGTTTATAATTTACACATATTTTTAGCTAACCACAGCAAATATTGGCCTATCATGATAGCAGCTAGAGTTGCTCATGATCACTCCAAATGAGTCAACGCCAGTTCTGAATATCCACTTTGAAATAGGTTTCCTTCCAGATGAATTGAGAGATTCAGATTAGGATGAGTAGTCTTGAATATTAAATAGTAGTTGTGTTCAAGCTCATTTGGTAAGTCCTTCATACAATGGTGGGAATTTCTCTTTTCTAACATCACCTGACGTAGCCCAGTAACCAGGTTCAGCCTGACCGAGTCTCTCTCTTGCCTTGCCAGCGTGTGAAGAATGCAAATAAACCGAGCAAGGACTGGGGACCGACTTTATTAGAGCACCGTACCAACCGGTACGCAACGGTGGGCAGCCCGTCCTACGAGTTCAATCTTGAAATTCAGCAACTGAATCCAGATAAGGAGCGAGAAAAGGAGCAACTACCAACAGAAAATATAGAACATAACCTCACCATACAGGGCAGCAACAGTTCTGCCAGAACACAGGAGCCTAAGGTGTAGTCAAAGTCCTTTTAAATCAAAGAAGACACTTAATTGGGTTTATGGGGTGAGGGTTGGTTGGGAAGTAGAACCTTTACTTGTGAAGAAAGGTTCTTTCCCTTTAATTTCTTATCTGATCTATGGAATTTGACAAGTAGTCAACACAACTTAATTGATTTTTTCAGGTATGTGTGTTTTCTTTCTTCTTTTCATTTTTTTTATAGATATCAATAGAATCTCATAACTTAATATTTAAACCTGATTTTTTTTCAGAAATCAGTTATTTTTGTTGTCATTTTGTGGAATGCAGTACTTTGTATACATACTATTTGTACATTAGTACAACTGATAGGTGATCAAAAATTTTCCCAGTCACAACATAGTTTTAGTCCTCTGACTGTTTGATTTCTTTTGAACATCTGTTTGTGCCTATCGACTCTACGCTATAGCACTGTGTTTTATCAACATCAAGTTTAATATCACGATAGTTATTAAGTAACAAAAAAGATGAAAGGATGATTAGCGAAAGAAGCTGAAGGTAATGCCCATTTTATAGGAAATGTGTGATTGCACATTTTAAAATGATCAACCAAGCCAAACTACCTTGGAGATACAAATTACTCTGATCACTGTATTTGATGGCTTTGTACCTTTTTGGCTGCATTTCTAATGTTTTGATATATAAATATGTTAACTAGAACAATTTCGCCCCCCCCCCCCAACTATTAAGTAGTTTCCATGGTAGCTTTTACAGAAGACGCAGATAAAAAGGTACATTACATATATTTAAGTCAGTTTTATTTAGCCATTTGTACAACTGCAGCTATTGGAGACAACAGACAATTGAATGCCTTTATTTATCCACTAGAAATTGGCCTGTCACTGAAATAACTTTTCTTGTTTGTAATGGCGCCTTGTCCATCAATACCACACTCAGATGTGCTGTACATTATCAGTACCACTGTAGAAGAGAGTCAATACGAGTAAACCAACGATACAGTGTGCATGTCCAACACAGTATCAGAAATGCATGAATAGTTAGGATTATTTGATAATATTACTGATATCTCAAATGTTAATTTTTTTCCAAACCTATTGGTACAACCTGTGACATACCTTGCCCTAGCGTTTACTTGATATGTACTGTTTGTGTGGAGATTAACCAACACAGAACAGTTGCTATCAAAGTTTTGCATGGATTTTAAGGAGGAGGCAGTGCTGCATTGATGCAACAAGGTGACAGGGACTGATAATGTGTTCTTGGCACATTAGACACTGGCCATATCTGCGGAGCTGCAAGCTGACACTATAGAAAGCCAGTTAATGTCATTATTTAGACAGTGCTTCTAGCCCATAGCACATATCATGTAGGAAGGGCAGTGGGATTCTGGAGGTGGGTTACTGGGTGGCAGTAGCTGTTAGAAGACATATTTGCCTTTCCAGAGTTGTCTGATTCTTTTTTCTTCAAAATCTATTTTGGAAAGATGAAAAAGCCAATTGGACATTAGCAGTCACATTACAGAAAATCTTAGAACAAAGAGGTGCCTGATGCAACCATTCAGAAATGGCAATGTGCCAATCAATTTTTCAACCAAGGTTCTATTAAGTACCTTTTTTAGAACAGGTGCTAAGAGGACCTGTCGCACTGGGTCTTTTATACAGCGCTGAAGAGGGGGAGGAGTTGGGAAAATTAGAAATGTAACTTTTACCAACCTGCTGCATTGGCACACTTGCAGACGAGCAATTGCTGTGAGAGTGAAAAATATTGTTTGAAAACAATGGGAGCCCACTCATCTATTGATGATTAGATGGCACCATGGATACCCCTTTTGACACATGAGATGTGTCTGATTCAGTTTTCAGGAAGACCTTTAAATCAGTATGTCAGCCCAGGAGATGGTACGTGAATTCCTCTGCCTGTGGTAGGGCCCCAATTGCCATTTTAATAGGCTCGTTGCCAACTCTGCATCCAGTTTAGGCAAGAATTAAAACATGCACCCTATATTTTAAAATAATGCGGACAAAAAGGGAGATGTTCATAAACCAGCAGAGCTTTGAGTAAGGAGAGATTGAACAGCACAAGCAGATGATATATCCTTTGCTGCTTTGAAACCTGTATTTTCCCACAAACCAACTTGTAACAAAAAAAGGGTCACCTTAATACTTAGAGCCAAAGGTGGCTTCTTAAAACCCATGTACAGTTGCATTGATGTGTCAGATTATGTGTTAAGTGCTTAAATTGTACAGTGTGCATTCCAGTCCTAACCTAACAAATCCAGATGGGTTTATGCCAAGAGATGACGTGCTTGGATCCAAATTTTGATCGGATTGGGAATTTCCATTTATTGGAAAGAAATGAGAATGTTCCTTAGGATTCAATTTCTGGAACAGATTATGTTTATATCGGAATGCTTGCATGATGGGAATGGACATGATGGGATTCTGTGCCTGGCTGTGATACACATTTATGTAGATTCCATTGCGTTTGCTTGATAATGTGAAATTTTGATTACATGGAAATATGTAATATAACGGAGTAGATATTGCCATTATGAAGCTGCAGATTAAATTGCCTCTTTCCTTGTTCTCCTTTCTATACCTTTCCCTTTTCCATTCTGTCCTAAAGCCACTCACATCATCAAAATTTGTTCTTTTATACTTTTCAATATGGGGTTTAATCTAGGCCGGGCAGTTGACTTATCAGCCTTTATAAATCAACAACGTGCGTATATTGACTGCAGTTGAGGGTAATGTTAGCCTCAGAGTCAGAGATAATTGGCCCAGATCCTGCTCCAGAGACTTGAACACAAAATCTAAGCTGATTCTCCATTGTAGTACTGAAGAGGTGCTGCCGTATTGAAGGTGCCGTCTTTTGGAAAAGACGTTAAACTAAGGCCCGTCTCCCTCAGGTGGACGTAAAAGATCCCATGGCACTATTTTGGAAAAGGGCAGGGAGTTCAATCCAATGTTCTGGTCATCATTATACTTTAAAAGTATATTGTTGGCTGAAAGGCACTTTGGGACGTCCTGAGGCTAAGAAAGGTGCTATATACATATATATGCAAGCCATTTGTTTTTGATCTAGAAGAGACCAGAAAGAAGAGTGTCCAATTAGACTCTCACCCGTCAAGCCAACTTAACACAACTGTCATGCCTCCAGGCCATACAACATCTTCAATCATGTTTATAACCCAAGAGGGAATAGTTTACAAATTACAACCAAAAAAAATCAATATGTGTTCTATTGTACACCTGAGATACATATACTGGCCATTAACTCATATTGAGAAAACCGTAGCCCGCAATTCGCTGACTTTCATTATCAAACAATAGGGAGAAGTATGTTCTGCACAGTTCCCTTAATCGCACTTTTTATCAATGTAAGGAAGCTAGCTGAAGATGGTTAAAGTCTGCACTTCCTGACCCAGTGACTAAGCTATTATAAAGTTGATATATTATTAATTCATTAGTATTAACATTCAATGGCAAACCATTGCTTAAAGAAATCTGTTTGTCGGGTAACGAAGCACAATGTGTGGGATGATTAGAATTAGTTCAGCAAGAGTTGACTGGTAAGAATTTGGTTTGACAAGGGAATACTTAAACAGCTCAATAAAATTTGACATATACATCAGTTACCAGTTTGCTTCATTTCTGCAGCAGTGAAAGTAATTGCCAACCAAGCCAGTAAACATGTCTTTCACCAGGGCCAGTGCTGCTCCATTCATAGACACCAGAGTTTAGATTTTCCAATCTGTGTTATTTTAATGCCGGCAGTTAAATCTTGTAAAATTAAATAAATGAGTCTTACTGGATTACCACTTGCACTAAAATAACACTGAATGGAAAATTTAGCTTCATGTCTCCGCTTATTACATAACGTTTGAAATGTTGCACATACATCCAGTGTGACATCTCTCCCGAGATGATGTTTGCACTGCTACAGACCTTGGACTGTTCAAACCTAGAAAACATTGCAGCAACGCCACATGACCCCTTTCCTGGCCCACAGCAGAACAGATTAAAGGGTCACGGGTATCATAACATATCCACGTTACACGCTAATTGATATGTCTTGATTTGGTGAGAGGTGGGTGGGGATGGTTCGATAATGACGTTCAATCTTCAGTGAACGCACTCAAGCATACACCTTTATAGTTGAAGCAATGATCTGGATTGAACCGTGTTCCTGGTTCACGTTAATGTTCTCATTCCTCTCTGTTCCATTTGTTTTCTGTGCATGCACTTCCTCTATCTTTCACAATTATCAATCCTTTCAACTTTCTACCTATTTATAGCTGTAAATATGTAGATTTGTAATCTATCAAGTGTTCCATCGCACCTCGCAATTGTCCATTCCTCTCACCTTTTCTGAATAGCACCTTTGTGCATTCACTCAGTAAAGGTTAATGGAAGAGACCTTTGTAACCCGTGCTTCCTTCCTACCTCTGACTTTGATCTATATAAAACACTCATGCTGTATTTAATGTGTGATTTCAGTTTGAGCACCGCCTTGCTTTCCTGTTTAGATGTATGTGCTGGAAAACAAAGGAAGTTTTTCCTTTCCAATGTGCCAATAGCTCAAATGATTGTGTACACAGTATTTTCTTGATAGTGTATATTGTTTCAAGTGACTGTAATCTGTAGTCTTCTATGAACAGTTTACTTGATTCTTTCAGTGTTTAGGAGAAGAGAGAAATATATATTAAAGAAGCTACTTACTTGTGTAAATCTCTTTCATTCAGGGGTCAGTTGCATAAACCAGACATTATTGATTCCTGTAAAATGCTCACATTTCAATATCAGATCTGATTTTGGTTCTGTTGTTCGTGGTTCATGACTCTGTTTTGCTTTTTGTGGCATTTAATATAATCACATTCAGGCTCTTAAACTACTTATCACTGCGATGAAATCACAAACTGAGTGAAAATGATTTATAATCAGTGGGATTTCCACTAGTCACACCACCTTCTAACAATATCTCTCACTGTAACTACCTTGTAACAATGCCTCTCATTACAACCACCTTGTAACAATACTTCTTATTACAAATAATCAGTTGGAACAAACTTCCTTTCCACTCTATTTCTGGGACCCAGTTGTTGCTGAATTAAGTTTCAAATTGGATGGTGAATTTTAATAAGTTGAACAATCGCGATAAAATGCACTTGGCTAGTTCTCATCTCCCCATAGCTAGTTGCTCAAAAGAATGACTCAGAGATTACTGCAGGGGGAAGTGTCAGGTTCAAGGGAGGCGATGGCCTTGTAGTATTATCGCTAGACTATTAATCCAGAAACTCAGTCAATGTTCTGGGGACCTGGGTTCGAATCCTGCCACAGCAGGTGATAGAATTTGACTTTAATACAAATATCTGGAATCAAGAATCTATTGATGACTGTGAAGCCATTGTCGATTGTCAGAATTCTGATTCGCTAATGTCCTTCAGGGAAGAAATCTGCCATCCTTACTCGGTCTGGCCCACTGTGACACCAGAGCCACGGCAATGTGGTTGATTCTCAAATGCCCTCAGGGAACCAGGGATGAGCAATAAATTCTGGCCAGCTAGTGACGTCCATGTCTCGCAAATGAATGAAAGAAAACAGTGGCCAAAATCTCCCGCCCTTGTTTGTATCTGGAATTTTCCAGTGCCAGTGAAAGTGAATGCAGTTTTGGCCGGATGGCCAAATTCTCCATTCTCACTCACAGTAGGTCCCACCACAGAAAAGTCCACAGAATCCCACCCAGTATGCACAACTGACTGAAAGATTTGGACATGTTAGGAAAGTGTAATGAAGTTACATATTTTAAGCACCGGAGATGGCAGAGAGAACCAATCTCTTTCACTATCATTGAGTTGCTAGGCTTGGTGACTTGATTTTAATCTTTTACCTTAGCCCTGGGCCAGCCCAGGAAAAGAAATTAGAAGTAGGAGTAGACCATTTGTCTTTTCAAGCCTGCTCCGCCATTCATTTTGATCATGGCTGATCATCAAATTCAATATCTGAAGCCCCCTTCCCCCCATCTGCCTAGTCCTTTTTGCCCCAAGAGTTATATCTAATTTCTTCTTGAAATCGGACAACATTTTGGCCTCAACTACATTCTGTGGTAGTGCATTCCACACATTCACCACCCTCTGGGTGAAGACATTTCTCCTCACCTCAGTTCGGAAAGGTTTAACCCTTATCCTCAAACTATGACCCCTAGTTCTAGACTCCCCCAACATTGGGAACATTCTTTCTGAATCTACCCTGTCGAACCCTGTTAGAATTTTATAAGTTTCTCTGAGATGCCCTCTCACTCTTCTAAACTCCAGTGAATATAATCCTAACCAATTTAGTCTCTCCTCATATGATAGACCTGCCATCCCAGGAATCAGCCTGGTAATCTTTTTCTGTACTTATTCTATGGCAAGGACATCCTTCCTCAGATAAGGACACCAAAACTGCACACTATGTTGCAGATGTGGCCTCACCAACACAATTGCAGCAAAACATTCCTATCCCTATACTTAAATCCTTTCGCTATGAAGGCCAGCATACCATTTGCCTTCTTTACTGCCTGCTGTACCTGTGTGCTTACTTTCAGCAATTGATGCACGAGGACACCAAGGCCTCATTGAGTATCCACCTCTCTTAAGTTACACCCATTCAAGTAATAATCTGTCTTCCTATTATTGCTACCAAAGTGGATAACTTCACATTTATCCACATTATACCGCATGACCTGATGTCCATGTGAGATGAACATGGGCTGACCTCATCCTTAAGTTTTAAGTTTTTAAGTTTATTTATTAGTGTCATAGTAGACTTACATCAACACTGCAATGAAGTTACCATGAAAATCCTCTAAAAACTTAAAAACCACCCTACTCCTCATGGCCAGAAGCCTACCATACACACGTACTCCTAATTTGATATAATCCTGCATCAAATCTCACTCGGTGGCTAGCTGAAATAGAAACTTGAATGATTTTCCCCAAGCTTGTGTTTTAGCGAAGACGTGGAAGATTAACCCATACTATGCTTAACTTGATTCTGTTTTGAGACCAACAGTGTATCAAAATTTGCATTCCCTGATTTAATACGCTCCATCTGAATTGGCAAGTGAGAACAAAAAAGAGCAAAACATAGTTGCTGCTTGATTTTGCCACCTCCCAGTGGCCGTGTGGCTGTTTTTATGCAACAGACCCTACATCCACTACAACTGGTAGTGGAGGTCTGCTGTAGCGGGGAGAGGATTTATCACAGGACAGCTTATGAGCACAGTATTCGTTACAACAACAAATCTGCTGTAAATTTTATTCATTGACAAACTGAAACCCAGCAAAGCTTTAAAATGGAACCTGTAGATTCCAGAGATTTTATTTTATAATGTGTCAAAAATGTGAATTAAAAAATTAATTAACCAGCAGTGTTTTTTTTACCTGTTTGTTTTTTTCTTTGATGACCAAATTACATTGTGCTTATTCTTGTGTTGTGTCACCAGAATAATCAGGGAGCCAGCTGCTTTACTTCCCAAGAAGTGTGGCATGTAAAATCTGGAAAGAAAGACATTACTTAAAACAAAAAGTGTGTTTGTATGTCATTAAAGACAACAAAATTGCAAAAGAACCAATGTTAGTTCTTGAGTGTTGATGGCAGCAAAACAACCTGCCCATTTTTTGGCCTGAGATCTTGTTCAGAGAGGCAATATCACATACCATCCATACAATGCAGAGAGGCCATTGCCCATCAGGTCTCCACAAACACTCCGACAGAGCATTCCACCCAAGCCTACTCCCCTGCCATAGATCTACGCATTTATCCCACTAATCCCTCTAGCCGACACATCTTGGGACACTAAAGGGCAATTTAGCATGGCTGATTCATCTAACCCACACATTTCTGCACTGTGGGAGGAAACTGGAGCACCTGGGGGAAACCCATGCAGACACGGGGAGAACGTGCAAACTCCACACAGACAATCACCAGAGGCCGAAATTGAACCCAGGTCGCTGGCGTTGTGAGGCAGCTATGCTAACCACTGTCCCATCGTGCTGCCAGTGAATGAACAGTGGGAGATTTTGTTTTAAAAAGAGTCACATTCGTTCAGATGAAAGGATTTGTCTGAGAGGTTACTGAAAACACATTAATGAGATACAAAAGAGGGAATGTTATTGCAAGTTTGGCTGTGATTGAAGCAATCAAATTATAAAGATGTTCTTCATGAAGAGGTTGATGATGTTATTGCAAAATGCACATGGGAAATCTTACCCTTTGCTTTCAGAAGTTTCTGTTGCTCAACACTCAAAATTATCAACATGACTGTTGTGCGATTTAGGTTAACTGTGGGATGAGTATGAAATATAGGGAGTGATTCTCCCAGCCCGCTGCATTGCCTTTGCCAGAAATTGGCGTAGACTATAAAATTTATTCAAATGGAATTTACATATACTTTATGTCTGATTAGTAGGACCAGGACTGAAATGTCTGAGAGTGAGAGGGAGTGACCCCTGGGCATTGCCAGCTTGGCAGTGGCAGCTTGGCCCCCAGCAATTGCCCAAGGGGCAAAGTGGCAATATCCGGAGGCATCTTTGCACTGCCCACTGGGCATCAGGCAGTGCCAGGATGATGGGGCCAGAATGAGGTTAAGCTTAATGGGGGGACAGGGCCTCTGGGGGTTGGGGGAGGGATCCTGTTGTGGTTGGTTGAGGGAGAGAAGCCAGTGATTGGGGCTGGCCATCAGGGTGGAGGGGGGGGGGGGGGTGGGGGGGTGCCGGCCTGCTGGGTGAGGTAACAAGGAATAGAGGGGTGGGGAGATCGGGACTGTGGGGGCTGGGTGTGAAGATCAGGTCTGCAGAGGGGCTGGCGGTGGGGAGGGAGATCAACACGGGCCTGGACATGTACAAGGGGCCAGTAAGTGGGCCTTGTGGGGAGCAGTAAGCCTGCGACGTGGGAGACACAAGGCTGACCATCGGGGTGGGAAGATGGGTTGGCCTGCCGGGAGATCATGCTTATGGGTGGTGGTAGGGGAGGGAATGGAGATCAGGATTGCATGGGGGGTGGGGGGAGATAGATCTGGGTGGGCCAGCGATCAGGCCTTGGGGGGAATGGGGGGGGGGAGCAGTAAGTCAGTGATGTGGGGGTCACAGGGCTAGCCAGCGATCAAGATAGCCAGCGATTGGGAGGTCAGCAGCATGGGGCTATTGGGCATGCACCCATCTTGGCACTGATAGATTAGCATATGCAAAGTGGTCCACTCAGCACTATGCTGCTGGCCTCTCCAATGTGAATGGACCCCACCCACTGATTTTCTGTGTGATTCACGCTAGGGCACTCTGTGATGCACAGAGTGTGGGAGAGTCATTTTCAAAATCCCACTGAAAAAACACTGAATTTTTTGGGGAGAATCACCCCCATATGCATTGGCCTAAGTTTCACCAATTTTTTTTCCCCAGGCAGCTTCTAATCTAGTATCTCTGCTTATCCATTTTAAAATGCTCTTATAAAGATCTGACAGTTATTGTAATAGAGAATTTCACTGCCAATGACTGGGAGCTAAGCATCCCTCTATTAGTGAATTGGGGCTGGACGAGGGCGATGGTACTGAAATCTTGCAGGAGTTCTCTCGCTTGTCCCCATAGTTTAATTTTATTTATTAGTGTCATAAGTAGGCGTTCATTAACACCGCAATGAAGTTACTGTGGAAATCCCCTCGTTGCCACACTCTTTCGGGGTACACTGAGGGAGAATTGAGCATGGCCAATCCATCTAACCAGCATATCTTTCAAATTGTGGGAGGAAACTGTGCGTGCAGGTTCCACACAGATAGTAAACCAAGCCAGGAATTGAACCCGGGTCCCTGGTGCTGTGAGACAGCAGTGCTAACCACTGTGCCATCGTGTTGCGGAAAGAAGGTGTAGAAATTCAGCCAAACACCCGTTTCCCGTCACCAACACCTTTTATTGTGCACCAATGGCAAAGGCCACACCCGAAGCTTCCAGTCAGGTAGTCTTCACGTTGGGACCTGCAAGTCCAGTTTGGGACTTAAAAACCTCCGCTGGCTGCTTCCCATTGGGTAAGCCTCTGTTCACTCTATCAGGCTGCTCTTACTCCATGAAGCTCATGGGTAGATACATTAATGATCCCCTGTAACAGAAAGTGTACAGAGAGAAAACAGCGATCAGTAAAAAAGGGGAACCATTGCAACCACCTACACTACATTCTGAAAAATCCTTCCAGCCATTTCTTAGTGAACTCATTGCACAATATTGGACATAAATGCCTAGAATCTTCTTCTAGCTGATTATCTGTTGTAATGTCGAAAGAAGTTTTACATAAAACATGCATATTCAAGAGTTTCCCCAAATCAGCTACTCATCAACTGCTGCCAATCAGGGAGAGAGGTTTGTGGTGTAGTGAGCTGACCCCTGTATGTAATGGAGTATGATGGTCTTCTCAGCCAATCAGCTGTTCACCCTGTACAACCAATCCAGAAGGTAAATTATATGGAATTGACTCACAGAAATGGGCTACTCAACCCAATTCTTGTTTGCTGGTGTTTATGCTCCACACATGCTTGCTGCTAACTTTGCTTATGGTGGCAGATCCTTTTATTCCTTTCACCGTCATGTATTTAATTAAATGAAATTTGCAACAATTACTTCATGTGGCAATACATTCCATAATCTTTGGATAAAGAGGTTTGTCCTGAATTTCCAATTGGATTTATTAGTGACCATTTTGTATTTATGTCTTCTAGTTTAGACTCCCACACAAATGCAAACATCTTCTCCAAGTCTATCCTATCAAACCCCTGTATAAATTTAAAAATGGCTAATGGATCATCCTGATACTTACCCCCGTGTCTGCATAGGTTTCCTCCAGGTGCTCTGGTTTCCTCCCACAGTCTGAAAGACGTGCTGGTTAGGTGCATTTGCCGTGCTAAATTCTCCCTCCGTGTACCCAAACAGGCACCGGAGTGTGGCAACTGTGGGATTGTCAAGATAACTTCATTGCAGTGTTAATGTAAGCCTACTTGTAGCTAATAAATAAACTTTACCTGTCCTGTCTTCTGCAATTTCACTCTGATTATCTTTAAGGTGGGAGGAATTTTTTAAAAACGTGTCAAAAGAATAGTGAGCTCAGCAAAAAAAATATTTTTGCATCCAAACTAGACAGTCGAGTGTGTCTTTCTGGCCCAGTCTCCTCCCTGCCCTGCCTCAAGCCGGGGAGAGAAATAAAGGAAGGAAATTGTGAATGTAGTGCAATCTCGAATAAAGAAAGCCTATTATACAGAAAATACTCAGCAAGCCAGGCAGCATCTCTGAGGAATGGAAAACATCAATGCGTGAGACTGACCCTGCAAGAAGGAATGTAACAAGACTTGAGGGAAAAATGATGGGGGAGTAGAGGGGACGGGAGCCATATTCACAAGAAAAAAATGATTGGGTGGAGGAGAGATATGCTGACTATCAGAACTAATAACACAATAAGCCCATTAGTGGGCATGGAGCAGTAATAAAGGAATATGTGGGAGTTTGCATAGTTGGCTAGAATGTGCTGCAAATTGGTAACAGTGTGGGTTCAAACCCAGTATTGGTTAATGGAGACACGCCTCTTCTCTCTGCCCCAAGCTTGCAGATTATTGGCCCTCACACCAAAATCAATAGTCTCTCCCCAAGAGATACTTATTGACCTTTGTTGACTGGCTAATGACTTATGGGATACAGAAAACACATGGATTGTTAACACAGATTAGCTAAATTACAAAGGAGGAACGTGGAAATCCAGCAACCATCTCCCGCTACATGCTCAACAAATGCCTTTCTTCTGCATCTGGTCCTGGAACCACTGCTTTGCTTAAGAACAAGCTGATGAAGGAAGAAATAGTGAGCAAAACCAGTGAATCATTGTAAAGAAGGGTTCGAGTTTATTGATTAGTGTCACAAGTAGGCTTACATTAACAATGCAATGAAGTTACTGTGAAAGTTGCCTAGTCACTACACTCTAGTGCCCTGAGGGGGAACATAGTATGGCCAATGCACTTAACTCCTTCCAATAACATTTGCAACCTGCAACAATTGGGTGTCACACGACTGGGTGTCATGAGATCTCCAGGATTAGGTCCAATCACAGTTCCCAAAACTAACCTAACAACCATTTTAGGTATTTGACATGGAATCCTTAATATGGTTCAGTCCATGAAAAATTATCAGTGATTCCAAGGTGAGAGTAAAAATGGTGCTTTATTTTCACAGTTCACATCATTTCTGGAAAATGTTCAAAGTTTACAATTATTGAAAGTTTATTTATTATTGTCACAAGTAGGCTTACGTTAACACTGCAATGAAGTTACTGTGAAGATCCCATAGTCACCACACTCTCGCACCTGTTTGGGTACATTGAGGGAGAATTTAGTACCTAACCAGCTCGTCTTTCAGACTGTTCCAAATGTCCCAAATCATTAATGAAAAAATTCATCAAATCTGATTGCTAAAAATGCGAGTTGCTAGTTTTTCATTACATTTATAGTATTCTTTTAGTACAGCACATTTTTATTAGATATTTATTTCATAGACCTTACTTTACATTTCCGTAACTTTTTAAAAAAAATCCTGAACTTAAATTTGGTATCAAATTGCAATTATTGCACCAGATGTTTGGATCAAATTTATACAAGGGTGGGGCAGTTGGGAGAGCTGTAGGGGAGCATGGTCTTTGGTAATGATGATAATGTGGACAGAGTCAGCAGCCCATTTTACACCCGGCACTGCTGCTTTTCAATACAAGAATAATTTTCCGCTTGACTATTTGTGAACAGATCTGCTGATAACATTCCCTCTTCAACATGAGCTCTGCCTCTTTTCAACAATTTATCTATTTAAAAAAATAATGTTGTCACCACTTTGAAGACTCTAGCTAACATTGACTGTCCATTTCTGTCACGATGCTCAGCAAGTTTACTTTGCTGTTGAAACTCGCTCAGGCAAACAGGATGATAAAAGGATGGTTTTGGCCTTTTTC
Organism: Carcharhinus amblyrhynchos; assembly: GCF_965287045.1. Lineage (NCBI taxonomy): Eukaryota > Metazoa > Chordata > Chondrichthyes > Carcharhiniformes > Carcharhinidae > Carcharhinus > Carcharhinus amblyrhynchos. The sequence continues at coordinate 30,262,324 of NC_137332.1, read as the reverse complement.
CATCAGAAGAGTCATTGACCTAGAAGTGTTCTCTTTTTACAGATAGCCTTTTATCTGGTCTGGGGTTCTGTTGTGAACTCTCTCATAATTTGTCTATCACTACTTCCCAAGTTCTGGCAAGCCATTAACACTTCTGAGTAAGCAATCACAAGGTTCTTATCTTTGCTAACATGACAGCTATTTTACTGACTGAGGGATGGTTTACCTCAAACTGATCTTTAAGCAATGTCAGTGCTAAAGTCCTGACACGGCTTGCCACCACAATGTTCCTTCAATCTGCCCCCGTTGGCTAATCCATTTACAATGCATGTTGGTAACAGTGTGGGTTCAAACCCAGTACTGGTTAATGATGACATGCCTCTTCCCCCTGCCCCATGCTGACAGGAGTTTTCCTGGTCATGTGGTGTTGGCTTGAGGGGGAATTGGTAAAATATAGGCCGATGCTGGCCACACGATACATTCTCGCTGGCAGAGAACATTCCAGGAGCTCAGAAGTAGGCAGGCATTTAATATTGTTGGTGGTCTAATAAAGGCTCAATGGAGGAGGCCTTCCTGTGGTAGACTGAGAAGGGGGTGGGATAGTGACATTGGAATCAGAGGCTGTATGCCCCTACAAAATGGCCGCAAGCAGTGAAGGCTGTACATTCAGCCCAAACAAAATTACCAGGGAAATTCCCCCTCTGCTCTGAGGGGCTTTGCCATGATAATGTTTTATTTCCATCCACACTTCCGAGGATACCTCCATATTGAGGCAGCCTTGTGGTCCCCGCTGTGTTAACACCAACCACCCTCCTTGAAACCCACCCACCCTTCTCTGAGACTGATTTACCTTCAAGTGGCAGTTTCCAGCCCATTTTTTTTCCAAATCACATCTCAGTTTGTTAAAATTGCTCTTTAAATTTTCACTTGTGCTTTCTCAATGTCCTTTTCTACAACTACGCAAAATTCAATTAAATTACCATAAAGTAATAGAATGCTTGCAGCACAGTATGCAGCCATTTGGCCTGTGATGTCCGTGCCTGATCTCTGCAAGAGAATCTCACGCAGTCGCTGCCTGTTCCCGTGGCCCTGAAAATATTTTCTCTTCAGACAATTATCCAGTTCACTTCTGAAAGCCCCGATTGTGATCACTTCCACCAGAACATTCTTCTACAATACCCATTTTGCCTCCCTAAAATTAAGGCCAGAATTGTCCCATGTCTTGGTGGGATTCCTGACTGGCTTTTCTCCCCAATGCATTTTAGAAACTCTGCAGTCTCTGTGCCTTTTTAAAAGTAAAGTTTATTTATTAGTCACAAGTAGGCTTACGTTCACATTGAAATGAAGTTACTGTGAAAATCCGCTAAAGTTTTAACGACATTATTGCAATTGGAGTAGTTCAGATTTCCTATTACAACTGCCCTGTTGCTTCTGCATTTTTCTCTCAGCAGTTTGCCTACATATTTGTTCTTCCATCTGCATCAGGGTGTTTTATAGGAATGCAGTGCAGTCCAGCAGCGTGATTTCCCCACTTTTGTCCTTCAGTTTAGCCCACGTGGCCTCATTTGGTGATCCTTAAAGCAAGGCATCCCTACTCATATCTCTTATTGTTTCAGAACCACCTATTTTATTCCCCGCTCCAGCTCATCTTAAAAGCCTGTGAACCAGGAATGCTGAACTGCCATTCCTGCCATGTTTTAGGCCATGGCTATGGAATTCTGGTGGAATTTGAATTCAATAAAAATGATCTGGAATTAAGAATCCATTGATGACCATGAAACTGTTGCTAATGGTCAGAGAAACCCACCTGGTTCACAAATACCTTTTAGGGAAGGAAATCTTCTGTCTTTATCTGATCTGACCCACGTGTGACTCCAGAGCCACAGTAATGTGGTTGATTCTCAACTTAACTGCCCTTGGGCAACTAGGGATGGACAATAAATGCTGGCCAGTCACTGACGCCCATGTTCCATGAATGAGTAAAAAAATCATGCTTTCAAATGTCTTTTGCCATGAGGGATTTCTTATGTAAATACTGTGATTGTATTTCTTTGCTTCCTACCCCTTTTTTTGTCTCCTTGCCCCTGTCTGCTCGTATTTTATTAGGCCAGCATTGTCCAGTAGAAACTACTGACTAGCCACACATTTGGCAATGTTTTAGACATAGACATTGATCTTAATAGACAAACAGATTTTAGCGGAAGCCTTGCATAAAATACAAGGCTATTTGGTTAAATATACATGTAGTGTAGAACTTGTTATCACCAAATGTTGGAATCCGGGCACATTGGAGTGGAATTTGTTGTTTTTTTGCCTGGCAGTTGGAAAAATAATTTGTTCTGAATGTGAATGTTCATTTTATTTTAATCATCCATGGGCCATGGGCATTGCTGGCTGGCCAGAATTTATTGCCCATCCCTAAGTGCCTGAGGGCAGCTACGAGTCAACTGCATTGCTTGGCTCTGGAGTCACATGTAGGCCAGATGGCAAGCATGTAAGGATGGCAGATTTCCTTCCCTAAAGGGCATTAGTGAACCAGATGGTTTTTCTGACAATTTACAATGATTTAATGGTCTTCAGCAGATTCTTAATTCCAGATATTTTTTATTGAATTCAAATTCTACCACCTGCCATGGTGGGATTCGACCCCAGGTCTTCAAAACACCCAGCTCTAACAAAGCATCATCCAGGCTCAAAACACACCTCTATTCTCTCCCCACAGGTGCTGTCAGACCTGCCGAGATTTTCTAGCATTTTCTGTTTTTTGTTTCAGATTTCAGCATCCGCAGCCTTTTGCTTTGATCCCCAGAATATTAGTAGAGTTTCTTGTGTTGTCTGCCGCACAGTCTGTTTTAACCTTTATACGGTGGACTAATAAGATGGCTACATGTAGCCATCTTATTAGTACAGCAAATATTTATTTAAACCCACACAATCAATAATCACCCACCTAACCAACAGTAAGTTATCTTACAGAAAATACTAGAATTCAAATCCAAAACAAGACCTTGACTTAACTTTGCATGGCTGGCAAGTACGCAAGCAGACATTGGCCTTTATATGTGCATCAGTCTCGGTCATCCTCTGCATAGTCTGGTCTGGTCTGGTACTCTGACTCCGGTCTTCCTTCCTTCCTTCTTGGGTGTGGTGGCTGTCCTCACGCTGGTCGTTGCTGGCGACGGTCACCGTTATTGTAGCTCGTTCGTGGGGTCAGAGAGAGAGAGAAAGATTCCTGGTTGCGCAGCACCCTTTATACCCCGTTTGGTTTCACGCCCCTTTTGGCCATTGTCAATTAATCAATCAGGACTTGATCCCCCGATCAATAACAGTCCAATCAGGCGCTGCCATGCTGATCTCTGTGTGTGTCCCCAACGGCCATGCCTGTAGGTGCTGGAGGCACATAGGTCACATACCTCCCTCCCAAATAAGGGGTCACGGTGCCCTTATGTCTCGTACACAAACCAGTGTGACCGGAAAGTCTCTTTCATCCTGGAGATGACCCATATACTGTTTATTCACTCATCAGTGTTGCAGCCTGTTTGTCTCTATCTTTAAACTGCAGCGTGTCGCTTTAGTTCTTGCCCAATTGTCCCAGAGTGCTTTACAAATTGCCATTTTGGATGGCCCATTTGGCCACACTTGATTAGTTGCCTAGTGATAATACCACTAGGCCTTTTTGCCTGCCACACAAGACGAGCCTTCTTACTATTTTGAAACAGGATTGGATGTCATTTTGCTGTTGCCATGAGATTCCCTGTTAAATCTACTCGTTATTGATTGGGTTTGTCCAGAAGTGGTTATTCTGATTGGTAAGTTTACCGGTGGTGACATCTCACCTCTCTATGCAATGTTCCTGGTATTTCCATTAGGCTGGTTCTCCTGTGTTAGAGACCAATTTAACAACAAAACCAATAAACAACAATGAAGGAAGCAAAGCACACAAAACAATCAAAAACACCTGCACTCTTCTTTTGATCTTACCACTTTACAAAGAAATTTATAAGGAGGTTAAGGTACATATGCATGTGCCACTTGAATGAATAATTGGGCCACATTCTGAGTTTGCTAATCAAAAATGCAATTATCCACACCGGGATTCTTAATTAGCCATATGTGGCTAATACATTGGAGAACTCTGTTTGATCCAGAGGCAGACTATAACCGGTGCATCCTCAAGCAACACAATAAATGAGACAGAAAATCAAAATGCCCAACAACATGCTTTCCAACTAGAAATGCTTGGGAGAGAATCAGGACACAGGAGGATAGGGAGCTGAGACAGACTGAGGAAGCTGGGCTGACTTGACTTTACCTAGTGGCAATTTAAATATCCTTAGTCCACAAACAAGCTTCAAATTCTGAAGTATTTCCAATTTCATCCCTAAGTTTTAAGATATGGGAACTTTCTTCATGGGCTTTGAGAATTTGGCAGCTCAGTTAAAATGGTCAGCAGAGTTCCTGGTATAAAGGCAGTTAGTAGGAAAGGCCATTAGCTAATCTGGAGCTCCTGTAAAAAAGCCCACTCAGACTTTCCTGAAATTCAAGAGAGCCAGACAACGAGCATTTGATCCGAGCCCTTAGGAAGTTGATAGCACTCGCTGCTAGAGGAATTCAAAAGCTGCCTCCTATGCATTCTTAAAACTCACCTAGACTCAGCGACACAGCCATCATGCCTCATGACTATGAATTCACCCATAAATCTCTTAAACCAAAACAAATTTGAATCTACTGACCCTTACCAGCCGGAGAGATATAAAGAGGTAGTAGATGGAATAGTGATAGATTCAAGGGTGGCACAGTGGTAGCCCACTGCTGCCTCACAGTGCCAAGGACCTGGGTTCGATTCCCAGCTTGGGTCACTGTCTGTGTGGAGTTTGCACATTCTCCCTGTGTCTGCATGGGTTTTCTCCGGGTGCTCTAGTTTCCTCCCACAATCCAAAAGACGTGCCAGTTAGGTGCATTGGCCATGCTAAATTCTCCCTCAGTGTACCGAACAGGTGCAGGAGTGTGAAGACTAAGAGATTTTCACAGTAACTTCATTGCAGTGATAATGTAAGCCTATTTGTGACAATAGTAAATAAACTCAAAAGGAAAGGAGAGAAGACAGTTCCGATCAATCCCTAACTTGCAAGAAAAAGAACATGGAAGTCTGTTTCTTCCAATACAGAAAGCATGGACATCTCCAAGAAAACTATCAGTTCACCGAAAAGCCAGCAGAGTGATTTGTGGCAGAGCCATCCTCATTGCCTAGAAGGTACTGAGCTCAGGCTCAGATGGAGACAGTGTACCTGGCAAGGCCTCTTACACAAAGAGTATGTTGTAGTTTTGTATTAGAAGCTTCAAAAAAAGAGAAATAACCATTTGTTTTCAAACACTGTTCGTAGGAAAGGCAGCTGAGATGTTTCCCAAAAGCAGGACAAATACCACAGTGCTGGTAAAAGGGCTCACTGACTCATGTTTAAAGGTTCGCCAAGTAAACACTCACCTGCAGAGTAAGTAGATCACTGGTGTAGTGACAGCTAGTTTAGTTCTGGGCTTAACTACATTGGAAATGGACCTTTTGTTGGGAAATGACTTGGTGGGTACCAGGTACCATGCTCAGAGAGTCAAAGATCAAAGACAGTCCATGGAATATGGGGAAACAGAAAAGAACCGGAAGAATTCTGCTCAGTTTCCAAAAGAGCTGACCAAGGTTAAAAAGCATCAGAATGGATCCCCTAAAAGGTGTTAACATGGCTAATATACCTCAATAAACACCTTTGGATTGTGGGAGGAAACTGGAGCACCCGGAGGGAACCCACGCAGACACAGGGAGCACATACAAACTACACAGTGTAAGAGATCCAAGCCGGAAGTTGAAGTCAAGTCCTTGACGCTGTGAGCAGCAGTGCTCACCACTGTGCCACGTGCTGCCCTTGGCAAGCACAATGAGAAGTTGGTGGACATTAACACTGAGAACTAGGAGACAATCGCCGATGGCCATGAGCTCTGGGGGCTAAGATTTTAGAAGAGCATTGGAAGAGGTGATGAGAAGCATCAAGCTCAGCTGGCCAAGAGGAGCGGCCAGAGTAAACCTAGGCCAATGAATTCTGTGCCTTCTTGGTTCACAGTCTCCTGCCTCTGGTAAATGCTGCAGAATCTGCCTTGTCAGATTGTTTTGAAGTTTATTTATTCGTGTCACAAGTAGGCTTACATTAACACTGCAGTGAAATTACTGTGAAAATCCCCTAGTCGCCACACTCCAATGTCTGTTTGAGTATACTGAGTGAGAATTTAGCATTTACCAATTCACCTAACCAGCATGTCTTTTAGACTCTGGTTCCTGGGCCACACCACACGATGATTTACACAGCATTGACCATCTCGCTGCAAATCATTGTGTCACAGGATGGAAGGAGGTTACCAGTGATGAGGGATTTGAAGGGTGATCCAGAGATAAAACAGGCAAAAGGGAGCCATTTCATAATTCTTTCAAAGAGCCAGTATAGGGTTGAATAAATGGGAGGGGAACAAACTGAAAGAAGAGTGAGGTGAGAGGCAGAAAGAGTGAGAGAGAATAAAAATTCAGTGGAAGACACAGGATTTATTGGCCATGTTCAATTGACCCTATGTCAGGTGATCAGCAGAGTACAGGAATAGGGCCTGGATGGGATTGTGGTCAGTGCAGACTTGATGGGCCGAATGACCTCCTTCTACACTGTAGAGATTCTATGATTTTAGGTAGCAACCAGTTCACTGCAGAGAAAATCTTTTACATGCATCTTAAATGCATATAAAATGCAAAATATCATAACACTAGCATGCAACTGTCCTAAAACAATTAACATGCACATTTCAATGCTGCATTTGTCGTGTTGAAGACAGTACTTTCAGCCCACAAGTATTACACATATCATTCTTAATTACATAAATCTTAAAGGCGAAGGGTATATTTGGCAAATTAGCAAAGATGCCACAGATAAGCCTGAGACAGTGTAGATGGAAACTGTTTGACCTTTTCTCCTGTCTCGCATTATTGTCCGGGTCTCACCGCCATACAGGAGTGCACTGGGGATCCAGGCGTGATTAATTCACTGTTTGGTGTTCTCATTCAGGTTGCTGTTGTTCCACACACTCATACCAAGCTTGGACATATAACAACTGCAGCTTTTGCAATGTGCATGTTGATTTCAGGGAAGTGACAGATTGTGAAGGCAAGACATATGAAGTCATCAACAACTTTTAGCATCACATTGCATTGCGGCTGGGGAGAGATGTGGGATACTTTCCCTCCTTTGCTCACCTGACCCCAACAGGTGTTTTTGAGGTATATTTTAACTCCTTGAGTGCTGTAAGAGCAGACACAAAACAGACTCTCTTGTAAGTTTAAAACAAAAGAAAGAATGAACGTTTATTTCACACTAACCACAATGTAATCACAACAACATTCACTCCTCAGAATTATCAGATATACTCATTCCTCACTCACACACAAGAACAGGTGATTTCTAAATATGTAACATGCAATAATTTACTTAGTGTTAAAAAAGTTACTTCAAGGCTCACTTCTGAAGCATCCTCAGGTGGTAGCTGAAATGTCGCAGATTTGAAGGATTCTCTCTTGATGTACTGAAAAGAAATGAAAGTCAGAGGTTTCTGCTGATGAATTCACACTGGTTTACAACAGCAAACTTCTGGCTTTCTAGTTAAAAGTAACCGGTCTCATGTAATAAAGAACTATACTCTGGCAGGCAAAACAAGTAAGTCCTAATTCTCTGCCTAAAATGATTAAAGTTTGGCATCCCTTTAGTTTTCATATACCAGACTGACTTACTGGGCTACCTTTGTGGATGAATAAGGTACTGGCTCTCTTTCTAGTTAGTTTAAGTCATGTGATAACAGTATCAATGTATTCAATCATCCACACAATGGGTTGAAAGCCAATTAATTGACACTCCAATCCCCATTGTATGATGTCCCAACAACATCCTAGCCATGATTATCCTTGTAATGTCTTTATTTTAAATCCCATGGGGCAAGACACTAAAGCAGCTGTTGTTATTTTCATTCCCTTCCATTGAAATGGTGTGGGCTAGTCAATCAGTATCTGGGAAGGCTATTTGTAATTTTAGAAACTTCCCAGAAATATATTCAGACATGAAATAAGTCATCTGACATTCCTGAGTCCATTTCACGATGGTCTATATTCCATGTGGCTTTTTAAAAGTGGTGGCCAACTCAAGGTAAGCTTTAGGGGCATATGACGTGACTCCGACAATTGTCAGTGTTGGATAATGGCTGTATGGCAATATCCTGCACTATGACATTTGTCTTCCTGATGTTGAAGGTCAAACCTAATTCTTTATGGTAAGAGAGAGAGAGTCAGTCCATTCGCAGCTGAACGTGCTCCTGTGTATGAAATGCCAATGCAGCATCATCACCACAGAGCAACTCTCCGATGAGAACTTGGCACAAGGTTGAACAGTTTGTCCTCAACTCAGGTACATAAGTAGACAGCTCTGTAGATAAACTGAAGGCGTATGACAACAGGGGAAAGAACATGCCAAAGAGTGTTGGTGCTGGAACACAACCTTGTTTGATCCCACTGCAGTCTCAAAGGGTTAGGAACATAGGAATTAGGAGCAAAAGTAGGCAATTCACCTCATCGTGTCTGCTCCGCCATTCAATCAGATCATGGCTGATCTCTCATTGGTCTCAAATCCCCCTCCCTCTTGTTCTCCATATCCCTTTAAACCATTTTTTAATCAAAAATAAATCTATCTCCTTCTTGAAACCATTTAATGATTCAGACTCCACCGCACTATGGGGCAGCGAGTTCCACAAAGTCACCAGAGAAGTAGTTCCTCCTCATCTTAGTTTTAAATCTGCCACCTCTCCATCTATACTTGTGAACTCTGGTTCAAGATTGCCCCATAAGAGCAAACATTTGGCCTACGTTTATCAATCCCTTTTAGTACTTTATATCCCTCGGATCAGATTCCATCTCATCCTTCTAAACACCAGCAAGTGTAAGCCCAAACTGTATGGATCTCTCTTTAAACTCTAACATAGATTCCCAATGTTACTCCATCATAGTTGATCTTATCCATCAAGTAGTTATGGAAAGAGATTACATGAAGCAGCTTCAGGGGGTAGCCAATTTTCTTCAGCTTAAATAGACGGGTTTACATGGTCATTTTTTTTATTATCCATTTGTGGAACCTAGTGCATCACTGGCTGGCCAGCACTTATTGCCCATCCCTAGTTGCTCGAGACAGTTGAGAGTCAACCACTGTGGCTCTGGAGTCACATGTAGGCCAGACCAGGTAAGAACAGCAGATTTCCTTCCCCGAAGGATATTAGTGAGCCAGATGGGTTTTTCCGACAATTGACAATGGTTTCATGGTCGTCAGTAGATTCTTAATTCCAGATTTTTTTTATTATTATTGAATTTAAATTCCACCATCTGCTGTGGCGGGATTTGACTCCAGGTCGCCAGAATATCAGCTGAGTTTCTGGATTAATAGTCTAGCGTTAATACCACTAAGCCATCACCTCCTCTGAGAGGTCTCTATATATCACTTTCACTGATCTCTGAGATTAGTGAAGGCAATATATAGAGGGCTTCTCTATTCATGTCATTTCTCTTGTACAGCTGCTGGACTGAGAAAGAAGATCATGTCAGCTGTAAATCTTACTGTTCTGAAAACACACTGGGATTTGGGGTAGATGGGTTCAGCTAAGGTTTGTAATCTGACAAGAGAAACCCTGGCTAATATGTTTCCTACAACGCTCATCGGGTGATTTCTCAATTGTCACATGCATTCTGCATAACCTGGGACACCATCCCCTCCCACCAGCACACACTGCAGGAGTGCCAGTTTCTTGTGCTGATGGGTTCAACGCCTGGAGCTTTGCCAGTCTAGAAAGCCTCTGCAACCTCTCCAAATGCCTTAACATCCTCCTGGAGTTTGGTGTCCAGAATTGAACACAATTCTTACCAATGTTTTACAAAGATTCTGCATAACCTGCTGGCGTCCGGACTCTATTGACAAATCCAAGGACCCCATTTGTTTTTGTAGCAGTGTTCTCAACTTGTCTTGTGACTTTCAAAGAGGCACAAAATCCTCATATTTCACTGCTCCTACATCACCTTTCTCAGAAAGTACCACAGACTCCATATTGCCTTTCTTCCTGCTTCCTACCACCATCCATCACTTACATGCATTAAATTTCATCTTTTCTGAAGACTGTGACTTCCCTCCTCATTGTGAACTATATCTCAAAGTTAAAACTATGCCCAAGTTTAAAGCCCAGATATTATTATATATTGAAGAGCAGTGATCCTGACACCAGTCCATGGCTGGCACCATTGCAAACTTCTCCTGATTTGCACATTGACCATTCAGTCCTTCTCCCTGCTCCTTAACCATTCATAGGATGGGTACAGCAGTGAACGAGGCCATTCAGCCTTGTGCGTCCATGCTGACTCTCTGTATGAACAACTCACCTAACTCCAGTCCCCAGCCTGTTCCCCACAGCCCTGCATTTATTTTCAGTGGATTAGCCAATTCTCTTTTCAAGGCCTCGATTGAACCTTCCACTACCTCACTCTCTCAGGCAGTGCAGTCCAAGTCCTAACCACCCACTGTATAAAAATGTCTTCCTCATTTTGTTGTTGCTCCCTGTCCCAATCACCTTAAATCTGGATCTCAGTCATTCAGTCGATGGGTATGGTTTCTCCCTAGCTATGCTGGCCTGGCCCCTCAGAATTTTAAACCTCTATCAACCACTCTCTTAACCTTCTCCAATTTTTACCCACTCCTCCTCCCTTTCACCATCCTCGTGAATCTGTTCCATTGAATCCATAGAATCTCTAGAGTGCAGAAAGCCCATCTGCTCCGATCCCCAAGAAAGCATCTTACCCAGACCCAACCGCATCCCACCTTCCCACCCATCCCTGTAACCACATGTATTTACCATCTACTGTAGATTATACCAATTCCGGAGAATAGCATGCAGTGCTAAAAATCCATTTCGCACGCAGTGCCACACGGTTTGTGATTCTCTCGATCCCTTTCTAATGGCACAGTTAGCAAGTGTAAAGTAGCGTTGACATATTCATGGCCCATTCAAATCCCAGCACACAGAACTCACTGCCCTTTGGGTGCGGTACAACAACAGCAAGAAACCTGGCATGATGGCCACACTGGAGGAGGGGGGTCAGAGGTCACTGAAGCCCCCAGGTGATTGCAGACATGGCCAGTCACTGCACATCAGGCAGTGCCCACCTGATGTGGTTCTCCTGGCACCCCATCAGCTTGGTGGAGCCGGCTGTATACTGCCCATGTGTAAGGGGCAGTGTTGAAAGGGTGGTGCCTGAGAGAGGCCCATAATGGGAGGTTGGGGGTGGGGGGGGAAGTGTTCTGGCGAGGGTGAGGGTAGGAAAGTCATGCAGGGGTGGATCAATAAGCGGGTTTGATGGGGGCATGTCAGGGTCCTAATTAGCGGGGGAGGGGAGCATGTCGCAGGTTGGGCTGGGGGACACTTTAGGAGGGCCCCAAAGCCAGCAACCTGTGTCAAGGAGTGGGTGGAGGAACATGCCGCCAGTGAGGATGGGGTTGCGGATGTCCGTGGGGTGGGGGAGGGAGTCGCCCAGTACAATCTGAGATTGAGGTGTCCTTGCGCAACGATGCCCGAACACTCAGTTGCTGGGCTCACCAATGTGTTTAGGACACCCTCCCTTCCCCTCGCATCCTCTCAGTACCAGCATAAAGCTCCCGACTCTCTAAACAAGCAAGAGTGTAGGAGGATTGCGGTGCGGAGTGTGCCTGAGAGACTGGCACGGATCATTCCATTATTCTTGCTGTTATGACACTTTTTTGGGAGAATTCCACCCGTTGGAGCAAGCAGCACTAGTAAATTTCCTTTAATTAATGTTCAGTGTTATGCTGCCATCTTGTGGCATTCTTGTGTTTTACACTTTCAATTAAAGGTAGTCCAATTGTCACAGACTTTCCTGCCACAAAGACAGAAAATGCTGAAAAGTCTCAGCAGGTCCGACAGCGTCTGTGGAGAGAGAATAGATCGAACGTTTCGAGTCTGGATGACCCTTCAGACAGATGCAGACTGACATTTGGCAAAGAAAAGGAGCCATGATGTGGAGATACCGGCATTGGACTGGGGTAAGCACAGTGAGAAGTCTCACACCAGGTTAAAATCCAGCAGGTTTATTTGGTGGTAGAAGCCACTAGCTTTTGGAGCGCTGCTCCTTCATCAGGTAAGTGGGAGTTCTGTTCACAAACAGGGCATATAAAGACACAAACTCAATTTACAAAATAATGGTTGGAATGTGAGTCTTTACAGATAACCAAGTCTTAGTACAGACAATGTGAGTGGAGAGAGGGTTAAGCACAGGTTAAAGAGATGTGTATTGTCTCCAACCAGGACAGTTAGTGAGCATTTGCAAGCCCAGGCAAGTCATGGGGGTTACAGATAGTGTGACATGAACCAAGGTCCTGGTTGAGGCCATCCTCATGTGTGCGGAACTTGGCTATCAGTCTCTGCTCAGCGACTCTGTATTGTCATGTGTCATGAAGGCCGCCTTGGAGAATGCTTACTCAAAGATTAGAGGCCGAATGCCCATGATCGCTGAAGTGTTCCCAAATAGGAACAGAACAGTTTTGCCTGGCGATTGTCGAGCAGTGTTCATTCATCCATTGTCATAGCGTCTGCATGGTCTCCCCAATGTACCATGCCTCGGGACATCATTTCCTGCAGCAAATCAGGTAGACACTGTTGGTCGAGTTGCAAGTGTAAATACCGTGTATCTGATGGATGGTGTTCTCATGTGAGATGATGGCAACCATGTCGATGATCCGGCATGTCTTGCAGAGGTTGCTGTGGCAAGGTTGTGTGGTGTCATGATCACTCTTCTCCTGAAGGCTGGGTAGTTTGCTGCAGACAATGATCTGTTTGAGGTTGTGCGGTTGTTTGAAGACAAGAAGTGAGGGTGTGGGGATGGCTATTCTCATAAAAACTATGTTGAAAACCATGAAAAAGTTACAGCTCAGAACGAGACCATTCTGCCCACCTTGTCCACGTCAGCCTGAGGACATCCTGATGCCTTTACTAATCCCACCTTCCTGCATCCAATAATGTACCGGTATTGTTTCTTGAGCAGTCTACAGTGGTCCTTCTAGGACTCTTGGTAACTGTCTGTCTGCTGAGCAGTGTGCTTGCACACATGGATATCTTAAAATTGCATCGGGGTCAATGTGTATCATCAGATCTGGTTTGCCTGCCTAAATAAGGTGCCTGTCCATTTCCAGAATTAGTCAGAAATGATGATAAGTATATCAATGATTTTCATAGATATTCATAGAATCCCTACAGTGCAGAAGGAAGCCATTGGCTAATCAAGTCTGCATTGACCACAATCCCACCCAGACCCTATCCTCAAAACCCCACTTATTTACCCTACAAGCCCTGTATACTAAGAGGCAATTTAGCATGGTCAATCTACCTAACCTGCACACCTTTGGCATGTAGAAGGAAACTAGAGCACCCAGAGGAAACCCACGCAGACACAGGGAGAATGTGCGAACTCCACACACTCAGTGATCCAAGCCGGGAATTGAACCGGGTCCCTGGCGCTGTGAGGCAGCAATGCTAACCACCGTATCACCGTGCTGCCCATAATGCACTTCCCCCTCTATTCCTTCTGAAAGAAATCTTGAAAGTCAGACACCACATAATGTTTGATCAGACACCATTCAGCAGATGCCAGTTTCTTCAGGTGGCAAAAATATTTCATCAGGTATTTAACTGCTCAGCAAAGGTCAAACATCCCTCAGTAGGCTTTATCCTTCCTGACCTCCCTGCTGTCGTGCTGCATCTTCAGAGCTTGGTGACCAGGCCCCAATCCTGAAATTAAAAACTGCTTCGACTCAAAGGACAGTGAACAATTCCTTCAGATTACACTCTACATACAATGTTTCATATATATATTAAAAATGTTCTTTTAAAAGAAATGGCATTGCAGCGATATAACCAACCCTTCACTCACCTGATGAAGGAGCAACTCTCTGAAAGCTTGTGCTACCAAATAAATCTGTTGGACTTTAACCTGATGGTGTGAGACTTCTTACTGTGTCTACTCCAGTCCAAGGCCAGCAACTCCACATCACAGCAGTACATCAAGATTGAGTGAGATTCAGGTGAAGCAGTCACTAGATCAAGAGACAATTTTGCCAAAATGCGGGAGGGAACAAGTAAAGGAGACGGTGTGACGTTTGATGAAGAAGGATGAAAATGGAGGAGTGGGAGGTAGAGGAGAGGAAACACGAAAGGGAGGACATGGAAGGAAAGAGATTGAATGGATGGAGATGAAAAAAAGAAGGCAAAGAGGAAAGAGGTGAAGATGGGAAGAAGAGAAAGAAGAGACGGAAGAGGATGAGATGGGAAAGGAGGATGACAAAGGTGAGGGAGGACAGGACAGTAACAAGAATTAGGGAGGGTGAAAGCGGGTTGGGTGCAGGTGATGGGACCTAGTCAGCGGGGAGGCGAGGGTGGGAGCTGGCGGACAATGGGGAGACAGGCAGGGAGGTAGAGACTGGTTGAGGCCACCAAGACTGGAAGCACATCTTTGGGAAGTAAGGATGGTTGTAGGTTATGGGGTTCGGATACAGAGATGCACTAATTACTTAAATGGAGAATTCCACTACCCAATTTCCTCAAGTGCACAGCAGGTGCGGGGGTGAAAATTGACTGAGAAACTTGATCAATGGCCCAGGTAGTGCTTGTTGCAAGAAGTGGAGGTGCTAGGGATTGGGTAGAAAAATGCTGTCTTTGTGAGATGGTTGGTAAGCTTATGGAATGGGAAACATACAAAAAAAGTTTCATACTGGGGAGGATGGAAAGAACAAAACGGAATGGCTGAATGGAAATTTTGGCTTCTGTGTGGGAATTAGGCTGCAGGATTTTAAAATGCTTCAGAGAGAAGCATCCACTGGTATTGAGGAGCTGCTTTTCCACAGTGCTAAAATGGAACGGCAGAAAGGAGCACAGGAAGTTGCAAAGGGAAAGGCATACTGATCATAGAGAACTTTTTGGAGCTTGTCCAGAAAGGACACTGGACCCAGAATTGAGGCGTAACCCATCCACTTTTACAGGTCCCAGGTCCCTCTTATCCCATTACATGACAAAAAGCTATAGGAATCTGCAGGTTTCCTTTCTGTACCAGTTCTCCATCCATACATTAATTTATTTTGCTACTCCTTTATTCACTAGCATGTGGCGGTGGGAGTAATGCAGATATCAATACCTTCTCTTCTTAATTTTTCAGAGCTAGAGAAGACACAATGCAACACCGAGGATCTCAACAGGAATGTACTCTAAACAGGAAGCTCCAAGTGACTATTAAGGAGTAAAATGTTACTACAGTGGAATTAGTATGTTCAGTTAGAACTACCTCATCATCTTTTTATTTCCCCCTTTTCCATGAGTGTGTTGTGTGCTCAGATACATCAGCTATTCTACATCACCATCTAGTGGCCAGAGCCTAAAGTTATTAAAATTTATTTATTAGTGTCACAAGTAGGTTCACATTAACACTGCAGTGAAGTTACTGTGAAAATATCCTAGTCGCCACACAACAGCTTATAATTACATGTACAACAACAACCCAAAAGGATCATTTTGACATGGGCGATCATGTGAAAAAAGGGGGGTGACTAAATTGGTAGGCAATTTTACACTTCTCCCAATTTAGCTACAGTAATTTCAACAGTTGTTCCAGCATTAATAAAAATCCTTTATAGGTCATGTTGGAAGAAAGTGAATGCCTACCATTTGACAAATAAAAACAATGCAAAATGTATTTAATTTTTTTTCAAATCATAAGAAAATAAACACCCTTGGTCCCCAGTTTTATTTTATTTTACTTAGCGCCCATCTTAAATTGAAACATGAGGTGGCACAAATGGACGTAAATTAGTTGAAACAACAGGATATGGGGAATGTTGGGTGGAATTTCGGCATTTATTGATAATAAATTGATTTTGGTTAATTCATATCAAACAAAGCTTCCAACTTGAGGCTAGTTCACTGGGACAATGAGGCTGGACTTAGTCATCATGCACTGCCAGCCACACTGTCCACGTGAGTTCTCCTCACTCGGTGTGTGTTCCTGGGTTGAGCACCTATGGGCTTCTCAGCTGAAGGTGGTGATGGGATAAGAATGCGGCCATCCTGTTTCGCCACTGATGGTAACACCCCAACGGGGCTTCTTAAATTTGATGATAAAGTCCTCTTGCTTTCTGTGACGCAATGAGCATCTGTCCGGATGGAAGAAGAGACTGACTGCTGCCCAACAGGCACGTTATCAGCAGGTTCGGAATGCACCAGTGATTTCTGCGCTTCCTCTTGTAAAGAGAGTGATTCTTCGACACAAGTTCTATCACGTCTAGACTCAATTTCTCGTACACTGAATGTTCTTGGCACATCCTCCGCTAGATGTAGTTGAACTTTACTCTGGCCTTTCACCTTGGAGCATGGGCTAGGAGTACATGTGCTTTCTGGTGGGGGACCTCTTGCTGCGGCTCCTTCGTCATGGTGAGCAGGTCCCAATAAGCGCACAGCTCTTATAGAGGTCCTGGGTGCTGATCCAGCAAGTGCTCCAGAGTATCCTAGTTGACTTGAACAGTCCCTAGTTACATTTGCACTGGATCTGCCCACAGGTGATATATTGTGTTTGATCACTTTCTGTTCTAGATCTGCTTCAGACAGATCAACTGGTAGTTTTGAGTAGTGAATCTCTTCTGATGGGTTTGCAGCTGTGGTGTTCCATCTTGACACATTCCTATAGCAAATTAAAAAAATGTTTTAGGTAGAGTAATTGTACAGTAAAACTTTTCTATAATCAACATTTGGGAATGTCTTTCTTCAAAGCAAGTGATGCAAAATGTCAGGAGTGTGATGGAATTATCCCCACGTGCCTGGACGGTGCAGCTCCAACAACACTCAAGAAGCTTGACACTATCCAGGACAAAGCAGCCCACTTGTTTGGCACCACATCTACAAACATCTACTCCCTCCACCACTGATATTCAGTAGTGTGTACTATCTACAAGATGCACTTCAGCAATTCACCAAAGATCCTTAGACAGCACCTTCCAATCCTAAAACCACTCCCACCTAGAAGGACAAGGGCAACAGATAAATGGGAACACCACCACCTGCAAGTTCCCCTCCAACCCACTCATCATCCTGACCTGGAAATATCTCATCTATCCTTCGCAGTCACTGGGTCAAACTGCTGGAATCCACCCACCTAACAGTATTGTGGGTCAACCCACAGCACATGGACTGCAGCTCACTACTACCTCCTCAAAGGCAACTAGGGATGGGCAATAAATGCTGTCCAGCCAGCGATGCCCATATCCCACGAATGAATAAAAAGAAATAGATTTTTATGTGAATTGCCAGCTTTGTGAGAGACAATGCTGTGGTATAGTACACTCAACTCTAACACACAGCTCTGCAGCCTAGAACTTCAGTTACACATCTGCATTTACCAAGCTGCCA
Organism: Carcharhinus amblyrhynchos; assembly: GCF_965287045.1. Taxonomy (NCBI): domain Eukaryota; kingdom Metazoa; phylum Chordata; class Chondrichthyes; order Carcharhiniformes; family Carcharhinidae; genus Carcharhinus; species Carcharhinus amblyrhynchos. The sequence continues at coordinate 30,244,780 of NC_137332.1, read as the reverse complement.
TCATGAAAGCCAGTCCAGATCACCATCCCTTCAAGGGAAAGAAAATGGTCTCTCATTCTGGGGAGCTGTCCTCATGCACCTCTGAGCAATCACTTACAACATCGCCTTTTCCTGGGGTCTCCACTGTCACAGTTGTCAGTCTTTAATGGAATTTGTGTATCTGTATAATAAGGATAGGAGGAGGGCATTCAGCTGTGAGCCTGTTCCAACATTATATCTGACTGGCTGATCCACACCTCATCTCCATTTCCCCATCCTTGCGCCATATCGCTTTGATTCCTTTTCCTCACAAGGATCTACCCACATTGGACTTGAAATTTTCAATGGTTGCAGCATCCACAGACTTTACAGGAAGAGTGCTTCAGATTTCCACTATCCTTAGTGTGAATAAAGGGTTCCTGATTTCACTCCAAAATGGCCCAGACCTCATTTAGATCTTGCGGTCTTGTTCTGGATCCCCGGACCAGAGGAAACAGTTTCTCTGCAATCATCCTATTAAATCCTTCATTGTTTTCCATGCCTTGACTAGATCACTGGAAGAAAATCCAGACTAAGTTCATAGGTTCTGCTCTCAGAATTTTTCTCTTTATGGCCAAAGATTTGCAGGTTAGGTGGGTTGGCCATGGTAAATGTGTGGGGTTGTAGGGACAGGGTGAGGTATTGGGTAAAATGCTCTTTTGGACAGTCGGTGCAGAGGCTAGAGGCTTCTGCGCTGTAGGGATTCAATGGATATTATTCTGGTGAACCTGGTGCATTCAACCGTCTCCAAAATGAATACATTTTTCCTGATTTTCAGTAAACAATACTGAACTTTGAGCTACATGGAGTCTTGCCAAGTATCCACAACTGAATTATAACTTTGTAACTTCTGAATCCTATTCCTATGATACAGTCCAGTAGCGTCTTAATTACATTTTGTTCCTTTCCAGTGACCTTCAGTGATCTGTATTTCCCATGAACAAGAAAAGATCTTGATTTGTCTTTCTTAGGTCTAAAATGGAAGTTCTCACATGCTCCACATTGAATTCCGGTGTCGTAGCTTTTGCCTGCTCAATTAGTCTGTCTATGCCTCTTTGTAAATTCTTGGATTTTATCTAGAGAAATTACTGTGCCGCTCCAAACTTAGCACCTTTTACAAGCATAGAGTTACAGCTCTGTATTCCTTCATCTATTTTTAATATATTAGTGATAGGCCGAGGCCCAGGAGATCATCATTCAGCACATTCTGACAATCAGAGGATGAACTGTTTAGTCCTTACTCTTTATCTCCTGCCTCCCAGTCGCAATGTTACCTCCTATTCCATGTGATTTAGGACTCACTCATCACCTATTATGCAATACTTCATCAAATGCTTTCTGGCAGTCCATACAGGCAACACACCCTGACTTCCTCCTACCCTGCCAGCCAGTGACTTGCTCAAACTGAGAAGCATAACCCCACCCAAGGTAAGCAGTCCATTTAGTTAGCAGCTCATCCACTCCCTTCACCACCAGGGTATCATGGTTCAGGGTATATTCTCTACAGGGTGCATTGCACAAAGATATCAATGTTGCTTTAGCTGATCTTCATCAGTTGCATGGGGATTCTATCACCACCTTGAAGTTTACCTCCAAGTTACACACCAGCTTGACTTGGGCATCTAATATCATCTTTCTCTGTTCTGATGATGCAACGTTCCAGAACAGTACTTTTGATATCTCCTGTTTTTTTCCACAACCATGGATAATGACTCTCACGTGCCCCTCAATAGAATCAGTAGGAGCATCATGCATAGCTGACCCATTTCCTGCAATTCTGCTCTAACTCCTTTCCCTCCATCCCAGAACCATAATAAGGCTTGCTTGTCTTCACCTACCCACATCCAATGCATTATCCACCACCATTTCCATCACCTCCAGCTTGATACCACTACCAAACACATAGAATCATAGAATCCCTACAGAGCAGAAGGAGGTCATTGAGCCTGCACTGACAACAATCCCATCCACACCCTATCCCTGTAACCCCAAGCTTTTCCGTGCTAATTCCCCTGACACTAAGGAGCAATTTAGAATGGCCAATTACCTAATCCGCACATCTTTGGAGTGTGGGAGGAAACCGGAGCACCCAGAGGAAACCCACGCAGGCACAGGGAGAACATGCAAATTCTACACAGACGGTCACCCGAGGCCAGAATTGAACCCACGTCCCCGGCACTGTGAGGCAGCAGTGCTACCCATTGTACCACCCATCTTCCTCTCCCCTTCCTTGTCAGCATACCAAGAGGACAATTCCTTTTGTGATATCTTTCAGATTCCAGCATCAGCAGTGTTTTGCTCTTATCTGAACAAATCATTTGTTTCTTTATTACAATCATCACCGGTCCCTTTTCCTTTCGTATGGAGAAATCTTGTCAGTTAACCTCTTGTGCCCTCTAGCTTGTCTTTTGTTCTTCACCCCCATTACACCCCCTCACTTGCACAAAACCGATTACATTTCTACCCTCAGTTCTGATGAGAGGTCCGTGAAAAGTTAATTCTCTTTCTCTCTCCACTGCATGCTAGACCTGCTGTGTATTTACAGCTTTTTTTGTTTTTATTTATCTTTTCCATTGTTGCTAGATTGAAATCCTGAATTTGCCCTTCCAAAAGCTGTCAGAATATCTTCACCACTCATGCTGCAGCAACTGGAGAAAAAGGTACACCAGCACCTTCTCAGGGTACCTTGTCATGGGTAAGAAATGCCAGTGATGTCCAAATCCCAAGAATCAGTAGCTAAAAATTCAAGAAATCCAGAGCTCAATTTATTTATAAAATATTTAAGTATTCACATATAACTAGAAAGTCCTACATATGGTTTGGCATGGGGACAGCACAGTGGCACAGTGGTTAGCACTGCTGCCTCACAGCACCACAGACCTGGGTTCTATTCACGGCTTAGGTCACTGTTCCAAATCAGCACGTTCTCCCTGTGTCTGCTTGGGTTTATTCCTGGTGCTCCAGTTTCCTCCCACAGTCCAAAAGGCATGCTGGCTAGGTGCATTGCCTATGCTAAATTCTCCCTCAGTGTACCTGAATAGGTGCCAGAGTGTTGCAACTAGGGGATTTCCACAGCAACTTCATTGCAATGTGACAATAATAAAGAAAACTTTAAAAAGAATGTGGTAGAAAGCATCACCACAGAATTCCATAAACTGAACATGTACAGTGGCACAGTGGCACAGTGGTTAGCACTGTTGCCTCACAGAGCCAGGGACCTGGATTCAATTCCTGGCTTGGGTTACTGTCTGAGTGATGTCTGCACATACTCCCCGTGTCTGCATGGGTTTCCTCCAGGTGCTTCGATTTCCTCCCACAGTTTGAAAGACATGCTGGTTAGGTGCAATGGCTATGCTGAATTCTCCCTCAGTGTAACCCAAACAGGGGTCTGAGTGTGGCGACTAGAGGATTTTCACAGCAACTTGACTGCAGTGATGAAGTAAGTCTACTAACGAATAATAAAAGACAGCAAAAGTGTGAGTGCAAATCTTAGCTTTGTTTCTGTGAAGTGGGGAGCAAGATAAAGTTGGGACAATGCCTAATTGTGAGACATTTTATTCCATTCATTACTGCCTGGCTGAACATCAATGCTGAAGAACACCCAAGATCAGTTCATCTGTATCCCCTTAACCTCGCGATTCAGGCAGTGTAATGAGAGCAATGCAGGGACTAAAAGAAAAACAAAACAAAAAGGCTTCATACTTTCATGTGAACTCACCAAGTTATTTCTCATGCACGTGCTCACTTTATGATTATAATATACAAGACATCAGATTTTGTTCAATGTTGGCGTTCCCACTGACTCAGAACATTGTGATAAGCACATAATCTGTACTTCAGTGTAACGCGGACGGAATACTATACAATCAGAGCTGCTCGAACACAGTCTGCAAACCTAAGCAAATGTTTTTTCTTAAATTGATCAATTCCAACTTCTTCTGCAGCCACAGCACTTTCTCATATCCACAATGTCATTATCATCCACAACCACAACACCAACATTATCTACAACAACTTTACCATCCACATCTCCCATATTCTCAAACAGACTGTTAAGCTTTTCATTAATATTACCTAATTCAGTTTTGACTAATTTATCTTTCAATTTATGAAATTCCACCATTCACCTTTTATCTGATATTTGCTTATTAGTTTTAGATGTTAAAACTTGAGCACTTTGAATAATGATATCTTCCAGATGTGTTTTGGATAGTTTACCAAATGGGATGAATCTAACACAGCTAATTACCACCCTATCACCTTCATCCAAATCATCAGCAATGTAATGAAATAAATAATTAATAGCACTAATAAACATCTCACTGAAGCAGTTTGGTGTACATCAGGACCACCTGGCTCCATATTTTATAAAAGGGCTGAATGCCAGAGGGAAGGTGTGAAAAGCTACCCTCAACATCAAGGCAATACTCAACTTTCTTTTGCCAGCAGCTCTCAAATCCGTGATCTCAACCACCTGGAAAGACAAGGGCAGTTCTTCTTCAAGGCATATACCATCCTGACTTGGAACTATATCACCGTTCCTTCACTGTGACTGGGTCAAAATCCTGGAACTCCACCCTTCACAGCACTGTGGGTGTACCTGCACCACATCGACTGCAGTGGTTCAAAAAGGGAGCCTTCTTGACAGCAATCAGAAATGGTCAATAAATGCTGGCCTAGCCTAAATTTAAGTTTATTTATTAGTGTCACAAGTGGGCTTACATTAACACTGCAATGACGTGACTGTGAAAATTCCCTAGTCATCACACTCCAGCACCTGTTCGGGTACACTGAGGGAGAATTTAGCATGGCCAATGCACCCAACCATGTCTTTCAGGCTGTGGCAGGAAACCAGCGCATCTGGAGGAAATCCACACAGACACAGGAACAACATGCAGACTTTGCAGATAGTGACCCAAACCGGGAATCGAACCCAGGTTCCTGGCACTGTGAGACAGCACTGTTAACCACTATGCCACCCTGAACCTCCCATGAACCAATTTAAAAAAGTGTATGGAACCAAGTAGCCCGATAAAGAATAAGGAGGCCACAAGGAGTAAATGGGAACATTCTTCAATAGCTGGAGTTATATTGACATTAAGTAAGATAGTCATGATCGCCAGAGGGTGATCATTGCAGGACACTGTTGCAGGAGATCTACACTGAAGTAATCACAATACTTCATCAATAACATTGCCTCAATTATGAGGAGTGGGATTGTTCAGTTCACATTTCATCTAATAGCGATGCATTCCAGGCCAACTCACAAGCTTGGTTTGACAAATAGCAGGTATGATCCACTCACCTCCCATGTGTGTACGCATGCTTACGTAGAAAACCTATCACTCATCTGGATGACTGCAGCCACAGCAGCACTCATGAAGCTCATACTATTTACTTACTCTTGAATTATAACATTTATCAATGTTTTACTTTTATAGACATAAGGGTGCAAGTGGTTTAAGTGTTAGAAAGATTTTAGTCTAAAACAGGCATTTAAACAGAATATACAAATGTAAAATCCATTTAAACAATTGGAAAAGGTTGTTTTTCCAGATACCCTGAAATAGCTCACATTTCTTTCGATGAATACAAGCAATTTTCCAGTATTGGGGTGTCTGACATTTTACTCTGCTACTAGAACAATACTGAAAGAATTCTTCATGAACGCTAATATTACTCAGATTGTTTGGGAACCCTCAAATTGAGGATATCGCCAGCTGAACACAGCATTCAAACAAGCAAAGTAACATGGCTGACGAATATCAGAGCCTCCCTGCTCACTTATGATTTGAAGAGGAGGAGGAAATGGTGCTTTGAATATATGTTACCTGCAGGATCTCTTTGAAGACCTTCCCTCAGGTGGTTTGGGAATCTGTAGCAAACTTTGTATTGGCGGTGCCAGCTGCAGATCCCGTTCCAGAATCTTTCGTTCATCTTTCAGTTCTGGAGATAAGAACAAAAGCTTTAAGAACATTCAGAAAAATCCACCGCTCCCTGTCAAATGGTGCAGGTGTGAAACACACGACAGGATAGGTAAAAACTTAGAGGAAGAAAAAGAAAACAACCTTTTATTCCAAACTCCAGTTTAGACATAGCAGATATGGTGGTGAATAATGTTTGATACATATCAAGTACTGATAAAATGGTTTTTACATTTAATTGAGGCAAAGTAATCTATTATTGTGATAATTATTGAGTTAAAAATTGAAGTAATTGAAGCCATCATAACTCTTTTAGAAATTATTATAAAGGTTAATACAGCAGGGTAAGAAAAGCTGCAGTAAGCAATTTCACAACACCAGGTTAAAGTCCCACAGGTTTATTTGGTAGCACGAGCTTTCTGGGAGCTGGTCCTTCATCAGGTAAGTGCAAGAAAAGCTAGGTCCAGATAGGTATGACTAAAAATAATCAAACTGGGCAACCGCCAGTTTGGTTACTTTTGCTAATTCCTTATTGCTTCTGCATTGAATCTTCTTCACATTTTCTTATTGGGTTTGAGTGTGTGAAATTGAAAATGAGACTCATGAGCCATTGGCATTATCACTGGATTAGCAATCCAGAGACCCAGGGAAAGATCTGGGGACCCAGGTTCAAATCTCACCACAGCAGACAGTGGAATTTGAATTCAGCAGAATTAAAAGTCTAATGATGATCATGAAACTATTGTCAATTGTTGTAAAGATCTATCTAGTTCATTAATGTTCTACAGGGAAGGAAATCTGTCGTCCTTACTGGTCTGGCCTCCATGTGACTCTAGGCACTCAGCAATGTGGTTGACTCTCAAATGCCCTCTGAAATGGATGGCAGTTAGGGATGGGCAATAAATGCTGGCCCAGACAGTGACATCCACAATCTGTAAATGAATTTTTTAAAAATCTATCTGTATTTTGATTCTGGTCTCCTTTCTAATACTGCAACATTCTGACACCGCTAGGGATGGGAATACATAAAGGGGATAACCATATTAAAACCCAGGAATTTTCAACAATTGTTCATGGTTCATAAATTTATCCAAGTTACAGTGTAAAAATCATGGAGGGACTCTTGTCCCTCGTTAAACATACACTGGAACTCTGTCACCTCGCCCATCCAACAATGGAAATCTCCATTGATCTCGGGTGGAAATTTTTGCTTTCACTTGAGCAAGACCATAAAATCCCACCCATACAGTTTGCAAAGAGCCCTCACCATTTCATCGTACGCTAATCTTTGCACCTATACTATCATTTCCAATATACTATACTGTGGAAGATCTTTCTAACATAAACTGCTTATAAGTACAACATAAAAATTGGAAAAGAAAATACCTGCAATTGATGGAACTGCACTTGGTGTTGTAAGGTTTAAGCTGTAATTATGCTCCTCTTCTATGCACTCCTGCAGGTGGCATAAGACGGATTAGAATCCCATTATTATCGTTCCCTGACAAAGAATATCTGGTTCTCCAATTCTAGAATAAAAATAAGCTTTTAATGCCAAAATTGATTTTATTTCAATCTGTGTTTTAAAATTACTTGTGTTTTATGTATTTCTCAATTGTGTTGTTTACATTTCATTTCACTATAGACATTGATCTTTCTTCTACATTTGTTCAATATTCATCATTGAGAGTTCCTGAAGTTGGACAGATCAATTTTCTTGCTGACAGCACATAACATTTCACCTTTTTTTTTCCTGCACCAATTTTAACATTATATTGTGGGGTGTTTTAATTGAACTCAGCAATTATTGTACCAGGATTAGTGTTCAGCTGTTAGTAGATCTTCTATTACCTGTTTTGTGCTAACACCCAAGACAAACTTATATCCAATTAACTTGCTACGGTCTGCTACCGGCTGAAGAAGGATTGTTCTCATGTGCATAAAAATCAGAGACTGAGAGTGCATGAGCAGAATAAACAAGGACAGTAAAAAGTACAGCTCTATATATTTTCATATCAATTGGATCTATAATTCAAGAACTGAAGTGTGATTTATGGTATTTACTGATACAAGGTAAAATAATATCATTAACAAATCATACAGGTTCAAGATATAACTAATTATCTTATCATTTGACAAAACTCACTTAAGATACATTTTTTTGTTTTTCTATTTACGACATATTTTCTTTGCTTTATCCTAACAACATTTGCCTCAAACGCAAAGACATTTGGGGAGATTCTCCAACCTAACCACACCTGGCACAGATTGTGCCATTTCCCGGAGAATAGCATGAGTGCTTAAAAATGGGTTTTGCACCAGCGCCAAACAGTTAGAGATCCTCCCAGCCCCTTTCTAACTGTATAAACCGGATCGCACCCCAAAAGGGCATGAGGCTGATTAGTACATTCAAATATGCATAACCCTTCGACCCTCAGTGCATGAAATCCTCCAGCTTTCAGTCGTGGGGTGAGAATGGTAAGGATCGTTATTGGTCAACACTAGCGGAAAGCTGGTGCGATGGTCGTAATGGGAGGCTCAGAGGCCAATGAAGTCTCAGGTGGTCGGGGACGTGGCCAGGCAGTGCCCATCAGGCAGTGTCCACCTGGTGATGCCAACCAGACACCCTGGCAGTGCCCACCTTGCACCCCAGCAGTGACTACCCTGCACTCCAGCAGTGATCTGTGCATGAGCACACACAGCCAGAAAATCACCACCTAGCACCAATCCCCACCCCCACGTGTCATCCTTCACTTATCCCAACTCTCATCTAGTTCCCCTCTCCTTCATTTTTCTCTTTACCCCACTTGCATAACCACAGCACAGTAGCAGTTTGAAATGCTTTCCTTAACCTGTTAATCAAAATGTTTCCGGGGTAATATTTGGTAGACTGGGCACTTTTTAGGGACAGTTAAAGTAAAAAGTTTATTTATTAGTCACAAGTAAGTCTTACATTAACACTGCAATGAGGTTACTGTGAAATTCCTCTAGTTGCCACACTCTGGCACCTGTTCAGGTCAATGCATCTAACCAGCACGTTTTTCAGACTGTGGGAGGAAACTGGAGCACCCGGAGGAAACCCCACAGACACGGGGAGAACATGCAGACTCCACGTACACAGTGACCCAAGCCGAGAGTCAAACTCAGGTCCCTGGCGCTGTGAGGCAGCAGTGCTAACCACTGTGCCGTCCAAAATGGCAGCCTTTGGCCCATTTTGGAGTCTGTGTGATGGACAGCAAACAAGGATCTGATCAGAATATTCATTGTTCTGCAGGGTAGTTTTCTTCCACTCACTGGATGCTATTGTCAGTCCAAAAAAATCTTCTGACGACACAAAATTGAGTAAGATCATGTTAGAATTTCAGTGCCTGTGTTAAGCTAGGGATGTAGGCTGTACATCCCAATGATTGGCTGATCGGATGAAGCATGTTGAATGTTCCTTTGGTTTCTCATAATAGACAGAAAACAAACCAAACCAGACCAGCTTATAACCTGCTCAATGTTGCTTAGATTCGGTTCTGTTAAGATCACCAAACTTGTAAGATCATTACATCTCTAGTTCAAGCATGGACAAAAGAGCTGAATTCAAGAGATGAGATGAGAGTGACTGCCCTTAACATCAAGGCTGCATTGACCAAAAGCATCAAGAAGCCCTAGCAAAACTGGAGTCGATAGATATTAAGGAGAAAATTTTGCACGTTGGAGAAATACTCAGCACAAAGCATGATGGTTGTGATTGTTGGAGGTTAGCCAGGTCCATGACATTACTACAGAAGTTCCTTATCCTAGGCCCAACCATCTTCAGCTGCTTCATCAATAATCATCCTTCCAGCTAAGGTTCAGAAGCAGTGATATTTGCTGATTATTGCACAATATTCAGCACCGTTGGCAATTCCTCAAACAGTGAAGCAGTCCATGTTCAAATGCAGCAAGACTTGGATAATAACTAGACTTAAGCTGACCAGTGACAAGCTTGCGCTACATAAGTGCCAGGCAATGACCCACCTCCAACAAGACAGAACCTAACCATTGCCCCTTGATATTCAATGGTCTTATCATCACCCGAATCCCCCAATATTAATATCTTGAGAAGTTATCATTGACCAGAAACTGAACTTGACTAGCCATACGTGGCCTTACGTGGCCTTGACTAGCCTTACGTGGCGAAAAACTGCAGCAGGCGACGGTGCAGAGGGACCTCGGGGTCCTTGTGCATGAGTCGCAAAAACCCAGCTTGCAGGTGCAGCAGGTGGTCAGGAAGGCAAATGGGATGCTGGCCTTCATAGCGAGGGGGATTGAATATAAAAGTAGGGAGGTCTTGCTGCGGCTGTATAGGGCATTGGTGAGGCCGCAGCTGGAGTACTGTGTGCAGTTTTGGGCGCCGCACCTGCGCAAGGATATTTTGGCCTTGGAGGGAGTGCAGAGGAGGTTTACTAGGCTGATACCGGAGTTGAGGGGGTTGAGCTATGAGGAGAGGCTGAATAAACTAGGCTTGTACTCGTTAGAGTTTAGAAGAATGAGGGGAGATCTCATTGAGACGTATAAGATGATGAATGGGATGGATAGGATAGAGGTGGAGAGACTCTTCCCGCTCAGAAAGGATAGTAGGACTAGGGGGCACAGCCTCAAGATAAAGGGGGGGTGGTTTAGAACGGAGTTGAGGAGGAACTTCTTCACTCAAAGGGTGGTGAATATCTGGAATTCTCTGCCCGTTGAAGTGGTGGAGGCTGCCTCGCTAAATATTTTTAAGAAGCGGGTTGATGGGTTCTTGATAAGAGAGGGGATTAAGGGTTATGGGGAGAGGGCGGGAAAGTGGAACTGAGCCACGACAGATCAGCCATGATCTTATTGAATGGCGGGGGCAGGCTCGAAGGGCCAGATGGCCTACTCCTGCTCCTATTTCTTATGTTCTTATGTTCTTATATAAATATTGTGGTTACCAGAGCAGCTTAGAGGCTAGGAATCCTGTGGCGAATCACTCACTTCCTGACTTCTCAAGACAGAAGTGTGATGGAATACTCTCCACTTGCCTGCATGAGTGCAGGTCCAAAAACACTCAAGAAGCCTGATGTCATCCAGGTTGAAGCAACCCACTTGATTAGCAGCCTTTCCACATTCACTCCCTCCACTACCAACACTCAGTGACAGCAGTGTATATATACCAGCTACCAGATGAACTATAGGAACTCACCAAGGATTCTTAGACAACATCTTTCAAAGCCACAACCACTATCATCTAGAAGGACAAGGGCAGCAGATGCATGGGAACATCACCACTTGTAAGTTTCCCTCCAAGTCACACACCATCTTGACTTGGAAATATATTGTTGTTCCTTCACTGTCACTGGGTCAAAATCCTGGAACTCCCTCTCTCTGAGCACTGAGGGTGTACCTGCACAACATGGACTGCAGCGGTTCAAGAGTGCAGTTCACCATCACCTTCTCAAGGGCAATTATGGATGGCAACAAATGTTGGCTGCCCACAACCCACGAATGAATAAAAAGAAAATAGCTTGCACTTGCAAAACACAAAACTAAAGGCCCTATTTTACCATTTTGATTCTAAATGCTGGGTGGACTTGAAACTGGGAGTGTTGCAGATCCGACTTTTAGATCCGTTCTGAGGTGCCCCCTTACGCACTCTGCTTGCAAAAATATCAGCGAGTCCGAATTGCGCTGCACAAGGCAGACTTTCAAGTTTGCTGACGACACCACCGTATGATGAGAGAGAGTGCAGGAATGAGATAGAGAATCTGGTGAACTGTGCGGCAATAATAATATCTCTCTTAGTGTCAACAAAATGAAGGAGATTGTCATTGACTTCAGGAAGTGTAAAGAAGAACATGTCCCTGTCTAAATCAACAAAGTAGAAAGGGTCGAGACAAACAGCCTGTCCTGGCCACCCCATGCCAACACTGCAGTTAAAAAGCCCACCAATGCCTCTACTTTCTCAGAAGACTAAGGAAATTTGGCATGTCAGCTACGATTCTCACCAACTTTTACAGATGCGACATAAAAAGCATTCTTTCTGGTCGTAACACAGCTTGGCATGGCTCCCATTCTGTCCAAGACTGCAAGGAACTACAGAAGGTCATGAATGTAGCCTAATCTATCATGCAAACCAGCCTCCCATCCATTGACTCTCTACATTACCCACTACCTCGGTAAAGCAGCCAGCATAATTAAGGACGCCACACACCCTGCACATTCTCTCTTTCACCTTCTTCCATTGGGAAAAAAATACAAAAGTCTGAGGTCACATACCAAACGATTCAAGAACAGCTTCTTCCCTGCTGCCATCAGATTTTTGAATGGATCTGCCTTGCATTAACTTGATCTTTCTCAATATCCTAACTATGACTATAAAACGACATTCTGCACTCTCGTTTCCTTTTCTATGAACAGTATGCTTTGTCTGTATAGCATGTAAGAAACAATATTTTTTACTGTTTGCTAATACATGTGTTAATAATAAATCAAATCAAATCAAAGTGGCAGCGGATGCCCCCTTCCCCCTACTGATCTCAGGCAAGGGGGCAGCGGAGCCCTCCCCATGATCTCAAGCAGAGTGGTGTGGACCCAACTTCCTCCTCCCCCCACCGATCTCAAGCAGAGAGCATCATACGCTAGGCACTTACCTCCTCACTAATCCTCACTGATGAAGCACCCGAATCTGTCCATTTTGTGCCAATTCCAGACGGGCAAACATGATGGTATGGGGGAAGTGCCGGTAAAGTTAGGCGTGCAGCCCATTAAGCCAATTTAAACGCTTGCAAATGCATTTAAATGGCCATCATGCCTGTTTCGGGCACGGTAAAGGAGGAACCGGCGCGGAAGCGGGCATGGATCGCACTATTCACCTCATGCCCGACTTTACCAAGTTTCCGCGCCCAAAAATGGGCACAACGCAATAGTAAAATCAGGCCCCAAGTGTCTGTTAGCTGTGATACTGTGAATGGCCAGCGCTTGTGTGCCAATGGCTACATTATCAGCCACTTTAAGATAATCAGTTGACCTCCTATGGTTTCTAGAAGTGACATATATTCATACACAGGGGCTTGTTCTCTTCAAATAAAGGTTAAGGGGAGGTGATGGCCTAATGGTATTATCACTGGACTACTAATCCAGAAACTCAGTAATGTCGTGAGTATCTGGATTCAAATCTCGCCACAGCAGGTAGTGCAATTTGAATTCAATAAAAATATCTGGAATTAGGAATCTTCTGATGATTGTCAATTGTTAAAGAAAATGTCTGGTTCGGTTCACCTTGAGGGAAGAAAATCTGCTGTTCTTATCTGGTCTGGCCTACATGTGACTCCAGAGCCACAACAATGTGGTTGACTCTCAACAGCCTTCTGAAATGGCCTAACAAGCCATTCAGTTCAAGGGCAACTAGGGAGGGGCAATAAATGCTGGCCAGCCAGCAACGCACATACCCTACGAATGAATTAAAAAAAATGTTCAAGCATTGTGCCTCTTTTGAATTATCAGGGAGCCTCCATGTCCCTGCTGCTATCTCTGTGGCAATGCCAATCAGAGCCAATTTGAGCAGCCAATCAGCACCATTTTCTCCTGTCGTATAAAGTATAAAGTGGCCATTTGAAATTTGGCATTCTTGTATTGGTCCTGATGTGTGCAGGGAGAAAAACTTCAATGGCATGTGCCCCTTCAATAAAGCTAATTGTGACGACCTGAGATTGTGAAAGCTCGAATATAAATGGAAGTTGAAGAGCAAAACATTGCATTTGCAGGGTTGTTGACCTGAAACATTAACTTTGAACAAAGAATAAAGAAACTTACAGCACAGGGACAGGCCCTTTGGCCCTCCAAGTCCGTACCAACCATGCTGCCCGACTTAACTAAAACCCCCTACACTTCTGGGGTCCATATCCCTCTATTCCCATCTCATTCACGTTCTTGTCAAGATGCCCCTTAAAAGTCACTACTGTATCTGCTTCCACTATCTCTCCCGGCAATGTATTCCAGGCACCCATATCTGCTTCGTACATCTCTTTTAAACCTTGCCCTTCGCACCTTGAACTATGTCCCCTAGTAATTGACTATTCCACCCTGGGAAAAAGCTTCTGACTATTCACTCTGTCCATACCTCTCATAATCTTGTAGACTTCTATCAGGTCTCCCCTCAACCTCCATCACTCCAGTGAGAACAAACCAAGTTTCTCCAACCTCTCCTCATAGATAATGCCCTCCATACCAGGCAACATCCTGGTGAATCTTTTCTGTACTCTCTCCAAAGTCTCCACATCCTTCTGGTAGTGTGATGACCAGAATTGGATACTATTTGGTTCTTTCCTGTAGATGCTGCCATCAATGCAAGTTTCTTTAACGTTTATAAATGTAACAGTACCAGTTTGTGATTTGGTGGCTGTTGATACCATTCATTTTAAAAGATTAAAGTGGGCTTCCAATGAGATTAATTTAACACAAGAAAAAGTATTATGTTAATATATTTGTAGATGCATTATGAAATGGGAAGACTGCACAGTTAATTCTAGCCTCACTATTCCACAGATCATAACGTTTAATTTGTTCACCAAAATAGCCAATGGTTTACCTTCATGACTGCTATACCCAGCTTAAAATATACTTTCATCAGGCTACTTTCATCAAATACAGAATAATTAATTAATTGTGAAATAAAGCTTCTTTTAAAACAAGTTGCAAAACAGGTTTACATACAATAAAGGGAGAGAAAGGTAATCCTCATTAGCTTTTGCAAAATTTCAGTTTTTAGTTTACTCCCAATTTGTGTTTTATTTACTCTATTTTTCATCTTCTGTTTGTTGTATTTCTCAGTTAATCTACCCAAATTTTCTTGTTTCCAGTTTGTCACAGTTTCTTCTAAGATTCCACTGAAAGTTACCTTTGACTTTAGGTTCTCTCTATTATTTCATCTTTCCTCTTTGATTAATAGTTCAACAATAAGTTTTTCACTTATTGACTTCTAGTCTTCAATCCATTTTCTTTCTAATCTGTTTTTTTGTAAAAACCAGACCCAAGCTCTAATTGTCCCTTTTCCATTTCTGAACTTCAACTTGTCAGAGGGTTTTAACTCTTCTAGAATCTTGAGTTGCTAATATCTTTACTTGTTTCTATCCTATTATACTTCCCATACCCATATCTCCAGATGGAATTTGATACTGGAATCTGGAAAAAAGTAGTGCTCAGATCTGGTCTCTATTAGGTTACTCAACCCTTCCTTCGGCTTTGGATTAAAAAATCATTGGTCAAAAAATGCACATTATTTTAGCAATATGGCAATAATGTTATGTTAATAAAAGACTGCTTAAATCCTCTGCTGAAAAGGGTTTTGCAATATGTCAAAGTCATTCTATCAAAATATTTTTCATCAGTTGTTCTGAGGAGCTGAAATGAATTGGCATCAATAGAATGTAGTAGGTTCCAAGAGTGTTCAGAGTATTACCACAGTCATGTTTAATTGACATCACAGAGTCATTCAGATTATTCCCATGACAAACTGCTGATAGAAGCTGATGAGAGCAAACTGTTGTCTCAAACAGTTTAAGAGACATAACAGCTGTTGCTGGAGACATTAAATTTAATCTGCAGATGCAACTTTGAACAGTAATGTATCATTTCACTGCTAAACAAATTGGAATATTACCTACAAACTCATCTGGGGGGATTGAAAGGCTCTCAGAATCCATAGTTGAAAAAAATTTTTATTTGTGAATAGCAAGAGATGGGCTTGGCATCTGTTGAAGAATTTTTCCAGTTGTGAAAGGTTTCCTGTGTAATGATGGAAGAACATTGGAGAACCTTGCCAACAACTTCAATTATCCAAGCAAAATACTCACAAGATGTACGAACAAACTGCAGTCACTAGATTTGATAGTTTAAATAATAAGATCAACATGCAAGGTTGGTCTTATAGTCAAATTGCGACACAACTTTGTGACTGCCATCCAAGTCAGAAATACAAAACTAATCGATCCAAAATATCCTCTATTACCTGACTTGGGTGTATTGGGCACAATTTAAAAATTTGCAGATGACACGATACTTGGAAGTTTTGTGAAACATGAGGAGGATCATTGATGGACTTCAAGAAGACATTGACAGGCTGGTGGAATGGGGTATGCCCATGACAGATGAGATTTAGTGCAGAAGGGTAGGATGTATAGTGATACATAAGAACATAAGAACATAAGAAATAGGAGCAGGAGTAGGCCATCTAGCCCTTCGAGCCTGCCCCGCCATTCAATAAGATCATGGCTGATCTGTCGTGGCTCAGTTCCACTTTCCCGCCCTCTCCCCATAACCCTTAATCCCCTCTCTTATCAAAAACCCATCAACCCGCTTCTTAAAAATATTTAGCGAGGCAGCCTCCACCACTTCAACGGGCAGAGAATTCCAGGGATTCACCACCCTTTGAGTGAAGAAGTTCCTCCTCAACTCCGTTCTAAACCGCCTCCCCTTTATCTTGAGGCTGTGCCCCCTAGTCCTACTGTCTTTTTTGAGCGGGAAGAGTCTCTCCACCTCTATTCTATCCATCCCATTCATCATCTTATACGTCTCAATGAGATCTCCCCTCATTCTTCTAAACTCTAACGAGTACAAGCCTAGTTTATTCAGCCTCTCCTCATAGCTCAATCCCCTCAACTCCGGTATCAGCCTAGTAAACCTCCTCTGCACTCCCTCCAGGGCCAAAATATCCTTGCGCAGGTGTGGCGCCCAAAACTGCACACAGTACTCCAGCTGCGGCCTCACCAATGCCCTATACAGCTGCAGCAAGACCTCCCTACTTTTATATTCAATCCCCCTCGCTATGAAGGCCAGCATCCCATTCGCCTTCCTGACCACCTGCTGCACCTGCAGGCTGGGTTTTTGCGATTCATGCACAAGGACCCCGAGGTCCCTCTGCACCGTCGCCTGCTGCAGTTTTTCGCCACGTAAGTAATAGTCCTTCCTACCATTCTTCCTACCTACGTTTTAGTAGGAAGCGTGAGGAGACAAAGGATACAATTCGAAAGCAGGTGCAGGAACAACTGGGGTATGAGTGCACATATCATTGAAGGTGGCAGAGCAGGTTGGGAAAACAGCTAAAATGAGATGCAGGCATAGCATACAAAAGCAAGGACGTTATGGTGGACATTCGTAGAACACTGATTTGGACTCAACTGGAGCAATATGTGAAATTCTGAGCACTGCACTTCAGGAAGGATGAAAAGGCATTCAGGGGGTGCAGAAATGATTTACAGGGCTGGTTCCAGAAATGGGTGACTTCAAGTACATGGGTAGATTGGAGAAAGTTCAACTGTTCCCTTTAGGGTAGGAGAAAAGAAAATTTGATAGAAGTGTTGAAAATCATGAGGGTTCTGGACAAAGACAGGGAGAAATTGTTCCACTGGCAGAAGGGTCATGAACAGAACACATCAATTTATAGGTGAACAGCAGAGGAACCAAAGATGGCATGAAAAAAGGTGCTTTTAAAAACAGTGAGTGGTTAAGATCTGGAATACACTACTTGAGTGGGTGGATGCAGATGGAATCATGAATTTCAAATGGAATTTGGTTAATTATCTGAATTTCAGACAGCCACCGTGGAAAGTTTGTTTTTGTTTAAGACTGTGACATCCTATGATGTAATTATTTTAATTAATTGTGGGGTGTTTGTATTTTTACTTTAAATGTCAACAGTCCAAAACAGGATAATAACATTGTTCTCAGGCTCAGGGTGATACAGACAAGGCCATTTTTGTTGCCACCCTGACGATGTTTTAGTGTTCTTACTCCTTGAACCACTGCAGTAGCAATGGAAATATATGTCTATCCAAGTCACTTTGGTGTGTTATGTGGAGGGAAACATTGGAAAATGATGTTATTCCTCAACTCCTTAGATGGCAGAGGTTGCAAGTGAGGAAGGTGCTGCTGAAGTGAGCAAATTCATCTTGTAGATCAGATACACCACAGCCACACCATGCTAATGATAAGAGAGGGGGCAAAAAACTGAATCTGGTGGCAGATGTCCTTATCCTGATGATATTGAGCTTCTTAATTGTTGCTGCAGCCACAACCACCCAAGTGAGTGGTCTATATACTATCATACTCTTGGCAAGCCTTGTAAATGGTAGTGAGGCTTTGGATGAGGCCTTCATTTCAGAATGTACAGCCTCTGTCCTGATTGGCAGTCAATGGCGGGTCTGATTAAATTCTGATCAGTAATGGCCGACAAGTTGTTAATTTCGAGAGAATGATAATGGAACACTATTGAAGGTCAAGGAATTTTATCGTGATTGCAAGGATAATTACCTGACACTTGGTTTTACGAATGTTAAGTCTTTGTGAAACCCGAATCTGGATATTATGGATCTCAACTCTGGATTCATCCATTACCAATACGACAAAGAGCAGGTTATTAATAAAAGTAAATGTTTGGGCCAAGAGTATTTTCCTGATAAACTCCTGAAGCAATGTCCTAAAGCTGTATCAAACATTAATAAATCATGATTTATTAATAAAACATTAAACATCAACCTGATAAACATTAGCATTATCTTGTGCGTCCAGAAAATAACACTGAAATACAGGTCTCTGGTATAGGGATATATATTGGACTTGGATAGGGAAATAAAGGCCATGTGAAAATCAATATCAAAAACAACGTAGTGAAGGTAAATGAATTAACTTCTGTCTTGCACCATACCTCTCAGTGTCAGCTTTTATTCTGGCACAGTTGGCACTATATAGAAACTGTTTCAGTTACATAAATGTTGTAAACGTCCACATTGTACAAAAATATATAGCTTCCTTATGTTAATGCACTTTCGCAGAGACCAGAGGGATTATGTCTGGATGACCGGTTATGAAGAAAATATTCGGCTGCTGACAACAGTTGGAAAACTCTGCTACCTTCTCCTGCATACACAGTTCCTATGTCAAAATTTCTCTGCATACACAGTTCCTATGTCAAAATTTCTAAGGCTTTTTGTCCGAGTTTCACAGCTGACTTTTCACTTAAGTACAGACCAACAAACACAAACGTAATTCAAGAACTCAATGAAGACATTGTAAAGCATCAAGAAAACATATTTCTCTTTTCATTCCATTCATTTCATTTATATATAAAATATCCTATAGTACAAAAAATAACCACAATGCTGACTTAAGGAATAGGTTATTGACTTACACTACCTAGGAATTGTTCAGAAAATACTCATCCATCAATCTTACTGGATTATCACCTAATTCCAGAGGTAAAAGGGTTCACTGTGCTTCTCATCTGTCTTGATTATTGAACTAGATTCAAGTCCATTACTAACATCAATGTATCAGTATTCAATCCAAAAATTGCATTGAAAAGTTGTTCCTCGGACTTCAACCTATGACCCAAAGAGAAAAAGAACAACCTTCCAACAAGCTACAAATACTGGATTGCTTAAAGGAAGAGTGGTCCTAGTTTCTTAGGGAATCATGTGATATAGGTGCAGGCAGGAAAAGTGATGAGGCAGAACATCAGCCATAATTGCTTTGAATGGAGAAGCAGCCTTGAAAGATGACGTGTTATATTCCTGCTCCTGTTATGGTGTCACGGTGGCACAGTGGTCAGCATTGCTGTCTCGCAGTGCCAGAGGCTCGGGTGTGATTCTGACCTTGGGTCACTGTGTGTAGAACATAGAACATAGAACACTACAGCACAAACAGGCCCTTCGGCCCACGAGTTGCGCCGAACACATCAACACCTACCAATCTATAGACCTATCTATAACCCCCAATCCTATTAAATCCCATATACTCATCCAGAAGTCTTTTAAAAGACCCCAGCGAGTTCACCTCCACCACCACTGACGGCAGCCGATTCCATTCACTCACCACCCTCTGAGTGAAAAACTTAACCCTAACATCACTTCTGTACTTTCCTCCCCGCACCTTCAATCTGTGTCCTCTCGTAGCGACCATTTCAACCCGGGGAAATAGCCTCTGAGAATCCACCCTATCTATTCCTCTCAACATTTTATAAACTTCCATCAGGTCGCCTCTCAACCTTCATCTCTCCAGGGAAAAGAGTCCCAGCTCCCTCAACCTAACTTCATAAGGCATGCCTCCCAGTCCAGGCAACATCCTTGTAAATCTCCTCTGTACCCTTTCAATAGCTTCTACGTCTTTCCTATAGTGAGGCGACCAGAACTGCGCACAGTACTCCAAATGAGGCCTGACAAGGGTCTTATAAAGTTTCAGCATTACCTCCCGACTCCTAAACTCAATCCCTTGATTTATGAAGGCCAGTACACCATACGCCTTCTTGACCACCTCCTCCACCTGCGAGGCCGATTTAAGAGTCCTGTGGACCCGGACCCCAAGATCCTTCTGCTCTTCAACACTACTAAGACTCCTGCCCTTGATAGTGTACTCGTTCATCCCGTTGGTTCTGCCAAAATGGACGACTACGCATTTATCCGCGTTGAAGTCCATCTGCCACTTCTCCGCCCAGTCCTGCATCCTATTTATGTCCTGCTGCAACTTTTGACATCCTTCCAGACCATCCACAACACCACCGACCTTCGTGTCATCAGCGAACTTACTTACCCATCCCTCCACTTCCTCATCCAGGTCATTTATGAAAATGACAAACAGCAAGGGTCCTAGAACAGATCCCTGGGGCACTCCACTGGTGACTGACCTCCATTCAGAAAAAGACTCATCCACAACCACTCTCTGCCTTCTGCAGGCAAGCCAGTTCTGGATCCACAAGGCCAAAGGCCCTTGGATCCCATGCCCTCTCACCTTCTCAAGAAGTCTTGCATGGGGGACCTTATCAAACGCCTTGCTGAAGTCCATGTACACCACGTCCACGGCACTTCCTTCGTCAATGTCCAGTCACATTATCGAAGAACTCAACTAGGCTCGTAAGGCATGACCTGCCCTTGACAAATCCATGCTGACTATTCCTGATCATGTCAAACCTCTCCAAATGCTCGTAAATCTTGTCCCTCAGAAGCCTCTCCATCAGCTTACCAACCACTGAGGTCAGACTCACCGGTCGGTAATTTCCCGGGCTATCTCTGTTCCCTTTCTTGAAAATAGGAACTACATCTGCAATCCTCCAATCTTCCGGAACCTCTCCCGTCTCCATTGACGACGCAAAGATCATCGCCAGGGGCTCTGCAATCACTTCCCTCGCCTCCCACAGTATCCTGGGGTACATCCCATCTGGTCCCGGCGACTTATCTATCTTGATAGAATTCAAAAGTTCTAACACATCCTCCTCCTTAATATCCACATACTCAATCTTTTCCATCTGCTGCAAATCCGTAGCAAAGTGTAGTTTGCACATTCTTCCTGTGTCTGTGTGGATTTCCTCCGGGTGCTTCGGTTTCCTCCCACAGTCAAAAGATGTATAGCCTAGGTCGACTGGCCATGGTAAACTGCCCCTCAGTATCCCAAGGTGCGTAGGTTAGATGGATTAGCCATGGAAACATGTGGGGTTACAGCAATAGGGGAGGGGAAAGGGCCTGAGTATGGTACTCTGTCAGAGAGAGTCAGTGCAGGTTTGATGGGTCGAATGACCTCCTGCACTGGAGGGATGCTATGATTATAGTTACTAATTCTGAAAGTTATTAATGGCATCCCTCAGAATCCATTGTTAGTATGCTTTAAAATTATAAAGTTGTAAAATGCAACTAAACAGCAAATATCCTCTGTACAATATTTCTGATGTAGATTCACAACTTCTTCCCATTCCCATCTCCTCTGGCTCTTCAATCCCTCAGAGGTATTTATATTCCTCCCATTCTGGTCTCTTGCATATCACTGATTTTAATTGCTCCAACATTTCAGCTATCAAGGCTCCAAGCTCTAGAATTACCTACCTAAAATCGATTCGTTTTTCTCCTTTCGGCAGCCCTTAAATCCTACCTCTTTTGTCAGGTTTCTGGTCATTGGCCTTAAAATCTTCTGTGGCTTGGTGTCATGTTTTGCTTGAGAGGATTCCTGTGAACTGCCTTGGGACATTTTATTCTGATAATGATGCACTATAAATGCAAGTTATTATTGGAAGTGATGGAGTTTCACTTCAGCAAAACCAGATGTAGAAGCTGCTGCCTGTAGTCCATGTCCACCTTAGGATTTCTACACTAAAGGTTGGATTTTCCTCTATTACTGCCTGATTTCAGGTACTATAGTCCTGTAAACTAATGAAGTGTTGGCTGGATAGGCTGACTGGCACTTCATTCCTCCTACAAGAAGCACCACAAGCACACCACAAGGGCGGCACAGTGGTTGACTCTACTGCCTCACAGCGCCGGGGACCCAGGTTCGATTCCCAGTTTGGGTCACTGTCTGTGTAGAGTTTGTACATTCGCCCTGTGTCTATGTAGGTTTCCTCCGGGTGCTCTGGTTTCCTCCCACAGTCCAAAGATGTGCAGGTTAGGTTGACTGGCCACACTAAATTGTCCCTTAGTGTCAGGGGGACTAGCAGGATAAATACATAGGGCTACGGGGATAGGGACTGGATAGGGTTGTGGTCGGTGCAGAGTCGATGGACCAAATGGCCCCCTTCTGCACTGTAGTCATTCTGTGATTCTATGAAGCTAGGTGGATATTGATAGGCTGGTTGATTGGGCAGATACATGGCAAATGGAGTTTAATCCGGATAAATGTGAGGTGATGCATTTTGGCCGGAATAATGTAGGAGGGAGTTATATGATAAAGGGTAAGCCCATAAGGAGTATAGAATCGCAGCGAGACCTGGGGGTGAAAGTGCACAAGTCTTTGAAGGTGGCAGTGCAAGTGGAGAGTGTGGTGAAGAAAGCCTATGGTATGTTAGCCTTTATAGGAAGGGGTATAGAATATAAGAGCTGGAGTCTAATGTTGCAGTTGTACAGAACGTTGGTTAGGCCGCATTTAGAGTACTGCGTCCAGTTCTGGTCGCCTTACTACCGGAAGGACGTGGAGACTCTGGAGAGAGTGCAGAGGAGGTTTACCAGGATGTTGCCTGGTATGGAAGGACTGGAGTATGAGGAAAGATTGAAGAAATTGGGGCTCTTTTCCCTTGAAAGACAGCGACTGAGGGGGGATCTAATAGAGGTATATAAGATTATGAAGGGCATAGATAGAGTAAACAGAAGTAAGCTATTTCCTATGATAGAGACACATAGGACAAGGGGCCATGGACTTAAGGTGAGGGGGGAGGGGTATAACACAGATATTAGAGGGAGGTTTTTCACACAGAGGGTAGAGGGGGTATGGAATGCTCTGCCAAGTAAGGTGGTGGAGGCAAACACGCTAGAGTCATTTAAGAGTAACTTAGACAGGCACATGAGTGGGTTGGAGATGGGTGGATATAGGAGATTGTTTTAAATAAGGGTCATTAGCATTGGGCCGTCCCTGGTAAGGTAAATGGATATGGTACAATAATAATGTCTTTTTTCCTTTTCATTCACAGGTTCTAAGTCGGTCCGCCTTGTGTCCAACAAGGGGCATACACGCGATGGGTCGTACTTGGGCTGCTGTTGGTTATTCGAGATTGGCCTAGTGCTTCATGTCGTTAGTGTGTGCCTAAACTGGACCAGATACTGGGCAAGACGACAGCTCAGTGACTATCACTGATTGCTGTGCAGACACATGGATTTGGGCCGGTGTCTGTGGGAGTTTGCGCATTCTCCCCGTGCTTGTGTGGGTTTTCTCCGGGTGCTCCGGTTTCCTCCCACACCCCAAAGATGTGCTGTTAGGCTGATTGGTAGTAATAAATTGTCCCTAAATCAGTTTCCCTCAATCTGGATGGCCATAAAACATTAGACAAGGGTCGTGGGTGGAGAGGGGGACTGGTGGTGTTGAGATGGCGACGCGGGCTCGTTGGGCCGAAGGGCCTGTTTCCCGGGCTGTTTTTGTTCTTTGTTCTTTGTTTATAAATAAATGAAATCGGGGAAGCAGGGTCTAGCAAATTTTTGCTACTTCCTGCAAACCAAAAGATTGTTTCAAAAGGAGTGGCTTTAGGCCAAAGGGCATCTGTGGACATGTCAGCTATGACATTCCTTCATCACAATATCAAACATTGAAGGATAGGATAATCAGATACTTTCCTTCTATATAGTGAATATTGTGCCCAGAATCATGGTGGGCTTGAGTTTGGGAGGTGTTGCTTAAATCTTGGGCTAGCTTGATGACAGCTTTCCAAAGTTCAACAATTGTCCTCGGATGTTAATAAGGAAAACTTTGTGAGGTTGAGGGGACAGAGTTTGCCTTTGTCAATCCTGATTTAATGCATTTCTGCAGCCAAATGGTCTGTCCAGTTTTCTTTGCCGTTTTCTGACTAACAGTCTGATAGAGTGAGTCATTGCTAGACAACGTCAAAGAGAAGTTAAGAGTCAACCATGGTGACATTGGTTTGGAGTCACTTATAGGCTGAGCCAGGTAAGAATAGTAGGCTACCAGCCTTACAGGAAAGCAATGAACCAATTGGATTTTTATGACAACCCAGTAGGTTCGAGATCACTTCTACGCATTCCAGATATTTTTGTTTCTTTGTATCTCCAATAACTACTTTTAAGCACCATGCTTGAGCCATGCAACATTATATTACTGCATTTGAGGACACTTACCAACACACCCACCAGTTGACCCATTAGTTAAGACAATTTTACTCTCCCGCCCGCCATGGGCAAAGGGCGGACCATGGAAAGGTCCATTGACCTCAAGCGGGATTTTACAGTTTCAGGACAAGCAAGGCTATAAAATCCTGCCCAATGTGTAGACTGGACCAGATTACCAAATGATCTTGTCAGCGGCTCGATATGATCCACTAAATGAACCATAGAATTATACAGCACAGAAAGGAAGCAGTGCTAGCACTCAAGGAGCTCAATACCACCCAGGACAAAGCAGTCCACATGATTGGCATCCCATCCACCACCTTAAACATTTACAGCACCACTTGCATACAGTGGCTGCAGTGTCTCTAAAAGATGCACGTAGTGCCTCACCAAGGGTTATTCTCCAGCATCTTCCAAATCCGTGACCTTTATCACCTAAAAGGAGAAGAGCAGCAGATACCTGGGATCACCACTGCCTGCAGGCTCCCCCCAAAGTCACCTGCCATCCCGACTTGGAAATATATCGCCATTCCTTCACTACCACTGGGTTGAAATCCTGGAACTCTATCCCGAACAGCACTGAGTGTATCTACACCACATGACCTTCAGTGATTCAAAAAGGCAGCTCACCACCATCTTCTCAAGGGCAATTAGGGATGAACAATAAATGCTGGCCTAGCCAGCGACACCCACATCCCCATGGACAAAAAAAACTTCATCCTACTCCCCTGCACTTTCCAGAACACCCTATAAATGTTTATTTTTCTTGTGTTCCCAATTCTCTTTTGAAAATTTTTACTGAATCTGATTTCACTTTTTTTCAGACTACATTCCAGCTCAAAACTACTTTTGTCAATGACCTTAAATCTGTGTCCTCTGGCTGCCCACTCTCCAGGCAAGACTGGTCCCTTCCTGTTGGCGAACACTTCAGTGGTCATGGGCATTCAGCCTCTGACCTTCGGGTAAGCATTCTCCAAGGCGGCCTTCACGACACATGACAGCGCAGAGTCGCTGAGCAGTGACTGATAGCCACGTTCCGCACACATGAGGACGATCTCAACAGGGATCTTAGGTTCATGTCGCACTATCTGTAACCCCCGTGACTTGCCTGGGTTTGCAAAACCCCACTCACTGTACTGTCTGGAGACAATACACATCTCTTTAACCTGTGATCAGTGCTCCTTCCACTCACATTGTTAGCCACTTTAAGACTTGAACAGCAGGTTAGGTGTAAAGATTTGCATTCTAATCAGTAATCTGTAAACTGTCTGTGCTTTAGATGCTCTGTCTGAGGCCAGAACTCTCCATTCACCTGACGAAGTGGCTAACCCGAAAGCTAGTGAATTTACTATCAAATAAATTGGTTGGACTGAAACCTGGTGTTGTCAGACTTTTTACTGTGTTTACCACAGTCCAACGCCGGCATATCCACATCATGCCCACTCTCCTGCCAGTGCATACAGTATCTCCCTACTTACTCTATCAAGCCACCCCTTAGTTTTGAACACATGGATTAAATCTCCCTTTGACTATCTCTGCTCTAAGGAGAACAATCCCAGTTTCTCCTGTCTCTCAACATAGCCCCAGTACCATCTAGAAAAATCTGCACAAATCTCCAAGTCTTTGTCAACTGTCCTAAAGTATGGTGCCCAGATTTGGATACTACTCCATCTTAGGCCTAACCATCACTTCCTTTTTCTTTATGTGCTATGTATCTATTTATAAAACCAAGGATCTCTTATGCTTTGAACAACTTGATCAATATGTCCTGCCACCTTCACTGATTTCACTATAAAAACCCCCAGGATCCTGCAGCCTCATTAAAACAGTACTATTTAATTAGAATTGGGTCTCCTTATTCTGCATTCCAAAATGCATTATTTCATTCTTTCCTGCACAACATTACATTTCATCTATAACATGTGCACCCATTTCCCAAGTCTTCATCCTCCTGAAATCTGCTGCTATACTACCCTCACTGATGACAATCCGAGTTTCACAACATCTGCAAACTTTGAAACTATGTCCACGTCCAGGTCATGAATATGGATCAAAAACCCAATTCAGAAACCTAAATGACCATGGGGTTGAACTGAAGCCAAATCTCGGAGACAGACAGGCATTTTCCAAGTATTATTGGTATAAAGACACCAACAGGATCAGAGTAGATTTTTTCATTGATTCAAGGAATGTAGGCCTTGCTGGTTGTGCTAGCATTTATTGCCCTTCCCTAACTTCCCTTGAACCGAATGGCTTGCTATTTCGGAAGGTAATTAGAGTCAACCACATTGCTGTGGATCTGGAGTCACATATAAGCCAGACCACGTAGGGGCAGCAGATTTCCTTCCCTAAGGAGCACAGTGAACCCAAATGGGTTTTTGACTTTTAATTCCAGATTTTTATTGAATTCAAATTTCACCAGTTTCCATGGGTGATTTGAATCTGCCTCACGTGAAGGCAGTGCATTTCAGATCCAAATCATTTGTGTGAAAAAAAAATTCCCACATCACATTTGCTACTGTTCCAAATCACTTTGAATCTGTCCCCTCTTGATCCTGATCCTTTTACGAGCAGGAAGTTTCTCCCTATTCACCCTTTCATGATTTTGAACATCTCTATCAAATCTCCTCAAACATCTCCTCTCCAAGGAGAATAGTCCCAAACTCTCCAATCTATCATAACTGAAGTTTCTCTTTCCTAGAACCATTCTTGCAAACTTCTTCTGCACACTCTCCAATCCGTTCACATCCTTCCTATAGTATGGCATTCAGAACTGTACACAATATTGCAGCTGAGGCCTAACTAGTGTCTTGTATAAGTTCAGCAGAACCTCCTTGCGATTGTACTCTATGTCCCTATTAATGAAACCCAGAATACTACATGTTTTATTAACTGCTCTCTCCACCTGTCCTCCCACCTTCAATGTTCTATGCACATATACAACCAGGTCTCTCTGCTTCTGCAACCCTTTAAGAATATTACTTCTTATTTATAATTGTCTCTCCATGTTCTTCCAACCAAAATGCATCACCTCACACACACTGAACTTCATCTGCCACCCAGCATGAGTACACAAAGAACAGATGTGGAAAACCTGCTAGTTAGATAGGATATGGAAGTTTTTTTTTAAAAGAAACATTTTTCTCTTGTGTTGAAAGGAACACATTAATGCTGGAGACTCAGACATTTTTAGCTTCTAAGATATTTTGTATTTAGTAGCTAGATATTTCACAGGATAATTGTTTGGTTCAAGGTCTGTAGGAAAAATACCATTACAATAATGCAACTAAAATGCAACCATTAGAGAACTGGGGAAACAGATGTGGAAAGCAATCCTGCACATACACAGGTTGGAGCTGTTTTGTCCAGATGCTAAATATTCCCCAGCGATTATGTCAGAAAAAAAAGCTCAAGATAGGCTAAAAGCAAATACTTTGGGACGCTGAATGAATGGGCACTTGTTTCATATTTGATAAATCACAGGCCCCTGCATTTTCCTTCAAGCCGAGTAGAGTTTCAATGAAATGAAACAGAAAGTAGTAGAAATACACATCAGGTCAGTCAGTATTTGTAAAGAGATAAAACAGCCTAATAGTTTTGGGTCCTGCATTTTATGTTTTTGTTTCAGATTCCAGCAACAGCAGTATTTTGCCTTTACCCCGTGTTTTAGATTCCCCCATCCTTGCATTCAGTCAATCCAGCCCTGTCAGAATTTTATACATTTCAATGCAATCCCATTATTCTTCTAAATTCCAGTGAATACAGATGCAGTCAACCCAATCCCTCACACAACATCCTGCCATACCAGGTTCACTACACTGATTCCCTCACTGCGCTCCCTCTATGGCAAGTATATACTTTCTTAAATAAGAAGGCCAGAACTGCACATAATACTCCAAGTGTGGTCTCTATAAAACCCTGTATAGCTACAGTAAGACATCCTTGTTCCTGTGCTCAAATCCTCTTGCAACGAAGGACAGCATACCATTTGCCTTCCTAACTGCTTGCTGTACCTGCATTCTGTTTTTTTGTGACTGGTATACTCAGACACCCAGGTCCCTTTTCACATCAACATTTCCCAATCTATTGTTATTTAAATAAAAATATGCCATTCTCTTTCTCCTTCTGAAGTGGATGACTTCATATTTATCCATGTTATACTGCATTTACCACGTATCTACCCTCCCATTTAACTTGTCTGAATCACCATGTTGCCTCTTAACATCTTCCATTGTTTCCTGGAGCAGAGGAGTGAAGGAGCAGAGAGAGAGAGAGATAAAAATTTACCTGTTAAAAACCTGTTTAAATTTAAGTTTAAAGCCCTTTGTTCCTTGTAGAACTGTTTAAATCATTTAAAAGCATTTTTGTTGGCTTTTTGTATTTACCTCTTTAAGAATTCTGAGGGAGTGGTTAAAAAGCAGTTGTGGGGGAGCAAGCTTCAAATCAGCGCCAGGTTTAAAAAGAGGCCTGGTGTAGACAGCAGGCAGCGGAGTGAGGGGGCAGCGGAGTGAGGGGGCAGCAGAGTGAGGGGGAAGCAGAGTGAGCTATTAGGGCTTAGGAGCAAAGGGCTGGGGAGAAAGAGGGCCAGGTAAGTTAGTGTTGAAATTTTCAATACTACTACAGTGAATAATGGAGGGGCATGTGATGTGTTGTTTCTGTATGATGTGGGAGCTGGTGGACCCCAGGGTC
The DNA here is from genome assembly GCF_965287045.1 of Carcharhinus amblyrhynchos. Taxonomy (NCBI): domain Eukaryota; kingdom Metazoa; phylum Chordata; class Chondrichthyes; order Carcharhiniformes; family Carcharhinidae; genus Carcharhinus; species Carcharhinus amblyrhynchos. Next base: position 30,215,577 of record NC_137332.1, on the reverse strand, counting down.
CTTCCCAGTGACCATGTCTGCAGTAAGTGCAGGTTGCTGGAGGAGCTCCAGCTCAAGGTAGATGAGCTGGCCTCTGAGCTTCGGACGCTGAGGCTCATCAAGGGGAGAGAGGGTGCCATTGTCAATGGGGTGCAAGTGACATCCACCCCCCCTAGACTGGCTAACTCTAAGGGTCAGGAACAAGAGGGGGCTGCTGAGAGGAGGAAGGAGGGTGGGGAGAGGAGGAAGGAGGGTGGGGAGAGGAGGAAGGAGGGTGGGGAGAGGAGGAAGGAGGGTGGGGAGAGGAGGAAGGAGGGTGGGGAGAGGAGGCCTCAGCCTCTCAATCTGCATAACAGGTTTGAGGCTCTTGCTTCCAGTCTGGACGAGGACGAGGGAGGTGAGGTCGGTGAGCAAACTGCACACGATACAGTGATGCAGCAGGGCATAGGCAAAGAGAAGGTGAAAAGGAACGTAGTAGTAATTGGGGATAGTGGGGTGAAGGGTATTGACACTGTCCTTTGTCACAATGACAAAGTGCACAGAAGGGTGTGTCGTCTGCCTGGTGCTCGGGTCCGGGATGTCACATCTGGGCGGCAGAGGAACCTGGAGTGGGAGGGTGAGAATCCGGTCGTTGTGGTACATGTGGGTGCCGGCGACGTAGGCAAAATGCGAACTGAGGATCTGGGGAGGGAGTATGAGAAGCTGGGAATGGAATTAAAGAGTAGAACCGACAAGGTAGTTTTCTCTGGGCTACTGCCTGAACCGAGTGCAGACGGGTGTAGGGTTGATAGGATTAAGGAAGTGAATGGGTGGCTCAGGGATTGGTGTGGGAGGAATGGGTTTGAATTTATGGGGCATTGGCACCAGTATTGGGGTAGGTGGGACCTGTTTGGGCGGGATGGGGTGGGTCTGAACCGTGCTGGGACCAGAGTGCTGGCGAATAGAGTAAAGAGGACTGTAGACAGGGCTTTAAACTAATTGGGGGGGGAGGGTGAGAGGATAGGTGACGTTACGGGGTCTGAAGTTGAGGAGAGGGTACAGGTAAGGGAAGAGGCCGAGGATGTCCCAATAATAGAGGGAGTAGGGGGCGTGAGTATGGTTGGTGGCGCTACGGCAAATAGGGTCCAGGTGAAGGCTGGGATGAAGGCACTTTACCTGAATGCACGAAGCATTCGGAATAAAGTGGATGAGCTGGTGGTGCAGATCAGCACAAATGGATATGATCTGGTGGCCATTACAGAGACGTGGCTGCAAGGTGACAGGGACTGGGAGCTGAATGTCCAGGGATATCAAGTGTTTAGGAAGGATAGGCGGGAGGGAAAAGGGGGGGGGCGTAGCTCTGCTGATTAAGGATAGCATCAGGGTGGTAGCGAGGGATGATACTGGAGCCAAGGAGCAGAAAGCGGAATCGTTGTGGGTAGAGATTAGGAACAGCAAAGGGAGGAAGACGCTGGTGGGTGTCGTCTATAGACCCCCAAATAATGATCTGGAGGTGGGGCGGGCTGTTAACGCGCAAATAAGTGCGGCGTGCAGGAATGGGACGGCCGTAGTTATGGGGGATTTCAATCTACATATAGATTGGTCGACCCATGCTGGACGCGGTGGGCTCGAGGAGGAGTTCTTGGAATGCTGCCGGCATAGTTTCCTGGAACAGTGTGTGTTGGAGCCGACAAGGGAGCGAGCTACCTTGGATCTGGTGCTATGTAATGAGGGGGGTAGAATTAGGGACCTTGCGGTGAAGGATCCTCTTGGGGAGAATGATCATTGTATGGTGGAGTTTCTGGTGCAGATGGAGGAGGACAAAGTGGGTTCCCGGACGCGCGTCCTTTGTTTGAACAGAGGGGAGTACGGTAGGATGAGAGAAGAATTGGCGAATGTGGACTGGGGGAGCGCGTTGGAAGGTAGGTCTGCTGAGGAGCAGTGGAGGATCTTTAAGGAGATCTTTCTTGGTGCTCAGCGGAAATTTATTCCGATGGTCAAAAAGGACAGTAGGAGGAGAGGTAATAAGCCATGGATAACGAAGGAGGTGAAGGAAAGTGTTAAATTAAAAGCGGAGGCGTTTAGAGTAGCTAAGAGTAGTGGGCGAGAAGAGGATTGGGAGAGGTTTAAATGTCAACAAAGATTGACAAAGAAGATGATAAAGAAGGGTAGGAGAAACTATGAAGCTGGGCTTGCGCTTAATATAAAAAAGGATAGCAAGAGTTTTTATAAATATATAAAAAGGAAGAGGCTGGCTAGGGTGAACGTTGGTCCCTTAGAGGATGAGAAGGGGGACTTAGTGGTAGGGGATGGGGATATGGCTGAGGTCCTGAATAACTTTTTTGTTTCTGTCTTCACGGAGGAGGACGTGAATAATTTGCCGGGTGTTAGAGATGGAAAGGTGGTAGGACTGGAGGGTCTTAATGACATTACTGTTACTAGAGAGGAGGTGCTCGACAGACTGGAGGGACTGATTGTGGACAAGTCGCCAGGACCGGATGGATTGCATCCGAGGGTTCTGAAAGAAATGGCGGAGGTGATAGTGGATGCCTTGGTGGTTATTTTCCAGACGTCGCTGGATTCCGGGGAAGTGCTGGAAGATTGGAAAGCGGCTAATGTTACGCCGTTGTTTAAGAAGGGTGCCAGGCAAAAGGCAGGGAATTATAGGCCGGTTAGTTTAACGTCTGTTGTAGGTAAAATGTTAGAATCCGTCATCAAGGAGGAAATAGCGAGGCATCTTGAGAGGAATTGCTTGATAGAGAAGACGCAGCACGGTTTCGTTAAAGGGAAGTCGTGTCTGACAAATTCACTGGAGTTCTATGAGGATGTGTCTAGGGCGGTGGATAGAGGAGAGCCGGTGGATGTGGTCTTTCTGGATTTTCAGAAGGCGTTTGACAAGGTACCTCACAGGAGGTTATTGCAGAAGGTCAGGGGACAGGGAGTTGGGGGTAGGGTGTTAGCGTGGATAGAGGATTGGTTGTCAAATAGGAGGCAGAGAGTAGGGGTCAATGGGTGCTATTCGGATTGGCAGATGGTGACTAGTGGAGTGCCCCAGGGGTCGGTGCTGGGGCCTCAGCTATTTACCATTTATATAGATGATCTGGAGGAGGGAACCGAGTGTAGGGTGTCGAAATTTGCTGATGACACCAAGATTGGAGGAAAGGCAAATTGTGCGGAGGGTGTGGAGAGTCTACAGAAGGATCTAGATAGGCTGGGCGAATGGGCCAGGAAATGGCAAATGGAATTTAATGTTGGCAAGTGCGAGGTGGTCCACTTTGGTAGGAATAATGGTAGGAAGGATTATCACTTATGTGGCGAAAGACTGCAGCAGGCGGCGGTGCAGAGGGACCTTGGGGTCCTTGTGCATGAGTCGCAAAAACCCAGCTTGCAGGTGCAGCAGGTGGTCAGGAAGGCGAATGGGATGCTGGCCTTCATAGCGAGGGGGATTGAATATAAAAGTAGGGAGGTCTTGCTGCGGCTGTATAGGGCATTGGTGAGGCCGCAGCTGGTGTACTGTGTGCAGTTTTGGGCGCCGTACTTACGCAAGGATATTTTGGCCTTGGAGGGAGTGCAGAGGAGGTTTACTAGGCTGATGCCGGAGTTGAGGGGGTTGAGCTATGAGGAGAGGCTGAATAAACTAGGCTTGTACTCGTTAGAGTTTAGAAGAACGAGGGGCGATCTCATTGAGGCGTATAAGGTGATGAATGGGATGGATAGGATAGAGGTGGAGAGATTCTTCCCGCTCAGAAAGGATAATAGGACTAGGGGGCACAGCCTCAAGATAAAGCGGGGGCGGTTTAGAACGGAGTTGAGGAGGAACTTCTTCACTCAAAGGGTGGTGAATCTCTGGAATTCTCTGCCCGTTGAAGTGGTGGAGGCTACCTCGCTAAATATTTTTAAGACGCGGGTTGATGGGTTTTTGATAAGAGAGGGGATTAAGGGTTATGGGGAGAGGGTGGGAATGTGGAACTGAGCCACGACAGATCAGCCATGATCTTATTGAATGGCGGGGCAGGCTCGAAGGGCTAGATGGCCTACTCCTGCTCCTATTTCTTATGTTCCTCACCACTCATCCCCATAAAGTTCTGTGGCAGCAGCGAGCTTGGAAATATTACTTTTGGTTCCCTCAACCAAACCATTGATATATATTGTGAATAGTTGGGGCACATGCACTAATCCCTGTGGGACCCCACTTGTCAAGGCCTGCCACTTTGAAAATGACCCTTTTTTCCCTACTCTCAATCCCTGTCTGCCAACAAATTCTAAATCCATTCCAGTATATTACCCCTGATCCCATTAACTTTAATGCTGCACACTGACTCCTATTTCTGCTCCTATTTCTTATGTTCTTATGTTCTTATGACTCCTTGCATACAACATTATCAAAACCTTTCTGAAAATCTTAATATACCAACTCCACTGTTTCCCTCTTATCTATTCTACAAGTTACATCCTCAAAAAACTCCAGTAAGTTTGTCAAACATGATTTCCTTTCATAAATTCATGCTGACTTTATCTAATCCAGTTGATATTTTCTAAGTGTTCTATTATCACATCCATATAGCATTTCCCCCATTTCTGAATAACTAGTCTGTAATTTCCTGTTTTCTCTCTCCCTCCTTTTTTAAATAGTTGGGTTATATTTGCCACCCTCCAGAATCTACCAAACTTTGCAAGGTGACAATCAACACATCCACTATTTCCATGGCCACTCCTTTCATATCCTGGGATGTAGATTATCAGGCCCTGGGGATTTATTGGCTTTCAGTCCCATTAATTTCTCCTGCTCTATTTTTCTACTAACAATAATTTCCTTCAATTCTTCCTTCTCACTAAACTCTTGATTCCTTCGCATTTCTGGGAAGCTATTTATGTTTTCCTCTGCAAAGACGGAACAAAAGTAGCTGCGTAATTGCTTTTCCATTTCTCTGTTCTCTATTATCAATTCTCCCATTTTGGACTGTAAGGGACTTTTATGTACTTGTACAAGCTTTTACAGTCCATTTTTATTTTACTTGCAAGTTTACTCTCATGCTCTATTTTTCCCTTCTTGATCAATCTCTTAGTCTTCCTTTGCTGAATTCTCGGCTGCTCCCAATGCTCAGTCTTGCTACTTTTTCAAACAACTTTATATAACTTCTCTTTGGATCTAATACCATCCTTATTTTGTCAGTCACAGTTGGACCAGCTCCAATGTGCTATTAAACATGCTTCCAAATTTATTTTCCTGGTTTGCAACTCCTAGGAAGGAGACAAAGTGGACAACTTTTACATAGGCAGTCTCAGTGTCTGCCTTGGGCAGAACCAACTGTTTATCCCCTGGCTTGCAGGTTGTTAGAAGGAAGGAAGGAATTAAGCACAATGGTCTGCATGGTGCTGATGTGTCTCATTAAGCCCCATGAATAAGATAACAGGGGGGATTTTCAGGGGGGTTGGGGAGGGAAATGGCACAGGGGGCAGAGAATCGAGAGGCTGTCACAAAATGGCTATCATGTCAATAGGATTTCTCCACTCAATTGTCTCCATCCCCCAACAATGATATTTGAAACTAACTTACAATGCACATTGGACTGTCCATTCACATCAGGGTGAGGGCATGCCAATATGAATCATGGTGGGTCCCCCATGACTTACACCTGGCAAATGCTGGAGATGCACAGGTGCGTATAGTCCTGGGGGGAAAAGAGGGTAGTAGCCAGGCACTGACCCCATCACTGAAGTTTCCATATCTGTGTTGTGGGTGGTGGTGGTGTATGTTTTCATGAGGTCTTCATTTTTTTCATTTTTATATTTTGCAAATCAGGATATCCTTTAAAAATTGCACCCTGAGCTCTGAAGAGCCTAAACTGCTGGCAGGGCAGGCTCAATCATGCCCATCCCACTAGCATGGTGCTGTGTACCCACGGCCTTACTATCTTTTGACTGAGTGTCCCAACTATGGAGGGTAAAGCTGGCAATAATGCTGGTGGGCCACACTCCATTTTTCCCTACTGAATTGACACTTGACTAAAAACACGGCTAAATTCCACCCAACGGTTTCACAAAATTGTTTCATCTTTTAAAAATGTGATTTTTGCATGTTTAAGAGTAACATGCACTTTAAAAACCAAATAGTGAAGCTTAACAAACTGTGGTTGCCTAGCCACCACACAATTCCTACTCAACGTCCTGCTCAACAAATCTTGTGTCAAATTTTCACTCTGTTGTTATACCAAATTTGAGGGATTCAAATGGAATGACATCAGAAAAATGTTTGGGAAGCACTGTATTATGACAAAGGATGATGAAATGTTAAATGCGTTATCGTTACACAATTCACTGTGACACAAATTACACTCTCAGACAGTCTCAGAATGTCTGTATCTAACACTTTGCAACAGGAATATTATACATTTGGCCTGCTGCACAAAACTGAAGCAAAATGAACTGGACATATAGGCATTGCTGCATTCTTCTATTTATTTTAACTCAATGGAATCTCTGTCATTGTCTCCATTCATATCCCCTCTATTTATCTAAATAGCCAATACTAGAAATGGTCTCAAGAGTCAAGACCCAGTGTCTGCGACAGCTTATTCATCCTTATTGCTGCTATGAGAAAGTCAGTGGAGATACAGAGAAACACCTCAAAAAATCTATTTACTCCCTAATACAAATCATTATCCTTAATTTGAAGCACAAACTTAAATAGCAACGCTGGCCAAATCCATGATGCAAGCCATACAAGGAAACTATCAATGTTTAGCTCAGCTACTGATTTGCTCTTTCAACTATCTTAGTTTAAGACGGTGGTTGAAGCAAACACATGAAGAAAACATTTATGTTAGAGCTGTATTTTCTGGCATGACATGCAGGGTGTCATTTTCAAGTCATACCCTGTCAAGTGAGGGAGCAGGGTTGCTAGGTGATTGCAAAGTTGGGTGTGAAATATTGACTCCTCATTTGCAGGAATGTGTGTTTTACAAGTAGCAGGAATCTTCAAACATAGTACTTCACTAAAAACAAACTTTTTGCAAATTTGTAAAACTGTTACAGAGAATTCTATTTCTGCAGAGAAAATAGGACTAATTTTTTTCCAATCTCCAAAAGATTTGTAAATAAGGCCTTGCTAAACAGCAGCATAAGGTATACAATTGATAAATTGCTTCAGTTCTTTTAAAGACTATTTACCTGCAAGAATTGGATATGTTTCTCCAACATATTGGATTCCTCTTGTAAAATGAATCTGTAGAAGATATACACATCTTTAGAACTTAAAAGAATTCCTAAGCATGGGAGCTGAAGTAATCAGATTTTTACTGAAAGGTACAGTATGAAGTGACCAAAACTATTTTGGATAACGTAAATCTTCTAACTGAATGCATCTCAAATTTCCATAGTTAGGTCAAGTCCAATAATAAATACTGCTGATTAATTTGAGCTATGATAAACTTGGGTAATTAGATGCCATTTGACACTCTGAACTTCAGCAACATAAATATCACAGCACACATGTTTTACCCAATTCATGCTCTCACTAATGTATGTTATAGAAACTGGCAGACCCTGCCTATATAGACTCTTCCATCTTTGATACCTAGATGTTGACTAAAAACTGAGATTACCAAATAATAGGAAAATTAAACTCATGCATTCTTAGATGTGGAAGGCTGAAAATTTTATTATTGGGCATAACATCGCTGCAGATTAAAGTAAACACATTCAAATTATCTGAATTATCTTCAGATTTGATTTGATTTATTGTCACATACATTGGTGTGCGGTGAAAATACTGTTTCTTGCACTATACAAAGCATACCATTCACAGCGTACACAGCAGAGAAGGAAAGGAAAGGGTGCATTGCTGATGACACCAAAATTGGTGGAAAGGCAAGTTGTGCGGAGGGTGGGGAGAGTCTACAGAAGGATCTAGATAGGCTGGGCAAATGGGCCAGGAAATGGCAAATGGAATTTATTGTTGGCAAGTGCGAGGTGGTCCACTTTGGTAGGAATAATGGTAGGAAGGATTATTACTTACGTGGAGAAAAACTGCAGCAGGTGCAGAGGGACCTCGGGGTCCTTGTGCATGAGTCGCAAAAACCCAGCTTGCAGGTGCAGCAGGTGGTCAGGAAGGCGAATGGGATGCTGGCCTTCATCGCGAGGGGGATTGAATATAAAAGTAGGGAGGTCTTGCTGCGGCTGTATAGGGCATTGGTGAGGCCGCAGCTGGAGTACTGTGTGCAGTTTTGGGCGCCGTACTTACGCAAGGATATTTTGGCCTTGGAGGGAGTGCAGAGGAGGTTTACTAGGCTGATGCCGGAGTTGAGGGGGTTGAGCTATGAGGAGAGACTGAATAGATTAGGCTTGTACTCGTTAGAGTTTAGAAGAATGAGGGGAGATCTCATTGAGACATATAAGATGATGAATAGGATGGATAGGATAGAGGTGGAGAGACTCTTCCCGCTCAGAAAGGATAGTAGGACTAGGGGGCATAGCCTCAAGATAAAGGGGGGGCAGTTTAGAACAGAGTTGAGGAGGAACTTCTTCACTCAAAGGGTGGTGAATCTCTGGAATTCTCTGCCCGTTGAGGTGGTGGAGGCTGCCTCGCTAAATATTTTTAAGACGTGGGTTGATGGGTTTTTGATGAGAGAGGGGATTAAGGGTTATGGGGAGAGGGCGGGAATGTGGAACTGAGCCACGACAGAGCAGCCATGATCTTACTGAATGGCGGGGCAGGCTCGAAGGGCTAAATGGCCTATTCCTGCTCCAATTCTTATGTTCTTATGGTCCCAAAGGGATCAGATACAAAGTAGCACAAAGTAAGGACCTACTTCTTATGTTCTTATAATGTATAAACAGTCACAGCTAGGGTGTGGAGAAAGATCAACTTGATAAAAGGTAGATCCATTCAAAAATCTGATGTCAGCAGGGAAGAAGCTGTTCTTGAGTCGGTTGGTACATGACCTCAGACTTTTATATCTTTTCTCTGATGGAAAAAGGTGGGAGAGAGAATGTGTGCAGCCCTTGATTATGCTGGCTGTTTTTCCGAGGCAGCAAGAAGTGGATGGGAAGCTGGTTTACATGATGAACTGAGCTATGTTAGAAGATCCTGCTCAGACGGTATGTATCAGACTCAAATGCTATTATTTTTTTCCCTGAAGGGCCTATTTTGTAACATTGTCATGGCTGTAGGGATGTACCAATAGGAACGCCTCCCCACAGAGGTGTAAAGTATTTTAAACTGAATGTAACCAGAAATACAGCAAGTGATAGCATCAAGAAGGAATTCTGCATTGCGACTGATTTAGCATAAAACACCGAAGGTTTGTGGCTGGGATAGGCCAGACAAAATCAAAAGCAGCTTTTGATCTGAACATTCTATACTGACCGACACACAGCACTCTACTGCAAGGTTTATGTTACTGCATCTTTTACTGTGCTATTTTTCTGATACACTCTGTTGACCTGGAGAAATACTCCAACCAGTGGTCTTTGATGCAACTTGTAATTCTAATTTCAGAGCTTTGCAGTCATTGGTTAGCATCAGTGGTCAACAGCAGTGTCAGAGATTGGTATGGCTCCTGCTTTGACCAAGACTGCAAGAAACTACAAAGGGTTGTGACCATAGCCCAATCCATCACACAAACTGGCCTTCCATCCATTGACTCCATCTACACTTCCCTTTGCCTTGGAAAGGCAGCCAGCATAATCAAAGACCCCATGCACCCTAGGCATACTCTCTCCCACCCTCTTCTGTCAGAAAAAAAATGTACAAAAGTGTGAGATAACGTGCTAACTGATTCAAGAACAGTTTCTCTCCTGTTGCCATCAGACTTTTAAAAGGGACCTACTATATATTAAGTTAACCTTTCTCTACACCCTAGTTATGAATGTAATACTATATTCTGCATCCTCTCCTTTCCTTCTCCTGTATGTACTCTCTGAATGGTATGCTTTGTCTGTATAGCATAGAAGAAACAATGCTTTTCACTGTATCCCGATACATATGATAATAAATCAAATCAAATCAGTGCTCTACCTCCAAATTAGAAGGCCATGGCTTCAAGGCCCAATCCAGACATTTGTCTATGTAACTAAAGCTAGCACATCAGAACAGTACTGATCATATACTGGACTGCTGAAGCTTTGAGATGAGATGTTATGAGGAATCTTCTTCCATCCATCTCCTTCCGTCCTTTCAAATTGACATAAATATTACATGGGACCACTCGAAGCAGAGGAGGGTAGTTCTCCTATTGTCTTGACTAGTATTTATCCCTCAATCAATGTTGCCACAAGCAAATTAAATAAACATTTATCTAATTCCTTTTTGTGAGACTTTGCGAGGTATAAATTGGCTGCTTTGTTAACATACATTACAATATTGATAACAACTCTAACTGAAAAGCGCTTTGGAATCTGAAAGTTTCTATAGAATTTGTATTTATTTCTTTCTTGCATTACATTATATTTTTAATATACAATTCTAACAGAAGTAGACGATCTCAGAATGATGCATGGATTTTGTAGGAGTTGCTGCTAGCATCCTGAGAGATACTCATGCTTCAAGTTTTGCATCACAGCTGTGGCCTTCAACCCTGCACCATGACACTGGTGCAAGCCCCTCCACCTCTGAGGAAAACCAACACCAGAGGTTCTGCTGAAAACACTTTAAAGGACTAATTCAGGAGACGTGAGCTTTGTTGGCTAGGCCAGCATTTATTGCCCATTCCTCATTGGCCTCAAGAAGGTGGTGGTGAGCTGCCTTCTTGAATGGCTGCAGCCCGTGTGAGCTGTCAGTGGCTTTCTCAGGAATAAGCCATGACTGTAATACTACATTCTGCACTTTCTTGTTTCCTTCTCTTTGAACGGTATGCCTTGTCAGTATAGCGTGCAAGAAACAATACTTTCTGCTGTATACTAATACATGTGACAACAACAGATCAAGTGGGAATTGTTCAATAACATAGGTGAGATAAAGAGGGAGTCTGGTTAATGTGGATATAAAAGGATCTAGGGGAAATGGAGTTAGCCAGTCAGCTCTGGTGCAGGGACTAAGAATTGAACAACTGTTGCTGGTACAAGCAAAGGTATTCAATTATTTGGAAGACAATCTTTACACAGAAAATACCAATAATATTTTCAAACAGTAATTCATTCAATGTTATCTGAGCAGAATATCATACGCTGAAACCTCCAGAAACATTTCATTCCAACTAGAGTTGGCAACTCAAATTATTTTGTTACTTTAATTAAGCTGCCTCCATTTCATAGTAATACTTTAACAGATAATGTGCAAGTCCATTCAGTATTTAGTTGCTATTTAAACCAATCAATACCTGTTAGGGAGAAAAATACAGCTTTTTGGCTATAGTGTACTTCACTTTTTTCACTCTTGAGAAAACAGACAAGGACTCTGGGAGTCTTTAATACAGACTATAGTATGGGCCAGTTCCGGTGCTCCAGCTAGTGGCTCATCAGGAAAAAGCCTGAATCCAGGAATTAAACTGTCATTTAGAGTTAAGATCCAGTTGCAAGAAATTAGCATATACCAATCAAAGATTTACACTTGTACAGAAGTTATATCTATACCCACTCATACCTATAGATTCGGCTTACATCATGCATACATAAGGTATAGTTGCCTTCAGCTCTAACATACCTTTCCTACATTGCTCTACCTCTGTTCTCTATTAAGTCTCTTTAAAATATACCTCTTTGATCAAGGTTTTGGTCATATATCATAGATGTTGTTTTATAATGCTCCTGCAAAGTTCCTTAGAACTTTATTCAACTTAAAATAACGAGATAAACGCAAGTTGTTGCTGAAGCCTTTAAGGGCAGCACGGTGGTAATGGTTAGCACTGCTGCCTCACAGCTCCAGGAACCCAGTTTCGATTCCTGAATTGGGTCACTGTCTGTGCATCTATACTTTCTCCATGTGCCTGCAAGGGTTTCCTCCAGTGCTCTGGCTTTCTTCACAGTCCGAAAGACGTGCTGGTTAGGTGCACTGGCCATGCTAAATTCTCCCTCAGTGTACCTAAATAAGCCTCGCAGTGCCAGGGATCCGAGTTTGATTTCCTGGCTTGGGTAACTTTGCAGAGTCTGCATATTCTCCCCATTTCTGTCAGGGTTTCCTCCGGGTGGTCCACTTTCCTCCCACAGTCCAAAAGACGTGCTGGGTTAGGTGTATTGGCCATGCTAAATTTTCCCTTGGTGCACCTGAACAGGTGCTGGAGTGTGGTGACCAGGGGATTTTCACAGTAACATCATTGCAATGTTGATGTAAGCTACTGTGATAATAAAATAAATAAGCCTTAGTGGAATATCTGAAGAGTGCTGGGATCATTCAATGGGCTGAAAATGGTAAAGGCAATTGTAATAGCCAAACCAAATGAGTGATATTCGCTTACAATGATATTGATGTTACACAATCTACATTTTAGGCTGCAGGGTGCATTTTGCATGTACAGTGCATTAAAACAGTACTGGAACATTAATGCCAAGAGACCTCTTGCAGATGTCACGATGCCAGCAGCCAGGTATGCCCTCCAAAATATGTAGCACAATACTGATATTGTAACAGACTTAAAGAGAGAGATAAAGGACTGGGGCGAAAAGGGAGAACAAAATGAATACAAAATAATTTAGCAACACAAGAATGAAGGGTAGCTGTATTTTTTGAAACATTTCCATTGTTATACGTACAGAAAAATAAACAGAAAAACTGGGCAAAGATAGTAAACTAAATGTTGCATAAAACGCGAAAAGTCAGATTCCAATCTGGAACGTTGAAACAGGAGTAGGCTTTGACACTCTGCCCACTTAGCATACTTCTTAAGAAGCTGATCCAGAGTGCTTGGTAGGAGAATGCGACAGGCACTCCTATATGCCCTCAAACACAAAGGGGGCATCTGGTGCACATCAACAACATTAAATGATCGGACTACTTTATTAAAAATCATAGGGACCATGACAATGCTTCTCACTATTTTAATCCTTCCCACAGTTGTTTAATGTGCACCCAGCTTACCCTGGAAAGGTTAGGCTGTGAATAGATGTGCTGCAATATTCTCTGATACTTGCATTTGTGCCACTGAATTGTCAATGAGTAGGTGTGGAATCAGAGGAAGGAGAACTGTCAATGATAAGCAACTTGGACAGTCATGTCTGGTTTGAAATGGACAACAAGTTTGATCATAAATAAAAACAGGGAATGATGGAAATATTCAGCATTTCAGGCAGCATTTGTGGAGTGAGAACTAGTTAATATTTCTGGCCAATAGAACTGGAAAAAGTTAGGAATCTGTTTATGCAAGAATAGGACAGGAATAAAAGGGAAGATGTATAACAGTGTGGGTGGCAGGGCTGATTTAATGTCAAAAGGCAAAAGGAGACAGCAATGGAACAAATAAAAGAAACAAAAAATGGGTCTAGAATAGGTGTAGATGGGAACAGCAGAATCATTGTCAACAGTTACTGTATGGAAAAATAGGGACTGTGATTATGATATGAAGTTGCTGAACTCAGCATTGAGTCCAAGAAAGCTGCAAAGTGCCGCATCAAAAGATGAGGCATGTTCCTCAATTTTATCTTCACTCTCACTAGAAGAGTGAAAGAGGCCTGTTATTTTAACTATCTGCTCCACTCTGACCTCAACCTCCCACCCTCAGCACAGAATGTGTACCTTATTTTACAGTATAACAGCAGTTTCTTTGTTGTGAAAGCAGGGTTTTCTGCCCCAAATTCCCTTTAAAGTCTGGCACTTCACTATTTGCATTCCTTTGGCAAGGCTGGGAAGCTCCGTGCAATCCAGATGGCAACTATTACACTTGGCAAGAGCCAATATGATGAATTTAAAGACAGCAATTGGGTTTCTCCTACATCACATTTCAAATCAAACTCTCAGTTTTTATTTGTGTGTTTTACTGAATCAAAGGATTGTTCTCATATGTATGAATCATGCTTAAAGAGTGGAGAGAAGATGTCTCGCATTCTTTCTGTTTCAGGTTTAGGATTTTCTCATTACCTTCTGCTCTGACTAGAAACTTTGCAGTGTTGTGTTTATTTGAGCAATCAGACACCAGATTCTCTGGCCTCCCAGCCGCATGTTTTCTGCCGAGCACTACCAGCGGGACTGGAGAATCCTTCTGACAATGGGAACACTTTATCTACTCTGCCTAGACCACTCATAATTTTGAATGAATTCTGCTTACAACCTTATTTTTTTTCTGAAGGAGAACAATTACAGTTTCTGTAATTTATCCAAGAGTAGAAATCCCGCATTTCTGGAACCATTCTCATACATCTTTCCTGCACCTTCTCTAGAGCCTTCACATCCTTCTTAAAGTATGATGCCTAGAATTGAATAGCATGCTCCAGTTGAGGACATCTAGTGTTTTATAAAGGTTCATCATAACTATTGATTTTGCACTCAATTCCTCTATTACAGTGATGGGCAACCTAGGCTAGTGAGTGGTCTGAATGAGTCTCCTTCAACTCAATCGGTATTTATCGGTGAAGTATTTATATAGGGCGGCATGGTGGTACAGTGGTTAGCACTGCTGCCTCATGACGCCAGGGACCCAGGTTCAATTCCAGCCTTGGTTACTATCTGTGGGGAGTGTGCACATTCTCTCTGTGTCTTTGTGAGTTTCCTTCAGGTGCTCCAGGTTTTTCACACAATCCAAAGATGTGCGGGTTAAGTGGTCTGGTCATGCTAACCTGACCCTTAGTGGAAGGGAAACTAGCAGAGGCTATGGGGGGATAAGGCCTGGGTGGAACTGTTGTCAATGCAGGCTTGATGGCCATCCAGGTCATTAATACCGATCAAGGAAAGTGGTGGTCCTAACTTTAACCCTTATATACAATTCCTCTAATCTATAAAACAACCATTCACCATTACTCTGTTTCCTGTCACTCAGTCAATATATATTGTGATGTTAGTGTACCTTTAAGAGTTTTTTTTATTCATGCTCTCTGCAACTCACAGCCTTAGCTAATGTCATTGTTGCTAGGCTGACCATGATGAGTCCTTTCATTGCTCCTTCACTGGTTTAAATGGGGGTTGTTTATGTTTATTCTGGGATTGGTTTTATGGCCCTGCATTGTTAGGAGGAAGATCATGGGTTCTGGACAGGTTTTTTTCTTCCTGGGGAATTCAATGATTCACTTTCTGTTTCTGGCTGGCAGCAGTGTTTACTTGAGAAGGGAGTGGACATTAAACTGAAAACAGTCTCTCTCTCTCGTTCCTCGGATTTTGGAAGCTCTGCTGGTTATCAGAAAATAAGGTCTTGTCTTTCCGAAGAGGAGAATCTGCTGGTGGTGGCTTGCGCAGAGTCTTTCCCTGGGGTTCTAGGAAGCTGATCTGACTTCAAACTGTTCTGGGTGCGTCAAGAGAACTACAGAATTCATCCAAAGGACTCAATTCCAGTAAAACATGAGCATTAGACTTTGCTGTGTTAATTGTTTAAAGAGTTTTGTCTATGGAAGGTTTTAGTTTGATTGGAACATTTCAGATATATTTGTTAAGGGTTATACATTATCGTGATTGCTTTATTTTGTAATTGATAAAAGTTATTGCTATTTTTCTTTCCATACGTGTTAACTGTATTCTTAAATACACCTTGTTTGACAAAAGCTCCCTAGTGGATTATTTGAATCATACCAGAGGTAACCATATCACGCTTATCCAAGCCAAACTCAAGGTGTAAAATTTATGCAGGTGAGATTCATAAAACACTGGAGTTTCTAACCTGAATCATAAGAGTATCCATGCTGCAATTGTCCCTTTTATTCCTTGGGCTTCAACTTTTCTGGCAAGCTGATTGTGAAATACTTTATCAAACATAAGACCAAGGAGCAGGACTGGACCATGCCGTCCATCAGACCCACTCCATCATTCAATATGATCATAACTGATCTTGGACTTCAAGTCCATTTTCATGCCTACTCCCCATATTCCTTGGTTACCTGCGACACCAAAAGTCTATCTATGTTAGCCATAAATGTATTCAACAATAGAAAATCCACAACCCTCTGTGATAGATAATTCCAAAGATTTGCAACGCTTTGAGTGAAGTAATTTCTCCTCATCTCAGCCCTAACAATTGGCTCCTTATTCTGAGACTTCCCACCGTGTTTTAGAGTCCCTGATTAGCAGAAACAATCTCTCAGCAGCAACCTAATAAGCCATTTTGAAGCACCTGTATTACCCTCATCAATTCTCTGATTCTTTTCATGAGATGGCAATCATGTTTGTGAAAAAAATCCATGCTGACTTTCCTTAATTAACCCACATAGTCCAAGAGTCAGTGTTATTTTGATCTGTATTATCATTTCTGAAAGCTTTCCCATCATCAGCAATAAACTGACCAGCCTATAGTTGCTGAGCTTATTCTTTGACACCCATTGACACCCAAACCCACCCTAGCACAATTTCCAGGCCCTGAAAGTCATTTTTTGTAGACCAATGGGCAAGACAGAGCAACCGGATCAATGGGCATTAAATTTATTTCAATTTTGCAGTATCAGGAGGAGCAGAAATTCTCCCCACCTTCCCCACCACCAATAAAATGCACTAACCTGCTCCAGTTCCCTATACATTTTCCTACAGGATCACCCAGCGACCCCATCCACAGGGCTAAACTGTTGGCTGGCTCAGTTTAGAAGACTGGTGATTTCCTGCACCTAGTCTGTTCTGTGAACAGATTTTAAAAATATATAATTTCTACACCGTTAGTTTTAAATTCTGGATCATTTTCTCTATAGAATCATTTTTAAATTCCTCGAATATTAGAAAAAGAAATCTTTTCCTTCCCTTAAATGAGGCCCACCCTAAAAATGGATGCCATGCTAGCAGAGAGCACTGGCAAGTTACCCTATTGCAAGCACCTCCTGATGCTGACTCTGGGAAATCTACATGGATGGCCTGGATATAAGATCTCGTTTTAACAGCCTCAAGTTATGAGTTTGGGATAAGCTCAAAGAAAAAGGAAATGGGGAGCACTTTTTAAAAGAAAGGCAGGTTCTCTTCCTTCTCTGGTGAAGGCAATACTAAGCCTCTGCTTGGGAACCTTTTAAACTTCCACATACACATACACAACATCACCTGAAATAGTGCCATTTCAACATCTTTATCATAATTGGGATTTCCCCTTTATCATTTCGCAAATACGAAGAAATGACAAAGAACAACATTATCTCCACTTGCATTGATAATGTTATAGTAAACATTGAAGACTTGAAAAAGGGAAGTGATACTTACCGTAAATGTGCCACAACCTCATCGATATTTCTAACATTAATCTTGTCTTTTATGGCTTCTATATTATCCTTGCAGATGGAAAGAGCTGAAAAGCTAGAAAAGGGGTCAAAGTTAAGGACAAGATTTTTCTGAAAATCTACATATATTTATTCTCATAATTGTTCACAAAATCCTGGATTTATACAATTAAAATGATCTTAACTGGTGCCTGAATCCAGTATCTATAAAGCATTATTTCACTAATGTTGGCTTTCTGATGTCACTCCAAAGAGTGTGGATATAGCTGAACTTTGTGTCCCTTTTGGACTTAATTATACAAAGCCACATAATGGTAACTGATCTACCATATCTGCTACTCAGTTTTCCCTTGAGTACAGCTAAATGCAGGAATTATGAAATGTAGCCTTTAACCACAATCTCTGATAATAAAGCAGCATTAAATGATCCCAAGTAAAAGCATTTCGTGTATATGACTCCAATCCCTGGGCGAGAAATTTTGCTGAGGCATAAAGCTTGTAGAATATCACAAACCCATGGGTACATGCAGTCAATAACACACTGTCTCGGCCTCATTGTTCCTGTGGAGCTGAGTCGAGAGGCAGCGATTTTTGGGCGTGCGAGGAGGCAAAAATAAGGTATAATTTTCTGTTTATTCCGTTTAACTTTTTATTTTTAGTGTTAAGTCGCGAGTTTCGGCGGTTTTTTTTAAATTAGTTAGAAACCGGAAGTCGTCACTAGGACGCTTACCGGTAGTTGTAGTTTTTTTTTTCTCGTGCCCCTAACACTATAAATTAGTGCAGAGAGGATTCCCGATTCTCTACACTGGTAGAGAATCCCACCCTTCCACCTCCTCTAACCTAATTATAAGTGTGAGGGAAGTTTTTTTTTATATTTTTACTTTTCTGCTGGTAATTGATTCAGGGATGGCAGTTCAGGCTGTAAGCTGCATCTCCTGTGGGATGTATGTAGTGAGGGACTCCCACAGTGTTTCAGGTGATTTTACTTGTGGGAAGTGTGTTAGATTGCAGTTTCTGGAGGAGCGTGTAAAGGAGCTGGAAGGGGAATTAGAGGAGCTCCGTATAATTCGGGAAGTGGAGCAGGACATAGAAAGGAGTTATAAGGAGATAGTCACTCCTAGGAATAAGTCTTGGGTCACTGCCAGGAAGAGGGGCAAAAAGCAGTTGGGGGGACAATCCCCTGGGGCTGTTCCCCTCCAAAATAGGTTCTCGGTCCTGGAGGCTACAGTTGAGGAGAAATCAACTGGGGATAGCCAAAGGGAGCAGGTCTCTGGGGGTGAGCCTATTGGCAAGCCTCAGGTGGTTAGGGGTAAGAGATTGGGCCTCGTGATTGGGGACTCCACGGTTATGGGGACGGATAGGAGAGTTGGAGGTAAGGGTAGGGACTCTGGGCTGGTGTGTTGCCTACCAGGGGCTGGGGTCCAGGATGTATCGGACAGAGTATTCAGGACTCTTAGGGGAGAGGGAGATCAACCCCAAGTTATAGTTCATGTGGGGACACATGACATAGGGAGATTAAGGGAAGGGGATATTAAGCAAAGATTTATGGAGTTGGGATGGAAACTCAAGGCGAAGTCAGAAAGAGTAGTTATATCTGGACTCTTGCCTGTGCCACGGGATAGATTAGAGAGGAATAGGGAGAGGGAAAGTTTGAACTCGTGGCTGAGGGGATGGTGCAGGAGGGAGGGGTTCAGGTACTTGAGCAATTGGGGCTCATTCTGGGGAAGGTGGGACCTCTATAAGAGGGATGGTCTACACCTGAACCAGAGGGGAATCAATATCCTGGGGGGTAAATTTGCAAAAGCGATGCAGGAAGGTTTAAACTGATTCGGAGGGGGGGAGGGATAGTGAGGAAAGGGGGTGAAAGTGAGGGGGGCATAGTTGGGGAATACAAGGCACGGCATAGTGGGGGTGGGGCGGAGCAGGGTTTGAAATGCGTGTACTTTAATGCGAGGAGTATTCGCAATAAAGTGGATGAACTTGCAGCGTGGATCAGTACCTGGGACTTTGATGTTGTGGCCATTTCTGAGACTTGGATAGAGCAGGGTCAGGAATGGATGTTGCAGGTTCCGGGGTACAAATGCTTTAGTCGGAGTAGAGAAGAAGGTAGAAGGGGGGGTGGGGTAGCATTGCTAGTCAAGGACTGTATCACAGTGTCGGAGAGAAAGTTTGATGAGGACTTGTCAGTTGAGGTAGTATGGGCGGAGATTAGAAATAGGAGAGGAGAGGTCACCCTGTTGGGAGTCTTTTATAGACCTCCTAAAAGTTCTAGAGAGGTTGAGGAAAGGATTGCGGAGACAATCCTGGTTAGGAGTGAAAGTAATAGGGTAATTGTTATGGGGGACTTTAACTTTACGAATATTGATTGGAGTTGCTATAGTTCTAGCTCGCTAGAGGGGTCAGTGTTTGTACAAAGCGTGCAGGAAGGTTTTTTGTCTCAGTATGTAGACAGGCCAACTAGAGGTGAGGCTATATTGGATTTGGTGCTGGGAAATGAGCCAGACCAGGTGCTAGACTTGGAAGTTGGTGTGCATTTTGGTGATAGTGACCACAATTCGGTTACGTTCACCTTAGTGATGGGAAGAGATAGGCGTGAACCTCGGGTCAGCAATTTTAGCTGGGGTAAGGGCGATTATGAGGCTATCAGGAGTGAATTAGGAAGCATGGATTGGATTAGGGGATTGCAGGGACTGGGAACATCTGAAATGTGGAATTTTTTCAAGGAGCAGCTACTGCGAGTCCTTGATAGGTATGTCCCTGTCAGGCATGGTGGATTTGGTAGATCTTGGGAACCGTGGTGCACTAAAAGAGTTGAGTCGATGGTTAAAAAGAAAAAGGAGGCTTATGTTCGGATGAGATTGGAGGGCTCAGATAGTGCACTAGAAAGCTTTAGATTGGCTAGGAGGGAGTTGAAGAGTGAGTTGAGAAGGGCTAAAAGAGGACATGAGAAGACTTTGGCTGATAGGATTAAGGAGAATCCTAAGGCGTTCTATAAGTATGTCAAGAACAGAAGGTTGGTCAGGGCAAGATTAGGGCCAGTTACAGACAGCAGGGGGAAGTTGTGTGTGGAACCGGAGGAGATTGGAGAAGTATTGAACCAATATTTCTCTTCGGTGTTCACGCAGGGGGACATGAATATAGCTGAGGAGGACATTGGGTCGCAGGGGTGTAAAATAGAAAGTATTACGGTTGATAAAGAGGATGTGCTGGAAATTCTTGAGGGGCTGAAAATAGATAAGTCCCCTGGTCCGGATGGGATCTACCCTAGGATTCTCTGGGAGGCTAGAGAGGTGATTGCAGAGCCTCTGGCTCAGATCTTCAGGTCGTCATTGGTCTCTGGTGTAGTCCCGGAGGATTGGAGGATAGCGAATGTTGTCCCATTGTTTAAGAAGGGGAACAGAGACTTTGCCGGGAATTATAGACCGGTGAGTCTTACTTCTGTTGTGGGCAAGGTTTTAGAAAAAATTATTAGGGATAGGATTTATAGTTATTTGGAGTGTAATGAATTGATTAGAAATAGTCAGCATGGTTTTGTAGCAGGTAGGTCGTGCCTTACTAACCTTATTGAGTTTTTTGAGAAGGTGACCAAAGAGGTGGATGGGGGTAAGGCAGTTGACGTGGTATACATGGATTTTAGTAAGGCGTTCGATAAGGTTCACCATGGTAGGCTTCTGCAGAAAATGCAGATGTATGGGATTGTGGGTAATCTAGGAAGTTGGATCAGGAATTGGCTATCAGATAGGAGACAGAGGGTGGTGGTGGATGGTAAATATTCATCATGGAGTGCAGTTACGAGTGGTGTGCCTCAGGGATCTGTTTTGGGGCCACTGTTGTTTGTAATTTTTATTAATGATCTGGATGAGGGTATAGTTGGGTGGATTAGTAAATTTGCTGATGACACCAAAGTTGGAGGTGTGGTAGATTGTGAGGAAGGGTGTCATAGTCTGCAGGGAGACTTAGATAGGTTGCAGAGCTGGGCCGAGAGGTGGCGGATGGAATTTAATGCGGAGAAGTGTGAGGTAATTCACTTTGGTAGGAGCAACAGATGTGTCGAGTATAGGGCTAACGGGAGGACTTTGAATAGTGTGGATGAACAGAGGGATCTAGGTGTGTGTGTACATAGATCCCTGAAAGTTGGGAATCAAGTAGATAAGGTTGTCAAGAAGGCGTACGGTGTCTTGGCGTTTATTGGTAGGGGGATTGAATTTAGGAGTCGCAGTGTAATGTTGCAACTGTACACTACTCTAGTGCGGCCGCACTTGGAGTACTGTGTGCAGTTCTGGTCCCCGCATTACAAGAAGGATGTGGAGGCGTTGGAGAGGGTGCAGAGGAGGTTTACTAGGATGTTGCCTGGTATGGTGGGGAGGTCCTATGAGGAGAGACTGAGGGATCTAGGGTTGTTTTCGTTGGGAAGAAGGCGGCTAAGAGGGGATCTTATTGAAACATATAAGATGATTAGGGGTTTAGATAGGGTGGATAGTGATAGCCTTTTTCCTCGGATGGAGAAAGCTAGCACGAGGGGGCATGACTTTAAATTAAGGGGGGGTAGCTACAGGACGGATGTCAGGGGTAGGTTCTTTACCCAGCGGGTGGTGAGGGATTGGAATGCCCTGCCTGCTGCAGTTGTAGATGCGTCTAGTTTGGGGGCGTTTAAGAGATCTCTGGATAGGTTTATGGACGAAAAGGGATTGGTATAGGCTAGTGGGTCATTGTTTTTGTAACTGGTCGGCGCAACATCGTGGGCCGAAGGGCCTGTTCTGCGCTGTAATGTTCTATGTTCTATGTTCTAATAGTTTTTCAGAGAAATGAAAGTGAATTTCACTGGAGGTTTCTGCTAAATTCCTACTTTCCTGCCTGAATATGAAAGGAAGAAGGAAAATCAGATGAAACTGCTTTCACAATTCTGCGCTCACATTATGTCTCATAACATATGTTCTTATATAACATGCCAAGGAAAAAAAAATAACAGCCACTTCAATCAATGTAATTAATTAGAATATCATAAGTTCACAAAACAGATTCAGATGAAGAATATCCTTCTCCAAGGGCAATAAATACTGGCTGAATTCTGTCTCTCACCAGGTGGGAAAGCTTGGTGGCTTCCTTACTCAAGGTAACATTAAAATTGCAGTTCATTCCTAAGTACATAATTGGAAGCAGGCATGCATGTGCAGATCTCTGTGCCACCTTTCCTGGAAAGTAAGTTGAAATTGTGCAAGGCAAAATCCTACCTACCCACCTAGTCTCCACCAAACAGTACTGTAGAATCACTGAATCCCTACAGTAGAGAAGAAGGCCATTTGGCCCATCAAGTCTGTACCAACCACAATCCCACCCAGGCCCAATTCCCTTAACCCCACACATTTACCCTGCTAATACCCCCGACGCTAGAGTTAATTTAGCACGACCAATCAAGCTAATCTGCACATCCTTGGACTGAGAGAGGAAACTGGAGCATCCAGAGGAAACCCACGCAGACACGGGGAGAAAGTACCCCCAAATCCCCCAAGTGAACTTCCTGCTAAGTGTAAGGTAGCACAGAAGGTGTGCTGTACACTCTGCATTCCATTACTGTTTCACTAAAATGTGATGTTTCTGAGCAGCTTTCTGCAACAAATGCTGGAACATAAAAAACAAAATGATGTTTTTAAATGGGAATGCAAAGATAAAGCACTGCATAATTTTCCACTTGGACCAATTCAGGTCCTTGGCAATTAAACCTTCTACACATGAAGCATTTTCTTACAAAGGGAAATATGTTTGCAGCACTGATATGAAGACATCTCTTTCATAAATTAATTCATGTAATGCTGAATTAATTTATGAAAGCTATTTTTTCGCATCGGTGCCACACTTGGAATACTGTACAGTTCTGGTCACCCTATTATAGAAAGGATATTGTTAAACTAGAAAAAGTGCAGAAAAGATTTGCTAGGATGCTACCAGGACTTGGTGGTTTGAGTTACCAGGAGAGGCTGGATAAGGCGAGGAACCTTTTCTCTGAAGCATAGAAGGCTTAGGGGTGATCTTATAGAGGTCTATAATAATAATTTTTTCCACACAGATGGTGAGTGTCTGGAACAAGCTGCCAGAGGTAGTAATAGAGCAGGTACAATTTTCTCTTTTAAAAAGCATTAAGACAGTTAAATGAGTAAGATGGCTATCGAGGAATATGAGCCAAGCACAGGGCTGGCTCAGTCGTTAAAAAAAAGGACAGCATGGACAAGTTGGGCCAAAGGGTCTGTTTCTATGCTGTAAACCTCTATGACTCTATGGCACTTATAATGTGAAATACTGACAATTGAGTGCTTTTAAGAATCTTACAACATGAAGATTAAGGTGTTTTTTGTCTATTAGG
Source organism: Carcharhinus amblyrhynchos (assembly GCF_965287045.1). Lineage (NCBI taxonomy): Eukaryota > Metazoa > Chordata > Chondrichthyes > Carcharhiniformes > Carcharhinidae > Carcharhinus > Carcharhinus amblyrhynchos. Next base: position 30,191,999 of record NC_137332.1, on the reverse strand, counting down.
TTCACGCCATAATTAAGGGGGTATAGCTCAATTATAGAGCATTTGACTGCAGATCACGAGGTCCCCAGTTCAAATCCAAGTGCCCCCTTCGGTGTTTGATTGGCTTTTTGGGGCAGCATGGTGGCACAGTGGTTAGCAGTCCTGCCTCACAGTGCCAGGACCTGGGTTTGATTCTTAGCTTGGGTCACTGTCTGTTGGAGTCTGCATGTTCTCCCAGTGTCTGTGTGGGTTTCTTCCAGTGCTCCGGTTTCCTCCCACAGTCCGAAAGGTGTGCTGGTTAGGTGCGTTGGCCATGTTAAATTCTGCCTCAGTGTACCCGAACAGGCACTGGAGTATGGAGACTATGGGATTACACAGTAACTTAACTGCAGTGTTAATGTAAACCTACTTGTGACACTAATAAATTAACTTAAATCAGACCTGCTGTCACAACTTCCTTTATACTAAAATGCAGATGAAACAAGGGATATGCATCTTTGTAAGTACGGGTGAGAATATCTCCCACGCCCTAGTGACACCTAACTGGGGAGACTTGGATTAGGGCAAAATGATCAGAAGTTAATCACTACCACAAAAAATTACCAACACCAATTATTAAAGTGGACCTTTGGATTTAACAATCTGAATCATGAATTATAGACAAAAACTCACACTGCTGGCATACATCTTGAATATGGTAGCTTAGTGGTTTATAGCACTAGGTTAGCAAAACACTTTCAGATTCAATTTCCACCATGGAAAGTTGTGAAATTAAGCACTTTGCGGACTAAGACAAGAACATTTATATAAAAACTCACTAATGTTGTGCAGCCCACACTATAGAATTGCTCTGTATGTTCTAAATGCTCTTGCATTACCAGATCATAAGAACATGACAAAATAAAATGTAACCTTATTCAACAGTCATATTAGTCAAACATATAACTTATTGCAACAACCTGTAATATAATACAATTGTACCAACCTTTCATTCTTCCTGTTGTTGTTTCCTAGTCCCATCCATTTGTCTATCAAACTCTCTGTGCATGAAGGTCTGTTCAAGGTGCTTCCAGCTTTACTTGGTCCCATGGCAAAATTGACAACATCAGGATTGTAAGATGAAAGAACATCATTCTCATCCCTGAAGTAATGAAAACGCATACATCACGACTCAGACACAGAGAGCAGCTAGCCTGTGAGATTTATGAGTAGCTGTGGTAACAATTAAGGAACATGGTTTATTCTAATCTCTGCTTTTCCATACTTATTCTCCAGCTGTAGGCAATTCAAGTGTTTTGGAGCCTCAAACTCTTTAAACATTACAACAGATGTCCATTTGGAAATAATTTCACAGTATCTTATCTCAGAATGGCTGAAACACATACTGATAACATAAGAACATAAGAAATAGGAGCAGGAATAGGCCATCTAGCCCTTCGAGCCTGCCCCGCCATTCAATAAGATCATGGCTGATCTGAAGTGGCTCAGTTCCACTTTCCCGCTTTCTCCCTATAACCCTTAATTCCCTTGTCTATCAAAAACCTATCTAATATTTATATATTTAGCGAGGTAGCCTCCACCACTTCAATGGGCAGAGAATTCCAGAGATTCACCACCTTTTGAGTGAAGAAGTTCCTCCTCAACTCCATTCTAAACTGCCCCCCCCTCTTATCTTGAGGCTGTGCCCTCTAGTTCTGCTATCCTTTCTAAGCGGGAAGAATCTCTCTACCTCTACCCTATCCATCCCTTTCATTATCTTATACGTCTCTATAAGATCCCCTCTCATCCTTCTAAACTCCAACGAGTACAGACCCAGTCTATTTAATCTCTCTTCATAGTCCAACCCCCTCATCTCCGGTATCAGCCTAGTGAACCTCCTGTGCACTCCCTCCAAGGCCAATATATCCTTGCACAAGTGCGGCGACCAAAACTGCACACAGTACTCCAGCTGCAGCCTCACCAGGACCCTGTACAGTTGCAGCAAGACCACCCTGCTTTTATATTCAATCCCCCTCGCTATAAAGGCCAGCATCCCATTCGCCTTCTTGATCACCTGCTGCACCTGCAGACTGGGTTTTTGCGACTCATGCACAAGGACCCCCAGGTCCCTCTGCACCAGAGCATGCTGCAGCTTTTCGCCCTTTAAATAGTAATCCCTCCTACTATTATTTCTGCCAAAGTGGATAACCTCACACTTGCTAACATTGTACTCCATCTGCCAGGTCCTCGCCCACTCGCTCAGCCTATCCAGATCTCTCTGCAGACTTTCCACACCCTCCACGCAATTTGCTTTACCACTCATCTTCATGTCATCAGCAAATTTCGTCACCCTACACTCAGCCCCCTCCTCCAGATCATCTATATAAATGGTAAATAGCTGAGGCCCCAGCACCGATCCCTGCGGCACTCCTCTAGTCACCAACCGTCAATCAGAATAGCACCCATTGATACCAACACTCTGCTTCCTATTAGACAGCCAATCCTCTATCCACGCTAACACCTTACCCCCAACTCCGCGCACCCTAACCTTCTGTAGCAACCTTTTATGAGGCACCTTATCAAACGCCTTTTGAAAATCTAGAAACACCACATCCACCGGTTCCCGATAACACTGGCTATCGGATTAGTTACGTAAAGTTAATTACTTAGATAAAATCCAACATACTTGTAATAATGGCAAGGATTGGTGACCAATTAGTATAACAAACTATGATGGTTTATTTACAAGCAGATAAATACACAGAGTACTTTCATAATGTTAACTCTTCCACCTCGAAGATCTACTCTGGTTGCGAAAGCCCACGGTCTGCACCGAGATCCCCACACCTGTTCCCCATTGGGTGATCAGATCACATGACACTCCCGATGTACACCCCTTAAAGGTGCCAGCTACTACAACACTAATATCTCATCTTATAACTCATTCAATATCAAATTTTAAGTTCGTATTGAAATATGTTAATGCTATGGAATGGAACATCTTTCTACCTAATAACATCAAAGATTCTGGCCAGCTTTCTCTCGAGGTTAATGCAGAAAAGGATTCCCTTTGGTCAACAATCTTCTCTGAATAAAGAGATAAAGACATATTCCTCTACTCAGCCCTTATCTTTGAAGAGTACACCAGTTACAGAAGTATTTCCTACCGAATACATAGTGAAATCAACTTACAATCCCACATCAGAGGAAGGCTCCAGTTTTACAAATATAAGTTGCAAAAAGATCAAGTAATTGCCTTAGGTTCCTTTCGATACTATTCAATCAGAAGAACTGTGCAATAAATTCCCTTTTTGGGTTGGGTTTGCACCCAAGATAATATTACTTGTTGAAAAACTGGACAATGATGACAGTCCTTTTTCCTCCCCCCTTGAAGGACTCCGTTTTCCCTAACATGCTACATAAGTTCCCATCACATTCAATCATAAATTTCTTCCTTTTGAAATTTTGTTTCACCACAACAACTTACATCTATGTAGTGCCTTTAATCATCCCAAGGTACTTGTCAATTGTACAAATTAACCTCAGATAGAGCTACCATGATAATTGTCTGACCTCCCGTCCAAACAGGTGTCACAATGTTGCCTTGGTCGCATTGTTAACCCTTAATTGTTAACCCATAAGGGAATTAAGGGTTATGGGGATAAAGCAGGAAAGTGGAACTGATCCACTTCAGATCAGCCATGATCTTATTGAATGGCGGGGCAGGCTCGAAGGGCTAAATGGCCTATTCCTGCTCCAATTCTTACGTTCTTATTGTCCCAAAGGGATCAGATACAAAGTAGCACGAAGTAAGGACCTAAATCCAAACAACTCCATGAGTAATACCAAAGGAGATGTATCAATTTATACTAAAATAAAGCTGGAAAATGAGTACAATTCTTATGTGCTGGTACATAACCAGGCTAACCATTTTAACCCAAAATAAGTGACAAAACCATGAGGACTGAGGGGGAGTATTGAACAACAATGGTAAAGCAGTACCCGCTATCATGACCAGCCCATGTGGCAGAAGCCATATCAGACTGTGTGGACAATTGCAGAATTAGTGCAGCTGCGAGGTGAGCAATGCCTCAATTTCAAGAGACACCTCTGCACACATCTGCCTTGTGCCTCATACTCCTGCTCTGAGGCAGCACGTGAACAAAGCACAAGCACAGGTTAAGAATAGGTTTAAAAACATTAACTACAGGAACTCTTCAACTCTGAGATGGAGAAAGGAAAACTTACAGGGCAAGGAGTTAAATAATTATTGCTTCCCCTGAGTCCAGAATCAAAGTCAATGGGGTATTCTTTCACAGAGGACATCAGGCTGGAGACTGATGCTGAATAATTTACTTTCCCAGTAGGGTTGACTTACACAATGAATTAGTCTTATAGGCGATGATGTAGAAGTTCAGAATTTCCAGGAGCAAAGTGTAGATGGGGGCCAGGAATTTAAACCTGGACAGAGCTGTTTTTCGGGGCTGCTGCTTGGTAGATAGAAGATGGCAGACTGATTTACAATACAGCAAAACAGTATAACTGTTTCTCACAGCTGGGTGGGTCATGTCACATAGTATGTTTGAAACATAGAGCTCAGTCATTGTCCAGCTTTTTAAAATTGTTGAAGTTAGTTCCCTGATAATTAATAAACTAAACTATAGAAAATTAATCTCTTCTCGAAACCCCGAACTAAGATACCACAGGTAAGTCATTGGGCCCTCATGGCGTGTATCTGTTGAATTTGTTGAATTAAGACAAGAGAAGAAAACAGAGGCTTTGGTTACTAGTTTTCACAGATGCAAATTGAATACACTAGTTTGGAGAATAGCAGATTTACACTCTTGTTTAAAGCAAGAGACAATAAACTGAATAACCAGATAGTCTAATATTAGTTTTGATAAAATAGTATTAGGAAGCATTCCTGAATGATGGTGCCCAGAACTGTCCGTAATACTCAAGCTAAGGCCTCACCTGTGACTTATAAAGTTCTCACTTGATCGTTCTGCTTTTATATTCTATCCCCTATTTATAAATCCTAGCAGCCCATTTGATTTCATAACTCCCTGGTCACCTTGTCCTCAAGCCTTTTGTGTAGATGAACACCAAAATTTCTCTGCTCAATATTTGTCAAAATCATGCCATTGATTTGCCTTTTCATAATCTGTTCCCCAAAGTGCATTGCTTCACATTTCTCAAATGAATAGTATCTGCCATGCATCTGGACATTTCATATCCGATCTATGTTATTTATTGATCTACAATTATCCTCATCACCATCTATTATTTTGTCAAGTTTCTTATCTGCAAGCTTACAATGTTACTCCTAGCTCATTGTTAAAAATTGAAAAATATTATGTGTTAACATGGCAATCTTATTACAATGAAGGTGGTACAGTGGCATAGTGGTTAGCACTGCTGCCTCACAATGCCAGGGATCTGGGTTTAGTCACTGTTGTGTGGAGTTTGCATGTTCTCCCCGTGTCTGTGTGGGTTTCCTCCAGGTGCTCCAGTTTCCTCCCACAGTCCAAAAGATGTGTTGGTTAGGTGCATTGGCTATGCTAAATTTTGCCTCAGTGTACCTGAAGAGGTGCTGGAGTGTGGCATCTAAGGGATTTTCACAGTAACTTCATTGCAGTGTTAATGTAAGGCTACTCATGACACTAATAAATAAACTTTTAAAAAGTGCATACTGTAGTTGCAAGTGAGGGCAGCTGTTCCAAATTGAGGAAAATGAGGGCATTATTCCTAGGTATATACAAGAACCGGTTTCCAGCTGAGAAAGGAGAGGAAAAATGAATCTCTGCCTGTATTCTCTGGATTATGTGAATAAACCTATTTTAAGGAAAAACTTGCTCCTTAATTCTCCTTTACTCAGAGAACAATGGACCCAGAGCTGAAACCTGGAGAACAGCAGTGCAAACCACCTCCTAATCAGAAAAACGCCCATCCACCATATCCTTCTGCTTTCTCTCAGAACCATTTCTGTATCCATACTGCCATTTTCCTTCATTCCACCGGCTTCTAATATGTTTCTACTTGGGAAAGGCAACCTTTTCCAAGCCTTTCAACTTCAAAGGGATTTAGAGTTTAATTTTAATTCCCTACTTATTTGAGAGGAAGTTTTCCCAAGCACAGGATTTAGTTAGCTTGTCTGACCTGTCAGCCACTGGAAAAGTTCTGATTATGTTGGCCCACGGAGAAGCTAAGATAGTTTGAAACTTGGATGGTTTTCACAACATAAGAAATGAATTTCTGTGCAGAGAATCGTGAAACTTACGACTCCTTCTTTTATACTGTCTAAGTTGAGTATTTTAACATCAATTCCATGGGGTTAATTATAACTTTGTTTGATACTTCAGCTTCATCCATGCCTTAACTCCAGTCTCCAGCATGTCAGTCTGAAAAATTGGCAAAATCAGAAAATCAAATGTAATTTAGATTAAAGGACTTTATCAGCCCAGGGCAGAACTAGCTATTTATTTTTCTTTTAATTCAACCTGAATGCAAGATCACTCAGTTGGTTAAAAGCACAGAGCAGCCAAGAAGCATAAACAGTAGAGATGAGACTGCTTTCCAATGGTGGCACTGCTGCCTCACAGTACCAGGGACCTGGGTGCAATTCTGGCCTTGGGTGACTGTCTGTGTGGAGTTTGCACATTCTCCCTGTGTCTGTGTGGGTTTCCTTTAGGTGCTTTGGTTTCCCCCCACACTCCCAAGATGCACAGATTAGGTTGATTAACCATGCTAAATTTCCCCTTAGTGTCAGGGGAAGTAGCAGGGTAAATACACGGGGTTACAGGGATAGGGCCTAGGTGGGATTGTTGTCAGTGCAGGCTCGATGGGCCGAACAGCCTCTTTCTGCAGTATAGGCGTTCTTTCAGTTTTACTTTATTCTAACTCCAGCTGAATATTAGGCTGCAATGCAAAAAGTTTCCAACTACAAAAATAAATTGATTTGCATGTTTTTATGTCATCCATCATTGGGCTAATTATTAGGATTTCACCAAAGGAAACTTAGTTACTGTGCCCAAATTAGATTGCAGTCATAGGTTCTAGGGCGGTCTTTTGTTACAATCCAAGCTTCCTTTTGCAACACTTCAGTGAGTACACAGCAAAAAGCCAATTTCCATTAGCAAAGAGTTTCCCATGGACTGGAACCTGTGTCGTTAGACCTGGCACAGATACTGTAACTTTGTGTGGCTGCATTTACCAATTAACCCCCTAATTACAGAATATTTTTCATTGGCAGTCATACCTCTCAAAAGATGGAAAAGTCCATAACAATAGTGAGGTAGTGTAACCCCTTTAAAGGATGGATGTTCACAGGTCACTGACCCTCCAAGGGGCTATCAGGAGGAAGCCTGCGAATCTTTACCTATCAGGTGTTAGGGTGCAGGTCCTGGCATGAGGGAACCCAGTGTGACCCCGGGTGTCGGTGAGAACAGATGATCTGTACTTTTTTCTATATAGTTGTAACTTTCCTGCAATAAGTCACCGTCATGATAACTCATGTCACAATACTGGCAACGACAATAAATCGGCCTACAGTCGCTCATACATCAACATCTGGAGAGTGAATCATCCAAAAAAAGCCTGCAAAAAAAGTCATCTTGCCAACCTTAGTCGAGTAGCCATGCCACTGTTTGGGAAAAGCGATTTGTTTGATCGGGAGGGTAAAAGTTGAAGCCAATAAATTGAAAGACTTTGATAGCTTTTCATGGCCAACAAAATAGCTTCCATAAACAGAACTGCTCAAATAGGTAGATATCCTATCCCTAGGGTAGAAGACCTTCATGCTAAACAGGTAGGAGACCTCAGGTACATGAAAATGGACTTAAGTCATGCATAACAATAGCCTGAGCTGAAAGAAGACTTGAGGAAATGCTTAATATGTACAAGGGCTTATTCCAATGTATGAAGTTACACTTTGGCATTTCATCTGCATGTGCTATCTCAGCACATCATGGCAATCCTTCTGCAGGGGATCCCCAGAATTGTTGTGTATTTGGATGACGTCTTAATAACGGGGACATCACCCAAACAGCATAGACCCAATTTAGAGAAAGTCTGCATAAGATTCAAAGAAGTTGGTGTCCACTTGAAAGTACCTTTCAGGCTGAGGAGGTCATGGATTCAAAAGGATTGCACCCACTAGAAGAAGAGGTAAAGGTGACAAAAGGTGCCTGCATCAAAGAATGTAACAGAGTTGAAGTCCTTCTTAGGGATGATCAACTATTGTCGTTGCTTCTTATCAAACTTGTCTACCATTTTGGCACCCTTATACCAACTTTCAAAAATACGTCAATGTTAGCAATGGAAAGATTCTCAGAGGAAAGCCTTTGATCAAGTAAAACAAGCCCTGCAATTATCTACCTTACTTGGCCATTTTGACCCAGGTAATCAAATCATAGTGGATCACCTTATGGCGTAGAGGCCGTGTTTTTCCATAAAATGTAAGATAGCAAAGAGTGGCCTGTCACTCTTGCTTCCAGGACCTCGTCTGACACCAAAAGGAAACATTGGCAGGTTGATAAAGAAACTCTAGCAGTTACATCCACCATCAAGTTTCACCAGTGTATGTACGACCATTGGCATAGATAAACCTGTCCCACTGATCGCATCAGCCTAAGTTTAAAAACAGGCCTTACTGTTGGCTTCTTACAGTTACACATTTCAGCACAGGCCAGAGATACAAATCTCTAATGCAAGGAGTCTAAGTCAGCTCCCGCTTCCACAGACAGTATCTTTGTCTTCCGTTCCACAGAAGATAGTCCTTGCTTTGAATTTTCTGCACAGTCAGTCCATCTTTTCAGCCCGCATCAAGACACGGACCCAGGGGAACTCGGTCCTTTCAAAAGTTAAGACAATGGTTTTGACCAATTGGCATGTTGACAAATCCGAACAAGTCTGGCCCTACTTGCAGCTTTGTGATGAAATCAACTGCAAAGATTTGGTACTTTTATGAGGGAGCCAAGTGATAGTGCCACCCCCGGGGTGATAGCCACTCCTCCAGGAATTGTACAGCACACATCCTGGGCAGACCAAGTTGAAGGTGCAGGCCATGCGCGCATTCAACCAAATTTCTTATTGCAGGATCTTTCTGCTTGTGGCTCTGGGTGAAAGGAAAGTTGCCCGTACTTGAGGTACAATTGTTAGCTTAAAATCCAGCTTTTAGCTGAAAATGTTTACTGCTAGAACTGGTGTGCTAATGAAAATGAAAAGGCTTTTAAAAGGAGATTGCTCTTTAACCCTTGTGCATTACACAGTAAAGGTAGAGTGGAGGATAGGATTCTGGCTGGGATTTTATGGCAAACGAAGTCTTGGTTCAGGCTTTTTTAAGAAAATGAGGCAGAAACATCCTTGAAAGCAATGATTCATCTCAGGCTACCTTCAATAACCAGGTTCCTTAACAGGATTACCAACTCTGGATAGACATTCTCGATGGACATATTCATCACATGACTGCCTATTTCCAACTGCCCCTCTCCTAGACTCCTGCCATTGGTCACACAACATGACAATCATCACGGAGCACCAAGGCTTCTAAATGTGTCCTAGTTTTCACTTCTGACTATCTGATCATCCTAGCCACTGAGTCTCTTGAGTAGCTGATGTTCTTTAATCTATCAATCATTCTCCAAGCTTTCCACTGGACCTTTTCCAGGGTCGCAAATCATTCACTGTTCTCAGTCAAAGCCATCTTGTGCTAAAGAAAGCCAGAGGTTAATTAGCATTGATTCCAACACACCTTTCACATTACAGCAGAGAATATTATTATGCACAGCAATCTTCATCCTCTTGGAATAGATAACTTCATGATTTTAACCTTACTTTTTGAAAACAATTTTGCTTATACAAGCAACAGATCAACCAGATAACTTGCCTGTTCAGGAATAGGGCTATGCATTTAAATACAAGCCCTGAAATGTTAACACTGGCCACTGTGGGATTATTCCTACACGTAGTGTGGCTATACCCACCCCTATAGCAGAGGAGCTGCACGTGCTCCTGCTAATTGAATTGGATGCCCTGTGACTGGCAAGTAAATGCTGAGGGCAAATGCAACGATCACGAATAGTCCATGGCAGATAAGTAATGAAGCACGGTCAATGCACACAAATGGAGATTCCAGATCACAATAATCCAATAAAGGGACAGACAAGATTAAATACCTATACTTTCAACCAAAATAAACAATCTTTCAAGGTACAGACTCTTAGATACATTCCTAGAAACCACTACTCAAATAAAAACTACATTATATTGAAGTACGTTTTCCCATTTAAACATATGCAATGTCAGGGGATGTATTTCCAACCCAAGGTTTTGTTAAGGATCAGATCAGAAACTCCAAGGTATTTTATAAAATTAACTTAGACCCTAACTTTTACATTTGATATTATCATTAGCGTGAGCATAAGATTTTTCACTCCAGATATGATTCAGGTGACCCACTAGGAAGCTTTTATCAAAATAAACTTTATTTAAGAACACAGTTAGAATATAACAAAGAATTAGAATAACTTCTACCGATAAAAATACTTAAACATGACAAAGTATAATTCTTAACAGCTAGCTATCTCTATTGTTCCAATTTAGCAATAATCTTAATCAGTTAAGATCAGCTATGTTGCTGTAGTAACGATACAATGCTGCTGGAACCAGACAAGATGGCTCAGAGGCAATCAAACTGCACAAGAAACATGACTCAAATACATTTCTGAAACACAGAGTATCATCACAGTTTTCAGATCTAATATGTAACATTGACATGAAATAAACAAATCATAATGTAAATTACTCTTCTATATTCCCCGTGAAGTGTCAAAGAACAAAGAGAACAGGGTTTTGTTTTTCCTGATTGCTTTCAAAGTGACAAAAAAATCTCCAAGATACGTTGACATATTTTTATGAGATCAATTTTCACAATTCTCAAGCATGTTAATTTATTTCATCTCTTAAAACAAGCAGGTTGCCTGGGGTGAATGAGAGTGTGAGAGGCCATGCGCCACTCCTGCACCAGCACTGCTGCTGCTGAGGAATATGCAGAGCGTGGATCCAGAAGAATGTGTTCTTGGCAGTCAAAAGGAGGAGCATATTCCAAGTTGGGAGGGGAGGTCTAAAACTTAAGCCAATGTCAAGGATAAAGGTGGCCAAAATCTAAGTCGAAAGTTCTAGTGAACGGGGAAAACAGCTGATTCATTGATTCACCCAGCTGGTAACTATGCAGACCATTACAAAAGTACTTTTGCACCCAGTTCTCAACTACTTTATAATGGAATACTTAAAAATAGTAAATGTAGAGTATTTTAAACCACTTAATAATAAAACTACTCTATTTGGGACTACTTAAAATTTCAGAGTGGAAAAATCCAAGTACAGCAAGTTGGCCCTGTGGCTTATTAACTCATTTTAGGTGGGGGCAGCATAAATTATATAAATTTCTCTGTGATATTAGCACAACTCCTCCTTTACAAAAGCATGCTTTATCAATATCTCCTTTACATGGTACAGTGTAGCCTCCATTATCCCACTCTATTTTTCTGACATAAATTGAAGCCTTTGCGCAAACAAAAATCTCTGTTTTCCATCCTCTGCTTTCACGAAAATGCCTGACGATATCTGGGCTAAACAGTACTTCTTTGGATGAAATGTTTTCCATGTCTCTGGAGTCAGGGATAAAGACGCAGTGCTCTGGGACTGAAATGCAGCCATGATGCAATCAATAAACATTCGTAGTTTTGCTTGATTATCTTTGGGGATCAGGGAATTTTGTACAGAACATTGGCTAAGATCAAGTGTAGTATCTGTGCTTATCAGCTTAATATCTGATAGAGTAAATTGCACATTATCAATGCAAGGAGCAGGATGAATAAATTCAATGGGCTTTTCTCCATAGCATAATTTGTAACAAAAGACTGCACATCAAAAGCCCACACACAGAGGAGAGCAGAATTTACAAAATAAATGAAAATAATTGCCACGATTCTCACTCCTGATTCCTACCCTGTGAACTGTATGGTGGCACAGTGGTTAGCACTGCTGCCTCACAGTGCCAGTGACCATTCCTGGCCTTGGGTCATTGTCTTTGTGGAGTTTGCACATTCTCCCTGTGTATATGTAGGTTTCCTCTGGGTGCAATGGTTTCCTCCCACAGTCCAAAGATGTGCAGGTTAGGTGGATTGGCTATGCTAAATTGCTCCTTAGATGTGTAGGTTAGATGGGATCAGCCAATGATAACTGTGTGGGGTCACAGGATGGGGCAGGGTAGAGGGCCTAGGTAAGATACTCAATCAGAGAGTCAGTGCAGACTCAATGGGCCAAATGGCTTCTTCTGCATTGTAGGAATTCTATGATTCTATGAAATGTCCTAAGAACGGATTGAAATGTCTCCTCAAAATGGAACTACTAATTAGACTAAATGTTAAGAAAGATCAGGCTAATTCAACCGTGGAGGTTTACATGAATAAAATATTTTTAAACCAGGGATAGATGACAATTTGAAGTGAGAAATAGTGATGTGCTGCTTTATCAATACAAAGCAAAAACCTGAAAAGTTACAGAATAAATGTATGAACTGACATGGGTATGTGCCAATGTTTTGTTGATTTTGATGTTATCAGAATGGACACTACTCACATTGATTAAGAGGGGAATTGAGGACATGTAAGATAATGTAAGCATTAAATTCCACAGTCTTCTACTTAATTCTCACTCTTTTAGCAGTTCTTGGCATTTTTCTTGCAGAAGATGTTAGAGTTCTTTGACAAGGAAATGTAGAAACTAGTCTCTCTAAAATTGAAGTGGGCAGTGCCAACAGAAAATGTTCTGTAGTTTTGCAGGTTAGGTTGATTGGCCATGCCAACTTGCTCCTTGATGTTCCAGGATGTGTGGGTTAGGGGGATCAGTGGGATAAATAAGTGGGGTTGCAGGGACAGGACCAGGGTAAGATGGTCTGTCAGAGTTGGTGTGGACTTGATGGGCCGAATGACCTCCTTCTGCACTGTAGGGATTCTATGAAAGTCACCACCTGTCTGACAACTCGATGACTAATGCTGAAAACCTCCATTCTCATTTGTGGCTGGAATTCTCCCACGCCGCTGGAAGTTTTGACTGGAACACCAAATTCTCCCTTCTCACTTGCAGCAGGACTAGTGCGGATGGGATTGGAGAATCCCACTCTGTGTTTAGATAAAATAGGCAATTTCAGGCGGAGGCAGGGCACCAATGGAATGAACTTCCCACCTCCAATTTTAACCACTTTAAAAAGCATTATCAACAAAAGCAAAATGAAAAGCCGGTTCATATCCCACTAACACATAATTCATTTCAATTCAACTTTATGGTCATTGTATAATGTACAAATACAAATGCAACGAAAAGCGAGCTTGCAAGTCCCATGGTACAAAAAAAAAGTTTTATCTGTAAATATTTTCCTTGCTGAAGTCTTATAAAAACTACAAGCACAATGTCAAATCTGTCCTGATTAAAACTTTTAACTGGTTTACCCTTTAGTCAACTGACATTGTTCTGTCCAGACATACACAGAATTCCAATCAACACCCTTGTATATTCCACAATGCTAATGCTGAACATGAATTGCAAATTAGCTGTGGGAGTCGGAATCAATATTTACCCATCAGCAGTTTGCGAGAAAAATTCAGGTCATGGTTGCTAAATGTCTGAGCTGCTTCTCCCAGTTGGCTCACCATTTCTTTTTAATTAGAAGGAGACTGACTGGTGAAGGGAGGAGGTGGGGGTGGGGGTGGAGGGAGGTGGAGGGGGTAGTGGGGTACAGGTCTGGGGAAGGGAAGAAGCTGCTTCCGCTCACTTTGCACAAGCAAAATCATTGTTTATGAATAACTAGTACGTAATTAAATTCAAGTGGCCAAAGAGAGGATCTTCCCCCACGTTGGCTAATCACTGCACCCTAATAGGACTAGCCAAAAGGATTTAAAAATGCAAAAGCAATTTTGTTGCAGGACATATTAAAACTTAAGGCTTTCAGCAATTATCATGACTGATTCTCCGCATCTCAGGCTACTAACCTTCATGTAGTTGGAGGTTTACGGGTCATGGTGGAGGAATGAGTTATCCCCTTTCTTGTTCGTTTACATGTCATTTGGTTAATGGCATGTGTCAAGATGCAGATGGGTTTACCTCTCAGCCACACTCCTCTTTGGTAGTCAAAATAAAATCACAATAATACAACACAGAAAGAGGAAACTTGGCCCATCGTGTCTGTGCTAAATTTAAGTTTATTCTGTTAGTGTCACAGTGTTACCTTAACACTGCAATGAAGTTACTGTGAAAATCCCCTGGTTGCCACACTTCAGCGCCTATTCAGTACACAGAGGGACGTACAGCATCTGCACAGACAGTGACCCAAGCCAGGAATTGAAGCCGGGTCGCTGGCACTGTAAGGCAACAGCGCCAACCACCGTGCCGCCCAGAGAAAAGCAACCCGGCTGGTCCGACTCCCCTACACTTTCCCAATACTTGGTAATGTTTATAAATACAAGTATTTATCCAGTTCCCAAAGGTACAAGATACCCTTGAATAATTGTGGATTATAAACAAACTTCACTAATCTTGAAATTCCTCAGTGATAGATTAGAAAGGGTCAACTAAAGTTACTTTTTAATCTAACTTAAATGTTTTGTTTTTCTCATCAGAATTTTGCATCAGAAAAGGCCAAAGCGTACAGACCAAAATGTGATTCCCCTCCCAAATTACAGAGACACAGACATAAAAAACAAAGAATCCTTTAAACTCTGGGACAGCCATCAAAGCAATTTCATACTTATTCATCTTCTAGCCTACAGGAATGCTTCAGTGTTAGTTTTTTGCTGATAATCAAAGCTAAAGGATTCTGACTGCATTAGCACTCACAAGAAAATTATTTTCTTGCTGCCAATGAACAACAACAACTGCTGTGGAGCAATGTGAACCAATAGTCTAGATACCTACTCTTTTCAAAATTATAGGACACAGCTAAGAGACATCAAAGTAAGAAGGTCTTTTTTAAAATATTGTTTTCATGTATTTATATTCTGTTCTAGCTTTCATCATACAGACACTGACTGTTCACAGGTTTTTTGAGACAGATCTTCTAACAGGCCCCCCAACATCTCTTGAAGTGGAAGGTACTTCAGGATATTATAGGGCATTTTGCATTCCTGGAGTAGCAATCTGCACTTTGAGGTATACAAGATTATGAGGGGCATGGACAGAGTTCTTAGGGAGCAGCTGTTGCCCTTAGTTGAAGGAGAGGGATAGGAGGTTTAGGGGGGATGTGAGTAAAGAATTTTTTTTACCCAGAGGGTGGTGATGGTCTGGAATGCGCTGCCTGGGAGGGTTGTAGAGGCGGGTTGCCTCACATCCTTTAGAAAGTACCTAGATGAGTACTTAACACAATATAACATTCCAGGCTATGGGCTAAGTACTGGTAATTGGGATTAGGTGGGAGCTCAGGTGTTTCTTGCATGTTGGTGCAGACTTGATGGGCCCTTCTGCACAGTAGGAGTCAATGATTCCAGGAATCAATGAACAAAACATCAATGTCCTTTGGTCGTCCAATTTATCCATTGATCTTGGGTTTGATTACAAGATCTCCTTCTATAAGACATATTCACTTTCTACCCTGCACAACACATCTTTAAAAAGTCCCACTCGTTCTTTGATAGTTTCTGCCATAATTTAAACAGCTCACAAAAAAACGTTACTTAGAAAATATTCATTTATTAACACTTATGGCCACTCGTGCCTCAATACCAAATATTCAAACCAGTTCAGCATAGAAACATGGAAAATATTTGCAGAGAAGTTGGCGATTTCATTCATGGGCTGGAATTTTACACTCCACCCCACCCAGGGAATCTTTCATCTCTACAACCCAAGATATAAACCAACGTGAATCAATAGTGGACAGAACACTTCTCTCAGCTGGATAAATGGGTCTTGAGTGTTTAATGCAGTCCAGAGACAGGTCCTTCTTAGGCATTCTCCAGAATTAACTGCATATGTCTGTGCCTGTGTGAAGAGGAGTTACATGAGGGTGGAGGGTGAGGGGCTGGCAAGGGTGGGGACTGGCAAGAGTGAAGAACCTCATTGGAGTTTTGATTAGAAAATATGAGCGTTACAGACAGAGGAAGTATCAGGATCAGTGATTTCTTAGTGACAAAAGGTTAAAATGTAGAATCGCCATCATTACACAGTCTCCTCACATGCAAAAGACAGTTTTAATTTAGCACTAAAACCAGACCTAGCAAATGTGAATTGGCCTAACAGCTTCACTTCCTGTCATCAACCTCCATAAAGGTGACATACGACCATGGATAGCACCTCTGAAATGATTAAGATACATAAACCTCATCACTGCACCTCAAATATTAAGCAAGGCTTCAGGATAGTATTATTCACCATCGGTCAACTGCACTCTGCTGATGCACATCCGTAGACCCAACAGATCAGAAATGATTCTACTCTATGTGCCATTTGATCACCTCCATCTTTGTTAAAAATATGATTTGAAGGATAGAAAGCAAAGGAATGTTTTCTTATTATTTGTTGCCTCCTCTACTACACATTGTGACACAAATGCCAGGATTGGCCGCACCTTTTCAGAATTTTACAATTCTCTTCCAGTTTTCATCACAAGTTTTAAAAAGGTAGTTCTTTTTTATCAGCAGTCAACTTATATTTTGTTTTATTTATTTATTAGCATCACAAGTAGGCTTGCATTAATGCTGCAATGAAGTTACTGGGAAAATCCCCTAGTCACCACACTCTGGCGCCTGTTCGGGTACACTGAGGGAGAATTTAGCATAGTCAATGCACCCAACCAGCGTGTCTTTCAGACTTCGGGAGGAAACCAGAGCACCCAGAAGAAACAGAACGGAGAGAACGTGCAGACTCCACACAGATAGTGACCCATGCCAGGAATCGGACCCGAGTCCCTGGCTCTGTGAGGCAGCAGTGCTAACCACTGTGCCACCCTGACACCCGCTATACTTATCCAAAACAAAAAAAATTGTATAATTCCCATACATCTCAACATTGAGAATCTGCAAAAAACTTTCAGCTAATCTGGTCATGCTTCCATATTAAGAAGTCTCACAACACCAGATTAAAATCCAACAGGTTTATTTGGCAGCAAATGCCCTGACGAAGGGACAAAGCCCCGAAAGCTAGTGGCGTTTGCTACCAAATAAATTTGCTGGACTTTAACCTGATGTAGTGAGACTTCTTACTGTGTTTACCCCAGTCCAATGCCGGTATCTCCACAGCATGTTTCCATATTAACAGAGAGTGGTAATTTGTGTCTCTTCTTGCATATCACACAGCATTGTTTGTGCAAGTTACCAAATCAGTATCTTTCATCATTCTTACAGGATTTTGCCAAACCCACAAGATTATACAAGCTTGTGAATACTCTACCTGCCTTCCTTTTGAGCTCTCTTTTGAATGTTTAGAAGTAAAAGCTGAATCTCTTGCCGAAGCATGTTCTTGATGGCAGGAGCCTCTGGCAGGACTGCATGTGAGACTTCTGGTGGAGAGGTCATCAGTCTGGTTTCCCTCGTCAATCGCCAGATTTCCAACAAAGAAGCCACCTAAAATTAAGACCGATGTTAAAAGCTACAAGCAAATCAAGGAGTTCATAGTGGCAATGAATGACAAAATAGAAAATAATGATGAGCCAAAATGATGGCAAATCAACACACAATCTGAGGCATGCCACTAGTTAGTGAGATATCAAAAAGCCACACAATACCATAAGCCAGAGGAGTTTAGCTCCAGCAATTTCTTTATTAAAATCATTTTCTGATTTGTATACTGTGAGACACAGATCAAAGAACAATATTTCTATGCAGCATATCATTCTATTGATTAATTATTTTTTATTCATTCATGGGATATGGGTGTCACTGGCTGACCAGCATTTATTGCCCATCCCTTGTTGCCTGAGGGCAGCTAAGAGCCATTTCTGTGGCTCTGGACTCACATGTAGGCCAGGCCAGGTAAGGGCGCAGATTTCCTTCCCTAAATGATATTAGTGAACCAGGCAGGTTTTTCCATGGTTTCATGGTAATGCTTCTTACTCTGAGAGTCTTACTTCGAGATATTTTTGATTGAATTCAAATTCCACCATCTGCTGTGGTGGGATTCGAACCCGATTCCCCAAAACATTAGCTGAGTTTCTGGATTAATAATCTAGCAATAGTACCACTAGGCCATTACCTCCCCTTATTGTATTTTGGAATTTGATGTTGGGGCCATGACACATTCAGTAGAATTTTGAGATCACATGGTTGAAATGAAATGGTATTGCATTTTGTTGTAAATTGTAATCTCTTCCACGGACTTGCAAAGTAACATAAAACTAAACATTAACAATGATCAAAAAAGATTCATGTCATGGAAGTGTTTATACGGAGCCAGCTTTTACATATGCTGGCACATCTCTCACCAATTTGCTCATGACGAATTTTGCTGTTTTATAAGCAAAGGGACATGATTTCATGCAACAAATTATTTTGCTGCAAAAGCAAAACTATATTCCTTTCAGAAAACTCTGCCAAGCGAAGTTTAATTACTGGATCAGAGAATCAAGTAAATTAAATAATGTTTGTAAGTTTCTGATTGCCAATTACAAGTACATAGCATTAAATAATTGGCTTCCTTCTTCTTTCTTAAAGCACATTGTATAATTATTCTGGCTACGAGCTCAGAGAATGTAGGCATTGGAGATTCAATTGTATAAAGGCAACACATGGTGCAGCATACACCTTCACAAAACATTAACAATGACAATACAAGTTCAAATGGCCATTAAAAACCAAATGAAACACTCAAGGTTAATTTCCAGAAGAACAACATTTAAAAGCTGGGAATTTATGTTAAACTTGCATGGAATCTTGGTTGGATCACACACAAAGAGTGCTGCGAACAACTCTGGTCACTGTGAGAAAGCACAGATGTTACTTATAACGATGATACCAGAGCTAAGCAATTATCACAAGATTATTGTGGCGCAAAAGGAGACCATTTGGTCCACTGTATCTGTACCATCTCTGCAAATGAGCATCACGTCTTCATGCCATTCTCTGTACCCCTGCACATTGTTTCTAGTCAAGTAATCATCTAATGCCCTTTTAAATGCCTTGATTGAACCTACCTTTGCCACACTTCCAGGCAGCACATTCCAGATCTCAAACACTCGATGTGTGAAACCAGTCAGGAAATGGGGTTCTTTTCTTTAGAAAGGAGAAGATTGATGGGTGACAGAGTACAGGGCTTTGAAATTATGAAATGATTTGACAGGATAGTTGCTGCTATTAGTGGTGTTCCAACTGAAGACTGATTGGTCATTTCCACCTAAATTCAGCATTTAAAAAATCTTTTCAGAATGGCACTTCGCCTCTCTGCTAGATGTCCATCCATCAATGGTGAGCAGAAAGGTGCAGACATGCTTCACCCAGGTACACAAGCTGCTTATTGTCTCCGTGGGCTTCTCTCACTGTACTCTGAACCAGGGCAACAGCTCTTCCACTTTTTTGTTAGTGACTGTGACATCTTCTGAGTTCATGGAGTTCAAAATTGCACTCAGGTGGCAGAATTGCAGATTTTAAGTATGCAAAGACACAAATCCAAAATCTACAATTAAGGTTATTAGCATTTTTGATGTAAATAGCCCTTGTCTGAAAGGGTTAAGGTATATTTGATGGAACTCCAGAAATTTGGAGTGAACAAGACACAATCAAAGGACCCAGTTTCGACCTCATCTTCCAGTCCGCCTTGGACAGTTGCACTGGAAGTTTGACCAGGTGGAGGACAGATTTTGGGCTCAAATCTACCATAAACTTTCATTAGCTTTTAATTTAAAGTACTGTTATAACTGCAATTTTGAGTTTGATGCCATGTCTGACATTTTAAAATGAATAGTCTTTTGTACCTAACTTCCTCCAGGTATGGACAGATAGATAATTCATTAGCCGATGCAGGTAAATTTCTAGAAATAAAGGGAAAGATAGGATCATCTTGTGAGAAAAAGAATGCAATGATATATTTTTCTTCTGGGAAAAAAAATCAAAAACAATTCACTGCCTAAAGAAAAATGTGTAATATGGATCAAAGATTAAATTGCAATCCTAGAGCACTTCAGGAAAAACCTGGACAAATTATGACTCTGTAAATTAAAATATAAAGAATGTAACTTAAGTGTCTTAAACTTGTCTTAACGTGGAGAAGGTGCAAAGGCAGGAGGTCTCCCAGTTCACTAGGAGATAGGGGCACCTGCACAATGGTGCCCCAAGCAATCTTCAGCCGGCTTCATCACCCCATGGTCACTGGTGAGAATCATACTTCTGTCCAAAAAAGCGACTGTGTTATATAAGATTGCATTTTCAAACTCGCCCAAACAACAACTCAGAAACTCTCCCGGTTTTCTCGCTCGTTTGGTACTTCGAATTTTTCTGGGTAGATCCAGCCCTTTCAACTCTCTCACTTCCCTCCTTTACCTATCTCCAGCCCAGTGACTCAGCCAACATACATGCTCCTCTTCAGCCCTTCCTTGCAAAACTAATGTGTGTGAAAAAGTACACTGATGTATAAACACCTTCATTCAATCACCCCTATTAGTTGTAAATATGTAAATATGTCCCCATTAATCCATCATTTACTGATATGTTCAGAGCATGTTTGTTGATACTTTCCCGATCCTTCCAAATTAAATACAAGACAGCAATTTAAAAAAAGTACTTAGTTGAGAGTTTAAACCAATAAAATAAATCTGGAGGGAATTGGACTTTGACTCAAGTTCAGTCCAGACAAGAATAGCTAAGTTAAAAAAGATCCAAATGGTAAAAAGCTGGACTAACTTCAAGTAAAATTCCAGAAAGAGAAATCTAATAAAGTGTCCAACAGGATCAGAAAGACAGTTGGAATAAACCTTACATCCATCCCAGAGAAGGATACTTACTCAAACTTTTAAAGATCATCAGTGCATTCCTGGTACATCAAGAGAACAGCTCCCAGTTTCAAATTACACTTCTACTGCTCAAATAGACTATGAAACTTTCACTGACAAGCAGATTGTACTCTCCTTACTTGAGAACTATCTTTAACTTAGAACATTTGGCAAAAATGCACTGTTAAAACATCATACGCTTGACAGTTTATGGTCAGTTTAAGTTCACCTTAGACATTTCAAACTTTCTGTTTAAAATAAGAACAGGAGTAGACCATTCAGTGACTCAAACTTATTCCCTTATTCAATTACATTACTGTTTGTCTGTCATTGTTTCATATCTCTTGATATCCTTATCAAACTAAAAACCATCTTTCTCTGTCTTTTTGCTTAGTACTTCCTTTTTGTTTACTGGTGCATATTTTTTTCCTATTAGCATGGAAAAAGTTGCATTTATGTAGTGTCTTTAACACAGATAGCATCCCATGTGGCTTCGCAGCTGCACATCGTGGGATTTTCAAATTCACCGCCCCGCCTCCCTGAAGTCTTCAGACCTTTTGCTGGTACATCAAATGTTCTGTCCCACCTGTGACAATTCCTGTAGTGAGCGGGACTGGAAAATCTTGCCCATAATCAAAGAAGCAAAAATCAAAGAGATAGTAGGAGGTGTGACCAACTGCTTGGTCAAAGGGTGGGTTTTAAGATAATGAGAGGGAAGGGAAGAAATGGAGAAGCTCAAAGAGGACACTCAAAAGAACTGAAATTAAACAATTTCATGCATGATCACTGATAGTAGGGTAAAGGCTGAAAGGACATCAAGGAGACCAACGTTAGAGAAATAGAGTTCTGGAGATGTTCTACTGTTGAAGATAGTTATAAAGATAAGGAGAGCCAAGTTCTTAAAGAGATTTAAACACAAGGATGAGAACAGTAAATTGGTGAGGTTGGAAGTATGTTGACAAGGGGAGGACAGGAGTGACTGGTGAATGGGGCTTAGTGTGAGATGGGATGGGGTGGCAGTGTTTTAGGTCAGCTGAATGAAGGCTGCCCAAGATTTAACTGGGCAAATTAACATCTCATCCCAAACTGAATATCAGGCAGGTACCAAGGCAAAGGAAGAGCCAACAAGTAAAGCTGCGTTATTAACATGTTGCTCTCGTCAGGCTGCAATCCTGACTGAATCCATTTCCCCTTCAAGTCCCAGTGAGGTTTCAGAGCTGAGAGATTTACAAGCGGCATGATCTTTTTATCATTCTTTAATGAGGGTGAGGGCATTGCTGACAAGGCCAGCATATGTTGCCATTTCTAACTGCCCTTGAGAAGGTGGTGGTGATGGTGAGCTGCCTTCTTGAACCATTGTTGGCCATCTGGTGTTGGTACAACCACAGTGCTGTTGGGAAGGGAGTTCCAAAATTTTAACCCAGTGACAATGAAAGAGTCAATGATATAGTTCTAAGCCAGGTTTTCCTACTGGTGTCCAGGTCAGTTTTGTTCTTCAGCTTTTCTATAATTATTTTCAGCCAGTTCAAAGGGCATTTAAGAGTCAACCACATTGCTGCAGTCTGGCTAGACAAGGTAAGGGCAGAGATTTCCACCCCTAAACAATATTGGTGAACCAGATGAGTTTTTAATGACAATTGTCTCAGAGTCACTATTGCTTAGGAAAGCTTTTAATTCCAGATTTATGAATTGAATTCAAATTCCAACAACTGCCATAGTAGGATTTGAACCTGTGTCCCCAGAATATTCGCTGGAGCCTCTGGTTACCTAGTCCAGTTACCACTATTTCACTTCCTCCTGTTCACCAGCTACAAGAGAAATATTGTGAATAAAACAGACCACTATATATATTATCATCTTGGATCTTAAACCATGTGAGCAGAGGTGGTATATTTAAGCTGTTGGAGCAAAACCAGTCACCTGCCAAAGCTGCTCAATGTGATCTCTTTCTGTGACAACATGAGGGGTAAAGTCAGCTATGATGAAGCAACATCAGAAGTATTACATATTTTATAAAGGGTTTCAGGTCACTTTAAGAGCTGATGATTTGAAGGTGATGTCATAAGGGTGCATGCTCAGACTGCTGTTCTACTTTCAGTTTTGTATTCTGTGCAGAGCAAAGCACAGTTCCTCAATAAAACTGTTGCGTGTTTATTTGAATCGATGCGTGCAAACCAAGTTTTTCCCTTCTTCTGTTACAACTTGCAACCCCTAACAGAGTTAGGACTTCACAAGAACCCTCTGAGAGACACAATGGAATTAAATAGGGTTCTTGCATCCACACACTTTGGCATATTCTTCTTTGGTATTTTCTTTACTTTGCTGCAGGTCTTCTTTAGAGGGTGTCTTCTTACTTACCAGAACTGAAGGAAAGCTGTCCAATCTTGCTCACCCAAGAACCAAGACAAAGCAATGCCAAGTCCTCATCAGAGAGTTGTTCCAAGCTGATTATGCCACTCTGATGTCCCATACTGAGGAACAGTTATAGTGGCGAATGGATGGACTCTCTCATTACTGTGAAGTATTTAGTTTGACCATCGTCATCGGGAAGACAAATTTTAACATATAAGTAAAAGCTGGCAGCATGTCTTGAGATATTATCAGCAAGGGACAAAGGATAGAATATTACAGTAAAAAGTGCAATGCTGGGTAATTTTGAGGTTAAGGTGTGCAGGCAGGATGAGATGCTACTACATTTTTGATGATCGGCACTGACATGGTTGGCCAAAAGGCCTTTTCTGTGCTGTATGAGTCTATGCAATGGCTGTGATAGGCAAGAATTAATCGTAAGTTTAGGCTTTGACTGTGTGATGGTATAAAACAAGTGATACTGAATCAACAGCCTGATTAACATTACTCTCAATATTTTGTTTCCATTTTTTGGAAGAGATGTCAAACAGGCCACCTAGTCACCTATTCCACAAAGTCAAAGTCTACTCAAGGAATATATCATGTGCATCTACAAAGTAGCAAAGAAAAACAGACGGGAAGTTCATGTGTTCTATTAACATCTTACTCCAAAGTTACTCCCTGTATGCATTAATATACAGATGCATATATGCAGAATTACTTACAGTGCATGTAGTAAATTGATGCTCAATTATAGGAAAGTAAACATTTGAGAAGTCAATGCCTAATGGCCCAATTATTTTGCAATTGGGATTAATTGTACTGTTAATACAACAGATTGAAAAATAATCATGCGTGTCAGCCTTCCAAACCACAATCTCTCAACTCACTGGGCACTGCTAGCTCAGTGTGAGCTTTGTGTTACTGCTTTAACTTGTGTCAAATGGAAAATCTCCAGTTGTATCAAATAGAGATAGGGATGAGGGGTGGTGTGGTGGAATAGGCAGGTGGGGGAAATGACAGGTGTAGGGGAGGGTTGTGTGAAAGGCATTTGATCAGCCTGGTTAGCATTCTGTTTACTGAACGTAGGAACAAAACTTTGGTCTCATTTTTCACAGTGGCCTTTCTCTCTATTCCAGCCAACATAGTAACATGGGACACTGATAAAAAGAAGTACATTTCATGAATACCGTGCTCTTACAAATTCCTCTTCCTCGCTGGCAACTGTGGATCCTGTTCCCAAACCTCTCCCAATGCTGGTCTAATCCACCTATGAAAAGTTATAAATCTCTAACACAGAGTTAATGCCCCCTCCTTCTAGACAGCACCTGACTCATAATTACTGCCCCCACGCAGTGACATGCTACTTAACAGTTATTGCAAACCCTTGAATTTTGTTACAATTTGGATGTGAGAGGAAGGTTCTTTACGCAGAGAGTTGTGGGGGTATGGAACGCGCTACCGAGGAGGGTGGTGGAGGCAGGAACGTTGGACTTGTTTAAGGTTCAGTTAGACAGACACATGAGTGAAACGAGGATGGAGGGTTATAGTAGGGGCTATTAAATAAGGTCAGAACCTCGGGAGGCACCGGAAATGCAGACTTGTAAGTTAACGTTTTTGTCTTTTTATTCCGCAGGTGGAGGTCCACCTCGTTGTCAAATGAGGGGCATGCACAAGGTGGGTCGTGCATGGGCTGCTCTTGGAGGTTCCGGGAGTGGCCTAGTACTTCGTGTCGGTGTGTGTGCTTGATCGTGGACCGATAGACAGGCGCCGCAACAGCTCGGTGACTAGCACTGCTGGCTATGCAGATTCATGGATTTGGGCCTGTGTCTGTGGGAGTTTGTGCATTCTCCCTGTGGTTGCGTGGGTTTCCTCCGGGCGCTCCGGTTTCCTCCCACACCCCAAAGATGTGCTCTTAGGCTGACTGGTTTACTAAATTGACACTATTCTCCCCTGAATCTGGCTAAGTTAGGGGAGACACGCAGGGTAGAATAGGTGTAGGGTGATGCGGCGGCGCGGGCTCGTTGGGCCGAAGGGCCTGTTTCCCGTGCTGGGTTGTTCTTTGTTCTTTGTAACTCTTTTACTTATTTTTCAGGCTACTTACTGCGTTTAAAAAAAAACATGCATCCTCCAAGGCAAAGAACTTCAATGTTAAAAACAGAACATTCTCAGCACCAAGCATCAAGCTCTCCCTTGTCACAAATAGGGAAGATAGGTGCAAAGTGAATCTCCTACACTGCCCCAATGATCAGTCTCACTGGCAACACCAAAGGTGTTTCCGTGATGTAAGTAAAATCTATCAGCAATTATCACTGGCTTTTCTATTTCTAAACTGAATGTCTCAAGAGCCATTACCATCTTTTTCCAATTCATTGTTTTCTCATAGAATCATAGAATGTACAGAGACATGCCCTTTGGCCCAAATTGGTCCATACCGACCATAAAGTCCATCTAAGCTAACCCCAATTGCTTGCATTTGGCCCATATCCCTCTAAACCTTTCCTATCCACGTATCTGTCCAAATGCTTTTTAAATGTTGTCAATGTCCCTGCCTCAACCACTCCTCTGGCAGCTTGTTCCACATATGTACCATCCTCTGTGTAAAAGCTTTGCTCCTCAGGTTCCCATTAATTTTTTTCCCCCCTGTCTTTCAGCTCCCTCCACACAACTTACAAGGGCTGGAAGTGAAGCTGACTCTGCTGCCTACAGGGATTCGATAAGCAGCTCCTGGATTTGGGAGAGACATAAGCTATCAGCTTTCATTTAAAAAACTCACTTCATGATTGACATCAGAATCATTATGTAGGAAAAGGTGAGGCTGAGAACTTAAGTCTTACACTAATAAACTCCTGTATTACAGGGTGTTTCTTTTTAATGATTTCTTCATTTTTTTTTAAGACAATTCACCTCTTTACGCATGCTCACTAAACATTTCCTCAGGGTGATCTCCCAATGTAATGTTTTTAAGTTGCTGTGACTCCAGGATTAAACCTGGGGGTGGGGTTGCTGTGGATACTGTAACCAGGATGGGAAGGGGAGAGTGGGAGTTGTGAGAGTTGGGCAAGGGGAGAGTTGATCCAATAGGGGTGGAATGGAGGGAGAATTGAGAGAACAGGGTGGGAGGGATGAGAGTTTTGTGAACTGGAGGGAGGGGTACATGTTGAGAATAGGAAGAGGGGGTAGTGGAAGGAGGAGTGACAGTTGAGAGTGGGGGGGGGAAGGGGAGACAGTTGAGGAAATGCTGGTGGGTTGGGGATGTGAGTTGAGAATACAGGGGGCTGGGGACAGAGTTGTATGAACAGAGAGGGTGGGGAAGAGAAAGTGGGGCAAAGGAGTTGCAAAATAATTTTGAAGGTTCTGTGGGAAATGATGAGTGATGATAAATTTGAGGACCTTGATTTAAGATGCAATAATTAATACAATAGACATTTGTAAGGTGCAACTGTCCCACTCTGATCAAAGTTTAATTTCACCAAATTATCAGTATGATATAACTTCGGCAACAAAATACTTGAAGGCAAGTGAGGGGGACAATGGCCTAGTGGTATTATTGCTAGACTATTAATCCAGAAACTCAGCTAATGTTCTGGAGACCCGGGTTTGAATCCCACCACAGCAGATGGTGGAATTTGAATTCAATAAAAAATATCTGGAATTAAGAATCTACTGATGACCTTGAAACCAATGTCAGAAAAATCCATCTGGTTCACTGATGTCCTTTAGGGAAGGAAATCTGCCATTCTTACCTGGTCTGCCCTACATATGACTCCAGAGCCACAGCAATGCAGTTGACACTCAACTGCCCTCTGAACAAAGACAGCTCGGGTTGGGCAATAAATGCTGGCCAGCCAGCGATGCCCATGTCCCACGAGTGAATTAAAAAATAAATCTCAGCAGGTGCGAAATGTGTATTTGATATGTCCTGCTCCGAGGAGAGAGCAAACACAGTTGCAGGGATTTTGGAAGGGAATTCCCTGTTCCTTCCTGCCTGTGAGTTGTGCCAACTCCACAGTGCCTGAGGACCTGTCACCACCACTCAGCTCCTTGAACTAAACTTTGCCCCAATTGATGCCTGAGACCAGGCAACTGGGAGAGAATTCGTCCACCCTCTCTGTGACACCAAAACCCCTCAATTATTTGGTAACAATCTGATAGCGCAATGTTATAACAATCTACACCAAGCTGCCCCTCCTCCTTATAAAGTCATGAACAATATCACTAACCCCCATACCCACAGATCAGGTAAATTCACCAGCAGTAAATGGAGCCTGGCTCCAGCAAGTTTCGCAATAACCAGAGTTTCACTATGGGGCACGGCAGGAGTTGTAGTTTTATCAAGACGGCCCATCAGAAGAGCTCCACGAAGGCCTGATTGCATCTCCATAGTTGTAATGATGTGGCATAGCCCCTTTAAGGCAATGGGTCATGTGACCTATGGGTGTGGGGTAAACTGATGGGATCTGTCCAGAGTGGGCAGTCTACATTTGGAGTGTGGAGTGAGTAGACCTCATAAAGAACTGTGTTCCCTGATGCCTGATCGTGCAGTAATCAAATAAAATAACTGACACATATTTCATATGGTTTTCATTACAAACTTTATGCCATTATGTGCTCCATTATGACCACGGTGGTCATTGCTGCCATGGAGGAGAAGGAACTTAAAACTCCGATTACTTATCTTGTGACCCTACCAGAAGTTACAATCCATGGTTTGGGAACACCCTGTTCTTTACTGTGCTGGGCAACAGTCATGCTCATCTGTATGCAATCTCACCAATTAGCCAAAATTTCCCCCTTTGAATGAGTTTCTTGATCCTGCCAACATCTCCAGAAGCACAGCTAAGTTTCAGCAACTTGTCAAGCTGGAGGCCATGTCCGTAAAACCATATCCAGTCATATCACAGCAATCTGACATTCCAAAACACTTCACAATTGAACTGCAATCAATCAGGCTAATTGTGTTTCTATAAATTCAGCAAACTTCCATGAATATTGATTTACATAGAACATAGAACACTACAGCACAAACAGGCCCTTCGGCCCACGAGTTGCGCCGATCACATCAACACCTACCAATCTATAGACCTATCTATAACCCCCAATCCCATTAAATTCCATATACTCATCCAGAAGTCCTTTAAAAGACCCCAGCGAGTTCGCCTCCACCACCACTGACGGCAGCCGATTCCATTCACTCACCACCCTCTGAGTGAAAAACTTACCCCTAACATCACTTCTGTACTTGCCTCCCTGCATCTTCAATTTGATTTACTTCATTTTTTTTTACACAGAGTTTGGTGAATGTCTGGAACATGCTGCCTGGGAGATGGTGGGAACAGGTATAATAGTGACATTTAAGGGACAACTAGATGAATACATGATGAGTAAGGATGGGAATGGAAGGATGCGGACTCCGTAAGCATGTACAATTTTGGTTTAGGCAGACATCATGATTGGCGCAGGCTTAGAGGGCCAAAGGGCCTGTACCTGTGCTATACTTTCCTTTGCTCTTTGTTCTTTATTCTATTATTGTCACATTTATTGGGATACAGTGAAAAACGTCATTTCTTGCGCACTGTAGACAAAGCATATCGTTCATACAGTACTTCGGGAAGAGGGAAAGGAGAGTGTGTAGAATTTGTGATGTAATTGTTGAGACTACAGTGTTACAGTCATAGCCAGGGTGTAGAGAAAGATCAACTTAATACAAGGTAGGTCCATTCAAAAGTCTGATGGCAACAGGAAAGAAGCTGTCTTAAGTCGGTTGGTACGTGATCTCAGACTTTTGTATCTTTTTCCCGATGGAAGGAGGTGGAAGAGAGTATGTCAGGGTGCATGGGATTCTTGATAATGCTGGTTACCTTTCCAAGGCAGTGGGAAGTCAATGGATGGGAGGCTGGTCTGATAGACTGGGCTACACTCACCACCCTTTGTAGTTTCTTGCGGTCTTGGTTAGAGCTGGAACCATACTAAGCTGTGATACATCCGGAAAGGATGCTCTCTGTGCAGCATCTGTAAATACTGGTGAAAGTCATAATGGACATGCTGAATTTCCTCAGCCTCCAGAGAAAGCAGAGGCAGGAGGAGAGCAGAATGTCTACTTTCACTCTTCAGTTCACAATTATGTGCTCTGTGATTGAAAAATACAAGAATCTCTACATTTCCTCAATGATGTTAACCAACTTACTGTACAAAAATTATACAATGGACGGGAGCAGACCAGACATATTTCAAACAGCTCAAAATCCAAGCTACACTAAGAGTTCATTCAGAGAGCTCAACAGGACTCTTGAAAGGTTTTATTGTGCTTTTAAAAAAGAAAATGGAACTTTGGCTCGGTTCACTTCTTTAAGATTTCATTACTGTACAATTAAGTCACAAATTCCAACTTATCAACTTGCAGACCATACAGTTGCCTTCTCTTCACCCCAAAATAATTTCCCCTCATAAATAACTAACACATATTTCATATGGTTTTCATTACAATTCTATTCCATTGTGTGCACCACATTTTTCATTTATTGCTTTCTTACCAGATCTTTACTAAAACTATTGTTTCAGTCTGGATTATTGTCAAATGTTTAGAGGAAAAGATCAGCTGGTAAAGTCACTGGAAGAGCCATTGAGCCCAATCAGTATCTTTTTCATAGATCTATGACTCTGTCTACCCACCATTTCCTTAACCCATTATAGAAACATAGAAACATAGAACATTACAGCACAGTACAGGCCCTTCAGCCCTCAATGTTGTGCCGAGCTATGTCCAATCCCAAGATCAAACTATCCCCTTCCTGTAATTCTGGAGTGCTCCATGTGCCTATCCAATAGCCGTTTGAAAGTTCCTAAAGTGTCCTACTCCACTATCACAGCAGGCAGTCTATTCCACACCCCAATCACTCTCTGAGTGAAGAATCTACCTTGGACATCCCCCCTATATCTCCCACCATGAACCTTATAGTTACGCCCCCTAGTAACAGCTACATCCACCTGAGGAAATAGTTTCTGCACGTCCACTCTATCAATCCCTCTCGTTATGTTATAAACTTCTATTAAGTCGCCTCTCATCCTTCTCTGCTCCAAAGAGAAAAGCCCCAGCTCCCTCAACCTTTCCTCATAAGACCTACCCTCCAAACCAGGCAGCATCCTGGTAAATCTCCTCTGCACTCGCTCCAATGCTTCCACATCCTTCTTATAATGAGGTGACCAGAACCAAACACAATATTCCAAATGTGGTCTCACCAACGTCCAGTACAGTTGCAGCATAACCCCACGGCTCTTAAACTCAAACCCCCTGTTAATAAACGCTAACACACTATAAGCCTTCTTCATGGCTCTATCCACTTGAGTGGCAACCTTCGGAGATCTGTGGATATGAACCCCAAGATCTCTCTGTTCCTCCACATTCCTTAGAACGCTGCTGTTGACCCTGTAATCTGCATTCAAGTTTGTCCTACCAAAATGAATCACCTCACACTTATCAGGGTTAAACTCCATCTGCCACTTTTCTGCCCAGCTCTGCATCCTATCAATGTCTCTTTGCAGCCTGCAAGAGCCCTCCACCTCATCCACTACTCCACCAACCTTGGTATTGTCAGCATTATTCCTTTTAGAACATAAGAACATAAGAAATAGGAGCAGGAGTAGGCCATCTAGCCCTTCGAGTCTGCCCCGCCATTCAATAAGATCATGGCTGATCTGTCGTGGCTCAGTTCTACATTCCCGCCCTCTCCCCATAACCCTTAATCCCCTCGCTTATCAAAAACCCATCAACCCACGTCTTAAAAATATTTAGTGAGGCAGCCTCCACCACCTCAACGGGCAGAGAATTCCAGAGATTCACCACCCTTTGAGTGAAGAAGTTCCTCCTCAACTCCATTCTAAACCACCCCCCCTTTAGCTTGAGGCTGTGCCCCCTAGTCCTACTGTCCTTTCTGAGCAGGAAGAGTCTCTCCACCTCTATCCTATCCATCCCATTCATCATCTTATATGTCTCAATGAGATCTCCCCTCATTCTTCTAAACTCTAACGAGTACAAGCCTAGTTTATTCAACCTCTCCTCATAGCTCAACCCCCTCAACTCCGGCATCAGCCTAGTAAACCTCATCTGCACTCCCTCCAAGGCCAAAATATCCTTGCGTAAGTACAGTGACCAAAACTGCACACAGTACTCCAGCTGCGGCCTCACCAATGCCCTATACAGCCGCAGCAAGACCTCCCTACTTTTATATTCAATCCCCCTCGCTATGAAGGCCAGCATCCCATTCGCCTTCCTGACCACCCGCTGCACCTGCAGGCTGGGTTACAAGAGATTAATAAACAAAATTAAAACTCATGGTATTGAAGGGTAATGTACTGGTGTGGGTAGAGAACTGGTTGGCATACAGGAAGCACTGAGTAGGAAGAAAATAGGTCCTTTTCAGAGTGGCAGGCTATGACTAGTGGGGTACCACAGGATTCCGTGCTGGGACCCCAGCTATTCACAATATACATTAATGATTTGGAAGAAGGAATTGAATACAATATCTCCAAAATTGCAGAAGACACTAAGCTGGGTGGCAGTGTGTGCTGTGAGGAAGATGCTAAGGGCTGCAGGGTGACTTGGACAGGTTCTAACCAGAAATGCATCAGGTCGTTTCTTGAGTCCATTTAAATGGCAGTCAACTTTTCCTGATTTTTTTCAATATCTGGGTAAACAAGCTTGAGACACAATTTAGTGTGGGAAAAAATATCAAAGAACGAGAATAAATCCTTAATGATAAAGTACTGAAGGCTGTGGAACAACATGGATATCAAGGGATTAAATCTGTGAGCACAGGTAGTTGTAATAACAACAATAAAGTGATTTGTTGGTTTTATAAATAAGGGCATAGTGTGAAAGCCTAAGAGGTACTAATTAACTTATGTGAAACATTCCTTAGTGCACAGTCAGAATACAGTGTGTAGTTTTTGATGCCCCATTACTGAATGAGTTCATTCTCTTCAAACTTTTCCCCTTTCACCCTTAACTCATGTCCTCTAGTTTTTTTTCTCCCCTAGCCTCAGTGGAAAAACCCTGCTTGCATTCACTCTATCTATACCCATCATAATTTTATACACCTCGATCAAATCTCCCCTCTTTCTTCTATGCTCCAGGGAATAAAGTCCAAACCTATTCAGCCTTTCTCTGTAACTCAGTTTCTCAAGTCCCGGCAACATCCTTGTAAACTTTCTCTGCACTCTTCCAATCTTATTAATATCCTTCCTGTAATTAGGTGATCAAAACTGCACACAATAATTTAAACTAATTTTTTTCTTCTAAAAGCAGCCTATTCTAATAATTTCCTCGATTTCTAGAATTTTTTTTTCTTTTTGTTGCAAGTTCTGGTTTACTTCCACTGGTTTGCAGTCGATTCACTGGTTTATATATTTTTCCTGGTTTCCTGCCTCCCACTCTCCAGGGTCACAGAGAAAAAAAAAGTGAGGAATGATCTGGAGTATTTTCTTTCAATTTTAACAAGTAATCGCTATTCCTAGCCTTTGCTAATACCCGATCTCCACTGTCGGTTCCACCGTAATGCAATTGACAGTAGTAATCTTCTGCAAAAACGTTCCTTGATGCTAAGTCCAGGTCTTAGTCGATTTTTCTTTCACTATTTTGGTGAAAAGCACTTCTCATTCCCCGTTTTATCTAAAATTGGTCTTTGTCGGTGATCTTTCTGGAAAACGCACCTTATCGCCAGTTCTTATCGATTACTGTTACACATTAATGTGGTCAGCTCACTTGTGCAGCAAGATAAAAGGATGGAAAGTTTGCCTTACAGTGGGTTACTTACCCAGTTAGTCGAGCTTTAGTAGATAAGGTGTTGCTTGCCTACAGTCCAGGATGGACAAGAGGGGAAAAATCTGCAAATGTCTCTGATTATGTCACGACACACCACGTGACTAATCAAACAGAGATGGATTGGTTTACAATATATAAGAGTGCCCCTATCATTTAGTTATAGAGGCAGGTTTTAAGAAGAATAGGAAAAGAAAGGGGGAAGATTTGTGGAGCAAAGGCCAGAGCTCAGGACTGGGTGGCTGAAAGGACAGCCATCCAGGGTGGAGCACAGCATGGGCAATCCACAAGAGATGAATAATATCAACAAAAAATTACATTGAGCATTTAGTGCAATGAAACAAGGTACTGCACAAGAGCATTATAAAACATAGTTTGACCCCAAGCCACAAAATGAGATATTGATCTGAATTTTCACTGAGTTGCGTTGGCTCAGAAGCTCTTTAAAAATGGTAAGCAGGTAGGTCCCAATATTTGGATTCCTAGCCCTGTTTCAGGGCTGTTTAACTTTCAGGGGGACCTTTAAAAGGGTGCAGGCTGGTTCCCATCAGAAACGCACAACTAGTACTCCTGACCTGACTAGCTCCATTGCAGGGATAGGAACATCCTACTCATCCACAGTTTTCAGAATGTTTTTAAAGAGTCACAGTGTCAGACAGCTCAAGGAGGTCAGAAACCAAAGTCTGCATGAGGGAACCTTTTAAAATGCCCCTCTGCCATGCCCTGTCCTTCTACCCAAACTCTCAGGCCCCTCACGCTGCCATGTCAAACTCTGCCCTTCCACCCACCTCCATGTCCTGTCCTTCCCCCAATGCCATGCTCTGGCCATCCACCTCCCCTCCATGTCCTTACATGCCCCCTTGACAAGTTGCAGCATTCTATGCCACTGACTCATTGTACACTTTCTGGAACCAATGAACACCATGGTATTTAGTGTATGTGCAAAAGAGGCTTTGAAAAACTATAATCCATTGATAACTTTTGCAGTTATTGCGAATTACAAAAATACATCTGGATCAAGCTAATAGAAGTGTCAATAATCCTTTGTAGTTTCAAAAATTATAAACCACAAACCCTTGAGACCACAACTTTTATCAACAAACATTGACGACAGGGAGCAGGAAGCCTGAACTGTCACTCTCAAGAACATCGGCATAGGGCTTCATAGGGTAGGTGCTGGGAATCTAGTCCAATGGCCTAGAACTAGGACATTCATAACATAAGGAATCAGCCATTTCAGATTGAGATGAAGGGAAATTTCTTCACTCAGATATTGTGGACCTTTGAAATTTGCTACCCCAAAGAGGTTACTCAATCATTGAGTATTTTCAACGCAGATCAACAGATTGGCTGACATCAAGGGAAAGAAGGGATATGAGAATAGGGTGCAAAAGTGGAATGAGGGAGGTGATTAGCCACAATTAAATAAATAGCTGAGCTAGCTGGAGTTCGGTGGCCATGTGGACTACTCCTGCTCCCATTTTCTATGTTCCTATGATAATATGAATATATAAATAAACATGCAATCAAATCAGGAGTGATTTGCCTCAATCAAGTCCTAATTTACACAAGTCTAAAGAGAAAATGCGCAATCATTTGCCAGCTTTTTCACATAAAAAGCAAGCAATCTTCAGCATGTCAATCATCAGTCTGCTTACATCCTGTGCAATTACAACATTTAACTTCAATCTTACAAAATGGAGAACTGCATCAGGAGCAAGTTACTTAAATTACATGAAGGCAAATCATTTCAGGAAAGAAGTCATTAAGCTACTGTAAACCACAAAGCCCTAAATAAATGAACTATTCCAAACTCTTTCAATTTACTAGGGTATGTTCCAGGAGTGGCTCAATTAGAATAAAGCTCTAAAAATTAAGAGATTGTGGTAGTTTGTACTTTTAGCCTGTCAGCAGAAGTGGGAGAGAAATAGTCGTGTGTTAAACTGAACACAACCTTATTCCTGTTGGAGGAAACACTTCTTCCTGAACATAGACAGGAAAGGTTCCACAGAGCCTACTGAAATCAATCGACTCCAGACATGCTCACCAATTTTAATAGGGGAAATAAAGAGGAGCAAGGTATATGTCAAAAGCTATAAAACCCTTTGTCAAAAATGTATTTCCTCCTGCGATAGAGATTTTGAATCTATGAGAAAAATTTAATTCTATCCTTTCTTACAATGCCATGAATATCATATCATCATGGGATGGCATGGTGGCACAATGGTTAGCACTGTTGCCTCACAGCGCCAGGCACCCATGTTCAATTCTGGTCTCAGGTGACAGCGTGTGTTGAGTTTGCACATTCTCCCCTTGTCTGTGTAGGTTTCCTCCGGGTGTTCCAGTTTCCTCTCATACTCTAAAGATGTGTGGGATAGGTTGATTGGCCATGCTAAACTTCCCCTTAGTGTTAGGGGAACAATTAAAGGTAGATCTATGGGTTACAGGGACAGGGGCTGGGTGGGATTGTGGTTGGTGCAGGCTCCAAGGGCCAAATGGCCTCCTTCTACACTGTAGGGATTCTATGTAAAGGTTGTGGTACTGCACTAACACCTCAAGAAATCAAATACCTCAAATGCCACCTTGGCGATTCAATAAATCTGATCATATATGGCTTGGTATGGCTATGTACCACCTATGATATAGGCATGCCAGCATTGGACTGGGGTGAACATCATAAGAAGTCTCACAACACCAGGTTAAAGTCCAACAGGTTTATTTGGTAGTAAACTCTGGGGGGAAAATATGACTGACTCGTGAGATATTTCACAGAACCAGAAGGAGGCCATTATGCCTGAATGCTTATGCCAGCTTTTTTTTTCCAATTTTTTATTCAATCCAAATCCAAATTCCAATTTAATCCAATTCATAGTCTCCACAAGAGAGACAAACAAGATCTAAGATGGTAAGATGAGGCATTGCCTCCCATCTTGGGCTTGATCTGACGCTTCATCTTAGACAAAGGCTGAAATGGCTTTGAAAAATTGCATCAGGCGATGGATGCATCAGTTAAACCTCATTAACTACCCTGATCATTATCTCTATCCTAGCCTGGAATATCAGCCTGCCTGATCGTTAACTCTCCCCTGTTTTGAAAGAGCAGTTATACTTCAGCAGATCTGCTTTTTGTCAGTAATCCTGCTTCAAGCACCTGTGCAAATCCCATTTAAAATTGTGTTTGGAATATGCTCCCACCACCTTTCCAAGTAGGGCATTCTGGATTTCGGCAATCCCGATTGGAAAGAATCCTCCTAGATCTTTGCCAACGAATTTAAATCTACGATTTATCAAACCGCACACCAGAGAGGACATGCAAATTAATGTTGTCAGAAGCTAGGATCCATCCATTCCGATGGTTGGCAAGTGAGTTTCTTTTCCCTCAGAGTAAAAGAAAGTATAAAATCACGGTAATTGTGTTTGGCATAACTCAGTAATCCAAAATCTTACATCTGAAAATTGGTTTTTATGGCCTCGCTCATCCCGAAACCATAAAATCCCGTCTGAGATCAATGGATCTTTCCATTGTCCACCCTTCACACACTCCGATTCCAAGGCGGGCGGGGCAGTAAAATTCCGGCCATGGTCTCGCAGGCTTCTTTGGCAAGAAAAAAATTGTCATCATTCGCTGAAATAACTACTTGACTTGTAGTCTACTGAATAATTGTCCAGTTAATTAAATTCAGAATCAGAATGAATAAGTCATCAGGAAAAAATGAACAGTCAAACCTCTTTTCTCAGTTTACAACATTTCCATACACAAATACTTACAAAATAGGGAAAAATGATCTTACTCAAAATTGGTTGCTCAATATTAGGATTGCCTGCAATACATTTCATCCCATAAGAATGATAGAATCCCTGCAGTGCAGAAGGAGTCTGCATCAACCACAATCTCACTCAGGCCCTATCCCTAGCCCTGTCCCCTATAAAGTTAACCTTCAATCTGGGCCTAGCTTTGAGTTGGAAGTTTTGTCTCATTGGGGCATTGGCGATGAACAGCTGTAAGCAGTGTCTGAAAGAAATGCACCATAGAAGTTGTATAATTTCTCAATTACTTCTGTATGCATTGTGCACTGCAATAGTCAGATGGAAAAGGAGATTGAAGTCCCAACTTTTGTAAATAAATTCTGTGCGGCAGAATTGTAAGTTCCTGCTGTGCAATTGTAGTAGCTAAAAAGTTTGCAAATAACTGGGCTCTGGGGAGGGTGGGGGGTGGTGGAGAGAAGCCAAATGTTTTATTCCTTTTCAAATTAAATTTCAAGATGTTATGTCGTTAACTAAAAATGGTTAAGGTGAACGGTTCAGGGACTGATGTTTCTGGGGTACTTTTTAAGCTGGTCAGCACCATGTCAAATGACCACATCCTCTTTGATGTTGGTCACTGCAGACTTGACAATGGTGTAGGTGGGAATTTTCTTGGGAAGTAGTCAGTAACAACAGTTTTCGGGAGAACCACAACTGACTGTGAGAAGCAAGCTTAAAAAGAAGTATTTTTTATGACTGTATGCCAACTGATATTTGTGGAGGGGAGAAGAAAGGATAGACAAGAACCTATTAGGGCCATAGTTTCACTTCCTGCAAGCAATGGCATGGTAAATTTGCTAATATTGTGGAAAATTAACAATTAAACCAGCAGCCCCATACAATGTGGAATACTTTCATTTTAATTTGTTCCCAGTTCCAGCCGTTTCTAGCCCCCCCCAACTTGTTAAGCTTCTTTTTTCAAAATTTGATTTGATTTATTATTGTCACATGTATTAACATACAGTGAAAAGTATTGTTTCTTGCGCACTGTACAGCCAAAACATACCGTTCATAGAGAAGGAAACAAGAGAGTGCAGAATGTAGTATTACAGTCATAGCTAGGGTGTAGAGAAAGATGAACTTAATGCGAGATAGGTCCATTCAAAAGTCTGACAGCAGCAGAGAAGAAGCTGTTCTTGAGTCGCTTGGTATGTGACCTCAAACTTTTTCCTCTTAGCTCAGCATTGTAGAGCTGGTAGAATATTGTGTTAATGCCCATTCAGCCTCTGATCTTTGGGTAAGCATTCTCCAAGGCGGCGTTCACAGCACACGACAGTGCAGGATCGCTGAGCAGAGACTGACAGCCAAGTTCTGCAAACGAGGATGGCCTCAACCGGGATCTTGAGTTCATGTCACACTTTCTGTAACCCCCACGACTTGCCTGGGCTTGCAAAATCTCACAGGCTGTCCTGTCTGGAGACAATACACATCTCTTTAACCTGTGCTAATGCTCTCTCCACTCACGTTGTCTGTGCCTTTAAGACTTGATTAGCTGTGGGAACTCGCATTCCAACCATTAATCCGTAAATTGAGTTTGTGTCTTTATATGCCCTGTTTGTGAGCAGAACTCCCATTCACCTGATGAAGGAGCAGCGCTCCGAAAGCTAGTGGGTTTGCTACCAAATAAGCCTGTTGGATTTTAACCTGGTATTGTGAGACTTCTTACTACATGTACCACTTAGTCATTCCTTTGTGATACCAACCCCAAGACGAGGTGCCTTACCTCATCTTGAGCCCTCACTCCATTTTCTACCACTCCCATTCATTCAAGATTATGCACTGAAGCCAAAGTCCCCCTCACGCTCCACAACTTCCATGTTGCTCTCCCTATGTTACAGATGAAGCTGTGTCTGCTCCTGAAAACATTGCTGCTCATGGGACTTTACTGTGCATAAGTCAGTGGTCGCAATGGTAACACAACATTCTGCACTCTCTCGTTTCCTTCTCTATGAACGGTATGTTTTGGCTGTACAGTGCGCAAGAAACTATACTTTTCACTGTATGTTAGTACACGTGACAATAATAAATCAAATCAAATTTTGAAAAAAGAAGCTTAACAAGGGGGGGCTAGAAATGGCTGGAACTGGGAACAAATTAAAATGAAAGTATTCCACATTGTATGGGGCTGCTGGTTTAATTGTTAATTTTCCATAATATTAGCAAATTTACCATGCCATTGCTTGCAGCAAGTGAAACTATGGCCCTAATAGGTTCTTGTCTATCCTTTCTTCTCCCTTCTACAAACATCATCAGTTGGCATACAGTCGTAAAAAATACTTCTTTTCAAGCTTGCTTCCCACAGTCAGTTGTGGTTCTCCCGAAAACTCTTGTTACTGACTACCTCCTAAGAAAATTCCCACCTGCACCATTGTCAAGTCTGCAATGACCAACATCAAAGAGGATGCGGTCATTTGACATGGTGCTGACCAGCTTAAAAAGTACCCCAGAAACATCAGTCCCTGAACCGTTCACCTTAACCATTTTTAGTTAACGACATAACATCTTGAATGTTAATTTAAAAAGGAATAAAACATTTGACTTCACTCCTGCCACCCCCCACCCTCCCCAGAGCCCAGTTATTTGCAAACTTTTTAGCTACTACAATTGCACAGCAGGAACTTACAATTCTGCCACACAGAATTTATTTACAAAAGTTGGGACTTCAATCTCCTTTTCCATCTGACTATTGAAGTGCACAATGCATACAGGAGTAATTGAGAAATTATACAACTTCTATGGTGCATTTCTTTCAGACACTGCTTACAGCTGTTCATCGCCAATGCCCCAATGAGACAAAACTTCCAACTCAAAGCTAGGCCCAGATTGAAGGTTAACTTTATAGGGGACAGGGCTAGGGATAGGGCCTGAGTGAGATTGTGGTTGATGCAGACTCCTTCTGCACTGTAGGGATTCTATCATTCTTATGGGATGAAATGTATTGCAGGCAATCCTAATATTGAGCAACCAATTTTGAGTAAGATCATTTTTCTCTATTTTGTAAGTATTTGTGTATGGAAATGTTGTAAACTGAGAAAAGAGGTTTGACTGTTCATATTTTTTTCCTGATGACTTATTCATTCTGATTCTGAATTTAATTAACTGGACAATTGTTAAGTAAACTACAAGTCAAGTAGTTATTTCAGCAAATGATGACAATTTTATTCTTGACAAATAAGCCTCTGAGACCATGGCCGGAATTTTACCGCCCCGCCTGCCATGAAATCGGAGTGTGTGAAGGGTGGACAATGGAAAGATCCATTGATTTTACGGTTTCGGGATGAGCGAGGCCATAAAATCCCATTTTCGGATGTAAGATTTTGGATTACTGAGTTATGCCAAACACAATTACCGTGATTTTATACTTTTACTCTGAGGGAAAAGAACCTCACTTGCCAACCATATGAATGGATGGATCCTAGCTTCTGACAACATTAATTTGCATGTCCTCTCTGGTGTGCGGTTCAATAAATCGTAGATTTAAATTCATTGGGAAAGATCTAGGAGGAAGCTGAGGAGAATTCTTTCCACACCTGATTGTCGGGATCCAGAATGTCCTATCTGAAAGCTGGTGGAAGCAGATTCCAAACACAATTTTAAATGGGATTTGCACAGGTGCTTGAAGCAGGATTACTGACAAAAAGCAGATCTGCTGAAGTATAACTGCTCTTTCAAAACAGGGGAGAGTTAACCATCAGGCAGGCTGATATTCCAGGCTAGGATAGATATAATGATCAGGGTAGTTAATGAGGTTTAACTTATGCATCCATCACCTGATGCAATTTTTCAAAGCCATTTCAGCCTTTGGCTAAGATGAAGCGTTAGATCAAGCCCAGGATGGGAGGCAATGCCTCATCTTACCATCTTAGATCTTGTTTGTCTCTCTTGTGGGGACTCTGAATTGGATTAAATTGGAATTTGGATTTGGATTGAATAAAAAAATTGAAAAAACGTCAGTATAAGCATTCAGGCATAATGGCCTCCTTCTGGTTCTGTGAAATATCTCACCAGTAATATCTCACCAGTCAGTAACATTTTCCCCTCCAGAGTTAATGCACTGATAGATAGAACTGATGTATCTCACCTCTGAATGCAAGTCCAGAGTGAGGTCCACTGCTGCTGCTCCCAAAATCTCCCTGATTTCATTTCTCTCACTTGGAGCGACACATTCCTCTATTAGTTTCCATAGTGACGAAGGTTGTTCATAGTTGTCAGGAAATCTATTATCTCCTTCCTCATGGTTCAGATTCATAGCTCTGTGCCAAATCCAGAGGTGTTAGAATTCGGGGAGGATCGCTCCCTTTGAAAATTCAGTACAACTCTCCAATTGTTTTTCGTTGTAGATTCTACATGAGAAATAATCAGAGGGATACACATGTCAATACTAGCCAATGTACTGCTGGACATCCAGGTGGCTTCAGTTCAAAAGGTTGTTCAGAAGTAGTGGAGGAAGGAAGCAGCGGGGGAAGAGTGGGGTCTCAGGGATAAATATATGATTATGTCAGGAAGTGCATTAACTTGAGAGAGAGAAGATTTATTAAACTGAGAAAAATGTTTTCCTCATTAGAATTACATTCATGTTGTTTCTAAATTTGAATTATGAGGCAGCCTC
Source organism: Carcharhinus amblyrhynchos (assembly GCF_965287045.1). Lineage (NCBI taxonomy): Eukaryota > Metazoa > Chordata > Chondrichthyes > Carcharhiniformes > Carcharhinidae > Carcharhinus > Carcharhinus amblyrhynchos. The sequence continues at coordinate 30,150,491 of NC_137332.1, read as the reverse complement.
CAATCATCTCAACTGATTATCACTTGTTGTGTTGATGGAAATCAGGACCATTCAATTTATATTTTAACACTTGTCAGAATCACACAATCCACACAGAGAGCCATACTTCAGATTCAACCCCCCACCATGCTAAAATCCTCAGATGTAAAGTTCACAATTCTGCTAAATATTAAACAAATATCTGAAAGCTACTTATTGACAATTTTCACAAAATAATAGAAAACGTTGAGTAATTCAATTCCCAAAACACCAACAAAAATTAAAAGTTATATTTATTAGGATACTACCAGGACTTGATGGTTTGAATTCCAAGGAGAGGCTGGATAGACTGGGACATTTTCCCTGGAATGGAAAAGGCTGAGGGATGACCTTATAGAGGCCTATAAAATAATGAGGGGCATAGATCAGCTAGATAGTCAATATCTTTTCTCAAAAGTAGATGAGTCTAAAACTATAGGGCATAGGTTTAAGATGAGAGGGAAGAGATACAAAAAGGTCCAGAGGGGCAAGTTTTTCACATAGAGGGTGCTGAGTGTCTGGAACAAGCTGCCAGAGGTAGTAGTAGAAGTGGGTACAATTTTGTCTTTTAAAATGCCTTTAGACACTTACATGAGAAAGACTCGTTTCGAGGGATATGGGCCAAATGTGGGCAATTGGGACTAGCTTAATGGTAAAAACTGGGTGGCATGGCCAAGTTGGGCCAAAGGGCCTGTTTCCATGCTGTAAATCTCTATTTGCAATTGAAGCTCATGGAATAGTAAGGTCAGTGTCCAATTGGATAAAAATTTGAGTGAAGTACAGAAAACAGTGAATTGTGGTGATTGGTTACTTTCCAGATTGAAGGACAGACATTGGTACACCCCAAGGTCAGTGCTTTTTTGATATATGTAAATGACTTGGATCTTGGAACATAAGAGTAACTTTACAAAATTTGCCAATTTGCCGAACTTGGAAGAGTGGCAAACAGTGAGGATTATATGAATCACCTGCAACATGACACAAGATAAGTGAGCAGAATGGATGACAAACGGTCAAAGCAACTTAATATGGAAACGTCTATGGTAATGTAATTCGGCAGAAGAGATAGGAAGAGGCAATATAGATTTAATGGCACAGTTCTAAAGAGTGCGCAGGAACAAAGGAACCAGGAGGGGTGCAATGTGAATCATTTTGCCACATGTTGGATTACTGACTACCATCAGAAAGTGATGTCGGGCAAGACAGCCAATTCCTCAATGGAGAAAGTACCCAGCGAGAAGCTGTGGCTGTTCCTCTGCTTCCTGGAAGTCTTTATTATTTTTACTACAGCATGCAATTAGGAAAAACTATACCATAAGTTTGTGCCTTCTCACAGCCTCATTTCCTTTCTGCATAACTATATAACATATATGTTGACTTTTTTAATGTTCTGTACTGCCTGGTGCAAGTTATCTCACATATAAGGTTCATTTTAGGTGTTGGGCATTTCATTTCAAATATCTGGCGAAAACGGCAGTCTTCAATTTACCTTCATGGAGCAACAGAGAATCTAATTTACAAATAAGATCATGTGTGATATAATGTTGACAGATAATGTTGCATTTAGGCATAAGTTGACAGAAACATTTCAATCTAGTAGTGACAGTAAAACTTTATGTTGATGCTATCACCCACTCAAGTGCCCTAAACAATTTTTGTAAAATATGCAGTCATTATCTAATATTAATTAGTTTGCTATCGTTTGGCACACAGCTGGGATATATAATAGAGTTACAGAGTGTAACACAAAATAATGTCAATACTAAGCATGTGTCACTAAATGAGAGCAAATAAATGATACATATCTTGTTAAGGACTATGAAATTAAATTCATGTCTCACAATTACAAGGATGTACAATGTGATACAATAAACTAACTTCAGTGCTTAGATATGATATTTAACTTGATAAATGTTAGACAGAGTTATTTTCATATAAATGAATCATAGAACCCGCACAATGCAGAAGGAGGCCATTTGGCCCATCAAGTCCCTTACTCATAACCCATGGATTTACTCTCCTTTCTTTATCAATGAATGGTATGTTTTGTCTGTATAGCGTGCAAGAAACAATATTTTCCACTATATACTAATACATGTGACTATAATAAATCAAATCAAACAATTGCAAATACATGGGCAAACCTCACTTCATTGTTTAGTAAGAAGTCTCACAACACCATGTTAAAGTCCAACAGGTTTATTTTGTAACACAAGCTTTCAGAGTGCTGCTCCTTCATCAGGTGACTCTAACCTGTTGTTGTGAGACTTCTTACTGTGCTTACCCCAGTCCAATGCTGGCATCGCCACATCATTTTATTGTTTACAATCATGATAACACATCATGATTTTTGACTAAGTCAATTGTCTACAATATCTTTGGATGTATGGGTTTACTGAAAAGAATGGCAAAATCAATAAAATACAGGCACCATCTCCTTAGTAGGGGCCTTCAAAAAAGTAACAAGAAGGTTCTAGTTTATTTAAATGAAACTACAGAGAGAATAATGAACAGATTTGAAATAAACTGTGATCATCTCAGGATCAAAGAATCCCTACAGTGCAAGAGGAGGCTATTCAGCCCAATGAGCCTGCACCATCAACCATCCCACCCAGGCCCTAACCCCACAATCCCATATATTTACCTTGATAATTCCCATGACATAAGGGTCAATTTAGCATGGTCAATCCATCTAACCTGTACTTATTTGGCATGTGGGAGGAAACTGGAGCACCTGGAGGAAACCCATGTAGACACAGGGAGAATGTGCAAACTCCACACAGTCACCCAAGGCTAGAATTGAACCCAGGTCCTTAGTACGCTTGTTATTCCTCAAGTAGAAAGTTCACACCAGTTACTTTGATATTTTTATTTAGTCACTGTTACCACTTTCTAGGGTCCCAGCAGGGGTTGTTGAGATAGCCCCGAACCCACCTCAGCAAATGGACATGGTGGATGGAACATACATAGAAAATAGAACAGGAGTACACCATTCGGCTCTTTGAGACTGCTCTGCCATTCATTATGATCACGGTTAAATGTCAGATTCAATATCCTGATCCCATCTCCAACCACCCCCACCCTTTAGCCCCAAGAATTGCATCTTATTCCTTCTTAAATCACAGAACATTTTGGCCTCAATTACTTTCTGTGGTAGTGAATTCCACAAATCCACATCGCAAAAACCCAGTCTGCAGGTGCAGCAGGTGATCAAGAAGGCGAATGGAATGTTGGCCTTTATAGTGAGGGGGATAGAATATAAAAGCAGGGAGGTCTTGCTGCAACTGTACAGGTACTGGTGAGGCCACAGCTGGAGTACTGCATGCAGTTTTGGTCGCCGCACTTGCGCAAGGATATATTGGCCTTGGAGGGAGTGCAGAGAAGGTTCACTAGGGTGATACCGGAGATGAGAGGGTTAGACTATGAAGAGAGACTAAATAGACTGGGTCTGTACTCGTTGGAGGCTGAAGGGGGATCTTATAGAGATGTGTAAGATAATGAAGGGGATAGATAGGGTGGAGGTAGAGAGATTCTTCCCGCTTAGAAAGGATAGCAGGACTAGAGGGCACAGCCTCAAAATAAGGGGGGGCAGTTTAGATCAGAGTTGGGGGGGAACATCTTCACTCAAAGGGTGGTGAATCTCTGGAATTCTCTGTCCGTTGAAGTGGTGGAGGCTACCTTGCTAAATATATTTAAGTCACAGGTGGATAGGCTTCTGATAGACAAGGGAATTAAGGGTTATGGGGAGAAAGCGGGAAAGTGGAACTAATCCACTTCAGATCAGCCATGATCTTACTGAATGGCTGGGCAGGCTCGAAGGGCTAGATGGCCTACTCCTGCTCCTATTTCTTATGTTCTTATTATGTTCTTATGTTCACAGATTCACCACTCTCTGGGTGAAAAAAATTCTCCTCACCTCAATCCTAAAAGGTTTATCCCTTATCCTCAAACTGTTTAAGTTTATTTATTAGAGTCACAAGTAGGCTTACATTAGCAGTGCAATGAAGTTATTTTAAAAATCCCCTAGTCGCCACACCGCGGCACCTGTTCGCCTACACTGAGGGAGAACTTAGCATGGCCAGTGCACCTAACTAGCACATCTTTCAGACTGTGGGAAGAAACCAGAGTACCCGGAGGAAACCCACGCACACAGCGTGTAGACTTCACACAGACAGCGACCAAACCGGGAACTGAACGCAGATCCCTGTGGCCCCCCTAGGTCTGGACTCCTCACTATTGGGATCATTCTTTCTGAAACTATCCTAACTTTGTAAGTTTCTCTGAGATCCCCTCTCACTCTTTTAAAATCCAATGAATATAATCCTAACCGATTTAGTCTCTCTCTCTCTCTCTTTCTCTCTCCATACGACAAACACGTGTAGATTGCTCTCCAGTCATTCCCCCTCCTCTTTTAAACAGAAGCCGCTGCCTTTACAGTGGGGCTGGCAGCCTCTGCTGACAGAGAGAGCTAGCTGGCTGCTGAGGTGGACTCTAATGAAGCTGAGCACTTGACAAAGCCTGGCCCGGCACTAGCCAGGGAGCAGCTGAAACCCAGAGAGTGAACCACACTGACTGAGACGAGAGGTTAAAGCAAGACTGCACTCACCTCCCTCCCGCCCGGCCGGTCCGGAGCTCTCTCCGGACACTAACCCCCACTGCCCACCGCCCCCAGCCCTCTCCCTCCCGTCTCCATCACAAACTCTCATCTCCAAGGCCCAGATATCGCGAGAACAGAGCCTCTGAAAGCTGGATTTACAGTTTGACAACTGAAAATGAAAACCTTCTTAAAGCCACACTCACCAGCCATCAAATAGTGTCAACTCACCCAAGATGCTGTTACAATCCTCTTCAACTATTGTTTTGAAAAATAAAACAAAGTTACCTCTCCGACCAGCAGGATAAACAACTGGATCAATTTCAAAGTAATATTTCGCTTTGAAGAAAGAAATCCTTATTTCCAATTCCTAATGTACACACTTATTAGTTTACAAAATCTGTTTACCCAGCTCTGTTCCAGCATCAAGTGTGATGTTTTCAGTTTATAAACTGTCACTTTTAAATCAGTTCTTTCCAAAACTTGGAATATGTTTGTACTTAAACATTACAACATTGATGCTTTCCGAACTCGGTACGAGGAAATACTTGTGACAATAGACAGCAGTCAAATTTCAAGCTTTTCTCCAACTAGTTATGTGTGCGAAGCGATAGCTTCTTTCAACAGATACATATAAAATCTGAAATTCAGGTGTGCTGAGAACGACAGAGTTATTAATCTGGGTTAATAATTATTATTTTATTTAGGTATTTTACATTACAAGTCGCACAATGTGGACTTAATGCACTCCCGTGCTCTCCAGTGAGTTGAAAAATAACATGCATAGGCAGCTTGTTTTGTTCTAGGCTCAAACTAGAAATGACCTTTCTAGAAAGATAATGCAAGGCATTAACTATTTGGAAAAGAATAGATATGGAATTCAGGCAGTAGGGAAAAAAATGCCTTATTTGAACATTATTCTCTCATATCCCAATAATGATGTTTATTTTTGAGTGGGTTGATGTCCGATGGTAATTGGGTTATCGTTGGTATTTGCTTAAAAGTCAGTTACAGATGTACTGGCCTAACATCAGAGAACACAGATGTTACCTTAATCAGGGGACAAAATGCTGCTCAAGGGGTCTTTGAATTCTCCTTATAAAAGCGAGTGCCAATGCACAGCACTTTTAAACCATATAAGGAGTAGCATGTGCATGATCTCCCAGTTTTCCGTTTGGACAGGTCAACCTCGGGTCAACCACGGGAACTGCTGTCGAGAAAATAGCCAACAGCTTGCGAAATGTGTTTGAGCCTGTGAATGCTTAGAGCACGGAGCTGTCGATTAAGTCAGATTACTAAAGACCATTCAGTCTGGCCAGTTCCTTTGAATAATCTTTTGATTTTTTAATGGCTAACAACTGTAATATTAACCACTGTTGCCATTTGAATGGATGGTAGCAGCTCCATAATTGCAGAGCTATTTCCTCGGTGAAACATCAGGGGATTTTAATTCAGTCGGGCAGCATGGTCGGTGCAGGCTGGGAGGGCCGAAGGATCTCTTCCTGTGCTGTAAACTTTCTTGTAAATCTCAAAACAGCCAACAACTGACAGCCAATTGTAACATTATAAACTCACATATACTACCCATTTGAACAACCGGAGGTAGCAACAAAACAAGCTTGATCTGATTAAGTTTTGTTTACAGGAAATCACATCAACAGAGGCAGGCTGCTTTCCTCTTATGGACAACAGACAACAACATTGCATATTTATTAAACTCGGTCCAAAAACATTGCTTCGAAAATGAAGCAACAGAGTTCCACTTAAAATTTCACAATGTTTGCCTGGCTGTATTAATTAAAAAACACACACAGGAACATAGCTGGAAATGAGGGAGAGGTTTTGTTTTGTTCATACTATGCTTTTTGCAGTGAGTGAGAAACAAGTTCATTTATTTGTCTGATACTTTTGATTAAATTTGGAAGTTGGCAAAACTATAGTGGATTATAGGAATTAGGAGCAGAAGTAGCAAGTTTAGCCTTTCAAGCCTGCTCTACCATTCAATCAAATCATGGCTGATCTCTCCCTGGTCTTAAATCCACTTCCCCACCTGTTCCCCATATCTCTCTTTCCCTTTTTTAAAACTAGAAATATGGTTATCTCCCTCTTGAAACCATTCAACAATTCAGATTCCATTGCGCTATGGTATAGCGAGTTACATAAATTCATCTCCCTCTTTGTTGCTTTACTGAGTGGGGGAATGTCACAGCCATACAGAGGGAGGACACCTTGGTGGGATCATGCAATGAGGCCATATAGGTAGAACTCAGGAACAGGAGTGGTGCAATCACACTGTTGGGGTTGTGCTACAGACCTCCTAACAGCCAGTATGAAGTGAAGGAACTGATCTGCCAGCAGATTATGGGAAGATGTAAGAAGAGCAGGGTTATTGTGATGGGTGATTTTAACTTCGCCAACACAGACTGGGATTTCTTTACTGCCAGGAGCTTGGACAGGGCAGAGTTTGTACAGTGTATCCAAGAGTGCTTCTTGAGGCGATATGTAGATAGTCCAACTTGGGAAGGGGCTGTCTTAGACCTGGTTCTGGGAAACGAGATCAGACAGGTGATTGATGTCTCACTGGAGGACCATTTTGGGAATAGTGATCACAATTATATATGTTTCAAGATACTTGTAGAAAAGGATAGAAGTAGTCCCCAGAGTGAAAGTACTAAACAGGGGGAAAGCTAACTACAACAGTATTAGGCAGGAACTAGGGAATGTAGACTGGTGTGGCTGTTTGAGTGTAAATCCACATCTGATATGTGGAAGTTTTTTTAAAAGTCAGCTGTTAACAATGCAGGACAAGTATATCCCTGTAAAAATGAAGGATCAAGATGGAAAGATTCGGGAACCTTAGATGACAAGAGAAATTGTGAGCTTAGTGAAAAAGAAGAAAGAGGCAAACATAAATTTCAGGAAATTGAGTACGGATAAGGCTCTTAAGGAATACAAAGATAGCAAAAAAGAGCTTAAACAGGAATTTAGGAGAACAAAAAAGGAGCCATGAAATGTCCTTGGTAGGCAGGATTAAGGAGAATCCCAAGGCTTTTTATGCATATATTAGGAGGAAGAGATAGCTAAGGAAAAGGTAGGTCCACTCAAGGACAGTGGAAGGAATTTATGTGTGGAGCCAGATGAGCTAGGTGGGGTCCTTAACGAGTATTTTGCATCAGTAGTCACAAAGTAGGATGTGGTGGATGGTGAGTATAGAAAGGAGGATGTTGATATTCTAGGACATTTTGAGATAAAAAAGGAGGTATTGGAGGTTTTGAAAAAACATTAAGGTGGACAAGTCCCCAGGAAAAGATAGGGTCTATCCAAGAATACTGAGAGAGGCGAGGGGAGAAATTGCTGAGGCCTTGGCCGAAATTTTTGTATACTCTTTAGTCACAGGTGAGGTCCCAGAGGATTGGAGAGTAGCTAACATTGTTCCTCTGTTTAAGAAGGGCAGAAGTGACAATCAAGGAAATTACAGGCCTGTGAGCCTTACATCATAGAATCATAGAACCCTACAGTGCAGAAAGAGGTCCTTTGACCCATCAAGTCTGCACTGAACACAATCCCACCCAGGCCCTATCCCCATATCCCTACACATTATACCCACTAATCCCTCTAACCTACGCATCCCTGGACACTAAGGGGCAATTTCTTAGCATGACCAATGAACCTAAGCTGCACATCTTTGGACTGTGGAAGGAAACCAGAGTACCTGGAGAAAACCCACGCAGACACAAGGAGAATGTGCAAACTCCACACAGACAGTGACCTGAGCCAGGAATTGAACCCAGGAGCCTGGAGCTGTGAAGCAGCAGTGCTAACCACTGTGCTACCCTGCCACCCATTAGTGGTCATGATGTGGGTATGCCGGCGTTGGACTGGCGTAAACACAGTAAAAAGTCTGACAACACCAGGTTTTACTCCAACCGATTTATTTGATAATAGACTCACAAGCTTTCGAGGTTTCCCTCTTCGTCAGGTGAATGGAGAGTTCTGGCCTCAGACAGAGCATATAAAGCAGAGCATATTAGTGGGCCAGTAGTGGGCAAATTATTGGAGAAGATTCTTAGAACATAAGAACATAAGAAATAGGAGCAGGAGTAGGCCATCTAGCCCTTCGAGCCTGCGACAGGATGTACTCACATCTGGAAGAGAATAGGTTTACTGGCGATAGGCAGCATGGTTTTGTGAAAGGCAGGTCATGTCTCACAAACTTGATTGACTTCTTTGAGGAAGTGACAAAAGAAATTGACCAGGGCAGGGTAGTGAATATTGTATACATGGACTTTAGTAAAGTCTTCAATAAGATTTCTCATAGCAGGCTGATACAGAAGATGAAGTCAGAAGGTCTCCAAGGTGAGCTGGTAAAATGGATACAAAACTGGCTTGGGCATAGAAAGCAGAGAATAGCAGTGGAAGGGTACTTTTCTAACTGGAGGTTTGTGACAAGCGGTGTTCCACAAGGATCTATCCTGGGGCCTCTGTTAGGAAAATGTAGGTGGTCTGATTAGTAAATTTGCGGATGATACAAAAGCTGGGGGAGTAGCAGATAGTGAGGAGGATTGTCAGATGATACAGCAGGATATAAATCGGCTGCAGATCTGAGCCAAAAGATGGCAGATGGAATTTAACTGGACTATTGTGAGGTGATGCAATTTGGAAGGTCTATTGCAGAGGAAAGTATACAGTAAATAGTAGAACCCTTACAAATATTAGCTTACAGAAGGATCTAAGTGTGCAGATCCACAGTTCCCAGAATGTGGCAACTCAAGCAGACAAGGTGGTCCAGAAGGCATATGGCATGCTGACCTTCATCGGTTGGGGCATTGAGTATAGGAATTGAAAAATCATGTTGCAGCTATATAAAACTTTGACTAGGCCACATTTGGAGTATTGTGTACAATTCTGATTGCCACACTACCTGAAGGATGTTGATGCATTGGAAAGGGTGCAGAATAGATTTACCAGGGTGTTTCCTAATTTGGAGGATATGAACTATGAAGAAAGGTTGAACAAACTTGGATTGTTTACATTTGTAACTTTGGAGAATGAAGGGGGGACCTGATAAAGGTTTACAAGATTATTAAAGTCTTGGATAGAGTGGAAAGTCAGTTTTTTTCCCAGGGTTGAAGGGTCAATTAGTTGGGGGCATCAGTTGAAAGTGAGAGGGGGACAGTTTAAAAGAGATGGAAGGGGTAAGTTTTTCACACAGAGGGTGGTGAATGCCTGGAACATGCTGCCAAAGGAGGTGGTGAAAGCAGGTTCTATAACAACGTTCATGAAGCATCTGGATAGATACATGAATAGGCAGGGAAATAGAGGGATTATGGACCACATAGAGACAAGAAAATATTAGATCACAGAGGCATCTGTGTCGGCACAGACTTGGTGGGCTAAAGGGTCTGCTTCTGTGCTGTACTGTTCTTTGCTGTCTGCGAGAAGTAGTTCCTTTTCATCTCCGTTTTAAATCAATTGCCTCACAACCTTTCCCTGTGACCTCATGTTCTAGATTTCCTCACAAGCGGAAACATTTGGTCTACGTTTACTTTATCAATCCCTTTTAAAATTTTATATACCTGGATCAGATCCCAACTCATCTTTCTAAACTCCAGTGAGTATAAACCCCAACTGTTTAATCCCCTCTCATACATCAACCCCTTCATCCCCAGAATCAATTTGGTTGAAATGGTTAGGTAGAATTCAAAATGGTTAAATTGAAAGAAAAAAATGTGACACAAACTCATTTGTTGCAAGTGTTGAACTGGCTAGAAAAGCTGAAGGACATTTGAAGGCGATAATGGACTGAAGAAGTGGCATGTCCATGGAGTACGCAGCAATAAAAAGGTTGACACCATGTTAACTGGTATTAGCAGTCAACAGACGATCAGTCTGTGGTTGTCATGCTGAAGTTCTGGCCCTTTGGCTAAAAAGTCAGATCAAGCCCAAGATGGGTGCAATGCTTTCTTTTGTCAGCTTGGATCTTGTTTGTCTGTCTCTCTCGTGGGGACTTTATGTCGAATTCAGTTGGATTTTGAATTTCCTTTTTGGAGCAAGCAAGGAATGGAATTGGATTTTCCTGGCCCATTTTTTTCATTCATTCATGGGACATGGGCATCACTGGCTGGCCAGCATTTATTGCCCATCCCTAGTTGTCCTTGAAAAGGTGGTGGTGAGCCACCTTCTTGAATCACTGCAATCCATGTGCTGTGGGTTGACCCACAGTGCCGTTGGGGAGGGAATTCCAGGATTTTGACCCAGCCACTGTTTCCAAGTTAGGACAGTGAGTGACTTGGAGGAGACTTGTAGGTTATAGTGTTCCCAAGAAACTGCTGCCTTTGTCTTTCTAGATGGAAGTGGTCGTGGGTTTGGAAAGTGCTGTCTAAGGATATTTGGTGAATTGCTGCAGTGCATCTTGTAGATAGTACACACTGCTGCTACTGAGCGTCAGTGGTGGAGGGAGTAGATGTTTGTAGATGTGGTGCCAATCAAGCGGGGCTGCTTTGTCCTGGATGGTGTCAAACTTCTTGAATGTTGTTGGAGCTGCACCCATCCAGGCAAGTGGAGAGTATTCCATCACACTAACTTGTGCCTTGTAGATGATGGATAGGTTTTGGGGAGTCAGGAGGTGAGTTACTCGCTGCTGTATTCCTAGCCTCTGACCTGCTCTTGCAGCCACCGTATTTATGTGGCCAGTTCCGTTGAGTTTCTGGTCAATGATAACCCCAAGGATGTTGACAGCGGGGATTCAGTGATGGTAACACCACTGAATGTCTCTTATTGGTGATGGTCATTGCCTGGCATTTGTGTGGCACAAAAGTTACTTACCACTTGTCAGCCCAAGCCTCGATATTGTCCAGATCTTGTTGCATCTGGAAATGGACTGTTTCAGTACCTGAGGAGTCACGAATGGTGCTGAACATTGTGCAAACATTAATGAACATCCCCACTTCTGACCTTATGATGGAGGGAAGGTCATTGATGAAGCAAAGATTGTTGGGCCTAGGACAGTACCCTGAGGGACTTTTGCAGAGATGTCCTGGAGCTGAGATAACTGACTCTGTACAACCACAACCATCTTCCTATGTAGAAGCTATGACTCCAACTAGCAGAGTGTTTGCCCCCTCATACCCATTGATTCCAGTTTTGCTATGGCTCCTTGATGCCACACTCAGTTGAATGGGGCCTTGATGTCACACTCACCTCACCTCTGGAATTCAGCTCTTTCATCCATGTTTGAATTAGGGTTGTAATAAGATCAGAAGCTGAGTGACCCTGGGGAAACCCAAGGATTTCCCAATTCTGAGCAATGGCTTTGTAACTTTACAAATAGAGTAAAAAATTCAAACAAAAACCCTGCTGCAAGGACAGGCCTCACTTTGGTATTCAGTTTTGATGTTCTGGAGAGAACCATGAAATCAATTCATGATATCAGATCAATTATGAGGTTAAGCAAGAGAAATTTGGACTTCTTAGCATTAAAATGATAGAAATGAATCAATGACAGGGACTTTCTGATATCCGTAAGATCCAACATGATGTGAATGAGATATGATGGCCCAGATTAGTTCAGGCAGCGCAGGCCCTGACATTTATAAACTTTGGCTCAGTTGAAGTACTTTTACAGTATGGACACCAGAACTGTGCACAATACTCTAAATATGATCTGGCCAAGGTCCTCAATATAGCACATTACTTTTGAATTCTATATACCTAAAATATATTCCTATATGCTTGGGATTTGAGTTTGAGATATCTCAAAGCCACCACACCATTAGCTGAGTGAAGAGGCTTAATGCTGTCACCAACCCACACCCTTCACTGTCACTGGAATTTTCATCTGCTAACATAGAGAATGTGGCAACCAATTTGCATTGCTCCTGCTAACAGCAATGAGATAAATGGGTCGATAATATGCACTCTTGCCTTGGAGTGACATAGTCTGCATTCATGTCACCATTTTGGATATTAGAGCACATACCCCAGTGCAGTGCTGAGGGGGTGTCCTGCTTTTCTTTTCAAACTGAAGTGCTGTCTACTTTCTCGAGAGGACACAATTATCTCTGTGGAAATGTTGAAGTAGAGCAGGCAAGTTCTCCCAATGTCCAGGCCAACATTCAACCCTCAGTCAACACCTAGGTAAGTAATTAAGGGCCGCTCAGCTAGATTAGCTATCACCAAACAACAATTTCTGGAGCATAAGCTGTTTCCTATTTTTATCTTAGGCCCCTTGGCACTCACAATTTTCTTTTCACCACATCTTTACAATAAAGTCACTATAGCGCACATCTGGCTGTTCCTTTGCTGACTATCTCTAAGAAGCATCAGCTGTTGAATACATGATTTGCTTTCAGTGTGACATCAGATTACTCAGTGCCTTATATGTGTGGAATACTGAATTTAATTCTTTCGAAGTACTGGTTCTGATTGATGACTGCCTGGTGGAGCAGGCTTGATGGGTTACATGGTCTTCTCCTCGCCTATTATGTTTGTCAGCTGGAAATCCCATTTTAGAGTAAACTCCGTAGCACCCTTTACAATCATCAAGTATAAATTTCCAAATGCAGACATGTTCCCATGTCCATTCTTTTCCACACATAAAAACAGGCAGTGAATGGGATGTGTTCATTAATTTCAAAGGAAACACTTCCTTCAGCCTTTCAACTATTCATATAATGCAAATGCAGATTAACATAAGAATCATGTGGTCTGCAGATAATTATTAAGTCTCAGCTTTGTCCCATCCATCATACTGGAACTCACTATTCAAAACTGTGCTTTGTACAGCTTCGTCTGGAGATATAGTTCTCAGTGTGTTTGAACACCCTCTTTTACCTCAGTGGAAACTACCTGATCACTGCTGCGTCAAAGAACAAAGAACAAAGAAAATTACAGCACAGCAACTGGTCCTTCAGCCTTCCAAGCCTGCACCAACTATGCTGCCCAGCTGAAGTAAAACCTCCTACTCTTCCCGGGTCTATATTTCTCCATTCCCATTCTATTCATGTATTTGTCAAGACGCTTTTTAAAAGTTACTTTCATATCTGCTTCCACTATCTCCCCTCGCAGCGAGTTTGAGGCAACCACCATCGTCTTTGTAAAAGACTTGCCTCATATATCTCCTTTAAACCTTGCCCCTCACATCTTAAACCTCTGGCCCTTAGTAATTGATTCTTTCGCCCAGGGAAAAAGCTTCTGACTACTTTTCTGTCCATGCCCCTCATAATCTTGTAGACTTCTATCAGGTTGCCCCTCAACCTTCATCGTTTAAGTGAGGACAAACCAAGTTTCTCCAACCTCTCCTCATAGCTAATGCCCTCCATACAAGGCAACATCATGGTAAATCTTTTCTGTGCCTTCTCCAAAGCTTCCACATCCTTCTGGTAGTGTGGCGACCAGAATTGAACACTATATTCCGAGTGCGGCCTAACTAAGGTTCTAAAAAACTACAACAAGACTCGCCAATTTTTAAACTCAGTGCCCCAGCTGATGAAGGCAAGCATGCCATATGCCTTCTTGACTACCTTCTCCCCTTGCATTGCCACTTTCAGTCACCTATGTACCTGTACGCCCAGGTCCCTTTGCCTATTCAATATTCTTAAGGGTTCTGCCATTTACTGTATATTTCCCATCTGTATTAGACCTTTCAAAATGCATTACCTCACAACTGTCCGGGTTCAACTTCAGCTGCCATCTCTCCTCCCAAGTCTCCAGCCGATCTATATCTTGTTGTATTCTCTGATGGTCCTCATTCTATCCCTTGAAGACACAATGTGGTTGGGGTTGTGTCACACAGGGAATCACACAGACACAAGTTTAAATCTTACCGCTTCACAACAATGCTATTTTGGCCTATTATGTACTTACTGGCAGTGATGCTTTCCATTATATATGGTTAAGTAGAACCATGCTGTACATGAATCAACAATTTGCCAAGTTCACTGCCAAATTCCACAAAGGGGCATGACAAAAAATTTTATCAATAGCCCTTCAGGTTAAATATTGATAAAGGATGATTGTCTGCCCTGACAGCGAGTTGAGCTTCATAAAAAAACGGCAGACAGGGTCAAATATTTGTGAAAGGAAGACTTGTAAATTTAGTGGTACTTGAATCATTTGGTAAATTAAATTATGGTTTCCCAATTGTTAACATGAATGATGCTTAGTTTGGAGCACAATTAGTCATGAACATAATATTGTCTGGATAAACGGATGCATATTCAATTGTCTGTGGTGAATGGGCAACTACTAAATAATTGATATTAATTAACTCATTTTACTCCAAGAATCAATATGCATTAATGCCTTCCTATACATGATTTTACTATAATTGCTCAACACTGCTTAACCAAAGCTGATTTGAGATCATGTCTTCTCTTGAAAATATGGAGGTATTTGAAACAATTTAGAATGAACTAAAAAAAAAGAAACTTTATTGAGCAAAAGGCAAAATCTATAAATACAGCTGAAATAAATTGCACACTAGTTCAATATACATTTACTGATACTCTATATATCCACCTAGCGCACAATCCATTTAGGGTACTGAATAATAGGCTATTATAATGTGCCAATTTTTTAAAAATTGGGATAATGTGCAATGCTAATTTTGGATTTAAAAAACAGATTATCTGACCTGAATTTTGAAATGCTCCATTTTATCTTTCTTATCACAACTGTCAGCTATGGGATGGACTGCCCTAATCCATGCTTTCCCAAGCAATGGGATGGATTACCCTAATCCATGCTTTCCCAAGGGGTGGGATGGATTACCCTCATCCATGCTTTCCCAAAGAGTGAGAATGGATTACCCTAATCCATGCTCTCCCAAGGAATGGGATGGATTACCCTAATCCATGCTCTTCCAAGCAGTGGGAAGGATTATCCTAATCTTTGCTCCCCCAAGCACTGTGATGGACTATCATAATCCATGCTCTCCCAAACAGTGGGATGAACTTCCAAAGTCCATGTTTTCCTACATAGAAAGCATCCTTTCCAGATGTATCACAGCTTGGTATGGCTCCTGTTCCGACCAAAACCGCAAGAAATAATAAAATGTTGTGAACATAGCCCAGTCCATCACAAAAAGCAGCCTCCCATCCATTAGTCCCATCTAAAGTCCTGGTGCCCTGAAAAAGCAGCCAGCATAATCAAGAACCCTACACACCCCAGATTCTCTTCCATCTTCTTCCATTGGGGAAAAAGGTACAAAAAGCCTGAGACGTATTAACTGACTCAGGAGTAGCTTCTCCCATGCTAGCATCATGCTTTTGAATGGATCACCTTATATTAAGATGGTCTTTTTCTACATCCTAGCTGCGACTGTAGCATTACATTCTGCACTCTCTCCTTTCCTTCTCCCTTATCCATTCAATAACTTTGTCAAAATAGCACGTAAGAAACAATGCTTTTCACTGTATACCAGTGCATGAGACAATAATAAATCATACCAAAAAGCAGTGGCACGGATTACTCTAATCCATGGTTTTTGTTGGTACGATCACGTGTGTTGGGGTGGGTGCAAGAGGAGGGGAGGCTAAGGGTATGAAAGAAAGCTGCACTGACACAGCAGCTTGCTGGAAAATCGGAAACTTGGCGGACTTGGATATTTGGGTACAGAATTTCATCCTCTGGAAGCAGCAGTCAAACCTATCACCAGAGAGAGAGGAAATCGCAGCATTTTGTAGTTCTCGAAAAATACATTTGAGAAGGGGTGGATTTCTGGTTGCAGTTGGGATTAAAAAGTTTTGCAAAAGCTGCGCTTATTTCTGGTGCTTCTCCCCAACCCCAGAAAGGATTGTCAGATTGCTGTTCTTTCAGCAGAGTGTTACTTTTAAAATTTCAATTGCACATCTAAGTATTTGGCACATGCGGATTTCCCGTTCTGGAGCCAGTGCTCGGAAAGATCTGGAAAGCAGTGAAGGAGACGAGACTGGAGCAAAGGCAGCATCGATATCGCGGGACCGCTGTTAGGTGCTTCTACAGCTGCAGTGTTCCTCAATCCAATTCTTACTCAGCAGCGAACCTCCCGCATCATGTCAGTGCTGCTCTCCGCCCTGCTCCTAGCACTCTTGGGAAGGCAGAGCCTGGCATTCTCGGTGCCCGGCACTTGCGAGGCGAATGGCAGCGTGTACTATGTGGGCGAGTGGTACTTGCTGGAGTCGGACCAGTGCACACAGTGCGAGTGTACGGCGGAGGGTGCGCTGTGTGCCCGCACCGAGTGTATGCACCTCCCGCCAGCCTGCATCCATGTCAGCCACTACCCCAGCGACTGCTGCCCCCGCTGCGAGAGGGTGGGCTGCGAGTACCGGGGACGTGTCTATGAGCTGGGGCAGCAGTTCCAGGTAAACTCATTATTGGTTTCTTTAGAAGCGGAGAGGGAGACATGGGAGAGTTAATTGAATGAGCAACTGCAACCTTCCAAATCTCACTCTGAATTTTTCTCTGTCCGCTACTCCTTTCTGTCCATCGCTTCTCCACAATGTTACTTTATTGTTTCCTCTTCCTTTTCATTTTCCTCATGCACTCATTCCATCTTCTGTCTCCCTTTCTGTCCACCGCTTTTTGATTTGATTATTGTCACATGTATTGGGATACAGTAAAAAGAATTGTTTTTTTTTTAAATTATTGTTTCTTCCTAATGTTACTTTTCTTCCTCTTTTCTACTTTCCTCTTGCACTCATTCCATTTCCCCTCTCCCTCTCTGACTCCCACTTCTTAATGTTATTTTTTTAATTCCTTTTTTATTCCCTCTTCCTTTCTGCTTTCCTCACACACATTCGGTCTCCTCTGCCCACTGCTTCTTGCTTTCATTTATTGTTACATGTATTGGGATACGGCGAATAGTACTTTTTTTTAAAGTATTGTTTCTTCCTAACGTTGCTTATTGTTTTCTCTTTCATTGTATTTATTTATTCATATATTATTAGTCACAAGTAAGGCTTACATTAACACTGCAATGAAGTTACTGTGAAGTTCCCCTGGTTGTCACAGTCCGGCACCTGTTTGGGTCAATACATATAACCACACATCTTTCAGATTGGGAGGAAATCAGAGCACCCGGAGGAAACACACACAGACACAGGGAGAACGTGTAAACTCTGTAACCCAAGCTGGGAATCAAATCCACGTCCCTGGCACTGAGACAACAGCGCTAACCACTATGCCACCCGTATTTTCCTCACTCAATCATTCCAATTCCCCCTTTTCCTTAATGACACACTCTATTTCATTCTGTTTTCAACCCTCTTGTTCCATGCAACACTCTTTCTGTCATTCCTAAACTCTCACAGATCTTTGTTTTACTCACTGTTTCATGCTCTCTCTTTTTTATGTTTAGGGTCCTTTTCCCCTCACCCAAAGGTTCTCTTTCTCTGCATTCATCCCAGTTTTCTTTGCTTTTTGTCTTTTGCTCTGCAAGGTTGTATTGATAAGCAGTCAGTACAATCCCTTGAACACTAACAGTGCTTTCTGAGATTTACCCGTATTCTATTCTAAAATCAGTCCACAAGACTAATATTTAAAAATCATTTCCTGTTACTGTCACAGCAGATTATCAATAAGAACTGTATAGCTAACAGTACACCATTCTTGAATTAACTGCATTCTCTGACAGAATCATGACATTTTTTGTTTTGTGTTCAGATTTAAACAAAGGGCAGCCAGAAACACTGTTTTCAGGTAGAAGCACTTTGATGCGTAACTCCATCGACATTGCAAAAGTGCTTTGGAATGCGTCACTCTTAACCCCATTTGACAGTCACTAACTGGCCAATTCCTTGAGCAAATTCCTTCAAGATGTCATCGTCTAGATTTGCGACTATCCCTCTCGCAACTCAGTTGAATCTCTTAATTCAGACTTCTACCCCTCCCACAGTAGTACACTGGCTCTAACCAAAATCATGAATGTTTTCTGGTAACTGTGAGTCTTGCATTCATAACTCCTCTCCCTTGCAGCATCTGGTACGGTCTATCACACTATCCTCTTCCATTGTACAGCTCAATGACACAACCTTTGTTTAGTTCCACTTGTGCTTGTTCCATCATAGGCAGTGATGGCTCCTCTTCTCAATCCTGCACTGCCATTCAAGGATCCATCCTTTTTCTTCACCAACATGTTATCCAATGATGCCATCTTGCACAGACATGGGATCAATTTCCAAATGTGTGCTGATGAGATCCAGTTATCTCTTGGTTACACTTCTTGACCCTGCCCACACATCCAATCTTGGATGAGCAATAATTTTTTTCCACGTAATCATCAGAAAGATCAGGTCCATTGTCTTTGGCCGCCAGAAGAAACTTTGTTACTTCAGCGCTGACAATATATCCTCTTTCTAGTCATCATAGGGATTATGTGAACATTTTAATTGGGATTCAGACCCATATTTAAGACCTTACCAAAAACATAAAAGTAGTTACAAGCAGTAAAGTGTAACTTCCATGTGGGTGCCAGGAACCTGTCTGTGCTTTAAAGCAAGTTTACCGATCTACTGCTGCCAATGTAATCCCTCCAAGTCACTTATTTTCCTGAGTTATCATTGGAATGATTCACATTCTTGGCAAATATCATGGAGCTTCTATTCATTATATTTTGCATGACTTCCAAAGCAGCATTATGAAAGGATTCTATTGTATTAGGTATCTATAAATCAAAGGGAAATATTTTGAGAAATTTTCCATTGAAGTATTGAAAAGCAACAATCTAAATGGCAAATAATCCAAATGGAGACATTTGTACTTAATGTGTGCTTCTAACCCAATGTCCAATCAATCGCCAAAAAAAACCCAATGTCCACCTCTAACATCACCTATTTGGTCCCTGCCCTAGCCCATCCGTTACTGGGCTTCTTGTACAGTTGGTGCTGCACTCATCCTGGCAAGTACTCCATCTCACTGCTAACTTATGTCTTGTCGATGGTCGACAGGCTTTGTGAAGTCAGGAGTTGAGTTACTGCAGAGTTTCCAGCCTCGCACCTGCTCTTGTAGCCACGGTATTTATATGGCTAGTCCAGTTCAGATTCTGATTGATAATAAACCACCTGGGATGTTGATAGTGGGAGATTCAGCAATGATGATTTCATTGAATGTCAACAGGCAACGGTTAGATTCATTTTTGTTGGAGATAGTTATTGCCTGACACATGTGTGGCAAGAATGTTACTTATCAGCCAGAGGCTGAATATTGTCAATGTCTTGTTGCATATGGACACAGACTGCTATGGGGTCTGAGGAGTCATGGATGGTGTTGAACATTATGGAATCATCAGTATGTGTATCCACCTCTGATGTTACAATGGAAGGAAGTTAATTGATAAAGCAGCTGAACATGGTTAGGCCTAAGACACTACCCTCTCGAACACTTGCTGCGATTCCTAGGATTGAGATGATTCACCTCCAACAACTACAAGCATAATCCTTTAGCAAGGTATGACTCCAACCTGATTCCTATAAACCCCTGACTCCTATTGACTCCAGCTGAGGCTCCTTGATCCCACACTGTCAGATGCTGCCTTGATATCAAGGGCAGTTAGATGCATTCACCTCTCAAGTTCAGTCAAGATCAGTTTGGCCCTTCTGATTGAGCTTGGTTGCAAATGCTTATCATTTGCCCCAGACATGCTGGGCTCCCTCTTCGTTGAGGATCAGGATATTTGTGGAGCATCTCCTTAGCTTTATTATCCACCACCAAGCACGACGGGATGTGGCAGGACTGCAGAGCTTAGATCTGATCCGTTGGCTGTTGGATCGCTTAGCTGTATCTGTGATATGCTGCTTCCACTGTTTGGCATGCAATTAGCCCTGTATTGTAGCTTCACCTAGTTGACACCCCATTGTTAAATATGATTGTACTGCTTCTGTGATGCTCTCCTGCATTCTTTATTGTACGAGGTTGATTCCCTGGCTTGACGTTGATGGTAGAATGGAGAATATACTAGGTCATAAGGTTACAGATTGCGATTGATTCTAAGGTTTATTTATTAGTCACAAGTAGACTTACATTAACACTGCAATGAAGTTACTGTGGAAATCCCCTACTCACCACACTCTGGTGCCTGTTTGGGTACACTGAGGGAAAATTTAGCCTGGCCAATGAACTTAGCCAGCATGTCAGTCGGATTGTGGGGGGAAACCGGAGCACCTGGAGGAACCCATACAGACTCCACGCTGATCCTGACCTATGCAGGAATCGAACCTGGGTCGCAGGCGCTGTAAGGCAGCAGTGCTAACCATTGTGCCACTGTGCTACCTAGTACAACAAGAAAGCATGATAAAAGTTTGGAACTCTCTTGCAACAAGGGGATTTTCACAGTACCTTCATCGTAGTGTTAATGAAGCCTACTTGTGACATTAATAAATAAGTAAGCTTAAAGTTGTTTTGTAATTTCACCCACGAAAGATCTGATTAACTTTGAGACATTGCCCACTACTTCTAGACTCTTCAACCAGCTGAAATAGTTTCTCTCTAGCCAGCCTATCTATTCATCTTATTATCTTGGCAAAATAAATGAGATTTCCTTTTAGAAATATGAGTTCCCAGGAATTCAATTCTAGTTGTTGTAATCTTTTCTTGTAATTTAATCTTTGAAGTCCAAGTATTGTTCTGGTGAATATATGTTTTACTCTGTCCAAGGTCAACATATCCTTAATAAATTGTAGTAGCCAGAACTGCTCACAGTCCTTCTGCTATGCTTAGGCAGGCCTTTGTATAGTTTTAGCATAATTTCTACCCTTATGTATTCCAGTCCTCTTGATATGAGCCAGGATTCAATTAACTTTTTGATTATTTTTTGTACCTTTTTACGATATTTTAGTCCATGGCTCTGTGGACCTCCAATATTTCTAGCTTCTCATAATTTAAAAAGTATTATGAACCAGGCATTTTTGTTCCAAAATGGTTGACCTCACATTTGTCCATGTTCATGCACTTATTCACTTAATCTATCAATATTGCCTTGAAATTTTATGTTTCTATCATCACTGTTTATAATGCCATTATCTTTGTGTCATCAGCAAACTTGGATGTGTAGCATTCTATCCTGTCCTTAAGTTTTTGATAAAGACTAGTTGAGGTACCAACACAGATCACTGCAGGACACCACTAGTTACATCCTATCAGTTGGAGTATCTCCACAATTTCCTTACTGTCGCCTTTACTAAATTTCCTAATATGGTCAATCCCATGAACTTCTATTTTAGCTACCTGTCACTTATGAGGGACTTTATCAAATGCCTTTTGGA
Organism: Carcharhinus amblyrhynchos; assembly: GCF_965287045.1. Classification (NCBI taxonomy): domain Eukaryota; kingdom Metazoa; phylum Chordata; class Chondrichthyes; order Carcharhiniformes; family Carcharhinidae; genus Carcharhinus; species Carcharhinus amblyrhynchos. The sequence goes on along the minus strand of NC_137332.1, from coordinate 30,128,642 downwards.
GGTCCATATATGTAACATTCATTGACATCAACTTGTCCAATAATGTAATTACCTCCACTTTGCCTAAGCTTTACAAATTAATTCTGGTCCTCTCTGATCAGCTCTGATTTCAAGATATTCAATATTCCATTCTTAATTATAGACTAATTTTCTGAGAACAAATCTTAGGCTAACATCCGTAATTCCCTGCTTACTCACTCACATGGAGTGACATGTACAATTTTCCAATCTAATGGAGTGGTTTGCAAACCGCCGAGGGAACTTCGGATGTTAACGTTAGGACATCCACAGTGCTTTTACCTAGTTTCTTTAAATTTCTGAGATGGAACCTATCTAGTCTAAGGAATTTGTCACTCCCGATTGCCATTATTTTTTCAATGCTGAAGTTAATTTTGATGAGTTTCTTTAGGATGTCCAGCAAGCTTTCCTCTTCCTGTGCTGAAACTATGAATGCAAAGGAATTATTCGTTACCTCTGCCATTTTCTCATTTTCATTTACAAAATTCCTATTGTCAGTTTTCAAGGTTCTTGACCACCATTATTTCCTAATGTAATTTACCATTATTAATTTACTGTGTTGAATCAGAAGCCTAACTTGCACTGACCTCAGGCAACAATAGTGCATCTTAAACTGGAAAATGCAACTTGGGACTGCGAAGTCCTGGAGTAATTTGGGAAGAATGGGCCACTAAGTGCCAAAACTTAGGCTAAAATTAGTGGTTCAAATATCCAGTTAAGCTGGGTTTGGCATTAACGGTTCCCATCCTGCATTAAATCCACCGGACCTTCAGTGGGAGGGCCAATTCCCCAGGAAATTGACACTTGCATAACTCCACCCCAATCATTCTAAATTCAGTAACCTGAGTAGGAGGACCATAGTTGCAACATTAAACAAAAATGACCAATTTTCAAAGTTTCGGATTACTTGCCTGGCCTGGATCTCGCCATTAGGCCACATTCAGCCTTGTGAAGCATGATATTGCTCCATTCACTTGGCACATTGGCTGCCACACAGAGGCTGGAGCAGCAGCAAAAACTGCTGGTGTAAAACTAAAATTAGACCATTTAAGAATAAAATTGGGAAAGATTGATTTGTACAAAAGGTGATGGAAATCTGGAGCTTTGATTTCCCAGAAGTCTGCAAAACCCAGTCAATTGAAACTTTCAAGACAAAGTTTAAAATGAAGTTGAGATGCTATAATCTACTATGATGAAACAGGGGCTGTTTGAGGGGCTGAATAGCCTTCTTGTGTTGCAATGTCCTTATCAAGCAATTTGTTCCTTTATGTTTGTACAACCTTCATACTAGCAAATGCTAGAAAAACTCAGGAGGTCTGGCAGCATCTGTCCTTGTTCTCCTATTAACACATTCTGATATCTTACCTTTATGCAACCATCAGCACCTTCTAATGTATTAACACTTCCTCATTTTCATGATCTGCACATCTTTGCTGCAATCTCTCCTAAGCTCTCACCAATCCCTGATCTTTTACACTGCTCCATCGCCTCTTGTACAGAATATAAGCCATCACATTTCTCCTTCTCCTTAGCATCCCAAAACATTCACTCTGTTTCCTCTCTCCACAGGTGCTGCCAGACCTGCTAAGCTTTTCCAGCACTTTCAACTTCCATTTCAGATTCCAGTATCTGCAGTATTTTGCTCTTAAGTCATCTTTTGTGTTGTATTTCAGCCATCAGAGTGTGAACAGTGTACCTGTGATATGGATGGAATCGCACGCTGTCTAGTCGCTGATTGTGCTCCCCCCGCATGTGTTAATCCAGTGTACGAGAAAGGAAAGTGTTGCCCAGAGTGCAAGGATGGTAAGATTTTAAAGTTGATGCAGATCACTGAATGGGTGGACATTGATATTTGTCCTGTGGGAAGATTATTTTTCCTAGTTGAAGTGCCAGTTATCTTGTGACTCAAAACACTTTCCCAAAACTTCAGAGGTATCTTCAGTCAAGGGAAGGCCCTTTCCAATCTTAGATTAGACCATTTGAGAAAGATTTTATTGTTCATCTTTCACCTCAAATTCCAGTTGTCCCTGCCTGATATCGCTCTGGCTACTGCAGACAAGTGTAACACCTGTTTGTTGATGTGATCTCACATCACGGTTCAGGATACAAAACACTCCTTCTGTCTGACAGAAATGTAGATCAAATATGGGAAAATGGTAGTGTTGCTCATGGTGCTAGCTTCTCTAATCTGGGGAGACCAAACCCACATTGGGTTCAGCTTTGTTAAACACTTTGTTCAACACTCCCATTTAATCCATTAAGTGTGAACCTCAGCTGACTTTTGTTTGACAATTTTACTGCCTCAACCGCTCTGGAATCGGGGTGGGCGAGGCTTACAGAACAGGATTCTTCATTGGCCTCGGGCGGGATTTTACGAGCCTCACCTGAGCGAGGTTGTAAAATCCTGGCCTTTAACTCCACGTTCCCTATCGTATCTCTATAGGCAAAGGTGGTGGGAGGCAATATTATTGCTCGGCGTGGCATAGAGTCGGGAGAGGCGTGGGAGATATAACTATTCAAGTCCTTTTGGTGCTTTATCAGAATTGACAGAAGACTCAAAACGTTAACTCTGCTTTCTCTCCTTATAGATGCTGCCAGACCGCCTCAGTTTTTCCAGCATCCTCAGTTTTTTTTTCAGATTCCAACATCCACGGTATTTTGCTTATACCGTGTGCTGAGGTGGTCTGGTGAAAATTCAGCCCAATTATATAAAAGGCTGTTTGGCCCTTTAATTCTCACTCCTTAGTCCCCGTTTCATGTCACCTCCATAGCTACTTACCCAGTATCCATTATGAGTGGATCTCCGGAGATGAAAATTATTAAAATTCTTACAAGCTAAGGAATCTCTCACTCATACAAATATTGAAAAATGAACTCATTAATGAAAGCTTTTCGATATTTTAAATACCCTCAAATGGTCAATGTGTTAGAAAAAAAATTCTATTAACTACATTAAAGACCACTAGTTTTTTTGTAGCCTCTTAAAATTGTTAATCAAAATGTGAACAAGCGCCCTCCCCTTTGAGTTAAGTGGTTTTGGAGCTATTGAAACTCAGCCAAGTATTCATAGTTGGCTCAGTTGTAATATCAACTCTTTGAAAATGTCAACAATGAAATTTATTAAAACTGAAGGAACAGATAGGCAATTCCCCTACTCCCAGGACCCAGCGCAAATGTCTCAGCCTCTGAGTCAGAGTTAGAGCCTTGGCCTAGATCTGTGGCACTTACAAAAAACAAGATCAAAGAAAATTACAGCACAGGAACAGGCCGTCCAAGCCTGCACCGACCATACTGCCCGACTTAACTAAAACCTCCTATCCTTCTGGGGACCATATCCCTCTATTCACATCCTATTCATGTATTTGTCAAAACGCTCCTTAAAAGTTACTACCGTATCTGCTTCAACTACCTCCCGTGGCAACGAGTTCCAGGCACCCACTACTCTCTATGTAAAAAAAAATCTGCCATTTACTGTATATTTTCTAAATGTATTAGACCTTCAAAACACATTACCTCACATTTGTCCAGATGAAATTCCATCTGCCATCTCTGTGCCCAAGTTTGCAATTGATCTATATCCTCTGATGGTCCTCATCACTATCCACAAATCCACCAATCTTTGTGTCGTCCGCAAACTTCCTGATCAAACCAGTTACATTTTCCTCCAAGTCATTTATATATATTACAAACAGCAAAGGTTCCAGCACTGATCCCTGACGAACTCCACTTGTCACAGCCTTCCATTCAGGAACACGCCCTTCTACTGCTATCTTCTGACTTCTTTGACCAAGCCAGTTTTGTATCCAGCTTGTCAATTGACCTGTGACCCTATGCGACTTCATCTTCTGCACCAACTTACCTTGGTAGTTACCAAGGAAATATGTTACACAGTTTAAAATGTGGTCTAACACTTGAGTAACTCCATGACCAAACTCTTACTGACCCCGCCCCCCCCCCCCCACCCCTGGTGATACCCCATCATTGACCAGACCCATTACTCTCCCCACCCCCTCCCCAGCTCCACGACCAGCTGACTACCCTGCAACCACCCACCTATTTTCCTACCCTGGGTTGACCACCTCTTGACCATCTGACTATTCCCGAACAATTGACTACCCCCAAAACTGGACTGGACTACTCCTTTGATCTGACTACAATCCCCCCCCCCACACACAAAAAAAAAATTGAACTGGCATTTCTGTGATAATCAGGATCCAAAGATCCCAGAAAAAATGCATAGCAGCATCAGATTGGGAGAATCTTCACACACTGCCCAGAAGTTTCAGATATATAGACTTTAGTAACCTCAAACCTTGTCCTTTTTAATCCTCTTGAGCAGAGGGTGCTGTGATGTGGAATGGACAGTAGAAGAGGTTGGGTTGCCAGGGAGATTATTTTTCGGAACTCAATGTTGATGAGGAAGGGGCAGGGGCTGTGGATAGAGATGGAGCTGCCCCCTTGGTGTTGACCTGTTGGGGTTTTATTTGGCATGGGGCGAGTGCAACTGACAGCTTGCCAGCAGATTCGACTCTTATTACAGACTTCATTGACAGGCTATGGGGTCCATTTTCTTTTTGGTCCCATTTTCTCTTGCTCCTTATTGTCTTATCTATTCATACAATATTTTCTTTCTCTGATGCCACTAAACCTGCTCTGTATTGCTCAATTGAAGTCATCCTTTACATCGCTTAACAATCTCCTCAGATAGTTCACCAATTCTGAGTTTGCAATATTGTTTTCTATTTTTTCAATTTTTTTTACTGATTTTATTAAAATACCTGCTTATCATTCAGTGTTGAAGAAATGCCCTGATTGAAATATTAATTTGTCTAAGATTCTGACTGAACTTTCTCTTTTATTCCTCTGCTTTCTTCTTTTGCTTTAATAGTGTAAATATAATTTAATAATTCTAACCTGATTACTTTGTTCAACCATCTCCAATTTGTAAATCAAAACTAATAACTTGAACATTTATTTTTCCCCACTGTGGTCATTTAAGGTCCAAACTGTTACAGCGACTACACTCAAAGCCAGGTGATTCCAGCGGGGACCACTGTGTGGATTGACAAGTGCACCTACTGCCATTGCCACGATGGTCAGGATGTTGGATACTGGGAAGGCAATCGTGTAGCCCAGTGTGTGATGGTTCCTCATTGCGTTCTAAACGATGATCGCAATCAGTAAACATGAGACTGTGGACAGATTGATACTTCTGCACCTGCTCAGCTCTCTGATGCAAACCGCTGGGCAGGATATTTAGTCTTTGTTAAACCAAAAAGCCATGAACCTATTATTGTAACCTGAAATTTATTGAAACAGATAGCTGTGCACGATAATAACCTTTCCCCCTTTAACAGTTCCAACAATTGTGTTTCCTTTGACTTCATGGTCTTCAGATCAGGTTCCTTTTTTTAACGTGTCGCACTTACATATAGTGGGAACTGCTCAGTGCATTACGCTGTTGATGGTACCAGGATGAAGAAAGAAATTGCCACAGAATTTAAGGTCAATAACATACCATTTGTGTAAATGGATTTCATTGGGCGTAACACAGAGTGTTCCCTTTATGTTCTGTTGCTTGTAAGGAATGAGAGTAGCAAACTCTGTTGTGAAGCTTGTGACTGCTCATAATGTGATCTGCATAAGCATTGGAATGGGAGATCCGCTAGTATCTTCAGTGCCAACAAGAGTTGTGCGGAAATTTCCCCTTCCCCAACAAATGACGACTCAATTTTTCCAGCAGGGTGGATAAAAACAGAGACCCACTGCTGCAAACAGAAAGGCAGTAGCTTTGCATCTGCTGTTAAATGTGCTGCAACTTTGAAGCCAAAGGAATTAATTTTTTAAACTCCACAATCACATTTCTTGTCAGTGGCCAACTATTTCGCTTCAGTGCTTAGAGTGAAATATATGGGAGCATATATGATGACAGATCCAGTGGTCCATACATGCTGTGCCACAGATCAATGATGTCCAAAGCCACAATGTATACATTCCCCATTTTACCAAAGGGCTATGTTATCTGCTGGGAGAGGCAAAAAAATCTTTAAGCCATTAGGGGAAGAAATCTGGAGTTTTTCTCTCTGCCCATATTAAGTGGCCAAAACTAAAAGACCAATTATTACAACTGGAGGTCTGATACTGAAGACTAATAAGGACCGTGAGGTTAATAGTAATAAATTAACGGAAAGGTTTATCACATGTCTTTTTCCCAGTACCAGACTGACCAGGTAAGCTTCACTCAACTGGGGCTTGAATTCCAGGTCACCTGACCTATTCTCTTAAAGGTCATGCCCCAATAACCGTAACACCGATTTGCCCCTGACTAATGTACAAAGTTTCTCTGAATAGAAACAGATCTAACTCTTGCTTGAAGGAATTCAGCAAATCAGGTATCACCACACAAACTGCAGCCTGTTCCACAAGTCCTTCTCTTGGAAAAGAACCACCTCCAAACATCTGATCTGGTTCCAACCTTATATAAAATTGCGATTGTGATCCATAGCCCTCTCTAAATATTTACTTGAAATTCCTATCTAGACAAATAATAAATTCCAATTTGATCGGAGTTTCATCCAGATTTGATGGGTTAATCTTCAAATTGATCATTTTTTTTCTTTCACTCTGTTTCAATCACTGGCTGACCAGTCTCAGGAAGCAACCATATAGGGAATAGTGTATGGCATGAATGTGAAGCAGCACAGTCCAGTGGGAAATGATATCGGAATATGAGCAGGATAGGAGTCGGGAATGGCATGAGTTGAAGAAGGAACGGTGAGGAATCAGATACTTTCTATCTGGAAACTGGCAGCGTCAAAGTCTGAGGCATGAAGGATTCCTGGGGAAGAAACATAAGAAAGAACTTGCATTTATGTAGCACCTGCCACATTCAAAAGTGATCTAGAACCCAATTCACGCCTTTGAAATGTCACTGTTGCTATGCGGGGAAATGCAGTAACCAATCTGCACACAGCAAAAATCCTGCAAAGAGCAGTGAGATAACCGGTTAATATATTTTTGGTACTGTTAGTTGAGGGATAAATGTTAGGCATGGCAACGAGAGAAGTCCTCTGCTTTTTCCCGAATAGTAGCAAGGTAATTTGCATCCACTTTTGTAGCTGGATAGTAACTGATTTTTCATTCCAAGCTGAAAAAAAGCTTAACCTCCAGCAAATGTATAGTTACTGACTGGAGACCAATGCACGGTTCCTCCTGTCAGTCAGTAATTCAGTTAGTCAAAATTAGTGCTTATTGAGATCTGTCCACCTGTTCAATCAACCACTGAATCAGCAATTGGCCTTTGGTAATGGTTAATATAGTAGATTTCCCATCACAATCATCAAAGTGATAACATTTAGAAACAGAAAATCTGTACACAAAGGTGGCCATTTGTGCCCGTGCCTGTTCTGGCTGAGAAAGTCATTAAGTCTAATCCTACTTTCCAGCTCTTGCTTAGTATCCCTACAGGTTACAGCACTTCAAGTGCATATCCAAAGATTTTTTAAATGAAGTAGTTGCCACTCTTACCCTTTGAGACAGTCTGTTCTCAACTCCTACCACTCTCTGGTGGAAAACATTTCTCTCCAACTCCTCTCTGATCCTGTTAGCAATTACTGTTAAGATCTACGCTCTGGGTTGGTGACCGCCTAAGATCAAGCCCAAGATGAGGTACAATGTCTGATCTTGTCAGCTTTGATCTTGTTTGTCTCCCTTCTGGGGACCTTGAATTGGATTCAATTGGAATTTGAATTTGGCTTTTGGAGCAAGCAAGGAATGGATCTGGGTTTGCCCGGTCCACTCTCAGCATTGGCTTCATATCATTAAGAATGGGGTTACCGCTCTGCAAATGGTAATACACTTTAGCGAAGCCCTTCACAATTTTATCCACCTTAATTAAAATATTCTCTCAACCTCCTCGGTTCGACAGAAAACAACCTCAGCCAATCCAATATTTCCTCATCACTAAAATTCTTCATTCCTGGCAACATCCTTGTAAATCTCCTCTGTATCATCTCACATTTGATCACATCCTTCCTGTACAAGTTTATGAACTATATGGGCGGATGATAAAGTACATGCATATGGATTTAGTGTTTATTAATAGGTTCTTGGGAATTTGAACAAATAGAAGTCTGCAATAACATAGTATTATGGACACATTTTGAAGGAAATGCATACTATATGCAAAACTTTGCTGTGAGATACTCAGTGGCTGCTCAGTGTCAGGAAGCCACCAACTAGGGAATGGTGCATGGAATGAATTTGAAGTAGAACACTCCATCTAGAACCCAATTTATTCTTTTGAAATGTTGTCACTGTTGCCATGTGGGGAAATGCAACAAACAATTTGCACACAGCAAAAAAAATTCTACAAAGAACCAGTTAATATATTATTGGTACTGTAAGTTAAGGGATACATGTTCAGCATGACAATAAGAGAAGTCCTCGGCTTTTCTGTGATAAGATAATTTGCATCCACTTTTGTAGCTGGATATCTCTGCCATTTAATATCTCCTCAGCACTGCATTGAGTGTTGGTCTAGCTTGAGTACACAGAGGTAAAAATAACCTGCAACCATGTGACTCATCAGGTCATAGAAGTTTACAGCATGGAAACAGGCCCTTCAGTCAAACTTGTCCACGCCACCCAGTTTTTAATCACTAAGGTGGTCCCAATAGTCCACATTTGGCCCAGAGGCGAGAATGCCAAGCTGACACCAGTGAAGGTAGTTCTAGGCTGAGAGAGTCATTGGTTGAATCTGGAATGGAGGCTGGTGAGAAGAACAGGGTTAGTTCCATAATAATTAGTATGTTTGCACTGTTGTGCTCTTATGTGCACTTCTATATATTGTTTTTCCTGTCGGAGTTCTCCAATTAATTGATTAAAGGAAATGTTTTTATTGGCATTATACGAAGAGAAAGCACAGCAATTTTCAGAGGTATTGTAACTTCTTGAATGTTTTTTATGCAAAATTACTGATACCTACCACAACAATGGGAAGTTCATTCAAAAAAAAGTGACAGCCAGGTGAATGGATTCACTGGTTCTCATAATAGCCATCAATTCTTTCCCATTGCTGCACGGCAAGGAGACAGCGCTTAAAAACAGCAAGTTCCAGGATACCCTGAAAGTAGCTAGTAATTCTGATAATGCATGAAGACACTTCTGATGTGCATTTTGTTGACCCTGTATCCCAAAATATAGATTATTCATTGGATTGAGAATGGAAGCTATCCTTCAGTGCAATTGGGAATTTTAGTCCATAGCTTGCTAACAGTGTGACACTGCCACATTCTGTAAGTTGTAGTCTGCTTCTGGGTTAAGCATCTTAATATAGCCAATAGTCACTGCTGCAGTAAGCTCCATGAATCTAAGCTCCACTACCTGGAAAAGGGTAAGTTTCTGAAGGGAAACCAGAAATTTCAAACACAAAGGATGACCATGGGTTAGTTTAATTTTGTTAAATCATGTTTTTCTGTGTGTGTCTGTTATGATAAAAATCCTATTTTAACCAATCGGATCTTCAGGATACTAATTAAGTAAGGTGGCTAAATAGTTTCTTAAAACGATTGTTGTAATTTCTTAGGCTTCAGTTCTCCTCCTTGCTCATTGTTTTTTGGTGGCTCTTTGTTGATTCTCCCTTCGTATGTATCAGAGGGATAGTTTACTACCTGCTTGCTATTTGTTCATTGGTAGGTTTAGTTGTATTTTTTAAAATGCTAAATATGAACATAGAATCCTTACAGTGCAGAAGGCGGCCATTTGGCCCATTGAGCCTGCACCAACAACAATCCCACCCAGACCCTGTCCCTGTATTTACCATGGCTAATCCCCCTAATCTACACATCTTGGTACATTAAGGTGCAATTTAACATAGGCCAATCAAATTAACTCACATATCTTTGGACTGTGGGAGGAAATCGGAGCTCCCGGAGGAAATGCAAGCAGATATGGGGAGAACGTACAAACTCCATACAGATAGTCACCCGAGACCAGAACTGAACCCGAGTCCCTGGCGCTTTGAGGCAGCAGTGATATTTAAGGTAACTATTAATTTTCTGTGTGTGTGTGTGACATCTCGTGAATCTACAGCATTTTCAAGATTTGATTTGATTTATTATTGTCACATGTATTAGTATATGGTGAAAACTATAGTTTCTTGCGCATTATACAAACAAAGCATAGTATACATACAAAAGGAAAGGAGAGAGTGGAGAATATAGTGTTACAGTCATAGCTAAGGTGTAGAGAAAGATCAACTTAATGTGAAGTAGGTCCATTCGAAAGTCTGATTGCAGCAGGGAAGATGATGTTTTTGAATTTGTTGGTACATTATCTCAGACTTTTGCATCTTTTTCCCAACAGAAGAAGGTGGAAGAGAGTGTGTGTTCAGGGTGTGTGGGGTCCTTGATTATGCTGGCTGCTTTCCCGTGGCAGTGGGAAGTGTAAATAGTGTCAATGAATGGGAGGCTGGTTTAAGTGATGGACTGGGCTTCATTCACGACCGTTTGTAGTTTCTTGCAGTCTTGGACAGAGCAGGAGCCATACCAAGCTCTGACTCACCATAGAAAGCATTCTTTCTGATTGTATCTGTAAAGGTTGGAGAGAGTGGTAGCTGACATGACAAATTTCCTTAGTCTTTTAAGAAAGTAGAGGTGTTGATGGATTTTCTACACTGTTGGTGGATTAACTATAGTATTGCATGGAGGGACCAGAACAAGTTGTTGGTGATCTAGACACCTAAAACCTGAAGCTGTCAACAATTTCTACTTCATTCCATTGATGGAAACAGGGGCATGCCCTCCACTACACTCCAATATGATATTCATAATACATACCATGTGGCTGTCATATTTACAAACCAACTTTTAGATCATCAAGGGAAGCCATTACCTCACCAACATTTTCTCCATCTTAATACCTGCCGGCATTCAATCCAGGGCTGGTCTCCTGAAAAGTGGATTTGGAAATATTGCTGGACTCACAGTTTCAGTAATTCTGAAGGTAACAATAAATAGAAATGAAGCTCATGTTGTACAAAAGCTTGGTACTAAGGAAGGAGAAAAACATATAAAGTTATCTTTTGTGATAATATTTCTGTTTGACACTGTTTGCTTTTTTACCAATTCACAAGATGGCTAAATTAGAAATGTTCAACCAAATAGAAACATTTGTAGTTTGCTATAGTTAACCGTTAAGTAAATGTGTATAAATCCTGTATGCTCATCATTTTGATTACAAACTATAAAGGACACATATCACAAGTTTTAATGTATTCAGTTGCAAAGCTTTAAAAGAAAGACAAGTTAGACTTGTGTTATTTTACAGAAAAGCAAGAGTCACTGAGCCACTGATGTTTTATTTTCAAATATTCAATCACTTTGTGAATATGTGTTCACCTGTCTTGGAAGGAGAGCAGAATAGTAACTACAGATCTTTCCTCTGGTCTTCACCCTAATCAGTCACAATGGGTGCTAAAGTATAACCAGAAATAGCCTCCTTTCTCAACTGTTATATGATCACATGGAAATAATACTTCATTCGGTTAGAAGGAAAAATGTTAAAGAAATTACTGACAAAAAAAATACTAGTACATTTAGCCATAGGGCTACAGCAGTTATATCAGAGTAGTGAGTTCCTACCATGTGTTCAATATTGCATGTGACATTAAACTGGAACTTTAATGTCAACATGTATATGTGTATACACAGTAAGTTTTAAAAAAATTATCATGTTGTTGCATTAGTGTTTATTCCTGCAAAACTGAATGTTTTCAGCCAATAGTTCTGCTGCATATGGCTCTGAGGTCTCAAACTCAGCCCATACAATGGCAAATACCAAAGAAAAAAGTGATCCCATTCTTTCAACAATGTAGTCATATTTCCCAATATCAGACCACAGTTCCAGCTTTATGTTGGTGCACACATTTGTCAGCTTTAATGTACCAATTTCCCAAAATGATTTTAAAAATGTATATTGCAATAAGTAACCATAGAATTCTTACAGGCAGAAGGAGGCCATTTGGTCCATTGAGTTTGCACTGACTCAGACACTCCCCTCCACCCTATCCTCATAACCCTGCACATTTACCATGGTTAATCCCTCTAATTTATACATCTTTGGACATAAGGGGCAATTTGGAATGACCAATCCACCTAACCTACACATCTTTGGACTGTGGGAAGAAACCGGAGCACCTGGAGGAAACCCATGTAGACACGGAGAGAACATGCAAACTCCACACAGTCACCTAAGGCTGGAATGGAACCTGGCTTCCTGGCACTGAGAGGCAGCTGTGCTAACCACTGTGCAGTAACAAATTGTTATCTATCCAAAAATTACAAAGAACTTGGCTGTTTGAAAGAAAAGGGATATCACAGCTGATCCAGCACATGTCTGGAACTACCTATGCACTGACATCATTTAAAGATTAGTTTTCCATTGGTAATGTCTATTATTGGAATGATTTCACAGAATGAATAAACAATTACTTCATCCTTCTGGCATTTATGCAACGTTCAACTGCAACCTAGAATAGATTGCTTCTTTGGAAATCTCTGTGTTCCATTCATTCAGAAATTATTTCTATTTCTTCAAACTCTGAATTGCAGTGATACAAATGTATTTTCTATGTGTAATAAAAGTTCAGTAGTACAAGTTTTAGTGAACAGCTTGTGATTTATTCATACATACCTAATATAAAGCAGACCTCTACCTTTGTGTGTGCATCAGGCCATTGTACAATTGCCAATTTTCAGTCAGCTTGTATATAATCCACTTGATCTCAGTGGCCAGTTCACTTGATATTCAGCGTGCAGTGACAAATTGTAAGTTTTGTCCATAATTAATTTTTCTCTGTAATGCCTTGGATTAAAATAGATCCTTTTCCTTGAATTCTCAAAATGGAATCTGAAATTTTATTAAGAAGCCAGTGTATTGACTTGAGGCAAACTGGCTATAAAATACTATGATGAAACCAAATACCTATGATATACAGCTGGTTTAACTGCAGAGTTGTTAGGGTTCATGGTTCACCAAACCCTTGTTGCTTTCTTTTTTGTTGAATCCTTTTTGAAAAAAGTGTAACACCCAATTTTGATTGCGTGGGGATCCAGCCACGGAAAGAGAAACACAGAACCATGTGTAAGCCTTGTAAAAGTTCATAGAAGAGAATCCCTACAGCGCAGGAGGAGGTCATTCAGCCCATCACGTCTGCACTGACCACAATCCTATCCATATCCCATTCCCATAACCCCACATATTTACCCTGCTAATCCCCCAGACAGTGACTAGGCAAGACCATTCAACCTAACACACACATCTTTGGATGGTGGGAGAAAATGGGAGTACCCTGAAGAAACCCACGCAGACACAGGGAGAACATGCAAATTCCATGTGTACAGTAAGCCGAGGCTGGAATTGAACCTGGATCCTTGGCGCTATGAGGCAGCAATGCTAACCACCATGTGCCGCTGTGTAGAAATACACGGAGAAATCTAAGGGAATGTGGGGATGTGCTAAGTAGCACAATCCTTCTATCTAGGGCAGAATTCAGCAGCCATGTTTGCAGTTTTCTGTGTGTGTTGGGGGGGAGGGGGTGTGCAGGGTGTTGGGGGGAGCTTGTGTCATATCTAAAGGGCCTGTTCCAGGATAGAGCTGGGACAGTTTGGCAGAAGTTGCTGGGTTGAGGGTGGATGCAGTAGGAAGGTGCATTTTTAATAACACTTCTGGTGGTCATATTGTAATAATGGCAGGAAGTTAAATAGAGGGAAAGTGAGCTGAGATACTCACGTGTCTAGGCTTATGGATGCCATCGGAAGTCCAGCTGAATACTCAACCTGCAAAGTGTAGACTTAACAGCAGTTTCACTCTATAACAAACAGCAAAGCAAGATAAGTTGAAAGTCAAAGTGTTGATCAGGATTCACAAAGTGGACATAACAGCAACTTTATAGATGTAGGATTCATGAAACATACACGTTATAAGAACATAAGATCATAAGAACATAAGAAATAGGAGCAGGAATAGGCCAACTAGCCCTTCGAGCCTGCCCCGCCATTCAATAAGATCATGGCTGATCTGTCTTGTCTCAGTTCCACATTCCCGCCCTCTCCCCATAACCCTTAATCCCCTCTCTTATCAAAAACCCATCAACCCGCGTCTTGAAAATATTTAGCGAGGTAGCCTCCACCACTTCAACGGGCAGAGAATTCCAGAGATTCACCACCCTTTGAGTGAAGAAGTTCCTCCTCAACTCCGTTCTAAACCGCCCTCCCTTTATCTTGAGGCTGTGCCCCCTAGTCCTACTATCCTTTGAGCGGGAAGAGTCTCTCCACCTCTATCCTATCCATCCCATTCATCATCTTATACGTCTCAATGAGATCTCCCCTCATTCTTCTAAACTCTAACGAGTACAAGCCTAATTTATTCAGCCTCTCCTCATAGCTCAACCCCCTCAACTCCGGCATCAGCCTAGTAAACCTCCTCTGCACTCCCTCCAAGGCCAAAATATCCTTGCGTAAGTACGGCACCCAAAACTGCACACAGTACTCCAGCTGCGGCCTCACCAATGCCCTATACAGCCACAGCAAGACCTCCCTACTTTTATATTCAATCCCCCTCGCGATGAAGGCCAGCATCCCATTCGCCTTCCTGACCACCTGCTGCACCTGCAAGCTGGGTTTTTGCGACTCATGCACAAGGACCCCGAGGTCCCTCTGCACCGTAGCCTGCTGCAGTTTTTCTCCACGTAAGTAATAATCCTTCCTACCATTATGCCTACCAAAGTGGACCACCTCACACTTGCGAGCATTAAATTCCATCTGCCATTTCCTGGCCCATTCGCCCAGCCTATCTAGATCCTTCTGTAGACTCTCCACACCCTCCGCACAATTTGCCTTTCCTCCAATCTTGGTGTCATCAGCAAATTTCGACACCCTACCCTCGGTTCCCTCCTCCAGATCATCTATATAAATGGTAAATAGCTGAGGCCCCAGCACCGACCCCTGGGGCACTCCACTAGTCACCATCCGCCAATCCGAATAGCACCCATTGACCCCCACTCTCTGCCTCCTATTTGACAACCAGTCCTCTATCCACGCTAACACCCTACCCCCAACTCCATGCTCCCTTACCTTCTGCAATAACCTCTTGTGAGGTACCTTGTCAAACGCCTTCTGAAAATCAAGAAAGACCACATCCACCGGCTCTCCTCTATCCACCGCCCTAGACACATCCTCATAGAACTCCAGTAAATTTGTCAGACACGACTTCCCTTTAACGAAACCGTGCTGCGTCTGCTCTATCAAGCAGTTCCCCTCAAGATGCCTTGCTATTTCCTCCTTGATGACGGATTCTAACATTTTACAACAGACATTAAACTAACAGGCCTATAATTCCCCGCCTTTTGCCTGGCACCCTTCTTAAACAACGGCGTAACATTAGCCGTTTTCCAATCTTCCGGCACTTCCCCGGAATCCAGCGACGTCTGGAAAATAACCACCAAGACATCCACTATCACCTCCGCCATTTCTTTCCTATATTTCCTATATGGAAAGTATTGACACAACTCAAGACAACCAAATGAGATGGTCCAACTTCCACAGATTTAATAAATGTAGTTTGACAAAACTCTCACCTATTAACTGTATGCACCAGATATCAACTGTAAGTAGCATGTTGGAGGCAAAATCTTCATGCAATTTGTGGAAAAACTCTGGAAAATGTCAACTTCCAAAGGCAATCAAGCAAAGCTCCAGTAGATCATTTTAGCTACGGTATATTTGCAGAGGAAAATGCAGCAATAACAAAACTGCATGGCCTTGACCATTTCAGGTCAGATTCTGAACAATTCCATGCAATCATACACTCAGCAGCATGTTAGGCTGTCATCATTGAATAGATGCATCTGTGTGTATGGTTGACATGAGTACCATTCACATTCGCCTTGCTCCAGAGTCAGACTGGAAGGGAACCGCCATCAGTGAAACAGCAGTGAGGGCCCAAGTCCACATTTCACCCATACAAACTGGGGTTTATGCTTAGATGGTTGAGAAGGTGCCTCAGTTGAACACATGAACAGAAGGAGCATTTAGTTCTTGTGGCTATTATTTTCATACTGAAATGTTCCAAGTCTTTGGATCCCCCCAGATGGGCTTATTGCAAATCAGAAATGAATTGGTAACCTTCAAAGCTAGGAGGCTTAATTGACCTAAGCCCCTATGTGGGTACACGTGTTGAGTCCAAGGATCATACAGTAGCTGTGGCCTTCTCTTTTGTGGGGTCAGATGAGGCATCAGTCAATTTTGTGACAGACTGCTGCAGAGCTTCTTGGTATGCAAATCACTATAATGTGCTCATACACTTTACTGGAGGCAATATTGGCAGCTACAGAAGGCAAGGGGGCACTGGTGACATTCTTGTATACACTGAAGAGGAATAGGGAGGATAGAGTCAATGCATCTGGTATATCTGGGACTACTAAGAAATTCCTTGAGTTGCTAGGTGACTAGGCAGTCCCTTAGGACTCTTCTGCTCAAGATTCCTTTCCTTGCTGAAACCATGACTATAGCTCCAGAGCCATTTCATAATCCATATGAAGTGCTCTGAATCAAGAAGAACAATGGGTATTGCAACGTGCCAGATGCAAGTTGGTGTTTCTCAGTGTTGGTGAAGGAGTGTGGTCAGGCTTCTGTTATGACAACACAATATCTGTGACTACCTGCATAAGAGTTTGCCATGACTTCCAATTGCTCGATAGGCAAGGCTCCGCGGATGCCACCCCAGATGCCTCTACAACTGATCATTTAAAAAGGAATGAATGATGAAACCAGAAAGTGCAGTTGCAGAAAGACTGACCGTCATATTTCTGCAGATTATACTCCTTGAAAGCATTTTTCTCTGTAATATCAGCATTTTCTTATTTAATGCTCACTTCATGAATGCACTAGTGATTCTTGTACATTTTCTTTGTAGTGCTTCCTGTGGTCTCCACCGTTAAATGAGGAAGAATTAAATGAGTGCTGCCATTCTTGGATTCAATGCACTTATTCATGTGGTTCCGAATATCAGCACATCACATCTTAGATAGGTGGCCCATATCTCCTTCTCCAGGATGCAGCTGGTTACCAGATACTCTGGAAATAGAAACCAAGAAGTTAACACAGCGCAATCAGCAGATTTAACATTGCAGCTCTGTACTGTAATAATGAACACAGACCAATCTGCAGTGGCAGTCACAACGACCCAATTCTGTTCACACAACTTGACATACTGTCCTCAGAGCTCGCATGGAGCTTTTCTTCCCAAATTTGGATCATCTTGAGGTGTTGTAAATAACTGATCATCATAACATGGAGAAAGCAGAGCAAAACTGTGACTCCTGGCAAATTCTTCCTTACCATTGTAATTTCTGTCTCTTTCTAATCATTTTCTTCACATGATGAATCTCACAGTTTTATGAGTGCCTCAACAATATAGTTGAGCATTTTGAAAGTCTCATTACTTACAAAGACAGCCCTGCACCATAATTCGGTTCAGGGCATAGCCAAGCTTATTAATCTTATAAATGCCATCGAAGAACAGGATTTCAGAAAAGGCCTCAAACCAGGATCATATTTAATTTGTTGCAAAACCAGCGATGTCGATATTATCTCTACACAAATCAACACCAGCTCAGAGTCTTAGGCATGTTCCAAGCTAGAGCAACCATGGTGTCACTCCCATCTTTCAGCTGTGACTCCATATTCTTGATATCATAGAAGATTATGATTTTGTTGAATATCTGCTCAATATTATGTATTCTTTCAACTGCTTATTTTTAGGTTTGAACTTGACCAACGCCTCCACATGCTTCTGGACTGAGATGTCACCTGATGGGGTAAAATATAAGGAACTCTTTCTTCTTTACATTGAGCTGTGTATACAAGCGCAGTAAGACTCAAGAGTTTAAACTTCTTCCTGATGTAGGTGAAAGTAAGTGTGCCTTTTATCCCAGCGGGAGACATCTGAAACAAAGTGGAATTGGGCTCAGAATTATCAGCTGCACACCATCTATTCACGCGTGCTCACAGTTGCAGTAGGTCACAGGCATCACGTCCTCACCCTATTAGGTCATTGTAATCAAATATAAGGTGTGGGAGGATTTAGGATAGAAATGAACAGGTTCAATTGCAGGCTATTTATTGGACATCAGTCAACAGCCTTATTGACACGAACGCAGTAACCAAGCCAATGTGTTAACACTTGCCGCCGATTCGATCTAATCGCATTTGACTGGATGCATGGCTGCCCAAATGGATACAAGTTTTAGAGATGAACATGGGAAGTAGGTGAGGATTTGTATCTTCTGTCTCTTCTTTTTAAATGTCACTGTATTGTAAAGCTGCCTTATCGAAGAGTTTTCCAGTCACTGCAAGAAAGGAAAAGAGATGATATTCATGGAAAGCTGAGCCTTTCAACAAAAATGCAGGGTGAGAACACAAACTCCAGTTTAACAGAACACACACAAAATACACAGGCAAACACAGACTTGTTGAAACTCCTCAAATGTCAAACTAAAGTCTTCAGAGCTATCTAACTCCATGTCCTTCAACTGTTAGGTGATTTCCATGGACATCTGACTGGCTATCACTGACTCTGCAATATAATGAATGACAGTGAACTCAGGTTAGAATAACAACATAACTCAGTGGCATAGGGAAAAGTGATTATGAATGACACAGTTGAATGGTGGGGGAGTCCAGAACTGGAGTCAATCTCAGCCTCGGTCACTGTCTGTGTGGAGTTTGCATGTTTTCCCCGTGTCTGCATGGGTTTTCTCCAGATGCTCCAGTTTCCCCCCACGGTCCAAATATGTGCAGATTACATTGATCAACCATGCTAAATTGCCCTTAGTGTCAGGGGGATTAGCAGGGTAAATGTGTGGCGTTACAAGGATGGGACCTAAGTGGGAACGTTGTCAGTGTAGGCTTGATGGGCTGAATGGCCTCCTTCTGCACTGTAGGGATTCTATGATTTCTAGCCTCCCATCCTTGCAATTAGGAATATGGTGTGGATGGTCTGTGGCTAAGCTCCCATTCTACAATGTGAGAGAATGTGAGAAGAAACACACGCAAAGAAATTGAAGTGGAGATAATGACCACCAAACACTGTTTCAATGCTCGGAATACATGCAGTGCCTGTAGAGCAGGACTCCAAAATGTTTTCTCTCTGGGGCAGAGAGTTTCTTGCAGGGCCTCAAAATAACACAGAAACGTAGAAGATGGGAGGAGGAGGCCATTATCCCTTCGAGCCTGCTCCCCTATTCATTACGATCATCCAACTCAATGGCCTAATCCTGCCTTTTCCCCTTTGATCCCAATCACCCAAATGCTAGATCCAGCACCCTCTTGAATACATTCAATGTTTTAGCATCAACTACTTCCTATGGTAATGAATTCCATAAGTTCACCACTCTTTGGATGAAGAAATGTCTCCTCACCTCTGTGCTAAATAGTCCACCCTGAATCCTCAGATTGTGACCCCAGTTCTGGACTCCCCCACCACTGGGTGTAAGGTAAGGAGTGTGAGAGTGTGCAGTTATAGTGAGCAGTTCAGGCAGTTCCCCAACACAAGGGCACACACAAACTCATGAGGGGTTTGCTACAATATTGCACAGTTTGCAAGGGCTTGTCCATCAAGGAGGGGAACTTTGGTGTACAATTGATGGGGAAAGTCATGGGAGTGAGGGCAATTTGGGGCTCATGAGGCATTGTTGGTCAGAATAGTGATTCTGGTTAGCAGTATGCCTATGCTTCTTGCTCAACATTTTTGGCGCTCAGTATGTATAACACCTGAAAATGGGCACTGCTCAGACCTAATTCATCCCTCATTGAGCCTGGAGCTAGCAAAGGCATCAATTTATTTTTCATGTGGGTTGGATGGCCTTTGAAGTGCAGAGAATCAATAAAACAAGGTTTTCCTCTCTGGAAGGGATTTGCCATCAAGAGGAATAGTTGGATTTACACAGACTTATCGGGACCACTCTTCCTAGACACCATACTTCCCATTGTGCCTCACATCAGATCCCAATGGAAGAATGCAAGAATATATAACTAACCTTAAAAGCACCTTAGGAACATCGCACAGTTGTGTACTGAGTATAAAAAAATCACAAAATTCCTATTTTGGCTATTTCAGGGCAGCATGGCAGCATAGTGGTTAACACTGCTGCCTCACAATGCCAGGGACCCAGGTTCAATTTCAGCCTCGGTTACTGTCTGTGTGGAGTTCGCATGTTCTCCCTGTGTCTGCATGGGTTTTCTCCAGATGCTCCAGTTTCCCCCCACAGTCCAAACATGTGCAGATTACATTGATCAGCTATGCTAAATTGCCCTTAGTGTCAGGGGGATTAGCAGGGTAAATATGTGGCGTTACAAAGATGGGACCTAAGTGGGAATGTTGTCAGTGTAGGCTTGATGGGCTGAATGGCCTCCTTCTGCACTGTAGGGATTCTATGATTTCTAGCCTCCCATCCTTGCAATTAGGAATATGGTGTGGATGGTCTGTGGCTAAGCTCCCATTCTACAATGTGAGAGAATGTGAGAAGAAACACACGCAAAGAAATTGAAGTGGAGATAATGACCACCAAACACTGTTTCAATGCTCGGAATACATGCAGTGCCTGTAGAGCAGGACTCCAAAATGTTTTCTCTCTGGGGCAGAGGGTTTCTTGTAGAGTCTCAAAATAACACAGAAACGTAGAAGATAGGAGGAGGAGGCCATTATCCCTTCGAGCCTGCTCTCCTATTCATTACGATCATCCAACTCAATGGCCTAATCCTGCTTTTTCCCCTTTGATCCCAATCACCCAAATGCTAGATCCAGCACCCTCTTGAATACATTCAATGTTTTAGCATCAACTACTTCCTATGGTAATGAATTGCACAAGTTCACCACCCTTTGGGTGAAGGAATGTCTCCTCACCTCCGTGCTAAATGGTCCACCCTGAATCCTCAGATTGTAACCCCAGTTCTGGACTCCCCCACCACTGGGAATATCCTCCCTGCATCTACATAAACATTTCAAATTTAAAGTCTTCCTCAAAAGGAATAAGGAAAGGACACCAAAGATGTGCAGGTTAGGATTGGATTGGCCATGCTAAATTATCCCATAATGTCCCAGGATGTGTAGGTTAGATGGGTTATCCATGGTAAATGTGTAGGGTTATGGAGATAGGGCCTGGGTAAGATGTTCTGTCAGGGAGCTGATGCAGACTCAATGGTCTGAATGGCCTCCTTCTGCACTGTAGGGATTCTATGCCACAAACTATGCAAGCAACTCTTCCTGTACACAAGTACAAATGGTCAGGAAACCTGCACCTTGTGGATCGCATAGTTCAAGGGCCTCCACTTGCCCAGTGGCAAATCTTGCTGCAAACTCGGCAAATAGATAGATGAAGGAAGAAAATTGCCTGAGATCTCTGCACCTGAAAGAACAAAAACACAATTTCCCCAGAAAGCATTCAGAATGAAATGGAAACACTGGCAAAATCACAGGGAGGACAACCAAGAGCCTGCAGCAGGACAACAAGCATCGAGATGTCTCTGTTTGAAAAACAATAATGATTTGGGAATCTCATTGTACGATAAACAATGGGGAGAATTTGAGCCTCCCTAAAGGTGCTCCAGATTTATGAACACGGACAAGGTATGTGAAGGAAAAGATGAAGCACAACACAAAAATAAATACACCAACAGTTTTGTAAAAAAACACAGCAAGTGTACAGAACACAAGAGACAATATATAGGTGAATTATACTCAGAAATGTTCAGACAGTAAGGACAGTATCAATTCATGGGAACATGAAAAGTTCCCCGAGATGAATTGGTTTAATATACTACGCACACAAGGACGAGTGCTGTATAGAAAAATCTGAGGCCACATAGAACAAGCAGTAGTCTTCCTGTCGTGATTAATGCAGTCCATGGTGATACTGCACTACAAAGTGCCATTAAGATCAAGGTGCAACTATTAGGAAGCTATGAATCACAACTGTGATTAAAGCAGAGATCAATCTACAACCAGCTCATGGATAGCACTACAAATTGCAGGCAAACAATTCACCGACAGTGCTGGCAGCTACCAGGGATTATGAACCTGCAAAATTCAAGTCTGATTAAAGTAGCAATCAATCCATATTTAAACACAAAGATTGATTTCTAACAAAGCTACTATTAATTACTATTAAGGTTAACATACAGCTACTGTGAACTCACAAAATACTACCTCCATTAAAGCAGATTAATTTCCAGCAGCGCTACAAATTACGACAGAGGATAATCATTAAAGCAGCAGTCTACAACACTACAAATTGATATTAAAGGTGAATTACAAAGCAAAGCACAGCTAAAGGTACCAAGATTCAAGCAGCAAATAGGATTGCCAATCCTCCAAGATTGGCCCAGATTGCCCAGGAATTGAAGACCAGTCTCCAAGGCACTGGCGCATGCAACTCTGGAGAAAACGGAATGTGAGATTAAAAACATTTTATTTGGGGGAGTGGGGGGAGACTCTTTAGGTAACTGTCAAACATCATCTAATTGGTTAATGCGTCTTTTCGCTTTCCAATTGGCATAGGGTGGTGGTACGACACAAGGATGGGTATGTTGGGCAAAAAATGGTGGAAGTGTGGGAGAAGCCACACTTAAAATCCATGTTAAAATCTCCAGGGATATATTCAATAGCAGCTGGGAACATAAGGAGCAAGCAACATCAGCACAACCACAGTAACATCAGGCTCCAGACTCCACATGTTTCAGTTGTAGCACTGTATTCTGCACCCTCTCTTTTCCTTCTCTATGAACAATACATTTTATCTGTACAGCATGCAAGAAACAATGCTTTTCACTGTATCCTAGTACATGTGACAACAATAAATCAAATCAAATCAGTTTCAGGCTCCAAGGCAAGACAGGTAGCAAGCAGCTTCAGATTCCATACACTGCGGGCTCAAGGGAAACATGCTTCAGCCACCCCATTTCTTGTTGGCTCTGCAGTTGGCTCACCAGAAGCTAGGCACACGTTTGCTTTAGATTATGCACATGCAGAAGGACAGATATGCTTTGCAAGTAATGACTGTAAAAAAAACTGTATCAGCAATCGTTGCAAATGTTTCTATCCACTCAATTTAGGAAAATGACACAAGGTCAGTTCAGCATTTCTTTAGAAAGAGTTAAGTATGTCTTTGGGTAGGAAGAATGAAGACAAATTAGTCTGGAATAATTCAATGGAATAAGTGCAACACTTCAAATTGCCCAGGAGCAGATTCTTGATAATGTTGCAATAATCAGATTGCCACAAAACAAAACTTTAAAATATTAACTGTACATAAAATAATCACTTTGATGCACATATCCATTATACATTGTATTTTTAAGTTACTGAAATCAAATAATAGGTAAAAAGAACAGAATTCAACAAAATCTAGCTGTTTGCAACATCATAGAACTCGCTTGAGTGGAAAGGTTATACAAAACCAGTGGAGATTTTTCTGCCAAAGATCTTAATCCAACTACTTTTTAATCAATACCACATAGAAATAAAGTTTCACTAATTAAATTTACCTCTCAAATTCAGCCAATATTCATGGTAATATATTTCAAACTTCCATATGGATCTCATGACGATTACCAGAGTTCACGTAAATCCAAATATTGAGCAATATTTTTATACCGAAACCAATTACCTAGATTAGAAGTTTCAAACACAAATTTTCTCAACCAGAAATGGGTAACACTTGATTTAATCAATGTCATCACCAAAATAGGAAATTTGCAGAATGGCATTGTTCCTAATTAGGAGCAGCTTCTTCACTAAGATGTTGGATCTTGAAGTTGTTTAATTTAGATATTATGACAAAATAATTTGCAATAGCATTGATCAGAGGCATCAAAATCTGGTTTCAAAGCAGCAACGTTTTTCACATAAAATTCTGCCTTTTTAAAAGTTCTTTTCTTTGGGATGAGAGTCGCTGGAAAGGCCAACATTTGTTGTCCATCCCTAATTATCCTGAGGAAGGGGGTAACTGGGATCAAAATGCAATGTAATTGCGTTCTTGAATGGCTTGAGTCCATCTAGTGTTGGTACACCCACAAGTGCTGTTAGGCAGGGAGCTTCATGTTTTTGAACCAGCAACAGTGAAGGAATGGCAATCTAATTCCAAAGTCAGGAAAGTGTGCATCTTTGGAAAAAAACTTGCAGGTCATGGTGTTCCTATGCATCTGTTGCCCTTGTCCTTCTCGATGTTGGAGGTTGTGAGCTTGAAAGGAGCCTTAGTGAATTGATACAGTACATCTCATAGATGCTATGTACTGCTGCCACTGTGTTGGTGAAAAAGATGCTGACTAAGTGGTTGCTTTGTCCTGAATGCTGTCAAGGTTCTTGAATGTTACTGGAGCTAGACTCATGCCAGCAAAGTCGACAATACTCCAGCACAGTTCTGCCTTGTACCCCGAGACGGCAGGCAGGCTTTGGGGAGTCGAGGGAAGGCAAGTTATCCCACAGAATTCCAAACCCACATTTACATTTTACAATTACATATCTCTAGTTGAAGAGTTGAAATTCTGAAAAACTGTCACTCAAAGCTGGAACAAAGTTGTAAATCACATTAATATGTTGTAAGGCTCAGAGACATTGGGGGAATGTGTACAAAATAATAAACATTCCTTCCATCATTCAAAAGGTTGACTGGCACTGTACCTGTTATGGAATCTAGGATTCATAAATCTATTCAAATTCCACATTTGGTTTACAGATGTCCAATAAGAGATGCATGGAGTTAAAGCAGAAAAGTATTCATTTAGTAATATGCTGCCTCCAGTAGTCTCCGGCAAGCTTTGATGTGTGTGAACTTCAAAGTTGGTAACGCTTGTTTTTTATGATATAGGCAGACTGTCTAACTTGGACCCCATGTGGTGAAATTCACTTCTGGCGGGGACTCAAATCAGGCAGTAGCAGATCAGCAAACTTCAAAAGCATGGAAAAAAATCAGATGAGCTGTATTGTTGCTCATCTGCTACTGCTCCCACAAAGCTGAAATTTACCCCCTTTCATTTTGTTGGAAAGTTGACCATTGTGAGGCATTTTTAAAATGGAAAAGAGATAAATATTTTGATTTAAGGTACAAGTGCAAAAACCAAGATGCAAATGGACAAAAACAAGACCGCGACAACTACTTCAAATTTTGATCTAAGTTTTGCATGTCAGACATAGGTTATCTGGCAGAGCAGCATTTTCATAGAAATCCACTGAATCCCTACAGTGCAGAAAGAGGCTTTTTGACCCATCGAGCATACACCCAACAACACCCCACCCAGTCCCTTTCCCAGTTACCTCACATATTAGCCCTGCGAGTCCCCTAAGAGACACACACACAGAGGGGCAATTTCCATGTCCAATCAACCTAACCTGCACATCTTTGGAGTGTGGGAGGAAACTGGAGCATCTGGAGGAAACCCATGCAGACACGAGGAGAATGTGCAAACTCCAATAAACAGTGACCTCAGAGAGCTGAATGAAAATGAACAGTAGTATCAAATATTGTGGCACTGTGATTAGCACTGCTGCCTCACAGTGCCAGGGACCCAGGTTCATGTCCCAGCTTGACTCACTGTCTGTGTGGTGTCTCATATTCTCCCTGTATCTGTGGGGATTTCCTCCGGGTGCTCCAGTTTACTCCCACCGTCCAAAAGACGTTCTGGTTAGGTGCATCAGCCATGCTAAATTCTCCCTCAGTGTACCCGAACAGGTGCCAGAGTGTGGTGACTAGGGGATTTTCACAGTAACTTCATTGCACTGTTAATGTAAGCCTACTTGTGACACTAATAAATAAACTAAAAAAAACTTTAAAAAATATAACACAAACCATCACACTACCTTCCCTGAATGGAAAATGTTCTGAAACAAACAGTGGAGGGTTGGAAGGAATGGGATGAAACAATGTTTTGGAAAAATATAGCAATACAAAGTTCAATCACATGTAATCAATAAAGCTGAACAGAGCTTTTTCAATGGTCTCTTAATATCATTGCTGTCAATGTACCATCCAATGCCAGGAGATTTAACAACAAGGCTGAATTCATCATCACACACTTGTTGCATCAATGAGGTTCCAGCTACAGGTCTCAGCCTCATTAATTTAACATGTTTGTGGTGAGCTACATTTGCCAAGGTGTTAAGAGAGAGGTGAGCTCTTTAAAGACAAGAGGATATGATTGTAACATTTAATAAGAAAATTGCAAACATTAAGAAAGAAAAAAAAAGATTAAAATGCCACCACTGCAAGAGAATATAAGTGAAGGAAATTACTGAATTTAATTGAAGTAAAAATTTGGTAATTGAGAAAATAATGAGACTTCAGATAGACGGCTCTCTGGGGACTGATGGTTTCCACTCCAGAGTATTGAAATAAAGACATTAGAAAATTGGAAATGCATCAACTATAATTTTCTAAAGCTCTCAGAATGTGCCTTTCAGTTTGAAAATTGAGAATGACACCTGATTATTTAAGAGTGGAAAGGAGAGAGAAACTCGGTAACTTCAGTTTAGCATCAACTGTGCAGAAGTTACTGGAATCCAACATCAGAATCAGGATGACTGAACGTTTAGACAAGTATCAACCGATCAAAGAGAAAATAGATTTGTTACGGTAGTTTGTGCCAGACCAACCTAGTTAAATATTTTGAAGATGTTACTAGCATGATGAATAGGAAGATGTCTGCTCTCACCCTCCCCCTTCCCACCCAGAACCATGAAAGTGTTCCCCTAGAACTCACCCTCCATCTCAACAGCATTCATATTCAATGAATCATTTTTCACCTTTGCTGCTGTCTCCAATGTGAAGCCACAACCAAACATCTCTCACCTTCCAGTTCAACGTTTTAAAGGAAAAAATCCCCATTGTGAGAAATTGATCCACTGCTTAGTAACCCCTAACACCCATCCTCTTTCAACAACACCCCTCCATACAAGCACAGGAGATTAACACCTGCCCTTTTACCTCCTGTCTTATCATCATCCAAGGCCCCAAACACTCCTTCTAGATGAAGAAGTGAATTTTGTGTACTTCTTTCAATCTAGTCTACTGTATTTGCTGATCATGACGTGGTCTCCTCTACACTGGGGAGACCAAAGGCAGAGTGGGTGACCAATCTGTAGAACATCTAGGTTCTGTCTGCAAGCATGACCCTATAATTCTGATGGTCTGTCATTTTAATTCTTGCTCTCAGGCTGACATTTCTGTTCTTGGCCAACTGTACTGTTTCAGCGAGAGCCACCCCATCTTTTGATTGGGCATTTGTAGCCTTCTGTACTCAACAATGAGTTCCACAATTTCAGAGCATAACTGTTGTCTCCCATTTTGTTTTTTTATTTTTTTCTCTTTCAATCATCAGCACATGCTCTAGACTAATATAATGACACTCTGTTTCTTGTCTTGCCCCATCTCCATTCTTTCTGGCCTTGGAGGACTAACATTTCTGTCTCCTGTCTTTTACCCAGTCACAAACCTTCTTGGCTACGCCACCCAGACTTTACTCAAAACTGATGACATTTTTTGACTTTCCTAGCTCTGATGAAAGGTCACACCCAAAACATTAGGCAAGAGTCTCTGGCCTCCTTGTGACGTGTTTCTCAGCAGAGGGAGGTGGCCCGCCCTCAGCTGGTGGCAGGATCTTCTGGTCCCTTCGCTAGCAATGGGATTTCCCATTAAGTCCACCCCACACCGCGGGGAACCCATGGCAGGGGTGGGCCATTGTTGGGACTGGAAAGTTCTGGCCATTAATTCTGTTTGCTCTCCATAGATGCTGCCTCATATGCTGAGTTATTTCCTAGCATTTTGGTTTTTATTTCAGTTTTCTAGCAACCATTGTATTCTGCTTTTCGTCTATGCATGTTGTCTATGTGGACTTCTAGAAGGCATTTGATATTAGGGACTATTGGCAAAAATGAATATGCACAGAATTGAAGGTAATGTTTTGATCATAATTGGTTTCAAGGCAGAAGGCAGGAAGTTGAGATCAAGGGAATTTATTTTCAGCACAAATTTTGGATACATTTTATTTCTCCATAATTTTAATGGAGCTTATTACTAGTAGATACCATCAAGCTGTCTTTCTTTATATTTCCCAAAGTTGCTCCCATGCAGTT
The DNA here is from genome assembly GCF_965287045.1 of Carcharhinus amblyrhynchos. NCBI lineage: Eukaryota > Metazoa > Chordata > Chondrichthyes > Carcharhiniformes > Carcharhinidae > Carcharhinus > Carcharhinus amblyrhynchos. Next base: position 30,100,439 of record NC_137332.1, on the reverse strand, counting down.
GGAGGATGAATATTCAATTTCCAAAGTTTTGATGTGCTGCAAGAGGAAACTCCAATCTCTTGCCTGCCCAACACTCACAGCATAGTCTGACCAGAACCAGTGAGTTGTGAGTTTTGTGTCAGTCATTTCTGTGGAACGTCCGATTAATATTTGCAGCTTAGTGCCAAATTCCACCAAGGATTCACCTCCAATCCAAACCCTACTGGCATTAGATCAATCGATTTCACACAGGGTTTTGGCAGAGGGCAGAAAGAGCATTTCGCATACAAAAAAAACCATCCTTAAAGCAGGTTTGGATGTCAGTACCCTCGTGTCAATGCAGGGCATCCCATGGCTTTAGTCAAAGAACAGCAGGGAATTCTCCTGGCTCAAATTTCTCCTTAAAATAACATCACTAAAGCAAACATTGTGGTGACCACGACAGTAACCTTTGTGGGAATGTGACGTGCGCAAAGCGGCTTCAACGTTTCCTATAAATTGAGACTATACATCAAAGAAAGTACTTCATTGTCTACAAAACACTTTTGAGACATCCTGAGATTATAAAAGCTGCAGGAATGTAAATTATTTTTGCAAGTTCATAAAGGCTGGCAGTACTTTAATAGGTCGGAGGCAAAATTCACTTACCTGATGAGGGATATGTAGCCAATGTGGATAAAGTTAAATTACAAGACTGCAATTTCTTCCCAATTTGTTGAGAAAATTCTGTAAATCCGGACATTTATTCTTTCTTTCCCTTTAAATGCTTTTATTTTTTTAATAACTTTGTAACATTCAATATTAGAAATTTACAAGAAACTCCTTATGTTATATGGTAGAAAACATGAGCATACAGTAATTCTTAAAGCTGCAAAGAATATTCAGCAGTCAAAGAGTTAAAACCATAGTGACCCATAATGACCTTGCAGGCACATCTTCTGGTAATGGAAGGTCTTGCCAACGACAGAAATAATCTGGCCTAAGATTCTTTGGCCGTGATCCTCGAGTGAACCAGATCCAAACAGACTAAGTTTCTTTTGTTAGAGGAAGCCATCTTCAAACAGGCCCAGAATTTTGTTAAGAGTACTAAAGAGATTGTATAGAGCTGAATTTTCCACTTCTTTTCACACAAAAAAAGAGCTTAAAAAGAATAAATCCTCCCAGATCAGTGCATCCTGTTCTTGTCTGGTTTACATCTCTCAATTGCAGAAGGCAGTATTTTAGCAATTTTATGAGCAAGAGGACCTTTTTTTTTGTAATCTTTCTGCTCACCTCCACATGCGTTGTTAGTTTTCATTTTAAGTTTTAGTCACCATAGTTCTTTGGAGAGAAGAAAGACAGAAACAGAGAAAGATAGACAGAAAGGCTGTCCATTTATGAGGCTAAGTGAAACAAGAGAGCTGTCTTTGTTTGAGAACAGTGTGACCTGCTATCCTCTTGAAGGCCGAGGTGGCGGTGTGCCAATGTCCACCGTGATGTTTGTGTACATCGGATACTTGGCTACATTCACCAGTTTGTATTTCAAAGAGTTGATCCCATCTTGCTTCATTGTAACCTTGGTGTTCTGGATTTTTGTAAACCTGAAAAATAATTTTTTCATTTTTAATTATGTAGACAATTAGGTATGCGAAAAAAAACGCCTTTAAATAATTTAAACATGTATAAGTTTTCTCGCATTAACACTGACTGGCTTATCAAACCTTCAAAATAACATCTCTTAAGGACCGACTTTTTTTCAAAATACAAAAATGTGACTCCTTCCATACTGTACAACTTATTTTGTAATATACAACTGAAAACTGTATTTTCGCAGTAATTTCATTGCAGTGTGAATGTCAGCCTACGTGTGACTAATAAATAAACTTTAAATGGCAAACTCAGGGCGGGATTCTCCAGTCTCGTTTGTGACGAGGCCCACTGCAAGTGAGCATGGAACATTTGGCGTTCCAGTCAAAACTCCACTGTCTTTCAGCGACCCTGGAAAATCCCAGCTGCGAATGAGGATGGAAAATTTTGGCCGTGGTTTTAAGATCCTGATTGGTTTGTTAAAGGGGGCCTGCTACCTGAGACTTTTCGTCCATTTCAATGTAAAAAGCCTTTTCATTAGTGATAGCAATGTAAAAATCCTCCAGAGCTCATTTTGATGTTCTTGCCACCTGTTAATAGCTGATGATACAGATGAAAATCAACTTCATTGGATGGGTTTGTACAGAACGACTTGGGTGAGAAACTGAAACCTACATCAAAACTGAGCGCGTGTGTGTGTGTGTGTGTGTGTGTGTGTGTGCGGGGGGGGGGGAGGTGTCTGTTGGTTAGGGAGTAGGAAGAAGGTGATTAAATGGGATGGGAGGAAATGATTTGAAAATACAGACTTTAGAGCACAAGACTGATTCATTGAGGCTTTCTCAAGTACATGACTAGGAGAATGGAACGTGTGAGACGGGGGGGGATCTTATCATTTTTCCCAGTGGCCAATGGGTGAGCTGAGCCGGTAAGATTGCACAAGAGTGAGAGATAGAGTTCATGCCTGATTTCTATCTCTCACGATCTTACTGGCATCAGATATCCAGCAAGATCAGCCTTGTGCCTGGAAAGAGCGCGAGGCTAATTGTTATATTTAAATGCTATGGAATGAATTTTATCCTTCTGCTCACCATGGGAAATGTAGCAGGCGAGAGGTGGACCATGGAAAGGTCCATTGAATTCGGCAGGATTTTCCAGTCTTATGGTGAGTGAGGCCGGAAAATCTCACCCTATTTTAAATAATATTTAAATGTCACAAGTGAGCCCGGGATGGAATTGTCCAGGTTCTTGTGAGACTTTGCTGGAGGAAGTTATTTTTGGCAAGGATCACATATAGTCTCCATCAATGGGGCCCTCTCGTGATGGCCTTGCCGGTAGGACCGGAGGCCACACTGGCCCTCCTGGGAGTTTGGGGCTGGGAGTGTTCCTTGGTCAATGCCAGTCTGGCACTGCTAGCCTTGCACCCTGGCAGTGCCCACAGGGCCTCAGGCAGTGCTAAGAGGTAGGGCCTGAAGAGTCAGGGCCAGAGAGCCTGGGCCCAATGGGACGCTGTCACTCTGCAACAGTGACTGGTATAGGGGGGGTGGAAAATGTGGCACTCTGCAACGCAGTTGGTGTTGGGAGGGAACTGCTACCGCTCTGCAACAGCAACCGGTGTGGGTATGGGATTCTGTGACACTTTATAATAACAATTGTTTGGGTGGCGGTGGGGGACCACTACCATTCTGCAACAGCAATTGGGTGCTGCGAGGGATAGGTCTGGGCCAGGGGGATTCAAAGGCCTGGAGGGTTGGCTTTGGCTGGGAGAGGCAGTGACAGATCTCTGTACCCACAGAGCAGAGATTTGAATTGTACATGCACACATTCATATGTGATTCAAATACTCCAGAGAGGAAAATCAATGCTTTGGGTAATTCTCATGCAAAGAACCTTCTTGACTGAATTATAACCGCAGGCAAGATTGACATTTCATTTTGACTCTGTGGGTGGTACATCATTAATATCAGCGTTATGGAACATTGGAAAAGATATTATATAAATCTGCTTTTTAATATTGTCCTATATTTAATAGGCGGCAGTGTTTAATCGAGGCAATGGTGGTCTTGTCTGACAGCTGAAGAGCCAGCAAGAGGCCCACATCACCCCTTTTAGGTAAAATCCACCATATTAAATGTCAATAAGGCACTTTATTGGACAGACTGGATAGAAACAAATCTTGCCCCTGATAAAGGACACCAGCGGCAGAAGTTCCACTAACTGAAAACTGCCAGTCAGAGGGGTGGCGGCTCAGTTGAATGGCAGTAGCTACCATCCATTTGAGATTCATTTGAGGCCTGGTATCATCGCTGGATCCCAGGCCATAGGTGAATGATGGAGTTAGGGGAAGGGCAGGGGGCAACAATGGCAGGCCCCAGCCACAATCTCAATCCTTTGACCAGGGACTGAATGCACCAAAAGGGAGGGCATTAAATTTTGCCTGAGGTGTGTACTAGAAAATAATAGTTTCCCAGGAAATATTTTTGGAACAACATCAGCCTTGATGGACTGCAAAAGTCCTGCAGACGGTGGTGCTTAACTAATGGAAATTTTCCACTCATTCCTTTGATGCTGTTTTCAGCTGTTCAATATGAACTAATAGCTTACCTGTGGATTAGTTTGAGTTGGTAATAAGCTAATTAATTGATTATATAAGCTGTCTTCTGTTTTATAGTTCTTCTAGCTAGGCCATTGTGCACCTTAAAAAATATAATTTTGAATATGCTAACAAAAGATTAATCTTGAGCAGAGGACACGGTGGGGGGGGTAGATCTGAACTTAAGATTTATTTATTAGTGTCACAAGTAGGCTTACATTAACACTGCAATAAAGTTACTGTGAAAATCCCCTGGTTGCCACACTCTGGCACCTGTTCGGGTTACACTGAGGGAAAATTTAGCACGGCCAATGCACCTAACCAGTATGTCTTTCGGACTGCGGGAGCACCCAGAGGAAACTCATGCAGGTGCTAGGTGTGCAGACTGTGCAAAACAGTGACCGAAGTTGGGAATCGAACCTGGTCCCTGGCACTCTGAGGCAGCAGTGTTAACCACTGTGCCGCCGTGCTGCCCTGTGCAATAGTATAAATGGGTGATAGCAAATCTGCTGCTCGTTTTATCTGTTCCCTGATTTCAACTTATAACTAAGTTAGAAAGATGCTGTCCCTCTGACTTTTTCCCCCTGTTCAATGATTCTCCCAATGGACCGGTCAACTGGCCACACGCTCCCAGAGTAGATTCTCAGAGATGACTCAATCTGGGGACAATATAAAAAGCTATCCCATCAATAATAAGTGTGGATGTCTGTGGTAATTGTGCAAGCATATTTTTAAAGTTTGGAAAATTAACAAACGGACATAAGAATTTGGTGGCTGCTTTCTCGTATTTTGGGTCTAAGCTTTCAATATGGTCATCAGCAAGAGTGTACACATTGCAAGTCAGAAACGTGCTGCCCGTCATATTGATACAGGAGAAAAATAGGTATCTGAGGACTGCATGTGAAACAGGCATTAGGCCCATTACGTAGGTAAATGATGGCCTAATGCTTTGTTGAGACCCCCCTGTGCAAAAGTGGGTTCCCCTGAATACAACCAGTGCTGAGCTAGCTGTGTTTTAAGAAAAAAAAGTGCTCTTCCCACCTCCGGCTCTCTCTAGACTCCCCCTCCTAATTGTCACTGCAATCCACAATCTTGATGTGCAACCTGCCCCATCCCAATTGCCTGTTCACCCTCCCGTGTCTTGGCTGAGTCCCCTTTTACCTGTATACCATCCCCTTGCATTGCAAAACTTTCACTTTAATGACCTACCCAAGGACCACTGACAACACGAAGGTCTAAAAATCAAAAAAATCTTCATTGGAACTTTTAATAGTCCCATTTAAATATGGTCTGAGGACCAAAATTCATCCTGGAGTTCAGTTACTAGTGGTGTACCGCAAAGATCTGTTTTGGGGCCACTGCTGTTTGTCATTTTTATAAATGACCTGGATGAAGGCATAGAAGGGTGGGTCAATAAATTTGTGGATGACAGTGCGGAAGGATGTTGCAGGTTACAGAGGGACATAGATAAGCTGCAGAGCCGGGCTGAGAGGTGGCAAATGGAGTTTAATGCAGAAAAGTATGAGCTGATTCACTTTGGAAGGAGGAACAGGGATACAGAGCACTGGGCTAATGGTAAATTACTTGGTAGTGTGGATGAGCAGAGAGATCTCAGTGTCTATGTGCGTAGATCCCTGAAAGTTGGCACCCAGGTTGATAGGGTTGTTAAGAAGGCATATGAAGAGGAATTGAGTTTCGGGGCCATGAGGTCATGTTGCAGCTGTACAAAACTCTGGTGCGGCCGCACTTGGAGTATTGTGTACAGTTCTGGTTGCTGCATTATAGGGAAGATGTGGAAGCATTGGAAAGGATGCAGAGGAGATTTACCAGGATGTTGTCTGGTATGGTGGGAAGGTCTTATGAGGAACGACTTGAGGCTGTTTTCATTAGAAGGAAGAAGGTTAAGAGGTGACTTAATAGAGGCATATAAGGTGATCAGAGGATTAGATAGGGTGGACAGTGAGAGCCTTTTTCCTCGGATGGAGATGGCTAACATGAGGGGACATAGTTTTAAATTGAGGAGTGATAAATATAGGACAGATGTCAGAGGTAGATTCATTATTCAGACAGTAGTAAGCCATGAATGCCCTGCCTGCAACAGTAGTGGACTCACCAACATTACAGGCATTTAAATGGTCATTGGATAAACATATGGATGATATTGGAATAGTGTAGGTTAGATGGGCTTTAGATTGGTTTCACAGGTCGGCGCAGCATCGAGGGCCAAAGGGTCTGTACTGCGCTGTAACATTTTATGTTCTAAAATAGGGTGTATGGCAGGCCTACCCGTCTTCCTTGGTAATCTGCCACAAATTAATTTCTGAACCATGAGGTTTCTTTGTCTCAGAGACTGCAGCTTATGTCTATACAAATAATTTTAAATCTACACAAGCCCATTTTAAAACACAGCACTTAAACAGAATCATAGAATCACAGAATCATAGAATGGCCTCCTACAGTGCAGAAGGAGGCCATTCAGCCCATCAAGTCTGCACCAACCACAATCTACCCAAGTCGTATTCCCATAACCCCATGCGTTTACCCAATATCAATTTCATAAATATGTTTATGAAATTAGTCAAAAAATCTCAAATGTGACATTGATAAAGGAATGTACCCAAGACTGTTTTCTGGATCAGTCTGCTTCTAGTTCATTGAAGAAAGAGCTATGATATTTGTTTAAGATCTGAGACAAATAACTAACCATCAAAGTTTTGTAGAACCTTTTCAATGTGTAACTCAAAACAAACTGTGAGACTAGTGTACCTTTAAGAACTGTATTTTTAATCATGTCGTCTGCAGTTATAAGAAGTTTTGGGTCTTTTTCCATTGTTGCTGAGCTGTCTGTTTAGAGGTCCTTTTATTGCTGCTTCAACGGTTTAAATGGGGTTTTGTTTATTTTGCTGTGGTCTTCACGCAGTGTGCGGGATTTTACAGCCTTTTGCATTGTTAGGGAGAAGAATGATTGACAGGTCAGGTGACATGAGTTCTTTCATTCTCAGTTTTGGGCTGCTGGCTGCTGTTTTAGTTTAGAAGGTGTTTGGACATCAGACTGAAAAGCAACGTGTCTCTTTTTCTCTCTCCTTGGTATTGTAGGTTCTGCTGGCTAGCTGGAAGCAGGTCTTCTTGCCTTCCTTTTAATGGGACATTTAACATTTAAATGGGACTAGTGAAAGTTCCAATGAAAATTTTTTGATTTTTAGACCTTCATGTTGTCAGTTTTCCTTGGGTAGGTCATTGAAGTAAAAGGTTTGCAACGCAATTGAGGGAGGCAAGACAGCACAGTGGTTAGCACTGCTGTTTCACAGCTCCAGGGACTTGGGTTCGATTCCCAGCTTGGGTCACTGTGTGGAGTTTGCACATTCTCCTCGTGTTTGCATGGGTTTCCTCCAGGTGCTCCAATTTCCTCCCACAGTCCGGGTAAGGTTGATTGGTCATGTTAAAATTGCCCCTTAGTGTTCTGAGATGCATAGGTTAGAGAGATTAGTGGGTAAATGTGTAGGGATATGGGGGTAGGGCTTGGGTGGGATTGTGGTCGGCGTAGACTCGATGGGTCACATGGCCTCTTTCTGCACTGTAGGGTTTCTATGATTCCTGGAGTGATAATTCTATCTCTTGCATTGGTTCACTGAGTGAAAGCTAGAGGCTTTATCTACAGTGGCATTATCTCGGCCTCGAAGGTTGCTGCAAATTACAAGGCTGGGAAATCAGAGCTTCAATCTTCAACCAAAGGACTAAATTCCAGCATCACATGAACATTCATTTTTCTATGCTAAACCAATGACAAGTATATGTTTTGAGGAGGTTTGTTTGGTTAGAACATTTCATATAGTTGTTAAGGTTAATACAATATCATGTTTTTTCTCTTGTTTGTAATTGGTAAAAGACATTGCTATATATTAACTGTATTCTTCAAAATACTTTGATAAAAGCTCCCAAGTGGGTCATTTGAATCATTCCTGAAGTGAAATATCTAATGCTTACCCACGACAAATTCAAATTACAGAACTTATGATCCAGGTGGACTTCACAAAACACTTTAGAGTTTCTGATCTGAATTATAACAAAACTAGAAAATAGTAATGAAAGCTCAAAATTGGTGTGGCACAGTGGTAAGCGCTGTTGCCTCACAGCACCAAGGACCCGGGTTCAATTCCGGCCTTGGGTAGCTGTCTGTGTGGAGTTTGTACATTATCCCCATATCTGCATGGGTTTTCTCCGGGTGCTCCAGTTTCCTCCCACACTCCAAAGATGTGTTGGATTAGCCATGTAAAATTCCCTCTTAGTGTCCCAAGGTATATATATAGGTCAGGGAGATTAGCAGGGTAAAATACATGTGTTATGGGGATAGAGTTATGGAGATACGGCCTGGGTAGGAGTTGGTGCAGATCTGATGGGCCAAATGGCCTCCTGATGCACTGTAGGGGTCTTTTGATTCTATGAAGTGTGCTTCACTAGAAAAGGCAAAGTGAGTGAAGAAGAGATCTGACACTAATTAACTAACCACAAAAGTTATCAAGCTTCAAATTTGACATGGATATAATACAAAAAAGCAATACAAAGTAAAAAGTAGATGCTGCAAAAGAGAGGTGTTTGTGAATGGATTAAATCTAAAGTGAAAATTCAAAATAAGTCATGTGATAAAAGTAGTTAACAATACTAAGGATAATCCTGAGCAATACGGAAATATAGTAGAGGTGGAAATGAGCTCAGAAGAATTAGAAGGAAATAGGAACAAGCCTAGCTGACCCTGCTCTGATCCAAGTGCTAGACTATACATCCTGGATAAAATCTAAAATGTGACCAGTTATTCCCAAAGCTTGCTGTTTAATCATCAGACCCACATGTCACTAGCTTGAAAGCCTTACAAAATAATCAATAAAAGCAATACAAGTTGACTTCCCCAATCATGACCACCAACTACAATCTGTATAAAACAGCAGTCCCATTTAATTCCATCACAAGAACAAAATCTACACTGACCCTTTCTTCATCAAACCATCTGAAATGAGCTAGACCAAACTGAATAAACCTTTCAATAGGTACTAATAACTTGAAATTCCTCAATCGTTTCTACTTCCAATAGGATTCATTGTGAATAGAAATCATAACCTCTCTTTGGAATATCGAAAGCACACGAGCCACAAGCAAAATTCTATTTACCAGACACTGAATGGCAGCTTAAAAATGAATTCTCCAAGAACATTGACAATTCCTCCTCATCGTCCTACAATAGCTTTTATGAACTCACTATGAATCCTATCTCCATCTGCAGTTTCACCATTAACTTGACAGCACAAAAGGGAGTTCATTTCCTCCCAGTGAACAGTTTAATTAAGGCTTATCTACTTAACTCATTGGCTTCCTCAGATGGGTTCTGCCTACAGGCTGTTCAGACAGACACCAACTTGACATATTCTTGATTCTGGAGCCTAAGATTGCTCCTATGGGTTTACTGGAGAGCACCACGTCAGTCACTGGAAGCATATCAGGGAAATCTTTTTGACCATGATTAATGACAGACTGTAGTCAAAAGAAAAACAATCTTAAAATAAGTCTTGTATAATGGTGGCTGAATTCAACCCATTACTCTTATTTTATTATCTAAATGTTTCTCCTGCTGCTTCACATCATAATCTCATACACAACAGTCCTTGATTCTTTAAGTTCTACAAAGGTCTTCAGTTTTTGCCAAGTAGCTATACATCTATTTGCAGTGTTAGTAATTGAGTTGCCAGCTCCTAGTTTCAGTTTGGTTACAGAGGCTAGGAAATCGCTGACTATCTCATCTTCTCCAGTGGCCTGCTTCCATACTTTGTGATTAGGTATAGCCTTCATATTGTAAAATACCTTGGTCAAAGCACTTATAGGTCAGGATCCATCAGTCACTTTGACTTAACAATTATCCCTTGTCCAGTCAAGGTCGATAAGCACTGTTAATGGTCTGAGGTTTCCTGGCAAGTAATGAAGTTGGAAAACAAAGGATGCACCAAACTGCTGATAATTATATGGTGTCACTCTGAATCCGATCTCAGTATCACACTGTGATCATTAAAAAGGGAAATAAAGCCATTGCTGCTGGAGGGATTCGTGCTATGTTTGAAGCTTCAGTCCTTCTGTGTTCCAAATATTTATGAGGAGCAATGGGTGGTTCACCCAGAGACAAGGGTTTTGAAGGTAGTTTAGCTATTTCATGCAGCCGGCACCTTCTCCAGTTATGGACACACATTAAAGCTTGGACCTCTTATAAAGGTCATTTTTGTTGGCAAATGGTTATAAGTGTGCACTTGACTTCCATTGTTGTCAGGCACACTCCAGTTCCAGTTAGCATTGTACTCCCAACAGCTGGGTAATCGTACAGCCTGAGCTGCTACTAATTGCCCATTACAGTTCTTGTAGGACATGAATTGAAATCCATTCTTAGGAAAGTTAAGATTAAAACATGGACTTCTTACCATTCAGGTGAGGGTAGAGAGTGGAGTTATTTTGAAAGACAGTTCTATGCTTTCATGGTAGAGCAATCTTTGACTTATGCTAAGACCACTGGCTGTTTTGGAGCCTGATCTTTTGGCTAAGATCAAATGTCAGATCAAGCCTCAGATGGGATGCAATAATGCCTTATCTCATCAGCTTGGATCTCGCTTGTCTCTCTCTGTCTCTCTCAAGGGGGCCTTGAATTGGATTTTGATTTTGGTTTTTGAAAGAAGGAAGAAATGGATTTGGATTTGCCCTGTCCATTCTTAGCATTGGCTTTGTAATTTTAAGGATGGAGTAAAAATTAAACAAAGTTCCCATGTGTGTTTGTGGCAAATAGCTTTAAGCTATTTGGTAATTAGCTTCCATTCTATCTCCCTTTCCAATCCAAATCTCAAATCTTTCAGATGCCAGTGCTAGTGTAGTGCATCAGATGATGGAATTTGCAAAAGTTCCTCAGGATGTGTCTTAAAAACATCTGTGGCCAGATACCTCATCTTTGACCCAGATTAAACCACACGTCTTGTGAAGAAGAAGCTAGCAGTGCTATCCAACCCAGTCTTCTGAACTCGCAACCTATTTGAAATTGTTTTGATAAGAGGTACATATGTAATCCTTGTTATCTGTAATGTTTCCTGATGCTTATAAGCCACTGTATTCACTGATAAGATTAACCTGATCCTCATCAACTAGTACTAGGGTGGGAATGCACCTTTACTAGAAAAGGCTGCATCTGGTCAATGTGCTGTCAAGACGGAGCTGGTCATTAGACATTCTGGCCGCACTTGCCCCAAGGCTGGAAATTCCCATCCGAGATCAATGGACCTTTGCATGGTCCACGATTCCCATGGCAAGGGATGGGAGAATTCCGCCAGATCATATGTTTGAGTGAGCAGTAACTTTACCTACTTTGCTGTAATTTGTGATTCCCAAATGTATAAGCACAGACTTATCACGTACTTGCTTTTACACTATAGTGCTAGTGACTCAATTATTATCTGCATAAATTAAACTTTAACCTTCTAGAGGTGATCAGTTGGTGCCTACACAGTTCACGCATTGTTCTGCAATGGAGAGAGACAGATGGCAGAAAGTAGTGACAGTATTCCAACTCAAGCATTATACCTACTGCATTCCCTGGGGCAGGCCTATGGGATACCTCATGACACAGATAAGTACTTTCTATGTCACATTATAGCCATTCCATAGTCAATAGCAAGAAGTCTGGCAACACCAGGTTTAAGTCCAACCGATTTATCTGATAGTAAACTCACAAGCTTTCGGGGTTTGTCCCTTCATCAGGTGAATGGAGAGTGAAAAAAGAGTAAAAAGAGTAAGAGTAAGCAAAAAGAGTTGAAGCAAATGCAATATTCATTCTATAACAGCAAGATCCAACAAATAACAGCGAGGGTATGATCAGTTTATCTGTTTTACGGTGGTAATGGTCAAAGGGGAAACATTAGCCAGGATAAGCACAGAACATTTTGATCATCTTTCGATAATGCTAATGTTGCGTTACAAAATTTCAAAGGTACAAACTCGGAGCAGGAGTAGGCCATGCAGCTCCTCGAGCCATTTGATAAGACCACGGCAAAAAACAAAAAGATATAACCAACTGTAATTATAAGGATAAGCCCGCCAATCTCATTTTGAAACTGAGCTTTTATTTTAGAATTGTAAACCTGAAAAGTCAGCGGCTGCTTTTGGGCTGACAGGAATTTCCAGTCCATTTTCGAGTTGCTATGGCAACAGATCAATGCACCAAGAGACTCAAGAACAGTTTCTTCCCTGTTTCTGAAAGACTTTTGAATGGTCCTATCAAATATTAAGCTTATCTTTCTCTTCACTCTACCTGCAACAGCGACATTAGACTCTGCACTTTGTCCTTTTCTCCTATGTAACTCAGGAATGGTATATTTTGCCTGTATACCTCATAAATTCACAAGATATAGGAGAAGAATTAGGCCATTTGGCCCACTGAGTCCTCTCTGCCGTTCGATCATGGCTGATATGCTCCTCATCCTCATTTTCCTGCCTTCTCCCGTAACCCTTCAACCCATTACCAATTAAAAATCTGTCTAACTCCTCCTTAAATTTACTCACTGTCCCAGCATCCACTTTGGGGTAGTGAATTCCACAGATTCACAACCTTTTGGGAGAAGTAGTTTCTCCTTAATTCTGTTTTAATGTTGCTACCCCTTATCCTAAGACTATGATCTCTGATCCTAGAATGCCCCACGTGAGGAAGATCCACTCCACATCTACCTTATCCACCTTCTACCATCTTATATACCTCAATTTGATTCCCCCTCATTCTTCTAAATTCCAGAGAGTATAGGCCTAAACTGTTCGATAGTGTGCAAAAAGCAATACTTTTCACTAAATCCAGTATATGTGACAATACGTCAAATCAAATCAGACCTTCTAAATTGTGCATCTCAAATTAGGGAAGGAAACAAACTGGAACTGATAGTTAAATCACTGCCAACCAAAAACTATAGAGCCATAACCTGCCATAGTGCTTGACGATGATAATTGCTCAACGGGAAAAGCACATCAGTGTGCAAAATGCTGCTTCATCCACCAGGAATTAATATGGAATAAAATAATACTGTACGGCTGCAAATATTCCCTCACTTTCCCACCTAATTTTCCTTTTTTTGAAACTTCATGAATTCCAGTGACCATTATGGAAAGAAACATTTTTTTCCTCTGACTTAACTGGCTTTAATGAGTACCAGAAGATCTTTCGGCTTTTTCAGTTTGTTCTAAACTGCAGTCTGACTCATTACCAAAATATGACAGCAGATGATGCTGTTGAGTCTTGGCTGAAAGATATATTTCTGCCGCTTTCCCAGTGTTGTTTCCTCTCTGGAAAATGAGAAATCTGGGAAAAGCGCAAGTCACAGGGAGCACAGTTCTGATTTTTAAAAAAATATATATTTGGACAAGTAGCAAGTCAAACAAACAGAACTTCACAGGCAACCTATGCAAATTCAATGAATGAATATTGAATTGCACTGGAGTAATATTAACATCTTATCTATACCAGGATGGAGGGGGAAATACAAAAAAAAGCAAATCTTAAGTGAACAAAAGCAGGGAAGTCATGTAGGAGTTAGGTTGATTGGCTATGCTGAATTGACCCTATTGTTAGGGGGATCAGCAGAGTAAGTATATATGGGAATAGGGCCTGGGTGGGATTGTGGTCAGTGCAGACTCGATGGGCTGAATGACCTCCTTCTGCACTGTAGGGAATCTATGATTCTATGAGTTCTTTGATGAAATCACAGCTAGGGTACCCAAGTGCAGTTCTGGTCGCCACATTATCAAAGGATCTGACTGCACTGGAGGGGGTGCAGAGGAGATTCACCAGGATGCTGCCTCGAATGGAAGATTTAAGTTATGAAGACAGCTTGTGTACCCTTGGGTTGTTTTCGTTGGAGCAGAGAAGACTGAGGGTCAACCTGATCGAGGTGTACTAGACTATGAGAGACATGGACACAGCTTAGTTGAAGGGTCAGTCATGAGGGGACATTGATTTAAGGTGAGGGACAGGAGGTTTACGGGGGATGTGAGGAAAAACTTTTTTACCCAGAGTGTGGTGATGGTCTGGAATGTGCTGCCTGGGAAGGTGGTAGAGGCGGGTTGCCTCATATTTTTTAAAATGCATGACCAGTTGGCACATCATAACATTCAGGGCTATGGGCCAAATGGCAGATGGGATTAGGTGGGAGTTCAGGTGCTTCTAATGTGTCGGTGCGGACTTGATGGGCCAAAGGGCCTCTTCTCCGCTGTTTGATTCTATGATTTAAGGGCCTCCTCCCACTGGTAGATGCATAGAATTCTATAGAGCAGAAAGAGACCATTTGGCCCACGACGTCTGCACTGACCACAATCCCACCCAAGCCCTATCACCGTAGCCCCACTTATTTACCCCCTTCGTTTCCCTAAGGGGCAATTTACCATGGCCAATCAATCTAATCCTGCACATCTTTTGAACGGTCTTTTCTTACAGTCTGGGTTGGGAAGGCCATCCTGTTTGGACTCTTCGTGACTAATCACCATCCTCTACAGTACTGCCTGGCAACCAACCACCCTCCGCTCCCCCTCAGCAAAAACTCTCACTTGTCTCTGCTCTGGCTCCATGTCTCCCCTGTGTAATGGACTGCTTCCTGTCCTAGCTGCTCTCTTGAGGCATGACCTCTTCCCAGACATATATGGATGTCCTGCTCAAAGCTACTTAACAGCTTGAAGACCAGAAAATTGGCCTGGGACAATCCAGCTATGGAAAGATGCTTTCACCCTGACTTTTACACTAGGGCCTCTTTGTAAAATCCAGCCCAATCTTTTCCCTAATCAGTATTGCCACCCCACCTCCCTTTTCACTTCTCCAGCTCTTCTGAACACTATGGTCCAGATCTTCCGGATTGCTGGAAATAAGATGTATCCTGCTCAGATGCATTTCCAGATCCCATGGAAGTGTTGGGGCGCATTGACTCTGGGAATTACCCAGGAAGTTTGAACTTCCATGGAGCAATGTGGCACTGCGGTGAGCACTGCTGCCTCACAGCACCAGGGACCTGGGTTCAATTTCAGCCTTGGTTGACCGTCTGTGTGGAATCTGCACATTCTCTCTGTGCCTATGAGTGTTTCCTCCGGGTGCTCCAGTTTCCTCCTACGCTCCTGCAGTTTAGGTTGATTGGCCATGCTAAATCGCCCGTTACTGTCAGAGGGAATGAGCAGGCTAGATGCATTGGGTTATGGGGATAGGGCCTGGGTGGGGTTTTTGTCAGTGCAGGCTCCATGGGCCGAATGGCTGTGCGGATTCTATGATTCTAATTTCCCTGCTCCCTCCGAAAATGGCTCCAACTCTAAATTAGAGGCAGAGAATTTGGACTTATTTATCAGAATATTAATCCTGGAAAGGTTGGACAAAAAAATCCCTGCCCCCTACCCCTAGTCTTTCACAATGACCCAGACCCCCTGACTTCCACCCCAGGCCAAGTTGATTAGCCCTCACACCCAACTAGCCCCTTCCTCCCTCTTATCAGAATAGCCCATAACATCTGACCCTCCTTCCAACCCAGCACCCAACTCCCTAACTGATCCAACTTGATCAACTCTCACCACCCAACTAACCCGCCCCCTTTTGCCCCCCCCCCACCCCTCCGCAGAACTGACCTGAGTAGCCCTTGACCCAAAAAACCCTCTTTACCAACTATCCCTGACCCACTAACCCACTCACCCACCCACCCCACCTGCATCTCCTGGAAAGTACAATCAAAGAAATACATCCCTCTGATGCCCAGCAGTGATTCCAATTGCCCCTTAAGCTCAGGAATCCTGAACTCAGGCTGAAGATGTTGGAGCCAATTCCTACAGGCAAGATCCCCGAGACACACACAGTGTCCTCAAGTCCCCCCACACCGCAGGGATTGCAAACAACAAGTTTCAGATGCCCATCCATGACTAAATAAAATCCCTGCATTCTCTCCTTGCTTAAACTATTCATTTTAATTAAAGCCTCCAGACGTGTTCAGCGCTAATAATCTTATTAAGACACTAATTGCTATACTTGCCCCAATTGAAGTTTTTAATTTCTCAGACCCTAATTTGAACAAATGGCCTAGTTTAGAGAAAGAAGATTCTCAACAACCAATTACTTACCTGTTTCCACGAGACATCACATTTCTTTTCCTGAACACTGTCAGTTGGTTTTGAACTTGTCTGCTCTGTAATCCTCCCGTCACTCCCCTGTCTGCTCTGTAATCCTCCCGTCACTCCCATGTCTGCTCTGTAATCCTCCCGTCACTCCCGTCTGCTCTGTAATCCTCCCGTCACTCCCGTCTGCTCTGTAATCCTCCCGTCACTCCCGTCTGCTCTGTAATCCTCCCGTCACTCCCGTCTGCTCTGTAATCCTCCCGTCACTCCCGTCTGCTCCGTAATCCTCCCGTCACTCCCGTCTGCTCCGTAATCCTCCCGTCACTCCCATGTCTGCTCTGTAATCCTCCCGTCACTCCTGTCTGCTCTGTAATCCTCCCGTCACTCCCGTCTGCTCCGTAATCCTCCCGTCACTCCCGTCTGCTCCGTAATCCTCCCGTCACTCCCGTGTCTGCTCTGTAATCCTCCCGTCACTCCCGTCTGCTCTGTAATCCTCCAGTCACTCCCATGTCTGCTCTGTAATCCTCCCGTCACTCCCGTCTGCTCCGTAATCCTCCCGTCACTCCCGTCTGCTCCGTAATCCTCCCGTCACTCCCGTGTCTGCTCTGTAATCCTCCCGTCACTCCCCTGTCTGCTCTGTAATCCTCCCGTCACTCCCCCGTCTGCTCTGTAATCCTCCCGTCACTCCCGTGTCTGCTCCGTAATCCTCCCGTCACTCCCCCGTCTGCTCTGTAATCCTCCCGTCACTCCCGTGTCTGCTCTGTAATCCTCCCGTCACTCCCCCGTCTGCTCTGTAATCCTCCTATCAGTCCCATCTCTGCTCTTTTATACTCCCATCACTCCCACATCTGCTCCTTCGTCCACCCGTCACTTCTGTGTCTGTTCTTTTATTGTCCCATCACTCCCGACTCTGCTCCTGTAGCCTCCCATCACTCCCTGTCTGTTCTTTTATCCTGCAATCACTCCTCTCTCTGCTCTTTTGTCCTGCCATGTCTTCCCTTTTATCCTCCCGTGTCTTCCCTTTTATCTTCCCGTCACTTCCCTGCCTGCTCTTTTATCCTCCCATTATATTGTCGTGTGTGCTCTTTTATCTCCCATCACTCTCCGAGCTACCTCATTATCCTGCCATCAGCCATGCTGTGCTCTCATCTTTGGGCTCGCTCTGTTATCGACCTGATGTTCTCACCATGTTCTCACTCTCTGGCTTGCTTTCTGCCCATCTGGTTCTCATAGCTCTCTCTCGTCGGAAATTGTTATTGCCTGACACTTGTGTTGTACAGTTGTTGTTTACCAGCCTGAAAGGTATCCAGGTCTTGCTGCATGGAGGCACATAAAGCTTCAGTATCTGAAAGTGGTGAATGGTACTGAGCACTGTGCAACCATCAGTGTAAAAAGTCTGACAACACCAGGTTTTAGTCCAACCTATTTATTTGATAATATACTCGCAAGCTTTCGAGGGTTGCGAAAGCTTGCGAGTATATTATCAAATAAATAGGTTGGACTAAAACCTGGTGTTGTCAGACTTTTTACTGTGTTTACGCCAGTCCAACGCCGGCATACCCACATCACAACCATCAGTGAACAGGTGACTCTGTATAGATTCAAGTTCCTTCATTCTTCTCAGGTACTGTGACCTCTACTAAATAGACATGTCAGCTCACAAAGAAATGTTACTCTATGACTTTTAGTTCAAGTTTTTAAGTAGGGAAACATTATTATCAGGATGAAATGGGTAATATAAGATTCGTTAATAATCCTGAGTTATTTAATGCTGTCCATCACTTGCTCCCTGATTAAATCCCTAAAAGCAAGACTGAGAGACAGTATTACATTAAGTTATAGATTTTCCAGATGGTAAAATCATGTTCTTGTGATGCAATAAGTATCTCATTTCTCAAATACAGGAAAATGACAGTGCTGGCACACCAGAACGCATTAATGTTAGCCTGGAAGATAAGCACTAACATTGCCCATCTGAAATCCCATTACTTAGTACTAATTTCAGGAAATGACTTCACATCTCATTAGTCTCTCCAGATTCCTGGGGACCTCTGCTCAGCTTAAGGAGCTGCCAAACATGGTCTGTCTTTTTTGACTTACTCTGTAGATAATAAAAGGCTGTTTGTTCCAATAACATCCGCAATTGTTTCTACATGACAAAGATTAGAATAGTTCATCATTGGTACTTCACAGAGACCCTCCCATCAAATTCAGAATCATAAAATCCCAACAGTGCAGAAAAATAAAAGTTTATTTATTAGTCACAAGTAAGGCTCACGTTAACGCTGCAATGAAGTTACTGTGAAATCCCCCTAGTTGCCATAGTCCGGCAATTGTTCGGGTCAATGAACCACAGAAGGAGGAAGGAGGCCTTTCAGCCCAAGGGGTCTGCACCGACCACAATCCCACCCAGCTCCTATCTCCATAACCCCATACATTTACCCTAGTTAGTCCCCCTCACACTAAGAGGCAATCTTAGCATGGCCAATCCACTTAATGATGTGGATGTGCCGGCGTTGGACTGGGGTAAACACAGTAAAAAGTCTGACAACCCCAGGTTTTAGTCCAACCGATTTATTTGATAGTAAACTCACGAGCTTTCGAGGGGATTCCCTCTTCGTCAGGTGAATGGAGAGTTCTGGCCTCGGACAGAGCATATAAAGCACAGACAGTTTAGAGATTACTGATTAGAATGCGAATCTTTACACCTAACCTGCTGTTCAAGTCCTAAAGTGGCTGACAATGTGTATGGAAGGAGCACTGATCACAGGTTAAAGAGATGTGTATTGTCTCCAGACAGTACAGTAAGTGAGGTTTTGCAAACCCAGGCAAGTACCTCACTTACTGTACTGTCTGGAGACAATACACATCTCTTTAACCTGTGATCAGTGCTCCTTCCACACACATTGTCAGCCACTTTAGGACTTGAACAGCAGGTTAGGTGTAAAGATTCGCATTCTAATCAGTAATCTCTAAACTGTCTGTGCTTTATATGCTCTGTCCGAGGCCAGAACTCTCCATTCACCTGATGAAGAGGGAGTCCCCTCGAAAGCTCGTGAGTTTACTATCAAATAAATCGGTTGGACTAAAACCTGGGGTTGTCAGACTTTTTACTGTGCCAATCCACCTAACCCACACATATTTGGACGGTGGGAGGAAACCGGAGCACCCGGAAGAAACCCTACCAGACACGGGGAGAATGTGCAGACTCCACACAGACAGTGACCCAAGCCAGGAACTGAACCCAAGTCTCTGGCGCTGTGATGCAGCAATGCTAACCACTGTGCTGCCCCAGCAACATGAATCACAAACTCAACTGTGGTGACCAAAATGAGGCCATATAAAGATTGTGGCATTGCCCTGATCTCCAGCACTTGAAGTAAGAGAAAAATAAATGATGACACTGAGTGATGCAGCTCTTGGGAAAACTATTTATTTTCTTCAACATTGCACAATTGTACATGTCCTTGATCATTAGGACAGCCACTACTCAACAGTGTTGCAAATACTGGCTGATCTATCATGGATACATTGATATACCACCCCCTGAATATTGCAGTGGTCAAGCACCTCTCTTTAATATTAGTAACATTGGTTTTGTATTGTAATTCATTCAGGGAGTCTGAGTTGCTGTGGCAACATGCATCTTTGTTGTAGTCTAAAGCCATAGATAGTGATGGTGGAGGTTCCAACTTCCTTTCCATAACATGGCTGACCAGGAATCCCTCCTGCTTTTATCAACTGCCATTGACATGTGCTGGAAGGATGATACTCTACCTGACAATTCTCAACCTGTTCACCTGGCCATCAAGCACTGAGGTGGGATTCAAACCCGGAGCTTCTGGCTCAGAGGCAGGGATGCCACCTACTGCACCACAAGTACCACACCATTGGTGAGGCCGCAGCTGGAGTACTGTGTGCAGTTTTGGTCGCCGCACTTACACAAGGATATTTTGGCCTTGGAGGGAGTGCAGAGGAGGTTTACTAGGCTGATACCGGGGTTGAGGGGGTTGAGCTATGAGGAGAGGCTGAATAAACTAGGCTTGTACTCGTTAGAGTTTAGAAGAATGAGGGGAGATCTCATTGAGACGTATAAGATGATGAATGGGATGGATAGGATAGAGGTGGAGAGACTCCTCCCGCTCAGAAAGGACAGTAGGACTAGGGGGGCACAGCCTCAAGATAAAGGGGGGGCGGTTTAGAACGGAGTTGAGGAGGAACTTCTTCACTCAAAGGGTGGTGAATCTCTGGAATTCTCTGCCCGTTGAAGTGGTGGAGGCTGCCTCGCTAAATATTTTTAAGACTCGGGTTGATGGGTTTTTGATAAGAGAGGGGATTAAGGGTTATGGGGAGAGGGTGGGAATGTGGAACTGTGCCACGACAGATCAGCCATGATCTTATTGAATGGCGGGGCACGCTCGAAGGGCTAGACGGCCTACTCCTGCTCCTATTTCTTATGTTCTTATGTACCCACCCACCTCCCCGCCATCTCACCCAATCCTCCACTCCCACCACATTAACACTGATACTGTTTCGGGTTCCAAAAGCCTCATACCCACCCACCCAATTCTCACACCACTTTTGAATTGGAGCTAAGGTTTGTTAATGCACAGACTCAAATACTG
Source organism: Carcharhinus amblyrhynchos (assembly GCF_965287045.1). Taxonomy (NCBI): domain Eukaryota; kingdom Metazoa; phylum Chordata; class Chondrichthyes; order Carcharhiniformes; family Carcharhinidae; genus Carcharhinus; species Carcharhinus amblyrhynchos. The sequence goes on along the minus strand of NC_137332.1, from coordinate 30,079,541 downwards.
ATTACTGTAAGTAGTAAAGAATAACCTGCCAAACATTTTTAGGAAGAAATAAAATGCAGACTTTGTGGAAATGCTTTTCAGGTAAGGCTAACTACCAAATACGTGTCCTGTTAGTTGAGGTCTGGTTATATCTCTCAGTCAAAATGCAATTCATCCTACTGAACCCATACCTGAATTATTTCCTCTCCTCCATAGGGCCATAGAATCATAGGGCCCTTCAAGATTGCTCCACTCTTCATTTTGATCATGGCTGATCATCAATATCCTGATTCCCCCTTCCTCCCATATCCCTTGGTCCCTTTAGCCCCAAGAGCCGTATCTAATTTCTTCTTGAAATCAGACAACGTTTTAACCTCAATTACATTCTGTGGTAGTGAATTCCACACATTCACCACCCTCCGGGTGAAGAAATTTCTCCTCCCCTCAGTTCTAAAAGATCTGCCCCTTATCCCCAAACTATGACCTGGAGTTTTGGACTCCCTCACCACTGGGAACACACTTTCTGAATCTACCCTGTCGAGCACTGTTAGAATTTTATAAGCTTCTATGCGATTCCCTTTCAGTCTTCTAAACTCCAGTAAGTATAATCCTAACCGACTCAGTCTCTCCTCATATGACAGACATGCCATCCCAGGAATCAGCCTGGTAAACCTGCACTGTATCCTCTCTATCGCAAGGACATCCTTCCTCAGATAAGGACACCAGAATTGCACACAATACTCCAGGTGCCCATCCTATGGCAGACACTACTACTCTCTGAATGAAAGAGCTGGCAAGCTACATTCCCTTGCCTCTGCTTATCTCAAGCTCCAAGCCAGTGTGCAGGCGTATATACTAGTGGCCTGAGAGGAAAGATGTGTTCATCACACCCCAACCTCTCTTTCTTGTTGTAGGGAAGCAGCCTGTCTCCATTGTGCGCCAGCCCTGACAAACGTGAACAAAACTGTCAAGCTCTGCTCTGGCCGTAGGCTTTTTCACTCACTCCAGTCACACCTTCCAATCTGCTCCGCAAGGCATTGGCAGACTCAAAATGCTCGACCCCAACAGACCAACTGCACCATGCTGTTTCTGTCTCAGCCTTACCTCTGGGGGTTGGGCTCGTTGTGCTTATCTCGTTCATGTTTTATCATTCGGTATTTTCCAATCTTGGAGTCTGGCCGGGAGACTTTCATTCCTTTCAGTGTTATTCTGAAGAAAAATGAAAGATTAGGAAAAGTGTCACGGAAAAGCTAGTAGAAAAATTCCTCATAGCAAATTATAATAATAGTGTACGCTGCTGGAAGAACTTCCTGGTTCAATCACTTAGAGCAATGAGGCTGGAATCATTGATTCTTTAGTATGTCTGTCGAATCACACTGGCGCTATACATTCACACTGGCTATCAGTGTGTTTAAACTGATCAGGTTTCAAAAATCAATAATATATATTACAGAAATATGTCATAGATTGATGTACCGGACAGCTGTAATCTCAGCATTCAAGTGATAGTTATAATTATTTATATGTTGTTATGAACTCCTTGAATAGCTAGATCCCTGTTAACACTCCTGGAATTTATTGTACCACAGTATTCCTCCACAGATTGGAAAAAAAGGAGAGAAGCAAGAGACTCAGAGGGAGTCATCGGGGGGGAATGTCAGAAACACAAAGGAAGTCACAGATGCAGTGAGGGGTGAGACAGAGAGTCACAGGCACAGGGAGGGCAGAGACTGGAGTCACAGACACAGGGAGGGCAGAGACTGGAGTCACAGACACAGGGAGGGCAGAGACTGGAGTCACAGACACAGGGAGGGCAGAGACCGGAGTCACAGACACAGGGAGGGCAGAGACTGGAGTCACAGACACAGGGAGGGCAGAGACTGGAGTCACAGACACAGGGAGGGCAGAGACTGGAGTCACAGACACAGGGAGGGCAGCGACTGGAGTCACAGACACAGGGAGGGCAGAGACTGGAGTCACAGACACAGGGAGGGCAGAGACTGGAGTCACAGACACAGGGAGGGCAGAGACTGGAGTCACAGACACAGGGAGGGCAGAGACTGGAGTCACAGACACAGGGAGGGCAGAGACTGGAGTCACAGACACAGGGAGGGCAGAGACTGGAGTCACAGACACAGGGAGGGCAGAGACTGGAGTCACAGACACAGGGAGGGCAGAGACTGGAGTCACAGACACAGGGAGGGCAGAGACTGGAGTCACAGACACAGGGAGCGCAGAGACTGGAGTCACAGATACCACAAGGGCAAAGATAGGTTGCCAGAGGCACAGAAGAGGACAGGGGCAAATTGTCAAGGAGCAAGGAAATGTACATACAGCAAATGGAAAATATGCAAATACAGGGGAATGTTTTGCATGCGAGATTTCTGTTACTTTTCATTCTATACAGAAATCATTTGAGCCATTCAACACATCTTTTGAATCATTCACACTTGAAGATCACTCTATGTATTACACCGTGCAGGGTTTCTTGTGATATAGATTTGGAAATCTTTAAAGCTGGCAGTATTGGATTTTTATCATGTAACGTTAAAAGCCATCTCATCCTCTTTGAGTTGAAGAGATAGGAGATATGTATATATAAGAACATAAGAAATAGGAGGAGGAGTAGGCCATCCAGCTCTTCAAGCCTGCCCCGCCATTCAATAAGATCATGGCTGATCTGTCGTGTCTCAGTTCCACATTCCCACCCTCTCCCCATAACCCTTAATCCCCTCGCTTATCAAAAACCCATCAACCCGCGTCTTAAAAATATTTAGCGAGGCAGCCTCCACCACCTCAATGGGCAGAGAATTCCAGAGATTCACCACCCTTTGAGTGAAGAAGTTCCTCCTCAACTCCGTTCTAAACCGCGCCCCCCTTTATCTTGAGGCTGTGCCCCCTAGTCCTACTGTCCTTTCTGAGCGGGAAGAGCCTCTCCACCTCTATCCTATCCATCCCATTCATCATCTTATACGTCTCAATGAGATCTCCCCTCATTCTTCTAAACTCTAATGAGTACAAGCCTAGTTTATTCAGCCTCTCCTCATAGCTCAACCCCCTCAACTCCGGTATCAGCCTAGTAAACCTCCTCTGCACTCCCTCCAAGGCCAAAATAACCTTGCGTAAGTACGGCGACCAAAACTGCACACAGTACTCCAGCTGCGGCCTCACCAATGCCCATATTCCATTCATTTACCATAAAGCACTTCTTTTTCTGAATATTGCCCCGACTTGCTGAGAGTCCAACACTTCCATCCATCCTATTAACTTCCCTGTATCCCAGTAAACTGACTGCAAAATTCTCATGTAAACTCTTTCATTATCCAATCTCAGCGCTCTCCTGCTGCTTTGTGTCTCAACGCACACCCTCTGCTCCCTCAAAACCGACTGACTCTTCATCCCAAACTCTCACTGCTTCATTTCTGCTGGTCACTTGTTCAGCCACAACACATAGTTCTCTCTCGAAGGGCGTCCTCTTCCTTATCCCCTCTTGCTGTTTTTGCCTCCTTAGCGTGAAGGGCTTCGAGATATTAAATTGTTGTTGCACTGCTGAGGAGCAGTGGAGGATCTTTAAGGAGATCTTTCTTGGTGCTCAGCAGAAATTTATTCCGATGGTTAAAAAGGACGGTAGGAAGAGAGGTAATAAGCCGTGGATAACGAAGGAGGTGAAGGAAAGTGTTAAATTAAAAGCGGAGGAATTTAGAGTAGCTAAGAGTAGTGGGCGAGAAGAGGATTGGGAAAGGTTTAAATGTCAACAAAGATTGACAAAGAAGTTGATAAAGGAGGGTAGGAGAAGCTATGAGGCTGGGCTAGCACTTAATATAAAAAAGGATAGCAAGAGTTTTTATAAATATATAAAAAGGAAGAGGCTGGCTAGGGTGAACGTTGGTCCTTTAGAGGATGAGAAAGGGGAGCTAGTGGTAGGGGATGGGGATATGGCTAAGGTCTTGAATAACTTTTTTGTTTCTGTCTTCACGGAGGAGGACGTGAATAATTTGCCGGGTGTTAGCGATGGAAAGGTGGTAGGAATGGAGGGTCTTAATGACATTACTGTTACTAGAGAGGTGGTGCTCGACAGACTGGAGGGGCTGATTGTGGACAAGTCCCCAGGACCGGATGGAATGCATCCGAGGGTTCTGAAAGAAATGGCGGAGGTGATAGTGGATGCCTTGGTGGTTATTTTCCAGACGTCGCTGGATTCCGGGGAAGTGCCGGAAGATTGGAAAACGGCTAATGTTACGCCGTTGTTTAAGAAGGGTGCCAGGCAAAAGGCGGGGAATTATAGGCCGGTTAGTTTAACGTCTGTGGTAGGTAAAATGTTAGAATCCGTCATTAAGCAGGAAATTGCGAGGCATCTTGAAGGGAATTGCTTGATAGGGCGGACGCAACACGGTTTCATTAAAGGGAAGTCGTGTCTGACAAATTTACTGGAGTTCTATGAGGATGTGTCTAGGGCAGTGGATAGAGGAGAGCCGGTGGATGTGGTCTTTCTGGATTTTCAGAAGGCGTTTGACAAGGTACCTCACAAGAGGTTATTGCAGAAGGTCAGGGGACATGGAGTTGGGGGTAGGGTGTTAGCGTGGATAGAGGATTGGTTGTCAAATAGGAGGCAGAGAGTGGGGGTCAATGGGTGCTATTCGGATTGGCGGTTGGTGACTAGTGGGGTGCCCCAGGGGTCGGTGCTGGGGCCTCAGCTATTTACCATTTATATAGATGATCTGGAGGAGGGAACCGAGTGCAGGGTGTCGAAATTTGCTGATGACACCAAGATTGGGGGAAAGGCAAATTGTGCGGAAGGTGTGGAGAGTCTGCAGAAGGATCTAGATAGGCTGGGCGAATGGGCCAGGAAATGGCAAATGGAATTTAATGTTGGCAAGTGTGAGGTGGTCCACTTTGGTAGGAAGAATGGTAGGAAGGACTATTACTTACGTGGCGAAAAACTGCAGCAGGCGACGGTGCAGAGGGACCTCGGGGTCCTTGTGCATGAGTCGCAAAAACCCAGCTTGCAGGTGCAGCAGGTGGTCAGGAAGGCGAATGGGATGCTGGCCTTCATAGCGAGGGGGATTGAATATAAAAGTAGGGAGGTCTTGCTGCAGCTGTATAGGGCATTGGTGAGGCCGCAGCTGGAGTACTGTGTGCAGTTTTGGGCGCCGCACCTGCGCAAGGATATTTTGGCCCTGGAGGGAGTGCAGAGGAGGTTTACTAGGCTGATACCGGAGTTGAGGGGATTGAGCTATGAGGAGAGGCTGAATAAACTAGGCTTGTACTCGTTAGAGTTTAGAAGAATGAGGGGAGATCTCATTGAGACGTATAAGATGATGAATGGGATGGATAGGATAGAGGTGGAGAGACTCTTCCCGCTCAAAAAAGACATTAGGACTAGGGGGCACAGCCTCAAGATAAAGGGGAGGCGGTTTAGAACGGAGTTGAGGAGGAACTTCTTCACTCAAAGGGTGGTGAATCTCTGGAATTCTCTGCCCGTTGAAGTGGTGGAGGCTGCCTCGCTAAATATTTTTAAGAAGCGGGTTGATGGGTTCTTGATAAGAGAGGGGATTAAGGGTTATGGGGAGAGGGCGGGAAAGTGGAACTGAGCCACAACAGATCAGCCATGATCTTATTGAATGGCGGGGCAGGCTCGAAGGGCTAGATGGCCTACTCCTGCTCCTATTTCTTATGTTCTTATGTTACCTCCAGAGCCTGGATGACTCTTTTACGTCAAACCAATCTATACAGAATGTGGCTATACTGACCTTTGGGAATTGAATTCAACTAATGGCCATCTACTTGCTTTACAGATTGCTGCTGCACCAATCGCGTATGCTAACTGCATCAATGTAATTAGGGCCCTTCCAACATCAAAGGCAGTGACACCTCCTATTGCCAAATGCCTCCAGGAAAAGCAATCCTGCAAAATCTGTAGAGGATATGGTGCCTAGTTTGTGTTAAAAGTGCACACAGTAGGCACCCATAAGTCAATACTAAAACAGAGGACTCTGGAAAAACTCAGGAGGTCTGACAGAATCTATAAGGAGAGAAGCAGAGTTAACCTTTCAAATCCTATGACTCTTCGTCAGAACTGAAGACAGGGAGAATGTGTTAGAGCCTGTAGAAGCTGCAACTCAAAGTGGCAACTTACAGAATAAAAGACAGATGGCCTGATGTGAAAGGGTGCGTAAGGGGGGAGTGCACATTGAGGCAATAATGTATGGGATATATAAAAAAAAGGGGATGTAAGATGAAGGAGAAAGATCAAAATTTAAAGTTTCCAAACTCAACACTGAGTAGCGAGGGTTCCAATGTGCCCATTGGAGCTGTAGAAACTGTAACAAAAAGAAGCCATTTTAAAAACATAAGACAGATGGCCAAACGTGTGTGTGAGCGTGTGCGCCTGCGTCGAGGCAATACATGTATGTCCCTTTATAAGTGTTGTGTATTCAAGTGGATTGTGCTGTTCTCTTTATGCATTAGTGCTTGTCAGTGTTTTCAAACCTCTAAGAATGAACAAAGAAAATGGAAAACAGAGAAAAACATAATCTGTGCACATATTATGTAAACTATCAGATGTTCATTGAATTCATTGGAGAGATGCAAACCGGCCCCTTTTTATTTTCTGTCAGAATCCAGTCTAATTATAACCTTGCCTGCCTGCTGGGCCTAGCCACAAAATGTACTCCTTCCCTGTCAGTTACCTGAGTGCCAGGGACTGCTCCTTTGTTTCTCCAGTGGTGGCCAGCTGCTGCGAGATGCCCCACTTGACAGCTACCATTTCCTATTAGGTTTTGAAGGATGAGGGGAGAGGGTAGACAGATGCAGAGTTAAGATCCCCTGGGCCTTACCCTGCAGAGAATGGTTTACTTTCCACCTTCAGCACGGTCCCTATGGCTCCCATCTCCACTCCAAACTGAGACTGATGCCTTTCATGTTTCAGCGCACCTACATCTAAGTTACGCACTCATCGTACACCCTGACATGCCTGACAATAAAACTTGTATTTGTTGCCTTGAATTCCACTCACTTTAGCACATGTCCCATTTTCTGTCTTATTCTTTCTTCTCTCTCACATCTCCTCTTCCCACCAACCATTTAATTCCTTTCCAAATCTAAATCCTATTGCTTTGCAGCACGGCGAAAATACCTGACTGTACCCCAGACGTGCAAGAATACTGTTTGCAACTGGGGAAAACGAACTGACCTGCATTTTTTTGATGAGTTATTTATCTGCAAAATGAAGAATAAATTAGGTATGCAAAAGTCGCACGTGTGGGGAAAAAAGGTAACAGTGAGCATTCCTTTAAAAAGTCGTTCTCCTCATTAGGTCTCCCTTCCATTCAATAGTTCCGAGATTTCTATTCAACTAATCACCAGAAGACTTGTCAGCTTCAAGCATCCAAATATAGAAATTATCCCAGAGAAAGTCATATTGCTCCTGAGTTAATGCTGGTTCTTTAACTGGGAGTATCTACGTGAATTGTATTACCCGTATTCTTTTGTCTTTCTTTTAAAATACTTATCCCAGTCGTCTTTTATGTACTGTTGTAGTCTGTGCCTCGAACAGCTCCCTTGTGGTAATAAAGCATTCGGAAGAAGAGGAGCAGCAGCAGTCAAGGGATGCCAGGTTTGTGAAATAGTTCAGGCCTGCTGGTCCTCTCATGCCAGAGTATAAAGTCAAAGATTCTGATAGCTGTATTTGAGTAATGTGCAGAGGTTTCAAAGGAAGCTGTAATAGAGCTCTGACATTGGGAGCAAGTAGATCTATTTTCCATTTCCATTCATTGGCACCACTTCTACACTCTGGGAGCAAATGACAACCGACAGCCTTTTCTGTTGGCACCTGTGTACCAACTCATTAATTTAACAAAGGTCATCTTTAACCCGTTATGTAATGGGTATGCTGAATGCAGCAGAAATGACGTAACAGCCACAGAGTCGATACCAATTCCGGTACTCAGTCTAAATGCAAAGATATAAAGCTTCCTCATGTACACAAATGAGCACTGCTCATTCACCTCAGCAGAGCGGTTAATAGGAGGATTAACGGCTGTGGCTTTTTCAGAAGAAGACCAGAAAGTTACATGCTGTTGGGAAAGTGCTGTTGACTTTCCCTCCGGAATTGTACAAGAGTTGCCCCTTTTTGGCACCATACCTCAGCACATTGAAGGTGTTACACAAGTGACTAGACACAGATGTTCTTTAATCCTGTAATCTTCAAGTGAGTCTTCTCTTAACCCTCTTATATCCAGTTCTTAAGGAAGGGTGTGAAGACATTGTAGAGGGTGCAGAAAAGATGTGGTTCCTAGGATGAGGGACTTCAGTTATGTGGACAGACTGGGGGAGCTGTGACTCACAATAACTGATTTTGATGGAAGAATCGCTTCACACTGGTCTTCAGGTTCAAGCTGTTTTATTGTAAGTCTCTGCTTCAAAGCTGCCGGCCTACAAGGAGCTCAATCCTAAAGTATTGCTGCTGTCTCTATTTATAACGCAATCAATGTTACAGGTTTTACTGGCAATTCTCTTAACACAGTGGTTGCCACACTCTGATCAGTAGTACCTTGACATTGTCCTTGGGGAAAATAAGACTGGGAGGAGATTTGACAGCGGTGTTAAAAAGTAAAGCTGGAATTTTACTGCCCGCATGCCACAGGAATTGGGGTGGACCATGAGGAGGTCTGTTGACCTCTGGCGGGATTTTATGGTTTTGTGATGAGCGAGGTCGTAAAATCCCACCGTGTGTGAGGGATCCAGACAGCATAGTTAAGACAGAACAACTCCACCATTACCAATCCTAATCAGCCAATGGACGCCATTGACATTCAATAGCATTATCATTGCTAAATTCCCCACTATCAACATCCTGGGGGTTACCATTGACCAGAAACTGAGTTGCACTCACCATTTAATTATTGTGGCTATAAGAGCAGATCAGAGGCTAGGAATCCTGGGGCAATTAAGTCACCCCTGACACCCCAAAGCCTGTGCACCATCTGCAAGGCACAACTCAGGAATGTGATGGAATACTTTCCACTTGCTTGGATGAGTGCAGCTCCAACACCATGAAGCTCAACACCATTCAGGACAACGCAGCCCATTTACCTGACAAACATTCACTCCCTCCATCACTGATGCACAGTGGCAGCAGTGTGTGCCATCTACAAGATGCACTGCAGGAACTCATCAAGCCTCTTTAAACTGCACCCTCCACTGCTATCTAGAAGGACAAGGGCAGACAGATGGAAACACCACCATCTGGTAATTCCCCTCCAAGCCACTCAGCATGCTGACTTGGAAATATATCGCTGTTCCTTCGCTGTCACTGTGTCAAAATCCTGGAACTCTCTCCTTAACAGCACTGTGGGTGCATCTGCATCACACAGACTGCAGTGGTTCAAGAAAGCAGCTTGCCACCAGCTTTTCAAGCTTAATTAGGAATGGGCAATAAATACTGGCCTAGCCAGTGAAGCCCACATCCCATGAATGAGTGAAAAAAAAACTGCTGTATGATAAGAAATGGCAGTCAAGGCAACCTTCCCATATGAAGCTCCAAGTCTTATACCCATGCTTCAGTCTGTGGCAGAATAAAATATGAAGGATCAATCTTTACATTATCTAGTTAGGCTTCAGGAGAAGAACTACATGCAGATATCCACCATAGCAACTTAAAAACTGAACAGACAGCAGCCACCACTGAAAAGATCCACAGCACACAATTTTGCCTTTTTCCCCTCATTTATTTTTTAGGTTATTTCCTGGTGTAATGAAACATTCCCCTGATGACTGAGTAATCCAGCATTGTGCCCAAAATTCCTCTTGATAACAGTTTAAGAAAGGACTTGCCTCCAATTTTCCATCACCTCCTGAATTTTATACCTCTTAAAATCAGAAACTATTCTGAGAAACTATTATGTTTCTTTCTATTTTTGATGCTCTATTTTCTAGTCTTTCTGTTGTGTCTGTTATCTTCTGTGGTAATTGCAACAATTGCCAAAATGAAAGTGCAGGAACAAAACCTACTTTCTAGAGGTGTCGCTGGAGATAGGCCGTTCCCACCCCCAGAAAATGTTAATTTATAGATGATTTCAATGTTAATACTCTTACTCTATTAGAAGTTGTGGGTTCAAGTCCCATCCCAGACCTTTGAGCACATTCTGTAATATGACAATCCACTGTAACATCGAAGGGGGTCCTCACTGTGCTTGCATGAGACATTAAACTAGGTTCCTGTCTGTCTTCTTGGGTGGGTGTTAATTATTCCGTGGCACAATTCTGAGAGCAGCAGGAGACACCACCCAATGTCCTGATCATTACCTACCCTCAATGGGCATCATCCCATTGCTGATTGCTGGAGCTTGCTCTGCATAAATTGGCTCATGTGTTTCCTTCTATTATACTAATGATTACACTGCAAGAGTTGTCTCTAACTCACTCTGGGGTATCTTGATGTTATGAAAGCAGTGATATAAATGCAAGTTCTTTCTATATATTTCTGAAACTTTACTTTCCACATCATGAAAAACACATCAATGCAACATTCAGAACCTTGTATGTGTAACAAATTTATTCAGTGAGTAATTGAAAAATACTGGTCAAGCAACGCAGTTAACTTTTCAGCCAGTCTTTGCCTGTAGCCAGTCAAACTATAGTTAAACCCCAGCAAGTTATCAGCAATCAACAGGAAGCATCTACTGTAACCATCTCCTCATTATCCACTCCTGATCAATTACTTTTCGAATGATAGGGCCAATAATAACCAGCTAGCTGACTGTGACTACCAACAAATCATCAGCGTTCAACCATCCAGTTACTTCCAGCCTCCAGTCACCCAAACCATAGTGAACAGCTGGCCACAAGAAGTCAGAAAACCAGCTATTGCCATCCAACCATGGGCAGCCAACTATTTCACACCAGAGGTCAGCTGCTAATAGCTAGCAGAATCGCAGGCAGTCTGAAGCCAGCACCCCACCCCAGCAGAAACAGATTCCATGTTCTAAATGATAACTGAATGTGACCCATTTACCCCAATGAAGCAGGATCTTTTTTGATACATTGCTGGGTGGGATAAAGTGAAAAAATTATAGTGTTGTGGAGAAACAACGTAGGAATGGGACTAATTGGATTGCTGTTACATCCCTTATTCTTTAGAAATGTTGACCACACATAATGAATAATTTTCTTTCCACGATAATGGAACTTACGCTTGTTAAATGTAGCATGAGGCAAGTGAAAGGATAATAACAGTGATGGCGACAGTGGCATGCCTATGGAAAGCTAACATCACAGAATTGGTTCTTAATAATATCCAGAGATATTGGATAGTAAATTGTTCAGAAGTAAACCTATCTAACATATTATCCTGTATGTATTACACAATGTATTATATAATTGACTCTGCACCATCTGAAATATTATTCTGTATAGAATATTGATTATGTTACACACAATATTTCATTATCATCTGTATAGTATAGTTCATATATGTATATTCAATGACTGACACTGAGTCACAAAAAGGTCATTCAAGCTTTTGGTTAGAAACCATGAGATTGAAACTCAAGCTTTATTCTTGTATTCTGTTGCTGTTGATTATGGTAAGTTAGAAGTTATAAAGTTTTATAAGAATGCATTACACCATGTAATAAGCAATGCATCATTCTGCTGCCAAGATGGATTAAAGTGTAAGTGTGTCCCCTTTAGGGCAGCCAGGTGGCACATTCCATAGTCAATCGGTAACTCACTGGTCTGAGCCAATTCTGAAAATCAAAGACTTTTTTTAATACTAGGCTTGCCTTAGCTTTATAAACAAAGAGTGTAAAAGCAAGAATGTTATGGAAGCTAAGAAACAGGCCAGTTAAGATTGAGAATTGCTTCACTCAGTGTGGTGAAATTTTGGAATTCTCCACCCCAGAGGAAGACTGTGGAAGACTCTATCATTGAACATGTGAAAAAAAACACAAATTGATAGATTTGAAGGGATATGGAAATAGTGCAGGAGAAAGTGGTGTTGAGGTAGATGATCAACCATGATCTACCTGAATGACGGAACAGGCTCGACAGGCTGAATGGCCTCCTCCTATTCCTGTGGTAAACACTATTAATCACTGGTAATTCCTCAGTTAGAGTACTGTGTCCAACTCTGAGCATTACACTTATTGTAAGCCTCTGCTTCAAAACTGCTGGCCTACAAGCAGCTCAATCCCGAAGTGTTGCTGCTCTCTCTATTTATATCATAATGTTATGAGAATGTCTGAGAATTGGAAATGAGATTTACCAGAATAGGCTAGGGGATGAGGGACTTGAGAAGTTGCAATTGTCCTCCTTGGAGCAGAGAAGATTATGGGGAGATTCAATAGCGGCATTCAAAATCGTGATAACTTTTGATAAAGTAGATAGGGAAAAGCTGTTTATACTGGCAAGGGGGTTGCTAAAAGGAGGACACAGCTTAAAAGTAATTGCCGAAAAAATCTGAGGGGGGCAGTAAATGAGGGGAGTCTTTTTGTGCAGCAAGTTGTGATTTGGCATGCACTACTTTGATGAGTATTGAAAGCAGATTCAACAGTAACTTTTAAGGGAAAATTGGATGCACACTTGAAAATAAGACATCTGAAGGTGAATGAGAAAGAGCAGGGGAGTGGGAATAATTGTGTAGCTCTTACATACAATTCACAAATAAAATGGGTGAAATAGCCTCCTTTTATGATTATACAAGATACTTCTCTACAGATGGCTAGAAGTCCGTGTTCCAGGACAAGGAGTGACCAAAGTTTCCCTTTTCATACTTGGTCAACTATCATTGTGTTCTAGATGTGTAATTTAAAGGGATTAGTACTGGAACTTCAACTACAGTCTTTATTAATGATTTGGATGAAGGGACAGAGTGTACCAGGCTTGCTGATGATACAAATATAGGCGGGAAAGCAAATTGTGAGCACAGAAAAAGTTTGTAAAGCGACATAGACAAGTTAAATAAGTGGACTAAAATTTGGCAGATAGGGCTGTCATCCATAAGAATGTAAGGATTAGGAGCAGGAGTAGGCCATCTGGTCCCTCGAGCCTGCTCCGCCATTTAATAAGATTATGGCTGATCTTTTTATGGAGTCAGCTCCACTTACCTGCCCGCTCACTATAACCCTTAATTCCTTTACTGTTCAAAAATGTATCTATCTTTGTCTTAAAGACATTTAATGAGGTAGCCTCAACTGCTTCACTGGGCAGGCAATTCCATAGATTAACAACCCTTTATGTGAAGATGTTCCCCCTCAACTCAGTCCCAAATCTGCTCCCCCTTATTTTGAGGCCATGCCCCTGGTTCTAGGTTCACCTGCTAGCGGAAACAATTTTCCTGCTTCTATCTTATCTATTCCCTTCATAATCATATTTTTCAATAAGATTTCCCCTAATTCTTCTGAATTCCAATGAGTATAGCCCCAGTCTACTCAGTCTCTTCTCATAAGCCAACTCTCTCAAATCCGGAATCAACTAGTGAATCTCCACTGCACCCGCTCCAGTGCCAGTATATCCTTTCCCAAAATTGTATACATAGAGAGACTTGAGATATATCTACAAAAATAGCTGTTGTGTGGGCTTGCTGGACTTATCTTCTGTTCGATTTCCAACACCTGGGGTGAGATTTTCTGGCCATGCTCATCCAAAATCGGAAAATCCTGTCAACGGACCTATCCATGGTCCACCTCTCACCAGCTCCGATTCTCCTGGCAGGTGGAATGGGAAAAGTTGCCTCTTGGTGTCATAGAACATACACACAGACTTAAGCAGTGAGACAGCTTTTCAGTTGGTTTTTAACCCATTCTTTGTATATTCCATCCGGGAATGCAAATCCACAATTCTGTTTAGACATTACTCACAGGATCGCTTGAGATGAGATTATCATTATGTCCCTGTGTCTTTACCAGAAATGATAACAGTTTTTGCACGCTTTTACAAATACCTTGTCTGGTAACGGGGGTGGGGGTGGAGAGGGAAGAGATTACATTGCCTCTTGGAGAATGACTCAGCAACAATTCAGTGACTGGCTGACTACATTCTTGCTAATCTTTGGGTGTGTCTCCATTTAAAAAAAATCCAACTCAGATCTTATTTAAAGTCCAATATTTCCATGTGTAATTTTGTGTTCTTTCCTCCATCATTGTGACACGTTTTGAGAGACTTGATAGGATAGATGCTGGGAGAAAGTATCCCCTTGTAGAATAATTTAAATTAGGAGACACATTTTCAGAATAAGGAATTTCCTAATCAAGATAGTGATGAGGAGCAATTTCCTTGTTCAATGTTATTCTCTGGAATTCTCAACCCCAGAGAGCAATGGAGTCTGGGTCACTGAATATACTCAAGGTTGAGTTAGACTGAGTTTTGAGCCACAAGGGTTAGGCAGGAAATTAGAGTTGGGGGCAAGATTGGGTCAGCCATGATCTTATTGAATAGTGGCGCAGATTCGAAGGGATGAATGGCCTACCCCGGCTCTTATTTCCTATGTTCTTTAGAATAAAACAAATGAGATGAATAGCCAAACCACCTAAAATATAGGATAAAAGTGAATTACTGCAGATGCTGGAATCTGAAACCAAAAGAGAAAATGCTAGAAAATCTCAGCAAGTCTTTTCTTTTACTTTTCTCTGCCTTTTATTTCTTTATTTCTCTTCCCCCAACTCTTTCCCCCTATTTTATCCCCCTTTCCTTACCTTTTATCCCTCTTGCTTCCCCTTTCTCAATTTTACCTTTCTCCCACCTATCTCCCCCTCCCCCCCAACACCATCCCTCAACATCTTAAACATCACAGTTTACCCTCTGATTTCAGCTTCTCGGCTGTTTGGCCATTCACACCTTCTATTCTCTCTATGCACTGCCATTAGCAGCCTTTCTCCTTGTTTTTGTGGCTATGACTCATCTTTCACTCCCTCACCCGACAGTATAAGTATCTCCCACTTTTAGATTTGACAAAGGGCCAAGTGGACTCAAAATGTCAGCTCTTTTAACTCCTTACAGACTTGCCGAGATTTTGTAGCATTTTCTCTTTTGGCACCCAAAATATAGAATTGAGACTCAGAACTGTCATGTGGGTGACTTTTATTGTTGGCCATTAGGTATGAGGTGCTCTCACTATGCTGCATGTGTCTTTTGTCTGGCCGATACCCCACTTCCGGCCACATGGTAATCACTCAAACCTTTCACCACTTTATCCAAGGATTGAAATTGGGCTTTGTCTGCAGGGGCTTTATCTACAAATCTCTATTTAGTGCAGATAAAATAGGGAAAAATGGTGCCTTCATCTGGATGGCCATTGTTTTGGGTGATTACATTAAGTTGTGTGCAGACCCAGAAAGGGCAAAAACCATTATCACTACTGCTGAAGTTGCTTTTTAATTCTTTTAATGAGATGTCGACATCACTGACAAAGTAAACGTTTGACACCCATCCCTCACTGCCCTGGAAATGAATTGCATTCTAGGCCATTTCAGAAGATGGTTGAGAGACAACCACATTGCTGTGGATCTGGAGTCACATGTAGGCCAGACCAGCTAGGGATGGCAGATTTCCTTCCCTTGTGGGTGTTATGAAAACAAATTTTTACAACAATACATTTTCATGGTTATTATTCCTGCAACTAGATTTCAGTTCCAGATTGTATTAATTAAATTTGAATTCGACAAGATGTCATGCTGGGACTTGAACTCATGTCCCCTGAACACTAGACTGGGCCTCTGGGTTACTCATTCAGTGCATTACCACTATTCCTCTCTCTCCCCCAACTCCTCCTACCATTGTGAAGGATGGGTCTGTCCATGCTTCCACAGAACTCTTTATTCAGATTATTGTGTGTTATCACTTGTCTTTCATAAAAGATCTGCACAGAAAAAAATCTTTGGTCACAAGTCCATCAGGCAGTAGTCCACACGCGATATCTTTTGGGCCTGGCAGGAAAAGGTGATGGTGGATCCTATTGGATGAATCTTGAAGAAACTTCTTTGAAGTTGTTTGGCAGAATGGCTCATCACTGGAACTTTCAAACAAGCATCAATATGTAGCCTGGCTGGCAGTGAGAATGGTTTCCCTGTCAGATTCTCAAAGTTTCAGCAGTAATGTATATGGCTCCTGAAGCATCTGTGATGTGGATGAGACTGTCACCCACCTCCTTCTGAAATGTGCCTTTGTAAGAAGGTCTAAAAAGAAATATGGTAGGGTCATCCCGGGCAGTGCCGTTATACATTATTCTGTGCACTAGGGGCTCTTCCCAGGGACAAACACTGAGATAACCATCAACTACTGCTGGAGGACCAACAACTTGGTGACAGGCTTTCTTTGTCTGCCAAAAACTTGCAGTCTTCCAGTGAAGGAGCTGCACTTGGCTCACTATTGCAGATTGGCACAGTCTAAGCTTCATTACTGCATGCTAAGGGATGCATTAAAGCTCAGGGCAGCTTTTATGGTAGTACGAAGGCACAAAGTTTAAAGTTTATTTATTAGTGTCAGAAGTAGACTTACATTAACACTGCAATGAAGTTACTGTGAAAATCCTCTAGTCATCACACTCCGGCGTCAGTTCAAGTATACTAAGGGAGAATTTAGCATGGCTAATGCACCTAACCAGCATATCTTTGAGACTGTGGGAGGAAAGTGGAGGACCCAGAGAAAACCTGCACAGACACAGCAGAATGTGGGAGAACAGTGGTTCGCATTACTGACTCAAGTTCAATTCCGGCCTCGAGTATGGAGTTTGCATGTGCTCCCATGTCTGCAGGGGTTTCCTCCAGGCTCCTACCACAATCCAAAGATGTGCAAGTTAAGTGGATTGACCAGGGTAAATTGCCCCTTAATATCCCAAGATGTGTAGGCTAGGGTGCAGATTCGGAGAGTTGATGCAGACCTGATGGCCCGAATGGCCTTCTTCTGCAATGACGGGGTTCTATTCTATGATGATTCTGCCAAGGTTCAATGAGGGAAGACCACTGTCCAAGGTACCACAGCACATCAAGGGGCTGAAACTCATGCAAAACCCCTCAAGCTGCATGCACCTAGTGAAAATTTGTCACAAAATGTAAATATATATTGTAAGTATAATCTGCAATTTAAAGCGTAGTGAGGTGCATCAAAGTATCCAGCACTGCACTAAAAGCAGTTCAATTGTGTTGCAGTTCAGATATCAACGTTGAGCTATTATATAATCCGTTTTTAGAAATTTTATGAATAAAGTATATTTTTGAAAAAAAAAGATTCACTGGTTGGAAAGTTCAGACTGCTGAATACGAGGAACATTTACACAAATTCAGCAGAGTTATTCATCTGATACTAAGGTTAATTCACATTGCTAGGACATAATGGAATCCTTTCAATTGAAGAAGCACAGTTATTCACTATCACTGATAGATTAAGACTCATGGTAGTCCATGCATCTGGCAATGGGTATCAAAATTGAGATAATTTCCCATATAAGAACAAACATTCCTTATTTCAATCAGCGAAACAAAATGCCCGCAGAATTTATTGCTGCAATAGAAAGATATGTGTTGCATGTCAACGTTGTGTATGAGGTGCTGACATTTATGTTTCTCTGTTACCCTCCCTCCAACCAATCACATTCTAGGTAAACGTATAAGCACCGTAGCTCTTTGTTGTGGTCTAGAAAGTGCTTGTTTATCTCTCATGGTCTGTGACATAATGAGAATTGATATATCCGGGTTCACTCAGGAGTGAAAATGAGATCGGGCAGTGCAGGATAATTGCTTTGTTCAGGTTCAAATGCTGAACGCTCAGCTCTCAAGGGCTGATGGGAAAAAAAACAACTGCTTATGTAGAATGGAATGACTCCACCATCCGTGTTGGAATCTGTCAACTGTAGCACGTCATATAATCTCCTCAGTTCACTGGAGTGGCAAAAGTGCAATGACTTCCATCCACGATACAGGACACAATACTGGCACCTAGCTCTCCTCTGCAATAAACTATTACATTCGCCTAACCATTAAGGTTGTCCTTAATAACTGGCACAGTGGTTGTATTTTTGAACTGTTTGGATAGCTACACTGCTGTATATAGTATTTTCCAATTCATATATACATTTTACATATATAACATCACTTGTTTTTAATTGAATGTATAAAATTAGACGCATTTATTAAGTTGGGTATTGAATTACACAGCATGCCCTTTCTTAATGGGGATTCATGTACTTTAGTAAAATTGCCTGAGCCAGTTTTGTTGATTCCTCTGAGTGGTACTCAGAAGAGGTGATCTTGGCTGAAGTCAACAGCTTTTTAATTCAAATTAAAAAGTGACTATACCTTGGTCTTGAAGATTTTTAGTTTAAGTCTATTTATTAGTGTCACAAGCAGGCTTACATTAACACTGCATGACGTTACTATGAAAATCTCCCAGTCGCCACACTCCGGCACCTATTTGGATACACTGAGGGAGAATTTACCATGGCCAATGCACCCTAACCAGCACGTCTTTTGGACTGTGGGAGGAAAGCGGAGCGTCCGGAGCAAATCTATGCAGACACGGGGAGAAAATACAGACTCCTCAAATAAGTGACCCAACCAGAAACTGAACCAGGGTCCCTGGTGCTGTGAGGCAGTGGTGCTAACCACTGTGCCACCCCCAGTTCTAGATCACCAGCAGCAATTTTGTCTTCAAGCACTGCATCTTTACAAAACTCTTTAGCGAGGGAGATAAAAACTAATTATTTTTTCTTCATGCAAAGACACACTCGCATAAAGAGTCAGGAGAAATAGCAAAGTCAAGGGTGTTATGAACAGATGCTGAACACAATGCTTCAACTAGCTCTGTTTCAGATGTTTGTTGCTTGGGCCCAAATAGGCACCTGGGGTGTCTTACTCAAAGGATCTTAGTCAATGGTTTATTGGGTCAGGCTAATGTTATTAAAAATGTTAAACCTCCATGTATTGGGAAAGTACCATGTTTTCCTAAGACATGTGCCAATGTGACATATAACTGATTTGTTATTGTTATATAATTTTTCAGCATCATTTCTGATGGATAACACAGTCAAAAGACTTGATCCATCAACTCAGCAGGAAGCTTTAAATAAAGTGCTTGCTGATTTCCATTTCTTTCCAAGAGCCAGCTGTCAGCAAGCCTGCACTGCTCAATGGCTCAATGGATACAGAACAAGCTATCCATCAATATCCAAGCTATCCTCTTGCTCCCTGGCATTAGTTTCAGGACTAAGTCATTGGCCTCCTCAGAAAATTACTTGTTAGGACTAATACGGCAGCACAGTGATTAACACAGCTGATCACAGTGCCAGGGACCCAGGTTCGATTCCTGGCTTAGGTCACTGTTTGTGTGGAGTCTGCACATTGTCACCATGTCTGCATGGGTTTCCTCTGGGTGCTCCATTTTTCTTCCACAGTCTGAAAAAAAATGCTGATTAGGTGCATTGACCCACACAGGCGCCGGAATATGGTGAATAGAATTTCATAGTAACTTCATTGCAATGTTAATGTAAGCCTTACATGTGACTAATAATTAAACTTTAAATTTATTTTTATCAATATACACCTGATAGAATCAAAGAAGAGAAAATGCATGGTGAAAGCAACAAAATTTTAAACATCATTTGGTTTTAAATTTAATAATCTGTCTATAGATTACTACACATGCTTTCTGGATGTACACAACTTTGTACAGCTCCTGTTCTGACCAAGCCCACAAAACAATTACAAAGGGTTGTGAACGAAGCCCAGTCCATCATACAAACTAGCCTCCCACGCATTGACTCCGGCTACACTTCCCGCTGCCTCGGAAAAGCAGCCAGCATAATCAAGGACCCCCAGTACCCCAGGCATACTCTTTTTCACCTTCTTCTGTTAGGTAAAAGGTACAAAATTCTGAGGTCGTATACCAGCCAACACAAGAATAGCTTCTTCCCTGCTACCATCAGACTTTTGAATGGACCTATCCTATATTAAGTTGAGCTTGCTCTATACCCTAGCTATGACTGTAGCGTTACATTTTGCGCTCTCTTCCTTCCTTCTCTATGTATGGTTTGCTTTGCCTAATACATTTTCTAATACATTTGACAATAATATGTCAAATCAAAAAAAAATTATATAAACACTGGTAAATTTGAAACTCTGTAAATATCACAATTCTGTTAACAAATCCTATGCACCTTTAGAAAAAGTACAGAAAGAATTCTTATTGTAAATGCTACAATTGGTAACAAGATATAGTGCCACCCACCCCTATACAGTTTTAATCAAATAGTGTATTGACACACTACTCACAACGGCACATAATGGCATTACAAAAGATTCAGAATTTGTAATGAGAGTGTAACAAATTTACCTTTCTTATCTTCAGAAAGTAGGCTAACATAGTTTAGTTTATTTATTAGTGTCACAAGTAGGCTTACATTAACAGTGCAACTAAGTTACTATGAAAATCCCCTAGTCACCACACTCCGTTGCCTGTTTGGGTACATTGAGGGAGAACTTAGCATGGCTAGTGCACCTAACCAGCACATCTTTCAGACTGCGGGAGGAAATCGGAGCAACTAGAAGAAACCCAAGCAGACACAGGAAGAACCTGCAGAGTCCGCACAGATAGTGAATAAAGCCGGGAATTGAACCCAGGTCCCTGGCACTGTGAGGCATCTTTGCTAACTACTGTGCCACCCTGAATTGTTAGAAAAAGAACATGCATTATGGTCTTGAAATTGTGATTAAGAAGGTGTATGGCGTACTGGCCTTCATCAATCGAGGAATTGAGTTTAGGAGTCGGGAGATAATGCTGCAGCTTTATAAAACCCTGGTTAGATCCCACTTGGAGTACTGTGCTCAGTTCTGGTCACCTCGTTACAGAAAGGACGTGGAAGTCATTGAAAGGGTGCAGAGGAGATTTATAAGGATGTTTCCTGGATTGGGTGGCATGCCTTTTGAGGATAGGTTGAGAGAGCTTGGTCTTTTCTCCTTGGAGAGACGAAGGATGAGAAGTGACCTGACAGAGGTGTATAAGATGTTGAGAGGTATTGATTGGGTGGATTCTCAGAGGCTTTTCCCCAGGGCTGAAATGGCTGCCACAAGAGAACATAGGTTTAGGGTGCTGGGGAGTAGGTACAGAGGAAATGTCAGGGGTAAGTTTTTCACTCAGAGAGTGGTGGGTGCGTGGAGTTGGCTCCTGTCGGTGGTGGTGGAGGCAAATTCGATAGGGTCTTTTAAGAGACTTCTGGATGAGTACATGGGACTTAATAGGATTGAGGGTTATAGGTAAGCTTAGTAGGTAGAGATACGATTGGCGCAACTTGTGGGCCGAAGGGCCTGTTTGTGCTACAGTTTTTCTATGTTCTAAATTACTTGATAAGAAGTCTGACAACAGCAGGTTTAAGTCCAACCGATTTATTTGATAGTAAACTCACAAGCTTTCGGGGTTTGTCCCTTCATCAGGTGAATGGAGAGTTCTGGACTCAGACAGAGCATATAACAGCACAGACAGTTTGCAGACTACTGATTAGAATGTGAGTCTTTACATCTAACCTGCTATTCAAGTCTTAAAGATGCAGACATACTCTTGCAACACGGCCAATGTTGTTTACCTAATACGCTGCAGGAAAGGACGTCCTGAAGCACGGTACATTGGGGAGACCATGCAGACGCTATGACAACGGATGAATGAACACCGCTCGACAATCACCAGGCAAGACTGTTCCCTTCCTGTTGGCAAACACTTCAGCAGTCACGGGCATTCGGCCTCTGACCTTCGGGTAAGCGTTCTCCAAGGCGGCCTTCACGACACACAACAGCGCAGAGTCGCTGAGAGAGACTGATAGCCAAATTCTGCACACATGAGGATGGCCTCAACAGGGATCTTGGGTTCATGTCGCACTATCTGTAACCCCCATGATCTGCCTGGTTTTGCAAAACCTCACTTACTATACTGTCTGGAGACAATACACATGTCTTTAACCTGTGCTTAATGCTCTCTCCACTCACATTATCGGCATCTTTAAGACTTGAACAGCAGGTTAGTTGTAAAGACTCGCATTCTAATCAGTAATCTGTAAACTGTCTGTGCTTTATATGCTCTGTCTGAGGCCAGAACTCTCCATTCACCTGATGAAGGGACAAACCCCAAAAGCTTGTGAGTTTACTATTAAATAAATCGGTTGGACTTAAACCTGGTGTTGTCAGACCTCTTACTGTGTTACCCCAGTCCAACGCTGGCATCTCCACATCTAAATTACTTGCTCATAGCAGTGACCCAATGGTGTGCCAGAAAGCTGGTGGCAACCCCTCCACAGGCATTTCCAGAATCTCTGATGCAATTCTTTGCATTTCAGGTAACTAACAGCCTGGCATCAGGATTTCTATGACAGAACGGAATCCAGCTCCAAGGACTGCCAGTAAATCAACAGAGCCAACAACTCTTCATCGCCAGCAGTGTCACCGGTGGCCACTGCTGGAACTGCATCTTCTCAGGACCAGCAACAATGGTCACGGTCACTAGAATAGAGGTAAGTGTGGTGGCAATCAGGCAGGACCTGGCAAGGGGCAGGAGCTTTTCAAGGGGGTGGCCTTTACTGCCAGATGTGCTCTCCATGGCCAACAGGGCACCCGATCAGGAGGTTGCCAATTTTTATTTTGGGGGGGGGGGGGGGGGGGGGGGCGGCTCTCCTTGCTGACCCCCCACACCCACTGATTGAATATTTAAGGCCTCAGTTGACCTCTGGGTGGCAAGATCATGTTCAATCTTACCTGCGCAAGCAATTCTCAGGGAGGTAGGAAAGCATTGGCTAGGCGCGCCCTGTTTTCCCTCCAATTCTATGCAGCCCCCATGCCAACAAATTTCACCCCTACATTACCTTTGAGATCTCAATGTCCTAACAGCTCAACAGCTAATGAAGTAACTTTTGAAATGCAGTGTAACCTAGTGAAATATGATAATCAATTAATGCACAAACTCTCTTTAATAGCAATGAGATAAATGACTACATAATCTATTTTTCTTTGAAGCAATAATGTTTTATATATTAATGATATATGATAAAGACATAGGGATAACACCCTCATTCCTCTTTGAATAGCATCTTCTGATGCTTTACACTGACTTGGAGGGACAGATGGTGCTCCAGACTGTCTTATCCAAAAGATGTCACCTCAACCAATGCAGTACTCCCACTGCACTGCACTGAAGGCTCAATCTAGATTCAAGATATCTGGAGTGAAACTTGACCCATTACCTGACAAGATTGCTGTCACTGAGCCAGAGCTGACACAGCACAAAGAAGGTTGCCAAATAAATGCTGGAGGTCCAAACTTAACTGTAAAGGCTTTCTCAGGAATGGCAGCAAATCTGCAATTCCTTTCACATGTGTAGTTTCCCACCTGCCACATAAACCATTTTGTAAGTATACACAGATAATTTCTTCTACAGTAGGTACTGATGCTAAGTCCAGTTGAGTTTTGAGGGGAATGCAAAGTGACTTCAAGGGAACTTAGACAGGCTCAGTGAGAGAGCACAAACACGGCAGGTGGTATATAACGTGGAAAAACGTGAAGTTATCCATTTTGGTAGGAGAAGCAGAAATGCAGAGTTATTTTTTAAATGGTGAGACATTGGGACTGTTTGATGTCCAAAGGGACCATGTTCATGAGCCACTGAAAGCTAACATGCAGATGCAACAAGGAATTAGGAAAGGAAATAGTACGTTGGTCTTTATTGAAACAATATTTCATAGAATCATAGAATCCCTACAGTACAGAAGGAGGCGATTTGGCCCATCGAGTCTGCACCATCCACAGTCCTACCCATGCTCTATTCCTGTAATGTCTTATATTTACCCTGCTAATCCCCCTGACACTAGGGTTAATTTAGAATGGCCAATCAACCCAACCCGCCCATCTTTGATTAAAAGAAAAAATGGTTTTGCTGCAGTTGTACAGAGGCTTGGTGAGAACGTACCTGGGACACTGCTTGCAGTTTTGGTCTACTTACCGAAGGAAGGGTATACTGGCCATAGAAGGAAAGCAATGAAGGTTTACCAGGCTGATTCCTGGAATGATAGGATTGTAATATGAGGAGTCAGTGAGGAGATTGAGGAGAGGTACATATTTACTAGAATTTAGAGGAATAGGATGCAATCTCATTGAAACAAGTAAACGTTTCGGGTCTGGAATGCACTGCCAGAGAAAGTGGTAGAGGTAGTTTCAATTGAGGTATTCAAGAGGGCATTTGATAGTTACTTGAATAGAAACAATGTGTAGGGTATGGGGAAAAGGCAGGGGAATGGCACTTAGTCATGACACTCGTTTGGAGGGTCAGTGCAAACATGATAGGCCAAAAAGTTTCCTTCTGTGCCATAACAATTCTGTAATCAACCTGAAAAGGGAAAAATAAACTTGCAGGGCAATGGTGAAACAGCGAGTGTGATAAGTGGATAGATCTTCCAAAGAATTTGCACAGTCCTGATGGGCCAAATAGCCTCATTCTGTATGATTCTCTGTAGCTAAGATGAGGAAGTTCAAGCACTTGTAAAGCTTGAAAAACCTTATGTCAGATTGTTTGAAAGCAGATGTTTAATGATGTATCATTATTCCAGTATTAAGGCCGCTCTTAGTATCTCAGTAGTATTACCACTGTAACTTCAGGGATTTTTCAGTCACAGTACATGAGTGTGATATCGTTCCATAAAGTAGCTAGCCCTTGGAGAGTAGTATTCCTTGGAGCAGCTGGCATTCTCAAGGTTAAATACAGAAACATGTCTTTTTTTAAATACAAAGGCAGGAACCACGATTGAATTCTTTTCAGCATGACATACCTATATGACTGCTCATCCGAGAAATGATCAAGGATGAAAATGATAAAATAGGCACTGAACTCAGGTAATGCTTGCAATTTATCTTCTACCTCACAGCACAAATTTCCAGTCTACTGAGGAGACTCCCACTTGACAGCTGTTAATGTTCCAACTGTGACAAAACATAACAGTTCCTATCAGGGTGAGTACACATCTGCTTCCCTTTGCTGATGGGGCACATTGTAGGCAGGCTTAGAAAATCAACACCAAAGATTGAGCCAGGGTTAATTTTAGTCTGCCTGGCATTTATAATTTACGGGGATAACGTTGCTTGAATAAATTATTTCACCGTCTACACTTCCTGCTGCCTCAGAAAAGCAGCCTGCATAACCAAGGACCCAACGCACCACGGACATCTTCTCCTCCACATTCTTCCATCAGGAAACAGATACAAAAATATGAAATCACATACCAACCAACTCAAGAACAGCTTCTTCCCTGCTGACATTGGACTTTTGAATGGACCTTACTATATGTGCAAGCTTTTTTTACACAGAGGATGGTGGGTGCCTGGAATTCGCTGCCGGGGGAGGCAGTGGAAGCAGATACGATAGTGACTTTTAAAGGGCATCTTGACAAATACATGAAAAGGATGGGAATAGAGGGATATGGTCCCCAAAAAGATGGGCATTTTAGTTCAGGCAGGCAGCACGGTCGGGGCAGGCTTGGAGGGCCGAACGGCCTGTTCCTGCACTGTAAATTTTTTTGTCCTTTATATTAAGCTGATCATTCTCTACACTCTATCTGTAACTGTAACATTAAATCTTGCACCCCCTCCTTTCCTTTTTCCCCTTTGTTGTCTATGAACCGTATGTTTTGTCCATATAGTGCGCAAGAAACAATACTTTTCACTATATCCCAATACACGTGACAATAATAAATCAAACCAAATGTAGAATTTGGATTACTTCACAATCCAAGCCCGACAAAAAGGATGTCACCCAAGGGATTAAAGCCATCCTTTTCCTTCAGATGCTGACAGACCTGCTATGCATTGCCAGTACTTACAGTTTTTATTATAAAGATTAAGGCCGGGATTCTCCAGCCTCATCCACAGTTGGGATTCTCCAGTCCCTCTGCTGGGATTGGAGATTTGGCTGAGTGTCAAATTCTCCATTCTTGCTGATAGCTGTGGTGGGACGTATGATCTCGGAGAACACTGGTTTAAATGTTTGGTACAGTACTGAAGTTCTAATAATACTCCCATTTTTGAAATGTTGTTTCATACAGTGTTTCGTACACGAACATAAGAACATAAGAAATAGGAGCAGGAGTAGGCCATCTAGGCCTTTGAGCCTGCCCCGCCATTCAATAAGATCATGGCTGATCTGTCGTGGCTCAGTTCCACAAGTACACGAAGCAAACATGTGCTCATATGCATGCACATCTGTCACTGTCCCCTGATGCTACCAACCTGTATTGAAGAACAGGGATTATTGGAGTTATGCTTTGTGTTCATACACTGCTTTGTCGAAGGTAAACATTTTTTGAATACCAAAATAGCTAATGCTTTGGTACATGAAATATAGAAGTAGAAATAAACATATTTTTTGGAACAAAGATCTTTTGTTCAAATTTTAAAAATAGATTTTAGAGTCCAATTTTCATTAGAAATCTCCGCTCAATTTATTATGAAGGGCAAACTAGGCAGCTCAAAACCAGGCATAGTGACCTTTCTTGCATTGCTGCCTGCGAGTAGGTTTCTGTAGGGATTACTGCAGATATCCAGAGGAATCGCTCAGGTTGCCGTTTCAGGTGAAATGATTTTACTTTGCTCAATGAATTGACTAAATTCGCAATTGGTGATGTCAGTCTGCATTACCTGGGTGAGTCTACCTGACATTTCCTGCCTGCTGCACTCTGTCCATGTTCCAACATTGATTTTCTCTCAAAACAAAAAAGTCTGCATACAGCCAAGTACTGAAGCATAAAAATAGCCAGCAGAAACGATGGTTTAATTTAGGAAGAGTTTTCAGGACATGAATCCATCATCCCTTGTCTCGATCATGAAAGATGTTTAATTATCCTAGGACACAAAGCAATCTCTTAATTTGCTTCTTCTGATCAATTCTTTCTTGCTAATTGTTAATGTTATGTTATCTCCCCCAGATTATCCCAGTATTTATGCTTGTCTTGCCCTGGTTTTCCATAATTTTGAACTTACTTTTATTTAAAAAGCCTTTTGAATTGGCTCACATAAACATTCCCACAATTCACTATTTGTTAATGTTGTGTTAATTGTATTGTTAAGGAAGAGGATAAAAAGGTGGAGCGTATTGATTAAGTATCTTGAGCACAAAAAAAGGGACTGTTGCCCCTGTAAAGGGTTGTTCATCTATTTATTAGATTAGTAATTGGTGGCACAGTGGTTGGCACTACTTTCTCAGTGCCAGGGACCAAGGTTTCATTCCCGGCTTGGGTCACTCTCTGTGTGGAGTCTGCACATTCCTCCTGTATCTGCATAGATTTCCTCCAGGTGCTCCAATTTCATAAGAACATAAGAAATAGGAGCAGGAGTAGGCCATCTAGCCCTTTGAGCCTGCCCCGCCATTCAATAAGATCATGGCTGATCTGTCGTGGCTCAGTTCCACATTCCCGCCCTCTCCCTATAACCCTCAATCCCCTCGCTTATCAAAAACCCATCAACCTGCGTCTTAAAAATATTTAGCGAGGTAGCCTCCACCACTTCAACGGGCAGAGAATGCCAGAGATTCACCACCCTTTGAGTGAAGAAGTTCCTCCTCCCCTTTATCTTGAGGCTGTGCCCCCTAGTCCTACTGTCCTTTCTGAGCGGGAAGAGCCTCTCCACCTCTATCCTATCATAAGAACATAAGAAATAGGAGCAGGAGTAGGCCATCTTGCCCTTCGAGCCTGCCCCGCCATTCAATAAGATCATGGCTGATCTGTCGTGGCTCAGTTCCACATTCCCGCCCTCTCCCCATAGCCCTTAATCCCCTCTCTTATCAAAAACCCATCAACCCGCATCTTAAAAATATTTAGCGAGGTAGCCTCCACCACTTCAACGGGCAGAGAATTCCAGAGATTCACCACCCTTTGAGTGAAGAAGTTCCTCCTCAACTCCGTTCTAAACCACCCCCCCTTTATCTTGAGGCTGTGCCCCCTAGTCCTACTATCCTTTCTGAGCGGGAAGAGTCTCTCCACCTCTATCCTATCCATCCCATTCATCATCTTATACGTCTCAATGAGATCTCCCCTCATTCTTCTAAACTCTAACGAGTACAAGCCTAATTTATTCAGCCTCTCCTCATAGCTCAACCCCCTCAACTCCGGCATCAGCCTAGTAAACCTCTTCTGCACTCCCTCCAAGGCCAAAATATCCTTGCGTAAGTACGGCGCCCAAAACTGCACACAGTACTCCAGCTGCGGCCTCACCAATGCCCTATACAGCCGCAGCAAGACCTCCCTACTTTTATATTCAATCCCCCTCGCGATGAAGGCCAGCATCCCATTCACCTTCCTGACCACCTGCTGCACCTGCAAGCTGGGTTTTTGCGACTCATGCACAAGGACCCCGAGGTCCCTCTGCACCGTCGCCTGCTGCAGTTTCTCGCCACGTAATTAATAGTCTTTCCTACCATTCTTCCTATCAAAGTGGACCACCTCGCACTTGTCAACATTAAATTCCATTTGCCAGTTCCTGGCCCATTCGCCCAGCCTATCTAGATCCTTCTGTAGACTCTCCACACCCTCCGCACAATTTGCCGTTCCACCAATCTTGGTGTCATCAGCAAATTTCAACACCCTACACTCGGTTCCCTCCTCCAGATCATCTATATAAATGGTAAATAGCTGAGGCCCCAGCACCGACCCCTGGGGCACTCCACTAGTCACCATCCGCCAATCCGAATAGCACCCATTGACCCCCACTCTCTGCCTCCTATTTGGCAACCAATCCTCTATCCACGCTTACACCCTACCCCCAACTCCATGTCCCCTGACCTTCTGCAATAACCTCTTGTGAGGTACCTTATCAAACGCCTTCTGAAAATCAAGAAAGACCACATCCACCGGCTCTCCTCTATCCACCGCCCTAGACACATCCTCATAGAACTCCAGTAAATTTGTCAGACACGACTTCCCTTTAACGAAACCGTGCTGTGTCTGCTCTATCAAGCAATTCCTCTCAAGATGCCTCGCTATTTCCTCCTTGATGACGGATTCTAACATTTTACCTACAACAGACGTTAAACTAACCGGCCTATAATTCCCTGCCTTTTGCCTGGCACCCTTCTTAAACAATGGCGTAACATTAGCCGTTTTCCAATCTTCCGGCACTTCCCCGGAATCCAGCGACGTCTGGAAAATAACCACCAAGGCATCCACTATCACCTCCGCCATTTCTTTCAGAACCCTCGGATGCATTCCATCCGGTCCTGGCGACTTGTCCACAATCAGCCCCTCCAGTCTGTCGAGCACTGCCTCTCTAGTAACAGTAATGTCATTAAAACCCTCCAGTCCTACCACCTTTCCATCTCTAACACCCGGCAAATTATTCACGTCCTCCTCCGTGAAGACAGAAACAAAAAAGTTATTCAAGACCTTAGCCATATCTCCATCCCCTACCACTAAGTCCCCCTTCTCATCCTCTAAGGGACCAACGTTCACCCTAGCCAGCCTCTTCCTTTTTATATATTTATAAAAACTCTTGCTATCCTTTTTTATATTAAGCACTAGCCCAGCTTCATAGTTTCTCCTACCCTTCTTTATCAACTTCTTTGTCAATCTTTGTTGACATTTAAACCTCTCCCAATCCTCTTCTCGCCCACTACTCTTAGCTACTCTAAACGCCTCCGCTTTTAATTTAACACTTTCCTTCACCTCCTTCGTTATCCACAGCTTATTACCTCTCCTCCTACGGTCCTTTTTGACCATTGGAATAAATTGTTGCTGAGCACCAAGAAAGATCTCCTTAAAGATCCTCCACTGCTCCTCAGCAGACCTACCTTCCAACGCGCTCCCCCAGTCCACATTCGCCAATTCTTCTCTCATCCTACCGTACTCCCCTCTGTTCAAACAAAGGACGCGCGTCCGGGAACCCACTTTCTCCTCCTCCATATCCGTCCCATTCATCATCTTATACGTTTCAATGAGATCTCCCCTCATTCTTCTAAACTCTAACGAGTACAAGCCTAGTTTATTCAGCCTCTCCTCATAGCTCAACCCCCTCAACTCCGGTATCAGCCTAGTAAACCTCCTCTGCACTCCCTCCAAGGCCAAAATATCCTTGCGTAAATACGGCGACCAAAACTGCACACAGTATTCCAGCTGCGGCCTCACCAATGCCCTATACAGCTGCAGCAAGACCTCCCTACTTCCTCTTACAGTTCGAAAGATGTGCCAGTTCGGTGCATTGGCCATGCTAAATTCTCCCTCAGTGTGCCTGAACAGGCACCAGAGTGGTGGCGACTAGGAGAGTATTACAGAAACTTCATTGCAGTGTTGATGTAAGCCTACTTGTGATACTAATAAATAAATTTTAAACTCGAAAAAGACTTTTCACTTGTTTCTTTTATACTGGGCAAGCATCAGATTAAGCATAAGATGGGGTGCAATATCTTATCTTGTCAGCTTGGATCTTGTTTGTCCTGTGGAGACCATGAATTGGATTCAATTAGATTTTGAATTTGGTTTTTGGAGCAAGCAAGGAATATGTTGGGTTTGCCCGGTCAGCTCCGAGCATTGGCTTTGTAACTTTCAGGACAGAGTAAAGAAAGTGTAAAAAAAAGAGTATGAAAAGGGAGTGTGAGGTAGTGGCAATGTCAATAGACTAGTAGTCCAGAAGGTTCAGGTTAATGACATGGGTTCAAATTCTTTCATTGCATTAAAAAATCTGGAATTAATTCACACTGAGATGAAAAATGACAAGGAGATTGTAGGAACACTGCTGGGTTTTGATGATTTTGCCAATATGGTGCTTGAAGATGTCACAGATTTTGAGATCACAGCAGAAGGCAGAAGAATCATAAAACTGCACCAAATCTTATGAAATGGAAACAACATAACAATGCTTGTTCCTGGTGGTGAAGGTCCTGAAGTATGGGTGGAGCTTTCTCACTTCAATTAAGTGGATTTGCGTTGTGCCCTAATTCTGTTTCCTTATGTTCACTTCTGCTTTTGGACAATTTTTTTTAGTTTATTTTTTATATCAGACTTTCATGGACAGTTCCATTTATTTTATATGTGGAAAGAAGGGTGGAATTTTCCCATCTGCCGGCCCCTGGAATTGTAACGGGCGGGAACAGACCATGCAAAGTTCCATCGACTTCAGGCAAAATTCTGCCCGCAGTGTCTCAGAAATGAGGTGGATCATGGTTTAGTGTATGAAAGACATTATTTATTTTTATAGAGGAAATAAAGTGATTTCTTTCCCACTAAAATGAAGCTAGTCTCAGTAATAGTGACTATGGAACAATCATTGTCAATGGCCATTTTAGTTTGAAAACACCCTTCTTATCTAAATAAGAACTAAGCCAACTGGCTTGGATGTGAGATTCCCAGGAATGTCATTTGCATAAGCTACAGCCCAACTGTGATTCTCTCAAATACCTGCAGACTTGAGGTTCTCAAATGCTGATGGGTTTAATTAGCAATCAGCAGTTAAAACAAGAAATGTCATGTCGGTTACTCTGTGCACATCTAGAGTTTACAGAAATAGTTTAAAACCTTTTGTGATAAGAATGAATTTACACATGTATGACAGTGTGGTACAATGCAGCTTCAGCTCCATTAGGTGGAAAACCCCAAGAGAAAAGTTAAGAGCTAGTCACCCAGCCAGTCTTTGGTAGCTCCTTGCAATAGTTCCTCGCTCGTTCTCCCAGCAAGAGATGAGTTGTGAGACTGCAAACCTGTATGAAAATGTATTCTTCACTATTCTAAGGGAAGAGTATGGGAATGCGCGGTGGGAATTTTCTCGACTGGCATACAATGACATCAGTATTTTAGTCACATGTCATGTTATGTGTGCACTGCCGGATTCTTGGCTCATTGTTTGTTGCTGTGTTGCTCTGCGTGTTTTCCTGGCAGTTACTTTTGTCAGCAATGGTTTGCCATAGCCTTCTACTCTTAGGGACGGGATGCGGAGGCAGCTCCCATGTTTACCTCAGCGACCAAACCAGCACTGTTACTCTACTTCTGAACAACATGCCAACTGTCTAGCCAACTATCCATGCCACTCCACCTCCCCCATATTTAGTCACATATCAACCATTAAAATCACGTATGCCAGCGGCCTACACAGTTATTTTGAAGAGTGTGACCATGTTAAAGTAATTCTGACAAAGAAATCAATATCCCACAGCTATTATTCTATGTGGAACACATCTTCAATTCTCATCCAGTTACTGCCTGATTAAGTTACAAACTGGAACCTTTCTACCACAAAAGTCCATTATCGTCTCAAAAAATGATACACCTGGTTAGATCACCATCATTGAACTTCACGAACATTGATGCTCCCAGTAGCGTTTTTTTTAAACTATCTCTCAGGCTATTATTCTGTTAGCTATAAGCTGCATTATTCCTTTACCCTTCTCTAACAGAAGTGAGTGAATACTTTTTTACGGTCATTATCAGACTTCCAAAACACATTTGATGTTGTGCCACACAAAAGAAATGTTAACAAAGTTATAGTTTATAGAATAAAAGGGGCAACAGCAACATGAATACAAAATTGGCTGAGTGACAGGAAACATTTATTGACTACAGCTCAGCCTTCAAAACCATTATTCCTACCAAACTCCATGGCCTGGGGCTTGGCTCCTTCCTCTGCGACTGGATCCTGAATTTCCTAACCTACGGACCGTAATCAGTAAGGACAGGCAACAAAACCTCCTCCATGATCATCCTCAACACTGGTGCCCCACAAGGCTGTGTCCTCAGCCCCTTACTATACTCCTTGTACACCGAAGACTGTGTGGCCAAATTCCCCTCCAACTTGATTTTCAAATTTGCCGTTGACACCACCGTGGTGGGTTGGATCTCAAGACGAAACAGAGTACAGGAATAAGATACAGAATCTGGTGAACTGGTGCGATGACAATAATCTCTCCCTCAGTGTCAACAAAACAAGGGAGATAGTCATCAACTTCAGTAAGCTTAGTGGAGAACATGCCCCTGTCTGCATCAATGGGGATGAAGTAGAAATGGTTGAGAGCTTCAAGTTTTTAGGTGTCAAGATCACCAACAAACTGGTCCTCCCCTCCCCCCCCATGCTGACACTATAGTTAAGAAAGCCCACCAACACCTCTACTTTCTCAGAAGATTAAGAAAATTTGACATGTGAGCTATGACTCTCCCCAACTTTTGCAGATACACCATAGAAAGTATTCTTTTTGGTTGTATCACAGCTTGGTATGGCTCCCATTCTGCCCAAGACTGCAAAGGGTTGTGAATGAAGCCCAGTCCATCACACAAACTCCCACCCATTGACTCTGTCTACACTTCCCACTGCCTCAGAAAAGCAGCCAGCATAATTAAGGACTCCACGTGTCCCGACACACACTCATCCACCATCTTCCGTCGGGAAAAAAGATACAAAAGTCTGAGGCCACATACCAACTGACTCAAGAACAGCTTCTTCCCTGCTGCCATCAGACTTTTGAATGGAGAAAATACTGGAAAATCTCAGCAGGTCTGGTAGCATCTGTGAGGAGAGAAAAGAGCTGATGTTTCAAGTCCAGATGATCCTTTGTCAAAGCTTTTTTTCTCTCCTTACAGATGTTGCCAGACCTGCTGAGTTTTTCCAACATTTTCTCTTTTGGTTTCAAATTCCAGCAAAGTAATTTGCTATTAGACTTTTGAATGGACCTACCTCACACTAAGTTGATCTTTCTCTACACGCTATCTACGACTGTAACACCACATTCTGCACCCGCTCCTTTCCTTCTCTATGAACATTATGCTTTGTCTGTAAAAAATATTCTTCATTGTATACTAATTTATGTGACAGCAATGAATCAAATCAAATCAAAGAATCAGAGAATAGTGATTATTGAATGTATTTTGGGCTGGTGGATGGTTTGTAATGGAATTCCTCATGGATCAATGTTGAAACCCTTGCTTCTCCTGATATATATATTGTATAAATGACCTTGGTGTAAAGAACACAATTTCAAAGTTTCCAGATAACAGGAAATTTAGAAGCATTGTGAACACTGAGTATGTAACTTCAAAAGGGTACAGACAAGTTGGTGGAATGGGCAGACAGATGGCAAATGAAGGTCAATGCGGAGAAATGTGAAACAATTCATTTTGGTCGGAAGAACAGAGAAAGCGAACATAAGATAAAGGATGCAACTCTAAAGGGGTGTAGAAGAAGAGAAATCAAGGTGTTTATTTCATTGAAGGTAGCAGGACAGGTTGAGGGCATGGTTATTAAGAGATGGGTGCTGGCATATTGGTATTGTCAATGGACTAGGAATCCAGAGATTCAGAGTCATGGTGGGGGGACCAGGGTTAGAACCCCACCATACCACATCATGGAATTTGAGTTCAATAAAAATCTGAAATTAAAAGTCTAGTGTCGTAAAAGGTGGCCCATAAGGCATAACTGCTAGACTGGCTCTGTAGAAGGTGGTGATGGAATCAAGAAGAGGGAATCTGTCTATCGCGGATGTATTTGTCCATGATAGTATCATCTGGATTGACCACTGCACAGTCCTTGTGGAGATGAAGGCTCATCTTCATGTCGGGGATACCCTTCAACATTATTGTGTGGCATACTAAATGGACAGACTTCAAACAGATCTAACAACTCAAAGTTATGTGGCCAACAGCAGCAGCAGAACTGTATTCAACCACAATCTGTAACCTCATGGCCTGGCATAGACCCACTCATCCATTTACCAGCAAGTCATGAGATCAGCTCTGCATCAATGAACAGTACAAGATGGCATGGCCAGGAGTAACACTAGGCATATCTAAAAATGAGGTGTCAACCTGCTGAAGCTGCAACTCGCGACTGCATGCATGTCAAACAATAGACAGAGCTAAGCAATCCCATGACCCACAGATCAGGTCTAAGCTGTGCAACCCTATCACATCCAGTCATGAATTAAACAAATCACCAGAGATGGAGGCCCCACAAATATCCCCATCTGCAATGATTGGAGAGCTCAGTGCATCAGTGCAAAAGATAAGGCTGAAGCATTCGCAACAATCCTCAGTCAGAAGTACTGAGTGGATGATCCATCCTCCAGAGGTCCTCAGCATCCCGGATGCCAGCCTCCAGTTTCCATGCGATACGAAGACAGCTGAAGGCACTGGAGGCTATGGGCCCTGACAATATTCTGGCAATAATGCTGAAGATCCCAGAACTTGCCACTCTGCTAGTCAAGCTGTTCCAGAGTAGCTACAACACTGACATTTATCCAGCATGTCAAAAATTGCCCACATATATCCTGTACACAAAAAGCAGGACAAATCCAAACTAGCCAATTACCGCCCATCAGTCTACTCGCAATCATTAGTAAACGATGGCAGGAGTCTTCAATACTGCTATCAAGCAGAACTTACTCAGCAATAACCTGCTCACTGACTCAGACTGGGTTCCACCATGGTCACCCAGTCTCTGACCGCATTACAACTTTAGTTCAAACATGGACAAAAGAGCTGAACTATGGAGGTGAGGGGACAGTGACAGCCCTTGACATTAAAACATCATTTGTCTGAGTATGGCATCAAGGAGCTGAACCAAAACTGGAGTCACTGGGAATGATGGGGAAAACTCTCCACTGATTGGAGTCATCCCCGGCACAAAGGAAGATGGCTGTGGATGTTGGAGATCAATCATTTCAGTTCCAAGACATCACTGCAGGAGTTTCCTCAGGGTGGTGTCCTAGACCTAACCATCTTCAGCTGCTTCATCTTCCCTTCATCATAAGGTCAGAAGTGAGGAAGTTCGCTGAAGATTGCACAATGTTCAGCACCATTCACGACACCTTAGCTATTGAAGCAGTCCATGTTCAAATACAGAAGACTGGACAATATCTAGGCTTGGGCTGACAAGGGGCAATAAAATTCACAGCACACAAGTGCCAGGCAATGGCCACCTCCAAAAGAGAATGTAACAATCGGTCCTTAACATTCAATGGTATCAGCATAACTGGATTCCCCCACCATCAACATCCCAGGGGTTACCATTGGCCAAAAACTGGACCAGCCAATATAAATACTATGGCTACCAGAGCATGTCAAAGACTAGAAATCCTGTGGTGAGTAACTCACCTCCTGAGTCCCCAAAGCCCGTCCGCCATCTAAAAGGCACAAATCAGGACTGTAATAGAAGACTGTCCACCTGACTGGACGAGTGCAGCTCCAAGAACACTCAAGGAGCTCAACACCATTGAGGACAAAGGATGGGAGCCATGAGCTTGATTTGCACCCCATCCAGAAACATTCACTCTCATCACTGCCCATGCACAGTGGTAGCCATTTGTACCATATACAACATACAATGCAGGAACTCACCAAGGTTTCTTAGACAGCACATTTTAAACCCAGGACCACTATCTTCTAGCAGGACAAGGGCAGCAGATACCTGGGAATACCACTGCTTGGAAAGTCCCTTCCAATCACACACCATTTTGATTTGGAAATGTGTTTCCATTCCATCACTGTCACTGGGTCAAAATCCTGGAACCACTCAATAATAGCACTGTGGGTGTACCTACACAGCAAGGACTGCAGTGATTCAAGAAGACACTCACCACCACCTTCTCGAGGACAATTAAGGATGGGGAATAAATACTGGCTGATTCAGTAATGCCCACACCCCATGAATAAATTTTTAAAAATATAGTAGCATAGATTTTATTAACAGAAACACAGAACACAAGGGCAAACAGTTGTATTGAAGTTATATAAGACACTAGTTAGGCCCCAGCTGAATTATTACATCCAGTTCTGGTCACTGCACTTTAGGAAGGATGTGAAGGCACTGGAATGAGTGCAGAAAAGATTCAAGTGATGAAGCACTTGTGTTATGAAGGTTGATTGGAGAAGTTAGGACTGTTTTCCCTGGAGAGGGAAGACTGAGAGGAGATTTAATACAGGTTTTCAAAATCATTAGGCATTGGATCACTGTAGATACAGAGAAACTATTTGCACTTGTGAAAGGATAGGGAACAAAAGAGCACAGATTTAATGTAATTGGCAAAAGAAGCCAAAGCAACAGGAAAAAATCATTTTCTGAGGTCACGTACCAACTGACTCAAGAACAGCTTCTTCCCTGCTGCCGTCAGACTTTTGAATGGATCTACCTCGCAATAAGTTGATCTTTTTCCAAACCCTAGCTATGACTGTAACACTATATGCTGCATTCTCTTGTTTCCTTCTCTATGAATGGAATGCTTTGTCTGTGTAGTGGGCAAGAAACAAGACTTTTCACTGTATACTAATACATGTGACAATAATAAATCAAATCAAATCAAAAATGGTCAAGATCTGGAATTCACTTCCTGAAACTGTGGTGGAGCCAGGTTCAATTGAAACATTCAAAAGGGAGTCAGGCTGATCTGAAAAGCAAGATTGTGCAGGGTTATGGAGAGAAGGAAAGGAAACGGCACTGGGAGAGTCATTCATCTGGAGAGCCAGTGCAGAGCCGATGGGCGAAATAGCTTCCTCCTGCGTTGGAACATTTTCGTGTGATTGTATGGAGTGAAAGATAAAGCTTCAGGACCAATCAAGAAAGCATGCAGGTGTCAATTGTTCAGCTATTAAATGATAATGGCAGAAACTCCAAAGTCCATTCATTCAGCAGGCATGTTAAAATTAACATGTTTTAATGAACAAGGTTAGTTACTTAATCCTATGATTTACTAAACTTGCTTTGTTTCCTGAACTGAAGTGTCAGAAACATGCAACAAATTACATTTGTGCTTTCGCTGCATTACTAGCTGCTTTTTCTTCTTGATTGTTTCCCTCAACTTAACTATATTATGATCATTATAGACTTGCTATGCTTCATTATTCTGAACTACGTCAGGAATTAATTTGTTAGCTGTTGGAGTTGCAATATATTGGCCAAGAAAGCAGCCCTGAAGATGCCAGGATACAAGTTCTCCAAGAACAAATGTTTTTGCATCACAGATTCCTTTTTTAATAAATAAAATGTTCTACAATAATAATTCAATTGTCAACAGCCTTTCAGCCTGTCCAGAAAATTTGTTGCCATTGTTTATTAGTCTTTAATGTATTCCCTGTAATGTGATTGATCTTGGTGAAAACTGATCTAGTGCTTTCCTAAATTAAACAGACACTCTGTTTAAATAACTTTGGCACAGTGGTTAGCATTGCTGTCTCAGTGCCAGGGACTCCGGTTCAATTCCGGCCTCAGGTCACTGCCTGTGTGGAGTTTGCACATTCTCCCTGTGTCTGCGTGGGTTTCCTCCAGGTATTCCAGTTTCCTCCCACAGTCCAAAGATGTGCGGGTTAGATGGATTGGCCATGCTAAATTGCCCCTTAGTGTCAGGAGGAGTAGCAGGGCAAATACATGGAATTACAAGGATAGGATATGGGTGGGATTGTTGTTGGTGCATGTTCGATGGGCCAATGGGCCTTCTTCTGTGATTCTATGAACTTCTCTCCTTCAATCCATCAATCCTAGTTAATACCATTATTCCTACTCTCTTATTTCTTTTGCTATGACTCCTGAATCTTTTATGCCAAGGAATATTTGATGTCCCAGCTTCCACTACAGCTTTTACATTATAATTTTCTACCTTAACTAATGGCTCAAAATCTCCAATTTTGTTTCTCATGCTCACGGCATTAATATACATTACAGACTAGATCCCATACGTTTGGTCATTTCAGTCTTTTACCTCTTTATTGTCCATCTGCCTAAACCTTACTTTACTTCTAAGCTATGTGCTGTAAAATTTATTTTACCTTCACCACAACGTAAGTTTGAATCCACCAGCATATCTTGACTTAAGCTCTACGTAAGGTGTAAGTAAATACAGTTCACTCCTGCCTCAAAACATTGGGCGGCACGGTGGCACAGTGGTTAGCATTGCTGCCTCACATCACCAGAGACCCAGGTTTGATTCCAGGCTTGGGTCACTATCTGCAAAAATCTGCACCTTCTCCTCAAATCTGCGTGGATTTCCTCCAGATGCTCCGGTCTCCTCCCACAGTCCAAAAGATGTGCTGGTTAGGTGCATTGGCTGTGCTAAATTCTCCCTCAGGTGCCGCATTGCTTTTTCTTTTTGACTGTTTCCTTCAACGTAACTATATTGTGAGCAGTATAGACTTGCTATGCTTCATTATTGGTGACTAGGAAATTTTTACAGTAACTTCATTGCAGTGTTGATGTAAGCCTACTTGTGACACTAATAAACTAACTTTAAAATTTATACCTAGAACTGAGAAAATTGAACCATTTTCTGCTGTCACAATAATTTCCCACATGTGTATTACCAGTTGCTGGGGGCTGGTCTTTCTCTCTGGATATAAAAATCAGGACATCATTAATGAGTCCTTGTGTACGTTGGTAAAAGTTCGATATGTAACTAGCATTAAAAAACTTCCTCACTGACTGTTATACTATGCTCGTAATATTAAAATACACTCCTGTTTCGCCTGACACCCGTGTGTGAAACACCATAGAATTGGTAGTAGAACAGTGTTTTAAATCAGTGCTCCATTCCAAGTATTATGGAGAAGTGAACTGGCTCAAAAGATTCATTGCTGCTTTTTGTGCATTGTTGTGATGCAGCAAGATGCCATTCCTATTCCACACAACCATTCCTCTTCACATAGATAAATCACACCTCAGCTCACTTCATTACAAACAGTGAACCATTACATTCACTGAAGGACATTAAGATCCCCACGCAGAACACAAGCAATTGTATTTGGGGTGGTGAGGGGAGGAGGAGAATGGCACTCACAGACCTGCAGCTCGTGAAAGGAAAAAAAAATACTGAAGATGTTACTTCAAAAACAATTAAAATAAATGGTTAGAGATAATATTTAACAGTGATAATAGACAATAAACAACATTGTTCAAATATACTTTCAAGTTGTGGAATTTGTACATTTAGTTTTAACATCAATGACTATATATGATATATATTAGGAATATTACACTACACATTGGGCAGGATTTAATACAGCCCTTTGCAGCAGAAGCCATGGCAGCCAAGCCCACGTAACTGTGGTGGAGGCCCACCGTCAGCTTCCTAGCACAAGCAGCAAAACCTCCCCTGAATAAGTCAGATGCCAGACTGGGCTGGTGCAGAATTCCTGGCTGCTGGTGATGGGATGGGTTCCTCAGTGAGCCAATGGCACTGATTATCCCTCAGCCCACTGCAATTTAATGATTGCACAATGATTAATTCGGGGCCGTGAGGCTTCCCCACACTTTTGAAAAGCTGCCCAGCAACAAACCCGGTCTGGTTTTGCAGGCCAAATTCTGTGCTGTCCCTCATAGTCAGGCAATCAGTGATCGATTGGGGGACTTGGGCACTGGGCACAGGGTTAGGGTGATAGCAACTTTTGGCCCTTTCCCTGGAGTCCACATCCTACCTTCTCTCACCTTTGATCTGGGGTGTCACAATGTCCTTGGACCTCTGTCAGGCACATTGTTGCCGACTGCTGGTTTGAGTGGCTGCTGGTGTCTGATGATCGAATAGCCTTGGTGAGCAGAACGGGTGACCGCAATCACAGGGAAGGCCTTATTGCCTGGAGAGCTCTTGTTTCCGTTGGACCTCTCTGACGGAACTGATTGGGGGTTCTCTGCTGTTCTCCAAGTAGTGGGTGAGAACCCCTTTGACCTGACAGAATTCCGTCCACTGTCTGTCAGTGTCACTTGGTCGCCTGTCGGCAAGTTTTTTTCCCCACAATTTCTGTGTCAAATAAGGACTTAAATATTTACTTACAATGGAAAATATCTCTATAAGCCTGTAACTGATGGTGCAATCTGGCCTCTTAGTTTCTATAAATGTCTCAAAATATATCCTTCATTATTTTAAAATCCACCATCTTTTTCTCAATAAATGAAATTCTTACTTTTGGAAATAAAGGGTGGAACTTCTGGCCCACTCCTGTGTCATGCTATTCCGCTGAAAATCAATGGACTTTTGGGCCAAATCTCCTGTGGTGGGTCCCGCCTTGATGGGGCTGGAAAATCCCAGCCAAAATCCAAATAATTACAAAATTCATAATGGCACCTTCCAATACATCCACTGAACTGGAACTCGGAAGGTTTCTGCCTCACTCAAAAACCTGCCTGAACTGTGACATTTTAAGTGGAATTATGATTACATTTAGGTTTATTTAGTGGTCATAAGTAGGACTACATTAACACTGCAATGCAGTTACTGTGAAAATCCCCCACTTGCCACACTCCAGTGCCTGTCCATGTACACTGAGGGAGAATTGAGCATGGCCAATGCACCCAACCAGCACATCTTTCTGACTGAGAGAGGAAATCAGAGTACCTGGAGGAAACCCATGCAGACACGGGGAGGCTCCACACAGACAGTGACCCCAGGAATCGAGCCCAGTCCCTGGCATTATGAGGCAGCAGTGCCAACCACTGTGCCACCATGCTGCCCCTATTATGCTTCTTGAGTACATGCAGGGTAATTTGCCTGGATGCATCGGTACTAGTTCTCTAAGGAATACGTTTTTTTCTCCAGCTTCTGGTAGATTTTGCTTTAGAGATTTTCGAAGCATTTTATAACCTGGGAGACAAATCTCTAAGGCTTTACTGAGACATAAGCCTTAGTGTTTTTTTGTGTGTCTTTCAGCTATGTGAAAGGAAAATAAAATGAGTGTTCTAATTACATACCTGTTGAAACCTTTGAGTGGAATTCTCCCATGTCTCTATTAGTGGATCAATGGCAGGCAGCGGGAGAGGGGAGAGAATTCGGCAGGAATTCCCAGGACAGTAAAAAAAATCATTCTGTCTAAAGTAAGGTCACTTAAACCTAACAAACTTGCTGGGAAACTGAGACAATCAAATTGGCTGCCCATGAGACACCCAATCTAAATTCTTCTTTCCATTCAAGTCACAAAATATGATATAATTAGATCATTTCAAATACAATGTTATTTTGAAAATTACAGCGAAAATTAGAAGTGACCCTTTTTTTCCTCTCATACATCTCTTGGTCTCTCTTTGCCTGATCCCAGTTTCTCTCCCTCTCTCTTACTTTTTCAAACTGATGTGTCAGAAAGTGGTGTAGCTGCTTCAACTTCAATACAACACAAGGATACATAAATCTCAATGAAGAAATTGTTCTTAACCGGACCTAATTTTGCATCGTGTCGACAACTGGTCTTTGGTCATCTGGATATGGCATTCACACAAAATCAACACCACACTTAAAAAGTCCACCCAAGCAGAATTTCTTTATGTTAATAGTCTCTTCTTTCAGAATCACAACCAAATGGTGCATTCCAAGAGCTTCGGCAGGTTAGCAATATTAAGGCCAATGAACTCCAAATTTTGTGCAATGTATAGCTAAAGCTACCTGCTATTTGTCCAGCTGAGCTATCTACCTCACTGAGTTTCAGGGTGTACTCTTCTCTAATTCTGTCACGGAATGTCAGCAAAGCCAACTTTGTTGCTCATCCCTAATTGCACTTGAGGAGGAGCTGAAGAGAAATGTGAAGAATCCAAACCTCAAAGGACTGCTAGGAACCTGGTTCACGTTTCATAGAATCATAGAAGCCTACAGTGCAGAAGGCGGCCATTCGGCCCATCAAGTCTGCACCGACCACAATCCCACCCAGGCCCTATCCCCCTAACCCCATGCATTCACCCTAGCTAGCCCCCTGACAATAAGGTGCAATTTAGCATGGCCAATCCACCTAACCCGCACATCTTTGGACTGCATGAGGAAACCGGAGCACCTGGAGGAAACCAATGCAAACACGGGGGAGAAGGTGCAAACTCCACACAGTCACCCAAGCCAGGAATTGAACCCGGGTCCCTGGCACTCTGAGGCAACAGTGCTAACCACTGTGCCATTGTGCCACAATGTTGCTAATTCTGATACAGAACATTGATGCCATTCCAATCTTTCATTTGAAGCCAGCTTATCTATGAGCCAACTGGACATCTGAAGAAGGGATGCGGGCTCTGGACTTCTACTGGGGAGTAAGTGAATATCTAGCCTGATTTCCTAGGAGGAATGACAGAGTGATAGCCTGCCAAACTGACTGCAGAGAGAAGATAGAATAAGAGCCCAACAGAAGAAAATATCTGTGCATCTTCTGAAGCCATTGAGCCTCTTGAAAGAAAGTAATTAATTCAGTCTTTTGGAATCAATTATCTTTCCATGAATAGGTTTTGGGAACTTTATAAGATCTTCAGTTGGGCTCATTGCTGTAAGTTGATGGCTTCCGCTGAGGGCTTAAACAGACAAACTGAATGGGTTAACAGTACAGTTTGAGACCTCCTCTGGATGCATATTTTTATGGTATGTGGGAGGAGAAGACACAGAGAAGATATATCCACATCTCCTCTTGTCAGAATTTCTTGCAGCATAAAGGAGTCTTCATTCTACAATCCGCCACGCCTTGGCCTGACCAGAAATTTCAGAGCCTTCATAATTAAGATTAAAATAGCCGTCAGGGACATTGAAATAGTTGCATGTTTAGATCAAAATGACTCAGTCTCACTCCAAATGAGTGAGATTTAACAACTTGCCAATGAGGATGGTGACAAAATTAGAATTGAGTCTTGTTAAGTTCTCATACATAAAACATTTTGGGCACTCAATGTCCTTAGAAAATTAAAATGGCTGCCGAAGGAAATTTAATCTTACTCAACCACATTGTTGATCAAAAGTTACTTGAGGTAGAGGCTCGGTTTGACTGGGGACAGTGCTTTTACAATGAGAATATATTTATTCAATAACCAGCTACTCCTCAGAGGAATATGCTTCTTAATTGGTACAGGGCATCAATCTGATCTCCTAAATAAACATAGCCAACTCTCTTCTCCTGGGATTGATGCGACTGTATTTCAGCCCGTTAATTAAACATCTCATTAAGTGGCTTCTAAAAACTTGCCAAATTTCACCGATAGGAACAATTTCCCAAGAAACTGTACTTACTTCAAAGGAATTATTGCTCAGTAGTTCTAGGGCACAGTCAATGTACAGGAGTGATTTAGACATCATGGGCAGGTTCTTTACATAAGTCAAGAGATTCTGCATTTCAACACTGCCTGAAGAACTGGTGGAGTGTTAGACAGTATAGTCATTTATATTTACTGTAAATTAGCAGGTGTGTTGTAATTGTCTATATC
This sequence comes from Carcharhinus amblyrhynchos, assembly GCF_965287045.1. Lineage (NCBI taxonomy): Eukaryota > Metazoa > Chordata > Chondrichthyes > Carcharhiniformes > Carcharhinidae > Carcharhinus > Carcharhinus amblyrhynchos. The sequence continues at coordinate 30,035,448 of NC_137332.1, read as the reverse complement.
TGCATAAATTATCCAACTGCAAATAAATTTGACCAAAGAATGTTAGAGGAACAGGGCCACTCAGCCCACCAAACTTGCTGACGCATGATGTCTTTCTAAACTAAAGACCTTTTGCCTCTATGCAGTCTGGATCCCACTATTCCCTGCATATTCATTTTTTTGTCAAGATGCCTCTTAAACGTTACTATTGTATCTGTTTTTACCACCTCCTCTGGCAATGCATTCCAGGCACTTACCACCCTCTGTGTAAAAAAAACTTGCCTCTCTCATCTCCCTTAAACAATCCACCCTTTTACTTTAAACCTATGTCTTCTAATAATTGAAATTTATACTCCAGGAAAATGACTCTGACTATTCATTCTATCCATGCCTCTCACAATTTTGTAAGCTTCAATCAGGTCGCCCCCTCAGTCTCTGATGTTCAAGTGAAAACAAACCAAGTTTTTCCAATCTCTTTTCTTTTCATAGCTAGTGCCCTCCAAACCAGGCAAAATTTTGGTAAACTTTTTCTGTACCCTCTCCAAAGCCTCCACATTCTTCTGGTAATGTGGCAACCAGAACTGTATGCAATATACACAGAACAAAGAAAATTAAAGCGTAGGAACAGGCCTTTTGGCCCTCCAAGCCTGCACCGGCCATGCTGCCCGACTTAACTAAAATCCCCTACCCTACTGAGGACCATGCCCCTCTATTCCCACCCGATTCATGTATTTGTCAAAACGCCTCTTAAAAGTCACTATCGTATCTGCTCCCACTACCTCCCCTAGCAGCGAGTTCCAGGCACCCATCACTCTGTGTAAAAAACCTGCCTCGTACATCTCCTTCAAACCTTGTCCCTCACACCTTAAACCCATTCCCCTAGAAATTGACTTTTTCACCCTGGGAAAAAGCTTCTGATTATCCACTCTGTCCATACCCCTCATAATCTTGTAGACTTCTATCAGGTTGACCTTCAACCTCCATTGTTCCAGTGAGAACAAACCAAGTTTCTCCAACCTCTCCTCATAGTTAATGCCCTCCATACCAGGCAACATCCTGGTAAATCTTTTCTGTACCCTCCCCAAAGCCTCCACATCCTTCTGATGGTGTGGTGACCAGAATTGAACACTATATTCCAAGTGCAGCCTAACTAAGGCTCTATAAAGCTGCAACATGACTTGCCAATTTTTAAACCCAGTGCCCCGGCCGATGAAGACAAGCATGCTGTATGCCTTCTTGACTACCTTCTCAAACTGCATTGCTACTTTCAGTGACCTGTGTATCTATACACCCAGATCCCTCTGCCTATCAATACTCTTAAGTGTTCTGCCATTTACTGTATACTTCCTATCTGTATTAGACCTTCCAAAATGCATTACCTCAATTATCCAGATTAAACTCCATTTGCCACCTCTCTGCCCAAGTCGCCAGCCGATTTATATCCGGCTTATCCTCTGATGATCCTCATTACTATCCGCAAATCCACCAATCTTTGTCTTGTCAACAAGCTTACTAATCAAACCAGCTACATTTTCCTCCAAATCATTTATATATTTATATATTACAAACAGCAAAGGTCCCAGCACTGATCCCTGAGGAACACCACTTGTCAGAGCCCTCCATTCAGAAATGCACTCTTCCACTGCTACCCCTGGCTCCATGCATAGATTCCCTCTCCTGTCCTTAAGTGGACCAACCCTCGCCCTGGCTACCCTCTTGCTCCTTATATATGTTGGACTATCCACATACCGTTTAAAGGAGCCCTCCTGGATGCTCCTTACAAACTCTGCCCCATCCACCTCCCTGGCACTAAGTGAGTCCCAGTCAATATAGGGGAAGTTAAAATCTCCCACCACAACAACTCTGTTACTTTTACACCTTGCCAAAATCTACCCACATATCTGTTCCTCTATCTCTCGCTGGCAGTTGGGTGGCCTATAGTAAACTCCCAACATTGTGACTGCACCCTTCCTATTGCTGAGCTCTACCCATATTGCCTCACTGTATGAGCCCTCCGAGGTGTCCTCCCGGAGAACAGCTGTGATATTCTCCTTAACCAGCAGTGCAACTTCCCCACCCCTTTTACATGCCTCTCTATCCCACCTGAAACATCTGTATCCTGCAATGTTAAGCTGCCAATCCTGTCCTTCCCTTAACCAAGTCTCTGTAACGGCAACAACATCATAATTCCAAGTACTAACCCATGCTCTAAGTTCATCTATCTTACTTGTTACACCTCACATTGAAACAAATGCACTTCAGTTCACCAGCCCCTCTTTGATTAGCAACCACACTCTGCCTGCTCTTTCTCTATGTCTTACTGGCTCTACTCTCTGGTTCCCCTTCAGCTAATTCACATTTGCTTTGGTTCTCACCCCCTGCCAAACTAGTTAAATCCTTCCGTGTGACACTAGCAAATCTCCTAACCAGAATATTTATGCTCTTCCAGTTTAGAAGCAACTCATCCTTCTTGCACAGGTCCCACCTGCTCTGAAAGAAAGCCCAATGGTCCAGATACCTGAAACCCTCTCTCTTACACCAGCTGTTTAGCCACATGTTGAGTTGCACTATCTTCCTCTTCCTAGCCTCACTAGCATGTGGCACAGGGAGTAATCCTGAGATTACAATCCTAGAGGTCCTGCTTTTTAACTTTGTAGCTAACTCCCCAAACATCTGCTGCAGGACCTCAACACTCTTCCTACCTATGTTTTTGGTACCGATATGTACCACGACCTCTGGCTGTTCACCCTCTTCCTTCAGAATGCTTTCTGCTTGTTCAGAGACATCCTGAACCCTGGCACCAGGGAGGCAACATACCATCCTGGAGTCACTTTCATGTCCACAGAAAGGCCTATCTTCACCCCTAACAATGTATTCAAAATATGGCTTATCTAAATTTCTATGCATCTGCAACATGACTTCCCAGTTTTTATATTCTATGCCCTGACTGATGAAGGCATGTGCCTCTTGATCACCTTACACACTTGTGTTGACACTTTCAGGGAACTGTATGCCGAGATCCCTCTCTATGTCAATGCTTTTAAGGATTCTGCCATTTACTGTATACTTCCCTTCTGCATTACGCCTTCCAAAATGCATCACCCTGCATTTATCTGGATTAAATTCCACCTGCCATTTCTCCGCCCAAGTTTCCAGCCTATCTATATCCTGCTGTATCCTCTGGCAATCCTCCTCACAATCCGCAGTTCTCCCAATCTTTCTGTCACCTGCAAAATTATTAATCAGACAACCTACATTCTCCTCCAAATCATTTATATATATTACAAAAAACATGGGTCCCAGCACTGGTCATAGATCTCCAGTCAGAGAAACATCCTTCAATCGCTACTCTCTGTCTTCAATGAAGTTTTGTATCCATTTTACCATCTCACCACGAATCCCAAGTGACTTCACTTTCTGTACTGGCCTGTCATGAGGGACCTTGTCAGATGCGTTGCTGAGGTTCATGTAGGCAATATCCACTACCTTGCCCTCATCAATTATCTTTGTTACTTCCTCAAAAAACTCTATCAAGTTTGTGACCAGTAATGCAACTCCCCTGCACAAAGCCATGCTGCCTATCACTAATAAGTTCATATTTTTCCAAATGTAAGTAACTCCTGTCTCTAAGAATCTTCTCCAATAACTTCCCCACCACTGATGTAAGGCTCACTGGCCTGTAATTTCCCGGAGTATCCCTGTTGCCCTTCTTAAACAAAAAAACAACACTGGCTATTCTCCAGTCCCCTCAAACCTCTCCTGTAACTAAAGCGGATACAAAGATTTCGCACATAGCCCCAGCAATTTCCTCCCTTGCTTCCCTCAGTATTCTGGGATAGATCCCATCAGGTTCTGGGGACTTATCAATTTTAATGCTTTTGAAAACACCCAACACTTCCTCCATTTTTACACTGAAATGCCCTAGAATATTTTAATATATCCCTCCCTAAACTCACCATCCACCATGACCTTCTCTTGTTAAACACCTCACGCACTTTCTCTGGCTCCTTTGTCCTTGAGTGGACCTGTTTCCCTAGCTACCCTCTTGCTCCTCATATACATATAAAATATCTTGGGATTTTCCTTAATCCTGCTCGCCAAAGACATTTCATGGCCCCTTTTAACCCTCCTAACTGCTTTTTTAAGTTCTTTCCTGCTTTCTTTATATTCTTCAAGGGTTATGTCTGCCGTCAGTTTCCTAAAGCTTATGTATACCTCCCTTTTTGACTAAGCTCACAATTCCTCGTCATCGAAGATTCCCGAATCTTGCCACCCTTATCCCTCATTTTCACAGGAATTTGCTGGTCCTGAACTCTAATCTACTGGCCTTTAAAGGACTCCCACATGACAGATGTAGATTTACCCTCAAACAGCCGCCCCCCAATCTAAATTCCCCAGATCCTGTCTAATATTGTTGTAGTTAACTTTCCCTCCATTTAGAACCAGGGCATCAGGAATCTCGTGATGGGTGTCTGCTAGTGGATCCCCGACATCACCCCACCTTGCATAGACCCCCAGCGAGCTGGTAAGATCGCATTCTATATTTCTCAGGCAGATTTAAAGCCTTTCAACCTGCACATCAGAAATCCAATTAAGCAATGTGAGGCACGGAAGAAAAAAATTCCATTATTACAGATTTATTGGGCCACTGAGTCCGCTTTTTCTAATTTGATAATCCATCTATTCTCTCCAACACACTTAAGGCATCATACCATTGATTTAAGGTGATTTCATGGCTGGTACCATTCTGAAGATTAGGCAACATGAAAGCTGGCGATTGTACCAGAATGTTGCTGACTTTGCTACCAATGAGAAGAGGAAAAACTGATTCATTTAAGCTGCTTCAAAAAATAAATGAAAGATCGACTCAACGTATCGTTAATGAAGTCAAGGCAATCGTAGCAATAATTATTGAAATTCATGCTTATTGTCTAATTAAAATAAGACAGCATGCTTGCATTTAACTCAAAATAATACACATTCTGTACAACAGCTGGCAATTAATTTGTATCATTTTCAATTATAGATTGTTTCCACCCCAGGAGGCTAACAGGAATGAAGCTTAACTCTGCTCTGAGGCAATCACAAATGTATGATTAGAAGGAGTTTAAAGGAGTGGATACACAAAGCAGTTAGTAACATGATGACGCAAATAATTTGCTGCCTTAATGTTCAAAGTAACTTTTAATCCATGAATTTGTGTCAATAACACTGTGCTCCGAGCACAGTCAGACTTTCATCTGCCAACTACACACATGTTGATGTCCTAATGCATATACTGATGCTGCAGCAAAATGAGATCACAGAAGAACCTATAGGATTATGAAACTACTCCATGAAGGTCCCACCAGACTGGAAATAGCAAACGTAACACCTCTACTCAAGATAGAAGGGAGACTGAAAGCAGACAACCACAGGCCAGTTAGCTGTCCTGAGGAAAGTGATGGAATCTATCATTATGGGAGTTATAATTGGGCACTTAGAAAATCCCACTGCAATCTGGAAGAGTCAATATGATTATGAGTAATGGTAATTGTGTTTGACTAATTCATCAGAACTATTTGAAGAAATAATAAGCAACATGGATAAAAGGGAAACTGTGGATGTGGTGTAGTTAGATTTCCAGAAGGCATTTGACATGGTGCCGCACCAAATGTTATGACAGAAAACAAGCCTGGTGGTGTAGGAGATAATGGGCCCTATTCTCCCATCTTGAAGCGCTAATTTTTTGGCATGTTGGGTTGGAAGATGCATGTGTTGGCCATTTCGCAGGATTCGCTGGGAACTGGCAGGAAGATCAGTTAAGCGATTTTAATCTATTTTTAATCTATTTCAAGTGTCATTATCACTCCGGTGGGCCTTAGAGTAGCTCCCCACTTTCAGGGAACTAGCAGAAGACCCACTGGAGTGAATGAGGGGGCATTTGGGGCCCCTCAGGGCTCAGGCAGCAGAGTGTAGTGCCCTGGGTATGGGCACCCTGGCAGTGCCAGCCTGTGCCCCCAGGCACTGCCCAAGGGGCAAAGTGCCCATGTCTAGGGGGCATCTTGGCACTGCCACTGGGCATGGGGCAGTGTCAAGGATGTGGGGTCTAAGGGGCAGTGCCAAAGGAGAGGGAGCTAGGGGTGGGTCATATTGTGGGCTGGGCCTAGGTGTAGTGCCAAGGGGTGAGGCATTGGGACAGGGCATATTGTGAGCAGGACCTAAGGGGCAGGGCCTAATGGCAGGGCCTAGGGGACATTGCCAGGGCTTACCGGGGCAGGGCCGAGGGGCAATAGTGGAGGTGGGAATACAGCTGCCTCTCAGCATTGGGATCGATCAGGGCTGGAGGAAGGCCAGTGTGATTGGACTGGGTTGGGAGAGGGGTCTGTCTCCCAGGGGGGTGTGCCTTCCGTGGAGGGGGCATCTGCCCTCTTGAGGGGGGATGGCGATCAGCCAGGGAATGGGAGTGGGTTTACTGGTGGGGGGGTTGGGAAGGAGATCGTCACTGCTTGTGGGGGGGGGGGAGCGGTTTGGACATTGCGGTACTCTGGGACGGAGGGGTGTGGAGGGAGGAGCTGGCCTAGGAATGGCCCAATCAGGCCTTGCGGGATGTGTCAGCACAGTACTGCAGGGTCCCAGCCTGGCCAGTGATCGAGCTGGCCAGCAAATAGGGAGAATGACAGATCGGGGCCACTGCGCATGTGCAGAGTTCCGGAACTGTCATGCTCTGGTGCGAATAGGCCCTGCCCCCTGAGCTTTTAATGATATTCACAATTGTGACCTCTGCATTGCACAGAGTACGGGAGATTCAAGTCTGAACTCCCACAGAAAAATCAACTGTGAATTACACCATTTTTCCTGTCAATTTTTTTTTGAGAGAATCGCTCCAACATTTCAAGTCTGTCTGACTCTTCTTCCGAGAGCTGGTAATTCAATAGTTATATATATCAGTTATAGCCATATTTCAAAAGAGCGCAGGAAATTTGTAATATCCAGGGGCAAATCAATAATGACCGTTCCTACATCTTAGATGCAGATTTTTCCACAGGATGTTGCAAAGTTCTCCCAGGACTTCGGGAGTGGATCTCTATGGAAGATACTCAAAGATCTTCTGCGTCTATCTATCCGATGGCCAAGTGTCTCGAAGAGTTTCTAGATCTATTGTGTCATTTTATAAGTCAGATCTCTAGGTTATTTTCTATTCCCCTTCCTCTTCTTCCCAAACAAAACAAAATCAGGGTGGGAAAAAGAATCTCAGGACTATTACACATATTCCCAAACAGGAAACAAACAAACAAAGTCTCACAGTGGATTAATAAATGAAGCTGAAAAGCTTTCAAAATAAAGATAAAAATAATGAGAAAATATTAATGTGTATGTTTATCAGCCTTTATTTACCAAGACATTGAAAGACAACAGTTTATTGTCAAGATTTCTGCATCAGTTTTCCTCAGCTTCTTCTAAATTACCCATGTTTTATGTATGACCTTCTTTGGAGCTGCTGTCACTATAACACTGTTCCACTGCTGGAAGTGGAGCAGTGAACCAGCTCATGCATGTAAATAAGGTTTCCACCACAGAACCAAAAGAAACATCACAATTGGGAACAGCAATAAAGAAATTCACAACCAACACTGCATAAACCAGTGTCATGGAACACAGGAACATAAGATTTAGGAGCAGGAGTAGGTTATTCAGCCTTTGAGCCTGCTCCCCGTTCGATACGATCATGACACATCTGACTGAGGTCTCAACTCCACTTTCCTCTCTGTTCCCCATCCCCCCCCTTCACTTTACCCTTTGTTACGTCCACACCCAGGCGAGGTTTCCCAATTTTGTTGATCCAGGTAAGACCCCTCGATTCCTCACTGTTTGGCTAGGAGACCCTTAAATTGTTAACAAACCCAGGTGAGGGAGGATGAACATAACATAATAAGAACATAAGAAATAGGAGCAGGAGTAGGCCATCTAGCCCCTCAAGCCTGCCCCGCCATTCAATAAGATCATGGCTGATCTGTCGTGGCTCAGTTCCACATTCCCACCCTCTCCCCATAACCCTTAATCCCCTTGCCTATCAAAAACCTATCAACCCGCGTCTTAAAAATATTGAGCGAGGCAGCCTCCACCACTTCAACGGGCAGAGAATTCCAGAGATTCACCACCCTTTGAGTGAAGAAGTTCCTCCTCAACTCCGTTCTAAACCGTCCCCCCTTTATCTTGAGGCTGTGCCCTCAAGTCCTACTGTCCTTTCTGAGCGGGAAGAGCCTCTCCACCTCTATCCTATCCATCCCATTCATCATCTTATACGTCTCAATGAGATCTCCCCTCATTCTTCTAAACTCTAACGAGTACAAGCCTAGTTTATTCAGCCTCTCCTCATAGTTCAACCCCCTCAACTCCGGAATCAGCCTAGTAAACCTCCTCTGCACTCCCTCCAAGGCCAAAATATCCTTGCGTAAGTGCGGCGACCAAAACTGCACACAGTACTCCAGCTGCAGCCTCACCAGTGCCCTATACAGCTGCAGCAAGACCTCCCTACTTTTATATTCAAACCTCCCTACTTTTATATTCAAAAGAAACATCACAATCGGGAACAGCAATAAAGAAATTCACAACCAACACAGCATAAACCAGTGTCATGGAACATAGGAACATAAGATTTAGGAGCAAGAGTAGGTTATTCAGCCTTTGAACCTGCTCTGTCTTTATTCAAACCTCTCTGAAGGTAGCAACAAGGTTTAATCCAGCAAGGTTCCCTTTCCCATGCTTACCTTTTCCAGGCCTAATATTTATGTTTCTAAAGGAGCCAATTTAACCATAGAACATAGAACGTTACAGCGCAGTACAGGCCTGTCGGCCCTCGACGTTGCGCCGACCTGTGAAACCAATCTAAAGCCCATTTAACGTACACTATTCCAATATCATCCACATGTTTATCCAATGAGCATTTAAATGCCCTTAATGTTGGCAAATCCTCTATTGTTGCAGGCAGGGCATTCCACACCCTTACTACTCTCTGAGTAAAGAACCTACCTCTGACATCTGTCCTATATCTATCACCCCTCAATTTAAAGCTATGTCCCCTCGTGCTAGCCATCTGCATCCAAGGAAAAAGGCTCTCACTGTCCACGCTATCTAATCCTCTGATCATCTTGTATGCCTCTAAAGTCACCTCTTAACCTTCTTCTCTCTAACGAAAACAGCCTCAAGTCCCTCAGCCTTTCCTCATAAGACCTTCCCACCATACCAGGCAACATCCTGGTAAATCTCTTCTGCACCCTTCTGGGGATAGAGTAAGTTTATTAACTAGGCAATTTGCAGTCTCCTTCAATGAAAATCAGCAACCAGCGATGCTGTAGCCATTGGGGTACCAACACCAGGACAGGTGAAGGCATATTGAAGCCAGGCTCTAAGGGAATGCACAAGAGCAAATTGTTGACTTGCGTATAGAACATGGATCTGCTGGTTTGGTGTGATTTGGGATGTTTGTTTTGCAGTTACTTTTACTTCAGCATTGTGACCCAGAGGACACTGTGATAATTAACAAGAGAGGCACAATAAGGTGTGGGTCTGTTGGTGAATGGGAATTTTTTTTTCAGTTTGCATGGGATGTGAGCATCGCAAGGCCAGCATTGGTTCTCCATCTATAATTGCCCTTGAAATGGCAGAGATGAGCAGTTTGAAATACTGCAGTCTGTGTGGAGTAGGTACAGAGAAATTGTGCTGTTAGGGTGTACCAGGATCTTGACCCAATGTCGCTAAAGGAACAGCAATATAAGTCCACATCAGAGTGGTGAGTTACATAGAGTGAAACTTGAAGATGGTGAAATTCCTGTGTATTTGCTGTCCTGTTTTTCTAGGTGGCAGAGATCGAAGGATTGGAAGATGCTGTCACAGAATGTTCATTAAGTTGCTGCAGTGCATCCTGTAGATGAAACACATTGCCACCACTGTGGCAGAGGGACTGAATGTATCAAGTGGCAGATGGTGTGTAGATTAAGTGGGCCACTTTGGCCTAGATGGTGTCAAGTCTCTTGAGTATTGTTGGAGGTACACTTATCCAGGCATGTGAAGAGCAATCAATAACATTCCTGTCTTGAGCCTTGTAAATGGGAGAGGGGCTTTGAGGAGTCAAGATGTGAGTTATTTAATAGAATTCCAAGCCTGTGACCTACTCTTGTAGCTACAGTATTTATACAGCTAGTCAAGTTCAGTTTCTGATCAATTATAATTCCGAAGATGATAGTGGAGGAGGAATTTGGTGTTTATTTGATGACAAGGACTTATGTGGTAATAATACATTTCTACTAACACTGCAATTACCCCTGGAAATCAATTAGCAAATAATCTGAAAATAGTTGGCAATCCCTTTAAAAGTATTGATAGGATATCCTTCTTTTTGCCCAATTTATTGTCAGCTGCACCAGGTTAAAACAGGCGATTAGCTGGATATGGGGTCAAAAATGAAATCAGTGTTATGCATTGACTGATGTGTCAATCTGCCCAATCTGCATATCTCCACCCCACTCACCTAGCATCCTCCCTATTGACTTCACTAAAATGACATCCAGTGCATCCTGCAGCAGATGTGTACAGGTATGGCACGGACACTTTGGGTGTAAAATGGCACCTGCAGAACTGAAAATATGGGCACTACAAATCCAAATTTGTTAACTTCCTTGTCAATCAAGTGGCTCAATTCAGATTCAGCTCCGGTATTTTAAATAAATGTAGTTACCATTTATTAAGCTGCTCACTTTTGGATTTTCACTATCACAGTAGTTTTGGGAGCAGCACGGTGGCACAAGTGTTTAGCAATGCTGTCTCACAGCGCCAGCGATCCAGGTTCGATTCCCAGCTTAGATCACTGTTTGTCTGGAGTTTGCATGTTCTCCCTGTGTCTGCTGTGGGTTTCCTCCAGGTGCTGCAGTTTGTTCCCACAGTCCAAAGATGTGTGGGTTAGATGGATTGGCCATGCTAAATTGCGCCTTAGCATCAGGGGGACTAGCTAGGGCAAATACATTGGATTATGGGGATAGGGCCTGGGTGGATTGTAGTCAGTATAGATGTTCTGCGCTGTAGTGATTCTACGAGTATTCCTCACTGCCCAGAAATGCCAATGCCTGATTGAACATGGCACGGTCTTCAATATACAAGTGGCACAAACAGACCACTGCCAGCAGCACCACTCAGCCATTCTGATGCTCAATAAATAATCTTATCCAGAGTGACAACTGCATTAGCAAACAGTAAGCAACTCTTCCTTCATTCATACCAAAGCCAGCAACAAGGCTAATCTAACCATTCTTATTATAATGAAAAAAAAACACTGAACTATGACCAGAAATATTGGACTTTAAATAAAACCTGAGTTTCTTTTTAACCGGACACACAGGCCAAAGGCTGAATCACTGCTGGGTAATTCTTGAATGGAAGCCTCACTCTGTTACCAAACAAGGTATTTCTTTCAAGCATCCTGAAGCTAAATGCCATCTCCAAAGGGACATAAGGGCCAGCTTATCAAGAGATTCCTTGCGTCATGCCTAGACTGATCTTTTTGGATTTGCCTTCCCACTTGAAATGGGTGAAAAGTCAGCTTAAAGCCACCCCAGATCGTCTATCGGTGTGTGCTCTATGAGAACAAGTGCTGCAAGTTTGACACAGAAGTAAAAGCCAGCAACGACATTCACAACACCCCTGCAATTAGCCATCTCTCTCTCTCTGAAAATGGAATTCAGCCCAGGCAGCAAAAGTCTACAACTGAAAAGGCATCTGGGAAGTTTCTCCACCAAACTACAGGACCCTGGAGTCACAAAACTGACCGCTCATCTGCTGAAGTCAACCCTTCTGGATTCTTCCATTGTAATGGTTGCAAAGTTCAGTCACTTACTTCTCATGAGTCCTTCCATCCATCCTTTTCAAAAAAAAATACCCACATACTTTGAATACAATTCTCTCTTCTAATATGGATGAATGAGTATGAACGTGTTTTACCATTTTCTTGCTTTTGGTAATTATCAGACTCACTCCAATTCGTGAAAGCCTGGTTAAACTGGCTTCTTTTCAAGATATGACTATTGGGTCTGGGGAGATGGTATCCATGAAAAGGATTCCCATTTAGATGAAAATTTGTTGTGACCAGCAGAGGGGGTTGAGTAAGGATAGGGAGCCAGTTCATCCCTCCTCAGCCAGGTTTGTAACAATTTGGGGGTATGGTGACAAACTGATCTCGCCTCAGTCAACAACTTTGGGGAACCTCGACTGAAGTGGATTATAACACCATATTCATTGGCAAATATAGTTCAGTGCTTATTAGAATCGAATTCTGGAAGAGAGGTTTGCATTTTGAGTTCACTGCTTTCAAGTCATAGAATCATAGAATCTACAGTGCAGAAGGATTTGGCCAATCGAACCCACACGGACCACCATCCCATCCAGGCCCTATCCCCATAACTCCATGCATTTATCCTAGCTACTCCCCCCGACACTAAGGGGGGATTTAGCATGGCCAATCCATTTAATCAGCACATCTTTGGACTGTGGGAGGAAACCGAAGCACCTGAAGGAAACCCATGCAGACATGGGGAAAATGTGCAAACTCCCCTCAGACAGTGACCTGAGCTGTCCCAAGTCCTTGGTACTGAGAGGCAGCAGTGCCAGCCACTGTGTTAATGTATCCCCCCCAAAAGTGGTTTTCTCTTGCTTGGTTCAATTTACAGCCAGGTTCTCCCCGGCATTTGTCTCTATTTAAGAAGACAGCCAGGAAATGCCATTTCCAAATGCCCTGTAGGATAAAAGAAAGAGAAATAGAAGCAGAATAGAGATTGAACTAAAAGGAAAAAGTGGGAAAAAATGAGTATAGGTGAGAAAATGAATAAAGAGGAAGAATCATAGAACCCTTATAGTGCAGAATGAGGCCATTCAGCCCATCAAGTCTGCACCAATTCACTGATAGAGCATCTTATTCAGGCCCTATCCTCATGTATTTACCCCATTCATCCCTCTAACTTGGGATACTAAGAAAGAATTTTATCATGGCAAATCCACCTAACCTGCGCATCTTTGGTCTGTGGGAGGAAACCAGGGCATCCAGAGGAAACCCTCACATAGGGAGAACGTGCAAACTCTTGACAGTCACCCAAGGCTGAAATTGAAGCTGGGCCCCTGGCGCTGCGAGGCAACAGTGCCAACCACTGTGCCACCATGCGAGAATTGGGAGGCAAAAGTAAAAATTTACAAAACAGAAGGTTGTCATTGAGCCATTCATATCTAAAACTTATCTCCCTACTCCACTCTCTCCCATAGCCATGTATATTTCAAAGCTAAAAATTATCCAATTTTCCCTTAAAAGCAACAATGGTGTCTGCTTCCATCACTCTCCATGCTAACACATTCCATCTCCAAATAAAATCTGTGGAATATTTTCTTTCAAACTTATCTGATCCTGTGGAAATAATTAAATATCAAGTTTTTCTTCAAAACTATATTTAAAACATAGGAACATAATTGAAGTAATTGGTAAAAAAGGATTGGCAAATAAAGGTTAGAAACCAAACTGCAAAGTCTCCTTTTGTAACACTATTAAAATGAAGCAAATCTTGGACAAGGTTACAAACCAGCATTTAGTAAAAATGCAAACAAGAGTCCTCTAGTTATGGAATCCATGTTTTGAATAATTCTGGCATAATTTAACAATATCAATGGTTTAAATTCCATCTTACCTGTTGTAGATGTCATCATCCTCACCACCCCAGCCCCAGTACTCATTAGGGAAGCCATTGATTTTTAAAAACTGCTCCTTGCTCAGTCCTGACACCCCACCAAAGTAGCCACTGTATGGCAACCTAACAGGAAAAAGACAGAAGGTTAGTGAGAAATGCCAACACTTGAGCAATGAGCTTCTACTTCTCAAAGCATCTTGATTTTTCCAAGTGACAGATTTGATTCTCAAGCTGTAAAATGATCTGCTCAACTTTTGGAAGCTTATCATCTGGCATTTTATGTGCACTTTAGTATTCATTTATTGCTTATTTCCTTCGCTCCCAGACACTGTGCAAATTCAACAAGTTCCTCAGATGAATGGAGCGGATGAAGGTCTGCCGCTCTTTGTGCAAATGCTGAAATGGCGTGAATTGACTGTCATATTACAGCTATTCGTAACTCATGATGCATCACTTCTTCAGCTGAGCTTACTGGTCAACTAGCATCTTAATAATAGCAAGTGCTGAAACTCGCCATTAATTTTCCAGCAAGATTTGGGTCATTCCATTTTCATTGAGTGGCAGTTCATGCCAACATAACTACAAAGAAAATCTCAGACTTCACTTGCCATACAGATTCCTGGATGAAGGGACTGTCTTGTGAGGAAAGTTTGAGCAGGGTGAGCCAGTATTCATTGGAGATCAGAATGAGAGGTGATCGTATGGAAGCATCTTAGATTCTTTGGTAGGTAGATGCAGAGGATGTTTCCTGTCAGGGGGAATCTAAGACTATGGGACACAGATTCAAAATAAAAGACCACCTATTTAAAAAGGAGATAAGGAGAAATTTCTTCTCTCAAAGGTTCAATAGTTTTTGGAATTCACTACAGAGGGCAGTGGAGACTGTGACATTGAATTTTTTAAAGGTTGAGTTGGACGGAATTTTGATAGACAAGATGTCTAAGACTATGAGGGTGGGGTGACAGGCATGCAAGTAGAGTCAAAGCCACAATCAGATCAGCCGTAATCTGCATGTGGCCTTAGGGAAGTGGCATGGAGGTACAGTGGTTAGCACTGCTGCTTCACAGCATTAGGGACCCAGGTTCGATTCCTGGCTTAGGACACTGTCTGTGCGGAGTCAGCACGTTCCCCCCATGCCAGCATCGGTTTCCTCCGAGTGCTCCGGTTTCCTCCCACAGTCCAAAAGATGTGCTGGTTAGGTGCATTGGCCATGCTAAATTCTCCCTCAGTGTACCCGAACAGGTGGCGGAGTGTGGCGACTAGGGAACATTCACAAGTAACTTCATTGCAGTGTTAATGTAAGCCTACTTGTGACACTAACAAGTAAACTTTAAACTTAACCTTTTGATTGATGGAACAGGTTCAATGAGCTGAATAGCCCTATTTCTTATGATCTTAGCATCATGAAGCATATTTGACAAGGTGCCATATTTGACAAGGTTATTACAGAAGGTCAGGGGGCATGGAGTTGGGGGTAGGGTGTTAGCGTGGATAGAAGATTGGCTGTCAAATAGGAGGCAGAGAGTGGGGGTCAATGGGTGCTATTCGGATTGGAGGTTGGTGACTAGTGGAGTGCCCCAGGGGTTGGTGCTGGGGCCTCAGCTATTCACCATTTATATAGATGATCTGGAGGAGAGAACCGAGTGTATGGTGTCGAAATTTGCTGTTGACACCAAGATTGGTGGAATGGCAAATTGTGTGGAGGGTGTGGAGAGTCTGCAGAAGGATCTAGATAGGCTGGGTGAATGGGCCAGGAACTGGCAAATGGAATTTAATGTTGGCAAATGTGAGGTTGTCCACTTTGGCAGGAATAATGGTAGGAAGGACTATTACTTACGTGGCAAAAAACTGCAGCAGGTGACAGTGCAGAGGGACCTCAGGGTCCTTGTGCATGAGTCGCAAAAACCCAGCCTGCAGGTGCAGCAGGTGGTCAGGAAGGCAAATGGGATGCTGGCCTTCATAGCGAGGGGGATTGAACATAAAAGTAGGGAGGTCTTGCTGCAGCTGTATACGGCACTGGTGAGGCCGCAGCTGGAGTACTGTGTGCAGTTTTGGTCGCCGCACTTACACAAGGATATTTTGGCCTTGGAGGGAGTGCAGAGGAGGTTTACTAGGCTGATACCGGAGTTGAGGGGGTTGAGCTATGAGGAGAGGCTGAATAAACTAGGCTTGTACTCGTTAGAGTTTAGAAGAATGAGGGGAGATCTCATTGAGACGTATAAGATGTTGAATAGGATGGATAGGATAGAGGTGGAGAGGCTCTTCCCGCTCAGAAAGGACAGTAGGACTAGAGGGCACAGCCTCAAGATAAAGGGGGGACGGTTTAGAACGGAGTTGAGGAGGAACTTCTTCGCTCAAAGGGTGGTGAATCTCTGGAATTCTCTGCCCGTTGAAGTGGTGGAGGCTGCCTCGCTCAATATTTTTACGACGCAGGTTGATAGGTTTTTGATAGGCAAGGGGATTAAGGGATATGGGGAGAGGGCGGGGATGTGGAACTGAGCCACGGCAGTTCAGCCATGATCTTATTGAATGGCGGGGCAGGTTCGAGGGGCTAGATGGCCTACTCCTGCTCCTATTTCTTATGTTCTTATGTTGTCAGAACTTATTGTTGGACTGGAAAATGACAGCAAATGTCACCAAATGGGACAAAATCATAGATATACAACATATATGTAAATAACTGTCTAAAATCAGCTTAAAAAATGAGAATGAAGTGACATATAGTTATAGGAAAGCTTTTTTTGCCTGATCAGCAGTGACTTCTCCATGCTCGAGGCTTATAACAATTAGTGTACTTCAAGTCATTGCCTTGTTTTGTCAAGCAAAGATAGAAGGAATTCATAGATTACGGTTGGATGCTTATCAAGAAGTGAACTCCATTCTGTTCATCAGAGACGATCACAAAACTCTGATGGTCTTTTTTTTTGTTAAATTCACAGGCTGTAATTCATCTCCATGTTTGACTCACTGCCAAGATAGTTGAGGATAGTGAGAATAAGATGAAATAGTATTTGCTAGCTGCACAGTGATTCAGCAAAAGTGGCCTGTGGGTATTATTGGGCAACTCACCTATTGTGGATTATGGAAAGGGATTGTTACAGGATTTTTGGTTGTTCTTTTGCCACAAAGCCAATTTTTAAAGGTGCTGAGGTGTTCACACCATTCTCTCTGGTGCATCTGTTTTTGATTCTGCTTTCACTTTTACTCACAATGGCATCTCTTCAAGGCAAAAATAAAGTGTAATCTGTCTATTGTTATTTTCTGCAATAGTAGCTTATGCAAGTCAAGCGTGAGTGTTTTCGCAGCTTGTACTATGCCTATGGGAAACAAACATACAGGCATATCTGGGATGTGCCATTCTGCCTACAGTGCATATTTAGCATACTTTAGCAACTTTAAGGTTATGTTGAGTGCATTGGCATCACAACTACCGTCTCATGACTTTATGAACTAGCCAAACTGCATTCAGTACTTCAAACAACATGAAAGATGTACTCCTAGACAAGCCTCTGCAATAATTTTGCATTTGAATATTCTTTTGAACAATTTCCGACAACACCCTGTACATATGAACCAGCAAATCTCAATCACTATGAATCAATCAGAGATGCACCCTTTACTTGCACTTTCATAGAATCCATACAGTGAAGAAGGAGGCCATTCGGCTCATCGAGTCTTACTGACCACAATTCCACCCAGATCCTATTCCCGCAAGCCCACATACTTTCCCTGTTAATCCCCTGACACTAGGGGCAATTTAGCTCAGCCAATCAACCTAACCCGCACATCTGTGGGTGGAACCAGAACACCCGGAGGAAACCTGCGCAGTCATGGGGAGAATGTGCAACTCCACACTGACAGTGACCAAAGGTTGGAATCAAACCCAGGTCCATGGAGCTGTGAGGCAGCAGTGCTAAGCACTGTGCTGCCTTCCTTTTCTTAGGCAGTACTTTTTAATAATGGTTGTGCTGATAGAGAAAACGGATGCCAGAGATAAGGAGTAAGTACACATTTTAATTGTGGACCGGTATTTTTTTATCTCAGTGCTCATGGTCTATGCCAATAGCTCACAACTAGAATTTGTCCATCCCTGACATATGATTTCCCATCCTATAGAAATAACGGTAAAGGAAGTAGCAATTCTTTGGGGGGTGCGGTGTGGGGGAAGGGTGGGAGGTGGGGGCAGTGTGGTGGGTTTGTGGCTGGCTGGGGTGGTGATCGGGGGGGTGGGGTGGTGGTGTGATCAGGATGGTTGGGGGGGGGTGAAGGAGGGGGGCAGTGTGGTGGGTTTGTGGCTGGCTGGGGTGGTGATCGGGGAGGCGGGGTGGTGTGTGTGTGTGTGTGTGTGTGTGTGTGTGTGTGTGTGTGTGTGTGTGTGTGTTGAATCGACTAGGACTGCGATCAGGGATGGGGGGGGTGCAGGGGCAGCGATCAGGGGAGTGGTTGATATCCATGGAGGATTGAGTCAATGTCCATGGAGGGGGAGGAGGGGTGACAGATCTCTCAGTACACTGTGTATGTTAACGCAAAGAACAAAGAATAAAGAACAATACAGCACAGGAACAGACCTTTTGGCCCTCCAAGCCTGCACCGATCATGTGTTCCTAACTAGACCATCCGTTTGTATCCCTCTATTCCCAGTTTGTTCATGTGGCTGTCTAGACAAGTCTTAAATGAACCCAGCGTGTCTGCCTCAACCACCTTGCTTGGTAGTGTATTCCAGGCCCCCAACGCCCTCTGTGTAAAAAACGTCCCCCGCATATCTGTATTGAACCTTGCCCCCCACCCCCCCTTATCTTGAACTTGTGACCCCTTGTGTTTGTCATTTTTGACCTGGGAAAAGCTTCCAACTGTTCACCCTATCTATGCCCTTCATAATTTTAAAACCTCTATTAGGTTGTCCCTCAACCACCATCTTTCCAGGGAGGACAACCCTAGTTTACTCAATCTCACCTCACAGCTACACAGTATGCTGGGAGATCGCGGCACCTGCACGATAGCGCCCCCTAAGCTCCACCCACTGGTGGGAATCATATGACAGCTCCTGTTTTGCACAGAGCGCCGTAATTTCCCATTACGTACCTTGCTGAAAAAACTGGCGAAAAAATCTACAGTTTTCTTACCCGGTTCGACACTTAGAATTATTGAGAGACATTTTCGCCTGGTGTTTGTGAACATTCAAAACCTGTGTAGGTTTAGAATGAAAATTTTGCAAAAAAGGCCGTAATATAAGGCTTTAAAGTGAAGATTCTTTTGTGTCTGTACATTTTGGTCTAATTATTTAACCTAGTCCCACATAAAGTCTAAATTTAATCTTGATGGGAGATTTAATAATAAATGAGCAAATTGAGAGAGAAAATTTTATCTGATTTAGTAATTTTAGTTTGTCTTAGAAAAAACTGCAAAAGTAAATCTAGAATATAGTCACTGTTGAAAAGAATACGTTGAGCAAGCCTGAAATAAAATAGAGCTCTAATCTTGTATGGGCAGAGCTTGGCATGGACAGAGGTTCTGCATGCATGGCTGAAGAAATAAAATAGGCAGATGGGAAAAACCTACACAAAAGACTGCTGGAGTTCACATGCAGACTTCATGGCTAACAACCTCAACAGGGAAGAGAGCAAAGGAAAGAACAGGGAGGAGGGTGGAAATAGCTATAGGGAACAAATAACACTCCAAAAAATCATCGAACCCTCACAGTACAGCAGGAGACCATTTGGCCCATCAAGTCTGCACCACCAATAATCCCTCCCAGGCCCTATCCCTGTAACCTCACATATTTTCACTGTTAATCTCCCTGACACTTAGGAGTCAATTTAGCATGGCCAATCAACCTAATGTGCATATCTTTGGTGTGTGGGAGGAAACCCACACAGACACATGGAGAATGTGCAAACTCCAAACAGTAACCCAAGGCTAGAATTGAACCTGGATCCCTGGCACTGTGAGGCAGCGGTGCTAACCACTGTACCACCAACTCACTCATGAGTGAATGCTGTATGCAACTGGTCAAAGCGTAAAAGACTGGAGAATACAACAGCGGCAACAGGAAGGTCGTCTCAAAATTATAGCCTGGTTTTTTCGTGATAAGGGCTTGAAGCAGAAGTGTTCAGAGACAGATTCAATGACAGGAAGTAAAACTGAACAAGTAAATTTTATTGCATTGTAGTGAAATATATCATCCTTTATACAATTAATTATGGTCCTGAACTGGTCTCAGGACTATGTAGTGTTTAATAAGGAAACAACCAAAGATGTTTCCAAAATTGACAAATTTCAGTGGCAGAATTCAGAGACTGGACATCATTGATGCATCCTTCAATACAATATATACCTAATTGACAGCTATTACTGTCAGTCACTAATCTCACTTGTGATTTTCCACAGTTCTAGTGAAAATATTTCAAGGCAATCAAGTGTAGATGTGACAACAGATGAGCATATTGACAGTAACAACAGATATCGTGTACCAGTTCCACAATTTTGTTTTACTTGTATGTTTAAAGTGAAAATATTAATTATACTTAAGAGGTTTACAGAAATTACTGTTTGAGGATCTTGTGGGCTCACGCCTCTAAGATAACTTGGTCACTGGGTTTCTCATCAGGAGGAATATGACAGATAAAGGAAAAGATCAGGCTGCTTTGTAAGGCTTAATCATAGAGACTTACAGCACAGAACATAAGAAATAGGAGCAGGAGTAGGCCATCTAGCCCCTCGAGCCTGCTCCGCCATTCAATAAGATCGTGGCTGATCTGAAGTGGATCAGTTCCACTTTCCCGCTTTCTCCCCATAACCCTTAATTCCCTTGTCTGTCAAAAACCTATCTACCCGTGACTTAAATATATTTAGTGAGGTAGCCTCCACCACTTCAATGGGCAGAGAATTCCAAAGATTCACCACCCTTTGAGTGAAGAAGTTCCTCCTCAACTCCGATCTAAACTGTCCCCCCCTTACCTTGAGGCTGTGCCCTCTAGTCCTGCTATCCTTTCTAAGCGGGAAGAATCTCTCTACCTCTACCCTATCCATCCCTTTCATTATCTTATACGTCTCTATAAGATCCCCCCTCATCCTTCTAAACTCCAACGAGTACAGACCCAGTCTATTTAATATCTCTTCATAGTCCAACCCCCTCATCTCCGGTATCAGCTTAGTGAACCTCCTCTGCACTCCCTCCAAGGCCAATATATCCTTGCGCAAGTGTGGCGATCAAAACTGCACACAGTACTCCAGCTGTGGCCTCACCCGTACCCTGTACAGTTGCAGCAAGACCTCCTTGCTTTTATATTCTATCCCCCTCGCTATAAAGGCCAGCATCCCATTTGCCTTCTTGATCACCTGCTGCACCTGCAGACTGGGTTTTTGCGACTCGTGCACAAGGACCCCCAGGTCCCTCTGCACCGTAGCATGCTGCAGCTTTTTGCCCTTTAAATAGTAATCCCTCCTACTATTATTTCTGCCAAAGTGGATAACCTCATACTTGCTAACATTATACTCCATCTGCCAGGTCCTCGCCCACTTGGTCAGCCTATCCAGATCCCTCTGCAGACTTTCCACACCCTCCACGCAATTTGCTTTACCACTCATCTTCGTGTCATCAGCAAATTTCGTCACCCGACACTCAGCCCCCTCCTCCAGATCATCTATATAAATGGTAAATAGCTGAGGCCCCAGCACCAATCCCTGCGGCACTCCACTAGTCACCAACCGCCAATCAGAATAGCACCCATTGATACCAACTCTCTGCTTCCTATTAGACAACCAATCCTCTATCCACGCTAACACCTTACCCCCAACTCCGTGCACCCTAACCTTCTGTAGCAACCTTTTACAGGGCACCTTATCAAACGCCTTTTGAAAATCTAGAAATACCACATCCACCGGTTCCCCTCTGTCTACCGCATGTCTACCACAGGAGGCACCTATCTGGCTTGTAGGATCTATGCTGGCTTTTTGGAAGTGTAGCCATGTTGAGTCCCACAACCCAACTTTGTTGTCTGTCTTTTATCGTCAAGTACCTGGCCAGCTCCCTTTTAAAATTATTTATGGAATCCATTTTCAGGCAGATTTCCAGATCATGACAACTCCCTTGGGAAAAAACTCCTTTTGTCAATGATACTAAGCATTTCCTTTGGGTCCTCCCACTCTGTAACCATAACCACGGCATTTTCTTTACAAACATAAGAACTAGGAGCAGGAGTAGGCAATTTAGCCCCTCAAGCCTGCTCCACCAACTAATATGATCATGGCTGATCTCATCTCAGCCTCAAATCCACTTGCCCATTCACCATAGCCTTCAAACCTTTACTAATTAAAAATCTGTCCAACTCTTCCTGAAATTTACTCAATGCCCCAGTATCCATCTCGCTCTGGGGTAGTGAACTGCACAGACACATGACACTTTGAGAGAAGCAATTTCTCTTTAACCCCGTTTTAAATCTGCCACCCATTATCCTAAAACTATGACCTCTTGTTCTAGATTGCCCTACAAGGGGAAACATCTGCTCCACGTCTATTTTGTCAATCCCCCTTATCATCTTGTACGCCTCAATTAGATCTCTTCTCATTCTTCAGTATCCAGGGCTTGGACCTAAACTGCCCAATCTCTCTTCTTAAGACAAACCCCTCATTTCTGGAATTAATCTACTGTAACAGCCTCCAACGCAACTACATCCCTCCTCAGGTAAGGGGATCTAAACGGTACACAATATCCTAAGTGCAGTCTCACTAATGCTTTGTATAGCCGCAGCAAAACTTCATTACTTTTATATTTTATTCCTTTAGCAATAGATGTTAAAATTCTACTTGCCTTCCTTATTACCTGCTATACCTGCATACTGTTTTTTAGTGATACGTGCACGTGGACACCCAGATCCCTCCGCACTGAAGTGCTCCAAAGTTTCCCTTTATTTAGAGAATAATTTGTCCATTTTTCCTACCAAAGCGGATAACCTCACACTTATCCATGTTAAATGCCATCTGCCAAATTTTGCCCCACACCTTTCCATATCCATTTGTAAATTTCTCATTTCATTATCACGATTTACTATCCCAGCTATTTTAGTTTCATCTGCAAATGTGGCTATGGTACCTACTATTCCTGCATCCAAATCATTAATATAGATTGTAAATAGTTGGGGTCTGAGGACTTAACCCTGTAGCACCCCATTTATCCCAACGCTTTGCTTTCTGTTGGTTAGCCAACCTCTATCCAAACTAATAAATTATTCTTATAAAGAGGGATTCCACCACAGTTAAATTGGTGAAGGGGAAGATGTGCCAAGCAAATGCCCAGCCAAAGAAACCTACAACTGGCAAATGTGGTTGGCGGTAGTCCCCCTCCATCTCAGACAACATGACAGAATCATAAACCACTGATCTCGCTTTCCTCCCCCCCACGAACCTCTCTATCCATTAGGTCACCCTCTGCCATTTCTGCCATCTCTATCATGATGCCTCCAAAGGGACCATTCTCTCCTGGCGATATTCTGGCTCACTCCTCAACCAACCCCAATGTTTCCACCCTTTCCTATGGCACCTTTCTACGGAAATGAAGAAAATGCAACACATTCCCTCTTACCTCCTCCCTTCTCATTGTCCAAGGCCCCACATACTCCTTTCAGAAACAGAAAGTAAATTATACTTCAACTTAATATGCTAGATTCAATTTAGGTCAGAAATTTATGGTCTTGCAGGCCCTGCTTCCGCCACCGACAAGAATGGAGAATCTGGCGCTCAGTCAAATCTCAGACTGGAGAACCCCAGCTGCAGGTCAAGTGGCAGAATTCTGACCATGGCCTCCTCTACAATGGGAAGAGGAAATGCACTCTGGATGAGTTCTAGCAGAACACCTCCATTCAGTACACAAATGTGGTTGTGAATCTACAAGTTGCCTGTCATCTTAATCCTCCACCTTGTTCCCACTCTGTCATCTTAATCCTCCACCTTGTTCCCACTCTGGTCATTCATTGTTCCAATGAAGCTCAACATAATGTTGAGGAACAGCACCTGAATTTTCGACAGAGCACTTGGCAGCCTTCTGGGCACAACATGAAGTTCAGCAATTTTATTTCACAACCACTTCCTCCAATCTGTTTCTTTCTTTTGCTGGATTGATTCCATCCCTCATTTCTTTTTGAATTACGTTGTTTGGACAGCAGTTGCCTTTTGCACCTTCTCCAGGGAAGTCTTTACTTTCTTTACCATGCCCCACTAGCATTAGCACTTTGGAGTTTCACCTTTTATACTTTCCCCTCTGTTGTTCTTCCCACTCTCACTGGCTCAAAATCTATTACATTGCTAAATTTTCTCAGATCTGACAAATGGTCACAGACCTGAATCCCTGGACTGGAATTTACATACCTCCACTGGTATTTTGTTGGCAGGGAGGCATGTAGAGAGGGAGGGATGCCACAGCATCACCTCCTCCCCATTCGTGTTAATAAGATAATTAGTTTCATGATATGGCATGGGAGGCAGGCAGAAGTGGCATGGGCAGCATGGTTGTACAGTGGTTAGCACTGCTGCCTCACAGTGCCAGGGGTCCACATTCGATTCCAGTCTTGAGTAATTGTCTGTGTTGAGTTTGCACATTCTCCCTGTGTCTGCGTGGGTTTCCTCTGGGTGCTCCAGTTTCCTCCCACAATCTAAATATGTGCAGGTTAGGTGGATTGGCCACACTAAGTTGATCCTAGTGTCAGGAGGATTAGCAGCATAAATATGTGGGGTTAAGGGAATAGGGCCTTGGTGGAATCATTATCGGTGCAGGTTGATGGGCTGAATAGCCTCCTCCTGTACTGTGGAGATTCTATGATTCTATGGGTTCACAGGCTGTTTCTTTAAAAAACCTTTCAAAAGGGTGGGAAGGAAGCGGAGTACTATCTTCAGGGGGGGTGAGGAAAGGGGGCTCATTTGGCGTATTGGGGGCAATGTCCCCTCAGATAGTAACCCCTTTTCTTCCAAACCGCCTTCTCACCAAAACACAGTACCTGCCCCCACCCCATTGGTGCACTCTTTCCAAACCCTCCCAAAACCCGCAGCCAATCTGACTGGCTGGTGCACTCTTTCCAAACCCTCCTAATACCCGCAGCCAATCTGACTGGCCAGGAACTCCCGAATGCACAAAGTCCTTATGTCAGGCAATTTAGCCCATTTGCAGTTGGATATGGCTACGAGTCAGGCTGTTGTGGGGGGCAATTTGACTCCAAGTTGACTTTGTCTCTGGGGGAAGTCGCTGATAGGGAGGGAGGTGGGGTGAGGGCTGTGCAGTCACAAAATGCAGCTCATTAGCTCTGCTTTCCTCTTTCTCTTCCAGTAATTTCAGTTTCTATTTCAGCTGCAATCACAATCTCACATCTCCCAACAAACCTCCCCGCCAGCATGTACAGCCACAAGAATGACTAAACTCGGGCTTTATTCTGCTCAGAATAGAGAGTTCAGTCAGAGATATAAAGCGATCTCTTTGTTTGGCCTTCTTTTGTTACAAATATTTGCGCTCAGGAAGTTGTTAATTATTCACCTTGACAGTCAAAATTCAAGGCATAAATTATTATTAGAAAAAGACTGATACTTTTGTACCAGAACAGCTAACTCAACTGCAATAAAAACAGTCCTTTAATATACTGCCTGTTTAACGTGAAATGTGGTTCACAGTCGGGCATAATAGCAGAATTGTCTGGCAGCTAGGAAGCAACGTTGCAGAATTACTGAGCGATTGAAGCATGTGTCCATTCCTGTTCCCGTGATCGGCATACTTTTCAGGCATCTTTTCTCTCGCTGCCAACTGTTTGCTCCAACATAGTTAAAAGCTTGGCAGTGATAAAGGCAGGGGGGGATAGGGCGAAAGATTTGTTAGATCTAGTCAAACTGCTAATAATGATATAAACAGACAGTGTTCAACAACATCCCTTGGTTTACCCTCCTGGATAAATTTATGAATCTACAGAGTAAACGTGCTAGTGGAATTATTCTGAGAAAGAGTCAATCATAACCGGAGCATGCCGAGGTGTAATTATTTACTATTCACAGCATCCACTCTTTGGGTTACCTTCTTCACAGAAGGAGCTGTATGGTTTATCACTTAAGAACCTAATAGGAATTCGAGTGGAACATCATGCAATCAGTCCATAGAACAATCCACAATTTAGAAGCCACTTCTTCAACTGTCAGTCTCTAAATGAAAGGGGATCACAATCTATCATCAGAGTTAAAATTCACCTTTTAGTGTAACTCACTGGCTGTCCTGATAAGTCTGAAAGGTCACCTTTATTTATTCAAACATCACATTCTTCAAATAACATTAACTCTAAAGGCAAGAACATGATTTAGTGACAAATTTGACATGCATGTATTTTACCCTTACAGCTGTCTTCAAACAGTGACAACACAAATCTGTCGTAAACAAGTGCTTTTCACAAGCCTAATAAAACAATGTACCCTGGCTTTTATGGTGGTATAATTTTTAAAATTTCCTGCTGGTTCTTTCTACTAATATTATCTATTCATGAGTCCCAGGACATATTTGGTTGATCAAACCGTCTATTTGAAATTTCCCTGAATGAGAAGTTGTGTTATTCAGCGCTCCTTGCGACAGGAACATCTGCAAGGCTTACATTCAATTTCTTCATCGAGGAGTGGAACCTACTGCCAGGAATACTAATTATTTCAACGTGCAGGTTATGGCCGGAGTCTTAATTTGAATAATAAACCCCACTGAACAAGGGATTCTGTTATAACACAACCCCAATGAAGCTCTCATCCTGTCTACACTCAGTGAGAGCTCCAGTCAGAGGGCTACCTGTAAATTCGAGATGTAATTAATTACTTCACTATGTTTATTTTTCTAAAATATCTCACATTGAGAAATTAGTTTTCCGTACATGTATCGCCCTCCTTAATAAAAATTCTGTCCGAGTGATGGCCGGTCAGGCTGTGTTGGCAATCAGGCACAATCAACAGAATTCTTATCCTCAGAAGGTTTTTTGCTTTAGTCTGCAATGAGTAGGTTTCCCACTGGCCTTTATTTCCTTTTGTTGCTATCTGCCAGTTAATGGATGGCAACATGTGATATGGAGTCCCAAATGTTGGAAAGTTTAGACAAATATTACCTGCTGCAGTTTATAGTAAGAGAGATCTACGCACCTGTCAGCTGCCATTTTCAAATATTGAAAGCTTCTAGCTTTCTGCAGCATCTAACCACCTAATATCCTTTCTTACTGGTTGTTGTTTGCCATGTTTAAAATACCTTTGGGTAGGGGATGCACTAAATGAGGCCTGCAATAGTGGGAAACGTAGTTGGCTTAATTAGGCAGATTTAGCGTTCCTGATGGTGAGTTCAGATTCAGCGATTCATCCAGGTTAGGCCTCACAGCACGCTGTGGTGGCTTCTTGCTTGGAACACATTCACATGTCATGAGTACTCATTATATTAACACAGCCTACCTTCATGATAAAGTCAGTGTCACATGAGAATCTCATGGCACCCAGTTCACGATCATTTAAAGATGGTGTGCAACAGTCGGCTTTGTGCAGTTGTGCCTGAGGTCAGTGGCTTTCCTTGATGGACTCTGTGATATATGGGAGAGGAGCAGGAGAATGGCAACTTACATGGAGGCTGAAGACCTACCAGTGATGAGAGGAGGTGTGGTTTGGGGTGAAAGAGTGGGTCTGGGGTAAATAAGGAGTGAATGTGAAGGGCCTGACCTCATGGGTATGTGGGAACAGTCTATCAAGATAAGAAAATGAGGGTCCCACAGAGTGGTATTAGCACGGTCCAAATGTTGGTCCATCTCAGGATGTTGGCTGGTGGAGTGCCTCCAGGGCTTTAAGTTCACCTGAACATTTTCAATTATTCCTGTGGAGAGTCATCCAGGACAATGTATTTATCATGCATCGCAGGGGGAGCCAGCTGAACCTGCAAGTTCAGCCAGGTCCCACGGACTGGCAAGTAGAAGACTGGACACCAAATGAACATCCAATAAAGACTGAATGCAAAAACACATCTTCATTTCTTCCACAATAAAGGAATGTCTTCAATCCTCCCGTAACCATCATTGCATGACGACCATCTGGCCTTCCACAGAAATAAAATAGTAGGCAGGACAGTAAGTTGCAGTGAGGAAATAAGAACCTTACAAATGGATATAAGGTTAGGAGAGTGGGCCAAAATGTGGCAGATAGAGTTTAATGTGGATAAATGTGAGGTCATGCACTTTGGTCGGAAAATTGGGAGGCTAACTTATTATCTAAATGGGGAAAGACTTCGGGGGTGCTCCAGTGCAGAGGGATTTGGGTGTCCTCATTCATGAGTCACAGAAAACTAGCCTGCAGATACAACAGATAAAAAAAGTGAATGGAATGTTGGCATTTATAGCTAAAGGAATAGAATATAAAGGTAAGGGATAATGTTGCAACTGTACAATGCATTGGTGAGGCTGCATATGGAGTATTGTGCACAGTTTTGTTCCCCTTACTTGAGGAAAGATGTAGTGGCATTGGAGGCAGTTCAGAGGCGGTTCACTAGATGGATTCCCAAGATGAGAGGTAGAACAGTTTAGGCCTATACCCTCTGGAATTTAGAAGAATGAGGGCAGATCAAATTGAGATATACAAGATGATAAAAGATATGGATAAGGTAGACATGGAGCGAATGCTTCCACTGGTGGGGCATTCTAGGATGAACGGTGATAGTCTTAAAATAAGCGGTGGCAAATTTAAAACAGAGTTGAGAAGAAACTGCTTCTCGCAAAGGATTGTGAATCTGTGGAATTCGCTACCCCAAAGTGCAGTGGATGCTGGGACAGTGAGTAAATTTAAGGAGGAGTTAGACAGAGTTTTAATTGGTAACAGGTTGCAAGGTTATGGGAGAAGGAAGGAAAATGGGGATGAGGTGCATATCAGCCATAATCGAATGGCAGAGAGGACTAATGGCCTAATTCTGCTCCTATATCTTATGAACTTATGACTAAGGTAGTCTTAACAAATAACAAATGATACGCACATGAATCAAGTATAATGCAATGTGAGTTATTTACAAGTGAAACTTAAATTTGAAACACATCTTTTCCACCTTTGTGCTCTCAGTAAGTTTTCTGTTAATGGCAGTGGAATTGGGCAGGAAAGTTGTAACCGTGATGGAGAGCCTCCCTGTTTATCCAGGAGGCTCTGTTATAGCCTGCCTGGACTTGCTGCATTGTCAGCTGACATCAGACTAAAAGTCCACATGATCACACATGACTCCCACACAGCACTGGCACTTTTAATGTTAATTGGAATCACATGAAAACCAGCAAAATACAAGAGAATACACGTGAAGTCCGCTTGCTGGCCCACCACTGAGAACAGCATGGCTTGGTTAAAATTCCACTCCTTGTATTCACTATTTGTTCTGCAGTCATGCCTAGGTGTCAATTATTTTCCATGTAATGCACCCTCTTCTTTAATTGGAATGTTTTGAATTTGCATGCTTCAGAGCGTTCCTGATTAATACATTGCCCCAGAACCTTTGATCTCTCGGAGGTTGCACTTCAGAGGTACCCCCAGAAGATGCACTGGGGGATCTCCTGAGGACCCCAGGCCAGGAATGCACCGCAATTACCTGTGATGAGCAACTTGTGATGGGTAATTATCCTGCATTAGGGAACCATTCTGATTTATATTTCTTAGCAGAACAACTATGGAGGAAAGGTCAGGAGGATTTTACAATTTGTGTATTATGATGAGTTTTCTGAAGTCAAGATAAGTAACTCCCAACCAATTGTGTTGATTTAGTATATTAAATTGAACGCTTTATTGAATATATTATAAGAAACTTAAAATATAGGAACACTTTTATACAGTTATCAGTACTTCACAATCATTTCCTAAAAGAGCTAAACACCCTTTAAAAACAAAAAACAAAGGAAGTACTGTACAGGAACAGGCCCTTTGGCCCACCAATCACATCGCCCTATCTACACCAACTGTCTGCATCCCTTTATTCATAAGAACATAAGAACATAAGAAATAGGAGCAGAAGTAGGCCATCTGGCCCTTCGAGCCTGCCCCGCCATTCAATAAGATCATGGCTGATCTGTCGTGGCTCAGTTCCACTTTCCCGCCCTCTCCCCATAACCCTTAATCCCTTCTCTTATCAAAAACCCATCAACCCGCTTCTTAAAAATATTTAGCGAGGCAGCCTCCACCACTTCAACGGGCAGAGAATTCCAGAGATTCACCACCCTTTGAGTGAAGAAGTTCCTCCTCAACTCCGTTCTGAACCGCCCCCCCTTTATCTTGAGGCTGTGCCCCCTAGTCCTACTGTCTTTTTTGAGCGGGAAGAGTCTTTCCACCTCTATCCTATCCATCCCATTCATCATCTTATACGTCTCAATGAGATCTCCCCTCATTCTTCTAAACTCTAACGAGTACAAGCCTAGTTTATTCAGCCTCTCCTCATAGCTCAACCCCCTCAACTCCGGTATCAGCCTAGTAAACCTCCTCTGCACTCCCTCCAAGGCCAAAATATCCTTGCGCAGGTGCGGCGCCCAAAACTGCACACAGTACTCCAGCTGCGGCCTCACCAATGCCCTATACAGCTGCAGCAAGACCTCCCTACTTTTATATTCACGACCTGTTCGTGTGTTTTTTCAGATAAGTCTTAAATGTCGCTAACATGCCTGCCTCAACCACCTCACTTGGCATTGCATTTTTGATAGTAACAGTCCTCAGAGAATTTACTCTATAGCAAATTCCAGTAACACTACCGCACAATGTCCTAACACTACTCTGGTGTTCTCAGACGGCAAACTGATGTTTACAGATCTGGTTTCACACACACTGTAACATTGTTCAAGATCTCACAGCCACACACACCAACACAGTCTTCAATGTTTCTTGAAATCTGTTTTTCCCATGTGATCTTACACTATTATTTCTACAATCATTTCAAAGTATTTTTCCCAGAATTGACCAAACTATTCTTTCTTAATACTTTGTGGCTATGATAGTTTAAAAATAAACTTATACTATTTTGCCTCACCTATTTACAATCTACCAACTGTATACATTTATTTTGAAATACAATAGCCAACTTTAAACCACTTATTTCATTTGCCTTATGTAAATTCCTATTCATACTCTCAGGGCACTCTGTCCATAACCATTTCAAACTACTTGCCTTCACACCTCCTTGACTGACGTTTGACCTTTGCAGTCTAATGGTCTCCAATTCAATTAAGCTCGTCACACCCATACAAGCTTGTTTCCTAGTATATGACAATATGACATTGATATTGCAGAACACGTTAAATCTCATTTTCCACACAATATTTACTTCCAACTTTAATATTTTTGAATTCACTTTTATTCAAATCAAGCATTGAATCAGGGAAATGTCATGTATCAATTGTCTTGTTTTAAGAGAAGTCAGGCTGTGCTATTTGTGTGCCCGCTTGCTGTTAATAAAAGTCTCATTATTAATAACTGTACTCATCACACCAAGTGTCCACTTAATCCACCATCAAAAAGATTGAATAAACAGGTACGTTAACATCATGTATATGCAGTCTGGATCACTTGGGATATTACTTTAACACCTATAGGCTATACTATCTTGTAAAAGTTATTGCACAGCATAGACATGGCCAAAAACATAACATGCTTAGGCCATTTGTCAGCAGCACCGTATCTGAAACCACTATAAATTTCCTCAGGGCTCCACTGGTATAACTTGGCAGAAATACATATAACTTGAGTTTCTACTGAAGCTATGGCAGTGGAATGGGAGAAACTCTGACAAAACTCACTGCAAAGACCAGAGTCCAAATTTCCAACACTCACTTTTCCTGTCTTACATAAAGAATACCGCACGGATGTTACAGAGCGTCTTTTCTCCTGCTTAATTATTTTACCTGCATCTGTTGAGGGTCCTGAGCATGTGTGGGTTTTGGAGGGCTTTTCAATCTGCAAGCAAGACCCGTTTTACCAGTGCGTCTGTTTTCATAGTTATTACTATCATTACTGTTCTGCCGAATGGCTTTTATTGTTACACACTGTATAAAAAAATTCCTTTTTCAAACAATGCATTCGACTACATTATGTGTGGTCTCAATTTATCACAACAGGAAACTGTGCGTTTCCATGCACAATCCTGTCAGAAACTGGGGACTTGGTGGCTCTTCTGTCATTTTCTCATGCAAATTCTGAGTAGTATTTCTCAGCTGTCTCCCTGAGAGGCAACAGGATTTAATGCAGACAAACTGTACTTAGTGTCTTTCAGGTACAATGGAAGGGGAAAGAAGGGAATTTGGTGACAAGCAGGTAAAGGAAAGATGAAGAAGAAACTAAATATCATCAACGGCATAGGCTCAGCTTTGGACACATCAAAGAAGGAATGGGCTTTTGGAAACGTGGAAAATGTAATTTTTCACAAAAAAAATCTATAATTACATTGTACAAAGGACTGCAAGAGAGTTATAGACAGCAACAAATTGAGGGTTTAGACAACTAGAATAAATCTCAAATCCACTTCTGACAGAAACTTTGCACCAGTGAAATTATATTCAGTGGAATGGGTGGTCAGGGTGTGATCCAGTTGTCGCCTGAAATAGTTGGTAGATCACTTGAACACAAGCATAAGTGCAGGTAAAAGGTGAACACCAGGAAGATACTCACATACCTTAATTCATCCACCATTCTCCTTGTTGCTATTAATCATAGGGATTGGTTTAGCTCAGTCGGGTGGACAGCTGGTTTTGTGATGCAGAGCGATGCCAGTGGCATAGGTTCAATTCCTATTCTGGCTGAGGTTATTCATGAAGGCCTGCCTTCCCAACCTTGCCCCTCTCCTGAGCTGTGGTATCCTCAAGCTAAATCACCACCAGTCAGCTCTCCTCTTTAAGGCCTACGGTCATCTGGGATTATGGCGACCTTATCCTTAACTAATAATCACAACTTGCGCATGCTCACTTGGGAAAGATCAGACTTCCCAAAAAGGGACACTGAAAAGTTTGGTATTCTACGGAAATTTAAGTGGTGGCCTAGAAAAATGAGATGCACATTCACTGCCCCCTTGTAAATGGTGCATCTGTTTCCGAGTTTCTGACGATCTGCCAACAGTCTAACTCTGCTAGGTTTACTGATATTGCAGTGAGGGCCAATGAAAGCATTTTTAAAGAAATTAAACAATTGCAATGTTCAATCCTCAACAGCAATAAGAAATAATGATAATCTCACCTGAATCCAAATTTGTCCATTGCAATGGCAAAATGACGTGGCTGGTCATAGCAGTGGTAGAGGTTCCTGTCATCCATTGGGATTAAGTCCACATCACTGAATACGAAGCAGTCATACTCGGCATCCTTCAGTACTTCCATGTAGCCAATATTTAGCAACTTTGCTCGGTTAAACATGCCTTCACCGTGCTGCAAGACAAAAAAAAATGCAGAGAAATGCATGTAAAACGCACGTCCTGTGCACCCGGAAGATGGTGGATGGCATTCAAGAATAGGGGACAATAATTATGTCACGAGATATTAACACCTTCAAGAGTTCACACAATACCTTAATGTAAAACAGTGATTACAATCTGTTGTGAACACCCTGTGAGTTCTGATGTTCACAAAATCCATTAATTTCTTCCATTTAAACAGTACTGGATCTGCACTTCAGGTGTTGTGAACTACAAGGCCACAGATTAAGAGCTGAACAGAGGTATCAGGCTGGATAGCTCTTTTTAATGGTCCGAATGGCCTTTTACAGTGCTATAAATATCCGTGATTCTATGTGGGAGTCTCATCTCTTCAAATTAAGTACAGCTATTTTATACACTTGCGCATCCCTTATCTAGTATTATACAATTGTAAAGAGGTACATTATATCTCATTTCTCTATTAAACATTTTGTTTCAAATTTTGCTACTAAGCCCTGCTGGTTAATAAATTCTGTACTGAATGTATTTATGCTTGAATTAATTTCTCTTGGAAATTTAAATTCACAGCAACTTGATTCTACTCCTTTCCTCATCGTTTAACCTTCATGTTAATGGGAGTAACCTAATCCAGCAAGCTGCTGTCTTTTGTACTCACACTAGACACCAAATCCGACAGCAGTAAATATTTGAGCCGTTGCCTAACCAAAGCAGGACACGAATTCAATATTCTCTTTTACTTGCGGTGTTTCTCGATGTGCATCCAAATGTTCTATCCACCGTTTTAATACTGCAAATATAATACAGTTTCAATGTCAGATCATTTATCAGTCTAAATCACTTTCAGATTCCATGGGCAGAAGGTTACCAGCCTGTTGGAGGTGGGTTCAGGTGCAGACAGGGTCCTCAAAATTATGTTTAGTTGGAATCCTGACGTGAACCCCCACTGACCCCCCCCCCCCCCCCCCACCCAGTACTGACTTCCCAGGAGAAACATTTAAGACGAGCCCTTTGGCTGGATTTCCTATGGCAGTTCATGCTTGGGATTTTCCAAGTCCCACTGCAGTGGACTGAGATTTGGTTGGACACGAGATTCTCCGATTTTGCTGCAATGGGAGTGTGGCATGAACAGCTGGTAAGATTGTGCCTTATGGGTCTTTCAGGGGAGTAATTGAGAGCTTAATGAACTGAGTAAGATGTGATCTTGAGGTATTTTAACCCTAAATCCTGGATTTTGCAACCCTGGAGCCTGTTCCCCAACCATGTAGCAACTAGTCAGATTCACTATGGCAACTGTACTGTGAAAACCTCTTCAGTCAAAATGACAAGTTGGGAAGTTACACTCTGGAGCTCCAGTTCCTTCGTTCCCTTATTTAGATACACATTTCACCTGGGAAATGTGGCCTCCTTGTTCTTTCTCCCAAAATATATTACTTTACATGTATCTGTTTTTGTTGTGTGGTCGGCATCTCGATAGGCTCTTTGGGGCTTGTCTATTCTCTCAAGATAAGTTGCTCAAAACTATAATTTCTTAAAACCATTACTCTTTACCTAGAGCTGTTATCAGGAACTCTGCATAAGGTTGACATTCCTCCTTCCAAATCACAATCTCACAGTAACGTTATTTGACATCATGATTCCATGAGTATTATGCATGCTTCTGATGTTACTCTACCTTCCACCCAAGTCTTTATCCCTATCATATTTACATCCTCCTAACTCTCCCCCCAAAGTTTCAGACTGCAGTGTTAATCTCTGAGATGCCTTGATCAATCTCCCTGCTCTCGTTCTGATTCCTTTCTGAGATTGGGGATATTCAGTACTCCCCTATCTTTTGGTGTGAGTGTTCTTCTCCTGGGTGGCTGTAGAGCGCGATCTTATTTTTTCTTACTCTTCAGGATCTGAGTAGTAAGCCCAAATTACTATTCTTTCTTTCCATGAATATTAAGATGCTGTGGTTTCTGCTTATGGTACTCTGGTCAGTCTCAATCCTGTACAATCTCAGTTGCTGAACTCTTTTGATGATTATGCCTTTTCACTGTTGGAGTCAGAACCAAATTCTTTCACCCCAGGCTTCAGCAATGATAATTCACATGCTCTATGCCTGTGGTTAAAGTTCCAAGCGCATTTGCTTCTCTGTTCTTATTTAATCTATTTTACCTCACATGGTCACTTGAGATGATATTGGGATTGAGTTTTGTGTCAGAGATGGAAGCTGCGTTCTCAATTTCTTCCCCATTAATAATTCTAGGGGTGGTACAGTGGCAAAGTGGTTAGCATTGCTGTCTCACAGCGCTAGGGACCCAGGTTCGATTCCTGGCTTAGGTCACTGTCTGTGTGGAGTTTGCACATTCTCCCTGTGTCTGCATGGGTTTCCTTCGGGTGCTCCGGTTGCCTCCCACATTCTGCAAATGTGCTGGTTAGGTGGGTTGGCCATGCTAAATTGCCCCTAAGTGTACCAAAACAAGCGCCGGAGTGTGGCGACTAGAGGAGTTTTACAATAACTTCATTGCAGTGTTAATGTAAGCCTACTTGTAATAAATAAACTTTACTGTACTTTTACTTTAATTCTGATGGGCGAGAAACCACTTTGCCATGGTGAGGTTCGATAATTCAGAACAGCTAGATTAAGTGCTTTGTTTTTTTCAATCTTCAATAAATCTTTTACAGATTGTACCCTCTCAGCTTCTCCATTCACTTGAGGATAATGGGATGAACTGGTTACATGAATAAAGTCATACCCATTTGCAAAATTGTGGAATAGATCTTTAGCAAACTACGGCCTATTATCAGACACTATGATGCCCGGGATACCATACATGTTGCATAAATTCTCTGGAGGGATTTGATGATTGCTTCTGCTCTGATGCCATGCAATGTGTTTGCTTTGATCTGTTGTGAGTAATAATCAGTGACAATAAGGAAGGTTTTCCCCTAAATTCAAATAAGTCTATTCCCAGGCATTCCCATAGCCTTGATGAAGAAGTAGAAGGCAACAGTGGTTCTTTCCATCATTGGCTGTTTACAGCACAAATCAGACCACAACAAATCATCTTGTCTCTACAGGAAATAACATCTGCCCACCAGACTGATTGCTGTACTCTTGCACAACATTTTGTTATTTCTAGATGACCTTGGTGAAGTCTTTGAAGATTGTCAAGCTGAAACCTCCCAGATTATTCTCATACTGAAGACTAGGAGGTTGTCAATGGCTGCAAATTGTTTGTGATCTTTAAAGTACTGCTGTAGAATTAGATTAGTGAGGATAGAGTCTGGCTATCCTTTCAGACAATATTCTAGGATTTAGGACATTTATCATCTCATTGCTGGGCTTGCTTGTCTCCTGCAACATTTTTTTGCAGTGGCAAGTAAGTGCTCAGTGATTAAAAATCTCCTCAAAGTGTACATCTTCTTGTTTGGTCCTGAGGTTATTCATGACAGCATGTCTGCCATTGTTTGATACTTGTCTTGCACATACTCTGAGATGGAATCATATCTTATCAATCTTAGTTTGATCTGTAGGATTCTGGATGGCATCTTTGCAAGTTCCTTCATGTTTGAAAAAGTGACTAGTGGCTTAAAGTCTGTTTCAATTTTGAAATGCAATCTCATAAATTTTTCTCATTCCAGCATTGCTACCAATGCTTCTTCTTCTCTAGTGGCACGTTGTTCTGTTTCTACTAGTGATCTATTAGTACACTGGTTTATATTTACCATCTCTCGGCACTTGAAATAAAACTGCCCCCAGATGTACAGATGATGCATCTGCTGTTACTATGGTTGGTAATTCCGGGTTATGATGTGCCAAAATTCCAGAGGCGACTAAAAGCTGTTTAATCTTTTCTAAAAGTACTTTGCTGGTCCATGTTCTAGTATCACTGCTAACTCTGTCTCAACAACGTTCTAGATGGCTCAATGACTTCTACTAAATTTGCTTGGAACTGGCCAACTTGGCTAACCATACTGAGGAACCTTTGAAGTTCAATTAGTTCCTGGGTTCTGGAAAGTTTTCTTTTATTTTTTGTGGATCAACTGTGATTCCTTGTATGACCTAGGAACTTGGTCACAGATTTGGCAAACACATTTTTTATTCAGTGTTAGGCCTGCATCCTACAAGATTCTCAGGATTGCTCTGGCTTTGTGATCCTGCTCTTCTTATGTGGAGCTATGCACTGGTATTTCATCCATATGGCATATTACTCCTTCCATGCCTTGGAAAAGTTGAAGGCATTGTCCTCTGGAAAACTCCTGAAGAGACTGCTACTCCAAAGGGTAATCTATTGAAACAATAATGACCGAGTGGTATTATAATGATATCAA
This sequence comes from Carcharhinus amblyrhynchos, assembly GCF_965287045.1. Lineage (NCBI taxonomy): Eukaryota > Metazoa > Chordata > Chondrichthyes > Carcharhiniformes > Carcharhinidae > Carcharhinus > Carcharhinus amblyrhynchos. The sequence goes on along the minus strand of NC_137332.1, from coordinate 29,998,044 downwards.
TGGTTTGGCTAAGTCAGGGAACAGTGGGAAGTAGAATTCAATCCATAAAAGTGAGCATGTGGGGCGAGCAAATGAAACAAGTGAATACTCAATAAAAGGGAGGATGTTCATAGAGATTGAGGAAGTAGGAGTCTTTGGAATGCATGTTCACAGGTACTTGAAAGCGGCAGGATAGGTACATAAGGTTAAAAAAAAATGGAATGTTTTCCTTTAGTGGGCATGGTTACTGAATTCAAAAGCAGGGATTATAATGATGGAACTGCATGAAACACACGTTAGGCCACAGCTGGAATCTTGGGAACAGCTCTGCTCACCACATTCCGGAATATCATTACTGCTCTGGAGAGAGTACAGGGGAGTTTTACAAGAACATTACCAGAACTTGAAAATTTGAGCAATGAGGAAAGACTAAATGGAGGCTTCAGAGGAGGCTGAGGAGTGACCTCATTGGAACTCTCTTCCACAAATTCCAGTTGACGCTAGATCAATTGTTAATTTTAAAACTGAGTTCAGCAGAAGTATTAAGGGATATGGACCAAAAGCAGGTATAAGGAGTTGTGCCACAGATCTGCCATGATCTCGCTGAATGGGACAGAACAGGCTTGAGGGGTTGAGTGGCCCACTCCTGTTCTTATGTTATCCAGAAGCAGTCCTGTACCTTGTGAACCTCCTTCCCCAGTTGTCCCAGTTTTGACAAGCCTTCCACGCTCTGAAATATTTCGGGGAGTGGTAGCTTAGATTCCTTACTTCTGCTGAGGCTGGGATTGTGCTTACATCTATAATGTTGCTTCAGGCCTATACTGCCATCCGGACTCTGGATAAGCTTGCACTGCAACATCTGCGATGCTCTGATTCCATGACGAGTGTTGAATTTGTTCCTTTTGTCTTCTTTCAAGGATCTCTTGAATTGTCAGGTCGTAGTTTCTTCTTAAGGCTCGCTAGACCTTTTCCTCATTGACCGCTGCCATCATGTTCGATTGTTGGAGCTTGTCCACAGTAAGCTGCTCAAGACTATGGATTGGGACCTCTGCATGAGTTTGGAAGTTATATTCCTTCCAGATTAATCACTTACTGTTATCTCAAAACCTGTCATAAGAACATAAGAAATAGGAGCAGGAGTAGGCCATCCAGCCCTTCGAGGCTGCCCCGCCATTCAATAAGATCATGGCTGATCTGTCGTGTCTCAGTTCCACATTCCCACCCTCTCCCCATAACCCTTAATCCCCTCTCTTATCAAAAACCCATCAACCCGCGTCTTAAAAATATTTAGCGAGGCAGCCTCCACCACTTCAACGGGCAGAGAATTCCAGAGATTCACCACCCTTTGAGTGAAGAAGTTCCTCCTCAACTCCGTTCTAAACCGCCCCCCCTTTATCTTGAGGCTGTGCCCCCTAGTCCTACTGTCCTTTCTGAGTGGGAAGAGCCTCTCCACCTCTATCCTATCCATCCCATTCAACATCTTATACGTCTCAATGAGATCTCCCCTCATTCTTCTAAACTCTAACGAGTACAAGCCTAGTTTATTCAGCCTCTCCTCATAGTTCAACCCCCTCAACTCCGGTATCAGCCTAGTAAACCTCCTCTGCACTCCCTCCAAGGCCAAAATATCCTTGCGTAAGTGCGGCGACCAAAACTGCACACAGTACTCCAGCTGCGGCCTCACCAATGCCCTATACAGCCGCAACAAGACCTCCCTACTTTTATATTCAATCCCCCTCGCTATGAAGGCCAGCATCCCATTAGCCTTCCTGACCATCTGCTGCACCTGCAAGCTGGGTTTTTGCGACTCATGCACAAGGACCCCGAGGTCCCTCTGCACCGTCGCCTGCTGCAGTTTTTCGCCACGTAAGTAATAGTCCTTCCTACCATTATTTCTACCAAAGTGGACCACCTCGCACTTGCCAACATTAAATTCCATTTGCCGTTTCCTGGCCCATTCGCCCAGCCTATCTAGATCCTTCTGCAGACTCTCTACACCCTCCGCGCAATTTGCCGTTCCACCAATCTTGGTGTCATCAGCAAATTTCGACACCATACACTCGGTTCCCTCCTCCAGATCATCTATATAAATGGTAAATAGCTGAGGCCCCAGCACCGACCCCTGGGGCACTCCACGAGGCACCAACCGCCAATCCGAATAGCACCCATTGACCCCCACTCTCTGCCTCCTGTTTGACAACCAATCCTCTATCCACGCTAACACCCTACCCCCAACTCCATGCCCCCTTACCTTCTGCAATAACCTCTTGTGAGGTACCTTGTCAAACGACAAGGTACCTGTCTATCACCTACAAGGCACAGTTCAGGAGTTTGATGGAATATTCTCCATTTGCTTGAATCAGTGCCACTCCAACAACACTCAAGAAGCTAAACATCACCCAGGACAAAGCAGCCCACTTGACTGCTACTCCATCCACCAAAATTACAGCAGTGTGTACCATCTATAAGATGCACTGCAGCAATTTATCAAGGCTCCTTCGACTACACCTTCCAAACCTATGACCTCTACCAGTCCAGAAGGACAAGGGCAGCAGATGCATTGGAACATCACGAATTGCAAGTTCCCCTGCAAGTCATCTTGATTTGAAACTATATCACCAATCCTTCACTGTCGCTGGGTCAAAATCCTCTAACTCTCTTCCTGCACCATATGGACAGCAGCAGTTCAAGAAGGCTGTTCACCATCGCCTTCTTAAAGACACTTAATGATGGGCAAGAAAGTTAGCCTAGCCAGCAACGCCCACATCCCATGAACACATAAAACAATTATGTGATCTGACACCATTGTCCCATCAGCAGTTACCCCTTTAGTCGACAATTTATATTGAAGTTTATATACCACTAATCATCTAATTGCTTGAAATATTTTCAAAAACTCAATCAATTAATGAGGGACGAATTGTGCCTTCAAAGTTTTTCTACGGCTAAATCGTATAATATTTAATTATAGTGTGCCACACTTGAAAGTCTAATTTCTTCTCTATAAATGAAGTCAAACTTTACTGGCATATGGTTCGCATGGAAACATTTCCTTTTATAAATAATCAACTGTATGAACTATCCTGCAAATCTTCAGGAAACACCCCAGAACACAAAGCACTCGTGAAAGTATTGGCCAATATCCCACGCACAATCTCTCCTGTTTCCTGAGTATTTAACAAAAGATTCGGCTTGGCTGCAGCACTCAAGTTTCACTTTCGGTTCAATCCCATTCTTTTTTTGTTGTGGCTACACAAGGCTTCTTTGCCCTCCAACAGTGTTTTGAAGAGGGAGCTTTACTGTATGCATAGTGCTAATATTTCCTCATAACTGTCACCCCTCACCATGAAAATGCCAAAGACATAAAATGCTGTTTATAAAAATTACCTCTTGCAATCATTATTATACATTACTGATTCATTTACTTAAGAGACTTGCTTTATAAAGTTTGCCCTTCTGAAATTATGTTCCAACATCAAATTATCCTTTTTATACAACCCGATTAATTTAATGATGCAATAATCACTACTATACATATGTTTACCCAATCTAACATCACAAATCTTTTGAGGGTTGCTCCTGAATACTAAATCTGAGAGTTCCGTTTTCTGTTAAAATCTATAACAGGCTGAGTCATGCAAAGGTCAACAATTTTTTACAATTATTTTCCTAATTTGCTTGCAAAGTTCTGTTATGTTGCACTGGAGACCACAACAAATCAAGTCACTAGCTTCCGGCTATATACAAACTGTTATTCTTTAATGGTCACACTTGTACATCTAGCAGGTAATAGCAGATACAACTTTATCATCGTTAAGTTTCTTTTTAAAAATGCTGTGATTTATTAATGACTTGCAATACACAATAGACAGCCATAAATCCAAGCATGCTGATGACACAAAAGCTGATGGTAGAGGGAATAGTGTAAAATTACAAAGAAGAATTGATAGATGGGCCAAAGTACAGTGGGTGGATTTCAATACAGCTAGGTCTGAGGTCATCCAGGTTGAACCAAGAAAAAGATGGATCAGGGTATTACTCAAATGGTGAAGACGTGATCTGAATACCTAGAAACTTGAACAATGGAGGTCAGAGGAACATAGCAACACAGGAATTAAGAGCAGAGGTAGGCAAATTCAGCCCTTCGAGCCTGTTCCATCATTCGTGGCTGACCTCTCCCTGGTCTCAAATCGACCTCCCCACCTGTTCCCCTTATCCCTCTTTTAAATCAGAAATATATCTATCTACTTGAAACCATTCAATGTTTCAAACTCCACCACGCTATGGAGTAGCGGTTCCACAAATTCACCACCCTCTGCGAGAAGTAGTAGCTCCTCCTCATCTCAGTTGTAAATCTACCATCTCTTAATCTATACCTGTAACTTCCTATTCTAGATTGCCCCCTAAGAGAAAATATTTGGCCTCCATTTACTTTATCAATCCCTTTTAAACATTATATATCTCAATCAGATTCCCTCTCATCTTTCCAAATGTCAGTGTGCATAAGCCCAAACTGTTTCATCTCTCCTCATACGTCAACCCTGTCATTACTGGAATCAATCTGGTGAACCTCTTCTGAACTGCCTCCAATGCCACCACATCCTTCCTCAAATAAGGAGGCCAATACTGGATACAATCCTCCATATACAACTGCAACAACACCTCTACTTTTATACTCCAGTTCTTTTGCAATAAATGTCAACATCTCATGTGTCAGACGGGTTTACACGTATGAGTACACAGATCATTAAAACATACGTAGAAAAAAAGGCTGACAGAATGTTTGCCTTTATTACTAGAAAACTAGAATATAAAGGAGGGGAGGTTTTGCTACAGTTGTGCAAAACCCTGGTAAGCCCACACTTGAAGTGCTATGCACCTCATCTCAGAAATGATAAGCCAGCCTAGGAAGAAAGCAGAGATTCACCAAAATGTTAGGAAGGCTGCCAGGGTTAAATTATGAGGAGAGGTGTTAGTATCTGGACTTCTATTTCCTAGAATATAAAGGATTAATGAGAGATTTGATTGAGATCTTTAGGATTTTGAAAAGAATTGGCAGGTCGGATAGACAGTAACTCTTCCTGTTGGTGCGTGCGTCTAGGACAAGGGCTATAACTAGGCCATTCAGTAGAGAAATGGAGAAGTACTGGTTCAAAGGTTGGCAGAAGTGTTGAAGATACTCCCACAAAAAGTATCAAATGTTAGAACAATGAATAATAATACATCTGAGGTGATAAATATTTTATAACCAAAGGTATTGGGATTCGCAGGCAAGGCTGGTGGATGGAGTTAGGACACAGATGAGGCATATTATCATTAGATGATGGAATAAACTAGAGGTTTGACGAGTCACTCTTGATCCCATGTTCCCACAGCACACATCACTGCTTAAAAGCCACTCTCTGTCTCACAATTCCTGCATGCTTTTATTTCATATGAACATACAAATTAGGAGCAGAAGGCCATTCAGCCCCTCGAGCCTGCTCCACCATTCAATAAGATCATGGCTGATCTGATTGTAACTTCAAGCCTACATTCCTGCCAATATCTGATAACTTTTCACTCCCTTGTTCATCAAGAATCTATTCAGCTCTGCCTTAAAAATATTCAAAGACTCTGCCTGAGAAAGAGAGTTCCAGATTCACAACTCTTGGACAGAAAAAAAATCTCCTCATCTCTGTCTTAAATGGTGATCCCTTAGTTTAAACAATGATCCATAATTTTAGACTCTATGACAAGAGGAAATGTCCTCTCCACATCCATCCTGTCCATATTCCTCAGGAGCCTAAATGTTTTGATTAAGTTGCCTCGTACTCTTCTAAATGCTAGTTATTAGACTAGTAAAACTTTCTTTGAACTGCTTCTAATGCATTTACATCTTTCCTTAACTAAGAAGACCAATATTGTGCATAATACTCTAGGTTTGGTCTCACCAATACCTGTACATCTGAAACATAACCTACCTACTTTTGTAAGCAACTCCCCCCATGATAAATAATAACATTCTACTAGCTTTCCTGAGTACTTTTTCTACCTGTGATCCTTTTATGATCCATGCAGTGGGATAGTTGTATTGTCATTGGATTAGCAATCAGAAGATGCAGAGTAATGCTCTGGGGACATGGGTTCGAATCCCACATTGCAAATTGTGAATTTGAATTCAATAAAAAGTCTGGAATTAAATGTCTGATAAAGAGCATAGGGAGACGATGGACTAGTGGTATTATCACTAGACTATTAATCCAGAAACTCTGCTAATGTTCTCAGGACCAGCGCTCGAATCCCGCCACGGCAGATGGCAGAATGTGAATTCACTAAAAAGTATCTGGAATTAAGAATCTACTAATGACCATAAAACATTGTCGACTGTTTGAAAAACTTATCCTTACCTGGTCTGGTCTACATGTTACTCCAGAGCCACAGCAATGTCCTGACTCACAACTGCCCTCTGACAGCCATTCAGTTGTATCAATCATTAAAAGTCTCAACAAGTCTCACGGAATCATACCTCAGTCCTAGAACATCCCAAACACCTCCATTACCATCCTGGGAATATGTCCTATTCTACTGGCAAGTTAAACGTGATTACTGGTTATCATGTACCATTTTTCTTCAGCTGATGAATCAATACAGCAACACTTGGAGGAAGCATTGAGGGTGACAAGGGCATGAGATGTACTTTGGGTGGGGGATTTCAATGTCCACCATTGAACGGTTTGGCAGCAGCACGTAGTTGAGCTGTTGGGTCCTAAAGGATATACCTCCTCGACTGGGTAAGAAACTGCCCCTGGAAAGGAAACTGATTTAAGTTAAGATGTTCAAATGGGTTAGCCCTGAATTGGCATGGAGATAGGTTTCCTGTCCAATTAGGGGCTGGGAGTAGTCAGTGGGTGGGCAGTGGTGAGGAGGTCCATGGGGTAGTTGAAAAGGGCTGAATTGAAGGGCCAAACAGCAGCCTTCCAGCTTCAGAGGAGCACTCAGCTGCAATAATGTAAGTAACATGGACAGTGTTTTAACGAGAAGGTATCCTCTCAGACACCTCTTTAAAAGAAATTATTATTTTGGGGAAGGAGGAAGAGGGGAAGAGGGGCAGCCATAGCCGGCAAGAAGGACCTGCAAGTCTGGTAGGATTGCTGGCATCCAAGTCTGCCCCACTTCAGGCAGTTGAGTCTGCTCCCCATTTTGTCAGCAACCAGAAGGAAATTGGAAAATCCCAGCCAGCCTCCTAAACTCACTTTTAAAAGGCTCTTCATGAACCTAATTATCTGCCTGCCTCAAGGAAGCAGTCAGCATTATATAGATAGAAACCCTGCAGTGCAGAAGGAAGCCATTCAGCCCATCGAGTCTGCACCGACAACAATCCCACCTAGGCCTTTTCCCCGTAACCTCACATATTTATCCTGCTAATCCTTCTAACACACGCACCCCAGGACACTAAGGATCAATTTGGTGTGGCCAATGCACCTAACATGCATATCTTTGGACTGTGGGAGGAAACGGGGGCACCTGGAGGAAAACTACATAGACATGGGGAGAACATGCAAACTTCAGACAGACAGCTACCCAAGCAGGAATTGAGCTGTGAGGCAGCTGTGCTAACCACTGTGCCACTCTTGAGGCCCAAACTGAACAATGTCCTACAATTGACATAGTACTCGGCATCAGCATTTTCAGGGTGGCCAGCCTCCATTCCCACTATCGGGGAGTTATGAAAATTCAGTCCAGTAAAAAACCCATATTGTGTGACTCCTGGTACAAATCCACTTTTATTAGTTAACCCATACAATAAAAAGCAAGTTTCAGCGCATATGTTTTTTACTGCATGCAGGGATTGATGTTTTGTAGAGACCGTCAGTGGTCTTTTATCATTAGGTCATTCTGTGACGATGTCAAACAGCTTGCTTCTGAATTAAATGCCACCGAAAATCATTTCCTTTCAATAGCGTGCACTGTGGCATTTAGAGATCACAAACCATTTTCTAGATAATCATTCACATAATCAAGGAAAGGAATTATGCAAGCAACCCAATATCTTCAAACATGTTTTCACTTTGCATTTTGATAAATCTATTTTGTTTTACACGATCCTTAAAGATACAAAGTCAATGCGTAGGATGAACCAGGCAAACCCCAATCAATTCTTTTCTAGCTCCAAAAACCAAATTCAAATTGAATTCAATTCAAGGTCGCTGTAAGAGAGGCAAACAAGATTCAAACTGACAAAATAAGACATTGCACCCCATCTTGGGCTTGATCCAATGCTTAATTAGCCAAAAGGTCAAGAAGCAATAGCCTGGCATATCTCACCCATGGTTTCTAATACATTTATGTGGTGGTGTGTTACAGATCACTCAGGAAGTGATGATCCGTAATATGCACTTTTGCATGCGTGTTGCAGTCCGGAGCAATAGTTCACGAAGAAGCTAACCAGGAATCGCTCCTACTCACCACCTGCCATTCCTATGTCTTGAAAGGATATATAACCAGCCACCCACCCAGAATATAATACTCTTCTACAATTGAGACATTGTACTTCAGAGTGTTACCAATCGCCCCAAAGTCAATGCACCAGAAATTAATGCAAACTGAAATGTAGTAACAGAAGGTGATTCAACCCCACAGTTTGTCTACAACTCAATTTCATCAGGCACAACCAGTATTTCAACTCCATTTGCTCATTATCCAACATTTATTGACATTAGAATCAAAGAGGTAAATTTTCTGCTCCCGCCTGCAGTGGGAAGTGTCAAGGGTAGCACGGAAAATTTGGCTGACCATTTAAAAGTCTGTCGATCTCGTAGCAGGTGGGACTGGAAAGTCCTGCCTGAGAATTCCAATTGACAAAACGACCAGTCTTTTGTAGGAGCAATTTTCAGATACCCACTACAATATTTTTGGGGAAAAACTGCTTTTCGCCCCTAAATTGAGTTAAGTGAGGCTCTATAAGGCGGCACATTGGCACAGTGGTTAGCACTGCGGCCTCACATTGCCAGGAACTCGGGTTCAATTCCCAGGCTTGGATGTCGGCGTGGAGTCTGCACATTCTACCCATGTCTGCATGGGTTTCATCCAGGTGATTCCGGTTTCCACCCACTGCTGCCACACAGCATCAGGGACCCGGGTTTGATTCTGACTTTGGGTGACTCCTGTGTGTGGAGTTTGCATGTTTTCTCCGGGTCTGCATAGGTTTTCTCCGGGTGCTCTGGTTTCTTCCCACAGTCCAAAAATGTGCAGATTAGGCAGACTGACCATGCTAAATTGCCCCTTTGCGTCAAAAATGGGTAGGTTAAGTGGATTGGCTATAGTAAATGTGCAGGGTTATGAGGATAGGACAGAGGGGAAGGCCTGGATGGGGTGCTCTTTTGGAGTGTCTGTGCAGACTCAATGGGCTGAATGGCCTCTTCCCACACTGTAAGGATTCCAAGATTCTATGATTCTAACCCACTAGCTTATTTAGGAAATGTCTTTGGATGTTTATAGGTCATAGGTTGAAGGTAGCCATGTTTATACCTGCTTTTAAAAATTACGGCAGAAGCCAGTCAGATCATCGAAACAAAAACAACATGAAATATTTCATCTGAGACACTACCTGAAAAGCCATCGAATCAGCTGCAAGGCACAGCTATGGTAAAATGCTGTTTCTTAAAAGAAGACCTGTTCTACCTTCAAGTTCACCTGAGAGCTGACCCCCAGGCAACTCAAGTAAAGATAGCTCACGGCTTACTGAGAATCCTCTGCTTTTACCCAACCTCCACTTCAGCTATACCATCAATTCAGCTAGGAAACTACAGGCCTGATACAAAAGAGATTAAAATCATTGCAATCGTACTTTATTTCTCATCTGTATCCATTCTTTATATGTGTGATAAAATGTGTGAGATGCTGTGTTAAAACCTCCGGGGCCAGAGTGTCATAACAAATAGTTACTGGTATTTTATTTTAAATTCACAAAAGCTTGCTGCTGGAAATGACTGACGTTGCAAGAAACCACTTGGAGGGTAGAAATGCACCAGCAATAAAAGCAGCTTTGATAGGGACAATAAGAAAACAGACAATCTCTGTCCGTTACAATATGAACAAAACTCTTACATAAGAACATAAGAAATAGGAGCAGGAGTAGGCCATCTAGCCCTTCGAGCCTGCCCCGCCATTCAATAAGGTCATGGCTGATCTGAAGTGGATCAGTCCCACTTTCCCGCTTTCTCCCCATAACCCTTAATTCCCTTGTCTGTCAAAAACCTATCTACCCGTGGCTTAAATATATTTAGTGAGGTAGCTTCCACCACTTCAACGGGCAGAGAATTCCAGAGATTCACCACCCTTTGAGTGAAGAAGTTCCTCCTCAACTCCGATCTAAACTGTCCCCCACCCTCTTATCTTGCAGCTGTGCCCTCTAGTCCCGCTATCCTTTCTAAGCGGGAAGAATCTCTCTACCTCCACCCTATCCATCCCTTTCATTATCTTATACGTCTCTATAAGATCCCCCCTCATCCTTCTAAATTCCAACGGGTACAGACCCAGTCTATTTAGTCTCTCTTCATAGTCCAACCCCCTCATCTCCGGTATCAGCCTAGTGAACCTCCTCTGCACTCCCTCAAAGGCCAAAATATCCTTGCGCAAGTGTGGCGACCAGAACTGCACACAGTACTCCAGCTGCGGCCTCACCAGTACCCTGTACAGTTGCAGCAAGACCACCCTGCTTTTATATTCCATCCCCCTCGCTATAAAGGCCAGCATCCCATTCACCTTCTTGATCACCTGCTGCACCTGCAGACTAGGTTTTTGCGACTCGTGCACAAGGACTCCCAGGTCCCTCTGCACCATAGCATGCTGCAGCTTTTTGCCCTTTAAATAGTAATCCCTCCTACTATTATTTCTGCCAAAGTGGATAACCTCACACTCGCTAACATTATACACCATCTGCCAAGTCCTCGCCCACTCACTCAGCCTATCCAGATCCCTCTGCAGACTTTCCACACCCTCCGCGCAATTTGCTTTTCCACTCATGTTTGTGTCATCAGCAAATTTCGACACCTCACACTCAGCCCCCTGCTCCAGATCATCCATATAAATGGTAAATAGCTGAGGCCCCAGCACCGATACCTGCGGCACTCCACTAGTCACCAACCGCCAATCAGAATAGCACCCATTGATACCAATGGGTATCTGGGTATCTTATACAACTGTAGTCAGAGTCAGAGTGAGCAATTCTGGGTTCAAAACCTACTCCAAGCCATTGTGTTCGTAACACCTTTGCAACCCAAGAGAAATCAGCTGTGCTTCCTGTTCTACTCCCAACAATGTTTGCAGCATTTCATTCTGCTATGTACAATTACCAAGTCTAATGCAATTATGGATTGTTACTGACTTTTCTTTCAGTAGAAGTAACATAGACTTTCATTGTTACAAAACGGCTCACAATGGATCAAAGATATCAAAACAACTTTAGGGGCAATTACAAAAAAGGGAAGCAAAGTGAGGACACTAGCTCTTTACTACTTTTCATTGAGAAGCCGCATTTCTTGCATTCCTGCAATAGAAATTTTAAGTTCTTCTGCAGTCGTGAGCTCTCTGATGTTGCATTCTTCTTACATGGCAATGGTGCAGGCTTTCATAATCAAGTTAACCGGATTCCGTGCCTTGGATAATTGTAGTTTCACAAATAAAAAATAGAATTTCCCTGCTGCCTATTCAATCAGATATATAGGTTTTGATAAACGGCAAAGTCATCAACAGTGACAAGCTGCAATTTTTCCTACTTGCAGCCTCACTGCCAATCTTCCTCCACCACCTTTATTTTTGCTCCAGCATAGATTAAATATGATCAACACAAGGAAGTGAATGTCTGCAACTGAAAAGACCCTGGTGTCCTTAGAGGGCAACATTATCAGCAATCTTTTTCCAGTTTTTAGTTTAGTCCTCTTATCTGGGTATTTGTCACTACCCTGCTCATATATTCTACTGCTCCTTTTTCTCATGGATGTTTAGATAGTTTGGATTTTACTTGGCCCATCAATCCCAACTAAATTAAATATTTCCCCACTGCCCTAGTTACCCCCCTTCCGCAAGGACACTGATGTCTTTCCAATTTAGGTGCAGGCCAATCGTTCTGAACAGCCTTATCCAGCCCCAAAAAGTGGTCCCAGGAATCTGAAGTCCTCTTTTCTACACCACCTATTCAGCAGCAAATAGACAGTCCCGGTTATTCCTCCCTGCTCACCCCAACCATGGCACCAGGAATAATCTAGAAGGATAGAGATTACCAAAGGTCCTTTTGCTTCCTCGAAGCATTAGTGCTTTGAAGTCCATTTGCAAGTGGGACAAGTTTTGTCAGTTTGACACACTTGCCTTTCTTTTCCCCGCTACGGTCAGATTACTGATTTTACTGATAAAAAATATGGCCACAAGGGAGGAAACTGGCCATCGTATCTAAGTTTTCTAAATGACTGCAGCGTTGCTTAAACATATCACAAAATCTATTTTTAGATTTGCAATGTGGTTTCAACTAAGCTGACTGGGAAAGGGCACGGTTATGATACATGTCCCAATGCCCATTAAAAAGGACTAGAAAAAGATTGACAAAATGAATGCAGCGGCTTATTAATAATAGATGTTCTTTTCTCCTCCTGTCTTCTCAGGGGAAGTAATTAACATTTGACCAGCTCATTATTAGCAGGCAATGAAGGGATACTATTGCTCAGGTCTTGCAGTCTACAATATAACATCCTGTGGCTGGTCAGGTTCCTATTCAGACATCAAGCAGTAATGAGTACAATTTCCACCATGGCTTTTTAATTGGAAACTGCATCCTAAAGAAGCAATGCTCCAGTTGTGTGAATATTGTTTAGTACATACACTGGTCACCACCGTAACGTGCCTCCTTCATTTGTTCCTGCTATCAACTTGGGTATGCATTCTTACTCCACATTTTTTAGCTAACAGAACAGCAACTTCCCATCTCCAAAGTAGCTTTGCAGGGAATGCTTCCAACGGTGGATAGCTGGTTTATCAATCCTCACCACATTTAAGAAAATAAAAATCTCTGGTAATAATACTTTTTTTTTGCCATTAGATGACGCCTGCAGATTAGCACTTCACGCACTAGTCACCACTCCCATCAAGGGATGGAGTGTTACATTTTTTAAGTGTTTTTTTTTGAATACCTTTTCACTTAAACTTCCTGTTAGCCCACTGTCTCTTCCAGGCTTTACCAGCGCAAGCAATTAACTTCGCATCCCCATGGTTACAATGAATGGAATCTATAAGAACAGTGTACAAAAACAACTATTTGCTCTTATTTTGACATATTCCCTCCCACTTTTGTCATCAATTGGTTACAATTTTTAAGGCAACCAACAATTAAGCCTAGTCAGTGAAGGAAAGGTGGACAATTTGTTAGAGACACGGAGCCCAAGTTAAATGTGAGATTTTAGTTGCTTTTCCACCTTGTATTAACATTTTACATATCGTCAATCCTTTACCTCCAAATATTAAGATCCAAATACTTTAATGATGCTTCCAAACTGTTCTCTGTTTAAATATATTTAATTTTCATATGGCTAACACTTGCCAATCAAATATTATCCATCAATGGGTGCTGTTTCAGTTCACATACCAACCACACCTACATACCAATATATGGGGTCAGAGTCTTCCGTCTCCCAGCTGCACATTTCCCGTCGGTGGGAGGTGGTGCGTTGTTTGCTAGTGGCGGGATTTGCTGTTACCGCCACTGTCAATGGGAATTTCCACTGATGTCACCCCATGCTGGCAGGAAATCTGGGGACTGGAGAATCCCACTGACACGAACGGCCGGAGAATTCCTGCCATGATCTCTGCAAAGCCAGGAAACTACATTCCCAACACATACACTTGGGCGGGGTAAAGTAGGTCTATGATTTGTAAGTATAATAATCAATTTGTTTCATCACAATTAACCATTATTATTTTCTGTATACAGGCATTTACAGACGTAGAAATACAGTCAATTCTAATTCAATTATGGTCTATTATATAAGTTTGACTTCTGCTTTAATCTATATTTATTCATGAATATAGGGTCACCAATAACATCCTACTCCCTAGTATTCCAGAATCCTTTTGCATTAATTCACTAACTCACCATAGCAACTTGCTATTCTACTGTCTCACTAAAAGCGTCATCAGCTCAAACATGGTTGCACACCAGACCTCAGCTGTGGGGAGGTCTGGTGGCGCAGTGGTAACATCCCTGCCTCAGAGTCAGGAATTCTGGGTTCAAAACCTACTCCAAGCCATTGTGTTCATAACACCTTTGTAACCCAAGAGAAATCAGCTGTGCTCCCTGTTCTATTCCCAACAATGTTTGCAGCATTTCATTCTGCTATGTACAATTACCAAGTCTAATGCAATTATGGATTGTTACTGACTTTTCTTTCAGTAGAACTAACATAGACTTTCATTGTTACAAAACAGCTCACAATGGATCAAAGATTTCAAAACCACTTTAGGGGCAAATACAAGAAAGGGAAGCAAAGTGAGGACACTAGCTCTTTACTACTTTTCATTGAGAAGCCGCATTTCTTGCATTCCTGCAATAGAAATTTTAAGTTCTTCTGCAGTCGTGAGCTCTCTGATGTTGCATTCTTCTTGCATGGTAATGGCGCAGGCTTCCATAATCAAGTTAAACAGATTCCGTGCCTTGGATAATTGTAGTTTCAGAAATAAAAAATAGAATTTCCCTGCTGCCTATTCAATCAGATATATAGGTTTTGATAAACGGCAAAGTCATCAACAGTGACAAGCTGCAATTTTTCCAACTTGCAGTCTCACTGCCAATCTTCCTCCACCACCTTTATTTTTGCTCCAGCATAGGTTAAATATGATCACCAACACAAGGAAGTGAATGTCTGCAACTGAAAAGACCTTGGTGTCCTTAGAGGGCAACATTATCAGCAACCTTTTTCCAGTTTTTGGTTTAGTCCTTTCAGCCCTGGATATGGCACTCACACCAAACCTCAATCTAATTATACCCATGGTGTAATGGTCACTGTTTTTCATACCACGGGAGTTAATAATTCAGTAGAACTCACTTAAAGACACCAATGAGATTATCCATAAGACAATCAAAGTTCAGAATATAGTAGTGTTGCGATAAGATAATGAATACTCACTCACCATGAAGTGAAATTTAGATGACAATGAGAAATGGCCTATCATGAATGCATTTTACAAGCAGCCCAATTTTCTTTAACCGAGAACACCAGTTCTCAAATCAGCGAATGACTGGATCATTGGCAACTGAAATGATGAGCAAAACCAAGGTTTGAGCCGTAGCTACACAGAAATGTTGCGTGGGGTCTTTTGTTGCCTGCCCTCTGCCGATGTTTTCGTGGATCTGGGGCTTTTCAGAGGCTGACAACGTTATGTGCCAACCTCCCCCATTCCATGGTAGGCACGCCTAAAAGTCACCTGTACAAATAGAGGCTGGGAGATGGAAATAAAATTTAAGTGGAAGTAATGTGGTCTCTGTAATGCATAAGCAAATAGTTTCCAATTATGTCACACAAGTGAATGGAGTGCTGAATTCTTCATCTGAGTTTGTGCACACATGTTGGCAATTTACAAATGTGAAATACATAAAAACAGATGGTAAAAGCTTTCGCAAGTATACAAAATGGAAAACAGCTAAACTAGATGTTGGTTCCCAAGAGGCAAAGCCAGGAGAAATCAGCAAGCAGAACAAGAAAATGTCAGAGATTTAAACCAATATGTTGGGTCTGCCTTCACAGACTTCCTACAATGGTGCTTTGATGAGTTCCACAAACTTTGTGGGGGGCGTGGTTGGACACAGTTTTGGTCTCTGTATCTAAGGAAGGATAGATTTGCACTGGAGATTACACAGCGAAGGCTCAGCACGGTAAAGTCCTGCCTTTGACAGCTTTTTTCAAATATCCATGCAAAAGTCTTTGTGCACGAGTTCACTCATTGTGGTCCCATACGTTCATGTAATCATGGTTTTAAAAATAAGAAATAGAAGCCATCTTATAGAAAATGCTGAAAGAACAAAAAACTGCTAAGGTACAAAAAAGTGTCCGTAACATATTTCCTGCAGTAAGAAAGTGCACACTGCGACGTCTGCTGTTGACTGTGTGTGGGTGTTACTTAATTCCCAATCACAGTCCACCTCCACTCTCAAGTAAAGTGCTGTAAGTGTGACAGATCTTACATTTTTCTTGTTTTATTAAACAACTTCTCGAGTAAATTTCCCTTTCAATTTATTAAACTCATTGGGCGAATTCACCCAAAGCTGGTTTTAATGGCAGGTTTGGGGGGGTGGGGGGGCCAGAATTCGGCAGGAGACCCAAAATTCAGTTCTGGTCCAGCATGATCATCCGCTGGTGCGTGCCACAGCAAATCAGGAAACCTGCTGGAGGCTGGCTTGAAACTGATTTGCATCCCGCTAATGCAATGCAGACGAAGGCCTGAACTGTCATGCCCAATTTTCTGCGGAAAAACACACTGGTTCGAAACACATTTGGAAAATGTGATGTGCAGATGTTGGGACTCATCTGAACAATGCCTGGGACTGCCTCCAAAGTGCAGTATGGAGGCTCTCGGCAACACTAGATCCTGGCACACCACAGCAGCAGGTGGGTGGAGGTGATAGCATTGTGTTGTTGTCAGTGGACTCATAACCCAAACACCCAGGATAATGCTTTGCGGACCTGTGTTCGAATCATGGCAGATGGTGTAATTTGAATTCAGAAAAATGAAAATCTGGAATTATAAAGTCTTAACACTTACACTTAATGAGCACGAAATCCACCTCGTTCACTAATGTCCTTTAAGGAAGGATATCTGCTGTCCTTATTTGGTTTGGCTTATTTACGACTCCAGACATACAGCAACACTCTCTGAAATGGCCTAGCAAGGCACTCAGTTTAAGGGCAATTAGGGATATGCAATAAATGGCCTGGCCAGTACACCCACATTCCATGAAACAGTATGGGTGGGTTTCTCCCAAAAAAATTTTAAGTGCCAAATTCACGTAAAAACTGGGGTAAATACTGCTGGCTTTTTTCAGTGGGATTTTCAAAATTAATCTCCCACAATCTATGCACTGCAGAGCGCACTAGCGTGAATCTCAATGGGGAGAGCCTATTTCCACAGGAAAGGCAGGCAGTGTAGTCCTAAATGGGCCACTGCACATGTGCTGATCTGTCAGAGCAGAGATCAGCGTGCGCACAGTAGCCCCACACTGCCAGCATCCCGATTGCTGGCCAGCTCGATCGTTGGCCAGCCCTGTGACTCCCACCCACTGCTGGCTCTGTGACCCCTCCTTGTGACCCAGTGCTGGGGGGGAGGGGGGCAGGCTGGCACTGCCAAGTTGGCAATGCCCTGGGGCACCTCGCTTATCCTCGAACCTCTGCGGGGCCTCCATGGCTGCCCTTCACTCCAGCAGGGTCAGACCACCAGCTCTCCACTAGTGTTGTAAACCTCGCTGGAGTGTACCATTCCTGGCGGGGGACAGAAACAATCGTGGGCCCGGAGACTTCAGTCCCAGGCCCGCTAATCAAATACAAATCCTCATTATCATAATTTATACAGCTCCGCACCAATTTTCGGCATAGAGCCGACAACGCTGGAAATCCGGCAACCGGAGACACATGGAGGCCACGGCTCCCAGTGGGATGCCCACTAAACAGCCTCTGCTCGAGTCTCCAGGCTCACTGCAGTGCTAGTGGGCTGGGAGAATCACCCCCTTTATTTATTAAAAATCTGCAAGGTCCACTTGGTGTCCTGGAGGAGATCCATCTTCCAGCCTCAGAATGTTCCTTGAGATTCATCTTCTTTCGCAGGATGTCGATATTTCGACCCTCGAGTGCTCCCCGAGATCTGCCTTCATTTTCTTTAATAGTGGGTTAAAGATATTGGGTGCCTTTTCAATATGGCACCCACATACAATGGCAGACTATGCATCATCATACCCACCCTGCCACAGAATAAAACTCCCAGGTTCATAATTACTAAGTTTGGGGGGGCCAGAAGGTTTGGTGGTTTCCTGCGGAACTCCCAACAGGAAACATTCCAATTTCTAGCCCACCATGGGACTTGGTCCCAGGATGAAAGAATTCTGTCCATAGTTCTACTGTCTTTGTCCCTTGATGCAGGCAGCATTTTCAGATGGCTGGAATCTGTACGATTTACTCCTAGGACAAAGTGTGTTCACTGTTCGAGATTTTGCCCTTTGCAAGGTATTGTAGGAACTGAACCCCCACAAGCTGCAGGGACTTTCTATAGATCCTGCATTCGCTTTTATAAAGATGTCATTTCCTCCCAACTGACAGATTTTCAGGATATAGCATCTATCATTTAGGACTGAGGTAAGACATTTTTTCACGCAAACAAATCTTTGTTATCCTCTGCCTCCAAGAGTTGTGAATGCTCCATCATTGAATATATTCAAGGCTGATATGGACATATTATTGGTCTCTCAGAGAGCCATGGATAGAGGGGGCAGGCGGGAAAGTGGAACTGAGACAGAATATCAATGACTGTATTGAACGGCAGAGCAGGCTTGAGGGGCCAAATGGTCTATTCCTGATTCTTCTTTTTCTGTTCTTACAATAACTACACTAGTTAGTCACAAAATGTGTCATTGGCAGCATATGTTCTAGCCTGTTATTCAGCTCCATAGAAATAATGAACAAAAACTTTCCCATTAGGGACAGAACTCCTATTTCTGACCCTGATAAAGCAAAAAAGTAACTCTCACTTTCTTCTGATCTTTATGGCCAATCTTCTGTCAGAACATCAGACAGCACAGAAACCTTGGGAACAGCGGCACCTCCTCCCCTCATTTTTACAGTACTACTATTCTGGTCAGTGTTCATTAATATACTGAAAAGCTTTCTAACATTCAAAGAGCTTTTGAGTGTGTTAGTGAATGAGGGTTGTAGGGTGGGTGAGATAAGTGGGTAGGGTGCAGTGAGTGGATAAAGGGGCAGGGTAACAACTGGGTAGTGTGGCAACTGGATAGGCCAGTGAATTTACAGGGGATGGGGGACAGAGGGGAGCATGGCTAGTCAGATCAGCTCTAGGGGAATTTGCGGGGAAGGGGTTGAGGGCTGAGCATTGAAGAGGTAGTAAAGTCACCCTGGGGTTGGACTAGAACTTTTATGTAAGGTAGGCAAGTCTAACTTAGCGTTGGAAACCATTTTGGAAGGTTCGATGGAGGGGGGTTCTGTTTCCATGGGGCAGTGCACTGGGACTTCCAAGGAGTGGCAGGCTGTATCTTGCAGGGACATGTTGGGTCTCGGAGCCTGGAATACATGGGCCTGCTGATCACATCAGCAATGTTACCAAGCCCATTGCCTTTGTCACTGCAGTGAAGTCATGCTATTCAAACCCGCAGCAGCTGGGAAGGCTAACCCGTGACCAGAAGTGTAGCTTTTCTTTATAAAACCAGAGAGATGCTCAGTCAGTCATTCCTAACCTCAATGTCATTTTTTTTCTTCTGAAAAGAAAATTGTTGGCTTTTTTTGAGAGCGAATGAGCCCAGAAGGCTGTGCATCAGTTGTCAGCCTGAACTCAGCAACAGAGCTAAAGGTTATGGGTCCAGAAACTTGGACACATCATCCAGTCCAACATTTCAGTGTCGAAGCAAGGGAACACAGCGGTTTGGAGACACCACACGGAATTTTCCTGCGCTGCCTGCCATGGGAATTGTAGCGGGCAGGACAAAGGTCCTCTGATCTCAGGTGGGGTTTTCCGGTTTTGGAGTGAGCATGGCTGGAAAATCTTTCAGATGAGGCTTTAAACTAATTTCTTGCCTGCCCTCTCTGGTGAACTCTTGCAATATCTGAAGGTGAGCAAAGATGTTTTCCCAGTGTTCTGATAAAACAGTTAACCTTCATCTAATATCACCAGAATTGATGATCTATTGGTTTATTGCATTGTTGTTTAGGGTGCAGAATTGACTGCTATATTTTCTACGTTACAGCAATGGGTACACTTCAAACATTAAAACCTAATTGACGAGCAATAAACGCACGTTCATTATTTTCCTCCTGTCTCACGTCTCACTTTTAACTTAAACAATGTTGTCTTTTAATGCAAATCACGTTATTATATTGTGCAGGCATGAAGCATTAAAACAAAGTTTCTCTAACAACTCTTCCCAGGACAACAATGCTGCCATATAAAGGATTTTCAAGAAATAAGGATTGAAGGAAAATGAATGAAGGAGCACAGAGGGGATTCAGAGGGTGACAGGCCTTGGGTGGAATTTTCTCTTTTTTGCACTGCCACTGAGGTGGAAACAGCTTGCCAACTGCACAACTGACTTTTCACACCACATTGTGCAGCACTCTGCAAAAAACAAACTGTAGGGTGGTCCATGCCATCACATTGGTGGGGCAAGGCTGCAATAAGCCAGCAATGACAGTAATCCCCAGATCTGGGCGCCAATTTTAAAAGGCACCTCAATCACAGATAAAAAAGCAGGAATCACCTCCCCGCCCAAGCACAAGGCAACCCCTTTACCCATGTACACAGGAAACCTCTGCCTCTCCCCATACAGACACAGGCAACCCTCCCCCTCTGTGGATAAAAACTCCCCCAGTTGAGCTTCCCAGGAACCTCAGTGGCAGGACACAGTGCCAAGTACCTTCCTGGCTATATCCATCTCCCTCCAGGAGACTGCACTAACCTGTGCACCCTGGATGGGTTCCCTGTGCCTGGATCCTGTTTTCAAAACTCGTAAACCTTGTCAATGGAACCGCAATTCGGCAAGGAGGAGATCCGGTATGGGTGGGGGTGCCCTTTAAGAGTACCATCATAGAAATCATAGAATCCCTACAGCACAGAAGGAGCCCGCACTAACAACAATCTCACCCATGCCCTATCCCAGTAACCCACATACTTACCCCACAAATCCCTCTGACCAATGCATCTCAGCACACTACAGGGCAATTTAGCATGGCCAATACACCTAACCTGCACATCTTTGGAACGTTGGAGGAAACCGGAGCACCTGGAGGAAACCCATGCAGACACGGGGAGAATGTGCAGACTCCACTCCATTATACTTTGTTTAAAAGAGGTTCCTGACAAATGCGAACCGACTATTTCCTGTGCTAACAGTCAGACAGACAGTCTCGTGCTGTATTCTCAATAATGCCATTACGTGGGAAAGAAAACATCAAGTTTAATGTCTTCCATTAAATTGAAAGGCTGAGTCACCTAATCACATCCCCAACATAAACTGAAGTGGCGGGCACATAAATCAAATTGATCGAACAATTTCTCAGAGCCACCATCAATATTACAACCTATAAGGAGATTGAAAAAGCTGGTTGCTCAAAGAAAGCATTAGAGCCAAAGCTACGGTCCTAAACTGGAGATAATATCACCCGTAGTATAATAAAACTTGAGTGAATGAATGGGAGCTCTTTAAAAAGAGTAGAACAAGGCAAAGGAAACCCAGCCAGGGTGCACAGGTAACTACAGCCCCCAGAAAGGGAGTGAGACATTCTCTGGGCAAGCCCCTTAGCACTGCCTCCTGCTGGTGGGAAATGGAGGTCCTTGGGGAGTGTCTGTCTTGGTGACCTCGTCATGCCAAGAAATGTCAAGGATATATCTGAGACAGTGAAATGGAAACTGTTCAGCCTTTTCTTTTGCTTCACATACATTGCCCAGGTCTTGTCGATGCAAAGGAGCATGTTGAGGATGCCGGCTTGGTAGACTGGCAGTTTGGTGATCTCGGTTAGGTTGCTGGTGTTCCACAGTCTCTTACTTGGATTGGATACAACAGCTGCAGTTTTCGTGATGTTGACTGATTCCAGCATCAAGCGACAGATTGCTGGTGACTGTGGAGTCTAGATATCTGAAGCTATCAACAACCTCCAGCATCACATTGTCAATGCTGATGGATGGCAGTATGGCAACATTCTGGACCATGACATCTGTCTTTCTGCTGCTGATGATCTTCACAGGCATGTGGGAGTGCTTCCATTTACCGTTGTGTTACGGAGTGGTAGTGATAGCATTGAGCAAACCCCATTTAAGGGCTTGGTGTAACTTTGTCTTGAATCTATCCATAGACTAATATAAACCCAAGCTCCTTTTTGAGAGAGGTAATTAATACTGGGAAAACTTCCAGAAAGCACTTAAATATAACAAGGGCCCCTAATGATTTGTAGGGAAATCTTCAACAAGTTAATTTCACTCTGTGCCCCTTCCACTCTGATTTTCACAGTGTCTCTGCCACCTTAACAAACTGCACAGACGTTGTATTGTTGATCCTCCTCTTTATTCGCCGTCATCACACATTTTGTAAATTTTGTAGATACCCACATAACAATGAATTTTGGGGAACTGACAGTGGGACTGAAGTTCCCTGTTTTTGTCACTAGAAGTCACTAGAGACTAGATGATTTACACAATTCAATCATAACGGTTGGTTATTGGTAATGGTGCAGTGGAACCTCAGCGAAGCAGGAACATGGCATCTCATGGCTTCTCAGAATCCAGAACTGGATGATTAACGGGTAGGAGAGTGAGGAAGAGTCCAAGTCAATAGATACTCTGTCAGAGAGTCAGTGCAGACTCAATGGGCTGAATGGCCTCCTTCTACCTCGGGATTCTATTAATAGGAGGAAATAAAATACTGGATTTGAGGGTAGGAGATCGGGAAGGGTGCTTCTTGAAGCAAACTACCTCACAATTCTACCACATGGGCAGGATGGGATTGGGTTTTGGGGAAAATGAGGTAAGAACTCTTGCACCTCTTCTTCCGTTTTTACACTGCTCTCATTACATTTTACCCCTAATCCTCATTCCATCCTCCTGTTGCCTAGAAGGTAGGATTCTGAGATAAATGCTCTTCAGCAAGAATCCTACCTTGCTTCCTGCAAGAGACAGACAGATCAGTGAATTAAAGTGAAAAATAGGACTGTGTGAAATGAAGATGCACAGGGAGTCAGCCTGAAAGAGACTAAATTGATCAAATCTGCAGAACAGTCATTACTGTCAACTGGTGATAGACAAGCTGCCTAATGCAGAGTTTTAGCACATTTTCCCAAACTCTATTCACCTTCAAAGATCCAGCAATACTTCGGAGATATTCCTTCCCACAACAGAAAAAGAAACAGATTATAACTTGAGTGGGAATCAAGCGGACAGCGTCTGGTACATGGGGCGAACCCTCCTGACTGAAGGTGGCACAGTGGTTAGCACTACTGCCTCACAGCACTAGGGCTCGATTCCCGGCTTGGGTCACTGTCTGTGTGGAGTCTGCACGTTCTCCCTGTGTCTGCATGGGTTTCCTCCAGGTGCTCCGGTTTCCCCTCACAGTTCAAAAGACGTGCAGGTTAAATCGATTGACCGTGCTAAAATTGTCCCTTAGTGACCCAAAATGTGTAGGCTGCGGTGGGGTGATTAGCGGGGTAAATACACGGAGTTATGAGGATAGGCCCTGGGTGGGATTGTTGTCAGTGCAGACTCAATGGGCCGAATGGCTTGCATCTGCACCACAGGGATTCTATGATTCTATAACTGCAGCAACGTGAGGCTGGGAAGATCTGAACTCTTGTCTGCACTCCTTCAGTCTGCTTCCTGCTCAAAACTGGCAGCAAGTGATGGAGAATGGGTACAGGACCTCTGGCACTCAGTTAAGACATGGGTTAGAGTTTCTGGCAAGACCTTGCAATCAGTGGGTGGGGGGTAGGTGGTGCAGACATTCCGGGTGGGGGAACCTATACTTTCCCTGCGACTGCTTCTGATCTGGCTCCTATTTGCGCAAGACATGAAAGGCACACACACTTAACTGCTTAGACCTACGGTTAAAATAGGGGTACAGTCCTAATTACATCCGTCATACTTGCCTAAGGGTCCCTGCAACTTCCAGCAGGTGTCCTACTTGCCTGCTTGGAAAAACCAGTTATAATTATAACGTGTGGGACGTCGGTCGGTTAGTTCCCTGGGTAATCCTAACCAACCCCCGCCTGCCTCCCCCCCCTCCTCCACCACCGACACGCAGGCAGGATTTCAATTTACCCTTACAGAGTCTGGAATCTGGATTATGGACTTAATACTATGCAGATAATAGTATTCCTGCTCCATTTCAAGACACGGGAGGGCACGATCTAACTTCATGAGTTAGCCTCTAATAACATTTTCCCATTACTGAGAGTAATTTGTTTTTCAACACAGCTCACCATTTTGCACGATTCACCCATCCCCAGCAACTCAGATCTGAGTGGATAAAACATATCCAACCAAGATAAGTGAGCTAGAGTGACAGGTAGCCCTGGGATTTCGCACTGTGATCTCTGGCTGAGGGCCAAGTATTTAGTCATGCTTGCAGCCTGCCTGGGGACGTGTTGTCTGAAATAGTGAATCCTACATCACTGACAATGACAATCCATTAGCAATTAATTAAAATGAAGGGCACTAACCTGTACAGTAAAAACCTTGTTAAAATAGCTTGTGACTCTGAGCCGGAATATGAATGACCATCCTTATTAATATCTTGACAGAGTAGAGTTCATCTGCACTCATACCACAAAGCAAAAATTATTCCGCATGGTCCCTTCGAAACACAACATGCAATCAGTATCCAAAATTCAACACTGATACTTCAGTGCGGTACCGAGGCCATGTAGCACTGTTACACGTGTCATCTTTCGGAAAAGATCTTAAACTGCGACCCCATCTGCCTCCACAGGTTATCCCAGGGTGCACCAACCAATATTTATCCCTCAATTAACATTAGAAAAACAGATCATCACATAACTGTTAGTGGAAGCTTATTGTGTGCAAACTGGCTGTTGCATTTCCAGCTGGTAAATGGGATTAGGTGGGAAGTCAGATGTTGCTCGCTTGTCAGTTCAAGCTCGATAGGCCAAAAGGCCTCTTCTGATCTGTATGATTCTATAATTCGATGAAAAGAGGCAATACTTTAAAATGACCTCAGTGGCTATAAACTGCTTAGAGATAAAGACAGAAAATGCTGGAAAATCTCGGCAGGTCTGGCAGCATCTGTGGAGAGAGAATAGAGCCAATGTTTCAAGTCTGGATGATTCTATATCAGAGTTTCGTCTGCTCTGCCGAAGAGTTATCCAGATTTGAAATCTTGCCTCTATTCTCTCTCCACAGATGCTGTCAGATTTGCTGAGACCTTCCAGCATTTTCTGTTTTTGTTTCAGGTTCCAGCATCTGCAGTATTTTGCTTTTAACTGTTTAGCGATATCAGGTGGTCATGAAAAGCACTGTTGCTTTTGTTGTACATTCTATATTGTAAAGTTATGCAGAGATGATACAAGTATCAATGTTTCTTACAGGTTTTATTCAGTGCTTTAAAATGTCTGCTCCACGCTTCCAACTCCAATTTCTAGGTTTTTCTGTTTATTTTTCCTGAATCCAAGTCCAGGCTTAACTAATCAAGTACAGTGAGCATGAATAGTAAACAGACTCACATAATCAAACACACAACTGAACATTACATGAATAGAGCTCTTCTAAATACGAAAATCTTAATACATCACGCACGTAAGCTAGGAGAATTCAGGAAAACTAATATACAAGTTCAGAAAGTTAACAATGTTTAAAATATCATACAATCCATATTACCATGATGCCTGTACTTCAAGCAAAGCTCTTCATTGGCTATAGAGCACTTTGGGACAGCCTGAGGTAGACAACAATGCTACATAAAACAATTCCTTGCTTTTTCTTTCAAAACTATCAACAAAGACCTTTGACTGAAGCTATTGCTTAAAGGCAACTAAGTAAGAGTGTTGGGGAGAGTTTTAGAATAAAGAGATCTAGGGGTACAAGTTCACAGCTCCGTGAAAGTGGAGTCACAGGTGGACAGAGTGGTGAAGAAGGCATTCAGCATGTTTCGTTGGTCAGCACATTGAATATAGGAGTTGAGATGTCTTGTTGAAGCTGTACAAGATATTGGTAAGGCCATACTTGGAATACTATGTACAGTTCTGGTCACCCTATTATAGAAAGGATATTTTTAAATTAGAAAGAGTGCAGAGAAGGTTTACTAGTATGCTCCCAGGACTTGACGGGTTGAGTTATAAGGAGAGGCTGGCTAGACTGGGACATTTTTCTCTGGAGCGTAAGAGGCCTAGGGGTGATTTTATAGAGGTCTATAAGATAATAAGGGGCATAGATCAGCTAGATAGTCAATATCTTTTCCTAAAGGTACGGGAGTCTAAAAGTAGAGGGCATAGGTTTAAGGTGAGAGGGGAGAGATACAAAAGTGTCCAGAGGGGCAATTTTTTCACACAAAGGGTGGTCAGTATCTGGAACAAGCTACCTGAGATAATAGTGGAGGCACGTACAATTATCTCTTTTAAAAAGTGTTTAGACAGTTACATGAGTAAGATGGCTATGGAGGGATATGGGCCAAATGCAGTAAATTGGGACTAGCTTAGTGGTTAAAAAAAGGCAGAGTGGGCAAGTTGGGCACGAGGACCTGTTGTAAACCATGCTGTAAACTCTTTGATTCTAAGTTAAATTATTTACATCCTACATTGAATTTCAGAATTTATAGTGTTCTTTTGTGTTTGGCAATTGCGTTTTCCCCATGAATACTGAAACCTAACAATTACATTTCTGACATTCAAAAAGAATTAGTTCCAATGGGAGTGATTCTGGCTTGACTGAAGCAGCAGCTATACCAATGTTTCATTAGTTGCATTAAAAGGGTGAGAAAATTTCAAGTACAAAAATCAGAGAAGTGAATTCTTGTGGTGTAACGTTTGTTTTCTACAAGTTCTGGGTGCATGCTCCCCATTGGAATTTTTGACATTTGATCTACTTTCTAGTGTTTTAAGTTTAAAAGTTTATTTATTAATGTCAAAAGTAGGCTTACATTAACACTGCAATGAAGTTACTGTGAAAATCCCCTAGTCGCCACACTCCAGTGTCTGTTCAGGTACACAGAGAGAATTTAATATGGCTAATGCACCTAACCAGCACATCTTTCCAACTGTGAAGGAAACCAGAGCACCTGGAGGAAACCCACGCTGACACGGGGAGAATGTGCAGACTCTGCACAGACAGTGACCCAAGCCAGGAATCAAACCCAGATCCCTGGCGCTGTGAGCCAGCAGTGCTAGCCACTGTGCCACCGTGCCACAATTTAAACTGTACTGTGATTCTCTTCCTTGCATGCTTCCTTTCCTTGACTTTCTCATTTCCATATAATTATTCTCTTTTTTTTAAATCATGCTATAAAAATTCAGCCTGATTGCAATCTTTACCCCTTTCACAGACGCCTGCTCCTGAAGTCCCACCTTTCCAACCTATGAGGGGTAATGTGGGACATAAACTTGTTGAATTAGAATACTCAACATCATCCAAATTGGGTGGATCAGAGGTGAAAGGAACAAAGACACAAAATGGCCTGCACACTATGAAGGAAAAAATTGCCATTGAAAAACAATCTTTAACATTTAGTTTAATCGGTGGTTCGACTAATTTTGAAATCAAAATACCCAAGAGATTTTACATTCAACATGAAGATCTTTTTGAGGCCAAAGGTCACTTTTATTAAACCTCGATTAAAACATTTATTTTTCAGCGTCTATTCATTTTCGAGAAACCCAAAGATGGCAAACTTGGTTAATTATTCCAGCTAAGCCAAGAGAAAAGCGGACTAATATTACATAGGGTACCTGAGAGCGTAGCTGGTGAACTCTTTGACCAGGATTTCCTTCAGCTGCCTTTCCAAATTTTTCAGTCCCGCTCATGACATTTCCCCCTGTGGGCAGGACTGGAAAGTCTCGGCCTCCACTGCTTCAAGTGCCGCAACAGATGACAGTCCCTTTCTACACTGCTCGTAAGGAGAAATGCCATTCACCTCTTCTATGCAACCTTGGCACTTCAGTGCATGTGGCAATGTGGCAGGTTACTGCTTGTTGTGCAGTGGTTTCAATTAGAAGCTGGACAGGGACTAATAATTGATCCAAAAACCAACATTGTTGGGGCTTTTTGATGAATTCCCATTTTGAGACCAGAGAGAATAAATCAGTTAAATTCACATGGTTCAATATTTACACTGTCTAGCATATTCTCATTCTTGAGGTTTTGGTTCTATTCTTTTCATAAGTGATCGTAAGTAGCAACAGAACAGCAAAGTGCTATTTTGCCAAACTATTTTGAAGTCTCATCACAATGAGTAGTGCAAAAATTGGCCAGTGCCCAACGATGTTAGAATGTGCTATATTGCAATGCTAATATTGCACAGTCGATCCATCAGCCTTTGTAAAAGGCAAGGCAAAAGTGATCCAGAATTTTCCAAGACAAATAAGGTGACTCACATGTTAAATAATTATTTTCTAGTCACTGTCTAGTTGTACAAGGGCGGCAGTGTCATGGAAACGCAACCACCTCAAATTCAATTAACTGGGGGAGGCGATGGCCTAATAGTATTATCACTAGACTATTAATCCAGATACTCAGCTAATGTTCTGGAGACCAGAGATCGAATCCTGCCATGGCAGATGGTGGAACTTGAATTCAGTAAAAAAAATCCGGAATTAAGCAACTACTGATGATCGTGAAACCACTGTCAATTGTCGGAAAAACCCATCTGGTTCACTCATGTCCATTAGGGAAGGAAATCTGTCGTCCTTACCTGGCTATGATGTGGATGTGCCATCATCAGTTGGACTGAAACCTGGTGTTGTCAGACTTTTTATTGTCCTTACCTGGTTCAGCCTACACATGACTCCAGAGCCAAAGCAATATGATTGACTCTTAACTGACCCCCAAGAGCAACTAGGGATGAAAAATAATTGCTGGACATCTGGCGATGTGCATGTCCCACGAATGAATAAAAAATCACCATTCTGACTTGGTCATATGTCACTACTTCACCACTGCCGGGTCAAAACGCTTGTAATTCCCTACAGCATTGCTGACCAACTTTCATCACGTGACCGCAGTGGTTCCAGAAGGTGACCCACCAATACCTTCTTGGGTCAATAAGGACTAGACAATGTAGTAAATGGCAAACATGGTAGTGTCCTTCACATCCTGAGACTGAACAGGTAAAGACATTAAAATATCAGAAGGCTGAGGAAGAACAGAATGCAAAGCAGGAGAAGCTGAGGAAGCATAATGCGAGAGGAAACTCAAAATTCTTGATATTTAGACATCTGAGCATGATTCTAAAACCATTGCGACATTGTGAAAGCTCAAAATGATAGAATTTTAACCATGGAGGTAGGACAAAGAGATTCTCAGATGCCGAATTTCTAGTCTCTGCTCAAATAGCCAGGGCCACGCAGATGCAGAGAGAAAAGTGAGGAAATAGTGGATTTACCCAGGTCAGTAGAGGTTTTTATTTACTCTTCCATGGGATATGGGTGTCCCTGGCTGGGCCAGCATTTACTGCCCGTCCCAATTCAGAAGACAGTTGAGAGTCAACTACATTGCTGTGTCTGGAGTCACATGTAGGCCAGACCAGGTAAGAACAGCAGATTTCCTTCCCTAAAGGACATTAATGAACCAGATGGGCTTTTCCAACAATTGACAATGGTTTTGTAGTCATCCGTAGATTTTTAATTCTAGATTTTTTATTGAATTCAAATTTCACCATCTACCGTGATGGGATTTGAACTCAGGTCCCCAGAGTATTACCTGGGTCTCTAGATAACTAGTCTAGCGACATTATCACTGCACTACTACCTTCCCTTATGGTACAGTAGGTAGTAAACAAGGAATGAAATAGCATCGGGTGATGGTTAGAAACATACCGAAATGCTAAAAACAGAAGAGACCTGTGCAAGTTGTGTAGAATGGCTCGAGGAAAGGTGATCTGTCCTTAACTGGAGAAGAGATATCATTCACAATATTGCTGAAGAGAGTGAGAGTGATGCCTGGAGAGAAGCAACACTTGTATCCATAGCAGGGAAAGGATTTGATATGATCATCATGGTGAAAAGAATGAAAACTACTGATGATAGAGTATGGGGGATGATTTTCTCCTGGAGAAGGTTTATTATGAATGATTTGGAATACCAGTGAAAATTCATCACTTCGTTGATTTTAGAAAAGCACTTGGTACTTTCCATTGAGAAGCCTTCCACAAGGTCTTGTGGCATCATAGAATTGCAGAAAGATTGTGCTCTGACAGAAGCATTTTATGATGTATCTACAAGCTACATTGGGAGAGAGATGGGACAAATTAAATTGTTTGAGATTTTTTTATCGGTGCAAGTGAAGGCCGCATGTGATTTCTATTTCTCTTCTGCATTGTCGTAAAGTTTGTAATTACTGTGGGCATTGGTTTGGGCAAGTGGTAAACATCAAGGTTTGGATTTGACATAATGAACAGCAACATGGACGGAATGGAAATATTCCTTGTGAATCTTAAAGCAAACGCTGCCAAAACAGAACTTCAAAATGGGACCCAGAGGACCAAGATAATGGAGAGAGGTGACAGAGCTGTCAACAATGCTGGATGTGTGATTGATAAAGAATACAAAAGACTAATGACTTTTCCTGCCTTGCAAGTATAATACCAGCTGGCTAAAGAAATGAAAGCAAGAAACGGCAAAAGCTTTGAATAATTTTTCATGAGTCAAATATCCGGAGAGCAACAAGACGCATTCTGTCAGCAAAGTGAAGAATATAAAATGCCAGTGTCTTCCTAACTCTCCTGTAGATCTCCGACACACAGCAGATGTTGGAAACACAACAGGAAGACAAATGCATTCAATCAGCTTTGTTTAAGGTGACTCTTGGAAATTCATTGGAGAGATTATGTAACCAAAATGGAAGTGTTGTGTTTCAAAGGTCAGTGGATTATGGATACAATAATCAGACAGTGATAGTATGGTGTTTGAATCAGGTCATCAGGTTACCCCGTGGTGGGGCACACACAAGGCAGAATTTTCAGGCTGTGCTCACCCCAAAAGCGGAAAATCCCACCCAAGGTCAACTGACCTTTGCACGTCTCCCCCCTCAACCCCCCGCTTTGATTCACATGGCGGGCGGGATGGGAAAACTCCACCCAAGGTATTTCTTCAGCTAACTTTTATTTGGAAAGCAGGCAAGGTACTAGACTTCAAAGAATGACCAATGCAGGATGATTAAAAAGGGATGTCACCATCACAAATACAATGTACAACAAATATCTCAATATGGCACTGGAAAAAATGACGAGATGTTTTGTAGAACATAACATTAGACAGTGTAATATTTGGATTGTAGAAATAGGCTTCCTCACTGCCACAAGGAATTGGAGACTTGATTGCAAACAGTAAACTTTGGGTGGGATGCTCTGGCCTCTCTGCTGTGTATTCTCACAGAGAGAGGCAGAATCTGATTCGTTAGCAATGGGATCTTCTGGTCCTGTCGCTGTCAATGGGACTTCCCAATGATTCCAACCACTCCATGGGGGAACCCATGGCAGGAGGTGCACCGTCAGCGGAACCAGGGTTCCTGCCAGTGTTGATTTTCAGGCATTTTGTTCCCACCAATTTATGTCTGGCAATTCATTATCACATAGAACATAGAACCCTACAGTGCAGGAAGAGATCCTTTGGCCCATCGAGTCTGCACCAAACACAATCCCACCCAGGTCCTACCCTCATATTCCTACATATTATACCCACTAATTCCTCTAACCTACGCATCCCTGGATACTCAGGGGCAATTTCTTAGCTTGGCCAATCAACCTAACCTGCACCTCTTTGGACTGCTTTCCATGATGTAGAAAAAAGCACAGCCAGGTTAAAGCACTTAAACCAACTTCCTGAACACATCTGTTGCAATCTCATGAAACATTCTGTGGATTTAACAACTTGCGAAAACACATGGGTGGTGAGTCTCCGAGCCGCTGAGGGACATCAGCAGAGGCAGTTTAGCGGGCTCCCCGCTGGGTGCCACAGGCTCTACGCGTCGCCGAGGCCAGGAATTGAGGCCAGAAATGCTGGAAATAAAATTAATAATTTGCCAATCATTAGCAGGCCATGGACCAAAGTCTCTGGGCCTGCTAGTGTCTCTCCCCCACCAGGAGTGTTTCAGTCCAGTCGGGTATATAACAGCTTCCCACTAATGGGTAGCTGGCAGCCCAACTCTGCTGGAGTGAAGAGAGGTCATGGAGGCACTCCCAAGAGGTCAGGGATATGGAGGTTGCCCCCTGGGCATTGTCAGCACTGCTCCCCGGGCATCAGGCAGTGCCAAGGAGGTTGGGCTAGATGGGTCGGAGCCTATAGGGAAGATTGGTGGAGATGGAGTGTCCTGCTGCCACTCTGCGAGGGATTGGTGGCAGAGGAAGGGAAGAGGCTTATTGGGGCTAGCCATCAGAGTGGAGTTGGGGCTGGCGGGGATGAGGGGAGGGTCAGCGAGATCGGGAATGGCGGGTGGGGGGCATTGGAAGGGGACAGTGGGGCTGGCCCAAAGACATCCAAGAGGCCAGCGATCAGGTAGTTGGCGGGGTATCAGAGGGACAGCGATGTGGAGACCAACAGTGCAGGTCTGCTGCACATGCGCCAATCTCCGCTTGATGATTGATGATGCAAGTGCAGTGGCCCCGCTCAGCACTATGCTGCTGGCCTCTCCAGCAGGAATAGGTCCCGCCCACTGATTTTCAGCGTGAATCTCTCTGAGACACTCTACAGTACCCAGAGCACACAGAAAAATCCCACTATAAAAACCAACGGGAGTTACTCTCATTTTTACGCAAATTCGCCTCATCCTTTTTGAGCCATTCTTAGTGCCAGGTACCTATCAACTTTACTTGTGGTAGGGTAAATTCTGAAAGCGTTTTCTTCATTCTAGCTGACCCTCAATCCAAAAACTTTGCATTTGTCGTGTACGCGTGTTAGTGACAAATTATGTTGTGTTATGTACAAGAATCAAAATTAGCAAATGCTATTTCAGGAGCCACTATGGGAACAGAGTGGATAGGGATCAATGAGTTGTTTGTGCTGTGTTAGTATTTCAAATTTCTATTTTCCTCTTACTTGTTTTTTTCTAAATGTGATTGTCAGCACACAAGTGCCGGGATTTTGTTCTTCTTTCTTTCCAGCAATCACACAAATACTGAGGCCACAGTACTGCCAATGCATAACCTTACTGATTCCCTATTATTTTAAAGCACGGATTTCATTGGGAAGGAGGGCAAGAAATTTTGAACCGGATGGTTAAACTTAGCACCATTTGCATATCCAAAGTCGCTTCAGAAGCCACTAACTCAAAGCTAGTGACTGGAGCATTGGATAGCATTGCCTTCATTTGGCAGGAAGCAAGTTGAAGACTTTCAAAGCCAACAGCAACCAAATGTATTTCCCACGTACTTGGGTCCCTCTACATTGAGCCATTTCCTCCCTCATCTCACGGTGCCTAAAGGACATAACAAATCTGTTTTCATCTTTCTCACTCATCCCACTTCACCTTGGAGGATCAGAAATCAAAATGGTTCCTTCTTTTTTTCGTTTGCTCAGTGTAACCCGAACAGGCGCCAGAGTGTGACATCAAGGGGATTTTCACAGCAACTTCACTGCAGTGTTAATGTAAGCCAACTTGTGACACTAATAAATAAACTTGAAAAACCTGAAAAGAAGCCTTTGATTATTGTGCTTTTGACTGATATGAAATTATGCATTTGGTTTACTTTTACCTGGTGAGTGCTTTATAATAAAGAAATTGTTGGATATTTTAATGGCCTATTTCAGTTTCCCTAATATTTAATTTGTAGACTGTAATGTGGCAGCCCAGTTACAAAGAAAAGCAGCTGTGCTGGGTAACAGACTTAAAAACAGAAGAAAAGGTCATTCAGCCCATTAAGCCAGATTCTTCCACAGATAATGTACCATCTCCTCCAAGCATGGGTTTGATCCAAATGTTTCATCTCCTGAGGAAGCGTTCTACAAAACTCTCCAATGAAAATAAGCACTCAAGACTCTATAAAATCCACTTAATCCTACAACCCTTTGCTTTCTACATGACATTTCCAGCCCTGGCAGCACATTAAATACTTTGTCCAACTGACTATTTGATAGCTATTTATCCTTATTAAATTCAATCCAGTTATTTCGTTCCAAGCCAGATATGAGGTTGGGGATTTTTTTAAAGTTACAGATACCATCCTAGAAATTTTTTTCAAATCTCAGCCGCAGCGCAAAATACCTGCCACACGAGGAGACATTTTATATTATCCTCCAACTGCCCATGTGTCATTATGTTGCAGATCTCAATAAAGAGACGCATGTAAGGAAATAAAAGTTTGAAGTTTATTTACCAGTGTCACTCGTAGGCTTACATTAACGCTGCAATGAAGTTATTGTGAAACTCCCCTAGTTGCCACATTCAATGCCTGAGGGAGAATTTAACATGGCCAACGCACCTAACCAGCACATCTTTCAGACTGTGGGACAAAACCAAAGCACCCAGAGAAAACCCACATAGACACGGGAGAACATGCAGACTCGGCACAGACAGTGACCCAAGCTGGGAATTGAACCCGGGTCCCTGGTGCTATCAGACAGCAGTGCTAACCACTGTGCCGTGGTGCCATCTCCTCTACCACCGTGAAGGAATAGTTCATGAAACCAAATCCTCTTCCCAGTTTCTCAGCCGCTAATTGCACTGTGTGCTGTCTGCCTGATATAGGACTCTTAGTAACTAGCTGTTTCTGTAGTTGAGGGAGTGATATCCATGCATCAACTCTTTGGGTTAGATTTCCTGGCTGCCTGCAGTGTGTTTTCCTGCAGCAGAGACAGATTAGCATTGGCTGCCAGCCAGCCCCTCTGGTCCTGCTGATGTCTATGGCATTTTGCATAGTTCACCTGCCCCACCACCAGGAAACCCACTGCAGGGGGGGTCACCTTTGGCAGGACTGGTGGTTCCTGCCAGTGGGAAGGGCTGGAAAATCCCACCCTTTATAAATATTGTTCTATATCTTGTCCTGGTGATACAATCATTTCAGTTTGTAGATCTAAAATACAACCACTGGGGTAAAGGTTTAACAAATAAACATGGTGGAGGGTGCTTAATGCAAATTTGTTGTCCAATGGCTGAATTACAGTAATGCCAGATATAAAATTATCCATGTACTCTGTAAAATTCAGTCTTCTCTTAGCTGGTAAATCTTACACAGGACAGCCTGTGAAAGTGGGTTGGTGGGTCCAAAATGTCACCCAGTGTGTGGATTCCATTCTCACAGGAACTGTCAATAAATCATCCCCAAACTCCAGAAAAATAGGTAGGAATAACCTGTGCGCACACATTTCATTGAGTCGGGGATATTTGCTGTGAATGACAGCCGATGCTGTGAATGGGGCAGCAAATAAAAAACTGTGACTTACCAGAACTGAAAAAACAAGATGTGACAAGTTTCCCTGATCCCAAGTTTTCTAGTGAGAATCGTTTCTGTTTTTGAACAGGAGCAGACCTAGCCAAGATAATTGGCTGTTGGAAAAGAAAACAAGATATGCAGATACTACTGAAAAAGATGCTACTGCTGACAGCCACAATAATCTGCTTGTTCAGCCTCCAGTCCTGCCTCTATTGTACAGACTGTAAAAAAAAAACCTTGCCAGGTCTGCTTGCAGAGTCCAATGTGAAGGAAAGGAATGTGCCTACAGCTGGCATTTTTGGTGCCAACTGATAATTATCACATACACAGTACACAATGGGGAATAAACACAAATGAGAAGTGAAATATTTTTCTTCTTCTTGCCATGTAATGTCAGTGTTCAGCACTCCCTCCAGGTCAGCTGCAGTACAACGTTGGCACAATTCATAATAACCCCTGCCTGCCAAAGCCCAATGTTTTTAAGCAATCCCGGCTGAATAAATCAAACTTTTCCATTCTGGGCACACGCCGATGGAATTCTATGGCTGGGATTTTCTATGGCCAGTTCCGGGACTGGCGTGACTTTAGAGAAGGGGTTGGAGGGAGAGTTCGGTGAGTGAAGACAGTTGTTGCAACGAATCCGCATCCAGTGGAAATAGGATGACTGCCCCAAAGTTTCTTCTACTCAGGGCTATTGCAGCCAAAGTGTGAAAGCTTGGGCCATGCTTTCTGGAAGGGGGCTGTACAATATTTCAACAGGAAGAATATTCAGGCTAAATGCATAAAAGCAAGTTACACTGGATAGCTCCATTAAGAAGCCAACAAGAGCACAGACTTTAGACTGAAGGTTCCTGTCTATGTTGTAATTTAAAAGTTCAAGGTTTGTTTATTCATGTCACAAGTAAGCTTACAGTAACACTGCAATGAAGTTACAGTGAAAATCCCCTAGTCGTCACACACCGGCACCTGTTCGGGTACACTGAGGAAGAATTTAGGATGGCCAATGCACCTAACCAGCGCATCTTTTGGGCTGTGGGAGAAAACCAGAGCACCAAGACGAAACCCACTCAGACATGGGGAGAATGTGAAAACTCCACGTAGGCAGCGATCCAAACCAGGAATTGAACCCATGTTCCTGGCGTTGTGAGACTTCAATTATTCTAAATGGGAAAGCAGCAAGCGAGCAATGATGTTTTGCTCAAAGCTTTAAATTTGGTTTACTTTATCCAAACTTACAAACCTATTGGCAATGCCACTAACAACACATCCAACTAGGAACGCTACTCACAAATTCTAGAATCCATGTTACAACAAGTTGAAAACAACCAGAAGGCAAATAATCTGCTATTTTCCTTTCTGGGCAGCATGGAGGCACAGTGATCTGCTGCCTCACAGCGCCAGGCACCCAGGTTCGAGTCCCGGCTTGGGTCACAGTCTGTGCAAAGTCTTCACATTCTCCCAGTGCCTGCATGGGTTTCCTCCGGGTGCTCCGGTTTCCTCCCACAGTCCAAAGGCCATGCTAGTTAGGTGCACTGGCGGTGCTAAATTCTCCCTTAGTATACCAAACAGGCGCCAGAGCATGGTGACTAGGGGATTTTCACAGTAACTTCATTGCATTGTTAATGTAAGTCTACTTACGACACTAATAAATAAACTTAAACAATGACTAACTGGGGACCAATTACAAACAAATCCTTACATATATATACACATTTGCCATCATTATATAGTAGTAATAATTAGATCAGCTGGATCTAGAGCAGAAATGTGGGTAGATAGGGACAGAAGGATTAGCCACGCACCATTGATCCTATTTAAATATGATGGAGGAAGCCATCAGTGGACTTTTAAGGGAACTTTTGGCAGGAGAATGCAGGTGAAAAGTCTTTGTAGCGGCTTCGAGGCAATAGTAGTTCAAGCTAAATTGAAGGGACTCTATACAAAGTACATAAGCCTAAAATCAATATATACACACACACATACACATCACATCATTATCTTTAGGAAGATATAGGCTGGAATATCCTTTACTGGTGGGCCACCGTTGCATTTACCTTTCTCTGACACTCCTTCTTATGACGGAGGAATGTTAAGGTAAGATATTTGTGATCAGTAGAACCTGATGAGTGAGTGAGTGTTCGTCTATGGACAATACCTGACTAACAATCTCTAATCTAGCCTCCACTGCGTCTTCAGCCTCCTCCTCCTCTTTATAATATCACACAGCTACTTTAATGGACAAAATCCACATCTTTAGGCACAGCTAAGTGCAAATTGCAGCAATCATGCTTGTTCAATCCTGAGAGTCCTAACAAAATCATTCTGCAGGCAAAACACAAAGCAACAGTGCACAAACCCGCCTCCTCAACATGGTATCCATCTCACAGATAACTTGCAACAGGATTTGCCATCATTATACAGTAGTAATAATTAGATCAGCTGGATCTGGAGCAGAAATGTGGGTAGATAGGGACAGAAGGATTAGCCACGCACCATTGATCCTATTTAAATGTGATGGAGGAAGCCATCAGTGGGCATTTAAGGGAACTTTTGGCAGAAGAATGCAGGTGAAAAGTCTTTGCAGTGGCTTCGAGGCAACAGTAGTTGAAGCTAAATTGAAGGGGCTCTATACAAAGTACATAATCCTAAAATCAATTCCTTTACAATTTTACAATCAATTGAATCAGTTGCACTGCAATACTTGGCTGTGGTTATTAATGGTACAAAACAAACAGGATCTTTATTACCTGAGTAAACTATAATTAATCTCACAGTACCACAGAGTTAAATTTCCCTTATGCTTCACTGACACAGCTTCTTCTCAATGCCCTAGTTTATCTTTTGGTTTAAACTGCCATCTGGATTTTACCAGAATCCAATTGCAGTGGTTTATTCACTTTACATAGCACAGATGAGACCTAATTTATGGGACTTCCTGACAAGAGAAGGCCTGGGGAACTTTCACTGGGCTTTGCTGATTAGATGGCAGCTAGAATCTTTCTAGTTGAACCTGGTCAGGTAGGAAGCTCATCTGCTGACAGTCAATTTCATATAAAAGAAGCTCTACAAGCTGAATTCTCTGAAGACAGAAAATAAAGTTGACCATTTTCATATGAAAATATATTCCAATGGAAGCCAAAGGTCATCTCCTAGGTTATTTTCAAATCGTTTGAAAAATATCAAATGGACAATTATTGTAACGCACACATTCGCACATCCACCATAGTAACGTATTAAAAAATGACACCTCAATCTGCATCTGCCATGTCATTTTTACATGCATATCTAATCCAAAAAGTAACAAGCAGCAGTTTGGAATATTTCAACTAGAAGTTTTAAATTTAAAGTTCATTTATTATTGTCACAAATAGGCTTACATTAACACTGCAATGAAGTTACTGTGAAAATCCCCGAGTTGCCACACTCCAGTGCCTATTTGGATACATTGAGGGAGAAGTTAGCATGACCAATTCACCTAACCAGCACGTCTTTTGGACTGTAGGAGGAAACTGGAGCACCCTTCTCATAGAATGTCTACAGTACAGAAGGAGGATATTCGGCCTATTGAGTCTATACCAGCAACAATCCCACCCAGGCCCTTTTCCCGTAACCCTCATTTACCCTGCTAATCTCCCTGACACTAGGGTCGATTTAGTATCCCGCACATCTTTGGACTGTGGGAGGAAACCCATGCAGACTTGGGAAGAATATGCAGACTCCACATAGTGACCCAAGCCAGGAGTTGAACCTAGGTCCCTGGCACTGTGAGACAGCAGTGCTAACCACTATGCCACCATGCTGGAGTACAACTAATTGAGAAAAATCTACCCAAGGGAAAATGACCCGATCACCCAAATCTTTTCGGCCACTAACTTTTTTTCTCAGCAACAGGATTAACACATTAAAAACATGTCATAGTAACATAATTAAACTTATCTAGAAATTGTCTCCGAGAGCCTCTGTTAACATCTTTATCACATAATATTCAGACTGTCAAAATAATGTAGATAACATTATTCCCCGAGCTATAAATCATTAACTGAAAGGGGTCAGCAAGCTAGTCATGACTACAATTGCAAAGATGCTGCAATTAGAAAGTTTGTTAAATGAAAAAAATATCCTTACATGTATCAGTATGATCTCAGTATACCAACTGGAAATGTGTATTTCCATGGATTCAGTAAGAAGGCTTACAACACTAGGTTAAAGTCCTATAGGTTTATTTGATAGCACGGGCTTTCAGAGTGTTGCATCTTCATCAGGTGAGTCTCGGAGATGAAGGGGCAGCACTCTGAAAGCTCGTGCTACCAAATAAACCTGTTGGACTTTAACTTGGTGTTATGAGACTTCTTACTATGCCCACACCAGTCCAATGCCGGTATCTCCACATCATGATTTCCATGGACTGCAAAGGTATCGGAGTTAATTGTCTGAACTCAACAAGAATTTCGGAACCTTTGAAATACTTTTTTTCCTATTTGCAATCCTCTGCAGGAAAAGCTACAGACTGACAGACTGCTGTACAGGAAAGATAAATACAAAGGGATGATTAGAGAATCAATGCTTCATTACATTTACAATGAGAGTTAAGACTCATTAATTAGTTGCATTTTGCACTGAGCAAAAACGAAGAGAGCATGTGCTTCCTTGCACTATAGTATTTATGAATTGTTTTTCCAAATGAATTGAAAACAGCATGAATTCTAGGAACTTTCAAAGTAAGATTTTGTAAGCAAACTATTTTCAGGTGATTATTTCAGAAGGCTTGTTCAGAAGAGAGAGAGAAAAAAAAATACTTAGGCTGGAATGTTTAAGTCCCTCCAAGGTTTCCCCATGGTGAGGCCAGCGAGCTGTTGAAATCTCTGTTCACGTCTGGAACTGGAAGATCACACTGATGTGAAGGGCTTGAAAATTCTGGCCTTAAATTTTATTTATTCAGAGCTGCTTAAATCATGCTGATAGTATGTCATCTATTAAATAAGTTAACATGTTTATTTTTGGAAAGCAGCACCTGAGCAATGTCATTCACTGAGTAATGCTCAAAGAGATTAATGCTATCAAAATGATCTGGTTGTACGTACTTCCTGTTCACCACCTTTCCTTTTTGGACTACTTCAAATATTATGTTCATAAAACGTAAACAAATCAAAACTCAAAGAGGCAGGAATCAACTGTAAATTGCCAAGCTAACAATGTTGAAGCAATAAATAACTAATCAATAAGAATATCAATGGAACAAAGAACATAGGGATTAGAAGCAGAAGTAGGCAGATTCAGCCCTTCAAACTTGCACCGACATACAATAAGATCATGGCTGATTTTTCCCTCATCTCAAATCCACTTCCCTATCTATTCCCCATATCCCTTTATCTCTTTTTTAAGATTAGAAATATATCTGTCTCCTTCTTGAAACCGTTCAACGATTCAGAGTCCACAGCGAGTCCCACATATTCACTGCCCTCTGCGAAAAGTAGTTCCTCCTCATCTTAGTGTTAAATTAACACTTCTCAATCTATACCTGTCACCTCTTGTTCGAGATTGCTCCATAAGGGGAAACATTTGGTCTACATTTACTTCATCAATCCTTTTCAAATTTTATGTACCTCAATCAGATCCCCTCTCATCCTTCTAAACTCCAGTGAGTAGAAGCCCAAACTGTTCAATCTCTCCTCATACGTCAGCCCTTTCATCCCCTGAATCAACCTGCTGACCCACTGACTGTCTCCAATGCCACCATATCCTTCCTCTAATAAGGAGACCAAAACTGGTCACAATATTCCAGATGTGGTCTCACCAACACCCTACATAACTACAACAAGGAGCACAATCAAATTACTCAAAATACTTGTCCAAACATTTTTTGGTCACCATTTGATTTCTTCAGCCAACTGATTACATACAAAAGATTGAAAATAAGATTTGTAACATTACATATAATAAATCACAAATAACATGATAGTTGTAATTGTCATGATGTAAATTAACATTTTACTCTATGAAATAAGTTGATATTTTCCCTGCGGATTTGCTCCAAAGCTGACAATGACATCTTTGTCTAAAATTCCCAAAATATTAGAGTCAGATCCAGTGCAATGCAGAGAAGCTTCTTGCACAAATCATTATGATGGATTCAGCTTACCTTCAGAACGATTCAACATTTGTCTTTCATCACTCATTATCAGTGTTTCAAAATCATTTCCAACCAAGTAGAAGTCTGGTTTCTCGAACCAGTTTTTTTTTAGGTAAACGTTGACGGGAAAACAAATGCATACATTTACTTTGGAGCAAGGGATAGAAAGGCAAAAGGACAGCTAGATGAGAGAAATGGGGGTGGGGCGTGGGGGGGTAGTTGGCGGGGAGAATTCAGGGAGGAAGAAGAGACAGGGGCACAGTAAACACAGAGGGGTTTAATTTAGTCTTGTCCATTTAATTGGAAACCAATTGAGTCAGGCCAGCCAGTTCCATTGAGGTCAAAGAAAAGCAAAACTGAATAGGGTGTAAAGTGGGGATGGATCCTATCCCATCAATTTCTTGATAGTAAGTTAACCAAATAAATATCTTCACCATTCGTGCTACCTAGCTTTAAATACCGGAGCATAGATATCACTTAATTAGCTGTTACAAAACTTGTCTGACTCCAAATATATTACATTTGTAGGGATTTGTTTACTTCATCTATGGTATTGCTGCCTCAGAGCACCAGGGATCCGAGTTCAATTCCCAATTTGGGCCACTGTCTGTGATGAGTCTGCACGTTCTCCCCATGTCTGCGTGGGTTTCCTCTGAGTGCTCTGGTTTCCTCCCACAGTCTGAAAGATGTGCTGGTTAGGTGCATTGGACATGCTAAATTCTCCTTCAGTATAACCGAACAGGTGCCAGAATATGGCAACTAGGAGATTTTCACAATAATTTTATTGCAGTGTTAACGTAAGCCTCTTTGTGACAATAAATAAACTTGTTTTTCAATTATTTAATTCCCCTTATTCCTAACATCTGGGGAACTGCAATCCCACTTCCTTTGCAGTCACCGAGTCAAAATCCTGGAATTCCCTCCTTAATGGCATTGTGGGTCAACCCAATGCATGTGGACTGCAGCAATTCAAGAAGGCAGCTCACCACCACCTTCTCATGGGCAGCTAGGGATAGGCAATAAATGCTGGCCAGCCGGCATGTCCCATGAATGAATAAAAAAAAACACTCGGCCTCAGGGGTATGGGAAGAAATTGAACAGCTTCACTACAGCAGCTACTTGCTTCTTGTCCCTTACTTGTAAAATCTTTAACTTCATCCTTTTCCCAAATGGAGAGGTGACTCTACAATCCAAATTTCCCAAAATGATTTCAAATGGCCATTAGGTCCTCCATTTGCATTGGTAATAAGCCTAACATTAGTTTTGGGATGGGCGATGGCTTGTTGGTCTAGCCAAGGGGGATGATTTTCACTTTAGGCATTGCAATCCTTTCTCAGCATTGGCTCAGTTGGTAATATTGTTGTCTGTAAGTCCTAAGGACCTGGGTTCAAGTCCCCCTTCAGAGCTTGAGTACAAGAGTTAAAACTGACAATCCAGTCTAGTACAGCAGCACCAAGAGACTGCTACACTGACTTATGTATGTGGGCAAGTGGTTAAGGTAATGGGTTTAGAATCCATCGCAGCCCTAGGCAGGTTCTTTCATTTGATTTGATTTATTATTATCAAATGTATTAGTATACATTGAAAAGTATTGTTTCTTGCGCACCATACAAAGCATACTGTTCATAGAAAAGGAAAGGACAGAGTACAGAATATAGTGTTACAGTTATAGCTAGGGTGTAGAGAAAGATCAACTAAGTGCGAGGTAGGTCCATTCAAAAGTCTGATGGCAGCAGAGAAGAAGCTGTTTTTGAGTCAGTTGCTACATGACCTCAGACTTTTGTATCTTTTTCCCGACGGAAGAAAGTGGAAGCGAGAATGTCCAGGGTGTGTGGGATCCTTAATTATGCTGGTTCTAATATATTGCAGGCTTTTCTCATTGTCTCCAGCTTGAGAATGCTTTACAAAATTGATTATCACTTAAATGCCTTTCAGGATGGGTGACCTTCACAGTGTGGGTAACGGAGGTGGAAAGACAAAATTTTGGGAGCCACCTGGTAAAGATGAACATGGCAGAGCCGAAGGTGCAATAGATCCGGGTGTTAGAAGGGAAGATTTGCAGTCAGGAAACTGAAATCAAACAATCAGGAGCTGACAGAGGCACCCAATTTATCCGGCCCTGAATATCAGACTGTTGAACAGGGAAGGAGAAAGCTCCAACTTGACGTATGGCACTCTCCTGGAGCAGACCAAATGTGACCACACTATGTTGGATCCTTCAGCACACATTTTCATTTGGAAAAATGCTCCTTCCTTTCCCATTTATTGGACCATTGTACCCTTAAGGAGGACTCTTTTGAGGTATCACTGAACATAGTCTGGAGACTCTGGTGAAATGATCTCTGTA
The DNA here is from genome assembly GCF_965287045.1 of Carcharhinus amblyrhynchos. Classification (NCBI taxonomy): domain Eukaryota; kingdom Metazoa; phylum Chordata; class Chondrichthyes; order Carcharhiniformes; family Carcharhinidae; genus Carcharhinus; species Carcharhinus amblyrhynchos. The sequence continues at coordinate 29,954,277 of NC_137332.1, read as the reverse complement.
TGGTCTTCTCCTTTATTGCAGTCTGAATTGTTTACCTCTCACGTTTCCTCTCTCTCTCTCCTGTAACTGCTCTGCATCCATTACAAGGGCTAAGATCACAATTCGCATTGTGCCTCAGTGAATCCCACGGTAAGAGTTCGGAAACAAAGGGGTGGGAAGAATAAAGGTTTTCCTGCTTAAAACCGCTGACTGGCAGCTTACAACATCTTAGCAGCCCAGCTGGCAAAAGGCGCTCAGAAACACTTCAGTCAAAACTGATGTCTCAGATCAAGTTGTGGACGTTCAAAGTCTGTGAATTCAAAATGTAATCCTTTCCCTTGAGTCGTGAGTTTGAGCTATATCAAACAGATGAAAGTCTGCTCTCTCAGCTAGACACAAAAGGATTCTAACCGAAAAGGCCCACTCAATTTGATGATTAATAAATGCTTAAGAATTACATTTCAATTTATAATCATTGAGACAATAGGCTGCTAGGCAATCATTCAATTTTTGATGGACGTACTTGTTGGCTTAACATGTACCCAATAATGTACTTTAATTGGGCACCAAATGCACCCCTGCAATAGTTGCCAGTATCATTAACTGTTCATTCTGAATACATCTTGGGAAGACAGTTCTACGGAAGATGAAAGTGATGTGTTTAATTATATATCTAACTGTTGAATTAAGCAGGCTTTGGGAAAAGGGTCACCCTTTCCATTCAAATTTCCATTCCATTCAAAAAGGCCCTTTTCATTCAATTCTCATCCACAAGTAATTCTACTGCAGCTGATATTTAATAGGCTGAATCATATTGGCAAGAGCCTGAAATAGATAGCAGTTAACCAGTACTACCCAACAAAATAAAAGCACAAAAGCTTATTTTGAAATAAAGAAAAATTTAAGGATGGGGCAGCGTGACAACACAACATGGATCCCCGATGGGCAAATACACATAAAACATGTTTGAAAATTCACTATTCTAATTCTTCTTATCTGGAAGAGTCAAATTGAGACATTAGATCTCCCCCATTGATGTATCTTATGCAGGTGATGGGAGGGAAAATTCAAGGCATTTTTCATTTGTGCAAAATTAACTTGAATGACTATTGGATTGTCCCATAATCTGAGAAGTGATGGAGGTAGATATCTGTACATTTATTGGCGAGGCTCAGTCAGGTTAGAGCAGGCATTTTGTCTTTCTCAAACCAGTTCAGCTCAGCCAAGATTTTAAAAAATGAAGGAATTACATATGTTTCCAATTGATGTAGCTCAGGAATTTGCATTCAGTGTCTTTGTTTTAGTTACACACAGTGGAATTCTCCCATACATCTGCCAACGGGTTTAATGGCAGTCCTAGGGTTTTTTTTGGGGTGGAGGGTGGGGAGAAACAATTTACGCTGGTCTGCATTTCCCACAGGATCTTCTGCAGATGCCTGCCATGGTGGATTGGAAAGCTGCCGTTAGTGGACATGAAACTGATTTGCATCCTACTAATATAACGTAGATGAAGGCCTGACCAGAATCTTCCACCCACGCCCAATTCACTGAGATACCAGTGGAAAGACACACCGGTCCAGAACACATGTGGGATAATGTGACGTGCAGAAGTCAGGACTTATCTGAAGAATGCCTGGGGCTGCCGCTAAAGGTTGGAGTGGAGGCCGCGAGTGATCCTCAACCCTTTTTTTAATTCCTTTGTGGGACATGGGCGTCGCTGGCTGGCCAGCATTTATTGCCCATCCATAATCGCCCTTGAACTGAGTGGGTTGTTAGTCATTTCAAAGGCCATTGAGAGTCAACAACATCGCTGTGGCTCTGGAGTCACATGTAGGCCAGACCAGGTAAGAATGGCAGGTTTCCTTCCCTAAAAGATATCAGCAAACCAGATGGGTTTTTCCAACAATTGACAATTGTTTCACGATCATCAGTAGGTTCTTAATTCCAGATTTTTTTTATTGGATTCAAATTCTACCATCTGCCATAGTGAGATTCAAACCTGGGCCCCCAGAATATTACCTGAATGTCTGGATTAATAGTCTAACGATAACCCCACTAGGCTGTCGCCTTTTCATCGCCACCCTGAAACAGCACAAGCAGTGGTGGGGAGTGGAGCATCTATCAGATGGATCATCCAGATTCAGTGTCATCGAAGGGGCTCATCTTCCAGCCTCAGCATGTTCTGGAGGTCCATCTTCATTTTCAGGAAGCCCGTGTTCCTTCTTCAATGTTAGGTCAATTATGTCAGGGTGTCTGTTAAATATAGCACCCAGACATGATGGCAGGTGACGCACAATCACGCTTGCCCTGCCACAGGGTATGGTGCTAAACCCCCAGATGCATAATTAAGATTTCCCACAGGATCTTCTGCAGATGCTGCCATCCATGGTGGACTGGGAAGCCTGCTGGTGGCAGATGTGAAACTGATTTGCATCCTACTAATGCGATGCAGATGAAGGCCTGACCAGAAGATGTGACCTCCGTAGTGGGTTTTCTGTTGACCTCCGCAGTGGGAAACACTCCCTGTCCCATCCGCCACCATGAAACTTAGTCCCAGCTGGGAGAATTTCGCCCACAGATTCAGGAAGGTAGAAATTCCAACTAGCAAATGTTTCATGCGATCCAGTCTGCTATTTTATGCAGGAATTAACCCACTTGCTTCAAATGAATTACTGCAGGTGTAAAAATGTTCTACAGGAATATACTAAGAGCTTGTTAAGAATTACTTGTCTTTATATAGCACTTTTCACATGCTCAGGATGTCAGAAGGGCTTAAAAAAAGTATTCTTGAAGTGTAATAAAAATAGGATGCATGGAAGCCAGTTTGCTCATAAACCACTCTCATGAGCAATGATATGATGATGACCAGATAATCTGTTGTAATAAGCAACTTTAATTGAAGGATAACTCCCCTGATCTTCTTCAGAATAGTGCTACGAGATGTTACATCCATCTGGTGGGGCCTCAGTTTAATTCAGTCCAAAGATGTGCAGGTTAGGTTGACTGTCCATGCCAAATTGACCCTAGTGTCAGAGGATTAGCAGGGTAAATGTATGGAGTTAAGGGAATAGGGCCTGGATGGGATTGTGGTCAATACAGACTCGATGGGCTGATTGGCCTCCTTCTGTGGGAATTCCATGATTCTAATTTCTCACCAATAGATGGCACTTCTGATACTGCAATATTCCTTCAGTACTATACTCAATTATCAGCCTAGATTATGTACTTGAATGCCTGGAGCGTGATTTGAATTGAAAGCCTCTAGACATAGCAGCAAGGGTGTTATGTCTCTTTCAGTACACACAGGTTTACGTTTAAATTACTATAACAAAAAATCCAACATTTTGTTTTTTACATACATATAGTATACATAAAAGGGTGGTCAAGTGAAGGATGGAGAAACAAAATCAAAGAGGAGATTGAGGAGGAACTTCCTGACTCAAAGGGTGGTGAATCTCTGGAATTCTCTGCCCATTGAAATGGTGGAGGCTACCTCGCTAAATATATTTAAGTCATGGGTAGATAGGTTTCTGATAGACAAGGGAATTAAGGGTTATGGGGAGAAAGCGGGAAAGTGGAATTGATCCACTTCAGATCAACCATGATCTTATTGAATGGCGGGGCAGGCTCGAAGGGCTAAGTGGCCTACTCCTGCTCCTATTTCTTATGTTCTTATGTTCTAGGAGATCTTGTAAAGGCAGGAGACATAGCCAAAGTACTAAATGAGTCCCTTGCATCTTGCATTCATCAAGGATGGGGGGGCAGAATTCTCCCCACCAGCAGGTTCAATGGCAGGCGGGAGTGGGGCAGAATTTGGCACAGCCCAAGAATTGGATTTATTCCAGTGTGAATTTCCCATGGAAGTCCAGGTAATGTCTATCACGGCAGATCAGGAAACACCCTGGAGGCCAGCACTAAGCTAACTTACATTCTGCTAATGGAATGTAGATGACTGGAATCTATCATCCATGTCCAATTCTTCGTGACGCCAACAGAAAAACACGCCGGTCCAGAAACATACGGAACAAAGTGGTGTGCGGAAGATCAGGACTCGCCAGAACAATGCTTGAGGCTGCCTCCAGTGTTTGGAATGGAGACTACCAACAACATTGGATTCCAGAACATCACAGCAGTGGATGGGGGTGAAACCATCTACAGGTAGACCTTCCAGATTTGAGGAGGTCCATCTTCCGGCCTCAGTGTTTCTGGAGATCCATCTTTTTCAGGAGGTCTGTCAATAATGGATCAGTGATGCTGGCGCGCCTTTTGAATATGACACCCAGATATGATGGCACGACATTCCCAAACTTGCAACGTTATGACGGGGGAATGGAGCTAATTGAAAGCTCTTTACAAAGAGTCAGCACCAGTATGATGGGCTGAATGGCCTCCTTTGGTACTGTATTATTCTGATTCCAAGTAAATGTGTATAAACTTCACCAATTAGCAGTCTATCTCCTGTCCTACTAGGAAACTGCTTACTTTCAAAATTGCATCGTTTCCTATAATAAATCATTTCCAAGGATTTCAAAATTGGAATCCTCACCTTTTCTCAATGTTTATTTCCTCCTACACTCTACAGGATTTTAAACAAAATCTTGGCATCGCTTTATCAATACTCGACAAGTTTTTTTTCTCTTTTCCTTCCTGCGCTGTTTGGGGTAGTCTATACTAAGGGTTTTGACCTTTCACTCAGTGTTTGATAAAAATAATCCTATATTCATTGCAGGTTTCTTTTAGTGGAGAGATTATGCTAACCTCATTAGCTGTTATGCCTTTGATTGATTCTGTGCTGTTCATTATTTTTTGCTAAATCTTAGTTTCAAAATAGAGTTGGAAATTCCCAGCACATTATAACTTAAGAATTATAGTTGGCAAATAAAATCTGCCAATTAATGTGGGGCCCTGTTGTCCTAAATTGTTGCCACTATATAATCACATACAGCCATGTTTGTTCACAAATCTTACATGAGGTACCTTTATATGTCCAAAAATTATTATCCAAGTGTCCCTGTGAGTTTTATGAGGTCCATTTCTGATGGTTTGGAAAGAATACATTTGTGCATCTGCTTGATTGGTACCCAATTCACTGCTTGGTTGGCATCCCATCTATTCATTTAAATATTCACTCCCTCTACCACCAATACAAAGTGATAGCATGTGTACTATATGCAAAGTGCACTGCAACAGCACCTTTCAAATACATGACCTCGACCACCTACGACAAGTGCAGTAGTCGTGTGTGAAAACCACGTGTTCACATTTCTATAACAGGTCACCCTATTATAAAAAGGATATTATTAAACTAGGAAGGGTGCAGAAGAGATTTACTAGGATGCTACTGAGCCTTGATGATTCGAGTTATAAGGAGAGGCTGGATAGACTGGGACTTTCTCCCCTGGAGTATAGGCGGTTTAGGAGTGATCTTATACAGCTCTATAAAATCATGATGGCATAGATAAGGTAGATAGTCAACATCTTTTCCCAAAGGTAGGGGTGTCTAAAACTAGAGGGCATAGGTTTCAGGTGAGAGGGGAGAGATACAAAAGGATCCAGTGCAGCAATTTTTCGCACAGAGGATGGTGAGTGTTTAGAATGAGCTGCCAGATGTAGTAGTAGAGGTGGGTACAACTTTGTCTTTTAAAAAACATTTAAACAGTAACATGGGTACAGAGGGATATGGGCCAAACACGGGGACTACTTAATGGTAAAAATGGGCAGCGTGGACAAGTTGGGCCGAAGGGCCTGCTGTAAGACTCTATGATTCTATGACTTGGAAGTTCCCCTTCAAGCCATCCTAACTTGGAAATATATCGCTGTTCTTTCACAGCCACTGGATCAAAATTCTAGAACTCCCTTTTAGCATTGTCCGAGCATCCACATCAGATGGACTGCAGCAGTTCAAGAAAGCAGCTCACAACCACCTTCTCAAGGGGAATTTGGGACAGACAACAAATATTTGCCTTACCAGCGACGTCCATATCACATGAAAGAAAACATTGTTATAATTGTTACAATCTTTGTAAAGACCAATCTTACAGAAAAAATTGAAATTTCCAGCTATTAGCTGAAAGGATGACACATCCAAAGTTTTACATTTGAAAAGAGTGTTTAACATACAGAATAATTTAAAAGAACTACTGACCAAATAGCATTTTCTTATGGAGGCAACTCATACTTTAAACTATAGGAATGGACAGTGTGTTGTCATTCTTCCTGAACTCTAACAGTACACAGTTGCAGTTTCTCCCAGTTTCCAGTGAGTTGCTTTCTTTCTATTTTCCCAGCCAGATAACTTCTAATCCTAGAAAAGTTTCTCACTATGAGGTTACACCGTAGATTTCTTCCTCAAACTCCAAGTTGACAAATCTTCCAGCCTCTTTTAACTCCTCACAAACTCAGTCTTCAAACTGAATGCAAGTTCCCACCCTCATTCTGCATAGTAAATAATAGAGTCAGCTTTTACTCTGCTTAAGGTGCAGGCCTAGATAATCCTATCTTTTTCTGGTTCTCTACCTCTCAGTTGGCTGCTGACTACATAAGACAAAACTGCAAATGTCTTGTATCTGCGATATTTCTGGGTTTACAGGGAAGCTTGTAACCTGATCTCAGAATGGTTTCTTGTCTCCTCTCCTCCATTGCAAGTTGAAACATTAGTTTTGTATCTGAGTAGAAATGTTAATCAGCTGTCTTTGATCATATCTCTCTTCCATCTTAGGGATTGGTTCCAGCATAACTATCTACAACTTGATATCGATACCACCTTTGGAAGACATTAGGCCTGATTTTACCATTTTCACTCTCAGCGCTGAATCTGGGCACAATTCAGATCCGACTTGGAAATCTGCTTTCAGACGCCCCCATATGTACTTAGTCTGGAATAAAAAGTCATAGGTCTGAATCGCGCTGTGGGCGGGGCTTAGCGCACCCGAAACAATCGTAGCTCTGAACTGCGCATGTGCAGTTAGAAAAACATTTGAAAAATTGCGCCATTGTCAGATTGTTCCCAGGCCATAGAAAATGGAAAAAGTGGCGTGGGAGCGAAAAGCGGGAGCAATGGCCCCCACAGACATCACCCCAGCCTCACAGACATCACTGTATCCCTTATCCATCCATCCCCCCACTACCCAGGCCGATCGCAACCCCCTGCCCCCTTTCCCCCCACCGATTGCCTGCACAGTGGCAGCAGAGCCCCCCCGCAGCATGCACCATGCACCAGTGATCCATCTGTGTCCCACCCCCCCAACACCAGAGAATGATCTGGCCTCACTCCCCCACGCACCCCACTCCCCCCCCCCCAAGAGAATGATCTGGCCTCACTCCCCCACCAAGGTACCTCTGACCTGCCTCCCTCCCGCCCAACCAGACAACGATCTGCCCTCCTTCACCCCCACAATCAGACAATAGTCTGCTCTCCTCCCCCCCCAACCAGACAACGATCGCCCCTCCCCCCCCAACCAGATAACAATCTACCCTCCCCCCAAACCAGACAACAATCTGCCACCCTCCCCACCCCACCCCCACAACCAGACAATGATCGGCCCTCCTCCTCCTCCCCCCACTCCCCAACCAGACAATGATTGACCCTCCCCCTCCCCCCAACTAGGCAACAATCAGGCCTCCCACCTCCCCCCCCCCCCCCCCCACCCACACAAAGAATTCCTGGGTCTCATTAAAGTGGCAATCTGCGTGGACACAGGCGTGGATCACATTAATGGCCTCACACCCGACTTTACCACATTTTCGCACCAGTGGTAAAATCGGGCCCAATATATTCACCCATTGTAAATTCAAGAACAACTGCCATTAGTCCCATGACCTCCCGTGACATCCCTGTCAATAAAACAAGCTAACTATTCTTTTGATTGCTGATCAGGTTTGCTGTTAGGCAGACTCCAGCACATATCACCTGGCCCTTTTCATTTACCCTAAACTTACAGATACAGTCCCAAACTACAGGCAAAATCTTTTAAACAATTGCAGAGTATTGAAAAATTGAGTGTTTTCCGCTGACAGCTTGTTTTTGGACCGAATCTTACACTCCATCCGTAACCATTTCTTTGCCCACCAGTATCACGCCACACCTGCGGTGGGCTCCATCTGATTTGCCCGCCCCAAAACAACGTAACTGTTACAAGTACACGGGGGCTCCAAACAAACAGCTCCCCAACAACTGCTGGAGATAGCAGCCAAGAAGGATGCAAACCCGCTACTTGGAGGGGTACTAAATGAGCACTTTGCTTCGGTCTTTACCAAATTAGAAGATGGTGACAATGACCGAGTTGAAAATGTGGGTGTTGAGCAACAGAGCAGTATAGTTTTCAAAGTTTAAAGTTTATTCATTAGTGTCACAAGTAGGCTTACATTAATCATAGAACATAGAACATATAGAACATATAACATACAGAACATAGAACACTACAGCACAAAAAGGCCCTTCGGCCCACAAGTTGCCGACCACATCTATACCTACCAAGCCATAGAACTATCTGTAACTCCCAATCCCATTAGATCCCATATACTCATCCAGAAGTCTTTTAAAAGACCCCAGGGAGTTCGCCTCTACCACCATGCACTTAACCAGCATGTCAAGTGATGCCAAAAGACTCGCAGGTTAGATGCATTGGAGATGCTAAAATTCTCCCTCAGAGTGCAGCGACTAGGAGGTTTTCACAGTAACTTCATTGCAGTGTTAATATAAAACTACTCGTGACTAATGAATAAACTTTAACTTTAGGGAATGCCACTGAAGCTTGACGACCCAGAATAAAGAGCTCAATCCTCATCTCATGAAATCTCACAACACAGAAGGAGGTTGTTCTGCCTGCCAAGTCCGTTCCTGCTCTCTGCAAGTGGAATTTAGCTTCTCCCATTTTCCCTTCCCTTTTCCTGTAGTCAATTTTTTTTCTCCAGATGCTTATCCAATTGCCTTCTGAAAGAATCTGCTTCCACCAGCCTTTTGGGATTAAGGGAAATGGGGGGGAAGGCGGAATCAGGATATTTAATTTGATGATCAGCCATGATCACAATGAATGGTGCAGCAATCTTGAAGGGCCGAATGGCCTACATCTGCTCCTAGTTTCTACAGCCGCAATTCTCCCATCGCGACCTGCAACTTTTCTGGTTGTTTGAGGTGAGAGATGCACGTTGCCAGCCTTGTACCGGGATTTGCGTTTGCGCCGGGAATGCATGTGCATCCCCCAGAGCATGTGCGCTGCCTAACAGGTAAGAGCCTATGCCCACGGGAGCACGTTGGCACTGTCCAGGCATCAGGCAGTGCCAAGGGGGTGGGACCTACTGTGGGCTGGGCTTAAGAGTGATTGCTGGGGGTGGGGGGATCCTGCTGCCACTCTGCAGACAGGATCGGTTTGAGGTGGAGGGAGGTCAGCGATTGGGGCAAGTTGGGCGGGGTGGTCTGTGCAGTGGGGCGCTCTGGGATGGCGGGGGGGGGTGGTCAGAGCTGGCCCAGGAATTGCTTTGGGGGCTGGAGAGGCAGCACTGTGGGGGTCCTGGGCTGGCCTATGATTGAGCTGGCTAGCAAACAGGGAGACTGACAGATCAGAGCCATTACGCATGCACAGAGTTCCAGAACAGTCAGACTCTGGCGTGAACAGACATCCCCCTCTGGGATATTCATGACTGGGACCTCTATTCTGTAGTGCACAGAGTGCGGAGATTCAGGTGAGAAGCTGAACTGACAGAACAGTTGGGATTTATAAGTTTTCTCACCAATTCTGCGTTTTTGGGAGAATTGCCCCCTATGTTTCTATGATTACATCGCATCCAGGTTTCTTTCTTTACTTTTAAGTTTCAAACAGATTTTTGTTCACTGAGCTTTGACAGGGTCAATCATAGCAAAAGCCATGGCTCAAATGTTTGCAATCATCTTCATTAAAAAGATTGTGTGGAGACCCACTCCAGCCTCCGTTTTGTGGTACCCTCCATTACACGTCAAACTTCAGCCAATTCAGCTCAGTCAATGTAATGTCAAGAAACAGCTCAGAGCATTGAAAATAGCAAACCTTATGGGCCCCTCAAACCTCCAGGCTGTAGTGTTGAAAACTCCTCTCCAAAACCAGCCACACCGCTAGCCAATCTGTTCAATATAGCTACAACACCAGCATCCACCTGACAATGTGGACAATTGTCGTGCTATGTCCTGTCTGCAAAAAAGGAACGCAATGAGTCCAACTGCCTTCCCATCAGTGCTCTCTCAACTATCAGAACATTGGAATTTGCCATTGATACTCCTCTAGGTTGTACTTATTCACTATAAAACAAACAGGACTGTCTTGGGACAAAACAACAATTCCAGAAGTGAGATGACAGTGACTATCACTGCCCTTGACATCAAGGCAGCATTTTACCAAAGATGGCCTCAAAAATTGAAGTCAATGGGAATCAAGGAGAAAGTTCTTCACTGGCTGGTGTCTTACCTGATGCAAAGGAAGAACATTGAGGTTGTTGGATATCAATCATCATAGCCCCAGGGAATCACTGCAAGAGTTCCCCAGGGTAGTGTCCCTGGTCCAACCATTTTGCACTGCTTCATCAATAATCTTCTCTCCACCATAAGATGAGATGGGGATGTTCACTGATGATTTCAGTGTTCAGACCCATTCATAATTCCTCAGATAATGAGGCAACATGTGCCCACATGCAGCAAGAGCTGACCAACGTTCAGGTTTGCGCTGATAAGTGGGCAAGTAACATTTACATTACACAAGTGCCAGGCAATGACCATCTCCAACAAGTGAGAGTGTGACCACATCCCCTTGGTATTCTCAAAACTACCATTATTCAATACCGAACCATCAACATCCTGGGTGTTGCCACTGACTTAAAACTTAACTGAAGTAGCCACATAAATACAGTGGCGACAAGAGCAGGTCAGAGGCAAGTACACGGCTCGAGGTGGCTCACCTCCTGACTCCTAAAAGTCTTCCAACCATGAACTAAGCATAAGAGAATGTGATGGGATACTTTCCAATTACCTGGATGAGTGCAGTTCCAAACAACACTCAAGAAGCTTCTGTTCCACCCAGCACCCTGAATATGGACTTTCTCGACCACATGAACCTTGGCCGCGGTTTATATTATCTACAAGATGCAGTCCGGCAACTTTGAGAACACCTCCAAAACCTATGATCTGTACCACTGGAAGGAAGAGGGTAGCAGGCATATGGGAACACCATCACCTACACATTGGTCTCCAAACCACCATCGTGACTTGGGCACATTCCACCACCATTGATGAGTGAAAATCCTATGACTCCCTACCTGACCACACTGCTTTCCCCGTATGGACTGTATCAGTTCAAGAAGGCAGCTTAGTACTACCAAAAAAAATGGATTTAAAAGAAATCAATGCTCAAACTTCGCACACGGTCTCTGCATTATCAGTTAAAAATCCAGTAAAGACCATTATTGGCTGTTTGATAGCTGTTAGAAAAAGCAATGTGAACCTGGATTGCTGTGAACATTCTGAAAGTTCAAAATAATTGCAGCTTTTCATAACTATATAATTTCCTTTGTTTTGAGCAGAACAAAAACATGCTTCATCCTCTGATCCCTGAGGAAAATGCGGCCTTTATCTTCACCCCGGAATATATCATGGGAAAATCAACTGGATATAAAAGCCCAGGTATCACAGTGGCCGAGCAAAGCGATCTTTCAACTCTGGTTCTCAGTGAGCTTAAACTGATAGGATGTCAGCTGCACCTTCGTACTTGTAAGGTTGCTGTGTAAAATTAATTGCATACACCGAATGATGACATGACGATACGGCTACAAAAAGGGTCAGGTGACCGGAGCACACACGTTCTCCCCGGAGTGTGGGCACAGCACACAAGCACGGAATAGCTGCTCAGCTGCTGAATGAAGTTGCAAGCGCTTATTGTCAATGCTTGGGAACCCAGCACTTCTACAAATCGAACGTCCCGCAGCACAAGTTGCAAGGGTTCGGGAGTCCACAGTAAGCAAATTGGCACTGTACTGGCAATCACAGACAGAGAGGTATGATGGTGGTTGATGTATGAAATAGAAAAATTCACACTGAAACAACAGGGGGTCCAGCTGATTCTCCCATCAGAGCAATGGAAGCTTTATTCTCTACGTGATTGTACTCTTACTGATCTAGAAATACTTGATCCAACTAAGAGCGACATCTTCTGTGTCTTACTTTCTTTGCAAATAAAAGGCCAAGTTATGAATGTAAACAACTGGAACATGAAGAAAGGAAATTGTTATGAATCAGATAAAAATGTGATTTTATTGAATCCCAGAATTTGTGTAACTTTTTTAAAAATTCATTCATAGAACGGGGGCATCATGGGCTGGGCCTGCATTTACTGCCCAGCCCTGACTTCCCTCCATTTCAGAGGTAACCATATTTCAGTGAATCTGGAGTCACATGTAGGCCACCAGGTAAGGACAGCAGATTTCCTTCCCTCAAGGTTTTTACAACAACGATTTCATGGTCATCATCAGATTTTTAATTCCAGAATTTTATTCAATTCAGATTTCTCCATCTGCTGTGGTGGGATTTGAACCGAGGTCCCCAGATCACTAGTCCAGTGACAACACCACTATGCCACACCCTTCCCACCGGTAAGTAGGATTTTTAAAATGGATACAATTTAAGTGGTTTCTTTAAACCATTACTCTTTATCAGTCATGGTGTCCGGCTGCCAGTGTTGTTTTTAGGCACTGTTCATGGTTTGCCTTGATATCAACGCGCAGTAAAAGCTCACATCCACCAGAAGCATTAATTACATTACACGTTAATATAATTCTCTCCGGCATACTGCATTTTAGTTTACTCTATAAATCTCTTACATCCCACACTAATTCTTGGACTTACAAAGATGGAATAAGTATTTTCTGTTACACTGGCCTGCAATGCTCTTGACAATATTCCAGGAGAAACAGAGTTTCAGGACTTTTTAAATCACCTAAGTGCATATTACACACCTAGAAGTCATCTTTTCTTTTGTCCTTTCTCTTGATTTAAACAGAAAGCCTGATCTGTGTCTGTTCCTTACAGTCATAGCACTCAGAGGATACTCCCTCTCTAAACTACATCGTGTAGCAATCAGTCATGAGGTTGGAAAAGGGAGATGTTATTTCACATCTGCCCCTGTAAATAACAAGGCCCTCTTCCCTCCCCAAGAAATAATGTTATAAGTCTTTTCAGCTCTTTTATCAGAGGGGCTAATGTTAACAACTTTTAACAAATGCCATTGATTCAATGTGTCTATTTTTAAAGAACCTCTGATTCACCGAGATCACCACTGCATTACATCAGCTTACAATGTATTCAGAAGAGTAGGTCTGTACATCCAGACGTTACATTCAATTGTGCTGCCAAACTATTTTAAGACAAAGGTGTGGCAATCTGAAATTGACAAATACATTTTCATTTGACAGCATTCATTACAAGCAACAATTAAACTCTGAAAAACCTCAAACAATGAGATTGCCAGGCCTACATATACACAGCTGTACATTAGTAGCAGCATATTGAGCTGTTCATTACATGAGGCAATAATCCTGTCATTACAAAATAGCATGTCATTTGATTTACCCTGATCTTCTCCTAAAACAATAACAGTGTCTGGCTCCTATATCCTGTCTGTCACATTTTAAGTGCCACATTGCAATATTCCATGTCACATTTAAAAAATGTTCTGAAGATGCAGCTGAAGTAACTCAGAATGTGGAATTTATCCCAAAATTTCAAACATCTTAATTGACAGAGCCATCGGAAGATCAGGAGCTAGAACTGATCTGACAAAATCACACAGTTTTTTCAAACAACAGAAAGATAGGAAGCATGCACATTCTGCACAGCAGTCACACTCTAATCTCAGGAGGAAACTAAATTGTGTATTACACGGTATAGTGCTCATGTCCTTAAAAAATGTATGATCAAACTTATGAGGAACAGCAAAGGAAACATGTTAGGACATAAAACTTTTAAAAAGGGATAAATAATTGTTGAAGTAGAGGCTTCAATGCAAATGCAAATAAAGAAATATTGAATAATAAGATAGAACCAGTGAAAATGTTGACTGGCATGGGAAACATCCTCAGCAGAAGTTGGATGAACGCTGAAACTGAGCGAGATATAGTAGAGTTTAATAAAGACAGGCTGACTAAGCTAGAGAGTAGTAAAAATGGAAGTTATCAAAATCATTGAAGACATGGGCAGCATGGTGACATAGTGGTTAGCTCTGCTGCCTCACAGCGCCAGGGACTGTCTGTGTAGAGTTTGCATACCCTCCTGCGTCTACATAGATTTCCTCCGGGTGCTCCAGTATTCTCCCACAGTCCAAAGATGTGTAGGTTAGTTTGATTGGCCATGCTAGATTGTCCATTAGTGTCAAGGAGACTAGCAGGGTAAATGTATGGGGTCACAAGGATTGGGTGGGGTTGCTGTCAGCGCAGGCTCGATGGGATAAATGGCCTTCTTCTGCACTATAGGGATTCTGTGATTCTATGATTCTACAAATGCAGAGAAGATTAGAGATAACTTGTTGCCCTGACTCATCACGAGCCTCTGCATATTGCATTCAATAACAAGAGAAAGAAATATCTGACAGCCAATATGGTGAATTGGGAGGGATAAGACATGAGAAAAGATCATAATGCCTTGCAACGCAATTCTAACAACTGTCCTTCACTAAATCAACAGATTAAATAATAAGAGGGTATTTGTGTAGGCTACGGGTAGAATTTTACAAGATTTTTTTCTAAATGCCCAGCTAGTGTGAAAACAGGAGAATTCTTGTTCCATTTTTTGGACCAGTTTTCATGCGAATCTTATGCGCTCAGTCTTTGAAAAAGTGGGCTAGACCGCTTCTAGCCATAAGAGGCAGTGGACAGAGCTTAATTCATCAGGCAGCCAGTAGCTCAGATTGGAGCCACAAACTGCACATGCGCACAAAAAGTGGAAAAAAGGCAGCTCTCCGAGCAGATCCCTCCCAGGCTGGATACAGCCTCCCCTTCTCCCCCACGGACATCGGCGACCAACCCCCAAACATTACTGACCCCCTTATCCACAAACCTCATCCCCCACCACCAGATTCCCTTGCACATGGCTCCCTGATCACTCGCCTGGTCCCAGTGGCTGACTGATGTGACCCTCTCTCTCCCTGTCCCCAGGCATCGCAGAGGCACAAATTCCACCCCACACACATTCTCTCTCTCTTCCCCCCCCCCACCTCCATCAGTTCACCTACAAGTGCTGACTTGACTTCCCCTCCATGGTAACAAGGCAATTTGCATTAAACTTGCAGGAATGCTGTTAAAAAAAGGCAATTTTCATAGTAACTTTATAAGACCCTTGTCAGGCCCCACTTGGAGTACTGTGTGCAGTTCTGGTCGCCTCACTACAGGAAGGATGTGGAAGCTATTGAGAGGGTGCAGAGGAGATTTACAAGGTTGTTGCCTGGATTGGGAGGCATGCCTTATGAAGACAGGTTGAGGGAGCTAGGTCTCTTCTCCCTGGAGAGACGAAGGTTGAGAGGCGACCTGATAGAGGTTTGTAAAATGTTGAGAGGAATAGATAGGGTGGATTCTCAGAGGCTATTTCGCAGGGCTGAAATGGTCGCTACGAGAGGACACAGGTTTAAGGTGCTGGGAAGCAAGTACAGAAGAGATGTCGGGGTAAGTTTTTCACTCAGAGGGTGGTGAGTGAGTGAAATCGGCTGCCGTCGGTGGCGGTAGAGGCGAAGTTGCTGGGGTCTTTTAAAAGGCTTCTGGATGAGTATATGGGATCTAATGGGGTTGGGAGTTACAGATAGTTCTATGGCTTGGTAGGTATGGATGTGATTGGCGCAACTTGTGGGCCGAAGGGCCTTTTTGTGCTGTAGTGTTCTATATGTTCTATGATTAATGTAAGCCTACTTGTGACACTAATAAATAAACTTAAAACTTAAACTAATGGGCGCGTGACTTGCCGAACTACCTCCAGCTGATTAGCCCCAACAAGGAACAGCTCCATAAAAACCCAAGCATGTACAGACAGTATATTTTAGTTATTACTCACATGTAGGCTTACATTCACACTGCAAAGAAGTTACGTGAAAACCCCCTAGCTGCCACACTCTGGTACCTGTTACACTGAAGGAGAATTTAGCCTGGCCAATGCACCTAACTATACATCTTTGGACTGTGGGAGGAAACCGGAACACCCGGAGGAATATCCCCCCACAGACCTTCAGCACCACACACTCCCCATACCCTCCCCACAGACCCCCAGCAGCACACACTCCCTATACCCACCCACAGACCCCCAGTAACACACACTCCCCATAACCCCCCACACAAACCCCAGCAACACACACACCCCATACCCATCCCACAGACTCCCTGCAACACATGTGCTCCACATCACTCCACAGCCCCCCCAGCAGCACACACTCCCCATATACCCCCCACAGCACCCCCCCAGCAATATATTCCCCATTCCCCCGCAGACCCCAGAATGGCAAAACTGCCTCCCCCTACTCCTCCCTTCCCCTACTTCTCCCTCCCCCACTCACAAACACACCCAGAACCCATGCAGTAGTGGCCACAAACATTGCTGTTTGACAAGTCCTGAGACTGCAGCACTACCACTTCAGAGAGTTTCCAGCCCATCCCCCACTTGCAACAGTGTTTACTGCTACCTGCACTAGGACCCAGCGTCAGCAGTAAGGTCTGAGATCAGCCCTCTCAGCCAGGTCCGTCCTGAGGGAACGAAATCGGACCTCATGAACAACAGCAGCCCCCCACACCCTTACAGTTCCTCCGACCCAAAATGCAATATGGCCGGCACGAAACAACCCCCTCTCCCCCCGCCCCGAGCAGCATGGAGCATTTTGAAAGCAAAAAATTAACACCTTGTTCACCTTTTTTGCTTAAGTGCCTGAACGCGACTTTTATATTGAGATGTTTTCCTGACCGATCCGGCTGCACTGAACAAGATCATTAAGGCTGGTGAGCTGGGACGATTGGGAGTGAAGCTCACTAATGACAATGTGATAAATGCAAAAAAAATACAATTAGACGTTTTGCCTGTTTTGGGTGGGGTCTCGATCGTATTGAGCTTTTTTCCTGATAAAATGGGAATGGGTGCGAAAACGGATGCCATTCCCACTAATCATATCACGCCCAATTTTACGACTTTTTTCTGCCACAAATTCCATCCAAGATTTCTGAATTGAAACAACTGCTCTGTTATGATATGCTCACCCTCCTGACTTTTGCTGGTCATGATTTTGGGAGAACATGGAAGCAAACGGGATGCCAAATTTTTATTAACATACATTTACAAAACTCACTAATTAGAATACTAACGGTGACTATTAAGCATTCTTTCTGGTATGGCTTCTGCTCTGCCCAAGACCGCAAGAAACTACAAAAGATCGTGAATGTAATCGTGAATCCATCACGCAAACCGGCCTCCCATCCATTCACTCTTTCTACACTTCCCACTGCCTCGGCAAAGCAGCCAGCATAATTAAGAACCTCTTGCACCCCAGACATCTCGCTTCCACCTCCTTACTTCAGGAAAAAGCTACAAAAGTCTGAGATCAGGTACCAATGGACTCAAAAACAGCTTCTTCTCTGCTGCTGTCAGACTTTTGAATGGACTTACCTTGCATTAAGTTGATCTTTCTCTATGCCCTAACTATATATGACACCAAGATTGGGGGAAACAGCAAATTGTGCGGAGGGTGTGGAGAGTCTGCAGAAGGATCTAGATAGGCTGGGCGAATGGGCCAGGAAATGGCAAATGGAATTTAATGTTGGCAAGTGTGAGGTGGTCCACTTTGGTAGGAAGAATGGTAGGAAGGACTATTACTTACGGGGCGAAAAACTGCAGCAGGCGATGGTGCAGAGGGACCTCGGGGTCCTTGTGCACGAGTCGCAAAAACCCAGCTTGCAGGTGCAGCAGGTGGTCAGGAAGGCGAATGGGATGCTGGCCTTCATAGCGAGGGGGATTGAATATAAAAGTAGGGAGGTCTTGCTGCAGCTGTATAGGGCATTGGTGAGGCCGCAGCTGGAGTACTGTGTGCAGTTTTGGGCGCCGCACCTGCGCAAAGATATTTTGGCCTTGGAGGGAGTGCAGAGGAGGTTTACTAGGCTGATGCCGGAGTTGAGGGGGTTGAGCTATGAGGAGAGGCTGAATAAACTAGGCTTGTACTCGTTAGAGTTTAGAAGAATGAGGGGAGATCTCATTGAGACGTATAAGATGATGAATGGGATGGATAGGATAGAGGTGGAGAGACTCTTCCCGCTCAAAAAAGACAGTAGGACTAGGGGGCACAGCCTCAAGATAAAGGGGGGGTGGTTTAGAACGGAGTTGAGGAGGAACTTCTTCACTCAAAGGGTGGTGAATCTCTGGAATTCTCTGCCCGTTGAAGTGGTGGAGGCTGCCTCGCTAAATATTTTTAAGACGCGGGTTGATGGGTTTTTGATAAGAGAGGGGATTAAGGGTTATGGGGAGAGGGCGGGGAAGTGGAACTGAGCAGCGCCAGATCAGCCATGATCTTATTGAATGGCGGGGCAGGCTCGAAGGGCTAGATGGCCTACTCCTGCTCCTATTTCTTATGTTCTTATGTCTGTAACCCTACATTCTGCACTCTCTTCTTTCCTGCTCTATGAATGGGATGCTTTGTCTGTACAGCAAGCAAGAAACAATACTTTTCATTGTATGCTAATACATGTGACAATAATAAATCAAATCAAATATTACGAGACAAATGTTAAAATTATTTGCCAAACAAGAGTATTCAGTGCATCCATAACTGCAGATGGACAAAATAGCCAAGTTGCTGGCACTCCCTCTTTTGCCTTGACATAAACATCCAATGACAACTCAACCAATAACACCTTTTCAAAGTTTACACTATAGCTGCCAGCATAGTGACCTCGGGAACAGTGCTGAGGGTGGGTTAAAATTGAGTTTAAAATGAATAAAGTTAAATAGAAATTACAGCTGTCCTTTCGATGAGAAATAAAAACACAACAAAAATAAGCAAGAAGCTTAGTTGCATGGAGGTACAGATCTCCTGTAAGTAGAACCTAATCTAAGATTCAGGTGCAGAAACAATGTAAACTCAATCAAGCCATTATGAGAGAAACAATAGGAGCAAGCATAAAACAGAGGCAAATGAAACCATAATGTATACTGATTCAATCTTTCACCGCTCACTCTCAGAGGGAAATAATAATCCATCACCAGTATTTGTTAAAAGTTAGCTCTCATATCTGTTAGAAAATATATTTACATAATTGCTCAATTGAACCAAACTAATTAATTGAAACTCAACAGAAAAAAAAACTCTTCTTGTCACAAAATGTGACCTTTAAGATACCTTGACAAAGACTAGAAATTCTCTACGTGTGACCCTTCTTAGCAGTTGAGTTTGAGAAGTAGGAAAGTTTAAGTTTTTAGTATCACCCAGGCTCAGTGGATTGGCCTTGGTAAATTGCCCCTAAGTGACCAAGATGCGTGGGTTAGGGTAATTGGTGGGCTAAATGCATAGAGTTATGGGGTTAGGACAGGGGGGGATAGGCCTGAGTAAGATGCTCTGTCAGAGAGTTGGTGCAGACTCAATGGGCCAAATGGTCTCCTTCTGCATTGTATGGATTCTATGATTCTATGACAAGTATGCTTACATTAACACTGCAGTGAAATTACTGTAAAAAAAAACTCCTAGTTGCCACATTCCGGTGCCTGTGTGGGTAAATCAAAGGAGAATTTAGCATGGCCAATGCACCTCACCAGCAAGTCTTTCAGACTGCGGAAGGAAACTGGAGCACAAGGAAGAAATTCACATAGACACGGGGAGAACGTGCAACCTCCGTCCAGATAGTTACTCAAGCCAGGTTTTGAACTGGGGTCCCTGGTGCTGTGAGGTAGCAGTGCTAACCACTGTGCCAACATGCCCTCAATGTTACAGAGAAAGAATAATTTGCACTATATTCCACTCCATTTTATATTTGTTCTAAAGTTAAATACACAAGGTTAAAGACCTGCAAATGTAACAGAATGTTGACAAATTTGTAAGGCTGGAACCATTGATTTGTAAAATAGCCCTGGGTAGTTCTAATCCCCTCAAGGATAGATCTATAAGTTTATTCCTTTCTGTACAATTGGATATGGTAGTTACTGTTATGTCCAGAGATTGTGCTGTAGCTATTACTGTGGGTAATATCTACTGTGGGTATTACTGGAATGAAACACCAATGTAAATTGAAAAGTGAGGAGAAGATGAAGTAATGGTCTTTCCCATGAGCTTGAGATCAAAAGTGAGACCATCATAAGGTGGGTTTCAAAGGAGGAGGAAGAAACAGAGAAAACTGAGTGCAACAAGTTGCAATGTGAATTTTTCTGCAGTACTTTTGGAAGCTCACTCCATTCACACAATAATTCAATACAAATGATATACAACATAGGTTCAGCAATATACAATAGCAGAATACCTACAGTTCTGTAGCAGACCTGAGATTGTGCCAAATAAAGCCTCTAAGCTTACCATTGCTGGTCATGGCATTTGTTTATTTAACCTTTAATAAACCAAGGGTTTGACTCCGTATTTTGAAATTATTAAGATCATAAGAAATGGGAGCAGGAGTAGGCTATTCAGCCCATCAAGCTTTCTCCATCATTCCAAAAGGTCACGGTTGATCTGATGGTGGAATGTCCCCATTACTCTTAAATATTTTGCTCCAAAGTCTGTCTAATTCAGCCTTGAACATATTCAATGACCCAATCTTCACTGCTCTCTGTAAAAGCAAATTCCAAACATCAATGAGCCTCTGAGAGAAGAAATTCCCCATCTCTGATTTGAAAGGGTGACCCCTTGTTTTTAAACTGCGCCCCCTAGTTCCCCATGAGAGGAAACATCCTCTCAGCATCTATCCTCTCAAGGCTTCTCAGAATCTTCTATGTTTCAATAAAATAATTCTTATAAACTCCATTGCGTATAGCCCTAACCTGCTCAACTATCCTCATAAGACAATCCCTCCCTCTCATAGATCAAACTAGTGAATCTTCTCTGAACTACTTCCAATGCCAGTATATCCCTTCTGAAGTAAAGTGAGCAAAACTGTACACAAAATTCCAGGTGTGTTTTCACCAATGTCCTGCACATCTGTAGCAAAATTTCCTTCTTTTTAGACTTTGTCCCCCTTGCATTAGAGGGCAACATTTCACTTGCCTTCCTAATTACATACTGTACCTGCATGCTACTTTTTTGTGATTCACATTCAAAAGCAGCCAGGTCCTTCTGCACTGTAGCATTCTCCAGTCCCTTTCTATTTAAATAATATTCTCCTTTTCCATTCTTCCTGCCAAAGTGGATAATCTCACATTATACTCCTGTCAAATTTTTGCCCACACACTTAACCTACCTATGGGGTGGCACAGTGCTGAGCATTGTTGCCTCATAGTGTCAGGTCCCCGGGTTCAATTCCCAGCTTGGGGTCACAGTGTGCATGTTCTTCCCATGCCTGCATAGATTTCCTCTGGGTGATCTGGTTTCCTCTCACAGTCGAAAAGATGTGCGGGTTAGGTTGATTGGCCATGCTAAATTGCCTCTTAGTGTCAGGGGATTAGCTGGGTAAATACGTGGGGTTATGGGAATAGGGCGGGGCTGTTGTTGGTGCAGACTCAATGGGCCAAATGACCTCCTTCTATGCAGTAGGGATTCTATGATATCCCTTTATAGGCTCTTTGTACCCACTTTGTAGCTCGCTTTCATACTAATCTGTCTACAATCCAGTCAGAACCTTCATTCAAGTCATTAATACAGATTGAAAATAGTTGAGGCATGAGCACTGATCACTCTGACACTTTATTAGGTATGGTTTGCCAAGTTAAAAATGACCCATTTATCCTGATTCTCTCTCCTGTTTGGTAGCCTCTACACATGTGAATACATCATGTCCAACACCAGGACTCTTAAATCCTGCAGTATCTTTCTGTGCAGCACTTTATTGGATCTCTTTTAGAACTGCAAATACACAACATCTACTTGTTCCCCTTTATCCATCCTGCCCATTACATCCTCAACAGACCCTTATAATTTGCCAAACACAATTTAACTTTCACAGAGCCCTGTTGACGCTACCTGATTGTATTATGATTTTCTAAATGGCATATCACTGCTACCTCCTTAATAATGTGTTCAAGCATTTTCCAAATTACAAATGTTTGACTAACTTGCCGATAACACCCTGCATTTTGTCTCCCTCTTTTCTTGAATAACAGTGTTGCATTTGTTGTTTTCTAATCTACTGGAAAACCTTTCCAGAATCTAGGAAATTTTGGAAGATTACAACCAACCAGGGTGGCACAGTGATTAGCACTGTTGCCTCACAGCACCAGGAACCTGAGTTCGATTCCCAGCTTGGGTCACTGTCTGTGTGGAGATTGCAAGTTTTCCCCATGTCTGCATGGGTTTCCTTTAGATGTTCCCACAATCCACAGATGTGGAGGTTAGGTGGAATTGGCCATGCTAAATTGTCCCTTAGTATACCTGAACAGGCTCCGGAGTGCGGCAACTGGGAGATTTTCACAGTAACTTCTTTGCAGTGTGAATGTAAGCCCACTTCTGGCTAATAAATACACTTTACTTTTACTTTACTTAATTCAATCACCAACTCTGCAGTCACTTCCTTTAAGGCCCAAGGACACAGATCACCATGTCCAGGAGACTTGTCATCTTTTAATCACATTAATTCTCCTTGTAATGTTTCTATTGTGATAACTTTAAGTTTCTTGCTCCCTTTTGGATCTGCCATTTCCATGTTTCCCATTATTAATTCCTCAGTCTCACACCCTAATGGACTAACATTTATTTTAGATACTCCCTTCCTTTTTATACTTGTGGAACAATAATGACATTAATGGTTACTAAGTTTGCAAATGACACTAAGATTGGTGGCACAGTGGATAGTGAAGAAAGTTATCTCTGATTGCAATGGGATCTTGATCAATTGGGCCAGTGGATTGATGAATGGCAGATGGAGTTTAATTTAGACAAATGCGACGTGATGCATTTTGGTAGACTGAACCAGGGCAGAACTTACTCAGCTAATGGTAGGGTGTTGGGGAGTGTTGCAGAACAAAGAGATCTAGGGGTACATATTCATAGCTCCCTGAAAGTGGAGTCACAGATAGACAGGGTAGTGAAGAAGGCATTCGGCATGCATGGTTTCATCAGTCAGAACATTGAATACAGGAGTTGAAATGTCTTGTTGAAGTTGTACAAGGCATTGGTAAGGCCACACTTGGAATATCGTATGCATGTCTGGTCACCCTATTGTAGAAAGGATATTATTAAACTAGAAAGAGTGCAGAAAAGGTTTACTAGGATGCTACTGGGATTTTATGGTTTGAGTTATAAGGAGAGGCTGGAAAGACTGCAACTTTTTTCTCTGGAGCATAGGAGGCTGAGGGATGATCTTATAGAGGTCTATAAAATAATGAGGGGCACAAATCAGCTAGATAGTCAATATCTTTTCCCAAAGGTAGGGGAGTCTAAAACTAGAGAGCATAGGTTTAAGGTGAGAGGGGAGAGATACAAAAGTGTCCAGAGGGGCAATTTCTTTACACAGAGGGCGGTGAGTGCCTGGAACAAGCTGCCAGAGGTAGTACAATTTTGTCTCTGTAGAGATAGGTACAATTTTGTCTTTTAAAAAGCATTTAGATAGTTACATGGGTAAGGTGTGTATAGAGGAATATGGGCCAAATGTGGGCAATTAGGATTAGCTTAGGGGTTTAAAAAAATGGCAGCATGGACAAGTTGGACTGAAGGCCCTGTTTCCATGCTATAAACATCTATAACTCTGTGACTATTCTTATATTTCTTGCTAGTTCTCTCTAATACTATAACTTTTCCCCCTTCATGTTTTCAACGATACTTTCCTGGTTTCTAAAATTTTCTAGGCTACCACTAGTCTTCGTAAAGTTGTATATCTCTTCTTCCAATTTAGTGCCATCTTTAATCTATTTAGTTTGTCACAGATGGTGCATCTTTCTTATGGAATTTTGCTTTCTCAATTGAATATATCTTTGTTGAGAGCTATGAAATGTCTCCTTAAATGCTTGCCACTGCTCCTCTACTGATTTACTTTTTAACCTATTCTCCTATTCCACTTAAGTCAACTCCGTTCACACCCTGTTTTTGAGTTAAGATTAAGGTGCTAGTTTCAGAACCAAATTTCTTATCAGCAAATTGAATATTATGGTCACTCTTACCGACAGGATCTTTTATCTGAGATCATTAATTAATCCTTTTGCTTTAAATTTGCCTTTTCCTTGGTTGGTTCTAGAATGGGTTGTTTTAAAATCTGGCCTGAATTATTCTAAAAGTACATCTGAACACTCCCAATATAATTATTAGGAATATTGCAAAGCAATTAATTTATTTAAAGACAGAATTTGAATTATAAATGAACCTATATATATTTAAAATACACATTTATAAAATGCCCTCAACCTATGTTCAGACATGAATGCACAAGAACTCAATTATACATGGAGCAATTTCTTATTTAATGCTCTCCAAAAGGGTTAAAGCTTTCATATATTTTATCTCTGCTGTATTTCTCAACTACACTTGTCCCTAGGGACTTGCACCTCCACTTATTGAAAAGCAGAAATGTTGCGAATACTGTCCTTGGGTGCTCATCAGAAGACCTTCAAGCCTCCTGAAACTTCACTGCTCCCTCCTGAGAGAAACGTTTCAGTTCCACTTACTAGAGCAACATGGTGCTCAAAACTGGCATAACGCATAGCGCCATATAACGCTTTATAGAATGTTAACAGAGTCTTGGAGTCATTCCAGCACAGAAGGAGGCCAATCAAACCTTCGAGTTCATACTGGTTTCCTGTAGAGAAAGCCAGTCGGTTCTATTCCCCTCTCAATCCAGCTTGCTTTGCAAGTTTATTTCCTGTCCGACTTCCAATTGAAATCATTGGTGTCTCTGTTTCCACCATTGTACATTGTTTATTTTAACTTTTCTTTGCTTTGGCCATCATTGTCACACACTGTGATGCCACTTTTAACATCAAGGTGCACACACAAATTTTTTATACCTTTTATTTCTCCATCTTGGCAGGCTTGAGCTTGCCCTTCAAGATTCTAAATCTCTTTGAATGATGTACTTGTTCTCTTAACATAATGCTTTCACAAACAACCCGGTGTATTTGGCAAACAGAGACTCTACTTACAATGTGTCCACTGAGGCTAATACATATGAGCAGCAGGAATCCAAGGACAATCTCTGGGAACCCCACTGCCCAGCTACAACTATCTCCATCAACAGGTAGCTCACTGAGACAGGGCATTTAGAACTTCAACTCACTGTGACAAGAGGATGGAAATTGTGCCTTGCCATTCCCCACATGGCAAGTTCTTAATCTTAGCCGTGCCTTTACAGAAGGCACTGAGTAGTGGATGAATCACCCCAGACCCTCTTGTGCATCTCCTAGCTGGCAGTTAACAGATCAGCATTGTCAAAGGGCTGGGAGTAGAATATCTGCCCACCCTCTCAGTCAGGTTATGATCCATGTGGCATGGAAACCTAAAGAGGGGGAAGGGGAGAAAATATATTCTTTAATATCGCAGCGAGGCAGGGAAAACCTAATTCCTGATTCATGCCACTTTGGGATGGACTAATGAAATTGACAGCAATCTCAATCTGGAGTTAGGAAATTATTTCCCACCGCATTATGTCGATACATATAATTTCCTGTGCCACCAGCGAGTGATTAATTAGCAGGACAAATGTCAAAGGAACAAGTTGGAAGACAGTTCTTGATACAATTGTTTTAGGTGGCAAGTTAATTCAGCAATTCACTGAAAGATTGGTCTGAGGTTCCATACAATAGTGTAGTGGGCGTGGATTAATAATCCAGAGGCCAAAACTAATTCAGAGAATAAGAGTTCAATTCTCACTGGAATGGTGAGAATTTGAATTCAGTTTAAAAGTTCGGCAATAAAAAAAAATGATCAGCAACAGTGGTAAGCACTGCTGCCTCACAGCGCCAGGGACCCGGGTTCAATTCCGGCCCTGGGTCACTGTCTGTGGGGAGTTTCTACATTCTCCCCATGCCTGCATGGATTTCCTCTGGGCGCTCCAGTTTCCTCTCACAATCCAAAGATGTGCGTGTTAAGTTAATTAGCCGTGCTAAATTGAGCCAAGTGTTAGGATAAATATGAGGGGGTTATGGAAATAGGGCCTGGGTGGGATTGTGTTGGGTGCAGACTCGATGGGCCGAACAGCCTCCTTCTGCATTGCTGGGATTCCACATAAATGGGTCCTAAATAAACTGCATGATTATTTAAAAAAAAAACTGATTCATTAAAGTTCTTTAGGGAAGATAACATGTCACTCTTTTCTGCCCAAGAGAGTGGGGGAGCAAATAAAGAGACTGCATCAAACTCAGGACAGCTGGGGATGAGCATTAAATGCCCACATCCAAGGAACGAATTTAAAAACACTTCTCTCTGGTCCAAAACGCTATGTGGAGATGCTGGCATTGGACTGGGGTAAACACAGTAAGAAGTCTCGCAACACCAGGTTAACGTCCAATAGGTTTATTTGGTAGTAAACGCCATTAGCTTTCAGAACGTTGTTCCTTCGTCAGGTGAGTGGAGAGTTCTGATCACAAACAGGGCATATAAAGGCACACACAGTGTACAGAATACTGATTAGAATGCAAGTCTTTGCAGCTAATCTGCTATTCAAGTCTTAAAGGTGCAGACAATGCGATTGGAGATAGCATTAAGCAGAGGTTAAAGAGATGAGTATTGTCTCCAGACAGGACAGTAAGTGAGATGTTGCAAGTTCAGGCAAGTCATGGAGGTTACAGATAGGACATACCTTAAGTAAAATACTGCTGGCAATCAAGTGTTTCTGAAGCACAGTTACTGATGCAATTTGGGCAAACACAGGAGCTAAGGCACAAAGGACGGCCCCACAGATGAATAACTAGTCAATCTGTTTAAATGATTTGGTTGACGGATAGATTGGGCTTAAATATTGGGAAGGCACCATGCTTTTCAATGACATGCCTTGGATGCAACTGAACAGAAAGACAATGCTTTGATTTTAACATTGAATGGCAAACAAAGCATCTCTGACAATGCAGAATTCTTTCCATGCAATTTGATTTTTAAGTTGATTTGATTGACTCTCACCAACTTTTACAGATATACCATAGAAAGCATTTTTTCTAGTTGTATCACTGTTTGGTATGGCTTCTGCTCTGCCCAAGACTGCAAGAAATTATTAAAGGTCGTAAATGTACCCCAATGCATCACGCAAAGCAGCCTCCCATCCATTGACTGTCTATGCTTCATGCTGCCTTGGCAAAGCAGCCAGCATGATTAAGGACCTCAATGCATCCCAACAGAGTATTTTACTTAAGATATGAAAGGAATGACATTAATGTAAGTTAGTTTGTTTAGCTGTTTTTTTTTCTTTCTATTGTGTGTTTGGGCACTGTATGATGAGGAGGTTGTCGGAGGTGAATCCTTGATAGCTTAAAGACAGAGAAACATGGACATGCACAGAATAGAATGTCACTAATAGGGGCCTGGGGCCATGCCCGGGTGGAAAATGGATTTGGCAGGATGATCTAGTGCAGGAAATACACTGTATATAGTGTTTTGGACCAGAGAAAAGTGTTTTTAAATTAATTCCTTGGATGTGGGCGCCATAGGCATTTAATGCTCATCCCCAGCTATCCTGAGTTTGATGCAATCTCTTTATTTGCTCCCCCACTCTCTCAGGCAAAAAAGATTGACATGTTATCTTCCCTAAAGAACTTTAGTGAGTCAGTTTCTTTTTGTATCTTCTTCCATTGGGAAAAAGACATGAAAGTCTGAGGTTACGTATCAACCGACCCAAGAAAAGCTTCTGCCTTGCTGCCATCAGATTTTTGAAAGGACCTACCTTGCATTAAGCTGATCTTTCGCTACATCCTAGCTATGATTGTAACACTACATTCTGAATTCTCTTGTTTCCTTCTCTATGAACAGCATGCTTTGTCTGTATAGCATGCAAGAAACAATATTTTTCACTGTGTACTCATACATGTGACAATAATAAATCAACTCAAATGAACCATGGGCTAAAGGTGTATGTCACAGACCCTATGGTACCATCCAAGGATGACCAGGGCTTTCAAAACACAAAGGCCAATTCTTCAAAATCTATTTCATCTCATTTGCAATTTGCGTGGCTTTGAAATGAATAATGTGGCTTGTGTACTTGCTTACATAACATCATTGACAACACCTCGAAAGTAATTGTGCAGCATTTTGGGGCATATTGAATACTGATAATGTGTCTTATCAATGGTTTTTCTTAGTCATTGGTTTCCACAAGTCTGGTCACCAACTCTACATCATAACATTGATGGTTAGAAATTTACAACAAATTCATCAATCGTGCATATTAAAACTATAAAAATTTAACTCAGAGCATGTGTTCTAATCCACCACATCCCTACACCTTCCTGAACAACAAACCAATGCAACCATCCTTCCTCCCTTCTATAACAATAACTGATACATGAAAATGTTTTATTTGGGACTGAGAGTTGCCTATATTATGAAAACTCAAAAGACTGTCAGTGCCCAAGGCAGTTAAACAGGATTGGAATCACTTGAGTAGCCATTGCCAACCAAGTGTAGGGGTTCACAAACAATTGGTATATTCACAGGCATGTCAAGATGCTGCTCCAAATAATAAAACTTTATAAAAATTGAAGAAAAGTAATACTGTGAAGAACTACTTTTAGTATAAAGCACTCCTGCTATGCTACTTTTACAAATATCGTCTGCCTGCTAAGAAAAAGTCTGTTTTATTGTAAAAGAACTGCCATATATTCTGAATGTTGCAAAGGTATCAAATGGCACAGTCCCGATTCTTCTCAAGTGCAATATATTGCTTTTAAACTCTATGTCAAAGACAGCCCAGCAGCAGAATTCTCCCAATTAGCTGTTGTAACTTCAAGCATTCTGCTCTGTCAGTTAAATGTCGAGTTAGAAAACTCCTGAGGTAACTTATGGTCAACATGAATAAGACACTGAGGGACTATTGATAGGTGCTGATTCATATTGCCTTGATCCCTTGAAAGCAACATTATAATATCACCCAGCAGGATTTTATAGAAGATATCTGCACCCAGGCTGTCCCTGTCCAATAACTCAGAACCATAAAACATAAAGACATAGAGGGAGTAAAGAGAGAAATTGCCAACTGTATGCATACCTCCCTTTACAATATTTTGATATACAGTAATTTGTACTTTTCCTGCTACATTTTCCATCCACCTATTTTAGATCACGTGAAAGAGTTAGGATTGATCTTAGTTTCTGGTAATCCAGCACCTTTCTTGAGAATCATTTTATTGGCCTTCTTTGGAGTTAATATCAGCAGAGCAACTTGGGTCAAAAGTAGTTCCCTCCTGCAACGAGTTAGGGCAAACATGCAGGGGACCTACAAATTGCAACTAAGTAAAGATGAAGCATCAAACCTGAAGACTGCTCATAATTTTGATCTTTGATACAGGGAGACTACAATATCAAGGAGAAAGAAGATAGTTCAAATACTTACTCAATATTTAGAACTTATTCAAAGATTGTGATCAGTGCTTTGATACTCAATAGCTCAATAAGGGCTAGAACTGTGAAACCATAAAGAGGCATTGTGTTAAACAAATAGCGTGAACAACTCTTAATTAACTCTAGTGAAACCCTTAGCTTATAATAGGACATAACTGCCTCAAAATAGGACTGTATGGCTGGCGACTTACCTGGTTTATAATATAAATCCCATAGTTGATTTTCTGTCTGCGGAGAATGGGATGTAAGTAATGCAGCCAGAACTTCAAGTGATGTTCCCTGTGCCTGAATGGAATTATGATGGCGACTCTTTGCTTGGCTATACAGTCCGAAGGCTTGTATTTGCCACCCTCTCGTACATCCGGGTTCTCTTTCTGAACCTTCTCCATTGTCATCAGGGAACTGAATTCTATGAGCAATCTTCCAACTGTAACACAATTTTAGAAAATGGAAAGCGGTTAATTTCTACCCCACACATTGGTAATGAAAGTTTTTCTTTTGTTACGAAAAGGCAATAAATCAGTCAACCTCGCAGGCCAGTAATCTGGGTTTTCACTCACCTGATCTGTCAGGGATGGAGGTGGGGTTGTGGGAGAGGGGACAGGGGGTGAAGGGGGTTGCTCTAAAACGTGGGGAACTTGCAAGATTCTCCTATGTTGATGGGTTCCCAATTGCAGGGGTTGCCCAGGCAGGCACAACAGATCATGAAGGCATTTGTCCCCTGGATCCTGCAAGTTCCCCTTCAAGCCATACACCATCCTGACTGAGAAATACATTGCCAGTCCTTCACCATTGCTGAGTAAAAGTCCTCACTTCGGAACAGCACTGTGGATGTTTTGTTAATATTCACTCATGGGACATGGGCGCTGCTGGCTGGCCAGCATTTATTGCCCATCCCTAGCTGCCCTTGAACTGAGTGGCTTAAGAACATAAGAAGTTGGAGCAGGAGTGGGCTATCTGGCCCCACAAGCCATTCAATAAAATCATGGCTGATCTTTTCTTGGACTCAGCCCCACTCACTCATCCATTCACCTAACCCTTTACTGTTCAAAAATCGATCTTTGTCTTAAAAACATTCAATGAGGTAGCCTCAACTACTTCACTGGGCAGGGAAGTCCACAGATTCACTACACTTTGGGTGAAGAAATTCCTCAACTCAGTCCAAAATCACATGTAGGCCAGACCAGGTAAGGATGGCAGATTTCCTTTCCTAAAGGACATTAGCAAACCAGATGAGTTTTTCCAACAATTGACAATGGTTTCATGCTCATCAGCAGATTCTTAATTCCAGATTTTTAAAAATTGAATTCAAATGCCATCACAAGCCACGGCAAAATTCAAACCCTAGTCCTCAGAACATTCGCTGAGTTTCTGGATTAATAATCTAATGGTAATACCACCAGGCTTCCCCTACACCACATGTACTCCAACAGAACAAGAAAACGGTTCACCACTACCTTCTCAAGGACAATTAGAGATGAGCCAACGTCTCATGAATGCATGAATAAAGAAAAGAAAATCCAACCAGGATCTAGTTGCTGAGTTCTTTGAGGCTTGGGAAACCAGGCCATTCATAGCTAAATTCAAAACTGTAAAAAAAAGAGGCTCATTGTCTCATAACATTAAATTGCTAACCTCTGAACAGTTGGCCATCCAACTGCCTACTGCTCCCCATAAAGCCAGAAGTAGGTGGATTTGGATTCTGACTTAAAGCAGCTTGCTTTGAAATGCGATTTAGTAGATAGAAATGTGGATTATTCAGGAATAATGCTTAGCTTCATAATTAGTCCTCTGTATTGAAATAGGGCAGATGGGATGGTAGTAGGCTGAAATATAGCTAACTACGTGGAGTTGGAGAACTGTTCTTCTCTGAAAAGGCTATTTCTGCTCAGAATATCACTGCGATCAATGAGCACAAGAAGAGCAATCTCTGGAGACTTCATTACCTGCCAGACTAGTCCGAAGTACTAACATTCACAAGGAAATCTTAGAGATTGAGTATAACGCCGTAAATCTCCAACCACGTCCACAGCTGGAAATCTCCAGTGTTGTTGCGAAGTATAGAGCTTTGGCTAAGTGCCAAATTCTTCCTTTTTGCTAGCAGCAGGGTGGGCAGGGGCAAGACCAGAAAATCCTGCTAACTAAGAGTTTCAATTCATTATAATACAGGGTAGAAGTTTCTAATCCTAGCCCTGGTATCAAAGAGAAGCCTCAAGTGGACAAGTCACCCCCCAGGTTCTCTTGTACATCAACTCTGACAGGCAGAGCTGGCAAAAGCCAAGAAGCAGGCTGTCTACTCATTCTTTTGCATCCTGTACCAAGCCTTGCCCTGCTCAATAAGCACCAGTAATTTCCTTGTCCACATCACCAAAATGGAGCTTAGAAGGTATCAATCTCCCCATTAAAGAGAGCAAAATAATGAAAGCAGCTCAACAGGAATAAGCCAACTTCAATGAGTTGAATTCAATTCGTTACACACCGCAATACCATCATCAGTATCCACATCTTTTAACTGAGCCCCCCAATAAGACTCTCCCAGCATTAACCATTTGTTGTTTGATAGACCAGAACTTGAATACTGCTGAAAAAAAAGGCCTGCTGTCGAAGCTCTTCATCTTTCACTCATCAGGACAGATTTGCAAAAATAACAATTTGTGGTGGCATGTCCCTTTAAGGGGTGAACTGTCTGTGCAACATGTGACTCAGCCTATCGGAATAAAGCACATAGTTCCAATGAGAGAGTCCGGTGTTTCCCTGGTTGTTAGGAGACTGGAGTTGTGGAGTATGGTAGCCTTTTCATCACCCTCTGTAAATAGCTATTTATCTCTATAAACAGCTATTTATCTCTATAAACCATTTATTTGTTAATCTACCTGCTGTTAAAGATACTATGCACTTGTAGAGGGAACAACAATTTATATTGCATGGGAAGAGAGTGTTAATTGGTTGGCAAGTGAACTCTGAAGTGGACTAACAGTTTCCTTGGTATGATGCTACCAATTCTTCACTTCATTTTACATGCCAACATTACAATTATGATGCAGATCTCAATGGAACACGGTGAAAGGCTTTTCTCCCATGGATTAAAGGAATAGAAATTAATTTCTGTCACGTAATAAAAAGGATCATTATATTCCCTTCCAAACTCCACAAAACGTGTGATAAATGTCTGACAGCAATAGGACTTGAACATGAACATTAAATTCCTGGTCCTCATATATAGTGTAATCATTTGGGATATCCTATGTCATACTGGGTCAGTTGTTTTGATTTTATAGATAGTGTATGCAATTCTGCTGTTGCCATGTTTTGCTTAACATATGCAAGAAGAATTATGGCCTCATGAGATATTTGCTGAGCACATTATGCAAATCATGCAATTAAGTCGGAGCTGGTTATGTAAATTGTGTTACCGACATAGTTCAGATAAACTTTGGGGCCACAGCGGTGGTGGAAATTATTTATTCCCTGCAAATATTTCTGTCAAATACAAGTGTCATTAATTAAAACTCAGTTTCTGAAGCCAAAGCCCATACTTAAAGTGATAGTTCATGACAAATTACAAAATTGACAAACATATTAAATGTTGCAAAAGCAAATTAATTTATCTTTATTTCCTTCAAATGAATTATACCACAAAATGATTTACCCAATTAGATTGTTAGTTATTTTAGCTGCCGCTACGATCGTTTGCGCTGATGAACAGCTAGGTCAAGTTTGATATTTCAACAAAAACAGTTGTTGGATTACTAAAAAAAAAACACATCCTACCGTATAGTATACTCCCGCAGTTTACAGAGGCTTCTGACAAGGGTACACTTCAAAAAATTCAATGCATCCCTTGCAAAATCAAATATGTAAATAAACTGCAGTTCGGACCGGAGTGTTTTCCTGGTACTGTCGCAGAGAATCAGGTGTGGCAGGGACAGGGGTGGTGGTGGTGGGCGGGGAGGGGGGAGAGGGCAGAGATTCTGGCCAGGACTTCATCTGCATTCTATTTGCAGGTTAGGTTGATTGGCCATGCTAAAATTGCCTCCTAAATGTTCTGGGATGTGTAGGCTAGAAGGATTAGCAGGATACATTTGTAGGGTGACTGGGATAGGGCCTGGGTGGGATTGTTGTTGGTGCAGACTCGATGGGCCAAATGGCCTCCTTCCGCACTGTAAGGTTTCTATGATCTGTGAAACCTATTAGCGGGATGCAAGTCTGTTTCCTGCCTGCCTCCAGATGTATGCCTGACCTGCCATGGCGGGCACCAGGAGGATCCTGCGGGAAATTCACATTGGTGTGAAACCGGCCTTTGAACTCCCAGTGAATTCTCATCACCACGTTCCCTGCCCCTCCCCGCCGACCCCTGACCTTGCCAGTGGGGCATGGTAGAATTCCACCCATCACTTTATACAGCAATTTATAAATATCAATGCAGGACATAAATTCTTGAAATTAATACAATTTACAACACAGTTTCTTTGTTATTAGCCATGCAATTTTAACTGTTTGCAGAAACCAGGTATGCTGATGGATAAAATCACTTCACCCACAAACAACACACACAAAGTACAATTTTCATTTGTGACATCTTAGCTTGCAAAAAACCTTGAGTTCCTTTTCTAAATATGCGAATCAGACTCTGATTAGAGCATCAGGACTGAATCTTATTTTAACTGTCGGGCTGAGTGGGGAAGTGGTTTCTGATTCCCTGCTAATCCATGTGATGAAAGGAGGGGTCAGGTTCAGAAGAGGCCCAACAAGGTGAAGTTCGGAGTGTTGCTACTGATCAACGTGTCTCAGTCTGAGGAACATTCCTTTGCCGTTGAGGTCAAGGGGATTTGCTTTTCTTGATCCTTCCCACCCTCTTCTAACTGATTTCTACCCCAAGCAGGTGAGGCCCAGTGAGTTTCTGAGGTGACTTAAATGGGGCCTGGAGCTGAAAACAAGTTTTGCCATTTAGTACAATACACCATCTTGGCAAAGGAGCTGAAGTGCATGCGATGAACATTCTCCCATGTGTGCATTAACGTATAATCACCACAGGTTACCTGCTGGATATTTTTCAATGAGGCTCCACATTGGTGACTGACACATGACCTAATATCATTTTCTTATGGTGACAGGAGCAAACAAGGCTTATTTCATGTGCTTCTTAAAAGTATATTCTACTGCACACTTGCTGCTGGAGGTTGAAAGCAGACTTTTGATTTGATTTATTATTGTCACATGTATTAACGTGCAATGAAAAGTACAGTTTCTTGCATGCTATACAAAGCATACCATTCATAGAGAAAGAAAGGAGAGAGAGCAGAACGTAGTGTTACAGTCATAGCTAGGGTGTTGAGAAAGATCAACTTAATGCAAGGTAGGTCCATTCAAAAGTCTGACAGCAGCAGGGAAGCTGTCCTTGGGGTGGTTGGTAT
This sequence comes from Carcharhinus amblyrhynchos, assembly GCF_965287045.1. NCBI lineage: Eukaryota > Metazoa > Chordata > Chondrichthyes > Carcharhiniformes > Carcharhinidae > Carcharhinus > Carcharhinus amblyrhynchos. The sequence goes on along the minus strand of NC_137332.1, from coordinate 29,919,245 downwards.
TGACCTCAGACTTTTGTATCTTTTTCCCGATGGAAGAAGGTGGAAGGGAGTATGTCCCGGGTGCATGGGGTCCTTGATTATGCTGGTTGCTTTTCCGAGGCAGCGGGAAGTGTGGATAGAGTTAATGGATTGGGCCGGTTGGTCAAAAATTCACCAACATTCAAACACTTACTTGAGAAGTTCTGAGGATTTCACCTAAAAGCAACAAGTGCTATGCCCCTCCACATTATGGGGTTTCTCCTGAGAAAGAGTGCTTGATATTGAACATCCTGTGATGTTCAATGTCTTTCAGGGTGTGGGAGGAAACCAGAGCACCCAGAGGAAACCCATGAAGACACAGGGAGAACGTGCAAACTCCACACAGACAGTTAGCCAAACTGGGAATTGAATCTGGGTCCCTGGTGCTCAGGGGCAGCAATGTATTCAACCACAATCTGTAACCTTACGGCCTGGCATATCTCCCACTTCACCATTACCACCAATCCAGGAGCTCAACCTTGGTTCAATGAAGGGTGCACGAGGGCATGCCAAGAGCAACACCAGGCATACCAAAAAAATATTTAGCATGGGGATCCCCTTTGGGTCAGGTTGAGTGAGAATTGCATGGAATCAAGCAGAGCAGCGCCAGTTGCTGCTGGGGAGAGGGACAGGAGACTGAGATGGATTCCTTTCCCATCACACGGTGCAGGATGTACCTTCTCCTCTGGAACTCCAGTGCTGTGTCCAAGGACTTGTGCATCTTCTCCTTCAGTCTTATCCTCAATAATCCTGCCTGTGTGTGTCAGTCAGCATATTCAACACCTTCAGTGGAAGTGTGGAGCTCGTACATACTGTTCCATAATGATTTCTTTTAATCAGGTCTCGAGTGCAATGGCCTGCAGGTGTCTGTTTTGGAACCTCCGGCCAGGTTTAAATTAAATCAGCAACACAGCCAAAAATACTTGCTAAAACCAATCTTTCAAATTGGACTGTCTTATTAGCACATTTCTCATTTAGCACCTAGTTTCATGGCTGCAATTCTCCCATGCCGCTGCACTAATCTTTTAGCATAGCAGGTCAGGAAAATCCCAAGGCAGCCAATTTGTGGCGTTTGCGTGACCATTCATGCCCCTCTTTCAACTCGCAGCACCGTATTTCTGGTGATGTCTGCTCTGTGCCGGAAATTAGCGAGAAGATGCACAGACCACTTAAATAGTCGTTTTAATATTATTTGAATATCATCAGTGGGCCTGGGACTGACGCCTCCAGGCCCGCTAGCCTCTCCCACCTCGCCAGAGTGTTTCATTCCAGAGGGGATTCGGACAGCTAGTGGCCTGACCCCGCTGGAGGGAAGGGGGAGCAATCAAAGCCCCCCCAGGGGTCGGGCGGTGGTGAGGTTGGTGCCCCCTGGACGTTGGTACCCTGGAATTGCCAGCCTAAGTCCTCTGGCTCTGCCCAAGGGGCAAAGTGCTAATGCCCAGGGAGCACCTTTGCACTGTCCATCAGGCATGGGACAAGGCCATGGCATGGGGCCTGTGGGTGGCAGGGCTTTGGGGGGGGAGGGAGTGCACTGGAGTTCGTGGCAGGCCAGGGGGTGGGTCAGGACTGGGGATGGTCTAGGGGGCCAGCGATTGGTCTGTGATGTGGAGGAGGGGGGGAGAGCTCGCATTGCAGGGGTTGAGGGGGTTGCGGAGATGGCCAGCGATCAGGAGGCCGTCAGTGCGGAGCCACTGTGCATGTGCGGATCTCGGCACTGACAGATCGATTCATGCGCAGTAGCTCGCTCAGTGCGCTGATTACAGCCTCTCCAGTAGGGTCAGGCCCCACCCCTTGAAATGTTATGATATTCATGCTGCTGTGCAGTGCAGAGTGTGGGAGATTCTTCGATGAACTCCCACCGAAAAAAACAGCATGAATTACTCCAGTTTTCATGCAAATTCAACACTTTTTTTTAAGGGAGAATTCCACCCCATATGTTCACCAAAATTACTGTCACTGACTGTTAAATATGCTTTAGTGTTCATTATATCTTTTATAACATATATAAAACTCAAATGCCGTTTCACCTGAACCTCCCCTCCATCCTTTACCCCATCCCAACTTCCCTGATTTTAATCTCACTAGTTTGGGACCAGTGCCTGTTAATAACCTCCTGAAACCCAATCAAATTCTTCCGAAAACCGAAGACAAATTCAGTCTGAAATTTGTACAGAAAAGAGAAAGTAAATATGTTGATCTTGGTGCAAGTTAAAGAAATTTCCTGGTGTTAAATACAAGTATTAGCTCTTCACCTGATCCAGATGCCAACTCCAATAAACAGAAGCTTGTTTCTTGATTTGGTTTCAACTGAAATAGCCCTGAAATGAAATTCTAACTCACTGGAGTGAGCGAGTGAGCCTGGACTAAATAAACTTATGGGAAACTTATGGTTTCATAGTCCACTGGCCTAACAATCCACTGCACCCAATAAAGGATTCCCAATATTGACAGTGGGATATACAAATAATCTAACCGTTAATAAAGTCTTGAGACCTGAGTAATAGTCATGCATCTTACATACCATTGTGCTCACCTTTTCTGAAAAGTCAAGGTATCAAACATAAGCTTTTCCACATGCCAGAGTCATCCTGAAGAGTAAGGACAATCAATCATTATTTTCCCCACGATAAATTCTTCCATCAAACGGTCTTGCGCTGCCCCTCTTTTCTCACTTTAACACCACTTGGACAGCCCACCACTTTCTTCATTTCTCCATCTCAGCCCTCATGTTCCCCTCTACTATTGTTCCATCTCTGACCACTTCCCCAATCCCTTCACAATTCTGCAGCGTCTCCCTCTCATTAACCATGCACATTGCAGGTAATGGTGACGGCGAATGCTTATTACCTAGGATCCGTAATTTGTAAGCGGAAAATCGCCGATCGGTGGGTACGATGGAACCGGCGAGTGGATGGGAAGGCTTCATAAACAGGGCCCTTGCCGAAAGCTCATCTCTTTCAGAATTCCCTCCATTTCTTTAACCACTAGACACTCAATAACCTTTAGTGGCCCTTGTGTGAATGTAATAGACAAGTGGAATCTTCAGCTTTCTGATCCCCCATCCTGACATTTGACTTAAAAAATGAATATTGTGCATTGGTATGAATACAAATTCTATATTTATAATTGCAGATTTATTTTACATAGAAAAACAGAATACCATGATACCGTATATACATTCCTCACTGTACACTTTTTACAGGATATGTACTGGAGGAAATGTATTTTATCATATGTAATATGGATCATATGATGTAACACTGTTTGTTCTTGAAACAGTTAGATGATTTTATGCACAATTTCCACAATCAATTATCATTACAATTAGGGTTGCCAACTGTGACTAAATGTATTTCTAGAAGTTTCATGGTGACCTCCCACACACCACTCTTTAGTCAGCCAGTACATCCATCCTTCTGACATATTGCTTTCAAAGGCCAACTGATGAACAGTAAGACGTTTTACAATTGAATGATGTTTGATTATCAGTTAAACGGCCATTTTTTCCTATTTTCAATAAGAACCTAAGAAATAGGAGCAGGAGTAGGCCATCTAGCTCTTCGAGCCTGCCCTGCCATTCAATAAGATCACGGCTGATCTGAAGTGGATCAGTTCCACTTTCCCACCTGCTCCCCATAACCCTTATATTCCCTTATCCATCAGAAATCTATCTACCTGTGACTTAAACAGATTCAACGAGGTAGCCTCCACCACTTCAACGGGCAGAGAATTCCAGAGATTCATCACCCACTGAGAGAAGAGGTTCCTCCTCAACTCTGTTCTATACTGCCTCCCTCCCTTATTTTGAGGCCGTGCCCTCTAGCTCTGTTTTTCTTTCTAAGCGGGAAGAATCTCTCTACCTCCACCCTATCTAGCCCCTTCATTATATTGTAAGTCTCTATAAGATCCCCCCTCAGCCTTCTAAACTCTAACGACTACAGGCCCAATCTACTCAATCTCTCCTCATAAGCTAACCCCCTCATCTCCAGTATCAGCCTGGTGAACCTTCTCTGCACTCCCTCCAAGGCCAATATATCCTTTTGCAAATAAGGGGACCAAAATTGCACACAGTACTCCAGTTGCAGCCTCACCAGTGCCCTGTACAGTTGCAGCAAGACCTCCCTGCTTTTATATTCTGTCCCCCTCGCAATAAAGGCCAACATTATACTCGCCTTCTTGATCACCTGCTGCACCTGCAGACTGAGTTTTTGTGATTCATGCACAAGGGCCCCCAGGTCCCTCTGCACCATAGCATATATTTTTAAATGCTAGTAACAAGAAATACGAAGAAAATTTGAAGACAAGAAGTCTTTTTAAAACCTTTTTCTCAATTCCTGGAAATTCCAGGCCAATCTGGTAGGGTTTGCAATCCTAATTATGATACAGTGGGCTACATTAAATTATGCTCTTTAATATTATATGCTGGCTTGCAGTTTTGGGACAGTTGTGTAGATGCAAAAACACGAGATACAGAATCGAAAACTTTGAGGACGACTGCAGAGCAAATGCATGGAAATCTATGGGTGGGATTTTCCAGTCGCACCTGCCATGAGACCAGAAATTCTCACCTGAAGTCAATGGACTTATAAATGGTCCATAAAATTATCTGTCCCACCCTTGACGATCCTTGCAATAGGCGGGACCAGAAAATTGTCCCCTACAAGTCAATACATGTGGATGTGCATCAGTAGAGTCACAGAGTCATAGAGGTTTACAGCATGGAAACAGGCCCTTCGGCCCAACTTGTCTATGCCAGCCTTTGTTTTAAAACTCCAAAGCTAGTCCCAATTGCCCGCATTTAGCCCATATCCCCTTGTACCCATTTTACCCATGTAACTGTCTAAATGCTTCTTAAAAGACAAAATTGTACCACTTCTACTACTACCTCTGGCAGCTTGTTCCAGACACTCACCACCCTCTGTGTGAAAGAATTGCCCTTCCGGACACTTCTGTATTTCTCCCTTCTCACCTTAAATCTATGCCCTCTAGTTTTAGACTCCCCTACCTTTGGGAAAAGATATTGACTATTGAGCTGATCTATGGCCCTCATTGTTTTGTAGACCAGTAGATCTGGGCCTGTCATTTCTACTCATAAAGTCTATTTGTTCACATATGTGGTTTCATGAATCATTCATTCAGGTTTATGCCACCTCCCAAATTTTGCCACTCTATAGGTGAGCAGAGAGATCAATATCCAAGGTGGACATAGGTTTGAAGTAACAGGTGGAAGGATTAGAGCTAAACTGATCTTTTATACAGAGAGTGATATTGGTCTGGAACTCATTGTCTGAAAGGGGTGTTGATGGTAGCCATGAGGTGAAGATGCTGGCATTGGACTGGGTTGGGCACAATAAGAAGTCACACAGCACCAAGTCAAAGCCCAACAGATTTATTTGGAATCACAAGCTTTCGAAGCACTGCTCCTTCATCAGGTGAGTGAAACACACCTTCACTTGTGCAGCCCTAACCCGATGAAGGAGCAGAGCTCCAAAGGCCCATGATTCCAAGTAAATCTGTTGGGCTTTGACCTGGTGCTGTGAGGCTTCTTAAAGGGGTGGTAGAGGCAGACACAGTTAGCGAATTAAAAAAAATTTGGACATGCACTGGAGATAACCTACAAGACAAAACCGTGGAGAGCTCTGGAAGTGACCAGGTTAGAGCTGTAAATAAAACAATGGATGGAATTGTACAGGTGCATTGAGAATAACATGGGATCAGGTTAAGAATGGGCTAATTAACTTTTCCTGATAATTGGCTACAGACAAAGAGCTGGAAAGTGGGATTTAGTTGGGCAACTCAAATTTGGTATGAACACAATAGGCTAAATGGCCACCCTGCTTTATCATAATTTTTTTTTAACGTGAGTGGTGTATTTTGGAAGGAGAAATTAAGTGGCCATGTAATCTTTAGAAGCTCGGTATTTAAATATGTGAAGGAGTCCAGGGATCAGAAAACAGATTCACACATCAGTGAAAGGAACAATGCAGGCAGCAAGGTCATGGAAAAAGTTCTTCAAGGAACAGATTTGAAAATTGATTTGAGTTGAAAAATAACAATATTAAAACTTGTATAGAGCAATGGTTGCTGCATAATTAGAATACTGTGCAGAATTCTTACCTCCATATCACAAAATAGATAGACACCCCAGAGAAGAGACTTAAAAGGATGATACCAGAACAGAGAGGCCATAATTATCAGGAAAATTTAATTACTCCATCCGAACCTGGTTCCAGTTTATTCTCAATGTATCTGTACATTTCCATCAATCGTTTTTACCTACAGTTGTAACATGGTCACTTCCAGAACTCGCCACGGTTCCATCTTTGCACTCTGATTCTTCTTCACCTTCGTAGTATCTTACAAGCCTTTCAGAACATGCTGAGAAGAGCCAGCTGTGACTCTCTATCAGGCTGCATCTGACAAGTTGCATCAGTCCTTTGGGAACTGAATGGTATAATCAACCATTACTACAAACTAGTTTCAAATGCAGTTGAAACTGATGGGATGAAAACCTCCCTCTGCTGCTTGTTCGGTAAACTGAGTTTGCAGCCTTTCATATCGAATACCATAAAATGGCCAATAATTCATCACTAAATGGAAATTGCACACAGATGATTAAAATGGATAAGGAGGAGGTGGATAGTGGAATGGATTAATTAAAATGGATAAGGAGGAGGAGCTGCTGAGGTCTGGGTAAGCACACCTTCACTTTGTGTCACTCACACTATGTTGGATACCAATAAGAGTGCAAAATGCAGAAATACATTCTGATCCCCACGACTGGCATATCAATTATACATTAACGCAATAAATAATATTATTCACAGTGGTCAGGGGCAACACAATGGCACAGTGGTTAGGTTCTATTCCAGTCTTGGGTGGCTTTCTGTCTGGAATTTGTACATTCTCCCCATGTCTGCGTGGGTTTCCTCTAGGGACTCTGGTTTCCTCCCACAGTTCAAAGATGTGCGGGTGAAGTGGGTTAGCCATGCCAAATTGCCCTTTAGTATCAGGGAGATTAGAAGGGTAATTACGTGGGGTTATGGGGATAGGGCCTGAGTGAGATTGTTGTTGTTGCAGGCCTAATGGACCGAATGGCCTCCTTCTGCACTGTAGGGATTCTATGGCTGGAACTCCACCTTTGGAATCGAAGTAGGAGAGGGGTGGACCATGGAAAGGTCCATTGTCCTCGGGATTTTACAGTTTCTTGATGAGCAAGGCTGTGAATTCCTGCTCTATGATTCTATGGTGTAGGAAAACGCAAACAGTAGCAGAGGTATGTAATCATATCACTGACCATTATTATAACTTTACCCACTCATATCAGGCAATGGAGTTTCCTAAAGAATTACTTCACTGATGTTTAAAAATCTTATTGATTTGTTCCTTCACCGTCTCAAGAAACTTTCAAAATATAATGCATTTAAATCATTTTTTTTTGATAACCAGTGTTACACTTACCACTTTTTGAAATAGTGGCCACTGGTTGGGAAGGATTAATATTAACCGCACAGAATAGCAGGGACCGTAATCTATTAAAATGAAAAATCCCATCACACCGTTGCCTGCTGCATTAATGAGTTGGAGACTTAAAATACAATTTGTGGAAAAAAATGAACCTGGAGACGTGCTAATTTATTTTCTCTTGGCCAATCAAAAAGGATTTGAGAATTAGAAAAGTGATTTTAAAAAATCATCTTTTTTAAATAAAATTCCAGTGCCTTGATTAATGTGGTGGGCTAATTTAAAGCCACAAAATAAATGGTTTCAATGCACTTTTATAATGTTCTGCACTAACATATACAACGCATTTTTAATACAGATATGACTCCAGGCATTAACATTCCTCTGGCTCTTTCACACTAATTCAATGTTCTTTTAGGGCTCCACTCCAGCTTAGTCAGTTGAACTACAACAAACTCATAACAATGGCAAGATTATAAATGGATTCGTGTAGGGATTATCAGAATTGCCTGCTTCTTAAAATTTGTACATGGTGGCTAGCTCGGGATAGATACCAACTTAATCTAACGCACAGTCTGTGCTGGATCAACTACATCCAAGCATATGTAGCATTCTCTCACAGTTAACCTAATCTATGCCTAAACACCCAAGCATAGCAACAGTGAAACAAACTACAGCCAGCCTTGGTGTATACACACGCGTGCATGCACACACATACAGCCAATTAATTCCTTTAATTTGAATCAAAATATCTGCACGATACTTTTTTTTAAATTGCAGTAATTATCTGGAATAGGTGTCACTGACAAGATATCATTCCTTGTCAATCCTTACTTGCTAATGTGAAGGTGGTGGCATATCATGATAAAGCATCGTGAACACTGCTGTTTCTTGCAGAACTTGTTGAATCAGGCTAATGAAGGGGGTGCTAAGCTACGAAAAATCTCACTGTTATTTTGCGCTGCTGCAATTATCAGTGATAACTTTGTAAGTATCTGCCTCATTTGGTATCTCCTGTGCTACACATCTTCAGCAATGCTCCTGCTCCAATTCCCTGCTGCAGCAAACCTGCTATTGTGTAAATTCAAATCTTGTTACACAGTGTGACGTTAGTGTATCTTTAAAAAATGTCTTTTTTAAAATCATGTTCTCTGCAGCTATAAGCTGTTTTGGTTTCATTGGTACCCGGCCACCTGCTAGAAGTCTTTCTATTGCTCCTTCAGTTGTATAAGTGGGGTTGTTTATTTTTGCTCTGGTCTCTTTTATGACCCTGTACTGTTAGGAGGAAGGTCATGTGTTTTGGACAGTTTTTTTTTCCTAATGAATTTAAGGTTTCATTTTTTTTGTTTTGGCTGGCTGCAGGTTTTAGTTTTAGAAGGGGCATCAAGCTGAAAAGAAATATTTCTCTCTCTCCCTGGTTTTGGAAGTTCTACTGGTTCGCTGAAAGCAAGGCTTCTTGCCTTCCTGGAATAGAACATCTGCTCTTAGTGGCTCGACCAGAGTCTCCCCCTGGTGTTCCGGGAAGCTGTTCTGACTTCAAACTGTTCTGAATGTTTCCAGAGGGCTTCCTGGAAGTTACAAGGCTGAAAAGTCAAGGTTTTCAACTCTCCAACCAAAGGACTCAGTCCCAGTATCACGTGAAAATTAGTCTTTGCTATGTTAAACCTGTGGAAAGGGTTTTTTTTTGTCTATGGAAATTTTTGTTTGATTGGAACATCTTGGATATATTTGTTAAGGGTTACACATTATTGTGATTGTTTTGTTTGTGTCTGTAATTGATAGAAATTATTGCTAATTTTCTTACTAAAAATGTTAACTGTGTTCTTAAACTTTGTTTGATAAAAGCTCCCTAGTGTGTCATGTGAGTCATACCTGAAGTGAAACATATTATGTTTATTCTAACCAAAATAAAATCTTATGATCCAGATGGGCTCCATAAAACACTTTGGAGTTTCTGATCTGAATTATAGCAACTGTGTGTTGACAATGATAGGCGCCATCTACCATTAATGCAAGGAAATTAGATCACAGATCATGCCATAATACTCTGCTACTGTTTACAATCTTAAAAAATAGTCTTCTAACCCTTAAGGATAGAACCTCCTGTAGCAGCGTAAAGGGGAAGCCAGAACCATTGGTATTGCCAATGCAATTTTACGTTGATATTTTCTGTGCACCCAAGTAGACGATACTGCAGCACAAATAAATGATTGTAACTGCACGTTACAATGTTAAAATGTAAAATACTCTCTGCTTCCATGACACATCTAATGTCCCCATCATTGCACTGACAGATTAAATTTCACCACAACATAACGTCAAATGAACTGATATTAGTTGAATCTTTCCAGCCCTGCCTACAGGCAGGGTCTTCCAGTCCCACCTAAGTCAATAGACTTTTGGCTGGCCCGCCACATCTGAACCCACTGGGGCAGGGATGGAAAATTCCGATTGCTGATTCTATTAATAAATCTCTTGCTCACTGGGTCATAAAGAGGACAGAAGTGTTTTGCATCCTTTCCAAACCTTATTTACCATAAATCATAGTGTATAGGTCGACTTGGTATATAAGCAACCCCATTTTTCCAGTCCCAAAAATCATGTTTTTTATGAGGGATCGAGGGATATGGAGAGGAAGGCGGGATCAGGATATTGAAGTTGATCAGCCATGCTCTAAATGAATAGCGGCGGAGGCTTGATGATCGACTGGCCTACTCGTGCTTCTATTTTCTATGTTTCTATAAATCAACCCTTTTTCAGCCGCCGCCTTGCACTTGCATTGTTAGTTTCAATTCTTCTCCCCACAAATGCAGATTTAACTTTATGGTACTTTATAACTGGGCACAAGGCATCAAGCAGGCGATATGGGCAGAAGTACTAAGATGCGGAGGGGAGCTTAAGATACACACCGCGGCAGGGGAATTTAGACACACACACACTGCGGCAGGGGGAATTTAAGACACACAGTGCAGTATTTTATAGCCTCGCTCAGGCAAGATCGTAAAATCCCACCCGAGACCAATGGAGGTTTCCATTCTGGGAACCTTGCCCACCCCGATTCCGGGGCAGGCGAGCTGGTACAGTTTCAGCCACGTACTCTGCAGCAGAGGGAATTTAGGACAAACACATTCTGTGGCAGGAGGAATTTAACACACGCGCACTCTGCAGCGGAGGGAATTTAACACACGCGCACTCTGCAGCGGAGGGAATTTAACACACGCGCACTTTGCGGCGGAGGGAATTTAGGACCCACACTCTCTGCAGCAGGGGGAATATAACACACATGCACTCTGCGGCAGGGAGAGTTTAACACACATGCACTCTGCGGCGGGGGAACTTAGGGGACAGGCTCTCTGCAGCAGGGGGAATTTAAGACACACATCTCAAAATCACCCAGTACTATAGCACGCATTCACTTTCATACTCAGCACTTAAGTAGACCCCCGTTTCTGGAGGGATATTTCAAGATTTCAAAGGTCAATCTACGTACTGACATCTATGGTACATAAAAATGAGAATATCATTCCCGTCACTGACATCACTTCTCACAAACAGCACCAACTTCATAGCTCTCCTATGGTAATAGTCATTCAGATCTGATTATTCTAACAATCCATGGCAAGATCATTTACAACAACACACAGAAAATGCTGGAAAAATTCAGCAGGACTGACAGCATCTGTGCAGAGAGAACAGAGCTATTTTTTCCAGTCAGGATGTCTCTTCACCACAACCCTGACAAAGAGTCATCCGGACTCAAAATTTTAACTCTGTTTCCCTCTCCACATATACTGCCAGACCCGCTGAATTTTTCCAACATTTTCTGTTTTTATTTCAGATTCCGGCATTCACAGTAATTTGCTTTTAACAAGGTCTTTTAACTTTAATGTCACTGAAAGTTCACAAAAACGTCTTTGAAACAATAGTTATGTATTTGTGGAATAAAAGTAAAATACCATGATGCTAGAAATCTGAAATAAATACAGAAAATGCTGGATGAATGCAGCAGATCTGGCAGCATCTGTGGAGAGAAGACGGAGAGAATGTTTCAAGACTGTATGACTCTTAAATAACATGGACTCAAAATATTTATTTTTCTCTCTCCGCAGATGCTGCCTGACCTGCTGAGTTTATACAGCATTTCCTGTCTTTATCTTATATACTTGTGGTTTTTTTGAAAGCAATATATCACTACTGCTGAGTTACATTTTACTTTCTGAGTACTTGATGGTTTCTACCTTAATGGAGTCAAATTTAAAGATACCCAATCTGAATCTGGGGAAATACAGGGTATTTACATGTCATGCTCCAACTTTTATGATGTTGGTCCACCCTAATACGTAGCACAGGCTTTGGGCAAAGATTTCAAAGAACTGGTATCACAGTTAGGGAATTTCAGTGTTCAAGCACAAGTCACTGGCAATGGTGGCACAATGGTGAGCACTGCTGCCTCACAGCTCCAGGGACCTGGGTTCGATTCCTGGCTTGGGTCACTGTCTGTGTGGAGTTGCGCTTCCTCCCTGTGTCTGCGTGGGTGGGTTTTCCCAAGCGCTCCAGTTTCCTTCCACAGTCCAAAAATGTACAGGTTAGGTTGATTGGCCATGCTAAATTGCCCCTTACTGTCCTGGGGTGTGTAGGTTAGAGGGATTATTGGGGTAAATATGTGGAGTTATGGGAATAGAGCCTGGGTGGGATTATTGCTGGTGCAGGCTTGATGGACCGAATGGCCTCCTTCTGCATTCTGGAGTTTAGATGTTTTTAAACTTCCTTGATCATTTGTGTCAGAAGTCAGCAGTGCAAATGAATTGTTGCTGTTTGTTTTGGGGTAATAAGTGACAGAACATTCTGGCTCACGATCACCAGATAATACTACTAAAAGTTAATTATCAAATTGTCGAGCACATTTTTTCTATTGCTCTTGTTTATTTTGCTTTATATCACAGAGATTGTACATCATAGAGTCCCTACAGTTCAGAAGGATGCCATTCAGCCCATCGAGCCTGCAATGACAACAATCCCATCTTGCCCTCTAACCCCCGTATTTACCCTGCTGATTCCCCCTGACACTAAGGGGCAACTTAGCTTGGCCAATCCACCTAACCTGCACATCTTCGGACTGTGGGAGGAAACCGGAGCACTTGGAGGAGGTGCAAACTCCACACAGACAGTGAGTGTCGAAACAGTGCTGAAGACATGAGTGCTGAAGACATCTTCAAGGAAGCGGGCCGGGAGGTGTTACTGAGCCCCAGTGTGCAAGGCACAAATTCAAATGGCAACTCAAGCACTATTTGGTTAATGGTTATGCTTCTATTGAATGTTAGTTCAACACCCGCGCACTGTCAGGATCTGTAATTTCACCGAGACAATTACTGAACTAGCGTCATCAGCACTGTTTTAAGGAACAGGATAAACAACTGAATATTTAAATACCAGGAGAGCTCTGTCCAACTGTTTGTCAGGGATGGCTGTCACCTTTATAGAAACTTTTGAAATAACCAGTGCAAGTGCTGACCATTTCTGAGATGTGATCTGAATTCTAACGACAATTAAAAGCACACCGAAGGGACTGCAAGACTGACTGCTACCTATTAGATTAAACCCCGTCTAGAGCCAACTGCAATCCATTTGTTCAAAAATTATTCATCCTGCCAACTAACTACATGGCAACCACGACCATGCACGTAGCTTCAACTATTTTGCAGGTTTCAATGACCAGGTTTCTGCAAGTCGTTCTAACCCTGATCATTGTGGACTAGTCAGTAGCCACACATAAAGCAGCATCTATTCAACATCTTTATTCATGGTACAGCTACTCCTGAAGTTATTCAAAACCAATATTTCATTCTAAGGTAATAACAAGGGTATAAATTTATCCCAGTCTGCTACCAATATATTTTTGCACAGAATTCTCAGCATCATGCATTTCAAAAAAGCATTCTCCGCAGGGAGTTAAAGAACAACATTGGCTATCCAGAGTTCTAATTAGAATCTGGCTCTGGTAGGTGCAAAATCACATAATGCTGGCATTCCATGTGTCCTCGACTGTTCTGCTCAATATCACAGGGCATTGGATAAATAATGAAGGGAAAAATATTGTAGTATTGTAGAAATAGAGCAGGTAAATGAGACTAATTGCACAACACTGATAGTACAGACATAAAGGACCAAATGGCCACCTTTTGTGCTGTACCTTTAGAATTGTAAGATAATACCGATGAGGAAGTCCACTCCATCCACCATTCTTCAACCATGCTGAAACATCAAAATCACTGCAGTATGCACCTAATTATTTAAATTAGTCCAGGGTTTCCCCTTACCTAAACTAACTGTCAGTTCTTTTGCATGTATTGATCACAGTTAGTGTAAAGAAGAATGTTTTAATATCAATCAACTCTAAAATTAACTGACTGGAGACTGGGTCTGGATTCTGGTCACAAAGCTTCCATTAATATTCCAGTCAGTTTTCTGATTTAATATACATCCACAGATTATCTTAAGAGAAACCTTTGCTCGAGGCTAAAAAGCCCAAGAATCCAGCCTTTCCACATAATTCAGACACCTAACACTGGGGATTGGTCACCTTGCTCTTTTTTGCACCATTTGCAAAGATGAACTGCCTCTCTTGTTTCTTGATGTTCAGAATTTGTTGCGGTATTCAGCCCTACCTAATCAGAGCATTATATTCTTTGAGTGTTGTTTTAGTCATATTCTACTGATTTGGTTATGTAATTCAAACTTCTATTTTTCCTTATCCTTCAGATACCATGCCCTAAGAGGCTGCTGACTACCGTGGACTTCCAATGATTTGGTCCATGATTATGTTTGGCAAAGTAATGCAGTGGTTTGCCATTGCTTTCTGTAGTATAGCTGACAAGCAAGCTCTCACTTTTATCAGCTACCATTAGGTGTATTGGAGGGATTTACAGGCTGATAATCAATCTATTTAGCCACATTATGGACACATCTTCCATGGCTATCAAATCCTGAAATGAACACAGAGGAAGGGACACTACCACTGCATCGCAAGATCGCCCTCAAACTTCTATTAGCTAAACAAGAACAGAAAATGACAGGCACAATTTAAGCCTGTTCCCAATCTATTGATATCTCGCCAGTGTCCTTTGATGCCCATATAATAATCATGAGTACCTCACAAATCTCGCATCTTAGTCATTCTCAGCATTTTGTGAGGAGTACTATCAATTACTACAGATTTATTTGCTTAGGGTGCGTTCAATCTGCCTCAATCTAATTCAGAGTGTGGTCATTAATTAAAGTAGGGACTGGTTTGGGCAAGTTATTTAGGTCATCTCTGATGGACACTTAGAGAAAACGGCTGTTCAGAAATAGATTATTTTGTGCTCGTTATAAGCCTGTCTTTGTACTTTATGGTTTTCACCTCTTCTATGGCTTCACTTTTACTACTATGGACCAAATGCAATTTTTCTCATTACTTTTAGCCTCAGGAGCTGTTCATTTTTCCATGTCTCAGTTTGCCCCTCCAATCAACTATTTCTGCATTTTCTCATATTCCTCTCAGTGAGTCCTTCTTCTCTTTCTCTTGCTGCACAATTGACATAGACTGATTTAGCTTGCTTTCAATTTTTTTGTTAATTACCTCGCAGTCATGCCAACATTTAATTAAGTGCACCTTTTGCTGGCGAGGAACAGAATATGGTTATCAAACCCAACATGAACCCAGCTGCTGTGTGGGGGTCTCAGAATCTGGCATTTGTGGATGCAGCTTCTAATGTAGGAAATCACTATTCAGTGAGGCAATCAACCCTATTCAACTGACCCAGACACTACTCAAGGTAACTACAAAGAACAAAAAAAGTTACAGCGCAGGAACAAGCTCTTTGGCGCTCCAAGCCTGCACTGACCATGCTGCCCAACTTAACTAAAACCCTCTACCCTTCTGGGGACCATATCCCTCCCTTCCCATCCTATTCATATATTTGTCAAGATGTCCCTAAAAAGTCACTATCGTATCTGCTTCCACTATCTCCCCCAGCAACACGTCCCAGCACCCACCATCCTCTGTGTAAAAAATCTCCCTTGTACATCTCCTTTAAACCTTGTCCCTCGCACCATAAACCTGTGCCCCCTAGTAATTGACTCTTGCACCCTGGGGAAGAGCTTCTGACTATCCACTCTGTCCATGCCACTCATAATCTTCTAGACTTCTATCAGGTCACCCCTCAACCTTCGTCATTCCAGTGAGAACAAACCAAGTTTCTTCAACCTCTCCTCATAGCTCATGCCCTCCATACCAGGTAACATCCTAGTAAATCTTTTCTGTACCCTCTCCAAAGCCTCCATATCCTTCTGGTAGTGTAGAAACCAGAATTGAACATTATATTCCAAGTGTGGCCTACCTAAGGTTCTATAAAGCTGCAATATGACTTGCCAATTTTTAAACTCAGTGCCCCAGCTGATGAAGGCAAGCATGCCATATGCCTTCTTGACTACCTTCTCCACCTGCATTGCCACTTTCAGTGACCCGTGTACCTGTACACCCAGATCCCTTTGCCTATCAATACTCCTGAGTGTTCTGCTAATTACTGTATATTTCCTATTTGTACTCGACCTTCCAAGATGCATTACCTCACATTTGTCCAGATTAAACTCTAACTGCGTTGGAATGTATAGGGCAGGGTACTTGCCGCCTCCCCCCACCCCACCCAACAAAAGGATGGTGGCTTCTGCGCTTTCCAGATAATTTAGATCATCATTTCACAGTGAGGTTTCAGCAGAGATATTAAAATTGGGCAGAACCCAAAAGCTGGATTTTCAGTAACAAGCCATATACCCAGGACAATAGTTCTTGCCAAATGTGCAAACATGATGAAAAGCAGTAAGCTGCATTAGTACCACGGTCCATGAAATAATGTTAAGTGGCATTAATATATTCTTCATTCGTTCTACTGTATCTATTTTATACCTGGTGTTTCTCTCACTTTCATCTCTCACTGTTTCTCTGTCACTTCTCACAAGCCACCTGTCCATAGAGAACATAGGAGCCTTCTCTTAAGAGCAGCTATTCCAGTGTACACAGCCATAGGAAACAGCTTCTATTAAACCTACTGGCATTAAGGTGAAATGGAAGACAGCCCCTACTACTACAGGTGCTGAAATAGTCCTGCATCCAGAGCACTGTCTTTAACCTTCATATTTGTGCCAACAGGGGAAGTGCACAGGTCTATTAATGAAGCCAGAACAAGCAGGAGATGATGATCTTCAAACAAAAGATAGGAAGTAGCATGAGACGGGCAGAAGTAAGCAATCCCACAACCACAACCTGGGTAATGTGTGCAGTTCTGCTCAGCTCATTATGTATTTGCATCAAAGAGTGTATAAAGTAGATTTACAAGGATGTTGCCAGGGCTGGAAAAACGCAGCTATAAGAAAAGATGCATAGGCTGGGTCATCCTCCTTGCAACAGAGGAGACTGAGGGAAGATTTGATAAAGATGTACAGAATTGTGAGGGACTTGGATAAAGCAGATGCAAAGGTCCTGTTTATCTTCACAGAAAACAAAGAATGAAGAAAATTGCAGCACAGGAACAGGCCCTTCGGCTCTCCAAGCCTATACCAACCATGCTGCCGATCTGAACTAAAACCCCCTACCCTCACAGGGACTACATCCCTCTATTCCCATCCAATTCATGTATTTGTCAAGATGCCACTTAAAACTCATTATCGTATCTGCTTCTACTATCTACCCCAGCAGCAAGTTCAGGCACCCACCACCTTCTGTGTAAAAAAACCTGCCTCGTACATCTCCTTTAAACCTTGCCCCTCGCACCTTAACCTACACCCCTGAGTAATTGACTCTTCCACCCTGGGAAAAAACTTCTGATTATCCACTCTGTCCATTCCCCTCATAATCTTGTAGACATCTATAAGGTCACCCCTCCACCTCCTTCATTCCAGTGAGAATAAACTAAGTTTCTCCAATCTCCCCTCATAGCTAATGCCCTCCATACCAGGAAGCATCTAGTAAATCTTTTCTGTACCTTCTCCAAAGCCTCCATCCACATCCTTCTGGTAGTGTGGCAACCAGAATTGAACACTATATTCCAAGTGCAGCCTAATTAAGGTTCTATAAAGCTGCAATATGACTTGCCAATTATTAAACTCAGCCAATGAAGGAAAGCATGCTGTATGCCATCTTGACTACCTTTTCCACCTGCATTGTCACTTTCAGTGACCTGTGTACCTGTACACCCAGATCCCTTAAGGATTCTGCCATTTACTGTATATTTCCCATCTGTGTTAGCTCTTCCAAAATGCATTACCTCACATTTGTCCAGATTAATCATCATCTGCCATCTCTCCACCCAAGTCTGTAATCAATCTATATCCTGCTGCATCCTCTGATGGTTCTCATCCCTATCTGCAATTCCACCAACCTTTGTGTCATCCATAAACTTATTAATCAAACCTGTTACATTTTCCTCCAAATCATTTATATATATTACAAATAGCAAAGGTCCCAGCACTGATTCCTGAGGAACGCCACGGCGCAGCCCTTTACTCACAAACGTACCCTTCCACTGCTGACCAAGCCAGTTCTGTATCCACCTTGCTGGTTCAACTCTGGTCCCGTGTGACTTCGCCTTCTGCACTAGTCTGCCATGAGGGACCTTGTCAAAGGGCTTTCTGAAGTCCGTGTAGACAACACTCACTGCCCTGCCCACATCAATCATCTTCGTCACTTCCTTGAAAAACACGATCAACTTCAGGAGACACGACTTTCGCAAAACCATGTTGCCTCTCACTAATACAACTACTTATTTCCAAGTGGGAGTAAATCCTGTTTCAAAGAATTCTTTCCAATAATTTCCCCACCACTGTCATAAGGCTCACTGGCCTGTAATGACTTGGATTATTCTTGCTATGCTTCTTAAACAAAGGAACAACATTGGCTATTCTCTAATCTTCTGGGATCTCTCCTTTCGCCAGTGAGGATACAAAGATTTCTCTCAAGGCCTCAGCAATTTCCTCTTTGCCTCTCTCAGTATTCTGGGGTACATCCATCAGGCCCTGAGGACTTGTCTAACAATGTTTTTCAAGACCCCCAATAACTCCTCCTTTTTGATCTCAACAAGACTCAAACTACCTACACACCCTCCCCCAGACTCATCACCCACTAACTGCTTCTCTTTGGTGAATACTGATGCAAAGCACTCATTTAATACCTTGCCCAGTTCCTCGGGCTCCATGCATCGATTCCCTCCCCTGTCCTTGAGTGGGCCAACCCTCGCCCTGGCTATCCTCTTGCTCTTTATGTACAGAGGTCAGTGACAAGGGAACAAAGATTTAAAGTGATTGGTGGAAAGATTGAAGGGAAGATGAGGAAAAAATATTTCACCCAAAACGTAGTAGGGGTCTGGAACTCTCTGCCTGAAAGGGTAGTAGAGGCAGAAGCCCTGAAAAGGTATCTTGATATGCACCTGAAGCACTGTAACCTGCAGGGCTACAGACCAAATGCTGGAAAGTGGGATTAGGCTGGCTGGCACATTTTCCAGCGGGTGCAGACAGGATGGGTTAAGTGGCCTCCTTCAACTGTAAACTTTCTTTGATTCTATGATAACCAACATTTCAGCTCAAAGCTCTGCAGTTCTGCCACATGATGTAGAGATGCCGGCGTTGGACTGGGATAAACGCAGTAAGAAGTCTCACAACACAGGTTGGACTCTAACCTGGTGTTGTGAGACTTCTTACTGTGTTCTGCCCACATGCCAGTGTGAATGGTGGTGGACAATTAAACATACCGAAGGAGGAGGCTCCACAAATATCCCCATCCTCAATGATGGGGGAACCCAGCACATCAACGCAAAAGATAAGGCTGACACATGATCATCCAAACAGCTCAACTTGCTCCTGCAGACCCCAATATCACAAGTGCTGGTTATCAATAATTCTATTCACTCAGTGTGATATCAGCGAATAGATAAAGACATTGAACACTGCAAAGGCTATGGGTTCTGACAATGTCCCAGCTCTAATACCAAAGGCACATGCTCCAGAATTAGCCACACCCTTAGACAAGCTGTTTCAGTCCAGCTACAACATCTACCCAGCAATGCAAAAAATTGTCCAGCTATTCCCTGTCCATAAAAAGCAGGAAAAACCTAACCCAGCCAATTATCACCCTATTTGTCGTTTCTCAATCATCAGAAAATCATCAGAGATTAAGGAAAATCCCAAGGCTTTTTATACATATATAAAGAGCAAGAGGGTAGCCAGGGAGAGGGTTGGCCCACTCAAAGACAGGGGAGGGAATCTATGTATAGAGTCCGAGGAAATGGGCGAGGTATTAAGTGTGTACTTTGCGTCAGTATTCACCAAAGAGAAGGATTTGGTGGATGATGAGCCTGGGAAAGGGTGTGTTGACAGCTTGAGTCAGATTGAGATTAAAAAGGAGATGGTATTGGGGTTCTTGAGAAATATTAAGGTGGACAAGTCCCCAGTACCTGATGGGATATATGCCAGAATACTGAGAGATGCAAGAGAGGAAATTGCTGGGGTCTTGAGAGAAATCTTTGTATTCTCACTGACTACAGGGGTGGTCCCAGAGGATTGGAGAATAGCCAATGTTCTTCCTTTGTTTAAGAAGGGTAGCAAGAATAATCCAGGTAATTACAGGCCAGTCAGCCTTACATCAGTGATAGGGAAATTATTGGAAAGGATTCTTCAAGACAGGATTTATTCCCACTTGGAAACAAGTGGATGTATTAGTGAGAGGCAACATGGTTTTGTGAAGGCGAGGTCGTGTCCCTCAAATTTGATCGGATTTTTCAAGGAAGTGACAAAGATGATTGATGAGGGTAGGACAGTGGATGTTGTCTACATGGACTTCAGTAAGGTCTTTGACAGGGTCCCTCCTGGCAGACTGGTGCAGAAGGTGAAGTCACATGGGATCAGAGGTGGGTTGGCAAAGTGGATACAAAATTGGCTTGGTCAAAGAAGTCAGAGGGTAGCAGTGGAAGGGTGCGTTTCTGAATGGAAGGCTGTGACAAGTGGTGTTGGGATCAGTGCTGGGACCTTTGCTGTTTGTAATATATATAAATGATTTAGAGGAAAATGTAACTGGATTGTTTCGACACAAAGGTTGGTGGATTTGCGGATAGCGATGAGGACCATCTGAGGATACAGCAGGATATAGATCAGTTGGAGACTTGGGCGAAGAGATGGCAGACGGAGTGTAATCCAGACAAATGTGAGGTAATGCATCTTGGAAGGTCTAATACAGATAGGAAATATACAGTAAATGGCAGAATCGGTAGTGACTTTGACAAATACATGAATGAGATAGTAATAGAGGGATACAGTCCCTGGAAGCATAGGGGGTTTTGGTTAAGTCAGGCAGCATGGTTGCTGCAGGCTTGGAGGGCTGAAGAGCCTGTTCCTGTGCTGTAAGTTTCTTTGTTCTTTGGCGATGGAAGGGGTCATTTACAATGTTATCAAGTTGCACTTATTCAGCAATGACATATTCACTGGTGCTCAATTTGGGTACAGCCAAGGGCACTCAGCTATGATCTTATTATAACCTTAGTTTAAACATGGACAAAAGAACTGAACACAAGAGGGGAGATGAAAGTGACTGCCCTTGACATCAAGGCAGCAGTTGACTGAATATGGTAACAAGGAGCCTTAACAAACTGGAGTCAATGGGAATCAGAGGGGAAACTCTCCACTGGTTAAAATTATATCTAGCACAAGGGGAGATAGCTGTGCCTGTTAAAGGCCAATCATTTCACCCCAGTACATTGCTGCAGGAACTCTTCAGGGCAATGTCTTAGGCTCAGCCATCTTCAGCAGCTTCATCAATGACCTTCCCTCCAACAATTGAGCAGGCTACACGGTGGCACAGTGGCTAGCACTGCTGCCTCACAACACCAGAGACATGGGTTCAATTCCGATCTGCGGTCACTGTCCATGCGGAGACTGCACATTCCCTCTGTTTCTGCGTGGGTTTCCTCCATGTGCTCTGGTTTCCTTTCAAAGACGTGCATATTAGATTGATTGGCCATGCTAATTTGCCCCTTAGTGTAGGTAAATACATGGAGTTACGGGGTAGCCTGGTTGGGACTGTCGTTGGTGCAGGCTGAAAGGGCTGAATGGCCTCCTTCTGCACTGTAGAGATTTTATGATTCTATGATTTTAAGTGAGGATGTCCACTGATGGCTGCACAGTGATCAGTGCGATTTGCAACTCCTCAGCTACTGGAGCCGTTGTGTCCATGCGCAACAAGTCCTGGACAATGTACAGGCCTGAAAATGGCAAGTTATCGTACTTGTGTTAAAATCCCAGAACATCTTCATAATCTTCCTGAAGGCACTGTATATATATTTACACCAGATGGATTGTAGAGGTTCAAGAGGGCAGCTCAAAATTGTTTTCTCAAAGACAGTCAGGTATAGACAACAAAACGCTACCCTTGTTGGCAATGCATATATCCCTTGAAAGTATATAACTAAATGAGGCTCCTGCTCTGAACTGCCAAGTGATTGCCCAAGACATTGAACTGGACTTGCATTGGTTTAAAGGGGAGTTCTGTGTAATTGAGCTCTGAGTGAGATCCAGTCCATTGCATGAAGCCAATGCATATGCAGTAAAATAGACAATTAGGAAACACACTTGTTAGCACTCTGGCATTCCTCCAGGTTCAGCAGCTGCTGCTGTTTATGTGGTCAATGAAGAGGGTTACGGAATTGGGCAAGGCATTCGAAAATCATTTTGGTTTCATTATTTTTTTTCAATAGCAGCCCCCCCAGTGGTAGAAAGGAAATCTTATCCAAAACAAGCATTTTGTCACCAAATAAATGAAGACAGAGAAAGGAAATAGAGCGATTAATACAGATTCAAAATAAACTATAGTTCAAACATGTATCAGTTATCAATTCTGCCCCATACCTGTAACTCTGCGTATTTACCATCCACCTAACCTGCACAGCTTTGGACATTAAGTGGCAATTTAGCACGGCCAACCCACCTAACCTGCACATATTTAAATGGCAGGAAGAAAATGGAGCACCCGGAGGAAACATTCAGCAGAGAATGTGCAAATTCCACACAGTGGCCCAAGGCCAGAATTGAGCCCAGGACCTCGGCACTGTGAGGTAGTAGTTTAATCTTCCAACACATGTCTTAGTCTTGGTGTTTTTATGATATATTGAGCATGCTATGAGCAGTGAACAAAGGGTTCCAGTGGAAAACTTTGAACATAAATCAGCAGTTTAGAAATCATTTCTGCTTGACAGTAGGTGCCACAAATACAGACCTAAAAGTTCAAGAGCTTCCCAACTTCTTCATACCACCTCAATCTATTGGGGTCATTTTAATCTCACTCGTCAGATGGCAAATTGCATGGGTCAAGGATAGCTGCCTTTTTCTTTAAACACAGCAACCAATTTTACTTAGTGGTAGACCTCAGAAAATGTATGTTTTGCTTTTGTGTATCAAATACCTGTGATCTACATACATATAGACAAAAATATCAGATATATCCTGAAGAACTTCGATTCGGAATAAAATGTAATGTCATTTTCCTTGAACAATATTGTAATAGGTAATGGTCCTCACTTCAATGTCTAAGGTTACTGCCACCCCCTGACCTGCTTCTCATTGAATACCTACAGTCCAAAAGGAGGCCATTCGATCCTTCACCAACAATAATCCCACCCCTATCCCCATTACCCCACATAGTTATCCTATAATCCCCTGATATCCTCTTAACACTAAGGAGCAATTTAGCGTGGTCAATCAACCTAACCTGCACATTTTTGCACTGTTGGAGGAAACTGGAACATCTGGAGAAAACCCATGCAGATACAGGGAGAATGTGCAAACTCCCTACAGCCAGTCACCCAAACCAGGAATTGAATCCAGGTCCCTGGTGCTGGTAGGCAGCAATGTGAACCATTGTGTCATCATGCCCTTATATTGGTGGAATTGCAGGAATCCTGCAGGATTGCCTTAAACAGGCATTAGGTTCTTACAGCTGGGGCATTAAAATATTCTTCATTCATTCTACTTTACATTTTTAATCTACTAAGTGGCTTACAGCCTATAAAAGAATCCCTTCAAAGGCCAGGACTTCCAGGCCTGACACTGCTCATGGGTGGGACAAGAAAATGTGGAGAGCCAATGACTTTTGACGGTACTCCAAATTTTCCTCTCCCACCCACAACAATGCCCACTGGTGTCAGTACCAGACAATCCCACCCAAAAATTGGTTTTACCTGAGCAGGATCTGCTCCCTTCAGAATTGTCAAACAGTTGTTGCGGCCTAAGCTGCAGCAGCTATGCATTTTAAAATGTCAACATATTCCTGAGACTCCTTCGTCCTCATGCCTCATCCACAGCCAATCGAAAATCCTGGCTAACAGCCCTTCAACATTCTTCTGAGTGAAAGAATTGCCTGTGGAAACATTATAGGCCCATCTGCTTGAGCAATAGATGGGCTGAGGGTCAATTTTGGGGCAGTCCTGTTGGCTACACTGCTGGCTATGGATCCAAAAAAACAAGCCATAACCAACTTCCACCCAGCAGACCGCTTGCAACAAATGTTTTGGAGAACAGGATTATAAAATCATAGAATCCTATACTGCAGAAAGAGGCCATTCAGCCCACTGAGCCTACACCGACAACAATCCCACTCAAATCCTAACCCATATATTTACCCTGCCATTCTCCCTCAGACTAACAGGCAATTGAACATGGCTAATCAACCTAGCCACTACATCTTTGGACTGTGAATATAAATACAATGATTAATCGCTGGTTTTGAAGTTGAACCTAATTGGGCAAACTTTCTTCAATCCTTCATTTATTTGTTTTCTTCAATTATGCTTTACAATCCAAGTCAATCTATGAAGGTGAAATTCGCCATAGAGGACGCGCAGCCATTTTGCTCCACATCAGCCTTTGA
The DNA here is from genome assembly GCF_965287045.1 of Carcharhinus amblyrhynchos. Lineage (NCBI taxonomy): Eukaryota > Metazoa > Chordata > Chondrichthyes > Carcharhiniformes > Carcharhinidae > Carcharhinus > Carcharhinus amblyrhynchos. The sequence goes on along the minus strand of NC_137332.1, from coordinate 29,894,821 downwards.
TTCCCATTCACCTCAGTCTGTTGATTCATTACTGGCCAACTTATACTTTGCCAGAGCCTCACTTCACTGTCTATACTTATAAAACAGACACAACTTTCCATTTCTACTACTGTGGAAACTTTAAAACAGGAGCTCCAGATACCAAACATTCCGAACCACACAGCATTTGTCCACTAATGGCTCCTACATAAACATTAGCCATATTAAATCACCGGGTTAAGATTTTAATCCAATCTCAAGGGGGGCGGACAGGAAGGAAACTGGAGCAAGAAAACCTGATTAGATCATTTTGAAACACAGCACATTGCCAGACAGGTTCATTCACTGGCAGTTATTCACAGAAACAGGCAGTGACAATAAACTGTTGGAGTCACTTGAAGTGATGCAGCATGAAAGGATGACACATACAAAGCAGTCAGTGGAACTCCATAACTTGGCTTCCTTTGAACAAAAGCTTCTCAGCAGAGCACAAACTACCTTATCCCAACTGTTATACAATTCCTCTGTGTGTAGGTATTTCGAATTGCAGAAATAAAAACAGAAAGTGCTGGTAAAACTTGAGGTCACGCACCATCTGTGGAGTGGAACAGAGTTACTGGGGGCGACTCTCCGACCTTGCCGTGCCATTAGTACCAGAGATTAGTGTAAGGGTCTAAAAATACTGTTCCTAGCACCCAGTGCCAAACAGCTTGTGAATCTCCCAGCCCCTTCCTACTATAGTGAACCGGATCATGCCCAGAGAGGGCGTGAGGCTGATTAGCATATTTAAAATAGTATTTAAATATGCATAGCCCGTTCAAATCCCAGCGCACGGAATTCACTAGCCTTACACTGCGCAATAACACAAGAATTACCACTGGCCCTCACAAGAGGAGACCTAGCGTGATGGTCATGAGGGGTGCTCTGAGGCCTCAAAGTCCAAGTAGGAGCAGTGGGGAGGGAGGGAGGGAGGAGGGCGGAGGGGGAATGGCTTCATCACTGTCTCTCTTTCCAGATTTTGATAGACTCCTGCCCCACACACCTCGGCCTGGACAGTCCCCAATGGTACTCCCTGCCCACCTGAACTTTTCATCAGGAATCCCCCCCGCTTCCCTCTAGCGATCAAACCCTCCCTAAATAAAAATCACGCGATTGTGATGGAAGGGCATCCACTCCTCCACACACAAGATTTACACGGGTTATCAGTTCCTGAAGCAGTGTTCTGTTCTCCAATTGCTGGGGCTGGGTTCGAATCTTTTGACTCAGAGGTGGGAATGCTTCCACTGAATCAACGGCTCACTTGACAGGTTCTGAGTGCCAGAATTGCATTATATTTCCACAGAGAAGCAGGGAAGGGAGCAAATATGAACCAGAGCTCATAAACTGTGCATCCCGAGCTCCTAATTGACATCCTGGCTGTTGATGGATCAAGAGTCGCTGCCAGAAAGTGTTGCTAGGTGACAGGATCACCTAATATTATACTTGGTGTTAATACAACTGCAAAAAGCTTTGAATTGGTGAGGACATTAGTGGTTGTGCTGCAAAGCTCAGCAGCATTGTGCTCACCAGAATGAACAAGTTTTTAATTCTAGAAGCAGAACAACATGCAAATTTTATCCAAATTTGATCAATTTCTCTCATCATTTTACATGCTTCTGCCTTAACCCCTAAACCTTTTTTGAACTTAGTACAAGCACCAACATCTCTCTCACTATTCCTTGTAGTTTCTGGATCTGAATTGGGTACAATTTCAAAATGTATATCAAAGCAGCGAGAGAAAAGACAATGGGCTGGATTTTATGGCCTCGCTCATCCGGAAACCTTCAAATCCCACCTGAGGTCAACGGACCTTTCCATGGTCCACCCCTACACCCGCTCCGATTCCCGTGGCGGGAGGGCTGTAAAATTCTGGCCTGGATGTCTGAAATTATGCTTTGAATTTCTTCACCAACTTCTCAATTGGACCAAAGCACTTCAGATGAATCCATCCTTTGACAAGTTCCCCAACATCATGACAGGTGCCAGGCTAGTGGTTACAGCCACAGAAACAAAAGGTAATTTAAGATAAATTTTAAATCGTACATTATAGCCGATAACCTAGGGACAGTAAGAAAATAGAACGCATTCATCTTTGGTGATTGCTTTCACATTCTCAGTTCAATTGTGGAGCATGATAAATTACTCAATTGGTTGTCAATAAATTTCATCAATATTTCTGGGTTGCTAAGGGATGGTGGGTTCAATCCATGTTCTATTTTACAGCTCCAAAGCAGCCAATTGGTCTCTATTCAGCCTCTTAATTTTGTAGTACATTGTGTAACAAAAATGCTACTAACTGTCCTGGCTTGAGACAATTCACAGCTCTTTAAGCTGTGATTATCCCTCTCTCCACTCACATCGTCTGTACCTGTAAAGGCTTGGTTATCTGTATATCTTGCAATTGTGTCTTTGTCTATATATGTCGTGTTTGTGAAAGCTCCTCTCCACACTCCTCCAAAAGCTTGTGATTCTAGATAAACCTGTTGGACTTTAACTCAGTGTTGTGAGGCTTCCTACTTGTTTTACATTAAAACTGGATTCACCCAGCAGGCAATTACTATTTCCTACTGAACAGAATTCCTTCCACAAGTTAGTAATAAATAAAACCAGCAAATGTGAGTGCAAATTGGACTTGTTCCTCACCCAAGGAAATGACGAGACTCAATAATTTAGGCCACGGCATTATTTCAAATGTCCAACTTCCCGAGTTCAAATGGTTAGGGTATAAAGCTACAATGTGTCACCATGTACTTTTCTCATAATATTCTCCAGTTCCGTTCCAGTTTCCCCCTACCAAGCTGGCCACAGGAAGTTAATCAGAAGTCACATGGCAGAATGATGGAAAACCTCCATTAGGAATCAGTGCAATGGGGATCAGCTGTGTAGCCTTGCTAGACAATATAAGCAGAGCGCTGAGCCCCGCTGTAAGGGAGCAGGCAATTTGGTGAACAAGAGTATGAAAAAAACCTGATGTTGATTGAATTCTGGTCTGTAGGAGAACCTGCTCTGGTAATCTGGCCTTGTGTTTTGACCTGCCCCTGCCTTGCCCTCCAGAATGACTGTCACTGTTACAAACTGTGTTGAGTTTTCTCGAGGAATATCCAGGTTTGAATAGGGATATATTGTGTACAAATATTTCTGGTTTTGCTGAGTATCAAAAAAGCCTCAAATAAATATTCAGATTTGTTTGTATGTGGACAACTGTTACTGAGTGAACTCCACCCTGTCGATAATGATCCCCAGCCCCTTGCACCATTACCAGTGTTGGAGTGGTAAAATACTGGTGTAAGCTTACACAACCATTGCTTTAATCAATCAAGAGAACAGCTACACCACCAAGGAAGGAAAAGCTAAAGAACTGGAGAAGATAATTTGTTAATGTATTTGTGGGATGTGGGTATGACTGGCGAGGCCAGCATTTATTGCATATCCCTCATTGCCCTTGAGAAGATGGTGGTGAGTGGCTGCCTAGAGCTGCTGAACTCTGGTAGGTACACCCACAGTGCGGTTAGGAGGAAGTTCAAGATTTTGATCCAGCAACAGTGAAGGAATGGAAATATATTTTCAAATCAGTGGTTTGGGGCGAAACTTTCAGGTGGTGGTGTTCCCAGCATCTGCTGCCTTTGTCCTTCAAGATGGTAAAAAGTCTGACAACACCAGGTTTTAGTCCAACCGATTTATTTGATAGTAAACGCACAAGCTTTCAGGTTAGTCCCTTCGTCAGGTGTTCGTCACCTGACTGTGTTTACTGTGTTTACCCCAGTCCAACGCCGGCACATCCACATCATGACTTCAAGATGGTAGCAGTTGTGGGCTGTCCAAGGAGGCCTGGTGAGTTCTTGCAAATGGTACTCGTTGCTGCCGCTGTGTTGATGGAAGGACTGAATGTGTATAGTTCGGGTGCCAATCAAATTAGCTGCTTTGTCCTGGATAGTATCGAGCTTCACGAGTATTGTTGGAGCTGCACTCATCCAGGCTAGTGGAGAGTATTCCATTACACTCCTGACTGCCTTGTGGATAGTAGACAGACTTTGGGCAGTCTTCTGGCCAATATTTATTTCTCAAGCAAAATCATGTTAAAAGGCTCATCTGGACATCATAGGATTTTGCTGGGTGCAAATAGGCTGCTGTATTTTCTGCTGTGGAGATGCGGGTGTTGAACTGGGGTAAACACAGTAAGAAGTCTCACAACACCAGGTTAAAGTCCAACAGGTTTCTTTGGTAGCAAATGCCACTAGCTTTCGGGGCGCTTGACCAGTGAATTCCTTGCTATCAAATCGCCCCTTAATTTTCTATGTCCTAGGAAATCCAAGCCTTGCTTATGTAACCTCTCCTCATAATTTATGCCCAGTAAACTTGGAACCTGGTGATATTCAAGCAAATGCATGTTTCACTCCTTCCAAGGGAAATACATGCATAGAATGGTACACAATACTCCAGATGTGGTCAAACAGACTTTCCAGTTACATTAACAAGAGAATTTTCTGCCTCATGTGGTTTGTCATGGAGGAAAAAGGACAAACTCTGGGTGGGATTTTCTGGTCCCACCCATCCTAGAACCACAAGCTCCCACCTAAGGCCAACGGACCTGATAATAGTCTTTCAAACCGTATGTCCCATCCATTGCAATTCCCTTAGCGGGCGCGACTGGAAAATTTACCCCGTATGTTACTGGACCTGTGGCTTGGCTACAGCAATACTCTGCAAACATACCACAACAATCTAAATGTCTGTGTCACTACAAAAGTACATAGAAACTCCCCTTTTTTGTTTCAAACTGTAAATGCTTACGAATCATATGCAATTAAATAGTAGCTCAGTGATAAAGAAGCACTCTTAATGAAATAAACATGTTCACGCTGTTAAATCTAATCCTAGATTTGCTAAATCTAATCCTAGATGAAGCATTAGGCTCTTATTACCCCTCTGTTCCAATACTGATTTGAATCCCATCCGCGGAGAATTTGTTGATAATTATTTTTAATTGTGTTCACGGTTTAAATAAATTCATCCCGGAATTCAGCCTCTTCGCAAGTGAATAGATAATTTATTATCATTCCAAAACCGGGAAATATTTCTTTGCACTTCTCCCTTTCACAAATACCATTTTCGCTCAACTTGAACTGTGTAATTTTTGCTGTTTTGAATATCGACCTTACCGGAACTGTTAAGTTTCCCTTTTTTTTAAAGTTTGGGTCCTTAATGGAGAACGACTTCAGGGCCGACTGAAATAAACCCAGAAGATCAAAGGGAAGGAAGAAGATAGACGAGGATAATGACAGAAAATGGCTGCCCACCCAGAATGGAGAAAGAGCAGTAAAATGGGGAATTAAGAATACTGGTCCAAACTGTTTTTGTTTCCTTCCAGGCAGATATATAGGAAGAGTAGATGCAGCAGTTGAAGGAATAATAGCCAGGCAAATGTAGAGCAGCGAGGGAGTCACAATTAGTCGGGGGATAAATGCAAATTGGACACAGAACTTGTAAAGAGAGAGAAGCCAAAGATGGCTCAGGATGAAAATAAGAAAGCCATAAAGGCCATTGAACCCTGGCTCAATTCCGGGCTTGGGTCACTGTCTGCGTGGAGCTTGCATGTTCTCCCTGTGTCTGCGTGGGTTTCCTCCATACACTCTGGCTTCCTTCTACAGTCCGAAAGATATGCTGGTTACGTGCACTGGCCATGCTAAATTCTCCCTCAGTGTACCTGAACAGGCGCCAGAGTGTGGCAACGAGGAGATTGTCATTGTAACTTCATTGCAACGTTAACACAAGTCCACTTGTGACACTAATAAATAAACTTTTAAAATTTAAAAATTACAATCTTCTACATGCTGTCATCCACCCAGCCCACATACCACATCTCTCAATTCCCCCACTGCCCAGAAATCTATCAATCTCTGTTTTGAATAGTATGGGGCAACTGAATACCCATAGCTCCCTGGAGTACAGAAATCCAAAGAACTGTAATCCTCTGTGTGGAGGAACTTCTCCGTAGCTCAGTCCTAAATGGCCATGCTCTATTCTGAGACTCTGACACTATGATCCCAAGTACTGGACTATCCAGCCTGGGAAAGCACCTTCAGACGTCAAGTCCTTTTAGAATCCTGTAAGCTCCAATGAAATCATCTGACATTCTTCGAAACTCCAAAGAATACAGACCCATTTGACGCGATCTCTTCTCGTTGGACAATCCTCCCAGGAATCATTGTACTGCACCTTCAGTGCACCCTCACTAAGGCAAGTATTTTCTCCCTTGGGTAGGATGAACTGAAGGGCCCCTCTGTGTTGTAGAACTCTGACTAAGACCAAACTTGTACACAGTATAGTGTGGTATGGTGTCACTGAAGCTACTTAGCATTCATATCAAGGCTGACTTCCTTGCTTCGAAATAAAGGCCAACATTCTAACTCCCACCCTAAATGCTTTTAGGCTGAAGATTATTAAGAGAAAAGAAAATTGCACCAGAATTGCAAATGTTGCAAGAAATAGGAGGGCAAGACTGAAGAAATCTCACAGCATAGGAAGAGAACTGAAGCTTCTGAGTTAGCAAATCATGTTGCAGCTATATAAAACCTTGGTTTTTGTAGCTGCAACATTATTTGCGCGCAGTTTTGTTCACCTCACCATCAGAAGGACATGAAAATTTTGGAGAGAGTGCAAAGAAGGTTCACCGGGATGTTGCCTGGTCTCAAGGGCATTGATCCTGAGGAGAGGCTGAATAAATTAGGATTGTTTTCACTGGAAAGATCAAAGCTAAGGGGAAACCTGATAGAGATGTACAAAATTATGAGAGGCAGAGAAAGGGTGGACAGTCAGAGGCTTTTCCCAGAGCGGAAGAGTCAATTACAAGGGAGCACAGGTTCAAGGTGAGAGAGGGAAAGTTTAAGGGAGATGTGCAGGGGAGTGGTGGGTGCCTGGAACGTGCTGCCAGAGGTGGTGATGGAAGCTGGCACAGTAACATTATTTAAGAGGCATCTGGAGGAGTACTTGAATAGTGGGGGGAATAGAGGGATACGGATCAAGTAAGGGCAGAAGGTTTTTTCTGGTTTAGTTAGGGCATCATGGTCAGCACGGGCTTGGAAGGCTGAAGAGCCTGCTCCTGTGCTGTACTGTTCTTTGAAGACAAGTAGAGATTGAAGACAAGTAGAGATAGAAGACAATTGAACTGCTCCCTGCTAGTCTCCCACAGGATAAATGGCATAGATTTATGATTGACTGTGGCAACAGCAAATCCATTACAAACTTCAAATCAAGATTCCAATACAATACTGCAATGTCAGAGTGGGAATTACATTAATCTATCTTGAGAAAGAACACACCACATTTCCAGTCCTACCAGGTAATCAAGGGCAGAATCAAAGGGAAAGTCACCCTCACAATGCTCTCTCTCCTGAACCTCTGCTAAATGGGGGCAGATCAACATTCAGTTAGATGGTGAATTTTTCTTGCAAGCTCATTAATGAGGGTATGAAATTGTACCTAACAGAATCCGAAAGAGGAGAATGTGAGAGAAAGAAAAATTATGGTGTGTAACGTTTTCTTGCTGAAGCAGCCATTTGTCAGAGAGGACTGAGCAGTGATGTGTCGAAATACAATATTTTGACCAATTCATAGAATTTGTTTTTAGCAAAGCACAGCAATGGAAATCAACAGATTCTCAATGGCAGATGTGTGGGTATGGAGCATGTTGGCATTCGAATGGCAAAAATCATAGAATCCTACAGTGCAGAAAGAGGCCATTCAGCCCATCAAGCCTGCACTAACAATAATCTCCCTGACACTGGGGTCAATTTAGCATGGTCAACCCAACCTAACCCGCACATCTTTGGAGTGTGGGAGGAAACCAGATCGTCCGGAGGAAACCCACGCAGACAGGGGGAGAACGTGCAAACTCTCACAGCTACATGTGCCTGAGGCCAGAATTGAACCCGGTTCCCTGGCACTGTGAGCCAGCAATGCTAGCTACTGTGCTGCCCCTTGAATGAATGCACACTTCCTCCTCCAAATCCACTAGATTAGCACTGAATATTTCCTTACACCCAGTTTTATTGAGAAGATTTAAGATCCAGCATACAAAAGATCTAGATAAAATAAAAGTTAATTCATCACATCCTTCCCGTTATTAAACTTCCTATCAGCTTTAAGATTTATGAGCCATATATCCTTTCTAATTATGGTCAAGTGTTAAAGAAACTATCTGATGGAGTTCCAAGTTGTTAAAAAAGGATTTTAGGGCTAAGCAGAGCTGCCTTGGTAATTATTAAATATGCTTAATTAGTACATCTATCTTGAGCAGGAGACCTGGCCTTTAAAGCTTCACATAGCTATTTTGCATAATGCAGTAGCTATAACATTTTAAAAAACTCAAAAGATGAGGCAGCTTTAGTAATCTAGTATTCTGAAACATGAACATCGAGCAATAATCAGGTAATTTTGGTGGACCCTGTTCTCTTCATGTCCTATGCTGTCACTTGTGCAAGTACGATTGGACAGGGCTTCCTACTTCAGTGATTTTTTTTATTCATTTGTGAGACATGGACATCGCTCATTGGCCATTACTTATCGTCCATCCTTATTTGCCCTTGATTTTGTTTACTCCCCATACCACAGGTCAGGGGGTTGGTAGCCTTTTTTTTACCTAAATTTGCCCAAAATACAAACCACATGGAGTCACAGAATTGAAACAAAATAAAATTAGCAAAACTTCAGTTTTATGCTTGTAAAATAGCGATAACAAATGTTCTTATAAAAATGATAATGCTTTAGTCAGTTTTTATAATGGATTTGGCAATAAAAGAAATCGTGCCTTTCATTCTAACATTGTCAGTGAAGTCATCTTTAAAGTCAGGAATTTTGCTTAAAACGTGCACAACAAAGCCAATGTTTTAGCCTATAGATTCTCATGATACAAAACAGTTCATGATAACATTCAGAATAATTTGTTTTAGCTTCATTAGAAACATTGGGTAGTGGGTTCTGGGGGAGGGGGGGATTATTGGTGTAGGGGAACATAAAATTGAATGGATGGGATTCCCCTCCCCCGGAAACCCATCTACCCAAATCCATATACAATTTCACACTTGGGCGGTCAAAGCTTATTCACCTTGAGGCCCTTAAATGGCCACACTAGGGTCTAATCCTGCCCTGTCTTTTAGGTTGGCGGCAGCAGGTGTGAGTAAGGTGGGAAAGTGGCCTTTACACTTTACCCCATCTCGGGCAGGAAGGGTAGGAGGATGCCTCACTCAGCCCCCTTTACTGGTGCCCTCTCTCCCACCCCAGACTTGGAGCTCCTGGGACCCCTCCTCTCGTGGCCTACACTGTGATTGCCTCCAGAACCTAGCTTCTCCAAGGTTCCAGGGTTTAGTCCCACGCACTGTGCTGCAGTATCGCTTCTGGTCACCGTAGCACTGTCTGGCTGGGTTATAGACCTCCTGACAAATCTGACAGGATTTACTGACAGTTCTCACGGGTGGATGGAGGTTCCACCCACTGCCAAACAATGCTCAATAGAGCATGAAATAGAAGTCGGAGTGCAAGAGTTAGCAGCTGAATCTCAGGATGGCAAGCGCCCATTACGTGCCATCTTCAAAATTCTACCCATTAATGTCACAAGTATAAAATCTGACCCTTAAACCCAAGGACTTATCTCTAAACCAATGTCGACCCAAGTAGGTTCATTTCAAACACAATGCCATTTGAAACCGCGCAACATGTCACACTTAATGGGGGCAATTCTCCCACCCCACTGTGCTAATTTTCTAGCACAGTGGTGGGAGAATCTCGTGGCCAAGCATGTGCAGGATTCGCACATGCATTCCCACGTGTATGCATCTCCCTGTGCTGGATTTCTGGCACTGTCAGATCTATGCTGAAAACTGGCAGGAAGGCCAGATAAGTCCTTTTAATATATTTTAAACCTGTTTTTAATATAATTAGCAGGCCCAGGGCTGAATTCTCAAGGCCCGCTAGTCTCTCCCACCCCACCAGAGTGTTTCATTCCACTAGGGTTTACAGCAGCTCCCCACTTATGGGGAATATCGGGACGACTGTTACCTAGGGGTTCCTTCACTATGAGCTCATTAATTAATCCTGTCTCATTGCACATTACCAGATCTAGAATAGCCTTAGCCTTCTCTCTAGTTGACTCTAGAGAACATGCTGATCTACAAAATTGTCCCAAAAACACTCTTATAAATTATCCTCCAGGACATTTGCCAATGTGATTCATTCAATCCATATTTAAATTGAAATCACTAGGATTATTACAGGACCTTTCTTATTATTTTTCCCTGTATACTCCATTCTAAAATGTAGTCACTGTTAGGAGATTTATGAATTAGTCTAAGTGAATTCTTAGCATTGTTATTTCTTATCTCTACTCAAACCGTTCAACATCTTGATCTTTAGAACCAAGGTCATCTCCTACAACTGTACTGTCAACAGTTACCCCAGCACCATTTTTCTGCCATCCTGTTCTTCAGAAATGTCACGTACCTTTGAATGTTCAGGTTCCAACCATGTCCTTGTAATGATTATAGGGTCTGACATTTTATTTCTGTGTGAGCTGTTAATTTTGTTACAAATGATGCACGTATTCGACACACTCTGGCCGGAATTCTCCAGCTGTTCATGCAGGCAGGATTCTCCAGTCCTTCCGGCAGCTCACCCCAACTTGCGGGTTTAATACTAGCATGGGGTGACTTCGATGGGAATTCTCGTTGGCAGTGGCTGGACCAAAGAATCACACCGCTAGCAAACAAGGCACCACCTCCTGCTGACAGGAAACACTGGCTGGGAGGCCAGAGAATCTTGGTCTTTTTTTTCTGTCTTTCTGCTATTTTTGCCACCTTGGCCTTCTCTGCTGGTGCTCACTTTAGTTTGTATGTTCTGTCCCTTCCTGCCATACATAGATTCTCATTACCCTTATAGCTGCCTTGTTTTACTGGTCTTTCCCTTCAATCTATCACATTGTTCCTCATATGATCCTTTCCCTCAACTGTTTTAGTTTAAAGCCCTCGCTACAGCCCTAGTTATATGATCAACCAGAACACTGGTCCCAGCATGGTTCAGGTGAAGATCACCCCAAAGGTACAGCTGTCCTTCCCCCAGTACTGGTGCTAGTGCCCCCATGAATTGAAATCCATTCTTCCAACACCAATCTCTGAGACACCCATTCAACTCTCTTATCTTATTTACTCCATATCAATTGGCTCGTGACCTAGGCAAAAATCAAGAGTTTATTAACTTTAAGGTTCCTTTTTTAAATTTACTCATTTTCTACTCATATTCCTTCAACAGAATCGCTTCCCTAATTCTACCTGTGTCATAAGTAACTCTGTGGATCATGACAATGGAATCCTCCCCCTCTCACTGCAAGTTCCTCTCCAGCCTCAGGAGATATCCCAAACCCTGTCACCAGGCAAGCAAGTCATGATGTGGAGATGCTGGCGTTGGACTGGGGTAAACCAGCAGGCAACGGAGCCATGTGGACCCTCATTGTTGGCTGCAGAAAGGCATGTTTTTCCCCTTCATTCTTGGCTGCAGAGAGGCGTGTCTTTCTCCCTCATTATACTGTCCCCTACTATTACCATAGTCATATTTATCCTTCACCCCCAGCTTGAATGGCTTCCTATATCATGGTTAGTTCACTCATCGACACTGCAGCCTCTGCTTTCATTCATAAAAGTTGTAAGTACCTCAGACCTGTTGGACAACCACAAGAACTGAAGCACCTTCACTTTTACCTTCTCAATCCCCATACCTGTCTCATTCACAGGCACACCCTCCAGTCCCTGGCCACTGATGCAAATCAGAAGTCCTTTGCCTCTTCTGGAACAAAATATCCAGGTACATACACACACCTAACAGTTTTCCCATGATACCACAGTTTATCTTTCTCAAATCCAGGGTACCTGAACTTTTTCTAGTGCGTGTTCCTCCCCACCTCTCTCCCTATAGACAAGTGGTGAAGGCTGCTCCTCAGGCTCTAGTTATCTGTTCTGCAGTTTTGTGTGATATCTATAGATTAGTCCCTCTCTATCTCTTTCCCTGGAATATCCTACTTACCGAAATTCTATCAGTTTCTCAATATAAAACCAGTGGAGTTTCAGGGTCATAAACTCTTCACCCTAAATACAAATTCAACAACCGTCAGAAAAACAAGTGGGAGCAACAATAGCATGCACTAAGACAAAGCCTTTAATGTAGAATGCCTCTCAAGGCATTTTTCACTGGGAGGAAAAGTAAAGTGGATAAAAGGAATGGATGCCAAGAACGTTGTAACATTGTGCAAGCCTAAATAATTTATTTCTTTGAAGATCATAACATGTTTTCTCTCTTTGAGGAGCTTCAGATTGAGATTTCAAACTAAGTTCCAATTCAAGCAACATCTTCACAGAATCAGAGAAACCCTATAGTGCAGAACAAGGCCATTCAGCCCATCAAATCTGCACCAACTCTCTGAAAGAGCATCTTACCCAGGTCCTATGCCTGTAACCCCACATATTTACACTGAAAATCTACACTTCTGCAGACACTAAGGGACAATGTAGCTTGACCAATCCACCTAACTTGCACATCTTTTGACTGTGAGAGTAAACCAGAGCACCCAACGGGAACTCACGTAGGCACTGGGAGAAAGTACAGTCACCCAAAGCTGAAACTGAACCCGAGTCCCTGGCGCTGAGAGGCAGCATGTGTCATTGAGCGGGCAGACAGGCGAGCAGCCTACAGGCTGCATAGTGGCACAATGGTTAGCGCTGCTGCCTCACAGCACCAGGGATCCGGGTTCAATTCCGGCCTCAGGTCACTGTCTCTGTGGAGTTTGTACTTTCTATGGAGTTTGCGTGGGTTTCTTCCGGGTGCTCCGGTTTCCTCCCGCAGTTCAAAGATGTGCCGGTTAGGTTGATTGGCCATGTTAAATTGACCCTGGTGTCAGTGGAATTAGCAGGGTAAACCGATCATTAGAACTGTTCTAATTGCTTAAGAAGGTTGATCTTGTTTTCTTTGGAAAGAGAATTCGAGGTGAGCAAATTTCACGGTTAATCAAAGGAACTGACAAGAAGTTGCCACTGTCACAATGAGTTAAAATAACACTGGATGAAACAAAAATCTAAAAATTAGCAAGTTTGAAGGGAGATGGCAAATTAAGAAAAACATTTTACAGGGGTAAAAACTCAACCAGCAAGCCATTAGGAATGTTCCTTACAAAAGAAGATATAAATGTCTTCAAAGGGACAATTGAAGTGGAAATGGTCAAGAGGTTCAAGTTTCTTCATTTCCAGGTGACCCACAACCTGTCCTGGGCCCTCTCTGCTGACACTATAGTTAAGAAAGCCCACCAAGCCTCTACTTTTTCAGAAGAATACGGAGATTTGGCATGACTGCTACAACTCTCACTAACTTCTACAGATGCACTATTGAAAGCATTCTTTCTGGTTATATCACAACTTGATATGGCTCCTGCTCTATCCTGGATGACAAAAAATTACAAAAGGTCATGAACAAAGCCCAGTCCATCCCACAAATCAGTCTCCTGTCCATGGACTCTGACTACACTTCTCGCTGCCGTGGAAAAGCAGCCAGCATAATCAAGGACCCCACACACCCCAAACATACTCTCTACCACCTTCTTCCTTCAGGAAAAAGATACAAAAGTCTGAAGACATGTACCAACCGACTCAGGAACAACTTATTCCCTGCTGCCATCAGACTTCTGAATGGACCTATCTTGTATTAAGTTGATCTTTCTCTACACCCAACTTATGATTGTAAAACTGCTTTGTGCACTCTCTCCTTTCCTTCTCTATGAACGGTATGCTCTTCACTGTATACTAATACATGTGACAATAATAAATCAAAATAGTTACGATGGTGCGTAAATGGGGTTGATCCACTGGGGAGGCAATGACCCATTTGTATTATCACTGGACTATTAATCCAGAAACTCAGCTAATGTTCTGGGGACCCAGCTTTAAATCCCACCACAGCATATGGTGGAATTTGAATTCAACAAAAAAAAATCTGGAATTAAGAATCTACTGATGTCCATGAAACCATTGTCAGAAAAACCCATCAAGTTCACTAATATCCTTTGGGGAAGGAAATCTGCTGTCTTTACCTGGTCTGGCCTACATGAGACTCCAGAGCCACAGCAGTGTGGTTGTCTTTCAACTGTCCTCTGAAATTGCCCAGCAAGCCATTCAGTTGCATCAATCACTCAAGACAGCAGCTCACCACCACCTTCTCAAGGGCAACTAGGGATGGGCAATAAATGTTGGCCAGTCAGCGACATCCATGACCCACGAATGAATAAATAAAGAAAAAAAGAACAGGGACAAGAAGATTTGGGATTGTGCCCTCTTCCTGTTCACGTACTTATTAAAATAAGGCATGACACTGGACATACAACATGGGTCTTGTTGTGACATCATTAACAGCTGCTTGGGGAAAGGCTAATAATTGCACTGTCAGACACTCCATTGTTCCTCCACTCCAAATCTTTGGACAATATAGTGGTTCATGGGGCAGGGTAGTGAAGAAGGTGAACAAATATGAAACTGAGGAAAGTGTCATAGCTGTACATCAGAAACATCAAAGGGTAAACTGGGACATAGAACACTACAATACAAACAGGCCCTTCGGCCCACAAGTTGCACCGATCATATCCCTACCTACCAGGCCTATCTATAACCCTCAATCCCATTAAATCTCACGTACTCATCCAGAAGTCTCTTAAAAGACCCCAACGAGTTCACCTCCACCACCACCGAAAGCAGCCGATTCCACTCACTCACCACCCTCTGAGTGAAAAACTTTGCCCTGACATCTCCTCTGTACCTACTCCCCAGCACCTTAAACCTGTGTCCTCTCGTAGTGACCATTTCAGCCCTGGGAAATAGCCTCCGAGAATCCACCCTATCTATTCCTCTCAACATCTTATAAACCTCTATCAGGTCACCTCTCATCCTTCCAGGGAGAAAAGACCTAGCTCCCTCAACCTATCCTCATAAGGCATGCCACCCAATCCAGGCAACATCCTTGTAAATCTCCACAGCACCCTTTCAATAGCTTCCACATCCTTTTTGTAATGAGGCGATCAGAACTGCGCACAGTACTCCAAGTGGGGTCTGACAAGGGTCTTATAAAGTTGCAACATTACCTCCCGACTCCTAAACTCAATCCCTCGATTAATGAAGGCTAGGTACACGTTCTTGACTGCATCCCCCACCTGCGAGGCCGATTTAAGAGTCCTATGGACCCGGACCCCATGGTCCTTCTGATCCTCTACACTGCTAAGAGTCCTACCCTTGGTATTATACTCCTTCATCCCATTGCACCTGCCAAAATGGACCACTACACATTTATCCGAGTTGAAGTCCATCTACCACTTCTCTGCCCAGTCTTGCACCCTATCTATGTCTTGCTGCAACTTCTGACATTCCTCCAGACTATCCACAACACCACCAACTTTCATGTCGTCGGCACTCCACTGGTGACCGACCTCCATGCAGAAAAAGACCCATCCAGAACCACTCTCTGCCTTCTGCAGGCAAGCCAGTTCTGGATCCACAAGGCAACAGTCCCATGGATCCCATGCCCTCTCACCTTTTCAAGAAGTCTTGCATGGAGGACCTTATCAAACACTTTGCTGAAGTGAACCTAACAACAAAACTCAAAGAATACAATAGGTGTGTGCTTCATATAAAGATTACACTAAAAATCACACACATCCATCAACCTGAATAGAACACACAAGCAAATTACTCTGGACACTGGAATCTGAAACAAAAATAAAAGCTGGAAAATCTCAGCATGTCTGACAGCATCTGTGGAGAGAGAATGCAGCCAATGTTTCAAGTCTGAATGACTCTTTGTCAGAGTTGTACACTATGGGGGGGATTTTACAGCCTCGCTCGAGTAATCATTAATCTTGCAAAACAAAATGAATTAAATATTTGGCCAGAGCTGGAATCACAACCTAAAATCCACAGCAGATTATATAATTCTGTTTTGAGCATACTTTGCTTTGTTTCTATAAAGTATATTGGAGGACCATGCCTTCAACTTTGTTCAAAAATCAATAATTGACATTTTAACGGACATTTGCATTGTCTGCCTCTTGCCCCACTCTGATTCCGTGGCAGGTGGGTGGTAGAATTCCTCTCAATACATCAGCCTCTGGTAATAATAAGGAATATACGTTATAGTCTCCGAGATGGATAAATCTCTTCACCATCTTCCTGGATGATAAATTCAGATTCAAAGCCTGGGTTCCTCATCATTAGTCAAAGGCTTTGATTCTGAAGCACCAGGTAGATCTTCACTTTGCAAAGTTTAAAAGCCACTGTCCAAATTCTTCATTCAGAGCTGCTATGGCTAAAAGTGTCAGATCCTTTAGCTTGCATTAAATTGTGTGCCCATCTTGCTCTGCGATTTCCTAATTGCCATGCATTTCTAAGATGACACAATTGCCTGTGGCAGGGAAGATGGCTAATTAATGATGTCAATTATTTAGTTATTTACATTTTAAACCGTCTCCACTGCCTTTCTTTTCATCCATATAGGGAAATGTACAAAAAGAATGCTACGCTACCATTTTAACAGTCCATCTGCATAACTCGATCTAGGTGGCTCACCTATGAAAGTTTTTGGCAAAGTTGAAGGTACGGTCTCCCAATACACTTTATAGAAACACAGTAAAGTATGTTTAAAACAGAATTATATATAATCTGCTGTGGATTTTAGTTTGTGATTCCAGCTATGGCCAAATATTTAATTCATTTTGTTCTGCAAGATTAATGATGCTCACTACAAATAAAGAAACTACAGCTAAAAGCATTTAAAAACAGCAGATGCTAGTATGAGAAAACTAAATCACAACAATTGTGGAAATTAAGTTATGACAAACAATTCTGCTAAGTAATGGAAAATGATTATTAGCCAAAAAAGGCCTTCGGTGAGGCCAGCGCTTATATACTCAGAATAAGCAACCAAATCCAAACTTTGTGTTAGTTCCATAAACACTATTTCCAGTCTTGGCCACAAGATAAAAGTACGATCTTTTCAATAACAAGACTCCAAAAAGCAAGATACGGTGAACTATGATTGTTGCATTTTCTGTATGAATCAACAGAACACCAAAGTGAAATTCACTATGTCTGCTCTCCTTGCTAGCAGGTTATAAAAAACTTAAAAGATTTGAGTACTCACTGCGCATTATTTGGCTTAATCCTCAGCACCGCTTTTACATTTGTTAAACACAAGCAGTTTGAAGCACAAAGAGCTTGAACCAGTGATAGGCGACCTAAACTAGTGAGTGGACCGTATCAGTGGCCCTCCTTCACCAGTGGGTCACAAGATTGAAATTGGGTTTGTTGACTAACCATGACCTATGAATAAGACTGAATGCACACCGAATATATCATAACGGGTTATAAGAAATGGTTAATCATTCATGTATGATAGAACTATCATCAAGTTCAAAACAAAATAAATATATATGCTTTGGATGCACGACTCTCACAATCAATGTTGTGTGCAATCAGCATGCACCTCATTTCACTTGTCACTGCTTCATATGCCTATCACTTCAGTCATACCAGTCGGAAAAAAACTTTCCAGCCATTCCTGCTGACAGCACACCCCTGCCACATGTTTCCCGATGGCGAGGAATGCATTCAATGGGAAACCCCACTGGGAGCAGAAGATCCCAATGTGAGGACTACCTCCGTGAAACACGCAGCGGATTGCATGGAAAATCCTGTCCCACGCGGGCGGAAATCAGCAGAATGTGGCACGTGGGCAACCATTTACACAGCGAGTGGTTCAGGTCTGGAACGCACTCGCTGGAAGTGTCTCGTCATCCACACTCAGAACTCAGATGGGCCACAAGTGGCTCCCAGGCCACAGGTTGCCCACCACTTTTTGAGTGGTATTCCGTTCGACAGACAATGTGATTGCCTGTACGACATGATTAATAGCTTTTAAGTAAATTTTTGCAGCACTATGCCACAGCAGGGATGTACATATTTTTGGGTGGCATTTATCAGCTCTCAGATTTCCCAACAGGTTTTCCATTGGTTAGCATCAATCAGGGCAACCTCTCTGCCCCACTGATGAATGGGAATATTGCTGCAACATTCTGGATTAGTGTATTCATTTCAAACAAGTATTTATCAATAGCAACTCATGAAATAACATTTCATCCCTTAGAGTGTCAAAGGTCTAATTTTTTTTTCAAACAAACCAACTAGTGCACACTAATGAAACTGTTAAATAGTTCAGTATTTTTTATAATCATTTTCAGTCATTTTAAAAGCAGGTTATTCAAAGGTGAAGGACTAGGTCTGCCTGTGAAAATGCTAATTCTAGCTAATGAACATTACTAAGACTGCACCACCTTACCACTCTTAAATACAATGAAAAGATAAAAAGAAACAATTGTGTTCAGTTGTTCTTCCCGATGGCATCAATTCATGGAAGATTTTACACAAGAGCAGAATTGTTATGATGCAGAAGGAGGCCATTCAGCCCATTGTGTGTGAGCAGGCCCTCCAACTGAGCATTGCGACTTTGTGCCCTTCCCCTGCCCTCTCCCCGCACCCCAGCACATTGTTTTTATTCAAATAATCACCGAATGCCTCAATAAAACCTGCCTCCTCCACCACACTTCCAGCAAGTGCATTCCAGGTCTGAACCACTCGTTGTATAAAAAAGCTTTTACTCAATTTCGAAGTACACAAATTACTCTTTACGG
Source organism: Carcharhinus amblyrhynchos (assembly GCF_965287045.1). NCBI lineage: Eukaryota > Metazoa > Chordata > Chondrichthyes > Carcharhiniformes > Carcharhinidae > Carcharhinus > Carcharhinus amblyrhynchos. The sequence continues at coordinate 29,876,046 of NC_137332.1, read as the reverse complement.
AAACGTCAACTTTAACAAAGCAGGGCAATTTTAAGCACACTGCAGGTGTAATTTATCAATTGCACCCTAAGCAGGAGCTCTACCCAATAAACTTTAAATCAGTTGCCTTCTTTACATTACTTAAATTGAAAAACCTTTCAATTAATTAAACTGACAGAATCTAAGGCAGTCTAAGTTGCACAGGGTCTGTTAGAAATATTGAGTGCGGCATCTGGAACACCTGTTTACACTGGTACATTTTGTACTTTTGTTCCGCTAGTTAATTTTCAATGTTTTTTTTCCTTATTTAGATATGCAAATTCTTAACACTGCAATATATCAACACACTTAGCAAGTTCCCTACTGGCATGAAGCATTGGCACAAAAGACAGTAAACAGGAATTCATATATTAAATCGAGTGTTGTTTTAGACAAAGTTTGTTAGATCACAAAATAATTCAAGCACGTTTTTACAATCAGGGACCACAATTATCTAATTGCTTATCCTATTTCTAACCTTAAATTTCTGCTGCAATCCAAATGGTCCCACTATCTCGAAGGTATCATTTATATTAATGATTTGGATGAGAATATAGGAGGCATGATTAGTAAGTTTGCAGATGACACTAAGATTGGTGGCATAGTGGACAGTGAAGAAAGTTCTCTCCAATTGCAATGGGATCTTGAGCAGTTGGGCCATTGGGTTGACAAATGGCAGACGGAGTTTAATTTAGACAAATGGGAGGTGATGCATTTTGGTAGACTGAATTAGGGCAGGACTTACTCAGTTAATGGTAGGGCGTTGGGAAGAATTACAGAACAAAGAGATCTAGGGGTACATGTTCATAGCTCCTTGAAAGTGGAGTCATAGATAGACAGAGTGGTGAAGAAGGCATTCAGCATGCTTGGTTTCATTGGTCAGAACACTGAATACAGGAGTTGGGATGTCTTGTTGATGAAGTTGTACGAGACATTGGTAGGGCCACATTTGGAATACTGTGTGCAATTCTAGTCATCCTACTATAGAAAGGATATTATTAAACCAGAAAGAGTGCAGAAAATAATTACTAGGATGCTACAGGGACTTGATGGATTGAGTTATAAGGAGAGGCTGGATAGACTGGGACTTTTTTCTCTGGAGCGTAGGAGGCTGAGGGTTGATCTTACAGAGGTCTATGAAATAATGAGGGGCACAGATCAGTTAGATAGTCAATATGTTTTCCCATAGGTAGGGGAGTCTAAAATTAGAGGGCATAGGTTTAAGGTGAGAGGGGAAAGATACAGAAGTGTCCAGAGGGGCAATTTTTTCACACAGAGGGTGGTGAGTATCTGGAACAAACTGCCAGAGGTAGTAGTAGAGGCAGGTACAATTTTGTCTTTAAACAGCATTTAGATAGCTACATGGATACAATGGGTATAGAGGGATATGGGCCAAATGTGGGCAATTGGGATTAGCTTAGGGGTTTTAAAAAGAAAAAAGGGCAGAATGTTCAAGTTGGCTGAAAGGCCTGTTTCCGTGCTGTAACCTCTATGACTCTATGCGTGTTAAATTGCAAGGAAGGGTCTAGCACCAATTTTTCCACTTAAAAAGTAGTGGATAAGCTGAAGACTATCACAGACATGTACTCCATCTGCTTTTTTACTTGCTAAGAGGTTGTGACTGGACAGACCAACTGATAGGGATGCACAGCCAACAGCTGTATCGATGCAATATTGAAAACACCACCACAACACATTCACTGGAACAGTGACAGACAAAAATCCAATCACTGTTTCTCTTCCACTGATGAATCAACAGACCACACTGGTGGTTCAGCAGATTATCCATCTGCAAACCAATTCACCAACTCTTCACCATGCTCTAGTACTGCAAAATAGTAGTTGAGTTTGAAAATGAGCACTATCAGAATCATGAAATGCTTCTTTCCCCTGGTTATCCTGTATTGTTGAGTACTCTGCAGTGAGGGATTCAATTCCTGACTCCCCAAGCCTTTCCAGCTGCAAAAGATACATGTCAGGAATGTAACGAGTGCTGAACAGTTGCCTGGATGACTGCAGTTCCAACAATATTCAAGAAGCTTGACACAATCCCAGTCTGAGCAGCCTACTTGATTTGACACGCCATTCTTCAGCTTAAGTATTTGTCCCCTCCACCACCAGCACATCACAGGAGCAGAGTACGAGATGAATGGTAGCAAGGCAACAAAAGGCTTCTTCAACATCACCTTTCAATAGATCCTGGTTGTGAGTGATAAAAATATCATAACAAACACTGATCTTTAATAAGATCGTGAGAACAGTCTGGCAGTCAAAATAGCAACTTCAAATTTTAACCATTTTTCTTTGGAGGGGAAATTCTTTATTCAAAGAACACAAGGACGAGCAGGACTCTGGGATGACAATGCATCCATGAATCACAGATTGTTTCCGAGGAAGCTCTGTACGATTCAGAAGTGATTCTTGAAATATAATTTTAAACTAAGACAAAGTCAAACTGATTTACAAATTGATTTTAGATGCGCTCACTCCAGCTGCAGGTTTTTACCAGAGGACATTGTCCCCATTGAACAACGTTATGCCAATTATTTTTGAGTTTGGCAAGGAGCTGAGATGGAACAGAATGCTTTATGCTGATCCCATTGGTACCTTAAACAAGTAATGTACTTCACCCATTATTTACAACATTACTATGCTGTCCTGATTTCGCAGCACCATTTTCCGAAGACCCAACTACAATTTGTGGACCAACTGGACCCCTTACGAACTCTATATTAAATTGTACCCTGCCTTAACAGTTAACCCACTTGCAGGCAGTAGCTTGCTGAAGATTATTCATGATTCCAATAGTGTATTTTGTTTGTTGTTGAGCCTGAGAGAATTTAGCATGTTTATTTTGGGGTTGTTTTTGCAAAAGCTGCATGAAAACACTGGCATAGCAATAACAACAACAGCATGCATTTAGATAGCACTTTTAATGTGGCAAAATGTCCCGAGGTGTTTAAAAACTATAAAAGCAGTTAATCTTGAACTGACAACAACGGGAAGATTTTACATTCAATGTTATTTTAAGAGTCCTTTGAAGAAGTGGAGAGTTTTAACATTTTTAGCAATTGAACAGACAAAATTTTTTGAACCACCACCCCCCCACCCCAGTGTGTTTCACAGAGGAGGAGATGGCTTGCCAGTAGTTGGATCTTCCAGTCCCGTTGCTATCAATGGGTTTTCCCATTGTTCACACTCTTCACCACCAGGGAACCAAGGGGTTGCCATAGGAAGGACCAGAACATTCAGCTGGTAGGAAAGGCCGGAAATTTTCTGCCTGGGATCATGTCTTATAATGTCAGCAAGCTCCCACATGTAGGATATGCCAACAGTGCCAGCCGATTTTATTATTTGATGATATATCAGCAACAACATGTTAGGCTTTTGGCTAAATTCCACAAACAAATCCCAGTGGACTATCACCCTTCTTCCAGCCTCTCAGAAGCAAAAGAAGTCACAATAGAACAGATTCCTAGTTGACCCTCTTGAAATCCTTTCCTGGAAGTTGGCAGGTTTCTGATCAGGCCAGCTAATTCAGTGGGAAACTCATTGGTGGGGCCTGTATTAGACCTGTTTTAGATGGGGGTGTGGAGAGTTGGAGATAGACACATAGAATTGGCCCACTCCATTGCCCTCTTGCCTACCTCAAACTTAGCTCCATGACATAGGCACGGGTGCCAAAATCAGCAGCTTGCCCCAACATTCAACGTAGTAATCAATGGTGAATTCAAGCATTCAGTTTGAGAGTGAGAAGCTTGCGACAGAAACAACTATGCCATGCTTAAATATGGATAATCATACACGAATGAGGACAGATGTGGCTGGAGTGGACTGGGAGAGGAGTTTAGCAGAAAGGCAGTTGATCACCAATGGCAGACATCTCTGAATACAGTTCATGACTCACAACAAGGATATATCCTAATGAGGAGGAAAAATTCCAGGAGGGGATAAATGAACCATGGTTAACCAAGGAAATTAAGGATAATATTAAACAGAAAGAAAAATGTGCAATGTGGCAAAGATTACTGGTAAGCCAGAGGATTGGGAATGTTTAAAAACCAACAAAAAATATCAAAAAATAACAATAAAGAGGGAGAAGATAAACTATGACGGTAAAATAACAAGTAATGCAAAACTGGATGCAAGAGCTTCTTTAAATATATAAAAAGGAAGAGAGAGGCCAAAGTGAACATAGGCATCTCAAAGAATGAAAGTGGGGAAATAATAATGGGAAATAAGGACCTGGCAGAGGAGTTAAATAAATATTTTGCATCAGTCTTTATGGTGGAAGACGCTACGACATTCCAAAAATGTTGCACCAAAGAGAAGAAATGGAGGAGGAAATAAATACAATAACAATCATTAGAGAATAAGTACTGGCATCCTCTTGAAATCAATCACATTCTTCCTCTAACGTGCACACATACATTCCTAGAACTGTACACAGTACTCCAGCTGTGGCCTCACCAAAATTCTATACAACTCCAGCATGACCTTTCTGCTTTTGTAATCAGTGCTGTGATTGATAAAGGCAAGTGTCTCACTTGCCTTTTTCACCACCCCACTAACATGCAGTCTGACTTCAGAGATCTATGGACAAACATGCCAACGTCCCTTTGCTCCTTAAAACTTCCTAGTGTCATGCCATTCACTGAATACTTCCTTGTCAAATTACTCCTTCCAAAGTGCATCACCTGAGATTTTTCAGGGTTAAATTCCAACTGTCACTTATCTGTCCATTTGACCAACCTGTCTATAACCTCCCCTAGCCCAGGGCACTCAACCTCACTGTTAACCACCTGGCCAATCTTTGGGTGAACCCCAAACTTACTAATCCTAACCCCCACATAGTCATCTATGTCATTTATATAAATGAAGCATAATAGCAGACCCAGCTCAGATCCCTGTGGTATGCCACTGGACACTAGCTTCCAGTCAATAAAGTAGCCTTCTTCAGCACTCTCTATCTCCTATTGCTAAGCCAATTTTGAATCCACCTTTTCAAATTACACTGTATCCCATATGCATTTGCCTTCTTTATATGTCTTCCATGTGGGAACTTGTCAAAGGCTTTGCTGAAAACTACTTATCTATACACCTGGTCACCTCCTCAAAAAAAATCAAATTTGTTAGGCATGACTTCCCTCTGACAACGCCACGCTGACTATCCCTGATCAACCCTTGCCCCTCCAATTGAAGATGGATTCTCTCCTTCAGAATTTTCTCCAATAGTTTCCCTACCACTGACATGAGACTCACCGGTAGTTCCCTTGCTTACCTATACAACACTTATTAAATAGCGGAACCACATTACCTTCTGGCTCCTCCCCAGTGTCCAGAGAGGAATTCAAAATTTGGGTCAGAGCCCCCGCAATCTCCTACCTTGCCCTCCACAGTAGTCTGCGACACAATTCATCCAGACCTGGAGATTTATCTACTTTTTAGCCTGTCAATACATCTAATACTTTGTCCTTCCTTCTGTTTATTTGCTCAAGAACCTTGCAGTTTCTCTTCCTGAGTTCCATACCTTCATCCTCATTTGTCTAGGTGAAGACAAATATGAAGTTTTGTTCAACACTCTACCGATGACCTTGACTCCACCAATGGATTGCCTCCTCGGTCCTTAATGGACCCTACTCTTTTGCTGGTTATCCTCTTCACATTGATACACTAATAGAATATCTTGGGATTTTCCCTACTTTTACCAGCCAGGACTTTCTCACATCCCCTCTTTGCTCTCCTAATTGTTTCTTTAAGCTGCATCCTGCATTTTCTGTACTCCACTGATGCCTCTGCTGATTTTCTCCCTTTGTACCTGCTAAAAGCCTTTCTTTTCCTCATCATACGCTGAATATCTCTGGTCATCCATGGTACTCCTTCCTACCACCCAATAGGGAACATGTCGGGTTTGTACCCTTCCCATTTCTTTTGTGAATGCCCCCAGCCGCTCTTCTGTAGATTGTCCCTTTTGTAGCTGTTCCCAGTCTACCTTGGCCAGATCCCGCCTTATTTTACTAAAATCCACTCTTCCTAAACCAAAACTTTTTTTGAAACTTGTTTAATTTCTTTATCCAAAGCAAGCTTAAATTGTATCGTACTGTGATCGCTATCATTAAAATGCTCCCCCACCACCACCTCAACTACCTGTTCTGCTTCATTCCCCAGAATTAGGTCCAGCACAGCTCCTTCCCTAGTTGGACCCTCCAATATTGACCTAATACTTCCTCCTGTAAACATTTGTGGCACATTTTTTAGCACTGCTGCCTAACAGAGCCAGGGACCTTGGTTCGATTCCCAGCTTGGGTCACTGTCTGTGTGGAGTCTGCATGTTCTCTGTGTCTGCGTGGATTTTCTCCAGATGCTCCAGTTTCCTCTTACAGTCCAAAAGACGTGTGGTTAGGTGGATTGGCAGTGCTAAATTCTCCCTCAGTGTACCCAAACAGACGTGGTGTGGTGACTGGGGGATTTTCACAGTAACTTCATTGCATTGTTAATTTAGCCCACTTCTGACATTAATAAATAAACTTTAAACTCAAGAAATCCCCTCTATCCGAGCCCTTAACACTACAGGCCCAATTTTACCATTTTCATACTAAGTGCTGATTCGGGGCGTAATACAGATCTGACTTGGAAATCTGCTTTCAGGTGCCCCCATATGCACTTAGCCTGAAAAAAAAAATTGCGGGTCCTGTTCGCGCCATGGGCGGGGCTTTGCACGGCCAAAATGATCGGAACTCTGAACTGCGCATACGCAGTTAGAGAAAAACTTGAAAAAGCACGCGCATGTCAGATTGCTCCCAGTGGACAAAGTGGCCTGAAGTGAAAAACGGGAGCTATAGCCCCCACAGACATCACTGTCCCCCTTATCCATCCTCCCCCACTACCCACACATATCGCTGTCCTCCTTATCAACACAGACCATCGCTACCCCTGCCTCCCTTCACCCTCCACCACTGATCTGGGTCAGAGAGTCGTTGGAAATACTGAATGCGCTCTTCAGCAGCTGGAGCGCCCAATTCAGACTTTTATTCAGCAGATCCATTATGGCGGATTGGCAAATGCTGTGGTATAGAGGGAAATGCTGATAAAGTTGGATGGGTAGCTCACTAATGCGCCTGTTTTGGGCGTGAAGCAGATCGCCACCATTTCCTGGGTTTTAATAAAGTGGCAATCTGTGTGGATGCACGCATGGATCGCGTTAAAGGGCTCACAACCGACTTTACCATGATTTTGTGCCCAAAATTGGGCGTGGCACAAAGGTAAAATCAGGCCCCATGTCTATCCCAATTAATGTCAGTAAAGTTGGAATCATCCAATGTGATTACCCTATTGTTGTTACCTTTACACACTTCTGCAAATTGTGCACATATTTGTTCCTTAGCTTCCTGCTGACTATCTGGGTATCTACAATAAATACCTAGCAATATGGCTGCCCCTTTTTCTTATTCCTAAGCTCCACCCACAAAGCTTCATTCCATGCCCCCTCCGAACAATAATCGCTCCTTACAGCAGAATGGGCTCCTTAGCTAATAATGCAATGCCTATTCTTATTTTACCCACTGAAGATTCTACATCCTGAAACATTGATCTGCCAATCCTGTCCCTCCCTCAGCCACATCGTTGTGATGGCTGCTCTATCATAAATTCCATATGTCAATCCAACCTCCCCTCCCCGCCTTAACTCATCGTTTTACGTGTAATAGTCCTGGCAAAACCATAAGAGGTTGAAATAAATAATGAGAATGCACATAAGGGCAGACTACAGACGTACATAAGGGAGATGGAAAGTAGAAAGTTATGGGGCTGGAGTCAGATGATTAAAAATAGGAGTTTTAAGTGGATCATAATTGTTAGCATGGACTAGTTGGGTTGAATGGCCTTCTTCTGGCTGTGCACCATATGCATGTAACACTATGTGTAAAGATAGCCCATCTAATAGTGCAGAATCCCTTAGTACTGCCCTGTCACCCTGGATTATAAACTCAAGTCACTGCAGTAAGACTTGAATCCAGGACCTTCTGACAGAGGCAAGATTGCTACCGCTGGGCTAAAACTAACACCTTCCTACAGCACTTACCAGGAAAGTTGCAAAAAAAAAACTGAATATCACATTAAACAAACATGAAGAGGTTAAATAATCTTTTCCAAACTGCTTCAGAAAACAGTTCTATTACAGAACAAACATCTTAGCTCACCTTTCCTACTGCTAATTCTAGCAAAATGAAATATAAAACTGAGCAACTAAGACATGAGTACAAATAGTTTTCCCTGGACAGCTAATTAAACATGACAGAAACATATGGTGGGTCATTCATTCTCCTCTCTTCACACCTGACTGTCACTCTGCACAGAGAAAACATCAGCTCAAAGAGATTTGTTCAAACAACTGAACAAAAAAAGACTGAGAACAGTTCAGTCTCTGAGCTCTGGAGACCAGTATAATAGGCTTCAGGGCTTGCCTGAATGTTAAATCAATAAATGACTAAAAATTTCTTGAACAGTTCTCCACTCCAGCAGGTTTAGAACCATAAAGCATTTCTTTTCCCTGAAAATAAAAACCTAATAACCAATTAGGAAAGGGTATTTAGAAACTATTGTTGAATATTCTTAAATGCACTCGGGATAAAAAAATGGTCCTGCAGGTAAAGTGGGAGGCATTTAATCTCATTGCTAATTCACAGAAGTGAGAACAAAATATTCTTCATTGCTTTTTTCTAATATCAATTTCATGATTCTAGGACTGATTTCTACACAGGAAAGGCGGCCAAGAGAAGATTTAATGGAGGTCATGAGGCCTCTGAACAGAATAGATAGGGAGAAACTGCTCCCACTTGTGAAAGGATCAAGAATGAGAGGAAACAGATTTAAAGTAATTCGTGAAAGAGGCAACGGTGATAGGAGGGAAGATATTTTCACCCAGTGATTGGTATGTGGTCTGGAATGCCTCGCCTGTAAGTGAGGCAGGTTCATTTGAAGCATTCAAAGGGACATTAAATTGTTATTTGAAAAGAGGATGTGCAGGGGAATATGGGAAAAGGCAGAAGAATGTAACTAGGCAAGCTACCCATTTGGACAGCCAGTGCAGACATGATGGGCCCGATTTTACCATCAAGTTGTGCCTGTTTTCAGGCGCGAAAACTTGGTAAAGTTGGGCGTGAGGCGAGTAATGCGATCCATGCCTGTCTCATGCTGGTTCTCCCTTTACCAAGGCCCAAAAATGGTCATAATCAGGACCGTGCCCAGAACAGGTGCAATGGCCATTTAAATGCTGCACCCCCCAACCTTACCGACATTTCCCCCTTTACCACTGCGTTCGCCCATCCAAATTTGGCACGAAACAGACACGCTCTACAAAAATTTGGTTTCGGTGCTCCAGTTAGTGAGGAGGTAAATGCTGAGCATCCAATGGTTGTCTTCTTGAGATCGGTTGGGTGGGGAGGGGTAGGGGTCGGGGGTGGGGAGGGGTAGGGTGATGGGGATCCAACAATCCGGAGTTCCACTACCATTCTGTCTGTGATCAGTGAGGAGGAGTGGACAAGTTGGGCTGAAGGGTCTGTTTCCATGCTGTAAACCTCTATATACACTACTCTGCCTGTGATCAGTTAGGGGTATGGGGAAGTCCACTGCCACTCTGCCTGTGATCAGTGAGGGGAATGGGGGGTCCACTGCCACTTTGCCTGTGTTCAGTGAGGGGTAAAAGGGGGTCTGCTGCCACTCTCCCTGAGATCAGTGATGGGAAAGGGGGGGGGGGGGGGGCAGGGGTTCATTGCCACTCTGTCTGTGATTAGTGAGGCAGAGTCCACTGCTACGCTGTCTGTGATCAGTGAGTTGGGCGGGGGGGGGGGGGTCCATTGCCACTCTGCCTGTGATCAATGAAGGGTAAGGGAAGGTCCGTTGCCACTTTGCCTGTGATCTGAGGGGTAAAGGGGGTCCATTGCCACTCTGAGATCAGTGGGGGGGGGGGGGGCACGATTGTTCTGGGTGACTGAGGAGGTGGGGGGGGTCAGCTATGTTGTGGGGGTGGGGCAATGTCTGTGGGGGCCAGGGGGAGGCATCATCAGGCCTAAGAGTGATGTGGCAGGGAGCCACATCCTATCATTTTGTTTTCTGTGAACGCGCAGTTGGCGGTGTCAATCGGAGCTGCAGGATTTCAGGCACGTTAAACATTGTTCATAGGCTGCTGCAACTAATTCAGAATCACTGCTATTTTTCCAGGCAGAGTGCATATGGGGACGCCTGAGACAACCTTAAAGTCGGATCTGAAACACTCCCATTTTCAAGTCCACCCAGCATCTAGAGTTAAAATGGTAAAATAGGGCCTGATAGACCAAATGGTCTATTGCAGTGCCAATTCTGAGATTCTCTCCTGAAGGTTCCATAGAAATATAAGCAGATTCTCTCATTATTTTCTGTGGCCATCCAATTTCTGTCTCATTCTGTTACAGCAGGAGAAGGGTCAAGGAGAGATTTGGGGACCTCAGTACCCAATATGCCAAGGTGTGGGAATGAGACAAGTGAATGAGTCTTGCTCTTTTTCTCAATCGGTTCCTGACAGGCAATGCTATCATTTACCATTCTCACAAAATGTTCAATAAACCTTGCAATCCAATCGCTCCCAGCAACCTAAGATAAGTTACGCACACAGGCAACATTTATTATTTAACTAATAATGTCAAAGTAATAATATTATGAATATTTCATTGATGAATAATATGTATGAATAATATACGACTGTTGTATTACAGGCAATTTAAAAAATGGAGATATGCGCATGCATACTTTGCCTATCTCTTTCCCCTTCCCCGACTCTAGCAATCCAAAATACGAGGAGAAGGTATTTATCCAGACCATTTAGGGACAGGGCTGTACACACAGAGCACAAAATAAATCTTTCCTCATGTCATAAGTCTGCAAAGATAGAAGTCCCTTTATTTAAAACTCTAACAGCAGTACACAAAGTGCTCGTAGTTAGCAGTCTACCTCCTGGAATTGACAATCCAGGTTAAGTACAAGGCAAGTACTCCCTGATTGGCCCATCAATTGGATCCTTAATCAGGGAGTTCATACTCCGATAGGCCAACCTCAATGGATTGACTGAAGTGATTACACTTCATGATCTCGCTGGAGCCCCTTGTTACTTGGGGCATTGAAACTAATTAGAAGTTCGGGGTTGACGAGAAGAAGTATTATTGTGCGAACTACTGTTAACGCAAGACACAAATTCAGTCTTGGCATGACAAATTGAACAGCTGAGCAAAGATTATTTACAGTGTATATATGGTAATCATACCTGGGTGACTGTTCAATAGACAGTGTAAATTGCTCAAGGTTCAGGCTATTGATTGAGGACATGATTTCAAATGATTCTATTCTCTCTGTCTTCAACAAATGCTGGATTGGATGAATTTTACAAGTGTCCACAAAAGCTTCATGCATTATTCTTTGGCAGATTAGGAGCCTGAATGCCGACCAGCTAATGTCCTTAACCATTGAAAAAAAGAAGACAAAATGAGGGCTCTGACCTGCAGTCTGAAAAAGCAATTAAACTCAGACTGCACCCAGGGTTTACCTAAAAGCATTTAGAACTTGTGGCCTTAAAGGGGCATAGTTGCACTAGAGTAACAGAATTAATCATTCTGAAATATGTACATAGCTTTATCAAGTGATGGATGTTTGTTTGAACAAGTATTTTCACTTGTTCCTCCAGACAACACTGTAAGAATGTTATGGAATTTTACACAGCGACGGGATTTATAAAGATCGGGATTGCAATAGGGGCAATGTATTCATTTTTAATTTTTTTTGATATTCTTTAGTAGGATGGGGGCATTGCTAATTGTGCCAACATTTATTGCCCATCCCTAATTGCCCTTGAGAAGATGGTGGGGAGCCCCCTTCTTGAATCACTGCAGTCCATAGCGTGGTCCACCCACTGTGTTGTCAAGAATCCCTACAGTGCAGAAGGAGGCCATTTTGCCCATCGGGTCTGCATCGACCACAACCCCACCCAGGCCTTATCCCCATAATCCCATGCATTTGCCCTAGGTAGTCCCCCTGACACTAAGATACAATCCAGCATCACCAATCCACCTAGCCTGCACATTTTTGAATTGAGAGAGGAAACTGGAGCACCCAGAGGAAACCCACACAGACACGGGGAGAATGTGCAAACTCCACACAGACAGTGACCCAAGCTGGGAATTGAACCTGGGTCCCTGGCGCTGTGAGGTACCAGTGCTAGCCACTGTGCTACTGTGCTGCCCCAAGGAGGGAATTTCAAGATTCGACTAGCAACAGTGATGGAACAGCGATGTCGATCCAAGTCAGGAAGTATGGTTTGGAGGGGAACTTGCATATGACAGTTTTTGCATACATCTGCTACCCTTTTGCTTCCAGGTGGTAGAAGTTACGGGTTTAGAAGGTGCTGTCAAAGGAGCCTTGCTGAGTTGCTCACCATTCTTGAGGCTTTTTGAATTAATTCACTCAAATTATTGTTTTCATATCATGTGTCATGCTCTCAACTCCTTTCATTGAGAATCACTACTCTTGCCCCTTAGCTCCAGGTAAAGCTTTCGATAAGGTATCCAGGAAAACAAACAGCAGATCCTGTTTAGTAACCGCTGCGAGGCACTGAACTATCTTATGCAGTCTTTGAAATCAGTAGAGCTTCGCATCAGACCTTGTTTACTTTGAACATAAGAACATAAGAACATAAGAAATAGGAGCAGGAGTAGGCCATCTGGCCCTTCGAGCCTGCCCCGCCATTCAATAAGATCATGGCTGATCTGTCATGGATCAGTTCCACTTTCCCGCCCTCTCCCCATAACCCTTAATCCCCTCTCTTATCAAAAACCCATCAACCCGCTTCTTAAAAATATTTAGCGAGGCAGCCTCCACCACTTCAACGGGCAGAGAATTCCAGAGATTCACCACCCTTTGAGTGAAGAAGTTCCTCCTCAACTCCGTTCTGAACCGCCCCCCCTTTATCTTGAGGCTGTGCCCCCTAGTCCTACTGTCTTTTTTGAGCGGGAAGAGTCTTTCCACCTCTATCCTATCCATCCCATTCATCATCTTATACGTCTCAATGAGATCTCCCCTCATTCTTCTAAACTCTAACGAGTACAAGCCTAGTTTATTCAGCCTCTCCTCATAGCTCAACCCCCTCAACTCCGGTATCAGCCTAGTAAACCTCCTCTGCACTCCCTCCAGGGCATTGCATTTAAATATCATGCAAATTTATATTCAGTCGAAAACCTTTTAACTAATTCAAGTCAACAAAATAATAGGGTGCAATCCAATACAATGTGTCCTTCTGTAGATCGTTTTTCCAAAAATGTGCTTTATTCATAATATTTATAAATGTACATTACAAAACATGAAAGTGCCATAAAATTCTATTTGTCTCCTACAGTGTGGTCCACTCTTCGATGCCTCAACACAATTGTAATTATTTTGATACGTTCAATACACATTTCATGGCAGGCGTACAACCAGGGGGCAAAATATTTCAATATGAAAATATTACAAAAAGTGGAATAGAATTCAACTTTCCCTCATCCAGCATGTTCTTAGAGTCATAAAGGTATACAGCACGAAACAGACCCTTCGGCCCAACTTGTCTATGCTGACCAGTTTCCTAAACTGAACTAGTTCCATTTGCCTATATTTGGCCCATATCCCGCTAAACCCTTCCCATCCATGTACCTGTCCAAATGCATCATAGAGGTACATAATACAGAAAATGGCTCTTCGGCCCAACATGTCTGCACTGGCCAAAGACAAATCATCTAATTGCACATCTAAATGTTTCTTAAATGTTATGAGGTTTTCTGCCTCCACCACCCTTTCAGGAAATGAGTTCCAGATCCCCGCCACCCTGAGTGAAGAAGTTTTTCCTCACATCCCCTCTAAACTTCCTAACCCTTACATTAAATCTATCCCCCCTCATCATTGATTCCTCCACCAAGGGGAAAAGTTCTTTTCCTGTCTACGTTATGAACGCCCCTCATAATTTTATACATCCCAATCATGTCCCTCCCCCGTCTCCTCTGCTCCAAGATGAGCTATCACAATCTATCCAATCTCACTTCATAACTAAAATTCTCCAGCCCAGGCAATATCATGATAAGTCTCCCTTTTCCAGTGCTATCACATCCCTCCTATTACGTAGATCAAGACTGCACACTATAGCTGTGGCATAATCAAAGTGTTATAGAGATCCAGTGTACTCTCCCTGCTCTTAAACTTTGTGCCTCGGCTTATAAAGGCAAGTATACCATATGACTTCTTAACCACCTTATCCAACTATCCTGCTATCTAAAGGGACTGGTGTACATGCATACCAACGTTCCTCTGATCCTTGGTGCTTCACAGGGTCCTGACATTCATCATGTATTCCCTTGCCTGAATTGAATTCCAATTGCCACTGACCAGCCCGTCTGTAACTTCTTATAATCTAAAGCTATCCTCCTCACTACTTAAGACCCTGTCAATTTTTGTATCATGCACAAACTTACTGGTCAATCCTCCTACATTCAAGTTTAAATAAATTGTATAAACCACAAATAGCAAGGGCCCCGACACAGATCCCTGCGGGAGCCCACTGGACACTGTCTTCCCATCAGAGAAACACCCCTCAACCAGCACCCTCTGCTTCCTGTCATTCAGCCAATTCTGGATCTAATTTGCTAAATTTCCTGGGATCTCATCTTCACTAACAGTTTCTAATGTGGGACCTTCTCAAAAACCTCACTGAAGTCCAAGCAGACAGTGTCAAATGCATTGCCTTCATCTATACACTTGATCACCTCTGAAAGATGTGATCAAGCTGGTCAGATCTGACCTCCTCTTAACAAAACAATGCCGACTGTTCTTGATTAATCCCTGCCTCTCCAAATGCAGATTAATTCTGCCTCTCATAATTGCTTCCAATAGTTTCCCCACCACTGAAGTTAGACTGACTGGCATAAGTTTCCTGGCTTATCCCTGCCTATCTTCTTGAATAATGGCACCACATTGGCTGTCCTCCAGTCCTCTGGCACCTCTCCTATGGCCAGAGAGGAATTGAAAATTAATGCCAACATCCTTGTTGTTTTTCCCTTGCCTCACTCTGCAACCTGGGATATATTTCATCTGGCCCTGGAGATTTATCCACTTTTAAGCCTGCCCGATCACTCACAACCTCCTCTCTATGTTGATTTCTTTAACTGTATTACAGTCCTTCTCCCTGATTTCTATACCCACATCATCCCTCTCACTAATGAACAGTACCACAAAGTGTTCATTTAGAACCCTGTCAATGTCCTCCAACTCTACACACAAACTGTTGTCTTTAATGAGCCCTATTATTTCTCTAGTTATCCTTTTACCCTTAATGTGGAACAATTTAGGATCTTCATTCATTTTGCCAACCAGCATCCTTTCATGTCTCCTTTTTGCTCTCATTTTAATTTCCATTTTAAGTTCTCTCTTGCACATTCTATATTCTCCTAAGGCTTCTACTGTTTTGAGCCCTTCTGTCTGCCATAAGCTTCTCTTTCTCGCTTTATCCAATTTCAATACTTTTGTATTTATATTCAATGGCAGATGTACAACCTGAGGAGTTCTACAAATTTTCCAGCCCCTTCGTGCACTACGGCTGAAAAGCCCTAGCCTGTGACCTTTCCCCATTGTGTCTCTGTGGCAACTGCCCAAGCTTTAGTGTGTCCCTCAGCACATGATCCTGGACCTTGGAGTGTACCAGCCTGAAACATTCAATTGAGGACAGCTCTTTGCGCTGGAAGACCAGCAAGTAACAGGCAGACCAGTCATAGCTGACCTTTGTTTCGGTGTGTGTCACAGAGCTGCTGAGGATGAACCTTGACAAAATACCATTACATTTCTCTCCAGGCATATTCTGCACGAAGGAGGCATTCTTTTTACATGTAATATTTATAATTACAGCTCTTTACAGACTTGCAATCTATTCAGAGTTGGGAATTAGCTAGTCCACCAATTTTTTTTCACAGTCTGTGTTCAAAGCTTGGTTCCTCCCAAAAATCTTACAGTAGCAGTAGTCTTCTCATAGCGACTGTTAAGATGTAGTGACAGGATATAAAGAGCAGGCAGCTTAAACTTGCTAAAATCCATATTTTTTGCAGAAATGTCACATGTGAACTGCAAAAGCTGCCACTCTCAGGAATTCAGCTCATTTATTGAATCAGGGTTGTGCAAATTAGTCATTACCTCAAGACAGCTGACACATTAAGGCCTTTATTTCAAGGCTGTCTCCCACTCTAGTTCCATTTTACAAATAAAGCCATTTGGATAATCAAGAGAACCTTCTGGAGCCATAGGTAATGATAACTTTGCAAGGACATGGCATCAGGAGGTGCAAACTCCCTGCAGGGCATTCATCAAGTGACAAGGCTCTGACTGTCTTGCAGTACAGTCCAATTAAGATAACAAGTTTCATGGTAATATGTACAGCTACGCCCCATAAAAAGGTATTACCATTGAGGCTGTAGAAGATATTCCATCCTTAGCAAAGGGACCAGGGGAGCTATAGAAGAAGATCTGCTGAATTCCTCAGAAAGGTTTCATACACACAACCTCCTATACCTTTCCCATGACCTTTACCCCCCTGCCTACTTTCTCCACCAAGCTTGACAGCTGCTTGACAGTGGCCTATCCTTCTCCTCTGCCACCACCATTAGCTCCTGCTCACCGATGCTCATTGTATCTGAGCTAGTGGCTAGAAGAGGTCAATGAGGAATGGACTGTAATGGGATGTAGCTTGCCTTCACATAGAATATTGGGTCAAACACAAGGAAGAAAGAAGGAATAAAGCAAAAACATGAATTTTACGACACCTTTCTTCAGATAAAGGAAACCTAAATGTTTCACAACCAATCAAGTACATTTTTGAAATGCAAGCATAAAATGAAAGTAAGGAATTTTGTCTGCAAAGTCCCACAGCCATCTGTCTGATAGATTACGAGGTAACGTGCTTTAATTGAGTGATAAATGTTGGTCAGGATACCAGCGAAGAATCCCTGTTCATTTACTTCATTAATTCACTGGATTGATTGCAGTTTCTTAAGACAGTGGTTGTAAGCCACCTTTTTGAACCATTGCAGCTCAGATGCTGAAGGTTCTTTTGCAGAGGTGGAATGAGGTTACGAAGGAAGCTCTCACTTTCTCAGCTGTTCGAGGCAGCTGATGGAGTGTAGGGTCAGTGAAAATACATTTGATGAGACCAGGCTTATGTACGACCAATCGGAATAATGGTGCAACGTCTTTTACATCGATCTGAGCGCATGGGCAGAACTTCAACTTCATGACTCAAAAACACCACATTTAAAGCAGCAACAGTGCCAGAAAGGCCAATTTGTATTGCGTTCAAGTCAATGGAGTACGGTTTGAATCTTTGACCTTTCCAGTGAGATTGCTACCACCAAGGCAAGGCTAATAGCCAAATATTTCCAGGTCTTTCAGCACACTGCCACTTTGTTGGAAAGCTATATATCAAACGAGAAGTTAATAGTTGAGCCCCTGGTCTTAAACCATCAATCCTGGGTTCTAGCCAGAGCCTCCCACTCATCCCAAATGGGGCCACTGGTATTAAGGGCAGTGGGGATGCAAAATCCTTACATTGGGAATTCCCATTTTCTCAGACCTTAGAGGCATTCAAGGTAAGTCAGCCAACACACTGGCAAACCCAGTCACATACCCAAAAATAAGTCAACATTGTGAGATCTCTGTAGGGAAGAGAAAAGATTATGGAGTTCAAAATACCCAACTGAAATCTAGTTTGTTCTGGTTTGACTATATATACATACATGCACAAACGGCCACGAGACCTGAACCTACCTGGGCCTGTGCCTGAGAAGTTTTCTCCCAACAAAAACTGATTTTGACCTCAACTTTCAATTGAATTTTCCATTTCATCTGACATGTCTATCTGACTTGGATCTGAGCTGGTTTCAGGTACAACTTGTGTTGGAGTAATATTGGCATTCTTTTTGCATCCCAACTCCCTCTTCTCTATGAACCTCTGAAGGTAAAACATGATCTGTATGCACAAACCTAATCTTTCCATTACCAAACATCTTCCTGGTAGCCACTTCAACCACTTAAAACAATGTTCTTCGCCTTAACTTTGAGTCAACTTCAGACTTCTTTCTGGCACACTATCCCTATCACGACTCCCTTCCTTCCTGCCTGAATTGTTTGTCTTCCATTGACTAAATGTGGCTTCGGCAATGAAAACCTCATTCTAGGCTGCCTTCAAAGAAACAATTCAGCTGGCACGCTGCCGGCAGTAGTGTGATGGGTGTTATGATAAATAAACAAAACATTTGCCAGTTTGTGATTCAATGACAACTGACGTTCCTTCCAATTTGTATCTAGCATTTGTTAAACAAGAGTATGATGAACAATTTGTACTGTGCACTCTTGTCGCTCCATTTGAAGCAGGGACGGTATGGTGGATCTCTGGTGTTTTACCCTGTTCATTCTCATAAACTTTACAAATACTGCTAAACAGAACTGAAGTCCATTTTCAGTCACAATTTCCTCTGGGAACCTTTAAGTAGCCAACTGTGCAAAGAATCTAGGGCTTTGCTAGTTGTTGTTCAATTCATCAAAAATCCCTCAATCCACTTTCAATGGCTATCACAATGAATGGTGGCCTTCAAATTCTGCAAAATCTTGCTGGAATCAAAATCTCTGCCATACACCAGCTATTTCCATGCTTATAAAGGTATTGGTGGCAGCTTCATTTCTATCATTTGGCATTCTGTACACCATTTCACTGTGTCCTCTATGTCCTTATCGAACTCCGGCTACCAAAGGTAGGTTCTCACTGGACTCTTTGTTAAGCTTATCCCCAAGTGTTGATTAGGTTAGTCAAATAGCAGCTGCAATGTGTCTTTCAGGAATCACCACTCTAATTCCCCACATAACCTCTATCAACTGAACAACTCATTCTTACACATAAAAAGAGGCCCAATTTCTCAATCCAATATCTATGCTGGTCATCTATTTGTGATCTTGTCATACATCTTTGCTAACACGATCTCTGAATTGTCCTACCAACGTCATCTGCCGTGACTGTAATGTGCAAACAGAAAAGTACTACTTTCCTGTTGGGCTCTAACTCCGATGGGGATGGTAAACTAGACATCACACCAGCGTGGCAATGATCTTCATCTGACTATCCATACTTAATGTCACACCGATAAGCAGACAAAATAAAAACCCATAGGACCGTAGAAAAGCACAGAAGGGTGCCATTCAGCCCATCTTGTCCATGTTACCCTGAAGAAACCCAGATGCCCTTTCTAATCCCAACTTTCTGCATCTGGCCCATAAATCGATCGTTTACAGCACTTAAGGTGCAGATCCAGGTACCTTTTACAAAGAGTTCAGGGTCTTTGTCTTCATCACCAACTCAGGGAGCAAATTCCAGACAGCAATCACCATTTGTGTAAAAAAGTTCTCCTTCATGTCCCCTCTATTCCTATTCCCTACGTTTCTGCATTCGGGCTGCAGCTGAAGTAGAGACTGGAGACTTTGGGTTTTAAAAGGTCATGAGTGGCTTACCATCAGTTCTGATTATGAAACTAATGACCAGTCAGATATTTATGAAATCTTCTTAATCCAAAAATCAAAGACATTACCTCACGTTCCATCTGAGTATAATTCCACTCATTGGCACGAATTGTTTGAGGTAAATCTGATCAGTTTCTCCTCCCCATTATCTAACATATGAGAGATCACAGCACCTGCTCCGTACGGACAGGTATCACATGCTAGCCTCATCTTTTTGGACACGTTAAAATGTACAAGCACTGTACCATCTGCCAATTGATTTTCAAACAACTGCACTGCTTTTTCATGCTCCCTTGTCCAATTCCATGGAATACTTTTCCTCTGGTTTGTTCGATGGGTGCAATAAGATTGCACTACCATAGTGGTTCACTAAATCCAAAAACATTTGAACTCCAAGATATTCTGAAGATCTGGCACATTTCTTATTGCTTGAACCATACTCTTGGGTGGGATGTAACTTATTCCTTGCCTACTCTGTGGCACAAACACACTACTGATCTTTGAAACCTTTCACGTTTGTCTGTCTTTGCATGAATTTCATGCGTTTTCCAAACAGTGGAGCACCTTATTCAGCCATTCACCATGGTGTTCTTGTTTGGAGCTGAAAGAACTATGTCAGCCAAATAACACACTACTCCCTGATTTCCTTGCACAATTTAGTCCATTGTCTCTTGGAAAATTCCAGAGGCTGAAGAAGCACCAAGTGGCAATATGACACTGAAGTAGACCACGTGCGTATTAATCCTCAAACACGACATCGATTCATCATCGAACTCAAGTTGTAGCCAGGCATTTTTCCCATCTGATTTTGGAAAAAAACTAACCTTCTGACAACATCATGAACAGATTCTCCACATTTGGCAAAGTGTTGGGTGGATTGCATTCCAATACCTGTATTAGTTACCATCTAATCCTCATATATCCTCCACATTGCCACCTAACTTTGGGACTACCACAATGGAAGAAGTCCAATGACTCCGTTGTACTTTGGAAATAATGTTTTCCCTCTCATATCTTTTATCTTTGAACGTAGGATGCTGGATGAGGTCTTCAGTAAACTTGTATGCCAGCCTGATATCCAAGAATTGGTTTGGGGGTTTCACTGAACACCTGACAGTATTTTGTGATCATGCTTTATTGAGTTGTAAATTTTACTTCTACACAAAAAAGTTCATTTCAATTTGCAATTAACCAGTTTCTTCCTAACAAAGTAGGCTTTTCACCCTTCACTATAATCATGGGCAATTTTGCACATTGTTCCTAGCACGTTACTTGAACCCACACACCACCTACAATGGGGATGTTCTCTCCTCCACATCTTTGTAACTCTCAGTGTGATTTCTTTTCACAGTGTAACAATTTAGGAATCATGCTGAATAAAGCACCCATGTTGACCTCAATGTTTACCAGCACTTCATTCAACTCTAATTGGACTACGACATCCTATGAATTTCCAAGAACAAAGAACAGTACATCACAGGAACAGGCTCTTCGGCCCATCAAGCTGCACCGATCACGATGACCAACCGCCCGAGTCCCTCTGTATCCTCTGTTCGTGTGTCTATCCAGGTAAGTCTTAAATGTCTCTAATGCATCTACCTCAACCACCTCACTTGGCTGTGCATTCCAGGCCCCCACCACCCTCTGTGTAAGAAAACTTCCCCCCTACATCTCCACTGAACCTTTCCCCCCTTACCTTGAACTTAGGCCCCCTCGTGATTGTCATTCTATTGGACATCCTTTTGCTTTGAATCATATGGTTCTCAACTGACCCCGAATCGACCTGCTGCAGTTCGACAACCGTATACAGTGACTGCTGCTCCCCCCTGCTCCTGATCCAGCATTTTCCCCATTTACATTCCTTTGACGTGCCTTGGCACTCTGCCTTCACAAATGGACAACTCTGTGCCCAATGTTGCTCTAAGCACCAGCAACATAATTGTAGTAGAGCAACTACAAAGTTAACTGCTGCCGTAAGGGCCTTTTGTTTGCTCAGCTGCAGCTTCTTCACTTCGGCAGAAGACTGGCAGTTTGTTAACCCTGACTTCTTGCAAAGCCACAATGTGCCATCTGCTATGGATAAGGCTGTGTCAAAAGTTAAACTTTGGCAATGTCATTGCAAATGTGTTCAATTTTTAAACTGCACACAAATCTGTCCCGCGATGTTCTACTGAAATTCTCCAAAATTACAATGAATGTGTGATTTTTTCAAAACCGTGATAAAATTGCCAATGTTTACTATGGGCAACTGATCCTTGGTTCCAAACCAATAGCTTTCTGCATCCTCCAGTGGAATTCATTGCCCTAAAAGGCTGAGGGGGCCAGGTCATTGAGTGTATTTAAGACAGAGAAAGATAGGTTCTTGATTGGTAAAGGGGTGAAAGATTATGGGAAAAAGGCAGAAGAATGGGATTAAATTATTAGTCATGATTGAATGACAGAGCAGACTCGATCGGCCAAATGACCTAATTCTGCTCCTATGTCTTATGGTCTGTGACTGCCGTGGCGCTCAAGCCTACACAAAATGTCTAATAGCAGTGAGTCTTTTGGCTTAGCAGTGGCAAGCAACTTCATACATTTTTGAACCTGCTTCAAAGATATTGCCCTTTTCCTTTCCTCTCTTGCCTGATTAACAGTCAGCTAATCAAGAACATCATAGGTATTATTAGCAGCAAAATCCATCTCTATCCACTCCACTTATGCACCAAAAGAATCTCAGTCATGCCATATTCTCCCAGTTGTTGAATAATACCTTCTGATATAGCCACAGAATCCCTACAGTGCAGAACGTGGCCATCGAGCCTGCACCGACAACAATCTAACCTAGGCCCTGATACTGTAACCCCACAAATTTACCTTGCTAGTCCCCCTGATGGGAAGGGGCAAATGGCCAATCAACCAAACCCACACATATTTGAAGTGTGGGAGGAAACCCACGCAGACACAGGGAGAACGTGCAAACTCCACACAGATAGTCACCCAAGACTAGAATTGAACTCAGGTCCCTCAGGCTGTGAGGCAGCAGTGCTAACCACCATCAGTCCACCCACCCATACAAACAACCTTTTCACTAAGGCTGAATTTTTAAATTATGTCTCAGTAAAAAAAAATCCTCTATTGTTTGCTAGAAGCTTGTCCAACCAAATTTGTTCAGTTAGCGAATCCAAAATCCTATCCTAGTCGTCAGACTGGAATAGCTTTGCAGGATAGAAAAGAGTCTGTGTGCATACATAGGAATTCAAAGTATCCAACTGAAAACAAATTTGTTCTGACTTGACTATTATATATGTACAAATGGAGTTTAGTGTGGATAAATGTGAGGTTGTCCATTTTGGCAGAAAAGTAAAAGGGCAGATTATTATTTTAAATGGGAATCAGATTCAAAAGGCATCTGTGTAGAAGGATCTGGGTATCCTTGCGCATGAGTCCCAGAAAGTGGGTATGCAGATGCAGAATGTTATAAGGAAGACAAATAGAATCTTGGCATTTATTGCAAAGGGTCTAAAGTATAAAAGTAGAGAAGTGTTGTTACAATTGTATAAGGCATTGGTGAGACCACACTTGGAGAACTGTGTTCAGTTTTTGTTACCTTCTTTGAAGAAGGATGTGGTGGCCCTGGAGGTGGTTCAAAGGAGGTTCACTCGATTGATTCCAGGTTTGAAGGGGCTGTTGTATGAGGAGTGGTTCCGTAGCTTGAGCTTGTACTCGTTGGAGTATAGAAGAATGGAGGGAGATTTGATTGAGGTATATAAAATACTTAACAGAATTGGTAAAGTAATTGTTAATGAAATGTTCCCCTTCCAGAACAGTCTAGGAGAAGAGGTCATAGTTACAGAGTAAGAGGGGGGAGTTCAAAACAGAGATAAGGAGAAGCTACTTCTCAGAGAGGGTTCTGAATCCATGGAACTCACTGCCCCAGAGTGCAGTGGATGCATAATCAATGTATTCAAGAAAGAGATAGAAAAATATTTGATCAAAAACGGGAAAAAGGGAAATGGGGAAAAGGCAGGGAAGTGGAGTTAGGATGAGATGGAGGTCAGCCGTGATCATATAGCATGGCGGAGTGGGCTTGAAGGGCTGAATGGCCTACTCACGCTTCTAATTCCTTTTTTCCTATTCATATATATGTACATAGACAAATGACCAGAAGAGGGTGCTATTACAAACACTAAGGGCAGGATTTTACGGCTGCATTTGCCCCAGTGCCAAAAAATCCCACCTGAGGTCAATGAACCATTGCATGGTTCATGTCCCACCCGCTAGGATTGCCATGGCGGGCAGGACAGGAAAATTCCACTCTAACTTCCATGAACACAAAGTAAATTGAATCTATGGAAAATACATACGGGTTATCTAAAATGTCTTGACCAGATAAGGTCAATAAGTTTCTTCCAGCATCGTCTCTAGTTGAGAATTATGCTGGTGATGTGCTAATAGCCACCTCCTTCCATGAGTTTACTTGGATCCACACCAAACTGTAACTCACTTACTTCAGCAGAATTTCCCAGATCTGTCTTGGAGAAACAGCTACTGTCTGCTCTGCGGAACTCCCCCAAATATTGCCAATCACTAAGGAAGCTCATAGGGTGCAAAGTCAAAGCGTGATGGATGCACCTTTACACTGCTGCAGCGGCATTTCAAACTGACCAATGGGCGAGTCTCAGTAATGGGTATTTCATGCCAACACCTCATCTTCGTCACGGAAATGGCGCCAAGCTCAGAAGTGGATGTGGGATTGTAAATACAGAGCCTTCTTCTCACATTGCCTCAGTTTTGCTTGAGCGTACAGCTAATTTAGGCTTTTGCTTCCTATTATTTCCTGGTATCAGGCTTTGCGGGAGGGCTTCTCATTTCAGAATCCTAGCTCTAACAATACTCGAGGCCATTGTTGACTTTCTACACAACGCTCCTGAAATATTACACACAGATTGTGAATGGTAGTTCCCTTTAGTTTTTAATATTCTATGAGCAAGAAAGGTTATGAATAATGAGTTTCTGCTCTGGTCTCTCTGGGGTGCTAGAAGGATTTGTACGAAATTTTTGATGTGTATTTTCCAGTGAATGATGATAAGTAATGTGTTTTTGTACTTTGCTGGTTGGGCAATTTTTTATAAAATATAGCGATGTGTGAGTGGAATGTGGTATGCTGCATTTACTGGGACACTGCTTTCAAGAGAAAGTAGTCAACAATTCATTTTTCTTGCACAGGGCCAACTGTCACACCTGTAATGTTACTTAACAAATAAGTAAATAGAAAATGCTGTGCAAACGAAGAAGGGTTTGCCCAACATACTTTTGTAAGATCAAAGTCACTTCAACTTAAAACTACCATGTCCTCTTGAATGACTTAGGGTGGTTATGTGCAGGTCAAAAGTTCATAATTTGTTTTGAGTCCACGGGTGGGATTTTCCAGCCACGCTCACCTCAAAACTGAAATACCCCGCTCGGGGACCTTTGCATGGTCGTCCACCCTGCCTGCTATGATTCCCATGGCGGGAGGGATGGAAAGATTCTGATCTACGGGTGTGATTTCAACTCATTCAAAACGCATCCACTTAAATGGATTTAAAATTGTTCCTGATTGGTCCTAATCTTTTATTTCTGATCACTATAACGTCTCCGATTTTCTGCTCATTATTTCACTATTGTAATGACTCAGGAAGCCCGACTGAAGAAGAACTTTGTTTATTACAGAATGCAAAGTAAAACACACGAGTCCCTGCCTGGGACAACCATTCAGCAGGCCCAGTCCTGGGCCTGCCTTATGAAAGGCTCAGGCTATGAGTTCCAGCTGGGCAGGCCACTGCCTATTACCAGGGTAACTCATTCTCAATGAGCCCCATGGGGAGATCAACAGTGATGCCTCACGGGCCTCATGGGGGTTATCACATATACTCCATTTTTATTTTGCAAGAACATCCAATCACCCCCAAAAAAATTTTCTCTGCTCTGAGCTTCCTGATTTAAAAACATGATAATCTTGGTCTCAACCATTGCCTGTGGTCAAACATTCCTGGCTCCAACAATCCTCTGTGTAAAGAGATGTCTCTTAGCATCTGTCCTTAGTCTTTTAAACCTATTAAATTAATCACCAAGTCCTCAGGCTAAGTGAAAATGATGAGGCCAAAGACTCAAATATGTGTTAAAAACACAAAGATATTTTGTGGGGGAAATTTGTCAAAGATAAAAAGCTACATGAGACCCAGTCATGACCTAGTTAACAGTCACAATCTTTCATTTATTGTGTTTGGTAAGAGATATTTATAAAGTAAGCAACAAATGCACATTCATTACAAAACAGAGTCAGAATTAGTCAAGTTAAAGAATCTGCATGGTGGCAAGTTAGCAGCATGGATCTGAACACATCGGGAATATCTTGTGATGACAGCATCCTTTCGAATATGCTGATCATCAATGAGAAACAAGTCCACACAACATGTTCAGGCACATCTCTGCAATACATTTGCACTTGGTTCAATATGTTTATGTAGACAAAACATTACACAAAGTATTAACAGAAAAAGTGATGTTCAATAATAAGTAAAGTCATTACCTGACCAAGAGCTTCTACCCAATTGAAATGGACTGACTTCTTAAAGTCTGAGAAAGCAAGTCTGCAAAAATTAAAATCTACTTGGGAATGTGTTTTATGATTGATGCCATGATCCATTCCTACTGCATGGTTCTGCTGCATGCGTGGCACACCTTCACTAGCACATGATCAGTCATCTTGGAAATAAGATTTGAACTCAATATTTAACATTTCCAAACATGGAAGCATTAATAAGCAACCCAGTTGTTGAACATTAAAATCTCTAAGGGAAGGTTAGAGAATTTGATCCCACATCCTTCCAGCCCACCCTTCAAGTTCCAGTGATTAACCTTACAGGCAGTCACATGCATGCACTTAAACAGTAACTGTGGCCAAGACAACAAATAAGTAACTTGCATCAAGGCCTTAGTTTGATTACTACCTTCCCTGGAGTGCCCACAAGAGTGGTTCTGTGACAGCCCAGCTTCAATCTTCCATCTCCCTCAGGACGGAGCATCTTTTGTTGCTGAGATTCAGAACCCAGTAGTGTGAGGATCAAATTTCCATCGCTCTATTCTGAAGCTACATATTGGCACCACTGTACAGAACTACTGCACTTAATCTAAATAAGTAAGATCCATCAACCAAGTCTGGCACATTCTTTTCCCATTTCAGAAGAACAATGGAATATGAGTATATCACAGAAGATCAATACGATTCTGATTAATGCACTACAGACAGAAGGAAAGCAACATGAATAATATCTGATCCGATAGAGGTGGTATGTCTCTATTTATAGAAAAAAAATAGAAATAATCCTTGGGAAGACTTCAGTGTTGCAAAACAGCTTGCCTCTGTTCATTTTTCATTGAGTAAAGGTTTATATTAGTGTTACAATGTTACAAGTAACATTTGCCCAACATATTTTTAATAAGATCAAAGTCACTTCAACTTAAAACAACCATGTCCTCTTCTTCAAAAGAAAACATATGCATGAATATCTTAGGGTGGTTACGTGCTGGCCAAATGGCGATAATTTGTTTCGAGTCTACAGGTGGTGTTTTTCTGGCTGCACTCACCTTAAAACCGAACCATCCGTTGATGATCCGCCCATCAACTCCAACCCCCACCCGCTACGATTCCTGTGGTGGGAGGGATGGGAAAATTCCAGTCTTTAACTCATTCAATACATACCCATTTAAACAGATCTAAATTTGGACTCGATTGGTGCTATTCTTTTCCTTCTGATCACTATAATTTCTCCAATTTACAAGTACCATTACAAGCGTTTACGTTAGTGTCATTACTAGGTCATGACTGGGTCTCATGTAGCTTTTAATCTTTGACAAATTTCCCCCACAAAGCGTCCTTGTGTTTTTAACACGTATTTGAGTCTTTGGCCTCATCATTTTCATTAGAACGCAATATTAGATGCAATTCTGGTTGTCCAAACACTCTACTTTCAGTATGGTTTGAGGCCCAACTGCCTGCAATTTTACATGCAGTATTTTAGTCCTTGACTATACCCCTCTAGTTTGCAGAACATCTATCAAAATCTGAATTTCAGCCCATCCACCACCGAGCCAGAACTTGAGAATCAAAGAGCACGCAGGGCAAATAATATGAGATTTCATTTTGAGAGGTAAGAGGGGCTTGGGCCTGTGGGGGCTGGTGGTGGTGGTGATGGAAGGTCGGTGGGGGTGGGGGGAAGTAGTAACATGCACATCAGTGTCTGCTCTGAAGTACCCTTGCCACATCAGGTTGTTAAGATACAACTGGAGGTTATATGATTGAAAACGGTGCGTGGGAAGAGAGATTAAAGAAGAAGTGGAAATGCCTCCCATTGAAAATAAAAAGTCATTTGAACTTTCCCTCCAAAAGGATCACATTGTGGTCTGGATGTAACGATACTGTACCCAAAGAGAGAAAATTTTAGAAAATCCCAGCATCTGTAAGGAGAGAAAAGAGCTGATATTTCACGTCCAGATGACCCTTTGCCAAAGCGCTCTCTTTTTTCTTTTGGTTTCAGATTCCAGCATCTGCAGTAATTTATTTTTATCCAGTGTGATGATACTGTGTCTTGAAGGAAGATATTTTAATCATGTTTCTGTGAAGGTGTTTCAGGGAGGTCCCAGCATTTTATTTTGGCACCATTTTGTCCGCAGCCACTGTTTCTAATTGTCACTGAAGCAATCTAATGGACATCATGTTTATTTTGAATCTGGCCAAATGCAGTGTTTGGGAGTTTTATGATCCTTCGGAATCAGAAACGTAGAAAAAGTACAGCACAATCAGGTCCTTTGGCCCACAAGTTGCGCTGAACATGTACCCTACCTACTAGGCTTACCTATAACCCTCTATCTTACTAAGTTCCATGTACTTATCCAAAAGTCTCTTAAAAGACCCTATCGAATCTGCCTCCACCACTATTGCCAGCAGCCGATTCCACGCACCCACCACCCTCTGAGTGAAAAACCCTTGACATCTCCTTTGTACTACTCCCCAGCACTCTAAACCTGTGTCCTCTTGTGGCAGCCATTTCAGCCCTGGGAAAAAGCCTCTCAGTATCCACTCAATCTATACCTCTCAACATCTTATACACTTCCATCAGGTCACCTCTCATTCTTTGTCTCTCCAGGGAGAAAAGACCAGCTTTCTCAACCTATCCTCATAAGGCATGCCACCCAATCTAGGCAACATCCTTGTAAATCTCCTCTGTGCCCTTTCAATGGCTTCCACATCCTTTCTGTAATGAGGCGACCAGAACTGAGCACAGTACCCCAAGTGGGGTCTGACCACGCTCTTAGACAGCTGCAATATTATCTCCCAACTCCTAAACTCAATTCCTCGATTGATGAAGGCCAGTACACCATACGCTTTCTTAACCACAGCCTCTACCTGCAAAACTGATTTGAGCGTCCTATGAAACTGGACCCCAAGATCCTCTGATCTTCCACACTGCCAAGAGTCTTACCCTTAATATTATAATCTGTCATCCTATTCGCCCTGCCAAAATGAACCACCACACATTTATCCGGGTTGAAGTCAGTCTGCCACTTCTCCGCCCAGTCTTGCATCTGATTAATGTCTCGCTGCAACTTCTGACATCCCTCCACACTATCCACAACACCTCCAACCTTTGTGTCATTAGCAAACTTACCAACCCATCCCTCCACTTCCTCATCCAGATCATTTATAAAAATCACAAAGGGCAAGGATCACTGGAACAGATCCCTGGGGCACCACACTGGTGACCAACTTCCATGCAGAAAAAGACCTATCTACAACCACTCTTTGCTTTCTGTGGGCAAGCCAGTCCTGAATCCACAAAGCAATGTCCCCTTGGATTCCATGCCCCCTCACTTTCTCAAATAAGCCTTGCATGGGGCACCTTATCAAATGCCTTGCTGAAGTCCATATAAACCACATCTACTGCTCTTCCTTCGTCAATGTGTTCAGACGCATTCTCAAAAATTGCTGGGTGGAGCACATTTGATAATTCAGGTGATGTCTGGGGTTAGTTCTTTTTCACAGAAAAATCAAAGTTTTTAGTTTCAGTTTAGTTGCTGTTAGAAGGTGGTGGAAGCAACGCCTCTATCTCTCTCCAGAGGCTCTAGGACTGGGAGGCCTCAGATTTAATCCAACATTCAAAGGACCAATTCACAGCAGGTGTTAAAAAGCCAAAAACCAAGCATCACGAGAGCATACTTGCTTTTTGTGCCAAATCGGGAAAGGGGTGCATGTTTGGGGAATGTTGCTTGACTTGGAACATCATAGCTTGCTAGCTAGCTGTTAAGCTTTATATTCTATCATGTTTGAATCTTGTGATTGGCAAAAGTTATGCTAATTCTTCTATTACATTGTAACTACGTTTTTAAATAAGGTTTGTTTGATAAACACTTCCTAGTGGGTCACTTGAATCATATCTGGAGTGAAACACCTTATGCTCACCTGTGGCAAATTCAAATGTAAAAACTTAGGGTCCATGCTATCTTCACAAAACACCCTGGAGTTTCTGGCCTGAATGTTAACAAAGAGTAGACAAACAGCAAAGCCTGGAAGGTGGCCACCCCCTTGGATCACCCTCCATCGTGCAGCTTGAAAATTACATCTCTCTGGATTCACCAACCCAGAAGTTATGCTCTTCTGGTTCTTACATAATTGAAGAGAAAATTATTAATATAGTTTATTTTTGCAATTTGAATTCCAAAAATAAATATTTAAATACTTCCAAAATGCTGGTTAAATTATTTCTTTGTGCAAACTACATGCTCAGCTGTCCAAAGTTTAACACATTTAACACGTGGCAATATGTTTGGCATAGAGAATTACTTTCAGCCCTGCTCTCCATCGGGTGCTGCATGAAAACATCTCGGTTGAAAACAAAGAATTACAAATTACTTTTGCCTTCATATTTAACTGACTGCACTGGGTAACCAAGGGTCTTTGCTTTCTAATCCACCTCAGTGTCAGAAGGTGTGGTGTTTGAACGTCTCTTGGTTAGCACCGCTGCCTCATAGTGCCAGAAGCCAGAGTTCGATTCTGGCCTTGGATAATTGTCTGTGTGGAGTTTGTACATTCTCCCTGTATCTGTGAGGGTTTTCTCTGGGTGCTCCAGTTTCTTCTCACACTTCAAAGATGTGTAGGTTAGGTGGATTGACCAAGCTAAATGTGCCAGGTTAAGGGGATGGGATGGGGGTGGTGGGCCTTGGTAAGATGCTGTTTCGGAGAGTCAGTGCAGACTTGATGGGCCAAATGGCCTCATTCTGCATTGCAGGGATTCTATGGCTATTTCCAAATTCTTAGCTGATACCCAGGGGTATTTTCCCTCTGTCCTGTAGGTGTGGGATGTCCCTTCCCGTCATACAGGCTATAGGTGTACATAAAACAGTCAGGAAAATAGCATTAACATTCTGTCACAGAACCACAATGGAAGATAATCCCTTCTCTTCCAACGAGACCACCAGAAATA
This sequence comes from Carcharhinus amblyrhynchos, assembly GCF_965287045.1. Taxonomy (NCBI): domain Eukaryota; kingdom Metazoa; phylum Chordata; class Chondrichthyes; order Carcharhiniformes; family Carcharhinidae; genus Carcharhinus; species Carcharhinus amblyrhynchos. Next base: position 29,844,928 of record NC_137332.1, on the reverse strand, counting down.
AGTGCTGAAACATACTGCCATTTATCACCACCTGCGCTCCTTCCAAACAAATTTCCAGGATAAAAACTAACAAATCCACTTTCAAAACCACATCATCAGGTAGCAGAACAAGGCAGACGTAACATTTCAAAGGAAAGTTGACATCGCAGCACCAGAGAGGTGACACTATAGCCACTTGATTCAGTAATATAAAAGACACTACTACCCGTGACTCATATAGAACTGACTAAGGCTCAGATAAGCTAAAAGTCATACATCCAATGAAAGCAGCAGGAATACTTCATATTCTATAGCTTTCCTTTGTGGCAAACAGCTGGGGCTATTTCAAGGTGCTACAGAAGCCCAGGTCAAGTCTGAGCTATTGAGTACAGACAATACTCAGTGGCCAGCAGAGAAAGCACTCAGTCAAGTTTGCCTCTTCTGTTATAATCCAGTTTATCTCTTATAACAGACAAAAGAACTGCCGGAACTGTGTAAGCTTTGATGGCTTGCTTTGGCGCTGGAGAGTGAAGACAGCGATAGGGAGAGTGAGATACATCCCACATGCACTTAAATCAGTTCCAGCGGTAATACTGACAGACCACTTCCATTCCCTGGTTGGCACAACAAACCTTACGTTTCCATGTCTCCCCATCATCCTCCCCCACTGTCAGCTTCCTTCACGTATGGAACAAGTGAGTAATAAATTGGAAAAATTGTACATCCCACATGCACAAAACTGGACAAAATCTATGTTCAGGCTGATAAACAACAAGGAGTATTCAATGCCACAGAACTGCTAGGTGATGACAATTCCCAAAAGAGTGTGTCCACTTTCCCTTGACAATCAATGGCATTACCATCATCAAATTTCTTACAATCAACATCCTGAGAACCCAGAAACTTAACTGGGACACAGCAACATTGTGCTTTTGAGAACAAGTTAGAGACTGTGACCAATAACATCCTACTGATTCCCCAAGGCCTTTCCACTGCCAACTAGACACAAGTCAGGAAAGAATACTCATCACTTGTCTGGATCAGAACTGATGGAAGGTCACCAGCCTACAACTCCACCTCTGATTTTCTTTCCCGAGCTGCTGCCAAACTTGTTCACTATTTCCAGCATTTTCTGTTTTTATTTCAGAGACATCCATCCTGAGGGAATTTAGATAATGAGCCAAAAGAGGAAAACACTGTGTGACACATTGGAGCAAGTGCTAATGGCACAGAACACAGGAATGTACAACGCTGCAAGTATCTTGGGAGAATACTTCAACAGTTGTCTTAAATGAGCATTCAAAACTCAAAATATAGTCAGTGGCTGGATTGAGTGGTACAAAAAGGGCTAATGTCAATTAAACATTCACATACAAGCAATACCCTTCTCATCAGAGTTGTGCCCCATCATGCCTTATTGTGTCTACATGCAATGTTTTTCTTCAATAAGGACCTGAAAAGTTAGGGGAAAAAAAGAGTGATCTGCTTTTATAGGTGCTGATGCTTCACTGAATTTGGAAGCCACCTGGGGTACCACATGACACGATTCACATGAGAAAGGACTGACCTCTTAACTTCTGGCTACCAGATTGGGCAAATTAATTGAAAAGATTTCTTAGAGAATGAGGAATATAGCAGATAGTGGCTAAATCTCAATCTTCAATCCTCAATCCTTCTTAATTTAGATCTATGTGGGGAATTTTCCATCCCGCTCGCCACAGGAATCGTAGCGGCATGGGGAAGCAGGGGGAGGGCGGGTTTGTGGGCAACCATGCAAAGGTTCGTTGATCTCGGGCAGGATTTTCCAGTTCTGGGGTGAGCACGATCAGAAAATCCTGCCCTATATGTTTTCTTCCAATAGTCTGTGCTGAAGAAAGTGTTGTTTTTTGATTAGTAGGTGACCCTATGGAATCAGAAATGCCTCTCCAGTAAGACTGCACAAGTTAAGATTGTAAAGCTATGCCAGCCAGGTAGAAATGTGTCATTTAGATTCCCAAGGTCTCTGAGATCAAGGGAAGTGACATTCATGTTAGCTGGTCCAATTTCAGCTGCCAGTGTACAAGTTGAATTTATCCAGACGTCCCAGAAAAATAAAACAAGCAGTAAGGCCAAGCAAGGCAAGTCGAACAGCTCATCCACGTCAACTCAAAGATAAGGTAGCGCAGAATCAGACTGGAAGCATCAGTAACCATAAAAACAGACTTTAATATTATCAATAATAATAAATAATGCTGTTAACCTGTCAGCTATGTTAGAAGTCTTACCCAAAACTAATCTCAATATTTAAGATCAATCCTGAAACATAGATATCAACTGTAAATTTATAACCAGAAAGAAGTTACTGTTGAAGCACAGACAGAAAAGAATGGACCCATATTTATTTCATTAATTAATCCCAATTTACTAATTAGGTGCTGCTGTGAATTGTGATCCTATAGTTAATAAACAATTGTGAGTTCATGACCTCGTTGTCTGACCTTTTCTATGATAATCGGCCAGATTCATTCACCCAACAGATACTGATGAGAGGTTGGTAATATAAATGCTAATATAATCTGAACTGGTTGATGCAATCCAGTTTGGTGAGCCAAATTTAAGCACCATTAATTTTTGAGAATAGGCTGTGTGATAAATCCCAGACAGTTCCTCATGAGGAGTTCAAACTGAGGGCCTGTGGATTTGTCTGGTGCTCTTGATGAATATTCTTGTAAGGTTATCAATCCGTGTGTTTACAACACCCTGGCAAGAGCAGAATGCTCTGCCTACCCAGCCACCATGCATTCTTCCATCTCCTTTCCATTCAGTAAGAGTTTAAACAATCAGAATAGATTGGGGTTTGTTTCTTTGAAAAAAAAGAGAAGGCTGAGGGGTGACTTGATAGAAGTCTGAAAGATTATGGAAGGGTAGATAAAGCTTCCACTTGTAAGAGAAGACTAGGTGCCATAATCATTAATAAACCCAACAGGGAATTTAAAAGAAACTTCTCTATCCACAGAGCTTACCACCTCAAAGAATGGTTGAGGCTATTTTTTTTTATAATTCATACGTGGGACATGGGCGTCACTGGGTCGTTGGGCCGAAGGGCCTGTTTCCGGTGCTGTGTTGTTCTTTGTTCACTGGCAGACTAGCATTTATTGCCCATTTATTCCCTAGTTGCCCAAGGGCAGTTGAGAGTCAACCACATTGCTGCGGCTCTGGAGTCACGTGTTGGCCAGACCAGGTAAGGATGGCAGATTTCCCTCCCTAAAGGACATTACTGAACCAGATATTTTTTTTCTGACAATCAACAATGGTTAGATAGTTATCAGCAGATTCTTAATTCCAGACTTTTTTACTGAATTCAAATTCCACCATTTGCCGGGGCATGATTCGAACCCAGGTCCCCAGAACATGAGCTGAGTTTCTGAATTAATAGTCTGGCGATAATACCTCTAGGCCATCACCTGCATTGATGCGGTCTTGGACAGAATGGTGGCACAGTGGTTATTACTGCTGCCTCAGAGCGCCAGGGACCCGGGTTTGATTTCCGGCTTGGTTCACTGTGCAGAATTTGCATGTTCTCCCCGTTTCTGCATGGGTTTCCACCCACAGTTCGAAAAAAATGCTGATTAGGTGCATTGGCCACGCTAAATTCTCCCTCAGCGTACCTGAACAGGTGCCAGAGGAGATTTTCACAGTAACTTCACTGCAATGTTAATGTAAACTTACTTGTGATACTAATAAATAAATAAACTTTAAACTTAAAAAATATGGGGAAAGGTAGATAAAGACAAAGGAGAAAGGAATAGAAGATTATGTTGAAAGTGAAAGATGAAGTAAAGTGGGAGGCGTGCACGTAGAGTATAAACACTAACATAGACTAGTTGGGTTAAATGACCTGCTTCCGTGCTTCAGGTTCAATGGAATTACTCAGCACCTTCTGCCAAAAAGGGAAGATATAGGGGGCATACTCAATGTGCCCTCTGAAATCCAGATGGAGGGACCACAAAGGTAGCCAGCCTAGTACTTCCTACTGAAAGAAACACCCAATTATCAATAAAATGTGACAATAGACAAACTTGTCGGGCTCATTAATCGCTCTCCGCATTTATCCAAGTGAATGCAACAAGCAGGCAATCCTGACGACAGTTTTATAAGGGCAAGATGGTCAAAGAGTTCATGAAAAAGGTTTGCATGGCATCACCTCAGTCACATTTACAGGAAACCATCCAACGATAAATAGATGTTTCCAGCAGCTGCCGGAAAAAGATGATGGAAAATTGGGAAGGTGCAATATTTCCTTCCATGCTCCTTCTGACCATAATCACCAGATTCTGAGCTTAATAAATTGGTAGTGTTCCAAATGGAAAATCTAATGTTTTACTTCAGCGTTCTTTCGCGCAGACATAAGAACATAAGAAATAGGAGCAGGAGTAGGCCATCTAGCCCTTCCAGCCTGCCCCGCCATTCAATAAGATCATGGCTGATCTGAAGAGGATCAGTTCCACTTTCCCACTTTCTCCCCATAACCCTTAATTCCCCTATCAGAAACCTATCTACCCGTGACTTAAATATATTCAACGAGGTAGCCTCCACCACTTCAACGGGCAGAGAATTCCAGAGACTCACCACCCTTTGAGTGAAGAAGTTCCTCCTCAATTCCGATCTAAACTGACCCCCCCCCTTATCTTGAGGCTGTGCCCTCTAGTCCTGCTATCCTTTCTAAGCAGGAAGAATCTCTCTACCTCTACCCTATCTATCCCCTTCATTATCTTATATGTCTCTGTAAGATCCCCCCCTCAGCCTTCTAAACTCCAACAAGTACAGACCCAGTCTATTTAGTCTCTCTTCATAGGGTAGCCCCCTCAACTCCGGTATCAGCCTAGTGAACCTTCTCTGCACTCCCTCCAAGGCCAATATATCCTTCCACAAGCGCGGCAACCAAAACTGCACGCAGTACTCCAGCTGCGGCCTCACCAGTACCCTGTACAGTTGCAGCAAGACCTCCCTGCTTTTATATTCTATCCCCCTCGCTATAAAGGCCAACATCCCATTCGCCTTCTTGATCACCTGCTGCACCTGCAGACTGGGTTTTTGCGATTCGTACACAAGGACCCCCAGGTCCCTCTGCACCGTAGCATGCTGCAGCTTTTCACCTTTAAATAATAATCCCTCCTACTATTATTTCTACCAAAGTGGATAACCTCACACTTGCTAACATTATACTCCATCCGCCAGATCCTCGCCCACTCACTCAGCCTATCTAGAACTCTCTGCAGACTTTCCACACCCTCCACGCAATTTGCTTTTCCACTCATCTTCGTGTCATCAGCAAATTTCGTTACCCTACACTCAGCCCCTTCCTCCAGATCATCTATGTAAATGGTAAACAGTTGAGGCCCCAGCACTGATCCCTACGGCACTCCACTAGTCACCAGCTGCCAACCAGAATAGCAGCCATTGATTCCAACTCCTTGCTTCCTATTAGGCAACCAATCCTCTATCCACGCTAACACCTTACCCCCAACTCCGTGCACCCTAACCTTCTGTAGCAACCTTTTGTGAGGCACCTTATCAAACGCGTTTTGGAAATCTAAAAACACCACATCCACCGGTTCCCCTCTGTCTACCGCACTAGTCACATCGTGTTGAGAAAGGTTCAAAGAAAATAAATGGAAGACACATTTTAAATGAACTGTGGCTGCAAGTGTTTTGACGATATTCTGCATGTAACAGAAGAGTTTCCAGTTGGTTGCTTCGCGCTGATTAATCTGTTAGGTGGGGCAAGAGACAACTATGAATGAGGGATAGTACAAAAAGGAGAAAAAGAGGGAAGTCAATGGTATTGCAGATAACGAATGGGAAGTCCAATATTATTGAAGCCGTGATGTGGAGATGCTGGAGTTGGACTGGAATGGGCACAGTAAAAAGTCTCACAACATCAGGTTGTGCAATTGTGTTTTTGTCTATATATGTCGTGTTTGTGAAACCTACCTCTCCACTCACCTGATGAAGTAGCAGCGCCCCAAAAGCTCGTGATTCCAAATAAACCTTTTGGACTTTAACCTGGTGTTGTAAGACTTCTTACAATTATTGAAGCAGCATTGTTACTGCAATTTATTCTCGTCCACTTTTGGATAATATTTTCGGAAGCCAAATCAGTTATGAGACACAAACAAGCTAGCAGGAAGGCATAATTAATCCCAATTCAACTTGCACCACCAGTTATCATCAAGATGCAAGTATGTCCTGAATTAAACCAATTGCTGATTTATGTAACAATTTTAGGGACGAGACAATGCCCCCCCACTACATTTCAATGATACAATCTCTCATCAACCAACACTGCATAGCATTCCAACAGGAGTTCAATTTTGCTTTATAACAATCCCATTAAACACCTTGTGACCACAAGAAATTACAAAGGGTCGTGAATGTAACCCAATCCACTCAAACCAGCCTCCCACCCATTGATTCTGTCTACATTTCCAACTGCCTCAGAAAAGCAGCCAGCATAATTGAGGACCCCAGGCACCCAGGCGTACTTACTTCTACCTTCTTCCCATTAGGAAAAAGATATAAAAATCTGAGGGCATGTTCCAACCGACTCAAGAACAGCTTTTTCCCTGCTGCTGTCAGACTTTTGCATGGACCTACCTCGCAATCAGTTGATATTTCTCTACATCCTAGCTATGACTGTAACACTACATTGTGCACTCTCCTTTCCTTCTCTATGAGCAGTATGCTTTGTCTGTATAGTGTGCAATAAGTAATGTTTTTCACTGTATCCCAATACATGTGACAATAATAAATCAAATCAAATCAATTCAAAAACATTTCATCACATTAAAGACATCATATAAATGCAAGTTGTTCAGCGAGATGGCATAATACAATTGTATCTGGATGTCCTTCTCTCGTTCCTTGGATTTCTCCTACTTCTAACAAATAGGATTTTGTGTGTTCTCAATTGGGAATTTTGACTTACTCCATTAAGCTGCCATGATGCTCTTCTACTACTTGAATAGCATTCAAACTCAGCATTGATTTTCTTTAAGAGCACTTAGAGCTGAAATTACGATGAACTTGAAAGGCAATTAAAAAAAACAGAAATCCTTTCATGGTGAGAGCAGTTTCTAATGAATTGTAAAACCAGAAACCTTTGTAAAAGCAGAAAACTTACACCTACGCCTTTTCTCTCTCAGATTACTATTGTAACTTCCTTAGAAGTTTACTGGACTAATATCAGAATCAGACAGGTTGTCTTATGAGAAAAGGCTGGAGAGGTTAGGTTTGTATCCACTGGAGTTTAGAATAGTAAGAGACGACATGATTGAAACCTTTAAGATCCCGAGGGCTATGGACAGAGTGAATGGGGAGAGGATGTTTCCTGTTGTTAGAGAATCTAGAAATAGGGGTCACTCTTTAAAAATAAGGGTCACTCTTTAAAAATAAGGGGTTGCTCAGTTAAGGCAGAGATGAGGAGATTTTTTTTTAATCAAGCAGGCATATGAGTCTCTGGAATTCTCTTCCTTGAAAGGCAGTGGAAGCAGAGTCTTTGAATATTCTTAAGAGGGAGCAACATAGATTGTTAATTAACAAGGGGGTGAAACATTATTGGGGGTAAGCAGAAACGTGGGGCTGAAGTTAGATTCAGATCAGCCCCGATCTTATTGAATGACAGAGCAGGCTCAAGGGGCCAAGTGGCCTACTCCTGCTCCTAATTCGTATGTTCATATAGCTATCTAAATAACTTTCTCATTGTACATATTGGGGAAATTGGTTAAGACAAAGTTACATAAATGCATGAGGGAGAATGGAATAGAAGGATATATTAATAGAATGAGATGAAGCAGGGTGGGAGGGGGCTATGTGGAACATGAACACCAGTGTTGACCTTTTTAATCATGCTGTAAAGTTCCATATGGCAAAAGGTTTCATATACTACATACATGACACAACACAAAAGGAACAGTTGATAAAGAATACAGTTCAATCTCTGCATGTTAATGGCACCCATTGTTAAATTTTGTTTTCTTCCATAGCTAGTCAATAGAATTAATTATTTTTTCTGTATGTTCTCAAAACAAGGTTTTTAAAGCCTATATGCCAATAGTCTCAGCAGCAACAGAACCAATACAATGCATATAGAGGGCATTTCCTCTACATTAATATCTTAAATCCTATTTGCAAACAAGTCAATGTTTTTCAAAGGGCTGATAAAGATCTTCTGGTCTCTGGATGGTCGAATCCCAGAGGTATCCCGAAATATGCACTGGGGCATCCTGCATAAATCCCCACACACTGACTACATGAGCATTATCCAGGCATTGTTATGGAAGTTTCATCTTCCATTAGGCATTTATCCTGCGTCAGGAACTCTATGAAAGTCCTGGTTAAATTCAGAGGCTTCAGATGCTTCAAACTTACTTAGCAGAATATTTGGTGAGGAAGGGTTAGAAGAATTAAAACCAGCTCTAACTCCTAGGGAACTCAACTACTGAGTCCCTCCACACAATTGCACACACACAGGGAGAATGTACAGATCCACACAGGCAGTGGCTCAAGCCAAGAATCAAACCCAAGTCCCTGGCATGTATGGCAGCGGTGCTAACCACTGTGCCACCATGCCACCCATATTGACATTCCACAGAAAATCTAACCTTGTAATATCACAACTCTGCTTAAAAATATTCACCTTTACCTTGCTTGAAATTTGTTAATGATTTATCTCTGTCTTCTAGCCCTGCAATCAAATTGAGTTAAGTAATATCTATACTAGCCACATTTCTCTTTTACCACTATTCACATGGCTTAAAGTCATAGAGGTTTGCAGCATGGAACCAGGCCCTTCAGCTCAACTTGATCACGCCACCCAGTTTTTAACAAAGCTAGTCCTGATTGCCTGCATTTGGCCCATGGTAACTGTCTAAATGCTTTTTAAAAGACAAAACTGTACCTGCCTCTAACAGCTCATTCCAGACATTCACCACACTCAGTGAAAAGAATTGCCCCTCTCCCTTTCTGTACCTCTTACCTTAGCCTCTAGTTTTAGAATCCCCCACCTTTGGGAAAAGCTGTTGGCGATCTACCTAATCTACGCTCCTCAGTAGTTTATAGATCTCTATAAGTTCACGACTAAGTATCCTACACTCCAAAGAAAGAAGTCCCAGTCTATCCAGCCTCTCCTTATAACTCAAACCATCAAGTCCTGGTAGCGTCCTAGTAAAACTTTTCTTTGACTTGCGTGGCAAGTTTGAGTTCTAAGTTTAGTTAGTTCTTTGAGTCCCTCGTCTTTCACTGGAATTCTCAATTCTGAAAGCCTTGCTATTGCTATGATCTGAAATAGAACAATGTTAAAAAGATTTACTATACAGAACTGTTCCCATATTCCAACCATATTGTTACCAATGAGGCACAATCAAATAGCCTTAAGCACCTTCACATTCTGAGATGATAGGTGCAAGAAAGGATATACTGGCATTGGAGGGAGCGCAGAAGAGATTCACTATATTGATTCCAGGGTTGAGGGGGGTTGGCTTTTGAGGAGAAACTGAGTACACTGGGACTATACTCATTGGAACTTAGAAGAACTGGGCAGGGGGCATCTTATAGAAATATATAAAATTATGAAGGGAATAGAAAAGATAGAAGCAGGGAGGGTGTTTTCACTGGAGAGTGAAAGTAGAACTAGGAGGCATAGCCTCAAAATAAGGCAGAGCAGACTTAGGCCTGAGCCGAGGAGAAACTTCTTCACCCAAAGGGTTGTGAATCTGTGGAATTCCCTGCCCAGTGAAGCAGTTGAGGCTCTCTCGTTAAATGTTTTTAAGGGAATGATAGCTTTTGAACAGTAAAGGAATTAAGGGTTATGGTGAGCAGGCGGGTAAGTGAACCAAGATTGGTGGAACGGCAAATTGTGCGGAGGGTGTGGAGAGTCTACAGAAGGATCTAGATAGGCTGGGCGAATGGGCCAGGAAATGGCAAATGGAATTTAATGTTGGCAAGTGCGAGGTGGTCCACTTTGGTAGGAATAATGGTGGGAAGGATTATTACTTACGGGGCGAAAAACTGAAGCAGGCGACGGTGCAGAGGGACCTCGGGGTCCTTGTGCATGAGTCGCAAAAACCCAGCTTGCAGGTGCAGCAGGTGGTCAGGAAGGCGAATGGGATGCTGGCGTTCATAGCGAGGGGGATTGAATATAAAAGTAGGGAGGTCTTGCTGCGGCTGTATAGGGCATTGGTGAGGCCGCAGCTGGAGTACTGTGTGCAGTTTTGGGCGCCGTACTTGCGCAAGGATATTTTGGCCTTGGAGGGAGTGCAGAGGAGGTTTACTAGGCTGATGCCGGACTTGAGGGGGTTGAGCTATGAGGAGAGGCTGAATAAACTAGGCTTGTACTCGTTAGAGTTTAGAAGAATGAGGGGAGATCTCATTGAGACGTATAAGATGATGAATGGGATGGATAGGATAGAGGTGGAGAGACTCTTCCCGCTCAGAAAGGACAGTAGGACTAGGGGGCACAGCCTCAAGATAAAGGGGGGGCTGTTTAGAACGGAGTTGAGGAAGAATTTCTTCACTCAAAAGGTGGTGAATCTCTGGAATTCTCTGCCCGTTGAAGTGGTGGAGGCTACCTCGCTAAATATTTTTAAGAAGCGGGTTGATGGGTTTTTGATAAGAGAGGGGATTAAGGGTTATGGGGAGAGGGCGGGAATGTGGAACTGAGCCACGACAGATCAGCCATGATCTTATTGAATGGCGGGGCAGGCTCGGAGGGCTAGATGGCCTACTCCTGCTCCTATTTCTTATGTTCTTATGAACTGAGTCCACAGAAAGATCAGCCATGATCTTATTGAATGGCAGGGCAGGCTCGAGGGGCCAGATGCCTACTCCTGTTCCTAGTTCTTATGTTCTTATGAATGCCCAGATGCTGACACTGAACCTGCTATGAACTACAATAGAGTTTGTAAATAAAAGGAAATTTGGTGAAGGGACACTGGCTTCTGCTGACTTATTTGATTCTTTTGTTCTTAATTTCTTAGAACTATGGATATAGTTTAAAAATAACAGATCTCCCTTTTAAGATGGGCATGAGATTTTTATTTTCTGTGCTATTCCCTTCCCAGGAGCAGTGGAGGCAGAGTCATTGAATATTTAAGAATGGATTGGATAGATTCTTACTAAAAAAGTTGCCAAGAGATCAGACACCACAATCAGATGAGCCACGAATATATCAGTTGGATCAGCAGATTCAAAAGACCAAATATCCTATTCCTGCTCCTAATTCATATGTCCCCATGTACGTAGCAGAGAAAGGATGCCAATCTTTGTGTATCTGGATAATCCTGAATTACACAATTTTGTTGGATGAGTTTCACGTGGTCCAGCCAGCTCTGGCAGTGAATCACTAAACCAGTTACTCACCTTATCCATACAAGTTTGAGCCTTTTGGACTCAGTGGCCCAGAGATGAGAAATATAGCATGGAAATGGCCAGGGCGTGAGGAAGTAAAGGTATTCATAGGAGTTACAGTATCAAGGGACAGCCGAGGGTGTGGTTGAACAGATCGGTAACTGCACAACTTGTTTCATCCCCAGACCTACTGGTTCTGCTCCCTCATTATGTGTTCTGACCACAGATGTTGAACATCAGTTAGCATACACTATTTAGAAGTTATATTATACAGCATACTCATTTTCCCTTGTTGCTGTTATTGACAGCAAGGCAAACCAAACAAGGTAGGGAAAACTAGCTTTGAACTGACCTGGGATGAAAAATACAAAGTAAATTTCCCAATGCAGAATAAGAGCACCAAAATATTATATAGTTCAGATTGTAAAGTTCACCTTGAGGCATTTTTTTGGTTTGAAATTTCTACTTGGAGATCTTGCAAAAAAAAAATCTGGCCATTTGAGGTTTGTTGAATTCCCCACATCTTGAGAGGATGGTCAAGCAAGTAGCTTTGCGCAGATGGTATGGATGCAATACAACTCCAGAATTCACCCAGGGTCACACGTCACAGCTTAGCTCCTCCTCCAAATATGGTGTCCGACATGGTGTTCTCACAAAAAGTCTGTTCAGACCTTTTGAACATTTGTATTCTTTTTCAGTCAGGAAAACAAATTTTCTTGCAAGAGTTACCATTGACTGCTCACCTCTGAACAAACCCAGAGTAACAACTTTGTACTATTTCATACCCACCTTCACCATATTTTGCTGGCTCCCTTCCTTGGTCTCTCACTATGGGCAGGATTTTATAGCCTCGCTTGTTCTGAAACCGTAAAATCCCACCTGAGGTCAACAGATCTTTCCATCTTTTGCCCCTCATCCGCTCCAATTCCCGTGATGGGCAGGGCAATAAAAATTCCAGCTTATTATTTTCCATCCCCAAATCAGAATGCGACTAAAACATTAAAAGTAGGCTTCAGACCTTTGAGTGGCCTTGGGTAATGCCACAGAGAATCAGGTACTGCAACTGAAGGCACAGACCAGGCTATCTTGTAGAAATGGTATTTTTACTTACTCTACAGCTACTCTACCTGTCTCTGGTATCTGGCATAGCTGCTTTGCTTTTCATGGCGCATGATCGGAAATAAGTCAGGCTAAAATAAATTCCCACTTCTTTATCAGCAAGACACCTTCCTCAAACTCCAGAGCTGCTTGCCAATGAAGTGCAGCACTCACAGGAATCTTCATGAACAAGACCAAAGTGACTAACATTACTCACTTCAATATTTATGGCAACTTATCTGGCAAACGTAACTGGGTCCCATGACAGCACACAACTCAATGGCAAAGTCTTGCGATGTACTTGGTGCGGCCTTGCTTAATAGTTTGTTTAAATAAATTCCCAGTCATGCAGCACTTCTAATGATCTGAGGACAGTATTTTTTATTGAGGATCCACCAAGGTATGAAAATCTGGAATGGTCAAAAGGACAAGCAAAATAGTTCACTTATAATCTAGCAGCTTTGCAGTCCAACACCTGACTCCTCATCAGTTTATAAGTTCTGTGGGCAGCTTTTAGTGTCAACTCCGACAACGCAGTTACAAGAGAAAGGTCACGCTGTTTTCAAAACGTATGATGTTGCCCTAAAGTAAACTGCAAAGGCTCACCTTGGTCCTTTTAATCCTAAAAATGGATGAAAGCACAGTTGGAAAGTTTTGAACTAGAGTCTTTCCCGCGGCTCATTGAGTGCCCAAACACTTCACTTCTCCTCCCCACTGCCCTCGTATTCATAGTGTCACAATGCGGAACTCCAAAAAGGTCACATTTAAAATAGATAATAAGGAGACACCAGAGGCTGAAAAACGGCTGCAGTATAATTTAGGTGAATCTTTTTTATCCAGTTATTGAGCTAACGCACGATGTAGTTAACACAGCGGACAGATTTCAAATGGCCCTGCACAACGATCAGATTCTTTATGCTTCAAGGAGCTACAAAATGCATCCACATGGATGCACTGAAATAAGGAAATCAAAGAGAGGGCATGAAAAAATATTAGCAAGATGAAGGAAAACCCAAAGATGTTTCACCAGTGTGTAAAGAGCAAAAGGATAGTTAAGGAAAGTATGGGACCTAGGGGAAGCACAGCAGTTAGCACTGCTGCCTCAACAGCACCAGGGACCTGGGTTCAAGTCCCAGCTTGGGGCACTGTCTGAGTGGAGTCTGCACGTTCTCGCCACGTCTGTACGGATTTCCTCCGGGTGCTCTGGTTTCCTCCCACAGTCAGAAAGACATGCTGGTTAGGTGCATTGGCCATGCTAAATTCTCCTTCAGTGTAACCCGAACAGGCGCCGGAGTGTGGCGACTGGGGGATTTTCACAGTAATTTAATTGTAGTTTTCATCATAGTTATCAGAGAACCTACAATGCAGAAGGAGGCCATTCGGCCCATCAAGCCTGCACCAACTATAATTCCACCCAGGTTCTGTCTCCATAGCCCCATTAATTTTATCCCAGCTAGTCCCCCTGACAGTAAGGGGCAATTCAGCGTAGCCAATCCACCTCATCCACAGATATTTGGATTGTGGGAGGAAACCGCACAGAGACTTAATGTAAGCCTACTTGTAACATTAGTGAATAAACTTTAAAAGAAAACTTTAAACCATTTAAAGTTATTTATTAATCACAAGTAAGGCTTACATTAACACTGAGTGACGTTATTGCAAAATTCCCCTAGTTGCCACATTCCAGTGCCTGTTTGGATCAATGCACCTAACCTGCATGTCTTCCAGGCTGTGGGAGGAAACCGGAGCACCCAGAGGAAACCCACACAAACATGGGGAGAACGTGCAAGCTCCACACAGACAGTGACCCAAACTAGGAATTGAACCTGGGTCCCGGTGCTATGAGACAGCAGTACTAACCACTATGCCACCATTTTTATGTGCAGTAACTTAACTGCAGGGTTGATGATACTAATGAATAAACATTAAACTTTATCAGAGATGAAGAAGGGAAATTGTGTGAAGAGGAAATGGGAAGAGTTTTAAATGAGGATTTTTTGTCTCTGTATTCACAAAGTAAAGCGATAATGCAGGTATCATAATCCAAGAAGTGCAGCGTGAAATATTGGATAAAATAATCATAATGAGAGAGGAAGTATCGGAATCCTTGAAAATGGATAAGTCACCAGGGCCAGATAGATTGTTTCCTAGGCTGGTGAAGGAGGTCAGGAGGAAATAACAGATGCTCTGGGAATTACTCTCCAATTTTCACTCGATACAGGTGAGTTGTTGGAGGACTACAGGAATATAAATATGGTTCCGTTGTTTAAAAAGGACATGAAGGAATTACCAAACAACTATAGGCCAGTTAGTCTTACTTTGGTAATGGGTAAATTGTCAGAATCAATCCTAAACCGTCATTTAGAAAGAGATGGACTGGTCAGGGATAGTCAACATGGCTTTGTTAAGGGAAGGTCATGCCTTACAAATTTGGTTGAATTCTTTGAGGAAGTGACAAGGAGGATTGATGGGGGCTGCAGTATGTGTTGTCTACATGGGTTTTAGTAAGGCATTTGACAAGGTTCCACTTAGCAGACTGGTCAAAAAAGTAAAAGCCCATGGGGTCCAGGGTAATGTGCAAATTGAATCCAAAGCTGGCTTAGTAACAGGAAACAAAGGATAATTGTCAATAGCTGAAAGGGTAATGGTCGATGGTTGCCCTTGTGAGTAGAAAGCTGTTTCAAGTGGTGTTCCGCAGGGCTCGGTGTTGGGACCTCTGCTGTTTGTTTTATATATAAACTATTTGGACTTGAAAATGGTGGGGGCATGATTGGAAAATTTTCAGAAACACAAAAATTAGCTGCGTAGTGGATAGTGTAGAGGAAAGCTATAAGTTCCAATATTATATAGATAGGTTGATGCAGTGGGCAAGAAGTGGCAGATGGAATTCAATTCTGATAAGTATTAGGTAATGCAGTTGGGGAAGTCAAACAGTTAAAGGGAATACACAACAAATGGGAATATAGTGACAGAGCTATATAAAATGAGAGATCTTGACTATAAGTGAACAGGTGCCTAAAGATACCAGCACAGGCAAATAAGGTTGTAAAGAAGGCATTTGGAATGCTCTCCTTCATTGGCTGAGATACAGAATACAGAGGTAGGGATAGAATGATTAAACTGTATAAGACACGGGTGAGGCCACAACTGGAGTACTGTGTGCAGTTCTGGTCACCACATTAGAGGAAGAACGTAATTGCTCTGGGGAGAGTGCAGAGAAGATTTACTAGAATGTTGCTAGGGCTTGAGAATAGTCGCTATGTGGAGAGATTGGAGAGTTTGGGGATGTTTTCCTTGGAACAGAGGGACGACATGATTAAGGTACACAAAATTTTGAGAAGTAGGGACAGCGAAGACAGGAAGAAACTGTTTGCCTTGGCAGAAAATTTAAAAACCAGAGGTCATAGGTTCAAGCTAAGAGAACAAAGAACAAAGAACAACCCAGGTAAAGAGGCAGAATGATTAGAGGGGACATGAAGAAAACCTTTTTTTTATGCAAAAGGTGTTTGGGTCTGGCATTCGCTGCCTGAGTTGGTGGTGGAGGCAGAGACACTAAACTTGTTTAAAAAGTACCTGGATCTGCACCTTAAGTGCTATAAGTTGCAGGGCTATGGGCCATGTGCAAGGAAATGGGATTTGAAAGGGCACCTAGGTGTCTTCAGGTCAGCATGACCAAAATGGGCCAAATGGCCCCTTCCTATGCTGTATAATTTCTATGGTTGGACTAACACCCTTGATCAGTCCCATCACCTATATCAATAGAGAAGAATTCCACTGTCAATGCTGCACTAGCCAAAATGTAATGTGTTATGAGTGACCTGTGAGGCCTAAGCTAATACTTCTGGCCATACCTCCTTTCTGCCAAGAAGTAATAATATTGCTGAAGAGGCAACTTGCTGAAGATTTTCATCCTGCATTCGTCAGGACAAATACGAGAATGCCAAATTTCAAATGATCACAACAATTTATACTACAGGAAAAAAGGGTGCTAATTGGTTGGCAGGTCGACTGATTGGCCAAGGCGTTGTGACAAAGTAATGGAGAACTATTAGCTCCCATAGCTCCTGGGTAGTTCAGACTTAGAATATTCCAATTGGACAGATGTAAGAAACCTTGGTCACTGCAAATACAGATGTGTGGAATAAAAATCCTTCCCCGCTACATTGATACAAATACAATGATACTGAATATCAGATACAGCATAGTACAGTTTTAAAATAAGCAGGAATCATTAAAACTTATTTGGAAATTAAGAAAAATAATCCAGGTCTCTTGAATGCACTTCTCCAGAGTGAACTCTCTACTATGGTGCAGTGGTCCAAGGAATGGCAACTTACTTTTAAGTGGCAAAGTATTCAGTTCTCCATTTTGGCCACAATAATGCAAATTCACAGTACCACCTCGATGGCCAGCCTTTAGCACATTCAACCATTAAAAGGGGTTTGGACATGACTGTTACATGTAATCTGAAGTTTATAAATCATGCGGTTCAGGCAGTTCAGTGGGCACGAAATGTTTTACTATTGTTTTTTGAGTCAGCATGTGTTAAACTCTAAGTTGCTGGTACGCTCACATCTGGAGCATGCATCCATTGTTTGGAATCTACACTTCAGTGAGATATAGAGCTTCCTGAGAGAATGCAAAGATGTGTTACCAGGAAAATGGAAGACATGAAGGGAATATCTTATGAGGAGCATTTCAGAGTTCTTGAATCACAATCTTGAGATAAGAGATGGCTGATTTTTGAGTTAGCTGAAATTTATAGATTGGTATATGGCTTTACCACCTCCAAGACTGAAAAGTTTTTTTTACTTGCAAATTACAGTACTTTGCCTGGTTATCAGTGTAACCTACAGAGATTTGGTTCATATCTTGATATTTGCAATTTTTTCCCACATATAATTGTTGATACTTGGAATGCTGATTTCATTGTGAACTCTGAAAATGTAGTGGCTTTTAGAAGACAAGTTAGAAACATTGTGTGATTTCTATGTATGTATTGTCTGGTGTTGTTACTGGTGTTCTTGCTTTTAATAATGCAATAATTTATGCTTCACAGCGTATGGCAATAAAGATAAATAAATAAATACATTTCTAGTGGCAAATGTATCATGGCAGGAGTCTGAGCTGCTGAATTAGAATTAGTGACAGGGATTTGAGGAAATCAAGGGGTGTTTACACAGCTAAAGATTTAAATACCTCCAAGCCAAATCAGCCAAGATCAGTCAGAACTGAATCAACTGGTCTCAGTCATTATATTGAGTCTTACATAATTTTAGATCTGGAAGCTTTGTGTATTTAAATAGGAGGAAAAAGACAACAGGCAAAACCTATTCCAGAGCTATTGTTCTTTATCCTGACGAGCATACACGAACAGAAAATTCAAAAATAGATTTATGAAGACTGTTTAGTAGACTAACTGCATAGTAACCATGGTGAGGTCTGAAGCAAGGCGTTTTCAATTCTGCTGTCACAGTGATTTACTATGGTACTTCTGGCTTAGATATGAATCATTAATCACCATAACGCTGGGTCTATTATAATTGGTAATCATTTTGCTATCAATACACATGACTCTCTCTCTTATTCAGCCCCTTCCTTTTCATAAACTGAACAATTCTAATTCAAAATTTCCCATTTAGTAATGAAAGAGTTGAAGAATTTAGCCTTCATCGTTAGCACTGCTGCCTCATAGTGCCAGGAACCCAGGTTCAATTCTGGCCTTGGGCGGCTGCATCCATTTGCACATTCTTCGTGTCTGCATGGGTTTCCTCCAAGTGCTTTGGTTTCCTCCCATACTCCAAAGATACATGGGTTAGGTTGACTGGCCATGTTAAGTTGCCCCTTAGTATCAGGGCAATTGGCAGGGTAGCTCTTGAGGCTAAAGGAATCAAGGGATATGGGGGAAAGGGGGGGTGGAATCAGCGTATTGAATGCAATGATCAGCCATGATCAAAATAAATGGTGGAGCAGGCCTGAAGGGCCAAATGGCTGACTCCTGCTTCTAGTTTCTATGTAATTACATGGGGTTATGGGGAAGGGATTGTTGTCAGTGCAGGCTCAATGGGCTGAATGGTACCTTTCTGCACTATAGGGATTCTATGACTCTATGGTCTGCAAGATACTTTTACACTTAATCAACATGCTTGGGCCTTCTTTTAACATTTAAAATATGTTTTAGCCTAGATTCTTATTGTTGGCTGTCTTTGCATTGAGTCATAGAATCATAGAGGTTTACAGCATGGAAACAGGCCCTTTGGCCCATTTTGTAAATGCCACCTTTTTTTTTAAACCACAAAGCTAGCCCCAATTGTCTGCATTTGGCCTATATCCCGCTATACTCATCTTTAAATGACAAAAGAAGACAAAATTGTACCCGTCTCTACTGCTGCCTCTGGCTGCTCATTCTAGACACTCACCATTCTCTGTGATCATGGACCATTTTGTATCTCTCCCCTCTCATCATTGATTTTTCATTGTTTGATTTTTCTTATTAAACACTCTAAACAATCTCACTGCTTTAGCGTAATGCAATTACACCAGGTACACAAATCGATGTTGTTGATTGTTAGTGGATTATTTCTAAACTCAAGTTTTTTTTCCCAATGTTATCCTTCAACCGGTCTCTGATCATCAAAATGGTGCAAACAGCAGAATGGCTCTGAGGAAAAATGCATAATTTCACTATAAGAATCTTAAATATAAACAGTGGTCCCAACGATAATAGTAATTCCTCCTGTAGCAAAATAATTTCTTCAAAGATTTTCCTTTCTTTTGATTGTTCTCTTTGTTATGGCTTCTTTTCTTGCCTACTTGGTGATGTTTCCTCCATCTGCCCCAGATTTCTTCAAAAACCTCAGTAACTCATCTGCTGACTGACACCATTCTCTTTGATTATCCGGCCATTATTCTGTCGGTTTTCCTCTGCTTGCTCCTCTTTGGCTCTTGGGCGTCAAACGAGGCACTCAGTGGAAGTGCAAAAATTTCCTCTGTTGTCGCCAAACCACTGGTTTATAAAGACACACTTGTCAATGTCAACTCCTTCAACATCACAAATGTGACCTGGTTGTTAAATATTTTAAAAAGAGATCAAAGCTGAGGCTGAGCTTCACAACATCAACAGATGCCTTATGTTTCAAGAATCCATAGTTCCACCAGAGACCTTCTATTTTCCTTCAATTAGATAGGATTGAATTGAAAATAAAAAGAGGATATCACCACAATTTAATTACAGCTACATTTACCTTTCTGAATAAATCACTTCACTGGACATTACACTAAGAAAAGTACAATGTTTTCAATTCTCCTGGGTTGACGAGATTTAAGTACATTCAAACATATGAAAATGATAGGCATAAAAGACCATCTGCCACACAATCACAATGATTGAAGTATCATGGTTAGATATCCCCCGATCATCAATAGGTATGTACCAACCTAGTAGAAGCTAAGAAATTATAAACCCTAGAGCCAATTAGGAACATAAAACTGGAAATCTTTTCTCTGATCCCCTGACTAGAATTAAACCAATCAAAAATACAACATAGAGCTTTTCTTTCATTATTTCACGGGGTGTAGGTGTTAATGGTTAGTCCAATATTTATTGCTCTATCATGCTTCAATGCTAACTGGCAGTTCACTTCCTTTTATGAGAGGTGATATCGACACCAGATTGGAACTCATTCAGACCTCTTTCAAAAGAAAGCACAGCCATTCACTTTCTGAGTGGTAACTTACTCCACACACGTACCATAAATAAAAAAATCCCAAACATCCAACTTTCTCCTACCCTTTCACAGACTCACTACAGTGCAGGAGGAGGCCATTTGGCCCATCGAGTCTGCACCAACTACAATCCCACCCAGGCCCTATTCGCGTAACCCCACACATATATTCTGCTAATCCCCCGACACTAAGGGGCAATTTCGTGTGGCCAATCAACCTAACCTGTACACCTTTGGACTGTGGGAAATAATCGGTGCACCCAGAAGAAACCTATGCAGACACAGGGAGAATGTACAAACTCAATAACAGACAGTGACCTGAGGTCAGAATTGAACCGAGGTCGCTGATGCTGTGAGGCAGCAGTGTAACCACTATGCCACCATGCCACTCCTATTTTTTTTCATACATGACCCACTGCTCTTTACTGAACTATCCAACTGCACTAATTTAACACAAGAATATGACTAACTCATTTCATTCTTTCATATAGTTCGATCAAATCACTCAAGTAGTACACGTCTAAATTGAACATTGCTAACTTCTCAAGTTCACTTGAGTAATCTTGCTCAATGGAAATCATTGTTCTGTCCCTTCTCTATATTATAATCCAAGAAGCCAGTCAGAAGAAGATAGAAGTGGAGCCAATCTTGACACGTTATAAACTTTATTTACAGAATTGCAATTTAAAAGCAAGCACCTCCTGACCCAAAAATCATAGTTTTCAGTCTGTCCATTTATAGGAGCACGAGTGAATTCTCCAGTTTTTTTATTCATTCATGGGACGTGGGCATCACTGGCTCAGCTAATGTTTATTGTACATTTCTAATTGCCCTTGAAAAGGTGTAGTATGCTGCCTTCTTGAACCACAACAGTCCATGTGTTGTAGGAACACTGATGGTAGTCATGATGCGAAGATGCCACATTGGATTGGGGTAAACACAATAAGAATTCTTACAACACCAGGTTAAAGTCCGACAAGTTTATTTGATAGTAAACAGCCTTCAGAACGTTGTTCCTTCGCCAGGTGAGTGGAAAGTTCCAATCAGAGAAGGGCATATAAAGGCACACACAGTTTACAGAATATTCTTTAAAGTTCAGAATATTTGTTTTATTGAAGTAATTGTTCAAAAGGATGGCTAGCTCCATCACAGAAATAAGAACCACTTAAATAAAAAAAGAGAACTAGAATTTGTATTTCAAGCAATATTAATGGGGGTAGAAAGATGGGCAGCCTTCACGATATACAGCAATGGCAACAGGCACTGAAAAGACTATTTTCACCAACAGTGAAAGTTCTTAATAAATATTCAAAGGCAGTGAAATAATCATATACCTCGGATGGAAAAAACACTCGTGTAACTTAATTTCTTTGAGTTTATTGAACTAATTTGAGGGGGAAAAACAGATCCTTAGGCCAGTCGCAGTTGCCGTCCCCCAACATTTTTTACTTCTTTCTACTATTTCAATGGTACTTATCCTTTCTTCCCCACTTCTGAGATCACATGCCAATCGACTCAAGAACAGCTTTTTCCCGGCTGCCATCAGATTTTTGAATGGACCTATCATATATTATGCTGATTATTCTCTACACTCTATCTGTAACTGTAGTCTGCACCCTCTCCTTTCCTACTTCCCTGTGTACTCTACGTATGGTATGTTTTGCCTGCATAGCGCGTAAGAAACAATACTTTTCACCGTATCCCAACACGTGACAATAATCAAATCAAATTTCTCTCCCTCCTATTCTCCCCTCCTTATTGTTTCCCATTCCTTGACATACTTTCCTTTCATTTTCCAGCTGCTAGCCCTCTTGAGGAGGTCTTGATACTCAAGATATTAATTTGCCTTTTTGCTTAACCAATACTGATGCTTTTGTGGTCATGTTCAGATTGCCAGCAGTTGCCCTTTCTTTCCAATTATCAAATCAAGGCATTGCCAGTAACAGCATAAATATATTAGAATCACAATTGAAATCAAAAGCCTGTTGCGATGATCTGGCTAAGGACCATTAACATTAAAAAGAGAAATCCAAATACTTTGTATTAACCAACAGACCTACACAACAAGATTGTCCTTTCATTTAAAGCAAAACAGTTTCATTGTATACAGAAGGCTTGAACAAAACAGGCACTATTAACAATACGATTTATGACTAGGTTTACCTTCTACTTCCCCCAAGAATTCTCTGATAAGACATATCAGTCTTAAAGTTACATACTACTATAGGGACCACCAGTAAGTATGCCAGTATGCCATGGTCCTCTGGAGAATCTTACTCAGCTGCAGCTATTCTTAGAGATCAAATTTTCATTTACCTTCTCTTGACTGTGGAGGCCTCGATCCCCTGTTCTAGTTACTGTTCCAATATTTCCAGGCTAATCGGTTGGTTTTTATATATTTTGTGTGGCTAGTGACTGGAATTATTAAGAAAGGCTTCAGACTTTGGTTGGAACAAGGCATGTATTTATCGAATAGAGAAATTAGGTACAGGAGGTTTATGCAGCACAAAGGCTGTCCTGGGGCAGAGGCCTAGTTCTACATGGTTCCAGAAAATTCTCCTCAGAGAGGACTCCAGCCTTTGGTATGAACACTCAGAGCAGGATTTTCCAGCCCTGCTCGCCCGAAGACTGGAAAATCCCACTCGAGGTCAATGGACCTTTGCATGGTCCTGTCCCATCTGCTACAATTCCCATGGCAAGCAGGATGGGAAAATTATGCCATCACTCTCAATTACTATTGGTCCCTCAAGTCAGCTGACCCTCAAAGAGACAGACACCATATACACAACACTGGTTATTTTCTTCTGTAATAAGACATTGAGGCCTACTGCAAATTCTCTCACTCGCTTCAAACTAGGCAATCTTCAGTTTCTCACAAAATACAAACCAAGATCAAGACTCATCCTTATTCCACACAGTCAGTAGTGATGTTAGGGTTTGCTGGCCTATAGCAACCTGCCTTTGGAGGTACAGAGGGTGCAAACAGCTTGACTTTGTTAGACTATGACAGCGAAGACTCACTAATGTCCAATAAGCCTCAGGCTTCTGAGCTGTCTTGTCCTTGCAATGAATCACTTATTAATCTGGGGGCCAATAACAACCTTCCACTTCTTCTAAATCTTTTAAAAGAGAAGGCAGTGTATTGTTATGTTTTGGAATCTTTTCTACCTTCTCATTGATTTATTTCCACCCTAATACTTCTGATTGCTCTCATGGATGAATGCCACCTCCTAACATCTTCAAGTATGTCTCTCCTTTCCTTCACATTTGGGTAATTTTTCTGTAAATGGCAGTAAACATATAATTAAGACTGGTAATATTTTTAAACAACTGGAATTCATCCTTTGCCTTAATAAGTTCTCACTCCCAGTCTTTGAGAAAGATGGAGTGTCACAGCTGATTGTTTTTCAGTTTAGAATATTAAATGAATTTGACGAACAAGCAAATACTGCGGTGATATAATATTTACAATATAAATTTGGTTAACTGTTGTCTGAGCTAACAAAATCAAAATCTTAATATAGACAGCTATTCACTTTCTTCTTGAATTTTTTACCACTGACTGTAACTACATCATCTAAACTTTTTACTGCAATTTTACAAGGTGAGGCCACAGTATTGTGTGCAGTTTCGGCATCCATATCTGAGGAAGGACATTCTTGCTAAAGAGGGAGCACAGCGAAGGTTTACCAAACTAATCCCTGGGCTGGAAGGTCTGTCACATGAGGAGAGACTAAATCAGTTAGGATTGCATTCATTGGACTTTAGAAGGCTGAGAGAGGATCTCTTAGAAATTTATAAAATTCTAACAGGGTTAGACAGGGTAGATTCATGTTCCTGATGGTGGGCAGAGTCCAGAACAAGGGGTCATAGTTTGAGGATAAGGAGGAAACCTTTTAGGAGCGAGCTGAGGAAAAATTTCTTCACCCAGAGAGTGGTAAATCTGTGGAATTCACTACCGCAGAAAGGCCAAAATATTGTGCGATCTCAAGAAGAAATTAAATATGGATCTTGGAGCTAAAGGGATCAAAGGATACGGAGGGAAGACGGGATCAGGATATTGAATTTGATGATCAGCCATGGTCAAAATGAATGGCACAGCTGGCTTAATGGGCCAACTTCTGCTTCTAGTTTCTACTTAAACTTTTATTTAAACTTTCAAATCTATTATTATTTCTATTAGCAGTTTTAAATTGGCAAGATCTATTCTTGGATTAAAACGGGAAGGTTCCATGCCAGCTCCAAGTCTGGAAATTCCTGCCCAAGGTCAGCGCACTTTTAAATAGTCTGTCAAATTTTCTGTCCCTCCTGTGACAATTCCCATGGCGGGCATTACCGGAATATCTACACCCCCCACCCCCAAGTAGTTTCTGAATTCTGAATATCTGGCGGTCACCTTTACAAAGAAACTGTCGAATATAAAACAAACGAACCAGTTTTGAACTCTGTACTGGCAAATTCAGAATTTTTTGGCTCCACCATTTTAACAGATAAGATTTGCAATGTTTCAGCTAGTAAAGCTTGAAGTGTTTAGTCGTGACAGCGTGGACATCAAGGTGTGGGCAGGTTTGACAGAGCAGCCCATCATAGAATCCCTACAGTGCAGAAGGAGGCTACTCGCCCCATCAAACCTGCACAAACAACAAGCCCACTCAGGCCCTATCTCTGTAACTCCACTTATTTACACTGTTAATCACCCTGACACTAAGGGACAATTTTGCATGGCCAATCAATCTAACCTGCACATCTTTGGAATGTGGGAGGAAACCGGAGCACCTGGAGGAAACCCACGTAGAAATGGGGAGAATGTGCAAACTCCACACAGACAGTCACCCGAGGGCGGAACTGAACCCAGGTCCCTGGCACCGTGAGGCAACAGTGCTAACCACTGAGCCATTGTGCTGCCTATTATGCATCTCAATTTCATATGTTCCTGTGGATGTAAACTTTCCCATTGCCTTCATCGAATAAAAGCAGGAGTTCACCAAAAGTCCTGCTAACATTTATCCCTTAACCTGTCTGCCAAAAATGGATTGATGTTAGTGGGAGCTTGCTATGCACAAATTGCTGCTGCCTTTGGTCACATTGCAACAATGACAAAATCTCAGAAGTAATTAATTAGCTGTGAAGTCCTTTGGGATGTTCCAAGATTATAAATGTGCTACCTAAGTGCAAATACTTTCTTTCCTTTAAAGTATCAGTGATTTTTAATTATGCCTTATGGTTCCTTTACTGAGCGATTGGAAGTCATCAAGAATTATCAGGAATTATAACACCTCATTATTTTTGTCCCAGTTGACTTTTTCTAGCATATTTTGATGAGACAGCATGTGCCGCTGATATTACTGAGATAATTGGGCTGGCAGTTGTTATGATGATGTGGCAGAACTGAATTCACATCAATGATTAAAACTATTGCTGCAACATCCATGTTAAACCAGTTTCCTCTCAGCGCTGGCTTATTAATTGCAACAAAAAAGCTAACTCCATCAATCCTTATAATTCATTAAAATAAATGGATTGAATCAATTCAAAGGGAAGGATTATAAAAGGTTGCAGATTAAATGCAAATAAAAGTTTGGCATCTCATTCATTAGTTAGCTGCTTTAGTGCTTCAAGAGTCAAAGAACAAAGACCAAAGAAAATGATTGCACAGGAACAGGCCCTTTGGCCCTCCAAGCCTGCACTGACCATGCTGCCCGACTGAACTAAAGCCCCCTACCCTTCTGGGGACCATATCCCTCTATTCCCATCCTGGTCATGGATTTGTCCAGACGCCCCTTAAAATTCATATCGTATCTGCTTCCACTACTTCCCCCGGCAGCAATTTCCAGGCACCCACCACCCTCTTGTGTAAAAAACTTGCCTCATACATCTCTTTCAAAACTTTGCCCTTCGCACCTTAGACCTCTGCCTCCTAGTAACTGACTCTTCCACCCTGGAGAAAGGTTTCTAACTATCCACTCTATCCATGCCCCTCATAATCTTGTAGACTTCTATCAGGTCGCCCCACAACCTCCGTCGTTCCAATGAGAACAAACCAAGTTTCTCCAACCTCCCCTGAAGTCATTGAAATTTACAGCACGGAAGGTGGTTATTTGGCCCATCATGTTGGTGCCAACCCATTACAAGCTATCCAGCCGAATCCCATTTTCTAGCTCTTGGTTAAGGAAGGTTCGTACTCAGGTACTTCCCAAGATGCAATGAGGGTTCCTGCCTCCACCACCCTTTCAGGCCATGAGTTCCACACCTCCGGCATCATTCAGGTGAAAAGATTTCTCCTCAACTCCTCTTCATAACTTCTACCACTTACTTTAAATCTGTAACCCATAGTATTGGACATGCTGCTGAGGGAAATTGGTCTTTCCGATCCACTCAATCTCGGCCTTTCATAATTTTATACATCCTAATTAAATCTCCCCTTGGGCTTTCATAGAAAACAACCCCAGCCTATCCAATCGTTCCTCGTAGGTAAAATTCTCTATTCTTGGTAACATCCTCAGATATTTTCTCTGTGCACTCTCCAGTGTGACCACATCCTCTCCGTAATAGGGTGACCCAGAACTGCAGGCAGTACTCTAGCTGTGGTTTAACTCAGGTTTTTAAACACTAATGCAATAAATATTAAGACAAAAAGAGTTAAGACAGAAAAAAAACTACAAAGAATGTGACCAACAGAAAATGATCACAGAAATATTAAATGATGCTCGCAAACATCAGACTGGAAAATCAGTGTGGCCACTTAAACTATCAGCACAATTGAGTTAATAATAGAACATAATCCGTTGCAGGATGCACTTGAACCAGCAGAGCAAGCACCACTGGAAGCAAAGGAAAGAAAGCTGAGAAAAATAACAACACTCTCAAACCAGAAATAGGAATAGTCCACTTTGGAGGGACCTGACACATTTCCATTTCCAGGAGAACTTGTCAGAGGCAGCCTCATACAGCTCACCCAGCAGCAGTGGACAGCCAATAGGTAGCAATCAGAGGGAAACAGGGAGAACTCCACTGGGATCATCCTAGTGTGAAAGCAGCATCGCGCTGACTGCCAAGCTCAGAGGAGGAAGCCTCCCGGCAGCGTGTCTGGTAGCCATCGGAACTCTATAACCCACAGCGTCATGGGCAGGAATAGCTGCATCCAGGATGGAACATCTCCACCAAAGAATTTCCTCTCCACTCAGAGGACCCATCGGCTTTGAACCTCAACATTTTTTTAATTTGAGACAGGCTAGTGAAGAGCCTCAAAGTTGAGGTGTCCTCACATTCTCCTTGCTGCCTGAGCTGCCTTCTTGTGGGGCTGCCAACCTTCCAAAGCTGCGGGCTCTCTGACTGGGCCAGCAGCCCTGATGTGGAGATGCTGGCGTTGGACTGGGGTAAACACAGTAAAAAGTCTGACAACACCAGGTTTAAGTCCAATCGATTTATTTGATAGTAAACTCACAAGCTTTCGAGGTTTGCCTCTTTGTCAGGTGAATGGAGAGTCTGAGGCCAGTACTCTCCACTCACCTGACGAAGAGGCAAACCTCGAAAGCTTCTGAGTTTACTATCAAATAAATCAGTTGGACTTAAACCTGGTGTTGTCAGACTTCTTACTGGGCCAGTAGCCTCAGGAACCCTTAACTGGATGAGGCTCTTAACTGGCCACTTCCAGGAAGATCACTTAAGCAGGAAGGAGTCATTGGCCATTGAGTAGAGAGCCCACATTTCTCCCCAGTAGAAGAATATTTTCAAAGGCTGGACAATTCTACCCATGGAGAGTAAAACAATCAAACCACTCGTGGGCCACAAATCTGAACCACGTTTAAGTAGAATTAACTTGCATTTAGAGTGGTTCAGTGGGATATCCACATCTCATTTTAGTTGTTGATGAAGAAGATATGGATAAATAGATCCACGTAAATGACAGATTTTGCAAGTGTATTGACATCCTGGCTTTGACCTCAGCTTACTTCACATGTGGCATCTTCTTCCTCACTGAAGCTCCTGCCCTAGTAGTACTTTCCACTCTCTGCCTTGTCAAAACTGTTTGGGTGGCAGCACAGCCCTTAACATCTGCGGTCAGCTGTTCTTCACCTTCTAATACTTCAAAGTATTTCATCTTTCTCACTTCCACTTTAAAATCCTTGGGCAGGATTATACGGTCTCGCTTGCCCCATAATCGTAAAATACTGCCCGAGGTCAACAGACCTTCCCATTGTCCACCTCTCACCCACTCTAATTTCTATGGTGGGCAGAGCGGTAAAATTCTGGTCTCCGTGTCTACTGTCCCACATTCAAGCCCAATCCTGAGTTCCTCCCCATAGTACCATCCTTGAATTCCACTCCAAAGCAATTACTTTTTTTTGTTTCATTCACAGGGTGCAGGTGTCACTAGCATTTGTTGCCCATCCCTAACTGCCCTTGAACTGAGTGGCAGTTACTGTAAAGCTGGAGTCACATTTAGGCCAGACCAGGTAAAGATGCAGATTTCCTTCCCTAAAAGAGATTAGTGAATTAGATGGTTTTTTACAACAATGGTTTCTTGGTCACCACTAAATTTCTTTTTAGCAAATTCAAATTTCACCAGCTGCCATCGTGGGATTCGATCCTGGACTCCCAGACCATTACCCAGGGTCTCTGGATTACTAGTCCAGTGATGATACCACTACGTAACCGCCTTCCCTTACTAATCTTCAGCAAATTTAATCGTTTCCTCTGTTTACCACACCATTCTCCTTTCACTACTAAAATTCCTTCCTCTATAAAAAGATATTTCATCCAGATTCAATACCACTCCTTTCACTTAGATAGCTCCCACAACCTCTCAATTATGTTTTTGATCACCAAAAAGACCACCCCCAACCATTTTCCCATCTTATTCATTGAATCTCTATAGTGCAGAATGAGGCCATTCAGCCTGTACCAACTCTCCAACAAAGCATCTTACCCAAGGCCTAGCCCTATAGCCCCACATATTTACCCCCTTAATTCCCCTCACCTATACAGCCTGGGGCACTAAGGGACCCAAAGCACAAATTCTCTTCCAAGTGGTTTGCATCCATATATCTAAACACCCAAGTGCCTCTCCTATCCATATTGTGTCTTGGCAACATAATCTGCAGACACATTTGGAGACAACACCAAACCCTACCTCTCCTGAAGAATAAAGTGTGTAAATGAGAAGATAGTTACAGATGCCAGTTGCGCCCGTGGCTATGATAGGATATTCATTATACGGCGCTGCTGTGATTGAAGCAGAGTGATGGAGGCCCAAAACCAAAATAGTTCAACCTTAAAATGCAGCTGGAGCCTTTGAGATCAAATGACTAATGCTGTCCACTACACTCCAGAACTGCTCGCAAAATTGATCCTTGCAATATTGGTTCAAGATTTTCTGACTTGGAGTCCAATATTCTCCATGGTACTCAATCTCACTTCTTGACAGATGCCTCATCTTGTTCAGATGCTTTCCAAATCGAATTAATGATCACACTCAAATCCGGTTCCACTTCTGCCAAGTAATTCTTTCATGCTACCTCTTTAAGCGAAGGCACTAGTTTGCATTCTGGAATAGGTTGAATTTCCAGCACATTCAACACATTTAATTAATTGGTCTCAGCCTCTCTGAATATTAGCCAATTTCCTTTCGACTTGATACCTGCCAGAAAGCTTTGTGCCATCAGCAAATTTAATATCATCACAACAGACATTTGCTTCACATCACTCCATTAGAATAACTGTGAGGGAGGCAGGACATGAGCAGGCTTCCCAAAGAATATT
Source organism: Carcharhinus amblyrhynchos (assembly GCF_965287045.1). Lineage (NCBI taxonomy): Eukaryota > Metazoa > Chordata > Chondrichthyes > Carcharhiniformes > Carcharhinidae > Carcharhinus > Carcharhinus amblyrhynchos. Next base: position 29,814,980 of record NC_137332.1, on the reverse strand, counting down.
TTCAAAAGCCCTGTGAAAGAAAGAACAATGTCGGCCACCAGTTTGGTTACCTCTCCCAAATAAGTACGACCTCCAAAACATTTCTTTTGTTTCAAAAAGAAGACTGCTTTTTCTCATGCCCATTTTGGTTCAATCTTTATTTCCAGCTTTCTTGAACATTCCCCTCACTGTGGATTCTCGGCCACTCTGTAATTAGTAGATTTGCATCTTATTCCTTGTTGACTAACAAACCCAGATTTGTCACTTTGCAGATCTCTGTAAAGGAGCACAATTACACTCCTTCAATTTAAGATTTCAAGATCATATCCCAGCTATCTAGTTTTTGTACAAGATGTTTTCCTACATGTTTTGGATCACTTAAGACTCCTTTATTATGCTGAAACCTGTCATTTTTTAAATTTATGAATACTAATATGAAGTATCTGTTCAATACATCTGCTACATTCCGGTCATAAAACAAAGAAAGGTACAGCACAGGGACAGTCCCTTCAGCCCACCAAATCTGTCCCAGTCATGATACCCCAACTACAAAAATAACCTTTTGCCCTGACTCGGATTGTATCCGTCTATTCCCTCCCTATTCGTGTACTCATCCAGATGCCTCGTAAATGTTGCTAATGTACCTGATTCCACCACCTCCCTTGGCAGCACGTTCCAGGCACCCATCACTCTCTGCATGAAAAACTTACCCCGCATATCCCTCAAACTTTCCTCCTCTCACCCTGAACCTGTGCCCCCTTCTAATTGACACTTCCACCCTTGGAAAAAGCCTTTGACTATCCACCCTGTTTTATGCCTCTCACAACTTTGTAGACATCTATCAGGTCTCCCCTCAGCCTCCGTCTACCCAGTGGAAAAAAATCCTAATTTATTCAACCTCTCTTCATAGTCATCCTTGAGACTGCACATCATCTCAGTGAACCTTCTTTGCACTCTCTCCAAAGCTTCCACTTCCTCCTGCTGGTGAGGTGGTCAAAACTGCACACAATAATCCAATATTCATCTATAATACAATTTATTTAAAAGATGCTTGAATACTTTGATCTTCCTACATCGATGAAATAGCTTTACGATTTGTGAAAAAAGAGGCTTGCATCTATATAGCAGTTTTGGCGACCACCGTATGTCTCAAAGCACTTGCTGATCACTAAAGTACTTTCATATGGAGTTACTGCTGTAATGTTGGAAACTTAGCAGCCAGCATGCAGATAGAAAACTCCGTGAGCAACCACCAGATAATCTGTTTTTCTGACGTTGATCGGGAGATGCATTGACCAGACTGCCAAGGATAACTCCCCTTCTGTGGGTACCGCAGGATCTGAGCAAATAGATGGGTTGAATGTCTTACCTGAAAGATGGCACTTCCAAGATGCAGCACTCCCTCAGCACTGGAGTGGCAGACTTGAATTTTGTACACAAGTCCTTGAGTGGAACTTGAACCCAGAACTTTGAGATCAGAGTTCAACCAACTGAGCGTAGGTTGATACTTTTTTTCCCCAGGAATATCTCCTCCCTTGGTTAGTTATAATTGCTTCTATAAAAAAAATTAATCATTCTTCTTTTTTAGAAAAAGTTTTCTGGCAGTCTCTGAAGTAAGTTTAGTTTATTTATTAGTGTCACAAATAGGCTTACATCAACATTGCAATGAAGTTACTGTGAAAATCACCCAGTTGCAACACTCTGGCACCTGTTTGGGTTACACTGAAGGATAATTTAGCCTGGCCAATGCACCTAACCAGCACACCTTTTGGACTGTGGGAGGAAACGGAAGCACCCAGAGGAAACACACACAGACATAGGGAGAATGTGCAGAATCCGTACAGACTGTGACCCAAACTGGGAATTGAATCCAGGTGCCTGGTGTTCTGAGGCTGCAGTGCTAACCACTATGCCACTAAGTATTTTGGGCTGCTTTTGTTTTATCCACCTTCCTTATTTAATAACTGTAGCTTTGTGTCCCAATTTTCACTCAGGTCAGATTTTGGATGGTGGGTCAGTGAGGTAACTCACTTGGTATCCCAGAAATCAGTCCAGGGCTACTATAACTCTTGGGCCTTGTGGAAATGCCATGGGCTAATCTCCCACTTAAGCTGGGCAGTAAACCAACGAAAGATGATAGAAAATCACACAGCCCACCAACACCAGGCAGATAGCACATGACTTTCAAGGATGTTACAGAAGGGCCTTGCATTCAGGAAGAGAAAGCCTGAGCTTTTCTTCTACGGCCCAGAGGAGAGGTTTGAAAGTTACCATGTTTTCTCCAGAATCTACCACTGTGGAAAATTTCACGACAAATTTGAAAAGATAGTTTGACAATGTCTTCAGAGGGAATATGTTGAACTGTACAAAAATAAAGTGGGAGGAACATATCAACAGAAATGAAAAGTAATGGGTTGAAAGTGGTAAACCTGTCAAAAGGATCGACTGGCCTGCACAGTTCTGCTGTCAATTCACAGTGAGGCAATTAAGCACTTGGTGTTAAAGTACAGAATGTTTTCAACTCTAGTTTACAACAAGTGGATGGAGAATGTCAAATTCATTGCATTCAAATTTTTGTTGTAACTTCCAATTAGATTGATAATTTTAAAAAATAAATTCAAATATCCAGTTAATAGCTGAAAGGATAACCATAGGCCGATTAGCTTAACTTCTGTAGCAGGAAAAATGCTTGAATCTATCATCCAGGAAAAAATAGCAAGACATCTGGATAGAAATGGTCCCATTGGGCAGACACAGCACACGTTTATGAAAGACAGGTCACGTTTAACTAATTTACTGGAATTTTTTGTGGACTTTAAGAGCACAGTGGACAACGGGGAATCAGTGGATGTGGTGTATCTGGATCTCCAGAAGGCATTCAACAAGGTGCCACACAAAAGGCTACTGCATAAGATAAAGGCACACAGGGTTACAGGTAATGTCATAACATGGATAGAAGATTGGTTAACTAACAGAAAGCAAAGAGCAAGGATAAATGGGTGTTTATCTGGTTGGCAATCAGTGACTAATGGTGTACCTCAGCGATGAGGGTTGGGACTGCAATTGTTGACAATTTGCTTAGATATTTTGGAGTTCGGGACCAAGCGTAGTGAGTCAAAATTCGCAGATGTCATTAAGACGAGTGATAGAGAAACGTGTGCAGAGGACACTGAAAATCTGCAGACTCAGAGTCATAGGGTTTACAGCATGGAAACAGGCCCTTCAGCCCAACTTGTCCATGCTGCCCATTCTTACCATTAAACTAGCGCTAACTGTCAAAATGCATTTTAAAAGACAATGTAACTGTAAACTGTAAAAGACATATAACTGTCTAAATGCATTTTAAAAGACAGAATTGTACCTGCCTCTGCTACTGCCTCTGGCAGCTCATTCCAGACACTCACCACTGAGTGTCTGGAGGAGCAATATTTTCACTCTTGTATCTCTTCCCTCTCACCTTAAACTTATGCATTCTAGTTTTAGACTCCCCTACCTTTTGGAAAAGATGTTGACTATCTACCTTATCTATGCCCCTCATTTTTTTTATATATAGACTTCTATAAGATCACCCTTCAGCCTGCAGGGAAAAAAGTCCCAGTCTATCAGCCTCTCCTTATAATTCAAACCATCAAGTCCTGGTAGCATCTTATTAAATCTTTCCAGCTCTTTTTCTAGTTTAATAATATCCTTTCTATAAGAGGATGACCAGAACTGTACACAGAGGGATACAGATAGTTTAAGTGAATGGGCAAGGGTCTGGCAGACGGAGTACAATGTTGATAAATGTGAGGTAATCTATTTTGGCAGGAATAACAGCAAAATAGATTATTTAAATGATGAAAAAATCACAGCATGCCACTGTGTAGAGGGACCTGGGTATCCTTGTGCATGAATCACAAAAAGTTGGTTTGCAGGTACAGCAGATAATTAAGAAGGCAAGTAGAATTTTGTCCTTCGTTGTTAGCGAGATGGAGTTCAAGAACAGGGAGGTTATGTTGCAGCCGTATAAGGTGCTGGTGAGGCCAAACCTGGAGCACTGTGTACAGTTTTGGTCTCCTTACTTGAGAAAGGATATACTGGCACTGGAGAGGGTGCAGAGGAGATTCACTAGGTTGATTCCAGAGTTGAGAGGATGAGCTTTTGAGGACAGACTGAATTGACTGGGACTATACTCATTGGAATTCAGAAGAATGAGGGGGATTCGTACAATTATGGAGGGAAAAGATAAGATAGAAGCAGGGAGGTTGTTTCCACTGGAGAGTGAAACTCAAACTCGGGGGCATAGCCTCAAAATAAGGGGGAGCAAATTCAGGACCGAGTTGGGGAGGAACTTCTTCACACAAAGGGTTGTGAATCTGTGGAATTCCATGGCCAGTGAAGCAGTTGAGGCTACATTGTTAAATGTTTTTACAGCAAGGATAGATAACTTTTTGAACAGTAAAGGAATTAAGGGTTGCTGTGAGCGGGTGGGTAAGTGGAGCTAAGTCCATGAGAATATCAGCCATGGTCTTATTGAATGGTGGTGCAGGCTTGAGAGGCCAGATGGCCTACTCCTGCTCCTAGTTCTTAAGTTCTTATGGTCTTGTAAGACAAGGTTTCACGGAATATTACTGTAGCAAAAGGCACTATTGACCAAGCATTATCTTTGCGGGCAACCAAGACTTAAACCACAAACAGAAAACTCCCCTTTTTCTTTTCACACAAAGAAAGACTTAATACAAACACTTTCAATTTTCCTAGAACCAATCCAATCCAAGATGATTCACAGCTCCTGAGAGTTTAATTCTATTCTTTTCCTTTCTCAGCCTGCTAACTTTTAACTGTCTTTCACAGTGAAGTTTATCCCCTGAAGATTCTTTAGAATAACCAGGCAAATCTTCTATCCTCGTTTTAACCCCTCATGAATTCAGTCTTTTCACTATGAGCATGAGCTTCTACTGGATTTTCTGCATGGTGAAAAACAGTGCCTTGTTATCTATAGCTGCTTTACCTCTCTTGGATACTTGAAGACTAAGCTTATCTGTGTTTTTCCAAGTTTAACTTAGAAACTCTTCTCAAAGTCCATCTCTGTGACAACGTGAAGCACATGGTCCTTACATCTAGGTAGAAATGCTGATTATCTATCCTTGTGATCCCAATTCTTGGGAGCAAATGCACAGCTCAAAGCACAATTGTTGACAATCTGCCATTCTCAATACTTTTTTGGGCCTCTGGAGACTCACAATCTATCCACTGTAAGCACACAGGCTGCTGCCATTGTCTCCACATGTAAATGTCTTGCACCTTCTTCCTAGTAAAACAATCTGGGCCTCCTTTAATCACCAACAATCAAGCTTGCAGACAGGCAGACTTCAGAACAGGTCACATGATCCTCTTTTTATATTTAATCACCCTTGCAATAAACAACAACATTCTATTTGCATTTCAAATTAATTCCTGTGCCTGCATGCTAATATTTTGTGATTCATGTACAAGGATACCCAAATCCTCCATCACTGCAACATTCTGCAGTCTTTCCCCATTTAAATAATTTTCTATTCTTTCTGCCAAATGGACAACATCACAATTTCTCACATTATATTGCCATCTGCCAATTCTTTGCTTACTCCTCTAACCTATCTATATCCCTTTGCAGACTCTTTGTATCCTCCTCACACCTTTCTTTCCTACATTTCTTTTCTCATCAGCAACTTTGGTTGCAATTCAGTTGGTGCTGATGCTTTCATCCGAGTCATACAGATGATATGAGTCAAGGTCCCTGTTCTGATCTCCATGGCACTCCTCTACTTACAGCTCATCAACCTGGAAAAGATCTTTATATCCCAACTCTTGGTTCCTCCGAGTATCATTTCCTCCAGTAACTCTATAAAGGACTCACCATCGAGGAGTCTCATTCTTAGCACAGAGGCAAAGACTTCATTATTATCTCTTTCCTATTTTTAATGGAAGTATTTGCCCAATCAATCTTTACTGGATTCAATATCAAACCTCAGGAGATGAACATTCTCTGAGGCAATTCAGATGGTCTTTGGACGCCACTAAACATTTCTTCATGCGAAGTAAATTGATACATTTTTGAAAAAGGACTGCAGAGTTCAGTGAATCACTGCCATCGGTAAGATCACAGATTTCCCTAAACAGAAGGCAGTTCCACAGGTGGTCTCATTGACAACCTCAACAGAGCCAAGAAAAGGGAGTACACTCAATAATTAGCATGTATGGAAGTCACCAGAGTAGCAGATGTCACATTGATTTTAATTCTGCATATTAGCACAGGATTTGAGCAAATGAAACAAAGTTTAGCGTTTTGCACCCAACATAAATATACAGTTTTGACAAATGCTAAAACGTAAAGCTACCATTCAAGACATGGGAAGCACCGAAACCTCAGGGGGGATGGAAACAAAGTTGTCGAAACAGCAGATGAATTTTGAATTTGGGTTGAAGAGGTGTGCACACAGTCAGCATATTGCTTACTATTAAGTAATTAGCACCATAACCTCACAGCACCAGGGACCCAGGTATAATTCCGGCCTTGAATCGCTGTCTGTGTGGAGTTTGCACGTTCTCCTTGTGTCTGTGTGGGTTTCCTCCAGGTGCTCCGGTTTCCTCCCACACTCCAAAGATGTGCGGGTCAGGTGAATTGGCCATGCTAAATTCTCCCTTAGTGTCAGGGGTGCTGGTAGGGTAAATATGTGGGGTTACAGGGATAGGGCCTGGGTGGAATTGCTGTTGGTGCAGGCTCAATGGGCCAAATGGCCTCCTTCTGCACTGTAGGGATTCTAATCTGTGCTGTAATCAAAGTATATTCAAGGACAAATTTTATCTCATTTGTCAATTTCTGAAGAGAATAACCACGGTATTACAGTTGTCCCAAGGTATGCACAGGTACAAAAAGCAATCAAGAAGTACAGAAGAATGTTGACCTTCACCTCAGCAGGATTATAATTCAAAAGTGAGAGAGTGATGTTTCAGATTGATAAAACTTGTTCAGATTCCACCTGAAGAACTGCATTCAGAACTGGGCACCAGACTTAAGTAAAGGTATTGTGGTCTTGGAAAGGATAGAATGCATTTTCAACAGAATTATACCAATGCTCAAAGGATTAAGAGAGGTCAGGTTTCATAAACTTGATTGAATTCCCCTGTGTTGGAGCATAGGAATAGGTCATTCAGTGCTTTAAACTTGTTCCACACTTCAGTCAGACCATGGCTGAACTATTTAGAAGTCGAGGATTGACTGAATTGCAGCATTTACAATAATTAAGTGTTGTTATGGAGTAGATAAAAAGAAATGGGGTAGAATTTAACCACCCTCCCCCTTCGTGTTTGCAGACAAGGAGCGTGTCAAATAAAAGGGCTGGCTTGCCCTCCACTCTCCCATCCACCCCCACTGTTTCCATGAGCCCAGTTCTCCTTACCCAAATGACATGAGGTCTGACGAAGGATCAGACTCAAAACATTGGCTCTATTCTCTCTCCACAGATGCTGTTAGACCTGCTGAGTTTCTTCAGCATTTTCTGTTTTTATTTCAAATTCCAGCATCCAGGGTATTTTGCCTGTATACTACTGCGTGCGACACCAGTCTTGTTTACCGCCAAGAGTGACTGTGTTGTTCTTTGCTTTGTAGACGTAAGCACATCCCTTGCCCAGGTAACACTCTGCTTCGTCACGGCGATAAGCGCCCTCAATCTTCAGCAGTGTGCTCTCTATGGTTTTGAAGGCCTTGCTTATAACCAGTAAACACAGCTTTGCACCATTGCCGAGGGGGCTCGGAGCAGCTGGATTACCTGTCCTGATACAGTGGGCAGGTAAGGCATCAGCCAGCCAGCACATTCTTAAGCCCATTGAAACACTTTGGCCAGTTAAGGGGTTTATTCCACCCCCCAGAGCAATAAATACAGCAGAACAATGGAGGCCAACTTGGGATAAACAGGCAGGAAGGAAGCAGCGAGTTGCTCCTTTGGGGGACCCCTCTGTCAATTGAAGGTAACTCCCCCCAATGTTGTAACTCCATTGTGTACCGCCTGAGCCTTCCCTACACCCTCTCCCCCAGTCCATTCGGGCTCCCAATCCTTTGACAACCAGAAACCCCTGCAAGTGTGGCACCTATGGATCTTTTCCTTGGGACTTCTTGTAGTGCCAGCAAATCAGATTGGCCAGCAGCTCTCGGAGATAGAATTTCCTGTTCGTCAGGGTGGAAGGCCCACTCTCACCTTAGAACATAGAGCATAGAAAAACTACAGCACAAACAGGCCCTTCGGCCCACAAGCTGCACCGATCATATACCTACCTACTAGGCTTACCGAGAACCCTCAATCCTATTAAGTCCCATGTACTCGTCCAGAAGTCTCTCAAAAGACCCTATCGAAATTGCCTCCACCACCACCACCATGGCAGCCGATTCCACTCACCCACCACCCTCTGAGTTAAAAACTTACCCCTGACATCTCCTCTGTACCTACTCCCCAGCACCTTAAACCTGTGTCCTCTAGTAGCAACCCTTTCAGCCCTGGGAAAAAGCCTCTGAGAATCTGAGCTTATAAAAATTGCTGCACTCAAGGCTGACTTTGAAACTGGAGTCTACACTCCCACTCCCCCTCCGCCTTGTAAACTTACCCCATAATTACCCCTTGTGGTAAAATTCAGAACAAGACAGCATAATCTTGAAATTAAAACCCTGCCATATAGCGTTAATATCAGGAAACATTTTATTTGTTTATTCATGGGATATGAACATTGCCAGTAAGGTCAACATTTATTACCCATCCAAACCGTCCCTGAGAATCACAGAATCCCTTCAGTACAGAAGGAAAGCCATATGCTCATTAAATTTATACTGGCCACAATCCCATATAGGCTCTATTCCCATAACTCGACACATTTACTCTGCTAATCCCCCTGACATTAGGATCAATTTAGCATGGCCAATCAACCTAACCTGCACACATCTTTGGACTGTGGGAGCAAAGCGGAGCACTTGGAGAAAACCCACGCAGACAAATGGAGAAAGTACAAACTTCACGCAGCCAGTGTCCCAAGGATCGAATTGAACCTGGGTCTCTGGGGCTGTGAGGCAGCAGTGCTAACCACTGTGCCACCATGTCGCCAGAGAAGGTGGTGGTGAAAACCATTCTTGAACCATTGAAGTCCTTGTGATGTAAATGCAGCAAAAGTAATATTAGGTCAGGGAGTTCCAGTGCTTTGACTCAAGGACAATGAAGGGATGGCAATACAGTTCCAAGTTTGGATGGTGTATGACTTGGAAGGGAACGTGTAAATGGTATACATTGCTGCTATTGTGTGCAAGTAGTGGAGGGGTTGCCTATCAAGCGAGCTGCTTTTTCCTGAATGGTGTTGACCTCCATCATTGTTGTTGGAGCTGCAGTCATCCAGGCACGTGAAGAATATTCCATCATGCTCCAGGCTTGTGTCTGGTGCTGGGAAAACTTTGCAGAGTCAGGAGGTGAGTTACTCTCTGCAGAGTTCCCAGCTTCTGACCGGCTCTTGAAGTATTTATGTGGGAGGTCCAGTTTCTTGTCAATGATAACCTCCAGGATATCGATGGTTTCAGTGATGATAAATGTCTAGGGGAGATGGTTTGATATTCTCCTGCTAGCGATGGTCACTACGTGTTACATTCACACAAAAGGAGTAAGAATCCAGGACTCACTCTCCCAAAAGAGTGACTGCAAGTCACTTCAGGAGACATCAGGACATTTGACAAAAACACAGACAACAAGGTTTTTTTTGCAAAGTGTCTTAAAGGAGGAATGAGAATCGGAGAAGCAGAAAAACAAAGCATATTTTAGGTAACAAGTTAATCTTGGATTATGTTGCAGTTACTTTAGTTTGAATGTCAATGTTGGAGAGTTTATTTCTTGAACCTCTGCAGTCCTTGTGCTATTGATACACTATGGCCAGAATTTTACTGGCATGCCCGCCCCGATTCCAGGGGTGGACAAGACTTGGAGAACGGCATTCTCTGTTGACCTTGGGCAGGATCGTACAAACCTCAGGCGGACGTGCTGGTAAAATTCCTCCTAATGTGTATAAAATGCACAAATAATTTCACTCATATGCCATATTCCAAAGTTATTTCAAAGAAATGCAAAAGAAGATTAAAATCAGTTCTGCAATTCTCCAAGAACAATTTGCTACCTGCTGCAGTGGAAGTTCATTTCCCAACTGTGTTCCCAAAATTGAATATCAAGTCAGAATGATAAATCCTGTCATCAACATGTGAGTAATTCTCATTTACACAACAAATCCAACAATTTCATGGTGTGCAATTATTTTCAATGGCAGGGCTCATGGTGAAGTTGCAATTTTCTTTTCTGTTTTGTCTAGGCTAACATATCATTGATTCATTGAACCATACAGCCCAGAAGAGGCCCTTCACCCCAACGAGTCTGCACCAATACATTAGAACCAGCTGAACTCCCACCTAATCCCATCTGCCAGGCCTTGGCCCATAGCTCTGAATAATATGATGTGCCAAGTGTTCACCCAGACACTTTATTAAGGTATGTGAAGCTACCTACCTCTACCACCCCCCCAGGCAGCACATTTCAGACCATCACCACCCTCTGGGTAAAAAGGTTTTTCCTCACATCCTCCTAAACTTCCTTGAACTAATGTCTCCATGCGACTGACCCTTCAACTAAGGAGAACAGTTGTTCCTTATCCACTCTATCCATGTCCCTCAATTTTGCACACTTCGATCAGGTCGCCCCTCAGTCTTCACTGCTCCAATAAAACAACCCAAGCCTATCCAACCTCTCTTCATACCTTAAATATTCCATCCCAGGCAGCATCCTGGTAAATCTCCTCTGCACCCCTCCAGTGCAATCACATCTTTCTGATAATGTGGTGACCAGAACTGCACACAATGCTCCAGTTTGTGGCTTCAATTAAGTTCGTTACAACTCCAACATGACTTCCCTGCTTTTGTAATCTATGCCTCGATTGATAAAGGCAAGTGTCCCATATGCCTTTTTCACCACCCTATTAACATCCCCTCCCACCTTCAGAAATCTGTGGATAAACAGAACTTCCTAATGTCCTCCCAATCATTGAGTACTTTCTTGTCAAATTACTCCTACCAAAGTGTATTGCCTCATATTTTTCAGGGTTAAATTCCATCTGCTACATATCTGTCCATTTGACCATTCCATCTATATCTTCCTGTAGCCCCAATCTTTGTATCATCCACAAACTTTCTAATCATACCTTTCCTCATTAGTCATCAATGTTATTTATATAACTGATGAATCATAGGGGGCCCAACACAGATCCTTGTGCCGTGCCACTGGACGCTGGTTTCTGGTCACTAAAACAGCCTTCTGTCATCAGCCTCTGTCTCCTACAACTAAGCAAGTTTTGAATCCACTTTATCAAATTACCCTGTATTCCATGTGAATTTATAAGTCTCCCATGTGGGACCTTGTCAAAGGCTCTGCTGAAATCCATATAATCCATCGACTGCACCACCCTCATCTACACACCTGGTCACCTCCTCAAAAAATATAACCAATTTTGTTAGGCATGATCTCCATCTGACGAAGCCATACTGACTATCCCTGATCAAATTTTGCCTCTCCAAGTGGAGATGCTCTCCTTCAGAACGTTCTCTTATAGTTTCCCTACCATTGAAGTGAGACTCACTGGTCTGTTGTTCCCTGGTTTATCTCTACAACATTTCTTAAATAGCGGAACCACATTAGCTGTTCTCCAGTCATCTGGCACCAACCCTGTGAGAAGCCTCACAACACCAGGTTAAAGTCCAACAGGTTTATTTGGTAGCAAAAGCCACTAGCTTTTGGAGTGTTGCCCCTTCGTCAGGTAATTAATTTGTCAGGTAATCGTCAGACTTACCTGACGAAGGGGCAGCACTCTGAAAGCTAGTGGCGTTTGCTACCAAATAAACCCGTGGCCAGAGAAGAATTGAAAATTTGGGTCAGAGCCCCTGCAATCTCCTCTCTTGCCTCCCACAGCAGCAGAATTGGCACAGTGAGGCACATCACTTCCTACCCACAAACTACTGGACTTGTTGCAAACACTTCAAAGCAGGCAGCATTCATCTGCCATCAAGTTGCCAGCCTTCTCTGGAATGTACTCCTTTGTGATAATAAACAACTTCAGTGACAACTGCAGAGTGAAATACTTAATATTTCAGTTTGATAGAAAGGTACATCTGCAGTGACAGAATAAGGAGGAGGAAAAGTCAGACAACACAGCAGAAATATCACGTGCACCTGAGCACATTTTGAAGGTTCACCACAAAGGGTGTTTCTGAGTGCGCTAATATTCGCAGGCAATATTTCATTTCATGCTGTTTTTTTTTTACAATAGATTTAAACAAATTAATATTTGTCCATTTCACTCCTGCTTAATGGCTGTGCAAGTCATGCTACATTTACCAGATGCTGGATTTAATGCTTTCAAATTTACTGTTGAAATTAGAGTTTGATCTGATCTAATACATTGGTATGTTTGCTAATTAAGGATATCGATGGCCCAGTTACAAGGGAAGGCGCCCTTCTTCCTACAACCTCTATTCTGCCCACCCCATCCCAATTCTGATGATTTTCCTTGATTAATTCAGTTTGCTCCGTCCGCCTGGGTCTCCAATTATTCTCAACAGTATCTGTGTTTTTACCTTCCTTTCATCCTTGATACTGATGCAGCTTCTGACGCACAATGCAATTTGCTTTGCTTTTAGGAAATACAAGTCAGTTAATTAGGGCCTAAGGACATTCTTGGCTCCCTTGAAAATTCAGAGCCAGGCCCCATCTATGGCTTCAATAACTGGGGTTTATTTTTTAAGTGCATAGGGTGTTTTGTGCGCTGAAGACTTTACATAGACAAGCTGTTAGCTTCACCCTTGTTGAAACAAAAAGAGAGAATATATGCCACTAATATCCTTGTCAGAAGTAAATCTCCAGAACCTGCTGAAATATTGACTCTATTTCCATTAAGTCAATGGTTTTAGGTTCTTGTCATGCATATTGATTTTTTTCCCTCTCGTTGTCATCCTTCTTCTTGATTCAAATAATTATTCCAGCCTACGTACTTAATAAGATCGGCGGATGATCTCAGGATGTTGGTTAGCTTCTTAACAGAAAAGAAGACACATGAAGTACAGCCAATGCCTCATAGTACTTTACAGCCTAAAATAAAGCACTTTTGGACTGTAGTCACTGGTGTAATGTAGGAAACCGGCAGTCAATTTACAGACATGAATCTCCCAATGTGATAATGAACAGATAATCTGTTTTTGGGATGTTGATTGAGGGATAATTGTTGGCCGCAAACACTGAGAAGATGAAAATGTACGACCTGAAACGTGAACTCTTTCCCTCTCTCCGCAGGTGATGCCAGTAAGTAGATCAGAAAGAACGGAGGTGCTGGATAAAAACCTTAGTATGTCTGGCAACATCTGTAAAGGGAGAAAGCAGAGTTAACGAGTCAAGTCCTTGGGCTCTTTGTCAGAGCTGTAAGGACGGAAAACGTGTTTGAGCCGTAAGCGATTTGCAACAAAAAGTAGCAACTTTTAAAAACAAAAGGCAAATGGCCTGCTGTTGTTGGGAGGTGCAGGGGGGGAGGCACGTGGGGGTGCAGCTGTTACTTTGAGGCAATACATGTATGGGATAGTTTTAAGAAGGGGGTTTAAGATGGAGGAATCTGAAGCTGTCAAAATCAACGTTAAGACCGGGGCTGCAATATGCCCGACTGGAAGATAGGGTGAGATGCTGCACCTCTACGTTGTGCCACCTTTTACATATATGCCCTTGGCCTGCTACAATGCTCCAGCCCTGACGAAGAACCAAAGGACTGGAAGCATTAACTCTGCTTTCTCCCCTTTCAGATGCTGCCAGACTGGCTGAGTTTTTCCAGAATCCTCTGTTCCCGTTTCAGATTCCAGCATCCGCAGCATTTTGCTTATTCTGGTTAAGCATATTCATAATTTTTTTTGTTTTTATTTCAGATTCCTAGAATTTGTAACTTTTTGCTTTTGGGCAGAGCAGAACTTCCCACCTCTTCTTCAAAATAGCGTTGCGGGATCTCCGGTGGACTTCAGTTTAAATGAAAGACGGCACCTGCAACAGGGCAGCACTCCCTCAGTACTGCGCTGGAGTGGCAGACTTGATTTCTGTGCTGGAGTGTTGGAGTGAAGGTTGACCCTACAACCTTAAAACACCAAAGTGAGAAGGGTGCTGACAGAGCCACAGCTGTCACAGTGACGGCTGTAAACCATCTGAAGCTTAGAAATGTGGTGATTGTTTGACACAAATACTGAGTGATGGCATCCATCTGTCTCAGGAGACAAGGGACGGCACCCGAGGTGTCTATCACTTCTGTATCGGACATCATTTGTTGTGGCTGTGCAGGCTGATTCACGAATGGCAGTCCCTTTCACAACTGGCACTGACAGCAGTGTTGGCCTGAAGTCGGCTGATGTCCCTTCCTTCCACTCTCTTCACCATCTGATCACTTCTTTTATCCGCTGATTTTTCCACACCTTCCTGACTGCTTGTCTCCACGCATTCAAATCTTTTCTCTTTTCTTCACCCAAAGAGTGGTGAGCTTGTGGAATTCATTACCACAGGAAGTAGTTGATGTCAAAACGTTGAATATATTCAAGATGCAGCTGGATATAGCACTTGGGGCAAACTGGATCGAAAGGTTATGGGGAGAAAGCAGGATTAGTTGGACAATCAGCCATGATTGTGATGAATGGTGGAGCAGGTTCAAATGGCCTCGTCCTGCTCCTATCTTCTATGCTTCTATGAATCACCTCTGATCCCAGGCAATTTGAAGTCTCAATTGCAGACATCCTTGTATCGCAGATGTGGGTGACCTGTTGATCTCTTGTCAATAGCAAGCTCACCATAGAACATGTCTTTGGAGATGCAGTTTGTTATCCATTCAGCTCTCGTGGCTGACTCGAGAAGGGAAACCTCCCAGGATCACTGCATGCTGGTCTGCATCCATAGCGAGCTCTCTTTCTTGCCAGCAGATGCCCAATATTCATCTGAGGCAGTAGAAATGGAAGCTGTTCAACCGCTTTCCTTGGTTTGCGTAAGTCGTCCACACGTCGCTACTCTAAATAAGAGCCTGAAGAGCAGGAATAAGCCATTCAGTCCCTTAAACCTGCTCCACCATTTATAAAAGCTGAACTGACCTAATGGTATGGTGGCATAGTGGTTAGCACTGCTGCCTCACAGTGCCAGGAATCTGAGTTCGATCTCCAGTTTGGGTCACTGTCTGTTTGGAGTTTGTGCATTCTCCCCATGTCTGTGTGGGTTTCCTCTAGGTGCTCCAGTTTCCTTCCACAGGCAAAGATATGTGGGTTACATTAATTAATTATGTTACATAGAGCCTCAGTGTCAGGGGGACTAGCTAGGGTAAATGTACAGGGATAGGGCCTGGGTGGGTCCGTGGTTGGTGCAGATTTGATGGGCTGAATGGCCTCCTTCTGCACTATAAGATTCTATGATTCTAACTGTGGCCTCAACTCCACATTCCTCCGACTGCCCAATACCCTTTGACTCCTTTGTTAACCAATAATCTAACTACCTCTGCCTTAAAACTATCTATTTATCCTGCCTCATTCTGTGGGGAAGAGCATTCTAAAGATTTACAACACTCTAAGGGGGAAGATTTCTTCTCATCTCCGTCTTAAATTGGAGACCCCTTATTTTTAAACTACATCTTCTGCTTCTAGTCTTGCAGCATCCATCTTGTCCACGTATCCGCGAATGTTTCGATAAGGTCACCTCTCAACTTTCTGAACTAAAGGAATGTGGGTTTGTGGTTTCTTTGTATCATTATTGCAGAAGTGATGCAAACAAACCACTGGATTAATTTGGTGTCTAATTTGCAGAACTAAAGATGCATGAATTTTGACCAGTTTTTTTTAGACAATGCAATTGAATCTAATATTTTATATGAAATCCTGACAAATAGAAACAGATTGGGTTGTGATGAATGGAAATTCATCAACTTATTGTCGCATCAACACCAGCGTCCTTCATTATCAGGAGGTTGTATGTGGTGCTATTCATCTTCATCAGTGGTCTGGTAGATGCTGTCAACAGTGGTGTCCCTTTTACTGATGATAGACCCCGATGCAGAATAGTGAATTCCCCACCTGAACGACACGTAGCAACTTAAAGGCAGATAAATGGAATTGGATAGAGCACAGATAAATCATGTACTATCTTCAGAACTGAAACAAATCAAGTCAATGAATGTGTCCAGGAAGATGAATTGAAAGGTTACTGACCCAGATTTACCCTGCAAGTCTGCACAGTTATTTCAGTCCCAAACGCTCATTTGGTTTTACAATTATACTCCATTTATAATGGGGATTAAGTGATGAAAACAGGTTGGAGAATTTGGTAGGTTGGTATTCCCTTGAGGCTTCTGCCATGCCTACTGCTATCAGTGAAGCAGGTAGAAATCATTCGTTATATTCATCCTGTAGCACATTACTATAGGTCCCTGTGGTATGTCGCAGGGAGAGCCTGTTGTTTGCGCTTGATTCTCTGTCCATCCCATCGCAACAGTGGGCATGATGAGGATTGCTTAATCCACATGAGACACCACTCTCTTAAACACCAGTGAGATGTGACAAAGCCTTTAGAGAGATCTACCGAGCCACTTAAGATGGGATTTCGTATTTATACCTGGAACATCTGCCGATCTGTAGTGCAACATCCTGGGGTTTTGTCTGTGCATCAAATTCCCTCTCAAATTGCATTGTTACCTGGGACTCTTATCATTTGAAAGCACAAATTGAAACCTAGATACATATTGCTGCACCATGAGTGCTGTTGGCACCTCAGTAAAATGATTTTAAAAACAAGGTTAGTTGCTAAGACTGGCAAAGGATTGCAAATATAGGCCGACATTGTCTGTCTTTGCTCGCAACTGGATTTCTTGGTGCCACTGAAAATGAATGGTGTTTTGGTTGTAACACCAAATTCTCTGTTCTGGCTCACAATGGCCCTGCCATGGACAAACCTGTCCAGCTGTGCTCACCCCAAAACCAGAGAATCCCACCCAAAGTCAAAGGGCCTTTTCATGATCCACCCGGTCAGATTCCCGTGGCAGGCGGAACGGGAAAATTTGCACCACTGTGTCTCCATCACTTTAACACATTCCTGTGCTGCTGCTGTCCATCTGGGCACTGGGGTTCATGGCCAGAATTTTACTGCCCCACCCACCCCGGGAATCGGAGTGGGGCAGACCACGGAAAGGTCCATTTACCTCAGGTGGGGTTTTACAGTTTCGGGATGCGCGAGGTCGTAAAATCCCACCTCATGAGTTTGAGAAATGTCACCATTCTAAAAGCGTTAAGCTGAAATCTGCCATGGGCAAGGATAAATCCATAGACAGTAATACACAGAATAAAAAGCACAACCATGCATTGTACTAGCCGAGGATAAAGTTACATGTGGTGAAGTCTTTATGTCTTTCAACAAATTAATTTTAGAATAAAGTCGCCATGTTGGCATTAGTTGTGTCTAATGCATTACATTAGTACAGTAATCTTTGAGAGTAACTAACAAGTAAGTTATAAGCATTTGATACCTATGATCTCCTCGACTCTTGTTTAAACTAACTGTTACTTGCTTAAACATTTCTTTTTAAGAGGAAGACGTACAAGTCAAAATTGCTCACTACACACATTATACTATGATTCGCGACATTTTAAAGTGAACGCTATTTCAACAAAGCATATACAATCAATGAAATCATATTCCCTTCCCTTTAGTATGTAGATACAGCTATGGACTATTAGGCACAGCGCAGCACTTTGTGACCAAAATCCAATTACAATCAATGTTTGCTAGACTCATTACTTGTGAGTCATACCTCAAGGTGAATTAGCTTAAGGCAAGGTTAAAATATATATTTTAGCTTCTTTGTTTTTATTTCTTTAAACTTATATTGCCGCCAATAGGAAAGAAAATTGTGCATGGTATCGATTATTTAGCAACCAGATTTCAGTGTTGGTAAATGTGAAAATCATTTCAGTGATGCCTTAAAATGGAGGATAAAAAGAGAGAGACGGAGAAAGGAAGAGAGAGAGGGTGAGAAAAAGAGAGTGAGATGGAAAAAGTGAAAGAAAGATGTAAAAAGGAACAGAGAGAGTAATGAAAAGGAGAAAGAGTTGAAAAAAGAGAAAGAGAGAAAGTGAAGGAAAGTGAAAAGACAGTGATGGAAAAGAGAAAAAGAGGGGGAGTGATGGACAAGCTTGTCGTATTAATATATCACCAACACATCTCCAGTTCCACCAGAGGCCCAACATTCTAGATCACTGCTACACAAATATCAAACATGCCTACCAATCTATCACCCAAGGCTGGAATCAAACCTAGGTCCCTGACCCTGTGAGGCAACAGTACTAACCACTGAGCCAACATGTCACCCACATGGGAAGAAGTAATTATCTTGTAGATGAACACAGCAGCTACGCAAAGGGATTTGTAGCAGTCAGAGTGGGCAATCTTCAAGGCTTGAACAACAACACTTGGAAGAATCAGGTTTTGCAGCTTCTTTAAGCTGGCCTGATTAAGAGTTGTCATAGAATGACAAAACCAGGAATTGAACTGAATAACTCTACGAATGATTTATCTCATTATTCAGAGCAAGCCTCAAATAATCACTGTCCCCAGGGTCCGTATGCCGCCTGAACCTCGGTCACAGAGAGGATAGATCAGTTCTCCAGACTCTAATGTGCTGCTGGAAAACTCATAAATCAGGATCCTTTTTCCTTCTCCTATAATTATAACAATGAACAGAGATTTTTCTCTCATCATTTATCGCTTTCCCTCTGGTTCTGAGCTGGAGTACTAAATTCAAAAGTCTTAGAGGAAATGAAAGCGATAGTTTGCACGGATCCAAATTACATGAAAGCCTCAAATAAAAAAGATATGTGGGCTGAAGCAGATAGCATTGCCAGGTTAACAGCAAACTACAACAGCCGATGGTTAGAAAACCGTGCCGGATGCATGCTCCAGGTCCTGCTCTGTGCTCCCGCGTGAGGCCCCAACCAGATGTGCAAAGCTGAAAAATTACCCCTTAGACGTGTTCTCTCCCACATCGGTGAAAGGGACCAAGTTCACTTGCACTGATTGGGACAATTGCAGCTACAAAAGCAAAAGATGTACAGCACTCCACACAAAGTTATATTAGGCGCCAAAACAGTGAATAAAATCATCGATTCCAGTCATCGATGTACCAGTAAAGGAATTGCGGGACGGGACCCAGTAGGCCTGGAACAAGGAATGTTCCGCACACCCCATAAAAAGACCCACCCCATGTGGATACATTGCTAATCCTCTGATTTGGAGAAAGTGGGATGAGTTAAATAAAAGTTGTTGAGAGATAGAACGCATTCAGCCAGGTAGAGGAGAGTGGTGGTGGATGGGAATTGTTCAGGCCTCTTTTCAAGAAAGAAGTGAAGAGCTCTCAGGCCGTTCTGCTGTGGGATGGAGGTGCAGAAAGATTGCACATCCATGGTGAATAGGGGGCAGTTAGGACTTGCATGACCAAGATTGGGTAATCGCTTTGCTGAGCACCTTCGGTCTATGCACACTCTGTGAAGTGTAGTCTTCTTAAAAGCTGGTTTCGTGTTCAGTGCTTTGATGTTTAAAATGCAGAGTACACAGATTGCAATATTATATCAATGACCAAGCATTAGGATTGCCTTGGTAACAGGATTTGCAGGCTTTTGAATTTTGACAGCCTATCAGTTTGAAGAAAACACTCAGTTATCAGGGACCTATCAAATTTGAATTTGCTGTTGTTGACAACATCAGCCCAATTCTGGTGTAGGAAAATTGATAGATCATCACGGTTATAAAACAAGGTGCTCAACTGCCTGCTTGCAGCTCAAATGCAGGGCTGCCACCTCTCAGCACCAGGAACAGCTCCCCACCAGCTTAAAATATCTAAGAGAACACTCAATCTATCTAACAAAAGAGCTTACAGCCAGCGGAATCAACAGAAGAACGCTAAAAGCCTTCCAAAGCCACAAAACCTGGTTGTACATTTTTTTGAGAGTGATTAAATTTGATTTTTTGTTTTTGGTAATGAATGGACCTTGTATTTATCTGAACAGCATTCCAATCGTACCTTCTTTTAATCAATATATTACTTGTTTAGTTAAAGTTCCTGATAGGTTAAATAAATCACTTCTTAGTTGTACACTTAAAGTGAGCGTCAAGTGTTTCTATTCATGAACCTCTAACATTAATGAAGAACAGTTCACACACCTTCCCAAACACATTTAATAGATTACAAGCGAGGTATTCCCCTTTGGGGGATTCGACGTGACTTCTCTTAAGGGGGAAATCAACCTTTCCACCATAACAGCTGCATATAAAAACAAGTTCTTCTTCATGTTCCTCCTATACTCTTATCCAAAACTTTAAACTTGTGTCCCCTCGTCCCTGTACTATCAAGTAATGGGAGCAGCTTTCCTTTGTCTATCTTCTTTAAACTTGCTGAAATGTTATCCAGCTCCACAAAATCTTCTCAGTCTTTTTTGCTCGGAAGATCTGGGCGACTCGGGCAGTTCTGCTTTCAGAGATAACTGGGAATATGGCCAAGGTTTATGAGGGGAGGTTCAGAAGGTTGGGTCTGTACCCACTGGAGATTGAAAGCAGTGATCTTATTGGAACATTTTAAATTCTGAGGGGGCTTGGCACAGATGTCTCTGCATCTGAAGGAATCCAGACCGGCAGGCACAGTTTCAAAATAAGGGGTCTCCCATTTAGGCTGGCAACGAGGAGGAATTTCTTCTCTGGAAGGGTTGTAATCTTTGGAATTCTCTTCCACAGAAAGAAGTGGAGGTTGGATTATTGAATCTATTCAAGGCTGAGTTAGACCGACTTTTAATCTATCTGGGATGGACCGATACAAAAGCGGATTTATAATCTCAATCAGATCAATAATTATCTGATTGAAAGACAGAATAGGTTCGATGGGCAGAACGGTCTATTCCTCCTCCAATTTCCTACGTTCTTTTCAGTTTAAAGTTTATTTATTAGTGTTGCAAGTAGGCTTACATTAACATTGCAGTGAAATTACTGTGAAAATCTCCTAGTCGCCACACTCCGTTCGGATACGCAGAGGGTGCGTTTAGCATGGCCAGTGCACCTAACCAGCATGCCCTTCAGACTGTGGAAGGAAACCGGAGCATCCGGAGGAAACCCATGCTGACACGGGAAGAACATGCACACCCCGCACAGACAGTGACCCAAACTGGGAATCGAACCCAGGTCCCTGGCACTCTGAGGCAGGAGTGCTAACCACTGTGTCACTATGACCATTGTCATTGGGGGGCAGGGTGGCACAGTGGTTAGCACTGCTGTCTCACCGCGCCGGGGACCCGGGTTCAATTCCTGGCTTGGGTCACTGTCTGGACAGTCTGCACGTTCTTCCTGTGTCTGTGTGGCTTTCCACTGCGTGCTCTGGTTTCCTCCCACAGTCCAACCAGCACTGGCCATACTAAATTCTCCCTCAGTGTACCCAAACAGGTGCCAGAGTGTGGCAACTAGGGGATTTTCACATCATTGCAGTGTTCATGTAAGCCTACTTGTGACACTAGTAAATAAACTTTAAACTTTAGTTACTAGTCCCTTGCTTCATAATAAATGAGTTGACAAGAATAAGTAGCTTTCATTTCAAATGGACTGAACATAATCTTTGTCAGAAAATACAGACAACATAAATTCAGGAAGGTACACAGAGTCTGATTAACGTTTGCTGCATGGTGCTGGTCGCAGAGAATAAAAATAGCTCCTGATGATATAATATCTGAGTGGAAGGTAAGACTCCCACCCGCACATTGTGTAGGATCAAACTTATGAAGAAAGTGAAAAAAAGATTCACTTCAAATTCAATATAAAAAACAAGCGATATTGTTGAATAAAAGGGACTCTGAAGTTACAGGCAAAATATTTTATTCGAACATATTGTGTCACAATTCTTGGCACTCACTGTTGGCTTGTGTTAGTGCACACCCAAGTGTGGTTGATTTTCTGAATGAATGTCACACATTTCGAATAGGAGCATATGTTGGGAAAATCACAGCTATGCACCCCTTGGCTTTTCCCTCCATTAATTCTCACGGATGGAAAATCGTGGGAAGCATACTTGATTTTTCTCCGATCTTCATTCCTTTCAGGTGAAGTACTGTGCTGGAAGTGCAGATTTTAGCCCTGCACCATGGTGGACAATGGAAGTACCAGACACACACAGCAATATTAGCAATAGCCAGTGGCTCACCTCAAGCTTGCATTAATAATGAAAGCGTTCTGTTTCTTTCTTACTCTTTTTATGTGCATTACATACAGCACACAGTGAGGAAGAGCTGACAATTCATTTCCTCTTGGTACTTTACAAGCTCGTGTGTAAGGCTGTGCCAGCTTTTGCACATGTACCCAGCTGGTAAAAGCTGATAACAGCAGCAGGGGCTTTACTGCACAGCTTGGGAGGCTGGGTCACATTTCACAGACTTGTCATAACACATTGACGAGGAGCCTTGGGTACGTCTGATTCACATTGTGGGAACAAAAAAAATTGTGAAATATATTAATTTATTTTATAAAATCTTAAATTGACTGAAAGGAAGAAAGGATTGCACTCTGAAGGGTGGAGGTTATACTTAAGAGTCACAAGCCCTGTTTTTCAGAAAGGGCACAAAGTAACATTGGCACAGAGTCTCATCGAAAAATATTTTTGGGAGATTTGCCCATTTCTAAACAAGCGTAATGTCACGGATCAGGTCAATGAGAAACCATAAGGGAGTTCACGAAGAGAGTCCGCAACGAGGATCATGTTACAGTCACTATGTCTTAGTCTGCAGTGTAGTCCACAGTATTAATTAGCTTGGTCAGACAGGTTGTGAAATAGTTGCTGAATAACGGCAACAACACACTCAGGTGTTTGAGATGCACTGTGGCAACCCAAGCTCAACTGACAAGAGCAAGTCTGTAAGAAGGACTGGCATTTACATTCTGCAAATCTGAAGCTAGAGCTTAATTAAACATATTAGATCACAGCAGGTGTTCATGGCTGGTTTGGTTCTAATGCTGTCCTTAGATTTCAGCATTCTGATCAGACCTACATTTGGTAACACACTATGGGGAGTTATAATGTGCAGTAGTCCACAGCCAAGTATTCGCTCAGCACAGTGGTAGCATTCTTTCCCCAATCCAGCAGCAGCACTGAAGAAAGTTGTATTTTCGTTGGAGACACCATACCAAGGCCCTGTCTGCCTGTTCAATTATTTATTTATAGCCAATTGCAATAAAGAGGGAATAGCAGCAGAGTTCTTCTGATAGCTTGACCAAACATTCATCTCCCAATCAGAAGTACCAAAATCAAATTACCTGATCAATGATCACATTTCTGTATTAGGGATCTTGCTGTGTGCAAACTGGCTGCATGGTTTACCTTTATACCAAAAGCAAGTTACTGCTTCTTAAAAACTCTGGAGCGCGCTGAACACTTCTTTCTTATATATTTGATTTGATTTATTGTCTCATTTATTAGTATACAGTGAAAAATACTGTTTCTTGCACGCTGTACAAAGTATACCGTGCATAGAAAAGGAAAGGAGAGAGTGCAGAATGTAGTGTTACAGTCATAGTTAGACTGTAGAGAAAGATTAACTTAATGCGAGGTAGGTCCATTCGAAAGTCTGATGAGAGCAGGGAAGAAGCTGTTCTTGAGCCAGTTGGTACGTGTCCTTTTTCCCAATGGAAGAAGATAGAAGAGAGAATGTCTAGGGTGCATGGGATACTTAATGACGCTGGCTGCTTTTCCAAGCCAGCTGGAAGTGTGAACAGAGTCAATAGCTGGGAGGCTGGTTTGAATGATGGACTGAGCTTCATTCAGGACCCTTGGCAGTTCATTGCAGTCTTGGACAGAGCAGGAACCATACCAAGCTGTGATATAACCAGAAAGAATGCTTTCTATGGCCCATCTGTAAAAGTTGGAGAGAGTTGTAATGGACATGCCAAATTTCCTTCATCTTCTGAGAAAGTAGTGGCGTTGGTGGGCTTTCTTAACTATAGTGTCAGCATGGAGGGACTAGGACAGATTGTTGGTGATCTAGACACCTAAAAACTTGAAGTTGTCAATCATTTCTACATCATTCGCACTGATGTAGACAGGGGAGTGTCCTCTATTACATTACCTGACGCAGTGACAATCTCCTTTGTTTTGTTGACATTGAGGGAGAGATTATTGTTGCCGCACCAATTCACTAGATTCTCTATCTCCTTCCTGTGCTCCCTCTTGTCATTGTTTGAGATCCGATCCACTATCCTGGTATCATTAGCAAACTTGAAAATCAAGTTGGAGGAGAATTTGACCTACCAGAAGAATAATAAGCGGCTGAGGACATAGCCTTGTGGGGCACCAGTGTTGATCATGGAGGAAGTGTTGTTGCCTGTCTTTAATGATTGCTGTCTGTGGGTTAGCAAGTTCGGGATCCAGTCACAGAGGGAGGAGCTGGATCCCAAGCCACAGAGTTTGGAGATGAGTTTCGCAGGAATAATGGTGTTGAAGGTTGAGCTGTAGTCAATAAATAGGAATCAAACATGGGTGTCTTTGATATCTAGTTGTTTCAGGGTTGAGTGCAGGGCCAGGGAGATGGTGCCTGCTGTTGCAATGGTAGGTGATCTGTAGTGGTTCCAGGCAACCTGGGGGGCCAGAATTGATTTGTGTCATGACTAACATTTCAAGCACTTCATAATGATGGATGTCAGAGCCATCGGACAATAGTTATTACGGCACACTGCTTAGCTTTTCTTTAGTACCGGGATGATGGTCATCTTCTTGAAGCAGATAGGGACCTCAGATTATTGTAAAGAAAGGTTGAAGATGTCTGCAAATACTCCCACCAGCTGGTCCATACAGGATCTGAGTGCTTGTTCAGGTACTCCATTCGGGCTAGTCACTTTCCATGGAGCGACCTTCAAGGAGGCTGCTCTGCCATCTGCAATGCTGACCTTGGATACAGGTTTGTCCGAGGCTTCTGGGGGCAGAGGGCATGCCGTTGCTGACCTCTTGCTCAAAATGGGCATAGAATGCATTGAGCTCATCAGGGAGCGGTGCGTTGGTGCTGGCGATTTTACAGGCCTTCATCTTGTAGCCTGTTGCTTCTTGTAAACCTGGCCATAGTTGGCAAGGGTCAGTGTGGCTAACCTGGGACTCCAGCTTGGTCCGATATTGTCTTTTGGCATTTTTGGTGGATCTCCTTAGGTCATATCTGGCTTTCCTGTATAGGTCAGGGCTCCCTGACTTGAATGCCTTGGACTTGGACTTTAGCAAGCAGCAGATATCCCTGTTCATCCATCATTTCCGGATGGGAAACATGCGGATTTGTTTCTTTGGCACACAGTCTCCTACGCACTTACTCATGAAGTCAGTTACCATAGTGGCTTACTCGTGCTTTTTAAGATATCATGGGTAGTTTAACTGCCCATGGTGATTGTCTCTTTAAGGGCAACACAGCAGAGTAAGGGTGACATGGCCTGGATGATCAATCGGATCCCAGAGTGTGGAATCATCCCATGGTGAGAGAGGTTCTTGGGCAACAGACATTTTGGGAACTCGTTACAGCCATGATGGAGGCTGCTGAACAATTGTGATTAATTAATCCTTTTTGTGTTCATTAATGAAATCTGTGAAAGTGCATCTTTACAATACCAATGAAAACGTTTTCCAAGTCACCTTGCATGCAAGCATCATCTTTCATAAGTAAGGCTTTAATTTTTAACCAAGTTTGACTCCAGCAGCTTCCTAGTCATTGTGAAAGTTCATAACTTGAGATCGTACAATACTCAGCATAGGAAACTATCAGGATAGAAGCATGAAGATAGATTTTTAACTTACTGGCCAGATATTAAACAGACACATTATACAAACTGTGAATCTTTACTCCCATTCATAAAAACTGGATGCTTTCTATCATGGTCAGACAATCCAGAATGCTAGCATTATCCCCAGCTATAATGAGGTGTAGACAAATCAATTAAATGGGTCTCCTGTAGTGAAAGAGGGCTCAGTCAAAGGTAAATATAGAAAAATGTTTTAAAACTACAATAATTCACCATATAAGAATGTACCCAGGAGTCTGAGGTCACAACTGAGATAAAAGGAGCAGCGGTGAGAAAGCAAGTTTCATAGAGATGGGATTTTCCGGTCCCACTCAACCCAAAACCGGAAAAATCCCATCAGATGTCAACGGATCTTTGCGTGGTCCACGTCCCACCTACTACAGTTCCCAGGTACACTGAAGGAGACTTTAACGTGGTCAACGCACCTAACCAGGGCATCTTTCAAACTGTGGGAGGAAACCGGAGCACCTGGAGGAAACCCACGGAGACGACAGTGATCCAAGCCGGGAATCGAGCCCAGGTCCTTGGCGTGGTGAGAGACAGTGCTAATCATTGCACCACTATGCCGCCCCATTTATAACAAACTCCCACCAGACAATGTTTTTTTTGGTGGTGCTGATTGAAGAATAAATATTGGTCAGGACATCCAGATAACCCTTGTTGTTCTTCTTGGAAATGGTGCTGTGGGATTTTTCACATCCACCTGAGAGACAGGGCTTTGGTTTAAGATTTCCTCCAAAAAGAGAGTAATGCAGCATTCCCTCAATGCTGTACTGGAGGGAGGTCGTCGATTTTTGTGCTGAAGTGGGACAACCAACCTTCTCACTGGAAGTTTAAGAATGCTAGCAATTGAGCTTAAGCACTGAGGTATATCCTGGCAAAAGACAGTGAACCAAGAACATTGTTTAAAGATCAGCAAGACGATTTGAATAACCTATTAGTTAAGGCAGTCGAAGCCACTAATTTGATGAATTTAAGGTATTGCTGGAGCTTTCATTGCTACAGAAAAGTAGTAACTAAAGGTAGTGACAAGCTAACTAAAAGTAGTGACAAGCTGGCTATGGACAGGATTAATAATTATGATGTGAAGGTAGATTCACATTACCATATGCAGGACTGTTCAAAGGCAAAAGATGTGATTTGCCCAGTCACATTTGTGCTTAGATATCACCCTGCCTTAATGAAAACTGAGCGCTGGAAGGAAAATGCCCTGTAAATTGCCTGAAGTGTGTTCTCAAAATGGGAGTTTCAACTCAAATGGAGCCAGGAGCCAGTCTGAATTATGGAAGCCTAAATGGCTGAGTATGTGAATTCCTGTGAGAATGAGGCATTTTCAAAGAGAGAGAAAGATAACATTAGCACTACAGGCCCAAAATAACTCAGTAGGAGATAAACTCAACACGAATTCACAAACGAACGCCAATTCTTTGTTCCTTTGGAGACTGCAGCTTGGGGAATGAATTACCACCCAACAGGTTTGCTTGCAACAAGGATGGGAGGACACTAAATAGCTGTCTGAGATGATTGGCAAAAGGACCATTCTGACACATAGCACCAGATAAGTCAACTGAATGGAAAGTGTCTCTCTCCTTCTCTGATAATTCTCCATGTTAATCTCATTACTCATGTGATCAAGTTACCCAATTGGGTCAATGATCCCTGGTGAAACTGCAGCAAGGCCAATGCCCTGCTTCTTTCTGGTGTCACATATTCAACCACAATGTAACAAAGCCTTTTGTTCTCTCTGTACCACATTAATCAACAAAAGAAGTGTGGCTATTACCTATTAGTTTGTTCTGCAGGAAGACATTTCTTGCTCTAATGCATTTGCCTTTAAAACAAGTGGATGGAATTGCTTGGGAATCAATACATAACATGATTATAGGAGTAACAGCGCTGCTCAGAGCACCCAGTGGTATCAAAGTGGATTTCCTTCTTTAAAGTATAGATATAAGCTTATTTGTTTCACCTTGTTAGACATTACACGACAAATCTAACATTTGGGTGGCATATTTTGCCACCCACTGCCAAGTTATTTTCCCAGAGCCTTTTCACCAAATGAAGAATAAGATACAAATATACAAATCAAACACCAAAATAAATTGTTGCTGCTTTTCCTTTCTCCTCTAATTTATCTACCCTCTTTCTAGCTTCCTCTTGTACCAATAAAAAAAACCCATACAAAGATCTGCCTCCTTCAGGCCCAACTGTGCCACTTCTGAGAAGTATGATGTGGAGATGCGACATTGGACTGGGGTGGGCACAGTAAGAAGTCTCACAACACCAGCTTAAAGTTCAATAGGTTTATTTGGAATCACGAGCTTTCAGAGCACTGCTCTTTCATCAGGTGAGTCTACACTTATCTGATGAAGGATCAGTGCTCCAAAAGTTCATGATTCCAATTAAGCCTGTTGGACTTTAACCTAGTGTTGAGACACTTCTTTTATTTCTGAGAGCAGTCTGGATGATTTGCCCTTTGCATCTGGCCATAAAGAGGGGAAGTTAGGCCCAAGCTTGGATTCCACGTACACTTCTGCAAAATTCACCAAAGTTAGGGAGCAGAAAATGCATTCCTCTGCATACCACAAGGTAATGGATATGGTCAACAAGCTCCCAGCGAAGGTAATCAACACCTGTAAAAGAGAACTCATTGGTCTAACATCCGAGGCCACCTACCATTTCTACTGGTCTCCCGAATCATCCAGTTCTTGTTCATGGTCAACTTTCCACTCTTTCCAGCCCCCTTGAAACTACGATATAAATTCTACCAGAGCCTCGGCTGGGTCCAAACCCCGCTCCACGATAAACTCCAAACGAGAACACTGATCTAGGATAACCCCAGATGACTCTTCAACAACTTCTGTACTTCAGTCACTCATACAATAAGAGAGAAGATGTCAAACAATATCAACACAAATGAATCTTTTCCGTTTAATCAACGTGGGAAATGTACTCAGGGTACTCGAGATCTTGGGACGTGGGAGTAGGAGCAGATGAACAAAACACTGATAGCTCTTTCTAAAGGTTATGAGAGGGTGATGATCATCTGTAAAATCATTTACAATTAGCAGAAGATGCTGTCTGCTTTCTGAAAAGCAGATTCTAACTGCACTGATTGAGAATATCATTGACTGTGTCAATGTTAATGGGTATACCCCTAAAACTGCCTCAACTTCCACTGTCAAGGGGATTATGAATTATACTCCAGTGACATTGTGATTAAGAATATTGATTCTATGAACAGCATTATTGATTCAATGAACAGTCCTCCCCTTCATAGCTTATCTGGTAGAGCGGAGGACTGTAGATGATTCAAACTGACATCTTTAGGTCACTGGTTCAATTCTTGTTCAAAGGAAGCCCAATATCCACTTTAGGGCGACATGGTGGAACAGTGGTTAGCATTTCTGCCTCTCAGTGCCTGGGATCCGGGTTCAATTTCCAGCTGCGATCACTGTCTGGAATTTGCACAGTCTCCCCATGTTTGCGTGGGTTTCCTCCAGGTGTTCCGTTTTTCTTCCATAGACCAAAGGTGTGCAGGTTGGGTGGATTGGTCATGCTAAATTGCCCCTTGGTGTCAGGGGTAAAGGAAGGTGAATATGTGGGGTTATGGGGATAGGGCCTGGGTGGGAGTGTGGTCGGTGCAGACTCGATGGGCCAAATGGCATCTTTCTGCAATGTTGGGATTCTACGTTTCTACTATAATCATGAGGGCATGAATGCGGACATTCCTGATCAGAAAGTACTGTGCACAATATTCAAACCTAACCTTTCTCTGGCCAGCCGCTCTACAGTATAGCAAAATGGAACAAAAGATAAATACTATCCCTTTCTAACATTCAAAATTACAGAGCAATTCACTATAACAGACACAGCCTTAAATCACAGTCAATTCTTGATGAATGATATCAGTGATGGTCACAGAATGGTTCTAAAGGAACAGTAATTATACACTAACTTCCAAAGGGTTAAAGACTTCATTTTCAAGTCTGTCACATTCTAGATTTCCTATCTATAATGTGTGTTCATTCATATCACTCAGATGACTGGTGTTAATGGATTTTCCAGGCTTTTCTTCAAACATGTTTTCTCCTTCAATTTCATCGTGATAACGAGTGAGTTGCATGTTACAGTACACTGTGAGATACTAAGAAGGATTGTGTATTCTGCTGTAAGAACCAAAGAGGTTGTGTAATGCAGGCTTTTATGTAACATTCGAGAGCTTCACCTGCTGATACTGCCACACCAGGAATCCCGAGCCTCATTTTGTGGCCTGTCACATAGAAAGCTGGCCCATCTATCAAGCTCTGCAGCATGTTTCTTTTACCTTTCCTGAGGTTAATTCAATTCTGGCATAAGCTAAAGGAGATCACTAATGCCAAGAAATGATGCTGTCATCAAGCAGGCTAAACAGCCAAACACATTGAATAATTCACACAGACAGAAAATCAGGAAGTAACAAGCCAGATTTATCGTTTTACAGAAAGCGAAATCAAGATTGATATATACATATGTGATTAAGGCAGAAGCTGAAATAAGGACAGTTTAATGTTTTAAAATGCATGGGATTTTTAAATAGTACAATGGAGGGATCCGAAATTCCATAAGTATAAAATCAGCTTTGAAGGTCCAGGGAGGTTTCTCATTTACAATTAAATTATAATTTAGCACACCTTTACAAACCAAGTTACACCTCATTCAACAATGTTCGACTTTTCCTAGGTTTTATTACAGTGATAATAGAACATAAAAACTGGAGGTTCATGTCAATTCAATGAGTTCTCATTGATTTTCATCAGCACATTCTTCAACAGAGCACCCGGATCCTCACAGAGGAAAAGGGAATTACTGACCGCAACTACTGGATTTCTGTGCTTAACTACACGTTTGGATTCCAGAGGTTGCTATTAGTTTGACACCCAGAAATAACAGCCACACTTTTGCCATTATTTACAACCACTGCTTTAGCTCAGTTGCCGGACAGTTGGTTAGTGATGGAGAGCGATACCAACAGCACAGATTCAATTCCCATACCAGCTGAGGTTATTCATGAAGGCCTTCCTTCTCAACCTTGCCCCTTGCCTGAGGTGTGATGGCCCTCAGGTTATCACCACCAGTGATTACCACTACGCCTGCGGTGACTTTAACTTTTATAATCACAAAATGCCAGCCAACATGTAATGAGCTTGAGGATGTCACCAATTTGTATATTTAAAGCAGACACTCGGTGGCTTCAGCCTGCTCAGAACAGCAGGATTAAAAACATAAAATAAAAAATGCAGGAAAATTTCAGCAGATCTGACAGCATGTAGAGAGACAACAGAGCTAATGTTTCAAGTCTGGATGACCCTTCGTCAGAGGTTAAAAGCACAACTGACCTGAAGATGACACAAGGTCAGTGGTCACATCACCTCAGACATTCTATCTACATACTCACTCAATTTTCCATGGAGTAAATAGAGTCTCATATATATGTAATTTTTTTCTAAGTATACTAAATTTTTAAGTTTATTATTGTCACAAGTAGGCTTACATTAACACTGCAATGAAATTACTGTGAAAATCCCCGGGTCACCACACTCCAGCACCTGTTCGGGTACACTGAGAGACAATTTAGCATGGCCATTGCAGCTAACCTGCATATCTTTGGACTGTGGGAGGGAACGGGAGCACCCAGAGGAAATCCATGCAGCCACAGGGAGAACATGCAGACTCCGCACAGACAGTGATCAAAGCCAGGAATCGAACCCAGGTCCCTGACACTGCGAGGTATTAAGGCACCAATATGTATTTTTTTAAAAACTGAAATACACTTCAAAACTCTCTGATTTATTTTCAATTGGACACCAAAAAACACTTCAAGTATAAAAACAGGTGACTGCGCAAAAGCCTTATCATTGCCACCATGAGGAAGAACCTTAATAATTCACTCCATTTTAAAATTCATTTACAGGATGTGGGCATCGCTAACTGGCCAGCATTTATTGCCCTTCATGGTTTCCCTTTAGCAGGTGGTGGTGAGCTGCCATCTTGAACCACTGCAAGTTATTTTTCTTGGTAGCAGTCGGATGCAACTGAGTGGCTTGCTAGGCCATTTTAGAGGATATTTAATTGTGCTGTGTGTCTGGAGTCACATGTAGGCCAGACCAGGTGAGGATGGCAGGCTTCATTCCCCACATAGCATGAGTGAAGCAGATTAGTTTTTATGGTTTCATGGTCACCATTAGACTTTTAATTCCAGATGTTTTATTGAATTTAAATTCCACCATCAGCCATGGTGGGGTTCAAACCCAGGTCCCCACAGCATCACTTAGGACCTCTGGATTACCAGTCCAGCAACAATATCACTGCGCCACCAGCACCCCAATATTCATGGTTTGATTAGTAATGAAGTTGTGCTCTCTTGCATACAAATGACATTCCACAATATTCCTATTAATGTAGCATGTTTTTATTCTGAAGGGAGTCAAAGTGTTCGGGGCTTAAACTACATAATTAGAGGGTGCTCCTCAACATGGACAGCTGAATCCAAGTGAGAATGGACCTACAATATATTAAGCTGATCTTTCTCCATGCCCTAGCTATGACTATAATACATTGTGCACCCTCTCCTTTCCGTCTCCCCTATGTACTCTATAGACGGTATGTTCTGTAATGTAATTTATTTCTTTTTAAGTACGCTAGGTTTTTAAGTTTATTTATTATTGTCACCAATGAACTTATATTAACACTGCAATGAAGTTACTGTGAAAATTCCCTAATTGCCACAGTCCAGTGCCTGTTTGGTACACTGAGGGAAAATTTACATGTATAGCATGTAAAAAACAATACTTTTCTCTGTATCCTTGTACATGTAACAATAACAAATCAAATCAATTACTGCTGAGGGATTAAGGCTGGAGCAGTGAAATTAAGAGGAAACTGGGAGTATAAGGATGTAAAGAATCAAGAATGATATAAGGAGGTTGGGAGAAGAAACAACATTTAAATTGAATGGTTTGCCCCCACTTTAGGAATGGAAAGAGATAATCTTCCATTGCCCTGAACATGGAGTATGAAGTTAACAAACTGACGATTGAAATGCTGGAATGACTACCTGGTGTAACTTTTACAGATATCAGAGGCTAATTCAGAACTAACAGCAGCAGAGTGAACGCAACCTAGCCCATTGCTGCTGCTGAGCTGACTGATGGGGACTTAGCAGCAGTCACAAAGTCAACTTAGTCTGAATTTTCTTTAAATCCCAGCCATATTAAAATTGAAGAGGTTAAAAGTTTGGAATAAAAGCTCATCCAGAACTAGGGGGTCATAGTTTGAGGGTGAAGGGTAAATCTTTTAGGACTGAGGTGAGGAGAAATTTATTCACCCAGAGGATGGTGAATGTGTGGAATTCACTACCACAGAAAATAGTTGAGGCCAAAACATTGTCTGATTTCAAGAAGAAATTAGAAATGGCTCTTGGGGCTAGAAGGGATCAAAGGAGATGGGGGAGGAGGTGGGATTCGGGTATTGGATTTGATGATCAGCCCATGGTCGAAATGAATGGCGGAGGAGGCTCGAAGGGCCAAATGTTCTACTCCTGCTTTTATTTTCTATGTGTCTGAAAGGAGTTTGACAAACTGTACTACAACCTTACCAAATAATAAAGATGGGGAATACATTTTCATGTAAATACTGCAATTTACTTAACCGTAAAAAGAACTGTCGTAAAATTCGCAGTTGAGATGTAACCCTTCCCCAGGGCTTCACAGAGATTGAATACTACGGTTCTGTCAGCAAAGAGCCATTTAGCTGGAATCAGCCGCAGGTGTATTGCAAGTGGCTATCGGTAGATGATCATCATTTTATGACAAGAGTGCTTGTTTGGAGGAGTCAGGAATTGTAAAGTTGTGTCGTAAGTATGTTTGGGAAGTCAGTGCTGACACTGAAGTGCTGGGGCCCTACATCAACATTATGTTTCGGATTGGCGAAATGTTACATTGGGAGTGAAATCAGGGTCAACATGAATGAAAGCTGATGTTGGAACAGCCATAAAATACCTGGGCTAAAAGGTGACAGACCCAAGATCCTTAAAAGCATTAACTGAACAATAAAGAAGGCACAGAATGAAATTAAAAAGAGTAAAAGTAAATGAACATATCAGGAACAAACATATCTGGTAGGCAGGGAGGATACAGGAGAGGCTAAAAACAGAAAAATAACCTGGCTAGGCTAGAGATGTGGACTTCAAACCAAATTTATTAGGTGGGGAGGAAATAATCACTGACAGCAGTCAGTCATGAGTTGGACATTCACGAGAGAGGCAGGTTGGAACGTCATGCTTAGGTGACCTGTTTAAATGTAATACCAATAAAAAGTGTGAAACTGATATCAGAGTATGTCTGCAGTCTGTCTGCCAACCAAGTCTCATGCCTGGAGTCCACAGATAGAT
Organism: Carcharhinus amblyrhynchos; assembly: GCF_965287045.1. NCBI lineage: Eukaryota > Metazoa > Chordata > Chondrichthyes > Carcharhiniformes > Carcharhinidae > Carcharhinus > Carcharhinus amblyrhynchos. The sequence continues at coordinate 29,780,639 of NC_137332.1, read as the reverse complement.
CATATCTCAGAACATATTGGCAGCAGTGGAGACATTGATGTAAAAAAGCATCAATGTTATTTGAAGGAACCACAGAGTGAAGAAAACCTTGAAATCCAGCTCATAACAAATTAAGGAGGAGGGGCACATTGAGTAAAGATAATGGTGACCATACCTGTTCAGCAGTCCCTGCCCACACCCTGCCCGGTTGACTGCCTCAAGGGCCCATTAGTGGGAGCTATGGACACACCAATTTCTCTGGTATTGAACAACATTGGACCTTCATGCTAAACAGCAGAAGCATCAATTTAGTTCCTTTCTTTTAAAGATAAAGTTTATTTATTAGCGTCACGTGCAGGCTAACATTAACACTGCAATGAAGTTGCCATGAAATTCCCCTAGTGCCACACTCTGGCACCTGTTCAGGTACATTGAGGGAGAAGTTAGCATGGCCGATGCACCTAACCAGCACATCTTTCAGACTGTGGGAGGAAACCTATGCAGTAACAGGGACAACATGCAGACTCCACACAGTGACCCAAGCTAGGAATTGAACCCGTGTCCTGAGGCAGCAGTGCTGACCACTGTGCTAACGTGGTGCCCTGTAGGTCCAGCAGCAGATGATGCTCTCTTCAAGCAAGGTATGGAGGAGGCCACTGTGGACTTTGGGCTTTTGAGACATATTTCAGCCCGAAGCAAATGATCAGGCACATTTTAAGCAGAGATTGCAATGACCTACTCAGCTAATGGTAGGGTACTGGGGAGAGTTGCAGAACAAAGAGATCTAGGGGTACATGTTCATAGCTCCTTGAAAGTGGAGTCACAGGTGGACAAAGTGATGGAGAAGGCATTCGACACGCTTGGTTTCATCGGTCAGAACACTGAATACAGGAGTTGAGATGTCTTGTTAAAGATGTACAATTCATCAGTAAGGCCACACTTGGAATACTGTGTGCAATTCTGGTCACCCTATTATAGAAAGGATATAATAGACTGCAGAAAAGATTTACTAGGATGCTACAGGGACTTGATGGATTGAATTATAAGGAGAGGCTGAATAGACTGGGATTTTTTTTCTCTGTTCTGTAGGAGGCTGAGGGGTGATCTTATGGAGGTCTATAAAATAATGAGGGGCATAGACAAGGTAGAAAGTCAATATCTTTTCCCAAAGGTAGGGGGGAACTAAAACTAGAGGGCATTGGTTTAAGGTGAGAGGGGACAGATACAAAAGTTTCCAGCGGGGTAATTTTTTCACACAGAGGGTGGCAAGTGTCTGGAACAAGCTGCCAGAGGTAATAGTCGAGGCGGGTACAATTTTATCTTTTAAAAAACATTTAGATAGTTACCTGGGAATGATGGGTATAGAGGGATATTTGCCAAATGTGCAATTGGGATTAGTTTAGGGATTTTAAAAAATTCAAGAGCAGCTTGGACAGGTTGGGCCAAAGGGCCCTGTTTCCATGCTATAAACCTCTACGACTCTGCGACCTGGGAAATTGATTGACTTATTTTAATCAACCAGTATTGCTTAGATTGTTTTTTCAGATCAAACTAATTAGGTGATCACAGAGTTAGGGATTTCCGAGGTGAAAAACTCGGACTTTTTGTAGACCAAAGATGACCTTACTTTGGATCAAGCAGTCTAGTATGCAAGGTTGACTAAGCTTACTGGATTTAACACAATCATATAATTTAGTGTGGCTCCAAGGCTATATGTGATTCTCTTGGCTGAACAGAACTATGAACAGGGGCATCATTAACAAGAAAGCCTGCAAACTGGGCAAAAAGGGCAGGAAACTCCACACAACAGCCAATGCTTACATTGTGGCTGTGACTTGGGAGGGGGAGGGGAGGAGAGGAACTGAGTAGAATCTGAAATACAATGCAAATAGTTAACGATATAGGGTGGCTGCACTTGTCCTGGAGCTGGAAAATCCTGCCTAAGGTCAACAGACCTTTGCATGGTCTGTGTCCCATCCTCTATGATTCCAGTGGTAGGTGGGATGAGAACATACTGTTGTATTGAAAATTGGATAGTATACTTGGGGGAGGTGTAGTACAAATGGCTAACAGATAGGAAATGCTAATATATCACTGACATGAAGTCACTCATGTTAGACACTCGCTCAAAAACAGAGAGAGAGAGAGAGACTGGAACATCATACCTAGGAGCAATATGCCTATTGTGTAACCTGATTATATATAGTATTAATAAACAACTGATCAGCAAATATCAGAGTATAACTACAGTCTGTCTATTAACCAAGTGTCACACCCAGAGTCCACAAATCAAAGAACAGAACAGTCAGGGAAGTCAGCATTCAGATGGGGATCAGTAGAATTAGCAACAATCAGCAGGGGGACTGGGATCTGGAGAGAGAGAGAAAGAGAGAGCACTTCACCTCTTCCTGCCCCCAAACATCCTGTGAAAAGGACTGACCTTCTGCAGCTTCACCCTTTCTTTCAAGTGTCTTGACTCTTGGAAAGCCTCAATGCTGTGTCCCTCCCCACCCACCCACCTGGCCTCTCCATGTGGGATACTTGAAAGCCATAGACAGCCAGGGATTACAAATAACGTAGAGCACATTTTTAAAAATATTTTGCATTTGGCCAAGAGAATAACCACAGTCCTTTCCAATCCTGTACTTTCCTCAGGGTGTCAGAACAGTGACACATCAGAGACAGACTTCTCTCTGTCGTTGTGCCAGGAGTCAAACCAATGCAGCTCACCAGAAATTATGTCACAACTGTCCCAGTCACCACCAGGTTCATGATTGGGCCTTGCACTGGCAGCAGACCATAAACAAAAGTGGAGCTACAAGTCAGTTGCTGGCCTTGACCTTGAGTGCAGCAGCCAGTACATCCCAGTACCCAGAGATTGTGATAGAACATAAAAGAAAAACTACAGCACAAACAGGCCCTTCGGCCCACAAGTTGCGCCAAACATATCCCTACCTACTAGGCTTACCTATAACTCTCTATCCTACTAAGATAGATGAGAAAAAACTGACTGATGCTGTTGTTCTGATCAGAGGATGGTCTTTCTGCAAGCTCCAGAATCAACTCTTCAGAGGCATCAAAAGGTGTCATTGATGCAAGTGGAAACGTGACAGAGTTGTGAAGGGCCCCAGCCCCACTTCATTTCCATAGCAACCCAGGAGCTTCCACCTAATGAAGGCACATGCCCTACTGAGCCCATTTAGGGATGCTTCGCAAATTCTGACAGTGTTTGGGAACAGCTCTCTGCTTGGAGAATAGCTAATGTGGTCCCACTATTTAAGAGAGGTTGTAGAGACAAGCCAAGGAACTATCGACCAGTGAGTCTCATGTCTGTGGTTGGGAAACTATTGGAGAAGATTCTGAAGGATAGAATCTATCGCCATTTGCAGAAGCAAGGTTTGATCAGGAATAGTCAGCATTGTTTCGTCGGAGGGAGGTCATGCCTAACAAATTTGATTGAATTTTTTGAGCATGTCATCAAGTATGTGGATGAGGGTAGTGTGGTTGATGGAGTTTACATAGATTTCAGCAGGTCTTTGACAAAGTCTCACATGTTAGACTTATTCAAAAGGCTAACGCACATGGGATACAGGGTGATCTGACAAGGTGGGTTCATAATTGACTTAGTGGTAAGAGACAGAGGGTGGTGACGGACAGCTGCTTTAGTGACTAGGGGTCAGTGACCAGTGGTGTACCACCAGGATTCATGCTACTGCTCGTCATTTAGATAAATGACATAGATGGCGATGTGCGAGGTAGGATTAGTAAGTTTATAGATGACACAAAGATTGGCAGGGTGGTTAAGTGTCTTGGGTTACAGGGAAATATAGACGAGATGATCAAAAGAGCAGATAAGTGGCAGATGGAATTTAACTCTGAAAAGTATGAGGTGGTACACTTTAGCAGCAGTAATTTGACAAGGAAGTATACTATGAAAGGTCTGACACTGGGAAGTTCCAAGGAACAAAGGGACCTTGGCATGTTTGTCCATAGATTTCTGAAGGTGGAATGGCAGGTTAATATGGTGGTGAAAAAGGTAAATGGCATGCTTGCCTTTATCAATCAGGGTATAGATTACAAAAGCAGAGAGATCATGATGGAGTTGTATAGAACTTTGGTAAGGTCACAGCTTGAGTACTGTATGCAGTTCTGGTTGCCATATTATAGGAAAGATGAGAACGTACTGGAGGGGGTGCAGAGGAGATTTACCAGGCTGCTGCCTAGGATGGAACACTTAAGTTATGAAGAGAGGTTGGATAGGCTTAGATTGTTTTCCTTGGAGCAGAGAAAACTGAGGAGCAACCTGATTGAGGTGCTCAAGATTCTGAGGGGCATGGACAGGGTGGATAGGGAGCAGCTGTTTCCCTTAGTTGTAGGGTCAGTTACAAGGGGACACAAGTTAAAAGTGAGGGGGGCGGGGAGGAGGTGGTTTAGGGGAGATTTGAAAAAAACTTTACCCAAAGAGTGGTGATAGTTTGGAATACGCTACCTGGGAGGGTGGTGGAGGCAGAAACCCTCACATCCTTTAAAAAGTACAAGAATGAGTATTTGGATTGCCATAACATTCGAGGCTGTGGGCCAAGTGCTGGCAAGTGGGATTAAATGGGCAGGTCAGGGTATTTCATGCATCAGTGCAGACTCGATGGGCTGAAGGGCCTCTTCTGTACTGTAGTATTCTACGATTCTGGGAACTCAGCATTTTCCCAGGTGTTGTGATGAGAAAATTCGATCCCACGGGTCTCCCATACATCGTTAGCAAACAAGAGATTAATAACATGCATCAAAAATGATCGATTATGGAATTCCTGAATTGTACCAGAAATTAATTCATTTTATTAAGGCAAACACAAGAAGAGAAAATAAAAATACAATTTTACACTAACTATGTAGTTTCATTTTCCCAATAGACTTCCTTGCACTTCAATTGGATCTAGATAAAAGCAAATTACTGCAGATGCTGGAATCTGAGACCAAAAGAGAAAATGCTGGAAAATCTCAGCAGGTCTGGTAGCATCTGTAAGGAGAAAAAGGAGCTGACGTTTTGAGTCCAGATGACCCTTTGTCAAAGCTAAAAGGCACAGAAAGTGGGAGGTATTTATACTGCAGGTTAAGGGAATGAAGGGAGATTTTTATACTGTAGGGTGAGTAAATGCCTTGTTTTTGAGACTATGACTCATCTTTCATTCCCTCACCCTACAGCGTCAATATCTCTCACTTTCTATGCCTTTTAGCTTTGACAAAGGGTCATCTGGACTCGAAACATCAGCTCTTTTCTCTCCTTACAAGTTCTGCCAGATCTGCTGAGATTTTCCAGCATTTTCTCAATTGGACCTAGAATCTAAAGCGATCATCTGCTCGAAAGCAAGAAGAAAACAATTATGCCTGAATGAAGACTATCTCATTCTCTCAGTTTATATATTTCACCATTGTGTTTGTTGGTGACAGTTGAGGTGTGACAATCCACCGGCTCACTTTTCACAGAATTCTTTCAAAGCCTTGGTGCAAAAGGATTATGCGTCTGTACGTACAGACGGATTTATCAGCACATACATTGCAGTAAAGAATTGAAGTAGCAAAGTTCCAATTTGAAATGATAACAAAATCGGCTTTTAAAAATCAATTCAAACGAAAAATACACAAGCTTGAATTTTTAGGACCTTTACTCACATTACAGTTCACAATTTGACTGGGATTTAAAAAAAAGATAGCAATATTTCAAGAGGAAACCCTCCAGCCAAGGCAGCTGAAGGCATGCCTGCCAATCGGGGGATTATTTAGATATGGGATGCTGCTCACAAAGCCAGAATTAGAGGAACGCAGAGATCTCAGTAGAGATACCGAAGAGATGGGGAAGGGATAGCTAAGGAAAGATTGTAAAATAAAGAGGATAAACTTAAATAAAAACAGAAAATGCTGGATAAGCTCAACAGGGGCAATCTTACTAGAAACATTCAAAGTTCAGAAGATGGGAGAGTTTCAGATCTGTTTTTAGGGCGAGTTCAAATCTGCTATTTATCTACTCAGTGCGTGAAAAAACAGGAAAAAATGGTTTCTCACCTGTAGAGGGTGGGGGCAGGGCTTAAGTCACCCAAACACTGGCTCAGAGCAGCAGAGGGCATCATTGCGCATGTGCAGGAATCTCATGTGACAATACCTTTAAAGACTTGTTATTCAGCCAGCTTACACTGCACTATTCTGTCTGTACTTATCTGTTGACACTGTTGATTACCTCTAAGCTATCATCACTGCCATTTGATACATCCTGTGCCTGTGCACCTCTCTCCACTTCACCTGACGAATGGACAGCGCTGCGAAAGCTTGTGATTTCAAATAAACCTGTCACTATGACCTGGTGTTGTGTCATCTCTCATCATTTCTGTGTGAAGCACCTTTACATCTTTTTTATGTAGATGCATGAGCACAGTATTTTAAAGGGGACAATGTGAGTGACAACTTGTAGATTGCTGGGAGGTCACATAAATGGACAGCTTAAAGAAAATATTGATTGGAACCTGGAACTGTATCTGTTAAATGTTGGAGGAGAATTGTAGCATTACATGATTTTCTAAAGAGGTCTACCTTACTAGAAATTGTATCTGCATTAATAAATGATACTGCAGAGGTTAAATAAATTGAAGAGTCAATGATTAGTGACTTGTTGGATGATACAGATTCAGTGGCTCCAGTGGCCTTATCCAAGCCAGCCATGTTCAAATGTAGCAAAACCCGAACTATATCCAGGCTTGGGCTGACAAGTAGCAAGGAACATTTGTACCACACAAGAGCCAGGCAATGGCCATTTCCAACAGGAAAGAATCTAATCATCACCCAATGACATTCAATTGTATTACCAATTCTGAATCCCCCATTATAAACATGCTGGGGTGGGTTACCATTGACCATGCACTGAATTGGACCAGCCATATAAATATTGTGACTACAAGAGCAAGGCAGAGGCTCAGAATGCTGTGCTTTATAACTCTGATTCCCCAAAGCCTATCTACCATCTATAAGGCGCCAGTCAGGGGTGTGATGGAATGCTCTCCATTTGCCTGGATAAGTACAGCTTCAACAACACTCAAGAAGCTCAACTAAATCCAGGACAAAGTAGCTCACTTGATTGGCATTCCGTCCGCAAACATGTACTCCTTCCACTATCGACACACAGTGGTAGCAATGTACATCAACTAGAAAATGCACTACAGGAACTCAGCAAAGCTCCTTAGATAGCGCCTTCCAAAACCATGACTGCTATGCTCTAGAAATACAAGGGCAGCAAATATATGAGACCACCACTAGGACGTTTTCCTCCAGGCAACTCACCATCAAGCAGTTACTGGATAGGCACATGGAGCACACCAGAATGATAGGGAGTGGGATAGCTTGATCTTGGTTTCAGACAAAACTCGGCACAACATCGAGGGCCGAAGGGCCTGTACTGAGCTGTACTGTTCTACGTTCTATGAAATATATCACTGTTCCTTTACTGTCACTGGATCAAAATCCTCGAACTACAACTCTAACAACACAATGGGTGTACCTATGCCACACGAAGTGCAGTAGCTCAAGAAGGCAACTCACCATCACCTTCTCAAGGGCAATTTGGAATAGACTCAACATGTCCACTTTCCACTAATGAATTTTTAAAAATTGATTCATATTGTTCAACATGCCTGTCTACATTCATTTCCAGATTACCATTAAAATTCAAAACTGTTGCTTACACCTCCCCAGCTTAATTCTTTTTCCAATAAACAAATATAAGCTCATTTGTCTCCCTTTACAGCTCAGTGACCTAATGCCCAAACCTATTTATCGTTTGTTTCCTTGAAATCTTTTCACTGTTTCCAGTCAGTTAGCACAAAGCCATAAGAATAGCATCGGGCAAATCACCTGACCCTTTCGTCTACGGGAACCTACTTACTATGGCATAATTAGCTCAGCAAACCAGGAATGTCCAACTTGGAAGTCACCTTGCTCATCAACATAATTTCACCCTGCATGAGATTGTTGCTCCACAATAAACTTTGCAGCAGAACAAAGCCCCACATATCTGCCGTGGACAGTGAATCTCATAAGTGCTTGAAGTGTTACTGAGACATGCTGTGGCTGGAACAATGCTGTGGAGAGGCTCCGTGCAAATTACGTTTCATCTGACTTTAAATGCAGCTGCCAGCCATAAATATTAATACAGCCAGTTAGGTTCTAAAAATAAATACACTGTCAAGATAAATAAATCATATCCAAGGCAGGCACACATCTGGATATTCTGCCTTGGCACGGCTGTCATCGGAGGGGTCGGCAGGCAGGTCTACTTGCTCAATGACACTAGCACCCAGCATACTGCATTTCCCTGGGGTCAGCTTAATATTAGTGTGTTTGAGTTCCAGCCACAGCAAATGCTTGGAATGGGGTGGAAAGTAGCAAATTATTGCAGGACTTTAAACACCAACAACAGTTTGAGGAGCTCAGCTCGGCAAACTTTTATACATCATGCAGCTAAGCAGCTTGTTAGATGTTGGTGAGGTTGGTCACAGAGCACAAAGCTTCCCAAGGTATGCTTGCTGAGGTTGGAGCTCGAGGAGATTCGGAGCCTGTAGATAAGGCCCAAGAACCGACAGAAAAGGAGGCTCCCGAGGGCAGATGCAACAGACAACAGAAACAAAAAGGTGGTCAGGTCAGTCAGTGCCAATTCAACGACTTAGCACGTGACGACTCAACGCCACTAACACTTAAATAAGCTCACCATGCACTGCTGCCTCACAGCTCCAGGGACATGGGTTCGATTCCGGGCTTGGGTCAGTCTGTGTGGAGCTTGCATATTCTCCCCGTGTCTGCGTGGGTTTCCTTTGAGTGCTCTGGTTTCCTCCCACATTCCAAAGATGTGCGTTGGCCATGCTCAATTCTCCCTCAGTGTAACCCAAACAAGTACCAGGGTGTGGTGACTAGGGGATTTTCACAGTAATAATTGCATTGCAATATTGATGTAAGCCTACTTGTGACTAATAAATAAACTTTGCTTTATGTCAGTGGGGGCAAGCCACATCTTCCAGCAATAGGACAAATAAGAATGATAAATATACAAAACACATCTGTTACAAGCACTTTCTTGCCTCCATGTTAAAGAGTTTCAAGAGTGTACCATCTCTGCTCTACAGTAACACTTGGTATTTTACTTGAAAGTGCTCACACTCATACGTGCACTCACCTCAAAAATGCCTATTGTGGAATACAACTGTTTGTTGCATTCACCAGACAGCACACCAATAGTTCAGATTTTCCTATCCCCTACCCACCACCAAGGACAAAAAAGCACATTGGAGAGACTGAAATAGAATTTTCTAGAGCTTGTCACTGCTGAGTTCCTACAGTGAATCTTGTAGACGGTACGTACTACTGCCACTGCTCGTCAGTGGTGGAGGGAGTGAATGTTTGCAGATGGGTTAACAATCAAGCTGGTTGCTTTGTTTTGGATAGTGTCGAGCTTCTTGAATATTGTTAGAGCTGCACTATTCTAGGCAAGCAGAGAGTATTCCATCACATTCCTTACTTGTGCCTTGGAGATTGTGGACAGATCTTGGCAGTCAGGTGATGAGTTACTCTCCACAGAATACTCATCCTTGATCTCTCTTGCAGACACAGTATTTATATGACTAATCCAGTTCAGCTTCTTATTAATGGTAGCCCCCAGGATGTTAATAGTGGGAGATTCAGTAATACCATTGAATGTCATTGGGGCCTAAGACACTACCCTGAGGAATTCCTGCAGTGATGTTCTGGGATTGTATTGATTGACCTCCAATCACTACATCAATCTTCCTTTGTGCTAGCTATGACTGCAATCCATGGAGAGTTCTCCCAGATTCCTATCAACTTCAGTTTTGGTTAAATGTTGCCTTGATGTCCAGGGCAACCAGTCTCACTTCACCTCTGGAATTCAATTCTTTTGTCCATGTTAGACCCCCATCCATGGATATTCTCATCAATAAGTCACTGAAAATTAACATGCAAGTGCAGCCAGCTACTGGGAAGGCTAATGGTATATTAGCCTTTATCACAAGAGGATTTGCGTGCAGGAGTAGCAAAGTCTTGCTCCGATTGTCAAGAAACTTGGTCAGACTGTACCCAGAGTACTATGTGCAGTTTAGTTCCCCTTACCTTAGGGGAGATATTATTGCCATAGAGGGAGTTCAATAAACATTCACCAGATTTGTTCCAGGGATGGCAGGATTGTCTTATGAAGAGAGATTGGGCAACTGGGCCTGCGTTCTTTAAAGTTTTTGAAAATGAGAGGTGATCTCATTGGGTAGCACGATGGCACAGTGGTTAGCACTGCTGCCTCAAAATGCCAGGGACTCGGGTTCAATTCCAGCCTTAGGTAACTGTCTGTGCGGAGTTTGCACATTCTCTCTGTGTTTGCATGGGTTTCCTCTGGGTGCTCCAGTTTCCTCCCACAGTCCAAACGTGTGCGGGTTAGGTTGAGTGTCCCTGATAAATTGTTTCTCAGTGTCAAGGAGATTAGGACTATAAATATGTGGGGTTATGGGGATGAGAGCTGGGTGGGATTGCTATCGGTGCAGGCTCAATGGGCCAACTGGCCTCCTTCTGCACTGCAGATTCTTTGACTCTGAAACCTATAAAAATCTAAAAGGGATAGGCAGGGTAGATTCAGAAGATGTTTCCCCTGGCTGGGGAGTCTAAAACCAGGAGACACAATTTCAAAATAAGCCACTTAGGACAGAGAGGAGAATATTTTTTGCTCAGAGGATTGTGTATCATGAGAATTCTCTACCCTAGAGGGCTGTGGGACCTCAGTCATTGTGTACATTTAAAGCAGAGATTGACAGATTTCTAAATAACAATGACATAAAGGGATGTGTGGTGGTGGCACAGTGGTTTGTACTGCTGCCTCACAGCACCAAGGACCGGGGTTCGATTCCAGTCTTGGGTAACTGCCTGTTTGGAGTTTGCACATTCCCCCCATGTCTGCATGGATATCCTCCAGGTGCTCCGGTTTCCTCCACAATCCAAAGGTGTGCAGGGTAGGCAGATTAACCATGCTAAATTGCCCCTTAGTGCCCCAAGATGGGTAGGTTAAGAGGGATTAGCCATGAGAAATGCGTGGCGATACGGGGTTCGGCAGGGGAGAAGGCCGGGTAAGATACTTTGTCACAGAGTCGGTGCAGACTCGCCGAGTTGAGTGGCCTCCTTGTACACTGTAGGGATTCTATGATTCTAACCCACTCATGACTTCATTTTACACACCAGCCTGTGTACCAGCCCATCCCCCTACCAGCCTCTGCAATTATATTATCAGAGATTAATTTCTCCCTTTCATCTTTCAGCCGGTAATCTCCTTGCTTCACAATGACTTCTTTCTTTCCACTTTTAAATGGATTAAAGCGTGTTCTTTGACCTTCTTCAAATTCTGAAAGCCAAATGCTGCTACTTGGTGCCCAATTATAATCAACAGGTCAAATGAATTCATGCATTTCAAGCTGTGACAAAGGGAACAGATTTAAGAACAATACATCGCAGTGCTGTTAGACCATCAACATTTAGCAAAAGGGCGTGAAAACTGCTGTTAATCCAGCAAAATCACAACGACATGGATTTTAATGAAAGCAGAGCAATGATAGCAAACCTCACTATTTTCTATGTGGAATGGCATAACAGTCTCAGGAAAATAGAGAATTGGATAATGAATACCCCAATGTATTGTTCCTGAATTTCATCTTTCTTGTATGCTGTTCAGGGTTCACTGCAACATAGCATTGCCACTGTACAGAAAATCTGAACCACTGTGGCCTTAGTTAAAGAATCCTTCCACTGCAGGAGGCGGCCATTTGGCCTATCGAGCCTGCACCAATTCTCTGGCAGAGCATCTTACCCAGGTCCACCCCATCTCTGTAACCTCGCTAATCCTCCCTACCCTATACATCATTGGACACTAAGGGGCAATTTGTCATGGCCAATCCACCTAACTGGCACATCTTTGGATTGTTGGGGAGAGGAAACCAGAGGTCCCAGACACAGACACAGGGAGAACATGCAAACTCCACACAGTCAGTGACCCAAGGCTGGAATTGAACCCAGATCCCTGGTGCTATGAGGAAGCAGTGCTAACCGCTGTGCCACCATGCCACCGGACTATTTTTTCAATCGATAAGGTTGAACAAGTTACTGTATATCGGAGGAAAGGATCACTTTGGGTGCTGAATCCCTTGCCAAGGTGAAAACAGTTGACACAGAGGATGGACTGGTGTGTAAAAAAATTACTTTCAGAAACAAAAATGGTTGAATTAGGATCAGCTAAGAATATTAAAATAGGCTTCCAACAACCGCTAGGTTAAAAGTGTTGATTGAAAAAACAAGGAAAAATGCATTCAATCTACAACAGAAGTAATGCAAAGGAGCACATCTTTGGAATCACCCCATTCAAGTTCAGAGGAGATTCAGCTCAATATCAACAGAAAGTCACTATGGTCAAATTCTTCTGATGGGCAGAATCTAGAAAGACTTGCTTCAAAACCCTGCTGCTATATTGCCATGCAGAAAACTTGCACCACATATATTTAAAAGTTTTAAGTTTATTTATTAATGTCACAAATAGGCTTGCATTCACACTGCAATGAACAAAAAAACAAAGAAAATTACCAGCACAGGAACAGGCCCTTCGGCCCTCCAAGTCTGCATCGACCATGCTGTCGGACTTAACTAAAACCCCCTACCCTTCCGGGGACCACATCCCTCTATTCCCATCCTATTCAGGGATTACTGTGAAGTTACTGTGAAAATCCCCTAGTTGCCACACTCCGGCGCCTGCTTGGGTACGCTGAGAGGGAATTTAGCATGGCCGACGCACCTAACCAGCACGTCTTTTGGGCTGGGGGAGGAAACCGGAGCACCCGGACGCGGGGAGAACATATAGACTCAGCACAGACAGGTGACCCAAGCCAGGAATCGAACCCGGGTCTCTGGCATTGTGAGGCAGCAGTGCTGACAACTGTGGCACCGTGCTGCCCCATAAATACCCTTTTTACATTGGTAACCTTGGTTCCTCCTTTCAAAAAAAAAGAACAATTGGCCTGGGGTAGAGCAGGGGGACCTGAATGTCAGTGTTGAATCAGCACATTGCTGATTCACTCTGTTTGATTCATAAGCAAGTGTGACATCCCAGACATATAATGACACCAAGTTTGGCAAAGGAAGTACTTCCTCAGGCAGCACTTCACTAACATTCATTCACACTACCCACTTGCACATCACATTTAATAGTCTGCACAATTTCTACATGCAGGATCGTAGAATTGTTCACATATCACCATGGTCACTCACAAACAAACAAACACAGTGCTCCTGATTCTAACCACAATTGCAGCAACTTGTATTTAAGTAGCACCTTTAACATACTGAAACATCCCACAGGAGCATTATAATACGCAATAAACGCTGAACCACATAGGGAGATATGTTAGGTCAGTTGACCAAAAGCTTGGTCAAAGAGGTAGGTTTTAAGAAGTGTCTTAAAAGGAGGAAAATTAATTAAAAAGGCAGGCAGATTGAGGGAGGCTATTCCAGAGCATGGGCAAGGTAGCTGAATGCACTGCCACGAAGGGTAAAGTGATTAAAATTGGGGAGTCACAAGAGGCCACTACTACAGATATCTTGGAGGCTAGAATGTGGAGACCAGCCAGTAGTGCATTCGAATGGTGAAGTTCAGAGATAGAGAAGGCATGAATGTAGGTTTCAGCAATAGATGACCTGAGACAGGGACAAATCAGTCAATGTTACAGGGGGTGGAAATCTTAATTGATGGGACAAATAGAAGGTCGGAAGCTCATCACATGGTCAAATGTGGCACCAGGATTGAAGACAGAGTGGCTTAATCTCAGACTATTGCAAGGCTAAAAAGATGGAGTTGGTAGGTTGGGAGCAAGGATTGTTTTCGTATCAGTAACTTTTTTTTAAATGTTACGTTTCAATCCAACTTTATTAAACAGTAGGTATCTCTATAGCAAAGGTCGCTGTCTGGTACAAATAGATTTGAGAGTAACACTAGTTGCTGGCATTAACAATTAGTCATCAAGTCACAAGAGGTTACTGCAGAAGGTCAGAGGACATGGAGTTGGGGGTAGGGTGTTAGCGTGGATAGAGGATTGGTTGTCAAATAGGAGGCAGAGAGTGGGGGTCAATGGGTGCTATTCGGATTGGCGGTTGGTGACTAGTGGAGTGCCCCAGGGGTCGGTGCTGGGGCCTCAGCTATTTACCATTTATATAGATGATCTGGAGGAGGGAACCGAGTGTAGGGTGTCGAAATTTGCTGATGACACCAAGATTGGGGGAAAGGCAAATTGTGCGGAGGGTGTGGAGAGTCTGCAGAAGGATCTAGATAGGCTGGGCGAATGGGCCAGGAAATGGCAAATGGAATTTAATGTTGGCAAGTGTGAGGTGGTCCACTTTGGTAGGAAGAATGGTAGGAAGGACTATTACTTACGTGGCGAAAAACTGCAGCAGGCGACGGTGCAGAGGGACCTCGGGGTCCTTGTGCATGAGTCGCAAAAACCCAGCCTGCAGGTGCAGCAGGTGGTCAGGAAGGCGAATGGGATGCTGGCCTTCATAGCGAGGGGGATTGAATATAAAAGTAGGGAGGTCTTGCTGCAGCTGTATAGGGCATTGGTGAGGCCGCAGCTGGAGTACTGTGTGCAGTTTTGGGCGCCGCACCTGCGCAAGGATATTTTGGCCTTGGAGGGAGTGCAGAGGAGGTTTACTAGGCTGATACCGGAGTTGAGGGGGTTGAGCTATGAGGAGAGGCTGAATAAACTAGGCTTGTACTCGTTAGAGTTTAGAAGAATGAGGGGAGATCTCATTGAGACGTATAAGATGATGAATGGGATGGATAGGATAGAGGTGGAAAGACTCTTCCCGCTCAAAAAAGACAGTAGGACTAGGGGGCACAGCCTCAAGATAAAGGGGGGGCAGTTCAGAACGGAGTTGAGGAGGAACTTCTTCACTCAAAGGGTGGTGAATCTCTGGAATTCTCTGCCCGTTGAAGTGGTGGAGGCTGCCTCGCTAAATATTTTTAAGAAGCGGGTTGATGGGTTTTTGATAAGAGAGGGGATTAAGGGTTATGGGGAGAGGGCGGGAAAGTGGAACTGAGCCACGACAGATCAGCCATGATCTTATTGAATGGCGGGGCAGGCTCGAAGGGCCAGATGGCCTACTCCTGCTCCTATTTCTTATGTTCTTATGTTCTTAAGTCTCCTAATTAACTTGTGACAGTAAATTTTGATGTCTGGTTGAAGCACCTTTTAAGTAATTTCCGCTCATGAACGGGCATAACACATCTTCAACCCTCCAATTATTGTTTTTTTAAAATTTGAACAATTCCTGCTAGAATCTCAAGTCTAACTTATTCATTCCTTCCAGCAATCTGACTGGAATGATGGATGTATCCTGCTAACAAGCTGATAAAATGAGGAAGGGATGGAAAACTATACTGTGTTCAGCTGTCTCTGTGCAGAAAGTTGCCCCAAGAAAAGGTACCAGTTTGAACCAACAAGGCAATAGAGAGGAAATAGTTGATGCAGAATCCCAACATTAGCAACACGAGCAGAGTCGTGACTAAATCAGAAATATAGCATCTTGAAAACTTCAATCTCAATGCATTTTAACAGATCAACCCATATCAAGCGCCATTTAAAAAAAAAACAAAGAAATTTTGAATTCAACAGCCTACCTAACCCCTGTGGGACATCAGGGCACATCGGTAAAGGCTTCTTAGTGACTGTAAGGTTATTTTCCAACTTCCTGTTTGACACAAAGTGATCTTCGCCCCCCAGGAAAGTCAGTGAGGTCCCATTGGGCTTTGAGATATTAAAGTATGGATGCATCTTGGAGTAATTCCGAGTATTAAAGCGGCTGAATATGTCGAACCTTTGGGTGTAGACGTCCAAGTAGAAGATCATCATTATAAGAAAGTGCACGAGACACAACAAGAGCACTGCTTTGCATATTCTTTCCAAAGTCTTCCCTAACATCAGTCTGGACATTTTCCGTACACAGCAAGTCAATGGAGCAGCACATTAGCTTATCTTCCAGAGCTTCTGTCACGTTCCATGTACTACCTGTGAAATGAAAAGACTGCACTCGTTAAAGCATTCAAGTATATTGAAAGGAACAAGGCAAGTGGTGGGGTTAGGGTAGGAAAGAAAGATGCTGCCATCATCAGAACTACTTTAAAATTCAGAAGACTGTAAAAAGATGTTGATAGCTAATCAAACTGTGCCTTTCTGGGCACAGGGAAATATATTTTCTTGAACATGACTGCAAACACTGCCACAGAATGGAGCCTGCAATCTGCAATGCCATTCACTTAAACTCCCAAAATCTATGTCATCCCACTCTACCACTGAATATTTACAGTGCAGAATGAGGCCATTCAGCCCATCAAGCCTGCACTGACTCACTCCAAGGGCACTCTAGTTAATCCCACTCCACTGCCATATCCCTGGAACCTTGCACATTCATTCGTTTCAGATTGCAATCCGATTCATTTTCAAATACCTCGGTCAAATCTGCCTCCACCACCTGCTCAGGAAGATTGTCTAGACTCCAACCACCCTCTCGATTAAAACATTTCTCCTCTCAACATTTACTCCTTTTGCCCAATATTTTGAATCAGTGTCCTGTCGTTCTTGGTGTAGTCTTGAGATGGGAACAGTTTCTTATTATTTATCCTGTCTATACCCCTCAGGATCTTAACTACAATCAAGTCTCCTCTCAGCATTTTTGTCTCCAAGAAAAACAGCCTCTCCAAACTATCCTCATTGCTTCAGTCATTTATCCCTGGAATCATTTACATGAATCACCTCTGTACTCTCTCCAATGCCTTCACACTCTTTCTCAAGAATGGCACCTAGAACTGGACTCCAGATGAGACCTAACTAGTGTCTTCTACAAGTCTAACACGAGCTCTGTGCTCTTGCACACAATGCCTGATTAATAAAACCTAGGATATCATATGCTTTATTAATTGCACTCTTACACGTCTTGCTACCTTCAATGACTTATGTACATATACACCTAGGTCCCTTTGTTCCTGCACCTCCTTAAGAATTCTCCCTTTATTTTATACTTCCTGCCAAAATGAAGCACCTCACGCTTCTCTGCATTAAATGACATCTGCCACTTGTCTGCTCAATCCACCAGTATATTGAAATCCTTTTGAAGTTCAAAACTGTCCTCATCACAGTTAACAAATGCTTCCAATCCTCATATCATCTGCCAATTTTGAAATCACGTCCTGCACACCACAGTCTCATTCATTGATATATATCAGGGACAGCAAAGATCCATACTGACCCCTGAGGAACTCCACTAGAAGTCTTTCTCCAAGCTGAAAAATAACTATTTATCACTGCACTGTTTCCTGTCACTCAGCCAATTTCTTAACCAAGTGCCTACTTTCCTTTCATTCCATTAGCTAGAATTTTGTTGACAAGTATGTCATGTGGCACTCAATCAAAAATCTTTTGAAAATCCAAGTACATCACATCAACAGCACTGCCCTTATCAACCTTCTATTACCACCTCAAAAACTTCCAGCAAGTTAATTGCCAGATTTCCTTAATTATCCTGCACCTACCTAAATGATGACTGATTTTGTCCCGGATCACAGTTTCCAGAAATTTCCCAACCTCTGAAGCAAATTGACTGGTCTGTAATTGCCGGCATTATCCCTGCACCCATTTTTGGCCAAGGGTGCATCATGCGTAATTCTCCAGTCCTACACACTCGAGGGGAAAAGTTGCCACCATGGTGAGTTCCCCACTCACATACATTCAACATAGATAGGTGAGACTGGAAAAAGATTCTGAATGAAGAAAACTAGGATACGAAACTGACTGTGTATTTGGTACAGCAAGGCTGCTGCATCTTAGGCATAAGGTACTCAATAATTGGAAACCATAATATAATGTAGCAACCTCTTTAACTAAAATCTAACACAGAGTACTCAATGCTGTTGACGAAACAATGAATGAATTCAGTCGCTTCAGGTTACATCCACCTTATTCCATGTCTGCAGCTTAGGAAAATAATTACTTCATGAAACTTGGGAGTTCACTTCTAGTTTAAGGATAGAGACAGTGTGAAAACAGAGGGAAAAAAAGAATAAACTTGCACGTATATATCTTTCAAGTCCTCAGGTCATGGTTGTATGCAGCAACACCACAATTCCTAACCAGCTAGGTAATTTCCCCTGTCAATCACACCCAGAGAAGGCACGTCTCAAACTGACTGGGACTGATTTTATTCAGGCAATTTGTAAAATGTAACTAGCCTCCACCCACTGCATTTTGCTGATGAAATGACTCTGCTTCTATCAGAAGTTATGTTTCCTGTAGTTCAGAGGCTTTTCTGAAATCACTGCTGGTTGAGTAAATAGACTTTGTCTTTTGTCAGTCCTGCCGTACATCAGGGCGCTCATTGATTGACAGTGGCATCAATAGACAATATATCAAGACATTCCAAAACCCGTTATAGCTAATTGAAGTGGATTTTGGCAGCAAACATGGCACTCAATTTATGATGTGGGAATGCCAGCGTTGGACTGGCGTAAACACAGTAAAAAGTCTGACAACACCAGGTTTTGGTCCAACCGATTTTGGACCAAAACCTGGTGTTGTCAGACTTTTTACCCAATTTATGCACAGCAAAAGTATTGACACATGACCAGTTAATCTGTTACTTGGCGGCGATGGTTGAGAAAGGAATATCATCCAAAATAATGAGAGAAACTTCCCTCTTTTCTTCCAATTGTGCCAGAGTACTTTACATCCACCTGAACTCGTGCTCGAGCCAACAGTTTATCAAAATGATAACCGGAAGTACCATCAGGCTCACTTGGTGCCGACAAGGCAGACACAGATTGGAATTTCATAGAATAGAGTCCTGCAAAGCAGAAGGTGGCCATTTGACCCATTGAGTCTGCACCATCCACAATCTAACCCTAACCTTATCCCCATAATCCATGCATTTACCCTAGTTAGTCCCCCTGACACTAAGGGGCAATTTAGCATGACCATTCCACCTAACCCACACAACTTTGGAGTGTGGGAGGAAAGTGGGGCACCCAGAGGAAACCCACGCAGGTGGGGGAGAACATGCAAACTCTTTACAGACGGTGAGCCATGTCAGGAATCAAACCTAGATCGCTGATGCTGTGAGGCAGCAGTGCTAACCACTGTGCCACCGTGCTGTCCTTCAATCTTAGGAAATAATGCATTCTTTAAACAGGGTCAAATGGTAAGTCAGAAGTGCATGGATTCAAACCACACTCCAGAGACTTCAGCACAAAATTTCGGCCAATTCTTCAGTGCAGAACTGAGGGAGGGCTGCATTGTCAGAGGTACCACCTTTCAGATGTGACATCAATCTGAGGCACCAACTGCCCTCAATGAAAGATCCCACAGCATGAGAAGTTTAATTTTCTTTACAACAAGGGAAACAAAAATAAGCCACAACTTTCCAATGAAATGGAATAGCTACTGACAATGGAAATAGGTTAGACCAGATAGATATGCAATGTTGCATACGCACAAGAGAAGCAGATGAAGACAAGCTGCATTTGTGAATGACTAGTTGTACTTACTTACCTATATATCCTTAAAGCTATGCAAATTGCACTCATCTTCTGAATAATTGACAACATTCTTGAGAAACTACTTTTCAACAATATAATGGATTTCTTTCAATGCAGTCACTCCTTGTATATTGTGGCATTAGCACTAAAGAACTATCTACCAGTACTGTGATTACCAAAGTGCTTTCTGGCTAATGAACAATGGTTCCATAGCAACATTTAAATATACCATCATAGACTTCACCCCAATCATTTAACCTTCCAAAGAATGCATTTGCTCAGATGCCCAAGCTAATCAAGAGCATTTCCACAGGATTTATCTATACCAATATCTCCACTATTAAAGTAGCAGTCAGTCTCACGCTACAGGCACCAAATAGCACTGCAACCATCATGGCTACACAGTAATATCATTTGCATTTCAATCCACATATTTTTAATAAAAGCATCAACACAGCAGAGCAGGCTCGAAGGGCTGAATTTGCCTACTTCTGCTCCTAATACCTACGTTCCTATCAATTGCTTTTCACTGCATGTCTGAACAGTATAGGCACTATTCTAGAGAAACATGCTCTTCTCTTTAGCTTGGCGGTTCTGGGCTCAGGCCAAGTTGTGTAGCACCCCTCTTCCTTTGACTTACCACCTGGGTTCAATCCCCATTCCAAGACTGAGCACATAATCAAAACCAATGTTCCATGAAGCGCTGAGCAGGAGCTATACCCACAACTTGCTTGGGCTTGCAAAATCTCACCAACTGTCCTGGCTAGAGACAATGCACATCTCTTTAACCTGTGCTCGGCCCAACCTCCACTCACATTGCTGTATCTTTTAGACTTGATTACCTGTGAAGACTCGCATTCTAACCATTATCTTGTAAATTTGTGTCTATATATGCCCTGTTTGTGAACACAACTCCCACTCACCTGATGAAGGAGCCTGAGACTCCGAAAGCTTGTGCTGCCAAACAAACCTGTTGGACTTTAACTTGGTGTTGTGACACTACTGTCAGAGGTACTACCTTTTGGGTGATGATAAACCAAAGGGGCTGACTGATGTCTCAGGGGGCGCTGAAGAGTGATTGGCACAATTTGAAGAGAAACAGATAATTCCTTCCCCCATACTCCCGAACCCCCAGGCAACTTTCTCTTAATCAACCCATCAGCAGACATATTATCTAGTCAGCAATCTCACGGATGTTGATAGGATCTTGTTATGTGCAAATTGGTGGCTTCCTTACATTGCAACAATGACTGCACTTCCATTTCAAAACATCCTGGGGACATGAATATTGCCAAATAAATAAAAATGTATTTTTTAAAATTCATTCATGGGACACGGGCAGCACTGGCTCGTCAGCACTTATTGCTCATCCTTAATTGCCTGAGAGCTGTTGCGAATCGACCACATTGCTGTGGCTCTGGAGTCATGTGTAGGCCAGACCAGGTAAGGACAGCAGATATCCTTCCCTAAAGGGCATTACTGAACCAGATGGGTATTTCTGACAATCAATAATGGTTTCGTGGTCATCGGTAGATTCTTACTTCCAGATTTTTTTTATTGAATTTAAATTCCACCATCTGCCATGGTGGGACTCAAACCCGGGTCCCCAGAACATTAGCTGAGTTCCTGGATTCATAGTCTAGCAATAATAATACCACTAGACTATCACCTCTCCTTTCAGTCCATCTTAATCCGATACAAACAAGCATCAGACATTTGGAGACTTGGGGGGGGGGGGGGGGGGGGGGGGTGGTCCCCGGCTGCAGGGGCTGCAAATAACAGGAAACCCCGTGGACAGCAACAGAACTAGAAGATCCTGCCGCCAACCAATGGTAAGCTGCCTTCGCTGCCGCATAACACATTGTGCAAGGAGTGGAAAATCCACCCTTGGGTTACATCTTTCCTCCATTTTTTTTTCCAATTAAACAACAGCTATAGACAGTCTCTAATCTGACATACAACTGCTATTTTAGCTGCCAATCTGGTTCACGTTTTTAGAACTACAGCCCAAAGTTCCTGGCTGTGCAAACCCACCTGAGGAGAACGTGCTCCGGATGTCTGAACCACAAGAAGGCAAAGCACATCAGGAGATGCCCCTTGGGCAAGTGCTAGCTTGGTAATGCCATAATGGCACCTTGGCAGTGGCAGCCTGGCACCTTGGTAATGCCCACTGGCTCCTTGGCACTACCCACTAGGGCCTATTGGGTGGCTTACAGGAGCAGGACCTGAGCGGGCAACCCGATCGAAAAGGCAGCTGCATTAAGAGTCTAAGATAAAGTCCATCTGGATCTAGAGACTTGCCAGCCTACAGCTCCATCATTTTGCTCACTACTGCTTCCCTAATGGTCTTAATTCACCAAGTTCTTCTATCCACTCCACCTCTCAATTTACATCTATTACTGAAATATTTTTGTATCTTCCATGGTGAAAAGAGAAGCAAAATATTTGATAGTTTCATCTTCCTTATTATCTATTAACTCCCCTCTGTGGCTCTCTAAAGGACCAATGCTCACTTTACTTACTATTTTCCTGTTCAAATACTTACAGAAACTCTTGCTATTTGTTTTTACATTTCTAGCTAGCTTTCTCTCACATTCTATTTCTTTCCCCGATTAACCTTTTAGTAATTTTCTGCTGTTTTTTATATTCTGACCAATTGTCTGACCTACCACTTTGCGCAGTTATACTCGGTGGAGTTTAGAAGGATAACGGAGGATCTAATTGAAACTTACAAAATGTTGAGAGACCTAGGTAGAGTGGACTTGGAGAGGATGTTTCCACTAGTGGGAGAGACTAAAACTCAAGGGCACAATCTCATACTGAAGTACGCTCCTTGAAAACTGAAATGAGGGAGATTTTCTTCAGGCAGAGGGTGGAGAATCTGCGGAGCTTGTTTTTGCCACAGAGGACTGTGGAGGCCAGGTCACTAAGTGTCTTTAAGACAGAGATAGATAGGTTCTTGATCAATAATGGGATGAAGGGATGGGGTGAAGGTAGGAGAACGGGGATGAGAATCATATCAGCCATGATTGAATGGCGGAGCAGACTCCATGAGCCAAATGGCCTAATTTTGCTTCTATGTGTTATGGTCTAACGGTGTATATGCTATCCCCTCCTTAATTTCTTTAATTAACCACAGATGGTAGGTTTTCCCCTTAGAATTTCATTATAGTAGGAGTATCCCTTTTCTGAGTATTCTGAAATATCTCACCTTAAACATCTGCCACTGCTTCTCTATTAATCTGTCCCCTGGCTTCGTATCCCAGTTCACTTCAGCCTTGACATCTTGACAGTTCCGCTGAGTTTATCCACTTTCTGTGCACATTCATATCTACTTTTAAAAATCGTAAAGGGTACCTGATCTCAGCTAAAGGTTTTTCCGAAACCCTGCGGTGAGATAGCTGACCTTGCCAAAGAACTCTGGCAGCTTTAGGACATCTGCTGAAAGTTCTAAAGCTTACAAGTCATCTTTTGGACATCCCAGTTATGAAAAATGGATCTATCTGAAGATAATTGCACATTTAAGTGTGCAGCTGCCTCTGTGAACCATGGATGCACAAACTGCACTCCGCCTCGGCCCACCACCACTACTAACAGCTCCTGGGTTTGGGGGCATCACTTCGGAATCGGGTCTCCAAGGACTTCTTTGTCTAAGTCAGAGACCCTCTCCACCTTTACAAAAATTCAGGCCTGAGAGTCTCTGGGTAAATTTAAGTAAATACAGTGACTGAAAAAACTACAAGAGTGAATCTGAATCTCCAGATCAATGACACACTTTCTTTATCAAAACTGTTTTCTTTTTACGGCTTTAACACAATGGCCCAGATTTTACAGTCAGTGACAAAGAGACTTTTAACTAAGCTTCCCATAAAGATCTAATGGGCTTTATATCATCAATTTCCCATATTACAACATCAATTTCACACTAGTTCCATCGATAGAGGACCTCTGGCATCCACAACCCCTGCAATCATCAGGCAGGCTGAGCAGCCAATTAGGATGAAGAATTCTCATCAAGCAGCAAAAATCACATTGGCCAGAAGTATCACCTCCCCCGCCACAGAATCAGTGTGGACGAGGGTCCAACAACAGCAATCTCCACTGACCTCAGGAGTTTCCCGTCTCGCCTGAGCGAGGCCGTAAAATCCCGCCCATTATTATTTACTTGTTGAGTAATTTTACAGAGCAAAATAAAGACAGGGACAGACATATGGGTTTAAGGCAGAAGCTCAATTATCATGAACGAAGTTTTGCAAAATATATTTTGTTATTTGTATCAGGCTGTAGAGATTGACGATCCACTCTGCTAAAATTAGTTTTTCAGGGTCAGAGAGGGTGATCAGCTGTGATTTTGACTTCATGCACAGTTGAAAACTCATTCAGCAAGGCTCAATTTTCACTGTTCTTCCTATCAAAGCCCTTGTAAGTTAAAAAGTTGAACTTAGTGTCAAATCACTAATCTGTGCTGATAATACGTGCAAAAACTGCAACAGTGCCCCCTGTGGAGGAACAGGAAATCACTGACAGCAACTCCCATGTGTTGGCATTTTACTGCACGTGTGCAGACACTCAGCTGGGACAGGATTTTCTGGCTGAGCGCACCCTGAAACCGGAAAATCCCGCCCTAATCCCATCAACGGATCTTTCCATTGTCCACCTCCTCAACCCCTATAACTCTCGTGGCGGGTGGGACAGGAAACTTTGCCCCCAGCAAAAGTTGTTGTCAGTTTTACACAACAATGATGGTGAACGCTGACAGTTTTGCTGTCATTTTAACTGCAAACTCTGTGACATCCTCCTGATGCTGAATAAACCAGTCCCAAACTAGGGGCATGCATTGCTTCGAATTTAAAGTCATTCCCAATGGAGGTATTTTCCACCGGGTAGGAAATATTGCAGGTTTGCAACACCACATTCATGTAAAATGATGTCCATGTCACTATTTAAATACATGCTGCAACTGCACTTTTATCTAACAATGGTATTTTCAACAATGCGGCTGGGTTCCTAAAGACTGTGGGAACCATGCCAGGTAAGTCAATTTGTGAACCTTGGGGGAAGTTCGCGATTGCGTTTTGATGGGTAAGTTCAAACTGTCTTGGCAGCTTTAAATATCATAATGTAATGGTGTACAATGATCTAAATATGTTTTACATGGAATGATTGATTATAAAGCTCTGTCCTAAAAAGGTAAGTGACTATGAAATTGACCAGCATGGGGAATTATTCAAATGCATTCAATGGATAAAGTCCTCTCATGCACTCCACTGTGCTGGTAATCTGATTTACATGAGTCATCTTCACCCTGTGGTTTCAGTTTTATATTGAGTTAAAGTCCAGAGATTTACTGAGACTTTGGGGTGGAGAGGGAGGGGACGCGGGGACTGAATAATCACAGAATCATAGAATCCTGAAAGTGCAGAAGGAGGCCATTTGAATCATCAAGCCTGCACTGACAACAAGCCCGCACTGACAACAAGCCCACCCAAGCCCTATCCCCATAACCCCACATATTTACCCTGCTAATCTCCCTGACACCAAGGGTTAATTTGCCACGGCCAATCAACCTAACCCACACATCTTTGGAGAGTGGGAGGTAACCGGAGCACCTGGAGGAAAACCGCACAGACACAGGGAGAATGTGCAAACTCCACACAGACAGTCGGCCAGAATTGAACCTAGGTCCCTGGCTCTGTAAAGCAGCAGTGCTCAACACTGTGCCACCGTGACGCCCCAAACAGATGCAAGATTTCTTTGAGTGAAACTCTATTGGGCCTTTGGGCTGGACACCCGTTCAGACGACTCCAAAACCTGTACTCTGATGGCTCTACAGGGTTTGCTTACAGAGCTGTGAAATATTAACCCATTATGAAATCCCACTGAGGGATTCGACTCAGCAGAAGTTTTTAACAATGCTGTGCGACTGTGTTTTGTTAAGTTCTATGAGCAGAATAAATGTTTTGTAGATATTCTTGAATTGCTGTTTATTTATTTTGACAGATTAATGACCACTTGAGATGAGGAAGTGTTCTTTCTCCCTAAGGGCTGCTTCTGTGTTTGGCTGATAGTTGTATGAGCTTCAAGTTGGATTTTTTTCCCCAACTGGAGTTTGAATGGCTGATTTCTTTTCTTTCTCCTGAACATTTCAAAGAATTTCCAGTGTTATTATGTGATTCAAGAGTTCTGTAAATAATGAATATTGGGTGAATAGGTATAGAGAATGCATGGGTGGGCTTGGAGGATACACGGAGTGCATGTGTTCCTGCATGGTGCCACAGTGGTTAGCACTGCTGCCTCACAGTGTCAGGGGCCCAGGTTCAATTCCAACCTTGGGTCACCATCTGTGTGGAGTTTGCATGTTCTCCCTGTGTCTGCATGGGTTTCCTCCGGATGCTCCGGTTTCCTCCCAAACTCCAAAGATGTGCGAGTTAAGTTGACTGGCCTTGATAAATTGCCCCTTAGTGTCAAGGGGACTAGGAGAGTAAATATGTGGGGTTACTGGGATAGGACATGGGTGGGATTGTTGTCAGCGCAGGCTTAATGGGCCAAATGGCCTCCTTCTGCATCATCGACTCTATGATTCTTTGTGGGATGGATGCAAGTAAGGCGTGAGGGCTAGGGGCCCTCACAACCAAGTGGAGAATTCGGCTGAAGTGGCAGTGAATGAAGGCAGGCATTCCTCCTCGGACCTGCAGTTTGAGGTAGTTACAACTTGAGCTCTACCCCAACTCTGGAAGACGAAATTCCAGGTGAATTGTCTGCCCTTCAGAAATATGCCAATAGGAATAATCCAACTCCCTCTTCCTGACGCTAAGGGAAATTGCGGACCATGGTGTCTGATAGATATCTGAAACCCGAATCCAAAATTATGCCCTTTTAGTCAAAGGATGCACTGCGATTTTTTTTTACCAATAGCAATTTTATATCATCCAATGCATGCTGTAGCTTCAAAGCTACTAATTTCCAATGATTGAACAAATCAAAGTCTATTCTTATCATCAAATATTCCCACATTTTTATATGATATGAAAATTAAAGTCCACAATTGGCATGAAACCACAAATGAATCACCCCTTTTAAACATTCTGGCAGCACAATCTGGAATAACTAAGAGTGTAACAGGAAAGTTTGAGTTGGGGGGCACGGTTCAGTTGATCAAAGCTTGCATTGTGCAGAATTTAATTGGAAACATGGAATGGGCAATTGGCCCTAAAAGCATCTTCCGCCACTCAATACATTCATGGCTGATTTGTTACCCAAATCCATGTACCCACTTTTACCCAAATCTTTCAATGTCTTTTATTACAAAAACCTATCAACAATTTTAAAATTAACATTTCATCTCACATCAATTACCATTTGCAGAAAGCATTCCAAATTTCTACCATGGTGGGCAGCACAGTGGCACAGTGGTTAGCATTGCTGCCTCACACTCCAAGGACCCGGGCTTGATTCCCAGCTTGGGGACTGTGTGTGGAGTCTGCACATTCTCCCCATGTCTGCGAGAGTTTCCTCAAGTGCTCCAGTTTCTTCCCACAGTCTGAAAGACATGTTGGTTAGGTGCCTTGGCCATGCTAAATTCTCCCTCAGTGTAACCCGAAGAGGCGCCAGAGTGTGGTGACTAGGGCATTTTCACAATAACTTAAGAACATAAGAAATAGGAGCAGGAGTAGGCCAACTAGCCCTTCGAGCCTGCCCTGCCATTCAATAAGATCATGGCTGATCTATCTTGGCTCAGGTCCACATTCCCGCCCTCTCCCCATAACCCTTAATCCCGTCTCTTATCAAAAACCCATCAACCCGCGTCTTAAAAATATTTAGCGAGGCAGCCTCCACCACTTCAACGGGCAGAGAATTCCAGAGATTCACCACCCTTTGAGTGAAGAAGTTCCTCCTCAACTCCGTTCTAAACCGCGCCCCCCCCCCCTTTATCTTGAGGCTGTGCCCCCTAGTCCTACTATCCTTTCTGAGCGGGAAGAGTCTCTCCACCTCTATCCTATCCATCCCATTCATCATCTTATATGTCTCAATGAGATCCCCCCTCATTCTTCTAAACTCTAACGAGTACAAGCCTAATTTATTCAGCCTCTCCTCATAGCTCAACCCCCTCAACTCCGGCATCAGCCTAGTAAACCTCCTCTGCACTCCCTCCAAGGCCAAAATATCCTTGCGTAAGTACGGCGCCCAAAACTGCACACAGTACTCCAGCTGCGGCCTCACCAATGCCCTATACAGCCACAGCAAGACTCCCTACTTTTATATTCAATCCCCCTCGCGATGAAGGCCAGCATCCCATTCGCCTTCCTGACCACCTGCTGCACCTGCAAGCTGGGTTTTTGCGACTCATGCACAAGGACCCCGAGGTCCCTCTGCACCGTCGCCTGCTGCAGTTTTTCTCCACGTAAGTAATAATCCTTCCTACCATTATTCCTACCAAAGTGGACCACCTCGCACTTGCCAACATTAAATTCCATTTGCCATTTCCTGGCCCATTCGCCCAGCCTATCTAGATCCTTCTGTAGACTCTCATCACCCTCCACACAATTTGCCTTTCCACCAATTTTGGTGTCATCAGCAAATTTCGATACCCTACACTCGGTTCCCTCCTCCAGATCATCTATATAAATGGTAAATAGCTGAGGCCCCAGCACCGACCCCTGGGGCACTCCACTAGTCACCATCCGCCAATCCGAATAGCACCCATTGACCCCCACTCTCTGCCTCTTCATTGCAGTGTTAATGTAAGCCTTGTGACACTAATAAATAAACTTTAAAAGAAAACCTTAAACCATTTGTATGTGCAGTGTTTCCTAATTTCTGTCTGTAAAAATCTCGGTTCTAGTTTTTGGACCATGCTCCCTAGTTCCAGATTCACTAGCCATAGAGTCATAGATGTCTACAGCACGGAAAGATCCTTTCACCCATCACATTTGCACTGGTCAAAAACAAACCACCTAACTTTTCTAATCCTATTTTCCAGCACTTTGTCCATAGCCTCGTATGCCTTGGCACTGCAAGTGCACATCTAAATACATCTTAAATGTTATCAGAGTCTCTGCCTCCACCACCCTTTCAAGCATTGAGTTCTAGAGTCCCACCACCCTTTGAGTGAAAAAGCTTTCTCTCACATCCCCTCTCAATCTCCTGCCATCATCTTAAATCTATGCCCCTGGTCATTGATCCTTTCACCAAGTGGAAATGTTTCTTTCTGTCTACTATATCTATGCCCCACATAACTTTATACATCTCAATCATGTCACCCCCTCAATCTTCTCTGCTCCAAGGAAAACAACCCCCAATCTCTCTTCATAACTAAAACTCTTCAGTCCAGTTAGCATCCTGGTAAATCTCCTCTGTATCCTTTCCAGTGCTATCATATTACTCCTTGCCCTCCTGGGGCAGCACAGTGGCACAATGGTTAACATTGCTGCCTCACATTACGAGGGATCTGGATTTGATTCCCGGCTTGGGTCACTGCCTGTGTGGAGTTTGCACATTCTCCCCATGTCTGCGTGGTTTTCCCCCAAATGCTCCGGTTTCCTCCCACACTGCAAAACTGTGCAGGTTAGGTGCACTGGCCACGGTAAATTCTCCCTCAGTGTACCTGAACAAGCGCCAGAGCGTGACGACTAGGGGATTTTCACAGTAACTTCATTGCAGTGTTAACGTAAGCCTACTTGTGATTAATAAGTAAACTTTAACTTTTATAATGTGGATTCCAAAACTGCACCCAATACTCTAGCTAACCAGTGGAAGTAGTTTCTGTAAATCCATCTTATCTGTTCTCATCAATAGCTTGAAAACTTTGATCAAACCACCCCTTAACGGTCTAAATTCGAGAGAATACAGCCCAAGTTTTTGTAATCACCCCAGGTGATCTTCTACATTGCACTCCCTCCAAGGCCCGTATATCTTGCCCAAGATGTGATGTCCAGCACTGCTCACAATACTTCAGGCACGATCTAAAAGGAGCCTAAACAGCCATCCACTTGAATTCTATTCCTCTCAATAAAAAGCCCAAAGATTCATTAGCTTTTAATTACTATTTGGTCAGGAAACATTGCAGACTACATTGTGTTAGTTTCAAGCTGGAGGTTCAAAGTGCAGATCAAAAACACACTAGTAGCAAAGTGTGTTAGTTGAACTATTTCAGCTATGAATGAGAACAGATACTTGTGAACCTGTAAAGAGCTAATGATGAATAAGAGGTTACACATTTCGAGGACAATAGGAATTGATAATTGCAATACAATATATTTGGTATAAATTGCGTAATTGGAAAGCATAGAAGCAACAAACAATAACTCTGCAGGAAATAAGATCTTTGCGGGGCTGGGGGTAGGAATTTTCTGGGCACACTCATCCCAAAACCATAAAATCCTACCCAAGGTCAATGGGCCTTTCCATGACTCCCATAGCAGGTGGGATGGTAAATAAGATTATGAAGGTATATGGATTGACAGGTCCATGTGCGAACAGCATAGGGGTGAAGTGGGCAGTGAGAGTTATTGGTGTATAAATCATAGTCACTCTGATGAGATGGTGACAAGGGCAGTAGGCAGAGAAATCAGGTGGGAAGAACAATGTCAGATGGGGTTGGCATGGAAGGCCAATGTCAGCAGCAACACATCAGGCCAACCTAACGTGGACATAGATTAGAAAGGAGAACTGACTTCAATTAATTATGGAACAAGTGAAAGATGGTCAACAGGAACAAAGACTGAAGTTTATTTATTTATTGTCACAAATAGGCTTACATTAACACTTCAATAAAGTTACTATGAAAACCCCTAGTCGCCACACTCAACTGCCTGTTCAGGTACACTGATGAAGTATTTTGCATGGCCAATGCACCTAACCAGCACATCTTTTGGACTGTAGGAGGAACCCGGAGCTCCCAGAGGTAACCAAGCAGATGCGGGGGAAGAACATGCAGACTCTGCACAGACAGTGAAGCAAGCCGGGAATCGAACCCGGGTCCCTGACACTGAGACAGCAGTGCTAACCACTGTGCCACCGTAAAATCATCAGTCAGCCGTGAGAATGTACATTGAACAATGAATGGACCTTGAGGAAAAAACATTTTCTGCAGATTTAGGAAACCACAGAGAACGTTACATTTTATTTAGAATTGATTCACTTTTTCAACTTGGTTACAAATGTCAGCTTAAGTTGTAAATTTGGATGTTGATTCTTGTTACAGTTGTGAACGTGCTACTGGTTCCTGAGACCCCTAATGATGCCATTCAAGATTTAAATTATTGAATGGAGAAAAAAGCAAGGCACTGACTGACAGGCCGCAGGATGGTGCAGGTAAACCTCAAGCTGAGAAAATCATGTCTTTTAAGAGTTCAGATAGCAAACATCACCAGCTGTCAATGCTTTTGAGCTCTATTAGGAATTTGACAAAAGTGTGGAGGTAAATTTAAGAAGCTGAAGGCTATAGTCACTGAAGGAAGGCAGCTCAGAATAAAGTTCTACATAAACAAGACGCTACTCCATAGACGTCCTAAATCAAAGATTAACTGTTGTGCTTGACAGTTTAATATCAAACAACTTATGATCAGCACAGTATTACAATGTATAAATCAATGTAACCCAGTGTCCTGGATATATATTCAATAGTCTTTCTTTGATGTTATAATACATCAGTCATGATGTGCACTATATTGTCATTCCTGGGAATTCAAGACATGATGCTTAGAAAACTCAAGTACCTCATCGACTTTAAACCATTCACGCTGAACAAATAAAGTGGATGCAGGTGAACCAGACTGGATCAAAGTCAGAGAAAGATTTAATTCCCAGAGGTACAGCTATTGACAAATTGAATAATCACTTAAGCAAATATAAATGCTTATTCAAGTTGCATGGCTGTCAATATAGGCACACTGTTGACATTAGAGCCTTAACTAGGTTCTGAAGAAGCACCTTTTCCCTCCAAAACTTGTTTTACACTCCCTAGATAATGCTGGCGCTGTTTTCATTCATGTCTTTCGTGTTGGGAACAGACAATTAGAAAATTATACAATTCATCGAAGAGCATTTAATCTGTAGCATCTTGTGAGAAATGAGTGGAATGAAATCAGATTTTGGATTCTAAATCCAGGAGTCAAAGCACACCAACCACTTTGACATCATTATATTCAATATTTGATGCTGTACTATCCCTATGCCAAATTCATACCCAACTCACAGAAATTAGTGTCACTTAGGTACTATCAAGTTGTGACATCAATTGTGACGGTGCGGTCTTGGATGAAGTCCAATGTTTGCTTTTGAATTGGAAAGGTTGCATATCATAAAATCTAATGTTGAAATAAGATTGTAAAAACTGTAACACAAAAGCTGGTAATTTTGCCTCCCTTACCTGCGTCAGTGTTAACCCTTCAACTTACATTCTCACCTCTCAAATACCTGATGAAAATGATGTTAAAGATGGTGACAAATAGCCACTTGTGGCAAAACATCTGATTCACTTCTAATTGTTCTAATACTTGGTTGTTTCAATGAGATTTTTGAGTTTGTGCTCCTTGTTAATTTGCCATAATTTGCCAACCAGTTTAAGTAATATTTCACTACTTATCATTTCAAAACCTATTAGGTTTTTTCCCCTGTAATCTGTAACCAATCCACAGATTGTCACATTGATATGTTATTTATGTAACCGAAATTTGGAAGACAAAAGTGAACTTGAATCATTAATCACTTACTTACATGCGTTTATATGGTGTAAATGCTTTTATGTATTTTTTGAAAAGGAACGTGTTATTCTGATGACTTCAGCCAGGCTGATGAGATTGGCTTGCTAGTGACTCCCTGATGAGCCCTAATTGATGGTTAAATCAGAGAGCCTCATGCTCCCTATTTAAAGCAGGTGTCAGTTTCTCAGCCTGCAATCAGTAGGGAGCAATTGGAGAACTGGCTGTGTACAGATGTATGGTAGAAATAAAATAACTTGGTGATGGGACTTTTGCCTCCTTGGAATTATTACAATCTCCTGTACTTATGACAGGATAACTTCAAAGTGGAAAAATTACTTTTATAAACGGAGTGTGCAAAAAAAGTAAAGGAGAACTGTGTCAGTGCTTTAACCCAAGATGCATATTTCTGTGCATTATATTAAGGTTAATAATTACCCCAATTCATAGAAACACCCACTGATATACTATTGACTAGAATTTCTTTTCTCCTGGATGAGGTAAACTCCATCAGCCAAGAAGATCAACACCATTCAGACAAAGCAGCCCACTTGATTACCCCCAACCTAAACAGTTGTTCCCTCTACCAAGGACATTTAGTGGTAGCAGTGCATGCGAAATAGTATATACAAGAAGCAGCATAGCAACTCATCATGGCTCCTTTGACAACAACTTACAAACTTACAATCTCTACCACCTAGGATAAAAAGGGCAGCAGACACATGAGAATATCATGACCTGCCAAGTTTCTTCTCCAAACCACACACTATCCTGATTTGAAACCATATTGGTGTGCCTTCACTGTCATAGGATCAAAAATCTTGGACATCCCTTCCCAGCAGCATTGTGAACATAACAATACCATACATACCACACAGTTTAAGAAGATGGCTCACCACCAGTTTCTCATGGGTGATTAGGGATGGGCAACAAACAGTGAATAAGCCAGCTATGCCCACAAAAGAATCTGAAAAACTCTCACTTTTCAATCAGAAGGTTGTGCGTCCATTGGGCATTAGTATCTAAATGGAGGCAAACATGCCAACACTGCAATGAGAGCTCTTTGCAATTTTGGATGCAATATCTTAAACTGGAAATCACAATGCCTGCTCAGGTAGACTTAAATGATCCCAATGTATCATTGGAAGAAGAACAGGGGGTCTTCCTGATCTCCTTGTTGGCATTCTTGCCTGATCAGACACCATCTAAAAGAAAATTATTCATTTGTTGAACTTTGATGACCTGTAGAGTAGTATAAAAACATAAGAACTAGGAGCAGAAGTAGGCCATCTGGCCCCTCAAGCCTGCTCCACCATTCAATAAGATCATGGCTGATCTTTTCATGGACTCGGCTCTACTTACCCACCCGCTCACCGTAACCCTTAATTCCTTTACTGTTCAAAAATTTATCCTTGCCTTAAAAACATTCAATGGAGTTAGCCTTAACTGCTTCACTGGGCAGGGAATTCCACAGATTCACAACCCTTTGTGTGAAGAAGTTTCTCCTCAACTCAGTCCTAAAACTGCTTCCCTTTATTTTGAGGTCAAACCACTAGTACTAGTTTCACCCATCAGTGGAAACAACTTCCCTGCTTCTATCTTATCTTTCCCCTTCATAAGCTTGTATGTTCCTATAAGATCTCCCCTCATTCTTCTGAATTCTAATGAGTATAGCCTCAGTCTACTCAGTCTCTCCTCATAAGCCAACCCTCTCAATTCTGGAATCAACCTGGTGAGTCTCCTCTTCAGCGCTTCCACTACCAGTATATCCTTTCTCAAGTAAGGAGACCAAAACTGTACACAGTATTCCAGGTGTGGCCTCACCAGCACCTTATACAGCTGCAACTTAACCTCGCTGTGTTTAAAGTCCATCCCTCTAGCAATAAAGGACAAAATTCCATTTGCCTTCTTAATTATCTGCTGCACCTGCATACCAACTCCTTGAGATTCTTGTGCAAGGACACCCAGGTCCCTCTGCACAGCAGCATGATACAATTTTTTACCATTAAATTAATAGTCCGTTTTGATGTTATTCCTACCAAAATGGATGACCTCACATTTATAAACATTGTACTCCATCTACCAAACTCTCGGTCATTCACTTAGACTATCTATATGCCTTTGCAGACTTTCAGCATCCTCTGCACACTTTGCTCTGCCACTAATCTTAGTGTCATCTGCGACTTTTGACACGCTACACTTGGTCCCCAACTCCAAATCATCTATGTTAATCGTAAACAATTGAGGTCCCAACACTAATCCCTGAGGCACACCACTAGTCACTGATTGGGCAACCAGAAAAACACCTATTTACCCCTACTCTTTGCTTTCTGTTAGTTAACCAAGTATGGTGTTGTTCAAATGGAAGTGTGGTGGGAAGTCCTGCCATGCCATTGCTGGTGTGGGCACTTGTCCCTGAAGGAGTAAGGGCTCTGTTCCCATAGCTTGGGACAGTGACATAATGGATTCAGGCTACAAGTGGAAGTTCTGCAATTCCAATTCAAACTTCGACACCCGTGTATATTGAGAAGCAACAGAAATGCATTATTATTCGTTATTCCACCAAATAGCTTTTAAACAAATACTTAGGATTGTAAATACACTGTTGATACATGACACAAAATTAACATAAATGAGGAGAATCTTATTTTTCCAACAGCTTTATGTAATAATGCCAATCTGGAAGAAGTAAAGGATTTTTTTGTTGAAATATCAATCTAAACTGAAAACCCAAATAAAACATCAACATCTGACTGCATAGGAAAAGGTTTCACCCTCAGTCTGTGACACATCAGGTCAAAGCTTTGAAGTAGAGTAACAGCAGTCAAAACGCAATATGTGCTCCACTGGGAATTGAGGCAAGTGCCCTCACTTCACGAGACCAGTCAGATTGGCTTCAACCCAATCAGATTGCTCAACAAACTCCAACTGAACGAGACTGTGAATGTTCCCTCTTTTCAAGACCATAGGCTTCCAAGCTAATGCCAATTAGTGCTGACTTATGAGCAGTCTTGCACTATGGGTTCATTGCAGCAACACACTGAGACAATGCAAACCACTTTAAAACGGACCCCCAGAAAGAGAGATGACTTTCATCTGCCTGGTCTAAACAGAAGGCACCCACTGTGAAATCCTGCAATCGGAAAATGTATCACTTCAAAATAATTTAGTTTGAAAAGTAATTTATGGTTATGGTGACCTTTCCAGCTCTATCATTATCTCGGATAATGAAATTTTCTTTGAAATATTAGAGCATTATGTGACAGCTGGAGTAGATGGAGGAAGTTGCTGAGCTGATTCAAGTCTTGATACCCAGTTGTTAAAAACTACAGATCAGTGAAGGAAACATGGTAAGCCCCAGTTAAAAACATCGTACTTTATTGAACATTCAGGAGTGATGGAGCAAGCTCACAATTGCAAAATTGCAGATTGCAAAAAAAAATACTATGCCTCACTCATACAACAGTACACAAACCACTGATCTTGACTTGAAGATTTTTTAAATTCATTCACTGGAGATGGGCTTCGCTATCTGCGCCAGCATTTAGTGTCCATCCCTAGTTGCCCGAGGACAGTTGAGAATCAGCCACACATTGTGGCTCTAGAATGACATAGGCCAGACTAGGTAAGGACGGCAGATTTCCTTCCCTAAAGGATATTAATGAACATGATGTGTTTTTGTTACAATAATGGTTCCACGGTCATCAGTGGATTCTTAATTCTAGATTTCTTTTTTGTTGAATTCAATTTTCACCATCTGCTATGGTCCTCAGAACATTAGCTGAGTTTCTGGATTAATAGTCTAGCGATAATACCACTAGACTATCGTGTATTGGTATACAGTGTTGTTTCTTGCATGCTATACAAAGCATAAAGAAGGAAAGAGGAAAGTGAAGAATGTAATATTACAGTCATAACTAGGATGTAGAGAAAGATGTGTGAGGTAGGTCCATTCAAAAATCTCATGGCAGCAGGAAAAAAACTGTTCTTAAGTCGGTTGGTACCTGACCCCAAACTTTTGTATCTTTTTCCTGCCAGAAGAAGGTGGAAGAGAGAATGTGTGGCGTGCGTGGGGTCCTTGATTATGCTGGTTGCAATGCTGATGCAGCGGAAAGTATAGACAGAGCCAATGGATGGGAAGGTGGTTTGTGTGATGGATTGGGCTACATTCACGACCCTTTGTAGTTTCTTCTGATCTTGGGCAGAAAGCTGTGACACAAACAGAAAGAATGCTTCCTATGGTGCATCTGTAAAAGTTGGTGACAGTCGTAGCTAACATGACAAATTTCCTTAGTCTTCTGAGAAAGTGGAAGCATTAGTGGGCTTTCTTCACTATAGCGTGGGCATGAGAGGACCAGGACAGGTTGTTGGTGATCTGGAAACCTGAAAACTTGAAGCTCTCGACCATTTCTACTTCATCCCCATTGATGTAGACAGGGGCAGGTTCTCCAGTGCGCTTCCTGAAGTTGAAGACTATTTCCTTTATTTTTGTTGACATTGAGGGACAGATTATTGTCATTGCAATAGTGCACCGGATTCTCTTTCCTGTGCTCTGTCTCGTCGTTGTTTGAGATTCAACCCACTACAGTGGTGTCATCAGCAAACTTGAAAATCGAGTTTAGGGGAATTTGGCCACACAGTCATAGGTGTATAAGGAGTATAACAGAGGGCTCAGGACACAACGTTGTGGGGCACCAGTATTGAGAATGATCATGAGGGATGTGCTGTTGCCTATCCTTACTGATAGTGCTCTGCTGAGACCCAGGCCACAGAGTCTGGGGATGCGTTTCGTAGGAATAATGGTGTTAAAGGCCGAGCTGCAGTCAATAAACAGGAGCCTGACAAAGGTGTCTTTGTTATCCAGGTATTCAAGGGTTAAGTGTAGAGTCAGGAGGTGGCATCTGCTGTGAACCTGTTGTGGCGGTAAATGAACTACAGTGGGTCCAGGCAATCTGGGAAGCCGGAACTGATTCATGCCATGATTAACCTTTCAAAGCACTTCATGATGATGAATGTCAGAGCCAACGAACAGTAGTCATCAAGGAACGCTACCTGGCTTTTGATGGTGATCTTTTTGAATTAGGTAGGGATCTTAAATTGTTGTAAAGAGAGGTTGAAGACGTCTTATATATATATGTATTGCTAAGACACTGAGAGGGTCAAAACTACCGTGCTTCTCTTTGAATAGCACCATGTCATGCAGATGGGACCTCATGTCTCATCCTAAAGACAGCAGGGTGGTTGGGGGATGGGGGGGAATCTTTCCCACCCTGCCCACCACAGGAATCGTAGCGGGTGGGGGGGGGGGGGGGGTGCAGACCATGCAAAGGTCCATTGACCTCAGGCAGGATTTCCTGGGTTTAGGGCAAGCGTAGCAGGAAAATCCCACCCAGCATTTCTGATTGCAGCACACCCTCAATGCTGAATTGTCAGCCTACTTTTGGTGCTCGAATCTCCAGAGTGGGACTTGAATTAAAAACGTTTCGGCTCAGGAGGCGAGAATGCTATCCTCCGAGTTCGTCTGAGGAAGCACATGATTAGCATTCTTCAAGCCATTACCCAGAGACTTGCTTTCCACCCAGACACCTGTGACCCACAATTTGTAGGCAAATATTGGCAAGCGTGATAACAAAGAGATGCAGCAAATGCAAAACAAGTCTGTCTGCATTGGAACAGAGAAAAGGCAGAATGACATTTCAAATAGAGCTCTTTTGTCAGGACTGAAGGGAGGAAAGCTGTCAAGGTTCCCGTATAGAATTGGAGTCATAGAGGTTTACAGCATGGAAACAGGCCCTTCGGCCCAACTTGTCCATGCACCCCCCTTTTATTTTTAAACCACTAAAATGGTCCCAATTGTCCACGTTTGGCCCATATCACACTATATCCTCTTACCAATATAACGCTTTTTAAAAGAAAAAAAATTGTACCCGCCTCTACTACTGTCTCTGGCAGCTCGTTCCAGACACTCCCCACCCTCTGTGTGAAAAAACTGCTCCTCTGGACCCTCTTGTATCTCTCCCCTCTCACCTTAAACCTATGCCCTCTAGTTTTGAACTCCCCTACCTTTGGGAAAAGATGTTGACTATCTATCTAGCTGATCTATGCTCCCCATTATTTCATAGACCTCTATAAGATCACACCTGAGCCTCCTACGCTCCAAAGAAAAAAGTCCAGCCTATCCCAGCTTCTCCTCATAACTCAAACCATCAAGTCCCGGTCGCGTCCTAGTAGATCTTTTCTGCACTCTTTCTGGTTTAATAATATCCTTTCTATAATAGGGTGATGAGAACTGTCCACAGTATTCCAAGTGTGACCTTACCAATGTCTTGTACAACTTCAACAAGACGTCCCAACTACTGTATTCAATGTTCTGACCAATGAAACCAAGCATGCTGAATGCCTTCTTCACCACTCTGTCCACTTATGACTCAAAGAGAAAAGAACAAAGAAAATTACAGCACAGGAATAGGCTCTACAGCCCTCCAAGCCTGCACCGACCATGCTGCGCTGCCTGACTGAACTAAACGCCCTACATTTCCGGGGCCCATATCCCTCTATTCCCATCCCATTCATGTACTTGTCAAGATGCCCCTTAAAAGCCACGACCATATCTGCTTCCACTATCTCCCCTGGCAACAAGTTCCAGACACCCACCACTCTCTGTGTAAAAAATCTGCCTTGTACATTTCCTTTAAACCTTGCTCCTTGCACCTTAAACCTATACCCCCTAGTAACTGACTTTTCTACCCTGGGAAAAAGCTTCTAACTATCCACTCTGTCCATAACTCTCATAATCTCGCAGACTTCTATCAGGTCTCCCCTCAACCTCCATCGCTCCAGTGAGAACAAACCAAGTTTCTCCAACCTCTCCTCATAGCTAATGCCCTCCATTCCAGGCAACATCCTGGCAAATATTTTCTGTACTCTCTCCACATCCTTCTGGTAGTGTGGCAACCAGAATTGAACACTATATTCCAAGTGCGGCCTAATGAAGATTCTAATAAAGCTACTACGATTGCCAATTTTTAAACTCAATACCCCGGCCAACAAAGGCAAGTATGCCTTATTGACTATTTTCTCCGTCTGCATTGCCACTTCCAGTGACCTGTGTACCTGTATACCCAGATTCCTTTGCCTATCAATACTCTTAAGGGTTCTGCCATTTACTGTATAATTCCTATCTGTACTAGACCTTCCAAAATGCATTACCTCACATTTAGAACATAGAACATAGAACATTACAGCGCAGAACAGGCCCTTCGGCCCACGATGTTGCGCCGACCAGTTACAAAAACAATGACCCACTAGCCTATACCAATCCCTTTTCGTCCATAAACCTATCCAGAGATCTCTTAAACGCCCCCAAACTAGACGCATTTACAACTGCAGCAGGCAGGGCATTCCAATCCCTCACCACCCGCTGGGTAAAGAACCTACCCCTGACATCCGTCCTGTAGCTACCCCCCCTTAATTTAAAGCCATGCCCCCTCGTGCTAGCTTTCTCCATCCGAGGAAAAAGGCTATCACTATCCACCCTATCTAAACCTCTAATCATCTTATATGTTTCAATAAGATCCCCTCTTAGCCGCCTTCTTTCCAACGAAAACAACCCTAGATCCCTCAGTCTCTCCTCATAGGACCTCCCCACCATACCAGGCAACATCCTAGTAAACCTCCTCTGCACCCTCTCCAACGCCTCCACATCCTTCTTGTAATGCGGGGACCAGAACTGCACACAGTACTCCAAGTGCGGCCGCACTAGAGTAGTGTACAGTTGCAACATTACACTGTGACTCCTAAATTCAATCCCCCTACCAATAAACGCCAAGACACCGTACGCCTTCTTGACAACCTTATCTACTTGATTCCCAACTTTCAGGGATCTATGTACACACACACACCTAGATCCCTCTGTTCATCCACACTATTCAAAGTCCTCCCGTTAGCCCTATACTCGACACATCTGTTGCTCCTACCAAAGTGAATTACCTCACACTTCTCCGCATTAAATTCCATCCGCCACCTCTCGGCCCAGCTCTGCAACCTATCTAAGTCTCCCTGCAGACTATGACACCCTTCCTCACAATCTACCACACCTCCAACTTTGGTGTCATCAGCAAATTTACTAATCCACCCAACTATACCCTCATCCAGATCATTAATAAAAATTACAAACAACAGTGGCCCCAAAACAGATCCCTGAGGCACACCACTCGTAACTGCACTCCATGATGAATATTTACCATCCACCACCACCCTCTGTCTCCTATCTGATAGCCAATTCCTGATCCAACTTCCTAGATTACCCACAATCCCATACATCTGCATTTTCTGCAGAAGCCTACCATGGTGAACCTTATCGAACGCCTTACTAAAATCCATGTATACCACGTCAACTGCCTTACCCCCATCCACCTCTTTGGTCACCGAAAATTTGTCCGAATTAAACTCCATCTGCCATCTCTCTGCCCAAGTTTCCAACTGATCTATATCCTGCTGTATCCTCCGATGGTCCTCATTGCTATTTGCAAATCCACCAACCTTTGTGTCATCTGCAAACTTACTAATCAATCCAGTTACATTTTCCTCCAAATCATTTATATATATTACAAACAGCAAAAGGTCCCAGCACTGATCCCTGAGGAACACCACTTGTCACAGCCTCCATTCAAAAACACACCCTTCCACTGTTACCTTCTGTCTTCTTTGACCGAGCTAATTTTGAATCCACCTTGCTAGCTCACTTCTGATCCCATGCGATTTCACCTTCTGCACCAGTCTGCCAAGAGGGACCTTGTCAAAGACCTTACTGAAGTCCATGTAGACAATATCCACTGCCCTACCCTCATCAATCATCTTCGTCACTTCCTCGAAAAGCTCAAATTCGTGAGACATGATCTCCCCTTCACAAAACCACTCCACTTTCAAGGAGACATGAACCTGTACCCCTAGATCTCTTTGTTCTATAACTCTCCCCAACGCTTTACCAACTACGTAACTTCTACCCTGGATCAACCAACCAACCAAAATGCATTACCTCGCATTTATCTAAATTAAACTCCATCTGCCATTCATCAGCCCACTGGCCCAATTGATCAAGATCTCGTTGCAATCCTAGATAACCTTCTTCACTGTCCACTATGCCACCAATCTTGGTGTCATCTGCAAACTTACTAACCTTGCCCTCTAAACTCTCATCCAAATCATTAATATAAATTACAAATAACAGTGGACCCAACATCGATCTGAGGCATACCACTGGTCACAGGGCTCCAGTTTAAGAAACAATCCTCTACAACCACCCTCTGTCTTCTGTCATCAAGCCAATTTTGTATCCATTTGGCTACCTCACCCTGGATCCCATGAGATTTAACCTTATTCAACAACCTACCATGTGGTACCTTGTCAAAGGCCTTGCTAAAGTCCATGTAGACAACATCAACTGCACTGCCTTCATCTACCTTCTTGATTACCCCTCCAAAAAACTCAGATTTGTGGACATGATTTTCCAATCACAAAGCCATGCAAAGGCTGTCCCTAATCAGTCCTTGCGTCTCTAAATGCCTGTAGATCCTGTCTCTCAAAATTAGCAAGAGCAAAGATGTGAGAGAAAACAAGGAAATGGATAGAGTCAAGAGTCAACTATATTACATATTAGCAGAAAGAAATTAGGATTAATTGTCTATGAATAGATTTTCAGCGAGTTAAATTATTCCAAAGTAGAAGATAGACAAAGTGAAATATTAAATGGGACATTACGTAGGTGACAGTTAAAACCTCATGTCAACGTCAAAGAAACTAGAGGGAAGAAGTAGCACTGCCTTCATGTTTGTGTTGAGATGGGTTAGAACAGACCAAGAGATGCAAGAGTTAGAAGAAGAATGGGAAGGGGAAGGGATGAAAGTAGTGATTCAAAAAGAAATCAGCAAGGAATTTCCAAGTCAAAACAGACAGAGTAAACTGGTCCCTTAGTAATTGAAAAAGTGCCATAGAAATAAATATACAATGTCTGTTTGTGCTCTGCAATGAAGAATTACCTAATCCACCATAATAATGTGCAGTTTTTATCTGTCAGTTTATTTGATTGGTTAGTCTAAGAGGCGCATCTGTTGTTGGGTTTATTTGATGGTCTGGTGCTTGAGGAGGCATGTTGCACATTTTTCATTTGCATCATTTTTGAGTGGATTGGAGATGTGTAGTAGAAATGAACCCCAAATTTGTCAAAATGTTGTTTCAAGGGAACGATTACTAACTGCGATGTTTAAAACTCGTCACTGCGGTTTGTGGAACCTTGCTGTGCACAAAATGGTTGCCAATTTATCTCAGAAATGTAGCAGGTGATTAATTATATACCAGGTGCTTCAGAATAGCACATATAATGTAGCTTCAAGGTGCCCGAAGTGGCCACGAATAACGATGGATGAGACCCCTGAAGAGTGGAGGATAGACCCTGATTTACAGATCCAAGACTGCTACTGGAGAGAGGATAGTAAGGGAACCGAGCTAGGGGAGTATGCAGGGAGATGTGAAAGGATATGGGATGTGACTGATATTCGCAGTTTGTATATCCCACAGAAAAGGGGGACCCCACCTCCTCCGTGGGTGTTGGATGTACAGATAAAGCAGTTGGCCGATCTCTGGTGGCTATGTGGCCCAGAGAAAAGGTTGTTGGCACGATTACCGCCAAACTGGATGGGATTGTGTGCCCGAGTCATGCTGGCCCAAAGTACTGTGATATTGCCAGTAGAAAATAAAGTAAAATCCCGAAAGGTTAAAAGAGCATACACCCCTAATCCCGAGGTAGAATTGGACGCAATTGGACAGCCCCGAGGCATTCCTAATGAATTTAAAGCTAGGAACGAGATAGCCGCTGGATTTGAATCTATTTTGGTTTGGATTACACCCAACAAAAATACTGAATGGATTAATTATATCTATTATAATCAACAAAGGTTTATTAATTATACAAATGATGCCCTTGAGGCATTGGGTGAACAATTGGATGCCACCAGCGAAATGGCCTGGCAGAATCGACAGGCATTAGATTGGCTTCTGGCAGAAAAAGGAGAGAGGTTTACTAGGCTGATACCGGAGTTGAGGGGGTTGAGCTATGAGGAGAGACTGAATAAACTGGGCTTGTACTCGTTAGAGTTTAGAAGAATGAGGGGAGATCTCATTGAGACATATAAGATGATGAATGGGATGGATAGGATAGAGGTGGAAAGACTCTTCCCGCTCAAAAAAGACAGTAGGACTAGGGGGCACAGCCTCAAGATAAAAGGGGGGCGGTTTAGAACGGAGTTGAGGAGGAACTTCTTCACTCAAAGGGTGGTGAATCTCTGGAATTCTCTGCCCGTTGAAGCGGTGGAGGCTGCCTCGCTAAATATTTTTAATACGCGGGTTGATGGGTTTTTGATAGGAGAGGGGATTAAGGGTTATGGGGAGAGGGCGGGAAAGTGGAACTGAGCCACGACAGATCAGCCATGATCTTATTGAATGGCGGGGCAGGCTGGAAGGGCTGGATGGCCTACTCCTGCTCCTGTTTCTTATGTTCTTATGTTCTTATGTTCACAAGAGGGTGCTGAACAGGTGGTCATTCTTTTTCGTGTTGAAGGAGAGGCAGCAACAGTGAAAACTATTGGGAATTAATCGTCTTTGCTTTTCTCTCATGCAGCTAAGAACTTTTTGAGGAAGCCACCAACTGTCCAGTTGAGTGTGTGCAAAAGTGGCAAAATTACTTCAGAGTAACATTAAACTGACAGGAGGGAAAAGGTGGAGTGGTTGATAACTGTAACTTTAAAACTGCATTTTTTAAACTCAATTAAATTTTGAGAGATGTGAGCATCACCCGCATGGGGTACATTTACATTCTGGCACTATTGTAAACCCAATGTTTTACGCATGACACAGGGCAGCATGATGG
The DNA here is from genome assembly GCF_965287045.1 of Carcharhinus amblyrhynchos. Classification (NCBI taxonomy): domain Eukaryota; kingdom Metazoa; phylum Chordata; class Chondrichthyes; order Carcharhiniformes; family Carcharhinidae; genus Carcharhinus; species Carcharhinus amblyrhynchos. The sequence goes on along the minus strand of NC_137332.1, from coordinate 29,736,391 downwards.
CACAGTGGTTAGCACTGCTGCCTCACAACACCAGGGACCCAGGTTTGATTCTCAGTTTGGGTTATGGTCTGTGCTGACTTTGCACATTTACTCCCTGCGTTTCCTCTGGGTGCTCCAGTTTCCTCCCACAGTCCGGAAGACGTGCTGGTTATTCGCATTGGCCATGCTGGGTTCTCCCTCACTGCACCCGACCAGGCGCCGGAGTGTGGCAACTGGGAGATCTTCACAGTAACTTCATCACAGTGTTAACGTAAGCCTACTTGTGACAAATAAATAAACAAACATTCACAGCTTTTCATAGCATTTTTTCATGGTCTTAAGTTTTGAGTCTGTTAAACATTTTTGGTGAAAGACTAACTAGGAATGCACAAAGCACAGGAATCGCTTTAACTGCAGTAAGAGTTAAAGGAGAATGTAGTAGCTGGCCCCTTTAAAGAGGGCCATGTGACTGGGAGGGTCATGTGACCTAATCATCCAATTGGGAAAAAGCACAGGGATCTTGGTGCAGAGGGCAGGCTTTGGCAGACTAGATCCTGGAGTTGGAAGTATTAACATTGTGAAAGTATATGTGCATACCTGCTTGTAAATACACCATTACAATTCGTCATATACTAACTGGCGGTTGGCAATCCTTCCAATTACTACAGAGAGAGAGGAAGAGCGAGAATTATAGAATGGAGAGAATGTGGGCGAGAAATATTCAGAGCCAGTGTGTGGCAGAGAGCAAATCAAAAGGCTCAAATAGACATTTGTGGTTTATTTTCTAGGGCAATTCTAATTTAAAAATATTCAGAGTTTAAAAATGAGGTTGAGGAACAGATACTGAAAGGGAAATAGAAGGAATTAGAGCAAAGGTTGGAAGGAGCAAAGAATAAAGTGTGAAGAATAAAGTGTGAGTGGGTGGAAATGTAACAAATAGTTAAAGTAAAAGAAACATTTTAAAAATGTCAGCATAGTTACAGAGGGAAAAAAACTACCCAAAGGGTAATATTCCTCACATCTTGGTAATACTAAGATACCAGCAAAACATTTGCAGTTAAACTAGTGTTTTTAGTTAAGCATCACTTCCTTGAAGCATTCACAAATCTTAAAGATCAATCAAACACAAGGTTATAACAAATAGGAAAATCAATGCCAATGCAGAACACGGTAGTCCTGATCTCTTCAAGATCGCATAACTTGGCAAAGAATTAAGGGAGCTGAAACATGGAAAAGCTGCGGGATACAACAACATGGGTGCAGAATTTGTTAAACAACTTGGCTCCCATGCTTGAGCCTGGCTGATTCAGTTCTGTACTAGAATCATCAGCTCAAACTCACTCACGGAGATGTGGCACATGGCACCAGCCACTGCCATTCCAAATACTGAAAAGAATTTCACACTGGCAGTCAGGTGGCAACTCTGCAATGCATATCTCTGGAAGTAAAGACACCATTACAATTCACACTACTCACATTAAACCCCTCTAAAACCATATCCTCTGTGCTCTAGCTCCACTATGCCAATGCTAAAAATGATTGGATGGCCAAAGACTAAAGTATGATTCCAACCCAACATCTTTAAAACATAATTCATGGAATGTGGGCTTTGCTGGCTAGGCCAGCACTTATTGTGTATTGCTAGTTGCCCTTAAGGTGATGGTGAGCTGCCTTCTTGAACTGCTCTAGTCCACATTGTGTAGGTGCACACAGTACTGTTAGGAATGCAGTTCTTAAATTTTGACCCATACATGAGGGCGACTCCAAATAAGACTCCTTCCAGGAACATTTGAAGAAAACAGCAGCAAAATTGAAAACTAGAAACAACCTACTAACTAAATTTGCTGTATCTACAAGGGATGCTGCTGTCAAATGCTCTGGACCTCAGCATTTGCCTATCGAATTCCACAACAGAGTATTGTGCACCTGGCATAGATCTGGCAAAGGTCATCATAAACACACGTCTTGCTGACACTCCACTGAATGCAACAATATGCATCATAACCGGAACTCTCCATTCAGAGCGCTCATCTGGCTTCCTATCATTGCAAACATCACATCCTGCTGGCAAGCTGGTTAGGACCCCCTATGTTGCACCTTACGTCCCACTCCATGGAAGTGGGGTGGTAAGTGATGAAAGTGCACGCACCTTCCAGCTCAAATGCACCCTTCCTGAATAAGGCAGCAGACACCCTTTGGATCAAGGAATGGGAAACAATTGGTAGGTTCCTTATGATAAGCCCCATCTGTTGAATGAACTGCCTTTGAACTGCCGTGGTGACAGTGATCCTTGCTAAATAGGTTCAGGCCAAACTCCATTTCTGGGGTCACATTACAAACCCCTTTTGCACTTGTGGAAAGGCAGAAATGTTATGGCATATTACAGAGGAGTGTCCCCCTCCACAGATTAAGTAACAGATTCCATTGCCTTAGACTCAGCAAACAAGGAGGCTATCACCAGTCTTCGGGGGTTTCCACTTGCTCAATAAAATGCAACAAATAGAATTGGATTTTTAAAAATTTCATATCTTAAAATTTTAATCTTTTCTTAACGAAGTAAAAAGTTAAGTCAGAAAAGTATTATTCACAGACTGTCCAAAAGCACATTCAGAGCTAAAGGGTCATTTTCCACAGCAGCTGCTGGCCCCAGGATTTCTCACTGGAGCAGTCACTCTGTGGTCATGGCTAGTTGATTCTCTTTTAGAGACAGAGGTTTTTATTTGGAATCCTCCTTCAACAACTCTGTTTGCAAAGGGTTTACAAATCACAAAGTCAGCTTTGATGAGAAAGATTTGAGAGAGAGAGAGAGAGAGAGAGAGAGGGGGGTTGCTTCCTCTATCCCTACAGCAGACTCTCATTGTCAGCTCAACTCCGAAATCCCACCTAAGAGCTGGATCATGTGACCTCCCACAGGTTTCGATCTGGGCTTATCTTAGCCACTGCCCGTTAAGGGCTCTGCACATCTTCTGTCCCCGTGTCCTTTGCAAATGCAGCACAGTAACTGCTGTAGGCGGCGCTTAGTAGAAGTGTTATTTTCAAAAATATGCCCAGCCAATGACATTACAAAGTAATATTCTATATTACACATCTTCAGAACGGTGCCAACTCACAAGGACGGGTGTTCTTGATCAATAATCTGGGCCGGGCTCTAACAGAATACATAGTAGGTCAGCTAATGTCTGAAAAAAATACAGGCTAATATCGTACCCCATCGACCAAACTGGTGTCAAGACTTTATTAAGAGATAATCAAGGGTTGCCTTTGATTTACAAATGTAGGGCAGTTTATGCCTGTTACAACCTTGTGTCTTTGTAGCTAGTCATTAGCACAAACTCCACTAATCTCTGCCCCAAACTCACCCTCACTTCTTCCAGAAATGCTCAACATTAGCTCAGATGAAGATAAGGAGAAAAGAACTTGCATTTTTACCTCCGTGTCGCACCCTCCAAAGTGTTTCTCATCCAATGAAGCGAAGATCCCATTGCGGAATATGTAAATTCAGCAGCCAATTTGCCTATAGCAGGCTCACACAAAGGAAATCATTTCCTCTGTTCACAGTGAGGCACATTGAAGGAGGGACTAGGCCAGAATACAGGGACAATTCCCTGTTCTCCAAATAATGCAATAGCATACACCTGAGTGATTAAAATGGACAGACAGGACATTGGTTTAATTTTTCAGCCAAAGGGCAGGGGGGCAGAGCCAGATTATTATGATCCATACCAGGCGTCCAGCCCTGAACACATCAAATCCAGCGCTGTCAGCCCCGCGCCAGAAACAGGCGCAGAGCTGCATTACCTATGTAGGGCTTCATTTAAATATAATTAGTGGGCCTGGGACTGAAATCCCTGGGCCTGCTAACGTCTCCCCTCCCCAATTCCTGCCAGGAGTGATTCACTCCAGCAGGGATTACTATAGCAGCCCAACCTCACTGCAGTGAAGAGGGGCAATCAAGGCCCCCCCAGAGGGTTGGGTGGTGAGGAGCATTGGCACCTTGACAGTGCCAGCTTGGCAAAGTGTCAAAGCCCAAGGGCACCTTGGCACTTCCCACTGGGCATAGGGCAGTGCCAGGGCAGGGCATAATGAGGACAGGGCCAGAGGGGGCGATCGGTGGGGGTGTAGGGTCCTGCTGCCACTCTGCATTCGGGATCAGTGGAGGAGTGAGGCCAGCAACCAGGACTTGGGGGGGTGGGGGTTGGGGGAGTGGGGGGAAGGGTAGGACTGTGATGAGGGGCAGCTCGGCACTACCGGTAGAGGGAGAATTGGAGGCGGGGAGGAAAGAGGACAGGAGACCAGGGCTGCAGTGGGGATCAAGGCTTGGTCCGGGCATATTCGGGGGGCGGGGACGGGCCAACGATCGGGCTGCGGGAGGGTGAGAGGGCCAGCGCTGTAGGGGTCTCAAGACTGGCCAGTAATTGGGAGGCTAGCAGACAGAGGCCACTGCGCATGTGCCAATCTCGGTCGGCACTGACAGATCGGTGCATGTGCGGTGACCCACTCAACACTATGCTGCCGGCCTCTCCAGCAGGAATAGGCTTTATCCACTGTTTTGTTTTTACAAGATTTACGCTGATGCACTCAGCAGTGCACAGATGTTTGGGAGATTCTTCTCTGAACTTCCGTTGAAAATACTAGCGTGAATTACTCCAGTTTTCATGTGAATTCAACACTTCGAATTTTTTCAGGAGAATCACCCCCCCCTCCTGCCCTGCCCCCATCCCCCACTACCGCCCCAGCACTCTCAAATGCAGCGTCACCCTAAAGTAAAGTATTGTTTGAATTATATTCTTCATTCCTGAAATAGGACTTCAGCCCACAACCTTCAAGCTCCAAGATGAACGGAAACTTCAAATACCCACACAAGGTGTGAACTTATGCTTCCCTGTTTCAGATACTTTCCGATCCATTTTATATCCGTAACATTTTTATTTAAGCATCAGATTGGCAGCATTTACAATTTTAGGGCTTTAGTTAAGATTTTTAAAAATAAGGTTTATAAAAAGATCATTTTCATTTGTCTCATATTCCTTTGATCTTCTTTTCGGTTCCTCAATTTTAATCAATGTCCTTCACTATATTTGTTCTTGAATAGCAAATCTATTCACCTTCTACTCACTTGCATCGTTGATGCAATCCATCTTCAATGGGCAACAATGTAATTGGAATTTCTTCTTCAAGAGGTTGGAAAGCAGTTCAAAGGGCAGTCTGTCTGCCAATTCAAGAGAATAATCTCATTGTTTTAACCGGTCAGGTCAAAGTAAGTAATGTTTTAGGAATACTCAATTAAAGGGGGAAAGAAACTGTTAGGGAGGTCCAACGAGCTTTCTTAACAAGCGGTAGAATGCAGGCTCAGATCAGCAATGCCTGTTTTTCCTTGAATGCTTATACCAGACTACATGGGTAGGAGTCACACTTAATCACTAATTAGTCTGCGCATTTTTTGTTTCTGATTCATTCACGGGATCTGGCACCCCTAATTAAAACTTAACTTACTCTGCATTAATACATCAAACTGGAGTTTATGTTGTACTTTTACTCCATTTGCCCACATGTTCAAACGTGAAAATGTTCCACTTAGAGCACAGATCAAGCCAATATATTACACATCACGAGACAATAGCTATGAATGCAGTACTTAAACATTCACTGAAGCAGCAGAAGGGTCTGAAGTTCAATTATCTTTTGGTGTTTTGGCATAGAGGGATGGGATGTGGGTTATAAAGTACATACAACAATTACACTCATTGATTACATTAAAGAAATAAGATTGAGTCCATCCCATCTGTCACATCCCTCCTTTCTGTAAGACTGAAAGTCAACTCAACTATTTTAACCCATGTTCTCTTTTAATGTAATTATTCATTATGCTTGTAGATTAAGTTGTTTCAGACATGGTACTCATATTTTAAACAGTACTTAGTGGTCCTGCATTGGAGATGGACAAAGTGTGGTGAAAGAATAACTGCACGACTGTAAAAGTTTCTACAGATATGTAAAGAGAAAAAGATTGCCAAAAACAAACGTAGGGGCCTTACAGTCAGAAACAGGAGAATTCATAATGGGGAATAAAGAAATGGCTCAGGAATTAAATTTGTACTTTGCTAAAGGAAGACTGAAGTGCCAGAAGTGCTGAGAAAAACATGTTTTAGTGAGGAGCTGAAGGAAATCAGCATTGGTAGAGAACTGGTTTTGGAGAAACTGATGACGTTGAAGGTGGATAAATCTCTAAGTCCAGATAATCTTCATCCCAGAGAATTTAAGGAAGTGGTCCTAGAAATAATAGATCCATTGGTGGTTATTTTCCAAAATTCTTTAGAGTCTGGAATATTTCCTACAGGTTGGTGGATAGCTAATGTAAGTCTGCTATTCAAAAAGGGAGGTAGAGAAAAAACATGGAATTATAGACCAGTGAGCCTAACATCAGTAATGGAGAAGTTGCTAGAGTCTATCATCAAGGATTCCATAATTTGGCATTTGGAAGTCAGTGATATAATCAGACAAAGTCAGCATGGATTTACAAAAGGGAAATCATACTTGATGTATCTACTGGAACTTTTTGAGGATGTAACTAGTGGGTAGACTGAGAAGAACCAGTGGATGTGGTTTATTTAGATTTTCAGAAGGCTTTCATCAAGCTCTCAGATAACAGACTACTATGTAAAGTTAAAGCACATGGGACTGCAGGTAATGTCATGAGATGGGTAGAAGGCTGGTTAGCAGAAAGGAAGCAATAGCTTGGCATAAATGGGTCTTTTTCTGATTGGTAGTCAGTGACTAGTAGCGTTCTGCAGGGATCTGTGCTAGAACCCCAACTGTTCACATTATATCTTAATGATTTGGAAGAGGGAATGGAATGTATTATCTCGAAATTTACAGACAATACAATGTTGGGTGGGAGGGTGAGCTGTGAGGAGAATGCAAGGATGCTTCAGCGTCATTTGGACAGGCTGTGTGTATGGACATCTGAATGGCAGAGGCAATATAGTGTGGATAAATGTGAGGTTATCCACTTTGGTAGTAATAATAGAAAGACTGATTATTACATGAATGGGTGTAAATTGAGAAATGTGGATATTCAACAAGCTCTTGGAGTCCTTGCTAAAAGGAAGCACACAGGTACAGCAGGTGGTAAAGTAGGCAAATGGTATATTGGCCTTCATAGCGAGAGGATTTGAGTATAAGAATAGGGATAATTTGCTGCAATTGTATAGGGCATTGATGAGGCCACATCTGGAGTATTGTGTGCAGTTTTGGTGTCCTTTTCTGAGGAAGGATGTCCTTTCCATAGAGGGACTACAGCGAATGTTTACCAGGCTGATTCCTGGGATGGCAGGTCTGTCAAAAGAGGGAAGACTAAGTGAGTTAGGACTACATTCACTGAAGTTTAGAAAAGGGAGAGGGGATCTCATAGAAACTTATAAAATTCTAACAGGGTTACCCAGGGTAGATTCAGAAAGAATGTTCCCAATGGTGGGGGAGTCCAGAACTAGGGGTCATAGTTTGAGGATAAGGAGTAAACCTTTTTGAACTGAGGTGAGGAGAAATTTCTTCATTCAGAGGGTAGTGGATGTGTGGAATTCATTACTACCGCAAGTAGTTGAGGCTAAAACTTGTCTGATTTCAAGAAGAAATTTGATATAGCTCTTGAGGCTAAAAGGGATCAAGGGATATGGGAGGAAGGGGAGATCAGGATATTGAATTCAATGATCAGCCATGATCAAGATGGATGGTGGAGCAGGCTCGAAAGGCTGAAAGGCCTACTCCTGCTTCTAGTTTCTATGACTGAGGAAATAGGGAAAAAAAAATACGTGATTGCTTAACTGAACCAAATGTGTTTTTCTGCTTTTCATTTAACTTGTCCGCTTTTGCCCAATAGCTGACCTACAAAAACTCTGGGCAGACAAGAATTGAGACTGTGTACCCTCAAGGCAGACAGAGGGACTTAAGTGCTGAAGTTGTTTTATGGCTGAAATTTTTTGAACAGGGAAATATGCCACTGGCGTTTGACACCCCATTGGCGTGAGTGACATATTTCACATTATAAATATCAGGAACCAGACAGCATTAAGGCAATTATCAGGAAGTAGTGAACCGGTCAGCCATTGAAGACATGAAGAGAATCCATCCAACAGATTGACCACCCAGGAACAGACTGAAATGACGCAGGAAGACCAATAGCCTTACACTTGTAGCAACTTGTGATAGCCCGTAGGCTGTGCAATTGTACACCCAGAGCAAGACTAGAATTTAGGCTTGGTATAGCGCAGGTAATAGAGGGCTTTACAGATTGGATAGTCAGACAGGAATCTGAAGGTAAAGAAATGGCAATACACAGCATGGACAATAATGTCACAAATGTGGCAGGGAAGCTGCCCTTAGGGGAAGGGTGGCCACAAATAATCCTGGAAGCCAATTATCTTTTAATGAAGGTAACTGAATGGATGAAGGGGTCTACATACAAACCAGCCTTGGAAAAAGCTGTGTAGTTGATGGCATATCAACATCAGCAAAATAAGGAAGAAGCAGAAATTACTACAAGATCTGAAACATAAAGCAAATTTAATGATAGAGAGGCAGTGATAAAAATATAGAAAATAGGAACAGGAATAGACGGTTCTTTCAAGCCTGTTCCGCCATTTGATATGAGCATGGCTGGTCATCCAACTCAATAAACTGTTTCTGCTTTCCCCCCACATCTTTTGGTCCCTTTAGATCCAAAAGCTATATCAAACTCTTCATGAAAGCATCAAATGTTTTGGCCTCAACTGCTCCATGGTAGAGGATTCCACAGGCTCACCACACTCAGTCCTAAATGGTTTATCTTATCCTTAGACTGTGACTCCTGATTCTGGACTCCCCCACCATCAGGAACATTCTTCCTATGTCTACCCTGTCACAACTCCCTCATGCTTCTAAACTGCAGTGAATAATATCCTAAACAACTTAATCTTCCTCATGCCTCAGTTCTGCCATCCCAGGAAGCAGTCTGGTAAACCCTCGCTCCACTCCCTCCATAGCAAGAAAATTTCCCCTCAGATAAGGAGGCCAAAACTGCACACAATATTCCAGGTGTGGTCTCACCAAGGCCCTGTACAACTGCAGCAAGACATCCCTGCTCCTGTACTTGAATCCTCTCACTATGAAGGCCAATATACTACTTGCCTTTCTCATCACCTGCTGCACCTGCATGCCTCATTTCAGACTGGTGTACCAGGATGCCCAGGTCTCATTGCACATTCCCCTCTCCCAATCTACAGCCATTCAGATAATAATCTGCCTTCCTATTTTTGCTACCAAAGTGGATAACCTCACATTTATCCACATTATACTGCATCTATGATGTATTTGTCCATTCATTCAACTTGTCCAAATCACACTGAAGGATCTTTGCATCTTCCTCACAGCTCACCCTCCCACCCAGTTTTGTGTCATCTGCAAATCTGGAGTTATTACATTTTAATTCCCTCATCCAAATCATTACATTCCATATATTGTGAATACCTGAGTTCCTAGCACTGATCCTGTGGCATCTAATTAGTCACTGCCTGCCACCTGGAAAAAGATCCATTTGGTCCTACTCTTTGTTTGCTGTCGGCCAACCAGTTTTCTGTTTTACCCCAGTCCAATGCTGGCTTCCCCACATCATGACGAGATAGAGTTTAATCCAGACAAATGCAATTTGGTGCATTTTGTAGGAACAAATTTAAGAGTGAATTATACTGTACATGGCAGAACTGTGTCCAGTTCTGGTCATCTTACTACCGGAAGGACGTGGAGACCCTGGAGAGAGTGCAGAGGTGGTTTACCAGGATGCTGCCTGGTATGGAAGGACTGGGATATGAAGAAAGATTGGGTAAACTGGGGCTTTTCTCCTTAGAAAGACGGAGATGAAGGCGGGGGGGATCTAATAGAGGTGTATAAAATAATGAAAGGTATTGATAGAGTCAACAGTGGCAGGCTTTTTCCTAGATTGGAGACAAATACCACAAGGGGTCACACGCTAAGGGTGAGGGGGGAGAAGTATAATATGGATACTAGAGGGAGGTTTTTCACACAGAGGGTCGTGGGGGTATGGAATGTGCTACCAAGTAAGGTGGTTGAGGCAGGCATGCTGGACTTGTTTAAGGTTTACTTAGATAGGCACATGAGTGACACAGGGATGGAGGGTTATAGGCGACAGTTTTAAAAAGGGTCAGAGCCTTGGGACGATACTGGAAATGCAATACTACACGTTAATGTTTTGTCTCTTTTAATCCACAGGTGTGTCAGTCCACCCTGTTGTCAAACGAGGGGCATGCACATGGTGGGTCGTGCGTGGGCTGCTCTTGGACGTTTCAAAAGTGGCCTAGTACTTTGCGTCGTGTTGTGCGCTTAAACCTGGACCAGCAGATGGGCACCACAACAGCTCAGTGACTATCACTGCTGGCTGTGCAGATACATGGATTTGAGCCGGTGTCTGCGGGAGTTTGCGCATTCTCCCTGTGGTTGCGTGGGTTTCCTCCGGGTGCTCCGGTTTCCTCCCACACCCCAAAGATGTGCTTTTAGGCTGACTGGTGTACCAAATTGACCCTATACTATTCTCCCCTGAATCTGGTTACAATAGGGGTACCATTAGCATACACATGGGGCAAGGTAGGTGTAGGAAAATGCTTTGTTAAGATGGCAGCGCGGGCTCGTTGGGCCGAAGGGCCTGTTTCCCATGCTGGGTTGTTCTTTGTTTGTTCTTTGACCCTTAGAAACATTAGCATTCAGAGGGATCTGGGCATGCAGTTCCCTAAAAGTGGCAACAAAGGTGGTCAAGGTGATTAAGAAGACATACGGCAGACTTGTCTTCATCAGCTAGGGCACTGAGTTGGGAAATCGTGTTGCAGCTATATAAAACCCTGGTTCGATTCCATTTGGACTACTGCATGCAATTCTGTCACCACGCTACCAGAAGGACGTGGAAGCTTTGGAGGGAATCAAAAGGAGGTTCACCTGGATGTTGCCTGGCTCGAGGGTGTTGATTATGAGGAGAGGTTGAATAAAGTAGGATTGTTTTCACTGGAAGGGAAGGCTAAGGGGAGACCTGATAGAAGTCTACAAAAGTATGAGAGGCCCTGACAGGGTGGATGGTCAGAGGCCTTTTCCCAGGGTGGGAATGTCAATTACAAGGAGGCACGGGTTCAAGGTGAAAGGGGGAATGTTTAGGGGGGACGTGCGGGCATAGTTTTTCACACAGAGAGTGGTGGATGCCTGGAATGTGCAGTCACAGGAGGTGGAGGAAACAGGTACATTGGCAACATTAAAAAAGGCATCTGGATTGGTACATGAATAGGAGGGGGATCAAGGGATACTGAAGTGCAGAAGGTTTTTTTTAGTTTAGTTAAAGTATCATGATCAGCACGGGCTTGGTGGGCCAAAGGACCTATTCCTACAATTTCCCCAACACCATTTCCCGACTAATACTGATTTCCTTCAGTTCCGCCCTCTCACTAAATTCTGTGTTCCCCAACATTTCTGGAATTTATTTGTGTCCTCCTTTGTAAAGACAGAACCAAAGTATGTATTCAGTTGGTCAGCCATTTTCTTGATTCCCCATTTCAAATTCCCCTGTTTCTGACTGTAAGGGATCTACATTTGTTTTCAATCAATCTTTTTCTCTTCATACACCTAATATTTTCTTCATTTTCTTTCTTTTTCTTTCTTTTCTCCTCACCACCTGCTCTACTCTGTCTGGCTAAGTGACGCTCGATTCCCAGGTCACACAATTCCCACAAAGTACAGTGTGTGCCATGTTGTAACTAATATTTCAGTCTACAACCATAAACACCCTAATATCATGACAAAAAAAACTCAATGATATTTTAGCAACACAGCACCACACCAAAAATGGAACAGAAACACATCAGAAGTGTTTTGGGTCTTTGAAGAGATAAAATGAGGCGGACCACATTTGGCAGAGCTCGATTTCCTTTTGACACCTGACAGTTAAGCCATTAACTTGTTAAATCTTGTAATTATCTGTCACCCAATCATACGAACACACATTTGATAGCATGTTTTGGAAAATAAAAATTGTAGAGTTTTCATTCCACGCAGCACAGTGGTTAGCACTGCTGCCTCACAGTGCCAGGGACCCGGGTTCAGTTCCAGACTTGGGTGACTGTGTAAAGTTTTTGCATTCTCCCTGTGTCTGCGTGGGTTTCCTCTGGGTGCTCCGTTCTCCTCCCACACTCTAAAGATGTGCAGGTTAGGTTGATTGGCCATGCTAAATTGCCCCTTAGTGTCAGGGGGATTAGCAGGGTAAACATGTGGGGTTACGGGGATTGGGCCTGGGTGGGGCTGTGGTTGGTGCTGACTTGATGGGCCGTATGGCCTCCTTTTGCATGATTTGTCTATGATTTCTACAAAGAAAATGGCTCATTGCAGAAACAGACTGTAAATTCTTCTGAGGAATGGTGGTGGTCAAATTCCTCATTTAAGTCCTTTTTGCCCTTACTGGCTGGAGCAAATAGGGGTCCACACTTCTAAAACTGGTGACATTTTCTACAAAAAAAAGCATTGCAACCAGGATAACTATCTCAACAATATCAGGAAACTGAGCCTCGCCCTCCATGTCGCCCAACACTGGTCGAGCCAGTTCCCACCATCCCGTCATCAGGTTTGTTAGTGTTTGAACTGCGACCATATTGTTCTTGGCCTCCATATTTCAAAACAAACCGAGGTCGCCACCTCTGGATCTGACGCAGTGGAGGAGATTTTTCATTTACGTCTTATCACATATTATAACGGATCTCATAAGGGGGCCTACAATCTAACTTTAAACAATGCTCAGCCAGACACCGCATTTTTCAAATACCGTGACCGAATATTAATTACACTTTTCAAAAAGCTTTCATTGTTTCTTCCAAACAGAATGAGGAACCATCAATCATTTCAGAAAATGAACATACGCGCTGACTTCAATCTCTTATCAAACGTGCCCAGAGCCGGTCATTTATCAGCATTCACACTGCAACATTGTGTGGCGCTCACTAGGGCATCACACAATGTTACTCAGGAATCAATGACCTCTGTATATAATATTTGTGCTATTCACAGAAACATTAAGCCATAAATTGCCTTTTCAAATAAAGGAGCACCTGCCGTCATTCACGCATAAATGTTACAGCGATATCAGGTAAAGAAAAAGGAAGGTACAAGGTCAAACTAAGAACTCCAAGCACTAGTCTCCCAATTGCTCTGTTCCACAATTAGCTTTGTGATAAAGGCATCTATCTCCCTGTCTGTCTCACCATTGAAATGCATTGAATAATATGAGGTTGCTATGGTTGCATGGTAAATATAAATGGAACTTGACAGAGAAAGTTAAGCTTTGTCCATTTCAGTTTAAGTAATCGTTCAATGACGTGGGGAGGAATAGTACAAGGGAGTGGATAGCATGCCATGCCTTCCCCAGAAACAATATCGGCATGGAGCCAACATACTCCTCACCAGCTTGCCCCGCAGCTCAAAAGCCCTGTGGGGCGGACTAATATGGTTGGAGTGGGTGGACGTCCCACCCTCTGCAGCTGCCAGCCAATCCAACCGGCTCCATCGGTCTTAGCAGCACCAGAAAGCCATCAGTGCCAGCATCTGTGATTGCAGCTGAAGAGAGGAGCCCACCGCCTCGGATCTCCGGAGCAGGTAAGTCCGGGGTCTTGGCCTGGAAGGGATTGGGTTGGCTGGGCTGTGGGTTTAAGAGAGGCAGTGGGTTGGAAGGAAGGGGATCAGTCTAAGGCCAGCTGCCCCACAATAGGCAAAGGGCAGCTCTCGAAGGACAACCTTCTACCTTCCCACCCTTTAATGTGAAAAAAAATCAGGCTTCTCTCGCTCCTGCCCATGACAAATATGTGTTATGGTGTGGGTAGCATATCAGCGTCAATTTGCTTCAAACAAACCTAACTGACCCTATTTAAATATAATGGACAGGCTGCCAATTTCAGTGACCGCACCCCCCCCAACTCCAACAACCCCCACACACTTCTATTATGGGGCTGAGTGGGATGGACTACCACACACGCAAATGCACACTCGCTTCACCCACAGCTGTATGTGCACGCCACCCATGCAGCACCCACTCCCTGAACATGCCCATCCACACACACGCACACTTCACCCAAAAAAGCGCATGCCCCACTAACACATGTGCATAGACCCCACCCACTCATGCACATGCCTCACTCATACCAGCATACACCCCACCCACACATGCACAGCCCCCACGTGCAAATGCCACACCTACCCAGCCACCTAGCTGCACGCACACCACATGCTACATACCACTCACCCACACATGCCACCCACCTACACACTACCTGGCCAGGGGTAGGATGGCATGGGAAGGATTGGTAGGGTGCCCAAACAGAAAAGAGGAAGAAACCCAGCCTCCATAAAGAGGATCTTAAGTGACCACTGACCACCCTCCCACCCCCCAACATATATTGATATCCACAAAGGAAACAAAAGAAGGCAACCAGTGAAAAACTGACAAATATCCTCATAAACACTTCAAGGTCTTCACTGCCACAATTCTGGTAAAGGTTACCTGTATTCTCAGCAGTAATGAACAGGTGTCAGAAACATATGAGAGCAAACAACTTACTAATTGGAACAGAAGGAATTAAATAGAGAGGTTCCGCGATTTACAGAACAAGCATAATAAAGAAACTCCAACTCTTAGCAGGTGACACCATCTAACATCTCCTCTAACGACAACTCTATTGCCTGCTACGAGAACACTGCAAGACTCAAATACCTGAATTAAGAAATTATTCCAAACGGTTCTAACAAGATAGCATGTGGCACAGCTAATATCACTTCTATCTAGATCTTTGTTGCCAGGTTACAACAATAGCCTCAGGGACAGAAATTCTGGATCAAAGCCCAGAAATGCTTTGCACCATTGCATTTATTAGGGTACATTTGACTTGCTTTCAGATAGTACCTTTTCAATCTTGAGTTGCAGTAAAGTAGGATATTGGTATAAAGTCTACAAATGGAGGACTGTACATTCCGTGCTGTTTGGAATCTAGAACTGAACAACATCACTTTCATTCCTGCACTGCATTTGATCTCATATTAAACTGGTAGTGAAATAAAAATCAGAGTGTTGCTTGGCTCAGAATGCCTTATCTCATTCAACAGATCCCTATACAATGGGGGTTGTAGACTAAAAGTCTGTTAAACTGACAAGCGTGAAGTGTGTGCATATGAACTGAAACATAATTTACAAGAACAGACAAGATCCTTGAGTAGGGTGATCCCACAGGCTTTGGGATTCTGACATCCGGCCCAAATACAGGACCCTAGCCTGCATTTGCCAGATGCCAGACTGTGGGAGTTATGTTCCCTGAGGTAGCCTCCTACTTGGCCATCAAAGCAGGCAAGCTCCTGATCCTGCTGGCTCAAATCGAGCTGCTGCTGGGGTAGGGAGGTTCTTTAAAGAGTTACAAAATGAAACATAGAAAATAGTTGCAGGTGTACTCCATTCAGACCTTCGAGCCTACACCACTATTCAATGTGATCATGACTGATCATGCACTTTCAGTATCCCACTTGCACTTTCTCTCCATTCCCCTTGATCCCTTTAGCCACAAGGGCCACGTCCAGCTCCCTCTTCAATATATCTAATGAACCGGCCCCAACAGCTTTCTGTGGTAGAGAATGCCACAGGTTTATAGCTCTGAGTGAAGACATTCTTTCTCATCTCAGTCCTGAATGGCTTATCCTTTATTCTTAGACTGTGACCCTACTTTTGGACTTTTCTAACATCGGGAACATTCTTCCCACATTTAGCTCATCCAGTCCCAACAAGATTTTATAGGTTTCTAGGAGATTCCCTCTCATTCTTTTAAATTCCAGTGAGTACAAGCCCAGTCAATCCAGTCTCTCTTCATATGAAGGGCCCAATGAGGCATAAATGTAAGCTACAAATTCAGAGCAACCAAACAGGCAGGCTCCTTGCAGCAAGGAGGGTAACATTTAGATTGCTGCCCATGGCCCTTCTTGGGCAAAGAAACCTCCTGTTCCAATAGCAGCCCCCTGCCTCACAACCAGCCACAGGAGACAGTCAGTACTAATGATCAGAGAGCTTAGCAGAGAGAAGAGTGTACCATCTTGCTATAAAGGAAATCATTGTACTTCGTTCATTGGAAGCTATTTACATTCCTTGTCATTTTTTAACAACCTCATTATTTCTAACAGTCTGAGCTTGCCAATAAGGCACTCATCTCTTATACCATTGGTATTAATGCTATTTTCCTGCTATAAGTGGTGACTAACATGTGTATCTCGACTCAAAAGAAAAACTACAAATACCAGAAAAGCACCCAAGAAGTAACTTCAACATGTATTCTTAAATAATAGATAGATAAGAGCATAAGAGAAGTAAGTATTTATGTTTACAACACTAGTTCCAAATCAGGATTGTGCGAGACTCGCAGATGGTGCTCTTTCTATATGTCCTACTGACCTTCTAAGTGATAAAAGTCACAGGTTCAGAAGTTGCTAAGCAAATTGCTGCAGTGCATTTCATAATGTGGTTGGTACACAGTGTGCTACTGTGTCAGTGGTAGAGGAATTAATATTGGAGGTGCAGTGTCAAATGGTCTGCTTTGCCCTGGATGGCATCAACCTTCTTGAATGTTGCTGGAGTTGCACTCATCCAGGCAAGTGACTTGCGCTTGTAGATAGTGGATAGGCTTCGGGGAGTCAGGAGGTGAGTTAGTTACTCTCCACAAAATTCCCAGTCTCTGAGTTGCTCTTATAACCACAGCATTTATGCAGCTAGTCCTGTTAAGTTCCTGGTCAATGGCAAATCTCCCTCAGAACGTTGATGATGGGACAGTAGTCGTCCAAATTTTTCATGAAAAGAACACACCGAGGCAATTTTCCACATTTTGGATAGATGCCAGTCTGTAGCTTTACTGTTTGGTTCAGGCTATAACCAGTTCCGGAACACAAGTCCTGTATCATCAGGGTTCATTGTCTTAGCTGTTTCCAGTACCTTCAGTTGTTTTGGACAGCACATGGGTGGCATGGTGGTACAGTGTTTAGCACTGCTGCCTCACAGCACCAGGGACCTGGGTTCAACTCCCAGCTTGGGTCACTGTCCGTGCAGAGTCTGCACATTCATCCCATGTCTGCATGAGTTTCCTCCAAGTGCTCCATTTTCCTTCCGCAATCCAAAAGATGTGCTGGTTAGGTGGTTTGGCCATACTAAATTCTCCCTCAGTGTATCTGAACAGGCGTCAGTGTATGGCGACTAGGGGATTTTCACAGTAACTTTGTTGCAGTGATAATGTACACCTATTTGTGACATTAATAAATTTCCTCCCTTCCTTTTCTTGTTTCTCGATAGCACGCAGAGTGAATTGAATTGGCTGAAGACTGGCCTCTGTGTTTCTGTGATCCTGGGGATGTCTGGAGGAGGTCTGGATGAATCATCCACTCAGTACTTCTGTCTGAAGGTGATTGCAAATACTCAGCCTTTTCTTTTGCACGGACATACTGTACTTCTGCCATCATTGAGGATGGGGATTGATTGTTGAGCCTCCTCCTCTGGTTAACTGTTCAATTGTCTGGAATCATTCATGTTAAGATGTGGCTGGGCTCCAGAGCTTTGATCGGATATTTCGGCGATGGAATCACTTTCCTGTATCAATGAAACTTGACTATTGAGCATGCGTGTAGTCCCGTGTTGAAGTTTCGCCTCAGTCGAAACCTCATTTTTAAGTTTGCTGAGCATACTGTCCTACACTCCTCATTGAGCAAGGACTCATTCTCTTCACTTGATGATAACGGTAGAGGGAGGTTACTAATTGTGGATCATGCCCCACCGCATCTCATGGATGCCCAGCTTCAAGCTGCTAGATCTGTTTCGAACCAATCTCATTCTGCATGGTGATAGTGCCACGCAACACAATGGAATGCATCCTAAATCTGAAGGCAAAACTTTGTCTCCACAAGGACTATCCAGTGGTCATTCCTACCATTACTATAGATAGATGTATTTGCAACAGGTAGATAGGTAAAGATGAGGTCAAGTGGATTTTTCTCTCTCGTTGGTTCTCTCACACCAGGCACATGTCCAGCCTGGCAAATATGTCCTTCAGATCCCAGCTAGTTTGTCAGTCATAGTGCTACCTAGCCACACTTGGAACTGGAGATTTAAGATTCTCCCAGCCAGAATACATTATATGCCCTTTCAACCCTCAGTGCTTCTTCCAAATGATGTTCAACATGAAAGAGTACTGATTCGTAACTGGAGGGCAGTAGGTAGTAACCAACAAGAGGTCTCCTTGCCCACATCTCACCTGTAGGCTTGAGACTTCTTGGGGTCCAGAGTCCCCAAGGCTCATCAGTGAAGCATATGTATATTGGCTGCTGATGTTCTTGGACTTTACAATTCCAAGGTCAGTGTCTTCATCCCTGGTTCTATTCCACAATAAATTCCAGCTTGCTCATCAGTAGTCTCTGCCTGACTTTTTCCTGATCCTTTGTAGGATGAGGACTCCCAGGCTCACATAGTCTAAAACTGAGCCACCAACTTTGGTGGTTCTGTCCTGCCAATGGGATAGGAAATACCTAGGGAGAGCAATGATGGTTTCTGGGACATTGGGGCAAGGCTGTTGCTTGACTTGACTCTGGGAAAGCTTTCCCAATTTTGGTACAAACAAGCCGCCAGATGTTAATGCAGAGGATTGAGCAGGCTTTCCTGGGCAGGCTGTGTCTTTGCCATTTCTAGTGCCTGGGCAGTCCATCCGGTTATACTGTCATTCATTTTTTTCTGTAGCAGTTTGATACAACCGAGTGGCTTGCTAGACCCTTTCAGAGGGTTGTTCAGTGTCAACCACATTGTTGCTGGTCTAGAGTTGAGTCTAGGCCAAACTAGGTAAGAACAGATTTCCTCCCCTGAAGGACATTTGGGAAGTAGGTGGGTTTTTATGACAATCTAACAGTTTCATAATTACCATTACTGAGACTATCACTGTAGTCCAGATTTATTATTTAATTGAATTTACATTCCCCCAACTACATGGTGAGGATTAGATCTCATGTCTCTGGTCCATTAGTCCAGGACACTGGATTACCTAGTTCAGAAACATTCCCCATAAATTGCCGAGTGTTCACTGGTTCATATACACATTGCTTGCCTGAGGCATGAGCTGTATAAGCAAGTCGGGAAAGTACTTGCAAAATATGATGCCTGATTCCTCTCAGAGCTATTTATTTCAAAGTAACAATGTTTTTTTTTACGCACAGAACCAATAAAAGTTACAGCACAGAAGGAGATCATTCAATGCACTCAGCTGTGTTGACTCTTACTAGAGCGATTAAAACTAATTCCACTGCCCTGTGTTCTCTCCCTCCCAGGCCTTGTGTATTTTGTCTGCTAAAACAGTTACCAAATTTTGACTGAATGTTTCAAGGATTTCTGCTGCCTCAACCACCTCCTATTAAACTTTGCTGTTGCAAGTTTGTATAATTTTAGTCATTCATCAAACCCCAGCAGAATTCTTTAAGATGAAAGGAGAATCACTAGTGGACAGGATTTACAGCATATGCGTGACACCGCAAGACACCAGCGATTAGCCCGAGGGTTGGACTGATACTACCTTTATCCCTTTTCTGAAGAAAGGTGAACTAAAACAGTACATAAATGATAGAACAATTGCTTTAGTCTCCCACGCTAGTAAAACCTTGCTGAGGATTATCCTACAAAGGATCAGGAAAATGTCAGACAGAGACTACTGATGAGCAAGCTGGAATTTATCGTGGAATAGAACCAGGGACCAAGACACTGATCTCAGAATTGTAAAATCCAAGAACATCAGCAGCCAATATACATATGCTTCACTGATTGTGAGAAGGCATTTGATTCAGTCTCACACAAGAAACTCTGGTTAACAATGTTAGACGTGGGACTCCCACCACATTTAATCAATCTGCTGACCAAGTTTTATAGCAATGAGCATGGGTCAGATTCTCCAACAGCCCTTCAGAAGGGGTTCAGAGTCACAAAGGGTGTTAGACAGGGATGTGATCTCTCACCATATTTATTCAAAATATCAGCAGAAATGGTTATGAGAGAGATATTTTGAAAGACATAAAGGTGGGATATCAATTGGCATGTGGCATGTTTTGAATCTTAGAATCCTGACAGTGCAGAAGGAGGTCATTCGGCCCATCGGGTCAACACTGACAACAATCCCACCCAGGCCCTATCCCCTAGTCCCACATATTTACCCCACTAATCCCTCTAACAAATGCACCCCATGACACTAAGGGACAATTTAGCATGGCCAATGCACCTAACCCACACATCTTTGACAACATTATTCTTCTCACTAAGGAAGTTGAAGAGCTATAGGAGTTGGTGGCTCATCACAGTTAACTGGACATACAGTCTCCTGATCAACGTTGACATGATGAAGCTGATGGGAATGGATGGAAGGAACTGAAAGATTCTGATGATCAGAGTTCCGTTATCTTGGGTGACTCATCATGAAGTCTACTGAATATGTTGGGGCTAGACTTAACAAGGGTCATGGCATTGTGAACACACTTAAAGAAGTGTGGCGTAGCCACAGTATTACGATTACAATGAAAATTTGTCTTCTGAAAGCCCTTGTGTGGCTGGTGATAATGTATAGCTGTGAAAGCTAGACCATCGGGAGGAGTGAAGTCACTCAAAAGCAAAAGGACTTAGACAAATATCACGGATGGCCAAGCGGACAAAAGAGTGCAAGAAAGCTTTTGTTGAGAGGAGATTACTTGAGGCAGTGATATCAAGGAAGCTCACTTATTTTGGACATGCGATGCAAACAGAAGGGTGAGGGTGGGGGGGACGCTTTAGAAGAAGTGGCAATGCAGGACAAAGCATCTGGAAAACATTGAGAAGACCGATTCAGGGTAGCATAGATGGATAATCTCAGAGTGTGAGTTGGTCTCTCTATAGGACAGGCAGTGAGGGCAGTGGAGAATAGAAATCAGTGGAGAATGATTGCTCATGTTGTGGCCAATCCTTGGAATGAGAATGGAAGAAAGACAAAATAAAATATTTTTAAAGAGAAATAAGTTGCGAAAGTTGTCACACTGTAAATAGACCCTAGCTTCATGTTTGTACAATTGTCTTTCAAAGGTTTCCATAAAGATTCTACTGAGGGCCTCATCCCATCCCAAATCTGGGCTTTAAATTAATATTTGCTAATTTACAACCATTGTAAGAGCTTTCAATAATATCTGTGCATTCACCATTTGACTATTCACCATTCCGGCATAAATACGATGGGCAAAATGGAACCATTTGGCAACACGGTGACACAATGATTACCACTGCTGCCTCAAAGCAAAAGGGAACCGGGTTCAATTCCAGCCTTGGGTCACAGTCTGTGTGGAGTTTTCACGTTCTCCCTGTAAGTGCGTGGGTTTCCTCTGGGTACTTTGGTTTCCTCTCTCAGTCCAAAAATGTCCAGGTTAGATAGATTAGCCAACTAACTTGCCCCGAGATGTGTAGGTTAGATAGATCAGCCATGGTAAATGTGTGGCGTTACGAGGTGGTTGGAGGGAGCCTGGGTAAGATGCTTTTTCAGACAGTCGGTGCAGACTTGATGAGCTGAATGACTATAAGAATTCTATGGATTCCCGTGCCGTTAACATTCTACGATTTGCACATTCCGAGCACGCACACCGTTTGCAGTCAAAGGCAGGAAATGACCCCCTTCACCTATGAGAATTTGTAACATTCTTTGAAATTATTCCCCTTCACACCCCTCGCCAACTGCCAAAAGAATGAATCCTCAAAGCTTTTATCTCAAGCACATGATGAATTTATATATATTACAATTGTTTATCTCTCTTGTGAACTCCTCACAGGAAAACATAGCTTGTATGAACAGCAACAACTGTTATTGCCCGAGAGCCTGCATGTGGAAACAAGAGCAGCTGTTATTGTGCGTTATTACTTGTTGGTTCAAAAAAAATTCATTGTCTACGGAATACATGACAATACAGGCAGTAGCACTTGCTTGACGAAAATAGATTGTTCATAAACGTCCTTGGGACATTTTAACTGCATTCTAGATGCTACATAAATGCAAGTGTTGTTGTTGGAGTCGGTCCTTAAAATCTGACTCTGACTGTTGCAATATCAATGTGACTCAGAGTCTGACTACACTCCTATACACGTTAAAGGTGCTATAAAAATATAACTTTTCTCCAAACATTTGACAGACTTATTTACTTAAACCCAGCCATGCCACATGCAAGTTGTAGTACACAATGTAGACTAATTTAATCCAGCCAATTGCCCTTTTAGTTCCCACCCCACCCTCCCCAAATCAGCAGTAAAGTCATGAATGGCAACATCAGTATTTCCATCAACAAAATCTTTTTCCCAATAACCGACTAAGGGACATGAAATTCAGGCTCCGTCAGAAGCACTCTGCTCCCAACCTCATCGCACCCTTGATCGAAATACAGTGACAAGAGTGGAACACCAGAGGAAAGGTGAGATCAGCTGCCTTTAACAAGGCAGCATTTGACCAAATATGACACAATGGAACCCCAGGGAAAATAGCCATCAATCAAATTAAAAGAGGAAATTGTCCAGAGGCTTGATTTATACCTGGCACAAAGGAAGACAGTTATCATTGTCGGAGGCAAGTCATCACAAGCTCTGGAAAATGCCCAGAATGTTTCCTCAAGAAGGGTCCAGCTACTTTGCTAATGACTTTCCATCTGTTCCAGTCAGAAGTGAGGTTACTCACTGATGATATCAACAGTAGTCAGATTCATTCACAGCTATAGATAAGGTGAATAGCCCCAGAGATAAAAGCAAATTACTGGATGCTAGAATCCGAAACCAAAAGAGAAAATGCTGGAAACCTTCAGCAGGTCTGGCAGAGAGAAACCAGCTGATGTTTTGAGTCCAGATGACTTTGTCAAAGCCACAAGGCATAGAAAGTGGGAGATATTTACACTGTAGGGTGAGGGAATGAAAGATGAGTCATTGCCATAAAAACAAAGCATTCCCCCACCCTACAGTATAAAAAATCTTCCTTCATTTTCTCACCTTACACTATAAATATCTCCCACTTTCTATGCATTTTAGCTTTGACAAAGAGTCATCTGGACTCAAAACGTCAGCTCTTTTCTCTCCTTATAGATGCTGCCAGACTTGCTGAGATTTTCCAGCATTTTCTCCTTTGATTTCGCCCTAGAGGTAAGGTGGATAGCAATATGGATAAGGTGAATAGTTAAGCTCTTTTCCCCAGGCAAGGAAATCTAAAACTAGAGTGCACAGCCTTAAGGCAAGAGGGGAAAGATTTAAAAGGGACCTGAATGGCAACCTTTTCACACAGAGAGCAGTGCGTATACGAATGGGTTGCCAGAGGGGATGGTAAAGATGGGTACAATTACAACATTTAAAAGACAGTTGGACAGGTACGTGGATAGGAAAGGTGTAGAGGGATATGGGCCAAACGCAGACAAATGGGACTAGGTCAGTTTAACAAACCTGACCGGCATGGATGAGTTGGGCCAAAGGGCCTGTTTCCATGCTGAATATCTCTATGACTCATCTGATAATGAAGCAACCCATGCCAACTGACAGCAGTGTCTGGACACCATCTACTACCCAGGCTGATAAATGAGTGGTAAGTAACACTCTTTTCCAAACAAGAGAAAGTCTAATCATTATGTCCTGACTGTTCTGGACATGCACAGCCCTGGACCCATACCCACCGCCCTGGGCCCACACCGGTGAACTCAATACCTATCCCGTCAGTAAGCAGGACAGTGTATCCTGTATGCAGGATGCGGTGCAGTAGCTCATCAAGGTTACTGTGACAGCACCTCCCTCCCCATGACCTGTAACACCAAGGAGGACAAAAGCAGCAATGATTTGCTCACATCCTCACTGCCAAATTGCTCATTCTAATCATGCATCATCCTGGATTGAGCACGTATCATTATTCCTTTCTTTCTGGGTCAATAACACAATTGTGAGAGCACCATAATCATATGGACTGCAGCAATTCAAACGTACCACCACCTTCTCAGATACAGGCAATGACTGCATCCTTGTCAGCACCATCCATAAGAGGAGAACACTTGGTTTCTAAGGTAATCCGTCACTTCTGCCTGCATATTGTACTGACAAAAATCTCTTGAGCCTTTTTTGAACTTAACATTTTGTTATATGTTAAAGACTTGAGCATTCAGAGCATTGTCAAAAGAAATGTATTTATTAAATATCGGACTGGCCTGACAATTGAGAGAATGGTGGCACCTGGGATGTGGGGGTTGGGGACTTATGTGCCAAAGGAGGACAAGGCTATTTTCAATCCAATTTGTCTGGGCCTTCCACCCCACAAGGGAGTTGGACCTAGTTTTCTCCAATATTATAAGAGCCAATTCAAGACCTGATGGACCCAAGGATTTGCCTTGCACTTTTAAATTTCACAAGCACCCCCCCCCCCCCTCCCCACCCCCCCACATCATCAATTATATTAAAAAAAGGAGCCGAGTAGGCCATCCAGCCCCTTGAGCCAACTCCGCCACTCAATAAGATCATGGCTGATCCGACTGTGGTCTTAACCCCCCTTCCCTGCCTGTCCCCCCATAACCCTTGACTGTTCAACTTAACCTTGAAGTCTTGCAATGACCCAACTTCCCCTGCTCTATGGAAGAAAATTCCAAAGACTAACAGCCCTAAGAAGAAAAATCTCTGAACGTTTGTCTTAAATGGGAGATCTCTTATTTTCTAACAGTGCCTCCTAATTCCAGACTCCCACACATGGGGAAGACAGCCTCTCAGCCTCTATAGTATTAAGCCTCCTCAGAGTCCAATATGTTTCAAAAGATCACCTCTCAGTGTTTAACACTCCAATAAGTATCGACCCAACATTCTCAACCTACCCTTATAAACCCTGGGTTATATACCCAGTACTCCCTGTACGCAGAACTACCCACTATTCTAGATATCCTTGAAGCAAAGGAGACTGAATTAATTGATAGTGTTCAAGATTTTGACAGGTTTAAATAAGGTAGATGATAAAAGTCCAAAGGTGTGCAGGTTATGTGGATTGACCATGTGTTAGTGTCAGGGGATTAGCAGGGTAATTACCCTGGGGATAGGGGATACGGCCTGGATGGGATTGTTGTTAGTTTGATGGATCAAATGGCATCTTTCTGTACTTTAGGGATTCTATGATTGTATAGGGACTAGCAGATGCAGGTTTAAGGCTTTGGACATGAGATGGTCGGGCTTGGGGGGGGGGCGGCGGTGCTGGAATGTAAAGAAGAACTTGTTACTTTACATAGCAAATACAATGTCCTGGAACTCATTGCCTGTGAAGGTAGTGGAAGTGAGGATGATTAATGATTTCCAAATTAAACTGGATGGGCAATTGTAAGGAATAAATGTGCAGGGCCAGAGGGATGGAGCTGGGGAATGGGATTTAGTGGATTGCTGGAGAGCTGGCAATGAGCTAACGGGCTCAACGCTTCCTCTTCTGCTGTCACTACCCTATAGCCTTGCTGAATTCCCAGCCCAATATCTTAATTCTCTCCACAGCATTTTATATCCTAGGGCTTTTCTCAATGTTCCAATGAAGTTCCTCTTCCGTGTTCCTGCAAACCTAGGTCACCCTTCCCAATTCTCCCAGGTCATGAGAACTCATCACTAACTGCAGCTAAACCAAGAGCCTTCTCTCAGAACTGTCTGTGCCTCAAGCTGCCCCCATGCTGATAAGTCAATGACTATGATAATACAACTTCACTTAGTACCCAGTGTTACAAAACCCAACTTATCATGAACAATGGTATAACGGATCTGCCAGTACTCAATAACATGGGTGAAGTCACAAAGCTTTTCATATTCAAATAATGTTGGTGCAGTCAAAAAGCACATCCAAACAGCTCACTCGTACCCAAAAGGAAAACACCAATGTCGTAAATGAAGTATAAATTTCTTTTACTCCACTCCCTCTGTTCTGGGGGTCAATCTGTCGGAGGGGTCGCAATAGGCTGCGGGGTCCCGCGATAGTGCAGCAGGGTGGCATGTTAAGGCCACGGAGACCTGCTATACATAGCAAAGGCTGAGTGACAGGTCTCTCTGCTGCTCAGAGCAGAGACCTGCACATGCATAATGGTGCCCTCTGCTGCTCTCAGCCGGTGTCCAGGCAATTTATGCCCCACCCCTCCCCTACAGGCAAGAAACAGGTTTGGAGGTTTCTTTGCTATAAGTGCATAAGATCGCATATTTGGACTCACCCAAAAAACAGATCAGAACCTGTCCCATTTTCATGCTTGTTCTGAACTCAGAATTTTTTCATAAGATCGTCCCCCCCAACAACTCTCCCATCCATAGAGTGTGACACACCACACTAGACCCGGTTGCTAAGTACAATTAGAGAAAAAGTAGCCAAGTTAGGACATTGGAAGCAAAGACCCGAGAGCCTTACCCTGCAACAGTTGAAGGAGAAATTGAGCATTAAAAAAAAGGAAGAAAAAAATTGGTTGGCATGTTGTAGATTGGTGTGCGATATTTCAGCCACCACAGTGGATAACTTTGGGATGTGGACTGAGGAGGCTTGAGGAAAAGCAGAGAAGCAACAAGTCAAAGCCAGCTGTCCCATTAAGGCCATAGTGACAAAGAAAGAACATGCAAACTCCAACTTGCAATGTCAGATTAATCTCATAGGTGAATTCACAAGTTAGCATGCAGAGCCAGTGGAAGGAGAATTATTGCGTTATGGAATTTCCTTCAAAAAGAGGCTTTGTTATTTACTTCAGTCACCAAGTGTTCTGTTAATTAGAGTCATGAACTTCAGTTATCCTGTGACCAATTAAGCCCCTTCTTACAGTCTGTTTTTCCCCTCAGCTTTGTGAGGTGATTATAATTGGTGGATGCATCCATGCTGATCATTCATAAGCATGACTACATTATGGGAGCTCTGTGCTGCATGTGCAATTAAATGGGAAGTCCACATCCTGGGATGTACAAGCCCGCAATTAAGCAGCTTGCTGTGTTTCACAGAGAAAGCAGAGGTTGTGTTTGCAGTTAAAGGTGATCATCATTGCAACTGTTTTTTTCCCCCTTTGAATTCCTGAACCAATTTGAAAACCTTTGTGAAGCGTAAGTTGTACATTGAGGTGAGAAAAGAAAGAGGATCAATTCCAGAAGTTATGGAGTTAACGTCTTTATACCAGTCACTCCCCAAACAGAGGTTTACAAATCACGAGAATAGAAGGTAGTGGTTTAATATTGTGAGTTGCCAAATCATTACAATGAACCGAGGCCGTTTTCTTTCTGAGGCTCTTTTTTTAAACACTATTTCTCCATCTCAGTCGCACAGTTCCACACGGGAGATCATTATCACTCAACACGGAATCGTGGCAAAAATCTCTGATGGCAGGAAAAACAAAGCAACTTCAATCTGGTCAGTTCTCAGCTTAGCCGTCAGACAGACTGTGAACCATACAGACTTCACAGAATCACTACAGTGATTCATACAGGAGGCCATTCAGCCCTGACAACAATCCCACTCAGGCCCTATCCCCATAACCCCACAAATTCGTGTTGCTAATCCCCCTCGCACTAAGGGGCAATTTAGCATGGCCAGTCCACCTAAACTGCACAGCTACAGCTGTGGGAGGAAACCCGAGCCCCCGGGGGAAGCCCACGCAGACACGTGAAGAACCTGCAAACTCCAGAGTGACCCAAGTCCGGAACTGAACCCAGGTCCCTGGACCTGTGAGGCAGCAGTGCTAACCACAGTGCTGTCCCATATCAGAGTTCGGGTTTTTCTTATTCAGTAATGGGACATGGGCGTCGCTGGTGAGTTAGCATTTATTACCCATCCCTAGGGTGGGTAAGGTGGTCGGGGTGGCAAGAAAACAAAATGCCACCATTTGCTATTTCTCACGAGCTGCAGGGGGAGGGGGGAGAGGAGAGTGGCGGGAGGGGGGAGGAGAGTGGGGGGAGGGGGGAGGAGGAGAGTGGCGGGAGGGGGGAGGAGGAGAGTGGGGGGAGGGGGGAGGAGAGTGGGGGGAGGGGAGTGGGGGGAGGAGAGTGGGGGGAGGAGAGTGGGGGGAGGAGAGTGGGGGGAGGAGAGTGGGGGGAGGAGAGTGGGGGGAGGAGAGTGGGGGGAGGAGAGTGGGGGGAGGGGGGAGGAGAGTGGGGGGAGGGGGGAGGGGGGAGGGGGGAGGAGAGTGGGGGGAGGGGGGAGGAGAGGGGAGGAGAGTGGGGGGAGGGGGGAGGGGAGTGTGACGGGCGGGAGGGGGTTGGAGAGGTTGGGGGGGAGGGGATTGGAGAGGTTGGGGGGGGAGGGGTTGGAGAGGTTGGGGGGGAGGGGGTTGGAGAGGTTGGGGGGGGAGGGGTTGGGGGGGGAGGGGTTGAAGAGGTTGGGGGGGAGGGGGTTGAAGAGGTTGGGGGGGAGGGGGTTGGAGAGGTTGGGGGGGAGGGGGTTGGAGAGGTTGGGGGGGAGGGGTTGGAGAGGAGCATACCAAAGATTCGCAACTATTGAGACACTTGTGACCCCTCCAACCACCAGACAGGGGAAAGGACGTTAATTCACAATTTGCCTTACTTCCCTTCATCTTTACAGCACACTGCACTTAAAACTTAAAAGCACCACGCATGGTTTCCACCTCTTACATGTCAAGAAGACGAATTGACAGTTGCTATGGAAGCTCGCATAGTGACTGAGTAAATAAGTGAAAACAAAACACTGGCCAGCAGCAC
This sequence comes from Carcharhinus amblyrhynchos, assembly GCF_965287045.1. NCBI lineage: Eukaryota > Metazoa > Chordata > Chondrichthyes > Carcharhiniformes > Carcharhinidae > Carcharhinus > Carcharhinus amblyrhynchos. The sequence continues at coordinate 29,707,638 of NC_137332.1, read as the reverse complement.
AAGCAAGTCTGCGAATGAATGTAACACCAGCACTGGCAATTGACACGGTCTGACAAATATATTATCATGTAAAAATATTATACAATCACTATTTCATTCAGAAGCTAAATGCACAAACTAATAGAAACCCACGAACAAAAACAGTAAGTAGAACTTGTACCTTGAGGCAACAAATTAATAAATCTATTCGTACCCATAAGATATATATACATATATAGATACTTCTTTTAAAATTGGCAGGAGGGTCAAGTTAGATTGCTTAATTTTAAAAAAATCCTACCAGTTACAAAAAAAATCTTGAAAAATGTAGGGAAAAGGTTGAAAATAAATGATATGTCGAACATACTAGGAAATGATTGGACCATGGGTACGTGGCTCCAAATTCATTGTACTGGCACATCTGTCAGTCAGAAATAATACTATCAGCCACAGTGAATAAACTGGAATGGATGGAGTGGGATTGCATAGGCACAGGTAAAATAGTTAATTGATTGCGAAAATACACCAATAAATAAAGCACTGGTGTGAAACTGACACCTGAAGCCGACTTTGATGGAAATTGAGCTGCATTTAGTAGCAGCATTGCCACCGAAATACTATGGTGAAACAGCCCCAGTATTAACTCAGCGGGCCCTCATACATCTAAGAACAGGGGAACAGGGAAGGATTCCTGAGGAGTGTAATACGTTACATTCATTTTAATCAATTAAATCAATTGCATACACGTACATTTATGGACCCACGCACGCTTTGGAATATCACACAAACTCACCTGTTCTCCCACTGTAAAATATAGCACCGACACATCTCCTACAAGAAATAAATCTTCAGTCTTTGTTTGTCTTCATTGATCGAAACGAGCAAAGAAATAGCAGCGTGCAAAAAAAAATACACCCAGTGCAATCATCCGCCGCTAGACGAAGGCACTCAGAAAAGACACTGAGCATTTAGGAATGAGAGGTGGTGACGGTGGAGAGGGAGAAATACGGACCAAAAAAAAACCCCATGAAATTAAAACCTCAGACATCCCACACACAAAAGAAAATCTTTTGCAATAATCCGCTACATCTTGTCAGCTTGAGATCGCGGCCGAGGAAAGAGAGGCGAGGGGAATTATCAAAGCGCTGTCCAGCAGTAGATGTATCAGTGCGGGGTTCACTCCCAGCGGCTGGTTGCAATGTTACCATTTGCCTTGGAACTGATACATAACTATCCTAAAAAAAAGGTACGGGAACCTGCAAGGATCAAACTCAAATATGCCACTAGGGGGCGTAATATGTGAGCTGAGGCGGTGCGGGGAGGGGGGAAGAACTGGAAAGCAAACTTAACTCTTACTGTGGCTCAACCTTCACCTGCAAATCAAGATTTTTTAAAAGCAGGAAAGTATTTTTCCTAATAAAAGCAGATTACTGCGTGCTGGAATGGCTGATTTGCTCTCCCCCATCTCGATCCCTTTGTTTTCATTCTATTTTATTTTCACTGTTTTCTACATTTTATTTCTTTATTGTCTTTCCTCATTTTGCATTCCCTCACTTTTCCCCCTACTTTATCCCCTTTCCCTCATCCTTTCTCCCCCTTTGCTTCCTCTTTTCTAAATTTTATCACTGTCCCATCCATTCCGCCCACCCCATCCCCCCATCTTGATCTGTCACAGCTTACTCTCTCATTTTAGCTTCTTTGCCCTTAGGCCATTCTCTCTGTGGACTGCCATTAGCAATCTTTTCCCCTGGTTTTTGTGACAATGATTCATCTTTCATTTCCTCAGCCTGCAGTATAAATATCTCCCACTTTCTATGCCTTTTAGCTTTGACAAATGGTCTTCTGAACTCAAAACATCAGCTCTTTTCTCTTCTTACAGATACTGTCAGACCTGCTGAGATTTTCCAACATTTTCTCTTCAGTTTAAAGTATTGTTCCTGTTCATTGAAAGAAGCATTGGCTTACCTGATCAGTATACAGCCAATTTTTTTCTCTCTCTCTAACACCTGGCGAGGACATGGAATTAGAAACACATTTCTGCTGCAATTATATTGTTTGCATCAGGCTACAACAACTTGCTTTTATATGGTTCTTTTAACATAACGAAACATCACTTCAGAGGAACATACACAGCAAAGTATAACACCAAGCCACATAAAGAGATATAAATTGCCCCTTAATCAGGGTAAATACATGAGGTTACGCTGATAGGGCTGGATGGGAATGTTGTTGGTAAGGGCTCGATGGACCGAATGGCCTCCATCTGCATTGGAGGCATTGTATGATTCTATGATTAAATGTTAGGCCAATGTAACGTATTCGTCAATTATAGTAATATGATACAATGTTTGATCATATGCAGTACATAATAATGCAATAAACTTGGTCTTGCGAATTAGTTATATCCCGTGTTGATGACGGTAGCGTCAAGGAAGTAGCAGTACACCACACAATATTTCGCTCACAATTCGACTCCACTATCAAACATTGGAGTTCAAAATAGAATTCTTTAGCTGATGCACTGTCGTGTTTGCATTAGGACTCAGGTGTAAGCTGCGAAGATGCAATCTTCACAATAGGTGCACCAGATGATGACTTTCCAATCACCACCACTGAAATTTCAGTTGAAACTCAGAAAGCGTCAGTGTTGAAAAGAGTCTATGAACAGACATTGAATAGCTGGACAGAATTTCACCTGCGTACAGATCAGGAACATTCCACAGTTGTCACAACAAATTTTCATGTGAACAGGGTTGCATTGTGTGGTTGGAGTGTGGTAGTACCTATAATGTGGAGATGCTGGCACTGGACTAGGGTGGGCACAGTAAGTAGTCTCACAACACCAGGTTAAAGTCCAACAGGTTTATGTGGCATCACGAGCTATCACAGCACTGGTCACCTGATGAAGGAGCAGCAGTCTGAAAGTTTGTGATTTTAAATAAACCTGTTGGACTTTAACCTGGGTGTTGTGAGACTTCTTATTGGTAGTACTGAATTCTTTGTGAGGTGGGATTCATACAAAATGCTCAGGGAGAATCAGTATGTTTATTAATCTAGTCTGACAATGAACGAGAAATGTAGTATCTGCCAAAACTGTGTAAGTAAGCTGCCTAATGCTGCTTTACAGCCAGGAACATGGTCAAACCAACTGTTTCAAAGTTTGCACAGGCTTTTGTGAAAAGGAAAATAATGATTTCTTGAACGTATCAATAGCCACTCAAACTGAAGTATGAAGGTCAAAATCCAATAGTGAGCAAACAATAAGCAAGTGAAAGTCTATTTTTGCTTGTCATGATTTTAGCACTGCTGCCTCACAGCACCAGGGACCTAGGTGCAGTTCCCGGCTTGGGTCACTGTCTGTGTGGAGTCTGCACGTTCTCCCTGTGTCTGCGTCGGTTTCTTCCAGGTGTTCCAGTTTCTTCCAACAGTCCAAAAGACGTGCTGGTTAGATGCATTGGCCATGTTAAATTCTCCCTCAGTGTACCCAAACAGATGCCAGAGTTTGGCGACTAGGGGATTTACACAGTAACTTCATTGCAGTGTTAATGTAAGCCTACTTGTGACATTAATAAATAAGAAGTTAATAAATAAATAAAGGAGCTGATCTCAGATAATAGTCCTCACTTTTGTTCTGCTCTATTCCAAAATTTCATGAAGCAAAACAGTATAAAACATGCCCTCCTCCTCTTTGTCATCCAGTATCAAACAGAGCAGCTGAAAGATCCATATGGATAGTTAAAGGAGCACTAAAGAAAGACTATCATTACCAATCCCTTTGTTTTGACCCCTTTCAATCTGGTCTATTGTATTTGCTGTCCCAATGTGGTCTTCCCTACAGTAGGGAGATGAAACACAGAGTTGGTGATTGCTTTGCAGAATACCTTCACTCAGTCGGCAAGCATGACCCCTGACTTTCCTGTTGCTTGCCATGTCAATTCGCCATCTTGCTCTCACGTCCATACGCCCTTGGCCTGCTGCCATATTCCAGCAGAGCCCAACACAAACTAATGGAACAATAATTTATCTTCTGATTAGGGACTGTACAAACTTCTAAACTTAACATTGAGTTCAATAACTTCAGATTGCAAACACTCTCCTCTAACTTCATCTCCTTTTTTAATCCAATCTTTTTGCCACAATGTCCTCATCCCCAGAAGAGCCATCTGTCATTTATTCTTAAGTTGTGCTTTCACAGAGCATTTTTCCTTATTCCGCTGTTAACATATTCTGCCATCTTACCTTTATGCCACTATCAACACCTTCTTTAGTCTTTAACACTATCATTAACACACCCTTTTCTTGTGCCTATGATACCTTTGTCAAATCCGTCCCATCTATCTCTGACATCTGTTTGGCTCCGCTTGCTCCATCCCCTCTTAAACAGTATAAAATCCATCAATTTCTCCCTCTCAGTAAGTCTTCACAGAGTCATATGTACTTGAATCATTAACTCTGTTTCCATCTCCACAGGCCCTGTCAGACTTTCTGAGCTTTTCTATCATTTTCTCTTTCCTTTTACTCAAGAAACCCAAGTGCTGCTTGGGTGTTTGAAAGAATTGATAGAAAATGTGTACAATTCCATGAAGATTAGTGTAGGTCAGAAGATTGGACAGCATATTAAAAAAGCAAAGAATTACTAAAAGATTAATAATGAGGGAGAAAATGGAGTGTGAAAGAAAGATAGTTAGAAATGTAAAAAATAGATAATAAGAATTTTTACAACTACTTAAAGAAGAAAAATTTAAGTAGTGTGAGCATTCGTCATCTAGAGAGTAAATTGAGAGAATTAATAATGAAAATAAGGAAATAGTGAATGAATTGCAAAGTTTTTACATCTGTCTTCACCTTAGAAAGTATAAGTAACATCCCCGAACTAATTGTGTATTGAGAGGCGAAGGAAAGGGAGGAACTTAAAATAATTGTAACCCCAGGGAAATGGCACTGAGAGAATTATTAGAATTAAAAGTTAACAAAGCCTTAGATCCTGATGGACTTGATTCTAGGATCAAAATAAGTGTATGCTGAAATAATAGATGTTGTAATTTTCCAAGATTCCCCAGATTCAGGACATGTCCCATCAGATTGGAAAATAGCAAATAGAATTCGTCTATTCGAGAAAGGAGGGAGACAGGAAGCAGGAAATGGGGAGGCAGGATGGGAATACAGAGATATGGTCCCTGGAAGGATAGGAGGTTTTAGTTCAGATGGGCAGCAGGGTCGGTGCAGGCTTGGAAGGCCAAAGAACCTCTTTCTGTGCTGTAATTTTCTTTGTTCTTTGTTCTTTATAACTATAGGTCAGTTAGCTTAATATCTGTCACAGGGAAAATACTGGAATCTATTATTAAGGAAATTATAGCTAGGAACTTAGAAAATGTCAAAGCAGTCAGGCAGTGACAGCATGGTTTTGTGAAAAGAAAATCTTGTTTGCCTTATTTATTATAGTTCTTTGAGGAAGTAGCCAGCAACAAGATAAAGGGGAACCTGTGGGTGTGATGCACTGAGCATTCCAAAACACATTTGACAAGGTGCCACATCACAGACAGATGGAACACGGGTAGAGGATGAGTTAATTAAGAGAAAAGATAAAGTAGGCATAAATGTGAAATTTTCAAGTTGGCAGATTGTAACAACTGAAATGCCATAGGGATCAGTGAAGTGTCGGGGTGGGGGGGGGAGGTGTTCAACTATCTACAACCTATTGGTGATTTGGATGATTGGATAAAATGTATAGCTGCTAAATTTGCCTATGACGCTAAGATGGGTAGGAAAATAAATTGTAAAGCGGGCAAAAGGTGTTTGCAAAGGGACATAGATTGGTCAACGATTGGGCAAACAATTGATAGGTGGAGTATGATATGGGGAAAAATGAACCTGTTCGCTGGGTAAAAATAATAGAAAAGCAACATATTATTTAAATGAAGAGAGATTGCAGAACTCTGAGGTGCAGAGGGATCTGAATGTCCTGATGCATTATTCACAAAAAGTTAACATGCAGGTACAGCAAGTGATTAAGAAGGCAAATGGAATGTTATTGTTTATTGCACGGGGAACAAAATATAAAAGTAGGGATGTTTTACTACAGTTGTAAAGGGCACATTGTTGAGACCACATCTGGAATAATGTTTGGTCTTCTTATTTAAGAAAGGACTTAACTGCATTGGAGGCTGTCAGAGAAGATTCATTGGACTGACTCCTGTAGTGAGGGATTATCTTGTGAGGAACATTGTGTCACCTGCCAATGCAAGACGGCCAGCCAAGATTTCTATCGATACTCATCTGTGCATGTATATTTAACATGGATGGGCTTCACCCTTCCTTGAGGGTATATACAGGTTTTATATATATATATCTGCTCAGCTTTTGGTGAAGAGATGGCTAAGAATGCATTAGAGTCTGGTATTGCTAAACTTTGACTTTTAAATTTAAACATAAAAAGTTTGGTCACAAATGTCAGTCCAAAGGTGGAATTTTACTAATTGTCGGACAGCATGAAACTGGGAGAATTCCAGATCCGTTTTTTGGGCATGTTTTCAGGCCCGATCCTATGCATTCTGTCTGTGAAATTTTGGGCGAGTCCGTTTCTCGCTACAGAAGGGAGTGGGCAGGGCTTCACACGTTCAAAAACCTGCAGCTCCAATCCAAGACTCAAACAGCGCGTGTGCCAAAAAAAACACTAGAATAAAGCAGCTCCCCTGCCAGATCCTTCCCAGGCCAGATACAGCCTCCCTCTGGCCCCCACAAACATTGAATCCTCCTCCCCAACATTACTGACCCTCTTACCCTCCCCAACTCACACACTCCCCGCATCCCCCTCCCCCCCAATCCAGGCCCACTTGTGTATGGCCCCCATCGCACCCCAATGGCAGTCTGACATGACCCTCTCTCCCCACTGCTCCCAATCATCATTGAGGCACAAATTCCCCTCCGCCCCTGCAAGCTCTCACTTGCCTTCCCTTCCATGCTAACAAGCAAACTGCATGGAACTTGCTGGAATGCTCTGCCATACTGCCTGCAGCTGATCTGCCCTAACAAGGGACAGCCCCATAAAAATGCCAAGGATGGACAGCGAGGCAGGCAGGCAGTGCAGAAAGAAACGGCATCCAGAAAGGCAGCTCTCAGATTTTCCGAATCTGAGCTGGCCAGGTTGCTGGAGGCAGTGGAAGCGAGACAGGACATCCTCTTAGCCCCAGTAGGACGTCGTTCTACGGGAAGTGACAGAAAAGCAGGCAGTGGCCGCATCTGTGAGTGCCATGTCACCGGCCAGAAGTAGCAATCATTGCTGCAAGAAAATAAATCATCTCATTTGGGCAGCAAGGGTGGGTGTTTAACCCCATCTAGCATCTTGCCCCAAATCACCCCCAGATATCCCTACCCCCAGCACCCTGCATGCTTCCAGCCCTTGACCCCCAAGCACCTCCTTCCTCCTCCCCGTACTAAGAATATTACAGTGCTCGCCCTCTGAGGACCTCCCTCTGATCCTCTGTAGGATGTCACGTCATCACATTTTTCATGGCTCCTTCTGTGCCCACAGGAGAAGAATGCCCATAATCACTGGCAGAGGGTGAAGACAGGGAGTGGTGAGCCAGACCCCCGCGTCCTCGCCCCTTTGAGGACCGAGCACTGGAGCTTGTGGGAGAGGAGGACATCTGGACAGTCAGTGACAGCATGGTTAGGCTGGACTATAGAAGTGAGCGCCTGCCAATTCTCCTCTCAATGGAGAAATGTCAAGTAAGTTGCCTGCAGCCCAGACTCCCCTCCCTCCCTTGCATTTAACCTTGTGCCGTGTGTTGCAGGAATGGACCCCGACGCGCCTGGGCCCTATCTGGCATCATGGCCCCCGCTGCTGCTCCCACCCACCCTACCCCTCAGAAGGCTCCTCGGAGGAAGGCGATGAAGGGACCTCTGAGGGTGGCGCCAGTTTGGCGTCAGCTTCCACCTCACAATTCACCATCCCAGAGAGTCTCACATCGGTGGGTCAAGTTAGTGATGAGGCATTTGGGTCACCCTCTGGTGCGCACGACACACCTGCTGATGTACATTGAGTGGAAAAGAGAATGTCCGAGGCCTCTAGCACACGGGGGCCTGCTGGAGGCAAGGACTCAGCTGGTCCCAGCCTACATGCTGGGCTTCTGCGATCACTTCTCCCTCAGCTGCTGGAGATGCAGCAACAGGGCCAGAGAATGCAGAAGGGGCTGACAGCATCACTAGACCCACAGCGAGGCTGCTGGGAGGAGTTCCAAAGCTTCCAGGCGGATCAGCTATTGCCTGTCTTACGTGTTTCCCAGGCCAACACTGCACGGGTCCATGGTGAAGAGCCTAGGGCAGAGAATCTTCACCGTGAGTGACAGGGTCCAAGGGATAATCGAGTCACAGTGGGCCACAGTAGAGTCCCAGAGGGCCACGGCCGAGTCACAGCGGGCCACAGCTGTGAAAACAGCCTCAACTGGCTTCTCGTGATTCTGCAGCCCATGGCTGAGAGGCTCAAGGGCTTGCAGGAGACCCAGCGGCACAGTGCAGAGACACAGTGGGCCATGACGGCAGCCCTTGAGAACATGGCCTAGTCACAGAGGGTCATGGCTGAGGGGCTGCAGGGCATGGCCCAGTCTCAGAGAGCAATTGCTGTGGCTATTGACAGGTAGCCCCCAACTCAGATGACCATCCCAGTGGGCTTGACTATGGCTAGAAAGCGAGTGGTCTTCCAGGACTGGCAAGGCTAGGTGACACCAAAGCTCCTGGAGCTCACTACAAAAGAACATGGAATCCATGTCCTGGAAAAGTCCCAGACACCTGAAAGCTGGCCAGGGCCCTCAAGGTTCAGAGGACAATCGCAAAGGACAATCACAGGTCAGGGGCGTAATAGATAACTGACCACCTCCACTTCCAATGTATATCCTGGGGAGACATCGAGATGTAGTGGTAGGCCATGTAAAGTTAGGAAATGTAGCAGCAGTAAGATGGCATGGACGAAGGGCAGCACTAGATAGATAGAATAGTCATGCACTATGAAGTCTCATGTTCATATGTTTGTATGTTATTACTTATTGTTAAGACAGTTTTATTGGCACAAATAAATGTCATTACATCATCCACCTGTGACTAACTTGTCTCAGATTTGTCTCCAACAGGAACGTCCTTACCCCAGAGGGAACCTACACATTGATGTCAGCAGGAGAAGCCCCCCAACGCTCTGAAGCTGAAAAAAGTGAAAAGAAATCACTGGCTAGAGCAGGTGGCCTGCATTGGCAGCAACTTACACCATCTGCCTTGGCATCCCTAGAACCCATTGGAGATTCTCTTCCCTCCCCCACCCTATATGCCCCAGGGCCCTGCATGGGTATTTAGTGATCCCTTAGCCCAGATGCCAGTGTGCATAGGGAGCAGAGGTAGGAGTCAGACTAGTTTGCACCAGGGCATCATCACAATGGTGCATAGCGAGTCATCATCATTCTCCTGCCTGCCACAGAAACTCGCCAACACAGCATACCCAGGCCCACCACTCCGGTGTTACAATGTTGCAGGAGATTGTAGGACACTGGGGATAGGAGGTGGGGGGGGGGGGGGGGGGGGGGGACGGTGGGGGAGGGGAGTGGAAATTGGGAGAAGAGGAGAGACAGATGGAGAGGTCAAAGAATACTGCTTGCACTCCCCCAAACCAGCAATACACATTCCCCACCCACCCCTCCAAAGTCCCCCAGCAACACACAATGCCCATAACCCTCCACAGCTCCCAGAACAGTAACACAGGACCGCCCCCATTCCCCACCCACAGGCAAAGACCCAGACCTGTGCACACAGACAGTGCTGCTTTAACTGCCCTGAGACTGCACCACTGTCAGTTTTCACAGTTTTCACCAAACCCCTACCTGTAACAGTGCTTCCAACTTCGTGCACTCAGTCCATGAGTGATCCCCTGTGTTCCGAGGTCAGCGTTCTGACCTGGGTCCGTGCTGGAAGTCTGAGGTTGGATTCCGTGAGCATCAAGAGCCCCTCACTCCCCCACATACTCGCTGTCCACCCCTCACCCACCCCTCCCCGGACCCGAAACGCAACATGGCCACCACAAAATAGCCTCGTCTGAACAGCTCAGAGCAGTTTGAACACAGAGACTTACCTCCTCGCTCACCCACACTAATTCAGCACCAGACTCCAACTCAAATAGAGGAGCTGTATTCTAGACCGCTTCAGTTGCGGCGAGTAAGGTGTAGCAGCAGGCGAGCTGGGATGATTGGGCGTGAAAGTTTGGGCCGGCTCCCGATCGTGCCAATTTTCTTACCGCGATAAAGTGGGAATAGGGACCAAAATAGACGCCATTCCTGCTAGATGCTTCACGTCTGATTTCATGACATTTTCACACCCAAAAATGGGTGCAACAAGGTGGTACAATCCTGCCCAAACAAACAAGTTTCAGACAAAATAAATATGTTCATAAACATGAAGGTGAGTAACCTTGAAGGGTACTCACAAGGTTACTTGTGAGTACCCTTCACAAGTAACACAAGTGGGATGTAGGGACAGTGTAAGTGCATAGATCCAAAAGGTGCCTGATTAAAATTGATAGCACTGTGAGCAATGTCCATGTAGATCGCATGATCCAGTCAAAGGATGAACTGAAACATGAACGCCATCCATTCAACCATGAGCTCATGCCAAAGTTTGAACATTTTAGACATCGGATACTGGTGTACCAATTTCTGAGAAAGAAACAGGGGCTCCTTTGAGTTACTGAACAAAAACCAGCCCAAAACTTGTCGACGCCAAAACCTGTCAGGAGATGAGAAAGGTTTTATAATCCTGTTCTGAATTTCCTTTGTAGATGTAATTCAAGCAATAGAAAAAATCTGTAAATATATCAGCTGTGCATGTCCATAATGATTACGTGGCATTACTTTAAGAAGTCTCACAACACCAGATTAAAGTCCAACGGGTTTATTTGTTATTGCAAGCTTTTGGAGCACTGCTCCTTCATCAGGTGAGTGGAGAGTTGAGTTGGCATTGTTTTTGTAAGATGTATGTTTCCAAAAAATAGGAAAACTGTTTTATACATAATCCCTTGCTTTTTGAACTTGTGTCAAGAAAAACCAGACAAATGTCTTCCTTTTGGAAAGATGAAGCAATGCAATGTATTCTTATATTATATTGATGTGCTACATACAGTGTTCTAGCATGCATAGTTCATGATGACACAAATTATATACTGCCAACTGTTTCTAACTCTTATAAGTCTTTTTCATTTGTGCAAAGCAATGCGTCACAGACAAAGACATTTTAAATAGTGTCTGAGAGAAGAAATGTGAGATGGAAAGGAAACGAGGTTTAGGAAAGGAATATCTGAGTTAAAATCTTGGTAGCTGAAGGCATGGCCACCAACAAGGCAGAATTAAAAATCAGGGTTGTTCAGGAGGCCAAAATCAGTGCAATGGAGATACCTCAGAGGGTTACAGGGTTGAAGATTAGACAGTTATAAGGGCCAGGACACGGGAGACTTAAAAACTAGAATGAGAATTTTAAAATCAATAAACTGGAAGTCAATGCAGGTAAGAAGAGCTGCAAGAATAATGGATGAACAAGATTTGGTGTGAGTCAGAGCTTGGGTAGCAGAATTTTGGATGATCTTACATTTATAGAATGTGGGAGCTGGCCAGGGATACATTGGAATCGTCAAGTTCAAAGGTAACAAAAGCATGAATCAGGATTTCAGCTGTAGAAGAACTGAGGCAGGGGAGGAGTTGGGTGATGATACAGAGGTAGAAATAAGTAGTCTTCCTGTTGCTGCAGCAATGTGGTTGAAACAGAGGTACAGAGAAAATGCTTCCTCTTGTGGGGAAGAGCATACCTACAGACATTAATATAAGATTATTATATTAATATAAGATAGACATCAAGCAATCCAGATAGATAGTAATAAATCCAATGGGGACTTCAGAAGAAGCTTCTTCACCTAAATATGATAAAAACATAGAACTTACTACTATGTTCCATGTGGAAGAATGGTGAAACCTATTGAAGGAGTTCAAACATGTAATTCTAGGAAAGGGGTTGTTGGTCACAAATCTGGGAGGTGACCATTCACTCAAGGACTTTGGAGAGGAAAGGAAGATTTAGGATGGAGCGATTGCTTGCAAGGGCAGAATGGCCAGGGGTTGGTTTTTTTGAGAAGAGCAGTGATGACGGTAAATTCCACTGACAGGCCCAGAACCAGTGGAGAAAGAACCTATCAGCTCACATCTCACATGGGAGCCTGAATAACAAGTTGGGTAATAGAAAGATACAAGTTCAGAGCCTGGGGAAGGTGGAGTATTTGGGAAGCTTAACCAGGTGGGCTGGGGGAAGGAAAGAAGTGGAATAGGCAGCTGACTGGACAGTCTTGATCTTGATAACAGAGAAATCCATGAGCTCCTCACCATTATTGGAGGTGTGGTGGAGGTGATGGGAAGCAGAGTTTCAGAAGGCAATTTACATTACAGAAAATCTAGTGTTGCTTGCAAATAATTGTGATATGTAAATGACCATTCAGCTTCCTTTCCAAAATACTAATAGTTTCATTCACTTTAAAGGACTAAATTGCGAAGCTTTGAGATCTGCCTTTTTTGTATTCCATACCATATGTTTACATGCATAGAATACAACAATAATACATCCAACTCAATCAAATCTTTTGTCTTCAGGTAAGAGGAAATCAATACTCTGCTTGTTCAGATACACATTAAAGATTCCCTGGCACTACTTGAAGTAGAATAAGGAGTTGTCCCATGTCGCAGTCACCATTCTTCCCTTAATCGATATAATCAAAAACAAATGCTTTGCTTTGTTTACCGCAGTGCTGTTTACGTGATCACACTGTGCATATATTAGCTGACAATTCTTGCCAATGAAGGTAGTGGCTGAGTTCAAACATACATCTGAGAAGCAATTTGAAACATTTGTCATGTGATAAGGCACTATTTGAAAAGGAAATCTTACTCTTTTACTGGATGAAAAGGGTTTTAGAATTCATTTTCAGTTAAATTAACTGAGTGAGAATTTTAACACTGATAAATTGAGGAGGCGATGGCCTCATAGTATTATCGCTAGACTGTTAATCCAGAAACTCAGCTAATGTTCCGGGGACCCGGGTCCAAATCCCGCCACAGAAGGTGGTGGAATTTGAATTCAATAAAAAAAATCTGGAATTAAGAATCTACTGATGACCCTGAAACCATTGTCAATTGTTGGAAAAACCCTTCTGGTTCACTGATGTCCTTTAGGGAAGGATATCTGCTGTCCCTATCTGATCTGGCCTACATGTGACACCAGAGCAATGTGGTTGACTCTCAAGTGCCTTTGGGATGGGCAATAAATGCTGGCCCAGCCAGCGATGCCCATGTCCCATTCATGAATAAGAAAGAAATAATTACTGTTAATCCAAAATGACTTAAACTGTTCTTTACAGTGTCTAGTCATTAATGTTAATCTATGTGTTTCTGTTCATCGCTGCTATCCAATAACACTTGCTGGAAAGTGGAGACTGCTAATTTCATCAACAAAAAAAGGGCCTAAATAAAAAATTATTTGCCCCCAGTTCAATAAAATTAAATCCAGTTCTGATGTTCTTCACATCCTGTCAACACAGTGTCTAGAATCACAACTGAAGAATGACCACTTGCATAAGGCACTGCTAATTTTGTATCCAAAAGTCATGCCACACTACTGTCAGGGGGAAAGGGCAGAGAAGGCGAGAAATCAAAAAAAAAATCCTTCAATTGTTAAGCAATTTATTTTCCTAGAGAAGATACTGATACCATAGTAACAGGAACTCAGCAGCTCATCAGTTCCAGCTCAACTGTTCTTTAAACGATTTCACAACAAATTGTGAAATTTCAATTAACATGATCAGGGGATTTGTTATTATTTATGTGAGCTACGATCAAATTATTTAAACACGCTGTTCAAGATAACCCTCTCATTGTTTGGACCTATGAGGCGTGGACATTTAAGAGGCCTGGAGGAGGGATTCTCAAAATGGAAAATCTACACGTGTTATTGTTAAAAGGATACGCAGAGCCACACAGTGGTGACTTATGTATACACACCACCCTCGATACCACGACCAAAAGTATCTCAGTGAGGTCCTCCTCACCGAAGGAAGCACCTGAGTAGCCTGCCAGAGAAACTGCCTATTAGGTTCTAGTTTATGAATGCAATGTGGCAAAGGGGGCACAGAAAATGTGAAAGAATAAAACTGACCTTTGGCACTAAAGCATAAAAAAACCTGCACCTACATAGTACCTTTCACAACCTCATGACATCCCAGAGTGCTTTCCAACCAATGAAGGGCTGTTGATGTGATTGCCCCCCATTGCCAGCTTTCAGCTGCCTCTCCAATCCACTTTCTTCCTTTAAGACACTCCTTACAAACCAAGTCTTTGGGCATCTACCCTCATCTATTTTTACATTGCTCAGTGTACATTGTATTTGGTAACACTCCTGTGAAGAAGCGCTGTGGGCTGTTTTACTGCACTGAAGACTTTACATAAACACAAATTGTTGGAAACAATCAGTCAGATTGCACATAGCAATATCCCACAAATGGCAATAATAGAATGACTGGACAATCTGTTTTAGTGATAAAAGATGATCAAGACACCAGGAGAACTCCTCTGTTCATCTTTGGATCATGCCATGGAATCCTTTCAACTGAAAAGGCAAATGGGTCCTCAGTTCATCATCTCATCTGAAATATGGCACATCCAACACGCTTCATTCAGATGAACTTCCACTGCGTAGCTTGTAAAATCCTTCAAGACAGAAGTATGATCAACTCCTTTGATGCATAGGATCCAGGGTGACTCAGCCACTTGGATTCAGAATTGACTTACCTTTGAAATCAGAGCGTAGTTGTGGAAGGGTGTTTTTCTGGCTGGAGGTCCTGTGACTAGTGGTGTTCTGCAGGGATCCGTTTGGCCTCTGCTGTTTGTGATATATATAAATGACTTGGATGAAAACATAGAGGGTAAGTTAATAAGTAACATAGAGGGTAAGTTAGTAAGTTTGTAAACGACACAAAGATAGGTGGAGTGGTAGATATGTAGAAGGTTGTCAAAGTATACAGCCGGATATAGCTCAGTTGCAGGTATGGGTGGAGAAATGGCAGATGGAGTTTAATCCAAGCAAGTGTGAGGTGCTGCACTTTGGGAAATGAAATGTCAAAGGTAAGTATACAGTTAATGGAAACCCTGAACAACACTGATGTCTAGAGGGATCTTGGGGTTCAAGTCTATCACTCCCTAAAAGTGGCCACACAAGTAGATAGGGTCGTAAAGAAGATGTATGACGTGCTTGCTTTCCTTGGTCGAGGCATTGAGTACAAGAATCAGGATGCCATGATGCAGCTTTATAAAACTTTGGTGAGGCTGCACTTAGAGTATCACATTCAATTCTGGTTGGCACCTTACAGGAAGGATGTGGAGGCTTTGGGGAGAGTGCAGAAAATGTTTACCAGGGATACTGCCTGGATTAGAGGGTTTAACCTGTAAGCAGAAGCTGGACAACTAGGGTTGTTTTCTCTTGAGTTGCAGAGGCTGAGGGGAGACCTGATAGAAGTCTATAAAATTATGAGAGGCATAGATAGGGTTGACAGTCAGAATTTTTTTCTGGAGGTTGAAATGTCTAATACTAGGAACCATGTACTTAAGATTTAAAGGGAATGTGAGGGGTAAATTTTTTACACAGAGAATGAAACACACTGCCAGGGGTGGTGATGCAAGCAGGTATAACAGGGGCTTTTTAAGGAGCTTTTAGATAAGCACATGAATATGCAAGGAATAGAGGAATATGGACCAAGGGCAGACAAAAGGGATTAAATTAATTTGGCATCATGTTTGGCACAGCATTGTAGGCCAAAGACCCTATTCCTGTGCTGTCCTGTTCTATGTTCTATGATGCATTAATTGTTGATATTTTTCCTAAAAATTAAACATGCACATAAAATATTAATATGAGAAAATAATGTAAAATATTAGAGGTTAAGAGGTGATGCCAGGCAGCACCAGCAGCTCCAGCAGAGAGTACATTTTCCACTATTTTATAAAATCATAGAATCCTACAGTGAAGAAGAAGGCCATTCAGCCCATTGAGTCTGCACCCAACCACAATCCCACACAGGCCCTATCCTTTGATTTTTTTGGTCCTTTTTGTCCAAAATTGGAAAGTGATGGACCCTCCACTACATTTTTGGTGATGAATACCATACTCCATGCACATTTCCCACACACTCCTCTCCCACCCTCTCCCCCCCCATCTGATTTAGCTTGAGCAAGGGGATGTGGGGGTGGGGAAAGGTGCAAAAGAAAGAGGTTCCTGTTGAGCCCGTGCAATTTTAATGCTGCACACTGTCCGCATGCTGGGACATTAGACTTTTGGAGATCTGAAATTCAGATAAGATAGGTGGATCCAGGATTCTAGATAATAAGATTGTTTTTTGAAGTCATATCTAAACAATAAGAACAGCATTCTGATTTATAACTGAAATTACTGAACCCCTGCTCCACCTGCACCCATTAGGGGGTAAGATCTAATCAGCATGTACAAAATCTTCTTTCTTCATCACCCCAACTTGGTTGAACTCCCACCTGTCCGATGCAGACTGCACATTTCCTGCAGTGGCTTGAACACCCAACCAAACCTGTTTACCATGGGAGTGACCCAGTGCAACTTCTTCCATTTCTCACCTACATGTTGCCCCTTGTCAGTCAATTTACAAACAGCAAGATACCATAAGCAGCAACTTAACTGAGTGAATTGTTCATTTATTTTGAATGGTATTGGTCGAGGAACGAATATTGGGCAGACAAATGAGGGAACATTCAGTCCTTTGAAGAGTCTTGTGGATATATTTACAGCTACCTGCACCGCAGAAACAAACAAACAGGACAGCTGTTTAACATTTCATTCAAAAGACAACACCCCTAAAAATGCAGCTCTCCCTTTGTGTTGCAATGATGTGTTAGTTGAGCTCCAGTTCTGAACTATGGGTGGGATTTTACAACCCTCGCTTGGGCGAGACTGGAAATTCCCGCCCGAGATCAATGGAGGTTTCTGTTGTCGGACCCTCACCCGCTCCGATTCCGTGGCAGTAGAGTTCCGGGTGATAGAGTTCTGGCTTTTGACTCTGTAGTGAAATCATTCGACTCATTTATTCCTGAATAGAGTATATATCGCTAACAGGAATTTGGGGCTCTTAATACCATGTTTAAATTAAGTAGGATCAATAGCTGAAAGTTATATTAAATTCAAATCATGGAATTAGAATCTAATCATGAGGCTGACTTTATTAGAATCGACTTGGCATTATTAGCATCTTATGGTGAGATTGGGATCCAACAACTAGATTGACTTTACAATTTTCTATTGTTACAACTGGGCCTTTAGAACCTCATCACAGAAGAAGTGGTTATTAGAATTTAATAATGGCATAATTTTTGTTGAAATGTTTAACAATATTACAATCTGATTTTACGATTAAGTTTGTTTTTGGATTGTAACAAAACTGATGTGAACTAGTTTTCATAAAATCCAGGACTAACTTTATAATGAATCTGCTCTCGCTGACTTACATTGGCTCCCAACTTTGCAATGCCTCCATTTTAAAATGCTCATCTTACTTTCAATTCCCTCCATGACGTCTCTCTTTCTACCTCTATCTCTTCCAGACATTTCTTTGAGATCCTGAGCCTCTCCAATTCTCTTCTGTTGTGTGTGCACTGCTGATTTTCATCAGTCCACCATCTTCAGTGGCTGAGACCTGAGTTGGTTAGTTCAATTGGCTGGATGGCTGGTTTATGTTGCACTGTGAAGTCAACAGTATGGGTTCATCTGCCTTACCAGTTGAGTTTATACATGTAAGTCTACCTTCCCAACTTTGCCTGAGGCGTGGTGATTCTCAGGTTAAATCACCACCAGTTAATTCACCCCCTCAAAGGGAAGAACAGCCTAAGGTCAACTGGGACTATGGTGGCTTTACCTGTAAGTTCTGGAATTGCCACCCCAAACCTCTCTACCTCTCCTTCATCCCTCAATTTGCTTCTGCCCTAATATCTTCTTTTGAATTTCAGGGAGGTGGTGGGGGGCGGTGGGGGGGGGGGGGGGGGGGGCGGGTGGAGGGTGATCTTATCAAAAATATTCTATGTGCCAAATGAGTGAAATCATAAGCTTTTTAGTGCAAAATATGATGCAGCATCTGATTCCCAGTGGTAGAGAAGTGGGCAGAGTCTATTCTCACCGGAAAGCCGGCTGCTCAGACTAGAATGTACCCTTACGCATGCATACATCTCTCCGTTCTGTTGCACAGAACAGAGAGATCTGTCAAACACCCCCAACCCCCACACCCGCCCCCCCCCCACTCAATTGTGAACCTCTCCAGCCGAGCACCCCACCTTCCCTGGATATCACAACCCGCCCCAAGCCTGGTCAATCACCTCACCCCAGTCCAGTCTATCACCGTCCCAGCCGATCGTCAATTGCAGAGTGTGCAACCCCCTTGCATCCCCATAGATGATCCACAGTTACAGAGTGCGCAGCTTCCCCACTCAATGGCTTCCAGTCCTATCGATGAGACCACCACGTTAGCTCCCTGGTGATGGGGACCATATATTATCCTCACTGGCGAGGCTGATAAGGCAAGTAAGCCTGGATTAGTGAGCATTCTGGACTCACTAATCGCATGGAAATTCAAATTTCAATATTAAAATCTGCTTTGCCCCCTTCCCGGGGCTGAGGCAGATCATGCCAATAATCTGAGGCTGGTAAGATCACAAGAGGCAAGGAACCAGACACAATCTTATCAGCTCACCCGCCCATCAACTGGCACATCAAGCTGGTAAGATTTAGCCCCCTTAGTGGGGCAAATTGTTGCTGTGGGTGGGAAAGAAATTGAGAAGATCCGTGAGGTGCAATATGGGGGTGAGACAGGAAAATGACACTGGTAAATTGGAAATTGGCTAATGTGGATCAAGGGCAATTAACAACGGGAAACAAATGCTGACTTTGCTAATGAATTCACTCCTGCAAATAAATAAATATACACATATTCAAAAGAGTTGACAAAATAAACACAGTCAACTGCAGACCCATCAGTCTTAATTCCATTCCATGGAATAACATAATAACACCAATTGTCAGGAGTAAATTTGGCACCCAAAAAAGAAAGAGTTTTAAGTTTATTTATTAATCCTATAGGTAAGCTTACGTTAACACTGCAACAAAGTTACAGTGAAAATTCCCTAGTTGCCACACTCCGTTGCCTGTTCGGGTACACTGAGGGGAAATTTAGCATGGCCGATGCATTTAACCAGCCTGTCTTTCGGACTGTGAAAGGGAACCAGGGCACCCGGGGGAAACCCATGCAGACACGGGGAGAACGTGCAAACTCCACACAGACAAGCTGGGAATCGAACCTGAGTCCCTGGCAATGTGAGGCAGCAGTGCTGACTATTATGCCACCGTGTAACAACCTTCATCGTCTCAGGATGTCCCACAGCCAAAGAAGTGTTTCAGCTGTCAACTCACTGTTACAATGACGGGAAACACAGAAGCCAATCAACATACATCACTATATGATTCACAAGACTGATAATCTGTTTTAATGATATTAGTTGAGGGCTAAATATTGAACAGAACACTAATTGTTTTAACCTAAAATGATATTGGCTGAAACACTGGGAGATCATCGTTCTTCATTTGCACGCGAGGTGGCAGATGAAGGTCTTGCTTTAATCTCAGTGTTACCACAGCCTACATGCATTGAAATTGCAATGAGTCAGACTTGAATTACATGAAATCTCAGTTATGTCGAAGCCGTCAATCGTTCCCGCTATCTGTATAGCAAATCCCACAGAATGGTGCCCATGGGAAACCAAAATCCTGCATTGGTAACTCCGGACTAGCCAAACCTGTCCAAGCTTGTCATATGGCTGTGCCGATCAATCAGAGTATAATTAAACTGCACAAGAGCACAAAATCGTGGAGCGATAGGCAAGCCATCATCTGACATTGAGATCTCCCTGTGCAAAACCTGTGGGTATGGCTAAACTGTGAGAAAGTTAAGTGTTGTTGTTCAGGGCAAAAGTGAAATTGATACAGCAAGTGAAAACCTGTGGCGTGAAGCAGCATGCAGACACCACAAAGAAGAGGAAGATCCCACCATTGAGTTTGTCCACTATTATGAAACATTCAGCAAACATCTCCGGGAAAAGTTCAACAGACTTCCTTCCAGCAAGGAAGAGAATGAAGGTCCTGCCCTGCCTGCACAGTGAAGAAGCTCTGCAAACGTGGTTCAAGGCAACCCAAGCAGAGAACGTTCCCATCTCCTACCCAATCTGCAGGAATGGGGAGTCATTCTGGGCAAGAAGCTGGGCCACGTGGATTTCATTTGCAGAGACTGATAGCTGGACCAATTTAAGTCAAGGCACCATGCAGTAAAAGGTGAGGGTGTGGCAGCAGTGACACATGCCTCACTCCAAAATAGTCTTGCCCATGTCTCGAACGAATA
This sequence comes from Carcharhinus amblyrhynchos, assembly GCF_965287045.1. Lineage (NCBI taxonomy): Eukaryota > Metazoa > Chordata > Chondrichthyes > Carcharhiniformes > Carcharhinidae > Carcharhinus > Carcharhinus amblyrhynchos. The sequence goes on along the minus strand of NC_137332.1, from coordinate 29,687,135 downwards.
TGCATCAAGAGACATTTTTGGCATAGATGAGATCAGACTGTTTTGCCATCTTTTGCCAAACTGCTCTTTGATCTTTAAAGGTCAAATGTGCAATTGTGGAAAGTGAATCAAGGAAAGCGTCAACACGGATGACACCAAAATGCTGCCATTACTTTGTGATAGGATGATCTCAAAAGGCACACTGCATCTTACCTGTCAAAACACTTCCCAGGGAGTATGACACCAACAAAGCTGTCTGTTGACTTCCATCATGTGTAAGGCATGAATCGAAAAAGTGGACAAAATGCATCAATGAAAGAAAAGGAAGGTTGTCATCCTTATGTTTAACAACATCGTGGAGCGATAGGCAAGGTGAGCTCGCCAATATCACTGGCCTGAAGATCATGAAACCTCCCAACCCTAACACCAAGACAAAACTCCAACCAATACTTCAGAAAGTAATTAGAAAGCTGAAAAGCCAGTACTGACAGCAGCTGATCTCTCAGGTTATTGATAAGAAGCAGGAATTCAATCCAATTGTACTCGAGGCCATGTTCATGAAGGAAAAGGCATGGAAAATGGTGACAGATGCTGCAATTGCCAATTCCTTCCACCATGCTGGATCAAAATAGATTACAACTGCATATCTGAGAATGAGGAGGAGCAGAGTGAGGTCAACAAACCTAATGATAAAACTCTGTTCACTCGCCTGTGCGTGGCAGCATAGAAATTCCAGCAGAGACAATCGTGGAAACTTAAGAGGAGGCGGGCAACGCTGATTGAAGCAAAACAAAATTGACAGATAATGCTCTTCAACCAAGGAGGTCGTTGACCATGAAGGATCCAATGTATAGCCACCCACTCAGCCACTGTTTCTCTGTGCGATTCCACAAAGACTGTAAAGGTGCACTGGGATTTCGCACTGCAGCATGAAAACACCAAAAACTTGTCTGACTGCATCTTTGGTAGGAATAATGGTAGGAAGGATTATTACTTACTTGGCGAAAAACTGCAGCAGGCGATGGTGCAGAGGGACCTCGGGGTCCTTGTGCATGAGTCGCAAAAACCCAGCTTGCAGGTGCAGCAGGTGGTCAGGAAGGCGAATGGGATGCTGGCCTTCATAGCGAGGGGGATTGAATATAAAAGTAGGGAGGTCTTGCTGCAGCTGTATAGGGCATTGGTGAGGCCGCAGCTGGAGTACTGTGTGCAGTTTTGGGCGCCACACCTGCGCAAGGATATTTTGGCCCTGGAGGGAGTGCAGAGGAGGTTTACTAGGCTGATACCGGAGTTGAGGGGATTGAGCTATGAGGAGAGGCTGAATAAACTAGGCTTGTACTCGTTACAGTTTAGAAGAATGAGGGGAGATCTCATTGAGACGTATAAGATGATGAATGGGATGGATAGGATAGAGGTGGAGAGACTCTTCCCGCTCAAAAAAGACAGTAGGACTAGGGGGCACAGCCTCAAGATAAAGGGGAGGCGGTTTAGAATGGAGTTGAGGACGAACTTCTTCACTCAAAGGGTGGTGAATCTCTGGAATTCTCTGCCCGTTGACGTGGTGGAGGCTGCCTCGCTAAATATTTTTAAGAAGCGGGTTGATGGGTTCTTGATAAGAGAGGGGATTAAGGGTTATGGGGAGAGGGCGGGAAAGTGGAACTGAGCCACAACAGATCAGCCATGATCTTATTGAATGGCGGGGCAGGCTCGAAGGGCTAGATGGCCTACTCCTGCTCCTATTTCTTATGTTCTTATGTTAAGGTGGGCAGTATCACACACACACACACACACACAAAAACAGCACACTAAAAGGATTACAGAGTCTTTCCAGAGCTTTTTTCAGTGCAAAGTACCAGCTTTTAACAAGGTCAGGCTATTGTAAGGTGTGAACAAATTGAATCAATACTTTATCACACATTTAACTTCCTTACAGTCTTTTCATTTGGCATTTGAACTTGTTGTTTTTAACATAGACCATGTTTGTAGGCATATCAGGTTACATTGGGATGCATTCATGTGGGAATGGGGTCCCCCTGGCTATCACAAGGCTCTACTTGACACAAGTTTGACAGAGTGGCACGTTGGCACAGTGGTTAGCACTGCTGCCTCCCAGCATTAGGGACTTGGGCTTGATTCCCAGCTTGGGTCACTGTCTGTGTGGAGTCTGCATGCCCTCCCCGTGTTTGTGTGGGTTTCTCTGAGTGCTCCAGTTTCCTCCCACAGTCTGAAAGACGTGCTGGCTAGATGGATTGACCATGCTAAATTCTCCCTCAGTGTACCCGAACAGGTGCCGGAATGTGGAGTCTAGGGGATTTTCACAGTAACTTCGTTGCAGTGTTAATGTAAGCCTACTTGTGATTAATACTTAAATGAACATAATAAACTTGAAGGCCAATTTCCTGGGATTTGATGCATTAAAATTTCAGTGCAATACAATCAAGTCTCTGAATTGAGAATTAAACACACAAACTAGTGACTCAAAAATGAGAGCTCTACTACTAAGATAAGGAAATGTTATTATACTGGTAATGTTATTGGACCACTACTCCAGACAATTGGACTAATGTTGTGGAGGAATGAGTTTGAATCCCAGGAAGGCAGCTGGTGCAATTTTAAGTCCAGTAGCTGATCCTAAAAATTCTTTGAGAATTACTGGCTGGACCAATATTCATTGCCAATCTGTAATTGCCCTCAAGGAGTTGGTGGTGAAGCCACTACAGGCCATGTGGACTAGGTGCACCCACTGAACATAAAAGAACATAAGAACTAGGAGCAGGAGGCCCCTCGAGCCTGCTGATTAGATGGAAAGCAAACTGTGAGGACAGAAAGAGTCTGTAATGCGACATAGACAAGTTAAACAAGTGGACTAAACTTTGGCAGATAGGGCTCACATCCATAAGAACATAAGGATATAAGAACTGGGAGCAGGAGTAGACCAACTGGTCCCTCAACTCTGCTCCGCCATTTAATAAGATCATGGCTGATCTTTTTGTGGACTCAGTTCCACTTAAGAACATAAGAACATAAGAAATAGGAGCAGGAGTAGGCCATCTGGCCCTTCGAGCCTGCCCCACCATTCAATAAGATCATGGCTGATCTGTCGTGGCTCAGTTCCACATTCCCACCCTCTCCCCATAACCCTTAATCCCCTCGCTTATCAAAAACCCATCAACCCGCGTCTTAAAAATATTTAGCGAGGTAGCCTCCACCACTTCAACGGGCAGAGAATTCCAGAGATTCACCACCCTTTGAGTGAAGAAGTTCCTCCTCAACTCCGTTCTAAACCGCCCCCCCTTTATCTTGAGGCTGTGCCCCCTAGTCCTACTATCCTTTCTGAGCGGGAAGAGTCTCTCCACCTCTATCCTATCCATCCCATTCATCATCTTATATGTCTCAATGAGATCTCCCCTCATTCTTCTAAACTCTAACGAGTACAAGCCTAGTAACCCTTAATTCCTTTACTGTTCAAAAATTTATCTATCCTTGCCTTAACAACATTCAATGAGATAGCCTCAGCTGCTTCACTGGATAGGGAATTCCACAGGTTCATAACCCTTTGTGTGAAGAAGTTCGTCCTCAACTCAGTCCTAAACCTACTCCCCTTTATTTTGAGGTCATGCCTCCTAGTCCTAGTTTTACCTGCCAGTGGAAACAACTTCCTTGCTTCTATCTTATCTATTCCCTTCATAATCTTATATGTTTCTATAAGATCTCCCCTCATTCTTCTGAATTCCAATGAGTATAGCTCCAATCTATTCAGTTTCTCCTCATAAACCAGCCCTCTCAACTCTGGAATCAACCTAGTGAATCTCCTCTGCAACCTCTCCAGTGCCAGAGTATCCTTTCTCAAGTAAGGAAACCAAAACTGTACACAGTACTCCGGGTGTGGCCTCACCAGCACCTTATACACCTGCAACATAACCTCGCTGTTTTAAAACTCCATCCCTCTAGCAATGATGGACAAAATTCTATTAGCCTGCTTAATTACCTCATGCACCTGCAAACCAACTCTTTGTGATTCTTGCACAAGGACACCCAGGTCTCTCTGCACAGCAGCATTCTGCAATTTTTTACCATTTAAATAATAGTCCATTTTGTTGTTATTCCTGCCAAAATGGATGACCTCACATTTACCAACATTGTACTCCATCTGCCAGACCCTTGCCCATTCACTTAGACTATCTCTATTCCTTTGCAGACTTTTAGCATCCTCTGCACACTACTCTGCCACTCATCTTAGTGTCATCCACAAATTTTGACATACTATATTTGGTCCCCAACTCCAAATCATCTGTGTAAATCGAAAACAATTGTGGTCACAATACTGATCCGTAAGGCACATCACTAGTCATTGATCGCCAGCCAGAAAAACACCCATTTACCCTCATTCTTTGCTTTCTGTTAGTTAATCCTGAAATTCTTTTCCTAACTGTGCTGTTAAGATTTTAACCCAGTGACAGTGAAAGAACAATGATATTGTTTCAAATTAGGGTGGTGTGAGGCTTGGAGTGAACATTGCATGCGTTGGTGCTCCCATGTATTTTTTTTATTATTCATTCATGAGACATAGGCATTGCTGGCTGGCCAGCATTTATTGCCCATCCCGAGTTGCCCTTGAGAAAGTGGTGGTAAGCCACCTTCTTGAATCGCTGCAGTCCATGATCTGTGGGTTGACCCACAATGTCATTAGGGAGGGAATTCCAGGATTTTGACCCAGCGACTGCAAAGGAACAGCGATATATTTCCAAGTCAGGACGGTGAGTGGTTTGGAATGGAACTTGCGGGTGATGTTCCCATGTTTCTGCTGCCCTTGTCCTCCTAGATAGAAGCACTGTCAAAGGAACTTTAGTAAACTCCTGCAATGCATCTTCCAAATGGTCCCCACTGCTGCAATTGTGCATCAGTTGCAAAGGGAGTGAATGTTTAAGGTGGTGGATGAGGTGCCAATCAAGCTGCTTTGTTCTCGATCGTGTCGATCTTCTTGAGTGTTGTTGAAGCTGCACTCACCTAGGCAAGCGAAGAGTATTCCATCACACTCCTGACTTGTGCCTTGCAGGTGGTGAAGAGGCTTTGGGGAGTCAGGAGGTGAGTTACTTGCTGTAGGATTCTGAGTTTTTGACTTGCTCTTGTAGTCACAATATTTATATGGCTGGTCCAGTTCAGTTTCTGGTCAATGGTAACACCCTAGGATGTTGCGGAGGATTCAGTGATGGTAATGCATTGAATGTCAAGGAGAGATGGTTGCATTGTCTCTTGTTGGAGATAGTCATTGTCAGGCACTTGTGTGGTGCAAATGATTGGAAAGCAAAGATCCAGCTTCTAACCTCTTTGAGAAAATGAAACTCCAAGTGAATCATGGAAACATGCATTACTTGGACTTTCAACAGACATTTGACAAAGTCTCACCTGGAAAACAATTAGTCAGACAAAAGGCTTTCAGATGAGAGATCATTGACTGGAGAGATTAATTCAATTTCTCTCACTATAATTACTGCCAGAACTGCTGAGCATTTCCTGCATTTTCTGCTTTTATTTTGATAAAGCTATGAGAATTGTTAAGAAACTGACGGATATGCATAAAACAACGATTATTTACTCAGGGGGCTGTGACTTCTAACTCATATGAATAACCAGTTCAGAAACATACTGCAACACAATTAAATTTGCTGATGGTGTCCAACTTCGAGGGACAGTGGAATTAGAGGGAATAGCTCAGGAATTGCAAGTAGAGTTGAAAAGAATAAGCATGTGGAGAGAACAAACAACAGATTAATTGTAACAGGGACAGTGCAAAGTGCAGCACACACGAGGAAGAAATAAACAATGCATGTACACCTTTACATGATGTTTAAATAGCTAAGAATGAAGCAGAAATGAATCTTAGACATCTAGACTCATGCTACACATGTCCAATCAATGTGGTGCATCAATCAACAAGGCAAATAGAATATTGAATTAGATAGCCAAACATTAGAATACAAGTCAAATGAAATTACGAGCAAACTGTAGCTTGCTCTAGTCAGACTGCGCTTTGACTACTGCTCCTAGATTTAATCTCAGATGCAAGAAAGACATTCAAATTCTTGTAGCATTGCAGAAAAGAGTTATGGTCCAAAGGATCAAAGCACTGCCTGATGAGGAAAGACGAAAGGCGTAAACTTTTCAGTCTGGAAAAAGATATTTGAGAAATGACTTTCAAGATGGTTAAAGAGAAAGGAAAAACTAAATTAAGAATATTGCTGTAAGTCAAATTGTGAGAGTTGGACAAGGAGACACAAGTTCAATCAAATCAAAAGTAAATTAAGATCGATCAGAAAATGCTTAACACAAAATTTAATCAATATTTGGAATTACCTTCAATAGAGAAAAGAAGGCAAAAAGCCCAGAGGCATTTAAAAATAATTAGAAGCTGCAATGGTGGTAGACTCTTTATTGTTCAAGTATGTTCAAGGTGGAAATGACTTCATCGTCTCCTCTAGGTTCTCTTCTGACTGAAAGGTCTGATGTGAGATCAGCACAGGCAGCCACAGAACTGACATTTTGTGTTATTGTTCCTTGGCAGATCCTCTGCATCTGTGTCACCCCTGGCCTTCCTCTGGGATATTGTGAATTATGATTAGATGGTACGTAAAACACATTGAACCAAATTTCAATGCTTGCTGCCATCTGGGCTGATTCACTGCAATAATTTCCCAAAAGAAGTAATCTGCAATGCAAAAAAAGGACCATGTAGGATGGATAGAATTGGGTGGACTGAATGGCCTTCTTCATTCGTTACTTTCTTGTAATCTAATAGTAAGATGACTGAAGTTATATGACTCCAAGAATGACATTGGTTTAATTAGATCTATTTGGCATTTTTATTTGGACACATAAATGAGGCCAATGTTTTAGTTTATTTATTAGTGTCACAAGTAGGCTTACATTTACACTGCAATGAAGTGACTGTGGAAATCCCCTAGTCACTACACTCTTGTATCTGTTCAGATACACCGAGGGTGAATTTGGCATGACCAATGCACCTAACCAGCACGTCTTTTGGACTGTGGGAGAAAATCAGAGCACCTGGGGAACTTGCAGATTCCGCAAGACAGTGACCAAATTTGGGAATTGAACCCAGGTCTCTGGCACTGTGAGGCAGCAGTGCTAATCACTGTGCCACTGCGCCACTCCCCTGGTGATGAGACCTGGTGATGGGAATCTGGTGATGGGATTGCCTGTACTTAAAGCCAGTGTTGTTGGTCTTGGCTTTATTAGGGTCTGATCCAGCCGTGAAATTAGCTTTCTTAGTATTCACTCAAAGGATTGGATATATAATCATGGAAAAATGGCTTTGACTTTATTTAAGTCCAGTGATGGGGTTGATTATTTTCGTCTAATGATGCCTTTATAGCTTTCAAAAGTAAGATTTGTTTTATTAATAGCACCCAATGATGGAACTAAGTTTTTAAGAGTCTGATGATGCAACCAACTATTAGAATTTCAATATGTGAAATCTAATAAATAGATTGTGTTTATTGCAATCCAGTGGTCAAAGAGCCTATATTTGTATCCAACTGGTGACGGGAATAGATATATTAGAATTTAATAATGGATTGGTGTCATTTTTAAACTACTAGCAGATTAATTTTATTTGCATCAAGTAATAGGATTTACTTCATTAGAGTTTAATGGTAGGATCGATGTTATTTGAAAACAGCAAAAGGAATGTTTTATTACCATACAATGATGGTGATTGGTTTTATTGGAGTCTTATTTTGGGATTATTGGCATTTTGTGGAATCCACGTAAGATATTGACTAAGTCTATTGTCATTAATGACATTGGCATAATTACAATTTACCGCTGGGATTAACTGCATTAGGATTCAATGGTGATATGGACTTTCTTACACTATGAATAATGGGATTGAACAAATAAAATCTTGACTTCAATCAAACTCAACATTGGGATAAGCATTAATAAAATCCAAAACTGAGATTGGATTTTCAATTTCAGTAATGGGACTAGGCTTTCTCTGAAACTCATAAGGGAATTGCAATTGTAGTGCTGAAATTGACTGTTTTTTGTGTCCAATTATTAGATAGGATGCATTGGGACTCAGTGATGAAATTGTGTTTGTTATTTATTTGAAATGTGGTGACCTCAGATGGGAAGTACTTAAGATATAATGAGATTGATGCCACTAAATGTCTAAGATATGATTGGTTATATTAGGATCCAATGAGGTAATTGGTGGCATTATCTAACAAAAGAATGGGATTCATTAAGAATACACCAACTTGTATTTATATGGTGCCTTTCCAAGATGAAGGAAGGTCCCAAAACATATAACAAATGTAATGAGACAAAAAGCAATGTTGAACTGAAGAAGAAAATGTTCAGGCTGATGTCTCAAAACTCGGTCAAAAGAGGGAGGATTTAAAGAGGAGTTTCAAGGAGGAAGCAGATAAATGTAAGGAGGGATGTCCTGTGTTTAGGGTTGAACACAGCTGAAGGCATGGCTATCAGTGATTTATCATTGTCATATGTATTGGAATACAGTGAAAAGTATTGTTTCTTGCGCAATATACAGACAAAATATTTCATTCATAGGCAACTTAGGGGAGGAAAGGAGAGAGTGCAGAATATAGTGTGACAATCATAGCTAGGGTGTAGAGAAAGATCAACTCAACATATGGTAGGTCCATTCAAAAGTCTGATGGCAGCAGGGAAGAAGCATCGGGCGGCAATGGGCGGCATGATAGCACAGTGGTTAGCACTGCTGTTTCACAGCTCCAGGGACCTGGGTTTGATTCCTGGCTTGGGTCACTGACTGTGTGAAGTTTGCACATTCTCCTTGTGTCTGCGTGGGTTTCCTCTGGGTGCTCCGGTTTCCTCCCACAGTCCAAAAATGTGCAGATTAGGTTGATTGGCTGTGCTAAAATTGCCCTTAGTGTCCTGAGATGCATAGATTAGAGGGATTAGTGGGTAAATATGTAGGGATATGGGGTGGGGCCTGGGTGGGATTGTGGTCAGTGCAGACTCAGTGGGCCAAATGGCCTCTTCCTGTTCTTTAGGGATTCTGAGTCATTCTAAGCTGTTCTTGAGTCAGATGGTACATGGCTTCAGACTTTTGTATCTTTCTACCAATGGAAGAAGGTGGAAGACAGTCTGTTTAGGGTGCGTGAAGTCTTTGATTATGCTGCCTGCTTTTCCAAGGCAGCAGGAAGTGTAGTCAGAGTCATTGGATGGGAGGCTGGATTGTGTGATCAACTGGGCTATGTTCACAACCTTTTATAGTTTCTTGTGGTCTTGGTCAGAGCAGGAGCCAAACCAAGCTGCGATACATCCAGAAAGGATGCTTTCAATGGTGCATCTGTAAAAATTGGTGAGAATGCTGAATTTCCTTAGCCTCCTGAGAAAGCAGAGGCATTGGTGGGCTTTCATAACTGTAGCATCAGTGTGGAGGGATCAGGACAGGTTGTTGGTGAGCTGAACACCTAGAAGCTGGAAGCTCCTGACCATTTCCATTTCATTACCATTGAAAAAAATTTTGTGATGCACAAACAGTTGGAGCAATGCAGAGATGTCAAAGGCTAGAGAAAGGGAGTGGCAATGTCATTGAAGGGATTTTGAACAAGGATTAGAATCCAGTGATAAAAGTAGCTATAAAATATTGCTGTACAATACTGCAACAGCGGACTAGACCTTTGGGATTAAGTTATGAGATCAGCTTTATTTGATCCGAAGATGGTATTGGGTTTATTACATTAATGATAGAATTAGATTTATTAGAATGCTGCATTGGAATCTAATGGTGAGATTGACGTCAGAATTTAAAAATGTGAATGAATTTATTATATTTCAACAATGGGATTCTTTATTTTCAAATGGTTTCGTTGAAATTTAGCAGAGGGGTGGTATTAGTAGAATTCTACTCTGAGAATTTGTTGATTTTCTGTTGATAAATGAACAAGTGCTACATAATTTCAATTGTAGTTCCATTCTGCACTGAAAGCTGAAATGTCAATCTAAAGATGTGTCAGTATGAAGTCAACAAACTAGGTTACAAGATCTGAACTTCACTTTAATTTTATACCAGAGATGTGAAGTAGGATTGAACCAATCTGTTTTCTTTTTGTGACAAATGTCAACAGCTTTGGTTTTAAGTTTCATGCCAGAAGCACTTATAGGCAATCCAGTATTAGTGGTACATTTATGCAGCAACCCTGAGGAACAATGAAACCAGAGTAGGCCATTTAGTCCCTCTGTTTTTTCCTGTAGTTCAGTGAGATTGTGAATGATCTGTGACCTAATTCCACATACCTGCTTTTCCCTATTCCTTAATACCTTTCTATTAACAAAAATAATTATCGATCTCAGAATGAACAATCTATTGGCATTTCCAGAAGAGAGTTCCAACCTTCTGTCACCCTTTGTATGAGGGGTGCTTAATTTCACTCCTGGAAGACCTGACATTAATTTTTAGACTATGCCCCCTTCTCCTAGACTCCCCAGCCAGCTTAAATAATTGCTATGTACTCTATCCGTTCCTCTTAATATCTCAAAAACCTCAATCAAATCACCACTTAACCTTCCAGATTCCAGGGAACACAACCCTCATTTGTGGACCTCTCCTTGCATTTTGACCCTGGACTCCAGGTATTACTTTGCTGAATCTATACTCCCTTGAATGCCAATATTTCCTATGTAAGCATGGTTCCAAGAATTGCTCACAAAACTTCAGATGTGGTCGAGCTGATGCATGACTCCTATTATGTCGAGGGAGACCATTAACTAAAATAATAATTCAAACTCCTAGCTGTTAAATGAAATAATTATGCCACAAAATTTCCTGTTTAAAACAAAAACTTTCACCACACAAGAATTAAACAAAGCAAATACTATTAACTTAACATTACATAGAAACATAGAAGATAAGGGCAGGAGGAGGCCATTTGGCCCTTCGAGCCTACTCCGTCATTCATCACGGTCATGGCTAATCATCCAATGCAATAGCCTAATCCTGTTTTTTCCCCATAACATTTGATCCCATTCGCCCTAAGTGCTATATTTAGTTGCCTCTTGAATATATTTAATGTTTTGGCATCAACCACTTCCTGTGGTAATTAATTCCACAGGCTCATCACTCTTTGGGTGAAGAAATGTCTCCTCACCTCTGTCCTAAATAGTCTACCCTGAACCTTCAGACTGTGACCCCCTGATTCTGGACACCCCACCATCGGGAATATCCTCCCGGCACCTGCCATGCCTAGTCTCCATGAGATCCCCCTTCATTCACCTGAACTCCAGTCAAACCAATCCTAACCTAGTCAATCTCTTTCATATATCAGTTCCGCCATTCCTGGAATCAGCCTGATAAACCTTTGCTGCACTCCCTCGAGAGCAAGAACATCCTTCCTCAAAACTGCACGCAATATTCTAAGTGTGGCCTCACCAAGCCCCTGTATAATTGCAACAACACATCCCTGCTCCTATACTCAAAACCTCTCACAATGAAGGCCTATGTGCCATTTGCCTTCTTCACCACCTGCTGCACCTGCATGTTTACCTTCAACAACTGATGTACAAGGACACCCAGGTCCCGCAGGACACTCTCTCTCCCAACTTACAGCCATTCAGGTAATAATCTGTCTTCTTGTTTTTGCTTCCAAAGTGAATAAACTCACACTTATCCAAATTATTCTGCATCTGCCATTGATTTGACCATTCACCCAATCCGCCTAGATAGAACATAGAACATAGAACACTACAGCACAAACAGGCCCTTCGGCCCACGAGTTGCACCGATCACATCAACACCTATCTATAACCCCCAATCCCATAAAACCCCATATACTCATCCAGAAGTCTTTTAAAAGACCCCAGTGAGTTCGCCTCCACCACCGCTGACGGCAGCCGATTCCATTCACTCACCACCCTCTGAGTGAAAAACTTACCCCTAACATCACTTCTGTACTTTCCTCCCCGCACCTTAAACCTGTGTCCTCTCGTAGCGACCATTTCAACCCAGGGAAATAGCCTCTGAGAATCCACCCTATCTAATCCTCTCAACATTTTATAAACCTCTATCAGGTCGCCTCTCAACCTACGTCTCTCCAGGGAAAAGAGACCCAGTTCCCTCAACCTAACTTCATAAGGCATGCCTCCCAGTCCAGGCAACATCCTTGTAAATCTCCTCTGTACCCTTTCAATAGCTTCTACGTCTTTCCTATAGTGAGGCGACCAGAACTGCGCACAGTACTCCAAATGAGGCCTGACCAGGGTCTTATAAAGTTGCAGCATTACCTCCCGACTCCTAAACTCAATCCCTCGATTTATGAAGGCCAGTACACCATACGCCTTCTTGACCACCTCTTCCACCTGCGAGGCCGATTTAAGAGTCCTGTGGACCCGGACCCCAAGATCCTTCTGCTCCTCAACACTACCAAGACTCCTGCCCTTGATAGTGTACTCGTTCATCCCGTTGGTTCTGCCAAAATGGACGACTACGCATTTATCCGCATTGAAGTCCATCTGCCACTTCTCCGCCCAGTCCTGCATCCTATTTATGTCCTGCTGCAACTTTTGCCATCCTTCCAGACCATCCACAACACCACCGACCTTCGTGTCATCAGCGAACTTACTTACCCATCCTTCCACTTCCTCATCCAGGTCATTTATGAAAATGACAAACAGCAAGGGTCCTAGAACAGATCCCTGGGGCACTCCACTGGTGACTGACCTCCATTCAGAAAAAGACCCATCCACAACCACTCTCTGCCTTCTGCAGGCAAGCCAGTTCTTGATCCACAAGGCCAAAGGCCCTTGGATCCCATGCCCTCTCACCTTCTCAAGAAGGTGAAGAAGATCATGCTGAAGGATCTCTGCATCCTCGTCACAGTTCACCCTCCCACCCAATTTGGTATCATCTGCAAACTTCGAGATGTTGCATTTTGTTCCTTCATCCAAATCATTAATGTAGTTACTGCCTGCCAATCTGAAAAGGACCCATTAATTCCCATTCTTTGTTTCTGCTCTGCCAACCACTCTATCCATCTCAATACATTTCCCCCAATCCCATGCGCTTTAATCTTGCATGATAATCTCTTATGCGGGATTTTGTCAAACACTTTCTGAAAGTCCAAATATACACATTGACTAGCTCCCCCTTGTCAATTCTACGAGTTAGATCTTCAAAGAATTTCAAAGTTTTGTCAAGCATGATTTTCCTTTCAAAATCCATGCTGATCCTGTCTGATCCTGCCACTGCTTTCTAAATGTTCCGTTATAAAGTCCTTGGTAATGGATTCAAGAATTTTCCTCACTACCGATGTTAGGCTCATTGGTCTATAATTCCCTATTTTCTCTCTACCTCCCTTTTTGAATACTAGGGGTGACATTAGCTACCCAGTTCCTGAGTCTATGGAATCCTGGAAGATGACCATCAGTGCACCCATTATTTCTAGAGCCACTTCTTTGTGTACTCTAGGATGTAGATTATCAGGCCCTGGGGATTTATCCACCTTCAATCCCATCAATTTTCCCCCAGCACCATTTCTCCACTAATGTTGATCTCCCTCAGTTCTTCCCTCTCACAAAATCTTGTGTTCTCTAACATTTCTGGTATCTGATTTGTGTCATTTTTTGTGAAGACAGAACCAAAGTATGTATTCAGCTGCTCAGCCATTTCTTTGTCCCCCATTACACATTCCCCTGCTGCTGTCTGTATGGGACCTGTATTTGTCTTCACTAATCCCTTTCTCTTCATGTACCTATGGAAACTCTTAGTGCCAATCTTTATATTCCCTGCAAGTTTACTTTCATACTGTTTTTTCTCCTTCTTAATCAATCCCTTCGTTCTTCTTTGCTGAATTCTAAACTGCTCCCTATTGTTGGATTTCATAAACCATTACTTGTTATTCAAAAATCTCAATTTTACATTCCTTGTTCTTCTGTTATTTCTACTTCATAATTTCCCAAAATTTATGAGATCTTCAAATTCCTTCACTTCTTCTGAGACCAAGCCAACATGTGCCACAGCTCTCAGGAATTCACTTTGTTCTCCTCTGTGTTTCAGACATTTTTTGGGGTTCTTCCACTAGCTCTTCCACATTTAGTCATGTGCCCCTCCAACTCTCTTTAAGCACCTCACAGTTTTGGACAACCCAGCACAAGCATGGGCTTCAACGCCTTCTTGCAATTTGATCTAAAGCTCCTGGCAGATTTGTCTCTCTGTATTTTTACCAAACCATTCCAGATTTGGCTGTAAAATTGCCTCATCTGTGAGAAACACACAGATAAACCAAACTCAAAAGAATTAGAATATAAAAGCAAATTACTGTGGATGCTGGAATCTGAAACAAAAACAGAAAATGCTGGAAAATCTCAGCAAGTCTGACTGCCTCTGTGGAGAAAGAACAGAGTCAGGATGACTCTTCACCAGAATTGGAAAATTTTTAGGCTACCAAGAAGAATACTAATAGTTAAAATCTAACACTATTCATAGAAACATCCAACCTTGTAATTTACCAACAGTTGCCTGCGTTAGACATCTCTCTTTATAGAATAATGAAATGGGAAAACAGATGTAGGGCACAGGGTAGAAAATATATAAGATAGGGATATTCTCTGAGTTTAAATGATAAAGAGCTTACTGACAGCAAAACGATAAGACCTTTAACGCTGCCTGTAAAAAGCTGCCTGTGTGAGAATGGAATTTAGATGTCTCTCTCTACCTAATAAGGAACCACAGCATGTAAAAGTATACTAAACCATTAAGAGTCCAAAACTTTGCTGTAGGTCTGAAATCACATGGATGCCAGACCAAGTAAGGACGACAGATTTCCTTCCCTAAATTGAAGGAGCCAGGTGAGTTTTCCCAACAATCAGTAATGATTTTGTGGTCACTATTCCTGAGACTAGCTTTTCAATACCAGATTTATTAACTGCTGTGGTGAGATTCAAACCCGTGTCCCAGCTCATTAGTCTTGGCCTCTGCATCACTACTCTGGTGACATTACCACTCCATCACAACTTTCCTTTATTATACTCAAAGGGTGGTGAATCTCTGGAATTCTCTGCCCGTTGAAGTGGTGGAGGCTGCCTCGCTAAATATTTTTAAGACGCGGGTTGATGGGTTTTTGATAAGCGAGGGGATTAAGCGTTATGGGGAGAGGGCGGGAATGTGGAACTGAGACACGACAGATCAGCCATGATCTTATTGAATGGCGGGGCAGGCTCGAAGGGCTAGATGGCCTACTCCTGCTCCTATTTCTTATGTTCTTATGTTCTTATAACACTGGCTTGGCCACAACTGGAGCATTACCTCCAGTCTGGGTACCAACTTCTTGTCAGCAATTTCTCTAATTTCTTTGCATCTTACTTTAGGTAGGATGCAAAGACATTAGAGAAGCTGCTGGCAAGAAGCCTGACAATGATTGTAGGGGCAAGGAACCTCAGTTATGTGATAGATTGGAGAAGAGAAGGTTGAAAGCAGATTGAGGAGAAGGTATTATGAGAGTCTGGGCAGAATAGGTGGCAAGAAACTGTGGATGAAACGAGAACCAGCGGGCATTGATTTAAGGTGATTGACAGAAGAAGCAATGCTAAATTGTGAGAAAACATTTTTTTGCAGCAAGTGATTAGGATCTGGGATGCATTGCATAAGAATATGGTAGAGACAGATTCAATGGTGGCTTTCAAAAGAAAATTGGATCATTATCTGAAGAAGGCAAATTTGCAGAGTTACAGGGGAAAGGTAGAGGAGTGGCAATAGGTGAAGTGCTCTTGCAGAGAACCAGCACAGGCATGATGGACCAAATGGTGACCTTCTCTGATGTAACAATTCTATTCTAATTCGCTGATTCATTAGTGCAGTATGGCTGGATTAGTGCAATCTGAACTGAACATCCAGCCCAAAGTGTGTCTCCCAGCACCAGATTTCCAGCTCTGTCAGCTCCACGCCAGAAATAGCTGTGAACTATTTCAATAGGGATTTGAATGGGGTTTAAATATAATTATTAGACTCAGGGCTGAAGTCTCTGGGCCTGTTGGCCTCCTTCCCCCCATGCCCACCACCCACCTGCCAGCAGTCGTTCACTCTAGCAAGGTTTAATATAGCTCCCCACTTGCAGAGAGCAGGCAGCCTGGCCCTGCTTGAGTGAAGAGGGGGCAATTGGGGCCCCCAGCACTGTTCAAGGGGCAAAGTGCCAATACCCAGGGGGCACCTTGGCACTGTCCATCTGGCCAGCAATTGGGAGGCTGGCAGACAGTGGCTACTGTGCATGCACTGATCTCAGTGCTGACAGATAGGCACATGCGCAATGGCACACTTGGCACTATGATGCCAGCCTCTCCAAGGGGAATAGGCCCCACCCACAGCTTTTCAGTGTGATTCATGCTTATGTACTCTGTAGTGTACAGAGTGTGGGAGATTCTTCTCTGAACTCCCACTGAAAAATACAGTGTGATTTACTCCAGTTTTCACACGAATTTGACACTTAGAATTTATTTGGGAGAATCACCCCATACAAAACTACCTTAGTGGGTAAATAAGTGGGTACTGTCATTATGCTACTGGACCACTAATCCAGGGACCTGGATTAATTATCTGGAGACAGTTCTCAAGATACTTGAGGGGAGGGGATTATGAAAAAACATCTGGAAATCTAGTATCAACAATGATGACCATGAACTCACTGGAATACCGAACAGGGTTCATGGATGTTCTTTTGAGGGAAAGGAATTTGCTAACCTTGCCCACTCTTTCCTATGTAGGACCCCAGAGCAACACCACTGTGGTTAACTCTTATAAAGTGCAGAGGCAGTGGTGTAGTGGTATTCTTGCTAGACCAGAAATCCTGGAGTAATGCCCTGGGGACTGGGGTTCAAATCCCACCATGGCAGATGGTGAAATTTTAATCTAGTGAAAGTCTGGAATTAAAAGTGTAATGATGACCATGAAACGTTGTCATAAAACACATTTGGTTCACAAGTGCCCTTCAGGGGAGAAAATCTGCCCCCCCCCCCTTACCTGGTCTGGCTTACAAGTGACTCCAGACCCACAGAAGCACAGTTGTCTCTTTAAAAAATGCCCTCAGGGATGGGTATTAAAATGCTGGCTCAGCCAGTGACATCCACTTTCCATGAATAAATTAAAAAAAAGACCAACAACAATGTGGTTGACTCCTCTCTGTGCTCTGGAATGGGCTTGTAAGTCAGTTCTGTTCAAGCAGGGGTCACAACATCACTCGCTGAAGGGCAGATAGGGACAAGAAATAATTGTTGGTCCTTCCAGTGATGCCTACATCCAGTGCATGAATTAAAAGTGTTTTGAGTCTAACAAGGAATGGCAGTCAAACCCTAAATATGTTGACACCATTAAACATTTAGTTGACCTCACCGTGCAATTACGAAGCAGGAATGTTTTTGTATAATGATGAGCGTCCTGTTCTACCTCTTCCTCCTGTTGCATTTAATCTTTGACAGAGCACAAATCAATGCACTCATGATCTTGTTTTCCAATCTATGCCAATCGACGCCAGTCTAACTGACTGTCAGCTTGTGTGGAAGTAGATTCTGGAGCGACCCGCAAAGATGTATTTATTCGTAAACCCACTCCCCATCCTCAAGGGAAACATTTTGCCTCTAGTTAAAGGCACACCTTTATCAGGCTAGAAGGAAATCATATGGGGAGTCAAGGATGCAAACGTGTAATCTGTGCATTCTATGACATGGTGAGCTAGTGCCTTGATTGCTCCAGGAAGCCAGGGATGTACGGCAAGTGTCCTATTGTTAAAATTACATTAATTTTATTAATGAGCTGACAGGAACAGGCACTGGCACCTGTACAGAACAGATCTGGCATTTAGCTCTGTCTGTTGAGGACCTCTGTTTGCAGGTCTTGGGGAGAGATTATTGTGATTTCTATGACCTTGGTTGTCTAAAGAGGAGAGAGACATAACACTGCATATTCCCTTCTCCCTGCAACTGGAAAGATGGAGAAGTCTGTCTGAAGGATCCAGGGTTGGGGGAGGGATTTAATTCTCTCCCTAGAAATATTTACCACCCTTTGGCACCCTCACAAAGAGGATTGGCCAAAACTTTAGCAGCCCTGGCCATGTTTGTGGAATGAATCCTCAGGTTATTTCCACATCTGACCTTTGGCGGTCCAATATACCGCACCTAATTTCAGCACGTTGGCTATGTGCTGGGTCCTCAAGATGGGCAACAGGAACATAGGAGCTTTCATGAAAGCAAAACACTACAGATATTGGAATCTGAAACAAAAACAGAAAATGCTGGAGAAACTCAGCTGGTCTGGCAGCATCTGTGGAGAGAGAATGGAGCCAATGTTTCGAGTCTGGATGACCCTTCATCAGGAACTTTCATGTTCAATGTCCCATTCACTCTTCTTGAATCAATGGATAGAGATTCTGTTCCCTTAAGGCCACCGTTGACATTTTTTGTGCACTTATGAGACTCAGTGTATCTGAGTTCTGACATAGTTCCTTGACCATTCAGGTGGACTCCCACCAAAGTTATACTGGTAGTCCACTGCACCATTTGGATTTTTGAGCCCATTACTTTGAAATCTTATTGAATAATTACTAACAGTTGAATAACATTTTGTGTCTGCAAGGAAGGGCAGGAAACCTTCTAAAATTACTGTGTTTGTTTCATAATCTTTTAGCTATACTTGCCACTGATATTCAGTCAGAATGAACCTGTTGATGAGGGTTTTCTCTTAAAGCTATGTATTGCTAAGCTTAAGCAAAATACAGAGACTCACGAAACTCAGTGTACTGATTTGAAGACAAATGATCAAATGGGAGAATGATATAAAGTAGCCCAGCGCTCCAGGTAAAGAATGCGAACAGCCCAATACCACTTTGAAATACAATGTCTCTACAAGGGCAATTATACATTTTCAAAATCATATTTCCCACCTTTCCAGTGGGTATAATCCAGTAAGCATTAATACAAATCAGTCAATAATCATCACTGTCATTAATACCAGCTAATAACAACCTCATGGGATCTCACGTTTCATTAAAAACACAGGATGCTGGACAGCGAGATGGGAGAATGATTCCCACTGACTCAAACTTATGTGACACTTGTCTGACCCTGAGGAAATCCTTATGACTGCCTTGCATCTGTGTTATCAGCTTGGAGCTGTATAGTTCTACTCATCAAACTGGCAATGTTCCTGACAACTGCTGATAAGCAGCCCCATTCAGTAGAACCATTGTCCTCTGGAATGCAGGCACTGTCTCCTACCTCATCCCATCAAATCTCACTTGCCTTTGGCTGAACCTTCACAAAATGTATTTGAAAAACAACTGCATCCATTTTATAAATTCAAAATACATATTTTAAATGAAGAATACTTGTTATTCAGTTAGAACTGTCTTCTATAATGACAGGTCTCTATCTATAGTCTATAATGACAGCACTTTCTATAGTCGAAGATCATTCAGTCTTAAGTCAGTATTGTGTTAGTGTTCTTAAACCCATGATTATGTGTTTTCTATTAGCCTAATTTATTCCCTCTACCTCAGAACCCTTTGTAGTTTTTGAATTTCAAACACAACTTTAAACATAATGACAAGTCGTGTATTTGGGACCAAAGATTTCAGCATGTGGTAGTTTAAAGGGACTAGCAGCCAATACTCGATCCACAAAGTGCATTGGTTCAGAGGAAATGTTAATGGCCCACCCATTCATAATTGTGAAAATTGGGCAGGTTGGATATGTCCTATTCTTTTGTTGACCAGTTGTATCTGGATATTTATTCACACTGTCTGGTAGATCAAGTGCCGCCGCTGCAGTAATCTGCTTTGAAGATGAAGGTTTTTTAAAAGATTCAGTCGTGGGACGTGAACATTGCTGGCGAAACCTGCATTTGTTGCTCAGCTCTGATTTCCCTTGAGAAGGTTGGTAGTAAGTCACTTTGCCTGCGAAGTCATTTGATTCAAATGATAGCTACAATAATGGAGATAATTCAAAAGCATGCAGTTAAGTAATACTGAAATGAACAATTAGCAAAGAAGGCTATAAAAATCAAAATATATTCATGTATCATAAAATATATTCAATGTGCCAGAATGGCAAAAAGAATGAGTTGCAGGAAAATCCAAGTTCTATCCACAATGATCTTGTATTTAAAAGTTAAGTATGTAACATTGGAGAAAAAAACCCTAGTGAGACAAGTGTTGGATCTGAAAAGAAACATTAAACTGACCATGAAATGGGAATAGTTTCTCAATCCAAGTGCTGTGCCTTGCTCAACCATCTGAGGTGATGGAAGTTTCCAGCTTGTTACTTCACAACTACTGCTCATGCTCAGCTCACTGGCACTGTCCAAATAATTTGAAGCATTGGGGAACTGAGTGCTTGCTCCATAAGATTAGTTGTTACATTAATCAGACTCAACAGGCAATTTATTCTGTTTGCCTTACTGGCATTTTAATTCAACCGAGCCTGAGCATTTGTTGAGCAACAGTACAGCAACCATCTGGAATCCTCTCCAACCATGTAGCACTCATGAGAGCAAATGAGAAAATTGTTTGCTGGATTGAGAAAAATGACACTGTAAGAAATACTCAAAAGTCCCTGCTAAAACAGTGTTCAGCCCAAGCTCTATAAACAAAGAACAAAGAACAACCCAGCACGGGAAACAGGCCCTTTGGCCCAACGAGCCCACACCGCCATTTCAACAAAGCATTTTCCTACACCTACCCTGCCCCTCGTGTATGTGAATGGTACCCCTAATGTAGCCAGATCCAGGGGAGAATAGTGTAGGGTCAATTTGGTACACCAATCAGCCTAAGAGCACATCTTTGGGGTGTGGAAGGAAACCGGAGCACCCGGAGGAAACCCACGCAACCACAGGGAGAATGCGCAAACTCCCACAGACACTGGCCCAAATCCATGTATCTGCACAGCTAGCAGTGATAGTCACTGAGCTGTTGTGGTGCCCGTCTGCTGGTCCAGGATTAAGCACACACAACGACACTAAGTACTAGGCCATTCTCGAACCTCCAAGAGCAGCCCACGCACGACCCACCGTGTGCATGCCCCTCGTTTGACAACAAGGTGGACCGACACCTGTGGATTAAAAGAGACAAAACATTGACATGTAATATTACATTTCCAGTGTCGTCCCGAGGCTCTGACCCTTTTTAATACCGTCTTCTATAACCCTCCATCCCCATTTCACTCATGTGTCTATCTAAGTAAACATTAAACAAGTTCAACGTGCCTGCCTCCACCACCTTACTTGGTAGCGCATTCCATACCCCCATGACCCTCTGTGTGAAAAACCTTCCTCTAGTATCCAAATTATACTTCTCCCCCCTCACCCTTAGATCGTGACCTCTCGCAATTGTCCCCAGTCTAGGGAAAAGCCTGCCACTGTTGACTCTATCTATTCCCTTCATTATTTTATACACCTCTATCAGATCCCCCTTAATCTCCGTCTTTCTAAGGAGAAGAGCCCCAGTTTTTCCAATCTTTCCTCGTAACTCAGTCCTTCCATACCAGGCAGCATCCTGGTAAACGTCCTCTGCACTCTCTCCAGGGTCTCCACGTCCTTCCGGTAGTAAGGTGACCAGAACTGGACGCAGTACTCCAAGTGCGGTCTAACCAACGTTCTGTACAACTGAAGCATTAGACGACAGCTCTTATACTCTATACCCCTTCCTATAAAGGCTAGCATTCCATAAGCTTTCTTCACAACCTTCTCTACCTGTGTTGACACCTTCAGAGACTTGTGCACCTGCACTCCCAGGTCCCTCTGTATTCCTATACTCTTAATCAATCTACCTTTTATCATGTAACTCCTCCCTGCATTATTCCTTCCAAAATGCATCACCCCGCATTTGTCAGGATTAAATTCCATCTGGCATCTATCTGCCCAATATACCAACCTATCTATATCTTGCTGTGTCACCTGACAATCGCCTCAGTATCCGCCAAACCTGCCATCTTGGTGTCATCTGCAAACTTGCTGATCACACCATGTACGCCCTCTTCCAAGTTGTTTATATATATTACAAAGAGGAGAGGTCCCTCCATTCCTTCCAAGAGCTCCGTAGCATCTCGCACCTAAAATGAACCAACAGCACCACCATAGAATTGACTCTAAAATGAAAACCGCCAATGCTGGTAATTTTTAAAAAAAGTGAAGTGTTGGAAATACAGATCAGGTTAGATTTTGATTTGATCTGATTTATTATTGTCATATGTATTAGTATGCAGTGAAAAGTATTGTTTCTTGTGTGCTATACGGACAAAGCATACCATTCATAGAGAAGGAAAGGAGCGAGTGGAGAATGTTGTGTTAAAGTC
This sequence comes from Carcharhinus amblyrhynchos, assembly GCF_965287045.1. Classification (NCBI taxonomy): domain Eukaryota; kingdom Metazoa; phylum Chordata; class Chondrichthyes; order Carcharhiniformes; family Carcharhinidae; genus Carcharhinus; species Carcharhinus amblyrhynchos. The sequence goes on along the minus strand of NC_137332.1, from coordinate 29,664,821 downwards.
ATAGCTAGGTTATAGAGAGGATTGACTTAGTGCAAGGTAGATCCATTCAAATGTCTGATGGCAGCAGGGAAGAAACTGTTTTTGAGTTGGTTGGTATGTGTCCTCAGACTTTTGTATCTTTTTCCCGACAGGAGAAGGTGGAACAGAGTAAGCCCAGGGGTCCATGATTATGCTGGCGGCTTTTCCGAGGTCGTGGGAAGTCAGTGGAGAAGGGGAGGCTGGTTTAAGTGATGGACTGGGTCTGTTCACGACCCTTTAGTTAATACTGGAAAGAGAAGGGTAGCTTAATATTTTGGGCAAGCTTTTTCATCAGTAGGTGGATAGTGGGACAATTGTTGGAGAAGGAAAAGAAAGTTGGAAAAGGCATAAAATCCCGTTCACTATCATTTGTTTCCACAACCACCCGAGATCAATTTCACCCTATGCCCTCACTGGCTTTATAAGTCAATGCTACAATGAGATAGCTCAAGTTCAGATTGCATTTAAACAAAGTAACATGTATTGTAGTATTTGGAAAGGACCTCCCATGGTCTGCTAGCACAGAGAGAATTCCTCCACTCAGGAAACTCTTAGAGAGGGAGATGTTTGGAACACTGGGAGTTGGAGAACCAGGAAGTACTGGGGGAGGAGTCCGGAGATCTGCAAGCATTGGCAAAAGGGAATCTCAAGATATGGAAGCATTGAGCCCAGTTCTAAAATCAAAGAGCATTGATAATGTAGTCTAGGTATTTTACAGTGCTGGGAAAGGGTCCCCCAATGACACGGGAAGAATTATCAAAGCAAGGAATCCTTGGCTCTAACAAAACTGAAAAAGGGGTTTCAGAACTGTGGGGAAGAGTAATTTGTCAGTTTTGGGTGATACTGGGATCTAGCAGTACTTAACAGGATGGAAGTATAATAGAAATCAGGAAAATGGGACATTGACCTTTTTTGAACTATCAAGTCCCAGCCAGTGCTACATTTTCATTTATGAACCTTTTTAACAAGGTGTTCGTGATTTCTTTTCTCCCTCAGATACTCCCCCATCATTATTTGCATGACACAAAGTCAGACCTAGGGAGTCTATAATTTCATGAAAAAAAATTCTGATGTGAATCAGAGCTGAGAATTTACCCATTAGTGCCATATTAATGTGTTTGCCAAAACAGAGTCCAATGTTCACCTTCAACTCAACTCAATTACAAGTCTATGCTGCAAGATCGTGTCCAAACCCAGGCTTTGGGTAAGGGTGGGATTGCAAATAAAAAGGACAGTAAAAAATATTTCAATGGATAAATTGAACCATATTGTCATGAAATATAATAAGAAACATTACAAAAATGTATAGATTATATAATTTATAGAAGCAAGGATTATAGATAGGTGACATGCAGCAGATTTAGTGATTTACAATAATTACAATCTAAACAAATAATGTGTTGTCTACAAAATTAGAGTTTTACAATTCTGAAGAAGTCCATTCGGTCTATTCAGCTCATTCTAGCTCTCAGAAATAGATAACAATTTAATCCTATGCCTGGGACTTTACCCCATGTTTTTGTTCTCCTCCTTCTGTCTGAAGCCTCCAACATATTGACCATGTCACCCTCCTCTAACATCTCTCCAGCTGAGAGTGGGATTGCTCACATTTGGTACCATTCTTATCTATCTAATCATATCCAGATTATCAGATAGCTTCTCATCCTGGTGTCAATACTTTCTGTCCTCTCTCCAAACTTCATTTCCTAGCCACCAACTTCATCCTTCTCCCTGGCAGCAGTCTGAGACTAAACTAATTTGTTCACAACACTGGTGTTCACATTTGAATCCAACATGAGCTTCCAATCTCACATTTATGCCATCATGAAAGGCTGCCTATTTTCACTGTCTGACTTTGTCTCAGTTCAGCTGCTGCTCATTCATAATTTTGTTACTTTCAGACTCGATTATTCCGCTGTGTTCCTGGCTGGCCAACCACATTCTACCCTCTATAAACTTGAGGTCATCCAAAACACTGCTGCCTGTGTATTAGTTCACAGCAAGTCCTGTTTCCACACCACTCCCATACTCACTACATCAAACAACATCTTGACTTTTGTCACCTCTCTCCTTTGAGACAATATTCTGCCATTCTATTCTTCCTGCCAGCGTGGGCAACCTCAGATTTTCCCACATTATACTCTCTGCCCAAGTTTCAGCCCACACTCTTAAGCTATTTACATCTCTGTGCAGGGATATAAAGTGGAACGGATAAATAGGTTTCAACATATGATGGTGGGAAAGCAGTTCTGGAGATATTTGCCTCACAACTTGCTTTCCTACTTTCTCTGTGTCATCAACAAGTTTGGCTATAATACAGTCAATCTCTTCATCACACTCATTAATGTAATTTGTAAATAAATAGTTGAGACCACAGCATTAATCCTTATGGCACTCCACTGGTTACAGTTTGCCAACCCGTAAATGACTCATTTATTCTGACTCATTATTTCCTGTACCTCTAACCATGCTAATATATCACTCCTCTGTCACTAATCCCAAGTGTAGAGTGACAGCTAGATCCTCCCATCCTGACTGGCTTTCCCCTCACAGGCCCTGCCCCAAACAGGCCGCACCCCTTCTGGCCCCAACCCTTTGGCAATGCATGATGCCCAATGGACAGTGTCAAGTTGCACCTTAGGCATTGCCACTTTGCCCCTTGGGCAGGGCTAGAGGGCCATGCTGGTAATGCTCATTTGCGGGCAGCTGTTGTAAACCCTGCAGGAGTGAACTATGCCTGGTGGTGGGAGAGACACTAGCGGACCTGGAGACTTCAGTCGCAGGCTCGCTAATCAGATTGTACTGAAGATTTAATATTTTAATCAACTCTGAGTCAATTCCCGGCATAGAGCTGATGATGAGAAAATCCAGTCACTGGAGATGTGGTGCCCAGCGGAGAGCCTGCTAAATGGCCTACTCTTATGTCTCCTGGCCCACTGCATTGCTAGAGCAGTGCAGCGGGCCAGGAGAGTAACCTCAGAGTCTTCCTTTCTCAATATATCTGTATTGAGAGCTATGAATTATCTCTTTAAATGTCTGCTACTGCTTTCCTGCCGTCTTACATTTATATCTATTTATCAACTCCGCTTTAGCCAACTCTGCCTTCATACCCTTGTATTTGCCTTTATTTAAGTTTAAGACACTAGTTTTAGACTCACCTTCAAACTGTGCGACATCAAGTCATGTTACGATTACTTTTGCCTAGAGATTCCTTTGCTTTGAGGTCATTAAATAAAGCCTGTCTCAGTACACATTACCAAGTCTAGTACAACCCACTTGATGGTTGGTTCCTGGGTATATTGCTCTAAGAAATTGTCCTGAATACAGTCTCTGAATGCATTCTCCAATTTGATTCTATCAATCTATACGAAGATTAAATCACCCACTATTATTGCAGTACTTGCTTACAAGTATCCATTATTTCCGGATTTATACTCAGACCTAACTGTAGTTAGTTCCTTCCTTCGCTATTTTATTTGCCTCCACCCAAACTGATTCTACATTTTGATCTTCTGAACGAACATCACGTCTCAGTACTGTGCTGATCTCATCCTCATTAACAGAGTTGGCCCATCTTTTATTCCTTTCTTCCCGTGCTTTCAAAATGTCAAATACCTTTTAATATTCAGCTCACAGCCTTGGTCACCTTGATACCTGGTCTGTTACAGCTAACATATCGTACTCATTTATTTCTATTTGTGCTTTCAATTCATCCCTCTTGTTATAAATATTCAAATAAAGTATTTTAGTTGTGTATTTTTTTAAGAAACATAATTGTCCTGAACCTGACCTCATTTGTGGTGCACCGTTATGTTTATACTCTTTGTGCCTTCCTGTCACACTTCGCATTTCTACCCAGCATTGTCGGCATGTCCTTTCCCTTTAATTTTCCAAGTTTCCCCCATGTGAATCCTCTCTCTCCCGCTATTTAGCACAAAGCCTCCTCTACACCACTCTCTATCAAGTGCTTGCTAAATAAAGGAATTTGGTTAGTACTGATAAGGTTAAAGTTCTTCTGAAACTAGCTTTTGCATAATCATACAATGCAAAAACTTGTGGACTGTCATATATAAGGGCTAAGAGATACATAATGGGGGGGGGTTTTCCTGTCCCGCCTGCCACAGGAATCATAGCCGGCAGAGGGGTGCGATCCATGCAAATGTCCATTGACCTAGGGTGGGATTTTCCAGTTTTGGGGCAAGCATGGCCGGAAAATCCTGGCTTACACGTCGCACTTCAGTATTGACGTCTTGGATTCAATAAGTCTAGTCAACCTGTATACTGAGCTTGAAACAGTAAATGCTTTTGAGCCCCCTGGTGCAGTTTGATGCAGTAGTTGTTAAATGCTATTGCATGTACTGTATGCTTAATAAATATTGAATGCTGATCTCTACATGTATGAACATTATTGACTTGAGGAGCACATAAAACCTTTAATCATGAATAAAAAAAAATCCTCTCACAAATATATAACTCTTGCAGGGGACCTCATTTGTAACTGCTCCATTGCAGAGGCGGGAATGGAAACTTGATTAGAGAGATTCAAACATAATTTCTATAGCGCTTCTCATGACCATTGGAGATCACAAACTATGTTACAGCTTGTTGAGTACTTTTTGAAGTGTAGTCACTGCTGTAATGTGGAAAACACAGCAGCCAATTTTCATACAGCACGTTCCCATAATCTGTTCTGAGATAATGGGCACGATCTAACCAGTTTTCATGCCACACTCCTTCTGCAGTCAGGTTGGAGAATTTGGTACCCAGCCAAATCTCTGTTCACTGCAACGGGACGGGAAAATCTCACCAGCGTGGCAACATTCCGGCCAGTCTGTTTTTGTGATGTTGATTGAGGCCAAGACACAAGAAGTGACTCCTTGCCCCTTGTTCAGAAGAGTGTCTTAGGATCAGTCACATGTACCTGAGAGAGTAGATGCGGCCACTGCAGAATATTGTGCAGGTTATGAGAAATGTAGGCATGGACTTGATAGGAGACAACACATTCAAGGACTTCAGAAAGCAGAGCAAGACTACAGATGGGAGTTTTCAATTTCCAAATACAGCGGGGTTAGAGGGTTTTTTTTTTGGAAGGAGCGATGAACAGTTTTCTGCAGTGCTGTCTGTCTGACCGAGTGTTCCCGGTAATTTTTATTTTCCTTTCAGCTTGACAAAAGGTTGGCCCATAAATAAGTTACTGAGTGAGTGCCACAGTTGGGTACAGAAATCTTTGAAGGAATTTCATAGACCTTGAACTTTACCACTGATAAGTCTCAAGTAAATAACCATTTCACTGACTTAAATGATTAAACAATCGATTGACATTTATAAATAATTCATTGCTTGGAACAAATGAATGGTCAACTGAACCAAACAAATAAATACTTAAATCACTGCCTGGAAGAAATAAATTCCTAATTGTTCAAAATAAATTACTATTCCAGTAAAATAAATATATCAATAGATTTCTCACAAAATCTAATTTGGTTGCCTAAATAATTAATCTCTGCCTAATCTTCCTGATCCTGCTTGCAGAAACAGGATTATACTAATAGGTATTCCTCCTTATTTACCAGCTCATATTTTGGTCAACATCTACCCAGAAGCTACTTGTGAGGCAGACACTCCAAACACAAGTCAGGTCATACTGCTGCACCTGCAGAGAGATATCAAGAGACATCTGACTGACTGGGTTTCTAAAGGGTACCTGGTAGCAAAGCTCAACAGAGTACCGAAAAACCACGGTCGGAATTTTACCGCCGCGTCCGCCATGGGTATCCGAGTGGACGAGGGGTGTAACAAGGAAAGGTCCGTTGACCTCAGGTGGGATATTATAGTTTCAGGAGGAGCGAGGCCATAAAATCCCACCCCATCGGTGCACAGATCACTCAGTTTGCAACACACGTGCAAGGCTCACAGAATTTTAGCTTCGATTGAATGTATTTATGATGGTATTTAGTGGGAAGTTACTGAAGTTTTTAGAAGAATGAGGGGAGATCAAATTGAGGTATTCAAGATGGTGAAAGGTATGAATAAAGTAGACGTGGAGCAAATGCTTCAACTAATGGGATATTCTAGGACGAGAGGTCATTGTCTTAGGATAAGGGGTAGTCGGGGAGAAACTACTTCTCCCAGAGGGTTATGAATCTGTGGAATTCGCCACCCAAAGTGCGGTGGATGCTGGGACAGTGAGTAAATTTATGGAGGAGTTAGACAGATTTTTAATTGGTAATGGGTTGGAGGGTTATGGGTGAAGGCAGGAAAATGGGGATGAGGAGCATATCAGCCATGATCGAATGGCGGAGCGGACTCAATGGGATGAATAGCTTAATTCTGCTTCTGTATCTTATGAACACGCACTTGGCTTACTGTTCAATATTCTAGCTGTACAATAATATGAAACATCTACTTTTAAAGCAGTATCAATTATATTTGAATCTACTATAGTAGATCTACCTTTTTAAATTATATATTTGATTTTTAATGATACGCAAGACTGTTAAACCAGCTAAGTTCCATTATTTGGATCGCCAACAGAAATAAATATATTTTCTTCTGTGTGTATATACATACAGTATACCTCTTGATCACTTCTGCATTTATATATTTATTATACCTGAAGAAGACATAAAAATCTGATGCAGCAAAAGTTGTCTAATTAGACGGTGGCTGAGGGCTGACCTAATAGAAGTCTACAAGATTATGAGAAGCATAGAGAGAGTGGAAAGTCAGAAGCTTTCTCCCAGGGTGGAAGAGTCAATTGCTAGGGGGCACAGGTTTAAGATGTGAGGGGCAAGGATTAAAGGAAATGAATGAGGCAGATTTTTTACAGAGAGTAGGGGGTGCCTGGAACTCGTTGCCGGGAGAGGTAGTGGAAGCAGATACGGTAGTGACTTTTAATGGGCGTCTTGACATAAATAGGATGGAAATAGAGGGACATGTTCCCCGAAAGGCTGGGGGAATTTAGTTCAGTCGGGCAGCATGGTTGGTGCAGGCTTGGAGGGCCAAAGGGCCTGTTCCTGTGCTGTAATTTTTTTTGTTCTTAGAGTCCACCATCACGATGTTATGTTCTCATCTGCTGATATGTCTTGTGATCATTTTAGCTGCTCTCTCAGCTGCCATGTAGGTGGCAGAGTACAGGAACAGGCTACAAATATACCATAAAGATGCAGTCTGCCCAGAACTCAGAATCCCTCAGTGAGGGTCAGGGCATAGCCAAGCTACATTAGCCTTCAGGGGCAAATCCAAGAATGCCATAGAATGCCTCCTGTGCAAAAAGGAGGCCATTCAGCCCATCAAGTATCCACCAACCCTCCAAAAGTGCAGCCTATCTAGGCCCACTCTAACCTTGCAACCCTACAAATTAATAATGGCTAGTTTGCCTAACCCACACATCTTTGTACTGTGGGAGGAAACCGGAGCACCCAGAGGAAACCCACACTGACATGGCTAAAACATGCAAACTCCACACAGACAGTAATCCAAGGTCACAAGTGAACCCAGGTCTCTGGCACTATGAGGCAGCAATGCTAACCACTGTGCCATCATGCCATCCAAGTACAAGAGGAAAGCAGGATTGTACTAAAAAAAATCAAGTAGTATAACCAATCTGTGATATGAAATCCATCAGTGTCCTTGCAGTTTGTACTTGAGGGGATGTTTAGGGACAGTTTTTTTTTTAAATGAGAAACAAGGATTGCCTTCAGGTTTCTTGACTGAAGTGTTGCCTCTGAGGTCGGTATGAGGGACCTGCATGGTCTATAGTCTGTTGTATCTCCTTATTTAGTTTCTCCTTTTGGTGAAATCTTCTTCTGCCATCTGCCCTGCCTCAACAGCGAGCTGCCCATTTCTCACCTGAAAGATCTCAGGTCAGAAATTGAAAATCCTTAGCTAAAGGATGGAAATTTTGGGCCAGTAAATGGGTGAGCAACTTATCCAAATGAAACAGGCCTCTTAAATAGGTAAATCAGCTTTGTGCACCAGATGTTGGATGCTGGTTGTAATTTTCAATATAACGTTGCATTTAGCACAGCATAAACTCTTGATGAGCTGAATAGGTGTAAAGACAAAGCTTTTCACCATCTCCTTCAGGGTAATTTGGGGCCTTTTTTTCAACTCCTACTTCAACGCCCTCCTTCAAACGGATGCACTGTGTGCGATGCACACTTCTATCAAGTGTTGTGCTGATTGATCAATTGTTCTTAAAATCAGAACAAAACAACTCAAGTGGTGTTTGTTTTATGTTGGTCTGTCTGCAAGGTGCACTCACATCCCTCTGCTGCACCCTCAAACATCACCTCTTCTCTCCTGGACCTCGTGTGTCGCCGACCTCAACGTGGGAGCAGATAATTTCTTTTAGCCCTCCCAGTACCAACAAATTGTGGTGCTGCCCCTGCAAGAACGAAGCCCAGGCCACAAAATGATTCAGTTCTCATTTGCCCCTAATGAGAATGGGAAGCCTTGTTGTGCAGTGGTAGCAGCGCTACTGCTGGACTAGGAGCCCTGAGTTCGAGTCCATCGCCAGGCCTTGTTTGATCACAGAAGGAATGTTCATGTCACGGTTCAATGGGCTGATGATCAGCTCAGTAAATGTGGGTGTGAAGATCTGCTTTAAAGAAACCTCAAAGAAACACAGGAAAATTTCAGGATATTTACATGTGGCAGAGATTAGGAGAGACAGCGATATGAAAGCAACATCTGTGGTTGCTGGAATTCTGAAATAATTTGTTTTGAAGAAGAGTGGTACAGACTCAGAAGATTAACTCCGGTTTTCTCTCCACAGATGCTGCCAGGCCTGCTGAGTTTTTCTAGAATTTCTGTTTCTATATTAGGAGAGGCAAAGGGCAGAGAGGAACTAACATGAGAGAGCCCAAAGTTAAAGTGTAGTGTCCTGTGGGTGGGATGAAGTTGATTCACAACTTAAGGTGGAATTAGCTTGAGCTTATCCACAAACCAATGCCGAGGTTTGGAAATACTTCAGGAAAAGGGAACGGATTTAGGAATTGATCGAGGCACAGCTGTATCAGTTGGGTAGATGGCTGGCGGATGTCCAAATAGGAGCAAAGAGTCAGTCATGAGGAAGCAAAGGTGGATCCAGGAGACCAGAGGAGGTGTGCAGTGACCTCTAGTGTTGGCATTACACACCACAGAGCCTAGAAACATAAGAAATAGAAGCAGGAGTAGGACATTCAGTCCTTCACCACGCACCACACAGATCCGTCATGTCAGCAGAGCAGTCTGGGGAGGAGGAGTGGAATTGAGAAGAAAAGTCCAGGGAGTTGGTGAATGACTGACGCTGGTACAGGTGTGGGAATTGATTGGGGTGGTATGGTGGTACAGTGGTTAGCATTGCTGCCTCACAGCAAGAAGTCTCCCAATACCAGGTTAAAGTCCAACAGGTTTATTTGGTAGCACAAGCCACTACGCAGAGCACTGCCCCTTCATCAGGTGAGTGTGAGTTCTGCTCGTAAACAGGGCATACAACGACACAGACTCAATTTACAAAACAATGGTTGGAATGCGAGTCTTTACAGGTAATCAAGTCTTAAAGGTACAGACAATGTGAGCGGAGATTGGGTTGAGCACAGGTTAGAGGGATGTGTGTTGTCTCCAGCCAGGACAGTTAGTGAGATTTTGCAAGCCCAGGCAAGTCGTGGAGGTTACAGATGGTGTGACATGAACCCAAGATACCGGTTAAGGCTGTACTCGTGTGTGCGGAACTTGGCTATCAGTCTCTGCTCAGTGACTCTGCTCTGTCGTGCGTCGTGAAGGAAGTCTTGGAGAATGCTTACCCGAAGGTCAAGACTGAATGCCCGTGACCGCTGAAGTGTTCCCCAACATGAAGAGAACACTTTTGCCTGGCGATTGTTGAGCAGTGTTCATTCATCCGTTATAGCATCTACTTGGCCTCCCCAATGTACTGTTGTGCCTGCTGCACAGTTTGTTTTAATCCTTATACGGTGGACAAATAACTGCGAGTAGACATTGTTAGTACAACCAATATTTACTTAAACCCACACAATCACTAATCACCCACCCAACCAACGATAAGTTATCTTACAGGAAAATACTAAAGTTCAAGTCCAATATGGAACCTTGACTTAACTTGCATGACTGGCAAGTACCCAAGCAGATATTGGCCTTTATCTGTACGCTGGTCTCGGTAGTCATCTGCAAAGTCTGGTCCTTCGGTCTGGTCTGGCACTCTGGCTCCGGTCTTCCTTCCTTCCTTCCTTCCTTCTCGGGTGTGGTGATTCTCCTCTTGCTTGTCGTCGCTGGCAATGTTCACCATTGTTGTAGCTCGTTCGTGAGATCACAGAGAGAGAGAGATTCCTGGTTTTGAAGCACCCTTTATACCCCATTGCCAATCGATCAGGACTTGATCACCCTGATCAATAAAGCCCAATTGGGGGCTGCCACACCAATCTCTGGGTGTGTCCCCAACGCCATGTCTGTAGGTGCTGGAGGCACATAGGTCACATACCTCCCTCCCAAATAAGGGGTCACGGTGCCCTTATGTCTGATAATCAATCCAATGTGACCAGAAAGTCTCTTTCATCCTGGAGATGACCCATATTCTGTTTATTCACTTGTCAGTGTAGCAGCCTGTTGTTTTAGTTTTGCCTAATTATCCCAGAGAGGGCTTTGCAAATCACCATTTTAGATAGTCTGTTTGGCTACAGTGCCATGCCTCAGGACATCCTTTCCTACAGCGCATCAGGTAGACAACGTTGGCCTCATTGCAAGTGTATACACCGTGTGCTTAGTGGATGGTGTTCTCACGTGAGATGATGGCATCTGTGTCGATGATCCGGCATGTCTTACAGAGGTTGCTGTGGCAGGGTTGTGTGGTGTCGTGGTCACTGTTCTCCTGAAGGCTGGGTAGTTTGCTGCGGACAATGGTCTGTTTGAGGTTGTTTAAGGGCAAGAAATGGGGATGTGGGGGTGGCCTTGACGAGATGTTCATCTTCATCAATGACATGTTGAAGACTCCAGAGAAGATGTCGTGGCTTCTCCGCTCCGGGGAAGTACTGGACGACGAAGAGTACTCTGTCCACAGTGTCCCGTGTTTGTCTTCTGAGGAAGTCCATAGTGTCGCGACAAAAGCTGGGGGTTCTTTGTACAATGGGTTTCAGGATGCCCTTGACATAGCCGGAGAAGTCCTCGCACAGGGTCCCATTGCCCGATACGATGGGACAGCCGGGTGTGTTTGCCTTGTGTATCTTCGGGAGGCAGTAGAGATCTCCAGTGCGGGGAGTGCGTAGTATGAGAGCATGGAGGGTGCACTTTGGTAGGAAGAATGGTAGGAAGGACTATTAATTACGTGGCGAAAAACTGCAGCAGGCGACGGTGCAGAGGGACCTTGGGGTCCTTGTGCATGAGTCGCAAAAACCCAGCCTGCAGGTGCAGCAGGTGGTCAGGAAGGCAAATGGGATGCTGGCCTTCATAGCGAGGGGGATTGAATATACAAGTAGGAAGCTCTTGCTGCAGCTGTATAGGGCATTGGTGAGGCCACAGCTGGAGTACTGTGTGCAGTTTTGGTCGCCACACTTACGCAAGGATATTTTGGCCTTGGAGGGAGTGCAGAGGAGGTTTACTAGGCTGATACCGGAGTTGAGGGGGTTGAGCTATGAGGAGAGGCTGAATAAACTAGGCTTGTACTCGTTAGAGTTTAGAAGAATGAGGGGAGATCTCATTGAGACGTATAAGATGATGAATGGGATGGATAGGATAGAGGTGGAGAGGCTCTTCCTGCTCAGAAAGGACAGTAGGACTAGGGGGCACAGCCTCAAGATAAAGGGGGGGCGGTTTAGAACGGAGTTGAGGAGGAACTTCTTCACTCAAAGGGTGGTGAATCTCTGGAATTCTCTGCCCGTTGAGGTGGTGGAGGCTGCCTCGCTCAATATTTTTAAGACGCGGGTTGATGGGTTTTTGATAAGCGAGGGGATTAAGGGTTATGGGGAGAGGGCGGGAACGTGGAACTGAGCCACGACAGATCAGCCATGATCTTATTGAATGGCGGGGTAGGCTCGAAGGGCTAGATGGCCTACTCCTGCTCCTATTTCTTATGTTCTTATGCTCTTATGTGCTCTGAAGGTCCGGATCAAAGGTCTTGATCAGTCTGTTGAGTTGACGGGTGCGTTCTTTGGTTGGATCTGCGGATGACTGTCTGTAGTGTCCCTCGTTGTTCAGGTGTCGGTACACTTCTTTGCAGTAATCCCTTCCGAAAGTATGGCGTTGGCCCCTCCTTTGTCGGCTGATTTGATGACAATGTTGCAGTTGATTTCGAGAGCACGGATGGCATTGCGTTGTGCTTGGGTGATGTGCGGGGCTGTCTTGTGAGTGCAGCTGATGAATCTGGCATTGACGCACCTCCTGACGGCTTGGGCATATATGTCAAGTCAAGGGCAGTGGCCTTCTGGAGAGGTCAAATTCCACTCTTTCCTCTTCGGTTGCCTCACAGTGCCAAGACCTGGGTTCAAATCCCGGTTTGGATCACTGTCTGTGCAGAGTCTGCACATTCTCCCTGTATCTGCATGAGTGTCCTACCGCAGTCTGAAAGACGTGCTGGTTAGATGCATTGGCCATGCTAAATTGCCCCTCAGTGTACCCAAACAGGCGCTGGCGTGTGGCGACCAGGGGATTTTTACGAAATTTAATTGCCATGTTAATGCAAGCCTACTTGTGACACGAATAAACAAATAGGTAAGAGCAGTTAAAAGTGAAGACTGCACCAGATCTGCAGAAGCAGGAGTGACAGGAAATGCTCCGACTCAGTCCAGACAAAAGTGTTAAGGGCGGTTCTGAAGAAAAAGTGGAATCATTTTGCCCACGCAAAGCAAACAGATGGCAGCCAAGCAGGGATGATACAGCAACCTGGGAATCATCTAGAGCAGATTGGGAACCAGCGGGAATAGATCACAGTTCGTTCAGTAATAGAGTGAAAAATCCCATTAGAGAAGCAGAAAAGCAGCTCATAGAAGCAATGGAATAGAAGCAGCCTAGCAGACAATGTGGGTTCAGCGAAAGCAAACGATACACCAAGGACCAGAAGAAGTGGATAAATGGAATTCACTCACAGAGAAAGCAGATTTCTGTGGGACCCAAATTTCAGCATTCTGCATTTTTAAAATTCTGCATATTAATAGATAAAGAATAAACATATTCAGTCCAGGTAAATGGTTTTCCTGTTAACTTGTATTAATACAGACCTATTCCCTCACCAACTGATCTCAAAAGTTTGTACAAAAGGTTCAATGATTCATTTTCGTTGAAATACCAACTGAGACTAGTTAGTAAAATACATTATTTTTAATTATTAACTAAAGCAGGTTTGGCAACTGGGTGCAGTTGACTTTAATCCCCACATCTGAATAAATCATGCAAATAATTGTTGAATATAAAATATTTATTGAATAGTCAGACAATATAAGTGTGTAATTTGGCATACCTGAGTTGTGCAGAGCAAGCTGTGATATTGTATCGTACATGTAGATAGTTTAATCTGTTGCAGTTTCTGGGTCACTAAGTGTATGCTTTCCAGAGTTGGCACAAGTAAGGTTTGAGTAAATTGCCTGGTTTTACTTATACTGTGAATGAATAAATGTGTAATTCCCCTGAAACCCAGCAGATGGCAATCATGGTTAATTTGACGTAGGAGAAACTGATTTTAATTAATCTGTGTTCCAGAAACTCAATAGTGTCTCAAAACGTTCCCCCAGCATAAGCATGTAACTTCTGCAATAGTCTATTCGATGTTAGATAATAAAACTCACTTCAGTAAATAGAATTTGTACAGCCTATACAAGTAAGTGTACTGGAGCCTTGGGTTCAATTATGGCCTTGGGTGAGTGTGGAGTTTGCACGTTCTCCCTGGGTCTGCATGGGTTTCCTTCAGGTACTCTGGTTTCCTCCCACACGTCAAAGATGTGTGGGTTTGGTGGTTTGACCAAGCTAAATTACCACGTAGTGTCAGGGGGATGAGCCTGGATGGGATTGTTGTTGGTGTAGGCCTGATGGGCCAAATGCACTGTCCGGATTCTATGATTCTAACTCGTAGTTCTGGCTCATTTTAAAAATGCACATCTCGTAGGGCAGGATGTTCTGGCCACGCTTGCTCAAAGACCTGAAAATCCCACTCGAGATCAACAGACCATTGCAAAGTAATGGTCCCCTGACCTTGCCAACTATGATTCCCATGGTGGGTGGGATGGGAAAATTCCAGCCATAGTGTGTAAAACGTTAGCTGGATGTAAAATGGCAGCTAGCAGTTAAATAGTTGGGAAATCCTGCTGATCAGGATTGGAAGAGTATCAACGGACAGCAATTTTCCAATAGCTTTGCAGTTTACTAATCCACATCTTTACATTTATCTGTTAATAGGGACAGAGGATTAATCAATCTCATATCGATGGGGATAAGAAACTTGGTGCCACATGACAATTTTAAAACCAACAATTTATGTTGATATCACTACACCAGGTATTAGCTCCAATGTGCGTACAATGTTAGGATCATTAAAGTTGATCTGTATTCCTAGAATTCAATAGCTTCCCAAGGTTAATTTCTGCAAACACCTCAAAACATTCCCCTAGCATAAATATGTAACTTCTGCAAAGGTCTACCCAATGTTAAATAACATAACTCACTTCAGGAAATAGAATTTGAATAGTCTATTAAAGTAAGTGTTGTAACTGGTAGCTTTGGTTAATTTAATTTTAAAAAGTCTTAGTGTATAACACGGTAAAGTAGATATTCAGTAATGATTATTGAATTCTTCAGTGTTCCATTAACAATGAATACATATTTATCTATTCCTTAAAAGATTGGTTTACAATGTGCCTATTTCATATTCGACCCATTGTCTAAACACTTGCACTGACATCTCTTATAAAATCTCTATCAAGACTGCTTTGTAACTAATTGTTAGGAAGTGTGGGAGAAAGCAGTTTCACGATGATTGGAATTGTAATATTTCTTTCTCTCGATACTTCCACTTTTCCCCTCTTAGTATGAAATTGGATCCTATCAATTGAGTTACGTGGCAGGAAATTAGCAGATGCTTCTGATTTAGCAATGACTAAAGTTGGCAATAATTCACACAGTGCATCTTTATTTTATAAAGAATAATTTAAAAATATTCTATTGTTTGACAGTGTCATGTAAAATGCAGCCATTATGACTTTTAATTGAGGGATTTAAAGTGGTGATTTCTAGACCACATTTTTATCTCTATTGTAAATTCAATTTGGTACTTCAGGCACAGATTTTATTGAAAACTTACATCTGATGTTCCTGTAGTGTCCTCTAGCCTATGTTGTATGTCACAATAGTTGCTAACTTTTCTGACTGATTGTGTAGTCAGCCCACACCCCAGATTGCAACAAATCAATCAAAACGTTCAGCAACTTATCTTTCATCCACCTTTTGTGTCTGGAAAATTTAAATTTTAGAGCCAAAAAAAGGGGCTTCAGAAGAATTTAATTGAAATAAATTGATACTTTGCAATCATATTTATCTCTGGTTAGGTGCATTGGCTATGCTAAATTCTCCCTCAGTGTACCCAAGCAGGTACCAGAGTGTTACAACTAGGGGATTTTCACAGTGACTCCATTGCAGTGTTGATATAAGCCTGCTTGTGACACTAGTAAATAAACTTTAAAACTTTAAACTACTTATGCTTATTAATGCCTTTGTTAGAGTTTTTATTTGAAGGCCACAATGTGTGCACACGCATGTCTGATATTATTATAATTAGATGCTTATTGTGGCGTGTGTTTTGTATTACAAATATATGTTTTCAAATGTATAATTAACAGTGAGAGGAGAACAGTCTGATTTGGCCCAAGATGGTGACCAGGAAGAGAAATAAAATTGGTGGCAATTGGTATTTTGCTGGGTTTCATCAGTGTACGTGTGGTAATTCACCCATGTGTGTCAAGAGACAACATACAGGTGAAGAGAGGTCAAGGATAAATCCTGGGAGACTCCAGAGGTAACACTGCAAAGAAGGGAAGAGAAGCATTGCTTGAGATGCTCTGGCAATGGTTAAGTAGATCAGAGTGGTACCAAGCAAGGGCAGTCTCACTGAGCTAAAGAACCAATGACTGGCATTGGAAGAGGATGGTATAAAATCGTAACATCCTTTCAGTGTAGAAGAGGCTAATTAACCCATCAAGTCTGCATCGACTCTCGGACAAAGTTCTTTACATAGGCCCTCCCCTCTGTCCTATCCTTGTAACTCCATACATTTACCATGGCCAATCTACCTAACCTGCAAACCTTTGGACTGTAGGAGGAAACCAGAGAACCCAGAGGAAACCCACACAAACACAGGGAGAATGTGGAAACTCCACACAGAGCGGCAACCAAGGCCAGAATTGAACCCGGGTCCCTGGAGCTGTGAGGCAGCAGTGCTAACCACTGTGCCGCTCAAGATATGGTCAACCTTGTCAAAGGTTAGAGAGGTTATAAGGGATAACCCACCACAAAGGATATTATGTATGCTTTGATTTTGATCAGAGCTTGATTGGCAAGATTCAAAAGATTGGCACAGATATGGGACAAAACTATAGACTTTGGAAAGGGAAGGAGAGTGGAGTTGAGGAGTTAGTTTGCAAAGACTGAAGGATCAATGGTAGATATTTTGATTGGAGAATGATGACAGCAGCTTGAGATAGTAACTGAGAAGAGGAAACTATTTACATAAAATGGTTTACATTTACACATCAGTCAGTATGGAAGCTTGAAGGTCAGCACTTTAGTGGGAATTGAGTCAGGAACAGGAGTTGTATCTTGTTCACAATTTGAGCTCAGAAAGAATGAGGAAAGTTGAGCAAAACTGAGAGGAAGAGGAGAAGCAGAATCAACTGAGCGGACAACCTCAATCTTAGTGAAGAAGAAATTAATGAGCTCTTTCCACTTGCTGGAAGTGAAAATGGAGTTTGGGGAGATGTTTGGTTATGGAGAAAAGAACCAGGGATTATCTTTGTTCTCTAGGTTGAGCCTACAGTAGTGGACAGTTTTTATGAAAGATTGTAGGGCCCAGCAGTTCTCGATGTGGTCCAGCCAGCTCAGTTAATTGGTAGCAAAATTAATGTCAGCCATACATGCAACCTCTGGACTTGAAGGAGACAAGACACAGGCCATACAACTGGAGGTGACAACTGGAATAGAAGAGATTAAAGGTTTTGTCTGAGACTGAGGCATCAAGGTGAGGGTATATTTGAGCAGATTGACAGCAGAAGTATTGTGAAGTATGGAAGAGTAAAGGCTAGCCAGTTGGGAGTTTTGATGTGGAGATGCCGGCGTTGGACTGGAGTGGGCACAGGAAGAAGTCTCACAACACCAGGTTAAAGTCCAACAGGCTTATTTGGTATCATGAGCTTTCGGAGCACTGCTCCTTCATCAGGTGAGAGTTGGGGAGTTTGAAAGTGCAGTTGATAATTTTTTTCCAAAAACACAAAGGGAAATGAGTTTGGGGGCGGGAGGGTGGGTGGAGGTAGTTGGGAATAAGGTAAGGCATGTGAATACAGGAAAAAAAAAGTACTCATTAGAGGTAGCCTTGTCTGCAGTTCAGACTATGGGAATAGTGAGGCCAGTGAATATGGGTAGAAGAGTTTATATGGAATATGACATTCCAGGTGGTTAGTGCGAAGAGAGGAACGTGATTCCACTATAGAGGAAAAATAAAATCATTCTTGGCTGATTTTTCCTTTTCAGCAGTGATAACTGTTAACTATTATGCATTTGGCATTAAGCTACCATTGATTCACCTCTCATAATTGAAGAACAGGTATAAGGGTTTCCCTTCGAGAATTCCTCAGTAGGGAAAAGCATGTTATTGTGAATGACAAAATTGCTCAATAAATCACAATCTTAAGAATCTGTTGTGGATAATTCTTTCTTGGTAAGAATGGCAAGATTATTTCTGTCCTAATTGGCAGCACAATAGGTCTTTGCATTGGCATTGAGCACGACTGCCATGAGCCTTCCTATGATCCCTGTGCTGCTCTCCTGGGGGCCCTTCTAATGTTACACAATGCATCTGCCCTGTCTATGACTTCCTGCAACTGCAGTTCCACTGTAAACCTGGAGGGTGTGTGTCCTATCCAGCTCCTAGACAGTGTTCTGGGCTATGGCCCCTTCCAGGTGCTTCAGGACCTGTGGCACCATGCTATTTCTATATCGCAAATTGATTGGTTCCCAATGAGAAATGTTTCTAGCCTTCTGACTTTACACAAACTATGAAATGTCTTCACACCTGGAAACTACAGTAAGGATGTATCACTAGTGTCATTGGGAAGGTAGAAGTGGTGACATGTCACACTTTCAGCAGAATATATAGCCACATTTTTTAAAAAAAAATTGTACAACAGATAAAAAAACTGCAGACTGGAAAAACCTACCAGTGAGTCCACCCTTGATACTGTACATGAGCGAGATCTCTTGTGCACCACAACTTCCTTGAAACATGCAATGACCGGCAGGGACAACAATAGTTAAAAAGCCAGGTCCTAAAAGAGAGAAAAAGATCTTGGATGTTCCCCTCTGACCCCCTTGGCAAACAAAACTACGGCAGGAAGCCATTTTGTTCCAGCTTCATGTTGCATGTATGGTGTTGAAGTCATGAGTATGGTGTTGAATTCCAAGGAATTCAGTGAATCAGCATTTACCACATGGGCCACGAGACTCTTCCACGCATCCACTATGTTCAGGGTATAGAATACTTCCTCACATCTGACTAGGTCAGTCCTTCCTTAATTGAGATTGTGAATGCTAAGTTGTCCTTAATCTATTTTGCTTGAAACAAACTGTCCACACAAACACAATCTAACCCCTTTATCATCTTTTATAAACTTTAAATCAAATCAACCCCAAGTTTTACCTCTCCAAAGCACAACTCCTTGAGGCTATCTTGATAACTAAAATGTGTAAAGTTGTTGCACAAAGGCAGATAGATATTATTTTGGTAATTTGATATTTGTTGAGAAAATAAATGCAGAATTCATCTCAATTAATGCTAAATTTGTAACTTGTACTTTTGGATTACAGGAGCTCAGGATGTGTGAATAGGATGGCAAAGTTAGCACTGCTGCCTCACAGCACCAGGGACATGGGTTCGATTCCCAGTTTGGGTCAATGTGTGGAGTTTGCATGGTTTCTAGTTTCCTCCCACAGTTTAAAGGTGTGCCTGTTAGGTGCACGAACTCGAACAGGCACTGGACTGTGACAACTAGAGGAATTTCAAGGTAACTTCATTGCAGTAATAATGTAAGCCTTACTTGTGACTAATAAATAAATTTTAACTTTAATATGGTAACAATGTGCTAGTACCTGAGTTTTAATGTACATGACTGGGGTTTTTGTGGCTTTTCTCAAAATAGGGAACTAAAATAAGTAACATGTATAATGATAAACACCAGGGCAGGGTTTCTTCTGTCAACACCCAGTTTTTGGCAGATCAATGAACCAAAATAAAAAAAACACTGCATCATCTTAAAATAATACATCAAGGACAGTATGTCAGATGATAAAAGGTCAAAGGTACTCCTACTGTCCCTAAAACATGATTGGCTGGTTATCCTATAATAAAAATAGCAAACTTCATCTGCAGTTTAGAAAAAGAACACAAGTCCTTCAGTGGGAGCTCTGAGCACATACTCAACTTTTGGATTTCTTGCTGATTGAACACAGAAATGAGAGGCGACTTAGAGGTTTATAAGATGATGAGGAGATAGAGTGGATGTGCAGAGGCTATTTCTTCGATGGATGTAGCTGTTACGAGGGGGCATAACTTTAAGGTTCATGGTGGGAGATATAAGAGGGATGTCCGAGGTAGATTGTTTACTCAGAGTGGTTGGGGTGTGGAATACACTGCCTGCTGTGATAGTGGAGTTGGACACTTTTGGAACTTTTAAGCGGTTATTGGATAGGCACATGGAGCACACCAGAATGATAGGGAGTGAGAGAGCCTGATCTTGGGTTCCGACATAGCTCGGCACAACACTGAGGGCCAAAGGGCCAGTACTGTGCTGTACTGTTCTATGTTCTAGATTCTACATGTCTGGATTTGCAATGACTGGAATCCACCAGCAAGACCATCTTCTAATCCTTTTCCACCTGGGTTGAATGAGCTTTGAACATAAGAACATAAGAACATAAGAAATAGGAGCAGGAGTAGGCCATCTAGCCCTTCGAGCCTGCCCCGCCATTCAATAAGATCATGGCTGATCTGTTGTGGCTCAGTTCCACATTCCCGCCCTCTCCCCATAATCCTTAATCCCCTCGCTTATCAAAAACCCATCAACCCGCGTCTTAAAAATATTTAGTGAGGCAGCCTCCACCACTTCAACGGGGCAATGTCAAATAATTATCTTGCATACAACACTCTCGTTCAAGCAATGTTGCATGATCTTATTACAACTAGCATCTCTTTTAGTAGTATTTATTACTATACATTTGGACCTGGGGTTTAACGGACTCAGCATTAACATTGTTTTGCATTTCATTCTATTGCCTTAGGGGTTAGAGAATTTCCGAGATTTAATTTCGAGAAACAATAACAAAGATTTTCCAGTCCCGCCCACCATGATCCAATTTCCAGAAACCTTGTTAAGCTGTTGAGCTTGCAATTGTTAGGTGCCATCTCAACCATCTTACATTCCATCGGGCTCCATTTTAAAAGGAATAGTTTCTTTTCCCCAATTGTAATACCTTTGATTCTGCACTGGCATGACACCACATTCCGTAAGACAGTTTAAAAGCTAATACTTCTTACACAAAAAACAGCCAAGTTACACGCTGCCAGGCATTGGTGTATCCTCAGGCCAGCATCCATTCGCATGTCGGTGCTATGTGGTTTTGTTCCACATTCACTTCCAAATGGCAGACCTGCCAACTCAATTCTATTTTGCAGTAAAATTAACTGTGCACACAATCTTGAGGGGCCTCTGAATGTTTCACAGGCTGTTACATCCTACTCCTTTCTGCATGACATCCCAGATTTTTGGTGTTGAAATACATATTTCAAGTGTAGAGGGGCACTTTGGGCAAGTGTGTCATACATGTTTAGTACCAGCTCCCTGTGACTGGTGGAGATTTAATGTGACCAGCAGTATGTTAGGAGGTTGCTGGCCCAACGACTGACCATGATGGTCTCTTTCCCTGGGAAGGTAAGTTACTGGACACTCACCACTTTGAACTCTGGGCCTTAAGGACAAGATTTACATCTATAAGCAAAATGTCAAAAGTCGTTCATCTTCTCACTTTAAAAATTTCAGTCCCATGTTAAAAAATCCTTCCTTGATTCAGTGCACCCCATGCATTGGTCTTAGCCATTCAGAAAGAACAGATGGAATTCTCGCAAGTGGGTTAAAACTTTTCTTGGTTTCTGGATTCATTCAGCTGAAGCTAAAACCTTACAAAAGGTCGGAAGAAATTAATTTAAGGAATAGTTAAAAGAAATCTAATTTTTAAATGTGAATATCTCAAGGTGCTTTCATGTTGTAACGTTTCTTGGCAAGTAGGTGAGTTTTGATTCCATCTTTAAAAGCAAAATGCTCACTGAGTTGTTCCAGTGCTTTTGGAAGCAAGGATCCATTCCTCAGGAACTTAAAGATGCCTCCATCGTACACCTCTACAAGAGGAAGGGCAATTGGCAAGTATGTGACAACCGCCGAGGAATCTTGCTGCTCTCCATCACAGGAAAAACCCTTGCAAGAGTCCTGCTAAATTTTCCGGTCACTCATCTGGAGCTGGGCCTGCTTCCAGAGTCACAGTGTGGCTTCCGCTAAGGTCATGGGACTACTGACATGATTTTTGCTGCACGCCAACTTCAGAAGTGTCAGGAGCAGAATCGCGAGCTCTACACAACCTTTGTTGACCTCCACCCCACGTTGAAGTGGTGGAGGCTACCTTGCTAAATATATTTAAGTCACGGGTAGACAGGTTTTTGACAGAGAAGGGAATTAAGGGTTATGGGGAGAAAGCAGGAAAGTGGAACTGATCCACTTCAGATCAGCCATGATCTTATTGAATGGCGGGGCAGGCTCGAAGGGCTACATGGCCTACTCCTGCTCCTATTTCTTATGTTCCTATGTTCTGGCAAAAGCCTTTGACACTGTAAACTGACAAGGCCTGTGGAGGATCATGTCAAAGTTCAGCTGCCCCCCCCAAATTCATTCAGATGGTACGCCAGTTCCAAGATGACCAGAGTATTGGATGGCAGAGAATCCTCTGAAGCATTCCCAAGTCACCAATGGTGTCAAACAGGGCTGTGTGCTCGCATCCACACTGTTCAGCATGATGTTTACTGCCATGCTGAATGATGCCTTCCAGGACAGTGTTGCTCGAATCAGCCTGAAGTACAGAGTGGATGGGAAGCTCTTCAACCTGAGGAGACTTCAAGCTATTACCAAAGTGAAGGAGACTGTTCTGAGGGACTTCCTCTTTGCTGATGACTGCACCCTGTATACTGGCTCAGAGCCAGAGATGCAAGTCAGCATGGATAAAATTTCCACCGCTTGTGACAACTTTAGACTCACCATCAACATTAAAAAGACCAAAGTCATGCACCAGCCTGCTCCTTAAGCACCGTACAAATGGCAGAAACTACTGGCAATGGACCAGTTCACTTATCTTGGCAGCACTCCCTGCCAAGCAGTGACTATTGATACAGAAGTTAACTGCAGAATAGCAAAGGCAAGTTCTGCTTTCAGTAGACTGTGCTCCACTGTATGGGAACGTTGAGGAATCAGCCCAGCAGCAAAACTGAAGATCTACAGTGCTGCAGTTCTCACTACCCTCCTGTATGCCTGTGAAACATGGACTGTATCGAAGGCATGCAAAACAGCTCAATCATTTCCACATGACTTGTCTTCACAGCATATTACGCAACAGATAGATAAGTCGCCGGGACTGGATGGGATGTACCCCAGGTTACTGTGGGTGGCGAGGGAAGAGATTGCAGAGCCTCTGGCAATGATCTTTGCATCATCACTGGAGACGGGAGAGGTTCTGGAGAATTGTGGACGTGGTTCCTATATTCAAGAAAGGGAACAGGGATAGCCCAGGAAATTACCGACCGGTGAGTCTAACCTCAGTGGTTGGTAAGTTGATGGAGGGGACACTGAGGGACAGGATTTATGAACATTTAGAGAAGTTTAGTATTATCAAAAGTAGTCAGCATGGCTTTGCCAAGGGCAGGTCATGCCTTACGAGCCTGGTTGAGTTCTTCGAAAATATGACTAAACACATTGACAAAAGAAGTGGTAGATGTGGTTTACATGGACTTCAGCAAAGCGTTCGATAAGGTCCTCCATGCAAGACTTCTTGAGAAAGTGAGAGAGTATGGGATCCAAGGGGCAGTTGCCTTGTGGATCCAGAACTGGCTTGCCTGCTGAAGGCAGAGAGTGGCGGTGGATGGGTCTTTTTCTGCATGGAGGTCAGTCGCCAGTGGAGTGCGCCAGGGATCTGTTCTGGGACCCTTGCTGTTTGCCATTTTCATAAATGACCTGGATGAGGAAGTGGAGGGATGGGTTGGTAAGTTTGCCGACAACACGAAGGTTGGTGGTGTTGTGGATAGTCTGGAAGGATGTCAGAAGTTGCAGTGTCACATAGATAGGATGCAAGACTGAGTGGAGAAGTGGCAGATGGACTTCAACCCAGATAAATGCGTAGTGGTCCAATTTGGCAGGTCCAGTGGGACGAAGGAGTATAATATCAAGGGTAAGACACTTAGCAGTGTAGAGGATCAGAAGGACGTTGGGGTCTGGGTCCATAGGACTCTTAGATCAACCTCGCAGATGGAGGACGTGGTCAAGAAGGCGTATGGTGTACTAGCCTTCATTAATCCAAGGATTGAATTTAGGAGTCAGGAGATAATGCTGCAGCTTCATAAGACCCTTGTCAGACCCCACTTGGAGTACTGTGCACAGTTCTGGTTTCTTCATTACAAGAAAGATGTGGAAGCTATTGAAAGGGTGCAGAGGAGATTTACAAGGATGTTGCCTGGATTGGATGGCATGCCTTATGAGGATAGGTTCAGAGAGCTCAGTCTTTTCTCCCTGGAAAGACGAAGGATGAGAGGTGACCTGATAGAGGTTTATAAGATGTTGAGAGGTATAGATCCGATGGATTCTCAGAGGCTATTTCCCAGGACTGAAATGGTTGCTACAAGAGGACACAGGTTTAAAGGTGCTAGGGCGTAGATACAGAGGGGATGTTAGGGGTAAATTTTTCACTCAGAGGGTGGTGGGTGAGTGGAATCGGCTGCCGTCGGTGGTGGAGGCAAACTCGTTGGGGTCTTTTAAGAGACTTCTGGATGAGTACATGGGATTTAATGGGATTGAGGGTTATAGACAGGCCTAATAAGTGGGGATATGATCAGTGCAACTTGTGGGCCGAAGGGCCTGTTTGTGCTGTAGTTTTCTATGGTCTAGATGGCAAGACAAAGTACCAGCCACTGAAGTTCTCTCTAGAGCAAGTCTACCATCAGTCCACACACTGCTGATTAGAGCACAGACCCAGTGGGCAGGTCATGTCATCCAGATGTCAGGCAAGCGCATACTCAAGCAACTCCTTTTTGGGGAACACTCTGCTGGAAGGCGCTTGCATGGAGGGCAGAAGAAACATTTCAAAGACACACTCAAGGCCTCCCTGAGGTCACTTGACATAGACATGACCACCTGGGAAACGCTGGCACAAAACCGCCCGACCTGGTGCTGCCTCATCCACAAGGACTGTCAAGCTTACGAAGCAAGGTGTATTGCTGAAGCACAACTTAAAGCACGAGCTGTGCAAGTCGAGAGCCACCAGCGCAACTAGTGTCTACACCAGTCTGTCCAATATGTGCCAGGACATTCCATGCCCAAATTGGCCTGATGGGTCATCTTCGGACACACCACAACCAGCCTCGACTAATGGTGGCGAGGTCCTCATCGATGACGATGGACGAACAACAGGCCTGTTGAGGTTAAATAAGCCACTAATGAGATGTCAATCTATATTGGTTTATGGTTAGAAAAAATGGAAACTATTCCTGTACCAAGGTCTTGCTTATTCCAGTCTTTTCCCCCCTCAACCTTTGAAACATTGGGATTGGCATTATTGAAATTGAGCCAATAATGGGGAAAAATAGGTTGGCAACATTTTTTGTTCATCAGTGAACAGAAACCAAAAGATAAATGCACCTTGTACTAAATACTCGAGGCCTGATATCCCAGCAGTCCCATTCCACTGGCAGGTGTGTGAAACACAACTCCAGTCTGCATGTTGAATTTTGTCCAAAGTAACAAAGTGAGAATATTGTGTACGTTTATAAACGATAAATTATGAAGCTGGGCTAGCGCTAAATATAAAAAAGGAGAGTAAGAGTTTTTATAAATATATAAAAAGGAAGAGGCTGGCTAGAGTGAACGTTGGACCCTTAGAGGATGAGAGGGGGGACTTAGTGGTGGGGGATGAGGAAATGGCTGAGGCCTTGAATAACTTTTTTGCTTCGGTCTTCACGGAGGGGGACGTGAATAGTTTGTCAGGCGTTAGCGATGGAAAGATGGTAGGAGTGGAGGGCCTGAATGACATTATTGTTACTAGAGAAGCAGTGCTAGACAGGCTAGAGGGACTGACTGTGGACAAGTCCCCAGGACCGGATGGAATGCATCCAAGGGTTCTGAAAGAAATGGCCGAGGTGATAGTGGATGCCTTGATGATTATTTTCCAAACCTCGCTGGATTCTGGGGAAGTGCCGGAAGATTGGAAAACGGCTAATGTTACGCCGTTGTTTAAGAAGAGTAGCAGGCAAAAGGCAGGGAATTATAGGCCGGTTAGTTTAACGTCTGTCGTAGGTAAAATACTCGAATCCGTAATCAAGGAGAAAATAGCAAGGCATCTTGAGAATTGTTTGATAGAGCGGACGCAGCACAGTTTCATTAAGGGGAAGTCGTGTCTGACGAATTTATTGGAATTCTATGAGGATGTGTCTAGTGCGGTGGATAGAGGAGAACCGGTGGATGTGGTGTTTCTCAATTTTCAGAAGGCATTTGATAAGGTGCTGCACAAGAGGTTGTTACAGAAGGTTAGGGGGCATGGAATTGGGGGTAGGGTGTTAGCGTGGATAGGGGATTGGCTGTCAAATGGGAGGCAGAGAGTGGGGTTCAACGGGTGCTATTCGGATTGGCGGTTGGTGACTAGTGGAGTGCCCCAAGGATCGGTGCTGGGGCCTCATCTATTTACCATTTACATAGATGATCTGGAGGAGGGAACCGAGTGTATGGTGTCGAAATTTGCTGATAACACCAAGATTGGTGGAACGACAAATTGTGCGGAGGGTGTGGAAAGTCTGCAGAGGGATCTAGATAGGCTGGGCGAATGGGCCAGGAACTGGCAAATGGAATTTAATGTTGTCAAGTGTAAAGTTGTCCACTTTGGTAGGAATAATGGCAGGAAGGACTACCACTTGCATGGTGAAAAACTGCAGCATGCTACGGTGCAGAGGGACCTCGGGGTCCTTGTGCACAAGTCGCAAAAACCCAGCCTGCAGGTGCAGCAGGTGGTCAGGAAGGCAAATGGGATGCTGGCCTTCATAGCGAGGGGGATTGAATATAAAAGTAGGGAGGTCTTGCTGCAACTGTACAGGGCACTGGTGAGGCCGCAGCTGGAGTACTGTGTGTAGTTTTGGTCGCCGCACTTATGCAAGGATATTTCGGCCTTGGAGGGAGTGCAGAGGAGGTCCACTAGGCTGATACCGGAGTTGAGGGGGTTGAGCTATGAGGAGAGGCTGAATAAACTAGGCTTGTACTCGTTAGAGTTTAGAAGGATGAGGGGAGACCTCATTGAGACGTACAAGATGATGAAAGGGTTGGATAGGATATAGGTGGAGAGGCTCTTCCCACTCAGAAAGGACAGTAGGACCAGAGGGCACAGCCTCAAAGGGGGGGCAGTTTAGAACAGAGCTGAGGAGGAACTTCTTCACTCAAAGGGTGGTGAATCTCTGGAATTCTCTGCCCGTTGAAGTGGTGGAGGCTACCTCGCTAAATATATTTAAGACACGGGTAGATAGGTTTTTGATAGGCAAGGGGATTAAGGGTTATGGGGAGAAGGCGGGAAAGTGGAACTGAGCCACTTCAGATCAGCCATGATCTTATTGAATGGCGGGGCAGGCTCGAAGGGCTAGATGGCCTACTCCTGCACTATTTCTTATGTTCTTATGTATCCAGTATCTGTCCTGTACCAAGTTGATCAGTATAGTTTGCAGCTATTCTAAAAGGTGGAATCCTTCCCCAAAATTTGTTCGCTGTGTTTCTAAAATGGATGAACCCCTTTGAGGATTGATTGCTCCTTTTTGGTGAACTCTGAGGTCTTTACTAGATAATAAGGATCTCACCAATGGGCATTCAGGGTGAGTGCCACTGCCCATGCAGTAACATGGCACAAAGTTAATTTTTAATGATTGACAGGTATAAAATACCAGTTTTAACAGAAACTAAAATGATTGGCTAGAAACCTGGAATACTTAAATGGATAGGGAAGATAAATCCAGGACTATTTAAATTGCAAGAGTTGGACAATACTAACAGCTACAAACTAAAGACAAATTAGAAAGTACTTCACAATGAGAATTATCAATACATAGATTAGATTTCCAGATAGAGACTTGGACTGACAACCCTGAAACAACTGGATGCTGAAATGGGGGTTAAAGGTTAGATGTATTTGGATAGTAGGACTCATCCATCTTGTGAAACACTCAGCTTTGCTTAACTATCCCTTGTCTTTTTTTTACGTCTCATGAGCAATAGCAAATGGAACACTAAATTTCTAAAACCGATTTCGATCTGAAAATTTCTGCCAAGGAACTTCAAGTAACCAGTACTCTCAAAAACAAATTAGACTACAACAGTTCTTTTTCCTCCAGTTTTAATTTTTCTAAACATTTGGCAAGTTGAATTCTGTACAGTGCCCACATAGAATACATTCCCAAAAGGCATTCTACAGAGTTGATCACTTGCACATTTCAACATAATCACACATTGTCTGAAATAATGAGCATCGGCCATCGTGATGAAATCGGATAGTGACTTTCTAGCTACTTTTACACAAGTACAGGTAAAATCCCTTGATTGGAGATGAACATTACTTATACAAGAATCTGCAAGAACATGTAATTACAAAGGATAAAAGAAAAGCTCACCACATTTTGGATTTAAGATCTTCTGCTGCAAAGTTGCAGAAACTATTCGGGCAGATTGCCTATCAAATGGATGCAAGTAGCTTGGCATCACATTTGGTTACTAAGTTTTAGTCAAGTGAGGTTTACCAGAATACAGCAAGTTGCTCGTTTTAATACACATCACTGACTGCCCTGGGCATTATATGCAAGATAATTATTCAACCAAAAATGACAATTTCACTTTAAACATATCGTTCCTGTTACACATGGTCATAAGACATGTCTTATTTCGAGATACAAACCATTTTTTAAACAGAGCTCAGCAGGTTTACCAAGACAGCATTTTCATTTACTCTGAAAATATTCTACAACTGTTTAATAGAACATCCACAAAACCTCACTTCACTCAAGCTCTCCACATAATTGTTGTTTGAAAACTAATCTTTCCTATCCTTTTCGTACAACTGATGTAATTCTTTGCAACCATGTTGAATTGTTTGCAAAGGGTTCCAAGAAAAGCATCTGGTTGATTCATAAAAGTTCTACAATACCTGTAAATCGGATTGGCTACTTGTTCTGAGGTGCTCAATTGATTCAGCTGCAAGTGGACTGGGGAGATGCAGTAAAGACTTTTGGAAGCTTTCACTGAATTACAACTATTTTGTCCCCTCTCACATCTTCACAGCCCCCTCCCCCTTTGATCACATGGGTGGTTTCAGGTGCCATGAACCCCAAAGTTTCGCTTAATTTGATATTTAATGCAATAGTCTCCATTATAAACTGCTAACTGCCCTCATGCCGATGACAAGTACTCATGATTACATCAATAATGTAAACGTGCATTTAGAAACAATCCAGAAATTTGCTGAGCTCCTTACAGCAAATTTGACTGTGGACTAGTGTTCATTACATTTAAAATCAGCAACAGACATTTTAACAAAAGATCCCAAATTGAATCAGGTGCAAGATATTTGTGAAGAAATTGCAACAGCACCGTGTAGTACTGCTACTGGTGCAAGTAAATAATCCAAGAAGGCAGACTTTGCAGTATTTGGAAGTCAACAATCTGAAGAAATCAGAATTAGATTACTTCAATTTTGTTTCACGGATCAATAATGTTTCCCCTCCCCTTTCAAAAACACATTCAAATTAAATTTAGTTTCATTATCACTTTCACACTCCTTTAAGATGATGATGTGTTGAGTTTTGAACAGCATCTAGTTTCAAACATTCACTCCATATCTCTCATTTCAATTCATTTCATGATTTGTCCAGCTAATTGTAACGTCAGTTCTAAAACTTCTAGTTGACTAAAATCTATTTCATTATAGACTCTAAACTTCAAATGGAAGCAGTATAGTTCTTTACCACAGAATAGAGTTAAATTCAAGCTCAAGTTCACAAACAAAACGATTAAAACAGTGCCCTAAGCTGACAGCACCACATAACTCTACATCTCACTTAAGAAAAACATTGAATACACAAGCAAACTAAATTACCTTGTGTAACAGGTAAAATTACATTTCAGTAGATTGACAAGAAAAAATCTTTAAGAATCTGAACATGGCATCAAAAATAAGCAGACCTATGAATGTGCCAGTCAGAAGCAATGCTGTGGTTTTCATCCAAATCACAAATTTTAACTTCGTACCCAATTAACTTATGGCTCAAGAACCATCATGTCGAATGAACCTGAATATTAAAATGAAACAGCAGCATAACAAAGTGCATTCAGACAGTACATTCTATGTAAATTGGCAGATGATCATTTATCAAGAATGCAAGGCTGAAAATAAAGATCAACTTCTTTTCAGTATTTACTCAAGTAGTGCAATGCCTTCCCTCTGCTTGCATCTAGACTTAATAGGAAGTGCTTTAATGCTTATATTCACATTTTCAAAATCAGGTCTCAGTCTGAATGAAAATAACGATGAAAGTATTTTAAACATCTCTCTACAGCTTAATATAGTAAAAACCATGGGTACATTTCCATTTACAGAAAATATACACCTGACTCAACAGAGTATTAAATAAGTGTGCCACAGACCTGGTTCAAGTATGGATGACTGGCACACACATACACACGACTACATTTTGCAGTCAACAATAAAGATACAGTGCTGACCTCAAAGTAAGTTGTCCACATTAAGCAGTGTTGATTTCCCCTTTCCTGACTTTAGTGTGAATTTGATGTCAAGTCAAGGGATCTTCAGATGTAATTAAGTGGGGTTAACAACCAATCACACTGAAGTATTCTCAGACAGCACCAATCATCCTTCACTTAATTCAATTTTGATACATGCACGTGTGTTTCAAATAGAAATTGCAATAGTTTTAAGAATTTTGCCATTATAAATTTTTTACAATGGCAAAATTTGACGTTCCACAATTATAAAGCTGGGTTTTCATGGCCAGAGAGGGTTTTTCAGCAGTAATTATTAACTTAGTAAAGCATTAAACACTCAGTTAGATCTCATTCAACAAGATGCACTATTTTCAAGGGTTTGTATAGCTCAATAGAGGGGTAAAGGACAAATCCTGGCCAACTGAGTGAATCCTATTTGATTGCTGTCTGTGGTGAATTCAAAAGCACACATTTGGAAAAATGCAGAATCACTGATAGCAAGTTCTGCATTTCCTGCTATTCCGTGTGCAAGGACTCCATAAGTTGCTGAGTTTCAGAGAAATAACGACAGTAAACATTGAGAGTCATTACCACAAGAAAATCTGGACTATTGTGCATTAAAAAAAATCCTACTTTCAACAAGGTGATCATCAAAATTTTGTCCTCCACCAACACCAAATGCCAGATCAAGTACAAGCTGGTTAAAGTTTCCAATATACCACCAAAAGATACCCAGGGCAGAATAATAGACACATTTTATTTGTGAAACCTTTCTGAACTAGCCATCCTTATGATCTCAGGCATTTTAGTGCCAAATTATTTTTATCCTGTGCTCCTCTGTTGAACTGAACTGAAGACTGGCTGGATTCTACACAACTTTTACAACCAAAGTTCTGGACTGAAATCAAACTCAGGTCAGTACACTATTCTAATTCCTAGCACTCAGCTCCCACCTTTCTTTCTATACAAGCTGACATGAACCTGAGCTGCATAATTTATAGTTCTTGCTATTAGTAAGCAAAATTGTAATTCATTACAAGTTCACCATACACATCATGCTTATTAAGTTGCAGATAATTCATTGCACTTGAACATAAGGCTCTAACACAAAGGTTTTTTGTGCACACTCAATGTTCGGAGCACTGATAGCAGGGCACATTTTATCACTGAATATTAGGAAAACGGTAACAATATCCAATAGCTACTTGCTGGTGAGACAAGGTCACCTCTTTGCCACAAATTATGATACCATTTGAAACCCTTTGGTAAATGGGAAATGTTCCAGGAGATTATTAGGATTGCTAACTCCACAATATCCGAAGTCAACAATGCTAAGAGTGAAAACATTTCCACTTTATGCTTTTGAGAACAGGGCAGTACCTCAACACGACCAAATGCTCTGACTCAGTCAAATCAGCAAGTTCCAATGAGGAAAATAAAACTGAAACTCCCCTATGCCAAATAGTTGGCACACATCTTAATGACACATTAGTAAGTTGGAAGTGTCAAAGAAATCTGCAAAAGTTTACATCTCCAGAAATGAAGAATTGGTAAGGGATTTAAGTGTCAAAAAAAGGGAAACTGGGGGAAAGAATATCCTGAAGTTTGAAAAAATTACTTTTCACATCCGTTGGGGGTGGGATGAGTCAACTCTTGGTTAAGCAGTACTTGATTTTAAACATAACAAATCCCTCTGTAGCCTCACTCCTCCAGCCCTACAACTCTCCAAGATATCCATGTTCCTTCTATTCTGATGGCCTGAGCATCCCAATTTGAATCACTTCGCTAGTGGCTGCAGTGCCTTTAACAATGATGGCCTCAAGTACTGGAGTTACCTCCTTGCACTTTTCTGCCTTTGTTTCTTCTTTAGGAAGCTCCTTAAAACCTGCCAGGTTTTTGATTCTTTATCCTAATTGGTCATGTGGCAAAGTGCCAAATTTCATTCGATAACACTCCTGTGAAGTGTCTCAGGACTGATTACTCTAGATGAAATGCCAAGTTGTTGATATTCAATTTGTAAAGAAAATATTTAACACATTATTGCAGCCAAATTCAATAGTATGCAACAAGAATTCAGGACAAGCATACTTTGCAATAATAGTCAACACAATAGCAAAATTTCATCCATTAAGGCAAAGAGACAACACTAGTAATTTCCAAGTGTATGAACAAAAATTCCACCCAGCAGGGGAGAGAGTTGTGAAAGTTCCACAGACAGATCATAGCAGAGTGCATTTCATGTTCAATGCCATCTCTTGCCTCCACCGTGCATATGTTAACCAGTAGTGTTTTGCATAAGTCAACTGGGTCAGGTGCTTAAAGTGGCTATGGTAATCACAAAGGAGCAGGAAAGTCAACTGATTGGCATAAGGTACATGGAAATTTTTCTTTTACACTGGCTCAATAGTATAGTTACTATTATCATCCTTTACAGAAGATTAAGTTCAAATAGCACTCCACAGATATAGCCTGATAGAGGGCTAGGATTGTATTATCATTTCCTTGTTGAGTCAAAGTTGATGCAGCGTGATGAGACCCAAATACTGTTGTGTAATTATAATCAGTTTTACAATCCCAAACATTTAAATTACATTTTGTTTCAGTAAATCAAATACTCAGTCAAATTGGTAGAGGGGATAACAATCATTTGCACGTACGAATGCCAACAGGCATGCAAATGCCAATGAGAAAAGTTCTGCTTAAAATTTAATTATTAGAATCACAAGTAGGCTTACAATAATACTACAATGAAGTTACTGTGAAAATCCTTTCATTGCCAAACTCCAGCACCTGTTCGGGTTCACTGAGGGAGAATTTAGCATGACCAATGCACCAAACCAGCACATCTTTCGGACTGTGGGAGGCAACCGGAGCACCCGAAGAAAACCCACGCAAACAAACTCCACAGTGATCCCAAACCAGGAATCAAAACTAGGTCTCTGGTGCTATGAGGCAGCAATGCTAACTATTTATGTGGTGGGTGCAGAAAGTGAATGCTTGATGCAGACCCACTTATAAACATGTACTTTATTTTGTGGTTGTCATTGTGGCGTAACACTCAAAAGTTGCTCCATTACATTTTCAAAGAACATATACAAACAAAGGTGCAACTTAGGTACATAAATGGATGGAAGTTCAGTTTTGGATGAACTCATCTTGGCATGATCACTACAAGCCACAGAACTCTGATGTAAATGTATTTGATGCCTCTTTATAATGGTCACTGTGAAACGCGTTTTCAACTGCTGCCTTGCATCAGGCCACAAAGAATAAATCTCATCACTTGGAAAAATGACAGCAAAATACGTCTTCAACATTGTCTCACTACTCAACCCCATTCTAAATTTGAAGTGGGCAATACATTTTTGCAATTTAAACAGAAAATAGACTAAACTATGGAATATTGCTGGACAGCACCTGGTCCATTTTGCAGAACTGATCAGGAATTACTTCAGACTGTACCACAACCACTCCTCAGTAAATGATGGGTTAAAAAAAACCACAAACAATATATCAGGAAAATATACACTTAAATAAATTATGTACAGCAAATCTTGGTCGCATTTCCAGAACTTTTCCAACTCTCAATGTTTCCATGATGGCTAATCCCCCATTTTCACTTTAGATGTCTGTAACAAAAAAAATTTCAATCAATTTTACAAGTTACAATTTTTCAAATGCATAGATTATAGCATAATTAGCTGTAAACATTATATATTCTTCATTCTGCATTAGTATACAATGGTAATTAGTATTAAATAACAATGTTCACTTTGTCCTACATTCAATTTATTTCAAAACTGAAAGGATTTTAATATAAAATTTAAAAGGGGAAATGAACCAATGCCTTTTACAGAATATTAATGCACATTTTCCTCACCTGGGAACAAGTTGCATTTACGTAATGGCATGATAGAAAAATGTCCCAAAGAGTTTTACAGAATTGTAAGCAAAACAATGAATGCTGTGTCAAAAGATACACAGTTATAGCTAAAGGTTTTGGTGAAAAGTCAAGTTTCCAAGGCAGACAGACAGGGGTGCTTTAAGGAATTTTGACACATGGGCCCAGACAACTAGAGACATGATTAATATTAGTAGGGCTAAAGAAAGTCCAAGTAAAACAAAAGGAAAATTTCAAGATGGAGGTAGGGCCGGAGGAGTTTATAGGAGTAGAGAGACCAAAACTTTAGGGTTAACCATGGTGAAGATTTTAAATGAGACAATGGGAGCGCAGAGACCAATGTAGATTAGTATGGACAAACAGAATTTGACAATTTTGAAAGGGGGCAGTAATTCCAAGAGATTGGAGAATGTGAGGCATGCTGAAAGAGTGATAGAAGCTTAGAGATGACAACTGCTTCACTGGTAGGTGAACTCATGGAGAGATGGAGATCTTTAGTATTGGGAAGTTGCAAGTTGGAAGGGTTGAGACCATCTTACCTGTAGAATGGCCACAATGACTCCAAACAAGCCAATGGCGCTGCCAAAGATTTCAACTATCAGGATCTTGACAAACAGGCTGGCATTCTGGGCATCAGCCAGAGCAGCACCACTACCCACAATACCAACACAGATACCACAAAACAGGTTAGAAAATCCAACAGTCAGGCCAGCTCCAAACATGGAGAATCCTACAAAGAAAAAAGGGAATTGAGAAATCTACTGATTA
The DNA here is from genome assembly GCF_965287045.1 of Carcharhinus amblyrhynchos. Classification (NCBI taxonomy): domain Eukaryota; kingdom Metazoa; phylum Chordata; class Chondrichthyes; order Carcharhiniformes; family Carcharhinidae; genus Carcharhinus; species Carcharhinus amblyrhynchos. Next base: position 29,629,844 of record NC_137332.1, on the reverse strand, counting down.
AAACCAAATCAGCTCACATTTTCCCATTATTATTGGATGATAGCAACAAAGCAAATTTATAGGATCAAAGGTTTCCTCTTATTCTCACTTAGACTTTTGGATGCAGAGAGAAGCATTGGTGGAAGGGAGAGAGAACGGGAAACAAAATGGCCTACTTTTATTCCTATAATTAAATCTAATTCCCAAAGAATTTTGGTTAACAGGCTAATCAATACATTAGGTTTATTTTCTATAATAAAACATACTAATCCAGTCAGGAATGGAAACATTAAAAGACATCCCTACAATAAATAAGTTTAAGTTTATTTATTAGTGTCACAAGCAGGGCTTACATTAACATTGCAACAAACTTACTGTGAAAATCCAATTCCAAGGTATAATCATGCAACTTAGCATTGAAAACAGTTCATCTGTGATTTGAATACCTTTCCTGGTTACTGCACCTTCTGCATTACTTTGAATTACCTTTCAAATGCATCACCGCAAACTTTAGGGCGGCACAGTGGCTAACACTGCTGCCTTACAGCGCCAGGGACCCCTGTTCAAGTTCCAGCTTGGGTGACTAGCCCGAGTCTGCACATTCTTCCTGTGTCACTGTGGGTTTACTTCAGATGCTCCAGTTTCCTCCCACAGTCCGAAAGACATACTGGTTAGATGCACTGGCCATGCTAAATTCTCCGTCAGTGTACGCAAACAGGCACTGGAGTGTAGCAACTAAGGGATTTTCACAGTAACTGTACTGTAGTTTTAACATAAGCCTATTTGTGACACTAATAAATATTGTGGTATTCCATTTGCCATTTTCTATCCACCTGACCAGACCATTGATATCTTTCTCACTACCAACAATGCAGACAACTTATGTGCCATATGCAAATTTCTTGATCATTCCTCATATATTTATGTCCAAACCATTAATACCACAATAAGGAGGCAACCTGGCACTGAGCTCTGCAGAACCCCATTAGAAACAGCATTCCAGTCACAAAAACGCCCATGAACTACCCTTTGTTTCTTGCCACAGAGCCAATTTTGAATTCAGCTCGCCACATTCCGCTGGATCTCAAGGAATTTTATTTTCTAAACCAGTCTGCCATGTGGGACCTTGCTAAAATCCATGCAGACACATCAACTGTACCATCCTCATTAATCCTCCCTGTTACTTCGTCAGATAAATTCACTCAAATTAGCCAGGTGCAACCTTCCTTTAACAAACTCATGCTGACTATTCTTGATTTTATGTCTAAGTGACAGTTTATCCTGTTCCTCATAACTGATTCCAATTAATTTCCCCAATGCAGAGGTCAAACTGACTGGCCTGTAAGTTATTCGGTCTCTCCGTTTTTAAACGGATGTGCAACACTAGTAGGCCCCCAATCCTTCAGCACCTCAACTGTATCCTGTGAGGGTTGTAACACTGCAACTTTCTCCCTGACTTCCACTAAAAGCCTCGGCCCTGGTAATTAAGGCACTTTAAAGAATGTTAATCTCTCTCCCCATATTAATCACACCAATATTTCACACTTCTTTACCTTAATTACAATATTAGCATAATGTCCCTCTTTTTTGAAGTCTATGCATAACCAAGAAAGGAAAGCTCAAATCACAAGTCTGTACAGACAAGTTAAGCCGGTCAGCAAACAGAAATGGTGGCAATATCACTTATGCAGTGTTGGGGTGGCCATCTGCAGCAGCTCCTGATAAATGAAGACAGGATTTCATTTCAAATCTACTGCAAATAAATAACTATGGCACAACAAAAAAAAACACTATACTCACCTGCTTGATAATTCCTGGCTCCAATTGTCTGCGGAGTGGTGCCACTGAATGGCTGCGGGAAAGATAAAAAATGTTTTTTGAAGTAATAAATGGAACACCAGGAGCCAGGTCATCATCTTTCAAATTACACATCTGAACATAAATTATTTGTTACTGGAACAAGGCAGTTTTTGTAGGTTTTTTGGGCTATTTGTTTATTTTGTCAACAAGATCTTTCAACCACCCTCAAACCAGTGTTTCAACAATAAATACAGCAACCTGAAAGCAAAGAATATTTTGGAGTACTTTCCTCAAAAGTGCCACTTGCCATCACATATAAAGTGTGAAACGGTTCAGAAATAAATCTAATTTGTGTTTTTATATTAATGATTTAACTACATATAGGATAATCAAATCCACAATTTCTTTGCTTGTCATCTTTTCAACCCTCATGCTAGCTCAGAGTATTCTCCACCCAAAGAATTAAGGTAGTCTGCTCCCAGAATTCTGCTCAGTTGTTAATCAAAACATGCATGAATGTAGTGAAGGAATATTCAATTTCATTAGAAATCAGCTAAGATTGGGAGCTACGTGCAGAATCAAAAAGAATAAGTTCCTGAGTCCATTAAAGTTTGAGGAATATTGTGCCAGCCTTGCCACTTTGTAGAAGTGGCATAAACCTATGAGCCATATAGTTATTGAGAGATTTCACTTGGGAGAAAAATATATTGATTATTCATGGTGTAGGGGTAACATATTGGCATGGATTGGTCAGCTAACAGGAAACACTTAGCATAAATGGATGATTTCCTGATTCATAAGATATTACAAGTGGTGTGCCACAAGAATCAATGCCAGGGCCTCAATTGTTTACAATTTATATCGATGACTTTAAGGGAAGGACAAAAGTATGGTTGCTAAATTTGCTGATGAAACAAAGATCGGTAAGAAATTAAGCTGCGAAGACGACATAAGGAGCTTACAAAGTGCTATAGCGAATGAAGCATAATGTGCAAAAACGTGAAATTGCCCATTTTGGCAAGAATAAAATGCATATGCTAAATGATGAGAGATTGGAGAGCTTACAGATGCAGAAGGATCAGAGTGCACGAATTGCAAAGATTAGCTTGCAGGTACAGCAAGTAAATAGGAATGCTAATAAAATGTTATAATTTTGAGGGGAACTGAATACAAAAGTAGGAAAGTTATAATTTAGTTATACAGGCTACTGGTGAGACCAGATCTGGTGTACAGTATTGGTTTCCTTATTTAAGGGAAGATTGAACTGCTTCCAACAGATTGCAAGGTGGTTTACTATACTCAGAGAATCATACAGTGCAGAACAGGCCCTTCGGCCCATCAAATTTGCATCCATATGAGAAACACCTGACCTCCAACCTAATCCCATTTACCAGTACTTGGCCCATAGCCTTGAATGTTCTGATGTGCCAAGTGCTCATCCATGTACTTCTTAAAAAGGTGCGAGGCAACTTGCCTCTACCACCATCTAAAATAGTCAGGTCATCTTATGAGGAAAGGTTAGATAGACTAGCCTTGTAAATGCTGGCGTTTAGAAGAGCAAGAGGCAATCTAATTGAAAAATACAAAATCTTGAGGGTGGATGTGGAAAGAATGTTTCCTCATGCGGGGGAATCTAGAAATAAGGAATCATCCATTAGGGATGAGGAGAATGTTTTTCTTTAAGAGGATCAGAAGTCTTTGGATTTAGTTCCTCAAAAGGCAGAGAGCACTGATTTTTAAAGTATTTTTAAGGTAGAGGTCAGGTAAATAGAGTTTTTCCATTAGTTGGGGTGGAAGAAAGATCATCACAGGTAGCTAAGAATGTAGAATTGAGGTCACAATCATAAGCCAAATTCTTCTTGAATGGCAGAGAAGGCTCAAATGGCTGAGTGGCCTGATCCTGCTTCTAATTCAGCTGTTCGTATGTATGATTAACAATGCCACTTCCATTGTGTTGCAATGCCTGCTCTACTCCTTTTCATGACAGCAGTCACTGTATAAATGCATGGTGGAATTAGTAAACTAATGGGCAAGTGTTACATGTAAACTGGAATTACACATGGAAAGTGAGACATTCCAGCTTTAATCAATATTATTGATATGGGTCTATCCTGCCCCCTTTGAAAGCACATCAGGTCAGATTTTGACTTCAAATGTACTCCAGATTACATTTAAGGTGAAGTAAGCAAATCATTGTATTTATACTAAAAATTCACATACCTCTGCCATATTACTGATGACAATAGCCATGATAATCCCATAAATTGCAACTGCTTCACAGAAAATGATGCTGCAACATATATGTTAAAAAAAATCATCATTCCAGGTGTTACTGCCAGGTTCACCACTATGGTCATCTTTGCTGTTTGTAACTATATATTCATAACTCCATTTTCAAACATTTATTTTCTAAGCACCTCCTTCACGCACAACCTCATTCCAGGTAGACTCCAGCATTTAGATTCAGGTTTGTTCTCAATATTTGTCAAAATAATTCCCACATTTCCCATGATTGAAAACTTAAGAACTGAGGGGTGTAGAATGCACCAGTACAGAAACAGGCAATTCTGGTTAATGCTGGCATTCACATTCCATATGTTCTGGGTGCACACCTACCTATCACACTCAACTTAAAAGCTGCCTCAATTAATTCTCCATTTAGTTATCTTTTTCAGAAATAGGAGTCCTGTGCTGAAAGGTGCATCTATTCAATTCTGGTGACACTATTTTCTTGTATTTTCTTCAGTGTTGCAATATCCGCTATAGAAATAACAGCCTAACCAAAGGGTTAAATTAAACATTATCTCCCTGGTTTTATATTCCATTCCTTTTGAAATGAAAATCAGCAGTTTGTTTATACTGGTCTTATCAAATTGCATTGCTACTTTGTGACTTATTTATCTCTATTCTTAATTCTCTGCTTCTTTACCCTGCTTATTTTCTTACTTCCAAAGAATAAGTGGCCTCCTTATTCCCATCAAAATGAACTGCTGACCTTACTCAATTTCATTTGGCATTTATACACCCAGTCTCCAAGCCCATTTATCTTGTGATTGGTGCTGTCCTTCACTGGGCTTTAATCACTGTACTACACTGCGCCTATCTGAAAATTTGGATTACATACCTCAATTTCCAAAGTCTAAATCATTAATGCATGCGGGAAATAAGAGTGATCCTGGTGCACCTTCCCAACAGACATTTTTCCACTTCCTGCCAGTCTGATTGGTTATAATACTGGATTAGCAGCCCAGATATCATGAAAATAAGTCTAATAATTAATTTTAAGACTTGAAAATAATGTGAAACTAAAGCTCAAATTATTCACTAACATCCTTCAGCGAAAGGAACCTGCCACTGCAACTCTTCTAAGAAAATTCCACGTCATGCAGCCTGTATACTGTATTCTTAATTACTTCCATTCTTAGTGCATTCAGAGTGCCTCATCAATCCAGTCAGTTGTTAAGGCAACTAGGAATGAAAAATAAATATCAATGCCAGCAAGCCACTCCTAGAGAATTCTTTTAAAAATCTGACATAATTTAGGGCAAACAATCCTCCCTTCTCCTGTGAGCTTGCCAATGGATTGTACACAAAACTTCACATTATCATGCCACTTCAGATGACATTATCAATCATTGAAGATAATTTTGTACCAGGGTAAATAATTGAACAGACTTATTCACACAATACAACTAGGAGAATAGAAACAGATTAATCAAAATAAACCAGGCATTAAGATGAATTCTTACTGTAAAACTAAAGGTTGAGTACTTCTCATAAGACTTTAATCCCAACAAAACAAAACCTTTAAGAATTATGCAAGTAAACAGCTAAATTCATCCTCCTGCTTCATGGAGATTAACTGAACTACCAATACAAGACCATATTTCTACACACACAATTGCTTTGATGTCAATATAAGTTTCAACGAGTTAACAAACCAACTTATCATTTGTTCCTTCATTCCCCTGCAAGTACATCATTTTAGCTTGTTCTTGTCCCAGCGAATTAGCCTATTGTTCTTCTACTCTTTGACCCAGTTCTGTCTCTTGACGATCTTTGATTCTTTGATGACTGCAAGCTGTTCTCCATTTTAATTGGTTCTGTGACAAGAGTTGGCGTACCTGGCATACCTCTTTCCCTTTGCTTCATTTACTTTATTGTAAAGTTCATCTTCTGATTCTGATATAAGGCTTAGCCTGAAAAATTAACCTTCTGTTCTTGTGACAAGCTGAAAGAGTGGACAAATACATGGTAGATGTGGAAATGGATAAATGTGAGATTATCCACTTGTGGCAAAAACAGAAAGGCAGAGTATCTGAATGACTACAAATTGAGGGGGCAATGTACTGGGTGTTCCCGTACACCAGTCATTGAAGGTAAGCATGCAGGTGCAGCAGGCAGTAAGGAAGGGAAATGGTACTTTGGCCCTCATAGCAAAAGGATTCGAGTGTAGGAGCAGGGGTGTCTTGCTGCTGGTATACAGAGCTTTGATGACACCACACCTGGAGTAGTGTGTGCAGTTTCAGTTTCCTTATCTGAGGAACGGTGCCATTGCTGTACTGGGAGTCAAGCAAAGATTTACTAGACTGATTCCCAGGACGGCAGGACTAACGTATGAGGAGAAATTGAGTCAGTTAGAATTATATTCACTGGAATTCATAAAAATAAGGGGAGAATCACACAAACTGAAAATTCTAACAGGACAAGACAGGATAGATGCAGGAAGGATGTTCCTGATGTTGGGTGCCCAGAATAGGGGTCACAAACTAAGGATTCGGGGTAAATCTTTTAGGACTGAAAAGAAGAGAAACTTCTTTACCCAGAGAGTGGCAAGCCTGTGGAATTCTCTATCAAAAAAGAGAGTTGAGGCCAAAACATTTCACGTTTACAAAAAGCATTTAAATATACCTTCTAGGGCAAAGGGGATCAAAGGATGAGGGTAGGGTGGAATCAGGCTGCTGAGTCAGATAATCAGCCATAATCCTTAATCATAGTGAATTGCAGAGCATGATCAAAGGGCTAAATGGTCTACTCCTGCCTCTATTTTCTATTTCTCTTTAGATGCTGAAGGACGGTCTGATAACATAATATTCGATTCCCAGCTTGGATTACTGCCTGTGTGGAGTTTGCACATACTCCCTCAGTCTGTATGGGTTTCCTCCTGGTGCTCCGGTTTCCTCCCACAGTCCGAAAGATGTGCTAGTTAGGTGCATTGGCCACATTAAATTCACCCAACAGGCACTGGGGTGCGGCGACTAGGGGATTTTCACAGTAACTTCATTGTAGTTTAATGTAAGCCTACTCGTGACTAACGAATAAACATTTAAACATTAACATCCAGCATTTTGTCTTTATTTGGAAATCTACAGAGATGCATCAAAAACCAGCATGAACTGAAAACTCAGTCGAAAGCCATCAGCTGTTATCTGGAATGGACAAGTCTCGATAAAGTTATCCTGCTCAACATTACTCATAACTCAATGAGTCAAAAATCTTAATCCATAAGAAAATATACATTTAAAATCTGATTTTTCCCTTTCTTAGTCTCCCACAACTCATAACCATTACCCCAGTAGGTATATTGCCATATTCCATTTGTTAACTTATAGCAAACTGGAAAACCAAATCCCTCATCCAATTCCTTGCAAAGAAGCACCTTATTAGCTGTAGTGTCAGAGAAAGATTATTTTTCAAAAAAAATGCTTGCAATTGTTGACATAATAGGTGTATTATTTGAAATTAGTTTTATTTTTCAACACACTCACGAGTTAAGAGCTACTTTAAAATGATTACCTGACAAGATTTTTGGTTTTAATCCTAGGTGCCTTCACACCCCCACCAAGAATGCTGGAACCAGTGATGTAAATCCCCCTAAGCAAAAAAACACAAGGAGGCGGTTATGTCCATTTCTTTTCCAATAAAACCTTCCTTAGATAACAGGACAGGCAGAAAACATATTCCCAAGGCTTTGGAAAGTCAGGAAGTGAGTCACTCATTACTGAATGCCTGGTCTGCAACATTCTAGTAGTCACTTGAGATAATGATTTTGAATGTTACGGAGAGGCGGTTAGATTTTCTTGTATTGGAGATGGTCATTGCCTGGCATTCGTGATGCAAAATGCCGTTTGCCACTTATTAATCTTAGTCTGGATATTGTCAAAGTTTTATTTTGCAGGTATGGATGTCTTCATTACCTGAGGAACTGCTTTGTTTAACACAGAAAGGACATCTTGGTGACCCTTGAAATTTTTTTGTTTACATGATTCAAAGTGCAAATAGTTAGTACATGTATGATCGATCTTTGGGCATCCTGGTCAATCCACTCACTGATACGGATAAGAAAAAACATCTTACCATGCAGCACCCACGACAGACAACGAGATAGCCAATCCAATTCCCAGGTTTGCCCACATGAAGGGAGATGTTTCTGTTAAAAACCTATAAATAACAAAATATTAATTGAATCACTTTGTACTTTTGCTCTTCATGCTTGACAGAAGTAAAAAGTACAATAAAAGCTCTTAAATGTTTGAGTCAAGAAGTGACTTCAAAAAATTTACATGAAAAATTTCATGCCAAAGTGTGCTAGCAATATATTTAATATTCTCTCAAATCTCCTGCTATCATATCTCTTTTTAATGAAGACTAAGAAATAGAGATAATTTTCCATCAGCAGTAAAATAGTGCAATGAACATCAAAGAAAACTTTCCACAAAAGTCTAATGATTTCTGTGGATGGATTTTTTCTTTAACAAAGTCAATTCGAATCTTCCACCAGGCATTTGACAACAGTGGCATTATAAGCAGGAAAAATAGCCAATGACACTGAAGTGTCTCAGAAAGCAAACCAGAAATCCCTTCACTTCTGATTTTAAATTTCCAATGACAAAATAAATGATTGGGCCATATTATGATATTAACACACAGACTAAAACATCAAATAATTTTGAGTGTGGAATTTTCATAATGAAAAAAATTAGACTTTCAACAAATACAAAATCTCTTTTCAGGGCCAGTGTGTGTTCAGTAATTATAAACTCAGTATGCTGTTCAAAGACCTAGTATGGCCTCAGTCAACTAGGTGCAACTTTTTCAAGGGTTTTTGGACACTAAGCATCAGAGTTGAAATTATCTGTTTGATGATTTTTAGTTGACTGCATTCTTAGGAGGCCCTCAAAGTGCACTCAGCACAGAATCACTGACAGCAAACTTGGATTTCTGCACTTTACTATGCATGTGCAGATCACAGAAGTTATTTTCACCATTACCATAAATATACATATTTATATATACACAGACATACGTATACAGAGATGACAGAAACTGGGAAGCAACCAGAGGTTACTCTAAAGCTGTAAACATACATTTCCACAATCAAACACCACATTCCTGCAAGGATCTGCCCACATTGTATTATGCGGCATCAGTTGCAAAGTGTACATCAAGTAAAAGCGATTTCTTCAATAAAGTGATAACCTAGAATGCTTATCAGAACACCCAATTTACATAGCCATTTACTGCACTAGCCAATTTGCAAGGTCATTGCTCATCATGTTTTAACCAAAAACAGTAAACTTTACAACAACACACAAGACAAGATTAAAGCAAGATTCTACCACAAGGATCAGGGCACACCCCATTTCTGGAAGAAGCTGTGAAATACTGACAGAACGCAAGAATTCAACACCTCCAATATCAACAGAAAGCAATTTCCCTGTTTTAATTTGAATACAAAGTCTCATGCAGCAGTTGACCTGTAATCTCCACTATTGCATTTTAGTCCAATTGTGATTACAGTTCACCCCCTAAAGTAGCCTTCAATTCAATAATCAATGCAATTTCTGACAGAGATAATTCTACCATGATGATCTCGTGTATCTTTTCAAAGTATGCAAAAATTGCTTGATGTGCACAATCAAGCCTGCTTTTTCCTCTCCTGTCCCATATTTTGTTAAAAGAAACAAATACTTACTGATCATATACTGGAGCAAAGGCAGAGGGTATAGAGAAAATGAATGAATCTCCTGATTATATTTAAATGTAGGATTTACCCACTTAACACCACTTCCTCACTATTCAATGCAAAGCACCCCCCCCCCCCCCCACCGCCATCCTTTCCACTTCAAATATTCTTATTGGTTCATTTTACTCTAAAAATTATTAGGGTGGAGGAGGGTGTTCCAGACCTAATAATTCCCATTTTCTTCTTGTCTAATTCGCCTACTTAAAGTTCACATTTTGAAAATGCCACAATGAAGTTACCAAGGTCAAGGAAACAGTCCCAGGTACATAGGTTTTAAATCAGCACAGCCAGTTCATATACGTAGAAACTCTTCCCGTTTCTCTTCCTCCTTGGTTTCCCCCCTCCTTACCACTGTGTTACCAGCATTCACTACAGTAACTATTTTAAATTTTTTTTTCATGTAACCTTTAGTGGTAACAAATTACAATATCTTCAGCTTAAACTAAATGCAAATCAGTATTTCCAGCACTATTCTCCCAATATAACTTCAAATATTAATTGGTGATTCCGTTTCCTGAACATTCCAAATAACCTAGAAGAAATACACTTTGATTAGTTATTTCTGTCCCTTCTTTAAAAGTTGTGTCACCTCAGCCCAATTCTATGGAATGCCTGCCTGCCTGAGTCACTGTTTTGAATACGTCTTCAAATCCATCCTTTCAATCAAATCTTCAGAAACCTCCCCCGATTCTCTCAGTGCAATTTGATGGCTGCTCCTTACTCCATGATTTTTTAAAAAAATGTATTCTTTCATGGGATGTGCACATTGCTAGCAAGGTCTATTTGTTGCTCATCTCCAGCTGTCCTTGAATTGAGTGGTTTGCTAGGCCATTTCAGAGGACAGTTAAGAGTCAACCATATTATGTCTGGAGTCACATGCAGGCCAGATTTCCTTTCCTAAAAGACATTAGTGAACTAGAAAAGTTTTTACAACAATTGACTGTATAGTCACCATTACTTAACATGTAATTTCAGATTTTTCAACTGAATTTAAATATCACCAGCTGCAATGGCGGGATTTGAACCCATGTCACCAGAACATTAGTCTGGGGCTCTGGATTTTCACTATGCCACCATTTCTCTTTAATTCTTATTTCTTCTCTCCATGTAAAGCTTTTTAGGGCATTTTTTCATAAAGGTGAGACACAAACATTTGTGGTTAGGCAACAACCTCTTTCTGCCACCACCTACCCACCCTCCTTCCCATAGGCTAATGTAAAACATTAATTCAGTCTGAGCATGGATCGGAATTGGAACGGCAAGGAAGAATTTGTACTTCCCTACGCTCATGTTAACCAGCCTATAATATCTGCAGCTTACTGTCTAGGCTTTTATTTCCAACCGTCTCTCTGTCCCCACCATCAGACTTCCTGAACCAAGTCATGATTCAACTACAGCTTTCACTTCCATTTTTTAATATTTTCATTAAAAAAATGCAATAAACCTTTCCACATTGTCTAAACTGAAATTCCTGGTTCAAAAAGAGTCTACATATGAAGAATTTGCACAAAGTGTTAAGATTAAAAGGAAGCAGCAGCCAGAAATGGCCAGTTCTATACAGAATGATCACAAAATAAACCAGTAGGTCATCTCCGCAATTCTGGAATCAGACAAATTGCCTTGACTCTAACAAAGCAAAAGCAAAATACTGCGTATGCTGGAAATTTGACATAAAAACATAAAATACTGGATAAATTCAACAGATCTGGCAGCACCAATGGAAAGAGACAGACGTTTTGGATCTAAATGATCCTTCTACAGAAGGCCTGTAATATCAGGCATCAGAGCTCACAGGATGGGTTCACAAAAATTTTCACCCAAATTGTTTTAAATTAATTTAACTATACTTTGTCCTGGCCATGCTGTAGCATTGCAGGTAGTGGAAAGAAAAAGGCACTAGATAGAAACAAGGTACCATCTCATACGAGGAAGCAAAATATTGATTTACACACCGACACTTTTCAAAACACATTCACAATGTGAACCATAGAACACCTACAGTGCAGAAGGCAGCCATTCAGTCCATCAAGTCTGTCCCAAAACAGCATCTTAGCCTGGACCAAAAAAAGTCACCATTTACATACAGGCACATCATTAAAATAACGAGTTCAGATGACCATTATCTCTGTTTCTTTCCTCAGATGCTGCCAGACTTGAATATTTCTAACATTGTGTTTTTATATCAGTTATCCAGTAAGCACAATTTTGCTTGAAGTTTGAAGAGGGTTCCCATCTATTGAGGTGTCATATCTATCTCTCTGAAGTTAGCAATTGGGTTTTCACTATCCAAAAAAAGACAAGAAAACTGCTTTTATATTTGTCATACCAGCAAATCTTGGACTCAAACCTCCAATCTCGGGATAAGTCTAGGACAGCCCTGTAAGCTGAATCTGACAAAACAAACATTCTAAAGTATTTCCACATAGCTATAACCAAACAAAAACTGATACTAAGCCAAAGGAGGAGCTTTAGGAGAGACATTAAAAGCTTTTTCCAAGAGATGGGTTTCAGGGATCTGAAAAAGAGGAAAGAGGTGGAGGGACAGAGATATTCCAGGGCAAAATTTCAAATCTAAGGGGTTTCATTGGCATTTAACTACATTACAGAGTGAGGTACTGATTGTTGTAAGCCTTGAATGTGCTAATCCCTCGTATACAAAAGAATGAAGTGGCAAACTGCAGAAAGCATAATTTTGGGGCCAATTTTCGAGCAAACTGCTCTAGCCAGAGGACGCATGTAATAACTGATTTGTCTATGGCCTATTTACAAACCATTGGTTTGGTCAGTATTGTGTTAAAATATTGTAAGCATTGCTGGACACCATACTTTAGGAAGGATGTGAAGAAAGGATGGCTCCAGGAAAGAGGGACTTTAGTTGCCCGGATAGATTGGGGAACCTGGGGTCATTCTCATACAAGATGAGATGGTTGGAAGGAGATCATGAGGAGTTTGGACAGTAGATAGGGAGAGAAACTGCTCCCAATGATATTAATGATGAAAACCACAGGACACCGATTTAAGCTGAGTGGCAAAATAAACCAGGTTACAGAACAGTTCAATTTAGAAAGTGGGAAAAATATTAATAGTTGATTGGATATACTAATTGGAGGAAACTTTCAGAAAATCCTTTTAATAATCCAATCTAGGAAATAAACTTGAAGCTAAACTGTTACAAATAAATGAGAACTTAATTTTTCCTTTGAAATGACTTACCATCCTATATCAAAGCGAAATCCTAGGTCAAATATTGTGTAACAAATGCCTATAATAGAAAGACAAATGAAAATTCAATAAACATCATACCAAATTTTTATGTGAAGTGTATTAACAGAACAGAATTTCATCAATCTAAAAACAAATGAGTTTAGGTATTGCAGACCAGAAATGTCAGGTCTTCCTGATTTTTTGAAGTGGTAGAAATTTCAGATTAGGTTGGAAGAGGGAACAAGAATTTTTTCAACAGCATTCTTACGCATTAAGATAAATTCTCTATATGCTCAATTACATAAAACTACAAAACCAGGTGATATCAGGAAACAAAAACATTAAGTGAACTACACATTATAAACTGAATTTTATTCCTCATAATAAGTTTAGGTGAAATAAATACTTTGCAGAATTAACTGCTCTCTCTTTGAATGTACTTCCCCATGTCCGCCACGACTCAAATCAGAAGACATTTTGAGAACAGTCACAACTGCAGATTAAACCTTACAGATGATGCATTTGTGCACTTTAAGACATAGGATCATGATTACCTAACTCAATGATTCCAACCTTATAATTTATAACCAAGGAAAACACGTGAGCTTCTTTGCTTATCAGTTCTGACTTGATCCAGGTTGAAGAGTCAGTTGGCCTGTTAGTTTGGATCTGATCCAAACCCAGCTGAGAGATAAAAAGACAGTGCTTGAAATCATCAAGTTTTCTTCTTCTAATTTGGTATTAATTTGCAATGTCACAAGCACAGATCAGTTATCACCACGGACCAGACCTTTCTGGGAACTGGTAAACATTTCACATTCAGTCATCACACTCAATGCTTTCTTTCCTAGTTAACATCAGTATCAGATCATTACTGCTTATAGACATAAAAATTGGGCTCCAACCATAGGGATCATTAAATAGATATTTGGTCTTCATTCCTGTTTTGTTCAAAATCAACTCATACCATTGCATATAAACCAAAATTCTGCAAAAACTTTAGTTCGGCACTGTTGGACATGCTGTTTTTGAATGAATTATTAAACTGGCCTCACTATTGAAAGAGGGGTAGGGAGTTCTCCCAATATCCAGGTGAGTACATACCTCTCAACCAAAATTCACTAAAACAGATCATCTAGTCATTTCTCTCAGTACTTTGTTCACGTGTTTTCCTTGGTTATAAAATGGACAATTTGCATGCAGTGCTTCCCTACCTTAGAACAGCTACTACACTTCAAAAAAAAAACATTGACAGAAGCACTTCTGGATACCTTGAGGCTGCGAAAGGCACAATGTAAATGCAAATTCTAACATTATAAAGGGGTCAGCAACAAGAATATTGAATGGGTGAGCACTCTTGTGGGCTCAACTCTGCAAGTCACAGCTCAGTTGGTATCACTCACCCTTCAATCTGAAAGTTCAAGTCCCACTCAAATACTTGAATATAAATATTCAGGCGGCCATTCCAATGAGGTATTGAGGGAGCGCTGTCTTTCAGTTGTAACATTAAGTTGATGTCCTATTTGCTCTCTAAGATGGACATAAAAGATCCAGTGACACTATTTTGAAGTCAGGACGCATATTTAATCACCTCAAAAGCAGATCTGGTCATTAACGTTAATTGTAGGAAACTGCTGTACCTACATTGCTTGCTATGTTTCTTATATTACCACAGTGATTGCACTTAAAATATTTCATTGGCTACAAAGCACTTCGGAAAATGTGGTCATGAAAGGTACCATATGTTAAGGGGGAAACTGTCTATAGTGGGTGAACATGCCATACCAACTATTTCATTTTCATAACTTTTCCAATATTAAATTATTTATAAATTCTTCAACTCTTCATAAATGAAAATTTCTCGCTTCCTAGCCTGAAGAAATGATGAAGGAATGGCAAAATATATTTTTTCTTTATTCTTTTATGGGATGTGGGCATCACTGCCAAAGCCAGCATTTGTTGCACATCCCTTCTTCAATTGAGCAGCCTGCTAGACCATTTCAATGGGCAGTTAAAAGTCAACCACATTGCTATAGGTCTGGAGTCGCACGTAGGATAGACCAGGTAAGAACTGCAGGTTTCCTTTCTCTACACATTAGTAAACCATGGGTTTTACAACATTTATAGATGGTGCCAGAGCATGATATCATGCGAGCTGTCCCCAGCATACCTTCAAATTCAATCTTTTACTCTTGCTCTATGCTCTTAAAAACTGTACTCTCAAGTCTTAAAAACTTCCTAATAATGATCTTAAATTTCTTAGATTTAACAGAACTAAATCCTGCACATTATCCTTGCCTTCTTAGGTTGATTGGCCATGCTAAAATTGCCCCTTAGTGTCCTGAGATGCGTAGGTTAGAGGGATTAGTGTGTAAATGTGTAGGGATATGGGGTAGGGCTTAGGTGGCAGTGCAGTCGGGGCAGATTCAATGGGCCAGATTATCTCTTTCTGCACTGTAGGGTTTCTAAGATTCTTCTCTACGCACTCAGTGAGCAGTATGTTTGTCTGTAACAGCTCACAAGAAACAATACTTTTCATTGTATCCCAATATATGTGAGAATAAATCAATTAAATATCTGAGCTGTGTACAGAGCAGAGAACACAACAATGTTTACTCTGAAGAGATATTTTGTCAAGAATTTAAGATCTTTGAGGTGTCCATTTAACCATGAGTATCTTTTGAGAGTTCGATGAACTTTAGAACCAGTGAACATGCTCTCAAGTTTGAAGAGGAAAGGCACACAAAATTTAGATGGTGAAAAACGTTGAGTGAGAGAGACTGGTTTGTCATGAGCAAAATACATTATATAGCCTTTACTATTCTTCTACTTCACTATGATCAAGATTAATAAGTGATTTACAAACATTAACCATCAAGTCAAAGAATCTTACAACACAGGAGGCCATCCAGCCATCATCACAATATCAATACTTTTAAAGACTGCTCCAGTTTAGTTCCACATCCCAGCCTTTTCCCTATAACCCTGTACATTAATTCTCTTTAAGTGTCACTCCGACAAGTATTTAAAAGTTCCTTTCAGGAACTGTATTCCATTGTAACCTGTGGAAAAATCCTCAGCTCATTTGCCGATCCTATTAAATCTTTGAACTCTTATTACCTACCCCCATGCCAGAGCAAAGTTTCTTCCTGTTTGATGTGTCAAAACACATCCATTTGGTTCTCACTTAATCTTCTCTCCTAGAAGAACAATTCCAGCTTCTACAGTCCCTCGACATAATAAGTCCTTCATCCTTTTAAGTC
This sequence comes from Carcharhinus amblyrhynchos, assembly GCF_965287045.1. NCBI lineage: Eukaryota > Metazoa > Chordata > Chondrichthyes > Carcharhiniformes > Carcharhinidae > Carcharhinus > Carcharhinus amblyrhynchos. Next base: position 29,613,572 of record NC_137332.1, on the reverse strand, counting down.
TCTTGCGTAGTCACTCCAAGCCCTTGATTTCCAACCTAAACTTTGGTGCTTCGAACACTCAGAACATAGTTTATGAAATTGTCCTCCACTCATCATCCCTCATTGCCTCCCACACCCAAACTTGAAACACCCTCTCACAAAGCTATGAATAATTTAAAATCTAAGAATGATAGAATTTTGCTTGCAATCAGTTTTGAGGGAAATGGAGTTGGCTACAGGTCTGCCAGGAATCTCAAAATAGGGCTAAGCAAGGGAAAAACACAAAGTATTAAATTGGCCAGTAGCTATCACGATGGAAAGAGCTGTATTTGCATATTTCTTAAGAGGTCTTAACAATATAATCAGTTCCTGATAGGTTTGGCTGACAGTGCATAATACTGATGTTACAACCATGGAACTTCCCATTTTGCGCAAAACTGAAACATGTCCCCCTTTATTAGCTTTAACTCTTCCATAACCAGGAGTTCCTCTTTTTATTATTCATTTTTACAGGATGAGTGTCACTGGCTGGGCCAGCATTTATTGCCCATTATTAACTGCTCTCCATTTTGAAGGGCATTTGAGAGTCAACCACATTGCTGCACATCTCAGTCACATAGGCCAGGCCAGGTAAGGATGGCAGGTTTCCTTCCTTAGAATACATTATTGAATCCAGTCTGGTTCATTAACAGCCAACTACAGCTTCACGGTCGTCATTAGATTTTTAGTGAAATTTAAATCCAACAAAAATCTGGCATTATCTGCTTCAGATCTTGCCTTGGGTCTCTGAATTACTAGACTAGTGATAATGCCACTATGTCTTAGCCTCCCAATGAAGTCAGCAGTTTACTCCTGATGTATCAATATTTTTGAAAATGCATCAGCTTTCAAGTGCAAGCTTGTACGCAAATTTTGAACTCCAAATATCGACACATCCACAAAAATTGCAATTGTAAACTATAAAGTGAAATCAGTTTTGATGACCCCCAGCAAAAATGTAAAAAGAAAATGTACTCATTAAGCAACTTGCACTCACGACCGTTATAAGCTACTCCAAAACATTAACCCCCGATAACAATGGTCTCAGATTAAGATAACAGATACCACACGATTATGGCTTTTTCATCTCAAATTAAAATGTTGGACAATTTTAGGACATTGACTTATTTACACATAACCAATACGAATATTATGCATTTACTTAGCCAAATGTGCATTAGCCATTCAAGATTTACTCTAACTGAAAGAACTTGGCACTTGTATAGCACCTTTCACGATCACAGGATACCAGAAGCTCTCTTCAGTCAGTTTCACCTTTGTAATGAAGGATATGTAGTTGACTATTCACACACAGCATGATTGCACAAACAGTAAGGTGATAATGACCAGATTACCTGTTTTTGTTTTATTGCTCGAAGGATGAACATCCTGCTCTCTGATGCCATTGGATTTTTACATCCACCTTAGAGTGTGGACAAGACCTTTGTTTAATGTCACATCCAAAGGTGCAACACTCTCTCAGTACAACATTATCAGTCTAAATTTGGTACTTGGCTATCAGAATTGGGACTCAAACCCACAACCTTTGACTCGAGTTGAGAATATTATTGCTGAGCCACAGCTCACACCTCTGAAATGTGCATGAAACCAAAACTCCAGATAAGCTTAAACATTTTGCCCCATAGCACACACAAATAGTTGAAATTAAAAATTTCAAACAAAAAAGTTCAATCTCTCACCAAATGGGATTGACTCAATAAGTCCATGACTGATACTCACTATTCAAACAGCAGCAAATTGATCAGTGAAAACTCCTATTCAGATAGGTTACTCTGAAAAATGGTTCAGCAAAAGACTCTCAATCAGAAAGCAGTGCAATAGGTCTAACAAACCACTGAAACTCAGTCTTATCCCAGTCAACCATCAGTGAAAAGGAGTGTAATCTTTATAACCATAAATGTTTGGATTTTCTAGAAGATTTTCAAGAGTAACAGTCGTCCTCCCAACTCTTCTAAATAGCTCAAAAGCTTGGGCTACGTACAGATGTCACCTCAAGGATCTGGAGAGATATCATTCACGCTGAGACAGATTCGCATCAGTTAGGCATACTAACATCAGTCTCTTCAAAGGAGCCAAGAGTACAAGCATCAAGGCCATAATTGTCTAAAACCTATTGTGCTGCGCTGCTCTCATGCTTAGGATACCAGAGTCCTGAGTGCCAAAGCAAATCTTCTTCGCGCAGCTTAAGGAAGGCCCTGAACAAGAGGGCAACAAAGCAAGCACTTCAAAGAAATGCAACAGAGCATCAATGTCTGGGAGATCCTTACTCAGGAGAAACGTACCTGGAAGAACCTCCTGACTGAAGGGACACAATTCTTTGAGAACATCCAACAGCAAGAAAAGGAATGACAGCAATCAAGCCCAAGGATTAATTCCACCTCCTAGAAACATCGGTCAAGTGTGCAGTTGAAGATGCAGTTCTAAGATCAGACTCATCAGCCGCATAAGGACCCAAGAAGGGCAATCACACAATAGTGAGTGATCAAAGATGAAGAAAAAAATGATACAAATTTACATGCATTAGAATTTGGGAAGCTGTTTCTCATTTCCAATCTGCAGAAAAAAAATCATCCACCTCAACATTAAATATTTCCACATCTAACTATTTCACAATTAATACACTTCACAAGTGCGTGAAGCATTTCTTAACTTCTCTCTTGAAAGGCTGGATCTAATTTTAAAGGTTGTGGTTCAAGTCCTAGACTCCACAAGTAGCAAAGGTTTTTCCTCCATCTATTATTTCAATTATTTTCAAAATTTTTAAAAGCTCAACTGCATTGCTATTTCCTAGAGAACATAAACCCAGTTTATGAAACCTCTCTTCATAGTTTAATCCTTGCACCCTGTCACAGCCTGGTCAATTCATACTGAACTGCTTTTTAAAAAAAATCCTATGTTGTGGTGTCCAGAGCAGCATTTTGTACACCCAATGTGGTCTAATCAGAAGGCAGCAGTGTGATTTGAAAGGAAAAAAGTCACATAACAGCACAGAGACTGATGAAAAAATGATGACAGCAATTAAGAGAGTGGCTTTTGAATACCAGTGACAAATTCTTACTTGCTGTCATGGGGATGAAATCCCTTCTTAAAATGTAAATTGTCAATAAAGCTTGCAAGTCTCTGGTACCATGCTGTGGGTACAGACACAATATTAATAACATATATATCAGCATATAGCTTGATCCGATCTACACAAAATATAAACAGACAACACAGCTTCGTGTTTAGTGTCAGCACTTGGAGCTCGATAGACATCTCTGACAGAATTTCCCAACTTCATTCTGGTGATAGGAATGAGGAGCAGGAGTGGGCAATTCAGCCCTTTCGAGCTAGTTCAGTCAGTGGTTTTCCAATAGGAATAAATCGTTAAAAAGAAACACCCTCGCCAAGGTGCAAGGGGGCCGGCGAGCATCGCCACCATTTCGAGTCCAAAAAGTCTCAATGCATGTGCTAAACTCGGAAGAGGTCCCCAGCGACAGAAGGTGCCGCCCCCCCACCGGTGAGGGGGGAACGGGGACATCCACGGGCCGCCGGCCGCACTAGGCCTGACACCGGGCTGGGCACCGGGAGCCGCCCCTGCCCCTCTCCCACATTCCCTCCCCGCTCTCTCTTACCTACTACCAGGATGGTGGACCAGAAGGCCAGAGTGATGCCACCGTACAGTAAGGCGTAGCCGTTCATGGTGGCGGGCAGGCGGCCGGCAGCTGGGCACTGACACCGACACCAGGGAGACTCTCCGACACTCGGGGGGAGGGGGAGGGTCAGCTGAGGGGGCTGCGCGCGCAGGCGGCTGTCATGTGAGCAGCAGCCGTGAGCTTGCGCGTCATCGCCAGCGGACCCCGCGCCCGGAATGCCGGGAAATGTAGGCAGAACGCGCACTTCCGCTAGCGGGAAGACTACACCTCCCGGCATGCTCCCCTGCACATTTCAACGGGAAGGGGTTGGGCTCCATTCTCTCCACACAGGAGCTGTCAGACCTGCTGGTCCTCATCCAGATAATGTCCTTATTGAAACATAGTAAGAAGTCTCACGACACCAGGTTAAAGTCCAACAGGTTTATTTGGTAGCAAACGCCACTAGCTTTCGGAGCTCTGCCCTTTCATCAGGTGACTACTTACCTGATGAAGGAGCAGCACTCTCCAAGGTAAGCGTTCTCCAAGGTGGCCTTCAGAACATAGAACAACGCAGAGTCACTGAGCAGACTGATCACCAAGTTCCACACACATGAGGAAGGTCTCAACCGGGATCTTTAGTTCATGTCACGCTATTTGTAACCCCCATGACTTGACTGGGCTTGCAAATCTCACTTACTGTCCTGTCTGGAGACAATGCACATCTCTTTAACCTATGCTTAATGCTGTCTGCACCTTTAAGACTTAATTAGCTGTAAAAACTTGCATTCGAATCAGTATTCTTTAAACTGAGTGTGAGTCTTCACATCCTCTGTTTGTGATCAGAATTCTCCACTCACCTGGCGAAGGATCGGAGGCCTGAAAGCTAGTGGCTTTTGCTGCCAAATAAACCTGTTGGACTTTAACCTGGTGTTGTGAGACTTCTTAATGTGTTTACCCCAGTCCAATGCCAGCATCTCCACATGATTAAAACATGTCAGTTTCTGAGGGGAGGGGCAAGGGTGGCTCTGCTCACTGATGTTTAGATAATGAGAGTTTTTTTTAATTAGTGCCACAGTAGGTTTACATGAACACTGCAATGAAAATTCTTTAGTCATCACACTCTGATGCCTGTTCAGGTTACACTGAGGGACAACAGGTGGCATAGTGGCACAGTGGTTAGCACTACTGCCTCACAGCACTAGGAACCCAAGTTTTATTCTCAGCTTGAAGTCTGTGTGGAGTTTGCACATTCTCCCTGTGTCTGTGTGGGTTTCCTCCAGATGCTCCAGTTTCCTCCCACAGTCCAAAGATATGCTGGTTAGGTGGATTGGCCACGCTAAATTGCCCCTTAGTGTCAGGGGGACTAGCTAGGGTAAATGCATGAGTGGGATTGTGGTCGGTGCAGACTTGATGAGCCGAATGTACTGAAGGGATTCTATAAATTTTAGTATGGCCCGGATACCTAACTAGAATATCTTTTTTGGACTATGGGAGGAAACCCACACAGACACAAGGAAAATGTGCAGACTCCACACAGAGAATGCGGCGGCACAGTAGCACAGTGGTTAGCACTGCTGCTTCACAGCTCCAGGGACCTGAGTTTGATTCCTGGCTTGGGTCATTGTCTGTGTGGAGTTTGCACATTCTCCTTGTGTCTGCGTGGATTTCCTCCCACAGTCCAAAGATGTGCAGGTTAGGTTGATTGGTCATGCTAAAATTGCCCCTTAGTGTCCTGAGATGCATAGGTTAGAGGGAATAGTGGGTAAATATGTAGGGATATGGGGAAGAGCCTGGGTGGGATTGTGGTCGGTGCAGATTTGATGGGCCAAATGGCACTGTAGGGTTTTTATTTCTTTCTTGTAGAGCAACCCAAGTCGGGATTCGAACCCGGGTTCCTGGCGCTGTGTGCAGCAGTGCTCACCACTGTGCTATTGTGCCGCCCAATATTGTCCACATTGAAAGTTGTCGGATTCTGACACGGGGGTGGGGCTTGATGGGAGGAGTTTCCTCTCATGGAAGAATCAAGAACTCAGGCTGAAAAATAAGGAGTCTACCATATGAGGACTCTGGGTCCTTACTGGATGGAGTTTAGAAGGATGAAGGGGGATCTCATTGAAATTTACAGAATACTGAAAGGCCTGGATAGAGTGGATGTGGGGAAGATGTTTCCTTTGATAGAAGAGACAAGGATCTGAAGGCACAGCCTCAAAGTAAAAGGATGACCCTTTAGGACCGAGATGAGGAGGAATTTCTTCAGCCAGAGGGTGGAATTCGTTGCCACAGAAGTTTGTGGAGGCCAAGTCATTGAGTGTATTTAAGACAAAGATGTGTAGGTTCTTGATTAGTAAGAGGATCAAAGGTTCTGAGGAAAAGGCCAGATAATACAGTTGAGAAACATATCAGCCATGAACGAATGGTGGAGCAGACTTGATGGGCTGAATGGCCTAATTCTGCTCCTATATCTTATGACCTTATTTAAGATGAAGATGAGGAGGAATTTCTTCTCAGAGACTTTTTTAAAAATTATACATGGATGTGGGGCTTTGCTGGCTATACTGGCTTTTATTGTCCATCCCTAATTGCTCTTGAGAAGATGGCCTTGAATTACTGACTTCCATATGTAGGAATGATTTTGACCCAGTTAAGGGCATGTTAGTGGGGTGGTGAAAAAGGCAAATGGGACATTGCCTTTATCTATCAAATATAGATTCCAAAAGCAGGGCAGTCAGGTTGGAGTTGAACAGAACTTTGGTGAGACCACAGCTAGAGTATTGTGTGCAGTTCTGATCATCACATTGTAGGAAGCATGTGATTGCACTGGAGAGGCTGCAGAGGAGATTCACCAGAATGCTACCTGGGATGGAACATTTAAGTTATGAAGAAAGGTTAGATAGACTTGGGTTGCTTTCGTTGAAGCAGGGAAGATAGAGGGGTGACCTGATCGAGGCGTACAAGATTAATGGGGGCATGGAGTGAATAAAAAGAATCTGTTCTCCTTAGTTGAAAGGTCAGTCACAAGGGGACACAAGTTCAAGGAAAGAGACAGAATGTTTAGGGGGATAAGAGGGAAAGCTTTTTTACTCAGAGGGTGATGATGATGCAGTGAGCTGCCTGGGAGGGTGGTAGAGGCAAGTTACCTTTAAAAAGTAGCATTTAAGTACCAGAGATGAGGAGTAATTTCTTCTCTCAGAGATGGTCATGAATCTGTAGAATTTTTTTTTACCACAGTGGGCTGCAAAAACTGTTGTTAAGTATGTTCAAGGTTGAACTAATCAATAAGAGAATCAAAAGTTATGGGGATAAGGCAGGAAAGTGGAGTTGAGGATTATCATATGAAGTTACTCATGATTTCATTCAATGGCACAGCAGACTCGATGTGTTGGATAGGCTGCTTCTGCTTCCATCTCTTACAGTCTTATGATCCTGAGAAGACTTCAGAGGTAATGGTACAGGAGCAAGGCGGGAAAGCTATTATAGATGATTCTTTGGTAATGATTGGATCATTAAGAATGGAACAATGCAAATATAGTCACACTCAGCTGGATGACAGAGAGAGCGAGAGACAAGGATGATATAGAACATAGAACACTATAGCACAAACAGGCCCTTTGGCCCACAAGTTGCGCCAATCAAATCCCTACCTACCAGGCTTATATGGTCAAGAGTATCATAGGCTGCAATTAAATTGAAAAGGATGAGGATGGGATAGTTCATCAGATAATAGTCATGCAAGATGCCATGTTTTACATGGGTTTGTGTTGTACTGAAATATGTTATGTAGACATTTCCATTGGGAAATAACACAATACCAACCAACATCTATTACTGTCACACCAATACATGATACCATATTGTTTTTACACAAATCACTTAAAGTGCCTTCCATAAAAATGTAAAAATGACCTATTGTTGTCATTGCCTTGTTGATCATTAAAAAAAAGAAATTAAATGACCTTAGTACTTGCTCAAAACCTTTTCAACTCTACACCAAATTCAAAACATTTCCCTAATAGGCATGTCATCTATTTCAACATGGTTCCAAAAATAAACCATCGTAAAGATAAACATTCCACTCTAAAGTTGAATTCACTGCCTCAGGAGTGTTGCTCTGAGGCTTTGGCTTACAGGCTAATGCAGCCAAGGTCTCAGGTCTAAAAGTTACTATCACTGATTCATAATCGTTTACTAAAATTCTTTCCTTCCACTTTTGGATGAGCAGATTAGAGGAGCCCATATTGAATATCTCATCACAAAGAAGTCTCTGCATTCCATTAAACTAAATGCAGTGTTTTCTAGTTTCTACATGCTTGTGCAAAAAGCTTCACATCTTTAGGTTACCTTTCTTCAATGTCTTGTGCCTTGCAATTTTTTAAAAACTTGGGATTTTTATAGGTGACTGCAATTGCTCCCTCTAGTGGGTTTGACTTTGAATGCAGTTCACAGTTTTAAACATTCTGACAATCCAAAGAGCCGAATAGGATATAGTAGACCAGTCAAAGGAATTAATCCCCTCAAGTCCAAAATAAACCGTAATTCCTTGCCTTATGAGATTTTAATATTTAGAGAAAGGCAAAGAAAGGAGGAGTGTTCATTAGGTCATGAGGCTAAGGCCATGGGTAAAATCCAAACAAGCTACATTGTACAAGGTCTCCAATCAGTGGAGCCTACTTTCTTATTCGAACTCCAAGTTTCATAGAAATGCCTGCCTTTGATTAATAAGTCACCTGAAATGGGAAATCTTTGATTGTAGTTAAAGATATTTAAGCTTAAACTCCATTCATCAGAGCAGCTTGCTACCTTGACAATTGTGAAGTCAACATTAATTGCATAAATTTTGAAATAACATGTACCAAACAATAATGGATGTTAAAGTATGCATTAGTTTAGCTACACTAAGGAAGTAGTACCACAAAAGTAAGAAGGCAGTGTTACGGTCCCTGTTGGCGTTATAACTGGTTGGGAAGATCCCAAAATGGAACCCTGATTCAAAATACTGTAACTTGGAGAAGCAGTGGCATAATGGTATTGTCACTGAATGAGTAATCCAGAGGTCCAAGGTACTTCTCTGGGGACCCGGGTTTGAACCCCACCATGACAGATGGTGAAATTTGAATTCAATAAAATTTGTTATTAAAAGTCCAGTGATGACCATGAAACCATTGTTAATTGTTGTAAAAGCCAATCTGCTTCATTAATGTCCATTAGGGAAGGAAATCTGCCATCCTTATCTGGCCTGGCCTAAATGTGATTCCAGACCACAGCAATGTGAAACAGCACAGCAGATGAAACTAGAACTAGGGGGCATAGCCGCAAAATAAGAACATAAGAACATAAGAAATAGGAGCAGGAGTAGGCCATCTGGCCCTTCGAGCCTGCCCCGCCATTCAATAAGATCATGGCTGATCTGTCGTGGCTCAGTTCCACTTTCCCGCCCTCTCCCCATAACCCTTAATCCCCTCTCTTATCAAAAGCCCATCAACCCGCTTCTTAAAAATATTTAGCGAGGCAGCCTCCACCACTTCAACGGGCAGAGAATTCCAGATATTCACCACCCTTTGAGTGAAGAAGTTCCTCCTCAACTCCGTTCTAAACCGCCCCCCCTTTATCTTGAGGCTGTGCCCCCTAGTCCTACTGTCTTTTTTGAGCGGGAAGAGTCTCTCCACCTCTAAGGGGGAGCAGATTTAGGACTGAGTTGAGGAGGAACTTCTTCACACAAAGAGTTGTGAATCTGTGGAATTCCCTGCCCAGCGAAGCAGTTGATTGTTTTTAAGGCAAGAATAGATAAAATTTTGAACAGTAAAAGAATTAAGGGTTATGGTGAGCAGAGAGGTAAGTGGAGCTGAGTCTACGAAAAGATCAGTCATGATCTTATTGAATGGCGGAGTAGGCGCAAGGGCCAGATGGCCTATTCCTGCTCCTAGTTCTTATGTTCTTATATTCAATGTGGTTGACTCTGAAATGCCCTTTGAAATAGCTGACAAAACCACTCAGTTCAAGGGCAGCTAGGGATAATAAATGTCAGCCCAGCCAGTGAGGTCCACATCCCTTACTGAAGAGAATAACTTTTAATTTCTTTTAGTTTTAAGAACAAGAAAAAATAATTTATAAAACATGGAAATTGGGCTGTGATACAATGCTTCTTTATTCCCCCTTAGCTTAACAGACACACATGGATTTTAAGATTAACATGGATTGCAAAGTACATTTTATGCAATATGGGGCTAATAATACCCCAAGTCCCTTTAAACACACAGATTGGCAGCAGTCAAACACACACTCCATTCTGAACCCAAATTAGTGTCTGAGAATTTCTCTTTAGAAATCCCCCAGATTATGGTCACAAGAGGGTTTCCAAACTCCACTCCCAAAAAACTTCAAAATCTTCTTTCACAATAATGCTTTCCAGTTGTGATTTGCATTCTGAAATCCAATTCAAGTTTTCCAAATGCCTCTTTTAAACAAAGCTTCTGCTCAACATTAAATAGTGGATCCAGTATCTAGGTTTTACACCCACCCTTTAGGATTTGTTTGTCTTGATTGCTGTACAAGCTATTCACAATTGCTTTAACCCTTGATTGCCAGATTCTATTAAAATGGCATCAAACTTTTGATTTACAAAGGAAGTCTGCTTTCCCACTTTAAGTCTGGTTACTGCAATTGAATCTTTAACTCAGAACACTTTGTTTACTTTTCCTTGAAATCTTATGAACAATACCTTGGTCTCTGTTCTCTTGACTTCAATGAGGGGGGGATCTTATAGAGACATATAAGATAATGAAGGGGATGGATAGGGTAGAGGTAGAGAGATTCTTCCCGCTTGAGGCACAGCCTCAAGATAAGGGGGGGGGGGTGCAGTTTAGAACGGAGTTGAGGAGGAACTTCTTCACTCAAAGGGTGGTGAACTCTGGAATTCTCTGCTTGTTGAAGTGGCGGAGGCTACCTCGCTAAATACATTTAAGTCACAGGTAGATAGGTTTTTGACAGACAAGGGAATTAAGGGTTATGGGGAGAGAGTGGGAAAGTGGAACTGATCCACTTCAGATCAGCCATGATCTTATTGAATGGCGGGGCAGGCTCGAAGGGCTAGATGGCCTAATCCTGTTCCTATTTCTTATGTTCTTATGTCCCAATTCCCCGATTACATAAGAACATAAGAAATAGGAGCAGGAATAGGCCATCTAGCCCTTCGAGCCTGCCCCACCATTCAATAAGATCATGGCTGATCTGTCGTGGCTCAGTTCCACATTCCCGCCCTCTCCCCATAACCCTTAATCCCCTCACTTATCAAAAACCCATCAACCCGCATCTTAAAAATATTTAGCGAGGCAGCCTCCACCGCTTCAACAGGCAGAGAATTCCAGAGATTCACCACCCTTTGAGTGAAGAAGTTCCTCCTCAACTCCATTCTAAACCGCCCCCCCCCTTTATCTTGAGGCTGTGCCCCCTAGTCCTACTGTCCTTTCTGAGTGGGAAGAGTCTCTCCACCTCTATCCTATCCATCCCATTCATCATCTTATATGTCTCAATGAGATCTCCCCTCATTCTTCTAAACTCTAATGAGTACAAGCCTAGTTTATTCAGCCTCTCCTCATAGCTCAACCCCCTCAACTCCGGAATCAGCCTAGTAAACCTCCTCTGCACTCCCTCCAAGGCCAAAATATCCTTGCGTAAGTGCGGCGACCAAAACTGCACACAGTGCTCCAGCTGCGGTCTCACCAATGCCCTATACAGCTGCAGCAAGACCTCTTTACTTTTATATTCAATCCCCCTCGCTATGAAGGCCAGCATCCCATTCGCCTTCCTGACCACATGCTGCACCTGCAGGCTGGGTTTTTGCGACTCATGCACAACGACCCCGCGGTCCCTCTGCACTGTCGCATGCTGCAGTTTTTCGCCATGTAAGTAATAGTCCTTCCTACCACTATTCCTACCAAAGTGGACCACCTTGCACTTGCCAACATTAAATTCCATTTGCCAGTTCCTGGCCCATTCGCCTAGCCTATCTAGATCCTTCTGCAGACTCTCCACACCGTCCGCGCAATTTGCCGTTCCAGCAATCTTGGTGTTATCAGCAAATTTCGACACCATACACTCGGTTCCCTCCTCCAGATCATCTATATAAATGGTAAATAGCTGAGGCCCCAGATTATCTGGACAGTAACTGATGCTTTGATTAACTTGCCTCTTTGCAGCTCCTGTCCTGTCCAGTCCTCCTTGGTCCTCCTTCTGGCAGAGTTGAGAGATGTTCACTCCATGGTATCCTTCAACCCCAATATATCCAGCTAAAATTAAAATTTAAAAGTTTTACTATCTTACAGGGCACTCTAACTCAGCAACCACTGCTAGTTTATTTATTCTTCATGCCATAACCCTCTCGAAGCACAAAAGAATCACAATTAGGACTTAACCAATCCCCACACATACAAACAACTTTGTCTATATTGAATCTAACTATATGTTTTAATTTTTCAGGCATAGAAAGATTAAATTAAACCCACTTAAAACAATACCTTAATTCTAATGTTTACCAATACAAATATAAGTCACTTAACACTGCCTTTGCTTCCCTAACAGCAGCCAGAAAAGAGGCAAGAACCATGAAAAATAGAAAATGGTTTTGTCATGGAGGATTAACACATAATAATGGCATGGAACTGTGATGGTAACGATGGAGAAATTCTCAACATTTGAGAGCAGTTCTCCCCTGAAACAAACAGCAAATTATGGAGCTGTATGCACACAATAATGTTGAAATCCAAAAGTCACTGTCAGTGATTTTTGCTTTTCTAGTAGCCATCCCCAGACTGCAATCAAAAGAACTCAACTGAATTGTCAAAAACATTAACTGTGGTTAAGTATCATGTTAGACTCACTGTAAAAAAAACTTTCATTGAATGAGGTGTATGTTCATTTTAACAGCAAATTAACTTCATAATTGCTGCTATACACCTTCACTGGCCCTGTAAAGCTAATTTTATGAAAGTGGAATGTCAAATTTCTCCATTAGGATACCAATATTTCGCATATGTTTAGAATAATAAATGTATTTTTAATAAGCTTATTTCATAATCATTTATTTCTGTATCTGGAAATTTAAATAAAGCGAAGGATATTAAGTGCTTTTAACTTTCTAATCTGCTGTGTGTGAATTTGTTGATATAATTAACTGCTTTCTGACATCAGTGCTGTTGCACTCCATGCCAAGCCTTTGACTCATTGCTAGATTTAACCTAACATTAAGATAGCACAAAAACTATGTCGTGGCGATTGTTAGATTTTTTGCGGGCAATTTTGCTTGAAGTCAGCAGCAAGCGCGTTTAAATTTGTTGCTCGCTGCAAAATTCAGACCACAAACTTCCTTCACACATTCAAAGAACCTCATCAAAAACTGACCAAAGCAAAATTCATGACTTTAATATAAACTTAGACCTAAGTCCTAGATAAGCTAAGAGGGCTCAAAATAATAAATCTCCAGGCATTGATGATATTAATCCCAAAACAATCAGAGACACTGGGAGAGAATCATGTATAATGGACAGTCAAAATAGATACTGGAAATACATTGTTAGATTAAAAACAGGTTAATCAGCTGCTCGATTTTAAATGGTGGGTAATAAAACATAGACATGGACATTGCAGAATCTTTAGCCTTACTTCCATTCTGTGTAAAATAACAGAATCTATTTTTAGAATAAACTTGAGGATTGACTGTGCAAGGATAACAATATTAAATAGCAGTCAACATAGCCTCAGAAGAAGGAGGTCAGGTATGACCAAAGTTCTCCTTTGAAGAAGTGACATTCCAACTGGCCTACAGAAAGCCTTATGACAAAGGCTGCCAAAAGACTGACGAGAAAGTTTCACATCAAAGGCCGTTAGTTAAGCCCCTGAGAAAGCACATAATTTGTCTACAATGTTCCATGCAAAGTAAGTTGATCATTCCATGCACTTTAACAAACAGGCCATGCACAAACAATAATCACTTTTAGATGCATATATGCACAATAATTTTAAAGGGAAATAAAGAAGGGTTAGGAAGAACATTGTTTGACTGTGCTGTGATTCATAACTCCACTGATTTATAGCACATGAGTAAATAACTTTTGAGCCAATGTTGATCTGGACCATCAGCTTTAATCTGTCTGATGCATTGATCTCTCCAAGGTGGGGCACAAACCTTGGATGATAGCCGTCCAAGCTTCCACCAAAGCTGCAAACATTGGTTGACGCAAATTCCATAATTTTGTACATGATCCTCACAAAGTTTTTGGCAAGCCTTAAATATCTTATAACCACTGGTGTGTTACAAGCTTGACTTTTGGAGATCCACAGGTTTGGGTTTTTAAAATTGATTGGTCTTGGTTAGTTTTCATATTTCCTGGAGCATATTAGTTTCAGACCCCAATGCACAGATCCTGCAGGGAATTAAAACTGAGTGAATGGAGAGTTCAATATTCTAAGCAATAAGACTACATGGGAAACACCAGGAGGATATTCTAATAACATGGAAGTCAAAAAGTAAATTTTTTAGCAACTGTACTTTAGGCCGATAGAATGACTAGCACTACTGCCTCACAGTGCCAGGGAGCTGGGTTCAATTCCTGACACGGATCACTGTCTGTATGGAGTCAGCACATTCTCCACGTGTCTGTGTGGGTTTCTTCTAGGTGCCCTGGTTTCCTCCCACAGTTTGAAAGATGTGCTGGTTAGGTGAACTGGCTGTGCCAAATTCTCTCTGTGTACCCGAACAGACATCAGAGCATGGTGACTCAGGAATTTTGACAGTAACTTCATTGCACTGTTAATGTAAGCCTACTTGCGATACTAATAAATAAACTTTATAAAAAAAACCTCAGGAAAAAATACCTGGGAAATCAGAAAGGAAGAGAAAAGACATATTTTCTGAGTTAGCACGCACTATATTTTGGAGCTGTGAAACTTCAAAACAAGGAACTTACCTTTGCAGTTTGATGATTTATGCCTTTCCAGCTGACAGTCCATTTCTGGGAATTCAGACATCTTCTTGATGCACCAGCACACATACATGCAGGTGATCAATGCATCACTTCAATCTGCCCAATAGTCTGTTCCATTTCTCCATTCTGCATTTCAGGAGGCAATCAATTGGGTAACCAAATTAGACATCCCTTTAAAAAGCTTCCCTCATCATGCAAAAGCAATAGTAATTCTCTGAAGTTTACAAAGCAGTTTCACTCAAGGAGCTTAAGTAACTACCATTATATTTTGTGCACTGGAAGTCTTTTATTGCATATTGATCACCCTTTGTGGGCTGTTTCAGCACCTCTGTTCTGAAACAAAACTTTTTTAAAAAAAAGTAGATTAATTTGATACAGCAAGGAACTATGGATATCTTTGTCTCTTATAGAATTTTCTGAATCACATTGAGTGCAAGAATGATTAACAGCCATCAAAAGCTTGCAGAAGCAGCCGAAGTAGAAGATTGGAACATCAGACATGCTTAGTGAATGATAAGCAGAAAGATCACAGGAGTGCAGAGAGGCAGATAAAGTGTTAACTCTGGCTGGATCGTCAAAAAAATTTTGGAAAAAGATTTCCTTCCTTTATTTTAGATTACAATCTTTTAAAATGTGAGAATCCTTAAGGAGGTAGAAACCCTAGAAAGCCTTCAAATATTAGTGGTTGTGTAAAGCTTTTTAAGTATTAATTAACTTGGGGAAAACTTGCAATAAAAAAATCAATTTGACAGAACACTAAAGTAAATTTCTTCTTGAAAGTTAAACTTAATCATTATAAGATTGCTTGAGTCCTGTTTAAAAATGTCACTAATGTTTTACTGGAACAAGTGAGTGGGTATCTTTATCATTGGTCCTATACAAAGCTCTGCTCTCAGTGATCAAATTTAGATTTGTGTTTAGTTTCATGTGGCCAGGGTTATAAACAAGGCCTTGTTCTTTTTCACAAGGAACAAAATGGTAGTCAACAGTCACACTGTCATTATAAACAAGGCCGGCTACTGAAAGACATCCTTTAATCTTGGGAAAGTCTAAAACATTAATGCATACAATTTTGACAACGGATATAATGTAACTCTCAATCTCAAAGGAGAATCCCAAAACCCCAGGCCAGTAAACTACATAAATGGTCATAAAAGGAAGAAAATTAGCAGACAAAATAAAAAATAAAATGTGTAATTTTTCAAGTTAAGTCAAGGATGCAAAAATAAACCATTTAGATCCTTACTTTTGAATTTTAATTAACCATGTGGATATAATAAATCTCGATGCTAGTTCTGTTCTCTTATTCAAAAGGGAATGAGGATTCATGTTTACAGCATGACAGAAACAAATTTACCTAGGCATATATCTTGATCAGGTATCTAACTAAGAGTGAAATTGGTGAAGTGAACTATTTCTTTCCTTGTCTCTTCTTTCTTAAGTTCTAATTAATCATTGCCATTTTACACTCCTAAATGCAAGACTGATTAAAATCAAGTGTAGAATTTATTTTAAATGATATTATTTATTACTTATAATGTCTATTATTGCATGATGATCAAAAAACCTAACTCTTGTTTTTGAACTGGATGCCACATTGAAGCAGCAGTGCTAACCACTGTGCCACTGTGCCAGGGAAGGGGTTCTGGCCACAGGTGGCTGTCTTTGTGGAGTTTGCACGTTCTTCCCGGGTCTGTGTGCATTTCCTCTGGTTGCTCTGGTTTCCTCCCACAGTCCAAATTAGGTTGATTGGCCATGATAATTTGCCCCTTAGTGTCAGGGAATTAGCGGGGCAAATACATGGGGTTTCAGGGATAGGGCTTGGGTGGGATTGTTGTCAGTGTAGACTCGATGGGCCGAATGGCTTCCTTCTGCATTGTAGGGGGTTCTGTGATTTTAATAGCTCAGTTTTCATGAGAATTCCTATTTCATTGAATGGTTTTAAGAGGTGAGAGCCACTTTCCCCTTATCAAATCATATAATCAACTATTTCCATTAAGTTTGTATTGCTATGATCCCAGTTGTTGTTACTATTGGATAGAAAGGTCCCAGAATGGATCCCTGGCTCAAAAGAACGCATCTTTTATTTTTTTAAGAAATCATGGATGAACAAGTTACAGGACTGCCAATTAGTTTTTGACAACAAAAAAATTATTAAACATGAGTAGATTGACCATAGTACAATACTCCTTCACTCTCACTTATCTTCACGAATGTACATTGATTTTAAGAGTAATACAGGTTACAAAACACATCTTATGCTATAATGCTCTCAGTAAGCACATAATCCCTTGAAGTCCAAAGGTTGACTGTGGTCAGACACGCTCCACCTTCTGAAAGAAGCAAGTGGCAAATGCCACTCAATCGATCTTCTGTATTTTTCCTCTCAAATTCCCCCAGACGATGTCAAACGGGTGATTCCAAACTCCATCTCAAAAATAATGCTTTAAAACTTTCTTTCACACAACACTTTTCCTCAGCTGTATTAGCATAGACCGGACTCCAGGTTTTCCAACTCTCCTTTCAGTATTCTTTTAGCCCGGGCAGCAAGGTGGTTCAGTGGTTTGCACCGCTACTTCACAGTGCCAGGGACCCAGGTTCAATTCCCGGTATGGGTCACTCTCCTTGTGGAGTCTGCACATTCTCCCCATGTCTGCGTGTGTTTCCTCCGGATGCTTCAGTTTCCTCCCACAGTCTGAAAGTCATGCTGTTTGGGTGGATTGGTCATGCTAAATTCTCCCTCAGTTATCCAAACAGGCGCCGGAGTGTGACAATTCATGGATTTTCACAGTAACTTCATTGTAGTATTAATGAAAATCTACTTGTGATGCTAATAAATAAACTTAAATGTACCTTGAATTGTCACATGCATCCAAACTTCGACACAAAAACTTTTAGGTACTCAGTTACCAACAGAATCCTTTTGTTTCCAATGACTGGAAATAAGGACAGCAAACCTTACAATTGCTTCTGATGTTTGGTTTTTCTGAAGCCAATTTTCATTCAGTCTGCCCAGTCCAAGTCTGCCTTTAACTTGAACAGTACCCTGTTCCAGTTGGACCTCCTCTTGATTTCTTTAACTTCAACCTTCTGGGAATTATTTCTCCATTCTGTAGTTTCTAGAATTAACAACCCTTAGTTCCTCCACAGCTTCCTTTTGTTCCCATTATTTCATTGTACGGCTTTCCTGCTTCTAGCACATCTGGGAGCTGTTCACTCTCTAGCATCCTGGCTCCAACTCCCAATCAGTTCAGTTTAAACACATTGAAAAAGTACTTTTCCCTAAAGGTTTTCCTGAGTGCTAAGCGATGTCTCATTCTTTCTCCAAGCTCATGTTTACCTTTCATGTTGTAAACTCTCTCTCAGCACAATAGAAACACAGTTTGAACTGAAGCCAAAAACCCTCATATATGCAACTATATTTGCCCAACATGAGTTTAACTAGAATTGCACACTTGCTTACACAAAAACACTGAATTCACCACTTAAGTTCTTACCTTATTTCTAACATCCAGCAATACAAATATAAATCAGTTATAACTACCTCTGCTGCCTAAAAGTATTCAGAATATATACTGTATGATACATGACATTTTACCTGCAAAAGTAAAAGTTGAATATTCCATCAACAGGCATGCACGTACTCATGAAGAATTGTATAGGGAATAATGTCAATGAACACTTTTCTGACATTGACTTGGGCTAGATGATCGCATTTCAAGAAAATATGTTTGTCCAATACAGCAGGAGAACTTTGAATTTCCTTGGAATGAAATGCAAAGCCTGAATACATAGCTTGCCCTCTGCTAGTCAATTAAAATCAACAAATTTTATTCCCCTTCATAAGGACATAGGAAGTTCTTTGAGGAAATTACATTCAGAGCTGTTTCGTGTTGGAGACAGTGTTGGCATTGGGAACCATCTTTGTAGACAGTTGCACCATTATACAGAGTTGAAGTTGAAAATAAAACTATAAAACATCATAAATTATGTAATTATACACTGAGAACCATAACACACCTTAAAGCTGTGATTCCCTGTGAAAAATATCAGTGGCAGAATCTTATAAAGAGGTTAACAACCTGCCTTCATCTAGGCAATGGATGGCTTAACAGGCTGGATTTATGCCTTCGTATTGTTAATAATTGATCAGTAATTTGATGGGAATCTATTACCCTGGTTTCCCACCCAATTCTTTTACAGCATCACTTTAATTATACACGCCAACCCAAATTAAATGGGTGCTTATAATCCTGTATGAGCCAGTAGGGACACCATAATGTCATACCTCATATTTTTCATCTGTTAGGAGGGATGTTAATGATACTTCTGTAAAAAGCTAAAATTGGGCATTACTGGGTAGTGGACCATTAGGCAATGAAAAGAGCTGTTAGAAGAGAATAGTGTGGTCATTGATGTCAAAAAGGTCAACGAGGCTGAGGAAAGACAATAGAATCACAATTAAAGTTCCTCATGGTTAAAAGGAAAATGACTGTAAGTGACAAATACATTTATTACAACACATTTAAGTGTGTCTAACTCCTCTTGTCTTTTCTAACCTATTGAGGTAATTAAACTCTTTTTGGTACTGAGTTACCAAGTATGAGATAATGAAGGTGGCACTTATAACAATAGCCACTTCCTTCTACTGTGCCTGGGCACTTGGTTCAGGAATCTTTCTCTTCACTGTCCCAAACAGGATCTCTTTCCATCAGCCCTTTTTTAAGCCATTAGCACTTCCACTGATGTTTCTGAAAACTTGAGGACTCTGTGCCTTACATTAGCTATGAATTTTAGTTTTCCCAGTGCATGGCCCTTTAAACTGCCATGTAGTCAGTCAACTGGGCAAGCACCACACTTCCAACAGACACCTGCAAAGGGTATTTCAGATTCAAGTGTGGAAAACATAATAGAATCTTAAAATTTGAGTGGTAAAATATTTAGAGTAATATTGAACGACACTCCACTTTACCTGAATTCCATATTTTCAACTTTGGACAAACCATCAAGTGGAGACAAGTTTATTTGTGGCAGAATGAATGAGTAATCAATGTCTGGCTTCAGGCACTGTACAATATTATAATATTTTACTGGATTGCATGCCAGAGGTACGCAATTCACTGACAGTGTTGTTATTTCTGCAACATAATTAGTATAAACATCATAAGATCTTCAAATACATTTTGTACTGTAGCCATGGTGTGATGCAGCAATGAAACATTACAGCTAGAAGATAATCCCACCAAAAGAAATCTTTTTTTTTCCGATTTGTCTTTTGCCCACGGTTCCTTTTGGTTCTAAGGTCTACAGAGCCTCCATTATTAATGCAGTTGAGAAGATGGATAGGCAACATACCATCAAATTATCCCAATGCCATTCTAGAACACAGTGCATGACAATAGACTGAGCCCAGGCATTGATTACTCATTCCCCCCCAACAGCATAAAGATCTCGTGGTTTGCCCAACGTTAATAACACAGAACACAGGTAAATTGGAGCATGGTATGTTATTCTATCCCTCTGCAATAGTGGGTACTAGTAAACAAAGGTTACTAAAACTGACTGGAAAATAAGAATACCGCACTGGCTGGATACGCAATGGAGAAAAAATTATCGGGGGTTAGCTTCAGATCAGCTCCCATGCAGGTCTCAAATAATTAAGCCAATAGAAATGGACAAAGCTGTTTTGGAATGCAAGCAGTCGTTCCCTTAATTGGCATCAGTGGAACAGCTTTGGAGTGAAAGAGTGTTCAGTGAAGCATCAACATTAATGCTACTTTAGCAAAGCTGACTGATTTATTTTCCATACTTATTTTCCATCTAATGATAGCTTTAACCTGACAGTACTTCTTGTGCTCTCCTTTCCTTTTAACTTAAAATTTAAATGCAGCACTAGAGGACAAAAGAACTGGCCAGCTTCAAGTGAACCTAGACATTAGAAAATATTTTCCACTGTATATAGATTGCATTCTAATCTGTCACTTGTTCTGTCAAGCAATCCTTTGAAAAGAAGTCAGGTAAATATTGGACTACATAATAGACTAAATGCTATGGGAACAGACGGAAATGAGGGGATCAAAGACTCTGACGAAAACTTTGCTTTCACCAAGTTGAGATCTTAGGGTGGTCACTCAGAAAGCATAAACAAAAAAGGATATTTGGTCCAATCCAACCCAACACTTCTAACCTGTACTATTAAATTTCCTTCGGGAAGAATATGCAAGAATCTCTGGAACTTAAAAGATAAATCAAACCAAAGTTAAAATAACCTAATTTATAGAACCTTGACTAGTTATTGGCCCTTGATATTGGACATCAATGGTCCCAGTAACTCAGGAAATATCACAATGCACATCCTTTGTGTCTATACATGATTGTCTTTATAACCTTAGTTCTTGTTCTGAAACCAGATATCATCCAAATCCATTAAAAAGCTGGTACTGAACACAGCATTAATGCAATAGCTGGAGTCCATTCAATATATCCATCATAATATGAGAAGAAAAATACCTCTTAACTTCAATTTGTTTTGGTTAATTATCTCATGTTTGTCTAGCTCAGCTTTTATAATCCATGCCAGTGGAGATCAGCGCAGTCAGTATATAATTTTTCTTCCACTTTTCATTGCATGATCGCAGAGGTTCTATTTGTTATACTTGACTCATGATTAGCTATCATGTTCCCACACTGGCACTAAGATTGCTTATTTCCACCTCCATAACATCACCTGACTCTGTCCCTGCCTCAGCTCATCCTCTGCTGAAACTCTCACACATGCTTTTGTTATCTCCAGACTTACTATTCAAATGTACTCCTGGCTGGTCTCCCATATTGTACTGACTATAAATTTGAGGTCATCCAAAATCCTGCTGCCTATGTCTCCAGTGTCTTCACCCATCATTCTTGTGCTCACCAATTTACACTGGTTCCCAGTTACACAATGTCTCAGTTGTAAAATTTTCATCCTTGTTTCCAAATCCTTCATTGGCTTTGTCCGTCCCTATCTTTGTCATCTCCTCTAGATCGACACCCTCTTGGATACTCATGCTACTCTGATTTGAGCCTCTTCCGACCCTTAGTTTTAAATGCTCCATCAATGGTGAGACTGTGCTTTCAGTTACCCTTCCTAAATCTCTCTGCCTATTTCCCTTGGGTTCCTCCTTTCACTTCTTAAAATCTCTCCTTTCAGCCAAGCTTTTGGTTATCTGACCTAATTTCGCCTCATGTGGCTCAGTGATGTATTTTGTTTTATAATGCCTCTGTGAAGCATCTTGGGACATTTTATGATGTTATAGGTGCCACATTAATACAAGGTGTTATTGTACTGGAAGCCATGTTATAGCATCATTGAAAACGGATTCTAGGTTCTTATAGTTACTGCGATATAACTGAAAAAGATCAGGGTATTGGAACACCTACTGACTATTCTGAATAAATCTGCTATTGAGAGAACAAACAATACGTGTACTGTTCTTATGAATGGTAAACATTGTGTGCAGCATATAATCAGAAAACGCATCCATTTTACCAAATTCCAAATATATTTTGTGTAATCAGTAAACAACTTGATTGTTGCGTGCCAAAAACCGAATTACAAAAATGATGATTTTTTAAAAATTTGCATGGATCTTTAGCTACTCCAAATATACTGGGTGAAATAGGTTTTCAGAAATGGTAAATGAACAAAATAGTACAAGATGAACCCAAACGTATCCTCTCTTGTGTCCATTCATTTTGCTATTTACTGGCATTCTATTTTTCAGCGCCTCCACTAGCCAACAACCTGTGCCCCATCTCCAGTTAGCATTCACTTACTGCCAACTTATCCTTCAGTCTGTGAAATACCTAACATCTTGTGTCCTAAACTCCATCCGGAGAGCTCAGAATTTATTTCACCAGATTTGCATGCATCTATTTATTGAAAATGAATTACTGAGCATAAAGTAGTGCAGTAAAGTGGAACAATTTTCACTCCCAAGGAACAAAATATCTTTAACCGACAGTTTAATCAGCTCTTGGCATTTTTGAGAACAAGGCTTTTTAACCAAATCGTTTATCTGTCGAACTCCCATCAAATTGTTTCTGGAATTTGCAGGGTTCTTGCTGACAAACTGCGAGTGTTCACTATCATTACCCCTCTGAATCTGACCCTACACATTCAGGATTTAACGCCAGTGTAGACGAGTACAGAAATTGTCGTCTTCCAGTCACTGTTCCATCATCTGCTGATTGATTATGTAGATTTGAATAATAAGGGGAGAACGATAAATTAAGGTACCGTTTTAGAAAACGGTCACTTTTGCAGCAGTAATTGAAGCAACAAACTAATTGTTTTGAATGGACACTGGCTATGTTTAAGGCTCTAGGGAAAGGAAAATTAGTATTCAATTATGAAAAAAAGTAACGCTTATCTGCTTGTCCTTTACTAGTGGCGTAGTGCTGTATTGCAGGAAATAGCATTACTTGCTAGTATATCAAGAGGACAAATAAACTAGTTGAACTTGGAGATAAAGAACAATTTGTTTCTATTTTATCCCCATTCCCGACTAAAACATTCAATAAAGCAGGTTTTCAATCTTCAATAAAGCACATAGTCACCACGATTGCGGCAGTGATACTGTGCCTATTGTCTCTAAACAAAAGAACCTTCAAAACTGACTGTAAAATCCTTGCTCAAGTTTTAGCACTGCCCTGACTAAAGAATACACAATAAAAGACTGCTTCCTGAGATGAAGGGGTTGTCAGCTGTGGAAAAACAGAGTGGTCCAGGCTAGGTTTATCCACTTTTTTCCACTCGGGAGGCTGTGTTTGCATTTTTTTCTCTCTCTCTCAGGAAGCCAATGAGCAAATTTCAGAAAAACAACATTTGGCACAACAATAAACTGAATTTCAATTAAAAAGTTAAGGTATTCAGAAAATTGCTGGGCAAAAATAAAGCAATCTCATAGCATTAATTTGATAAGTTAAAATATTAATTCATAAAAATTACTAGGTGAAAGGGTTCATTGTGG
This sequence comes from Carcharhinus amblyrhynchos, assembly GCF_965287045.1. Lineage (NCBI taxonomy): Eukaryota > Metazoa > Chordata > Chondrichthyes > Carcharhiniformes > Carcharhinidae > Carcharhinus > Carcharhinus amblyrhynchos. Next base: position 29,589,932 of record NC_137332.1, on the reverse strand, counting down.
CTGGGTGCGTATGTATGTGTTGGTGTGGGGTAGCCAGAAAGAGCAAGAATCCTAAAACTGGAGTAAGGCACACTTTCGCTCTCCCACACTCCCTCACTGCCACACTCGCTCACTCAAACTCTCATTAACACACATATTCTCCATTGGTTGAGACGGGTCACACTATCAGAATAAGAGACCGTAGGACTAAAATGAAGAGAAATTTCTTCCCTTAAATAGTTGTGACTCTGATTTTCTTCTGGATTTTTATGAAAATCGACAACTTCATAGTGATAGCTTCCTTTTCCAGACTTCTAAAACTGAAAATAAATTGTCAAAGTGCCATACTGAGGTTTGAACTCACCTTTTCTGGATTATTAATCCAGGCTCGCTGTTTGTTTAATCCTGTCACACCAATGCTGCCTTCTTCTTAGACAGTCCCTTGGGGTCAAGACTGATTTGCTTTCACTCCAGTTCGAGGGTTCGGAGATAGTTGATAGATTCAATGCACGATCTGCAACTGCTAGGTTCAATGCATAATCTGAAGACTCTGCCACGTGCGTCAGGTGAATTTGTAAGATCGAGTAGTTGAATTAGAACAAAGAACAACCCAGCACGGGAAACAGGCCCTTCGGCCCAACGAGCCCGCGCCGCCGCAACTTCCTACACCTACCCTGCCCTGTGTGTTGGGAAGTTTGTGCATCCTCTCTGATGCCTTGACTTTGCCACTGTGTGGTCTGGACAAAATCTCTCAGTGTGTTACCAAGAACCTTCCTGAATGAACCTCACTTGCGAGCAAAGGACTCCTATGAGTCAGTGCAGATGTTTGATCTCTTCAGGATGCTTTGAGGATATCCCTAAAGCATTTCCATTGTCTTCTCGGTAGTCTCCTGCCAAGACCGAGTTCCGAATAGAGCAGACGCTTTAATCTGACGTCGGGCATATAAACTACACATCCTGTCCACCGGAGGTGTTCAGAGTGATTAGTGCCTTGAAATCTGGGCACGCTGGCTTGGGAAAAGATGCTGCTGTTGCATTGGATTTGGAAGATCTTATGAAGGCACCGCAGGTGGTTTGGCTCCGGGTCTTTGAGATGTCTGTTGTAGGTTGTCCAAGTCTCTGAAGCATATGCAGGGTTGACTGCTGCTGGTAAATTATGACATTAGTCTCATGTTTGGAATCTTGGTCCTCAAAATATTCAAAGCCAATTCTAGTATCATGATCACAACCCTGCCTGAGAAGAATTAACTCAATACAGAGCCGAGATAAAATGTATACAGCTCTGTACAACATCACAGAATATATTTTTTTCACAGGGCTATTTTCAAAGTTTAAGAACATAAGAAATAGGAGCAGGAGTAGGCCATCTAGCCCCTCGAGCCTGCCCCGCCAGTCAATAAGATCATGGCTGATCTGTCGTGGCTCAGTTCCACATTCCTGCCCTCTCCCCATAACCCTTAATCCCCTTGCCTATCAAAAATCTATCAACCCACGTCTTAAATATATTGAGCGAGGCAGCCTCCACCACTTCAACGGGCAGAGAATTCCAGAGATTCACCACCCTTTGAGTGAAGAAGTTCCTCCTCAACTCCGTTCTAAACCGCACCCCCTTTGTCCTGAGGCTGTGCCCCCTAGTCCTACTGTCCTTTCTGAGCGGGAAGAGCCTCTCCACCTCTATCCTATCCATCCCATTCAACATCTTATATGTCTCAATGAGATCTCCCCTCATTCTTCTAAACTCTAACGAGTACAAGCCTAGTTTATTCAGCCTCTCCTCATAGTTCAACCCCCTCAACTCCGGAATCAGCCTAGTAAACCTCCTCTGCACTCCCTCCAAGGCCAAAATATCCTTGCGTAAGTACGGCAACCAAAACTGCACACAGTACTCCAGCTGCGGCCTCACCAGTGCCCTGTACAGCTGCAGCAAGACCTCTCTACTTTTATATTCAATCCCCCTCGCTATGAAGGCCAGCATCCCATTCGCCTTCCTGACCACCTGCTGCACCTGCAGGCTGGGTTTTTGCGACTCATGCACAAGGACCCCAAGGTCCCTCTGCACCGTCGCATGCTGCAGTTTTTCGCCACGTAAGTAATAGTCCTTCCTACCATTATTCCTACCAAAGTGGACAACCTCACATTTGCCAACATTAAATTCCATTTGCCAGTTCCTGGCCCATTCGCCCAGCCTATCTAGATCCTTCTGCAGACTCTCCACACCCTCCGCACAATTTGCCGTTCCACCAATCTTGGTGTCATCAGCAAATTTCGACACCATACACTCGGTTCCCTCCTCCAGATCATCTGTATAAATGGTGAATAGCTGAGGCCCCAGCACCAACCCCTGGGGCACTCCACTAGTCACCAACCGCCAATCCGAATAGCACCCATTGACCCCCACTCTCTGCCTCCTATTTGACAGCCATGTAGACACATGACTAGTTGTTGAATTATCACCAAAAAGTTAATTAGTGTAATAAATATCCTAAGGCACATTACAGTAGCATTACATAGATTATTTTGTCAGATTAAGCATTCAATTCGCATGTATATAGTGCCTTTGACATGGTAAGCTGTCCCAAGGCACTTCAGCAAGAGAGATTATCAAACAAAATTTGACATCCAAGTGCAGAAGATGGCTAAAAATATGGTCAAAGAGGTAGACTTTAAGGAACATCTTAAAGGAGAAAAGGTAGTTCGACATTTAGGGAGTATATCAAAGCTTAGGCCTCAGCATCTGAAAGAACAGCTGATAGAACACAACTGATGAAGTGAAGGCACTTGGTTAATTGTATTTGAATAATGATTATTAAATGGAGACTCATCTGTTTTCATGGGATGGATTTTACAGGGAGCAATTACCTGTGCCCTCAAACTAAAAGTTGGTCAGCACCTTGTCGATGTGAAATCTAACTTCCCTGCATGATAATACACTGGGAGTAGCCTTAATTAGTGCAAAGTGGGACTCTGCCCCTCAGAGACATTAAGTCTTGCCCTAGAGATCTGTCAGTGAGTTTGATTGGCTAGCAGCTCTATTACACCAGAAGCTGGAAGTGGTCACTGCTGGGATTACAACCAATCCCCACAAAGAACTGAAGATGTCTTCCAGTAAGTCTGGGGGTTTTGGGCTTCAAGGCTTGGACACCCTAATGAAATGGTTGAGGGGGTGGGGATAGTGGAATGGTGTGAAGAGTTAGAGAATTAGGGGAAGGTCAAAGTGAGTTACTATTTTGGGGCGGTGCCCTTGATGGATCCAAAGGAGGTACTTCCTTGCTGACCAACAGCTGCTGGAGACTGGTGCACTGACTGTCTTGTTTGCACCTTCCCCTATACAACAAAAAATTGTGGTGGAGGTGGAATGAGGTCTCTAATTGACAGCCCATTTAAAGGCCTCAATGGGTCCTAAGGGTGGGCAGGCTGTGATGCCTTAGCACTATCCCACCCACCTCCCATAATATGGGGATGATTTGGGAATGGGCAACAAGATGGTGGGCTGGCTGGCCATCCCCTGCTTTTAAATATATCATCAGGGGGCCATAAAATTCACCAGCAGATGTATAGGAGCAGACTGATTATTAGTTGCAGGTGTATAAACGCAATGAGTATCTCTGCGACTAAAAGATTATAAGTGCAGAAGAGTAGGCTCCAATGTTTTATCTTTCATCATCTGTGTTATACATAAACAAGACACCAGAATTAACAAATAGTTATAAGGCTAGCAGAGATTAATTAGGTAAAGAAGGGCGAGGACAGGGAGTGTTCTTAAAAACTTGGATAAGAATTTTTAAATTGTGTTGTCAGATTAGGAACCATTGGGTAAATAGACTTGATGTGAGTTTGGATAGGGACAAGTCACTTTACACAATTAATCTTAAGTGACAATCATTTAGAAATTTAGAAAATAGAAACAGGAGTTGGCCATTCAACCCTTTGAGCCTGCTCTGCCATTAATTTTGATCATGGCTGATCATCAAATTTTGATATCCTGATCTCTTCTCCCATATTACTTGATCCCTTTAGCCCCAAGAGCTATATCTGTAGAATACAGTGATGCCTGCATTATAACTAAATGTTGGGTCCCGCGCATTTAGGAAGGAGAGGCATAAACAGGTTACTTCCAATAAAATATGTTGCCTCTTCTGTAGTTGGGGCGACAGGGGTTTGCACTGTTGTTTCACAGCACCAGATTTCTGGCTTGGGTCACTGTCTGTTTGAAGTCTGCACATTCTCCCTGTGTCCGCGTGAGCTTCCACCGAGTGCTCCAGTTTGTTCCCACTGTGTGCTGGTTAGGTACGTTGGCCATGCTAAATTCTCCCTTCGTGTACCTGAACAGGCACTGGAGTGTGGCAACCAGGGGATTTTCACAGTAACTTCATTGCAGTATTGATGTAAACCTACTTGTGACACTAATAAATATATATTTCGGAAGGCTATCATCAGTCCGCCTGTATATTCTGTCCCTGCACAGGACACCTGTCTCCACTTCATCTAAGGAAGGAGTAGCAATTCAAAGCTTTTGATTTCAAATAAACCTGTTGGGGACTACACAACTCGATGTTGAGTGGCCTCTCATCTTTTATATATATGTATAGTTGGAGCTGACTGGAAAATGGATGTGCAAACATATTTTGACATTTCTGGATTGTGTATTACTCTAACTGGGGAAGGGAATACATTAATTCTCAACCCCCCCCCCAAAAAAAAACTCACAGTTCTTCAATCTGTGTGACGAAAACTACTTGACAAGAGTGGCTCTAGCGTTGTGAAGAGGATGTGTCAGGCATGCGCAGCAGACAGGGGAGGAGGCTGACGCGGTTGTCTGACTGTGCGAGAGAGAGAGGGGGTAAGGCTGCTGCTATTAGCTCACTTCCCGGAGCGCCTTTCTCTCTCTCTCTCTCTCGCTGTCTTCACTCGCGCACGCAGGGGCATCACCTGGCGGGACTCGCGGCGGTCAGGTAAGTGCGGGGCTTGGCGAACCCCCCCCCCCCCGTCCGCACCAAGATGTCCCAGTGTGACTGGAGAACGCCTTTTGTCCTCTTATCCAGGCGTGGCATTGCCCGTTATTGATTACATCACTTGTTGAATGTGCATAGGATGCACTTAAGAAAAGTAGACTTTTCTTGGGGAACGAATGCAATTTGAAAAAAAAAGTTTTTCCCTATTGACAAAACCTTATTTTGGAGGGTTTGGAAATATGTGCATCAGGTTGTCTCCCGCGCTAGTAAAACTAACTTTTAACCGAGTTAGCGGTGTTAACTTTATGAAACCGGCCTTTATCCCAAGTTAAGGCTTTTAAGAAAAAGTTATTATATTGACAAAACTTTTATTTTTGAGGGTTTGGGAATATGTACTTCAGATTATCTCCCGCGTTAATAAAACTAACTTTTAACCGGGTTGCTGGTGCTAACGTTATAAAATTCCAAATTAAGTTTATTTTTATTCGCCCTCCATCCCCCCTCTGACAGCAGTCACTGCATTGAGATCGATGCAGGCCTAGACTGGGGCAGTTTTGGGGTCGTTTCCTGTTGAGTACAGGTTCCATTGCAGCAGTCCTGCCCTGCCCTGCAAGTGCCAGGCGTGTTTAAAACCGTTCTAGCGCACGAATTAGCAGTAAAGGAAGAACTAGTCATCCCTCTTGCCGCTTTTTTCACACCACAACTTCGGAACGCTATCTAACTTACTGAGAAAGAGGGCAGAAGAGAGAGAAAAACGTGCAGGTTTGGAGATTACAAACGCACAGGGAACTGGAAAGAAAGGGTATCCAAAAGTCCAGCAAGCTCACGCCGAGGAGGTCCGTACTATATTCGGCTCTCCGGGACTTTTTTTTTAAAGACGCTTGACTCATCAAAGGAGTTGGAAAGAATGGAGATACTAAGATTGTTGTGAGCTGAAAGGTTTCTACGAAAAGAAAATTGATGCCTGCGTTTTGTGCTTTCAACTCGAAGACAATGAGTTTGTTTCAGGACAAAAAAACAGAAAAATCGAACAGGGAGGGTCCAAACAGAAAAAAACATAATCGGATAGCTATTCTTCTGCCTCTGCACCCCCCAGTTGCAGAGGTAGTTTAGTTTGTACAATAGCTACTTGCCAATTCTGGTTAGATGACAATCTGCTTGGTTCTGTAAGATGGACCAGTCAGGTGAGAACAATTGTGGGGTTGTGCTAATGAACACATCGGAGTCCTGTTAATTCTGAATAAAAGTGACAAGCTACCAATTTACAAAGATGTATTCTTGAAGTGTTAGGTGGATTGGCCATGCTGGATTGCCCCTTTAGTGTCCCAAGATGTGTAGGTGGATTAGCCATGGTAATTGTGTGGAGTTACAGAGATAGGGCAGGGGAGTGGGCCTGGGTAAGATACTCTGTCAAAGAGTCAGGAAAGACTTGATGGCCAAATGGCACTTTCTGCACTGTCAGTATTCTATTATTCTAAGTGCAGTGAAAGATGCATTACTTACTTAAGATAATTCCATTGATTGCTTTCTGTGAGCATAATCATTATCTCATTACATTATTGGTACATTGTTACGATCCTAGCTGACACTGGGCAAGTCAGATTTTTAAAAATTCAGTCAAGGGACATGGGCATCGTTAGCTGGCCAGCATTTATTGCCCATCCCTAGTTGCTCTTGAGAACATGGTGGTGAGCTGCCTTCTTGAAACATTGCACTCCATGTGCTGTGGGTTGACCCACAATGCCTTTAGGGAGGAAATTTCAGGATTTTGATACGGTGACTGCAAAGGAACGTTAATATATTTACAAGTCAGAATGGTAAGTGGCTTGGAGAGGAACTTGCAGGTGGTGATGCTCCCAAATATCTCTGCCCTTAAGGTGTTGTCTAAAGATCTTGATAAATTTATGCAGTGCACCTTGTAGGTCGTACCTACTGCTACTGCTGAGCAGGATGGTGGAGGGAGTGGATATTTGTGGATGTGTCAGTCAAGTGGGTTGCTTTGTCCTGAATGGTGTCAAGCTTCTTGAGTGTTGTTGGAACTGTATCCATCCAGGCAACTGGGGAGTATTGCATCACACTCCTGACTTGTGCCTTGTAGATGGTGGACAGCCTCTGGGGAGTGATGAGTTACTCATCACTCATAGTATTCCTAGCCTTTGACCTGCCTTTGTAGCCACTGTGTTTATGTAGCAAGTCCAATTGAGTTTCTTGTCAATGGTAACCCCAAGGGTATGGGGGATTCAGTTTAAAGTCAAGGGACAGTGGTTAGAGTGTCTCTTTGATGGGCATTGCCTGGCATTTGTGTGGTGTGAATGTTACTTGCCACTTAACCAAGCCTGGATATTGTCCACATCTCGTTGCGTGTGTACGTGGACTGCTTCAGTATCTGAGGATTCGCAAATCATGCTGAACATTGCACAATCATTGGCGAACATCCCCACTCATGACAGAGGGAAGTTCATGGATGAAACAGCTGAAGATGGTTGGACCTAGGACACTATCCTGAGGGATGTCCTGGAGCTGAAATGACTGACCCTCCACAACCACAACAATCTTCTTATGTGCCAGGTATGACTCCAACCAGCAAAGAGTTTGCACCCTCTAACACCTATTGATTCCACTTTCACTAGGGCTCCTTGATGCCACACTTGTTTGAATACGGCCTTAATCTCAAGGGCTGTCACTCTCACCTCACCTCACCTCTCCCTCAACTCTTTTGGCCATGTTTAGACCAAAGCTGTAATGAGGTCAGGAGCTGAGTGACCCTGGTGAAACCCAAACTTGGTGTTACTCAGCAGGTGCTGCTTGATAGCACTGATGACCCGTCCCATTACTTTATTTATGATCAAGAGTAGACTGATGGGGTAGAATTTGGTTGGGTTGGGTTGGATTTGTCCTGCTTTCTGTGTACAGGACATATATCTGGACAATTTTCCACATTGTCGGGTAGTGTTATAACTACTGGAAGAGCTTGGCAAAGGGAGCAGTAAGTTCTGGAGCACAAGTCTTCAGTGCTATTGCTGGAATGTTATCAGGACCCATTGCCTTTGCAGTATCTGTGCCTCTAAACATTTCTTGATACCATGTGGAGTGAACTGAATTGGCTGGAGACTGGCACCTGAAGTGCTGGAGACCACTGGAGGAGGCTGAAATGGATCATCCGCTCGGCACTTCTGGCTGATGATTGGTGCGAATGCTTCAGCCATGTTGTTTGCACAGATGTGCTAGGTTCCTCCATCATTGAGGGTGGGGATACTTGTGGAACCTCTTCCTCCAGTGAGTTGTTTAATTGTCCAGCATCATTCATGATTAGATGTGGCAGGACTGCAGAGCCTGGATCTGTTTATGGAATCACTTAGCTCTGTTTATCACTTGCTGTCTATGCTGTTTGGTAGCTTCACCAGATTGACACCTCATTTTTAGGTGTGCCTGGTGCTGCTCCTGGCATGCTTTCCTACATTGTCCATTGAACTAGAGTTGATCCCCTGGCTTGATGGTAATGGTTGAGAGGGGAATATGCCAGGCCATGAGGTTGCAGATTGTGCCGGAGTACAGTTTTGCTGTTCTTGATGGCCCACAGCACCTCATAGATGCCCAGTCTTGAGATGCTAGATCTGTTTGCAGTCTGTCCCATTTAGCACATTGATAGTGCCGCACAACACGATGGAGGTTATTCTCAATGTGAAGGTGGGACTTCATCTCCTTGAGGACTGTGCGGTTGTCACTCTTAATGATACTGTTGATGGATCCTCTTTTTTAAACCATGGAGGAAAGTTGTTGAACAAATTCACATGAGCTTGCTGATGGACGTTTAACACATAATAAAATATAAGAAGTAAAAATGAACTATTATACCAGATACAGTGGCACAATGGCACAGTGCTTAGCACTGCTGCCTCACAGCGCTAGGGACCCAGGTTCGATGCCGGCCTCGGGTCACTATCTGTATGGAGTTTACACGTTCTCCGCGTTCTGCGTAGGTTTCCTCCGGGTGCTCCCGTTTCCTCCCACGGTCTGAAGGTGTGTGGATTAGATGGATTGGCCATGATCAATTGATCCTTAGTGACAGGGGTACAGGTAGGGTAAATATGTGGGCTTATGGGGATAAGGCCTGAGTGGAGTTGCTGTTGGTGCAGGCTTGATATGCCAAATGGCCTCCTTCTGGATGGCGTGGTGACACAGTGGTTAGCACTGCTGCCTCACAGCTCCAGGGACTTCAGTTGATTTCCAGTTTGTGTAATTGTCTGTGTGGAGTTTGCACATTCTCCCAGTGTCTACGTGGGTTTCAACAAGGAATCACCCCCAGGGTTTCAATCTTGTGTTCTGAGAATCCTTTACCCTAGATCTCTAAGTGTACTCAAGCTTTGCCTTCCAAGCACATTTTTAGTTCTTTGGCCACGCCAAGCAGAACACCACAGTTCCAAAAGGGTACCTTTTATCCTTCAGGCCTACAGCACTGAGCACTGTGGGCTGCCTCTTTGGATCCTCTGTGCTTCTTTCAAGCCCACTTTGGTTGAAGTCTGCTCCTTGCTGCTCTGTCTTTAAATTGGAGCCTTTTTCACTGCTCCTTAATCCTAATTTTACTTAAGGGACCTCTTTCTAATCCTGCTCGTAGTCCCTTACCTGAAACTTCCTTGGGGAACTCTTTCTAATCCCTGTTGTTGTTCCTGCTTGAGACTTTCTTCTGGGTCCTCTTTCTGTTCCATCCCCTATGTTGGGACCTTCTCCCTGCCCCCTCTCATGACTTGCTCCCTGGGAGAAACACTGCACTGCGCTGTAGTCTGGTTCAGGTCACCTGATCTGCACTTTTGTGCCATTTCACTTAATTTTTTTTTCTGTGTGGGGCCAGTTCCCAGCCTGAAGCATGTTTCAAAAAAAAACTTACTGCACATGTGTGGCTCCTTCTTGATTGGTGCATGTACAGAATGCCCTAGTTCCTGACATTGATTGCAAATTTAAATTTAAAGTAAGTATTTGCATTTCTTAATATGTTGATACAAAAATGTATATGGGAAAGTTGAATATGTACTGATGGAAAGTTGATATCATGTTGGCTATACATGTAGTTCCAAACATTTGTTTTTGAAAAGCAGTTTGGCACTATTGTCATGAATATTGCTCATTTAGGGTGAGCAAAGAAATCTTGATTGTCCAGGAAGTAGAATGTCAACCTCCATTCAAGGAAGTTGAATTGATGATTTTACTTATAAAAAGGCAGGTCATGGGTGGAAGAGGCCTAGTCTCAAAGGTTGAATTGACACGAGATTAATTGGATATGTACCAGGATAACAATTTTATTGGTAAATAATTTGTAACTGAGGAAAGGCAGAAATGCTAACTGGGTTTCAGTAACCTTTCTGAGATCATTGTGGAGTGCTATGTCAATATAATTATCACATAGCTGTTAGATGGTCTGTATAAGATTTTGTTGTCTTTTGAATCAGGTTCATAGATTTAACATCTAGATAGATAAATTTCAAAAGGGTATTTGCCATCAAAGAAATGTAGCTGAAACCATCATTAAAATATAGTGGTAGCATTACACTTGCAGAAGACAAATTGCAGTCATTTTAGCCTACCTAGTCATAGTATTCCCTTGGTGCAATTTTAATAACCATGAATCTCATTTGTTAATGTGAACCTACTCTGATTCCTTTTAGACTCATTATGATTTCTTGTTTAACCACAATTTATATGCAGGAACAAATATTTTCACATGTCAATTAACTGATCCAAAACAGAAATTCCACTTTCTCCAGATATCACATTAAAAAGCCTCTATTTCAAACGGTGTTCTGAATAAATCTGAGAATTACTATTATTCCGGATTTGAGTGTGAGGCAACCACCAAAATTAATTTATCTTCTGTAGTACCTGTAAAGGAGAAAAAGTCTCAAGGTCCTTCAAAGTAAGGAGACAAAAGCAGAGCTGTCCTGGAAAAATTAGGAAATGACCAAAAGCAGGGATGTAGGCCATGTTTGAGTAATGTGTGTGAGTAATCTGTTCCACGTGCTATTTTAATTGAGGAAAAAGCTTCTCCAGCATTTCTGATTTAACTTATTGTTTTTCATTTGTAGATAGTTCTTTTGCACTGAAATTCTGCATTTGCCAGAAGTGCTAACTTTGGATATAATTGTTTGCACAAATTGTATCAGCTGTCTTCTCAGCCTTTTCTTTTTCAAACAGGAAATAATCGTCAATCTTTAATTTCTTTCGTGTTATTTCCCTTGCAGTCAAGGATCAACTGTGCAGTCCTTTTTCTATAGCTTCTCCAATAATTTAATATCCTGTTTGGGACAGCGAGATCAAAATTGCCTTCTGCCTTTTTGCTCCTCCTTGCTTTTAAAAGCCGTCTCAAATCCCACCCACAGCCCTGTTTTTGGTCATTTCCTAACTTTTCCAGGATTGCTCCACTTTGAAGGACATTGAGACTTTTCCTCCTTTACAGGTACTATAGAAGATGAGTTAATTTCAGTGGTTGCCCCACACTCAAGTCTGGAGTAATAGTAATTCTGAGATGTATTCAGAATACCGTTTGAAAGTGAGGCTTTTTTGTGTTAAATCTGGAGAATGTGGAATTTCTGATTTGGATCAATTAATTGACTTGTGAAAATAGTTGCTCCTGCATATTAATTTAGCCCGATTCAGCAAAGGGTTTCATAAATCAACCCTCTGTGTACTCTCACTAACAATGAATGCAAAAGAGGATGGTAATTCTTCATGCAGTTGGCAGGGTGATTTTTATGCGCTTGTGTAATCAAAATGTTTTTAGCAGCGAGGAAAAGAACACAAATCAACTGCTTTTTCCATTGCTGCTGTTTGATTTAACAGATATTGTAATATTGTCCAATAGTAATTTGATTCAATAGTTTCTCATCAGAAACAAATTCCTGGTTGGTTGTGTGGCATTATTAGTACAGTGTTTAGGGAATGATGATCTACTTATGATATGAAGTTGAGGAATGGCTTTAAAATTAAGGATTCACCTAAAGTTTATAGTCAGACCTTATTTCAGTTAGTTTTTCAGATGTAGTGTTAAACTGAGACCATGCATGCCCTGTCAGGTGGGCATAAAAGATCCCATGACACTATTTTGAAGGAAAACAAGGGAGTCAGTCATCTGCATTGTCATGGCCATGTTTGTCCCTTAATCAACACCCCAAAAAGATTACCTGATTATTATTACGTTGCTATTGGTGGGACCCCGCTGTATGGAAATTAGCTGCCATGTTTCCATTTTTCTGTATTATTTGTGCTTTATTCAAACTGCTGCTACATAATTCCTTTTTTATTAGCTGCTTGAATGAGTACTTCTTGTACCTTGAGCACTTGCCACTAGATTGATGTGGCTTTACAACTGCTAAACTTATTTCTGAGCAAAATGGAATTTTCTTGATTTCTCCAAGCAAACTTCCTGCTTCGTCCTCGTCTGAAACCAACTGTGCCTTATGAGAACTGCTTTGTTTCCAAGTTGTATAACTTGACCTGTCCATTGTTTCTGTGTGCTTCTTCCTCTTCCTACTTGTTGAAACTGTTGTAGTGCCAATAGAAAGGCTGTGGACAGTTTAAAGTCTTTTTGTAGAGCTGTCTCCTTTTGTTAATAGTTGAGAGGGGAAACTTTGCTTTATTGTCAAAAAAGGTTTCATCAGGAATTGTAGCATTTTGTGTTTATCAATTATAAAAACAAATGCATGCATATATTTGTGCCTTCAAAATAGGAAAATGTCCTAAGGTACTTCACAGAAGGAGATTTGGATAAAATTGATACTGAGCCAAAGATGGAAGTGTTAGGTTAAGTTACTAAAAAGCTCAGTATCGTTTTCTCTATCTTTTATTGAAGATTAAAAGTTAGCGCTTCATGTAATTTTATTGTTTTAGCAGCATTCTTGTTGGCTGTTTTTGAAGCATTTGACTGTCTTAGTAGCTTCCCTGAGTTATGCATGCTGCATTGCTGCCTAACAGTAAGTGAGACGTAGAAGCAGCAGCCAGAAATTCAGGAGTACCCATTGTTGGGCGAGCTGGTGTCGTGAAGTCCACTTCCGGTGACAGAAGGGTGATGTCCAAAGGTTTCCAGATGCAGAACATAAGTAGCCAGATTATTTTGTTTTATAGCAGTTGACAGTGGGAATTACCAATCATTGAAAATGCCAAAGATTTGCTTGCCTAGAAATTGTTCTGTGTTTCAAAGCCACAAATATAGTGAGGAAGAAGTGTGCCTGTCAACAGGCTAATTTTATTTCTGGACTTGCCAGCAAGCTGTTGTGCCATGCATTGTTCTTTTACAATGAGATCTTGGGCCCTCCACTAAGGGATGGTTTTGTAACTTTGTCCTTAAAATACATTTTTAATGTAATGTAAATTTATTTGTGTTTTACTGCTATGATTTTTGCACCATTCGATATTTTGGATGGGGGAAGGATAAGAGATCCAGTTAGGGCAAATAAATATAAACTTTACCACCATACAAGTTCAAAAAGGTAAAACAATTTACAGTATCTTACACTTACCCTGAATGTTAGAGGATAAGGTACACGTGAATTCACAGGCAAACTGTGGTTGGATACACCACACTTCAGGAGAGGCAATAACGTAATCGTATTGTCATGGGACAAAACAATCCAAAGGCCCAGGGTACTGCTTGGGAGACCTGGGTTCGAATCCCTCCATGCCAGATGGTGAAATTTGAATTCAATAAACAAAATTCTGGAATTGCTAATTGTTGGAAAAACACATTGGCTTCACTAATGTCCTTTAGGGAAGGAAATCTGCCATCCTTACCTGGTCTGGCCTACATGTAACTGCAGATCTACAGCAATATGGAAGACTCTTAAATGCCCTCAGGGATGGGCTTTTAAGAGTCAGCCAGTGACTCCCATGTCCATGAATGAATTAAAAAAAAACTACACAACAGATGGCAAAACAAAACCATAACCAATTCCATAAATGTCTGAATACTCTACCCAGATGTTTGTCAGATTGTGTGCCAACTAATCTCACTAAAACGTTGTCTTTTTTAATCACCACATTTGAAAATTTTGCTTGGAATTGTCTCCAAAAGTCACTCCCACTCAAACATATTCAACAGTGATCTGCTTTGCTAGGTTTCAATCTTGTCTCCTGGGATGCTTTTCCTCTGGATCTCAGACTGCACTCAAGCTTCACTTTCCAATCACAATTTCACATCTTCAAGTCATGCCAAACAGATTACTATCGCTCCAATGGGGTACCTTTATCCTAATGGCCTGCAGCACAAAGTCACCTTCTCCGATCTTTCATGACTGCTCTCATGCCCATTTTGTTTAAAGTCTGCTCTCTGCAGCTCTTTCTTGAATGTATCGCCTATTACTTGGCTCCTTCCTTTAAATTCTGACCCTTATCTTCTTCCCTTACCTGGGACTACCTTTTTGAAATCTTCTGCCCCCGCCCTTGGTCTGGGATCTTCTCCCTGATTTTCCCCCCACCTGCCTCATATCAGGTCATCTGACCTGCATTTTTCTGCTGTTCCTCTTGCTATTGCGCAGAAGTGCAGGGCCAGCCTCTGCCTGAAAATGTGGAAAAACCTGAATTGTGGTCATTTCCCAGCTGCAGGAGGCCCTAGTTTCATCGGGAACTGGAGTTCCTGACCTGCAAGCTCCAAGGTGGTAAGTATTTGAGTTTGTTAACACTTAATAGTGTATGTAATAGTGTGACATTCAAACGAGTGATTGAAACAAGTTATTGTGACAAGTTATTGTGATCTGCTTGTAACCCATGAAGGAGTGCCTGATTCAACCTATTGTGCCAAAATCAACAGCACATAGCAGGAGAGAACTTTGGCTGCCAAGTATTTAATTTCTTTGCAGTGACATGTAGACTTTCAATATTGATTTCATTTAGTGAGGAACTAAAATCAAATACTTGTAGGCTCTTCCCATCAATTGTGAACTGAATATTTAATTGGTTTTGACTTTTTCTGCTTCATAATAATGCATCCAGCCAATACTAACCGATTAGGCTTTATATTTGGAAGTGAGGCTAAAAATTAGATGAAAAGTGTATATTCTCTTTTCAGTATGAATAGAACAAAGAAAATTACAGCCCAGGAACAGGCCCTTCAGCCCTCCAAGCCTGCACCAACCATGCTGCCCATCTGCACCAAACCTCCTACCCTTCCGGGGACCATATTCTTCTAATCCCACCCTAGTCAGGACATGTATTTGTCAAGACGCCCCTTAAAAGTCACTGTCGTATCTGCTTCCACTACCTCCCCTGGCAGCAAGTTCCAGGCACCCACCCCACTGTGTAAAAAGAAAATCTGCCTCGTACATCTCCTTTAAAGCTTGCCACTCGCACCTTAAACCTATGCCCCCAGTACATGACCCTTCCACCCTGGGAAAAAGCTTCTGACTATCCACTCTGTCCATGCGTCTCATAATCTTGTAGACTTTTATCAGGCCGCCCCTCAATCTCCGTTGTTCCAGTGAGAACAAACCAAGTTTCTCCAATCTCTCCTTTATAGCTAATGCCATCCATGCTCGGCAACATCCTGGTAAATCTTTTCTGTACCCTCTCCAAAGCTTCCACATCCTTCTGGGAGTGTGGCGACCAGAATTGAAACTATATTCCAAGTGCAGCCTAACAAAGGTTCTTTAAAGCTGCAACATGACTTGCCAATTTTTAAACTCAGTGCCCCAGCCAATGAAGGCAAGCATGCCGTATGTCTTCTTGACTACCTTCTCCACCTGTGTTGCCACTTTCAGTGACCTGTGTACCTGTACACCCAGATCCCTCTACCTTAAATAATCTTAAGGGTTCTGCCATTTGCTGTATATTTCCTATTTGTAATAGACCTTCCAAAATGCATGACCTCACATTTGTCCTGATTAAACACCATCTGCCATCTCTTTATCCAAGTCTCCAACCAATCTGTATCTTGCTGTATCCTTTGATGGTCTTCATCGCTATCTACAAACCCTCCAACCTTTGTGTCATCCGCAAGCTTACTAATCAAACCAGTTAAATTTTCCTCCAAATCATTTCTGTATCTTACAAACAACAAAGGTCCCAGCACTGATCCCTGAGGAACACCACTTGTCACAGCCCTCCGTTCAGAAATGCACCCTTCCACCGCTACCCTCTGTCTTCCATGACCGAGCCAGTTCTGTATCATCTTGCCAACTTATCTCTGATCCCACGCGACTTCACCACCTGCACCAGTCTTCCATGAGGGACCTTGTCAAAGACCATACTGAAGTCCATGTAGACAACATCCAGTGCCTTACCTGCTTCAATCATCTTCGTCACTTCCTTGGAAAAACTCGATCAAGTTAATGAGATATGACTTCGCCTTCACAAAATCATGTTGCCTCTCTCTAATATGTCCACTTATTTCCATGTGCAAGTAAATCCTGTCCAGAAGAATCCTTTCCAATAATTTCTGTGCCACTGAAATAAGGCCCATTGACCTGTAATTATCTGGATTATTCTTGCTACCCTTCTTAAACAAAGGAACAACATTGGCTATTCTCCAGTCCTCTGGGTAGAGATCCCAGTGAGGATACAGAGATTTCTCTCAAAGCCCCAGCAATTTTCTCCCTTGCCCCTCATATCCCATCAGGCCCTGGGGACATGTCTACCTTAATGTTTCTCAAGAATCCTAATACTGCTTTCTTTTTGATCTCAACATGACTCAAACTGTCTACACACCCTTTCCCAGACTCATCGTCCACCAAGTCGTTCTCTTTGGTGAATACTGATGCAAAGTATTCACTTAATACCTCGCCCATTTCCTCTGGCTCCACACATAGGTTCCCTCCCCTGTCCTTGAGTGGGCCCATCCTCTCCCTGGCTACCCTCTTGCTCCTTTTATATATGTATTAAAAGCCTTGCGATTTTTCTTAATCCTGCTGGCCAATGATTTTTCATGGACTCCTTTTAGCCTTCCTTACTCCTTGCCTAAGTTTCTTTCTACTTGCTTGTATGCCACACTTGCTTTGTGAGTTCCTAGCCTTGACCAATGGTTCCTTTTTCTCTTTGACTAGGCTCGCAATATCACTCATTATCCAAGGTTCCCAAAACTTGCCCTCCATACTTATCCTTCATCCTTACAGGAATGTGCCAGCTCTGAATCCCTATCAACTTACACTTGAAGGCCTCCTACATGCCAGATGTTGATTTGCCACAAACATCTGCCCCCAGTCTACATTCTTCAGTTCCTGCCTAATGTTGTTCTAATTAGCCTTCCTGCAATTTAGCACCTTAACTTGAGAACTACACTTATTTTTATCCATTGGTACCTTAAAGCTTGCTGAATTGCTCCCCAATTGAAACATCAACCACCTGGCTGGGCTCATTCCCCAATACTAGGTCCAGTATTGCCCTTCCCTAGTTGGGTTAGATGCATACTGTTTCAAGAAACCCTCCTGAATGCTCCTTACAAACTCTGCCCCATCCTCACCCCGGCACTGAGTGAGTCCCAGTCAATATAGGGGAAGTTAAAATCTCCCACTGTAGCAATCCTGTTACTTTTGCACCATGCCAGAATCTGCTTATGTATCTGTCCCTCTATCTCCCAATGGCAATTAGGCAGTCTACAGTAAACCCCCAACATTGTGACTACACCTTTCCTATTCCTGAGCTCTACCCATTTTGCCTTGCTGCATAAGCCCTCCGAGGTGTCGTCTTGCTGTACAGCTGCGATATTCTCTTTAATGCAACTCCCCCACCCCTTTCACCACCCCTCTATCCCACCTGAATTATCAGTATCCTGGGACGTTAAACTGCAAACCTGTTCTTCCCTTAACCAAGTCTTTATGATAGCAACAACATTAGTTCAAGTACTAGTCCAAGCTCTAAATTCATCTGTCTCATCTGTTAGACTTCTCGCGTTGAAACAAATGCACTTCAGTCCATTTTGATTAGCAACCACACCCTGACTGCTCTTCCTCTGAGTTTTACTGCCCCTACTCTCTGGTTCTCCTTCAGTTAACTCACCTTAGCTTTGGTTCCCACCCCCCCCCCGCCAAACTAGTTTAAATCCTCCTGTGTGACACTAACAAATCTCCTGGTCAGAATATTTATGCCCTCCAGTTTAGATGCAACCCATCCTTGTACAGGTCCCACCTGCCCCGGAAGAGATCCCAATGGTCCAAATATCTGAAACCCTCCCTACTGAAATCCATCTATATGGATTTCAGTAAGGCGTTTGACAAAGTCCCTCATGGTAGGCTGGTAGAAAAGGTTAAGGCGCATGGGATACGGGGTCAGGTAGCTAGGTGGATTGAGAACTGGCTGGGCAATAGGAGACAGAGGGTAGTTGTGGAGGGGACTTTGTCCAGCTGGAGGCCAGTGACCAGTGGTGTGCCGCAGGGCTCGGTACTGGGACCTCTCCTCTTTGTAGTCTACATAAATGACTTGGAAGAGAGCGTAGGTGGTGTGATCAGCAAGTTTGCTGATGACACCAAGATGGCAGGGTTGGCGGGTACCGAAGTGGATTGTCAGGTGATACAACAGGATATAGATAGGTTGGTGCATTGGGCAGATAGGTGGCAGATGGAATTTAATCCTGACAAATGCGAGGTGATGCATTTTGGAAGGAATAATGTAGAGAGGAGCTATGTGATTAAAGGTAGACAAATTAGGAGTATAGAAACACAGAGGGACCTGGGAGTGCAGGTTCACAAATCCATGAAGGTTGTGACACAAGTGGAGAATGTTGTCAGGAAGGCTTATGGAATGCTAGCCTTTATAGGAAGAGGTATAGAGTTTAAAAGCTGCCGTCTAATGCTTCAGTTGTATAGAACGTTGGTTAGACCGCATTTGGAGTACTGCGTCCAGTTCTGGTCACCTTACTACCGGAAGGACGTGGAGGCTCTGGAAAGGGTGCAGAGGAGGTTTACCAGGATGTTGCCTGGCATGGAGGGGTTGGGTTACGAGGAAAGGTTGGAGAAACTGGGACTGTTCTCTTTGGAAAGACGGAGATTGAGGGGTGACATGATAGAGGTATATAAGATACTGAAGGGAATAGACAGGGTCAATAGTGAGAGACTGCTCCCTAGATTGGTTACGAATACAAGAGGACATTATTTAAGGGTGAGGGGGGAGAGGTATAATTTGGATATGAGAGGAAGGTTCTTTACGCAGAGAGTAGTGGGGGTATGGAACGCGCTACCGAGTAGGGTGGTGGAGGCGGGAACGTTGGACTCGTTTAAGGTTCAGTTAGATAGGCACATGAGTGAAACGAGGATGGAGGGTTATGGTAGGGGTTATTGAATAAGGGTTAGAACCTCGGGAGACACCGGAAAGGCAGGCTTGTGATTAACGTTTTTGTCTTTTCACTCCGCAGGTGGAGGTCCACCTCGTTGTCAAACGAGGGGCATGCACACGGGGGTTGTGCGTGGGCTGCTCCTGGAGGTTCCGGGAGTGGCCTAGTACTTCGTGTCGGTGTGTGTGCTTGATCCTGGACCGGTAGACGGGCGCCGCAACAGCTCGGTGACTAGCACTGCTAGCTGTGCAGATACATGGATTTGGGCCTGTGTCTGTGGGAGTTTGTGCATTCTCCCTGTGGTTGCGTGGGTTTCCTCCGGGCGCTCCGGTTTCCTCCCACACCCCAAAGATGTGCTCTTAGGCTGATTGGTTTTACCAAATTGACACTATTCTCCCCTGAATCTGGCTAAGTCAGGGGTTCTATTTGTAGATACGCAGGGTAGAATAGGTGTAGGGTGATGCGGCGGCGTGGGCTTGTTGGGCCGAAGGGCCTGTTTCCTGTGCTGGGTTGTTCTTTGTTCTTTGTATACCAACTGTTTAGTCACGTGTTGAGCTGTACAACCTTCCTCTTCCTAGCCTCACTAGCACGTGACACGGAGTAATCCTTGCGATTACAACCCTAGAGGTCCTGCTTTTTAACTTTCTACTTAACTCCCTAAACTGTTGCTGCAGGACCGCATCACTCTTTCTACTTATGTTGTTAGTACCAATATGTACCACAACCTCTGACTGTTCACCCTCTCCCTTCAGAATGCTTTCTGCCCTTTTAGAGACATCCTGGACCGTGGCACCAGGGAGGCAAAATACCATCCTGGAGTCTCTTTCACGTCCACGGAAGCACCTATCTGCACCCCTAATTATTGAGTCACCTATAACTATTGTTCTAGTGCTCTTTGTTCCTCTCTGCTTAACAACAGAGCCAGCCATGGTGCTGCTGCTCTGGCTGCTTCTGCTGTTATCACCTGGCTTCTGAATTAAGGTCCTGAGGCATTTCACAGAATCTGTTATGTTAATTAGATAAAGATTGATAATGGTGTAAGCCTATGGCAGTCACATTGAAGATGGATAGGCTACAACTTAAAAATTGTGTCAACTTTGGGTCACTGGGGCACTAGAGAAACCATCAAAATGGAAGTTGTGTGGATTGGTGCAACTCCCTGAACTTTACCGAGCTGGGTCATGTTGGGTGCGGCTATGCGTTGCACTGATAGCTGGATTTGAACTTCTGTAATGGGATGGAACCAGTTTGCACAGGTCTGGTAACTGCCTTATTTGAAGAGAGAGCTAACGTCAACTTGCAATTGTCCTGAATGCAGTGCTACTCAAACTGTCCAGATTTTATGATTATAAGACACTCCTGTCCTGAGAGAATTACATAATAAGTCCAATAAAAGAATCATTGTGCTGCTATTATGAGCCTGGTGCTTGAAAGAGCTTTGTTAGTGGATTAACTATTGTGGCCCCTTTTTGTTCTAGTGACTGATTTTGCTAGTGGTTTACAGCTGAATTAGCTGTTACGTAATAAAAATATTTTATATTATGTTGCAGTCCTGTGTGTTTAAAATGGACTGCAGTACATTAAAAGTTTCTTTAGGTTTGCAGAGCTGACTCAAGAGGCCGAATAGCTGACTCCTCAAAATTCAGGATGGTGGCACAGTGGTTAGCACTACTGCCTCACAGTGCCAGGGACACGGGTTCAATTCCCAGCTTGGTTCACTATCTGTGTGGAGTCTGCAGTTCTCCCTGGTGCAGTTTCCTCCAGGTGCTCTGGTTCTTCCCACAGTCCAATAGATGCCCTGATTAGAGGCATTGGCCATGCTAAATTCTCCTTCAATGTACCTGAACAGGCTCGAGTGTGGCAACCAGGGGATTTGTAACTTCCTTTGCAGTGTTAATGTAAGCATACTTGTGACACTAATAAACAAAATTTTGAACTAATACATACGTTAATATAATTTTTAAGGCGTTCTGCTTTAATTATAGAGTTCCACACAAGTAGATGTATTTGGAGTGGTACCAAATGTTTCTGCTTCTAATAAAAAAATCTAAATGTGTTTTTTGACTCAGGAACTCAGGTTTGTTGATAAATACATTTGCTAATAATTGATGTATAATTGAACATGTCAGTGTAATTGATGAATATATGTTTACATGAATCATAAGTAGAAACTTTGGGACGGGGGGATGTAAGTAAGGAAGGTGGCTTGGTTTGGGCCTTCCGTTATGTTGGTGGAGGTTGAATACAGTTACGTATAACTGTTTCCATCTATCCACAACTGAGAGATTTAAATTAGGTTAGTGTGGAAAGCAGGATTGGTCAGTTTCATATTGTAATCCTGAATGACCTATTGCACAACAAATATTTCAGTCTTTCAGAATGTTGTAATTATTTAAAAGTCATTTAAGTGTCTTGGAGCTTCACATAATGTCTGAATGTTTCACTCCAATGGTATGGCTGATAGCTCCAGTGCACTGTGTCTTTTAAACCCATTTCACCAGCATAGTTAAGCACAGGCTTACAGTTCGGTCCTATAGATGTCAGCCAAGCAATTTATTCAATGGGGTGGAGTTCCTGGGAATGGGGAAGAGAGGAATAGAAAGGGGGAAAAAAAAGAGCCCAATACACGTGCACCTTTTGTTGCCAGTTTCAAAGCGATAGGGTGATTTTTGCAACAAAAATAACTGTGCATCAGCTGCTTATCATTTCCGATAGACATTTTTTCATGAAGACCATTGGTACAAAACTAAACAGGGAAGCAGTTTCACAGTTAACACATGACAATTAAGTTGCCATAATTGTTTTTTTTTCAGAACTCAGTATTGTGAATGTCATGGCTTCTACCTGGGAAAAGATTAGAGACTTTTATGACTGGGCAGTAGAAAATGGAGGTAAGAAGTGTGTTCATAAAAACCTAATCTGTTACTGCATTAAATAGATATAATTGGTAGGTTAAAAAATGGTCATATATTTCCCAATTTGTAATCACTTCTTTTGGCATCAGTAATTGCTCCAATCTTTCAGTTGTCAGAGCACACGTGACATGAGTGGAATTAATTGCTTCCTATCCTAAAATCTCAATAGTTTTTTTGTTATTAAAGACCTTCAGCCATTTTTTGGCTTTAGTGCGCGAGTTTGTTTTTTATTCAGCACAATGGGGAGCTGAAGAGCTTTTTTTGTCATCAATAATTATAAGAGTGGCACAGTGGCAAGCACTCCTGCCTCAGTGCAAGAGACCTGGGTTTGATTCCAGGTTTGGGTCACTGTGCGGAGTCTCCCTGTGTCTGCATGGGTTTCCTCCTGGGTGCTCTGGTTTCCTCTCACTGTCCGAAAGACATGCTGGTTAGGTGCGTTGGTCTTTCTAAATTCTCTCTCGGTGTATCGGAGTAGGTGCCAAAGTGTGGTGAGTAGGGGATTTTCACAGTCGCCTTACTGCAATGTTAATGTAAGCCTATTTGTGACTAATTAATAAATTTTACTTTTTTTTTGTCCATGAATTTCTGAAAGATGTGTCTGGACTCAATTTCTGGCATCTTATTGAATCCCTGGATTTGGCAGAAGCAGTGTAGGATTGGTGGTGGTGAGGGTTGTGTGGTGGTCATAGACAACATTTGTTCAAAAGTGAAATTGATTATACAAACTCTGCTAGTGCTAAGTTTCATGTTTTAAAAATACTTCTCAGAATTGTTCACCTATACTTCAGATCCATTTTTCAATGCGAGATGATGTGTAATGTAGGGAGCTGGGGAAGGTGGAAATAGGTTGCAAAATCATGTGTATTTGCAAATTAAATTTTATGTTTGAACTTAATTGTCACTTTTTAAATGTTTTCAGACAAGAGGACTGACCCCTGGTTCCTGGTTTACTCGCCTATTCCCATTATTGTTACCTTCATAATCTACCTTCTAATCTGCAAATATGGGCCAAAGTACATGCTCAGTCGTGAACCATTCAATCTGAAATATGTACTCCTTGTCTACAATTTTGCCCTTGTCGGCATTTCAGCTTACATTTTTTGGGAGGTATGTGCGTTTCCTCACAATTGTTAAAATTGAAAGTATTTTTCTTGTGTCAGGTATGTTTGGCACCACCTGCTTGCTACTGAAAGTGAAACTGTGATGTGACTAAACTTGAAGGCTGGTCCACTTCACTTCAGCTTTGGCACGTCATTTTTATTCTACCTAACGCTCAACATGTTGCCTTATCTCGCTGACTATACAAAATTATCTTACTGACTATGCAAATGACTAGGCTGTTGCAGGTAATCCACAACAGAGCTATTAGGAAGAGTTCTAGGATTTAGACAGCTATAAAGGACTGCATTTTCACATGGTCAGGAGATTCCATGAAGTAGTGGGAATGGTAGCCATAACTTGATTCTGGGATACCAGACCCCATTCCTGGGTTTCTGAATTTCACCAGAGTTGACTAAGGGCATTGGCTGGTTTGGGTTGCAAACCCTGCATGTTGACCTGGCCAGCTCCATTGCAGGAAAAGACATTATCCAAGCCCTTGGCAATTTTCATGGAATCAGGGCAGCTTTTCAAAGCATTGTGATTCATAGGATCTTGGTGATGTCTTGAACCGTAGTCTGAATGAGGAAACCTTTTTGAAAGTTTTTTTTAAATAGTCATTCATTCATAAAATGTTTTTGCTTATGGGCCAATAAAAGTGTCTATCATCCTTTAAAGTATCAATATCAAGCAGTTCAAACCTCTTATGTAAATAAAGATTGTGAAATTGCCAGAAGGGAACAAAGAGCTGGAGCTGTAAAGCAATGTTTTGTCTGGGGCCCAATTGCTTCAGCACTCTAATGGATCTCTTGATTCATGCTGAATATTGACCCCAGCATAAAACTGGTCATTTCACCAAACTGAATTGATCAACAGTTTCCACTGATTAACTTCAACTTTATTTGCAGCTATTTGTGAAGGTTGTTAATATTAAGTTGTTGTTAGCCACAGGGGCACTAATAGGTCTTCTTACATTTAGATTTTTAAGTATTATATATTTTAGTTGGTAAGGAACTAGCATATGCCAATGAAATTAGTAAATCGTGCATATCGAGTTTTTAGAAGTACTTTTTGGTTATTTTAAAGTCAGGATGTTCGCAGGATGAGTTTATTAAAATGCTTATTTTTGTGATGAAACCAATTTTCAGTTAATGTCATTATGATACAGAGGGAGTTCGTTTGACCCAAGAAGTCCCTGCTTGCTCTCTTTAGAACAATCTAGTCAACTCTATTCCCACAGCTCTGCAAGTTTATTTCCCTCAAGTGCCCTCCAATTCCCTTTTGAAATCACAGTCTCTGCTTGTGCCTGTAGGCAGCTTGTTTTGGGTTATTACCGCTTACTGAATAAAAAGTTATTTTCTGCATCTCTTGCCTAGGACCTTGTTTCCTCGTCCTTGTATGATCAGCTCGTAGGGATTGCTTTTCACAGTCTTTCTTTACTAAACGTGTTAAAATATTATCAAATCTTCAGGGAGAAAAACTCCTACTTCTCTAGCCTAACTGTGTTGCTAAAATCCTGCACTTTAATGTGATGGGTGACTGCTAGAAGGCATTTTATTTTAAAGAATGAAAATGGGACAATGTCCCAGAGAACTGAAGAGGGACTTTTCCAACAGCTCACCTCAGCACTTGGCTGCCTGTGGCTGCTTCTAAATTGCATCCAAGGATGCCCGAAATAAAAATACTTTTGCGGTGTTATTCTTTATCTCCAGGTATATGCAACAAGTGGAAAATTTCCAACTTGGGAGTGAAACTCAGGCCAGTATTGTAGCTGCGCTCTAACCAAAGCTTATCAAATTTTCAGCTTCAAAATCCTTCTTTTGTATTCAATTATTAATGAATACATTAATGAAACACAAGTTAGCTTTGCTAATGACTATGTCAGCATGTCCAAATTAGATGCATATGAACTTCCATGCCACTCTGTCTCTGCAAATTCTCTACAATAGTGCCACTAAATCTGCATTCCCTCCTTATCATTTCTACCAAAATGCACCACCACCTGCCACTTATCTGCCCATTCTTATAGAATCAAGGAATCCTCCAGTGTAGAAGAGTCTGCACTGACTCACCGACACCCCCACCCT
Source organism: Carcharhinus amblyrhynchos (assembly GCF_965287045.1). Lineage (NCBI taxonomy): Eukaryota > Metazoa > Chordata > Chondrichthyes > Carcharhiniformes > Carcharhinidae > Carcharhinus > Carcharhinus amblyrhynchos. The sequence continues at coordinate 29,564,659 of NC_137332.1, read as the reverse complement.
ATCCTGAAACCCCTAACGTTTGCCACAAATAATCCATCTAACCTGCACACCTCTGGACACAAAAGGAGTAAGTTAGCATGGCCAATCCACCTAACCAGCACAGTCGCCCAAGGCCGGACTCGACCTAGGTCCCTGGAGCTGTGAGGCAGCAGTGCCAACCACTCTGCCACCTTGCTGCCTTTTGTCCTTTTGTTTTGCCATTAATTGGAATTACCTCATTATTTGCCAAACCACCAGGTTTGATATCTTTGGCGTATGTGGAAATTTTAATCCGTGTTCCAATATCTGAGTCATTTTAATGTATAAAAGCAATGGTTGTAGCACTGATCCTTGGGAAACATGACTGTCTATCAACCCGCAATCTGACATTTATCATGACTCACTGTTTTCTGTCCTTAGAAGTAAATTTTTTCCTTGGGCTGCAAGGGTCACTGACCCTTCTATTTCATAAGGCTTAATTTTGCTAACCAGCATTGTGTGGTACTTTGTTCTTAAAATTCACAAAACAACATCCATTGCATTATTTTTATCGAATGTCTCTTGTTATTTCTTCAAAAACATCTATTAGGTTAATCAAGCACCATCTGCCTTTTACAGTTCCATGCTGGCTCTCCTTAATTAACTCAAATTTCACCACATGCCTGTTTTTTCAATCACTAATGTTAAAATGATCAGCTGATACGTACTACCAATAACTTTGCACATTTTTGTTGAATTAGGGTTTTACATTTGTCACACTCTAATCCTCTGGCACCTACCCTGTATCCAAGGAAGTTTGTGCCAAGCTCATCAGCAATCTGTACCCTCACTTCCTTTAACAACCTAGGATACAAGCCAATTGAACCAACCATTGTCAGCATAGTCAGCCTTTCCAGCACATCCTATGTATCCCTTCCATTAGGTCTACCATATCCATTGTGCTAATATTCGTCATCATCTGCTCAATTAATGATCATTTGTTTTAAAAGGTATTCATTATATGCTGCATTCCAGCTATGCCTGTGTTTCTGCCTTATTTGTCTCTAATAGTATCCACCCTTTTTACTACCTGCTTAAAACTTATTTTCTAGTAGAATACTTTTGGTTCCCTTTTATGTTAACTGCCATTCTATTCATATATTCTGTCTTTGTCAGACTTAATTTCTTCACTTCCCCTCTCAACTTACTTTATTTGGCTTGGTCTCCCTTTGAAGAATTCAGCTGCCATGCACCATACATCCTCTTTTGTTTTGTTTCATCATATTCTCTATCTTCCTCCTCATGTACGGAGTTTGGTAATAAAATGGCACCAGGTTTCCTCTTTCAGATGTGTCGCAACATTTTTTCAGGGGGTCAAAACAAATAATTATTATGCAGGTTCCTTAAAGAACTCTACAGGTGATCATTCAAATGAACTTGAGTGGAAACTTGAACCATGAAATCAGTTCGGCAAATCAGGACAGCTTGAGCGTAGCTTTTACCCAAATTACTGATTATGTCCAAAACAGAAACATTACCCATAATCTGAATCGGTCAGTGTGACCAAAATGCATGGAATCTTCAGAGCTGCGTTGACTGGGATTTGACTGTTAAAATTGTTAGGGTACCTGAGCAGTAACATCTAGGTATGTTACTAAACTCAGTTTTTTTTCATTTTGGCGTTGGTATGAGGAGAAGGTGTTTCACTCCAGGTGTGATTCTATTGACACTCAAGGAAGCTTTTATCCAAACAAACACTATTTAACAATACAGTTTAACTATAACGAATGAATGAGCTTAACTTTACAAATTGAAATACTTAATCATGACAAGATACAATTCTTAACTGCTAATCTATCTTTATTGGCTCCAATTTGAGCAATATTTCTCATAAATTTAAACTCCCCTTCATAAGACCCTAGTCAGACCCCACTTGGAGTACTATGCGCAGTTCTGGTCGCCTCATTACAAGAAAGACGTGGAAGCTATTGAAAGGGTGTAGAGGAGATTTACAAGGATGTTGCCTGGATTGGGTGGCATGCGTTATGAGGATAGGTTGAGGGAGCTAGGTCTTTTCTCCCTGGAGAGATGAAGGATGGGAGGTGACCTGATAAAGGTTTATAAGGTGTTGAGAAGTATAGATCGGGTGGATTCTCGGAGGCTATTTCCCAGGGCTAAAATGGTCGCTACGAGAGGACACAAGTTTAAGGTGCTGGGGAGTATTCACAGAGGAGATATCAATGGTAGATCAATGATCTAGATAGGCTGGGCGAATGGGCCAGGAACTGGCAAATGGAATTTAATGTTGGCAAATGTGAGGTTGTCCACTTTGGTAGGAATAATGGTAGGAAGGACTATTACTTACGTGGCGAAAAACTGCAGCATGCGACGGTGCAGAGGGACCTCGGGGTCCTTGTGCATGAGTCGCAAAAACCCAGCCTGCAGGTGCAGCAGGTGGTCAGGAAGGCAAATGGGATGCTGGCCTTCATAGCAAGGGGGATTGAATATAAAAGTAGGGAGGTCTTGCTGCAGCTGTATAGGGCACTGGTGAGGCCGCAGCTGGAGTACTGTGTGCAGTTTTTTGGTTGCTGTACTTACGCAAGGATATTTTGGCCTTGGAGGGAGTGCAGAGGAGGTTTACTAGGCTGATTCCAGAGTTGAGGGGGTTGAACTATGAGGAGAGGCTGAATAAACTAGGCTTGTACTCGTTAGAGTTTAGAAGAATGAGGGGAGATCTCATTGAGATATATAAGATGTTGAATGGGATGGATAGGATAGAGGTGGAGAGGCTCTTCCCGCTCAAAGGACAGTAGGACTAGAGGGCACAGCCTCAAGATAAAGGGGGGACAGTTTAGAACGGAGTTGAGGAGAAACTTCTTCACTCAAAGGGTGGTGAATCTCTGGAATTCTCTGCCTGTTGAAGTGGTGGAGGCTGCCTCGCTAAATATTTTTAAGACACGGGTTGACAGGTTTTTGATAGGCAAGGGGATTAAGGGTTATGGGGAGAGGGCGGGAATGTGGAACTGAGCCACTTCAGATCAGCCATGATCTTATTGAATGGCGGGGCAGGCTTGAGGGGCTAGATGGCCTACTCCTGCTCCTATTTCTTTTGTTCTTATGTTCTTATGTAAGTTTTTCACTGAGGGTGGTGGCTGAGTGGAATCAGCTGCTGGTGGTGGTGGTGGAGGTGAACTCGTTGGGGTCTTTTAAGAGACTTCTGGATGAGTACATGGGATTTAATGGGATTGAGGGTTATAGGTAGGCCTAGTAGGTAGGGATATGATCAGCGCAATCTTGTGGGCTGAAGGGTCTGTTTGTGCTGTGGTTTTCTATGTTCTAAAATGAATTGGCAAAAAAACTCAGGCTTACATGTTTTTACTTGTTAACAGTCCTGGAGACTTTGACCACCTCTGGAGAGAGAAAGAGAGAAACGCTAGTTTTCTAACAACCCCAAACAGCCTCCCGAGAGAGAAGAGCCCCTCTCGCTTCTTTCAGAATCAAGCAGAAACTTCTTGCCCTTCCCTGAAAACTTAACTCCTCCCATTAGCACATGACTGTCTCTTTTCAATCAACCTAATCAAACCTATTCTGAAACCCCAGGGGAAAAAGTAAACAAAAATACATGAACTCAAATTAAACAAACACCTCACTAGCTAAGATCATTCTTAGCATATGAACTGCCTAGTGTAGGCAGTTAGCATTGTGAAAACAGTTGAATTTTAAATATGCATCTTACAAGAAACATACTTTGATACATTTCCTAAAGGCACAGTATCATCGCACCTCTGACCTTAACACAACAGTGAACCAATAATATGGAAAGTTGGCTTCATTTTTTCTAGTTTCACACTATTGGTGCTTTATAATGTACATGTATATTTTATTAAATCTAAGCATGCAAATATAACTGTAGTATGGTCCAGTTCAGTCTTCTCTTTCAATATTGAACATTCCTCCTCCTTTTATCAAAGTTATGATAAAGTCAGTAATCATACAAGTGACAGGAAGTTCTGGGTTATCCTTGCAGATGGATCAAAGGTGTTCTGCAAAGCAGTCACCCAATCTCCATTTGGTCACATTGGGAACAGCGAATGCAATATACCAGAGGAGGAGGAGCATGTGAAGCTTCACCTGAAAAGAGTGTCCTTGGATAGTGAGTGAGGAATGGTAAAGGAGCAGATATTGCACCCTTTGCGATTGCATGGGAAGGTGCAGTGGGACGGGCTGAGGTTTTGGGTGTGATGGAGGAGTGGACCAGGGAACAGTCCCTGCGGAATGCTGACGTGGGAATGAGGGGTAGATGTGTTTGGTGATGGCATCATAGTAGAGATGGCGGAGAATGATCCTTTGAATGTGGAGGTGGTGGGGTGAAAAGTGAGGACAAGGCAGATCTTATCCTGGTTCTGGGAAGGGGGGTAGGGGTAAGAGCAGTGGAGCAGAAGATGGGTCAGACATAGTTGAGAGCCCTCTCAACCACAGTGGCTGCAAAGCCACGATTAGGGAAGACATCCGCAGTGCCAGTCTAGAAAGTTGCATCATCAGAGCAGATGTGACAGAGGCAAAGAAACTGAGAAAATGGGATGGAGCCTTCCAGGATGTGGGGTGTGAATAACTGTAGTTGAGGTAGCTGTGGGGTCATTGTGCTTGTAATTGTTATTCATGGACATTCTATAACCAGAAGTGAAGACGGAGGTCAAGGAAGGCAAATGCCAATGATGGACCATGTGAAAGTGATAGATGGAAATTGGAAGTGAAATTGAAAGTTGTCATTAGGGCATCAGAGGAATCATGAATGTAGGTGGAAAGGGGCTGGAGGAGAGAGGATGGAGTCAAGATGGAAGAAATGAGTTCGGTGGGGCAGGAATAGGCTGACATGATGGGCCTACTGGGACATTCCTCTTTTGATTTTGGCAAGGAGATAGAAGCGGGCTGTCTGGGGTTTGGAGACTGGGTAGAAGATCTCCAGAGGCGATGAGATCGATGACAGTCCTGAAAACAATGTCTTGATGCTCAGTGGTGGAGTCACGGTGCAAAGGGTGGTAGGAGGAAGCGTCAGAGATTTATTGATCAGGGCTTCATTTAAAGGGTTAAGTCATTGCCTATATTAATCATGTTTTAAGAGGTTTGTGATAACTTACATTGTGAGGTTGTGGCTAACATTAGTGATGTCAGCTGAATTCCTGTAATGTTTTGGTGTGACTCACCATTGAAGCTGGTGTACTTAGGTTCTAAACAAATTGGGGATAGTCTTTTAACTTAGAGTTCCTACTTGGCACTAATCACTTGATGGATGGCATTTCATATCACGTACATTGAACAAGCTTTAAGTTTGTTTGGTTATGAGTAAAGTGTTAGATTGAAATAATTTTATGATTTGGGGCAAAGCTCAAGTAGCTATGAATATTATTTTAATCCATTAGTATTAAATATCTGAAACAAGCTGAGGTTGTTGATTTATTGGTAGTGAAGGTGAGCAGTGGCAACCACTTAATATCACTTGATTCGAGCTGAAGTGGTTTTGTACCCCATAGCTGAACTGTGACATCTGATTTTATTCTATTTCACTATTCATCATGCAGCTATTGGCTTATTTGTATAACTAATGATCTAATTTAACTTTGCATTCTAGTTCCTGGTGACATCAATTCGTGCAAACTACAGCTATCTTTGTGAACCTGTGGATTACAGCAACAGTGAGCTTGGACTACGGGTGAGAAACATGGATAGAAAAAGTGGATTTGCTCTAGTAAATCGGGTGTCCAACAGTTAAGTTTGATTCTGTGAACTGGGGGAAGATTTGTAGAATGGGCATATCTCTCTTCGCTGGTTATTCAGTGGCATAATGCAGATTATTTTATTAAAAGAAGTGAAAATCTTTTCCTTTACAGATATAATTTGACCACTGTAGTGTGATTCACTGTTGACTCAAAGTTAATAGTACAGCATTTCAGAATTTGGAAGGGGGTGAAAAAGTCAGGATTGAAAGTCACATAGACAAAATGTTTGCATTTGCAAACTCTTAAGTGTAGATGTGCTGAAGAAGCTCTTTTCGATAAACTTGTAGACTAGGTCAGACGTTTGGGTCATTTTGCACGATATCTCCTATGAGTAACCAAGTTAATAGCAGATAAGACGAAGTTTGGTTCACGTTGTCAGCTGCTTTACTGACACTAGTTAAAATGTACCGGGCAGTACTATGATCAAAAGCTACTTGTATTTGCATAATTACACAAATGAAGCATGTGTAATGCTTGTTCCACTTTAGTGGGTTGACTTACTTAAATTTAGTAACCATTCTGCTTTCTTTATACTACAGTCCAGGACCAAGCTAGGAACTTGTAGCTTTCTATTTTTTTAACCACCTTGAAGCCTTAGTTGACTTTGGCCCCTGTACTCTAATTTTTAAAATCTGTGTCAAAAAGTCTGGTAACCTCTTATTTTCCACTCACAAGGCTGAGGTATCAGAGATTTCCAACACAATGGTAAGGAGCATATTTTTGAATACTGTACAAATGGCAAACCATTGACTGTTCAGTCCTTGGCAGAAGCAGCTTCCAGTTGGTATATTAACTACCTCTCTGCAGATCCCTTTCTTTGAAAAACAAACTAATGTCAGTGCATTTTTTTAATAAAGTCAGCATTCAAAGTAACCTTTTCTAAAGCATTCATGTGAAGAAATGCTCGGACAATTGAGAAATGTAACACTGTTTCAAAAACAAGGCTTAAAAAGTTGATAGTTTTTTTAAGTTTGTTTCTGCCAGCAACTAGTGTGAATACTACTTTTATTGATGGGTGTTTAAAGAAGAAAGCCCTGTATAAACCTAACATTGAACCTTACTGACTTGTTACAAGGTGGAATAACTTGGCTAAATAGCAGCTGTGATGGAGCTTTGATTTGAATGAGAATATGTAATTTAATATTTAATAATTTAATACTTGTATTGCAAGTGCTTTCACAACTGCATACTGTCAGACAAACTCACGCTCCTTCTAGATGAGGATTATGATTTCCTTTTAATAAGGCATTTGATAAGGTTCCCCATGGTAGGCTCATGAAAAAGATAAGGAGGTGTGGGATAGAAGGAAATTTGACCAATTGAATAACTGGCTGCATCATAGAAGACAGAGGGTGGTGGTGGAGGGAAAATTTTCAGACTGGAGGCCAGTTACCAGCGGTGTACCACAGGGGTCAGTGCTGGGTCCTCTGCTTTTTGAGATTTTTATCAATGACTTGGAAGGAGGGGCTGAAGGGTGGATTAGTAAATTTGCTGACAACACCAAGATTGGTGGAGTAGTGGATGAGGTGGAGGGATCTTGCAGGTTGCAAAGAGATATTGATAGGCTGCAGAGCTGGGCAGAAAAGTGGCAGATGCAGTTTAACCCTGATAAGTGTGAAGTGATTCATTTTGGTAGGACAAACTTGAATGCAGATCACAGGGTCAATGGCAGGGTTCTAAGGAATGTCGAGGAACAGAGAGATCTTGGGGTTTATATCCACAGATCTCTGAAGGTTGCTACTCAAGTGGATAGAGCAGTGAAGAAGGCTTATAGTGTGTTAGCGTTTATTAACGGGGTTTGAGTTTGAGCCGTGGGGTTATGCTGCAACTATACCAGACATTGGTGAGACCACATTTGGAATATTGTGTTCAGTTCTGGTCACCTCATTATAAGAAGGTTGTGGAAGCACTGGAGAGAGTGCAGAGGAGATTTACCAGGATGCTGCCTGGTTTGAAGAGTAGGTCTTATGAGGAAAGGTTGAGGGAGCTGGGGCTTTTCTCTTTGAAGCAGAGGAGGATGAGAGGCGACTTAATAGAGGTTTGTAAGATGATGAGAGGGAGAGATAGAGTGGACGTGTAGACACTATTTCCTCAGGTGGATGTAGCTGTTATAAGGGGGCATAAATATAAGGTTCATGGTGGGAGATATAGGAGAGATGTCGGAGATAGATTCTTTACTCAGAGTGGTTGGGGTGTGGAATAGACTGCCTGCTGTGATAGTGGAGTCGGATACTTTCGGAAATTTCAAGCGATAGGCATGCGGAGCACTCCAGAATTATAGGGAGGGGATAGCTTGATCTTGGGATTGGACATAGTTCGGCACAACATTGAGGGCCAAAGGGCCTGTACTGTGCTGTAATGTTCTATGTTTCTATGTTCTCAGCCAATTTATAAAGGCGGGGATGCTCAATACATGAGACAAATTTCTTCACACCACTGCCTGGGCCCTGTTTACTGAAGGCAAGGGTAAACGATTGACTAAGTCAACACAATTTGCTTTTGTGCACACTTCAGTTAGAGTTGTTTACAGAATGACAGAAGCCTCAGAAAACTTTACTTGCCTTTCTTTAGGATCAGGAAGGTTGTAATATGGTAGGTTGATCTTTAAAAGGAAAATATAAACATTCCAAATATGAAATCCTGAATATGTAACCTTGTGAAAAAATTGATTCATCTCACCTTTTTAAATAGAAATGGACTGCACTATATCAAACAATTAAAGACAGGCTTGTTCTTTGTGAAGATTTAGTGACCAGTGAGCCATTTAATATGCTTGGCATTTTCAATTCCCAAGTACAGATGCATGGTACCATTCTGCCAGGGAGCATCATAAACTAATAATGCAAGATAGGAGATTTTTCCTTGACCATCATCAATGTTGGTTCATGATTGATGTAACTGAATTTCCTCTCTTGATCTCAGTGTTACTTTCCTATCAGTGCAGTTTTCAGTGGTCATAGTGGTGTTGAAATAGCACCCTCTTGTGATTGTCATTACTAATTTTGCTTTGGTACCAGTGAAAGCACTGAAAAGCTTGATCAATTTTTTAAGGAGGCTACCGTGTCGAATTGCAAAGCAGCCACAATAGAATAGGTTTAAAGACATAATTCTGAATCTGTTCACTGAATTCAGAATTTGACACACTATTTTTAATTTTAAGAAGGTATTGGGTGCTTCTTGGGATGTGTTATACACCAAAGCAGATAACTCCTTCAAAGGTTCAATTCGATTATTAGTGGTTATGTTGTGTCTTAAAAAGAACAGATGCAATCTCAGTGTAGTTGCAGGATCCTGAACTGAGGATTTTTCAGAAATTGTCAATCTTTTAGAAAATGGATGGATTCACTCTGGTGTGGTAGGAGTGCAGCGTGGAGATGAGGTTAGGCAGGGTATTAGGGGAAAACATAACTAGTTTAATTCTGTACCTAACCTTTGTGATACGTTATCTATGAATACTTGGTGCTACCAGGTGATCCACCAGGTTGTTGTCTGGGATAGAGCCTTTCGACTGTGAAGAGAAGCTGGTTTTGCTCGGGTTGTTTTCCATAACGCAGAGGAGGCTGAGGGAGGGGAACGACCTGATTGAGGTGCACAAAATTATGAGGGACGTGGATAGGGTAGTCAGTCTGCTTAGTCGAGCGGTCAGTAACGTGAGGCCTAGATTGAAGGTAAGGGGCAGGAGATTTTGAGGGGATTTGTGGAAAAACATTTTAATCCAGAGGGTGGTAAGAATCAGGAGCTTGCTGCTTGAAAGGGTGTTAGAGGCAGAAACTCTCAGAACATTTTAAGAAGCACTTAGATGAATGCTTGAAACACCATAGCTTACAATACTACGGACCAAGTGCTGAAAAATGGGATTAGGACAGATTATGTGCTTGATGGCCAGTGCAGATATGATGGACAGAAAGACCTCTTTCTGTGCTGTAAAACTCTGACTCTAACATTGGCAACTCAAAATAGAGGGTCCGTTTCAAATATTAAACCAAAATGCACTATAAGAGAAAGCAAATATGCCAACCAGGTGATTCTTTGAAATGTATGACTAGGTGAACCCTTCAACTCAGCCTCCTAGGTTAGAAGTTTCTTTGGGAAAAAGCATAATCTCATGCCAATCAAAATGTATTTAACTATTTAAGAAGTGAGCACCACTAAGGAGCCAATCAAACATGGATTTCCTTTAACTCAAGGAAACTAAATTTATTAACCAATAAACCCAAGAGAAAAATGATAAAAACATGGGTTGGGATTTTACTGCCTTGTTTGTCCGAAAACATTAAAATCCCGCCCAAGGTCCCTGGTTCTTCCCATGGTCCGCCCCTCACCTGCTCCAATTACCATGGCTGGAGGGGTGGTAAAATTCCAGCCATGATGTCTCACGCACACGTGGCACCAGAAAAAAGGAAGTTTGAGTCCAATTTGAAAAAAAAATCGAAAATCAAGTGCACTTCATGCTTGAGGTATACACTGTTAAACACAGCAGTTGATTGGGATTAGTTGGTTTCGTGAATGCCATCCAATGCAGAAGTTGTTGCAATTATTACAAGATCTTGGTTTGCAGGTAGATTTCTGGTAGTGTTGATTTCGGAACAGGGTAATTGTTTCAAAGAGAGAGAGCCCCACTTCCATATTTCTTTGAAAAACTCCCTTGTTGCTTGCAGTCTTGCCCTGAAATACTTCACCCATCGTGTATTTCCAAGGGATTTTGGGTGGGTCAATTTGTGGCAGCCATTCAGTATCAAGCATTTTTCATTTTAATGCATTTTCCTTCGATAGTGATGGGTTACTGTGGGTCTCTGATTTGTTTGTTTTTCATTTTGGAAGGTGGCCTTGTCTTTGTAAATAGCTTGTCCTGTCTCATTTAAAATTGGAAAATTTCCAGTCAGTTGAAACTTAATGATGTTTTCTTAATTAAAGACATCAACCCCCATCATTACAGTTTGCGTAATGGCTCGGGATGTTTAGACTTGTATCACTGCAATCAATATAAATTTTGAATTGTTGCAGAATTGTAAAACTGAAGTATTTTATGTTGATTGTTCAGCTATCTTCTACACAAAACTGCCCCTTGATAGTGCAAGATTCACTTTTAAATGACACTTGGATCCGCAGGACATGAGTATAATTATAGTCATGAACCCTGATGTCTAGACATGGGCAAGTTATTCCAAACCAGTGATTGTTCTAGCTCCAGCACTGGCATAATAAAACATCTAATGTATGCATGCCAGTTCACTTTTATTTAACCTGGCTGTACTTCCGCTGATTTTTCCATTTTCTTTCCCAACCAAATACACGGCCACTGACTGGATGTCATACTTTTGCTTGTTCCTGTGTTGGAGTGGCATGTATCTAAGAACATGATATTTTGTCGATTATTTAATTGTAAAATTACTAGCACTGGGCGCTATTTCCTCAAATTTCTGATAATATACAATACCTGAAGTTATTTGAAAGTTTGAATCAATAGATGAAGATGCAGAAAATATACTTTGGTCTCATTTGAACTTTGGAATATCAAGTGTACACAAGGGCCACAGGATTGGTAGCAATTCTACAGATAATCAGCTTATTCACTGGTACCAATGTTTAGGAATTAAATTCCTGTAATTGTAAATCCCAAGCAAAATATGCATATTGCAAATATTAATGTATAATATTTTAAAAATCAGCTCCGGTTGCAATTTTTGGCTAACTGTTACTGCCTACCAATATTGTTGTGTTGTAATTTCTGAGCAGTTAATACAGAAATTAATCAGTAAGGAGAATCAAAACAAATGAATGTAGGTCACTTGCAGTTTGAAACATGGGAATTTATAATGGGGAACAAACAAATGGCTGAACAACTAAATACTTTGGTTCTTCTAGATTTTCAGAAGGCGTTTGACAAAGTGCCTCACAAGAGGTTATTGCAGAAGGTCGAGGGACATGGAGTTGGGGGTAGGGTGTTAGCGTGGATAGAGGATTGGTTGTCAAATAGGAGGCAGAGAGTGGGGGTCAACGGGTGCTATTCGGATTGGCGGATGGTGACTAGTGGAGTGCCCCAGGGGTCGGCGCTGGGGCCTCAGCTTTTTACCATTTATATAGATGATCTGGAGGAGGGAACCGAGTGTAGAGTGTCGAAATTTGCTGATGACACCAAGATTGGGGGAACGGCAAATTGTGCGGAGGGTGTGGAGAGTCTGCAGAAGGATCTAGATAGGCTGGGCGAATGGGCCAGGAAATGGCAAATGGAATTTAACGTTGGCAAGTGTGAGGTGGTCCACTTTGGTAGGAAGAATGGTAGGAAGGACTATTACTTACGGGGCGAAAAACTGCAGCAGGCGACGGTGCAGAGGGACCTCGGGGTCCTTGTGCATGAGTCGCAAAAACCCAGCTTGCAGGTGCAGCAGGTGGTCAGGAAGGCGAGTGGGATGCTGGCCTTCATAGCGAAGGGGATTGAATATAAAAGTAGGGAGGTCTTGCTGCAGCTGTATAGGGCATTGGTGAGGCCGCAACTGGAGTACTGTGTGCATTTTTGGGCGCCGCACCTGCGCAAAGATATTTTGGCCTTGGAGGGAGTGCAGAGGAGGTTTACTAGGCTGATACCGGAGTTGAGGGGATTGAGCTATGAGGAGAGGCTGAATAAACTGGGCTTGTACTCGTTAGAGTTTAGAAGAATGAGAGGAGATCTCATTGAGACGTATAAGATGATGAATGGGCTGGATAGGATAGAGGTGGAAAGACTCTTCCCGCTCAAAAAAGACAATAGGACTAGGGGGCACAGCCTCAAGATAAAAGGGGGGCGGTTTAGAACGGAGTTGAGGAGGAACTTCTTCACTCAAAGGGTGGTGAATCTCTGGAATTCTCTGCCCGTTGAAGTGGTGGAGGCTACCTCGCTAAATATTTTTAAGACGCGGGTTGATGGGTTTTTGATAGGAGAGGGGATTAAGGGTTATGGGGAGAGGGCGGGAAAGTGGAACTGAGCAGCGACAGATCAGCCATGATCTTATTGAATGGCGGGGCAGGCTCGAAGGGCTGGATGGCCTACTCCTCCTATTTCTTATGTTCTTATGTCTTCAAGAACTGAAGGAAATATTAGTAGGGAAATATTGTTGATGAAATTGATGGGATTGAAGTTTGATAAATTCCCAGGGCCTGATGATGTACACCCCAGAGTACTGAAGAAAGTGACCCTAGAAGTAGTGGATGCATTGGTGGTCATCTTCCAAAGTTCTATAAAGTCTGGAACAGTTCCTATAGATTGAAGGGTAGCTAATGTAACCCCCTCCATTTAAAAAGGGAGAGAGAGAGAAAATAAAGAGTTATAGACCAGTCGGCCTGACATCGGTATTGGGAAAATGCTAGAGTCAATTATAATAGATTAAATAGCAGAGCTCTAGGAAAAGGGTTGCATGATTGGACTGAGTCAACATGGTTTACAAAAGGAAAATCGTGCTTGACAAATCTATTGGAATTTTTTGAGGATGTAATGAGCAGAGTAGATGAGGTGGGGCCAGAAAGTGTGATTTTATTTGGACTTTCAGAAGGCTTTTGACAAAGTCCTACATAACAGATTAGTGTGTAAAATTAAAGTGCATGGGAATGGATGTAGTGTATTGAAATGGATAGAAAATTGGTTGGCAGGAAACAGAGTAGGAATAAACAGGTGGCAGATTGTGACTAGTGGGGTACCACAGGGATCAGTGCTCAAACCCCAGCTATTCACAATATATATCAATGATTTCGATGAGGGAACTAATAACGTAATATTTCCAGATTTTTCAGTTGACATAAAGCTGGGTGTGAGGAGGATGCTGAGATGCATCAGTATGATTTGAACAAGTTGAATGAGTGGGTATATGGATTTTTTATAGTGAGAGGATTTGAGTACAGGAACAGCGTTGTGTTGCTGCAATTATGATGTGGGTATGCCGGCGTTGGACTGGCGTAAACACAGTAAAAAGTCTGACAACACCAGGTTTTAGTCCAACCGATTTATTTGATAATACTCACAAGCTTTCGAGGTTTCCCTCTTCGTCAGGTGAGGGAAACCTCGAAAGCTTGTGAGTATTATCAAATAAATCGGTTGGACTAAAACCTGGTGTTGTCAGACTTTTTACTGTGTTGCTGCAATTATACAGGGCCTTGGTGAGACCACACTTGGAATATTGTGAGCAGTTTTGGTCTCCTTATTTAAGAAATTATGTTCTTGCTCTTGAAGGAGGGCAGTGAAGGTTTACCAGATTGATTCCTGGGATGGTGGGATTGATGTATAAAGAAAGAGATTGAGTTGATTAGGATAATATTTGCTGGAGTTCAGAAGAATGAGGTGGGATTTCAGAGACCTATAAAATTCTAGCAGAGCTAGACGTAAATACAGGAAGGATATTCCTGATGACGAGGGAGTCCAGAACCAGGGATCATAGTCTAAGGTAAGGATATGGGGTAAATCATTTAGGACTTATTCATTGGTCCTTACCAATGACTTATTCATTGGTTCATTGGCAAGGAGAGGTTTGTTTACCCAGAGAGTAGTGAGCCTGTGGAATTCACAACTACAGAAAGCTGTTGAGGCCATTGTACGTTTTCCAGAAGGAGTTAGACATAGCTTTTGGTTCTAAAGATATAAAATGATATGGGATGAAAGCAGGAACAGGTTAGTGATTTGGAGGATCTGCCATGATCATAATGAATGCAGAGCAAACTTGAAGGGCTGAATAGTCTAATTGTGCTCCTATTTTCTGTATTTCCATGGATAAGTGGTATTTATTTCAGATTAGTAAGAATTGTCATGAGGAATTGTCTGGACCTTGAGTTACCAGCAGATTGAAAATAGCAAAGCAGATCTGGGCAATAACAGCCCACATTAATCTTTCTTCAGTACCTTGTAAAATAATGGAATCAATTATTAACAATAAATATCAAGATTGTACGATTAGCAGTCTGATATCAGTGTAGATACTGCCAAATGAATTTCCTTTTGAGTTTATTCAGGACATGAAAAGGCGGGTGTAGAATCCAGAGCTAGATTTACAAATTTGTGGTAGGTTTACATAAATATTTGGAGTAGATAAGGGAATGGGCGAGATTCTCTGTCTCCCAGCCACGTGATGGCGTATCCCACAGATTGGCATTGGAGCTGCTACTGTTTCTAAATTACGTCAGTAAACTGAATTTTAAAACCTCAATACTACCTGCCTACAGTAAGAAGTCTCTCAAAACCAGATTAAAGTCCAACAGATTTATTTGGAATCGTGAGCTTTCGGAGCGCTTCTCCTTCATCGGGTGACTGAGAGTGAAAGAGCAGTGCTCCGAAAACTTGTGATTCCAAATAAACGTGTTGGACTTTAACCTGGTGTTGTGAGACTTCTTACTGTGCCCTCTAAGCTGTGGAGTCTGAAAGGGTAAGGATGGCATACTGGTAAACCAGATGAGTTTTTATGACAATTGGCAATGGCTTCATGTTCACCATTACTGAAAGTAGCTTTCAACTCCAGATGTTAATAATTGAATTTAAATTCCAAATCTGTGGTGGGATTTGAACCAATTATCCCTGAATCATTGGCCTGAGTTTCGGATTACTGGTTCAATGATGAACCACATCATCATCAGCACCACCCCCCACACAAAGAAATTATTCATCTTGTTATGCAAACTGCATAAGAAACTTCAAGCTTGGAAAGACTTTCTATGTAACTTGTTCTTAAATTGCTAAATTTAGATGACTCAGTGAATCTCACTTGCATTGTTACAATCTGGCTTTCAGACTTGTAGCAGATGGAATTAGCGTTAGGACCTTACAGCAGTGCTAATATGCCGTTGGGCTGATAACTGTGTCTAAGAAGCCTCACAACACCAGGTTAAAATCCAACAGGCTTATTTGGAATCACGAGCTTTCGGAGTGCTGCTCCTTCATAAGTGAGTCGCATGATGAAGGTGCAGCGCTTCGAAAGCTCATGATTCCAAATAAATCTGTTGGACTTTAACCTGGTGTTGTGAGACTTAATGTGCCTACTCCATTCCAATGCCGGCACCTCCACATCATGGCTTTTTGACTACATTTGCAGGTGATACTGAATTAACAGTTGAAATTAAAAAAGAATGTTGGACAAAACCTACCTAAGCAGAACAGTGGAAAATGAAATTTAATCACGATACTGGGAGGCAACACCGAATATTTGAAGTAAAAGAAAGTATTGGAAATACATACCACATCTGTCTGCATTTGAAACGGAGAAAAAAGATAAATCAATATTTTGAACAGAGCCTCATCAGAAACTTTTGACGCAAAATGGCTACTCAAAACATCAATCTTTGTTTTTCAGATGACGATAAACATGATTTGCTTTTCTGCAATTTCAGATTTTGCATTTATTTCAGGCTTTTCTTTTTATCCTCTTTGTCTGTTTACAGATGGCAAATGTCTGCTGGTGGTTTTTCTTCTCTAAAGTCATTGAACTGATGGACACAGTAAGTGACTGTCTTTTAATTTTAAAAGTACACTTTCAGTAATATCAGTGGTTATCCCAGTAGGTATGATAGCATCCGTGGAGAGAGAATAGAGCCAATGTTTCGAGTCTGGATGGCCCTTCATCAGAGCTCTGACGAATTACAAGTGCCAAGATACTCTGACAAAGAGTCATCCAGACTTGAAATGTTAGTTCTATTCTCTCTCTCTACAGACGGTGTTGGACCTGCTGAGATTATCCAGCATTTTCTGTTTTCGTCTTGATTCCAGCATCCGCAGTATTTTGCTTTTATGTCAGTGGTTATATTTGGCATTCAAAACCACTACTAGTTTTTAAAGGGCAGTATTACTGATTTTTCTCAAGATTTCCTTTTTGAAGAAGTTTTGGAATCTGAGACCAGTGTACACTTTTAATTGAATGAGTAAGTTAAGTTGTTGGAAGATTTTTGAAAATCGAGTTTCAGTCAAAAGTAATTAGTGTCAGCACCACGGCACAGTAGTAGAGATCCCATAGTGAAATTAAAACCACAAGTGCCAAGTTACTTATTACCTATGAATAAATGAATGATGATGGATTTGAGTGTAATTCATTAGAACAGTTCTGCTTTATCTCCAGGAGTGAAGTCCATGTTTCAGTTTCTGACAAGGCAATATTGCAGAGAGTGCTTCATTTAAGATGATGCCACTAACCAGCACATTTTTGACTGCTGGCTTGGATCAGTTCGGTTGATTCTCACCTGAAAGTCAGAAAATTCTTGTTTCAAGCTCCACTTGAGATGAGAGTCAAGACTCCTAAGTGGCTGTTGAACCTGATGTTAAATGTGACTATTGAATGAAGCACTAAAATTATCTCCTGGCCAGAATTCTTTCTGTAATATATTCCACCAAAAACAAATGAACAGGTCATTCAACTCTTGACTGTTTGAGAAGCTTCTGGTATGCAAAATGACTGTCCTACTTGCCTACAGAATAGCTGCTGCAGTTCCAACTCATTCACTTGTATTAAGTGCTATGAGATATTTCTGAAGAAAGTTTGAGATGCTGCATAAATTTTCCTCTCGCTTTGACCCTGAAGCTTTAGATCACTGCTAAATCTGTTTCATTCAAGTTATTAAAGATATCTTTCACTTATGTTGGGACAAAAAGAAAACTTGAGGTTTCATGATCAAACCCGAAATGAATATCACTTGCCGGTAATAGTGTTGTGAATGGGATGTTCACCTTACTACGGCTTGGTTTGATAAACAGTCTTAGTATTCTGTTTTTTGATGCTCGTTCAAAGCAGCTAGCCGTTAATTAGCACCATCTGAAATATGGGACCTGGCTTGTGGACAATGAGATCGAGCTTCTAACTTGCTGCTTTTAGCTCATTGGTGTCGCAATGCGTGCACTTGCATATATAGCCAAGGTGATGAAGGGAACTCTGTAAATGTGTCTGCTTTTTAATATCTGTTATGGTCTGGTGATGTATGCTGTAAAGTAAAAAGCAAGCTGAATAACATCAGCTATGCCATAGAATTTTTAATGAACATTCTAAGCATATTTTTCAATTGCCACGCTGCTAAATTATTTTGACATTCATCTCTGGAGTATCACGCAAGAGGAGACTGGATGCAATCCTATTAGAAATTTAATCTCCCAGTGTGAAATATGATTTTCATGGTTTCAAAATGGAATCTGAATAAAATCAATACTAATATCTCCTTAGAGATTTTACACTTTTTTAAAAAGGGTGTTTTATCTAGACTAACATTATAAATAGCACTGGTCTAGTGATAGACGAGTCTGTCTGAATCAGAGATAATTAGAGAGTATCCTAAATAATATACATCAAATCCAATGAATCCTATATCACTGAATTTAATATTGAGGATGAAGTACAGTTAATTCCAGTTTGTTTTTTGTACTAATAGTGACATTTTATTTCAGTTAAGAGAAAAAGCAATAATATAAGTGTCGATTTATTCTTTTGCTCAGCTTCCCCTGGACACCGTTCAACACTTTTGTGCATTGAACACAGGTGACAAGACTAGATTGGATGGATTTTGTATTTTATTCCTCTGTAACTTGTATCTTGCTTTATTCCTCCTGCTCCCTCCCTCTCTCTACATCCTGTTTTGTCATTTTTGTGGCCCTGCTGACCCCGTTCAATTTTTCTTTTGGCAGATATTTTTCATTCTGAGGAAAAAGTACAATCAGATCACATTTCTCCATGTTTACCACCATGGCACGATGATTTTCAACTGGTGGGCTGGAGTGAAGTATGTACCAGGGGGCCAGTGTAAGTAGTATTCGTATCATGGCCAACAAGACAAGTACAGCTTTTGAAGAAGTTTATGTGCAGTAATCAATCATTTACTTTTAAAACTGGATTCAACAAGTAAAAAATTACAGTTAATGAATTCAAACGATTAGCAAAACAAAAAACACCCTATTCCATTACATCATTCAGGTTGGGATATAGCCATCCTGTCAGCCAATTTTTTGACTGGTAAGAACATAAGAACTTAAGAAATAGGAGCAGGAGTAGGCCATCTAGCCCTTCGAGCCTGCCCTGCCATTCAATAAGATCATGGCTGATCTGAAGTGGCTCAGTCCCACTTTCCCGCTTTCTCCCCATAACCCTTAATTCCCTTGCCTACCAAAAACTTATCTACCCGTGTCTTCAATATATTCAGCGAGGTAGCCTCCACCACATCAACGGGCAGAGAATTCCAGAGATTCACCACCCTTTTGAGTGAAGAAGTTCCTCCTCGACTCCGTTCTAAACTGCCCCCCCTTAGCTTGAAGCTGTGCCCTCTAGTCCTGCTGTCCTTTGAGCGGGAAGAATCTCTCTACCTCTACCCTATCCATCCCCTTCATTATCTTATACGTCTCTGTAAGATCCCCCCTCATCCTTCTAAACTCCAACGAGTACAAACCCAGTCTATTCAGCCTCTCTTCATAGTCCAACCCCCTCATCTCCGGTATGAGCCTAGTGAAACCCCTCTGCACTCCCTCCAAGGCCAAAATATCCTTGCGCAAGTGCGGCGACCAAAACTGCACACAGTACTCCAGCTGCGACCTTTATCAGTGCCCTGTACAGTTGCAGCAAGTCCTCCCTGCTTTTATATTCAATCCCCCTCGTTATAAAGGCCAGCATCCCATTTGCCTTCCTGATCACCTGCTGCACCTGCAGGCTGGGTTTTTGCGACTCATGCACAGGACCCCCAGGTCCCTCTGCACCGTAGCATGCTGCAGCTATTCACCCTTTAAACAGTAATCCCTCCTACTATTATTTCTGCCAAAGTGGATAACCTCACACTTGCTAACATTGTACTCCATCTGCTAGGTCCTCGCCCACTTGCTTAGCCTATCTAGATCCCTCTGCAGACTTTCCACACCCTCCGCACAATTTGCTTTTCCACTTATCTTCGTGTCATCAGCAAATTTCGACACTCTACACTCAGCCCCCTCTTCCAGATCATCTATATAAATGGTAAATAGTTGAGGCCCCAGCACCGATCCCTGGGGCACTCCACTAGTCACCAACCGCCAATCAGAATAGCACCCATTGATACCAACTCTCTGCCTTCTATTAGACAACCAATCCTCTATCCACGCTAACACCTTACCCCCAGCTCCATGGCCCCTAACCTTCTGAAGCAACCTTTTGTGCGGCATCTTATCGAACGTGTTTAACAAGTAACTGGTGTTTTAATAAGTGACATATTCAGCTTGCCAGGGTAGCAGTTATTATTGGAGCAGATTTCGTAATCACTGTGAAGAACCTGAGGAAGATATCTGAGATCGTAGAACTTTGCAGCACAGAAGAGATCCATTTGGCCCTTCGTACTCGTGTTGGGCTTTTTTTAAAGCATTGTTCAATTTACTCCCTAGCTTTCCATAATCCCTGGAAATAAGTTATTTTCAAATACACATCAGGCTGCCTTTTGAAAGTTCCTATTGTGTCTGATTCACCATCTTTCAGGTCGTGTATTCCAGATCATAACAATTTTCTGTATAAAATAATTTATCTTTATTTGTCCTCTAGTTCTTTTGGCAATTATTTTAAATCTATGACCTCTGGTTATTGACCCATAGAGAAAACAGTTTCCCCCTAATTATCTTTCAAAATCCATCATAATTTTGAGTATCTCTAATAAGCCTTTCCTTAATCTTCTCTGTTCTAAGGAGACCAATCTTAGCTCTATGGATTTTGTCAATTAACTGAACAGCCTCATCCCTGATAAAACCTGCTCTGTGCTGTGTTCAGGGTCTCTACATTCTTTCTAAAGTGTGGTGCTCAAGACGTTTGTAAAGGTTTAGCGCCACTTGTTCTTGTGTTCAGTACCCCTGTTTACAAAGCCAAGTATCCAATGTGTTTTCTTAGCAGCCCTCTGAACTTGTGCTACCACCTTCAAAGATTTGGTGAATCTGCACCCCCACATCCTTCTGCTTTTGGACTCCCTTCAACATGGTGGTATTTAGATTATGCTGCCTCTAAATGTTTTTTCTACAAACTTCACATTTATCCCTGTTAAGTTGCATCTGCAATGTGCCTGCCCTGAAGTGTGATACTATCTTGCTCATAATTTCCTACATTGTTAAGGTTTGTAGTATTTGCAAAACTTTGAAATTATATGTCATCTAACAAAGTCCAGGTACATGAGCAGAGCAGAAATGGTCTTAATGTAACCTCTGGTGTTTCGTACTTCCGTCCAGTAGGAAAAACTCCATTTACCATTAATCTCTGCCTCGCTCCCTTCCATGGTATTCACATTACCATTGTCTCTTTAATATCATTTGCTTCTGTTTTCTGTATATGTCAGTTATATGCCTATTGTCAGTGAAATTGAAAATCTGAAACGTTTATATTTTTGCTTCAGTCACCATACCATATGTTTTGGGTGTTTCTCATGGATGTTTGGTGTGATGTTCTCTGTATCCAACTGCTGGGAACTGTACAAGTAGTCTTTGATCACTGGCACTGATTTTGATTTACTTTCCTGTAGTAAATACCATGTTTTGGTACTGAAATTGTGTGTAATCGGTAAGTTGCTATTTGGGGAAGTAATGGTATTTTTACTTGCTGCTAATCTCATTCATACAGATGTTTGAGCAGCCATACTGGTTACAGTTCAGAGACATGTGGTTATTCACTGGTGTTTTCTGGCATCCATTATCCGTCCATTGTACTCTCTCTTAAATATCTGGCATGAAGCTTCGTTCTCTATTTTCCTAAATTGTCTTCTAGCTTTTCACTTCCAATAGAATGACAGAAGTTTATGGCATAGGAGAGACCATTTGGTCCATCTTCTCTGCTGGTCCTTTGCTAAAATGAAATTGGTTGGCAACGTGACAAGTGATTCTTTTAAATACAGTGGAAATAAGGTTCATTTTGACAAAATCAAAAGCATGTGGATGTAAGTATATTTTCTTTTCCTTCTTCAGCCTTCTTCATTGGCTTGTTGAATTCCTTTGTTCATATTGTGATGTACCTGTACTATGGTATTGCTGCAATGGGACCACACATGCAGAAATACTTGTGGTGGAAGCGTTATCTCACCATGCTTCAGCTGGTAGGTTTATTCCATTTTTCATTTTACAAGTTGCCAAAGAAGACCTTGGATTTGTCAAAATAAAATCTAATAATATGATTTTTAAAAATTCTTTTATGTGATATGGGCATCACTGGTAAAGCCAGAATTTGTTGCCCATTCCTAATTGTCTTTGAACTGAGTGGCTTGCGAGGCATTTGCAGAGGGCAATTTGGAATCACACGTAGGGCAGAAAGGGTAAGGATGGCAGATTTCCCTCCCTAAAGGATAGAGGGATCTAGATAGGCTGAGCGAATGGGTGAGGAAATGGCAGATGGAATATAATGTTGGCAAGTGTGAGGTTGTCCACTTTGGTAGGAATAATGGTAGGAAGGACTACTACTTACTTGGCGAAAAGCTGCAGCATGCGACGGTGCAGAGGGACCTCGGGGTCCTTGTGCATGAGTCGCAAAAACCCAGCCTGCAGGTGCAGCAGGTGGTCAGGAAGGCGAATGGGATGCTGGCCTTCATAGCGAGGGGGATTGAATATAAAAGTAGGGAGGTCTTGCTGCAACGGTACAGGGCACTGGCGAGGCCACAGCTGGAGTACTGTGTGCAGTTTTGGTCGTCACACTTGTGCAAGGATATTTTGGCCTTGGAGGGAGTGCAGAGGAGGTTCACTAGGCTGATACCGGAGTTGAGGGGGTTGAGCTATGAGGAGAGGCTGAATAAACTAGGCTTGTACTCATTAGAGTTTAGAAGGATGAGGGGAGATCTCATTGAGACGTACAAGATGATGAAAGGGATGGATAGGGTAGAAGTGGAGGGGTTCTTCCCACTCAGAAAGGACAGCAGGACTAGAGGGCACAGCCTCAAGATAAGGAGGGGGGGGGGGGGGGGCAGTTTAGAACGGAGTTGAGGAGGAACTTCTTCACTCAAAGGGTGGTGAATGTCTGGAATTCTCTGACCGTTGAAGTGGTGGAGGCTGCCTCGCTAAATGTATTTAAGACGCGGGTAGATAGGTTTTTGGTAGGCAAGGGGATTAAGGGTTATGGGGAGAAGGCGGGAATGTGGAACTGAGCCACTTCAGATCAGCCATGATCTTATTGAATGGCGGGGCAGGCTTGAAGGGCTAGATGGCCTACTCCTGCTCCTATTTCTTATGTTCTTATGATATTGGTGAACTGGATGGGTTTTTACAACAATTGGCAATGGTTTCATGATCACTATTACTGAAACTAGCTTTCAACTCCAGGTGTTAATAATTGAATTTAAATTCCAAATCTATGTTGGGATTTGAACCAATTGTCCCTGAATCGTTGGCCTAAGTTTCAGATTGCTGGTCCAGTGATGTTACTATCACATCACACCACCCCCACCCCCCCCCCCCCATAAAAAAAAATCATCCTGTTATGCAAACTGCATAAGAAACTTCAAACTTGGAAAGACTTTCTATGTAAATTTTCCTTAAGTTGGTAAATTTAGATGACTCGGTGAATCTCTTGCATTGTTACAGGTCTGGCTTTCAGACTTGCAGCAGATGGAATTGGCATTAGGACCTCACTGCAGTGCTAATGTGCCATTGTGTTGATTTAGTGTAATCTTAGTGGGATGGGCACAGTAAAGCCTGTCAACACCAGCTTAAAATCCAACAGTTTATTTGGAATCACAAGTTTTCGGAGTGCTGCTCCTTCATCGAGTGAGTTGCATTTTGAAGGCACAACGCTCCAAAAGCTTGTGATTCCAAATAAACTCTTGGATTTTAACTTGATGTTTGTGAGACTTCTTACTGTGCCCTCTAAGCTGTGCAGTCAATGATTCTTGCACAGGACCCTTAAATTATCATGCATACACAATTATGTTTTTTAAAAAAAGTATTACGCATAAATTGTAAAAATTACTGGGTACATTGACTGGAATGTATCAAGGTTGGGAGTTGCACATGTATGATTGAAGTGAATTAAGACTTCCACAGGCATTTAAAACATATTGAGATAAATTTAAAGTTAGAAATGCCTACAAATATACAGTAGGTTATTATTTGAAAGATGGGTTAATAATTTGGGTGGGCTCCTTGAGGGCATGGAGGGAGCCTTATTGGATTTGGCAATGAATATACTTACATGTTCCATTTTGTTTCTTTAATTTTAGCTCCAATTTTTGGGAATTGCTGTGCACACTTCCTATAATCTCTTCACAGACTGTGATTTCCCAGATGGCTTTAATCTTTTCGTGTTCATCTACATCATCACCATCATTATTCTGTTCTGCAACTTTTATTACAAAACCTATATACAGAAAAAGACAAAAAAAGCGTAAGCTCTGAAAAGACTTATCTTACATTCCTTAATCTACTTGGGAGAATCTGTGTCAAAGTCGTCGCATCAAACTTTGTACATTTTATTTTGGGTGACGGAAAGGGTTTTATACCTTGGGATACATTCTTTATCATTGCAGAAAACCCCTTTATTCAATTGCCGCTGTAGTCTTGAAGCATCATCGGTATTTGTATCCGTACTTTGATCCTTCTTGCAGCTCATATCACCTTATGACTTACCACCATTTAAGTATATTTTTTTAAATTTAAAATTAGTGCTTCAGCCAAGTTTATTGAACAATTCTGTAATATATTTGAGACAACTAATTCCATGGAATCCATCTGTCCCTATTCTATTGTGAATTTCACTCCAAGCTGCTGCTGATCCCTAATGCCAGGCACTGTTCTGTAGAAGCTTGTGTGTGAAGACTTCCATTGCTTTTCTTGTAAAGACAGCTGCACTGATGAGAAACGCCTGTAGTGGTACCACATTTACCTTCCAGTGGCATAGCTGTAGCCGGAGCAGTTGTGCGAGACAGCACTGTAAGGTGATTGTGTTTTGTTTGGCTATGACAGAATAGTTTGGACTTCGCACATATCCCCTGACAACAGTAGTAGCAAATTGCACTGCAAAAGTCATGAATTGTTTTCTTTCTTCATGTATCAAGCCTTTGTGATCTTTGATTCCTGTAACTTTTTGAAGCACGATACAAAATTGAGTCCTCATGGTGCTCACAGGTCATTCGTTATCCCAGCTAAATTTCACAGCGATGCCTATTTGCCATCCATCAGGCATCTGTGAGCACCTCACTCTCAAAATCTTTACTGTCCCTTCATAAATGCCTATGTTATAAATGCAACGCATAATGAGGTTTAGATTTTGGTGACAAAAACAGAAAATGCTGGAAAACCTGAGCAGGTCTGACAGCATCCTTGGAGAGAGAATTGAGCTAACATTTTGAGTCTGGATGATCCTTCGTCCCTCTGATGAAGGGTAATCCAGACTTGTAACATTGGCTGTATTCTCTCTCTCTTTCTCCCTCTCTCTCTTTTTCTCTCCCCCCCGCCCCCTGGATGCTGTCAGACCTGCTCAGGTTTTCCAGCATTTTTTGTTTTTGTGTCACATTCTGGCAATCCCCTCCACAGTATTTTGCTTTTATCTTAGATTTTGATGAACTGTTCCCTTGCACAACTTATCTTGTTTGCATTCAAAGGACTTCTATGCAGAGCACTCTCAATATAATTTGATGAAGCAAAACTCAGCACAAACAAGTCCTTGCTGCTGCCAGAAATGATTTTCTTTAGTTTTTGGTTGGATTTTTTTTTTTACTAGGTCGAAGTGTGATCAGAAGTCATATTGATAAATGCTACAGACCTGTTTTGTTTTAAGATGCTCTTTGTGTACTGAGTAAATGTGCCTCTTCAATGCATAGGAATTCTGCCGAAAGGTTTCTGAAATCAGAAGTGGCCCCCACTTTCCAATTCAACAAACACCTCATATGAAAGAAAAAAGTAAAAGAGGAAAAGTGGTGTTTTAAGGATGCACAAAACATTTTTTATTCATTAATTGGACCTACAAGATTTATTCATACAAGATATTGAGGGTCAATAAATAACGTGTGCCAACCTTTGTTTAGCAGATTTGTACTGTAGTCAATTCTAATTTATATCAGTGTGAGCTTTTAGAACCACCCAGCCCTCCTGCCCAGTCCAACCATCAAGGCTGAAGCGCAACTGTTGCACTGTTTGCTTTTATAATAATGCTTTTGTATCTTATTGCCCAAGTGTTTTGCTATCCCGCCTCTCTGCCCATTTGGGAAGGAATGACGCTGTGGGAGAGATTTACCAGATTGCTTGTAATTCCACCCACAATTTACTGCTATATCTTGGAACTTTCTAGGCTGAACACTAGAGGCTTGCATAGTGTGAGAGTGCATGGATGCTGATTGGAATACGTGGGTGTCTTTTCTAGTTAACTCCTTCTGTACTTGCTATGAAGGATTACGTGAAAGCCCTATACCTCCTCAAATTGCTGATAAAGATACGAGCCGTAAAAATTCAGTGAAACTTTCATCCAAGTGGACCCCTATTTTCCAACCAAAACTATAAATGTGGTAGTTTTCCTGGTGGTTCAATTAGATTGCTCTGCTGGTCATTCGCAACTTTGGTGTTAATTTTACCTCAGTGTCCCTGAGTTAGGCACATTATCAAAGCAAAAAGTGGAAACTTATTCTGTGCTAACGTGTTCACTCCCTGTCTGACGACTTCACAATTATTGCTGTGCCATTTGATTACTTATTCAGGATTAAATCCCGAATTGCCCTCAATTTTTCTTCATTTTAAATATTGCCAAGGCCATTAAGCTTTGCTAGATGCTTGGTCAGACCTTGCAGTGTTCAAACTTGGAGCAATGCCAAACTGTAGGTCAAGCCCTATAATCTTTCCCTCCAGGCCTTTGCCTTGCCTTGTAGGTCATACTCTTTCAGTCATGGTCTGCTATTCGTTTCCCTATCTATCTCCACCTGCTAAAACTACCTGAAAATATCTTGCTCACTTTACTGTCTTTAGTCACCTCACCAGTTCTATTAATTCGTGCATAGTGTCTGCATCCCATCTTTTTTTCTGTGATGATGTTTGAAAAAAATGGAAGAATTTGTGATGTGCAGCAACGCTCAGTGAAGAAACATCAGGTGAAAACAGCACTGAGCCTGACTCTGATGTTCGCACCCTTTTCCACTTGTTAAATAGCATTTCATACCTAATATTCAATGATCAAACTTGCACTGTGTGAAGTGCCAGAAGGCAACAGTACAACTATGGAACAAAACACTAGTAAGCAGCTCGCAAAAGAACAAAGAACAGTATAGCACAGGAATCAGCCCTTCGGCCTCCAAGCCTGCGCCGATTATTGTGTCTGCCTAAATTAAAACCGTATGCACTTATGGAGTCTATGTCCTTTCATTCTTATCGTATTCGTGTATTAATCTAGATGTCCCTTTAAATGCCGCTGTCACTACTTTCACTCCCACCCCGGCAGCGCATTCCAGGTATTCACCACCCT
This sequence comes from Carcharhinus amblyrhynchos, assembly GCF_965287045.1. Classification (NCBI taxonomy): domain Eukaryota; kingdom Metazoa; phylum Chordata; class Chondrichthyes; order Carcharhiniformes; family Carcharhinidae; genus Carcharhinus; species Carcharhinus amblyrhynchos. Next base: position 29,537,580 of record NC_137332.1, on the reverse strand, counting down.
CTGGGGTGGGGGGGTGTGGGGGGGGGGGGGGGGGGGGGGGGGGGGACGACAAAACTTGCTTCGCACATCTCTAAACTTTTCCCCACGCAACTTGAACCTATGTCCCTGAGTACTTGACTTTTCTATCCTAGAAAAGAGCATCTGAGGGGAATGATGAAAATTGTTATAAAGATTGTAGTATTTCTTTCATGGGTTTCTGCTGACCTCTATCTGAAGATTAATAACCAAAACAATGTTATTGACCTTCCCCACGTGACGTAGCAACGTACGGACTAGTAATATGGGCAGAGGGTTTAAAAAATAAGAGGAAGTAGGGGAATTTAAGTAGGAGACTCAATAAGAACTTTGAAGTCAGCCTGCTAATTTCAAGCTAAAATATAAATTTTATAAAAAAAAGTTCACTGCCATCTAATTTAGTTGCAGTGTGTTGTGGAATTTACAATGGAAAAGACCTCTGTAGCATCAGCTCATGTGGATGTGCAATTGCTGCCAATCAAAGATTAGATTTAAATATAATATTTGTGCATTGTTTGTACCCACGGTGGGCAGTTGCAATTTTTCTGAATTGGCCGTAGCTTTTAAGAAAATTTACTGTTAATGGAAATAAATTGAAAAATCCGTGCAAGATCCATCAGCCTGCTGCAGGTGACAAGTCCAGAAATACCAACTACTGCTACCAAGAGATTAATACTCTCAAGCTTGTGAACATATTTCGACAGAAAATCTGGAGAGAATTGCGAGTCTCCCACAAAAAAGCTGTTTAACCTATCTAATGAATGCTGACTGATCTGATTTCAATTTGCATCGTTTTCTGATTTTTACTTCACTTTCCAGCAGTTCTATTTTTAATGTTAGTTCTACTGTCATGGTAAAAAAATGTTTTCTAAATTAACTTTATGAAATAGTGGCAGTGAAGTATTTAGCTAGCAAAATATATGTAAGTGGAAAATAAATGTCTGATTTAGATGCTGCACAATTAACTATGCACTTAAAGCAGTGACGCACAATGGGAGGCCTGCTGAATGATTTCTAACTGTTGCTTAATGCAAATTTCTTTTGAGAAGATCAGCCCGATCGCAATTCCAAAAATGTGAGGCTGGTGTTTTTTTTATTTTTTTTATCTATGTTGAAATATATACTTTTATTAATCAAAGCTAGTGCCACTGGATTTTTTTGCTTTCCTTTTGCCTTTCCAAAAAGATCAGGAAGAACATTCTGTCTTTTCAGCACTGCATAATCTTGAGAACTGAATTACTCATGCTCCCAACTTAATCTAGGTAAAAAGACAATAACCAGTTGACTTCACTGGCACTGTGAGATCCTGTAGACACTTGGGACCCTATACCGTTTTTAAGGTAATTCCTGCTGATCAACACATCAGACATTTGGCCTTCTGTGGGCTAGGAAAAATGCAATACAGCCCAAGTAGCCAAAGACATTGTGTAGCACTGGCTTAAGCTATTGAGATTGAACACACATGAATTTTGCTTAACACAATGGATTCTGAGGATAAAACTGGCAGACTGAGCTAACTGCTGAGCACAATTTCAGACCGTGCTCTGGAACCCTAACTAAGTTGTTATCATGTATGTGTATGTTATCAAAGAGTCTGTAAAAATCCGATTCACCTATAAGTGGGTCAGGAGTTTGCATCATGGCAGTGAGTGATTTGGCTAGTTCAGGTGTACCCACAGTCTGCAGGGTGTTAGCAGAATTGAGCACTTTTACACCCAGGAACCTCAGGAATGCTTATTAAAATAGGAATCCTCTGGCCAAATTATATGGAAAGGGCTAATATCGAAACCACAGTTGCTTTTAACAATTTTACCAAAGTGTAATTGTGTTTTATGGTTCATTAAATTTGAATCATTATAGGGAATATTTGTAAGTTTTTAAAAAAAAAAGGTTTATACTGATCATTTGCACTTGAACCTAATGAATTGCTAAAAATGTAATGTTAAAGCTGCAGGACTTGAGTATTAAATGTTGAAGCTGTCCTCAATCTAAGAATGCCCAGAAAAGGGACTCTATCTCAATTGTCTCGGCTTTCCGCGTCATCGCGAGCAGTGTACATTCATCTCTGTTAGAGATGATTGCTGGAGACAGCAGACGTCTTTGTGGGTTCTACCACTATCACTCTAGCCACCTGGGTGAACTGAAGTGGAATTCCAGCTAATTTTTATCACTTTCCCCTGTCGATTGGACCTTTTGATTGCAGCCCACCCCTGCCCCATTTTGAGTGGCTAAACTCCGTCAAGCCTAATGCTCACCTTTCAGGACGTTTAAGTTGAGTTTTATCTTTTGTTACGTGGTGCTGCATGCTAATATTTTACATCTGAACTAGATGGAGATGTTTGTTTAATGGCCTGTTATATTTCTAAGTTCCTGATTAAAAGCTGATTGTTCACTCATGTTTGGTCCTGTGATGTTTGTCTGTTTGTTTCTTAATCTGCTAAACCGATGTCATGAATTCACCTAGCTGAGCACCTGATGTAAACACACACATTTGACTTGAAATAGTGGTATCAACATTTAGCTAATCTGTGTGGCATGAAATTAAGTAAAGCACTGCAATTCATTAATGACATTTAAATTCCATATAAATGTATGCTCGTTTTGGGATGTGGTTTGTAATGTGGCAGGACACATGTTCACATCCATTTTCCGTAACAGCAAGCCCAGCCACAAGAGGAGAGAGAGTGCAACAGGAAAGTACTTCTCATCAGATAGGAGGCCAAGTATTTATGCAGTTAAATACTATATCATGGAGTTTGTCCTTTGAACATCCAAACATTTTTTTTTTGTCAAATTTGAGACACATATTCTGCATGGTCATTTGCTTTCACACCCTAAGCTTTGAGCTCGAACTGGATTAAACATAATTTTGTGGGACTTGTAGACATATCTGAAAAATGCAGGCAATACATATTTACTACCAAGGCGTTTAGTAGTTTTAGAATAGTGGAACAATAATAAGCCTTTGTAATACAAGAGCAGAAGTGATGCCATAGTGCAAATTTGGATTGTATTCCAGCTCTAATATTTCTCAAGTTCTATGATGAGAGCATTTGTTAAAAGTAGGAGGTGACTAAGGTTTTTAGATGATGGGGTCAAAGCTCTGCTCAACCTGCTGTTTTCTACTCATCGTTTTGTATCAGCTGTGAGTCAGTTGGTATTACTCTTGCCTTTGAGTCAGAAGATTATGGGGCCTTAAGCACAACAGTCAAGAGCAACACTCTAGTGCAGTGCTGAGGGAGTGCTGCACTGTTGGAGATATCACCTTTTGAATGCAATGTTAAACAGGCCTCCATCTGCCTTCTCGAGTGAACATGTGTGTTGATCCTGGTTTATCAGCAATATTATCCCTCAATCAACATTTCATAAACATTAGCTGGTCATTATCGCATTAGTACTCCTGGGTGCTTGCTTTGCGCAATTAGCTGTTACATTTTAACAGTGAATCACTCCCTCTCGACGTTTCTGCACCCAGACGGTGCGCAAGCTTCATCTGTTTCTGTAGTTAATTATTCCTAAAAACAGTTTGCTAGTCTGTCAGGAGTTTATAGCTTGAGGGGCACCAAAGCACATCAAGCAGAGAGATACACACACACACACACACAGGAGCAATTTAGCATATCCAATCCACCTAAACTTTGGCCTCTTCAGACTGTGAGGAAATTCGAGCATCCAGTGAAAACTCACGCAGACATGGGGCAAACATGAAAACTCCATACAGATTCAGGCTAGAGTCAAACCTAGGCCCCTGACACAGTGGAGCTGCAGTGCAAACTACTGCTCCACCACCCCATCCATGCACTTAAAAGAAAAAATTCTTAATTGCCTGTAAAGTTCTTTGATCCAGTGCTGTGAAAGATGCTAAATAAATGCAAGTGTTACAATACTAAATAGGTTTCTTGTGCTAAATAATCTTAATTAGAATTCGTCATCCAATTAGTACCAAAAGTAGCAGTGGCAGAGGCTTCAACCCAAGAGGCAATTGCAGCTGCTGTTCACAGATTACAGAGCCACTGAAAATTCAGATTTACCAGGTACCAGTTAAATAGATATGCCTGCATCAAACTGTAATTCTTTTATTTGACAGTAGGTGTCATTATCTGCCTTTCTATGATGCATCATCTCTTGCTCTTTTATTTAACAATACAATTTTGTGTTACAGTCAGGGACTTTGGCCCTACCTATTTTGATAAATAAATGCATATATATATCAGTTTAAGTAACTTGTGCTCTGCTCCCACACTCACTTATTAGTGTCACAAGTAGGTTTACATTAACACTGCAATGAAGTTGCTGTGAAAACCTCCTCCCAGTGAGAGAAGCATCAGTATTGCAAGTTCCCACACATCATTCTTGTGCTTCTACCTCAAGATCAGCTCTCGCAAAACTTTGGAACAGATAGCTGCACCCCCCACCCTGCCCCAAACAGTGGAATGGAAAGTGGCACAGGAAAAAAGTAAAAACAAAATGAAGTTAAAACTTGTGTAGCTCCAAAGCAGCAATGTGATTAGAACAAGTTTATTTATGCAGTCTTCCAGTACATCAGATGAGGTTGATGTCAATGGCTCCCAGTTGTAGATGCAATTCTGTATTGCAGCCTTCACATTTGATCTTCGCACATCTTTATTTTAATTGGTGTTCTAAATTAATGCCCGTGATGTGAATCAAAATTTACTGTTGCAACTGCACAGAAGAACTTGCCTATCAATCTATCTGACGTGGTAAGGTGCATCCATATTTCAGGAATTTTCCATGAGTTCCAACCTCAGTTGGTCACAAGGGAATTAATTGGTTGGTTTCACCATGATGTCTGTGTAGCAATCTGCAGAGAAGCGTGCAATCCTGCTTTAGGAGGAACAAAAAAAATTCAAAGGTCACCCGGCTTCAAATAAGTTAAAGAGCCTGGCCGTTCAGGTGAGCGAAAAAGGCAGGGCATGGGAGTGGAAGGGTAAACTTTAAATAGGGAGTACTAAATTTAATACAACATTGAAGCTTCTGTCTTCACGCAGTGCCACTTCATCCACCATTGTGCTGAGCCATGACCTTCCATTATTAAACAATAAAGCAACCAAAAATCCAAATGGCAATGGACTATTTAATTATCTCGATGTAATGCCGATTAATGCATTCAATTTAAATGGCCCACTTAAAGTTTCAGGCTGCAAATCTAGTCAAATTATTGTGTCAGACCAAAACAGCAACTGTGTGAGATGTAACTGAAATGGTAATTGTATTAAGCCAGCCATACCAGTGATGAGATACATTGATTTCACACTAATGACCTGCAACTACCCACTCATCGTGTGGCACAGTGGTTAGTATTGTTGCCTCGCGGCTCTACGTACCTGGATTCGATTCCCAGCTTGGGTCACTGTCTGTGTGGAGTTTGCATGGGTTTCCTCCAGGTGCTCTGGGTTCCTCCCACAGTCCAAAGATATGCAGGTTAGAGGGATTAGCAGGGTAACTATGTGGGATTACAGGGATAGGGCCTAGGTGGCATTGTTGTCAGTGCAGACTTGATGAGCCGAATGGCTTCTTTCTGCGCTGAACTCATTTAAAACCCATTTCTTGTACGTTGGTTCTCAGCAAGTTATTTGCTCCCCTTTTCTACACCATGTAACTGAAAAAAAACTCTTATCCCTCCTCATGACTCTTTGTTTAAGAGGGCTTAGTGTGAATAGCTTTTCAAATTCCTTGCTTGTTAAGAGAGTCTGATTCCTCAGTCAGTATTTGCCTGTGGCAGCACTGCTTACACACACTGGGTGGAATGATAAATTTAAGCCAGCACAAGGTAATGTCTTTTATCGGCTCTATTTCATAGACCCGAAACGCAACAGCCAGCAGAATGGAGTATAAAAGTAAGGAAATCTTACTGCAACTCTACAAGATGTTGGGTATCTTGAGTGGCGTTTTGGTCTCCTTATTCTAGGAGCGATATACTTGCATTGGTGGCTGTTCAGAGGTTGTTCACAAAGTTGATTCCTGGGGCAAATGTGTTGTCTTATGATAAAAAGTTGAGCCAGTTGGGCCTGAGAGTTGATCTTTTAGAAACACACAAAATTCGGGGGGAGCTTAACAGAGTAGATGCTGTGAGAATGTTTCTCCTTGTGTGGGAATCCTGAATTGCTGAGGTAGTGGAGTAGGGGGTTCCAGAATAAAATGATCTCCCACTTAAGATGGAGATGAGGAATTTCTTTTCTGAACATCATTAATCTTTGGAATTCGCCCCCCTGGAGAGTGGTGGAGGCTGTATAATGGAATGTATTGAAGGCTGAGTTACAGATTTTTGATCTATAAGGGGGTCTAGGATTGCAGGCAGAAACCCTGGAAAATGGAACTAGAATCATCATCAGATCATATTGAGTGACAAAGCAAGATCTAGGGGTTGAATGGCCGGCTCTTCTATTCAAGAGCCAAAATTTCCTAGTCTAGCTGGTTCAGTAGTAGTATGCAGATCCACCCTTTGAATGAGGATGGTTTTGTAATATAACAACGATTTGCATTTTTACTACATCTTTAACCTTGTTATAGGTTTCCCAAAGTACTTTGCAAATAGCTTAAGGAAGTTGTTGTATGGTTTTAAGACTTAGCAGCATAACATCACTAGAAGGGAAGTATCATGTGATCCAGTCTTAGTTTCACTTTTATCTTTGAGTGGAGCACACACGCTCAATTCTGTGCTGATGTCTTCAATGTAGCTATGAGGAGAGCTTAGATAAACTTGGTTTTTTTCTCACTGGAATGACGGAGGTTGAGGGGTGACCTGATAGAGGTTTACAAGATTGAGTGGCATGGACAGAGTGGATAGTCAGATGCTCTTTCCTAGGGTAAAAAAGCCAGACAGTAGTGGACATAGGTTTAAGGTGTGTGGGGAAAAGTTTAGAGGAGATGTACAAGGCATGTTTTTTACACAGAGGATGGTGAATGTCTGGAATGTGCTACCCAGGGAACTGGTGGGAGCAGGTACAATGCAATATTTAAGGGGCATCTAGACAAATACATGAATAGGATGGGAATGGAAGGATCCGGACTCTGTAAGTGCATACGGTTTGAGTTTAGGCAGGCAACATAATCAGCGCAAGCTTGGAGGGCCAAAGGACCTGTTCCTGTGCTGTATTTTTGTTTGTATATGGATATTTCTTATGTATAAATCTTCTTGTGTCTATTCTAAATAAATGAACACCACAATGTGTTTATACAATTCTTTGTGAGCGACTGGTGCTTATATCATTAAAGAGAACTTTAAGAGGATTCATTAGAGCTGAAAAGAGAGCTGGTGATGTGGAGGTAGATAGGGAAAGAGTTCTAGAGAGGAGAATGAAGGAATCTGAAGACCATGAAGTGGAGACAGAATAATAAGTAAGTAATATTGCTGCAAGATGCTGCAGAGGTGGGATGGGGTAAGGACATGGTGTGTTGACAAATTAAAGATTTATATATGGGGTGAATGGGCACGATCAATAAGGATGCGGGTGACGGGTGAGCAAGACATTTTTGAACAAATTAGAGGTTGTGGAGTTTTGGTGGATGGGACAAGGAGAGAATTGAAATAGTCAAGTCTGGAAGCCACAAAGGCACATATAAGGGTCTCAGCTGCAGAAAAGCTGAGGTAATGACCCAAGGCAGAAGTGAATGGTCTGATAGAAAAGATATGGGGAGGCGAAAACTCCACCAGCGGTCTCAAAGGACGCAATGATTGAGAATCATAGAATAATATAGAAGCCACTTGCTCCATTATGCCTGTGTGAGCTCTTTGAAAAATTATCGAATTAGTCCCACTACCCTACCCCCTCTCCATAGCCTCAAAATCTTCCCCTTCAGATATAAATCCACTTTGCTTCTGCTCCCACCACCCTTCCAGGCATTGCATTCAAGATTATAAAACAGCATTTTGCATTTATACAGCATATAGCATCGTGCTTCACAGGACTACTATTAAACAAAATGTGACTCTGAGACCATGAAGTACTAAGATATGCAAAAGCTTGATCGAAGAAATAGTTTTTAAGATGCAGTTTAAAAGAGATTAGAGAGTTGGAGAGGTTTAGGGTTTCCAAAGCATTAGGGCCTGGGCAGCTTAAGGCATGATTGCCAATGGTGCATTGATTACAATTGGGAGCGTACAAGAGGTCAGGTTTGGAGGAATGTGCAGATTGTGGAGGGTTTATTGCTGGAGTAGATTATGGACATAGGGACGGTCAAGGCCATGGAGGAATTTGATAACAAAAATGAGATTATTAAAATTGAAGTGTTGATTAACTGAGAGACAATGGAGGTAAACACAGGGCTAATGGATGAATGGGACATGGTGTGAGTTAGGATATACATAGTAGAGTTTTGGATAAAATTAAGTTTATGGAAAATAAAAATGGAAGGTGGGTCAGGAGTATTTTGGAACAGTTGAGTTTCAAGGTAACAGACATTTATAGCGGTTTGAACAGTTGATGAGATGAAGCGGGGGGCTGTGTTGGGCAATTTTAAGGAGGTGGAAATAATGAGTGTTAGTGACAGCATTTATGTGATTAGAAGCTCATTTCAGGGTCAATAGTGTGATGGTACTTCAGAAGGTTGCCAGGGAGGAGGATGGAGTCAATGGCTATGTGAGTTTGAAACAGAGACCAAAGACAACGATTCAGATTTTACAGTCAGCAACAAAGATGTTCTTACCGTTCATGTCACCAAGAACCGCCCACAACATTCTTGCAGGATTTAGAGTGGAGACTTGATCTATTCCAGTGTGTAATCCAGTGTGTAGAACTCTGGGCAAGAAAACAGTAAGGGTCTTGGATCAACCAGAGTGAAAACCCTCCACCGAAATTAAATCCATCCCAGGATGTATAAATTAGATTTAAATCAAGTACAGAAAGTGAAAGAAAGTTTGAGAAAGAAAGGTGGGATTAACAGAGAGAGATAAAAGGGATAGCTTTTTTAAAAAAATGAAAAATGAATTCTAGTTTGTTAAACCTCCAACATAAATTATCTAAGAGAATGAGACTTCCCAATTTAAATTATTTCCTCAGGGTCATGGTAGTTGTTTGGTAGTAATTATAATTATTTTTTAAATCTCACTTGTAAATATAATAACTTTTACATTTTCAGTTATCTATAGGGGGGAATTGCCATATCACAGTGACTACAGAATCACCCCACTGACTCGGAGTCAGATCCCCCCCGCTCTCTAAAGTGAAGTGTCTATTGCATGAAGCTAGTGGTCTTTGAGACATGGTTCCTTGTTTAATAGCACTCTCATGCTGGTACCTGAACCTAATTTAAAATGTGTTAGATTAGATGTAGCAGGTTGTAGCATTCCAAATGAAGGCCCATAATTGTTGACCGTGCCCAAGAAGCATGACAGTGTGTCTTCTGGGTTTTCAGTCTCCACCTCGTGGATCACCTTTGAGCTGAATGTGCAGTGCTGGGGGATTGAGTTGCAGAGATTGCCGATGTGTCCTTGCCTGTTGTAGTGGAAGTATTGGGTTGCACTCACAGTACACTGATTTCTCCTGTGAGGGCATTTTGCATTGCAGTGTTGGCAAGATTGCTCTGCTGGATGATTCAGGAATTATTTTACCTGACTTTTAAACCATAGAAATGCTACAGTGCAAAAGGAGGCTATTTGGCCAATCGAGACTGCACAGACAACAATCCCATCCTAGGTCCTATTCCCTCAACCCCATACATTTATCCTGCTAATCCTTCTAACCTACACATCCCGGGACAGTAAGAGGCAACTTAGCATGGCCAATCAACCTAATCCGCACATCTTTAGGAGAAACTGGAGCACCCAGAGGAAACCCATGTAGAGAATGTAGGGAGAATGTGTAAACTCCACATAGACAGAAACCCAAGACAAGAATCAAACCCAGGCCTCTGGTGCTGTGAGGCAGCAGTGCTAATCACTGTGCCACCATGCCGCCCTGAAATGTTATTATTCGTTCATGGGACGTGGGCGACACTGGCTGGGCAATCATTTATTACCCATCTCCTAGGGTATTTAAAAGTTAACCACATTGCTGTGGCTCTGGAGTCACATGTAGGCCAGACCAGGTATAGTGGCTGTTTTCCTTCCTTGAAGGACAGTAGTGAACCAGATGGGTTTTTAACGACTTGGATTGCCCCAATGCTTTTGTGGGCTGAAGAACTGGATAAAGGGTTGGCTTCTGCCCCAAGGTATTCTCTCCCCTTAGGATTGTCCTGTGTTGTGTGTGTAGATCAGACAGCCTAATTGCATTGTCCAGGGTTAGATCATCTTTTGCTTTTAGGAGGTCAGAGGGTAATGTATCTGCAACACCCACCACTATTCTGTTCAAAAAATCTTCATATTCACCCCCCTCTGCCATCCTGTAGAGATTGTTCATGAAGGAATTGATAGGCCCGTCCCCCTAACACCCCCTACCTCCCAACCATCCCTCTGTCCCCCTCCTGCAGTTGGATGAAATTTGGCTCACTCTGATATTTATTTGGATCACAGTTGAAATAAATGTCAAAGGATTTTAAAACCTCATCATTTTGGGATGATTCATTAACATCCTGTCATGCAATGATGTCATCCTCAATTGGCCCTATTGCGTACAAAGGTGTGTATACTTATGTGGCAGCAAATAGATCAACGAGCTGATGCACATCATTCATGACTAGCATTTCCCTTCCCTTGAGTAGGGATGCCTGTGTCATGCTGGATGTCCTGCAGATGGCAGAGGTTGCCAAGACTATCACTGTGGTTAGCCAGCCAGAACAGCACAGCCCTGAGTGCTCAAACATTAAACAGCATTCAGATTCAGGATTCACTTTCGACCTCTTCTCTCTTTGCGGAGCAGGTTTATCCATTTTCATTCCAGACTCTGGAAAGTCCCCAGTGGTCAGACTAACCTATTGCCCACGAAATTACCATGGCACTTCCGGTGGAAGTGATACCAAAGAATGAGCAATATCCTGGGAAGCTTCCACTCCCAACCACAATAATGATGCAGCCAGTCAACATAGCAAACTCTGTGCACACACTACAACTTCAAGCCAGTAAACCATTGCCATAAAGGATGCTGGAACCTGCTACTAGTCTCTCACCATTGACAACAAAATATAGAGGTGAGCAAAGCATTCAACCTTCTTGCCACAGGAATGCTCTTCCTCAGCCTCAGAGGGCTTTGAAATGGACACTTGCAGAAAGAAGAAGAAAAAGCAGCACCGAGGAGACAAGTACCATGTTCATCCATGCCACAATAAACTATCAATAACAACAACCACGGATCAATGCAACAGGCAAACCGGCCAGACATGGCGCAGCATTAGCAATAGAAGAATAGAATGACAGCATATACAAATGCCAGTCCAACTTCCAAGTCGACCACAAGAACCAGAACAAACAGGACTTCTGACAGAATGGTGAAAGAGATATGGAAAGGTAATAAGGCCACCAGATTGCATGAATCTCTTAATTTCAACGACTTGAAAGGGGGAGACAGGATAGTGAGAATGTTAGTAATGGTGATTCTGTAATAGCAATAATGTTGGAATGGCATTAAGGTTGCAACAATAAGGTAAATGCATAAGGCTGAGAACAATGTATGGCTTGAAATAAACTAATATAACTCTGTCGATGATATAAAGACTTGAGAGGGTGTAGAACAAGGGTCTGCTATATAGAGGGTTAATGTGTCAGTGAGTGAGTACAGTAGCAACCACACAGTGATGTAAGAAAGCATATGACCCAGAACAGAGGTCAGTCTGGTGCTGAGCATAGATGTGTTAACATGTAAGGATGTAGATAGCTCCTTGCCTGCACCCTTTACTGTATATAAATACATACATATACTTACAATTGTTAATAAAGACTTGCTATTAACATACAGAAGACTTACAAATACTTCCTTAACAGATGCCTTCTGTAACCAGCACCATCACAGCAATAGTCACACAGGATATCATTGTGACTTTATTCAGGGTCGTCTCACTTCTATGGCTGCAACACGTTACGTAAAAAAATCTCACTTTTACTTCTTTTGAAAATGATCTCAAATCTGTCTCCTCTCATTACCAACCCTTCTGCTGCTGAAAACAGTTCATCGTTATTTATTTTATCAAAACTGTTTGCTAGTACAACCTAAGAAAGTGATATCAGCTGCAAAAGAGCACTGTTTGTTGAAACATTATAGCTTTGTTTTATTGAGGTCACTGTTATAGTTGTGATATTACTTTTGAGAATAGATGCACCATGCATGTAAATGTCCTTCCCACTAATCACCCTATTGCCTCTGTAGGACTTTAATAATTTGTATTCCAAAAGTAAATGACGTATTGGAAAGATTGTGTTGTTATTAAAGGTGTGCTCAGTACCTGCATAAGAGAGTATGGTTATGGTACGTAGAGTAAGGAGGATGGTATAATGTAATATAAGATTACATTGTCTCTGCATAAACACTCTAAAAACATTAGAAATGCTTTTCAATAATCCAATTAGGGAATAAAATCACAGTTAATTCTCTAATATTGTTGTATTATTCTGTGTCTGGTTGAATGGCAGAAGAGGATCAAGGAACTGAGTGGCATAATACTATTCCCATGTAGCTCACATATCTTCATTACTGGACCTAAGGTTTAGCTTGGTTTACTTCCTTAATTGATGGTTAGCAATTTTCAACACTTTGTTCATTTTCACTTCCACTTTCTGGATTATTTTTCCCCTTCATTAGGTTGCATTCTGTTTTCAGAACAAACAGGCTGTTGCCAGTAATTGCCTTGCACTCTTGAACTGGCCATTTATGCTTTTAAATCCGAGTGCCACAGATCAACTTAAACCCTTTTTTTCCCAAGCTTAAGTAATGTACTCTGCCTTGACTCTGCATTTCTCTTTGACAGCCAGAACGAAGATGTGTTGACACATTGCGGCACTCTGTAACAAGCTCATTTTAAATGTTTGTAGGTGCAAATTACTTTGGAGGTACAGCACAGAAACAGACCATTCGATCCAACAGATCCATTCAAGTGTTTATGCTGCAAAGGAACCTCCTCCCATCCCCCTCATTATCTTATTACCATGTCCTTCTATTCCTTTCTCCCTCATACATTTATCTAAGTTCCACTTAAATGCATCTATGGTATTTGCCTCAACCACCCCATGTAGTGGTGAGTACAAGTCTAACCACTCTCTCAGTAAAAAGGTTTTTCTTGAATTTCTTGTTGGATTTGTAAGAGGCTTTTTGGCTCCTAGTTTTGGACATCGCCCCAGCTTTTTCCAAGTTTACCCCTTCAAACCATTTCCGAATCCGAAAGATTCCTTTCAAGTAAATGATTAGTGAAATAATTTTAAATGAATAGCTTAATTTATTTTTATGTAAGAACAACTTTAAATTACATTGCACTCTTAATGTAATAAAGCACCTCAGGGCATTTCACAGGAACATTATTAGGCAAAATTTAACAGCAAGCCACAATATTAGCCAGGAAGTATCAAGGAAGAGAATGTTGACCCCTGGGCAAATGACTTTGGAGTGGTGAGAGGGAGAAAAAAAAATCTAACAAATAAAACTTTATTTCCAGGAATATAATAATGACTAAGGAAACAAAGTATGGAATGCTCATTACACTCAGACAATTTCTCCCAGACACTGTGTGTAAAGAGTAAGCAACTCATCAAATTTGTCCCATCCCCAATTCTCCCCTGCCGTATTCCCAAAGAGTGATATTTCAGAACATCAATCCAGTCCTTTGATTTCCATAATTCCACTCTATTCCTTTCCATGGGATATTTCCACATGGTACAAGAAACACTGGGAGTTGAAACAATTTCTTGTTCACTTCAGAAGGTGACGATAATTGTAAAAATGAGTACCTCCATGAAAATTTAAATTACAAATTCCCTCAAGTAATGAGCAACGCACGTTGGTGCTCCCAGTTTATTCTGAAATTTTCTAAAATGGTCAATAATGGTGAAGCATCTTCAAACATTTATGTATCCCATTTTGCCGTATTGCCAAGGGCTAGATTTTAGCCCAATGAGGAACACCCAGTAGAGGCCATCTATGCCTCTGCCATTAGGATAATAGCAGCAAAATTATCATGTGCCTCACATGGCTGTCTGAGAGATGCATCAGCAGTGACCTTGGATCAAATTCACCAAACTGTACATGGTGTATAACCATGGAAATAGTAGCAAACATTTATAAAAGCAGCTGTCGCATAGCACTAGAATTTTCATTATATATTTGAATGGTTGCATGATTGCTTTAAAAGTCTCATGATTTGATGGTGATGCCATTGGGGTGCTTCCCAGGCTGCTGTTTAGTTTTAGTTTTCTACTCTTTACAGGCAACAGCCCCTCAATAAATCTTTTGTGTTACCTTGCATCTACTGTGTAAACCACATCTTTATGTTTAAAATCCATAACCCCTAATATAGTTAGGACATTACAAAAAGAAAATTGGCAATGAGTCAGGATTTAATTTCATCAAGAACATCCAGAAGAGATCCTAAGTAAGTTAGAAACAAACATTGTGGGCCCTCACATTTTGAATATTAGAAGGCTGGGGAAAATCATCAACAGGGTTAAAGATTGAAGAGCTTGTGCAGGAAGACCAAGCAAGAAAAATCTCTCTGTGGGGTTTTAGAAGGAGGGATTTTCCAATCAGAGAAGGGTCCCAGCCAGGGGCTTGCATCTTTGAAAAGAGCATCTTTGCATTGCTGTATGGCTGTGGCCATTTGAAAAAGAAATACATCAAGCCAATGGTTTCCAGGGTAAAAAAGGGAAGTAGTATGAAAACACTAAAATAATATAGTGACCAGTGTTGAGTTGCTAGTGCCTAAAAAAGAATTAGTGGGTCAATTAGGATCCATGGGTCCTTTCAATGAAGAAAATGAATCGTGGAAATCCTATGCTGAGCATTTTCTATACTTTGTACAAGTGAATAAAATTTCATATGAGCTGCTCATACGAGGCAGCACAGTGTTTAGCACTGCTATCTCACAACACTGGGGAGTCAGGTTCAATTCCCAGCTTGAGTAACAGTGCAGAGTATGCACATTCTCCCCACGTCTGCATGGGTTTCCTCCAGGTGCTCCAGTTTCCTCTGAAAGACGTGCTGGTTAGGTATGTTGGCCATGCTAAATTCTCCCTCAATGTACCTGAACAGGCATTTGAATGTGGTGACGAGGGGATTTTCAAAGTAACTTCATTGCATTGTTAATGTAAGCCTACTTGTGACACTAACAAAATAATAATAATATATCAGCTTTTCTCAGTACAATAGGAAGTAAACCTTCAATTTGTTCTGGTGTTTGCTTCACCCAGCAAAGCCAGAAATTAAAACTTACGAAGGCTGGACAAACGCTATTAAAATGCATTACTCTCCAAAGCCATCGATCATCATGAAATGGTTCAGCTTCCATTTCCACCAAAGGAATCACGTGGCAGGTGAAAGCATTGCTCAGTTTGTGGCAACCTTAACAAGGCTGGCATAACATTATGAGTTTGGTGAATCATTTGAAGATACTTTTTGGGATCATCTAGTTTGTGGTCACCTTAGGCTATCCAAAGAAGATTGCTTAATGAACATTAAGCAACATAAAGACATAGAGAAAGCAATAGAAATAACAATGTTGATGAAAGTGACTGCTAAAGAGACTTCATAATTTGGTGCAGGAATGAAGATTCACAAATTGGGAACTGCCTAGAAGAAGTCAAAACAGCAACAAACATGTCACATGATGTGCCAAAATGAGCCATTCGGTGAGTGAATGCTGGAGCAAGAATAGTCAATGCAAGAATTGTGGCAAAATGGGTCACATTACAAAAGCTTGTTGGGCTAGACTAGCTTTCACTGAGAAGAATATTCAGAAGAAAAATCTGGATACTGTCAAGAAGAAGAATGAATTGCATTCTACAAAAAATAATTTATAACATCGAAGAAAGGAATTATGGCTGTGAAGAAGAGAATGTCCAGAAATATGAAGAACTCCAACTGAATGCCTTATCTATACAGAGTGAATCACATAGATTCTGGATGATTCTGAAGTTAAGTGGACAATCTATTATGATGGAGGTTGATACCTGTGCTGCTGTGTCTTTAATTCCTGAGATGCCATACCAACAAAAACTGAAGCATCTTCCTCTAAAACCAGCTGATGTGATTTTAAGAAAATGCATGGAAGGGATTACAAAAGGCTACATCATGGTCAAAATCAAGTAGCCTGGTCAAACAGCAGAGTTGATTCTCCATGTGGTCCATGGTAATTTCTCTACTCTATGTTGGAGCTCATGGTTGGAGAAGATAAAGCTTAACTGGCATGGTGTCAGCAGATTGCTTGATGCCAAAACAGACCTATATCTGGATAAAATACAATAATGTATTCAAAAAGACACTTAGCTTAATGAAGGGAGTTGAAACGAAACTCAAGGTAAAGCCAAATAGTCAACCAAAAAGTAATTAAAGCAAGAGTGGTGCCATATACAATTCATCCCAAGGTTGAAGAAGAGTTAGTATGACTTATTAACTTGACCAACTTGACTTGGTATGTTAGACCCAGTTACAAAAAATGACTGGGTTACCCTTATCGTACCTGTCATGAAACTAGATGCTTCAGTTCATATTTGTGGTGGTTTCAAGAAACAACCGTAAATCCAGTGTTATATGCTGATCAATATCTGCTTCCTTTAATTAAAGAATTAAAGATTTGTTTGCTGGATTATCGGGTGGGCAAAAATTCAGCAAGATTGATTTTTGACAAGCATATTTACAGTTGAATGTAGCCACGAAACCTCAATCATTGCTTACCATCATTACTCATAAAGGTCTTTTTTAGTATAGAAGATTGTCTTTTGGAATAACATCTGCACCAGCCCTAGTCCAAATATCAATGGTTCTCTGGTGTACAATATTACTTCTGAATAATATTCTAATTAGGGTCCAGTGAACAAAAGCTTGTGAATAACTTAGAAGAAACATGTGGAAGTCTTCAACCATATGGTCGGCATATCAAAAAAACAAAGTGTGAATTTTTCCAGACCTCAGTCCAGTATTTGAGTTATGTTATTGATAGTAAAAGTCTACATAAGGCATCTAACAAGATGGACACTATCTCAGAAGTACCACATACAATGAATGTGACACAATTGCAGTTCTTTCCTTGGTGAGTAAATTGTTGTGGTAAATATACTAGTAACTTAGCTACATTATTGGAACCATTGCATAATTTACTATGTGTAAACAGTCATGGGCAACAGACTGTGAGAAAGCATACAAAAGTTTATTTATTGGTCACAGGTAGACTTACATTTACACTGAAATGAGGCTATTGTGAAAATCCCCAGTGCCTGTTTGATACACTGACGGAGAATTTAACATGGCCAATGCTCCAAACCAGCACGTCTTTGGACTGTGGGAGGAAACTAGAGCACCCCCACGCAGAATGGGGAGAACATGCAGACTCAGCACAGTGACCCAAGCTGGGAATCAAACCCAGGTCCCTGGTGCTGTGGGGCATCAGTGCTAACCACTGTGTCACCATGCTGCTCAACAAAGATGCTTTGCAGAAATTTGAATTGTTGGTTCATTTTAATGTGAAGCCACCATACAGCTTGCTTGCGATTATTCAGCTAATGGAGAAGGGGCAGTAGTTTCACATATTTTGCCTCTGGGAGGAGAGTGACCAATAGCTTTTACAATAGCTTTTACAATACTCAGCTAGAAAAAACAAGCATTGAGTATAATTTTTGACATAAGAAGGTTTCATCATTATGTGGTTGTCATTTCACATTATTGACTGATCAATAATGACTAACGGCATACCATCATTAGCTGCTAGTTGATTGCAAAGATGGTCACTGATCTTTTCTGCACATTCCTATGGTATGAAGCATTGTTAATCAGAATGCCAATGTCACACTTAACTTTACCTATTGAGCAGATCCACCAACTAGTTTTAATATTCTTTATTGAAGAGAATATTAAAGAGAAGTCTCACAACACCAAGTTAAAGTCCAACAGGTTTATTTGGAATCACGAGCTTTCAGAGTGCTGCTCCTTCATCAGGTGAGTGGTAGATCATTGGTAGATAATTTACCAGTAACAGCTTCTCAAGTTCAGAGACATACCAAAAATGATCCTGTGATGGGGAAGGTGATGAATATGATATCGAAAGGAATGGTAGCTGGAGTGCATTGTACGTATCCTGATTTGTAACCATATGTGACAAGAAACTTAAGTTGACTATCCAAGATGGGATGTCCATTGTGGGGAATCCGAATGATCATTCCTTCTAGTCTGCGTGGAAGAGTTCTTGAACAAATACATGAAGGACATCCAGGCATAGTCCAGATGAAGGAATTGGCACATTGGTTGTTATGGTGGCTGGGTCTGAATGCTTAGATTGAAGAAAAATTCAGGTAGTGTTAACCCTGTGCACAAATAAGAAATACATCACCTTTGTCTTCTTTACACCCTTGGGAGTGACCTAAAATGCCATGGCATGTAGATTTTGCTGGTTCATTTGAGACTTCCATGTTCTTAGTCATAATCGATGCATACTGAAAGTGGCCAGAACTTATTATCATGACATCTACTATATCTGAACAAACCATTGAAAAACTTGACAACCATTTTGTAAGATTTGGTAGAATGGAACAGATCATTGGCGATAATGACTCATAATTTACTTCTTAAGAGTTTGAGGATTATCTCAAAATAAATGGCATTCAGCATATAAAATCCATACCTTATCATCAATCAACCAATGGATTAGCTGAAAGATTCAAACAGTCCTTGAAACATTCTTTAAAAGCTTAAAAATAGCAAGATTCATTATCACATTGTGTGAATACCTTTCTGACATCTTATAGAAAACTATTCATGTGACTATCCAAAGTTCCGCATTACCATTCTTAGAGAGAACTATTGATTTTTTATTACCTCCTGAAATCTCAGTGATAGTAAAGTGTCAATAATCTCAAGTTGCAAGATGAAAATAGAGGGCAAAACAACTCATTTCAACATGTAGATCAAGTGTTAGTGCACAATTATGCCATGAGTGAGAGAATATTATTGATCGTATGTATAATATTGTAGTAATTTGTTGCCGTGACAACAGAAGGGGAGGGATGTTCATATACTTAAATGGTTGAATGAATGTTTTAAAAGCTGGGTCACATGATTGAATGGTGATGTAATTGGGGTGTTTCACAGGCTGCTAGTTAGTTTCAGTTTTCTACTCGGTACAACAGCCCCTCAATAAAACTTGCTGTTGTAAGTTTGAATCTACACATACAAACCACAGGCAGAATTGTAACAAAAAGTGGCAAAATGTCAGGTTCTGACTGAAAACTGATATGTTTCTCTCCAGATGTTCTCTCCTGATCTTATGGCACTTTGTTAAAAAAAGCAGGGTGGTATGTTTCACACCTTTATTTTGAGGGGCAAGACTAAAGACTCCAGTAATCCCAGCTCCACAGAGATCGGGGCTCCATTTTTAAAGGACTCCCTGATCAGGGCAAAAATTCACCTTCCCCCCCACTCTACTGCAGAGGTATCAGGGTTCTACACCCCCTAAACAGTAATCACCAGCAACACCTTCCCACCACCAACCCTCCCCCCATCATTACCAGCACCTCCATCGCCCCCACCCCTCCAACGCCTCCCACCATCCTCGCCAGCATCCTGCTTTCATCCTCTCCCCAACCCCCTCATCATCTCCCTCTCTTCCCCCCACCCCAATCATTGCCACCGGCATTCTTTTCCCCTTTCAGTGCATGCTGTCTCCACATGTGACGCCCACTACGCATACAAGACACCACCGCCCCCCACTCTTCCCACACATACACACACATACACACACACACACACACATACACACAACGAGGTTCCCACTCGGGTCCACATCTGACACTGCCCCTGTTATAGGTTGGCATGATGTGGAGATGCCGGCGTTAGACTGGGTTAAACACAGTAAGCAGTCTCACAACACAAGGTTAAAGTCCAACAGGTTTATTTGCTACCAAATAAACCTGTTGGACTTTAACATGGTGTTGTGAGACTTCTTACTAGGTTGGCACTGCCAGGAACTTCCCAGAAGGTGCTGCGAAGGGGCACTGCCTGATCATGCCCCTCACCCCTCAAGGCTCTACTCACCTTTGCTTCCCCAGAGGGATCCTCATGACAGGTTCACACCTGGGTGAAACTGTTGTAAACCTCGCTGACATGATGGTGAGATAGAACATAGAACACTACAGCACAAACAGGCCCTTCGGCCCATGAGTTGCGCCGATCACATCAACACCTACCAATCTATAGACCTATCTATAACCCCCAATCCCATTAAATTCCATATACTCATCCAGAAGTCTTTTAAAAGACCCCAGCGAGTTTGCCTCCACCACCGCTGACGGCAGCCAATTCCATTCACTCACCACCCTCTGAGTGAAAAACTTACCCCTAACATCACTTCTGTACTTGCCTCCCCGCACCTTCAATCTGTGTCCTCTCGTAGCGACCATTTCTACCCGGGGAAATAGCCTCTGAGAATCCACCCTATCTATTCCACTCAACATTTTATAAACTTCTATCAGGTCGCCTCTCAACCTTCGTCTCTCCAGGGAAAAGAGTCCCAGCTCCCTCAACCTAACTTCATAAGGCATGCCTCCCTGTCCAGGCAACATCCTTGTAAATCTCCTCTGTACCCTTTCAATAGCTTCTACATCTTTCCTATAGTGAGGCGACCAGAACTGCGCACAGTACTCCAAATGAGGCCTGACAAGGGTCTTATAAAGTTTCAGCATTACCTCCCGATTCCTAAACTCAATCCCTCGATTAATGAAGGCCAGTACACCATACGCCTTCTTGATCACATCCTCCACCTACGAGGCCGATTTAAGAGTCCTGTGGACCTGGACCCCAAGATCCTTCTGCTCTTCAACACTACTAAGACTCCTGCCCTTGATAGTGTACTCGTTCATCCCATTGGTTCTGCCAAAATGGACGACTACACATTTATCTGCGTTGAAGTCCATCTGCCACTTCTCCGCCCAGTCCTGCATCCTATTTATGTCCTGCTGCAACTTTTGACATCCTTCCAGACCATCCACAACACCACCGACCTTCGGGTCATCAGCGAACTTACTTACCCATCCCTCCACTTCCTCATCTAGGTCATTTACGAAAATGACAAACAGCAAGGGCCCTGGAACAGATCCCTGGGGCACTCCACTGGTGCCTGACCTCCATGCCGAAAAAGACCCATCCACAACCACTCTCTGCCTTCCGCAAGCAAGCCAGTTCTGGATCCACAAGGCCAAAGGCCCTCGGATCCCATGCCCTCTCACCTTCGCAAGAAGTCTTGCATGGGGGACCTTATCAAACGCCTTGCTGAAGTCCATGTACACCACGTCCACTGCACCTCCTTTGTCAATGTGTTCAGTCACATTTTCGAAGAACTCAACTAGGCTCGTAAGGCACGACCTGCCCTTGACAAATCCATGCTGACTATTTCTGATCATGTCAAACCTCTCCAAATGCTCGTAAATCTTGTCCCTCAGAAGCCTCTCCATCAGCTTACCAACCACTGAGGTCAGACTCACCGGTCGGTAATTTCCCGGGCTATCTCTGTTCCCTTTCTTGAAAATAGGGACTACATCCGCAATCCTCCAATCTTCCGGAACCTCTCCCGTCTCCATTGACGACGCAAAGATCATCGCCAGGGGCTCTGCAATCACTTCCCTCGCCTCCCACAGTATCCTGGGGTATATCCCATCTGGTCCCGGCGACTTATCTATCTTGATAGAATTCTATCTTGATAGATGGGTTTGGGGGAGGTACGGGAGGGCGGAATATGGTGGGGGAGGCTCCTGATGATTTTATTAAAATTTATTTTCACACATTAAAATAAGGTTCTCGTTCTTTGAGGAGATTAGCGAAGGGTAGGGAAAAGTGCTTCCTTATTCTCTCTGGATTTTCAGCCTGCATCACTGTTCACTCTGACAGCAAACACAGACTGAAAATCACTCCCATTTTCTATTTGTTTAAAAATCACAACTCCTTACAACATTTCAGTTCCAACAATAATATTGTAACTTCTCCAGCCCACACACAACTCCAAACCCCTCCGCCCATCCCCTTCACCACCCCTCAACTCCCCCGCCCCCCCCTCCTGGCCACTCCCATATATCAGGGTGATCATACACCTTGAGCATGAGTCGCAAAAACCCAGCTTGCAGGTGCAGCAGGTGGTCAGGAAGGCGAATGGGATGCTGGCCTTCATAGCGAGGGGGATTGAATATAAAAGTAGGGAGGTCTCGCTGCAGCTGTATAGGGCATTGGTGAGGCCGCAGCTGGAGTACTGTGTGCAGTTTTGGGCACCGTACTTACGCAAGGATATTTTGGCCTTGGAGGGAGTGCAGAGGAGGTTTACTAGGTTGATGCCGGAGTTGAGGGGGTTGAGCTATGAGGAGAGGCTGAATAAACTAGGCTTGTACTCGTTAGAGTTTAGAAGAATGAGGGGAGATCTCATTGAGACATATAAGATGATGAATGGGATGGATAGGATAGAGGTGGAGAGACTCTTCCCGCTCGGAAAGGATAGTAGGACTAGGGGGCATAGCCTCAAGATAAAGGGGGGGGAGCGGTTTAGAACGGAGTTGAGGAGGAACTTCTTCACTCAAAGGGTGGTGAATCTCTGGAATTCTCTGCCCATTGCAGTGGTGGAGGCTGCCTCGCTAAATATTTTTAAGAAGCGGGTTGATGGGTTTTTGATAAGAGAGGGGATTAAGGGTTATGGGGAGAGGGCGGGAATGTGGAACTGAGCCACGACAGATCAGCCATGATCTTATTG
The DNA here is from genome assembly GCF_965287045.1 of Carcharhinus amblyrhynchos. Taxonomy (NCBI): domain Eukaryota; kingdom Metazoa; phylum Chordata; class Chondrichthyes; order Carcharhiniformes; family Carcharhinidae; genus Carcharhinus; species Carcharhinus amblyrhynchos. The sequence continues at coordinate 29,514,756 of NC_137332.1, read as the reverse complement.
AATGGCGGGGCAGGCTCGAAGGGCTAGATGGCCTACTCCTGCTCCTATTTCTTATGTTCTTATGTTCTTATGTTTACTATGGGCCCTAACTCATCTGGTCCCTACATCCTCGTGTATACACTCATCAGTGGAAAAGGAGCAAGAGGTATGGAAAAAAATGTAACTGAAATCTGTGCTAAATAAATGCCCATGGTATCATTTGTGTGAGCCTTTTCGACTAGGGAAAGAAAGTCAGGCAAAATAACAACAACTGAAGAATAGCTATCTCTGGTTCGCTTCCCAGTGATGCTTGTGAGGTTCATCTAACCAAAACATTCAGATTGTAATATGAATTTGAGAGAAACATTTGTGAAATTCATAACCATCAACTGAAGTTTTCTGTCAGATTGTAGCTTGTAACTACTCCCAGGTATACACATATATATAAAATATATGTATAGCATCTGCCCAACGGTCATGCCAAAGAATTTGTTTTTCAATCTTTTATATCATCACTTTTGCAGGTTTTATATTTTTGAGCCAGTTTATTACCTGCAGAAGAGCTAAGATCTCCATTGTTAATGCGTAATGATATTCACACTGCAGGATTAATGACTGTGATGTTATTGCTGCAAGTTGATCCAGAAATAATTTACTGCTGATTAGCAGGAAATATGGCTGGTCATATTAGAATAAACATAGACACTCCTGAAGTGGAATGATTGTGCTCTGTCGACAGCACATGGACTAGCATAAGCTTGCATTTTAACTCCTGCATTACCTTATTAGCACGCATAATAATTTAATATGACAAGATAAGGAAGAGTGAATTCTTAAATCATGTCATTGAGGGGTTCTTTTTGCCTTTATTTTGTTTTTATACTTTTTGATGAATAACACACTGCACAATCTCCCTTATTTGTAACACAACCTTATCAAAAATCTACAAATTGAATTTAATCTGAAAAATAAAACCGATGTAGCTTCTAAACTGCCGTCAAGAATTTGTCGAACTCCAGCTCTATTTAAATGTGACACTGCACTGGGATGTGTTTATGTCTGTTACAGCTGCAGCAGACACAGCTAATCTCCTGTGAAAACTCCTAATTTTTAATTCATTTTAAATATTGCATACCCTTAAAATCTTGATAATTATGTCCTTGTCTCTCAATATTAAATGGATCTTCGCTTCAGCTGACTTGAGAATGAGATCCTCTCATCCAATTTTCCAAGATGTAATTCAACTCTATCCATCTCGTTAATTCACTGCACCTTGGAGTGGAGTCTCCCGTCTCCCCATGACAGGAGCTTGGCAGTGTGTGAAGAACTCAGCCCACTCTGCAGGGGCCCTGTGTCAGGAGGAAGGCCTCATTAACTGCTTTGCACCTCAAGGGCACCAGCTAACCTTTTCAGCCATCAATAAGGGTTTTATCTTTTGCCTTCGTCAGGTGCATTAGTTGGGCCAAACCATGCAATGTGTTTTCATTAGAGTAGGGTTATTTATCAAATGGAAGCAGCTTTGATGATTAATTCATCTTAGATTCATATGGCTTCTTTTTTTTATTAATACTCCACAAGAGTGCATTCATTAGTGCTCCAATTACTGACTTCCACAATTGATTGCAATTGCTGCTTTTAAATAAAAGAATTGCTGTGAAAATCTCAGACAATCATTCCTGTTCAAAGAAAATTATTTTCTCAGATATTTTCTCCTTGTGCCCAGTCACTTCCATGTCCAATAATTGCAGGATCCCCGTATGTGAAAGTGAAAACTGACCATTCAGAGTGAGTCAGTCATTATGTTAAGAGCGTTAAACACTCAGCATTCAAATTCCTGCTGGGGGTTTGTTCTCCTGCATCCACTAAATGGTGAAGTTATTGCTCACATCCGTTTTTCTAGCTGTGAGGGAATCAAATCTACAGATCAAAACATCCAGTCCGACTGGATTCCTTGGCCATCTGGGTAACTTATTTAGAAATGAGAAATATGTATAGGCATTTAGAAGCAAATCAAATGTTTTTATTTGTCAGGAGCAACACATATTACTTGAAGGACTTAGAAAAGCAGCAGATTGTAAGGTGACCTATGTAATGTTGTTGCAGCATCACTTTACATTACATAATAGTTTGACTTGTCTACAGGAGTTTGCAATCTACAAACCTATATAGCATTGGTTGATGCCAATCACAATGGGGATGGCACGGTGACACTGTGGTTAGCACTGTTGCTTCACAGCAACTGAGACCTGAGTTCAATTCCAGCCTCAGGTCACTGTCTGTGTGGAGTTTGCATGTTCTCTCCATGTCTGAGAGGGTTTCCTCCAGGTGCTCTGGTTTCCTCCCACAGTCCAAAGATGTGCAGGTTACGTGGATTGGCCATACTAAATTGCCCCCCAGTATACGTGGGGTTACGGGGATAATGCCTGGGTGGGATTGATGCGCTGAATTGCCTCTTTCTGCACTGTAGAGATGCTCTGGTTTCCTCCTACAATCTGAAAGAAGGGCGGGTTAGGTGCATTGGCCATGCTAAATTTGCCCTCAGTGTACCCGAACAGGTGCCGAAGTGTGGTGACTTGGGGATTTTCACGGTAACTTCATTGCAGTGTTAATGTAGGCCTATAAATAAATAAAGATTCTAATATGTGAGCATTTAGGCTTTTGCTATAAAACATAGAATTCCACCATTTGGACCATTTTCGAATTCCACTTTAGTATGGATTTCATTCTCAGCTCCAAATTTATGCAACATTAATTTGGCCTCTAACACAGAAAAGCACCCAATACACCCAATTCAAACCAGCTGTGTCATCCAGGAAATGAGAAGATCACGGCAATACATTAGGAGGCGCTCTTCTTGAGGTTGTGGCTAAGACATGGAGAGCAGAAAGTGTTGCGAATTGTCTTGGTTGAAGCGGCAGCTATCAAAATCTATTCCTTGATGCTCGCTCTCTCCTCTTCCAACCTTCACTCAAATATATACACACTTTTAGCATGGACACACACATCTGTATACATACTATACATAATAGACACATGCATATGCATCTGCATACCTATAAATGTAGGTAAACATGGTCCTTGTACATGCACAGTTTTTAAAGTAAAAAGCTTTTCACTTGTAGCCAGCTTGACAAAAGTTTGGAATTCTTTTAACATTTAACTGCTAAGTCAGACAATGACTGTCAATCAAACAATCATGGTCCTGAGGTTAGTAAAATAATGCTTAGATTCATGAATTAGAAAAAGGAAGATGTGCTGTTTGCATCTCATCATTATAGACAGAGAAAAATGAATGTTTTGTAAATAGAATTTCAAGGTTATTGAAGAAGCATTTCTGACTTGGAAACTAGATTACGAGTTGGAAAATGAGTTATAGATTTCATGCATTCATTCATGCAGACGGCGCAAGACCACTGCTCAAATCATAACATCACTTACTGGAGAGTGAAACATTATTGCTGTTAAATAAATAATCCAGGTGATATATTTTATGATAAGCAAAATAAACTTTATTGAAAAGTAAATAAATAATACAGAAATGCACGGGGTAATGCATTTCAAAAGATACATCAGGCAGTATAATATTTAACATTAATGTGACCTTGCAGCAGGAAGAGCAATTTTTCTTTTCTGAGTTCTTAGCTGTTTGAGTAGAAAGATAACTTAATGCAGTAATAAGTAAGTTGTTTATCTGGATATGATATGGAATTGCAAGTGGTGAATCAGGGAGGTGAAAGAAATGTGTTGAGTGCCGCAGTTTCATTCCCAGTATGATTCCAGGTTAAACGGTGTAGTTTAATACTGAATGATGCAGTGGGGCACATTTGCATTGACTGGATGAGTTAATCCCAAATGTATAGTTTTATGTTGAGCGGGACAGATTCCTGCTGAGTGACTCACACCCGGATCAACGACTTTTGGGGAAACCTACCTGCGGTGTGAGCCCAATTTATCACTGTCCCAGCTGGAATACGCACCCCCCCAACAAAAAGCATTACAAACTTGGGTGAGGAAGGGTGACTGGTTCCCTGTCTTTATTCAACCCACCCTCTGCTGATAGTAACAATCGTTTAGGGTGGGATTTTCTGGTTGCACTCACCCCAAAATCAGAAAATCCCACCCAAAGTCAACCAATATTTTGATTTGATTTATTATTGTCACATGTATTAACATACAGTGAAAAATGTTTCTTACTATACAGACAAAACATACAGTTCATAGAGAAGCAAACAAGAGAGTGCAGAATGTAGTGTTATAATCATAGCTAGGGTGCAGAGAAATTTAATCCAAGGTAAGTCCATTCAAAAGTCTGACAGCAGCAGGGAAGAAGCTGTTCTTGAGTCAGTTGCTATTGCATGGTCCATGTCCCACCTGCTAGAATTCTTTGGCCGGTGGAACGGTAAAACTCTGCCCACAATCTAAGAAGGATTGCATTCCCTTGGATACTTTTTCCAGCCTCAATAGATATTTTTGAAAAGGAACCAATTTAACCAGATTTTCTTGTATTAAGGTGGAGCAAGTTTATTAATGACTAAACAGGTAAGAAGAAATGGTCAAATACATTCATATGGATTAGAAGTGAGAATTAAGTCTAATAGTAAGTAAATATAAATAAAAAGTTATACAGAACAGCCCTTGAGTTTCAAGGAGCAGATGATAAGTGTTGTAGCCATTATGGATTAACTCCAGTATTGCTGACTTCTTCTGGCAAATAGATGATTTTTCAGTTCACATGTTCTGTGGTTTGGTAGAGAGATTTCAGTTTTCTTTCAAGCTGCAACCCCTTTTGCTGGCTGCTTGACTTCCACAGTCAGAGAGAGAGTTTTGAGGTATTCCTGTAAACAATGGTTATTTTTATAGAGGTCCTGCTTCAGTTACTTTATCATAATCCTTGAGTGTGGAAAACCTCCAAATGGTTTTCCTCATATTGCACACACACAGATTGGCAGATGTACACCAGCAAACCAGTAGCAAGATGGCTTTTAAACCCCACCAATGTGTATTTCAAGAGGACTGACTTATATTAGCTGAGTCTAGGCAATTATACCCAGGGTCTTCAAGGTGGGATGGCAATTACGTTCCTTTATCTTTACCAGAGATGGTAATCAGCCTTTGGATGTTTTTACTGCATCTGGAACCACAGGAAGGAGGTCCCTCGGCCACTTAGTGAACCACCCTGCAGCCATTCCTGTCAGTGGCTGACTGTATATTCTCAAGTATCCTTAGGGTTTGTGACCATTTTAAAATCCATTGTTTCTGTGTAAATTCCATTGCTCTTTTCCCCATTATCATAACACTTCTCTTCCTCGTGGAATGAAATGAGATTCATTCTCATTTAATTGCAAGAAGGGCTTTTTTCTCCAATTTGCGGTCTCAATTAGGTAGTTTACTTCCAAGACTCCTTTGCCACTCTGTAGGGGCCACTGAACCTGGCTTGTAAGGGTTCACTTGATATTGGTAGGAGCACTAGCACACTCAACGACAAGGGAGACAATCTACGTGTGGAGCCAGAGGAGATGGGCAAGGTATTAAATGAGTACTTTGCAACAGTATTCACCAAAGAGAAAGACTTTGTGGATGATGAGTCTGGGAAAGGATGTATAGATAGTTTAAGTCATGTTGAGACCAAAAAGAAGGAGGTATTAAACATCAAGGTAGAAAGTCTCCAGGGCCTGATGGGATATACCCCAGACTACTGAGAGAGGGCAAGAAAGAAAATTGCTGCAGCCTTGAGAGAAATCTTTGTATCCTCACTGGCTACAGGGGAAGTCCCAGAGGATTGGAGGATAGCCAATGTTGTTCCTTTTTTTAAATAGGGTAGCAAGAATAATCCAGGTAATTACAGGCCGGTGAGCCTGATATCAGTGGTAGGGAAATTATTGCAGAGGATTCTTTGAGACAGGATTTATTCCCACTTGGAAATAAGTGGATGTATTAGTGAGAGGCAACATGGTTTTGTAAAGGGGAGGTCGTGTCTCATGAACTTGATCAAGTTTTTCGAGGAAGTGACAAAGATGATTGATGAGGGTAGGACAGTGGATGTTGTCTACATGGGCTTCAGTAAGGCCTTTGAAAAGATCCCTCATGGCAGACTGGTGAAGAGAGTGAAGTCGTATGGGATCAGGGGTGAGCTGGCAAGGTGGATACAAAACTGGCTTGGTCAAAGAGGGTAGCAGTGGAAGAGTGCATTTCTGAATGGAGGGCTCTGACAAGTGGTGTTCCTCAGGGGTCAGTGCTGGGACATTTGCTGTTTTAATGTATATAAATGATTTGGAGGAAAATGTAACTGGATTGATTAGTAAGTTTGAGAACGACACAAAGGTTGGTGGATTTGCACATAGCGATGAGGACCATCAGAGGATACAGCAAGATATAGATCAGTTGGAGACTTGGGCAGAGAGATGGCAGATGCAGTTTAATCCGGACAAATGTGAGGTAATGCATTTTGGAAGGTCTAATGCAGATAGGAAATATACAGTAAATGGCAGAACCCTTAAGAGTATTGATAGGCAAAGGGATCTGGGCGTACAGGTGCACAGTTCACTGAAAGTGGCAATGCAGGTGGAGAAGGTAGTCAAGAAGGCATACGGCATGCTTGCCTTCATCGGCTGGGACATTGAGTTTAAAAATTGGCAAGTCATGTTGATGCTTCATAGAACGTTAGTGAGGCCACACTTGGAATATAGTGTTCATTTCTGGTCGCCGCACTACCAGAAGGATGTGGAGACTTTAGAGAGGGTGCAGAAAAGATTTACCAGGATGTTGTCTGGTATGGAGGGCATTAGCTATGAAGAAACTTGATTTGTCCTCACTGGAGCTACAGAGGTTGAGGGGAGACCTGACAGAAGTCTACAAGATTATGAGAGGCATGGACAGAGTGGATAGTCAGAAGCTTTTTCCCAGGGCAGAAGAGTCAATTACTAGGGGGCACATGTTTAAGGTGCGAGAGGCAAATTTTAAAAGAGATATATGAGACAAAATTTTTACACAGAGAGTGATGGCTGAAACTCGTTGCCAGGGGAGGTAGTGGACTTTAGCGACTTTAAAGGGGCGTCTTAACAAGTACATGAATGAGATGGGAATAGAGGGATATGGTGCCCGGAAGCTAGAGGGTTTTAGTTAAGGTGGGCATCATGGTCGGTACAGGCTTGGAGGGCTGAAGGGCCTGTTCCTGTGCTGCAATTTTCTTTGTCCTTTGTTCACACAGTCTCCTGACTGAGAAGTTCGGACCCTGGCTTGTTTGTCTGCCTGTTTTTTTATAGGTGCCTGGGAGATTTCCAAGTGTTCCCTGGGCACCTCACAAATTGCTTCTGCAACAGAGTTACTTAGTCTAAAATGGGGAGTGCCGCCTTCTGCTTCAGAAACTCTCCTTGAATCGTTTTAGAGGCCCTCACATTTGGTACCCATAGATTAATTAAAACGGAGTAATAACAATGGATTCATTGGGTGATTGTTTTTCTGAAACCACTGGGGTTGCTATTGCCCTTGATCCCACCACTTCATTGCCAAGAAACATCAATGGGTAAATGGGTGACGTCCCAGGTCACTGGCCTTGATACAAGATGGCACCCAAGATGCACCAGGTATAAGAGAATGGGCATCTACTCTCCTTCAATCCTCTTTACGAATAGATTGGCAATCATTGCACACTTTGGTGGGAAGGTCATGCCTTTTCCTGGCAGTAGAGTTTGGCTGGTTCTTGTATCGCTTAGTATCACAGAGGCTTATTTCCTCACTTTGGGGAAGTGAGGCCACTTTCTCTTGAGATACAAAATCCCGGTAACATTCAGGGATTTCTTTAACCTCATCCGCACTCTCAGGAGTGCCCCTACGTGGATTTGTAGCCACAGTCACAGCCATAGCCTGTTCTGCGATGCTTTCTGCCTGACTCCCATTCTCATTACAGGGTGTAGGTGCCCCAGTAAAGCCCAATGGTTTTTCCTATAGCCGACAATAATTGGCCCATAATTATGCCCTACTTTAACAGAAGCAGCAAATGCTGGAAAATCTCAAGAGGTTTGACAGCATTTGTGGGGAGAGAACAGAGCTAACGTTTTGAGTCTAGATGACGTTTCAGAATATCAAAATGTTGGCACTATTCTCCCTCCACAGCTGCTGTCAGACCTGCTGAGATTTTCCAGCATCTTCTGTTTTTATTTCAGATTTCAGCATCTGCAGTAATTTGCTTTTATCTTAGTGCCCTACCTGTAGGTAGTTGAAACAAACTGGCTTCTTGGCCTCACTTTTAATTTCAGCACCACCCCCTTTCATTCTGAGCAGGAGCCCCAGAATTTGCCTCTCTTCCATGGGTGGGGCTCAATTACATGTTACATTCTTCACCTCTGTCCTTTCCAGTTAGTCAGGGGAGGCTAGAGGAGGGTCTATTCTGGAACACGGGCTTTGTAGATCAGCTCACAATTGTCAGCCAGTGTTTCTGGATGCCTGCCTGGCCCCTGTTACCCTCTGCTCCTCTAGATGTGTTCTTATTGGGAGCGGTACAGAGTTTTAAAATCCCTCAAACAGAATTATTGCACGGATGTCTTCGAAAGTGACTTCCTAAAGAGCCTGCAACAACTGGTCAAAAGCAAGTTTCAAATTCCAGGTACAGAATTTCTGACAGTACGCCTCCAGCATTAACTGGTACGCACTTAAAATAATGCCTTTCACTGCCTCACAGTCAATGACACTTTCCTCAGGCAAGAAGGGATTAAATCTGGTGAGGGTTCCCTGAAAGATTACTCGGCAGTAATAAGGACCACTGTTGGGCTGGCCACTTTAAACTGCTGTGCTAACTGTTCAAAAGAGATTAACGAAAACTTCACCTCTGTTTCATCAAATTTAGGGACTAAATGAGCAAATCGGGTTGCCTCAACCCTTAAGTTTCAACAAGGGTGGTCTTCACGGGACACAGGAGGAATTCTGCTCCTAAGCTCAAGCTATTTTAGTTGAAACTCCCTTTCCTTTTCCCACTCCTGAAATTCTAATTTCCCCTTCTCCAGGTTGAATCTCTTTACTGCTGTACCATCCATTTCACCGTCTTCAAGTTCCACAGGCAGGCGATTGGCCACCCCTCTTAACTTTTTGGGTTTTCCGGCTTCCGGTTGCAATACTAATTCGAAGTGCCTCACTAACTCTTTCAACTGTCTGAGGGACAGAACTTTTAAATCTTCAAATGCAACGCTCTCTTATTTTAGAATCCCTGCAGTGCAGAAAGAGGCCATTCAGCCTTTTGAGTCTGCACCACTCTCCAAAAGAGCACATCACCTAGGCCCACCTCCCGCTCTGTCCCCATAACTACACGCATTTAGCATGGCCAATCCACCTAACCCACACATCTTTGGACACTAAGGGTCATAGATTTTTTTAGATTTTTAGATAGATAGATAGATTTTTTTAAAGTTGGGAACAATGAGTTCCCTACTTATTAACTCTTTGTGGGAACAGTGGCTGGAATTCTGCAGCCTCGCAAGCCCCACTGTCGCTGTCAGCGAGAATGGAGAATTTGGCGCTCAGCCAAACCTCCCTTCACAGCAGAGGGACTGGAGAATCCCAGCTGCAGGTGGGGTTGGAGAAATCCAATATGAATGCCCCATTTTGATCCCAAAAATTCCAGGCGATTGTCCCAGTTTGTTTCAAGAAGCACCAGGTAATTTTCCCCAAAAGTTGTTGATTTGGGCAAAACCCCTCGATTTGTTAATGTCCGGCTAGGACACCCAAAAAAATTGTCACAAAGCTGGATGAGGAGGGATGACTGGCTCCATGTATTTATTCAATCCACCCTCTGCTGGTTGCAAAAAAAGTTTAACAAGGATCCCTTTCCCTGGGTTGCCTAATCCACACCCAGAAGTTATGTTTAAAAAAGAACCAATTTAACCAAGCTTTCTAGAGTTAAGATAGAGTGAATTTATCATCTTGTATCAGGGCCAGTGACCATGGAAGTTGCCTCAATTTGCCCATTGATGTTCCGTGGCAATGCAATAGCAGGATCCAGGATAACTTCAAGGATAACTGCATCCCCAGTGGTTTCAGGAAAATAATCACCCAACGAGTCCATCGGTATTACTCCATTTTAATTAGGTTATGGGCACCAAGTGTGAGGTTGTCTGAAACTAATCAAAAATTTGAGAAATGGCAAAATATATGCATTTACAGTCATATGGATTAGAACTAAGAATTGAATCCAATATTAAGTAAATCTAAATAAAACATTAGACAGATATGCCTTGGGTTGCGAGGAGTAAATGATAAGCTTTGCGACTGTCACGAATTGGTCTGCTGGCGAATAGTTGATTCTTCAGTTCCCATATTCTGTGGTTTGATAGAAAGATTTCAGTTGTGATATTTTTGCTGGCTGATTGATTTCCACAGTCAGAGAGAGAGTTTTGAGATATTCCTGCAAACAATGGTTATTATTGCAGAGATCTTGCTCTATTACTGTATCTTATACCTTCAGTGCAGAAAACTTCTAGCTGCTTTTCCTCACAGTGCGCACATACACACACACACACACACAGACAAATACTAGCAGGTCAGTAGCAAGTAGGCTTTTAACCCTTCCTACATGTATTTCAATAAGACCAGGATGCACTGGTCTAATCTAGACAATTATACCCAGGATCTATGAGATGGGATGGCAGTTATTTTTTTTGTCTTTACCAGAGATGATAATCTGTCTTTGGACAAGAAGTACCTTGTCTAGAAAGACAGGGAAGGATTCCAATGTCCGTTAGAGAAACACCCTGGAGTCATGTATGTCAGTGGCTGACTGTATATTCTCAAGCATCATCGGGGTTTGTGTCCATTTTTAAACATAAAACTCAGGCCTTTGTAAAGTTCAATGGTTCTGTGTATGATTCCAATTTTTTTTCCCCATCATTGTGATATGAGTCAAGTGTGTCCATGCCAAGTGGCACATTAACACAGTTTTATGCTGAGGGTTACGGCGACACAGGTTCATGCCACAGACTTGTGCATACCAATTTTCCAATTTCCACCTCATTGCCAACAGTTCTATAATTTCTTGCTCTTCCCTTCACTTACATCTTCCCTTAAGCTTTTTTCATTTTTCCTAAGTTCCAATTATATTGTGTGTCATGTGCTCTTCCTCTTCCCTGCATTCACATGGTGTTGAAATTCTGGCTCCTTGTTGTATTACCTTCTCTAGGTCATTGCTTCCCAAGATCTCAAAAGTTGTAGAGTTCCTTATTGCTCTCAATTCCATCTCCCGATTTTTTTTAAGAAAACAAGTTGTCATCAATAGATCGTTATTTCTTGAGTTGTCTTAGCAACTTCGCTCTGATTGTGATGGAGTCCTGCACTGTGCACCTTAGCCCATGTTCATTTCATTTGATAATGCAGTGTTTGGAATGTAGTTAAAATTCTATATTATATCTAAATGCCCGTTACCTGGCAATCTTCAGGTAATTTATCTCCAGTTAAAATATATATGTAATGTTACCCAGGTCGGTACAATTTTAATAGTACCGCTCAGTTTTATGGTGTCTGATTGGCGTGTCAGTCATCTATTAAATTATTGGACTGGAAATCTTGATATAAAATTGATTAAGAATAGTGATAGGTGCTCCAGACTGAGTGTTGAATATGTGGGACCCAGATTCAATATTGAAAAAAAACACCTATTTCATAAAATCATCATCCCTCTGTTTACTTTTCTGATATTCTTGTTGATTTTGTCTCGCAGCCCTGTGGATGATCTCACCAACTCCAGGATCTGCAGGCTAATTTGAATATCTAAAATATTAACATGATATCCCTGTTCTCCATCAAACTGTAAATGATAGAATCTTTACATTGCAGAAGGAGGCCATTTGGCCTTCATCAACGACAATCCTACCCAGGTCCTATCTCCGTAATCTCAGGTATTTACCCTGATAGTCCCCCTGACACTAAGGAGCAATTTAGCATGGAAATCCACCTGACTTGCACATCTTTGGACTGCGACAGGAAACTGGAGCACCTGGAGGAAATCCACGCAGACACAGGGAGAATGTGCAAAATCCACATAGACAGTCACCCAAGCTGGAACTAAAGTCCACTGTGCTGTGAGCCAGCAATGCTAACAACTGTGCCATTATGCCAATCCATTACTGCAATATTGTCCAACTATGTCTTTGAATGAAATGGAAATCAAAATACCATAAAAGCCTTGGTATTAATTATTTAATTCACAATTTAATCCTTGTCTGGAGTTTGGTTAGTACTGTTTTATCACCCTCTCCTATATTGTTAGTAAATTTTGTGACACTCTGACCAAGGGAAGCCCTTTTCAGCACAGATTCAGTCATACTAAATACAACATTTCTTCTTCAAACCTCATTAGTTACACTCGCTAGGAAATCACAGCTAAAACTACAACAGACTCAGGCAAAGTAGATATTGCTGAGGCCACTTGGTTAGCTGATAAAGTATAATTATCCAGAGTTTCATGTTTTCTCCTCGCTGCATTCTATCTGTTTCTCCCCACCCCCCCCAAATTGTCTTATAGAAGTTAAATGGGGTCTTATAGCATCCCTACAGTGCAGAAGCAGGACAGTCCTTTTAAGTTTGCATGAACAACAATCCCACCCATGCCCTATGCCCGTAACCTCACATATTTACCCCACTAATCCCTTTAACCTAATCCCAGGACACTATGGGGCAAATTAGCATGGCCGATCAACCTAATCCACACGTCTTTGGAATGTGGGAGGAAATCGGAGCACCCAGAGGAAACCCGTGCAGACATGGGGAGAATGTGCAAACAGGGACCCAAGCTGGGAATTGAACCCACATCCTTGGAGCTGCGAGACCACAGTGCTAACCACTGTGCCACCATGCTGCACTGTCACTAATGTGTGTAGAAATTATTCCCATAACATTGTAAAGCAACCATTTTTATAAGATCATTGGCTTTTCTTATTCCTGCAACAGCGCACGTTCTAGATCTCAGCCAGGGGTTTACTAAATGAATGATGACATTAATCCTCTGACACGGTTCTCTCCAATGATTACAAATGCAGTTACATAATATAATCTTTAAATGAACTGGTCATTGTTTGTTTCTGAGCTCCATCTCCTGTTATCAAAAGATCTCAGCAGGATGTCCAAGAAAATAAGAGATGAAGTATTTAACAAAGAGCTCACTTGACAATTGAATGGTTAAAAAGTGTTTACCTGACATATGAAAAATTTTAAAAGGAGTTTACTTGACAGATTAACATCTTAATAAGGAGTTTACTTGACAGATGAACAGTTTAACAAGGGGTTTACCTGATACTGCATCCAGCTCACTGCACTGAATCAAAGGCAACATTAATCTGAGAGTCAAACTGTATCATTTCAAGTCTGTAATCAGTATCTGACCCCTCCCTGCACTAGGTGAGGCAAATCAACTGGAAATTACCTGTTAATGTGCAATCCAATATAACATACAATTTAACTGGATTCCAAACACTGCATTATAAAAGAAAAACAAATCGTGAAATTATTCTTAGGCTTACAAAATGTCTCATCACCCAAGGATACTACATGGGGCATGAAACATGAAGAATATTTGCACCAGTAGAAATGCCAAATAACTTTAGAGTTGAGTGATTGTCAGTCAGTATATTACAAACATTGATAGAACACCTTTGTGATAGGATTGATCATGCATTACTAATTGTCTTATTTACGTTTAAAAGCAAATGTTACTCGTGGCACGATGGCACAATCGTTAGCATTGCTGCCTCACAGTGTTAGGGACCCAGGTCTGATTCCTGGCTTGGGTAACTGTCCATGTGGAGTCTGCACGTTCTCCCCGTGTCTGCGCGGGCTTCCTCCAGGTGCTCCAGTTTCCTCCCACAGTCTGAAAGGTGTGCTGGTTAGATGCATTGGCCATGCTAAATTCTCCCTCATTGTACCCCAACAGGTGCTGGAGTGTGACGACTGGGGGCTTTTCACACTAACTTCACTGCAGTGTTAATGTAAGCCTACTTGTGACACTAATAAATAAACTTCAAAAAAAAATTCACAATTCTATTGTCCTATGATCATGAAAGCAAATTTGTCTGCTGTGTCATAATTTTAGGAATACTCTACTTATTACTAGTTATAAAAACATCTTACATAAATGACATTATTATACAAGGAATAAGCTGCCTTTAGCACTTGGGGGAAACTGATTATATAAATCTAGATTTGAACCTCCAGACTTCAACGTGTGAATTCTAATGTCTGTTTCAATAATTGTCTTTGATATATTTTTGAAAACTCTGTGCAGACATTATGAGAATCAAATGCTTGCAGAATAATGGAAGATAAGGTTATGTAGCATGGCAAAGATTAATGTGGGATTGGGAATCAGTACCGCTCATTCCGGGTGGGCGGGATGATAAAATTCCAGCTATGATCCAAAACTAGAGTTTGTCGTGGACTGGATGCAGAACCACATGGAATTAGCTCATAATTTGGGCTATACCCTGTATATATACAATATTTATATAGTTAAATGTTATGCTCAACCATATGAGACTGAGAATGTCTTTTGAGACTAACTGAATAGTCAGATAATGCACAACAATAATAAAAGAGACAATGGTGCAAATTGTCATCTTCACTGCCTGGTAGAGCAGGTCACACACATTCCAAAACCTACCCGTTTTTCATGGCTTTGTGAGTTTTATGATGGTTGGCAATCTCCTCTGTCAGATTACTACCCATACAATGATGACCAAGAAAAAGCCCAATATCACTTGGGTAAAACTTAACATCGTATTCTCCAACAATTTTCTCCATGATGTTTACATCATTACGTTGTCAACTTTACAATAAATGATCATGTTGCTTAGAATACAATTGAAGGATACCAACATTGAAAGAATGGGTTATTCCCTTAACTTAGCTCCTCATACTATCCAAGACAACTGTTGATTTTTGATGATGTTTTGTTGCTTCCAATTATTTTCCAGTACAGTTTCTTGATACCAGCAGCACCCCCAGCAACTAATGGGTTTTTCCTTATCTAGTCTAAGACAACCGGGTCATCTAATTTAGTGCAGTCCAAGGATATAATCTGAATATTCAATGTGGCTCAGTGTGTTGCTTCACAATGCATTAATCTTCTGAGGATTGAGAAGGGTCTGATTTAAATTTCCTTATGGCACAATCAAATTAGTTATTTTATTTCCCCCTCCTTAGATTCTCGTCTTTGCAATGTGCCACGTCCCAAAAAAGAAAGTCAATAATGTATGATTTGTTCTGTGTGTATTGGCTGACTATGCTGCCAAAGATGGATAGATTACCCATCTCAGGTTGCTCTGCCAAGGTGATGTTCAGCTTTCATTTTGACCTGTTCCAGACTGTCTGTGATGATGTTGCTCTTGACTGAATAATAAGGTGCTTTGTGTACAAGTAAGCATAGTGTGAGTGACTTCGAGGAGAACTTGGAAATGTACCAATGATATTTATATTTTTACTTGTGTGGACCATAAGAACATAAGAACATAAGAAATAGGAGCAGGAGTAGGCCATCTAGCCCTTCGAGCCTGCCCCGCCATTCAATAAGATCATGGCTGATCTGTCGTGGCTCAGTTCCACTTTCCCGCCCTCTCCCCATAACCCTCAATCCCTTCTCTTATCAAAAACCCATCAACCCGCTTCTTAAAAATATTTAGCGAGGCAGCCTCCACCACTTCAACGGGCAGAGAATTCCAGAGATTCACCACCCTTTGAGTGAAGAAGTTCCTCCTCAACTCCGTTCTAAACCGCCTCCCCTTTATCTTGAGGCTGTGCCCCCTAGTCCTACTGTCTCTTTTGAGCGGGAAGAGTCTCTCCACCTCTATCCTATCCATCCCATTCATCATCTTATACGTCTCAATGAGATCTCCCCTCATTCTTCTAAACTCTAACGAGTACAAGCCTAGTTTATTCAGCCTCTCCTCATAGCTCAACCCCCTCAACTCCGGTATCAGCCTAGTAAACCTCCTCTGCACTCCCTCCAGGGCCAAAATATCCATGGATCCATGGACCATGGAACAGTTGGGTCAAATAGCCTGTTACTGTGATATAAATTCTACGTAATTTTGCATTGGTGCTCTTGTCCCCAGTGATAGAGGTTGTGAAGCTGGAAAGTCAACATGGCAAGTTGGTGCAGAGCGTTCTGCAGATGGTACATATTGCAGCCACAATGTGCTGATGATGGATATTGAGTTTAAGGACAAGGTGTGTTGATCTTAATAAAAGATGGAAAGAAAGAGTTACATTTATGTAGCTTGTCAGGACTTCCTCAAAGCACTTGACAGCCAATGAAGTCGTTCTGAAGTGTTACCACAGCTGCCATGTACGATATGCAGAACTCAACCCTCATGCTGTTCAAAGCAATCTTTTATAAGCATCTGAGAGGGCAGATCAGGTTTTGGTTTAACACCTCATCCAATAGACAGCCCCTCCAAATGTGCAAAGTACTGCAATGCAGCGTCAGCCTAGATTTTTATGCTGATATATTTGGAGTGGGGCATGAACGTAGAAACCTATGATTCAGAGTAAGGGTGCTGCCAACTCAGTCGCAACTGGCATAAAGTCAGTACTGTCCAGTTTCTGTAACATCAACACTAGCCTCGCCCCTAACCTCTTCAAGACTTCTTTGTCCATCACATTTCCATTAAGCCACAGCTGGAGTTTCTCTCTCCAGTACAGCAGCTAGGCATTCTGACTTTAACCCGTAATTGTAAATTTGCACAGTTACCTGGGGTTTTTGTTGTCTGCCTAATCTGCCCTTTTGAGTTGACTTACTCAAAGGTATGTGTTTTTTTATCTCGACAAGGCAAGCAGCTGTCTGCTAGAATATGTGACTGCCTGGGTACACCAGCTTGAACCAATTTCAATCACCATAATACATAATGCCTATCATAGAATCATAGAATCCCTATAGTGCAGAAAGAGGCCATTCAGCCCATCAGGCATGCACTGACAACAATCCCATCCAGGCCTCTGTCACTGTATCCCACGTGTTTGCCCCACTAATCACCGACACTAAGAGACAATGTACCATGGCCAATCCACCTAACCTGCACATCTTTGGGCTGTGGGAGGAAGCCAGAGTACCTGGAGGAAACCCATGCAGACATGGGGAGAACATGCAGACTCTTCACAGACAGTGACCCAAGGCTAAGATCGAACCTAGATCCCTGGCGCTGTGAGGCAACAATGCTACCCACTGTGCCATTGTGTTGCACTTCAAATCTTATGTAGGCTAATATGACCTTTTCATAATCAGAGGAGTTGTGAACGGTGTTGAACACCATGGAATTAGCAATGAACTCAATGAGCCCCTTTGCCAGTCTTATGAGGCAACATCTGGGCCCAGAAAGCAGTTCTGAAGAACTCTGGTCCAAATGCTTCAGGTTTATAATGATTAACCTCCAATAACAATGACTATCTTTCCATGTGATTTTAACCATTCCTTAACTTCTACTGACTTGTGTTTTGCTAGGATTCCCCAATCGTGGTCAAACCCTGTCTTTTAATTTAGAACAGCTGCATTCTCCTTTCCCCTAGCGTTCGGTTCTTAGATTTAAGCATTTCTGCAACTAAGCCTTCTATCAGTACTGCTCTCAAACCAGATACTAGCTGGCATGTAGCACAGCATACCTTCACTCTCATAAGCTCAGGCTAAAATAGAAAATTCATCATGTAGGAAGTAAAATTGAGGTGATGTTATGTGGCATAGAATGGTAAGGTCTCAGGTTGACCATAATATGCTTTGTAGGTACTTCCATGAGTTATTTATTAAGAATAACAACTGCTTATCCAGATGGGCCAGAGGTGGATTCAAATGAAAGCACTTAAATTTAGATAGTGCCTCATATATTCCTCAGGATATTCCAAAGTGCTCCACATCTAATTAATTCCTTTCAATGTGCCATTCATTGTGAATTATGTAAGCAAGGCTGATCTAGGCAGATTCTTATAAATCCAAATGAACAAACTAGTCTGATTGGAACTCAGAAACATTCCACCTCACAAATGCAAAAAAGATATTCAAACTGTTTCTCAATAATGGCATCTTTACTGATGAGCTTTAAGATTTTTCTTGGAGCCTGATTTTCTTTTTCTCCTGAGTTTCTGATTATTTGAACTTTGATTTTGGAGAAATTAATTAATCCAGAGATGCGCGAGAAGGTTGGTTTCAGAAGTGCAGTGAGGTAATAGAAACAAATGTGAACTCTTACCTTTAGTAATGAGTTCTAACATTTAAAATTTAATTATATTTTTCAATTCACATCATTTTTAATGTACTATGATTAGCAAAATATCACGTTTAGTGATGCACTGATAGACAATTACCCTGACAGTAAACTGAGTTTAGTTATTTATCCAGTGAGACAGTTTTGAATTATGGCTTAGGTAGACTAATAGAGAGGAAATTTCTTTATATGAAATATTTTTTCATATACGTATAAACTTATTTTAAAGTAACAAAACCATTCTGGAGAACCAATCTTTTTGCTCTAATTCTTCCTTCATTCCAAACTCAGTGTGACTTTAATCAGAATTTTGTTTTCTATGCTATCTCTTCCACAGCAATTACACTCCTGAGACTCCAGTCTTTTGATTGCATGAACTCTTGTACCTTGTAAAGAGCATTCAATTAAAATGCGCATAATTTCCCGACAGATTATTTTAATGGAGTTTGTTTTTGAACTCCCCTAAGTCTAGCCAATGAGATAATCCGTACTATGCAATGCATTGTCCGCGATTCTGAAATAGAAGACTATTATTTATTTGTTTGTAAACCTGCTTCGGTTTTGTTGGCAATTTTAAATCTGATCTACTTGACTGGATGAAACTCTATAGTACGGCCATAGTGATGGGACATAGACTGATTTCCCTTTCAGTCTGTAGGGAGTGACATAGCTATTCATCTTATACTAACTATACAATTCTACATGGCAAAAACATGGCAGGGTGAGATTGAGGCAATGACCCTATTTACAAGAAATTGAGTAAATGTATTTTCCATTCTCCAGTTTGTTGACTACATTCTCTGCATTCATGATTAGTTCTCCAGATTAGTCAGTGTGAGTTCTGGAATAGTTTCCTATACTGTTGGGGAAAATTCGTTGACAGAAAACTGCTACGGTCACAGAAAATAGCTGCTTATCTTCACAGTCTCAAAAAATCATGAGCTGGACAGATCATCACATTTCCTTTGTGGGTTAGATTACTCTGGCCAGCTTTGGTCAAATGTAAGAATTTGTCAATATCCCAAGGTTTCTGGACATCAAACAATTTGTCTGCAGGTGAACGATCTGGATTGGTGATTTTACGTTAAAACTAGTACAGTGCCCAATATTATAAACCTGAGGAAATGAGGTCATTGTGTTTGTTGTAATTTTCATGACTACTTTTTCAAGTTTCAAATGCGCAATCTGGAAGATGATTACTATGGAAATTATTGTGAGCTCAATAACTGCTGTCAGGTTTCATAAACCCCAAATTGACACTGCCAGTGTTATCTCTTGATTATAGCTGCATAAAGCTGTGCTATTGTTTAATTTTTTCCTCTGTTGTTCTGTCATTTTTTCTCATTCTCTGCGTGTTCACATGCCACACATGGGTCCTCACTCAAACAGGTTTTAAAGTTTATTTATTCATGTCACATGTAAACTTACATTAAGTTACTGTGAAAATCCCTAGTTGCCACACTCCGGCTCCTGTTCAGGTACACTGAGAGAGAATTTAACATAGCCAATGCACCTAACCAGCACGTCTTTCAGACTGTGGGAGGAAACCAGAGCATCTGGAGGAAACCCACACAGAAACAGGGAGAATATACAGACTCCGCACAGACAGTGAACTGAGTTGGGAATTGAACCCGGGTCCCTGGCACTGTGAAGTAGCAGTGCTAACCACTCATGAGTGGGTGGAGAGAAGAAAGCAGTAATGGGTATTTGATAATTTTGTCCGCTATCTAACTAAAGCTGCATTTCACCTAGGAGTACTTGATGCTGATATAGGGATTGTACAACAGCAGTTGAGAATATGTTACGAGCAGTAAGAAGACAAATGGAGCATAATTACAGGCAGCAGCAAGAGAGATCCAAAGAATTTTAAAGATTATGTAATGGTGGAGTTATGCCACAAATCAAAATGCTCTCTGCAATATCTTTTTGATTTGATTTATTATTGTCACATGTATTGGGATATAGTGAAAAATATTGTTTCTTGTGTGCTTCACTGACAAAGCATACGGTATATAGAATACATAGGAGAGAAGGAAAGGAAAGGGTGCAAAATATACTGTTACAGTCATAGCTCCAGCTGAGCAGCAGAAACTGACGTTAGAACAAAGAACAAAGAAAAGTACAGCACAGGAACAGGCCCTTCGGGCCTCCAAGCCTGATCATGATGCCCTAACTAAAAAAAAATTGGGTCTGTATCCCTCTATTTCCTCCCTAGTCATGTACCCATCCAGATGCCTCTTAAAAGTTGCTGACGTGCCTGCTTCCACCAGATTCTCTGACAGCGCATTGCAGGCACCCACCACTTTCTGCATGAAAAACTTCCCCTTGCACATCTCCCTTAAACTTTCCCCCTCTCACCTTGAACTTATGTCCCCTTGTAATTGACACTTCCAACCTTGGAAAAAGCCTCTGACTATCCACCCTGTCTATGCCTCACTTAGTTTAGTTTAGTTTGGTTTGGTTTGGTTTAGTTTAGTTTAGCAATCTGTTTTGACTGTAAGGTAACCTGCAGATGTTCCTCTCACAATGAATTGGCTTCACACCACAGATGAAGAACTTGATTTCAAACAGGATCTGTCTAGTTCAGTATGCCAAGAGGTGTATTTTAACAACAAAGGAATGTATTGGCCACATATTTATGGAACAACTGCAAGAGTTACAGAAAAGGCAGAGTAGCGGATTCACTTGTACATTACCAGGGATCCAGAGTTACAAGGGAAATTTGACAATTTGGGACTCTTCATTAGAGCTAATGGGATAGAGGGTCTTCCAGACAAAGGATTACGGTGCGGTAAAAGGGATAGAATGCATCTGTGGGTTATTAAGATGGCAATGAGAGAATGCAAATTTAAGCAAAGTCACTTATCATTATAAAAGTGAAATAGTAACGTATATATCGGGTTGAACAGACCAGGTGACCACCTGGACAAAATGCTGAAACTTGATGAGTTGAATTGCATGGTTTTGTATTGAAACATCATATCAGCCTCGAGATAAATTACACTCTCTACCACAGGCAACCTTTTTGAGATTAGTGCACCTCAGCCTCTGAGAGGATCTGGTTTGAATGTCAGCCAAGAGTGAGGTTCCGTCTGCCAGCTGTGATTGCTTTGCTAGCCTTCTTACCAGGCTGTCAGCAATGGGCATTTGTTTCTCAAGGGTATGAAGTCTCAGTTTTCCCCAGTACCTTCTATAAATATAGATCCTGGGTCTCCATGAGTCACACAGCTACTGTGACTCAAAGGGCAAATGAGCACCTATTATTTTCTCCCTGACAAGCCTCAGATTGTGCTCCAGAGCTCACCATATGAAGCGTGCTATGGGAGGGGAACCCACAGCCTGAACGGTATTTGATTTGAATATAGTAAATTAATGCACCGATGCACAGTGAGCACATTGGCAAATTATAATGAAAATCCACTGCACATTCACAGAAATCAGATGCACATTGATTGCTGCGGTGAAAGTGGGTTCTTAGAAACAGGAGGATGCTGTCAGTGCTATCCAGGATCATTAATGCAATCTGTGCAGCCCCTCTGTGGGGGTGGAGTACTTCACTGACAACCAGTGAAATGAGGGCCGTGCTAGATTAATGTCATCATTAGAGGAGGACTTCTGAGGCCACCAAGCACATGATAAGTGACAGGACAGAGTAGATGAACCCGTGTCCACTTATTGTGTTAATGCTTTGAGCCTAGACTAAGGTAGTCTTTGCAGACTAACAACCATTTTGTTTTTGATACTGATATAAGGAAGTCTGAGTTTAGCTCATATGTTTATAAAAAGGAGAGTGGTCTGTAAGTCAAGATCGAGTTAAGCACATTTAAGGTTAGAAAAGGCTCAAAAAAATATATATTTATAGGATCAAGAGAAATCAGGGCTCAAAAACAAGTTTAGTATATTCAGCTAGTCGTTATCTTTATCACCACCCCCACACATCACCACCCCCCACTGCCATTGTTTTCATTATTTTTCCGAGGAATAGTAATTGACTTTACCATTTGTTCAACAGAAGTAGACAATAATAGAATTAGCAATGCAGGGTTGACACCACAATGTCAATTGTGTATTTTACATTTTTTTCTTGACAATCCTAATGATTCACAAAATAAACACCTAATATCATTTGTAATTCTTTTTTTGTATATTAAGAGCCTGATTTGTGACCAGTAACCTGTGCAGCAAATAATAAGGGGATCAATGATGATATGATACTGTCAGTTGCAGTTTTAAATAGCTGGGCTGGAACCATGTATATGTCACCATTATATCAAATCCAGGAATGCTTTTCCTGCAATATATAACATTCAAATATCCTCAGGTCATAATCCAGTATTTACTCTAGTACCACATCCACCGGTGCCCTCCCCAGTGATCACCCTAAAGTTGACAAGATCAGTGAGAGGTCACTTCATTTGCATAGGGCCAGTGGGTGCTTACACCACCACAGGCACAGATCAGATTGTCTCCAGTCCCACATTCTTCGCAATTATTTTCCCTGTTCACCATTAACAAAGGGACAAATACTGTAAATTAAAATCTAAAAAACCTTGAATCTTGGTCATCTAAGCCACAAAATTCCATGGCCCGGATTTGCCATGCAAGTGTGGATCACGTATCTTTGAGAAGGCTGTTATGACTATTGGTGTACTCATCGTTATACATACGCTGGATCGCATGAGGCTGAGAAATCATGAACTCTTGGTGGGGGTAATTCTTACCCATGATCCCCCTTGCTTTGAGGTAATGGACTTGTTTGGGGTGAACAGTGGGGTCTATGGCCGAACCTCTACCACCTCGCCCATGGAATCAGAGCAGGTGAGGGTCTGACAACAGAAATCTCCATTGACCTTAGGCGGGAATTTCCGGTCTTACCCGAGTGAGTCTGTGAAACCCTGTCCTGTATCTTAGAGCATTACAGCATAGAAACAGGCACTTTGGCCCAACTTGTCCATGCTGACCATGGTGCCCTCCCAGCCAGTGTCAATTGGCCATGTTTGGCCCATATCCCTCTAATCCTTTGCCATCCATGTACTTACCCAAATGCTTTTTAAATGTTGCTACTGAACCTGCCTCAACCACTTTCTCAGGCAACTCATTCCGTCTATGCACAACCCTTTGCATGAAGAAGCTGCCCCTCAGGGCCCTTTTAAATCTATGCGTTCTAGTTTTCAATTCTCCTACCCTGGGAAAAAGACTACGAGCAGGATTTTACAGCCTCATTTGACCTGAGACTGGAAAATCCTGCCCGAGGTCAACGCATCTTTCCATGCTCTGCCCCTCGCCCGCTCCAATTCTGTGGCAGGCAGAATTCCAGCATATGTGTGTTCATTCCATCTATGCCCCTCATGATTTTATGCACCTCATTAAGGTCACTCCTCATTCTCCTACGTTCCAAGGAATAAAGCCCTAGCATGGCCAACTGCTCCCTATAAATCAGGTCCTGACAACACCCTACCCTGACCCAACCCACTTACTTCTGCAACTACCCCAGGGGGAAAAAAAAGAATCCTTTTAATACATGGATAGGACATCGGCATTGCTGAAAAGGCCAGAATTATTGTCCATCCCTAATTGTACTTGAGATCACAAGAGATAGGAATGGGAGTAGACCACAGGGACCATCAAGGCTGCTCCAAGAAGATGGTGTTGAGACTACTTCTTGAACTGCTGCAATCCCTGTGCTGTTAGCACACCCACACTTTTGTAAGATAGGAAGTTCCAGGATTTTGACCCAGCAATGATGCAATATATTTCAAGATGATGTTTGTCTTGGAGGGAAACTTGCAGGTGGTGGTGTTCCCATGTGCCTGTTAACCTTCCAGGTAGTAGAAGTCACAAATTTGGAAGGTTCTGTCAAAGGAATCTTGCTGAGTATTTTTCAAGTGACTTGAAATGGCACTTTCAACATTGCAATTCTCTTTGGAGCTCCATTGACAACACTAATTCAGCAGCTAGTGATCTACTCAAATATTCCATCAACTTTGGTTTTGATTGCCTTCTGATAAGTAAAATCTCCTACCTGAGTCACTGGGAGAAGCAGTGGCATTGTGATATTGTTGCTGGACCAGTAAGCCCGAGACCCAGGGTAATGCTCTGCGGACTGGGGTTCAAATCCTGCCAGGGCAGATGGTGAAATTTGAATTCAATAGGAGTGTGGAATTGAAAATCTAACGATGACCATGATACTATTGTTGATTGATGTAAAAACCCATCTGGTTGAATAATGTCCTTCAGGGGAGGAGGCCTGACATATTTACGTGATCTGGTCTGTGTGACTCCAGCAATGTGGTTGATTGTTAAATGTTGTCAGGGATCTGCAATAAATGTTGAGCAAGACAGCAATGCCCACATCTCATGAATGAATAACAAAATCGCCACTCTCCCTAGTACGTTCTTCACAGTCTCAGATTCAAGAACTTATAAAGTCATAGAGGTTTATAGCATGGAAAGAGGCCCTTTGGCCCAATGTGTTCATGCTGCCCAGTTTTTGCCATTAAGCTAGTCCCAATTGCCTGAGTGTGGCCCATATCCCTCTATACAAATCATACCCATGTAACTGTCTAAGTGCTTCTTAAAAGGCAAAATTGTACCTGCCTTTACTACTGCCTCTGGCAGCTTGTTCCAGACACTCACCACCCTCTATGTGAAAAAATTGCCCCTCTGGACCCTTTTATGTTTCTCTCTCTCACCTTAAATGCCCTCTAGTTTTAGACTCCCATACCTTTGTGAAAAGATGCTGACTATCTAACTTATCTATTATTTTACAGACCTCTATAAGATCACCCCTAAACCTCCTATGTTCCAGGGATAAAAGTCCCAGTCTATTCACCTTCTTGGGCAGCATGGTGGCACAGTGGTTAGCACTGCTACCTCACAGCGCCAGGGACCTGGGTTCAATTCCCGGCTTGGGTCACTCTCTGTGTGGAGTGTGCACATTCTACTCGTGTTTGCAAGGGTTTCCTCCAGGTGCTCTGGTTTTCGCCCACAATCCAATGATGTGCGGGTTAGGTCAATTGGCCATGCTAAATTGCCCCTTAGTGTCAGGGGTACTAGCTAGGATAAATGCATGGAGTTATGGGGATAAGACCTGGATGGGATTTTGGTCAGTGCAGAGTTGATGGGCCAAATGGCCTCCTTCTGCACTGTAGAATTCTATGTCTATTTCTATGCCTCTCCTTATAACTCAAACTATCAAGTCCCAGTAGCATCCTGGGAAATCTTTTCTGCACTCTTTCTAGTTTAATAATGTCCTTTCTAAAATAGGGTGATCAGAACTGTACACAGTATTCCATGTGTGGCCTTAACAGCTTCAACAAGACATCCCAACTCCTGTATTCAAAGTTCTGACCAATGAAATCAAGTATGCTGTATGCCTTCTTCACCACTCTGTCCACCTGTGATTAACCGAAACACAAATGTTTCGGCTATCCATCACCAGGTCTGGTTGGATCATATCAAGCACAATTTTTTTTATTCATTGGATATGGATATCTCTTGCTGGGCCAGCATTTATTGCCCATCCTTAATTGCCCTTGAAGTGGTGGCTTTCTAGGCCATTTAAAAATCAACCACATTGCTGTGGATCTGGAGTCACATGTAGGCTCATTCCCCAAATAATCCATGGGGACTCATATGAAGCTGTTACATTTTGTGAGACAATTTCACAGGCCATTTATCCCTTATTATCTCTGTAAATTTATTGCTGTCCGGAGGTTTTCATTGCCTTTCTCATAGAATCATAGGATGCCTATAGAAGGAGGCCACACAGGCCATTGTGTCTTCAACGATTCTCTGACGGAGCATCTTACCCTGGCCCCCACCATCCCTGTAACCCCGCTAATCCCTTCAATCACCACATCTTGGGATGCTTAAGGGCAATTTAGTATTGCCAACCGCCCTAATTTGTACATCTTTGGACTGTGGGAGGAAACCAGGGCAGCTGAAAGAAACTGACACAGATATGGGGAGAAAGTGCAAACTTTACACAGACAGTGACCCAAGGCTGGAATTGAACAGGATCCCTGGCATTGTGAAGCAGCAGAACTAACCACTGTGCCATTGTGTCTTGGGTAAGGTTGTATCTCGGTGACTTTATCTTAAAGTCTTGTTGTTTAACAGCATAACTTTATCAGTTTCAGCTAGGTCCATGATAGGGAATGTCTCCTAAACATGGTCTTGAAACCAAACAGGATATCAGCTCCAGATTCTATAAATGGCTATGGAACAAGTGACCAAAGCCCATGCCTCAAAGCCCAGAAAATACAGTACATGACTTTATGAGTTAGATATCAAGAGTTGGTCAACTTTCTCAAAGTTGTGGAGTTTCTGGAGCACCAAGAAATTTAGATTCATTTCTGGAAACCTAAATAAATGTTTAAAATTGTAATTTACCCATTGGTGGAATGGATGCAATAAAAAAAGCGAAGGCATTATTGTGTTGATAGAACATAGAACATAGAACATTACAGCGCAGAACAGGCCCTTCGGCCCACGATGTTGCGCCGACCAGTAAAAAAACAATGACCCTCTAACCTAAACCAAACCCTTACCATCCATAAACCTATCCACGGATCTCTTAAACGCCCCCAAACTAGGCGCATTTACAACTGCAGCAGGCAGGGCATTCCAATCCCTCACCACCCTCTGGGTAAAGAATCTACCCCTGACATCCGTCCTATAACTACCCCCCCTTAATTTAAAGCTATGCCCCCTCGTGCTGGCTTTCTCCATCCGAGGAAAAAGGCTATCACTGTCCACCCTATCTAAACCTCTAATCATCTTATATGTTTCAATAAGGTCCCCTCGTAGCCGCCTTCTTTCTAACGAAAACAATGATGTCATAGTTTGGATCTTCCCAGAGAAGATGTCCAACTTGGAATGCAAGTCGTATTACTAAAGACTGTCACTGGACATAAAGTGGGAGTCTACTGTAATCGTTAAGAAGATGCGGCCCCACAGTCATAGAGTTGCAGAGGTTTACACATGGAAACAGGCCCTTCGGCCCAACTTGTCCATGCCACCCTTTTTTTTAAAAACCCCTAAGCTAATCCCAATTTCCCGCATTTGGCCCATATCCTTCTATACCCATCGTATCCAAGTAACTATCTAAATGCTTTTTAGAAGATAAAATTATACCCACCTTTACAACTACCTCTGGCAGCTTGTTCCAGACTCTCAGCACCCTCTGTCTGAAAAAACTGCCCTTCTGGACACTTTTGTATCTCTCCCCTCTCATCTTAAACCTAGGCCCTCTAGTTTTAGACTCCCCTACCTTTGGGAAAAGATATTGACCATCCACCTTGTCAATGCCCCTCATTATTTTATAGACCTCTATAAGGTCACCCCTCAGCTTCCTACGCTCCAGAGAAATAAGTTACAGTCTATTCAGCTTCTCTTATAACTCAATCCATCAAGTCCCGTTAACATCCTAGTAAATCTTTTCTGCACTCTTTCTAGTTTAATAGTATCCTTTCTCTAATAGGGTGCCCAGAATTGCATACAGTATTCCAAATGTGGCTTTTAACAAGATGTCCCAACTCCTGTATTCAGTGTTCTGACAGATGAAACCTCGTATGCCGAATGCTTTCTTCACCACCTGTCCACCTGTGACTCCACTTTTAAGGAGCTATCCTAGATCTCTTTGTTCTGTAAATCTCCCCAACGCCCTACCATTAACTGAGTAAGTCCTGCCCTAGTTCAATCTTGGTGTCATCTGCAAACTTAGTAACGATGCCCCCTATATTTTCATCCAAATCATTAATATAAATGACAAATAACAGTGGGCCCAGCACTGATCCCTGAGGCACACCATTGGCCATAGGCCTCCAGTTTGAAAAACAACTCTCTACAGCCACCAAGAACAACCAGAAGCCAATTTTGATTCCATTTACATACCTCATCCTGGATCCCATGAATTTAACTTTATGCAACAATCTACCATGTGGTACCTCATCAAAGGCCTCACTAAAGTCCATGTGGACAACATCAACTGAACTGCGCTCAACTACCTTCTTGGTTACCTCTTCAAAAAACTCAATTAAATTAGTGAGACTTCATTTTTCACTCACAAAGCCATGCTGACTGTCCTTAATCAGTCTTATATCTCTAAATGTCTATTGATCCTATCTCTGAAAACGCCTTCCAACAATTTACCCACCACAGATTTAAGGCACACTGGCCTGTAGTTCCCAGGCTTTTCCCTGCAGCCCTTTTGAAACAAAGGCACAACATTTGCCACTCTCCAATCTTCAGGCACCTCACCTGACTATCGATGATTCTAATATCTTGGCTAGGGGACCCACAATTTCGTCCCACAACGTCCTGGGATATATCTCTTCAGGTCCCACAGATTTATCTATCTTGATGTGCTTTAAGATTTCCAGCACCTTCTTCTCTGTAATATGTACACTCCTCAAGACATCACTATTTATTTCCCCAAGTTCCCTAACATCCATGCTTTTCTCAACAATAAATACTGATGAGAAATATTCATTTAGGATCTCACCCATTTCTTGTGGATCCGCACATAGATGACCTTGTTGATCCTTAAGAGGCCCTACTCTTTCCCTTGTTACTCTTTGGCCCTATATGTATTTGTAGAAACTCTTTGGATTCTCCTTTGCCTTATCTGCCAAAACAATTTTGTGTCCCCTTTTTGATTCAAACATCTTGGCTAGGGGACCCGCAATTTCCTCCCTAGCCTCCCACAACTAATCTTCAGACGTCTTTTTGCGTTGGGCAGTTTCATTTGTGTTATCTTTAAGAAATATTTTTTAATACATTATGTTTACTTGATATATACAAATCTGTAGTATGTCATGGTCAATGTATTTTGTATAGCAATTCAGGCAGGATGATAAAGAACATAAAAACCAGAGTTAATTCCCTGCTGCATTTCCACTCTGACTTTTCTGTCTTTTGTGCTTTTCCAATATTTGTTTTGGATGGCAACCCTTAGTGATGATTGTGCTTTTTATATTCACAGCTCCCCCTGATACAATTTGTTTCTTGATTCATCTCACTACCATCACTTTTTGCCTTGCATTTATCATCCCTTTTGTCATTTAATCTCTGCTGCCTTTGACCCATTCACAGATATTCTCTTCTGTTCCTTCCTCTTCGTCCACTCTTGCTCAAACTTTCTTAAAACCTGTGCAGGCTATTCAGCCAGCATTTATGCTCCACACAGGCCTATTCCCGCCCTTCCTTATCCAACAGCTTATCCCTCTGTTCCATTTCTCCTCATGTGCTTTTCTGGCTCCCCCTCCTCCTCAACAATGATTAGCATTGCTGCCTCACAGTGCCAGGGACCCGGGTTCAATTCCCGGCTTAGGCCACTGTCTGTGTGGAATGTGCACATTCTCCCTGTGTCTGTGTGGGTTTCCTCCGGGTACTCCAGTTTCCTTCCACAATCTGAAAGACATGCTGGTTAGGTGCATTGAACCAAACAGATGCCAGAGTGTGGCAAGCAGGGAAATTTCACAGTAACTTCATTGCAGCGTTAATATAAGCCTTACTTGCGGCTAATAAATAAACTTTAATTTTTACTTTTCCTTGTGGTAGCAAGCTTTACATCCTAACTATTCTCTGGGAAGATAAGTTTCTTTTACATTCCCAACTGGACTTATTAGTGTCAATGTCATTTGACAATCCCTAGTTTTGGTTTTCCTGCTTTTTATTGCAGTCCTCCTCTCTTGTAATTACACCCCATATTTGGTGTTTTCCACTAATTTTGAAATTTTATTTCCATATCCAAGTTGTTTATATAAATAATGCAGAGCAGTGGTAATGGTACCAGTCCTTGTGGATCACCGCTTCCCACTATTTGCCAATATGAGTAAAAAGTAAAAATTGCATTTATATATAACCTTTCATGACTGCAGGATGTCCAGTGAAGTGCTTTTGAAATGTAGTCACTGTTGTAATGTAGGAAATGCAAAAGCCAATTTGCATACAGTAAGCTCCCATAAAAATGACCAGATAATCTGTGTGATGTTAATTGATGGATAATTATTGGCTAGGACATCAGTAAGAACTCCCCTGCGCCTCTTCAAAATGGAGCCATGGTTTTAGATAAAAACATAGATAGAAACATAAAAGATAGAAGCAGCAGGAGGCCATTCAGCCCTACGCGTCTGTTCCACCATTCATCACGATCATAAGAACATAAGAACTAGGAATAGGAGTAGGCCATCTGACCCCTCGAGTCTGCCCCGCCATTCAATAAGATCATGGCTGATCTTTACGTGGGCTCAGCTCCACTTACCCGCCCGCTCACCATTACCCTTAGTTCCTTTACTGTTCAAAAATGTATCTGTTCTTGCCTTAAAAACATTCAATGGAGTAGTCTCAACTTCTTCACTGGGCAGGGGATTCAATAGATTCACAACCTTTGTGTGAAGAAGTTCCTCCTCATAAGAAATAGGAGCAGGAGTAGGCCAACTAGCCCTTCGAGCGTGCCCCGCCACTCAACAAGATCATGGCTGATCTGTCGTGGCTCAGTTCCACTTTCCCGCCCTCTCCCCATGACCCTTAATCCCCTCTCTTATCAAAAACCCATCAACCCGCGTCTTAAAAATATTTAGCGAGGCAGCCTCCACCACTTCAACGGGCAGAGAATTCCAGAGATTCACCACCCTTTGAGTGAAGAAGTTCCTCCTCAACTCCGTTCTAAACCGCCCCCCCTTTATCTTGAGGCTGTGCCCCCTAGTCCTACTATCCTTTCTGAGCGGGAAGAGTCTCTCCACCTCTATCCTATCCATCCCATTCATCATCTTATACGTCTCAATGAGATCTCCCCTCATTCTTCTAAACTCTAACGAGTACAAGCCTAATCTATTCAGCCTCTCCTCATAGCTCAACCCCCTCAACTCCGGCATCAGCCTAGTAAACCTCCTCTGCACTCCCTCCAAGGCTAAAATATCCTTGCGTAAGTATGGCGCCCAAAACTGCACACAGTACTCCAGCTGCGGCCTCACCAACGCCCTATACAGCCGCAGCAAGACCTCCCTACTTTTATATTCAATCCCCCTCGCGATGAAGGCCAGCATCCCATTCGCCTTCCTGACCACCTGCTGCACCTGCAAGCTGGGTTTTTGCGACTCATGCACAAGGACCCCGAGGTCCCTCTGCACCGTCGCCTGCTGCAGTTTTTCTCCACGTAAGTAATAATCCTTCCTACCATTATTCCTACCAAAGTGGACCACCTTGCACTTGCCAACATTAAATTCCATTTGCCATTTCCTGGCCCATTCGCCCAGCCTATCTAGATCCTTCTGTAGAGTCTCCCCACCCTCCGCACAATTTGCCTTTCCACCAATTTTGGTGTCATCAGCAAATTTCGACACCCTGCACTCGGTTCCCTCCTCCAGATCATCTATATAAATGGTAAATAGCTGAGGCCCCACAACTCAGTCCTAAATCTGATTTCCCTTATTTTGAAGCTATGCCCCCTAACTCTAGTTTCACCTACCAGTGGAAACAACTTCCCTGCTTCTATCTTATCTATTCCATTCATAATCTTATATATTTTATAAGATCTCCCCTCATTCTCTTGAATTCCAAAGAGCATAATCCCAGTTTACTCAGTCTGTCCTCATAAGCCAACACTCTCAACTCCGGAAACAACCTGCTGAAGCTTCTCTGCACCCTCCAGTGCCAGTATATCCTTTCTCAAGGAAGGAGACCAAAACTGTACACAGTTCTCTAGGTGTGGCCTCACCAGCACCTTATACAGCTGCAACATAACCTCGCTGTGTTTAAACTCCACCCCTCTAGCATTAAAGGACAAAATTCCATTTGCCTTCTTAATTACCTGCTGCAGCTGCAAACCAACTCCTTGAGATTCCTGCACAAGGACTCCCAGGTCCCTCTGTACAGCAGCATGCTGCAATTTTTTACCATTTAAATAATAGTCCAATAGTCATGGCTGATTGTCCAATTCAATAACCTAATCCTGCTTTCTTCCTATCACCTTTGATCCCATTCGCCTCAAGTGCTACATCTAGTCACCTCTTGAATACATTCACTGTTTTGGCATCAACTACTTGCTGTGGTAATGAATTCCACAGGCTCACCACTCTTTGGGTAAAGAAATGTCTCCTTATCTTCATCCTAAATGGCCTACCCAGTATTATCAGACTGTGACCCCTGGTTCTGGACGCCCCCACCATGGGGATCATCTTTCCTGCATCTACTCTGTCTAGTTCTGTCAGAATTTTACAAGTCTCCATGAGATCCCTCCTCATTCGTTGGAACTGCAGCGAAAACAATCCTAACCTGAAGTTTTTTAAAGTTAAAGCTTATTTATTAGTCACAAGTAAGGCTTACATTAACACTGCAATGAAGTTACTGTGAAATTCCCCAAGTCGCCACACTTCAGCGCCTGTTTAGATCAATGTACCGAACCAGCATGTCTTTCAGACTGTGGGAGGAAACTGGAGCACCCGGAGGGAACTCATGCAGACATGGGGAGAGCATGCAAACTCCACACAGACTCACCCGAGCCGGGAATTGAGCCCGGGACCCTGGTGCGGTGAGGCAGCAGTGCTAACTACTGTGCCACTGTGCCACCCAGAGTCAATCTCTCCTCATATATCAGTCCCGCAATCCCCGGAATCAGACTGGTAAACCTTTGCTGCACTTCCTCGAGAGCAAGAATATCCTTCCTCAGAAAACTAGACATTCCATTGTGAGGGCAATTGGAACGTTGGTTTATCATCTTATCGGAAAGATAGTGCACATTTACTTCATACTTCAGTCAAGTATCAGCCTTAATATTTGGAGTTTTGGGGTGGGACCCACACCTTTCTGCCTCAGAAGCAAGAGTGTCACAAACTGAGCTGACATTGGCATCATTCCTATTTGCCCAGATACATGTATTTTTCTGAAGGGTCGCTGGTGAGTGATCAGGTGCAGGATTTAGATATCTTTCAAAGTCCTGGGGTATTGAGGCCAATTATATCAGTCCTGGATTATTCCATCTGAGCTAATTCAGCAAATCCCAAGAATCAAACAAGACTAATGTACCAACTGAGGAAATCAGAGGGGTCTTTTCTACTCAATGTCTAAGCAAGCTATTTATGAAACTGAAAGCTGTGAAATTGCCTGCAGTGCCTCTGGGTTAGAAAAAGAGTGGAACAATGTCCTCGAGTTCCCAATTCTGCAAGAAAATTACTCTTAACTATACATAAGCATCAGGTTCGGGCTCAGACATTGTACCTCAATGAGCAAAAGCTTGCCAATGCAGAATAATTATACGAAGACCAGAAGCTGTTTATGAAAAGGAATTGGTAAATCAGCAACACTGCATAATCAACAATCCAGTTAGTAGCTTCTGACTGGGGACAATGATCTGGGGCAAAATAAATTAGCACTTGAAAAATACAGGTAAGTTAATGAAAATCAGAATGGAGTTGTTCAAGGAATATCATATTTGACTAACTTCACTGAATTCTTCAACAATGGAATGGTTGATGTGGGTCATCTGGTCTTTTGGTTTCCAGTGGATTCATGTGTGAGTGAGTTATTTGGATGATTTTAACCATTTGGTGGTCGGATTAAGATCTAATCCTAACTGGAGCCAGAATTGCGATTGCAATTCTCTGTTACTGGAGTTACCCTGTGTCTCTCTCAATATGGATAAGTGAACAGAGACCTGAGAGGAGAGAGGATTGGGTCAGACTCACAAGGAAAACCAAAGACAGGATGAGAAGAAGCTAATTGATTTGCCAAATGGGAGGGAAGTTGGACTTCAGAGATTCCGAGTGAAACTAAGATTGTGGGTGTCCAGGGGACTTGGGCATCACTAGCTGGGCCAGCATTTATTGCCCATCCCTAATTGCCCTTGAATAGTTAACAACCACATTGCTGTGAGTCTGGAGTCACATGTTGGCCAGACTAGGTAAAGGATAGCAGAACTCATTCTCTAAGGACATTAGTGAACCAGATGGGTGTTTACAACAATCAACAATGGTTAATGGTTTCATTGTCATCATGAGACTTTTAATTCCAGAGTTTTATTGAATTCATATTTCATCATTTGCCATGGTGGGATCTGAACCTGGGTCCCCAGAGCATTACACTGGGTCTCTGGATTACTAGTCCAGCGACAATATCAGTACGCCACCATTAAATAATTTGTTAACAGTCACAAGATTAGTATGGCCAAATTAAATCTGTGGCATATAAAGACAACACAAATGTAATCTTTCTATTCATATAGCACAGATAAATAGACATGTACATACAAGTATAGACCGATAGATTTTATGATTGTATTAGTTAACAAATCCTGACTCAATAATTACTATAGATGATTTATTTGTGTCATAGAAGTAAAATTATAGGCAATTTAAGTCTACATTACAATGCTGTCAATCACTCTAATGAAGATGTCAGGGGAGCAAGCCAAGAGCAGCATCAGGCATGACTAAAAATGAGGTGTCAACCTGGTAAAAGTACAATACAGTACCACTTGCGTGCCAAACAGCAGAAATAGCATGCAATAGACAGATTTAAGTGGTCCCACAAACATTGATCAGATCTAAGCTCTCCACAGCCCTGCCACATTCAGTCGTGAATGATGGACAATGAAATAACTATTCGAAAGAAGAGGCTCCACAAATATCCCAAACTTCAATGATGGGTAAGCCCAGCAAGTCAGTGCAAAAGACAAGGCTGAAGTATTTGCTATCTTCAGCCAAAAGTGCTGAGTGGATGATCCATCTCAAACTCTTCAGGAGGTTCAGAGCATCACAGATTCCACTCTTCAGCCAATTTGATTAACTGCATGCCATATCAAGAAACAGCTGAAGGCACTAGAAAGAGGAAAGCCTTTGAGCCCTAACAGGATTCTAGCAGCACTCCTGAAGACTTGTGCTCCAGAACTATTCACGCCTGTCACCAATCTGCTCCAGTACAACTACAACAGTGGCATCTACCTGAAAATGCAGAGCATTTTTCTAACAAGACAGAACATGAGTATTTTCCTTTGAATTCAATGGCATTACATTACTTTCCACTATCAACATCCTAGGTTTCCATTGACCAAACACTTTTCTGGATGAGCCTTAGAAATATCATGGCTGCAACAGCAGGTCAGAGATTGGGCATTCTAAGGTGAGTAACTGATTCTCGTCCCAGAGATTGTCCACTATCTACAAGGCACAAGTCAGGAGTGTGATGGAATACTCTTCACCTTGCATGTACATCTGTGGTGCTATCAACTCTCAAGATGATTGACACCATCTTGATCGGCACCTCATCCACCACTTAAAACATTTATTCCCTCCACTACCAATGCACAGATGCAGCAGTATGTAGCGTATACTGCAGCAACTCAACGAGGCTTCATCAATAGCAACTCCAAAATCTGCAATCCCTAATACTAAAGTGGAGAAGGGTAGCAGACTCATAGAAACCTGTACATCCCCCTCCAAGTTATGCACAATCCTAGCTTGGTACTTTTTGGTTGTTCCTTCATTTGAGAAAAATGATCATGCGATGTGGACTTTGCCGGCTCATACAATATTTATTGACCATTCCTTATTGCCCTTGAGAAGGTAAGTGGCGGGCTGCTGCGTTCCGTGTTGTAGGAACATCAGAAAGAAGTCTCACAACACCAGCTTAAAGTCCAACAGGTTTATTTGTAGAAACAGCCACAGTGCTGTTAGGGTGGGAGCTCAGGATTTTGACCCAGCGACCATGAAGGAATGGCGAGATAGTTCCAAATCAGAATGATGTGTGACTTGGAGGGGAACTAACAGGCCGTGGTGTTCCCAAGCATCTGCTACTCTTGCCCTTCCAGGTGTTAGCGATCGTGGGTTTGGAAGATATGGTTGAAGAGGCCTTGGCGAGCTGCTGAAGTGCACTTTGTGGAAGGTACACATTATTGCCACTGTCTATTTGTGGTGGAGGGAATGAATGTTTGAGGTGTTGAACGGGGTGTTGATTGAGCACTTTATTACAACACTTCATTTTGAAAATCCTGGAACTCCCTTGCTTAACAGCAATCGCCTAGCCCCACCAGTCCTGGATAATTTTTGCCATGGTCAAGCCCTCTGTGATTGCCTTCTGAGACTTGGCCACAATCTGCAGCCTCTGAGACTTGGCCACAATCTGCAGCCTCTCAGACATGGCCCTTTGTGACTAGGCCACATTCTCAAAGGCTGCTGCCACAGCACGCCGTGTCTTGGTGCTGTCCCATGGGTCTCCTGCAAGCTTTGCAGCCCGTCAGCCATGACCCTCTGCAATTGGGCCACATTCTCAAAGGCTACTGCCATAGCCAGCTGAGTCTCAGTGCTGTCCCGCTATGTCTCCTACAAGCTCTCAAGCCTCTGAGCCCTAGGCCGCAGAATCACGAGAAGCCTGTTGAGGCCCTCAGCTGTGGCCTGTTGTGACTCAGCCATGGCCCTCTGGGGCTCTGCCGTGGCCTGCTGTGATTCGACCATCGCTTGGACTCTACCAATCATGGTGAGGATTTCCTGCTCCAGGCTTTCCACTGTGTATGCCATCCTTACAAATTCTTGCACACATTGGCCTGGGAGCCATGCAAGACAGGCAAATAGCTGGTCCATCTGAAAGCTTGGGGACTTGTCCCAACAGACTCGCAGTCAGTCCAGTGTGGTTGTCAGCCTCTCCTGCTTTCCTTGGCCCAGTTGCTGCAGTTCCAGCAGCTGAGGGAGAAGGGCTTGCAGAGGCCCGACATGTAGCCTGGGACCAGCTGAGTCCTCGACTCCGGCAGGCCCCATGTGCCACAGGCTTTGGACATTCCCTCCTCCGCCCGACATACATCAGTAGATGTGTCGGGCGCACCAGAGGGTGACCCAAATGCCTCATCACTAACTTGACCCACCAATGTGAGACTCTCTGGGATGGTGAATTGTGAGGTGGAAGCTGACGCCAAACTGGTGCCACCCTCAGAGGTCCCTTCATTAGTTTCCTCCGAGAAGTCTTCCAAGCAGTCAAGGGCAGGATGAGTGGGAGCAGCAGTGGGGGCCATGATGCCAGATAGCCCAGGCGTGTCAAGGTGCCTTCCTGCAACACAAGACACAAGGTTAAGTGGAAGGGAAGGAGAAGAATCTGGGATGCAGGCAACTTACTTGACATTTCCCCATTGAGTGGAGGATTGGTATGTGCTCATTTCTATACTCCATGCTATTACTAATGGTCCGCATCCCCTCCTCTCCTGCAGGCTCCAGCAGCTGCTCCTCAAAGGGGATAGGGACTCAGATTTCAGGCTCACCACCCTCTGTCTTCACCCTCTCCCAGCGATTATGGGCATTCTTCCCCTGTAGGGACAGAAGGAGCCATGTAAAATCTGATGGCATGAGTCCCGCAGTGCATCAGAGGGTGGCCCTCAAAGGGCATGGGTTGTGATACTCTTGGGGCAGGAGGAGGGAGATGCTTGGGGGTCAGGGGCTGAAAACATGCAGGGTGCTGGGGGTGGGGGGATCTGGGTGTCATTTAGGGGGGAGGTGCTAGATGAGGTTAAACACTCACCCTTGCTGCCCGGATTAGTTCATTCAGTTTTTTGTGGTGCTGCTTCCCGGTTCTCCTGGCCAGTGCCCTGGCACTAACGTATGCTGCCACCACCTCCCAGGCTGTGTTTCCATCCCTTCCTTGGGATGATGTCCTGCTGGGGAAGAAGGTGCTGCTTTGCCTCCAGCAACCTGGCCAGATCTACATCCGAAAAATGGGGAGCTGTCTTCCTGGAGGCCACTTCTTGCCATGCTGCCTGCCTGTCTGACCACCCTTGGGGTTTTTATGGAGCTATCCCTTATTAAGGCTGATCAGCTGGAGGAAGTGTGGGTGAGTCACGTGGCTGTTAGAGCATTCCAGCAAGCTTAATGCAGTTTGCCTTGTTACCATGGAAGGGAAGCCAAGTCAGCACTTGCAGGTGGGCTGACGGAGGGGGTGTGGGGAGGGGTGGCGGGGGTTGGGGGGATTTGTGCTTCTGTGATGATCAGAGCTAGGGGAGGGAGGCCAGGGGTATGATGAAGGGGTCATGTGCAAAGGGGTTTGGAGGGGGTAAGAGGGTCAGTAATGTCGGGGGTGGACCTGATGTCCATGGTGAGGAGGGTAAAGCTGTACCTGACCTGGTGGAGGTGCAGTTCTGCCAGGACAGTTGCATTTTTTTCTGCATATGCACATATCATGGCTCTGATCTGAGCTGCTGGCTGTCTGATGAATTAAGCCCCGTCCATTGCCTCTCACAGCTAGAAACAATCCAGCCCACTTTTTCAAAGACTGAGTGCATAAGATTCAGCGTGAAAACTCATCT
The DNA here is from genome assembly GCF_965287045.1 of Carcharhinus amblyrhynchos. Classification (NCBI taxonomy): domain Eukaryota; kingdom Metazoa; phylum Chordata; class Chondrichthyes; order Carcharhiniformes; family Carcharhinidae; genus Carcharhinus; species Carcharhinus amblyrhynchos. Next base: position 29,476,269 of record NC_137332.1, on the reverse strand, counting down.
GAAAAATGGACCAGGAACTCTCCCTTTTTCACGCTAGCTGGACACTTTGAAAAAATCTCATAAAATTCCATTTATTTCACTTCAGTGTCTGTTTAACAGACATTGTTAACTCAGTGGTTAGCACTGCTCACAGCCCCAGGGATCTGAATTCGATTCCTGGCTTGGAGCACTGTGCGGAGTCTGCATGTTCTCCTCATGCCTGCGTGGGGTTTCCTCCAGGTGCTCCTGTTTCCACCCACAGTCCAAAAAACGTGCTGGTTGGGTACACTGGCCATGCTAAATTCTCCATCAGTGTACCCAAATAGGCGCTGGAGTGTGACGACTAGGGGATTTTCATAGTAACTTCATTGTAGTGTTAATGAAAGCCTACTGGTGACACTAATAAATAAACTTCAAAAAGCTTTAAACATTTGTGTACCTGTAGTTTATGACCCCTCCATCAATGAATGATCTTTCATATGGTGCTTTCTTTTCACCAGACTATCATTATACGTTTGCCAGTGGAATGTGAGAGCTATGCAGAGATGACACTGGTTTCAATGTGTGTAACACATTTTATTCACAGTGATTTAAAATGCCTACTCCATGCCTCAGCTCTGGCTTCCAGCTCTTTCTACAGCTTGGTTTACTTTTCTCTGAGTCTACACCCAAGCTTAACCAAATAAGTACAATTAGCATCAATAGCAAACAGGCACACATAATCAAACTTAGAACAATTGGACACCGCATTATGAACTAAGCTGTCTTTTTCCTATGGTTACTGGGAGCAACTGCGCTATCATTTGAATCACATCATCTTATAGTACTGAAGGAGGCCATTCGACCTATTGTGCTGATGCTGACTCTTTGAGAAAACTACCCAAGTAGTCCCATCCCCCTCCCTCTTTCTCTAGTACCCTGGGAATGATTCCAAGTGAACTTCCAATTTGCTTTTAAATGTTACCTTTGCATGTGTCATCTTTTTCTAGGCACTACATTCCAGATCAACATAACTTGCTGCATAAAATAAGGCTCCTCTGCTCTTTTTATGTTGAAATCTGTGTATTTCTTCACTATGGCTAAGTGTGCGCATTTTCATTTGGGAAAACTGTGTTGTTTCTCAGGGAGAATAACCATTATTTCCTTTCAGACGAACAACTGGGTTGTTTATCATGAGGGGGAGGTGAGCTAACTGTGATTTTCCACCCTGGAAATGACTGTGCAGTTCGTAATTGGGGAAATTGTTCTTTCTTTACAAGAAAGATAACTCTGCATTTCATGATGGTTCTTAATGGGATTATGAAAACAACTGCCTTTGTTTCTATTGGTTGCGGTTGATGCACTTCCCAATTATTAAAGCAATAACTCTTCTTTATTGTCCCCAAAGAGATAAAATTGCCCCTTTAAGGAAAAGGAGCCTGAAATCATGCATAGGATGCAAGACCTGGACAAAGATTGAACTAGTCACAAGTTGTTCATTTCACTGTAAGAGAAAGTGATCACTTGGCATCAGAATAGGTGTTACAATGAATATTCAATTAGTAAAAATTGAATAACGATGTAATTGAATATGAAGTTTCAATGCATTCTAAATGAAGCAGGATTAAGAAAGCAATATTCGACTGAAATTGGATTTTTCCATCTCGCAAAAGAGCGACATGTGCATTTCACAAGCGGAATAGAGGCTACACTCTGAAAGGTGTCCGTGTTCACTCATTTTTGACCATAAAAATCCATTTCAGTAATAGGAAATCATCATTCTCCACGCGGCATCATTTTGAAGGATGTTACAAGTAAGTTGTAACTTTTACGATTTTTATTTAACTATTTTGTCTTTGCAATTCTTTTCACTCTTGATAATGAGCAGAGCTGCTCTGTACACAGGGAGATTAAACCAGGCTCTGTTTACACTTTCACCTTGGCATGTATTAGACTCATGACTCTGATTTGAATCAATCAATAAGAAACATTCCAGCCATAAGCCAACCAGTGCCAGAATCTTGAAAGGGAGAACACAAGAGGTCACCAGTTCATTCCTTAGCCAGAGGCCAGGGTACATAGTTCAGATACCATACAAATTGGAAAATAATTTAAAAACAACATTGAGAAGTATTTAGAATGAGTAACCAAAAAGGATGCCGTCAGAAAACCTCGAAAAATGGTTTGGGAGCCTCACATGGGCTGGTGCGAATTTTTATCTTTGGCACCTGAACATAAAGCATTGGCCTGGATGGAACGCAGAGGAAAAGAGGGCCAGAGAGGTCAGCTTACAACTATTTAGACCTGCTCAATATTCCTTCTACCAATTTAACTTGAAGGAAAATTTGCCAGGCCAGTAATAGCCAGTGATCCTTTTGTCAATTTTCCCCTCTAAGTTTTTTTCAGTTTATTTATTAGTGTCACTTATTTATTAGTAAGTAGGCTGACATGAACGCTGCAATGAAGTTACTGTGAAAATCCCCTAATTGCCACAGTCCAACGTCTGTTCAGGTTCACTGAGGGAGAATTGAGCGTGGCCAATGCACCTAACCAGAACATCCTTTGGGCTGTGGGAGGAGACTGGAGCACCCGGAAGAAACCCACGCAAACACGGGGAGAATGTGCAGATTCCGCACAGGCAGTGACCCAATCTTTGTCCAGGGTAAGCTTCACGCTCAGACTGGAATTTAAGTAACTCTGGAGATTAGTACAATAAAGGGAGTGGCAACAGTTGGGGGGGTGAGCAATTGCTCGACATGTGACATGAGGGCTACATATTAAATAAAAGGCACAGATATGTCATGTGTTCATACTGCAGGAACAATGCAATGTTTTTCTCATGCTCGTAAAATTGATCCAAATCATCAACAAATCTAACTCATTTGCATACTGAACCTTTCATTTGTAGTGGGCAGAATTTTCCATTTTTAATGCAGAACGGCGCAGCCTGTAGGAAAAGCAGCATTGACGCCTTAGCGTGGGGAACTCTGAAAAATAAAATCCAAAGGACAGGTCCCTCGACATCACGCAAGCAGGGTGACCAATGCCGGGGGAAATGTCAGGGGCAGTGTTCGGGTGCTGTCCGGGTATGACCCTCTCCCCTCTGAGAAATGTACTCACCTGAGTTCATCCAATGGGTCTGCCCACCATGGTAGAGCAGTCACAATTCATGTCAACAGGGGATTATCAAGCTTAAAGGCTGATAATTAGATTTAAGAATATCCTAATAGGGTCCCCAACGTTGAAGATTAAGAATCCAGTTATGTCACTGGTGAGAAGGGGGGTGGTGACAATCACAATGGGACTTCCCGACAATGTATAATGCATTTTGGCTCTCTTGTGTGATTTCTTTGCACTCCTATTGCCATTCACACCTGATGCAAGTGGAAGTGCAAAATCCTGACCTGTGCTTCTGTTTATTAAGAGCAAGACGCAAATAAAGGGTTTTTCCTAAATTCATAAGCCTTAATTTTTTTAAAAAAACTTTTAACAGAAGGAAGATTTATAATAATGATATTCAGCGTTGGGGTTAGCATGGTGAAATGATTGTGAATCTGTGGAAAGTGAATTGAAATATTGGCATCCAGCACCTGGAATAGCAGAGGAGAAGCTGGAGGGACCTCATGAAGTTACAAGGTGACCGGAGAAAGCCACAGGTTCAAAAAAAACATACCCATGACATACTCACCACAACTGGATGCCTATGGAATATGCTACCATCAGCTCTGCTTCTGAGATGCGGTATATGAAAAACCATTGGTGAACTCTAGTACTTCACAATTCTATCAAAGTTGTGAATGATTAGGAATGCAGAAACATTGTGCTCTATCAGGTCTGTCAAAATACCTAAACTACTGGCTTTTAACTTGTTATTATCACAGCATGAAAGTATTTAAATTTTCCTAGGAATGCAGACATTCAAATTACGGTCATCAAGCGTATGTGTATTTTGTGATGAGTCAAAATGATGCTTTTAGATGCGAACACAAGCATAAAAGGCAAGAAAGTGAAAAATGCAAATAACCAATTGTTCTGTGAAGGAGAACATTAGAATTTTGGGCCTGGTAACTGTATGCAGAAGCTGCTAAGGCAGATGGCTAGGACAATTTCTGTCCCATCCTCGGCCCTGCCAGAGTGTAGGACTGTGCTAGGGGTGCAATCAGGTTGTGTTAACAATGCATCCTTAAAATGTAGGTAGAATGCACAATTCAGCATTTGGCTTTAGTGAGGAATTTAACAAAGCTATTAAGTTAAAGCTTTAAGTAAATAATAACCTTGATTTCAAGTTATTCTTCCTTGATGACCTTGTAATCATATACAAGGAATCTCCGATTTATAATCTGAGGTTGCAAACTTCAGTCTTTTTTGTTTCTAATTCATTAAAGAATTAGGAACTGTATTGCAAATATACACTGCACTCAAATTTTGATCTAAAATAATTTACATAATTATTTGGAATGCAAATTTAATGAGGGTCGGTAAGAAAGGACAATTGTAGGGAACTAAAATTTACAGGGATGGGGACTGGCGGGGGGAGCTAACCATTCAGAAACCACTGTAGCGCAATAAAAATCATCTTAATCCATCAGGAGCCTTTAACATGATTGAAGGCAAAGGGAATAAAGCAGTGGGAAGTCAAAATGATGGAAGAGGAACATCTAGGTACACGCATGAGTTTGCAGACAAGTATCCGTGCAGACCAGTAATGGGCCTCCTCTTCAGTTGCTAAAGCTAAATGGAGATGTTTGTGAGAGAGATTGTCTTCTGTGCCACTGCACAACATCACCCTGCAGCTTAACACTAGCAAGAAGGTGCTGTCAAGTTTCAGACCACAGCCAGCTGTTATTGTCACTCTGCTGAGCCAGATGTTGAGGGGGCACATTTCCATGGTCATTTCCAAATATGGTCCAGGACCTGCCAGGTTGGGTGGTAGGATCTTATAAATGTAATCAAACAAGGACTCCTTATCACCTTTCATTCAATGCCATGTAAAGCATGGCACATTATCATTGGGGTGCTTCTGAAAAATGTTGTTGCATAACAGTTACTTAAATATTCACCTCATTGAGCTAACCTGAGAGAATGGACACAAAATTAGTCAAATTAGTCAAAGGATACAGGCCTAGCAAGAGGCCACAGAGCAGCAGACCTGGCTGGCACAGCTGCTTCCCTTCTTGGAGGATCTCTATTGGGGAACCCTCATGCAAATAAACAATAATTAGGAGGCGATAAATAAATATAGCGTCAGTAATAAATAAAAGGAACGCAAATAATAATAGCCATCGAAAGGCCTGAAAAGATTACTCGGAAAATCTGCAAGCTTTAGCCTCCCCCCGCCCACCTGCAGAGTCACATGATGCCCACTTCCTGCCAGACATCAATCGGGGTGAAGGGGACATTTGTACTCATGCCCTTGTGAGCTGAAAAATGGCACGGTGTTCTTTGTTCCCAGCTCCGCCTCCTCCCACATCCCAAAAAACCCTCCACCCCACATTCCTGGCCATTCCCCCAACTTTACAATCCCCTTTCCCTCTTTAATCTTCCCCTCTGCCCCTTCCCCTCCTCCCCTCCCTCCTCCTCCTCTGCGCAGTCCTCCCCTGCCCTCTCCCTTTCCCATCTCATATCCCAACCACCCTCCACCTTACATTCTCCACCACCCTCCCCTCTGTCCACCCCAATCACCCCTCCACCCTCCCCCATACCCCTTCATCCCCATACTCCTCCCCTTCCCCATTTGTCCTCACCTCCGCCAGCTCCCTCCCCTCCCCCTGACCCCACCTCCACCTATGGCTTTTAAATATGCAAAGGAACTTTTGCACAGAGGCATTGTGCAGCAACACAATCCTTTAAAAACTGCGCAGCCTTTGAAATCAGTGTAAAGTGGACCACTCTATATCCTTCTTCTATCATTTTCCTGACTCCACTGCCCCAATTTCTCAGTAATTTGATTGTAAAACCATGAAAACAAACACTTGCCTTGATTAAGTTTTCAAAAAGAGATATAGTCTTGAAAGTGTGGAATGAAGATTTAAACTAGATTTGTATCCCGGCTTACTGATGTTAAAGTTTAATTAATTAATGTCACGAATAGGCTTACATTAACACTGCAATGAACTTACTGTGAAAAGCCCCCAATCACCACACTTTGGCACCTATTCACTGAGGGAGAATTTAGCATGGCCAATGCATCTAACCAGTAATGGGCTAACCAGTAATCGATTAAGCCATACAGGCAGCATGGTGACACAGTGGTTAGCCTCACAGTGCCAGGGACCCAGATTTGATCCCCGCCTTGGGTCACTGTCAGTGTTGAGTTTGCACATTCTCCCTGTTCTACATGAGTTTCTTCCGGGTGCTCTGGTTTCCTCCCACAGTCCAAAGATATGCGGGTTAGGTGGATTGGCTGTGCTAAATGGACCATTAATGTTGGGGGGATTAACAGGATAAAAACGTGGGGTTACGGAGATAGGGTGAGATTGTTGTGGGTGCAGACTCGGTGGGCCTAATGGCCTCCCTCTGCACTGTGGGGATTCTATGATTCTAACCAGCATGTCTTTTGGACTGTAGGAGGAAACCAGAGCACCCGGAAGAAACCCAAGCAGAGAACATTCAGACTCTGCACAGACAGTGATGCAAGCCAGGAATTGAACTTGGGTCCCTGGCACTTTGAGGCAGCAGTGCTAACCACTGTGTCACCCATGCACAACCACAAGGTCTTGTTCCCAGATTCCACCCCTGCTAATATCTGACTTTGTACCTATTCACTGTAAATGAGTGAAACCACTACTGTTATCTGAGCAACACAGGAGACCTGGCGTCTAAACAACTTCATATAAAGAGGATCAATTCTCATAAAGCTGCTTTAAATTTCAACTCACTGTCATTTTCTCTGTCAATTAGCAAGAATGGTTTCGTGTGAACCTGAATATTGTAGAATTTTGACCTGACTGATAATACGACTGCACTCTTCATGGCAGCTACTTATGTTGCCGTGTATAATGAAAGGTGAATTGAACACAACAGCATTCAATGAGCTTCTTAGAGATAAAGAAAGAAATCGGAAGCATTACAACTTACGAGATCGCAATCCCACCAATTTATTTTGTACAATACCAAATTCAAGAAATGACTGAAAATGATTTGCTAACCTTAAACAAGTAATTTAAATGTTTTGAGGTAGCTGACTTCAATCAGCACATTCAAATCCTTTTAAAAATAGCAATCAGCCTCCTCTGGAGAGAGTTAAGAGGCAGCTCACCTGACATATTTATTAAAGCCTCCTCAATTCGCCAAGTGGTGCCTGTAAAAAAGAATAGGCATTCACAAAAATTCAATAAGGTATAAACGGGATTCTAGCTCGAACTTTTAAAATTAGTTGGAAGTAGAATGTCTGAGGGTCAGAATTGAGATGGGATATTGCCATTCGTATTATTTATCGGATTAGAAACGGAAGCATCTATTTAGTCCAAGTCTAGTCACTCCAGTCACTAACTGATATGCCTCTTGCACATTAGTGTTAACCAATAATGTGTAGATTTTTGCTCTACCTTTAATTTGATTTATTATAGTCACATGTATTAGGATACAGTGAAAAGTATTGTTTCAGGCGCACTATACAGACTAAACATACCATTCATAGAGTACAAGAGAGAGAAGGAAAGGAGAGGGTGTGGAATATAAGCTGGAATCAGGGTGGGTGAGGTTAGCAGAACGTCATTCTCTATTGGCTTGGGGTGGGACCTTACGTGCATCGGGTGGGCGAGGCAGTAAAATTCTGGCAATAGTGTTACAGTCATAGCTAGGATGCAGAGAAAGATCAGCTTAATATAAGGTAGGCCCATTCAAAAGTCTGAAGGCTGCAGGGAAGAAGCTGTTCTTGAGTCGGTTGGTACATGATCTCAGACTTTAGCATTTTTTCCCAAGAAAAAGGTGGAAGAGAGTACATCTGAACTGTATGAGGTCCTTGATTATGTTGGCTGTTTTTCCAAGGCAATGGAAAGTATACATGGAGTCAACAAACAGGAGGTTGGTTAGCATGGTGGACTGGGCTTTATTCATGACCCTTTGTAGTTTTTTTGCAGTCTTGGTCAGAGCAGGAGCCAAACCAAGCTGTGATACATCTAGAAAGGATGTTTTCTATGGTGCATCTGAAAAAAATTGGCGAGAATCATAGTGGGCATGCTGAATTTCATTAGCCTCCTGAGAAAGTAGAGATGTTGGTGGGCAACATGGCATTTCTTTAGGTTGGGAACTCAAGCATTCCTATCTGGCTACATTTCCAATTGTCTTTTGTACTATACAGGCAATACTCCCTGCTAGTTTGTTATCCTATAGACATGTAATTGTTGTCTGACTCAATGGAGAGCTAAATTCAATAGGCCCTGAAACCAGGCACTGGGATTGCAATGCGTAATAAACACAACACACGCGGCATACAGAATTTGTCCTGTTTGATTGCAGCTTCTAGCCAGTGCTAAATGTGATATTGATTGGCTGGGTGCTTCAGCAGGGGGCTAACATCGTGGGTGACTAAAACCAGTTAAAACTAATCTGTATTTTTTAACTGCGAAGTACATTGTTGCTGGGCCAGTTGCTGGAGTTCCTCACGAGAATCTAATCTGGCAAAGACAGAAGAACTGAACGACATGGGAGAGAGTGAGCTCCCGGCTGTTCAAGCCCTTCACTAGAGACTTTAATAGATGGAGCAGATGGAAAGGAGGAGCAAAACCCTGTATCCAGAGGGGGCATGGTGGGTGACGGGGCCGGGGGATACGGGGAGACCCATACTAAAAAGGCAGTGAGAGCAGGAAGCTATGAAGGCCAATGACAAGAGGTCAAGCCCCAAGGACCAGGATGTAGTGTTGCAGGAAGTTCAATGACATCACTCAAAGGTCAATGAGTACATCTTCAAGCGTCATACCCGACTGTAATAGCCCCCATGACTTGCATGGGGAATCACTAATTGACCTCCCTGTAGGACTCATTGAATATGAGCTCCATGAGGATTGGTAATTAACCAACCAGTGGAGCTCATATACCGAGTCTGCATAAAGCAAGACCCTGAGTGGGTCCATTATCTTTTAGTCCCGGTTAGGATTTGCTGTATTCGCCACAGGCTAATGGTTTTTGTTTATATTGTGCAATAAAAACACAGTTCCTTCACAGCCGACTCCTGGAGTTATTATACGTACCGTCTGCAACATTAGGCACAGACACTGCTGGTTTCACCACAGCCCTATCACACAGATATCAACAATCTTGATTAATCAGGACTCATACCTGATCTTCATATGGTACATCACACTATCACACACTTTGTACTTCTGCAAGTTTCACATCCACATCTCACAACTTTCATGCACTGCCAAATATTTAACCATGACAGCTACATCAGTCAAACAGTGTGTACATCATTTACTGGCAAACTTCCCCTTGTCTTGCTGGAATCAGCAGCAGCTAATCGCAGGTGATAAATGCATGTGTAAATCGCAACAGCCATAGAGAAGATGGGGCTGCTATTATTGTAAGGCCCACTGCTGAGGTTGAGACCAGCTGAGGCGTTGAAACCAGTGAAGACAATGGGATCCTCCCATTTAATTCTCCTTCTCACATCCCACTCACTCTTCTGATTTAAAAGCCACAGAAGGTATAAGCATTAACCTCTTATTTCCCCACTTCCTCTCGCTTCAGCTTTACACATGTGTCTTTTCCCTTTTGGATAGCCAGGCAGTAGAGGTACAGCAGGAAGAGAATGAGGGTGATCCCATTGTAGTATCACTTGATTTCATGCTCATAGTTCAGATACTAACACTGCATGTAAATTGGAGCCTCGAGTTGGGATATGCACAAAGGGCATGCTTGTCCTTCAGCCAGTGATTGCTCTATCACATTTTATGAAGCAAATTGGTCTTTTATTGTGTGCATGCTATGCACATCTACATGGGATGTACATCAGAGTCACCAACTATGTGGTCAGCTCATAGCTCTCAATGCCCAGCAACAACCCTTTGGTTTGCTATAGGATTGCTACAGAATGAAAGCATCATGGCTGCTGCCAGCACATGGAGCACTCACCTGCACGACACACCAATTGAATGTTGAGGAATGGAATACCCATTAGTTGCAGTGTAGGTCAGAGTTAGTATGTGGAACCTGCAGTCAATGCAATCCAGGGAGGCTTGTAATTCTAGTGAAATCACGTGCTTATCCTTGGCAAGTGCAAATGAAAGAGAATAAGACAGGCTCAGTGTTCTTCTCATTAAAATGGAAGGGAAATTGTGAGATATTCAGATATCTCCAGCTGTAGTCCAGAAGGAACCCATGTATGAAAGTTCCTGGTTACAGTCACCTTCACAACCACTGTCAATGTAATTCTTTGCCCAGCTCTGAGGGTGCAGAAATTGGTGATGATATACAAATCTCATTGATGTTTGGGTAGGAGAATTGCCCCTAGGTGGCTATGGCCTCCTGCTGACAGCCCTTTGTCCCTCCTTCTCCTCTCTTTCCAGCAATTTGTCCCACTTTGCATCACTTCTGTTCATTTTCCAAGTCATATTGTATTCCAAGAGGAAGGGTTACTGTATCCATGTCTGGGAGCAAATGGTTTGTACAGAAGCTTTGAAGTTATCAAAAAATCCTTCAGTACCTGCTGGACACTATTGCCGGGGGAAATAGTGGAAGCAGACATGATTGTGAGTTTCAAATGGTGTCTTGATAAATACATGAATAGGATGGGAATAGAGAGATATGGTCCCTGGAAGGGCAGGGGGTTTTAATTCAGATGGGCATCATGGTCGGTGAAAGCTTGGAGGGCCAAAGGGCCTGTTCCTGTGCTGTAATTTTCTTTTCTTTTTGTTCTTTGTAAGTTCCTGCAAATCCATTTAGCCACTGCAGTACATAACTAGCTAATCTGCATATATTTACATCTCAAGAAACAGCGATAACTTTTGGATTTACAATAAAATGCAAGTTTGGTGAAACACACCAGAATGTGTACCTCCTGTTGCGATAAATAGAGGTGGAGACCAGAGTTGAAGGTGGGCCAGAGTATTGAAGCAGCAGTATAGCACCCAAGGATCTGAAGCAGGAGATAACTCTCACACCCACCAGGCAGGCCACAGTTGGTCAACACTCCAGAAGTTAAGACAATGTGTAGTCAGCCAGTCAGCAGCAGCAGAATAGGAGTTAGGAGAGTGTATGACAGCAGAGGGAGTGGAGTAATGTTATTCATGGGTTTGAATCATACTCCTACATATGCTGCTTTACCAACACTTTACTGCATTATTGACTACATTTCCAACTGATGAACATTATGATTTTCTCTATGCTCTGTAGAAATTAATTTAGCCTCAAATCTGAATTCCATGAACTGTTTATTCTTCCAGATTCAAAAACAAGCATCACTGATAGATAAGCTACTTAGGTGTAGTTAGTGATACATTTGTACAACTTGGATAACCCAATTGTCTTTTATTCTTTTGTGGAACATGGGTGTTGCTGGCTGGCCAGCATTTATTGCCCATCCCTAGATGCCCCTTGTTCAGAGGGCAGTTGAGAGTCAACCACATTGCTGTGGGTCTGGAGTCACACGTAGGCCAAGTAAGGATGGCAGATTTCCTTCCTTAATGGGCATTAGTGAACCGGATGGGTTTTTCCGACAATCGACAATTCAAGCTCATCAGTAGATTCTTAATTCCAGATTTTTTTTCTTGAATTCAAATTCTACCATCTGCCAAGGCGGGATTCGAAATCTGGCCCCCAGCACAATAGCTGAGTTCCTGGATTAATAGTCTAACGATAATACCACTAACATCATTGCCTCCCCTAATAACCATTAACGTTTTTTTTAAGTTTATTTATTATTGTCACATGTAGGCTTACATTAACATTGCAATGAAGTTACTGTGAAAATCCCCCAATTCAAGGGATTTTCACAGTTTGGGTACACTGAAGGTGAATTTAGCATGGCCAGTACACCTAATCAGCATATCTTTCGGACTGTGGGTTGAAACTGGAGCACCCAGAGGAAACCCATGCAGACATGGGGAGAATGTGCAGACTCCACACAGACAGTGACCCAAGCCTGGAATTGAACCCGGGTCCCTAGCACTGTGAGGCAGCAATACTAACCACTATGCCACCATGAGGATGGGCTACAAGTTATGAATGTTGAGCCAATATAAAATAATTCTTTTAAAATAGTATGCGCATTTGTATTGTAAGAAATATTACACCAAATTTTTTTTATTGTTTAATTACAATGTGAAGACTCTCACCTTGCAAATGTCGTCAAGAGATGCAGGGACCATAACTCAGGAAATAATTAAACTGATTATTTTTGATGTATAAATAGAAAGCAAAACCAGAATAATGAATGCATTCCAAGACATTCACCAAATCATTTCTGCCCCTAACTAAAGTTGCACACAAATGAAATAGAATACAGCTAGAGGATGGTGAATAGCAATTAAATAGCTCTTTGTTTTATTACTGCTATAGTTTGAAGATTGACTGGGCCTTTTTCATTCGCTATATTAATCCTGACAAGCCTTAAATGCTGCAGTGCTTTTTGACCTTAATTTTCATAGCAGCCAATCTGAAATCTGGACTGACAATAGAACTGAGTTTGTCATATTCCTTATAAAGCCTCCGACACTCAAACACTGATTTCTCCTTTGTTCCCATTGTGAGGTAAAAAATAGACTGGTTAGCACCTTATATTTCTGGGTTTATGAGTACCCTTAGAGTTTTAGAAATGATATCCATCACGTGTGCAAACACTTCTGGGGTAAACTGAATTGGATCTCATATTAGATAAAGACAAAATACTGCGGATGCTGGAATCTGAAACAGAAACAGAAAATGGGGGAAAATCTCAGCAGGTCTGACGGCATCTGTGGAGAGAGAACAGAGCCAATGTTTTGAGTATGGTATCCAGACTCGAAGTGTTGGCTGTATTCTCTCTCCACAGACGCTGTCAGACCTGCTGAGATTTTCCAGCATTTTCTAAGGATGTTATTTTGGTGAGTTGATTAGCGCACAAGCAGTGAGCCTCTGCTGGAAGAACGCAGAAGTGCCAATCAACATGCAATGCTCCTAAGATGCCAGTGGTGCCACTTTGGAGCTCAATGATCCAGTTAATGCCCTCTCTTGCACCAATGGTCCAGGATATTTTTAATTACATGTGCATTGCTTTATGGGTGCTACAAATTAATTTCACTCCATACCAGAGCCATAAAGGAATTCACTCCCTCAAAGTCAAGCTGCTGTATGACCATAAGCAGGAATCATGCAGGTCAATGCCCAGTATCCTGGTGCCAGCAGGCATAATGTCTTCATTCTGTGGCAGTCCACTGTGTCAGCTACATTTGAGCCATCATGGCAAATAAAATGGTAGCTACTAAGTAACATGGACTATTCGCTGTTGACTCGGGTGTACAATCCCTGCACACATGCTCAATATGCATACAACAAAAGTCAAGTGCTATGAGTGTGAAATGAAATAACAATACTGTATCTTCATCATCATTCTCTTCTTGTCTTGTCTCAGGCCAAGTTGTGCCTCTTGCCTATCTGCAAAGAAAATTGCACAATAATAAGGTTATGGCACTGGGAATGCTGGTAAAATAGGAGGCACATTTATTACTTGTAAATCATAAGAGTTTGTGGGATGAGAGGCAAGTAAGATGTGGGAAGAGGGGTTAGGTATGAGGATACAATCATTTTTGATGGTTTCAACCCCATCAATGGCCATTTCTTTGGAATTAAGCCCCCAGTAACATCCAGTGCTGTCTCTTCCATGAGGGTAATGACATGTCTGATCACCTCTGGTTAGCTCCGCTGCCTCCTGTTTTGTAAAATTGTGGCCTACATGAATGAGGGGAGAATGTCAGTATGTGTTATACAATCTGTTTGGATGATGAGGTTGTCACAGTTGAATTACTTGCAGTGCGTGCAAGATTCAAAATGTGGTGGTAAGGCTTGCAGCCGTGCTGAGTGTTTAACACATCAATATCGACAGCAGTTTAAGATACATTCTCTTAAAGGTGTAGGTCTATCATATCACAACAAGCACTGCACCTATTTCTGGTCACCAAGAAACAAGTCCAAGGGACATTACAGAGATGATTCTAGAGTCAAGGCCTGAGTTATTAGAAAAGACTGAATAAATGTAAGCATTTCAGTTTAGAAAGGAGGCATCTGGGAGAAGTTCCCTTAGAGTTATAGACAAAGTTGTTAAAAATATGGTGGGGGAGGGGGGTGGTGGGGAAGGGGGGAATTTACATGGATGAATCCGGGATCTTGCCTGCTGGCTGGAGAGCCAGGGAGAAACCCACATTGCCTCCCCTGGGAAGACCCACCGGTAAATGGAGACCAGCAAGTCTTCCCAGGATCAAGGACCCCAGAGACAGAAATCCACCCATTGATAGCGACAGCTTTTTTGCTCACCAGTGACACCAGGGAAATGATAGTTGATATGGGAATGTCAGCTACCGGAGGCCGAGAAGTAACTCAGGCCAGACGTAAGTGGTTGTAGGAGGATTTTGCAAGGGGGAGTTCGGCAGCAAAGTCAGAGGGTAGCTCTCAGCTGTCCTCCCTCCAAATCGATGCCAGATCCTTCAATCAGGTTCATAGTGCTTTTGAATAAGGTCATTAATTGCCTACTTAAAGGCCTCAATTGGTGGCAGGGCATGAAGTCCCAACATGGGCCATCCTGTCCCAGACTTGGTGGATGCGGCTCTGGGGTGCTCACTTTCCCACCAAATGAAATGTCCTCCCCACCTCCTGACATGCCAGGAGGGAGGACATAAAACTCCCTTGTGGGAATTATTCACTCACAATACTGTCTTAAATTAAATTTCAAGTATAGAGATAATGAAAGGTAAAATACTGCAGTTGTTGGAAAGTTGGACAGAAATTGCTGGAAATACATAGCAGGTCAGGCAGCACCTGTGGAGAGAAACAGCGCTAACACTTCAAGCTGTGATTACCCTGCATCAGAACCAAGGAAAAGTAGAAATGTTTTCAGCACTTTGGCCAAAGGAACATTAAAGTTTATTTATTAATGTCACAAGTAGGCTTACGTTAACACTGCAATGAAGTTACAGTGAAATTCCCCTAGTCGCCACACTGAAGCCCCTCTTCGGGTACACTGCGGGATAATTTAACATGACCAATGCACCTAACCAGCATGTCCTTCGGGCTGTGGGGAGAAACCGAAGCACCCAGAGGAAACCCACGCAGACATAGGGAGAACGCGTAGATTCCACAGAAACAGTATCCATGCCGAGAACCGAACCCAGGTTCCTGGCGCTGTGAGGCAGCAGTGCTAACCACTGTGCCACCACGCCTCCCACCAGCCTCTTCCACCACTCAGTGAGATCATGACAGATGAGTGAGACAAATCCACATACCCACATTTGCCCCAGTATCCCCGAATACTTCTGGGCAACAAAAAAAACTGTCAATCCAGATTTAAAATTTACTGTTGATCTAGCAACAATTGCAGAGAGATTCCAGACTCCTACTATGCTTCCTCGTATTTGACCAGCTGGTGATATTTGAGAGTGGCCTAGATGGTCGATTCTTCGATTTACCCATCTTCTTTGTGGAGAAGCAGTTCTGTTCAAGCAAAGGCCAAGCACCTCTCTGTGGTAAATGCGAGAAAGATGAAAGGGCAAGTCACCCGAGGTTTATCATATATATTTCCTCATTCAGTTCAAGATTCAGACCTTGGGCCTCATCACTACTTTCAGGCCTGTTCAAACTGCTTTCTTTTTGCCTTTCCCAGCCTGAAAACATTGTGAGCTAAAGAATTGCCAGGTACTTTTCACATTGTCAATCAATAATAGAGTTTCTGTGTGCTGGCATTCTTTTCTTGCTGAATACAATTACCTCTCTTTTTTCGCAATTAGGTTCAAATAACCTTCACAAAAGTTTTTTTTTAATTTGAAGCTATGGCATTGATTTTTTTGAGGGAATATTTTTATTAGTCAGTTTAGCAAGTATGTGCTGAATGGATAGATTTGTGCTGAACACTGACAATCTGTGAACTGCAGGTTTACAGGGAAATAAAAATGCCCAACTCTCAGAGAATGCTGTGAAATAGCTAAATATAACTGACATACATAAATAAAGGCACGGACAATGGGCGCTAATCCAACCACATTGCTATGTGGTCTGGTGCAATAAGTGGAGAGCATGGGGGCAGACATCATTAGCTATTATTCAGATAATAATGAATCGCAAGACGCAACTAAGAAAAGCAGCCCCAAGGAGTCAAATAGTTGTATTCATCAAAGCAATCATAACAGAATTTCACACCAACAGTGTTCAGCCTCAGTGGCATGTCGGGGAAAAGGGGGAAGGTCAGCTTGCAACCGGAGTGATCACAGGAAGGAAGGCAGTGTGAGTTGTTGAATTTAAAGAGGTTCTATGCATTTATATTTCTATCTTGCTTAGAACATTTTATTAAGTAAAATATTGCCAGGACTTTAAGTTCTTATTTTTAATCAAGCTATTTCTGAGCATTTTTGCATCTCTTCCTGTGTGCACTTTTCTCCTGTGCCCTCAACAGCACATTACAATTGTGCCGTTCCTTTTGTAGAGAAATTTCTGATTCAAAAATTCCAGTGGTTCCATCAACTTGGACCAGAGGAAAGACTTTGGGACTTGGCCAGGATTGGTTCCATACCCTATTTAAGTTGCACCCTGAGTTCTGCTGGATGTGAAAGATGGTGCAAGGGCTGTGAGATAAATGACTTAATGAAGCGGTGTTGAAGAACAAATGTTGGTCTGGACAAAGGGAGGACACTGCATTTAAAAAGAGCTCTATGGTTGAGGGGTGACACAGTGGTTAGCACTGCTGCTTCACTTGGCCAGGGAACCGGGTTTGATTGCCAGCTTGGTTCACTGTCTGTGTGGAGTTTGTACATTCTCCCTGTGTCTGCATGGTTTCCCTCTGGGTGCTCCAGTTTCCTCCCACAGTCCAAAGATGTGCAAGTTAGGTAGATTGGTCATTCTAAATTGCCCCTTAGTGTCCCAAGATGTGCAGGTTAGATGGATTAGCCATAAGAAATGTGTAAGGTATTGGGCAGGGATGAGGGCCTGGATAAAATAATGTGTCAAAGAATGGGCTTGGACTTGATGAGCCAAGTGGTCTCCTCTGTACTGTCAGGATTCTATGATTAATATCAAGGAACATAGGAACAGGAGAAGGCCATTCAGCTCCTCAAGCCCATTCCACTATTGAATAAGATCGTACCTAATCTGTGGCCTAACTCCATGTATCTGCTGTAGGCCCATTTCTCTTGATACCCCTGCTCAATAAAAAATTGTCTATATCAGACTTAAACTAACAATTGAACCAATATCCACAGCAGTTTGAGGAAGAGAGTTCCAAACTTCCACCACTCTCTGCGTAGAGAAGTCTTTATAGAATCATAGAAACCCTACAGCGCAGAAAGACGCCATTTGGCCCATCGAGTCTGCACCGACCACAATCCCACCCAGGCCCTACCCTCATATCCCTACATATTTACCTGCTAATCCCTCTAATCTACACACCTAAGAGGCAATTTTAGCATGACCAATCAACCTAACCTGCACATCTTTGGACTGTGGGAGGAAACCAGAGCACCCAGAGGAAACCCAAGCAGACATGAAGAAAATGTGCACACAGACAGTGACCCACACCAGGGATTGAACCCAGGTATCTTTTGCAATTAAGTGCAGTTATCATGTGCATTAGGATTCAATGCATCAAGCTGGTTTTTCAAAAGGCTGTCCTACCCTCTTCTCAGGCCAAAGTCAAACTGTGAGCACCTTGACTGCCGAGTAAACAATTGCAATCTTCCTTTTAGGGCCACTCAGTACTCATTGTTTCTGTCACCAACGTACATATGGCATCCATAACACACGTTCCACAATCTATCTCAACAAAATTCATCAATCTGACCTTTGAGGCAGCAGTTGAATACAAGCTAGTGATGTGGATTCCTTCTGATTCTAACTAATGGGAAGCTATGAGAATTTCTCCTAGAGTGCAGTTCAAAGAACCAAATTAAAGCTGCAGCAGCAATTCTGTTTAGAACAATGAGAGGTGATCTGAAAGGAAGATATAAAATTCTGAGGGGAACTGATGAGGTGGATGCTAGGAGGATGTTTTCCATCTTGGCAATATCTAGAACAAGGATGTACAGTTCAAGTATAAGGGGTCTCCATTTAAGACAGATATGAGGAGGAATTTTTCTCTAGGTCATTAGACAACGTAATTATCTATCCCAGGAAACTGTGGAGGCTGGGTCGCTGAATATATTCAAGGCTGAGTTAAATGTAGAGTTTTGATTGACAAGGGAGTCAATGGTTATTGGGGAGGCAGGCAGGAAAGTAGAGTTAAGGGCATCAACCATGCCCTTACTGAATGGTGGACCAGGCTCAAAGGATCCAGCCTCAGGTGACTGTCTGTGTGGAGTGTGCATATTCACCCCGCGTCTGGGTGAGTTTCCTTCAGGTGCTCTGGTTTCATCACATAGTCCAAAGATGTGCAGATGAGGTGGATTGGCCACGCTAAATTGCCCCTTAGTGTCAGGGGGATTAGGAGGGTAAATACGTGGGGTTACAAGCATAGGGCCTGGGTGGGATTGTTGTTGGTGAGGCTTGATGGGCCAAATGGCCTCCTTCTGCACTGTAGGGAATCTATGATCCTAAGACTGCTGTAAGATCCCATGAAGAAATATTCCAAAATACCGGTAGCAACCTAGGCTTTCTAATGAGACCTAAATTCGACTAAGCATTGAGCTGTATGTGAAATGCACCTCCCCAGAGTAAAATGCCACCATCCCATATGCCTTTCCAAGGTCAGCACATTTTAAACATGATAGATAAGCTGCAAGTGTGGAAAATAACTGGGAACACATGTACTGCAGAATATAAGTGCTTGCAGTAGCTTAGGTGACAGACATCCTGGTATTGCAATACTAAGGAAGAAGCAAGCACCTGTGGCAACAGTATATCTTCAAGAATTGGAACAGACCAGAGAATAGTCTTGTTCAATTACAAGACAGTAAAGATTCTTTTCAAATAGGTAAAGCATAAGGAAGGCACCCTTTTGTCATTAGGTATCTCAAGGGAACGGGAGGTGGCCTCCAGTGTCAATGTCTTCTGCCTAACACTGCAAGGGGAAGCCACACACAGAAATGTTCATTGACCTTAATGGATGAGTCCTTCAGATATTGCCTTAAAGATTTTAAAATGAGTTCTTCTGAAAGAATGGCATATCTTACATTTCACCTTGGAAATGTTCCTTCACTCACGTTTTCACAAGTGTTCAGTTCAAAAGAATCCTTCTTTCTCACATATTCCAATGTTAACTGTTTTATGTCATCACGTACACGATCCTAAACTATAGAAGTTTGCAAAAGGAAAGGAGGGCATTTGGTACTTACTGCTTGACCAATCCAAAACTAAAGTTATCTGTTCCATCAGTCTGTGTATCCCTTAATAGCTGCAGCACCCCACTATATTTCTTATACACCTATGACCACGTGGCCATATGCCTCTCCAACTCGATTTTCAGGTTTGCTGACAACATCACTTTAGTGGATCAGATCTCAAACAGAGTACAGAGTACAAGAATGAGATAGAGAATCTGGTGAACTGGTGCGGCAACAATAACCTCTCCCTCAAAATCAACAAAACGAAGGAGATTGCCATCAGCTTCAGGGAATTGAGTGGAGAACATGCCCCTATCTACATCAATGGGGATGAAGTAGAAAGGCTCAAGAGTTTCAGGTTTTTAGGTGTTCAGATCATCAACAACCAGTCCTGGTCCCCCCATGCCGACACTATAGTTAAGAAAGCCCACTAACGCCTCTACTTTCTCAGAAGACAAAGGAGATTTGGCTTGTCAGCCATGGCTGTCATCAACTTTGATGTGGGGATGCTGGTGTTGGACTGGGGTAAACACAGTGAGAAGTCTCACAATATCAGGTTAATGTCTAACAGGTTTATTTGGTAGCAAACGCCACTAGCTTTTGGGGCTTTGCCCCTTCGTCAGGTGAGTGGGGAGTTCTGATCACGAACAGGGCCTATAAAGGCACACACTCAGTTTACAGAATACTGATAAGAATGCAAGTCTTTATAGCTAATCAAGTCTTAAATGATGTGACAAGTCTTAAAAAATCATCAACTTTTACAGATACACTATAGAAAGCATTCTTTCAGGTTGTATCACAGCTTGGTATGGCTCCTGCTCTGCCCAATACTGCAAGAAACTACAAAAGGTCGTGAATGTAACCCAATCCATCACGCAAACCAGTCTCCCATCCATTGACTCTGCCTACACTTCCTGCTGCCTTGGCAAAGCAGCCAGCATAATTAAACACCCCACAAACCCCGGACATTCTCTCTTCCCCCTTCTTCCATCAGGTAAAAGGTACAAAGTCTGAGGTCATTTACCAACCGACTCAAGAACTGTTTCTTCCCTGCTGCCATCAGACTTTTGAATGGGCCTACTTTGCATTAAGTTGAGCTTTCTTTACACCTTAGCTATGACTTAACACTACATTATGCACTCTCTCCTTTTCTTCTTTATGAATGGTATGTTTTGTTTGTATAGTATGCAACAAACAATACTTTTCACAGTATGCTAATACATGTGACAACAATAAATCAAATCAAAAAGTTTGCTGTCTCAAATACTGCCAAGGCAAAGAATTCCATGTGGCAGAGACCTGGTGTGACGAAGCTCTGCTTAGCTTTTTGACTTGTTGCCCAGCTTACAGCTGAGCATAATTTTTTGAATGTTGTGCACTTGTGCCTTTAAAATTTTAAATCAGGGCAGAGTTCTGATGCATCACAGGATCTCCTTCATGGATTCATCAACCTGCTATGCTGAAATCGAAGCAAAAATCTGAATTTTTGTATCAGCATTATGCTGTATTTTGTTTTTCACTGTCATTGCGTTCGATGCCATAAATTCTTGAATAAGTCATTGACGTGGAGAGGAAAGTTCCTGCATTTGGTGACTCGCTCCACTGACAAATATGACAACGACAACACAAAATGGGAAATTTCAATTCGATTCACGGATGTCTGATGCCGCAAGAGCCACGGTTGCTTCAATAATGCCACGTGCAGAATTCTTCGACAAATATCATCCCATTAAGCCAATTAATCAAGTATAACCAAGTTTAAATAGGCACTGCCGTCACCAGGATCTGTTTAGTAGCAAACCCTTTTTTCATTTGTTTGCAAATGAAACACAACACAAAAATATAAGATTAACCAGTACCACCTAAAAACAGATTGACTGGTCAGTTATCCTGTGTCTATTTGAGGGATCTTGATGGTTCACAATCAGCTTCAGAATTCACACACGTCAAAAACTAATTTATCGCATGAAGTACTTTGAAATGTTTTGACATGTAGGTATTAATATAAATACTGGAATTATATTTTGTATTACTCCATAAAATGTTAATAATTTGGAACGCTCACCCAGTGCGGTAATTTAGAATGTTGGGTTGCCGTGGTTTTGTGAGGTTGAAAGAATATTTGCTCTGCATCTACTTCTTTGACACCTACAAAAGGTGCTGCATTTCCCTTGCACCCTTCAAATAGATGAACGTAAATTACCTGATTTAGCAATGACAGATTTTTGTTATTGTTTGAATGGCGTGCTTGTGATTCTCTTCTGATCATTTTACTTTCATTTTGAGCTCCTCAGCCATCTGTTTTTGACTGATGCTCACCCCAGTTACTGTAATTGTGACATTCCTACAGTGCCTGTTCAACACGCTTACCTGTCAGCTATTTTTTGCAGCGTTCAGATGGAGTACACTCAGGTCAAACTGCCTTCGCCTTCCTTTCTCACAGCCACTAAATGAATATGTTCTTTGTTTAAGGTATAATTACTAATCACGTAGCCATTGGGAAGAAAATAACATAATTATCTCCACTGTGGTAGCTCTAATCACCACCAACTGAGGCTACAGAACTCAACAGCTTTAATAATTATCCTTCGGTGCCACTGGCCGCTTCTCAAAGTCTCAAATAAGAGGCATGATGAACACAAACTGGAAGCTCATCATCACCTTCACAGTACAAAAATGGCTTTGAGAGTGCTTTAAAGCCAAAAGAGACAAAATGAGGTTAACCTGCTGTAGATAATGGGTAATTGATATTCTGTAGATTTAAACCAGGGTACAGAGATCAAAAAATTGTATGCTGGATCTCAAAACACTTGCAGATTTTTTTCTTCCATGCCTTCGTTTGCTTTTCATTTATTCTTTTCACTTTTCCATTTGACAATCAACTTCCATTCATGTTCCCGTGATTTTTTCCCAGTAGCAACACAGTTGGGATTGGGGATTCTTCAGAATGATAACAGCTGAAATCCCACCCTCCCTGACACTACACATGATGGTCTATCATGTCGTGCCACAATGCCCCTATAACTTTATTTATTCTGCATGTGGGCAGCATAGTGGCACAACGCCTGGCACTGCTGGCTCACAGTGCTAGGGACCCGTGTTCAATTCTCGGCTTGGGCCTCAGTCTGTGTGGAATCTGAACACCCTCCCTGTGTCTGTGTGGGTTTCCTCCAAGTGCTCTGGTTTCCTCCCACAGTCCAGAAGCTATGCAGGTTTAGTGCATTGGCTATGCTAAATTCTGGACTGGCCGTGCTAAATTGCCTCTTAGCGGCAGGGGGACTTGTAGAGTAAATACTTGGGGTTATGGAGATAGGGCCTGGGTGGAATTGTGGTTGATGCAGACTCGATGGGCCAAATGAACTCCTTCTGCACTCTAGGGATTCTGTGTGTGGGATTTTATGGCCTCGCTTAACCCAGTATTGGAAAATCCTGCCCAAGGTCAACAGGCCTTCCTATTGTCTGCCCCCCACTCACTGGCATGGTGGGCGGGGCAGACAATTCCTGCGTGTATGTCTGAGATCACCCAAAAGAAGTAAAAGTTAAGAGTGTCTGGGAGTAATGAAATGAAAATGGGATATCTGATAGAAGTGAAGTGATCACTTGAGGAAAGTACTATTGCAATGGAGGCTATGGAATATTAAAAAGTTCTGTAACAGGATGTGACTGTAACCCATCCCTCATTCCCCTTGAGAAGGTGGTGGTGAGCTGCCTTCATGAACTGCTATGGTCCTTGAGCTATAGCTACACACACAGTACTATTAGGGAGGGAATTCTAAGATTTTAACTCAGTGACATTAAAAGAACGGTGATACAAGTATTTGATTTGATTTATTATTGTCTCATGTATTGGGATACACTGAAAAATGTTGTTTCTTGCACCCTATACAGACAAAGCATACCGTACATAAAGAAGGAAAGGAGAAGGTGCAGAATGTAATGCTACCATCATAGCTAGCGTGTAGAGAAAGATCAACTTAACATGAGGGAGGTCCATTCAAAAGTCTGACAGCGGCAGGGAAGAAGCTGTTCTTGAATTGGTCGATATGTGAACTCAGACTTCTATATCTTTTTCCTGATAGAAAAAGGTGGAAGAGAGTATACCTGCCATGCGTTGAGTCCTAGATTATGCTGGCTGCTTTTCCGGAGCAGTGGAAGTGTAGACAGAGTCAATGAATGGGAGGCTGTTTTCTGTGATGGACTAGACTTTGTTCATGATCCTTTGTAGTTGAAGCAGGATGGTGAGTGACCTTGTGATGTTCCCAGGTATCTGCTGCTTTTATCTTTCTAGATGATGGGTTTCAAAGGTGCTGCCTAAGGAACCTTAATGAGTTCCTGCAGTGCATCTTGTTGATGGAACACATGGCTATCACTGTTCATTAGTGATGAAGGGATTGAGTGTTTGTGGAAGGGGTAACAGAAATGGTTAAGTTTGGGCTGGATGATTCTGAGGTTCTTGAGTGTTGTTGGAGCTGCACTAATTCAAGCAAGAGGAGAGTATTCCATTATACTCCTGACTTGTGCCTTATAGGTTTTGGGGAGTCAAGAGGTGAATTACTTGCCTCTGTATACCCTTGCTTTTGGCCTAACTCCATGGGGAGGTAATTGGCCTGGTTTGATTTGTCATTTCTTGTCTACAGGTCATACCTGGTCATTTTGCCACATTGCCAGGTAGATGCCAGTGTTGTAGCTATACTGGAACAGTTTGGCTAGGGGCACAGCAAGTTCTGGTGCATAACTCTTCACGACTATTGCCAGAATTTATCAGGGCCCATGGCCTTTGCAGTACTCAGTAGCTTCAGCTGTTTTGTGATAGCATGAGCAATGAATTGAGTTGGCTAAAGAATGGCATCTCTGATGCAAAGGACCTCAAGTGGAGGCCAAGATGAATCATCCACTCAGGACTCTGGCTGAAGATTGCTGCGAATACTTCAGCCTTATCTTTTGCTCTGATATGCTGGGCTCATCTGTGCAAAATTGAGGATAAGAGTATTAGTGGAGCCTCCTCCAGTGAGTTGTTTAATTTTTCACCTCCATTGATGGCTATATGTGATAGGAATGCAGAGCTTAGATCATTGGTTGCAGGATCACTTAGTTCTGTCTATTAATTGCTGCTTATACTGTTTGGCATGCAGGTAGTCCTGTGTGGTAGTTTCGCCAGGCTGACACTTCATTTTCAGATATGCCTGGTGCTGTTCCCGGCATGCTCTCCTGCACTCTTCAATGAATCAGGGTTGATTCCCTGGCTTGGTGGTAATAGTAGAGTAGGGGATATGTCGGGCCATGAGGTTACAGATTGTGGTTGAGTACAATTCTACTGTGGCCGATGGCCCACATTGCTTCATGGATATCCAGTCTTGAGGAGCTAGATCTGTTCAAAGTCTATCCCATTTAGCACCATGTTAATGGTGTTACTAAGGAGTATTTTGAAGGTCAACAGGCTTGGGTTTGCTGTTTTCAGTTCCAGTGCCTTGGTCTGTACCAGGAGGTCCATCAAATTGCATTCCTTTGTTTTTTTCTTTGTCGTGGTTGCATACAATTGAGTGGCTTGCTGGGACACAAGAATTTACAAAAACAGACAAAATTTAGAGAATTATCAAAGCTACAAGCATAGTTTCAGACTCAGTGTGAATCAATCTAATTTGTTGGAAGGTATTGGTTAGTCCAAGAGTTAACCATTGGGAATCAAAATGGGGAGACTGGAATAACTAGACACAGGATTTCCAGGTGAAAGGAGGAGAGGTGCTGAGGGGAGCCGAGGGAAATTAGAAAAAAGTATCAATAGATTGCAGTTGTCCATAAATTTTGCACAATTGTATCACAAGGCTTATAAAGTTGATAGGGATCTTTCGGTCTATGATTATACTCACTAGCAGCACCCTGGGGTCTCTGCCCTGCACTAGTAGATTGCAAAGAGTAGGATCTAAAGTTGCTGTCCCTAGGCAGTGGCAATGAGTCTGCTTCCTTAAGATCTCTTCAAATGCCTTTATGTGAAGATGCTCCCGGCATATTATGCCCAAGTCACTGGAAGATAAAAGCTATCAAAGTTAATTCAAGTTACTCTGAACTAAGAATCAAATCAAGCTTTTTTGGTCCAGGGAAATAATCCTATCTAACCATTTCTAAACCTCATCTCACTCATTCTGGGGGTTGGTTTGGTGCAGGAAGGAAAGTTGACATGTTAAGTAGCAGTTGTAGACAGGGCAAATAGTTTTCTAGTGAATGTTGGTGTTTATATTAAGTTATGTGTTCATTTTGTGTTTCCAACTAATTTAGGGAATTGGATTATGTTTAGGAAAATGGAGGCTTTGACAGATGGCTTGGACATGGGTACAAGACTTTGTGAGGCAGTGTAAAGAGAATTTATTTGAGTGATTCAAGCATCATTTGTTGAAACCCATTCTGCTCTCCTTGTGCGGATAGCTAACCACTATCGCTGCTCTACTCTGCTTTACCATTTCTGTCTTTTCTGTTGAGCCACAGATCTTTGGATAAATCAAAACTAATCCCTAGTTGGTAACCCTAGTGACCCTGATGACTCTGTGCCATGATTAAGGATAGCACCTTCAATGATGCCCAGCTCCCAGAGCCTTTAATCTGGCTTCATCACTCTGGCTCTTCAGAGCTAATTAGGAAATCTAAATCAAGAGTGCTATGTTGGAGCCAGAAAATCTACTATAATGGCTTCTCTTCCCAACAAGAGTAGCAGATACTTGGGATGTTCCCCTCCGGGTCACTCACCATCCTGACTTAGAAATATATCATTGTTCCTCATTATCACTATGGGTGTACCTACACCACATGGACTGCAATGGTTCAAAAAGGCAGCTCACCACCGCCTTCTCAAGGGCAATGAGGGAAGGCAATAAATGTTGACCTAACCAGCGATTCTCATATCCCATAATATGAACTTTTTAAAAAATTACATTTGAGTCTCTAAAGATTTTGTCTGCTACTTCCTGTTGCGTACTGTCCCTCGATGACATCATCCAAAGATACAATAAGTATGAACGTGAACAGGCCCATGCACAAGCTTACATAAGAACTAGGAGCAGGAGTAGGTCATCTGGCCCCTTGTGTCTACTTCGCTATTCAATAAGATCATGGCTAGTCTTTTTGTGGACTCAGCTCCACTTATCAACCCACTCACCATAACCCTTAATTCTTGTTCTAAAATCTATCTATGTTTGCCTTAAAACCATTCAATGAGGTAGCCTCAACTGCTTCACTGGGCAGGGAATTCCACAGATTCACAATACTTTGGGTGAAGAAGTTCCTCCTCAGCTCAGTCCTAAATCTGCTGTCCCTTATTTTGAGACTATACCCCCTAGTTCTAGTTTCACCCATCAGAGGAAGCAACCTACCTCCTTCTATCTTATCTATTCCCTTCATAATTTTATATGTTTTGATAAGATCTCTCCTCATTCTTCCAAATTCCAATAAGTTTAGGCCCAGTCTACTCAGTCTCTCCTCATAAGCCAACCCTCTCAACTCCAGAAACAACCTAGTGCATCTCCTCTGCACCCCCTCCAGTGCAGTATATCCTTTCTCAAGTAAGGGGACCAAAACTGTACACAGTACTCCAGGTATGGCCCCATCAGCACCTATACAGCTGCAATATAACCTCGCTGTTTTTAAACTCTATCCTTCCAGCAATGAAGGACAAAATTCCATTTGCCTTGTTAATTACCTGCTGCACCTGCAAACCAACATTTGTGATCCATGCACAAGGACAGCCAGGTCCCTCTGCACTGCAGCATGTGCAATTTTTTTTACCATTTAAATAATAGTCCATTTTGCTGTTACTCCTACCAAAATAGATGACCTCACATTTACCAACATTGTACTCCATCTGCCAGATCCTTGCCTGCTCATTTAAACTATCTAAATCTCTCTGAAGTTTTTCAGTGTCCTCTGCACACTTTGTTCTGTCACTCATCTTAGTGTCATCTGCGAACTTTGACACACTACACTTTGTTCCCAACTCCAAATCATCAATGTAAATTATAAACAACTGTGATCCCAATGCTGGTCCCTGAGCTTGGTTATCGCAGTACTGTCCATAAATAACCTCCTCCTGCTGATACATACAAACTGTGTTGCTTGCTGGTTTGCATAATAGCTGCACCTACTCAGCACTAAACTTGCTGCTGAGTGACTGGACTCCTCAGCATAATCTGTATATTTGTGTGAGGTTAGCACCACTTAAAGCTACATTTTGTGTTTGTAAAAGCTAGACCGCACCTCTTAAAGGGAAGATGCATTGTGGCTGGAGAAGGTGCTGGAGCAGGTTATGGAAGGGAGTGTGAGCAAGAACACTAAATTATGGAGCAACGGGACTGAGAATGAGTTATGAGAAGCTGTGCTGACGCCTTGGTGGACAGGAGGAAAGAGTTCCTCTATCTGCTGTTATGGTTCAGGTTAGCAACTCCAAAATGTTTTATGAAGCCCACCTGAATCATAAATTTTGCATTTTGAATTTGGCTAGGAAAAGCTTGAGATGTTTCATTTCAGGTACCATTCAAGTGACCCACTAAAGAGTTTTTAACAAACAAAGTTTATTTAAGAATGTAAGTTAACATGTATAGTAATAAAATTAACAAGAATTTTTATCAATTACAAACAAGACACAAAGTAATCACTATAGTATATAATGATGTCTCTAATGTGTTCTAATTAAAACCAAAATCAAATAAACAAAACCCTTTCAGCAGATTTATCATTTCACAGGCTAAAGCTCACTTAATACTGGAATCCAATTCCTTGGGTTGAATGCTGATTTCAAATGAGTTTGAAAACTCAGAGTAGTTTGGAGTCAGATCAGCTCCCCCAAACCCCAAAGCACAGATTCTTTATGCAGCGTGGCAACAAGTCTTTCTTTAGCCAACTAGTAAAATTTTCAAACCAAAACAGAGAGAGAAAGAGACTTCTTTTCCAGCTTGCTTCTAAGGCTGACTCTAACACTGCAGCCAAAACATAAGTGAAAACTAAAAAATTCAGTCACTTGAACTGCCCACAGTTGTTTTCCTCCTTCCAGCAATGATGTCACCAAGGCTGTGACCATGATTAAAAAACAACCTCTTAAAGGTACACTAACATCATAACACTCTGAAAGCCCACCACAGAATGTGTGTGAAAGCGCTGGGACCAGGCAGTTATGGTGGTCAATGGCAGTCCTATGGAGCTGGATGCAGCTTTACATGGTATCCAATTACTTTGTATGAGTGGTCAAAGTTATTCAATTCATCTTCAAATGCCATGTCCGACTCCCTGCACCACGAACTTTAGATAGTGCTCAATGCTCAACAGTCAGCAGCCTCTACAATCAGGACTCACCTCACTCTCACACTCTTAACGATCTTTCAGGCCTCACACCCACATCTCATCATTTGCAAACTTTGCCAGCTATTCAACAATGATAGCTACATCCTCCGAACACATTACACCATATTCACTGACACACCTGTTCCAGTTATACGCCACCTTATTCTGCAAGGGAGAGGGAAGTGTGTCAATGAATGCCATGCATTCTGCTTGGGTGATGTGGCTGTTGTGATTGAGTAGCTGGCAGTGTGGACACGCTAGGAAATGTGGGTATGAAGTGTTCAATGTGTGAGGGGGAGGTGAGCATATTAATACCTAATATAAACATTATTGATCAGGATTGTTGGCAGGTGAGTGATGGGGATGTAGTGAAGTGAACAGGGTGTGAGGCTAGTTGTGCAGTTGGTAGAATGTGACATTTGAAGAGGCATTCAGTGACCTTGACCATAATTGTGAGGTCATTGAACCTCTCGCAACACTATGTCCTATTCCTCGGGATTTAACTCAAGTCATTGCTCTCCGTGACTTTCTACACCCACTGCCTTTTGAGCATGAGCCTGGGCCCCTGCATACACATGACATCTCTCCTCTTTCCATTGCCTCCCTCAAAGCTTCCATTACAACTTCCAAACAGCTTGAGGGATGACTTAATAGAAATCTACAAGATTATGAGGAGCATGGATAGGGTGGATAGTCAGAAGCTTTTTCCCAGGGTGAAAATGTCAATTACTAGAGGGCATAGTTTTAAGGTGCAAGGGGCAAGGTTTAAAGGAAATGTACGAGGCAAGTCTTTTATACAGAGGTTGTGGGTGCCTGAAACTCGCTGTCAGGGGAGGTAGTGGAAGCAGATACAATTGTGGCTTTTAAGGGGTGTCTGGACGAATACATGAATAGGATGGGAATAGAGGGATTTTGTCCCTGGAAAAGTAGGGGCTTTTAGTTCAGTCGGGCAGCATGGTCAGTGCAGGCTTGGAGGGCCAAAGGATCTATTCCTGTGCTGTAATTTTCTTTGTTCTTTGTTCTAATTTGATACTCTCCCATGTTGTGCTACTGTTCAAAGTTTGCCAGGTCAAATTCACTCCCTGCACCTCTGCCAGCACCTGCTCCAGCCACAATGCACCTGCCCTTTATTGGTGCAGACCAGTTTCAAGCCATGCAAGCTGGCTTTAAAAGATGCTATCCATTCACAATATTGGTCTCTGTTGATACATAGAACTAATGAACATTATAATTAGCACTGACTGGATGTTGAAATCATTGAAATGAGTAGGTAGCAAGAATCTGGCTTGCATTGCAATCAACTGCCACAGGATCATCCTGATCCACCATGCCTACTTAAGGAGGTGACCAAAATTAGGCCCCTTTGTCTTTCTATGGTCCGACTGGAAAAGTTGTGCGATTTTAGTGTATGGTTGTCTAGCCTGTTACCATAGCGACAGAACAAATGAGCAGATTACTATTAAAGGTAGTGGCTGGAATGTGAGTCCAATGTGATAATGTAACAACAATTCTCACTTTGAAGAGTTCTGAAAACACTATCTTCACATAAACATTCTACTTCAAAGTAATGATTTTAAAATTAGCATCAGCATTCTAGGTGATTGCAAAAATAACAAAATGAAATCAAATTATTGATAGTCCAACTGAAACTCTTGATAGTGTGATACCTTGAAGAATGACTTTGTAAAATACATCCACTGTTCAGCTGCAATTCGCCTAAGAATGTTTCCCCCTCTTTAATTCAAGGCATGTACTGGTCACATAAACGTAGAGAGGGAAAATAGCTCTCAACATATTGAATGTAACACATATCTTGCAGTTATTATAAAGCCAAGAGCTGTTCCTTACGACTTGAAACTTGCACATGTCTCTTTGTCCTTTTTTCAAAGTGTTGCACTCTGTGGACCACCAACATCGCCTCCAGCCTGAATAATTGACCACTTTGGAAAATCGTATGCCCTCCAGCTATCTGCAGGGAGAACTTGAGACAGAAACAATGTGCTCCCTTTGAGTTTAAATGCTGCAAGCACGAGGGAAAATGAAGGGAAAAGAAATTTGCCCACAGGCAAGATTTTGGAGGAAGAACTTAAAATGAATAAGTTTGGTTGATAGAATTGGATGAGTGAATTCTCTTAAAAAAAAATAGCCCTGCGGATCGTATAATGCAATAACCTGAAAATGAAAATTGTGCTCATTGAAGTTTAATCAGCGAAATGCTTTTGAAATCTTAATGGAACTCTGCAAACCCTCAATGTTCAGACCTCAGTCAGTGCCTGAAGCAGATAGTTAGACTCTGCTATATAAAGAGTAATAGATACTTGGAGTGATTATGACACTGCACCATAATCGGGGAGTTTGGATGAAGGAAAGATAGGTCTGGAATGAGACCTGATCTGATAAAATATAGAGGCAGTGGCATAGTGGTATTGTCACTAGATTAGTTAATCCAGAGATCCGAGGACCTGGATTCAAATCCCACCACAGCAGATGGCGATGTTGTGGGGAAATTTGAAGGTGGCCAATTTTGTCCTAACTTAGACAATTCAAAACTTGCAAGACAGATATTATTCAGACTGTAGGTGATGTTGGTGGATCACAGAGTGCAACACTTGAAAATAAAGACAAAGAGACATGCGCAAGCTTCACGATTGTAAGGGACAGGACTTAGCTTTATGATAACTACAAGAAATGTGTTACATCTGTGCAAAGATGTAACAGAATTTATTTAACATAAAACATAGAACAAAAGAAAACAAATATACAGCTGACCGGAGACTTCCAAAGTGCTAAACAGCACTGGGAATAGAGCTACAGAACCTCTCCGGAATGTCTGAAATGCATAATCAAATACAGATCAATTATACTTCTTTCTAATCAATAATTCCACCTTTCATTAGCTTAAAATCAATTCCACATAATCATCATACATCAATACAAATGTCTATCAAGTACCTCAGCCAACAATATCAAACTTGATAGCATGGTGAAATTCTAGTTGTCCTTCAAATTTGGATGTCATTTTCCTTCTTGGCTCTAACTACATCCCTGTTGCTTGGTAATGGCAGACGCTATCACAAGGTCAAAATGGGCATTCCCACCGGCTCACTGCCACGTTGAATAGACATGTGTTCCTGTATCCAGGGGCATATCTATCCTTGTATCGGGGCAGTGAATGCGTCTATTCATAAATGTTGCAGAATACATACCCTCATAGGAATTCTCCCCATATAACTGCTGCTGACTAATTGGTTCTGTGATCTCTGGCTTTAAATTATTGACATTTACCACCATGCTTTTCGGTAACTGCACTTGACCAAAGTGAACAATACATTTAAAATATCAGCTTATATGTTTTAAAATCTTAACTACTTGCTTTGATTCACATACTGCATTCACATATGGGTAAACTGTTTGTGTTAGCTTGTCCAATAATCATTTAACTCTTTACTGATCCCTTGTCCTTTTAAAGACTGCATTCTGCCTATGAATCTTATTAGCTGGTTCGGAATCCCCTTCTTCAGTGGAATTTGAATTCAATTAAAAAATATGGAATTAAAAGTCTAATGGTGACCGTGAAACCAATGTTGATTGTCATGTAAATCCATCTGGTTCACTAATGCCATCATTACCTGGCCTGGCCTAAATGTGATCCAGATCCACAGAAATGTGGTTGAATCTTAAATGGCCTAGCAAGCCACTCAGTTGTATTAAACCACTAATACGTTTCACATAAATGAAACTGAACAGACCATCCGGTATCGACCTGGAAACAGCAAACTCAGCCCTTTTAACCTGGCAAAGCCCTCCTTACTAACATCAGGGGGCATGTGCCAAAATTGAGCTGTCTCACAAACAGCCTGTAACAGTCAAGTAACAGCCTGAGATAGTCATACTCATGGAATCATAACTTCTAGATAATGTCCCAGACAACATCATCATCATCCCTAGGTACATCTTATCCCACCAGCAGGACAGATCCAGCAGAGGTGGCAGCACAGTGGTGTAAGGTTAGGAGGGAATTTTTTTTTTGATTTCAAAAATATACTTTATTCATTAAAAAAACTCTCAAATAAGCCATTGCAAAACGACATATCAAATAATTACAAACAGTGCAAAAAAAAAAGTTGTTTTTACAATAGTACACAATGCTTAGTTACAAGACATTACATTCATGACATTTCAGTTTAAACTATATACATTTGTCAGATTTCACTGTGTGCTATTGTTTTTTCAGACTAGCACACAGTTA
This sequence comes from Carcharhinus amblyrhynchos, assembly GCF_965287045.1. Taxonomy (NCBI): domain Eukaryota; kingdom Metazoa; phylum Chordata; class Chondrichthyes; order Carcharhiniformes; family Carcharhinidae; genus Carcharhinus; species Carcharhinus amblyrhynchos. Next base: position 29,443,308 of record NC_137332.1, on the reverse strand, counting down.
CACAGTCCAAGGGTGCTCTACAGTTACCAGGTCCTCAGTCTGCCTCGGTTGAAAGGCTTTACATGGTGGCCTTGCCCCAAGCTTGAGCACGCGTCCCTCAGCACATAGTCCTTTATCTTGGAATATGCCTGTCTGCAACACTCGGTCAAGGACAAATCTTTACACTAGAAGATCAGCAAGTTTCGGGTGGACCAAAGTGCGTCCTTCACTGAATTGATGACCCTTCAGCAGCAGTTGATATTTGTCTTGGTGTGCATCCTTGGAAACAGCCCATACAGTAGAGAGTCCTGCGTCACGGAGCTGCTCGAGATGAACCTCGACAAATACCACTGTGTCTCACTCCAGACCTTCTTTGCAAAGGTACATTCCACAAGGAGGTGTGCGACCGTCTCTTCACCCCTGCAGCCGCTTCGAGGGTACTGTGCGGTAGTGTTGAGACCTCGAGCGTGCATGAAAGATCTGACGGCAAGCGCCCTTCTTGCCACCAGCCAAGCCAGATCTTGGTGCTTGTTTGTAGGTTCTAGTGATGAGGCGTTCTGTCAGATGGCATCGACAGTCTGTTCAGAGAACCATCAACAAGATCCACCATCTCCTTTTCTCTCAGGGCCTTGAGGACATTACATACTGACCACAGTTTGATCGCCATGTGGTCAAAAGTGTGTTTCTGGAAAAACTTCTCCACGAAGGATAGGTGCTGTGTTACAGTCCAATTACTGTAAGGTTAGGAGGGAATTGCCCTGGGAATCCTCAACATTGACTCCAGGCCCCATGAAGTCTCAAGTCAAACACCCTGCTGGTTACTATGAAGTCTCATCTTCACATTGAGGATACCCTCCATCATGTTGTGTGGCACTACCACTGAGCTAAATGGGATAAAATTCAAAGAAATCTTGCAACACAAGACTAGGGAACCATAAGGAGCTGTGGGCCATCAGCAGCAGAATTGTGCTCAATCACAATTACACGGTTCAGCGTATTCCTGAATAAATCATTAGCAGAAAACCAGCGGATCAATCCTGATTCAATAAAGAGTGAAGGAGGACATGCCAAGAGCAGTACCAGGCATACCCAAAAGGAGATGGCAAATTGGTGAAACTATAACACAGGTTACTTGTGTGCCAAACATCATAAGCTGCAAGTAATAGATAGAGCTAAGCAAGTTCACAATCAAGGGATCAAATCTAAGCTCTGCAGTGCTGCCACACACAGTCATAAATAGTGCTGGATAATTAAACAGACTGGAGGAGGAGTCTCCACAAATATCCCCATTCTCAATGATGGAGCAGCCTTAAACATCAGTGCAAAAAAAAAGGCTGAAACATTTGCTACAATCTTCAGCCAGAAGTGTCAAGTGCATGATCCATCTCAGCCTACTCCTGAGGTCCACAGCCTTGTAGATGTCAGACTTCAGCCAATTCAATTCACTGCAGTGTTGTGAAGAAATGGCTGAAAACTTAAAGGCTATGGCTGACAATGTTCTGGCAATAGTATTAAAGACTTGTGCTCCAGAGCGTGCTGCACCCCAAACCAAGCTGTTCCAGCTACAAAACTGGCATCTACCCAGCAAGTGAAAAATTGCCCAGATATTTCCTGTACACAAGAAGAAGTCTCGCAACACCAAGTTAAAGCCCAACAGGTTTATTTGGCAGCACTAGGTTTCGGAGTCTCAAGCTCCTTCATCAGGTGAGTCACATCAACACTGTACACAAGAAACAGGAGATTTCCAACCTGGCCAATTACTACCCAAACAGACTACTCTTGATCATCAGTAAAGTGATAGAAGAAATCATCAACAGCACTATCAAACAGCACTTGCTTGGCAACAACTTGCTCACTGATGCTCAGTTTGGATTTAGCCAGGGCCACTCAGCTCCTGACATCACTACAGCCTTGGTTCAAACATGGACGAATGAGCTGAACTTCAGAGATGAGGTGAGAGTGACCACCCATGACAACAATGTTGCATTGACCAAGTGTGACAGCAAGGAAACCTAGAAAAGTTGGAGTCAATGGGAATCAGGGAAGTATCTCTGCTGGATGGACTCATACCTGGCACAAAGAAAGATGGTTGTGGCTGTTAGAGGTCAGCAATCTCAGCTCCAGGACATTAGTGCAGGAGCTCCTCAGGATAGGATAAGGGCAGCAGACACATGGGAACACCACCACCTCCAAGATACATACCACCCTGACTTGGGAATATGTCATCATTCGTTCACTGTTACTGGACCACAATCCTGGCACTCCCTCCCTGGCAGCACTGTAGGTGTACCTGCAGCATATAGATTGTGCAGTTCAAGAAGGCAGCTCACCATCACCTTCGTAAGGACAATCAGGTATGGTAATAAATTCTGGCCTTGCCAGTGACACTCACATACCTTGAATGAATTTTTTTAAATCATAAGAAATAGGAGCAGGAGTAAATCATTCTGCATATCACAGCAGATATTATGGTGGCTTTAAATCCACTGTCCTGCCTATTCCCCATAATTCTTAATTCCTCTGTCAATTAAAGGTCTGGTTAACTCCACCTTGAATATATTCAATGACCCAGCATCCACTGCTCTTTTGGAAGAGAATTTCAAAGACTAATGATCCACTCCGAAGAGAAATTCCTCCTCGTCTCTCATCTAAAAGGGGGGCCCTGCAGTTTTAAAGTATGTCTCCTGGTTCGAGATTCTCCCATTAGAGGAAAGATCCTCTCAACACGTACTCTGTCAAGGCCCTCAGAATCTTTTTTTGTTTCAGTAAGATCGTATCTCATTCTTCTAAACTTTGATGAGAATAGGCCAGACCTGCTCAACCTTTCCTCATAGGACATCCCCCTTTCATCCCAAGAATCAGCCTAGTGAACCTTCTCCAAACTGTTTCCATCGCAAGTATATCCCTCCTTAAGTTAGGAGGCTAAAACTATATTCCTGACGCAAATACCTGGAACAGCTGTAACAGGATTTTGCTGCTTTTATACTCCATCGCCCTTGCAATAAAGGGCAGTATTCCATTTGCCTTCCAAATTACTTGCCACGTCTACATGCTAACTTTTGTGATTCATTTACAAGGACATTCAGGTCCCTCTGTACTGCAGCACTCTGGAATCCCCTTCCGTTTAAATAATATTCTGCTTTTCTTTTCTTCCTGTCAAAATATAAAACTCGCATCTGCTGACATTATATTCCATCTTCCACTTTTAGCCCAGTCTATTAAACTATCTACATCAATTTGCAAACTCTTTCTCACAATTAGCCTTTCTTCCTAAGTTTTTATTATAAGCAAACGTAGCCTGTCCCTTCACCCAAGTCATTAATATCAATAGTTGGGGTCCCAAAACTGATCCCAGTAGAATTCCACAAGTTACAGTTTGCCAACCTGTACATGGCCCAGTTATCTTGATTCTCTGTCTCCTGTAAATTAGCCATGCTAATATATCACCTCCAACACCATGAGTTCTTACCTTGCGCAATAATCTTTTATGTGCACCTTATTGAATGCACCACATTTATGGGTTTCCCTTTTATCCACCTTAATAAAAATCCTTAATAAGTCTGTTAAACACAATTTCCATTTCACAAACCTATCTTGACTCTGCCAGATTGCATTATGATTTTCTGAACACCCTACTACTAACTCTTTAACACCAGTGACTGACAGCAGCAGAGTGGGCAGTAATAAGCTAAGGCATCTAAGGGTCAGCAACCCCAGATAATAAGCCTACCTGGCCTGGCTCCTCTAGACTCAACCCAGAAACTGCATTCTTCAACATCGCCAGAGTCAGAATGAGACAGAGGTCACCATACAAATCCTCGTCAAATAGATTGTACTCCTTGAACAGTATCAAGGAGTACTTCTGTAATCTCTAGAGTACTATACTTGTACAGATGTAAAAGGGCAATATATAAGAAAGGAACTATTATTAGGAAAGCCTTGATACATAAAGTTGTGGTACACTGATGCACGTGAGGAATGCTTTCTGAAGTAATACCAATGAAGAGTAAATGCCATGTTTTGGCTAATTATTGAAATATTTTCAATTCCACCTTGGCAGCAAACAGTGTCCTCAACTCCATCCCTCAGCATGCTACCCACCACCGTCTCAGCACAATCCCAACCTGGCATGAGATAGCAAAGACTACCTGACAGCTAATGAACAACAAAGCATCAAGACTAGATGCAATCTCTGCCGAAGCACTAAAACATGGCAGAGAAGGATCATTGGCACAAATACGTGTCCTCCTTTTGCTTATCTAGAAGCAGGAGAACATACTAGGAGATCTCAGAGATGCTGTAATTGTGACCATCTTCAAGAAAGGTGACAAGCCCGACTGTAGTAACTGTGGAGGAACTTCCCTGTTGTTGGCCACATGGAAGGTCATTGCAAGGGACTCTTTAACCGTCATCTCCCTGTGGCTAAGGAACTCCTTGCAGAATCACAATGTGATTCCGGCCACTAAAAGACATAATGGGCATAATCTTCTCCATGTGGCAACTACAGGATAAATGCAAGGAATAATATTAACCCATGTACATGGTCTTATTTGACCTCACAAAGGTCTTTGACACTTTGATTATGGAGTATCTGCCTCTATTTCAGCTATCCCCAAATATCCTCAGCCTGCTACATGATAACATGCAAGCCATGATCCTTACCAATGGAACTCCACAGACCCAGTCCACATTCGGACTGGGGTTAAGCAAGGCTGTGTCATCGCATCGACACTCTTCTCGATCTTCCTTGCTGCAATGCTCCATCTTACCCTCAGCAAGTTCCCCACTGGAGCTGAACTACAGAACAAACTGGAATCTGTACAACCTTGCCACCTACAGGCCAGGTCCAAGGTCATCCCACCCTGTCTTTGAACTACAGAATGCAGATGATGATTGCATCAGTGCACACTTGGAGGCCAAGCTCCTTGCTATCATCAACACCTGTACATGGTCATGTGAAAGCATGGGCTTACGCTGAACATATGACAGAGGTCCTCTACCAACCTGCTTCCACCACACAGTGCTAACTCCTGGTTCTCAAAATGTGTTACAAGACGTCGAACAATGTAGGCCACTTTCCTCAGGAACTTACTGTCAACAAGGGCAGACATCAATGATATGGTTCGACACGGCGTCCAGTGTGCTAGCACAACCTTCAGGTGCCCAAGGAAAGAATGTCTGAAGACCAGGGCCTCAGACCCAGGTCTACAGAGCCGTAGTAATACACACTCTCCTATACAGCTCAGCAATGTGGACTATGTGCAGCAGACACCTCAAAATCCCAAGGGAGGGCCAAGGAAGAAGTATAATGGATTTTGGCATTTTCCCAATGACAGATTTTAGATTAATTGGCCAATAGTTTCATGCATTTTGTCTCCCTCCTTTCTTGAATAGTAGGGTTACACATGGGAGTGACACAATAGCATAGTGGTTATCTCTGCTGCCTTACAACACCAGGGATCTGTGTTCGATTCCCGGCATTGGGTCGCTGTCTGTGCAGAGTCTGCACATTGCCCCTGTGTCTGCTTGGGTTTCCTCTGGTGCTCTGGTTTCCTTCAATAGCTTGAAAGATGTGCTGGTTAGGTGCACTGCCCATGATAAATTCTCCCTCAGTGTACCCAAACAGGTGCTGGAGTGTGGCGACTAGGAGATTTTCACAGTGACTTCATTGCAGTGCTAATGTAAGCCTACTTGAGACCCTAATAAATAGACTTAAAACTACATTTGCAGTATTCCAAGCCACTAGGAACGTGCCAGAATCTAAATAATTTTGAAAATTTCTAACCTATGCATCCACTATCTTTGCAGCCACTTCCTTTAATAGTAGGAATAAGGGAAAGTCAAGTAGACCTCTTGATCTTAGTAATATCTGACATCTCTTGATGGATTGTGTGCTTGTGAAGAGGATTGTGTTTGATTTGGGGTATCTCATATTCCTTCCTGAAGTTGATCAGCTTGCCAATGATTGCCAGGACTCACCTGAGAGATACCAGTAATTCCACAGACACACCAGAGACCACACAGCACCTACAAAATCATACCCAGCATCGGTCATTTTCTTTAGGAGAAAAGGGGCAATGAATAGCTGTTTCTTGAACGCAGACAGAAGCTGAGAATAAATTATGCCATTATGCCATTATTGTTGCTAATTTGTTCCTTCTGGCTCAGATTATACAATTTCAGGCTATCTTACTGGGTACCTTTTGGATAAAGAGAAATGCTTAACCGTAATAATGATATTATATCAGAGATTTCTACTGAAATTAAAATCCTCATCCTACAAGAAACTGTGAGCAAAAATCTTACCAATATTTTAATTCAAGGAAATAATGAAATGTGGCAAGTATCTTAGCCACTCATAAATAGATTTGTGATGAAGTCAGGAGTTATAGCTTAAACGATACATTGCCAAACACCAGTGACTGACAGCAGCAGAGTGTGCAGTAATAAGCTAAGGCATCTAAGGGTCAGCAACCCCAGATAATAAGCCTACCTGGCCTGGCTCCTCTAGACTCAACCCAGAAACTGCATTCTTCAACATCGCCAGAGTCAGAATGAGACAGAGGTCACCATACAAATCCTCGTCAAATAGATTGTACTCCTTGAACAGTATCAAGGAGTACTTCTGTAATCTCTAGAGTACTATACTTGTACAGATGTAAAAGGGCAATATATAAGAAAGGAACTATTATTAGGAAAGCCTTGATACATAAAGTTGTGGTACACTGATGCACGTGAGGAATGCTTTCTGAAGTAATACCAATGAAGAGTAAATGCCATGTTTTGGCTAATTATTGAAATATTTTCAATTCCACCTTGGCAGCAAACATTCTTTTTCCTTCATACAGATGGCTGTGTATCTATGATGTTTTCAATAAATTTCTTTCCAGTGTTGAGTTTTAGTAGACTCCTCCCCAGCAACACTGTTAGATATTATGACCCTAAAATTGCTTGCATTGGGATCTCGCACAGCAATACCCTATGCTGGTGACTTCAGCTGAATTTGCATGGTCAGTCCAGGAATAGTTTGGATATCTGCCTTCCCCATGCCGACAGAAGCTCTGGGCTGAACTTTTGCAGAGTCAGGCCGACTCCAGAGACACTTAAAAATGGCAGCAGATCACAATTTTTCTGGCAGGGGGTAGCGGTGGTGTGTGAATCACACATGCTAGAATCCAAAACTCAGCAGGGCTTTTTGAGATTAGCCCAAACAGATGCCATTTTTACTGTTCCAAGGGCCCTAACCTGCAGTGTGAGGAGTTACCCATTTATGGAGATGTAGTCACTCTTAAAGGGTGAGTAACATCTGTTTACAGATCATGATCTTAAGTTATTTATATCCCCAGCATTTAAACATGAAAAATAACTAAACTGCAGCGGCCAATTAGAGTCTTTAAAAAAAACTCTTCTGGAGTGCATTGACTGCCAGGTGATCTGTTGTGGCTTAGAAAAAAATTACCATCTGTTCTTGCAATTACAATGGACTTTACTATTGACATTTCCCAAGGGCTGTTATTATAGCTGAGCCCATTATGAATGCTTGGCTGAGTTTCAAAAGCTCCAATATCTCAGTGGAAGGGAGGCTGGAGGCAAAAGTCCTGAAAACTCTGATACATTCAGAATTCAGCAAAGGAGAATTAACAAAATAATAAAGAGAAAGAAATTAAACTATGGGGCAAACTAACAGAAAATATAAAAACTGACAATAAGAGTTATTTAAATATGTAAAAAGGAAGAGTGAGGACAAAGTGAACATAGGCTCCTTAAAAAATGAATCTGGGAAGACAGTTATGGGAACAAGGAAATGGCATGGAGTTAAACAGATATTTCACATCAGACTTTATGGCAGAAGATACTTCGAACATTTCATTAATGCTAAGGAATACAGGGGAGGAATTAAGTACCATCACCATCACTAGAGAAGTAGTATCAATCTAACTAATGGGGCTAAAAGCAGATAAGTCTGCTGGCCCTGACAGCTTGCATCCCAGGATTCTAAAAGTATCAGCTACAGAGATAATGGGCAGAATTTTCCTGTCCCAGCCACCATGGGAATTGCAGCAGGTAGGGACGGAACATGCAAAGGTCCATTGACCTCGAGCGGGACTTTCAGGTCTTGGGGCAAACACGGTCGGAAAATCCCATCCAGTGAATGCATTGGTTGTAATTTTCCAAAATTCCTTGGATTCTGGCAAAGTAGCAGAAGATTGGAAAACATCCAATGTGGCACCACTATTCAGAAAGGGAGGGAGCAAAACACAAGTAACTGTCAGCTGATTAGCCTAACATTTATTGTTGGAAAAATGTTGGAATAAGTTATTGTGGAAGTAATAGCAGGACATTTGGAAAATCATAATCTAATAAAGCAGAGCCAGCATGGCTTCATGAAAGGGAAATCGTGTCTGACTAATTTATTAGAGTTTATCAAGGAAGTCTCAACCAGAGTGAACAGGGGGGAACCAGTAAATGTGTTGTGTTTGGACTTCCAGAAAGTTTTCGACAAGACACCTCGGAAAAAGTTAAGTCATAAGGTAAGAATGCATGTTTTTGGAGGTAGTATATTTGCATGGATAGAAAATTAGCAAATGGGACATAAACAGTGAGTGAGAATAAGGGGTTCTCTTTTGGATTGGTGACCTGTAACCAGTGGAGTTCCACGGGGATCAGTGCTGAGATCGCAACAGTTTACAATATGTATGAATGACTTGGAGGAGGGAAGTGAATGTATTGCAGCCAAATTTGCAGACACAAAAAAAAGGTGGAAAGGCAAGTTGTGGGAAGGATACAAACAGTTTACAAACAGATACTGATAGGCTAAATAAGTGGGCAAAAGATGACAAATGGAGTATAATATGGGAAAATGTAAAGTTGTTGATTCTGGAACGGAGAACAAAAGAGCAGAGTATATTTTAAATAGAGAAAAATGTAGAAAGCTGCAACACAAAGGGACTTGTAGGTACTTGTGCATGGAACACAGAAAGCTAGCACGTAGCTGGTAATCAGGTAGGCTAAAGGAATGTTGGCCCTTATTTCAAGGGGGTTGAGTATAAGAGTAGGGAAGTCTTGCTGCAACTGTACAAGGTACTGTGAGACCACATCTGGAGTGCAGTTTTGGTCCCCTTATTTAAAGGGAAGATATTATTTCATTGGAGACAGTTCAGAGAAGGTTCATTAGGATGATCCCTGTTATGGAAGAATTGTCTTATGAGGAAAGGTTTAACAGGTTGGGACTCTACTCATTGGAATTTAGAAGAAGGACAGGTGATCTGATAGAAACATATATGCCTGAATTCTACCGCCCTGCCTGTCATGGAATCAGAGCAGGTGAGGGGCAGACAATGGAAATGTCCGTTGACCACGGACTAGATTTTCCAGTCTCAGATTGAGCGAGGCCATAAAATTCCATCCATTGAATTCTTCAGGGGCTTGACATGGTAAATGCTGAGAGGGTGCTTCCCCTCATGGGAGAGTCTAGGACCACAGGACATCTCTCTCTTACACAAGCTTTCTCAAACTCGGGGGTTTGACTAAGTTTCCAATCTCCTACCTGGTTCCTCAGCCACCCTCAGGGGCTTTAAGTTGCTCTCGGCTCCTGCCACTCACAACCCCTAAATTAGTCCTTGCTGTTTTCTCCTCCACCTCTTGGCCTCTGACTCTGCTGCTCAGCTTGTCAATGACATGGCTCACTACAAGGAGCAGCCCGCAGGTGACGACTAATTCCCCTGCTCTGTGTTCTCCCCCAACTTCACCACCTACTGCAGGAGGCCTACCTATGTAATGTTTCATTTTCTGCAAACCAGAAAGTCATCAATGCAACCTCCACACAGATCAGTCAGTCCCAGTCTTGATCTGGTTGTTGCGAAAATTTCAAAGGCCACATTCTGATTCTGCCCTCACATCATCATAATGCTTTTCCTCTGAGTTCATTCCCTTCATTCTTCGCATTCTCCTTGCTGTACTTTTTTGTATCCTCCCTGATGTGAGACTTTACTGGTATTTTCAATTGCATGATAAATTAAGGGAATCCTAATGGAGGTAGGATAGCTGTGGTTCGTCTTATAGTAACATCACAAACGAGTTCCACAAAAATGTGTTTATAATGCCAGTGCAATTATGATCAAGGTCATTCTTAACCATAATCTCGCACAGTTTGACAATACTCTTTCCATTATTGGGTATTTTACTTTTGTCCATACTGGGTTTGAAATTCTTTCTGTTCTAATGAGGCAAAGATCCCACTTGAGTACTCGATGAATAATGCAGTCAATGTGAGCACAATATGGGAAATCCCACATTGCTAAAATTAACAGCAGGAGGAATTTCATTTCAGACGATTAAAAAGAAGATTTTGTCTGCCTCTTTGATCCTTGGTTATTTTGTACACCGACTGAACAAGTTAAGAAATGTATTTTGTTTAGAAAGTTCCTTGATTCAATTTTATTTAGTGAGAGAATGGTATGTATTTTCGAACACATCTTGTCCAAAAAAAAGGAATGGAAGTCTTGTTTTGAATTCGAATCACGTCACCTGAAAAAAATAGAATTCTGTAGCCATTGGACTTATCACAGGCTTATGTGATGAGAGAAATTGCTCTGTAGTTGCCATTTATTACACTTGACGTAACCAGTAATCTCATCCTTCATAATGGATTGGTGCCTGCACCTTAAAAGGAATGTATTCATAGTCACTGTCAGTTGCCAATCCAAGACTCGGAATTCAAAACTAATTTCCTTGATAAAAGAGTCATTAAGGACAAACAGCTCAACCTAGCCATTCTTTCCCGCCATCACACTCTCCCCCTCCCAACTTTCTCTTTGTGGCTCACTGCACCTACATGAAGGCACATTACTTGTGGGGTTTATCAGTGAAAAGCAGTCATATCCCAGAGGGCCTCACAGGAAGGTGGAAGCATCGGAAACAAACTTCATTAGTGTCAGCGAATGAAGCATGAGGGAAGTGAGGCCTAATCAGCCTGGGGAGATGAATTTCAGGCCTTTTTCCTTCTGCTAAGCAACGCGTTGAAGTGACAGCTTACTGACAGGGCCTCAGAAAAATTCCTTTCTACCTTTTACATATTGTATAGCCGCATCTGAGGTGAAAACATTTGCTTTTTTTTCAAACCCCATGCTGATGGTTAGCTCTTTCGTGATAATTTCAAAACGTTAAAAAAGAACCTTTGGTGATTCTTTTTAACTTTAATTTTGACAATGATCTTTTTGGGAAAGCTTGTCAACTGTGGCACTAAAAGCACTTTTCACCCTGGGAAATCACACACCAGTCATATGCACGTCATTAAACACATTGGCATTATCGGACTTGAAACGCATGCAGCCATAAAAAAAAGACTTGTGATCTGAATTACCTTGGCACTCTATTCATGACAAGATTTTCTATTCGTATTCAATCAGAATTACAAGGGGCTGTTGCTGCAGTATTGTTGGGGGAGGGCATTGTCAGGGGCAGACAGAATTATTTGAAAAGCGAGAAATAGGCTTACAGCAAAGCTTTACAGTAGTTCTGCTGTAAAGTGCTAGTGATGAAAGAATATTTTTACACTATTGTAGTTGCTATTGCGTATGTATGTATGGTTGTGTGTGTGCGTGTGTGTTTCTTTGTGCATATCTACTGTATATTTGCACGTACTACTTCATCAGCTTCAAACATCTCTTCCTCCTACATGTTGAGTTTTAAAGGTTAAATTTGCTGTTATCTAATTGTTACATTTTGATTATTATCACCTCCTCCCTTCTATTATTCAATCTGGGTGGTGTTCTGTGCTTGGATCCTTGGTACTTGCTTGGACTTTTCACCAAAATAGTTTGGCTATTTTAAGGAACAGAGTTAGGACAAAATAGCACAATGCAACACCAATCATGTTAATATATGCCGTTTTATTTTCACTTTACCAGATGACTGGTCTTTTCAGCATCTTTACTGAATGATGGATCGCCTTAGAGTGAATCATTGTATATGTTGAAATGTGAGTTCACTTTAGAGTGACATTCTAATGAAAGAGAATTCTTCTTTTGATTTGTTGAAAAGCAGGTAGCCCTGACTGCCCTGATGGTCAGTGGGTAAAGGCACCAAAGTGAAAGATGGTTTGTGATGTCCATTTCCCCCACTTTCTTCTCCACAGTTACAGTGTCAAGCAGTCTCAGGTATTGGAAAGTATTGTGTGTTTGCAGCTACTAATAAGGGGAATCTACATCTAGGTTGAGCAATGTTCTACTTTAATGGGAACTTCAGAAGAAATCCCTTCCTGAGCCTGTGTAACATTTGTACATCCCAAGTCAGCTGTCCTGAAAGATTCTTCATAAAATTACCAAATTACTAAGTAAGTGTAAGTTTCATGCTTTAGAAAAGCATTCATTAGAAGATGACACATTTATAACCTCCAAAAAAAGCTTTTTTTCCCATTACTTTTGATGTCATTCAACATTTATGCAATACATTAACAAGATGACCAAAGTTCCTTCAATAGCACCTTCCAAACCCCATGATCTCTGTCGGGATAAGGTAGAAAATGCATTGGAACCCCACCACCTGGATGTGCCCCTTCAAGCTGCACACCATCCTGACTTGGAACAATATTGCCATTCCTTCACTGTCACTGGATCAAAATAGGAACTCTCTTCCTAACAGCACTGTGGGTGTGCCTACACCACATGATTGCAGCAGTTCAAGAAGGCAGCTTACCATGGCCTTCTCACGGCAATTAGGGTTGGGCAATAAATGTCCTAGCCAGCAACCCTCACATCCCATGAAAGGGCAAAGTTTTAAAAAACACATTGTGATGTCTCCTGGGGTTGGGTTTTGTCCATTTTTGCTTGGAACTTGAGGATTGAAGGTATACTGAGAGTTCAATAAAATTCTGATAATAATGGAGTTGTGGGAATTATGCGAAGTTGTACAGTGAAGGTTAATATACATGCAACAAGTTATAAGTTGTTCTGGGTGAGGAATTTCACTAATTTCTGGCAATTATATGTGAAATGATTTAGACAATCGCCTTATTAGTTTTTTGAAACAAATACAGAGCAAACATAAGTCATAAAATATGAACTGTGGCAGTAAACTTAAGATTATTGTATAAATCTGGCTATAAATACGTTTATATACTTTATTTGTCTGCTTGATTTGAGCTATACCTGTTTGCAGTGTTTGTCCGGATAACAAGGATCCAAAATGAGTGTTAATCCATAAATCTGACTGTTGACTGAGTTACCTATTGCACATCCCAAAAATGTCCTTGGTAAATGCGACGCGACCACCTGTGCACTACCTGGGTTGGTCGGAGAATGTTGCATTAGATGCGCTAGGAAATCATGTACATACTTATTATCTGTCTGTCTATCTATCTAGTCAGTCTAATTTTGATCAGATTCACTGCTGTATCCTACTGCATGCGCTGAAATCCCAGAGACAAGGATACGATGGGGGAGGAGTTGCATTAGACAAAGTGTACTTGACATCTTCGTGAATGACTTCGGACAGCTAGATTAAGGACAGAGGAAGAAGCTTATTTCATGGCTGATTTGCTTTAATACCTCAGCGACAGCAGGGAAGCTAAAATGAACTTGCCCTTGAGAAAGCGGATGCAGGTCCTTTTTAAGTCACGACCAGACTCCAGTGAATGCATCAGTGCTGCTGCTGTGTGCTGGGAAATAAGCACACATGCACAAAAGGGAGGGGGAGGAGAGAGCTGAGATTGGGTTCATTCTCCAGAGTTGATGAAATGTTGCATTTTAAACAACGTACTTCGTGTACTTCAGATGCACGAGTACCCTGGAAATGTTTATGGGTGCTGTCCAGTCTCTCAAACAATCAAAATAAATTCCTGCTTAAAAGTGTTTCCTTTTATGTCATTCACGTTTGCAGTTTGCATTTCAATTTTGATACCATTCCCGCTATTATTTAGAGAAACACCCACTGCTTTTTCTTTTGGCTCCTCAGTTGCCGCACATCAGATGGAACAATTCTGTACCTCCCGATCTTCTTCATATTGCAGCCACTATCATATTTTATTGAAAAAACAACTATGACGGCCTGTGATACTTTGATTAAGCTCCTTGTATAGCCCTTGACCTGTGAACCTGATTGAATGTCAGACAACACATAGCATTCACTGTCCCAGCTAACAATTAAATCGAGAAAGAGAGAATGATTGGGAGGAAAACTACAAAGATAAATAGAAAAGAGATTGATAGGTGGTGGAAATGACAGGGACACAGAGAAGCAGGAAAAGAGACCAAGAGATTGCCAATGACAGGAGTAAATTAATATGAATAGGCAGATAAAAGCAAAAGGACAGAGAGACTTTGTTTCCAAAAGAAACAAAGGGATTGATAGTCATGTAAGTCGATTAGATAGGTTGCTTTCATATATGCACTGTATACATATGTAAATAGCAATCAATAGAAAGAAATACCGTTAAAAATAGGATTCATATATATACTCTATATACAAATACATTTTGGTGAACAGATAAATAGAAAATTGGATCAATAGATTCATACATAGACACATAATACATAGCTAGTGGGATAATAGGTAGTTGGACAGATATATGGATGAGAAATAGATAGATAAATAGAAAAGTAAGAGATTTACAGCACAACACCAATGTATAGATAATTCCTGCACGTACACCAGCTACAGGCAGAGCAAGTGATTGAATAAAGGACCATCTCCAATGAGCCTGTAATCAAATTTTAAGGGATACACTGATGAATACAGTAAAAGAGCATTTGGGGTAATGAATATAACAAAAAGAGCATACCTATTGTTGCACTGTAAGTCATAAATAAATGTATCATTCCAGAACAGCATGGGATAAAAAAAATCATTCTGCATCACACAAGTTTAAAATTGCCACTTAGTCTTTCTGCAGAACAGCCACAGTCTTTTTAACCCTTCAATAACAAGAGTCTGCCATGTTCAAATTATGCTATGTGCTGCATGCAGAATGCATATCAATACAAATAATTCAGAGGTATAATGAGTGCCATAGAAGGAAAGTTTATGAATTTGAAACTGTACTAGGTCAGGATAAACTCAACCCAATCCATTCAGGATGGGAGCTAGTGGCTGGGAATTTCTTTTCTTCAGGATAGGTGAATTTTCAAAGGGTTGGAGACACATTTGTAGAATCATAGATGTTTACAATGCAAGTTGAGACCTTTCAACCCATTAAGCCTGTACCTGCTCAAATCTAAATGTAAACTCACTCAATCCCCATAGTCATACTATTCTAAATGTCATCTGCTCTTCCCTTAATAGATTCCTCACTCCATTTATATTTGTTAAGCTGGTGAGAATATGCTTGTGTATATGGCATAAGTAGCAATCTAAAACCATTTTGTTAACTGTAGGGCTATATTGCTTATGATTGGCCTATGCTTAACTTTCCTCATTCAAGAGATGTACAACTGGCTGGCACAGTGCCACAGTGATGAACGCTGCTGCCTCACAGGACCAGGGACTCAGATTCAATTCCGGCCTTGGGTGACCATTGGTGTGGAGTTTGCATGTTCCCCCCATGTCTTCTTGGGTTTCCTCCATATGCTCTTGTCTCCTCCCACTGTCCAAAGCTGTGCAGATTAAGTTAATTGACCATGATAAATTGCCCTTTAGTGTCAGGGGAATTAGTAGGGTAAATATATGGGGTTACAGGGATAGGGCCTGAGTGGGATTGTTGTTGGTGCAGGCTCAATGGGCCGAATGGCCTCTTTCTGCACTGTAGGGATTCTAACTTATGTCATTACTTTTGTTTACTAAAGTTTTAAGGTTTACAGAACTTAGATTTATGCTTTTTTGCTCAGATTTATAGCTGGTAAATTTTTGAGGATATTACCAAAACAACTCTGACAATCATTTCATGTGCCTTCAGCAAGGAAACACCATCCCATTTATTTTCAAACTAACTTTCAGGATTTCCTTCACAACATTTAACTTTTAAGGTGTAATACTTGCACATAAACAAGATCCACATGCATCTGAATGCACTTTAATGCTTGGTTAGATGCTAAATCATTCTTGTCAGGTCTGTGTCCCGGTTTTGACCTAAAGTCTTATTGCTGGTGGTGTATCCTGTTCAAGCCATGGCATATAAGCTTCTTGGACGAACGTCAGGTCTCTGATATTGCATTACCCCATCTCTCCCTTCCATTAAAGGGATATCGTCAGTCTCACAACAGGTTCAAGGAACCAGTCTCAATTTTCGTTACAGTTGCTCAGAAAACACTGCTTTCATTTTAGCTATAAAAACATTTATGTACTAGCAACTAGAACATCGCAGTTTTGATAGAAAATATCTTGTTTCATTTTAATTTAAAAAAAACATACCCAGATAGGATCAGTAATACAGTGACATGATTGTTTCATTGTGTGTCTCTGTAAGCACGGTGACACATCATGGCAGTTTTTTACCAGCTTGGCAATGTCTCTCTGAAATTAATCACGTTGCCACAATGTGAAGACGTGTAAGGTCGTCCATGTTGATGTGAAAAAGATAATTCAGGATATTTTCTGTACAGTGAGAGACGGGAATCTATGAGACATTGTGACTGTGACAGAGGTAAACCTATCCCTCCACATCCTGCTTGAACCATCCACAACTTTGATGTGGATGACAACATCATTCTCCTTAACACCTCTCCATCATTGTCCAGCTGGATGCCTGCACTCACCTAGTTCTGTTCTTATCTATCCAATTGTTATAGCAGTCATGAAGGACATGGAGGGGGGGGGGGGGGGGGGGGGGGGCGGTGGTTGAAGGGGGTGGGGGGTGGGGTTCATCAGTAGATCTCCCCGTGGGATTCGTGGAATACAGCTTTCCCTATTAAGCAAGTGGGAGCCCGCCCAATGAGAAATGAGCAGCAGGAGTTTAAAATCCATGCTCTTAGTCTGGACCAGGCATTGTAAGTCTGGAACCTAGAACTTGTGTTGCTGTAATCCATGGGTGTGGCCTTTTTTCTGTTCAATAAAGCAGTATGATTTGGAAGACTGACCCTGGTGAGATTATTACATTGGTGATGAGGGTAAACAGGAATTTTCTTTCCTCGTCTCTTCCTGGCAACTTTCTTCATCAAACACAAGCAGCCTTCCTTTCCGCGAAAAAAAATAAATGCCTCTCTTCGGTAAACCTGAACCCTATAATGTGAACAGAAAAGAGTGGGCCCAATATGCAGAGCACATGTGTTACTTCTTCCGGGCAAATGTTATTAAGGGAGATTAAAACAGAAAGTGTTCTTACTAACAGCATGCTTGGCCCTAGTGTTCAGCCTGATTATAAAGCCTGATGTATCCAGATACCCCAGACTCAAAGATCTTTAATGAGCTCATAGACTTGATTAAAAACCATTATGATCCAAACCCCTCTGTCATACTCCAGAGATATTGCTTTAATATAACAGGGTGAATGCATGGGGAATCTGTTATCAAATTTTTGGCCAGAAAATTGGCAGAATATTATGAATTTGGGTCATCCCTGAATGAAATGTTATGAGACAATAGGTATATGGAATAAACAGCTTGATAATTCAAAGAAAAACTATTGACAGGACCTGATATGGACTTAAAGGAAGCTCTTGAAATAGCTCTATCATTGGAAAATGCAGGAAAAGGGGCTCAAGAGCTACAAGTGTCATCTGAAAGTAATATTCTCCAGTTAGAGAGAGAGGCCTTGAGTAACAGTGACCATTCTTCAGCTGTTGGTATCTGTGCAACTAAGATGTCAGTTTCCAAAACAATATCAAAGAACAGCTGGTGTCGCCAAGCAGTCAAGGTAACATAATGACATCCCCAAATACACTGAAGAATATGGTCTTGAAGGTTGCAAATGACACACATTGTAGGCTCAATTATCGGAGCAGACTAAACATGTGCTATTCTGGGAAGAGACCAAGGCCAGTTCTGATCCATACCATAAAGGTTCATCCACTGCCAAGACGAGAAACAATGTAACTAAATCACATATTATGACCTAGCTTACTCATTAATGTTGGAACTGCTGATAAATGGACACTCGTTCAAAATGACATGAGACATGAGAGCTCTGGCTTCCATTATCAGAAAGCAGACATATGATCATCCTCAACCCAGAATTCAACTTCTGAATTTACAGCACACCAAGGCCAGACTGACAACCTATCTGGGGGATCTACTGAGAATTAGTGGCACTACAGTTATCCCAGTGACCTACAGACAACAATCAGCCCAACTCCCACTCCTAATTGTGTGGGAGAAGGACCAAGCCTAACAGGGAATAATTGGCTCCAGTGAAACAGGCTGAACTAGTTGAAGATCTTCTAGCTAGGTGTGGGAGGGCTATAGGAAGTCATCAGCAGACATCCTGAAGTTTTTCAGGAAGAATTTGGGAAAATGAAAGGGGCCCGAGCCAAAATTTATGTTGATTCAGATTCCACACCTAAACAGTATAGAGCAAGACCTGTTCTTTGCTCCCTACTAGAGAAAGTGGAGATCAAACTCAGATGCCTGAAAGATCTCAGCATAGCAAGGCCCTTGCAGGTCACAGAATGGGCCACACGCATCGTCCTTGTTCTTAAGCCAGGACAAGTCAATCTGCATCTATGAATATTATGAATTAATGGTCAATTGAGTCTCTAAATTGGATAGATACCCCATGCCCAGGATCAAGGATGTGTACAACAAGTTAGCAGGTGGCACATTTTCACTAACCTGGATGTGAGCTTTGCTTATCTTCAACTCAAACTGGATGAGGCATCCTGGCAGTACGTTACAATCAATGCCCACAAAGGCATATATGAATATACTCACCTGCCCTTCGTGTCTTGTTAGTGTGTGCCATAGTCCAATGGATAATGGAGAAAATGCTGCAGGGGTGATCCAAAGTGGCAGCATACTTAATGATGTCCTAGTCACAGGGACTTCAGAAAAAGAATATCTAGAAGAGGTTGAGAAGATTTTCGAGAGATGGAGTGCACCTAAAGAGCGAAAAAAGTGTGTCTTCCAGGCAAGTGAATTGACCTACTTGGGTTACCGTGTGGGTGCAGAAGATAGCAGACAAAGTAAATGTCATTAAGAAGACACCAACTCCACAAAATACCACAGAGTTGAAATCTGTTCTAGGGTTATTAGACTACAGTGGGAAATTCATCCAAAACTTGACCACCTTACTGACTCCCTTGCACACCCTGCTGCAGAAGTATCAGAAATGGTCTTTGGATTCTCCTCAGGCTGCGGACTTCAGTAAGGTTAAAAAAACTGTTGCAGTCATTCAATTTGTTGACTTATTTTGACCCAAAGAAGGAACTTGTTTAAACGTGTGATGTTTCTCCTTACGGGATCGGAGTGGTACGTTGGCATCACTGGAAAGATGGAATGGACAATCTATTGTATATGCATGCAGGACCCTCCCAGATGCCGAGCAAAGGTACTCACAAATTGATAAAGAAAATTGATGATTATTTTTGGCGTTAAAATTTCCATCAGTACATCTATGGTAGACTCTTCGTAATAGTAACCGACCTCAAACTCTTACGAGGGCTTTTTAAGGAAGATATTCCCCGCTATTATCTCTGCCTAGATACAGCATTAGGGCCAGTTACTCATAGTTTATGAATCTTTTTATCACCCTCGAACCCAAATAGCTAACTCCAAAACATTGAGACACCTTCCACTGTCCACAAGTGCAGCTTCTCTGCCAGGTGTCCACAGAACAAATTAGGACCAAGAGGTCCAACCTTATCCAAAGTAAAGCATTTGCTCCTGAATAGTGGACTCCAAAGACAATCTCAGAAGAGATAAAGCTATATTTGACTAAGAAGGACAAGCTTAGTGTGAGGATGCTACTCGAGACCCCTGGGGGTCTTGAGTAGTTGTCTCTCATCTAGGGCAACATCCAATACCTATGGAAGTACATATCAAAAATGAAAATGCTGTCCAGGAACTATGTCTGGTGGCCTGGACTTGAATTGCAGACTTGGCAATTTTCTTCCAAGGTGCGGAGAAGGCAGCAGAATAGCACTGGGCAAATGCTCATTTGGAGAGCTGATGCAGGCACGATGGGCTAAATGGCTTCCCTGTGTAATATAACAATTATACGATTCCCCAGGTGGCATTATTTGAAGGATGCCAATCCGTAGCTTATGCTGTGATTTTACTGTGGGGCAGGGGGAAGTGGCAGCCCACTTCAGTCAGAATGCGTTCGAACTGTGAGCATTATTCTGAACCATATGCTAACCATCCTGGTAAACCTCCTCTGCACACTTTCCAATGCCTCCACATCTTTCTTATAATGTGGCGACCAGAACTGTACACATTACTCCAGGTGCGGCCGCACTAGAGTTTTGTACAATTGTAACATGACCTCACGGCTCCGAAATTCAATCCCTCTACCAATAAAAGCTAACACACCGTACGCCTTCTTAACAACCTTATCAACCTGGGTGCCAATTTTCAGGGAGCTATGCACATGTACCCCAAGATCTCTCTGCTCGTCAACACTACTAAGAATCCTTCCATTAGCCCTATATTCTGTACTCCTGTTATTCTTACCAAAGTGAATCACCTCACACTTTTCCATATTAAACTCCATCTGCCACCTCTTGGCCCAGCTCTGCAACTTATCTATGTCCCTCTGCAAACTGTAACATCCATCCTCACTGTCTACAACTCCTCCGACTTTGGTGTCATCAGCAACTTTACTAATCCATCCTTCTACACCCTCATCTAGGTCATTTATAAAAATTACAAACAGCAGTGGTCCCAAAACAGATCCTTGAGGTACACCACTTGTAACTGTACTCCAGGTTGAATATTTCCCATCAACTACCACCCTCTGTCTTCTATCAGCTAGCCAATTCCTGATCCAAACTGCTAAATCACCCTCAATCCGATGCATCTGCATTTTCTGCAATAGCCTACCATGGGGAACCTTATCAAACGCTTTGCTAAAATCCATATACACCACGTCAACTGCCTTACCCTTGTCCACCTCTTTGGTCACCTTTTCAAAAAACTCGATAAGGTTTGTGAGGCACGACCTACCCTTCACAAAACTGTGTTGACTATCCCTAATCAATTTATTTCCCTCTAGATGATTATAAACCCTATCCCTTATAATTCTTTCCAAAACTTTGCCCACAACAGAAGTAAGGCTCACCCGTCTATAATTCCCAGGATGGTCTCTACTCCCCTTCTTGAACAAGGGGACAACATTTGCTATCCTCCAGTCTTCCAGCACTATACCTGAAGTCAATGACGACATCAAGATCAAAGCCAAAGGCTCTGCAATCTCCTCCCTAGCCTCCCAGAGAATCCTAGGATAAATCCCATCCGGCCCAGGGGACTTATCTATTTTCACACTCTCAAGAATTGCCAACACCTCCTCCTTTTACATTTCATGCTTACCAATTCCGCTTCTTTAATGCTACAATTCACTACTTGAAATTTCAGAATGTAAAATGATGCAAAATTAATTGCCATAGCACCACTGGAGACACTGCTCTTGAGGCTCAGTGCCATTTTGTCAGGGCACACATAGGTTGCCAGCTGCTTCTTAATGGCCCACATGGTCCCCAGCATATGCCATCCTTACATTACACAGTCACCGGAAAGTCGAGCGTACCAAAGTTGGACTACAAAGATCCAGGCATAAAATCAGTGAAAAATCCATTAACAAACAAGTGTTAAGCTGCCATGTGGGCTCTGCATCCATGTTCCTTAAAGGGATAGGCACCAAATTGCAGGTATGGTCATCTTTAAGAACTTGCACTATGGCAATGTGTTTGGAAATATGCTAGTGTTTTTGGAGATGTTTTGGTAAGTTCTTGTTTTTATCATAGACTGTCATTGAACCCTTGGATGGGGGGAAGAGGGCTAGGTGACCTATCCACACAAAGGAAGGCTGCAACAGCTAATGGGCCAGCAGTGGTCTTGCTCTGGCTGTAGATGAATGCGCTAATCCAGATTATGGATGAGTGGAAATATCTCAGAAGAAATAACAGAGATTGGTGAGGCCAGAGAGGGATGTGAAAACATAAGAACATAAGAACATAAGAAATAGGAGCAGGAGTAGGCCATCCAGCCCTTCGAGCCTGCCCCGCCATTCAATAAGATCATGGCTGATCTGTCGCTGCTCAGTTCCACTTTCCCGCCCTCTCCCCATAACCCTTAATCCCCTCTCTTATCAAAAAGCCATCAACCCGCATCTTAAAAATATTTAGCGAGGCAGCCTCCACCACTTCAACGGGCAGAGAATTCCAGAGATTCACCACCCTTTGAGTGAAGAAGTTCCTCCTCAACTCCATTCTAAACCGCCCCCCCTTTATCTTGAGGCTGTGCCCCCTAGTCCTACTGTCTTTTTTGAGCGGGAAGAGTCTCTCCACCTCTATCCTATCCATCCCATTCATCATCTTATACGTCTCAATGAGATCTCCCCTCATTCTTCTAAACTCTAACGAGTACAAGCCTAGTTTATTCAGCCTCTCCTCATAGCTCAACCCCCTCAACTCCGGTATCAGCCTAGTAAACCTCCTCTGCATTCCCTCCAAGGCCAAAATATCTTTGCGCAGGTGCGGCACCCAAAACTGCACACAGTACTCCAGGATGAGAATTTTCAAAATGAGGTACTGCTTAACCAGGAGCCAGCGTAGCTCAACAGATAAATAGATGGTGGTGAACAGGACATGGTGCAGGTTAGGATATAAGCAACAGAATTTTGAATGACATCAGAATAACAAAGATTATAATGTGAATGGCCAGCTAGCATTGTGTTAGAACAGGCAGTGGTGCAGTCATATTGTTGTTGGACTAGTAATCCAGAGACCCCAGGTAATGCTCAGGTGACCCAGGTTCAAATCCCATCATGGTAGATGGTGAGATTTGAATTCAATAAAAATCTGGAATTAAAAGTCTAATGATGACCATGAAATCATTGTTGATTGTTGTAAAAATCCATCTGGCTCACTAATGTCCTTTAAGGAAGGAAATCCTTTGGCC
Organism: Carcharhinus amblyrhynchos; assembly: GCF_965287045.1. Taxonomy (NCBI): domain Eukaryota; kingdom Metazoa; phylum Chordata; class Chondrichthyes; order Carcharhiniformes; family Carcharhinidae; genus Carcharhinus; species Carcharhinus amblyrhynchos. The sequence continues at coordinate 29,420,346 of NC_137332.1, read as the reverse complement.
TATATGTGACTGTAGATCCACAGCAATGAAGTTGACTCTTAATTGCCTCAGATATGAACAATAAATGCTGACCCGGCCCATGAACGAATAAAAAGAAGTATCGAGTATAGAGTAAACAAAAGATGTAGATGAGGGTTTCAGCAGCTGGTGTTGGAATAGGAATGCTGAGGAGGTGGAAATGGACAGTCATGTATTGATCCATGGTTGGAAGCTCATTTCATGTTTAAATATTACACCAAAGTTGCAGACACTCTGCTCAGCCTCAGACTGTTGTTAGGGAGAGGGATGGAGTCTGCGACTGAGGGGTAGAGTTTTTGACATTGAGCACTATAATGGTAACAATAGGTAGATCAGAAAGAGGAACTGAGTGGGGATTCATCTAATGTTGGGAGGACTACATGGAGTACAATGAAAAGGCACAATTTACAGTAAAAATTAATTAAGCAGACATGCAAATATGACAAAGGCAAAAAACAGATGTGACATTACAGAGGAAGTAAATGTGAAAACAAGACATACTTTTAATATTCATTTAATTTTTATTTTTATTTTGTTTTTATTTATTATCAGGTATGCTTACATTAACACTGCAATGAGGTTACTGTGAAAATCCCCTAGTTGCCACACTCCGGTGCCTTTTTGGGTACACTGGGGGAGAATTTAGCATGGCCAATGCGCTTCATATTTATTGATTTACTATTATATATATATATGAATTTCCATCCCCAAAAAATAAAGGCTACCAGTCTGATTGAAGTGTCAGGATCTGCCCACAGATGACCTCTGACACTGACTCCAGCAAATTAAGCAGGGCCAAGGGACTCACCTAACTCAAGTATTCTGCGTGAGTGTCTGCATTGCCAGGGGCACACCATGGGCACTGAACTGACTGGGAATTCTGTTGGGGAATGCGAGATCTGATGTGATACTGAATAATATGTGCAGTGCCACCTCATTTTCCTGTTCAAGGAGCCAAATAAAAATTGAACGTGTATGATATCTTCTGAAGGGCTTGGAGAAACCTCAAGTCTGGACACTCATGGTTCCCATTATTTCCAAATGCCAAGCTGATATTCGTGTTCTGACTCGGCATGCCAGTTTGCCATTCTTCAGTCAGGTCAAGAACGGGGAAACCTGTGGACCTGGGCGCTCTACTTCATTCCTCCTCAGAGATGTGGGATTTTGTTTGAGGCAGGTTGAGGCACCACCCAAAATAACAGTCCACATCTAGGCTGTGCTTCTGGCTCTTCTGTCAAACCAATGGTGGGAATGCAAAGAGAGCTTGTGAATTTTCAGCTGTACTGTGCTCTGTGCCCTGTTTGTTGCTTTTTGATGTAACCCTTTTGGGCACGTTGTACTGAATTGCTGAACATATATTCATTAAACAACAGCCAACTGGGGTCACACAAATAAGGAACAAAGCAGTCAAGTAGCAAGCAAGAATGAAAGTGGGCAATCAAGCTGAAAATGCTGACCTGATTGAGACATGACAGAAAATGCATTTTTTTATTCATTCATGAGATATAGGCGTCACTGGTTGGCCATCTGTGGTTGCCCTTGGAAGGCACTCACACTGCTGTGGCACTGGAGTCACATGTAGGCCAGACCAGATAAGGGTGATAGATTTCCTTCCTAAAAGGACATTAGTGAACCAGATGGGTTTTTCCGACAATCGGCAATGGTTTTATGGTCATCGGTAGATTCTTAATTTCAGGTATTTTTTGTTGAATTCAAATTCCACCATCTGGCATGGTGGGATTTGAATCTGGGCCCACAGAACATTAGCTGAGTTTTTGGATTAACAGTCCGGCGATAATGCAACCAGGCCATTGTCTCTCCATATATATGTATATGCATACATTTATTCATCAACTGGATTATTTTATAGAGCCATTTTTTTCTGTTCTGTAACAAATTGTTGAGTTAACAAATGATTCAGCCAGTCACCTGATGCCTTGCAGCAGCTTCAAGGTAGCGATGGCCATAGGGGTGAGGAGCCTGATCCAACTAACTCCGAACAAAGGATAAACTTCGCAAATCGTAATTTCCCATTGTGGTGCTATTGGCAAAAGCATTAACAGTCCCAGTGTGATGGCTTCTTCAAAGATAGTGGCAGTTTGGAGACACCAGCGTCTCCAAACTAAAAGGAATCTCAACTCCAATTAAACAATTACATTCCAGCATTGGAAACACACATCCTGTGTCCAAAATCAGGGAGGTATATCACATGAACTCCCTTCAAGCTGCACTGTGACCTCATCTGTTGGAGCTGACTTCCGCAGTTGCAATTTAACTTCCAAAGTGAATAGAATTCCAGGTAATACCTTGTGCTATCTACCATCAATGTAGGGGGAATAATACTCCCATTTATAAAGGGGGATATCAGAATTCCCTCCATGTCAAACTATGCCCCTCCAATACAATCAATGGCCACTCATACCTTTCATGCCAACCTATGGCAGCACTTCATTGCACTTTGATCCCATACACACTCTTCACAGATCAATTAACCTGAAGGTTACAATGACATGCATTAAAGAGCATTTTAAAAAGTCATTCATTCATATCTATCTTACAAAAGCCTCTTGTTACTGTGACCTTCTGAAAGTGTCAATCGACTAGTTCTTTAAAAATATCACTAGTCAAAACTGCAAGTAGTTGACATTTCTTTATCTTCTGCGAATAAACTTTGAACAAGTGAGAAAGCTGTCAATCAAGAGATATTTTCCCCTGGGCATAGGTTTTTCCAGTAAGAAGTCTCACAACACCAGGTTAAAGTCCAGCCAGATTATTTGATAGTAAACCCACAAGCTTTCAGAAATGCTGTTCCTTCGTCAGGTGTATGGAAATTTACTATCAAATAAACTGGTTGGACTTAAACCTGGTGTTGTGAGACTTCTTACTGTGTTTACCCCAGTCCAATGCCGGCATCTCCACATCATAGGTATTTCAACAGACTAATGGATGTTTGGGCTCTCACCTTAGGATGCAATGGGGTGGACTTGGACTTTGAAATATGAGTTGGCATGAAGAGGGAATGGGGTGTGTGGAGGGGGGGCGCAGTGAGAGGGTGTGAGGGGTGAGGACTAGTGGGCAATTTTCTGTTTTATTGTTTTTATTGAAACTGGGAAAAAATCTCAGCAGACTAAGGCAGCCCTTTGAATAGCCCTCTTCCTTACCCAACAGTTCCTGTGGTTGCCTCCAAACTGTTTCTGGAGTCACCGAGCCCTATTCCAATTAGCAGCTGCTGACCGGGAGAAAAAATATCCCGCTTTTCTCCCGAGGCCTGAGAAATTTCCTGACTCCTGCTACCTACCGCTAGGATGAAATCCAGCACATTAGATCCAAAGACCAAAGGTTTGTCAAAGAGATCTATTTTAAGGAGTGTCTTAAAGGGGGAAAGCAATTTGGAGAGATGGGGAGGTGTAAAGAGGGACATCCAGAGATTCAGACTTCTGCAACTCAAAGCACATCCACCAGTGCTGGAGAAATTATCATTGGAAATGCACAAAGGGCCAGAATTAGAATACTTCAGATATCTTGGAGGGTTGTGGGGGCAGAGCAGATTACTTGGAAATATATCGTCGTTCCTTCACTGTCACTGGGTCAAAAGCCTGGAACTCCACCCCTAACAGCATTGTGTGTGTACCTGGAGTACATGGACTGCAACGGTTGAAGAAGCCAACTCACCGCAACCTTCTCAAGGGCAACAAGGGATGGACAAAAAATGCTTGCCTATCCAATAACGGCCATATCCTGTAACTGAATAAAACAAAACATGGCAAGGCACGGAGTAATTTGAAAATAAAAGTGTAGAAATGAAAATTCAGTAAGAAAAAGATTTTAAAAATCCTTGTATTGTAGCACTTTTGTAAATTAAGTGACTGTAAAGTATTGGAGGTTTGTGTCTATGTGAGAAACCTAAAGCTTGTGTTCTTGCAATTTTCCAATGCCATTGCTGTTATCTGAGAAGGCTCAAGCTCACTGGCAACAGCTCATAAAATACAAATGCATATACAATTTCTAGACTGGCCATTGCAATTTAGAGGATACGAGAATTTATGGTGAGCAAGACTGCCTCTTTCTCCTGGTGTATCAATGGAAAATTGGAACAACATAGAAGTTGCAAAGGAAATCACTTATGGAACATATAAGAGTCACTGGATTTCTTTGTAGAGAATGTCAAAGACAATCCGAAATACAACTTTTTTCTGAGCTGGCTGAATTAAGACATTTTCACAGCAGATTTCACGTTAAGTTAAACTTTAAGTAATGTAACTTTAAGTAATGCCATGGCTCACTGCCTATACTCAGTGATAAGATGCACGTTCAGTAATCACGCAATACAAATGAGCGTGAGCATAACATGTTACCCAGAACCCATGTGAACACACATGTTCATTGTGTACCCCTGCATGCCTGGTACTGTCAAACGTCTCAACTGATGCATGGCCTTCACAGTAACTTACTTTGTACTAATGGAAGTATAAATATTTAAGTAACTGGCATCTAGTTGTTGCACTGATATTTCATGCATCTCTTAAATCTTCCCCAACAGCCCAGAGGAGAAAAAATGCTGATCACTGGTATTTCTGATGCAGTTGATGCAGTGCTGATTACATCCATGACAATGTGTGAACAAGAGGTAAGACTTGATTTGAACCCAAAGAAAAGGAAAAGAAACATAAATCTAGAAATCTTCAGTAGAAACATTCTTAATATACTGTTGATGATACCCAATTGCCAGAAGTGCTTGCATGCAAATCTATCTGTATGAAGCAGTGTCTCTGTGATTTATTAGTTTTGCTGGTCTGCTAATTAATTACTTATCTTTCTGAGATAGGCGAGTCAGCATGGTGGCACAGTGGTTAGCACTGTTGCCTCACGGAGCCATGGACGCAGGTTCAATTCCTGGCTTGGGACTGTCTGTGTGGAGTCTGCACATTCTCCCTGTGTCTGCATGAGTTTCCTCCCGTTTCCTTAAACAGAGTGAAAGGTGTGCTGGTTAGGTGCATTGGCCATAGTTAAATTCTCTCTCAGTGTACCTGAACAGGCGGCTGAGTATGGCGACTAGGGGATTTTCTTCATTGCCGTGTTAATGTGCGTCTACTTGTGATACTAATAAATAATCCTTGCAGAAGGATCTAGATAGGCTGGGCGAATGGGCCAGGAACTGGGAAATGGAATTTAATGTTGGCAAGTGTGAAGTTGTCCACTTTGGTAGGAATAATGGTAGGAAGGACTATTACTTACATGGCGAAAAACTGCAGCATGCGACGGTGCAGAGGGACCTCGGGGTCCTTGTGCATGAGTTGCAAAAACCCAGCCTGCAGGTGCAGCAGGTGGTCAGGAAGGCAAATGGGATGCTGGCCTTCATAGCGAGGGGGATTGAATATAAAAGTAGGGAGGTCTTGCTGCAACTGTACAGGGCACTTGTGAGGCCGCAGCTGGAGTACTGTGTGCAGTTTTGGTTGCCGCACTTACGCAAGGATATTTTGGCCTTGGAGGGAGTGCAGAGGAGGCTTACTAGGCTGATACCAGAGTTGAGGGGGTTGAACTATGAGGAGAGGCTGAATAAACTAGGCTTGTACTCATTAGAGTTTAGAAGAATGAGGGGAGATCTCATTGAGACATATAAGATGATGAATGGGATGGATAGAATAGAGGTGGAGAGACTCTTCCCGCTCAGAAAGGACAGTAGGACTAGAGGGCACAGCCTCAAGATAAAGGGGAGGCAGTTTAGAACGGAGTTGAGGAGGAACTTCTTCACTCAAAGGGTGGTGAATCTCTGGAATTCTCTGCCCGTTGAAGTGGTGGAGGCTGCCTCGCTAAATATATTTAAGACGCGGGTTGATAGGTTTTTAATAGGCAAGGGGATTAAGGGTTATGGGGAGAGGGCGGGAAGGTGGAACTGAGCCACGACAGATCAGCCATGATCTTATTGAATGGCGGGGCAGACTCGAGGGGCTAGATGGCCTACTCCTGCTCCTATTTCTTATGTTCTTATGTTCTTATAAACTTAGGTGACATTTTCATGTTGTGTATAGATCACTGACACTTGAATACCATATTTGGATTCATACTTAAGTCCACATTTTTGCTACTGAGGCGGGTTGCTCGAGTTGGGAAACTTCTCGACTCGGCAGGCCCACCTTGGTTTAAAGGACCCCATTACATCCAATTAAATCATCATAATTACTCAGAAATCATTAAGCAGGGAAGTGGAAACCAAATGAGCTAAGGACGACCTACTCTCTCAATGTTCTGCACATGTGTTGGTAAAATTATATATGATAGATGATGCAATTGCTGCAGTTCCTTCAGCAAAATGTAATTGTTTCTTGCATGAGGATTGATGGAGCTGGAAAATATCATGCAGAAAGCTATCCTATGCTTGCACGCCAACCAATGGAGCTGAAATTAAACAAGTCAACAACTTGAACGACTGCATGAGTGATCTAGCAAAGGAATTTTCCAACATCATTTCACCAGACAATTGATGGTAGTTAGAAATAAAGCTGACACAGCTTTGTGAAAATTCGATGGACGTTTTACTGTCACGAAACAATGATCTATGAAAAGGTTAAATATAGACAGTGAAACTCTTCAAAGCATAGGGCTCATAATTTGAGGATAAGACGTAAACCTTTAAGGCCCGAGATGAGGAAAAATTTCTTCACCCAGAGAGTGGTGAATTTGTGTAATTCACGACCACAGAAAGTAGTTGAGGCCAAAACGACTCAAAAACAGCTTTCTCCCTGCTGCCATCAGATTTTTGAATGGACCTACCTTGCATTAAGTTGATCTTTTCCTACACCCTAGCTATGACTGGAACACTCTGCACTCACTCCTTTCCTTTTCTATGAACGGTATGCTTTGTCTGTAAAACATGCAAGAAACAATACTTTTCACTGTATGTTAATACATGAGACAATAATAAATCAAATCAAAAAAACATTGTGTGATTTCAAGAAGAAATTGGATATAACTCTTGGGGCTAAAGGGATCAAGGGATATGGTGGAAGGGGGAATCAGGATATTGATTTTGATAATCAACCATCATCAAAATGAATGGCAGAACAGGCTCGAAAGACCAAATGGCCTATTCATGTCTCTTTATCCATGTTTCTAAATGTTTCATATTAGATGCCACAAACCCAACAAGCTGCATTATCCATGGATACACAATCAGAAAAGTGCATAGTTATAAGTGCAAATCGAATTGATATAAGCCTGAAAGATCCAACGGATGTGGATGACTGCCAGTGGTAAATGATAAATGCCACAGGTGCAGAAAAAAATTGACCCTTTGTTTGAGCACCTGCTAGTCAAACAAACGTAAGTACACCAAAGTAAAATAATGTCCGATCTTAAAAATAGCAGTAAGAAGTCTCACAATGCCAGGTTAAAGTCCAACAGGTTCAAAGAACAAAGAACAAAATCAGCCCAGGAAACAGGCCCTTTGGCCCAATGAGCCTGCGCCTCCATCTCAACACCACCAGTCCCCCTCTCCACCCACGACCCTTGTCTAATGTTTTATGGCCATCCAGATTGAGGGAAACTGATTTAGGGACAATTTATTCCTGCCAATCAGCCTAACAGCACATCTTTGGGGTGTGGGAGGAAACCGGAGCACCCGGAGAAAACCCACGCAAGCACGGGGAGAATGTGCAAACTCCCACAGACACCGGCCCAAATCCATGTGTCTGCACAGCAATCAGCGATAGTCACTGAGCTGTCGTCTTGTCCAGTATCTTGTCCAGTTTAGGCACACACTAACGACATGAAGCACTAGGCCAATCTCGAACAACCAAGAGCAGCCCCAGTATGACCCATCGCATGTATGCCCCTCGTTGGACACGAGGTGGACCAACTTAAAACCTGTGAATGAAAAGAGAAAAAACATTATTATCATACCATACCCATTTACATTACCAGGGACGCCCCAATGCTAATGACCCTTATTTAAAACAATCTCCTATATCCACCCATCTCCAACTCACTCATGTGCCTGTCTAAGTTACTCTTAAAGGACTCTAGCGTGTTTGCCTCCACCACTTGGCAGAGCATTCCATACCCCCACTACCCTCTGTGTGAAAAACCTCCCTCTAATATCTGTGTTGTACCTCTCCCCCCTCACCTTCATTTGGTAGCAGAAGCCACTAGCTTTCGGAGAGCTGCTCCTTCATCAGGTGAGGGGGATTTCAGTTCACAAACAGGGCGTGTAAAGACACAAACTCAATTTACAAAATAATGGTTGGAATGCGGGTCTTTACACGTAATGAAGTCTTAAAGGTACAGGCAATGTGAGTGGAGAGAAGGTTAAGCACAGGTTAAAAAGACATGTATTGTCTCCAGCTACCTTCTGCATTGTAGGTTTCTATGATTCTAACAATGTGTTTGTGCTGAATATCCCTTCTCCCAGCACACCCTCATCCTGCTATTTGGCATGACATGCACTCTGCTGCTGGCATAACCATGGACCTTTTATTTCCCAATATCCTTCTTCTCTCAAATAAACATTTCCCATCTTTCAGAAAACCAGTAACTGTTTCCAGCCCAGTCATGGTACTCCGAAGGCAAAGGGAGATACATCAACGCCATACTGCTGATGAAAAGGCCCTATTACTCGATCACCTACTGGCACTGCATGTTCCTTAGCCAGAAGTACAGAGCCTGGATCAACACATGGTTGCACCATCCAGGCATGAGTGGACGGCAGTCAGACCAGGGGAAAATGATCTTTAGTGTGCCAGCTCACAGGAAACTGAGGTCACGGACAGGTTCTGCTACAGGCATCTGATTTGGATCAGAAGGCACACAGGAGAAAGGTAATGAGCATGTACACTGAGATGCTGGAAGCATTGGCTAACCTGGTCGATAGCCTTCTATCACTACCATGGAGAATGAATAAGTGTTTCTTTGGATTAGGAGTTTGGCCCTCTGAAAACCTTGCTCCATCTCCCTATCAAGCTGCTCATATCTGGAGCATCCCCAATTTCAATCACTCCACCACTGATGACCGCATCTACAGCAATCTGGATGCCAAGCTCTGTAATTTCCTCCCTAAATGGCTGCACTTCTTTACTTTACTTTCCTCCTTAAAATGTACCTCTTTGCCAAGAGGAAGTGATGACCTAGTGGTATTATTGCTAGACTATTAATCCAGAAACTCAGCTAATGCTCTGAGTACCTGGGTTCGAATCCTGCTATGCAGATGATGGAATTGGAATTCAACAAAAAATTCCGGAATTAAAAATTTACTGATAACCACAAAACCATTGTTGGAAAACCCATCTGGTTCACTAATGCCCTTTCAAGAAGGAAATCTGCCATTCTTACCTGGTTTGGCCTTCATGTGACTCCAGAGGCACAGTAATGTGGTTGGCTCTCAACTGCCCTCCAAGGGCAACTAGGGATGGGCAATAATTACTGGCCAGCCAGTGACTCCCATGAATGAATTAAAAAATATATCTCTTTATGTGACTCAGTGTCAAATTTTATTTTCTAATTTCCCTGCAGTGTGCTTTAGAGTGCATTATTATATTAAATGATTTTTTTTTAAGTGTATTATGCCACAGCATTCCTGACCTCAGTAGTTGCTCTGTTATTCTCCCCAGCATACCTGGCAAAGGTCCTCAAACAAACATTTTGTTGACGCTCAGTTGAATGCAACATAACTAGAAACCTCCACCCAACACCTCTCCCCTGGCTTGCAAACATCACTCTGCCACACATCTACTGACTGATTAAAACCCTCAAGCTAGCTGAAACCATCCATGGTGCATTTCGCTTAGCACTCTATGATGACCTGTTCAACTCTCCAAAGCACAACTTACATTTCTGTACCCATATGAAACATCCTTCCTGAGCAAGATCTAACAGCCGACATCTTTGGATCAATGCATGGGAAACCCAGGGAGTCACTAACATGATCCTGGTTACAAAGCTTGTTGAATGGCAGGCTTTGAACCTCCACAGCAACAGTGGTACTCACCCAATGAAGGAGCAGTGCTCTGAAAGATTGTGCTACCAAATAAACCTGTTGGGTTTTAACCTGGTGTTATGAGACTACTTACTGTGCCCACCCCAGTCCAATGCCAGCAACTCCTCATCATTGCTGGAGAGGTTCAGGACAGACTACGGATCCCCAGTGAAGCCAATCTACACCTCTGGGATCTCAGTGCAAACCCCTTATGTATTTGTGCAAAGACACAAACAGTGCAGCATATCATCGAGTGTCCCCTCTAGAGTTTAAAGTTTACTTATTAGTGTCATAAGTAGGCTTACATTAATACTATAACGAAATTACTGTGAAAATCATCTAGTGGCCACACTCCAGCCTGTTCGGGTACACAGAGGGACTTTAGCATGGTCAATGTACCTAACCTGCATGTCTTTGGGACTGTCAGAAGAAACTGGAGCACCCAGAGGAAACCCACACAGACACAGGGAGAATGTGCAGACTCTCTATAGACAGTGACTCAAGCTGAGACTTGAACACAGGTCCCAAGCACTGTAAGGCGACAATGCTAACCACTTTTCCACCAGACCAGTCACCAACAGGCTTAAACTCAGCAAATAAGGAAGATATTGCCCAGCTTTGAGGATTTGCATTCACTAAATAAATAAAAATAAAATTACGTTGAAAGCACCATATACATACAAGTTGTTATTGCTCCTTATTCTCCACTGACAAATCAGAAATTTGTTTTTTCAAAGCCCTCATTACAATTTTTGCATCTGATTTTCTCCCAGATTCATTATCATTCACTCTCATAACTGGGCCCTGTGACCCCATAATCAGCAATATACTCTGAATGCAACATCTTTTTGTATAATAGCATGACACGAAGATTGCAACAGTGAGATCTCTTGCAGCGTGATCTTGCTTGTACCTGCTATGTGTACATCCTATCTTGCAAAAGGCTTATAATGAATGCTCCTGTGAGACAAAGCTAATTGTAAACCAATGGGTTAGTTTATTTTGACTGAAGCACACAATTTCACAGAATATCAGACTATGATGCACTAATCTTCTATCACCCCTCGTAACACAAAAAAAATTCAGCCAACAATATTGCCTTTGATATTGGCTTATCTTCGCTGGTCTGCATGGTTGAACTAATCAGTGGTCACCTGGATGATCATTGATAGCACAATGGTTGTTGCTGCCTCACAATGCCAGGGACCCGGTTCAACTCCTACTTGGGTCATTGTCTGTGCACAGTCTGCATGTTCTCCCCGTGGTTTCCTCCGGGTGCTCCAGTTTCTTTCCACAGTCCGAAAGACACACTGGTTATGTGGATTGGCCATGCTAAATTTTCCCTTTACTGTCAGGGGGATTAGCAGGGTTAATAGGTGGAGTACATGGATAGGGCGTGTGTGGGATTGTGGTCAGTGCAGACTTGATGTGCTAAATGGACTCCTTCTGCACTGTAGGGATTCTATGAAATTGATTGCCAAAGGATTCTGTTTTATCCAGAGGGAAGGTGAAAGGTTGAACTGCTGTCCATTCCAGCTTGGCTCATCAAGCAGTTAATCAAATCTCAGCAGTGTCCCCTGTGGAACTTCCTGCTATGCACAATGAATGAAACTAATCCAGCACAATAGGGCCAATTTCCATCCTTCCTTTTGAGGTGAAAATGGGAAATGGCAGTGTACTATTTACCCACTCCTCGTGTCAAGCATCCCTAAAACAATTCACTGTAGATTAAATGCTAAAAAATAAACCATTGACATTACCCATGCCCATTGCAGCTAGATTTCTAAATAATCATGGTTTTCAAATTCCTTGGAAGGAATCTTGTTACTGTTCACGCTGGCAGGATTTTCCCATCCCGCCGCAGTGAATGGAGATTCGGCCGGCCGCTAAATTCTCTGACCTCACTGCAACGGAACTGTGGTGTGAACGGGCAGTAAGACTGTGCCCTTTGTCTCACACTAAAACAAGTTGCATAGAATCCCTACAGTGCAGAAGGAGGCCAGTTGGCCCATCGGGCCTGCAACGACTACAGTCCGACCCTGGCCCTATTCCGATAACCCCACGTATTTACCTTGCATTCCCCTGACACTAAGGTGTAATTTAACATGGCCAATCAACCTAACCCGCACATCTTTGGAGTGTGGGAGGAAACAGGAGCACTCAGAGGAAACCCACGGAGAATGTGCAAACTCCACACAGACTGTGATCCGGTTCTGGAATTGAACCCGGGACCCTGAAATTTGCTTAATCATCTCTCTCTGAGCTAACCTGTGTCTGAAATAAAAATTAAACGCTCATTCGTAATTTTGCTGCAAAAGTTCATCTTAAAAAGTTGATAAAATCGCAGTGTTTTAAAATAATTGAATTTAAAAGCCCAAATATTGCATCGACAATCTAAGTCTTAATCATTGCTGTATTTGATTTCTCAGTAGCAGAGTCAGCCTCAGTCTCTGAAGTGAAATGCAGTATTTGATAAAAGCTTTGCAGAGAAACTCAGAATTTCACCTCTCTGGCTGGGAGAATCAGAAGCATGAGGCCTGTCTCATCTCATTGTGTGGCAACACATTTTTCTTCTCCATTTCATCCTAAAGTGTATGTTTTGTAGATGAAAAAGGAAAATCACATGAGAAGAGATCACAATGTTGTGTGCTGCGCTATCAGTTCTTTGCGGGATTCAGGCATCCCCATCCGAAGATGCTTATGTTCTCCCGTTGGGAACTGACTGGCCTCTGCTTCTTCCTTCTCCCTTGAGGGCTCTCTGGGATCAGAAGTAGATCAAGAGAGGAATTGAAATCCACAATCCAGAATCCTCAAGCATATCAGCAACTGCATCATAAGCTTTATTTAACGCGAGCACAGAGCTCAGAAAGCATATACGGACTGGAGTAACAGCAGTAAAAAAATGAACATTCTATTGGAAACAAATAGGTGACAGGCCTGCTATGTATCTCATCTCTTGATCTGCTAGTATTTCTTGCTGTTGACTTCAGCTCTACTGATCCAAGCACTCTTCCCCTGCCTGTCACTGAAGACTATCTATCAGTGTCTACCGTGTCTGGCTCACAGCAGGTGTCTGCTGGGTGATGCTTTTATCAGAGGCTTGGCAGTGTCTGCCAGGACTGTTTGTTGTCATTGTTTAACACGGAGTTTTCCATTTGACACACAGCTTGTTTTTTAGCTTGGATCTCATTAAAATCTGCCCTGTTTAAAGACATTTGAATCCCTGTCTATTGTCACAGAGCTGTACCTAATTAATTTCGATAAGAAAAGTGAAAAGGAATCTGGTTCGCTGAGAGAACAGATATCGAGGTGACAGTCTCTGCATCTTGTTTGTTTCTCTTCGTATTTATTAATGGGTCATTTATCGATCTGAGCACAGTAAGGTTCCAGCACCAAATTCCCAACAGATTTATTATATTTATTCTATCCAATGGGCAGCGCAGTGGCACAGTGTTTAGCACTGCTGACTCACAGTGCCAGGGACTCAGAATCGATTCCCAGCTTAGGTCACTGTCCGTGCAGAGTCTGCACATTCTCCCTGTGTCTGCGTGGGTTTCCTTTGGGTGCTCCGGTTTCATCCCACAGTCCAAAAGGCATGCTGGTTAGGTGCACTGGTCATGCTAAGTTCTCCCTCAGCATATCCAAACAGGCGCAAGAGTGTGGTGACTAGGGAATTTTCACAGTAACTTCATTGCAGAGTTAATATAAGCCTACTTGTGACAATAATAAACTTAAAAAAGAGGGTCGGAAGGGTTGTGCTAAAGTATGGACAGATTAGGTTTTGCTGCTGTGAAAGGGCATGGAAGATTGTGTGGGTGATGGTGAGAAAGGAGATTGTATTTGTGGGTGGGCTGGAGCAGGGGGGAGGGAGGCGGGAAGGAGAGGTGGATCAAGAAAGGGCGCAGAGGCAGTGATGTGTACAATCAATGGAGGAGTCCTGGGAAGAATACTCAGGTTACAAATGATAGGATGGATTCCTGATGGGGGTGAGTAGAGTGAGGGTACGGTGATGGCAGGTAAAGGGGCACTGAGAGTTGTTGGAGGGGATGCGGATGGTGATGTGGGTTCATGGGGTCAGAAGGATGAGGGAGATTCGACTAACAGGAGTTGGCTGTTTGGGAAGGTAAGGGATATGGACATTCACATGCACAAAACGGAAAGTGATTGGGAGGATTGAAGGGTGATGGTAAGGGGATCAGAAGTGATTCCTTGGAGTTAGGGGTGATCTAGTTATGGGGGGAAGGACAGCTTACATTGTGTTCTATTGTGGAACTAATATTAAGGGTCCAATGGATTACTCCTTCCTTCTCTTGTTATTTCTTATTTCTATTCAGACTGATTCCACATCTTGATCTCTGGTGCTTATATAATTTCTCACTATAGCACTGATTAGTTCCTGCACTAACAAAGCTACACAATCTCCTTTTCTTTTCTGTCTATTCTTCCAAAATACTGAGTACCCTTGGAGATTAGTTCCTTTGTGGTTCTGATTTTTAACACCTAGCTTTATTATCATTCAAGGAGACCATTCATCCTATCGAGTCTCCACTGGCAACAATCCCACCCAGGCCCTATCCCTTTAAACCCATGTATTCATCCTGACACTAAGGGACAATTTAGTTTGGCCAACCCATCTAACCTGCACATCTTTGGAGTGTAGGAGGAAACCGGAGCACCCAAAGGACACCCACACAGACATGGGAGGAACGTGCAAACTCCACACAGTCACCTGAGGCCAGAATAGAACCCAGGTCTCTGGCACTGTGAGGCAGCAGTGCTAACCACTGCGCTGCCAAATGGTGGAGTTGCTGGGTGAAGTTTGCACATTCTCGCTGTGTCTGGCGGGTGCTCCAGTTTTCTCCCACAATCCAATGATGTGCGAGTTAGGTGGATTGGCCATGCTGAATTACCCCTTAGTGTCCCGAGATGTGTAGGTTAGAGGGCAGATATGTGGGGTTACAGGGATAGCGGCTGGGTGGGATTGTAGAAAGTGCAGGTTCAAAGGGCCAAATGGCCTCCTTCTGCACTGCAGCGGTTCTATGATTCTACCTAGCTGCTTGAGTTACCTCCTCAGAACCCTTTTCCTCTTTGTATCTATATCGTCGGTACCTACATGAAACACCACAACCGGATCTATCCCCTCCCACTCCAAGTTCCGCTGCAACGCAGATGAAATATCCTTAATTATGGCACCAGGTAGGCAATGCAATCTTTGGGAGTTTGGGTCCTGGCTACAGAGTAAGCTGTGACTCAGGAGTTTAGGTGTTCCTATTTTGGGGAGTATTGGGGGTGGGTTAGGGAGGAGTTGTGGGGGGCGGACAGGCACATAGCATAAATTGTCCACATCAGAATAGTGCAATCCAAGATATTTACAGATGATACCATATTGAAAGGAATAGCTCTCATAAGGGAAGGCACTAATAGGATTTCAGAGTAGTTGGATAAACATTAAATTGAATTCAAGACAGTGAGCTGTGAGTTGCTTTGCTTTGGTGGAAAGAATCAGCAAGCCACATTCATTGGAAGGCAATGAATGAAATGGATTGAAGGAGAAATGAGAACATCTGGAAAACAGAAAACAGAGATCTTTAAAATTATGATGGGTTTTGATATGATGGATGCACAGAATTCATTCCCACTTCTTGGTGAATCCCTTCTCTCCACACACGAGTGTGGTTAGAATGTGAAACTCACTGCCACAAAGAAAGGTTGAAGATAATAGCATTGATGCCTTTAAGGGGAGGCTTGCTGAATGTATGAAGAAGAAGGAAATCAAGGAATATAGTGGGAGAGCGGGAAGAGTTAATTAGAGTAGAAGGAGACTCAAGTGGAGTATGACCTGCTTCTGTGTTGCAGGTTATGTGCAATTCTATGCAGTGGACTAAAACCTGGTCTTGTCAGACTTTTTACTGTGCAAGCTCAACAGCAGACTGCACAGCAGTAACCCCTGCTTCAGTGCAGAAGCAAAGCAGCATAGCAAGCTAGTTTGCAGCATGGTCTACAAGAGGATGTGAAAGTGAATCCATTTCATTTTATAAAATATGTTCCATTTCATGGCTAGTCTTGTAAGAATCATAGAGTACCTTTGGAAGGTTTGTTGCTGAGAAAGTTGGTCATCTGTAAATGGGATGTGGCACATTTCCAACAAGGGCGCATGCTAAGCTAGTGAAACATATCTGCACGCCAGAGATACACCATTATAATCAGAGACCTGGATTTGCATTTTTCATTGAAAAGTTGGTTGGTAATATAAATTGTGATCCCCAAACACCAATCAAAAAAACACAGAAAATCTTGTGTAATAAAAAGATTCTCACTTGATCGATGTACTAGTCGACCTAACTATAAGCTGATGGAATCCTTGGAATTTTATGACCTCATCCGGGCAAGGCTCGAGGCCAGTGGAGAATTCCGTTCCGTATGCCTCGCTCCTCTGATTCCAGGGCGGGTGTGCCAGTAAAGTTCCGGCCCATCCCCAAAACAGGAGTAACAAAACCTAGAATGCCAATTTAAAAATGAGCATTTGACTTATCCAGACAGTTTAAAACAATGAGCCTGAGTTTACTTATGCAAAGTGAAAAGAAACCCAGTCAGACCTCCATGGGACCATTTTCAAACAAGAGAGAGGTTTGACCTGAAAAATCACAAGATCGACATTTAAATATGAACAATCTATTCGGTAAGATTTTAATTTGCCATCAGAAAGGAAGTTGCAAGTTTTGACCACTCTTCACCTGAAAAGAGTTTTCTAACATCATCCTTGAATTACTTTTCGCTCAGTTAGAACTGTACCTCAATGTTTGAAGCTACAGTTTTACTTGGAATAGTTTTCTTCAGTTTGGATTTCTCCAGTTGCTTCTGCATTCATTTCCAGCCTTTGTGCATCCTTCATTGCAGAATTGTCTTCAGCTGCCTTGGGCCATAAGTTCTGAAATTCCCTCCCTTAGACTCACCACTTCTCCCTCTCCTCCTTTGAAACGCTCCTTAAAACGTATTTCTTTGACCAAGTTTTTTGGTCACCCATCCTAAAATTGCCTAACGTGGTTTGGGAATAATAAAGTAATAAACTTTATTTATTTGTCACAGGTAGGTTTACATCCCATTCAATGAACTTACTGTGAAAATCCCCAGTCACCACACTCTGGCACACTGAGGAAGAACTTAGCATGGCTAATGCACCTAACCAGCACTTCTTTTGGATTGTGGGGGAAACCAGAGCACCTGGAGGAAACTCACGCAGACATAGCGAGAACATGCAACTCCTCACTGACAGCGACCCAAGCCAGAATTGAACCCAAGTCCCTGGCGCTGTAAAGCAGCAGTGCTAACCACTGTGCCACTATGCCATCCATACTGACCACTGTGCCACCACAGTGCTTTGTTTGCTATGTCTCCTATGAAGCACTTGCAACATTTTGCTACATTAAAGGCGGTATATAAATGCAAGTTACTGTTATTTTTCTTGAAAGAGAAAATGGGGATTGAATGAATGAATATTTTAAACATCTGCAGTTTTGCATTTTTATTCAAAGCTCACCGAAATGTAAAGTACCTTGCCTACAGAAATAATTCTTGAAAGCTTACTTAGCACTGTGTAATTGTGAGTTATTTGTGAGTAATTATAGTAAGTCTGCAATTTTTTCAACTACAACTGTCATGCTAGTTCTTCAACAATTCATTGCTTTCTGTTGGATTGGAAGTGGATTGTTAGAATAGTTTGGTTTAAATATACACTGATATTTAGGGACACTTGTATCTGAGTGTTAACAGTGGCTACCTATATAGATGGCAAACTCTAAATATAGTAGATTCCACAATGGCATTCTCTGTTTATTCATTCTGATTGTCAATTGTCACTTCCACATGCTTCCATTGCTACTTTCTTCCTCTCATTTGCCTGTGTGATAATCTCTCTGTGTCAGTTCTCTGTGCTCTGCGTTCTTGCAGAGCATTTTGTTTTGCCTTCACACTGTCTTGCTTTGCAAATGTTGTTTTACACTTGCTGCGATCTACTGCTCCTGAGAGAAATTGTGTACTGCACTGATGGAATTACTGGTAGCCTTGCAAGTTCGGTCCAAATGACCTGGGCTTGATTATACTTTTCATCTCCTTCTGACATCAGATATTCTGGAATTTGTAATTCACTGTTGCCTGCCCTATGAATTTCAGTGCCACTGGAGTTGACTCCTGTGCCATAATCCTCTCTTGTCATTAAATGTTGCTAAGGTCTGCCACCTATTGATGGGCCATAGAGTCAATGCACAATTGCAATACATTAGTGGAGCGGGGGGTGGAGAGGCTTTACCCTTTTTCTGATAGCTGCAACTAATAAGTTCTCCCTTCTCATGCAGATACTTCTGCCAGAGTTTCAGAAACCTTTTGCTCTGTTGTTTGGAGTTCACAGACGTTATGAAAGTTTGTCAGGTGAAATGCTGCCTTTATTGTTCATTTCTCGATTGCTTATAATAATGAGTTGTTGTGCCCCAGGCTAGATGACCATATTCAAGGACTAGGTGGATGTAAACTTTGTACAACCAGAGGAAAGTTCTGTAGTTGATTCTATGCTTCTTTCAGGAATTGGCCCAGTCTAGTGATGGGACTGAGCCATATTTCCTTGAAAGATTTTGTGCAGAAAATCCTGTTGCCTGTTTGTCTTGCTTGGTGTGGTTGCAAGTCATTCAATCCTCCTTTTCTGTTTGTCGTACCAGCTTGTTTTTGAGAATCACAATTGTTCTGATTTTTGGGGGTTCATTAACCTTTGACAAGTCCATTGCTCCAGGTGACCCTGGTATCTCCAGAGTTTTTCTGATGCCATTACTAAGCTCCTGAACACCACCAACAATTTGCAAGCAAGCCACAATCTTCTGGTTATCGGAGCCTCATTGAGAGAGACAAAGAAAGAAAAATGAACTGATTACTAATCCTTTGGAAGAAAACTTAGTAGATATTGCTGTGTCCATTTTGACATCAATACTGCCCTGAAATTTGTTATCTTTCAAATGAGATCAGTGGCAATGAGATATTGGGCCTGGGATTACAGTCCGTGGTGCTAACCGGGGCATAGTGGTTAGCACTGCTGCCTCACAGCACCAGGGACCTATGTTCAATTCCTGGCTTGGGTTACTATCTGTGTGGCATCTACATGTTGTCCCTGTGTCTGCATGGGTTTCCTCCAAGTATTCCAGTTTCCTCCCACCAAAAGACGTGCTGGTTAGGTGTATGGTCATGTTAAATTCTCCCTCAATGTACCCAAACTGATGCCGGAGTGTAGCGACTAGGGGATTATTGCAGTAACTTTATTGCATTTTTAATGTAAGGCTACTTATGACACTAGTAAATAAACTTAAACTTTGTCAAAAGCCACATAACAGGAAGATTGTCGACGTGCACTCTTTCTTGTTAAAGCCTCAGAAGATGTGCTCTGGCTGTTGTGCTAAGTTTTGACCGTTGCTTCTTCTGCTTATGAACCCTGCTTGTCCTGAGTTGAAGAAGTTAATGCTGTCCAAGTCATTTCAGAGTTAATATGTGATGACTCTCTGGAGCAGCTTTTGTACATATTCAGTGCGATCATTAGAGTGCTTATCACTCAAGTAACAGATAGCACAGTGGTTAGCACTGCTGCTTCACAGCTCCAGGATCCAGGGTTCAATTCCTGGCTCGGATCACAGGTTGTGTGGAATTTGCACATCCTCCTCGTGTCTGCGTGGGTTTCTTCTGGGTGCTCTGCTTTCCTCCCACAGTCCAAAGATGTGCAGGTTAGGTTGATTGGCCATGCTAAAATTGCCAGTTAGTGTCCTGAGATGCGTAGGTTAGAGGGATATGGGGGTAGGGCCTGGGTGGGATTGTGGTCGGTGCAGACTCGATGGGCCGAAGGGCCTCTTTCTGCACTGTATAAATGTATGAGAGAAGATGATGCACTGCTTTAAGCCAGCCAAATGCTACTGCCGTGGTTTGGTTCACTTTATGGAACAGTCATGAGAAAACCTCTGGAGAGAATAGTGTCACCAAGCATATGTTCAATAAAGCCCCTGACAGAGCAATGCAGTGTCAGCGAGGATTCTCACCAGGCCAGTAGTGTTGGATTACTTAGGAAAAACAGTACTTCAACAATGGCAACCCCCAAAGCAGTGGTATTTTGGGCACAATCAAAGGGACATGATTCTCTGGCCCTGCTTGCAAAGGCAAAAATCCCATTATGGCCAGAGACTCTCGTGAGAGGAGCCATAATATGATTTGCACTACAGAAAACTGATCTTGAGATTCTCCCCATCTGCCAGCTGGCGACATAGTCTAGTTCATGCCCAGTGAGAGCATGGATCAGATTAGCATTATAAATATTCATTTAAATATGCAGGATCCATTTTAAGCCGAATTCACCCAGCTCCTGGAACTCACCCACCCTCTGGCGCAACCTGAAGTCGACGGGAGTCACTATAGGTCTCCACTAATGGGACTTGGAGGCTGTTGGGTATCCTGGGTGGTCAGAGAAATGGCTGGATGCTGTCCCCTGGCATGTTGGCAGCTTGGCAAGGCCAACCTGGCTAAGCTAGCACACCAAGATGCCAGGGGAGGCACTGTTGGGGTGACTCTGCCAAGGGGCCGGAGACTGAAAAGGGCAAAGCCTGAAAGGGCAGGGGCTGAGGGGCTTTGGCAATCCTATAGTTGGGTGTCACTCACTAGGGGGCAGGGGGTTTGGTACCTGTGATGGGGGGGTCCCGAAGCTGGTAATTGGGTGGGGGGTCTGTAGCATTTTCAGAATGGACAGTCCTTTAAATAGGAAGCCTCGATCTCTGAAGTTCCCCCATATCTCTGAGGTTCCCACACATCTCTGAGGATCCTGCACATCTTTTTCATGGCGCAAATCATCCCAAACTTCAAAAAGTTGTTTAAGTGTGGGTGGATGACGAACGGAATTGCGCTGACCCACCCAGCTGGAATCACACCGTGTCTTCTGCCAGAGATCACACTTAGAAATATTCTCGGAGAATTGCACCCAAGGCATATTGCCTCATAAGGAAAAGGGGCAGTGTACAAAGTCAAAGTTCTCTGGATGGCAAAAGAGCTGGTGCTACGTATTACGGAGGTGGGGGTGCACAGACGGCTCAATTGGATTGGCCAGTAGCAGTTTCTGCAGTGCCAAGAGGGCATTAGTGGGCAAGCCTGGACTGCATTAAGCCCCAATAAGAGGGCACAATGGATCTCCGAGCAATTCCGGGTTATTGGGCGGTCCGTGTTTGGGCAGTTTAGGGAAGGGGAAGGGTGGTGATGTGATTGGTTTTACAGATAAGGCATGCAGGAAGAAACATGCAGGGGTAGGGCACAATTACCTGTTGTGCAGGCCCATGTAGCAATTTGATGGAACTTGGTGCCAGAAAAGTTCCTTGCTTTTAGGGTGGAAAGAGATTAGGAAGCCTTCCGAGGGAGGCCAGGGTTTTGGATACCCAACTGCCTCCAAGTCCCATGAGTGGAGACCAGTAGTGGAGAACAAAGCAGGGTTAACATTCTGAAGGGAATTCTATTGATGCACACAAGGGCCGCAATTCTCCCAAGAGTGCTGAATTGATGGGAGAACTGTTCTAAATCCTGACTGTTCTGTTAGTTCAGTTTCTCACCTGTGCGTCTCCACACTCTGTGCACTGAAGAGGTCCCAGTCGGGAGTCTCATTGAAAACCCCGGAGGGCCAGGGACTATTTGCGCCGGAGTTTACAGTTCTGGAGTTCTGTGCGTGCGCAGTGGCCCCAATCTGTCAGACTCCCTGTTTGCTGGCCAGCTCGATCATTGGCCAGCCTGGGACCACCGCAGTGCTGCCCCTCCAGCCCTCCTCACAGCCTGATCGTGGCCTCCACAGCAATTCCCGGGCCAACTCCAACCCTCCCTGTCCCAGAGCACCCAGATATACAGCCCACCTCCCCCAGCAGTGGTGATGCCCCCCCACACCCCTCATCCCAGCAGCGCCCGCTCCCCCCCCACCCCACTGACTCCCCCCCCGGGGTCAGTCCCTCTCCTTGAGGCAGGCCCCCCACCTCGGCAGACCACCCCTAGCCCGCCCCAATCGCTGCCCTCCCTCCAGCCCGCCCCAATCGCTGCCCTCCCTCCATCCCAGACCGATCCTGTCTGCAGACTGGCAGCAGGACCCCCACCCAAAATATGCCCACCCCTTGTCTGTGCAATGCCTGATGGGCAGTGCCAAGGTGCTCCCTGGGCATGGGCACTTTGCTCCATGCCCAGGGGGCATCACCCCCTGCTGTCCGACCCCCTGGGACGGGATTGCCCTCCATAAACGTGAGGAACTAGTCTGAACCCCACCGGAATGCAGGGTGGGAGATTCAATCGGGATCTTTCAGGACCCGATAATTAACTAATATGCATATTTAAAACAGATTCAAACAGATTTAAATGATTTACCTGCCTTCCTGCCGGTTTCCAGCATGGTCTGATCGGCAACTGTTCGCCAGTTCTGGGAGATGTGCATGCGTTCCCAGCACATGTGCAAATCCTTGTTCAAAGCCACAGATGCGTGTCTCCCACCGTGACCCGAGAGAAAAGCTGCGGGTCGCAATGGGAGAATCGCGGCCAAGGTATCCCCTACAGCACATCCCACCCTTCCTTCCCGCCTTTTAACCACTTGTGTTTAAAAACTGGCCTCCCCACTCCCCAACAGTACTATGGCCTGGGCAGCATATTATCAGGGTTAATTGGCTTGTTGACAAGCTCAATTAGTCCCTAATTATTTATTCCAATATAGTTGCCGATTTCAGCACCGTTTTATGGGAAGAGCTCAGGGATGGCCGGGAAGGTGGCGCGTGATCCCTATTTTATGTGCTTACCCAAACCCCCCTCAAAAACATGCCCGACTCAGGCATATAAAATCAAGGTAGAAAATACATTTGATGACCAGACTGAATGTAGAGGGTTCAGAGAGAGATGAAAAACCAAACAAGAGAAGCAAAGAGGGAGCATGAAATGAATTGATGGGAAAACTGTTCTAAATTCTGACTGTTAGTTCAGCTTCTCACCTGAACCTCCACACTCTGTGCACTGAAGAGGTCCCAGTCACGAATTTCATTAAAAACCCAGGAGGGCAGGGACTATTTGTGGCGGAGTTTGACAATTCTGGAGTTCTGCGCATGCGCAGTGGCTCCCCCCCCCGCCCCACCCCGGCTGATTCCCCCCCCAACATCAAAAGGAATCCCAAAGTCTTACAGAGGCATATAAATAAAGTGGTGAAAGGAGAAGACGGACCAATTAGGGACCAAAAAGGAAGCAGTGGATATGAATACTTTGCATCCGTCACCAATGTCTATTCTTTCTCAGGAAGCTAAGGAAATTCAGCATGTCTGCTACGACTGTCCCCAATTTTTGCAGATGCACCATAGAAAGCATCCTTTCCGGATGTATCACAGTGTGGTATGGCTCCTGCTCTGAGCAAGATCGCAAGAAACTACGAAGGGTTGTAAACGTAGCCCAATCCATCACGCAAACCAGCCTCCTATCCAGTGACTCCATCTACACCTCCCGTTGGCTTGGAAAAGCAGCCAGCATAATCAAGGACCCCATGCACCCAGGGCATACCCTCTTCTACCTTCTTCCATTGGGAAAAAGATGCAAAAATCTGATGTCATGTGCCAACCGACTCATGAACAGCTTCTTCCCTGCTGCCATCAGACATTTAATTAACTATCGGGAGGCTTTTGAACAGAGAGTTGATGAGCATAATGCAATTGATGTGGTGTACATGGACTTTCAAAAGTCATTTGATTCAGTGCCACACAACAGACTTGTGAGCAAAATTATCGTTTACGTAGTAAAAGGAACAATAGCAACATGGGTACAAAATTAGCCAGGTCACAGGAAACAAAGAGTAGTGGTTAATGAATGTTTTTCGAGCTGGAGGATGGTTTATAATGGAGTTTCTCAGGGTCAGTGTTCGGAACCCTACCTTTCCTGATATATATTAATATATGTACGGTGCACAATTTCAAGGTTTGTGAATGATATAAAATTTGGAAACATTGGCTGGAATTTTCCTGCTCCACCGCAACAGAAGTAGGGGTGGAAAATGTAGGGAGCCAACCAAAAGCCCATTGACCAGAAGACCTCACCCATTGTAAACTGTGAGGACAAGAGTGTAGAACTTCAAAAAGACATAAACAAGATGTGAAGTTCAATGCAGATAAACGTAAAGTGATTTTATATTGTAAGAAGAATATGGAGTGACAATATAAAATGGAGTACAACTCTGAATGGGGTTCAAGAACAGGGGAACTTGAAATATATGTGCATATGCCATTGAAGGTGGCAGCAAAGGTTGAGAGAGCAGTTAGTAAAGTAGACAATATCCTCGGTTTTATTGATAGGGGTATAGAGTACAAGAGCAAGAAGGTTATGCTGAATTTGAATAGGACACTATTTTAGCTTCAGCTGGAATTATTGCATTCAGTTCTGGGTCTTTAAGAACAATATGAAGGCATTGGAGAGAGTGAAGAAAAGATTAATAAGAATGGTTCCCTGTGATGAGGAACTTCTGTAATGAAAACAGATTGGAGAAATTAGAACTGTGTTCCTGAGGGAAAAGAAGGCTGAGGGGAGATTTGATAAAGCTATTCAAAAATCATGAGAGGCCAGGAACAGTGGGAAAAACTGTTCCCACTGATGAAAGGATCGTGAATGAGAGGGCACAGATTTAAAATAATTGGTAAAAGAAGCAAAAGCAATGTGAGAAAAAGCTTTTTAACACAGTGAGTGGTTAGGGTGTGGAGTGTTCTACCTGGAAGTGTGGTGGAGGCAGGATCAATTGAAGCAATCAAAAGGAGGCAGATTTTTTTTTAGTTTGTTTATTAGTGTCACAAGTAGACTTACATTAACACTGCAATACATTACTGTGAAAGTCCCCTTGTTGCCACACTCCAGCACCTGTTTGGGTACACTGAAGGACAATATAGCACAGTCAATGCACCTAACCTCCACACCTTTTGGACTGTGGGAGGAAACCAGAGCACTCGGAGGAAACCTACACAGACATGGGGAAAACGTACAGACTCTGCACAGACAGTGACCCAAGCTGGGAATTGAACCCCAGTCCCTGGCACTGTGAAGCAGCAGTGCTAACCACTGTGCCATCCTGCCACTGATAGGTTTCTGAAGAAAAAGAATGTGCAGGATTAAAAGGAGAAGGTGGGAAATGGCACTAGGTGTGGTGCTTATTTGGAGATAGGGTGTGGATCCGATGGGCTGAATGGTCTCTTTCTGGACTGTAAGAATTCTGTGATTGTGTGACATATCTGTGGTGTTAGAAACCAACTGCGGTTCCAATAGACATAGCAGTGGCAATGGCCCACAGCACACAATTTGTACCTTTTGAGAGGATGCTTAGCTTATTAAACAGCACAGATATTTTCTGATGAGCTGATCCGTTGTATCTCTTTATGCATTGTTTTGAAATGTATCTTGCTGAAAGTGTAGAATTGGATGCTCATGTGAATGCATTAAAAGAAATAAGATATTTTTCCCAACTGACCTAACAGATTGCCAGTGGACTAGGAGTAATTATGCCCCAAGGAAACTAGACTGACATCTGGTATCATTCTTTTACCAAAAGATGTGTACGAACAGCATGGATAAGCTGATCCTGTAAGACTGCTTTATGTTGGTACTCAGCCTGTACAGTCTCAAGAAAACAAAATTTCAGAGTCAACTCCATGTATAAACATTCCAGCATGTTTATTCCTGCAGCACAATGGTAGGGTCGTGCACACACTCTGATTTTAACTCCCAGCTGGAGTCAGGTGGGCAAGGGTTGAGGCAGAGAGCAAACCATCTGCCAGCCAAACACCCAAACCATACTTTTAGACCTGCCAGTCCATAGTCCAGCCAATCTTGCATGTCCCCATCTGAACCCAACAGGAATAAGATTTTGGGTGGCAGCATGTCCCTGCCAGTGGCCGAACAAATAGTTCCTATCATTCAGGTCAGTGGTTACAGTGAAGATAGCAAGTCCAAGCTTTCCTTCTGGGCTCATAAAACTACTCCTACCCTACTTGAAATGAAAACTTATCTTTCCGGTCTTCTTCGAGTCTTGGTTCCTCTTATAAGAACATTAGAACTAGGAGCAGGAATAGGAGTAGGCCATTTGGCCCCTCGAGCCTGCTCCACCATTCGATAAGATCATGGTTGATCTTTTCGTGGACTCAGCTCCACTTACCTATCCGTTCACCATAACCCTTAATTCCTTTAAAGGAATTAAAGGATTCCCTCTTGCTGCTAAGCAGGGCAGCCATGTCAGCTATCCTGAGCACAACTTGTGATAAAATTGCAATCCAGTCTGAATACATTTATTGGTTTATTGAAGGGACTTGTGATCTTCAGGCATGAGAGCCTCTTCCCTTCTCATCAGAGTAGATTAAGATTGCAAACTGTGCATCAATGGGAGCAAATTGCTGCAGCCATTTTGACAGCCCAGGTGAGCAGGGTTAAAGTTGGCCCTACTAAGTTTGCAAGTTTGGAACTAAATGAATGCCTCTATCTGAGGTCTTTGGAGTTATGCCTCAACTCCGCTCAGTTCCTGACACCTCAAAAGTTGTCCCCCATCAACAGGGCACAGCTACCCACGGTTACTCCCTCCCCATTTGCATACAGTAGTAGCAGTGTGCACCATATATAAGATGCACTGCAGCAATCTGTCAAGCCTCCTTCAACAACATCTTCCAAATCCACAATCTCTTCCATCCAGAAGGATAAGGGCAGCAGGTGCATAGGAACATCACCACCTGCAAACTCCCCTCCGAGCCACACTGACTTGGTACTATATCACCATTCCTTCACTACTGCCAGATCGCAATCTTGGAACTCCCTCCTAACAGCACTGTAGATGTGTCTACACCAGCAGGATTGCAGTGGTTCAAGAAGGCAGCTCGCCACCACTTTCTTGTGGGCAGTTAGGGATGAGAAACAAATGCTGATCTTCCTAGTAATGCTCACATCACAAGAAAACATTTTAAAAAGCTTTTGCTCTCCAATGTTGGTGAAATCAGGGATTTACTTTGGAAATTAATATTGAGGGAGGAAGACAATACTGGACAAAAATGCTGCCTTGTAACATTTAGTGAACAAAACTTTTACTAATCTTACTTTCTTTCTATATATAACATCAATTTTAGAAAGGAATAAAGGATGTGTGGCACAGTGGCACAGTGGTTAGCACAACTGCCTCATAGCTCCAGGGTCCCAGATTCAAGTCTGGCTTTGGGTCACTGTGCAGAGTCAGCATGTTTTCCCTGTGTATGAGTGGGTTTCATCCGAATGCTCTGGTTTTCTCCCACTCTAAAGATGTGCAGATTATGTGGATTGGCATGCAAAATTGCCCCATAGTGTCCCAAGATGTGTAGGCGAGGGGGATTAGTCATGGCAAATGTGTGGGGTTATAGGGATAGGATGAGGGAGAGGACCTGGGTAAGGTACTCTCTCAGGGAGTCGGTGCAGATTCTATGGACCAAATGGCCTCTTCTGCACTGTAAGGATTCTATGATTCTGTGAACCCATGAAGGACAAAGGAAAGGGCTGGTTGCAAGACAAGTGGAGTTAAGACCATAGGCAGATCAACCATGAGCTTATTGAATGACAGATTAGGTTTGAGGGGCTGAATGGACTACTCCTGCTCCTATTTTTCAAGATCCGCTGATGTTAGGATCTTCTTAGGAGGAGCTGAAATACAAGATCCATCAGGAAAGATGTGAAGCAACCACAGACTGTAAATGAAAAATAAATTAGTGCTACCCACAAACTCAAGAAAGCTGAAGAATCAACCCACTTTTGTATTTATCGCTTCTTCAGCCACACCCACCCAAAGCACAACTATTTTTCTTCTTGCCATTTAAATGGAAAAAAAAATACAAAAATAATTGTGTTTACACAGTTAAAGGCAAGGAAGTTGCCAGAAAAGCATGAATTCATAAGAGTGATGTGAAATGGGATCCAATGAAAAGATGCATATGAATGCTTTCTGAAAGCTCTTCGTGGAGAATAATTTTGGAACAGAAGGAGGTAATTAAAGCATCTGCAGACAGTTCATGACACTAATGTTTATGAGAAGTTCAACGTTTAATATCAGTGATTATTTCCTCATGGAAAACTAAGAATTAAATGCTTTATTTCCTTTTGTTGAACCAGAAAGTCTCTGTGTTATTAAGTGTACACGCTAAATGATGTCTGCAAGGGAACAAAGTGTGACCCATGAATTTCTCTGTACCAACCCACTGTTGATCCTCTTCTCCTTTACAGTTGTGCGCACACACTGAAACTGAAACATCTTCCTGGGCCCAGGGGATTTCTACAAATGATCCTCATAGAATCGCTATTCTATAGCAGAAGACGCCATTCAGCCCATTGAGTCTACACCAACTCTCTGACAAAGTATTTACACAAGCTCTCTTCTCCTCTCTACCCCCATAGATTTCCCTTCATATTTTGGGATGATGTTCAATACTGGACACTGCTTTGAAGTTACTGTGAAAATCTCCTCATCGCCAAACTCTGACACCAGTTCAGGTACACTGAGTGAGAATTTAGGGTGGCCAAAGCACCTAACCAGCACATCTTTTGTCCTGTGTGAGGAAACTGGAGCACCGGAAGAAACCCGTGCAGACTCAGACAGAGAGTGACCCAAGCCGGGAATTGAACCTGGGTCCCTGGTACTGTGAGGCAGCAGTACTAACCATTGTACCACCGTGTCATGACACTGAGCCGCCACAAAGAGAGAAGGCAGGAGAGAAGAGGGATGGGAAAACAAGACATAAGACAACAGAGACTAATGAGAAGAAAGGAGACTAAAAGAACCAGGGATTGAGGGAGAGAGTGAATGGGGAGTAATGACTAAGAAAAGAGGGTAATGGGCCTTTTCATGGTCTTACCATTGTGATTATGGAGCTAGTCTATGTTTTTTTTTGTTGGGAGCTTTTATTACTGTGAAATCATATCGGGCCCATTCACTGGTTGGTGTTTCCAGCCTTTCAATGCTCCAAAATAGTTTTCTGAGCAAAAGAAAAACTGTTCCAGTTCAAAGGCAATAACAGGGCAGAAAAGCCACTTAGTTGCTATGGCCACTTAGAGAAATCATGCAGCAAATGAGCAACATTCCCAAATTTCCAACTTCCATTTCCAAAAACACTTTATAAGGGTCATTGTTCTTCGCTCTGTTATCCAAAATGTTCTGCTCAAGAGCATGAATGAATTCACATTGCATGGATCACATGCAGGGAACTTGCCTCTCAGGTTGGCTTGGATTAGGGTTAAAACCTTAGACCGTGTATGAAGTGTTTTTCCTTTGGTCAACATCAAAATGGAATAAACCTCGACAGGCTTAGAAATGAGAATGTTCGGAGATGATCCTGGAGGCAACTGAAGCACTGAGAAACTCAAGAAATCTCCTGAAACTAGCGAGCTGCCAGAACAATGTAGAAGGAACTTATTTGACCCACAGGATCCTTGATCTGGATGTGTTTAGTTAGTTTTCACTGAAGGCAAGAAGGGAGACTTATTCGTACGCCAATACTGTCATCGCTAACCTCACTGACTACTAATCTATGTGAAAGATGTAGATTAAATGTAAATATAAAGAACCTTTGTCCTCAGTAGCCTCGAAGGCAGCTGACTTTTTTTTAATTCAACCGAATCAGCAAAGAAAAAGAACAGTTTTAAATTTAATGGTAACCCTCTGATTTGACTCTCAAAAGTGGGAGCGATTGTGAAACTCCTTCTGCATGACCAGTAAACACGCAGTCTGCACTCTTCTTTTGATCTCAGCCTTGCTGTCGGGAAGAAGTGCAGATGCAGACGGAAAGACAGGTGCTTCTCCATGTGGAAGGAAAGGAAATCACCCCCGGGTTAAAATCTCTCTCAGCACCTTTTTTTTTTGTGGGCCATTCAAGGGCAGCACTGCCAGAGGCACCGAGCTGGGTCACCTGCCTATTCTTTCAACCAAGGAAAAGTATTGGGAGCAGCTGGGAGAGGAATGGGCCTAAGGTGAAATTTCTTTTTTAAAAAAGAACTGAAACAAATAGAATTGTTGGAAACAACTGAAGACTGAGTCAGTGTTGTGCTGTGTGAAGAACGTACAGCATTCAATTCACGCCACACTTACACCAGCCCACAAAAATGGCATTAAATCAGTTTTTGAATTAGCTTGGTATTCGATTATGCTTCCACTCTATGGCTGGGATTTTACCTCCCCAACTACCACGTGAATCGGAGTGAGCGAAGGGCGGAACATGGAAAGGTAGACCTCCGGCAGGATTTTACGGTTTTGGGACGAGCAAGGCTGTAAAATCCCACCCTATTCCTTTATGGACTATTTGATTAAACATACAAGCCAATATTTCTGTGTAAAGTTTATTTATTAGTGTCACAAGTAGGCTTACATTAACACTGCAATGAAGTTATTGTGAAAATTCCCTAGTTGCCACACGCCGGCCCCTATTCGGGTACACTAAGGGAGAACTTAGCATGGCCAATGCACCTAACCAGCACATCTTTCAGACTGTGAGAGATAACCAGAGCATGTGGAGGAAACCCACGCAGAGACAGGGAGAACATACAAAGTCTGTACCGACAGTGACCCAAGCCGGGAATCGAACCAGGGTACCTGGCGCTGTGAGGTTGCAGTGCTAGCCACTGTGCCATTCAAGTATAGATTACAATGCAATGAGTATTGCTGATTTAGCGAATGTATTTTGGTGTTAAACAACTTACTTATTCAACATCAATATCTTATAATGACGCTACAGTTTAGAATTAATAAAACCCTCGCCGGAATTCTACTGTCTTGCCCACCACAGAATCGGAGCAGGCAAGGGGTGGACGATGGAAATGTCCTTTGACCTCAGGCGGAAATTTCCAGTCTTGCTTGAGCGAGGCAATAAAACTTTGCCCCCTGATAAACTCCACTTAGAACCATAGAACCATAGAAAATTTACAGCTCAGAAACAGGCCTTTTGGCCCTTCTTGTCAGTGCCAAACCATTTTTTGCCTAGTCCCACTGACCTGCACTTGAACCATATCCCTCCACACCCCTCTCATCCATGAATCTGTCCAAGTTTTTCTTAAATGTTAAAAGTGACCCCACATTTACCACTTTATCTGGCAGCTCTGCGTGAAGAATTCCGTCCCCTCCCCCAAATATTCCCTTTAAACTTTTTTCCTTCACCCTTAACCCATGCCGTCTGGTTTTTTTCTCTCCTCTAGCCTCAGTGGAAAAAGCCTCTTTGCATTCACTCTATCTATACCCATCAAAATCTTATATACCTCTATCAAATCTCCCCTCATTCTTCTACGCTCCAGGGAATAAAGTCCTAACCTATTTAATCTGTCTCTATTACTCAGCTTCTCAAGTCCTGGCAACATCCTTGTGAACCTTCTTTGCACTCTTTCAACCTTATTTACATCCTTCCTGTAACTAGGTGACCAAAACTGTACACAATACTCTAAATTCAGCCTCACCGATGCCTTATACAACCTTACCATAACACTCCAATTTTTATACTCGATACTCCGATTTATAAAGGCCAATGTACCAAAAGCACTCTTTATGACCCTATCCACCTTTTACGTCACTTTGAGGGCATTCTGTACCTGTGTTCCCAGATCCCTCTGTTCAACTGCACTCTTCAGAGTCCTACCACTTACCCTGTACATTCTACTTTGGTTTGTCCTTCCAAAGTGCAATGCCTCACACTTGTCTGCGTTAAATTCCTTTTGCTATTTTTCAGCCCATTTTTCTAGTTGGTCCAAATCCCTCGGCAAGCTTTGAAAACCTTCCTCACTGTCCACTGCACGTCCAATCTTTGTATCATCAGCATATTTGATGATCCAATTTACCACATTATCATCTAGATCATTGATATAGATGACAAACAACAATGGACCCAACACCGATCCCTGCGGCATACCACTCGTCACAGGCCTCCACTCAGAGAAGCAATCCTCCACAATCACTCTCTGGCTTCTTCCATTGAGCCAGTGTCTAATCCAATTTACTACCTCTCCATGTGTACGTAGCAACTGAACCTTCCTAACTAACCTCCCATGAGGGACCTTATCAAAGGCCTTGCTGAAATCCAGGTAGATAACATCCACCATCTTCTCTTCATCCACTTTCCTGGTAACCTCCTGAAAAAACTCGTATAGATTGGTCAAATATGACCTACCACGCACAAAGCCATGTTGACTCTCCTTAATAAGTCCCTATCTATCCATATATTTGTAGATCCTATCCCTTACCACACCTTCCAATAACTTGCCCACCACTGATGTCAAACTTACTAGCCTAAAATTTCCCGGATTTCTTTTGGAACCTTTTTTAAACAACGGAACAACATGAGCCACCCTCCAATCTTCCAGCACTCCCCCATGCAAACTAACTTTTTAAATATGTCTGCCAGGGCCCCTACAAGTTCAACACTAGCCTCCCTCAAGGTCCATGGGAATACCATGTCTGGTCCTGGGGATTTATCCACTCTGATTTGCCTCAAGACAGCCAGCACCTCCTCCCCTGTGATCTGTAAAGGCTCCATGACCTCCCTACCTGTTTGCCCTCTTTCCGTATATTCCATGTCCATTTCCGCAGTAAATATGGATGCAAAAAACCCATTTAGTATCTCCCCCATCTCTTTTGGTTCCATACACAGTCTACCACTCTGATCTTCAAGAGGACCAATTTTATCCCTCACTATCCTTTTGCTCCTAACATACCTATAGAAGCTCTTTGGGTTTTCCTTCACTCTGTCTGCTAAAGCAACCTCATGTCTTCTTTTAGCCCTCCTGATTTCCCTCTTAAGTAGCTTCTTGCACTTTTATACTCCTCGAGCATCTGATCTGTTCCTTGCTGCATGTACATTACACACAACTCTTTCTTCCTCCTAATCAGTGTTACAATCTCCCTCGAGAACCAAGGTTCCTTATTCTTATTTACTTTGCCTTTAATCCTGACAGGAACATACAAACTCTGCACTCTCAAAATTTCTCCTTTGAAGGCCTCTCACTTTCAATTTACATCCTCACCAGAGAACAGCCTGTGCTAATCCACACTTCCCAGATCCCTTCTCATTTCATTAAATTTGGCCTTTTTCCAGTTCAGAACTTCAACCTGAGGACCAGATCTATTCTTATCCATGATCAGTTGAAACTAATGGCGTTATGATTACTGGATCCAAAGTGTTCCCTCACACTCACATCTATCACCTGTCCTAACTCATTTCCCAATAGGAGATCCAATACCGCATCTTCTCTAGTTGGCACCTCTATATACTGATGTAGAAAATTCTCCTGAACATATTTTACAAACTCTACCCCGTCTAAACCTTTAACAGTACGCGAGTCCCAATCTATATGTGGAAAATTAAAATCCCCTACTATCACAACTTTGTGTTTCTTGCAGTTGTCAGCTATCTCTCTGCTGATTTGCTCCTCCAGTTCTCGCTGACTATTGGGTGGTCTATAGTACAACCCCATTAATGTGGTCATACCTTTCCCGTTTCTTGGAACTGTGTTTATAATTCCATAGAGACCTTAGTGAGTTCTCATGTGTTGGAAATGATTTGGGGGAGGGGGCAGTGCATTGAAACACGTACGTTAATACTCTGCTGCAGGTCACTTGAGGCTCACTGATCCACATCCATGATTTGCCATATAACAAATTCCTGGTTTTAGTCATGACACTAGATTAAGGCATTAAGTAGGGGACCAAGTATTGCTCCACAGGAAGGATGGTAACAGTGGTGATGAGGTACCCTGGATTGTCCTCATTAAATCCATGCGCGACTAGTGTAAGGGATGAATTGAAAAAAAATGTCTTTTTGCCAATTACCTGTTTATTGTTCTCAGTTAGGGAATGGCATATATTGCTGAGGGTGGATAGGTATAGAAAATACCAAAACAAAGGTGTCATAACATTTCTAAAATGTATTTCTTAATTGCTAAGGTGTGACATTCATCATAGGGAATGTTTTGACATTGGCAGTTCCCCAGAAAGACAATTCTACAAAAATGGCAACATGGCTTCGGACCGAGGTGACTGAACTGGAAGAGATGGAGCTTACATGGGGTGAGGCACAAGTTAAATCACAAGACAGAGCCTGATGGAGGAACATTGTTGTGGTGTTATACTGGACAGGAAGATCCCAGAAAGGGACCAGATCCACAGAATCTCTACAATGCAGAAGGAGGCCATTCGGCCGATTGAGTCAGCATCGACTCTCTGAAAAGCATCTCATTCAGGCCCACCCCACACTATCACCATATTCCTGCGCATTTACTATAGCTCATCCACCTAACCAACACATCTTTGGACACTAAGGAGCAATTTAGCATGGCCAATCCACCTAACCTTCACATCTTTGGACTGTGAGAGGAAACTAGAATACCTGGAAAAAACCCACACAGACACAGAGATAACATGCAGACTCTACACAGGCAGTCACCCATCTGGGACTAGGAGGATAACTAGCTAACTAACAAAATGACATGTAAATTCACCAGCAATATTGTTAAGTTCCAAAACAAAAAGTATTTCTGAAATTCAAGGCAGGAACAATTCTCCATCAGTGAGGAGGGCTAACAAGTTACTATTCTTTTAATAAACAATCCTGAATATTTTCCTAACCTTCCAGTGAATATTTCCTCATCCCACATGCCTACTCTATCCAAAAGGACAGGCTAGGAAATTATTCTCAGCCTCTAACAGTATTGTTGACTGTATTACTTCAGTATTACTGATTATCCAGCGTCTTCTTCCTTCCTTTTTGGAAATGCCTGGTCTTCATTTGACAGCTCCTGATGTTATGCCGAGTTCAGGGAATGCAACATGGAGAATTTGTGTAAGAAATCTATTAAATTGTGATGCATCGTATTGAAGGTCCTATTTGTTTTACATTATGCCATCCATGGTATACAATCTATTTACAGTACCGCCTTTACATACCTGAAACCCTCATTATGATAATATTTTGGAGTGTTTAGCATTCCGTGACATTTATGCCAACAAAACTGCTTCATGTTGCAGTATTTAATGGGTACTGTTACTAAACAAATTGGATTTCGCAGAGTGCCAAGATTTGAGTTTGCACTCACAACTTTGTAAACAGTAAACTGCTGCTCTCTGCTTTGGATGGAGGGGTATATAGCAAAGATCAATAGCTTCACTTAACAAGGAAGATAAGAGTGCCCAGACTCCTTCGTGCATATTTGGGTAGCTGGGTGCAAAGTGAAAAGTACAGGGTACAAGACTAATTCTTCCTTAGGCAGGCTGTTGTAACAACATTAATATAAGTGATATTGGTATGTTCCTGGGGATTATAATGTATTGTTGAACCTGTAGTTAAAAAAAATTGCAACATATAATTAAGGACGCAAACTAGTTTGAACCTGTCCTGAATCAAAGTTATTTTGTGAAGGTTTGTCAAGTAACGAAGAAATTCTGGATAGTATAGCACCTACTAAATGATCTGTATATACATATATACTTAAAACTACAGATCCTCAGTAAATTAATAATGTGTATTTATTGTCTCAGTCCAGCTAACCTAGGCATATGCCAAGCTGAAAGAAAAACTCACAGTTTAGAATTGAGAATCAATGATTCATTTATGTTAATCAGGAGTAGGATAAAATGTTCTGTGGAGGAGGGAATAGGAAGAGGAGAAGCTTAGCTTGCATATTTTCAGTATGCAGTACAAAATGAAAATGATTAATTAAATACTGTAGTAGCACTGTCGAACCTAAGGTGGAGCTAAAATTATTGCCAGCGAGATCTATTTGATAGTGAGTTGGAAATTGCTATGACAAATTATTTTTTAAAACTGAGGTTCAGATTTTCCTCCCCAGGTCGGGTTTGTCAATTTGGTAGATTTGTGGGTTCGGTGAACTGGACATTTAAAAACATTGCCTGCAGCTCAGACTTTTGGTCAGGTGCAGGGTGGAAGGTGGATTGAAATAGGAGTCGGTGTGGGTGACCTTGGAATGAATGCAGAGTTGCCAAGTACGGAGGTGGGCTGGAGGAGGCAAGGCCTGCTTCTGTATAACTATTTAGTGAAATAAAAAATAATGATAAAACAATAAACATCCCACTAGAGTCATAGATTTCTCTACAACTGCCTTGCAAATTTCTGCCTCTTCCTCTCACCCTTCACATCACTGCACCCCCACCACACACACACACACACACACACACACACACACGCACATGGGCACATACACACACATGGGCACACAGACACACACACACACACACACACACAAGCACGCACACACATACACGCACATGGGCACATACACGCACATGGGCACACAGACACAGACACACACACACACGCACGCACACACATACACGCACATGGGCACATACACACACATGGGCACACAGACACATACACACACACACACACGCACGCACACACATACACGCACATGGGCACATACACGCACATGGGCACACAGACACACACACATACACACCCCGATCATGTCAGTTGGGCCACAGATTTATTTGTGTTGTTTTAACATTTAAATGCAAGCCTGACCACAAATTAAGATTTTAAATTCCAAGGAAGTATGATAATTTGCCTGCCAATCCTTGGTTCCAATTTATCTTGGCTACATCCCTTCTTACCCCATTGAAGTTGGCTTTCCCCGAATTCATTATTCTTACTCTGCATTGCTTTTGTCCGTTTCCATAGCCAATCTAAACCTTATGATATAACGATCACTGTTTCCTAAATATTCCTCCACCGACACTGATCCATTTGTTCCAACTCATTCCAAAGAACCAGCGTCTCCTTTCTCATTTGATTGGAAACATACTGTTCTTAAAAATTCTCTTGAAGTGGAGCTTTGTTGAGGAACAAATACAGCGTGTAATTGATACGTCTGTCCCTGGCAGGCAGGGAAGAAATGGCCTAGTGAGGGAACCATGGTTCATAAAGGAGGTTGAATGTCTTGTTAAGAGGAAAAAGGAAGTGTATGTAAGGATGAAAAAACAAGGTTCAGTTGGGTCGCTTGAGGGTTACAAGGTTGAACATAAGAACATAAGAAATAGGAGCAGGAGTAGGCCATCTAGCCCTTCGAGCCTGCCCCGCCATTCAATAAGATCATGGCTGACCTGTTGTGGCTCAGTTCCACTTTCCCGCCCTCTCCCCATAACCCTTAATCCCCTCTCTTATCAAAAACCCATCAACCTGCTTCTTAAAAATATTTAGCGAGGCAGCCTCCACCACTTCAACGGGCAGAGAATTCCAGAGATTCACCACCCTTTGAGTGAAGAAGTTCCTCCTCAACTCCGTTCTAAACCGCCTCCCCTTTATCTTGAGGCTGTGCCCCCTAGTCCTACTGTCTTTTTTGAGCGGGAAGAGTCTCTCCACCTCTATCCTATCCATCCCATTCATCATCTTATACGTCTCAATGAGATCTCCCCTCATTCTTCTAAACTCTAGCGAGTACAAGCCTAGTTTATTCAGCCTCTCCTCATAGCTCAACCCCCTCAACTCCGGTATCAGCCTAGTAAACCTCCTCTGCACTCCCTCCAGGGTCAAAATATCCTTGCGCAGGTGCGGCGCCCAAAACTGCACACAGTACTCCAGCTGCGGCCTCACCAATGCCCTATACTGCTGCAGCAAGACCTCCCTACTTTTATATTCAATCGCCCTCGCTATGAAGGCCAGCATCCCATTCGCCTTCCTGACCACCTGCTGCACCTACAAGCTGGGTTTTTGCGACTCATGCACAAGGACCCCGAGGTCCCTCTGCACCGTCGCCTGCTGCAGTTTTTCGCCACGTAAGTAATAGTCCTTCCTACCATTCTTCCTACCAAAGTGGACCACCTCACACTTGCCAACATTAAATTCCATTTGCCATTTCCTGGCCCATTCGCCCAGCCTATCTAGATCCTTCTGCAGACTCTCCACACCCTCCGCACAATTTGCCTTTCCCCCAATCTTGGTGTCATCAGCAAATTTCGACACCCTGCACTCGGTTCCCTCCTCCAGATCATCTATATAAATGGTAAATAGCTGAGGCCCCAGCACCGAGTTGCTAGGAATGAGTTAAAGAAAGGGTTTAGAAGAAATAGGAGGGGGCATGAGAAGTCCTTGGCAGGTCGGATGAAAGAAATCCCCAAACTTTTCAGTCTTATGTGAGAAATAAAAGAATGACCAGAGTGAGGTTAGGGCCAGTCAAGTATAGTAGTGGGAACTTGTGCATGGAGTCAGAAGAGATAGGTGAGGCGTTCACTAAGGAGAGGGGCCATCTTTTTGAGGATGAGTGTGTGATACAGGCTGATAGGGTGGAGGAGGTAAATGTTCTGAGGGAAGGTGTATTAGCAATTTTGAAAAACCTGAGGGTCGATAAGTCCCCTGGGCCAGTTGGGATATACCCTAGGATTCTTTGGGAGATGAGAATGCAGAGTCTTTAGCTTTGATCTTTGGGTCCTCACTGTCCATGGGGATTGTGCCAGAGGACTGGAGAGTGGCGAATATTGTTCCACTCTTCAAGAAGGGAAATAGGAATGACCCTAGTAATTATAGTCCAGTTAGTCTTACTTTGGTGGTCAGTAAGTTAATGGAAAGGGTCCTGAGAGATAGGATTTATGACCATTTGGAAAGGTGCAATTTAATCCGGGTTAGTCAGCACGGTTTTGTGAGGGGTAGGTCCTGCCTCACAAATTTGATTGAATTCTTTGAGGAGGTAACTAAACATGTAGATGAAGGTAGGGCAGTTGATGTTGTATACATGGATTTTACTAAGGCGTTTGATAATGTTCCCATGGTAGGCTCATGAAGATAAGGAGGTTTAGGATAGAAGGAAATTTGGCCGATTGGATAAGTAACTGGCTGTCTGATAGAAGACAGGGGGTGGTGGTGGAAGGAAAATTTTCAGACTGGAGGCCGGTTGCCAGCGGTGTACCACAGGGGTCAGTGCTGGGTCCTCTGCTATTTGTGATTTTTATCAATGAATTGGAAGAGGGGGCTGAAGGGTGGGTTAGTAAATTTGCTGATGACACCAAGATTGGTGGAGTAGTGGGTGAGGTGGAGGGCTGTTGTAGGCTGTAAAGAGACATTGATAGGATGCAGAGCTGGGCTGAAAAGTAGCAGATGGAGTTTAACCCTGATAAGTGCGAGGTGATTCATTTTGTTAGGACAAACTTGAATGCAGATTACAGGGTCAATGGCAGGGTTCTGAGGAACATGGAGGAACAGAAAGATCTTGGGGTTCATATCCACAGATCTCTGAAGGTTGCCACTTAAGTGGATAGAGCCATGAAGAAGGCTTATAGTGTTTTGGCGTTTATTAACAGGGGGTTTGAGTTTAAGAGCCGTGGGGTTATGCTGCAACTATACCGGACATTAGTGAGACCAGATTTGGAATACTGTGTTCAGTTCTGGTCACCTCACTATAAGAAGGATGTGGAAGCATTGGAGCGAGTGCAGAGGAGATTTACCAGGATGCTGCCTGGTTTGGAGGAAAGGGTCCTTATAAGGAAAGGTTGAGGGAGCTGGGTCTTTTCTCTTTAGAGAGGAGGAGGTTGAGAGGTGACTTAATAGAGGTTTATAAGATGATGAGAGGGAAGAATGGACATGCAGAGACTATTTCCTTGGGTGGATGTAGCTGTTACTAGGGGGCATAACTATAAGATTCATGGTAGGAGACATAGGAGGGATGTCTGAGGTAGATTCTTCACTCAGAAAGTGGTTGGGGTGTGGAATGCACTGCCTGCTGTGATAGTGGGGTCGGACACTTTAGGAACTTTTAAGCGGTTATCAGATAGGCACATGGAGCACACCAGAATGATAGGGAGTGGGATAGCTTGATCTTGGGTTTGGACATAGCTGGGCACAACATTGGGGGCCGAAGGACCTGTACTGTGTTGTACTGTTCTATGTAACACATTGTAGGAACACTTGCCCTGTCTGCCCATTTGGATGATTAAAGTCCCCACTGTAACTATTTTTTATTTCTTGTACTGCTCTACAACTTCCTTGCAAATTTGTGCCTCTACATCTTTCCCATTAGTTGGTGGTCTATAGCCTACACCAAGCTATATAATTGCACTTTTCTCGTTCCTCCACCCTGGCCAAATAGATTCTATCCTTGGTACCTCTGGGACATTCTCTCTCTCCAACACTGAAATAATCTCCTTAATCAACACTATCACCTTTCCTCCTTTCCATCCTCCCTTATCTTTCAAGAACACTTTCTATCCAGGAATACACTACCCAGACCTGCTCTTCTTTGAGCCAGGGTATAGCCACATCATATTTCCACATGGCTACCATTCCTGCAACTTACTAATCTTAATTATCAGCTTCCCCATATTCATTCACATGCACTGCAACCTTAATTTAGTATTTATTACTCTTATACTGAACCCATCTAAAACCTCACTGCTTTTTACTATAGAGCTATCTGTCTCTCCCAATATTCTACAACCTTATTATTCCTCTCTAGTATTATTTCCTGGTTCATACATACCTGAAAGTTTAGTTTGAAGCTTTCCCAATAACTTTAACAAATTACCCCGTGAATAACTTGCCCCAGGCTGTGTTTAGGCACATCCTATTTGGCCTCTACAGTCCCCATCTTTGCCAAGATTGATCCAGATATCCCAAGAATCTAAAGTTCTCCCTCCACCACCATTTTTTCAACACAAATTGATCTACTTATTCTACATCTTATATCTACATTTACTTCATTATGAAACTGGAAGTAATCCAGAGATTCCCACTTGTGAGCAGGATGGAAAATTTGGCATTCCAGTTGAAGCTCCATTCACTCTCAGCGGCAAGGGAAAATTCCAGCCACGAACGAGGACAGATGATTTCAACCAATATCTTGCATTGAGGTCTGCGACTGCAGAAACACCTGTCTGTTCCTCTCCCTATCAAATCTATTCTCACTATTGCTTTTCCAGTCTTCTTTTCCTTTACAACGGAGCCATTCATGGTACCATGGTCATGGCTCCAGCTGCACTCCTCATAGGAACCATCACTTTCATCAGTCCTCTGGATTGAATACTGGTTGAAGAGTGATATTCATTCAGGGGACTCCTGCACTGTGTGCCTTGACTGCTTGGTGGTCATGCATTCCCTCTCTCCCTGCATACTCTTAAGGTGCAGGTTGACCATAACCATAACCATGCAATCCATGAAGGTCCCAACCTCATGAATACACTGCACCAGTGCTAGCTGCCATTCAAGTTCCAAAACCCAGAACTCAAGCAACAGCAACTGCCAACACTTCCTGCAAATATGGTTATCCAGGACATGAGAAGTTTTTTGGAATTCCCACAAGGAACAGGATGTGCACCCCAGGGATCAGAACTGCCCTGCCATTCCTCTCTCCAATAGATCATAAAACTTACTGCTTAAAAAAGAAAGATTCACCAACTACTCATATCTCTTCTATTGATGTCACTTAAATACATCAAGGTTAGCTGAAATGTTTTACTTAGTCCTTGTTATCCAAAAATAATTGACATTTTTAATTTTCAGGCTCCTTAGACAAACTGGCTAACTTTGGAACAAGGGAAATGAAGCAATAATACTCACCAGCTGATCAGCTCACAGCTTTCCTGTGATATCCATCTTTCTTCACATTAGATTATTTCACACTGCTCCAGGCCTCAATCCAAATCAAAACTGTAGTTATGTTGACTGAGGAAACATTGGAATTCCCTGATGAAGGGCAATCAACCCAACCAATGTGATCACTGTGCTGCAACAGCTACAGTGGCTGCCTTCCCCTGACCCCAACATTAATTAACTCATAGATATCAAAGCTAAACAAGTTGTCTCAATCTTCTAACTGTATTGATACCAATGCAAACATGGTCAGGCCAAGAAACCTAACAGTATCTTTGTGAAATCAAAATGTACAATGTTTAATAAATATACATTTAAATGTACATTTACCTAAACTTAATGGGCAAGATTTTACCACGGGCTTCAGACCCCAATGCCAAGCCTGTGCTTGCCAGCAGCAGTCCCACTCAACAATTTTACCAGTAGTGGTCTTGCAGTTAACAGTGGTGGTGGGATCCCAATGCTACCAGCCAATTAGAGGGCTGGAAGCTCTGAAGCCTCAGAGACCCCGTCATGAGAGGTGGTCACTGCTGAAGTAGGTCAGAGATCGAGGGGGTGCTTCAACATGAAGGCAGCCTCAGAGATGAAGTAAAAGATTAAAATATCAGGGGGGCCAAACATGCAGATGTCTCCATATGACACACTGAAGCTGTAGGGGTGGCCCGCCCTGTCTGCTATCCTCACTTTAAGAGCATGAAACTTTCAATTCCAATGGCCAGTTGGTCAGCAGGAGGGCCAGGGGACACCTCCTGGAAGCTACTGACCCCCCACTAAGCAACAGTCCTTAAATCTTTAAATTGGCTGCCCATTTCCATTCAACAGGCTGGCACTGTACATCCAGTCCTTCCATTGGGAAAAGCCTCACAGCACCAGGGCACCAGGTTCAATTCCCAACTTGGGTCACTGCAGCATGGAATTTAAATTCTTCCCATGTCTGCGTGGGTTTCCTCTGGGTGCCCGAGTTTCCTCCCACAGTCCAAAGGATGTGCTGGTTAGGTGTATTGTCCATGCTAAGTTCTCCCTCAGTGTACCCAAACAGGCGTTGGAGTGTGGCAACTCAGAGATTTTCACAGTAACTTCATTGCAGTGTTAATTTAAGCCTACTTGCAACACTAATAAACAAACTTAAACTTAATCCTCCCAGCAACGAAACAGCACTGGGGAGCTATCCCCAACATGGCTTCCCAGGACTGGGAAAATCCTGCCCAATATGTGAATGTGTAAACATGCACTCAAATACACAATAATCTCATAATACATTTAGGCGAATGTACCATATATCATTCCTACAATGCAGAAAGAGGCCATTCAGCCCATCGAGCCTGCACTGACAACAATCCCACTCATGCCCTGCCCTGTAACTCCACATATTTACACTGCTCATTTCCCCGACACTAAGGGGCAATTTAGCATGACCAATCATCCTAATCCGCACACTTTTGGACTGTGGGAGGAAACCCAGAGCACCCAAACACAGGGAGAACGTGCAAGCTCCACACAGACAGTCACCCGAGGCTGGAATTGAATTTTGGTCCTCGGTGCTGTGAGGCAACAGTGTGAACCACTGTCCCATTATATATAATGTTCACACTATATATATCTATATATAATTATATGCGCTTAAAAATCTAATAAAAAATCTTAAACATAAGAAAGCCATTGGAAAACCTCATCAATAATGGTGCATGCATTCACCCTGAACAGGCACGACTTACATTCCATTATTTTGTAAGAAAGTACCATTTCAGCAGGCACCTTGAGTTGCTCCCAACTTTTCCTGTTCCCTGCCTCCAAAGCACTTCTGCAGTATTTCATCTTTCACCCTGCAGAATCGGAATAGATTTGTAATGTGGATGCTGGAATTGTTTTCCCATTAAAATAAGTGGCATTTAGAAAGATTAGGTTTGTCTGTGTAGTTATTCACTGAATACAGAATCAAATAAAGCATGTGATGAGATGAATGATGCAATTAAATGCCATTGATGTATACCATTAATATGTGCAAAAATTATTTTTCAAAGTTCAAATGTTAAGCAAATTAGACTGCTTTCTGCAAACTGGACCTTTGGTCTCTAACGCCAAGCAGTGGTCTGAAATTGCGTGTTTTTAGACTGGTGATTATTCTGAAGTCAGAAGTAATTGGGTGACAGCAGATAATTCTTGGCTCGAGGATCACCAACATTATCATAGCTTTACATTTCATTGCTGTCGCTTCAAATTCCCTAAGAAGTGATATAAATCATTGGGGTTGAATGTGACCTCATGTCACCTACTTTACAGGCATTAAACAAGTACAACAAAGCCACTATTGGGACCAATTTCCTGCACTTGAATACTTCGGAAAGCCCTGGTAGATCACTAACTAAGTTGGGGGAATTAGCTGAAATGGTAGAGCGCTCGCAATGCATGTGAGAGGTAGTGAGATCAATGCCCACATTCTCCACTTTGATTTGTGGGTGGCAGAATGGTTAGCAGTGGCACAGTGGTTAACACTGCTGCATCACAGTGCCAAAAATCCAGGTTCGATTCCTGGCTTGGGTCATTATCTGTGCGGAGTCTGCACATTCTCCCTGTGCTCCAGTTTTCCC
Source organism: Carcharhinus amblyrhynchos (assembly GCF_965287045.1). NCBI lineage: Eukaryota > Metazoa > Chordata > Chondrichthyes > Carcharhiniformes > Carcharhinidae > Carcharhinus > Carcharhinus amblyrhynchos. The sequence goes on along the minus strand of NC_137332.1, from coordinate 29,376,157 downwards.
CTACATTCCGAAAGATGTGCTGGTTAAGCACATTGGTCAAGCAAAATTCTCCCTCAGTGTTACCCGAACAGGCGCCAGAGTGTGGCAACTAGGGGATTTTCACAGTAACTTCATTGCTGTGTCAATGTAATCCTACTTGTGACACCAATAAATAAACTTAAACTAGGCATATGGAGCCTAAAGCCTGAACTAGGTCCCCTCTACCAAACTGATCATTAGATTCTTCAGTGACTGCTGTGGTTTCAGCAACAATTGCCATCAAGTTATTTTCTTTTATTTCAGAAATATTCCCTAGTAGCGAGCAGGTGTAGGACGATTACCCAGATTTCACATACTCCTAATTACCCACCCCATTAGTATTATATTCCTTCCTTCTAGTTCAGTGGTTGCAGCACCGAGTTAGAAATCAAATTTGGAGACACATTTGAAGGAGACCTAAAAACCAATAAAATCCAAGCCAACCTTTTCAGCGAAAGCTATAGATTGTAATGGAGGGAGGCCTGCAACAAGGCCACAACCATGAAAGTAACAGAGATAGTTGCAAGTTGACAGGGAGATCCTTGCCTGAGCTGGCACGGGATGTCCACTAGATCTCAGAAATTCAGGACAAAACTGCCAAGTTCACAGCCTCAGAGTCCAAAATTTAGATGCCACCATTGTTATGGTAACCACTATTTAAATACTCTCTCATTCTCAGTCAAAGTGCCATGCCTATGGGAAGGTCAATCATATCAGACAGCATGCAGGAATAGAGGAAACATTATTGCTTGGGATGGTGGTAAAACATCTCGGTTGCAGCTATGCTGCAGGTTGACATCATTGTAGATTAAAGGCTAATTCAGGAGTCTGAAAATCCTTGAATGCATATGTAATAGATGTGGAAACAATGGTCAATGTTATCAAACAGGAAGATCAACGGTTGTACTCAGCAAGAAAAGCAGCACATAAAAGATGAAAGTAAAAGGGCTAGAGGCGAAAATTCCAGCACCCATAGTAAAAATAAAGGTATGAGATTCCCATATGACTTTAATCACTGATACAGTTGTAGTAGTTAAAAGATGGGAAGGAAAGGTGGGATGTCCTGCACAGGGTTCCCAATGTACATTGGGGACACACTCCTCAAGATGTTACTTCTCCTTTGTTCTGCCCCACCTACCCTCCAAAATCCTTCATGTAATGCCTCCCAAGGTTTCCTGCCCTGAAAGCAAGGGAATTATCTGGCTCTAGGGTCTACTGAAGTTCTGTATGGTCTGGCTTGCAGTCCCAGCAGTGCCCATTACTGAGTTCTGACCGGCAGCACTCAAAAGCGGGACTTCCTCTCACAGAGGAGCAGAAGTCCCACTCTCAGCCATTTAAACCTGACGGCAGCTCATTATGGTTGCGATGTGGACTTTTTTCTTTAGGTGCTTCAGCTGCCTCCTGCAATGGGTGGGAGTTGAGGGCAATATACCCTCTTTGAAAACCAGCCCTAAAGGTCATTATTCTTCCAAAGTTAAAAGAGAGATTGCTAGTGTAACTTTATCAAGTCCACTCAGCAATAGTCCAAATGAAAGAAGTAGTAAGAAGGTACCCAAAAGTAGATAGAGATGTCAAAGAGTTGTTGAAAAGTTACGAAGTTTGTCTCCAAATGAGAAATGATCCCTTTCATTCCATGGTCAAACACAAAAGGTGGTGGAAGAAGTAATTGTCAATTTCTTTGAAGTGGAAGGAACAGAGCACCTTGTTTTGCTCGATAGTTCTAGCAAGTGGTTAAATGTTGAGTCAGTGCCCAAAATAGGAGTCGCTTGCTGGGCCAGCAATTATTGTCTATCCCTAATTGCCTTCCAATTAAGAGTCAACCACATTGCTGTGTGCTAGAACTGTTGAGGTTTCCAGAAGTTGGGTTGCAATTTATGGGCAGGATTTTACAGCCTCGCTAGTCTCAAAACCATATAATTCCACCTCAGATCAATGTATCTTCCCATGCTCCACCCTTCCCCTGCTCCAATTCACATGGTAGACAGGGTGGTAAAGTTATGGTTTATGGGCTGCTGTAAGTGCTGGTGTCAAATAATGGTCCACAAAATTCATCCAAGAAATTTGGGGGTGAAATGAAGAGTTTGAAATATTTCTGAGTAAGCATGGAATCTCTAAGGCCACCATATCACCTATCATTGAATGGTGCTGCACAACAAAGTGTACAGATTGTGAAGAGCTCTCTGAAGAAGATAAACTAGGCAATAATTTCTACATTTCTCTTCAACAAAGATTAGACAATTCTCTATTATTTTACAGAATAGTCCGATAATCTACAACGGGTTGCTCACCTTACAAGTTAATATTTAAACACGCTTCTTGTGAAAATATGTCATGATATTCCGGGCATGAAACTTAAAGAATCAGAAGGCCATGATGAAAAACCACTGTGGTGATAAGGACGGTGGTCTGTACCCACCCTGGTAGTGCAGGGTATTGGATGCTTAACCCCTCTGCTTATGCTCCTCCTAACATTGGCGGGGATAAGGCTTCCAGACATAAAAAGGGGTGTAGATGAGCACAAGGAGAGCAGATGGAAACACAAATCTCAGATTTAGATCTAATAGCAATGAGGAGCAACCATTTCAGTGGGAAAGACAGTGTCCAGGGCATGAGGAGGACAAGTGAAAAGAACAAGTGGCAGGATGGCAACAGAGGTCATACACTCTTCATAGCATCTACCACCAAAAATGAAGCTACATGGAGATATCAGAAAACCAATGCCAGAGGAAACTACCTATTCAGGCTGCTGGTCATTGAGTTTACAGAGGTCCTCTGACCTTGCAGACTGCTCACCATGCCTTGTTGGGAGCCATCACACTCATGTGGCATTTTACTTCTTTGTCTCTGGCTCTTTCCAATGATTGGATGTGGACCTTGTTGGCATCTCACAAATGGCTGTGCACCACTACATCTCATTGCTCACTGATACTCTACCTGTGAGAGTTGGGCAGTATGTTCACTTCCAGACTTATAGGGTCAAACAGGCAATGGATTTTACCTCTATCGCTAGTTTACCCTAGGTGTAGGCATTATTGATTTCACCCAAAAAGAATGGACTTGGGAGACAACAACATGTTCAAGGACTTTTGAAAGGGAAAGGAGGATGGGGATGGGTTTGTAAGAATAGTTGGGTCAAGGGGTGTTTTGTGGGGAGAGGGATGATGATGGCAGATTGAAAGGAGAACAGGTCAACATCTGAAAAGAGGGAATCTTTCCAACACTGGCTCACATGGGGAACAGTAAGAGAGGCTGGGAAGTCAGCAGTTTACTAGGAATAAGATTGATGAAGCAGGAGTTGGATATCCTGGGTTAAATGAACTCTGAGGGAACATGAAGGGAGATAGAAGAGATATGAATCTCCCATTTTGTGAGCTGCTCTTGCCTCCTGATGTGCACTTGTGACGTGCTCTTCACTCTGCACCACGTTACCTAATTCTGCTCGAGTATGCACCAATACGAGTGTATCATGGAGGAGCTGGTGGAGGGTGACCTTGTAAGAGGAGACAGTGCCTGCTCTGATGTCTCTGCTTCCTGCACTTGCCCCATAGTAGACAGAGGAATATGTCTTACCCCTCCATGTCAGGCACAAGGAGAGTTCATGAGGATTAGATTTTAATGGCAGAAGCTGAGGCTTCTCAATGCAGGTGAGTCTCCTTCATGTTTAAAGACATCAATGCTTTCTCATATTAAGTTTTTATTGACCTGGCTGTAAAATGGCAGCTTACAGAGATTCCCTCCTAGAGCTCACATGACTACAGCAAACCAGATAGGACATGCAGTACTGTTGCATTTCTAATCCCAAACATCACCTTTTCATATTGAACATAAGATTCAAATATCTCCCTTTCCCAAATGAACAGAGGGCACATTTGCATGCAGGGTCATGTGTAACTGTAACAGGTTATCCACTGCTTTCATGTAGTAACAATTGCTTATTCTACTGACCATTTTCTGTTCCAGCATTGCATACAGTCTTTAAATCCTGCAGGTTTCTTAATGATACGCATGTGCATTGTCATTGGCTGTACATCCGGGTGATGTTCCTTGTCTGGACGGTGTCATTCCCATGACATTTGTTACCATGGTAACATTTGTTGTTAATTGAGATTGTTGGGGAATGTGTGGCTCTCTGAGGTTGATGGTAGCTCTGTACATCATATAGCTGGGGAGTTTCCTTCTTTCTAGAATCATAGAATCCTACAGTGCAGAAAAAGGCCCTTCGGCTCATCAAGTCTGCACCAAACACAATCCCACCCAGGCCGTACCCTCATACCCCTACATATTATACCCACTAATCCCTCTAACCTACGCATCCCTAGCCACTAACGGGCAATTTCTTAGCATGGCCAATCAACCTAACCTGCACACCTTTGGACTGTGGGAGGAAACCGGAGTACCTGGAGGAAAACTATGCTGATATAAGGAGAATGTGTAAACTCCACACAGACCCGAGCTGGGAATTGAACCCAGGACCCTGGAGCTGTGAAGCAGCAGTGCTAACCACTGTGCTACCATGCCACCCTACATGACTGACTGACTGGTGAAGGAATAGTTTCACCAGTTGTTTGTATATGCCTGCAATTGTGGCGGTATATTCAGTCATTCACTTCCACTGCATCTGATCAAGATGATAATTTCTCTACACACATCCCAAGTTTCCACGTGGGTTGACTCTTGCTGAGATTCTTGAAGGTGTGTAACCTGACTGGCTCTTCAACTCCCAACTCTGGTGACGGTTTGGCAGTCTTGTCAAACTGAAATTTAGCTTTCTGCCTTTTGAGCTTGAATTTTCACTTGTGCCTTTTACTACTTTTGGTTTCAATTTTTTTTTGCCTTTGGAAGAGTGGTCTGCGTGCAGCATGATAGTAATCTTGCCATGCATTCAGTCAATGTCTTTTGCCATTCAAGGACTGTCTATATCTGTGCTAAATTTGCTTGATTTCTAATGTGGCATAAATGCAAGGAAAGGTTTATTTACTCCAAGAGTGATTCCACTGACAAATTGGGGACCTTTTCATGAAAACAAGTTTTATTCATAAAGGAGTTTAAATATATGTCTGGCAAAATGACACAGTCTAGTGCTTAATCATTGAATAATCTTTAAACATGAAAAGAAACAAACTCTTAATTTCTAACTTATTACTATTCAGTTCCAATTAAGCAATATCTTTCTTATAGATTTAAGCCCTACTTTAAAATTAGTTAGCAAATTCAGGCATACTTGCTTTATCTTGGGTAACTGCTTTGGAGCTTTAAGAAAGGTCTTTTCAGCAACTGCTCTTCTTAAAATGAAAATGAATTTTTTTTCTGCTATAAGCCTAGGCACTATGCCTGGACATGATGGCTGTGAACACCCAGGAGGAGTGCAAGGGGAAAGGCCATCCCTCCGCTCTGGTCAATGCCTTTGACTGTTCCTGTCCAGTCAGCAACTTCATCCAAAAGGACAGGCTCCTTGATCCTCACTCCTTGACTCTCTGGTTCAAGGTATAAACTCATAGAGCCTGCACTGACTCAGCATCTTACTCAGGCCCATCCCATCCTATCCCCATAACCCCATGCATTTACCCCACTAATCCCCCTAACCTGCATATCTTGGGACACTAAGGATTGATTTCACTTTGAGCTTTAGTGTTGAATACATCATGTTCATAATTAACATTCATTCAGGTGTTATGATCCTGGTCAGAAAATCCAAGATGTTTTATGGAGTCAGCCTTTGTAAAGTTTTGCTCTTTGATTTTCAGCACTGGTACTAAATTTGCTTGATTTCTAATTTGGCATAAATATAAGGAAAGGTTTATTTACTCCAAGAGTGATTCCACTGACAAATTGGGGACCTTTTTATAAAAACAAGCTTTATTCATAAAGTAGTTTAAATATATGTCCAACAAAATGACACAGTTTAATCTTAAGCTTTGAATAATATTTAAACATGAAAAGAAACAAACTCTTAATTTCTAACTTATTACTATTCAGTTCCAATTAAGCAATATCTTTCTTATAGAACATAACATGTTTCACTCCAGGTATGATTCAAATGGCCCACTAGGGAACTTTTATCAAACAAAATTTATTTAAGAATGCAGTTAACACATAAGATAATTAGAAATTCTACCAGTTACAAACAAGGAAAAAAAAACAACCATTATATTATATCAACCTTATCTGCTCTGAATACTGTTCCAACCAAACAAATCTTCTTACAAACATACACCCTTCCCAGGTTTAGCACAGAAAATAAGAATGCTCACATGATGCTGAATTTTCTAGCTCTGCAATACCTGTTGTGAATTAGCCCTTAGGATGGAGAATTGATAGTCTGACTTCCCAGCCCTGCAGCTTCCAGCCCACTTCTCTGTAGAGATAGAGCTACTGCTCTAGCCAGCAAGCCACCAACAGCAAAATGTTCACTCCAGAAAAGTAAGAAAGACTGCTTCTAACTAGCCAGCAGAATTTCTAATACCAGGGAGAGAGACAAACACACTGCATCCAGCCTGGCGTCCAAACATCTTCTAACTAGCCAAACTGAAAGTGAATCTTTGGATTCCTCTGTAAGGGAGCCAACTGACCATGACCTGTCAGTCAGGCTTCCCACAACAATTCAGAAGAGTCATAAAACTCCAGAACATTGCATTAGGCCCACATTACAAATAAACGAAATAGCCCATTATGTGCCTTCAACAGACATTGCAGCATGATGCAAAAAAAAGGCTGCTCAAAAATAGCAGAGAAACAGAATTATTAACATCCATAGAAAGTTGGTGGATTGGGTGCCAATCAAGTGGCTGTTTTGTCCCAGATGATGTCAACCTTTTTGAATGTTTCTGGAGCTGCCTTTCTAAGCTATGATTTCTCTGCAGCATTTCAAAACTATTTTTTTCCACTTACTGACACCAAGTTCCATTTTTAAAGAGAGCAGTGCTTTCTTTATTGAACTAAATGCAAGATAGCAAAAGAGATTCCCACATGGCAGAAGTCACGTGACTACAGCAAGCCAGATAGGACATGCAGCAGTGTTGAATTTCAAAACTCAAGCCGTCTTTGTCATGCTGTTCGACAGAGAGGAGTACATTCCACATGCCATCCACGGATATCTTTTCATCCTCTCCACCAGGAATGCCTTCCTTCCTTCCTGACCTGCTTCCAAGGCCACCCTGGCAATCTCAAGGGCTCTCTCTTCCAAGGCAATAATGATGTGCAGATGGAAAATTCCCCCTCTGATCTCTGCCCATTTGCAGACATTTTGAGTCCTTCAAGGACAAGAGCAGGAAAGACAATTAAGGTATCGTTGGCATTTGTGGTCTATACCAGTGGCTGATTGACACAGGAAGCTGTACATGTCAGTTCTGGCAAGTGTTCAACAGCTAAAGCTGGGAACTTTGTTGAGAGGTCAGAAAGTAACATAGGCACACATTCCTTCCATATTCAGGAGAAGCATGAGCCTTTATGCTGTTCAACTGATGTATCTGCTAGATATCCAGAAGTCTGTCTGAAGAGTGTAGCATTGCATTCACCTTGCCAGAATGAATAAGGTCATTGAATCATTCCTGACATGAGATTGGGTTCTCCATCACCTTGCTTAGTAGGCTAATGTTCTCAGCTACCTCAATCCATGATTTCTTGGTTTGGGAGGGTAACCATTGCCTGCCATCCTTGATTAAGAGGAGCTTTCTCCTCACTGTCACTGTCTCAAGGGGGCTTCCAAGCAACAGCAAAGAGAGGGGCACCCCTACTCCGGATGCTCACTCTTGGTCTTTCCTTTTTCGTCTCTGCTTTATCCACCCCTTCAGACAAACAACACCCATTATGCATTTAAATTTGGCCTATATTTACACGGTCTCACTTAATCGGCATATTCATTGGCAAGCATGCCAATTAGCAGTCTGCCTCTATGAAAATCAGAGGGGGGAGGGCCTGCTGTGGCCGCTTCCTTCTTGGGATGATGTGGAAATGCCAGCGTTGGATTGGGGTGGGCACAGTAAGAAGTCTCCCGAAATCAGGTTAAAGTCGAACAGGTTGATTTGATATCACGAGCTTTCAAAGCGCTGCTCCTTCATCAGGTGATCACTGGATGAAGGAGCAGCGCTCCGAAAGCTCATGATACCAAATGTTGGACTTTAACCTGATATTATGAGACTTCGTACTGTCCTTGTAACAGGGATGAAGACCCCATAATGATCCTGATATTAGTTCCCTGATCCCAGAAAGAAAATCAAATCTAGTCTTTTATAAATTAATGTGCTCCAATAGATCTGCAGCAGGTCTCAAGTAAGGAACAATATAATTTTGTATTACGATGAAAGTACATTAATGCTTTGAGCCAGCTCAGCATGTCTAACAGTTAGAGAGGAGAACATTGACCCTCCCCCCACCCACTGAAGACTCCCAGTGACTGCAGGGGAATCGTGCATCATTGGCACTTGACAGCACTCAAATAAGGTAAAAGCTCCTCTTGTTGTTCTGCTGAACGATGGTGGCCTTTGCTGGAACCTTATTTGCCCCCCACCTTTATTTAAAGTACCTCACCAAAATATATTAGTGCATTAGCACAATGTGTTAGGTTATGCTGATGGATTACCTCTAGGGCTGAATCCAGCTCAGACTGATGGGATGAATATTTGCTTTCTGTGATAATTCTTAAGTAAAGTTAGTTTGGACACATCAAAAACACAATCATTTACAGGACAGCCAGTAAAAACTGGCCTTTAAAAAAAACAGGTTTCTCCTTGGGTTATCATTGAATTTTCCTAATTACATTTCTGCTGAATTGGTCTAGTTTTGTCCCCAATTAAAACTGACTTGAACACAAATGTATTAAGCGTATGCAAATATGAAATGTTCCTGCTCATTCAGCTATGAGCTATGAGGAGACGCTGAATAAACTAGGCTTGTACTCATTAGAGTTTAGAAGAATGAGGGGAGATCTCATTGAGACGTATAAGATGATGAATGGGATGGATAGGATAGAGGTGGAGAGACTCTTCCCGCTCAGAAAGGACAGTAGGACGAGGGGGCACAGCCTCAAGATAAAGGGGGGGGCGGTTTAGAATGGAGTTGAGGAAGAACTTCTTCACTCAAAGGGTGGTGAATCTCTGGAATTCTCTGCCCGTTGAAGTGGTGGAGGCTACCTCGCTAAATATTCTTAAGACGCGGGTTGATGGGTTTTTGATAAGACAGGGGATTAAGGGTTATGGGGAGAGGGCGGGAATGTGGAACTGAGCCACGACAGATCAGCCATGATCTTATTGAATGGCAGGGCAGGCTCAAAGGGCTAGATGGCCTACTCCTGCTCCTATTTCTTATGTTCTTATTCAGACACCTCAGTGAGAAACGCTCATGCAAACCAAGAACATTCATAGAAAATGTTCTGTGGCGGAAAGTTAGAGGAAGGAAAAGTAGGCACCAGAGTAGATCCGCGGCATGTTCCTGGAAGGGGATTTCAAAATTTGGTTTTTTAAAGTCATCTTTCAGATTTCACTTTTGCAGACACAGTGATGTACAAGATAGGCTGTGGCATGTTATTAGTGAGGCCTTTCAAAGAACTCTATGTCAGCCACAGTTATTATACAGGCAAGTACAACTCAGCATTGAATCCACACACATATATAAAAGAGAAAATGAGGATAAAACCCATCACATAGAATCACATGAAACTTAGAGTTGCCTTGCTGTTAGAACTCCGAACCTGCCTGTTACTATGAAGTGCACAGTGAAAAATAAATTGCTATTTCTGATTGCTGCTGCATATTCGTCCAATCTGTAAAAGCAATGAAAAATTATTCTACTTGTGCACCCGTGCTTCTGTCATGTTTCTTGGATCTGTATTCAGGCTGGTGGATATTAAATCCTGTGTAAAAGGCGGGTTGCAACCCCAGGAAAGATATGTTTTCAAGCTGCTCTAATAAATGTACAGGAGAACAAAATATAAAAGTGGGACATACAATGATGCCCAACCCTAATTTACCATCAAATCTTGAATTTGCAGCTTTTTTTCTCCAGGGAGTGTCTATTTAACACCTCTTTTCACAGCCCTGGTTAAGAGAAAGTGGCTGACTGCTCCCAGGGTTTCATTAAAGCTGTTTAGTGAGCAGTTGTCAAATGTTACAAAACATTGACTCCTCGTTCTGGTTTGATCCCTCCGTATGGAACTACCTGGCCAGCACTCTATAAGACCCCCACCATGATATATAACTACAGTGCTTGAATGGTTCAGCAGCGAGCATGAAATTGCATGGTGCTATAATTTGCTGTCAAAATGACGGTGAAGCTAATGGTACTCTGTTATTTATACACAAATAGTTCAGCAACTACAAGCAAGGACAAATTTGCAATTGTGTGCGGAGATGCAAAAGTTGTCTCTGTCATGAGTTTTGTGAAGGCAGCTTCTTACTGTCTGCCTCACCATTGAAACACACTTAACAGTGTGAAGTTACTATACCTGTGCGTTATACCTCAATATAAATGAATCAGAAATGCCTTGTGAATTTCAGTCCAAGTATCATTTTTAATATATGATATAGTTAATTACTTCCAAACAACTTCCCTGGCAGTGAAAAATTGACAATTATTAGTGTGGAGCTTCTTCCTTCAAGTTTTAATCATTATTGGACATTTTACTATATAACATTTAAAACTTGTTTTTTATATTTTCCTTCTATTTCATTTTTTTCCCTCTCTTTTTGGGCCGAATTTTTGTTCCGGGGTCAGGGCCTTGACATTGCATGAATTTCCAGATCCCAACCAGGCACTAAGCGCCTAATGTGATTTTTTTAAATTATTCCATTCTCAGAGTTGCAAAGCCAATGTACAGAGTGGAGAGGGCAAAGCCCTTAATCCACCTCCTTGCTTATTCCAAAAACCAATTCAAATTCAAATGGAATCCAATTCATGGTTCCCATAAAAGAGATGTAGTAGACCCAAGCTGACAAGAGCAGACATTATACCTGTTGTCAAGCTTGATCCTATGCTTGACCTTAGACAGAAGGCCTAGCAGGCCAATTAGTGCACCAGGGTGCAAGCTCATCATTCAGTTATGGAAGGTGTATAGGCTCCTGAGACTAAAGAGTCAATAGGAAACCAACCAGCAATGATACATTGCTAGCTCCACTATCAGAGATGGTTGCTGCTGGTAGTGGGGAGGCGATGGCCTATTGACATTATTCCCTAGACTATTAATCCAAAAACTCAGCTAATGTTCTGGGGATCTGGATTCAATTCCTGCCATAGCAGCTGGTGGAATTTAATTCAATAAAAGATATCTGGAATCAAGAATCTACTAATGACCACAAAACCATTGTTGATTGTTGGAAAATCCATCTGGTTCATTAATGTCCTTTGGAGAAGGAAATCTGCCGTCCTTAACTGATCTGACCCATGTGTGACTCCACAGCCACAGCAATATGGTTGACTCCCAACTGCCCTTGGGCAACTAGGGTTGGGTAATAATTGCTGGCCAACCAGTGATGCTCATGTCCCATGAATGAATAAAATAAATGCCTCCTGTTGAAAACATCCTCTAAGGGTAAGTTTAAAACTTTTAATGTTAAAAATGACAACAGCTGCCAGACCATTAGCGTCAAGGACCAGCTTCTCCACAGGACATTCAGCAGTTGTGGTCTGACGGCGGGTGAGGTGAGGGAAATGGTTTCCCTACCACAAGTGGTGTACTGTATTGGTCTACTTATTTAAGGAAAGATGTAAATGCATTGAAAGCAATTCAGAGAAAGTTTAGAAGACTAATACCTGGAATGGATGGATTGCCTTATGAGGAAAGGTTTGTCAGGCTAGGCTTGTATCCACTGGGGTTTAGACGAGTAAGGGGAGACATGATTGAAACATATAAGGTCCTGAGGGGTATTGACATGGTGAATGTGGAGGGGATGTCTTCCCTTGTGGGGGAATCTAGAACTAAGGGTCAAGGTTTAAAAATAAGGATTGCCCATTTAAAATGATGAGGCAAATTTTTTTCTTTCAGAATGTTGAGAGTTTTTGGAACTCTCTTACTGAAAGGGAAGCAGTCTTTGAATAATTTTAGAGGTGGATAGATTCATGGTAAGCAAGGGGATGATAGCTGGTCAAGGGTAGACAAGGTGCAGATTTGAAGTTACTATCAGATCAGCTATGATCTTATTAAATGGCGGAGTAGGCTGACAGGACCAAATGGTCTACTCCTGCTCCTCGTTCATATGGAGCATTGGCCACCCTTCTTTTTTGCCAGCTGGCCACTTTAATCTCTTGGCCAAGTTTTGGCCTCATTGAGAGCCCCGCATTCAGTTTGTGGAGAGTGGTTTTAATGGGTCCTTTGATTGTTTGCACACCATTTACAGGTATATAGGCCTATCATAGAACCCTACAGTGCAGAAAGAGGCCCTTCGGCCCATCGAGTCTGCACCGAACACAATCCCACCCAGGCGCCTACCCCCATATCCCTCCATATTTTACCCACTAATCTCTCTAACCTATGCATCCTGGGACACTAAGGGGCAATTTCTTAGCATGGCCAATCAACCTAACTCGCACATCTTTGGACTGTGGGAGGAAACCGGAGCACCTGGAGGAAACCCACGCAGACACGAAGAGAATGTGCAAACTCCACACAGACAGTGATCCAAGCCGGGAATCGAACACAGGACCCTGGAGCAGTGAAGCAGCAGTGCTAACCACTGTGCTACCGCGCTGCCCCATCTGCCCTATCACAGTGCCCGCTGCTCCTATCTGCCTCCAGTCCTGCTTCCGCGATTGTTTGTAAATTCAGCCCTTTGTTTTTCATTTTGCACCTGATTAATTATTAGAACATAGAACATCACAGCGCAGTACAGGCCCTTCGTCACTCGATGTTACACAGATCAGTGGAACCAATCTAATGACCCTCTAACCTAAACTATTACAATGTTATCCATATGTCTATCCAATGACCATTTGAATGCCCTTAAAGTTGGCGAGTCCACAACTGCTGCAGGCAGGGCATTCCACGCCCTTACTACCCTCTGAGTAAAGAACCTACCTCTGACATCTGTCCTATAATTATCACCCCTTAATTTAAAGCTATGCCCCCTTGTGTTAGCCATCACCATCCAAGGAAAAAGGCTCTCACTGTCTACCCTATCTAATCCTCTGATCATCTTGTATGCCTCAATTAAATCACCTCTTAACCTTCTTCTCTCTAACGAAAACAACCTCAAGTCCCTCAGCCTTTCCTCATAAGACCTTCCCACCATACCAGGCAACATTCTGGTAAATCTCCTCTGCACCCTTTCCAATGCTTCCACATCTTTCCTATAATGCGGCAACCAGAATTGTATACAATACTCCAAGCGAGACCGCACCAGAGTTTTGTACAGCTGCAACATGATCTCATGGCTCCGAAACTCAATCCCTCTACCAATAAAAGCTAACACACCATACGCCTTCTTAACAACCCTATCAACCTGGGTGCCAACTTTCAGGGATCTATACGCATGGACACTGAGATCTCTCTGCTCATCCACACTACCAAGAGTCTTTCCATTAGCCCAATACTCTGTAATCCTGTTACTCCTTCCAAAGTGAATCACTTCACACTTTTCCGCATTAAACTCCATTTGCCACCTCTCAGCCCAGCTCTGCAGCTTATCTATGTCCCTCTGCAAACTGCAACATCCATCCGCACTGTCCACAACTCCTCTGACTTTAGTGTCATCTGTAAATTTACTAACCCATCCTTCCACACCCTCATCTAGGTCATTAATAAAAATGACAAACAGCAGTGGCCCCAAAACAGATCCCTGCAGTACAGCACTTGTAACTGAACTCCAGGTTGAATATTTCCCATCAACTACCACCTTCTGTCTTCTTTCAGCCAGCCAATTCCTGAACCAAACTGCTAAATCACCCTCAATCCCACGCATCCGTATTTTCTGCAGTAGCTTACCATGGGGAACCTTATCAAACGCTTTACTGAAATCCATATACACCACATCATCTGCTTTACCTTCATCCACCTCTTTGGTCACCTTCTCAAAGAACTCAATAAGGTTTGTGAGGCACGACCTACCCTTCACAAAACCGTGTTAACTATCCCTAATCAAATTATTTCTCTCTTGATGATTATAAATCCTATCTCTTATAATCCTTTCCAAAACTTTACCCATCACAGAAGTAAGGCTCATCGGTCTATAATTTCCAGGATGGTCTCTACTCCCCTTCTTGAACAAGGGGACAACATTTGCTATCCTCCAGTCTCCTGGTACTATACCTGTAGACAGTGATGACCTAAAGATCAAAGCCAAAGGCTCTGCAATCTCCTCCCAAGCCTCCCAGAGAATCCTGGAATAAATCCCATCCGGCCCAGGGGACTTACCTATTTTCATGTTTTCTAGAATTGCTAACACCTCCTCCTTATGAACCTCAATCCTGTCTAGTCCAAAAGCCTGTATCTCAGTATTCTTCTCGGCTACATTGACTTTTTCCTGCGTGAATACTGACGAAAAATGTTCATTTAGTACCTCTCCTATCTCTTCAGACTCCACACACAACTTCCCACTACTGTCCTTGACTGGCCCCAATTTTGCCCTAATCATTTATTGAATCCATCCACTCATTTGCACTTCCCACTCAACCCTTGAGCTGTTATTATAATATGTCCAAGGGTTCTTTGCCCTGTTTCACTCAGATACCAGATGTCCAATTTCCCTCTTTGCAATATCTTCACCTTGCAGCAATGTGTGGTGCAAACTTTCACCATGATTAAACGGGAAAGGGCAAGTCTAATTAATGTTGAACAGTTTGTTGCTCTGCAGCAAATGAGCTTATGGTTTACTATAATATAATATTATGTTAGGGTTTACCATTCTGTGGCACAATTGCAGTTGTACACGTTCTGTGTCCCAGACCATCACTCTGCATCAATAGGCCAGCTATTTATTCCTCCCTGAACCTGGGCTATCTTAGCTTTTACCAATAATGTGGTCTTCCTGTTTTTATACAGCTCTCTGATGTACAACTCAATATATTACCTGACTGAGGTATTGGGAAGCTCACAATAGTAGCTTTGACATATTGCAACATATGCCAATACCATGAAATATCACAGGATGAAATATCACAAATTTCAAAACTCCGTCACAAGGACATCTGCCAGAACTATCATTCCTTCTCTTCTGCTATGTAAATTATTCTGCGAAGGAATGTGCTCAAGGCATCTTTATTCACATGCACTGAACATTTGCAGTGAATACATTGTGTGACTCAAGCAAAACAAAACTTTGTTTTCATGTCTAAATTGGTGCTTTTTTCTGCCAGGTTGCTTCAATCAGGGAGAAAGCAGAACTGATTTAGGAAGTTGTACAATTACAGAAATTCACTATGGTTGGTGATCACTTTCACTGTGAGACTCCTGGACCTGCATTTAAATCCTGTTATTGGTATCGTGCCTTGCCTTCAGGCCTGAGGAGGCATTGTTTTGCTGTGTGAAAATGTTAACCTTTGCAATGGTGCTTGGCATGAGATTAGATGTCTATGTTGTTGGCAGGAACAAAAGCAGCATTTACCACTGACCAGTCTTACCTGAAGAGCATGATTTGTTATGTCAAAGAGGCTGCAGATAACATCCCTCAGGCATTTTGGACTTATTGAAAGGAAAATAAAATGGCCTGTGGTGTGTGCAGCAGCCACCTAATGATTGAATGTTTGTAAGGGGGATTTGACAAAACAGAGGGTCAGGGTTTGGACATATGCACTTTTGATGAGGGATCATTAATTCTTTTGTTTGAGAAGAAAATGTGGTTTGGGGAGGGAGCACACTTCCTGGCTGTATTCTACAACTAAATCAAAACAACAAACGCAGGCCTACTTGCACAGAGCTTTTTATACTTCTCTCAGTGAAATTCTAACAATTCAAATTTATGAAATCAAAACCTTCCAGACCCTTGACCTCTATTATCAAAATATTGGAGGCAGCAGGCACGTGGGAACGCCAATTCCGTGTTTCCCTCCAAGTCAGATATCACCCTGCCTTGAAGTCTTGAATGTATATCATTGTTTGTTCATTGTCAATGGGTAAAAATTCTAGAATTCCCTACCTGACAGCACGATGGGAGCACCTTCACAAAATGGACTTGCAGCTGTTTAAGGGAGTCACGCAATAACATAATCTCAAGGGAACTCAAGATGGGAAATATATGCTGGCCTTTCCAGTGACACCCATATCCTAAAAATGAAGAAAACACAAACTAAACTCGCATAAAGAAAATGTTGAAGATTAGCAAAGGTGCTAAAGCATGAAACTAAGCAGGAGTCAGTGAGGCCCATACCTAGGAGGCCCATATACATATTGGCCTGGTTAAAATTAAAGCTTAACTTAATCATAGTTATGAATGCAGTATATGAATATTATGCAGGCCTATTTACCTTTCTGTAACTCAGGGAGTGACTGGATCTTCACGGGAATATGATGGAGTGGAATAATTTGGCAAAGGACATGTGCCACCAATTTTTGAATTGGCACTTATAGGAACCTAAAGGATACTATAGAAATTATTCATAGCAGAATTCCCAACTCTGATCTGCCCTTGCGCCACAGTATGCATATGGCTGGTTCTATTAAGTTTCTGGCCAATACTAGCCCAAGGAGGTCTTGTGGCGCAGTGATAGTGTCCCTACCTCTAGACCAGGAGCTCCAGGTTCAAGTCCAATGCCAGGACTTGTTGGCCCTGGAAGGAGTGTTCATAATGCAGTTTGACAGGCTGATAATCAGCTTGGTATTCCTTGGAAGGAAACAATCCTTTCATCATTTCCCCCATAATTCTCAAAAAGGAAAAAAAAATTATGTGAAGGCAACACTTTAAAAAATTATATCCCCCAGGATGTTGGTGGTAAACAGCATAGTAGAAGTGACAGAAAGCTTTCTGTGCAAATGTTTGGGAGGATTTAGTGGGAATTGGTGGTTTGGAAAGTTGTCTGTGCATCTTGCAGATGATACGCAGTGCTGCTACTGTGTGTCAGTTCACTCTGACATTTCTGCAACTCCCAATCTGCTCAACCATACCATCACTCCAGCTTTGATGTCTACAACCTCAGCAACTGCATTTCAGAAGTAGGTTGTAAAATGCTTTGTGACATCAGATGATCATGAGAAGCACTATCTAAATGTAAGTTTTTCTTTCAGTCATTCCCATTAAAATCACTACACTTGCATGCTGGCTATTCCCTGTCATACGTCAGTCATCACCATTCCCTTAAGTCCAAGGGTTACAACCTTGCAAGAATATGGTCGACAGCTAAGTAAATCATTCATTAACAGATCTGCCTGGACCACATAAATCACCATTGATTTTTGCTCTTATCTACAAAACTGTTCACCATTCTTCGAATGCAAAGGTACCCTTGATTATTTTACTGTACTGCAAACTGTCTTCTGAAACCCCTTTCCTTTACCTTAACCACCCTCACCCCAATAGCTCAGGGATTTGTCATTAAGTTTGAGACCATCCAATCAGCTGTGTCTGGCACATGCCTCCTTCCTGGCTCACTGAACCAACTTTTCTCACCAGGTCCCCCTGCTCTAGTTGTAAACTTGTACCTCTCCAGTTTCTTTTCTTTCTCCCCTCATGTGATCGGTGATGTTATCTTGTCTGTGAGATCCACTTCCTGCTCTCTTGACCCTATTTCCACCAATGTATTGGCCACCCTTTAGCAATACTTGATTGGACTGGTTACTGAACTGGACTAGCCATATAAAAACCATGGTTACAAGAGCAGGTCTAAGAGGCTAGGAATCCTGTGGCAGTAGCACCCTCGCCAAAATCTGTCCACTATCCACAAAGCACAAGTCAGGAGTGTGATGCAATACTTTTCACTTGCCTGGAGGAGTGCAGCTCCAACAACACTCAAGAATCTGGACACCATTCAGGACAAAGCAGCCTGCTTTATTGGCATCCCATCCACAAACATTCACTCCCTCCACCATCAACGTACAGTGACAGCAGTGTATACCATCTACAAGATGCACTGTAGGAACTCACCAAGCCTCCTTAAACAGAAATTTTCAAACCACTACCATCTAGAAGGAGGACGGGCACAGATAAATGAAACACCATCACCTGGAAGTGCCATCCATGTCACCAACCATTCTGACTTGGAAATATATTGGTGTTCCTTCACTGTCACTGAATCAAAATCCTAGAGCTTCCTTCCAGCAGTACTGCGAGTGTAACTACACCATATGATGTGGAGATACCGGCATTGGACTGGGGTATGCATCATAAGAAGTCTCACAACACCAGGTTAAAGTCCAACAGGTTTATATGGTAGCACAAGCTTTCTGAGTGCTGCCCCTTCATCAGGTGATGAAGAGAGTCGTAAGACTACTTACTGTGCCTACACTATATGGACTGCAGTGGTTCAAGAAGGTAGCTCACCACCACCTGCTCAAGGCCAATTAGGGTTGGGGCAATAAATGCCAATGACACCCACATCACAAGAATCAATAAAAAACTCTTTAAAACCTACCTCTATGACAAAGCATTTCGTCACCTTCCCTACTATCTCTGTATGTGAGTTGCGTCATAATTTGCTTTAGATTGCCTCGATGAACCACTTTAAGATATTTTATTACGCTTATTTTTTAGTGGTGTCACAAACAATAAAGTTATTGAGAAAATCCCCTAGTTGCCACAGTCTGGCACCTGTTTGGGTACACTGAGGGAGAATTTAGCATGGCCAATGCACCTAACCAGCACGTTTTTCGGACTGTGGGAGGAAACTGGACCACCTGGAGAAAACCCACAGAGACACAGGGAGAACTTGCGGACTCCCCACACAGTGACCCAACCTGGGACTCGAACCCAGGTCCCTGGCACTGTGAGGCAGCAGTGTTAACCACTGTGCCACTCTGTCACCTGCTTGAAGTGTTGATGCTGATTTTCTCATTCCCTATCCAAAAGGAAAATAACTGGCCCTGTCACATGATATTTTGCATATACTCTCAGTCAGCAGTTCATAGAATATCATTAATGTTGGTCTCTAGTTAGTTCAGATAGTTGTACCATTCTGCATGCAGCAGGTGTGTTTTATAGGACAATTTGGGAACATTGAAGAAAAACCTTATTTATTCATGCAGCCCTGCATTCCAGAGGAGGGTAGGTGGATTTTATCCTTACTTTGTCCCACTCTATCCCGTTTATTCTCTCTTACTTGTCAGACTCAAGTGTTGAGCGTTCAGAAGAGGGGTGTGGGAATGCAACAAACTGTTACAATCTTCTTGTGCAATGTCAAAGCATGTAAATGTGGTAGCAAAGTGCCGTTCTCACTTTCCAGGTCCTTCAGACATTGCTTAAGGAATGCGATTTTTCACACTGCACTGCAATCTCATTAACACCTATTAAAGCTTTAAACAATTCTTTACTTGGGTCTCACTCTCGGTCTATTTAAGTTACTGAAATGGGTCAATGATAGTAGGAGGAGCCTCCATCTGAAAGCTTCAATGATCAGAATCCCACTGCAGCATGACAGTTGCAGAGGGAGGAGACACTATACGGCTAGTCACCATGATCAAAAGAACTCCAGAAGTCTGGGAAGGGCATCAGTGACTGAGTTAACATCATTCTGGTAAAAAAAGGATCTCCCACTCCAAGTGAAAGTGTCTCTGCTCTGGATATTCTGAAAGGAGGATGGCCACAACTAATATTTAGTAATAAAACTTACATACATACAAATTAGGCCACTCAAACTTCTCAAACCTATTCCGCCATTTAATAACATTATGGTGGATCTAATTGTAACTTCCATTCCGCATTCCTGTCTAACCTTAATAACCTTTCACCCTCCTGTTAATCAAGGATCTATTTCGCTCTGCTATAAGAATATTCAAAGAATCTGTTTCCACTGCCTTTTGAGGAAGAGTGTTCCGGAGACTCACAACCCTCAGAGAAAAAAAATCTCCTGCCTTAATTGAGCTTATTTTAAAATCCTGTCCCGTAGATCTAGATTCCCCCTCAAGAGGAAACATCCTCTCCCCATCCACTTCAATTGATACAAGCCCAACCTGCCCACCCTTTCCTCATTAGACAAACACCCATTCCTGGTATTAGTCTCGTTTCCGAACTGCTTCCTATGCATTCACATTTTTCCTTAAATAAGGAGACCATTAATGTACACGTTACTCCAGATATGGTCTCACCAGTGCCCTGTACAACTGAAGTATAATCTCCCAATCTCCACATACTATAAAAATTTTAAAACTGCAAAATGATTAAAATTTATGTAGGATCTTTTTTCCATTTTAGTTTTGTAAATGTAAAAATGTTTTTCATAAAGCAGTGAGCGCACATGAACATACTGACTGGTGGAGTTATTGATCTCAAGAAGTGAGTGCTTCAATAAACATAAATGGAAATATACAGCCACTAGAGTAATTCAGTGATCTTGCCATTGTAATCGTGTGATTATTCTCTTCCAGACTTGAAATTAATAAAAGTTTCAAGTTATTCCATAATATTTTCACTTTTGCCCCCCAATGGTGGTGAAGGCAAAAGAACCATGACCTCATAAATTAATGGCTGTGGGCTGAAGAAGGGTTCTCTCGAAAACATTCATCATTCCAAGGAGACCGTGTACAGAGTGGCATTCAATAAATATGAGTTGATCAACTAAGGTGCTTGCACCTACCGACATCACCTGTCAGCCAATGTCTATGTTATGCAATGTTCCTCCTGGGACGGTGTCTGATAAAGTTAAAACACAGTACTGAGCTGAAAACAGCTACCAGATTCTCTTTCTGAAAATTGTCCAAGGATCCAAAAATCTTCTTCAGGCATATAAATAACAAAAAGGAGACAATTAGGGGCATAAAACGGAATTTATGCTGTTGTGATGCGGGCAAATATAAGACACAGCAAGATTCCAAAGGCAAAAATTAAGTAACAAAATTTAGTAGCATTGGTTGAGCGCCAGCAGGAGAATTTCCCAGCTTTTGTTTTATGTCCACCTTAGGGAAAGATGGTGCATCGATTTAACATTTCGTTGTAAAGACAACATCTCTGATACCACCGTTCTTCCTCAGGGTTGCACGGAAGTGTCAGCCTAGATTATGTTCTCAGTCCCTGAACTCCCACAACTTTTTTTTAAGAGGTGAGAGTGACACCAATGAGCTAAGGCTGTCACCCAGTAGATGCTGAGTGGTGGGAATTTCTCAGCATCACCAGAAACTGGCAAGTTTTCAAAACGCTTAGCTTCACTTACAGTACAGAAAGAAAGGCAGTCTGACTAGATTGAAATTTAGGAACCCCAAATGAGAAGACAAATTTCATGCATGTTTGAATGCGTAATGAAGGTGAAGACTCCAAAACAAAAACTGAGAAAAGGAACACATTTATAAATATATTGCCTTCCACAATCCTAAGACATCCCATCACCTTTTATAGCCAATGAAATAAATTTGCAGGAACCCATACAAGCAATTTGTGCACAACAAACTCCCAATAGTTCAGGTATAAATATTGGTCAGGACATCTGCGGTAACACCCTGCATCGCTTTCAAATAGTCTGTGGGATCGTTTAGACCCGTAAGAGGGCAGGTGGGACCTCGACCGGAATCATACGCCAGTTCACGCTGGATTTTCCCGTCCCGCTGCAGCGAATGGAGATTTGTCCGGGCGGCAAATTCTCCGTCCTCAATTGCAGTGGCGACGGGGGCGTGAACGAGTATCTCCGACAGTGCAGCATTCCCTCATTACTCCACACTGGAGTGTCAGCCTGGACTTCTGAACCCACAAGCTGACTGTAAAAGTCTGGCTGATCTAATGCAGAGTGCAAACCCTCCAGAAGTCACACAGCAAAAGCAGGCGCCAGGATCTCCTTCCTGCAGGGAAAAAAAAGGCAGGATTTCCCCTGCTTCCCCCGAGTTGTCACGAGTCCCAGACTAGGCTGGAAGTAGAAACACACAGTGCATGTGTGTCCCACAGCGACTCTTCGTGCAGCATGACCTCCCTCCCCACCCCGTGTGTGTGTATATGACAGCCGGCTCCCTATTCAGACACGCGCTCCTTATATGGAGTGGAAGGGCCGGCGCACCAACATTCCATAATTGTGAGCGAGAGGCGTGATTGGCAACGTGGGGGACCAATCGGATCCCGAGGGTGGTGGTGGGGCGGGGAAGGCAGGCAATCCGATCTGATTGATAGACGGGTAGACCAATAGCAAGGCCAACCGGCTAGTCAGCTGTAGCCAATGGGGAATGAGGACGGCGGGGGGCGGGGCCGGCCGTCAGCGCAAGACACAGGGCGGAGACGGGGGTCGGCAGTGAGTTCGTGAAGATTGACAGACGGATGGACCAATGGAAAGGCAGAGCGGCCAGTCAGCTGCAGCCAATGGGAACAAGGAAGGGGGCGGGGCCGGCCGCCAGCGCGAGACACAGGCGGAGACGGGGTCGGCCGTCAGTACGAGCTAATTGATAGACAGGGGGACCAATGGGGAGGCGGAGCGGCCAGTCAGCTGTAGCCAATAGGGAATGAGGAGGGGGCGGGGCTGGCCGCGAGCTCAAGACACACAGGGGGTAGACAGCGCCGGCCGTCCGTCTGAGTTGATTGACGGGTAGCTGGACCAATGGCAAGGCGCAGCGGTGGAGTAGTCAGCTGTAGCCAATGGGGAAGCGAAGGGGGCGGGTGCGCTGGCGCTGTGAGGAGTGTGGAGGTTTCGAATGCTGTGTGAATAAAAAAAAGCAACATTGTAGCGGTGCGGGCTGCTTGGTGGATACTTTCCTCCTCCCTCTCTCTCTGTCCCCGATACTGTGGAGCAGCATGGCGGAGGACAGAGCCCAGCCGACTGCCAAGCGTCTCTGTTCCAGGCCTTTCCCCGCTTCCAGAGCGTCCCAGAAACCCGCGCCGACCGGCAGAACCCAGCAGCCGGAGTCTCTCCTGGATGCCAGCGCTAAAATGGTGGCGGAGAAGTGGCCCTTTCAGCAAGTGGAGGAACGTTTCTCCCGCATCCCCGAGCCAGTCCAGAGGCGAATTGTTTACTGGTCTTTCCCCCGGAACGAGAGGGAGATCTGCATGTACTCGTCCTTTAACTACTACTCCCCCGAGGAGACGGCAGCAGCCGCCGCCGCCGCCGCTGCCGCGGCAGGAGGCGCAGCCGTGCCCGGGGACGATGAGAATCGCCTCCCGTTCAGGAGGGGCATTAAACTGCTAGAGAGCGGTTGTGTGGAAAATGTTCTTCAAGTAGGTGAGTGAGATTCTGCCCCCCCCAAAAAAAAACACACAGAAGATGAGGGGGGAAAAAAAATTACACAATCACCACAAAAATGGATTCGGTCCAGTGACACTTCCGTTTGAATTGCCTTCTTTCCCACACCGGGGAATGTTGTTCAACTGTCTGCAAAACATATACCCCACTTTTGCTATTTGAATAGTTTGTTTTTTTTGCTGTCGGAATGATCTTTGCAGGCTCTGGCTTAGTTGAAGAGGAACATTTAAGACCAAACAGTCCGCCGTTTGATGCCACAAAAGGATGTATTTATAGCCTTTGTCGATATGTTTTTGTTAAATCGTGGGAAGAGTGGTTTTTGCGGGGGGGGGGGGGTGTGCTGGTGTTGATTTAGGGTTAGAAGAGGGCGGGGAGATAAATAAAAGCGACGCTGTGGTCCCAGTGAAAGGTGTACACTGACAATTTAGATAAGGTCATGGATACATTTTTTTTCTTTTGCCTGATTGAGATTACAGCTTCAAGAAAGCCAAATAAAAAAACAAAATGCAGCTCGCTATTTCAAACAAAAATGCGCACACAATCTGCAGTGATTTTTTTTAAAATTTAATTGTATTGAGCTGTCAGAAAGGATAACGCTACGAGTTGCCTGTCAGGAATGCTCTTGACTGGAGGGAGGAAATGCCAATCCAGCATTTAACACCAATATAGTGATTAACATTTTGGCTGGGGTAGTCACGACTTTTAACAGTATGTTGATGTTTGAAGTAGAGGTAACATTTCCACTTTTATACAACGACCGCCGCCGCCCCCCCCCCCCCCTTCCCCACCCCACTGGAAATGAGCAGTAAGCAGCAAAGCGAAACCAGAATAAAAGGAAATGGGAGAGAGAGAAAGCGAGCCAGGCAATTTCCATAATAAGGATCATCTCTCTCTCTCACACTCTCTGTAGTGATGCCAAGGGAAAGGGGGAAGGGAGCTTGAAGGGGAAGAATGGTAAAATAAGACTGACCATTGTTTCTCATTTGTTTCACAGTCAATTGGTTGTTGTTTTGCGATCGTGAACCGGTCAGCTGGTAGCTTTTTTAATGTTTTGATACGCTTCTCAGTTAAGTATTTGCATTTTCCAAAAGCGATTTTTTTTGCCCTTGGTTTTTTTCCCACCTGATTCCCCCAGACAGTAGGGAACTGAGCCAAATGGGTAAATCCCGTGTTGATACATCACCCGAGGCTCTCCACTTTTTTTTGTTCCAACTGCGGTTTTGACTTAATTTTTCCCCTCCTTTTTCTGCGCTTTAGCAGAAACGTAATTAGAAAACGACAGCCTCGCCGCGTTTAAGCCGCACAGTTTCGTTTGTGAGAACTTCGCCATTAAGCTTCTTTGCACCTCTTACAAAACAATATATTCTGCAAGCCGTTTCTTAATTCCCTAACCTTTTGTCTTCCTCTAAACTGCCGTGATAAATAAAGGTCCGAGTGACACTTGAACCTTAAGGGGTGAAATAACTTGAATGGAACTGCAGAGTCCCTGCAAGTTTGCACTTGTGCGATGTTCCGACTTTTTAAAATTATTAATATATTATGGGATCTAAGAGCAGAAACTAAATGACGGAAGGGACGGAAAGGTTCGTGTTTGTTTGTATTTTTTCGTCATCAAGTTTTGTCATTTGAGTGCCCCAGTTGCGCGGGTTTGTTACTGGTGTCGTTATCGTGGTGTTGATTGAATCGTTTCTTGTGCTTCCGTGAAGCCAGGTAGGCGACTTCGCAACTTGGAAGTTTGCCACCTGAGGTTTCCAGGCTGGCCAGCCTGTTCAGAGCAGACTGATACAAGGCTGGATACCACGACTACCGGGTAGGTCATTAGCAAGGAAGGATGCGTTTATCGCTTTCCAGAGGTTCGGGATGAGAACATTTAAACTTTTGTGTTTTGAGTTTGTGGTGAGAGGTTTTGGTTGTATTTTAACTGAGTGGATAGTTACGTGCGCCAGTGATGTATTCTGAAATACAAGCAAGCAGTAGAGCCAGGTTTGGAGGTGGCATATCATTACTGTTGTTAATACAAAGAGAGGACACACCTTTTTTAAAAGAACGAATCAGTTCGTAGTTTCAATTAAAACATTTTGGTTCATGGCATTGGTACAAAAACTCCGTGGATCACTTATTTTCTAACGTTTTGATTATAAACTGACTTGCTTAGTTTTAATGCAAACTCGCCAATTTGTATTAACAAACAGTTTAATCCCTTCTGGGTAACATAATTTTATTTACTCCTGTTAGAAGTTAGATTACAATTTGCAAGCAATCTCTTTCAAAACACATCCAGAAGACCAGAAGGCTTCATTAATAATATTTGACATAATTGCTTGTTTTTTAACTGAAAAAATAACGTTTTGTTTATTACTCAAAGTTTTTAATGTAAATAGTGGAGGCTGAAAATTATTTTTCCTCTAAATCTGTAAGGAACCTTATTGCTTATATATGCACAGATCTCATGGATAGTCTTGACTACATAAATTAATTTAAATTGTCCACTAAATTATTTATTCAAAATATTAGAAGCTAATGAGTTAGCAGATGCCTTTAGATTTTTCTTATATATATTTTATGTATAACAATGTCTGTGGTCATGTACCAACCAACTCAAGATTAGTTTCTTCCCTGCTGCCATCAGACTTTTGAATGGACGTACCTCATATCAAGTTGATCTTTCTCTACATCCTAGCTATGACTGTAACACATTCTGCACCTTCTCCTTTCTTTCCCTATGTACAATATGCTTTGTATAGTGCAAGAAACAATACTTTTCTCTATACACTAATAAGTGACAAATCAAATAGTTTCTATACATCAAAAAATAGTAATAAGAAAAGCTTTTTCACCTCTCTTTCTCTCACTCCTTTCTTGGGAACTTTTACATCTTACACTTGTGTGCTTGCTGAGAAACTGCTTGCTCTCCAGTATCTCATTTAGTCGCCATATATTAGTTCTGACAGTGGGAATTGGCAAGCCATTTGACTGTAAGTGGGTGGGTGGAGGTCATAGTCAGACCTCAATGTCCACACGTAGCCAATACGGTCATTGTATAGGAATCAGGAGTGGCCCTGGCTAATTTTTCCCTTTCCAAACCCAGAGGTACAGGAACTGAATGTGGTACTTCTGAGTGCCCTGACTGACTTCAGCTAATACTGTGCAAATTTGAGATTCAACCTGGGTGTTTTGATTGGCGTGACATAGCTACTTACTGAGCGAACTTGTTGAACCATTGAAGGATCTATTTTGTGTAAACAAAATCTCTATTTGTAAATATGTCAGTCCTAATGGCTTGGATGCAAGATGTTTTCGATGGTATTGTATGTTTTGATTTTGAAGTAAAAATTGTACTGTGGATAAAAATATAGCATGTTTACACTTGTGCTATTATAGAGGTTTCCCTTGGGGTAATGGTTAGGCCTGTGCCGAAGTCTAGCCCAGGATGTCCACTCTGAATAAGAATGTTACATAAATCTTTCATGCACAAAATGAGTTTGTGAGAAAGAATAATATTCTCCAGAGATTATCTTTTTATTTTGCATTATAACAGTGACTACATTTCAAAAGTAATTGAAGACATCTGGTGGCCACTGAAAGTGCTATATAAGTGCAAGTTTTTCTTTCTTGTTGGTTTGGGAATATTTTATGGGACACCTTGTCAGAAAAAGTGGTATCTTGCTGTTTACATTTCTGTAATTTTTCCAGTATTTACTACCAGAAAAGTAATTATTGCAGTAACAATTCAGTAAGTCTTGAATATGCAGAAATGTGATTAATTTTGAATTTACCAAGTAATGAATAATTTAAAACACTAAACAGTTGAAAATATACACCAACGTTAAGGTGATGCATTTCTGCATCAGAATGTTCAGTTTGATTTCATATCCATATACATTATTCTGTAAAGTAACCAGTGTTCTTTGGTTCTTTGTGCTTAAAACAGGAATTAGTCAGAGGGTTGTAAATTTGAAAGGGATAATTTTGGAAATCTTCATATGGATACAAAAAACGTTTAAAAGATATTTTCTGATGCTAAATAATTTTACTTCTTCAAGAGTCCCTTTTGAACACTAAACAGGAACTTAATGACAGTAATAATTTAATAGGGAATGTAAAAGTAGAAATGTTACCTTCTTTAAAAAAAACTGTCATAGGTAATGTGTAAAGCACAGATTTTAAAAAGAGGGGAACTGCAAGCCACCAATGATGGAATGAATTTAAGTTCAGTATTTTGACAACTTAAATCATACTAACAATTTGAGTCTATAACTACATTCGTAAATATAGAAGATAAGAGCCTTTTGTCGCACCCTATATTTTATTAGTGAAGATGTGTATAATGTTATAATGTATATAACAGTTTAGATAAAATATTTCCATATCACAGGCAATAATGTTGAGTAAAATAATTGCTGTAAATTTAATTAAATTGCAATCAAGTACTCGTAACCAGTGCGCTCTTCAAAGCTTTTACTACTCAAATTCAAATTTTTCAGTTAAACACTTTTTGCTTTATATCTGACATAAAGCAAAGGCTTCTGAGTGTCTGAGTTTGTATTAAAGTTCTGGAAGGATCTCAGTTTTTAAACGTCTGTAGATGACTGCTACAGTTTTATTATCTTGCGATAAACATCCGGTGTGTTTGTCCCAGTCTTCTATCTGGAAAGTATAATAATGACACAAATTACTAGAATATGTCCAAGACATATGTTGGATGCAGTGGCCTGGAGTTTTTGCCAGGTTGCGCTGTTTACTTTTAATCGGCCTTTGCCCAAAAGCATCTAAACCAGAAAAAGATAGTTATGTTGAACACAAATTGAGGTTCCAAGATTTTTTGCAATAGTTTATTAAACTACTGTGCAACTGGCCCCATCCAGAAAACAGACCACAGCCTCAGATGATATTAATCACTGTGGTGATCGTATCAAACAGCATGTCGCTTTGGCTGTTCGCAGTTGGCATATGTGGTTGGGCAGCACTTGCTGAATGATCCCAAGTGATAATCTTAAACTGACTGTTAGAGTAATTCATTTCACTCAGCCTCACAATCTAGCTCACTTGTGCGTGCTGGAAGCAATTCTATTCGTAAACGGTTCTGCTCTCTGACATTGCACCTTTTTTGAGTAAACAAAAATATGAACAATAGCTCTCTATTGCATTTGCCATGGCAACATCTGGCCCAATTGGAACTAACTCGCCAACCAGTCATCATCCCTTTCCTCTTGTGGTGCAAATTGTTGTTCTCTTTGAAATTTGGCATTCTTGCTTCTGTCCTAACGAGCACAAGGCAGGAAGTTTCGATTAGCATGCCTCTTTAGCAGCAATATTAAACATTAATTTACTAAGAACTATTTAGTAGTTCATTTGTGCAGTAGTTAGTTTCTGTATGTTGTTCTTAGCACCATTTTTAATTATTTAAACATTTTTCATGATGATCACTTTCAGTTTTTAAAAAAACTATCAATTTACCACCCTTAAATTATCAAGGATTTTTAAAATTGCAAATTGTTGCTGGATTTCCCTGGGTTATGAAAGATCTTATGTGCCCAAAGAGGAAACTCTACTGCAATATGTCAGACAGGATTTAGTTGAATGACTCCAATTGTTCAAGATAAAAGCTTGGAATGCACCATGGGCCTGCTGACATTTGAAAGTAGAAAATAGAAGTAAGTTAATATTATATCATCACAGTGAATAGGTAGCTAGCAGGTTTTGATTATATTGTGGTTATAAATGATGACCGATGCTCACTGTCATAATACAACAGATTTCATCTACCCAAGTGAAAATATTGGATGCCAGCAGATTAATTTGATGTGGTGTAAAATGAGGTAACATCTTTGAGAAGCTGTGCTGTCTTGGTCATGATTCACTGTAGTGAACAGTGTAGCTCTTGATAGAAAGATCTATTTGCTGTGCCTGTATTTTCATGTCCAGATACAGATGACTTTTGTGCATGATTGGTGTCTCAGCAAGAGAGGATGCACTATTTGTGCAAAACGGGCTGGAGGGAGGTGATAGCTTGATATTTTGGGTGAAGAATTATGCAGTAAACATAAAACTGCAGTACATTGCTGGTAATAAAATGCTGCATTTGTGTTTAGATTGAGGGCTGTAGAAGAACAGAAACATTCATTTAAACTCAAGTCTGGGCATTGCAGCATTACGTTGTAATTGCATAAAAATGCAAAGTGTGGGGGAAGGAGAAGAAATAAAAACTGGGAAATCAAATCAAACTTGCAGCTGGAGGTAGGATTGAACAGACAATGGGATAGGATCCAGTGGCATCATTCAAACTGTATGCTATTTAGATAAATAGAATAAGCGAGAGAGTTCAGCCTGATTAGAAAGAACAAAATTGATATTTTTGAGACAGCACTGCTTTGAATCATTAGTGTTCACATGAAGGTATCAGCATGTTTTAATTGGGCAAATGTTTTGCACATGTAAATAAATAGGTTTTGCCCTATTAAGTGTCGTTTGACCTAATGTCCCTAGGATGAAATAAAAGGGCTTTGCCTTTTTTAAAGGGAAAATACATTTTGTATGCATTGTAACATGTACTCTGATACTGGAGTAAAAATGCTTTGTAATACAATAGCATTTTAAAAATGTAATTAAAGCAACACTGAGGGAGGCTTTATAAACAAGATTGGTGAGTGCCATTGTTCATGTGAGCCTAGTTGAATATCAGCAGGTTGGTGGGGAATTGCAGCCAAGTCCAAGTCTGTCCACGCATGCATTCCCAGCAGGGGTCACTGGTTAGTCATGAGGATTGGGAACCCTGGCAGCTATTTCCAATATATCTTCCACACCCGGGGACATTGAGGACAATTTTTGGACCCACACACGGCAGAGCTAAGAGCTAATTCAGCACAGACCGCTGGTCAAACTTGGCCTGTTCTTTGTCTGTATGACGCAGCACCACAATTGGCAGCCCATTTAGATAATGGGCTGCTGGAAGTACCAAAATGGTGTCTTTATTTTTCAAGAAGTAGTGTAATGCTGCTAATACAATTTCTCTTGGTCAAGTTTTATAGCCTATAATAAATAATTATCTTGTACACAGTCTAGCTGATCTACTGTTTAATGTTAATGTAATTTTGATATTTACCATTCTAAAGGGAGCTTGAAAGTGGTGCTCATTTTGTTTTCACTTGAAAAATATACTACCATAGACATAACATTTGCTTCAAGAGATCTATAGACGTGAATGGACTTGGAAGGTTAAAATATGTGAACATATTTCATATATTTTGTATTCCCTCGAGTATGAAAGATTAAAGGTTTATCAATTGTGGTTAAAATAATTTATTAGAGTAGATATAGAAAAATTATTTCCTCTGGTGGGGCAATCAGGACCAAGGGGATTTAATCGTCATAAAATTAGAGTTTGATTATTCTGGATCGAAATTGGGTCGCACTTTATCTTCACAAAAGATGGTAGCGATTTGGAACGCAATTGTTGTGTCCACAAGGGTTGTGAATGTTGAGTTAATTGGAGCTTGGAAGACTGATAGATTTTTCTTAGCTTTAATGTAACAAGAGTTATGGAAAATAGAATTGTGGTCCAAATCAACCATGATCTAATTGATGGCAGAGCAGGGGCTGAATGGCCTATTTCTGTTGCTAAGTTTAAAAAAATGTAATTGCCCATCAAGTGGTGCTGAAGATGTATTTTAAGTGGTTTGGCACTGTTACCCGAATCCCTTGATTAGGTTACAGCCTTGAAAGGAACGCAATCTATTTAATAAAATCAGTTTTGGAATGTCAGATCTCAAAGTAGACATCAACATCTGGGCAACTTGGTCTCGATACTTTATGATGTTTGTGCTGCAGGAATAATAACTCATGTTCTTGCAGGTATGCAGAGAAATAATTTGTCATTGAGAAATGGAATATTGGCCAGTGAACAGTGTCTTTTTAACCTTTAGTAATGGAAACAAAGTACTGTGCTCATACTAGTGCCAACTTTTTATTTAGGTAAGAGGGATAAACTGCTCACACTAATTTACTTATTAAATTAATTGAATTTTCACACGGGAAAGTGACAGCTCTGTCCTCTTGGCTTTCACTCAAAATGTGACTTCTGCTGAGGCGTGCTGCCATAATTGAGTCTTGACATTTGAAAACAATGAATAATTCCGTGTGTGTGTGTAGGTATTTGTTTTTCAATGATAAAACAGTACCTGGGGAATGCTGTGGATCCAAGCTTGTGGTGCCTGGCATCTTTTATTTCCAAAGTAATGGTGTTGGTCCTTACTTAAAGCACAAAACTTGCATAGGATTTTAAACTAGGTATTATACAACTTTTTAAAAATAGTCAAGATGTTCTGTTGTAGAGCACAGTAATAACTAGTTCGAGGAAGAAAAACAGGTTTTCCTATATGTCAACCATATATGTTAGCAATAAATCTATTGAGAGTAATGATAAAGACGCCCCCACCCCTTAAAAATTTAGGAGTAATCTTGATGAATCATGGTAACATTGACATTAACATTCTGAAGTCCTGTTGTCACACATGCAGCTGGTCCCCCAGATGCACACTTCAACTTCTGTCTGTTATGATGTGAAGTACCTCAGTTACCTGTATCATGTGGACAAAGTTCTATGAGAGGATACAGTTTGTTTATTTATTAGTGTCACAAATAAGCTTACATTAACACTGCAATGACGTTACTGTGAAAATCCTTTTGCTAACGGTGTACTATACCATTGATAGTCAAAACTGTTTATTCGTTATTTAAACTCTCGTCTATTCAAATTAATCTTTTGGCTCTAAAAGTTGTTTGCTGATTAATAATTTTACCCTTTTCTTTGTATCTGAATTTCAGTGGTGCAAGGAATATTGAAACTAAAAATCGGACTTCATTAAAGTAACAGTTTGCATTCGATAGGTTTTGTAGAGTTAAACTAACTGTTTAGAAGCTAATCTGACTTGTTGCACCAAATCTATTATTATTAAAACTGATATACTTTAGAGGATATGTAAATATTCAGACCCTGAATTTCCTTGAATAGCACAATTGGAACTGAAGCCAAAATATGTATCTAGATTATGCCAATATTTCCATCAGACCCACACCAAAATTTTGGCAAAGACGTTCATGTTATCTTACACCAGAATATGTGAACCGGTGTAAAACTAGTGAAAATCAGCATAATTAACCAGTTCTAAGGAAATTGTCTTCCTTTTTTCAAGATCACCTTTATACTTAAATTTCACCTTTGATGTAAATTAGACAGTATTGAAGAAAATGAATTTCTGAAAGTTTTTCAATTTTTACTGAAACTTGCTCTGATTTTGATGCCGTAAAGGTATGATGAAAGATATAGTCTGGGATTTTCCGGTCAGTTATGCTTCACAACCACTGCGAGCGTGGGCAGAGAATTTGGCACTCTGCCAAATCGCCGTGTGCTGCAGTGAGACTAAAGAATCCTGCTGTCTGTAGGAAATATAATAAATTTAACTTTGAACTGTAAATTTGAATTTTAAGCTATTCAGAACTGGCAGGAATTTTGGACTTTTGCATGGGCAGGGGCTATCTCAATGAGTAGCAGAGGTTCTGTGAGGATTTCAAACAATCAGCCTAGAAAATTTGGATATGACATAAAATTTGATCCAAGACATCTCTATAGCCGAATTTCCATGCTCTTTAGCAAAATCAGCATTTTGCCATTCTTCTGCTGTTGTTTTGTCCAGGCTTCCAGAAGTTCTGGGCCACAGTAGCATCTTTGTACTTGTTCTGTCTTTTTGTGCTTTGGATTATTATTGAAACTGATGCACTTTAGAGGATATTCCTCTAAAGGCCCTGATATTCCTTGACTAGCACAATTGGAACTGAAGCCAAAATATATACTAGCATAATCTAAATGTATATGAGTGTGTGCCTGGGTGTGGGGGGAGGGCAGGGATTGAACATTTTTTTATTCATTCGTGTCGCTGGCTGGCCAGCATTTATTGCCCATTTCAAGTTGCCGTTGGAGAACACTTGGGACTCAGTCACATAGCTATGGCTGTGGAGCCATGTGTAGGCCAGACCAGGTAAGGAAGACAAATTGCCTTCCCTAAAGGACACTAGTGAACCAGATGGGTTTTTACAACAATTGACAATGGTTTCATGGTCATCAGTAGATTCTTGATTCCAGGTTTTTTTTTATTGAATTCAAATTCCATCAACTGTAGTGGCAGGATTCAAACCCAAGTCCCCAGAACATTAGCTGAGTTTCTGGATTAATAGTCTGGCGATAAACCACCAGGTCATTGCCTCCTCACTATGTGGAGAATAAATGTTGACCTGTCTGATTTTCATTTGACCAATGCATTACTTGCTCGGGAGTAGTTAAAGGTCTTATTTTGGTCAACACGTTTTAGAGCAGCCAGAGACTGGAAAAATATAGTTTGTTATACCATGTGCATTGCGATAAATGCATATTAAAAACATACAATCCAGCTCGGCATATGTTTCATATGTTACGAGTTTGGTGGGTAGTGGGATGTCTTACAAATATAATTTATTTTTTTAAAAAAACTTTCTTTTAAAAGAGACAAGATTTTCATCTAGGCATCGTTATGTATTATGTTTCTCATTTCTTTTCTTTCGTTGCAAGAAATCTGCAAAGCAAATGCTTAAAAATGGACTGGTCATCCTTCCCTGTAGCCATGTTTAATGCTGATGTGTTCATAGATATTAATATTTTATGTATATTTTAATTTGCGTTGGCTTTCTAAAACAGATTTTTGTTCTCATGCATGACAGCTGTACCCCATGCTGCGTATGGCTATTAAATTATGTGAATAATCCACAGCAGATCAGCTGTCGCATACAGGATGCATTTGATCCTCGGTCTGTAGCTGTCCATTAATGAGTCCTGACAACGGCCAATGAGTAGGTTCATCGTGGCATTCAGTGGGATTTTGTTCGGCATTGACCCAAATCCTGTGGAGGGTATTGTTCCTAGTCAAGTGAGCTAGAGGTGGATGATTTGGCCTTGGACAAATTAAAGAAGCAGAATGCATATTGTACAAGAAGTCAGCTTTATTGTTATCTAAATATCTATAAACAATCTAATCCTGGAGAATAGGGTCATCTGTATTGTGCCTTGTTTAAACTTCACGAGCTACAGTAGATTGCATTTTCGTATGGCTGTAATAGCAGACGTGCTAAGTCCATGTATTGAGCTTCCTTGCATCACAGAATCTTTCTTCATTGGTTGCAAAACTTAATTACTTGTTGACCAATTAACAGTGGGATACCCATGTTTCAGCCAATCCACAGAGTGCTGCTGAAGTTATGTTTTTAAAAAAGTTTTCCTGATTTTGTTTAAAA
The DNA here is from genome assembly GCF_965287045.1 of Carcharhinus amblyrhynchos. Classification (NCBI taxonomy): domain Eukaryota; kingdom Metazoa; phylum Chordata; class Chondrichthyes; order Carcharhiniformes; family Carcharhinidae; genus Carcharhinus; species Carcharhinus amblyrhynchos. Next base: position 29,341,603 of record NC_137332.1, on the reverse strand, counting down.
GTGTGCAGCCATATCTCAGAATCTAGTTTATTTCCTCTAATCTTATGCATGCTCCCCTGAAAGCATCTATTTCAAGTAGGGTTTGAGACCCATTCCAAAATATCCTCCCTTTCTGCATCAAGAGATTGCGAGCGATCAAAATTGCAATCTCTATCACGGCTAGAATTGCAGGCAGTCCTGATCTATCTTCTGCTCGATATCTGAACGCTTGTGTGATCTGTAGTAGTTGGTGCAGGATACTGATCAGGAATCAGAATACTGATTGCCTTTTTTTAAAAACTCTGGCGATGCTGAGTCATGTTCTGCCTGTTAGCTTGTGTCTCATGCGCACTAAGAGCCAATACTGAGGCTTGCCTGAGATTTGGGTACTGAATTACTTTTAAGAGTCCATTATATTTTGTTTTGGATATCCCTATCCTGCTTTAAACCCGTGAGCAGTTTCTTTAAATGACCCTGTGCAGAGAAGTGAAAAACAATGTATGCTTTTCCTGTAGGATTACTCAAGACTTTGAAGTTTTTACATGAATAAAATTATTTGTGATGCCTAGTATTTGTTTCAATGCTGTTTAGCTCATGACTCAGTGAGAGAATTAAATTGTCTATTCCGGGGGTTAGGTGAGAAAGAGAATGTAAGATACTACTTTGCTGCATGAGGAATTTAAGGCATTGGCACGGTACTACCATGCTACCTGAATTTTTTTCTCAAACTCCGCTGTGTAATTTTGCAAATTGTTGAATTTGCCCATATTTAATTATAAATAATCATTCCGCTGAAACCATGTTTTTTTAAAACAAGTTACATTACTTTGGATCAGATAAGCTCAATCACAGTACTGCCCAATTGCATTCAATAAAGGATGCTATAAACTATTTGTTGGCAGCAGACTGCGTTTTGACTTTGGCACCTTTTGTATATGATTCTGGATTATTTTTAAGCAACTTCACTTTTGTTTCTGTTGTAGGATGTAGACCTCCTCAAAGAATTATTACATGAAAGATTTCTGCCATGTGTGGATGCGCTGGCAAGGCATGTTGTCAATAATGGCTGAATTGTAATCTCTCTCTCGCTCCTTGTCATTGGTGTGTTGGAAGGGTTAGCAGACTGATTCTTAACCTTTCTGGCTGCATCATGAATGCTGCTTCCATAACCAGTAAACTTGGTGTGAGTTTTGAACCTGGACCTTCTGGTTAAGAGGTAGGGTGTTACCCACCGAGCCGCAAGACCGTCTGTGTCATTTCAAACAGGGCATCCTAAAATGAGAGAAATTTATTTAGAGTTTCACTTAAACATTTTCCTTTTGATATAAAGATGTAACCTTGTCACTTTTTGTTTCTCCAGTAATGCAGCAGTGAGTAACTGAGGTACGTAAACCATAGAGGACCTTATTCCATTCCGGTTCCGTGCTGAGTTAGCTGATTTCCACCTGAACAGGGATAGTAATGTCACAATTATTGCGATGCCTCTGGGTTTTGCTGTGGAAATTAGCTACCCCTGCACAATGGGAGGTCTGGCAAGGAGAGAATGAGTCTTGGTTGTGAAGGACCTGGGGTCAAACAGCCATGCTGGCAATCCCTGTTGAGGCTCATGCATGACTAACTGCTACGTGGGGTAAGTAGCTTTGGGCCGTGGTGCTCGTGGAATTATTTCCCAGCAAGGAGACAATGCCTTCAGGAAAGCAGCAAATGAACAAGTTGAGGGAAAAAAATAGACATTTCTAGTGCTGCGGTTAAAAATTTTGTGCTACAAATGGGTATGAATGTTGATTAGACTCGATGATCACTCGTTCCGTTGACTACATTTGGGAAAATTTTGGATCAGTATTATTGGAATTAATCACAGAGAAAACAGAGTTAACGTGAACCGAGATGGTCATTAACTTGTTATCATTTACTTGAGTCACCCAGAATTTGAGTTTTCTAATGGTGCTGATACTGAAACAAACTCAAACGCAATAGTTCTGAAGTTATTCAGATACCAAAACTATATTTTAATTTGAATTTTGTATTCTTTAGGTTTGAAAAAAGCTGTGCAGTAAGTTTTGTATTACGCAATGCATGTTTATTTTGTTCATGTTTCTTTGGCTGCCTTTTATTATTGAAGAATGATATAGCACAGAAGGAGTCCAGTTGGTTCATTGCACCTATGCCTGCTCTTTGAAGGAGCTAGCCAATTATCCTAATCCCCTGCCTTTTGCTCATGGCTCCACAAAGCTTTCTCCTTAGAAGCATAGGAAATAGGAGCAGGAATAGGCCACTCAGTCCTTCAAGTCTGCTCTGCCATTCATTATGCTTGTGGCGGATCTTCCAACTCTGTAACCTGTTCCCACTTCTTCCTCCTGCACCTTATCCTTTGATCCCTTGAGCCCCAAGAGTTATCTCCTTGAAAACACACAATACCATATACTCCTTCAAGTATAGAAACGTAAAGACAGGTGTAGGTTGTTGAGGCCCTTGAATTTTCTCCACTATTCAATGATATCATGGCGATCTGTATCCTAACACCACCACCTGTCTTGGTTAACAAAAATCTATTGATCTTGGATTGAAAATGAGCTTGGATCCACTGTTTTTTGTGAAAAATGGTTTGAGATTCATTATACTGCCCTTTTGTTGCGGGAGAAAGACAGGAGAAACTTCTTCACACAAATGTCTCTGCCGTTATGGTTACGTCTACTTGTTCAAGACTCCTTCGCTAGTGGATAAATGGTTTCTCTCTATTCATCCTATCAATTTTTTTAATCCTAAAACTGTATTCAAACCACCCCTGAAACCTCTATAATCCAGGGATACTAGTCTAGTGTATGCATTCTCGTCTGGTAATTTAACCATTCAAGTCCCACTTGAAAGCTTGAGCGCTAAAAATAAGGCTTATGCTCCAGTGCGGTATTGAGAGAGTGCTGTACTATTGCAAGTACCATCTTCCAGATGAGACAACCTGATGCCTGTGTCTGTCTGCTCAGGTAGAGTTATGCCTACTGTCCTGGCCATTATTTATCCCCCGATCAATATCATACAAACTAGTTATCTTGTCACCATTACATTGCTGTTTGTGGGAATTTGTGTGCAAATTGACTACCATGTTTTGTATATTATGAAAGAGATCACAATTCAGTAATACTTCATTGACTGTATAGCATTTTGAGACGTTTGGTTGTGAAAAGCACCATATAAACGTCAGTCTTTTTTGTCCTTTTCCTTGGAGACCATATTACATGTTGGTGAATCTGGGCTCTACTCCTTACAAGGTCAAACCTTACGATACAATGCAAATCGGGTCTTTATGCAACTATAGCAAAACATCTTTCCTTAATATTCTAGCCCCCAGTTGTAAAGGCCATTCCATTAGCCATTTTAATTTTTCTTTTGTACCTGATTGCTGCATTTTAGTGATTTGTGCATTGACTCAAGTCTGTTTGGATATGAACAATTCCTATCTTCTCACTATTCAAAAAATACTCGACCTTTTTTTGTTTCAAAATAAATAGATAACCATATAGCTCAGCAACTTCCTCAAGCTAGTTTCTTAAGATGAACACTTACTTAAATATTTTCGTTTGGAAAAATGAACAAAAGGATATTTTGTTTGTATTGTAACTGATTTTATTTTTGAAAGAACATGATGTGTGCCCTTTAAAACTGCAATACTGTCACGATTTGCATGTGGTGTTCAAAACTTGTGCAGTTGGGTTACCACTCTGTCTGTAAAAAAAAAAGTTCCAGGTTGTGCTGCTGCCAGTTTTGTATTGCTGTGTTAGAGAAGACGCAGATAGTTCATGCAGTCAGGTTACACAATTGCAGTATCACTGGCTGTTAATAGAATGATTGCTTTTAATGCTACCTTTTGTATTAAACATTTTTTTAAAGCTTGGTTCACTGTTATGTTTATATTTATTTGTATTTTTCTTTCACTCTGACCATTGCTCCCCACTCCTTCATGCAGAACGCAGTGACTCGTGAAGACATGCTGTTTCGCAGATATGGTAGACACTTTCATGTACAGAATTGGGGGACGATTTTGTGGTTTTTGACTGTGGGTGGTATCACAACTAAAGTTCAGTCCTAGCATCTATAGATGCTTTTCCAACTGGCTTCACCAGAGAATGGAAGTGGTCAGAAGCCTTGGCCTTTGCATATGCATCCTTCTTCCTTACCTCCCCATTTCCCCCCCCCCCCCCCCCCAACCCCCCACCCCTCCCCTCTAGCTGGGGGAATGAAGCCAATATGGATTTACCAGATGGGACCCTCCCGGCCTGTAGGATTCAGCCCACATGGTTCATGCACGCACCGAGCCATGGGGGAAGCTTCTGTCCTGGCATATTGGCTTTTAGTTACCGTTGTGACGATCAGTCATGTGACATGGCTCAGATAACAAGCTTCAGTTATGTTCGTGCCCACATGATTGAACAATGCCTTAGTGTAAATAACTGAAACAGTTTACAATAGCTGATTGAAAATAAATAACTTTCTTTCAGTAGTGCTAGATCACAAGTGTGAAAAAAAGTGTATCTGACCTACTGCGCCACCCTTGCTCTCTTATTTCAGAGATGCAAATCCATATCTTAAGGGTTGCACAGCCATCCTTTCTTTTAAGCTGTCATTAGTGTTTGCTGTACTGTATGATAATGCTTGGAGGCAATGAGACAAAATGAATATATTTATGGGCTCAAAATGCTGCTTGTTTAACCTTAATTAGCAGTACATACTACTCTACATGCAGTTCGCAAACTGATTAGTGGTTGGGTTTTTGATTAAGCCATTTTTCTTTCCTCTCCTCCCCCTATTGCATTAACCAGTTTCAGGCAGATTTATGCAGATTATGTAGCAAGTCTGTCAGCAATTCAGGTTTTAAAAACTGTGACAATTTTCTAAAGACTAAAATCTGCCTGCATGAAGTATTCTGGACCTTGAGTTCTAAAGTTATTTATTACCTACAAAATAAGATGCATTTTCATTTTAACTTCTACATCAAGCAGTATTTTATCGAAGTAGGGATTTCAGCTCACTATTAAACAACTTTCATGTGGTGCAGTTGATGGATACGTGATGCAGATACAGAAGTCTAACATTCCATTCGTTTCTGCTGCATTAACTTGTGCCATAGAGTGCTTATCAGATGTGTGTACCAAGAATACAACTAATGTAGCCTATCTGTGAGTGGCACCTCATTACAGCACCAGCTTTTGGAAATCTTGGGATAGCAACTCGTCATGAGCAGCGGCGTGAAATGGAAATTATTGCATTTGTCATCTATTATACGCTCCACTTAATGTTCAGTTCCATTGAAGTCAATGGAGCTGAATATTGGCTCTCGCCAGTTTCGTGTTACCCCTTGACAAATTTAGACCCCTAAATCTTTTATCTATTAAAAAATTGTTACTTTTCCAAGTGTAACATTTCTTGTTACAGCAGCTTGAGTCAGATGTAATGGTGTATTCGATTATTGTATTGGTACTTCTGAGCACTGAGATCAAAGGTTTGATTTAGGTGCTCTAATCTTTTATGATCCAGATTTCAGTCATTAACTTGAAATAAAATGAGGATATCACCACTTGACTGGAGGTGTTGACTTAGAGGGAGTGTTTTGTGTTCCGTTGTACGCATTCTCATTGTGGACAAATTTTACAAAAAAACCTTAGTACCTGACAAGTACTTTTAAACCATAATGAAAACTCTTCACTGAAGATATTTAGGCATACATATCCATGAAGAGAATGTACGTGTATGGCATTGTTACCAACAGCAGCTTTCAGATAAATCAAAGCTAAGAGACAATAACCAGATATTTAAAAAAAAAATATGTTTCATTACATTCTCCAATGTGTTCCACCCACACTCCTACCCTCAATAGCATGGTGGGAAGCTGTGCTGAAATTAGCTTTTTATTTTTGCTCAATTGCTTTCTCCGTTCATGTATTCACATTCTCACTGTTTCTTTCCTTTCTTACTTTTTATTTTGTGTGCTACTCTTTCTCTCCTTTTGTGATGTATCTTTTCCTTCAAGTGCATTCTTCTGTCTGTCTTTCTCTTTTGTTTTGTTTCTGCTGGTGCTCTTTCATCTTCCCTTTCTTTCAGGTGCTTGCACACCTTCTCTCCATCTCTCTGATCCACTCTCTCCGTTTGGTGCATATGGTCTCTGGCATTCTCTCCCTTGCTTTCTGTGGTGCCTATGCATTCTCTGTGGCATGTTCCTTAATTCCCTGTCATCACGCATGCTCCTTGGTATGTTCACTCTCCTTTTCTCTGCATTCTTTTTCCTCTGTTTCCCTGTTCTATATGATTGCACACACAATGTCGCTAACTGTCTTTGACAATTTTTCAGTTAAGCAATCAAAACTAGTATTCAATGTCATACATCTGTATAAACTAGACCAGTTAGTTCTCAAAACTCAAGTCCAGATGAAAATGGTTAACATTTGGAAATGTATAGAGTAATCAAAGACAACCAGCAAGAAATTATTAAAGCCAAGTTATGCATACTGCTTGTTGCCACTGCGCTTACCCATGGTGGACATCTGATTTGTTGAACATGGTTTTCTGCAACGCTTATGTTATCCAAGTAGCCTAATGCGTGTCGTGACTTGCTCACTTATGACCGTTGTGGTCATTGTTTAGTAGCAGTTAGTTCTTGAGATGGACCAGCTGCAGGCCTCATCTCTTATGCTGTTAAATTGATCCCATGCCAGTTGGTGAATTACAACACTAGACACTAATTCTTGATGAAAATTCACTTATTTGTAGAATGCAGCATGCCTGCTTATTTACTCCCTCCCATCTACCAGCACATCCTCTTTATATTCTTTTTGAGTACACTTATAAAATAGACTAATTGATCAAATTAACTAATTTAAACAAATTGAAAGCCTTAAAGGGGCTGATTTAAATTTCCTGGTTGCCATGGTAGGATTGGTTCAGGTCTTTGGTTTGCGAGTCCAGTAACCACTGTGCTACCATAGCCGCGTGCCCTAGGTACTTAATTAAACAATGCCCTTCACCTGTGTGTCTTCATTCAATTACTATGCTACTAACACAGGCAGCCTGCCTCCATTCTGATGTGTGTGCAGGCATGGCAGTCAGTGTTGTGGATGGACTAGCAGGGTGATATTCATGCTTTTATCCTGAGACTGAAGAATCGTGTGACTGTTTCTTGCTGTGCCATTAGTACTGGGCATTGGCTTTGCATGATTACCAATGAGTACTCAAGGCCCTTCTTTGTTTGGCGGTTACCTCTCGCCGAGCTGGAAGAGACGGCCCTTTCCGCTCTGGTGTCAAAGGCATGTATGACCTTAGTTTGAAAATGCATAGTAGAAGCAATGGCGTATTTAGGGCTGTTGTCGTGGAAGCCTCTGCTGTAGATCAGCTTGAAGCTGCTGCACATTGCATGATGAACTGCAAAGTCATCCATCATTCTGCCCAAAATGTCAGTCGTGCACCTCTCCAATTGACTTGCATGTTGCTGGATAGCATTCCATGTCTGTAAGCATCCTTTTAAAGGATACTTGAGTTCTGATGCTCTTTTGCCAAGAGGCAATGTCAGCCAGGTCTTCCTCCCCGGCTTTTACTCCAGCTCCTTCTCCTGTCAACTGCAGTATGTGTATGTGCAGAGTGTAAATAATGACATGAAATAAAATATTGGGGCAGGATCAAAAGCAGGGGTGCCTGATGCATCTACCATGTCACACCTGGGGGAAAAAGTGAGAATGGTAGCTGCATTTACCTGTATTTTCTGCTAGAATGAGTTACGAGTTTTGTTATCTAGTTTGCTTCTGTTAGAGTCTCAAACTGTCATGAGTCTGCAATGGGCACCTGCCTTTTCGTTGCCTATCCCGGACCTCCTGTGTTGATTGCTGCATTAGAAGCTCCTATAGTTGGGTATTGTCATAGTTGTATTCGTTTTCAATGTCAGCAGGGAGACCACAATGTAGGTGATGACTAGCGTATCAACCAAGCAGCCACATACTATGTGAAGCATTTGGAAATCCATGCATACAAGCTTCTGAGTGAAAGATCACAGGTAAGTACCGTAAACGGTTGGACAGTATCGCTTGCCCTTTAAAACATAGGACTAAAAAAGGATGTAGAACCACTGCAGAACATGCCAAAAAGAGTTAGAGATGATACCAGACCTGTGTGAGAGGGTATATCTATTAGGAAAGACAGAACAAGCTGGGGCATAAGCACTGACATGGAATGGCCTATTTCTGTCCTGTATATTCTGTAAAAGAAACATTAACTCAGAAGGTGGCCACTTGCCAATTGTGCCTAGGGTCTTTACTCACTCCCTCTGCGTAGCCCTGAATCTTCCTCTTTGCTTTCTATATGGATCTACTTCTACTCTTCTATATGCTTCCGAATGTCTTTATATATCTGTCCCACACAGCTTCCTTCACTAACATATTCAATAGCACTGTCTGACATTTATTAAAGCTTGGGTAATTTACTTCAATATTGCAACATTTATATTAACGTTTGAAGTGGTATGATGGCCAAGTACACACCTTTCTTCGAGACATCTGTAGTCTTTGCTTGTGTCCTTTTCACTCAGAAATTTGGAAGGGGACAGTTATTAAACCAAATTGGTAGCTTTAGTTTGAAAAAAAACTATTCATTTAAAAAAGATCTAATTAATTGTCTTGTAACTATACAGAAAGCTGTGATTAAAAATGTTCCTCTCTTATGCAGCCATGCATTTCCCAAATATAAAGTAAAACCTGGCCAATGTAACAAGACTGCAGCCAGCATGTGCTGACTTGGAGGTGAATCGAACGAGTACAGATTGTCCAGGAGCTGGTACAACACAGACAAATTGGAGCAGGATTGGAGGCTGAGGATGACTTAGCAGCTCTAATTCACCAACCTCATCTGTGGCTCGGATTATCTGGTCCTGCTGCAGTAAATGGAGATTTAGCTGAGCACTAAATTCTCTGTTCTCGTGGCAGTGGGGCATGTGAGACTGGAGAACTCTGGCCAGTACGCTTGAGGTGAAGTGGTGAGAAGCAACGGGAAGCTGGGAGATGAGCATGCTGAGACTGTGGGATAGAACAGGCAGCTCTAGGCCAGACAGTGCAGGGATTGTTATGTAGCTGCATTTGAATTGCAGGGAAAAGTAATGATCCACTTAAGGATTTGGGCTGATGGGGAGAGGCAACATGGTGATGTGTGAGGAGAGAACGTTGCACATTCAGCATGTTGCAACTCAGTGTGCTGAAACAGGGTTGAGAATCTTGTTGCTGGACAAGATTCTTTTATAAACATCATTTTTCTGTTGGGACATATGTATGGAGATAGCGTTAGAGGCATTCTAACAACGTAGGAACAATGAAAAGGGTAAGATGTTTGTCCTTGGAATCAAGATGCAGCAGGGGTGAAACTAACACACAGCTCTATTTCTGTCACAACGTACTTGTACTAGCTAGTGCTGTGACTTAGAATGTGAGTTTTGCAGCTACTGCCAACCATCATTAATTGGTTGCAATAAACATTGAAAAGGATGAGAAAAGTGAACTGCAATTAATTAGACACACTTTCTTTGGATTAAAGAATAGAAATAAAGGGACAGCAACTGAAATATTTTATATTGAATCTTTTTGGCTTCCAGCATTAGCCCTTATGTACTCAAGTCACTTATTTGCTGGGTATTGTTTTAACCCTACAGCAATTTGCTCAAATGGCTTCCTGTGTAAATTTAGTTTGTGAATTTAGGTGATCTCTTCACCTTTTGAGAACATGATGCTAAGTCTGGTCCCATTTCTCTCTCTTTTGCTTGTCCTTCTCTTTGATTCTTTCTCATTCTCCTGCTTATTGGATTAAAACTGGATGCAGGAAGCTTAGCTTTGTTTTAATCTCCCAAGTCCAGCTCAACAAGGGTAGTTAAAATGCTTAAGGAAAACGTGACTATTAAATGATTTCAGAAGTGATGACTTTATTGATGATCATTTCTTAGGGATTGAGAAAGCTGAAAATAGAATTTTTATGGCCTGTGAGAACACTTGTTAAAGAAATTAGTATCTGGTCATAATCCTTTTGTGGCATTTGTAATACAGTTGCTTTGTGATTTAGCAGTAACAAGTCAAAAGCAGGGAGACTAACTTGATATCCCTATTTATGCAGAGCTCCTGAACTTTTTTATTTTGTAAGTGTTGCATTTTTGGAACTTTTTCCTGAGTTTTTGATCTTATCTTTTGAAGCTGTTGAATCTTGTTGGAGGATCATTTCAAAGATTTCCGAGCTCCTCGTCACCTCACCCAAGTAGCTTGTTTTAGTCTAGTGTTGATTTGATTTTACTATTGTCACATGTATTAGTATACAGTGAAAAGTATTGTTTCTTGCGCACTGTGCAGACAAAGCATACTGTTCATAGAGAAGGTTCTAGTATTGGTATATTACTCAATCAGGGTACTGATCATAGCTGAATCTGAATCCAACTGATAATGGTTTCTATGCCAAAAGCAGCTCCATACAAGATATCTGACTATCATCAGCTAATCTCTGTCCAAATTATGGAACTTCCTGGTCTCTAAGGCTCAGCTGTATTTATGAATTTTTAGAAACTTCTGGGGAAACGCAAGATGTTCAACACCAATATGAACTGAAGTGATGTAAAATTTAGGAGTAATTTTTTATGCTGACCTTGACAAGATATTGATGCAAGGGTGAGTAACACTTTGGTAGGAATAATGGTAGGAAGGACTGTTACTTACGTGGCGAAAAACTGCAGCAGGCGATGGTGCAGAGGGACCTCGGGGTCCTTGTGCATGAGTCGCAAAAACCCAGCCTGCAGGTGCAGCAGGTGGCCAGGAAGGCTAATGGGATGCTGGCCTTCATAGCGAGGGGGATTGAATATAAAAGTAGGGAGGTCTTGCTGCAGCTGTATAGGGCATTGGTGAGGCCGCAGATGGAGTACTGTGTGCAGTTTTGGTCGCCGCACTTACGCAAGGATATTTCGGCCTTGGAGGGAGTGCAGAGGAGGTTTACTAGGCTGATACCAGAGTTGAGGGGGTTGAGCTATGAGGAGAGGCTGAATAAACTAGGTTTGTACTCGTTAGAGTTTAGAAGAATGAGGGGAGATCTCATTGCGACGTATAAGATGATGAAATGGGATGGATAGGATAGAGGTGGAGAGGCTCTTCCCGCTCAGAAAGGACAGTAGGACTAGGGGGCACAGCCTCAAGATAAGGGGGGGGGGGGGGGGGGGGGGCGGTTTAGAACAGAGTTGAGGAGGAACTTCTTCACTCAAAGGGTGGTGAATCTCTGGAATTCTCTGTCCGTTGAAGTGGTGGAGGCTGCCTCGCTAAATATTTTTAAGACGCGGGTTGATGGCTTTTTGATAAGCGAGGGGATTAAGGGTTATGGGGAGAGGGCGGGAATGTGGAACTGAGCCACGACAGATCAGCCATGATCTTATTGAATGGCGGGGCAGGCTCGAAGGGCTAGGTGGCCTACTCCTGCTCCTATTTCTTATGTTCTTATGCAATCCAGTGTCAACAGCAAGCTCTTTCATACTAGAGATATTGAATGATGCTCTCTGTACTGAATTCTAATAATGTTCTCTGGCATCACAGCAGATATTAAACTAGTATTCCATACCCCACAATAATGCCAAGCACAGGAAGTGTTTGACTGTCTCAGCAGATCTTAAATTATAAGTTGTTTTGTGCTGTGGCCTTGCAACTGAAATGAATTCACTATGCATGTTTAAATTAGCATCCTTGTTTTTTTTAAATGAGGCTTTTGTGTTTTGAATTAATATCAATTAGCAAATGGGTTTGAAACCCAGAGATAGTAATTGCAATAGTTGATCTTTCTGATCTTCTATTTTCTCCCCACCAGATGGAAATTGGTATGGTTGAGAAGTCTGTGAATTTTGAAAAAGTAAGTATATAGGCTAGAGAACATGGTTCATTCAAGACTTTTATATTCTTGTATTCCATTCTACATCATACATGTCTCAGTCAAATTAGCAACCTTGTCCAAGATGGAATAAGAACAAAATACTAGAAAAACTCAGCGGGTTTAACAGCACCTGTGGAGAAAGGAACCAAGTTAATTTTTCAATTTTGTTTGACTGTTCTCTGGAACCTGTCTAGGATAGACTGGGGAACGTTTGTTTGAACAGTAAGGATTTTAGATTTTTTAAGAATTGGTAAATTTGAAATATGCATTTAAAATGCAAGAATAGAGCAAGTGGAATGTAGGTTCGACAATCGAATTTTAAGACTGATGTTAAGAAGTTTTTTCTCATAAGTAGAGTGGTGCAAATCCGAGTGAATATAGGAACTGGATGGATGGATGGATGAATAAAGATTGGTTGAATGTTCTTGTTTGTGTAATTGACATCTGCTTTGTGTCCTTTTAAAATTTTTTTTCTGAGCTATGAGCGTTGCAGGCAAGGGTGTTTGTTGCATTTGAGAAGCTGATGGTGAGCTGCCTTCTTATCAACTGCTGCAGTGCTTGTCATGTAGGTATGCCAACAGTGCTGTTCGGCTCTTTCCCGTGACTGACTTCTGTACCAAACACGAACTTTTGGGGAAAGGTTTGGCAGATGACTTGTACACCTTTGGCAACCTAACTATCAAGACTAGTTTGCAATGTCTCTAACTTTTCCTGCTCTGGGCAGATTTCTAACTCAATGGTATTGATGATTGGACTCTCACCAGCTTAAGCCAATATCTGGCCACTCTGTAATGTCTTGGCTGCATCCTGCTGATCCACAGTTGTCTTTTACTTCTTGAATTATACAATTGTACAACACAGAAGGAGGTCATTTTGCCTTCTTTTTTTTTGTCAACTAGCTCTTGGATAGAAATAAAAAACACACACATTTATTCTTTTTTGAAACCTATTAGATTTTGCTCTTACTGGGTTATAGGAATAGTTACTCAGAAAATATTAGAAGAATTACAACTTCTTCCAACTTCTGGATAACTGTGGTAGCCCCATGGGACTTTCCCACATCTCCAAGCATCTGCTCTCCCCCCACCCCCGCTTCAGGAACACCTGGAGGAAACCCATACAGACACGGGGAGAACTTTGCATAGACAGTTTCTCAAACCGGGAATGTATCCTAAGTCCCTGACGCTGTGAGGCAGCAGTGTGAACCACTGTCCTGCCCATTCTAATCTATCTCAATTTATCTCAATCAGTGAATTGCTACTATGTGGTTGAGCTTGGTAAGTTTGCTTGGCAGTTGTTTGTTGGGGGAACTTCAGGCAAGATAGCAAACTGGAACATCTGAGCTCCCCAACGTTTGCGGGTACCCCGAAGAGGTGCTGAGGAATCACTCTTGGAACAGGTAAGGGTTTGCACTGAAGTTTCTCAAAAATGCTAACTTCTTCTGGATAATTGCACTGAGATAGGAACCATCCAAAAATGTGATTTAAAATGCAAAGGGTAACGCTAATAGTTTATATAAAGTTAGAAGAATTAAAACCTCTTGTAACTCCTGGGTAACTATTCTAAACACTCAGACCAACACCATGGGACTCCCCCACTAGACCCCTCTTTCTCATTTTATCCTTGCCACCTTGGACCCTCTTGATCACCCATATCCCATCCACTTACCTTTGGATGCTTACCTTCTCCCTGGCCTATCAATTTCACTGGGCCCTTTAAACATACCTGCTTTATGGCAAATGATGCAGTAAAGAGGCATGGCCACTTTGAATCTATCAGAGCTGGATTATGCTGATACTGGCAAGGGCTATTTCAATGCATGCCCCAAGAAACCCTGGTGATTTAAGAAGTTTCCAAAAGTAGGTGAATGCACATTAAAGTCTTTTAATTGTGGCAGGCCATCGCTTTCTGACATGCTAGTCTAAAGCTATGATTCGTGGTCTTGGTTGAGTTGTAGAATCTCTACAATGCAGAAGGAGGCCCATCAAGTCTCCACAAATCTCTGACAGAACCATATCTTGCCTGGGCCCTACTCCATAACCCCACCTATTTACCCCACCAATCCCCCTAACCATCATTTTCTCAACTTCAATGAAAATGCAAGAAAAATCAGGATTGAATTAATTCTGCATTCAGTGCTACGCTATGGGTCACCTGAGCTGAGAGATTAGGAGCCATGGTGTGAATTTACATCCTGTGGGAATAATGCTGATGGAAATATTGTATTACTGGAGATGCTGTCTTTCACATGAGACTCTAAACTGAGGCTGCCTCTGCCTGTTGACAGATATGAAATTTCCCATTGAACTATTTTGAAGAGGAGCAAGGGAGATCTGGTATCCTGACCAACATTTATTTATTTCCTTGACTAAAACTACCAATGAAGATTGATCATTATCATTTTGCAGTTCGAGACCTTGCTAAAATGCTGCTAGTTGTGATAATTGAATTTCAGTTTATTTCTGGTTGGGGCAGGCATCACCTCTTACAAAACATAGGTATTTCAAGAAATTTGGCATCTGTATGATCTCCTGGATTCTTTTTGAATTCCTAGATGGGCTATATAATTTTTTTTTTGTTTTGCCTGTTCCGGCATAACTCAACTTTGCGTGAGCAGTGTACATATTGTGATACACAAAGTATCATAATGGTGATGGACACTCTGGATGGTCTGGAATGTCTTTACCTGTTCATCGTTGTTTGTATGCTTATGGTTTATAGTTGCCTTGTTTGGGCATACAATTGTTGTACTTCATTATTCATTCGCTGTTCTTTTTTTAAAAAAAGTTTCTGCGGACGTGAAAGGAGGTGTAGTGATGCAACCTTTTTTTAGCATAGCCCATCTTGTTAACATTGTTGTCATTAGGATTTCAAGTAAATTCTAATTGTAGGTATGCAAAATTGTGGCTCAGCAATACAATTATAGATTTTTGTCCTTTCAAACGTGGTTCATATTTGGCCAGTTTTATCTGAATATCAGTATGGAAAAATGTGTTTTGATTTTAGGTGATGAATTATAAGTAGCAGACATGAAATATAAGACATTAAATGGTATTGAATTAACTGTTGGCAACACTATTTTTGTTTGTGGGATATTGAGCTGCATGCTTCTAAAATGATGATAACTGCTACAAGATTATTTTCTTTCCGGTGCTCTTGCTGCTGCTCAAAATATCTCATATATTTTGACATTGCGCTGTTTATTTATGGGCTTTCAAGCTGCCGCACTATCGTTATTTTTAATACTGCAGCCAGAAGGTGTTGATGTTGAGAATGAAATTATGCTGGAGGAAAAGGTTAGTTTAAAAACAAGATGATCTTAGATGGAGTCCTACTATTAGCATCATCTTTTAATAAGTCCTCTTGCCAGAGTCACAGTTACACATTAGAAATGTTTGTATCATTTGTGAACGAGGACAAGCCATTAGGGGAACTGAATCTATCCTTGCAATTAGTGCTCAATTAACAAATGCTCAATCACTGAAGTACCTGAGTTACTGATGAGCTCTATGGATATTTGATTTCCTCATTTTCTAACTCTTGGCCGGTTTCCTATGATGTGATCATCATTCTTCAGTTGATTCTTCTTTATATTTCCTGGTATTTTAAGATGACACAATTTTCGCATTGCATAAATCAGCTGTCAAGGCAAAATTACTTTTTTTTTCACTACACTTGTGTTCACACTGGCCGGTAATGGGAAACAAGTCCTCTGTTTGAGCACTCTAAGCCAAGGCATTCAACAAAGTGCTCAGATAAATCCTTTCTCTTCCCACCCGATTGCTCTTGGACTGAAACTGGTGAACTCTAGCTTGCTGAACATTAGGTCATTGGCTCATTCTTGGTTTGTCTACCCACGCCTTCTTTCATTTCAACTCCCCCAAATTGCTTCTGCCATGAATTACCACATCAACCAGCTGTTAAGAAAGACTTTTATGCGATCCTTATTTTAAAGATGTATTTTTACATGTATCTGAATGTTGCAGCTGTAAAGATAACTAAAGAGATGAATCTATTGGCAATCTGCAACAAGCTGGGAGGGTTTCTGATACCTAAGTTTTTTATTTTTCTCATTCCTTTTATGCCTTTTCTTGTCTCGTGCCATTATCAACACCTCTCATGGTTAACGATCTTCTGTTCTCGATCAAATACTGTTACAGCTCATTCTGGCATGCAACGTTCTTCTCCCTCTGTTATCTATTCACCTGATTTGATTTTGTGGAAGAATAAGTCCTGTGACTGAGTATTTCCAGCATTTTCTGTTCTTCTTTCAGATCAACAGTGGTTTTTAACGTTGAAGTAATGCTCCTGTACAATTTACATGTAGCAGTAAGTTTATTTCTTGAAAGAGCGAGATAAACCTTTTCCTGTCCATTCAGATGGTTTTGATCATGCATTGTTTTCTACTTCAGTACTGTTCGCGTCATTGATGTAAGTTACTTTGTGGTGGAATCTGCAAACTGCACTTTTTTTGACCAGCAGTTCCTTTTGTGGCCAATGCAATGACTGATTATTGTAAATGTTTGCTTAATCTGTCATCTGTTACGTACACCCATTAAAATGTGCAAAGCACAAAACCAATCCTGCAATGACTAAAGCGGTTGACAATATCAGGCTGTAAAGTTGTACAAATGAATGGTAATCAATGTAATGCAAAGAATTGAAGTTTTCAAGCTATCGTTTCAAACGAGATGGAATTGATTTCTTTTGCTCTACTGTAAACTTATTCTTAAATGTTATAAAATTGCAGTACTCCAAACAACAACAACTATATTTAGTAGTTTCTTTATTCCTTAGGACTTTGTGAACTTGCTTTTAGAAAGACAACACCCCGCACGCCTGCATGCATGTGCGTTTATCATATGAGGGTGATAAAATGAAGTAGTTTTCTTTCACATTAACAATAAATTTGAAGTGTGAACCTGGAGTCAGAATTCAATCTAGCTCCCAAGGCTAAGTGCAATGAGAATGAGACTGTCTTGATTTGATTTATTATTGTCATATGTATTAGTATACAGTGAAAAGTATTGTTTCTTGCGCGCTATATAAATAAAGCATACCGTACATAGAGAAGGAGAGGGTGCAGAATGTAGTCTTTCAGTCATTGCTAGGATGTAGAGTAACATAGATTGTGATAGTGCATTGTTCAAGAGTTTAAAAGAGTTAGAATCAAGTTTTCGAAGCATAGAATGAGAGTAAAAGATAGAATTAGAGGGTATGCTGGGCACAGCTCACAAGAAGTCACCCTGCTCTGGTGCCATCTTGAATAAAGAGGAGGGTGTTTCAGTCTTAAATTTGTTCAGGTTTTAGTTCTGGCTTTACTCTGTAACCCCCACTTCACACCAATGCTGCAGCTCTATTGAAAAGGAAATGTAGTTATTCCAAGCCCCTCCTTAGCTAAGCAGTGCGTAAGGGAGGAAGAAAGATGAAGGAGCTTTTCAGCAATATATTTAATATTTACTGACCATTTTCTTTGTATATCAAAAAGAGTGTTGCCCTAAATCTATGCTTAGCCTGTAAAATGTAGAACTCACATATGCTCATACTGTTGATAAGGTGACTGAGGATTTTTTTTTGGAAAGTGGAGTGATGTAACAGGAGATAATGAAATAAGATTGAGAACTTGAATATTGTTTAGCTTTCAGTTTTCCTGGACCTGCTGCTTGTGCAAAATACATTCAAACTAAATTTGTAGATAATTTCACATCATCCAGAACTTCGTACCATAGTTGGAACTATTCAGTAAACACAACTCGGGATAATGTACAGATGTTTCTGAGGACAGAATTGAAAGTCACCCTGTAGTTTGTAAACTTTGTCCAGATACTGGGTGAGGCCTGTTCATGTTATGAACCCCAGCAATAGAGTTCACTGATAACTGTGTTAAAACCACAGCCAAGTTAAAAGCTAGTTGCTATTGGTCCCTCTCAGCTATTTGATTAAATTGAATGGAAAGTTTGAGTCAGAGTTTCACTCTTGCGTTCAACAGTAGATGGTTGTGGTTTGCTGATGACTGCCAGCTCTTTGTCTCTGCATTCCATAGTCTGAACTCCTTGTCAAATCAGTTCACTTGAACCATGAGGTGAACTTTGACTAAACTAGTAAAATTGGCTGGTGAATCATTTGTAAATTAGTAAATTTTTGCCTAGAAATACAGTGGTGTGTCTTTAGATGTAGAACTATGACAGCAGTTCCAGCTTATGAGATCTTTGGTATGCTGCTTTCTTTCAAAGTGCTGTAACTAGGCTGCTGTGGACTTTACATAATAACCCTTCTAGGATTATTTGCCCTTTTTCACTAAACATCTGGAGTTATTGTCATCACGGTGGTGTGCCAGTCCTCCAGCAAGCTCCAAAGTAACACTATTTTTTTTTACTGTTCTCTCCCACCCTTTAAAAAGAAAAACTAGGAAAGAAAATTATGATGATCCAGTAAGAGGATACTCGTTTAAGATGCAGTTAGATAGGCACATGAGTGAAACGAGAATGGAGGGATATGGTAGGGGCTATTAAATAGGGTTAAACCTCGGGAGACACCGGAAGGGCAGGCTGTATGATTAATATTTTTTGTCTTTATTCCACAGGTGGAGGTCCACCTCGTGTCAAGCGAGGGGCATGCACACAGCGGGTCGTGCGTGGGCTGCTCTTGGAAGTCCAGGAGTGGCCTAGTACTTCATGTCGGTGTGTGTGCTTGATCCTGGACCGATAGACGGGCTCCACAACAGCTCAGTGACTAGCACTGCTAGCTGTGCAGATACATGGATTTGGGCCTGTGTCTGTGGGAGTTTGCGCATTCTCCCTGTGGTTGCGTGGGTTTCCTCCGGGCGCTCCGGTTTCCTCCCACACCCCAAAGATGTGCTCTTAGGCTAATCGGTTTCCACCAAATTGACACTATTTCTTCCCTGAATCTGACTGAGTAGGGTCCCATTCGTAGACATGCAGGGTAGAATAGGTGTAGGGCGATGCGGCGGCGCAGGCTCGTTGGGCCGAAGGGCCTGTTTCCCGTGCTGGGTTGTTCTTTGTTCTTTGATGGTGATGGTGAGCAGCTTCATTATTTAAGTGAGATTTTTGAGCCCCCTGCTCCATTGAAGAGTAATCATAGACTTGCAGTCAGGTTGGCCTCCTTTTGGACAACTGTTCTGGCCTACGCTAAGCACTCCCCACCCTGACTCAGCAACATCTAACACCGGTTACAGCACCTCAATCACTGTCTGGACGAGAATAGATAACTCAGCAGAGGTGGAAGATCGAGCTATAAAAGTAAATTGGATTCGGTGCTATTTCTGCAGTAGCATATCAATTCTAGTGAATAAGCTGAAAGACAAAACTGCCATGCAGATTGCTGCATCATTGATGATTATACAATGCCAAATGAATAATGTATTTTATTGACTGTCCCTCGTTCCCCTTCCCAAATGCATCATTTCTTTGGTGTTAATGTGCGTTTCAGCTTGCTAACCTAACTGATTTTCCCATATCTTGCAATTAGCTGAAAGTGCGAATGCAGTATTTGGTCCTAGGATTAGATTCTGTTAGCCCCACAAGGCTAATTTTGTAATTTTTGCATCCCATCCTCTCCGATTCTTCTGTCTTTAACTCCTCTTCCTAATCTTGTCTTAGATGTCTAGCTCTATTTTCTCATCACACATAAAATAGTGTATAGATGGCTTGCTTTGAGGATTGTATTCCCTTGTGCTGCTATGTGTGGAACAGTGGGGCAGAGTGAAAATTACATGGGTGTTGTTCTTTCAGATTTAATTTCCACATTACAGTTTGAGGAAGATGTGGGGTTTTCTTTTCAACAGCCTGGCTAAGGTGGATATCTCCTTGCTGCTCATCTAATCCCCCAGCAGGCTGGCGTAGCATGCCAACTGTGTCATCTACCTCTGTTTTAAAGCTATCTGTCAACTCTTCTCTGGCATTGTTTTTGAGCAATGAGAGGGTTTATAAATACAAATAGACACAGTTGCCTAGTGGTACTGGATTAGCCACCCAAAGACCATGAGTTCAAGTCTCACCATGAACAGTTGTGAACTTGTGGGCAAGCATCAGAAAAACAAACTAATTGTCATAAAATCCCAGCTCCTAATTTCCTAAAGAGAACTTGCAGATTTACCTATGTCTGGTCGTCTTATATGATTCTAGTAGAGCACTAGCTGGTTGATTCCTGAAATGAAATTGATTTCGCCGCCATCCAATGAACTTGTACCGTGCACCCTTGACAGACCACACAAAGATTTGAGTTTTAAACCGGCCTTTATTCGCGCTATAGCGAGAAAGTCTGCCTTCCACCAGGTGGCGTACAGACTTCCTGAGTGATTCATGGCATCAGCAAATACCAATTGCAAGTATACATTTCTGAAATCATTGATATCCAACTACAACTAATAGTTCTGATTACTTCATTTATAGTAAGAAGTTGCACAGCACCAGGTTAAAGCCCAACAGCTTTATTTGGTAGCACAAGCTTTTGGAGCCTCACTCCTTCAGGTGAGTGAGGAGTTGTGTTCACAAACAGGGCATGTATAGACAGAAACTCAATTTACAAGATAATGGTTGGAATGCTAGTCTTTACAGCTAATCAAGTCTTAAAGGTATAGACAATGTGAGTGGAGAGAGGGTTAAGCACAGATTAAAGAGATGTGTATTGTCTCCAGACAGGACAGTTAGTGAGATTTTGCAAGCCCAGGCAGGTTGTGGGGGTTACAGATAGTGTGGCATGAGGCCGTCCTCGTGTGCGGAACTTGGTTATCAGTTTCTGCTCAGTGATTCTGCGTTATCATGCGCCATGAAGGCCACCTTGGAGGATGCTTACTTGAAGGTCAGAGGCTGAATGCTCATGACTGCTGAAGTGTTCCCCGACAGGAAGAGAACCCTCCTGCCTGGTGATTGTCAAGCGGTGTTCATTCATCCATTGTCGTAGCGTTTGCATTGTCTCCCCAATGTACTATGCCTCGACATCCTTTCCTGCAGTGTATCAGGTAGACAACTTTGACCGAGTTGCCAGAGTCCATAGAGATACAAAATAGATACCTGGTGGATGGTGTTCTCACGTGAGCTGATGGCATTCGTGTCGAAGATCCTGCACATCTTAGAGGTTGCTGTGGCAGGGTTGCGTGGTGTCGTGGTCAGTGTTCTCCTGAAGGCTGGGTACTTTGCTGCAGACAATTGTCTGTTTTGAGGTTGTGCGTTTGTTTGATGGCAAGAAGTGGAGGTGTGGGGACGGCCTTGGCAAGATGTTCACCTTCACTGATGGAGAAGATAGTGTAGCTTCTCTGCTCTCAAAGGATCTCCCTCTGTGTACCTGAACAGGTGCCGAAGTGTGGCAAGTAGGGGATTTTCACAGTGACTTCATTGCAGTGTTAATATAAGTCCACTTGTGACAAAAAAAACTCATCGCAATCATCTTTAGCAGCATCAATGCATCCTTCCCCTCAGATAAGAGTGGGGCATTTAGCTGATGTTTCCTCAACATTCAGCTTTATTCACAACTCCTTTTTGTAGCAGCCAAAAGTTTGCAAATATCTCAGTATTGTGTCTAACACTCATGCACTGTGCTCTGCTCAGATGAGGACTGAGTTGTTTATGGTGCTGCCTCCTCCCCCTTGCTAGTTGTCTGGTTATTTCCCTCATCATTTATGATTGGAGTACAGTAGTAGGATGACCAAAATACTTTTTTGGGTGTTCCAACTGGTTTCTTCAATAGTGGGTCAGTGGCGTTGGGCATCTTTTCAATATGATGCCCGGATATGACAATAGACAACATGCGTGCCCTGTCATGGAATGTGGTGCAAAACCCTCAGTTGTGTGATTGGAATCAGAGTCAGAAGACATGGTGTGGTTGTCTGCCAGCCTCTGCAGTGGGAAACACTTCCCTGCACCGTTGTGGGACTTAATCCTAAGGTGGGAGAATTCCGTCCATATTCTTTATTTCCTTCAACACTGGGTCAGTATTCTGAAATTTTCTACTGCCATTGTCCGCGTCATCGTAAAGACTATTGAAACACGAAGAAGGATCACCACCACCTTAAAACAAGGATAGATAGAGAATAGGAATGTGGTCTGGTCAGTGTCACCTTTTTTTGTGAAGAATTGGGAATTTGTTCCAAATAGTCTAACCAGAGACATTTGGCATTTCAACACCTGGAAGTGGTGCTGGTTCCCTGAGGTGGCCTTAAGTCTGATGTTACTGGTATAGTATCTCAGTATATAACAGTATTTCTGGGGGGATCCTAGGGAGTTTGGGGGACAAGAAGTATTTGGGAGGTTTTCCTTTCAATGGAATTTATCTAATTCAGCTAATACCACTTGATAAAGGAGGTCTCCATGCTCAGCAGTTTTGGGAATAGTCCTGGAATAACAGAAGGCTGGGAATGCTATGTTGGGGTTTGTGAGCGTGAAAGATGAGGTTCTGGGAATAGGAGAGAATCGACAGATTTGGACCTGTGATTAGTGGGATGGTAGAAGGTGTTACAGAGGATTAGGGAGTCAGTGTGACGTTGGGGGAACGAGTTTTGTTAATCTTGAGTAAATATGGCCTAGAAAAATTTATCCAAAGCATGCTAGGCCTGTTTTGGACTATAATTCTGTTTGCCCGCTTGTCAGCCCCATTCCATTGCCTGTCTACCATCCCTTTTGTGACTTTGGCTATCCCAGTTTTATCACTATCATTAATTATTTCCAGTCCTTGCATTACTGCGTCTTTTAAGGATACGTTTTCTGTCAACTGGTGTGGAGTAAATAGTTTAGCAGAAAGCCCTGGCTGGATATGTGTTTTCTGCTGTGTGCGCCTAATGCTGGGTGTGGCAAATCAAGCCAGCGCTACTTATATCAACCACCGACAACAAATATAAATATTTCAGCAAACAAATAACACTTATAATGTTATAAACGTTTATCATCTTTCGAGTTTAAGTCCTTGTGCAGTAAACATTTCTTAAATCTCAAACATATTCCCAGGAGAGAGAAATTTCCTGAGCTGAAGTTTCAACTCGCACAAAGGTTGAAAAAGTGGTAAGTGGTTGAAAAAGAAATCCACTCTTGATGAAGGTTCTTTGTGCTTGTTTCCAATCATCAGTGAACAAATCGTACCAGCTGCAATTATCTGTTTTGCAGTGTATAAGAAAGCAGCATGTGTTGGTAAGTTTAAAGGCAATCGCTAGCCGCTTGGCTTCGATTCTCGACTTGGGTCACTGTCTGTGTGGAGTGTGCACATTCTCCCTGTGTCTCCATGGGTTTCCTCCTACAGTCCAAAGATGTGCAGGTTATGTGGATTGGCCATGCTAAATTGCCCCTTAGTGTTAGAGGGACTAGCTCGGATAAATGCATGGGATTGTGTGGTAGGACTTGGGTGGGATTGTGGGTGGTGTAGATTTGATGAGCCGAATGGCCACCTGCTGCACTGTAGGAATTCTATGATTTACTCTAAGTTGAATTTTTTCCCGAAGTCCTGTTTTTGAACAATCAGGAAATTTCTGAAATTGTCACAGAATGAAGGACCATGTGCTTTTACCCTTATAATCTATGCACCAACATGATCTTTATAGTAGAAAAATTTCCACGCACAAATTTCATGGTGGTAAAAGCTACAAACTGCTTGATGATCAGGATGCATAGATGTAGTTGGAAGCTATGCCCAGTTGTTAGAAAATTAAAAACATGCAGGTGTAGCCCAGGCAGTTTAGACTGGCTAAAGCTTTGAAGTAAAACTCTGAAGAAAGACATTAAATTTACCCACTGAATTGTCTGTTTTCAATCTTTTTTTGTGAAAAATATATATTTAAAATTTTAGTGCCTCATTTTGTAAAATCCTTTTTTAGTTCACATTTTTCTCAGCAACAAAAATATCTTCAGAGTTTCTTGATTGGATTTGTCCTTGAACAAACGTAACAGCAAGTTGTTTGCATACGTTTTTCTCATTATAAAATGTTGGCTTGTTTAGATTTGTGGATAGGAACTGCACACCACATGCAAGATTTTTTTTAATAATGTATGAGAGACCCCCACAGCTACATCTTTGTCAACTTGCAGTACTTAACCCTTGGGTTTTGTAAGACATCTTCAATGTTGCAGGCATACAAGTGCATTTTATAGTTTATCGGTTATAAAGAAACTGAAAAGTATGGCATGGTTTCAACAAGTAATACGATCTCTGAAGTCGAATGGTTTGTAAAACGCCATGCCTTCATTTTTTTTCTAGTTAATGTTTAAAATCCCACAATGAAATTACCACAATTCCAGTTACGAATACAGGCAAAGTTCAAAAGCAAGGAAACTGCACTAAAGCTTTATAAGATTAAAGGTGAAGCGTGAAAAAAACCAGAGGTGACATGAGGAAAAGATTTTTTTTTACTCAGCAAGTCTTATGGAATGCGCTGCTTGAAAGGGGTGATGGAAGTGGAAGCAGATTTCGCTAGGGAATTGAATAAATTGTCAAAGGAAAAATTTGCAGGGCTATGAGAAAATAACCAGGTGATTGGGATTCATTGCATAGCTGTTTTGAAGAGCCAATACAGTAGGCTGAATGGACTGCTGTGATTCAAGAAGGCAGCTCGCCACCACCTTTGCCCGTCCCTAATTGCCCTCAATGAGTGCTGGCCAAGCCACATCCCTTGAATAAATTAAAAGAAGGTTTCCTTTTGTTCTGTATAATTTTATATATATAAAAATGACGACTGAATCCATTGATCAGATTACATCTTTGTCCTGGGGCACTATTTAAATTGTAAGAGTTGTGTAGCAGTATGTCAAAACGGTATTTCCATTGTATGTGAGCCGGAGGAAGGTTTATGGCCATTAATGTGGACAGTAACACCTATGAGCAGGGAGGAAAATTATTCTTTCTAACCCAGCCTTACCAGATGCTCCCAGTAAAACCCAACAGACTTGTCAAATTATATCACTGTTTTATAGATATTTGTAAAGTTTCAAGCATTTAAAAAATAACTAATGTTTGGTTTAAGTTGCAGTATATTAAGTGATTTGTTTTTGTGTTTGTTAACGTTTGTGTGTCTTTTTTTTTGTAACTGTTACAGCCCACCCCTCATGTCTCTGTAATGGTTTCCAGATTCCTACTGGGTATGTGTGTAAAATATATTGTAACCCAGTTAACAAAGAAAGTTACAGCACAGGACCAGGTCCTTCAGCCCTCCAAGCCTGCACTGACCATGCTGCCTGTCTGAACTAAAATCCTCTACCTATCCGAGGACCATATCCTTCCATTCCCATCCTATTCATGCATTTGTCAAGGTGCCCCTCAAACGTCACTATTGTATCTTCTTCCACTACCTTCCCTGGCAACGAGTTCCAGGCACCCACTACTCCCTGTGTGTGTGGGGGGGGGGGGGGGTATCACCTTTAAACCTTGCCCCTTTCACTTTTAACCTATGCCCCCTAGTAATTGACTCTTCCACCCTGGGAAAAAGCTTCTGATTATCCACTCTGTCCATACCTCTCATAATCTTAGACTTGTATTGGGTCACCCTTCAACCTCTGTCGTTCAAGTGAGAACAAACCAAGTTTTTCCAATCTCTCCTCATAGCTAATGCCCTCCAAGCCAGGCAACATCCTGATAAATCTTTTCTGTACCCACTCCAAAGCCTCCACATTCTTCTGCTGGTGAGGCGACCAGAATTGAACACTATATTCCAAGTGCGGCCTAATTAAGATTTTGAGGATATTATCACGTTGTAATTGTTCCCAGCTATCCATTCACAATTGAAAGGATGAGCTAGAAATTGATCTTAAATTCAGTGTGTTTTTTGTTTGTTTATTGTTCAGAAAGTTGTGTAGCTGTCTTTTTCCAGGAGTATTCCAGCCACTTGTGTGAAATTCCTAACACAGCAGAGATTCTTTTTTATGCTGATCTTTGAGATCAGTTGTAATGAGACTTAATGACCTTCATTGCAAGAAGACTTGAGTTCAGGAGCTGTCTTACTGCAGCTGTACAGGATCTTGGTGAAAGCACACCTGGAGTATTTTGTGCAGTTTTGGCCTCCTTATTTAATAAAGATATACCGGCCGCAGAGGGAATGCAGTGAAGGTTCACCAGAATGATTTTTGTAATGGCAAGATTGCTGTCGGAGGAGAGATTAGGTCAATTAGACTTATATTCGCTGGAATTTAGAAGAACGAGGGGGATGTAAGTGAAATGTATAAAATTCTGACAGGCTGGACAAACTGGATGCAGGGATGTTGTTCCCTCTGGCTGGAGGGTCTAGAAAAAGGTGTAACAGTCCCAGGATATGAGGAAGACCATTTAGAACTGAGATAATGAGAAACATCTTCAGAAGATGGTCAACATGTGGAAATTTCTCCCACAGAAGGCTATGCAAGTCCTATGGCTGAACATATTGAAGAAGGGACTGGATTTCTAGACTCTGACTCAAGGGATAAGGAGAGAGTGCAGGAATATGGTGTTGAGATAGAGGACCAGCCATGTGGCAGAGCAGGCTTGAAGGGCTGAATGGCCTACTTCTATTTTCTGTGTTTAACAGGAAATCCTGATGGTCTTTGAGGGTCAAGAGTAAAATGTGTTAAGGTTGTGGATAGACCAGACACTAATTTTTTTCCCAATCGTTCTCGGCCATAACCTTTTGATCCTGTGAGATCATTAGAATTACAAATGTGCAAATTCATAGAATCACTAAAGTGCAGAAGGAGGCCATTCAACCCATCAAGGTTGCACTGACATTATTGCATCTTACCCAGGCCCTATTCCCATAATCCCTCTAACCTACACATCTTTGAACGTCAGGGGACAACTTAGCCTGACAAATGCACCAAACCTGCACACTTCGGATTGTGGGAAGAAACTGGAGCACTCGGAGAAAATCCACGCAGATGTGGGGAGAATGTGCAAACTCCACACTGACCAAGGTTGGAATCGAACCCTGATCCCTGGCGCTGAGAGGCAGCAGTGCTAACCACTGTGCCATCATGCTGACCTAACCACTGTGCTGCCTTATGAGAGACATGTTTTATACTGTTGTAATTTCTGTACTATAGAGACACCATAATGCCATGGTGGTATATTAGTGGATTGTTTGTTTATTTTGGAACATATCAATCATTTAAAATATTCAACAACTGAATCACAGAAATTGCAGCATTGGAGGATATCATTTGCCTCATCAGGTCCAATGGAGCTAACGTGAGTTTTTTTTTGGCACTATATCATTTCTTAGTCAATTATACAGCACCTTTTCTTGTATCCTTTCAGATACCTTTACAAGTACCTATCTAATTTTATTTTAAATGATGTTACAATATCTGCTTCAACAGGGTGAAGCATGCTTTAATAACTGTGAAAGTAGTCCTAACTTCTCCATTGTTCCTGTAATGGATAAATCTCATATAGGGTCCCCTTACAACTGCTTTTCCAATCAAGAGAGAGACTGTCCTTCATTTATAATTTTGTAAAGCTGTTGTTTGCTGCCTCCCCCCTGGAGAAAATTGGCAGTTTTTAATTTTTAAAAAAAAACCTTTTAAGTTTCATCTCTCGTTCCCTCGATTATTATGGTGAACCTTTGCTGCACCTTTCCCAAGCATCTAATTTTTTTTTGACATGTAGTTAGCTAAACTATATACATTCCAAATTAATGTTGTTATGGCTGTCCCCTCCCACCATCAGGATGATCCAGTTCCACTGAGCTGTGTTTGATTTACATTCCTACTTTTCAAACTTTTCTTTGTGCTTATCCTACCTCTATTTCTCCACTGGTTTAAAATTGCTTTAATTTAAGGTATGTGTTATTTTACTCTTCCTTTCTCAAAATCAACTTCTCAACTTCTCTTCCTTTCTCAAAATCAAAATCAATCCCTTTTGGCGCAACTCGTGGGCCGAAGGGCCTGTTTGTGCTGTAGTGTTCTATGTTCTATGTTCTAAATATACGTTAGTATTCTCCATCAAATTGGACTTCCGTTCTTTGCTCAACTGCAGGTTTATGGTAGCACAATGGTTAGCACTGCTGCCTCACAGCACCAGGTTCAATTCCCAACTTGGGCCACTGTGCAGAGTTTGCACGTTCACCCCGTGTCTGTGTGGGTTTCTTCTGGGTGCTTCAGTTTCCTTCCACGTTCTGAAAGACGTGCTGGTTAGGTGCATTGACCTGAACAGGTGCCACACTGTGGCGACTAGGGGAATTTTGCGGCACCTTCATTGCAGTGTTAATGTGAGCCTTACTTGTAACTAATAAATTAACTTTAGCTTTTAACTTCATCTTTTTCTGCAGTCTTTCTCAGAATGGCATCTCATCTTAACTGATTCCATGACAAAACTTTTGTGCCAGTGTCCACATTTTAAGAGCTCTGGAACACTACTACCTGGCTGGAAAATCTGGACTATTTTTAACTAAAGGCTCGGTCCTATTGGCACTGAGATGTGGAATGTTTTTCACTCTAATGGCAGTGAATCCCAGAGAGCTGTGGGTGTTCACTTATTGAGTGTATTGAAAACAGGATGATTTTTTTTTGGGGGTGCTAAGAGATACGGGGATGATGTGAGAGTTGAGATAGAAGATCTGGCCTGGACCCTGCTTAAAAGGCCAAATCACAGAATTCCTACAGTGCAGAAAGAGGCTATTTGGTGCATTGAGTCTGCACTGACCACAATCCCACCCAGGTTCTACCCCTACATCCGCCCACTAATCCCTCTAACCATCTTGGGTCACTAAGGGGCAATTTTAGCATGGCCAATCAACCTAACCCACATGTCTTTGGACTGTGGGAGGAAACCCACGCAGACACGAGGAGAATGTGCAAACTCCACACAGACAGTGCCCCAAGCCGGGAATCGAACCCAGGTCCCTGGAGCTGTGAAGCAGCAGTGCTAACCACTGCTACAGCGCTGCCCTATGGCTTACGCCAATTCCTATTTCTTGCGTTCCAATATTTATTTTTTACAAATATTTAGAGTAAATGGTTCATAAAATCTGAAATGATGTATATGAGTAGGCCAAGGTCTGAAGAACCTAGTTGGTTGCTTTGTGATGGCAAATTAACAAATAACTGAGGGCTGTTTAATTTCAAGTGAGAGAGAGAGAGACTGTAAACAGGATGAAGCATTGTGTGAAGTTGATCTGTACTTGAAGAGTTTTGCTGATATAGTATTAAACCCTTGCTTTTTTATTTTGTGTGCTTGTTTTTGTATTTTTTTTGGTTGGGCCAGGTGCCCCAAAAGCTTGGAACTGTGCATGTGACTCAACCCAAATAAACCTGTTGGACTTTAACCTGGTGTTTTGAGACTACTTACTGTGCCTACCCCAGTCCAATGCTGGCTACTCTACATCATTGTGACTCAATCCCTTATTACCCAACAGAGAATCAAATAAATGGCTCTTTGTAACTCTGCATACACATCTGCTTTATCTTATTTTGAAAGCGAAGGGTGGCATCTCTGTGGCTTGAATAAATGTTTAGTTTGATAAATGTTTTAGTAGGGAGGAAGGAGATTTTGGAGGAAGGGTAAGCTGTATGTTTTTTATGGTTTATGTTTCATGCATTGTTAAAACTCTCAAACAATGTCGAGTATTAAATCCTTGATTACTTTAGAGATGTGCATTTTGTGTACTTCCGAGTTCAATCAAGGATGTTGTAACATCTAAAACAGGTGAAAGCTCAACTCCATTTTTGGACATTAGTGATCACAGTGGAGAGTCATAGCTTAGTTTGTGGCTTGTATATTGGGACAGAAAGTAGGTTTTTAAAATGTTTAGGGAGAACCTATGATGTTGAAGCTTATAGTATTGTCCCTAACTCAAGGGTAGATGGTATTGGAACTTCAGTTTTTCTAGGTTTATTTTAAGCTGGATTTTCAATTTTTGTATTCAGTATCTTGTCTTATGGCTGGAATGGAATAAAGATTTTTCAACATTGGATGCTTTGTTTTAATTGAACGTATAAAGGATTTCACAATACGGTTTTAATATGGGGATTCAAAACTTTTTTTACTCTATTATATTGGATCTGGTGCATGTATTTAAATGATATTTACTGAAACTTTTTGACTTCCCTGTTGCAAGCCATGCGAAGTACTAAGGTCCAAATTTCAGAAATATTCTTTACTGCTCTTAATTCACAAGCAAAAATTGGATTTGAATAATGTAGAAAGTGTGAATTATCCAACAGTAAGAATTGAACACCTTTTGTATTGGAACAGCACATCCAAGCACCACAGGGTTAAGACAAAAAACATTCCACAATATATGAAGTAACTATTGAAATGCACATGCTCAACTTTGGAACACTGCATTTTACAGTGCACAACTTGTACAATCATTTTGCAAAATGCTCTTGTGGTTTGCTTTTTGCCAACAGTATGTTTGGCCAGATGAATGTTAATTTTATTTAGCATGGAGAAAAATTCCATTAGGACATCTGGTTTTGCTGCTGGCCACTTCCTCAGCAATCTCTATAATTGTACACCTTGGCTGTAGTGGAGGCTGGCTTCTTCCCCCTGTTGGATCACTTCACTTTGGACCTTTTTCCAGCTCTTGCTCTCGGTAATAACAGGATTTTCCCAGACAACAGTAATTTCCATGTTGGTCAGCAATCCAGCTGTTCGGATTTCCTTTAATTGATTTGATAGTACACTGGTCTGCTGGTAGTCACAACAGGTAATATGTGCACTCAGATCAGCTCACTGCTTCAGAGTTGTCAGGTGTAGCTGCTTCTTCTGCTACTGCTGCCAGTTTGTGATGCCAAAAGCAATTGCCAGTGGTTACAGGCAATGTGACATTGTGTTCTTTTTTGAAACTTCCAGACATCATTGGCTTTTCATGCCACAACCCCCATGCCCACCTACTATGTAAGTGCAGATCATCATAGTCATTTGTTGCTTAAATTTAATTTTCCAACTGATCATTTTTCACCTGATAAAAGCTGATTTTGTGCACAGGCACAACTTGTCAAAAGTGCTGCCTTCAGGATTATTAAGAGTGGAAATTCTATCACATGCCCAGTTATCACTTCTTCTCCCTTTGTTTCTCAATTGATTTTGTGCCAGTTTTGGAAGCAATTGATCCATAATGCAGAATCTGGATTGGTTCCAAATTCTTCTATGAATTCATTTACTTTCCCAAGAAAGTGAGGTTGGGTAACCCAAAAAACTTGTCTGTCCCGGCCTGCTTGAGATAGCCAAACCCATATTACAAGGCTGAATTTTATGATCTTTTCCCTTGGCTGAAAAGCCTCTGCAAAAATCTTTCTCTTTGCTTTTCTGGCAGATAGGTAGAATACGAGGAGAGAAGCTAGATTTTTGTTTGAGCTACATATGTCTTAATTAGGTCTTGCACTTGCTGGATAGTCACTGTGTGAATCTACCTTTATCTTCTTCCAATATTGATCATTGTGGTGGATGGAGGTCCATTTAACTGTGGTAAATAGTGGCCTGGACCCAACTGTGGTGGGAACTTGTCGACAAATGGACAAGTAACTAAAATGAAGAAGTTTGAATTAAGCCCAGTTTCAGTGCAAAGCGTTTTACCATGATTTTGATGCGAATGACTTGATGGTTCAAATTAAAATAGCTGTGTGTTAAGAGAAATTGATTTTATTAAGTCTTTCTGTCTTGATAAATTCTGGTTTATTGAATGTACCTTGTAAGTGCCAATCTGGCCAATAATTTCTGCTTTAAATGCAATAAATTCCTATCTCTGTGGGTCATATAACTTGTATGCTATGATGCTGAAAATTACATCAATAATATTTAAACACCAGGAATAGTTTTATAATCTCAATTTAAATTAACCCTAAAAATAAGATCAGCCAAAAGAAAGACGTAACCAATAATTCTACAAAAGCCATTATTCCTCTTTTCCAACCCTCTATTACCTGTTCTACTGTAATTTTGTTGCTAAGTATTTGTCAGCACAGTAGTTAGCACTGCTGCCTCAGTGACAGGGACCTGGGGTTTGATTCCTGGTTTGGGTCATTGTCTGTGCAGAGTTTGCACGTTCTCCCTCGTCTATATGGGTTTCCTCCAGGTACTCTGGTTTCCTCCCACAGTCCGAAAGAAGTGCTGGTTAGGTGCTTTGCCCATGCTAAATTCTCCCTCGGTGTATCCCAGTAAGTGCCGGAGTATGGCCATTTTCACAGCAAGTTCTTTGCAATGTTATTGTAAGCTTACTTATGACACTCATAAACAAAGTATTAAAAACTTGTATTAACATTGTATTTCCACTTTATATAAGTTTCATTTTACTGATCTTTTTCATTTACCTTCATACTTCTGATTTCCCATTTATGGGATAGCTTTTAAAATGTTGCTTAAAAACTGGCTTCTCTGGTATTTTTCTTCAGGCAAGCAAATTGATGAATTGTCCACTTGATGACTTTCAATGAGGGCTACACAATGGAGAGTTGATGCTCTCAGTAGATTACTAACCAAAGATGCACCCCACAACATTGTATCAATTTATGTAATTAAATGGGATGGTGGTGCATTTTCCATTGTCCTGCCGGACAGGCTTGCTGACATGAGTATATCCACCATCAGTTCCCTTCCTTCCCCACTCCGCTCCCTCCTCTCTCTCTCTCTCCACACGTACCCCACCACCCCCCGCCCCCCCCAAGAGTTCACCTCTTCATTAATAGGTTAAACACTTGTTCTGACTGACCTAAATAGGATGGTATTACTAATATTGGAGGATAAGAATAAATGA
This sequence comes from Carcharhinus amblyrhynchos, assembly GCF_965287045.1. Lineage (NCBI taxonomy): Eukaryota > Metazoa > Chordata > Chondrichthyes > Carcharhiniformes > Carcharhinidae > Carcharhinus > Carcharhinus amblyrhynchos. The sequence continues at coordinate 29,309,055 of NC_137332.1, read as the reverse complement.
TGTAGTGAAGCAAAATGTTTTTAATGTTTCTTCTATTTGCTTTGTTATAATTTTTTTTTGAAAGCAAATTGCAAATATTGAGCATTTCTTTTGTTGGGCATTTTACCAACAAGAAAAATTAAAGCTGAGCATCCTTTAAATCCTGTCCTTATATGGTCCCAGGCAAGAAGATGTCATGTATTATTTGGGTGTTTGCAATAGACGTAGCACAAGCTCAAGTAATTTGTAGTAACTTGCATATTACATAAGACTGATCATACTGTCGTATTTTTAAAACATCTAATGACCCTGTTTTTCTGTACAGTTCTTTGTTATAAAGTATTGACATTTGTTTACTTGATTTTATTTCACACCAGTTACTGTATTAGCTAACCTACAGGCCAGAATTCTCTGACTCTGTTTGGGATTCTCCAGTCCCACTGTTGTGAATGGAGATTTGGCTAAGCGTCAAATTCTCCGTTTTCTCTGACTGTGGTGGCAGGGCATATGTGATGGGAGGATTCCAGTCGTGGTTTTTATGTTACCTATGTACGTTTCACATTTACAATACGGATGTCGGAAAGATGAAGACTTATCCACTAATCCACAATGTCAGAAATAGATAACACAAAAGGGATGCAACATTGCTCTGTGAAATACAGATATTTCTCTTATTCCTTTATCTCTCATCTGGTTTCAGCAATTTCTCTCTTGCTTACAATTGCCAAAAGCACCCAGGTTCTAAATAGGCAACACACGTGCTTCTGATTTGCCTTTATTCCTGTTCTTGTCCTGTATTTGTAAATTTTGACCTGAACGAGAGCTTTACACTGAAGTGATAAGTTGTGGTTTTAAATTGATCCCACATCTTATGCTAATTTACACTATAACTGTAGCATTTTGGTTTGCATCTGTACTGCAGATTTGCAGTGCAAGTCTAGAATCAACACCCAACATTATTCCAGAGTTGAACGGGATGGTGAGTTCCTCCTTCAGGGAATTTTGTGGTGCTTTTCTTGGGAGTTTATTTTAGAGTATGGATCTCGATAAAGCTGCGATGTAACCTGGTTGTGTAAAATTTTGTTTAGTGGCTCATGCCCATTTATTATGCCCAACCAAATAAGAGATGGGAAGAGGTCTGCAAGAGATGGGAAGAGGTCACATTGTGTATTGCAATTGGGAACAAAGAAGTGCCGATAGATACTCTCTGTAGGTGAAATGAATAAAATCTTTATGGTTCAGTAATGCTGCTTTTTGTAATCCTGGAGACTGAGCACTGTTTATGCAATGTGAGATTAAACTAGTCAAGTGGTGTCCAGAGGGCACATTGGACTTTGGGTGTTGCACCATGGAGGAACAGAACGCAGAAAACAAACCCCTGGCGACAAAGTAAATGACATAGCCGTTATGTTTTTTATTCCCTTTAGCTGACCATCTGTCATTTTTCTCAAATATCTACTATTTCATCTGCTTGTATATTTTACAGTTACTTGGAGGTTCCAAACTGTGGCTAAGCTTAGCGAGCTTTTCTTTTCTGACACGATGTAATTTCAGTATTCAATCTGTATTGGAGCAATAAAGGCTGAGAAAAAAATCCTTCTTTTAAAAAAAGAAATGCAGTGTATATTTAAAGCATGCTATTTAATTTCCTTTCAAAAGGGCGATACTCCTTTATTAGTACGGTTATCAATAGAATAATTTGGATCCATATCAATACACTTTGGCAAATGCTTAGGCAAAATTTTAAAGAAAAAACAATCTTTAGTCTCTGAACCTAGATGTAAAGATTCCTTCCAGATCAGCTTGGATGATGGACACTGAAATGAGATTCATCTGTCTCTTATATGGCTTTTTTTTCAGGTTGGGGTGTGCCGGTGCAGGGAAGAGGAGCATAGAATAAACCCAAGAGTGGCTCCTGGAAAAGGGAGGTCAATGTATGTCAAATTTTTAACTCCCTAAGATTCAACAGTAGTTATATTTTTAAAAAGCTTTCGGGGGAATTTTTGCTTATCAAGGCGAAATGGTGGAATGCACCGTCTTATCAGACACTATGGGGGCAGGAGCACCTTTTTATGTATTTAGTGTATGGATATCTTAAATCAATTTATAAAGGGCAGCTTTACCATTTTGTTATATACATACTGTGCAAAGGAAGTCTTGGCACCCCAAAAAAGTCAGTGTACAAACACATACAAATTAGGGACAGGTGTAGGCCACTCAGCCCCTCAAGTCTGCTTCACCACTTCATAAGATCATGGCTGATTTGTAATCTTCTGCCTACCCCCAATACTCTTTCATCCCGTTATTAACCAAGTGTTTATCTTCCTCTGCCTTAAAAAATTCAAAGACTCAGCTTTCACTGCCTTTTGGGGAAGGGAGTTCCACAGCCTCATGGCCCTCAGAAATAAAATCTCCTCTCTGCCTTAAATGGGTGGCTGCTTTATATTTAAACAGTGACTTGCCCCCCCCACCCCAATTCCAGATTCTGCCACAAGAGGAAACATCCTCTCCACATCAACCCTGTCAATACCCCTCAGAATGTTAATAGTTTCAATCAAGTCACCTCTTGCACTTCTAAGCTCCAGCAGATGCAAGCCCAGCCTATCCAATTTATCCTCATAAGTTTTTTTTTTAAGTTTATTAGTGTCACAAGTAGGCTTACATTTACACTGCATTAAAGCTACTGTGAAAATCCCCTAGTTGCAACAATCCAGTGCTTGTTCAGGTTACTCTGGGGAGAATTTAGCATGACTTATGCATCTATCCAGCGTATCTCTTGGACTGTGGGAGGAAACCGGAGCACCCGGAGGAAACGCACACAGACTCCGCACACAGTGACCCAAGCTGGGGATCAAATCTGGATCCTGGGTGCTGTAAGGCAGCAGTGCTAACTGTGTAATGTAACCAACAATAACCCCCACCACTGTGCTGCTCATAAGACGACTCATCCAGTCCAGGTACTAGCACTGAGCATTTTCGTGACCCAGTAAAGTTCCTTCATTGTCCCAAAAACGTGCCCTCCCCTTCAGGTTATTCAAAGAAAAACGTATTCAACAATATCACAATTTTCATTTTCTACACGAGCCATTCTTTAGCATCAGGGAGGTTTCTGATTGTCAGATTGGAAATAATTTTTTGCTATGGGGTTATGTGCACTGGAAGCTAGGTTGAGACTGGCCAAACTAATTTTACTCAGGCTCCTACTACCAACAGACAAGAGGTTTTTGTCCAATCAGTCGGGACCAGATCGTTTCTTGCCAGCGATGAAAGAACAGTATGCTGCCTCACCTACACCAGAGAATGGATACTGTATCTTTCTTGCTATGGTATTGGACAAGTCACCCAAATCCCCCAAATGTTAAATTATTAACATGATATTATGTGATGTTAAGTAAATCTAATTGGCCATGGTTGACTTGTGCCCTCAACAATGAGATATGGGCACAAAATTCACTAATGTCCTTTAGGGAAGGAAATCTGCCATCCTTGCCTTGCCTACGTGTGACTCCAGAGCCATGGCAATGTGGTTGAGTCTTAACTGCCCACCAAAGGCAACTAGGGATGGGCAATAAATGCTGGCTAGCCAGTGACACCCATGTTCCATAAATGAATAAAAAAAAAAATGCCTTACCAGTTTCTTTACATCTCGAGCAGTTTCTAAAGTACTTTAAGATTACTGAGAATAGATTTGTTGGGCTGTCATTGCTGGAGAATATTTTAAAATATTTAAGAATGTGCTTGTATGTTTCCCAACCAATAAATATACAACTGTGTTAAAATTTCAGAGTTTGGTTCAATTTGCCATGTGGAAAACACTCACTCGTTTTATTTGTGTGGGTGGTATACCAGTTTTTATAAAAAGTAAAATTAGTGCTTTTTTTTTAGCTGGCTTGGTGGCTTAGTGGGTAAACACATTGCGGTGTGCGATAGTCAGCTGCACAGACCTTGTGGTTCCAAGGTTTTCTGTTTGGTGGGTGCTAGGTTAGGTTGTCTCAACCGTGAGTAGAAATGCTAAACACTGCTGCGATGATAGCCAACTTTCCATCTTTGGAAAGTGACCCTGTTGGATGACGCTTGTGGATGTTAAGTGAGTTCAGCATCTGGCACGATGCTCCCCGGTGTGAAATAGCCTGCTAAGCCTGGCTTTGCAAATACATTGTCACTTCGAAGAGATGCCGTTTCATTGACGCTGCCTGTAAAATCATGCCCAGCATGACTCACTGCTTTCAGGATACAGGAGGGAAAATTTGGGGGAAGGCAGGAGAAATAGTTTGGTCATTTCTATTCCAATTTTGGATTAACTGGATTGCCTGTGTGCATTTATCTGGCAAGTATTTTATTTGTATAGTTCTGTTCCGTGTAAAAATTCACCAACCTGCTTTAAGTTGAAACACAGACCTACAGAATGAAAGCAGTAGACAATAAATAAAATTGCTAATTTGAAACAGTACATTTGTACATAAAGAGCCTCCCTTTGTAAGTACGCTGTTGAAGGGAGGATTAGGAATAGCAGGGTTTGAGCTGTGGTCAGCATAGACTTTAAGCAATTTGGCAAAGTCAAACAGAAGAGAATTGGCAAACCGCATTTCTTGGATCAGTTACCACTAACAGCAACATACTGTGTGTTGATTCCTGGGCCAATTGAGTTAGTGGTTTGGCTGAAGAGGGAATTTTCTAGCGAAATGAAACTGCCTTGCATTCTAAACAAGCAAATGTGGTGCCTCTGTCTGTTGAGCTGCAGATTTAAGGGCTGAGAAAAATAGGACAGTGGTGTCGGTGTCTTTCCCTTTTTTTTCTCTCTTATTTTAACCCTTTTTGAGTTTTGATATTTGATTAAACAAAATGTTCAACATTGCAGGAATGCAACTGCTTTTAAGAGGCAGTATGACAGAAAACAAGACAATTTTGTTCAATTCTTAGTAGGGTTAACCATTTAAAAATTGCTTTTTTTTTGAGGGTGAAATATGTTATGATGTTCTTTTATGTCCAGCTAGAACAGGTGGTTACTGCACTAGCGAAATGCTGGTTTGATCTTTATTCTGTGCAAAGTTAGCTTAATTCTGAATTGACTTCATCTTTCCTGCCCTGAATCGGAAACTGTGCATAGCAGCAGTTTCTTAAACATGCTGATTCACCTGTCCAAGTCCTTGCTTTGGCATATTTTAAGTATATGTAGCATATCTCGTTCTCATTGCAATTGTGATTAAAGCTTGCAGGCCATTGATATTTTCTCCAATTTCCCTACCCAGATGGTCATCATTGGTTAGGCATCAGGGCCTGTGATTCTGACAGGGCCACTATCATTTCAGTTGAGGTTTGATAGGCAACAAGCAGGACTCTGTGCCTGCATGCGTTGGAGAGCTATCAGCCAATCTGACAGCTAGTACCTAGGCCTGAAGAGGTACTGCTGGTGTTAAGGTGAGTGGCAGGTGTCCCAGGGACGATAGGGAACACTGATGGGTTGTGAGTGAGGTATTGGGAATAAGCTAGGATGGAGGGAAAGCGGGGGACAGTCTGGAGCTCTCTGGTCTGCGAAGGGAGGCAGAAGGGGCCTTCCAATGTACTAGTGGGCTTGATAATAAGTAGAATGAATCCTGGAATGTGACATCCAGATTAATGAAAAATGCCATGTATTAAAAATAAACATGCATGTCACTGGTTCCCCTAGACATTATCCAACCCCCCCCTCCTCCTGCATGCATGCACACTTTATTGGATGCAAGTCATTTTGTCCTAGTCACTTCCATGGTTCAATTTGAACATGGCTGATGGTATTTTAAATCTATTTATCTGCCTGTATTTCAGATCCTTTCGATTATCCTTGCTTAACAAAAATCTTGAACATTTAAATTGACTCTGCATCCATAACCTTTTGTGGGAGCAAATTCCAGATTTCCACTTTTTCCTGTTATGTGGACAAGGCGTTCCCATGGCCTATTTCTAATTTTAAAGATTGTACCCACTCATTGTGGATGGGCCCACCAAAGAAAATAATTTCCCTGTATTAACTGAATTTAATTTCTTCTTCTTTGCACACATTTCAATTTAACAATTCCCTCAATATTTGAAATGCAAGGGAATACAAGTTAATTTAACCCTTTAAACACTATTTATCATCCTGGCGATAGTCATTGAACTTCATCTGCCATTGATTTATTTATCCATTAACTCAATCTGTCAGTGTTCCTTTTTGTAACTTCCCAATTTGATCCAGACAACTTCCTGTGCTCCCGAGTTTAGGGCCATCTCCCAATTTGGACATGCAACTCGCTTCCTTCATCAATCAATGTGAAAAACAGAGCTCAGTATAGATCCCTGGCTAACCCATGAGGCACATCCTGCCAATCAGTTAATAGTTCCTTCATCTTTACTCTTTGACGCCTGCTAACCAATTATTAATCCACATCACAAGGTTGCTTTCAATTCTAATCTCATTTATGCTAATAGTCACTTATGCAAAACCTTGCCTTCTAGAAGGACAGACAACATCAATGCTAGTGACTTCTACAAAAATTTAAAATGTGTAGTCAAGCATAATTCATACTGTTTCTTTGAATAACTGATCCTTGCTCAAGTCATCTTGATTCTTCAAAGTTGCCTAATTTGTCAATGTGTTTGACCTGCTGAAATTGAGATTTTTTTTTAACATCCCTCATATATTGAATGTGTTTGAAAAATTAATTTCACACCGGTTTCTATTAGATTCTGATGTCTATATTCTGTGACCGCTTTCGATTGATTCAGAGTTAGCACTTCTGCATCTTAAAGATTTGAATTTAATAGTGACTGGGATTTTCTGGGCTCGTTCACTACAGGTGCAAATCCCACTATGGCTGCTAACTCTTGAAAGAGGGCCATAATAGGATCTACATCGGGGAGATCTCAAAAGGAGATGTTTCCCACAATTCCCCCTCCACCCACTGGTGACATAATCAGCTTCATGCCCAGTGAGGGCTTGAACCTGATTACCAAGAATCTGCATGGACGTAAGTATGCTTAAATAGCGTAACACCACACCTGGAAATGTCAGATGTAATGTTCTCCCCACATGAAGTCATGCCAATGAGAATTAGTACTGCTCTCCAGCAGTCTAGGTGACCATGCCAAGGTGCACGGAGGTCAGTCCTGCCCCTAGCTGGATAGGGACATGGTAGCTTGGGTTGGAAATGTCAGGGGGGGTGGGGCAATGATGATGAGTGGGGGCGGGGGGAGAGGCGCAGATTTCTTCGTGTCCATTAGTTGGGGGCGGGGGGCATACTATCTCAACTTTGGGATTGGGTGCCCTTTAAAAAGGGTCTTTACCATTTTTGGGAAAACTCAGTGCCTTTCACAACCATGGAATATCCCAAAGCACTTGAAAGCCAATTTTTCTTTTTGATTCATTCATGGGACATGGGTTTCGTTAGCTGGCCAGCATTTATTGTCCATCCCTAGATGCCCTTGTTCAGAGGCCAATTGAGAGTCAACCACATTGCTGTGGCTGTGGAGTCACATGTTGGCCAGCCTAGATAAAAAATGGCAGTTTTCCTTCCCTAAAGGACATCAGTGAACCAGAAGGTTTTTTCCAACATTCGTCAATGGTTTCATGGTCATCAGTAGATTCTTAACTCCAGATATTTTTTATCGAATTCAAATTCCACCATCTGCCGTAGTGGGATTCGAAGTGAGTGTTCTGGGAACCCGGGTGAGTTTCTGTATTAATAGTTTTGTGATAACACTAGGCCATTGCTTCCCCAATTTGGTACTTTTAGAAGTATATTGTGGGAAATATTACAGTCGGTTTGCACACAGCATGGTCCCACTAACAAGGATGTGATCATGACCAATTCTTTTTGTGTGTGGTGTTGGTTGAATCAAAAGATTTTCAATTCAAGCACTACAGTAGGGTCTTGAGATTTGAGTATAGGTTGTTGAGAATGATGCTTCAGCACAGTACTAAGTCAATGGGCACAGTTGCGGGCGCTATCTTATAGACATCATAAAGCCTGTCTATCTTGAAGGTAATCAAAAGGTAGAGAGTTTTCTGTCCAATATTAAGACATTTTTGGTGATTTGGGGGACAGGCCACACTCCTTCCACACACACACACACACACACACACACCGCCCACACAGCCCCCCCTCCCCCCGCAATATGTGGGCAGTACAAATGCATTTTGTAAAAACTGCTAATGCAGTATGGGCCTGAGCTAACATTCAAAACACACATTTAGGCTACAACATTTTTTAAAACAGCTATAGGAAGTAAGCTTTTTAGTATCACTGAAAAGAGACAAGTTGCCGAAGCTCATTAGGGAAAATGTAAGAATGCCAAACTTAAAACTGTCACAACAATCCATACCACATGAAAGAACAAAAGGTGATTGGTTGGCAAATTGAACAAATTTGACTGATCCATTGCCACAGAGAAAGCAAAGGGGACTGATAGGCTCTCCATGCTTTCAAGTAATTCAAAAAAGGTGCAAGACTTGAGCATGTTCCTTTTTATTTGCAGAGAACAGGTCCCCAAGTATCAATGCATGTACTTTCCAGAAGTAACAAGTGAGCCACGTTATAAACTGAACTGACTGAATTGATATTATAGCTGTTATCACACTTGGGATCATTCCGTATGTGCTGCCCAATTGTAGAATCCCCTCTCACAGCAGACATTTTGTTTGTGGTTTTGCAAGTGCAGGCTAGTTGGCTATTGCATCTGGAGGTATCAATTTGAGCCAATTGTTGGGATGTACTACCCAGTATTGAAATGTGTACATACAGTTGCTTAATTGTTCAGTGTGCAGAACATCTTTTTGGACTGATGGCAACATCCTGTTATTGGAAAATACTACTCATATAGCCTCTGCATAGTAGCAGCATGAAATGGCTTGCTTAACCTGCTTAAATATTTTTAGATACTTTTGCCTTTCCAAGGTGATATGAAGTAGACCGGACACTTTTCAGGTCCAGAAGTGTCCAAATAAAAGGGTTGACTTTCCAACCAATCTCTCCAATTTTCCTCCAGTATAAATCGTTGTGAACATTTTGAAATTTGGCATTCTTGTGTTTGTCCTGATGAGTGTAAGATAAAAAGAGTCAGCAATGTGTGGCTCTTTTCAGTAATATCCAATTCTGTGCTACCAAATTTAGTATTTTAATATTATGCAAGTGTTCTGTTTTAGTAATTTCTTGCTATGTGAAGCTCTTTTTATAGTGAAATTGTTCTTGTCATGATCAAGTTTCACTAGTTTGTTACTTTGGAAATTCAGTTAATTGTGTGTATACTGACTTATTTCAATGTTGAGGAGACTGCAGGTTTAACCTGCAACAGCTGTGTTCTCAGCATTGAATTAAAGACTGTTTCAGTCGTATCGACACAAATTGCTTTGCTCTTGTCCATGGACAAGAGCAAAGAGGATGAAGAAAAATCTCCACCTTCAGTGTGTGGAGTCTAGCAGACCACAACCAACAAGGCTGACTTAGGGGATCGTTCTCTGCTCATCTTGAGTTTCCAGCCAATCTCAGATGCAAGTCTTGAGTCAATTTAATTCACTTCAGATACCCTCAAGAAACAGCTAAGTGCATTAGATACTGCAAGAGCTTTGGGGCCCTGGCAGCATCCCAGTTGTGCTGACGATCTCAGAATTAACTGTGCCACCAGTTAAGTCATTCAGTTACAGCGGCAAAACTGACACTTATCCAACAATTTGCAAAATTGTTCCGATAAGTCCTGTCGAGAAAGCTGGACAAATTTTAATTTGGTCCTAGTTATTAAGTTTGAGTTGCACCACGACCAGTCTTCTGAAGATGTCAGTCATACCCATGCTTGAACTAAGGCTATTATCAAATTTGAGAGGGGAGATGAGAGTGACTGTCCTTGGCATCATGGCAGTATTTGACTGACTGTGGTCCTAATAAGCTTTGGTTAAAGTGAAGTCAGTGCAGATGAGAAGAAAAATTCTTTAGGTAGAGTCTCTGTCAAATGTTACAGTCCAATCATCTCAAACCATATGCAGCAAGACCTGGACAACAACTATCACCTTTGGAGTGATAACTGGCGAATAATATTTCGACTGCACAAGTTCCATGCAGTGACAGACTCCAAGAGAACCTAAACATTCATTGTCTTGGAGGTCACCGATGATCAGAAACTAAACTGGAAGAGCCACAAAAATTTCATGAGTACTGGAGCAGGTCAGAGTTAGGTATTTTAATAGTAACTTACCTCCTTACTGTCCAAATCAGTTGCACTGTCCACAAGCCAGTAGTGGGATTGGTGTAGCTGCACAACACCTCCAGGAAATAAAACATCATCCAGACAAAAGCTTCTGCTTGACCAGACCTTCACTCATAGCTTAAACATCCAACCCATTCACCACAGGCATCACTTAACTGTATTGTGCACCATCTATAGGATACACAGCAGAATGAAGACGGGAGGTGCATGAGAATAATGTTGCTGACTACTCAGCCAAGCAATACCCCATCATGAATTGGACAGATATTCCACTTGCATCTTTGCTGCTTAAAAATTCTGGAAGTCTTTAGAAGGTCCACCATTACCATCTCAAGTACAACTAACAATTGATAATAAATGCTGGCCTTTCCAGTAATGTCCACATTCTGAAATTTAATTTTAAAGAAGAATAACTCATCAGACTGGATCTAAATGTAGTGATAAAGATTACACCTATGCATGTCTCCCCTGAATACGATACCATCTTTTACCTGCAGTGCTTTGCAAAACAATCCATTGATGCTGAAGCAAGCAGGGTCCAGGAGCACTATGACTTGAACTGTTGCCTCTGAGTGGAAATGCTTTTTTTCTTTTTGATCTATGTGACAAGTAGTTTTTCAATCCTTCCAATATGCCTATGGCAAGCAGTAAGATTGGGAGAGTTTCCTGGCCAGACATTGACAGAAGGCAATGGCAGACCACTGTAGTGCCTTGCCAAGCATAACCACAGACAACAAGGAGGTCCATGGTCTCGAATGCTCTTTCAGGGCATGGTACTCAAAGAAGAGTTTACTTGCATTGGAAACAGTTCCGAGAAGGTTCAGTAGGTTGATTTCTGGGAAGAAGTGTTTGTCTATTGGGAATAAGTTAAGGCGGTTGAGAAGGTTGGGCTCTGATGAAGGTTTGGCAGGTCGGGCTGTGATGAGTCATCCAAACCTGAAATGTTTGTTATCTCTCCACAGATGCTGTCAGTTCAGAGATTTTTCCAGCATTTAATGTTTTTGTTTCAGTATCCAGCATCTGCAGTAATTTGCTTTTAATTTTTGGGCCTGAGTACAGTTGAATCATCCGATGGAATGCATCCGAGGGTTCTGAAAGAAATGGCAGAGGTGATAGTGGATGCCTTGGTGGTTATTTTCCAGACGTCACTGGATTCCAGGGAAGTGCCGGAGGATTGGAAAACGGCTAATGTTACGCCGTTGTTTAAGAAGGGTGCCAGGCAAAAGGCGGGGAATTATAGGCCGGTTACCTACGTCTGTGGTAGGTAAAATGTTAGAATCCGTCATTAAGGAGGAAATTGCGAGGCATCTTGAAGGGAACTGCTTGATAGAGCAGACGCAGCACGGTTTCATTAAAGGGAAGTCGTGTCTGACAAATTTACTGGAGTTCTATGAGGATGTGTCTAGGGCGGTGGATAGAGGAGAGCCGGTGGATGTGGTCTTTCTGGATTTTCAGAAGGCGTTTGACAAAGTACCTCACAAGAGGTTATTGCAGAAGGTCGAGGGACATGGAGTTAGGGGTAGGGTGTTAGCGTGGATAGAGGATTGGTTGTCAAATAGGGGGCAGAGAGTGGGGTCAACGGGTGCTATTCGGATTGGCAGATGGTGACTAGTGGAGTGCCCCAGGAGTCGGTGCTGGGGCCTCAGCTTTTTACCATTTATGTAGATGATCTGGAGGAGGGAACCGAGTGTAGGGTGTCGAAATTTGCTGATGACACCAAGATTGGGGGAACGGCAAATTGTGCGGAGGGTGTGGAGAGTCTGCAGAAGGATCTAGATAGGCTGGGCGAATGGGCCAGGAAATGGCAAATGGAATTTAATGCTGGCAAGTGTGAGGTGGTCCACTTTGGTAGGAATAATGGTAGGAAGGACTATTACTTACGTGGCGAAAAACTGCAGCAGGCGACGGTGCAGAGGGACCTCGGGGTCCTTGTGCATGAGTCGCAAAAACCCAGCTTGCAGGTGCAGCAGGTGGTCAGGAAGGCGAATGGGATGCTGGCCTTCATAGCGAGGGGGATTGAATATAAAAGTAGGGAGGTCTTGCTGCGGCTGTATACGGCATTGGTGAGGCCGCAGCTGGAGTACTGTGTGCAGTTTTGGGCGCCGCACCTGCGCAAGGATATTTTGGCCTTGGAGGGAGTGCAGAGGAGGTTTACTAGGCTGATACCGGAGTTGAGGGGGTTGAGCTATGAGGAGAGGCTGAATAAACTAGGCTTGTACTCGTTAGAGTTTAGAAGAATGAGGGGAGATCTCATTGAGACATATAAGATGATGAATGGGATGGATAGGATAGAGGTGGAGAGACTCTTCCCGCTCAAAAAAGACAGTAGGTCTAGGGGGCACAGCCTCAAGATAAAGGCGGGGGGGCGGTTTAGAACGGAGTTGAGGAGGAACTTCTTCACTCAAAGGGTGGTGAATCTCTGGAATTCTCTGCCCGTTGAAGTGGTGGAGGCTGCCTCGCTAAATATTTTTAAGATGCGGATTGATGGGTTTTTGATAAGAGAGGGGATTAAGGGTTATGGGGAGAGGGCGGGAAAGTGGAACTGAGCCACGACAGATCAGCCATGATCTTATTGAATGGCGGGGCAGGCTCGAAGGGCTAGATGGCCTACTCCTGCTCCTATTTCTTATGAATCAGGAGAATGAGGTGACCTCATTGAAACATGAGATTCTGAGGGAGCTTAACAGCTGAGAGGATTTCCCAATGTGGGGGAATCCAGCACAAGGGGGCACAGTTTCCAAATATTGAAGTTTAAAATGAGAAGCAATTTTCCTTTTGAGGGGCTGTTTGATTGTGGCATTTTCTTCCACAGTCGAGTGCAGACTGGGTCACTGAATGTATTCATGGCAAAGTTCTGATGGACAACAGAGTTAAGGGCTTATGGGGTGGGGGCAGCACAGGTAAGAGTGAAGTTAAGGCCAGAATCTTATTGAATGGTGCAGCAGGTTCTATGTGCTGAATGAACCAGTCCTTATCAGTACTGTACAGTGAAGAGATTAGCTGAAAACTGGATGAATGGCCACCCTAGCTGTGAGTCAAACCTTGCTCATAGAACATTTGGAGTGCAAGAAAACAGTGCACTTTTTCTGTAATTTATAAAGCTCTGTCTTCTGTAAGTACACCCAGCACATTCTGGACATAATTGAAATTAAAAACATTCAGGTTAATTAAATTTATCAGTGAAGAAACGATTTTAAGATTTAAAAAGCTTTTTGTCATCACAGTAAACAGCTTGCTTTTTAATTAAACCGTTTCATTCCTTAATGTAGCTTTTCTCTCATCATTTTGTATTGACTTCTTGCTTCCCTTCCCCCACCATAGAGCTACTTTGATTCAAGGTCCTTATGATGTGTTTGTCAAGCTGATATGTGATTGGATCTGGGGAACCAAAGCAATTAGTATCCAATTTGAACATTTTAAGGATTAGATTTTCTTTCTTGAGTAGTGTTGTTAAATGACATTATTGCCACAAATTGTGCTACTAACATACCAAGCAACTTAATGTAATCTGGTCAAATGCTAGAAGCACAGCATTTTCCCCCTCCCCAGAAATAGGTGAAAGTTACTCATTAATGATTCGACTGCTGAAAATGCCTATTGCAAATGATCTTCAATACATAAGTGATTCATTCAGGGCTGCTGCCTGTTCATGGCGTTTTGCTTGACATTTGGTGACTTGAAATCTTTATTTTACCCTCTTTAAGAGTGACGGAAATGGATTGAAATTGATTTATTTTTCTGTATTATAATTGTGGTCACAGTTGCAGTGATCCTTCACCATATAATTTTATGTTTCACTTGAAGAGAACTTGCAGTGAATTGTCAAGGCCATGATAAAACACCACCAAAGTTTCAAAGTGAAAGGCAGTCCAAGTAAACCACACAATGAATACTATTTAATTTGATGAGCTGGAATTTTAAAAGCGTGACATTGTAAGAGGAGGAAAAGATGAATGTTTTGGAGTTCAACAGTCTGATGCCTTGGAAGTAGGGTGGGGCAAATTAGGATACTGCAATGAGTATTGCTTTCAACAAAGTGAACTTGTATGCAGCTGGAAAATGATGTTGGATGGTGCATAAGCAGCAATTAATGAGAATGTTAAGAGGCATGTTAACCGTGAGTTAAATTAACATCAATAAGATAAAAAAAGTTGACTGGAGAGAGAATGGAAGTCACAACATGAGATGACAGACTTTTCCTCAATCCTTAGAAAAGATGCAAGTCTACTTTCTCAGAAGACAAAGGAAATTTGGCATGTCAGCTATGACTCTCTCCAACTCGCACAGATGCACCATTTCTCGTTGTGTCACAGCTTGGTATGGCTCCTGCCCGGCCCCAGCCCACAAGAAACTACAAAAGATTATGTGGCTCAATCCATCACGCAAACCAGCTTCCGATCCATTGACAGTCTACGCTTCCTGCTGCCTTTGCAAAGCAGCCAGCATAATTAAGGAATCTACGCACCTTGGCCATTCTCTTTCACCACCACCTTCCTTTGGGAAAAGATACAAAAGCCTGGGGTCACATATCAACCAACTCAAGAAAAGCTTCTTCCCTGTTGCCATCAGATTTTTGAATGGACCTACCTCTTGTTAAGTTGATATTTCTTTACACCAGAGCTATGACTGTAACACTACATCCTGCATTGTCTCATTTCCTTCTCTACGAATGGTATGCTCTGTCTGTATAGGGCACAAGAAACAAGACTTTTCATTATGTTAATACATGTGTCAATTCAAATCAGAAGTGTTTAAGTGGTCTCTCTGGTTATGGGAGGTTGACAACTTAGATGGGTTTGGATTTTATAAGCATTGAGTTTTTTAGTGGGTTGACCGGGTTAATGACAAGAAAAACAAGCTGCTTGAAGGTGGCCGGAATAATGGTGATCACAAAAGACAGACCAGTAATGTTGTTGTTTGAAAGATGTAGACTATTCATTACAGGTACATGGCGAAATATTCTGATAATGTGTAGAAGAAATATTAAGAACACTTACCTGAAAGGATGTCAGAGGTAGGTTCTTTACCCAGAGGGTGGTGAGGGATTGGAATGCCCTGCCTGCTGCAGTTGTAGATGCGCCTAGTTGGGGGGCGTTTAAGAGATCCGTGGATAGGTTTATGGATGGAAAGGGATTGGTTTAGGTTAGAGGGTCATTGCTTTTTTAACTGGTCGGCGCAACATCGTGGGCCGAAGGGCCTGTTCTGCGCTGTAACGTTCTATGTTCTAGGTGAGAGTGGATTGCAAACTGTAAGGTCAAATATTGCTTATGAGTGGCTTATTCCTTTTAGCAGTATAGTTGGATCATTGCAAATGGTTAACTGGAATTATTGCTTTAATGGAAATTTTTGATTTTGTATCCAACTTACGTCATCAACTGATTTGCTTAACTCGTACATACGTATTTATGCATTAAGATGCTAAACTGGTTGAAAGTGGGAGGTCTTTTGATTTGATTTATTATTGCCACATGTATTACTATACAGTGAAAATTATTGTTTTTTGCGCGATACAGAAAAAGCATACTCTTAATAGAGAAGGAAACAAGTGCAGAATGTAATGTTACAGTCATAGCTAGGCTGTAGAGAAAGATCAACTTAATGTCAAATCTTCAAAAGTTTGATGGCAGCAGAGAAGATACTGTTCTTGAGTCAATTGGTACGTGACCTAAGACTATTGTATCTTTTTCCCAACAGAAGAAGATGGAAGAGACAGTGTGCTGAAACTTCCAGGAATACCTCCAATCAGTTGGCAACCCTCATGGCAGCAAATTACACTACTCTATTCTCACCTTTTCATAAAGGGTTGTGTAGGAAGAGAACTGGACAGTTATTTCAACACAATTAACTTGTTAATGTTAATGAGATCATAAATGATTTACAGTTAAATTAATTTATTAGCTACATGATTAGAAAATGTAGGGTAGAATGTACCTCAGTGCATAATATTAAAGTGAATTGGCTTTGGGAATTATATAATTGGATCTCTGATATATGATGATCTTGCAGTAAATTATGTTTTGAATTGCTAGTGTTAGATATTGTAAGAGCAGGTTTAAGGCTTCAGGGGCATATTTCCTATTAATAACAGGAAAAATTTAGCTAAGCTGTGCTGGTCTAGACTTCAGAATTCCCTTTGCAGAGGTATGGCTAATATGACGTCAAAGTACCATCCTTTTCACATTCCTAGATTGATTGTGATAGAAGTCTCATGTTTAGTAGTTAGAAAGGTCAAACGAGGGTGGATAATTTAATGAGCACAATTTATGCTACTGTAGTGTTAGACCAGTGTGTGAAATGGAAATGTCACAGTACAGTAATGGGGTTCTTTTGATGTTGCCAATAAAACATTTTTGGAGTAGCAACACTATAATCCATGTTGTGCCTAATTTAGGAATGTTTGGTGCTGATGCTGGTTGGGAAAATTGGGCCATTCCCTATTGTTATCCGGTTTCCCTGAGGACAACATTTTCCCAAAAAATTCAGGTGTATACACTTTCCTGTAAATAATAGACATGGTGTTAGCATTAAAATACTTAAGTGGATTAAAGCCTGTAAAAGAGTGAAGAATGTACATGTTAAGCATTTGTATGTTCATATCGCACAGTTTAATTTGGTCTCATTCTGTCTCTGTAAAAAAGATATGTTTTTATTGTGCACCTTTTAAAAGATATAATTCCACCATCAAAATGTAAGTGAAATTATTAGTGTTATATTTCTAATTATAAAGCTGACTTGCTTTTGTGAAACGAGCTTCATTTTTAAAAGCAACTTTTTGCAGATCCTGAGCTGTCAAAAATACTTATTAGGGGTTATTCCATTGAAGTAATAATGCCTTGATTTTAGGCCAGGGTTCCAACTTTTACGACTAAATTGAATTCCTTATTTTGATGCAGGCAGAGATTTTTACACTCTACACTGTCCAGAGTAGAACTGAATTTTTGCCGGTTATTGTCTTCTCTCGTTTCCTTCCTTTTTTAAAAAAAAACACTTTTACCAAATCTTCTCTAATGGTGAGCCAGTACAGACTTTGAATGACACGTGAAAAAAAGAGCAACATAAATACAGGCTGCAGAATGAATGCTAGGGTTTCTCTATTCTGAGTGCATAATAGGGTATAATGTCTCTCCTTATCATGGATGAAGAGGCTATTATTGTGTGGTGATGAATGTTACAGAAAGCTACAGGAGTAGATCGGAGAACACCCAATGAAAGGCCTTTGTCTGCTGCTTCAACTAGGTTTTAACTGTGTAACAGCACAGACAAAAGTATTGCAAACCCTGGCCCAAAAGTTATAATCTACATTTGTTGTGCCTTGCAGAACAGAAAGATGGATGTACACAGCACTGAACAAATAGCATTCAAGATTGGTGAGCTGCAATATAAACAGAATTGTTGATTGGTATTCCACTCTTATTGATAGATGTTCACTGCAATGTAAGCACATTAATCCATTCACCTCTGTACAAGCCTACTGGATTTAACAGACGAAACTCTGAATAGGATCAAATACGTAAAGCATTCTACTGTATGATTTTCTGGTGACAAAACATTTTGTCTTGCATATATATCACGTCTTCTATGGCCATCTTGTCTATTGTTTGAAATTTTCTTCTTCATTTGTGAAATAGGTTATATTTTTCTCCCTTGATTTTTGTTGCCTGAATTTTGCAGCTTTCTAGCTGGTGATTTTCTCCTTATTATTCATCAGTTATATTGTGCATGGTCTTTTGCCCCAATTTTGATAATTTCCTTAATTGCATTCCAACAAAAAGCAATTCTGAGGTACAGCTGCCATGACATTGTTTTCACCCACCCCTCTGTATAACCCCAGAAATACAATTAATCCGTCTTCAGCCACACGAGTTAAAATATATACCTAAATGTAATTTGACCAATCGTGCAGCTGGAATAAAGGCAGTAAGTTCTGAGCATACTCAGGTCGTGCAGCACCGACAGAGAAACGCACTTGATATTTCTGATTGATAATCTTGTGGAAGAAGTTAGATGTAACCGGCTTTAAGTACAGAGGTGTACTGGAAATGGGTGGGAAGAACAAAAAGGCACGTGATAGGGTAGAAGGCAGAAGAGATTAAATTACAAAGTAAATTATGGTATAGAGAAGCAGGCCATAGTAAAATGAAAACGGCGAAGTAAACCCCAAACAAGTGATGAGTCCAGGTGTAAACAGGAATAGCAGAATTAATGTCAACACTTGATCTAAAATGATCAGATAGAAATGTGATCTGAAATTGTTGAGCTCCATATTGAATTTGGACGGTTGTTAATTGCCCAATTGAAAGATGAGGTTCTGTGCCTGCCATTGGTGTTGAGTTTCATTGGAACAGTGTAGGAAGTTGAGGACAGAGTGGGAATGGAACATCAAATTAAAATGACAAGCAAATGGATGCTTATGGTAGCACTTGTGGATTGAATGTTCTAAACATGGTTGTCCATTTTACATTTGGTCTCCCTAGTGCAGAGCAGACTGCATAATGAGCAGAAAATACACCATAAAATTCAAAGAGCTGCAAGTAAATCACTGTCCTACTTGGAAAGAACATCTGAAGCCTTGGAAGATGAGAGGAGAGGATGTTAAAGGGCAGGCAGTGCATCTCCAGCACTGGCATGGAAGTGGGAAGGAGAGGGAGTGTTTAAGATGATGGAGACATTGATCAGTAGTCGTGGAGGGAGCAGCCCCTTCAGAATGCTAAAGATGGAGGGAAGGGAAGGTGTGTTTGGTGTTGGCATCCTGCTGGAGGTGGAAATGGTAAAGGATGATCCTTTGAGTATGGAGACTGGTGGAATGAAAGGCAAGGACAAGGGAAATCCCCATAATTGTTCAGGTGAGGAAGGAGAATGGGTGAGAGTAGGAGTGCAGGAAATGGAACAGACGCTGTCTAGGGCCTGGGCAATCATGGTTGAGGAAATGGAGAACCCATTGGAAGCAAAGGTATGATTCATTGCATATGAGAAGTGAGGTGGAGAAGTTGGAAGAATGGATTATGACCCTTTCAGCAAGTGGGCTAGGAAGAAGTCAAGGTAGCTGTGAGAGTCACTGGATTCATAGTGGATATCGGTCTACAGAAAAAATGAGCATGAGTAGGCTATTCAGTCCCTCAAGCCCACTCTGTCATTCAGCGAATTCATGGCAGATCTTTTACCTCAACAGCATTTTCTTGCACTATCCCTGTATCCCTTGATGTTTTTAATATGTAAAAATCTATCGATCTCAGTCTTGAACGTACTCGAAGACTAAGTGTCCACAGCCTTCCAAAGATACACCACACTGAGTGAAGAAATTCCTCCTCATCTTAGTCCTAAGTGACTGAGTCCCCTGGTTTTGGTCACTTCAGCAGGGAAACATCTTTTCTGTGCCTACCTTGTCAAGTCCTACAAGAATTTAGTATCTATGAATGAGATCACCTCTCATTCTTCTACAGTCCAGAGAATTGGGTCACCTATTTAACCTTTCTCCATCTTGGGAATTAATTTGGTGACCCTTTGTTGCACTCCCTCTGTGGCAAGTTTATCTTTAGGTAAGGATACTAAAACTGCGCACACTATTTCAAGTGTGGCTGACCAAAGCTGCAAATGATTGCAGTAAGACGTTTCTATACTCAAATCTTCTCGTAATAAAGGCCAACGTTCCATTTGTTGTCCTAATTTCTTGCTGTACCTGCATGCTTGTTTTTAATGATGGTTGAATAAGGAACCTGAATTCCCTGTGATGTTCAGCACTTCCCAGCCCCTCTCCATTTAAGCAATACTCCTTTTCCATTTCCCTTCCTCAGTAGATAACCTCACATTTCTCCAAATTCTGTTCCATATGCCAAATTTTTGCCCACTCACTTCGACACTCCAAATCTCCTTTTAAATGCCTTTGTATCCTCCTCCTCAACTCTCACTTCCTCCAAGTTTTGTATCATCTACAAACTTGGAAATGTTACATTTAATCCCCACATCCAAATCACTGATACAAATACAGGGTGGCACAGTGGTTAGCACTGATGCCTCAGCGCCAGTGATCCAGGTTCAATTCTGCATGGTTTCCACAATTCTGTGTGGGTAGATATGCAGGGTTATGGGGATTGGGCTCAGGTGAGATTATGGTCGATGCAGACTCAATGGCCAAATGGCCTCCTTCTGCACTATGAATTTTTATGGATTCTTAGATTGTGAATAGCTGGGACCCAAGCACTGATCCTTGAGGTACCCAACCAGTCACAGCCTGCCAACCTGAAACTGACCCATTCATTTCTATTCTTCCATTAACTATTTTACAAAGTATGCCAGTATATTACCCCTAACCCCACGTGCTCTAACTTTGTTTACTAATCTCTTATTGTGCGACCTTATAAAGATTTCTAAAATTCTAAATATACGACCTCCACTGTTGCCCCTTTTATCTATTCTGCTAGTTACATCCTCAGTGAAATTCCAGCAGATTTGTTAAATATGGTGTCCCTTTGATAAATCCATGTTGATTCCGCCCAAACTTCCCATTTTCTAAGTGTCTTGTTATTTAATCCTTTATTATAGACCCTAGCATTTTTCCTCCTATTGATATCAGGCTAACAGGTTTGTAGTTCCCAATTTCTATTTCCATCCTTTCTTAACGTACATGGTGGACAGGCTTTGGGGAGACTGGAGATGAGTTGCTTGCTGTAGAATTCCAAGCCTCTGCCCTGCTCTTGTGGCCACTGTGTGTATTTGCCTGGACCATTTCATTTTCTGGTAATTCCCGGGCTGTTGATAGTGGGGGATACAGTGATAACGTTATTGAATGTCAAGAGGAGATGGCTAGATCCTCTTGTTGAGGATCATTACCTGGAACTTGTATGGTGTGAATGTTTCTTGCTCCATATTTAATTGTACTGCCTCAATATCTGAGGAGTCACGAATGGTACTAAATGTTGTGCAATCATTAGTAACCAGCCCAAATTCTGACTTGTGATAATGTGAAGGTCATTGATGAAGCAGCTGAAGGTGATTAGGCTTAGCACTCTACCCTGCAGTGCTGTCCTGTGGTTGTAATGATTCTTCAACAGCCACAACTATTTTGCTTTGCACTTTGACTGCAACCAATGGAGAGTATTTCTCCCTGTTTCTTATTGATTCCAGTTTTGCTAGCGCGCCTTTGATGCCACATTTGGTCAAATGCTGCCTTGATAGCAAAGAGAGCCAATCTCACCTTACTAATGTACTCTTTCATCCATGTTTGGACCAGGGCTGTAATGAGGCCAATGGCCCTGGCAGAACTCAAAATGCACATTGAGCAGGTTGTTGCTGTGGAACTGTGAATTGTTAGCACTGTTAGTAACACCTACAATTGCTTTGCTGATGATCAAAAGGAGGTTGATGGAGTAGTAATCGGCTAAGGTGCAACCTGATTTGTGGACAGGACATACCTGGACACTTTTTCCACATAATTAGAGTAGATTCTGATGTTGTAGCTGTACAATGCTTGGGGCAGAGCTAGATCCAGAACATACGTTTTCACCATTATTGCCTGGATAGTGTCAGAGCCTGTAGCTGTTGCAGTATCCAGTGTCCTCACTCTACTTGATTTTACAAAATAGCTGAACGGAATTGGCTGAAGAGGAGGAACTGAAATGTATCATTCACTCGGCACTGGGCTGAGGTGATGGGGGACATCACAGTGGAATTGTCTGATATATCCCTCACTCTATTGTCATCATCACGCCAAAGAATCAATGAGACATAGCTAAAAGTGAGCATGGGATATTCGTGGATCCACCCCCCCCGTGAGTTGTTTAATTGTTCACCAAGATTCACGAATGTGTGTGGCAGAACTGCAGGTCTTTGATCTGATCTGTTGTTTGTGGGATTGCTTAGTTTTTATCAATCATGTACTTTTTCTATTTGGTGTGCAAAAAGACCTGTATTGTAGCTTCACCAGGTTGAAACCTCACTTTTAGCTTTGTTTTGTTGATTTCTTTGGCTTGATGATGATGACCTTGTTGGTGGGGCTGGAGGCCATTGAGGTTCCCCCCCCCCACCAACCCCCAGGTAATTGGGGGCATGATGGTAATAGAGTGAGGGATATGGCAGACAGTTCCACTGTGATGTCCCCCAACACCTCACGAATACCCAGTTTTGAGCTCGATTTGTTCTGAATCTATACCGTTTTTAATACTGTGGTAATGCTCAATATCGCAATAGAGGTATGTTAGTGTGAAGACTGGATCTCCGGGCACTCTTACCAAAATAATTCGAAGTGCTCAATGAGCATGAAAACGGAAGAGAATCATGCCTGTTTTTAGTGAGCTTTCAGATACGATCTTATGCCACTTAGTGCAAAAAAAAGGCAAATTGCGATTCACGCCAGTAGAGGGAGTAGATGGAGTCTATTTTCACTGGAAAGCTGACTGCTCACAGCTAGAGAGCTCTATTGCGCATGCACAGATCTCTGTTCTATGCAACAGATGAGAGATCTGTCAATCCTCCCAATAATTCTCTCTCCCCACCATCACAGCTGATTTTACCTCCCCCCCCCCCCCAATTCCAAAGTGGGGAGCTGCCATGCCCCTTGGCACTGCCAGTGCTTGGTGGGCAATTCTAGGCTGGCACTGCCCCCCAATTACCTAGGGGTTGGGGGGAACCTCAGTGGCCTCCAGCCCCACCAACGAGGTCATCACATCAGAGTCACCCATTGTTTTGGACCATACGTGATCCTCACTGGTGAGAACCTCCACCAGCAAAGCCATTAAGGCAAGTGAGCCCAGATGATTGCATCCAGGACTCACTAATAATCTGGAAATGACATTTTAAGTATTTAAATCTCGCCACTTCCCAGGTTTAAGGCTGATCGTGCTGGCAATCCAGGGCTGGTAAGGTCACGAGGGGCAAGAAACTGGGCGTGAACCTGGTTTTTCCATCCCTCGTGGTCTTCCCCACCCACCTTGTTGATTGACCAGCGGATAGATGCACCTGTGACAAATTGAAGACAGGTCTTATAGGCTTGTTCTTTGTTTGATGAATTAATTTCACATTTTAAGGTTAACTTTGTCTAAGCACTCCCCTGTTATTTTAGATATCAAGCCCTAAAAACATCAATTAACTGCTTGGGTGTCCTTTAGCCAACTCTATTCATGCCGCTGCTGTCCATTTCCTGTTTGCACATGTCCAGTAGTAGTTAATGCTGTTTGAACTGAGTCGATATTGTGGAGCTGTTTCCTCATTTAGCCAATTTTTAAACCCTGTTTTCAATTACATCACTTTTGTGGATACATACATATCCACACCCATGATTAACACTGGTGGCAGCAAATAGTACTCTTCCACTTAAAACAGGACAATTGAAAAAGTAATTCAGGATTGTATCATGTCTGGATGCACTCTACTTGATTAGCATTGTGTACTTTGTTATTTTATAGCTAGATTTATGGTTCTAAACCTGTATATTCATCTTGTGCTTCATTCTAATTCATTCCTCTGCTGCTGCCAATGCAAAACCAGGTTATTAGTTTTGCTTTCATTAGAGTGAGTTTATTTTGTCTGGAAGAAAATTACATTTACATATTTAAAATCGCTTAAAGGGTTGTGTGCTTTTCCATCCTGCTGAGTGATTTAGATTTTGTATGGGCAATTGCCTGAGTGCATTTGTTCCAAGTGTGAGCACAGTGGGACTTAAAACTGCAATATATCCTGAATGATTTATATGGAGTGGAGCATTTGGATAGCCTCTAAGCATCCAAACTTTTTATATTTGTTATCCAGAATCAGGACAATTTTTTAGAAAAAACAATTTTTTTGTGCTTTTTCATTTTTAGTAGGCAGAGCCTTAATCTCAGTACTGATAACAGATTTCCTTGGGGCACTTACTGTCTGGCATTACCAGTATCCTGTTTTGGAAACTAATGCAAAGAATTTTTTTTCTGGTATTTTTATTTTGTGATAGCTAGGCACTGCTTGGAAGAAGTTTTCCTTCAACCTGACTTTGCAAGGGAGACAAGCCATCATATTGGGATACTTTTGCTTGAATTGTTGGTATTAATCCATCATCCATACCTTGTAGGTTGGGATCGGTTAATTGCAGCTGGACTGAAACCCATTACCTGGAAATTGCTATGGCATTGGTTCTCTGGAAGTTCCTGGCAGAATTAAAACTTGCTGTGCTATTTCCTGTTTGGGTGTAATAAGTTAAATGCAGAGCAAGGAATCACTACCTAATGGAAATTTGGAGCAAGCATCTTCTCTAAGTAGAGAGGATTGTGGTGCTTAACATTTTACAAATTCTATTGGTGCCTAATTACTTTACTTAATTTTCACACAATTGACCACTTACTCTGTGCCATAGAAAAGAGGGTGGCGATGGAAGGGTGTTTTTTCTAAATGGAGGTCTGTAATTACTGGTGTTTCGCAGGGATCAGCGCTGGGACCTCTGCTATAGTGATGAAGATTGTCATAGAATACAGCTGGATATAGACAGGGTGGAAAATTTGGGTGGAGAAGTGGCAAGTGGAATTTAATCCAGACAAATGCGAGGTGATGCGTTTTGGTAGATCCCATTCAGGTGGGGAGCAATAAAACAAATGGCAGAATAGAGATCTGGGAGTACAGGTCCACAGATACTTAAAGGTGGCAGCACAGGTGGAAAAAGCGATGAAGGCATACTTAGTATACATTTGGAATATTATGCCCAGAATACTATGTCCAATTCTGGTCACCACACTACCAGTAAAACATGGTGGCTTTGGAGGGAGTACAGAAAAGGTTTACCAAGATGTTGCCTGATGTGGAGGGTATTAGCTATGAAGTGGAATTGAATAAACTGGGATTGTTCTCCATGGAAAGACGGAGACTGAAGGGGCGACCTGATAGAAGTTTATAAAGTTGAGGGGCATAGATAAGGTGAACAATTAGAAGCTTTTTCCCAAGGCAGAAATGGCAATTACAAGTGGCACAAGTTCAAGGTAAAGGGGAGAAGGTTCAGCACAAGGGAAGTTTTTTCTACACAGGGTGGTGGAGGCCTAGAATGCATTGCCAAATGAGCTGGTTAAGGCAGACTTATTACTTATTTTAAGACTTATCTGGATAGGCACATGAACAGACAGGATGTAGATGGGTAGGGGCAGTTAGGGTCTAGGTAGGACAATGTGATTGGCGCAGGCTTGGTGGGCCCAAAGGCCTGTTCTTGTGCTGTACTGTTCTTTGATACAAAATCTTGTCTTGTACAAGTCTGCCTGAAGCATAACAGTTGGAAGTTGAAGGAGGTTGGCTGGGAGAGGATACATTTTGAGCAATGCAGCATGTTGAGTGAAGTGTGTAGAGTGCAGTTAGAAACCTATGTCATAATATCAAGAAAAATAGGATATATGTTTTTGCTCTGACAATTTTATTCAGTAAAGCTTGTGACTGTTCAACTTTCATAGTAACCCAAATTAGAACTGTAGTGATACCATCCTACATACAGTACAATATTGGTTTGAACAGACTGCAACTGAGAATTAGATTTTAATTTTGAAAATGTCATCGCATCTTCAGATTAATTTTCAACATTTAATTGTTTAGTTCAGTCTCTTGATCTAAGAAATCAAAATGTTGTCTGACCAAATGTCACCATGTTACTTATCATTTTTTTAAAAAAAAAGTTACTTGAACATTGAACAAATGCAAAGAAGCAAAAATAAATAAAAATTAGTCACTTAAAAGATCCATGCTGATTTAATTAAGCTGGTTAACTTGATGAGTATCACAATCAGACAAGTCAGGCTGGCTGCGGATCCATATTGTTACACTCCCTGTGGAGACCAATAACTATTCAAAAGAAATATAAACTTCCAGTTAATAGATTAAAGAATGACACAAGATTTCGTATTTTAAGGCATTTACTATAACATAAACTATTGACTAAACATTATCCAAGTGGCCAATTCATATTTTAAAGCAAAGAACAAAATACCCTCCTTTTCATTTCAGTGCAATTGATTAAACTGTACTTCTCAGTTATGTTATAATGTCCTTTGAGTTGACACTTAATACTCATGAACTCAGTCTAAAGTGGTGATCCTTGGCTCCCGAGCGTTCACTCATTTTCTTTTCCTTTCTCAGCCTAGCAACTTACAGCCTCAGAACTGTTATTCATAGTGAGAGTAATTATGGAGATCCTCTTCCTAGCACAAGCTGGGCAAATCTTCCAGCTTCATTGTAACTTGCCACAAATTTAGTCTTTTCAATGTGAGTAAGAGTTTTCTGATGTGGTGAACCATAGAGACTTTCTCTCCATCATTCTTTCTGCTCTCTCTCTCTCTGTCTCTCTCTCTGATCTGGACAGACTAACCTGTCTATGATGTTCAGTGATATGTTAAAAGTCATTCCACTCTGAGTCCATTTCTATAGCACTGTGAATGACAAGCGCCATGTACCCAGTTAGAAATGGTGATTCTTGTGAGCCCAACTCTTTCTCAGCTTGGAAACAAATGGACAGTTGACATTGGTAACACTCTGAGGGACTTTGGAGACTTGCAATCAATCTACAGTTAGCACACAGGCTGATGGCATTGTCTCCAAGGGTAAGCTCCTTGCACCTTATTCCAAATAGCAATTATAGTAGTCAAAGATTGCAAACACTAGGCAAAGTTCTGGACCCACATTGACACCTCTGATAAGGATGCTGTTGCAAATATCTGGCTGAGGTCTTTTCTCCTTTAATAACATATTTTGAGTAGAAGGAAGCCATCAAACTAATATTGCTTCTTTAAAGCATATTAGAGCCATAGAGGTTTACAGCATGGAAACAGGCCCTCCAGCCCAACTTGTCCATGCTGCCCTTTTTTTTAAACCCCTAAGCTAGTCCCAATTGCCTGCATTTGAACATAACATAAGAAATAGGAGCAGGAGTAGGCCATCTAGCCCTTCGAGCCTGCCCCGCCATTCAATAAGATCATGGCTGATCTGTCGTGGCTCAGTTCCACATTCCCGCCCTCTCCCCATAACCCTTAATCCCCTCGCTTATCAAAAACCCATCAACCCACGTCTTAAAAATATTTAGCGAGGTAGCCTCCACCACTTCAACGGGCAGAAAATTCCAGAGATTCACCACCCTTTGAGTGAAGAAGTTCCTCCTCAACTCCGTTCTAAACCGCCCCCCCTTTATCTTGATGCTGTGCCCCCTAGTCCTACTATCCTTTCTGAGCGGGAAGAGTCTCTCCACCTCTATCCTATCCATCCCATTCATCATCATATATGTCTCAATGAGATCTCCCCTCATTCTTCTAAACTCTAACGAGTACAAGCCCAGTTTATTCAGCCTCTCCTCATAGCTCAACCCTCTCAACTCTGGCATCAGCCTAGTAAACCTCCTCTGCACTCCCTCCAAGGCCAAAATATCCTTGTGTAAGTACGGCGCCCAAAACTGCACACAGTACTCCAGCTGCGGCCTCACCAATGCCCTATACAGCCGCAGCAAGACCTCCCTACTTTTATATTCAATCCCCCTCGCTATGAAGGCCAGCATCCCATTCGCCTTCCTGACCACCTGCTGCACCTGCAAGCTGGGTTTTTGCGACTCATGCACAAGGACCCCGAGGTCCCTCTGCACCGTCGCTTGCTGCAGTTTTTCGCCACGTAAGTAATAATCCTTCCTACCATTATTCCTACCAAAGTGGACCACCTTGCACTTGCCAACATTAAATTCCATTTGCCATTTCCTGGCCCATTCGCCCAGCCTATCTAGATCCTTCTGTAGACCCTCCACACCCTCCGCGCAATTTGCCGTTCCACCAATCTTGGTGTCATCAGCAAATTTCGACACCCTACACTTGGTTCCCTCCTCCAGATCATCTATATAAATGGTAAATAGCTGAGGCCCCAGCACCGACCCCTGGGGCACTCCACTAGTCACCATCTGCCAATCCGAATAGCACCCATTGACCCCCACTCTCTGCCTCCTATTTGACCACCAATCCTCTATCCACGCTAACACCCTACCCCCAACTCCACATCCACCGGCTCTCCTCTATCCACCGCCCTAGACACATCCTCATAGAACTCTAGTAAATTTGTCAGACACAACTTCCCTTTAAGGAAACCGTGCTGCGTCTGCTCTATCAAGGGGCGTACATCCCTCTTACCCATGAAACTATAAGTGCTTTTTAAAAGACAAAATTGTACCCACCTCTACTACTACTTCTGGCAGCTTATTCCAGACACTTGCCACCCTCTTTGTGAAAAAATTGCCCCTCTAGACCCTTTTATATCTCTCCCCTCTCCCCTTAAACCTATGCCCTCTAGTTTTAGACTCCCCTATCTTTGGGAAACGATATTGATTATCTAACTGATCTAAGCCCCTCGTTATTTTATAGACCACTATAAAATCACCCCTCAGCCTGCTATGCACCAGAGGGAAAAGTCCCAGTCTATCCAGCTTCTCCTTATAACTCAAATCAAGTCCTGATAGCATCCTACTAAATTTTTTCTGCCCTCTTTCTAGTTTAATAATATCCTTTCTATAATAGGGTGACCAGAACTGTACATAGTACAACTGTGCCTTGTACAACTTCAACTAGACGTCCCAACTCCTGTATTTGATGTTCTGACCAATGAAACCAAGCATGTCAAATGCTGCCTTCACCACTCTGTCCACCTGTGACTCCACTTTCAAGGAGCTATGAACATGTACCCCTAGATGTCTTTGTTCTGTAACTCTCCCCAGTGTCCTACCATTAACTGAGCAAATCCTGCCCTGGTTCAGTCTACCAAAA
Organism: Carcharhinus amblyrhynchos; assembly: GCF_965287045.1. Lineage (NCBI taxonomy): Eukaryota > Metazoa > Chordata > Chondrichthyes > Carcharhiniformes > Carcharhinidae > Carcharhinus > Carcharhinus amblyrhynchos. The sequence continues at coordinate 29,280,136 of NC_137332.1, read as the reverse complement.
TACATCACCTTGCATTTATCTAAATTAAAGTCCATTGCCATTCGTTAGTCTACTGGCCCAGTTCATCAAGATCCTGTTGCAATCCAAGATAACTTTCTTCACTGTCCACTGTGACCAGTCTTGGTGTCATCTGCAAATTTATTAACCATGCCTCCTATATCCTCATCCAAATCATTAATATAAATGACAAATAACAGTGGAGTCAGCTTTGACCCATGAGGCACACTGCTGGTCACAGGTCTCCAGTTTGAAAAACATTCCTCTACAACCACCCTCTAGCTTCTGTCATCAAGTCAATTTTGTATCTGTTTAAATACCTCACCCTGGATCCCATGAGATTTAACCTTATGCAACAACCTACTATGCAGTACTTTGTCAAAGGCCTTGCTAAAGTCCATGTAGACAACATCAACTGCACTGCCCTGATCTATCTTCTAGGTTACCCCTTCGAGAAAATTCAATCAAATTTGAGACATGATTTTCCATTCACAAAGCCATGCTGACCATCCCTAATTAGTCTTTGCATTTCTAAATGCCTGTAGATCCTGTGTCTCAAAATCCCTTCCAACAATTTGCCCACCACAGATGTGAGGTTTACTGGCCTGTAGTTCCCAGACTTTTCCCTGCAGCCCTTTTTAAACAAAGGCACAACATCTACCACCCTCCAATCTTCAGGCACCTCACCCGTGACTATCGATGATCCAAGTATCTTGGCTAGGGGACTCTCAATTTCCTCTGTAGCCTCCCACAATGTCCTGAGATACACTTCTTCAGGTCCTGGGATTCACCTACCTTGATGTATTAAGACTTCCAGCACCACCACCTCTGTAACAGTACACTCCAAGACATCACGATTTATTTCCCCAAGTTCCCTAACATCCATGCCTTTCTGCATAATAAATACTGATGAAAAATATCCATTTAGGATCTCACCCATCCCTTGTGGATCCGCACATAGATGATTTTGTTGATTCTTAAGAGGCCCTACTATCTCCTTAGTCTTTTGGCCTTTATGTATTAGTATCTCATTGGATTCTCCTTTGCCTTACATGCCAAAACAATCTGTGTGCCCTCCTAATTTCTCTTAACTCTACTCCTACACACCGCTACCGCCCCCCCCCACCCCGCCCCCATACTCTTCAAGGGATTCACTTGATAACAGCTTCCTCTGAATGTCATGTGCCTCCTTCCTGATCAGGGCCCCAATATCCTGAGTCATCCAAGGTTTCCTACTTCTAATAGCCTTGCCCTTCACTCTAAGAGGAATGTGCTTACCCTGAATCCTGGTAACCACAGTTTTGAAAGCCTTCCACTTACCAGATGATCTTCTGCCTTCCCACAATTTTTATTGAAATTGGGATTAATCAGACAGTGTACTGTGTACAACAACTCTTTTTGTGCTCACCTAGTAGAGCTGTTGACCAATTTTAAATTAATGTCTTAGCTGGAATAGGGGCTTTGTATATTTTCCACAATGCTACTATATACATAATGATGTGTGTCAGCATGTTCATTCACTATCCAATGTGCACTTGAAGGTGAATAAGAATCCTGATGATGAGCTGCATGCATGCACTCCCTTTTTTTTCTCTCTCTCTCTCTCTCTCTCTCTCTCTCTCTCTCTCTCACCTATTCACACTCTCCCCCCTTTACTTCGCACCCTCTCCTTTCTACATCATACCTGCACACTGTACTAAATCTTTCTGTCTCTGTGTTTGCCCTCGTTCAGGAGTTCGCTGTCCCCTCCAGCTCTACTCTGGGACTTGTCTTGAAAACTCACCAGTGAGCGTAATGCAGGGGCCAAGCAGTTTTACAACATTTTTCAAGTGTAAGTCAGTTGGATGTCCAGCAACTTTGGTGGGCCCAGTCCATTGCAGCCCCTGCACCCTGAATTGGACAAGACTGATATACATACTGCAGCAACTGGGCTGTGAATTTCTAAAGCATCTGTGGAGAAAGTCAGGTCAGTTGTTCAGATTGATGACCAATTGACCTGAAATGTTAACTCTGCATCTTTCTCCACAAGTTGCCAGATCTGCTGAGAACTTCTAGTATTTTCTGTTTTTTATCCCAGAATTCCACCATTTTGCAGTTCTCTTGTATGAATTTCTAAAACAAGAGCTTGGTTGGAAAAGGGGCAACAGTCCTATTGCTGTGTCAATGAACTTAATGGGTAACTAAAATATAATGACACATCATTGGTTGGGTCACCTCCAGCTTCATGTACCAGTTTTTTAGTTCTGAAAAGTTTCCAAAATTCCAGGACTTGGTGTTGAGAGTCTTATTATTTATAAACGATCAGAAAGACTTGCCTTTCTGTAATGTTTGTCATAACCACTGGACACCTCAGTGTTTTACAGACAATGAAATTTTGTAATATGCATGATGTGACAGCTAATTTGCCCACAGTAAATTGCACAAACGGCAGTGATGATGTTAGTAATTTGATTGAGGGATAAGTAATAGCTAGGACTAGGGATAACTTTCCTCCGTTTCTTCAGTAAGTGGTACTGGTTATTTTGCATCCACCTAAACAGTCAGGTTTAATGTCTCATCTGAAAGGTAGCATTTGCAACAATGCCACTCCCTTGCCAGTGCACTGGAATGTCACTCTTGATTTTCATCCATGGGATTTGATAGCACCATACAACTGAGTGCTATCAGCCAAATCACAGTGACACACACTGGAGCTGAGTGAAAGAACTTCAGATTTATTCAAATTGAAGTTGCAGTAAATTTTGCAACAAGCTTGAGAATGGTTTACGATGTTAGAAAACTGAATCTACGGACTAGAATGCAGTTCAGTGTAAAAATCATTTCAAAAAAACAAAACTAATTTTAAATGATTGAAAGAGATAATCATAAGGAGTACTAATCAAGGAAAGGTCTGAGAGATTGCTGAGGAAGAAAATCATGGAAAATGTCAGAATAGCATGTGGGTAAGACAGCTCCAATGACACCAAATCTAAGTAACAGAAAATGCTTCAGGAAGATTTTGCTGCATTAAGATGAGGTGATCCAGTTCAAAAGTTCCAAAATTGTGAAGAGGGTTAATGAAATAATCCAGACAAATTATTGAGTGACGTGAGGTTTAAAAAAAAGCATATTGCATTTAAGACACTTGAGTAAAAAGCATGATAATTTCAGACTTTGTAGCAGACACACATTAATGACTAGGAAAGACAGTTAAAGCAAACTTCCCATTCAGCACATGCACTAACTGAGTGATTTTGTATATTTTAAACAGCATGTCCGTTGGTGTTAGTCTTGAATACTTTCAAGTGTGTTTAAGTAGCAGAAGTTCTTGTAGCCTTGCCTATGTTTAAGTGACTACCGTTGTTTTTATTATACAGTATATACATGAATTTATTAACTTAATAAAAAGTTCTGTATTTTAGTGATGTATAGAGAAGTGATGTGTACACTGAGTGCTTTGGTTTAAGGTTTGTTAACACTGAAAACTGATTTCTCTAATGGAAAGCTTTGCAACCCATCATCTGGTGGAATTTAAATTCAGTTAATAACTCTGCAATATAAAGCTAGTTTCAGTCAAGGCTAGAGAGAAAATTGCGGGTCCCCTTGCAGAGAGGTTTGAATCATCAATAGTCACGGGTGAGGTGCCTGAAGATTGGAGCGTGGCAAATGTTGTGCCTTTGTTTAAAAAGAGCTGTAGGGAAAAGTCTGGGAACTGTAGGCCAGTGAGCCTCAAATCTGTGGTGGATAAGTTGTTGGAAGATATTTTAAGAAACAGGATCTATAGGCATTTAGAGATGCAAGGACTGATTTAGGAACAGTCACCATGGCTTTGAGTGGAAAAGCATGTCTCTCAAATTTGAGTTTCTTGAAGGGGTAATCAAGAAGGTAAATGAGGGCAGTGCAGTTGATGTTGTCTACGTGGACTTTAGAAAGGCCTTTGACAAGGTACCGCACGGTAGATTGTTGCATAAGGTAAAATCTCACGGGATCCAGAGCGAGGTAGCTAAATGGATACAAAACTGGCTTCTTGACAGAAGCCAGAGGGTGGTTGTAGAGGGTCGTTTTTCAAACTGGATGTCTGTGACCAGCAGAGTGTCTTAGGGATCGGTGCTGAGCCCACTGTTATTTGTCATTAATATTAATAATTTGGATGAGAATATTGGAGGCATGGTTAATAATTTTGCAGATGACATCAAGATTGGTGGCATAATGGACAGTGAAGAAAATTATCTCAGATTGCAATGGGATCTTGATCAATTGGGCCAGTGCGCTGACTAATGGCAGATGGAGTTTAATTTAGATAAATGCAAGGTGATGCATTTTGGTAGATTGAACCAGGGCAGGACTGACTCGGTTAATGGTAGAGCACTGGGGAGAGTTATAGAACAAAGAAATCTAGGGGTACATGTTCAGAGCTCTTTGAAAGTGGAGTGACAGGTGGACAGAGTGGTGAAGAAGGCATTCAGCATGCTTGGTTTCATTGGTCAGAACATTGAATACAAGAATTGGGAAGTTTGGTTGAAGTTGTACAAGACATTGGTAAGGCCACACTTGGAATACTGTATACAGTTCTGGTCACCCTATTAAAGAAAGGATATTATTAAAATAGAAAGAGTGCAGATAAGATTTAGTAGGATGCTACCGGGACTTGATGGTTTGAATTATAAGGAGAGGCTGGATAGCCTGGGAATTTTTCTCTGAAGCATCGAAGGCTGAGCAGTGATCTTAAAGGTCTATAACATAATGAGGGGCACAGATCAGCTAGATAGTCATATCTTTTCCTAAAGGTAGGGGAATCTAAAACCAGAGGGCATAGGTTTAAGATGAGTGGGGAGAGATACAAAAGTGTCCAGAGGGGCAATTTTTTCAGAGGGTGGTGAGTGTCTGGAACAAACTGCTAGAGGTGGTAGTAGAGGTGGGTACAATTTTGTCTTTTAAAAAGCATTTAGACAGTTACATGGGTAAGATGGGGTATAGAGGGATATGGGCCAAATGTGGACAATTGGGATTAGTTTAGGGGTTTTAGAAGAAAAAGGGATGGCATGGATAAGTTGGGCCAAAGGGCCTGTTTCCATGCTCTAAACCTCTGACTCTGTCTTGGTGGGATAACCTTAAAGCCATTGATCGTCATAAAAACCTATCTGCTTCAGGAGACCTGCCGTCCTTACTGGGTCTGGTCTACATGTGACGCAAGATGCATATAATATGGTTGATTCCTATGGCCTAGCAAGCCACTCAAATCAAGGTCTATTTGGGATAATCAGCAAATGCTATCCTGGCAGCAGTTCTGCATGCTATAAAAGAATAAAGAACAAAAGTATTGTATAGTAGAGTGCAATCTGCTTGTACTTTTGTCACCATACAATATGTGCTTTATAATCCTGCATTAATGTGAAAAGGACAGCACGATTAGAAACAAGGGAAAAATGTACTAAAAATACCCTTTCCTCGCCCGAACCTCCATTCCAAAAGCAAAGAAATAACGTTGCAATTTTGCAACACTTTTCACTACCCTAGGACATCCCAAAGTGCATCAATGCTAATCAATGCCTTTTGAAAATGTAGTGACTGTTGTAATGGAGGAAAGCCCAGCAACCAATTTCTGAATAGTAAGCTCCCACAAATAGCAATGTGATAAATGAGTGAGTGAGCAATCTGTATTACATAATTAAGGATCCCATGCACCCCGAACATTCTCTCTTCCACCTTCTGTCGGGGGAAAAAGATACAGAAGTCTGAGGTCACATACCAACTGACTCAAGAACTGCTTCTTCCTTGCTGCCGTCAGACTTTTGAATGGACCTACCTTGCATTAAGTCAATCTTTCTCTACACCCTAGCTATGACTGTAACGCTACATTCTGCACTCTTTCCTTCGCTATGAACACTATGCTTTGTCTGGCATGCAAGAAACAATACTTTTCACTGTATACTAATGTGACAATAAATCAAATCAAACTTAGTTGAGGGATAAAAATTGACCAGAACACCAGACCAAAATCTTGTATCCTCCTTCTAAATAATGCAATGGAGTGCTTATATCCACCAGAACAGGCAGTTGGGGCCTTGTATCTTACCAAAAAACAACTACACCAGATAACAATCTGCATTTTATAGAAAATGAAATATACTGCTTGTCGAGCTCTAGACGTTCTCTTCCGGTGTCCTTTAATTTAAGTGTCATTCTGTCATTAAACATCATTGTGAGTGCTGCTGACACAAAAACGTGGAATGATAGTGTGTATGTGGTACTGAATTATAAATTGGCAAATAGCCTTGAGACCCTGAATGTGCTGACTTCGAGGTGTAAATTAAACATTACAAGATTTACAATGAGATCATCCCTAAACAATGTCAAAACCACATGACCAAGATTCCATTCTTTCTCCTGTGAGGGTAGATGTGCAGAAAACCCACAACTAAGGTGTTGTCCCAGCCACTTCTCGGTTAGATATTGCTCCATGCCTGCAGAGGGACCTCGGGGTCCTTGTGCATGAGCCGCAAAAACCCAGCTTGCAGGTGCAGCAGGTGGTCAGGAAGGCGAATGGGATGCTGGCCTTCATAGCGAGGGGGATTGAATATAAAAGTAGGGAGGTCTTGCTGCAGCTGTATAGGGCATTGGTGAGGCCGCAGCTGGAGTACTGTGTGCAGTTTTGGGCGCCGCACCTGCGCAAAGATATTTTGGCCTTGGAGGGAGTGCAGAGGAGGTTCACTAGGCTGATACCGGAGTTGAGGGGGTTGAGCTATGAGGAGAGGCTGAATAAACTGGGCTTGTACTCGTTAGAGTTTAGAAGAATGAGGGGAGATCTCATTGAGACGTATAAGATGATGAATGGGATGGATAGGATAGAGGTGGAGAGACTCTTCCCGCTCAAAAAAGACAGTAGGACTAGGGGGCACAGCCTCAAGATAAAAGGGGGGCAGTTTAGAACGGAGTTGAGGAGGAACTTCTTCACTCAAAGGGTGGTGAATCTCTGGAATTCTCTGCCCGTTGAAGTGGTGGAGGCTGCCTCGCTAAATATTTTTAAGACGCGGGTTGATGGGTTTTTGATAAGAGAGGGGATTAAGGGTTATGGGGAGAGGGCGGGAAAGTGGAACTGAGCAGCGACAGATCAGCCATGATCTTATTGAATGGCAGGGCAGGCTCGAAGGGCTAGATGGCCTACTCCTGCTCCTATTTCTTATGTTCTTATGTTCTTTTTAAACCCTCCACTCATACCCCAACATCACAGCAAGACTTTAACACACCCCTGCCTCCCTCCCCCATGCTGAGAGAGATTTCATCTTTGTTATCCTGCTTCCACCTCCTCCCAACCATTCTGCTCACGTTGTGTTTTCCATTCCACTCCCTGCCAATAGCCCTCTACTCATTGCAGCTGTGCCAGGAGTTCCACTTCGTGGGTTTACCTCAACCTTGTCTCATGTCTCCTTTTAACTCCTTTCCGATTACATCTTTCACCCGCCAGCAACCGATTCCATCTCTCCCTGACCACTATCTTGAGTTGAATGAGACTGTTTGCAACCTATTTGACCATGAGTTGAGCTTCCAATTCTGTATGCTGTCCCTCAAGATTTCCTTTATATTGCCTGCCTGTGCTCCTGCCATTTGCTGCTGAAATCCTATCAACTTGCGCTGTCAACCCAGATTTGCCTATTCTAGTCCTGGATAGTCTCCCATTTTCCACATTCTATAAATTTGAACTCATCTAAAACTCTACTAAGCATGGCTAATCTCAGATTAAGGCCTGTTCAACCACACTTATACTGGCTGCAAAATTCCTGCAATTTTAATCCTTGGGTATGTGATTGATTTCACAAGTGTGCGCACAGCTCCTTTAATTTCTTTTATGTGGCTGCACATGTGTGTAGCCAGAATTTTGAAATTTTTATACTGGTGTTCAAACTCTGCCATGGTCTTATCACTCACTCACTCACACTCTCTCTCTCTCTCTCTCTCTCTCTCTCTCTCTAACCTCCACGAACTGTCCAACCCTCCAATTCAGGTCTCTTGTGCATCTTCTGTTTTCTGTGCCCCACCAATGTCTACTGTGTTTTCAGATGTTCTTCTGGCCTTGTGAACATACCCATTCCCCCTGCCTCCCCCAAAATCCTCTTTCAGGTATAAGCCTTGAGCTGCAAATGACCATTTGTTGCACTGTAGGAAATAAAATCGTCTTGCTTATCATTTAGATTTCTAATTATTCATTGTGTGCAATGTAGTGTAAGATTGATACTATCTTAGTCTTTTGCAAATTTCCTTAGTCAAGAGTCTTCTCTTTCTTGCTTTGCAGATTTCTTTATTAGTATGGGAGAAAGAATATGCAGACTATTCAGTGATATTCAAGTTTAAGTCTCTCATTGCCCAGTAGCAAGTGCCTGGCACCTGAAATTTGGTTGTCACAGCCTGACTGGTTTGTACGTGATTTTGATTTGATTTATTATTGTCACATGTATTGGTATACAATGAGAAGTATTGTTTCTTATGCACCATACAGAAAAAGCATACCATACATAGAGAAGAAAAGGAGGGAGTGCAGAACGTAGTGCTCCAGTTATTGTTGGGGTGTAGAGAAAGATCAACTTAATGCAAGGTAGGCCCATTCAAAAGTCTGATGGCAACAGGGAAGAAGCTGTTCTCGAGTCGGTTGGTAGTGATCTCAGAGTTTTATATCTTTTTCCTGACAGAAGAAGGTGAAAGAGAGAATATCCGGGGTACATGAGGTCCTGAATTATGCTGGCTGCTTTGCCGAGGCAGTGGAAAGTATAGATAGTCAATGGATGGGAGGCTGGTTTGCGGGATGGATTGGGCTACATTCATGACCTTTTGTAGTTTCTTGCAGTCTTGGGCAGAGCAGGAGCCATACCAAGTGTGTTTAAAAAAAGAAATACCAGAAAGAATGCATCTGTGAAAGTTGGTGAGAATCGTAGCTCCAAATGCCAAATTTCCTTAATCTTCTGAGAAAGCAGAGACGTTGGTGGGCTTTCTTAACTGTAGTGTTGGCATGGGGGGACCAGGACAGATTGTTGGCGATCTGGACACCTAAAAACTTGAAGCTTGTGACAAACGTGAAGCTGATTTCATGTAAAATCCTTTGATTAAAAGCCTTCCATTTCTTGCCGCGACTGGATAAATGAGCGAAGACTTGCCTTTTATTTATTTTGTAATCCTGTTTAACATTCTATCTCGAGTAATTGCTTAGTGTCTTGATAGTTGATTAACCTGTTTAGCTTGACATTCAGGGTATGGTAAATTAATTATACGGTTATTATTTATCTCTGGGATATTCCAATGCTTAGCTGGCTGCCATCTTCCTTGTAAAGAGAGAAGAAATCATTGTTTAATGTTTTTGACTTCTATGTAAACAGAGCCAAAGATATCAAGCCACAGAAACCAAAATTGGATCGGGTGATCAAAAGCTTTGTCAAAGAAGTAGGTTTTAAGAATCATCATAACGGTATGGGGATGGGGGGTGGGAAGGATTAAGAAGGGAATTCTGAGTTTAGGGCCTAGGCAGCAGAAAGTGTGGTCAATGATGGTAGAGTGATGAAAACTGGGGATGCATAAGAACCACAGTTGAAGTACAAAGATGGAAGCAGATTGCACGACTATGGGAGATTACAGAAATAATGAGGAATGAGATCATGGAGAATCAAGGAAACAAGGGTGAGCATGTGGAAATATGGAAGTTCCTGATCTCGCAATGCTCATGTAGATGAACCAACACGGGTGATAGACAGTGTTCCCTCTCAGGTGCGCAGCTACACAGCAACCAGGAATGGGCTGCGCGGGGAGCAAACCAACTGCACAATAAGCATCAGTGCCTTTAAGATTGATGCGTGCAAGTGTCTTAAAGGGGCAGCAGTCCACGGAGAGCACTAGAGAGACCATTGGTCATGGGTGAGCAGGGCTTTTGGTGAGTTTATATACAAGCCATAACATTTTGGATGAACTCAAGTTGATTGTAAACATGTGCCTGGCTGAAACAATAGATGTGGTTTTTAAGAAGTCCTGTGAGAAAGCAAAGGCTGATGAATAGAATTGAGATCTAAACTGAATGGTGGAAACAGCTCAGGGCTCAATGGCTTGCTTATGTTTCTAATTTTCAGATTTGTATTTTTAAACTGTCATAGAATTGGTGAGGGATGGAGACAGATGAGACAGAGACTAATCTAGGACCTCAATATTGTGTTTCTGGATCATTGTTACCTTTTTGAGAGCTTACAAAGGATAATAGATGCAGATGTGTCTGTTTGTGCTGGGCCTGGGGGTGTGTGCGCCTATATACAAATTCACAACACACTCAATGCAGTGTTGTCCAAAGTGGTTTGGTGGCTAGTGTGATTGTGTGGGCATGATATGTTTTCATGGTCAGCATCCCATGGTTTCACTGCTTTGGGAGTATGTTCATTTGAGGAGTCATTCACTGACTTTAATAATGTAATACTGCCCACATCGCACATTATTAGGTCTTTCTAGACATGACTGGTGATTTAATGCTCCATTTAGTAGGGTGAATTTGGGTCCATCATAAACTAAGTTGAGACGTCTGAACATCACTTTATAGCTGCTGGGGAAAGAAGATATTTATTCCATTAGTCTGGATTAATTTGAATCTACATCCCAGAGCTGAAGGTTGCACTGAGGTCTGTGTGTGGGGTGGTAATTGTGGGTTTATTGGATAACATTGCCGCAATTGTGCTGCTTTAATTGGTCATGTGGGCCCAGTAACTCTGCTGTGATGGGACTTTGGTCTCATTCTTGGCATTTAATTAAGTGGACTTTGCAGACATCCTTGGAAATAAGGGTTGAACTATATTCATTAATACCATTTAAATGTCAAAATAACTATAGAGAAAACCTATATCAGGGAACAAAGGAATGGTTAAAAATTGGTTTCACGGTATTTGTAAAGCACTTCTCTTACGTTTTTTATAATGGGAAACACTTGTTGAAAGTCCTCAGCTTGCTGAAGGAAACAAAAAAGCAGAAGCATTTTGGAAAACATTCTGGCAACAACTTTGAGTGCATTCAGTATTCAATAAACACGCACTGTATAAAAAAAAGTAGCAGATCCATGGTCATAAACGTTTGACGCAAGTTTACAAAAAAAAATCAATGGAGCGGCTGTATAAACTACAGTGTAGCTTTCCTAGAACAAAGATTAGACATTTCCATTTGGAGACTGTTTTGTAACCCTTAGATGCATTATTAATGAAGCTTTTAACAATTACGATAAATTAATCTGCTCTTGAGGCTGTTTGTTCAGGTAAGATGCCTTATTAGCATATCTGATGGATCTGCTGTCAGGTACAGATTAAACCACCCGCCCTTGGAAACTCTCTTGGGAAAACAATGAATAAAATGTGATACAGAAGTGCATTTTTAATTTTGGGGGTCTTGGTGAGAAAGCAGTGTCTGACCAATGAGGATTTTAGCATTAATCAACTTCACCCCAAAGTAAAATTGCAGTATTCTTTCTTTCTCGCTCATCACCCCTATTTTAAATCTCTCTGTTTAATGGACATTCTGTATGTGGCATGTGTTTTCATTTGTTTATCATCCCTTTGGCAATGCTGTTTAGATCATAGAGAGGAAACAAAGTGAACAGTTATGAGTAGATTGATTTTCTTTGTTTTTTTTGATGCTTTGATACTAGCATTATTCCATCAAGCAAAAGTTAAGCATTGAATGCAGATCAAGGTAAACCTAAGTTTTAAAGTTCTGATAGTTTAGCTAAAATTTTGTGTGCGTCTTTTTTATGGCCACTGTTTCTATTGGATGGGAGTGCTTGAACAGATAATGCAAAATATGTGAGGAGGAAGAATTCCAATATCAGTAAAATGTCAAAGCTAAGCAGATGGAAAGAACACAGATTTGTCAAACAAAATTGGAAACTTAATGGCATTTTTTGTCTTTCTTAGGAAAAACTTAATATCATATCAAACTCGGTAGGTAAATGTAATTGGCTCCGATAGTGGAGACAGAACAGTGCATGCACAAATTGAAACTATGCCAACTGCTCAAAACAGGTTTCATTTTGATTCACTTGTGAAAGGAGTGCCCAGGCTCGTTGTTTTGGGCTGCTTGGAACCTTGTGAGCCACACAGAAAGTAAAACACATTTCATTTTAATTTTCATGTAGCTCAGGCTATGCTGTAGGTATTTATCTTCAACAATCACACCTACTTTGGGTAAATTGTAAGAGCCAGTTTGTGCACAACAAGGTCCCAAAAAACAGTGCGAATGTGTGATAAAATCAGTTTTTAGTGGTGTAGTTTGGACAAATTGGTTAATTATTCAAAAAGGTAGGCAGGGTGAGTTTCTCTGAGTGAGTAGGCAAATGCACTGAGAGCAATATACTGAAATTTGTCTCAAGTGCAGCAACACAATCATTACACTTGGCTTTAGGTACCCCTCAGGCAGTAAATGAGGTGAGGGCTCTCGCCCATAATGCTATCTTATAAGCCTGGAACAGTTGAAGGCAGGATTGGTCTTTTATGCTAGATCAGTATTTATTACTCGTTCCTCATTATCCTTGAGAATGTAGTGGTGATCTACCTTCTTGAAGCACTGTAGTCCATGATGTAGGTACACCCACAATGCTGATGGAAGGGACTTCCAGGATTTCTCTCCCACAACAATTAGGAAATGGTGATATAGTTCCAAATCAGGATGACGTCTGGCTTGGAGCAGAGCAGTTCTTTTAAATTCATTCGTGGAATTAAGCTGTGGCTAGTTGCCAGCATGTATTGCCCATCCCTGGTTGTCCTTGAACTGAGTGGCTTGCTAGGCCATTTCAGAGGGCAGCTGAGAGTCAACCACAATGCTGTGGATCTGGAGTCACATGTAGACCAGACCAGGTAAGGACAGCAGATTTCCTTCCTAAAGGACATTAGTGAAACCAGATTGGTTTTTCTGACAATCGACAATGGTTTCATCATCATCAGATTTTAATACCAGATTTTTTTTTGAATTCAAATTCCATCAGCACCAGGGACCCAGGTTCAACTCCCAGCTTGGGTCACTGACTGTGTGGAGTTATTCTGCCGTGTGTGCGTGAGTTTCCTCTGGGTGCCCCGACTTCCTTCCACAGTCCAAAGATGTGCAGGTTAGGTGCATGCTAAATTTTCCCGCAGTGTACCTGAACAGGTGCCGGAGTGTGGCGACTAGGGGATTTTCACAGTAACTTTGTTACAGTGTGAGTGTAAGCCTACTTGTGACTAATAAATAAACTTTACTTTTACATCATCTGCCTTGGCGGGATTAGGCCATCGCCTCCTCTTGCAGGTGTTCCTCTGTCAACTGTCAGGGTTGGAAGGTGTTGTCAAAGGAGCAATGGTGAGGTGCTGTCGAGCATCTTGTGATGGTGCACGCTGCTGACACTGTGTGTCAGTGGTGGAGGGTGTGAATGCTGAAGATGATGGGTGAGATGCCATCAAGCAGATTGCTTGGTCCTGGATGTTGTTGATCATTGTGTGTTGTTAGAGCTACACTCATTCAAGAAAGTGAACATTTATTCCATCACACTTCGACATGTGCCTTGTATGTTGTGAACACCCTTTAAAGGATCAGGAAGCAAGTTACTTGCCACAGAATTTCCAGCTTCTGACCTGCTTTCATGTAGCCACAATGTTTGTGGCTGGTCCAGTTTAGTTTCTGAGCAATCGCAACCCTCCATGACGATGGGGGATTTGGTGATGATTTTTGTGAGAGATGATCCTTGCTTAGTACCTATGTGAAGTCATCATTTCTTGCCACTTATCAATTCAAGCTTTAATGTTGTTCAGGTCTTGCTGCATATCTGCTTCATTCTCTGTGGAATTGCAAATGATGCTGATCAGCAAACACTCCCACCTCTGACCTTATGATGGAGGGAAAGTCATTGAAGCAACTGAAGATGGTTGGGCCTATCTGGGGCTGAGATGATTGACCAACAACCACAACCATCTTCCTGTGTGCCAGATGTGACTCCAACCAGGGGAGGGTTTTTCCCCTGATTTCCAGTGACTCCAATTTTGCTAGGGCTTCTTGATACCATACTTGGTCAAATGTTGCCTTGATGCCAAGGAGAATTGCTCTCTCCTCACTTCTCCAAGTTCAGCTCTTTGGCCAATGTTTAGAACAAAGCTGTAGTCAGGTCAGGAGCTGAGTAGCCATGGTAGAACTGAGTGCCAGTGATCAGGTGAATGCTGAGTAAGTGCTGCTTGATAGCATTGTCAAATGCATATTCTGTCACTTTACTGATAATCAAGAGTATACTGATGGATCAGTAATTGGGCAATTTGCATTTATCCTGCTTTTGCATATGGGACACATGGGCAATTTTCTGCGTTGTCGGTCCCGCACACCTGACGAAGGAACACCATTTCCGAAAGCTTGTAAGATTACAATCAAATAAACTGGTTGGACTCTAACCTGTTGTTGTGAGACTTCTTGCTGTTGGTTAGATGCCAGTGTTGGAGTTGTTCTGAAATAACTTGGCTAGGGGCCGCAGCATGTTCTGGAGCACGTCTAAAGTACTATTGCTGAAATTTTGTCAGGGCCCATAGCTTTTGTAATTTCCTTTGCTATTTCTAAATATCACCTGGAGTGAATCAAATTGGCTGAAGACGAGCATCTGTGATGCTGCAGACCTCAAGTGGAGGCTTAAATGGAACAGTCAGTCGGCACTTCTGACTGAAGATTGCAAATGCTTTAGCCGTGTCTTTTGCACTGATGTGCTGAGCTGCCCCATCATTGAGTTGGAAATATTTGTGGAGCCTTGGCTGGGGGGCAGTTTAGATTGGAGTTGAGGAGGAACTTCTTCACTCAAAGGGTGGCGAATCTCTGGAATTCTCTGCCTGTTGAAGTGGTGGAGGCTGCCTCGCTAAATATATTTAAGTCATGGGTAGATAGGTTTTTGATAGGCAAGGAATTAAGGGTTATGGGGAGAAAGCGGGAAAGTGGAACTGAGCCACTTCAGATCAGCCATGATCTTATTGAATGGCGGGGCAGGCTCGAAGGGCTAGATGGCCTAATCCTGCTCCTATTTCTTATGTTCTTATGAGTGCCCTACCCATTTCCAGATTCCAGGCCAATACTGACAATCCAAATACACATGAAGAATTTTGAAAAGATAATGACAAACTGCTGATACTTATACTACACCCAAGGAGGAAAGCGACTAGGAGAGGAATGGCAAAGAGCTTTTCTAAATGAAAGTAGTAAAATTATTAATGCAATGGCAGGGGATGTTATTAGAAATGCAATTTGGACTTTGATGCTGAAGTCACAAGAAAGATCTGCGATTGTAATGCTGAAATCGCTAGCCCTGTAAATACATTGATTCTGGACCATTAAATATAAGGGCTTTTTGGCTAGTGAATTGAACTATGTTGAGTGATTTTTGACTTGAGATTAACTTTAAACAAAATACAAGTGACTGTGTAGTGGAAGAATTGGGCCTTTTAGAAAGGTTTTCATTAAAGTATCCATTCAAACTTGAAAAAATTGAATTTGAAAGTAAGATTTCTAAAAACAAATTGTCCCAATCTCATTTAAAAGTGGAGTAAATATACTTTTTGAGTAAGATTTGGAAAGTTTTGACTTCTCACACTTGGTCCAGTAATACTATTACAACAGATGTTTGGCCCACTGGGTTTCTTTACAGTGAGAATCATTGAGAAGTGGTTTGGCTTGATGGGATTCTGGAGCATGTATGACAGGATAGTGGTTTATCCCAGAGGGGCTCAACCCTTGGATCTGAATTTAGTTTTCATTAGGAGTCTGCTGCATATCATCTCTCTTTAACTTATTCTTATGAACAAAACAAGCAATCCTGTTCCTTTGAAATGAGGATAACAACGTGAACTTCACTCAAACTATGTGGGTGCTGGTGACTGAAATGGTGCTGAAGTCAAGAGATGGTCATCATCTGGAGGGTTGTCTTCCTCTTCCTCTGCTCACACAAGGCTCTCCACGTATTCTGCATCTCGGCAAGGGTAGTATTTAATGACAAGGGAGGAAGAAATGTTAAGTGGCTGCTGAACTCAGTGGCACTTTGTCGTAGATAGTGTACGAGGGTGAGATTTCGTGAGAAGAAAGGCTAAGATGACCAGAAATACTTGAGCAGACTATCCTCCAGCCTTGTCAGTTACATTCCTAAAATACCACCTCTTGCAAAATATTAGTCTTTTCATCAGGACAGTAAGTGGATTGATGGCAACCCTCCACCACTCTTGGTCTGCTCCATTGTACTTGTGTGCCAGTTTGTCTGACCAAAAAAGGAAGTTTTGTGTTTGTGAAAACCATGTGCGATGACATGCACATCCTCTGATCAGAAGCATAGAGTTTGAGAGCAGGGAGGTTATGCCGGATCAGTACGAAATGTTGGTTAGGCCATGGCTAGAGTATTGTGTGCAGTTCTGAAATCCACATTATAGGAGGGGTGTGATAGCACTGGAAAGAATGCAGAGGAAATTCACCAGCACGTTGCCTGGACTGGAGAGATTTAGTTATGGTAGATTGGATAGATGGTGTTGTTTTCCTTGAAGCAGAGAAGACCTGAGGGGCAACAGGATTGAGATGTAGAAAACTGAAGGGCATAAATGCAGTAGTCATGAAGAAACTTCCCCCTTGGAGGAGGGATCAATGACCAGGGGGCATAGATTTAAGGTGAGGGGATGTGAGGAAAAGCATTTTCACCCAAAGGGTGGTGGAGGTAAGTAGTTAGATGTGTACTTGTGATGCCAAGGCTATGAACCAAGTGCTGAAAAATTAGATTAGAATAGTTGGATGCTTTGTGTTTGATCGGCACAGACTGAGCCGAAGGGTCTTTTTCTTTGTACTGTTAGACTTCTATGACTTTGAGAATGAAATAGTAATGGTGAGAAAGTGAGGGAAGTAATTGTAAGGAGAGTAATAAATATAGGATGTGGCAGTCACAACGGAAACTGATGAAAATATACAGAAATGATGAGACGAGGGTAATGAGAAGTGGGCAGAAAGGATGCTGAGTGCTGGAGTTACAGGTGTTTGGGGCTCAGCAGGGATACAGCAGAAATACAAATTAGATATCTTTCTTTACAGCTCTTGTCAGATCTTTCTGCGTGGTGCTCCTCTGTCTACTTGGTTTATCATTTCTCTCTCCACCATAGTTATCAAAGAAAATTACAGCACAGAAACAGGCCATTCAGGCCTGCACCAATCGTGCTGTCCGTTCGAGGATGGTCATGTTCCTGACAAGTAATTTTTTTTTTAGGTTAAAAGCTGATTTTTATGTATTAAACATCAATTAAACACAAGCAAAGACATAAGTTGCCAAATGTGCACCAGATGCAGAAACTCAAGAGTAGTCACTTGCCTGAATGTTGGGATCAAAATTATTTGGCTGTAATGAAACTTGTGTGCAGATGAGATCCAGTGGAGATAGGATTTCTGACAAGGCCAGGGAATGCTGGGTCTTCAAAAAGCTAATATGCAGGTACAGCAAGTAATTAGGAAAGGTAATCGAATGTTATGATTTTTTTGGGAGGAGAACTGAATACAAAAGTAGCAAGGTTATGCTTCAGTTATACAGAGCATTGGTGAGACCACATCCAGAGTACTGAACAGTATTGGTCACCTCATTTAAGGAAGAATGTATATGCATTGGAAGCAGTTCAGAGGAGATTTACTTGATTAATACCTGGAATGGATAGGTAGTATTATGAGGAAAGGCTGGATTGGCTGGGCTTGTATCTACTGAAGCTTACAAGAGTAAGAAGTGACGTAATTGAATCATAGGATTCTGAGGGATCTTGACTGGGTAAATGTGGGGACAATGTTTCCTCTTGTGGGAAAATCTCAAACTTGGCCGGTTGTGGGGGGGGAGGCATTACTATTTATAAATAGGGGGTCACCCATTTAAAACAGAGTTGAGGTGATTTTGTTTCTTTCAAGGGTTGAGAGTCCTTGGAACACTCTCTTCCTCAAAAGATAGTGGAAGCAGAGTATTTGCTTATCAAAAATCTATCAAGTTCTGCCTTTTGTTCGTTTGAATATTTTTATTGGGAGTAGGCAATAATGCATAGTCAGATTACAATCAGATCTGTCATGCTCTTAGTGATGGTGGAGCTCGCTTGAGGGGCGGAGTGGCCTCCACCTGCTCCTAATTTGTATGCTTGTAAACTTTGTTTTGACAACATTTATACGATAATTAGATGTACGCGTGTACCTGCACGTGTGTATAGGCACATCTATATGCACACATAAGCATGCTTGACATTTGCATTTTTCTCTTCTCCTGCCCTGCTCTTCTCCCTGTAGGCTCCCATAGATAATTTCCTCCTGCCATGGCAATGCTGGTGAGTGTATGGAATGTGACTGCATTTTTGTCAGTTGACATCCGACTGGGACTAGGCTATGGGTTCTTTTGTGTTTGGCACGTGGCTAAAGTGACTGGTTTCCAGCTGACTGCACCAGGATTAAGTGCCAAGGCATTATTTGATTGATTTTCATACCTCATTCCGGTTTGTATGCGGTCCCAAATTCTTTTCAAATTATGGCCACAAATCGCAGTGCCGACCCTGCTTAGTTAACTATTGCTATCTGATCTTGTCAATCCAACTGTGTTTTGATTTATCTCCTTCACACTCTGGGGTTCTAGGAACACCTCCAAGCTATTTTGTTGTCCCCGCTGCATCAGTATGCACTGTTGGCAGTGATCATGAAACTGTCTTTGCCTCAGCTTTTGTTTATAAGTACAGCTGCACAAGTAAGAGATTATTTTGCCAACTTGCTTCAAGTATATTTAATTTCTGTGTCTTATAGAAACCTGACTGTAAATGCATTGCTGTTGAGGGAAGAGGGAATAACCACCTGTTTGGTGAACTGCATAACTCCATACTTTGGGGGCATCGCTGTCCAGCTCTGGCAACACATTGCACAGTGGTTAACACCTCTGCCTCACAGCATCAGAGACCAAGATTCTATTCCGGCTTCTGGTGACTGTCCGCGTAAAGTTTGCGCATTCTCCTCATGTCTGCATGGGTTTCCTCCCATGCTCCAAAGATGTGCTGGTTAGGTTGATTGGCCACACTCAACTGCCCTTCAGTATCAGGGGGATTAGCAGGGTAAATTGGTGGAGTTATAGGGATTATTGTCAGTGCAGGCTCAATGGGCCAAATGGCTGCCTCCTGCCATTCTATGAAATGTCCGAACAAATAGTTTTTTTGTATTATTCCAGAGGCTTGTTTGTGCTCAAAGTCAGGATAGGAGAGTCAAAGTTTATCGGGACTAGACAGGAAAGTGAAGTTGAGGCCACAATAGGATCAGCCACGGTGGTGGAGCCGCTTTGAGGGTAGTTAGTGATGATGGATCAAATGATAAATTGAATAGCAAGTAACATATTACCACTTTTTTTTTAAACTGCAGATCATACGGGGAGGTTGCCATTACTGCAACCATTGTTATTGGAAACGCACTTCCCTGGAAACATTTACCCTTGCAAAGAAACTTGAAAGAGTGACCAATGTCATAGAAAGACTTGGTGATCTGAAAAGGAATTTTTAATTTGCTCATTTCTGTTGACTGCATTCCAGAATGTGCATTACATTTAGTCATATGGATGAAACCATAAGAATATAATTTAGTTTTGCCTCTTGGAGTTGAAAAGAAAAAGTCGATGTGATTTCATCCCAAGTGCTCAAAGACAACAAAGTAGTTTAGAAGAGCAGTCGCTGTTTTAAAGTAGGGAACCAGCTAGTTTGCACACAGTAAAGTTCCACAAAAACAATAATTAGCAGATAATTATTGACTGAGGAATAAATATCACTTGGGGCACAGGGCAAGCTCCCTGCCCTTCAAAATACTTGCGTGGTATCTTTCATGTCTATTTCTGAGGGATTGCGGTTTAACACCTCATCTGAAAGGCAGCACTTTCAACAGTAACACTCAGTAAAAGGTAAAGCCATAGTCCCAGATGACCCATAGGCTGCGGGAGAGTGTCTGGTGATGATATAACTGGAGGATCATCACACCTTGGTTAAGGGCAAGGTTGAGAAGGCAGAGCCTTCATGTATTACCTCAGCTGATACAGAAATTGAACCCATGATGTTGGCATCTCTTTGCATCACAAACCAGCTAACTGACCCCCTGATCTGGCTGAAACTCAAATAAGTGCTGTGCCATGTCTGTTATCCAAATATTCCACAAAGACTGGGAATGTGATTTCCAATATGACGTATGGAACAGCCGGAAAAACCAGAAGTAGCTTCCTGATTACTTTAATGAAGAATGGGTCCGGTTTCTCGCATTGGTCTTGGATAATGTTCCTTGAGGCTACCTGGCCCTTTGTAAAAACATAGCTTCTCTCCTTGAACAATCTCCATGACTAAGGCCTCCAACACCATATCTGACAGACTGGGAGTCCTCCTTTTGCTTTAGTGCCCCATTTACTTTGTTTGTAATTGCAGTACTGGCAGTTAGCAGCAGCTTCCTTTTGATCAGTGTAGCTTCCCTGTAAGAGGAAAAGTCTGCCTTTAAGAGCTGGAACACATGCTAAGCTCACCAGCGTTCAGCCAGCCAACAACAATCTGCCAAATAAGGAGGCAATACAGACTTTGTATGCTTCTGTCTTGGCACAACAGCCTGGGGTCAGATGGCGACATACCATCCCAAAACATTTACGGGCCAGTTTGTAGTCGATAATGTTTTGCTCTAATTATGCATGATTTCTGAGCCATTTAAATCTTATCAAATTGAGTTGATAAAGTTATCCAATAGTTGTTTGGTTGTCCTTTGCCATCTGAAGTATTTAAAAAATGGTCCTTGTTTGAGGCACTCTGGGGTGGCACAGTGGTTAGCACTGCTGTTTCACAGTACCAAGGGCCCAGGTCCGATTGGGTCATTGTCTGTGTGGAGTCTGCACGTACTCCATGTGTCTAGCAGGTTTCCTCCAGATGCTCTAGTTTCCTCGCATAGTCTGTAAGACATGCTGGTTAGGTGCATTGGCTATGCTAAATTCTCCCTCGTGTACCCGACCCGGCGCCGGACTGTGGTGACTGGGGGATTTTCAAGGTAACTTCATTGCAATATTAATGTAAGCCTACTTATGACACTAACTAATAAATAAACCTGAAAACTGTCATCTTTTAAAATATTTGAAGATGCTTCTATTTTGCAGTGCGACAGCTGGTGTACATTGCTGTGGCAGAGCTAGTTTGGTGGCAGGATCACTGGAAGAGAATAACTGCTTTATTGCATTACTAGGAACTAGCACTACAGGAAAACTAGCATTTATGTGAATAAAATTGTCACTTAAAAATTATGCATTATCTTTTAGATTCTCCTAAAAGATTGCAGTTAAAACAACATTTTTCTAAACAACAGTTGAGAGGGTTTATGTGACTGGTCTTGGTTTCTGATTTTTTTTTTAAATTTAATGTTAGCAATGTGTTTGAGACCGCAAGTACTGTCCCACTAAAACTCATGATGGCATAATCAAGGATAATTAGAGGGGAGACTTTCCACCTACCAACTTTGACCATGATTTGCTGTCAAAACTTGCACATTTTGTTTCAGCATGGTTTATCAATGACAGGACTTAGCTGAATTGTGCTGCCTCCATTTTTGTTTTCCTGCGGTTACTGTGGAACCAATAACCATGTTGTAACTGCACATGCTTGATTTTTTTTTAAACTGCTTTGTTCACCTGGTTGCCTTGCTTCCTCCCTTTCCTACTCCCTGCCTCCTGCTTGCCACTGCGTTGTTCCTTTTATTTTGTTGCTGATTCCCATTTGCCGCTTCCTTCTCCCAACTCCCTCCCACTCGCCGCTTCCCTCTCACGGCTCCCTCCTGTCCTCCCTCTTGCCACTTCCCTCTGACTCCCTCCCACTCGCCGCTTCCCCCTCCCAACCAACTCACTGCTTCCCACTCACCACTTCTGTCACCTGGCTACCTGGCTGCTTCCCACCTTGCTGCTACTCCACTCCCCCCCTTCCCCCCCCCCCCCCCCCACCCCCACCCCCGCCACTCACCACTTCCCTCTCCTGACTACCTCACTGCTTCCAACTTGCTCGCCAGTACTCTTCCTGAATCTTCATTTTATTATGGGAAAGTAATTAGCACACTTTTATCATGCCATTTCTGAGGAACATTAGGAGTGCTCAATGAGGGATAACTATAATGTAAAATCCACGCTGACCTATTTGAAGGGTATGCTGCATTGGTGCCCGGAGAATGGTAGACCTTCCTGCTGTTGGGAATCAAGTAGATAAGGTTGTTAAGAAGGCATACGGTGTCTTGGCGTTTATTGGTCGGGGGATTGAATTTAGGAGTCGCAGCGTAGTGTTGCAACTGTACACGACTCTGGTGCGGCCGCACTTGGAGTACTGTGTGCAGTTCTGGTCCCCACATTACAGGAAGGATGTGGAGGCTTTGGAGAGGGTGCAGAGGAGGTTTACCAGGATGTTGCCTGGTATGGAGGGGAGGTCCTATGAGGAGAGGCTGAGGGATTTGGGGTTGTTTTCGCTGGAAAGAAGGCGGCTAAGAGGGGATCTTATTGAAACATATAAGATGATTAGAGGTATAGATAGGGTGGATAGGCCTTTTTCCTCTAGAGAAATCTAGCACGAGGGGGCATGGCTTTAAATTAAGAGGGGGTAGTTATAGGACGGATGTCAGGGGTAGGTTCTTTACCCA
This sequence comes from Carcharhinus amblyrhynchos, assembly GCF_965287045.1. Lineage (NCBI taxonomy): Eukaryota > Metazoa > Chordata > Chondrichthyes > Carcharhiniformes > Carcharhinidae > Carcharhinus > Carcharhinus amblyrhynchos. The sequence goes on along the minus strand of NC_137332.1, from coordinate 29,257,501 downwards.
GAGGGTGGTGAGGGATTGGAATGCCCTGCCTGCTGCAGTTGTAAATGCGCCTAGTTTGGGGGCGTTTAAGAGATCCGTGGATAGGTTTATGGACGAAAAGGGATTGGTTTAGGTTAGTGGGTCATTGTTTTGTAACTGGTCGGCGCAACATCGTGGGCCGAAGGGCCTGTTCTGCGCTGTAATGTTCTATGTTCTATGCCCATTTTAGTACAAAATTTTCAATGTGTGCATGAGGTATTGGTTAAAAAAAAAACCATGCCTTTTGACAAGAAAGGTAGCAGTATAGATAGAAAATGTGTTGGGAAACAAAACAGGGTTAGTAGATGTTCGAATTGCAGAAAAGTTGGTTGTGGTATACATTTGTGCTGACACAACTAGCTAGTGACCGGTTTCTTCAAGTTAATGATCAGCTACCCTAAGAAAATCTGTCTCTTTCCACCCCTCCCCACCAGCCTTCATGAAATACAGAACTTAATAATCAAAATGATTAATATTCATTTTCATGCAAACATACAAATTACAATAAGAGTATTCTGTTGGGGCAGCACAGTGATACAGTGGTTTGCACTGCTGCCTCACAGTGCCAGGGACCCAGGTTTGATTCCCAGCTTGAGTCACTGTCTGTGTGGAGTTTGCATGTTCACCCCATGTCTGCCAGGGTTTCTTCTGGATGCTTCAGCTTCCCCTCACAGTCTGAAAGAAGTGCATTGGCCATGCTGAATTCTCCCTCAGCGTACCCAAACAGGTGCTGGAATGTGGCAATTTGGGGATTTTCACAACTTCTTTGCAGTGCTTATGTAAGCCTACTTGTAACACTAAAAAAATCAACTTTAAAGCATCATTTAAAGGTCATGAGCAATGCCACGAAGAGAGTCACTTGAAATGTTAACAGATTGTGCTTTAGATGGGATAATACTTGTTATTAAAAATGGCAGCCTCTAATCTATCAAGAGTTGCACCATTGGAGATTCAGAAGTATTTATTTATAAATGACTGCAAAATTTACAAGGCTGTTTTAAGTACTTAACTATTTCCACCATGATATTTGCTCCTCACTTTGCAGATTCACTTGAAGCTAGCACCTGAGAGTACTGGTGCTTTGGAAGCTGTCTTGTTTTTAATAGTGTCCAGTGTATTCTCCATCATCTCAGAAGTAGACAATTGTATGTGGTTATTCAAAGTGAAGATTTTTATATTCTGGCTTCTGGACCTTGGCTGAATTCAGGCAAGCCAAGAGATTTTCAAGTTTTTTAAAAGTTTATTTATTAGTATTGCAAGTAGGCTTACATTAACACTGTAATGATGTTACTGAAAAATTCCCCTAGTTGTTACACTCTGGCACCTATTCAGGTATACTGAGGGAGAATTTAACATGGCCAATGCACCTAACTTGCACATCTTTCAGTCTGGGAGGAAACCGGAGCACCTGGAGAAAACCCACACAGACACTGGGAGAACATGCAAATTCTGCACAGACAGTGACCCAAACCAACAATTGAACCTGGAGGCTTGGTGCTGGGAGGCCAATGCTAACTGCTGTGCCACTGTGCAGCCCGAATGGAAAATGAACTCTGGTCCTGTACAAGTGCTCTGTGCTTCTCAACCAACTGATCTTCAGAATAGATGGCCTCTGCCTCAGGCTACATTTTGTAAATTTGTCATGGGGTTCTGCCACCTCAATTTACCTTATGGTGCTGCCATCAAAGCTGGGGTTGCCAATATTGATAATGCTATGTAGTAAAAGTGGCACTGATAATGTTATAAAGTAAAAATGGCATCGGACATTCCTGTGCGTTCATGCTCAATGTTGTTGTTTACCTGGGAGCAAGTGTTATCTGCTACGCCTTCGGTAGTAGTTAATGCAGAAAGTCAAAGTCTTTGTGTACCAGCTGCAAAATTAAGGCCTTGTTAAACTGCTGGAGATGAATGGCAGAATTTGCATGCATGTTTTATTGATTGAGTTTGTAAAAAAAAATGCAGCGTGGAGAAGCACAGAGCATAATTCTCTCCTATAGGTTCCTTGGTTAATGAGCAAGAAGTAGAAAATGGTGTAAAATGCTATTCTGATTGCTATTAGAAGTTGTCACTTAAATACATCAATTGCATTCCAATGTTGATGAGCTTTTAAAACTCCAAATGAAAGTTACAACTTATGAGCTTGATGCGGTGCTAAATGAATGTGGAGATGGAGAACAGGACCAAAACCAGTTTCAATATAGCTGTAAATTCCATCGGGAGAATTCTCTTTCTTTGTGAATTAGTTTTAAACCTTTAAGATTTCAATCTTTGTTTCCTTTGAGATCGTACCAGCATCACCCAATTTCTATTTGTCTTATCGTTTCCTCTGAGTAACTGATGCTGTCTTTCAGAAGTTAGGACAAAGGACCTTTTTGGAGTAAGTTACTATCAGCAGTGGATTGTAAGGCAGGCTTGACTGGTCTTTTTCTCTGACTTCTTGTACGTTTGTACCTTTTCCGCACAGAAGAGTTTGAAAGCCTCTGCTGAAGCTGACACCCAGTTTAGCCAAGGTACCAAGCACTGATCGTTTCACTGGCACACTATGGTATCAGTGAATGGAAGTTTTGGTGGATTAGCATGGGAGCCATACGATTTCAGTGGACCAGCTTTGCACTAAATACTCTGTAAATTTTCTTGCGCTTTAACATCTGCACCGGAAAACGTTACAGCTTTATTTGAAAATGTGGCGTTGCAATAAGTAGAACACAGTACATGAAGGTGATGCATGAGGCATGAGTTTTGACATTTGCTAGCAGGTTGCTTAGGCATGTATTGGCGTCAACCAGCTCTTAAGATGAGTCTGATTAACGTTGTCACTGCCTTGGTGAAAACCCTTTATGTTTGCATTTCAGCCTTGGGGTTTTTTTCAAATCAGAATAGGCACAGCTTTGGTATTATGTGGCTGTGCAACTTCCCTGCTGTTTTCAAGCGTAAAGCTTTAATAAATTCAGTAGGATTACAAAGTGTCTCGATTTAAATCCGGTCATATCTTTCCCCTCTTTCTTCTCAGCTAAAACTCTTGAGCCTTTTACACTGGAATCAGCAGATGGCTAAAAATTATGAAATGGTGTGAAACCCAATGTCACTCCTTAAAGCTGTACTTGAAGACCTCTGGACAACTGTTGGATGCCTCTCCCACTTCCCACATCTTTTACCTACTGGAGAACTCATCAGTGTAAATTCACTGTATGAACCATTTTAAAAATGTATTTTTTTTAATTTCAATTAACCATTTCTAGTTTGCTCTGTAAATGTTAAACTTGTTTCTCTCTGACATTGCTTGCCAGTAAAAAAAGACATTTTGAGCAATGAGCTGCTTAGCCCCTCTGTTCGCTGTCCAATTTCTTTCGCAGCTCTATCTCCGAAAAGCAATTTTTTTTTAGCTCCGTCCACTGCCTATGTGATTTGCACCACTCTCCTCGCTCTGCCTCTAACTGCAAATGTGGCCTTAGCTCCACTTCTGGCCGCTTGCTTTGTCTTTCCATTTAGCTCCCCCATGTAAGCCACCTCCTGCACTACTTCTGCTATATTTGAGCCCCTCTAGCCCACCTGCTGTGAATGCTGTCTTCCACCCCCTTTGCCCCTCTGAAGAGCCCTCATTGGAAGGCTGCTGTGCTCCCCTCTCACTTCGGCCTCTGACTCTGGGCTGTGCTTTGCTCTTCTGATTTTAGCCTCTGGTTCTGCTTGTGTGTAATGAAATTTGAAAAGCAAAGCCATCAGTTGTCCATATTAGTCTTACTTCCTGAGCCAGATTTGTATCACTTGCTGTACATCAACATTTACGATGGAAAAACCCTAGATCAATGTTTTGTAGTAGAACAATGTATTAGGATTTTGCTGACTCATTTTGTTAATTGTCTCAAAATTAAACAGTCAAAAATCTGATCTAAAGTTGACACTGTGTGGTGGACTAATTTACAGTTTTCAGTCAACTCCATAACCTATTACTCTATTACCTGATTTATCTATTAGAATTTCAGAATGCCATTTAATAAAAGTTGAATTCAGTCACCTATCTCAATATTATGGTCTTGATATAAATGCCCCAATAATCATAGAATCCCTACAGAAGGGGTCATTCAATCCATTGAGTCGGCGCCCCCTAGTGGTCTTCATTACTTTCTCTTAATGTGCATAATCAGTCAATTGGATCAATCTCTGCTGTTGAAACAGAAACTCAAACTGATAGCTTCCAGAAATGACATTGCCCCTCTCTCACCCCATGTCTCTTGCTCCTCTCTCCATCATCCACTGATATTGATTCTTCCCCTTTTTCATTCTTTGTCCCTTCCTTTTATATTCAGCCACACAGAACATGAGACATTCTACCCCATGAGTATGTTCTGCTACTCAACTAAATTATGGGTGAGCTGTGCCTCAACTTGTTTATTTCCCCTTGTTTTCATTCCCTTACCTGATAATAACTTACTGATCTCCAATTATATAAATTTGAATTTAATAACATACACTAAGAATGTTTCACATTTTCTAATTAGACTCCTCAATTGCTTAGCTGTTAATTTGTTTTTGGCACCTTGTTCTAGTTTTGCACGACATAGGATATAGGCCCTGTGTATCTACACCAACCCATTTATCACTTTAAAGGTCTTGATTTCATCAATCGTCAACCTTCTGAACTTAAAGGAATATGAACTGTTTATATATCCAGTCCTTTAAGTTAATGTTTTATGCCCTTTCAGCCTCCTACAACCTCCTCTTCCCATTCCATTGTTTTATACCCTTCCCCATCCAGCTTTCTCCATCTCCCCCCTCTACTCTCCCTGTTCCACATCCTTCTGTTACCCCATTGCATTATCCCTCTTCTTTTTATACCTCATCCATCACTTCTATTCTTCTACCATTATTCTTCCCCACCCCCCCCCCCGCCTGCCCTCTTTTTTTTCCCCCCTCTGCCTGCTGTGCACGCCCCCCCCCCCCCCCCCCCTGCCCACTGTGCACACCCTCTTTCCTCCTCCTTTCCCTGGTATTGTGTGAACCAGAAACCACCTTTGATTTTGATAGTTTGATATCAGCAATACCATGGAAGAAGGAGCAGTGTGTTTAGCAGAGGAGATAATGAAAAGACTTTGTTGTTGTTATTAGGCCTTCCTCCCTTGGGGGGATGTCAAGGCAATCCTTTTCAATTTCTCTGGACCAAAATGGCATTGATAAAAAAAAATTTGAGATTTCTACTAAATTTGATGGCTTGATTCCCTGGAGATTTTTCAGTTTGCTCTTGGAGAAAATGTGGAATTATCATTTTGTGTAATTATACTTCAACCTTTCAATGAAAACCTCTTTTCTGGGAGGTAGGAGATACTGGATATTTTCTGTCCTTCAACCTGTCCAATTGCGAGCTATACTCCAATCTAAAGGCAGCATTCATGCATCCTGCCAATAACATGTTGAAATACATAGCAAGCAAGAGTAGCCATGGATAACTCTCGTACTTTCCTTTGTTTGCAGTCTATGGAATAGCCCACAATTAAGTGATTTTATGATGTAAGCCTTCAAGGCATTCCAGAACTTACTACATTCTTCCATAAAATGAATGCATTAAATTAGCGTTGGCAGAGACCTCACAACAACCCTCATGCCTGACTTGTTTCCAAGGCATAGTGTGTAATGTGTCTTCAATGAATAATGCCTGCTCCCTCCCCCACTATCACCTGAAAGTAATTTTTTGTTCAGTCTGTTTCGTGCTGATAACTTCCTCTGGGGAGCTGTCCAGTAGGTGGTGTTGAGCCCAAACGTTGCTTTTGCAGTGCTTTGTATGAGCCCTGTGTGCACTGTGCTTCCTGAAGCACAGTTGTTGTGCAAGCTGTTTCGAGCCAAATATAAAACTGCCATCGATAGCTAAGAGCAGCGGCCCAAAGGATCTACAGCTTCTGCCGTTAAAGTGCCTTTGCCTTCGGTTAATGTAGTTTTCCTCAGTATTGGAATGCCACTCCAAGGCTGTTTCTATTGTTCTCCTTCCACTGCCACTCTTGCCTGCAGAAATAAAAATGACACTGTTTGCATTGGCTTGTGTTAATAAATAAAGAAAAAGGCCAAACAAGCTGTAAATGTAGTCTCGGGTATTTGCCTGAGGAAAATGATAGCTTTGTCTTTGAAAATTAAAATATATAAGATGACAAGTCGGTGCTTAATAGAAGGGAAGATTAGATACGAGGCAGTGATGAATCGTTGCAAATATTGGCTTTTACTTATAGATGAAAAAGAAAACAACTTGCGCTTACAGAGCTTCCTTTCACACCAGTGGAGCACTTTTGAAGTGCTATCACTGTTGTAATGCCAGAAATGTGGCAGTCAGTGTGCCTGCACAGCAAGCTGCTACAAAGTGTAATGACCAGATAATCTGTTCTTTGTGATAATTTAAGGATAAATATTGTGCAGGGCACTGGGAATAAATTCCTTGTGTTTCAAATAATGCCACAGGATTTTTTTAATGTATTCCTCCCCCCACCAAAAGAACAGATGTGGTCTCAAGATAGCAACTCCCATACTGCAGCACTGCTTCCTTGCTGTACTAGTGTGTCGGCCTAGACTTTCAGGATGAAGTTTCTAAAGTGAAGCTGGAGAAAGGGAAGGCTGAGGGAGGTGAAGAACTGAACAGTTTCGGGTAGAAGGAATGAGAATAGCATTCAGTGAGATGAACGTAACATAAGAAATAGGAGCAGGAGTAGGCCACCTAGCCCTTCGAGCCTGCCCCACCATTCAGTGAGATCATAGCTGATCTGAAGTGGATCAGTTCCACTTTCCCGCTTTCTCTCCATAACCCTTAATTCCCTTGTCTATCAGAAATCTATCTACCCGTGACTTAAATATATTCAACAAGGCAGCCTCCACCACTTCAATGGGCAAAGAATTCCAGAGATTCAACACCCTTTGAGTGAAGAAGTTCCTCCTCGACTCTGTTCTGAACTGCCCCCCCCCCACCTTATTTTAAGGCTGTGCCCTCTAAATATCACATTAAGATGAGTCTTAATTGCAATATGAGGACATGGGGGAAGGTGGGCCAGAGGTATCTTACTGTTTTGAAGATGAATGTCAAAGTTCATGTGACCTAGTGTGACAAACCACTGTGTGATCTTTCATGATATGGAGAAAATCATTGACGTCTCACTCATTTTGACTTGATTTGAAGACGAGGTGGTGATGATCACTGATGCATCCAACGTCTAACAGAAAAAAGAAAAACTATGCCAAAAGTAGGCCATCCTGTCGTCTTTCAAACGCAGCAGCAAGCATCCAGTTCTCGTAATAATCCTGTATAATGTTTCCTTTAGCCTTACAGTTTTAATTATATTTAGTTCTGTTTTTATCTTGTCTTTGTTCAAATGGTAAATGTTTCAGGGAGGGAATTGAAGCAAAGAAGACTTCAGATCCAACACAGCCTCATCAGGACAAAACATTGATGCTCTTTTCAGGTGTATAATGATTAGTTTTCATATTTCTGCAATTATGCATGCAGATTATTTTAAAAGAAATCGGCTCAAAAGGTTATTTTGCCTTCTGGTCTCCAAATTGATCTTTGATCTAATTGTGTTGGTATTCACTGAGTCAAAACAAACAATCCACTAATTGGAACAGAGTCAACCTTAATGAGATTGACTACCTGTAGTTTGCACAGAGTAAAAGATCCCAATACAAACTTTTCATTTCAGACTGGAAAAATGCACTGTGACTTCCCCCACTTTACTCAATTCCTGGTCTCCTCAATATCCAATATCTAATACTTCAAGCCAAGAGAAGGGGGAAGAATCAGAATACGTTTTTAAACAGTACATCATGCTATATTAGAGACTGCATTTGTGTTTTTGAAGTAGGCTACATACCTGTCTTCTAAGCAGCAAAGGCCTTGATTGAGTTGATTGAAAAATAAGGCAATGTATGCATATGGACAATAATATGAAAATTACCAATGTACACCATGGTATGATGGCACAGTGGTTAGCATTGCTGCCTCACGGCGCCAGGGACCCGGGTTCAATTCCTGACTTGGGTAACTGTCTGTGTGGAGTCTGCATATTCTTCCTGTGCCTGTGAGAGTTTCCTCTGGGCGTTCTGGATTTCCTCCCACCATCCAAAGATGTGCGGGTTAGGTGGATTGAGGCCATACTAAATTGCCTTTTGTGTCAGGGGGATTAGCAGGGTAAATAGAGTCTGAGTGGGATTGCGGTCAGTGCAGACTCGAAGGGCCAAATTACCACCTCCTGCATTGTGGGGATTCTATGATCAGCTATACAAAAGTGTAAATATTGAACCATTTACAATGTATGTACTACTCAGAGACACACCTTCTCAGATAAATTATGTTTCTAAATTATGAATCTGTCCACTATCAGTGATCACAAAGTGGTTTTGAGCTTTTTGGTGACCTGTGAGAGGGGATTGCATTTCCCGCTCCCATTTTTGGCATTTGGGATCAGCAGTGGAGCGGGAAGTCCTACAAGAGGCAACAGAATTTACATAAGAACATAAGAGCATAAGAACTAGGAGCAGGAGTAGGCCATCTAGCCCTTCGAGCCTGCCCCGCCATTCAATAAGATCATGGCTGATCTGTCGCTGCTCAGTTCCACTTTCCTGCTTTCTCCCCATAACCCTTAATCCCCTCTCTTATCAAAAACCCATCAACCCGCGTCTTAAAAATATTTAGCGAGGCAGCCTCCACCACTTCAACGGGCAGAGAATTCCAGAGATTCACCACCCTTTGAGTGAAGAAGTTCCTCCTCAACTCCGTTCTAAACCGCCCCCCTTTTATCTTGAGGCTGTGCCCCCTAGTCCTACTGTCTTTTTTGAGCAGGAAGAGTCCCTCCACCTCTATCCTATCCATCCCATTCATCATCTTATACGTCTCAATGAGATCTCCCCTCATTCTTCTAAACTCTAACGAGTACAAGCCCAGTTTATTCAGCCTCTCCTCATAGCTCAACCCCCTCAACTCCGGTATCAGCCTAGTAAACCTCCTCTGCACTCCCTCCAAGGCCAAAATATCTTTGCGCAGGTGCGGCGCCCAAAACTGCACACAGTACTCCAGCTGCGGCCTCACCAATGCCGTATACAGCTGCAGCAAGACCTCCCTACTTTTATATTCAATCCCCCTCGCTATGAAGGCCAATTCTCCCTGCCTCTTGCTGATCCCAAAGTTCAAGATTAGGATCTCCATTAGAATATATTTACATCTGAATATCAGGCCCCTATGCCCGATAATCGCCCCCCCCCCCCCCACCCCCTGACAGGTGCATGCTGATGTAATTCACAACTGGCGTCCCAAGATATGCACCTGGTGAGCAGAACCTGCCAGGGGAGTTCAGGTGAGTGCATTATTCAGGGGGAGAGGCTCATGCCTGAGCCCCACCTGGGCATGCCAGGGTGGGTGGGGGGGTCCGGGCAATCTAATTGTTGAGTTAGAATTTTTAAAAGATTAATTTGCTGTTGGAAAAGCCTCAATCAGTGTTATGTCATGGTACCCACCTCCAACTTTTCCAACCATTTCTTTGACAATATGGCAAAGAAAACTGTCTTTGGGGTCAACAGCTTTGACACCATTTTTCCCACCCCGCTGCACAGCTCAGCCAGAAAATGGAAAAATGCTGTCCTTGGAATTTGTCTTGACAATTATGGAATCAGTTCACTCAAACATTTTTATTGCCTGTATGCATGATATTGGGAATTCATTCTCTTAATTGATCTGAGGATTATCCACCTTTTTCTATTCAATGTTAACACATACATGACATTGTTTTGTGAAAAACACAATCATTCAAGTACCAATTTTTTTAAAACTAAAGAAGAGCATGTAGTTGTATCTGGCACAATTTCAAGTGGCAAACCCCATCATATGAAGATTATATAGAAGCTTAAGAGACTACCAGTCCTCTGGGGCAGTCAACAAGCCACTTTGTAAGGCTTGCTTGTTGCTGTATAAACTATCAGTATAATGTATGATAATGATTATAACTAAAGAAAATTGCAGTACAAATATATCTTTGGAGAGCTGGAAATTGTCAGGAGCTTTGTACAGATTGGAGCACAAAACTTAAAACTGACACAGTGCAATGCTTCCTAAATATTGCACTGATCAGAAGTGCCATGTTTTGGATGAGCTGTTAAACCGTGGTCTCACCTGCCTGCTCAGGTGGATGTGAAAAATTCAATGGTACCATTTTGAAGAAGAGCAGAGGATTTATACTTGACGTTCTTGCTATTATATATTCCTCTCCAGCGTTGCAAAAACATATGTGGTCATTCTCACTTTGCTCTATGTGGGAGTTGGTGGTGTACATATTGTTTGACAACACCAGGTTTTAGTCCAACCGATTTATTTGATAATAGACTCACAAGCTTTCGGGGTTAGCCCCTTCATCAGGTGACGAATTCACCTGATGAAGGGGCTAACCCTGAAAGCTTGTGAGTCTATTATCGAATAGATCGGTTGGACTAAAACCTGGTGTTGTCAGACTTTTTACTGTGTTTACGCCAGTCCAATGCCGGCATACCCACATCATACATATTGTTTGCCATGGTTCCTGCATGAAACGTTGACTACACTTCAAAAAAAGTGCTTAATTGGCTTTAAAGCAGTTTGAGATGTCCAGTGGTCATGAAAGGTGTTAAATAAGTGCAAGTCTTGTTAGGATCAATAGTGTCCAGTGTTCCTGTGACCTTTTAGGTGGTTGTTTGGTTGAAATTTGGTGCAGTTACTTTTTTCACTGCTTTGGGGAATGAGTAACAAATTGTAGATGGCTTAATTCAAAAGTTTTATTTTAGCTCTAATATCAGTCAGGACAGAAATATTTTTTACCCTAGAAACAAGTATGCCCGGTTTTATTTATTCCTGTATACCGTATTTAAACAGTACAAATTTTAACCATTTATATCTGTTTCTAGTTTTTAAACTGAAAAATAAACTTAATCACTTAAAAACATGTGGAAAGAGAAAATAAAGTTTTGAGAAAAAAATTAAAATGGCTGTACTCTTTTTTTAAAATGTGTTGGGATACAGGCCATTATTTCTTTAAGTGTGAATGGAAGGCTTACTTAATACTGGACCTATCCAATTTGCAAGCAGAGTCCATAACAAAATCACAACTAAATTAAGCTTTCAAATCTTGAAATGGTACAATTCTACCTTAGCAGCTGACCCACTTTGCTCCTGCATCCATTTTGCTGTTTTCCTGTCCCAAATCTTTGTCTTTGTTCTTTTCCTCTCTTCTATGATTCTCTTTCTGCTTATAACATTTTTTATCATATTATGTTTGCGACCGACTCTAACTTAGTCTCTCATCTAAATCTGTCCCACTTTCTTTTATGTATATCTGAAATAAATTAGCTGATTACATACTCAATTCCGATGCAACACATTGTATTGGTGCATACAATAAAATGGCAGCCACTTTTTACCAGGATAGCACATGGGATCGTGTAAATGCACGACAAAAGGGAAAGAATGGGAGACTCGGGGCCCAGCCAACGTTTGGAAGTGAAATTACTCTGCTATGTGGGAGGCCTGCTGAAAGAAACAAAGCCCCAGATTCATGCGACCATTTTTTCTTTCTCTCTCTTTCTGTCCCACTGATTTATATCTCAGAAATAAATAAATAGACTGCGCAAGCCCTCAATTTTATTAATTGCGGCAATAGATAACTGTATTTAGCTAGTCAGAAAAGTGGCATCATCTCCATTATCACTGGCTGAAAATGCACAAGAGCTGAATAAATATATCAGGTCAACAGACTCCAAGTGGAACTTAGTCAGGAACATGAGAAAATGGCAGTCTTATGCAAAACAAAGTTTGTTACATTAATTTTCAATGCAAAGATTTATGGATATAGTTCATGAGTTAGTTGTGATTTTATAATGTGCATTTATTATAGAATCACAGAATCGTTATAGCACAGATGGAGGCCATTCAGCGTATCGAGCATGCACTGACAACAATCCCACCCAGGCGCTATCCAAATAACCCCACGCATTTGTGACACTGGGAAGCAAACAGGGTGTTATGCACATCAGGAAGGGTGGAAATTGAGATCAAGGCTCAACAGCTTCAGCTGCCTCAGTTCATCATCATCTCAGCCTCAACTCTGTAAAAATATATTCAACAAAAGGTCATGTGGCTTGCTCTTTCCACTGTTGGGAGGGTGGGTGTGCATGGAATAATCCAAATAAGGCTGTTGTTCATGTATAAGTAGTGTATATATATGAAGGTAGTTTGGCTAGCTCATACCTACAAAGTTGCCCTTAGCCATTATCTTGTGGGCAAAGTGATTTGATTTAATATCCCATCTCAAGCAATTGAATCAAGTTCAAATATCCTCACTTATCAGTGACACAGGAGATAGGGTCTTTCATATTCTTCGGGGGTTTCTTGTCTCCTCCTGTGACGTCTCTGCACACCCGACATCCCCATTCCAATGAAATGGAATGTGAAAGGCATAGTGATGCAGAATTGGGGCAGCCATTTTTTTGGCAATGGTTTGCAGCCAGTTTTTATAGCATGTTGTTTAACAGTCTGCTCTTTAAAATGATCAAGTCCAGGTTTCCAGCCAGTGGATTAAAGTAAGCACATCTTCATGACAGGATGTTGAAGGTGCATGGACAGCCTAGCTTTCTTCAACCTCAAAACATATGGGCTGTTTTATATTAGTGTATGGTCAACTTGGATTTCCCTGGAAAATGAAACAAGGATCAAAAGTTAACAAACTGATGCCATTTAATAAAATAGGTCCTGATTCCTAATTGCAAGCTTAATGTTTCCAAGTCTTAGCGCATTCAGTGTTGACAATCGGTAGCTTATTTCAGAGACAAATGCAATTTTAAGCTTTGCCTACTTGCATTTGTTTCATTGAGATGTTTTGTTAATAAATTTTGGTTAAAACTGCATTTTAACTTTATACTGGGACGACATTAGAATTAAGCATGTGTTCAACACAAGTCTAAATGTTACATCTGTGAGACGGGAGATATCATTGCAGTCAATGTTCAAACAGCTCAGCAGGCAGCTGAGTAGTGGTATTCAACTGTGCTTGAGTAACACTGACACTGCAATATACAGACTTTGTCAAAATGTATATATGTTTTATTGTAGGCATACCTTTTCCAACAAGTTCATTGTGCAAGAATTCTGAATATTTTATCTTGCTAGTAGGTCTTTCATAGTCATTCTCATTGTAAGGCAGAGTAAACACTGTTTTCTAACATAATGCATTACATGGCACGATGTGTTATCGGAGCATTGATTTGATGTTTGCATTCTGATGTTACATGATATTATGGGATTTTTGTCCATTTTGAAAGATTAAAATCTGCAACTATTTTTCTGTGAAAACTGTTGATCAGAAAAGCTTTGTTATTAGCACAAATTCTTGTAATTTGCTTGTGCATCCCATATTAATTTTAGTGTTCCCTCTGCTTGCTCTCTACACTGTTGTATGCTGCAAATGTATTTGTTTGTTGCCATGCTCACTGGTCCATTCACTTATTGATTTCCTTTACCTGTTGGTTTGTGAATTTATTAATTCACCCCATCTGTGTTTTCAATTTAAGTGACTAGTTAATGAATTGTAGCTTTGCTTAACTTTGCTGGAGTGTTGTTAGTTGCCGATGGCTGTTGCAGTATGAAATTAGTTTAATGGTGTCTACTGTATTGGTTTATTAAATAGCTGGTACTTTGTGTTTTTAACTTTGAAACATCAGCTGAAATTTTATGCTCTGAAGTCTGAGTGGAATGTGAACACAGGCTCTTCCAACTCGAGGCAAAAGTGCTACCACTGAGCCAGAGCTCTGTATAAAGCTTCCTACCAATATTAATGGTCACCCTCCCCAACCTTTCACAGACCTCTGTACTCTAATTGTCTTCATCATAGAGAAGCCCATCTCCCTGTTTGTATCCATGGGGTTACCATTGACCAGAAACTCAACTGAACTCACACATAAACACAGTGGCTAAAAGAGTAGGTCACAGGCTAGGAATATTGTGGTGAGTTCTGATTCCCAAAAGTCTATCCACCTGACTCCCAAAAGTCTATCCACCATCTACAAGGCCCAAGTTGTTGGTGGTGAGTGTCTGGAACAAGCTGCTATAGGTACTAGTAGAGGCGGGTACAATTTTGTCTTTTAAAAAGTGTGGGTTACGTGGGTAAGATGGGTGTAAAGAGATATGGGCCAAATGCGGGCAATTGGGACAGCTTGGGGATTTAAAAAAAGAACACAGACAAGTTGGGCCGAAGTCAGGAGTGTGATGGAATACTCCCCACTTGCCTGGATGGGTGCAATTTCAACAACACTCAAGAAGCTTGACATCATCCAGGACAAAGCAGCCCACTTGATTGGTACCACATCTACAAATATTCCACTCCCTCCACCACCAGTGCTCAGTACCAGCAGCAGTGTGTACTATCTACAATTGCACTATAGCAATTCACCAAAGATCCTTAGATAGCACCTTCCAAAGCCATGACCATTTCTATCTAGAAGGAAAAGGACAGCAGATATATGGGAACACCACCACCTGCAAGTTCCCCTCCAAGCCGTCCACCATCCTGACTTGGAAATATATCGCCGTTGCTTCACAGTCGCTAGGTCAAAATCCTGGAATTCTCTCCCTAACGGCGTTGTGGATCAACCCACAGAAATGGACTGCAGCAATTCAAGAAGGCAGCTGACAACCACTTTCTCAAGGGCAACTGGGATGGGCAATAAATGCTGGCCGGCATGATGCCCATGTCCCAAGAATGAATTTTTAAAAAAATTGGTACCTAGTTCTTATGTTCTTATTTCCTTACGTGCTCAGTTCCTTTAAATATTTTTTGCAAAGCAGTAATTTAAACAGACCATCGTGTGGGCCAGTGGCTTTTGCATGGCCATGTGGATTAGAAGGAACATTGGTTGCTGCTCAAAGAAAGAGGTGCAGATTTGGGATTTTATATAGGAATAGGAGGTGGGCATGCAATGTTAGTTTACAAGGACCACAGTGGGCCTTTTGAGATGAAATTTGATGGCAGATTTGAAAGATGGTGGGACAACAAAGTGCAAACGTCAGGGCTAGGAAGAGAAGACTAGCAGTTTAATGGGGAATGAGATTGAGAGTGCAGGGTGTGGTTCTTATGGAAAAAATTAGGCTACAACTTCTGAGCTTTTTGATAACGGCTCTGGGGATGTACCTACATCATATAAGAACATAAGAAATAGGAGCAGGAGTAGGCCATCTAGCCCTTCGAACCTGCCCCGCCATTCAATAAGATCATGGCTGATCTGTCGTGGCTCAGTTCCACTTTCCCGCCCTCTCCCCATAACCCTTAATCCCCTCTCTTATCAAGAACCCATCAACCCGCTTCTTAAAAATATTTAGCGAGGCAGCCTCCACCACTTCAACGGGCAGAGGATTCCAGAGATTCACCACCCTTTGAGTGAAGAAGTTCCTCCTCAACTCCGTTCTAAACCGCCTCCCCTTTATCTTGAGGCTGTGCCCCCTAGTCCTACTGTCTTTTTTGAGCGGGAAGAGTCTCTCCACCTCTATCCTATCCATCCCATTCATCATCTTATACGTCTCAATGAGATCTCCCCTCATTCTTCTAAACTCTAACGAGTACAAGCCTAGTTTATTCAGCCTCTCCTCATAGCTCAATCCCCTCAACTCCGGTATCAGCCTAGTAAACCTCCTCTGCACTCCCTCCAGGGCTAAAATATCCTTGCGCAGGTGCGGCGCCCAAAACTGCACACAGTACTCCAGCTGCGGCCTCACCAATGCCCTATACAGCTGCAGCAAGACCTCCCTACTTTTATATTCAATCCCCCTCGCTATGAAGGCCAGCATCCCATTCGCCTTCCTGACCACCTGCTGCACCTGCAAGCTGGGTTTTTGCGACTCATGCACAAGGACCCCGAGGTCCCTCTGCACCGTCGCCTGCTGCAGTTTTTCGCCACGTAAGTAATAGTCCTTCCTCCCATTATTCCTACCAAAGTGGACCACCTCACACTTGCCAACATTAAATTCCATTTGCCATTTCCTGGCCCATTCGCCCAGCCTATCTAGATCCTTCTGCAGACTCTCCACACCCTCCGCACAATTTGCCGTTCCCCCAATCTTGGTGTCATCAGCAAATTTCGACACCCTGCACTCGGTTCCCTCCTCCAGATCATCTATATAAATGGTAAATAGCTGAGGCCCCAGCACCGACCCCTGGGGCACCCCACTAGTCACCAACCGCCAATCCGAATAGCACCCATTGACCCCCACTCTCTGCCTCCTATTTGACAACCAATCCTCTATCCACGCTGACACCCTACCCCCAACTCCATGTCCCCTGACCTTCTGCAATAACCTCTTGTGAGGTACCTTGTCAAATGCCTTCTGAAAATCCAGAAAGACCACATCCACCGGCTCTCCTCTATCCACTGCCCTAGACACATCCTCATAGAACTCCAGTAAATTTGTCAGACACGACTTCCCTTTAATGAAACCGTGTTGCGTCCGCCCTATCAAGCAATTCCCTTCAAGATGCCTCGCAATTTCCTCCTTAATGACGGATTCTAACATTTTACCTACCACAGACGTTAAACTAACCGGCCTATAATTCCCCGCCTTTTGCCTGGCACCCTTCTTAAACAGCGGCGTAACATTAGCCGTTTTCCAATCATCCGGCACTTCCCCGGAATCCAGCGACGTCTGGAAAATAACCACCAAGGCATCCACTATCACCTCCGCCATTTCTTTCAGAACCCTCGGATGCATTCCATCCGGTCCTGGGGACTTGTCCACAATCAGCCCCTCCAGTCTGTCGAGCACCACCTCTCTAGTAACAGTAATGTCATTAAGACCCTCCATTCCTACCACCTTTCCATCGCTAACACCCGGCAAATTATTCACGTCCTCCTCCGTGAAGACAGAAACAAAAAAGTTATTCAAGACCTTAGCCATATCCCCATCCCCTACCACTAGCTCCTCATTCTCATCCTCTAAAGGACCAACGTTCACCCTAGCCAGCCTCTTCCTTTTTATATATTTATAAAAACTCTTGCTATCCTTTTTTATATTAAGTGCTAGCCCAGCCTCATAGCTTCTCCTACCCTCCTTTATCAACTTCTTTGTCAATCTTTGTTGACATTTAAACCTTTCCCTCTTCTCGCCCACTGCTCTTAGCTACTCTAAATTCCTCCGCTTTTAATTTAACACTTTCCTTCACCTCCTTCGTTATCCACGGCTTATTACCTCTCTTCCTATTGTCCTTTTTAACCATCGGAATAAATTTCTGCTGAGCACCAAGAAAGATCTCCTTAAAGATCCTCCACTGCTCCTCAGCAGACCTACCTTCCAACGCACTCCCCCAGTCCACATTCGCCAATTCTTCTCTCATCCTACCATACTCCCCTCTATTCAAACAAAGGACGCGTGTCTGGGAACCCACTTTCTCCTCCTCCATCTGCACCAGAAACTCCTCCATACAATGATCACTCTCTCCAAGAGGATCCTTCACCGCAAGGTCCCTAATTCTACCCGCCTCATTACATAGCACCAGATCCAAGATAGCTCGCTCCCTCGTCGGCTCCAACACACACTGTTCAAGGAAATTATCCCGGCAGCATTCCAAGAACTCCTCCTCGAGCCCACCTCGTCCAACATGGGTCGACCAATCAATATGCAGATTGAAATCTCCCATAATTATGGCCGTCCCATTCCTGCACGCCGCACTTATTTGCGTGTTAACAGCCCGCCCCACCTCCAGATCATTATTCGGGGGCCTATAGACGACACCCACCAGCGTCTTCCTCCCTTTGCTGTTCCTAATCTCCACCCACAACGATTCCACGTTCTGCTCTTTGGCTCCGATATCATCCCTTGCTACCACCTTGATACTATCCTTAATCAGCAGAGCTACGCCACCCCCTCTTTCCTCCTGCCTATCCTTCCTAAACACTTGATAGCCCTGTACATTCATCTCCCAGTCCCTGTCACCTTGCAGCCACGTCTCTGTAATGGCCACGAGATCGTATCCATTTGTGTCGATCTGCGCCACCAGCTCATCCACTTTATTCCGAATGCTTCGTGCATTCAGATAAAGCGCTTTCATCCCAGCCTTCACCTGGACCCTATTTGCCGTAACGCCACCAATTGGGACATCCTTGGCCTCTTCCCTTACCTGTACCCTATCCTTAACTTTAGACCTCGTAGCGTCACCTACCCTCGCGCACCCCCCCCCCCCCCCCAATTAGTTTAAAGCCCTGTCTACAGTCCTCTTTACTCGATTCGCCAACACTCTGGTCCCAGCACGATTCAGACCAACCCCGTCCCACCTACCCCAATACTGGTGCCAATGCCCCATAAATTCGAACCCATTCCTCCCACACCAATCCCTGAGCCACCCATTCACTTCCTTTATCCTGTCAACCCTACGCCTGTCTGCACTCAGTTCAGGCAGTAGCCCAGAGACGACCACCTTGTCGGTTCTACATTTTAATTCCATTCCCAGCTTCTCATACTCCCTCCCCAGATCCTCAGTCCGCACTTTGCCTACGTCGCCGGCACCCACATGTACTACAACGACCGGGTTCTCACCCTCCCACTCCAGGTTCCTCTGCAGCCCAGCTGTGACATCCTGTACCCGAGCACCAGGCAGACAACACACCCTTCTGTGCACTTTGTCATTGTGACAAAGGACAGTGTCAATACTCTTCACCCCACTATCTCCAATCACTACTACGTTCCTTTTCCCCTTCTCTTTGCCTATGTCCTGCTGCATCACTGTACCATGTGCAGTTTGCTCACCAACCTCACCTGCCTCGTCCTCTTCCAGACTGGAAGCAAGAACCTCAAACCTGTTATGCAGATTAAGAGGCTGAGGCCTCCGCTCCTCACCCCTCTTCCTCCTCCCAGCAGCCCCCTTTTGTCCCTGACCCTTAGATTTAGCCAGTCTAGGGGCACCCTCTCTCCCCCTGATGAGCCTCAGCGTCTGTAGCTCAGAGGCCAGCTCATCCACCTTGAGCTGGAGCTCCTCCAGCAACCTGCACTATGGCCTGCAGCTGTTGAAGCAGGTGGCACACCTCCACCTTCTTGAGTGTTCCTAATAGTGAGGGAGTCCAGAGCAAGGGGTCACAGTTTGAAGATAAGTAGTAAACTTTTTAGGACTAAGGTAATGAGCTTTTTTTCGTCCAGAGAGTGGTGAATCTGTGCAATTCACCACCACAGAAAGCAGTTGAAGCCAAAACATTGTGGGATTTCAAGAAGAAATTAGATATAGCTCTTGGGGCTAAAGGGATCAAGGGATATGGGGAGAAGGCAGGATCAGAATAGTGAATTTCATGATCAGCCATGAATGTAACAAATGGCAGAGCAGGCTCGAGGGCCAAAAAGCTCCCTCCTGTTACTAGTTTCTATGCCTCTATGTTGAGGGATGGACAATAAATGCTGACAAAACTGATGACGCCCATGTCTTGTGAAAGAATTTTTAAAAATGTTGCGGATACTGGGTTTAAGGAGCAGTTTGGAAATGCAGAAAAATCTGGAGTTTTTCTATTTTGGAATGATAGGAACATAGGACTATTTAAGTTGATACTTCCTCACTCCATCTAGCTTTCCGACTACCATTCTGAAAGGTGAATGATATATTGCTGATGGAGTTACTGCCTAATTGTAGCACTCAGTCTCGTTCAGTTAGTCTATATGTACTCGGTCATGGCGCATGGAAAGTCTGATTGGTGAACTTTGGGAACCAGAGATCCTCCCAAGCAAGCCTACTTACTACATGTCACATCTCAAATTTTGTGTGCGCTATATCCAAAAACACTGTTTTCAGCATTTTTAAAATCTTCCTTATTTAAATAAATCAACACAAACTGCTCCCATCATCTCCTGAGGAAGCCTGTTCCATTAATTAACCATTCACAAAGTTTATATCCATGGATTATAATGTTTTGAATTTGCTCCTCTTGTTCCACTATTCTGAGCAAGACGAAATAGTCGATGGATATTATATGGTGCTTTGAGCATCCTAAAAAGCAAGCACATCGTCACCTCTTTTCCAATCAAAACATATCCAGTTTCTGTATCACCCCTCAAAATCCAATCCATTCATCCCTCAGTTTTAAGTTGCTCTTTCCTGTATTCTTTCAATAGCTGTAATGTGTTTATACTGTGGCTGCACCAGTGACAGGATTATCTCACTATTTCGGCTAAATATTGACCTCTTAATTCATCTTTACTGATTTGCTTTACTCACTGCCATTCAATGTTGCTTCGGTAGACTCAAGCTAATGTCAATCAGGACATTCAAATTTCTTAATTTTCCAAGTGTGTTATTTTCTTTTCAGTAATTGTCCCTCAAGTTTGTTGTCCCCATGTGAAACACTTCTGATCCCAACATAATTGCGGTTCAACATGGGAGAGCAGGGCCAGAGAGTGGTCCAGCCAGATCTGGTGATGAATAGGCAAACAAGTTTGTTTCAAGTCTGCATAAATGAAGAAAATATGTAAATGTTTGAAGTTTTTTTAAATATGAATTTTCAGTGCCCAGGTCTATCCTGTCCACAAAAAGCAAGAGGCAAGAGAAATCCAACCTGGCCAATTACTGCCCCATCAGCCTATTCCCACTCAATCTTCAGCAAAGTGATTGAAGGAATCATTGACAGTCCTATCAAGCAGCACTTACTCAACAATAAAGTGCTCACTGGTGCTCAGTTTGGATTCTGCTTGAACCACTTGACTCCAGACCTCATTACTGCCTTTGTCCAAACATATCAAAAGAATTGAATTCCAAAGGTGAGATGAGAGTAACTGACATCAAGGCAGCATTTGACCAAAGTGCCACATCAAGGGGCCCCAGTAAAATTGAAGTCAGTTGAGAATCTTTTGTACTGGCTGAAGCCATATCTAGCACAAAGGAAAATGGTGTCGATGTTGGAAGTCAATCACCTCAGCCCCAGGACATCACTGCAGAAGTTTCTCAAGATCTTTGGCTTGATGAGCTTTACCTCTGTCATCAATGACCTTCTCTCCAACGTAAGGTCAGAAGTGAGGATGTTCATTGATGATTACACACTGTTCTATCCTATTTGTGAATTCTCAAACTGAAGCATTCCATATCCATTGGTAAGGCCACACTTGGAATACTGTGTACAGTCACCCTACTATAGAGTATTATTGAACTAGAAAGAGTGCAGAAGAGATTTACTAGGATGCTAATGGGACTTGATAGTTTGAGTTATAGGGAGAGGCTGAATAGACTGGGGCTTTTTTCTCTGGAGTATAGGAGGTTGAGGGATGATCTTATAGAGGCCTATAAAATAATGAGGGGCCCAGATCAGCTAGATAGTCACTATCTTTTCCCAAAGGTAGGGGAGTCCAAAACTAGAGGGCATAGGTTTAAGGTGAGAGGGGAGAGATACAAAAGTGTCCAGAGGGGCAATTTTTTCACACAGGGTGGTGAGTGTCTGGAACAAGCTGCCAGAGGTAGTAACAGAGGCGGATACAATTTTATCTTTTAAAAAGCGTTTAGACAGTTACGAGGGTAAGATGGATTTAGAGGGATATGGACCAAATGTGGGCAATTGGAACTAGCTCAGGAATTTATATGAAAAAAAAAGGTGGCATGGACAAGTTGGGCCAAAGGGCCTGTTTCCATGCTGTAGACCTCTGATTCTATGTCCATTGCAGCAAGTCCTAGATGACATTCGGACTTGTGCTCATAAATAACCATGCCATACAACTACCCGGTAATAACCATTTCTAACAAGAGAATTTAGCTACTTCCCCTTGGCATTTTGCATCATTATCACTGTCAAATTTCCCATCATCAACAGGCTGATGGTCACCATTGACCAGAAGCTTAACTGTACCAATTTCATTTCCTGAAAAAAAAAAAGTGTGACTACAAGAGCCAGGCCAGAAGTTGGGTACCCTAGAGTAAGTAACTGAACTCCAGGCACCCCAAAGCCTTGACCCAATCCACACGAGAGTGATGGAATGCTTTCCGCTTGCCTGGATGAGTGCAGCTTCTTCAGGACTCGATGGGAAAACCATTCTTCATCTTGGATACCAAGCTGAAAAGATTGGGAGTTCAAGTGCCACTTCAGGTTTCAGCACAGAAATGGAGGCCAACACTCCAGTGCAGTACTGACGGTCAGAGATTCTGTCGTTGGGATGACATTGGCAGCTGAAGTTTTTACATTTGTTGGAAAAACCATGTCTTGGAGAACTATTTTTTTAAATTTGGAAGAACACAATTATTTGGACACTTTTTTATTAAAAAATATCATAAGCTTACCTTTTGGACTAGGAACAACTATGTCTTTTCAAAGAAATCACCTGACCAACATGGCACTTGATGGGGGAGAGCAAGTCTGCACTGCCATTATTTTAATTGATAGCAGGAAACAACTGGCTTCAAGGCAAAGGGTAATGATTTGCTGCAAATCACCTGACAGATGAGCTTTAAATTTGAACTTTGTTTCAAATTCAGTTGCACGAACTGTGCATATAAAAAGTTGCCCAGTGCGCGCACACCTTGCCTTGCCTGAAACCATGAGATTGTGTCCAGGAATTCTCTGGCTATTCGTGCTAGTGAGAAAGGAGAATTTGCTCAGCCAAACCTCTGTTCGCTGCAGCAGGACCGGAGAATCCAGTCCCTTAGTGGAATGTGTCGGTCTTTGGAAATCAGTAAAGCTGAGATGAGGATTGATGCAGCTCTATTTTACTCCATGCTCCAGGTCTGTTGGTGGAAACCTCTAGGCCTCTACTGCGACTAACTTCAAATTAAAAGCATTAAAACCCTGCAAACTTTATCTTTGTGTTTATAAAGTCTGCTGTTTAGGGGATTTTTCACAGTAACTTCATTGCAGTGTTAATGTCAGCCTATTTGTGACATTAATAAATAAGATTAAACTACTCATCTCTGCAGATACCCCTATCTGTTTCTTTGAGTGTGTTGGGAATTTTGAGAGATAGTTATACTTCCAGATTGCAATGGTGTGTTAACTAGTTCTTGCAACTTCTTTTTAAAAAGCTTTGTTTTATAATGAAACAATCATTCTGAGCTTAATAAAAGAAGCCTGGTTGAAGTATCTTGTATTCTGATTCTAACGATAACAATGATAAATAATTGGCCTTTTTGTTGTAAATTACATTTTTGGTGTGACTGCAGAGAAGAGGGCCTAGATAAACTGTACGTTCCTCCCATCCTGGTCATAACACATTACAGTAGAGAACGCTCTTCAAAAAGAAATGTACGTAATACATGTGCAAGTTTTTCTTAAACATTCTGCCTCTCCAGCGCCAGCACACAATATTACCGAGTATATACTATCTTCAAGATGCATTGCAGCAAGTTGCCAAAGCTGCTTCGACAGCGCTTCCCAAAATCCTGACTTCTACCAACAGGCACACACAATCACTACACCATGTCAGACAGCATCCCGACTTAAAATATATTGGCATTCGTTCATTATTGCTGAGTCCAAGCCCTGGGATATTACCCAACAGCACAGTGGGCAGTAACTTCACTACACAAGTTGTCCCACTTCAAGAGGGTGGCTTATCACCACCTCTCCAGCAATTTGGGGTGTGCAACAAACGTTAACCATGAATGAATAAACAAAGATTCTGGCCTATATTTCTTACCATCTCAGCATTGTTTAATATACTGGATTTATACATCTCAGCTTTTCAACATGATTTTATGGAATCTGGGTTTACAGTCGCTGCTGTCTTTGGAAAGTAAGACAACATTGTTTATGTACAACATAAAATGTAAATACAGTGCCGCAGTTGGACACAGGTTGTGACGCATGTACTTTTTCAATACAAAAAGTAGTACAACAGCTAATTGCCTTCAATATATTTTACATCCACAACATATATGAATCTGAAGTTAAACACAACGGAAAAAGTATCACTAACAACAAGGTGAATGTTTTCCATTATTGTGACGCATGTACATTTTCAATACAAAAAGTAGTACAACAGCTAATTGCCTTCAATATATTTTACATCCACAACATATATGAATCTGAAGTTAAACACAACGGAAAAAGTATCACTAACAACAAGGTGAATGTTTTCCATTATTATTCCATTTAAATTTGTGTACATAAGACATAAAATAAGTGGGTAAATAGGGAAAGGATCAAACTATGGGATTGTTTGCTGGAGCAGACGAGTGAAGGAGCAGAGAGACAGATAAGAAATTACCTGTTAAAAACCTGTTTAAATAAGTTTAAAGCACTTTCATAGTAAGAACTTACCTTGTAGAACTGTATAAATCATTTAAAAGCATTTTTGCGGGCTTTTTGTATCTACCGCTTTAAGAATTCTAAAGGAGTGGATAGCAGGGAGTTGTGGAGGAGCAGGCTTTAAAACAGCGCCAGGTTTAAAAGGAGGCCTGGTGTAGACAGCGGGCAGCGGAATGAGAGGGAAGCAGAGTGAGCTACTAGGGCTTAGGAGCAAAAGGGCTGGGGAGAAAAAGGGCCAGGTAAGTTCGTGTGGAAATTTTCAATACTACTACAGTGAATAATGGAGGGGCATGTGATGTGCTGTTTCTGTATGATGTGGGAACTGGTGGACCCCAGGGTCCTTCCTAGTGACCATGTCTGCAGTAAGTACAGGTTGCTGGAGGAGCTCCAGCTCAAGGTAGATGAGCTGGCCTCTGAGCTACAGACACTGAGGCTCATCAGGGGGAGAGAGGGTGCCATTGTCAATGGGGTGCAAGTGACATCCAACCCCCCTAGACTGGCTAACTCTAAGGGTCAGGAACAAGAGGGGGCTGCTGAGAGGAGGAAGGAGGGTGGGGACTGGAGGTGGGGCGGGCTGTTAACGTGCAAATAAGTGCGGCGTGCAGGAATGGAACGGCGATAATTATGGGGGATTTCAATCTACATATTGATTGGTCGACCCATGTTGGACGCGGTGGGCTCAAGAAGGAGTTCTTGGAATGCTGCCGGGATAGTTTCCTTGAACAGTGTGTGTTGGAGCCGACAAGGGAGCGAGCTATCTTGGATCTGGTGTTATGTAACGAGGCGGGTAGAATTAGGGACCTTGTGGTGAAGGATCCTCTTGGGGAGAGTGATCATTGTATGGTGGAATTTCTGGTGCAGATGGAGGAGGAGAAAGTGGGTTCCCGGACACGCGTCCTTTGTTTGAACAGAGGGGAGTATGGTAGGATGAGAGAAGAATTGGCAAATGTTGACTGGGGGAGCGCGTTGGAAGGTAGGTCTGCTGAGGAGCAGTGGAGGATCTTTAAGGAGATCTTTCTTGGTGCTCAGCAGAAATTTATTCCGATGGTTAAAAAGGACCGTAGGAGGAGAGGTAATAAGCCGTGGATAATGAAGGAGGTGAAGGAAAGTGTTAAACTAAAAGCGGTGGTGCTTAGAGTAGCTAAGAGTAGTGGGCAAGAAGAGGATTGGGAGAGGTTTAAATGTCAACAAAGATTGACAAAGAAGTTGATAAGGAAGGGTAGGAGAAACTATGAAGCTGGGCTAGCGCTTAATATAAAAAAGGATAGCAAGAGTTTTTATAAATATATAAAAAGGAAGAGGCTGGCTAGGGTGAACGTTGGACCCTTAGAGGATGAGAGGGGGGACTTAGTGGTAGGGGATGGGGAAATGGCTGAGGTCTTGAATAACTTTTTTGTTTCGGTCTTCACGGAGGAGGACGTGAATAATTTGCCGGGTGTTAGCGATGGAAAGATGGTAGGACTGGAGGGTCTCAATGACATTATTGTTACTAGAGAGGTGGTGCTCGACAGACTGGAGGGACTGATTGTGGACAAGTCCCCAGGACTGGATGGAATGCATCCGAGGGTTCTAAAAGAAATGGCGGAGGTGATAGTGGATGCCTTGGTGGTTATTTTCCAAACATCGCTGGATTCCGGGGAAGTGCTGGAAGATTGGAAAACAGCTAATGTTACGCTGTTGTTTAAGAAGGATGGCAGGCAAAAGGCGGGGAATTATAGGCCGGTTAGTTTAACGTCGGTTGTAGGTAAAATGTTAGAATCCGTCATCAAGGAGGAAATAGCGAGGCATCTTGAGGGGAATTGCTTGATAGAGCAGACGCAGCACGGTTTCGTTAAGGGGAAGTCGTGTCTGACAAATTTATTGGAGTTCTATGAGGATTTGTCTAGGGTGGTGGATAGAGGAGAGCCGGTGGATGTGGTCTGTCTTGATTTTCAGAAGGCGTTTGACAAGGTACCTCACAAGAGGTTATTGCAGAAGGTAAGGGTGCATGGAGTTGGGGGTAGGGTGTTAGCGTGGATAGAGGATTGGTTGTCAAATAGGAGGCAGAGAGTGGAGGTTAATGGGTGCTATTCGGATTGGCGGTTGGTGACTAGTGGAGTGCCCCAGGGGTCGGTGCTGGGGCCTCAGCTATTTACCATTTACGTAGATGATCTGGAGGAGGGAACCGAGTGTAGGGTGTCGAAATTTGCTGATGACACCAAGATTGGTGGAACAGCAAATTGCGCGGAGGGTGTGGAGAGTCTGCAGAAGGATCTAGATAGGCTGGGCGAATGGGCCAGGAAATGGCAAATGGAATTTAATGTTGGTAAGTGCGAGGTGGTCCACTTTGGTAGGAATAATGGTAGGAAGGACTATTACTTACGTGGCGAAAAACTGCAGCAGGTGACAGTGCAGAGGGACCTCGGGGTCCTTGTGCATGAGTTGCAAAAACCCAGCCTGCAGGTGTAGCAGGTGGTCAGGAAGGCTAATGGGATGCTGGCCTTCATAGCGAGGGGGATTGAATATAAAAGTAGGGAGGTCTTGCTGCAGCTGTATAGGGCATTGGTGAGGCCGCAGCTGGAGTACTGTGTGCAGTTTTGATCGCCGCACTTACGCAAGGATATTTTGGCCTTGGAGGGAGTGCAGAGGCCGTTTACTAGGCTGATTCCAGAGTTGAGGGGGTTGAGCTATGAGGAGAGGCTGAATAAACTAGGCTTGTACTCGTTAGAGTTTAGAAGAATGAGGGGAAATCTCATTGAGACATATAAGATGATGAATGGGATAGATAGGATAGAGGTGGAGAGACTCTTCCCGCTCAAAGGACAGTAGGACTCGAGGGCACAGCCTCAAGATAAAGGGGGGACGGTTTAGAACGGAGTTGAGGAGGAACTTCTTCACTCAAAGGGTGGTGAATCTCTGGAATTCTCTGCCCGTTGAAGTGGTGGAGGCTGCCTCGCTAAATATTTTTAAGACACGGGTTGATGGGTTTTTGATAAGCGAAGGGATTAAGGGTTGTGGGGAGAGGGTGGGAATGTGGAACTGAGCCACGACAGATCAGCCATGATCTCATTGAATGGCGGGGCAGGCTCGAAGGGCTAGATGGCCTACTCCTGCTCCTATTTCTTATGTTCTTATGTTTCAAACAGAAAAGTAAATGTCAACTGCTAGATGCTTCAAACTGGAAAATTACATTCAATTTTGTGGAAATTGATCATCATGACATTGGAATTCACTGTTATGACACTGAGATGTGAGAGTATTAAAGAAGGGAATTATAAAGTAACGTGTACTTTTATTGGCAGCAGAGTCAGCTGCACTTTGCAGGATCTTGTGGTCCCATCAATGTCAATGGCCATTTGTGTTCCTTGCCAGCTGCGCCGCCAGGGAACCCACCATAGGGGATCACCTTTGGCAGGACTGGAAGATCCTGCCAGCAGAAAGGGCTGGGAAATTCCATTGTGGTGTTTTAAAGTCTGTATTGTGTTACCTAACTGCCCACTTCAACTTGTGGGAGAGGAGACTGAGCTCAGTAGGGGGTCGGCCAGGGGACCAGGAAAATTAACACATCAGCAGCAGCACCCTCACTATAGACTGGCTGTCTCTGCATATACATGAAATAGTCAGCGCAGCCAAAGGTGGCTGCTTCACTATATCTATCAACAGGACATAGCTGAACATCATTGCCAAAACACCAAAACTGTAATGAATACCTGATTAAGTAACCATTGAACAGATATTCCATCTGTCCACCACTAAAGATTATGATATTACTAATGGGAAGCGATTAAACAGCCATTGTCTTGGGCCTACCTCTTTGTATCATATGTAAATAATTTACCAGTGTGTGTGATTAGAAACAATTATCTTTACTAGAAATTGTAAGAAATGCCCTATAAAAAAGGCTAACTACACAATTGGGCAGAGCAGATTGAAGAAGCCTTAGGGATTCTCTCTAATACTCATCTCCTAAGAAGGCAATAAAGGATCCATCACTCATCAATGCTGCAGCTGAATATCTTTTGAGCACTGACAAACTCCCAAATACCATTTACTTTAACAGACAAATGCTTTGCTTGTAAAGCTCAACTAATAATCTAAACAGGCTGCTAGCAGGTAAATGAATGGTATCTATTTCTGTATTGTCAATTTGCAGGGAGAATGGTGAGAGATGTTTGGGTCTTTCCACTCTCCTAAAAGGCTAATGATAGAAGTTTTCAATTGGAAGAAATGAAAAATTGTTGCATTTGTTTAAACCCTTGAATGACTAAACAATTGTAGTAGTTCTTGGAGTTCCAGTTTTTGAGCCATTACTGGAACAAGGCGTGAGGCAGTCCCATATTTCAGTTTTTAAAAATGTATTGTTTTGAGTTTGCTCTGGGCCAAATTGTACATGTTCTTCTCCAGTGTCTCAATATACAGCCTTGGCAATGTTATAATGTCAGATTAGTTGGCATGGATATTTATACAAATTATTTGCTTCAAAAAGGGAGTTGTGCTGCGAGGTTTCCCACCATGTTTGGGTTGAGTTGGGGAGATTATTCCATGTCAACTCTTAGGGTATTGTGTGTTTGGGTGTTCTTACCGTAGATGCATTGTGTGGTGGTATTGATCCTCTTACCCTCAATGCCTGGTATTTCCTCGACTTGGATTGAACTGTGGATTATTTGTTCCACTGGGTGTATCCCGTTTATGCTTTCCTCATCTGCTTGTCATGAGGAGTGGGGGAGGATTGCATCATCTTATTGTTAATGAGAGTCGAGCTGCTTGCTCATTTTTTAGCAAGGTGAGCCCAATTGCTATTGAGTTGATGTCTTAAAATTACAAGACCTCTATTTTTCTGGCAGCTGCATAAAATAAAATGGTGTAAAAGGGGGCGAATGGGATCAAAGCTTATGTGGAGAAAGCATGATTAGTCTATTGAGTTGGACGATCAGCCATGATTGTAATGAATGGTGGACCAGGCCCGAAGGGTCAAAATGGCCTTCTCCTGCTCCTATCTTCTGTTTCTATGTAAAAGCATGACCAAGAAACATGTATTTTTTTTCTACCACCTGCATTCATTGATCATAGGAATCAAACTTGTGTGAAATTGTTGACTGTTGTACAAAAACAAACTGACCCTTATGGAAGAAAACCTACTTTCTTTACCTATTCTGATCATTGCATGAGTTTCGTATCTCGCCACCAGTGTGGTTGACGCTTAACCCTATCAATGAGGAGGCCTACGAAGACACAATTGTTTCAACCCCTCCCACTTTCTCAGGTGTAAAGAGTGGATAAGAAATCATCCTATGAACAAAGTATTTAGAAACTTCCTCTTTGACTGAAATCTGGAGCTTGCTGGAACAACGTGCTGCTTGACCCAGGGGAAATGATTTACAATACTAGGTTAACACTTAAAGAAATCTGGGTGTGAGGTTGAAATTTTTTTTCTTGTTATTTACCCAAGTCACAGTGATACAGGTTCTGAAGTAGCACTTGTTGCCAAGGTTCCTCATGTGGTTAAACCTTAAGTCTTTCTAAAGCCTTCAAAAGTGTGTTGATTTACAATCCTTTTATAATAACCTGTTTGTATTCCTTCCGTAACATCTAATCTTGTCAGTTATAGGACCATGTAGCACAGTTTTGTACCACTCCAGAATCCATTTGCATGGTGCTTAAATCACAAAAGGGTCACTTTATCAACTACGATGAGAAAAGTTGCTCCAAGCTAACAAGATGGAAGAATGGCAAGAGAACAGGGTAGAAGTTCAACCTTGTTGCCCTAGTTGTTAAACATGCATGATAGGGCCCAATTTTGGGGACCTGCATCTTGCAACCTAAGGATATCAAAAGAGTGTGGGTTTTCAAGTTTATGTGGCAACGAATTAATCTATTTGAACCTTGCATTTAAATGTATTTTTTATATTATAGGTATAAAGACTGTTTCAAGCTCTGTTGCTGAAATTGGTCTTCTTTAAACACATTTACAAAATTGCTCTTGTGAACCTGGGAGAAACCTAAGTGCTTCATTTAGTTGCACAGCTCCCCTGAGTGCCATTTTCACCCCACATTGTCCTTCTGTTCTTTTGTATCCCTTCTCTACGCCATTGCATTCCCAGCCCACTGGGTACTCACCTGAGAAATACTGTTGACAAGACAGGAAGCCCAAAATTCAAAGTGACAGAAGGCCGAGCTGCCTGTGCTAGGTACGAGCTGCTTGTCAATGTTAATCTGGTGATTCACAGAAACAAAATACTGCGAATGCTGGAAATTTGAAGTAAAAACAGACAATGCTGGAAACGCTTGGTGGGTCTGGCAGCATCTGTAGGGTGAGACGCAAAGTTAAGGGATATACTTGCCGTGAAGGTTCACCAGACTGATTCCTGGGATGGCAGGATTGTTATTTTGAGGAGAGATTGGGTCAGCTGGGCCTGAATTCCCTGGAGTTTAGAAGAATGAGAAAAGATCTTACTGAAATGTATAAAATTCCACCAGGACTTAACAGATTGGATGCAAGGATGATATTTCCCCTAGCTGGGGTTCTGGAGCAAGAGGTTGTGGTATCAGGACACTGGGTAAGCCAATTAAGTCTGATGACAAGAAACTTTGTCACTCAGTGAACTTGAGGAACACTCTACCACAGAAGGTTGTGGAGGCCAAGTCACTGAATATACTTTAGAAGGAAAAATAGATTTCTTAACTCTAAAGGTGTCAAGGGGTATGGAGGGAGCATGGGAGTATGACGTCAAGGTAGATGATCAGCCAAGATCATAATGAATGGTGGAACAGGCTGGAGGGGTTCAATGATGTACTTTTGCTTCTATTTTCAATATTTCTATGTTAATGGCCAAAATCTCCCAGTCTTTGGATCAGTAGCAGACCTTTGACTGGTTAAGGCCCTGTAGAAATTGTGATGTGACAAAATGGGAGTTGTCTGAGAAGGTTAAACTTCCAATGGAAAAGTCGCCAGAAGCCTCTGAATGTCTCTGACTCTTGAGTTAGAATCGGAGAGTTGGGACAGTTCTGTGTGGATAGTTACCCAGGAAAGGTTAGATGAAAACCTCAATCCTCCCCCCACAAGTGTTTCCTGAGGTATGCTGCATGGTACGTTTCTGTGACAGCTGGGATCAGAAGATCCGGGAAGAAATGCACGGGATCATTGGGTCAGGATTGCATGCAGCACTACTGGCTCAAATCTTCTGAGCAATGTTTCAGCTATGTGACCTTTCAACCTGAAGAAAGGTCACAAACCTAAATTCATAACTGTTTCCCCTCACCCCACTGACAGATGGTGCGTTACATGCCAAGTGTTTATAGCATTTTCTGTTTGTATGACTGAAGTAAGACCTTAAGCCGCCTTTGAGCAATGCCTTATAGTTATGCCTTATACTCTTGTTTCAAGTGGGATTTCTCACCCCTGTCAGTGTGGAATATCATCAGCACCCCGAAGCACTGAGAGGGGTGAGAAATTTGATCATCCTGAGGTGCCCTGGGGCATTTGATGTTTGTCCTCTGTATTTGTTTCCAGAGGGGCCAATTTAGTTTGCGGATTACAAGGGGGACAACTATGACCGTTGACACTTGAAAAGTGGAGAAAAGAGTCATAGATGCAGTTCACCTGAAAATGTTATTGTATTCCAATTAGAATTATGAATCAGTGTAGAAGAGGCTCTTCAGCCCATCAAGTCTGCACCAACAGATTAGAAACAGCTGAACTTCCACCTAATCCCATTGGCCAGCACTTGGCCCATAGCCCTGAATGTTATGATGTGTCAAGTGCTTGTCCAGATACTTTTTAAAGGATGTGTGGCAGAGAACAAATGAAAAATGATCATTTGGAACTCTCTGCAGAATGGCTTGTAGGGACACCATAATTACAAAACAGCAACTTATTTCAATGGCATGGTAAAGGGAGATGGCGATTGCAAATTAAACTTCTTGAACAGCAGTTCCCCTCTTGCAGAGCCCAGAAGATAGGGATTAGGTGAGAGGCTGTTGTTGGTTGATCCCTCAAAGACAACGTAATTAAACCCTGGGGAATGGTTTTCAGCTCTTCAGTTAGGACAGCTAAAATAAAGAGCTGGATGTTTAACTAAATAGAGACCCGAAAATGCCATCCAACATGTTCACTAAAACTAATTTTGTAGAAGGTGATTCCCGAGTGAATAATAAAACAATATGAGGACTGACACCTTAGGCAGAAAGTTGAATGATGGTGGATAAGCCAAGGCATTGCACAAAATTGTGACTTGGTAGATTAGTTGAAGTGAGACTTATTTGAATATTACCCCGGTTTTAATCAATATCTTGTTTTTTTTCTCCTCCACACCACCCCCCACCCCCCCACTTCCCTTGCAGGGTTTCATCTGAGTGGAACTGTGACTGAACCAGGCACCCAGTCAGAACCTGAAATGATCTACAGAGTCGCCATCAGTTTTGACCGCTGCAAGATCACTTCTGTAACATGTGGCTGTGGCAACAAGGACATTTTTTACTGCGCCCATGTAGTGGCACTTTCCCTGTACAGAATAAGAAAGGCTGACCAGGTCAAACTACGCCTTCCCATCTCTGAGACACTTTTCCAAATGAACAGAGACCAGCTTCAGAAATTTATTCAGTATTTAATCACAGCCCATCACACAGAAGTACTTCCCACAGCACAGAAATTGGCTGATGAAATCCTATCGTCCAATTCGGAGATCAACCAAGTACATGGTAACTATTGTAAGGGTCCCTTCCCCTCCCCCATTTATGGATGTCATTGTATTGTGATGTGTGTGTCCAGTTAGTACCATGGGCAGGGCATAATCCTGGACCAGAACACTATTCTGGAAACTTCGTATGATCCTCGTAAGTACAATTATTGATGCAAACAAAATATGTGTGAAGTATAACAAAATATCAAAAGACTAATAGAAGAGAAAGTGTTTTTGATGGAAGCACATTTCCATTAAATTCATGTTTAGTTATACAATCCAATCCATTTCAGAAAGTATAGCAATCTTACAAATTTTATTATTTCATTACTTCCATCTATAATCTTTGAAAATGGTTGGAATTGTTAAGATCTATTTGACTCTTGTGACCATTGAATGGAAGAAACAATCCTATGATACCTTATTGCTTTTTGTCAATTTTCGCTCCTTCTCAAGAGATTGATTCATTGCTGAGACGCTGTTTCTTGAACACTTATTACCTTCTGCTGCCTAAGGCTGAGTTCTCCCGTTTATGTGGGATCAATGGCACTTGTGTCAGTTGATATTTGACTGTAAAGTAAAAGTCTATTTATTAGTATCACAAGTAGGCTTACATTAAATCCCTCAGTTGCCACACTTCGGTGCCTGTTTGGGTACATTAAGGGAACATTTTGAGTGACCCATCCATCTAACCAGCACAACTTTTGGACCAGACAGACAAATATGGACCTTAGTCCATATTTATACTAAGACCGTAGATAGCAAAAAGTAACCAGCAGGATAAGTTCTACTGTGACAGTGTCAGGCTGCAATTCGGACACGGACTGCAAGAAGATTGTAATACTTGGTGTTTAACAAGAACAGTTTTAAACCGGCAAGGAAGTGGCAGCCTAATTGCATTCTGAGATAGGAGTCCATTATAATCATCTTCATTCAAATTCTTCTGTGACCGGTACAAAGGTTCAATTTAAAAATCAAAGCTTGGGCTCTAATTAATGCTCCAACGTTATGTTTAAAGCTTAAATGGAAATTTCCCTGTATTCATGTGGCAATGTGTTAAGAAATTACTTTGTGCATCTGGTATTTACAGCCTCATTAAATATGGGAAAAGGATAATGTTGAGGCAACAATGATCTTTGTATTCTTCCACTTGGATTGTCAGGGAGGTGCAGGTCTGAGGAAAAATACTGTTTCAGAAGGAATTAAAGTATGAAGGAGTTAATTTGGCCAGTCTTGTATACTTGTTGGAGACTTCTAAAAGGGCAGTCTGCTAACTGATTGCCATGTACATCCATCCTTTAATGTGAAAGGTTGGATAGATATTGAAGCTTTTTGAACATTTAAGCAAATCACATGCACTCAAGGTTGGCACTGTGGAAGGGAAAGCCAGTTTTCGGGAAGTGAAACATAAAAAAATGAAAGTGGGGTTAAATGTAACCCACTGGGCAAGTTATTCCACACAAGTATAAGTTGACTGAGGATTCCTGCACTGTCTGAACTTGTTGATTAGGTTGTGGCCTTATTCAAAATAATGCTTGCTTCATCTCCCAGTAGTAAAGCTTTTGATTTGGTGGCAGCAGCTTCTTGACTTGCAAGGAAAAAAGCTCTCAAATTCTGCTTTGCAAAATAAACTAATTGGGCAGCCGAACTGATATTAAGTGGTTGTTTGCTTGGTTCAGTGCAATGGCGTTGCAAGTTTCAATACTTTAATTTTGCCTACACTACCTTTTAAATTTCTGCCTTGTTTCTGCAAGGTTTAATAAGCTCTGCACACTTTTTAGGTTCATTGCTTAACTGATTTAAATAGCTTTTGTACTGATACGCTAGTGTAGAGAGCTTCTGTTCAGTGAAGGTACAAGCTGATTTCTGTAGCACAAGTGTCTGCTTCTGTTCCTTTTAATGTTCTTGATGCAAATGTACTGAGATTGAATGGAATTCAGAAGAATAGGGGATTGACACTGTGTTGCAAATAAAGAGGTGATCATGTTAGATTGTGCTGTGTAGGTTAATATATTTGTCATTATAGGTGTCAAAAATTATTAGCATATCCGTAGGAGTTGCTGATGATTTTTGACATCTTGCATACTAGTCCCGGATATTGTGTAGGCGAGGGGAACCAGAGAAAGGTGCTAAAGTCTGTTATGATGAAAATCGGCTGTCTAATAAGTGCTTTATTTTTGCTGCATGATTTTGTATTTGTGAAGGTGAGGACATCAAAGTAGGAAAGTGAAATGTGGCACCTAATGTTGGGATTGAATGCAACTGAGATGAGTATAGCTTTTTCCATTATCCTGCTAAATATGCCTGTATACTTGACCTCATAGATTCACCTTTTCTGCATCAGGTGACATTTTCCTCCCTAATTATAGCCTCCCTTAGTCTTTTTGGATGCTGACCATTTAATGTGGAAAAACTGCAATCGACCTAATTCCACAAGTAAACTACATTAAAACTGCTGAAACTCCTTTTTTTGCAGCAGATGGGAGAAACTATAATCCCAAGTTAATTAACATTGCCTGCCTTCGCTCCTGCCTTGGCTCATCTGCTAAAATCCTCATTCGTGCCTTCATTACCTCCAGACTTGCCGATTCCAATGCATTTCTGGCTGATCTCCCAAATGCTACCCTCTGTAATTTTGATCATCCAAAATTCTGCTGTCCTTGTCATAACTCGCAATGAGTGCCATTCATCAATCATTCCTGTACTTGCTGACTTGCATTGACTCATGGTCAAGCAATACTTGATTTTAAAATTCTCATCCTTATTTGGAACTTTCTTCATGGCCTTGTTCCCCCCGTCTCTGTGCTTTCCTCCAGGCCAACAATCCTATGTTATCTACATTCTAATTCTGGCCATTTGAGCAGGCTCAATTTGAATCACTACAACATTGTTGGCCATGCCTACAGTTGTCTGGGCCCCAGCTTCTGAATACCATCCCTACATCTCTCTATCTTGCTTTCTTCCTTAAAGACACACTTTAAAATTGATCTCTTTGATCAAACTTTTGGCCATCTGACCGTATATCTCCCTATGTGGCTAAGTGTCATATTTTGTTCTGTAATACTCTTGGAAAGTAGTGGGATGTCTTATGATACTAGTGGTGTTTCATAAATACAAGTTGTTGTTGGGCCCAGGTCCAGTGAGTCTCATTGTTGCAATTAATTTATTGACTTTCTAATTGTCAGAAATGAATGCAATTAAATAGCTTTTATTACAATCTGATCAATATCACAATACAATGGTCCTCACTATCATATCAAATACACGCTATTGTCTTTCTTGCAACCTTACCACCTGGTCATCTGTTATCACTAATTTATGCAGTCTCTTTCACGTTCCTTGGGAATTATCTTGCTGACGATGATTCTCATGCTCATTTAATGGTATCACTACTATCACCATGAATAATGTGGTGTCTTAAACTCTGATCATAAAATCATAGAATCCCTAAAGTGCAGAAGTAGGCCATTCGTCCCTGTACTGACTGTCCAACAGAGCATTCTCCCTCCCCCACCTTTGTCCTATCCCCTTCATCCCACACATTTACCCTAAATAATCCCCCTAATCTGCATATCTTTAGACACTATGGGGCAATTTAGCACGGCCAATCCACCTAACCGGCACACCTTTGGTTTGCATTATTCTAACCATTCAGTTATAATTATTATGGCCAAATCTCTCTTACCCTGTACTGCCTGCTCTTCCTCATTGCCCTATTATCCTATATTATATGCTCATTGAGCTAATAAACAGAGGTGACTTATTTTTTTATCATGAACCATGATTTTGATGAAATTGAAGATCTCGAAGTTCAAATACTGGCATAATTAGGTGGTCACAAACCAGTCATGTGAATTGTTTGGTCTCAATGCAGTAGTGTTGAGGTGATATTCAGCCAGTTAAATCTGTGCAGCTGTCATCAGAGATATGCTCACATTTCAACACAATACATTCACTCCATGTGAAATTGCAAGCATGAACCTGCAGCCCAATCTGGAAAATGTTTTTATCCACATCACCTTAACTTTGCCAAGGACATCTGGTACTGCACCCATGCTACCTGGCTTAGAAGCCTTAAAGACTCTGGAATAAAGAACTGGTG
This sequence comes from Carcharhinus amblyrhynchos, assembly GCF_965287045.1. Lineage (NCBI taxonomy): Eukaryota > Metazoa > Chordata > Chondrichthyes > Carcharhiniformes > Carcharhinidae > Carcharhinus > Carcharhinus amblyrhynchos. The sequence goes on along the minus strand of NC_137332.1, from coordinate 29,220,499 downwards.
CAAGTTGCACCAGACTGTAGTATCTTTACAGTTCTTGATCAGCAAATAACAAAATAATTTTTTTAAAAACTGATACCTGAATTCAAAATCCAACATTCCCAAAGGTGTAACATTTACAGAAGGTAAAAAAAAATTAAATTTGTTATTGTATCTCTTTCTTGTGCATGCACCAGGGGAAAAGGTATCAACAGTGAACCATGGAGATGTGGGACCTCATCAGGTCTCCCAAGTCTCATGCACTTGGTGATACTCTAATATGTGATTGCCATTTTATCTCCTACTCCCCATCTTCTTCCCCCCCACCACCACTGCAAGAGTGGAGGGTTCCATTTCCCACAGTTTAGACTGACACAGAAAGCATCCTTGTTGTAATATGTATTACTTGTCACTGCCTGAAAGCTGTCAGGGAACACTTGTTAAAAGAATCACAGGGAAAGCACTCACTTTTGCAGCCAGGAAGGTGAGAAAAGAGACTGCTGTTCACTATTAGAGACTAGAGAGACTTGGGAGCAATTGATGTTTGGAAAAGAAGTTAGTCATCCTTTACTGCATTAAAACAAAATAGTTAATCAGGCCACATGTACAAATGCTGTGCAGGAGGACTGATTTATTTGCAGCTCCCTCAAAAACAACATTATTATTTGCCTAATTTCTAATGAGATGCAGTGATGACATAGTGCTTTAACTGTAACTGTGGTTATAGTCAGCACTTAGCACATTATTTTTCTGACTTTTATTAATACTCTATCAACTGGCAAATACATATTTCAGCTGACAAGGCACCATGAAGTGCGGAGTGCAGTATTATTCCTGATCTGTTTGTGTGTGTTTTTAACCCTGCTCGTAGTTGGTGTAGGATGATGGTCTGGATCTTCACTTCCCAGGTGGATGTGTAGAGCTGGAAAATGTTCTGGCTCACCACATCTGCATCGGGGGAAAAATGCCATGGATCCGTGATCCAGTCAGCATTTTGGACGTGTCCCAGAGTCTCCACAGCTTAGCAAAAATCCAGGTTGTTGCCTCAGTTGTATAATTCACAATTCACTTCTCTTCCCACTGTTGACAATTCTGTTCTCCTATGTTTAACCTATCTCCTTGGCATGATGGGTGATAGCTCTCATGAATTGTGTTTTAGATATCAGAAGGGTACAGTGGACTGCACTAAATATCTGGAAGCAAAATTCTGAAATTGGGATTGGAGCATACACATGATGGTTTTTGAGTTTCTTATTATGAGTCTTCCATGCGAGGGAAAGGCAGGGTCTGTATTTCTGGAGTTAGAAAGGCTAGTCATTGGGTGACATTTAGTCAAACAGAAGTCTGTTTTCTCCCTCCCACTCCCATCCCCACATCAGTCAGATAAAATAAAAAAAATACTGACATTAAAAAAAAAATTATTTTATATAAATTCAAATACCCAGGCACTGCTTAAAAACTGCTTCTTAAAATTCAATAGTATTACTGGCATAAGGTAATTTATGCAAAATATTTTATTCTACATCTTCCTGTTCAGTGAGTATAAAGCACAGCTTGGGGTTTACAGATTTTACCATGGTACACTATTAAGATAGAATAAGAGAAATTGGATTTTGTTTCCATCCCCAGCTCCTATTTATCTTGCAGATAATGGAGGGTGCTGGGGTGAGCAACATTATCATTTTTGTGTAGCTGAGCCAGTGGCATACTTTAGTAATTGAGATTCTACCGTTTAACATACGTAATGTGCACTTGGCCACAAAACAGATTTTCTGACTGTGAGCTTGGGGAGCAAAATTGAAAGTACTTTTTTTAAGGAAAGCAAGAAATTGCTGGGTACATTAAATTATTAATTCTCTTCTTGCATTCGCTCTAGGAAATTCCTAAGCCCATGACAGTAGCCAAGAATACAGCTGCATTAGAATTAATCTCCGGGGCTGATTTTAACCTGAATAAGTGGCAGGGAGTGGGTTAATGAGAGGGTCATGCAATTAGGGAAAGGGGGACCACAAATACCCTGGCCCACAATAGCAAAGTTTGGACTTGCCTGCTGGAGCTTGTTCTGTCTTCAGGCCTGCTTCTGTCTGGAGGGAAAATTACCACTTCCCCACTGAGGCCTTGTTAATAATTGCATTGGGGTTATTGCATTGGGAACCTCTTGACATGACAGGACCCTGAGTTTCAGTAAGATGCAAGATTGAATTGCCACCCCATTTCTCTCTCTTCCCCCCCCCCCCCCCCCAATCCCTCCACACTCCCCCAGCAAATTCCTGCTGGTTAAAATGGGATTTGAGCAAGTAAGCAGCCTTCTCATTTTCATCAGCCAACTCACCCCATTTCTATCATTCGGTAATGTTAAATCAAATAAAAATCTTGTTGTAAAATTCTTTCTATCCAGCCATTCTAAATCTGTTCCCTTTGAGGCTGTTGAACATAAAACACATTTCAAGATTATTGTTATTTTACTGCTGCTGTTGAGATTGGAATCTGGGTTGCCCCATTTACTTGATTGTTAAAGTAGAACGGCTTGAATAAGAAGATCATATCTGAACCCACATGGCGCAAGTAGTTCTGTCAACAGGACAGACTCTGCATTTATACAACTGTTTAATTTTCTCCATGACTTGATTTATGTTTGAGTGGAAAAATTGAGCAAAAGTTACTATTTGCATCTGCTTCATTTACCACCTGACTGTTATCTGTTTACATTGGTGCCAAATAAGTTGATTTTTTTTTTAATATTCTTCCCCAGGATGTGGTTGTCACTGACTTAGCTCAATACTTTTCATGTATCTGATTATGTACCTTTGTGATTCCTAAGTGATTGAAAGCAAAGAACTTGCATTCATGCCATGTTTTTCATCACCTTGGGATGTCCAAGCACATTTACAGCCAATTGAGCATTATTGTAATGTAGGGGAAGCATGCCACCTAATTTGCTTGCTGTAAGGTCCCATGAGTGATAGTAAAATACATGACCTGATCTGTTTTGGAGATAGAAACACAGGAACTAGAAGCAGAAGTAAGCCATTCAGCCCTTCGAACCTGCTCCACCATTCATTTTGATCACGACTGATCATCGAATGCAATATCGTGATTTTCCCCCTTCCTCCCATATCTCTTGATCCCTTTAGCCCCTAGAGCCATATCTAATTTCTTCTTGAAATCAGACAACGTTTTGGCTTCAACTACATTCTGTGATAATGAATTCCACATATTGTCAGTTCAGGGATATCACTGACCAGTTTCCTTCAGATTTTCCTTATTTAATTTCTATTCAAAACATCTCTGTCTGATTGATACATTGGCTATTTGCTAATAGACGTGATGTGTTTAATTAGTTGCTTGCGAATCTCCTATGTAATTGCTCAGAAAAACCTCCTGATTTGTGTCTGTATTTCGTTTTATGTGCACTCTGATATCTGGTTCCCTGTCCTAGCCCAAAGCTCTACAGTTTCCTCTCTTCTTTCACCTGGCTTTTCTTCGTTTAAAACACTCCTTAAAACTGAGCACTTTGATCAAGCTTTTAAACATTTAACTTAATATCTCCTTAACATGGCTCTGTCATATTTTGTTTTAGTGATTTTAGTAAAGCAATTTGGGATGTTTTATTACATTAGGGGTATGATGTGAATCTAGATTGTTGTAGATGTGGAAATGGTTCCATTGAATGATACAATACAGGACCACGTGAGAGGTCACTGAACAGGGGAGGGAGAGTCCACTGGAACAAGTGGAATGGAGTGTATTCCGCCGCACTCCTAACTTGCCTTGGTGGTGCTGGTCGGCTTTAAGGCATCGGGACGTAAGCCAAACAAGGAAGAATACCTTTGTCTTGTAGTCAGGGTGACTGACTCGATGGGGTTTCTGTCAGCTTTTGATATCGGGCAGCATGGTAGCACAGTGGTTAGCACTGCTGCTTCACAGCTCCAGGGTCCTGGGTTCGATTCCCGGTTCAGGTCACTGTCTGTGTGGAGTTTGCATGTTCTCCTCGTGTCTGCGTGGTTTTCCTCCAGGGACTCCAGTTTCCTCCCACAGTCCAAAGATGTGCGGGTTAGGTTGATTGGCCATGCTAAGAAATTGCCCTTTAGTATCCAGGGATGCATAGGTTAGAGGGATTAGTGGGTATAATATGTAGGGATATGGGGGTAGGGTCTGGATGGGATTGTGTCCGGCGCAGATGCGATGGGCTGAAGAGCCTCTTTCTGCACTGTAGGGTTCTATGATCTATGATCAGGTGTTTATTGCAGGAGATTCCATGATATTAATGCCACTGAAGAGATAAATTAAACATCTCACTTTATCAGACGTGGTCATTGCCAGGCACAAATATTATTTGCTTCTATTCACTGAGCCTGGGTGCTACATATGGACATGATGTACTTTATTTCTGAAGAGTTGAGAGTGGAGTTGAATGTTATATAGTTGTACTTCAGACCTCATGATGGAGGAAAGTCTGTGCTTAAAGTAGTTGGACCAAGGGCATTGCCCTTAGGAACCTGTGCAGGGATATTCTGGGCAGAGATTATTGACCTCCAAGAAATCATCTTCTAATTTGATTTGATTTATTATTGTCACAAGTATTCGTATATAGTGGAAAGTATCATTTCTTGTGCACTCTGCAAGCAAAGCATACCATTCATAGAGAAGGAAAGTAAGACTCCCAACTACTGGAGAGTATTCCACTGATTCCCATTGACTTCTGTTTTACTAGGGCTCCTCGGTGCCTAATTTGGTCAAAGCTACTTTATTGTCAAGTGACAATCATCTTGTTTCACATTTAGAAATTCAGTTCTTTTGTTCATCATTGGAACCAAGCTTTAGTGAGGTCTGGAGCCAAGTGGATCCAGGTTGAGTACTGATGAATAGGTTATGGATAAATGAACTTCAAATGGTAGCGTTGCTGATGATTGAGAATAGATTGCTTGGACAGTAATTGTCCTTTTCTCTACAGCCTGGAAGTACCTGGGCAATTTTCTACATTACCTCATAGGTGCCAATGCTCTAGTTGTGTTGGAATGGCTTGGCTTGAAGCATGGATAGTTCTGAAGCACAGGTCTTGGCTCAGATTTGGATTGGTACATTGGGTATTTTACTGGAAATGGATTTACTGGGTGCCGTGAGTGTGCTCTGGTGAATGTTGAGCTTGCACCACTAGGTTGCATTTCATCTCACTGCAGCCTTTGTTATGCCATCATGCTGCCATTGCCATGTTCTGTGTTATACATTCTTTTTATTGTGATGATATTTGGCTTTTCTTCTACCAGATACTACATCAAGACTGGATTTTACTGTGGGATTAGCTTTACCATGCTGTGTAAATTAGATTTGCATATAGTCTAGATATTGTTTAATTTTAAGGCAAACAATTAAAATCATAATTGGTTGTGGCTCATTTGTATTGCTTGCTGGTGAGTGGGGTTTCAATATTTTGTGTGTTTGGTATTTGCTGTTCTGATAAACAAGGTTTGAGTCCAAACTATTTCTGTAGCCAGAACGTTTTCGTAATCCACACTAATTGACACCTCCCTCTCCAGCCCTACCAGTGGCTGTAAAAGTAACTATCCCTCTCAATTTTTATGCATCAGTTTCTTTCCAAAGCTCAGCAGAAGACCTGCCTGGTATCCCCATCAGCTGCACTAAGGGTATTCAATACAGATTACTCTACAGGCAGCACAGTGGCACAGTGATTAGCACTACTGCCTCTCAGCGCCAGGGACCCAGGTTCAATTCCAACCTTAGGTCACTGAGTGGAGTTTGCATGTTCTACTCGTGTCTGCATGGGTTTCCTCCGGGTGCTCCGGTTTCCTCCCACATTCCAAAGATGTGCAGGTTAAGTGGATTGGCCGTGCTAAATTTCCCCGTAGTGTCCCAAGATATGTAGGTTTGGAGGATTGGCAAAATAAATGCATGGGGTTACGGGTGGGCCCAGGTAAGATTCTCTGTCAGAGAGTCAATGCAGAATCGATGGACCAAATGGACTCCCACTGCACTGTAGGGATTCTATTTTGTGACTAATTGATGATCAAAATGTAAAAATCAAACAACAGGGAATCAAAGTTGTTTGAAGCATTGCGGTTTCTCGCAAAATAGGCTGAAGAGCTAAGTGACACAAGAAGGAAGAACTACACCACCACTGGCAGACAGTTGGAATTGCACTGAGAGAAGTTTAGAAGTTTTAAACATATTGTAGATGACAGTAGTGGTTAGCCTCTGATGGTCTTGTTGAGTTGTAGGATATCCTTTCTTTCTATGTAATGAGTAATATGAATTTGCCATGATTACCATAATTGAGTTAGCTCAGTTGTTTCTTACCAAACAGACTATTTTTAAAATTGTACTTAGATATAGATGTTTCTGGCTAGGCCACATTTATTTTCCATCTCTAGTTGCTCTGAGAGGGTGATAGTGGGACCTTTGCTTGAACCATTGGAACCTTTTATGATGATGGTGATTCTAGCATTTTGACCTGCAACAACAAAAGAATAGCAATTTGTGATGACATGTGCCTCGGAGGGGAACTTGGCAGAGGTTCCATTCCCATGACACTGCTGCCCTTTATCCTCCTTGGTGATATAGGTCAGCGGACTCAGGTGCTGTTGAAATAAAATTGTCAAGTTGCTTTCACAGCATGCCAGTGGTTGAGGGGTTGCCTATTGAGTCCACTGGTGGGGATATTGATCAAGTGCATTGCTCAACCTTGAATGGTATCCAATTTGTAGGGTGTTATTGCAGCTGCCTCCACCAAGGCATCTGGTGAGCATTCCATGCTATTCTTGATTTGAGGTTCGTAGATGGTGGAGAAATTTTGAAGAGTCACGAGATGGGCTCCTTTTGCATAGTGCTCAGCCTTTGCCTTACTCATGTCATTACGGTGTTGATATGACTGTTATATTTTAGCATGTATACCATGGTGTGGGAGTTAGCATAACTCCCACATGACTTCCCTGCTTTTGTAATCTATGCCTTAATTGATAAGGAATTTGCAGTTTTTGTGAAGTTATTGGGACTTGTTAGAGATGATTATTGACTGGTGCTTATGTGACACGTTATTTAAAAATGATGTCCTTGGATTTGAATTCTCTATTATTCTGTAGCTTACATTGAAACTATAAATCAATGGTCATGATTTCTATTATATATTATTTTTTATTATATTACTTATATTGCTTAATCTTTATAAAGCCTAGATTATCATAGAATCATACAGTGGAGAAGAGGCCCTTCAGCCTATTAAGTCCACACCAACACATTAGAAATACCTGAACTCCTACCTAATCCCATCTGCCAGCAATTGGCCCATAGCCCTGAATGCTATGATGTGTTAAGTGTTTATCCAGATACTTTTTTAAAAGGATGTGGGGGAACTGCCTCCACCACCCTCCCAGGCAGCACATTCCAGGCCATCATCACCCTTTGAGTAAAAGAGTTTTTCTTCACATTTCCCTTCCCCCCCAAACCTCTTGCCTCCCACCTTGAACCTGTGTCCCCTCGTGACTGACCCTTCAGCTAAGAGGAACAGCTGCTCCCTATCAACTCTGTCCATGTCACTCATAACCTTACACACCTCGATCTGGTCATCCCTCAGTCTTTTCTGATCCAACAAAAGCAACCCAAACCTACGCAACCTCTCTTCATAACTTAAATGCTCCATCCCAGGCAGCATTCTGGTGAATTTCCTGTGCAATCATATCCTTGCCATGTGGTGATCAGAACTGCACACAGTACTCTAGCTGTGGCCTCACCAAAGTTCTATACAACTCCAACATGACTTCCCTTCTTTTGTGATTGATACCTTGACTGATAAAGGCAAGTGTCCCTAATGCCTTTTTTACCACGCTACTAACATGCCCTTCCACTTTCAGAGATCTGTGGACAAACACACCAAGGTCCATTTGTTTCACAGAACTTCAAGTCCTACCATTCATTGAGTACCTTCTTGTCAAATTATTCCTTCCAAACCCCTCTCTTTTCAGGGTTAAATTCCATCTGCCACTCATCTGCCCATTTGACCATTCAATTTATATCATCTTGTACTCCAAGACGCGCTGCCTCACTGTTAACCACCTGTCCAATCATTGTGTCATTCCCAAATTTACTAATCCTACTCCCCAGATAGTCATCAATGTCATTTATCTAAATAATGAATCATAGGGGGCCCAATACAGATCCCTGTGGTACACTACTGGACACTGGCTTCCCATCACTTTTGCAGCCTTCTGTCATACCTTCTGCCTCCTACAACTGAGCCAATTTTGAATCCACTTTTTCAAATTACCTTATATCCCATGTGACTTTATCTTCTTTATAAGTCTCACACGTGGGACCTTGTCAAAGGCTTTGCTGAAATCCATATAAACTACATCCAAGATGGCGTCAGAGTGAGGCAACTTCTTGAAAGCTGTGCCTAGCATACCTTCTAATTTTATCTTTTACTCTCATTCTATGCTTCTAAAACTTCACTACATTCTGCACTCTCTCGTTTCCTTCTCTATGAACAATATGTTTTGTCTGTATAGTGCGCAAGAAACAATACTTTTTACTGTATGTTAATACATGTGATAATAAATCAAATCAAATTGACTGTATTACCCTCAACTAATACCTTGTCTCCTCTCCCTCTGATGAAGCCATACTGACTATCCCTGATCAAATTTTACCCCTCAGTGGAGATAGATGCTCTCCTTCAGAAGTTTCTCTAATAGTTTCCCTACCACTGACGTGAGACTCACTGGCCTGTAATTCCCTGGTTTATCTCCAAAACGTTTCTTAAATAGCAGAACCACATTAGCTTGCTCCCCGGTCATCTGGCACCTCTCCAGAGGAAAATGGTAGGGAAGCTGCTGCAGGAGAGTAATTGAAGATTAAGGGCGGCAGTATTAGTTGAGAAGGTATTCCTGAGGTTTGCAGGGAATTCATAGGATTTAGGAGCATGAGGGAAGATGCTTGGGGTAATAGCAAACTGAAAAGGAGAATAAGGAGCTTAGGACATGGTGTTTGTGATGTTTGGGTCCATTGAAAAGGAGATATCAGTGGTCTAGCAGGAGTTGAAGGCATATATCAGTTATGGGAAAATATTGTTGTTTGTGGGGGAGAGGAGGGGGCCCAGTGTGTGAGAGCAGCACAACAAGTCTAGAGCATTGAGTGAGTGAACTTGGCATCACTGAGAGTGCTGGTGAGCTGTGGATGTATGATGGGGTGAGGGATGCAGGAAGACACTGTTGATATTCTTGGAAGGGGGCAAGTTCTTGAGTTATATGGTAACAAAATTTCCTCAAAGTTTTATTATTTTCTTGTTTTGAACCTGCTCACTGGAGACAGTTACTTAAGCTGAGTTATGGTTCTGTGTAACAGATTCTTTTGATTCCTTGGCCAAGTTGCCAATCTTGTGCATGCCAGATTAGTGAGCATGAGCAAGCTTTTTGACTGATGTTAACATGATTAAAGCATACCCAGAATCGCTGCGTGGGATAGTCAACAGGCTTTGCCTGCGATTCAGTTGAAGTTTCCCCCCATCTCTAGTCTGGGAACATTAAAGCTATTTATCACACCCTCCTCGTTGAGGTTGAGATTAACAAGTTCAGTACAAAAATTCCAGGTATGTAAAGCCGCACTGCATAATTTAATTAAGAGAAGAGGTGGTTGTGGCGCTTTGAGAAGCGGGGAACAATATTTGTTGTCTGCAAAAAAAGATTAAAGGAGAAGCTACAAGAGTTTGAGAATTTTGTGATTGGACAGTCTGCAATTACTTTGACAGACCAGGATAGTGGGGGCACACTAGCTCTATGTTCTAATGCACTTGGGGGCAATGTAATCGGAGTAGGTTCTATTGTGTCAATGTTATGGTTCAGGTCAGAAACTGAGTGTTTTATGTAGCCTGCCTGAGTCATAAGTTTCACACTTTGAATTTGGCTAGGATAAGCATAATATGCTTCACCTTGGGTACAATTTGAATGACCGACTGAGGAGTTTATCATCAAAGTTCATTTAAGAATGTAATTAACCGGTATGGAAAGAAAATTAGCAATAACTTCTTTCAATTACAAACAAAAACAACCACAATAATGTATAACCCTCAACAAATACATCTAAAATGTTCCAGTCAAATAAAAAACTTGTCATAGACAACACCCTTTAAACAGATTCAATACAGCAAAAACCAAAGCTCATGTGATATTGGAATTGAGTCCTTTGGTTGGAGAATTGAAAACTTTATCTTGTAGTTCTAGTAGTCCTCTTGACACATTCAGAATAATTTGAAGTCAAAACAGCTTCCCAGGGTAGATTCTAGTTAAGCTACCAACAGCAGGTTTTCTAGGAAGGCCTTCAGCCTACCTGCAGAATTTCCAAAAGCAAGGAGAGAGAGAGAGAGAGAAGTACTACTTTTCAGTTTGCTGTCCCTTCTTTAAAAAAAACAAAACTCAAACCTGCAACTCAGAACTGAAAATGAAAGAATCACTGGCACCTGACCTGCCAACCAGTTTTCCTCCTAACAATGCAGAGCCATAAAAGATCCCACAGTAAAAATAAACACACCCCCATTTAAGCAGTAATAAAAGGACAGCTCCAGACAAGCCAGTGCCATAATGAAAAAAACAGCTGAAGCCAAAAAGGCCTGTTTACAACTGCAGAAAACGTTATGTGGAAAAAAAAAATCTCTTAAAGATATACTAATGTCACAGTCAGTTCCACAGAATTGGAAGTACGCTCAAATTCATCATTTCTGGTAGTTAAAGAAATGATTTTGGACAATTCTCATCAGTTCAGATTTTTATAGTGCATTATGCACTCGAGTCCCTGGAATCCTCACCATATGCATGCTGTAGATGAACAAAACCCTAGCAATGATGCCCATTTCGTCATTGGGACCTCTACTTCCTGTCATTGTGTGACTTCTGACAATGTAAAGACCTGGTTTTTTTTCTCCGACATATGTATATAGAAAATGGGATGGGAGGGAGAAATCATAAGGTTTATATCTTGCCTTTTCAATGTCAATTTCACTAGTATCTTTTATCATTGGCCAATACAATGAACAGATAGCTCATTTGACTATAGACACTTTACGTGAAGTCTGTATATGTGCGCATGTATAAACTGTATGTGCATCATGACCCCCACAGAAAGAAAACTTTTAGAAAGATATTTGAATTTGGGTGGATTGGCCATACTAAATTATCCCTTGGTGACCCAAGGTATGTAGGTTATGGAGATTAGTAGGGTAAATGCATGGGGTTACGGCGATAGGGCAGGGCTGAGCATGGGGAAAATGCCCAGTCAGAGACTCAATCGGCCAAATGGCTGTCGCCTGCACTGTACAGGTTCTATGATTCTAATTTCTAGTGCCTGGGAGGATGACGAAACAAGATTTCAGGTTTTAAAATTTTTTACTGTAACAAATAAGCTAAAAACATTGTCTGAGCACTACTCAGTCAGCAACTTGTACTCTAATTACAAAAGCAATATTTGCATTCTCTAAATTAGAAAGATCTCGTGTTTATATGTGTGCGTGCATGTGTGGGTGTATGTGCCTGTGTGAGAGGGGAGTGCTCATGTGTCTGCTGCTTTTGAATGAGAGTTTGTAGGTGTGTATATTTGAGGATCCCTCTCCAGCAGCATCCCTAATATTAAACAAATGTGTGAGCATCACTCCTCCCAATAAAAATGACACGAAGGTAGGATTTAAGTATCTCTTCAATAGGAGAACATTTTAATTATAATAAACCTACCATATAAAAATAGAAAGGACTTTTAAAAAAATATTTTTGTATGTTTGTTCCTTTTTTCAAAAATAATAATTTTTGTAGTTTACTTTTCACCATAATACGAATGTTTCCATCAGTACTGTTGGGAGGTGAAACAGTTTGGGAAACCTATAGAGGTTGAAATAACTCCTCCAAGGTCAGTGTGCCTTATTTACACAGTAAGTAACACTCGGACAGGTGCCTCCTCATGCAGAGTATAAATCCAGGGTGCCCATAACCCTGACACTCCACATTATGTACACAAGCAGGGTTCCCTGATTTGATGAGCCATAACTGAGTCAATCAAGGAGCTCGTGTTCTAAGAGGTACACATCATGGGCCTTGTTGAAGTCATTAGACGTTTCCAGAATTTTGTGTTTCCACAGTCGGGCTTACGGTAACTGCTGAAAGGACCAGAGCAAAGAGAAGGAACATCTTTCCTAAGCTGCAAGTAGTGGAATGGAATGCATGACCCAAAAGATTCAATAGTAACTTTCAAAAAGAAACTGAATACGTTTGACAGGCAAAAGATGCAGAGCTATGGCGAAAGTGCAATGGGATAAGATTAATTAGAAAGTTATTTCAAAAGAATGTGTAGAGGCATGGATGGGCTGAATGGCCTTCTCTTCTATTTGATTCTGTGGTCTGTCTTGGGTGGGAATGAACTATCACTTTTGCCTACAAAACCACAATAACTACATTTAGGAATTATTATTGGCTAAACTAAATTAATTTTGTCAGACGCAATTTTCTTTTAATAAATTTGTGCTGGTTGTCCGATGAATTACCAGTTCACCTGTTGTGGTGATGATGGTTAAGGGAAGAATGTTGCCCTGGACACCAGGAGAACTCTGTTTTTCTTTGCAGTGTATCTTGGGTTCTTTTACTTATATTCAATCAAGTAGGCTAGGCCTCAATTTTAATTTTTATTTTCAATGACCCCTCTGATAATACACTAGATACACTAGACTAAAGGAGCAGCCCAGATTATGAATCTTCAGACTTTTTGACTTTGTTTTGGAATGACCCAAGTGTTCTTGAAAGGTGAATGAAATGCAAGTTCTTTCTATGATTCATTAAAGCCACTCTGGAAAACTAACCAAATCTGAGGAGTTGCTTCAGAAAAACTGGCACATCCTAAAAATTGATTTAGCCTTGATTAACAGCTTATGATATGGGAGTATATAGATTTGGTCATTCAAGGTAGCGTTCTGTAGCAAGACGTGGTCCAGAAAGGGGATGGAGGGTTGGGGGTAGTGAGTGGTGAACAAAACCAAACGAAAGAATTAAAAATGCAAATGGAAAGAAAGAGGTATAATTGGTGTTAGTTTCCAGGGGTTCTGTGAATCAGCTTTCTTGAAAACAAAATTGTGCATTCAAATAATGCATCCTATTGAACTTTAAGTCCTTTTTATATCTCCAGAATTAATAGATTTTTCATCCTTAAGCAAGGAAATCAAAAAGATCATTTGAACTTTCAATAGAATAATCAGACTATGAATATGCCAAAAAATCATTCTCAACACATCCTCCAGTTCAAAAGAAGTTGGATTTCTGTGAAGCATCCTGGTGGATATGTAAAACTGTTTGAACCTTGCATCAAAATTTTGATCTTTGAAACTTGTGTACTGTCTCGGAGTATTTTGCAAACTGCAAGTAATTACAATACTGGAGGGAGCAATTATAAGTGAAGAAGCAATGAAGCCACATATGTAGAATATTGACTCTGAGCACAATTTCTACTAATGCATAACTATGCCAATTCTGAATCAACCAAGTGACAATAATGCTTGTGCAAACCTAAGAGCAGTTGGTTCAAGAGTTACATTTGTAAAGACTTGTAAGCAGGTCTCCTGCCTACCATCTGCAAAGGTGGAGGAAAGATGGTTTCTTCCTCTGGAGAAATACTTGGAAGGAATACACAAATTATCTTCATAAACAAAAGTATCGGGGCTTGTTGGCGGACAGCAGCAGGGTGGCAACCTGCATAGCATTTCAAGTCTTGCATTTTGTGTGGTGTGAAAACAGCATATTCTTCACAATAACTATAATTATATTCATGTTTTGTTCTAGAAGGGAAACGTCAAAATAAACTGTGAAATGTGGTCTGAATTCTACAATCTCAGCAGACTCATTGTAACCAACGATGCTGCCTTTGTGGCATGTAAACAGGGTAATTTAACCTGATTGTTTATGGTGAAATGCTGTCAGTTTGATTTGAGCATTCCCGAACTGGAGCAGTTGCATTTCAAAACACAAATTATGTTTGTACATTATTATAGGTCATTGCAGTTTTAATGGGATTAATGTTAAAAGAAAACCTGTCGAGGTTTAGATAGGTGGGCAAAACGGTGCAAAACAAAAAGCTTATCTGTAAGCTCTGGTTTAAGAGCAAAGGCTGTATTGTAAAAACAGCAAGACATGCAAGTTTTTGTTTTAATTATTTAGCTGAGGGTGACAAACTGTTACCTATTTCCAAACGTTCATTACTCATTGATATATATTTTCTTCCTTACGACTGTAACACTACGTTCTGCACTCTCTCGTTTCCTTCTCTACGCATGGTGCGCAAGAAACAGTAGTTTTCACTGTATGCTAATACATGTGACAAATCAAATCAAAAGCAGACTGAGATAGGACACTGACATGTGTGGCAATATGATGCGTCCTGTCAATCCATGGTGGCAGATCATCTTGGAAGATCGCAATACTCTCTTAAATTAAGTGAAATATCTCAGGGGCAGCATGGAAAGCTCTCATTCTTTTGATTTGATTTATTGTTGTCACATTTATTAGTAGGCATTGAGAAGTATTGTTTCTTGCATATTATACAGACAAAGCACACCATTCATAGTGAAGGAAAGGAGAGGGTGCAGAATGTAGTGTTACAGTCATTGCTACAGTGTAGAGAAAGATCAACTTAGTGTGAGGTAGGTCCATTCAAAAGTTTGATGGCAACAGGGAGGAAGCTATCCTTGAGTTGGTTGGTACATTCCTCAGACTTTTGCACCTCTTTCCTGATGGAAGAAGGTGGAAGAGAGAATGTCCCAGGTGAGTGGGGTCCTTGATTATGCTGGCTGCTTCGCTGAGGCAGCGGGAAGTGTAGACAGTGTCAGTGGATGGTTTGTGAGATGGACTGGACTCAACCTCATTACTTGTGTTACACCAGACTGTAGAAGGAAATTACGCTCAGTACCTATACTGATTTCATGGTATTTTTTGCCTCTGATGAAGAGGCAGTGCTCCAAAAGCTTGTGCTACCAAATAAACCTGTTGAACTTTAACCTGGTATTGTGAGACTACTTACTGTGCCCACCCTAGTCGATGCTGGCAACTCCACATCATGAAGATGAATAAGGAATTGCCTGTCAGCATGGCCCATGCTGACAGCATTACATAAAGTTGAAAGGATGTAAATGTAGCCAGAATTTGTATAGCCTTTGTAAATCTGCAATGATGAAAAACTTTTAGGTTATCATAGAATCCTACTGTGGAGAAGGAGGACATTCAGCCCATCAAGTCTACACAATCCCATCCAGGCCCTATCCCCATAACACCATGCATTTACCCTAGCTAGTCGTCCTGATACTAAGGAGCAATTTAGCATGGCCAATCCACCTAACTTGCACATCTTTGGACTGAGGAAACCCTTGCAGACATGGGGTGGATGTGCAAACTCCACACAGTGACCCAAGTTGGGAATTGAGCGCATGTCCCTTGTGCTGTGAGGCAGCAATGCTAACCACCATGCCCCTAAAGTTAAACATATAAAAAAAAAGGCTTTGTAAAGACAGTTTCCAACAAAAGAATGAGAAGGCAAAATCATTGGCATACAAATTTTGTGCTGGAGCAGGAAACTGAACATGCGATTGGAAGGTGGAGTAACTTAGTACCAAAATTCCCTTTCTTGATAACTGGTAAGGCAGACATGCACACAGTTTCTGTTTACAGCATTCCAGGGTAACTGATAATGGGTGGCAAGGTGGAATGTTGTCTGCATTACCTAAGGGATATGAAAATGGATGCAAAGAAAGGAGGCAAACCTCAAGAGAGCTGGCTAAGATAAGATCAGCCAATGGTATCTGTTATAGATGCATGACAAAATTATGTATGTAGTTGTTACACGGTGATCTGTCCCATCTCAACTTCTTCCCTACCACCCCCCTCTGCAGTTTTGGGAAATGCAAGACTTCGGGCAGCCATGTTATGCTCCTGATGTTAATTAGTAGCAAAGGAGATTAAAAAGATTGCTGCGCTATTTGTTCTACACATCTGAGAGCAGCACATTGGCTAATAGTGTAGATTGCCCTAAATTAGACTGAAGGAGGTGGAGAATCCAAACCATGATCCTGCTATCCTTACAATGGGTCTCTCCACAGCTGATTTGATAGATCTACAATTCAACTCGTGCTCTTCTTTTGTGTGGGATTGTGGTCGGTGCAGGCTGTGGGCTGAATGGCCTCCTTCTGCACTGTAGGGATTCTGAATGCTGTAAAGCCAGTTCTCCATGGAAGTGACCATGTAGATACGTGACAGAGCATGCATGTATGGTTGGTGCCTGTGTTGTTGAATACAGGTAGTTGAGCCCTGCTGCTTACTGCTAGGTCTGATTATGCATTCTTTCATCTAGTGCCACACATTGATGTTTTGATAGCACCCCACTATATTCAGCTAACATTGATTTGCCAATGGACACTGCACTTGATGTAGCTTCCAGTTAAGTGCTGTGATGCATGGAAGTAGAATGAATATTGGTTTGTGGGGAATACTTTGCAGATCCCATTTACTTTAAGGATCTTCCTGTTCTGCAGAGCTCTTGGAAAGACTTCCTGTACACCTAGTTCCTTATTGGTAAGGGATTTTGCAACTTCTCATTTCACAAGCATGCAATTTATGGTCTCATTTGCAGAAAAGAAACCATGGAAAATGCATTAAACATTAGCTGGAGAAAATACACTTTTAAATATCAGCTCAAACATGAATTATTAAAATAAATGTACAAATTAACCCAGAAAATTCAAAGATATACATTGCCACTTCCAACATTAGACCAAATGCCAGCAATGTAAAATGAGGCTTGCTAAAGATCCTTGTCAACGCATTGGATGCATAGTTAGGCTGCTCCTCATTCTAACGAGAAGTTAAAAATTGCAGAGACATAACCACGAATGAAATTACTGTAGAGTGCAGTGGAAACCCAGCAGAAGTGCTTGCTGCCTTATTTCCTAATTCCTGTTCATCTGAATCGTGCTGACAATCCAAATAATGCTGTGGGAAATCTTGTCGCTTATGTCATGTGCCTTCCTTACATCTATGATGCAAAACATGATTGTTATCTTTAAATGGGGATGCATATATATTTTATTAACCACGAGGAGAATGTTTTTGGATTGCTCTGTTAGGTAACCAGCAGTGTCTGATTTTAAAGAAGCCATTGATATTTTGTTTTTGGTATTTGTCAGTTGCACGTTTATGGTTGTGGAGTGACTCCAAGGAACAGGTAGTGCCAGAAACCAGTATACAAGTTACACAAAATATGCCTATAACCTGGGGGGTGAGGCTGGGGGAGGGGCTGGGGGGAAATAGTGCAAGGACACAGATCATCTTTGGCTCGTACTAACATCAGCAATAAGTTTTGGCTGATTTTTTTTTTCTAATACAGATTGCATAAATCTGAAATTCGTGATTAATAGCCGCCTTGACACTTGTCAATTAAACCAACACTCAGTGTATGGGCATTTATTTTATCAAAATGGCTTCTCTTTCTTTCAGTCCTCAGCTAGGGAATGTTGAACTGAAAATGGAGATTTTTTTTGTTTTGCTCCTTCAATTTTGATTTATTTTTGGACCTGATTTTATGGGATTTCTTCTAGGAGTCTATCTTGCTTTCTTCAGAAACCCTGAAAACTTCCTCCAATGACCGAAATATTTGGTTTCTTATAAATTTATTTGGTGTCTTCACAATAACATTTCAGTTTTGTAAGAGAGTTTAATAAGATAATGTTCTTAATGATTAGGTTTTAACTACTATTGTCCCTCCTGCCCAAGGCAGTAATTCATTGTGCCCAATTCTGTTTGAACCATCAGCCGTCCTGTACTGAGTTTGAGTGACTGTTCTCCGTGTCACCCATGACACAGAGGGCCAACCTATTTATTCAGCAG
Source organism: Carcharhinus amblyrhynchos (assembly GCF_965287045.1). Lineage (NCBI taxonomy): Eukaryota > Metazoa > Chordata > Chondrichthyes > Carcharhiniformes > Carcharhinidae > Carcharhinus > Carcharhinus amblyrhynchos. Next base: position 29,202,617 of record NC_137332.1, on the reverse strand, counting down.
TGCATGCTATCGCAACTGATTTCATTCCTGATATCTGAGTGCACCTTCCACCAAGGGCCACTACATTCCTGCATTCAAGAGCAGGAAGTCCAGGTGAAGTTTTTTTCCTTTAACCCAGAGGTACAGAGACCAACTGTTTTTGCCTTCCTAAACTCCTCCACCTGCCTCCCTCTTCTCCTTGAAGATGCTGCTAAAAACCTGACTTTTCTGCCATGCTTTTGCTTGATCACCTGGTTACACCAGCCCCGCCAACACGGACGGACGGACACACAAAATGTTAGACTGTCCATTTAATATGAAAGCACATCCACACGAATCATGCCAGATTCCCCACTGTGTGCGCATCAAGCGAACAGAACCCTCTGGAGGTGTATAGGTGCATACAGTCCCTGGGTGAGAGAGGGTCATGCCCAGGTACTTTTTCCTGCCACTACCCAGCTCAGCGCTGAGTGGGTTGTCGTGGGGGGAAAGAGAAGGAGCTGTCAGTGAGGAGGTGGGGGGTGGGGGTGTGTGTGTGTGGTGTCCATGGGGTGTTTGTGTTTTTATTTCTATTTCTTTAAAGATGGTGCCTTGATCTTTCAAAAGCCTAAATTGCTTGTAGACAGGCTCAGAGTTTGGCCTGCCAACATGACATCATTGGAACCCACCCTTCCAAATCTATTTTTTGCAAGGTGTTTAAAAATACAGCAGGAAAAAGCAGCCAGCAGGCTGCTCTCCACTTTTCCCACCTAAGACAACACTCAAAATCAGAAAATTCCGCCCATAGGAGAGTGAGTATCCATTTTAAAACACCAAATGTGGTAGAGTTTTGCTGTTTACCTGCTTTCTGTTTTGCTCAGGCGCCCCTGACCCAACAGCTGGTGCCAGTATCGATGATGAGAACTGCTGGCATCTTGATGAGGAACAAGTTCGAGAGCAAGTAAAGCAGTTCCTATCACAGGGAGGATACTACGGGTCTGGCAAGCAATTAAACTCTATGTTTGCTAAGGTAAGGTTCTTTCAGCACACAAGTTATTTTCAAAAGGCAAGCTTCTGAGTAAAACCGTCATGAGTGAAGTGCAGCAATGTCACGTCAGCGCTTTCTTGCCACTCTAGTTCTTTACAGCTCCTAACTCCACGCTGCTTTTGGTCAGAATTATGTCCTGTACAGGTTGACCAATTTGTAAAATCATAAGAATGAATTAATCTTGTTGTTTCAGCTCAAATAATTATCCTCATTCTGTTATCCATTTCAAAGAAAGGGTTGCCAACTTTATGCTTAGCTTAAGAAAGGAACTTCCAACAACTGCAATGATGTAGAAGTTTTAATTGTTTGTTGATTTTTGCTTATTTATTTCCCAAAAATATTGACATTCCCTTATCTTGCATTATTTGTGCATCAAAAATACATGAGAAAACTTGACAGCTATAATGGTGACAAGAACAAATGATATTGGTGCAGCAAAACTGCAGCAGCTCCATTCCAGAGAGATTAACAGTGCAAAAACTACATTATGAAAGATTGTTCTGGCAGCTTCTTCAAGGCAGTAACTCCTTGAAGTTTGAATTGTACTAACCAGTATCATGTTCAAACAGTTAAGAGACATCATCTAACCTGTAAGGATACTACTGTATCTTATAGTCCAGAAAGCAGGTTGGGGGAGGATAGAACTGAAGGCAATTTGTACCTGCTTCTATAAGCATTTCTTTACGGAATTGCACAGTACACACATACATTTCCTAACCCAAATCCCAGTTCCAATGTGGTCCTTTTATTTATTCTTTCACAGATGTGGGAGTTGCTGGCTTGATCAGCATTTATTGCTCATCCCTAATTGCCCTTGAGAAGGTGGTGGTGAGCTGCCTCTTGAACCGCTGCAGTCCATGTGGTGTAGGTAAACCTGTGGTGTTGCTAGAGAGGGAGTTCCATGATTTTGATCCAGCGACAATGAAGGAATGGCGATATAGTCAGGATGGTAAGTGGCTTCGAGGGGAACTTGAAGGTGTTGTGTTCCCATGGATTTGCTGCTCTTGCCGTTCTAGGTGATAATGTCTCTGGTTTGGACGATACAGTTGAAGGAGCTTTGAGTTGCTGCAATGCAGCTTGTAAATAATACACACTGATGCTACTGTGCATCAGTGGTGGAGGGAGTCAATATTGAAGGGGATGGATGGAGTGCCAATCAAGGAGTTGCTTTGTCCTGGATGGTGTTGAACTACTTGAGTGGTGTTGGAATTGCATTTATTCAAACAAGTGAAGAGTATTCCATCACACTCCTGACCCCTGACTTGTGCCTTGTGGATGGTGGACAGACCTTAGGGAGTCAGGAAATGAGTTACTCATCACAGATTTCCCAACTTCTCATCTGATCTTGTAGCTGCAGTATTTATATTTGTTTCTGGTCAGTGTTGACCCTGAGGCTGTTGATAGTTGTCTATTCAGTGATGGTTATTAAATATCAAAGGGAGATAGTTAGATTCTCTCTTTTTGTCGATGGCCATTGTTTGACATTTATGTGGCGCAAATATTACTTGCCACTTATCAGCCCAAGCCTGAATGTTGTCCAGTTCTTGCTGCATATGAACACGGATTGTAATGAGGTCAGGAGCTGAGTGGCTCTGGCAAAACACAAACTGAGCATCAGTGAGCTGGTTAAGTGCCACTTGAAAGCACTGAACCTCTTCCATCTCTTCGCTGATGATTGAGAGTAGACTGTTGGGATGATAATTGGCTGGGCGGTATTCGTCGTGACTTTTGTGGACAGAACATCCCTGGGCAATTTTGCACATTGGTAGTTGCCAGTGTTGTAGCTCTACTGAAAAGCTTGACAAGTCTTCTGTACTGTTGCTGGAATGCTGTCAGGGCCATGAGCCTTTGCAGTATCCAGTGCTTTCAGTCATTTCTTGACATCGCATGGAGTGAATTGCATTGTCTGAAGACTGGCACTTGTGATGCTGAGGTGCTCAGTAGGAGGCCAAGGTGAGTCATCCACTAGGCACTTCCAGCTGAAGATGGTGCTAAATGCTCCAGCCTTGTCTTTTACGCCAATGTTCTGAGCTCCTCCATCAGTGAGGAGGGGGATATTTATGGAGCCCCTTCCTCAAGTCAGTTGCTTGCTTGTCCACCACCATTCATGACTGGATGTGGCAGAACCACAGACCTTTGGATCTGTTGGCTGTGGGAGTAATTGTGCAGAAAACATATAAAGCTAGCATGCAAGTGCAGAGGTAATCAGAAAGTCTAATTTCAAGCAAGTTGGTTGGAATACAAGAGTAGGGATGTTCTGCTGCAACAGTACAAGGTATTGATGAGATCACATCTGGAGTACTGAGAGCAGTTTTGGTCCCTTATTTATGGAAAGATTTTTTTTTTGGAGGCAGTTCAAGGAAGATTCACTAGGATGATCCCCTTATGGAGGGATTGTTTTATGAGGAAAGGTTGAACAGATTGGGAATCTACTTATTGGAATTTAGAAGAATGAGGCGCGATCTCATTGAGAAATGTAGTTTTTTTTTAAGGGGTTTGACAGGGTGAATGCTGAAAGGACGTTTCCCCTCATGGGAGAGTGTAGGACTAAAGGCCATAGTCTCAGAATGAAGGAATGCCAATTTAAGATTGAGATGAGGAGGAAATTCTTCTGAGTCTTTGGAACTCCTCGCCACGTAGAGCTGTGCGAGTAGAGTCCTTGTGCATATTTAAGGCTGAGATAGATACATTTCTATATGTATCTATACAGTAAGAGAATCATTGGTTTTGGGGAAAGGGCAGAAAAGTGGATGCAAGGAATGTTGGATCAGCCATGATCCTACTGAATGGTGGAACTAGCTCGAGGGGCCAAACAGCGCATTCCTGTTCCTATTTCTTATGATCTAACGTTGGCAGACTTTTGATTTATTGTTGGCATGTATATTGGGATACAGTGAAAAGTATTGTTTGTGTGCTATAAAGACAAAGCATACTGTTCATAGAGTACATAGAGGAGTAGAAAAGAAGATGGCGCAGAATGTAGCATCACAATCAGCTAGAGAAAGATCAACTTATTATAAGGTCTGATGGCAGCAGGGAAGAAACTGTCTTGAGTCGCTGGTTTGTGATCTCAGATTTTTGTATCTTTTTTCCAATGGAAGAAGATAGAGTATGTCTGGGGTGCATGGGGTCCTTAATTATGCTGGCTACTTTAAGTAGTGGGAAGTGTAGATGGAGTCAATGGATGTGAGGCCGATTTGCGTGATGGACTGGGTTACGTTCAGAACGTTTTGGCATTTCTTGTGGTCTTGGTCAGAGCAGGAGCTGTACCAGATTGTGATGCATCTGGAAAGGATGCTTTCTATGGTGCATCTGTTTTAAAAAAAAAATTGAGTGCTGCAGCAAACATGCCAAATTTCCTAAGCCTCCTGAGAAAGTAGAGGCATTGGTGGGCTTTCTTAACTATAGCATCCATGTGGAGGGACCAGGCTAGTTTAGTGATCTGGACACCTAGAAACTTGATTAGATTATGTTTTTCCAAGTGTGCTGCTGTTACTCCCTTAATAATTGATTCCAACATTTTTCCAATGATAGATGTTAGGCTGATCTGCCTATAGTTACCTGTTTTTTTTTTTGCTTCCCTCTGTTTTTGAATAAGGATGTCATGTTGGCAGTTTGCAATCCTCTGGTACAACTAATGCATCCACTATCACTCTTTTAGGATCCTAGGATGTAAGATATCAGGGCCAGGTGTCTTATCTGCTTTTAGCCCCATTAGTTTGTCTAGTACTACTTCTCTAGTGATGGTGATGATACTTAACTCCTCCCCTGTGTTCTTTAGTATTAATGGGATGTTCGAAGTATCTTTCACCATAAAGACTATGCTAAATATCTGTTGAGCTTCTCTGCCATTTCATTGTTCCCCCATAGCTACCTCCCCAGATTAATTTTCTAAGGAGCCTATGTTCACTTTGTCCTCTGTCTGTCTTTTTTATATATTATATATTTAAAGAAGCTCTTATTGTCTTTTTTTTATTCCTCGCATTGTAGTTTATTTTCTCTCTTTTTATCTTTCTCGTTCACCTTTCTTGCTACCACTATTTAGCATGCAAGTAGTCCTGTTTGGTAGCTTCATCAGGTTGACACCTCATTTTACGTATGCCTGGTACTGCTACTGGCATGCCCTCCTGCACTCTTGACCACACCCTGGCTTGATGGTAAAGGTAGAGTGCTGGATGTAAGTCATGATGTTACACAGTGTTGATCACAATTCTGGTGCCGGTGGTATTCAGCAGGAGGGTTCCTTGTCTTTATTTCATCTGTGCCATGAAACTTCATGATCCCAAAGTCAGTGTTGAGGACTCAGTAAGAAGCCTCACAACACCAGGTTAAAGTCCAACAGGTTTATTTGCTTTCAGAGCATTATCCCTTCAGGTGTTCCTTCATCAAGCGTTCTGAAAGCTTGTGATATCAAATAAACCTGTCGGACTTTAACCCAGTGTTGTGAGACTACTTGCTGTGCCCACCTCAGTCCAATGTCAGCATCTCCACATTAGTGTGGAGGGCTCCCAGGGCAACTCCCTTTTGAGTGTATACTAATCTGTCCCCTCCCTGCCACCACCCCCCTCCCCTTCAGTGGATATATACCGCTGCTGATCCGGGATGTAGCCAGAGATGGTGGTGATTGTGTCTGGAATGTTGTTTTTAAGGTATGATTCGGTCAGTGTGACTACGTCAGACTGTTGCTTGACTACTCTGGGACAGCTCTCTCAATCTTAGCACAAGCCCACAAAGTAAGTAGTGAGAAGGACTTTGCAGTGTTAACAGGGCTAGTGTGCCATTGTCATTTCAGTTGATGCTGAAACTGATGCTGGATTGTCTATCTGGTTTCATTTGCTTTTTGACTTTTGTAGCAGTTTATATTTATAGGAACATGGGGATTTGGTTAATGACCACCGTCTGCGTGCAATTAAATACAATTAATATACCAACACCACTGAATGCCAACATCGTCCCAACCTTTTAAAAATAAATCTGTTGCAGCGCTGACCAGTATTGAGTCGACTTAGTTTATTCTTTTGAGAAAAGTGTTTATGCTTTATTGACTAACGAACAGAAATGCATTTTTTGAAGACTTTTTTTTGCATTCTCTTCCCCATCCTTCTCTAATTACAGATATAATGGGTGACTTGGAACAGTGCCTTATTGTGCATTGTCACACTGGGTGAATTTAAGATTCAAGAACACTTTCACTTGCCCTTTAAACTTAGCTTAAGTGCAAATGCTATCAGATGCAACAGGGAGTAATCAAAGCTATCTCAGCAAATTGATGGAAAAGAAAAACATAGCATATTTCCATTTTGTGCGATGCTACAAAATTGGCTACAAGGTTGCATTGATGTAGGTAATAGTTGGCTGCATGTTTCAATATTTAGTTATATCGACGTATGCCTAAGAACTTGGCTGTAACAGAGGGAAAAAAAAATCAAATAAATTAAACTAACGATAAGTGCTTCTCGAAAAGGACATGTCCAGACAGTTCAGTACTTTAGACAATAGTGTACCTATAGATCCTAGTGCGATTATTGCTCATATCCGCTAACAATGATTTCTTCTGGAGTTTGGACCACTTTTAGGATTGAATTGAAGTTGAAAGATTAGCATAGTGGAAAAAGAGTTAATATCACAAATACAATCCAATCAAGTTTATTAGGGGGAAAAAGAAGGGAAAATTGTCTTCATTTTCCTGAAGAAGTAAATTCCTTTCTACTCTTTTGTCAATGTGTCTGCTTTCTGCTTGGGGCAGTGACTTATGCTTGGTTACTAGTTCTGCAGTCATTACCATCCTTCTGGCATCTTATCTGAGTGGTTGCTCTTCATGTATGAGCCTAGGTCAAGAAGGTTGATCAGCTATTTCACTGAAGATGAAAAACAGCCAATGACAACTGTGTCCAGTCCTATACTAGCCCAACATCTACATGTGCTTGAATAAAAACAAAATATTATAGCTGCTGTAGATATGAAATAAAAACACAAGTGTTGAAAAACTCAGCAAGTCTGGCAGCATCCATGGAGAGAGAAACAAAGTGTTTCAAGTCCAATTTTCTCATCTTGGGAATGGTGAATCCACATGTGATTTACTCAAAGGGGACAGGGGAAGAGAAGTCAAAATTGTCACCAGATGAAAAAGGGCCTACTTCCCTCTGCCAAGCCCTGCTTACATTGAATCAAAGGGATATTGGTTATTTATAGGTAACACTTTGCAACCTTGATCTTTTGTTCATAAAAATGTATACAGAACTTAGTGGGACCAAGCTGGAACAGAATTGCTCTTTCAAAGAGTCGGCACAGGCACAAATGGTCGTCATCTGTACTGTATCGTTAAATGAGACTTTTCAGTGGAAATATTTGATTTTAATATTCAATCATGTTCAATAAAGATGCAATGCCACAAAATAAATGGTGCAACTAAACCCATTGCTATGATGTATATGACCTTGCAGGGTGTTTGGCTAAGAAATTAATGACAAAAATGCAACATGCTTCAGAAGCTTTCAATTGTATTTTAAGTCGGTCTATATTACACAACTTACTCTAACAGAGCAGTGAAGCATTTGACCACAAGATTTAAACTTTCTCACTGTGCCAATAGTTGCACAAGGAGATTCTCCACCCACTCACCAAATTTATGTAAGCTCTGAAATTTATTTTTCCACTGTTCGTGAGATGAATATTGATGCATGGCATTAACTCGTAGATAGTCTATTTTTTCAAATGGTCACAAATTCTGCATTTACATTTAATCAATAATGTAGTTTAGAATATCTGAACCTTGTATTCCATTTATAAGAGTTAACTGTGTACAAAGATTAGAGTAAACCTCAAGCTCCTTCACGATTTTTAAAAGACCAGCATGGGTGGTGTAATAGAGCCATATGAAAATACAGAATGGGAAAGATGCTGTAGTTTATCTGACTTTGTAAAAACAAATATGCACTCCAGTAAATACCTATCCAAGCCTTCCTTAAATTTTCCCACATTTATTGCCTCACTGACTAGTTTGTTCCCCACATTCAATAGCCAAAGAATTAAGTTAGGATCTCCCAAACTTTTCCAACTGTGGAAGCCCTAGTGCCCACCCAAAAGCATTGATGGACCCCATATATTCTTATGTTGAAGACAGGTTTTTTTTGCGTAAAATAGATGGAAATACCAAATCCAAATGTATACAAGTCTTTTTTAGCAAAATGTATGCATATATTACCCTCTCACATCAGCCTCGCCTGTGGAAAAACTTCTGTCATACAATACCCGTTATTTAGAATTTTCCTTGCTCTCCACTGCTTCCATCCACTCCCTCTGCTGCTGCCTCTGCAAGCTTCTGCAGAACCCAGTTTGGGAACTCCAGCATAAAACAGTTACAATTAAACTGCTTTTTTACCTTCTAAGCTTGAATTTGTTTCCCTTCTTCTGGCATTTATGCCAAACTGGAGCATGTTTTTGAAATTCCATCTTTGTATAATGCTTGAATCTTGCCAATCAGATTTTTCTCCCCTCCTTAGTACAAGATCCATAACCACGGGATTGAGGAAGATTCTTTACCTCACGGTTAATATTTCATGGTCTTCCTCAACCTGCTTGCAACCTTTAACATACTTGATCCCATCCTTTGATAGAAAGAATTGTACATTATCCTTGTTGTGTGACCAATGAAAGCCAAGGCATTTCTGATAGGCTTCTCTTAATTTGTGCATTACCACATCAGAGTCCTTCTAGTTACCTCCTTAATTCAGTTATCATCTTATGGCAACACCATCTCCTGAAAGAGATCTGCTTCCACATCCATGCAAATGCCACCCTGCTGTTCCTATCTACAACTGCTTTGGTACTGTCATGACTGGATACTTAACAAGCAGTTAGAATGAGCCGAAACACTTTCCAGCTCAAAGACCAAAGCCATCAAAATTCAACTGTTATCAGTTTGACCTCTGTGAACACTGAAATGAAGAATTCATTTAGCATATGTGTAGCCTTTAAGCATTGGAAACAATCAAGTCCTTTTTTGGCATTTTATTTTGTGGCTTCACTGTCTGCACACTTTGTTACAGTGTTGACCACCTAGAATGTTGATGTGAATATTAACTGATCACTATTACATTATTTACTGACATAGCAGGTGCAGTGATGAATGAAACGCAAGTCAACACATGTTTTACACTAATTGTGCTGTTTCAGAATTTTCTCTTGAAAGTATTCTCCTTTCTTGATTTCTTTTAGAAAAAGTGAACTTTCTGAAATCAATTATTTTAAAAAATAAATATTTTGATTTGCTTTAAAGTGGAGGGGACAATTTCTTGGAGTAGCACCAGTTCTCTAGCAAAGCATCAGATTCCCACTCACTGCAGATTTTTAAAATGTTGTATTGATCACAGGTACGAGAAATGTTGAAGATGAGGGATTCGAATGGTGCCAGAATGCTGACATTAATAACAGAACAGTTCATGGCTGATCCCCGACTTTCTCTCTGGAGGCAGCAAGGCACGGGCATGACGGACAAGTGCCGACAGCTCTGGGATGAATTAGGTAAGCGTAGGGCAGAAGGCTGTACAAGAGGAATCCAGTATTTGAACCCTTGCTCCCAATAGTTCTTTCCATTTGCCATTTTCTGCGTTAATCATCAACTGTATTTGCAATCTGGTTTTGTTAAAGATAAAGAGAACCCCCCTTTTCTGGTAGATACAACTAAAATTTGGAAGATGAAATTGAAAATTGTAGAAATTTCTCAACTGATGCTTGAAACGGTTTGTTTACAAAGGAGGGGTTGGGAAGAACTCAAAAAATACAGATATTTGTCATGTTGCATGGGATTATCTTATCGTTTGAGAATTTATTTCATGGCATTTTGATGATTTTTCAATAACATGTTCTAAAATTCAATGCCAAGATTTCTTTATAATCATCATAGAGCGGATGTGACCTCAGGGACTCGATTTTGTTGCTTTTTTTGCCAGACTGTATTCAGCAGAAGGTTGTTCTTGTGATCAGATATCAAATTTCTGTTGTAATTTCTGAAAAGGTAAAATTAAAAACAAGACACAAAACAAAAGTAAAGGAAAATTTGCAAATTTTGGAAATATACAGCAAGTTAGCCAATGGACAAGATTCTCCAGCTTCCCAGCAGCGTGTTTCCCACTGGCGGAAGGTGGTGCATTGTTTGCTAATGGCGGGATTCTCTGGTCGCACCACTGTCAATGGGAATTTCCACTGATATCACCCCATGCCAGAGGGAGCCCGCAGGTTGGGATGTGCTGCCGGTGGGACAGAATTCCACCGAGGATTCTGGCCAATGTCTTTCAACCTTAAAAAAAAGTTTTGGGTTTATACCTCGGAACTCGAGAAAATTGAAGATAGCCATTTTAATAACACGGGGCAGGGAGGTGGTGGGAAACAGCAAAAAGGAAGGGAAGAGGGTGAATGACCTCATGTATCAATCGGAGAGAGAGAAGTAGTTTAATGAGCTGCAAAATCTTGTATACAAAATAATGCAAGAGATCATCAGTGAGATGCAACAAAGATTTAAAGGGGACAAAAGAATGAAAAGGCTAGGATGAAAATTATCAAGAGGCGTCGATGCAAACAAACATACGTCTCGACAAAGAAAAACTAACAAATGGGGTAGAAAATGGCCAGGTCCATAGTTAACCAATATGAAGTCAAAACAGAAAAGTAAGTAAAAAATAGGGCAGAATAATGGGACTGTAAAGTGAGGCAATTGATTCAGAAGTCCATTGAATTTGGTGAGCCTCCTACCAGAGGGAGGGCCAGAAAATTCCAAACATAATGGATTCACCAGTTGTGACAAAAAAGAGAATTCCCTCCACCCATGCCTTGACTGAGCCTCCTCCATCAGAAATCCCCTCAGCTATGAAGAAACTAAGAGAGCTAAGATTGGAATCATAGAATCCCAACAATGCAGAAGGAGGCCATTTCGCCCATCAAGCTGCACCAAGTACAATCCCACCTGGGCCCTATTTCTGTAACCTCACACGTTTACCCTGCTAATCCCTCTGACATTGGATCAATTTAGCATGGCCAATCAACCTAACCCACACATCTTTGTAGTGTGGGAGGAAGCCAGAGCACCTAGACAAAGCCCATGCAGATACAGGGAGAATGTGCATGCTCCACAGACAGTGACCCGGAACCAGAATTGAACCCAGGTCCCTGGCGCTGAGAGGCAGCAGTGCTAATCACTGCCATCGTGCAGCCCCAAAAAAAAGAATTGGATGCAGTATTCCCGATGAAGCCTAACTAATTTCTCATACAAGTTCATCATGAATTCCACCATCTTCTGTAGTGGGATTTGAACCCGTGTCCCCAGAGCATTAGCCTGGGTCTCTGGATTGCTGTCCAGTGACATTACCACTGTGTCATTATAGGTATTCTGAAATGGATACCATAATTGAAGTTGTTGAATGTAGAGTTTATTTTGACCCAAGCTGGGAATCAAACCTGGGTCCCTGCTCCACTTAACTGACGTTAAGAATGGGAATGGTGATAGTTCAGCAGTGCTCATGGCACAGTGGTTAGCACTGCTGCCTCACATCGCCAGGGACCCAAATTCAATTCCCGACTTGTGTCACTGTCTGAGGCAGCAGTGCTAATCATTGCCACCAATATGTGCTTTGTAGATATTAACTTGAATGTCTAGATGTGATGGCTGAAGGATACCCTGCAGAAAAGTGAGATATTTGATCCTGGAGCTTGCATTGTACTTCTCTGGAATGAGATTAGTCTGAAATTTCAAAACCTTCTTTAATAAAAAAATGAATAAATCAAAATAATTAGACAACGTTAGGTATGAGGACGCTGACATATAAATGGGTATAATTCTTGGAGCTAAGAATACATTCCACCAGTCACAAGGCTTTTAAATGTCATATCACATCTTTGCTGATGTGATATGCTCTATTTATTTCTCATTTGTGCAGTAAAGAATGTGCGCATGGCCAGTAATATTAGTAGAACCAATCTGCAACCAGCATGTACAATTCATTTAATAAAGATAAAATATGGGAAGCTACAAATCTAGATTGTCTGAACTTAGATCTTACATAGGAAGGTATCAGTTCGTATATTGATGTTTGTCGGTTAATGTGTTCTACTCAAAACTGTTAGTTGGGGACTACCTAACTGCTGAGGTTTTAAGCTGAATTCTCTGCCTTTGTGTTCTGATGCTCCACTTCACTGAAATTCAGAATGGGAACAGTGATAGTTCAGCAGTGCATGTGGCACAGTGGTTAGCACTGCTGCCTCACATTGCCAGGGACCCAGATTCAATTCCCGGCTTGGGTCACTGTGCAGAGTTTGCATGTTCTCTGTGTCCATGTGGGTTTCCTCCAATTGTTCCAGTTTCCTCCCATAGTCCGAAAGATGTGCTGGTTAGGTGCATTGGCCATGCTGTACCCAAACAGGTGCCAGAGTGTGATGACTAGGGGATTTTCACAGTAACTTCATTGCAATGTAAGCCTACTTATGACAGTAATAAACGAACTTAAACTTGAAAAGATGCCAGCCATTATGACATCTTTGAAGGACATTAATTGTCAACAGGGTCAGTAAGTGAGCTTAATTCCTTTGGCCATTCTGCTGAGATTTGTACTGCAACGCCAGAGACAGATGTGGTATAATACGGTGCTATTGAGTCCCACTGCAGCAGGGTGGCGGATACGATGTGCGGCCTGGCCAAATTCTGAATTAATGGTCTGGACGCCCGAACTCTGAAGATGGACAAATTAAATTTCAATAGTTCCCCCTGTTAGAAAAGGAGGTACAAACTGAAATCCCTGGGGGCCTGTGCAGTTGCTAAAACAAGGAGAACTTGTAGAAAACAAGACGGGGAAAATGAGAGAAATTAGATGGGTGAATATTTACACGTCCAAGGGGTCTGAAATTGAAACAAAGTGGAAACAGATGAATGATCTAAGCAGAAATTAACATACCAGTCACAAGTCCTCTCCCACCAAAACCATGTTCTGATGCAGGGATTGCATGCAAAACGTAAACCCATCTTTTCTTCTGCCTTCCCGCCCCAATCCACCACCTTTTATGCCGACAGGTTCAGCCTCCCTTCCTGCCCTGGTTCTATTCATTTTGTTGTTTTTTTCCTTCTATGTAAACAGGCCTTTGTGCCATCTTAGCTACTTTGCACATTTTTGAAAGAAGAAATACAAATACTGAAAATCTGAGATGCACGATGGCTCAGTGGGTATTCATAAATGGATGACTCGCATTTGATATTTCGGGCATATACTGTTCAGATTTGAAAACTGAAAGACAGGCCAGCTTATTTGTGTAAATAACAAAAAGGAGGAGGAAAAGTGCCAACTGATACTGCAATCGCCAAGAGGAAGTTAATTGGTGAACAATTTACAGAGTGTTTAATGGAGAAGCAGGAACCTGTTAATTATGTTAAAAATCATCTCAAAAGGCAAGGGGAAAAAAATTGGAAATGTAAAAGAATGTGCAAATGGTTGCGGTAAGCTGCATGGCATTGGCATTAGGTATGGCATGAAAACATGAAATTCTGGTACTGCACAGTAAGCCCTACCGAACACACAATAATTACCCTGGCATGGCTGTATGTCAAAATGGCTGTATTCCCACAGCAAAGCACCAAGTTGTTTCCCCTCCCTCTGAAACTAAGAGACCACCTCCATATTCCGAATTTAAATTCAAAAGTGTATTTATTAGTCACAAGTACACTTACATTCACACTGTGATGAAGTTACTGTTAAAATCCCCTGGCTGCCACACTCCAGTCCCTGTTTGGGTACACTGAGGGAGAATTTAGCATGGCCAATACACCTAACCTGCACATCTTTGGACTGTGGGAGGGAACTGGAGCACCCAGAGGAAACCCATGCAGACAGGGGAGAGAACATGCAAACTCCATACAGACAGTGATCCGAACCGGGAATTGAACCCAGGTCCCTGGCACTGTAAGGCAGCAGTGCTAACCACTGTGCCACCAAATGAATGATGTCTGCAGATCACCATTACTCCCCCCTCTCATTCTCGCTCCAACCCCTCCATCTTTTAGCCTGCTGTTGCAACGAAACTTGGGGCTCAGTGTGGCAACAGTGAAGCTGATTTTTTTTTTTGAATTCCCATTCCAAGCGGAAATCCTCATCCATGGACCCGTAGTCCGCTCCCCTTCACTCTGACCATAATGTTGAAAATGTTTCATATTGATGCTGAACTTGTGTAAATGCACAGAAAGCGCTGATGTGATGTATTATGGACTGAGAGAACACACTTGTACACGGAGGATAAAATCTGAGAGAAAAACTTATTGCTATATTTGGAAAGGCAGAGGCTTAGTTTTCTGCTTTTTCAGATAGCCTAGAATTATTTAAAAGGAAGAGTGGAAGAATGCAGTGAAATAGTCTAACTTAAAGAGAGAACCTCAAGAGAAACATGCATTTGAAGCAGTCATTTAAAATGAGAAAAATTTGGCCATAAGGACTCCATTAAAAAATGATGCATCTTTACTATGTATAACAGCTACTTCGGAGCTATCGGAGTATCAAGTATAAAAGTTGGAGTGATATGGTAAGGTTATATAAGGCATTGGTGAGGCTGAATTTAGGGTACTGTGTACAGTTTTGGTCACCTAGTTACAGGAAGGATGTAAATAAGGTTGAAAGAGTGCAGAGAAGGTTCATAAGGATGTCGCCAGGGTTTGAGAAGCTGAGTTAGAGAGAGAGAGAGATTGAATAGCTTAGGACTTTATTCCCTGGAGCGTAGAAGAATGAGGGGAGATTTGATAGAGGTGTATAAGAATTTGATGGGCATAGATAGTGAATGCAAACAGGCTTTTTCCACTGAGGCTAGGGGAGAGAAAAAACCAGAGGGCATGGGTTAAGGGTGAAAGAAGAAAAGTTTAAAGGGAATGTTAGGGGGGGGCTTCTTCACGCAGAGAGTGATGGGAGTGTGGAATGAGCTGATGGATAAAGCGGTAAATGCGGGGTCAGTTTTAACATTTAAGAAAAACTTGTATGGGTCCGTGGATGAGAGGGGTGTGGAGGGATTTGGTCCAAGTGCGGTTCAGTGGGACTAGGCAAAAAATGGTTCGGCACAGAGAAGAAGGACCAAAAGGCCAGTTTCTGAACTGTAATTTTCTATGGTTCTACTTTGAACAAAGAAGTACAGCACAGGAACAGGCTTTTCAGCCCTCCAAGCCTGTGCCGATCATGATGCCCTAACTTAAAAAAACCTTGTGCCCTTACTTGGTCCGTATCCCTCTATTCCTCCCAATTCATGTACCCATCCAGATGCCTCTTAAATGTGGTTCAGACTGTGTTTTCTTCCTCCATCTCTCTACAAGAGAGAGAAGGGACACTTAATGACACTAAGCAGTTGCTAAAAGCAACACTCAATGCCAGCTTCCACCACATCCTCTGGCAGTGTGTTCCAGGCATCCACCACTCACTGCATGAAAAACTTTCCCTGCACATCTCCCTTAAACTTTCCCCCTCTCACCTTAAGCTTGTTCACCCCTGAACTGACACTTCCAACCTTGGAAAAAGCCTCTGACTATCCACCCTGTCTACCCCTTTCGTAATTTTGTTGACTATCAGGTCTCCTCTCAGCCTCTGTCTTTCCAATGAAAATAATCCTAGTTTATTCAACCCCTCCTCATAGCCGAAAGCTGTGAGACCAGGCAATGTCCTGACAACTCTTCTTTGCACTCTCCAAAACTTCCACATTTTATAATACGGTGACCAGAATTGCATGCCAGAACTCCATAGGTCACCTAACCAAGGTTTTATATAGCTACAACATGATTTCCCAACTCGGTACCCCAGCCGATGAAGGCAAGCATGCCATGTGCCGCCTTAATCATGTTGGCCACTTTTAGGGAACCGTGGACCTGCATGCCCAGATCCCTCTGTTAATATTCCTAAGGGTTCTGCCATTTACAGTATAATTCACACCTAAATTTTATCCTGCAAAATGCATCATCTTGCATTTATCCAGATTAAACTCCATCCACTATTCCTGTCCCCAAGTCTCCATTCTATCTATATAAAGTTTATTAGGCACAAGTAATGCTTACATTAACACTGCAATGCAGTTACTGTGAAATTCCCCTAGTTGCTACAGTCCAGCGCCTGTTTGGGTCAATGCACCTAACCAACACGTCTTTCAGAATGTGGGAGGAAACCAGAGCACCCAGAGGAAACCCATACAGACACGGGGAGAACGTGCAAACTCCACACAGACAGTGACCCAAGCCAAGAATCGAACCCGGGTGCCTGGTGCTGTGAAGCAGCCATGCTAACCACTGTGCTAGTGTGCCACCCCATCTTGTTGTATCCTCTGAATCTCCAGCACTATCAGCAACTCTGCCAATCTTATCATCTGCAAACTTGCTAATCAGGCCTCTCACATTTTCTCCAGATCATTTATAG
The DNA here is from genome assembly GCF_965287045.1 of Carcharhinus amblyrhynchos. Taxonomy (NCBI): domain Eukaryota; kingdom Metazoa; phylum Chordata; class Chondrichthyes; order Carcharhiniformes; family Carcharhinidae; genus Carcharhinus; species Carcharhinus amblyrhynchos. Next base: position 29,186,195 of record NC_137332.1, on the reverse strand, counting down.
AAACTACAAACAAGAGGTCCCAGCACTGATCCCTGCGGACCACCACTAGCTACAGATCTCCATTCTGAAAAATACTCTTCCAACACTACTCACTGTCTCCTATAACCAAACCAATTCTATATCCATCTAGCCAGCCCACCCTGAATTCCATGTGATTTTAGTCTTTGTACCAGTATGCCATGTGGGACCTTGTCAAACGCCTTATTAAAGTCCATATAAACTACATCCACAGCCCTTCCCTCAATAATGTTTGGTCACCTCTTCAAAAAGCTCAATCAAGTTGGTGGGATATGACCTTCCCATGCTGCCTGTCACTAATTAATCCATGTACCCTGTCCCTCGATATCTTCTCCAAAAGATTCCCCACCACTGATGTCAGGCTGACAGGCCTATAATTTACTGGATTATCCCTGCTTCCTTTCTTAAACAAGGAAATAACATTGGCTAGTCTCGTCCTCTAGAGCCTTGCCTGTAGTCAAAGAGGATGCGAAGGTATCTGTTAAGGCCCCAACTATTTTTTTCCCCCTGCCTCCTGGAGTAATCTGGGATAGATCCCATTCAGCCCCGGGGACTTGTCTACCTTAATTCAATTTAGGATGCTCAATACTTTCTCCTTTGATATATTGACATTCTCAAGAGCGTTCACACACCTATCCCTGACCTCCACATGCTTCATGTCCTACTAACTGAATATCATTGTATGGTTTGTAAAGTAAATAAAACATCACTCATGTTTTGCAGCTGGGAAATATATCTCCATCCTCAGAAATTGTTGTGCAGCTGAACATTGAATTTACTTATACCTTCATCATAAAATAATACTTCATGCAAACAAGATCTGTGGAAGAGGATTAAATGCCTTTCATTCTGTCCTGATTGTCTGTGTGAAGGTTAGAAACCAATAGCTCCTATTTCTGTCTGCACAGTATTGTGGCTCAAGATTAAAACCTAATTACATGTAACAGGAGAAAAATGGCATCTTTATTCAATATGAATCCAGAGGCTGACCTTAATCTTCCTCTCTGGTAGCGCATTCAATTCAACATGTCTCCTGAATAAGCTGCCAGTAAGCAAAGGAGAAGGGGGAGGGAAAAATTAATACCATAACCCAGTTGAGCGAGATGGTGATTATTCAGCCACAGCTGATTCTGTTTCAGTCAACACAGCTTTACTGTGGCATAAATATGATGAATCCATTGACCAATGTGAAGGATTTACAGTTCCAACAGGACAAAGTCAAATTGCATTTGTAGTCTGTGGGCTGATGATAATTTAGCCCTTTTTCATTTGCTTAATGGAATGCTTCACAGCAGCTTTGTGTTCCATTATTTATGGAAGAATCCCAATGTATGTGCATATTCCTTAACTTGGATTTGCTCCCTTTGCCCAATGTTACACCACTCTCCTCCCCATCCCCTCCTCATAAAGAGGAAATGGTGGCCTACTCTTCACTATTCATTTCACTGAATGATACAAGATTACATTCGAGGAAGTATTATGATTGATGATGAACAGTTTCCTGAACAAGGGTCTGCTTGGCATAAATAGATTGGAGGTTTTCTTGAATTTCAAAATGATGTTTTGGTGGAGGGGGGTGGGGTGTGGTTGGCAGAATTTCCCTTTCAAGTTATTTTTCTCATCTTTTTCCAGCCCTCGTCACCTCCACCATATCCCACCACTCCTCCCTTGCAATAATTTCTAAAGAATTATCACTTGCATTTGTATATCACCTTTCACAATCTGAGGTCATCCTAAAATGCTTTATGATCAATGAAGTACATTTGAAGGTTGGTCACTATTGTAACACATGAAATGTATCAGTCCAACAAACTGTCACAAGCAGCAATGATGTGAAAACTCAGATCATCTGTCTTTCTCGGTGTTCATATGTTGGCCATAACACTCCCTTACACTTCAAGTAGTACCCCAGGATCTTATACATCCATTTAAGAGAGGACCTTGCTTTGAACCTCATCTGAAAGCCTGCTCTTGAAACAGTGCATTGCTCTGGTGCTACTCTGATGTTTCCGCCTAGATTGTGTGCTCATTGTTTTGGAGTGGGACTTAAACTCGCATCCTGATTCAGAAGTGAACATGGTATTCACTGAGTGATGGCTGACACTTTGGGATTCTGTTGCAGCAATGCCGGAAGCCGTCTGCCACTTCTCCCAAGTGATTACTCTTCACATATTGCCTGTGCTCATCTGTTTTATCAGGGCTGGGTACTCAAACTGATTTTAACATGTTTGTTTCATTATTATTCCAGGGAGGCTAATTGTAACATCCTCAACTGCATAAGTTGAGATCTGCTAACTCACCAAAGACCAGAGGTCCATATGGTTTCTAAACACCAAACAATGCATTCTTTTCAATGATCATGTACAAGCTGAACTACATTATTTTGAAAACCGAACATGCAGTGTTTGACCTTTTCACTTGAGATTCCTGTCTTGCCTCCCTGAAGACAGGGCTTCTAAAATGTGAATGTTTTAGAACGATCTGCGCATTACTTCAATAAATAATGAGCCTAGAAAGCTGAGGCTAAGAACAGGAATATTTTGTCATAGCACCAAGCCCAAAAAAAGTGGTGCCAGTTGGAAGAGAGATACGATGCAGCAATATTCTTGTAAAGTGGGATTTTTTTTCTTCACAACCACTCAACAATGAATATTGTAAGAACTGTCCAGTCTGGAGCTGTGCAATTCAGAATTTTTTTTCAGTCCAAGCAAGTGAGTCTCAATCTTTCTGAATGATTTGTAGACATAATATTGCATGAATCTCCCCCATTTAAAATAGTTTTTTATAAATATATTGTTCTCCAGAGTCATTTTGAACATACTATTCCTGTACATTTGAGGATTACGAACTAGTCAGAAAGGAGAGTAGAAGTTCAGGACATTTTTCTGAGTGATAGGGAGTGAGTTATGGTGTCCGGAGGGTTCATTGTACATATCAGTTTGGATGTTGGTGTAGTTGATGCCTTGTTGACATTTGCAGGAGATGCCAAAATGGAAGGTATTGCTGATTCTTCAGAAGACCAAAGGAAGCTGCAAAGGGATATTGGTAAAGTTGGGAATGGGTAACCAATTGTCAGTTAGAATTCTATGTCAGTAATTGAGAGGCAATGCAGTAAACTTATTCTGAATACAACTGGGTTTGGCACTGTAGACGAGAAGAGCAATTTGGGTTGCAAGCATATAGGATGTTGGGCAGTACAGTGCACAGTGGTTAGTACTGCTGCCTCACAGTGCCAGGGACCCGAGTTTAATTCCGTCACTGGGTCACTGTCTGTGCGGTGTTTGCACATTCTCCCTGTGTCTGCATGGGTTTCCTCTAGGTGCTCTTGTTTCTTCACGCAGTTCAAAATTGTGCAGCTTAGGTTGATTGGCCATGCTAAATTGACCCTAGTGTCAGGGGCATGATCTGGTTAAATATGTGGGGTTACGGAATAGGATCTTGGTAGGATTGTGGCCGGTGCAGATTTGATGGGTCGAATGGCTTCCTTCTGCACTGTAAGGATTCTATGATTCTATGTTGAAGGCAGTCAATAAAGCCATTAAAACATTATGGAATTCTAGCTTTTATCATGACATAGAAAGTACAGAAACCAAGAGGTAATGATGAGTGTTTATGTGCATATATAACCTCAGCTGTGTACTGTGTATCTTTTTCTTTATTTATTCGTGAGGCATGGGTGCTGCTGGCTGGCCAGCATTTATTGCCCATCATTAGTTGCCCTTGGAGGTCAGTTGAGAATCAACCACATTGCTGTGGCTCTGGAGTCACATGTGGGCCAGACTGGCTAAGGGTGGCAGATTTCCTTCTCTAAAGGACATTAGTGAATCAAATGAATTTTTCTGACAATCAACAATGGTTTCATTGTCATCAGTAGATTTGTAATTCCAGGTATTTTTTATTGAATTCAAATCCCCCCCCCACATCTACCATGGCAGGATTAGAACCTGGGTCCCCAGAACGTTGGCTGAGTTTCTGGATTAATAGTCTAGCGATAATACCACTAGGCCATTGCCTCCCTTGTAGCACTCCACACTATAGAAAAGATATTGAGGATTTTAGAGTATGTACAAATCAGATTAACTCGGATACTACCTAACATGAGGAAATACAAGCACAGAGAAAGATTTGAGAAATTTAATGTTTTTCATGAGAACGATGTAAATTACAGAATGACAATCCTTTCATAGAATCCCTATAGTACAGAAGGAGACCATTCGGCCTCAAGTCTTCACCAACTGCAATCCTTCCTAGGCTTTATCCCTGTAACCCATACATTTACCCTGCTAATCCCCCTCGCACTAAGGTCAATTTAAGGTGGCCAATCAACCTAACCTGCACATCTTTGGACTGTGGGAGGAAACCGGAGGAAACTCACCCAGACATGGGGAGAACGTGCAAACTTCACAGTGACCCGAGGCCAAAATTGAACTAGGGTCCATGGCGCAGTGAGGCAACAGTGCTAGCCGCTATGTCATCGTGCCGCCAATCTATTATTAAAATTTATGAAGACATTGGCAGTTTAGATAGAAATAGTAGTTGAAGAGACTCATGTGGGGTCATAGGTACAATATTAAATATTGACTGGAGCTTCCAGTCAATGACTGAGGCAAAAACTGTGTCAGTATTCAGATGAGATTGGATAGATGGATGAAAGAAAAGTGCCTGTAAAGATACAGGATCAGAATGAGTAAATGTTAATAGATGAGATGAATAGTGAGAGCCTTTTTCCTCGGATGGTGACGGCTAACACGAGGGGACATAGCTTTAAATTAAGGGGTGGTAATTATAGGACGGATGTCAGAGATAGGTTCTTTACTCAGAGAGTAGTAAGGGTGTGGAATGCCTTGCCTGCAGCAGTTGTGGACTCGCCAACTTTAAGGGCGTTCAAATGGTCAGTGGATAGGCATATGGATAACATTGGAATAGTTTAGGTTAGACGGTCATTAGATTGGTTCCACTGGTCGGCGCAACATTGAGGGCCAAAGGGCCTGTACTGTGCTGTAATGTTCTATAATTAGGACACTCATGCAAGGTAATTGCTAGCCCAGATTGGTTGGACTGAATGCCCCATTTCTGTGTCAAACCTTTCTCTTTATCCCAGTGAGTATGACTCCCAATGAGGTTTTATTAGAAGAGGGAATAATCATGTGGCTTACAGAGCTGAAATTCCAACCATGAAACTCGATAATTAGAAAGCATATAATGATCCAATACAGATCAGATGCTGCCTGAAAAGCTTCCTGTTCTTGATGTATATGGAAGTGAAAAATTGGAAATTTAGTGAAAGGGTTAATTTTCAGAGGTGGAGATTTCAATTTAAAAATTTGGGTAGCTTTTTCTTCAAAGAAGTACTCCATTAAATTGTTCAATAGACATTTAAAATAATCAAATTGGCAGCTCAGTCACCTTTTATTGTGTTGCAGACGACTAGCTCACACCTGTGGTTTTCCCCATTCAATCGACCTTGCAATATTATTGAAGAAATAACAAAGGAGCAATGAAGGAAATACAATGGGGAAAGTTTGCATGGATTTTCAAAAAGCACATAAGAGACTTATAGTGAGGATAAAGTATATGAAATATAACCATTTAAAGTCCAACAGGTTTATTTGGTAGCAAACGCCATACATTTGGTAGCATTTGCTACCAAATAAACCTGTTGGAGTTTAACCTGGTGCTTTGAGACGACTTATTGTGTTTACTCCAGTCCAACGCCAGCATCTCCACATCATTTAGAAGATTGCAGGGCAGAAAGCAGATTTGGGATAAGTTAATATTTCTTGGGAGTGGCAAGATTCAGTGAGTGGTGTTTCACAGGTCTCTTTGTTGGAGTTGCACTGATTTACTATATACATAAATGGTATGGACTTAGTAATTGAGGGATCAATGTCAGAATTTGCTGATAGCACAAAATTGAAATATACAGCAAATTGTGACAAGGCTGGTAAAAGATTCAGGAAGACATGACCTTACAGGTTGGGCGTAAAGATGTTGGACCTGATTTGTAGTAGAGAAATGTGAAATATATTTTGGAGGCAAGAGTACCAAAACACACTGCACTTTTAAAGGTAAGAGGACCGAAGTTGTGCAGTTATCCAAGTCATTGCAAGTGGCAAATACAAGCAAATGACGCCATAAATTTGAAGAACAGAATCCTTGGCCATATGTTTAACGGCATGGAATAGAAAAAGTAAGGAAAGAATGTTGAATTTGCACAACCTATTTAGATTGTGGTTGGAGTATTGTATATGGTTTTGGGCACACCATAATAGGAATAGTAAAAAGCCAATGGCGAATGAGGGCTAGTTATGAAGGAGATGGGCTTTTTAGCTATGGCTGATGATGTTAAGTGTTGCCTGATTGTAATCTTCTTCGTGATTAAAAACAGTCCCAATAAAGTCAATGGTGATAGATTGCTTTCACAGGCAGGTGATGGCGAGAGCACAAATTAAATAATCATAAAAAGAAGGGAAAATGTTAAAAATTCTCATGCTTCAATCATGTCGTTCAAATTTATATTACTTAACAATTATTTTAATCAACTTTTTTCATTGTGGCTCTTTTTAATATTTAACAGCAAAATCTTCCAAAGGGAACTTCACTATCCATAAGACATGGGAGCAGAATTAGCCTGTTCGGTCCATCGAATCTGCTCTGCCATTCAATGAGATCATGACTGATCTGATGTGATAACACTCAACTCCACTTTTCTGCCTTATCTATATAACCCTTGATTGCCTTACTGACCTAAAAAAAAATCTTCAGCCTTAAACATACTTAACAACCCAGCCATCTGTGGCAAAGAATTTCAAGGATTCATTACCCTCTCCCATTTTGAATAGAATTGACAGCAGTAAAACTTGATTCAGCTGAAAAACAGCCCGAAAAATTGGTCTTCACCCAGAGCCAAGACTGAACAATGTGGCTTCACCTGATCATCTACACCACCAGAACAATCAGGTGAAAATATATATTATTCTCAAGGCGCCATGTGAAAGGACTACGCAACTCCTTTGTTGCTCACAGGTCTCAGGGTTACCAGTGTTTAAAAGTCATTTGAATCCAAAGATTGTAATCTACTTTCTTCCTTGATATAGTTTTCTGAGAGACTTAAAGGTGCCAAACCTTTGCTTGAATAATATCAACTTGGATATTCGCTATATTCTCAGATTATTTTTAGACAGCAATCAAACTTGTATTGCATTTCTACAGAGGACTTGATGTATTTTTTTATCATATATTGCATATAAATCCAACCTGTTTAATTAAACAGCTATTTTTACAATGAGGTGGTGGTTGTTTTTGTTGTTCCAAGATCTGCCTTGACACCAATCCAGATCTTTGGTGTAGTTATGTGCTCTGTACTTGAATATTTTGTTGCCTTGCCCTTATTGACCTGCCTTAAACATGGTTGACTGTACCATCCTCCTCCAATGTCACTTCATTTTTATCTAACTGCATGGGGCTGCTTTCACCTGGTTCCATTCTTATCTACCAGGAAATCACTCTCAACGGCTTCTCTTCCTGCTTTTCGCGTCCGCCAAGAGTCGATCCTTAGACTTCCCCTCCTATTTCTCAACTCAATTCTTGCCCGTCAGTGACATCATCAGAAGGCTCAGCATTAGTTTCATGTGCATGTTTATGACACCCAGCTTCACCTCCTCACCATCTCTCTTGATTCCATTGTTGCTAACTTTTCAGACTGCTTATCCAACATCCAGTACTAGAGGATCAAAAATTTCCTCTAATTAGATATTGGGCAGACAGAAGCCATTGTCAATTAGTCCCCATTCCAAACTCTATTCCCTAACTACTAAATCCATTCCTCCCTTAGCTACTGTCTGAGATTAAACCAATTTGCAACTATTGTGTCATGTTTGACCCAGAAGTGAGCTACTGACCTCTGTACCCTCACTAAGACTGCTATTTCCACCTCCAGACCTTTTGAAACCCTCATTATTCCTTCATTGTCTTGAGGCTTGACAGCTCCAATGCATTTCTGACTTCCACATTTTTCCACACGCTACCTTCAGTAAACTTCAAGTCCCCCAAAACTCTGTCCATGCCTGCCCTCGCAGCAAGACCCATTTCCCTATCACCCCTCTGTTGGCTGACCCACATTGACACCCAGAGAAGTAATGCCTTGATTTCAAAATTCACATCTTTATTCTCATCCCTCCATGACCTCACCCCATCCTCTAGAGTAACCTCTCTAGAACTCTGCCCTTTAAAACACTCCTTAAAACCTACCTTTTTGATGAAACTTTTGGCCATCTGACATAACATCATATGTTGCTCAGTGTCATACTTTGTTTTATAATGCTTCTGTTAAATCTAAATATAAGTTGCTGTATTATATTGAATCAGTGCAAGTCCAACCTGGAACAGTACTTTATGGTTGAACAAACTATGTTATGGTATATCAGACTAACAACAAGATGAGCCTACAATGTATTCTGGACTGGATTTTGACAGATGAGGCTTCAAGAAATATGTTGACAGATCATCTTTTAAAGGGAAGCATTTTGTTAAATTATAGTGTCTTCCTCCTTATAGTCTGCCTTCAAGGTTTAGGAGTATAGCTTGGCAGCATTGTAATTTTCTACTGAGTACCTGTTGTAAAATCTTTATGAAATGTGAAAATGCCAGATAAGCTACTGTGTAATTTTTTAATAACTTTTACAGAATTGTAAGACATTGACTTTCTGTGAATGCATTAAGTCAGAAATGTGCTGATAGCAACTACTGGGATCAACGCTGAATACCCAATCTTTAATTTTATTTAGATGGTCATTATTTGCATTCTTTTTGTTTTGTCCTTGGGCTTTTGGTGCCTTGTCTATCTTTCCATTCTACATACAAATGCTTTTGCATCAAAATGATGGTATTTGGTATCACGCAGTTTTGAACTGAATATTGATAAATCTTGGGGGTGATTCTCCCAAAAAGGTTGAATTAGTGGGAAAACTGTTCTAGATCACGACCGTTTTTTCAGTGCAGTTTCAAACCTGAATCTCCGCACTCTGTGCAATGCAGAGGTCACAATCAGAAATCTCATTAAAAACAGGGTGGGGGCCCATTCACGCCAGAGTCTGATAGCTCTGGAACTCCGTTCATGCGCAGTGGCCCCAATCTGTCAATCTCCCTGTTTGTTGGCCAGCTCAATCGCTGGCCAGCCCCGGGACCCCCACAGTGCTGCCCCTCCAGCCCAGTCCCACAGCCCGATCACAGCCCCTATAACAATTTCCGGGCCAGCCCTGACCCCTCTGCCCTGAAACCCAGCCCTCCCCACCCCCCCAGCAGTGGTGATTTCCCCCCACCCTGCGGGAGGCAGATTGCTCTCCCCTGCCTCCTACGCCCGTCCCAATAGCTGGCCTCCCTCCAGCCAAGACTGGCCTCAATGCAGAGGTGGCAGGATCTCACTAATCATCCCTAGGGCCGGTCCACAATAGGCCCTACCGCATTGGCACTGCCTGATGTCTGTTGGGCAGTGTCAAGGTGCCCCCTAGGCAAGGGCATTTTGCCCTTTGGGCAATGCTGGGGGAACAGACTGGCACTGCCCAAGGGGCAAAATGCCCTTGCCTAGGCCTCCCCCCTCACTCCGGCAGGGTCTCCCACTAGTTCCCCGAACGTGGGGAGCTAGTCTAAACCCCACCAGAATGGAATACTCCTGGCAGGGTGGGTAGAATTGACAGAGGTAAAACTTGATTCTCAGTCAGCATTTAAAATGTATGTAAAACATATTCAAATGACTTACCTCACTTCTCGTTGGTTTTCTGCATGTTCCCTGCAGCGCATGGAGATGCGCGTGGGTTGTAAACACTCACTGGAAACCCGCAAAATGGTTGACATGTGCATCTATTGACCCGACCCACCAGAAAAGTTGTGGGTCACAATGGGAAAATCGGGCCCCTTATTTCCGAAAGGAGCATATTCTCGGTTTCTGAACATGAACAATTCGTTAGCATTTGACCAATGTAATTGTTGGACCCCCACTATGTCTAAATACAACGTCTGTTCTAACCCTTACCTTCCCTTGGTTTGGCACAGTGGTTAGCACTGCTGCCTCGGAGCGCTAGGGTTCAACTCTGGCATTGGGTGACAGTCTGTGCAGAGTTTACACATTCTCCCTGTTTCTGCGTGGATTTCCTTCCACGGTCCAAAGATGTGGGGGGTTAGGTTGATGGCCATTAATGTCAAATCGCCCCTTAGTGTCAGGGGGATTAGTGGAGTAAATAAGTGGGGTTACAGGGACTGGGTGGGATTGTTGTCAAAGCAGGTTCAATGGGCCAAATGGTCTCCTTCTGCACTGTGATTTTAAGATGTTGGGATATATCCTGGGTCTGAACTGGATTAATTAATGCTGGGGAACAAGCTTTTAAGGCTTTAATATGGCAAAATAAAGATTTCCTTTCAAAAAACAACTGAAGACAGGTTCAGTTAATGTGAGAGAGAAAAATATATTTTGATGCAACATCTGATGTAGCTCTTTTTTTTGTTAGATAAACCTTAGCAGGAGTCGGGGTGGGTGGGAACTGGAAACTTTTGCTTTCCTGCATTGCTGCCACAACTGAGCGTAAAATGCATGCCAACGCTAATGGGTAACAACTTGACCAAAATTTCTGATTGTCTATTGAATAAGCTTCAGTGTATATGTCATCTCTTTTCAACCCTGCAACGAGCAGGTTTTCTCATTACACCACACTTAGCAATTGGGAGCTGTTTCCACTGACTCTTTATCCCCACCAACGAGCAAGATGCTGGCCCCCAATACTCTCACCTAATTGAAGTGAAAGCACCAAGCAACATCTTCCTTCCTCCCCTCCTCTATCCCTACCTTCCACTCTTCGCTCACCTTCAGTCTGCTTCTGCTTTTCCTTTTCCCTCACCACCCTTCCATTTGCCTCCTGTCTTGGCCTAATTGGAACGCTTCCCTTGCTTTTTATACGTTTATACGTTAGACAGATATAGATCGATATATACAGTAAACATGTCACCCGCAATCCATGACTGGTCAACACCATGTACCAAGCAGCATTTAATGAACAAACCACCTCTTTAAAAACAGCCTATTGCTACAGGCAAATAAATGCCTTTAAGAGGGTTGTGGGATCCTTGAGGGACAAAATACCATTAAAAGGCAGATCCTTGAATTAAGCAACAGAATAGAATACAAGCTGTGAGACAGCTGTGGTATGTGACAAGTCAATAGAAGAGCAAAAGTGAACAATCTGAAACAACACCAGGGTTCAAGTCTCTCTATGTGTAATGCTTTGGGGCCCGAATTCATCAAAATATTAGAAAATAGGTTATGACTATAAATGATTTGAAAGCTTGCATTAAGTTCATGAAACATGTTTAAAAGTGTTTTGTTGCCATTCAACTTTTACTAAAACTGGAAAAGAAGCTAGAAGGGAAACTAGATTATTACTGAGAAAAGTGTTTGAAAATCATCAGGAAAGATTGCATTCCCAATAAGATTCAATATGGTGTATTGGACAGAATGACAATGGTGATGAAGCATAAAAGGTTGAAACTTGATAGCCATTTCTTCTGCACAAGAAAAAATGAACTTGCTGTGAGTATTTAGTCAGGAAAACACAAATGTGGCAACAAAAGGATATGTCAGCCTGCACGGGATACAGAAATTTGCCATAGAAAAGTTACCATTGTGCATGGGGTACAGAAATTTCTGGAGGTGACAGTGCTGCAATACATGTTTTGTGGGCAGTTTTTAGTGCATGTTTTAATTATAATGCTTGATATTGTTTTCTTCTTCCTATTGTGTGTTGATGGAGCACATTCCACAGTACATCCAATTCCTAGGTTACAGTGCACATTGCTTGACAATGCAATGATTGAAATGCCTCATCACTGAGAATTGTCTCCTTCCTTTTCAGGTGCACTGTGGGTGTGCATTGTATTGAATCCTCACTGTAAACCAGACGAGAAAGTCTCCTGGCTCCGACAGCTGAAGAAGTGGAACGACATGGATGTCTGTCCTCTGGAAGATGGAAACTATGGCAACGAGTTACCCAACATCACCAATGCTCTTCCTCAGAGCTCCAATCAGAATCAAGGTAAGGGCTGCACTGCATGGTGTAAGGGCTCTTCTGTTTCCACTTTGTGGATGTTAAATCTCTGATGATTCTGAACCCCTTGGAATGATCGTTTTATTTCTCAGGACTGGCAATTCACACAAATAAAAGCATAGCTGATGTCTGGAAGCAAATTAGAAGGGTGTTACTAATAGAGAGTTTAGATAACATGGTCATGGTAAACTGCAAATGTCTTACTAACTTCGCAGTCAAATCAAGTATGTATGAACCTCACTGACCTACAGTCATATTTCTGTTACTATGAATTTAAAGTTTTTTTTTAAGATGTAGCCTATTTTATTTCAAGAATCTTTTTGTGGAGCAAGACTTACTGAGGCACAGGGCATTGTATGACAATCAGAATAGGAATTTGCTTTTGTTGAATTGGGTGTTGGTGGGCTTTGTATTTTTTTTTACAGAAATCAGGTAATTAACAGTGCAGTGTCAGCAGAGACCCGAGGAATTACTTCCACTCTTAACAGCCCTCATAACCTGATTACCAAGTTTAATGTTCTAGCAACAGACAAATGTAAGTTCAAATTATTCCAGAAAGTTGGTCACTTCAATTTTACTAGAGAAAATAAGATGTATCTGGGGCTATTTTATTTACATCCTTGTGTGCGAGCGTGCCCTTGAAACTATATCTCGCATAGAAATAATGATCGGCAGGAAACATTTACTGATGGCAAATACACAGATATTAATTTACAGTTAAAACGGAACTACCTTTAGTCAGTCATGTTCTTAAAACATTTTAGTTGAAAATTCAAACAGTTTTATTAACTAGCACAACCAATGAAGTTTAAGGGGGAAGTTAAAGCATTCTTCACAAGTTTGGAACAATTGAAATGGGTTTGACTAAATACTTTTTCTTTTGATCCATATTTGGACTTTTTCTCCCCCGTCTGCATCTGTTTAGATTTAGACAGTTGCTTCTAATAACCTGAATTGTAAGAAATGTCAGTGCTGAAGAATTTCAATTTCTATCTACAAAATTATAGAGACATTATCCTCTACGTGAATGTTGAGGATCTTTTAGTTGTTAAATATGTATAAATTGCACATTTTTAAAGTTGAGCTGTGTAAATTGTCTATTGCCTATTTTGTCAAGGTAATTTATTACCAGCGATAGCTTAAGCAACAGGTTGGTTACAATTATGTAAACTGATGGTCTTAACAACAGAGACTGAACCATTTGACCTTTAAAGAGCCCAACATATTTTCAATTTCTGCTGATAAATGTGGAATATGAAGCATAATCCTAAAGACGTCCAACAATTGCAAGTTAAATTATTGGTTTGCATAGAATTTTATAGGACAAACACAGGCCATTTGCCCACTGATGTTCATGCTCCACATGATCCCTTAATAAAATGCCAATATCGTGTGAATATTAGTATGGCTGGGCTCGAGATAGCTGGAATAGATATTTGCAGAACTACTGATGCTGACACCAGAAATAAATGGTTTTCAGTGGCCTCAAAGAGGTGGGATGAATGCAGGTAACGCAAAGTCAGGCTCACAAGAATACGCTTCAAATGTGATTGTGTAACAGAGGAAATGCTGACGGCAATGGAAAGGAGAATGGTCTTCATCTTTAATAATTTAGTGGATCAGGACAGTGTTTTGGCTGATTACTTGGGTAAATTAATTTTCAAAAATCTGTCATATATATTTTATATCTAGTTATTGATTATACTCCATACAGAACATGGTAATATGAGCCAAACTAATGTTGATGCCAGTTTAGTGTATTATACCATAAATACTGTACCATATCCATTATATTCTTGTATCTGCTTCCAGAAATTTGGAGCTCAAATTCTTATAAGGCTCATAACTGTTTAAAAAAGTTTGATGCATGGTAAAATGTAATTCATAATTTCTGCATTTGATCACATCTAAATCAATGACTGATGGAAAAACCATTATGCTTGAAGAGGAAAATACTTCAGCCTTTTCAGAAGAGAGGAAATGGAATCTGTGAGCACAATAAGAATATCATTGGCATTAGAGGAGGTCATCTAATAAAAGCCCGACTTTATCCAAACTCTTAGAAACTTATTGATATCTCTGATAAGATATCAGCCATAAGGGTCAGGAAATATTCACTTAACCAATCCAGAGCTAGCAGGAACGAACTGGGTCAAAGAAAGTTGTGCCAAATTGTACGAACATATTGTGTGCAGTTTGCTTTAGACAGGCTGCATGATGTAATTTAATCTTTTGCATTAGCAATCATAACATAGTTACTCATGGAGATTGACAACATCTGCATAGTCACCTCTCCACGAGTCATTCAAACGATATGTTTATACTGCAGCTGTTTTGCTCTGTATAGGTTCCATCAGGTAAGCATATCCTGCCCAGCTTTAATTTTTCTTCCCTTAGCCAAAGATGTTCAGATCACCACAACCTGTCCTGATCTCGCTAAGCTGATGCTACAGTTAAGAAAGCCCACCAAAGCCTCTACTTTCTCAGGAGGTTAAAGAAAATTTGGCATGACCACGACAACTCTCACTAATTTTTACAGAAGCACCACAGAAAGCATCCTTTCTTGATGTATTACAGCTTGATATGGCTCCTGCTCTGTCCAAGACTGCAAGAAACTCCAAACATAGACGGTCCATCACACTAACTAGCTTCACATCCATTCATTCCGTCTACACTTGCTGCTGCCTTGAAAAAGCAGCCCGCATAATCAATGACCCCATGCACCCCAGACATACTCTCTTTACCTTCCTCCATCAGGAGAAAGATACAAAAGGCTGAGAACACATACTGACTCAAGAACAGTTTCTTCCCTGCTGACATAGACCTACCATATATTAAGCTGATCTTTCTCTACATCCTATCTGTAACTCAGCACTATATTCTGCACTCTCTCCTTCCCTTCTCCCCTTTGTATTCTATGAACATTGTTTTTTCTGTATAGCGCACAAGAAACAATACACTGGATCTCAACAAGTGAAAATAAATCAAATCAAGAAGGCTGCATCTAGAATATTGTGCAGCTTTGGTCTCCTTATCTAAGGAAGGATGTTTTTGCTATATGGGAAGGCAGAGAAAGTTTACCAGACGGATAACTGGGATGGCAGGACTGACATACAATGAAAAATTGAGTTGGTTAGCTTTATACTCACTAGGATTTAGAAGAATTTGGGGGTGGTGGTGGTGCAGGGGGTTCTCAGAAACTTATAAAATTCTAACAGGACTAGACAGGGTAAATGCAGGAAGGCTAATCTTGATGGTGTTTAGAACTAGGGGACTGAGATGAGGATGAAATTTCTTCACCCGGAGAGTGATAAGCCAGTGGAATTCATTACCGCAGAAAGCCACAACATGGTGTGTTTTTAAGAAGGAGTAAGATGCAGGTCTTGGGGGCGAAGGAAATCAAAGGATATGGGGGGAGGGTGGATCAGTCTATTGAGTTGGATGATCAGCCATGATCGTAATAAATGGAGCAGGCTCCAAAGGCCAAATGCCTACTCCTGCTCCTATCTTCTATGTTTCTATGAACAGCTAATGGGCAAGTTTTTGCTTAAATTCAAACCAGGTAAGTTGACACTGGTCATGTCATTGCCATGGAGAATGAACCAGGGAATTACTTTCCTCCAAGCTTTAGTATAGTTGAAAAAGGCCCTTTCTGTCTGTAAAGGACAGGGTCTTGTAGCTTCTAGCGTGCGCAAGTAAATTATACTGTGAGCCGATTGATCATCTTTTTCAACTTTTTTTCACCAATCTCAATTTCTGTGTCAAGCAACTACATACTAATCTAAAACTGGTGTTCAATTGTATGCAGAGAATACCAATTTGTAATTACTTTAACTATTGCCAATACTGCAAGGAAATTATTTGGTGTTATTGCAGTGCATTAGATGATTTCAGCAGCAATCATTTAACTCAGGAATGCTTAAGTGATCTCATCATGTTAATCCAGTTTATTCATCTGCTTTGCACAATCCACCTCAATAACTCCTTCCAACCAATTTTAATCACAACAATATCTCCTCTACTCACCATTGCAAATATTGGAAAACAACATTGAGAATACTGCAGTTAATCATTTTTTTACAGCTGTTTTAAAACAAATGGCACAACTCACTTTCATAAGAATCAATACATATTCAGTGAAATATGGAAATGATTACAAAACTGGAGTAAATTAATAATTCATCTTCACTTGTGTGATTGTTTGACTTTTACAATAAATAATATAGCTTGTGCATAGATTTCTCTTGAGTAATTAAAACTCCTTGCTGCTTACAAAGTCAGGTTCGCTTACAGCTCCCACATGGCGTTCAATGGACAGACTATTTTGGGTGTCATGTTATTTATAATTGGAAATTTTTAAAATAGAATACAATCAGTCTACAAGTAATGGTCTTTTAGTGTGCTTGGAGAAGGGGCTGAAGTGGAATGGAAATCTGAGACCAAGTTCCATTCTAAGGAAAGGATGAGATCAGAATGTAATTTCAATATGTCTACTCAACATAAATGTCCTGAATTATCTGCATGCTGTTTTATAGATTTGTTTGTATGGCGTTTGTGCTCATCAGAGAGAAAGATGTGTCAGCATTAGGTTCAGGTAAAGCACAGGAATATGCTACCTTTTGACAGACAAGTTACCATTTGCACAATCCCCATAACAAAGTCACCATATGGTATTCAGACTTAATTTTCTTCCCACTTCCCAAATACAAATAACATTACTTTAAAGAAAGTAAGGGACAATTTTGTACTGTGCATCAGAACTGGATCGAGTTTGCTTAAACTAACTTCACATGGGCAAAACATAGGATGCATGTGTTCCAATCAGTCTGAAATGGTATAAATCCAAGTCTCACTGATAGAAACTGCCATTCATAAGCCATAGCCTTGCTAGATTATTGAAAAGTTAAATAATTGTTGAAGGCTAAGGGATATCTCTGGCCAGATACCTATTATCCTCCTATTTAAAGTTTGAGACAATTGTTTGGATATAAAATTTGGTCTCCCTCATGGGGAAAAAAAGGCACCGTATTATCTCCAAAGATCTAATTTATACTGTGTGCACCTTCATAATTTGTGCCTAAATTTCTGTTTGTTTTCCAATATTTGTCACTTCATATCGTAGCATGTCTCATTTGACTCATGCACATGTTAACATGATTGATGCTTGCATTATGGTATGCATTCCAGACTTTGTTTTGCATTGAATTGAAATGTTGCTGTCTTCTAAATATGGTAAATATTATTTGTCTACTGTACTTAACTTTTCTCACACATGCCATTAACGTGTCAGGAGTTGCTATTGTTAAGGATTTCAGCTTGTATATCCATTTGTTGAGTTGTTAATCTTTCAATGGTTTTGCAATGAGGCCTTAACCAGAGAGTCTAGGCTTTTTATTTTTTCTACTTGGAAAACTAGTAGCAACAGGTCTTTATTTGCACCAACTCATGACTGTGGAACAGAATTTATAAAGGCAACCTCATGCTGGAAAATTTGGAGGATAACCATGATATGGTTGATGCGGGCAGGCTATTTTTTTTTGTTACCTAGATGAAAAAGTTTAAAGTTTATTTATTAGTGTCACAAGTAGGCACTTATTAACACTGCAATGAAGTTAGTGTGAAAATCCTCTAGTCACCACGCTCCAGTGTCTGTTACACTGAGGAAGAATTTAGCATGGCCAAAGTGCTTAACCATCACATCTTTTGGACTGTGGGAGGAAACCAGAGCGCCCGGAGGAAAGCTGTGCAGACCCTGCAGAGACAGTGACACGTGTCAGGAATCAAACCTGGGTCCTTAGAACTGAGACAGCAATGCTAACCACTGCCACCGTGCCAGCGGTAAAGGAAGCATTTCCCCATTTAGGAGTGCGCTGTGCATTAGGAGCATCCCCCTCCCTGCGCCCCTCCCACCAAGTTGCCCCTCCCACCTCCCCTCATCCTGCTTTATCGGATCCCCCTCCACCCTATAGGTCCAGAGCACAAATGGGCAAGTTGCTGGAGGAGGAACAGCTTGAGGGGCTGCATGGCTTCCTTGTGCTACTAAGTTGTCTATTTGGACTTGGTATGACAAAGCTTAGTCAACCTCAACAGAGAGATGATCATCAATCCAGTATTATTTCAGCTTCATTCGTGTATTTTAATTAATCTTCCTTGCACAATTTGACAAAATTACAGATTGCTCAGACTTTACATGCTCATCACTTACTCTTCAGTCTGTTTGGCTAGGGTATAAATAGAGTTGTTCAACAAAATACAGTGATATTGATATTATCACACTCTTTTCCCATCTAACCCATTTCTTGTGAATATAGTTTATGTCAATCTTAATCCAGAGTTAGAATAGTGACTGTACAATTGAGATTTTTTTCATTTTCTGTAACATCTTCCCTGTCTAAATAAAGTTACCAAATTAAGGATGTTATGGACCTTTGTTCATGGGGAACTAGATTGAAAAATGCTGATCATATTTCACATTAGACATCTCAGCCAGAAAAAAAGGCTTCCAAACCATTGTTCTAGCATAGGTTTGAACTCAAGTTCCAAAAATGAAAGGATGCTAATTAAACTGGTTATCAAAATCTCATTCGATTTTATGCTTTCATACGATGTGAGTGTCTGCCTGTCTTTAATTACTCTTGATAAGGTACTGGTGGGCTGCCTTCTTGAACCTCTGCAGTCATTCTGTGGATACATCCACGGTGTTGTTAGGAAGGGAGTTTCAGATTTCCTGACCCAGTGAGAGTGCAGATCATGTCAGGTAGAGGGAAAGGGTTGTAAGGGACTGAGAAAAGGTGGAACCAAGCGGCAGTGCAAAATGCATCAGGACAACATCCAGGGCATAACCATTTGCCGCCTGGCTCGCTGCAGGAGTGTCAAGTGCGTCTCCAGCCTGATCTACGAGTAGGCCTGAAGGTGTTCCTGGAAAACATCATCAGGGACTTTGACCTGTACACAAGGTGAAGGCCATGATGTGATGTAGCCATGGGTGTGATGTATGCCCTGAAGTGCAGGGGCAGTCCCTATATGGCTTCAATGGCTGAGGACAGTTTTAAGAAAGATTGCAACAGTGAGGGAATGGTGATGTCATTCTGATTCAGTGTAGCGAATGACTTGGAGGGGAACTTGTAGGTAATGATGCTCCCATGTGTCTGAATACCTTTATATTTCAAGGTGGTAGATTTCCTGGATTTGGAAGGTGCTGTTGAAGTTGGCTCACTGACTATTTTGTTTTCAACTTGTTCCTGAAAGTTTTAACTTATGCAGGACGCAGTTTGTGGAATTGATGATCTCCTGCCTTTGTGCATTAACGTTTGTAGGTAAATTACTAGAAAGTAATCATAGACGAGCCCAATAATGTATTTGTCAAACATATTAACAGGAGAGATTGTTGGATTGTAAACAGGAACGGCAGCAATTGCTACCTCACAGCTCACTCTCTCCACCTTTGCTAAGCTAAGGATGCTGATCTCACCACTCTGACCAAGATCCCCTGAAACCAGAATCCCAATATTCATTGTTAGCCAGGGAGGTGACGCAGACGCAGCTGCTGGGTAAGGGTTTCATGGGTCCCTTGCCAAATTTAAAGGACATAAGAACATAAGAAATAGGAGCAGGAGTAGGCCAACTAGCCCTTCGAGCCTGCCCCGCCATTCAATAAGATCATGGCTGATCTGTTGTGGCTCAGTTCCACATTCCCGCCCTCTCCCCATAACCCTTAATCCCCTCTCTTATCAAAAACCCATCAACCCGCGTCTTAAAAATATTTAGCGAGGCAGCCTCCACCACTTCAACAGGCAGAGAATTCCAGAGGTTCACCACCCTTTGAGTGAAGAAGTTCCTCCTCAACTCCATTCTAAACCGCCCCCCCCCTTTATCTTGAGGCTGTGCCCCCTAGTCCTACTATCCTTTCTGAGCGGGAAGAGTCTCTCCACCTCTATCCTATCCATCCCATTCATCATCTTATACGTCTCAGTGAGATCTCCCCTCATTCTTCTAAACTCTAACGAGTACAAGCCTAATTTATTCAGCCTCTCCTCATAGCTCAACCCCCTCAACTCCGGCATCATCCTAGTAAACCTCCTCTGCACTCCCTCCAAGGCCAAAATATCCTTGCGTAAGTACGGCGCCCAAAACTGCACACACTACTCCAGCTGCGGCCTCACCAATGCCCTATACAGCCGCAGCAAGACCTCCCTACTTTTATATTCAATCCCCCTCGCGATGAAGGCCAGCATCCCATTCGCCTTCCAAGGAGAATCTGATTTAAATATTTTGGCCCCGATTTTCACAAGATTCACAGGTACTGTGTGGACCTTGAAAAATAGTGCGCAGGACCCAGATTTGGTTATCCAACCCCATTTCTAACGAATCCCATTTTTATCTGCAAGGGAAAGAAACTGGCACGTGAATCACATGAGGGAAACCCAATGCCTGCAGGATCATTTGAACTTAGTGATAAGTTTAGCCGGATTCCATTTTTGCTGTGGAGAAGCACATAACCTGCAGATTGGGAATTATGAATTTTTGGAGTAGAGTAAGTGCTCATGAAGGGCATATAAGATCTGTAGAACTCGCAAACTGAGGTTATTTAAATCCCTAGCCCTTTAAAAATTAAATAAAGCAGCCTGCTGTGTCACTGAGATGTAAAACATAATACCCAACTGTGAAATTATTTAAACCAACAGTCCTTCACTTTAAAAAGAGGTTACCTGTCAGTGAGAATATTAGAAAATCTGTCCTAGAATTTACAATTTGTTGGCATTATTCAAGAGCTATCATTGTATTATTACTATTATTATTCATGCTTAGCTGCTTTCCACAACCTATCATTATCTCAGGGATCCTGGGTATGTAGTTTGACAGTTCATAAGATAATAAAGGATTAACCGCCTTTGATGTGTGATTTTTAAATCCACATCATTTTTTAAGGGATTAAGTTCCCGGAATTTAAATATTTTGAACGGGTTTTCATGAATTTTTTTTTGCTATAGGAAAGGCTATAATAGATACTTAAATCTATATTAACACTCAAAATGGCTCCCGACATTTGCCAATACTAGATGTTTGTAACTGCAAAGGGCTGTGGGGGTCATGAATGGGCACCAATTAGCATTAAGATGACATGGGGGTTATATGGATTTATGAAGGTGGCTGGAGACCATAGGTTAGCACAGATGATGGAAGTGGCATGGGAAGTGGGTGGGAGGTGGTGGTTGATCAGTGGGAGAGATGAGGGCTAGAGGGCCTAGAATTAAAGGAAACACCTAGGACAAAGTCCCAGAACCCAGAGACAAGCCTTTTAAACAGCTCACATCAGCTCTGTGGCTAACTCCAATCTGTCTCTGGGAACAGCAGGTCTGACTCCAGGTGAGTGCAATGAGTCAGGAGTGAAAATCCAGGTATCCCATATTCCAGCTGCCAGCCATCAAAATTGTGAGGTTAATCGGGATTGGATTTCCCAGTGTTGAATTTTTAGCCCCCTTCCAGCTTCAGGATCTTAAGAAACCTTTGGGGAGGTCGGGTGTCCTTGGAGTTAGGTCAGGTGCTCTTTGGAATTGATAAAAGTAGGCATGAACGTGTGACAGAAATGTATAACTCATTAAATGTAAAGATCATTGGAACTGTCAACAGACCTATTATAACTGTCAAAAGTACCTACAAAGTGGGCCTACCTAAAGTGTCGAGAGGACCTGTCCAGGCATTTACAAGTCCTGTCCTTTAAATTTTTTAAAGAAATGTGTGGAGTGTTTCAAAGAAAAATACTTGCTATTTCGCACTGTCTGTTGACATAAGCCTGATGGTTTCCCTTACTGATTGTTGCATGACTGATTTCAAAACTATCCATTATTACAGTCGGGAGCCTACCATTTCACAATTTGACAGCTACAAATGGTTTATAGACTGAGATATGACTGTGAATTTCAATGCTTGCTGTTTTATGAAATTGCATTTGAATGAATTTTGTTTTTATGCTGTTTTATGTATTTGAAGGAATGTAAATGCAGCAATATTTTTTGATTGTTTTTTTTTTCAATTAATAAAGTCTGAAATACTTAAAACTTTATTTTATTTCCCCTCAACATGTTTCCTGAGGTCTGTTTATTATGGATACTGAGTGAGTTGGTGGTAGGTGTAAGGACAAAAGGATGGTGGATGGGAGGCATGAGTTGGCATTGGCATGGGCTATAAAAGGCCATAGGAATAGGTACAGGGGCATGAGTTGGCATATCAGGTGAGGCGCTGTGGGTAGCAAGTACAGGGGCATAGATTGCCATGTTGGCATCATAGGGGCATGAAGGCCATCAAAGGTTACAGAGGTGGGCTCAGACCATGAGGTAGCATGGGTTGGCCTGGATAGGGCTTTGGGGACTGTGCAGGGCGTGTGATTGGTGGGATTTTTTTTTTTAGTTTTGGACACAGTGCTGGAGCCGTAAAGCAGGCTTTTCACCCAGCATCCTCACTACTTCCAGGATTGCCTGCCCTAACTTCTAGTTTGCTCTACACTGAAAATTAGAAGTGTGGGCAGCCATTTTTAAGCATTTGTCTTGTGGAGCTGGGAATTCTCCTGACATTAGCCCCCTGACTCGCGAAAGAAAATTCAGCCAAAGGTTCTAGATCGATTAAGTGAGTGGCAAAAATTTGACAGATGAAGTATAATGTGAGAAAAATGTGAGGTTGTCCACTTTGGTAGGATGAATAAACAAGAAAAACATTATTTAAATGGTAAGAGACTACAAATGTAGTACAGAGGAATCTGGGTGTCCTCATGTGTGAAATGCAAAAAGTTTACATGCAAATACAGCAAGTAAATATGAAGGCAAATGGAATGTTGCCTTTTATCGCAATGAAATATAAAAATAGGGAAGTCTTGCAACAGCTGTGTTGGGCATTGGTGAGCTCACAATTTTTTGGTCTTACTTTTAAAGGAAAGGATATGCTTATATTAACGGCAGTCTAGAGAGAGTTCACTAAGTTGATTCCTGGGATAAAGAAGTTGTGAGGAAAGAGCTTGTAGTCAATGGAGTTTAGAAGAATGGGAGGTGATTTTATGGAAATGTAAGATTGAGGGGTGTTGACAGGGTAAAAACTGGCTGTTGCCTTCATTATGTAATCCGGAACAAAAGGCAATACTCTCAGAATAAGGGGTCAGTTATTTTAAGACAGACATAAGGTGGGATTTCTTTTGAGAGTCATGAAATATTGGACTTCTCTTCCGCAGACAACTTTGGAAGTTGGTGGTTGAATATATTCAAGTCTAAGATTGATTTTTGCACCATAGGTGAGTTAGAGGTTATGAGGAAGATGGAGGAAAGTGAATCTGAGGCCAAGATCAGATCAGCCATGATCTTCTTAAACGGTAAAAGGCTTGAGGCGCCAGTGGTCTACTTAAGCTTCTGTTTCTTATTCTCTTGTGTTACATTTTAAGGACACGTGTCACTCAAAACTGGGACCTGAACAACTGTTGACACAATTTATGCCATCCAGTGGTGTCAGAAGAAGGTTTTATGTTGCTGTTCTCATATAAGATGGTAATCCTTGTAAACTGCATATAGTAACTTATTTCCACAATGTTCTCTCTAAACAGAGTCTTTAGCTAGGCCACGACGGACTGTTTTCACACGTGCAATGGAAGCTTGTGACCTTCATTGGCAGGATAGTCATCTTCAACGTATTATAAGCAGCGACTTTTATGCGTCACCCTCTTACCAGAGAGAGAGTGAGAGCCTCCTGTTCAACGTGCATGGACAGCCTCTGTGGTTAGGTAAAGTGCACAATTTACTTTGTTCTTAATATCTTTTTCCTTGCTCTAACTCCTTGCCCCTCACAAAAGTGGCCTAATACTAATTTCTCTCCAAACTATTCTAATACTCGTAGAACATGTTCCCACTGCCTGTGCCAGGGTGGATGCCCTACGTTCCCATGGTTATCCTAAAGAAGCTCTTCGATTAGCTGTTGCAATCATCAATACACTCCGTCTACAGCAGCAACGGCAGCTAGAAATCTATAAACATCAAAAGAAAGGTGAGTCCCAGTGAAAAATGTCAGAAAGGTATTAACTTGATCTCTCTCTTCCCCTAGCTATGACTGTAACACTATATTCTGCACCCTCTCCTTTCTTTCTTGATGAGTGGTATGCTTTGTCTGAATGGCATGCAAGAAACAATACTTTTCAAAGTATACTAATAAATGTCATAGAGGTTTACAGCATGGAAACAGGCCCTTCGGCCCAACTTGTCCATGTCACCCTTTTTTTTTTAAAACGCCTAAGCTAGTCCCATTTGCCTGCATTTGGCCCATATGTGGGTGTGGATTTAATCTACAAAGATCTGTGGATTAGGTGGATTAATTTTGATTTGATTTATTATTGTCACATATATTAGTATACAGTGAAAAATATTGTTTCTTGCATGCTCTGCAGACAAAGCATACCGTTCATAGAGAAGGATTGGTCATGGCAAATTGCCCCTCAGGATTAGCAGCGTAAATACATTGGAATACGGGGATAAGGCCTGGTGGGATTGTTGTCAGTGCAGGATTGATGGGCCAAATAGCTTCCTTCTGCACTGCAAGGGATTCTATGATTGTACGATTCTATGTGATGATAATAAATCAAATCAAAAATGCTGTTACTTATGGGATAGATTTCATGTGCAAGTAACTTGCCCTATATGAAATATAAAACAAAAAAGCCATGGATGCTAAAACCTTGGAACTGAAACAAAAAGTGCTGGAAACTCTGCAGAGTAGGCAACACCTGTGGAGAGAACAGATGAGCTAAAATTTTGGGTGTGGATTTATTCTTAGTCCAATGTTCACATCAGACTTTAACTTTTAACTTTTCCGCAGCTGTTGCTGATCTGCTGAGAGTTTCTAGGTGTTTCTGTTCAATTATGGAATTTTGCTTTGAGGTGGGGCAAAATAAGGTGAGATCCACCAGCCTGGAGATTTCAGTTAACTTCTTAGCGATGGCAATGAGCCTGGAAAGTTTCCTTCGTACGTTCACATATTATCAAGGGACTCATTGAGGAAACTGTGACTTGTCTATTCATAAATTCGTTTATTCATTAATACTTCAGAATTTTGAGTTTTTTTAATGAGTGCTTTGCATCTTCTAACCTAAAAATTTGTCTTTAAAATAAAAAAAAGCACCTTACTATAGACATACCTTCTTTGTTGTTTGATAATGGAGCAAGAAGCTTTGGCTGTATTCTCCTCCCCACCCATCCTTAGCCCCATCCAGAGCTAATTTCTGCCTTTTGATACAGTTGATCAATCACTTCCCCTGCAGAGTTGATCTTCACAGTAGCGTACAACCTCTTCTCGCATGGCTGCACAATCATTTCAAAAGCACACTTGTAATATATTACATTTTCTATGCAAGTTGCAAACTCCTAGAAATATGGGAACAGAAGGAGGCCCTCGAGCCTGTTCCACCATTCAGCTGATATTGTGACTTAACTCCATATGCACTTATTTGTCCCATATCCCTTACCAGTTCTGATTAAGAGAAGCCTATCAATCTCAGATTTAAAATTAACAATTGACCCAGCATTAGCTGCTGTTTGAGGAAGAATGTTCCAAGGTTTCACCATCCTTTGTGTTTCTTGACTTTCCTCCTGAAAGAACTGCCTTGAACTTTAAGGTTATGCCACCTTCATTCTTGATTCCCCAACCAGCAGAAATAGTTTCCCACTTCCTACCTATCACTTCCTTCAATTTCTTTAAAACTTTGATCAAATTGCTGCTTAACTGTAATTCCTGGGAGTGTGATACTAATTTTTGTGTAATTGCTCCTTGTATGTTAATGCTTGGGATCATATTATTCTTGTGGACCTATGCTGTACCAGCTCCAAGGAAAATATTTCCATCCTAAGGTACAGCTGCCATAACTGAACCATATTCCTCATGTGATATGACCTGGATTTTGTATCGTTGTAGCATAACATCTAACCCCTTGTATTCTAGCCGTCTACATACAAAAGCCAGCATTCAATTAGCCTTTTTTTTCTGCATCTGTAAATGACATTTTAATCTACCTACATGAACTCTTAAGTTTCTTTGGATCACCACTGTTTTCAGCTTTTCACCATTTAGAAGCTAGAATCATACATTCCCTATGGTACTGCTAATGAGGCCCATGGAATCTGCAACAACTCTCTGATAGGTCCATCCCTCTGCCCAATCCCTGTAACCCCACACATTTACCACGGCCAATCCATCTTGGGACATTAAGGGGCAATTGAGTATGGCTAATCCACCTAACCTGCACATTCTTGAACTGTGGGAGGAAACTGGAACACCCGGAGGCAACGCATGCAAACACGGAGAACATGCGAACTCCACTTGGGCGGTCACCCAGGCTGGAATTGAGCATGGGTCCTTGGGGCTGTGGGGCAGCAGTGCTAACCACTGTGCCACAGTGCCACACCAGACTACTCTAATCTATCATTATAGCTTCAAAGTGGATGACCTCACACTTGTCTGTGTTGAAATCTATTTGTTTTGCCCATTCACTTAATCTTTCAATGTCTAGTTATAATTTTGTTTTCTTTACACTGCTTACAGTGCCAGTTATGGTTGGCACAGTGGTTAGCACTACTGCCGTAAAGCGCCAGGGGTCTGGGTTTGATTCCCGGCTTGAGTCACTGTTTGTGCAGAGTCTGCACGTTCTCCCCGCGTCTGCGTGGGTTTCCTCTGAGTGTTCTGGTTTCCTCCCAGAGCCCAAAGAATATGCTGGTTAGGTGCATTTGCCAAGCTAAATTCTCCCTCTGTACCCTAACAGGTGCTGGAATTTGGAGCCTCGGAGATTTTCACAGTAACTTCTTACTGTTAAACTTTAAACTTTACCATTGTGTCATCAACAAACTTGGATATGTGACTTTCTATCCCATCATCTAATTTGTTAATAAATACATTGAAATGTAGAGGCTCCAACACTGTCCCTTGTGGGACACCATTAGTTATGTCATGGCAATTATAGTACCAACCCATGATCCATGTCACTTTGCCAATCTCATAACCAATAATTTTCCCTCCATTCCATCAGCTTTATCTAACAGATTCTTACTAGGGACTTTATAGAATGTCAGTCTGAAAATTCATGTAAATAACCTCCATAGACATTCTCCTGTCCATTACCTTGGCAATCCTTCAAAAATTTCAGTCAAGTTTGTCAGGCATAACTCTTTACAAATCCCTGCTGACCCTTTCTCTGGCTAAAAACTTACAAGGTGCTCAGTCACTCCATCCATAATTACAGACTCTACTAATTTCCTGACAACTGATATCAGGCTAAACAGTCTGTAAATCCCTTGTTTCCTTCTCTCGTCCTTCAATTGCAGAGATATCTGTACAATTTTACAATCTAAAGGAGCGGTCCCTGAATCAAAAAAAAGCTTTGGAAGATTACTGTATACTGCAATGTTCTCATTCGTTTTCTTTCAAACCTTTGGATGAAAGCCATCAGATCTTAGCGATTTATCACTTCTTACTGCCATTATTTTCTTCTTTTACTGCTAATTTGCTTCTGTTAATTTTGGTACGTCTCCCCATCGATGATTTGGTATAGTTTCCTCGAGTGTCCTCTTCCTGTACTATAAACACCAATATAAAATATGTCTTAATACGTCTATCACATTCTGATTTTTCATCTATCACCAATGTCAGATTTGAAGAGCACAAATTGCTTTTAACCACCAGACTTTCCTTGTTACATTTGTGGTTTTTGCTTTTATGTAGCTATTGTGATCCATTGCAAATTTCTTTTCGTAATTCCTTTTTAAAGCTCTTACAATCTTCTTTTGCATTCTTTGTTTTTCTCTCATTCAGTAGGATCTGTGCTTTTTATTGCATTTTTATAGGCTTTTCATTTTAGTTTTATTTTGTTCCTTATCACTCTTTAATCATGCGTGGATAGCTTTTGGCAATTAGAACTCTTGCCCCTTAGGATATAACCTACATCACGTTAAGTTATTATTTTGAACACCCCCACTGTTCTGCCATTTTATCCATGGACAGATTTATTCAGTTTACTGTGGACAATCTCTGTCTCATCCCACTGATGTTAGCGTTGACTAAGTCCAGGATTTTAGTAGCTGGCTCATGTTTCTCCCCTTTTAACACAACATTGCATTCAATCGTGTTATGATCACTATTAGATAAATGTTCACATTCTATTAAGTTATTAATTAAATCTGGCTCATTGTTCATTAAACTATCCTGAACACACATGAAATGTGGGCATTACCATTTCTGATGCACAATCGTAACTGCAGCTGCACAATCCTGTCATTAGATGTAACTTGATAAACTGCAGGTCCCCATAATTATACGTACACCAGTGAACTTAGTGGAAAACTGTTACTTTCCATGTGCAAAGCTATAGGAGATGCACCACAATACACTACTTTCAATCATAATTCTTATGGGTTGGATGCTTTGCAGTTTTTAAAATGTGGCAAAAATTAAATGTTTAAATTGCAGTGTCTTTTGAACTTATTTCAAGAAGTGGCATGTCTTATTTTAATCTTTATTGTGAAAGCACCCAGCACCTTCCAAAGGATATTATGTTTTTATGTATCTATATTGGTCTGACAATGTTCTAACCCAGTTGGTTTCCCCTCATTGTCGGCAGGTGGGACAAATGTAAGAGTGAAGGCTGCCTTGTTTGGATGTTGTATCATGCATTATCTAGGGATCAAATGATGGCAGAAATGCAACAGCTACAGTTTGCTCAAATTCCAGATATGTTTTGTTTGCTAACTCTTGAGCCACAAGGTTTTACGTGGGAATAGGAATTGGGCCAGTTCCTCGTGATCACACAAAGGAACTGATCCTGGTAGAGGACGGTTGTCTTTTGCCTTCACCTCTGCTGAAGGAAAATTTTAGTGGAGATCAAGGAGGAGAATTAAAAGAGATTACAAAGCCTATGCAAAAAAGAAAAGTACTGTGTGTCTATACATAGGACTTGAATCCAGTTGGATAATATTGCTGATTTGTTAGTGAAGGTAAAAGATTTTTTTCATTGGCCAGCAGAAGCATAGCACCTTTGATTTTTGTTGAACTATTTCTTTTCAGAATTACTGCACAGAGGAGTAACTACAATTACAAATCTGGAAGGGTGGGTGGGTCATCCTTTGGACCCAATTGGGTGTCTCTTCATCACACTGACTGAAGCTTGCCGACTAGATGACGAGAGTTGTATGGACACAGCAGGTAAGAGAGAGTCCTCTCTGTGTTCATTACTTGTACCTGTTTGCTCAAATAGGGTCGTCATCTTCGAGTTCTAGAATTACCACTATATCAAGTACCTAGTAGAAAGCTGCAGTTTCTTTTCTTTAACAGATAGAAATGGGTGACTGAGATCAGTTCTATGCTTCTGGTCTTGTGTACTTTAAATTCCTTGCTGTTCTTGGGTTATGTGTTCCCAATTATATCCTCAGTCACTTGCATGTTTCCCACCTGAGACTAATACATGGTGATGACAAGTGTGTCAAAGGGAAGAGGAGTCAAAGAGACAAGTTTAGAATAGGATTTTTTTGTTATTGAAATAACCCCATGTATGGCTTTTGATTTTTAATGAACTACTGGCAACAGGTAATTGAGTCTCAGTTGACCCCTCAAGCCAGGTGACCCTCTTCTGCTCTGTTGTCCTCAAAGGGACAATCATCACATTATACAAGAATGTAAATGGGAATGCTGAAACTGCAAGTTTTTGAGGATATTTATGCATTATTAAGTTTTTCTTTAATAGTCCAAAAACTAAAATTTTAAGAATGTTCCAAAAGTCATTTATGGAGCAGATGTTTACATTTTGTCCAAGAATTCTTTCTGTTTACTTCCCACTAGATTCGAGCAGTGATCTGAAGCCTGCCACCTACCAACATGTGGTTGTGTCTGGGTATCTAGATAGCAACGAATCCTACCTTACCCTTGCTATGGAAGTAGCGCTGATGGGCATGGGTCAGCAAAGAGTAATGCCTGAAGGTCTCTACGCACAAGACAAGGTCTGCCGTAATGAGGAGCAAATAATCTTCAAACTGCAAGAGCTCGAATTAGATGAAATGCTTGTGCAGGTCCTCCGTAAACAGTCTGTTATCTTGTTAGAAGGTAAGCTAATGTTTTAGATCAAATCCTTTTATAGAAAGCAAATGAGCATCCACTGTTTGTCAAGAAAGGCAAGTTATAATGGCTGGTGTAGTGTTACCCTTTCAGTTCTGGAAGCAGTAATGTGAGAATTGAGGCGAGATTCATGCACTTATTTGATATAATTACTTTCAAAGGATTGGGAGATATGGCACTAACTTTTGTTTTCCTTGTATCAATTCTAAGATAAAGGCTATAGATAAGATGGCCAAGTTAATTTTTGGTGTTCCGTATTTATGCTTTTATATAATGGATGGGTCTGACCTAGACTTGATGATAACTGGAAAGATATTTCATCTTGTTATAATTGGAAAATTATATTTTCATAAACCTTCTGCCATATTAAGTTGGTGCAAGAATATACAATCAGCTCCAGAAATTGCCCTTTTTTATTATGTTATAAAAATAATTTAAGGAACACATGAAGAAAACTTCAGGATTAGTGGAAATGTCTTCAGTAAGAAAATATTCACTTTTCCAGGGACACCAGTAGATGATCTGTGCAAACGTTGACAAAATGGCAGAAATTACAGTATTTCTCCAAGATCTGTCCAAGATTTTAAGAAGAAAGTAGACATAGCTCTTGATGTACTCATTAGAGTTTAGAAGAATGAGGGGAGATCTCATTGAGACGTATAAGATGATGAATGGGATGGATAGGATAGAGGTGGAGAGACTCTTCCCGCTCAGAAAAGACAGTAGGACTAGGGGGCACAGCCTCAAGATAAAGGGGAGGCGGTTTAGAACGGAGTTGAGGAGGAACTTCTTCACTCAAAGGGTGGTGAATCTCTGGAATTCTCTGCCCGTTGAAGTGGTGGAGGCTGCCTCGCTAAATATTTTTAAGAAGCGGGTTGATGGGTTCTTGATAAGAGAGGGGATTAAGGGTTATGGGGAGAGGGCGGGAAAGTGGAACTGAGCCACAACAGATCAGCCATGATCTTATTGAATGGCGGGGCAGGCTCAAAGGGCTAGATGGCCTACTCCTGCTCCTATTTCTTATGTTCTTATGTTCTTATGTTAAAGGGGTCAACTGATATGGGAGGAAGAAAGGATCAGGATATTGAATTCAATGATCAGTCATGATCAAAATGAATGGCGGAGCAGACTTGAGGGGCTGAATAGCTTACTCTTGCTTCTAGTTCCTATGCATCTCATAACTTGCATCAAAATTATGTTGGAATATTGAGAGAATCCCCACCAAAGTTTAATCCCTTAATCTCAGTTTGCAACAAGACTGAGCTACAAAAACCTGAGCAATTGCAGAAGGAAAGCTGAAGTATTTCATAGTTGACGTTCATTGTCAAATTTCCCAAAGATAGCTCTTCTGTTTCAAGATTAACGATATTAAATTGAGAAGTATTTGCATAATATCTGCAGAAACAAATACATGAAATCGGAAGCCTTGTACGTTAAAATGTCACCTTGCATGTAAAATTATTTATGTAAAAATTCATCAGGACATTCTTTCTTCAGCTGAGCTGACAGCAATTCTGATTATTAACAGGAGGTCCTTTCAGCGGCCTGGGCGAAGTGATTCACCGGGAAAGCGTGCCAATGCATACTTTTGCAAAGTATCTTTTTTCAGCTTTACTGTCCCACGATGCTGACCTTGCATACAAACTAGCTTTAAGAGCAATGAGGTTTGTAATTTTACTGGAATATTAAATATTGATATGGATTGCATGCAATTTATGACTCCAGTAGCTGCACATCCCCCTGCAGTTCAAAGTGTGCTTTCAAGGTTACATTAAGATATCTCAGCAGCACCAACTAATCATGTATGTATGTATGTATGTATGTATGTATGTGTGTATATTTCAATGCAATAATGCAGGATCTGCGCAGATCTTGATGTTTTTTGAGGGTAACTAAAAGTAGACAGGGATGAGTGAAAGGTGATTTGTGTAGTCCTGGCAATTTTGGGTCTAAAAGTAATAAGATCTAATATTGTGCCACTGGGAGTGGTGCAATGGTGAGGGATATTTTTTTCTCCCATATGGCAAGAGTGTAGACATTAGTTGAATAAGGGTAGAGAAAGGTTGCAAGCCAGAGGCCAAGATCTACCCTCATAGGAAGAGTGACTGAAATTAAAGCATGACACTACATTCTATCCCCAGTATAGCTCCTGATCATTTGTTAATTGTTGGTCATACTGTCTTAAAATTGGAAGGGATAAAAGAGTCTCTACAGAGCCTGGGGAATGTTCAGATCTCAAGAACCTGTTGCGTTGCATCTGTGACCTCTTTATTTGTCCTTTGACCTCTTTGAAGTAGTGAACCTGGGCATGTCTACGAAAGGTGCAGCTCATGGGCAAGCATCAGAGATAATGCAGAAAAGGATCTTCCTGGTCCTTCATTTTCAGTTTGCTTTTGCAATGGAAGGACGCTTACTTTTTGGGGTGGGCAAAATCTGGATATCTGTCACCACTCTTTGTCACTGTTAGGAATTTTGGGCTGGCGATAGTTTTCCAAACCAAGTTATTGTACCATTTTCACAATATACCATTTTTCATCTTAAAATATCTTTGGTGGGGAAAAGGGATGTCTTCACTTGGAATGGCAGCCAATTGACATTGGGCTAAAGTTAGGACAGAGCAGTCTTGGTCCAAGCTTGATGAGCTAACAGTTCCATACCTAATTTTCCTCATCAACATTCTGGCTTTACATCGGGGAACCAGGGTGAATGCAGGAAAATGTGTATCTTGTATTCCCTTCCCAAGCCCATCCCAAGTCCCTGCAAAACAAACAGATTGATTATGGCATCTGAATATACATTTTTTTATACCTGTCCTAATATTTACACAAATATAATGCAAAAAATATTGAATTTGCAGAACATTAAAACCTAGAAATACAGCATTTTAAACAGCTCTCCTGTTCTCTCAGACTATGAGCCAATAAATGATGCAAGATATAATTTATACATTTTGGGCTATCCACAGACCTGCATACTATTTAATATCTGTTCTCCACGTATCACCTCTTATACTGTAGCTGTCCTTATTTTTGTAGATTACCTGTTCTGGAGTCGACGTCACACGCAGGCGATGTATCCCACCCCCACCACATTGTTTCTGTTGTACCCAGTCGATATCCCCGATGGTTTACTCTAGGACACCTCGAGTCTCAACAATGTGAGCTGGCCTCCACAATGTTAACAGCTGCAAAAGGTTAGTCTTAGCACAAACAAAAAAGAACTTTGGATCTCCACGTTACTTACTGGATGAGCTGTGCTGTGAAAAGAAATGAGATAATGGTATGCAGCCATATTCTCAACTCAAAATTCTAGTCTCGACCATGCCATGGTGGAGAAGGCACCAAGAAGCAAGGAGCATTGCTACATGGTTGAAGGGTGGAAGTTGCAACGATTTGCTGTCCCCGCCCTTTTAGGACTTGATTACAGACAGTGGCTACAAGTCAACTGTATGCATTTAGTTTGGGAATGTTGTGTGACACTGGGCAAGAAAAGAATTTAATGGGAGTGGAGACACTATTATTTAAAGCTAATGCCATGCAACTGGGCCTAATTTGGGTGTGTACCACTACAAAAAAAGTTTGGGGACAAAATGTTACTCATTTTTGGGTTGACAGTACAAAATTATCCTGTATTCTAAATTGGGGGATCAGAACAGTAAGTTATATGATTCTTATGATGACAACCATGAAGAATATTTAGTTATGCAGTAAGAGTGCTGATAAACGTGAGCATTTCCATCGGGAGAACCAGTTGGTAGAGTTGGGAAAATTATTTTAGTTTCAATTTATACTCGTTCTGTAGCACGCACGCACCCAATGTGATCTGTGTGGCTTTTTAATGATATATTGTTAAAATGACTTATGGCCATTTGATATATACAGAATGACAGTTCTTATTGCACCACAATCTGGGTCAAAGAGAAATTTTCCAGAGCTCCTGAATTAGCCTCCTAATTTATTGTCTTTCTTTTTAGCCTCTCCAAGGCAATTGCACAGAGGCTGATAGTTGGCAAGTATGGAGAGTCAGTTAGCACAATATGACTGAATGAGCCAGGCTCTATGGAACAGCTAGACCTTTTCTGTCATATATCTTTTTCACATATCCTACTTACACGGAATGTGATAGCGTGCAGATCCAGTGGCATGGACAATTTTAAAATTCTGAAATCAAAAAGGAACGTCTCTTAATCAGTATGTAAAGAGATCTTATTTTCTAGGCTGTCATCAAAGTGAAGTTTGCATGGTCTCCCTTGGTTGATGTCACCAGACTCTACCAATGTTTCTTGACTCTGCCAATTTAAGGACGTTTTGAGCAGTCATTTAAAATACAAGTTCAGCAGTAATGGCATTTTGTGTGAATTCAACTGGCTTGTACTTCTGACCACAGTAAATCCTGCAAGCCAGTTTGTCTATAAATGTCATTAATACTCATGGTGCAAATTATTTCAAAAAAAAAGTATTAATATGCATCCATAACTATTTTTGGAAATACTGGTGATTAAAATTATGTTCCCCTCCCCCCTCCCCACTTCCCTTATAACTTTCTGCCTATATAGATAACCAGCAAGTATTTGCCAACTAAATTTTATAACCAAGTCTGAGGAAATGGCCTTGGGCAGGTGGAATTGGCTTGCTCTCATGTTCAATTTTGTGCATTGTGCTCGTGATGAAGTATCTGGTATTTGCCTCATTCTGCTGCCTGAAAACATGGGCAAGGTTGAGAGGTCACAATGGGGAGTTATATAGCATGATGTATTAGAAACATGTCTCCATAAGCGTCTTGGTATAATACCATCGTGCTTTTTACTCTCTTTTCTCGGTGACCTAAGAATAACGGCACTGACCTTGTTATTCACAGACTGATGTGAGGGAGCTCCAAACTGGTGAGACAATAGGACCCAATTAACTTCTTTTGACAATTTTCAGGGGATATGCTGAGGTTGCGGACTGTCCTAGAAGCTATTCGGAAGAACATTCATTCCTCCTCCCTCATATTTAAACTGGCCCAGGATGCGTTTAAAATAGCGACACCGGCTGACATTCCACCAGACATTACGCTTCTCAACGTGGCTCTGGAGCTTGGGTTGCAGGTGAGAACAATAAACTCACCACTCTAGAATAAACAAACCCAATCCAGGCCATCAATGCTTTCATTCTGTGGTATTCTACCCAGCTGATAAAATCTTCCATTCCTCATGCAAGGTTTGCATTGTAAGATAGCTCCCTGGGTGAGGCATCAGAAAGTCACAAACACCAGACAGCTGTTTCCACCATCAGGGCATTAAAGGGTATGGGATGAGAGAGGGAGTATTGAGATAGAGGATCAGCCATTATCACGGTCAATAGCAGAGTAGGGTCATTATGTCAGATGGCTCACTCCTGTTCCAATTTTCTATGTTTCTATTTGCAGAGAAAAGATGGAGGCCAGGGGATGGGGTAGTGGTGCAGGGAGGAGGGGGTGGGGGAATTGAAGGAGAGTGAAGAAATAACAAAAAGCTGTAAATGTAAATACTTTTCATTATATAGAAATTATTTGACTGAATCATCCATAGAGTGGGAATCACTGTTGGATTACCACTCCACTCTTATTTTCCAACCTTAGAATGTAGCTTCGCATTTCTCGACTGAACTTTTGACCAAGGCCTGCTGAAAGATGTGGAACTTGGCTGTCCCTGGAGTCCTTCAAAGTGTAGTGCTGGAGACTTGGGTTATGTAAAGCCATGGCCCCTTTTTACAGTGCTAGCTGCCATATGCTGGTACGTTTAAATGTCCCAGCCACTTTGATAAGCCATGGAAGGAAGGTAGTTGTGAAAGGTGAATGGTTGAGGAAGGAGGATGAATCAGCTAGTCGGAGTGTGTTTGGGGGCACTGGGGGGCTTGAGAATATAGTTGGAGGTGAGGAGGTAGTTGGAAGGTGAGGAGATAGTCAGGGTGGGAGTGGGGATTGGGATAGTCTGTGTGGGGTGAGGGGGTGGGGGGTTGAATGTCGTTTGTGGGTTAGTATAGTTATTCAAGAGTTAGAACTACTTTTAATCCTTCCAACGTTTCCTGGATAACTATTTTAATACGAAAATTGGAATCAAATTCTCCAACTTTTTAAACTGGAGTTTTGAAGAGTTCCAGGTCCAGATACCTAACTTAAGTTGAAACTTCCTGGGACATTCCCATGCTATACTTACATGGGGATTTCAAGTGGAACCCCGGTACATCTTCCAAGGTACGTCTGGATACGACCACCTGCAGAATGGAAGATCTGGCTAATTTTTTTTGAAAATATACACCTCAGCACATCTTTGTATAACATCATTGTATGATCAATACATTAAATATATAAAATTCCGAGATTGTCTTTTTGAGATATCTCAATGAGAGTGCATTGTTATCCTTCCCTTCATGGAAATGGTGAATACAGAATCATAGAATCCTTACAGTGCAGCAGGAGGCCATTCAGCCCACTGAGCGTGCACTGACAACAATCCTTCTGAGGCCCCATCTCCGTAATCCCACATATTTATCCTGCTAATCCCCCTGACAATAAGGGGCAATTTAGCATGGCCAGTCAACCTAACCTGAACATCTTTGGACTGTGGGAGGAAACTGGAGCACCTGGAGGAATGGGGAGAATTTGCACAAGGCCAGAATTGAACCTGGGCCCTTGGCTCTATGAGGCAGCAGTGCCAACCACTGTGCCACTGTCTGCCCCATATGGTGAATACAGAAACATTTTACTGTTCCCCAGTAATTGGATGCAGTGCTCGCAACCTGCTCCTGCTTTTTTCCCTCAATTATCCAGTGACAGGAGAGTTAAACTGTAGTGCCACACGAGTGTTGAAGATGTGATGCATATTTCTGCCTTTAATCTAGTGCTGGGAACCATGTTTGGGATTGAGGGTGATGAGGAACTACCTAATGGAGAGGAAAATAATCTAATTCATCCGGTTTTCATGCAGGTGATGCGGATGACTTTGTCGACCCTCAACTGGAGACGCAGGGAAATGGTGCGCTGGTTGGTGACCTGTGCTACAGAAGTTGGTATGCAATTATGATTGTTGCAATAAAACTTTTAGAATTTGCATTAAAGTATTTTGTCAAATCAAAGTTAATTTTAATTAATATCTTGAGTGATAAAAGATTTCTAAAGAAATTGCAATGCCTTTAGCTAACTCTACTTGGATTTTCATCAGATAGATTTGCTAATTAAATCATGCTAACCATTTCTAGATTGTTCTATCTGTCACAAATTGAACTTTTCCAGCTTAAATGGCATGATTTCCAGAGATACTCCCATGTTGGCACCTATCTCGATATTCTGAATTCAGCTTTTTTATTTCAGCTTGGGTTCCACCAAGATAAAGTTCTCCCTTTGTCCACTATTAGCCACTGTTGCCTAAATTCACTGTTTAAGCAGTAATATTTACAAAGGATTTGAAAAATAGAAAATCCCAAAGGATATCAGTGTAAATTTTTAGTACCTCAAGAGGATCCAGTGTCATTTATTTAGTGTTGCCAGCCCATTAATTGTTCTGTGACACAAAAATGTCTATTGAATTGTTTTAATTGTTGCTCCAAGAAATTGGTACATTTACAGAGGTCTCTGTTATCCCTTGTGCTTTTATTATTAGAAACAGATTGCTAGTAGCAAACCAAGTAGTGCTCCCTTTCCTTGCTCATTGCAGCATGAAGTTTTGCTACAGAAGCATTACATTTCTTTTCCAAATGCACTTCCACGGCCCACTTAGAGTTCTACAGAAAGGACATCAGCAAACAATCTCTAATAAGCAAAACAGCATATTAAGGGGCAACTGAGAGAGCCTAATATATGATCAATAAATATTAACATTATGAAACAACATGTTTTACTTCATTCAACTACAGTCATTCCATTCTTTTCCATGTGTTTCTCTTATTCAATGCAGTGCAGTGGCCCATTGAGTCTGCACTGACTCTCTGACACAGCATCTTACCCGGGCCCTCTCCCCTGCCCTATTGCCATAACTGCGTACGTTTGTCATGGCTAATCCATCTAACCTACACATCTTTTGGGGCACTAAGGACAATTTTTTTTTTACTATGGCCAATGCACCTAACCTGCTCAGCTTTGGACTGGGAGGAAACCAGAGCACCCGGGGGAACCCATGCAGACATGGTGAGAACATACAAACTCCACACAGACAATGACTCAAGGCTGGAATTGTCCCTGGTACTGTGAGGCAGCAGTGCTAACCACTGTGCCAATATTGGTCAGAAATGGATGAGTGGCTTCAGATGAATTAGTTATGATGGGGAGATGCTGGCGTTGGACTGGTGTGGGCACAGTAAGAAGTCTCATAACACCAGGTTAAAGTCCAACAGGTTTATTTGGAATCGCAAGCTTTCGGAGCATTGCTCCTTCATCAGGTGAGTGGAGAGGTAGGTTCACGAACATGGTGTATGTAGATAGAGACACAATTGCAAGATAATGGTTGGAATGTGAGTCTTGTAAAGACTTGGTTACCTGTAAAGATTCACATTCCAACCATTATCTTGCAGATGTGTCTTTGTCTATGTATGCTGTGTTTGTGAACCTGCCTCTCCACTCACCTGATGAAGGAGCAGTGCTCCGAAAGCTTATGAATCCAAATAAACATGTTGGACTTTAACCTGGTGTTGTGAGACTTCTTAATGAATCTAGTTACACAAAGGGAAAGAAATTAGCCATGTCCACACATTCCAAAAAATGTCTAAATATTCTCTTCTCTTTTGCTTGTAGGTGTGCGAGCTTTGGTCAGCATTCTGCAAAGCTGGTACACGCTCTTCACACCAACTGAAGCAACCAGCATTGTGGCAGCCACAGTCACGTCACACAACACCATTCTTCGGCTGAATCTGGACTACACACAGCGGGAGGAGTTAGCGAGCTGTGCGCGGACCCTTGCTCTTCAGTGTGCCATGAAGGATCCCCAGAACTGTGCACTGTCTGCATTAACTCTGTGTGAAAAAGACCACATTGCCTTTGAGACGGCCTACCAAATTGTTATTGATGCAGCTTCTACGGGTATGACCTATTCCCAATTGTTTACCATAGCTCGGTATATGGAGCACAGAGGGTACCCGCTGCGGGCCTTCAAACTTGCAAGCCTCGCCATGACCCACCTCAATTTAGCCTACAACCAAGACACCCACCCAGCTATCAATGACGTTCTTTGGGCATGTGCACTGAGCCACTCCTTGGGAAAAAATGAACTAGCTGCCATTATCCCTCTGGTGGTTAAGAGTGTACAGTGTGCCACGGTGTTATCGGACATTCTGCGCAGGTGCACAATGACGGCCCCTGGACTGGCGGGAATTCCCGGTCGGCGAAACTCTGGCAAACTGATGTCAACTGACAAAGCGCCACTCCGCCAGCTGCTGGATGCCACAATTGGTGCCTACATCAACACCACCCACTCTCGTTTAACACACATCAGCCCTCGCCATTATGGGGAGTTTATTGAATTTCTTAGCAAAGCCAGAGAGACGTTTCTGATGGCACAGGATGGACATATACAATTTGCGCAGTTCATAGATAACCTAAAACAAATTTATAAGGGAAAGAAAAAGCTAATGATGCTTGTCCGAGAACGCTTTGGCTGATGCACTATTTACAAACTTATATTGGTTCCTTTTTTTTGTTCAACTGTGATCTTGTCTCATAGGAGTGGTACTCAGTGTCTTGGCACAACCAGTGGAGCCAGTCAGCATTTATTTGAGCATTAACCAATTTATACATTGTTCAATAATTCCAGTAGCCACAA
This sequence comes from Carcharhinus amblyrhynchos, assembly GCF_965287045.1. NCBI lineage: Eukaryota > Metazoa > Chordata > Chondrichthyes > Carcharhiniformes > Carcharhinidae > Carcharhinus > Carcharhinus amblyrhynchos. Next base: position 29,146,193 of record NC_137332.1, on the reverse strand, counting down.
AAAAGAATTGTTCTCGCACGTGAAACTCAAGGATTACGGAAAACAAAGTTATACAAAGTTTCTTACACTTTACAAGTGTACCCATTATACCAAATTCTGTCACACAAGGCAAATACCTCTATCTCTCACTTGTTCTTTCTCTCTTTCTCTGATTATTCTCCGTCTTGCTGTCTCCCATAGTCAGCTTTAATCTCCATGAGTGACTAGGTTTAAAAGCGAAAGGAAGAGTACACATTTTTTTTAAAAGAGAAATGTACAAGCAAAGCAACACTAAACCTCACGCACCACCAAAACAGTTTAGTGAGATGGCTTACTCAACATGTGACCATATGCCATGTGTTTGTGTGTGTGTGAAGGTACTTAAAAGAAGAGACCATTCTCAGGGATGCTAAAACAAAAGTAGCAAAAGCATTTATTGAAAACTGTAAATATTATATTATATGTGTCAATTATTGAAAGAATTGTAAAGTATATTAATTTATAATTAATATTCTATGTCATTAATGGGATACTTGAAATTCACTGTGGGCTGGAAATGTTTTAACAGGAGGGAGACTGCAGAGCACATTTCTCAGGTTACCCCCGCCCCCACCCTCCCCTCCCCTCCCCGCCCCCCCATTCCCCCTCCCATGCATTGTGTTTGTATGCGAACGAGTGAAGGAGATGGCATCTCTATGCAGAGCTACTTGCATACTGTCCACTGAGTCTGAAGTAGTTCCCAAGGGTGAATTGGGGTTATTTTTTTTAAATGAGTTTTATTTTTACGAGTTGACGGTCGAATGCCGATGGGAGAAGAATTTGGGTTTGGTACTTTATGAAAGTACACACAGGTATTAATTAACCTGCCACATGTACCTCTGTGGAGACAGTATTTTGTGGTCCGAACAACTATTTTAAAAAAGTGAAAAAGTCGCGGATGTCTGTGAAGTGAATGAGCTGGTGGCACTCTGCTTCCTTCGTTAGATCTTGCGTGTGCAACCTTTTGTCATCAAGTAAATCATAATTCTTAATAACACCCACCATGTTCTAATACTACACAGATAAATAATAATTAAAAAGAAAAGTTATTGAAAGTGTTTCAACTTACAAAGCTGTTGCCTTTCCAATGTCATTCATTCAAAAAGAAAGTGTTTTAAGTTTATCTTCTGTTACGTTCCTGCGTCCGATGTTTTTCTTTTTACAGATAGCTGCTTCCTGTGAACGGTTTTGGAAAAAAAAGTGTAAATCTTGTTGGTCCGGTTGCATTGCAAAAAAAAACTTTTTTTGAATGTCTTTGTGTTAACTGTACCAGTGTCCGTTTGTCATAGTTTTAGGGGAAAAATGCGCTGATAGAGAACGTTGACTAGATGTACCTACTGTTGAGATATGAAAAAAAAGTGTTTAGTAAATGTCGCCTCTCTCTGCGCTACTGAAAGCTTAATTCAGTATTTGTTGCCACAAAAGTATCTACTTTCATCAACGATTCATTTTTTTTGTGTAACCTCTTGATCTGATGTTTAAAAAGACAAAAGATACAAAATTTAATACTATTTATGTAATGCTACTACCATTTTATATAACTGTGTCAAAAATTTCAGTGCTTTTTTTAATGAATAAAGTGTGGAACACAACTACAATTCTAACCTTTCTCAGTGTGTTTGTCTGGGGATTATTAAACTGCACAGTAATGCTTTTGATATTTTTTCCCTTGCCCCCAAGTCCAGCTGTTCTTTTGCATGCAAAAGGTATTTCCAGGAGAGAAGACTCAACAACCCTTTCATCAGACCACAAAGGGTCATCAGCATAATACGTTAACTCTGTTTCTCTCTCCACAGATGCTACCTGGCCTGCTGAGTATTTTAAGCATTTCTTCTTTTTATTTCAGGTTTTCAGCATCCGCAACATTCTGCTCTTGTATCAAAACAGAATGTTACAGCCAGCACGCTCATGTCCGAGAGGTAACTTCCATGTTGGCCGAAGATGCAAGTTCTTTGTCTGATTACCTTACACGCAAAAGAGTTAATTTAGCATGGATGTGGGGATGTATTTACACACAAGCCATGCACTCATATTTTGAATAATTAGGTCATCTGAAACAGCTTATATTTTACATAGTGCTTTAATGTAATGGAACATTCCAGGGAGCTTCACAGGAGCTTTATGAAATAAAGTATGATACAGAACCACATAAGGAAAATAAAGTTAGATGCCAAAAGCTTAGACTTTGTGGCTCCATTGGGGTTGTTTGGCAGAGGCGGGGATCATAAAATTGCAATGCATGCCATGGACAATGCGCGATTGGCCCCCTCCCTGCCACAATTTTAATGGCCACCTCAGGGCCTCCTCACAATGCTCCACTGGTCTTCAGCTCTCCATGAAAGGGGCCCATGTTAAGTGTGCAGCTTTCGTTGCTCAGGGCTAGTGATTGGGCAAGGAAGGTGCATCTACTTTACAGGCCTACTTTGTCTACTAGAGGCCCATCCTTCAACGTCTTCTCAAACCTGCCTTCCCCCCACTCCACTCTGCCCAGTCTACCCCAGTACACAACCTCTTGCCTGCCCAGCCAGCTAGCCTGATCCCAGCAATGCCCTTCCCCACACTTCAGCATCTTGCTCAATTCACAATCACCGTTGGGGATTGGGCGCAATGCCAATAGCGGCCAGTGTGCTCCTGAGACTCGAGAACTGCTGGCCTTTTGATTGGCTGGCAGCACTCGATGGGAAATTCACCCAAGATAGGGACAGAAGGCCTCAAGCCAATTTAAAAGCTGTGGGGTGAGCCAACGAAAGGGGGCTCCCAGAGTAACACATAGACAAATTATTTTGACAGCAGCTAAAATATGGAAAACAGGAAGTGGGGGGGGGGGGGGGGTGCTGGCCCAATGGTGTTATCACTAGATTATTAATCCAGAAACTCAGCAAATATTCTGGGGACTCTGGTTCAAATCCTGCCATGGCAGATGGTGGAATTTGAGTTCAATTTTTTAAAAATCTGAAATTAAGAATCTTCTAGTGACCATGAAACCACTGTCAATTGTAATGAAGACCCATCTGGTTCACTACTGTTCTTTAGGGAAGGAAATCTGCCATCCTTACCTGGTCTGGCCTACATGTGATTCCAGAGCCATTGCAGCATGGTTGACTCTCAACGGCTTTCTGAAATTGCTTAGTCCATTTCAAGGGCAACTAAGAATGGGCAATAAATACTGATGTGGGGATGCTGGTGTTGGATTGGGGTAAGCACAGTAAGAAGTCTCACAACACCAGTTTAAAGTCCAACAGGTTTATTTGATAGCACGTGCCACAAGTTTTCAGAGCGCTGCTCCTTCATCGGGTGAGTAGGAGTTCTGTTCACAAACAAGCCATATAAAGACACACACACTCAATTTACAAAATAATTGTTGGAATGTATGTCTTTACAGGTTATCAAGTCTCAAAGCTACAGACAATGTGAGTGGAGAAAGGGTTAAGCACAGATTAAAGAAATGTGTATCATCTCCAGCCAGGACAGATAGTGAGATTTTGCAAGCCCAGGCATGTCATGGGGGTAACAGTGTGACATGAACACAAGATCGCAGTTGAAGCCGTCCTCATGTATGCAAAACTTGGCTGTCGGTTTCTGCTCAGCGGTTTCTGCGTTGTCGTGAAGGCCGCCTTAGAGATCTTTACTGCCTCCCAAAATACGTAAGGCCAACGCATCCGGCCGTCCCATTGTATTGGGCAATAGGATCCTGTGCAAGGATCTCCAGCTACGATAGGGGCATCCTGAAACCTGTTGTACAAAGAACCGCCAGCTTTTGTCGCGACACTACGGTCTTCCTACAGAAACTCAGCACATATGGAGCTGTAAAATCAGGAGCACTCCTCGTCACAATGGATGTCTCGGCACTCTACACCAGCATCCCCCATGATGATGGCATTGCTGCAAGTGCCTCAGTATTCAACGCTGCCAACTGCCAATCTCCAGATGCAATTTTACAACTCATCCACTTCATTCTGGACCACAACGTCTTCAATTCAATAACCAGTTTTTCATCCAGGCACACAGAACAGCCATGGGGACCAAATTCACACCTCAATATGCCAACATCTTCATGCACAGATTCGAACAAGACCTCTTCACTGCACAGGACCTTCAACCGATGCTAAACACTGGATACGTCGATGACATTTTCTTCCTTTGGACTCATGGTGAGCAATCACTGAAACAACTATATGATGACATCAAGTTCCATCCCACCATCAGACTCACCATGGATTATTCTCCGGAATCGGTTGCATTCTTGGACACACGCACCTCCATCAAGAATGGTCACCTCAGCACTTCACTGTACCGCAAGCCCACAGATAACCTCATGATGCTCCACTTCTCCAGCTTCCACCCTAAACATGTTAAAGAAGCCATCCCCTACAGACAGGCCCTCTATATAAAGCATCTGCCCAGATGAGGAGGATTGCAACAGATACCTCCAGTTGCTGAAAAATGCCCTCATAAGAACGGGATATGGCGCTCAACTCATCAATCAACAGTTCCAACATTCCACAGCGAAAAACCGCACCGACCTCCTCAGAAGACAAACACAGGACTTGGCAGACAGAGTACCTTCGTCGTCCAGTACATCCCCGGAGCAAAGAAGCTACGACATCTTCTCCGGCGCCTTCTACATGTCATCGATGAAGATGAGCATCTCGCCAAGGCCATCCCCACACCCCCACTTCTTGCTTTCAAACAACTGCACGACCTCAAACAGACCATTGTCTGCAGCAAACTACCCAGCCTTCAGGAGAACAGTGACCACAGCACCTTACAACTCCTGCCACAGCAACCTCTGCAAGACATCGACACGGATGCCGACATCGACACGGATGCCAACATCTCACGTGAGAATACCATCCACCAGGTACATGGTACATACTCTTGCAACTTGGTCAACATTGTCGATCTGATACACTGCAGGAAAGGATGTCCCAAGGCATGGTACACTGGGGAGACCATGCAGATGCTACGACAATGGATGAATGAACACTGCTCGGCAATCACCAGGCAAAAGTGTTCCCATCCTGTTAGGGAACACTTCAGTAGTCACGGGCATTCAGCCTCTGATCTTTAGGTAAGTGTTCTCCAAGGCGACCTTCATGACACACGACAACGTAGAATCACTGAGTAGAAACTGGTGGCCAAGTTCTGCACACATGAGGACGGCCTCAACCGGGATCTTGGGTTCATGTCACACTCTCTGTAACCCCCACAACTTGCCTGGGCTTGCAAAATCTCATTAACTGTCCTGGCTGGAGACATGCACATCTCTTTAACCTGTGCTTAACCCTCTCTCCACTCACGTTGTCTGTACCTTTAAGACTTGATTACCTGTTATGACTTGCATTCCAACCATTATTTTGTGAATTGAGTTTGTCTGTACTGTGAATAGAACTTCCGCTCACCTGATGAAGGAGCAGCGCTTTGAAAGCTTGTGGCTTGTGTTAACAAATAAACCTGTTTGACTTTAACCTGGTATTGTGAGACTTCTTATAATAAATACTGGGCAGCCAGTGATGCCCATATCCCACAAATGAATAAAAAGAAATTTGAAAAAAGTTTTTGGTATTGATTTCTCAGTTGACGCGGGTGCTGTAGCCATCATCTTTCTACACTTCTTTGCTCTTTTTGTAAGCGTTTTTGAAATTAACCTGGTAATTTAATTCTTTCAGCTTTTCAAGGTTCTTATTCAGTTCACGTGTGATAAATATTAACACCTGCACTCCTTTTCTGCTACGATCAGCTGAAAAAAAAACCTGTAATTAACAGCATATTGTTTTCTTTTATTGACTTCCAGGAAGACAAACAAAGATTGTTCATCCAGAATGGATTTCTTTTATCAATGGAAAAATGTTGAGGTTTTTCTCGGTGATTTAAACCTAGATGAAGGGAATTTGAATTAGTTGGTTCCACTCGAGTGGACCCTGTTGATGAGAGCCATGGAACGCCCTGCCCTCATCATTTCTGCTCCAGATTCCATCTTTTAAAAATATCCTGAGAAAGCAGGCAAACCGTTTATGGAGCGTCAAGGTAATTTTCATCCAAAAAGTTGGAGTCTGCCAAAACAATGAACTTTGAGCATGTTTTAAGATCTTTTTTATTAGGATATGGCAAATTAGCTTCATCAAAGTGACACAGGTTATGACTGTATGATGGCAGGGTCCTAAAAGCAACAGATAAACAATGGGGCAAGAACCATAATGGTATCTGGTGGCTTTAAAGGAGGCAACAGGGTTAGAGGAAGAGCCTGACAGGGGAGAGCACACTAGCAGTACGTGAGGTTAGAATCACAAAATCATACAGCACAGAAAAAGCCCTATTGCCCTTCAAGGCCTCACCAACACATTAGAAACACTTGAACTCCCACATAATCCCATCTGCCAACAATTGGCCTGAGCCCTGAATGTTATGATGTGCTCAACCAGACACATTTTAAAGGATGTGAGGCAACCTGCCCCCACCACCCTCCCAGGCAAAACGCATCACAACCCTCTGGGTTATTTTTCCTCACATCTCCCTAACCTTCTGTCCCTCACCTTGAACTGACTGATCCTTCAACTAAGAGGAACAGCTACTCCATATCTGCTCTGTCCACGTCCCTCGTTATCTTGTATACCTTGATCATATCGCCCTTCAGTCTTCTCTGCTGCTCCAGCAAAAAGAACCCACGCCCATGCAACTTCACTCAACCGCTCTCTGTCTCGTACAACTGAGCCAACTTTGAATCCAAAAGGGCTGAGCAAACTTTGGGTCCCGTTCTCAAACTCCAGATCATGCCCTGCAGTTTTCCTCATAGCTACCTTGCCGACATTCTTTCTCACGTGTTTTAACCCCAGGGTTGCTCTCAGTGCTCATAAAGCCCTCTAATCTTTGATTCCTTGCAGTGCTTTACACCTGTAATCTCTCAAAATACTGCAAAATCCTCACCCCCCACCCCAGTGCTCCCACATAGTAAGCCTCTTCAATCTTGCAACCACACCAAACCCAAAAAATCGGGGTTCCCAATGATAATGTCATCGCACCCCTGCTCTTCTAACACCTCTGACCCATCTTAATCAGGCAATAGCCTATTCTTATCTCCATGCATCAAATAAAAAATGCATATCTGAAAGTTATCTGTAGTAATGTTGGGAAGGTTTGGAAAACTTGGGGTTTCTGCTTGAATCGACTGGTGAGAAAGGCACAATGGAGTCAAAGCCAGTGGAACTGATGCAAAAGATTGCAGAATTTTGAGCACAAGTTGAGTTTGGTGCAACTTGAGTTTCTGCTAGTTTTATAAACATTGCAGCGGAAGCAGATACAATGTATAAAACTGGCCAGGCCCTGTGGGTGAATTAATCGCTGTTTGGGATCTTCCCTTGATTGCATTGTTTGCAGGCCTTCAAAGAGGGTCTAAAAATTAAGCTGGGTCTTTACAACCCAAGGTCCCCAATGGGTATTTTTCGAAAGTATTGTAACTTACTAAGGAATTGACTACTGTAATTAAATCTAACCATAAAATGGTTTTGCATCTTTTAAGCCTTTTTTTCCAGCCATTTAAAATCTGATTACTCAAGGTAGTGGATTGATATTGATTTTAAAATGCTTATTTTTTTGTGATAAACTCATTTTAGCTCTATTAATCAAACTGTACCATGTTACCATTCTTCAGTGTGTCAAGGAATATTTTTGAAAGCAACATTTAAAAAAGTATGTTTAAAAATACTGCCCAATGTTGTTCGTTTATGTCAGATTTTGCATTCAGCAAGAGATAAATATTGCATGTGTAGGTTAGATGGATTAGTGGAGTAAATGTGTTGAGTTTTACAGGGTTAGCACGGGTCAGTGGCCTTGGGTAAGATATTCTGTCAGAGAGTCAGTGAAGACATGATGGGCTGAATGGCCTCCTTCAGCACTAGGGATTCCATGTGTGGGAATTCTAGATAAAAGATGCTTTTCAAAACAGGCACATTTTGATATTAATTTGCATCAATGCAATCAATTGTATACAAAGTGTAAATTCTACTGTATTGCCTAGTAAAATACTGTAAGTTATATGCAGTAAAATCCTGAGGCTAATTGTGACTGACGTTTTTTTACCAAAGGTATTGTAGAATTATAGCAGCTGCTCTTTTAAAAAAAACTGCTCTCAGCTTTCTAAAATGTGAGCTGCTCTCCTGATAAAATGTTAGTTCATTCACTATATTACAGACGTGCAAGTATTCATCTATTAGCTGTATTTATCACCTTGCCCAATACTGCTCACGTTTTTTTGAAACAGACCAATATTATTTGGGCTAAATTAACAATGACTTAGTTAAGCCGCTCAAGACTTTGGTTAGGGTAGATATTGAATCCAGATTAATTGGGTTGTCTGCTGATCCAGCTTTCTAACAGATGACTGAATGCCTGTCAGGTAAGAAGGCAGTACTATCTATGCCACTAGCACCAAATGCTTGATTTGTGCAGTAGGCTGACTGATTGGAGCCATTAATTATAACGTCAGAATTGGACAGCTCGATGTGGAAAATACGTGACCTGCTTCTGAAAAGTAAATGTGGGGAATATAATTGAGAATTCTGACACACAATGACCAAGAGCCAGAAAAAGCTGAATTCTATTTTCTGGCACAATTTAAATGTGGAATAAATATTCAGTTAAAATACCAAAGTTGGCAACCCAGCACCACAATGAAAGATGCTGAACAACTTGCATTTTAATATCACCCACCACTGAATCGATCTTCTGTTGGAATTCTCGTCCATGCCTTTGCCACCTCCAGACACATCTGCTCCAATCCTTTCCTGACCAGCCTCCCATACTCCACAGCAAAACCTCAACTCATCCAAAACCTTGTTGCCCTCATCATACCCCCACACCTCGCTTCACTGATTAGTTTGCATGCATTCCACTAACATCTCGCTTTTAAAATTTTCATCCTTGTGTTTAAATCCTTCCGTGGGGATTTGTCTCTCCCTTGTCTTTTGAACCTCTGGTTCTACAGCACATACCTAAAACAGGGTGGCACAATGGTTAACACTGCTGCCTCAGCGCCAGGGATCTGGGCTCTATTAGGATCACTGTCTGTGTGGAGTTTGCATGTTCTCCCTGTGTCTGCATGGGTTTCCTGCCACATTCCAAAGATGTAGAGGTTAGATTGATTGGCCATGCTAAATTACCCCTTAGTGTTGGGGGTTTGTATGATAAATAAGTGGGGTTGGCGGGATAGGCCTGGGTGGGATTGTGGTCAGTGCAGACTCGATGGGCTGAAAAGCTGCCTCCTTCTGCACTGTAGGAATTCTATGGATTTTATAACTCTCTTGTTCTTCTGACTCCAGCCTCTTGAACCTCTCACTTCACTCCTCCAGTGGCGGTGTCACCTTCAGCCTCCTTGATCCAATTCTGTGGCATTCTTTTCCTAACCTTTTCAAATCCACCTCCTTTTTTTCCTTTAAACTCCAACTGTTTGACTGAGCTTTTAGTCACCCCTTCTAATCTGTCCTGCCTGACCCTCTGTGACTCACTTCAGGTGTTTCTCTATGTTGTCAGTATATAGATCTATAAGATGATCCCTTCATTGTAGAAAAGACAAAGTTTCTCACATCCTTCCTCACACTTCAGCCTTTTGATTCTTGGAATCAATTTTGAGACTCGTTTTTAAACTAACTCTAATTTTTTCTTTCCGTTGGATGTAGGTGTTACTGGCTGGCCAACACGTATTGATGTGGAGATGCCGGTGTTGGACTGAGGTAAAACACAAAGAAATCCCACAACACCAGTTTAAAGTCCAAACAGGTTTATTTGTAGCAAACGCTGCAAGCTTTCGGGGCAGCCTGTCCCTTCGCCAGGTGGCTGGGAGTTCATTTACTGCCCATCCCTACTTGAACTAAATGGCTTGCAAGACCATTTCAGAGGCAGTTGAGAGTCAATCACATGGTTGACTCCATGGTTCTGGAGTCACGTGTAGGCCGGATGAGGTAAGAACAGCAGATATCATTCCCAAAGGACATTAGTGAACCAGATGGGTTTTTGCGACAATCAATAATAGTTTCATGGTCATCAGCAGATTGTTAATTTTGGATATTTTTTATTGAAATAAAATTCCACTCTCTGCTGTGGTGGGATTTGAACCTGGGCCCCAGCATGTTAGCTGGTTTCTGGATTAATAGTCTAGCGATAATACCACTAGGCCATCACCTCTCCTCAGGTATCCTCCCTTTTGAATGGTCTCTTCCCGTCCCCTCTTTTGCCTCAGTTATCAGAGCTGGCACAATACTTGAGGGTGTGGTCAATTAATGGGGAACAGGTGTCCTCCTGTGGGGACAGATGCTATTGAGGTCAGGGGGTGCCCTTTGGGCATTGCCAGCCTGGTACCCTCCCACTGGGCACCAGGCAGTGCCAAGGGGGCAGTCCCAGAGGGAGGGTTGTGAATACTGGGCAAGCAGGTCTGCTGCCACTCTGCAATAGGATCGATGGAGGAGGGAGTGAGGGGCTGATTGGGGCTGGCCATTGGGGACTGAGGTTCAGGGATGACTATGGTTTGGGGGGGATCAGGGCTGGCTATCTGGGAGGGGAAGGGTTGGAGCTGGCCCAAGGGGACATTGGTAGGCCGGTGATTAGTTTGGGGGGGGGGGGAGCGGAGTGGTGGTCAGAAGGCCAGCCTCGGTGGGGGAGGGGGTGTTGGTCAGGAGGCCAGCCATCTGGAGCGGAAGGCTGGTGATTGGGCGGGGGGGCAGCAATGTACATGCGCCAATCTCCACATTGACAGATTGCCAAATGCGCAGTGGCTCACTCATCATTACAATGCTGGCTCCCCATGCGGGATCAGGCCCCGCTCCTCGCTTTTTGGCGTGAATCCCTCCGAGGCACTCTGTGATGCACAGAATGACAGTGATTTGATCTGGTAAATACACTCAAAAAATAAGTGTGAAATTCTTCCGTTTTCCTGTTCAGTAGGCACTTTGTTTTTCTCTGGGGGTGTGGGGGGAGAGACAATCCCGGCCCTGATCTTTGTTAGATCTATTTTTTAAACCCAGTGATTGCAGGTTAATCTACCAAAAGGGATAATCTATTTTTATTCCTTTTATTTTACTTAAACTTTTATTCCTGTTCACAATATCACTGGCGCAGAATTTTATTATCTTCCCTTGGGGACTGACACCTAGAATGTGTGACACCAACTCCAAGAAGAGTTGGGGCAGCAAAGTCAACTGACAAAGGAACAATGATAAGGGTGACTAAAATTCACTGGTCACTCCCTAAAAGACTGCTGATTCAGCTCGCTCTTGTGTTCCTCTTCGTTTTAAGACATGTATTTTTAATAGGTTAAAGATGTGTAATACATTCTCTGTATCATATTATAAAATAGATTTTCCTTTTAAGTTTTGTTCATTTGTGAACATACAGGAGGGATTTTGTTAGCCTTTTTCAAAATTCAACTTTAAAATGAAACTGACAGAAGGCAAATTAAAAGCTAATACAATAACACAAGTGAAGAAGAGTACCAGCTAGCTGTGTGTCAGCATTGGCTAATTGCTGCGAGAGCTTATTTTCTTTGAGTTTGTATGTATTAATGCTACAAGTAGGCTTACATTAACATTGCAATGAAGTTACGGTGAAAATCCCCCAATCGGCGCACCGTGGTGACTGAACGGGTATACCGAGAGAGAATCTAGAATGGCCAATTCACCTAATCAGAAGGTTTATTGGAGTGTGGTGGAAACCGGAGCACCCGGAGGAAACCCATGCAGACGCAGGGAGAATGTGCAGACTCCGCACAAACAGCGACCCAAGGATGGAATTGAACCCAGGTCCCTAGTGCTGTAAGGCAGCAGTGCGAACCATTGTGCCACCGTGCTGCCCCGGTAACATTATGAGGAGGAGGGACCACTGGAACACTGATCGTCTTGGAGTGAGTGGCAGGTGAGTGAATCATTTTGCCTCACCAAGCAAAGAGCAGAGACCCAAAGAGAGAGGATGGAAAGATCATTGCAAAATAACTTTGTAGAAGAGAAGATGAATTTAAAATTCTACTCACTTCCCCAGGACATTGTGGGTACACAAACCATTTTGTAAAAGTCGTACACTCGCCAATAATAACCTGCCACAAAACTGCAGTAGCATTGCAAGGAAAGGAGTAAAAGAACTTTTATATACTATTTGAGATGCAGCCAGGAACCAGAACCTTTTGCACACTGTCAAGTATGCAGGTTAACCTCACTGAGGAATGTAATGACATAGCCAAATATATCCATAAGGAGGTTGTGGTGTAACTCGTTCTCATCCAGATATTTCTCTTTCAATATTTGGAAGAATATAAAGTATCTGTGGTATTACAAAAAGGTAGTTTTGCTAGAAAAAAAGCATAGAACTGTTGGTTCTGTAGTTCACCAGCACATTGTTCCATGGAATGGCATTTCTTACATTTGGCATGTACCAACAGGAGACGGAGGACTAAATATCAGGATAAAGTACTTTCCCCATGCAAGGAGAAGTCAGAGATTAAATCTCAAAGGACTCCATTAGTGCTGCTTTTTACTGGTTGCTTTAAACAAGTACAAAGATCTGGAGAAGCAAACAAATTATTAGTTCCGTATAATGTAATCAATGCAGATTCAACTCCCCAATGACTCAATGGGGGCATGTAAAACAAAATGGTTCCATGTTTCATTCTGGATCTGTGTGTGTGATGGGTTAACTAATCTCAGCCAGGATAGTGATAGAGCTGTTACAATTTATTTCAGAATCCCCAGATTAAGGAAATTTCACCTTTCACAATGACATCACTGGGCTTACTTAACATTTATTTCAGAAAAAAATTGCATAACTTTTGAGGAGAAAAGTTGTGAAGATACCCACAACAGTATAGTTTTGTCTGGAGACTTTTCCCTGATCTTAACATGTATTCACAAATATTTAACTGATCAAATTTTAAAAAAATATTTGGGGAACGGGAGGGATGAAACTTGAGGACATCATATTAGGAGTAAAAGTCTTGAACAAGTGCAATAGTTACCTGGCAAAGAGAAAGAATTGCAATTGTGATAATCCCAGTTGGTATTACAACTGGATAGGAAGATCCCAGACTGGAACCCTGGCTCAAAAAACCGTATGTGGAGGAACAAAGTTCCAGGACTGCTAGTTTTAACAAGAAAAAAAGATTGTTAAATATGATAAGTTTGATTATGATGCAATATTATTTTATTCCCTCCACTTAGCTTCACAAATCTACACAGATTTTAAAGTTAGCACAGATTACAAAATATATATAGGCTATAATAGTTTCAGTGACACAGTCCCTTTAAACACAGAGACTGACTGTGGTAAGACACATACCCCACTCTGAACCCAAGTGAATTTCTGTGGATTTCTTTTCTAAATTCCCCCAGGTGATTCTGATACCAAGGGCCACCTTTGCATACTGGCTTTCCACAAATTATTTCAAATGCCACTTTTAAAAAGAGACACATTTTCAAATTTTTTTTAAGCAATGCTTTCCCTCAGAGCTACCCATCAAAGTTTCACTTGCAGGTTTTACACCACTCCATTCAGGATTGCTGTCTTCACAATTGCTTTAACTATTGATTCCCAGACTGCATAAATGTGAGGGTATCCACTTTGGTAGCAATAATAGGAACAGATTGTTACTTGAATGGATGTAAATTGAGAGATGTGGATATTCAGATCTTGGTATCCTTGTGCATCATTTGCAGAAAGTAAGTGCGCAGGTACAACAGGAAGTAAAGAAGGCAAATGGTATGTTGGGCTGCATGGTGGCACAGTGGTTAGCACTGCTGCTTCAGAGCACCAGGGGACCTGCATTTCACTCCTGGCTTGGATCACTGTCTATGTGGAGTTTGCACATTCTTCCTGTGTCTGAGTGGGTTTCCTCCAGCTCCTTTGGTTTCCTCCCACTGTCCAAAGATGTGTGGGTTAGGTTGATTGGTTGTGCTAAATTGACTCTAGTTTCGGGGGGGGTTAGCAATGTAAATATGTGGGGTTACGGGGATAGGGTGGGATTGTTATCGATGCAGACTCAATGGGCCAAATGGCCTCCTTCTGTAGGGATTCTGTGATTGTATTCTCCATTGGCCTATAGAGAAGGCGGATTCAAGTTAGTGATAGGGATGTTTTGCTGCAATTCTATAGGGCATTGGTGAAGCCACACCTGGAGTATTGTGTTCAATTTCTAGTGTCCTTATCTGAGGAAGGATGTCCTGGGGATAGAAGGAGTGCAGCAAAGGTTTATTAGGCATATAAGGAGTTAGGATTATATTTACTGGATTTTGTAAGAGTGAGAGGGGATCGCATAGAAACTTAAAATTCAAACAGGGTTAGAGGGGGGTAGATTCAGAAAGAATGTTTCCAATGGTGGAGGAGTCCAGAACTATGGATCATAGTTTGAGGATAAGGAGTAAACCTTTTAAAACTGAGGTGAGGAGAAATTTCTTTACCTAGAAATTGGTGAATGTGTGAAATACACAATCACAAAGTAGTTGAGGTTAAAACACTGTCTGATTTCAAGAAGGAATTACATATAGCTCTTGGGGTTAAGGGGATCAAGGAATATGGCAGAAGGGGGGAATCAGGATATTGAATTTGATGATCAGCCATGATCAAAGTGAATGGCAGAACAGGCTCGAAGGGCCTGCTCCTGCTTCTAGTTCATTTGTTTCTATTAAAATGGGGATTTGATTTACTTCTCAAGTCTGCTCCCCCTTTTTAAATCCAGTCACTGCAATTATCTTTTTAACTCCGAACACATTGTCTGCTTTTCTGTTGAATTCTCCTGAGCAGTACCCTATTCAACTTCTTGGTCTCTGTCTCTTAACTTTAGTCTTCCTAAGGAATAACTTCATGCTCCTGCCGCAGTTTTTATTTACTCTTCGTGCCATTACTTCTCTAAGCACAATAGCAGCACAGTTTGAATTGATACCAAGACCACAAACGTGAAGACTTTTGTCCAGCAGGAATCTGGACAAAGGTTTACCTTTGTTTTCCTAACTCGTTGATATAGTTTCATTCACATCCTTAAAATGGCACAGCACAGCCAAATAATTCTTATTTCCTATATATTTCCCATACAGCAAAACAAATAATGGTAAATCTTAGTTAGAATAATAAAGATGAATGAATAATGTTTCTATGTCATGCGGGTGATTTTGTGCCTGCATTAGCTATCAGTGTAAACAGCAACGCGGGCCCAAAATCTCTTACAAGATTTTCCATGCCCCTCACCCATGATGTAATGGGATTCTCGCCCCGAAAAGGGAGGGTATTCAGAGAAGATCTATTGAAGATCCTTTGTGTGGTTGGGGGGTGGGTTCTGGTGGATGGGTGTTGTATACAGAATTGAATCCCTACAGTGCAGAAGAAGGCCATTTGGCCTGTCAAGTCTGCACCAACCACAATCCCACCTAGGCCCTATCATCATAACCCCACATATTTACCCTGCCAGTCCCCTTAACACTAAGGGGCAATTTACCATGGCTAATTAATGTAACTCGCAGATAACTGAAGAATGGGAAGAAACCCACACAGACATGGGAAGAATGTGCAAACTCCACTCAGGCAGTGGCCCAAGCCAGGAATCAAATCTGAGTCCCTGACGCTGTGAAACAGCAGTGCTAACCATGTGCCACTGTGACAACCTGATGTGTGTCGGGATGCGGGGGGGGGGCAGTTGGGGGTGACTTTCGTTTTAGCGCTGATTGGGGCGACCTTTAAAGATGGCACCCCAATCTATGT
This sequence comes from Carcharhinus amblyrhynchos, assembly GCF_965287045.1. Taxonomy (NCBI): domain Eukaryota; kingdom Metazoa; phylum Chordata; class Chondrichthyes; order Carcharhiniformes; family Carcharhinidae; genus Carcharhinus; species Carcharhinus amblyrhynchos. The sequence goes on along the minus strand of NC_137332.1, from coordinate 29,130,452 downwards.
GTCGCCAGCTCAATCAGGCCCAGCTATCACAGAGTGATGGCAGAAACCACGCCCCCAAATTCTCTGTGCGCAGAGTGCCAGAGAATCTGGTGAGAAAACTCAGCTGTGCAGCTGGAGAGCTACACATCAGCTTTCTCACTGAAGCTGACACGCTTCAAGACTGGAAAATTCCACCCGAGGTCAATGGACCTTTGCATGGTTTCCCCTCCACCATGCCCGCTACAATTCCCGTGGTGGGCAGGATGGGAAAATTCTGACAAATTATGGGAAGATTCCCCATATGTTTCACCATTCCAAAACTGCCATTTGTCCTTTTATTGCTGTTACAACAAATTAGGTTAAAGTTTGTGCAACAGAAACGTGCCACGTTCTATTCTTATTCTGAGGAGAGGAGAAGAACCAGAATTAATGCAATCAGAGGGCAACTTTGACATTTCTTTGAGAGGAAGAGCTAATGTTTTGGACTTGAACTAAGCAGTGAAAGATAAGCTGGCATTCCGGTAAAAAGAGAAAACAGAGAGGGGAGCAGCAACACACACTGCAGTCACAGAGAGGAAGTCAATGGATTGAATGACCTGTAACCCACTGTCCTGATTCAACTAATTAGGATAATTTCTGTGAAACAAACATAGCGCCTTGTATTCATATCCTGGGATGGGGGAAAGGATTAAAATTAAAATAATCCAATGGCAACTTTAATTTATCTACTCTCACTGAAAGAAATGTCATTTTTTTGGGGACAAAACTCATTTCTAGAACTGAACACTAAGACAGCATTTTTATGGAATCAAAGGAATAGGAATAAAACAGGCACTCCGGTCACAGTGAGGAGGTTAATGAGCTGAATAATCTGTAATCTACTTAAAAGCAAGAAACTGTTAAATGATGCAAAAGATCATCTGAGTCAGGAAGTGAGGAAGCATTCATAAAAATAGCAAAAGAACTTGGAAACTGCTAGTGGTATACAGGACATTCAGCGAGAATGACTGTGTCAGGCTGTTGCTTGACTAGTATATGTGACCGCTATATGTTGGCAAAAGCCCACCAGATATTCATAAGGAGGACTTTGCAGGGTTGACAGGTCAGAACTTTGTTCTTGTTCTCTGAAATAGACTGATCTGTCCTCTTTCACCCCTTTTAGGCTTTGTAGTGATTTAATTTGATTTATTTTTGTCACATGTATTGGGACACAGTGAAAAGTATTGTTTCTTGCATGCTGTACAGATAAAAACATACTATATGTTGGGGAGAAGGAAAGTGTGCCAAATATAGTATTACAGTTAGGATGAAGAGAAAGTTCAGCTTAATATATAATAGGTCCATTCAAAAGTCTGGTGGCAGTAGGAAAGAAGCTTTTCTTGAGTCGGTTAATACGTTTGTATCTTTTTGCCAATGGAAGAAGATGGAAGAGAGTATGTCTGGGGTGTGTGAAGTCCTTGTTTATGCTGGCTGCTTTTTCAAGGCAGTGGGAAGTGTAAACAGAGTCAACAGATGGGAGGTTAGTTTGTGTAATGGACTGGACTATGTTCACACATTTCCTTCCCCAAAGGGCATTAGTGAACCAAATGTATGACAATCATTTTCTTACTGCGACTACCTTTTAATTCCAGAATGATTAATTATATTTAATTTCCACCAGCTCCAATGATAGGATTTGAACCTGTGCCCCCAGGTAACAGCCTGGGCCTCCACACTACTCATCCAGTGACATTACCATCATGCCATTGCCTCCCTCCACTTTCTCTCAAGAAGATAAGAATTTAAACTGAGAGGAAGAATGAGAAAATGGAGATGCAAAGAGCCTGCAGCTGGAGGTTAGAAATGAAAACTGAAGTGTTCGGAGCCACAGTGAAGCAGATTTCTTCTTTAATTGAAAGGACAGAAAATCAGATGAGTGCTGGTATGGGTATGTAATCTTCCTGACCCTGTTTGTTTTCTGTACACTGTCCAAATGATGCTATATGATTACATCTGTCTCGCAGTAATTGTAAACTATAAACTTGCAAATATCACAAAGGTTGAAGGCAGAGATAGATTGTAATAAGTTAAAGCAACTGCTTCCCCATCCTAAGCATCAGTCTTGCAAGGAACCATATGGGTACCACTGGCATGGTGATATAGTGGTTAGCACTTTTGCCTCTCAACGCCAGGCACCTGGGCTCAATTCCTGTTTTGGGTAAATATCTTTGTGGAGTTTGCACGTTTGTCCTGCGTCTATGTGAGTTTCCTTCCACAGTCCAAAGATGTGTGGGTTAGGTGGATTGGCCATGTCAAATTGCCCCTTAATATCAGGAGGACTAGTTAGGGTAAATGCATGAGGTTATGCGGGTAGAGCCTGGGTGGAATTGTGGTCGGTGCAGTCTCGACGGGCCGAATGGCCTCCTTCTGCACTATAGAGATTCTATTCTATATCTATGTAAAAGAGAACTCCAAATATGATCGTATATTAAGAAATTTTCCCATTTTAAAAATTTCATTTAAACAATTAAAAAGGGCATGATGTGGCATTGGACTGGGGTGGGCACAGTAAGAAGTCTCAACACCAGGTTAAAGTCCAACAGGTTCATTTGGTAGCATGAGCTTTTGGAGCTCGTTCATCAGGTGAGTGGAGAGTTGGGTTCACAAACAGGGTATATACAGGCACAGACTCAATCGCAGGATAATGGTTGGAATATGAGTCTTTACAGAATTACTTAATTAAAAAGGGCACCCTGTACAGTTCTGTGAAGCAATTGGACATAACATTTGCTGCTTTAAAGGCTTTGCAATGGCAGTCAACCTGATAAAAATCCAATAGGGTTGTCGAGTGAGTTCTTCCAGTAATTAAGCATACCTAGAAATAATGCCACTGGGGTGATGGAATCCTTTATAAACATTATACAATAGCAAATTTTCTGTTTCTCTAGTTAATGTCCATTTCATGTTGATTTCAGCGTACCTCAGTTGCAATCCTCACAATCGAAAGCAGTGTTTGATTTGTTCTCAACCCATTTGCTTGGCCTTCCTATTGTACCATTTAACTTTACAGCGCTGAGATTGGCAGCACTTCACACAGTCTTTTCAGTCGAATGAGGCCTTCTTTGGAATATACCACGTGCTGGCCATCTTTTGTTTTTAAACAAGATTTCTTTCTTTCAAGCGTAGCAAATAGGATCGTAAAAGCTGGGAGTGTTATTACAATATGATCTGTGCACTGCAGGATATGTGCTAAAATGCAATTCGTCACAGTGGTTTTTATCTCTGTGTTAACAACATTAGTGAGAGCAGCATTTTGTTTAGTTAATTTGCAAGAGAAGAAAACACAGTTATTAGTTCAGTAGCTTGGTGCCATTCTTGTTTTGGTTAATATTGTTAGTGAAATCAGATGCAACTTACTTTTCTGGAGAGTTATCAAAGTTTAGTTTGAAAGCAATTCACAATAGTCATTTTCGTCTATTTTAAGTGTGCCTTGTAATTTTCTTTCTTGTGTACTTACATTTTCATTTGTTTGTACGTGTGGACCCAATAAAGTGAGGACTATGCATGTTTGAACAACTCTGTCTGTTAATATTGTACTTGTATCTGGGCGGCAGTGATTAGCACTGTTGCCTCACAGGGATCAGGTTCCATCCTGGCCTCGGGTCACTGTTTGTGTGGAGTTTGAACGTTCTCCCCATGTCAGCATGGGTTTCCTTCGGGTGCTCCAGTTTCCTCCTACACTCCAAAGATGTGTGGGTTGGGTTAATTGGCTAAGCTAAATTGCCCCTTAGCGTGAGGATTAATAAGATGAATATGTGGGGTTATGCAATAGGGCCTGGGTAGGATTGTGGTCAGTGCAGACTCAATGGACCAAATGTTCTCCTTCTGCACTGTAGGGATTCTATGATTCTGACCTAGAATCTGGAATCTGATCTGTTCCAGGTCAGATACAAGTACAATATTAACAGATCTCAAAAGAAAACTGGAAATTAAAATTTATTTTTCTCTCAATATACTGGCAGCATGGTGGTTAGCACCGCTGCCTCAGCGTCAAGGACCAGGGTTCAGTTCTGGCCTTGGGTGACTGTGTGGAGTTTGCATGTATTCCCCATGTCTGTGTGGGTTTCATCAAGGTGCTCTAGTCTCCTCCTACAGTCCAAAGATGTTCAGGTTAGATTGTTTGGCTATGACAAATTGACCCTTAATGTCATTAGCAGGGTAAATACATGGGGTTACGGGGATAATGCCTGGATGGGATTGTTGTTGGTGTGGGCTTGATGGGCTGACTGACCTCCTTCTGCACTATAGGGATTCTATAATATAGAATATTATCTCAGGTAAAGCAGTTGATATTGTGTCAACATCTGGAGAAACAGCTAGATATGTATTTGTTCAAAAATTGAATTGGAAGGTTTCATGATACAAATGGATATTAAATATGGTGCTTTTTGAAATGCTGGATTGAGAAATTTAATCACTGAGAGACAAATGATTGCACCTGAATAACGCCAAAGTTAAGCTTTAATCAGGATTTTTAAGCTTTGGCAGAACATAAGGAGAATTTGTACTCAACAGATGAATGGCTGGATTGCACAGAGTGGAAGAATAGAATGAATAATGCAGGATGTACGTAATGTGTGGAAAAAAATGGACTCAATAGATTGAATGACTTTTCTTCTTGCTCCATTATTTCTTATGTTCTTATGCCAAGCATAGCAGTGTTCAGAAGCAGAATAAATCCGCTACTGCTTCAACAATGTGTCTTAATCTCAACATCAGGAGAGCATCCCCTTGAACACCAGCGTGACAGCTCCATTTTCAACACTGCACATCCTTATGGCCTTACCAGATGAGATTTGTAATTCAGTACTAACTTGCGCCAAATTATTTTGTACTGAGTTTATGTCAGCTGAAATTGAGCTGAGATCACCAATTCCCTTTGTAGTTAGCCAGGGAAGAAAACTCTGCATTAATTTGGTTTTTAACTGAATTTTTCATCATTTCAGAATTGCGCTTAGAAACTGGGACACATCCGATGGTGCAGCCAAAGATTCTCCACATATTGGGCCTCAGGCCTCTTGTCGATATTCCCAATAAAGGATGAATAATCTTGCAGTGAAGAGGACTCCACATCTGGTCTGCTCCTAGTATCACAGTGACCAACTGTCAGGTAAAGGCAATTATTTATTCAATATAACTGTATCCTACTATCCCTTAGATCTGATTTACTTTACCAAATTTTTCATGGAAGTCAAGATATACAACGCAGGATCCATGCTCACCCAACATTCATGTTACTTTTAGAAGAAGTAAAGGATAGTTAGGCAGAATCTATATATAAAACAAGTGAAAAGACTATTCAGTAGAGCACATACAATACCACGTGTAATAAACTGAATTTTATTACAATCACGCAGCTCTTCCTTATGGCTTTTCCTTGCCTGTTTGATGTTCTGTATCTTCAAAAGCTTTTTATGAGGAGCTTCCATGTTCACTGTGGGGGCTTCAGGCTAATCAGTGTCCAATAACCTGCTCTGAAAACGCTGCTCGCACTTGAACAAATTCCGCCACAGCAGCTGTGACAATCCCTAACATTCTAAACAACCTCCAACATTCTTAAAAATAAAGTCAATTTGCACTACCTCCCAATGTTGATGAATCCTTTAAAAAAATTCCAGGATATTCATTTGCACCAACAACAAATGAGTTCTTGCTTGACCACATTGTGTTCCAAGCTTTGAAATCCATCCATTAGTTTTTGTGATATATTGTTTGCAACCAGGGTTGAAAACATTATCACTGCCCATATTCAGTGACAAACGTGATCATCACATGCACATAATACATACATGTGCGTGTGTGTGGGCAGCATAGTGGCACATTGTTTAGCACTGCTGTCTCACAGTGCCAGGGACCCAGGTTCAATTCCAGCCTTGGATTACTGTCTGTGTGGAGTTTTCACATTCTCCTCATGTTGGCATGGGTTTCCCTAAAGGATGCTCCAAAGATGTGCAGGTTAGGGTGATTGGCCATGCTAAATTGCCCCTTGGTGTCCCAAGATATACAGTTCAGGGGGGATTTAGTGGAGTAAATGCATGGGGTTATGGGGTAAGCCTGGCTAAGAGTCAGTGCAGATTTGATGGGCTGAATGGCCCCCTAAGAGTTTAAAATCCAAGTTTCAAAACAATTTAAAAAGAGATTAAAAACTTAATGTTTAGATTGTATCAAGATGGACGTGAAAATCACCCTACCCATGAGGAATGCCTCAGGCGATATACTGAACCTAATGTCTTGCTCTTAGCATGCGCTTTGGAAATCTTAAAGTATCTAAAATATGTATAAAAAAGGAGTAATTATGATTCCTTGGCTTATAAGCATATGCCAATACATAATCTAGCCTTCCCAAAACAATAACTTAACTGATCAAAAGTTGTGCCTAATTATTGCAATTAAATTTTGTAGTCATCTTAAAGAGTGAAGCGATATTAAAAAGAATTCCACCGTAGCAGCAGAATAATGGATGATGCACTGCATTATATAATACTTCCGTTACTAAAAAATATTGTACCATTTGAAATCGCCTAGTAACCTTGTGCCTCCTTAGTTTTTAGTATTTTCCCAAGCAATTGAGGGTGCTTTAGAATTGATATATACAAAGACAATGAGCTGCGTTGTTTATTAAAAAATCCTGAAAAAAAGAGCTTTGGCACTTCAATGTGCTACTGGCTCATTCAAATATCAATTTAATCATCTAAATATCAATTGGGTCATGCTGCTTACTTTGTTGTATAACTGAATATAAGTGTATTCCTTCTACCAAAAGCACAATGTTTGCAAATTGCCCTTGCAGTGCTGCTAGTAAATGGGGACTAAAATTCTGCTTCTGATTCTAAATTGTGCCTTCAGGCATAGGAAAGATCAGGTATGACTGAATTTAATCCAGACTGGGTTTGAACCAAAGTAATCAAAGTTACAGTATAATGTATAATATTGCAGAGAAACACTAATTGATACAAGGCTAATACGAGGCTGAAATACTGTCCTATCAAATCTTGTCTAGCCAAGGAACACACTTGGAAATCTCTGATTTTATTTTTTGTCTAAGTGAATAATGTTTCAAGTATAAGCTTTGGTAATCGAACATAAAAAGTACGGGGAAGTCTTTAGAGTGAGTCCTAAACACACAGGAAAGAAATGGGAGCAGGAGCAGACCATATGGTCCCTCAAGCCTGCTCTGCATTCAATAAGATCATAGCTTATCATTAGCCTCAAATCCTTCCCGCCTGTACCCCTATTCGTTGACTCCTTGAGAGACTACAAATCTGTTTATCCCAACCTTAAATATGTTCAAAGGTGGAGCAGCTACAACTCTCTGGGATAGGGAGATCTAAAGATTCGCAATGCTCTGAATGACAAAGTTTAGAATTGTAGAATCCTTACAATGTAGAAGGAGGCCATTTGGCCCATCAAGCCTGCACTGACATCAATCCTACTCAGGCCCTATCCCTGTAACTCCACGCATTTAGCCTCCTAATCCCCCTGACGCTAAGGGGCAATTTAGCCTGACCAATCAACCTAATCCGTACATCTTTTTAAAGTATATTTATTAGTCACCAGTAGGCTTACAGTAACACTGCAATGAAGTTATTGTGAAAATCCCCTAGTCACCACACCCCAGCACTTGTTCAAATACACTGTGGGGGGAGTTAGTATGGCCAATGCACCTAACCTTTTTACTGTGGGAGGAAACCAGAGCACGCAGAGGAAACCCATGCAGACATGGGGAGAACATGCAAACTCTACACAGTCACCGAAGGCTGGAATTAAATCCGGGTCCCTGGTGCTGTGGGGCAGCAGTGCTAACCACTGTGTCACCATTCTCATTCCAGTCCTAAGTGGTCATTCCCTTATTCTGAGTCACTGCCTCCGTGTTCTGAATTCCCCAGCCAGGGGCCACACCTTCTCAATATATATATTCTATCAAATCTCTTCAGAATCTTCTATGTTTCAATGAGATTGCCTTGCATTTTTCTAACCTACACAAAGAACAGGCCCAAGAACCCCTCATTCCTCTCTTTAACCAGTCCAGTGAACCCTCAGTGGACTGCATGCCCTTAAATATGGAAACCAAAAACTGGGCACAATTATCCAGTATCCCAAGGTCAAGATCCATTTAAATAAAGAACTAGTTTCACCAGCTGGATGTATCACAGGAGGTTTCACCTTCTGGGTTCTATACATCATAACATTCAAGGATTCAAGGACATGGGACAAGTGCTGGAAAATGAGATTACTGTGACTTTAGTGATAGTTATTGTCAGTGCAGACTCCATGGGCCGAAGGGTCTTTTTTGTGCTCTGGGTGGGATGTTCTGGCCACGCTCACCCCGAAACTGGAAAATCCCACCTGAGGTCAATGGGCATTTCTAAGATCTGCCCCTCACCTGCTATGATTCCCGTGTTTAAGAAAAGTTTTGGAAGAAGAAATGTCAATTTGAACATTATTTTCAGATAGAGACGGCTAGCTATTTGGTAAGAAAATTAATTAAAGGTGGAGGTATTGAATGATAGGCTCTGGATTTGGACTTGAATTTGGGAGCTAGCTGGATGAATGAAAAATCTTTTCCAGCCCTGAACACTGCCATGTTTCTCCTGTTAGTTTTGTTTTTGCTGTTAAACAATGTAGATGAGATTACTGGGGAGTAAGCTTCTGAAGGTATTAAGCCTGAAAATATAACGGAGCTAATTTGACACAAGTATTACACAAAAAGTTGCATTTATATTGTGCATTTACCACTGTACATATTCCAAAGTACTTCATAGTGAAGTGGATAGCAACAGGTTGCAGTTATTTTTCAATTATAAGCAGTAAGGGTTTTAGGAATAAGCTTCCAGAAATTAGAACCTTGATTCAAATGAAGCCATGAAGATGAGGAGCCGCAATTATTACAAGGGTCCCAGTGAATTTTCCTGATCAATCATGAAATCCCTACAGTGCAGAAGGAGGCCCATTGAGCCTGCACTGACAACAATCTCACCCAGGCCCTATCCTTGTAACCCCACATATTTACCCCACTAATCCTTCTAACCTATGCATCCCAGGACAATTTAGCACGGCCAATCAACCTAATCTGCACATCTCTGTGGGAGGAAACCGGAGCACACGGGGAGAATATGCAAACTCCTCACAGACAGTGGCCCAATCTGGGAATCGAACTCAGGTCCCTGGATCTACGAGGCAGCAGTGCTAACCACTGTGCCGCTCTTAAAGGGGATCTTAACGCCATAATATGAAACTGTAATCCCAAACTTAATGTACACACAATCAAATCTGAAAAGATTGTACAGAGGGGTTAGATTTCTGATTGCCCTCCAATAGTGGCAGGGGGTAGGGATAAAATATGATTTTTTTCCTCACAGCACAAGATACTGAATGAAATGCTCTCTGGTCATGACTAAATACAGACATATCGATGTAAATTCCTGTCAGGTGAAAGGCTTCTCATTTTACACTGAGGACAACATCCAAACCTTTTTCAGCAGAAGAGAAAGGATTAGGCTTTAAATCTCAATCTAGGGTTAATACGCAAATCAATCACAGCTGAGCCACAGCCACAGCCACCAATCTGATGAAAGGCCAACAGAATGTGTAATGACAGATGATCTACAATTTTCTGCTTTTTTTTCCCCTTTTTTTCATATTGCACTCCCAATTTGCCTTAGGTGCAGGGAAGAGGAGCAAATTCATTCTTTCCCTTCCCCCATCACCCCCTTCCTCCCCACACAACAGCAATATTGTAATGAAGGCAACTTAACACAGAGCTTACTGTTTTCTATTCTGCCTAATCTGCATAATAAAAATCAGTGATGCTGTGATTGGTGATTATACCTGGCAGCAGATGGCACATGAAAAGGCCTGTGGATTTTGCTCTACTTGAGGCTGTGAATAGGATGGAGCAGCGATGCAGCTCTTCTCCAGGCAGATTGAGTAGACCTGCTCAGCCCATCATCCTGTCCTTATCAGAGAATTTTAGTTACCGTTTGAAGCAAATCTGATTGCAAAGCTGTTGTCGACGCTGTTATTGTGTGCACACGTCTGCTTTATAACTCTTGCCAAAAATTCGGCAAGCGAGGAGATAGAAAATCTCACTGGAGGCTAAATTTAGAACCAGCCTAATCCTGTTAAGAGATGTCCTTCTACCTACCGTCTGCTTACTTCAAGGTAAACCTGTTATAAACTGGCCACAGGTATGAACAGTCAGTACTGGAAACTACAATGCAATCATTGGACCTCCGATCCCACCCAGATTACACACATCGTCTTTTCTTTGAATTCTGTATGATCAGTGAAATAAGGGTTGTTAAACTGAGAGACTAGAAAAGGTTCAGTTTATGTACCAGTTTGTTAGATACAGCATAACCAGATACAGAGTGAAACTCCATCCCATTTTCCCCAACACACCACAGCTTCAAACTCCAAAGCACTCACCTGCGCACCAGTACTGCTACAATATTCAATCCAATTCCCACAGTACCAGTCATCACTCTACAACTCTCACCAGCTTTTACAGCTGCACTGTAGAAAACATCCTTTCTAAATGTGTCACAACTCGGTATGTCTCCTGCCCTGACAAAGACTGCAAGAAACTACAAAGGATTGTGAACATAGCCCCGTCCATCATGCAAACCAGTCTCCCATCCATTGACTCTGTCTACACTTCCCGCTGACTCAGAAAAGCAGCCAACGTAGTCAAGGATCTCACGCACCCTAGACATACTCTCTTCCACCTTCTTCTGTTGGGAAAAAGATAGTCTAAGAACATGTACCAATTGACTCAAGAACAGCTTCTTCTCTGCTGCCATCAGACTTTTGAATGGACCTATCTTATATTAAGTTGATCTTTCTGTACACCCTAGCTATGACTATAACACTACATTCTGCACTCTTGTTTCCTTCTCCCCTATATACTCTATGAATGGTATGCTTTGTCTGTATAGCGTACAATAAACAATACTTTTCACTGTATGCCAATACACGTGACAATAATAAATGAAACCAAAGTCCTAATTGCCTTGCTGAATGTTGATAATGCATGTAGAATTAGTTGATTTTATTTTTGCTGTCGGTGAATTAAGAACTGGATTGCGAAATTCCAAACTTCACGTTTCACATTCACGTACAGCAGATACAGACTTTCGTTCATTCGTTAATCTGAACTACACTTTGAACCAAGCTGAAAGGCCAATCACACATTCCCACTCCCTGGTCTTTTTTTTAAATTTTGGCATAACAAAAATAAGATTTTTGTAACAGAATCCTTAGATCCAAGTATGTTATGCATCAGGCATTAAACATTAATGGATGTACGGAAATATCTTTAAACAAGTTTTTTTTTTAGTAATTCGACATTTCCTTCCTTTGGGTTCTTTATTTTTCTTTGCTGGTTTGCTTCAGTTGATTACAATGTATCCTTTCAGAAATTGGATGTCAAGTGGAACTCTTCCCACATCTGTTATTTCGTCAGTGATCTATTACACATTAGTAAAGTGCATCTGAGACACACACAAAAATAATACTCTTCATTAATTAAAAATAGCCAAGCTAGCCTGATTTAAAAAAAACATTTATATAAAAGACATAACAGGCCAGAGGAAGGGGGAAACACTCAGTTTTAGACTGTTTATACATTGAACAAATCACTCCCAGGACAGCAGGACCTACATACACAACTGAAAGCGTGTCACAGCTGTATAGGTCACAGTCTCTTAATGAAGACCACATGATATAATAGATGACTCAATAAACAATATTAAAAGAATAATTTAGGCCATTCAGCTGGATAAATAATAGGCTGCAAAAAAGGTAAAGTGTATTTGAGGAGTGGAGAAGAGCATTATGCGTATCTACCAAAGACAGGAGTGTACGTGGGTTTTTGTCCTGACACCTGTTAACTCTGCTCACTTCCTCCAGATAAGGGAAGTTGTTCAGGTGTAAACAAGTTGTTTAGCTGGGAATTCAATTTGGAATGCTCCTATTTCTACCTATCTCTCACGTTCAGTTTCATTTTCTACTTTGTTTCCCTATCTTTAATAATGGGTTTTCCAAAGACATCTGTAACAAGCCACTGACGCAATGATCCCCCTAGCTAGTCATCTGGATTTGCCTCAGTTATAGAATCATAGAAACCTTATAGCAGGAGGCCAATCATCCCATCGAGTCTGCACCAACTCAGCATCTTACCCAAGCCCAAACAACACTTGCCCACCTCCCCCACACATTCCTCTGCCACCACCACCCCCCCGCCAACCTGATCCCTGTAACACCTAATCCTCCTTACCTACACAATTTGGGACAGCCAGGGGCAATTTAGCATGGCTAATTCATCTCACTTGTGCATCTTTGTTCTGAGGGAGGGAACCCACGCAGCCACGGGGAGACAGTGCAAACTTCACACAGACAGTTACTCAAGTTGTATCACATTTTCTGTAGATGTGCCATCCCTCTTCGTGAATTTGTTTGACTCATTTGCTCTATTGACTCAATTTTTCAATTAGAGGTTCTGGAATGTTCTTCCTTGGCTGAGATTTCTTCTGTTGTTAACAATGTGGACTTTTACAATGGGCATCATAAAATGGCTTGATGCTCTCTGGTCTGCTGAGATTTTCCAGCATTTTCTGTTTTTGTTTCAGATTCCAGTATCTGCAGTATTTTGCTTTTATCTTGAAATGGATGTTGGCCTTAGAAGTAAGGAAAATGTCAGATTCCTGGTTATTGCAGAGATTTTGTCAGTTAATGATTGAGTGGTTTGAGGTTGCACTGGTAGGAACAGAATTTTCTTGTTCACTTTTTAATTTGCTTTGTCCTTTTGAGTTTTCTTTTTGATTGAAAATTTCTTTAAAAATTGTATTTGTAAACTTGATGTCCCTAATTTCTCTTTTTTAGTATTGGCTCCAGTTATAGGAAAGCCAAATAGAATTACCAGATTTCAAACCAAATCTGATGCTTTATAGGCATGATTTAGATACACTACTGTCACTTCCCTGGGACAGTTTACAGAAGTCTCTTTACCTCCTCTGATCCTGCATTAGCAGATTTACAATGTTTGTACATTCTTGTTGAAGGTTCTGTGCATTAGTGTTAATCTACACTTGGTCCAAAGAAGCCCAAATTTAACCCTCCGATTTATCTTTTAAGTAGCTTAAACAAAAGTAGCTTAAATAGGAAATGTTACATACAGCCTGTTAAGGTAGCCTGAATCAGAAGTTCAAGAGTTTTACATGCTCCTACAAATCTTCTAAAAACAGGGTGGCATGGGCGCACAGTGGTTAGTACTGCTGCTTCACTGCAGTGGGTACCTGGGTTCAATTCAGGCCTCGGGTCACTGTCTGTGTGGAGTTTGCACGTTCTCCCCTTGTCTGTGTGGGTTTCTGCTCCAGTTCCCCCCACAGTCCAAAGATGTGCTGGTTAGGTTGATTGGCCATGCTAAATTAAGTGTCGGGGGAGTAGCAGGGTAAATGAGGGCTTATGGGATTGGGGTTTCGGTGGGATTGTGTTCGGTGCAGACCTGATGGACTAAATAGGCTCTTTCTGCATTGTAAGGATTCTATGGCATCAAGTTCCTGCTACATACTGATGATAGCCAGCTCTCAGTTCTACCTCCCACAACCTCTACACTGCCTCTTGCTGTTTGTCCATCATCCAGTATCAAGTGGGCAGAGATTTCCTCCAAATTGCAACCACCAGCCACCAATTCTACCCTTCTCAATAGAGACCAGTCTTTTATTAATCTCTTTGTCCTATTTAACAGCTGAGTTCTTGACCCCATTACTAAGGTCACCTCTAACATCACCCCTTCTCAGCTCATCTGCTGCTAAAGCACTCATCCAAGCTTTGACTACTCCCAGCCTCAACTATTCCAATGCTCCTCAGTTTGTCTCCTACCTTCCATACTGAAGCTCATTCAAATCTCTGCTGCATATGCTCTAATCTGCACCAAATCCTATTCAGTCCTGCATTTGCTCACCTATTGACTCCCAGTCCAACAGAACCTCAAATATAAAATTTGCATCCTTGTTTTCAAATCCCTCCATGACCCCACCCCTCACTCTACCATCCTCCAAGAATTTGTGTTCCTCCAATTCCGGTCTCTTACCCCAGACTTTAGCAGTGCAAATATTCCCACAAACTAAACAATAGGTCTGTTCCTGTCAGTGCAGACTCGATGGGCTGACAGGCCTCTTCTGCACTGTATGATTCCATGCAGATCACTAATCCAGCATTAAAAGGTTCACTAAGGAACAACTTGTATCAAGATTATCAATCAAGACAATGAGGATGCTGAGGGAACAGACAAGTTAGAGATAAATTATGATGGAAACATAAGGATGGAGGTTTCAGTACGAGTGGTTAAGGGTGATCTTCTCATCTAGAATGTAACAAACAAATTCCAGCATTTACTAGTACTGTATAAGTTGATAGATTTGGCAATCTGCACATTATTTGGTAAGGCTGAGGTGAAGAACTGTAGGGAAAAAGGCACATTTGTTTCAAACTGCAGGTCAGAGGCTTAGGTTACATGATCCCCACTGCCACTTGGAGATGTACAGATTAGCACTAATAGCTGTGGAAAAGTACAAACAACAGAAAGGGTGGAAGACCCAAGGAATAAACCAAATATAAGGAGTCTCAGCATGGTGACATAATTGATTCACTCTGTCAGAACCCTCTGAAATTTGCCATTTCAGGCTGCCTAGGAGAAAACAGAGATCAGAAGGACATATGTTTTCTTTACAAAATCAGTTTGTTGCCTGTCAATCAGTTAGTAACAATTAGTGTATAGAGAACAGCTTTAGCTGCCTGCCTCTGTCATAGTCTTGTCTATGCATGGGTGACCCTGGAGAGCAACTATTATCCCTTCCAAACCAAGAAAGATGAGACAGGTTCTGTTGAAATAAAATCTGTTTTATTATTTCATATGAAAACTATTCTCTTCTGTTGAGCACATGGTTAATATTCTTCTATTGATTATCAGAGCAACTCTTCCAATTCAACACATTGTTCCGGTGGGCTATGAATCTTAGTTGAATCCTTTCCAAAGCACAGGGTATAGAAAGTATTATTCACACTTGCATATCTGTCGTGAATGTGTATGTACGGCATTCACAAATGTGGCCACGTGTTCAGGGTCCATATCAGGATACATGCCATGACCCAGATTTGCGATATAGCGCTGTGGACCAAACTCTTCAATCATTTTCTTCACCGTTTCATTTATTTTGTCCTAAATTTAAATACATGGCACTGTGGTTATTGAGTTCAAAATTCATCTTCAATTGTAACTTAACTACAGGACCTTTTCTACTTCTTTTTCTACCCCTCCTTACCTCAGATGCATAGAGCGCACAAGGATCCATGTTACCTTGAAGGGTGACTTTATTTCCTGTCCTTTCGCTGTAGGAGAAGCAACAAATCCAACCATTAGCAAACTTACACCCATTTCTCCTTCAGGCTACATTTTCTTATTCATCCATGGGATACGGACATCATTGGCTCACCAGCATTTATTGCCCATACCTAGTTGCCCTTGAACACAGTGGCTTGCTAAGCCATTTCAGAGGGCAGTTGAGTCAATCACATTGCTGTGGCTCTGGAGGCACATGTAAGCCAGACCTGGTAAGGATGGCCGATTTCCTTCCCTAAAGGAAATTAGTGAACCAGATAGGTTTTTCCAACAATCGGCAATGGTTTCATAGTAATCAGTCGATTCTTAAATACAGATTTTATTGAATTCAAATTCCACCGGCTGCCGTCTGAACAAATGCTAAGTTTTTGGATTAATAGTCTAGGGATAATACTGGTAGGCCATTGCCTCCCCCTTTGCTGATGGGGAAAATAATTTTCAAAGGCAGGCATGAATCAATCTACAAATATTGGTGTCTTGGGGGGGAGATAAGTTTTTTTTTAGAAAATGTAGATAAAACAAGGTAATATATTATCAAGTTAATATTTATGCTGACAAAGCCAGCATTTATTGCTCATCCTTATTTGCCCACTTGGAGGGTCTTGTTAGGTTATTTCAAAGGACAGTTAAGATGAACCACGTTGCTGTGGGTTTGAAATCATAGCCTGTCGGCCAGGCTAGGTCAGGATAATGGATAATAAAGGACACTTGTAAGCTGTATTTTCATTTTAACAATCTAGTGGTCATGAAGTGGCCACAATCACTGATGTTAGCTGTTTTTAAATTCCAGATTTAATTAATTGAATTTAAATTCCTCAGCTACTGTGTGGGATACAAATTAATTTAGTCCAGGCCTCTGGATTCCCAGTGTATTAACATAACCCTGAGATGATCAAATTTGAGCTGGAATGTCTGCTCTCAAAGGTAAAGCATCCTGAGGCTTTTAGCTACTCAAAGACACAATAGAACCCAACTTGCTGCTGAATCCACTTCATGAAATAATTCATTCTGAAACAACATGATGAAAACTTCTCTTTGGATCAACTCAAAATGGAAATTGTGCTTTGATTTGTTCGCATTTTGAGTCTTCAGTTGGAGATTGGAGATCACTAGAATCTTGGCTGCGGTTACAGATTAAATATGACATTCAGTAAGTACTTAAATGTAGCCTCAGCTTTGAAAAACAAAATTCTTTTATTTTCTGCATTTCATTACTGGATATTAGGGGCTGGATTTCAATCAGGTCCCAAATGAAACAGGACAGTAGCAGAAGCAAGGTTGAAAATACCTGCCTCCTCAGCTCAACCTTAATTTTTCCTGCCTCTTCCCTCCCTGCTCAATGTAAATGACTGCAGCGAGGAGGCGATCAGATTTTGAGCCCAATTTCCTCACGTCCAACTTTTTGCCACTCCCTGTGACTATCATGGGGAACTCTGGTCATAGCACCTGGGGTAGCAGAGAGAAGGTCCCCAAAGTCTTCCGATGGAAGCCCCCCATTTACTGCCCAACACCTTAACCTGTGAATGTCCTACATCTCAGTTGAGGCCTTCAATGGAACGTTTGCTATAATTCATGAGGCTCATGTGCCCCTTTAACTGATATCAGATCCCTGTGGATACTGCAGATGTTTCATATGAACCTGAACAATGATGCTGGCATACTATTCAGCTATGGGTGCAAAGTTTGACCCTTGCACTTTGTGCTTATTTTCCAGCAGGGTCACTCGCTATCAAGAGCAGGAATTTTCACAATTACATGGCCAACAGGCAGGAAAACAGGAGACTTTCCCACTCATTTTTTTGGGCATACCTAGTTTCACGAATCTCCAGCGCTCTGAGTGCTAAAGTGTGCCTCAGCGATTCAGCCAGTAAGGGAGGGGTAGGGCCTCTTCCTGTTGGTGTGGCCAGAATCAGCATGCTGAGCAGGTCATTACACATGCACTGATCTGTCAATAGGGAGAATGGTGCATGTGCACTGCCCCCCTCCCCCACCAACCCCCAGGCCAGCCCACCATGTGCAGCCCAAATTGTCCTTTTTTCTCCCTTCCCTAATGCAGAGTGCTCAATCGGTCCCCTCCCCACCAGGTCCTGCCCTTTTGGCAGAGTGCCCAGCAGGCAGTGCCAGGTTGGCACTGACTTTGACCTACCAGGAATGGGGGAGAAAGAGATACTCGTGAGCCTGGAGACTACTGTCTCAGGCTTGCTAATGATATGAAGCTGCAATTTCAATATTATAATCAGTCTTATGCTGATTTCCGGTGCAAGGCTGAGTATATTTAAAAACACTCCCTGGGAGACCCACGATTGGTCAGACACCAGTTGTGAATCCTGTTACAGGCTCCCTGTGATACTTGTGCAGTGCAGCACGATGCAAGAATCACCCCCTTGTTATCTTACCACTGACAAGATCACATTGGTCTACCTCAATGCTTTTATATTCAATCAGCCCAGCTAGTTTATATACCTCGTCTAGTCTCATTCTATCTTGCAGCATATCTTTGTTTTTTTTTGCTTTTCACATGAACTTGTCTGATTTCCCTTCAAAAACATCCAAGCTTTTTGCCTCAACCACTTTTCGTAGTCACAAGTTCCTTAGCTTAACCATCTCAGTGAATAAATGAATCAGTAAATAAGGAAAAGTATATTAAGTGACTACCTTGTATTTATTCTCTCTCCACCCCTAACACCCCCATTTCAGATTCTCCCTCAGCTGAATACATTCATCTCTCTGCATCTATCTTGTCCCAACTCATTATTTTACAAATCTCCATTTGGTTTCCATTTTCTGAAGAATTAAGTCCCAACCTTTCCAAGCTTTCTTGACAACTGTAATATCTCAGTTCAGAAACCATCCTTGTTAAATCACTTAGCTAACGACAGAATACTGCAGATGCAGGAACCTGAAACGAAAATAGAAAATGCTGGAAAAACTCCAAGTCTGACAGTAGACAGAATGATGTGGATATGCCAGCGTTGGACTGGGGTAAACACAGTAAAAAGTCTGACAACACCAGGTTTAAGTCCAACCGATTTATTTGATAGTAAACTCAAGTTTTCGGGGTTTGTCCAAACCCCGAAAGCTTGAGTTTACTATCAAATAAATCAGCTGGACTTAAACCTGGTGTTGTCAGACTTCTTACAGTAGAGAGAATAGCAGCAACATTGAGTCAGAATGACCATTTGTTGAGCTGAAGACAAAGAAAATAGGATGAGATCCAGACTCGAAACATTGGCTCTATTCTCTCTCCACAGATGCTGTCAGACCCACTGACATTTTAAAGCATTTTCTGTTTTTTGTGTCTTGTAAATCCCTTGTTCACTATCAAATCTGGAGGTTTCCAAAATCCACTTGGCTCACATGAAAAATGTAATTACTTAATGTGCTTTTGGAAGTCTTTTCTGGAGAAAGAAAAATGAAATGCTTTCTTTGCCAAATGAAAAGGAGGGTAGATAATGGGATCTTGAGGGTGGGACCTTTCGATACAATATTGTTTCCTTTTCTTATTATACACAGGTGCGCAGCCCTAACTTGAGACAGATCAAAGACCATAATTTTTCCCTAAAGAATTTTCAATAGCCTACATGATTTATTTGAGGGTCAAATAGTTCCAAGACATTTCCTCTACCTTTTCCATCTTTTGGGTGAGGGATGGAGGCAGGGGGAAATGATCTGTATCACAGTGGACAAAACAAGCTGGATGGACTAGTCATACTTATCTTCACAAGTTCTTAATATGACATGTTCAATGTGTTTCTATGACCAGTCTTGCATAATCTTTAGTAGAGACTTATTTGTCAATAACAGTTTCAAATGACATTATTGTAAACAGTTTTCCCATAGCTAAACTGAACAATAAACTATACTGATTAGATTGCCAATTAAAACAATTGTGGCAAATACCTGACTATAAATCCAGTTGTGATTTTAGATACCAAATCTCAGCATAATCAATTTCAATATGTATAATGAACAGAGGCCCTACCAGGTATCATGTTGTTGGGCTGACAAGTGGAAAGTAACATTTGTGCCACACAAATGCCAGGCAATAACCATTATCTAACCATCGCCTCTTTACATTCAATGGTGTTATCATCACTACATCCCCCACTGGCAACATCCCTGGGGGGGGACTCAACTGGACTCACCTCACAAACAGTGGTTACAAGAGCAGGTCAGAGGCTAGGATCACCAAAGATCCTGAAACAGCACCATCCAAACCCATGACCACTTCCATTTCAAAGGAAAAGGGCAGCAGGTACATGGGAACACCACCACCTACAAGTTCCTCTCCAAGCCACTCACCATTCTGACTTGGAAATATAATGTTATTCCTTTGCAGTCGCTGGGTCAAAATGCTGGAATTCCCTCCCTAACGCCATGGTGGGTCAACCCACAGCACATGGACTGCAGTGATTCGAGAAGGCAGCTCACCACTACCTTCTCAAGGGCAGCAAAAAGGTGAGACAAAACAATTGCTGATTTTAAAGTTGTAAACACAGCTGAAGAGAGTGCAGTAAGGCTCGAGACAGCTAATCATGCAGGGTATTTGGCAATGTGTTTACGCCCAATCATGGTGGATTAGTGACCAATAAGGGGCATGTACAATAAATAATAAAATGTGATGCATGAAAGACCTTTGAGTCTAGAATGTATTGCCTGGAAGTGTTATTGAGACAGTTCAGATATTGAAGAATAGAATATAATCCCTTTGGATCCATTTGGTCCATCAAGCCTGCACGGACAACAATCCCACCCAGGCCCTATCCCCACGTATTTACCCTGCTAATCCCCTTGACACTAAGCAGCAATTTAGCATGGCCAATCAACCTGATCCATACATCTTTGGACTGTGGGAGAAAACTGGAGCAGACATGGGGAGAATGTGCAAACTTCAATCACCTGATGCTAGAACCAAATCAGAGTCCCTAGTGCTGTGAGACAGCAGTGCTAATCACTGTGCCACCCAGATTTAAGGGGACATTAGATGATTATTTGAACAGAAACAGTGTGTAGGTATATGGGCAAAAGGCAGGAGAATGGCATGGAGCTATAATGTTTGTTTGGAGAGCCAGTACAGATATTATGGGCCAAATGCCTGCTTTTGCAGCATAACAATTCTGTGATAGATATTGCTGTTAAAGTGCCTTTTAGGCTGGATTACATAGTGCTGATTTTCTTCAGCATTACCAATTCAGTTTACACCTCAGTTATGAAATTGGCAGGGATTTTGTGTGGTAAGCAAGATTATCACCTCACCCACATACAAATATCACATCAGGAAGTCAACCAAAACTGTTTTCTCAAAAAATCTTGCTGATCCTTGGTAAGAATGAGAATTTTATTCTGGAAGTTTTTTTTAACTACTTGTGATGTGAATTCAGTCTTGTTTTCTAAATGTTTGTGTCATCAAATCTTGCTCTGGCTTTCTGCTTTTGTGTAATTATTTCAGTTGCAAAATATTTACCAGTTTTAGCCTGAATGTAACAGCCCAGCAACATTGTGTTTATCATTTTTCTCCCCTTCTCGCCACCTCACCAGCCTGAGTGGACAGGAATGCATGATGGGTATTCCCATGTTGGCTATCCACTGCTCTCCTGATGAGCTTTGCATTCTCTATTCTCTCAAAACTGGAGTTCTACCAAAACTCTGTTATCATACCCTAGCTTATACTACAATCCATTCATACATTATTCCTGTACTTGTTGGCCTATATTGCCTCCCTGGACAATCTCTTCAGATTTAAAAGTCTTATCCTTATTCTCGAATTCCTCCATAACCTCAACCCTTCCCATCTCTTTAACCTTTAGTCTGGTTTACAATTCACAATCATCTATCATCATCGTCGTCATCATCATCATCCATCATCTCATCCAAACCGCTGCCCCTTATATCTTAGCCCATGCCATTCCAGTCCATCACACATTCTTGCTTATCTACAACAGCACCCGATGTCACCAATATCTTGAAATTAAAGTTCCCAATACACAACAGAAACATAGAAAAATAGGTGCAGGAGTTGGCCATTCAACCTTGCACCACCATTCAATATGATCATGGTTGGTCATGCACTCTCAGTATCCCACTCCCACATTTTCTCCATACTCCTTGATCCCTTTAGCCACAAGGGCCATGTCCAGCTCCCTCGTGAACATATCTAATAAAAACTGGCCCCAATAGCTTGCTATGATAGAATATGGAATTCAAAAGTGGTTTCACCATACAAACAGCAATTAATTTCACAGATGGTTTCTTCTATCAAATGTTTACATTTAAAGACTAAACTTGCTTTAAAAACCTTACTTGGTGCTAGAAGTTCACAGAGCAGAAGGTACAATCCACGTGGACAGCGTTACAGGTCTTCCATAGGGTTGAATGATTCCTTATATTCACCTCTCCTTTCCAACTGTGCAGCCCCTGCCGCATCAGCCTCCCCAACTCTGCACCATAAAGACTGAAACAGACCACAAAGACTGAAGGCTCCAACATTAACAGCTCTATAGAGGGGTTATTGGACAGGTGCACAGTTCTCTGGAAGCCTCACCTTCACAGTACTGCACTTGGCAGCAGTGGTGTTTATTTACAAAACTTCTCAATTTGCTTGGTAATGGCTCCCAGACATGTCGAGAGGCTGTTAAGTTACCAAACAGTGACACATATTTACAGTTGTGCCACACTAATTATACAGCTGGGATCTGTGATCACAGTCTAAACATGATCGTAAAAAGGCAAGCCCTCAAAGGGCACAAAACCAATCAGATTTTTAAAAAACATCCGAGTGTGAAGTGAATCATGTAGGTGGCTCAAGGTAACTTGCATTTAAATCCCCACTTCCTATTCATCTGGAATTTTTTGCTCTTTCTGAAGAACAATATTTTAATGTAACAATCCAATAACTCACGGTAGAAGGAGGAGCTTAATGTTATCATTGAAAGGCTACAAACTTAAGCTTAAACCACAGCCCATATTGAGCAAGTGAAATGTCTCGTTGTAGAAATCCAAAGTGAAAGAGATTTAAACAGGTTCAAGCCAGTTCCTAAGTATGCACAAATCCACAATCTAATAAAACCATAATTCATTACAAGACGGCTTTTAGTCTCAGCCCACAAGCATTGTGCGTTAGAAAACGGAAAGATCGAATGGCATTGTAAAGAGATATTCTTTGAAGGCTCTGGTTAAGGAGTAAAAGAAAGACAGACTTGCAT
Organism: Carcharhinus amblyrhynchos; assembly: GCF_965287045.1. Lineage (NCBI taxonomy): Eukaryota > Metazoa > Chordata > Chondrichthyes > Carcharhiniformes > Carcharhinidae > Carcharhinus > Carcharhinus amblyrhynchos. Next base: position 29,107,832 of record NC_137332.1, on the reverse strand, counting down.
TTTTATTGCTGCTTTCATGTCCAGGACATTCTGAAAAACTTCAAAGCCAATGAATTACTATTTGAAGTGCAGGCCAAAAAATCAACACTAACAACTTGCAACTTTAACGTTGAAAAATTGTCTCAAGGCCTGGTTATTTTGTAGGGAAGCTAGGCCCCAGAGGGAAATGAGGCGAATCACCAGTTAGTGTTTAATATTACATGTGATGAATATTGGCCAGAACAGCTCCACCCACTGATTTTTTTTTAAAACTGAACTGTTGATCTCAGCAACTTTATCTCCACTTCCACATCCCACTGCACCTCGCCCACCCCATCCTGACTTCCCAATGAGTGGTTCAGCTGGAACCAAAAAAAAACACGTCAGTTTCAAACCCCACTCTTTTCCCATTCTACAGCAGCTTTTCCTGTGAAATGTCTCAAGACTTCGACTTTAAAGGTGTTACGCAAGTACAAGCTGCTTTCTGTTACTACTGCTAATTGCTGCTATTATGACTGTTGAACTTCCTGTGGAGCTCTGCTTCATGTGTTAAAAGAGATGGAACCGTTACAACTTCAAGACAAGGGATTAAAAAGGGTCAGTGATCAGGAACTGGCTTTAACACGAAGGCAGGACAGTGCTGCGTATATTCCAATGGTGCCTGGTAATAATTAAATGAGCAAATTGAGAGATTCAGGTTGCAATATATCCTGCTTGCGCCACCATTTGGCACTTTCATTACAAGATAAAATTAGGTATCTCTCTCTTTGGGTTTGGTGGTAGCACAGTCTGCCTCACAGCGCCTCAGACCCGAGTTCCCAGCTTGGGTCACTACCTCTGTGCCTACATGGGTTTCCTCTGGGTGCTCCGGTTTCCTCCGGTAGTCTGAAAGATGTGCTAGTTAGGCCATGCTGAATTCTCCTGCAGTGGAGCGCAATTGGGCAGTGGAGTGTGGTGACTAAGAGATTTTCACAGTAACTTCATTGCAGTGTTAATGTAAGCCTATTTGTGGCACTAATAAATAAACTTAAAGAATTTAATAAAGAATCTTGAGAAAAAAAAACTTTGCTTTGACAAAGGGTCATCTGGACTCAAAATATCAGCTCTTTTCTCTCCTTACAGATGCTGCCAGACCTGCTGAGATTTTCCAGCATTTTCTCTTTTGGTTTTAGATTCCAGCATCTACTGTAATTTGCTTTTATTTATTAATAAATGATTTTCATGGTTTCAGTTATATAATGGGGAGAGGTGATGGAGAAGAAAGGTTATTTAGTTTGTGGTTAGCTTCTGTTTCTGCATTGCCTTTTGTGTACTCTTGGCTTATACGATGGGTTAATATTAATTGACAAGAATGAAGGATTTAATCAAGTAATGATCTGCAGAAAATTAAGGAACCTGTTTTAGCTCTCTTGTTGTTGCTGATAATACCTGTCCTCAAAGTTTAAGTCCAGAATGGGTTAAAAAGTTGAATAAATATTTCTCTGTTTCCTACACAGATGCCTTATCTCATCTTTGTTGTTTTCTGAACACAAGCCACTTATCTAACAAAAGCAGAAAGACTCTATTCTGTTGCAATTCAAGTTTTTTTTCCAAAATATATACAAGGCCTATTACTCAAAGAACCCCTTGATGTTTCGTAGTCTTTAGTATTCTTGTTGAACGGAGTAATTAAAATGTTTACAATGCTTCAACAACAAAGCTATTTCAACAAAGCCACTTTATTCCCTATTTTTATCCTGTTTAATCTTTGATTTTCTCCCCCACTTTTTTCGTTCCTCTTTGCACTTAATTTCCTGGCTCACATTTGCACAGGATGTAGGATGGCACCTGCAATCCAGCCTCCGAAAATGCTAATGTGGACCCGAAGCCACATGAAGACAATGCAGTGGAGATTGCTCTTCCCTGATAAATAAATTAAACTGAAAATATACAAGGTAGTGAAGATGCCTCAATGCTTTTTGGGGGGCGGGGGGGGAAGGGAACCTGCTCCCTCAGCATCGGGGGGGGGCGGAGGCTGAAGGTTGAGGAAAGTGTGTGTGTGTGAGCGCGAGTGAGTTTGAGAGAGAGAGAGCAGGAAGTTCTAAAAATTACCTTCAGCCAACAGGGCATTGGTTAAATGGAGAACATGGAATTGAATGGGGATATGGTGAGTGATACAAATAGGAGGGCATCTTTGACCATCTCTTTTTATCCTTATTCTATTCAAACTCCAGTTCATTCTGTGCCTACCTCTGGGCAAGATTCTCTGCTCACTCATTCTCAACCTTCCATTCAGCACCATATTTCTGCAATGACAGATGGTCTCAACCTGTGACCATTTTGCTAATACAACTATTGCTCCCCACTGTCTGGGTCCTTCACCCTCTTAAGACCTGGTCTTGATTCCTAGAACATAGAACAGTACAGCACAGTACAGGCCCTTTGGCCCTCAATGTTGTGCCAAGCTGTGTCTAAACCCAAGATCAAGCTATCCCACTCCCTATCATTCTGGTGTGCTCCATGTGCCTATCCAATAACCGCTTGAAAGTTCCTGGAGTGTCCTAAAGTGGGGTGTGGAATGCAGCAGGCAGTGCATTCCACACCCCAACCACTTGGTGAAGAATCAACTCGGACATCCCTCCTATACCTCCCACCATGAACCTTATAGTTATGCCCTCTAGTAACAGCTACACCCACCCATGGAAATAGTCTCTGCATTTCCACTCTATCTATCCCCCTCATCATCTTATAGACCTCTATTAAGTCACCTTTCATCCTCCTCCACTCTAACGAGAAAAGCCCCAGCTCCCTCAATCTTTCCTCATAAGACCTACCCTCCAAACCAGGCAGCATCCTGGTAAATCTCCTCTGCACCCTCTCCAATGCTTCCACATCCTTCTTATAGTGAGGTGACCAGAACTGCACACAATATTCCAAATGTGGTCTCACCAAGGTCTGGTATAGTTCAGCATAACCTCATGGCTCTTAAAGCCCGTTAACAAACACTAACATACTATAAGCCTTCTTCCATTTGAGTGGCAACCTTCAGAGATCTGTGGAAATGAACCCAAGATCTCTCTGCTCGTCCACATTCCTCAGAACCCTATAATCCACATTCAAGTTTGTCATAAGAACATAAGAAATAGGAGCAGGAGTAGGCCATCTAGCCCTTCGAGCCTGCCCCGCCATTCAATAAGATCATGGCTGATCTGTTGTGGCTCAGTTCCACTTTCCCGCCCTCTCCCCATAACCCTTAATCCCCTCTCTTATCAAAAACCCATCAACCCGCGTCTTAAAAATATTTAGCGAGGCAGCCTCCACCACTTCAACGGGCAGAGAATTCCAGAGATTCACCACCCTTTGAGTGAAGAAGTTCCTCCTCAACTCCGTTCTAAACTGCCCCCCCTTTATCTTGAGGCTGTGCCCCCTAGTCCTACTGTCTTTTTTGAGCGGGAAGAGTCTTTCCACCTCTATCCTATCCATCCCATTCATCATCATATACATCTCAATGAGATCTCCCCTCATTCTTCTAAACTCTAACGAGTACAAGCCTAGTTTATTCAGCCTCTCATAGCTCAACCCCCTCAACTCTGGTATCAGCCTAGTAAACCTCCTCTGCACTCCCTCCAAGGCCAAAATATCTTTGCGCAGGTGCGGCGCCCAAAACTGCACACAGTACTCCAGCTGCGGCCTCACCAATGCCCTATACAGCTGCAGCAAGACCTCCCTACTTTTATATTCAATCCCCCTCGCTATGTCCTACCAAAATGAATCACCTCGCATTTATCAGGGTTAAACTCCAACTGCCACTTTTCTGCCCAGCTCTGCATCCTATCAATGTCTCTTTGCAGCCTACAAGAGCCCTCCACCTCATCCACTATTCCACCAACCTTGGTGTCATCAGCAAATTCACTAACCCACCCTACAGCCCCTTCTTCCAAGTCATTGATAAAAATCACAAATAGCAGAGGGCCCAGCCCTGTGGTACACCGCTGCTAACTGGCCTCCAGTCTGAAAATTTTCCCTCCACCACCACCCTCTGTCTTCTATGAGACAGTCAGTTACTTATCCAATTGACCAAATTTCCTTCTATCCCACACCTCCTTACTTTCTTCATGAGCCTATCATGGCTTATCAAATGCCTTACTAAAATCCATGTTCCTGTTCTAGAGGGATGCAGACTTGAGCACTGCTGACACTCAAGTGGCTTGTCCAGCTATCACCAGATCTGACCAGGCAGCATTGGGCTTAAGAGACTCCATCTTCTGGTGGAGTATGCAGTTACAGGCATGAATGGTGCTTCCCAAAATACACAAAGTGCAGAGCAAATTTACATTGAGTTTTCAAATTACAAACATTAATTTATATAAAATACACATTTTCTCGTAGGGGGTGGGGAGGGTGTTTGGGAAAGAATGCAAAATAGTATTGATGTGCTCAACAGGCTGATCTTAAATTTCCATGACCTGAATGCTTTATGTTAATAGTTTGTCAGTAAATTATGATTAACTGCTGCTCAGCTTACCGTGCCACTTTAGGCTGAATGGTCCAGTCCAATCCCACCACCTCATACCCAGACTGCGAAATATCTTCCAAAGCATAATGGGCATCTTTTGCAAAAACAATCTGAAAAAAAAAGGCAATTCGAGATAGACAATGGTATAAAGGCAAAATACTGCAGATGCTAGAATCTGGAACAAAGTGCTGGAGAAACCCAGCAGGTCTGACAGCATCTGTGGAGAGAGAATAGAGCCAACGTTTTAAGTCTGGTGAAGGGCTCTGTTCCTAGAGCTCTGACGAAGGGTTATCCAGACTCGAAACGTTGGCTCCGTTCTCTCTCCATAGATGCTGCCAGACCTGCTGAGTTTCTCCAGCATTTTCTGTTTTCGTTATATAAACATCGGTAACTGTAATACAGGAGTAGAATACTGCATATGCTGAAAATCTGAAATTAAAACAGAAAACGCTGGAAATACTCAGCAGGTCTGGCAGCACCAGAGGAGAGAGAAATTGATATATTGATTCCATTATTAAAGAAGAACAAAGAACAACATAGCATAGGAAACAGGCCCTTTAGCCCTACAAGCCCACACTGCCCATTTTAACATTCAGTGAGTGCCTCATTCCAATCCTCCTCCTACCTACAGCTTTTGGACTCCACAAAACCTTTCGGATAAACTTTTGGATAGTAATGGAAAAGGACGAGTCCTATGGGTAGGTGCTGAATTGGGGGAAGGCTAACTATAGCCGGATTAGGCAGGAATTGGTGGCCGTTGATTGGGAGAGGGTGTTCGAGGGTAAATCCACATCTGGCGTGTGGGAGTCTTTTAAGGAGCAGTTGATGGGGCTGCAGGACAGGCATGTGCCTGTAAAAAGGAAGGATAGGAAAGGTCGGATTCGAAAGCCGTAGATAACCAAGGAAATTGAGGGTCTGATCAAAAAGAAAAGAGAGGTGTACGTTAGGTCTAGGCAACTAAAAACAGATGGAGCACTGGAGGAATACGGACAAAGTAGGAAAGAACTCAAACGGGGAGTTGGAAGGGCAAAAAGGGGTCATGAAGTGTCCTTGGCAGACAGGATTAAAGAGAATCCTAAGGCATTTTATTCATACGTTAGGAACAAAAGAGTTGTCAGAAAAAAAAATCAGACCTCTCAGGGACAAAGGAGGGGAATTATGCTTAGAGCCCAAGGAAGTAGGGGAGATCCTAAATGAATACTTTGCATCAGTATTCACAAGGGAGAGGGATGTGGTGACTGGAAGTGTCTCAGAGGGAAGCGTTAAAGAAAATCTCCGTTACACGGGAGGAAGTGTTAAGTCTTTTTTAAGGAACATTAAGACTGATAAATCCCCAGAGCCTGATGGCATCTATCCTAGACTGCTCAGGGAGACAAGAGATGAAATTGCTGGGCCTCTGACAGAAATCTTTGTCTCTTCATTGGACACAGGTGAGGTCCCAGAGGATTGGAGGATAGCGAATGTGGTACTGTTATTTAAGGGTAGCAAAGATAACCCGGGTAATTATAGGCCGGCAAGCTTGACGTCCGTGGTAGGGAAATTGTTGGAGAGGATTCTTAGAGATAGGATGTATGCACATTTAGAATGGAATAATCTCATTAGTGATAGACAGCATGGTTTTGTAACAGGGAGGTCATGCCTCAAATTTGGTGGAGTTTAAGGAGATGACAAAAACGGTTGACAAGGGAAGGGCCGTGGATGTCGTCTATATGGATTTTAGTGAAGCATTGAACAAAGTCCCTCATGGCAGGTTGGTGCAAAAGGTTATTTCTCATGGGATAAAAGGTGAGGTGGCTAGATGGGTGGAGAACTGGCTTGGCCACAGAAGGCAGAGGGTAGCAGTTTCCAGTTGGACATCTGTCACTAGTGGTGTTCCGCAGGGCTCTGTACTGGGACCTCTGCTAATTGTGATATATATAAATGATTTGGAAGAAGGTGTAACTGGTGCGATCAGTAAGTTTGTGGACAACACAAAGATGGCTGGACTTGTGGATAGCGATGAACATTGTCAGAGAATATAGCAGGATATAGATAGGCTGGAAAATTGGGTGGAGAAATGGCAGATGGAATTTAATCCAGATAAATGCGAAGTGATGCATTTTGGTAGAACTAATGTAGGGGGAAGCTATACAATAAATCGCAGAACCATCAAGAGTATAGACACATGGAGGGAAATGGGCGTGCAAGTCCCCAGATCCTTGAAGGTGGCATCACAGGTGGAAAAGGTGGTGAAGGCAGCATATTGCATGCTTGCCTTTATAGGACAGAGCATAGAGTATAAAAATTGGCATCTGATGTTACAGCTGTATAAAATGTTGGTTAGGCAACATTTGGAGTACTGCGTCCAGTTCTGGTCACCATACTACCAGAAGGACGTTGAGGCTTTGGAGAGAGTACAGAAAAGGTTTACCAGGACATTGCCTGGTATGGAGGGTCTTAGCTATGAGGAGAGATTAGGGTTGTTTTCCCTAGAAAGACAGAGTGAGGGGAGACCTAGGTGTATAAAATTATGAAGGGCATAGATAGGGTGAACAGTGGGAAGTTTTTCCCCAGGTTAGAGGTGACGATCACGAGGGGTCACAGGTTCAAGGTGAAGGGGGCAAGGTTTAACTCAAATATCAGAGGGACGTATTTTACAGAGAGGGTGGTGGGGGCCTGGAATGCACTGCCAAGCAGAGTGGTGGAGGCGGACATGCTAGGATCGTTTAAGACTTATCTGGATAACCACACGAGCAGACTGGGAATGGAGGGATACAAACAAATGGTCTAGTTGGACCAGTGAGCGGTGCAGGCTTGGAGGGCTGAAGGGCCTGTTTTCTGTGCTGTATTGTTCTTTATAAGGTTTCAGGTCAATAATAGGTTTCAGACAAATGAAACAGGGAAAAGAACAAAATGGAAGCTATGTGACTGGATGAAAGACATGAAAGTTTAAGCGACAGTGCGGTTCCTGGTGATAAGTGAGTGGTAATGGGACAAGTTGTGAGGGATGTTGCTAAAGGAGAGGCAAATAGCAGAACCATGAACAGATCTGCCATTCAAAAGCAAAGGGGAGAAAAAAGAGAAAAATCAAAACCAAAGAGAGAAACATAATGGGGCATACGTTATCAACTGAAATTCAATTTGGGTACATGTTTTAGGAAATAAGTACTGTTCTTGGAAGGGGGACAGCATGCTTCACCAGAAATAAACAATGGTGTAAAACATTAAATAATGAGGATGGATTGCTTCAGCTTGATTTGTATTCCCTTGAGTGTGGGAAGTTGAGCAGTGATCCATTTGAGATCTTTAACATGATAAAGAGAGAGGAGCCTTTTATCCCATCAGAGTTAAAGTTGAACCTTAACTGCAGAGAGGAAAGCACAGAACTGAACTGTTCAAATATGACTCTTTTTCCAAGTATCCTCTGACCCAGTACTTCCACCTGACACCAAGGCCAAAATTGGGAGTTATTGAAATGAAGCTCATCTATACTCTGCTTTGCCATGTTTGCTCCCCACCCCAGAATATCACTGGCATTGGATAATGTTGCTGGTAAGACATGATGAAAACTAGAAATCGTGATCTCGCCAGCAAGATTTAAGAATTCCAGGTTTCACTGAATCTTGATTACCGCATGCATGGGCTCAAGATCATCCTCAATAAATCTTAGTCTCCGATATCATTTCTCAATACTGGCGTAACATTTGTTTCCTACCCTGTAGCAGTGATAAAATAGAAATGTGAACAAGTGTTTCATTGGAACAAAGACCACACTGAGCAAATCATAAAAATCCCTAGTATAGAAAGAGGCCATTTGGCTCTTTGTGCCTACCCTGACAACCTGCCCAATCCCCACAACCCCATATATTAACTCCGCTAATCCCCCTGATACTATGGGACGATTTAGCTTAGCCAATCAGCCTAACCCACACACTTTTGGATCTTCAGGGACAAGAGAGGATAGATAATTCCAATAAATCAGACATCTCACTGCCTGCCATCTCCTCCCTTCTAATCAAATAACTTGAAGAAATCACCAAACTTCCATCCCTCGAAACATTCTCCCAAATCTTGCATTATAAACTGGATTCTCCTCTTCTTCCTAGTAAACCAAATATTCACTGACCCCAGCCCAGCTCTCCCAATTGGAAGTATTCGGATCCATGAGCCTTAGCAACGGTCGAGCTTCTATTCAGAGTACAAATGAAAAAGAACATTTGACATTATTTGTTGTCTAGTTTTAAACACACCCCTGTACAGATAACTTTAAATGCCATAAATAGCGTTTTGTGTGCAATTAGCTATATTTAGTGTTTCATTATTTAGCAGGATAAGGATTAAAGTATTATCAACATTTGTTAGTTCGAGTGGCATTTGCAGAGCAGGCAGCAGACTGACTACTTTCCATATTATAGGCAAAACTTAAATCACCTACAACGTACGAGGTATCTTTACCAGGGGAGAAAATGGAATTGAAGCCCAAGATTAGGCATGATCATACTGAATGGTGGAGCAATGTTGACAAGCCATGTGGTCTACTCTGGCTCCTGTTGCTTGTGTTAACATATCTTCTTGAAAAGTGACTGGACAGGAGTTTGGGGAAAAAATGCTAGAGAAAGTCACTGAAGTTAGGGTCAAACAGTAGGGTCCAGAGGGAATCTTTGCAAGTGAGTAGACAGGTAACCATTCAAAAACTGATGTGGAATGCTATTATTCTTACTGAAATAGGAAAGAGCGATATAACAGTAGTTTTTTTCACATGCTTTGAGTAAAGCGCCCCATGCTTGTTGCATTATGTTGGCTACTGTTGGTATAGTTTGGGTCTTTAGCGTTTTTTTTCTCTACTTCCTGAGTGAAGGCAATTGTGGGACAAGCAGTAAGATTGGTGTGTGGTGCTGGGGGTTGGGAGAATGCACAAGAGGCCAGAGTCGGACAAATTAGTTTGGAGGTGGGTAGAATTGGAGGTTTGAGATAACAATGGGATGTCTTGCTTTGTGAGATTATTTTGCCATTTTCTAGCATGTCACAAACTATTTGCTCTGATGGGTATTGCTGATAATATGACCTTCTGATTGCATAAACTCAATGCTACGTTTTACACAGTGACCCAAGCTGGGAATTGAATCCGTGTCCCTGCCACTTTGAGGCAGCAATGCTAACCACTGTCCCACCTGCCATAAGAAGTCTCTCAACACCAGGTTGAAGTCCAACCAATTTATCTGATAGTAAACTCAAGCTTTTGGGGTTTGCCCCTTTGTCAGGTGAATGGAGAGTGCAGAAGGAGACCATTCAGCCCATCGAGTTTGCACTGACAAGTCCCACCAAGGCCCTATCCCTATAACCCCACATATTTACCATGCTAATCCTGCTAACCTGGGACATTAACGGGCAAATTAACATGGCCAATGCACCTAACCACACATCTTTGGACTGTGGGAGGAAATCAGAGCACTTGTAGGAAACCTACACAGTCACACAGAGACCCAGGCCAGGAATCAAACTCAGATCCCTGGAGCCGTAAGGCAACAGTGCTAACCACTGTGCCACCGTGCTGTCCTGCTTTCTTATTTCACAATGACTTGAAATTCCGGAGATGAAACTGATCCAGGATATGGATAAGATGCCTTGGCCAGTGAACAGTATTGAAGGGTGCATACGCACAATGACATACAGACGAAGAAAAATTCTTCTTAAATTATACTCCTTAGTTAAGAGCAAATAGATTAGGATTGTGGAGCCTTTTATGTACAAAATCCAATTTCCCTTTAAACATTCGACATGTATTGACCCGAATTCTGTCCAGAATGTATGCATAAGTGAGTAATTCTAGTGTTACAATAAGGGACTGTATACACACAGACACACACAAACACCAATCTGGAGAAGGTCAACGCAGAGATCACAGAACAGATTATAGAGAACATGCAGATGTATTAAAATGTCTATTGGAATCAAAGCAGCCATACAGAATGTCTCAGAGAGGCATGTAAACTAAACCAGCATCAGGAGAAGAAAAGCAATCCTTTCACTGATCTCCAACAAATAAATCAAAACTTGATATTCAGATTTAAGGCCCTAAATCAGATTTAAATTTAGAACAAAACAGATTGATTTACTTGAATTTACATAATTCAACATCTGCTGTGCAATTAACAAAAGAAAAACAGACAAAATAAAATCTGGGTTATACATTTATCTTTCACCCCTGACTTGGGTTCAAATCCAAGCCAAACGGAGGATGAAATCTCTTCTGCCTGCTGCCACAAGGGTCATATGTGAAATGAGTTCGAACAGTTTCAATCCATTTCTGGGTGAGCCCCTTAATTGGCAATCTCACTCAGCGAAGCTGGTGTGGCAAATGGAAATATAATCACAGTAGTCGGTGCTTTTGAGGTTAGAGTTGATGCACATTGTCAGGGCAAAGCAAAGGGAACAAGATTCAGCATCAAACCACTATATCTGATCAGGGAGTGCTTGTTACTGGTGGGATGAGCCCAAATGGAAAATATTCCATTTCCTAACACTAATCACACATCATGATTACAAAACGTACACAAAAAAACTTCGTTAATTGTTCCATAGAATCCATACAATAGAAAAGGCAGCCATTTGGCCCATCAAGTCTGTACCGACTCTCTGAAAGGGCAATCCACACAGGCACACTCCTCTGCCCTATCCCTGTAACCCCACACATTTACCATAGCTAATCCACCCAGCCTATGCATCTTTGGACACCAAGGGGCAATTTAGCATGAGCAATCCACCTAATCTGCATATCTTTGTACTGTGGGTGTTCTTGGAACGTGGGTAATACTACCAAGGTAGTATTTATTCCCCATACCTCATTGTACTTTAGGAGTCAGCCAGAGTATGGGACTGGAGTCATGTGTACAAGTCAGTCAAGGTAGGTATTCCAATTAGCCTTCTGAAAAGGGGGATGGCAGTTTCTGTTTCTGGTAATTTTTCTACCAAATCTGAATACATTTGGCTGCCTGCATCTTGCTGATAATACACCATTTTTTGGATGCGGTTCTTCTGCCAATACAAAGCAGGGAGTGGATATTTCTCTGGTGCATCTATAGATGCTGCATCTTTATAATAAGGAAGGAGACTTCACAAGGGACTAATAAGTGCAGGTGCAATGAGGGCAGAGATAATTTGATTGCACGTCACATCCAAGACCAATAATAAAAGACCTGCATCCGTATCTGTACCTTGCCTACAGTCTGTAGTGTCCACATGTAACAAATACTAAACTCTATAGATGTGTGTGTGTGTGTGTGTGTGTGTGTGTGTGTGTGGGGGGGGGGGTGTGGTCATTCGGCAATGTTACTCTGTGCAACGTGTTGCAGATGCCACCTCACATTGACTTTGGAGTTCCTCTCATCAGTCTCACAGCCCACATGCAAATCAAAAATCTGAATAGCAACAATTCACATGCAATTAATCTTCATAGAACCATTGAGTGCAGAAGAGGCCCTTCAGTCCATCAAATCTGCACTGAGACATTAGAAACACCTGAACTCCCACCTAATCTCACTTGCTGGCACTTGGCCCATATCTCTGAATGTTATGATGTGCCACGTGTTCATCCAGATACTTTTTAAAGGATGTGAAGTTACCAACCTCTACCACCCTCCCAAGCAGTGCATTCCAGCCTGTCACCATCCTCTGGGTAATGAATTTTTTCCTTACATTCCCCCAAGCCTCCTATGCTTGAACCTATGTTTCCTCATGACTGACCCTTCAATCAAGGGGAACAGCGGCTCCTTATCCACTCTGTCCACGTTCATCATAATCTTCTCACCTCACTCTGACTGCCCCTCAGTCTGTTATGCTCTAACGAAAACAACCCAAGCTTATGCAACCTCCCTTCATAACTTAAATGTTCCATCCCAGGCATCCTGGTGAATCTCCTCTGCACCACCGTCAGTGCAATCACATCCTCCCGATAATGTGGCAATCAGAACTGCACACAGTACTCTAGCTGTGGCCTCAAAGTTCTCTACAAGTCCAACATGATTTCTCTGCTTTTATCAATCAAGGCACAGATTACAAAGGCAAGTGTCCCATATGCCTTTTTCACCATCCTACTAACATGCCGTCCACCTTCAGGAGGTCTGTGGATAAACACACCAAAGTCCCTTTGTTACACAGAACTTCTTCGCGTCCTACCATTCATCGAGTACTTTCTTGCCAAATTACTCTTCCAAAGTGCATCACCTCATGTTTTTCAAGGTTAAATTCCATCTGCCACCTATTTACCCATTCCATCTATATCTTCAATTTTTGTGTCATTCTGCAAACTTACTAATCCTACCCTTCACAGTCATCAATGTCATTTATGTAAGTGACAAATAATAAGGGGCCCAACACAGATCCCTGTGGCACGCCACTGGACACTGGCTTCCAGTCATTAAAGCAGCCTTCTGTCATCACCCTGTCTCCTACAACTGAACCAATTTTGAATCCACTTTATCAAATTATCCTGTATCCCATGTGATATCTGATTATTGAAATATGTCACTGACTGTTTTCTTCACAATTTTACTGTGTTGTAGTCCATAGCACTAGTATCACTTAAAGAAGAAATAATGGGGGTAAATCTTGTACTGCTCCCAGGAGCAGGAAGTAAAGCAGGCAGTGGAACTTAATTGAGCAGAAGGCCCAAAATCACCTTTCTGAGGCAAGACTAACTTTAGTAATTAAGATCAAGGAGGTTTGAAGGTGTGTTGAGCTTCCTGACAGCAAGCATCAGGATATGCATTGTATAAATCTGTATAATCATATATGCTCATTAAAAGGCCAGTTCACCAGAATTAAGTTTCCCTTCCCAATTAAGTTACAAGTAAGCTAAAATACATGCCTTCAGATTTACAACTGCATGAGTGACATTCAGGAGATAAGGCAGTTAACTACATGGAGTTAAATTGAATACCCACTATTCTTTTTCCTCTTTGGGGTGTGTGTGTGTGTGTGTGTGTGGTGTGTGTGTGGTGTGTGTGTGGTGTGTGTGTGGTGGTAATGCAACAAAGCGGTGATTGGGCAGTGACAGCTGGACACGGTCTGGGGAATGGGGCAGGGATGTAGCTACAAAAGGGTGAGGATGTAGTAACATGGTAGGGAGGGTGCGAGGGCCCTGCAAGTAGAAGGGGGGCGAACAGAAGAGAGATGCCCTGAAGGCCAGGGTCAGTGCTGTCTGCGGAGCGGTTGTGGGGGTTGAACTGAGGGTACTATGAAACAAAGGATGATCTCATGGCATGGATATTGGGAAGGGTCAGGGTGCCCAAGGGATGATCTCATGGCATGGATATTGGGAGGGGTCAGGGTGCCCGAGAAGGCTTGTGGATGGTTCTAGGTTCAAGGGTAGCAAGAGGAAGTTAAAGAACAATTGAAGGAAGAAAAATTATTGGTTGGGTCAGAGGAGATGGGGATGAAGAGAAGAGTTGGGGGTGACAGGGTGAAGGTAAAAGGTAAAGTGTGATTTGAAGAAGACCCTCAGGACAATGGTGCATGTAACTATTTTCTCAATGCTCTTCTTCAGGATGTAGTTGTGTGTATGTGTGAATCCCCAAAGTGGGAGGAGAGTCTGTTTGGATGGGTGGCGTTGAAGGGGAGTACAATTGACTGACTAAAGGAACATCCTAATAATCAAGAAGCAACTGCATGAACAACCATGCTCAGTTGTGTTCTCTTTTTAAGGTGAAGCCCACACAGCTTCTCATTCACTAACATGCTTCAGAGCCAGAGGGACAGCTTGGCATGCATATCTAATGAGTCAAAAGATCACGTGGTTAGCCATCCTGCCCCCAAGTGGAAATCGCACAATTCCATTTTCGCCTTCCCACCTCCCTCCAGACCGGAAAATTCTGCCCACTGTGTTAGCAGATCAAGGCTCTCCTTTGTATCCATGATTTTTAAATCCAGCAAGAGAAACTCACTCCATCAATGCCACAGAAGGATGACATGAGGGTTTATATAGTCCGCATACCGAAGTGGCAAAGTTAAGAGATTAATTGTGTTCAGAGTGCGTAATCCCATTTTTTATCTACATTTCTCCAAATCCAATTTTAAGGAAGTAATCAAAATAATTAAAAACAATACATTTAAATACAAACACGATTGATGCATGGATTGTGAATTAATCCCAGTGAAGTTGATAAATTATTTTCCCTTTAGGATGACATTATCTCTGTAACAATGTTTCATGAAGTCAGTCGTTGTTGATACAAGGAAATAATCGTTTTGCTGTTATAGAATTTAAAGTAGTACAGATTTCTGATTAATGATAACACTTTTCTGTTTTGATCCATTCTTTTCAATGCCTTTTATTTATCTTATGTATCAAAGTTCCAGCAGCCAGAGGGAACTGGATTAATATAAACAGAAACGGCCATTAACTAAAGTGCCTCATCATCAGTAGCATATGCTGCTTTAGCCCCCTACTGTGCAAGATGCAGTAACCAACCCAAGCTCTGATGATAACATCAACATTCACTAAGGAAATAATTGAATCAAATAACAGAAAAAGAGATGCGAGTTAAGCAGGATTATTTATAATAACTTCTTGCTTAAATTTTCAGCATCCCTCATTAAGGTAACACTCAGACATGAGGTGACCTAATGTACAGTTCTGCCACTCCCTAATCACAGTAAAAAGTCTGACAACGCCAAGTTTTAGTCCAACCGATTTATTTGATAATACTCACAAGCTTTCGAGGGGACTGCCTCTTCGTCAGGAAGAGGCAGTCCCCTCGAAAGCTTGTGAGTATTATCAAATAAATCGGGTGGACTAAAACCTGGTGTTGTCAGACTTTTTACTGTGTTTACGCCAGTCCAACGCTGGCATTCCCACATCATGACTCCCTAATCACCCAGCCCCCCAAACCCCAAGATAAATCCTGCAAATTTATAGAGAAACAGTTAATGGCCTCCTTGTTAACAAAGTCCACTTATTAAAAAATATGTTGAACTGTGTGTTAATTATCTGGAAGCTACAGAATACAGACAAAAGACCTAGATTCTAATTAATCTGTATTAAAGCTTCCTTTTAAAGTAAAAATGAAATCCATAAACCTGGAGGTTTATTGGTTAACATAATTCAGTAGTTGTTCATTTGAAATAAGGTTTTTGGGAGATCAGAGATGATCAGGCTACAATAAGACATAAATCTAGCTATGTTGTCTAGAAATCCATTATATTTAGGCAGATTATGGGTTATTGCTCTGTCCTGCGAACTTGGGCAGGTTTGAGTGCGACATATTGTCAAATTCTGTAAGGTTACAAGTCCACTTCCCCCGCTTCATTTTGGAAAAATGAACACAAAGCCATTAAATCTGATGGGGCAGTGAATAGTTAAATTTTGTTGCTTTTTCTTGTTAATGAGAAACTAAGATGAAATGCTGAAGCCCACAAATGCAGGACAAAGTTGAAAGGTAAGCAAAACAATCAACTGGAGAGTTTGGAGATGGAACTATCAACCCCTGTAAGGGAGCTGATGACACCAAGTGGTCATGTGAAAAAAAATGCACAAATACAATCTGCGCAGCACACAAGGCTCTTCACTGGGATGATAGGCAACATAAGGAACATAAACAAAATTGCTCAAAGTTATTGTAGCACTGTAATTTCAATAACTAGAGGAAAATACTTACAAATCATGGGTGTGAACTGAACAAAACTAAATACTTGAACAAGATTATACCAGTGTTAGTCTACAGCAATGCTATCAGCATAGTTTAAACCATTAATGAGCACTTTAGTTCAAATAGAATAAAATCTTTGTTTAGTATCACAACTGGACAGAAGGCCTGTGTTCGTGCTAAAGGGGCATTGTAACTGTGATTTTCAGGAAAAATTAAACCAGTTTTATATACAGGACAGGGTAAACAGGCAAAAGGCTGCCTGATCTTTATATCACACACCCTCAAAATAAAGCAGAAACTTCATCCTACATACCTCACCAAGGCTCCTTTGATAGCTCCTTCCAAAGCCCAGTCTACAACATTTAAAAGGGCACAGGCAGCAGATACATGGAAACCACACCCCATCCTGCCATTCCTTCGCTGTCACTGGATTACAATTCTGGAACACCCTAACAGGAAGGTGGGTGTTCTTATGATACATGGACTATAGGGGTTCAAGAAGGTGGCTCAACACCACCTTTGAGAGCAACTCAGGGTGGGCAATAAAAACTGGCCTATCCCACATCCTGTGGAAGAATAAATTAAAAAAAACTTGTGCCCTTTGAGACTATTTATATTTCATACCAGTAATAATCTGACCTGTAAACTGGATACAAAAAGGGAAGTGTGGTACTATTGCCTCCAGCCCCACCTAGCGATGCAAGCAGGCACAGCAATAATTACAAGATGAATTCACTGTCCCAGGCCTCCTGCTCAAAGTAAGCTTGATAAACACTTCATATCCCAATTCGGCACTTTACAAGCTTCCCCATTCAAAATAGAGATCAGATCATGCCTCAGCCATTTGTTCCAGATGGCAGATGTTGCTGATGATTCTGCTATTCCATTTATAGCTCTTCTGGACCCCATCTTTAGTTTTATTTTTTAACTTCTCCTATTACAATCTCCTTTTGCCTTGGATGACCAGTCATTTTGACATTTAATCTCCCCTGCCTTCCACTCAAGTTATATCTGATTCATAGCATTAAAATTACATCCCTGCCCCTAGGTGATGAGAACAGCTTCCTGTCAAACCAATGGATTCTGTCTCAAAACCCATCCCAAAGAACATCAATTAAGCAGTTCTGATCTCATATGGATCTGACCTCAACTGGAGTAGTATTTCCAAGTCTGGGCACTAGACTTGAAGATGTCAAGGTTCTAGAGCAAGTACAGAAATTTATGGAAATGGCTCCAGGATGTGGTGCCAGTTATGAGAACCAGAGGATACCAATTTAAGGCCACTGGCAAACATGAAGAGGATTTTGAATAAAATGCAGCCAGTGGTTAGGATTTAGAATGCACTGGGTGTAGGGTGGTAGCCAATACAATCATTTTAAAAGGCAAATGGATAAGCACCTGAACAGAAAAAAAATTGCTTAGCCAGAGGCAAGGGTTGGGATTAATTAAATTCTGCATAGACACAGAGCTGAAAGGTCTCCCTTCTGCACCCAGTCTATGGCTAAATTGGACCTTTCAGGTTCAAGGACACTAAAAAGTACACTCAAAGCTTTTAAATGCAATTTTGGTTTAAATTTACTAAGAATATGACCAAATGTGACTACAAAATAGTTCTTTATTTTAAAAATGAATTTCAGTAATGTAAATTTGGGTTACTCTGAATTGCTGGACTGACTTGGATTAAAAGTGCTAATTTTGTGATAATCCTATTTATTTTACTTGAACTTCAAGCTAATAATTAAATGGTGCCAAACTTTTTTTTGTAAAAAATTCTTTTAATTATTATGCTGCCCGACTGCAGGAAGTCCATCCCGCTGTTTTTTCTCGTTCCTCAACCAGCCAGGAAGAGAAGCAAAGTGATAAGCACGGTTAAATGTAGCAAGCACTGTTCACTTCCCTCAAACTCCTTTCTTCATCCAAAAAAGTTACGACTTTTCACAGGGCTTTTCCTGCAACTTTGGCAGAAGGGCTGCTGAAACACCGGAAAAATAGTACATCATTTTTGCTGGAACCCATGCTTCTTCTGCTGAGGTTGTGGAAGCCTAGCAGAAAAATCCCAGTGAAAATTCATCTCACTATTCTGAAGATTAAAAAGGGACAGTTAAGGCTAACATGTTCAAACCCAATAGCTCCAATTCCCACACATTAGCTCCAGTAGCCCCACCTAGCCCGATACATATGCTCTGCACAAAATTTTAAAAATTCATTCATGGGCGTCGCCGGCTAGCCAGCATTTACCGCCCATCCCCAGCTGCACTTCAAAATCAACTCCAATTTTACTGAGTGTGGCCATGCTCAGTGCTTTGAAATTATCAGCATTTGCCCCTTCCCCACAAGCTTCCTAACCCTTTTGTTTTAACAATTTTATTTGCCATGATTTGATTTGAGACCATGCACTGCAATCTAATTAGCAGCAGGGGAACATATGGCTGCTCAGTAATTTTAAACTATTACTTTCCAAATACATTTAACCTACTCCTTTGCAAGAGTTCTATCACATATTAGACCATAAGCACATTCTAGGAGGTTGAATAGAAAACACCAAATTCACAGACAGTAATGGTAGGGGCTATTAAATAGGGTTAAACCTCGGGAGACACCGGAAGGGCAGGCTGTATGATTAATATTTTTTGTCTTTATTCCACAGGTGGAGGTCCACCTCGTGTCAAGCGAGGGGCATGCACACGGCGGGTCGTGCGTGGGCTGCTCTTGGAAGTCCAGGAGTGGCCTAGTACTTCATGTCGGTGTGTGTGCTTGATCCTGGACCGATAGACGGGCGCCACAACAGCTCAGTGACTAGCACTGCTAGCTGTGCAGATACATGGATTTGGGCCTGTGTCTGTGGGAGTTTGCGCATTCTCCCTGTGGTTGCGTGGGTTTCCTCCGGGCGCTCCGGTTTCCTCCCACACCCCAAAGATGTGCTCTTAGGCTAATCGGTTTCCACCAAACTGACACTATTTCTTCCCTGAATCTGACTGAGTAGGGTCCCATTCGTAGACATGCAGGGTAGAATAGGTGTAGGGTGATGCGGCGGTGCGGGCTCGTTGGGCCGAAGGGCCTGTTTCCCGTGCTGGGTTGTTCTTTGTTATTTAATAAGAATGGAAACTATACAATCCTCAGTGTGAATCACCAGTAATGAACTAGAGCAGGAAAGGTACCAGAATAATAGAACAGTAACACTTGTTCTCTTGTTTCTCAGCTGGAATAATGCATTTTGTCAAAGCAGCAAATACCTTTTAGAATGAATCTAAGACTTATGATCATTATGACCAGGAACTTCCTTGGAACATCTCCCAAACAGCCACTGTAATTTTGTACGTACTGCTAATGAAACCCCATTTATGTGCATGAATAGGGCTTCCATCATATTTCCATTGTGGCTTCTCTTTAGAGTGGAGAAGGCTGAGGGGAGATCTGATTGAGGTGTACAAAATTATGAGAGACAGGTAGGATAGAAAGAAATAAACTTTCCTCCTTAGTAGAAGGATCAATAACTAGGGGGCATAGATTTAAAGGGGCAGGAGATTTGGAGGGGATTTGAGGAAAAGCTTTTTCACCCAAAGGGCGGTGGGAATCTGGAACTCACTGCCTAAAAAAGGTGGTAGAGTCAGGAACCATCATAACAATTAACAAGCATTTAGATGAGCACTTCCCATACCATAAAAGGCTACAGACAAAGTACTGGAAAATGGGATTGGAATAGATAGGTGCCTGATGGCCTGCACAGACACAATGGGCCAAAAGACCTCTTTTAGTGTCGTAAAACTCTGACTCCAAGACCTTACCTGGGAGTACTGAGAGCAAATTGGGCCTCCATATTTAAGAAATATATATACACCTATCTTGGAGGTGGTAAAGCAAAGGTTTACCAGATTGGTTGATGGGATGAGGGGTTTGTTCTATAATGAGAGGCTGAGTAAATTGGGCCTATATCTCTGAGTTTAGAAGAGTGAGGTGCGATCTTATTGAAATATACAGGATTCTAAAGGGTCTTGACAGAGTAGATAGATTTTTTTCCCCCGACTGGGAATCTGGAACATGGGGAAAATAATCTCAGGATAAGGGATCAGTTGTTTAAGACCTAGCTGAGAAGAAATTTCTTTACTGAAAGAGTTCTGAAATCTCTGGAATTTTCTACCCCTGAGGAAAATGAATCCTTTATCATTGAGGCTAAGATAGACAGATTTTTGGTCTCACATGGAATCAAAAGATAGAGAGGGAGCAGAAAAACAGAATTTCGGGAGATGATCAGCCATGATTGTATTGAATGAGGGGCAACAGACTCGGAGGGGTATACTCCTGTCCCTATTTATTACACTATTTTCTTAATTCCATATTTATGGCCCAATAACCAGTCCCATTTAATACTTGCATACTACCTATAACCACTTTATGGAAATTCTCTTTATTAGAAACTTAACAAGAAAGCAGAGGAGCATATTTTACATCTCTTCTAATTTTGCTCACCTTATTGAAGTGAACTAAAAACAAAATAGATAATGGAAATAATTGCAAATCTGCAATCTAAATAAAGCAAGTTCAAATGACATTACAACCCATAAGAGGAATGATTAATTGCTTCAATGTATCACCTGAACTCCTGAATTAGATTAGTGCTGAAATCACTCTGCGATGTTAGTTATACATTAATGGTGTATACTGCCTCAGTTTTATGTGCTTCTTTTTGTTTCTAACTTTTGTGTGCCTGCAGCAGTTATCAAGACAGGTGCTGTCAACGAAGTGTCCTTAGCATGCAATGCCATTTACCCAAGATGATTTAAAATATCATTATTGTTGGTTTGCAACTTGAGGAATAATCTTCAGCTGATCAGAGAGAAAATGCACTTAATGTATATATGGAAAGAGATCAATGAATGATGACATGAATTCCAGTCGAAGTGAATTCAAAAACGAAGGAGATAGTCATTGACTTCAGGATGCATAGTGGAGAACATGCCCCTCTCTATATCAATGAGGACAAGAGCTTCAAGTTTCTAAGTGTCCAGCTCAATCTGTCCTGGTCCCTCCATACGGATGCTACAGTTAAGAAAGCCCATCAATGCCTCTACTTTCACAGGAGACTAAGAAAATTTGGCGTGCCCGTTACAACTCTCACTGATTTCTACAGCTGCACCACAGAAAGTATGTTTTCTGGTTGTATCACAGCTTGGTATGGCTCCTGCTCTGTCCAAGATCACAAGAAACTACAAAGGGTCATGAATGAAGCCCAGTCCGTTACTCAAGCCAGCCTCCCATCCATTGATACTGTCTATACTTCCCGCTACCTTGGAAAAGCAGCCAGCATAATTAAACAGTCCACGCGTCCCGGACATTCTCTTCCTCCTTCTCCCATCAGGAAAAAGATACAAAAGTCTGCAATCACGTACCAATTGATTCAAACAGCTTCTTCCCTGCTGCCTTCAGGCTTCTGAATGGATCTACCACGCATTAAGTTGATCTTTCTCTACATCCTAGCTACAACTGTAACACTGCATTCTGCACCCTTCTTTCCTTCCTATATACAGTATGCTTTATCTGTATAGCACACAAGAAACAATAGTTTTCACTGTTGTACATGTAACAATAATAAATCAAATCAAAGTCTGCAATCCAATTACACATTACGAAAATGTCCAACCGAGAAGGAAGCCTAGTTAGAAATATTCCCAAACCTCCTCATTTTTCCAAATAACAAAATATTGAGAAGATTTTTAGTGTTTGGTGACAAGTTAGCTTCATCCAGGCTCCAGCAGCTAATTTGCTAAGCTTCAATGATGCACAAACCTCCAGTGGAAGATTAACAATTTAGACACGTCATCACAGGAAGTTAAAGACAAATGTTGATAATAATCTGCGGCTAGATCATGGGGAAATTCTACAGTGGGATATATCCTGAAGGTTTCTAACTATTATGCTTAGGTTTTATTTTTGGCTTAGATATACCACAATGGTCCTCAAAGGAGTTAAGTGAAAGCAATTGCAAGTCCATTTGTTCTGAATGTATACTCAAAAAAAAATCACTGGGGAATGGCTGAAAAGCTCACTCGGTAACTTTCTCGTACTTTAATTGATCTACTCCTTTTGGCTGATTTTCCTTCTCTGGGAGACGCTTACTGTACCTACAGCTACTCTCGCAAGGACAGAACTGCTGTGCAAAATAGTTCTTTTAAAAGGTCAAGTGGGATGGTAGAGTTTCAGCAAGACAAAGAGTAAAAGAAAAATCAAGTTATCATCTGGACCATGAAACAAAAAGATCCGGGCTGGGTGATTTGAGGTTCTTTCAGCTGATTAGGTATAAAATGAGCCAAGGTTTAAAAGGAGGCCTGGTGTAGACAGCGGGCAGCGTCTGAGCGGGCAGCAGAGTGAGGGGGAAGCAGAGTGAGTTAATAGGGCTTAATATCAAAAAGGGCTTGAGGGAAAAAAGGCCAGGTGAGTTTGTTTGAAAAAAAACAAGGAAAAAAATTTTTTCAAAACTACTACAGCAAGAAACAAGGAAAAAAAATTTTTTTCCCATAAAAAATTACAGTGAATAATGGAGGGGCATGTGATGTGTGGTTTGTGTATGATGTGGGAACTGGCAGACCCCAGGGTCCTTCCCAGTGACCATGTCTGCAGTAAGTGCAGGTTGCTGGAGGAGCTCCAGCTCAAGGTGGATGAGCTGGCCTCTGAGCTACAGACACTGAGGCTCATCAGGGGGAGAGAGGGTGCCCCTAGACTGGCTAAATCTAAGGGTCAGGGACAAAAGGGGGCTGCTGGGAGGAGGAGGAAGGGGGGTGAGGAGCGGAGGCCTCAGCCTCTTAATCTGCATAACAGGTTTGAGGTTCTTGCTTCCAGTCTGGAAGAGGACGAGGCAGGTGAGGTTGGTGAGCAAACTGCACACGGTACAGTGATGCAGCAGGACATAGGCAAAGAGAAGGGGAAAAGGAACGTAGTAGTGATTGGAGATAGTGGGGTGAAGAGTATTGACACTGTCCTTTGTCACAATGACAAAGTGCACAGAAGGGTGTGTTGTCTGCCTGGTGCTCGGGTACAGGATGTCACAGCTGGGCTGCAGAGGAACCTGGAGTGGGAGGGTGAGAACCCGGTCGTTGTAGTACATGTGGGTGCCGGCGACGTAGGCAAAGTGCGGACTGAGGATCTGCGGAGGGAGTATGAGAAGCTGGGAATGGAATTAAAAAGTAGAACCGACAAGGTGGTCGTCT
Organism: Carcharhinus amblyrhynchos; assembly: GCF_965287045.1. Lineage (NCBI taxonomy): Eukaryota > Metazoa > Chordata > Chondrichthyes > Carcharhiniformes > Carcharhinidae > Carcharhinus > Carcharhinus amblyrhynchos. The sequence goes on along the minus strand of NC_137332.1, from coordinate 29,084,532 downwards.
CTGGGCTACTGCCTGAACTGAGTGCAGACGGGCGTAGGGTTGACAGGATAAAGGAAGTGAATGGGTGGCTCAGGGATTGGTGTGGGAGGAATGGGTTCGAATTTATGGGGCATTGGCACCAGTATTGGGGTAGGTGGGACTTGTTCGGGCGGGATGGGGTTGGTCTGAATCGTGCTGGGACCAGAGTGTTGGCGAATCGAGTAAAGAGGACTGTAGACAGGGCTTTAAACTAATTAGGGGGGGGAGGGTGCGAGGGTAGGTGACGCTACGAGGTCTAAAGTTAAGGATAGGGTACAGGTAAGGGAAGAGGCCGAGGATGTCCCAATTGGTGGCGTTACGGCAAATAGGGTCCAGGTGAAGGCTGGGATGAAAGCGCTTTATCTGAATGCACGAAGCATTCGGAATAAAGTGGATGAGCTGGTGGCGCAGATCGACACAAATGGATACGATCTGGTGGCCATTACAGAGACGTGGCTGCAAGGTGACAGGGACTGGGAGATGAATGTACAGGGCTATCAAGTGTTTAGGAAGGATAGGCAGGAGGAAAGAGGGGGTGGCGTAGCTCTGCTGATTAAGGATAGTATCAAGGTGGTAGCAAGGGATGATATCGGAGCCAAAGAGCAGAACGTGGAATCGTTGTGGGTGGAGATTAGGAACAGCAAAGGGAGGAAGACGCTGGTGGGTGTCGTCTATAGGCCCCCGAATAATGATCTGGAGGTGGGGCGGGCTGTTAACACGCAAATAAGTGCGGCGTGCAGGAATGGGACGGCAGTAGTTATGGGAGATTTCAATCTGCATATTGATTGGTCGACCCATGTTGGACGAGGTGGGCTCGAGGAGGAGTTCTTGGAATGCTGCCGGGATAATTTCCTTGAACAGTGTGTGTTGGAGCCGACGAGGGAGCAAGCTATCTTGGATCTGGTGCTATGTAATGAGGCGGGTAGAATTAGGGACCTTGCGGTGAAGGATCCTCTTGGAGAGAGTGATCATTGTATGGTGGAGTTTCTGGTGCAGATGGAGGAGGAGAAAGTGGGTTCCCCCGGACGCGCGTCCTTTGTTTGAATAGAGGGGAGTATGGTAGGATGAGAGAAGAATTGGCGAATGTGGACTGGGGGAATGTGTTGGAAGGTAGGTCTGCTGAGGAGCAGTGGAGGATCTTTAAGGAGATCTTTCTTGGTGCTCAGCAGAAATTTATTCCGATGGTTAAAAAGGACAGTAGGAAGAGAGGTAATAAGCCGTGGATAACGAAGGAGGTGAAGGAAAGTGTTAAATTAAAAGCGGAGGAATTTAGAGTAGCTAAGAGCAGTGGGCGAGAAGAGGATTGGGAAAGGTTTAAACGTCAACAAAGATTGACAAAGAAGTTGATAAAGGAGGGTAGGAGAAGCTATGAGGCTGGGCTAGCACTTAATATAAAAAAGGATAGCAAGAGTTTTTATAAATATATAAAAAGGAAGAGGCTGGCTAGGGTGAACGTTGGTCCTTTAGAGGATGAGAAAGGGGAGCTAGTGGTAGGGGATGGGGATATGGCGAAGGTCTTGAATAACTTTTTTGTTTCTGTCTTCACGGAGGAGGACGTGAATAATTTGCCGGGTGTTAACGATGGAAAGGTGGTAGGAATGGAGGGTCTTAATGACATTACTGTTACTAGAGAGGTGGTGCTCGACAGACTGGAGGGGCTGATTGTGGACAAGTCCCCAGGACCGGATGGAATGCATCCGAGGGTTCTGAAAGAAATGGCGGAGGTGATAGTGGATGCCTTGGTGGTTATTTTCCAGACGTCGCTGGATTCTGGGGAAGTGCCGGAAGATTGGAAAACGGCTAATGTTACACCGTTGTTTAAGAAGGGTGCCAGGCAAAAGGCGGGGAATTATAGGCCGGTTAGTTTAACGTCTGTGGTAGGTAAAATGTTAGAATCCGTCATTAAGGAGGAAATTGCGAGGCATCTTGAAGGGAATTGCTTGATAGGGCGGACGCAACACGGTTTCATTAAAGGGAAGTCGTGTCTGACAAATTTACTGGAGTTCTATGAGGATGTGTCTAGGGCAGTGGATAGAGGAGAGCCGGTGGATGTGGTCTTTCTGGATTTTCAGAAGGCGTTTGACAAGGTACCTCACAAGAGGTTATTGCAGAAGGTCAGGGGACATGGAGTTGGGGGTAGGGTGTTAGCGTGGATAGAGGATTGGTTGTCAAATAGGAGGCAGAGAGTGGGGGTCAATGGGTGCTATTCGGATTGGCGGATGGTGACTAGTGGGGTGCCCCAGGGGTCAGTGCTGGGGCCTCAGCTATTTACCATTTATATAGATGATCTGGAGGAGGGAACCGAGTGCAAGGTGTCGAAATTTGCTGATGACACCAAGATTGGGGGAACGGCAAATTGTGCGGAGGGTGTGGAGAGTCTGCAGAAGGATCTAGATAGGCTGGGCGAATGGGCCAGGAAATGGCAAATGGAATTTAATGTTGGTAAGTGTGAGGTGGTCCACTTTGGTAGGAAGAATGGTAGGAAGGACTATTACTTACGGGGTGAAAAACTGCAGCAGGCGACGGTGCAGAGGGACCTCGGGGTCCTTGTGCATGAGTCGCAAAAACCCAGCTTGCAGGTGCAGCAGGTGGTCAGGAAGGCGAATGGGATGCTGGCCTTCATAGCGAGGGGGATTGAATATAAAAGTAGGGAGGTCTTGCTGCAGCTGTATAGGGCATTGGTGAGGCCGCAGCTGGAGTACTGTGTGCAGTTTTGGGCGCCGCACCTGCGCAAGGATATTTTGGCCCTGGAGGGAGTGCAGAGGAGGTTTACTAGGCTGATACCGGAGTTGAGGGGATTGAGCTATGAGGAGAGGCTGAATAAACTAGGCTTGTACTCGTTAGAGTTTAGAAGAATGAGGGGAGATCTCATTGAGACGTATAAGATGATGAATGGGATGGATAGGATAGAGGTGGAGAGACTCTTCCCGCTCAAAAAAGACAGTAGGACTAGGGGGCACAGCCTCAAGATAAAGGGGAGGCGGTTTAGAACGGAGTTGAGGAGGAACTTCTTCACTCAAAGGGTGGTGAATCTCTGGAATTCTCTGCCCGTTGAAGTGGTGGAGGCTGCCTCGCTAAATATTTTTAAGAAGCGGGTTGATGGGTTTTTGATAAGAGAAGGGATTGAGGGTTATGGGGAGAGGGCGGGAAAGTGGAACTGAGCCACGACAGATCAGCCATGATCTTATTGAATGGCGGGGCAGGCTCGAGGGGCTAGATGGCCTACTCCTGCTCCTATTTCTTATGTTCTTATGTTCTTAAAAGCGTGATTAAAAGCCCCATTTACCCTGTTCTAAATCCTAGAAAAGGTTCCCTCATGCTGAACCACACTACAGCCATTCACTCACAAAATGAGCAACACAGAATGGGGCTCTTCCCCTGCATTATTTTTCCTATAAAGAATTTATCTAATCCCCTTTTGAAAGCAACTACTGATTTTGTGGTGTACACCATCCTACCAGGCAATACATTGCAAATCCTAACCGCTTGTTACATTAAAAAAAAGGGCTTTCTTCCTATCACCTTATGACAGAGATTGCCATTTACTGCTGGTAAAATATGGACATTTTCAGACTGCACTAAGGCCTGAGCCAAAACTGCTCCAAACATATTCCACCATCGTTTACCTAACAGCAAAAAGGGGGCATGTCACCAATTAGTTTGTGCAGAATTCCAGTCAGAGATGAAAGGATCAACACTCTGCATTAGATACTCCTTGAACCTCACCGCAGTTAAAAACCGTATGCATTTAATAATGAGGTCAAATGGAAAGCAGTTGGAGTTTCAGAGTGGATAGATTGTCAGGAAATGAGAGAAAAACATACCGACTAGAGAGAGAGGAAATAAACAGCAGGCCTACAGCATCAGAAAAAAAGAGAGGTCAGAATTCCCCGACATCAGTGAATTTGGCACTCAGCCTGACTCCGTTCACTGCAATGGGACCAGAATATCCCATGCAAATCCTAATTGCTTGTTATATTAAAAAAAGGGCTTTCTTGTGCAAAAGATTGGAGAATTCCGGCCCCAATTTTTTGAGAATCCAGAAGATAAAATTTTTTTCAAAAGAGAGAAAGAAAACATTAGGTAAAAATGAAACATCAGGAATCATATCCAGAAAGTGTTAATGGGTTAAATTACCAGAGAACAGTGTTGATGGAGAGGTGAAAACTGTGTAAATGTGCAATTTCAGAGAAGTACCGAACAGAAGGGTGTGGAAATAGTCAAATGATAGATGCACTGAAAAACTGGAAATTTTTTATTTAAAAAATAAGTAGGGCAGGAAAGAAAAATAAAACCAAATGGAGAACAAATGTAGACTGTTGCAGGATGATTCGAACAGAATTATAGATGCAACAGTTTTTAACATTGCAAGTGGACTCATGTACCAAATAAAACTAAAATTCAAATGAACAGCCTACACGATGGCACAGTGGTTAGCACTGCTGCTTCACAGCACCAGAGACCCAGTGGCTTGGGCCACTGTCTGTGCAGAGTCTGCATGTTCTCCCCATGAATGCATGGGTTTCCTCCGGGTGCTCCAGTTTCCTCCCACAGTCCAAAAGGCGTACTGGTTAGATGCAATGACCATGCTAAATTCCCCCGCCGTGTACCCAAACAGACACCGGAGCATGGCACTAGGGGATTTTCACAGTAACTTCATTGCAGTGTTAATGTAAGCCTATTTGTGACACTAATGAATAAACTTTAAAATCCACATTAAGAATCTCCAAGTAGGAAAAAAAAAACACCAAGGCCAAATTTACTTTAAGCTAGGGTTTGATGGAAATGGGTGAGGGCAATTCCTTAGTAAGTATTCTCAGTTCATCAATAAGGAGTGGGGAAATGATGGAAGACTGGGTAGTTCCTCTAGGGTAGATGTAGGGAAGCCATTTCTGCTGGTGGGTGAAATCTAGGACAAAGAGTCACAATCTTAAAATTAGAGCTCAGCTATGCAGGAGCATCATCAAGAAGCACTTTTTCAACAAGTAGTATTTATTTAGCGAATGCAGAGTCCCTAAGCCAAGAAGTTTCTTCTCGCCTGCTGTATTGAGTGTGGATAGGCCTCTACTGAGTCTGTGGATTGTACGTTCTTCTGTGATGTGATGCATAGTTTGATCTCTCTCAAATACATTGGGAGCTAGCATTAATGCTCCACTTATGGAGGATGGCCAAACAGGGTCCTGAATCTGTTGAGGGTGGGCCCTCTTTCCTTGCAAGGTTGAAACCAGACAGCTGTTGGGTTAGATCTGAGACCAGGTACTTGTTTGTCTTGTCCAATGATTTTCATTCATTTGCCCAGCAGAATTTGCATTGATCGTGTGGGAAGATCGTTCAGATCCACTTTCTTGATAGGAGTCATACTTTAGATGGGTTCAATAGATCAGCATGAAGTGACAGTGGAGGGGCATTGTGAACTTTTTCTATAATTCAACAACTTGTGTTGTTGCAAGTTCACGGATGTGTGGAGGAGTACCGTTTACCAGGACAGAGAGCCAAGGGATCAGTGTGGAGCATTGTGTTCCAGTAAAGATATGCATGTTGGCATTCAACTGTGTATCAACTATGCATGTATAACTGTGTGCGCATAGGAGTGCATATTAGAGCATGTGCACAATCTTGACCAGAGGTGCAGTTCGAGTGAGTGTGCCAAGGTTCGGAGAGTGGAGATAGCAAACTCAATTCACAGATATTATTACGCTGTAAATTTTAATTGAATCTTGATAGGTCTACCTCTTCCATTCTGAGAATGGCAAATACCTTTCAAGTGTGTAAATATGCAAGCAAGGTTCAGTATTTAGGTAGACTATAACATGAACTAGTATAGAAGCAGGAGTAGGTATTCAAAACCACAATCTATAGAGGTGCCCCTTAAAGGTGATTGGAAATGAGAGAGTTGGGAATTATCCCACTGCCAAGTTCAAATGTCAGGTGTTTGGTGCTTTGATACCATCCCTTCAAGCAGGATACGTTGGCTGTGGGGAAGGTAAAGAGAATGGCAATAAGGATCATCAATTTCTTAAATGCTATATAGACAGACTGTGCGTTCACCTTGATTTGGATATGCTGGAAGGACAGTTGGGGAAGTGGAAATCCGATTCACCCCTTTGAAATGCAGGATACTTTACTAAAATACACTTGCATAGATAGCTTGTGATGAAATTGGGTAAAAGTAGGCACTGACACAGAAAACAGAATGCAAAATTAGATGTGGATGAGACAGAATTTGAGAGTTGGCAATGAGGATCTTTCAGAAAACTACGTCATAAAAGGAAGGCTGCAAGATTTCAGATGAAAAGCAGGGTACAGACTCTTGGAGTTTATCTGATTGCTAATGAGCAGCTGGATAGGATTTTTTGATTTGCTTTGGGGCTCTATTTTAACTGCTGCTTGGAGAATCCCACAAAAAAATGACCCAAATGCATTTTGTGTTACGACGACTCCTGCTGTGACAATTTCTATTTCAATGATATAATCGAAGAGGCTTATGAAAACTTCATGACTCCGGCCATCAGGAAGGAACCATGTGCATTGTCAGACATATTACACAAAATGATCTTTTATTTTTGCTTGAATCACAGCCTCCACTCAATCCAGACATAATCTCTTCCAACTTCTTCTGTTGGGAAAAAGATACAAAAATCTGAGGTCATGTACTGACCGACTCAAGAACAGCTTCTTTCTTCCCTGCTGCCGGGCTTTTGGACCTACCTCGCACTAAGTTGATCTTCTCTACACCCTAGCTATGACTGTAACACTACATTCTGCACCCTCTCCTTTCTTTCTCCATGTACAGGATGCTTTATCTATATAGTGCGCAAGGAACAATACTTCTCACTGCATGCTAATATACGTGACAATAATAAATCAAATTCGATTGTCGTAGATCTCCAGCTCTCTTCCAAAACGTGGCAATGAACAGCACAATAAACACGTAAAAAGAACGAGTCGCTAAGCACTTTGATGGGTTAGAAACCTCAGCTCGTCCCCATCCTACACTGACACAAGATCCTAATCTCAATAGCATCTCTGAAGAGAAGTCAAATGCCTCCCCACAGATAGGAAGAGAGTGTCAAAGGAAGCTAATTATTTTTTAAGCTTGAAGTATCACAATTGAAGAACTGAAAACACTAGAAAGATGATATTAACAAGGCCCGGGTTTCTTGCTGCTGTTTCAAGCCCTCAGTGATTGTGATTTGAGAAAAAAAATCTCTCCCATCGTGAAATCTTGCCGAGTCTGCAAGGCTTGCACAGTGCTGTAACAGCACGTCAATCTTGAGAAATTACAGGTTCACAGATCTGTTCATTAAGTCTTTCAAATATAAGTTTAATGTTAAGATACCAATTCAATCCCATTTTCTATTACGAGAGAGAGCTTATTCCCCTTACTCATTTAAAAAAAAAACTTTTATTTTTAAATTGCAAGAAGCATTGTGTCAGCTGGTTTTCCTGTGACAGCCCATCTGTGCAGATGAGATTTTGATATTGTTATTGGTTTCATATCAGTGCTCTCATTTAAATGAGGAGTTCCAAACTGTTTTAAGGGGTGCAGGGGTCACCTTATCTATGTGTAAAGATGTGAAGAAAAAAAAAGAAAAAGAAAAGCCAATTGCTGAGGAATTTCAAATCAGTAAGATAGATTACTTGACACTGCCTCGTGGGATTAACTAATAGTGTTTTATAAATTTAAATGAAATAAAAAGCAGCTGTCTAGGCAAAAAGAGACATGGGCAAACTCAAGCATTCAAAATTGGACTGCTCATTTTAATAGCGAACCTTCACTTAAGTGGTTTAACATTTTGGTTTCTGCATAGTGGCTGTTTCAGGCAAGGCAGTTAGCTCCCCGCCTTCATCCAGACAGCCCCATCTTTCATACTAGATAAGAATATATCCAATTTTATTCTCCATGACCTGTATTTGCAGGTCTACTGAAAAGACTTCTGATCATCAATGTGCCATTAAATCTATGTTAAGATTAATTAGGTTCCAAGCTACCAATTTACACTCAGGTTAAGCACCCCTGTTGAAAAGTGTACAATTGTTGGCGAAAGTGGATATTCTGATTCACGGCTAAAACACGAAGGATGGCTGGGGGACTTACTGAAGGGCTGCCGGTGTGCCAGTTGAAACCTTGCCTCCTCCGGTTTCCTTCCACAGTCCAAAGATGTGTGGGTTAGGTGGATTGGCCATGCTAAACTGCCCCTTAGTATAAGGGGGACTAGCTAGGATAAATGCATGGGGTTATGGGGATAGGGTCAGGGTGGAATCGTTGGTGCAGACTTGATCAGCTAAATGGTCTCCTTCTGCACCGCAGGATTCCACGATACATGTCAGTCCTTTCCAAGGCTGGAAAGGCTAAATTTTATTTTTTAAAGACCCCTATCAAATTAGTTGCTGAACAAGTGAGTAGGGCATGACGCCTCAGCTCTTAACCTTGTTCAGGAACAGGCAGCCAGGAGTTTTGTTGGTGTTGATGGTGTGGTGCGGTGTTTGATGTCAAGCCTATTGGGTGAGACACACTTGAAAGGAATGCAGTTGATGCTTGGTGAGATAGGTTTAACATTTACTCAATGCTAGTGATTTAGATTGGCTATTAAAAAATACATAAAAGATCAGATTATGATCAAATTCGATATATCAGCTTAATCTAGGCTCAATTTGACAACCAATCCACACTGTACTAAAGATTAGGGCCAGAATGTTATGGCCCTTCATGCTGGCAGGATTTTTCCCATCTCACTGCAGAGAGAGATTTGGCTGAATGCCAAATTCTCTGACTGCAGCAGTGTGGTGTGAACAGCCAGTAAGATCGCATCCCAGATGTCAAAACTGGGCTGAAAATAATCAAACCAAGAAAGGAAGTTTTTAAATTATCCTGGGCAGCAAAGTGCAGCTCCAACAACACTCGAAGCTTGACACTGTCCAGGACAAAGCAGCCTGCTTGATTGGCACCACATCTACAAACGTTCAATCCCTCCACCACCGACGCTCAGTAGCAACACTGTATACTTTCTACAAGATGCACAGCAGCAATTCACCAAAGATCCTTAGACAGCACCTTCCGAACCCATGACCACTTCCATCTAGAAGGACAAGGGCAGCAGGTACATGGGAACGCATCACCTGCAAGTTCCCCTCCAATTCATTTGTCACCCTGTCTTGGAAATATATTACCATTCCTTCACAGTTGCTGGGTCAAAATCCTGGAATTCCCTCCCTAAAAGCACTGTGGGTTAACCCACAGAACATGGACTGCAACGATTCAAGAAGGCAGCTCACCACCACCTTCTCCAGGGCAACTAGACATGGGCAATAAATGCTGGCCAGCCAGCAACACCCATATCCCACAAATGAATTTAAAAAATGGCTAATAATGGGTCTTCCCAAAAGAGGGGACAGGACAGCAGAAGGAAATGTGATTGAGGAATGTTGTCTATGGATCGATCCGTGAGATAACATCGATGCTCTCAATCATTGTATTACATTTGCCAGAGCTAAAGTTTTAGATAGTGAAAAAATTCTGTCACGTATCAGGGATTGCAGTGAAGTGTTTCAGGTAGATTCTTTCATTGCAGAGTCAGATAGAAATAAGAAAATGGGAGTTATGAAGACAAAGAAGAACACACCAATAATAATCATCTCTTACAGATGATGCAAGAAAGAAAAAAATCTTACCATTGGCACTTGATCTAGGCCCAAAGCCTTCAACTTCTCCTTCACTCGGTGGGCGATCTCTCTGAGATACTTCAGGGAAAATTCAGTGAATTGCTCACTTCCTAAATGCCCAGCATGAGATTCAAACACCTGCAATGCCTGTAAGGAGAGAAGGACCAGGAGTTCTTCAGGTAAAGAGAACAACATTGTTTTTTTCCCCCACATTAGAAACTCTCAGGCCAATTCTGGTTACCCTTATTAAAAGGGTGCAGTAAAACTAGTTAGCAATTATCCTGCAACATATAACTTTCCAATCTCCTCTACACGTGCATCCATGTCTCATGGTTTCACTTAACAAAATAAATAACTTTTGGATATCAAAGTTGTGCCACATCAAACAGGTAAAGGATACCAAGCAGCAGCAGGATATTTTTCTGTGAATTATAGTGAATCCCTCACCATATTACATACAGCCTATGCAGCCATCAGTAGACATCAGTCAGCAGTGATCAGCTACCCTAACTATCATGGAATCCCTACAGCAGAGGAGGCCATTCGGCACATCAAGTCCATGCCAACTATAATTCCACCCAGGCTCTAGGCCCGTAACCCCACACACTTAGCCTTCTAATCCCCCGACACTAGGGTCAATTTAGCACGGCCACTCAGCCTCACCTGCAGGAAACCCACACAGCCGCGGGGAGAAAATGCAAACTCTGCACAGACAGTGACCCGCGGCTGGAATTGAACCTGGGTCTCTGGTGCTGTGAGGGAATAGTGCTAATCACTATGTCACCCACAAACTCTCTGTCTAGCTTAGCGAAGACAAGTCCAATCGGAGCCATCTTTAGTGAAATCAGCTGATCGAATATACAGTGAGCCCTGAACCTTAGTCCTTTGTTCCCTGTGGCACCAGTACCACACCAGGCAGTTCATGTTGACCCTTGATACACAAAACTCGATGTTGTGTGTTGACAGGCCAGTTACCTGTAGAAGGCATCAGCAACTTATATTTATATAGTGCCTTCAACATCATAAAATGTCCTAAGATGCTTGCCAAGAGCATTAGAAAACAATGTATGACATTGAGTATCATGAGAGAATCACATTATGATTATGACAGATGACCAAAACTTTGGTCAAAGAGGTGGTTTTAAGGACTGTCTTAACTGAGAGCAAGATTGAAGGGGAAGGGGGGAAAAAAAAGAGGTTTGGGGAGGGAATTACTGGGCTTGAAATCAAGGTGACTGAAGACATAGTCACAAATTAGAACTGGGAACACACAGGCTGCCAGAATCAGAGTGCCGATATCCCTAAGGGCTGTGAGGCTGAAAAGTAGAGATAGGGAAGCACAAGACCACAGAGGGAAATGAGGATGAGAATTTAAAAGTCAAGTTGTTTGAGGACCAGGAGCCAAAAACAATGCACAAACTTAATTTTGCTTTTCTTGACATTCACACACACACACCCCCCCCATCCTGCAGAGGTCAAAAGGAAGAAGAGCAGGAAACATGGTTAATTACTTCCAGTCTAGCAGTATTGGAGCCAGAGCCAGTGCAACCACTGGGCAAACTAGGCGGTTGGCCAGGGATGTGGTTTGCCACAAAACGCTGGAAGTAGTATGAGGGACCATAATTAGTACATTAATCATGAAACAGCATGGTGGCATAGTGGTTAGCGCTGCTGCCTCATAGTGCCAGAGATCCAGGTTCGACTCCAGCTTTGGGTGACAGTGTGGAGTTTGCATATTCTTCCCGTATCTGCGTGAGTTTCCTCTGGGTACTCCAGTTTCCTCCCAGTCAAAGATGTGCAGGTTATGTTGATTGGCCATGATAATTTGTCCATTAGTGTCAGGGGCATTAGCAGGGTAAATACTAGAGTTGTGGGGTTAGAGCTTCGGTGGGATTGTCGTTGGTGCAGGCTTGATAGGCTGAATGGTCTCCTTCTGCACTTTAGGGATTCTACTAATCAAATTCGGCTCACGTCACATGCTGCTAGAAGGGATTAAAACAGCGTAAGAGAAAAATATGCAGATGGAGTGTGTCATAAACTCACGGCCATGGCGAGGTTCAATGTGTTGAGTGTTAACAGAGTTTCTGCTCAGTCACAGCTTCTGATCAACACAGCACTTTGATCTCTCAGGTTTCTGAACCAACCTGAGCTGCCTCTGTGGATCACCCTGTGACAGGCAGAGTTACCAACCTGCTGCATTAGTTAGTGAGCTAGAGGCAGCTAGTTTGCAAAGTACAGAATTGTTACTTTGATAGTGTATCAGGAATTTCCATGAGGTTTGAATAGCATAACTGCAAATTTCCTGATTGGAGTAAGGTTTAGAGAAAACACCTGGGTCTCCTCCCAATCCAGATCGGATTAAAATATGGAGAAAACTTGGAAGGGGATCATGAACCTTTGGAATTCTCTAGCCCCATGAGCTGTGGGGCTGAGCCATTGAATGTTGAATAGAGAGGTGATGGCCTAGTGGTATTATTGCTAGACTATTCATCCAGAAATTCAGCTAACGTTCTGGGGCCTGAGTAGGAATCCCGGCACGGCACATGGTGCAATTTGAATTCGATAAAAAAAATGGAGTTAAGAACCTACTGATGACCATGAAATCATTGTTGGAAAAACTCATCTGGTTCACTAATGTCCTTTAGGGAAGGAAATCTGCCATCCTCACCTGGTCTGCCTACATGCTGACTGCAGAATCACAGCAACGTGGTTGATTCTCAACTGTGCTTGGGCAACTAGGAATGGGCAATAAATGTTGGCCAGCCAGCAATGCCCATGTCCCACACATGGGAACTAAATACATAAACTCAAGACAGTTATAGAGATAGGGAGGGACAAGACTCTGTAATACATGCGAGTTAGGAGTCATGGGGAATAATCAGGAAAGTGGCATTGAGGCCAAGGTCAGATCAATCATGATCTTATTGAACAGCAGAGCAGGCCCAAGGGGTTGTATAGCCAGCTCCTCTTATTCCCCACGTTCCTCAAACCAAGGCCTCATCCCAAATACAGCTTGACTGCCCAGCTCACAAAATAAATTTTTCCAGGTTTCTTCAAAAACGATCTGGCCAAAAAAATAAATATGGTACTTGCTAATAATGAGCCAGGAGAAATTCTCCTAAATCAATTTTGATTGATTGTAAAGCTGAGTCAGGCTGATCGACTCCCCATATAATCCAGGTTAACACGAAACAAACAACATTCATCAATTCACCTGCCTATGAGAGTTGTAATGTTATAGAAATGCAGTCAAAGAGATCAGCAAGCCATCAACTCAGCCCCACAAGTAGCCAAACAGTAAAAGCCAATACTAGTTCCTTGAGCTGCCCTTAGGCTAGATGTATGCAACTTTGAAAAATTCACTTCTTCTGTTTGTTAGTTGCTTCATATATGCGGAACTATATTTATTGTTTAATACATCCTCATGTATCAAACACTGATACATAGCAATTGATTAGACAAAATATAATGCAAAATTCAAAAGTAACATCTTTGCAAATCTCTCCTAAGGTTGCTGGGGACCGTATTAGTGATTCAGCCAACTAACTACTATTGGTCCTTTAAGGGAATTTAATGATACAGATCTCTCAAGGATCATCCATCAGACTGCCTCTCCACCCAAACATCCCCTCAGTCTGATGCTACTCTGCATTTCTACTAGGAAATGCTGAGCCCTGCGTTGCCAAAAATGTGGAGTTCAGTGTTCCAGTGGGCACTCATTAATAGCTGAATAGGGTCAGGAGAGGGGAAAGACTAGACACACCTGTTTTAAATGGCACTAGCTGCCATATGGCAAGTTTAAAAGGTTCAATTGGAATGTTGGTGGATGAATGAATAGGGTGGAGGTAGTCATGCCTAGTTGAGGGGGTGAACAGTTGCAGAGGGTGGTTAGTTAGTGATTGATTGTGCGATTGAGGGGGCAGGGCAGTTCTGCAGTAACCCAGGAGTTATTCTAGGTTTTAATCTGTCCAACATTTCCTGAGTAACTCTTCAGCTAAATGCTGCGGAACTGTATGGAGGCTCTAACTCTGAGTCTAAGACATTTGTGGAGGGTCCCAGAAGGCAGGGACATCAGAAGGTGAAACTTCTTAGACAATTTTCATGTAGGTCAGCACATCAGGACTTCCTCAGGGTCCTAACGAGCACCTTATCCGGTCCCGGACAGGTGGGAGATCAGAAGGTTTGGGTCAACGGCTGCAGCGTTTTCCTCTGACAGATTCATGTGATTGGTGCACTGCCAAGTAGGGTGGTGGAGGGAGGCAGGCAGGCTAGAGTTGTTTAAGGCTTACTTAGATAGGCGCATGAGTGGACTAGAGATGGAGGGATACAGGAGACTGTTCTAAATAAAGATCAAGAGCCTTGGGATGTCCCTGGGAATCAACTGATTCCTACGGCGCTTCCAACACATTTCATGGCTCACTTGTCTTACTTCTGAGGATTCCTTAAGTGTCTAAGTTGTGCATGTTTATTGATGTCTTTTCTTTTACTTCACAGGTGATTCAGTCCACCTTGTTGTCCAACAAGGGGCATACACGCAGTGGGTCGTGCGAGGGCTGCTCTTGGATGTTGCTTCAAGAGTTGCCTAGTGTTTCACGTTGTTAGTGTACACTTAAACTGGACCATCTGACGGGCAACATGACAGCTCAGTGACTACCACTGTTTGCTGTGCAGATACATGGATTTGGGCCAGTGTCTGTGGGAGTTTGTGCGTTCTCCCCTTGATTGCATGGGTTTTCTCCGGGTGCTCCGGTTTCCTCCCACACCTCAAAGATGCGCTCTTAGGCTGATTGGTGTAACAAATTGTCCCTAAATTAGTCTTCCCTCAATCTTCCCCAATAGGTGTAGACAAAGCTCATAGGTAGAGGGGGGCACTCAATGTTAAAATGGCGGTGTGGGCTCGTTGGGCCTGTTTCCTGTGCTATGTTGTTCTTTGTACTAAATGGGTTCATTTCAGAGAATAGCAAAATAAATCAATAACTAGTGTGGAACTATTGGGATTAAACACCTCAAGTAGTGTAGATATTTGGGTCAAGTTGCTGCAAGTGATCAGCATGTCAGCTCACCAATTTACTAAAACAATTTTGTTACATTAAATATTGTATGCAATATTTTTTAAATCAAAGATTAAACACAGGGATTGCAGTAAACTCCAATATAAGCTTTCCTTCTAGGAACCATCATTGAGATTACATACAGTTTTCAATGTTGACTGACCATAGTCTTGGTATGTTTCTCATTCTCTCAAATGCTTTAACTGCTGGAAGATCCTATAACCTTCATAGGAAAGTGGAATGCTGCCATCCAGTGGTGTTTTATGGTATTACTAGTCTTGCCCTACAAATTACAAATCATAGAAACCCTATAATGCAGAAGGCCATTCGGCCCATAAAGTCTGCGCTGACAACAATCCCATCCAGGTCCTATCCCCATAATTCCACCTATTTACCCCATTAATCCCTCTAACCTACACGTTCTGGGACACTAAGGATCAATTTAGCATGGCCAATCCACCTAACCCACACATCTTTGGACTGTGGAAGGAACACAGTAAGAAGTCTCACAACACCAGGTTAAAGTCCAACCAGTTTATTTGATAGTAATCTCACAAGCTTTTAGAAACGCTGTTCCTTTGTCAGGTGCGTGGAAGGTCCTGTGGGAGGAAACCCACGCAGACAAGGGAGAACATGCAAACTCCACATGGACAGTGACCCAAGCCAGAATTTGAATCCAGGTCCCTGGAGCTGAGAGACAGCAGTGCTAACCACTAAGCCACCCAAAACAGGAAGCTAACTATATAGTTAGGCATCATTATACCTAGTGTTTGGATCAGAGTAAGAAGTCTCACAACGCCAGGTTAAAATCCAAGTTGGACTTTAACCTGGTGTTTGAGACTTTTTTTTTTAAACTGTGTTTACCCCAGTCCAATGCCGGCATCTCCATATTTTGGATCAGAGGCAGGAGAACATTAACTTCTATCTCAATCGTTGAGCAATTCCTGTGCAAGAACCCCAGAGCGCCCCCTCATCCAGTGTGAGGCAAGGATCTTTGCAGGATAAAATGTCCTACTGAAGTTTATAGTGATTTTGTTAAGAAGTTTAGACCATTTGTTACCTGAGCACCTGATGATACTTGCCCCACCAGATAGTCAACGATCACATTAGTTAGAATTTTCAACAGTGTATGGCTAGCCTCTGGATACTGGTACAGCCAGCGTTTTGCTTTAGCCATTGTATTCGAGCCACCTCCTTCAATCATGTAAGCCATCAAAGTCCACTGAAAAGGGGAAAATAAACATTAAACCATAGCTCACCATCAGTGACAGGAAAAAGTAGAAAAAAATTACCCTTGCACTTAAAAACGGTTACAGGGCTGCACAAAGTTACAAGTAAAAAGGAACATTACCCCACTGGTATGGGCAAGGCTGGGAAAGCATAGCGTGAATCTATGTTCTATATCACTCACAATAGTCGTTTTCCCCCCCCACCACTGACTCTGTCTACACTTCCCGCTGCCTCGGAAAAGCAGCCAGCATAATCAAGGACTCCACACACCCCGGACATTTTCTCTTCCACCTTCTTGCCACTGGAAAAATATAAATAAAGTCTGCGGACACATACCAACGGACTCAAGAACAACTTCTTCCCTGCTGCCATCAGACTTCTGAATGGACCTACCTTGCTCAAGTTGATCTTTCTCTACACCCTACCTATGGCTGTAACACTACATTCTGCACTCTCTCTTTTCCTTCTCTAAGGACGGTATATGCTTTGTATTGTGCACAAGAAACAATACTTTTCACTGTATGTTAATACATGTGACAACAATAAATCAAATGTGTGGGATGCCATATATTTCCAGTTGCGGGCTTTAATTTAGGAAGGTGTAATGTGTCAGCCCAGTCTGGATGGAACAAAGGGCCTGTTCCTGTGCTGTAATATTCCTTGTTTCTTTGAGTTGAGTTTTCATCAGTAGCCAATTTGACACCAAGTTAGGAAAATCAATTTTACCTTTAACCTAAATGATAGCTGTTAATCTCGATTTGTAACTGGCTGGATCCACAGTAAAACATGGCATGCAGCAAAAAGAAATAATATTTCCCCAAACAATAAAGGAACTTGTAGCTTATAAAAATGTTAACTGCTGCACGATTGCTATCTAATTCCACCTTAGCTACAGACTTTACATTATAATAATCTGTAAATTCTGCAATTGCACACCATCAGGAACATCACAGCTACTTTTAGATGGATTAATGAATGTTTGCACTCTTCACAACGTAGACTTGGTTTTAATTAAAATGCCATTGACATTAGAATCTTTCCCAAACATACCGGGGCTCCTGAGAAGCCGATAAGAGGGACTTTGCCCTTCAGTTCGTAGCGGGTCATCGTTATAGCCTGAAACACGTATGCCAGTTCCTGGGTAACGTCCACATTCTCCTGCAACTTGGCAACGTCCACAGGCTCCATCAGGGGGTCTGGAAATGTTGGGCCTTTTCCAGGAACCATGGTAACTTCCATCCCCAATGCCTTAAAAATAAAATTATTTTACGTGTTTCAGGTGTTTGAAAAAATAAATCAAAGGAAAAGCTTAATCTATATTCATTATCATAAACAATGACATTTTAGCTTCTTGAACACTTAACACTCATGAGTCAAAGTCCAGAATTTCTTTCCACAAGCTTAGCTATTATTCAAACAATCACCTTGTGTTAAAATCCACTTAACAGTCACGTACTTGACTCAAGCCTTCGTTATACTTCGTTCACAGAAGGTCTGATATCTCACTTCAATTGTAGTTGCTCAAGCTCCTCAGAGCTTGGAGTAGCATGGTGGCAGTGGTTAGCACTGCTGCCTCACTGCGCCAGGGACCTGGGTTTGATTCCCAGCCTGGGTCACTTCTGTGAAGTTGGCACATCCTCCCAGTGACTGTGCGGGTTTCCTCCGCGTGCTCTGGTTTCCACCCACAGTCTGAAAGAAGTGCTGGTTGGGTTTGTTAGCCATTCTAAATTCTTCCACAGTGTACCTGAACAGGCAGCGGGCAGAATGTGACGACTAGGGGATTTTCACAGTTAACTTCATTGCAGTGTTAACGTAAGCCTACTTGTGACACTAATAAATAAACTTCAAACGAGCAGGTAGAAAGGGTTGCTCTACAAACTTGAAGCAGTGTTTATCATCTGCAAATGGTAGCATTGTTTAACCATATTCCAAGTGCTCTTTAATCCTTGTGCTAATTCAAGCAACATGAGGAGCAACACAACTGACATAAATAAAATCTCACTGAATATAGGAGTAGCTTTCAGGTTGGCAACGTACTGAACAACAGGTGGCTAGGGGACAAAGCGTACACATATGGGCTCTGTTATTGCAAGACAAATTTCTTGTAGAAGATTACCATGCTGCACTTAAGAGCAGTCTAAACTGAGGTAGGATCAGTTTATTAACAGTACTGAAACAGGAGTAGGGCAAAAAAACTAGCTTGTCATCTGAAAACCTCAAAGCTTGGCCACTTTTAACAAATGTGCATTTGTGTTATGGAACAAAAGCATCTGTTCTTTAAAGAGATAAGAACGTGTGTCATACCTGTGGTATCACCAGGATGTCAGAGAAAATGATAGCAGCATCCAATGGGAACCGTCTGAGGGGCTAAGAATAGTAAATAGGAAAGAGATTCTGATTATAGATGATTTAATGGTGTACCAAAATTAAAGGATCATCACAGCTGAATGAGATCTTGCATCAAGAGCAAGATTTGAAATCTGAGTTTAAGAACAGAGCAAGTGGCCACCCTGCTTTTTTTGACTAAAATAATCAGATTGCTTCCAATAGTTAGACAATTTTATCTATTCCTGCCAAGTCTGGTGATCACAAACTAACCCAAAACAAGAAATTATAAAGATGCAGTCGTACTGCCATTACAATCCAACTATTTCCCCCACCCTCATGTAAGAGTAATACACAATTAGAAAAGGGGATAACATTTTAAAACAAGAACTTGCATTTGTGGTCGCAGCTTTTAAAATCTCAGACATCCCAAAACACCATCCAGCCAATACAGCATACATTTTTGAAATGTAGTAACTATTATAATGTAGGAACACAGCACGTTGATGCAGGCACAAATCAAATTAAATCCAGATCATTTGTTTTGAAAGGTTGACTAAACACTAAGCATTGGTGAGGACACAAGGAGAACATTACTGATCTTTTTCAAATAGTGCCACGGGATCTTTGATCATCCACCTGACTGGTCAGGTACAGAGTCTCAGTTTAACATCTCATCTGAAAGTACACACCTCCAGCAGTAACGTACTGAACTATTAGCCTAGGTTTTGTGCTCAAGTCTCTGGTGTTGGACTTGAAGGCTGACTTTCGACTGAAGGTGTGATAGTGCTTCCACTGAGCTGTGGGTCATACCTGTCCACGCTCCGAAGCAAGGACAATGCTGCAAAATATTTTAAAGATATCTTGACTCTTGGCTGAAATAATTCATCAACTCATTTTCCCCACTTGTTACCATAATGTCAAAGTTTTGTGAGCTGAGAATGGGGAAAATGGAGAGTTTTCCCATTCCCTTTAATCCAACTACCATTTTTTAAACAAATGTTCTCCAGATAGAGCTTAAGCTCTCCAATTTCTTAATTCAGCAGCTAGAATTTGTTGAAGTCTCATTAAATGTTTGACTAACTCACCTGCAATGTTAACTCACAGCATATTGACGGGGTGCGACAGGCTGTGAAGAAGTCCTGAGATGCTCGAGTCTCTCGGAATTCTGTGAGGAAGGCACAGAAATTAGCTTATCGACCACGGTAGGAGCCACAGTTGGGTTTCTGTCACCAGGAAATAACCAAAATATTTCCCTGGTCATTGCTATTGCAGCTGGTCATTTTTCTTCTCAATTCTTATAGCTATTTGAAGAGCTGTAGGAAGACAGAACAGGTAGGAAAAGTAGGACCCAGCTTTGTATCTGCAATTTCATAGATGGATATGAAATAGGAACAGAAGTAGGTCAAGCCTATTCCATCATTTAACATGGCTAATCCAACAATGGTGATTTGCCACGGTTACATATTGTCATCAAGTACAATTCTGCTGCTGCTGATGGCCCACAGCACTACATGGATGCCCAGTCTTCAGTTGCTAGTACAATTCAAAGTCTAACCCATTTTGCACAGTGGTAGCGCCACATAACATGATGGAAGGTGTCCTCAATGTGAACACAGAACTTTGTCTGCACAAAGACTGTGCGGTGGTCATTTGTACTGGTACTGTCATATTACTAATTAATATGCAAAAGAAGCTGATCTCAAAGGGTTGGCTAATCCTTCAATACTCTGTCATTGTCTGTACAAAGTTTTTACTTAATTTCTCTCACAAAAGGCCCACCTCAGTTCAGAAAATCACCATGTTTGTTATATGGCCCCATCCTTGGTGCAAGGTTCCCAGTTATACCACAATTGTTGTTATAAGGTCACCAAACATTCACGACAGGAATTTTCAGATTGTTCCTTATACCAGGCTATGGGATCTTCAAACAAAACCCCCCATCAACTTCAGTTAAACTAGATTAGGATTTTATTTTTGTTTTTTTTGGTCAGGCCTAACAGCAGTGATCATAATACTTTATACTTAAAATTAAGGTCTCACCTGCATTGTTCCAAGTGACAGATCTGGACTTTGATTCATTCATCTATTCCTTACCTGGGAGATACCTTCCCGCCTGCCTCATACACCAGACAGGGACATAATCGGTCACCTTCCCCCATGCTGCTCTGAGGAATGTGTCATTTTTCAGTGGAGGAAAACCTTCAGCGCTGAAAAGTCAAACAAGAATCACTTCTTGAGATAAACTTCAACTGAAGCAAGGACAAAACAACTTAGAAGATAGAAATCTTTTCAGTGTTAATAACAAGTTGGATTTTCCATGAAAACATATTTTCAACCATCTCCACCCCCCATCATTCTTGGAGTTTCAGAAGTTTCATAGTAAAGTGTGTATCAAGCTCTGTTTACCACAGTTGGAGGAAATATTACACCATTCAAGTCAATGTAGTTAGAAATGAGTATGTATTCAGATGAAATGGTTTAGTCCACTTAAGAGGTCCTGTCTGATTTAGAAGACATAAGTACTGCCAGCATTGAAGCATCAGGTAGCACATATTTGAATAACACTGCTTTAATTGCAGCACAGTAATTTCCAAGTTAAAATTTTCTTTCTAGTTATCTAGAATCCTGGTATACCAAGAAGCCTCACAACACCAGGCTGAAGTCCAACAGGTTTATTTGGAATCATGAGCTTTCGAGTGCTGCTTCTTTCTCAGGTGAGTCAAGAATCACCTCACTCACTTGAAGGAGCAGCGCTCCGAAAACTTGTGATTCCAAATAAACCTGTTGGACTTTAGCCTGGTGTTCTGAGGCTTCTTACTGTGTCCACCCCAATTCAATATTGGCATCTTCATGCCATAATCCTGGTTTGTTCATCCAAGCAGGCAAACTATCAAGAGCAGAAGCGAGTATAGTCATGAGCCTCGAGGCTACCTGGATCCGATTTTGTAGAAGATTATGAGGGGATGGGCAAGGTATGTAGGGAACAGCTATTCCCCTTGGTTAAGAGGTCAATCAAAAGGGGCCTAGTTTTAGGGTAAATGGCAGAAGATTCAGAGGGGATTGGTTAAAAAAAGAACTTTGTTCAGAGGGCTGTGGGAATCTGGAATACACACAGACTGGGAAGGTAGTCAAGGCTGGAAACTCTTTTACAATCTTTAAAAAATATTTGGATAAGCACTTGAAATATCACAACATTCAAGGATATGGGACAAGTGCAAGAAAAAGCATTTGATCCTATGTAAACTGCATTAGCTTGCCTTTAGTGGTAGATATTGCCAATGCAGAATGCCCTTTTCTGCACTCTATGACTCTAATTGTACAATCAATTAACAAAAATGTGATTTTTCTTTTAATAATTTTTTGAATTAGGCAGAGATAGACTTTTCATAAACAAAGTATGACAATAAATTGTGAAGGTATCCATTTTTCCTTGATCATTACAACGCACTGCCCCTCCCCTCAGCCATTATCTAAAAAAATTCATCCAAAAATATTTCCATTAGTAGGCTGTGTAAATTGAGTTGCTGTCTTTTTGCACTTGTATGTACATTAATAATTCAAGAGTCGCTGGCAAGTGGAAAGAAACTGTTTGTCCATAACCTTCAGTTATAACAAGCTTACTGGGGTTAATGAGATCACTGGGTGACATTATAGGTCATCCTACATTGCTAGGAAAAAATTGTCAGCTTTTGAAATGCCGAAACTGTCATCAAGTACATCTTCATTGCAAGCATTCAAAAATTTGCCATTTCCCCTCCTGTTCACCTCTGCCCCATCAACAGAACTGAATCAGCACCCTACTACTTCACATAACAGCCTGCTGGAGTTAGAGTGCACTTACTTTCAGGACACCATCAATTGTGCAAAATATACACTGGCAATTTTTATGTTTTGAAACCAAGGCAATAAAACAATTATATTCAAGAATCCAAATTTGAACAAATCCCACATGTTCTGACTTCATACTCATCTGTGTGATAGCCGTATTATTTAAGCAGCCGGATATAATTATACACTGACTGCAGAAAAAAAATGCATCTGCCATAAAGGATTCACACCAAAATATTATTTTGCTCACTCGCTGTGGAAGTAATTTTTTGACAAAATCACAGATTTCCACTTTGCATTTCTCACAAGGATCTACATTTTAATCTAATTTCACTATGCTGTAAATTAAGTGGCATGTACAGTTGGAAAATTAGGATTTGGAGTCTTTTTGGGTAGTTAGATTGTTTTATTTTAAAATATCTCAAACGTAAAACCAAAAAGGTATCAATACAAAACAACTTATTACAGAATTTCTCATGAAAGCTGATTTGACACTCCTAATTAAAGCATGAGTTCATGTTGGTGGCACAAAGACCTTCTGTATGATGGACTGGCTACCCAGTCACAACCCACTGGATATCTACATCTGCACGACAGTTGGCAAGCACTGACACATACAACTGGGCGAGGGTCAAAAGCGGTCATGACCTCTGGAGGCTGATGGCTTGGAGGGGCATTGGAAGATGTGAGGAGAAATGGAAATCACAGCTGATAGATGTGGACCCAAAGAGGGGCCAACGGATCCTGCATCTTCTCAGCCCACTGTCCTCCACGGCAACAAATGTGGCAGAGTGTGCCACGCCAAAGTGGGGCTCAAATCTACACCAGGCAATGTTTAACACTGACCACCAAGACACAAACCATTTCTCTCACAAGGTGAAAAGTTGTCAAGTCAAAGCACGCTTTAAAATTTGTCCACGACCTTCCTCTTCTTTCATCCAGTATCACTTCCATGACACCTTTCAATCGAATATGACATTGAGTTTCAGGACAGTTTGACAAGTGCAAAGGCTAGAGTAAGCAGTGACCTTTTGTTGTGTTACATCACTCTGGATTTTTGTTATAGAGATACTGGATCGGTTTAGAATGGCATCAAGTGCACATTTGTGCGTTTAGAGAGGCTCTGAATATTTCTAAGCAACAGCAAACTGATCTTATCAAAACAGTTAACTGGTATGTCGACGATAGAAAAGAAAGGCATCTTTTGTTTCAGATAAGAGGGTGCGGCAAGTCAGTGAATTGCAGAGTCATCATCCTGGGAAGCAGGTTGTGGCAGTTGCTGGAATGACATTACCAAAGGCTTAATATAAGGGTTAAAATATGTGGAACTTTACCATAATGACTGACAAACTTTCTCTAAATAAGCTCACATTAATAACATCATACAAAAATGTCGCCACCCATCAACAACTAACGTTTATTGCAAAGGGAAAGAAATAAAAAAAACAGGAAAGGACACTGGTGAGGTCACATCTGCATACAGTTTGTCTCCTTATTTGAAAAAATTAGAACTACATTAGAAGAGCATACAGAAGGTTCACTGGACTGATCCCTGGCATGATGTGGGTATGCCGGCGTTGGACTGGCGTAAACACAGTAAAAAGTCTGACAACACCAGGTTTTAGTCCAACCTATTTATTTGATAATATTCTCACAAGCTTTCGAGGGGACAGCCTCTTCGTCAGGTGAATGGAGAGTTCTGGCCTCAGACAGAGCATATAAAGCACAGACAGTTTAGAGATTACTGATTAAAATGCGAATCCTTACACCTAACCTGCTGTTCAAGACCTGAAGTGGCTGATAATGTGAGTGGTAGGAGCACTGATCACAGTTTAAAGAGATGTGTATTGTCTCCAGACAGTACAGTAAGTGAGGTTTTGCAAACCCAGGCAAGTCACGGGGGTTACAGATAGTGCGACATGAACCCAAGATCCCTGTTGAGACCGTCCTCATGTGTGCGGAACTTGGCTATCAGTCTCTGCTCAGCGACTCTGCGCTGTCGTGTGTTGTGAAGGCCGCCTTGGAGAATGCTTACCCGAAGGTCAGAGGCTGAATGCCCGTGACCACTGAAGTGTTCGCCAACAGGAAGGGAACAGTCTTGCCTGGTGACTGTCGAGCGATGTTCATTCATCCGTTGTCGTAGCGTCTGCATGGTCTCCCCAATGTACCATGCTTCGGGACATCCTTTCTTGCAACGTATCAGGTAGACAATGTTGGCCGAGTTGCAAGAGTATTTACCGTGTACCTGGTGGATGGTATTCTCACGTGTGATGATGGTATCCATGTCGATGATCCGGCATGTCTTGCAGAGGTTGCTGTGACAGGGTTGTGTGGTATTGTGGTCACTGTTCTCCTGAAGGCTGGGTAGTTTGCTGCGAACAATGGTCTGTTTGAGGTTGTGTGGTTGTCTGAAAGCAAGAAGTGGGGGTGTGGGGATGGCCCTGGCGAGATGTTCGTCTTCATCAATGATATGTTGAAGACTCCGGAGAAGATGTCGTAGCTTCTCCGCTCCGGGGAAGTACTGGACGACGAAGGGAACTCTGTCCACTGTGTCCCGTGTTTGTCTTCTGAGGAGATCGGTGCGGTTTTTCGCTGTGGCGCATCGAAACTGCCGATCTATGAGTCGAGCACCATATCCTGTTCTTACGAGGGCATCTTTCAGGGTCTGGAGGTGTCTGTCACGATCCTCCTCATCTGAGCAAATCCTGTGTATACGGAGGGCTTGTCCATAGGGAATGGCTTCTTTAACATGTTTAGGGTGGAAACTGGAGCATTGTGAGATTGTCTGTGGGCTTGCGGTACAGTGAGGTGCTGAGGTGACCGTCCTTAATGGAGATGCGTGTGTCCAAGAATGCAACTGATTCTGGGGAATAGTCCATGGTGAGTCTGATGGTGGGGTGGAATTTGTTGATATCATCATATAGTTGTTTCAGGGATTGTTCACCGAGTACACTAGATACATCGATGACATTTTCTTCCTCTGGCCTCATGGTGAACAATCCCTGAAACAACTATATGATGATATCAACAAATTCCACCCCACCATCAGACTCACCATGGACTATTCCCCAGAATCAGTTGCATTCTTGGACACACGCATCTCCATTAAGGACGGTCACCTCAGCACCTCACTGTACCGCAAGCCCACAGACAATCTCACAATGCTCCAGTTTCCACCCTAAACATGTTAAAGAAGCCATTCCCTATGGACAAGCCCTCCGTATACACAGGATTTGCTCAGATGAGGAGGATCGTGACAGACACCTCCAGACCCTGAAAGATGCCCTCGTAAGAACAGGATATGGTGCTCGACTCATAGATCGGCAGTTTCGATGCGCCACAGCGAAAAACCGCACCGATCTCCTCAGAAGACAAACACGGGACACAGTGGACAGAGTTCCCTTCGTCGTCCAGTACTTCCCCGGAGCGGAGAAGCTACGACATCTTCTCCGGAGTCTTCAACATATCATTGATGAAGACGAACATCTCGCCAGGGCCATCCCCACACCCCCACTTCTTGCTTTCAGACAACCACACAACCTCAAACAGACCATTGTTCGCAGCAAACTACCCAGCCTTCAGGAGAACAGTGACCACAATACCACACAACCCTGTCACAGCAACCTCTGCAAGACATGCCGGATCATCGACATGGATACCATCATCACACGTGAGAATACCATCCACCAGGTACACGGTAAATACTCTTGCAACTCAGCCAACATTGTCTACCTGATACGTTGCAAGAAAGGATGTCCCGAAGCATGGTACATTGGGGAGACCATGCAGACGCTACGACAACGGATGAATGAACATCGCTCGACAGTCACCAGGCAAGACTGTTCCCTTCCTGTTGGCGAACACTTCAGTGGTCACGGGCATTCAGCCTCTGACCTTCGGGTAAGCATTCTCCAAGGCGGCCTTCACAACACACGACAGCGCAGAGTCGCTGAGCAGAGACTGATAGCCAAGTTCCGCACACATGAGGACGGTCTCAACAGGGATCTTGGGTTCATGTCGCACTATCTGTAACCCCCGTGACTTGCCTGGGTTTGCAAAACCTCACTTACTGTACTGTCTGGAGACAATACACATCTCTTTAAACTGTGATCAGTGCTCCTACCACTCACATTATCAGCCACTTCAGGTCTTGAACAGCAGGTTAGGTGTAAGGATTCGCATTTTAATCAGTAATCTCTAAACTGTCTGTGCTTTATATGCTCTGTCTGAGGCCAGAACTCTCCATTCACCTGACGAAGAGGCTGTCCCCTCGAAAGCTTGTGAGAATATTATCAAATAAATAGGTTGGACTAAAACCTGGTGTTGTCAGACTTTTTACTGATCCCTGGCGTGCAGGGATCCGGTGAAGAAACGTTGAACAGGTTGCGTTTATACCATTTGGAGTTTAGAAGAATGAGAGGTGATCTTATAGAAACATAGAAGATTCTGTGGAGACTTGATAAAGACAGATACTTGTTTCTGCTTGTGGTATAGACTACAAGGAGGTTACACAGCTTTAAAAAAGACAAGATGGAGAGATTTTTCTTCTCCTCAAGGAATTGTTTGTTTGTGGAATTCCTGTTCCTCTGTTCCTATCTTGCCAGCTGTAATGCCACCTCCAGCTGACACAAAGAAGTGCATAAGATTAACATTAATAATAGCTGGAAATGGTTTGAAAAATCTAATCTAATCCCTGGGTTCAGGGTGAAACTAAGAAACAATTGATTCTATTACGTAATTTGTGAAATTGTCTGTACCTTTATTAGACCAACTCTTCAATTATTCCTTGACATCCATTGTCTTTATAACTAGAAAGTAGCTAAAATATGTGTTGAATGTTCGTTCAAATTAGAAGGCCACATTTATTGTCCCTGAAAGGCTGGAATATTAAAGTCAAGACTATTATTATATGGCAAAGTCTATCATTCAAGTTACATCTTTATACAGAGATTATAGTCTTGGAATGTAGCAGCATTATCTACTACGCAACACAATTTAGAGGGGTTTCTCCAATGCAGGAAGGATTCATTCAGTACTGCATTTCAAGTCAGTGAAGCATGTTAATACAGCCATAAAACAACTGACATTTCCTATAGTTAATAAACATTGCCCTATAGATCATAAACATTAACTAGCAAATCTTAGTCAGGTTACATTTCCATAACTCCACTTGCCAGTGTTTAAGGTCAGGGGGGAGTGAATGTTTCATGTTACTTCAATTTGGGTCCATAAATTCTGCAGTTACACAACACGCTCTCTCTTCCACTGGGAAAAAGATACAAGAGTCTGAGATCACATACCAACTGGCTCAAGAACAGCTTCTTCTCTGCTGCCATCAAAATTTTTAATTGGACCTACCATATTAAGCACATTTCTCTACATCATCTGTAACTGCATCACTATATTCTACACCCTATCCTTTCCTTCTTCCCTACGCACCCTATGAGCGATATGCTTTGTCTGTAGCGCAAAACAAACACTTTTCGCTGTATCCCAATACATGTGACAATAAATCAAATTGTCTGTTCAGTGCACAAGAAACAATACTTTTTCATTGCATTCCAATATTATTGCATCCCAATAATAAAGCGAAACAAATTGTCTGTACAGCACATAAGAAACAATACTTTTCACTGTATCACAATACATTCGACAATAATAAAGCAAATCAACGTGAAGGGAAGCTGCTGGCAACAATATTGTAAATACAACCTAAAAAATGTTGATATCGTTTCTCCAGAATAGTAATTGCTGTCTTTAGAATTATTTAATTGAACAAACTGACGGGACTATCTAGTTTATAACAGATTGATTGTCGAGTTTTGCTGTTAGTTCAGCGGGGTGGGAGTTGAGCCTTTGCTGACTAAAGTCAGGAGTTTGTTCACTAACTCGCCAGCAGCGACCTGAAGCCCGACTGTCTGAGACTGAATCATTATCGTCCCGAGTTTACAACCGGCCCCACTCCCCCATTTTTTTCTCTCTCTCTCTCTCTCTCCCCCCACCTCCCCCGGTAAACTCACACGGGGCGGTCACCGTCCCCCATTCCGCTCAGCCTCCTACACCGTCACCACTGCCAGTCCTATCTCAGCGCTGCCCGCTGCCATGTTGCCCACTCCCCGAGCACGTGATTCCAAACAGCCAATTAGCGCCGGGTTAGGCGGGGGCGGGGCTGAAATCACGTGGTCTCCCTGAAGGTCCCCTCTGTGAGGTGGCCGCGGCGCGCCTGTTCCAGGAAACAGGGAGAGGGTGAGTGATAGGATGGGAGGAGGGGTAGAGTAAATAGTAGAGAAGGAGAGGGGTAGGAGTGATGGGGAAGGTGGAGGAAGGAGGGAGAGAGAGTGATGGGGAAGGTAGAGGAGGGAGGGAGAGGGGGAGTGATGGGGAAGGTGGACGAGAGAGAGGGAGAATGATGGGGAAGGTGGAGGAGGGTGTCTTGGGGAAAGAGAGGGAGAGGGGAGTAATGGAGAAAGGGGGAGAGTGGGGAGAGTAAATAATGGGGAAGTCAGGGAGATAAACATATTGGAACAGACAGAGGCAGATGGGGAGAAAGAGTAGGACAGCTGTAAACAGTGTCAAGAGATCAGGCTTTAAAGCAAAATGAAGCAATGCTGGCAACTCCCATTATATTTGCAGCTTTCTGTGAATGTAGATGTTTTGGAGAACGATTCATGTTTCAAATCTTTTTCATCCCCATCAAGATGATCTGAAATTTGGAATGTCATTCTGACTTGAAGTGTTTATTGTGGAGCTTTGACCTTTGACTTGATGTGTTTTGAGTTAGGTTTCCCAAATCTGGTTGGACGTATTCCTGAGGGTTTCACTGTATGGTCTCTTCTCTCCAACTAGCCCACATAGTCAGTCTTTTAACTCTCTTATCTCCAGCATTTTATAATAAATTTAGTTTAGAACAAACAGGTCTTAAAAAATGTCCTGTTATGATTTTTCTCCGGTGTTGCTCAAGGGAGTACCTTGGAGATTAATCCATACATGACAACTCAATGTTGGGTTGTTATTGTTTGACTGCCAAGTTTGTTCATTGTCCATGATCAGGTTACAAAGGCAGCAGTCCAGTGAGGGGTTTGAACATAAATTGCTAAGTGTGGAAACCCAATACTTTTCCACATTGTCTGAATCCCTCATTTCCCACCTTTAAGATGTATGCTGTTCCTAAAACATGCTCCAGCTCATGTTATGTTTCATATGTGCTGTAGTTCTGGGAGTTTGTACAGCGCATGAGCTTTGATTTGTTTCTACCAGCGCATTTGAGTATATGTTTTGTTTTGAGCAGACCTTTAAAGTTAATTGTATGTGCATGTAAGTTTCTGTGAGGCATGTACTCTTTAACTGCACCATTTTCTATCATCCACTCCTGTACGACTTTAGGATATGAATCAGTGTAGGCTCCTCATCTGATTCACACTTACATATGTTTTAAAAGGAATTCCTGTTTGAGATGTCTGTTTGAATGTCTTGTTAAGAGGAAAAAGGAAGCACATGTAAGGATGAAAAAACAAGGTTCAGTTGGGTTGCATGAGTGTTACAAGGTAGCTAGGAATGAGTTAAAGAAAGGGCTTAGGAGAGCTTGGCGGGTCGGATAGAAGAAAACCCCAAGACTTTTTACTGTTATGTAAGAAATAAAAGAATGAGCAGGGTGTGGTTAGGGCCAGTCAAGGATAGTAGTGGGAATTTGTGCATGGAGTCAAAAGAGATAAGTGAGGTGTTGAATGAATACTTATCAGTATTCACGAAGGAGACGGGCCATGTTTTTGAGGATGAATGCGTGATACAGTCTGATAGGATGGAGGAGGTGGATGTTCTGAGGGAAGATGTATTAGCAATTTTGAAAAACCTGAGGGTTAATAAGTCCCCTGGGCCAGTTGGGATACATCCTAGGATACTTTGGGAGGCAAGGGATGAGATTGCGGAGCCTTTAGCTTTGATCTTTGGGTCCTCACTGTCCACGGGGATAGTGCCAGAGGACTAGAGAATGGAAAATGTTGTTCCTCTCTTCAAGAAAGGAAATAGGAATTACCCTGGTAATTATAGGCCAGTTAGTCTTACTTCAGTGTTTGGTAAGTTAATGGAAAGGGCCCTGAGAAATAGGATTTATGACCATTTGGAAAGATGCGGTTTAATCTGGGATAATCAGCACGGTTTTGTGAGGGGTAAATCGTGTATCACAAATTTGGTTGAATTCTTTGAGGAGGTAAATAAGTGTGTGGACAAAGGTAGAGCAGTTGATGTCATGTACATGGATTTTAGTAAGGCGTTTGATGAGGTTCCCCATGCTAGGCTCGTGAAGAAGATACGAATGTGTGGGATAGAAGGAAATTTGGCTGATTGGATATGTAACTGGCTGTATCATAGAAGACAGAGAGTGGTGGTGGAAGGAAAATTTTCAGACTGGAGGCCAGTTACCAGCGGTGTACCACAGGGGTCAGTGCTAGGTCCTCTGCTATTTGTGATTTTTATCAATAACTTGGAAGAGGAGGCTGAAGGGTGGGTTCGTAAACTTGCTGACGACACCAAGATTGGTGGAGTAGTGGATGAGGTGGAGGTCTCTTGCAGGCTGTGAAAAGACATTGATAGGATGCATAGCTAGACTGAAAAGTGGCAGATGGAGTTTAACCCTGATAAATGTGAGGTGATTTGTTTTTGGCAGGACAAACTTGAATGCAGATTACAGGGTCAACGGCAGGGTTCTGAGGAATGTGGAGGAACAGAGAGATCTTGGGGTTTGTATCCACAGATCTCTGAAGGTTACCACTCAAGTGGATAGAGCCGTGAAGAAGGCTTATAGTACGTTAGCGTTTATTAACAGGGGGTTTAAGAGCTGTTGGGTTATGCTGCAACTATACCAGATATTGGTGAGACCACATTTGGAATATTGTGTTCCGTTCTGGTCATCGTGCTATGTGGAAGCGTTGGAGAGAGTGCAGAAGAGATTTACCAGGTAAATCGCAGGGTGCTGCCTGGTTTGGAGGGTAGGCCTTATACGGGAAGGTTGAGGGAGCTGGGGCTTTTCTCTTTGGAGCGGAGGAGGATGAGCGGCGACTTAATACAGGTTTATAAGGTGATGAGAGGGATTGATAGAGTGGATATGCAGAGACTATTTCCTTGGGTGGGTGTAGCTGTTACTAGGGGGCATAACTATAAGTTCATGGTGGGAGATATAGGAGGGTTGTCTGAGGTAGATTCTTTATTCAGAGAGTGGTTGGGGTGTGGAATGCACTGCCTGCTGTGATAGTGGAGTCGGACACTTTAGGAACTTTCAGGCGGTTATTGGATAGGCACATGGAGCACACCAGAGTTGTAGGAAGGGGGATAGCTTGATCTTGGAATTGGACATAGCTCGGCACAACATTGAGGGCCGAAGGGTCTGTAATGTTCTATCTATGAGGTGCCATAGTGGAGTTCTATAAAACAGCGAGGTCGAGTAATGAATTCAGAGAGCTGCTGTGTACTGGAACCTCCCTTTGAAATTACTTTTACCATCCTTAATGAAATTGAAACTGAATTTGTGGTTAGAACACTGTTCATGTTAACAAAGATGAATCAACATTCAAAGTGTTCTGTTTATTTCAGACCGTGATGTATCCTGAAAATCCACACCAGATTCCAGGAAGAATCAGATTTCTGATTGAGTGCATTGACTGCTTCAGGAATAGCAAACCTTTGCCAGAAGCCCTGTGCTATGTCCCCAAGGAGGTCTTGTATAAGTTTTGGAAAGATTCCACCTTGTCCAGTGCAACATTAGTACGATCTCAGTATGTTGTTTCAGTCTGGCAGTTAGCTTCCCAGTCTCAGCGCAAGAAGCTCTTTGATATTGAGTTGAAAAGAGGGACCTGCCTCAAAGCAACGGGAGAAGAATACTGCAATAGCCATGGTCTCTGGGTGAAGCTGAATCAGGTGAATTTTCTGGCAATCACTGGCTGATTTTTTGCTTGTAGCTTTTATTTTTGTTAACATGATGTTAAGATCATGTTCAGAACTTTGTAAACATTTTACATTTTTATGGTGTCTTTTCATTCAGTTTTGAGATTTTCATTTTTAATTTCATTTTCAGTTCAATAGTGTGTTGAACTTAATTTGATGAGTTGAACAATGAAGCAGTGAGTGAGGAAAACAGAATAGTTCTGTTGTCTCTTTGCTCACTGAATTGGCTGAGGTACTTCAAGATTTTGCTGAAGCATAATAATGATTCACCTAGAGAACTTCCGCCTTAGCACGATGAGTCATTTCAGATATCTATTGTATATAAAATAGGCCATGGTTAGCATAATCACAAAAGCCTAGAGTACTAGTTTGGCCCCAGCTGAAGAATTGTGCCCAAATCTGAGAACTGCATTTGGGAACAGCATGAAGGATCTGGAGTGATTACAGTAGAGATTTGCCAGAATGGTTCCAGAGGTTACAGAATTAAAGTGACCATATAGTTAAGTACTTTTGTCATGGACCACATGGTGTAGTATATCTTTGTGGGATTAAATGAGCAGCTACTTTTTTCCCTTTTTGGCTAGTGCAGACATGATGGGCTGAATGGCCTCTTTCTTCACTATAGATTATCTATCTTTTAATTGGAGTATATTAGACTAGTGCAAGATTTTATATAGTTAAGTATCAACGATGCGGAATTGTATGTTAATTTTTTTTATTTTCTATCCTTGCTGGACCAAATTGGCTTATGCCAACTATCCTTGTAGTCACCTACAAACTGACAATTATGAATGATGTTCAGTTTTGTCCAATGAGACCATTATAATTGGTAGAGAGTTTTTTTTAAAGGATCCATTAACGTCAGTAAATGGGGCAAATTGACTTTTGTTTGTGGGATGTCATGGGATATTTTATTTAGAACGTTGTTGATTGTTTTAGAATGTCGTGGATGGTCTCATGCTGTGGTGGAATTTGCCATAGCTGTCAAATTGTGAGCAGAGTTTTCAGAGCAGATTATTGTAAAGAGATTGGCCTGGAGCCTTTTCAGTGAAATAGAAGTTTTTAATAAAAATATATACTTTTTTTCAGATTTGTATGCAGGCAAAAACCTAAGGAAAATTGTGTAATTGGGTTGAGTTAACATAGCCTGGCAAGGGTTGTGAGTGCCATTTTCACTTGTTAGAATCGTAGCGTATTGCTTTGAGATGATGGATCAATGATCTATTTGAATGATATCTGACTGTTGCAATGATGCTTTAGGAGCAAATACAAGAGTACAACAGCAGCTGTCAGGAGACAGAAGGATGGATTCTTCTGTGTAAACAGCCTGAAGGTGGTGAGCGACTTGTGCCAGTGGAAACACCTGAAAGACTCCAAAAACAACAGCAGCTTTTTGGCTATGACTACCGGCCGTGTACCCGGTAAATTGAAATGCTATGGTGCAATATTAGCTTAAAAGAGCAGTAATAAAAATGGTGCCTGTGTGTATATTGGTATGGATATGTAGCTTCAAGTGCATTTATAAAACACCTTTTAACATAGAGAACCATCCCAAGCTGCTGCACAGGGGAACAATCAAACCAAAAATGGATGCTGGGACAAGCATATTATATTAGGAGGGATACCCCTAAACTAGATCCAAGAGTGAGTTTTAAGAAGAAAGTAATTGCGGGAGAAGATTAAACATGTGGCTGGGAAGCCGATTAATCCCGCCCAATGATTCATTTGGCCTACTTCTGTGGTGTATGAACGTAGGCTGGTATTGAATCTGGGACCTTCCTGATTTGAGGTGACTCAGCAATATCCTGTTCATAAATATGTTTTGAGGGCAGGAAATCTGCAAAGGGTGACAATGACACATTGACCCCGGCCACCAACTGCATTAATGCTCCAAATCTCCGAGGGTACTATCCTCCCGCCTGTTCAAAAGCACCTTCAATGCCTCCTCCTAAGCAAGTCCTCAGTATACCGCCTCCCCCCGCCACGTTTGAAAAGTACAAGTTTACAAGGACAGAGGGTTCAAAGGCATTTTTGTTTTTGAGGGGAAGGGTGGATGACTGCAGATCTGAAAGGAGTGGGAGAGTATCACTGCAGAGGGAACTGTTAACAATTTATCTAGCATGGAGATCAAGATGTGAA
Organism: Carcharhinus amblyrhynchos; assembly: GCF_965287045.1. Lineage (NCBI taxonomy): Eukaryota > Metazoa > Chordata > Chondrichthyes > Carcharhiniformes > Carcharhinidae > Carcharhinus > Carcharhinus amblyrhynchos. The sequence goes on along the minus strand of NC_137332.1, from coordinate 29,050,339 downwards.
ATTGCAGTATTTTACTTGGGATGTAGGCGAGAGTGCTGGAGTTGGTTTGCACGGATAAGATAAGTTTGAGAAGACATGACTGGAGGCGATAGGAGAGAAACTGGTTAGTTAATGGAAGGGAAGGGGGGATCCTAGGGGGAAGGTTTGGCTGAGTGAGTTAAGGGAAGGAATGCACCAGAGGCAGCTGAACTTTCAACCTACACTTAGTCACAAAGAAATTAACTCCTTGCCCAGAACATAAGAACATAAGAAATAGGAGCAGGAGTAGGCCATCCAGCCCTTCGAGCCTGCCCCGCCATTCAATAAGATCATGGCTGATCTGTCGCTGCTCAGTTCCACTTTCCCGCCCTCTCCCCATAACCCTTAATCCCCTCTCCTATCAAAAACCCATCAACCCGCGTCTTAAAAGCAGCTTACGTAATCAGTTTGGTGTTAATAAACAGTTATTGTGCAATTCCTCTTTGATAATTAAGAAAGGGTCACTCAATTCAGTCAGCTTTCTTAGATGTCCTGTTTGTATGCTGGTATGTGAAACTTGTATTCGATCCAAGCTGTGATGTAGGTCAGTATGGGGAACTAGGTCAGTGTGGGGCATGTCAGTCCTATATGTGGACTGGGCAGTAAATCTCAAAGGTTCCCTAGTGAGCTGAATGGGTTAAAGTTTCTATGGCATCCATTTTCTATTTGGGACACAGTCACATAATAAGAGGTAAACTATTTAGGACTGAGATGAAGGGGAATTTGTACACCCAGAGGGTGATGAATCTTTGACCTTCTCTCTTAGAAGGCTGTGAAAACGCAGTCCTTCACTATGTTCAAGACAGGGATTGACAGATTTCTAGATAGCAAACTCATGAAGATCTGTGGGGATGGTGCGGTAAATGGCATTGATTTGATTTATTATTGCCACATGTATTAATATACAGTGAAAGTATTGTCTCTTGAGGTTGAGGTATAGTGGCATGCTGCCTTACAGTGCCAGAGACCTGGGTTTGATTCCCAGCTTGGGTCATTGTCTGTGTGGAGTCTACATGTTCTCCTCATGTCGGCAAGGGTTTCCTGTGGGTGCTCTGGTTTCTTCCTACAGTCCGAAAGACATGCTGGTTAGGTGTATTGGTCATGTTAAGTTCTCCCTCAGTGCGCCCAGGCAGGTGCCAGAATGTGGCAACTAGGAGATTTTCATAGTAGCTTCATTGCAGTGTTAATGTAAGCCTACTTGCGACTAATAAATAAACTTGAGTTGACTTTGAAGATCAGCCATGATCCAATTGAGTGGTGGAACGTGCTTGAGGGGCTGAACAACCTATTTCTTTTTCCTATGAAATCTACAATTCTTACAAGTTGCACTGTGGGTTTAGAAATGCCCTTCTATTCCTGCACCTTTTACATTATACTGCAAGACTATCACTAAAATAAGGAATGAGGACTTAAATCTCAAGACTGTTATTTTATCAAAACTTTAAAGTAACTGCCTCAGATTCTCTTAATGAATCGGAATGACACAATTAATAGGAGTTGAACAGTTTTGGTGTCAGTTGCTTGCAGAGCATGTTCATACGCCTGATGACCCTGCGTTAATAAAAAAACCTGGCCACCTGATGATATACGTTGCACTTCACTCCATTAGCTTCTCGAGCCTCTGCTTTGAAAGGATTTCACCCACAAGTCTTAATAGGGAAGGGCATTTTTACAAGTTCCAGAAGCAATTATTGCAAGACATGTAGTCTTGATGGCTTATCTGCTATCCCTAGTTAGAAATGTTTTGTTCAGGGCTTGGTGATTTAGCTAACATTTTCCCAGCCTGACAACTGACTTTCATGTTGAGCACACATTCAAGGCAGTCATTAGGATATCCCTTCTATGAATACAAGCTAATATAGTGTAATTCAGAGATAAAACAATCATCATCAATTCTCATGCAAAACTGGAGGAGTTTTGGGAGCTAAATAAGGGCCTGTGGGATCTTTTACAATGTTAAAAGTGCTACATAAATACAAGTTGTTGGAATAGGCACTTTGAAAATTGGCGAATGTGATGTTGTAATCCCTCTCTCCTCATCAATGCCCCCTGCATTCAGTGTTCATCAGTGTAGAGTACTGAAGTCTCCAAGTGTGTTGTTTTCTGCTGCTATATTTGAATTGCTGATGTGCTAAAGGAACTATTTTCCAGCATTTATTTATGTCTATGAAAGTTGTTAAGGACTCATTCGTTTTGAAAAAAACAATGGTTTTTAACCAGTTTATAAAATTGAATCTAATGGGAGCAATTAATGTGGAATATTATGCTTTTTTTAAACAAAGTTCAGACCAAAGCAAATGTTAGTTATTACTCGTGTAGTTTTAAATCTGTCTCCTCTATAATGCATGACACAATGATTTATTTTTTACTGTCATTGCTGTTAACAGTTTTCTGACAGCTATGCTAAAGAGATTTTTGTTCTCTGCTTTTAGATGGGAGCAGGTGGTTGATGCACAATATTCATTATATCTGGGTGCAAAACCCAAGGTGGCTGATAGGGATGATGCTGCAGTGCAAAAGCTAAGGTAATAATATAATGTTTGTGTTTTCTTGTGTCCCACTGAAAATCTTTGTTTTACTTTGCTATTTTGGTGAGTTGTGGTGGGATGAAGATTTAAACACAATCCCCAGCCATAAGGAAGGAAGGATCTTGAGTATTCTGACCACTCTCATACTGCTGTTGATAGCTGTAACGGCCCATGAAAAAGATGACCACTTTAGGAATAAAAACTCTGCTCTTTCACAAATAATGCAAATTAGCACTGAAAATTAAGCCTCCTCTGGTTCACTTGAGTATTCATTATTTTCACTGCACAGGGACTGGTTGTGATATAACCATGTGCCATGGCAACAGAATGCATGTGATGGTCATTATTTAGCTCTGCTAGATACCACGCCTTTCTCAAAAGACTGTTAGGATGTCAGATGGTTGCAGAAAAAAGGAAATTTGGTCTTTTATTTTAGAGTCTATTGAAGAAAATATTCCCATCTAAGTTATCTTTCTGTTTTTCCCTTTTTCTCATACCTCTGCTGATGTCACACACCATCTCAGAGCAAAAGGATGGGCTGGTTTCCATGTCCTTGCTATTCTTACTAGAAGGCTCATGACAACAGCTTGGGGTGTTGCATCCTTTTCTGCATCATTGTTCATTTTTCTGTAAGAGGTTGGCAATATCTTGCGGTTTACCTACAATTGCAATGTGATTGGAAGTTCAATGTGTGCTGTACCCATATGTACTTTGTATGGAAAAGTCTTGTAGTATGACAACCGTTTATCCTGAAGACTTAATTGTATTACTGGATACAGGTATGTTCCTCCCACTTGGACATTTGAATGTGATGAAGACTTGGTACATTACTTCTATGACCGCATTGGGAAGGAGGATGAAAACTTAGGCAGTGTAAAGCATCTAGTCGACAGCATAGATGCTTCTTCTTTCTCGGTAAGTTAATCTCCGACTAGTGTAGTCTTGCACCAATGGAAATTAGCATTTCCCAAAATTGCTTTATACGCTTGCCATCCTTCTGGCCTGCTTTATTTATGGTCTCTCAGTCACTGTGGTGGGTGTTCCCTGAACGGTTACTATTTTCTTCTCACTTTTCCTGTGGGTATATGCCAGGAGCAGGTCGAAGAATAAGAAGAGCACGTCTCAAGGCAAGGTTCCAGTACAAAAGGTGTTACTGGAGTAGGACTTATTGGCATGTGTTTCTCTGATCAGTTAGTATGTTGGACAATCCAGTTAGACTTTTTAAGGAGACTGATATATCCTGTTATTTCCCCAGTATAATGTTTACTTTGGTGATTCTGAACCTTGGATGTTCTAGGCTTTTAGAAACAACTTAAAATGACCTGCACTGGTTTACTTTTGAAGCATTTACAGTTCACTAGATTCAGATGCTTATCCAAAACTTTTCAATTAAATGCTATTTAATGACCTTCCCCGTAAATGAAACTGCCTCTTCTGGCTATATATTCTATTACTTTCCTTGTCTAGATCATTGTAATGATGGTATGACTCTTGTCATCAAATTCCACCTTGGTTTGGCCCCACCACTGCTTTGGCACTTCCTCCTCCTTTGAGTAAATCACCTTGTTCCACCCTGTCACATCTCATTTAAGAGCCTCATTCACTCACACCCAACCAATTTTCTCAATGAACTATCCTTCTTGCCCTCCTCCCTCAGACTTACCAGTGAGCAACTTCTTATCCTAGATGATTTCACTCACCATTTCAATTAATGTTCTCCCTCCTCTGCTTTCTTACGAAAACAGAGAAGATCCTGAGGAGACTTGACAATGGAGATGCTCAGGGGATATTTTTCCCTCATGGGATAGACTACAACCAGGAGATATAGTTTACTCCTTAGTATTGATCACAGATGAGGCCTTCTCTGATAACTTCCTTATATTGCCCTCTCTTTGCACGCAGTTCCCCACCAAACCCTGCTTCCATCTCTGAAAAACGTTCCCCCAGTTCACTTGCAACTGCACTTTCAAATACCAATTGTGCAACTTTGGGCCTTTTGATCGCTACTGCATTTCTGCAGCTACCGATCTGTTCAATAACACCCTCCCTTTCACCCTCTATGCACTAATCCCCACTATAGAACCATTATTCCCTTTCAGGTTGTTCCTCAGTTATGTGTCCCAGTATACATCTTGGAATGCAAGGGTACCTCAGCTTCTTTACTGCAAGCTGTTGTCTTAAACCCCTTTCCCCTGTTTCCTCCACCCCCATCTCCAGTGGCAATAGCAGGAGCTTGTGGATTTCCTTGTCACCAAGACTGAGACCATCTAATCATGGGAGGAAGAGTTCCCTCCCTTGTTCCACCGGGGCCACCTTTCTCAATGTTGTTCACTGCACCAGCTCTGAATGTATCTTTTTCAAGTTTCTCTTAATTCTGCTTATTCCCTTTCTGATCTCATCTTGGCCATTAACGCCATCTCTACTCTATTCCCACTCAAGTACTGATGACCCAACTTTCCTTCCTGGTACACATGGTCGTTGACGTGGCTCTCTTGCATCTGGTTCCGTCCCTATCCGTCAAAGCTGCCAATATCATTCCTCCCCTCAAAAAAAACATTGACCCCTCTGAAAAACTGGTGTTCCCATCTCTTATCTCCAACATTTTTCCCTTCCAAAGTACTTGTTGCCTCTCAAATTTATGCCTGTCTTTCCCAGAAGTTAATGTTTAAAGCATTGCAATCAGGTCTGTACCACAGTCACAGTTCCCAAACAATTCTTATCAAAATCATTAATATCCTATGTGACTGATGAAAACAAATTTTTGGACCTTTCTGCAATCTATGCCATATTTGTTCACAGCGTGCTCCTCCAGTACCTTTCTGCTGTTGTCCAGCTGTGTGGGACTGCACTCTCGTGGTCCTGTTCTTAGACATCTAATTGTAGCCAGAAAATCACTATCAATGACTTCTCTTACCACTCTGTGTCCTCCCAAGGATTGCTCCTGCCCCCCCGCCGCAAAAATTGTCAGAACATTTATCTGACTTCTAATACTGAATGAGTAGAAATTTTGTCCAATTAAGAATTGAGAGGACTGAAATCCTTGCCACGGATTCTGCTCCTTAACCTCCAATTCCAGTTCTCTCCCTGGCACCCATCTGAGGCTGAACCAGACTGCTCATAAACTCGTGTCTTATTTGAGCGGGGGTGAGTTTTGATCAGATCCGCTCTGTCTCTAAGGCTGCATACTTCCACCTCTGCAGGATTGCCTATTACTGCTCTGTCTTAGCCTTTTTGCTGCTGAAATCCTCTTTCATGCTGATGTTACAGACTTGATTATTCCAACATACTCCTGACAGCCATTTGCTGAGTGCAAATAGCCCAATACTCTGCTGCCTATGTCTTAGCTTGCACTGAATCCTGTTCACTCACCACACAGTGCTCAAGAACCTGTACAAGCTCCCAGTTAAGGAATGCCTCAATTTCTCATGACCTATTCCCTTGCTATCTCTGTAATCAATTCCATCCCTATAACCTTACAAGAAATCGGTGCTCCTCCAATTTTGGCCCCTTGACGAGCTCTGATTTTAATCCCCCCATCATTGATAGCTGTGCACTTAGTTGCCTAAACCTCAAGCTCTGGAATATCTTCCCCACACTCGTCTACTTCATTGTTCACCTTTAATATCGCTCCTTAAACCTATTCTTTGACCAATCGTTTGATCATCTGACCTAATGCATCCTTTTGTGACTCCGCATTACGTTTTGTTTCAGAGTATACCTGTGAAGTACCTTTTGTTACTTCAAAAGTGTTATGTTAAAACCAACTTATTGTTCTTGATGTTTGAATGCACGTATGTATTTTTGAACACAATTTTCTTTACCATAAAAGGACATGTCTAATTATTCAAAAGTTATCAGCAATTTAAGCAGAAATACTAACTTGAAGCCAGACCTTTCGATGGAATGGTCTGAGAGAAGAAGTGTAAATACTCAGAACAGCAGGATGTTGCAAGAGTGATTCCATCTTTTTGTTAAACAATGGAAATGTGCAATGTATAGGGACATAGTGGTCCGACTGGACAAGAGAGAGGGCTGGAGAATTGTATACTGCTCACTAAATTGATCAGCTACTTCACTAAATTTTCAAAGTTAATCCTCACAAAGCACTGTTTTAAGTATTACAATGCAACCTTTCTGTGATAATATCCATCCTGCAATGTGATATGATCAAGTCACAATATAAAAGTATAGTATCTGAAACACAAATCAAGTTTATACACTGGCTTTTAATGGTTAGCACTAGTGCCTCACAGCAGCAGGGACCCAGGCCCAATTCCTGGCTTGGGTTACTGTCTGTGTGTAGTTTGCACGTTCTTCCTGTGGGTTTCCTCCAGGCGCTTCAGTTTCCTTTTACAGTCTGAAAGATGTGCTGGTTAGGTGCATTGACCCGAACAGGTGCCGGAGGGTGGTGATGAGGCGAATTTCACAGTAACTTCATTGCAGTGTTAATGTAAGCCTTACTTGTAACTAATAAATAAACTTTACTTTTTTACTTATTTTGTGAATTGAAATCTTATGAGGCAATAGACAACTTAAACATTTTGACTGAATGGAAGAACCTCATCCTTGTTTTCTGGTTGTTAATAGTTTTTCTATCCAACGATTTTGTATCCAACAGGATGAAGCCAATGTGTGGTGCTTGACTGATGGAGACAATGACACTTTCTGGGAGAGTGAGGGAAATCAGGGCCATCACTGGATTCGACTGTACATGAAGAAAGGCACCATAATAAAGTAAAAACATTATTACAGAATCATAGAAATCATAAAAACCCTACAGCACAGAAAGAGGCTATTTGGCCCATCGAGTCTGCAGCAACCACAATCCCACCCAGGCCCTACCCTTGTATCTCTGCATATTTTACCCACTAATCCTTCTAACCTACGCATCTCAGTACACTAAGGGGCAATTTTAGCATGACGAATCAACCTAACCCACAGATCTTTGGACTGTGGGAGGAAACCGGAGCACCCAGAGAAAACCCATGCAGACATGGGAGAATGTGCAAACTCCACACAGACAGTGACCCAAGCTGTGAAGCAGCAGTGCTAATCACTTGCTACCGTGCCATGATAAATTAATCTCATGACACTATAATATGCTTTATATTCCACCCATTTCATGTCTAAAATGTGCTCTGATGTGCGACAAGTCAAGCAAGTGTGTATGCATCAATTTGAATATCAAAGAGTTCTTAAATCTTCAGTTCATTACAATCTCATCGATTGAACACGTGTATAGATTCAAAATAATAAAGTTAAACCTCAAATGCATTTATATGAATATCAGTGATATTTCAAGAGATGTAACTGTGATAACTTTGTTCCGAATCCCAATTATACTTACATTGTGTCCAGATATCAGTATTATGGATAACTGTATTGTAAAGTTTACTAACAGTGCCAGAACCTATTGGAAGGCATAGACTTTATTAATTAATTAATTAGTCATAATTAATTAAATAATTGGAGATGGCTGGGCAGGTGATACTTGCGATTGTAAGATATTGGATCTTCTGGATTCCAGTGTAATCCAGGGCAAACACACTTGCAGTGTATGTTTGTGGCTACAGGAGCTTCGACTCAGTTATTGAGCTGGAAGCCGAGCTGTAAACATACCAGGGAGGGGCAAAGTCGCCTGGACACGCTATCGCAGGAGGTGGCCACACCCCTTAGGATAGGGTCTTCTGATCTGGTTCATGGTTTGGGATGGATAGGTGTGATTTCAAATGAGATATGCAAGGGGACTCAGAGGGCAGGAGTCTTAACCCTTGCAATTGTCCAACAGATCTGAAGATGTTTCAGCTTGTTTGGGTGAGAGTGGGGCTACACATTGGATGAGCTAACAGGCCATGGCATTTTGGTACACAAAGCCATTCAAGTAGGGCATGTTATAAAGAATGTAATGGTAGCAGGGGACAAAGAGCGAGAGTTCAGAAGGTTGTGTTGCCTGCCCAGTGTCAAGATTTGGACCATCTACTCAGGGCTGGAGAGGAACTTGCAGTGGAAGGCTGACGACCCAGATGTCATGGTTCATGTAGGTACATAGGAAGTTCTGCATAGTCAGTATAAGGAACCTGGCACCAAATTAAGAAGCAAAACCTTAAAGTTCATAATCCTTGGATTACTACCTGAACCACATGCAAATTGGCACTGGACAAATCAGAGTAGGGCGATGAATGTGTGGCTAAAAGATTGGTGTGGGGAAGTGGGTTCCAGTTCGTAGGTCATTGGCACTAACACCTATGTCAGGACTGAGTTGCATAACTATGTAAGTATAGAGTTTTAAACTCAGTCATCAGGGCACAGGATCAGGTTTGGTATTTTGGCCTTGGAGGGAGTGCAGAGGAGGTTCACTAGGCTGATGCTGGAGATGAGGGGCTTAGACTATGAAGAGAGACTAAATAGACAGGGTCTGTACTCGTTGGAGTTTAGAAGGATGAGGGGGGATCTTATAGAGACGTATAAGATAATGAAAGGGATGGTTAGGGTAGAGGTAGAGAGATTCTTCCCGCTCAGAAAGGACAGCAGGACTAGAGGGCACAGCCTCAAGATAAGGGGGGGACAGTTTAGAACGGAGTTGAGGAGGAACTTCTTCACTTAAAGGGTGGTGAATCTCTGGAATTCTCTGCCCGTTGAAGTGGTGGAGGCTACCTTGCTAAATATATTTAAGACACGGGTAGATAGATTTTTGGCAGACAAGGGAATTAAGGGTTATGGGGAGAAAGCGGGAAAGTGGAATTGAGCCACTTCAGATCAGCCATGATGTTGTTGAATGGCGGGGCAGGCTCGAAGGGCTAGATGGCCTACTCCTGCTCCTACTTCTTACGTTCTTATGGTAACATGTAAATCAAAGAGCAGAGATAAGGCAAAAGAGACACATTATTATGGGAAATGAAAAACAGATAGTGACAGGAAGGGTAGAGGTAGGGACAAACCAAACTGTAAATCAATAGATGAGACTAAAGGTTATAAAAATAGTAGGATAATACTAAAAACTCTATCTGAGTGCCTGATGAGTCCATGCACAGCTTGGTGCAGCCACAAGCAAAAGTGACCATTGGGATGAGGGCAATGTTGGGCATATTTATTCCCGCCTTGAGAGGTTTGAACATTGTGTCCCTGTGAACACGGTCCATTTTTGACCTCCGGGGAAAACGGAAGGTCGCTCAGGTGATCGCAACTGTGCAGGGATGGACTTTTCATTTTTCTTAGCTTTTCATTATAAAGTGATAGAAAATAGGTTTATATCCATGACAGTCATTTGGAATACATAATCTAAGCCTTGCCTTGGACCCTATATCATTAAGGTAAAAGGAAGGGATGAATAAATTAAAAGACAACAACTCTCATTGTTCTTGTCTGAGCTGGAGCAAATATGTAATTTGAAAAGACTTTGGGACAAAAAGGAAAGAAAAGAAATCAAATTACTTAAATCAGAATCACATGATAATAAAACAAATTAGACTGTGTTTGAATATGCAGTTTGGGTTAATTACCAAATAGTTTTATAATTCAGTTGTCCTAAACACCTGATGTATGGGTAAAGTACCAATGGGATTATTTTTAATAGAATTAATAAAATATATCTCCTGTTTTTGTTTTGCAGAAAACTGTTTGTTACAGTAGATGCAACAGATGATAACTACATGCCAAAAATAATTCACGTGTTTGGTGGTGATCGCGACAATTTAAAGAAGTTGAATGATCTCTCAGTTGATGAGTAAGTATAAGGATACAACGGCATCAAATGATATTCAAATTTCATGTACGTTTAAAAGGAATTGTACCATTATAATAAAAACACGTGTAGTAACTCAGAATCCCTGCTGTAACATCTTTTGTTTTTTTTCTACGTTTATCTCTGTTAGAAAGCCTGTAATAGTTGTGGTTGTACTGATGTTTTGAGTGCTGTATTGTTAGCATGACCAGTGCATGTGTGCTTTTGATGTCGTCTCCTCCCGGACATGTATGTGTTTTTGTGTTTTTCTGTTCCCCTGCCTTCTCCTTTTATTGAAAGATTTTCCAGCCATGAAAGCACACAAACTCCATCAAGCAGCTGCGTTCTTCATCTATTGTCAACTGCTCTTTCATCAGCTGCCTCTAAAGATGTGCCTGAGAGAATTGATTGATCAGTTCTGAGCTTTGAAATTGACTTTGCTCCAGCAAACATATTTCCTGCAGCAGGAATGGCAGGGTGTAAAATAGGGTAGGCGTCCACCCCACCACCTTTCCATTCGCCACGTTAATAGGATGGATGAGCAGGCACTAAAGATGTCAGCCATATTTAAATGAATAATCATGGGTAAGATAGATTTGTTATCTAACTTTGAAGTCAAACCCCCAACCTGTCCTTCATGCCTACTGCTTACTACCTTAAACCCACCCCACTCTGCCCTCTCCCTAAATTACACAAACACACCAGTCCCGAGACCCTAAATTTGTTCTGGGGATGCAAGGCCTCCATTGATCCTGGCCTTCTTGGCAGTGCCAGGGCTGATGGAGCACTCCCAAGTGGATATCATTAATCTGCCCTGTGGTACTTTAAGAACATAAGAACATAAGAAATAGGAGCAGGAGTAGGCCATCTAGCCCTTCGAGCCTGCCCCGCCATTCAATAAGATCATGGCTGATCTGTCGCTGCTCAGTTCCACTTTCCTGCTTTCTCCCCATAACCCTTAATCCCCTCTCTTATCAAAAACCCATCAACCCGCGTCTTAAAAATATTGAGCGAGGTAGCCTCCACCACTTCAACGGGCAGAGAATTCCAGAGATTCACCACCCTTTGAGTGAAGAAGTTCCTCCTCAACTCCGTTCTAAACTGCCCCCCTTTTATCTTGAGGCTGTGCCCCCTAGTCCTACTGTCTTTTTTGAGCGGGAAGAGTCTCTCCACCTCTATCCTATCCATCCCATTCATCCTCTTATACATCTCAATGAGATCTCCCCTCATTCTTCTAAACTCTAATGAGTACAAGCCCAGTTTATTCAGCCTCTCCTCATAGCTCAACCCCCTCAACTCCGGTATCAGCCTAGTAAACCTCCTCTGCACTCCCTTCAAGGCCAAAATATCTTTGCGCAGGTGCGGCGCCCAAAACTGCACACAGTACTCCAGCTGTGGCCTCACCAATGCCCTATACAGCTGCAGCAAGACCTCCCTACTTTTATATTCAATCCCCCTCGCTATGAAGGCCAGCATCCCATTCGCCTTCCTGACCACCTGCTGCACCTGCAAGCTGGGTTTTTGCGACTCATGCACAAGGACCCCGAGGTCCCTCTGCACCGTCGCCTGCTGCAGTTTTTCGCCCCGTAAGTAATAATCCTTCCTACCATTCTTCCTACCAAAGTGGACCACCTCACACTTGCCAACATTAAATTCCATTTGCCATTTCCTGGCCCATTCGCCCAGCCTATCTAGATCCTTCTGCAGACTCTCCACACCCTCCGCACAATTTGCCGTTCTCCCAATCTTGGTGTCATCAGTAAATTTCGACACCCTACACTCGGTTCCCTCCTCCAGATCACCTATATAAATGGTAAAAAGCTGAGGCCCCAGCACCGACCCCTGAGGCACTCCAATAGTCACCATCCGCCAATCCGAGTAGCACCCGTTGACCCCCACTCTCTGCCTCCTATTTGACAACCAATCCTCTATCCACGCTAACACCCTACCCCCAACTCCATGTCCCCTGACCTTCTGCAATAACCTCTTGTGAGGTACTTTGTCAAACGCCTTCTGAAAATCAAGACAGACCACATCCACCGGCTCTCCTCTATCCACCGCCCTAGACACATCCTCATAGAACTCCAGTAAATTTGTCTATGGATGGATGGATTGGGTCAGGATCATGGGGCATGCTGGCTCCATGCCATTGTTTCTGGAAGGAGGTGGCGTGTTGTCTGCCCGTCCCACTCACCTCCTTGTCTGACTCAAACAAGTACCTGTGTCAAAGAAAAGCTAAGCAGCGCACCTTTTGACTATTGCTCGGTGGCTACGACATCGATCGTTATGAAATGCTTTGAAAGGTTGGTCATAGTCTGAATTAATTGCGGCCTTCCAGATTGCCTGGAGAGAGGGCAGACTCCAGCCCCCTGGCCCTGCACTCAATCCTGGAACACCTGGCTAACAAAAACACTTACGTCAGACTGCTGTTTGTTGGACGCAGCTCAGCCTTGTGCAACACCATTATTCCTACAAAACTCATCTCCAAATTCCGTAGTCTAGGGCTCGGCTCCTCCCTCTGTGACTGGATCCCAGACTTCCTAACCTACAGACCACAATCAGCAACAACACCTCCTCCAAGATCATCCTCAAGACTGGTGCCCCACAAAGCTGTGACCTCAGTCTCTTACTATACCCCTAATACACCTATAACTGTGTGGCCAAATTCCCCTCCACCCTGATTTTCAAGTTTACTGATGGGTCGGATCTCACAGTGATGAGATGGACCACAGGAAAGAGATAGATAGAGAATCTGGTAAACTTGTGCAATGACAATAATCTCTCCCTTAATGTCAGCAAAATAAAGGAGTTAGTCATCAACTTCAGGAAGCGCAGTGAAGGACATGCCCTAGTCTACATCAATGAGGATGAAGTGGAAATGTCAAGAGCTTGACGTTCCTGGGTATCCAAATCACCAACAACCTCCCCTGGTTCCTCCACGCCAGTGCTATAGTTAAGAAAGTCCATGAACACCTCTACTTTCACAGGGGGCTAAGAAAATTTGGCATGTCCAATACGACTCTCATCAACTTTTACAGATGAACCATAGAAAACATTCTTCCTAGTTGTATTACAGCTTGGAATGGCCTCTGCTCTGTCCAAAACTGCAAAAAAACTACAAAGGGTCGTGAAGTCCAGTCCATTACGTAAATCAGCCTCCCATCCATTGACGCTGTCCACACTTCCTGCTGCCTTGGAAAAGCAGCCAGCATAATCACAGCCTCATGCATCCCGGACATGCTCTCCGCCACTTTCTTTCGTTGGGAAAAAGATACACGAACATGTACCAACCGACTGGAGAGCAGTTTCTTCCCTGCTGCCATCAGACTGGAATGGATCTGCTTCATACTAACCTGATCTTTCTCTACACCCTAGCTATGACTGTAACACTACATTCTGTACCAGCTCCTTCTCTATGTACGGTATGCTTTATGTAGCATGCAAGAAACAATACTTTTCACTTTATACTAATACATGTGACAACAAATCAAATCAGATTGTGAAGTAAAATGAGGGGTACAAATTTGGCTGAGGCTGTCATTGATTTGATGCTATATTTTGTTCTGCATGAAAATTGATTTTAAATTGAAATTGGATTGGCACCTTTTACCTCATTTATGATTTCTATAGTGGCCAGCTTTTCAATTTTTAAGAACATAACTTCCATTTTTGAACCTTTCAGCTTCTCGGCTTACTGTCATGAGATTGTAGAAGTAAGTTAGTGGCACATACAGTATTTAAGCCTCTTTAACATCTGAAATACTTCTGTTCTTTTCCAGAACTTTGGTTGGTGACCTGTGTATTCTGGAGGACATGATGGTTCACCTTCCGATAATTGAAATTCGGATTATAGAATGCGTAGGTAAGTCTCCCAGTTTGATGAAGAGAGGGGTGATATTAATGACGGTCTTCTCAAACAGGTACGGTGCATGGTGAAGGGATCAGGCCAACAAAATAAAACACTAAGTATAGCGAAGAAAATGATCTGTATGATCTGTTCAGCTAAGACATCATTCAAGGTGGTGGGTTTGAATGTAGTTTTCCACAGAACCTTAGTGCGTTAAGCAAGGCAGGACTGGTAGTAGATTCAATTTAAATAGCATGTCAAGAACCTGAAAGACCCAGTAGCCAAAATTTGTGTCATTTCTTTTATCGTGTATAACCTGGGGATATGTGATTGGGATGAGTGAATGGAAAGGAGGAGCAAAGAGAGAAAATTATGTGAACACAGGAACATACAAATTAGGTGCAGGAGTAGGCTTCTCCGTTCAATGAAATGGCTGATCTCATTGATCAACCCAACATTCCTGCCTACCCCCAATAACCTTTCACCCTCTTGTTAATAAAAAAATACATCCAGTTCTGCTTAAAAATATTCAAAGACTGCTTCCATTGCCTTTGAGGAAAAGAGTTCACAAGATACTCAAACTTCTAGAAGAGTAAATTTCTCTTCATCTCTTATGTTCAATGAGGGACCCCTTGATTTTAAAGAGTGACCCTTTGTTCTAGGGTGGGATTTTCTTGTCCCCACATGGCGTGTTTCATCATTGGCCACTGGTGGGATAGGCTGGTCCTGCTGATATCTAAAGTATTTTATGCAGATTGCCCATCCCGAATCCTGCCCTCAGGTTTTCCTGCAAGCAGAATTAACTTTTGATGTGACACCTTATCAAGTGCCATCTGGAAACCCACATACAGCGTATCCACTGGTTCCCCTTTGCCCACAGCACATGAGACAATCAAAGAACTCCAATAAATTGGTTAAATGTGATCTCCCTTTCACAAAACCATGTTGATTGCCTTTAATTTTTTGAAGTACCCTGCTCTAACAGCTCTAATAATGGATTGTATTATTTTCCCATCCTAGAACAAGATGTTAGGCTTGTAGCTTCCTGCTTCCTGTCTTCCATTTTTAGTAAAGGAGTTTTATTACCTAACTCCCAACCTATTGGAACCTTCCCAAATCTAGGGAATTTTGGAAAATTAAAACCAATGCATCAACTACCTCACTAGCCATTTCATGGTGAAGTCCATTCAGACCACTGTGTAGCATAAACTTTTTTCTTACAAGTTCAGAATGTAGGCTGAAATCTTCTGTCCTTGTTTTGCAGCTGGCACTGAAAGCAAATGGAGTTTGGCTAGAGTGCTAGTGTTTCCATTCTTGCCCACAATGGGTCCTGCCACAGACAAAACCAAAGAATCATGTCCATAGTGTCTTCCTGAATGTGGCAGAATTACTGGAGCGTAAATGTTAGAGTAAAGGAAATTCAAGGACTATTCATGATCAGACACTGATACTATTATGAAATTCAACATATTTAAAATTCCAAAACAAAGGACTCAAAAACAGGAAGAAAGTACTTCAAAATGAAGAGTTTTTTAATTAGCTTTCTAAGAGTGATAAATTGTGGATTTGTTCCCAGACTGAGTTGATGAACTATATGTTGACTGGAATTACTGCTACTTCCTCTTGATATCACAGAAACAGAGAAAATATAACAAATGAAAAGCAAGGCACCCTGCTGGCCTTTCTGGCAGCTGGTTCAAAAACGGCATTGACTGAGGCCTTGCAATAGACCACTTTCTAATCTGGGTGGATTTAGGATTGCAGAGTGAAAAAAAATTCAAAGGATGCAAGTTGCTTGTGTAGCTTTGTGAAATCCATGAGATTCCGCATACAGAGTACCGATACAGACGGCTTGTAAGGGTTGGCAAGTTCTCCATAACAGCAGGAATTTTTTATATCGAATTGATTGCACAGGCAAATGTATTACTTGATGGCAGGGAAACATGGTTACTGAAAAGACATTTTGAAAGAGATGGAGCTTT
Source organism: Carcharhinus amblyrhynchos (assembly GCF_965287045.1). Taxonomy (NCBI): domain Eukaryota; kingdom Metazoa; phylum Chordata; class Chondrichthyes; order Carcharhiniformes; family Carcharhinidae; genus Carcharhinus; species Carcharhinus amblyrhynchos. The sequence continues at coordinate 29,034,244 of NC_137332.1, read as the reverse complement.
GAACCTTTTTGAAGCAGATGAATTTAAGCAATGTGGATAACCTGTAGAATTGAATGGGTTAAGCAAACATTTCATAATCTGACATGTTAAGAGTACTTGTGAGAGAAGTGATGTATACTGTTTAGTAATATCAAAAATAAAACCAATTGGTACAATTCCTACCACTCTACCCTCCTTCACCAGAAGCAGGAAAAGGTATTTTTCAATGCTGATCAATTATGGTTCCTTTTCCTTCTCTTCCTACACACCAAAGGTATTACTCAATTTTGGCATTAAGCCACAGGACTAGCTGCTTAAACTCATAAGGTTGCCACAATTCCTCACTAATTGGATTAAACAGCTTCAGCTATTGCTTCCATCGAACAAGCCAGTCATTACAGAATAACAATCCAACAAAGTATTCTTCCACTGTGAAGCAGATGCCAATAAACCACACCTCCACAAGAGTATTAAGTTTTTCTTCAATATTTTTCAACAGATGGGGGAATAGATGTCCGACTACATGGCCTCAAGATCAGGTCTTCAAGAGAGAGAGACCTGGGATTAAACGTTGATATGTTTCAAGCTGCAAACCTAGTTCGTTATCCACGTCTGGAGGGACATAATCCTGACATGCTGTATAGAAGAGCTGCAGTGATCCACAGGTACGTATCTACACTTGCTTCAAATCAGACATGCAGTTTTTCTTGCAGTTAACAATTTGGACAAGTTACGTTTCTGCAAAAAGTAAATTTCAAGAAAGGCAGTACACCTGTGGAAATAGGTTTTGAAGAGATGTTTTTCGATCATATCTATTGGAATGTAAGAAAAGCTGCTTATTTTCCACCATTAATTGATAGAAGGCATTTGAAGAATGATGGAAGGGCAGCATAAGAGGAGACTCAAACCACTTGGTCACCATCTTGATTAGGGTGTAAAGAGAAAATCTAACGAAATGGGACAAAATAATGTATGCTGCAGTAGTAGTAGAGTACGCATTTTAAGAAGTATTATATGGGGACCTTTGTTGGAAATCTGACTGAGGCATATGTTTCTCCACATACTGGTGGGTATTCATAACTTAATAGAAAAATGCAGCTACCCCTCTTTTCTCTCAGCCTCAATCCATTAAATTTAACAAGTAGTTCAAAAGTGGAAATGCTAAATAGTAAGCATTAACCCCTGGTGGATCATTATTTACTGTGACTGTATTAATCCTTCTGGTTATCACTTGAAAAAAAAATGTAGCAGGTACCCATACAATTTAACACTACGGACCCACTTCAGGCACGAAAATGTGGTAAAGTCACGCATGAGGCTATTAATGCGATCCCATGCCTGCGTCCGCGCAGATGCCCACTTTACCGAGGCCCAGAATGGCCGCGATCCAATTCGCGCCCGAAACAGGGGCAATGGCGATTTAAGTGCATTTGCGTGCATTTAAATTGAATTAATGAACTATCCGCCCAACTTTATCAGCATTTCCCCCTTTACTATTCCATTCGTGTGTCCAGATTCAGCGCAAAACAGATCTGCTTGGGAGGTGGGCCAAATCATTCTCTGGTGGACGAGGTTGGGGGGGTGGAGGTTAGAGGGAGGGCAGACTGTCGTCTGGTTGGGGGGAGAGAAGGGGAGGCCAGATGTTGTCTGGTGAGGGGAAAGGGGGAGATGGGCCTGATCGTTCCCTGGTGGGAGGAAGGAGTAAATCGGTTGGACTAAAACCTGGTGTTGTCAGACTTTTTACTGGGAGGAAGGAGGCCAGACCATTGTCTGTTTGGCTGGGGGGGGGTGTCATTCTTGGGTAAGGTGGGGGGGGGGGGGGGGTGCAGGAGAAGGGAGGCCCGATTTATTTTCTGTTGGGGGCGGGGGGGAGGCCAGATGGATTTCTGGTGGGAGGAGGATGGGGAGGCGCGGGGGGAACTGCTGCCACTCTGCGGGCAATCGGTAGAGGGGGGAAGGGGGCAGAGGGTCACGATCAGTCTGGGTAGTGGGGGAACAAAGAACAACCCAGCAAGGGAAACAGGCCCTTTGGCCCAACAAGCCCGCGCCGCCGCATCACCCTACACCTATTCTACCCTGCGTGTCTACGAATGGAACCCCTAACTTAGCCAGATTCAGGGGAGAATAGTGTCAATTTGGTAAACCAATCAGCCTAAGAGCACATCTTTGGGGTGTGGGAGGAAACCGGAGCACCCGGAGGAAACCCACGCAACCACAGGGAGAATGCACAAACTCCCACAGACGCAGGCCCAAATCCATGTATCTGCACAGCCAGCAGTGCTAGTCACTGAGCTGTTGCGGCGCCCGTCTACCGGTCCAGGATCAAGCGCACACACACCGACACGAAGTACTAGGCCACTCCCGGAACCTCCAAGAGCAGCCCACGCACGACCCACCTTGTGCATGCCCCTCGTTTGACAATGAGGTGGACCTCCACCTGTGGAATAAAAAGACAAAAACGTTAACTTACAAGTCTGCATTTCCGGTGTCTCCCGAGGTTCTGACCTTATTTAATAGCCCCTACTATAACCCTCCATCCTCGTTTCACTCATGTGTCTGTCTAACTGAACCTTAAACGAGTCCAACGTTCCTGCCTCCACCACCCTACTCAGTAGCGCGTTCCATACCCCCACAACTCTCTGCGTAAAGAACCTTCCTCTCACATCCAAATTATACCTTTCCCCCCTCACCCTTAAATCATGACCTCTCGTATTTGTACCCAGTCTAGGGAGCAGTCTCTCACTATTGACTCTATCTATTCCCTTCAGTATCTTATATACCTCTATCATGTCCCCCCTCAACCTCCGTCTTTCCAAGGAGAAAAGTCCCAGTTTCTCCAACCTTTCCTCGTACCCCAGCCCCTCCATGCCAGGCAACATCCTGGTAAACCTCCTCTGAACCCTCTCCAGAGCCTCCACGTCCTTCCGGTAGTAAGGTGACCAGAACTGGATGCAGTACTCCAAATGTGGTCTAACCAACGTTCTATACAACTGAAGCATTAGACGGCAGCTTTTATACTCTATACCCCTTCCTATAAAGGCTAGCATTCCATAAGCCTTCCTAACAACCTTCTCCACTTGTGTCGCAACCTTCATGGATTTGTGAACCTGCACTCCCCGGTACCTCTGTATGTCTATACTCCTAATCGGTTGACCTTTTATCACATAGCTCCACTCTGCATTATTCCTTCCAAAATGCATCACCTCGCATTTGTCAGGATTAAATTCCATCTGCCACCTATCTGCCCAATGCACCAACCTATCTATATCCTGTTGTATCACCTGACATTCCACTTCAGTACCCACCAACCCTGCCATCTTGGTGTCATCTGCAAACTTGCTGATCACACCACCTACGCTCTCTTCCAAGTCATTTATGTATACTACAAAGAGGAGAGGTCCCAGTACTGAGCCCTGCGGCACACCACTGGTCACTGGCCTCCAGCCGGGAGTGGATGGGTAAGGTGGAAAGTTATGTTGTAGGGGTGGGGGTGATGTCTGTGGGGACCATCACTCCTGGGCCGCTTTATCTGCTTTTTGTGGTCGGGGAGCAATGTGACAGGGGCGTGATTTTCAATTTTTTTCTAACTGTGCATGCGCACTTCAGGTGTGCTAAGCCCCACCCACAGTGCGATTCAGACTTGTGATTTTTTTTTTCAGGCTAAGTGCATATGGGAGCGCCTGAAAGCAGATTTCCAAATTGGATCTGAATTGCCCCCAGATTCAGCACTTAGATTGAAAATGGTAAAATTGGGCCCTACATGTGTAGTGTGCTTCCAAAAGGCTTCACATCTCAAGATGTACTTTGCTAATTACCTCAGATAACTACTGTCTGATCAACCTGGGGTGGGGAAATAGGAAAGTGGAGTTGAAACCATAATTAGATCAGCCATTGGAGCAAGCTGAAAGGACACAATGGCCTGCTGTGGTTCCTATGATTGTGTATGGGTTTTGTGCTTTGAAATGTAGCATGTATGAGCAAATCAGCATGGTTATTTTGCCTATTTCCCAGTTCTCTCACTATTTCTCTCTTAATCTCCTTCCTGTAGTTTTTCTTTATGTCACGACACTACCTGCTTAACAGGGCCATCACTTCTTCCTTTTGACACCGCCGTCTCCATCAAACTTTCATTAATATTTATTTTTGAGTACGTTGAAGAATCATGTTATGTAATTTAGTCTACTGCATTTAATTTTAAATATATTCTTACAAATCATTTACGTTTTTCATCTCCTTAGCGACATTACTACTGACCAATTTCTTAATATACTTTATCTAAATCTAGGCTGACAGTTCTGCATGATACTGAGGGAGCGCTGCATTGTTTGATGTGCCATCTTTTAAAAATGCCACTGAACTGAAGCTCCAAATTCTAGTTCAGGTGGATGTTTGAAAAAAAAAATGCCATTTCACTGACCAGCATTTATCCTACAGCAATGTATGGTCAATCTCTGTTTTTGAAGATCACTTTAAAATTAGTAGGCTAAAGGGAATTAGATTGTGAAGAATGGTGGTCGTTAAGAGAGGCCTTTATGAAGGAAAATTTGAATGCAATTCAACAAGAACTGATCCTTGTTGACTGTATTTCCGATGTGTCCAGGTAAGGAATTCAGTTAGAAATGGAATAGCAGTATAGGGATAAAGTTGATATGTGTAGATTGGGTAGAACTGCTATGAAGACTATGATCTGATTTTTCTCTGATTATGGTCAAACTTTTAATTTTAAAAAAACCTCAAATGTAACAATGTAACATCTGCTATGTCCATATAACAAGAATTATTTTTCCCCCAGATTCCTTAAACTCCTGGACAACCTTATTCACTATCTAATACCAGCCTGGGACCACACAGTTGGGTCATTTGGTCAGTTAAAGGTGAGTTGTTCCAGTGAGTAGAATGCAAATCAAGTTTATACAGCCTCTTCCTTTTTTTTTTACAATTTGCCCATATTAAGTTCTGGTGAATCTTTCTAGGGCTGTAACATCTTTCCTGAAGTTTGGTGCCTAAAAATAAACACAGTACTCCAGGTGGGGTCTGATCAAACTGTTAACTTGTAGAGATCTTGTCATGTGCTGGAATGCAGTACTGTGCATTACACCATATGAGGTGTTTGCAAATGAAGAGATTTTCTGCTCATTAAATAAAACATTGCATGAAAAAGACACACTGCAGTATTTTAGTTAACAAGGTTCCTTTGCAGTATTAATATTGAATGATTATGAGTGCATTTCGTTTTTTACTTTTCCCAATGTCCTGTCTTCCATGAACAATGTGAAATGCCTTCCCAGGGTTCTCTGTTCCCCTTGGTATTGGCTGAATGAATTGTGCACAGTGCTTATGGTGCACTTGATGAATTCTCTGCCCTATATTTGTTGCTGCAACTCTCCCTCCCTCACTTCAGAATGATATGCTCACTTGAATGGACTTCACACAATCCCTTCGGTCTTTTTCTGCCCTGTGACAGCCAGGTTTGCAACTGACCTTTAAGTAGATGTCATGGGATACTTCAGGAGAAGGGAAATTAAATTTATTTTATTTCCTTCTCTGCCTGTAAGTTATGATTCCTTCACTGCATTTCATCATATCAGCAAATCCTGTGCTATTTTAAGCAAATAGAAACCAAACCAAACATGGGGCATGCATTAGTTAGCACCTTGCTGAAACTAACAAATTAATACCAATGTTTTCTTTGTGTTCCAGCACATCAAGCAGTTCCTGCTGCTGTCAAAGCGGCGCACAGCTCTGATTACACAATGCCTCAAGGATTCAGAAACTAACAAACCCAATTTCATGCCAAAACTCTACATCAATCGGCGAGTTGCCATGGAGCATCGGAATAATCCTTCCCTTGATCCCTCTTGTAAGAATGCTGTGTTTACACAGGTATGTTTGTTTCAAGGTAATCCAGAACATTTTGCTTGGTGTGCAAGACTTTTAACAAGCTAGAATCATGTTAAGCAACATAGAAACCTACAGTGCAGAAAGAGGCCATTTGGCCCATTGAGCCTGCACTGACAACAATCCCACCCAGGCCCTATCTCCGTAACGCCACATATTTACTCCACTAATCCTTTTAATCTAGGCACCCTGGGACACTAAGGGGCAATTGAGCACGGCCAATTAACCTAACCTGCACATCTTTGGAGTGTGGGAGGAAACCGGAGCACCCAGAGGAAACCCGCGCAGTCTCTGGGAGAATGTGCAAACTCCAAACAGACAGTGACCCAACCTGGGAATTGAATTCAGGTCCCTTGTGCTGTGAGGTAGCAGTGCTGACCATATGCCACCGTGCCACCCAGTTATGTCAGTCAGCTTAATCACATACTTAAAGTTATTTTCAAGGTTCCTGCCTATAGCTCATTAAGTAAAATCATCAACTTGCATGATACTGAAACAAACAGATCAACGAGGTCCCAAGTCCAGTCCCTAGAATGGTTTGACCTTGGATGAGGCAGTGCAGTTGGGTTTGGTGCCCTGGGTTGCTTTTAAAAATGTTCACTCGGAGTCCAATACCCATTCGACTTTGATGGAATTTTTGCAGGTTCAGTTTTTTTATTCTTTCACGGGATGTGGGTGTTGCCGGCAAGGCCAGCATTTGTTGCCCATCTCTAATTGCCCTTGGACTGGCTTGCGAGGCCATTTCACTGTGCAGTTAGGGGTCAACCATGTTTGCACATAAGATGGCAATATAGGACGTTAGTGAACCAGATAGATTTTTACAGCAGCCAATGATAATTTTGTGGTCACCATTACTGAGACTTTCAACTTCACGATTATAAATTGATTCTACATTTGCCAGGTTGATATTTGAACCCATATCTCCAACCTGCGCTCCTGGATTACTGGTCCAGTGGCAATACCATTAGTCCAATGACATTACCACAATACCCCTCAATAGCTTTGTAACAACTTTCATGACCAAAGAACTATGCAGCCTTAACATACGCTTGGAAGTATTGGGAGAGCATCTGCTTTTTTGGAATAAGCCAGTGCAATAAACTGAAAAGATGAGAAATTGGATGGAAAGGGAAGAAACAGTATCGTATACTTTTTTTCCTCTTGGCAAGGATTTGTTTGGCCTTTGCAATGTCCACAAGGAAATGCCTCCTAATACTGTTACTTATGATGGTCGTAAACTTCTCTGGCTGGCCTGTTGTACCAATGTAGGGCTGTGATATTCCATTAATATCTTCATTTGAAATCACAACCCAGGAGATCTGTGTCCTGATACATGGTCTGATATCTCTGGACCCTCCCATCTAAACTGTTATCAGCCTGATCCAGCCTAGTCCACCTTTTCTCATGACTACGTATGTTACACTTTACCTGTGATCTCACTATCCTGGTGTCCCAAGGTGCTCATCTCTGGACTGGAACTTGGAAATAATTGAATGAATGACGTGAGGCAGAGACTGTAAATCAGTGGTTCGATGCTCCTCCGTTGTATTAACTTCATCTGGCTCACGTTGGGCTGTGTGAAGAACTAGACATTAACATTAACATGGCTATGGAATAGCAACCACTGCTGAATTGGCAAGTGTAAGGTGCATTAAATTAATTGAAAGGAAAGTTTCACTCTTAAATTCTCAAAAGGAAGAAAGGCACAATCCAGCAAAACTCTGTAGCTTCCAGTTGTCCACCAACCTTCCCAACGCTAGTCTTCTACCCAGTGATTGCATGCTTGCTGCTCTTAGTGGGTACATCGCCCAAAGATGAACTGTGTCCCCAAAGTCAAACACTATAAGTTCCAGTATGAACAGTGATTAAGCAGAATAACTATGGGAATGTGGAGTGAGTATGGGTGCTTTGCAATAACCAAACTGGCAGCACAGCCAACAGAGAAATTGTGCCAACAGGACAATAGATGAACTAGTCATTCAGTTTTGTGGATGCAAATGTATTCTAATCATCAAGTATTTTTCCACATTGAATTTCTAAACTGATGGGGATGGAGGAGGCACTCACTCACTGTTGCTTTCTCTTCTGTGCCCTCAACATGACATGATGCTAGACCCAAGATGCTAAACAAAACAGTCCACCTTGTTTTCTCTGTGCTCTCTTCCTGAAGATCTCCCAACTATTTCAGTTCATTGCTACTGAATTTGCCTTTAAGCTGCCACAAGACTGAAGATCCTGTAGCAATATGTCAGTTTGCATCCACAGAGTGACCATCTAAACCAGGCAGGTTGCTGCTGAACCCTGTCAGAATAAATGCAGTGGGGTTCAGCAACATGGCCCCTGGGTAGGTGGAAATACATATGTGTTGCACTTCTGCGAAGAGTGAGGAACAGTGGGAGGTCAAAATTGTAACATCATTGAATTGAATACCCCCCTGCCAAAACACAAGGGTGGACGCCAGACAACGGTTGGGTTTGGTGCCCTGGGTTGCATATAAAAATGTTCACTTGGAGTCCAGTACCCATTCGACTTTGGAATTTTTGCAGGTTCAGTTTTTCTTTATTCTTTCATGGGATGTGGGTGTCGCTGGCAAGGCCAGCATTTGTTGCCCGTCTCTAATTGCCCTTGGACTGGCTTGCGAAGCCACTTCACTGCTCAGTTTGGGGTGAAGCACATTTGTACGTAAGATGGCAATATAGGACGTTAGTGAACCCCCCGTTGTGTGATGTCCACCCCTGAGATGGTCTTCCAAGAGATGGCTAATTGAGAAGCCTCCTCCGCATTCACTGTCTGATTAAGGACGGCAGTTGGAAGAGCGACCCAGGACACACAGCACTGGACGGCTGGCAGTCTCACCAGGAGGTGGATGTTGCTGAGGCAGAAAGGGAGCACAAGGACACCTCAAAATGGAAGTGCTCTCGGGTGCCTACGGAGAGAATAAAGAAGGTTCCAATGTAACACTGGGAAAAGAACACGCTCGTCAACTCAACAATCTGATCAAGACCTTTGATCCGGACCTTCAGAGCACCCTCCGTGCTCTCATTCCACGTACTCCCCGCATTGGAGATCTCTACTGCCTCCCAAAGATTCACAAGGCAAACACACCTGGCCGTCCCATCGTATCGGGCAATGGAACTCTGTGTGAGAACCTCTCCGGCTACGTCGAGGGCATCCTGAAACCCATTGTACAAAGAACCCCCAGCTTTTGTCGCGACACTACGGACTTCCTACTGAAACTCAGCACACATGGAGCAGTTGAACCAGGGACACTCCTCGTCACAATGGATGTCTCAGCGCTCTACACCAACATCCCCCACGACGATGGCATTGCTGCGACTGCATCAGTACTCAATGCTGACAACTGCCAGTTTCCAGATGCAATTTTACAACTCATCCGCTTTATCCTGGACCACAATGTCTTCACCTTCAACAACCAGTTTTTCATCCAGACACATGGAACAGCCATGGGGACCAAATTTGCGCCTCAATATGCCAACATCTTCATGCACAGGTTCGAACAAGACTTCTTCACTGCACAGAATCTTCAACCGATGCTGTACACTAGATACATCGATGACATTTTCTTCCTCTGGCCTCATGGTGAACAATCACTGAAACAACTATATGATGATATCAACAAATTCCACCCCACCATCAGACTCACCATGGACTATTCCCCAGAATCAGTTGCATTCTTGGACACACGCATCTCCATTAAGGACGGTCACCTCAGCACCTCACTGTACCGCAAGCCCACAGACAATCTCACAATGCTCCACTTCTCCAGTTTCCACCCTAAACATGTTAAAGAAGCCATTCCCTATGGACAAGCCCTCCGTATACACAGGATTTGCTCAGATGAGGAGGATCGTGACAGACACCTCCAGACCCTGAAAGATGCCCTCGTAAGAACAGGATATGGTGCTCGACTCATAGATCGGCAGTTTCGATGCGCCACAGCGAAAAACCGCACCGATCTCCTCAGAAGACAAACACGGGACACAGTGGACAGAGTTCCCTTCGTCGTCCAGTACTTCCCCGGAGCGGAGAAGCTACGACATCTTCTCCGGAGTCTTCAACATATCATTGATGAAGACGAACATCTCACCAGGGCCATCCCCACACCCCCACTTCTTGCTTTCAGACAACCACACAACCTCAAACAGACCATTGTTCGCAGCAAACTACCCAGCCTTCAGGAGAACAGTGACCACAATACCACACAACCCTGTCACAGCAACCTCTGCAAGACATGCCGGATCATCGACATGGATACCATCATCACACGTGAGAATACCATCCACCAGGTACATGGTAAATACTCTTGCAACTCGGCCAACATTGTCTACCTGATACGTTGCAAGAAAGGATGTCCCGAAGCATGGTACATTGGGCAGACCATGCAGACGCTACGACAACGGATGAATGAACATCGCTCGACAGTCACCAGGCAAGACTGTTCCCTTCCTGTTGGCGAACACTTCAGTGGTCACGGGCATTCAGCCTCTGACCTTCGGGTAAGCATTCTCCAAGGCGGCCTTCACGACACACGACAGCGCAGAGTCGCTGAGCAGAGACTGATAGCCAAGTTCCGCACACATGAGGACGGTCTCAACAGGGATCTTGGGTTCATGTCGCACTATCTGTAACCCCCGTGACTTGCCTGGGTTTGCAAAACCTCACTTACTGTACTGTCTGGAGACAATACACATCTCTTTAAACTGTGATCAGTGCTCCTACCACTCACATTATCAGCCACTTCAGGTCTTGAACAGCAGGTTAGGTGTAAGGATTCGCATTTTAATCAGTAATCTCTAAACTGTCTGTGCTTTATATGCTCTGTCTGAGGCCAGAACTCTCCATTCACCTGACGAAGAGGGTAACCCCTCGAAAGCTTGTGAGAATATTATCAAATAAATAGGTTGGACTAAAACCTGGTGTTGTCAGACTTTTTACTGTGTTTACACCAGTCCAACGCCGGCATACCCACAAAATGTCGAGGATCAGAAAGTGACTTCTAACTGGGGGCTTTAGTGGCTGCCCACCTCTATAAAGTGGGTTTCAATTCCCATCAGAGCCATTCCTCAGCCCCAGGTAAACACTACCAAAGGTAAGAGAGAGTCAGTCAATTTCCCCACTCCCTCCCCTATCTCAAAACTGCTGCCACGGAATGGAAAGATTCCACACTCTCTTCTAAATAAATTCAGACAGTGATGTGAAGACTTTAAGTTGTTCTTAATGAAGTCCACTGGTTCTGACAGCATGAAATATGTTAACAATTGGATTGGTTGTGATTTCATACTTTTTAACCTATTTTAACTCCAATAATGGAATCCAGATTAAATTGAGTATAAGTTGTTCAGACTGCATTAAATTGCATTGCTCTACATTTTTTGCTTCACAGATGTTTGAAGGTCTGAAGCCTTCGGACAAGTGCGAGAAACCCTTGGATTACAGGTAGTGTTTGGAAAATGAAAGGGAATGTAAATGAGTTCTTGTATGGGGGATTCCAAAAAATAAATGTGGGCAAGGGGAATTTCTGATAAACATCAGAGCAGTATTTAATCACTGCAGAGCATCTCTGCTTTATTAGTTATATATTGGTCAGTTTGCATACACACTTGAATCTCCAACCATGCAAGTACTTGAAAATCACACTTTGTCTCATAACTCAAAAGTTGTGTTTTTCACATTTGTTTTTATTTGACTTATTCAAGTATATAGGCCAGAATTATCTGGTCGTTCACGCTGGCAGGATTTTCCAGTCCCGCTGGCAGCGCATTTTCGCCCACAGGTTTCCCATAGAGTGGAATTCCCACTGACAGTGACAGGACAAGAGAATCCCACTGCTAGCAAACAATACACCACCTCCCATTGGCGGGAAACTCATGTGTGAAGGCTGGAGAATCTTGTCCATAGTCTCTCCCTCCCTTCCATTTCTATTTATCTTTGATTGTATCCAAATTAACTTAGACTACAGGTCATTTGACAGTCAAAATATGTTTGCTTAATGGCTTCAAACCCATTCTTTTATTGGAGAATGCTAAATAAGTACATCCTAATGAGTTGTTTATAACTGCAGTAGCATGGGATGGAGCTTTAGGATTTCTGCTCCCCTTTTTCTCACTGCCTTGCCCCTCCTTTTATGAATAATGGAGCAGGAGTAGACCATTGTATTTCCATATCCATATTCTGTTAAATGGAAGAAAGAACAGGAAGGTTATTAAATTTGGAAATGCAACCACTTTGGGCTCATGTACATCTCTGAGCAACCAGCTGAAGAACAGCTTCATCAAATAACTTGTTTGTAAAAGGAAGGAAACTAAAATAAACCAAAAACAGCAATTGAAAAGGGGAAAAACAGTTACAAATCCTATCTTACCTTTAGATTTTAAAATGGAATGCTAATGACAACACTGGGATAACTGACATGTAGGACTTTTTGAGCCTAGGGAGTTGTCTGATTTAGAACTCTATTGGCTTCTGTTGCAAATAAACACCAAATTGAACTCTAGGGGTGTGCTTTGTGATTTCAGGTTTTGTACAATGTAAATGGATCTTCACATCCATGATGGGATGATTATACTGTTGATTATTTAACACTGATTTTTTACTAGCGATACAAAAGTGATGATGAGATCAACTAATTAAACTGTTGTTAAGCAAAGTAACTCTTCTTTTCAACTTGAATAACATACCAGCATAAACTGTTCTTGTTTCGCATTGCAATCTTTTCAGAACTCCACACAAGAATAACCTTATACAAATGTTATTTTTTAACCCAAAGGTGGCCAGCGCGCTATGACCAGTGGTGGGAATGCAAATTTATCTCTGAAGGAATCATTGACCAAGGTAAGCATTGTTCAGTCTGAAAAGTGAACTGTTCTTCCTACATATGCTGAATATTTCCAGCATTTCTATATTTATTTCAAATTTTCAGCATGTGCCTTTGAGCTTTATAAATATTTTCTAAAGATCTTGTATGTTTATTTAGTGCATTGTTTGAGATAATGCTGGGTAAGAATGAGCTGTATAAAGAATATTCAATAAATGTGGAGCTTGCACATTCTCCCTGTCTCAGCGTGGGTTTCCTACCGCATGCTCAGCTTCCTCTTGGACTCCAAAGCTGAGCAGGTTAGGTGAACTGGCTGTGTTAAATTGCCCCTTAGCGTCCCAAGATGTGTAAATTCCAGAGATTAGTGAGGTAAATATCTGGGGTTACAGGGATAGGGTGGGGGAGAAGGCCTAGGTAAGACTCTGTCGGAAAGTCGGTGCAGACATTGGCCAATTGGCTTCTTCTGCACTGTAGGGATACTATGATTCTATGAATGGTGACTGCAAAAGGGTAATCTTACGGAACAATTTGGACGACAACATAAACCATGAATGAATTTCAGAATAATCTGTGCCTCCCTGTGTATTTTTCTTTAGTAATTTTTTTTGCTGCTGTTGGTTTAATTTTGTTTTATATTTTGCCCCTTTATGACAGTGTCATAACAGCCTTTAGTGAATAGTTCTCAATTCGCTAATGCATCATCATACCCACACTGAAATATTAATAGTTATAATCAAATCCGTTAAATTGTGATGTGCAACTAGTGCTGGAAAATTGGTGTGTCTTTAGATAAACTGTTATAAGTAGTTCTGAGAGATGCTCTAATCTCTGATGATAATTTATACTTGGTGCAACTTTTTAAAACAATAGGTGGTGGATTCCGTGACAGCCTTTCTGACATCTCTGAAGAGCTTTGCCCCAGTTCTGGGGACAGTCCAGTGCCTTTACCTTTCTTTGTAAGGACATCTAATCAGGTATGTTAAAAAGATGACAGAGAAAGCAATTGGAGTCTTTTTCTTAATCTTTTGAAGGAATTGAGTCTTGGTTATGGCTCAGCAACTCTCTCAAATCTCTGGCATATCTTGTCTATATACATTTCTCTCTTTATTAAACATGTATCACAGAATTGGCAATCGTATTCAAGAGATTGCAAATATAGTAAGTAATGGAGGAAAGGTATTTCAGATGGCTCTATGTGGTCTTGTTCTGATGTTGGAGCTGAGAATATTGCATGCTTTACTTTGCATTCCATGACCTGGAATTTTCTGTGGTCAGGGGAGGGTGTGGGTGGGCAGCTGGGGGCAGGGGAGGAGGGAATGGTGTAGAGGCAGGAAAAATTGCAGAAAACGTTGTTAGGCCAATATCACAACATGTTTCCATTTCCTGTCTTTCCTGGGGCAAGGTGGTAGTGAGTTACAAGCCCCTGGGCTGTGGCGAGAAGCCAATTTAAGTACTAAAGGCAATTGAGTAATTTTACACATGCACTCCCGCTTTCCCAATGGCAAGCTATTCTCATGCTGTCTCTCCAAACCAACAGGTTTGTGAAAGTGAGTACACAGCAGGAGAAATTTCCTTAATGAAATTGGTAAACTATGATAATCTTGATCAGGTGCATTGAAGAACTTCAGCCATGGCTGGGCGAGGGACTGCAATGCAAGCTCATCTTTTCTCCCCTTGAGTCCTATTACTGTTTGACAGATGATTGCCAATGCTTGGAAGGCACTTCTCCTTTTCAGCACTTCTATCTTCAGCTGCTCTGCCTGTTGCCTGCCTACTGTCCCAGCAGCTTTGAATGAATTGCTTTCTATTCTGCCACAAGGCAATTCATGGAGCACTGGGAATGATCCTTGTGATCCAGTTGGGAAAAGAAGAGCCCCCAACACCCACCCCCTACAGGCTGTTAACAGGTTCACCTGTTAACAGGTTCACTTCTGTTGCTATGTCTGAGTATTGGATGCCTCAGGAAGCCCAGACTCAAACAGCAGATTGCTGCAACCACCTGGTCCAAAACTCCTTCCTAGTGGACCAGGAGGGCTATGGCCAGAAAGGTGCCCGCCACTGGAAGCCCACCAATAACAACCTTGCTTCCAGGAATTGTATTTTGATGAGCCCTACCAGCAATTACTTTGTGCGTTGGTAAGAACGTAGCTGAATAAAATCAAAACATGTGGAAAAGCTAACGTTAAAGATCACAGAAGCAATTGCATCTCAAGATTTGCCGAATATGGACTCGGGCCAAATATTTTGTTTACTGTTTGCTTTCCTTTTCCCAGGGTAACAGTACTGGAGAAGCACGAGATGTGTATGTCCCTAATCCATCCTGCAAAGAATTTGGGAAGTACGAATGGATAGGCCAATTAATGGGGGCTGCATTGCGAGGGCGAGAACTTTTGGTAATCATTTTTGTTTACAGATGCAAAGATTTCATAAGGTTTATAGAAGTTTCATAAGATCATTATCTTTTGGGATTTTGCCTGTAATTTAGGGTAGAATGAAGGACTGAAGGGTTCATGTGACCTGCTCTGAATTCTGATGAAGCTCTGTGGCTTGCTTGCTAAAGATTAAAGGAAGGCCCCTGGTTGTTTTATTAGGAGGAAGGTGCAAAGTATTCACACCTATGAACAATGACAAAAGCACTGTGGGTAGACTATCCGTTTGTGTCTCAAATACCAGGAAGCTATTAGGAATGTCACTTTAAAGTATAACTGTTTACAAAACCTGTCTATTTAGTTTCAAGGTGGACGGAAGTTGGGAGTCTCAAGGATTGCTAATCAGCATTAATACCTGGATACAAGGCATATGTGATTCATGTTGCCATGGAAAAGGGTTTTATGGGGAAGAGTCCATAAGAAACCATTGTAGGTTCAGGTTATAAGTTTACCAAAATATCTCTGAGTCCCTCAGACAGGTTCAGTCTGCAAGGATCTGCGAGAGAGTATGAGCAGAGGCAGCTGCAGAAGTTGCGATGGTTCACCGTGCAAGAATGGGAGTTTGTGCTTGGATTGAAGGGACCAAGTCATGAGGATTTAAACAAAACTGGAAGATTTGCTTAACTTTGGAGGGAGGGGCCTCCAGAGTATTCCTCGCTGTGAAAACCAGTTCAATGATTAGATGTTAGCCAGCTGGAAAAGGAAAAGAAAGGAAGCAAGTCCTTGGGAGTTTCTTGAAGAATTGAGTGTCTACTTAAGGGACAAAGTAAAGTATGAGTGTGGAGGGAGATTTTTGTTTGGTTTAAATGTTAAAAAGTAGTATTTTTTCTCCATGCCATTCTCTAGACTGCACTTCCACAAGAAGGTGAATTCACGGGTCATTCGTTTATGCTTCCTTGAAGTTAACTTTGCGTTGGTAGATCGGGGAGCATGTTATTTTGCCTGTGTTCTCAATCAAAGAATGATACAATGTTATGTACAATAATTGCAAGCTTGCACACAATAGAAGTGTGCAAACTTGCAATAGAACTTCAGCTTCCTAAATTCCGCCTTAAAGCAAAGCCACGTAATGGTAACTGGGGTACGGTTTTATGATTTTTGATATTTTAATTAAAAAGTTATTCTTATAGTTCCTATTTACTACTTTTCCTTGTTGATCTTCTGTAATATGGGGATTAGCCCTTCACCTTAGTTTGTGAACTTTATAATGCAAGTTATCTGGATTCACTTAGTAGTTGCCTCCTCTTATTCCACCCTGGTATTATTCAGTTCAAAATGACCCTTTAGAATCCTGAAAATTTAGAGCATCTACGATTTAATGCTTAAGTAAGATTAGTTCAGTTTCCACTTCTCTTCTCAGCCTTTTGGCTAAGACCAAGTGTAGTATCAACATGCTGTACTTGGTTGAAGTCATTAGGTTACATTTCAGCTTCATTTGAAGCAATTTTTAAAAGCGGCACCTCGGCCTTTTGGCTAACATGTAAATGAGATCAAGCCTTGGAGGAGGAGCTATGCCTACTCCAATCAGCTTGGATCATGCAGATCAAGCCCAATACAGGAGGTGAGAGCCCTGTCTTGTCAGCTTGGATCAGCAATGTCTCAATTTGTTGAGACTCTGAATTGGATTTGATTGGATTGAATAGAAATAAAAACAAAATTTATTGAATGAGAAGAAGTGAAGTCCCTAGAAATTAAGAGGCAATCCTGATCTCACTTCCTCTCTGAACAAAGGAATGTGAGAAAACTGGGTCAGCGAGTTGTCAGCTCAAAACTGTATTAGTAGAAGAATGATACTGGGTCACCAATTATACTTATTGGGGTGAGATACAAACTGCTCCTGCTGATATAACTGGAGAGACTTCCCTATTGCTTTAATTTGGTCTTAAGAAAATAAATATACACAATCTTGTTCTGGAGTATATTCTAAGTTAATAAGAACCTTGTGTATGTTTGCTAGGTGCTGGCTCTTCCTGGAATTGTATGGAAACAACTAGCAGGGGAAGAAGTGAGATGGTCCAAAGACTTTCCTGCAGTGGACTCCGTCTTGGTGAGTTGTTGATGTTTTATAAATGGATGCATACTCTCTTAATTCGTATGTATAGATACTGCACTGCAGGAGCTCACCAAACCGCCTCATTCAGCACCTTCCAAATCCATGACTGCTACCATCTGAAAGGACAAGGGCAGCCAACACATGGAAACTCCATCATCTGAAAGTGCCCCACCAAGCCACTCACCATTCTGACTTGGAAATATATTGCTGTCCCTACACTGTCACTTAGTTAAAAGTCTGGAACTCCCTTTATCATAGCACTGTGGGTGTTCCTACACAACATGTGGTTCAAGAAGTTAACTCGCCACCATCTTCTCGAGGACAGCTGGGGTTTGGCAATAAATATTGGAATAGCCAGCGACGCCCACATCCCAAGAATGATTTTGTTTTTAAAGGTTTTGTTAGAGGTTTGCTTGTTTGTAACTAATGTTATTGCTGCAATATTCTGCTGTAGTTCATAACATTCACTGCAGTCCAGTGTTTCTAAGTCTTTGAATTAGGTGATGGAATGTGTTAGTAAACTGCACTTTATTTCTTGAACTTTGGTCCTAACAAATGTGTGAAGCTATTGACTTTGCTGCTCTGGGTTACTGTGATCTATGTGAAAGGAGATTTGGGCAGTGTTAACAAGAACAACAATTTGCATTTGTGTCATGTCCTTTCACATTGAAGAACCTTGAGAGGTTTTATATGGGAGCATAATCAGACATAACTTTGACACCAAACCACATAAGGATATATTAGTACAAATGACCAAAAGGTTGGTCAAAAGGAGAGAGATTTTAAGAAGGAGACAGAGAAGTGGAGAGCTGGTTTCATTCTGGTGAGTTAGTGCTGCACTCCCTTCAAAGTCAATATTTGTGCAGTAACTTGTCATGCCCAGTTCATAGATTCTTAACAATATCAAATTACTGCATCAGCTAACAACTTCTTTTCTGCTGCCTCTTCATTTTACTCGTTTCAGTACTGTCTTATAATTTTTTTGAGGGTTCTAAGATATTAATACCAGTTCTGTATGAGAAAACAGAAGTCATAAACTCCTTAGTGTCAGAATCAGGAGATGGAGATGTACTGTGAAATCAAGGCAGATAGAAAGATATGTATAAAAAGTAATAAGGACTGTCTGTGCTAAGCCTTTATTCAAAATCTACCTACAGAAAAGCTTAGCTTCCTCTATTTCTTATGCCCCACAAAGCCTCATGCCTTTAGTACTGTGCTGTTTGCCCATTTGAGAAGAGTAAGAAAAAGAACACGAGCCCCTTCAACACTTTTTTTTTCTTACGTTACTCCCTTGCACTGTCAATGTATTGTATACGATCTGAGGGATAGTCATGCTGCCGTCTGGTGGAATATGTATCTGAAACCAGATCAGCCTTAGAATAAATCATACTGTGCAAGGGGAGGCCATTCGGCCCATCGAATCTGCACTGACCACAATCCCACCCAGGCCCTATCCCCATAACTCCATGCATTGACCCTAGCTAGTCCCCCTGACACTAAGGGGCAATTAAGCATGGCCAATCCACCTAACCCAGTTCATAAACTGCACGTGATGTAGCTGCAGCTGGCTGGGGCACCACTCAACTTCAAGTTTAATAAATACAGAAAAACTGATTATTGAAAATAGTCAAATTGCATTCAGATTTCTAAGATTTCTTCTAAAGTATTTATGTACAACTGGAGTAAATTGCTCAGAAGCTGTGGGTTTACAACACCTGAGGTCAGTCCCATTCTTTCTGTGTAGGTGAAACTGCTGGAAGCAATGGAAACCATGGATAAGGAGATATTTGAATTTAAATTTGGGAACGAGTTAACCTATACCACCGTCCTCAGTGATCATACTGTTGTGGACCTGAAACCTGATGGCAGCAACACCATTGTCCAGTATGAAGATCGGATGGAGTTCATTAAATTGGTGCAAAAAATGAAACTGGAAGAAAACAAAGATCAGGTAATTATAAAGTCAAAGCCAGTGGAGAAAATAGAAGAGCCAGAGGAGAGGGAGGTGAGATGAAACAATGCTGAGAAATGTTTGGTAAGTGAAAGCAAAATACTGCGGATAATGGAAATTGAAACACAAAAAATGCAGGAAAATCTCAGCAGGTCTGGCAGTTTCTATAAAGCGAGAACAGAGATAACATTTTGAGTCTGTGTGATTTTGATTATTGTCACATGTTTAATATACAATGAAAAGTATTGTTTCTTACATGCTATACAGACAAAGCATACCGTTCATAGAGAAGGAAACGAGAGAGTGCAGAATGTAGTGTTATAGTCATAGCTTGGGTGTAGAGAAAGATCAACTTAATGCAAGGTAAGTCCATTCAAAAGTCTAACAGTAGCAGGGAAGAAGCTGTTCTTGAGTTGGTTGGTACATGACCTCAGACGTTTGTATCTTTTTCCCGAAGGAAGAAGGTGGAAGAGAGAATGTCCAGGGTGCGTGGGGTCCTTAATTATGCTGGCTGTTTTGCCAAGGCAGTAGCAAGTGTAGACAGAGTCAATAGATGGGAGGCTGGTTTACGTGATGGATTGGGCTACATTCATGACCTTTTGTAGTTCCTTATGGTCTTGAGCTGAGCAGGAGCCATACTAAGCTGTGATACAACTAGAAAGAATGCTTTCTTTGGTGCATCTGTAGAAGTTGGTGAGAGTCGTAGCTGACATGCCAAATTTCCTTAGCGTTCTGAGAAAGTAGAGGCATTGGTGGGCTCTCTTAACTATAGTATTGGTATGTGGGGACCAGGAAAGGTTGTTGGTGATCTGGACTCCTAAAAACTTGAAGCACTCAACCCTTTCTACTTCATCCCTGTTAATGTAAACAGGGGATGTAGACAGCTGACTCTTCAACTTGGAAGAAGTTATATGGACTTAAAATATTATCTCTGTTCCTCTCTTCACAGATGTTGCCAGACCCGCTGAATTTTTCCAGCATTTTTTTTGTTCTAATGAAACTTGGTTGTACTTTCATTGACAAATATCCCATGCACCATATTTGAGATCGAAGAACAGATGTGAGTCCTAGCTTCAGCCCATTTGGGAGCAGTCTAGTCTGGGGGAGAGGGAGGAATAGATTTTGTTCACTGTTTCATTTTAATTGTCGTTTTTGCATAAGAAAACCTGTTGTCCTTTTGCCCCCTTCTCTGGTTGGCAAACATATTTAACAAGCAGCTTTAACTAAGTGAATCTCTCCTTTCAAAAAGTTTGGCCTGATTTTTTGCATCCAGATGTGCACAGTTTATTTAAAATCTCTGGTGGCCAATGCCTGTGCTTGCATTTCTTCTGTCTGCTTCAGATTCAGGCAATGAGGGCTGGCCTGCTGAAGGTGGTTCCCCAAGCAGTGCTTGACCTGCTGACCTGGCAGGAGCTGGAAAAGAAAGTCTGCGGTGATCCTGAAATCACAGTGGAAGCTCTTAAACGTTTAAGTAAGTACAAAATGCCTGTGTTTCAAACTTTATTTTTGGATTTTTTTTTACTTTTCCAATGTTTACAGCACTGTTCAGCATGAGGGAAAGATGACCCAGGCTACAGATGATTTTGAATATAGCGTCTGTGCCATTTATTTAATTTGTTTATGGAAATGGTGCTGCTAGCAAAGTCAACATTTATTGCCCATCCCTAATTGCCCTTGAAGGTGGTGTTGAGGCATGTTCTTGAACTGCTGTAGTCGAGGTAGTGAAGACACTCCCACTTACTGTTAAGGACAATGTTAGTTCCAGGCTTTTGATGTAGCAAAGGAAAGGCAAAATATTTCCAGGTCAGGATGGTTTGTTATTTGGAGGGGAATTTGGAAGTGATGGTGTTCTGATTTGATTTGATTTATTATTGTCACATGTATTAACATACAGTGAAAAGTAGTTTCTTACGTGCGTATACAGACAAAGCATACTGTTCATTGAGAAGGAAACAAGAGAGTGCAGAATGTAGTGTTATAGTCATAGCTAGAGTGTAAAGAAAGATCAATTTAAATGAAGATAGGTCCATTCAAAAGTCTGATGGCAGCAGGGAAGAAGCGGTTCTTGAGTCAATTGGTATGTGACCTCAGACTTTTGTATCTTTTTTTGAAAGGAATTTCCAAGTCGAGGAAAAGTAGCAACCATGGCCTGTACTCGTGTCTGTAGTATGGGATTCTAACTTAAAACTTGCCAGTTCTATTTTTGTGATCCAGTTGATAAATGCAGACCCTTGTGTGAAACAGAACCATGCAAATAAAGAGAGTACTGAATTTGATCCATGGTTTTTGCTGTTAGCTAATCTGATGTATGATAATAGGATGCTATAATTTGCCTCACCATATCACTAACGATGGGGGAGTGATTGGGGGGTAATATAACAGCATCACATTAAACTCCATAAAAGGACAGATTTGGTTTCATCGTTTGAGACCTCTCATGATTGAGTGGCGGTTTAGGGTTCATAATCAAGATATGAATGAAATATTAAAGGTTGGCCACACCTGTGAAACTGTATCCCAGCATAGCTGTCATCTTCAAAGAACTTAAAAGGGGCATCAGAAAGGCAAAAAGGGGCCACGAAATGGCTTTGGCGGGTAGGATTAAAGAAAATCCTAAGGCATTTTACTCCTATGTTAGAAATAAAAGGATGGTTAGAGGGAAGATTGGTCCTCTCAGGGACAGAGGAGGGGAACTGTGCTTGGAGCCTGGGGGAATGGGGGAGATCCTGAATGAATACTTTGTGTCGGTATTCACGCAGGAGAGGGGCCTGATGTCTGGTGCTGTGCTTGAGGAGTTTGAGGATCCGTTGAGGGAAATAGTCATCACGAGGGAAGAGGTGTTGGGACTTTTAGACAGTATAAAGACGGATAAATCTCCGGGGCCTGATGGCATCTATCCCAGGCTGCTAAGGGAGGTGAGGGATGAAATTGCTGGGCCTCTGACGCAAATCTTTGTCTCTTCTTTGGACACAGGTGAGGTCCCAGAGGATTGGCGGATTGCAAATGTAGTACCGTTGTTTAAGAAGGGTCAGAGGGATAACCCAGGGAATTATAGGCCGGTGAGCTTGACTTCAGTTATAGGCAAGCTAATGGAGAGGATCCTCAAGGATAGGATGTATGAACATCTGGAGCGCTGCAATCAGATCAGGGATACGCAGCATGGCTTCGTTACAGGGAGGTCGTGCCTTACGAATCTAGTGGAATTTTTTGAAGAGGTGACAAAAACGGTTGACGAAGGACAAGCCGTTGATGTCATCTATATGGATTTCAGTAAGGCGTTTGACAAGGTCCCTCATGGTAGGCTGATAGAAAAGGTGAAGGCTCATGGGATACAAGGCCAGGTATGTAGATGGGTGGAGAACTGGCTTGGGAGGAGGAGACAGCGAGTAGTAGTGGAAGGCTCCTTTTCCAATTGGAGGTCTGTCACCAGTGGTGTGCCGCAGGGCTCGGTACTAGGACCTCTTCTATTTGTGGTATATATTAATGACTTGGAAGAGGGGGTAGGTGGTGTGATCGGCAAATTTGCTGATGACACTAAGATGGTTGGATTGGCGGGTACTGAGGAGCAGTGCCTGGCAATGCAACAGGACATAGACAGGCTGGTAGATTGGGCAGATAGATGGCAAATGGAATTTAATCCGGAGAAATGCGAGGTGATGCACTTTGGCCGGAATAATGTGGAGGGGAGTTATACGATAAAAGGTAGAACTATCCGGAGTATAGATACGCAGAGAGACCTGGGGGTGCAAGTGCACAAGTCCCTGAAGGTGTCGGTGCAGGTGCAGAATGTGATGAGGAAAGCGTATGGTATGTTAGCCTTCATAGGAAGGAGTATAGAATATAAGAGTAGGAGTCTGATGTTGCAGTTGTATAGAACGTTGGTTAGGCCTCACTTGGAGTACTGCGTCCAGTTCTGGTCGCCGTACTACCGGAAGGATGTAGAGATCCTGGAGAGAGTGCAGAGGAGATTTACCAGGATGCTGCCTGGTATGGAAGGGCTGTCTTACGAGGAAAGATTGAATGAACTTGGGCTGTTTTCCCTTGAGAGGCGTCAGCTGAGGGGGGATCTAATAGAGGTTTATAAGATTATGAAGGGGATAGATAGAGTAAATGGTGGTAAGCTTTTTCCGCTATTAGAAATGGATAGAACGAGGGGTCACGGGCTTAGGGTGAGGGGGGCTAGGTATAAGACAAATATTAGAGGGCAGTTTTTCACGCAAAGGGTAGTGGGGGTGTGGAATGCACTGCCGAGTAAGGTGGTGGAAGCAGGCACGCTAGGGTTGTTTAAGAGTCACTTAGACAGCCACATGAGCGGGCTACATATAGGGGGATATAGTAGGCCTTACTAAACATTGTAGGCTTGGGAATACGTTTTGCCTCAGGGATGTTACAGTCTTTGCCTGTTTAATAATGAATTTTTTGTCTCCACAGGCATTTAAGTCCAGCAAGGGGCATGCATGCGGCAGATTGTAGTGGGCTGCTCTTGGACGTTGCTTCGGGAGTTGCCTATTGCTTCATGTCGTTAGTGTGCTTAAACTGGACCATCTCGAGGGCAACATGACAGCTCAGAGACTATCTCTGTTGCTGTGCGGACACATGGATTTGGGCCTGTGTCTGTGGGAGTTTGCACGTTCTCCCCGTGGTTGCGTGGGTTTCCTCCAGGTGCTCCGGTTTCCTCCCACATCCCCAAAGATGTGCTTTTAGGCTGATTGATTGGGTACTAAATTGTCCCTAAATTGGACCTCCCTGATCCTCGCACATTAGGCATAGACTAAAATCATGAATAGGACACTGAGACAGTGGGACGGCAGCGCGGGCTCGTTGGGCCGAAGGGCCTGTTTCCCGTGCTGTGTTGTTCTTTGTTCTTTGTTCTATAAAAGGGAGAAAATTGAGGAGAGGTAAAGCTTTATGACATGGTGATTTTTTTAAAAATTGATTTTGTGGGATATTGGTGTTGCTGGCTGGCCAGCATTTGTTGCCCATCCCTAGTTGCCTGAGGGCTGTTGAGAGTCAACCACATCACTATGGCTCTGGAGTCACGTACAGGCTAGACCAGGTAAAAGCAGCAGATTTCAAGTGTGAACCAGATGGGTTTTTCCGACAATCGACAATGATATATGGTCATCAGTAGATTCTTAATTCCAGATTTTTTTATTGAATTCAGATTCCACCATCTGCCATGGAGGGATTTAAATCCGTGTCCCACAAGATTAGGGATGAGTTTCTGGATTAATAGTGATTCTGGATTCTCTGATCTTAACCTGGCTATGTCATCCCGCTCTGTTTTGCATTGTCTTTGCATTGTATAGGTTGTCGTTGTTAAGTCCTCGATAAAGCAAGGTTTTGTACCAAAGCAAATGCTGGAGTAAGAAATCATCTACACTGAAAGCTGCCATGTTCCAACGTTAGATAAATCTAATACTGAGACATGATTGCATCCAAGGGACTTAGTTGTCCAAGTACATGAATCACGGGAAGTTTCATGCAGGTTTAGCAAACAAACGCAATAGTGTGTCAGTTTTTGTTTCAAAGAAGTTGAAACCACACAGTCTTGTCAAGGTATTGCACATTAAGATTCTAGCAAAAATTTTTGATGAAGAGAAACGAGTTGCCTCAATGATTGTTAAATGATTTGGCCAGTTCCTTTCTGCTTATACAATGGTTTACTGAGCACTTTAACCAGGCATTGACAACCAGCCTTGTAAGCATCAGCGCCTGGAGTTTTGTCGTTAAACAGAAGTTTGATTGCGTTAATTGTTTGTAAGTGTGGGAGGATCATCTAGAAAGAAGTTGATGGCAGCCTATGGCAGCCTGTTGATTTGTTTCACATCGGATGAAGGCTGATTGAATATGTGGTTATAGTGCTGACCCCTTTTTCTGTGAGCAGTGTTTGATCTATCAGCACCAAGGACTGGTGATGAAGCAGTGAACTGGGGCTGGTAGACAGATTTCAGGGCCTTACAGAATTACTTCATGTAAAGCATGCATTATTTGTCCTTGTTACATTTCCTTTTCAACTTGTATTTGCATGGTTGTGTGTTTCTTTCCTTCCCTGAATTGAGGAGCCCAACCACCGCTAGAAACTTAGTGATGGCACAAGGCGTAGCAGGAACTCGTGCTATGGAGAAGTATAGGTGGGGAGCTGATTTACCTGCCCCTCCCTTTTTATGACATGCTGTTTAATTCGAGAAATATCCGTGCACTGAAATTGAGCCTGTTTGGAGCAGGCCTATTAATTTAGCAGGCATAGGTAAATATACTGTCTGACCTATCAGTGATAAAAGGCTATAGGCATAAGAGATTATTCCCTCTGAAACTAAAGATGCAGTGGTAATTATCCCTGAAGTATAAAGCATCGTGGACGAAGCCCAGGCTCAAACCAGCCTCCCAGTCATAGACTCTGTCTACACTTCCACTGCCTTGGAAAAGCAGCCAGCATAGAGTTATAGAGATTTACAGCATGAAAACAGGCCCTTTGGCCCAACTTGTTCATGCTGCCCTTTTTTTAAATCCCGAAGCTAGTCCCATTTGGCCCATATCCCTCCATACCCATCTTACCCAAGTAACTGTCTAAATGCTTTTTAAAAGACAAAATTGTACCCGCCTCTATTACTACCTCTGGCAGCTTGTTCCAGACACTCACCACACTCTGTGCCCCTCTGGACACTTTTGTATCTCACCCCTCCCACCTTAAACCTATGCGCTCTAGTTTTAGACTTACCCCACCTTTTGGAAAAGATATTGACTATCTAGCTGATCTATGCCTCTCATTATGTTATAGACTTCTATAAGATCATCCCTCAGCCTTCTACGCTCCAGAGAAAAAGTCCCAGTCTATCCAGCCTCTCCTTACAACTCAAACCTTCAAGTCCCAGCAGCATCCTAGTAAATCTTTTCTGTACTCTTTCTAGTTTAATAATATCCTTTTCTATAATAAGGTGACCAGAACGGTGCACGTATTCCAAGTGTGGCCATGCCAATGTCTTGTACAACTTCAACAAGGTGTCCCAACTCTTTGTAGTCAATGTTCTGACCAATGAAACCAAGCATGCTGAATGCCTTCATCACCACTGTGTCCTCTTGGGACTTTCAAGGAGCCACAAACCTGTACCAGTAGATCTCTTTGTTCTGTAACTCTCCCAATACTATGCATTAGTCCCCAGGACCGCATAGAATGCATCCAAGGGTTCAGAAAGAAATGGCGGAGGTGATAGTGGATGCCTTGGTGATTATTTTCCAAACATCGCTGGATTCCGGGAAGTGCCGGAAGATTGGAAAACGGCTAATGTTACGCCGTTGTTTAAGAAGGGTGGCAGGCAAAAGGCAGGGAATTATAGGCCGGTTAATTTAACGTCTGTTGTAGCTAAAATGTTAGAATCCGTGATCAAGGAGAAAATAGCGAGGCATCTTGAGGAGAATTGTTTGATAGAGCAGACGCAGCACGGTTTCGTTAAGGGGAAGTCGTGTCTGACAAATTTATTGGAGTTCTAGGAGGATGTGTCTAGGGCGGTGGATAGAGGAGAGCCGGTGGATGTGGTGGTTCTTGATTTTCAGAAGGCGTTTGATAAGGTGCCGCACAAGAGGTTATTACAGAAGGTTAGAGGGCATGGAGTTGGGGGTAGGGTATTAGCGTGGGTAGGGGATTGGCTGTCAAATAGGAGGCAGAGAGTGGGGGTCAATGGGTGCTATTCGGATTGGCGGTTGGTGACTAGTGGAGTGCCCCAGGGGTCGGTGCTGGGGCCTCAGCTATTTACCATTTATATAGATGATCCGGAGGAGGGAACCGAGTGTATGGTGTCGAAATTTGCTGATGACACCAAGATTGGTGGAACGGCAAATTGTGCGGAGGGCGTGGAAAGTCTGCAGAAGGATCTAGATAGGCTGGGCGAATGGGCCAGGAACGGGCAAATGGAATTTAATGTTGGCAAGTGTGAAGTTGTCCACTTTGGTAGGAATAATGGTAGGAAGGACTATTACTTACATGGCGAAAAACTGCAGCATGCGACGGTGCAGAGGGACCTCGGGGTCCTTGTGCATGAATCGCGAAAACCCAGCCTGCAGGTGCAGCAGATGGTCAGGAAGGCAAATGGGATGCTGGCCTTCATAGCGAGGGGGATTGAATATAAAAGTAGGGAGGTCTTGCTGCAACTGTACAGGGCACTGGTGAGGCCCCAGCTGGAGTACTGTGTGCAGTTTTGGTCGCCGCACTTACGCAAGGATATTTTGGCCTTGGAGGGAGTGCAGAGGAGGTTTACTAGGCTGATACCGGAGTTGAGGGGGTTGAACTATGAGGAGAGGCTGAATAAACTAGGCTTGTACTCGTTAGAGTTTAGAAGAATGAGGGGAGATCTCATTGAGACATATAAGATGATGAATGGGATGGATAGGGTAGAGGTGGAGAGGGTCTTCCCGCTCAGAAAGGACAGTAGGACTAGAGGGCACAGCCTCAAGATAAAGGGGGGGCAGTTTAGAACGGAGTTGAGGAGGAACTTCTTCACTCAAAGGGTGGTGAATCTCTGGAATTCTCTGCCCGTTGAAGTGGTGGAGGCTGCCTCGCTAAATATATTTAAGACGCGGGTTGATGGGTTTTTGATAAGAGAGGGGATTAAGGGTTATGGGGAGAGGGCGGGAAAGTGGAACTGAGCCGCAACAGATCAGCCATGATCTTATTGAATGGCGGGGCAGGCTCGAGGGGCTAGATGGCCTACTCCTCTTATTTCTTATGTTCTTATGTTCTTAAGTCCTGCTCTAGTTCAATCTACTAAAATGCGTCATCCTGGACATACTCTGTTCCATCTTCTACTGTCTAGGGAAAAGTTATAGAAGTGTGAGGACATGTAGAAACCGACTCGAGCAGCTTCTCCCTTGCTGCCATTGGACTTTTAAATGGACCTACTTCGCATTTAAGTTGATCTTTCTCTACACCCTAACTATGACTATAATACTACATCCTGTACGCTGTGTTCTGTTTCCGAAGGCTTTGTCTGTATAGCGCGCAAGAAACGATGCTTTTCACTGTATACTAATACATGTGACAATATCAAATCAAATAATGTCCATATATCATCCAGCTCTGCTGTAATAGCTCCATGGACCCTTCAACTCGGATTAAATAGTATGACAGGAGAATCAGTTGTCCAAGAAATAAAGTAGTTCAGACTTGGTGGTTTCTTCTTATCTGAATGTATCTATATTTTAGCTCGCTTTGAAGATTTGGAGCAGTCTGACACCAGAGTTAAATATCTTTGGGAAGCACTCACGAATTTCACTAATGGTAAGTGACCTTCTGCACTGTCATTGCTGGATTTGTTAAACCAACTTTGTTCCATTGTCTGTAAAGTGGATGATACCTGCATGATTCCTAAATTGAAGATTATTGTACGATGGCCAATTCCCTATAATTTTATGGATATAACTAGTAATTTCTGACAGTGTTGCCATTGCTCATTAGACTTGAATATCTGCCAATGTGTGTGACAGTTAAAAGGCATTGCAGCACTTTTGCTGCCTGTAAAATATTAGTCAGCGCAGAGATGGTGAAATATGATGATTTTTGTCCTGAATGCAACCTAAAAATACCATTGTTACAAAAGACCAGCTGCTGTTTTGGGAAATAATTATTTGCCACGAGCATGTGCAGTTTCCTGTGGAATATTATTTTACATTAATCATAAGGAACATAGCATGGTGCAAATTTTTTGAAAGTTTGATATCAAATGAGTCTAAGTTCAGTGCCGTTAACTTAGGAATATATTTACAAAGTGCCTTAAAATGATGGGAGAGGAGATGCTTCTTTTATATATTTCCTTCATAATTTCTAATTTGTCTTCCAGAGGATCGTAGTCGATTCTTAAGGTTTGTTACAGGTAGAAGCCGCCTGCCTGCCCCTATTTTCATCTACCCAGACAAGTCAGGGTAAGTGCTTTAGATTGTTGGATTGTGATTGTCCTAAGAGTGAATAGTGTGCTGAGAAATTAGTTAATAGAGTGCCATCAACGTCCTATATTCAAATAGAAAACAAAATGAAGATCTATGGTGAAAAGGTGAAGAAGTTATCGGGGAGTGCTATTGTGATTTACACTGGCAGTTTAGCAAGTTGCTGATCTACCTGCTGCCACTAGGTGGCATTTGGGTGGCACTGGATCCTCACAGGATCCTCTTATTCACTGTAGTGCTTGGTTTTGGAGCACTGGGAAGAAAGTGCTCAATCAGCCATCTTTCAGCAGAATAGACAAATGTTACAGAAATTTTGAAGATGATATAAGTGGTGGGATAGCAACATGTAGGTAGGTACAAGAGTTAGTTTTTTTTTGTGGTTGGTTGCTAGGAGCTAGAAGCAGGAGTAGGCCATCAGCTCTGCCATTAGTACTTATTCTTTGCAAAATAAAAACAAAAAATGGGGCAGCATGGTGGCACAGTGTTTAGCACTGCTGCTTCACAGTGCCAGGGACCTGGGTTCAATTCCAGCCTCAGGTGACAGTCCTTGCGGAGTTTGCATGTTCTCCCCGTGTCTACATGGGTTTCCTCTATGACCCCTAGTTATGGACTCCTCGACCATTGGGAAAATTTCTTCTGAATCTACCCTGTCTAACAGTGTTCGAATTTTATAAGTTCCTGAGTTTCCCTCTCACTCTTCTAAATTCCAGTGAATATAATCCTAACTGACTTAGTCTCACCTCATACAACAGACCTGCCATCCCAGGAATTAGCCTGGTAAACCTTTGCTATGTCCCTCTATAGCAAGGACATCCTTCCTCAGATAGGTTACCAAAACTGCACACAGTACTCCGGGTGTGGCCTTGCCAATGCCCTATACAATTGCAGCAAAATTTTCAATTGTACAATTTACCCTTTTTTTTGTTCAGTTGTTGATTTGAGTTTTGTATTTCCAGCATCTAATGCTTTTCTTTTGTCTTAACTTTTTGCTTCAAATGACTTTTTAAGCTTTCTGATCTCTTGGCTGGAACTTGTAACTTTCCAGTATTGGTTAAAAATGAAGATTGTGTTTGACCTTCGTCTAGCCTCCTCTTGTTTCTTGGTTTGGAAGTATATAGTAAAATATTACTTTTTATGGTGAGCATAAGATTTGGGGCATACTTTTAATATTAGTTTCCTTCATCAATTATTTTATACATTGAAAGGAAGCTGATTCTTTATTGTCCCAACTGTGAAGGAAAATTATATATTGCACTTGTTGCCAGGATCCTGCCACTAACTTTTATTTCATAGTCAAAAAGTATCGTGTGAGTGTGTGTACATCGCAAAGAGAAATGAGAAAGTTGCCGAAGTTTTATTTTACATAGAAAACATTGAATGTTTTGCTACAAAATTGATCTTTTCTTTATCGTCACAGATCAGAGAAAACAGATGCTCTCCCAGAGTCTTCCACGTGCTCCAGTACACTTTTTCTACCAAACTATTCCAGGTCCGTTGTTCTTTTATAATGTTTCTTTTCTCTGATTCTTCTCTCCTCCTTTCCTAGGGGTTGCTAGCACTAGTATTTTAATGGCAGTCTTCTGATGCATTGCTTCATTCACATTAACATAGATCCTGCAGTATTAGCCAGTGTTTGGTGTATCACAGCCGAGACCAAACCCTGTTTCTTCATTGAGGTCCACAATTTCCTGTGCATACAATCGCCAGATAGGGTTCAGGAAGCCCAGCTGTTCTCTTTTCGTCCTTAGCCAGAAGGAATTGCAGTCAATTGTAACACTCCAACTGATGCCTCATCTGAGATTAGTTGCTCATGTACGAGCCTAGACAGTTTGGCAGCTATGACAAGAATGTGCATTTATATAGTGTCTTTATCATAGAAAAATATCCTGTGCACTTCTAAGGCAAACCACATGGGGGTGATGTGATTATATATCACTGAGTACTGGACTTGACATCCTCCGATTGTTGATTCGTAGAACAGTACAGCATAGAAGGCGGTCGTCCAGCCCATTAAGGCAATGCTAGCTTATTCCAAAAGCAGTCTAGTTTAATTTCTTCATATTCCTGCAATTTGTTTTCCTTCAGGCATTTATCCAATTCCTATTTGAAACCAAATATTGAATCAGTTTCCATCACCCGATCAGGAAGTGCATTTCAAATCTGAGTTATTAGCGCCTCTGGTTCTTTTGCCAATGATTGTTGTAAACAGTTTCTCTTTGCTCTGTCTAAACTCTTCATAATTTTAAACACGGTCAAATTTCCTTTTGGTTCTTCTTATAACAGAAGGCTATTCCCATTTCTCTCATCTATCCACAAAATTCTATGTCTGATCCCTGGAACCAGTCTAAAAAATTTCTTTCATATCCTCTCCAAGCCTTCACAATGTTCCAAATCTATGGTGCTCAGAATTGGACACATTACTCTAGTTAGTTTTTTTAATAAAGGGTTAGCATTGCCTCCTGGCTTATTTGTACTCTGTTTATAAACCCAGGATCCCGTTTGCTTTATTCCCCATTCCTGTCATGTGCACACACATGTTTAAAAATTAGTATCACAAGTAGGCATGCATTAACATTGCAATACTGTGAAAACCCACTCATCGCCACACACCAACATCCATTTGGGTACATCGAGGGAGAATTTAGCATGGCCAATGCACCTAACCAGCGCATCTTTCAGACTGGGCAGAAACTGGTGGAAACCCACACGGGCACAGAGAGAATATGTAGACTCCTCACAGTTAACCAAGCCAGGAATAGAACCCAAGTCCCTGGCGCTGTGAGGCAGCAGTGCTAACCACTGTGTATATCATTTAAAATTTTACCATTTAGTTGATGACCACATATATTCAATTTCAAGTTGGCTTTGCTTGAATCCCAGTCTGTGTTTGCTGTTGTTCTACTTTCACGCTGGACTCGGGCACAAGTCCAGTTGATGTAGTCTGGACTGAGATGAGTTCCTCAGACTTGAATGATATTCACTGGAAAGATTATTATAAAAAGGTTAGATGGGTGTAAGTAGTTGTCAATCAGCTAAGCAAGTCTTGGTTTAAGCCACACTGTAATTTTAATTTGATCTGCTTTTGTCTGAGAAGTGGAGTTGTCCTGTTTAACAGTTGAATTGCTATAAGAAGAATCCAGCAAAATAGGAATTTTTGTCTTTATTCCAATTGTTTTCCCAAATGTTCAAAATTAAAATCATAGACTGAGTTCATAAATAATTGGGCAATGTCTCATGTTCAGAAACCAATTAAGGCAGCTTTAAGTTGATGATTAGTGAATGCAGATGACAATCTAATTTGCCATTACTGTCAGGTCTGAGAACCTGCAGATTATTCTATATCAGGGCAGGGGATGGAGGTTCCGATCCTTAGTGGTAAGGCTGCTAATCTTTTGATTACAGCTTTGCTGCAGAGAAACTATGAAGCTGAAAAGTGTTTAAATAATTCATTACAGGAGAATTCTTCAGTAGTCAATAAAAACAGCGGTTTCCACTAGTTAAGTTCACAGCACCCTTCTGCAGCAAAGAACTATGGCAAGAAGATTGAATTATTTGGTCCAAAGAAGATATTGCTTGCCAAGAAACTGAAGTCATTACTGAAAAAGAATCTTAACCCATTCTGGACATTTTGTAAAGCTCTTTCTTAAATGTTTTATTCACTGGTATCTTGTTGCTTTTGCGATGTAGAAAATGGAGGAAAGTAGTTTTGACCTGAATAAAGTGCTACACCACTTTTCCATCATCTTGGGTTATAGAAAAATATTACATTTATGTAGCACCTTTCACAACCTTTGGGATGTGCAAAGCACTTACAGCCAACTTTGGAAGTGGCATCACCTTTATAAGACAGGAAATGCAGCAGTCAATTTGCACATGGAGAAGTCCCACGACACAGTGTGATAATGACCTCCTTTCATTCTTCTTCTGAATGAATCTTGTTCCGTACTGAAGAAGAGCCACATTGGACACGAAATGTTAACACTCCACAGATGCTGCCAGACCGGCTGAGCTTTTCCAGCACTTTCTGTTTATTTCAAATCTCCAGCATCCACAGTATTTAGCTATTAATTATATAGATAATGACTAGATTATTTATCTTCACAAATATTGAACAGGAAACCATGGGGAACCCTCCTGGTCTTCTTTGAAACAGTGTCTTCAAATCTTTTACGTTCACCTGAGAGAGCAGGCAGAGCTTAAGTTTAACATACCATTCTAAAGACGACATCTCTGATAATGCAGACTTCCCTCAGTACTGCGCTAGATTTTGTGGGACCTGAACACTCAATCTGCTGTATCCTCCTTTAAGATGTTTATTGTATTTTAGGATTGTCTGGGATCTCGGTAATGATGACCCTTATTATAGCCAAGAATAACAAGGGAAGACTTCCGTTCGTGAGGAACTTGTGCATAGAAACTTTATTTTAACCAGGTCCATGAGAAAGGAGTTGAGGAATTTGCTGATGACACCAAAATTGGTGGAAAGGCAAATTGCGCGGAGGGTGGTGAGAGTCTACAGAAGGATCTAGATAGGCTGGGCGAATGGGCCAGGAAATGGCAAATGGAATTTAATGTTGGCAAGTGCGAGGTGGTCCACTTTGGTAGGAATAATGGTAGGAAGGATTATTACTTACGTGGAGAAAAACTGCAGCAGGCGACGGTGCAGAGGGACCTCGGGGTCCTTGTGCATGAGTCGCAAAAACCCAGCTTGCAGGTGCGGCAGGTGGTCAGGAAGGCGAACGGGATGCTGGCCTTCATCGCGAGGGGGATTGAATATAAAAATAGGGAGGTCTTGCTGCAGCTGTATAGGGCATTGGTGAGGCCGCAGCTGGAGTACTGTGTGCAGTTTTGGGCGCCGTACTTACGCAAGGATATTTTGGCCTTGGAGGGAGTGCAGAGGAGGTTTACTAGGCTGATGCCGGAGTTGAGGGGGTTGAGCTATGAGGAGAGGCAGAATAAATTAGGCTTGTACTCGTTAGAGTTTAGAAAAATGAGGGGAGATCTCATTGAGACGTATAAGATGATGAATGGGATGGATAGGATAGAGGTGGAGAGACTCTTCCCACTCAGAAAGGATAGTAGGACTAGGGGGCACAGCCTCAAGATAAAGGGGGGGCAGTTTAGAACAGAGTTGAGGAGGAACTTCTTCACTCAAAGGGTGGTGAATCTCTGGAATTCTCTGCCCGTTGAAGTGGTGGAGGCTACCTCGCTAAATATTTTTAAGACGCGGGTTGATGGGTTTTTGATAAGAGAGGGGATTAAGGGTTATGGGGAGAGGGCAGGAATGTGGAACTGAGCCACGACAGATCAACCATGATCTTACTGAATGGCGGGGCAGGCTCGAAGGGCTAGTTGGCCTACTCCTGCTCCTATTTCTTATGTTCTAATTGGGGGGTGGGGAGGGGCTGGTGGTGCGGTGGAATCAAATGAAGCCAAATTATGATGGAATTCCCAACAAATGTGACAAAGATGATCTTGTCCTTTTACATTGCTTTATGATGACAGGTGCAGAGAAATCCATTGCAGACTTCCTGGATAAAAAGTTCTGCAGATACCATTTTAACATTGACCACTAGGTGGTGCAGGAAAACACCTGTAGCGATCTGGATGCAAAGGGTTGTTCTTTATGTGATACGTTCTCACTGGCAGTGCTGCAAGCTGCATTCCCTACAGAGAATATTGAAAGAATGATCACTTTCATATGGCTTATAGCGGATCAGTTATTAAGTAGCCTATGTTTTCTCTCAGGCCATGGATACATTACAAAAATAGGAGAGCTAAACCATTCAGCTACAAAAAGGAACATCCTGTTTGTTTTCACACACTGCGGCCTAGCTCTATCTCAGTGAAACTCAGTCTCTAAAGCTGTGAAGTTAGTTCAACCCTATTTATATTGCAGTCTACTTCCCATCGTTTGATTATTTCTATAAATCTGAATGATCCATCTGCTTGAACTTATCTATCATTCTTCCACCTCTTTCGTCCATCTAAAATATTTTGTGGACATCTGTGCTTTTGATCGTTTACAGCAGAAAGAAAACTGTAAGGCTTTGTGGCACAGTGGTTAGCACTGCTGCCTCACAACGCCAAAAACCTGTGTACAATTCCTGGCTTGGGTCACTGTCTCTGTATGGAGTTTGCACGTTCTCCCTGAATCTGCGTATGTTTCCTCCAGGTGCTCTGGTTTCCTCTTGCAGTTTGAAAAGCATGCTGGTTAGCTGAATTGGCCATGCTAAATTCTCCCTCAGTGTACCCAAACAGGCGCCGGAATGTGGCAACTAGAGGATTTCCACAGTAACTTCGTTGCAAGCCTGTGACACTAATAACTAAACTTTAAAACTTACTTTGAGGGAAAGGATTTGGATAAATTTGCTAAATTATGAATTCAAAATCACATTCTATTTTGTTTTGCAGTTTAAAATGATCTAATTTTTCAGGAGTCTTTGAATGTTGAATTCAGGAATAGTTTCTGCTGTAGAATTGCCTTCTGGGATTCATTCATGTTACAAAGGAGTTTGGCTTCACACTAATGTTATAGTTACATTGCCAATGTGCCCACAATCAGTATTAAAACATGACCTGGATAAATTAGTTTCACTTACTATTATTTGAGAGTCAATTTGACCTGTGGCATCTGACACATACTCCAAGTTTAACATGAGCAAAACCTAGTTTTATCTTTGCTGAACTGGTGAAGTGTAAATGCAGTCTGCCTAGATATCCTCATTATGCTTTGTGAGAGGCTAAATGTTGTTCATGAAAATGTTAGTGACAGAATATCCATACTTTTGTGGCTTTTTTGTTATGTCACTAGGGTGTTCAGTTTGGATACTGGAACCTTGTTCACACGTCAGCCAGATAATTATGTGGATCTTAATGTTGTGAGACATTATTGCACTGAAAAATTGTGTTGAAATTAATGATTTTTTGTGTTATTTTAATGAATACGTTAAGTAATTCCATACCAATGCATTAAGCTTCTATATAATATCCCACAATGTCATGAAGTCTCTTGGATTAGTGGATGGATTTGGCACACTTTTGACTTCACAGTTTATTGTTTACCCTTCATATTACTGTCACATATTTTGGGTTGGCAAATTTGAAATAAAGGAACTAAAGAACTCATTGGATTCTTCTTGCATGGGGGCACAAACTGACGGTAAAATAGTTTACACTGAGTCATGTGATCAGCTGCACTGATGCATTTATTGGCAATAATGAATGGCCGGAACTTTCCAGCTGTTTACGGGACAGGATCTCCCGGTCGTGCTGACAGCACACTCCCGTTACTGGTTTCACAGCAGTGAAGGTTGTATCAACAGGAATACCCGTTGATAACGGCAGGATGAGAAGATCCCGCCGCCAGCCAATGGTGGACCACTCCCCATTGTCGTGCAACATGCAATGGGTTATGTAGTAAATCCCATCCGATGTATTCAAACCTAGTGAATATTTGAAAAGAACTGAGCTACACACAGTTCAGATTTTAAGGAAAATGTGTTGCAGTGGGTTCAGTGGTGATCATTTATAACTTTCAATGGTGGAAGAGGCCAAGACTGAGGAGCTGAATATCTCCTCCTGCAGCCTGCTGCAAGACCTTGGATAAATTGTTGACCAGCCTTGATCCAGATCCAAGTGTTGCTGGATCTGTAGGACAGCACTATTCACAGCTCAACATCTTACTCAGGCAGGTTGTTGTTTTGATGTAGGAAATGGGAAAAGGTCACATTATTGTAGTCAGGGCTGCTCTTCTGATGGTAACATTGATGTAATCTTTAACGAGGAAACTTTTCTGGTCAAAAGTAAAGTGTTTCATTCCCTAGCATTGGTGAATATAAATTTGAAGCAAAGGATCAATTAATGAAACTACCAACTTAAAACTCTATGGAAATGTCAGCACTTTGGCTTATCGTGTTATTTTGCAGTGAGTTATTTACATTTCTGATGTGTGAACTATAATGTTCTTTGGACTCTCTATATTAAAGGACACCATACAAGTGCAAATTGTTGTTCTGTACGATTAATATAAGGAGACCCTTCCATTTGGCCTTCCTCAAATACTACATCATTTTACCTCTAGCTTCCACCAAGCCACCCACTTCTGCTCTTCTTCCTTCCTGAATTAAGTGCAGTTATGATGTGGTTAACAGCAGCTACTTGTAAGCCACCAAGGTTCCTCTGTAATATAATTATGGGCTATACATATGCATGTAATTGCACAAATGTCTAAAAATCTTCTAATGGGCTTATTTAATCTGTGCTTTATTTGTAGTGCAAAGCTTTGTGAAGAGAAGTTACGATATGCAGCGTACAACTGTG
This sequence comes from Carcharhinus amblyrhynchos, assembly GCF_965287045.1. Taxonomy (NCBI): domain Eukaryota; kingdom Metazoa; phylum Chordata; class Chondrichthyes; order Carcharhiniformes; family Carcharhinidae; genus Carcharhinus; species Carcharhinus amblyrhynchos. The sequence continues at coordinate 28,996,841 of NC_137332.1, read as the reverse complement.
TGGCGATAGACACGGATATGGTACCCTGGGAAGAGTGACATACATCGATTGTATAAAATTGAACAGTATATAGTTGGTAAAATCAGTTATGGCCTACTTATAGCAGTTTTAAATTTTTATGATGTCCATATGAATGGGATTCCAAAATTTATCTTTACATTTCTCAATCCTTCCCCCGCCTTTGAAATAATAAGTCTTGGTGATTCACTCAAACTAATTAGAGCTGTCAGTTTCACAAGTCCTGAATGAGTGGCGAGTCACCACACGACCTATGAAAGCCTTCTACCTTGCAATTGTTTTTATTTAGAGCTATGCGGTTGTACAATTCTCTGAAACATAATCGTTAGCCAAGTTTTTACACAAAAAGGTAAAATTGAATTTTACTGGGCACTTAGCAGTGGTGCCAGGCAGATTGATAAAATCATGGAAACAGATGACAAGCCGGTGACCTGACATCTTCCTACCTCCATTCCTCTGGTCCACTCCCAGGGGCGAGTTGACTGTGCAATGGGAACCCTCGTGGATGAAACGTTCAACCTATTAAAGCAATCAAAATGCCAATGAGGAGCCATTTTAGGTTTGTAATAACTCTTTCCCTGTAGGTACATAGGTTTCACACCATGTAGGCTACTCAGCACGTGCTGGAAACGTGTATGCTGTGACGATCTCTTCCTCCGGCATCTGTTCCTGTTTAAATGTGAAGTGACACTCTCATATGCCATCCTTCCTATCTAATCACCACCATCTCTTCTTCAATGGCAGCATGTCCTAATGTTACCCTTCCAATTTCCAAGACACCCTCTGCCATTGATGCCAGTATTGTCACTCTCCATTCTTGCCCCTCTTCCAGGAATTGAATACACTCTCTCTTTTCTCATTGCAGGAGAAAAAAGATTGAAGACTTTTATTAGATCAGTCCAGGGCGGCACAGTGATTAGCACTGCTCCCTCACAGCGGCAGGGACCTGGGTTTGATTCCTGGCTTGGGTCACTGTCTGTGTAGAGTTTTCACGTTCTCCCCTGTCTGCATGGGTTTCCTCCAGCTGCTCAATTTCCTCCCACGGTCCAAAGAAATGCTGGTTAGGTGAATTGACCATGCTAAATTCTCCCTCAGTGTACCCGAACAGGCACCGGAGCATGGCGACTAGGGGATTTTCACAGCATTACAGTGTGAATGTAAGCCTATTGTGACTAATAAACTTTACTTTTACTTTAGATGGATGAGGGAGTTTGTTGTAGGATAGGGAGTGCTAGATCAGCTAGGTGGCGAAAGTGCTTTATTGCTCTCTGAGCAAAGTTCTGTGTGAACAGAAGTTCTTAAGTGTGATTTCAGAGAGAGGATTTGAAAAGATGTGTGCTAACAAAGGCTACAGAAGTGTGATTGACTGTTGCCATCAGGTGCTTTCATGCTATTTGCGTGATCAGACTTGAGAATCCATTGAAGCATTGTCTAACTGGTTTCCTGTGCTCCATACTACACCCACGGCTCACCACCTCCCCGTCCTTCCTCTGAGTGTCTGGAAGGAGAATGTGCCTCCTTGCCCTCACAGCTTCCAGTATTAATGCTGCAATCATAAATATTAGAACGGCCCTTTCCCTTCTAGTATCCATGTCCCCACCCCCCCTTCTTTTATTTTCACAACTTTGCTGCCCAAAATGCACCACACCATCATTGTGCTTGTTGTTTTAAAGATTTTCTTTTACACATTCTCAGTTAGGCTTCCAAACACTTCTCTCACCTGGGTCTCCCAATTGGTCATCAAGCCCAGTGGCCAAACCCTAGCAAATTCTAGAGGAAGGGCCTCGACTTACAGAGTCAAGTTACCAAATCAGGTATAGTCCTGACACTGTTAAATGCTCAAGATTCCATGTAAGTTCTTGGCTAATCCTATAGAAAGGAAGCTTGCCTTTAAAAGGTGTTCCACAGTGAATGAGTTGTATTTGATGTACAGCCACGAAAGAGAAAGGAACAGGATTAGGTCATTCAATAAGATCATGGCTGATCTTTGGCCTCAACTCCATCCATTTTCCTGAATTATCCCCAAATTCCTTAATTTCCATGGTATCTTAAATCTTATCAATTAGCTCTTGAATATATTCAATGACTTCAGTGTTCACAGCTTCCTGGAGTTGTGAAATCCACCCTTCTGAGTCAAGTAGTTTCTCTTCATCTCAGTCCAGGTGGCCAGCCCTTTTTTCTGAGACTGACTTCTAATTCTAGACTTCCCAACAAGGGGAAACAACCTCCAAACATTGACTCTGTCAATCCTCTTATGAATTTGAAATTTCAGTAGGATCATCACTTCACCTACACTCCAGAGAAGGAGGTCTCGTCCACTCAATCTCTCACAGAGAAATTCCCTTATTCCAGGAATCAGTTTAATGAACTTCCCTGGAACTCCTAGAGCAAGTATATCCTTTCTGAGGTGAGGAGACCAAATGATCTGTACATAATATTCCAGTTGTGGGCTTACCAAAGGTTTATATCAGTTTAGTATGGAAGGTGCACATACAATTTGCTTTCCTGTTTGTATCTACCGCATCCGCACGTAACTTTCCATGATTCGTGTACAAAGACACCCAGGCACTTGTGAATGTCTTGCCTGTGTACACAATATTCTTTCATTTTGAGTTCCTAAGCTGAAAATGGTCCCAACTCTTCATCAAAGACCAAGGTGGTTAAGATTTTACCCAAGAATTCTACCTAATGTACTGTTCACAATAGCCAATTCAGAAAACCACAGGTAAAGGCTAATAAATTAATTGGCTACATATGATTGAACTAACCAAAAAGGCCTAATTGAGGGGAAAAAATAGTGCAATGCATTGCTTCATGAGTTACGAACAAATAACAGCAGATGCTATACTGCACTCTTGAGGGAAATGCCTATTGTAACGTTATAACTTGGATTGACAATGCAGTTCAAGCTTCACACTGTGCATATATGTATATTTTGTGGACTTCAGCACACACGACTGATAAATTATAAATCGTAAATTAGCATGATTGCTACACCTGGTCCCTATTTGAATAGATCCCATTAGCTGAATATCTTTGAAATCCTTGGGCTGAAATGAAACAGCTGAGGATATTGGAATTTTTCCATATCTAGATATTTTGATGGTTAGATTTAAATTTTAACATGGATCTTTGTTTCTGTCACAATATCATATTGCACTTTGATGCAGGTCGCTACTATAAGCTGTTGCTTAAGAATATGACCTGGTCTTGTACTGATTTTTGTTTCTTAAATATTGATATCAGATGATGCAGCGGTGAAAACCAGGAATATAATATATCCATTGTCTAGAAATGCTATGTGTTAAATCTATTCAAAACCATTTTGAACATCTATTCAAAACCATTTTGCAGTGACTTGCTAGCTAGATTAAATTTGCCAAACTATTGAGAAACTTTGAATTAATGATTGTGTAAAGTTATTCACAGAGCATAATTAGGAGAACCACCACTGCAGTGCCCATGTGCTTATCTTACTCCCACTCCTGAGTGCAGCTCCCCTGCTGCGAACACAGAATTGAGGAATTTTCCCACTCAGCGTTGCTCTCTCAAACAGACCAGCAAAAATGATTTACATCAGTGGTGGTATCTACTGGAAACAAATCCCCAGTGAAACTAATCTTTTTCACTGGGGAGCAGAATTTGTGAATTCCTTCCTACAGAAGCAAGTGTATTAATACAACAGGTGAGAACTTATTAGCAGGACACACAGGGCTAAAATGACAACTTAAATATGAGGCTGATTTAGTTAACTTATTCCAAGCTATGATTTCCTGATTGTACTCTCCATCTTTACAGCTAGGTATGGCTAATTCAGTGGACTTGAGTAAAATGTATAATTTAGGTTGATCAATCTTGTATTGAAATATTAAACATTAGTTAAGCTGTGAAATGTTTTGTTAATACAGTATAAACCAACAGTTTGCACAATAAAACTCCATTTCAAAAACACAGTTATGGGTCTTCAGAATGCTGTAATTTGGTTTAAAAATAAGTTGGCTAGTGTTGTAAACCTACACTATAAACTGCTCATGGTATGTAATTTTCTCTCATTAGTGTGGTAGTTTCATTTTGGAGGTACATGCATTTAGTCCATATTATGGCTGACTTTGGATTGTTTGATGCCAATGGTTCAAAATGAAAGTAAAAATCTATTCTTGTAGACATTAATTTTTAGATTGGTTCATTTGGCATCAACTGTTTGCTTTTATATCCAAGTCTCTAAATTATGGTCCATTTTGTGCTGTGGGTTTGTGCACAATATAGTACTCGTGAAAGAAGGTCTTCTATTCATTTTTCCACACCTTGTGGTCTTTATGAATTCCTCTTTAGTTGCGATAGGATGGCATGGGGACACAGTAGTTAGCACTGCTGCCTCACAGCGCCAGGGACCCAGGTTTAATTCCTGGTTTGGGTCATTGTCTGCATGGAGTCTGCACATTCTCCCCATGTCTGCGTGGGTTTCCCCCCATAGTCCGAAAGGTATGTTGGTTAAGTGGATTGGACATGCTAACTAAATTCTCTGTACCCAAACAGGCGTTGGAGTGTGGCGACGAGGGGATTTTCACAGTAACTTCATAGCAGTGTTAATGCAAGCCTACTTCTGCCTAAAACTTGAAAAGACTCTTACTTTTAGGAGTCTCCTATGTTCAATTTCAATGAGCGATTTAACCAGGGAAATGAATACAAGAAGCTATCCTCCTTGATGTCCAATCCTGCAATGTCTTGAAGGAAACATTAGACCTCTTCCCAAGGGATACTGAACATGTAATCGGCTACTGTCTCTCAAGGTTCTAGCTCTTGTGCCATAATCAGCAAAAATTCAATAGTTCCACAATTGGCTATGGCTTGTAACTCAAAGCATGGGATCCTTGACTGGGCCTGTGTGATGTCTCAAATGTCCCTGCTAGATGAACGATAGGAACTGGGCTAAACTTCAGATAGTAGCATCTGATAGCAAAAGTGAGTACACTGAGCAACAATTGATTGCACTCAATCCAATTGGAACAACTTGTCAGTGCGTAATACTCATTAGTAAACACGTCAATCTTCCTCATAGTAGTGGGACATCTTGCTTCACTTCAATAAAATAACTTCAAACCACCCTCTTGTGCTTCAACTGCCTGAGTATGGTGAAAGTTTGACCACTTAGCTTCCTGGGTTTTTTTTTAAATGAATATTTTGGTCTCCATTTTTATTTTCCTGTGTTGACAATCTGAGCAGAAGGTGCATGCCAAACAAATCCTGCCAAGAACCATGGACTCCCCAGTACAGGTGAGCTTCTGGAATACTGAGACGAGCTAACAAATGTCTAGCCCATTATATTAATAAGCAGCTTATGTCATGATTTTTTTTAAAATGAGGAATGTACTTTTAAAAATCCAACAATTAAAAGACAACCTTTCTTTCCAATTATTCCTGTGCACAATAATCCACAAAATCCTGAAACATAATTATTAGTCATAACTGGTGAACACTGACTTGATCTGAGGAGCCTTTCAGAAATTTGTTTTGAAATGTAAAAATTGTGATAGGGTGGACTCCCTTAAAATGAATGCATGGCAGACCCCAAGGAGGTGTGCATTTACTTGCACAGTGGTGTATATTGAGTGGTGTCCTTTTCTGTTTTTATACTTGGATGCATTAATTAAGATACAAGGAAAATCTGTGCCGCCTCTCTCCAGTCAAACTTTGTACTGTTCTGTTATGTTGGTGCTAGTCCTCCATTGAGAGGAGGATGAAATTACTACTCCTTGCTTGCCTCCTGTGCGCACCTATTTAGCTTGCATTACAGACACCGTTGATGGTTGACTAATGACCTCTCCATAGAAGTTAAGGGTTGCAATAGCTTCAACAGCCACTGGCAATGCAGTATAGTGGAGATGAGCTATAGATTTATTTGAAATGCATGACAGGAATGCAATACTCTGCTTGTGCCACCCTTCAAATACATACAAGTGAGCTCAACTTGGTGCATGTTATAATATGGGGCTACCTATGGATGTGGAAAATGGGAGCAGCTCAGCAAATTGCATAAAGACTCTGACCGTTGCCACAGCCTGAAGGCACAAAAATTGACATGCATCTGCCCAGCTGCCCACCCCACCATCACCTATCACTGAATTAGCACCAAACGAGTGGATGCTGGGTGGAAGGAAAAAAGAACTAAATGGGGGGGAAAGGAAAACTTGGGGGTGAAAGGGCAAATGCAGGGTCTAAGGGAGGAATTTTTGAGGTGCCTTATAACACTTGGGGCGAATGAGATCAAAGGTTATGGAAGAAAGCAGGATCAGGCTATTGAGTTGGACAATCAGCCAAGATTGTGATGCATGCTGGAACAGGCTCAAAAGGCCAAATGGCCTCCTCCCAGCTTCGATGTTTCTTTGAATTCCAAGGTTAAGGGCATGACATGTGTATTTCAGGAGATACAAATGTAGTCCCTGGCATTTTTGAATTTATAAAAATGGTGTAATCTCAATTGTATGGTGCACAAATTAGATGCCAATCACCAAATTATAGGCAGTAGCCTAATCTTGAATTTAAGCTCAAACAAGCCATGCTATCATGGATATTAAAATCATATTGATAATATTGTGGCACAGGGTCCTCCTTTGGACTTTGTTTATCTGCTGAAAGGGATGCTTTATCCACACAGTGATCTCTGAAATTACTACGTTATTGTGAGGCAAAAACACAGATGCTGGATAGAATCAGGGGCAAGGGAAGATTGAAATGAAAACAGTTAGAGAGAGATCAAAGAAAATTAGTTTTGAGGAGGTTTTTGAAGGTCGGAAGAGATTTAGCAGGCTGGAGTAGCCAAAGATATATTTCCAGGAAATACAAGATGTATGAGGAAATATTCTCTAGAGAGAAGCCATGAAACTGTATAATATGGACAGAAACCTTCATGCTGTTACATAATACTTCCGGGTCTTACTAAAAAATTACATCTGCAAAGCTTTGCTTCCTAAATTTCAAATCCATTTTTCACACTTTATCAACTTTTTCCATTATCACTTCCCACATCTACATTTCTAACAGTAATGTGTTACTATGTAATTACACAATGTGATCACATGGTGGCCCTGTGTTTTTCCCTTTCACCTCATAATACCCACATCACGTGAGATGCTTTCGGAAAAACATTATTCTTTATCTACCTAAAATTTCTAACCAATATCCAAAATAATTTAAATGAATTTAAAATGTATGGTCCACAATAATATGGTTAATTTCTATCCGCTGAATAGTCTTATTATGCATTTAATCTCTTTATTTTAGTTTGTACTTAAAATCTCACAACAAGGCTGGAACTTTCTCAAAATTATTTGATGACAAACTAAAGGATAAAGCTTTGTCCAAAGGGCAGAAAAGACTAAAGAACCATTGTGGGGCCGTGTGTATACTATTTCTTCCCCAGTGTACCTATCAGTGGCACCGTTCCCTATCCTACCACTCACCCATCCAAAGAGGAGGAAGAATAAGATGGAGAGAAAGCAACATTAAACTTTAGGGAGACTGATGCTAAAGGAACAGAAGCAAAGCAACAGGTACTATGTCCCATGTTTAATGTTGAATCTGCCTTCGCTGTTGCTTCTATATTTTTACAGCAACTTTTGATCCAAAGAAAGTCCAAGAAACATGAAGGACAAATCCAATTTACCTGATTAATGTTACTATCTGCCTACCCTCAATCATCAGTAGGGTGGCGGAACATGTAATTGACAGAGCTATTGGTCAATTACATCTGTCAAGTGCCACCCATCTACTGTCATAATTATGCTGATAACTGTTCACTGATGCTCAGTTTGCGTTCCACCAGGATCATTTGCCTCAAGAACATTACAACCCAAGCCCAAATATGGACTAAATTCCTGAGGTGATGAGTGTGCCTGTTTTTGGCATGAAACAGTACTTGACCAAATATTGCAACAAGGAGCCCCATTAAAATTGAAATTAATGAGAACAAGCCTCTCCGCTGGCTGTACTCATTTCTAACTCAATGGAATGGGTTGTAATTTTAATTGTTGTAAGAAGTCTGACAACACCAGGTTTAAGTCCAACCAATTTATTTGATAGTAAACTTGCAAGCTTTCGGGGTTTGCCCCTTCATCAGGTGAATGGAGAGTTCTGGCCTCAGACTCTCCATTCACCTGATGAAGGGGCAAACCCCGAAAGCTTGCGAGTTTACTATCAAATAAGTTGGTTGGACTTAAACCTGGTGTTGTCAGACTTCTTACTGTGTTTACCCCAGTCCAACACCGGCATCTCCACACCATTTTAATTATTCATAGGGCAGGAGAATCACCAGCTAAGCCAGCATCGTCCATTCCTAATTGCCCTTGAGAAGGTGATAGCGATCTGCATTCTTGAATTGCACAGTCCATGTGCTGTAGGTACATTCAATGTTGTTATGAAGATAGTTCCAGGATTTTGACCCAGCAACAATGAAGTGATGGTGTGCAGCTTGGAGGGGACCTTGCATGTGGTGGTGTTTGTTGCCTTGTCCTTCTCGGTTTTCAATGTTGGGAGTTTGGAAGGTGTTAAAGGAGCCTTGATGAGTTGCTGCAGTGTCAATGGTATGTACTGCTACGGTGGTGGAGGGAATGAATGTTTAAGGTGGTGGATGGAATGCCAATCAAGTGGGCTGCTTTGTCCTAGATGAGGCTGAGCTTTTTGAGTGTTGTTGGAATAGTATTCATTCAAGTAAGTGAAGAGTATTCCATCGCTATTGCCGGTATGTTGTCAGGGCTCTTGGCTTTTGCTGTATCCAGTGCCTTTAGCTATTTTCTAGTACAACATAAAGTGGATTGAATTTGCTGAGACTGGCATCTGTGATGTTGGGAGGAGGCCAAGGTAGTTTGTTCTCTTGACACTTCTAGTTGAAGATAGTTGCAAAAGACTCAGCCTCATCTTTTGCATGACTATACTGAGTTCCCTCATCATTGAGAATGGAAATAACTGACGAGTCTCCTCCGCCTGTTTGTTGTTTAACCATCCAACACAGTTCACAGGAATGTAGGAATTAGGAGTGAAAGGAGGCAATTCAGCCCTTTGAGCCCACTCTGCCATTCTATATGGTCAGAGCTGATCTCCATCTCATCCTAACTCCACTTCCTTGCCTTTTCTCCGTAGCTCTTTATCCCGTTTTTGATCAAATATTTATCTATCTATCTCTTAAAACCATTGATTCTGCATCCACTGAACTTTGGGACAGTGAGTTCCATAGATTCACAACCCTCTGTGAGAAATAGCCGCTCCTTAGGGCGGCACAGTAGCACAGTGATTAGCACTGCTGTTTCACGGCTCCAGGGACCTGGTTTTGATTCCTGATTTGTGTCACTGTCTGTGTGGAGTTTGCACATTCTCCTCGTGTCTGCGTGGGCTTCCTCTGAGTGCTCTGGTTTCCTCCCACAGTCCAAAGATATGCGGGTTAGGTTGATTGGCCATGCTATAAATTGCCCCTTTAGTGTTCTGAGGTGCGTAGATTTGAGGGATTAGCAGGTAAATACGTAGGGATATGGGGGTAGGGCCTGGGTGGGATTGTGGTCACTGCAGACACGATGGGCCAAATGGTCTCCTGCACTGTAGGGTTTCCATGATTTCTATGATTCTTATTTCTGTTTGAACCTCCCCCCTTACTCTACAACTATGATCTCTTCTCCTAGACTATTCTGGAAGGGGTAATATTTGGTTAACATTTAATTTATCAATTCCGTTGCGTATTTACATACCTCAATCAAATCTCACCTCATTCTTCATTACTCCAGCTAGTACGAGGTCAAGATACTCAACTGCTCCTCATATGACAGCCCTTTCAAACCTGGAATCGCTCTAATGAACCTCTTCTGAATCGCCTCCAGTGCCATTCCATCATGATTCAACGTGGCAGGACTACAGAGCTTAGATTTGATTTATTGGTTATGGGATCACTTAGCTCTGTAGACAGGATGCTCCTTCCACACTGTTGGGTATGCAAATAGTCCCGTGCTGTAGCTTCACCAGATTGGCATTTAATTTGTAGTTATGCCTGGTGTTGCTCCTGACAAGAGGTGGTGGCGTAGTGATATTGATACTGGACCTGTAATCCAAAGACCCAGGTTAAAGCTCTGGGACCCAGGTTCAAATCCCTGTATGGTACATGCTGAAATTTGATTTAATAAAAAGTTCCACAAAGCCATTGTCCATTGTCTGGGTCACTAATGTCCTTTCAGGGAAGGAAATCTGCCATCCTTACCCTGTCTTACCTACATGTGACTCCAGACTCAACAATATGGTTGACCATTAATTGCCCTCTGACATGGCCTATCAAACTTCTCCATTCAAGGGCATTTAGAGATGGGCAATAAATGTTGGCCCAGCCAACAATGCCCACATTCCATGAATGAATAAAAGCAAATGAGCCCCTCACCCCTCCCTCACTCTTCCTTGAACCAGGTTTGATGGTAATGGTAGAGTGGGATATATAAGCTATGAGGTTCTAAATTGTGGTTGAATACAATTATCCTGCTGCTGATGGCCCAAAGTGCCTCTTGGATGCCTAGTTTTGAGTTCTATGTAGGTTCAAAGTCTATCCCATTTAATCAGATGGTAGTTCCACACAACACATAATACTATGGCTATACAAGCAGATCAGAGACTTCTCTGCGTCATGAAACTCACCTCTTACTCCTAAAGCCTCTCCACCAAGTGGAAAGCATGTCACAAGTGCGATAGAATACTCATCATTTACCTGAAAGAGTGAAGCTCTGACAGCACTCAAGAAACCTGCCACCACCCAGAACCTTAAAACATTCACTCTCTCTACCATCAGGCACAGAAGGGCTTTACTGTGTCCCATCTATAACACACATTGCAGAAACTCACCAAGGCTTCTTCAACACAACCTTCAAAGTGCCCTATATTTACTGTCAGAAGAACAAGAACAGCAGGTACATGAGAATATTGGCACCTTACCATACCAGTTGGAAATATATCACAGTTCCTTCATTCTGGCTGGGTCAAAATCCCAGCACCCCCTGCTTACACTACATAGGCTGCAGTAGTTCAAGACAGCGGCACACCTTCTATTACCTTCTCCTGGGCAATTAGAGATGGTCAATAAATGCATAGCGAAATGCTAATCCTGAGAGTCAGATCAAAGAGAGGTGATCGTGTTTGATTTGTTGCGTGCAATACCACGGAAGATCAACTGGTATGAGATATACAAACGTATGATTTCAACTCTAAAATTGGCTTTATTAGAAACTGCCTGAACAGAGGCAGAGTTTTTATTTGGAATAATACTGTGAGGCCCAGCATCATCTGACTTTCCATTTCATATGTTGTCTAATTCCAATTAAAAATAAATGAATGTGCCAAGAAATTACACACTAGCATCAAAAATTATATAAACCTGGGACAGAAAACGACAATTGGCAAATCTTTCTACAACAGCCTGCTTAATCATTGATTCAAAAGCAAAACAACAGAAATACTAAACGAGACCAGATTTCATGCAAAGTGATACAATCTCCCAATGTCATTTTGAAGTGGGTTGGTGATAGTTATCGACTGCTTAATAGTAACACACGATATTGCTTGGATTTGAAATTTTGCTCTAAAGTATTTGATTTGCTGTTGCTCTTCTTGTCATCACAAACATTTCCGTTCCTGACTTATTTTCCTCCTTGTAGACTCACTAAGTTGGAATTAAGGCTCTTTGCTCTGTTTCCTATTCAACTCATTTGGGATCTCAAAGCTCTTTGTTTTTCTCATTGTCCTACAAGCTACAGTCAAACCCAACCTTGAGGCTGCATTTTTTTCATTTATCTCATTTTTTTCTTAATTTGTCAACATTGGTGCTTCATCCAGGTCTCTCCCTTTTTCGAAAAACCTGCAGTTGAAGCTCTCAAGGACATCGCTGCAAGAGTTCCTTAGGGTAACGTCCTAGGCCCAATCATCCTTCGGCTGCTTCACCAATAGCTTTCCCTCCATCATAAGGTCAATATTGGGGATGTTCACTGATGACCGTACAATGTTCAGCACCATCTGTAACTCCACAGATATTAAAGCAGTTCATGTCCAAATGGAGCAAGGCTTGGGCTGTGAAGTGGCAAATAACATTCATGTACACAACTGCCAGGCAATGACTATCTCCAACAGGAGAGAAACTAACCATCAGCCTTTGACATTCAATACATTACCATTGCTGAACTATCAACGTCTTAACCGTACTAGCCATTTAAATGCTGTGGCTACAAGGGCAGGAATCCTGCAGTGAGTAACTCACCCCCTGACTTCCCAAATCCTCTCCGCAATTTACAAGGCACAAGTCAGGAGTGTGATGGAATTCTCTCCACTTGCCTGGATGAGTGCAGCTCCAACAATACTCCAAGAAGCCTGGCACCATCCAAGACAAAGCAACCTGTTTGATTGGAACCCCTCCATAAACATTCACTCCCTCTACCACCGATGAACAGTAGCAGCAGTGTGTACCATCTGCAAGATGCATTGCAGGAACTCACCAACGCTTCTTAGGCAGTACATTCCAAACCCATGACCATTAGAAGGACAAGAGCAGAGGTCACCTGGGAATACCACCACCTGGAGGGTCCTCGCCAAGTCACTCGCCGTCCTAACTTGGAAATATATCACTGGTCCTTTACTGTCTCTGGGTCAAAATCCTGGAATTCCCTCCCTAACAGTAGTGTGAATGTACCTACATCTCAGGAACTGCAACAGTTCAAGATGGTAGCTCACCTCCACCTTCTCAAAGGTAACTAGGGTTGGACAATGAATGCTGGCCTGACCAGAGAGAAGTAGCACTCCATGTCAGTTTGTTAAGTAATAAGACACCTGAGAAAACGTGAATGGAAAGGGAAAAACAATAACAATGTAAAAAAGAGAGTAACTAAAGACATGTTTGCGACAGGCCAGTGAGATGGAAGAGGCCAATTTTCTAACAGGATAAATGGGAAGGAATGAGGGAAACTGGATCTGAGCCTGAAGCAGAAGAGGAACAGGGGAACAAGAAATAAATAAGGTAGAAGAAGTTAAGCTTCAGACTTAGGAATCCACGCTGAAGGGATAGAACAATGAACAAAAGGCCCGAGGAGGATTGCTACATGGAGATGAAGAATATGAGAATATCTAGTGATATATTCCTGATACCCAATTGGTGAATGAATAAATCAGAACCAGTCTTTACTTGGAATAAGTTTATTCACAAAGTTAAACAATAAAGGTATGTATCTCCCCACTCTACTCCTGCGACAGTAAGTGTGTCTTTCTGTGTACTCAAGTAATCATTCAATTAAAGTCCTCCTCATCACTTAACCTCAAATCAGTGAGTTAATGTCCAGGAATCTGGGCAATATAGCGAAAGAGAGGATGGAAAAAGGAGTGACCTTGTCCCTCTATTCTTCTGTCTTCCAGAAAGAACATTTTAGTATCAGCAACAATCATACTCTGATCATTAGTTGGAATACTGTGCGCAGTTCTGGTCTCCTCACTACAAGAAGGATGTGGAAGCTATTGAGAGGGTGCAGAGGAGATTTACAATGACATTGCCTGGATTGGGAGCATGCCTTAGGTTGAGAGAGCTAGGTCTCTTCTCCCTGGAGAGACGAAGGTTGAGAGGCGACCTGATAGAGGTTTATAAAATGTTGAGGTATAGATAGGGTGGATTCTCGGAGGCTATTTCCCAGGGCTGAAATGGTCGCTACGAGAGGACACCGGTTTAAGGTGCTGGGGAGCAAGTACAGAAGAGATGTCAGGGGTAAGTTTTCACTCAGAGGGCGGTGAGTCAGTGGAATCGGCTGCCATCGGTGGTGGTAGAGGCAAACTTGCTGGGGTCTTTTAAGAGACTTCTGGATGAGTACATGGGATTTAATGAGATTGAGAGTTATAGATGGTTCTATGGCATGGTAGGTATGGATATGATCAGTGCAACTTGTGGGCCGAAGGGCCTGTTTGTGCTGTAGTGTTCTGTGTTCCATGTTCTATTTAACTAACATGTTGTGGGAGATGCTGGCGTTGGACTGGGGTAAACACAGTAAGAAGTCTCATAATACCAGGTTAAAGTTTAACCTGGTGTTGTGAGACTTCTTACTGCATTTAACTAACATACAGGGCAGGATTTTCTGATCATGCCTGCCACGGAATGGAAAATTCCCAAGGGCAACTCAGTGGTGTAGTGGTTAGTACTGATACCCCACAGTCTCAGGTACCTAGATTCAATTCTGGCCCTAATTGATTGTGTAGAATTTGCATATTCTCCCCATGTTTGCATGGGTTTCCTCTAGGTGCTCTGCTTTCTTCCCACAGTCCAAAGATGTGCAGGTTTGGTGGATTGGCCATGCTAACTTGCCCTTTAATGTCACAAGGTATGTAAGTTAGGTGAATTAGCCATGGTAAATGTGTGTGGTTACAGGGATAGGGTAGAGGGGAGGGCCTAGGTGGAATGCTTCTTCACCAAAATCAGTGCAGACTCGATGGGCTAGATGGCCTCCTTCTTCGCTGTAGGAATTCTATGGTCCTGTGGAGATCAACGGACTTTCTGCTTGTCCATCAAATTCTCCTTCCCACCCATGATGATTCCCACAGTGGGCTGGGAAGATTTCCACAACACTTTCATTCTTTGCACTCCAAATTCTTACCAAACAGCATTTCACTACTGCGGGTGATCCAAGAAAAAAGTTAACCACCATCTTCTCTAGGGATGGGCAATATATGTTGGCCCTGCCAGTTCTGTCTAGAATGGATAAAATAAAGACTGCAGTATGGTAACAATCTATAACAGAACAGGAACAAATTAGGTGAGGAAAAGGCAAATTATAGCCTTATATGGTGCGAATTAGTGAGCATGGTGGTAGTAGCATACTCATAAGTCATCAAGTGGCCTATTCAAAAACACATATTTCCATCAAATTAATAACATTCTACAATGTAATATTGAGAACTTAATTAATAACATAAGTTTTACATGGCAGCACCCTACTTAATTTAAACCATTGGCCTGTGTAATTGGGTGGTCCCATGAATATAAAGCCCTTAAGGCTTCTTTTTCAGGAGAGGAAAGCCTATTTTACCATTAATATAATTTACTTATAGTTTAATAAGCAAATGCTGTCACAAGAAGGTGTACGTGTCTTTACAATTCAGAGTCTGAGAATCTTTTCTCTCCCTTCCCCCCACCTTGAAAGATCGAAATAAAACAGATGCCAGAAAAGCCAGAAGAACTGATCTCAGTGTGGGGCCTACTGCAACTGTTTCCTGTGAGTACAGCGTAGGCCTCAATCTCTGTGTGTGGTATTACCTGCTTCACAGACTTCCCTTTCCCTCCCTGTCTTTCTCCTTCATTAACTCCTCGTCCTTCTCCCCTCAGGCCAGCTCATCAAGCTCAATTACAGAGCAGACAGCCAAATGAGTGCTAGTCCTTAATTCTGGATTGGAAGTAGCACCTTCGGCCTGATAACGGGAATGTCGTCCTCACATGTTGCCAGCAGCGCCATGTGTTATACATTAACTCAGTTTTTCTCCCCCCTTCCCCCCTCCTTGCCCCCTTACAGATATTGCAATTAGCACCCTATCTGTCACTTCCTCGTGCAGAATGTGAAGAATGGTATGCAATGATGTAAGGGTAAAGTGGAAGTCAGAGGCCAGATAGTTCAACAAAAGAATTACTTTGCTTCTTGCCAATAGATGGGACATTTTTTTATCAGGGAGACCAAATCTGTCTCCAATTTTTCTCCCCTGGAGAGAGTGTGAGGATTAAGGTTGCATTAATATTGACACACTTTCTGAGCTCAACGCTTGAATCTGCTATAATGAACAAGTTTAAATTTTGAATATAATCCTGAACTAATACACACATTGTGGTCTGTATCTGCGTTAGAGAGAGATGGACACTGTCCACTCCCACTTCATGAAAACCTCGATGTTAATGGAAATTAAAATCAAATAGTCGTGTTAAGCGGGCTACTGATTCTTTATTACCATTTTGCCACCTTTTAATTCATTTACAGGGTGTGGGCATCACTGGCAAGATTAACGTTTATTGCCCGTTGTTATTTGCCCTTGAGAAGGTGGTAATAATCCATCCTCTTGACTATAATTGTGTGGCTAACATTACAGAAAGCAGTTAAGAATCAATCACATTGTTTGGGTCTGGAGGCACACATAGGCCAGTCCCTAATAAGCATTAATGAATCAGATGGGTTTTTACAACTATTCAGTAGTTTTATGGTCACTATTACTAATACTTAGGCAGTCCCTCAGAGTCAAGGATGATTTGCTGCCACATTAAAAGTGATTTCTCAGGTGACTGAGGAGTCCAATGCATGCCCTACACTCTGTCACAGATGGGACACATAGTGGTTGGGGTGCCTAGGTTGCCATGCATTCCTTGGTGATGAAACTTAAGATTTTCAGCTCCATCCCAGATGCTTTTCCTCCACTTTGGGTGATCTTGATCCAAGGATTCCAGGGTGTCGGGAGGGATGTTGCACTTTTTATGGAAGCGTTGAGGATATCCTTGAAATACTTCCTCTGCCCTCCTGGGACTTGTTTGCCATGTCGAACCTCTGAGTAGATCATTTGATTTGGGAGTCTCAGTGGAGCTGATTGTGCGTGCTCAATACTTCAATGTTGGGATTGTTGGTCTGAGCAAGAACACTGACATTGGTGCACCTATCCTGCCAATAGATTTAAAGAGCTTATGGAGGCATCACTAGTTATACTTCTCCAAGGCTTTGAGGTGCCTGCTTACATAGGCCACATCTCTGAGCCATATTGAAGGGCAGATACCACTGCTGCTCAGTAGACCATGAGTTTGGTGTTAGATCTGAGGTCCTGGTCTTCAAACACTCTCTGACCAAAAGCTGTCCTAGTACACTGAAGGCAGGGTTGAACCTTGTCATCGTTAACTGTGCATGTTGACAGTAGGCAGAACATTATTACATTAATTGAATCTTAAACTCTCCAGCAAATGTCATAGAATTTGAACTCATTATTTGTAATCCAGATCCCTGGTTTACTAGTCCCCCTCCCACCCCATGTCTGTGGAAGATGACCACAAGTAGATGCATGAGGTTGGATAAGAGGAAGGTGTTAAAGATGGCCCCACAACAGCTCAGTGACTATCACTGCTAGCTGTGCAGATACATGGATCTGGGCCTGTGTCTGCGGGAGTTTGCGCATTCTCCCTGTGGTTGCGTGGGTTTCCTCTGGGTGCTCCGGTTTCCTCCCACACCCCAAAGATGTGCTTTTAGGCTGATTGGTGAACAAAACTGACCCTACACTATTCTCCCCTGAATCTGGTTACAATAGGGGTACCATTTGCATGCACATGGGGCAAGGTAGGTGTAGGAAAATGCTTTGTTAAGATGGCGTCGCGGGCTCGTTGGGCCAAAGGGCCTGTTTCCCATGCTGGGTTGTTCTTTGTTCTTTTATGGTTTTTCAGGGTGACCTTTGAGGAGAAGGTGCATATTGGAAAAGGAAGCCATTGGTGGAGATGGTCTGGTCACGGATGAAGGGCTAAAAGCAGAATCAAGGAAAAGCAAAGGATAAGTATTGTAGGAGGATGGTGTGATTAGAAAAAATCTTACAAGATCAACAATATTACAATGCATTTGACTTCATTAAGGATATCTGAAGTATCAGGCAGGAGGAAACACAGAATAATTCCTGTCATAAAGAAGTTGCCAAGGGATTTGTTGACTCACTGAATTCCCAGCTCTGAATTTCCCCAATTCCCCTTCATCTCAAAGTGGCTTGCTTTTTTCTCTCTAATTAAGCCAGAGCAGAAAACACAGTTTCCGCACATGGAAACAAACTGGACTCTGATTCAAGCCAGCCTCAAGTTCAGGCTGACCTCAAGTGGAAAGTACTCCATGCGTATGCACAAATATACTTTGATTATATTCTTAGAGACATTTGGAACCGGATGAACAAGCCTGACGCCATAGTGGTGAAACTCACCTTTGGCGGTGGCATAGTGGTTATGTTGTTGGACTGGTAATCCAGACTCTGCAAACATAAGTTCAAATCCAGCTACGCCAGCTGGGGAACTTAAAATACAACAAATTCAATTCCTTGCTTCTGCAATCGCCATCAGCCATACAATCCTGAACATTCACTTCATCTGCCAACAACTTCTGAAAACTTCCCCTTCTTGTGATACACCTTTGGTAACTGTGAATTCAGCTGCCAAGCATCCACTCTCTGGAATCCCCTACCTAAACCATTCTGCCTCTCTGCTCCCCTTCTGTTTAAGGTCCCCTTTTACTACCTATCATTTTTGGTCCCTTCACCAATCTCTCCTACTTTGGCTGATTGCTTTTTTTACACATTTCGATGAAGCACTTTGAAATATATTTCTTTATGAAAGACACTGTATAAATGCACATTAATCACTGTTGTCGAAACGTGGCATTGACTTTCCATCAAGCCCTCCTCACCCTCCAATTCTTTTCAGTATGTTGAATTTTCCCTTGTTCTTTCTAAGCTGCACTTTCACATTCTTTCTCCATTTGCGCCTTTACCATCTTGAAATCTTTCTGGATTCTTGTTCTAACTTCCCCTTTCCCGGGACCTCAAAACTCTGGAAATTCTTACATCCCTCAGCCTTGCTTCCTCCTATAATATGCAGGCTTTAAAACTTAAAATTGGTTAAAGCCCAAGCCACTTGGTTTATTTTCTCTCCTCTCCTACTCTTTTCAATATTGGTGGTCTTGCACTATGGGCTTGATATTTTCAATGTAAATAGAAAATTAAAACCGCATTGCACAACCAGTTTTTATGTTCACTTTGAATAAATAAACCTGAAGCTGCTTTAGTAAATAGAATCCTATGATTCCAATATCTATGCAACATTGGATTTAGAATGACACAGCATAGGAGACTATTCAATCCATCGTGCTTGTGCTGTCTGTATGAAAAATCTTTTCAATTAGCCCTACTACCCTTCTTACTCCTCAAAGCCCTGAAAAACTTACCCCCTTTATCTAGTTCCCTTTTGAAAGTTACTATTGAATCTGCTTCCACCATTGTTATATCAGGCAGTGCATTCCAAATGCCTTTTGAAATTTCCTATATATAACACAAACCGTGCTACCCTCATCAAACCTAATTTTTTTAATGTTTATTTATTAGTGCCACAAATAGGCTTACATTAACACCATAATGAAGTTACTGTGAAAATCCTTTAGTTGCCACACTCCAGCTGCTCGGATACACTGAGGGGGAACTTAGCATGACCAGTGCACCTACCCAGCATGTTTTTTCGGATTGTGGGAGGAAACTGGTGCCACCGGAGGAAACCCACGCAGACAAAGGGAAAGCAAGCAGGTTTCGCACAGACAATGACCCGAGCTGGGAACCAAACCCAGATCCCTGGTGCTGCGAGGCAGCAATGTGAACCATTATGCACCTTGCTTCTCCTATTACTTTCCCATTACTTCTTCAAAAAATTCAATCATGGGGGCATTTCCTGGATCATATTTATGTAGGAGACAAAGCATCCTGGATTTCCCACATAGACATAGAATAGATTTGTGAATAGAACTCCCACTCACCTGACGAAGGGGCAGTGCTCAGAAATCTAGTGGCTTTTGCTACCAAATAAACCTGTTGGACTTTAACCTGATGTTGTGAGACTTCTTACTGTGTTTCCCACATAGCACAGGAATTGCAGGCTACCTTTTGTTTCTTTGTTTCATATTCTCTTATATCTATTCATTATCTATTTACAGGTATTAGATTCTAATGTAATGCAATTCAGATTCATTTCATGTTGCTATCCTCTACTTAGCTCATTTTAATCCCATTAAATCTAATTAATTGTTCTGCATTTTTAAAAATTATTTTTGGAACTTGGTTTAAATTACTTATCACATCCTTACTCAATATGTCAAATTCCTGCTCTCACCAAATTTCAGTTTGCACGCTTTTTAGCAAATTGCCAATTTATTAGGTTTTACCAGCTCTCCATCAACAAATATCTCTCCAATTTATACATTAAAAGAACACTCGTCACAACTGTTCAATCACATCATTAAAGCCGTTGTAACCACCCTTTCCTTTTTCCATTCTCCCAACTCTCACTCAATCTGCTGGGAGAAGCAAAACAAGTTTGAAAAATCCTTTCCCAATTTAGTTGAAGGTTCTGGGAGAGTCATCTCTGCCCCCGAACGCTCCAGAAGACCACAGTCACTTTTTTAAAATGCTACGTGTCACAAGTAGGCTTGCAATGAAGTTACTGTGAAAATCCCTTAGTCACCATACTCAAGCACCTGTTTGGGTACACAGAGGGAGAATGTACCATGGGCATTGCACCAAACCAGCATATCTTTTGGACTGGAGCACCTGGAGGAAACCCATGCAGACACGGGAAGAACATGCAGACTCTGCACAGAAGTGACTGAAGCAAAGAATTGAACCCAGGTCCCTGGCACTGTGAGGCAGCAGTGCTAAACACTATGCCACAGTGCCATTATGCTTTTAACACATCTACCTCCCATTATCTCAGCTGGCATCTACTTGTCTAGCGCCTATTTGAACAGTTACAGCAAAACCACATTCACTGCACATTCTGGAAACTTTTCCCAGCTGCTGATGATTCTCTGTGAAAAGTGGCGCTTCCTAGCATTTAACCTAACTCTTTCATATCTGCAACATTTAATAACACTGCCTGATTCTGCCAAGCCTGTTTAGCTCAAAAAACAATCTAGACAAAGATAAATCCATTACATTTTTTTAAAAATTTCAAATCATATCATGATTTGTTTTGATTTGATTTGTTATTATCACAGGTATTGGGATACTGTGAAAAGTATTGTCTTTTGCGAGCTATATGGACAAAAACATACCGTTCATAGACTACATAGAGGAGAAGGAAAGAAGAGGATGTAGAATGTAGTGTTGCAGTTACAGATATGGTGAAGAGAAAGATCAGATTAATATACAATTGATCCATTTAAAAGCCTGATGACAGCAGGGAAGAAGCTGTTCTTGAGTCAATTGGTACATGGATCTCAGACTTTCATGTCCTTTTCCTGATGGAAGAAGATGGAAGAGAATATGTCTGGGCAGCATGGGGTCCTTGATTACATTGGCTGCTTTTCCGAAGTAGTGGCAAGTGTAGACACAGTCAATGCATGGGAGGCTGGTTTGCGTGATGGACTAGGCTTTCTTCATGACCTTTTGTAGTTTTTTGCGGTCTTGGTCAGAGCAGGAACCATACCAAGCTGCGATACATTCAGAAAGGATGCTTTCTATGGTGCATCTGTAAAAATTGGTGAGAGTCTTAGTGGACATGCCAAATTTCCTTAGTCTTCTGAGAAAGTAGATGTGTTGCTGAGCTTTCTTAACTATAGCATCAGCATGGAGGGACAGGACAGATTGTTGGTGATTTGAACACTAAGAAACTTTAAGCTCTCAACTATTTTCACTTCATCACTGTTAATGTAGACAGGGGCATGTCCATTTTTATCCAAAGCAAAATATCTTTTTTAGTCATTCATAGGATGTAGGCTTTATTGGTATAGCCAAAATTTGTTGCCCACCTTTACTTACCCTTGAGAATGTGGTGGAGACACGCCCTTCATAACTAATTGTCCTTAAATAGTTATCAGTCGATTAGTACTCCTTTGAAATCTTTTCTAAGATCTTTTCTTTTCAGGGTGGCACAGTAGTTAGCACTGCTGTTGCACAGCACCAGGGACCTGGGTTCAATTCCAACCTCGAGTGACTGTCTGTGTAGAGTTTGCATGTACTATCCATGTCCATGTGGGTTTTACCCCTGTGCTCCAGTTTCCTTACATGCACGGGATAGCTGGATTGACCATACTAAATTTTCCCCCAGTGTCAGGGAGATTAGCAGGATAAATACATGGGGTTATGGGGATAGGATCTGGGTGGGATTGTTGTCAATGCAGGCTCAATGGGCCGAGAGACCCCCTTCTGCACTGTAGGGATTCTATGATTCTATTCTAACATTGAAATCCCATTTCATGTGAGGGGATCAGAACTGAACACGTTTCTAGATGTGGTTGGACCATGACCTTATACAGAGAAAGGATTTTACTTCTAGTTTTAGATTTAATTATCTTGGCTATACATCTTAGCATCCTATTCATTTTTGCAACAGCCTTAAGAAACTGGTCATACGCTTTTAATGACTCACATACCACAAACTCCAGTTTTTTTTGGTTTGCAATGAGCAGCACAGCGTGGTGTATTCATGCTTGCAAGTACTGTATCCAAATGCATCATGTTGTTCTTGTCAATGGTAACAGACATTTGCCATGGACCCATTCCCTCATTGTGTTTACCTTTACCTTCAACCTTTTTCCATCTAAGGTTCTTAAACCTGAATATATCTTTGCCTTATCCATAAATGTATAGATTCGTCCTCCACATTACTAATTATAATAGTAAGGGCAAAGGTTCTAACGCAGATTCCTAATCCCAGAGCATCTCATCCTAACTTCATCTGTGCAGCCATTCACATCACGAGCTCATGGGGGAATGTTTCCTTCATGCTTCACTTGGCTGAGCAACCATATATTCAATGGTGTTAAAATATTCTGTCTTATGAAGAAAAGAGAAAAGTGGGCAAAGCAAGTTCTTCAACACTATCATTTTCTCATTCTGTAATAATCTGTTGAATCTGGAAGATTTCAACAAGGTGTTTTTTATGACCTAAAACTTCTAAGTGTGCCAGTTTGATATAGCCACCTTATTAGCCATCACAGTGATAAAAGCTACAATACTAATTTAATAGTCTGTTTCCATCAAATCTGCTTTCTTCTGATCATCTGCTTATGTATTATTTTATTGACAAGAACTGGTCAACCCACACACACATATAACCACCGACACACAGTCAACGATTATATAAATGAAGCTCTTTTCAGGGAGCTCACTTAAAACCACACACACATGGAAATCATGAAAGCAAGCAGACTTAATAATCTGTCCTGTTACCATTTCACCGGCAGTCAGACTTATTGGCATTGGGACAGGCAGCTGGCTCCAGTTCCATTAAGAACACATGGATGTGTTTGGATTGTAGGTAAACCAGTTTAAACTTTTAGCCAATAATCTGTACCAACGCCAATAAATCTTGTTACTGGTGCAATAGATGGATTAGTGAGACTGATACGATAGAAGTATTGGTATTTTTGTGTACTGCTTAGATGAGTCAATTACTTAGCAAGAAGATCAATGTCTTTTTTTATTATTCTTTCATGGAATGTGGGTATCAGTCGCAAGACCCACATTTGTTGCTCATCCCTAAGGAAATGAACGTTTTCCA
Organism: Carcharhinus amblyrhynchos; assembly: GCF_965287045.1. Taxonomy (NCBI): domain Eukaryota; kingdom Metazoa; phylum Chordata; class Chondrichthyes; order Carcharhiniformes; family Carcharhinidae; genus Carcharhinus; species Carcharhinus amblyrhynchos. The sequence goes on along the minus strand of NC_137332.1, from coordinate 28,973,524 downwards.
ACCTGTAAACAAGCAGCTGTGGTTTTGATACAGAATAAGTATAGCATAAGATTCCTCTGTGCAATCCAAACAACCCTATACTCAAAGTCTGCTTTGGTTGCAAACACCATGCATGGACAGTTCTAGTGTTTTACTCAGTTGGTGGCAAGAGATGGAGTGGGCAACAGCCAGGAGAAAAGACTGACAAACCCAAAGAAACTGTTATCAGTGGCAACCTTGTATTGGCACACCATAATTCTCAAGAGAACTGGTATAGGGTGAACTTACGGGTAGCTCCATGCAAGCTCAGGTATAAATCAACTTGGTTCTCTAATACCCTTCAGAGAAGGAAACCTGCCTGGTTGACTGAACCATCCATGAGAATATTGTGGCTACCAGACCATGACAGAGTTTTGTACTTTGTGATGAGTCATTCATTTCCTAACCCTTCATAGAATCCCTACAATGCAAAGGAGGTCATTTGACTCATTGAGTCAGCGTTGACCGCAATGCCACTTAGGCCCTATCCCCATAACCCTACTTATTTACCCTGACACTAAGGGGCAATTTAGCATGGCCAATCCACCTAAATCGCACATCTTTGGAGTGTGGGAGGAAACTGGAGCACCACACAGACAAAAGGAGAATGTGCAAACTCCACATAGACGGTGACCCAAGCCAGGAATTGAACCCAGGTCCCTGGTACTGTGGGGCAGCAGTGCTAACCACTGTGCTACTGTGCCGCCTGAACTCAATCACGTGGCAGCAAACTCATGAATGTGTGATTGTGAACATTCCTCTGAATCACGTGGCCGGGATGGTTCTGATGTTGGCAAGCCCATATCACCTGACCCCCATGGAGGGTCCCCTCTTTACAGTTTGGCATACAATCGTTCTGAGGGAGCATGTTGCAAGTGAATTTGCCAATGTTGTGAGATCTGTGCATTTCTTGCCAAAAAACCTCTGGTGGTCCAGGTAGAAGAAAGCCTGATCCTCATAAAAATTCAGTCGGTGGCTTCAATCTCTTCACCTGTGAGTGGAGATGTCAGAGTCTGTTCTATTATGTTTGCCCATTTAGACCAAGGGGTAGGCTTGAATACTGTAATACTGGGAGCTGTTCATTCACAGTCAGGTCTAAGCCAGCCCAACAGGGTCCCACGCTGGGTGGAGCTAATAGCCTGGGGTCACCTGACCAAGGAGTAGTCTACACCTCAAATATATGTAAATATACATCACACATACAGTGCATCACTCTACAGTTCAGTGAGACCTCCCTGCCTAACCTCCTGATGTTGTGCTCCCTCCTGGTGCTGCTGTTGTCGTGCACTGAAACCTGTACAGCATAATGTTTCTCTGCATCACTGATCTTCTCCAGTGCTTGAGGATCAAGGAGTACAGGAGGAACTATTCCTTATGCAGCCTAATCTTTCCCTTTCCCTAAAGGCAGCTTCTGAAGAGTTCTCCCCTTAGGGACTGATTTGTATTACCATTTCAATGAGTGGCCCTCCGTTCCCCAGTTATGGACTGCCCCTTTCATTTTTGGACCCAATATTTTGTCTTCGGCACTTCCTACCTCAGCTTAGTCTCCTCAGAGCGTCAGATTATCAAGTTTAAATACAAAGAAAACATCCCCAACTAAAATCCAGTGCCCTGTGACTCTTGGAAGTCCCTGGGACTCTCACAATGAATCTAGGAAGAAATAGAGAAGTTGCCAGCTTTCACTGGGCAGATCGCTAAGGGTCTGAGAGACGCACATCGTTTTCAGTAAATTTGGGAGGCTGAATTAAATCTTGGCAACTAAGATATAAATTATATGCACTTGGATCATTACGCATGAAAATGTGGTTCCTGCTGCTGAAGGCTGTTTCCCCAACTTAATGCTGCTGACTTTATTGGAAACCAAATTTCCACTGCTAGGATTCTGCTCTTCATGCCCACCCATCATGTTGCCAATCCAGCCCTGTCAAGAATACCCCAGGATTTTGTCTCTCCCTTTAGGTCCATTACAACACAAGAGGATATTTGCAAATGCCCCAACCTAGTCGTTTGCAATGATGTGTAAGTGATCTAACGCAACTAATAAAATCTATGAGGCCTGAGCTAATGACCGCAGTGCAGAAGGAAGTAATTCAGGCCCAGCAAGTCCATTCTGGATTTCGGAAACATTCGGGCGGGATTGTATGGCCTCATTCATCCTGAAATCGTAAAATCCCTCCCGAGATCAGCAGACCTTCCCATTGTCAGCCCCTTGCCTGCTCCAATTCCCGTGGCAGGTGGGGTGGTAAAATTCTGGCCATGGTTTCACTTCCTGAGTGCCAGGGGTACTAGCTTGGGTAAATGCATGGGGTTATGGGGATAGGGGCTGGATAGGATTGTGGTCATTGCAGTCTCGAATGGCTAAATGGCCTCCTTCAAAACAAAAAGGCAGCACAGTGGGACAGTGGTTAGCAATCCTGCCTCACAGAGACCCAGGTTTGATTCCAGCCTTGGTCACTGTTCATGTGGAGTTTGCACTTGTCTGCATGGGTTTCCTCCCACAGTCGAAAGATCTATCAGGTTAGGCTGATTGGCCATGGAAAATTGACCCTAGTGTCAGGGGGATTAGCAGGGTGTGTGGGGTTATGGGGATAGGGCCTGGATGGGATTGGCACTGATTTGAGGGGCTGAATGGCCTCCTTCTGCACTGTAGGGATTCTATAAACCCTTTTCCACAACTATAATCACATATACGGATGTAGCTCAGTGAGTTTTATTGTATATTATGTATGTATATTAGACTAAATGCAGTTACTTTCCATTCTCTTTAAGTTATTTTGCACCATATTTAGTTAGCAATGACACAACTTTGATTCTTCAATCCTGGTATTCCATGAATGGAGAAAATGTACGTGAAGACTCTTTAGGACACCAAAGTGCTGATCTCTCTGAGGTTTTCTCGCAATTCCATTTGCGTCAGAACCAACAGAAATGCCATGTAAGAATGACCAATAGGAATAAAATTAATCCTTGAGAAAAGGGTAGTACAATGATTTACAGGGGATTGGGTGGTATGATGACTGAAGGTGTCATCAGTTTGAAGGGTATTAGGTAAGCCAGTGTGTTAAGCCAGTGTGTTAAATCATCTTGATCACTCTAACGAACTTTTATTCCGCTAAGATTTTAAAATGAAAAAAAAACTGGCAGCTTCAATACAGTTATTATTGATTTTAAACATTTGTTTTTGGGATTATATGGAAAATTGCCAGCCCCCTGATTTCCCTGAGGGAGATATGATGAGCTTTAAGCCACAATGTTCCTGTTATGGTGCTGTTCTCAGATGCAGTAAAGGAATGACACTTAGCCATGTGTGAACAGGCTGAGAGCTTGAAGGTGGTAGCATTTGCATAATGTTACATAATATTGTTGCCTATTTTTGCAATGGTTAGGATGAGGTAAGGGCGACAAATTGCAGCCACAACATGTCAAAGCCTAATGCTGGAGGAACGAAGATTGAGATCAGTGGCAGAAGTAGTTATCAAGTGTACGCTTCTAGCTCAGATGAGTATTGTGACTACAAATTATTTTTTTGATTTGATTTCATTTATTATTGTGTTGGTATACAGTGAAAAGTGTTGTTTTCCCTTTTCACTATACAAAGCATACCATTCATAGGATACATAGGGGAGAAGGAAAGGAGAGGGTGCAGAATGTAGTGTTACAGTCATAGCTAGAGTGTAGAGAAAGAGCAACTTAATATAAGGTAGGTCAATTCAAAAGTCTGATGGCAGCAGGGAAGAAGCCGTTCTTGAGTCGGCTGGTATGTGACCTCAGACTTTTGTATCTTTTTCCTGACAGAGGAAGGTGGGAGTGAGAATGTCCGGGATGCGTGGCATCCTTGATCATGCTGGCTGCTTTGCTGAGGCAGCAGGAAGTGTGGACAGAGTCAATGGATGGGGGGCTGGTTTGTGTGATGGATTATGTTCACAACCCTTTGTAGTTTCTTGCGGCCTTGGTCAGAGCAGGAGCCAAAGCTGTGATACACCCAGAAAGGATGCTTTCTATGATGCATCTGCAAAAGTTGGTGAGAATCATATGGACCTGCCACATTCCCTTAGCCTCCTGAGAAAGCAGAGGAGCTTCTGGGCTTTCTTAACTATAGTGTCAGTGTGGAGGGACCAGGACAGGCTGTTGGTTAACTGGACACCTAGAAACTTGAAGCCCTTGACCACTTCTACTTCAGATATAGGCAAAATAAGTGAGTGGTAAATATTCCATCACAGTCCTGACTTGAATCCTGTAGATGGTGGAAGGGGTTTGAGGTACGGTGGCACAGTGATTAGCACTACTGTCTCACAGACCAGGGATCTGGTTCAAATCCTAGCTTGGGTCACTGTTTGTGTGGAGTTTGCACATTCTCCCTCCGGGTGCTCCGGTTTCCTCCCGTACGCCAAAGATGTGCGGGTCAGCTGCATCGGCCATGCTAAATTGCTACTTAGTGTCCTGGGATGCGTAGGTTAGAGGGATTAGTGGGGTAAATATGTGGTGTTACGGGGATAGGGCCTGAGTGGGATTGTTATCGGTGTAGACTTGATAAGCCGAATGGCCGCCTTCTGCGCTGTAGGGATTCTATGACTGCGTCATTCCGGCACGAGATTCCTGACAGCTTTCTGTCCCCCTGGCAGACTCAGCAATAATCAGACAAAATCCAACCTGTGGTCTTTATTCCACCCATTACTCTGTCTTATACTTCCAACTACTGTCCTGAACCTAGCAAAAATTGGAAAACATATTCCCAAATAACTCACAAAAAGGAAATAAATACTATTTCTGTTGGAGCTTTTGTCATGTATATTTTAATTCAAGTTGAGCCCTCTGAGGAAACAATGAATAGTAAGCGAGAACTGAAGTAGGGTACGTACAGTTGTAATGATATAATTGCTACAACTGCCTAGGCCAAACATTTAATATGATATTAATTTGAATTGCCTAACACTGACAGGCTTAATGCCTCCCGAAAGGCATATCATCACTAAAGTGTTATCAGCACTTTGAGGGAAAAGATCCACTCAAAGGTTTAGAATAACATGTGTTAAGGTTAATCAGAATTATTCCTATGTGCTTTTCAAAAGAAGGGTCCCGATGGGAAGATTGTGGTTTAAAGGAGGAATGCCAATGAAGAAGCTGTTCCTTTAAGGTCACATGGAAAGCAGACATACTGAAGAACCATTTCAAACTTCAACGCAGCCCAGTGAGGATTTTCCCCTTCTGCTATCATGCTCTGATATAAACATTGGCACATCAGCATGTTGAGAGGAAATTGCTGTTGTTGTTATAAGCCCAGCAAGATGTACCATTACTTCAACCTGATGCTCCCCACACAAAGATTACTTAATGAAGGCGACAGGCAGCCAGCAAGATCCCTGAGTCACCTCTTTTTAGGAGAGGCTGGTTGAATTAAGTGCCACTCAGGCATTTAACTGAGCAGTAGCAGACCTTACCTGGAACCAAGGTCTACTACTAACCACTTGGAAGACAACATCTCTATTGGATGATCTGTTATCATCATTGTGGGTCTTAGCTTAGATCGTCTTTGGTCTGGATCCACGCTGGGGGCACATGTTGGTAAACGTTATCATTTATTGAACATTCTATTATGTACAGTATGTTGCATAGCATGAGACTTCACACAGAAGTATCCTCTGAAAAATATCTGTGCCCATGTTATTTCAAAGGGATTGAAGCAATATCTGACAGAACGTGTGATGTATGTAGTCAGTAGTTTGGATTCTTCGTCCAAAGTAGTTGCCAGAAACCACTGTTTGCATCCAGTCTTATAAAGAATGTGCTTTAATCTCTGGCTTTGCCAGATTGTCATCCACAGAGGTGTTGGATGGATCTCCCTTTCCACTGCACAGCTAAACTGTGCCCTTTACCTGTTTTGGATTAGATACGCTATTGCTTTTGTGTCCTACAAACTGTATTGTGTCAGCCGCTTTTCTCCATGAGATCTCCTTGTGATCTCAAATAAATACACAATTTACTTTTCTGACTTCTTCCTCCCTTGTCAACTGCACAGCTTTCGGTAACACTGAATCCTTCCTCAATTGCAAAAAATCTGATAGCCTCCACTAAGACTCCTATGACAATGTGATCCAGGCTTAACTCATCTTTCAAGGCTCACAATTCTCAGCTAGTCGATATAAATTATTAATGAAAGAATCTAGATTCTTTCCAGGTCTTTGGGTAGGTCTATTGAACTTCAACCTTTCAATGATAGTGATCCTTCTAAGACTAAAATATGTAACAAAAGCTTTAATACCCTCTTTGTATGTCATCTTCTCTTCATTTATGCCTTGTTTGCACTAGTGCCAATGGCACAGAGAAGGGTACTGACTTGTTCCTTGTTTGAGTTCTCAGCTTGTTCTAAAATGGTTCTGCACCTGAACCCCCTACCCTTCCAGGGACCATATCCCTTCATTCCCATCCTATTCATGTATTTGTTAAGATGCGTCTTAAAAGTCACTATTGTATCTGCTTCCACCACCTCCCCCACAGTGAGTTCCAGGCACCCACCACCCTCTGTGTAAAAAAAACCTGCCTCATACATCTCCTTTAAACATTGCTCCTCGCACCTTAAACCTATACCCTAGTAATTGACTCTTTCACCCTTGGAAAAGCTTCTGACTATCCACTCTGTCCATGCCACTCATAATCTTGTAGACTTCTATCTGGTCCCCCCTCAGCCTCCATTGTTCCAGTGAGAACAAACCAAGTTTCTCCAATTTCTTCTTGTACCTAATGCCCTCCATGCCAGATGACATCCTGGTAAATCGTTTCTGTACCCTCTCTAAAGCCTCCACATCCTGCTGGTAGTGTGGCTACCAGAATTGAACACTACATTCCAAGTGCGGCCTAATTAAGGTTCTATAGAGCTACAACATGACTTGCCAATTTTTAAACTCAATGTCCCAGCTGATGAAAGCAAGCATGCCATCTGCCTTCTTGACTACCTTCTCCACCTGCATTGCCACTTTCAGTGATCTGTGTACTTGTACACCCAGATCCCTTTGCCTATCAATACTCTTAAGGATTCTACTATTTACTGTATATTTCCTCTCTGCATCAGACCTTCCAAGATGTATTACCTCACGTTTGGCTGGATTAAACTTCATCTGTCATCTCTCCGCCTAACTCTCCAATCTATATCATGCTGTATCCTTCGACAGCCCTCATCACTATCCGCAAATCCACCAACCTTACATAAACCTCCATAAACTTACTAATCAAACCAATGACATCTTCCTCCACATCATTTATATATATTACAAACAACAAAGGTCCCAGCACTGATCCCTGAGGAGCGCACTTGTCACAGCCCTCCATTCAGAAACATACCCTTCCACTGCTACCCTCTGTCTTCTTTGACTGAGCCAGTTTTGTATCCACCTTGCCCACTCACTTCTGATCCCATGCGACTTTGCTTTTTTTTGTAAAGTACAAGGCTTACTACAAGACTTCACGTAGAACTGTCTCTCAGCATATTCTGTCGTCATTTGATCTTACATCACAGATGATGTAGAGTGTCTATTTGCATAGTTAATATTAACCTTTTTGACAAAAGACAGCACAAACACCGGGAAAGTGGTAGTTGTTGACATACTGATCCCACCCAGGTCTAGTTACACTGCTGGATCCTAGGTTACAGGTAAGTGATGATTGGAAGGGGGTCACTAAGAAATGGTCATGTGGGAGGGTGGGGCAGGAGGTCGACAGCAAAGGAAGAGGGTGCTCTTAGGACTCCCCATCCCAATGCAGGTCCCTCACTCAGGCAGTGAGCACATTTCATTAAGGGATGCCCCCCCCCCCTCCTTTGCCCACAAGAAGCCCACAAGCATTCCTGCCTGGGTTAGCTTGTCATGCTCCCTGATTGGCCCTGCAATGGGCAGGGTATTTGCCAATGTTGGTGGTGATGGGATTTGGCCCTTAAGTGGGCATTAATAGTCTACCAATGGGCCTCAATTGGCAGCAGCATGGAAACGCCATCCATGGGGCTTCGTACCACAGACTTGTTCAGGGTGGAGGCAGGAAAGTGACAGAGACACCATCTGCTACCCTTCCACCTGATTAAATGCAATCCCCCACCAAACACATGGTAGGAGGATACTAATTTCCATCTGATGGGTAGTTCTACAGTCTTTTTAAGGCATTGATACATTGAGCCCCATTAGAAGTATGTACATCAATGGAGAAACAAGGTTAGTATACTGAATACCAAAGAAAGCAATATTCCACTTTGGTGTGTTCTGAAATTCCAGGGTGATATCACCAGACTTTTCAACTTCTGCAAGTGTATTAAAGGAGCCATATCAGATCAACTGCTTGTTAAATGCTCCACCTCATTTTTCATTGCACCAATCAGTGCAGACTGTGTTGAAGAGATAAAGAATTGCCTCTCCCTCTCCTTCAATAGTTCACTTTCATTCCTCACTGGAAGTTAGCAACTCATGTTAGTGCTATGGACACCACTGTTGTTAACTTTGGTGCATTTCAGTCAACAAGTCATGGGTTCAAAGCCTGCTCTAGAGGCTTGTGCACAAACTCTAGACTGACATTTCCGTCCAGCTGAGCAGAGATAGCTGAAAGGTATCTTAAGGGATCAAAGTGGCCTTCTAGTTTTAAAGCTGGCTTGGCCATGTTGGTCTGCGTCAGCATGTTTTTGATGCAGTGATTGAATTCTCTGGACACTGCCTTTGCACTCAATGTTATAAAACCTCTCCAGCACATTGTAGCAAATTTGAAGTGAGGAGATTGAGTGATAGCTGAACGACTCACAAGGATTATTCTCCTGCTTCAGGAGGACAAATATTTTATCCTCCCTCAGATAGAGAAAATTTTATCAGTTATCAGTACCTCAGGGAAGGAGGTCAACCGTATCTTCACTTTGATCCCAAATTCTGTGTAAGTAACATCTGGCCAACAGCTTTTCCAGATCTGGTTGTCGACAGGACGGCATTGAACATATTGGACTGTTATGATTCCAGCTGATGTTAATCTTGGACAAATCCAGAATGAAATCTGACTTGATAACTTTCTTTTGGAAATTGTGGAAGAAAGTCATTGAACAAATTCGCAAGAATCTGCTAATAAACCTTTAATACAAATAGCAAAATATTTATTAAAACTAAAATCTATCACAACAGACAAAAAAATTGGAAAAGATCTCGAGACAAACACAGTAAGATTATTCAAATATTTACTATGCCTTTATCCCAGCAATATCGCTAGAGAAAAAATTCAGAACAATAAAACAATTTACAATATCCATCTTATGCTTCAATATTCAGGGTGATTATGAGGCACACATGACTTAATAGGTGACACCCCACACTCCAAAGTAAATCCCCCACGGCAGATGTGGAATTTGAATTCAATAAAAATATGGAATGAAGAATGTACTGATGACCATGAAACCATTATTGATTGTTAGAAGAACCCATCTGGTTCACTAATGTCCTTTAGGGAATGAAATCTGCCATCCTTACCTGGTCTGGCCTACGTATGACTCCAGAGCCATTGTAATATGGTTGACTCTCAACTGCCTTCAGGCAAGTAGTGATGGACAATACATGCTGACCAGCTAGAGATGCCTATGTCCCATTAATGAATAGAACAAAATGACAGACGTGACCAAGGCATATTCCATGAATTTCTCAATAACCCACCCAGACATGTATCACATTGTGAGTGAACTAGTATCACAGAAGCTGTCTTTTTCACAGGGTTTTCCAATCCAAACATTTGAAGATCCTGCCTTGGAATTCTACTTGTACAGCTTCAACATGGATCCATCTCCAGAGTTTCAATCTCAACTTTTATGATTCCTTTCCCTTGCATTCTGAGTATAATTAAGCTTCATCTTCTAAACACAATTTCAGATCTTCAAACATGCAAAATAGAACACCACTGTTCCAAAAGGCCCACAGTAAGAGGTTGTCAACCTTTGGCTACCTTCACAGATCTTCTGGACTTCTTTCAAGCATTTCACTTCAGGTCTGCTCCTTTGCAGCTCTCTTGTGAACTTGGTACCAACTGTTCTGCTTCTTTCCTTCAACTTAACTTCTGGGGCCTCTTTCTGATCTCTGTCTTTGTCCCTGCCTGGCACTTTCTTCTGGAACCTCAAATTGTCCTTCTCCCTGTGTCCCACTCCCTGAGAAACCTTCTCAGTAATGACACTCTCGTTCAGGTGATCTGACTTGCATTTTCACAGTATTTCACTTCTTTCCCTTTATGCCAGCTCATAGGGCTGGTCCCTGTCCTGGCAGCATGAAAAGCCACTCCTTGCCCAGCATAATGTGCAGGGACCCAAGTTGCTGACCTGTGATTTCAGATTAAGCTAAAAATTCCAGTTTCATCGTAAAATACAGTTAACAATCTTAATTGTGCCACCATTAATTTTCTCAAAAGCATTGCCTGGTGTTGAAATTCTTTGTCCTCTGAAGCCTTTAATGATGGTATCGAGTGGGATGCAGCGGCCTCCACTCATCTTGTGTTAATGAATGGGGCTTGCCCTGCCATATTGACTGAGCAGGGGCCATCGTAACCACCGACCACTGAGGTCAACAGTAAAATGGCACCAAGAAGTCAGCGAGAGCATGACCTCTATCCTGGAAACCCTGGATGAACCTATATCTGGAATCACCATTGCAGATGTCAGAGCAGCCTTTTTGAAGGTCAACCTACCTAAAGTGAGTGACCCAGGCGAGCGCGCAGATCCTGCACAGCTCAGCTGGCGGGAGTATTCACAGACATCTTCAACCTCTCTTTATAACAATCTGAGGTCCCTATCTGCTGCAAGAAGACAACCAAGCAGTGCGCCTTCATGACTATTGGCTGGTGGCTCTGATATCCATTGTTATGAAGTGTTTCAAAAGGCTAGTCATGGCACGAATCAATTCCAGCCTCCCGGACTACCTGAATCCACTACAGTTTGCCTATCGCTGCAACAGGGCCCCGGCAGATGCTATTTCGCTGGCCCTGCACTCAACCCTGGAATACTTAGATAACAAGGACACCTATGCTAGACTCCTAGTTATTGACTATAGCTCAGCCGTCAACACTATTATTCCCATGAAACTCATCTCCAAACTCTGTGGCCTGGCCCTCGGCACCTCCCTCTGTGACTGGATCCTGAGCTTCCTAACTCACAGACTATAATCAGTAAGGATCGGCAACAAGACCTCCTCCACAATCATCCTCAACACCGGTGTCTCTACTGTGACTGTGACTGTGCGGCCAAATTCCCCTCCAATTCGATTTTCAAGTTTGCTGGTGACACCACCATGGTGGGTCAGATCTCAAACAGTGATGAAATAGATTACAGGAATGAGACAGAGAATCTGGTGAACTGGTGCGGCAACAATAATCCCTCCCTCAATGACAACAAAATGAAGAAGATTGTCATCGACTTCAAGAAGCGTAAAAGAGAACACGCCCCTGTCTACATCAATCGGGATGAAGTAGGGTCAACAGCTTCATGTTTTTAGGTGTCCAGATCACCAACAACCTGTCCTGGTCCCCTCATGCTGACACTATAGTTAAGAAAGCTTCTACTTTCTCAGAAGACTAGGAAATTTGGCATATCAGCTACGACTCTCAACAACTTTTACAGATGCACCATAAAAAGCATTCTTCCTGGTTATATCACAGCTTGGTATGGCTCCTGCTCTGCCCAAAACCGCGAGGACCTACAAAAGGTCATGAATGTAGCCGAGTCCATCACGCAAACCAGCCTCCCATCCATTGACTCTGTCAACATTTCCCACTACCTCGGCAAAGCAGCCAGCATAATTAAGGGCCACACACATCTTGGACATTCTCTCTTCCACGTTCTTCCATGGGGAAAAAGAAACAAAAGTCTGAGGTCATGTACCAATCAAAAATATCTTTTTCCTGCTGCTGTCAGACTTTTGAGTGGACTTACCTTGCATTAAGTTGATCTTTCTCTACACCTTAGCTATGACTGTAACACTATATTCTGCACTCTCTCATTTCCTTCTCTATGAATGCTATGCATTGTCTGTATAGCATGCAAGCTATAATACTTTTCACTATATAATAGTACATGTGACAATAATAAATCAAATCAAATCAGTTGGTTGAAATCAGTGAACTTAGCTTAGATTGGAAATGAGTCCTCAAGACACTCTGACCTGCAAGGTTTAATATCACACCACACAATACAACCGCCCACTGATCCATCCCGTATAATCAAGGACCTCACACAGCCCGGACATACTCTCTTCCATCTTCTTCCATTGGGAAAAAGATATAAAAATCTGACATCACGTATTAATCGACTCAAGAACAGTTCTTCCCTGCTGCCATCAGACTTTTGAATGGACATACTTCATATTAAGTTGATCTTTCTCTACACCCTAGCGATGACTGTAACATTACATTCTGCTCCCTTTCCTTTCCTTCTCCCCTACGTACTCTATGTACGGTATGTTTTGTTTGTAAAGAGTACTAGAAACAATATTTCTCACTGCAGTCCTATCCATATGATGATAATAATAAATCAAATAAATTCAAATCTGAAGAATCTCACAGAGCAGACTTGAATGAAATGAACAACAGATTGTTTGCTTTAACGTATGTGGACTCAAAAAAAAGATAAAGGAAATAAGCCATGCCATAATTTCACACAATGTTTAAGCTTTGAATATTAGTAGTGATATCCCTCTTTGCAAATGAATTAATCTCAATTAATTTTAATCTGTTTCAATCAGTGTCTTTTCTCATTCTCTGAAATGAACCTGAGTTGGTGATCGATGTTTCCATGTGGTGTAATATTGGATAATGTGCACCGGGATCTAGGCTGTATCATTGGTCTGTCCTAAGTTGGGTGATTTCAGTATAGGAATTTGTGAGATGGAATGACATCATTGGGGGAACTATCTTGGAGAGCTTATTGGCCAAATGGTGTGAAGCAGTTGAATGAACACGCAAATTTAAAGTGACAAGATCACTGAACATGGCTATGTTAATGACTATATTACTCCTGACGTTAATTCAGCTTACACACACCACTGCACTCAGTAATGTCGTCTAGCTACTTTTCCCTCATGATGTCATTGGTATGTGATACATTTTTTAAGCAAATGGATAAAATATAATAAAAATGACAATGAGATGGATCATCGTTTTTTAAAACAGTGCTTTTACGAGGATGGCAAAAGGACAAGAGTCTTTAGAGTAAGGTGTTTCCTTTTTAGATTAGTGATGATACTTTACATTTTCTGTAGCATTCTGCTATATCCCTTGGCTATAATTAACAGTCTAATGCTGTCATGGATTCCAGCTGTCAGAAAAAATATTTTCTCAGTGCAGAGTGTTGGCAAGAACCCCAACGAATTCACTGGCCTTGGCAGACTAAATAAACACAGCTGCCTCCACAAGAGTGTGAGGAGAAAGTGAGGCCTTGTGTTCTGGGAGAGACTTTGGGAATGGCGGGCCTTAAAGCAGTAATCCTGGTTGCTCATGCACTCACTATGCTTGTGTTGGTTGCAAAGACAGACCTTACCATAACATTTTTTTTACCAGTGGTCTGCCTTTGCCAGGAAAGATGCTGGAGGTAAGGTGGAAGGGGTAGAACTTTATGGGTCAGGTCAAGTCTAAAGAAAATTTCCACTAAGGATATAAATCTCCTCTCCAAATCACAGTATTCAAACATATTTCACTGTTGCATTATATGTGTTTAATACATGTAGAATAACATTCACACTCTTGTTACCTTTTTACAACCTATGGAGACTGTTAGATTCTCACACATATTACACAGGTAGCACTGCACTAAGTTATCTTTAAAGAATCTAGTCCACAAAACTCTATTAGTGTTCTATCAAAGAACTCCTATTTTTTATTTCATTTTCTTTCACTTTGTTCCTCCTTTATTAAATGCTGAGTGCTGCATTTGAGGAGAAATGTACAGTATTTGTCTGCCCCCCTAGCAATGTGGGTAAACGAAAGGGATGTGGCCATGTGTCAGTTTGGTTACTTGATCGCAAAGTCATGTCTCAATTTGAAGGCCACTGATTCCAATGTCTCTTCGGGGCATGATTGCAAAATCTAGATAGACATTTTAATGTAGCGCTGAAGGTGTGCTACATTATCAGAGGTGTGGCATGGAATGCTATGGTGGCACAGTGGTTAGCCCTGCTGCCTCACAGTGCCAGGGACCTCAGTTCAATTCCAGCCCTGAGTGACTGTTCATGTGGAGTTTGCACATTCCTCTCATATCTGCGTGGGTTTCCTGTGGGAGCTCCGGTTTCCTCCCACACTCTAAAGATATGCAAGTTAGGTTCATTGGCCATACTAAATTGCTCCTTAATGTGGGATTATGGAGAGTCGATGCAGGCTCGATGGGCCATAGAGGTTTACAGCATGAAAACAGACACTTCAGCCCAACTTGTTCATGCCGCCCATTTTTACTACTAACCTCGTCCCAATTGCCTGCATTTGGTCCATATCCCTCGGTACCATCTTACCCATGTAACTGTCTAAATGCTTTTTAAAAGCTAAAATTGCATCTGCCTCTACAACTACCTCTGCAGCTTATTCCAGACACTCACCACTCTTTGAGTGAAAAAAATGCCCTTCTGGACCCTTTTATATCTGTCCCCTTTCACCTTAAATCTGTGCTCTCTAGTTTTAGATTCCTCTACCTTTGGGAAAAGATCTTGACTATCTACATTATCTATGCCCCCCATTATTTTATAGACCTCCAAAAGATCACCCCTCAGCCTCCTACGCTCCAGGGAAAAAAGTCGCAGTCTCTCCAGCCTCTCTTTATAACTCAAACCATCAAGTTCTGGTAATATCCTAATAAATCTTTTCTGCCCTCTTTCTAGTTTAATGGCCTAACTAAATTAGAAAGGAAGTCATTAATGGCCAAATGATCTCCTTCTGTACTGAAGGGATTCTGTGATTCTAAAGGGTGCACAAGAATGATTGTGGACCTCTTGGTTGCAAACTCATCCCTCTTCACTCAACTCTGCGCCTCTGATGTTCTCCTATCAGGCACTCAAGAACTGTCCAGCCAGCCACAATTACCTCAGGAGGAGAGTGTGTGAGAGAGAAAGAGAGAGAGAGAGCAACAGCTTGCATTTATCTTCCTTTTCACCTTCTAATGTCTCCAGAATTTCATCGGAAAACCTGGGAGCTCCCTCACTTGCCTTTTCCTCCATTTGGTGTGGTTCTGCTTGTAGCCAATTTCACCCTCCTCCTCTCTCCCAGACAGTCAGTCACATCTTCTGTATGATGAGTGCAGCTTCTTTTTAAAAGGGACAGGTTGCCTTTAAGACCTAGAGCTACCTGTGATGTATGCTAGCCATGCAGACGCTGGACCCCTTTTCTGAACATGAAGCCAGTCTCTGCGCTGGGTGGCACATGGCAAACATGTGGGAACTGAGGTAATTGTGCGCTGCCACTTCTGTGCCCAAGAACAGGTCTTATCTAATTTGCCCGCTCCCCCACCATCTCTTATGAAGCTGACTAGGAAATCCCAAAGTCAACATTTATATAACAAAAACAGAGTTACAGAAGAAGCCAAATGCACCCCTCATGAAATTTGGGGTTTAAATGTGCAAAACCATCTAGCCGTTAGAAATGAGATTGATTTATAATTACCAACTGCTCAAAGAACCAAACATTTTGAATTGTGTTGCAATCTTGTAGCAGTTGTTCAGATAGGTTATAACCCTAAGGTGGCAAGGTTGTGCGGTGGTTAGCACTGCTGCCTCACAGCGCCAGGGACCTGGATTCGAATTCCAGCTTGGGTCACTGTCCGTGCGGAGACTGCACGTTCTCCTCGTGTTTGCGTGGGTTTCCTCTAGGTGCTCTGGTTTCCTCCCACACTCCAAAAGCTGTGTTGGTTAGGTGCATCGGCCATACTAAATTCTCCCTCAGTGTTTCCGAACAGGTACCAGAGCATGGCGACTTGGGGATTTTCACAGTAACTTCATTGCAGTGTTAATGTAAGCCTCATTGTGACTAATAAATAGACTTTAGAAGCCTTTATATTATGTCAATACAAGGGGAAAGAAAAAATAATTTAAAACTTCCAGGTAATGTGAGACAATCAGGAAATATTGTGAAACGTAGAAATAATAGAAGTAGTATTACTAGTTTAATCAAAAACAACAGCTTTGGGAAATTAAATGTAGAAAATGCAAACATGTCCTTTACCAGACATGAGCTGCATATGATGGGGAGGTGATGGGGATTCTAATAGACATTTTTTTTCATGAATGTTTCACACCTTGGATGAATATTATTGACAAAACAGATGAAGTTTCAAACCCAAGTAGAAAACATGGATCGACTTATAAGAGACTTGTGAAAAAGGGACAACCCTAGTAGACAGACAACCCTTGCAGACAGTGTCATGAAAGACAGAATTGTAATCAGAATGAGAGATGGTCAAGTCAGAGTTAGTTTAAGGAAAAATAATCCTGCTGGGAATTTCCAACATAAGCTTTGCCAAAACCCCGAATCAACCAGGCAAACAGGATTCTCATTGATCTGCCAAGGTTACCGTGGCTTTGGGGTAAACTCCCCAAAGAAATCCCCAGCGTCTTGGTACTGAAGGCAATTCACCCGCAGAGACTTGAACTCAACAATATACAACTATTTAATACCAGCAGTTGATAAATAATGATCAGAATTCTCCCACCTCACCCGCGGCTGGGATTCTCCGGTCTTGCTGCAGTGAATGGAGTTGTGGCTGGGAACCAAATTCTCTGCTCTCGGTGCAGCATTGGCAGAGCGAATGAGATTGGAGGATTGTGGCCAAAGTCAGAGGAACAGACCAAAGGAAAAACATTGAGGTTTAGATGAGCAAAAGCAGATAATGGATTGTAAATGCACTGGTAAATCACCTGGGAGAAAAATGCTATCAAACATTGATTCAAACAAGCATGCTAGGAGAAAAGATATGCAAACAGAAAGTAAAACCATTCTCTCCAAACAAAGAATACAAAAAGAAGAATGAGATTGCACTTGAAAGTTAACTCTTGTTTCTCTCTCCTCAAATGCTGCCAGACAAATGCTGCTGGGAAGAAATTTCTCCTCACCTCAGTTCTTTGACCTCAAACTATGACCCCCAGTTCTGGACTCCCCCACCATTGGGAACATCCTTTCTGAGTCTACCGTATCTAACCCTATGAGAATTTTATAAGAGTTTATGAGATACCCTCTCATTCTTCTAAACTCCAGTGAATGTAATCCTAACTCACTTAGTCTCTCCTTATATAACAGACCTGCCATTCCAGCCTGATAAACCTTCGCTGTATTCCCTCTATGGCAAAACCATCCTTCTTCACAGAAGGACACCAAAGCTGCACACAACATTCCAGGTGTGGCCTCACTGATGCTCTACACAATTGCAGCAAAACACCCCTATTTCTATACTCAAATCCTCTCACACTGAAGATCAACATACCATTTGCCTTCTTTATTGCCTGCTGTAACTGTGTGCTTACTTTCAGTGACTGATGTACAAGGACACCAAGGTCACACAGAGTACCCACCTCTCTCAATTTACACTCATTCAGATAATAATGTCTTCCTTTTATTGTTACCAAAGTGCATAATCTCACATTTATCCACATTATACTGCATCTGCCATACATATGGAGTATAAAACATTCAGCATCAATTTGTTGACATACAAAGGGAGCTGGATGTCCTTGTACACCAGTCACTGAAAACAAACATGCAGATACAGCAAGGAATTAGGAAGGCAAATGGTATGTTGACCTTCATTGTAAGAGGAGTTGAGTACAGGAACAAGGATATCTTACTGAAGCTGTACAGGACCTTGGTGAGAAGGTACCTGGAATATTGTGTGCAGTTTGATCTCCTTAGCTAAGAAAGGATGTACTTGTGATCGAGGGAGTACAGCGAAGGTTCACCAGTTTGATTTCTGGGATGGCAGGATTGTCTTATAAGGAGAGATTGGATCAACTAGGCCTGTATTTCCTGGAACTGAGAAGGACGAGATGGGATCAAATTGAAACATATAAAATTCTGACAGGACTGGGTAGACTGGATGCTGGGATGTTGCTTCTTCTCACTGGAATGTCTACAACAAGGGGTCATTGTATTAGGGTATGGATTGGGCCATTTAGGATTGAAATGAGCAAAAACTTTCTTCACTCGGAAGGTGTTGAACATATGGGATTCTCTACCACAGAAGACTATGGAGGCCAAGTCATTGAATGTTTTTAAAAAGGAAATAGATTTCTAGACTCTAAAGGCATCAAGGGCTAAGGGGAAAATGTGCAACTATGGTATTGCATTAGAGAATCAGCTAGGATTATACTGAATGATGAAATAGGCTTGAAGGGCTGAATGGCCTACTCTTGCTCCCATTTTGTGTTTCTATGTCAATGTTTCTATGTTTAGTAGGCTTTTTTGTCAGATATTTGTGTACCAGAATACGCTTTGGGGTTGCCTTAGCTCGGGAAATTTTCCATATCACAATATTGGATAAAATTTGGAAATATTCTGATTTGATAATCAAAAACACAACCAGAAATTGGAAGAAATTGGACACTGAAGCTGAATATGAACAAATGGAGTTTGAAGAATGAGAAGTCAGTCACACAGGGCCGAACAGGGTGAAAGGCTGATGGATCTGATATGGACGTGATCCAACTCACAAAAAAAATTAAAAGCTCTTCAAAGGTATCTTGGTGCTATGAGATATTGGGTGTCATAAATCTGCAAAGAACATTACTTGAAATGAAAATTACTCCAAAGGTGCGCAGGTTATGTTGATTGGCCATGCTAAATTGCCTCTTGGTGTCAGGGGGACTTGCAGGGAAACTTTATGGGGTTATGGGGATAGGGCCTGGGTGGGATTGCTGTTGGTGTAGACTCAATAGGCCAAAAGGCTTCCTTCTGCACTGTAGGGATTCTATGATTCTATGACTTAGCTAGCATTGGACTAATGAACAAGAGATTCAAAAAAACACATTTTGACTGTGGAGTACAAAAAATGTAATCAATATATTGAATCAGAAATACCTACTGAAATCTTCAGCACAGATAACAAAGCTGGATAAGTATCTGTGCATGGCATCCTATCTCTAAGTGTCACAAGCAATGCTGGTGAGACAGCTGCAGAAATTGAGAAAGACCAGTCATCATAAAAGTTGAAATCCCTGAATTTGGGAAGATTTCCAGATTGGAAATATGAAGCTCACCCAGAACGATACCAATATTGTAACGACCAACATGTGTTGATCATTGCTACCTACTTTCAAAATTGCCGAGTCTAAGATCTATCAATGTCAACAAAATTCCAGAAGCCCAGAAGTCTTAGTTTTGTACAAAACAAAAGAAAAGAAGGCTTACTTTTACATGATGCAATTCACAGCCACAAAATATCCTAAAGCAGCCTCCAGCCAGTTAAGTACTTTTTGAAACATGGCCTGAAATAAAGTGGGAAATATAACAACCAATTCACATTCAGAAAACTCCCACAAATGAAAGCATTCTTTCTGGTTGCGTCACACCTTGGTATGGCTCCTGCTCTGCCTAAGATCACAAGAAACTACAACAGGTCATGAATATAGCCCAATCCATCACACTAACCAGCCTCCCATCCATTGACCCTGACCACACTTCCCACTGTCTCGGCAAAGCAGCCAGCATAATTAAGGACCGCACGCATCCCGTTCATACTCTCTTCCGTTAGGAAAAAGATACAAAAGCCTGAGGTTAAGTACCAACCAACTCAAGAACAACTTCTTCCCTGCTACTATCGGATTTTTGAATGGACTTACCTCACACTAAGTTGACCTTTCTCTACACCCTAGCTATGACTGTAACACTACATTCTGAACTCTCTTCTTTCCTTCTCTATGAATGGTATACTTTGTCTATATAGTATGCAAGAAACAATACTTTTCACTGCGTACTAATGCATCTGACAATAATAAATCAAACAGCAAGGTGATAACATCCAACTTTGGGCAGCACGGTAGCACAGTGGTTAGCACTGCTGCCTCACAGCACCAGGGACTTGGGTTCAATTCCAGCCTCAGGTCACTGTCTGTAACCCCTATGACTTGCCTGGGCTTGCAACATCTCACTTACTGTCCTGTCTGGAGACAATACACGCCTCTTTAATCTATGCTTAATGCTATCTCTACTCACATTGTCTGCACCTTTAAGACTGGATTAGCTGTAAAGACTCGCATTCTAATCGGTATTCTGTAAACTGAGTGTGTGCCTTTATATGCCCTGTTTTTGATCAGAACTCCCACTCACCTGATGAAGGGGCAAAGCTCCAAAAGCTAGTGGCGTTTGCTACCAGATAAACCTGTTGGACTTTAATCTGGTGTTGTGAGACTTCTTAGTATGGAGATTGCACATTCTCCTCATGTCTCCGTGGGTTTCCTCCGGGTGCTTCGGTTTCCTCCCACAGTCCAAAGATGTGCGGGTCAGGCTGATTGTCCATGATAAAAAGGCCCTAATGTCAAGGGGATTAGCAGGGTAAATATGTCCAGCCTGGCGTGGGATTGTTATCAGTGCAGACTTGATGGGCCGAATGGCTCCTTCTGCACTGTAGGGATTCTATGATTCTATTCTATGATAATCTATCTTTGTGATGCTGATGGAGGGATAGGTATTGGTCAGGACACCAGGGACACCTCCTCTGCTCATCTTCAAGGTGGGATCTTTTACATCCACCCAGCAGGTCCTCTGTTTAACTTTCCATTTGAAAGCCAGCACCTTCTGGCAGACACTGATGCATCCGCCTGGATATTTTGTGCTAGCTGCAGGTGTGGAATCCAAAAAGAACAATTCATAAAGGCCTGAATTTTAACTCCCACGTAGGGAGCACAGGGTCAGGACAATTCCTGACTCTGCAAGCTCGATCCATGAAAACGTGCCCCAGGTTGTTGGATTTTCATTCTTGGGATGGGGATCAAATGGGAGTTGGGTCCACTGCCTCAGAACTAATTTGGAGTGTACTTCCCCATGCCCCATCTATGCCAGCCAGTGGCACCTCATGCCTCCACCAACATTCTATGTCCAATACCCTCCATGCTGACCTACGCTCTTCTACCCCCTCATTGCCCTTCATACCCTCCAAGGCAGCTGACCAAGTATCCACCATGAGCAGACCTGAGGACCCAAGCTGACATTAAATAAAGCTCTTAAGTGTCTATGGACTAATTCACTATTTAAAAAAAAATTCACCAACAAAAAAGTTCATTTATCTTCCTTTAATCCCTTATAAAAATAATCAATTATATTCATAGTTCCACTTTAAAGACATTTTAATCATTTGGAGCTGCCAATCAAACTGTGAGTTGACAGGCACCCCACTGTGATAATGATAGGTTGTGAAATCAGGCATGCAGCATGAATCCACAATGATGGCCCTCAGCTTAAGTCAATGAGTGAAATGCTAAACAATGATTTTTTCAACATTGGAGACACTTCTGTTCAAACGTTTAAACAGCAGGAGATTTCAATGCCTTGACAGTTTGACAGTTGCAATGAACTTGACAATTCCAATGAGTTTATGTAAACCCATGTCTCTTTTTAACAATCACAAAGTGTACTTGACCTCTTCCGAAAGATACCTTATCTCTCCCAAAGGACACCTGACCTCTCCCAAAGGTATCCCAGGACCTTATCCAAAAGATATCTCACCTCGCCAAGAGAACCCCTACCTGTCCAAAGAATTTTGCAAACTTCAGATATTGTCCTGCTGGGTCTAAAATGCACAAGTCATATTTTGAACATTCCACTAATAAAAATCAGGTCTGGCTGAAGGCAGCAATACCTGAACCTGTGCAGCTGCCTCTATGAATCATGGATGTGTAAATCACCACCTGCCCCATTTTCCCTCTTGCTGTGAAAATGGTGGAGGTCAGTTATGGAGGCTGGATGTCTGGATATGGACCTCCAGTGTCATTTTTACTACAACAGAGAGCTTCCCTGTGTGAAAATTCAGACCAAAGCGTTCAAAGAGCCAACTAGTCCTCATGACATTGGAACTCTCACTGGAACGACAAAGGTTGAGGGGTGACCTGATAGAAATCTACAAAATTATGAGAAGCATGGACAGAGTGGATCGTCAGAAGCTTTTTCCCAGGGTGGAAGAGTCAATTAGTAAGGGGCATACATATAAATGCGAGGGGCAAGGTTTAAAGGAGACGTACAAGGCAAGGTTTTTACGCAGAGGGTGGTGGGTGCCTGGAAGTCACTTCCGGCGGAGGTAATGGAAGCAGATACGATAGTGAGTTTTAAGGGGCGTCTTGACAAATACATTAATAGGTTGGGAATAGAGGGATATGGTCCCTGGAAAGGTAGGGGGTTTTAGTTCAGTTGGGAGCATGGTCGGTGCAGTCTTGGAGGGCTGAAGGGCCTGTTCCTATGCTGTAATTTTCTTTAGAACATAGAACATTACAGCGCAGAACAGGCCCTTTGGCCCACGATGTTGCGCCGACCAGTTAAAAAAAACAATGACCCTCTAACCTAAACCAATCCCTTTACGTCCATAAACCTATCCACGGATCTCTTAAACGCCCCCAAACTAGGCGCATTTACAACTGCAGCAGGCAGGGCATTCCAATCCCTCACCACCCTCTGGGTAAAGAACCTACCCCTGACATCCATCCTATAACTACCCCCCCTTAATTTAAAGCCATGCCCCCTCGTGCTAGCTTTCTCCATCCGAGGAAAAAGGCTATCACTGTCCACCCTATCTAAACCTCTAATCATCTTATATGTTTCAATAAGATCCCCTCTTAGCCGCCTTCTTTCCAGCGAAAACAACCCCAAATCCCTCAGTCTCTCCTCATAGGACCTCCCCTCCATACCAGGCAACATCCTGGTAAACCTCCTCTGCACCCTCTCCAAAGCCTCCACATCCTTCCTGTAATGTGGGGACCAGAACTGCACACAGTACTCCAAGTGCGGCCGCACCAGAGTTGTGTACAGTTGCAACATGACGCTGCGACTCCTAAATTCAATCCCCCTACCAATAAACGCCAAGACACCGTATGCCTTCTTAACAACCCTATCTACTTGATTCCCAACTTTCAGGGATCTATGTACACATACACCTAGATCCCTCTGCTCATCCACACTATTCAAAGTCCTCCCGTTAGCCCTATACTCAACACATCTGTTATTCCTACCAAAGTAAATTACCTCACACTTCTCCGCATTAAACTCCATCCGCCACCTCTCGGCCCAGCTCTGCAACCTGTCCAAGTCTTCCTGCAAACTATGACACCCTTCCTCACAATCTACCACACCTCCGACTTTGGTGTCATCAGCAATGGTGTCATCATTTGTCCTTTGACAGCTCAAACAGAGCCTGGAGTTGGGGTAGATGTGCTTGTGTTTTGTTCAAATCAAAATTTAACAATTGCAAATTATGGCTGGGATGTTCTGCCCCATACCCCCCTTTTGCGGTAGATGCCGTAAGCCATTGGCCACTGGTAGAATCATCTGGCCCCACCAAAACCCATAGGTTTTTGAATGGGTCCCCCACCCTGCTACCAAGGAACCACTGCAAGGGACCAACTTTGACGGGACCAAAAAAATCCCACCAATGGGAAAGGCCAGAAAATCCTATCCTATGTTTCAAGGTTTATTTTTTAGCTTAACAAGCTACATCCAATCAGAATTGAAAATTCAGCCGAGAGTTTAGATTTACGATAATATACCGGTCAGCAAAATGAATATAGAATTTACTTGAATACTGAATTAAGAATTTTGTTTTCTGAAAAGAAGCTAGGAGGAATGTTACGGAGCCTGCCAGAATGGGAAATGTGGAATTCATCATACCTGAATTAGATGGGAGCCAGAATTTGGATTTCCTGATAGAAGGTTGAGATGCATAGATCAAGTTAATGGCAATTTTGTGTTGGGCCTCAAGCCATCTTCTGGTAGCTTCTCATTTACATTTGCATGCCATGAACATTCGTTAACATAAAACATTTTCTTAATTACATCCTACCTTCGAGATAAAGTCGGCAGTACTCAAGAATCTTGCGGCTCCCAGCTTATACTCAGTTAAAAGTGGCGAGCAATAGTCGGCTTTGTGTAGTCAGGGCATCATGGTGGCACAGTGGTTAGCACTGCTGCCTCACAACGCTAGAGACCTGGGTTCGATTCCTGCCTTGGGTCACTATCTGTGTGGAGTTTGCACATTCTCCCTTGGCGGCAGGGTGAATGAGCCATTCAAAACCCTGTAGGCTTTGGTGGGACTAGATGATCCCACCAGATGACTGCGTGGGTTTCCTCCTGCTGCTCTGATTTCCTCCCACAGTCCAAAGATGTGCAGGTTAGGTGAATTGGCCATGCTAAATTTTCCCTCAGTGGACCTGAGCAGATGCCGGAGTTTGACGACTAGGGGATTTTTCACAATAACTTCACTGTAGTGTGAATATAAGCATACTTGTGACTAATAAATAAACTTTATAAAAGACTTCTGTGTTTGAGGTTAGCAGATTTCCTTGTTGAACTCTGTAGCACAAAGGAGGGGAACAGGAGAATGACAGCTTGCATGGAGGTTAAAGACTGGCATGTGTGAGTCAGTGTGGAGTGAGGAAAGGACATGGAGGAATGGAAGAGAGAAAGACTTGGAGTCCTAGGTTTGATGGGAGGTGGTGCAATCAGTAAGTAAAGGTAAGAAGATGGGTGACTTGTAAAGTATAATCAGTACTGTCCACATATGGATCCATCTCAGGGTGTTGGCTGGCAGAGCCCTCACAGGACTTTGAATTCACCCACAACATCTCAAATATCCCCATTGAGAATGATGTTGGACGATGTTCTTAATGTGCATAGAAGGAAATGTTGAGCCTGCACACTCAGCCATGTCCCACAGGCTGGCAAGTACAACACTGGACACTAACTTGAACATTCAATAAAAAGTGAACGCAATGACACATCATCATTTCCCATAGCCATCAATGAGTGCCAAACATGAGGCGTGCCTGTACACTTAGCTCTCTGACCAAGTCACTCAAACAATGATGAGACAGAACACAGGAATGAGATAGAGAATCTGGTGAACTGGTGCAGCAATAATAAACTGTCCCTCAATGTCAACAAAATAAAGGAGATTGTCATCAACTTCAGGAAGGGTAAAGGAGAATATGCCCCTGTCTACATCAAAGGGGACAAAGCAGAAAGGATTGGGAGCTTCAGAATTTTAGGTGTCCACATCACCAACAACCTGTCCTGGTCCCTCCATGCCAACACTATAGCTAAAAAAACCTACCAACTCCTCTACTTTTCAGAAGGCTAAGGAAGTTTGGCATGTCAGCTCCGATTCTCACCAACTTCTACAGATGCATATAGAAAGCATTCTTCCTGGTTGTATCACAGCTTGGTATGGCTCCTGGGCTGACCAAGACTGCAAGGAATTACAAAAGGTCATGAACATAGCCCAATCCATCACGCAAACCATCCGTTGACTCTGTCTACACTTCCCACTGTCTTGGCAAAGCAGCCAGCATAATTAAGAACCCCACACGCTCCAGACACTCTCTCTTCTGCCTTCTTCCATTGGGAAAAAGATACAAAAGTTTGAGGTCATGTATCAAGCGACTCAAGAACAGTCTGGTGGAGGGGGGGAGGGGAGTTCTACGTGGATGCCTGTGTCAGTGCTAGCCCCATTTGAGTGCCCACTCCACACAGCAGTAGCGTAATTATAGAGCTTCTGGGTACCTAGGATTGACAGTCAGAGGCTGCTTGGGCTGAAGAGGTGCAGCATATCAAATTTCACCCCCATAATCATAGAATCCCTACAGTGTAGAAAGAGGCCGTTTGGCCCATTGAGTCTGCACTGCCTCTCTGACAGACCATCTTACATAGGCCCTATCCCCCATAACTCCATGTATTTATCCCATTTATCCCCCTAAGCTACACAAGCCAATCAATATAACCCCCACATCTTTGTGGTACTCTGGGAGGGAACCAGAGCACCCGGAGGAAACCCATGCAAACACCAGGAAAACATGCAAACTCGACTCAGACAGTCACCCAAGGTTGGAATCGAACGCGGATCCCTGTCGCTGTGAGGCAGCAGTGCTAACAACTGTGCCACCGTGTCGTCCATAATAATTGATCCTTGTGAAATCTCTCAGTTGTTGGGTCAATGAGAAGCATCTCTTTTGGATTCCCAGCCTGGGAGCACAGCCCTAGCCCACCCAGACATCATTGTTACTTACTGCCAGAAGCCCAGAGGGCAGGTGAAGAGTATTCCCCCAACACCCTTACCCGAGCCACATTTGCCTTGCAATTGGAAGGGGTGGAATCCTGACTGATCACAGCTCAATCCCATTCTCCAACATCCACTCCCTGAGGGGAGGGCAGTACAGCCCTTAACACATTTTCCAAACTTCTCGGCGCTAAATTTTGTTTGAAGGTTTTCAGTGGCTGCTCCCTCGCTCCCATCATTGGCTTGTTTTCTTTCACAGGCTGACATCAGCAGTAGCAACTCCCCCACTCCCCTGATATGAATCCAGCTTCAGTAAGTGACTGAATAGCACACATTGTCATTCAGTTAACGGGGCAGTGAATTAAAGTAAACACAGTTTCATCTGCTGAGCGAGACAGCCCTCACAAACTGCTCGATTTTCACTCCTACAATTAAAGGCATCATTTAAATACTCAATGTAATGACTCTATTAAGCTTGCCCCTTCAAAAGCTATTATTCTCTCTGTTGGGTCTCACTGATAGGGGCCATAAAAGCTGATACTTTGTTTACACAGGTGAAAAAGTAACAAGAGGGAGAAACAAGCATCAGCAGTGTGGGAAATGTAATTTGACACCAGTTCAGTAGGAAGTGTTCATCTGAGATTTGGGGTTAAAATGCATTGTTGGGACAAATCTCTACACTTTTTTTTGTCTTAATTCCATATCTGAAGTAGCCAGAGCAGGTTTCTGCATTTTGAAAGCAAGTTTTCATCATTAACCAAGATTTTCTTCTCAATGTTTTTTTTTGTCTTCCCAACCGCCAACATTGCTGCTCTGTAACCTAGTAGACTGGGACGATGTTTCTTCCGATGCTGACGTAACACAGCTTGGTGAGACAAAGTAAAAAGGAAGCTTTATTCTGTATCTGGTCCACCTTACCTCATCTGTTTATGACCAACGTTCTTATAGACATTCCTTCTTGTCATTCAGCCACAGCCAGTATTCACTATTCTACCCAGAAGACCAACCCATATGCTCAATCTGATAAGGATGGCCGTTTTAATCCCAGACCTTCTTGTTTGACTCTCATCTCAAAAACAAAGCAAAATGATGTTAAAAAGGAAGCAGTGAGAGGTCGTCGTGTACCTAGTACACTCACCTTCAGTGGTTGTCCTGCCAATAATGTCACACCTTTATTCTCTAGGTAATCGTGTCCTAAAATAATAGTTTGTAGGACATTTCCAATTTAGTAAACCACAATTTCTCATATTTCAATTTTACTAACTTTGTGTGTTTGGCAAAAAGAAAATTACAATTGGGAAAAGGATTATGGAAACCTCAACAGGTTTCTCTAATGCTAGCTCGTGATGTGAGTAAAGCTATCCCAGTTACTGATACCTCTTACTTGAAAGGATCATAACTTATGCTGCTAATTCGATTTAAATGTTTAAACAAATAAAAAAAACACGCTAATTAATCCTTCAATTTATTCGTTCACACTGCAGCACTGCTGGCAAGGCTAACATTAATTGCCCATCACTTAATTACCCTTGAAAAGTGACAATGAGCCAACTTCTAGACTACAACTGAGAGGCTTGCTAGACCATTACAGAGGATAGACCAGAGTCAACCCCATTGCTGTGGAATTGGAATCATATATAAGCCAGACCAGGTAAGGACAACAGATTTCCTACAATGAGGAGCATTAATGAATTAAATGGATCTTTATAATAATTTTAGTTGTTTCGTGATCACCATCGCTCAGATGATAGCTTTCCATTCCAGATTCAATTTAATTTTATTTTAACTTTCCCAGCCGTCAGTAAGATTTGAATTTATATCAGTGTATTATTAATTTAGGCCTCTGATTCCTAGACTGGCAAATAATCACCAGGCTATGGTAGCCCTAATACTTACAGTATATTCTATTAATATCTTTTAATGTGTGACCTGGCATAAGCTGAGACACCTTTCAATTAGGGCATGAAGCCCCAGAACAAGGATGTCCAAGATTTTTATCTTCATCTTGTCTTGGGCGGCATGGTGGCCCAGTGGTTCACACTGCTGTGTCACTGCACCTGGGTTCAATTCCAGCCTAGGGTGACTGTCTGCGTGGAGTTTGCATGTTCTCCCTACGTCTGCGTCGGTTTCCTCCTACAGTCCAAAGATGTGTGGGTTAGGTGGATCAGTCATGCTAAATTATCCATTAATGTCCAAAGATGTGTAGGTTAGATGGATTAGCCATGGGAAATGTATAGGGCTATAGGCAGAGGGCGGGGGTGAGGGGCTAAATAAGATACTCTGTCAGGTGCAGACTCAATGAACTGAATGGCCTCCTCTGCACTATAGGGATTTTATGATTCTATTACTCAACCAAATAGGTGAAGCCGCAACAACATTCAAGAAGCCCAGTGGCTTCCAGGACCTAGCAGTGCTCCTGGTTCGAACATCTGCCACTGAACTCAGTTTCTATCCCTCCACCAATGTGGTTTCTGTGCAAGATACAGTGCAGGGATGTTTTAAGCTTACTTCACTCGTAGCTCCCAGCTTCATAACATCTACCATTTAGAAAATTGGCAGCAGTGATGTCTATCTTTTCAGGCTGTCTGCTGCATCTGCTGCTTACATGGCACTTACGTTACCTGACACTTTGGCCTGGATTTTAACCGGAGGCAAGCTCCGTGTGGCAGGGTTATTGTGAGGTCAGGAAAATAGAAGACTGGGTTTTCATGAACATCCTGCAGTGTTGAACCGCGGGGCTCCTTTAAGTGTTTTACTGTCAGTTTTCTGCAGGAAGCTTGAAAGGATGGAGTCCTGTCAAGCGAGGATTCCAGCTTCACAAGGCAGCTGCCGAGGGGTTCAGGCAGGTCTGCTGTTGGGATTGTCAGCGCACCAGCCCTCTGCTTTATCCTCCTCGCTGCAACACTGCGCCTCACCTCCTCCAAGCTACCCACACACATGGAGATCACTTACAGAACAGATGGGAAACTGTTCAACCTACACCACCTTCAGTCCAAAACCAAAGGCATTCCAACCTCAGTCACTGAGCTCTGATATAGTGAGTGTGTCACTCAGGGACTGAGCTTCGGGTCATTGTTGATTCCTTCTCTGAAGCATATGAGAAAAAGGACCTTTCGTTCAAAACCCAGGTCCTCTTTCAACCAGTTCCCACAGCAAAACGCTTCCTCCGTTGATCAACAGTGAGACCCTAAAAAACTTATACCATTTTCTATATCTAGGGAGCCTCCTCTTGATGAAGGGAACTATATATGGTTAAATTTATCATCATCTATGTACCAGCTCAGCCTTCATTCAGGACCAAGATCTTAGAAACAAAGAAGATAGGAGCAGGAGGAGGCCATTTGGCCCTTCGAGTCTGCTCCACCTTCGTTACAATCATGGCTGATCATCCAAATCAACAGTGTAACCCTGCTTTCTCCCCATTACCTTTGAACCCATTTCCCCCACATGTTATACCTAGCCACCTCTTGAATACATGCAATGTTTTGGCATCAACCACTCCCTGAATTCCACAGGCTCACCAATTTTTGGGTGAAGAAATGTCTCCTCACCTCCGTCCTAAACGGTCTACCCTGAACCTTAAACCCAAGACTAAGGTCGTGCCGTACCAGGCATGATTCCAATGCTTGTATATACTTCAGAGGCTTAGAATACTAGAATCCCTTCAGCACAGAAGGAGGCCATTTGGCCCACCAAGACTACACCAGCAACAATCCCACTCTA
Source organism: Carcharhinus amblyrhynchos (assembly GCF_965287045.1). Taxonomy (NCBI): domain Eukaryota; kingdom Metazoa; phylum Chordata; class Chondrichthyes; order Carcharhiniformes; family Carcharhinidae; genus Carcharhinus; species Carcharhinus amblyrhynchos. The sequence continues at coordinate 28,943,580 of NC_137332.1, read as the reverse complement.
TTCCTGTAAACTCACATATTTATTCTGCTAATCTCCCTGACACTAAGGGGCAATTTAACATGGCCAATCAACCTAACCCACACATCTTTGGAGCAAGTTACGCTGATACTTAGAGAAGTACCACTAGCAGTGCCTTCACAAGATCCTCCAAATCCTGTAGCAAGGAAGTTTGTCGTTTCTCCAGCCAACATGCCCAGTATCGATGTGGTAATCACTCAAAGCCAGCTGGGCTGGGTAGCTCATGTACTGGGTAGGATTCCTGAAACAACTGCTCTCCTCAGAACTTGGTCACTGCAGGAGACTCCCAGTAGGAGGTCAATGGAACTGCTTAAGGGACGTCTATAAAACCATAAGGTGTAGGAGCAACATTAGGCCAATGAGCACATCGAGTCTGCTCCACCATTCAATCATGGCTGATATCATTCTCATCCCCATTCTCCTGCTTTCTCCCCATAACCTTGATCCCCTTATTGATCAAGAACCTATCTATCTCTGTCTTAAAGACATTCAGTGACCCGGCCTCCACAGCCCTCTGTGGCGATGAGTTCCACAGATTCACCACCCCCTGGCTGAAGAAATTCCTCAGTTTTAAAGGAGTGTCCCTTCACTCTTGAGGTGTGCCTTTGAATTCTAGTTTTTCCCATTCGTGGAAACATCCTCTCCATGTCCACTCTATCTAGGCCTCTCAGTAGTCAGTATTCAATTCAATCCCCCCTATCCTTCTAAATTCCATCAAGTATAGACCCAGACTCCTCAACTGCTCCTCATATGACAAAATCTTCATTCTGGGATCATTCGTGTGAACCTCATTCAGACCCCCCCCAAGGCCAGCACATTCTTCCTTAGGTATGGGGCCCAAAATTGCTCACAATATTCCAGATGGGGTCTAACCAAAGCCTGATGTCCATCGGAAGCTTCCCTTAAAAGGGTCAAACATGCCTGTAGGCTCACAGGAGTCCGTGGCCTGTAACCAAATAAAATGGAGAAGATTCAATAGCAAACACACCAAACACATCAAGAACTTCATCAGGCACCTGCAGAGGCAAAGTTACAGTGCCGGAGAGAGAACTTAATTCTCCAAACAACTCACCTACTGGCCCTTCAAGCACCACCAGCCCACATATGGCAGAGTCTGCAGGTTGCACATTGGACTTATTGCTATCTCAGAACCTGTCAAACCGCAGTAGAAGCAAGTGATCTTGAATTTAGAGCCACTGCCTGAGAGAGAGAGGGAAGTGAGGGAGGAGGTGGCCCCATCATGAGCAAGGTAGTCAGTGGGGGAGTCCAGTGATGTTCAGGGAGAGCAGATGGTGTTTGGGGGAGAGCAGATATTGAATGGGGAGGCAAGTGGTCCCAATGATCAGGTAGATGGAGTCAATGGTGATCAGGGGATCAGATGGTGGTTGGGGGTGAGCAAGAAGCACACAGATCCTAGGTGTTACAACAAAGAACAAAGAACAAAAACAGCCCGGGAAACAGGCCCTTCGGCCCAACGAGCCCGCGCCGCCACCTCAACACCACCAGTCCTCCTCTCCACCCACGACCCTTGTCTAATGTTTTATGGCCATCCAGATTGAGGGAAACTGATTTAGGGACAATTTATTCCTGCCAATCAGCCTAACAGCACATCTTTGGGGTGTGGGAGGAAACCGGAGCACCCAGAGAAAACCCACGCAAGCACGGGGAGAATGCGCAAACTCCCACAGACACCGGCCCAAATCCATGTGTCTGCACAGCAATCAGCGATAGTCACTGAGCTGTCATCTTGCCCAGTATCTGGTCCAGTTTAGGCACACACTAACGACATGAAGCACTAGGCCAATCTCGAACAACCAAGAGCAGCCCCAGTACGACCCATCCTGTGTATGCCCCTCGTTGGACACGAGGCGGACTGACTTATAACCTGTGAATGAAAAGGGAAAAAAAAACATTATTATCATACCATATCCATTTACCTTACCAGGGACGCCCCAATGCTAATGACCCTTATTTAAAACAATCTCCTATATTCACCCATCTCCAACCCAGTCATGTGCCTGTCTAAGTTACTCTTAAATGACTCTAGTGTGTTTACCTCCACCACCTTACTTGGCAGAGCATTCCATACCCCCACTACCCTCTGTGTGAAAAACCTCCCTCTAATATCTGTGTTGTACCTCTCCCCCCTCACCTTAAGTCCATGGCCCCTTGTCCTACGTGTCTCTATTATAGGAAATAGCTTACCTCTGTTTACTCTATCTATACCCTTCATAATCTTATATACCTCTATTAGATCCCCCCTCAGTCGGCGTCTTTCAAGGGAAAAGAGCCCCAATTTCTTCAATCTTTCCTCATACCCCAGTCCTTCCATACCAGGCAACATCCTGGTAAACCTCCTCTGCACTCTCTCCAGAGTCTCCACGTCCTTCCGGTAGTAAGGCGACCAGAACTGTACGCAGTACTCTAACTGCGGCCTAACCAACGTTCTGTACAACTGCAACATTAGACTTCAGCTCTTATATTCTATACCCCTCCCTATAAAGGCTAACATACCATAGGCTTTCTTCACCACACTCTCCACTTGCACTGCCACCTTCAAAGACTTGTGCACTTGCACCCCTAGGTCTCGCTGCGATTCTATACTCCTTATGGGCTTACCCTTTATCATATAACTCCCCCCTACATTATTCCGGCCAAAATGCATCACCTCACATTTAGCCAGATTAAACTCCATTTGCCATGTATCTGCCCAATCAACCAGCCTATCAATATCTCGCTGTATTGCCAGACACTGCTCCTCACTGCCCGCCAATCCAGCCATCTTGGTGTCATCAGCAAATTTGCTGATCACACCACCTACTCCCTCTTCCAAATCATTTATATATACTACAAAGAGAAGAGGTCCCAGTACTGAGCCCTGCGGCACACCACTAGTGACAGACCTCCAGCTAGAAAGGACCCCTCCACTACTACTCTCTGACTCCTCTTTGCAAGCCAGTTCTCTACCCATCTAGATACCTGACCACATATCCCATGAGCTATAATCTTCTGTACCAACCTACCGTGAGGGACTTTGTCAAACACCTTACTGAAATCCATATAGACGACACCAACGGCTCGTCCTTCGTCGACCATTTTTGTCACCTCCTCAAAGCATTCTACCAGATTCGTAAGTAAAGACTTCCCCTTTACAAAGCCATGCTGCGTATCCTTAATCAGATCGCAACGCTCTAAGTGCTCATACATCCTATCCCTAAGAATCCTCTCCATCAACTTACCTACCACTGACGTTAAGCTCACCGGCCTATAGTTACCTGGGCTATCCCTCCTACCCTTTTTAAACAACGGTACCACGTTCGCTATCCTCCAGTCCTCTGGGACCTCATCTGTGTCCAAAGAAGAGACAAAGATTCGCGTCAGAGGCCCAGCAATCTCATCCCTCGCCTCCCTAAGCAGCCTAGGATAAATGCAATCGGGCCCCGGAGATTTATCGGTTTTATCGGTGTTGGTGGGCATTTATTGAGTGACTTTAATGGGTGAGGAGGAAACATTTCTACTCCTCTTGGCTCACAAACAGTGAAATTTGGGCAAAGTTGGATTGAAAGTATACCAATAGAAATGTTCTAAACGTTTCTAAAAGTCCAACGTTGGTGTATCATAGAGATTACCAGTGTTTACTTTATTTGTAGTTTCCTCAAGGAATTTAGACACTTTTCCTGTTGGATTCATCAATCCAATGCCAACCTGATATTTTTCCAGCTAATATATTTCAGGATTTCATCTGTTGTAAGGCTTGTTGTTGCCTGGATCAGATTAGTCAACTTCACTAAATATAAGTCGTAGATATTTTTGCCTAAAACCAGAGCTCAGTTACTCTTTCATGAGCCAGTATAATCAAGGACCTCACGCACTCCGGACATGCTCACTTCCACCTTCTTGACTCAAGAAAAAGATAAAAAAGTCTGAGGACACATGCTAACTGAGTCAAGAACAGCTTCTTCCCTGATGACATCAGACTTTTGAATGGACCTATCTCATTTAAGTTGATTTTTCTCTACACCCGAGCTATGATTGTAACATTACATTCTGCACTCTCTCCTTTTCGTTTCTACGAACAGTTTGCTTTGTCTGTATAGTGCGCAAGAGACAATACTTTTCATTGTATACTAGTATTTGTGACAATAATAAATCAAGTCAAATCAAAAAGTCGAATCATGACGGTAGCGAGATTCTTTCTTGATTATGGAATCTTGTCCTGTATGATTCGATGGTATAACTTTCTTTAACAGGGGATTTGGTAATCTCAAGTACTTCTAATTTATTAGGTACTTCCCCTATACTCACTTCAACATCCTTTGTGGTTACTGGAGTGTTATGAAAATGGAATAGCAAATTACTGTTAACTTTTCTGATGAATGTGCATAGAAAATATTGATTTAATATGTTAATTCTTTAAATTCTTCCACAGCTTCACAGCTGTTTTTAGTGTTTAGACTTCCTCGCTAGCACTTTTACACTGGAAGAGAACTTTAGTGTTATGTTTAATGTGTTTAGACAGGGGGTCTTGTGGCACAGCGGTAGTGTCCCTGCCTCTGGACCCAAAAATCTGGGTTTAAGTCCAATGCTAGGACTTGTTGGCCATGTCTGGGAGGAGTGTTTTTGTTGCAATAATACAATCAGTCTGAAATCCATTCCCCAAAATGAAAAAAATTGTGTGTGTGTGTGTGTGTGTGTGTGTGTGTGTGTGTGTGTGTGTGTGTGTGTGTGTGTGTGTGTGTGTGTGTGTGTGTGTGAAGTTACACTTTAAAATAAGTCTCTTGATCTCTTCATTTGTTTCTAATAAGGGCGCCACGGTGGCACACTGATTGGCACTGCTGCCTCACAGCACCAGGGATCTGGATTTGATTCCAGCCTTAGGCAACTGTTGGTGTGGAGCTTGCACATTTTCCCTCTGTCTGTGTGAGTTTCTTCTGGGTGCTCTGGATTCCTCCCACTGTCCAAATGTGTGCTGGTTAGATGGTTTGGCCACGGTGAATTGCCCCTTAGTATCCCAAGATGTGTAGGTTGGAGGGATTAGTGGGATAAACGCGTGGGGTTTGGAGATCGGGCACGGGAGCGGGCCTGGGTAAGATGCTCTGTCGGAGAGTCAGTGCAGACTCGATGGGCCAAATGGCCCCCTTCTTCACTGTAGGGATTCTATGAATATTCATTTCAACAAATTTTAACTAATTTCTAACCCTGCCTTCCTCCTAAAAATTGCCCCAGGATAACTTAACGTATTTCACTTTGTTTGCTCTTCCTGCTTCAGTTGCGGTTCTCACCCATTTCAGGAGCTGTTGATTTGGTTCACATTTATTTTTCTTAGCTATTTACTTATCTTGCCAAACTCAACAATATTGTGCTAAAGTTTTTCTATTTTCCTCAACAACTTGTCACGCAGTCATAATACTGGTTGATTTAGTTAGTGTGTTTCTCATTTCTCTGGAGTTTTTTTTCCCTCCTTCAATTAAAACGTTTTTTTTGTCCTGGTGCCTACTGCTGCTGATTACCAGATGATGTTCAGTTTAGTCATATTGCGGTCACCAATTCCATAGGTTCCATTCCTTTCTATGTTACAGATGTTGTTGTGTCATTGCAGCACTCTGGCTAAGCTGGTTTAAACAAAATGGAGGTTGAAAAGAAGTGGGTGGCCCCGTGGGTTAGCACAACGTTCTTTTACCTCTAGAACCTGGGTTTGAAAATAAGCCAGACCAGCGGAAGAAATTCTTCTCCTACTGATGACTGTAAGGATTCTTTGTGAAACGGACCAAGGCTGTCTTGATCCAGTTCCTAATGGGCACAATGCCACAGGCCGAAAAATGCCCACAATTTGGCACAAGTTGAAAAGCTCACTCAAGAGAAGTTAAGATGGCTATTGTGGGAGGTGTGAGGCTCTGGAGGGGGGAAGGGGGCAATGAGAATGAATTCACACAGGTGCAGTAAAGTTTAAATTTACTTATTAGTTGCACAAGTGGGCTTATATTAACACTGCAAAGAAGTTACTGTGAAAATCCCCCAGTTGCAACACTCTGGCATCTGTTCGGGTACACTGAGGGAGAATTTAGTATGGTCAATCCACCTAACCAGCATGTCTTTTGGATTGTGGGAGGAAATCAGAGCACCCAGAGGAAACCCACGCAAGCACGGGAAGAATGTACGGACTCCTCACAGACAGTGACCCAAACTAGGAATTGAACCCGCGTCCCTGGCACTGTGAGGCAGCAGTGCTAACCATTGTGCCATGGAGCTGCCTCTTTTCAGCTATCCTTTTATCATCAAGCATCCACTACCAAATTGTTTCAAAGTTTACTATCAATCAAAAAATGTTTGGAAGAAATTTCTCCCATTATGGTGGACATTTCTGATTATAGTTTATTCCACTTTTATTGCTTTCCTTGCAAAGATTAACCCATCAATGATAAAACTTTCTCAGTCTTTTTGCATGCTTAATCGATTGGGGGATTATTTTTCTCTAAATTACTGAGGGCTATTAGCTGTCTTGCACATCCCAGATGCTTGAGGTACATTGTGTAAGAATGTATGTGAAATAGAGAGAGAGAAAACAGTGTTCTTTGTGAGCAAGCTTCAGCACGGCATGTGTTGAAATGCATCAGTTATAATGCTGTAATGCTGTTACATGCTTGTTGCTTCTTTTGTAGTGCTTTGGTGAGGCAGAGCATTGTATGACTATATCTATATTAGTTGCACACACCAATCACAAGACAGGGGTTCATAAACTGCTGCTGTATGTGTTGAGATATTATCATCCAGTTTTCAAGGCTATTTGGAGTCAATAGTAGCTTGGAATTAAGTGGAAAAATATCTGTAAAGGAATGGCTTTCTAACTTGTTAAAATCTAAAGTGTTAAGCCACATAGCTGGCCTGACAGGTGGAGTACAACCAACCCCCTTTTAACATAAATCATGCTGATATTCATAATTGATCCAAACCATGTAATTGTACTCTATTTTCATCTTCCCTTTTTCATTTTCTTTTTTTCCCAGATCAAAATATCGCCTTAAAATAGCTCAGAAACCCATCCCAAATATCTGTTTTTCAGTGTTGCTGTGGGGGGTGACCCAAACTGAGACTGCTGGAGCCAAGCAGGTATCTGGTTTGGCTTCAGAGTTGTTGATGCAGATGCTTTGAGGCCCATTACATTTACTGTTTGGCTTTGAATTGTTTTCTTACGGGTGGTCTACTATTTCACAGGGGCGAACAATTTAAGTAATGTCTCAACACCGCTCAGTCTCTTTCTATTTGCTTTCATGCACTAAACCTGAAGAGACTCAGTCTGCCCATTTGTGCATTCATACAAGTCTGTAATCATTTCAAATAATTTGGACATTCAAGGACAGGCAAGTTTAGCTTCCTCTTTCTTTGTAAATGAGGGCACTGTGTGCTGTATCCCTGTTCCTGTAAAAAGTATGCAGTAAAAACATAAATCACGATTGCTTAATCTTCTATCTATTTTTGTTACCTCATCGCGCCATCGTTCAGACCAGCTCATTCATGCCCCTTTTATATTACAGAACCACAGTTGTATGATATAATCTGGCTCCCTTGCTATTGAATCAGTACTGTTTAAATTATATAAAACCTGCACAAAGCACAATTGGGATCTGTTTATATTTGCCGTCACCGTCAGCCAGCAGTCTCAGAGGTGCCCTGTGGAACCCCCTCCCGGAGGGACTTTTGGAGTTTTGGTACATTGATTTGTTTGTTTCATGGACATGCAGTTAAGTGAATATCATGGAGTGTAATATCCCTGTCACCCATATTTATTTATTTGTTGAATGCAAAGTCCCTAAGCCAAGCAGTTTCTTCTGACCCCGCTGTGTTGAGTGTGGACAATCCTCCGCTGAGTCTGTGGATTGGCCACTCCTCACCCATATCAGAAGCGGTAACAGCACTGACACAGCATCTGCAGTTTTCTCACCTTGATTACAATGTCAATACATATTACATAGAATCATAGAATCCCTAGTGCAGAAGGAGCCATTTGGCCCATGGAGTCTGCACCAACCACAATCCCACCCAGGCCCTATCCCCACAACCCCATACATTTACCCTGGCTAGTCCCACTGATACTAAGAGGCACTAATTTAGCATGACCAATCCACCTAACCTGCACATCTTTGGACTGTGGAGGAAATTGGAGCACCCGGAGGAAACCCATGCAGACACGGGGGGAATGTGCATGACGGATGAAAGCCTCCTCTTTTTATCTGCATGAAGGGTGCTTTGTGGAATGGGTAGTATTTAATCAGGATTATTTGACTTGAATCCATTGCATAGAGCTTCACATATTGTGACACTAGTATCAATACATTGGTGGTCTCACTCAGAGAAATTACAAGCACGTTCGTTCCTCTTCTTACTATGTCTTGCTCACTTTGGCCATCAGATGAAATTTCTACAATGGCATTATCAGTCCATTGTATTTGAAGGACTCCACTGGCTTCAGGTAGGCTTCCTTCCTGAATGAACACATGGGAGGAGTTCAAGAAAGATGCAGGACCTTGATGGATATGTCTCTCAGCTGATTTTAAATGCTCATGAATCATAGAATCCCTACAGTACAGAAAGAAGCCATTTGGCCCATTGAGTCTATATTAACCACAATCCCACCCAGACACAATTCCCGCAGCCCTCATTTATGCTGCACTGGCACTAAGGGGCAATTTAGTATGGCCAATCAACCTAACCCGCACATCTTTGGATTATGGGAGGAAACTGGAGCATCCGGACGAAACCCACGCGTATATGGGGAGAAAGTGCAAACTCCACACAGACAGTGACCCAAGGCGGGAATTGAACCTGAGTCCCTGGCGCTGTGAGGCAGCAGTGCTAACCACTGTGCCACCAGGTTGGTTTCTGCCAGTTGAGTAGGGTTAAAAACACCTCTATTGTCCACATATTAATATTACCCTTGCACTGAAATGACAGGCTCTGTTTAGAAGGCCTAGTGGATATGAACTCTCCATCAAAAGACCTGATGCCAAAATAGATTGTGAGTATGATGCTCCCAAACTGGGTTGCCCCAGCTATTGAGTGGTGAGGTCCCAAGGAGGCAGTTAGGTGGCAGAGTGCTGCCTTTTAATTTAGAGGATGCAGAAGTTTAGAAGTTTCAGAAATCCAATAGTCACCCTGGGACAGTGATTGTCTCAAAATCAGGCAGTCTGTATTTGAGTCCCGCTCTCAGCAACTATTGAATATTGACAATTTGGCAAAATATTTAAAAATGACTCTCTGGCTTTCTGCCAGACCACTAGAAGGAGCACTTTAGATGGCATATGACTTGGGGAAAGAGAAAGCTAGCAGGGCTAATCCTGCCTTTACAACAGTGCGCTGTGGGTGGTCTGGTGCTGTAGTTGATTGTTGTAGGTCTATGGGCATTACCACCTTCACTGAATGAAAAAAAGTAACAATTTGTTTCAGCAACGTGGTGAAAGACTGGGTTAGAGCGTAATGTTCATGAATGCTCTGTGAGGTAAAAGATTGAAAAAAAACATAAAGAATGCAGTAAATATCAGTTGGGAACACATTCAATTTGTCGTGAAAAAGCTCATACATAACAGGAACGATCTTTATCTGAAAGACCTCCTTTTCACTCTGATCCATGGAGATAATCTACTTGTAAGCTACGTGCATTTAAATTGGGAAAACTATAACATGGAATTGTAAAATATATAGGATAAAAGGTTAAGACATCTCACTGAATCCAGTCATGAAACATCTCACTCAGGTTTGTGGTTACCATCTCTCTCGAATAATCTTAGCAGGTAAACATCTTCTTGTCATCTTTGTTGCATATTGGATTTGATTAAAGCAAAGTTGCTTACAAGAGGAACAGTTCATTCTCGCCGGGCTGTGAGGAATCAGTATACAGAGCAGGTTGAGTGTGCCTTCCAGTGGCTGTTATTAAGGGGTAGATCCTGTACCTCCCATAAGTGAATACTTCCTTGTGGAATTCAGCTGTGAAGGAATGCACGTTCGCATCATAAAGCAGTTTACATCGGTTCTGCCTTTTTATAAATTAGAAAATTTACGCACAAAGACAAGGGATGCTATTATTTTTGTGGTAACATTGCGTGGGATCTCTTCTCCCCCTTTAAACAGCCCAATTGCACACTTTTCATATTAGAGAAGTATAAAGACATTTCTGAGTAAATAATTTGGGGCGGGAAAGCAGATCTTGCAGAGTTGGATGGCTCAGGTTAATACTTGAACAGTAGGTGGCAAACAAGCTTCATCAGTAAATCTGAAAGCATCCATCAGCGAAATGAGAGACTTGTTCATAACCACAGCTCTGTGATATTTTGAAGTATTATCTGTCAAGGCAGGAAGAACGACAAGACTTTGTTCCCAGATGTGTTTCGTTTTTTTTCCCTTCTTTGGTTGTGGAGCCACAATATTCATCTATCAGGAGAACAGAACAGGGGAGCTCCCTTGAAATGCCATGTAGATCAGGCAAACACAGCACTGTAGTCTGTGCTGGGTTAACTTTAAAGTTTAAGCTTAGTTACTAGTGTCACAAGCAGGCTTACATCAACACTGCAATAAAGTTATTGTGAAAGTCCCCCCGTCGCCACACTCTGGTGCCTGTTCGAGTACTTTGAGGAAGAATTTAGCACGTCCAATGCACATCTTTCAGACTGTGGGAGGAAATTGAAACACCCAGAGGAAGCCCATGCAGACATGGAGAGAACATACAAACTTCACACAATGATCCAAGCTGAGAATCGAACCCGGGTCCCTTGCACTGTGAGGCAGCAGTCTTAACCACTGTGTCACGCTGACATCAGTTTGGGTCAATGGGGTGAGGCAGAAAGGGGAAACTACAGTTATCAGAGTTTCCAGGCTTGGGACGGGTGAAACGTTACCTGGAATAACCACTTTTATCACTATCCGAAATATTATAGTGTTGCATAATAGACAATGCAGCAAAGAAACAGGCCCAACTTGTCGAGGCTGGAGCCTGTGCTCCACAAGAGCCTTCTTGCCAAGAGAGTTTGGAAGTTGGTTGGGATAGGAACAGACTTGGTTATAATTGCTTCTGCTGTACAATAACCTACTGAGGTTAGGACGGCACAGCACTTAGCACTGCTAGCTTGCAGCACCAGGGACCTGGGTTCAATTCTGGCCTTTGGTGCTTGAACATTCTCCCCATGTCGCTATGGTTTTCCTCCGAATGCTCTGGTTTCCTCCCACAGCCCAAAGATGTTCAGGTTAGATTGATTGGCCATGGTAAATTGCCCCTTAGTGTCAGGGGGATTAGCAGGGTAAATATGCGGGGTTACAAGAAAAGGGCCTGAGTGGGATTGTTGTCAGTGCAGACTCGATGGGCTGAATGGCCTCCTGCTGCATTGTAGGGTTTCTGCGGGAGTTGATGCCTAGAGCAATCAGAAAGATGGCTATTTGGACAAGGTAACTGAGTTGGTTTGATTTGATTTATTATTGTCACATGTATTAACATACAGTGAAAACTATTGTTTCTTGCCTGCTGTACAGACAAAACATACCATTCATAAAGAAGGAAATGAGAGAGTGCAGAATGTAGTGTTCCAGTTATAGCTAGGGTGTAAAGAAAGATTAACTTAATGCAAAGTCAGTCTATTCAAAAGTCTGACAGCAACAGGGAAGAAGCTGCTCTTGAGTTGGCTGGCACGTGACTTCAGACTTTTGTATCTTTTTTCCAACAGAAGAAGGTGGAAGAGAGAATGTCCGCAATGCGTGGAGTCCTTAATTATGCTGGCTGCTTTGCTAAGGTAGTGGGAAGTGTAGACAGAGTCAATGGCTAGGAGGCTGGTTTGCATGATGGATTGGGCTACATTCACGATCTTTTGTAGTTCTTTGCGGTCTTGGGCAGAGCAGGAGCCATACCAAGCTGTGATACAACCAGGAAGAATGGTTTCTGTGGTGCATCTGTAAATGTTGGTGAGAGTCGTAAATGACATGCCAAATTTTCTTTCGTCTTCTGAGAAAGTAGAGGCATTGGTGGGCTTTCTTAACTATAGTGTCGGCATGGGGGAACTAGGACAGGTTGTTGGTGATCTGGACACCTAAAAACATGAAGCTCTCAAACCTTTCTACTTGGTCCCCATTGATGTAGACAGGGGCACGTTCTCCTTTACATTTCCTGAAGTCAATGACAATCTCCTTCATTTTGTTGACATTGAGGGAGAGATTATTGTTGCTGCACCAATTCACCAGATTCTCTATCCCATTCCTGTACTCTCATCATTGTTTGAGATCTGATGTACTACGGTGGTGTTGTCAGCAAACTGGAAAATCAAATTGGAGGGGAATTTGGCCAAACATTCATGGGTGTATAAGGAGAATAGTTGAGGGCTGAAAACACAGCCTTGTGGGACACAGGTATTGAGGATGATCGTGGAGGAGGTGTTGTTGCATATCCTTACTGATTGTGGTCTGAGAGTTAGGAAGTTCAGGATCCAGTTGCAGAGGGAGGTGCTGAGGCCCAGGCCACAGAGTTTGGAGATGAGTTTTGTGGAAATAATAGTGTTGAAGGCTGAGCTATAGTCAATAATGAAGGCCCTATGGAACTGTTCTCTGGGGGTAAAAGGAAAGTGGAGAGGATGGGAGTGGAGGGGACAAGGGATGGAGGGATGGGGGAATTGTTGCAGCTAAAAATAAAAGTATAAAAATGAGCAGAGGTAGGGCTGATTTCCAATTCCTCCCACAGTCCAAAGATGTGCGGATTGGCCATGTTGAATTGCCCCTTAGTATCACGGGGAATAGCTAGGGCAAATGCTTGGGGTTATGGAGATAGAGCTTGGGTGGGATTGTAGTCGGTGCAGACTCGATGGGCCAAATGGCCTTCATCTCCACTGTAGGAGTCTATGAATCTATTCGAGGATTCTCTGATTTCTTTTGCTGCCTGCACTGAATCATAGTTCACCCACATAAATTTGAGGATAATCAGAAATTATGTAGATCAAGCTGAAGCAGAATTAATAAGTAAGGAAACTTCTAGCTAATAGCATGTTTGGTTTGGCTTTGGTTAATAAGAGTAATAATTAACTTGTTACGATTACTGTTATGATTAATGTAGCACCACAGAGGATGCTTGATCTGGGTAATAGTAGGCATCATTCTATCAGTATGCCAGACAAAAATATAGGTTTCTTTTCAACCATCCTCTCGACAGCATCTCTGCTTAACAAATACATATTGAAATTGTCAGTAATTGCACATTGTCTTAATCATGGGCTGCACCAAAATGCTTGCTGGTTTCTGAAAAGCCTTGACAGAAAATGTGCTGCATGTCATTCCTCAAACATTGGGTGGCCCTGAGTGGGGGCGATGCCCACAATGCCACACAGTATGAACTCATGTTGAGAGGAGGTGGGGACCTTCCTCCCTGTTGCTGTGGAGAATTTAGCAGGAACGAACAGGATGATTGGATAGTGAAACATACAGCTGCCTCCTCAGCCCCACAAGGATTACCCTCCCCCTGCTCCCACTGGATTTCCTCCCTCCTACCCTATGTGTCACAAACATGTCGTAGTCAGTGGGTTTTCCTCCTTTCTGGCTGAGCTTCTGGGTGCTGCCAGGGGAAAGATGTTGATGGGATCCATGGGAAGTTGTATTAACATCCACCCATGGTGGGGGCGAGGGCTTTCTCATAGTCTCTTTTCTGTCCCCTCTTTTCTGTCGCTAGTGAATTTCCTGATTAGAGGCCTAGTATCTGCCAAGGCCTTCTGTGGGTCTTGGTTTCTGACCTTTGGTATCCCCCAGTCCCTTTCAGGATTCCTCGCTGGATCTATTGCTGCGATGGCTGTGCGACAGTATCATTAGAGTTTTAATGGCCTCTTCAGGGTAAAGTGGGAATTCTGCCATGACTCTGTCATACATACACACTGAGTCCTTGTTCAGGAAAATGAGTTGGGCTAGGATGTATAGGGAACCATCAGAACTCAACCCTGAAGAGGAGAGTTCTCCTCACGGTCTCACAAGTGGGGGAGATGGTATGGTAGTGGTTTATAGAATCAAAAAGCAAGATGGTTACATAGTTGATTTCTTGGTTTTTAGATGTAGTTAATACACCTTAGTTAATACTAAAAACATACAGCTAAAGCACCACAATTGAAAAGGATACAGATGTCACAGGGAACCAGAATCACAGTGACACTGAGGATCACAGTCACAATTGCATGGCACTTGTTAGCATTCATAATTCCACTTACAAATGTATCATGATCTTGACTGTTCAGCTGAGAGAAGAAAATTTGAAAAGCAGCCACCAAATGCCGTCCTTGAACACCTAATACTCAGGGGTGACATTGACAATAGTCTGGGAGGAGACCTGTTTTGGTGGCTGAGGGAAGTGTGAGACACAAAATATGTCAGCAGAGAAAAACAAAGCAAAGATTACTAAAAAAAAATTAGAACAGTAGTAGGTAAGTAGGAATGGTAAATATATTCCCCCACCCCCCTCCCATGGCTGGTAGTTTTCCACGGTTTTGTGTGAGATTTTTAAGCAACTTGGGGTTGACCAGTCTGAGTACAGAATATGCAGGTCAGAGGTCAGACTCAGCTAGCAAAATCAGACTGGTTTCTATTTTCAATCCACATTATTGATCATCTCACTTTCTCAGTTTATCTCTGCATCCTTTTTTTTGGGAATTTTTTTTGCTTCCCTTCTCGCTATATACTTTATTCTCATTGGGACAGTGATGAGAGATATGCACAAGAGGGCAGGCAAGTTCAAATGACTGATGGTGCCAATTTGAAGCCAGAAATGGGTTCTTTTTAATTTGCTACTTTAAAAAAAATCTCCCAACAATACATTTGTGGGTCTAAGTAATCTGGCTAATCCCCCATCGATTTCCAATCACCTGATGAAGGAATAGCATTTCCGAAAGCTTGTGGGTTTACAATCAAATAAACTTGTTGGACTTTAACTTGGTGTTGTGAAACATCTTACTGTAATCTCCCTTCGCACATGGGAAAATAAGACTAAATATAGTCTTCAGGTGAAGCCAAGTTAGAAGGCAGGGGGGTACTTAAACTAGGATGTGCAGCTGTGGTTCAGTCTCCCATGTTTGAACTCACACATTCTGTCCTTATTTTAGTATTGGTTTTATGATTAATTATAGTTAATTAGTGAATCCTAAACAAAGTCGGGAAAAGTTATCTTATTCAACAAAACAAGTCCCACTTTCTCTTTGTCAATTTTTATGGGAGGAATGATGCTACTTCTTTTGCTCATTATGGAAAGCTGGATTCTCAGATCAGTCTCACACACACACACACACACACACACACACACACACACACACACACACACACACACACACACACACGCACACTCACATACACGCTCTCACCTCTTTCGCACACTGTTATCTTCCTCGCACACACACACACACCACACACACACACACACACACACACACACACACACACACAAACCTTTCCTTTCTCACACACACACAAACCCCTTACTTCTTCACGCAATCACTTCATTCTCACATACACAGACACACACATACACAAACAACTCTCTCAGGCACACACACTCTCATCTCTCTCTCCCTCACTGTCCAAGGCTGTGCCACCCCTTGCTCCATGGCCGCTTCTCCTCTCATCCCATTGCCCATTTCCCCTCCTCCTGCCCCATGACCTCTTCCCCTCCTGCCCCATGACCTTTTCCTCTTACCCCATTGCCCATTGCCATGAGGGTGTGTGACCAGTCCCCCCCACCCTAATCTGTGAGAACCTATTTTCCTGCTGTTACCAGATTGTTCAATCAGAGGCTGGCTTCTCACTGCATTGGCTACTGATAGTGAGCCAATCAGCAACTGATGCAGGCAGAAACCAGTCTCTGATTGGACAAGCAGCTGCATAACATTTTTTGAATTTTACACATCAGCCCTGCCTGCCTTGGAACCCCTGGAAGCACCTAACCCCAATTTGGAAAACCCTGAACTAAGGGGCTAAGATGTAAAATTGAGATGCTGCGGCTGCAGCACTGATGGGTTGGCATAACTAGAGTGAAACACAAAGAAATTTCCATAAAAATGTGGATGTAGGAATTTATAATGTTTGAAGCTACACCAGGATGTGTGTACAAACGTAATTGGGATGATTTGGTATCTGTGGTCACTGTAAATGCCAATGGCAGCTTAGGCTCAAAATCTTGCAAGAATTGGGATGTGATTCTTGCTAGTGAGATCATGTTTTCCATTTGTCCCTGCCTTCTTTTTTATTCATTTGTGGGATGTGGGATGTGGGATGTGGGGCATGGGCATTGCTGGCTGGCCAGCATTTATTGCCCATCCCTAGTTGACCTTGCTGGTGATGTGATGAATCCCACTTAGAAAGGGAGCAAACTCCATTTAAGTATGTTTTAGTTCATTAAAGATCCTCCCATTTGCATTATCCCCTTCTCACAGAATACTGACATTTTGCTGACATGATGTTCACAACAGTTTTGTGAAGATGAGAAACAGTCAACGGTATCCTGCCAGGGTCGCCAAGATAGGCATAGCCCCCAGTAAGAGAGGGATATGTCCGGCCAGTGCTCTAGCACTGCCCCCTTGGCACAGGATGGCACTACCAGGTTGCCACAGGTTTGCCCTGCCAACTTAGCAGTGCCAACCTGTGCCAGGGAGCAGTACCAGGGGTGGGCCCTCTGGGCAGCCCCTTAGAGCAGCTATTGGGGAGGGCTGACACCTGTGAGGAAGGACAGTGCCCGAAGTCTGCAGTGGTAGAGAAAGGAGGGAGGTTGGAATTGGGGAGAGGGGGAGAGTGCCTCGAGACTGCAGTGGTGAGGAGCAGAGGAGAGGAATTGGGTTGGGGGGGGGGAGTGCCCTGAGACTGCGGTAGTGGTGTGGGAGGCAGTGGAGGGTCATCCTGATTCCTATGAGATGGTTTTGGGAGGGGGATGATATTGATATTGTGGTGTGGAGGGAGACCCCAATTGTTGGTGTTGTTGGGGAGTAGACAATGCTTGCTGCTTGTGAGGGGGTCCTTGCTGTCTGTGAGGGAGAGGGCTAGGGGTGATATCAGGTGCCCTTTAAAGATGGCATCCAGATCTCAATGGAGCCAGCTCTATCAGGTCCTCACCAACCAGAGTGAAGGTGTGAACTGCACCCACTCATTTTTTTTCAGAGCCTGTGAAAATCTGGACTGAAATCTCGGTTGTGCAGTGAGAGAACTACACATCAGTTTTCAGTCGGAGCTTGGCGCTCCAGAAAAAATGGGAAAATTTATCTTTAATATACAATAAATGTTATCATGCACACTTTCAGTGCCTGATTATCCCAGAACAGTGCACAAAAATAGTTTACCTTAAATCTGCTTTGTTGCCACTTGTCCTGTGTTGTGTATTCACATTGCTCTTAGTTGGGACAGGGGCACTTTAAGGGACTGGTCACGTGACGTCCTGATAATGTCATTGGCCATTTGCATGGGCAAATGGGCAGTCTATCAGAACAGCCTGTAGAGCAAAGACCTTTCCAATAAAGCTCTTGTTTGTTTGTACCTTTGTGGTCTGCAAGCCTATCCTTTAAATATATCACGTCTTGGTTTGCAGGATCCAGGACTATGCCTCCTGGCTTTTTTTTAGCTGAAAGGAAAGAAGAAAGGTTGGAGCCCATAAATATCGTACAAATCCACCAAAACTGCTTCAGAGCAGCCAGATCAAGTTCTTCTATTTTGCTGCTTTTCTTTTCTCTACTGCCAGCCTAGGGCACTGTTTCTCATGGTTTTGCCCACTCCACTTGGCAGAGTCAGAAAGCACGCTGTCATGTTGTGCTGGATGTCCAAGTTAATGGTGATATGAGCTCTTTGATAGAATGGAAATTTTCCTCCTGTGGAGCTTTCTTTATTGGTCATGGAATTCTACA
Source organism: Carcharhinus amblyrhynchos (assembly GCF_965287045.1). Lineage (NCBI taxonomy): Eukaryota > Metazoa > Chordata > Chondrichthyes > Carcharhiniformes > Carcharhinidae > Carcharhinus > Carcharhinus amblyrhynchos. The sequence continues at coordinate 28,925,683 of NC_137332.1, read as the reverse complement.
ATTCCTGACTGTAAATTACTTAAATTGTTACTGAGAAAGAAAGCCTGAATTTGAATGTATTTACGGTAAATACATATATCTGATAGCAGATGGTTCATAATCCTGTGCATGCGTGTCAGCTTTTTTTGAGCACACTTAAACTAAACTTCTCCTTTGTATCGCTCTATACTCAGATGGAAAATGGGCCCTTTATTAAAGTTAGCTATCGCAATCCTATTGCTCCGTTTTCCTATTTTGGGCCTGTTGAATGAGTTCATAAGTTTATGCAAAGACTCTGGGCAAGATGCTGTCAACGGAGGGGGCCGCAAGATTCTTCTAATCTGTTGCCAACTTGTCCTAACACCCTGAGATCCCATCTTGCACCCCATTGGAACTGACAGCACGCCCTGCAGCAGTGAAATGTCCCGTTGTCGTCTGCAGCTTGGTGGTAATATTTAAATCATGACCCAAACTTGAAAAGTATTTCCACCCCTCGGTCAGGGTTTTGGGCAGGCACTGTGAGCACACCGCCAATTTTGGACTCGAATTGAAAATCTCACTCGTGACGTTCCTTAAAATCAAGAGTCAAAAGGATTAATTGGCCAAAACAGGACCTCACGGAACCTTTTGGCGAGGAAACTTAGCTCCTGCTCCCCCTTGTAGTCTTTGCTGCTCCTGCATTCTCCAGCCCTAGAGGCTAGACCACCCATGACAGCAATAAAACACTTCCTGACTGCAGACAAAAGCAGTTCAGAACCAGCACAAAGCTGTCTCCAGAGTCTGAATTCTCTTGTGGAACACAGAAAACATCCAAACAAATTACAGCCAGAAATTAACCAACAGCTTGAGTAGAAAACAGCAAGTAGCTTGTGTGGAGTGGACGAGGCCTTTCAAAATTGCACCTGCAGGGTCCTTGCTGACTGTTAACATGAAGATTTTGTTTTAGCTGAGCTTATCTCATGTTGAGCCAGGTACTGAGGTAGGCCCAATTTCACAAAGCAGTGGTAGGTGTCTGGAACACGCTGCCACGGGTGATGGTGCAGGCAGATACAGTAAGGGGCTTTTAGATAGACACATGAATATGCAAGAAATAGAGGGATATGGAGCAAGAGCAGGCAGTAGTTTAATTTGGCGTCATGCTCGACTCAACATGGTGGGCCTAAGGAACAGCTTCTTCCTTGCTGCCATCAGACTTTCGAATGGACCTACCTTGTATTAAGTTGATTTTTCTCTACATCCTAGCTATGACTGCAACACTACATTCTGCACTCTCTCATTTCCTTCTCTATGAATAGTATGCTTTGTCTGTAGAAACTATATTTTTCACTGTATGCTAATACATGTGACAATAATAAATCAAATCAAATCGAATGTTCCTGTGCTATACTGTTCTATGTTCATTCTAGGAAGGAGACTTTTAAATGCTTCTGTCGCACAATCAGTAGCGTGATCCAATATGGTAGCAGCAGCACACTTCCAGTGTGTGTGTGCACTGTCTAATGTTGGACACTTTGCCCATTTTACACCTGGCAACGGATACAGCAGAATCAGATTTCTAGGTCTGTTAGTCTGACCCTTTGTTCTGAGAACATTGCCTTCCTGAGAAGCTCTGACAATTACATAGTTAGCTGGGGAGTCTAGTCTCATTTTGTTACAGGGACATCATGCACAAGTGGCGTGATGATGCATTTTAATGGGATTTAGCTTAGTGTATCGCATGTTGTGAAAACATGCTTCGCAATCCTTTGTTTGGCTACAAGGTGGTGCCTCATTAATTTCCCACACTTATGGCTTCTTTGAATGTGATTGTCAAATTGGTACCAATTAGCGACAAATTTGAGAGCTGCTTAATGCTGCTGCTTTGTGTCCACTGGGATCTGGATTGATGACTACCTGAACCCATTTAATTTGTGACTTAATAGCTGTCAGAGAAGAGGCCTCCATTCCCTCTTGCTGTGTTGAATTTCAATCTGGATCCCACTGATAAAAGGACAATCCTTATAGCCATTGTGCCACCCAGTGCCCTTTAGGAAATGGAGAATTTGATCCTAACTTTAAGTTTGATGGGCGATGAAGTTTGAAATGTGAAAAAAGAATACCCTGAAGCAACCCAGATTTCGGATCAACTCTGCCCAATTTCTGACCAACATTTAAATGTAGAACCCAGAGGTAAAAATATACTTTGGAGTACACGTTTGTGGTCAGATGTAAAAGGTGAAAGTCTGTGTGTTACTCGTGTTTATTTCTCCCCAACCCTATTCATTAATAGAAAATTAAACAGTGTCAAGCTCCACTGGAAAATGAAATTTTGCAAGTTTCGAATTAGCTCAGCAAGTGCTCTGGTCCCTGCAAAATATTTCACTATTTTCACACAGTCAAAGCTGTCAAAGCTTCTTAAAACAAACAGCTGCTGGAAGGTGGTATTAACTCAGCCTTTGTAGCGGGTTATTAGCTGATAGATACATTGTGGTCACTCGGCAGACTGACATAACCACCCAGAAGTGAGGAGTTTTGCCACATACTAGGTTCAATCAATGCAGATGGAAGAAAAAATGCGCAACAGAAAATAATTACATTTTTTTTAACCCCTCTTTGTGTAAACAGTTATTAAACTTGATTGTGGTTTTAGAAAGAGATCTTTTTGGGGCCCACATCAGAGTTCCTTACCTCACTGAAGTATTTACACCACCCAGCCCAGATCCCTCCGTGCTGTATCAGTCAATTGCACCCGATAAAGACCCTTTTGAATTTCAAACATGGAGCTTATACAAAGGTGGAGCCTTATCGCAGTTCAAGGCCCAAAGTGTCCCACTCACCGGGACAAACAGTGCCTACATATCTCTTTACAAGATGAGTTTATAAAGGGAAACTTGCTCCATTGAAATATCTGATTAAGACATTATTAGAGAGACCACTATTGGCCTGTTGACCTGTTGGGTGGTCAGTTCTGAACATGAGCTCCTTCACCTGCAGTTTTGTAGATGTCCACCTGCAGCTCCTCCATTACATTGAGGGATTTGCTGTCATCCTCCACCCAATACGCTGCAACAAAAGGATCATACGCCAGAGTTCTTCACTTGCTACTGAAAAAGCGAGAAAGCAAAATCATGGAAACTAGTCTCCCATCCACTGACTCTGTCTATGCTTCCCGCTGCCTCGGGAAAGCAGTCAGCATAATCAAGGACCTCACACATCCCAGATCTACTCTCTTCCAAAAATCTGAGATATGTACCAATTGACTTTGAACATCTTTTCCCCTGCTTTGAATGGACACACCGTATATTAAGCTGATCTTTCTCTGCACCCTAGCTATGACTGTAACACAACACTCTGCACCCTCTTCTTTCCTTCTCCCCATGTACTCTATGAATGATATGCTTTGTCTATAGTGCGCAAGAAACAATACTTTTCACTGTCCCCCAATACATGTGACAATAATCAAATCAAATCAATGTCATAGATAAGTTGCACAGAAAGTGGCACATTACTTCACACCCAACAAGCTTAATAACATCCAGGTACCCTGAAATGAATGGCTCCAGCTCCTAATCTCTTGGTCTGCTACTTCTGGAACCAATCTACATAGCTCACAGCGATCAGATTTAAGATTTTTGTGATTTAGATTGTGTAGGGATCCCATGTGCATCATCGGACCCAGATTTGAATAACAGTCATGAGACTTCTGCCGGCCTGTAGTTGGAATCTTGGCATCCCAGACTGTACATGTGGTTAAATTGACCACGGCCAAATAAGTGCTCTCCAAGATTTTAATCCATCATTCATTCTGAGCTCACCTGGGGCAAAAAAGCCCCACCCCACCCCCAAACATTTGGTACCTAGCCAAATGATGAGCAGATCATTTTAGTACACAACCAGGGATAAGAAGGAGATCTTGTGGTCTCCTTGCCTCTGAGTCAGAAGTTTCATGTTCAAGTCCCACTCCAGGATTTGATGACCAAGGGAGGTGTATTCAGAATGTGACCAAGCAGGTTTAGTTGCAACTTGTAAATCCTTCCATTTAATGTCAACGATAGATGGTAAGAGCAAGGGAGATTCCGGGTCAGTCAGATGATGGAAATAAATTGGAGCCTCCACCATTACTATCCATAGCTCCAGGCTACAACATGCATGTAAAAGCAACTTGGGCTCATTGGAAGGGTTGGTTAGCTCAGTTGACTAGATGGCTGGTGTGGCCCAGATTGGTGCAAGGGGTTTGATCTCCTGCCTTTTTCCCATAACCTTTGATCCCCTTACCAATAAAGAATCTATCTACCTCTGTCTTAAATACACTCAAAGATCTGGCTTCTACAGCCTTCTGTGGCAATGAGTTCCATAGATTCACCATCCTCTGGCTGAAGAAATTCCTCCTGATCTGAGTTCTAAAGGGGTTCTTATTCTAAGGCTGTGCCTTCGGATCCTTATCTCTTCTACTAATGGAAACATCTTCCCCAGGAAGGAATGTCATACAATTTTTTAAAGAGTTCACCACAGTTACCACCATTATTTCAGGGTTGTCCTGTGATTTCACAGATTTTTTTTGCATTACAGGCAGGAGGGGGAGGGGTGAATTTCAACTAATTTCTCCTCTCACAACTCATCCATAAACAAAAAACTGTTTTGATTCCTCCCCCCTTCTTTATAAACAATGGCGTATTTCCCATCTACTCTGTTTTTTGAGTAATCCAATCTCCTAGTAATAACCCGACAGCAAACCCGAGGTAACATGAGCTCAAAGGGTTAGTTTATTTGTACACATTCAAACCAGAGACCCATATCACATGATGTTATCACACCACAATGTCTTCAATAAAGAACATTTATCTGGAAATTGGCTTCCTGCTCCAGGCTGATAACATCTCAGCTAATATGGTTTCAGAGGAATGGCTGAGAGGCCATTGTCTTGGTAAATATTCTGTCTCCACAAACCAGCCTGGATTATCAAATACAATTGGCCCTTTGAAGCTTGGCTGTGCAATCCCCAAATGATCATTCGTAGCTTCTCAATGATATTGAAGTGTGAGATTTCTGAAACTGGAAAGTGACTTCTTCTGTTCTGGGGTCACAGATAGTTTCAGCCATTTTAAGGATCTTTGTTTAGTTTTTAAAATTTTAGAAATTGCCATGACAATATATACTTCATAAAAATATGCAATGTGAGTTCTTACTTCCTCATATTTGTTTCACAAAAGCATTTGTTTGAAAAATAACACACTGTCATGTATGGCTAACTTCCAGCTATCTTCTCCTTAATTATTTGCTCTCAAATAATTAAATAATCAGTGCCGAACCACTGATCTCAGGCCTTGAATCTGCTACAGTGGGAGGAAGGCAGGCCTCAATTCTTCCTGAGCCAGAACCAGGATCAAAACCTGTGTCATTGGCACCATTCTGAACCACATACTAGCCATCTAGCCAACTGACACCTTCTGACCCCTGGTTAAAGCCATGACCCAAGATGGCACTTGGTGACTTTTGCAAGCTGATCCCTGTATACTCTCTAATTCCATCTTTTACTTTCACCCCATGCTTTTAAAACTTAACCCTAACTTTCTTAAGTTCTGTAATACTGTTCTACACCCTGATGTGGAGATGCTGGCGTTGGACTGGGATGAGCACACCCCAGTCCTGTGTCTCACCTAAGGAAGGAGCAGCGTTCTGAAAGCTCATGATTTCAAATAAATCTGTTGACTTTAACCTGGTGTTGTGAGACTTCTTATTGTTCTGTACCCTAGCTATGACTGCAACACTACATTCTGCACCCTCTCCTTTCCTTTCCTTCTCTTCTATGTACTCTATGAATGGTATGCTTTGTCTGTATAGTGCGCAAGAAACAATACCTTTCACTGTATCCCAATATATGTGACAATAATAAATCAAATCAGGTCAAATCAAAAAAGGATGAAGGGCTGGTGACCAGTTCCTAGGCCAACATGAAAAGCAGAGACATTGATAAAGTGCTTGCCCTCCATTTAGCACTTGTTCACAGTAATGTGGCTGAGATTGGGAACTCACTGATATGAGGGAATCGTAGACATAAAACTCTACGCTGTGGCACTTTGAACTGGCTAACAATGCTTCTTTTAATATTGCTAATAGCCGTATGAAATCCTGAACACTGAATCCACTTAAATTGGAAGTTTATCTTGAATTGTTTGTTTTTTAAGTTTTCTTTAAACTTAATTTTGTTTGTAGTGAGAATTCACTTCAGATCTAGTTAAGCCTGATTTTAGCAGAATATTTATGTCTTTCTCAGTTGTACAGTTTAGTCTAGAAAATGGAGAAGTGCATACAGTTAAAATAAACAGGAAAGGCACTAAACGCATAGTGCATTAAAGCAGTCTGTCTTTGGAACAACTGGAGAGCCTAGCTCTTGTGCCCACACTCTTGCAAGACTAAGGAAATCAGCAAAACTTAGCATATTGACATTCACCTGTCTGCACCTGTAATTGCGGGTAAAACTGAAGATTTGTTCTTATTTTGAAGTGGGCAAGTAGGGTTGGCAGGAAAATTGCTGTCGTAATTATTTTTTCTTTTGCACATTTGACTGCCCTGTTGGCAACATTTCAAATGCTCCATTGTAATGCCCAAAGAACTTTGCATTTAGTGCTTTCAATAAATAGTTTCTTGTTTGCAAAACCCCACATTATCCCAATCCATTCCTCTAAAGAGTTATGGTACATTTTGAATAAAGGAGAATCATTCAGTCATGTCTGGCTCCGTACAGTTTGTGTATGTCTCAATGTCAGCTGTTGTACACGTGTGCTGTAAATTGAGTATGTTTTATGCCTGATGCAACGGAAAGGTCAGAGTCTGAGAGCAGGACAAGCTTTTATGGTGATGGAGGCGCTGATGTTCTTTTGCCTGGAATTTCAGATGGTTATCGATAGTATATGTCCCTCCTAAATTTTACTTTTGCTCTATCAATGACAACCAGCTCCTGTGTGATCTATGAATTATAGATCTTCCAGCTTTCTTAGAGTCAATGCTGCCGTAAACTGAGTGGGAAGGAGTTTCTCTTTGCAATGCCTTTTCTATGTTTATCCAGATAGAGACATTTTTCAGCAGTCTGAAGACTCACACTTATTGCACAAGTCAAACACGTGCCCTCACTGAAGCCAAACTCTGAAGACCTTGTCTTACACACTTTAAACAAACAGCAACACTCAAATGTCACAGGAGAAAATTGAGTTAACAAGTCTCCTCCTCTGCCCATTCCTCTTTCTGACACCATGCCCTAAAATCATGGACTTCCATTGGATTGATCCATAATTATACGTAGCAAGTACTGCCATTATGTGTCTTGGAAGGATTTCCAGGCCAATAATCAACCTGTTTGGCCACATTATGAAAGCACAGAAAATCCTGTCCTGAAGTGGGGAAGCGATGCCCTAGTGGTATTATGGCTAGACTATTAATCCAGAAACTCCAGAAACTTTATGTTCTGGGGCCCTGGGTTTGAATCCCACCGTGGCAGATGATGGAATTTGAATTCAGTAAAAGAATTTGGAATTAAGAATCTACTGATTCCTATGAAACCATTGATAATTGTTGGAAAAACCCATCTGGGTCACTAATGTCCTCTAGAGAAGGAAATCTGCTGGCCTACATGTGTTTCCAGAGCCACAGCAACGTGGTTGACTCTCAATTGCCCTCTGAACAAAGGCAACTAGGAATGATCAATAAAGGCTGGCCAGCCAATGACGCCCATGTCCCAAAATGAATTTTAAAAAAGTGGGACTTGAACTCAGGCTTTTGGCCCACTATGCCACAAGACCCCTCTTCACAATATCGATGGTCGCCAAATAAAACCTCTGTCCCCTTTGTCTCCCTCTTGTTCTTAAATCTCTCTGAATCAACTTTTTTTTTCCTTTCTCCCCAGATAATGCCTGCCCAGCATGTTCTGATTTTTGTCTTTTAATTGATACTAACCTTTCTCAAATCAATTGGTTTAAAAATGTGAAGGCAACAGCTCTGGATAATATTGGACTTGGAAAAGTTACTTGTACACCTTCTCAGCCCCGGGTGGTACTATCAGTTTCAGCCCTACACATTAAAAGCACTATTTCCTGTTGGCAATTTACAAAAGCAAATCAATGAAGCAGAAGGCTACTTTGTCAATACTTCATTTAGATTAAAGTCACCAGAAAAGTATGTTATGATCAGTCGCTGGGCGTGGCCCCTCAATTTGTTCTGATTCCATGCGAGATGTTCCTTGGTGAGGAGGGATGAATTGGCTCCCTTTCTTCATTCAACCCTCTTGGTTGGTCACAACAAGGTTAATCTAAAAAGGATCCCATCCTTCAGGGGTCCCTTTCCCCAGTCCAAATGTATGTTTTAAAATGAGCCAATTTAATCATACATTCCTGAGTTAAAGAAAGACTGAGTTTATTAGCTAATAAAACGCAAGAATAAAATAATAAAACCCAACATACATACACACAGATTAGAAATGAGAAGTGAGCCCAAAATTTAAAAGATTAAAACAAATTATGAATCAGTCTTTGGCTCGTCCGTGAGGAGTAGATGGTGAATTATTGTAGTCATTAAGTTGGGTGATTCTGGTAGCACTGATTTTGGCAATTAAGTAGTTGGTTTGGAGATTCTTGATTATCTGAGGAAATTGTTTCCTTTTTGCCTTTGGCCATATTGACTTGCTTCCAGCAATTCAGCCAGAGGGCGGTGAATCTGTGGAACTCATTGCCGCAGAGGGCTGTGAAGGCCAGATCATTGAGTGTCTGCAAGACAGAGATAGATAGGTTCTTGATCAATAAGGGGGTCAAGGGTTACGGGGAGAAGACAAGAGAAAGGGGATGAGAATGGTATCAGCCGTGATTGAATGGTGGGGCAGACTCGATGGGCTGAATGCTCTAACTCTGCACCTATACCTTATGGTCTAATCAGAGAGAGAGGGAGGGAGAGACCTTATCTGAAAATGTAGGGGTACCTAGTGAATGTTCTTCAGCTGTGATCGTCACAGCGCACACTGGCACAGTGGAACCAGAACACAGACTTGCACACAGAGATCAGGATTACAGTCGGTTTTTAATCCCTTTGTTGTGTAATTCTGGAAAGGAAAAATATGTGCTTTCATGTCAGGAATATGATTCACAGGAGATGGTCTCTGCTGAGATGGTAATCAGTTTCGCTATCACTGCAATAGTTTATAGTTCAGCTTTTGCATTGCATCTCTTTGAAATGTCTCTGTCTGATAAATCAGTTGGACTAAAACCTGGTGTTGTCAGACTTTTTACTGTGTTTACCCCAGTCCAACGATGGCACATCCACATCATGACTACTATCGACATCGCAAACTGCCGGATCCATGTGGAGAGGATCTCCAAGAAGATTGCGCATATTGACACAGACATCAAGTTTTTACAGAGATGCAAGAAAGCAGACAAGATGCCAAAAGGACTACAGATCACAAACCCACTCAGGTCAACCTATAACACAGACTACGCTGAGAGACTTTGCCGTTGCACCTCTCTCACACTCCTCAACCACCTCATACACCAGCTTTACAGCAAACGCCACACCCTGGAAACTAAAATGGAATACATATTCTCAACTTGCGCTCAGGATGCAGACCAACTGCAAAACTCTGCCAAGCAGATGAGACAAAGAAACTACACCACCTACATGCACACCAAGAACAGGAAACTTGAGAAACTCGGTATCACCACCAGCAACAACCAAGCCTCCCCCGGCACCACAGTAGAAAACAGCACTACCGCAGGGAGGTCTATTGTTAACTTGTCGGACTACACACTTCAACCAGATGAAATCGAAGTTCTCAGCCGAGGGCTCAATTTCTGCCCCACCACCAAAATGGACCCCATCAGTCTCGCAGCAGACACAGAGGAATTCATCAGGCGAATGAGGCTGCGGGACTTTTTCCACAAACCCCAAGAGGCCAGCAGCGAACACAATGAGACAGCCGATGAACCGGAGCAGCCGACAGAGAGATCCGCAGTGCGACAACCTAAGAGGAAGGAATCCAATTGGACTCCTCCGGAAGGCCGCTGCCCTCAACTGGACTTGTATGCCCAAACCATCAGGAGGTGCGTTAACACCAGATTCATCAGCCGCACTCACAAGACAGCCCCGAACATCACCCGAGCACAACGCAATGCCACCCACGCTCTCAAGACCAACCGCAACATTGTCATCAAACCAGCAGACAAAGGAGGGGCCATTGTCATACTGAACAGAACGGATTACTGTAAAGAAGTGTACCGACAACTAAACAATGAGGAACACTACAGACAGTTACCCACAGATCCGACCAAAGAACACACTCGTCAACTCAACAATCTGATTAAGACCTTTGATCCGGACCTTCAGAGCACCCTCCGTGCTCTCATTCCACGTACTCCCCGCATTGGAGATCTCTACTGCCTCCCAAAGATACACAAGGCAAACACACCTGGCCGTCCCATCGTATCGGGCAATGGGACTCTGTGTGAGAACCTCTCCGGCTACGTCCAGAGCATCCTGAAACCCATTGTACAAAGAACCCCCAGCTTTTGTCGCGACACCATGGACTTCCTACAAAAACTCAGCACACATGGAGCAGTTGAACCAGGGACACTCCTCGTCACAATGGATGTCTCGGCACTCTACACCAACATCCCCCACAACGATGGCATTGCTGCGACTGCCTCAGTACTCAATGCTGACAACTGCCAGTTTCCAGATGCAATTTTACAGCTCATCCGCTTTATCCTGGACCACAATGTCTTCATCTTCAACAACCAGTTTTTCATCCAGACACACGGAACAGCCATGGGGACCAAATTTGCACCTCAATATGCCAACATCTTCATGCACAGGTTCGAACAAGACTTCTTCACTGCACAGAATCTTCAACCGATGCTATACACTAGATACATCGATGACATTTTCTTCCTTTGGCCTCATGGTGAACAATCACTGAAACAACTATATGGTGATATCAACAAATTCCATCCCACCATCAGACTCACCATGGACTATTCCCCAGAATCAGTTGCATTCTTGGACACACGCATCTCCATTAAGGACGGTCACCTCAGCACCTCACTGTACCGCAAGCCCACAGACAATCTCACAATGCTCCACTTCTCCAGCTTCCACCCTAGACATGTTAAAGAAGCCATTCCCTATGGACAAGCCCTCCGTATACACAGGATTTGCTCAGGTGAGGAGGATCGTGACAGACACCTCCAAACGCTGAAAGATGCCCTCATAAGAACAGGATATGGCACTCGACTCATAGATCGACAGTTCCGATGCGCCACAGCGAAAAACCGCACTGATCTCCTCAGAAGACAAACACGGGACACAGTGGACAGAGTACCCTTCGTCGTCCAGTTCTTCCCGGAGCGGAGAAGCTACGACATCTTCTCCGGAGTCTTCAACATATCATTGATGAAGACGAACATCTCGCCAGGGCCATCCCCACACCCCCACTTCTTGCCTTCAGACAACCACACAACCTCAAACAGACCATTGTTCGCAGCAAACTACCCAGTCTTCAGGAGAACAGTGACTGCAACACCACACAACGTTGCCATAGCAACCTCTGCAAGACATGCCGGATCATCGACACGGATACCATCATCACACGTGAGAATACCATCCACCAGGTACACGGTAAATACTCTTGCAACTCGGCCAACATTGTCTACCTGATACGTTGCAAGAAAGGATGTCCCGAAGCATGGTACATTGGGGAGACCACGCAGACGCTACGACAACGGATGAATGAACATCACTCGACAATCACCAGGCAAGACTGTTCCCTTCCTGTTGGCGAACACTTCAGTGGTCACGGGCATTCAGCCTCTGACCTTCGGGTAAGCGTTCTCCAAGGCGGCCTTCATGACACACGACAGCGCAGAGTCGCTGAGCAGAGACTGATAGCCAAGTTCTACACACATGAGGACGGCCTCAACCGGGATCTTGGGTTCATGTCGCACTATCTGTAACCCCCATGACTTGCCTGGGTTTGCAAAACCTCACTCACTGTGCTGTCTGGAGACAATACACATCTCTTTAACCTGTGATCAGTGCTCCTTCCACACACATTGTCAGCCACTTTAGGACTTGAACAGCAGGTTAGGTGTAAAGATTTGCATTCTAATCAGTAATCTGTAAACTGTCCGTGCTTTATATGCTCTGTCCGAGGCCAGAACTCTCCATTCACCTGACGAAGAGGGAGTCCCCTCGAAAGCTTGTGAGTTTACTATCAAATAAATCGGTTGGACTAAAACCTGGTGTTGTCAGACTTTTTACCGACAAAAAGTGTGACATTCTGTTGTTTCTCTCAGAACTGAGTATAATCCACACAAGAGTTCCAGCAAATTGTTTCTTTACAGTCTCAGCCAGTTTTTGCTTCCAGGTCCTTTTTAAAAAAACACATCCTAATTAAATATTCATATGTCCATTCCAAATTCGGGTCTATGATCCATTGTTATAACACAATAATCAGCAATAATTTGTCATGAAAGGGGTAAAGAAGTAAGAAATACCAATATTATGTAAGGATTTTCCTCCTGTGTGCAAAGTGGTGCATTCCTTAACCAATGTCTCTTTCTTTCTCTTATTGGCCCACTAATTGGTTGTATGAGTGCCCAAACATTTATATGTAATTTTTAGTTACAATAGGGGAAATCCTCATATCCCACCCGCCACGGGAATCGCCATGGAAAGGTCCATTGACCTCAGGTGGGATTTTCTGGCTTTGGGACGAGTGCTGCTGGAAAATTCCATCCAGCTTGTGTGGGTAGGGCATACAGCACAGGTCTCCTGAATGTTCCGCTCCATAGAGCAACAGGACATAGTTTGATGCCCACGATTTCCCTTGCAGAGAGATTCCAATCTTAATATTATGTCAGAACTCGTATAGAAAATGAGAGGGTGTGATGCTAGTCATCCGCACAGGGGGTGAAAGAGCTGAAAAAAAAGCCAAACTTTGATAACAGTTTGAAGAAATCAATCACTACACTTGTGAGTGCTGTGTTCCTATGCATGGACATATGGTACTCATGTGGACAATCTTCTCTGAGATTTGTTTTACTTCTCATTCAAGAATAGGCAACCTAAATTGGACTAAAATAATCCTGTACCTGTACGGAAGTTGCTACAGAGAGAGGGGATAAGTTGGTGAGGGGTTGAGGAGGGCTCGCCTTTGTATGTCACCTCTGTGAATGGACAGTTCTTGAAGGTCAAAACGTTTTAAAGGTGTTGGATTCAAGAGAAAATCAGGCACTTTAGGAGATCTCAAGCAGAGAACGAAGACTAATGGCTGGAAGAAGTAAAGTTAAATGAAAAACATTCTTAAGGATCTAGAGTAGTAACTTGCTAAAATATACATACATTTTTGGAATGCAATGGTGGTATAGCCTGGCATGTTTGGTCTGAGCTGGATATATGCTTCTCCCATCAAATATTTGAATAGTTGTGGTCGTGTCTGCAAAAGAAATCTTATAATATGAGGTATTTAAGCGTACTGCAGTTCAAATATATGGTACATGTGCATTTGCTGGAATTAGAAGCACAACATCTAGGTTGACTTATTTTTTCAATTCTCCCTGTAATAAATGATTTAGTTATTGCCTTTATCATATAAGTTTATTTTGTAGTGTATTTATTGGTGTCACACATAGGCTTATATTAACATTATAATGAAGTTACTGTGAAAATCCCCTTAGTTGCCACACTCCGGTGCCTGTTGGGGTACATTGAGGAAGAATTTTGCATGGCCAATGCACCTAACTAACACATCTTTCAGGCTGTCGGAGGAAACCAGAGCACCTGGAGGGAACCCACATAGACCCAGGGAGAACGTGCAGACTCTGCATAGGCAGTGACTGAAAGGGTGTGGAAACATAAGAACATAAGAACTAGGAGCAGGAGTAGGCCATCTAGCCCTTTGAGCCTGCCCCGCCATTCAACAAGATCATGGCTGATCTGAAGTGGATCAGTTCCACTTTTCTGCTTTCTCTCCACAACCCTTAATTCCCTTGTCTATCAGAAAACTATCTACCCGTGACTTAAATATATTCAGCGAGGTAGCCTCCACCACTTCAATGGGCAGAGAATTCCAGAGATCACCACCCTTTGAGTGAAGAAGTTCCTCCTCAACTCTGTTCTAAACTGCCTCCCCCCCCTTATTTTGAGGCTGTGCCCTCTAGTTCTGCTATCCTTTCTAAGCAGGAAGAATCTACCTCTATGTATCTAGCCCCTTCATTATCTTATACGTCTCTATCAGATCCTCCCTCAGCCTTCTACACTCCAACGAGTACAGACCCAGTCTATTTAATCTCTCCTCATAGGCTAACCCCCTCATCTCCGGTATCAGCCTAGTGAACATTCTCTGCACTCCCTCCAAGGCCAATATATCCTTCTGCAAATGCAGTGACCAAAACTGCACACAGTAGTCCAGTCGCGGCCTCACCAGTGCCCCGTACAGTTGCAGCAAGACCTCCTTGCTTTTATATTCTATCCCCCTCGCTATAAAGGCAATCCAGTTGGAATGCCTTCCTCCACCACTGTTGCAGAGGCTGTAGGAAGAAAGGTAGTGATGGCTCCAGGAGTAATGTTGGAAGGCACTTTTGTGAGGAGAAGGCAGTTTTTTCCTCTCTTTGGGTGCCTGTCACGAACTTCTATCAGACTTCAGTTCAGTCCGAGTCCCATTGTTACAATTTCCTGAAGAACTTAAGATGTGTCTGTCCTTTTAAAATTCAAGCACCACTGCTTGTGGGACAGCACAGTGGCAGGGTGATTAGTGCTATGATGCTTCCGCTGCTACAGAAAGAGGACAAAAGAATTGCAGTCATGCAATGCCTTTCATAGAATCATAATGCAGAAGGAGGCCATTTGGCCCATTGAGACAGCACCAATGGCAATCCCACCCAGGCCCTATTGCTGTAACTCTGCGGATTTACCCTGCTAATCCCCCTGATACCAAGGGGCAATTTAGAATGGCCAATCACTCTACCCCACACATATTTGGTCTGTGGGAGGAAACTGGAGCACTTGGAAAAAACACACGCAGGCATAGGGAGGACATGCAGACTTCACACAGACCCAAGGCCGAAATTGAAGCAGTGTCCTTGGCGCTATGAGGCCACCATGCTGAACTGAGGATGTCCCCCATCACTATATTGTCAATGAACTACCTTTTTAAGTGCAGTACCTGGCGTAATGTAAGAAACATGGCAGTCAAGGCACCACAATCAATGGTTAGTATCTCATCTGAAAGATGACACCTCAGACACTTAGCACTCCCTCGGTAATGCATTGAGATGTCAGCCTGGATTATGTGCTCAAATCACTGGTGTGGGGCAAGAATCCACTACCCTCTGCCTTAAGTGAGAGTGCTATCACTGAACCATATTCAACATTTATGAGGAGATGTATTGCTATAGTAACGTCATTCAAAATGTCAGGAACTGATTGATTGATATGATAATAGTCTCAAATGACCAACTTAGACATTTAAGACACAATTATAATTAATAAAGCATCTAAAAACTAGGGTACCGTTTATTTAGATTAGTCATCAAGTTAAAATACTAACTTTCTCCCACCACAGTTGTTGTCTCACTTTCTGAATATTTCCAGTGTATTCTGTGTTTAATTCTAATTACTAAGCTCTGCTCACCCTTTTGTCCATTCCTCCCCACTATTTTGTTTAATGTCATAATTTAAATATGTTGTAGCCCAAATAATCCACCTATTCTACCCCTTTCCTGATGCTAAGAACATAAGTGGCACAGTGGTTAGCACTGCCTCCTCACAGCGCCAGGGACCTGGGTTCAATTCTTGGCTTGAGTCATTGTCTGTGTGGAACCTGCATGTTCCTCCTGTGTCTGCATGGGTTTGTTGTTGGTGCTCCGGTTTCCTCCTACAGTCTGGAAAATGTGCTGGTTAGGTGCATTGGCCATGCCAAATTCTCCCTCAGTATACCTGAACAGGTGCCAGAGTGTGCTGAGTAGGGGATTTTTACTTTATTGCACTGTTAATGTAAGCCTATTTTTGACACAAATAATGAATAAACTTTAACTAAGGAGATAGACAAGTCAGGGTAGGTAGCTGCTTGCTGATCGCTGAACTTCCACCTTCACTCCAGTTTCTTAACTTATCCCCACATCCCTTGATTTTCTTAGGCTTAAATGATGTAGACTGTCTGTTTACATTAACCTTTCCTACTACAGCAGTAAGCAACCTGCACAGATAGCAAAGAATTTTGCTGGATTCTGCTTCAAAACATCTCCTCAGTGAGTGAGATGTTGCAGGGTCCCAGTTGTATCAGATTAAAAGTGCTCATTTGATTAAGGGAATATTTTCAACCACCGACTGGATTAGTTTTAGATATTGATTGATTGATTTATTATTCTCACATGTATTGGGATACAGTGAAACGTATTATTTCCTATACGCTATGCAGACAAAGCATACCGTTCACTGAGTACGTAGGGGAGAAGGAAAGGGTACGGTGCAGAATATTGTGTTGCAGTTACTGATAGGATGAAGAGAAAGATAGGCTTATTATGTGCTAGGACCATTCAAAAGTCTGATGGTAACAGGGAAGAAGCTGTTCTTGAGTCAGTTGGTACGTGTTATCAGACTTTTTCCTGACAGAAGAAGGTAGAAGAGAGTATGTCTGGGGCGCATGGGGTCCTTGATTCTGCTGGCTGCTTTACCAAGGCAGCGGGAAGTGTAGATGGAATCAATGGATGGGAGGCTGGTTTGTGTGATGGACTTAGAAACCATAGAAAACTACAGCTCAGAAACAGGCCTTTTGGCCCTTCTTGTCAGTGCCAAACCATTTTTTGCCTAGTCCCACTGACCTGCACTTGGACCATATCCCTCCACACCCTTCTCATCCATAAACCCGTCCAAGTTTTACTTAAATGTTAAAAGTGACCCCGCATTTACCACTTTATCCAGCAGTTCATTTCACATTCCCACCACTCTTTGCGTGAAGAAGCCACCCCTAATATTCACTTTAAACTTTTCTCCTTTCACCCTTAACCCATGCCCTCTGGTTTTTTTCTCCCCAAGCCTCAGTGGAAAAAGCCTGCTTGCATTCACTCTATCTATACCCATCAAAATCTTATACGCCTCTATCAAATCTCCCCTCATTCTTCTACGCTCCAGGGAATAAAGTCCTAACCTATTCAATCTCTCTCTGTAACTCAGCTTCTCAAGTCCCGGCAACAACCTTGTGAACCTTCTTTGCACTCTTTCAACCTTATTTACATCCTTCCTGTAACTAGGTGACCAAAACTAGACACAATACTCTAAATTAAGCCTCACCAATGCCCTATGCAACCTTACCATAACACTCCAACTTTTATACTCGATACTCCGATTTACTTGCTATCAGCCAGTTTAAAGTGTTTACTGGATCATTGTGAATTTGGGAATGGAACAACATAGCTGTTCCCACAGGATACAATCAGGATACAGGATACAAGGCAAGGAATATATGAGAGGGCTCAAAAGCCCTCTCTCTATAAAGTCATAGAGATTTATAGAATGGAAACAGGCCCTTTGGCCCAACCTGTCCATGCCCCTCCCTTTTTTTAAAATCCCTATTGCCTGCATTTGGCCCATATCCCTCTATATCCATCTCACCATGTAACTGTCTAAATGCTTTTTAAAAGACAAAATTGTACCTGCCTCTACTACTACCTCTGGCAGCTGTTCCAGACACTTACCACCCTCTGTGTGAAAAAATTGCCCCTCTGGACACTTTTGTACCTTTCCCCTCTTACCTTAATCTACGTCCTCTAGTTTTAGACTCCCCATCTTTGGGGAAAAATATTGACTATTTAGCTGATCTGTGACCCTCATTATTTTATAGACTCTATAAGGTCATCCCTCAGCCTTCTACGCTGTAGAGAAAAAAGTCCCAGTCTATCCAGCCTCTCCTTATAACTCAAACCATCAAGTCCTGGTAGCATCCTAGCAAATCCCTTCTGCACTTTTTCTAGTTTAATAATATCCTTTCTATAATAGGGTGACCAGAACCATGCACAATATTTCAAGTGTGGCCTTATCAATGTCTTGTACAACTTTAACAAGACGTCCCAACTTCTGTATTCAATATTCTGACCAATGAAACCAAGCATGCTGAATGCCTTCTTCAGCACTTTATCTACCTGTGATTCCAATTTCAGGGCACAATGAACATGTACCCCTAGATTTCTTTGTTCTGTAACTCTCCCAACGCCCTACCATTAACTGAGTAAGTGCTGCCCTGGTTCAATCTACCAAAATGCATCACTCCGCATTTATCTAAATTAAACTCTATCTGCCATTCATCAGCCCACTGGCCCAATTGATCATGATGTGGATGTGCCGGCGTTGGACCCAATTGATCAAGACATTGAAAGATGGGGCATGTTTTTCAGAGCTTTGGAACATGAAGGTGAAAATGAAGAGCTCAAGACGTTAATGGGTGTGATTTTCCAGTCTCGTTCGCCTGGACAGGAAATTTCCGCCCAAGGTCAACAGACCTTTGGCTTGTTTGTCATTGTTACCATCCTACCCACGATGATTCCCCACAGTGGGCAGGACTTAAAAGATTTAGGCCAGAGAATAAGGGAATTCTTGAGAACAAGAAAGCAGTTTTGTTAATAGATATTGGCCTAGAAGTGTATGGTATGTTTGCAGTCCTTAATAGAATCATAGAATCTCTACAGTGCAGAAGAAGGTCATTTGTCCCATTGAGTCTGCTCCAACCACGATCCCACCCAGGTCCTATTCCCATAACCCCACACATTTACCCTGTTAACCCAATTCAGCATGGCCAATCAAACTAACCTGCACATTTTGGACTGTGGGAGGAAACCGGAGCATGAGGAGGAAACCCACTCAGACACGGGGAGAATGTGCAAATTCCACACAGACAGTGATCCAAGCTGGAATCGAACCTGGGTCCCTAGCACTGTGAGGCAGCAGTACCAGCCACTGTGCCACCGTGCCATCCTTCTCCCAACAAAGCAACTTATGTATCATTCAAAATTCCACCAAAAATGGAGGACCATTTCAAATCTGTCTCTTGCTTAAAGGTTTTTTTTGTAAATAAATTGGTTAATTTTGCTGATGCCTCTGGTGTTAAAAGTAAATATCCCATGGATCCCAATTTGTCTGTTAGGGCAGCTATTTATAATTCAATTAAATGCACACAAGAAAGCTGTCAGCTGCTGGCAGGCCAGGTGATCTTTTATGTTCTATGCAAAGCTACGTAGGCCTCTCACTGTTCTACTGCTGTTCCCTAATGCTAATCACCATTTACTGAAATCCACTGTGGATGGTAAGGCAAGTGAATGTTTCAAACCCAGCCTTTGTCACACATCACAATATGCGTAGAAACAAAGCAGGAAGGAAATGAGGAGCAAAATGAGAGAGAGAGAGAAATAATTACCCAGAGGCAAAATCAGCTCATTGTCTGTAATCAGGCCCAATTCTTCCAAGCATAATAATAGTCCCTTCAACCCGACCACCCAAGTAGTAATGATCGGAGATCAAGTGTCTGTCCTTTTGTTGTCTCTCCCTCGCTGTTGTTAAGAAGCAAATGTTTGAGGCTGCAAGCTGGCTCCTTAAAAAAGATTGTACCACCTAGATTAAACCATCTGCTTGTAAAGAATGTCAAAGCACGTCACTCAAAGACCTGTTTGTTGGGTCAAATTATGTGACAAACTGCAAGCACTTTGTCTTGGAAGTTGGAGAGTCACTTCTCCGTGTGTGGGAAGGGGGTAACCTATCCACTTTAGAGAAAAAAAATCTGCATGTCATATTCTGAAAATAAATGGCTGCCATGTATTTCTCAACACGGTCAGAGGCAGCAGGAAACTTGTCACGCAGCACTGCATCCTGGTGTCTAAAGTGACCTTTTCACTGCAATCGGTGAGGCTTAGTTCCTGGAACAGCCCATTTCAAACACCCCACTGAACTCTGCCACATCGATTGGCAAGCAACATTGGTGCAGCAGCAAATATCAGACTGCTATTTTCTCATTCAGTGCCTTTCGTTATTCTCAAACACTGCTCCAAACAGTTCTGGTGTCGCACAATCTGCACAACCAATCCACACAACTTTCTTTCTCTCTCTAATTGTCACCTTTACAATCCCACATCCGTTGTCTTAACACATAAGCTGGTAAGGTAGGGGATATTTCTTTAAAGATTTGGAGAAGAGCCACAGCGGGCCTACTGGTGGAACTCAAATGCTTGAGGACTGCTGTTGGTCCCACCAGAAAGTCCAAGGGCCATTGGCACTCAGGTTTCCTAGGTCAGCCTTTTTCGTATAATTATTTAGAGTGAAGATAAACACAGATGGCATGGTGACACAATGTGGTTAGTACTGCAGCCTTACACTGTCAGCAACCCAGGTTGGATTCTGGCTGTGTGGAGTTTGCATGTTCTCCCCATGTCTGCGTGGGTTTCCTGCAGGTGTTCCAGTTTCCTCCTATAATCCAAAGATGAGCGGGTTAGGTTGATTGGCCATGCTAAATTGCCCCTTGGTGTCCAAATGTGTGTAGGGGTAAATAGGTGGAGTTATGGGATAGGGTCTGGGTGGGATGCTCTGTCAGCGATGGGCTGAATGGCCCCCTTCTGCACTGTAGGGATTCTAGGCGTAGGGAATATATTTGGACAGGAAACTTATACAGTGAAATTTAGGATGGAATTTTATGACCCCATCATAGAGGAAGCAATGCCAGGAAATGCAGTGAGCCATTCAAAATTCCGTTAACTTCGGCAGGACTGGAAGATCCTATTGATGGGAGGGGCTGTAAAATTTCACCCTGAAAAGGAGGAGATAATTAAGGATGATGGGTAGAGTTTTCTGTCCTCCTGCATTGTGTTTTTTGGTGGTTGAGGCAACCTGCCATTGGCTGGTGGCAGAATTTTCCAGTCAAGTGGCTGTCGGTGTGACTGGAAAATCCCACAGGGAGAAACAACTGGGAAATCCTACCCTGTATGAAATTATAGAAGGGCAAAAATCCCTGAAGCTTTTGAAAAGGTTCAAAAGGTATCTTAACCTGTTAACAGTGTTTGCCAAGGCTGAAAGGCTAGATTAATGAAAAAAACAGACAAGTTTAAAGAGCAGGTAACCTAATGTACTGACACAAGCCTACAGGCTACTGATGGACCTTCCCAGTACCCAATCTCCCTGTTTGAAAGCTACTTGTGCAGCTGATGCTCCACACAATGGAAGCTGCCCATTGTGCCACTCCACACCATTATCCCTATCAATGCTTATTGTAGTATATGCCCCAGAGGCAGGCAGAAGACTGCAAGTGACTAGTATTGTCACTGTGATAGACATTAGCAGGTGTTCACATGGAATAAGATACAGCTATTGTTTTCTGCTGACTGGGACCTGGGGCGGTCATGGTCAGGTAAACTGTGATAACGTGCACAAATGTAGTCAATGGCATTGTGGCCAATGAGGCTGTGTTGGTTGCTATTTACCCAGGAATGCTTTAGTTCGTGCTATGAGTAGAATACCATCATATTGCTTCTTATGAAGCTGCATCCTTCATATCCTTCCCAAAGGCTGGTGCCCAGAACAGGACACAATATTCCAGTTGAGTTCGAGTCAGTGTTTTATACAGGTTTAATCTAACTTTTGTGCTTTTGAGCACTCCATCCCATGTTGGTAAAGCCCAGGAAGCTTTATTAACTGCCCTCTCAACCTATTCTGGTACATTCAATGAATAACGGATATACACCACGCACTCTGGCCACTCATCCCCTGTAGTTTCTACCTAATATTTCATATTGTCTCTTTACATTATTCCTCCCAAAATCATTTGCTTCTCTCTGCAATAAATTTATCTGCCACATCTCTGCCCATTTGGCTAACCTGTCCATGCCCTTTTGAAGTTCTGAACTTTCATCAACATGGTTCACAAATACTTTTAAGTTTCATATCATCCACATATTTTGAAATTGTGTCCTGTACACCAAGGTCTAAGTCATTCTTGGTGCAATGCAGTGGCACAGTGGTTAGCACTGCTGCCTCACAGCGCCAGGGACCCAGTTTCAATTCAGGCCATGGTCACTGTGTGTGTGGAGTCTGCACTTTCTCTGAGCGTCTGTGTGGATTTCCTCCGGATGCTCCAGTTTCCCCTCACAGTCCAAAGATATGCGGGTTAAGTGGATTGACCATGCTGAATTGACCTTAGTTTCAGGGGGATTAGCAGGATAAATGTGTGGGGTTATGGGAATAGGGCCTGGGTAGGATTGTGTTTGGTACAGACTCGATGGGCCAAATGGTCTCCTTTTGCATTCCAGGGGTTTTATGATCCTATAATTCATTAATATGTATTAGAAAAGCACTGATTCCTGGGAACTCCACTATAAGATGAAGAAGTGAATTGGCCATGCTAAACTCTCCCTCAGTGTACCCGAACAGGCACCAGAGTGTGGCAACTAGGAGATTTTCACAGTAACTTCATTGCAGCGAAAATGTAAGATTACTTGTGGCTAATAAATAAACTTGAAAACTTCATAAACCTTTCTCCTGCTGAAAAGCAATCATTCACTGTTACCTTCTGTTTCCTGTCACTCAGGCAGTTTTGTATCCACGGACAGAATCTTCCACTCCCACCTGCAACGGGAAATTTGTGACCTTAATTTGGTGCGAGGCCAAAAATCAGTTTCCTGCCAACAGGATGAACTTTAGCATTTAATTTCTCAGCACTTTAAAGGCGGGTTAAGATTCCCAATGAGCAATTTCAGGAAGCCCTTTTATATATATTAGCATATCAACCATGCTCATTAAAAAGTCACCTTGCCAGAGTTAAGTTCCCCATTAACAAGAAACGAGAGCATTTCACATTTATGACTGTCTATAAAAGTGGCATGCAGCTGATGAACTTCACTCCTTCCATGACTTTGAGCTGAGTAGGTGGCATGGCCTTCTTGTGGGCCACTCACAAATCTTCACTCATACCGGGTGCCAGGAGCACAAACTGTACAATGACTGGGCACTGGAGGTGAGTAAAGGGCGGAAGACAGGGAGGTTGTCTGGAGAAGGAAGAGACTGTCCAAGATCGGGTTTGAAGAAATCCAGAGAAAGAAGACAGACTATTCCTGGGCAGACTGCAGCACAGTAGCACTGCTACTTCACAGCTCCAGGGACCTGGGTTCGATTCCTGACTTAAGTCAGGAATCGAGTGTGGAGTTTGCACATTCTCCTCGTGTCTGCATGGGTTTTCCCTGGGTGCTCCAGTTTCCTCCCACAGTCCAAAGATGTGTGGGTTGGTTGACTGGTTATGTTAAAATTGCCCTTAGTGTCTGGAGATGTGTCAGTTAGAGGGATTAGTGGGTTAATATGTAGGGATATCAGGACAGGGTCTGGGTGGGATTGTGGTCCATGCAGACTTGATAGGCCAAATGGACTCTTCCTGTACTATAGAGTTTCTATGATTTCTATTTTCCTATGATTTCTGTGAGTGGGAGGCTGTCTGGGGGGGGACAGCAGAGTGTCTTGGGTGAGTGGGAAGCTTTCTGGGGAAGGAAGACAGACTGTCCTGGACAAGTAGGAAGCTGTCTGGGGAGGGAAGACAGACTGTCCTGGACAAGTAGGAAGCTGTCTGGGGAGGGAAGACAGACTGTCTGGGGTGAGCAGGAAGCTGTCTGGAGCAGGAATTCAGGCTGTCCCAGGGGAGTAGGAAGCTGTCTGGGGAGAGAAGACAGATTGTCCAGCGAAGGGTGGGGCAGCGAGGGAATGTGAGGACGTAGCAACATAGGATGAAGGGAAGGACCTTTCTTTTTGCATCTGATGGCCCCATAACTGAGTGGGGGACGGGGAGTTCCAGACAAGAATGATGGGAAGGAGATGGCCCAGAGAATGGAATGGGTGCTGAGGGGAGGGAGGGCAAATGGAGGTGGATGGTAATTAGTACAAGAGTAACTAGGGGGAGGTTCAATGGTGACAGAGGAAGGGGAATGGTTATATTGAGAGTGTCAAGGGTAATGGGCAGAAGTTTGTGTGTGACAAGGAGGGCAGAAGGTAGTGGTGATAGTCTGAGAAATATCGTGCACCAATTTTTGATTCTCACCAATACAATGTAGTAAAACTGCAATATTTCAAAGTGGAAGAAAGCTTCAAAGTCAGCACAATTATCCGACTAAAAGGACATCATAACAATCATGGGACAACTAGATGGCAGCCCTGCTCAGTTGTGATCTCCTCTCTATGGTGAAGCCCACACGGCTTCAGGTATTTTCTTGATTTATGAATCCCAGAACATTGAGATCGCAGGAAGTTTGGGGCTATCATTTAGTCTGTGTGGTATGCTATCTTCTGCAGGGATGGGGGAAGGCAGATGGATGCCTCCAAGGGACATAGCTGCTGGGGGGGGGCCACAAACTCTGGACTCCAAGCCTCCATCCCGTGGTGAATGGTCTCATTTTGCAAAGAGCTCATGTGAGTAGTCTTCCTGTGTTGTTAAATAAGAAGTCTCACAACACCAGGTTAAAGTCCAATAGGTGTATATGGAATCACGAGCTTTCAGGGCACTGCTCCTTCATCAGGTGAGTGAAGGAGCAGTGCTCCAAAAGCTCGTGATTCCAAATAAGCCTGTTGGAATTTAACCTGGTGCTGTGAGACTTCTTACTGTGCCCACACCAGTCCAACGCTGGCATCTCTACATTATGTTGGTAAGGCATTGTCTCTCTATGTGTAGACTGTTGTGGGTAGTGGCAGAATGGGGAATCGAGACAGAGGTTGGGCTGTTGGACATAACTTTCACCATCCTAGTCATATCTTGGAATTGTCAATAGTTAAGTTGAACCCATGTGTTTTTTAAGGCAATTTACTCTTTTACTTAGTTCAGAAAATGCTTAGTTAAACTGACATTTCCATTGAAGGTAGAGGAGTATGTTGTCCAGAATTCTCTGGTTGTTCATGCCAGCAGAATTCTCCTGTCCCATTGGCAGTGCACTCCTACCTGTGAGTTTCCCGCCAGCATGGGGTGATGTCAATGGGAATTTCCATTGACAGCGGCGAGACCAAAGAATCCCGTCGCCAGCAAACAACGGGCCACCTCCTGCCAGTGAGAAACACGCAGCTGGGAAGCCGGAGAATCTCACCACGTTATGTTTGGTATGTCTTGTCTGGCTTGCCATAATTTGCAAGCCAGTGTGCTATGGGATCACAGGATCCATGTTTTCTTATTAGATTGATAAAACAGTCGCAATGTTAAGCATCTTCTCATACAATCATAGAAACCCTACAGTGCAGAAAGAGGCCATTTGGCCCATCGAGTCTGCACCGACCACAATCCCACCCAGGCCCTACCCCCATATCCCTACATATTTACCCGCTAATCCCTCTAACCTATGATCTCAGGACACTAAGGGGCAATTTTAGCATGGCCAATCAACCTAAACTGCACATCTACAGACTGTAGGAGGAAACCAGAGCATCCAGAGGAAACCCACGTGAACACCAGGAGAGTGTGCAAACTCCACACAGACAGTGACCCAAGCCGGGAATCGAACCAGGTCCCTGAAGCAGCAGTGCTAACCACTGTGCTATCGTGCCTTCTGTACCTACATGTATACTAATTGATCTTGCAAGGCACCTGGAGCAAAAACATTGGGCTATATCTCTGCCTTAAAGAAACTCAAGGACTCTGCATCCACTGCCTTTTGAGGAAGAGTTCCAAAGGTTCATAACCCTCTGAGAGAAAAAAATTCTGCTCATCTCAGTCTGAAAATGGGCGACCACTTATTTTTAAACAGTGACCTGCTAGCATTAGATGATCCCAAAAGAGTAACCAACCTCTCCACATCTGCCTTGTCAAGACTCCTCAGGATCTTACATGTTGCAATCACGTCACCACTGACTCTTCCAGACTCCAGCGCATACAAATCCAGCCTGCCCAGACTTTCTTCATAAGACAATCTGCCCATTCTAGCTATTAGTCTAATAAACCTTCTCTAAACTGCTTCACACGCATTTACACCCTTCCTTAAATAGAGACCAATACTGTACACACAATTCCAAATGTGGTCTTGCCAATGCCCTGCAGAACTGGAGCAAAACCTTCCTACTTTTGTACTCAATCCCCCTTCCAATAACAATAAAATTCCATTAGCTTTGCTAATCATTTACAAAAGCGTACCAACCTTTTGTGATTCAGCACACCTGGAGTATTGTGTGCAGTTTTGATCTGCTTATCTAAGAAAGGATATACTTGTCAAAGTGGGAGTGCAGCAAAGGTTCACCAGACTGATTCCTGGGATGGCAGGATTGTTGTACGGGGAGAGATTGGGTCAATTAGGCCTGTATTCACTGGCGTTAAGAAGAATAACAGGAGCTCTCAATGAAACGTATAAAATTCTGCCAGGGCTGTACAGACTGGATGTAGGGATGCTTTTTCCCCTAGCTGGAGGTCTAGAACTAAGGGGTCATGGTTTCAGGATACAGGGTAGAACATTTAGGACTGAGATGAGGAGAAATAGCTTTACTCAGATGGTGAACCTGTGGGATTCCCTATCACAGAAGGTTGTGGAGGCCAAGTCACTGAATATACTTAAGAAAGAAATAGGTAGATTTCAAAATACTAAAGGCATCACAGGGGAAGAAAGTGTGAGTATGATGTTGAGATAAAGGATCTACCATGTTCACATTGAATGGCAGAGTAAGCTCAATGGGCTGAATGACTTACTCTTGCTCCTATTTTCTATGTTTCCATGTACCCAGATCTGCATCTCAGAAATCCACAACCTTTCATCATTTAGATAATATGCTTCATAAGAACATAAGAACTAGGAGCAGGCGTAAACCATTTGAGCCTTCGAGCTTGCTCCACCATTCAATAAGATCATGGCTGATCTTTTCGTGGACTCAGCTCCACTTATCTGCCCACTCACCTTATCCCTTAATTCCTTTACTGTTCAAAAATTTACCTATCCTTGCCTTAAAAACATTCAATGAGATAGTCTTAACTGCTACACTGAGCAGGGAATTCTACAGACTCACGACCCTTTGGGTGAAGAACTTCCTCCTGCGTTCCTCCTTAACTCAGTCCTAAACCCACTCCCCCTTATTTTGAGGCCATGCCCCCTAATCCTAATTTTACCTGCCAGTGGAAGCAACTTTCCTATTTCTATTGCATCTATTTCCTTCAATAATAGAATCATAGAAACCCTACAATGCAGAAAGAGGCCCTTTGGCCCATCGAGTCTGCACCGACCACAATCCCACCCAGGCCCTACCCCCATATCCTTACATATTTTACCCACTAATCCCTCTAACCTAAGCATCCTAGTACACCAAGGGGCAATTTTAGCATGGCCAATCAACCTAACCCGCACATCTTTGGACCATAGGAGGAAACCGGAGCACCCGGAAGAAACCCACGCAGACATAAGAACATAAGAACATAAGAAATAGGAGCAGGAGTAGGCCAACTAGCCCTTCGAGCCTGCCCCGCCATTCAATAAGATCATGGCTGATCTGTCGTGGCTCAGTTCCACATTCCCGCCCTCTCCCCATAACCCTTAATCCCCTCTCTTATCAAAAACCCATCAACCCGCTTCTTAAAAATATTTAGCGAGGTAGCCTCCACCACTTCAATGGGCAGAGAATTCTAGAGATTCACCACCCTTTGAGTGAAGAAGTTCCTCCTCAACTCCGTTCTAAACCTCCCCCCCCCTTTATCTTGAGGCTGTGCCCCCTAGTCCTACTATCCTTTCTGAGCGGGAAGAGTCTCTCCACCTCTATCCTATCCATCCCATTCATCATCTTATACGTCTCAATGAGATCTCCCCTCATTCTTCTAAACTCTAACGAGTACAAGCCTAATTTATTCTGCCTCTCCTCATAGCTCAACCCCCTCAACTCCGGCATCAGCCTAGTAAACCTCCTCTGCACTCCCTCCAAGGCCAAAATATCCTTGCGTAAGTACGGCGCCCAAAACTGCACACAGTACTCCAGCTGCGGCCTCACCAATGCCCTATAGAGCCACAGCAAGACCTCCCTACTTTTATATTCAATCCCCCTCGCGATGAAGGCCAGCATCCCATTCGCCTTCCTGACCACCTGCTGCACCTGCAAGCTGGGTTTTTGCGACTCATGCACAAGGACCCCGAGGTCCCTCTGCACCGTTGCCTGCTGCAGTTTTTCTCCACGTAAGTAATAATCCTTCCTACCATTATTCCTACCAAAGTGGACCACCTCGCACTTGCCAACATTAAATTCCATTTGCCATTTCTTGGCCCATTCGCCCAGCCTATCTAGATCCTTCTGTAGACTCTCCCCACCCTCCGCACAATTTGCCTTTCCACCAATTTTGGTGTCATTAGCAAATTTTGACACCCTACACTCGGTTCCCTCCTCCAGATCATCTATATAAATGGTAAATAGCTGAGGCCCCAGCACCGACCCCTGGGGCACTCCACTAGTCACCATCCGCCAATCCGAATAGCACCCATTGACCCCCACTCTCTGCCTCCTATTTGACATGATGTGGGTATGCCGGCGTTGGACTGGCGTAAACACAGTGAAAAGTCTGACAACACCAGGTTTTAGTTTTATTTATTTGATAATATACTCACAAGCTTTCGGGGTTAGCCCCTTTGTCAGGTGAATGGAGAGTTCTGGCCTCAGACAGAACATATAAAGCACAGACAGTTTAGAGATTACTGATTAGAATCATTCTAATCAGTAATTTCAAAATTTGCCACATTTTACTTCATTTGTCACCTAACCTATCTATATCATTTTGCAGCCCCCTTATGTTATCTTCACAACATACTAGCCATTTATCTTTGGTCCTTCTGTCCCTTTATTCAAGTCATTTATATAAATTGTAAAATATTGAGGCTTGTTCCCTGTAGCACACCACTCATTGCATCTTGCCAACCAGAAAATGATCCATTTCTGTCCACTCTCTGTTTCCTATTAGCTCGCCAATCTTCTCCCCATGCCAGTATGTTATTCCCTATCAGGGTGATTCTCCTACCCCAATATGCTAATTTTTTAGTGTAGCAGGGCGGGAGAACGTGTTTGGGCTGATTCGCAGAATTCACACATGCGTTCCCAACACGCGTGCATCGCCAAGCGCCAGATATCTGGTGCGGTCAGGACCATGCTGGAAACCAGCGCAAACAGCAAGTAGGTGATTTTAATCTATTTTTAATCTTATTTTAACGTAATTTGCAGGCCCAGGACTGAAGTCTTCAGGCCTGCTAACATCTCCTACCCCGTAAGTGCAATTTCACTCCGGCAGGGTATAGACTAGCTCTCCACTTTCGGGGACTAGCAGAAAACCCCACTGGAGTAAAGGAGGGCCCTAGGGTGTCGGGCAGCAGAGGGCCGATGCCCCCTGGGCATGGGCACCCTGACATTGCCAGCCGGTACCCCCTCGTATGGCCCAAGAGGCAAAGTGCCCATGCCCACTCAGCACTGCCCACTGGGCATGGGGCAGTGCCAAGGAGGTGGCGGGGCCTCAGGGGTGGGGCTTACGGGGTGATCAGCGGGGATGGAGGTCCTGCTGCCACTTTGCATTGGGATCGATCAGGGCTGGAAGGATGCCAGCGATCGGGGCAGACTGGGGAGGCCGGATGGTCTGCCGGAGGGATCTGCCTCCTATGGGGGAGGGTTTGTTGGGGGGGGGAGGGGTATTGTCACTGCTGGGGAGGGGGTGGGTTGGAGATCCAGGTACTCTGGGACAGGAGGGGGATTGGGGCTTGTCTGGGAATGGACGGAGGGACCACGAGTGGGCCGAGTGGGTATCAGGAGGGGCAGCACTGCAAGGGCTTTGGGCTGGCCAGTGATCAAGCTGGCCAGCAAACCGCAGGCTGACAGTTCGAGGCCACTGCGCATGCACAGAGTTCCAGAACTGTCAGCCTCTGGCTTGAATAGGCCCCCAAGATTTTAATGATATTCACAATTGCGGCCTCTGCATTGCGCAGAGGGTGGGAGATTTGAGCCTGAACTCCTACTGAAAAAAAAGTCATGATTTACACCTGTTTTCCTGCGAATTGAGCACTTAGAACATTTTTGGGAGAATCGTCCTCCCCACGAGCTTTTATCTTCTGTAATAACTTTTGACGTAGCACCTCATCTAATACCTTTCATGACAGAAAATGGAAATACAAGCTGTTGCTGAGTGGACAAAATCTAAATAAATTTAGAATGTGTCTGTAATCCCATTCACACAGAGAGCATCACCTCTCTCCCCCACACCATTATAGGTCATTAAGGGCATGACTTAGCCTCACAGTGTGACTAGCTGAATTTTATTCAGATTAATTTGCTTTCAATATATTTCGCTAATACTTTTAAGGGAATTTGATATGTAAGAGCACCATGTAGGCAGGCTGAATGTCAGCTGTGGTGGGTATGCCAGGAATGACAACTAACCCTGTAGTACTCTTTCGAAAACTAATAGAATGCTTCCAAGTAATTACCCACTGCAGCTGTGGAGCGGTTCTGGACAATTGGATGGTATGTAAAGGGTATGTGTGAAAAGGTCAAAGGATAATAGATGCCTGGCAGTGAGCTACGAGCCAATAATCCAATCAAGCATTTCCAATGAAGCTATAAACCATTATATTGAAGCTTAAGGTTCTGAAATTCAGTGGGGCTGCAGAATTTAATAGCTTATGTTAAATTTACCGACATACAATTATGTGTGGCCTATTCTATACCTTTAATAATGACCATTTTATGGTGGGGGTACACCAGAGAAAGGACAGATTGATCAATTGTTAGAATTATATCTGACTCTTCCACAAAAATTATTTTAAAATGTCCTTTTTATTAGTATTACAAGTAGGCTTACATTAATACTTGACAGAAGTTGCTGTGAAAATGCTCTAATTGCCACACTCTGGCGCCTGTTCAGGTACACTGAGGGAACATTTAGCATTGCCAATGCACCTAACCAGCACATCTTTCGGACTGTGGAAGGAAACTGGAGCACCTAGAGGAAACCCACAGGGAGAAAGTGCAGGCTTCATATGTAGAGTAACCCAAGCTGGGAATCGAACCTGGGTCCCTGGTACCGTGAGGCAGCAATGCTAACTACTGTGCTTCCATGCTGTCCTCCTGTGCCACCTATTTAACAACCTACTGGCTTGTGATGAGTTATTTTTAATAGAATATCTGGCATTAAAATATATTGGCAGACCTGCCTTATTGATTTTGGCAGCAGTAATGAGTGGATCCATCTAAGAGCAATGGAGGAATAGCAGGAAACACTGACGGAGTGCTTTATTGTCAGAGGTGTTGTCTTTCAGATGAGAGATTAACCGAGACCCTCTCAGGTGGCCATAAAGGATTTGGTGATATCATTTAAAGAATGCTAGGTAGGTTTTTTTGGTTTCTTAGCCAACATCTATCAACCAACATCACTAAAACAGATTACCTTATCATTTATCTCAAGAGTTTCATGTGGAACCATACAGTGTTCTGAAGAAATCATATTAGACTTGGAAACATTAACTCTATTTGTCCCTTCACATGCTGTCAGACTTGCTGAATTTTTCCGGCACTTTTGCATTTTTATTTCAGATCTCCCGCATCAGTATTTTGTTTTTGTATTGTGTTCCAATTCGTTGCTGCATTTTCCTAAATTACAACAGCAAATAATGCAAATATTTTGCAGGTTATGTAGTGTGTTGGAATATCCCAAGGATGTGGAACGCACAATGTAAATATTAATTCTTCATTGATAGCACTCGCACTTGGCAAATAGATTGTTTCAAAGCAAATGGTCACAAACCTGGCACAATAAATGTTTTCCAACTGCACCTCAAAAGTATACTGTTACGCACACAGGGCAGAGAATGTCACTCTTGCCATGTACCTCAACAGC
The DNA here is from genome assembly GCF_965287045.1 of Carcharhinus amblyrhynchos. Lineage (NCBI taxonomy): Eukaryota > Metazoa > Chordata > Chondrichthyes > Carcharhiniformes > Carcharhinidae > Carcharhinus > Carcharhinus amblyrhynchos. The sequence goes on along the minus strand of NC_137332.1, from coordinate 28,893,861 downwards.
TATAAAGCTACTTGTCCCAGGGCTCTCTGTAAAGATCCATCAGACAGAGCATCACTGATGTAGAATCTTACTGACTGCTCAACATCTGGTTGGGTTTGAAAACCAGATGGTGGATGTATTCCCCAAAGGCATGATCCAACCTCACAAATGGAGTCTTGAAGGGAAAAAAAATTACCAGCTTTGACGATTGAATGCATATAGGAATTTCCACATTTCCTTGCAGAAGAAAGGGGTTTACAGCCCAATTATTATATTTGCTGTCTGGATCGATCCTGATCCTGAATTTCTCTTTGGTTTAACCCATTGCCAATTGATATCATACACTGTTTCATGTATTTGGCTGACAGAGTCAATTCAGAATGAAATACATATGATAAATTGCACTACACTAGAGGCCTGAGATATGGATTTTTTTTAAAGTTTATTTATTTGTGCCACAAATAGGCAATGAAGTTATTGTGAAAATCCCCTAGTAGCCACACTCTGGCATCTGTTCAGATATGCTGAGGGAGAATTTAGCATGGCCAATGCACCTAACTAGCATGTCTTTTGGACTGTGGGAGGAAACAGGAGCTCCCAGAAGGAATCCATGTTTATAGGGAGAGAACTTGCAAATTCCACACCCAAGCCAGGAATCGAACTTGGGTCCCTGGCACTGTGAGGCAGAAGTGCTAAGCACTGTGCCACTGCACTATGACATTTATAACTGAGGAGTAATGCTGTCGATATCAATAAGGCCTCAAGGTCAGGATTTTCATCTGAATTTTGAATTTTCTGAGATCCCTTTTGCATGTTCATACCTGGGTGAACATGAAGGTTTTTTTCCCACAAAAATTAAGAGGATAAAAATGAAAGAGCAACTACACAGGTTTCTCCTCACTCAGTGGCTGTCCAAAAATAGTCCCCTGCAGACATAACATGATTTCTGTTCTTGGATTGAGAGCAGAATGGGGGAGGGGGGGCGGAACAAAATGTGGAGAAAATTAATTGGAAAATGTAGGTGGGTGGATAAAATAATAATGAATGGTATTGGGTATGCTTCAAAATTCGAGAGTTATTTAGCTGATGCACAACAGAATAAAATACACAAGATAACCATTAGATTAAATGGTTCATGCTTATTTTTATTGTGTTAGTTAATCTCCTATTGTGCTGGAGACTAAACATGGCAGTATAACAGTCACAAGGAGCAGGCTTATTGGTCACAGCGTCTGGATGTCCAAATAATCACCTCGATTAACAAGAATGGGAAAGATGTGAAGAGCCGTAACAAAACAACTTGACAACTCAGACAGTAACAGTTCAGTACACAACCTTCATTCTGCAGATGTGTGTACTTGAAGGTGTGCCACCAGACCTTAGTAATGAACCCAATTAACAATATATAATAATAATAATATATATTTACTCTTTAAAAATATACTTCAGTCAGAGGGCTACTTCTGTACAACTACAAAAATAAAAATTTTATATAAATAACTTATATGGCATACAATATTTAACTGTGATTATATATACCCAGCAACCAAAAAAAAAGCCCACATGAACAGATTAGATTTCTTCATGTGGAGGGTATATTTTCTTTCCTGCTACAGTAACTACAATTTACAAGATTCTTACTTTGCAAAAAGAGATAAGACATATTCTCTACTGGGTTCTACAATAAAAAACATATTTATCTCTTTTCCTCCTCCCCCCACCCCTTCCCTCACATGTTAGATACAGCATTTGTACACTTACTTTTTAAAAAAAATTGAAGCAGCCCCTTTTTGCTTCAAATACATTTACAAAAAAAGTCTAGAATAAACAAAAGTAAAGTTCCCTGCATTTGTTGAACTGGCAGTGATTAGACAAATCACAGAGCTGAACCCTTAAAACTCTGGATCACTAACTGTGCACATGGCTAGTTGGAATGGCGTTACATTGTGAGCTAATACCAGATGATGCAATGTTTTCTTTCTATGCTGCATCTTCTATGGTTTAAACGGTAGAGCAAAGAAGTTTCAATTTATCATAAGTTCTCAGTACTTTAATACTTAGTGCTTCTGTATTTTAATGTGACAAAATTGTTTCTCAAAAATCTTCTTGGGAGTAGCATTATAAGTGGAAGTGTCCAGTGCAGGGATACTGTAAATGGTGATCACTTCGTATTCCCGGCTCTGCATCCGGAGCACCCAGAGGAAACCCACGCAGATACAGGGAGAAACTGCAGACTCTGCATAGACAGTGACTCAAGCCGGGAATGGAACCCAGGTCCCTGGCGTTGTGAGGGAGCAGCGCTAAACACTGTGCCGCCCACATCATGCACAGAAAAAAGTTTGAAAACCACAGGAGTAGAGGGAGATCGCGGGCAATGCAATTATTAAGTACACTGTGCTAACTTTTTAAAATAGTAATTAAAATCATTAAGAAACTGAGCTGCATTATCACATCCAGTTATATTCTGCACTTCTGCATTCTAGTGTCCTATTTCAGGGAAACATTCAAAGTAAAAAGCACTTAGTTGGCCTTATTGGGGGAGACAACTTCAATTCTTTTTGGTGATTGAAAATGGTGAGATATTTTAAAGAACAAATGGGATGGAGGATGGGCAACTGATGGATGAGATTGGGTTTGTATGTGATGTGCTTCAACTGCTGGTGGCTCTTGGCATGTCTATGAACAGCCACCCAGAAACAGGGTACTCCATTTGTTACCCTCAAAGCAGATTAAAATCAATAGAGTTTGATAAAAGAACAAGTTAGCAAAAAGTAATCCTCAAAAATGTTGAAAATTGATATACTTTGAAATAACGGGAATGACAAGGCTTGGTAAGTAGGCTATGGACCAAGTGCTGGTAAATGGGAATAGTGTAGATTGGTATTTGATAGTCAGCATTGACAGGGAGGGCGTAAGGACCTGGTTTGGTGCTGTATAACCCTATGACAATTTAATTTAATATTTGCAGTCACTGAAAAGGCTGCGGTTTGACATACAACCAAAAATCTTAACCCCCTCCTTATTTAAGCAAAGTGACATTCAGCCAGATTGAGTGGATGAAGGTATTATACAAATTGCAAAATCAAGTACGTTGATGTAGTTTATTGTGACGTCCTATGGATTTCAAACCATGTGACTCAGTATTATGATCCAGAGCCTTGCAGGTAAATGCCTCTGTGACAAACACCGATTTTCTTTTTCAATATTGTACAAAAATATAAATATAACATCACTGGCAACAACAAAAAATACTATTAAAACACTTTCATTCATTCATTTTTACTGGCTATGAGGCTCCATTATATTCAGTCTGGTTAGAAAACAGAGTACTTGGTGCTTATATGAGCTGCACATTTCCATGAGAACACAATAGGCCGCATGACATTCAAGTGACATTTAAATTGCGTTCATGCAATATGAATGATTTCGGCATGGGGAAAATAAAACAATGTTCCAAACTAAACTTCAGGATCCTAATAACCCATTGAATGTTAGGCTTCCTCTTAATTAGATTTAATGCATGTTTAAACAGTGGGCTACAGATAGATCCGAATGCATGTTTAAACAGTGGGCTACAGACAGATCTGATAACATTATCATTATTGTTGGATCAATATTGTTGAAACAGGAATTCAATTTTTGTTTTTTGTTAAGAAATCAATCACAGTTTGGAAGATTGCTTGTTGATTTCCAAATGTCCTACACTTCAAATCATTGTTTGATTCACTTGAGAAGTGTTTTTTTCTAACTATTTTCGGACAGGAGGGATAATTCAGGTTGGCTAGGTCTGGAGGGAAGACTGTCCTGCACATCATAGCAATAGGTTTCAAAGTGGCACTGGCAGTAGTTTAGAAGCAGGGCTGCAAAATTGGACAAATCGTTACCGCATTAAACAACGACTGATAGATTCGATAAGCAAATGGAAGGTCAAACGTTAAAAGCAACTGGGGATGGAAGCAGAATTCCAGAAGACCAGGGCCCCTTTAAGGAGTGCTATATTATGTATATGGATGTAACAGAACCAGAGAGACTGTTTGGGTTGAATAGCCTCAAGTTAAGTACGCACATGGTAACATGGGTCATGGATGCAAATTTGCAGTATCTCGCAGACATAATGCAACTTGTTTTAATGAGACTAAAGAAGGGTGGCTAATTTCTACAAGACAGAATCTGCACAAGTGTCATTCATTCTCAATCTGAGGAGGGCGTCATTAATAAACAGCCTAACTGAATAGAAAGAAGCCCAAAAATAGAACAAAATTGTTATGGCCAATGAAAACTGGATTAGAAATGCTGGTATTGTACTCTCTTGCTGATGAACACGGAGACGCTGGAACACACACTGTCCAAACTCTTGGACTCTTGGTCCAGAGGGTGTGTGAAATGGATGATGCATGACGTTTACGGAGGAAAGTTAAAGCCCTGATTGCTGATCAAGGCACTGGCTTCATGAGCTAGTGGGACCATAGTGTTGATTCACTGTCTGTGGTAAATTAGCTATGATCAACATGAGGCTGTCATAATTCATCCTGGCTCCCTAGGGTTAATGAGGGAATTATATAGAATTTACATCACAGAAACAGGCCCTTTGTCCTAACTGGACCTTACCAGAGTTTATGTTTCATTTGAGCCTCCTCCCATCTTCCTTCATCTCACCCTGTCAACATACTCAATTCTCCCTCATGTATTAATCTAGCTTTCCCTTAAATACACCTATTCTATTCACCTCAACCAGTCTATGTGGTAATAGGTTCCATAGTCTCACGCCTCTCTGGATAATGAAATGTTTCCTAATTTACGAATTGGATTATTTAGTGACCATTTCACATTTATAACCTCTAGCTTTGGACTCCCCCCTACACATGGTAATATCTTCACTGTGTCTATCTTACAGAACCTCTACATGATTTTAAAGGGCTCGATCATTACTCAGCCTTTTTTCTAGGGAAAAGCCAGTTCTGTCAGACAATCCTCAAGGGTTCTGATTTGGATCGCTTTTCAGTGAGCTCTGCATGTGTGACTGCTGGATGAGGAGAGGGTCAAGGCCTAGCTGTGATCACCATGTCTAATAGTTTGCTGACACTCGACTGTCATTGTTCACACATGGAAGAATGGAGAGGGTGTTGAAGAGCACCCACAGAACCATACCTCAGCAGGGCATCAACACTCTGAGTGAGAAGGGGCAAAGAAAATCTTAATGATTCAACAGTGCTGAGATGAATTCTACCACTCCCACATGGCCCTGGCTAGCACCAAGTAACACTGCACAGACCAGGGTTAAAACCAGCACCTTTCTGGTCTGTGGGGATCAGCTACTCACTGAGCCGTGCCCAGTATTCAACATTCAGAAGGCTTGTTACAATCAACCTAAATTGGTAGCGGCTCACCTATTTGAAATTGCATTCTGTAATCCTCGTCACAACGGCTGATGTTAATTTTATGGCACTCTTAATAGTCTGGTCCACTGGTTAGGTCATATTTTTATTACAGCCACGCTTGGCTTGATTGCTCGTGACATCATCCGTTGGGAGAGAAAAGGGTGGAAAATAGTTTTATGGCGTGGCAGAGACACTGTCATTAAAAATAAACGTGAAGCTAGCGTGGTCAGAATATGTTAAAAATCAGGATTACCGTTAAGTGAATTTTTAATAACATTATTGTAGAATCCAAGCATTCCTATGCACAGGCGTGTGGGAAAGGCATGTTGCTTCTGTAACCATAATAATTTGTTGGAGCTGGTGAAACATCTCTCATGGTGACTAGGTACTTGCATAGAAAGAAAGTCTTGATGAAGGGGTGGGGCGGGGCAGAGGGGCGAATTTAATCTATATAAACTTTTACGTTTTAAAAGAGTAGCAGCAAAATAATCAAGCAATTATCATTTATCGGAACCCAACAAAACTCTCTTCATTGTACACAGACTACACATCTTACCATTCATTAGAACTCTGCCTCTGAATTTCCTGGTGCTTTACACAGTATATAATACAGAAGTATACAGTACATCATTAAATAGGTTTGTTCTGTTTTTTTTAGTATTAAAATATATTTAAACGGCAACTTAATATTTTAATATAAATTTCCTGTCTCTGTCTTGAAGTTTATGTACATAGGCAGTTTTTATACGTTTCTTGAGCCGGTGGACATCGGGATGTGGAGGGAATGTAAGCATTCTTTGGTTGCCACATTCACGTGAGGCGACCTGCAAATTATAAAGTGAATGTTAAGAATATTGGTTATATGACGCCAAGTACGTATGTTCCATCTGATGATGCAATCAGTGCTAACTCTTAACAATATTCATCAGAACTTCACCATGTGTAAAAATCAGTAAAATTATAATGTCCAAATAAAGTTTTTAAACAAAAGAAACCTAACCCCACACTGACAAGCAGAAGAACTATTACTGTTTTTGATTTCTCTTTGCTTTTGACAGAATTTGGGGTGGCACGCTGGCACTGCTGCCTCCCAGCACCAGGGACCCAGGTTTGATTCCTGGCTTGGGTTACTATCTGTGCAGATTTTACACGTTCTCCCTGTGTCTGCATGGGTTTCATCTAGGTGCTCCGGTTTCATACCACAGTCCAAAAATATGTGGGTTAGGTGGATTGGCCATGCTAAATTGGGCCCTAGTGTCAGGGGGATTAGCAGGGTAAATATGTGGAGTTATGGGAATAGGGCCTGGGTGGGATTGTGGTCGATGCAGATCCGATGGGCCAAATGGCCTCCTTCTGCACTATTGGGATTTTATGAACCTCCACTAGCATCAGGATTCAACAGTGAGGAGATTCCAGGCCTGTTTTTAAAAGGGTGATTTTAAAAGTGTTGAAGAATTCTGTTGTGTTTATTTTCATTCCCCTCAGCAAAGAAATCTTTTGTTACATGATGATTATGCTGCACAATGCCTTTTAACACACTGACAGCTGCCATCAGCAAAAAGAGCAGAGCAAAAGCTGAATAAAAACCCCCAGGGTTAAAATCTGAATCAGTAAAGATACATTAAGAAATGATTTCTTTTTTGCAAGCTGGCTCACTGACTGAACAGATTTCTCCAATGAGTTATTGAGCCGTATTAACCAGAAAGACTCAACCAGATTCGAGACGTTGGGTGGGATTTTCCAGCCACACTCACCCCCAATGCCAGAAAATCCTGCCCGAAGTCAACAGATATTCCCATGGTCCGTCCCCTGTCTGCTCTGATTCCCGTGGCAGGCGGGTCGGTAAAATCCACCCCTGGATGTACATACAACCTAACATCAAAAGCAGATCCTGCAAGGACATCTGCATCACAGTCTTAAGGTGTATCTAACCTCCCATAGCTTGACTCTAGCTCCTCTCCCTGAGGCATGTGGAAAAGCAATATGAAGGTGGAAGAAAATAGATCGCTGGTGTGAATACCAGGGAAGTTGTTATGAAATGGGAACATAATGATTTTAAAAAATGCCATTCTAACTTTGTACTGATTTTCCAAACTAAAATCATGATTTAACTTTAGGGGAGAGAAAAGGTATGGTCAGCAAGAAGCAGGTGGGGGGAGCGGCATGGTGGCGCAGTGGTTAGCACTGCTGCCTCACATTGTCAGGGACTCGGGTTCAATTCCCAGCTTGGGTCACTGTCTGTGTGGAGTTTGCACATTTTCCCCATGTCTGCGTGGGTTTCCTCAGGGTGCTCCAGTTTCCTCCCATAGTCCAAAGATGTGCAGGTCAGGTGCATTGGCCATGCTAAATTGTCCCTTAGTGTCAGGGGGACTAGCAGGGTAAATGAATGGGGTTATGCAGATAGGTCCTGGCTGGGATTGTGGACGGTGCAGACTCAATGGGCCAAATGGCCTCCTTCTGCACTATAGCCATTCTTTGATTCTATGTTCAACATTGTATTTATGGTAAAAATAAGAAATGATGAGCCTTCCCCTGTATTTTTATTTGAGTGCTTTTCCAGTAAAAGTAGAAAAACTCACCTAATGCCTTCTTGGGGCTTCCCTGCTTTTTACATCACATTCAACATCCTGGAGTTCGAAAATCTCCACTTTGGAGTCTGTTGTTTTTTCGTGATTCACACACGAGGAGGGTATGTGCGGTTCCTCGAAGCAGTCTGACTCACTGTCCTCAAACCCTTCGTGTGTGTACCCTTTAAATGTCTGTGCTACACTCGGGTGCACAGCTAGTGTCACTGATGCTGTGGCAGTCACTGTGGTGAAAGGGTTACTTGGTCCGGACAAACTGGTAGAATATGCTGGAAGTGTAGTCCTAGGATGGTGAGTCCTGTTGTTCCGAGACCTGTGTTGACTCCTAGAGGAACTGACAGGCTGGATGGGTTGAGCAGCACCCCTGTTGTGCTGTCCATTGTTACAGGCCTGTTGCCGCCCTTCTCCTGCTGCCTGTTGTAAGTCTTTAGGCTCTTGCCAGGCTAGTTGAGAACTAACAGAATCCACAGTCGGCTGAGGTTGCCCTTTTGAATTTATGTGATTCTTCCTGTACGACGAATCCTTAAGCTCTTTGTATGGCTTCACGACCTGTTGGGGAACATTGAAAAACAATATTGTCTGCAAATGTTTATTCACACATAGTTTTTTAACATTTTAAAAATAACTGCATCAGTTTTTCTTAAATCATTTATGGGGCATGGACATCGCTGGCAAGATCAGGATTTATTGCCTACACCCAATTGCTCTTGAGAAAGTGGTGGTGAGCTTTCAACCCAGCATCACAAACAGTCTAAAAGCTATACAGGCCCCCAAAATCTTATCAGTTAGTAGGGTGCTGGGATCTGTGTTGGCTATCCAGTTGTACTTTCTCCTGCTGAAGGAGGTGTAATAACTTCAATCAGCCCATTGGAATATGAACTCCCTGATTAAGGAGTCAAATTGATGGCCAGTCAGGGAGTCTCAGTTCCTCTGGCACTTCTGAAGGTAGACTGCTCACTGATAGCACTCTGTGTACTGCTGTTGGAGTGATAAATAAAGGGATTTTGGCAAAGGGGCTTCTACTCTGAAGACTTGTTACAGGAGGGTGGTGCAGTGAAGCACTTTCCACAGCAGGAAGAAATTATAGACTAACATTTTTATTATTAGATAATCATTATTCAAAATCAATGCATATCTTGAGTGGTATTTTCCTCTGCTGATTACCAATGGGCAATTTCATGCAATACTATATACATCTTCACATATACACATGATTTACAAGAATAAGTTTGAAATGTAACCCTCTATTCACACTTAACAGGCCAAGAGAGTAAGGCAGTAACCTTTGGATACCAGAAATGCTCACGTGGCTTCAGAAGCTGTCTTCAGTGACACAGCAGGAGGTCAGAGGGTAGGATGGAGAAATACCCCAGCCACTTTTCCTACCCCACCCACAAAAATTTGATTAGTGGACCTTTCACTTGATGAGTAGCTCAAGTAACACAGAATCCACGACTCGCACATTTACTGATGGACAAGAACACAAGAAATAGAAGCAGGAGTAGGCCACCAGGCCCTTCAAGCCTGTCCCGCCACCATTCAATACAACCATGACTTACCAGCCTTGAATCCTTTTCTGTGCCATTTCCCCATAGCCCCCTATTCCTCAATCTATCAAATATTCATTCACCTCTACTTTAAATACTTCTAATGATCCAGCCTCCACCACCCTTTGGGATAGAGAATTCCAGAGATCCACCACCCTCTGCGAGAAGAGATTTCTATGCCCCTAGGTTTTAAACGATCGGCCCTTTATCTTGTGGCTATGGCCCCTTGTTTGAGACTCTCGCATTAGTGAAAACCTCTCACTATCTACTCTGTCAAGCCCCCTCAGGATCTTATAGGTTTGACAGCAGATATAGACCAATAGACATGGGACATAAGAATATATCAAGATCATTTATATCATGCCTTTCAAGTGTATAACCAGGAGGGTAAAAGCATCTTACTCTTCCTATCTCCTTGTGCAAAAGCAACTAAATACTATTTGTGGCTTTTTGACAAAAGATTGTGGCCGATATGATTAGTCAGTTGTAAGATTCACCAGTGCAGCCCATTTCCAAAGCCTTCCATTTTCTGACTCTTAGCAAATTGCCAGTGGGAAACTGAAGATGCTTTGAGTGGTAAAGAAAGGGACTTACTGTGACTCGTGGAAAGTTGGGGTTGTTTCCGGACTCCACCAGTATCTGCGAGTGGGTTGGTGGGATGATGTATGCACTCTGATCAAAGTGCGGCAGGTCCTCCTCGCTGACCCCAGACACTGTGGTCTCTGAATAATATTCTGAATCAGAGGATTCAGAAAACGTACTCTGCTGACGTGGAAACGAACGGACATAGAAGCCATGATGGTTCATTGGTGGCGGAATGGGCTCAGGCGAAGGGGTTGGCAATCGACTGCCTCTATCTGCAGGAGTAACCTAGAGAGAAAGGGGCAAATAAAAGTGATGAACAAAAACAAGCATTCTTCACAGCTCTGAGAGAGATTAGTGGCACAGATATTCCTGGACCCCTGATTATCTTCCATGTCTGATCGCTAATAATCCTTATTTTCAGATACATGTCTACTACTTTTGTCTCTGATGTTCTCAGACTCCTGAGAGGTCGTTTAGTGGGATGGTGCTTATAGGGATGTGATGAGATACTTACTGCAGGTGGAACCTCCATTAATGTATGCGTATTGGGTTTCAGCTGAACTTAAAGTTTATTTATTAGTGTCACAAGCAACCTACACTAACACTGCAATGAAATAATCGTGAAAATTTCACACTCTGGCCCTGTTCGGAGAAATTTGCATGGCCAACACAACTAACCAGCACGTCTTTTGGAGTGTGAGAGGAAACCGGGACACCCGGAGGAAACACACGCAGAGAACGTGCAGACTCTGTACAGACAATGACCAAGCTGGGAATCGAACCTGGGTCCCTGGCGCTGTGAGGCAGTATGCTAACCATTGCCTCACTCTTTTGCCTTACGGTTGCAAGTAGAATAAATTTGAGGAGGTTCAGCACTATCATCACAAACCAATTGCAGCCAAAAAAATGTGTGGGCAGTCTGCTCCCAAGGCTCCTACTGATGGAGCAGTATGAGAGTGCTTTGGGCACAAGATTCCACAGTAACCATTGTTGAGACTGAGAAATAAGCAGTATTGGGGGCTGCACCTATACCTCACCAATGCAGAGGTACATTGAATCAGAACTCTAGCATTTTGTTCCTGCTTTTCATGCAGTTGTGTTGCTCAGATCACAGCCTTGTTCGCAATTTGCTCAAGGAAGGAGAGCCCTCTACCCAGTGACAAAGTCAAACAAACAGTGATTGCACATTCAAAATAATCACTGTGGCATTACATTACTCGCAGAATAATAGATACTCTGAAATGATTAGAGTATAAATGTCAACAATGGGTCCACAAAGGTTTCACATGGTTTGCATACAAAATAATGCTTACCCAGGAATGGGTACAAGGTTTTAATCTAATTATGGGGTTCAGGTAAGGTCACAACTGGGAGAGTCTGCTGAACCCCAAGACTAAAATTCCAGTCTAGGGTTACTCAGCTGCTGCGTCTATGGAGCAGATTTGCAACAAACATGAATTTGTAACCCGTATTAAAAAGGGCCTGCTTCCAATTATATTAATTACCTTTGCCGGGTGAAGCTCTTGTTACACAAAACTCAGTCTTCGATGCAAAAGAGGCTAAGTCTTGTTAATCAGATGCAAACTTACTTCTAAAAACAAGTTGCATTTGCTGTTAGGGAGATAGTCAGGCAGTACTTTGAATAGTGGCAGTAGCATGGGTTAAGGTGCTGCTGGGAGTTAAAGGTAGCAGGGGAGCTAATCGAGAACATTGCAAAAGGCTCAAATTGTGTGCAATTGTCAGAATGTTTTATCCGAGTTTGTTTTTACAGTTGACAAATTGGTTTGAGTATATATCAAACTATGGGGAGTGCCATATTGCAGTTTTCACTTACAGTGAGCAAAGAAGCAAATATTTTGTTTAAAGTCTCTTGATCAGTGAGAAATTAATATATGCACACTGTACCATAGTCTTGTATGTATCAAGAGTATTACAAAAATAATTTAGTGAATGCTGTGAACTATTCCTAATGGCATTGTACAGAAAGCTGTTGCTTACATTAGAACATGTGGTTTATCAGAACGTTGTACTGGGTGTATTATTCAAGCAGAATATTCTGTGGCTGTTAATGAAGATTACAAAGGTAATCCAAAAACTATCCATGCTAAATCAGGATGTGGGCAATCCAAAAGACTGCTACAGTGAGGAGCAAAGGCTATATTAGATGTGAGGGCATGATAGAGAATGTCATATTGTGCACGGTTGTACATGGTAGGGCAGCACGGTAGAACAGAGGTTAGCACTGCTGCCTCACAGTGGCAGGGACCCAAGTTCGATCTCTGGCTTGGGGGACTGTGTGGAGTTTGTATGTTCTCCCTGTGCCTGTGTGGGTTCCCTCCGGGTGCTCCGGTTTCCTCCTGTGGTCGGAGAGACGTGCTGGTTAGGTGCATTGGCCATGCTTAATTCTCCCTCAGTTGTATCTAAACAGGTGCCAGAGTGTGGCAACTCGGGGATGTTCACAGTAACATCATTGCAGTGTTAATGTAAGGCTACTTATGACACTAATAAACTTAAACTTCAAAACTTTACCTAAGGAGAAGGCAAAAAGAATGTACATGATGCCAGGGTTGGTGTCTATTATAGGAGAGCTGTGGGTTATATCAGACAGTGTTACGTCTGAGGGGACAGCAAATTGTCTAAAAGAGGGCTCGAGCAATTCCTAATTGAGAGATAGCTTTTCAGGCCACATAACCTAATCCAGGGAGTGTGCGCTTCAATCATTAGGAAAACAAGCTTCCTGCATTTAACTCTATGCACCCAGCCAAATGAAACCTGCTATTGCTGATTAGGTTAAGTCTGGAGCCGATGCAGAGCAGATGGAAACAGCTAAGCCCCCGCAATAAATGAGCCTTGCATGTTTAGTTTGGAACACTAGTCAGATCCAAACACACATCTTCTACCTTTGCTCCTCCTGCTACCACAGCAGAGTGAGGAGTTACTATAGTGCAGTGCTGAAAGCTGCACGAGCACCCTTACTGGAGAGAAAGACAAATATCGACTGTCAAAAAGTTAATCCAGACTTTGCAGTTTTGATATTAAAAGTCTTGCCCATATATGTCACTGTTGAAAAATCAGGCAGCCAAGCATCCCCCCATCCCCCAACCCTCTCCCTTTCTGGCACGCAGGTGAATGTGGGGGCAGGGATTCTGGGAGCACAGAGTGGTATCCAGGATCTGAGCAGTCAAAGTTTTCCTTTTAAGTTTATTTATTAGTGTCACAAATAGGCTTACATTAACACTACAATGAAGTTACTGTGAAAATCTCCTAGTCGCCACGTCCCGGCATCCATTCGGATACACTAAAGGAGAATTTAGCCAGTACAACTAACCAGCACGTCTTTCAGACTGTAGGAGGAAACCGGAGCACCTGTAGGAAACCCATGCAGGCATGAGGAGAATGTGCAGGCGCCACACAGAGAGTAACCCAAGTCTGGGAATTAAAACTGGATTGCTTGACACTGTGAGGCAGCAGTGCTAACCACTGTGCCATCCTTTTGAAACCTTGTGTGGAAGAGCATTCCTGCACCTCTTTGTCCCCAGAAAGAAAACCTTTCCTGAAGGGCCCCTACGCTGCCAATCCCATCATGACAGGTTTTCACCTTGCAGGAAAGTCGTAGCAACCTCTCTGCTCAGACTGAAGTTTAAATTTGTAGTCAAGGCTTAATGTCATCATCACACTCTGACTCACATGCTTAAACATAGTTCCTGCTGTTGTTGGGAGCTCTGGTGAACATCAGAAATGGTGGGATCTGGGTAGGATGTCAGTGGGTAAATCAGTCAATGGATTTTAACAAGTCAGGTTAAAATCTAATTCAAGATAGTACTTGCTGCAGCAAAACTCTTGCCCAATAAATGATGCTAGGAATTATGGACCAGAAGTTTTAGGATGGTCTAGATAGATTAACGTGATCAGTGCAGGCTTGGGGGTCGAAGGGCTTGTTCCTGTGCTGTACTGTTCTTTGTTCTATGATGGGGTTTAGTTTCCTGCCATCTGAAGATTCGATGCTGAATGCAGCCATCCCGCAGAGATTTAATGCTCCAACAAATGGTAAGTGACAGAAGATGGGACTTCCACTCTTCACTTGGGAGGAAGTTCTGAGAGTTACCAGGCAATCTGATTGGCGAGACTAAAATCTGATTGACTATGGCTCTGACTGGCTGATAATTTTCTAGTCCCAGCAATGCCAGAGCTGTAGTGAACAAGAGTTGGACGACAAGCAGTGTCCATAGTCTAAGCTCTAGGAATTCAGGACCAGGGAAGTAAGGCTCAGGGTAGAGAAGAAAGGTGAGGCCCAAGGGGGTGGGAAGAGGGGGGCTCGCGAGGAGGGAGCATCCTGCAGGGGCTAGAAATTGCTGAGGGACAGGGCTGATGTTGATACTGTGCTGTTGATGGAGGCATTCCAGTTTCCCCACCCCAATTCCAATCAGAGACTCGAGTATCGTCATTTTCCAAGTTTCTCCTCCACACCTCTAAACTACTCCCACTTGGAAGTTGAAGCTGATCAAGAACTGGGGTTAAGTGGTCATTAATTGGCCACTTGATTGCCTCAACTAGGCCAAAGGTGGACCGACAGGCCTAAGCCTCACCAGGTGGAAGCCTGGTGGGATGACATTCATTAGCATCCCCTTGCTGCCTGCAAACCTGCTGGCAGGAGAATGTAAATTTCCCTACTCCTGTTTACACCCTTGTGTTCATGGGTGTTAATTCTGCCAACAGATCTAAGAAGGTTCAATAAAACAATACTTTGTTAAGCTTACCTCAGCTGGCGGTCCAATGACTGAGAGTAAAACAGGAAGTAAGACCAATCCATTAAGAATACCCAACACTGTTAATATGGTCAAAACAGCAAAGAAATACCTGCAAATGGAAAAGAAGAATTTATATTGTTAGAACACTCTTATTTTACTTCAATTTTACTACTTTAACACTACAATGAAATTACTGTGAGAATCCCCTAGTCGCCACACTCTGGCACCTGTTCGGATACACTGAGGGAGAATTTAGCATGGCCAATGCATCTAACCAGCACGTCTTTCGGACTGTGGGAAGAAACCAGAGCACCCAGAGGAAACCCATGCAGACTCAGGAAAATGTGCAGGCTCTGCACAGACAGTGACCCAAGCCAGGAATCGATCCCGGGCTCCTGGCGCTGCAAGGCAGAAGTGCTAACCACTGTGCCACCCTTAAGGGAAACTGAAAGAGATGGAAGTTCAAAGCTACTGCGGCGAATAGAATGGGGTTAGCTTGGTGGGAAAGGGGAAGCAGGGACACAGCTAAACCTCTTGTGCAAATCTGCTTGGTGATTAAACACCGCCATGCCTTGGGTGGTTCATGGGAAAATAGGAGAGAAATGAAACTGCTCAACTCCATCCACTCCAACTGAATTGGAGACCAACACCTTGGATACGAAAATATGATCATAATTACATGAGGCTGTTACCACCTCTAACTCCCCCCCTCCCCCAATAATTCACCACAAATATTCACCCCCCCCGCCCCGTTTCCTTCAAATGTTCTGCAATTGCGTATCTTTTTTCTGTACATTGTGAAACTAGGTGGCATATCCTCAGGTCAGCTGTGAGCTACATCTCCTGCTGTGTAAGTAAATTGGTAAAGGTTGTGAATAATTATGGCCAATTTCCCGTTTCAGGCCTGTTAGTCTGGAGGCATTCATTAATTACAAGGCAAAGGGCCTCCAACAGAAACTCCTCACTGTACTTAGAAGGATTAAGACATTTGGCTCGATTTCAAGTGAAATTCCTCAGCAGAAGGCTTAGCTCTATTCCCAGTGGCAGGCTCATCTATCATTACAGTCTTGGTACTTCCTGCACTGTGTGAGTACATGCGTGTGTGAGAGAGAGAGAGAGGAGAGAGACTCAGTTCTATATTCTAGAAAACTTCAGTATCTTCCTTGTCATAATATCTCCCTCCTCAGACATAGAACTCAAGATTTACTGCTATTCCTTTAGAGGGAACCTCATTTTAGACCCTTTCAAATGATGCAAGAAGGAGCTTGGCATCACATTTGATTCAGAGATGATTTTTCGACCATGCATTCAAGCCATCAACTAAAGACAACCTGTTTCCAGTTCTGTATCAGCATACAGCTTCACGTTTGCCTCTACCCATCTGCTACTGAAACCTTCAACCATTAACTCGAGACTACTTATTCCAATAGACGCCTGGCCAACCACCACCCCCCATCGCCCCGATAAAGACCCTCTGTAAACCTGAAGTCATTTGGAAGTTTGCAGTCCACAGCCAAAACAAGTTCTGTTCATTCATCACCTTGTTGCTCGCTGACATACCTTGGTTCTTAGTTGAATGATTCCTTGATTTTTAAAATCTGCACCCAAATACCTCATTGGCTTCCCACCCTTCCTGGTCCCTAGTCCTCTACAGCCTTACAACTCTCCGAGATATCAGTGTTCCTCCAATTCTGGTCACTTAAGCATCCCTGCTTATAACTGGCCCATTTGTGGCAGGCCCCAAACTCTGCAATTCCATCCCTGAACCTCTCCACCTCACTTTCCAAGACCAAGATTGAATGTTTTTTTTAAATAAAGAACTAACTTGTAATCATACAACACCTTTAAAAAAGCCTCAGA
This sequence comes from Carcharhinus amblyrhynchos, assembly GCF_965287045.1. Classification (NCBI taxonomy): domain Eukaryota; kingdom Metazoa; phylum Chordata; class Chondrichthyes; order Carcharhiniformes; family Carcharhinidae; genus Carcharhinus; species Carcharhinus amblyrhynchos. The sequence continues at coordinate 28,877,179 of NC_137332.1, read as the reverse complement.
TTATCCGTTGTAATGTAGTGAAACACAGAATCTAATTTGAGTTCATGAGCTCCCAGATACATTTATGAATTACTGATTAAATAATTTGTCTGCGTGCTGATTGAGGGATAAGTATTGGTCAAGAGAGCATTCTTGCTTTTCTTCGAAAAGTATCTCTTCAATCTATCTGTGAAGTGCGGCCTGCGGCCAGGGCCTCGGTTCAATACCTCAGGCGAAAGACAGATGAAGCCAATGATGGATTTTACATCCTCCATTTTTGTTGTTTGATTGAATATTGATCTACCCAGAATACTCTCTTATTTTCTGTGTTTGGTCATTTTTAAAATGCACAGTAGCCGAACCTTTCTGAAGCACAGAATTGCTTCAAACTCGAAACTCGAGCACAGCTGCACAACAGCAGTAACCTTTCTACTAGTCCTTTCTGCTTTAAAGCCTTTGAGCCCCATGTGTGCTGAGGAAGGCCAAGTGTTTATTTAACAGAGCAGTAAGATAAGCAACAATATGCATTGCTTGGAATTCACAGGAATGGCACGCAACTCTGATGGAGCCTCAGGATCTGTCTCCCCGCCTCATTGAAAACAATTTTTTTTTGGCTTATGAGTTTTCACTGTGGCTTGGTTATGTTTACATTTGTTTGGGGTTGGGGGGGAGCAGAGGGAGGGGTTGCTATTGAAAACTCATATTACCACTTGCTAAAGGGGCCCAGGCATCGCGTGAGGAAGCTTGTGGGTAAAGGCTAGTGGTAACAGCAGATAATACCCTTCTGAAACCATTAGGGCATCAAGTCTAATCTTGCTAACAAGGGTTGACACATTTCTACAGTTAATTTCAGGAAAAGCATTGGTCATAGCAGAGTGAACCCACGTGTCACTTCTGTGTACCAATCGCCTTTTCGCCCTGTGAAACAGAAGTTGTGGTCCTGGCTTCTAAAACTGCTGATAAATCATTTAGCAGAGGATTCTTGGTGATATTGTTGAACAGCCAAATTCAGACACTCTATTTTACGATCCAAGCACAACTCCCTCTCATTTTACTGCCTCCTCCACTTACTGCCAGAACATTCACTTTGATTGAATTTTCCACATTGCTGTTTGTTTTGTAATGATTGTCGCTTCAGTGATTGTCTCCTGCCAACACTAATAACAGAGGGAAGTAAATGCTTTGCCTCGGCCTGTTCTCATACCCCTGTGCACCCCTCCCCAACGATGTTGGCTCAATATGGGGAGTCACAAGGTGCAAATCTCTCCCAAGGACCCGAAGGCTCAGTTTGTTTAGTTAGCCGCAACACCCATAGTGACCACTGAAAAGGTGTTCAATCCAGTGTGTTGCCACTTTCTGGGGGCTGTGGGGTTAACAACATCTGACTTTGGTGCGTGACTGTGGCAAGCGACCAAGTTGGCTGGTAATGCCCCCCCCCCCCCCACCCCCCTCACACTAAGGGAAAAACTGTAGCCTCGACTGCTACCCTCTTTTGCCCTTTGTAACAACAAGAGGGGGGCCCTCCTGTTACTGCAATCAGACAAGCAGCCATCTTCTATTTATTTTACTTAAGCCAACAGTCTGAAAATCAATCGGTTGGGCTGTTGTGCAGGACCTCCATGTCGGCAGCATGTCAGAGTCTCCTTGTTTATGCTTTCTGTAATCTTTTCCATTCTGAGGAAAGCTTGCCGAAAAATGCAGAGTTTGTTCAGCTGTTTATGGTGCATGCACCAAAAGAGAAATATTTACAACAACCTCTTTACACTAACCCACGCTATCTGACTGGCTCTCTAAACAAGACCTCCCTGACTGAAAGTCTACCTTGTGGCTCATTTAGTTCAATGTTTAAACGAAACATGACAGTTTGGACTTCCAAAATAGATTTCCTGTTTCTCATCATTTCTGAGTGAAATGTGGTGCAAGATATTTCTCCCCCTCCTATTTTTTTTATGAACTTTTCACTTTTAAGATCCTCCCCACCTCTGCCACCTATATAAGAGTCCTTGCAGATCAACGCGAGATATCCAAGCAACCACTCTGCTCCCTTCCCCCACTCCCCACAACTTCTCTACCAATGCCAATCTTGTGTGTTCAATCACATTCTGGTTTTCATTCTGTCATATGAGCCTAGTGAGGAATTTAAACCTCGTTCTTCCCTTCCACAAAACAGGCACAGGATCTTATTTGGTTTTAACATTTATTTTGCCATCACCCAACTGATTTACTTGCACAAGGGTGGCACAGTGGTTAGCACTGCTGCCTCACCGCGCCAGGGACTCGGGTTCGAATCCCGGCTTGGGTCACTGTCTGTGTGGAGTCTGCGTGTTCTCCCCATGGGTTTCCTCCGGGTCCTCCCACAACCCGAAAGATGCGCTGGTTAGGTGCATTGGCCATGCTAAATTCTCTGTCAGTGTACCCGAACAAGCACCAGAGTGTGACGAGTAGAGGATTTTCACAGTAACTTCATTGCAATGTGAATGTAAGCCCATTTGTGACACAAATTAATAAACTTAAACTTGTAATGCAAATAACTAATCTATGTTTATGAATAAAATGTGTTTTTAACTGAACAACAGGCTTCCTTATACTGCAGAATCTTGCAGTTCTCATGTTCTACTATTGTTGTATTTCATGGATCTGAGGTGTGTTGTTAGTCAGGGTGCGGTGGTAGCGCTCTTGCTGACAAGTCAGGTGGTAGACGTGCATGTCCCCCTTCACAGACTTTGTCCTATGCACTGACTGTCCTCTTATGTTAAAGATCCTGAGGCACTGTTTCTTGGGAGGACCAGGGGAGTTCTTCCTCAGGTGACACAGGTTATCTCATCGCTGTTCGCGGGCGATTGCCGTCTGCAAACTGATGGCTTGTTTTCTACATTATGACATTTGAAAAGCACTTCAATGGCTGTGGAGGTTTGGAATATCCTGAGGTTATGAAAGGCGGTGTACAATTCCAAATCTTCCTTTCACTAGACATGCTATGACTGACTCACGCCATAATGTTAAAAAATGGATGCAGGAAGAGATGACAATCAAATTATATTCATTTTACTTTTGCTATCCAAAAATCTTAATTGATATCTCTCTTTGGCAAGGCAAATGGAATAGTTTCAACCTTTAAAGTAGATATCTGTGACAGCCGGATGATGTTAAAGCTTGGGACTGGATTTCAAGAGTGACAAATTTCATCTGGTTTCAGATCGCTCACTTTCCTGTGTACTGACCATATATACTGGGCCAATGGAACAAAACTTTCCAGTGAAGGGAGTCTCCCCTGTCTGTCCTCAATAATGTCTGTCCCTGAGTGGATGTTGGAGGTTCCACTCCTTAAAAACGAAGGCAGAATCTCTGGGTGTCCATCATTTCCTAGTGGGTTCTGCAAGAATTATCGCAGTGTCCCAAGGAATTTGGTCTCTTGGAGCCATGAGGCTGATCTGCTAAACGGCTGTCAACTTGTACTATCATCTCTACCTGGGTGCACGGTTCTAAGAAGATGGGACACATACACAAAAGGGAGAAAAAAAAAGCTTCAAATTTATTTCATGGTTAGCCTTTTAAAGTTTCTACAACGTTCAAAACCTCACCAGTTCCATCCCACTCAAAGCGATGAATTTGAGATTCCGAGCATTAATCCCAGCCCTCTCCGGAAGACAGCGCGTTCCAGTCTAACTTCTGCTCTGGGAGCACTTACGGACTGGATATCTACTCAGTGTCATAGGTTACATCAATCAAATGAACAGGAATGACAGCTGAGTATCACCCTTACAGGGAGTGATGAAAAGACTTAAATCACTATCACATATGGACATCAAATCCGCTATAGACACTAGGGGCAGTTTCAGCACTTCAGCAACACGAGTGCCGACATTTGTTAGATCTTTGGCACGATTAAAAGAATACGGCTTATTAATGTTGACTGTCAAGGAATATTTAGCCTTGAAACGATCACTGCTGTGTTAAAATGCAGTGCTGTATTACTTTTGAGGTGTTCTACTTGTTTGAACCTGTATCACTTTGAGGATTCGGCATTGCATCTTTTTGCTGAACCAGTCAATCTACACATGAAAGGAGTTGTACCTGCGAATGGCGATTTCTCCTCATCCTATTATACTTGTAAATCAGTAAGAGATTTACCTCCAATCTACTGGATGTTCAGCGTCCACACTGAAATTCATCAGTTGGTGTGAGAGACTGAAAGGAGCCTATTTTGTGCAGACTTAATCAAACGGAGGTGGGAAGACAGTGGGGTCCCCATCTCCCTGCCTGATCAAATGGACTGCTCTGATTCCACACTCGCTGCCTGGAGGGGTGGGGAGGGTGGGGGGGTCATTAAATCCTAACCTCAACGAGAATACCAACATAACTCATAAGTTTCTAATGGACAGTTTAAAGCTATATTGATAGGAGCTTGATAAAAGGCAGACTGAGCTATTTTAACCTAATCCACCAGTCAGGAAATTGATGGGATTTGGGGTGTCACTGGTTTTACATTCTTCCCAATTTTACACTCCATTAAAGTCAATGAGGAACCGGATTCTCCAACATTGCCCTCAGATGCGATGCTCTGGTTCAGCTGCAGTCAATGGATATTTGGCTAAGCGTCAAATTCTCCATTCCTGCTGGCAGTGACGGCGGGATGTGAACAGGCGGAGAATTCCAGTTGAGGCGTGTGTGAATGCGACATGCTCTTGGCTTTCCACCAGGTAAGTTGGTGTAAAGTTGCCACAGTTGCACACCCTCTCGCTTGGTGAGTTGGTCAAATTTGCCTCTACTTGCGTACTTTCTTGTTTGAGGAACAGTATTTAGCGATATAAGGTCCGGGGGAAACACAATCAAAATGGAATTGCAAAGTAGTTCTTCCATCTGACTTATTTGTGGTGGATAACCTGACAGAAAAGTTTGTCCCTGCTGGGACCCTGTACAAAACGTACCGAACGATGAAGTCAAACTCAGAACCAGCCAACATCAGGACCCCGAGTAGTGTGGAGATTGCCCCGTCTATTACTGGTGTAAACATGTGTTCCAAAGCCACGGCTGAACGTAAATTCCTATTCCCAATGGCAGTCAGGAAACCCTACAGTGTAATAAATAATACATATTTCTATCAATAGCCACATTGTACAAACATGAAGAAATGCACTTAAATACATTGGGGGAGATGATGGCGTAGTGGTAATGTTACTGGACTAGTAACCCACAGCTTGGGTTCAAATTGCAGCAAATTCAATCAATAAATCTGGAATATAAAACTACTGTCCATATTGGTAATCATGAAACTAGCCACCTCAGTTACTCATGCTCTTAAGGGAAGGAAATTTGCTGTCCTTGCCTGGTTTGGCCTAGTTGTAACTCTAGATAATGGGCAGCATGGTGGCACAGTGGTTAGCATTGCAGCTTCACAGCACCACGAACCCGGGTTCAAGTCCAGCCATGGGTGACTGTGCGGAGTCTGCACGTTCTCCCTGTGTCTGTGTGGGTCTCCTCCGGGTGCTCCGGCTTCCTCCCACAGTCTAAAGATGTGCAGGTTAAGTGGATTAGCCATGCTAAATTGCCCCTTAGTGTCCTAAGATGTGTAAATTAGGGGGATTAGCCATGGGAAAGGTACGGAGTTACAGGTTCTATGGCTATGGGATTCTATAGACTCTCAGCAATGTAGTTGACTCTTTACTGTGCTCTGCAATGGACTCAAGAGCAATTAGGGATAGGAAATGAATGCTGGCCTTGTCAGCAACACACACAACCCGTTAAAGAAAAAATAAGGTACCATCGGTTAAAAAAAGACAGGTTTTCTCATTGACTTAAATGAATCTGCTAAATACTCCAAATGGTTGTTTCTCTCCTGCAGAAAGGAAAACATTTTATGTTGAGATTGTTGTATCTATATTAAGTCTATTTTTTATCATTCGTTCACGGGATGTGGGCTTCACTGACTAGATCAGCATTTATTCCCCTATGTGAATTACTCTTGAGAAGATTGGCGGGGGGTGGGGGTGGTTTGCTGCCTTCTAAAACTGCCGCCATTCACCTGTTGTAGGAGCACCCACAGTTATTCTACATTAAATTATTCCATTCTAAATATTCATCAGCACCACCAACTCCTGTTTAATTAGTGCTTAAAAGGTAGAACATTTTTCCGAGGAGCTTCACAGAAGTAAAACCAGGCAAAACTTTACTTTGAATATATCAGGAGGGATGATTGTTTTGCCAGTAAGATAGGTTTTAAGGAGGAGAGGGAAGTGAAGATGCGAAGGGATTCAGGGGAGAAGCTCCAGGAGTTTATGGCCTTGATAGCAGAAGGTTTGGCCACCGATAATCAAGCAAAAGGGAGTCATTAATGCACAAGGTTCTCGAATAGGAGAAATGCAGAAGTAGGAAGAAATGGGGGAGAAAGAAAGAGAGACTAAACTTCTGATGAATATTTGGGTACAGGCAAAAGTCATTGCCTTGGTATGGGCTGTAGTTTGTTGGTAGACATTTACAAGACTTTACTGATCTACTTACCAGAGCTACATGGACAGTGAATTCCACTCCAATTCCAACAGATGCGATCAGGATCACTACAGGAATTGCACTCAGTTTGATGCCCATGAGTCCCATTATTCCAAAGAGCTCCACTGTCATCATGGCCAGAACAAATACCTACAGGTAAGCAAGAGCAAATGGAGATCTTAGACTTGCACAGAAGAGTTCTCAATGGCTTGGGACTAGCTGGCAAGAAGTCCATCTACAATGCTTAGCATCACTAAGGTTAAGTACCTTTTTGCCCATGTACATATAAGGAGGATGAGTGAAATGACAATGCTAATTTATTACATTTAACCACAATTTCCATAAAATGTTTAAAGTTTATTTTGTTATGTCACAAACAAGCTTACATTAACACTGCAATGAAGTTAGTGTGAAAATCCTCTAGCCGCCACACTCCGGCACCTGTTCAGCTACACTGAGGGAGAATTTAGCATGGCCAATATACCTAACCAGCAGGTCTTTCAGACTGTGGGAAGATACCAGAGCACCCGGAGGAAACCCATGCAGACATGGGGAGAACATGCAGACTCCATACTGTGACCCAAGCTGGGAATCCAGCCCAGGTTCCTGGCACTGTTTGACAGCAGTGTTAACCACTGTGCCACTGTGTCAAGAATTCAAAATACAAAAATAGAGAAAATGGAGAAAAAGTGCTAATAGTTTTTTCTACAAGAATTAAAGCTACAGTTTATTTAAGTTGAAAAACTAATCATCTCAAAACACAAAGGATTGCATACTGGTGCATAAGAGTAAAATTGGTGGAGAAAGTGGTGAGTTACTTTTCTTAAAATTATATTAGGTTAGACGAACATCTTGCCTTGGCTGGCTGATATGGTGTTTGCCAAACCATGTAGCCCTTGTTCCACTATCCCTGCATGTAATCATTTGGAAAGTAAGTTGAAAAAGCGTATGGGGCCCAAGGACAATGTTCCTTCATGGTTATCTGTAGATAGCATGTTATAACAGATATGTGAGTCAAGACGCAAATTCATATTTTTCTCACAAATGCGGGTGGCAGAGTAATTCGACAGAAACATGCTAGTCGCTTTGCTTTCAATGGATTATTCCATTGCTGATGCCAAGGATTGGATTACTACAGGTTTGTCACAGGACTGCTTTAATTCATTGCATCATGCAGTGGATAAGTTTGTGGCAAAAGAAGAGGAAGGTTTTATCATTTCAAGGTTTTGAGTGTTTGAAACAGCTAAAACACTAATTCATTGATAGAATCAGAAAAATAACCCTCCGAGTATTTACTTTAAGGGTTAACTTCAAAAGGGGAGAGCAGAAAGGTGTTGCCCTTTTGCAAGAAAATGCTGGAGCAAGGGGTTTGTTTATATTGTGGTGCTTTTATCTTCTGCTGCGAGCTATTTAAATGTAAATTCCTCCAGTTTCCCTCTAGCCCAGACGTGGAGAAGATGAGGTTAGCAGCAAGCAAGCATTCTCTCTGAACCTTGCTGCCATTATCATCTGTTAGGTATCGAGTTACAGGGGCCTCCCCTGATTCAATGTTTACAGGGAATGTCTACCACCTTTAAAGTGGGAACAAGTAAACCTTTTGTTTCCTTTTCTTTATTCCACATAAACAGCACCCACTCAAGTCTTGCATATTTGACTGCATGATTGCAGTGAGCAGCCAAGGTTATGTGCGCTTGTATGAAAATTTGTTCCGGTCTTTTACTCTTTTTAGCTTCCCTGTACCTAGGTTATGATAAGATTCTTGCTTTGAAGTCAGTACAAGGCAGGTTTTGTCACGCACACCACGTTCTTTGACTGGTGCAAAAGGAAGCATAGATAACTTTCCTTCGTAATGAAATTGAAAGGATTACCATACATGGATGAGATTCCAGCATCTCACTGCTATACAGGACATTATCACTACTGTAACCAAACATCAAATAAAAAGGGGACAAAAAGACTTGCATTTATATGGCACCTCTCACAATTGCAGGATGTTGCAAAGCCAATGAATTGGTGCAATTGTAATGGAAATACAACCGTCAATTTGTTTGCAGCAAGCTCCCAAGACAAACAATGGTTTAATGACCAGCTAATCTTGTGATTTATTTTGTGCGTGATATGGATTGAGGGATATACATTGGCCAAGATCTTGTGTCTGTCAGACTATAGGCGAGATTTTACAGCCTCGCTCGATCCCACCTGAGATCAACAGAACTTTCCAGGTTCTGCCCCTCGCCTGCTCCAATTCTTGTGGTGGGAAGTGCGGTAAAATTCTGGCTGCTGTCTCTGAAGCACTCTGGGATGCTTCCTTTTGTTAATGCCAGTGCAGTCATTGTTGCACACTGAAGAAATAATACTTGAATTTAAAAAGCACCTTTCACATCCTTAGGACTTCACAATGGGCTTTACAGACAATGAAATACTTTTGAAATGCGCTTGAAAGCTGTAGTAACGTAGGAAGCACACCAGCCAATTTGCTCATGGCAAGATCCCTCATGCAGCAATGAGATAACGACCTGATCATCTCTTCTTTTTAATGAGGTTGGTTGAAGGGTAAGTATTGGCCAACACATCAGGGATAACTCTATTTCCTTCTCTGAGTAGTGTCATGGGATCTTTTACACCCAGCTGAGAGGGCAGTTTGGCATCAATTAAATGTCACTTCAAAAAAAAACCCCTTCCTCAGCGCTACACTGGAGTGTTAGCCTGGATTTGTGCTCGACTCTCTAGTGTGGGATTTGAGCCCACAACATCTGACTCAGAGGTGAGAGTGCTCCCAGTGAGCCAGAACAGAGACACATTTGGCATTGCAACATGTTATTCATTCTACATTTATCAATATAAAGTACATACACAGATTCCTGTCCAAAAGAATCAGTTTTCGGCGGTTTCCTCTTGATGCTGGGTCTGCTTTTCACGGTGTTATTAACTGGGCTTTGGAAAAATGCCTTGTGGGTGACCCCTCCTGGCCAATAGGCCTCCCCCTCCTTACTGTGAACTCCTTGTCAGCCACTTTGCTGCCATAGCTGATGGATTGATTTAGCGCATGAGGGTCACGCCAAGGACAATTCTTTCCCCAAATTCAAACAGGCAGGGATGTGGGGGTCCCTTAAGCACTGACTATTTTATCACTGTTTTCTTAAACGATTGCTTCCCACTCTACTTCATCAACCTCAAATAATATCCCCTCCAATTTAATTTATTGGCAATTTGTCAGTGATTCTTCAGAGAAGTTGTAAAAACGAAGGCATCGTGCTGTATTTTCTCTGGCAATCGTGTTGTCAACTTCTACTCATGTTGATCTTTTAACAATAAACAGTGTGCTGGATGAACAAATATTACAACATCTTGACTGGCAACCCGAGATTCTCAAATATTGATCATCTAGCTTTCTAAATGTCGTCTCAAGGCATATGATGGCTAATGCCATCATTGTCCTTTTTAAAAATTCATTCATCAAATGTGGACATCGCCAGCTGATTGCCTTTGAACTGAGTGGCATTTCAGTGGGCATTTAAGAATCAACCAATTGCTGTGGGTCTGGAGTCACTTGTAGGCCAGACCAGGCAAGGGCAGCAGATTTCCTTCCCTAAGTGACATTAATGAACCAGATGGGTTTTTCCGTCAATTGTTCCATGGTCATATTTTATTGATTTTAAATTTAATCATTTGTTATGGTGGGAACCAAACTAAGGTCTTTGAATTACTAGAGTCACAGAATCCCTACAGAGTAGAAGGAGGCCATTCGGCCCATCAAGCCTGCACCAACTACAGTCCCACCTAGACCGTATCTCTGAAACTGCATGTATTTACCCTGCTAATTCCCCTGACACTAAAGTTCATTTTACCACAGCCAATCAACTTACTCCGCACATCTTTGGAGTGTGGGAGAAAATTGGAGCACCAGGAGGAAACCCACGCTGACACGGGGAGAACGCGCAGACTTCTTGTATCCTTGTAGCCCTGCAGGTTTATAAGGCTGCAGTCTTGATTATGTTTGTCTCCATTACAGAAAATCAGGGGCAACCTGAATTTTAAAGCTGTTTCGGACCCCTGACCTGTAGGAAAAGGAATTTACTCCCAAGGTGCTGGGGAGAGGGCAATTCATCACAGCTGGAAATTCCACCAATTGCAGGATCAATACGGCAAACACATTTAAATCAAATTGGAACAATCTGCACGTGCAAAATAGCAATCATTAATAAATAAACTTAGTCATAGACAGTGGAATTTTATCGATACATCTGCCCGATGTTCGTACGATCCACCGCCCAAGGCCAACACAAAATGCTGTTCTCTGAGCTTTGCCCATCCCCGGAATTGGGGCGGGCGTGTCGGTAGAATTCTGGCCACAGAATTCTCGGGCTTGGTTTTAACTCGGGTTAACACTAGTTCACACATACATCTGAAAGACGTGCTGGTTCGGTGCATTGACCATGCCAAATTTTTACTCAGTGTACCCGAACAGGCGTTGTGGAGTGTGGCGACTAGGATATTTTCACAGTAACTTCATTGCAATGGTAATGTAAGCCTACTTGTGACACTAATAAATAAACTTTAAACTTATCTTGCTAGTGATGGTGAGTTCTACATGGTGTCCCTCACACACAAGAACTGCCACAACCCATTCTTGCTGATTGGGTTTGTGAGTTATGTAGCACTGGTGGTATTGCCTTGATTTTATTGTAAGTTGAATGCTTCTGCGCTGCACAATTGTGGGACTTTATGAGGATTTTTTTGGTGAAGATACAATTGTGTAACTTTCTTTTTTTTAAAAGAGCTGCCCCTTTTGGGTTTTCCTTCGTCCCGCGTGACTCACAATAGCTGAACAAACAACCAACAGTGACAGGTAATAAACGCAGAAAGACATGTAGAAGCTGACTGTTTGGCTAACGTCTCCGCTGGGAGAAGGAGAAAACAAAATACCTGAAAAATGTATAAGAAAAGAACGAAAAAGACCCACATCTGACCCTGAACCAGCTAAACGCATTTGCGGTTGCAGTATTTTTGACAGAGCTCTTTAAGAGGTCCACTGGTCGAACAACATCAATAATATTGGATCAACATTGCTACATCTTGGAAGAAATAAAATTGGGAGAATGTGCAACACCTCTGCCTCCTCACAATGACCATCACAGTTAATTATGCTTAATTGCAAGTGACACTTACAATGATGCCAGCTGTCCAAGGATTGAGCAGCAGAAGAGCGCACACCAGGAATGTGCAGGCCAACACAACGCTGATGGAGAGTAGAAACCAGTGCCTCAGGCCGATATACTGCTCCCAGAACAGGAAAGGGTAACCGTTCGGATAGTTAAGAACACCCTTCTTTGTGAACTCGTCACATATTGCTCGAACACTCTCAATGGCTTCAATGAAATCGGACGTTTGCTGTAGGCCGCTCAGGTAGAAAGGGAACTGGGCAAACTCGATAACCTCAGCAGCAGGAACTGTGCAAAGGGATGAAAAAAGCGGGGCGGGAGGCGGGGAGAGACAGAAACAAGTTAAAATGAGGTGTAAATTAGCTAGACAGGAACATCAATGATACAAAGTGAATTTATACAGCCTGACCCATACTGAGTGGAGCTTCTTCCCAAAGACCATTACAGGTTAATGGTATATAGGGCAGCATGGTGGCAGAGTGGTTAGCACTGCTGCCTCACAGCACTAGGGACACGGGTTCGATTCCTGACTTGGGTCACTGTCTTCTGCATGTTTTCCCCAGTTCCCTCCGTGAGCTCCAGTTTCCTCCCACAGTCTGAAAGACGTGCCGATTAGGTGCGTTAGTCATGCTAAATTCCCCCTTTGTACCCGCAGAGGTGACGGATTGTAGCGACTAGGGAATTTTCATGGAAACTTCACTGCAGTGTTAATGTAAGACTACTTGTGACACTAATAAATAAACTATCCTTTATTTGTTATAATACTGAGCAAGAAATGTAATTTTTGTAGCAACATCACCTGGATTTTACATGCCCCAATTTCACGTATGCACTAGCAGGCTTCATACTTATCCTACATTAATCTGTTCTTATCCAACATTAATGTGGCCTTTATAGTGAGGGAGATCGAGTATAAAGGAGTAAAGTCTTGCTACAGGGCACTAGGGAGGCCACATCATGAGTATGGTGTACAGATTAGAAGTCCTGATTAACAGAGGGACATACTTGCATTAGGGGCAGTTCACAATAAGGGGTTTACCACTTAAGACAGAGGTAGAGAGGAATTGCTTCTCTTAGAGGGTCAGTAATCTTTGGAATTCTCTTGCCCAGAGAGCTGTGGAGTCTGAGTCAGGCTGGTTGTTGATCTACAAGGGACTTATTGAGGGTTACAGTGGGTATGTAATGGGAGTGGAGGGAGGGGCAGGCAGAAAAATGGAGTGGGGGTCTACAGTCAGACCAGCCATGATGTTAATGAATGGGACAGCAGATATGAAGGACCAACATGCCTCTGATGTTCTTAGGCATTGACTGCAGCAGGTGGAACAACAAGGGGGCTGCAGAATAGATTTGCTGACAGGGATTAGATTTGGTACGACTGCCATATGGAACATCTAAACACTGTAGACAGGACATGACCATTTGGTACGGTCAGTGCGTGTCCAGGTGACCTCTGCAAATGGGTCATGCAGTTGTTAGCTGCTGGCTGTGACTGCTCAGAACAGGTGCGAGCTACTAATTAGATATAGGAGGTCAGCAGCATTGCAACAATGGAGAAACCCATCAGCACCTAGAGGGCATGACTGATAGCAGCAGATGACTTGAGGCACACAGGAAACCAGTTTACATAGAATCTCATTAAAATTGCCAGACTCCAAGATACACTCGGGTCTCTCTGTGTCACTCGGCACTGTCTCCTGACTAAGATGCCTTACAGTCAGCCTAATTTTAAAATCTCTATACCAGCGCCACCCTGGGGGTCCTGCAGTTTTAATAAAAAAGTTACTCAGCATAGCCTCAGAGAGTTTATACTCCTCCAGCCCTTCCTCAGCCCCCTCTGCCTCTTCTGGACTAAGTTTTACCATAATGGATATGGCAGGCAGGCTTATGCGCCTTATCACTCCAGGAAAACATTGACACATTGACATACTGAGCCACATCTTTAGCCCCAGCAGCTTGGGTGTGGCCAGCGTGACCTGTTTTCACAAGGACCATGAGTCACCCCATCTCACTGTTGGCAATATAACCCTTTCTGAAATAAACTTAGGCAAAGTAGTACTGAGAATAAGCTGCAGTGTGTGTGCTGGGAGCAGAAAAATCCCTTTGCTGGCATCATCATTGAATAAATCAGAGGCTATACCATCAATAGAAAGCAAGAATACAGGTTGGGCTGGAAAACCAAGCTAAGCTATTAATAATACAATATTAATGAATATTATTTTCCAAGCTGCAGAGGTTTACAGGTAAGCTTTATCAGCCTGTCCTCTGGGTTATATTCTAGAGTTCTCCCCAGATGAGGTATTTTCCTCAGTTCTACCCAGACGTTGCGATACGTACTTCTCAAATTCTCTCCAGTTGTGTCGTATCTGTCGTGAATCCATTCCGGCGGGTGAGGGTTGAAGTTAGCCTGAGACGCAGCGTAACCCAGTGGATCGTTGCTGACCCACACCGTGAGATAGATGTAAAAGGTGTCTGGGTTGATGATTCCATCTTCATCCACCAACCTCCTGGAAGTCAACTGTAACAAAGGTGATGAGGAAATTGTTACTGCACCTTTTTACCCTAACCAAACAGTGCACCAACATTTAAGAGTACCAGCCAACAACAGAGACCAAGATGTAATGGAAGAGTGAATCTATATTCCCAAACAGAGATGCTTTCATAGGAGTCTGGAACTAGACAGAGTTTAATTCTGTTTTTGTTCACAGCAATATGTGACGGGCAGTGCGGTGGCACAGTGGTTAGCACTTCTGCCTCACAGAGCCAGGGACCTGGGTTTGATTCCTAGCTTGGGTCACTGTGTGGAGTTTGCACATTCTCCCCCTGTCAGTGTGGGTTTCCTCCAGGTGCTCCAGTTTCCTCCCACACTCTGAAAGACATGCTGGTTAGGTGCAGTGACCCGAACAGGTGCCAGAGTGTGGCGATCAGGGGAATTTCACAGTAACTTCATTGCAGTGTTAATACAAGCCTACTTGCGACTAATAAATAAACTTTACTTTGACCTGTGAGCAGCCTATTTTAATGACATGGTGGACTTTGCACCCAACAGAACGGAGGGTATCCACATTGAGTAATGGAACACTTTCCCATTTTTTGCATTGTATAAACACAACACCAGACGAATAGAACAGGTAAGTGCATCAAACCTATCCATGGTAGTCATGGGGATCATGACCCCTATGGTCGGCATGACCCAGGAAAAAATAATTCGGGGGGAAGGAATCTGAGAAATTCCTCTCTAAATCCCAAAGGTGATTAAAACAAGTTCCAGAAGTCACAACGATTGCAAAACATCATCCTCAAGCCAGGTACAACACAAATTAGATTGGGGATAAAGATCCCGCTACTCTGCTACAAAAGTGGGCTCTGACCTGAGTTTTAGAAGGCTATCTAGGCACCAGTGTGTCACTTTCTACATTGGATATCCTTGTAATATGGACACCTAACTGAGTGCCAAATTAAGGATGTCGGAGAAAAAGGATTTCCATCCTATAAATCAGGACTGGATTCAAATTCAGGTCTTGCAGCCATTAACTGCGCCATTCAGACCATAACGTATGACACTAACCTTCACTTCTAACAGTGAAGGTAATTTTCACTCCATTTAAACGCAGCCCACAGAGACCAAGGGATGTTGACAGTACTTGTCCTGACAATCTCCGAAACGGTTTTGTTTATCTGGCTCACCTGGTTATAGTTGAAGGGCTCTTTCTTGTTTCCAGTTTGTATGAGTAATTTGTAGGCGAGGACTCCATCTTCTGAGCCGTTGCGGTAACTCTCCCTGGTGATTTTGCCTGTCCGCCAGTCTTCATCAAATGCAGCCTGTAACCCTGAGTGATGAAAGTCAACAGCACATGAGAAGTCAGAAGGGTTGGCATCTAACTACTATAACACTGTTGAGAAATGTTCTTTAAGCCAACTGACCCATCCCCAGATGAACGCTCTACACACAAAGTTGTTGAATTTATATTTACCAAAGCTTATATCCACAATGGGGCCTCCAGAGTGAATTTGCTGCCAAATTCAGACTAGGTTCATGTAAACTAGTAGATATAACAGCGTTGCTCAGGCAATTACACTATGTTTGAGAGCTTGGTTTACAACAATAGATCTCCAGGGCATAGAGTTTCTTTTCCACCACCTGGACGGAGTGGAGCGGATGGTTCATCCATTAAAAAAACCCAGCAAATTCTTTTATTTACTCGTGAGACATGGGCGTCGCCGGCTAGCCAGCATTTATTGCCCATCCCTAGTTGTCCGAGGGCAGTTGAGAGTCAACCATGTTGCTGTGCATCTGGAATCATATGTAGGCTGGACCAGGTAAGGACAGCAGATTTCCTTCCTTAAAGGACATTAGTGAACCTGATGGGTTTTTTCGACAATGGTTTTATGGTCATCAGGAGATCCTTAATTCCAGATTTTTTTAATTGACTTCACATTCCACCAAGTGCCATGGCGGGATTTGAACCCAGGTCCTCCAGAACATTAGCTGAGTCTCTAGATTAGTAGTCTAGCGATAAATAATACTACTAGGCCATCACCTCCCCAACAGATGTGCTGCAACCTTGCACCAGCAATAAATATATATACAAACTCACATTAGCAAATGCCATCAGGAGTCAGAGGATGTGCTATTTCAGAACAGGAGGGCTAGCATCAAACTATGGTGGAAAATCGCTGTGGGGCGAGGGGGAATGTGTTGCAGAAAGTTAACTGCAACACTCACAAAAAGTGTGCGCTCTGCACAAGACATTTAATATATTACAACTGATAGATAGACAGACCACTGCACTATAAATAATCATCTGTAAAGCACTATTGGGACAACGGAGGAAGGATTTCATCCTGTGCCTAGTCTGCACTGCATTCACCCTTGTAAATGTTTGGTACTAAAATGAGAGCAACAAAAATGGACAAGTTCCGTTCTCCAGCACTGACATTTCTCACCCCGGCAAGTACCAAGGATTGCTCTGAAACGGCAAAAATAAATGTAACAAAATGACTTGAACAAAACTTTCTGGAACAATTCAGTTACTGCCACCATTTAATCTGGTGGTTTAAGGAAAACGGCTCAGAGCTTCAAAGCAGTAATTGAACATCGCTGGGAAAAAAAACCCACAATTAAAATCTGGGAATGCCTGGGGTGCATTAAAAGGCACTGTGTGCAAGTTTAATTTTTATTTTTAGCACACTGAACGATACCCTGTGTGGTCCCAACAGAAAAGGATGCACTGTCTTTCAAGAAGCAAGAGTCTGCTCAATCTGCTACGGTTGTGACAAAGGCATTTTTTAAAAACCAGTAAACTCCATCTGGCAAACCCTTTGAACACTCAGGAATCTTCACTTTGCTTTTATTCTGCATCTGTGTGTCTGTTCCTCACTCTAGCTTTTTGGGTCTGTGCCTCTGACACTCTCTAACTGTGGTAAAATGCTCGAATGTGTCAATCATTTTACTGTGGGTTCAGATTCTCATCTCCGTGGTAGGGAATTATTTCCCCAACTACTGTAAGATAACAAAAGGATATCCTCACTGCTCTGAGCACAATTTGATGTTAATAGCCACGCCAATATCTTTCTTATTTATGAGTGATAAATTTGTAAGGCCAGGAGGGTCTCTTAGGTGTTCAAGCCATACCAAAATGCCATACCATCAATGGCCATCCATGAGTTAATTATTGATACCATGATAAAGCTATATGTGAAGGAATGGTGGTGGGCGAGCTGGTAAATTTGGTAAGTTGGCGTTAGGAACGAGACCCAACGTCTTCCTGCCTCTACCTGAATTAAGTTCTGGGCCAAAAGGCCCATGGTTGACCTTCCTGTCGTGCCTCCAATTGAGTCCCATTAGTGGCCAATTAATGACTTCTCAAGGGCCTCTCCCTGCCTCCGCTGCAATCTTCCCAGCTCCAGCCTGGCCTTCTGACATGTGGCCTGCATAACTGGTAAAACTGTACAGGCTGCATATCAGCTGGAGGGAGTGGGGTCCCCCGATCTGCACTAATCTGTCCATGATCCAAGGCATGGATAAGGGGCAGGGGTTTTTGTCTCTGCCAGCCATCCTATTGCTTTTGTTGCCAACATCCATGCACCCTTCTCCCTACAATTGCCACCCAGTGAAGACTTGCATGCCACCCCCCCGCCCGAACAACACTGGGGGTTACTCTGGTAATCCTGGGACCTAGTGGGGTGGGGAGTAGGTATTGTTGTCCTGGCAACAGCCACAGCCTCAGCGCTGCTGAGTGCAAAAGTAGCCAACCTCTGACTTGCCAGTAGCTCTTGGTGGGTGGTACACTGGTTCTAGGGTCCCCTGTCTGGAGGCAGACCTGCCATTGTCTACTTAACTGTCTGATGTACAGGCAAATAGGCAGACCTTCCTCCTCAGAGTTGGCATGGGTGCCTCGCTACTTTTTTAGGGAGTGTGCCAGACACCCGCCAAGAACGGAAAATTCTAGCTATGGAAACGTTTCCATTGGTGGAGAAGAATGCAGTATTTTTTTTAGAAAGATCTGATGCCCAGCATTCATAATAAGTATTTTGTCACGATTCTGTAAATGAAATGAATTGACTTAGCAGACCTTCTATCAGTTGTGGCAACATTTAGCTGCTAAACTGGCAGACAGAACCTTCACTTTTAAGTTTGAACTCTTTGATATTTGAATAGAAGGAACTGGGGACAGTGATGCAAGGATCCCAGAGACTCTCAAAGACCTGCCTCTTGTTAAAAAAACTCACTTGAATCTCTGTGCATTGTCTATGAACAAGGCGGGTACAAGAAAAATGTTGGTGCGATTCGGGAGAGATTTGAGTCAAGGGTTTCAAAGCTTGAGCTTTTCTGGCTCCCAGTAGCTTCAGAGAGCATTCTAGCTGCACTCAGCAAGTTTCTAAGCCAGGGGAAGCATGGGGGAGCTACTGCACCTGCCTAATATTAGAAACAAAGTTCGTGTCAGGGAAAAAGTAGAAAGCCACCCAGCTGTCAGGTGCATTCGCCATGATATTAGCACACCTGTGAATGTTTGGTCGTGAGTATAAAGGATAAACTCAATTATCTTTTTTTAAAATCAAGCAAGATGTTTCATCTTTGAAGAAGCAGCAGCAATATCGAGAGTTATCTTCACATTCAGCTTAAGTGTTTCTCTGCCTGAAAAAGTAGCGAACTACCCATGCTGACTCTGAGGAGGTAGGTTTGCCTATTCTTCAGTACGTCAGTTAGGTGGACAATGGCTGGTCTGCAGATGATGGTGAGTTCAGTATGTGGATGCAAATGACAAGAGACGTTTGACTGGAAAAGAGGATGGAGGAAAAACTTCTCCACTGTCAGTCACTGACATTCTGACTGTGTATGCTCCTCCACCTGGACACAACACCAGGCAGAGCAAGGTCTGAGTTGGGGCAGCACAGTGGTTAGCAATGCTCCTCACAGCGCCAGGGACCCAGGTTCGATTCTGGCCTTGGGTGATAGTCTGTGTGGACTTTGCACATTCTCCCTATGTCTGCATGGGTTTCCTCCAGATGTTCCGGTTTCCTCCCACACTCCAAAGATGTGCAGATTAGATGGATTGGCCACGCTAAATTGCCCCTTAGCGACAGAGGACTAGCAGTGTAAAGATGTGTGGTTACGGGGATAGGGCCTGGGTGGGATTATTGTCAGTGCAGGTTCAATGGGCAGAATAGCCTCCTTCTGCACTGTCTATGATTTTAGGTACATTGGAGAAATATTTTTCATCAAAGGAATAAAACTTGTGAGAAGGCAGGATGGGATAATGGAAAAATAATTGTATTGAGGTAACAGTATTACAAAAAAAAATTCCACACAAATGTCAATGCAGTAGAAGGAAGTTTTGAGGCAAATCTATTTACAAAGTTGCTAATCTGCTTTGTACAGAGATTCCGATGAGTATCTTTGATTAGAGGGCTGAGTGAGGATAATGATCCCACCTCATGTGTGTCCTTGGCAAAGTGTTGGGTGCTTGTCAGAGATTCTGCTGAAATGTAAACACACCTTGTCATTCAATCTCACAACTGCAATCAACTCAAACCCTGAAGGCATCAGAATGTAATCTGAGTCAGTTTACTGGGGAAAGAGAAAGGCGTCGGTGTGTTTCCTGCCCTCCCTCCCCCTCTCTCCTTCGGCCCCCGAAGGGAATTCAACTCTTTAGAGTAAATTTCTGCGCTCTGTACTCATGAGAGCTTGGAGGCAGCTGTGTTTATACTGGTGAGTGCCTCAGAACAATGCTGTTTACAGGTACCAGAGGGCACCATTGAGCTCACCCATGGAAAGGTTAGGACAAAGTAGGGAGGTGCCATTATTCAGACAGTAGACACATGGAAAAATGAACAAGACGTCAAAAAGATGTTGGGAGAGGAGTAGAAGGTGATGATGAGGATAGGTATTAAATGCAAAGTGCTTAAACACTCCCAACAACAGCAAACAACATCACAGAACTATCTGTTGCGAGGGACTGGAAAGATCTTCAAAGCTGACAAGATTCAGGATACTAAATAAGAGATCTTGGATGTCATGGATCTGTCCTGCAAGAAAATGGACCTTTGGACAACAAAATTTACACTTTCGTAGCAACAGGAAAACAAAGAAAGTATCAGCAAATTACAGACGAGAACAGCCTTTTAAAGCTTAATTTTTATCTGTGATGTTTGTGTTTTTTTAAAAAAGGTGGAACCTCAGCTCAAGGAAGACTCATTTCTGAGCGTGCTTCTGAGTTAGTAAATAAAAAGTGTGCAAAATGCAAGCTATTTTTCTTACCCTCTCCAGCACAAACATGGTCAAGTCATTAATGGGTTGGAATATTCATTCCCTTGCTTGGAACACAACCCTTGACGCACTAGTCAATGTTGAAAAATTCACACGCTATTTGGGCAGCTTTTTAATTAGAAGGGTAGGTCCTGATTATGTAACTCTTACTTTGACAGGCACTGTGAATGCATTTACGAGGCAAACAAAACATATGCTATTCTGAGGAAAATGGAAAGAGCACATCAGAGAGGGCACATTTTTCTCTGATTTCTGTCAGTGACGGACTCAAAAACCAAGTGCAAATTGCATTGCTATCTCAGGTCATCAGGCATCGTTGGATCTACTTTTACTTTATAAAAACAATTTGTTAAAAGCAAAGCCTTTTTAAGGCACACACTTTACTGAAAGATGAAGATTACTGACTGCATCCATAGATGGAAAATATTGCGGCATCATATTTTCCAATGGGAATGATAGCTGACGGTTGTTGAGATAAAAAACCTTGCAGTTTATTTATAGGAAAAATAAACATATAAATCTAGTGATTCCTTAGTGTTTGTTGTGGACTCAGTGCTTTTGCATTATCTTGATTCTTGCTCCAACTTCAAACCTCTTCCATACGTTGACCGAGAGAGCTTGCTCCCTCTCCCCCAGTCTCATTAGTCCAGAAGCTTTCAGGACCAAAAGCAATTTTATACAACTCATCTGAATCTCACTCTGTAGATATTGGGCGCCTTTATCTGCAAGGCTTCATAATCCAATAAAACATGCCACCCACAAATTTGTTCAGATCGTTTTGAGTCACAGCTGTATATCATTACAATTAAAACTGTGAATTGAAACACCACATGCATGCAGATAAGGGTATTCTGAATGAGACTAAAAGCAAGTTGGATCAGTGCCAACGGAGAGTAAAGACTGTCCCTGCAACCTTCATTTACATCGCTGCCCACTTTGCTCATGCTGTGTATATTCTTTCCCCAAACCCTCTCTGTGCTGGTAGGTGTGTCACCTTTTCATCTCACTGGAAGCATTTTCAGCTTTCTTTTCACAGTTTTGTACTTTTGTAAGTCTCAAACTCCCTCTTGTTTTTCCTTCAAGCTTGCATGTGTTCAGCTCCTTGGAAGTTTCAACTACATTTCATAGAATCCCTACAGGGCAGAAGAGGCCATTTCGCCCATCAAGTTTTCACCAACTCTCTGACAGAGTATCTTACCCAGGCCTTCTCTCCTGCCCTATCCCCATAATCCCATACATTTCCCATGGCTAATCCATCTAATCTACACGTCTTGGCACTCTAAGGGGCAACTTAGTCCAGTCAATCCACCCAATTTACACACCTTTGAACACTAGGGGTCAATTTAACATCGCAAATCCACCTAACTTGCACATCTTTAGATCCTGGGAGGAAACCAGGGAACTCAGAGGAAACCCACATGGAAGGGCGATCGTGCAAACTCTACACAGTCACCCAAGGCCTGAATTGAACCTGGGTCCCAGAGCTGTGAGGCTACAGTGCTAACCACTGAGCCACCTGTCCTTTTTTTGAAAGCATGCAAATACCTTTCCAACTTTGGCCTGGACACCTTTGTTTTCTGGCCAATGAAACTTGCCTTTAGCTATACTATGTCCAATAGGCCTCCTTGTCTCATAGATGATAACCACTGAATCCATAGCCTTTCTATTGCAAAGATCACCCAGTTCCACCTCCTTAATATCACCTTACGTTGCCCATACGTCAGATAATCTACTGCTGAAACCTTCCATATCTCCCAACTCAAAGATTCCAATCCTTCCTTGGCCAGCTTCCCCACTTCTCCCCTCTATAAACATGGGTTCAGCTAAAATTCTGCCACCTGCCCACTTAAACCAAAGTCAATTGACTCATCACCCCAATGCTCGTTGACCTATACTGGTTCTCAATGCAGCAGTGCTGCAGTTCTCTAATTCATATCTCCATGTTCAAATCCCTCAATGGCTTTGCTCCTTCCTATCTTTGGACAACCCTCTGAGAACTCTGTACTTCTTCAGTTTTGGCACCCCCACTTTCTTCACTGTAAATGCTATGGCTCCGTAATTCCTTCACTCAACCTCGTCACCTGAATCTCTCCTTTCAGACGTTACTTAAGACCTATCTTTTTGACCAAGCTTTTGTCCTAGTATTGCCTTCTTTGGTTCAGTATCAAATGTTTAAAAACATTCCTCGGAGGTGTCTTGGGATGTTTGTCCTTTGTTAGAAAACGCTATGTCAGGTGAATGGCGAACCTGATGAAGGGACAGAGCCCCAAAAGCTAGTGGCGTTTGCTACCAAATAAACCTGTTGGATTTTAGAACATAGAACATAGACAAACTACAGCACAAACAGGCCCACAAGTTGCGCCGATGATATCCATACCTACTAGGCTTACCTATAACCCTCAATTCTATTAAGTCCCATGTACTCATCCAGGAGTCTCTTTTCTATTAAGTCCCATATACTCATCCAGAAGTCTCTTGAAAGACCCTATCGAATTTGCCTCCACCACCACCACCGACGGCAGCCGATTCCACTCGCCCACTGCACTCTGAGTGAAAAACTTACCCCTGATATCTCCTCTGTACCTACTCCCCAGCACCTTAAGCCTATGTCCTCTCATTGCAACCTGGTGTTGTGATGCTTCTTACTGTGTTTACCCCAATCCAATGCCAGCATCTCCACATCATGACTCCATGGATAACCACCAAATCACATGAGGAATTAACACCCCCAGTTTACTCTTTAATACTGTGTCAGCAGCAAAGATTGGTAGTGGCAGGAGCATTGTGATGATCCTTTGGCTTCGCTTTCATTGCGTGTGCCTGTGCCTCACAGGGGTTTAACTTTCATCCCACAGGTTTATCCCATTTTGCACAATCTCACTGTGTATGAAGTGTGTTTATCACTTTCTCATTAAGTATTTCATGTTTACTGTGATGGCTTTAGGAGAGTGGGCCTCCCACTCCAGTATATATTTCCAATTGGCTACATTCCCTATAGACATTGGACAAAGGAGAGCTGGTAAATGTTGCTCCAGTTCGTGAGAACCATGCAAACATGTGTCTTTGTTGTCACCGGAACAAGATAAGCCAACTGACGTATACAAGTGTAGCCAGTGTCAGTTTAACGTAAAAGGCAAAGGAGGTCTTAGGGCTCTGTGTCTGCGCCAGAAACTCTGGGTTCAAGTCCCACTTCAGGACCTGGCAGCCATGGAAGCAGCATTCATAATGTTAATTATTAGCCTGTAAATCATGCTCCTGATGGCAGGCGGGACACTTTCCTGGCCACCCAAACTCCAGAAGGCAATGCAGCACTTTGCCATGCGTAACCATGCAGCAATCTATTGGGAGTCCAAGGTCTCCAATGCCCTCTTAGGACATGGTATCTGGAGGAGAAATATAAGAAGCCTGTTCTTTTATTATGGGCATCTCCTTCTCATTTACACCTGCCACAAAAATGACCCATCAATCTGACTTAAGGACCACACACATAGCTGTGTTCACTCCATCACTATTTCCACTACATTACTACATTTAATACTGAATTAAAACAGCACTTGATGAAGAGAAAAAGAAAAAAGTTAATTACTTGTCAAGATAAGTGCCTTTTGTTTTTGAATATCTGTACTCAGGTTATTGAGCCAATTCCTTTTGTGGTGGAAAGGTTATTCAATATTATTAGACGCAGAAATATTTGGCAACTGAATTGCAGTGAACCTCATCAAATTATACTTGGAACAAGTCAGTAATCGTTAGCATAGGGAAGCGTCTTGCAACACTGCGCTCCTATACAATGGTGCAGATCATGGGTGGTATGATGCAATTTCTTCATTATTTGCATCAACTTGAATTTTGTTTCTTTAAGCGTCAATCAATATTAAAATAAAATCTGGTATGCAAAAGCCACATCGCCGAAGTTTGATGGGTGGCAGGTAAAGTGTAAGCCTCAGCAGAACAAAACTTGTTTTTTTAAATAAAAAAAATTCCGCAGGACAGAATAAACTGATAGAATTAATGAGAAGATTACAGTACATAAGGATTTTAAATGAGAGGATGGGAAGTTGGACGAAGATAAGGTTCCCTGCGCAAGCAAAAATTACTACAAGAATTAAAGTATAAGTAAGGTGGTACTTGGCATCAACTTGCCTGGCACTTTTCAGGCCAGGTTTAAGGATCAGGCTGTTCTTAGAGCTAGACCTGCCTAAAAATCCATAACTTTTGGAGAAGGGGCTTTCTTTAGAAATTTTGATTCAAAGATTGTGTAAATTCAACTCCACAACCTTGGTCAATTCAAATAGGGTAAGCCATGTTGTAGCTCAGGAAATCAAAGTGTGAGCTCTCATGGGCTGCAAGTGGCTAATCTCCAGGAATTGTTTTGTGCTAGCCATTTCAGTCATGGTCAGTATTTCTTCTTCAAGTTAGTCCATTGGAGGAATGTTGACAGCTTTAACTCAGCAAAGCTTGAGATCTGAACGAAGGCACCTCCCTATGTGAGACCCCAACACCATGAAAAATCACAAGCACGTGTTGGAGTTGAAGGAAATGGCCATTTCAAATCTCCTCCTGCAACTTTGAAGTAAAAAGAGTTAGAAAGTCTGCTCGCAATGAAAGAGTCAATGTCACAAGCAGCAAAATTGCTTGTGACACTGGGGCAGCATGGTGGCACAATGGTTGGCACTGCTGTCTCACAGCGCCAGGGACTCAGGTTCGACTCCCAGCTTGGGTCACGGAGCCTGCATGTTCTCCTTGTTCTGCACGTGTTTCCTCCAGGTGCTCCGGTTTCCTCCCACAGTCCAAAGATGTGCAGGTTAGGTGCTCTGGCCATGCTAAATTGCCCCCTAGTGCCAGGAGGACTGGCCAGGGTAAATGCATGGGATTATGGGGATAGGGCCAAGGGTGGGATTGTAGTTGGCGCAGGCTCGAAGGGTCGAATGGCTTCCTTCTGCACAGTAGGATTCTATGATTCTATGAAAGTTGCTAATAACCCGGCCAGGAATTAAAGAGTCATGAGGGTGTGCAAAATGACTCTAAATGATTGACAGTGGAGCGAAATATTGTAGAGTCAATGAGTTGCAACAATCCTTCTTACTGGAAGAAAAGGTAATTAAAGTGAAATTGAGAGTGTAGTTCTGAGTATGGAATATGACTGGCTGAAATCATGAGTGGTTTGAAAAGCAAATTGGCAACGTTTGTTGGCAAGTAAGTTATCAAGTCTCCTCATGTTGTAAATGTGTTGCAAATAGATTTTGCTGCTTTCTATGCATTTGTCATTCATAAGTTTTGTTGTCTACTTGTTTGAGGAAAGCCTGTTGCTATGTAACTTTTACTAGATATACTCTCATCATAAGAAGACCAACCACACATGTTATTGCTATGATGTGTGTGTAGGACTGGTGCCATCCCATGCCACCCAGTTACCATTTGCATGACATACAATATGCTATCAGGGCCAACGCACTGTAATGGCAACAAAGGGAGCATCACTAGGCTTCAAGTGATCAAAATCATCCCTAGCTACATGGGGTTCAAACAGTTCAGCATAATACATACCCCATTGCTGTGGTGCGCCACAAGGAAAAACTTGCACATGTGTCTCTCAGAGAAAAAAAACAAATGCTTTGTATACAAATGAATTACTTTGAAGTGCAGTGAGTGTTATTATGTTGACACAAAGCCCCATCGCATCCATTCTTCTACTCTTTTACAAGCATAGCACTCCCCAACCCCGATTTCCAGTACCCCATGCAGAGTGGTACAGATGTTATTCACGAGCTTATGCCATAGGAATGAGAAAATTAGGAACAGACTATTATAGAATGGGGTTGTGCCTGTTAACCCTAAGCTATTGGTGGCGGCTTGTCTACATTTCACCTATGCAGGCGACTTCTGTTTTCTGTGCGGGCATTGATACAACTGCACACAAATCTTCACGTACTTTACAGCTCACTGTTAAATCTGTCTGAGAATCTTTGAAACCTTACCTCTCAGCCAGTCTTGAATGTAATGCAGCCACATTTTGGGCAACTCCTTATTCTCCTCACGAACAATGTATTTGATACTGTTGAAACTCTTGTGGAGGTCGTACAGCAACTTCTGGGATGTGGGATAATCAAAACCTCCCATGGAGACGATGTACATGTTATAGAAAGAGAAGTACTTGAACTGAGCTGCGATGAAATCGTACTCCTTTGTTTCACGAGGAACAATGTCGGTAAGGTACAGCCCATCATGAACCATTGTAGTTCCATAGAGGCTCACGCCAAGCAAGGTCATGAAGAGGAATAGCACGACAGCCTGGATATTAAGTAAAATTATAAATTAATAGCTAAGGAAGTGTGAAATCAATGTTCAACAGTTGGCATTATCCTGAGTAATAAAGCTTCACATTTTAAAAAAAGTACTTTGCTCTGCCACTGGTCTTTTAGAAAGGAAGAAATATAGTTGGACCTGCAGTGTGCATATAGTGGAGCAACTTAGAGAATGAAACTAGAGTGCCCAGTTGTATCTTTTACTTTTTAATTGGGTGTTGTATTGCGTAGTGGTGCCACACTGGAATTATTTGCCCTCGGAATACCGGCGAAGTGGCAAGCATGTTGTAGAAGTCTACGTGCCACACTCCCCATCAGCTGAAGGAAGACAACGCAAGGGGCAGGAAGTTAGGGAAAGAGACTGACAAGTGAGTGATGGAATCAAAAAATGGCATCAAGAGATGAGAGGAAGAATTATTTTTAAATGTCAGGTGCCTGATATCAGTGTTCAAGACAGGGAAGGTTGTAAAGGTGAGGCATGAGGTCAGCCCTCACACTGCAAGCTGTACATTCACCTTACAAGGAGTCTGTTCCCAAATCAGTTTGAAAAATTGTAACCTGACAAGTTGCAGATGCAAAACAGGGATATTGTTGTACATATTTTTTTCTTTTGAAAATGAAAGACATACGGTTGGCATTTGGCGGTACATTCCTTTTATCATTGAGACCTGTGTTTTAGTGCAGACATTAAAGGAATCTCCCTTTGTTGGCTGTGAGTTGGACCTCATTGCAGTAAATAGCATCCTCAGACCAGTAAGAGTGGTCACTGTTTCAAACTACACGGCTGTCAGTCTCACTCAAGAGAGACCATTTTGGAGCAATGAAGGATCTTTCTGGATTGCTGGGTCAGAGACGAGGAAAGCTTAACCATACATCAGATTCAGGCAAACCTGAGTAGGCATTGGCTGATCCTAACACTTAGTGCAAAATGGTGAAAATGGTTCCAGTTCAGGCATTTTCCCTCCTACCTCGATTTTCTTCCCAGCCTCTCTTGCTCTGAGGGCAGAGACTAAGAAATCATTCTACCTGCTTCCTGTGCCTTGTCCCAGAGGCCAATCCTCATGTAGAAATCTTTCTAACTGAGCCAAGTGCTGTCTACACACAAAGTCTCTGAATGTTTGCTTTCTAAAAGGGTTTCACTTGATACTGTACAAGGATGAGAATTTTCCACCAGTGACCCTCAGTTAAATGTAGCACCCCATTTCTATTCTGGCTGAAGTTTGATAACTGAATACAAACCAGTGATCAACAGTTTCTCATCCATATCGGTAAACACTACATGGTGTGATGCATTTGCTCACCGGGTCTTGGTGTGTGTGAGGGGAATCTACAAAATAATAAGAAATAAGCTGAAAATTGCTTACTTTAGATTCTGTCTTGAGGAGAAGTGGAGCGTATTTGTCCCGTGCAAAATCTGCCAGGTTCCATTTGACAAAGGGCATCTGAACACAGTCCCTGCCGACTTTTGTCTCATCCATCTGGGCCAGCAAGTCCCTAGTCGAGCTAGTGGGGTCCATTCCCTGGGAGCCAGCATGATCTGGAGGCATGATGACAGAAGGAGTTGAAGAGATCCGTGAAGTTGGGGAAATGATGGTGACAATATGCTGCCCTGAGGGATCGCACTGTGTGAAGGCTTGGACTGTGGTGGTGATCTGTGTACTGTGGGTAAATGTTGGCCCACCATATGGAGAAGGATGGAAGTTATGGTTATCATTCGCATCTGCAAACTCTTGTGGCTGGACCTGAATCACTCTCGATGAGCAGAGACTGTAAAACAAAATATGTTTTCACATGTAACTCATCCTATACATATATCCTTATGCATTTGCATATATATCAAAACATTGAATAACAACAATGCACGCCTGGGAATGATTACGGGTTAGTAGTATTATTGAGGAACGCAGACATCATAAGCCATGGGAACTAAACTCAAATAGTTTCTAACCACCTCTGAATTAATTCCTGACGTGAAATTATTGCCCCGCAAATCACTCCCACATATCTGCCTTATGGTTACTGAAAGCAGCTTTGTCCCATTGTACTCCCTTCATGAGTCGGTAACAGATGTTCTGGTGGATGCTAAAGTCCAGAATGTTTCATGATGGTGTTCAGACTACACGAATAACAATTGCTACAAGAAAATGAAGCAGTCTTCACATTCTCCTCCACAACACTCTCTGCTTAAAGAGCTGAGCGTACAATATGTTCCAAGCAATTCAGCGATCAGGTGTTAACAGAACTCTCCACCTCTGTAATTTTTCCCTTTTCCCCTTCCTTGATGACATTGTCAACATGAGGAACCTAGCACAGGTGAACATTAGTAGCGCAGAATATTTGCTAGTGAATCAATGGTGTCCCAAACACGGTGTCAGGTTGTTCAGTGCAATCAGAAGTAGTGTACAATGGTTCACTCTGAGTCCCTTTGTGCTACTCTTGTTGACAAATTCCACCCCCACCACATGCCTTGGTAAGCACAGATAAATATCCTACAATTTCTTCTCCTTCCCCTTTTGCAATCTCCTCTCTTAGCCCACCGTCACTCAGCTCTCACAGTGGGTGAAAGCCGTAGCGGGGAACTTTACACTGAAAGGAAGCCTCACCTGGAAAAGCAGCAGAAAATATCCAGCCTTTTATCTTCCCGCCGATGAAGATCTAGGCTTAAAATGGCAGGAAAGATGAGGAGCACCATAGCAAAATTAAACACCACAACAATCGCAGCCTGTGAGGGAACAGGAAGAAGGGAAAAACAAGAGATGTTAATGATATTCTACCACGAGCGCTGGTGAGATTTCAAATGATGTAAAACTAGAACTTTGAGAAGCTTTGGACTTTAATGAGGTGGGGGATGAGGGCAGAGGCTTTCTTAATGTTAATCAGTAGTCCACATGAAAACTGCACTTCTGTGTCCCCATACTGTATCTGGCATTATTTTTGTTACTAAGTAAAATATATTTCTATAGTATCAAATATAATTGGTGCTTTTGGCTCAAAGTGCTCCTGTTTTGCTTACTAATTGATATGCTGCCTTGCAAGACTGCTTACCAACTAAGATGTCCCTTTAAGATTCGAAAGAAGCACAGTGTAAACCTATAGCTTCACTGTAGGCCCTAGGCCTCAGGCAAAGTGTTCCGAGAACAGCAGTTTCTGATTTCTAACCAAGATATTTCTAGCTTTAAGTAAGTTGTACTACAACCCACTTCCAGACCTCACTAAATCCATGTACTAAGCCAAAGAAAATATTAAATCACTAAAAGGATTCGAAGCAAGAAATCACTCCCCCCCCTCTCACCACTGCCCGCTCCCCAAAATAATGACCCCTCTCCACACCCCCTCCCCTACATAAACATTAATCTGAAAGAGACTCCTAAGGTCACAGCAATCTGATGTAAGTGAAAAAGGAGGGGGTGGGGTTGCCTGAGGCAGACATTAGAGTATGTTATTATCTCTCAGACCACCCAGTCAGCTCAGGCAGATCACATTGCTGGAGCTGATTTGTAGATGATATATCCCATCATTTATGCCAGGTACCTAGGCGCTGCAACTTTGGAGGCCTGTTTAAAGGCTGGCCCAGTGTTCGAGCCTGTCAGGTTCTCGCTACTTAATTCCCATTGTATTGTTTTCAATCAGTGACTCCCAGGCTTTGCTAAGCCACCAGTTTACAGTCAGCCAGTTGGACTGTGTTTCCAATACAACAGCATTCAGCATGTACATAAATGCATTGTTTCCAGGGGCGACATACAAGAGAAAACCAATCACTTCGGTGAAATCTAATTTAATTTTAGAGAAGAATTCAATGATATTTTCCTTTGCCTTTCTTTCCAAAGAAAACAATTTTATAAAAGGAAATGGAACTTACTGTTCATCTACAAATCACTCGTACCATATGACAGTAGTCCTTCCCCTGCCCAGTGCTGCTCTCAATGACAATCTTGTAGAGGCAGATAAAGCATCATTTAATCTCTCCCAAAGAAATAGATAGTAATCCAATTTTAATATCAATGTCAAAAGGATCTGATAGTTTATAAGACCCTTTAAATGGGATTGCCCTTAAAGAAAATCCTCCTGCCTCAAAGGAAGAAATCTGTATCTAACTCAAAAATGAGTAAGTCCTGTTGAAATGTTTCACATCGTGCACACATAATGTTATTTCAACTAAACTGACTGTCCCTTCAAATAAAACTCAAGATAAACATTGACTGTTCCTTCCTCCTGTGCTTGTAGCTTTCAGCTGTGTGATATCGCTACACATGTGGAATTGGTGTCTACAAAGCTCACTATCACACATCGTGCCAGATGAGCTGTGTTGAACTTCTTGGAACAATGGTGTAAGATGTCGAGGACAGAGAGGTCAGAGTAGGAATGCGATTGATGATAAAAAGCGGAAAGCAACCTGTGGATTTAACAAAGGGTCCAGAAAAGAAATCGTCCCGTCTTTTGGTGAGGCATTTTAAATCCTTCCAGCCTTAACACTGAGTTCAACAACTTTTAGATCTTAAAGATTGCCCCCATTGCCTTGGATAGCAGATGCGGGTAAAATTTCTGCTATAATCATTTATAATTCCTCTGGACCCATCTTTTGTTTCCTTCCCATTGCCACCTCCATTTGCCTTGCACCATTGTCCCTTTTGCATTCATTCACTCCTTTTCTCCAACTCTACCACAGAGTTTCCTGTTTGCTCGACCTCCCTCTTTTTCCCAAATGCTTAAAAATGGTTACATCATGTCACTTTTTTTCCAATTCTGATGAAATAGCCTCTGTTTCTCACAGATGTTGCCTGGCTTGCTGAGTGATCCCAGTATTTTTGTTTCTGTTTCAGTTTTCCAGCAAGTGCAATATTTTGTTTCAGTGCATTCGCTTAGCATGACTGTAGCTGTCCTTTTAAAATATTACATTGTAAATTTAGAGAACAGGCTTGTCATATGAGGAACGATTGAGGACTCTGGGTCTGTACTTGTTGGAGCTTAGAAGAATGAGGGGGTATCTCTTTGAAACTTACAGGATACTGTGAGGCCTAGATAGAGTGGAAGTGGAGAGGATGTTTCCACTAGTACGAAAAACTAGAACTAGAGGGCACAACCTCAGCGTAAAGGAACGATCCTTCAAAACAGAGATGAGGAGGAATTTCTTCAGCCATAGAATGGTGAATCTGTGGAACTCTTTGCCGCAGAAGCTGCGGAGACCAGGTCATTGAGTTTCTTTTAAGACGGAGATAGATAGGTTCTTGATTAATAAGGGGATCAGGGATTATGAGAAAACGGCAGGGGAATGAGAAAAAAAATCAGCCATTTGTGAAGGGTGCAGCAGACTCGATGGGCCCAGTGGCCTATTTCTGCTCCCATGTCTTACGGTCTTATGGTAACTACGGAGTATTTATATTGGCCTCCAATGTGACTTCAGTTTAGTCCAGGAAGAAGTCTCACAACACCAGGTTAAAGTTCAACAGATTTATTTGGCATCACGAGCTTTCAGAGTGCTGCTCCTTCATCAGGTAAATGACCACTCACCTGATGTAGGAGCAGCACTCTGAAAACTCTTGATTCCAATTAAACCTGTTGGACTTTAATCTGGTTATGTGAGACTTCTTACTGTGCCCACCCACTCCAACACCAGCATCTCCAAATCATGGCCAACTCCAATTTAGTCAACACTCGAATTTAGTTAACTGCAGAAGCCAGTTTCCAAAAGATAACTACTTCTTGCTGCCTTGAAGTTAAATGTTTTATAAATTAATATTGGCTTTTTTTATGGAAATAGAGGGTGGTAAAGTTGTTATTAGTGTCGCAAGTAGGCTCACATTAACACTGCAGTGAATTATGTGAAAATCCCCCAGTCGCTACGCTCAGGCGACTGTTCAGTTACACTGAGGGGAGAATTTAGCACGGCCATTGCATCTAACCAGCATGTTTTTCGGACTGTGGGAGGAAACCGGAGCAGCCGGAGGAAACTCACGCAAACACATGGAGAATGTGTAAACTCCATACAGACAGTGACCCAAACCGGGAATCGAACTTGGGTGCCTGGCAGCAGTGCTAACCACCATGGCTAGAATACACTGCAAGAGGAGGCGGTAGAAGCAGATACAGTAGCAATGTTTAAGAGGCATCTTGACAGATACATGAATATGCAGGGAACAGACAGGTCGTGATAGAGGCAACAAATCTTTAGTTTAGAAAGGTTGCAAGCTTGGCTGAAGAGCCTGTTCCTGTGCTGCACTGTTCTTAGAGACCGCTGCAACAACTAGTTGCAACTAAGCAAGCAGCTGGTCTAAACACGTCCCCTGGGAAACTGTTCAACATTTTGACCTTCTCAGGTGCAGAATGGCTAGCTTTGCAGGAGGGGGGAGTCAAAACGGGCAAAGCTGTGCCTGAATTTTCGTTGCCTTGATAGTCTCTTACTGGTGTAAGAACTTCCAACTCTTGTGCAATGCCAAGGAAAACAAGTACATAGGGAGCTGCCGTGCCAATCGTTCAAAACTGTGACTTCTTTTCATTTCATTGCAGAGTGTTTCAATCAGTTCACCATTCTCGAGAAGCCAAACCCCATCCCTCCCCCACACCTAATGACAAGTTGCTTTGTTGTTTAGCAGTGAGGTCCCCTCTGTAGCAGGCATCAGCAGGTAAGCAACAGGGATGGTGAAGGTAAACGCAAAGAAGCATGCAACACCTGCAGCAAAAGAATTTATAGTGTTCCTAATCCACCCTCATCACCCCCTGCCTAGATCCCTTCCCCACAACACAACTGAACATATTGCAGACTTTTATTAGAAGAAGGTGAAACCTAAGCACGCTATATGCAATCGAGGCACTTCCTATGATTCACCTACCTGTAAGGAAAAAGCACGAAGTGCAGGTATGGGAATCAGAGCAGCCATAAAGAAAGCAATTATGTTATTAACAGATGTGAGGGCAACACTGGTCCCGGTCCGTCTCAAGCATTCGCCTGTCCTGTCCTGCAGCGCAAAATAAAATCATCAATGAAAAGAGGCATCAAAGTTTCGAACTGCAAAGTTCCGTCATACTTGCAGGCAAGACTGAGCAAGTGCACAAAGACACACACACAAATGTACACACTCACACCTGCATGCAGCCTCATGTGTAGAATTCCTTTTTAATAAACGCCAAGCTTAAAATCTTTGATGCTTTTAGAATCTAGTCTGGAGTCCAGTGGCAATCCCAGTGTGAGCTTTTTTCTGGGAATATCCAGTAAGAAATATTCCCAACCACGTGAATTCAGCACACTTACATTAGGGTCATCTCTGAGTGGACAAGACATGTGTCAGGGCTGTGGCCTAAGCACTTCTCCAATGCTAACAGATAAGGTACTCCTAACTATCCATTTCTTCTGGTTACCAATGGGTTTAAACATATTAATAAAGCAATACACTATCAGTTTATAATGTTCTTCTGACTCATAAGGGGCTATTTTCCGGTCCTGTCCGCCATGGGAATTGTAGCGGACGGAAGGGGGACCATGCAAAGGGCTGTTGACCTTGGATGGGTTTTGGGGCGAGAAAATCCCGCCCGCGGTGCTCTTTCATAATGTTCTTCTGTCTTCCCCAGTGTAATCAAAGGAAAGAGGTAGTATTGGGCGTGGTTCTCCGGCCTCGGTTTCTCGGTGGCAGGAAGTGGCCTGCCATTGGCCGGCGGTGGGATTTTCTGCTCCAGCTGCTGTCGGTGGGATTTCCCATTGACTCCACCCCATGCTACTGGGACCTCCCAGCGGGGAAGCACTGTCTGTGGGAGCAGAAGATTCCCCCCTCCACACTGGCTGGGAAGTTCTGGTCATTGCATTACAGTTTTAAGCAGGGTTTCATCTTTACCTTGAAAGGAATGTTCTTATTTTGACCAGTTTCAGTGAAGGCGTGAGCCAGGAGAAACATATCATCGACACCAATACCCAGAGCCAGAAATGGTAATACCTAGATTCAGAAAATGGAAAGAAATTACTAATATTACACAGAAAATCTGTTCTGTATAAAACTCACTTAATTCTTTCAATTACACCCCCCCACCTTGCCTCCAACAGTGATAATTAACTTGGTATAAAAATACTGGCCTGTAACCCTCTTGGGAGGGCGAGGGATAGATTGAGAGATAGAATTATGTACCTGAGTAGTTGCAGCATTGAAGGAGATACCCAAGAGTGAACAGAGTCCAAGGCCTGAAGCTACTGATAATGCCACCAATAGAACTCCAGCTAGGCCGACAGCCCCTTGGGATTTCGAACAATCCCACCTCAGCATGGTCACACACGCATATGCCAACTAACAGGAGATAAAAACAAAGATCAGCATACATAGAACATAGAAAACTACAGCACAAACAGGCCCTTCAGCCCACAAGTTGCACTGATCATATCCCTACCTACTAGGCCTACCTATAACGCTCAATCCCATTAAATCCCATGTACTCATGTTAAATCCCATGTACAACAGATAAAGAATGAAATAAGAACATAAACTGGAAATAAATGTAAGTCAGTCACTGGAGGTCTGTGGAGAGAACAACTGTGTTAATGTTTCAGGGAAGGATTGCTGAACACACTACAAAAGTACTGCATCTTAGGATGTCCTGAGATTGTGAGCGGTACTATGTTAATGCAACTTCTTCCAATGTCACTGAAATTTAAATTAGATGGTACAATATTGCTTCAATTCAAATCAGGTGATTATTGGTAAGAGTCTTGGTAATTAGGGTTTCTGTTACTCATTGAAACAAATCTCTTGCTTAATGGAAGGAAAAGAAATATCAGCAGCACTTCCAACTCCAAGTCAGCAGTCAGGGGTTTGAGTATCACATAAAGACCTGAGCATGTAACCTACACCGACATCAGATGAAGATACCCCATCCCCAACAGATTCGATTTGTTGCATGTCCATCATTCAAGTGTGCATGGAAGGAAGCCAATGACAAACTGCATTAGGATGTATTGGGTCATGAAAGGAGCTCTGCTGTGGAAATTGAGCCTTCTTTCCTTAAAGTTCCCAGAACATTAGCTGAGGGATTAATAGTCTAGCAACAATACCATTAGGCCATCGCCTCCCCCAATACACAGACTCAACCGCATTTTAAGAATGTTATAACTCTGATGGTTCAAATGATATTGATCAGTGGCAACTGTTTAATGAACTTGCAAGACTTACAGTGTCGCCATTGTTGGTTACTCCGCTAACAATATCAACCACAGCTGAATTTAAACCGAGGATAATGACGTGAAAGTCAAATTTCCACAAAATTGTACACCCTGTGCCTGTAGATATCTTTAGCTTTTTGAGACCATTACAATCAGAATTGGTGTTAATCCTAAACAGATATCTAGTAGTCAAAACGTGCTCACCATTAGCAAGTACCCTCCAGCGACTCGAATACCACTGACATCGGAAAAAGACTTCATGATATCATTGAGGGTGGTGGTGGAAAAGGCGTGGATATTTTGGGAAGAATTCTCAGGCACAGTCTGGTGTGCTACCTACAGAAAAAAAGGTAAAATGAAAAGTCAAAATTTAGCAGCATTACCACATCTTTCAAGCATGTACATGAAAATATTTGGGAGAAATATTTTAAGGGCTCCATTGGTGAGTGAAGGAAATCCCTCTAAAATTCAAAGACTTTAAATTATTCCCTGAGGAGCAAGGGCTTCTCAGAAGGTTAGTTGGTAAAAGAAGTACAAAGCTGAGCCACACGCAACAGAAGGTTCCAGATTTGATTTCTGGCCTCTGGTGAGTTGGTTGATCTAAACAAGGGTAAGAACTGATACGTCCCAATTAACCTCCATGTTCTGGGTTCAGAAGGAGGGCAAAAGTCAGTCAACATTCCCACTAGTCCAAAGATGTACGTGTTAGGCGGCTTGGCCAAGCTAAATTGACCCAAAAGTGACAGGGGGATTAGAAGGGTAAATAGGTGGGGTTACAGGGATAGGGTGGAATTGTTGTTGGTGCAGGCTTGATGGGCTGAATGGCCTCCTTCTGCTCTGTAGGCATTTTATGATTCTATACTGATTGTAATGCAAAGAATCAAGTGAAAGATGTCCATGCATGAATCATTGATAAGTGAGAATTAAGAAACAGCCTGCCAACATCATTTCAGAATCGTAAAACATAAAATCTCTACAGTGCAGAAGGCGGCCATTTGGCCCATCGAGCCTGCACTGACCACAATCCCATCCAAGCTCTAACCCCTTAACCCCTTTAACCTTTGTTAAATTTCCTGACACTAAGAGACAATTTAGCATGGCCAATCCACCTAACCCATATATCATTGGTCTGTGGGAGGAAACTGGAGCACCCAAAGGAAACTCATGCAGATACAGGGAGAATTTCACAAAGATGGTCACACAAGGCTGGAATTGAACATGGATCACTGGCGCTGTGAGACAGCAGTGTTAACCACTGTGCCACCGTGCCGCCCCAAAAAGGGGGCACTGCTTGATGACACATTCGCTGTTGCCTTGGTTGACACTGTTAGCTCAGAATGGATGATGGATCAACAGGGGCAATTTTCTGCTCTGTAATGTACTGCACACTGAGTCCACCCAGCGAATCATCGTGGAAAGAAAATTGTTTTTCAAGGGTACAAATGGTGAGTTTTGAAACATCAATAAAACGGTGAATTAGAATTATGTTCTAGAACAGATGTCCAAACTAATCTTATAACAAACCTTTTAAAGAATCAATATTTCCAATGTCTTTCACTAATATTGGTGGAAGTATCAATTTAGATTTGACTCTCAACAGAATTGTACTCGCCCTGATGGATTTGCAACAGCAGTGCAGTTACCTCTTTTGTTATGTTTTTTTTAAAGAATCTTGTTTGTATAGTATTTGAAAAAAATGGAACCAATTATGGAAAAATGTTGAGAAGAAATATTCATAGACTCCTTCAATCAAACAGGCTGCTCTTAAGGCCTTTTCCACAGTGGATCAGCACTTTGGAATACTAGTGCATGGTTATTTACTCCACTCTACTGAATTCCCAGAATCAACTGTGCTGTTAGGAGACAGAAAATTGACTGAAGTGGCTTCTTTGAGCCAGTCTACTTGACCTTTCGCTCATTGCTCAAGCACCACTTGCACTGGGCTTGGAGCTTGGTCTTGAATAAGACAAGGAGACTAAGGAAGGGGGTGGCGGGAGAGAAAATATAGCTTTAAGTACCTAAAAGGGTGAATAACTTCATTAAAAAAAAACCCTACAGCTTGACTGATTGAAAACTGCGGGCAGCATATAGAGGACTGAATGCTACCTTGGTTAATAATGCTTTCAATTTGGGCAAAAAGAACAGTTCGAGAAAATGTGAATTTAAATCTAGAATTTTAAAAGGAAATCAGAGAATGCCACTTTCCTGTGGAGCTTCCTGTTGGTTTCAACCGATTATCATGTCTTGTCAAAAGGGGAAGCAGAAACATGAGGTATGTCGAGGAAGGATCTAATTTACTTGACACGGTTTATCCCGATCTAAATTTGACAATCCATCTCAGCAATCTTTCTTTTTCTTGGGGTGCTCCTCTTAGATGTATATTTTAGAAAAATACATTTTTTTTTACTCTTGACAGCTTAGAATAATGGCTGCAGATGCCAAAGATCACTAGGGTCAAAGGTCAGGTAAGATCACATGGTCTCTAGAGAGCAGCAAAGTTCCTGTCATTCACCACCTAAGCTGCCACAGCCAGAAGGACGACAACCTTGGGATTCAGTGAAACATCTTCCACGTTTGTTAGTCACCGCATCACGGCCCAATTCCCTCTCCAAGCAGGCGCTTCATAAGCCTCAGGTCTTCTTGCAATCAGCATCTGGGTGTCAGTTATCACCAAACAGCTTGTTCCCATAACTCTCCATCTGTCAGAAATCCAGAATCTGACTCCATGTACAATACAGCTGCAGACTGATGGAAATCAGCCTGATAAGTAATTCCAGCATTTACAGAAACAATTCTCTTGCACACTGGAATGAATCCAATAGAAAGAAAGGGGGGGGGGGGGAAGGAGTAAAGCATGTTTGTTTTACTTATTATTAAAAAAAACCTTAAAATATTTTCCCATAGAAATGAAGCCCTGAAGCTCACTGGGAGGTGCTTATTAAACCGAGCCAACCTGTTAGTTCAATCTTGTACTCAACGCTAACACTTACTTTTAGTTTGCTCAATATAAACATTGTGCACTGTACAACTAATAATAAAGGTCATCTCCTGGTGATGTGAAGTGTTTCTGATGTGCGCTGACATGGCTTCCAGTGTGTCACATTTTATGCTGATAAAAGCCCACACATTAAGAATAACTCCAATAAGACCCGATTTTTGTCGAAGGATCAGTTTGCTCCAGGCTTTTTAAACATAAGTTGGGTATCTATCAAACTAACAATTGCTTATCGACTTCTTTCATCTTTTCTGCTCTATTTTTGGGGAATCTTCTCTGGAAGACAGTGAAATGAGACCTTGCCCAAATGTCGTGTGTGAGCCCAGACAGTGAGTGCTCGGAAACCATATCACTGTGGAGGGCTTCATAAACAAGAGCAATTCTGTCTTCACCCATTGTACACATCTGTACACTTTTCAGCAGGGGTCACTCAATAGGAATCGGTAATGGAAGATCTTGACTGACTTTCCCACTCTTAACTGAAGGGCACAGACGCTAATGTCCCAGACCAGCTTTTCCACTCCAATGAGTCTGGTTCACTGTGCAAAACCCTCCCCTACACTCTATCATTGGTGGCAGACTTTTAGGGCACAATGCCATTCCATTTTGGAATTCTCTTCTCAAATTTTTCTGCTTTGATACCCCTCTCTCAATCTTCAAAAGCTTCTGCAAACATTTGCCTTTTTTTGGGTCGCTGCCCATAGCTTCTCTCCATCTTCCTGCTCATACCTCCAGAACTCCCAGTAAAGCAATGTTTCATCGTGTGAAAGTTGCTACAAAAGTGCCCTGGTTCAAGCCAAGTAACTTAAGGCAGTCTGGGAATTAATAGATAAATCCTCTCGACTTGTAATAGTTCAGTGCCAACCGCACATTTTCCCATTAGGCCACCGGGCAGCCTTTGTGTTTTCGGCTGTGGTGATGTCCAGATCTGTGGCTTCTCAACTATACTTCTCACATAGACTTGGTGGGACAAATGGCCACCTTCTGCACTGTAGGGATTTTAAGATTCTAGTAAGAGGAGCAAAGAGGAGTACCGCGTCCAATCCGCATTGTAAACTAGGACATCATATGGCAGATGAGTAAAGCCACAAACAGGAAGCCAATGATGGTTAAAGTTGTAAAATCCCCCACCCCCTGCCCTACCACCCCGCTCTAAGGATCAGTTTTCCTTTTTTGCGCCTTCGATAAAAATTGTGGCCAAATGGATCGTTAACAAGTTTAATAGCTTGTTAATTAGTGATTTCAAAATGGTGGGTGAGCTGCCAATTTTGGTGCCCACTTGCCTTGCGTAATTTAGGAGACTGGCATGATGATATTATATCACTGATCGTCACACCCTAATCTTACATTCGCACAGGGTGGGGGAGTTTAAAATCCAGCCACAGCTTCATGCCTATAAATACGTTCCTTCATCTACACACTCGACTTTCTGCAAAAGTACATTTCATATTTTGAATATTTGTAATACTTCGGTTAAGTATTTAACTGATCTGATACAATAACTTGCAGAGCACTGAATGGGTGGCAATGGCTAACTGCTGTCTATGATTTAGTCTAGAGGGTCTTAAGAAGCTATGTTTCAGTATTTTATGGATATCATATAAATCCTGAGA
Source organism: Carcharhinus amblyrhynchos (assembly GCF_965287045.1). NCBI lineage: Eukaryota > Metazoa > Chordata > Chondrichthyes > Carcharhiniformes > Carcharhinidae > Carcharhinus > Carcharhinus amblyrhynchos. The sequence goes on along the minus strand of NC_137332.1, from coordinate 28,836,736 downwards.
TTAAATTACAGCCGCATACACACTGTCTGCCACAGCAGCGAAATCCTGCTGTATCGTTGCTTTGGCTGGGAGCCGAAATGATCACTCTCACTGACTGAGCCATATATCGAGGCAGCAATCACTGATGTACACTACTGATCTAAAATCCATAATATGCTCCACTGCTGAGCAGCACTTCTTAATAATAATTAGTATTTTTAACAATTTATTAAATAAAGAACCTCCTTCTGATGAACTGTTCAGCATTTACTATGAAAATAATGGCACAATGCTTTTCTGTTGTTCTATTTTGCATCAAGATTGCCTACTTACACCTCCACAATGTTATCTGACTTCATGTCCTCTCAGCTCATCTGCTGTTGAAACCCTCATTCATATATTATCTCTAATGCTATCCTGGTCTCTCTCATGCTATGCTGCGTAAACTTGAAGCCATCCAAAACACTTGTCTTAACACGTGGCAAGTTCCATTTCTCTAGCATCCCTATGCTCTCTGACTTACAATGGCTCCCAGACAAGCAGCGCCTTGATTTTTAACAATCTCATGCTCATTTTCAAATCCTGCCACATCCTTCCTCTCCCTATCGCTTTAATCTCCTCCAGCCCCATAACCTTCAAGATATCTGCGCCTCTTGTGCATTGGTGGTCATGTCTGTAACTGTCTTGGTCTTAGGTTCTGGAATACCCTCCTGATACATCTCCTCTCTCTATCTTGCTTTCCTTCTTTCTTTAAGACATTCTCTAGAACTGACCTCTTTGACCAAACTTTTGTTGATCTGACCTAATATCTCCTTATGTGGTTCAATGTCATACTTTGCTTTATAATGCTCTTGTGAAGTGCCTTAGGATACTTTATTGTGTTAAAGGAGATATATAGATGTAAGGTGTTCTTCCCATCATCGTTCTATTCATTGCTCTCTACCCAAGGCTGATATTTTGAGTGAAGCTATTTCAATGTGCTGGTGAATGATGCACAGTTCTCATGGGTTCATCCTTGGAATTAACCAGTTAAAGCCAGTTATTAGCAATAATCAATCCATTTGTAATATTTTTATCTATTCCCATACTCAATAGGACAGATCAATAATCAATCAGTTACGGCTGAATCACAGAATTGTCGCAATGCAGGAGGAGGCCATTTGATCCATCATCCATCATCTAAGCACTAGCTCTCTGAATGAGCTATTCCCTTAGCGTCATTCTCCTGCTTTCTTCCTGTAACCCTTCTTCCTTTTCACACAACAGCCCAATTCCCAGTTGAGTGCTTCCATTGAAACTCTCAGGCAGTGCGTGCCACACTTTAACCACTCACTTTAGGAAAAAGTGTTTCTCTCATATCGCTTTTGCTGCTTTTGCAAATTAATTTAAATCTGTACCCTTTCATTCTCGGCCCTTCCACAAATGGAAACAGTTTTCCCTTCTCCGCTCTGTAGAGACACCACATGATTTTGAATACCTCAATCAAATCTCTTCTCAGCCTTCCCTTGTCCAAGGAAAACAGACCCAACTTCTCCAATCTATCTTTGTAACTGAACTTCCTCACCTCCGGAACCATTTCTGTGAGTCTTTTCTGAATTCTGTCCAATGCTTTCACAACTTTCCTAAAGTGTGGCACCCAGAAGTTGATGCAAGACTCCAGCTGAGGCTGAATTCCTCCATTATACATGCTTAACACAACGTTCTTGCTCTTGTACTCTATGCCCCAATTAATAAAGCCCAGGAAACTTTATTAACCTGTCCCACCATCTTCAATGATTTATGCACATGTACACCCAGGTCTCTCTGTTCCTTCATTCCCTGTAGAGAGTCACTATCCTCTGAGCCCACCATCTTTCAACAAATTAGAAACACTGTTTGGAAACTACCAACAGTTACTGTGAGCAATTAGCAAAATACAACATGAAGGGTTATGGCTTCTTTATTATTAAGACTGAGATGGCCTATTAGGAAACCTCAGCTGCTTCCCCTCCAAGCAAGATAAAATCCTCACTTGTGGAATCACTTTTGTATTTCATTTCCTCCACTATGGATCATCACGCCAAAGAAAGAATAGGGTAGAGCACTTCGAGAAATACCTCCACAAACTTCCGCTGCCAGCTTTCCAGAATAGCTGTTGCCTTTTCCTGGTTCCAGTTGATATCATGGATTTCATAATCGTCCTTGAAGTGTTCATAAAGTTGCTTTGGACTCATCAGTAGATACATGGTCTGGAGAGCTTCCGCACTTCAGTAAGGGAGGAAAAGAACAAACAAAGTGTGCATTTAACAAACACATAAAAGACTTGCATTTCTATAGCCAGCATTTTCTGTTTTTGTTGGAGGACATTTGTGGCCCCAAAGTTGTGCTCCAGGAAGGAGGGAAACGGAGCTGTAGAAAATGGGCAAGGAAAACAACTCAGGAGAAGAAGACTCGTGTCTCTATCACTAATTATTATGTTAAAGGGATATTTATCTGTAGGCAGAAAAATATTTTAATGGAAAATTGATACAATGGGAAGATAAAAGATTTCTCTTAGAAACTGAAAATTGGAATCTTCTTCCCAACAAGCACACAGTTTTGACAAGGTTTGGGGGTCCGCTGTGGCTTCTTTCAGTCACATTCTCAGATACTGAGCCTGAAATTTTAGACTTAGGTCAGGTAACCTACAATAGCCGTGGGCAAAGGTGGGTCAGGAAATTAGGACTTCACCCATCAGCCAAATAACATTACAATTTGCTGGCAGCTCCTTCTCCATCAGAAACGTCACAGGAGTGCAGCTGCAGGTGCAAATTCAGTTTGTGCTTTCAACTACTGGGCAGCCTGTTGGTTGGCACTTTGACAATCATAACTCAAAGAGCAAAACTAGGATATCATAAATCATATCACAAAGTAATGTTTCCAAGTTGTTCACGGCCTGTTTAAAGGGATTGTGCCACATCCATGGAGATTTCCCAGGTCATGTTTCTGGGCAAAGGACCAACTTTATTGTAATTCCATTCATTTCAGAGTGATTTTAAATAGAAAAAAATAAATAGGATCAACAATACTGGGATTATGAAGGAGCCCATTCAATTTTTTTTATGATTTGAAGTATTTCCTCTTTATAATTTGAAGTGATCTGTGTTATTTTCCCCTGTCTTTAAATCTCTCAGTTTCCAGAGCTACGCACCACTCCCCGGGCAGTCAGGCAGGGAGATAAGCTGCCAATTTCTACCAGTGTGTTTTTGAAGAGGTTGCTGGAAGGTGTAAAATGGGAATCCTGGAAAGGACTTAATTAGTCCAGGAAGACAGACACTCACGGGATTTTGTCGACAGCTGCAAACTAACCCCTCCTGACACACTATTTTACAGAAGTGACATTCCACAACTCTGCATAACAAATCACCCCATTAAAAATGTGTATTTCCATTATTAATTAATGAAAACAAAGCAATATCCTGGATAATTATAATTAGTGTTACCTTAAAGGTGACTGTTAGAACCATTGAACCATAGAAAAGTTACAGCACAGAAAGAGAACATTTAGCCCATCTGGTCCATGCCAGCCTAGATGCCCTTCGTAATCCTGCACCTGGTCCGTAGCCCTACAATTTACAGCACTTAAGGTGCAGATCCAGGCACGTTTTAAAAGAGTTTATGGTCTCTGCTTCCACCACCGACTTGGGTAGCGAATTCCAGACACCAACCACCCTCTGTGTAAAAGATTTCTTCCTCATGTCCCCTCTATACCTACTGTCACTTATCCTCAATCTATGTCCCTTGGTTCTAGAATTCTCCGCCAAGGAAACAATTTCATCCTGTCCACTCTATTCCCCTCATAATTTTGTACATCTCAATCAAACCACCTCTCTGCCTTCTTTGTTCCAAGGAAATTAATCCCAACTTATCCAATCTCTCCTTGTAGCTACACTTTTCTGGTCCTGGCAACACTCTTGTAAAGTTATTCTTAGTGAGTTTCACAGGTACTATAATAAACTTTTAAATTAAAGGGTGTTGTAATATTATTTTTAATATTAAGTTAGCATTTTTGCCATTCTCCATTGTAGTTCTGTATGATAAACAAAACTGCTGTAGTACTGAGTGTTTAAGTGAAATAAAAACAGAAACTATGATGCACCGGACATCAAATGAACTGAATTTTTAAGTTTTCCTCTCTCCACGGATGCTGCTTAAACTGCTGAGTTTTTCTAGAATTTCCTGTTTTGTTCCAGGTCTCTGGCATTTGCTTTGACATTCAAGTGGAGCCTCGTTCAGAAGAATTGCTGAACATTATAAAGTGAAGCAGCTGAATTGCAATGACCACTGCTGCAAAATCCACAGTGCGGCTGAGTTAATCCCAGAGTTAACTGGGCATCACTTTTCCCACTTCCAAAGGGGACTGACAGCCTTTCCCAATCCCAGAGGGGATCGTTAACCTTTCTCAATCCGTAAGGACCAGGAGCTTTCCTCAACTGCTGTGGGATCAATAACTTCTACTGTGTGCGAAAGGCTCCCATTAGAGGTGAAGATTTTTATAAGAAGCTCATTTTCTCCGGTCTGGAATCCTGGAGGGATCTCTGAGGAATTTACACGGCAAATTGGGACAGGTGCTGCTGAAATCCTTTTATAGGTCCCAGTCTTCTGACTAGAAGATGAGTCCATTCCCACAATTTCAGATGAACTTTCTGCCTTTGGGAACAGGCAACCAGGAATACTGCCTGCACACTGCCTGCCATCGGAGTAAGAACCCTAGAATTTCAGGTCTTGCGTCTTTACTTATGTCTTTACTTAACTTCCTTACTTATTAGTATCACAAGTAGACTTAAAATGAAGTAACTGAGAAAATCTCCTAGTCGTCACACTCTGGCGCCTGTTCGGTTACACTGAAGGTGAATTTAGCATGGCTGATGCACCTAACCAGCATGTCTTTCAGACTATGAGGGGAAACCGGAGCACCTGAAGGGAACCCACGCAGACACGGGGAGAATGTGCAGACTCTGCGCAGACAATGACTCAAGCCGGGAATCGAACCCAGCGCTGGCACTGCGAGGCAGCAGTGCTAGCTACTATGCTGCCATGCCACCTTTGTGTTGGCAAGCTCTGTATCTCCGCTTTACCGTACCTCTTCAAAATGACATTATCGGCACTCAAAGATAAAGTGGCAGAGGATGGGAGAAGTTAAAAATTCTTTGGAATGGTTTGATTCTTTTTACATAGTGGTGAGTTTGCCTCTTTGAAAGAGAACTCCAACGATCAGTTCCTTTTCTTTAAAATCATTCCTAATGGTGAGGCTCCTTTATTTTTAAACAGGGGTTCCAGTGACAAGACCCTCCCTTCTTTAAAAGGGACCTGATGGTGAGACTCGCTCTTTAAGAATGAAAGAGTGATGTAAGAGGCAAGATTATATGACCAGCCACTTACTGCAGCTGGCTACTCCAGAGATCAGGTCAAAGGGCAGCACTGATTGCCCTTGCAAAGAATTCCTTTGCAATGTGGTTATTGGAAGGCAAATCAGCCTGATTTAAACTTTAACCCTTTCAACACCACTTGAGACTGAAACAGAGCAAGCCCACATTAATGAAAATAATAATTCTGTGTTTGCGTAATGGGACAACCAGCTGGTTACTGCTGCCGGGCTCGTTTTCAAGTGGTACACTCTGCAAGATGTCGTCAAAGTGGATGCAATGCCCCAAGGCCAGGTCTGGGGCAACACGGTAGCACAGTGATTAGCACTGCTGCCTCACTGTGCCAAGGTGTCGGGTTTGATTCCCAGCTTGGGTCATAGAGTCATAGACGTTCACAGCATGGGAACAGGCCCTTCAGTCCAACTTGCCCATGCTGCTCTTTTTCTTTAAACCCCTAAACCACTGCCTGTGCGGAGTCTGCATATTCTCCTAGTGTCTGCGTGGGTTTCCTCCAGGTGATCGGGTTTCCTCCCACAGTCCAAAAGACGTGCTGGTTAAGTACATTGGCCATACTGAATTCTCCCTCAGTGTAACCGAACAGAGTGCGGCAGCTAGGTGATTTTCACAGTAGCCTCATTGCAGTGTTAATGTAAGCTTACTTGTGATACTAATAAATAAATTAAAACTGCACCATCCTGAAACATCTGCAAAATGGAAAGGTCACATTTTCATCTCTGTTGTAAAGGACACATCCTTTCCTGGATGATAAGGGTCACAGTCATCCTGGAATTATTATGTAACTGGCCTGTGACAGGAGTATGGTGTATCATTCAGCACAGAGCCATGTGTTGGTAGATCAGAATACTGGTATTCCGAAAAATGCATCTACCTTGTCCACCTCTTAACATCTTGTTTCACAGGTTAGCTACAAAACAGAACACTTCCAAGCATTGCAGATACACTGTACATTACCCTGCAATTTAAAAGAACAGCATGTTTTTCCCATTCTAGCCATTCTTGCAGCCTTTCCCAGGAATATCCCCCCCCAACCCCCCACCCCCCACCCCCCCTCCCCCCCCCCACCCCCCCTCCCCCCCCCACCCCCCACCCCCCCTCCCCCCCCCGCCCCCCCCCCCCCCCCCCCCCCCATTTAGACCTGGCTTTCCACTGCAAGTGCTAGACCAGTAGGAAGTTGCCACAACCTTTTTCAACACACTGAGAGGTAAAGTCAGAGGTGGGAAAGAATGGTGGCAAGCTCTACTTTATTGTGCAACTTGGGCCTGATTTTAACTGCTTTAATCTCCCTTCTCCCTCTTGTCTCACCTCAGCAGCACATTCTGGGGATCTTTCTTCACACCACCCAAAATCAACTCCTCTTGCCAATGCATAAACTTCTTTGAGAATCCATGGCAGCCTCCAGTTAATTCTGCTGGAATATTAGGAGCCTGGAACAAAATAGCACAAAAATACTTAATTTACACTTGCTGACTTGTGACCTTTTACTGTTCAACTCTAGTCGCAGACTCTAATTTCAAGTGGGGTTCAATGCGAAGAGAGGTACCAGAACTTTTCTGAAAAATGTTCAGTAGATAACTGGCAACATTACTATTAACCTTCAGGCAGAGAATCACCCCAATCTGAGTGTTCCCTGTCCTTGGAGAGTCACAACTGCCTATTCCAATGTTTCTTTTGAGAACCTTCATCAAGCATTTAGCGGATGAACAATTCAGAATGGACAGCTGCCAATTTGTGAAGGTTTCTCTATGGATTCATATCTCCAAGAAACTAGGTTGAAACTGTTTCAAGAATGAGCTTGTATCTTTGTCAGAAAGAGACCATCAGTCTTCCCTCCATTCAAAACCCAAGAGCCAAGATGTAAATTGAGACCAATATTCAATAAACCTCAACTGGTCTCTTAATATAACATTTCAAATGAGTAGGAAAGTCATGCTGAATGTTGGAATCCTCTGCAGCCAAAAGATAAAAGTGGCCCTAATTGTCAGAAACTGTAGGGTAAATTCTGTATTTGTACTGCTTTATGCACAGGGTTATGCCCAATTTTCTGTGTTACTGCTGGCGTGAGCAGCTCAGCACTGTACCAAAATTTACCTTGAAGCCAAAAGTACAGAAAGAAAAAAGAGTTTCCTACCTCCAGTGATTTTTTGTTCCGGGCAGTTGTAGGGCACTCTTTGTCAACTGGTTGTAAACAAGGTCTATCCATGTAAGCGTGTCCTACTTGGGCCTTATCTAGCATCTCCCTGAATCCCTCCAAAGGTGTAAATTGCCCCAGTTCATCCAAGAGCTGCACAGGGTCAAGGTTCATCCATTGAATATCTGGTTTTCCACTGTTGAAAGAGAATTAATCCTTAAATTGTTCATCTCCCCTCAACAAATACATGCTCCCCGCTCCCAATAGATGTCAGTGATGCATAAATCTGAAGTAACCTGCCTCAGGTGGTCTGGAAGTGGGCTAAGGAAGCAATTCCACAATAGTCATATTAATTACCACACAGGTTGAATTCTCTTTATATCTTCACTCAAGTTAAATGGGACAGCTCATAGGCAATTTGTTTCATGCTCAACTAATGGGCTAAAAGTTCAAAATGCAGTCTTGACTGCCAAAGTCAACTTTGATGGTTCTTATAAAAGCCAGTAGATGGAGTGCTGCACTGAGTTTCATGGAGGACAATGCAAAGAAAGTAATTACTCTTCAGAAAACACAGCGCTATCAACAATGCAAAAAATATTAATCAGTATAACATTTATGCTTTTCAGTTAAGAAGAGCCTCATTGAACCAACCTCTCTGCTTACGAGTGACAATGGATGTAAAATGCCTGTGGAGGCAGGGGGCTTGTGGTCTCCAGTTCTGGCAGGTGACCAGCAGATCCTGAAGAAAATGTTGTAAACCTGGTTCTATTAGGCCTCCATCTCATGTAGGAATCTCTCGATTGCCTTTGTAGTTGGGTGGAAGAGGAAATGTGGGCATTGTTCAAACTTCAGTGGTATCTCAGTGGCACACTGTGATTTGAGGCATGTCAGCATCCCCACAGTGTAATGAACACTGAAAAACATGATTTTTAAAAATATTTTTATAGCCCAATGTCCTTTGGGTTGAGGGCTGTAGGTTGCTAGTGACCACCCACCTCACAGGTAGGAAAGTGGTGAAGTTTTTGACTAGCCCTTTGTCCACATCCTATGAAATAATCCATTTGGTTTTTGTGATTAGCTCTCAGCTGCATGCAAACAGCATTGCTAGTTTTGGAATATGTGCCCAGGGGTTACAAATTCTCTGCCAAGTTTGTTCAAAGATTCTGCTAATGTTACTTTTTGAAGTTTTCCAATATAACCAAGCAGATGTTATTTACACAGGGGGGATCTTAATATCAAGAATCTCTTTTAGCGCATATTTCACCATCAAAACTTTTTTAAAAGCATTTTTCTGTCGAGCTGTTGATTTTTAAATGTGGAATAATGCTATTTAAACCGTGAATCAGTGACAGCATGTGTGTGTGTGTGTTGCGCTTGCATGCGTGCATGTGTGTGTGCGTGCGCGTGCACGCGTGTGTACATGTGTGTCTCTTTTAAGTTTTATTAGTGTCACCAGTAGGCTTACATTAACACTGCAATGAAGTTGTTGGGAAAATCCCCTGGTCGCCACACTCTGGCACCTGTTCGGCTACACTAAGGGAGAATTTAGCATGGCCAATGCATCTAACCAGCACATCTAACAGACTGTGGGAGGAAATTGGAGCACCTGGAGAAAACCCACACGGACATGGGGAGAACATGCAAACTCCACACAGACAGCGACCCAAACCGGGAACTGAACCCAGGTACCAGGGGTGTGTGTGTGTGTGTGTCTGCGTGCATGCGTGTATGTGTGTGCATGTATGTGTGTGGTATGTGTGCATGTGTGTATGCGCGCATGTGTTGTGTGTGTGTGTTTGCATGCATATGTTGTGTGTGTGCGTGTGTGTGGTGTGTGTGTGTATGTGTGTATGTACGCATGTGTTGCGTGTATGTATGTGCTGTGTGTGTGTGGTGTGTGCGTAGTGTGTGTGTGTATGTGCTCTGTGTATGCTGTGTGTGTATGTGCTGTGTGTGTGGTGTATGCGTGTGTGTATGTGCTGTGTGTGTATGCACTGTGTGTGTATGCGCTGTGTATGTGCTGTGTGTGTGTGGTGTGTGCTGTGTGTGTATGTGTGTATGTGCTGTGTGTGTGTGTGCCATGTGTGTGTGGTGTATGTGCTCTGTGTGTGTGTATGTGCTGTGTGTGTATGTGCTGTGTGTGTATGTGCTCTGTGTGTGTGTATGTGCTGTGTGTCTGTGTGTCTGTATGTGCTGTGTGTGTGTGGTGTATGTGCTCTGTGTGTGTGTATGTGCTGTGTGTGTATGTGCTGTGTGTGTGTGTATGTGCTCTGTGTGTGTATGTGCTGTGTGTGTATGTACTGTGTGTGTGTATGCGCTGTGCGTGTATGTGCTGTGTGTGTATGTGCTCTGTGTGTGTGTATGTATGTGCTGTGTATGTATGTGCTGTGTGTGTGGTGTGTGCTGAAGGAGTTACAAAGCCAGACAGTTCAAGGGAGATGAATTAATGAATTATCGTTAACCTGGAGGACCTCTGTCTTGTTTCGCTTTTATCTGATGTCATTTTAACTGTGGCATTAAATGTGTTACCTCCCCACGGAAATTTCAGCAGCCATTTCAATTCCGCTGATGTTATTCCAATTAATGTTTGAATAAAAATACTACTGCCCGAAATTCCCACAAAGCAGACATTGCAGAAAAAATAATCACTGACAATCATAATTTTTTTTAATTGATACTGATGAGCAGACTTTATGGAAGTGATGCTATCTATTGAAGTTACTGTGCAGGAAGATTTCCTCTGTCCACTGCTTGCAGTCAAATCAAAACCACATGGATGAAGAATGCATTTAGAGGTTGGTTACAAACAGCAATCAGCAGCAATCTCCCTCCCCCTACCCCGTGTCACCGAGTTCTTCTGTTCGCTTCAGTTATTTCCCTTTGCTAGTGCTCGCCTTAGCTGTGGTGACTGCTCGACAGGTAACCTCTGTCAATGGAAACTGTTTACCTTGAAAGGAACCAGCCCACAATCACTTTCTAAAGACATTGCTGTCATCGATACTTTTCAAAAGCTCATGCTACTCTGCCACACCTGCCCAGGCCTCGCAGGAGGTTGGCAAATACACCCCCGTGCACACCAATACTCTTAAACATTAAAATGTTCATTTTCTCAGTTCTCGTTCTCCCCACCCTGCCCCCAAAATAATACAAAAACACATAAAGGTTATCTATGGGTAAGTACTTCCTATTGACAATACTTAGCACGGTGATACCTTCTCCTTTAAGCTTATATCATTGCCAGATGCAGAGTAAAAGACCATGTATTATCCTATTATGGAGGAACAAAGTGAGGGAAAGCCTGATCATGCCGCGGTGCCCACTCGTATTTCTTAACTTTGTGCAGTGAGACATGACAATTACTGGGGAACTCTCGAATGTCTTGATGTTGCTGGCGTGCGGTTTGTCCTGGGTCATGTTAAATTCGAGGAGTGAACAAGGGGACGAGGCAATTTCCTCCTCTTCTGACTTGGGTTAGTTAATGACGCAAGCCTCTCGAGTTGAAGAACTGACTCCACACTACACTTAATAAGGAGCAACCTGCGAGCGAGAGGAACAGGCCCTTCGAGGCGCTTTAACCGGCTGCTGTACACCTGCGAGCTTTGCTGTCTGCAGGCTTTACATTCCTGGTCATGGGCTCACTGGAGTGTTAAATTATAAAAACACTGGGAAATGAACCTTATTAAACATCAAGCAATTAAATGTGTCAAAAAAAATAACCTTACTATAAAACACAAACAGAACATCACCAGACCAACATCTCATCAGTCAATATTAGTAAATGTACTTATGCGAAATTGCCCTATCCTGCGTTTTAAAATTTCTGATAGACCTGATAATATTTCCCATAGCACAATATCTCCTTATAGAAGGTAAGAAGAGTAGCTGAGTAGCCCCAAAAAATCATTTTATGAAGCATTTTGTTATCTAATGTGGCAAAACATTAAGAGCCCTTTTCCCACCATTAGTGTTCCTTTAAAGATGGGATTAGTGTCGTCCTGTTTAAGATCTCTGCCGCTGTTAGCTGACGTTTTAATAAACCAATTTTCCTTCAGTGGGCACTCTCCACCTGCATATACCCAGGCTATGTGTCAGGCCCGATTAAATTAATTTTTCATTAAAGGTCTTTCCTCTAAATAATCAGATTACGCCCCGCAAACAGAGCCTCGCGGTCTCCAACCCTGGCTGCCACTCTTGATTGTGTCTCTCCCCCTCCCCCATTGTGCTCGTTCCTCCTCCCACTCACCATGTAACAGCTCTCTTCTCAGCCACATTAAATCATTAATCTCTTCATCTGTAAAATATCCTTTTGTACGGTTTTCTCCCGCCACCACAAAGAGTGTCTTTTTTTTCTCTCTCTCTCTTTCTTTCTTCTCATTTCAGTGCATTTCAATACCCACTGCTGCTGCCAGCTCATCACCATTTGGGAAGCTCGATGGAAAACTGGAGTCGGGGAGGCAGGATGGTAGAAGCCGTTCCTATATGGAGCTCGTACCCTCCGCCCCTGGGCTGCCTCCCTCCATCTCAACAAGACCTAATAAAGTTCTTCAGAACTGTCAGGTCTCTCTCTTGGTTTCTTTACTGGAAGTGGAATGGGAGGGGGTGGGGAGAATTAAGTCAACCGACTGTCCTTTTTATTTCAAGCCTTTCTGTCACGTTTAAATAAGCTAAAACGCTTGGCGACTCAAGTGCGTTATATAAAATGTTAATTTGATGAGCTTTGAATGCCAGACACCGCAATGTGATTTATGCTTGTATTTTAAGCACAAAGTGGGCAAAATAAAAGGTGGTGTCCAAACGTTTTCAAACTATCGTCTAAGAATCTAGGCAAGCACGGTGGCACAATGGTTAGTACTTCTGCCTCACAGCGCCAGGGACCCTGCTTCGATTCCCGGGTTGGGTCACTGACAGTGTGGAGTTTGCACGTTCTCCCCATGTTTGCATGGGTTTCCACCCGTTGCTCTGGTTTCCTCCCACAGTCTAAAGACGTGCGGGTTAGGTGGATTGGCCATGCTAAATTGCCCCTTAGTGTCAGGGGTACTAGCTAGGGTAAATGCATGGGGTTATGGGGATAGGGCTTAGGTGGATTGTGTTCAGTGCACACTTGATGGGCTGAATGGCCTCCTGCACTGTAGGATTCTACGATTCACAGATGACTAAAATCAGGTAACAATCTCAAACATGCTTCTTTTCATCTACTTTCATTTAGTCTCTTAAATATATACTGTATAGAATCATTACAGTGCAGAAGGAGGTCACCCAGCCCATCAAGCCTGCACTGACAACAATCCCCAGGCCCCATCCCTTAACCCCACGTATTTACCCCACTAATCCCCCTGACATTAAGGCCTACCCCTCCTGAATTGGAGTGGGCGAGAAGCAGACGATGGTCAGGTCCGTTGAATTCGGGCAGGATTCTACAGTTTCGGAATGAGTGAGGCCATAAAACCACAACTCAAGGTCAATGGATCTTTACACGATCCACACACACCCTCACCCTCCCCGCTTCCCGTGGCAGGTGGGGCAGAAAAGTTTCCCCCTCTAAGGGTCAATTTAGCATGGCCAATCAACCTAACCCAAAACAAATGAAGGTAGGATGATATTTAGAGAGAGAGGGTGCTTTCCTGTAACTCCCTGTTGCCAGTAGCTGTCAGTAGGTACAAGAACAATTCTGCTGGAATCTGAAAGAAAAACAAAAAATGCTGGAAAATCTCGGCAGGTCTGACAGCATCTATGGAGAGAGAACAGAGCCAACGTTTCCAGCCATCCAGACTTGAAACGATGTCTCTATTCTCTTCCCATAAATGCTATCAGATCTGCTGAGATTTTCCAGCTTTCGGTAGATGCTGACCGGTGGCGGATTTCAGTGATTTAATAATGCCTGTTGATATCTGCAGCAGAGAGCTGACAATCTCCCCCCACACCATCACTGCATGTTTAGCAGCCAGTAAACTAGACAACTGAACAAGTCCAAACTGAATTGTGCGGGGTTTATGGGCGTTTTGGGGATTGAATTCTGAAATACCGTTCCTTTATCCGTGAGAATTGCAAGCCAGCGGTCTTGCAAAGAATCTATGACACATGGCAATGAAATGCTACTGATTACAAGCGATGGGATGTTACAACGTTGGCCATATGTCCACAAAGGGAAATTGTAAAGAAGTGCTTTTTTCCAGACGGTCCCTTAACACAAAATAAGATTTTTGCTGTCATTTTTTTACGAGATCACCTGAGCTTTAAAACACCACACAGCTGAAGCCAGAATTCCGCTAACCTGCAGCAGAATGATTAAAATGTTCTTTTGAATATTGGTACTCCCTTATTTTTATCATTTTTTTTCCTTTTTCTGTTGTCAATTGGTTTCTCATAATTAAAGCCTGACCATGATCTTTATTCACCACTCTCTCTCTCTCTCCCCCCCCCACTACACAAGTGAAGGGATCTTTTTAAAAAAAAATCTGTCGGAAAAAGACTCAAGTGTATAGGGACATCTCAAATAGAAGACAAGGGGGGGATAAAAAGTCCAACTCTGGCAGAATGACACTCCAATAATTCATGAGCGAGGCATTGCATGAAGCTAGCTCTTTCTGATTCCCACATACCAGCGACCCCTTCTACTGCAACCAAAGAGAGGCTCCTTTATCTCCTATTTCTTGCTTGAGTGAGTCTTCTCAAGCCCTTTTGTTTTTCTACTTTTGAGAATAGATTGCCATTCTTTGTTCTCCTTCTTTCTCTCTCTCTCTCTCTCTTTCTCTCTCGCGTTCTCAAACTGGCTGAACTGAAGCGGAAGCTGACGGCACACACAGACTAACCTTCGGCGATGAGGGGAAGGGGGTAGGGTGGGGTCGGGGAGGTGGAGGGGGTTGGTTGTGAATCGGGGGGAAACCTCTGTGGTTGGGAGGGTGGGAGGAAGCAAACGAAAAAGATGCTAAATATTGCAAGTGTCACACGTCCGCAGTGGTATGTTCAAAAAAAGATGCATTTGAGACAGAGTAAGAGTCAATGCTGGTTTAACACCAAAGAGAGTAAACACACACACAAAAAAAGCTGTGAAAAATCTTTCAAGAATGGAATGCTGTCAAGTGAGCTGATTTTAATCGAAAGAGGGCCTTTTTCTTCTCAGGGGCATTTTTTAAATAGGGCCCGTGGCATGAATAATGTGTACATTTTATTTGTTGGGCAACTTGCAGCAATAAGGCTCAGATTAGCATGAGAATGACTTCAGTTACCGTCTGTTGACAAAGAATTCCCATGGGTCTCTCTGCTCTGCCTGACAAGTAACCACATCGCAGAGGAAGAATGCAATCCATTGTTCAGTCTCTCGTCACTTTAATTCAGACCAAAAACTTGGGAGAAATGTCCAGTGTGTCACTTTTAGAGTAGCAATCCCTAAAACCGTAGCCCACCCCCCCCCCCCACCCCCCTCAAAAATAAAACATTGTACTTGAATGCAGTCGTACTTACGGTAGATAAGCAGAACCTCCTTGAAGCCTGGCACCATCCCAGAAACAGTCCAGGGGAGTTAGAATTACACAGGGAAAAAGCTTCTCAATCATCTAGTGGATGGAGGGAAAGAAGCAAGTGAGCAAATTTTCTACATTTTCACCACAAAAACATCAGGTACAGAAAAAAATAGGAGAAAACAATTCATTTAGACTTGATTTGATTGCTGGTTTCCATTAATTTGGGTCTACTGTTGAGATAAAGTATGTTTAGTGATTAGAGAAGGGGTAGGTCATTACACTGTCCATAGTGTTGGTGGTATGTACATTGGCACTTTTGGTTTAAGGTCATGTAATGTTTCCACTCTCACTAAATTGCAAAGATTGGTAAAAAGTGAAGTGCCATAGTGCTAAAAACAATCTCCGTCGTTAACGACTCAGATTTGGTGGAAGGTTTATCCTAGCTGACACAAGTTTGCCCAGGATGATTGATACAAAGAGGTAACTTTCCAATCCAAGGTAATCCATCAGCTTCTCACTCAAAATAATCATTGTTCATGTGTGGTCCTGAACTGTGAAATGTCAATAGGCTATTTAATCAGAAGATCCATCACCTGATCCTAACCTCACCCAAGGACATGCAATCTAGTGAGGGATCAATGTATATGATCATCACTGGCCGATTTCCCCACTTCCACCAGGTGTACTAAAGCTAATTGTAGTATCAGTTATTGCTGAGATCAACTGATTCACTATCAGCCAGGACTGGACATGTGACTGTCTTGGTTAGCTCAAAACTCAATTGACACTAGGATGGGATTTTTGTCCGTGCTGACCCCAAAACCGGAAAATCCTGCCCGAGGTCAACGGACCTTTCCATGGTCCACCCTCTGCCCATTATGATTCCCGTGGCGGGCCAGACAGGAAAATTCCCCACATGGAGTAGAATCACAGAATCCCTACAGTGCAGAAGGAGGCCATTGGCCTAATGAGCCTGCACTGACAACAATCCCACACAGGCCCTATCTCCATAACTCCACAAAGCTACCCTGCTAATACCCCTAACACTCAGGGGCAATTTAGTATAGCCAATTAACCTAACCTGCACATCTCTGGAGAGTGGGAAAAAAACTGGAGGAAACCCATGTGGGTACGAGGAGTACGTGCAAACTCCACACAGTTACCCAAGGTTGGAATTGAACTGGGTCCCTAGAGCTGTGAGGCAGCAGTGCTAACCACTGTGCCACCCTATCACATCAAGTGGCACATTTACCCACAGATATTTGGGAGCTCAGTTTTTAATTATTTGTGACAGAAGGAGCAAAACTGCTAAACTGATCACTGTACAGCTAGAAATGCAGAGCTTGTCCAAGCCCCAGAAGATGCTCTGAGTCCCTGCTTCCCTGGACTGCCTGATTTCCCACTGTTGCTGTATCAGTGGAAGTGTGGGGGAGCCTGACATTCCCTTAATCTGATGAAACATCCCATGGGCCACAAAGGAGATCCTTTCAAATTCCCAGAAGGCTCTCAAGCATTGTCGTTAGTACAGCACACTGTTGAGTTTGATTTATCTAATTATATCCAACAGTTTCTGCTTTTCAACTTCTAGATCTTACTCTGGTCTAAATGAGCAGTCCTTTTTAGCTAGGGGACAAGACCTGGATCTTCACACATTGCAACCGATGAGGAAGCAGTGGCATAGTGGTCTTGTCACTGGACTAGTAATCCAGAAACCCATGGCAATGGTCTGGGGGACCTGCGTTCAAATTCCACCATGGCAGTTGGTGAAATTTGAATTCAGCAAAAATATGGAATTGAAAGCCTTAATGATGACCATGAAACCGTTATTGATTGTTGTAAAAACCCATCTGGTTCACTAATGTCCTGTTGGGAAGGAAATCTGTGGCCCTTATCTGCTCTGGCCTACATGTGACTCCAGATCCACAGCAAAGTGTTTAAAAGCCCTTGGGGATGGGCAATAAATGTGGGCCTGGCCAGCGATGGCCACATCTCATGAACAAATAAAAAAAAATCTTTCTCACACAGACCACAACCCAAAGGTGAAGAAGAATTTTCAAAAGATTTCTTCCACATGTGGTATGGGACCAGACATGGAAGGGAAGGAATACTAATACTAAAAAATAAAGGACACTTCTATTTAGCGGCACTTCTTTATATGTCGTAAATTTGGCCATAAACTGTATGGCTGAATGTCAGATCTGGGCATAACCAGCCAAAATGATCTCCAGTGGCTCTGCATATGAAAAGACATGATGATGTACTAATCTTGTTATTCTAACAAGAGAGTTTCTGATCCTCATAAACTACAATACCCATTGTGGCCAGTGTTGGATTGATGTTTAATATTGTGTGTGTGTGTGTGTGTGTGTGTGTGTGTGTGTGTGTGTGTGTGTGTGTGTGTGTGTGTGTGTGTGTGTGTGTGTGTGTGTGTGTGTGTGTGTGTGTGTGTGTGAGGGTTCGGGGATGGGGGGTAGTTGGGGGTGGGATAATTAATGATGGTGTGCGCCAAATGTCCTCTTTTGCTGGAACATATACAGGCTATGTTGGCAGAGACCACGGTGAACTCCAAAACCATTAGCTAGCCATAAATCAGGGCAGCTTGTCATCAGCCTTCTGCTTCTACGCCTTGATCATACTCGCTGGCTTTGAAACCCTGACAGCAACATGCAAGTTCCATTGTACACAAGGAATAGTGTCATATTATGTCAGCGTCTCCACATGGGAGCATTAAAAATAGTCTGCATTCTCCCCCCTCCACCCTCTTCACCATATTAAATTAACCCTTTTGCCCTACAACATAATAAATAACATACATGCAAATTTGCATTTCAAGACAAAGATATTGTTTGCCATAAACTATGGGAGAGAGGGTGCAGGATCTTTAACAAAGTGTTCTGGGTGTATAATAGAGATTTATGGGCTTTGCTATTACTGTTTAGAGATTAAGTTGCGTTCCCAACTGTTTCAGCATGGGGTAACAGGACTGAATGTGATAAGGTGATAAGGAATGTGAGGTCGAGAGGAATGGAAGGCGACCATTTCCTGCTCGCCCTCAGCTACCGCCCAATGTCTGCGGCACTCATGCCCCTTCTCACCCTGTGACCTCGCTCCCCCTCCCCCATTCCTGGACCACGTGCTCACAAGCACATACCTAGAAATCTCTTGCAACTCTAAAAGCAGCAATCTTAAAACGATGCCCAAATAACATTCTGCCCATCTTTGATCTTGATTGAGACCATCACTCCCTTCCAACAGACAAAGGCGACTTTGCGTTTTTACTGGCAGGTTCTAATTCATTTGTCAGATTTGATGTGGAGATGCCAGTGTTGGACTGCGGTGGGCACAGTAAGAAGTCTCACAACACCAGGTTAAAGTCCAACAGGTTTATTTGGTAGCACAAGCTTTCGGAGAGCTGCCCCTTCATCAGGTGAGCCCTGATAAAGGGGCAACATTCCAAAAGCTCGTGCTACCAAATAAACCTGTTGGACTTTAACCTGGTGTTGTCAGATTTGGCCTAAGGTTTTTGGCGGGGGGGGGGGGTGCGCGGTGCCTGTCATTTGGGAGCCCTGTTCCACCACATGCTTTGATTCATGGCAAGTCCATCCACTGGGCTCAAGGCACACTTCTGGAATAGAGCAGAGGAAAGCCCACTGGATATCAGGACTGGGCTGATGAATTTCAGTAGATAAAGAATGGTTCCCACCCACTTGCTTTGATAATCACCAGAAAAGTTCTGAGTGTGGTGATTGAAAACAAAAAAATTCCAGAGAGCAAAGGGACACCCTCAAAATAGTAAATTATAATTTCCATCAGACTCACTCGTTCAATCATTCCATTCTCAATGATAGGCACTCCAGATTTGTAACAGATTTTGTTTAAATCCCAGGACCTGAAAAAAAGGTTAAAGGGCAATGATCTGGTTAAATAGTACACTGATGGAGTCAGCAATGCTAATTACTGAGTGCAAGCACATATTTACATTTATTTACAATTGTGGATGAATGAACATTGAGCTGCTAGGAATTCAAGTTAAATATTCTGTAGCTGACATTGTTTAAGGATCACTGCTCACCGCGCCTCCCCAAAATAGAGATAAGCAGGGCAAGTTTACACTTGTGTCAATGGATACTGAGTGAAGGCAAGAAAGAATGAGGGTAAGAACCTCATCTTTATCCTATCAAATCAACTGACTGATGAATAAAAGCCTGAGACTAGGCCGCCTCTTGTCCCGAGGATGTTGTATGGAATTTTCAAATTCAGGAGCCATGTGAATGGGAAATATCAGATTCACAACTTCACCAAAACAATATGTAGAAAAGGGGAGGTAGGGCACTCATTTCAAGTCTCACTCCCTGTGGGTGGGAAAATCAGATGAGTGATTAAAATTGACCACTTCTGCTTGCTGTTCCAAACCTGCTGGGTTTGATGATGGATTAGGCGCCCGTTGGATTCAGGCTCGTACCTCAGGCCCAAATCCTAATTGGGGGTCCTATGATGATACCCTGTTGAAACTGGCCAGCAAATGGTGCGAAGGATCAAGAGGCTATCCAATTAAGCGAAAACATTTTCTTTGTGGGCCCAAGAGGAGTTAAGCCCTTGTAATGACTTCAGTGAGGCCTATGAGATGTAGCCGTGACTTTCTCCGCAGTGTCCATTTTGGACTCCTGATTCTGACTTTGCCTCTGAAGCACTCTAGGAGTGGAATTAAGTTTGTAAATGAAGGAATCTGGTGAAGGCCCCTGAGGAGTTATTTCAGTCCTCACATCTCATACATCTGGAAAGATGACGGGAGACTCTTGACCACCTGATCACCACCACTTGCTGCAAGTCGCCGTGCGCCCTCTTCCTTCCCAGAACAGGCGGGATGTGCATTGGTGACATGTGAAACGAGTTAAATAATCTCATATGTAAAACCAAGGTTATTTAGTGTGTTCCGCAATAAATATGGGAAATGTTGGAAGTACTTTGAGAGAGAGAATTAACTTTTCAGGCTTTCATTAGAAGTGCGTTCCTCACTTGCCCTGCCTTCTCCAACTACTCGGAACCCACCCTTCATGTCAATAAGAGACGGGAGCTGCTTTCTTACTTTCCATAAAGTGAGACCTGTACTTTGCTAGCTGCCAGCGCGGCCGTCAGGTGCTGAAGCAAAGCCTCCTGAGTTAAGATGTTTTCCCCTTCTTTCTTAGAGGTTTGGATTAACATCTGTGTAGTGAAGATCGTCTCCTCGCCCAGTTTGTCTCGTGTGTACATCAACTCGCGACTCACTCTGCTTCCCACTGCACAAAAAAAACAATTAAGGCAAAATTACTAATAATATTTTTAACGTGTAATCATTGTAACCATAAATCTCAGAAACTTCCTCGACAAGATATTCACTCACTCCAGCATCAATCATGTCAACAATTACCAACTTCAGCTTAAGAAGTATTTGCTAGGGTCACGGTAGTGCACATGATTAAGAATTGTCCTTTCACCTTTGGGAACCAGGATCAAATTCAGTTTAGAGTGACGGAATGAAAGCCTCCTTTGTGAGAATCTTCAATAAAACGCGTCCAAGGCAATCTCGATCCAGTTCCTAGTGGGCAAGGGCCCATGAAGGAGATTGATACTAAAGAATCTTACACGGAGGCCATCAAGATGGCTGGCACGGGAAAAGAAATTCTGCATCTTTTAATGGGGGTGCTCTCCTCATGTTGGGGTTAAGACATGTTTTGTGTGGAATGCAATTTAAAGCATTAAGCCCTGCATTTAACTCGAGACCTGGAACATTTGATGTTGACATTGGGAGAAAGATGCTCTGCACACCAGTACAACATTCCCCATCTTTTAAAATACAAAATTCACTCTCCTCTCCTCTTCTTCAAATCATGTTTGCTCCATATTGCATAGCTACCCATTTTGACTGAGCTCGCAGGACTGTTGTTTGTTCTCACCCATGGCCAACAGCCCTGTCCCAAGCGGCAAAAACATGGGCATCCAAAGGTTCTGGAGCACCGCCACTTGATTCAGAGCAGAAGATGACATCTTACAAAAGAGCTGCTAACTTTTGGGGTGGCATGGTGGCATAGTGGTTAGCACTGCTGCCTCACAATGCCAGAGAACCAGGTTCGATTCCTGGCTTGGGCTACTGTCTGTACGTTCTCACTGTGTCTGTATGGGTTTCCTCCGAGTGCTCTGGTTTTTCTCCCACAATCCAAAAGACATGCTGATTAGGTGCATTGGCCATGCTAAATTCTCTCTCAGTATACCAGGGAGGTCTTGCTGCAGCTGTATAGGGCAGTGGTGAGGCCGCAGCTGGAGTACTGTGTGCAGTTTTGGGCGCCGCACCTGCGCAAAGATATTTTGGCCTTGGAGGGAGTGCAGAGGAGGTTTACTAGGCTGATACCGGAGTTGAGGGGGTTGAGCTATGAGTAGAGGCTGAATAAACTAGGCTTGTACTCGTTAGAGTTTAGAAGAATGAGGGGAGATCTCATTGAGACGTATAAGATGATGAATGGGATGGATAGGATAGAGGTGGAGAGACTCTTCCCGCTCAAAAAAGACAGTAGGACTAGGGGGCACAGCCTCAAGATAAAGGGGGGGCGGTTTAGAACGGAGTTGAGGAGGAACTTTTTCACTCAAAGGGTGGTGAATCTCTGGAATTCTCTGCCCGTTGAAGTGGTGGAGGCTGCCTCGCTAAATATTTTTAAGAAGCAGGTTGATGGGTTTTTGATAAGAGAGGGGATTAAGGGTTATGGGGAGAAGGCGGGAAAGTGGAACTGATCCACGACAGATCAGCCATGATCTTATTGAATGGCGGGGCAGGCTCGAAGGGCCAGATGGCCTACTCCTGCTCCTATTTCTTATGTTCTTATGTTCTAAACAGGTGGCAATTACGGGATTTTCATAGTAACTTCATTGCACTGTTAATGTAAGTCTACTAGTGATGCTAATAAATAAACTTTAACCCATTCATAGAAAATATTTTAGTCACTTTTTTAAAATGTTTGTACCCTCAGAACAGTTAAAACCAAAATTAAACTGCTAAGCAGCAGGTAGTGATAGTAAAGAAGCTGTTTCACATACTCTGCCAAATTGACCTGAACAGTGCTTGAATTTTTTACAATTTAATTTGAATAATTGTATATTATCCATCAACCCTCAAGAGGGTATTTGAAAAAAGATGCTTAATAATTCATGCTGTAAAGCAGTTCCAGGACAATTGGTCTTCCCTCCCACCAAGTCAACTAGACTGAAGTAAAATGAGACAGAAAGATGATTGTAAAATGAGAAAAGATATTCCAAACACACAAGAGATAAAATATTTCCCCTGTAATAACCATGAATTAGAAATGTAAGCCGGCAATTTTCCGCAGTGTTTGATCCTGCATCAGGAACTGCAAATTCTCTTCCAGCCCTGAGGTAATGGTGTTGACTGTTCACACTTGCACTGGATCCTTGAACTCAAGATGGTAAAAGGAGTATCAGAGAAAACAAAGGGCTGCCTCTTTAAAAGAGGAACAATCCAAATCCTGATTACAGTAATGGGCTGTCTTTTCACTCATAAAACTCGACACTGAGATAATACAGTCTCTTTTGGCCTGGTGTGTGTAAAACATTTCCTGGCTAGCATGGTGCATGTCTCTCACTTTCATCCCCCGATAACTACCCCCAGCTCCCACTTCCCCGCAGTATGGCTCCATTTCCGACATGCTTTCGTCTGCTATCCAGTCCAAATTGAAGGGCTGGCAGACGTCCAGTGTGAGGTAAACCAGCATCGTAGGGCAAGACCACAGACAGGCAGTATTATAAAGCATTATTATTAATATCCTGACAGACGCTGAGCTCCCTCTCCTCCTTCCTGTGGCTGGCCAAACACCTCTTGTCTACCTAGAGCTTTCGATTGGCAGATTAATGGGGGCTGGGGGTGGTAGGGCCCACTAAATTAATACCTATACCACAACCTCCATAAAACCTTCCATTTGTACACTCAATTATTCTGCAGAAATAGAAATGTCACAGCCATTTTATGCAACTATGTGTTTGAAGGTATTATAATAATTAGGGAAACATCCCTAATTTTAGGGAAACATATGGAGCAAGAGTAGTCATCCAATGTTTGTAGGGGGAATTAATGCAATAGTTTTGTAGCTTTGCCTCCAGTGTATAATCCCTTCCAGTGGGTCTTCCTACAGAGGCCGGAGGCTCTGTGATATTATGCTAATATTTCCTTCCATTACAGGGGGCTCATCAACTCTTAAAATATACTGGCCGGAATTCTACCACCTCATCCACCACGGAATTGGCGCAAGCGAGGGTCCGACAATGGAAATCATTGTTGACTTCCGACAGGAATTTCCAGTCTCACCAAGAGAGGCTGTAAAATCTCGCCCTTTGTGTAACACTCAAATGGAGATGTTCATGGAGAGAGCACCTTTACATCAAATGCTGACCACTAGCCTCCTGCTGATAAAGACCGACCGTTACCCCCACAGTGGATAAATCAATATTCCTCCAATGTTGAATAGCAATTGGAAGGAACACCAAGGGTGGCAAAGGCACAGAATGTACTCTGGGTGAAGGAATTCAGTGTCCATCGCTAAAAGTGGCTTAGTAGCACCACTGTCAACTGAGCTGGCTGAGAGCTAAATGACATGGCTTGCTAGACTAGTTGTGCAGCAGGTGATGGGGGAACCGACGAGAAGGAAAAGCCCACTTAACTTCATGCTCACCAGTCTACCTGTCCCAGCTGCATCTGTCCATGGTAGTATTGGTAGGAATGACCACTACACAGTCCTTGCAGAGATAAAGCCCCATTTTCACATTGAAGATACCTTCCATCATGTTATGTGGCACCAACTATCATGCTAAACGGGAGCTCTTTTTGCCACCTGCCTTGCTGCGCGCAAGGAGGCATAATGGCATAGTGGCACATATACCTCTTGCTTTCCCTTCACCCACTCATCCTGTCCCCAATTAACTGCCCGCCAAGCTTTCAGCCCAACCCCAGAGGCACCATCCAGCTCTAAACGTTTTTGTAAGTTGATGATAATCAATAAGCCTGCTTATGATATATTAAAATAATGACCAGGTAAATTCTGCAACCAAATAGTTTGTGTTTCTGCTAATGTTCAAGATGTGCTGCATTGTATATATTTTCTCTGACTGTCAAAACAACTAAAATAATCAGAACTTAGACAAAAGTGCCACTCTACACTATGCATTAAATCAAGGGGAAGAGATGGTCTAATAGTATTATTGTTAGGCTGTTAATCCAGAAACTCAACCCTTGTCAGGAGACCTGGGTTCAAATCCTGGTTTGGCAGATGAAGGAATTTGAATTCAATAAAAAAAATCTGGAATTAAGAATCTACTATGACCAAGAAAACATTGTCAAATGTTGGAAAAACTCATCTGGTTCACCAGTGTCCTTTAGAGAAGGAAGTCTGCCATCTTTACATGGTCTGGCCTACATGTGACTCCAGAGCACAGCAACGTGGTTGACTGGGCTCCCTTGATTTGATTTGATTTATTATTGTCACACGCGTTAGCATACAGTGAAAAGTATTCTTTCTTGTGCGCTGTACAGATAAAGCATACTGTACATACTGAAGGAAAGGAGAGAGTGCAGAATATAGCACAGTCATAGCTAGGGTGTAGAGAAAGATCAACTTAATGCGAAATAGGTCCATTCAAAAGTATAGGGCAATTAGGGATGGGCAATAAAGACTGGCCAGCCAGCAATGTCTGTGTCTGAGGAATGAATAAAAATAAAACTGGGTCCCCTGTAATTGCGACTGGACCTGCACTGAAACCCTGAGGCACTGAATGTTTTATTCCGACTTATTTTGAAAAGGCCAGCTCAGTTTTGAATCTTTTCCAGGATACTAGTGTGCACTTCCAATTTCCTCACAGGGGAGCCATTGACCCTGTCATAGAGTGACACTGAGGAGGAATCGAGGGAAAATTGGAGGCAAAGTCAAATTCAGACACAGTGTTTGTGCAACATACAAAGGCCAACACAGATCTGCAAACCCGCCCTTTCAGCTGTGTGTGGAAGACATGCTTTGGAAAGAAGGTGAAGATCAAATTAAACAAATACACGTCAATGTAACTTCAGTGCCTCAGTTGCTGCAGAAATGAATAGTAAGTCAGACCCTCAATTAAGCATGTACTATTTTTCTGGGGCCTCAAGTGCGCTGTTTAAAATGACCGACATGTAAATTTAACTTTAAATTTAACTATATTAGAAATGCTGGAAATAATGGCTACATTGTGTACTGTTTTTGATCAAAAATAGCTCACTATGGGGAAACAGAGAGAGAGAGAGTCTCTTTCATTTGAAATTTGGCAATATGATCTAAAATTAATCACACTTGCACTTACAAATGAAAAAGGAAGGAATTCTTAAATTCCAAAAGTTGATTAATCAGACCAAACATGGCAAGACAAGATGGAAAGTGACCATCCGAAAAGGCACCACATCAAAGGATTCATTTGATGAGGTCCTGAGACAATTTCAAATTACTATTACCACTTTAACAGGGATTAAAACAAAGTTTTTGGACTAAGTCGCTCCATAATTAACAAGGGTATCAATTGGCAGATTAAATGCACGAAGAAGGAAGGATACCAACAGAGTCCATTAACTGCATTTCTTTACCGGGGTTTCTTTTAAGGAGGTTAGCTCCCCCCGATTATAACCCCGACTGTGTTGCAAGAACAGTGCAGATGGATAAGGAAGGGTTAAAATGGAGTGTGGGCAGAACTCCTTGCATTCTCTCACCTTCTACCACCCTACCGCCTGAATTTTCAGGAGTGCGGTGGCGTCCTACCGTGACTAATTTTTTTCTGCATTAATGGCGCTACAGAAATGCAAGCTCTTATTGTTAACATAAGTTGAACCCATCATCAGCTTCCATTTGACAAAAGGAATTTCTATTACGACCTCATTAGGCATCACCTTCCAAACTCACAATCTCTACTACCTAGAAGGACAAGGGTCGCAAACACGGGGGAACATCACCACCTGCAATTTCTCCTCTACACCACTCACCATCCTGACGTGGAAGTATATCGCCGTTCCTTCAGGGTCAAAATCCTGAAACTCCCTCCCTAACAGCACTGAGAATGTATCTGGATCACAGGACAAGTTGGCAGCTCACCATCACCTTTTCAAGAGCAAATACGGATGGGCAACAAATATCGGCCCAGCCAGCGATGTATACATCCCAAGGATGAATATATTTAAAAATTCAATTTGGAAAGAGGAGCTTGTGCTTTTATCGGAGTGTGATACACCAATCGAAGCTTGATAAAGCTGTGAGGTGACTTGTTCCCATTCTAAGCAACATCTTCTTTGAGCTTTACAGCGCGTGACCTCCAGCTGATCCCATGTCAAATCCTCCTACCACAGAAAATGTACTCTTCACCTTGAAGGATTATGTGGCCAAGGCTGGGAAGTTCCTGCATGAGGTCTGTGGCGATGTCTTTTGGGTCCGGTACACATTGCACTGCTCTGCCACTTCTTAGAATTCCATGCTTAAAGAAATTACATACAACTTTGCCAAGATTGTGTAAAATAAAACTTTTGTCTTTAATTACTTTCTTTTTGTTTAAGTCAGCCAAAAGGCTGGTTGGAACAGTTGACAAAACCATGCTTCGAAAGGATTACAAGCCAGGAAACCTGAACTGAATTTTTTTTTAGTAACTCTGAGAACTGCAGCCCGTGTGGGCAAACAAAATGGAGACTGTCCCTTTAATTACTGGGTAGCAGAACACAATTACTGTTATTTGCTATCGCCTGTTCATCTAGTTGGGCCACCCAGAATACCCAAACATAAAAACTTGCTGACAGCTCATCATATCATACCAAAAGCTAGACAGTATCCAGCTTAAAAATCCACAGAGTGACGAGAAGCTTAGAATGGCTTTGTTCCTGCAGTCACATGCTATTTTCCAATACTTGGTTTATGAACCATTAAGACAAGCCTGGTTTCTCCTCTTTATCTACAGGCAACACTGCACAACTAAACAGAAGCCTCACCTTCTGAGAGGATGAGCATGCTAGAGATTTAGGGCTGGATTTTCAGATTCTGTCAGGGGAGGGAACGGGGGACCATTGGAAGTTTCTAACCTCCATTCCTGCCCTTGTGATCCCTAACTGGCTGCCAAACCCACTTCCATACTAAGTAAGGGGGATGCCCCTTGTGAAACCTGGGCTGATGACCATCTCCCCGACAGCCAGTTAGCTCTTGACCTCAGACCTCCACCAATGCTGCTCCATTCCACAGACTAGGTGGTGCAGAAGGATAATCCTAGGAGAGACCATTCATCTTCTTCTGTGGAGAAAGTCCCTGGATTCACTCTGTGTCTTGCCCTGCCATCTTTAGTTAAAACTGGGAGATGGTGGGTGAAAACTTCTAACCTATCAATTTACAATGCGGTCTGTCAAAGTTTCAATGCGGCACCCTTCAAGAACTATTTTCTTTCACCCATTCTGTGTCAAATTTAACTCTCTGGCACAAAATATACCAACATTTATCCACTACTCGAGGCTTTGTTTAATAAATCTGATAAAAAAGACTCCCAAAATCCAAAACCAGCCTGGAAAAGAACGGAAGTAATGGCAAACAGCAAAGCAAGGAAGGGCAAAAGAAAATGTCAAAAAACTGATAAATCTTCCAAAATATCTGAAAATGGAAAATGCACGCCTGACTGTTAGTCACCGACAAAAGACAGAGATTTTCTTATGATTTTAATAGATTCTAAAGAGGGTGACTGTCACATTATGTGGTGGGAGTTTTAACACTGCAGAGAGATCAGAATCCAGAGGTACATCAAATAACAGAAAGGATCAGAGAGATCAGAATATTATTGTTGCTTGAAGGTTCTAATTGCTATAAATTATGTAGAGAATAATGGATGCCTGGGGGTGATTACAAGACCGATGGCTAATTGAGATGTTTGGATGGTTTATATATAGAATAATGGGTGTCTGGGAATGATTAAAAGGTTGCAATCTACTTAAGGGAATGGGATGGTTCATGCATATAATAGTGGATACCTGAGGATGATTCAAAGTAGTCATATAATTGAGGAGTTCAGCTAAGCTTGAGTGAGTTTATATTTGTTATCCAAGATCCAATGTTTACAGTCCCAGAATTACTCTGGGCAATGCATGTGGGTGGTTTTAATTTTGCTCCTGTCCTTGGGCTGGATTTTATGGTGTGTTTTAAGTTGTAAAATGCAGTGTGTGGTCCTCCTGCCACCCCCAACCCATCCCCAAATTTACGATGGACAGAGAGGATAGGCAGGACCCCCATTCACCCTCTGCTCTCTCCATCACCCACCCACTCTTGGGTCAATTAATGGCTACTTAAGTGTCTCAATTCCTGCGCCTCTATTATTTTACCTGTGGCAGGGGAAGCCCATACAATGTGGGAGGCCCACCAAGCTGATGTTGAGAAGGGAGCGTGACTGTGCCCATCAATTTAATTGCTCCTTTTCATTATTAACACCTGGATTGTTTTACACCAGCGATGTCAATCTCATATGATCCACAGGGCCATACATAGACTCTATACCTGCACCTGCAACAGTCAATGTAAAAATACTGCTATTACTATCGCAACACCACAGGCCTCCAAATCAAAGGTAACTTGTTTTTTCAAAATATTTTTTCATTATCTTAAATTCATTAATTTCCCATCTTCAGTTCTCCAAACATTGCAGACTCAGTGTTATCAGGGACAGCCTACTCCCCCTTCCACCTGTCAGCAGCCACCTGAAAGTGCTTGAGAGTGCCCATGTGTGTACCCCGCCTGATTCCCCTCATCCCATCTCTGCTTCTGCCTTCTCACCAGGAAACATTGCAACCTTTGCTGTGTGCCCCTCACTGAAAGAAGCTCAGATTGGGACCCCAAATGGAGTAAAAACCAAGCCCAGTTCTATGGTCCAGAGCTGGCTCCCTAACATTTGGTATCACCATGCAAGGCCTATTCTTATCTCTGGCACTGTCAAAGAAACAGCAGTAGATATGGGTAGACAAGCAGGCATAACATATCCTCCAACTGGCAAAGGTGAGCTATAAGAGAGGGGATTAAGGGTTATGGGGAGAGGGCCGGAAAGTGGAACTGAGCCACGACAGATCAGCCATGATCTTATTGAATGGCGGGGCAGGCTCGAAGGGCCAGATGGCCTACTCCTGCTCCTATTTCTTATGTTCTTATGAACACAGGCTGCCGTCCCCTTTTAGGGGGAATAACTGACTGCTGATTTAACCTGAGGATCACCAGACCTTAGTGTAGGGGCAAAGCTGAGAAGATGGGCCTTCATGAATACCCTCAGCCGGTACAGGAATTGAACCGCGCTGTTGGCATTGCTCAAACCAGCCGTCCAGCTAACTGAGCTAAACCACTCCCTGGTTCCAACTGGTATACAAGTGTACAGAATAGAAAATGGCTGAAGGAGATTTAGCTATTAGTCCATTCTCAAACATTCTGCCACTCCAAAGATGTGCAGATTAGGTAGATTGGCAATGCCAAATTGACTCTTGATGTTGGGGGATTACACAGTAAGAAGTCTCACAACACGAGGTTCAAATCCAACGTGTTTATTTGATAGTAAACCCACAAAGCTTTCGGAACACTGTTCCTTCGTCAGGTGAATGGAAAGGAGGATTAGCAGGGTGAATACATGGGATTACAGGGATAGGACCTGGGTGGGATTGTTGGTGCAGGGATGATGGGTTAAATGGCCTCCTTCTGCGCTGAAGAGATTCTATGAATCTATTACTAAAATAACTGGTCACCCTCACTGATCTTAGAAATAAAGACCTATTTTAAGTTTCATTCTCACTCTGTAAGCAGTGAATAACAAAATTATCAAAAGTGCTGCAGCGATGACATTTATGATGCCAGCAAAACCCCTGAAAGCAATAACTGCCTTCTGTCTTCCTGCCAGCCATTTATCTTAATGCTTTACATCTCCCACCTCCTCTGTGCACCAGAGAGAAAAAACTAGCTCCAAAGGACTCCTTTGCTTTCCCTTTTCAACACAGTCCAGTCAGATACTTTAAACACATTTGGACTCCCCGACTTGCTATTTCCTTTTTCCTTATTTTTTAAGTCAATGGTGTCAGTTTTGGAAATACAGTCCCAAAATTCCTCATCTGGCGATTTCACTGGGATTAATGAAGCCGCCACTCTAATTGCAGCTGTACTCGAACCTGGGGGGTAAGTGAGCCAAGACAAATACACAAGGCAGCATCTTCACTCTTCCAATAGACAAACGTGCTGTAAAACTATTCTTGTTTTGGGGAAATCAAAAATGAACCTTTTTTTTTCAAATAAGCTCTTTGACCAGCTGGACACGATGTCGCTTTTTATTCAATATTATGCTCTGGCTTTTATGTTGGAATGTTGATTCGTCCCTTTTATTATTACTGTTTGTAATAATTTTGTTACACTTTGCTTTGATACATTCAACAACCACCGCAGCCACCCCCCACCCCCGCCAACCATCCATTCCTAACCAACCCCATGGATTATACTGAAGTTGATTAAACAGGCAAGCAGCAATCTCACTCCAATTCACCATGCAGCTGTCAGATAGCGCACAGGAGAAGACCTGGGAACTTTGCTCTGCCAAGATTTCCATTGCTTCCTGTGGGTAAGCACTTAGCCTCTGCTCTGCACCTTCCCCACAGTCAGCTAGTTGACATGTGTGATCTGGCACCCTATCAGTCAGTAGCTCAGGACGCAGCAGTGCACGAAATCCGACATGCCACTGGGCTGCCTAATAGCTGGTGATTATTTCATTCAAGATTGCCACACAGCTGGTTTATTTATATTGGCTCCAAGTGGTGATACAGCAATTTTATTCATCAAACCTATCATTTGGTGATTTCCAGGTAAGCTAGAAACACAGGGTTTTATGCTGGTTGGTCCTGAGCTGTCAAAAGCAATTAAGATTTTTGTCAGACTGATGTCTTGAGAGGTAAATGGAGTTGAGGTGCACAGCAGCCACAAACAAATCGGAATGGCAGAGCAGGCTAGAGGAGCTGAAAGCTTATTCCTCTTCCGACATCAAGGTAAGAGATTTTTCATTATCCTCCTGGTCATAAAATAACGCCCAACTCAAAAATATGTAAAATATATAGCACAGAAGCAGACTTTTCTGGTACCTAATCTTTGCCAGTGTGAATAAGACATATATATAATGATATATACATATATATGGGGCAACACGGTGGCACAGTGGTTAGCACTGCTGCCTCATAGCGCCAGGGACTCCGGTTCAATTCCGGCTTTGGATCACTGACTGTGCGGAGTTTGCATTTTCTCACATGTCTGCGTGCATTTCCTCCAGTTGCTCCAGTCTCCTCCCACACTCCAAAGATGTGCGGGTTAGGTTATTTGGCCATGCTAAATTGCCCCTAGTATCAGGGGGATTAGCAGGGTAAATATGTGGGGTTACGGGAATATGGCCTGGGTGGGATTGTGGTCAGTACAGACTTGATGGGCCAAATGGCCTCGTAGGGATTCTATATACTAATATGGTCAAATTCGCAGATTTTGCTTATGTCTTAAGAATTGCTTTAACTTTTTTAAAGATCACTTTCGGTGCATCTCTTTCTATGGGTCTGCAGGACAGTGCTTCCACAAGTGAAGTATAAAGAGAGCCTAGGGCTACTCACACCAGCACCCGCACCCTCCCACCACTTAATAACCTGAATTCCTCTTAAATTTACAACCAGATGTGTGAAGAAGGAGATAAGACTGCTTGTAAAGTGTGTCAATCAGGCAACACTACAGCTCCAGAAGTGCTAATTCATCTCCGATCCCAGGATTGACCAGGCAGCTCTGAGTTTTATTTTGCGAAAGTATTTCCCATTCAACAAGATAATGGCTTTTGAAATTTGATTTTGGAAAAATTTCCAACTGTGTTTCCTGACCGTTGGTTCCCAAATGGCACAAAAATAGACAGTTATTGACAAACACAATCAGAAATGCACATCAGACTGTACTTCATATCATTCCTCTCAGCACAGATAGTGCTTTGTAAGATTTTTTTTGTTAAGAAGTGGTGAATGCAGAAACATGATTGACAGCATTATCACATTCCCAGTTGCTTCGGACATAGAACTTTGTCGAAATGATGATGTGAATATAGGTCGTTTGGCCCAACATTTGGTTTCACTTGAGCAGTATGTAGCCCATATACCTGTTCTGTTCCCATGTCCCTTCATCCTCCTTTCTTTCAGCTATCTATCTAACCTTTTCTTAAATGTTGTCAGGCTAACATGGTATGACCTCAAAATACTCTTATGTAGAATAATTTCTTCTACTCTTAATGATAGATCACTTACATTTAATCTTGTATCAATGTCCCCTCTTTCTGGACCCCTAAATTACTGAAGTCAGTCAGTCTGAATCTATCTACTCCATCCCCTACCTTCATAAATTTAAACAAGTTTATCAAGTCACACTGTGCTTCTAACAAAAAGCTGCAAGAAGCCATGTTTAAGCTTTTCTTTATTCCATGCAACCTCCTGGTGAATCTATGCTACATCTTCTCTACTGACAGCAATGATACTGCCAGAAACTAATCATTTTAGGGAAAGTGCTTTAAAGCAAAGACTGAAATATTTTGTAGGTTGAGCACTTGTCATCAGTTCTGGTGCAGTGTTCAATTAATTGAATCTCCAAGAACAACTACCTAACTCAGTTTGACTCTATCCCTTTTAAAGATTACCCAAACTCGTCAGCAAAAACACCTCAATAAGCACCTGGGGCACAGCTGCTCACAGATCACAATGAATGGGAAAGACTTCCTGTGTGTCGCATAAGTAAATCATTAACCTGTGCTCTCACACCAGTCATTTTACAGAAATAACTACGATACAACTTATGCACATATTTTTATAGTGGAGGATAGCACTATCTATGGTCCCAGTTTAATGTGTAAATGCGGTGTGAAAAACACAAGAAAAGCTTTACAGCAAAGATGTTTGAGGACGAGTCAGGATTCTAGATGTCTCTTCAAACCTTTCGACGAGCCTGAACTGGCATTGCATTGATTCAAAATGCGGAGGTTCAGAGGCAAATTTTCAAGAACTCCATTCCCACTTTAATAGATCAGGATCTGCACTATGTTTTCCATGGTGGTCATAATGTGGAGATGCCGGCGTTGGACTGGGGTAAACACAATAAGAAGCTGCACAATATCAGCTTAAAGTCCAACAGATTTATTTGGTAGCAAAAGCCACTAGCTTTCAGAGCGCTGCCCCTTCTGTCAGCTGAGTCCACTTCAGGCAAAGTCAGGCGACTCACCTGACAGAAGGGGCAACGCTCCGAAAGCTAGTGGTGTTTGTTACCAAATAAACCTGTTGGACTTTAACCTGGTGTTGTCAGACTTCTTATCATATTTTCCAGACACGCAAAATGCAAAAAAAATTGGCAAAATCTCACAATGAAACACGAAAGCATTGGTCTTAGCACCTAGTACCTGTGTGCTGCAGGTAAAAGGGAGGTAATGAGTTTGAAAATACACTCTTTCTAATAAACACCCCAAAATAAATCTTTTTCCCCCAAAAACACACTCTACATTTAATATTTTTAAAATACATTACAAAAGACATTGACTTGAAAATTACAAAAAGTACAATAAAACTTTACTTTTCTCCATACAGCATGTTCCACTCTTAGCTGCCTCAATACCATTGTAATACTCCTGATATTCACAATGTCCATTCCTTGTCAGCCTGAGGGGTTCTGTACAATTTCCAGCCCCTTGGTGTACTATACCTTAGATAGCAACCTTTCCCCATTGCTTGCTGCTCTGCAGTGGTGACATTGCCATCTATGGAAGTTTAATTTTTTTGAGTTAGCTTGGTCTCACTCCCTTCCCCTGACCCCACCTTTCCTTCGCTGCGACCACAGAAATTAAACAGTTGCTGCTGAATCTTAATAACCATAGAACTGTTTTCTGCCAAGAAGTGTTGCACTTGGATCAGGATTTTTACAAACTGTGGATAAAAATAGCCAATTGGCAGATCCTGATATCTTAGCTCATTTTGAAGCTTTCATTCAACAATCCATTTAAATAAAAACAACTGAACATGCTTAACACAAGTGTTACTTCGTACAACACGGATTAGACTTCCAATATGATGTCGAGGTGCAATTTGGCAGCGTGGAACGCATATTTAGCACTGACAAGATTTGTATTAGGAATACAAAGGTATTGGAAATTCTATACTAACAGTGGTGAATGGGATTTCTAATGCAGGTTGAGGTATTGATATACTTGGAGTTTGTTTCTTTAACACTATCTATCTGATGTAAAATCTAGTCACTCTAACACATCATACAATTCACAGCTTGAACTTGTGGGCACATTTGTCTTGAGGTGGACTTTGTAGTTCCTCAGCACAATTCAATCTCAAATATCCTGAGGGGCAAAGCACCTGCAAATTTCTCCAAAATGAACAACAAAAATACCAAAGCACCCACTGCATAGAATCAACCTTTTTGTGTTTCAGACAATTGCTGACAACCTCACGTAATCTTTTCCAATCCTTTCCACCAACCAATTAGAGCTGTCAGTAACTGCTTCAGAGCAGGCAGCTGTCAGTGTAAGTGAGAGAGGGTACAAGAGTTTAATCGCACTGCTAAGTGTCTGTTATATTCGTAAAGGATTATATGGGAAAGCACACAACTGATTCCTATTCCAGCCTCTCCCCCTATCGTTTATCCATGTACTATATGCTTCACTGTAAAAGATATGGAAGACAATCAATCTGCTCCTTGGACTGCTGTGCTGCTGTATGTTGGCAATTCTGTGCCTCCAGGTATGTGAAGAGAGGAGGTGACACAATTTTCTTTCTCTCCCTAGAGGGAAGTTTCATTCAATTCACTATCCTTACCCCCTACATAAACCCTCACTGAGAGGATTAATAAGGTCCAGAATTTGAGGACAGGGAGGCTGTATCCCAGTACCACATGGTATAACAATTAAAATGGACATCCTACCACGCTATTCCAGGCCAAACACAGGTGACAGTAGTCCATTCTAATCCAAATAACATTGTAAAGCGCCAAAACTGGGTGGCAGGGTGACACAGTGATTAGCACTATTGCCTCACAGTTCCAGGGACCCAGGTTCAATTCCAGCCATGGGTGATTGTCTGCATGGAGTGTGAACATTGTCCCTGTGTCTGCAAGGATTTCCTCCGGGTGCTCTGATTTCCTCTCACACTCCAAAGATGCGCAGGTTAGGTGGATTGGCCGTGCTGAATTGCCTTTTAGACTCCAAAGATGTGTAGTTGGATAGATTAGTCATGGGAGATGTGTGGGGTTACAGAGATAGGGTGGGGGAAAAGGGCCTGGGTAAGATATTCTTTCAGAGGGGGTCGATGCAGTGTTGATGGGCAGAATGGCCTCCTTCTGCACTGTAGAGATTCTATGTTTCTAACTGCTCCCATTTCAACTTAGAAAATTTCAATCCTGGAGGAACATTTGAAAGGAATTCCAACTGTGATCACCAACTATTCTTCAACTACCTATGCTTTGATTGCTCGACATCAGTCCATTATGTTGCTTATCATTTGCTTGCTAGCAACATAACAAAATGCAGACCTTAATAATTTAATCTGTTTTCCGAATTGTGTAGAGTTGCATAAGTCAGTCAATTTTAAACATTTTTATAGCATTCCCAATGAAATCCAGAAATTAAATTTCTTAGGAAGTTGTGTTATTCATTTGTACTGTCATGGTTATCACAAGCGGGACGGAAGTGGTTGCTTCCATGTTGTCATTTCACATGATTGTCCAAAGTCAAATTTACCTCGCAAATGTCACGTTGAAGCACAACACTGATTGGGTGAGCAGTGCAAGAAATAATGAATTTGTGGGATTAACAAAAAGAGGAATCACAGCAAAAAAGTTCAGCTGGAATCATGAAATCTAAAATAAATTTATTGCCATAAAGGGGTTCCTGGAATATTGAATAATATTCCTATTTTTTAAGGACAGGGATGTTATAACAAGTAACATGTATTCTTCTATAAAAGTAAAGCTGATTATATCTGTTTAAGATCATTGTCTAGATGATTTATTGAACTCTGCCCTCCTGCAACGAACGTCCCGGGGAAGTCAGAGTTTAATTGCTCCTTAGGTGGTAACACAGACTTCCCTTTGCTTTCTCCCTCTTTTTAAGCGTAATTGGTCATCCAGTCAGGGATTGTAGCAATGCATTCAGTTTTATGGCTTTTGAACATTTCCTAAATGCAATATCAGTAGCAGGCAGCAATTGTACAGCTGTAATTTCATTGAGGGGTTCAAATGATTTCACAAATCGCAAAAGTAAAGTTCAAATAGCTTCTGACCACATCTGATCCCAGATCTATGGATATGAAAAAAAATCTATTCCATGGGCTGGATTTAACAGTATATGGGGGTCTCCGGCCCTAACCCCTACAGCTAAAAAGTCCCAATAATCTGCCTCACAGGGGTTTAATGCTTGGAGTAATGCTAGTTGGTTGAAGGTGAGACTTAGTATCCTACCCCACCGCTGGGTAGAAAGTAATGTCTCAGAGAGCTACAAACTCAGGACTAGAGAGCACAGCCTCAAGATGGGGGGGGGGGGAGTTTAGAACAGAGTTGAGGAGGAACTTCTTCAGTCAAAGGGTGGTGAATCTCTGGAATTCTCTGCCCGTTGAAGTGGTGGAGGTTACCTCGCTAAATATATTTAAGTCACGGGTAGATAGGTTTCTGATAGACAGGGGAATTAAGGGTTATGGGGAGAAAGCGGGAAAGTGGAACTGATCCACTTCAGATCAGCCATGATCTTATTGAATGGCGGGGCAGGCTTAAAGGGGCTAGATGGCCTACTCCTGCTCCTATTTCTTATGTTCTTATGTTCTTAAACCAATCAAATGGACTGAGACCAGACATCCCTCTGGTCTCAGCAGCATCACTGGGAGCATGGGGATTGTTGGGACTACAATGGTGTCCACAGCCAAGGAGTTGAAGCTGGTGTGAAAGGTAAGTGGGGGTGAGCCGTGATGCTAATGCCAGAGGAGGGGGGGGCTAAGATACCGGTGAGGGGAAGATGGTGTTTGTGGGTGGGGGGGTAATTCCAGGTACCCTGGGATGCATGTCATGGAGGAAGAGAACCAGGGGAAGGGGGTGGAAAATAACCAGTGGGTGCAGTTGAGTGGGGTGGCCTGCCAATGGGCCCAAGAGAACCCTAAAGGAGGCACCATCCCTTGATCAGTGAAAACTGCCCTCTCCGAGTGCTGGTTATATCACCAGTAGCGGATGAGGGCTTTATGTTGACATAAATTGGCTACTAAAATGCTCCATTTGACCCACAGGTGAGCGGGCTGCCTGACGTCTTCCCCATCACAGGTAACATTATTGCAGGGCAGAGGTGGGCACATTTCCTTAGCATTTTACAGCTCCTCACATCCTCCCTCCAACCCCTGCCCCCAGCAGTGTCATAAAACTCAGCCCCATATTCCTAAATACACATGTGAAGCCATTATTTCTGTTTTATTTCTGCTACACTTCTTTTCCCATTGCAAGTGCAGGATTTGCCTTGCACTTATTTGAGTTAAGTGCAGCTTATTTGAGATAATTCATCTGTGTTGAATTGAATGCCAAAGCTGTACTTCTACCAGTCATTATGGGCTGGACTTTTACCAGGTCAGGAAATGGTCCTGTTTCTCAATCTCATTCCCATGTTTCCAGTTTTCGGGAGTGCCCTCTAAAGGTGCAGGCTGATTTGGATCACGAGCTTGCATCCTGGACTCCCAATCTGGTCAGCTCCCCATTGTGGGCATAGGCATGTCCTAGTCCTTCGTAATTCTCATGAAGTGGGACCAGCTTCCCAAAGAGTTGTGTCACAAACCATAATTCGCATGAGGGATCCTTTTTGGAAGGCTAAATTAAAATGTTCTTCCCGGTGCCCACTTGAAAAGTTATGCCCCAACCCACCCTCCAATGATCCTTCATGGTTCCATGCAAAGATATGAATCACTAAACAACCCCAATAGCCTCGTATGTCTCCCAAGCCCACCATTCCCCACCCCCTCCCACCTCCCATGTCCCTGATGCCAAGCTTCATTTTGCATTCTTGACTGAGAGGCCAGAAATCCATTAGCTTGTTGAAACTCCTGAGCCCCAGGCAAAATATTATTTGGTTTGACAGTAATGGCTTCCTAATCTTGGCGGCCAAATTTACAATGTTTATTTACACAAAATGAAAAGTCTTCAAGTACTTGCAGTTTCTGCTATTGATTCTTTAAAGGGTCTAAATAATTAACACTTTTATTGAGCTGCAGTTAAAAAGGAGTTTTTTTTAAAGAAAGTAGAAAGCTGATAATGAATGAATGATCATGATTTAAAAGCTTTTTTAAAAACACATCCACAACACCAAGGTGGGCCTTTCAACCAGCCCGCCTCCACATTCAGATATCCAGCAGCCCATTGCTTATTTCAGGATTGGTTGGCCTAATGAAGATCCTCTCAGTGGGGGCAATTTCTCCAGAAGCAGGCAGCCTGAGCCAGGAATTTACCCAACTCCTGCGATCGGAAGATAAAAATCCAATCCCACATACCATCTTTCAGAATCAGTCCGATTTGCCTCTGTTCATCTTCATTACATATTCACGGTGGATTACTAGTGCTTTTAGCACCCTCTATAGACAGTAAGGAAATGTTGATGACATTAGATAAAGGATGGTAGGGGAAGGCTTTTTGCGCCCTGCACCGGTTGCCTTCAATGGTTTATTTTTGTGCTGTAATGTCTATGTAAACTCAGTGCCTTGACAATAACTGAAAGGCAGCCATTTTATGCTGGTGACTAAATGGGAACACCAGCATGGTCTTCCTGGGCCAAATGGCCTGTTTAGCTGTAGCCAATGCTATGCAATTAAAAGTGTGACAAAACAGCCAGTGTGACTTCAGAACTCTAATTTTTCCAGATTTGTAACCACGGGTGAAGATTTTTACACCTCTGGTACTTTTGTCAACCGCCTTGAAGGCCTGTCTTCTGGTTCATGACCCTTTCACCAGTGGAGAAGAGTTTATCTGCACCTACTCTGCCCAGAGGCCTCCTGGGTTTGAATAACTCTGTCAAATCTCCTTCTCAAACTTCTGTCATCCCAGCAACCGGTCTCGTAAATCTTTTCCGCGCCCTGTCTAAAGGCTTCACATCCGTCCTAAAGTGAGTTATATCAGGGTTCTGCATATACTAACAACACTGCCCCGGGTTGGATTATAACTTTGTTATGCATATTTTAGAATATTCCCTTTTGCTGTGGTGTGGCTCTTCCAGTGTGGTATCACTAGAAGAGCCACACTGCTCAGTCAAGCAACGGAAGAGCCTTTATTTTAAAGCTAGGTTAATTGGTGAGAAAAACAAGCGTGTCTCTGTCATCCAGCAGCACCGAGAAAGAGAGAGAGAAAAAAATTACATGCCCTGCTCTCGGGCTTTTATTCCAATCATATGGCGTACATGGCTAAGGCCACCTTC
Organism: Carcharhinus amblyrhynchos; assembly: GCF_965287045.1. NCBI lineage: Eukaryota > Metazoa > Chordata > Chondrichthyes > Carcharhiniformes > Carcharhinidae > Carcharhinus > Carcharhinus amblyrhynchos. Next base: position 28,797,242 of record NC_137332.1, on the reverse strand, counting down.
AAAGTGTTGTGGGTAGGATTAGCTGGATTAGGGCTACACTGAAAAGACCCATGCTGCTTTGGAGGAAGTCTCACTGTGGACCAGTTGAAAGAGACTTTTTTTTATACCTGTCCAAGCCACTCCTGCCTTCTGTTAGAAAGGGTAAGGGGGAGGGGGCGGCAGAGAAATAAACCCAAGAGGCTCATAAGTGCTCTCCAGCCAAGTGCTGTCAAAACATGTATTGGCCAGAATGTTTTTTTTTGTTTTACATTATTGTTCAATCGGGGCCTTTCCCAGAACCACCTTCTACATTTTAAGGGAACTTGTGTTTGTGGGGGGGAGGGGACGGGGGGTAATAAGAGAGAAAGAAAGAGAGAGAGAGAGAGAGGGGCCTTTAGGAAAAGCTTTGTTGAAAATAAATCTTTCCATTCCCTGAATCGAGTAGCAGATGTGTGCTCCACCTCAGGCCCAATAGGCTGGTCTCATCGAGCCTCGCTGAATGAATGCAAGGCTTTGTCACTACCATGAATGTCCGTCAGAGATGTTCTGTAACAAACAGGGAGAGAAAAAGAATTCTCTACAACAAAAGCAGGAGACCAAAGCCTCTACATAAAAAAAAATAAACCAAGGAAAGTGGGTTGAGGAAAAGAGAAGGGAAAGGTGTATGTGGGGTGGGGTGGGAGGGGGTGCGTGGTAGATTATATATAGAAAACCTTGTAAAATTGTGAAGGGAAGGAAAGGGAGAAGTTGAGTGATTAAGCGTTCAAGGAAAGTGCTGCTGTCTAGTTTGTTTTACAAGCCTAAGCACTCAATTCCATCTGGCTTTATCCGCCCCGTACTTAGATTCAGAAACCAAAGACCCTGACTGGGTTGAGGACAGTGTGACCCAAAGAGGTACAGCTGGGAACTATTGAGCCCTGAGACTCCTGTCAGCCTTGACATAAATTTCCACTGGTGCTGGCATTTACGCAGTTGGCATTTCCATATGTATAGACTTGCCTGTACTAATTATGCTAATCATCTCCTCTGTTGGCTCCTGTGAAAAATGGCCACATTAAGCACTCCACTGCCTGCTAATGCGGCTTAATGTGTGGCTGAGATATACATTCATCCTGCTCTGAAAGGCAAAATTTTTCCACATTGCTGGCTTCATTCACAGAAAAAAATGATTTTGTTGAACTCAGATCAGTTCCTTACACCAAGGCAAGGGAAATGTTGGCTAAAATAAAAAGTTACAGTTGATTTTTTTCTCTCTCTCTTGCTTACCTTTTATTTTAAGAGATACTCCCACTCCTTGACAAAATAATGTATGAATTTAAAAAAAGAAATAGTTTTATGCCAGCCAGTCAGCGATTTGCAATGGGGAAAAAGCATTTGTCAACCACCCCTCTGTCCCCAGGCAATCTGTGTTTCGAGCAAGCTTACTCACTTCATATCAGCAATCTTACAGGTCCCCTTTAAATCCTGTCCTTCATTCAAAACCCACCCTGCCCAGTGAATGTTTCTGTGATTCTATATCAGAAAGGGTTGCAATGGGCAGTTAACCAGCCTATGCTAATAACAATTCCATGAACCCGGGTGAGGAATTGAAAATGTTCCTGTCTTAAAATAAAGACTCATCTAAAATAAAGAGCTGATGGGACAATCTGACAGCTACGACAGGTATCGGGCAAGAGTCAGCAACTCAGAAGACCCAAAATATCTGGGACAGATGTGGGAAGCAAACATCCTGCTTCTGGATGGCCACAGTCATTGGTGAGGGGTGGAATTGGAGGTGGGTGGGGCAGGGGGGGATGGGGTGGATTAAGAGGATGATACGTCAAACAATCTAAGCAATAACAAAGTTGTCGTCCCACCCACACGCGCATGCAGACAACAGTCTCAGTTGGGAGAGAACAGCTGATCCTAGGCAGACCAGCATGCTGTATGTTCCCAATCTATAGATTGCGAACCAGATTTAATCAGTGGACAGGAATCTGATATGTGCCGGTGGTTCCAATTACTGATACCATCTCATGCACTGGGTCAAGGTAATTCAACATTTCACAGCACTCTGTCCCTTCATCATATAACTAATCGGTCTCTTATTTAGCACATACATAAATACATCTTGCACTTGATCATTCCAGCACAAGGGGATTTTTGCTGGACAAGCCTACACTACCAATTTTATCTTTATATATGTTGTTATAGTACTCCTAACCAATAAAGTTTAAAATTTAAGTATTTGTGTCACAAATAGATTTACAGCAACCCTGCGATGAAGTTACTGTCGCCACACCTGGCGCCTGTTCGGGTACATTGAGGGAGGATTTAGCATGGCTAATGCACCCAACCAGCACGTCTTTCAGACTGTGGAAGGAAACCGGAGCACCCGGAGGAAACCCACGCAGACACGGGGAGGAGGTGCAAACTCCGCACAGTGACCCAAGCCAGGAAGCGAATCCGGGTCGCTGTTACTGTGAGACAGCAGTGCTAACCACTGTGCCACTGTGCCACCCCAAATCAGGTATGAAAGCCCATGGCAGACAATTTGATATTCCTCACTTGCGTTTTAGTGAACAGATGATAATAAATAGAACAAAGAACAAAGTACAGCACAGGAACAGGCCCTTCGGCCCTCCAAGCCTGTGCTGATCATGCTGCTCTAGCTAAACTAAAGAAAAGATCTCCTGCCCTTGCTCGATCCCTCTATTCCCTCCCTACTCATGTAACCAACCAGGTGCCTCTTAAATGTTGCTAATGTACCTGCTTCCACCACTCCACTGGCAGTGCGTTCCAGGCCCCCACCACTCTCTGCATAAAAAATCTCCACTATACATTTCTCTTAAAGTTTCCTCCTCTCGCCTTGAACCTGTGCCCCTTGTAACTGACACTTTCACCCTGGGGGAAAAAACCTCTGACTATCCACCGTGTTAATGCCTTTCATCATTTGTAGACCTCTATCAGGTCTTCCTTTAGCTTCTGTTTTTCCAGTGAAAACAATCCTAGTCTATTCAACTTCTTTTCATAGCTAATACCCTCGCGATCAGGTAACATCCTGGTGAACCTTCTTCACACTCTCTCCAAAGCTTCCACATCCTTCTGATAAACTGGTGACCAGAACAGCATGCAATATTCCAAATGCGGCCTAACCAAGGTTTTATATAGCTGCAGCATGATTTCCCAACTCTTGTACTCAATGCCCCAGCCGATGAAAGCAAGCATGGCATATGCTTTTTCAATCACCGTGACCACCTGTGTTGCTACTTTTAGGGAACTGTGGACCTGCACGCCCAGATCCCTCTGTATGTTAATACTCCTAAGGCTTCTGTCATTTACAGTATAATTTACACTAAATTTGATCCTCCAAAATGCATCACCTCGCATTTGTCCGGATTAAACTCCATCTGCCATTTCTGTGCCCAAGTCTCCAATCTATCTAAATCCTGTTGTGTTCTCTGAATCTCCAGCAACGTCAGCAACTCCACTAATCTTTGTGTCATCCACAAATTTATTAATCAGACTGCCCACATTTTCCTCCAGATCATTTCCATATGTCACAAACAACAGAGGTCCCAGCATTGATCCCTGCAGAATATCACCAGCTACAGATCTCCATTCTGAAAGACATCCTTCCACCGCTACTCTCTGTTTTCTAGGACCAAGCCAATTCAGTATCCATCTAGCCAGTCTACACTGAATCACATGAGATTTTAGTTTTTGTACCAGTCTGCCATGTGGGACCTTATCAAACGCCTCACTAAAGTCCATATAAACTACATCCACAGCCCTTCCCTCATCAATTATCTGGTCACCTCTTCAAAAAACTCAGTCAAGTTGGTGAGACATGACACAAAACAGAAAATGCTAGAAAATCTCAGCAGGTTGGACAGTATTTATGGAAAGAGAATAGAGCCAATGTCTAGAGTATGGATGACCCTTCATCACAGCAGCTCTGACAAAGGGTCATCCAGACTTGAAACTTTGGCACTATTCTCTCTCCACAGATGCTGTCAGATCTGCTGAGATTTTCCAGCATTTTCTCTTTTTGTTTCAGATTCCAGCATCCGCAGTATTTCGCTTTTATCTTGGTGAGACATGACCTTTCCCATACAAAACCAAAATATTAAGTTTACCATAACAGAGTCATTCAAAGTGTTACAATAAAAAAAGCTGGAAAATATAGTTTTAAAATAGCAGCGCTACCCTCATAATGAACAGCTAAAATTATGAAACTTTTAGCTTTTATCTGGCTTAATTTACATGCTGATTATTAATTGATTTGTTTTTAAATGAACAAATGAACACTGTGATCCTGATAAAAATGATATCGTACAAAATGTTTCAGACTGTGGAATGAACATCTTCAGTTCCATTGACACAAATGGTCACCTGCCAATGCACTGGTGATGTTGGAGCCTAAATCTTGGTTTATTAAGGGTACCCCACATCATTCAGCAACATGCTGCTACTTTACTGCCTTCCAGCTAGAATCTCTCACTATTTCTCAGGCAGAAATGAACCATATCACCACCACCAACCCCTTTCCTAACTGACACAGGTTATTACTCCCTTGAATCCTCTCACTGCATTTTTATCTGAAGCCCCCAAGGCGGTTGCCACTTTTTGTTTATACTTACTGTGACTAAGGTATGCAGTTCTTCAGCAACAGTTTATTTGTGTAGCTAGTGCCCCACAGTTCATGGGCCGTGGCTACAACCTGTGTTAATAACAGCAGCATGAACTCAGCCTCCTGGTTGAGTTAGAGGGGCCAGCCAGCATCTTTCTATATACTAGAATTATATAATCATTACAGTACCAAAGGAGGCCATTCAGCCCATCGAATCTGCACTGACAACAATCCCATCAATACGTAACCCCATGCTAGTCACTCTTAACACTAAGGGGCAATATATTATGGCTAATCAACCTAACTGACACATCTTTGGACTGTGCAAGAAAACCGGCGCACCTGGAGGAAACTGATGCAGACACGGAGAGAACGTGCAGACTCCGCACTGAAAGTCACCAGAGGCAGGAATTGAACCCGGGTCCCTGGCACCGTGAGGCAGCAGTGCTAACCACAATGCCATTAGGTTTTATCACAACGTGAAAACTGCTTTAAACTCTGCTTAGCGGATACAACATAATGGGGTGCTCTAATACATAGTTGGCATGAGGGCTCTTCCAGCGTTGTTTGGCGGTGAATTGGCAAAATCCCAAAGGTAGTGAGGGAGAACTGGTTATATTGACTCTTCATGATTGCTGTGGCTTTCTGGGTTGCCTTGTGATAGACTGAACTTTTGTGAACTCCTTAAACAGGAATTAACAGGCTAAGGATGAGCCGGGGCAAGAAAACCATAAGCCGAGAGTTTCCACTCCAAACCCTGGATGCGGATCCAGCATATCAACATCCTGCAGAAGGTGAACTGCTTCAGTTTCACACAGGGCACCACAGGCCTGGCAAGCACCCCAGGAACCATAAAGAGGGAAACATATAAAAAAATTCCTAATTAACTGTCTAGCTAGAGGGTCAAGGGGAATACTGTTTGGCTTGGGAGGGATATTGGCCTGTGCCTGGATAAGCAAAGCACCTTCCCTCAGCCAGCCACTCAAGGCATACAGCCAACCAAATCTCTGCTGGCATGGGATAGCCAAGAGTCAAGGAAGCATCAAAGTGTTATTTCTTCCTCCTCACCCCAGTACTTTGCGAATGGGGTACCCTGCCCACTGACCTTGCAAATTCCAGAAGGGTCAACGTTGGAGGGCACAATGCTGGCACCACCTGAGGCACTTTTGGGCCCGGGATGTGGGGTGGTAGGACATGAATTCATGGTCCTGATTTAAGATGCCAAGAGATATCACAACACAAACATCAGTGTGCCACCCCATAAAGCAAACAGGTTAAAAGTCACCATTGAAACTAGCTCCATGTTGCTCTCAAACACCTTCCTCTTAGTGTCAGCTTGCTTCATTTGAGGCTGAAGATTTTGGTCTCAAACTTTAGTTCAGCGCTTAAGCAAATAATCTAGGGTGACAGTTCAGTGCAGTGCCAAGGAAATACTGCATAGTTGAGGGTGCTGTCTTTCTGATGAGAATTTATATTGTGGCACTAGGTACCTGCCAAGGTGGGTATGAGATCCTATACTGGTTCCTGAACAAAAGCAAGGAATCCTCTTTGTGGCTTGGCCAATATTCATCCCTCAACAAATGCCACAAACCAAATTACCTGCTCATATACCTTATCTGATGCTGTGCATAAATTGGTGGACACAATTGCTCAATAGCAACTGACTGCTCTTCAAAAGCAATGCATTGACTGTGAAGTACTTTGTTACTTCTGAGAATATGAAGATGCTATATCAATGCAAGTTTGTTCTTTCTGCACCTATCTCAGTGTCCTGCCCTCCCTCTGAAATGTGAGGTGAGGACAATACAAGGAATATAACTGAGGGCAAAGGATGAAATCCAGGCCATTTTTAACAGCCCAGATGAATGCACCAGTTAAAACTTTCTGCCATGTTGTAAATAAAACCCTCTGCCTTTGTATTTCTCTTTTGTTCCAGAATGGCAATGACACAAAACTGGGTGGAATTATGAGTGGGAGGATGATATTAGGAGGCCTCAAAGTGACTTAGGCAAGCTGGGTGACCGGACAAACATATAGCAGATGCAGTAAAATGCATCTTCATAGATAATAAAACAGGTGGCATGGCAGCACAGTGATTAGCACTGCCGCCTCACAATGCCAAGGAGCCAGGTTCGATTCCCAGCTTGGATCAACGTCTGTGTGGAGTTTGCACATTCCCCCAGTGTCTGCGTGGGTTTCCTCCGGGTGCTCCGGTTTCCTCCCACAGTCCAAAAGACGTGCTGATTAAGTTCATTGACCCGAACAGGCACTGGAGTGTGGCAATTGGAGGAATTTCACAGGAACTTCATTGCAATGTTAATGTAAGACTTACTTGTGACTAATAAATAAACTTAAAAAAAATTAAACATGAAATTATAAACTTTGGTGAGCCAGATGGGTTTTTCCGACAATTGATGGTTTCATGGTCATCGGTAAACTTTTAATTCCGACCCCTCCCCCGTTGGTGTCCCAACCCCCTCCATGATAGCGTGCCCGACACCCTCACAATTGTCTGCCTGACCCCTACATGGTCGCCTATCCAACTGACCCCCTTCCAGCTATGGCCAGCCCAATCAATCCCCTCTGCCCACTGATTGGATTGCAGAGTGGCAGCGGGTAACCCCATTCCTCCTCATACCGATCGCAACTGCAGAATGCACAGTGCCCCCCGCTGCACCACCAACAAACTCCCCACAGGCCCCGCCCGCTGGCACTGTCTGGTGTCCAGGCAGTGCTAGGCTGCCACTGCCAGGGTGCCAGGCTGGCACTGCCAGGCTGACACTGCCCAAACAGCACCCTGCGTTGCCCCTAAGCTCTCAGGGGCCGGCCTCAATGATCTCCAGTTCTGCTAGCAAGGTCATCACAACTGGTCGCCATTGCTGGACCAGCTGTGATTCCTGCAGGAGAAAACCTCTCACAGAGAGTTCAATTAGTCAAGGGAGTATGGACGATTCTTTCCCAGGCTGACTGAATTATTTGAAACAGAATTTACATGGATTCATTCAGCCTTGCACTGGAAATGGGCACAAGGCTGACCTCACCAGATATCCAATGCCGGTCGGATTGCAAGAGGTGAGAAATCATTGGTCAGCAGGGCACAACAGTAAAATCGATCCCAGAGAACTTCATTTTGTTTCATCTCAGCATGGGATTTGAGGTGAGCCTACGGTGCATATTGAGTAAGCGTGGGGAGTATAAGAGCAAAGGGTGGGAATAGGGGCATGGGAACTATCAAGGGCACTGAAGGTTAGGTGGAGGCACATGGATTGGCATAAGGACTATAATAGTTGATGGGGTCAGTAGAGATGGCATGGAGGGTAGTAGGGACCAGCAAGGTGGGTGGGCAGCCTTAGGTAGCATGGGTTGGCATGAATGGGATAGGGGGATTGCGTGGATGGTAAGGGGATGTGAGAGCCGAAGGATGGAAGGCTAGCTTTCATTTTATTGCTTTTCTCAATAGCAATAGTCTTTTGCACACCCAGCCTCCACACACAACATCCACTGTGATTACCTAGGAATTCTTCCCAGTTAGTGAGCCCAGTGCAGACTCAATGGTCCAATTGGCGTCCTTCTGCACTGTAGGGATTCTATGATAACTACAATGCACCAAAAAAAAATCTATCAACCTCAGTCTTAAAAACTCCAACTGTCTCAGCACCTTTTTGAGGGAACAAATTCCAAATTTTTTCTATCCTTGAAAAGTGTTTCTTGATTTCACTACTGAATCTCCTTGCTCTCATGTGAAGTTAAATCCCTTCATCTGGATTCCCCCACCAGAGGAGATAGTTTCTCCGCAACAACTCTATCAAGTCTGATGAACATTTCAAACACCTCAATCGGATGACACCCCTGATGTTCTGTACTCACAGGAACACAAGCCACTCTCACGATTTATATTAAATCATCATAAATTAGTAATTCACGTTTCGTCACGCTTGCAAAAACAGAAACACTTCCTTTAAGTACTGAGCATCTTATATCGCAGCATTAAGCAATCAATTGAAAGGCAAACGGGGCCAATAAATCTCCATCTATTCTCCAACTTGTACGAATTATCATAGAAAGCAGGTTCAGCACCTCCAAGTAACCAACTGCAAATGATTTTGAGATAATATTTGGTTGTGTTGAAGGGGACTTTGCGGAGGAATGAGTCAAAAGATTAGTATGACATTTTATTAGTAGACAACCACCCATTGGGTCTGTATATTCTCAATGGTATTCCACATTGTTTAGTGTAATGTATATTGTGCAGTATCATTTACACAATGATGGATCAAAGCTCTTTCCTTAGGCAATTCAGTCTTTGACAAATTTCCGTGCATGTTTAAAGGACCGTGGCATCATTTGGGTTAACTTTTTTGAAGAAGGAGTTCTTGTTAAGGGATTCAGTTACCTTAGGATTAAAAGGAATAAACACCTTTGATGAATTTGAGACTTATTGAAAACTTATATCAGTATTCTATATCCAATACCAAAAAAGGCATGGTTCTGTTTATGCCACTTTGGTGCCATTTTTAATCGGTTTTTACAGCTTTCATATGAGGTAAACATGCTTGGTTTTGTTCCCTCCACGCCAGGGTTGACAAAATGCTAAAATATTTGCAAAATTTTTCTGTAAATGCTGATCTGAACAGCCACACATTGCCAGCATTTTCCACATTCATTTTGTTCAAAAAAAACTAAATGAAATAATCTCCTGTAGATAACACATTGTCTTATCAAAAAAGTCAAACTTTATTCAACTCTTTCCGACCCCAGAGAATTTTTTTCTAATTCAGAACTTCCCCAGTAATAGATAAATCTAACTTCAGGCACTGGACAACTATCAGCCTTCAGTTCCTATCGAGAAATCTTGTTTTTTTTTTAAGCTCCTTTAAGTTGCAAATCTAACACTGAACAAGTACCCCCTCGAACCGAGCTTCAGTGCAGCCATCTCCTCTTCCAGCCTTCCCTTTTCTTCTCTCTAACAATGGTCTCTTGGCTCTATTATTCCCTCCATCCAAACCTTTCAATGCTTCAGCTCAGATGGCCAGCATTTTCTTTTCTTACTCAGTGTTTTTTTCCAACAACTCATTTACATATCCTCCTCCTTTTTTTGCCAAAAAGCCACAAATTCAAATTAAAGTTGCACATTCCCCGTTCTTCCTAACCCCTCCGTAGATCTAAACTGCAGAACACCACAGTAGTACGCTGTCAATTTGACCATCTGTAAGCTGCTTTTTATTCTTCCTGAGTGATCATTAAAAAAAGCAGTGTATATATTAAAAACTTGCCCTAATATGGAATTAAGATACATATGCTTTGTTCTAATATGTTTTTACACATGCACAAACATTCACATTTCTGCAGTGTGTTTTGTGGAAAAAGTAAAAGACACATCGGTGAGAACTTAAGAGTCAATGAAATTACTGCTTTGTGGCCATTCCCAGCTTATATTTTCAATAGTCAAAGAAAGATCTTCCAATCTTTGCATTCCTGGCTCCCTCCCCCTGGACCAACAGATGTGATGCAATCGTGCCTCCCACCAACCCACACATTGCTTGGAAAATGGGACTCTGGCTGCAGTGGTTGGCTTTAAGTAGATATTCAGAATCTGCCAAATTCTCGCTATGCAAATTCTGATACTGACACAAAAATTCCCTAAGAACAATTTTTAAAAGTGACTTGCTTTTGTTTTCACTATTTTCTCCGCATTGTTCTGGATCCTCAGCTGAAATGAGTATTGGCTGTGATAAACCAGATGACGGGCTTACACTCCTAAATGCTGGCCAAATGTCTGATTTGACACAGATCCCTGGTCATCTGTAAGGAATCTCCAATAGCCAGGCCATGACAGGAGACAACATGCACGTGGCTTTCTCAAAGGATGATGTCGGGTCCTCCCAATCCAAGTGATTCCCTCAAGAGGACTGAACAAGTGGGAAGTAGTGGGCCAGCCACAACTGGCTGGGGAAAGAGAAGGCAAGATACTGGTAGAATTGGCAGGACACCATGATGACTCAGCACGAAGATACACAGCCTCAACTGGAGACCTCACTGAGCAGCCATCAGACTTAATCCCAGCATCTAGAACTGGAGTCTTCAGTGACAAAATGCAGCTACAAACATAAGCAGCAATTAGCGCATGAAAGTTAATCCAGATGTGAGAAGCAAACAGAAACAGAACTTTGAACACAATGCTTAATTGTTACTCGCATCTTTAGAATCAAGTTCCAAAAGGCTAAAGAAGGAAGTCCCAGCAATCTCAATTTCATAAGGCTGAGAAGAATTTGGTGATTTTGGAATAGGGCTAATTTACATAGTCTTGCTCAAACTACGAGGCAATTAATGAGACTGTAATAACTCCACGGGGGTGAAAGTCCTGTCACCAAGTTACTTTATTTACACCATACATCTGTACACAGCCAGCTCTCCAGTTGCTCCCTGCTGAATGCAGGCTGAGAGTCTGACATACCTGCTTTAAATAGGGAGCATGAGGCTCCCTGATTTCACCATCAATTAAGACTCATCAGGAAGTTCATACTCTAGCAGGCCAACCTCATTAGCCTGGCTTGAAGTCATCACAGAGACATTTACACGCTGTCTGCAATACTTCTAAAGATTTGCTAAATGTGCAGCTAGCCATCATTGATGATCCTTGAAGATGACATTGGGGCCTACTTGCCTATTACAGTGAGCTGTACTTCTGAAATGCAAGTCCACCATTGTTGAATTGGCCACTACATCGTAATAATGTGATATGATATCATAACCTGATATGAGCGTGTGTAACTGGAATGTGAATTCCAGCCAAACTGAGCAGTAATCATCATTGAATCACACTCATAAAGGGATCCTGAGTGTGAGACGCCATTTAAATCGCCTCTGAGGTTGGGGTTAAAGTGATTGTTGGAGTCACATCCCTCCATCTAGTCCATACTACAAATGCCCTCGCCATCTGATGCTGCCATTACTGGGGAAAAGATAAACACCTTCTGTTCAGTTTCTCAGCACTGGCAACCCTCAGCTTGATAAACACAAATAATTCACCAAAATGATGAAGAAAATTTAAAATATGGCTGTGCACTAGGTGGCCACATTACTTGAAACTTTAATGGGTTGGGAGTTGAGGTACTCACTTCAACTTTTGGCCTTTTAAGTGACTTTGTTTCATTCTATCTGGTTTGGACAGTCACAATCCAGAGTTAGGTTTATATGAAGCACTCTTTGTTGATAGTTTCATTCCAATGATCGAGGAATCCTTTCGCAAAAAGTTTCAAGCATGAAAAGGAATCGAGCCATTGGCACTGGTCAGGGAAGGAAAATATACATTAAGATAATCTATCACTGCCGTAGAACCATCCTGCGTCAAGGTTGCTTTGTAGGGTATGAGCTGTTGCTTCCCCCCATACTTCTGGGCTGTTGAGTCTCCTCACTTCACAAGCTTGCTCCTTTGGGCAATGAAAAGAAGAAGAAGAACAGGCAAAAGAAAAGGGACAGAAAGCAAAAGGAACAAAAGACAGGAGGACAAAGAAAGATCCAGATAAGAAGACAAGAAGTGGGAGAAATGCAAAAAGAGGACAGAGAGACAAATAGAAAAGCAAGCAAAAATAGGAAGCAAGGGAAGGAGAGAAAACTGGTCATGTGAAGTCAATACACACACACGTGTGGAGCGCTGCTCTGAGTTTCTTTGACATGAAGCATTTCACATAGAAAAGAGGTGCTTTGCTGTGTAACGTACAATGTATTACTGTGCTAAGGTGGCACTGTGTCTCTTTAAGGGCAAAAAGTGTAATTCTTAAACAAACACAGGCTGAGGTCAGTCAGCGTATAATTGTTTAGTTAAGGAATGTTGAAGCTTGGCAGGTGGTTGTCATTTTGAAGCTGTAATTCAGAAGAATGCAAGATTAAAACACAGTGACGTGTGGAGTGTGACGTCCATGCACATTAGATACATCCTTTGTATCACACTGAAATAATTACAGACATAGACGCACAGACATGTGTCATTCATAGTTAAGATAGTTTTGTTATATTTAGCAAATCGTGATGGCACTACAATATATTAATTAAGAGATCCTCAGGCCCCTTGGTTTTGGCGCATGCTGCCTCAGCAGCATCCAGTCTGGACCCAAAATGGGTCTGATTTCTACAAATATCATGCAGCAAAAAGCGGGGATAATCAGCATATTGTGCCCGCTTTTTGTACGAAAAATTCAACTAGTCCCACTCCCCTGCTTTTTCCCCAAAGGTTAGCAAATATTTTCTTTTCTGATACAGTATATATCCAATTACCTTTCAAAAGTTACTACTGAATCCGGCTTCCACCATCCTTTCAGGCAGTGCATTCAGATCATAGCAACTAGCTGTGCAAAAATATCTCTCCTCCGCTTCCCTCTGGATCTTGTTCCAGTTATCTCTGGTAACCGAACAAATGCCAGTTTCTCATTAATTACTCTATCAAATTCCCTCATCACTTTGAACGCCTCGATTAAGTCTCCCTTTATAACCGGTCCTGCTGTGACGGGCACAATCCCAACTTCTCCAGCCTCACTTTCTCTTCTGAGATCCTGCACTTCCAAGAGGAAAGCTGAGCTCAAAGGAAGTGCATGGGATCAAATGTTATTGCTCAACATTCTGTCACCTGTGATCCCAATGAATGTGCTGGCTGGGTCTTCAGCTGCTTGGCCCTAATGCCTTGAACTCCCTCCATAAATTGCTCCACGTCTCTTCCCTCCTTTAAGATGCTCTTTAAAACTTACTTCATTGACCAAGCGTTCGATCATTTAGTGTCTCCTTGTGTGGCTCTGTATCATATTGTATTTTCTAATGCTTCAGGTGAACCATCATGAAATGGTTTATTATCTTTAAGTAGCTTTATAAATAAATATATCTATATTTGTTGTTGAATATGAAGTCAATTCCTTACAATGCATTAGTAATAGGTGTTATTCTATTTTTATAGGCTTAAAATAGAGGGGGCCATCTGTCCCAGTGGATGTTTCTGCCTCTAAACCAGAAGCTTTGGCTTCACATACCACACTAGGATTTGATGATGAAGGGTGGTTAGATGGTTCACACCAAGTTTTCTGGGTCTTCATCCCAGTTGTTTTAGAAGTTGTTAAGCCCTCTAATCCTCACGCAACTCTCACCCTGCCACTCATTCCCATAGCCCCTCATACCCACCATGCCAACTCATGCTCTCCATCCACTGTCCCATGATCCCTCACACTCTCCCTGACACCTCTAGCCACTCACCCTGTATGCATCATGGGAAGACCTCAAGAGCTATGTGGAGATGAGAAATAGACTTCTAACAGTCTAATAACACTCTCACACCTACACAACGGACAATGAAAACCTCCCATTTGTACTGAAATCCATTCAAACCTTTCAAATCTCATCATGTGGTTACCTCTTATATAAAAAAGCTTCAATTCAGTAGTCACAACAAATACAGCTAATCCTTTAATAGCGTTGTTAAGTTGCCAATTAAACTATGCACTCAGAGCCCCCTGCTGAGATAACTGTTATTTTGAAACACAACCAATCATTCATAATGATATAATGCTAGTCCTCAGGTAAATCACAACAAAGAGCACAATTGAAACTGTATGAGCCCAGATGTTACTTTTTTTCCCTCACCTACGTCTGTCAATCAAAGCAGTCCAGCAGCACTTCTTAAAAATTCTCGCTGTCATCTTAAAGCCTGGGCTTATTTTCAAGCTAAGGAGCAGAGCATTTAATAGAAACTTCAGATCATGACAGTTAAACTGGCCTTATCCACCCTTTCAGAGTGCATGCATCTATTTCATCAATTAGTGATTCCCGTACTGTGGGTTACTGCCCTTGGACCAGCCAGAATGGGGTCTGTGTGAATTCAGCACTTAGTTCACTAAGTTTGTGTTTCCCGTCTGTGTGAATCAGGCCCATCCCCTTTCTCAACTGCCAAAATTGACGTCAGAAGCGTGCACAAAACTTCACATCTGAGTTCTGCCTGCCTTTTTTAAAGGTCTGCAATTTCAGAAGACTCCTTGAAAATCTGGCCCCCAGATCGCATTGGAATAATCCCCATTCTGCAAGATGGAACTTTGTTTTTGTGGCTTTCAGATCTCTTTCCATCATTGCACTCCTAAACCATCTACAACAAAGGCTTGACACTATATTCTTTCTACAAGCCTTGATAGAAAAGCACCATGCTGACCATTTTACTACTTTTCAGGGTGACGCTGTCAATGTAATAGTGAACTATTAGCATTTTTTATGGTGTGGACCTCAATCTCCTAGGCATCAAGCTACTGGCAGGGGAAGGGGTTAATGAACAGCTGGATGGATTGCCAAGATTGCTTTTGAAACTAGATTATGAGACTCATTTAAGAAATATTGCAATGCACTGGGTTCTGTAAGAATTAGATAGATAGGACTACTATGTTCTATTATGTCACGCTATGTACCAGGAATGACTAACAATCATCGGGCTCAAAGGTTCTCTCATTTGTGACTAGATTTGAATCATATTCCAGCCTACCTTTCTCTTCCTTCAACACCCACAATGAGATATGATTCGGAAATCTCTGTCAGGGATTCCTTGCTGATCTCAAACATTAGGGAACCCCCAGAAGGCCCTGAGGATGGGATCAAATGAACTCAAGGGTCTATCTTAATAAAATTGACTACAAAATGATCAGATTGCAATCAATCCCTGTTGCTTTCCTCCACTCTGCTCAGGAAAGATACTTCCGTGAGAACTATTTGCAGGTCAAAAAAAAGATATGCAGGTTAGGTGGATTGGCCATGCTAAATTGCCCCTTATTTCTTAGTATCAGGGAGATTATCAGGGTAAATAAGTAGGGTTTCGGGGATAGGGCCTGGGTGGGATTATTGTCGGTGCAGGCTTGATGGGCCGAATGGCCTCTTTCTGCTCTGTGGAGATTCGATGATTTTATGGTTCCCTCATTCACAGACAAAATTTTAGATAAAGATCAACCCCAGCAAGGATGTGAAAGACAGGTCTGTTATTCCAGTTCAAGTGGCAAATTAATGAGGATTTCAGAACATGTTGAGCACCTGAATACTTTTGAAATATTTATTCAGATTAAAATAAAGATAGAACACGTCTTCGCTAGAACCGAGCAAAGAAACGAAAGGGTTAGGTTGAGCAATTAAGAGACTGAACTATTGAGCTTTCTTTTCACAAAGCCTCATGCGCTTGTGTGTGAACTTTTAGTTGAAACCAATTAGGAAGAACCTGTCAAATGGCATTAGGAATGTCACGAAGATTGATGCTAAATTATGACATGTAACTCATCCAAATTTGCAACACATCTCTGCCAGTTTCTTGGAGCTGTTGGATAGTCTCATTTCTTACGATTATGTGTACATGATAGGACCTCTACCAATTATAACCAATCATCACAGCCGCAGCTTAAAATTAAAAACAAGACCATCAAATGCACGGAACCGGAAATAAAAAAACAGACAATGCTGCAAAATAGAAGAAAAGACTGTTTTCTGCCTGGGTGTAGACCATTTGTCAGAGTGGGTGCTTATGGAGAATGAATGTCCAAGCTGGGGGTAACATGTCTTTTGCTAGATGCTGATGGATCTCTTGATACTTGTCCAGCGCTTTCTACTATTTTATGCTACTTCCAAATGCAACATTGTTGTAATATCATGAGTTTACAACAGTTACAATCTTCTGCTGTTCACCAGCCTCAAGCAAGGAAAAATGTCAGTGAAGATGTTATAAAAGTCTTTCTGCAAACTCCTCACTGTTCTGCTTAAAAAATAGGCAGGGTTACAATGTGCCAAAACACATTGTACGATCCACTACACAGGTAAATGATATGGTGAATACATGTTAATATCTGATCTGTATGAGAACAATCATAGAATCATAAAAACCCTACAGTGCAGAAGGAGGCCATTCGGCCCATGAGTCTACACCGACAACAACCCCACCCAGGCCCTATCCGCATCACCCCACATATTTACCCTGGTAATCCCTCTAACCTACACACCCTGGGACACTACAGGGCAATTTAGCATGGCCAATCAACCTAACCCGCACACCTTTGGAGTTGGATGTTATTTCACTATTGTACTGCAAGTAGCATTAAACTCAAAAGCAGAAAGTGTTGGAAAGTAACAAGAGATCAATCAGCATCTAGAAGAAGACATTTTATTTCAAATCTGTTCTGGCAATTTATAATATCATCTAATCTCTAATTATTTTTAAAATGTAACTTATTGTTCTCATTGTAAAATGAATGATTGAATAATATCATGTTGGATTCTTAGCCTGGTGTTCTACCCTTCATGTTTTGTCCTCTATTCTACCACAGAACACACTGGACAATTCATTATAGCATCATTCTGGTATTACTAATGGCTAAAAATAAAACCTGAATTAAGATCAAAATAGAGCTTTGTCTTTGCAAACAAAAATTGTTCCCACACATTTAAAAAAAAATTTGACAGAATTGAAAACTAAACTCTGTGGAATCAAAAGGAACAAGAGATTTCCTTAACATTCTCTTAATATGTTTGCCCTCAATAAAAAAAATCTTACTTTGTGCAGCAGTGTGACTGCTGCAAGGGAATACACAATGCACTGAGGTCTCCTGGGCACGTATTCAACAAAAACTACGGGTTACTTTCCAGACAGATTGTAATCAACTCAAAGATTTGCCCAGAGTCCTTTCAACACTGCTTAACAGAAAAGTGCAGTATTTGTGAGAAACTGGCTGGTGAACCACTTAAACCTGATTCAGATAGCAACCCTTTGAACAAGCCATGGGGGATTGCAAGGGCAACCAGTTTCACCAAAACACGCCTCTGTTCCTTAAATACAAAATATCAACCCGCCAAAGTCTGTGTCGTTTTTACAGCTAAAGCGAAACTGTTTACATAGATATATGTTTTTTTAAAAAGTTACTCAAAGTCATGTGTAAATTGACATTACAATTCACTTCAATCTTTGGCATTGTGTGTAAACTCTTCCCAAGACGTTTGACCCACTTTCTAGAGTCATTCTCAGCTTCTCGTGGTATGCACTACAAAGTGACTACATGGTGAGACGCGTGCAGAGAATGATGTGAAGCAGTCAGAAGTGTAAGAGGACACAATGCAGAGAGAAGTACTGAGGGAAAAGTCCTGGAAAATTTACACAAGGTCAAAGGTGCAATATGAGATAAAATGCCAATTCAAGTTTAGAATACATGAAATAGTACATACTGAGCAAACAAAATGACAACAATTATGCAATCAATCTGATTAATGTCCTCCTTCATTGACAACATATATAACGCAATTTGGGAAATAAATGACATTCTAACCTTTGGAAGTGGTTCACTGTTCTCCACGTTGATAACATGGATTACGACATTGCAATCATGATTCCTTATTTTCTATATAGATCATCTGCTCATTTCTAATAGAAATGCACCCTTTTTGCACCCATTTATTTTCTGTATGACGTCATCCTAAATGCAAATAATTCTCATTACAAGTATGCTGCTTCCAAATAATCATCCAAAATAGCTCAAAGCAGCAAAATATTGTATGTCACGGCAAAGCCATTTATATGTTCCACAGAAATTTGACAGAATATAAAAGACAATACTGGAGGCATAGGTTTAAGGTGTGAGGGGCAAGGTTTAAAGGAGATGTATGAGGCAAGTTTTTTTACCCAGAGGGCGGTAGGTGCCTGGAACTCACTACTGGTGGAGGTAGTGGAAGCAGGTACAATAGTGACTTTTAAGGGGTGTCTTGACGTATACATGAATAGGATGGGAATGGAGGGTCTCCCGGAAGGTCTTAGTTCAGTTGGGCAGCAGGAAGGCCCTGTTCCTATGCTGTAATTTTCTTCGTTCTATATCAAAGTAATAAGTTACCAATCTTTTTGTAACCGTAAGCCTTTAAACCAATTTGAAATATTTTAAAAGTTGCCCTTTGGAAATTGATATTGCTTACTCAAAGACACGCAAAGGTGAATGAGGCACTGGAGAAATGTGGCTGGTTGGGTGGGTGATGAAGCCACAGGATTCATCAAACCTATTTCATAAAAGTTCACTGACATGGAACAGGCATTTAAAAAATAAAAAAACAAGTTCAACAATAAAAAATAAATAAAAATTTAGTTCCTTGGTAATACTGACATGACCCATGTCGATTTGAGTCAGTAAAGGAGGGTTAGATGTTGACACACAAGCAGATTAAGGAATGTTGCCACTAACAGACAATGCTTAAGAGTTCTGTATGACATTCCTCTGAGTGCCATTTTAACCATTTATGTTGGTGCATCACTAATGCAAGTTATTGATTGCACCTTTGGTAAAATGGAAGACAGAGGAATGGGAGGTACGCATGTTAAAAATCATCCACTGATTTTGCTAGCTGTAATTTCTAGGCGGTATTTTTCAACTGCCAAATTTTTTTTAAAAACCAAAAAACTATTTGTCACAAATCACCATAAACAGATACACAAATCTCAATTGAAGAGGGAATCAGAAATTAAAATTTTATTAAATACCTCCTTGACGAAGTTGGATTGAATTTTATTAAGTTTAAAATTCCAATTCACTGAAATCAATAAGTCTAAATTGTTTAATTTGTTGTAAGCTAATAATCACGTTTTTCTATTGTAATTCTACACCTCATTGAAGTGACAGCAAACAGAAAAAGCAAAAAAAAAGTTATTTTCACTGCAGAATCGTCGAAGTAAAAAACCACTTTTTTGAAAAAAAACTCCCATGTTCCTGAAAGGGTTAACCCAAATTTACTGTAGATTTGTGCAGTTCTTGCAAATGCAGCCCATTAAACGGGAAAAAAAGATGCAGTGCTTCAGAACATAAAAGTGAGAACAGCTGCTCTTCCCTGTGGTGTTGTTTCTAGAGAAAAAAACTTTAAAAAAAATCCTAGATGAAAGAATTAGGAGAGGCATCAGTCTCCTCTTTTTTCTTTTTCCAACTGCTGTGAAAACCTTGTGTGCAAACAGGTGGGTAAACTTTAATGGCATTCAGGTTTCGTAAGAGAGGTTCCCTCTATTGTTGAATGAAGTCCAAGAATAGTTTGGGACCACACACACACACATACACGCACACACATACATACATACACAACTCCATGCAGGGTCAATAGCTCAAAATGGCGTAAATTTCACACACCACACATCTGCTCCTGGGAGCAAAACAGCAGAAGTTTTTTTCTCGCTGGGGGAATCGAAAGCAAGGGTTTTAGAAGGGGTCGGAGTGTGAAAACTGAATTGAACACATGGCCCTGAACTGTCTGAAAAAAAAAGAGAGGGAGGTGGGGGAGTATCAGGAAGCACGGCACACAGGAAGGGAAGGGAGAAAGTCCTGGAGAGAGAGAAAAAAACTCAGTCAAAGGTAGCAATTAGCATACAAATGTTAAAATAAAAACAGCACAGTGTGGGAGAGACCGGAAAAATAGAAATGGGAGTTAAAGAGACAGAAAGGGGGACACACAAGTAGCTTCACAGTTAAAAAAAACTAGACAAATTAGATGCATTTTACAACTTGAAACGGCAGCAAGCGGAGTCTGCAATAAACCACTCACTACGGCTGTCTAACGCTATGCTACATTTCTACCAGTAGATGACTATGTTATTGTAAATGAAGTTTGGAAGCTTAATGCTACACAAGATGAACATGGCTGTTTCAAAGCAGATTTAACCCTTTGAGGAGTGAAACTGTATTTCTGTATCCAATTTCCCCCCAAAATTATTGAGTTAAAAAGTGCAATTTTTAATTTTAAACAATGGAATGAACTAATAAAAATGTATTGTCTTTAGAATGCCTAAAATCCTCTTTCTGAAAAAAAAACTCAAGCTTCTGAAACTTGATGAAAATCACTCTTCTAGGTTCCAGAGAGAAATAAATGATAAAATCTCAGAATTAAATGTTAATTACCTGCAGAATCAAGATACAATTGTTCCAAAACTAGCAATTTTTAGACTAATTCAGTAAACTTCCTTGAAAACTAAAATGCCACACCATGTGGTAGACATCTTTTCAGAGGTTGGCTATTTAAAACTAAGATTACCAACAATAAATTAGTAACCCCAGGTGTGATGCACAATGCATTATCATTAGGATTGCATGGTTTGTTACACTATCTTCTTGTTCACTGATCTGTCAAACCCCGCGCAGCAACACAATGTATCTGATAAGTATGTCCCTCCAACAAGAATTACTTTCCCGGAGTAGCAAAATTTTGCTTAAGGGTTGAAGATAAGTTTAATGTCTGCATTGATACAAGATTGACAGAAACAGAAATGGAAGAGATGCAGTCACTGATTATGTAAGTGTCACGTAACTGGTGAAAATTGCCTATTTCTCCCCAGTGAGACCTTGGAAGAAAAATATTGAAAGTAAAAGAGAAAAGTTTCGATATTTCTGATTAGTTGTTGATCATTCCCTGCCATATTGATGTCACTTGTTCAACTCCTTGCACAGCTGCAACAAGGACACCATCTGGAGTACTCCCACAACCTGGAATAACGGTGGGAGTGACAACAGATGGAATCTTTAGTAGCAAACCAGTTAAAAGCATTTAATGGGCCCTTGCACATTTACATTCTTACAGATTTTTAGATAATCTCTAATTTACTCACTTCCTTCCCTCAGGTTCTTTTAGCATGAATAAATCCCGGACAAGTTCACAGCCCAGACATAGTGCTGTTTAAATGTGAAGAGTGAACTGAGTGAATGACATGTCAATTCAACAACGTAGCAAAGATATCAAGAATTCTCTGTTTCTCAGTGGAAAACAGTAAAATCAGTTTGCCTGGAAACTTTGCTGGTTCTCCGCATCAATACTTCAAACCAAGATACATAAAGCATTGTCTTAATTCAACCAGCATAACGCAAATCCTGAAGTACTACTTGCCTTCCAATAAATAATCAACAAACTACTTCCACAAACAAAGTTTACAGTTAACCATAGCAATATCAGCCATAAAACTGAGAACCAGTCTGAATGTGTATTGGTGATGTTGCTGATTTTGCAAACATCCATTTTTATGTGACTGAGATTGACACTAGAATGGGGATGGGTGAAGCTGGGCAAGGTATCTCAAAGGATATGGTCAGTGCTGACTTGATGGGCTGAATGTCCTCCTTCTGCCCTGTAGGGATTCTATGATTTATAGTGTGAAACGAGTTGCCGACGTCTTCCTGGGGGATGATTAGATGGGGCAACATTGCAACCAGTCACCGCAAGGCGTTTGATTAGAAGATGAATGAAAAAGAGGCAAAAGCAAAATGGGAGAATCAGGAGACTAGAGGAAAATGTATATAGTGCTGGAGGGAAATGAATGAATGCTGCAAATAAAAATAATGTATGCATGATAAAACACAAAGCAAATGCTGTTAAACTTAGATGCATCTGAATAAAAGAGGTAAGACATGATAAAATTGTTTACAGAAAAGACAGGAGAATGGGAATGAGAAAAATATCAGCCATGATTGAATGGCGGAGCAGACTCGATGGGCCGAGTGGCCTATTTCTGCTCCTATGTCTTAGGGTCTTAATTGTGAAGGTAAGGACTGGCTTGAGTCAGCCTGTTTCACTTGCTCAAGATTTCATTTCCCAATGTTTGAATGCTGTGAGCCTATATGCCCTGGTCTCTGTTTCTGTTTCACAATTTGTTTGCCAGTATTAAAACGTTGCCTTACCTTCCACCCAAAGCTGTTCAATGTCGGTCTCAATGCTGGCAACCCTCAGGCCAACAGCAAAAGCTCCAAAAACCAAAAGCCCGATGAAGAGGAACTTGCCACAGTGCCGCTGGATGCTGCAGCCCAACCGGAACAGCAGGGCCTGGAATTGGGCACGCAGCCATAGTGGAGCTCGCTTTCCCTCTGCCTTCCCCTAGGGAAAAAAAAGGCAAGAGCAGTGTCAGATCATGGAGGGGTGGGAGGGTCGGACGGGGGAGAGGAGGGAAGTGGCGGTGTTCACGGGGGTGAAGGAAAGAGGAAAGGGAGCAGAGAGGGAAAGCAGCAGGTTAGGGGGGCTGCAAGCAGTGAGTGAAGGGCAAAGGATGTGGAGACATTGGAAGGGGAAGGACTAGGGATAGGCATTTAAAAGGAGCTGAGATGGATACAGAGAGAGGAAAACAAAAAACGAAGAATGGGAGAAGGAAAGGGAGAAGAGAGGGGGAAGGGAAAAATGACGAGATGAAGTGAAGGAAGAGAAAAAGTAACATTAGCTTAGGAAACGTGAGGGCAAATGAGACATGAGATGAAAGACAGGATAAAGGACAGAAAGGAGAAAAGAGAGAGAAGGAATTTGTAAGTGGAAAGCAAGGAGGGTGACAGAAAGAGGGCAAAGAGAAGATAATGTGAGCATAAATACAAAAAGGAATAGACACAGTAAGAAGTCTCACAACACCAGGTTAACGTCCAACAGGTTACTTCGGTAGCACGAGCTTTCGGACTGCTGCTCCTTCATCAGGTGACTTTGTGATGTTGTGAGACTTTTTATTGTGCCCACCCCCAGTCCAACGCCAATATCTCCACAACAAAAAGGAATGGAGATTTGGAAATAGAGCAATGGAAAGGACAGTCAGGCACATAGAAAGTGAGAGGAGGAATGGCAAAGTTATTGGGGGTAAACTGTCAAATGACTAACCAAAAAAGAGCAAACAGAAAAAGGCAAAAAGCAGGAAAGAAAGTATTAGGAAAGGTAAGAGATAGATGTGGAAAAGGGGAAGCAGGTTAAAATAGCAACGGAGATATGGTAAATCTGGTGAGGAAATACTGGAGGAAAAAAACGTTGAGAGAAAGAAGATATAAATGTCAGTGGCACTTACAAAGTAGACACT
Organism: Carcharhinus amblyrhynchos; assembly: GCF_965287045.1. Lineage (NCBI taxonomy): Eukaryota > Metazoa > Chordata > Chondrichthyes > Carcharhiniformes > Carcharhinidae > Carcharhinus > Carcharhinus amblyrhynchos. The sequence continues at coordinate 28,773,828 of NC_137332.1, read as the reverse complement.
GGAGAGAAACATAAAAACATAACTTATTTCAACACAATTCACACCCTATCTTACATCCTTCATTTCTTCCTTTTCTAATTGATTATTTCATTCTGCTGTCCCCTCCCTTGTGTTCTCGGTTTCATTCTCCTCCAATGCTTCCCCTCACATCCCATTTACCATATCCCATCGATTCTTCCATTTCCTTATTCCATGGGTTCTCGTTCATTCCCCCCCCCCCTTCATTCCTCGACGTGCCTTTTTTTATTTTTCCTCTCTCACAGCCTGGCAGGTTTTAGTCGCTACTTGCTCATGATTCATTTTGACTTGCTACTTGTTATTTCCGACTCTTTATTGTGACTTTTAGTTAATGTTTGTTGTTGGTCTTCTCCCCCACCCCCATCGCCACTCGCTTCTGTCCTTCAATCCTTTTCATCTCTATTGCCATTCTGCCTTCTACCCCAGGACTTTCCTCAGGCTTCCTCTTTTGTCACATCTTATTGCTGCTCCTTCCGTCAACTCTCATCAGATGCTCATTGGCTAGAGCCGTCTCTCTCTCTCTCTCTTCAGAATAGTCTGTCAAGCTTCTCTGCATTCCGCCTTTTCCTCCCTTCCCACTGCTCCCCCTTTATTTTCTCCCCCCCCCACCTCAATTTAGTAAGAAACTCGCCCTCATCCCACCACAGATTGTTATCCATTTCCCCGAGTAACATTTTAGGTCAATCAAAAATCCTGACGCCGTTCCAAGGTTTCCTCAAGTTCACCGATCACACTGCCAGATAAGTTCAAAAAAAAACAGTACCCGCAACATCGCAATGTCCAGGTCAATTACACACTAGGAAATTCACAAGATGCAGGCTCTCACACACACACACACAGGCACACCTGTATACACTTTCTCACACGTACACATACTCTACACACACACACGTGTAATAAACACAACCCTACTTATAAACCCCAGGCACCGTCTTCACCAACATCTGCACTGCCTGTTAGCTGGACACACACACACACACACACACTCATATTCAGGCAATAAACCTATCCCGCCCCTGGAGAGAAAGCAGTTTCTGAAAATATTGACAACTTTTCCTATGGTTACTTTTAAACATCCAAGCGCACTGGGACACGTGCGGTTCCTAAAAGATCAGGAGCACAAATCTCACGTTAATCTGAATTCAAGGAGGTGCTAGCTGGTAATTACTCTTAACAACTTTAGCGGGAGCCCTTGCCCCGACCTCTTGGGTGTCATTTTTTTTATGCAATGGTTTATTATATGTTTCCTATTGCAAGGGAGAAAGTTAACAGTAAGAAGATTCTTGATTTTTGTTTTGTTTTTTGTTGTTGTTGTTGTTGTTCTGCACCTTGGAGATCTGTTTCAATGCAAAAGCAGCGTGGCAGTAGCTGGGTCTCCGCAGCAGATCCGAGCAAGCAGCCGGGCTTTGGTGACTGTACCTCGGGGGCAGAGCTCCATCGTTCCGGGGAGGGTTAGAAACTGAAGCCATATCGCTGGAAACCAGTCGCAAATCGTTCGGTTCAACAGCAACAAGAGTAATAATCCCCCAAAAGTGACAAGAAAACCAGCTGGAGAATCCCTAGTCTCTTGCTGAGCGAAAGCCTGATATTTCCATTCCAACATTTCGCGCAGAAATCCTTAAGGATCTTGACTCTACATCCACGTGTAGTTTTTTCCCCCTTTCTCTCTCCCTCTCGCTCCCTTTTAACCGTCCTTTTTAGCACCACGAAATTTAAAAAAAAAGAGACCCCCCCTCCTCCTCCTCTTCTTCTTTCAGCTCAATCTTTACTTCTGCCCCTGATCTCAGACATCCAACATTTGGAAAGAAAAACCCGCCTCCAGCCCATCAAAAAGAGTTGATGGAAAGTCCTCTCGACCGGGTTCCCATTGGCTAAGGAAGAAGCAAATTACTTAGCAAACATCTACCATTACTAGCTGCTAAGCAACAGCTCGCCAAAGTGGACGGACCACCCAGGCTGCGAGAGCATCAATGGGAGGTAGCGAAAACCTCTGCATACGGAGCTTTCCAAAAAAAAACCCTCGCATTAAAAATAAATGCCAAAGCTTCCCATCTGATACTTGAAGCTGCCAGCTAAAGACGAACACATATATGCCTTCGGTATAGAGGCACATAAAGGTCTTTATCCTCACAAATAAAGTTTGTTAAAAGAGTTGCATTTTTGTTTCACTAAAACGTAAGTAGTGGGAACAGCCGTCCTCGCTCTCTCTCACACACACACACACAGCCACACACAAGTCTGTGTATGTGTATTTATATTAGGTATGTATGTATGTATATATAAAACGCCGTGAATTGCCTCATCTAATTCAGCACCCCCCCGCCCTCCCCCCACCACCCCATCCCCTTTAACCCAGCAAACGCAGGGGAGGTCCCAGTCGAATTCTGGAGACCGCATAACTAAACCAAGGGCAACTAGATTTCAACAAAATGTTGTCCAGAAATCTGCCGCTGCTAATAAAGTGGAGGTGAAATCAGCGAGGGCAATGTGTAGTGAGGCTGCACCCAGGACATTTATAAGGCTTGGGGATCTGAATATTTTATTGGTTGAGGAATAAAACTTGATGATAATGAAGAGATAAGAGAAGCGTGGTGGTGATGGTTGTGGGGTGGGGGTGCTCCTGCAGTGCAATGCCACAATTTAATTTAAACAATTTTACAAGCCGATGTATAAAAGTCGACCACATTCTTTTAAGGCCTTTAATATCACCCAAAAGAAACTATCAATAGCTTCGCCCCAGAAGGATTTCAGAGTATGCAATATAAACCTGGGAAAGGCAGCTTAAAATGTGTTACAAAATCCTCAAATCAGACACATAATTACTCGCGACTTCTGATTTCAGACTTTATAAATGAGACTTTTTTCTACACGTGGTGACGCGATATCATTTTACATAAATGTGCGCGTTGTCTCTGACTTCAGAAAATGTTATTTTGGTTGCAGGCAGCCAGCAGCTGCACTGTGTTTTTCCTTCCCTGCAGCTTGTTTACCAAGCGGCTAAAATCCTGTGGAACCCCGGACTGCCCGTTTCCACAAAAGCATGTGTATATGTTAACATTACCAGTGTCCAACATTACCTTAAAGGACACACAGCATGCCACCCACCAGCACTGATAGGATTCATTATGATAATTTATTTCTTTCCCCCTTTGTCGATCTAATGAATGGTCTTCTTTAAGATTTTTAAGGTCTTTTGTTTGTCTTTTAAGGATGTATTGTAGGATTGCAGATAGCAGGTGGTTATTCCAAACTCGCCTTTGTCTCCATTGGGCGCTTGACGGGACATTCGGCAGGACGTGGGTCTGTTCCTAACTTGCTTCTGCACAATCCACGGTCGTGTTAAAATGTAACAGCAGAAGGAGCATTATTGTAAAATCTTGTCCTCTGTGGGGCTGTTTCACACACCCCGTTAAATTATGTTACACCCCCCCCCCCCGGACCCTCGCCCCCTCCGAGAGGAATCTTTTGTCATGGAATATATGTGTTGGTGTTGTCAATATTCCCAGATATTTCACTGTCCCATTCATTGATGTTAACAGAATTTATCCCTTTCTGGAGCGAGAGAAAAAAAATCAAAGCTCTAAAAGGCTTGAGCAGGTTAAATTATCTGCGTAAAACCTGAATTAGAAACAATTGCTGTTCTTTTCCCTAATTTCCATGTTCCCATTGAGATTTCACACACTGCTTAATTATTAAGCAAAGTATGATCCAGTTACAAATTAAGTGTATACATATTGTATATATATATATAAACTACACGCGCTGACCTGCTCCAAATGCTCCCCAATTAACCTTTCTAGTAAATGGAAAGTTAGATGAGTTGAATCCGCAGTCACCCCGTTTGTGTAGGCAAAAAGATTCTTTATCAGCTGCCACATAGCGACCTCTGCGGGACAACTTCGCCAATTCATTCATCGTCGGGAAATTCAGGCTCCCTTTATGCCAGAGTTACGCGCGGAATTGGGATTGTTTCTAACGCGGAGAGAGAGAGAGAAAACAGTTCAGAGAATCCCTAAAGTACAGAAGGAGGCCGTTGGGCCCTTCGAGTCTGTACCGACAACAATCCCATCCAAAAGTTCCCAGCTACGCATTTACTCATATGTCATTTATATTTTTGTATCAATGGGCGCGATTCCTGACTGCTGAGGTTACATGACCATCTTACAGTCTTTTATAACGCAATTGTTGGGAGTTTAGAAGGAGCTATCTGCGAGTGATTATATATCCTTGGGGGCGGCACTGTAGCTAGCATTGCTGCTTCACAGCTCCAGGGACTTAGGTTCGATTCTCTGTTCGGGTCACTGTCTGTGTGGAGTTTGCACATTCTTCTCGTGTCTGCGTGGGTTTCCTCTGGACACTCCAGTTTCCTCCCACAGTTTAAAGGTGTGCGGGTTAGGTTGATTGGTCATGGTAAAAAATTGCCCCTTAGTGTCCTGATATGCGTAGGTTAGAGGGATTAGTGGGTGAAATATGTAGGGATAAGGGGGTAGGGACTGGCTGGGATTGCATTGGGTGCAGACTTGATGGGCTGAAGGGCCTCTTTCTGCACTGTAGCGTTCTATGATTCATACACTAGCTGGCCCAAGCTATCAGGCTATGATAACCAGGGAGCAGTGTGGAAATTGATGGAGAAACAAGTGAGGCAGGTGGTGCCAAAAAATGATGGGGATCAGAATGATGTTGAGGGTTTACTGGAGCAGGACATGCATTTTTGTTAGTTTGTTTATTAGCGTCACAAGTAGGTTTACACTAACACAAGTTACAGCATGTCTTTCGGACTGTGGGTGGTAACTGGAGTACTCAGACGAAATCCATGTAGACACTGGGAGCCTCTACACAGTGACCCAAACCAGGAATTGAACCCAGATCCCTGGTGCTGTGAGGCAGCAGTGCTAACCACTGTACAGTCTTTGTTTGGGGGGGGGGGGTGCGTGGGTCACAAAATACTGCAGTATCTAACTCATTAAATATTATCAAATTTTAATCAAACTTTGAATGCATTCATAGCAGTGTTTAGTCATCTTTTCTAATCTGAACACGGTTACTATTGTACCATAAGACTCAAAACTCCAGCGAAATTTTATAAAACTCAGTAGTAATTCTACATTATTAATGTTACATCATTCATTGATTACAAAGATACATAAAATGGATACTATAATAGAAGCTGTTGAACATAGTGTTTACTTTTATGACCCAAGCTGGGAATTAACCCTGGATCCCTGGAGATGTGAGGCAGCAGTGCTAATCACTGTGCCACCACACCACCCATATGAGTAAATCTATCAGGATGAGGCACCTGGGGAAATATTTTTTTGGTACATTATTTCTAATCAAAAAAGGACTTGGTGTCACAAATGTGATGCGGGTCATTATCTATCACATTGTTTAGAATGTGGGCATGGTTGGATAAAAGAAACAGTTCTGATAAAGGGTCATCCAGACTCAAAATGTTGGCTCTATTCTCTCTCCACAGTTGCTGTCAGACCTGCTGAGATTTTCCAGCATTTTCTGTTTCTGTTTCCAATTCCAGCATTCACAATAATTTGTTTTTCAAAGTAACTGGGTGTGGGGGGTGGTGTGGTCACAAAGGAAAAGCAAGTGGAAAATTGTCAGCGAGTGCAGAGTGAGAAAACTGAGTGCAGATGGGGTGGGGAGGGGATGTTGTTAGCCATTGTGATGGTCCCACTGCTGCTGCAGGGGTCAGTCAAGGCAAAGTGGGTTGAACAGAAAATGGATGGAGCTCTCAAGGTTGGGGGGTGCTTGGTTGGACTTTTAATGGGGTTGGTGTCCCACATTCTTTACAATGGTCCTGAAGCTCCCTTCAGTGGAAGTTCTGGAGGCATGTCAGGTCTAATTTATTATAATTAACAATCGCTCAAATTGGTTTAAAAATCTAATCTATTTTGAATTATGCCTTTCTGCAAAATAAACAGTTCCACATGTTTTAATATGTTTGCAATCTGTTCACTCTTACCAATCAAACCATGCTCTTTCCTGACAGTTACAGCTAAAGGCTGACATCAAACAACTGGAGCAGTTAATGTAAACAACAAATGGATGGAAAAGAATTCGGAACATGATGGTTGATGATCACACTGGAGGAAGTCACATACAATTGTGTTTATAATAATTTAAAGAAAATCTTTATAATTAAGCATTTGAGACTTTATTTTAAATGTGTTTATATTGAACTTTTTCTTGATTAAACACATTGCTATACTTCATATTCATAATATATAGTGTTGAGTAAAAGGTAGATTGTATTTTCTCCATCTTATTTGCATTGTGGGCATCACTGACTAGCCAGATAGTTGCCTATCCCTAATTGCCCTTGAGAAAGTGGTGGTAAGCTGCCTTCTTGAACTGTTGCAATCCATCTGGCATAAGTACATTCCCAGTGCCATTAGGAAGGGAGGTCCAGAATTTTTGTCCATGGACAATAAAGGAAAGGCAAATCAAGACAATGTGCGGCTTGGAAGGGAAATTTGTCGGTGGTAGTTTTCCCATTGCCTGCTGCCTCATCATAGAGCTTTGACAGAGATTGTGGGTTTGGACGATGATGTTGAAAGTGCCTTGGTAAGTTTTCTGCAGTGCATGTTGCACAGAGTACATACTGCTGTCTCTGAGCATCAGAAATGGTGGGTGAATGTTTAATTTGGTAGATGGAACTCCAGTGAAGCCGATTGCTTTGTCCTGGATGGTATCAGTAAATTTTACTGAATGATTTGAATTCTGCATTATCCTGAAGACTGATTCCAGGTGGTATTGGTAATACTGAAATAGCCAGAAAACCATTTACTTTCTGTATCTCCTTTGCTAAACTATGTTCACCAGCACTACATTATATATGCTCAATTATTAATCATCCCTTTCTTTGTGTAAATATGCTCCCCTCAAAATCTATGTTGTGTAAATTAGAGCTTCACTGACATTTGCAGTTCAATTATTTTTAAGTTTGGTAGTCTCAAGCCTTCTACCTCAACAACAAGTATCACTCTTTCATAAATTACAACTTAGGATTCTATCTCTTCGATCCTTACCTCTGCTGTGGGCCCAATTGTTGGCTACAATCCACATACAAAAAGCACGTTTGTACCTCTAATTGTTGATTTATTTTCCTCTTGGTATATTACACAGGAGTACCCTATGCTACAGTTTTGCTTTTGTATAGGTCATTTGCAACGTTCCTGTGTCTCTAACTAAAAATATTTTAAAAGTTTTTTTTAAAGTTTAAAAGTTTTGAAAGTTTTCAGTCGGAAAGGTTCTTCATTTCTACTGGCGAGTATTTACCTTAACAACACCGATCATTGTTGTCCAAATAGTTTTGTAATTCGTTGCTAAGTACAAACGAGCTCTGCAGCTACTGTTAAAAAAATAGGTCAGGTATCTGGACTCAGCAATTTTTGGCGATTGTTTCAGTGAACATAGCTCCAGAGTAATGTCAAATTCTGATTAATTATAATGCTTCTTACTGCTGTTGACTATACTTTGCAAATGTATCACTTTATCCTGTTTGCAGTTAATGTCGGATACTTCAGAAAAGTTTGAGCTGCCCATACCGATCACATGTGGCACGTCTTCTGCCCATCTTGTCTCCATCAGCAATAGCTTGAAACATAAGTGGAGACATAAAAGAGATAAATAAATATAGAATAATGCATATGTGGGAGTGATTACAAGGCTGAAAGCTAAAGGAAACAGAATCTCCAAATGCTTGTGCTCATCAAGATGAAGGAGGTTAGTGCTGGGAGGTCAATTCCCGCAATAATGTACAACCAAAGCCTCAAAGGAGCATCTCCTACTGTGCCAGTGTGACAGTTCCATTTCCCACATCACTCATCCTTGTGGCTTCTCTGAGTAACGCTGGCAATTAATGCCAAATAGAGCTGAATTATGGGCAGTTAGTGCTATGGACCTATGCCCACTAGGATTGAGATTGCCACAGACTCATTTAGTTCAGAATCACTTGCAGGCTGCAGAGAGAAATGATCATCCCGTCAAACTGGGATAGATTGCAAAATAAGTCATGGAGTCAAAAGGAGACTTTTTTTAAAAAATAAGAAAATTAACAGCAATCACTGCAAATGTAACTTTCGATAGATGGAAGCACCCAAATTTAATGGTGAATTAACTTTTAAACAGACACCATAAATCCATCACTGCTTAAAACTCTGTCCAAGCCCTCATCTCTATTAATTACATACATAATACACGGTTCTCTATCAAGAAATACAAGTTCAACTTTATTTAATGTTAAAATGTTCATAATTCTGAATTATTTTCTTCTTTGTTTAGATATATACTCCATTCAATCACAAAAGGATTGATTGACTTTTGCGAAGGCTGCTATGGAGTCATTCCTGACCTAGGGTTGCCTCTTTATTAGATTTTTCTCTACTCTTATCTGTGAGAAAATGTTGTACCGTCCCTCTCACAACTAAGGTCAGGTACATGCTAACTTCGGAACCTGATGTGAACCTCAGCACCACGTTATATTACCACAGGATATTAATACATCACTTCTCCACATCAGCAGGCTTGCACAGAAACCTTTTAGCAATTTACTTAAGATTATTTATTCTCGTAAATCTGACTCTGACTCACTCTTAATCGTAACTGCTAATTAATCACAGAACATCACTCAACCTTGGAGCACGTCATCCGTTATAAAAATGAAGCCAGATATGCTGTCTACAAACTTGCCTCAAACCAGACAATTGCACAATCAATCCCTAATAGTAGGAATTAATTTGCATGACAATGTAAAACACAAGATTACTTCATCCTCTGGGGTGTCATGGGTAAAGACTCTTTCAATATAGTAGTGAGCCTTCAAACCAGAGGATATCAAGTTCAACTTCTGTTCTCCCTGGGTTAATGATGTGGAGATGCTGGCGTTGGACTGGGGTAAACACAGTAAGAAGTCTCACAACACCAGGTTAAAGTCCAACAGGTTTATTTGATAGTAAACGCCACAAACTTTCGGAACGCTGTTCCTTCGTCGGGTGAGTGGAGAGTTCTCAACTCGCCACTCTCAACTCACCTGACGAAGGAACAGTGTTCCGAAAGCTTGTGGCATTTACTATCAAATAAACCTGTTGGACTTTAACCTGGTGTTGTGAGACTTCTTACTATGTTCTCCCTGGGTTAATCCACCTCAGGCAAAGCAGCATTTGGGACAACACAATCACCCTCAGGTACTTTAGGGAAAGCAAGTGGAATGTTGGCCTTTATTTCAAAGGGAATGGGGCATAAAAATGGGAAGTCTCGCTAAAACTATATCAGGCACTAGTTAGACCACACCTGGAAAACTGTGAATAATTTTGGTTACCTTATCTAAGGAAAGATAAACTGACATTGGAAACAGCCCAGAGAAGGCTCAAAGTTGATCCCAGGTATGGAAGGATTTTCTTATGAGGAAAGTTTTTTTTTAAATTCATTGTGGGATATGAGTGCCATTGGCTGACCAGCATTTATTGCCCATCCCACATTTTCCCTTGTTCAGAGGGCAGTTGCTGGGTGTCTGAAATCACATGTACGCCAGACCAGGTAAGGATCGCAGATTTCCTTCCTTAAAGGATATTAATGATGGGTTTTTCTGAAAATCAGCAATGGTTTTATGGTCATCAGTAGATTCTCAATTCCAGATGTTTTTTATTGAATTCAAATTCGACCATTTGCCATGGCAGCATAAGAACACGGGTTCCCAGAATATTGTTGAGTTTCTGGAATATAAACCTGGCAACAATACCATTCGACCAATGCCCTCTCAGTAGGTTGGGTCGGTACACATTTAAATTTACAAGAATGTGAAGTCTCCTTATTGAGATATATAGGATTACCAGGAGGCTTTACAAGGGAGAAGCTGGGAGATTGTTTCCCCTAATGGGAGAAGACCAGGAGACATAATCAATGTAAGAAATCCCTCATTTAAGACAGAGTTGAGGAGGAATTTCTTCTTTCAGAGGGTAGTCAATCTGTTGAATTCTTTAGCCCAGAAGGCTGTAGATGTTGGATCATTAAGTATGTTCAAGGCTGAGATAGACAGATTTATAATCAGTAAGGGAAACAAGTCTTATGGAGATAAGGTAGGAAGATGGAATTGAGAGTCCATGGTGAGGGGCTGGAACTTTAGGGCGGATGTGTGGAAAAATCTGCCTGGGAGGGTGATAGAGGCGGGTTAATTTAAAAGTACCTGGATGAACACTTAGCACATCATAATCACAGAATCACAGAATCCTACAGTGCAAAAGGAGACCATTTGACCCAGGGAATCTGCACCGACCACAATCGCACCCAGGCCCATTTGCACAATCCCATGCATTTACCCAGCTAGTCCTCCTGACACTAAGGGGCAATTTAGTATGCCCCAAACCACCTAATCCATCTTTGGGCTGCAGGAGGAAACTGGAGCACCCAGAGGAAACCCAAGCAGACATGGGGAGAATGTGCAAACTCTACACAGACAGTGACCCAAGCTGGGAATCAAACCCGGATTCCTGGCGCTGTGAGGCAGCAGTGACAACCACTGTGCCACAGTGCTGCCCCAGGGCTATAGGCCAAGTGCTGGCAGATGGGAATAAGTGGGAATTCAGATGTTTCTAATGTATCGGTGCGGACTTGGTAGGCCGAAGGACCTCTTCTACGCCTGTATGATTCTATGATTATCATATCAGATCAGTTATGATCCCACTGAAATGGATGGGCCAAATTGTCTGCTTCTGTTCCTACATCCTATGGTCTGCTGGGCTAATAGGCAGAACAAATTAGTGAGTTCTAATGTGATGCCTTCCATTGTTTAATCATCCACTGATCATTATCAAGAATCGCAAATGAAGCGTGACCTCTTGAGTGATGTATTAGAAGGTTGTCAGTAAGTATGGAATCATACCTCAGAAAGATCAGTGCCACCAGGCAAGTAGGGAAGAAACATATTGGAAGACCCTGTTCTTTGTGGAATTCTGTAATAACAACTTACAATTGTGTACTGCTCTTGGTGACTTTAGTTTGGTCTAAATTAATGTAATCAAGGCAACTCAAAGGGCTGGAATGAAAAACTCAGGAATGAAATTTGGATATGTTGGTGAACTGGGAGCTACCGAATGTCAGTAGGAATGAAGAACAGGGTTTTTTATTATCTTTTGAAAGTTACAAGAAGCGCAAATACATACAAACTGATCATGCCAACTCTACTTCCGTGAATGTGTTACATCACCATTTATTGAATGTGTAGACATAGCGGCCGGATTTTCCAGCTGCTCACACCCCTCAGCCACTGCAAATGAGGATGGAGAATTTGGCGCTCAGAGAATTCCACTGGCATGAATGGCTGCAAAATTCCAGCCAGGATCTTTCATTTTATTGGTAGCTGATTGTGAAACCATGCTTTGCTCTTGCTCCTGGTTCTTCATAATGCAAACTAGCATCACCTAATTAGCATAGACCATTGGCTATTTCCAAAATACACCATTTCCATCACCTGAAAACTCACCAGCAGTTGTTAGAAACAAAGAAAGGTTTAATTGGAGGAGGAGGTCATTTGCCCACCATGTCTATGCCAGTTGAAAAAGAGCTGTACAGTCTAATCCCACCTTCCATTTCTTGGTCCATAGCCCAGTAGACTATAACACCTCAAATGCAAACCTAAATACTTTTTTAAAAATGCAAAGTAGGTTTCAGCCTCTGCCTTTTAGGCAGTGATTTCCTGAACCCTACCATTGTCTCAAAGTGAAAAGTTTGGGTGGCACAGTGGCACAGTGGCTGGGCAGCACAGTGGCACAGTAGTTAGCATTGCTGCTTCACAGCTCCAGGGACGTGGGCTTCATTCCTGGCTCGGTTAACTGTCTGTGTGGAGTTTGCACATTCTCCCCATGTATGCTTCGGTTTCCTCCAGGTACTTCTTGAGAAGGTGAGAGGGCATGGGATCCAAGGGCCTTTGGCCTTGTGGATCCAGAACTGGCTTGCCTGCAGAAGGCAGAGAGTGGTTGTGGATGGGGCTTTTTCTGAATGGAGGTCAGTCACCAGCGGAGTGCCTCAAGGATCTGTTCTGGGACCCTTGTTGTTTGTCATTTTCATAAATGACCTGGATGAGGAAGTGGAGGGATGGGTAAGTAAGTTCGCTGATGACACTAAGGTCGGTGGTGTTGTGGATGGTCTGGAAGGATGGAAAAAGTTGCAGCAGGACATAGATAGGATGCAGGACTGGGCGGAGAAGTGGCAGATGGACTTCAACGCGGATAAATGTGTAGTCGTCCATTTTGGCAGAACCAACGGGATGAACGAGTACACTATCAAGGGCAGGAGTCTTAGTAGTGTTGAAGAGCAGAAGGATCTAGGGGTCCGGGTCCACAGGACTCTTAAATCGGCCTCGCAGGTGGAGGAGGTGGTCAAGAAGGCGTATGGTGTACTGGCCTTCATTAATTGAGGGATTGAGTTTAGGAGTCGGGAGGTAATGCTGCAACTTTATAAGACCCTTGTCAGGCCTCATTTAGAGTATTGTGCGCAGTTCTGGTCGCCTCACTATAGGAAAGATGTAGAAGCTATTGAGAGGGTACAGAGGAGATTTACAAGGATGTTGCCTGGACTGGGAGGCATGCCTTATGAAGTTAGGTTGAGGGAGCTGGGACTCTTTTCCCTGGAGAGACGAAGGTTGAGAGGCGACCTGATAGAAGTTTACAAAATGTTGAGAGGAATAGATAGGGTGGACTCTCAGAGGCTATTTCCCCGGGTTGAAATGGTTGCTACGAGAGGACACAGATTTAAGGTGCAAGGAGGGAAGTTCAGAAGTGATGTTAGGAGTAAGTTTTTCACTCAGAGGGTGGTGAGTGAATGGAATCGGCTGCCGTCAGCGGTGGTGGAGGCGAACTCGCTGGGGTCTTTTAAAAGACTTCTGGATGAGTATATGGGGTTTAATGAGATTGAGGGTTATAGATAGGTCTGTAGGTTGGTAGGTGTTGATGTGATCGGCGCAACTCGTGGGCCGAAGGGCCTGTTTGTGCTGTAGTGTTCTATGTTCTATGTTCTACTCCAATTTCCTCCCACAGTCTAAAGATTGCGGGTTAGGTTGATTGGTCATGCTAAATTGCCCATAGTGTCTTGGGATATGTAGGTTGGAGGGATTAGCAGGGTAAATGTGAGGGGTTGTGGGGATAGGGCCTGGGATGGGATTGTTGTCGGTGCAGACTCAATGGGCCGAATGGCCTCCTTCTGCACTGTCGGGTTTCTATGATTCTATGATTATCCTCCAAACTCCCATATAATCGTGTGAACGTTTATTTAACACTTCTTCCTCAACACTTTTCAGTGTCTTACTCTTTTGTATGTCCTCCCCAACTGCATTATCTCACATTTATCTGGATTGAGTTCCATTTTCTACTTTTCTGCCAGTCCATTGATATTTTCCTATTCTATACATTTTTTTCCTCAGTTTAAGTTGACTGGCCGGTAATTACTTGGTGTATCCCTTCCTCCCTGTTTTAAGCAAAGGTGCAACGTTAGCACTCCTGCTGTCCTCTGACACCACATCTGTAGCCAGATGTGGATTGAAAAATGCGTTCTATCCTTGGCAGCCTGAAATATAATTTATCTGGATCTGCAGATGGGTTCACTTTTAAACGCAAGATGCTCGGACAGGAGGTGGCCACCCTACACCACCTACGGACAGCCTAGCACCAAGGCTTTACTAGGTGACCTGGACACTTGCCCATGGAACCCACCTAAAATCCCTGTGGCAGTAGCAGGAGGTCTTAAGTATCCATTTATTGGCCACTTGTGGGCTTCAATTGGCTCAGGGATGAGTGGGCCACTTAATGGCTCCCTCACGGTGGATAAAATCCAGCAGAGGCAAGTAGGGAACAGGCAGAGAACAGCTACCATTGTGCCAAATTTTATGACCCCATACCTGCAGACCGACCTGATGGATTAGAACATAAGAACACAAGAAATAGGAGCAGGAGTAGGCCATCTAGCCCTTCGAGCCTGCCCCGCCATTCAATAAGATCATGGCTGATCTGTCGTGGCTCAGTTCCACATTCCCGCCCTCTCCCCATAACCCTTAATCCCCTCTCTTATCAAAAACCCATCAACCCGCGTCTTAAAAATATTTAGCGAGGCAGCCTCCACCACCTCAACGGGCAAAGAATTCCAGAGATTCACCACCCTTTGAGTGAAGAAGTTCTTCCTCAACTCTGTTCTAAACCGCCCCCCCTTTATCTTGAGGCTGTGCCCCCTAGTCCTACTGTCCTTTCTGAGCGGGAAGAGTCTCTCCACCTCTATCCTATCCATCCCATTCATCATCTTATATGTCTCAATGAGATCTCCCCTCATTCTTCTAAACTCTAATGAGTACAAGCCTAATTTATTCAGCCTCTCCTCATAGCTCAACCCCCTCAACTCCGGCATCAGCCTAGTAAACCTCCTCTGCACTCCTTCCAAGGCCAAAATATCCTTGCGTAAGTACGGCGCCCAAAACTGCACACAGTACTCCAGCTGCGGCCTCACCAATGCCCTATACAGCCGCAGCAAGACCTCCCTACTTTTATATTCAATCCCCCTCGCGATGAAGGCCAGCATCCCATTCGCCTTCCTGACCACCTGCTGCACCTGCAAGCTGGGTTTTTGCGACTCATGCACAAGGACCCCGAGGTCCCTCTGCACCGTCGCCTGCTGCAGTTTTTCGCCACGTAAGGAAGAATCCTTCCTACCATTATTCCTACCAAAGTGGACCACCTCGCACTTGCTAACATTAAATTCCATTTGCCATTTCCTGGCCCATTCGCCCAGCCTATCTAGATCTTTCTGTAGACTCTCCACACCCTCCGCACAATTTGCCGTTCCACCAATCTTGGTGTCATCAGCAAATTTCGACACCATACACTCAGTTCCCTCCTCCAGATCATCTATATAAATGGTAAATAGCTGAGGCCCCAGCACCGACCCCTGGGGCACTCCACTAGTCACCATCCGCCAATCCGAATAGCACCCATTGACCCCCACTCTCTGCCTCCTATTTGACAACCAATCCTCTATCCACGCTAACACCCTACCCCCAACTCCGTCCCCTGACCTTCTGCAATAACCTCTTGTGAGGTACCTTGTCAAACCCCTTCTGAAAATCCAGAAAGACCTTCCATAAAAGCTGCTAAATAATTTTATGTCTTCATCACTATGTTTATCCCACTCAGAAATTCACAATCCTCCTCTTCCTTAACTATAGGGGTTGCCCAGTCTGCCTCTTTCTTAACTACAGGGTTAGCACCCCTGCCTCACGATGCCAGGGACCTGGTTCGATTCCCGGCTTGGGTCACCATCTGTGTGGAGTCTGCACATTCTCCCCATGACTGCATGGGTTTCCTCCAGATGCTCTGGTTTCCTCCCACAGTACAAAACACCTGTTGGTTAGGTGCATTGGCCATGCTAAATTCTCCTTCAGTGTACCTGAACAGGCGGCAGGGTTTGGTGATTAGGGCATTTTCAAAGTAACTTAATTGCAGTGTTAATGTAAGCCTGCTTGTGACTAATAAATAAAGTTTTTCAAAAAATAGTCAATGTTTTTGTGAAAACATTCACAATATTCACTAAGATCAAGGACCACATTTTCTGCCTCTGATGCATTTTCTGGTCAATAATAGGCTCTGTTCTTTCCCTATTTATCATCTGGCCTTATATATTTATAACACATCTTTGGGTTTTTCTTAATTTTATTTACTAATATTTTTCATACCTTTTCTTTGCATTGCTAATTTCCTTTTTAATGTCATCCCTTCACTTCCTACACTCCTTTCTGCAGGATTGAGGCTTTAGGCATCCGATAAATGCTTTCTTCTTTCCCTAATTCTATTCTGTACGGGGGGTTTTTGACACCTATGTGTGGGGTGCAGAGGTGAGGGTTAAAACTTGAGAATCCTACCTTTTACCTTCTGGGGACTTATTCATTCGGAACTCTCCTGAACTAGTCCTTAAACGCTTCCTTACTGCTCTGACAGTGATTTACATTGAGGTTGATGTTTCCAGTCCGCTTTTGCCAAATCACACCTCAGCTTAATAAAATTAGCCTTTCTCCAATTAAGATCTTTCACACTTGATCTACCTTTATTCTTTTCTTATAACTACTTTAAACCTAATTTAGTTATGATCACTACTGCCAAAATGTTCTCCCACTGATATCCCTTCAACTTGCCCTGATTCATTCCCTAGAACCAAGTCCACAGCTATTGGTGTTGTTATGTACTGGCTAAAACAAAGTTCTCCTGATAAATTTTAAGAATCCCAATGCATGTTAGGAAGTGTTATAATATTGATAGCCTAACAGTGAGTCATAGTATCACTATGTTTGCAGTTGGTTAATATTGTAAAACAATCTGCAAATATTAAATTAAAAATATAACTCTTTAAGTAGAATTTGGAACAGTTGATAGGACATACAATATTGTTTTCAGAATTACTATTTAAAAGCATAACCCCTGAAATTCTACAGGGGTTTCATTGGTCTTCATAAGTCTAGTAAGAGATTAGCTGAACCCTTAAGATAACAATGTACATAACTGAGAATAACCATTTCCTGATGTGCAAAACCCTGCAGAATTTCAGGTCCTCTGTACACTGGAGCTATGTTCAGCAAGAAACGTGACCTAAACATCGACTGTTCAAGGAAACTACAGCCATTTTTGTCAAAGTATATATTACTTGATTGTTTGACACTTGGACAAAAGGCCATTCCGATAATAGATGGTGTAAGGACAAGGTGAGGCAAGGATTTAAAGTTTTGGATGAGAAATGGAGGGAACATGTGAGGTGGAACATTTTATACAATGAGTGATAATGACCTGGAACATGTCGTCTATGAGAGTGATGAAAGCACAGATGATGCAAAAGAGGAAATTGGATGGCCACTTGAGGGCAATATGCAGTGCTTCAAAGATAGAATGGGGGAGTGGGACTGTGGCACAGTGGTTAGCACTGCTGTCTCACAGTGCCAGGGACCAGTTTGGGTCACTGCCTATGTGGAGTCTGCACATTTTTCCTGTGTCTGTGTGGGTTTCCTCCCACACTCTGAAAGATGTGCTGGTTAGGTGCTTTGACCCGAACAGGTGTCAGAATGTGGTGACTAGGGGAATTTTGCAGTAACTTCATTGCTGTGTTAATGTAAGCCTTACTTGTGCCTAATAAATAAACTTTTAAAACTTTAATTGGACCTACAGTGAGCTGGCATTGATTTGAAAGACTGAATGACCTCCTTCTGTACCAAAATGACATCAAGACTTTCCAATTTGGAGACTCAGAGAAGAAGCCATCATGGTTCATCTTACCTCTTTGAAACAGCAATCCAATTAGCTTTATTTTCCTGCCATTTCCCTATACTCAACAAGTTTCTCCTTTTCCAGTATTTATCTATTTGTCTTTCTAAAGTTACTACTGAATTTGCTTTCACTACTCTTTCAAGCAGTGCATTTCAGGTTATACCAACCTGATGACAATAAAAGAGTTATTTAAACAATATACCAGAACTGCAGCATATTAGTGGGGCTGGGGCTAATGAAGATACTGTGTGAAAGAATGAGGGTGAGTGAGAGAGGAGGTAAGAGAAAAATACACAATACACAAGAGGCAGAAACAAAAAGGGAGAAAGGGAGGGGGAGAGAGCAAAAATTGAGGGAAATATAAAAGCAATAAGGAAGACAAAATAGAGACAGCCCATGATGGATGGGAGGGAGACAGATATTTATTGCTAAATTAATAAGTAGGAACATCCTACCTCTTAGCGCTTATACTTAAATCATTTTCATCATTAATGATAATTTCTCCAAGACAAATACCTGTGGTTTAGGTCCATTCTTATGCACATATACTGAATGGGTGTACATTAGAAAATAGAACATTCCTCTCCTGCAGTGTACACAGTTGAAATGACCAGGGTGGTAGGGATCGTTCTTGAATATAAGAGACTGTTCATCAATGATGGCATGACATTTCTGACAGATATATTTCCCCAGACCTCTGGCCTTTTCACAGTTGTGGCAAGGATGGCAGAGATGTAGCAAAACACTCCCTCATATTGGCTGGAATTTTATTGTCCCGCCTACCATGATGATCAGAGCGGACGAGGGGTGGACCATGGAAAGGTCCATTACCTGTGGGTGGGGTTTATGGTTTTGGGACAAGTGAGGTCATAAAATCCCACCCATTGTCTTTGTCATTTTTTTGCTTATCACCTTCAGTCTATGCCCCCCCTCCCCCTTCTGCCAATGTAACGAGGTTATCTTCATTTACTCTTCAAAGTTTTGAATACCTTTATTAAATCTCCTCTTAACATCTTCTGATCTATCTGGAGCAATAACAACGGACAAGATTCTTCTGCCTCCTATCTGAATTCCCATTGACATCACCCCAAGCTGGCGGGAAACCCACGGGCAGGGGTGTGCTGCCAGCAGGTCCAGACAATCCCACTGATGTAAATGGCCAAAGAACCTGGCCGGTTTCTTTAGCTTCTCCATGTAATTAACATCTTTCATGACTGGTACCATTTTAGTCAATTTTCTCTGCTTCCTCTCTAAGGCACTGACATCCTACCAAAAATGTGTTGCCCAGAATTTAACCAGTGACCCACAAACCTTTAGCATAACTCTCTTGATTTTTGAACACCATACCTCTATTCATAAATTCAAAGGTTGTGTTTTTAACAATGTTCTCAATTTGGCCTGACAGGTTCAAAGACTTGCACATGTATACGTCAGGGACTTCTTGTTCCTCGTCCTGAGATTAGTCTGAATCTGGTGACATGTCAAGTGGATGTTACAAGCAGGTTAAGCAGCCACTCACATTGAAGTATTCTCACAGGTAGCAAACAGGGAACTAAAATCCACTGATAATCTAGCCCTTGATTTAAAGGTTATTTTACAGAGAATGAAATAAATGATTGGGCCATAGACACAGAATTAAGTTTAAGTTCATTTATTAGTGTCACAAGTAGGCTTACATTAACATTGCAATGAAGTTACTGTGCAAATCCCCTAGTAGCCACACTCCATTGCCTGTTTGGGCACACAGAGGGAGAATTTACCATGGCCAATGCAACAAACCAGCACCTCTTTCGAACTGTGAGAAGAAACCGGAGCACCCAGAGGAAACACATGCAGACACAAGGAGAATATGCAAGTCCTCATTCCTCTATCACCTCGAGCTATACATGCTGACTTACGTTAGCTCTTCATCAGGCAACGTCTTGATTTTAAAATTCTCATCCTTTTCATTTCCCTCTATGGCCTTACCCTTCTCTGTCTCTGTAATTTCTACCAGTCCCACAACCCTCCAAGATAGCCTAATTCTGGTACCTTGTGCATTCCCATTTTTTATTCCACCATTGGGGGCCATACTTTCAGTTGTCTGGACTCCTAGCTCTATAACACTCTCAGTCCAACTCTCAGCTTCACTTCCCTCCTTTAAGATACTTTTTAAAACCAACCAACATCTTTGATCAAGCTTATGGTGATCTGCCCTAATATACCCTTCTGTGGCTCAGTGTCACACTTTGTCCTATAGTGCTCCTGCGAATTGTCTTGGAAACTTCATGATGTCAAAGGAGGTATGTAAATGTACGTTGCTGTTATTGTTGTACAACTATTCATTCCAGTTGCAGTTAGAAACTACTGTTCATTTCAAAAGGCTAAAGGAATCAATTGTATATGTGAATTTGTTCAAATTGTAACTGGCTCTGATCAAAGGATAAATAGCCCATCGGAAGCATGCCATCTAAAAGATGGTCTGATCTAAACAGGGAGTTCCAAGTAAGATCAACATACTCACACTTAATTCATTATGTAGGCATTCAAATAGACTAACCTCCTTCTGGACGTCACGTACAAAAAAACTGCCCTCTCAGGCTGATTAATGTGTATGCCCCTGCCGCCAGAACCGAGCGGCTGGCGGTTTTTGAGCAGCTGCCACAGCTGCTCACCACCTCCAGGCCGGTCATTCTGGGTGGGGACTTCAATTGTATCCTAGACAAGGCCGACCGATCCAGCAGGGCTGAAAACAAACTGGACGCTACGTCCAGAGCCCTGCTGGAGACGGTCAAAGATGCCAAGCTGCTCGACGTCTTCAGCAACCCAGCAGACGGAGGGCAGCGCAGGTACACGTGGTCGCGGCCCGACGGGTCGGTTCGCTCCAGGATCGACTTTATGTTTGTGTCCCGCGCGCTCACGGTCAGGCCCACCGACGTCAGGCCGGTGTTCTTTTCTGACCACTGCCTCCTGCTGGCCGACTGTCAGCTGGAGGCAAACCAGAAAGTGGGCAGGGGGTCCTGGAAGCTGAATGTAGAACTGTTGACCCCAGAGAACCTCGAGGAACTCAGGAGGGATTACCACGGTTGGAGGACCGTCAAACCCTTCTTTGAGTCTCCATCGCTCTGGTGGGAAACCATCAAAGGCAACATCAAAAGGTTCTTCATTCGCAAAGGGGTTCAGAAGGCCAGGGAGAGACGGCGGGACATGTCCCGACTCCAGAAAAGCATGCAGGAACTGCTCCAACTGCAGTCGATGGGGGTCGATGTCAAGGAGGAGCTCCAGGAGGTGAAGAGCCAGCAAGCCTCGCTCTTTGCCTCGGAGGCCGCCAAGGTCATCTTCCGGTCCAGGGTCCGCTCCGTGGAGCAGGACGAAAAGTGCTCACGCTTCTTCTTCCAGAAGGTGCACAGAGAAACCTCTGTGATCAGCAGCCTGAAGGAAGAGGACGGCTCAGTGGGGTCATCGCAGTCTGACATTCTGAGGATCTGCAAATCCTTCTATGCCGGACTGTATGACCTGAAGCCGACAGACAGCACGGCCTCCCAGTCTTTCCTGTCGTCTATCACGCAGGTCTTAGACGACGGTGAGCGGGACAGCCTGGAGAGACCGGTATCTCTGGAAGAGCTGACCAAGGCCGTCGAGTCCTTGCAGAAGGGTAAAACTCCCGGAAGCGACGGCTTACCGGCGGAGTTTTACTCGGCGTTGTGGGACTTGACGGGCCCGGACCTCCTGGAAGTATACGAGAGTATGCTTCTGGAGGGCAGGATGTCAGAATCCATGAGGAAAGGCATCATTACCCTCATCTACAAGCAGAAGGGGGAGAGGGAAGAAATTCGGAATTGGCGACCCATTTCACTGTTGAACGTGGATTACAAAATTCTGGCCAAGGTCATCGCCAACCGGGTCAAGTCTGCTCTAGGGTCAGTAATCCATCCTGATCAAACCTGTGCTGTACCCGGCAGGAAGATCTCTGATAGCCTGGCGCTACTCAGGGATACGATCGCCTACGTGCAGGACAGGCAGGTGGATACGTGCCTCATCAGCCTCGACCAGGAGAAGGCGTTTGACAGAATATCGCACAGCTACATGATGGATGTGCTCTCCAAAATGGGTTTTGGGGAGGGAATCCGCAATTGGATCCGGCTGCTCTACACAGACATCAGTAGCGCAGTCTCAGTCAACGGGTGGGAAACAGATAGCTTCCAAATCAGGTCTGGAGTCAGACAGGGCTGCCCTCTCTCCTCCGTCCTTTTTGTGTGTTGCATTGAACCCTTTGCCCAGGCCCTCAGAAGCGACCCAGGCATCAAAGGGGTGACAATCCCAGGCAGCGGAGGCACGCAGGTCAAAGCCTCCCTGTACATGGATGACGTGGCTGTGTTCTGCTCGGACCCCTCGTCTGTCCGCAGGCTCCTCCAGGTCTGCGAGCAGTTCGAGCTGGCCTCGGGAGCCAAAGTCAACCAGGGAAAGAGCGAGGCCATGTTCTTTGGGAACTGGGCCGACAAATCCTTTGTCCCCTTCACCGTCAGGGCAGAGTACCTGAAGGTGCTGGGGATATGGTTCGGAGCGGCAGGGGCATGCATCAAAAACTGGGAGGAGCGCATCGCCAAAGCCAGGCAGAAACTCGGCTTGTGGGAGCAACGCTCGCTCTCCATAACAGGAAAAAACCTGGTGATCCGGTGCGAGTTGCTGTCCGTGTTGTTGTACGTGGCGCAGGTGTGGCCTATCCCCAAATCCTGCGCTGCAGCAGTGACGCAGGCCATCTTCAAATTTATCTGGAGATCAAAGATGGATCGCGTCCGGAGGGAGGCGATGCACAAATCTCCAGAGAACGGAGGGAAAGACATTCCCAACGCCGCCCTCATCCTGATGGCCACCTTTGTGTGCGGCTGCATCAAGCTGTGCGTAGATCCTCGGTACACCAACAGCAAGTGCCACTACCTTTTGAGGTTCTACCTGTCCCGAGTGTTGCGAAGGATGGGTCTGGCCACACTGCCGCGGAACGCTCCGAGTAGTTGGACCGTACCGCAGCACCTGTCCTTCGTGGAGAAATTTTTCCGCAAACACACCTTTGACCACAAGGCGATTAAGCAGTGGTCAGCGCGTAACGTCCTTGGGGCCCTGAGAGAAAAGGAGACGGCGGATCCTGTCGGATGGTTCCCTGAGCAGACTGTCAGTGTCATCTGGCAGAACGCCTCATCACCAGAACTGACAAACAAGCACCAAGATCTGGCTTGGCTGGTGGTGAGAAGGGCACTCCCCGTCAGATCCTTTATGCACGCTCGAGGTCTCAACATCACCGCACGCTGCCCTCGAAGCGGCTGCGGGGCTGACGAGACGGTCGCACACCTCCTTTGGGAATGTGCCTTTGCAAAGAAGGTCTGGAGTGAGATGCAGTGGTATTTGTCGCGGTTCGTCCCGAGCAGCTCGGTGACGCAGGACTCTGTGCTCTACGGGCTGTTTCCGGGAACGCACAACGAGACAAATATCAACTGCTGCTGGAAGGTCATCAACTCGGTGAAGGACGCACTTTGGTCCGCCCGAAACTTGCTGATCTTCCAGCTGAAAGAATTGTCCTCGACCGAGTGTTGCAGACTGGCACATTCCAAGGTCCAGGACTACGTGCTGAGGGACGGGCTGAAGCTTGGGGCAGCCGCCGCAAAGGCACAATGGGGAAAGGCCACGCTGTAAGGCCTTTTAACGGAGGCAGACCGAGGGCCCAGGAACTGCAGAATACCCTCGACCTGCGTAACTGTGTGCCAATCTGAGCACTAACGGCACACAGAAATTTTTTGAGCCGTGTATATAGTTTTTTAAGTATTGAAATGTAATCATTGTAATTAGTACAAATATGTAAATATGGAGACATGGACATAGTTTTTTTTTTAAGTACTGAAATGTTAAGTACTGAAATGTAGTCACTGTAGTTTTGGACAGATCTGCAAAAATGTTCTCATTCCGCATTGTTTTGCTACTCGAAGCCCTGTACATTGTAATAGTTTACTTGAGATTTTTATGAATAAAGTATATTTTTGAAAAAAAAAACCTCCTTCTGGAATGTGCCTTTGCAAAGAAGGTCTGGAGCGAGATGCAGTGGTATTTGTTGAGGTTCGTCCCGAGCAGCTCAGTGACACAGGACTCTGTGCTCTACGGGCTGTTTCCGGGAACGCACACCGAGACAAATATCAACTGCTGCTGGAAGGTCATCAACTCGGTGAAGGACGCACTTTGGTCCGCCCGAAACTTGCTGATCTTCCAGCTGAAAGAACTGTCCTCGACCGAGTGTTGCAGACTGGCACATTCCAAGGTCCAGGACTACGTGCTGAGGGACGGGCTGAAGCTTGGGGCAGCCGCTGCAAAGGCACAATGGGGAAAGGCCACACTGTAAGGCCTTTTAACGAAGGCAGACCGAGGGCCCAGGAACTGCAGAATACCCTCGACCTGCGTAACTGTGTGCCAATCTGAGCACTAACGGCACACAGTAATCTTTTGAGGCGTGTATATAGTTTTTTAAGTATTGAAATGTAATCATTGTAATTAGTACAAATATGTAAATATTGAGACATGGACATAGTTTTTTTTTAAGTACTGAAATGTTAAGTACTGAAATGTAGTCACTGTAGTTTTGGACAGATCTGCAAAAATGTTTTCATTCCGCATTGTTTTGCAACTCGAAGCCCTGTACATTGTAATAGTTTACTTGAGATTTTTATGAATAAAGTATATTTTTGGAAAAAAAAACCCTTATTGAACTGAGTTGATGACTTTCCAGCAGCAGTTGATGTTTGTCTCGGTGTGCGTTCCCAAAAACAGCCCATAGAGCACAGAGTCCTGCGTCACTGAGCTGCTCGGGACGAACCTTGACAAATACCACTGCATCTCACTCCAGACCTTCTTTGCAAAGGCATATTCCACAAGGAGATGTGTGAGCGTCTCATCAGCCCCACAGCCGCTTCGAGGGCAGCGTGCGGTGCTGTTGAGACCTCGAGCGTGCATAAAGGATCTGATGGGGAGTGCCCTTCTCACCACCAGCCAAGCCAGATCTTGGTGCTTGTTTGTCAGTTCTGGTGATGAGGCGTTCTGCCAGATGACACTGACAGTCTGCTCAGGGAACCATCCGACAGGATCTGCCACCTCCTTTTCTCTCAGGGCCCCAAGGACATTACGCGCTGACCACTGCTTAATCGCCATGTGGTCAAAGGTGTGTTTGTGGAAAGATTTCTCCACGAAGGACAGGTGCTGCGGTACGATCCAACTACTCGGAGCGTTCCACGGCAGTGTGGCCAGACTCATCCTTCGCAACACTCAGGACAGATAGAACCTCAAAAAGTGGAGGCACTTGCTGTTAGTGTACCGAGGATCTACGCACAGCTTGATGCAGCCGCACACAAAGGTGGCCATCAGGATGAGGGCTGCATTGGGAACGTTTTTCCCTCCGTTCTCTGGAGATTTGTGCATCGCCTCCCTCCGGACGCGATCCAACTTTGATCTACAGATAAACGTGAAGGACGCACTTTGGTCCACCCGAAACTTGCTGATCTTCCAGCTGAAAGAACTGTCCTTGACCAAGTGTTGCAGACTGGCACATTCCAAGGTCCAGGACTACGTGCTGAGGGACGCGCTGAAGCTTGGAGCAGCCGCCGCAAAGGCACAATGGGGAAAGGCCACACTATAAGGCCTTTTAACGGAGGCAGGCTGAGGGCCCAGGAACTGCAGAATACCCTCGACCTGCGTAACTGTGTGCCAATCTGAGCAATAATGGCACACAGTAATTTATTGAGGCATATATATAGTTTTAAGTATTGAAATGTTATGACTGTAATTTGTATAAAACTGTAAAAATGTTTTAATTCTGCACTGTTTGCAATTCAAAGACATGTAGATTTGCAATAGTTTATTTGATATTTTTATGAATAAAGTATATTTTTGGAAAAAAAAACCTTTATTGAACTGAACTTCAAGAACTAAACCTTTAATATATTGAGCGAGATTCTCCAGCCTCCCAGTGGCGTATTTCCCACTGGAGTTTGCTAGTGGCAGGATACGCTGGTCCCACAGTTGTCAATGAGAATTCCCACTGACGTCACCCCATGCGGTAGGAAACCCACTGGCTGGGGTGCGCTGGTGGCGGGGCGGGAGAACCCCGCCAATGTGAACGGCCAGAGAATTCCGGCTTTTAAATTAAAATGGGCCAAGTCATTTCTCATTCAGTCAAATTATACAGATTGTGTTGGATGAAGTTTCTAAATAAAATTTTGTTTCAGAATTCCAATTGACTGTATCATGACTTTGTTAACTTAAGATCTTAGCTATACCTACCATTTCTTCCTAGTGATTGGTGGATTCTGTGTATTTCTACATTTGCATCTTTCTTTTTAATCATAGATCTAGTCCATTTGTACTTCCTTCTTTCTTCATTTGCCTATTTTCTCATTTCTTTGCTTGTTTGGACCTCCCTATGATTTTTACCCTGCACTGCGTACATGTGTTTCCTCTATATCTATAATACATCACTAATGACTTTTAGATGATCTAATGGGCCCTGAAATTCTGTTCTGCCAATCTTTCATCGTAATTCTGGTCAATGGCCAGGGAATTGTGTAGATAACTGTTTTCATCTGTTTACACAATTTCCTATGGGATTCTGCCAGTCTCCCACCGAGTTTATGGTGGGAGACTCATAGAACTTGGGCAGACTTTTAGGGCCACAGTTTTCACTTGAGTAGCTTAGGAATCATTTGAGCGGATAACGATTTCTCTGCAACTGGACTGAAACAGGAAAATGGAAATCTGCAGGAATTATTCTCCACTGTGACGAAAATGGAGCATTTGTGTTCTTGGTGAATTATTAAGGACCTTTAAAATCAGTTTAATATATTTCCTGATATTTTTGTTTGGATGACAAATCGGTATGAGGAGAAGTTGGATAAAGTCCAATTGTTTTCACTGGGGTGACTTGATAGAGGCCTATAAAGTTATGAGAGGCATAGATAGGGGGATAGTCAGAGGCTTTTT
Source organism: Carcharhinus amblyrhynchos (assembly GCF_965287045.1). Classification (NCBI taxonomy): domain Eukaryota; kingdom Metazoa; phylum Chordata; class Chondrichthyes; order Carcharhiniformes; family Carcharhinidae; genus Carcharhinus; species Carcharhinus amblyrhynchos. The sequence continues at coordinate 28,747,519 of NC_137332.1, read as the reverse complement.
CCAAAGGTGGAAGGGTCAACTACAAAAGGGCACAGGTTCAAGGTGAGAGGTGGCGAGGGGAGGTGCACGGGGAAAGTGCAAAGTGTTGAGCACCTGGAATGCAGTGTGAATGGAAGTGATGAAAGCAGGAATGTTAGCAACGTTCAAGGTGTACCTTGATTGACACATGAATGGGGGGGGGGGGCAAACAGATGGATTGAAACTGCATATCAGTGCAGGCTTGATGGGCTGACGGGCCTGTTCCTGTGGCTATATTATTCTTTGTTCTTTGAAAGTCAGTAAAAAAAGTTGTGCTTGAATTTGGATGGGACAAAAATGCCAAATTTCCCATTTTTTTGTCTTAACAATAGTTAGATCCAGAGATGTGAATGTATAGTCAGTCAAAGAAAGACAAATACAGCTAAAATTTATACAGCACTCCCCTTACCTCAGATTGTCCCAGATCACTTTAGAATCAAATCAATAGAAACAAAGAATCCCTACAGTGCAGAAGGAGGCCATTTGGCTCATCGAATCTGCACTGATAACAATCCCACCCAGGCCCTATCTCTGTAACGCTATGTATGTACCCTGCTTATCTCCCTGACACTAAGTGGCAATTTAGCATGGCTAATCAACCTAACCCACACATCACTGAGTGTGGGAGGAAGCCGAAGCACCCGTTGAAAACCCACACAGACACGGGGAGAAAGTGCAAACTCCACATAGACCAGAATTGAACCTGGGTCCCTGGCATAGTGAGGCAGCTGTGCTAACCACTGTACCATTGTGCCATACTTTGAGGTGCTGTCTTGACACAGACTGAACACCCCTAGTGGTCTTCAAAATGTGTTGTAGAAATTTTTATGGCCATCTGCAAAGATAGGCAGGGCCTTGGTTTAATGTTTCATCTGAAAGATAGGTTCTCTGAGAGCACTGTAAGCTGGGATTGTTCATTCAAGTCTCTGGAGTGGGGTTTGAAACCAAGACAAGGAAGCTCAGAGGCAACATGTAGTTCACAATTGCATCTACAATGTCAAATCACACATAATGATCACCATGCAGAATTAAACTTCAGGATCAATTATTTAATATTTCAACCACCTTTTAAAATTATTTCTGATTCATGATACTATGGCAGTGGTGTGCTAGTTTAAACATTAATTTTACAATTACATTTTTACATTGTGTTGATTATTCACAAATAACATAAATGCACTGAACTGCTCGGTTAGCTCAGCAGTAACTTGTGACCATGAAAGCTCATATTACAATGAGAACTGCCACTGAGACCCTGAAAGCGGTATCCATGAACTGTAAATGATTGTGGTTTATACTATAGTTTAACTCCATCAGGTTAATCTCTCATTTGTCTTATTGAGGTTTAATAATGCTTGAAGAAAACACATATACAAAAAAGAAATTGATTTTTTGGACTCTTGCATTCCTCCAATTTTCTCACAGTTTTTAAAAAACCCCCAAAATATTGTCAAAAAAAGTCTATATACTTTAAAGGTTCTCTTGGATTCTATGATTGTTTTTGACTGGTCATAGCACACGTAATCTTAGAAATTGTTAGTGTCCTATCTGCTTTTGATTTGATTTATTATTGTCACATGTTGATTTATTATTGTCACATGTTTGGCAGGCTACACAGAATCTGCATTACAGTCTGATATGCCACCATCTGATCTGATCTGCATTGATCATAGCTCTGTATATCCTTGGATGGTGTACTCACTCCATAGGTCATTTGAAGGGGTTAGAATTGATCAGGTATCCAATGTTTCACTGAATTACAAGCATTTTGTGAGGCTATTTACACTTGTTTGGCACCCACATTTGTGGGAAAATGCTGTGAGTATTTTGCTGTCAGTGCGTCATTATCAGAAACTCAGCTTTAATGCTTTGTTCTGAGAAGTCAAAGGAATTTAATGCCATATTTTTGGACTCCTTATAGCAGATAAATTAAAATCTCCCCCTGCAGTCTGGTTCTTAAGTTGACATGAGGATCACTTTTGGGTGTAGGTCTTTTCTGGCATTTCCAAGGAAAATATTCTTACAGCAAAGCTCCAAAAATACAATGTCGAGATGCTGGCATTGGATTGGGGTGTGCACAGTAAGAAGTCTCATGACACCAGGTTAAAGTCCAACAGGTTTATTTGAAACCATGAGCTTTCCGAGTGTTGCTCCTTCATCAGGTGACCAATGCTCCAATAGCTCGTGATTCCAAATAAACCTGTTGGACTTTAACCTGGTGTTACGAGACTTCTTACTGTGCCCAGAGATATAAACTTAACACGTTCATCCAGTATTAGCAGTAAGTATCAATCAATAAAAATCAATCATTGGCACAACTGTATTCCAAATTGTCCTTCCTATTTGCATCAAAGGTAATTTTGAAATAAGCTGTGATTCTCATTGTGAGTTGTAATCTTATTTTTTTCCTTTAAACCAGTTAAAAGAATGGATGGAAATTTGTCTTCATTTCTCCAGCCATACTATAATGGAAATCTCAAAAGCATAAAAGAATGGCATAGGCTAGTGGCATTTATTTTTTTCCCGTAATTTTTCCTCCCTCCTTTGAAAGAAGTATCTAACTTCCCATCAGTGTAGACATCTATAAAACTACAGGCATGGAAGATGGAAGATACAAACCTGGGACCCATGGCTCTATGTTGCAGCAGATTCCTGCAGTCACTTTGATTTCCTGTACAATTCTCCATTTTTAGCCTGATGTAAAAATGGCTTCAGTAGTGAAATGGTTAACACGGGTACATTCTGGCACACTCGTGATGTGTAAACATTTTTCGAACCTGACACATTCCAGTGAATCTAAACTGAGCGTTGCAGCACCAGATGGATTCTGGCATAAATAGATCGTTTCTTCCACTCCTTGTTGTTTAGATTAGTTGCAGTGAGAGCAGTCCCTGAAACATGCTTTATTTATACAGTAGATATACCAGGAAAGCCCGTTATCCTGCCGTGCCCCGATGTACAAAGTCTGTTCACTCTACTCTGGCTATCGTAATCTCTCCTACTCTAACTTGCACACTATGGCTGTAAAATTGGATTCGTCCTCGTGTCTCACTTACACTCTTCATAGAATCCTACAGTGCAGAAGGAGGCCATTCAGCCCATCAAGTCTGCATCGACCACAATCCCACCCAGGCCCATCCCCATAACCCCATGAATTTACCCTGACACTGAGGAGCAATTCAGCATCGCCAATCCACCTAAATCTTTGGACTGTGGGAGGAAACCAAAGCACCCGGAGGAAACCCACGCAGAAACAGGGAGAATGTGCAAACTCCACCAGACTGTGGCCCAAGCTGGGATTCGATCCTGGGACTCTGGCGCTGTGAGACAGCAGTGCTAACCATTGTGTCACCATGCTGCCTCTTGCTAGAAAACTGATTTTCAACTTAGCAACAAAACTGTCATGCACTTTGCAAAATAGAATTTAGCAGATCTGTGATCACTGGAAGTCTGCTGAATCCACTTTGGATGGCAGTGGAACCTGTAACACTCAGATTCATTTTGTATCAGGAAGCAATTTAAAGATATTCTGTGTTGAAGCAAATGTAAAATACCATGAATGAGATAAGTTACTGTGATCTCCCTCATCAACATTTTCTTTCCCTTTTCATTTCCACTTGACCTCCCCACACACTGATGTAGTGGTAATTTTAATTGGCTTTTGTTCTTCTGTTTACCACTGAATTCTATACCCCCAAACCAGGCTGGGCCACAATGACAGCTGTACATGACAACTCACCCTTGTGCAGCCCAGTGAAACTTATTTTGACCATGTTGTCAGATAGCAGCATGAATATAGCTATAATTTGAGGTACCATACATCTGGTAATGACTAGTAATCTAAAAAAAATTAGACATGCAATAATTACCGGCGACAAGAGTCTTTTTAAAGTTTATTTATCAGTGTCACAAATAGGCTTACATTAACACTGCAATTAAGTTATTGTGAAAATCCCCAAATTGCCACACTCTGGTGTCTGTTTGGGTACACTGAGAGAGTATTTAGCATGGCCAATGTACCTAACTAGCACATTTTTCAGACTGTGGGAGGAAACTGGAGCACTCGAGGGAAACTCATGCAAGCATGGGGGAGAACATGCAAACTGTGCATAGACAGTGACTCAAGTGGGAATCGAGCGTGGGTCATAGAACCATAGAATCCCTACAGTGCTGAAGGAGGCCATTCAGCCCATCAGTTCTACACCAACCACAATCCCACCCAGACCCTATTCCTGTAACGCCACAAATCTACCCTGTTAATCCCCCTGACAGTAAGAAGTCTCACAACACCAGGTTAAAGTGCAACAAGTTTATTTGTAGCACAAGCCACAAGCTTTCAGAGCACTGCCACTTCATCAGGTGAGTGGGAGTTGTGTCCACAAATAGGGCATATACAGACACAAACTCAATTTACAAGAGAATGGTTGGAATGTGAGCTTTTACACGTAATCAAGTCTTAAAGGTACAGAAAATGTAAGTGGAGTTACGGACATTCAGCCTCTGATCTTCAGGTAAGTGTTCTCCAAGGTGGCTTTCATGGCACAGAACAACACAGAATCACTGAGCAGAAACTGATAGCCAAGTTCCGCACACATGAGGATGGCCTCAACCGGGATCTTGGGTTCATGTCACACTAGCTGTAACCCCCACAGCTTGCCTGGGTTTGCAAAATCTCACTAACTGTCCTGGCTGGAGACAATACACATCTCTTTAACCTGTGCTTAACCCACTCTGCATTCACATGGTCTGTACCTTTAAGAGTTGATTACCTGTAAAGACTCACATTCCAACCATTATCTTGTAAATTGAGTTTGTGGCTATATATGCCCTGTTTGTGAGCACAACTCCCACTCACCTAATGAAGGGGCAGTGCTCTGAAAGCTTGTGGCTTGTACTAGCAAATAAACCTGCTGTACTTTAACTTAGTCTTGTGGGACTTCTTACTGTGCTTATCCCACTCCAGCGCCGGCATCTCCACATCATCCCCCTGACATCAGGGCCAATTTCAGATGCCCAATCAACCTAACCTGCGCATCTTTGGACTGTGGGAGGGAACAGGAGTACCCGGAGGAAACACATGCAGACACAGGGATAACATGCAACCTTCATACAGACAGTGGCTCGAGGTTGGAATTGAACCCAGGTCCCTGGTACTGTGAGGCAGCAATGCTAACCACCGTGCCACCATGCTGCCCTTGTTATGAAGTCACAAAAATACTGCAGGATCTAACTCACTAAATAGTCTCAAATTTTGATCAAACTTTGAACGCATTCACTTTTCCTAATTTGAACACGGTTACTATTGTACCATAAGACTTAAAACTTCAGTAAAGCTTTACAAAACTCAGTAGTAATTCTGCATTACTTAATGTTACATCATTCACTGACTACAAAGATATATAAAATGGATACCATAATTGAAGTTGTTGAATGCAGTGTTTATTTTCACGAGTAATGAATGACAAGGTCATAACTTAGTTGTGCAGGTCGGCTGCACTCGTGGAATAAACATGGCTTGCAATAAGTCATCTGTAGTGTTCTATTTATATACCTGTGCAATATAGCTAAAAATGTAAAAGAAAATGTGGAGTTTGGCCATTTGTATATCTTGAACAATATGGAACAGAGAATGTACTGAGGCAATCATCAACTGTCATCAGTTACTCAGTGAAAATGATGCTATGTATGGGTATTGGTTCTTTGGACTTCACATTAATGGGAAAGTTTGTCTGCCTCTATTCTGTTGAGTAATACTCTTACATATTTCTTGTGTATGTTTGTATGTGTGTGAGCGTCAGTTGTATTAGTCCCAGCAACTTATTTGTTTCAGTTAACGGTATTCAAAAATGTTTCGGGCAATCATAGTGTAAGGACTGTCACTGTTACAGCGAATCCATACTGATAATGAAAAGAGGCAGAACTGCCCAAAAGTAGTTAGTTTGTTTCACAAGCGTGAAACTAACTTTTTACTCTGTACCTGTAAAATAACAATATGTTGCATGCTCTTCAGGCCTACAAACAAAACACTTATTTTAGAGGCAACACTGAGCTCCCTATATGATGGGCAGGAAACATTCACCAGTAGGTCAAACCAGTCTTTTGGTGCAGGTGTTTGTAACTGGTCCTTCGGCAAGGATGCAGTCAACCGAAATGATGCCAGTACTTAAAAGTCCAAAAGAAGATAATGTGAAAATAAAAGGCATTTGTAATGGACAATTTTCAGAACTAGGTCAAACTTTACCTCTGAAGCAGCCCATGTAACCTTGAAAATCTGATATACCGCCCCACCTGCCTGAGGTTTGTAAGATCCTGCCCGAGGCCAACGTTTAGCAGTAAGCGTGGTAGCAGGTAGCAGTTAGAGCAGGAGCCGTTCTGCAAGCCTCGCCTGACCCGATTCTGGGATGGGCAAGGCAGTAAAATTCTGGCCAGTGAGTGACAATTTCAATACGCTATTCAAGTGACAGGTAATGAAGCCATCAGCCCACACGTGTGTCTATCCAGTTAGATGATTTGTCTTGACCACTGAACACTTATAGAACTGTAAGTAATGTCTATAGATATGGAGCCACTGCATCTGAATGTCCCCCAGATTTGTTGGAAACACTACTCCAAGAGAAATTTTTTGATTAGAGTGAAAGCTACCTGATATGATGTTCAGGATCCTCCCCAACAAAGCTCCCTTCTATTGAAGCTACTATTCATGAAGCAGGATTTGAGATTGTTACAATGTGTAAGAAGGCACAGTTTTGTGAGGGATTTGCATCAATCATTACCACGGGTGAGTTTTGTTTTTCTAAACTTTAAGAAACATTTGTTTTAGCAGTGAGCGTGGTAGCAGGTAGCAGTTAGAGCAGGAGCAGACAACAGTAAAGACAGCAGCATTGGCAGCACTGCACAGTACAGAACTTCTCAGATGCACAAAAACCATCTGGTTCACAAACATCCTTTAGAGAAGGAAATCTGCTGTCCTTACCTGGTCTGACCTACATATGACTCCAGAGCCACAGCAATGTGGTTGATTCACAACTACCCTCGGGAAATTAGAGACAGGCAATAAATGCTGGCTCAGCCAGTGACACCCATGTCCCACGAATGAATAAAAAAAAGCTAAGCTAAAGAAACAGTACTAACAGGAGCAGCAACTTTTCAGAAGCAGCAATTCAAGGGTTAACAGTGTGAGTGCAGCTCAGAAGTTGCAGAAAGAGTGTTTTTGAGTTTGATACTGATCTAACTTAAGGGGAGCAGTGCAATGGTGTTTTTAAGTTTATTGACATTACAATAAAGTATTAAAAAAACATTTGTGAGCCTTGATCTCTTTCTCCAACCAGACGGGTTCAGGCCAAACCTTACAGTTAGGAGTATAAGAGGGAAGGTATAGGTTCACTTACCTACAGGATTGTTGGCAAAGTGTGAGCTGGAAATATTTAAAGGCTAGAATAACATATTCAAAATAGGGCCCTGTGTGAATGCAAAACCTGTTGTTGATTTTCTAATATCCCAATCCCAACGTTTCATTCACAAAGTGCTGAATCCGCACAGCACAATGTGGTGAAAACCAGCAGAAAAGGCCTCTCACCAGCACTATTTAAAGCAGTTCTTCCCAAACGCAACCACATTTTAGCTCTTGAAGATTGACACGATCTCAGACTCCAACTAAAACAAAAACAGCAACAAAACAGCAGAGTAATATTCAGTATATAATAATTAAAGTTGGCGTATTCTAGATTAACGTAGAATCCCATAGAATCCCTACAGTGTAGGAGGAGGCCATTTGGCCCATTGAGTTTGCACTGATTCTCCGAAAGAGCATCTAACCCTGGGCCAACTCCCCAGCACTATCCCCTACAACACTATGTATGTTGTAGGAGAAGGGGAGTTGGACAGAGGAGCTGCTGAATGAGTGAGTGAGTGGGGAGAGGGGGATTGGGCTGCCTCTGTGTGTGTGTATCCGTGCATGTTGGGAACAGGGGCTGATTACAGTGTGTGTGTGGGAATGGAGGAAGTGGGGCTTCACTGAGCCTTGAGGCACCATGGCAAGCTTAGCTAAAACCTGATGAGCATATAAAATAATATTTTTACAAAGTACTTTAAAAACTCAGATATTCATATCTTTGTGGTTATATTATTCGATGGCCAGCACAGTGGCATAGTGATTCATACTACTGCCTCACAGCACCAGGGACCTCAGGTGGCTGTCTGTGTTGGAGTTTGTACTTTTCCCTCGTGTCCATGTGAGTTTCCTCCGAGTGCTCTGTTTCTTCCCAAAGGTGGATTGTCCATGCTAAATTGCCCCCTTGCCCAGAATTTTACCACCTCACCCGCCCCAGGATTGGGACGGGCGAGGCTCACAGAACAGCATTCTCCATTGGCCTCGGGCGGAATTTTACGAGCCTCACAGGCAAGGCAGTAAAATTCCAGCAATAGTGTCCAAAGACGTGCAAGTTAGGCGGATTGTTCATACACACAGCCCATCTTCCCAACCCTCCTCTCCTCACTCACTCACTCACTCTCACTCACACTTACCCTCTCCTTCACTCACTCACTCACTCACTCACTCACTCTTACCCACTCATTCGCTCACACACTCTCACCCACACTCACTCATTCATACTCACAAACTCATTCACTCACTCACTCATTCACTCACTCTTACCCACTCGTTCGCTCACACATTCTCACCCACACTCACTCACTCATACTCACTCACTCATTCACTCACTCACTTGTTCACTCATTCGCTCGTTCACTCTCACTCACTCATTCAGTCACTCACTCATTCACTTAATCGCTCACTCGCTCTCACTCATTCACTCATTCGCTCACTCACTCTCACCCACCCACACTCACTCACTCACTCATACTCACTCACTCATTCACTCACTCATTCATTCATTCATTCGCTCATTCACTCACTCACTCTCACTCACTCATTCACTCACTCACTCACTCATTCAGTCACTCATTTCCTCATTCGCTCACCCACTCTCATTCATTCATTCACTCACCCTTTCTTCCCAACCTCTTTTCATTCCACACTCACTAGCTGGGATTTTGCTGGGCTGACTGGCATCTTGCCTTTGAAATCGCTGCCTGTTCCATGAGGGAGCTCTGATGGAATCAAGTATCCTTTAGGCAACTAACTGGTCAACAGGAGCCTGACAGCAGAAACCCGTCCAACAAAAGCTGCTGTGAAATCAATGGCTGGCAGCTCATCACGGCTGTCAGTGCCAATTAAAACAGTGCCCGCTATTGGACCTGCACCTGCCAGAGGGCCAGGATTGCAGAGAACCCAAAAGCAAAGGAGAGTGAAAGCGGGATGTGGGTCACAGGGTGGGAGTCATGGGAGAAGGGAGTCGGAGGTAAGGGCAAGGACATGGCTCCTAGCAGCTGTGTGTTTTGCGCCTGATGGCCCGGGATAACCCGCTCCCAGCCCGGGATAACCCGCTCCCAGCCCGGGATCACCCTCTCCCGGCCCGGGATCACCCCCTCCCAGCCCGGGATCACCCTCTCCCGGCCCGGGATAACCCGCTCCCAGCCCGGGATCACCCCCTCCCAGCCCGGGATAACCCGCTCCCAGCCCGGGATCACCCCCTCCCAGCCCGGGATCACCCTCTCCCGGCCCGGGATAACCCGCTCCCAGCCCGGGATCACCCCCTCCCAGCCCGGGATAACCCGCTCCCAGCCCGGGATCACCGCCTCCCAGCCCGGGATAACCCGCTCCCAGCCCGGGATAACCCCCTCCCAGCCCGGGATCACTCCCTCCCAGCCCGGGATCACCCCCTCCCAGCCCGGGATCACCCCCTCCCAGCCCAGGATCACTCCCTCCCAGCCCGGGATAACCTGCTCCCAGCCCGGGATCACCCCCTCCCAGCCCGGGATAGCCTGCTCCCAGCCCGGGATCACCCCCTCCCAGCCCGGGATAACCTGCTCCCAGCCTGGGATAACCCGCTCCCAGCCTGGGATCACCCCCTCCCAGCCCGGGATCACTCCCTCCCAGTGCAGGATCACTCCCTCCCAGCCCGGGATCACCCCCTCCCAGCCCGGGATCACTCCCTCCCAGTGCAGGATCACTCCCTCCCAGCCCGGGATCACCCCCTTCCAGCCCGGGATAACCCACTCCCAGCCCGGGATCACCCCCTCCCAGCCCGGGATCACTCCCTCCCAGCCCGGGATCACTCCCTCCCAGCCCGGGATCACTCCCTCCCAGCCCGGGATCACTCCCTCCCAGCCGGGGGTCACCCCCTCCCAGCCCGGGATCACCCCCTCCCAGCCCGGGATCACTCCCTCCCAGCCCGGGATCACCCCCTCCCAGCCCGGGATCACCCCCTCCCAGCCCGGGATAACCTGCTCCCAGCTCGGGATAACCCGCTCCCAGCCCGGGATCACCCCCTCCCAGTGCAGGATCACTCCCTCCCAGCCCGGGATCACTCCCTCCCAGTGCAGGATCACTCCCTCCCAGCCTGGGATCACCCCCTCCCAGCCCGGGATCACTCCCTCCCAGTGCAGGATCACTCCCTCCCAGCCCGGGATCACCCCCTCCCAGCCCGGGATCACTCCCTCCCAGCCCGGGATAACCCCCTCCCAGCCTGGGACCACTCCCTCCCAGTGCAGGATCACTCCCTCCCAGCCCGGGATCACTCCCTCCCAGTGCAGGATCACTCCCTCCCAGCCCGGGATCACTCCCTCCCAGTGCAGGATCACTCCATCCCAGCCCGGGATCACCCCCTCCCAGCCCGGGATCACTCCCTCCCAGCCCGGGATCACTCCCTCCCAGTGCCGGATCACTCCCTCCCAGCCCGGGATCACTCACTCCCAGCCCGGGATCACTCCCTCCCAGTGCAGGCCTCCCAGCCCGGGATCACCCCCTCCCAGCCCGGGATCACCCCCTCCCAGCGTGGGATCACCCCCTCCCAGCGTGGGATCACCCCCTCCCAATGCAGGATCACAGCCTCCCAATGTGGGATCACCCCCTCCCAGTGCAGGACTACCAGCACAGGATCACGCCCTCCCAACACAGGATCACTGCGTCCCAGTGCGGAATCAACACCTCTCAGTGTGGGATTGTCCCCTCCCAGCATGGGATTACCACCCCCCGCCCTTCACTGCCATTGGTAAACTGCTGGCAATCTTGACAGGTTTTGCTAGGAGGCCTTCCGAGGGCCCATGTGGCCTCCATTTAATCCCTGAGCTACCATTAAATTACTCTGGGTTCAGGGATAATGGGTGCCAATTGTTTCATCAATGACCCTAAATGGCATTCCAGTGCCAGCGGCCAGGAACTCCTTCTGTCCTCCGATCTAATCGGCGGAGATTTTCCTGCTTCTGGAAAACTGATGTACAGCCTCTCCCTGATTTAACGGGACAATGCAGTAAGAACAGTTTTGTTGCAGTTTCTCATTTCAGGCTGCTGCTTGACATCTGGGCCTTCTTTCCTGTGTTTTATTACTCTGGAAAATTCACACAGTCTACACTGAGAAAGATGTTCTGGTCATGCACTGTTGTTGCATGCCTCAGAAATAGGCATGGTGCACACATAGATGGTCATGTAGCACTTCCTCCAGGGCTGGAGGACAAGCAGGAACAGCAAGGAAGATACCGGAAAGAATAGAAGCAGCTTTTTTTAATTATTCATTTATGGGACATGGGCGTCGCTGTCTGGCCAGCATTTATTCCCCATCCCTATTGCCTTGAGAAGGTGGTGGTGAGCTGCCTTCTTGAATCACTGTAGTCCACAGGCTGTGGGTTGACCCACAATGTCATTAGGGAAGAAATTCCACAATTTTGCTCCAGCGACTGCGAAGGAATGTCGATATATTTCCAAGTTAGGACGGTGAGTGGCTTGAGGGGAACTTGCAAATGACAGTGTTCCCATGCACCTGCTGCCCTTTTAAAGTTTATTTATTAGTGTCACAAGTAGGCTTACATTAACACTGCAATGAAGTTACTGTGAAGATCCCCTGGTCACTACTAGGGGTGCCTGTTTGGGTACACTGAGGGAGAATTTAGCATGGCTAATGCACCTAACCAGCACGTTTTTTTGGACTATGGGAGGAAACTGAAGCACCCAGAGGAAACCCGTGCAGACACGGGGAGAATGTGCAGACTCCGCACAGACAGTGACTCAAACCGGGAATTGAACCTGGGTCCCTGACACTGTGAGATTTCAATGTGAACCATTGTGCCACCTTGCTGCCCTTAACTAGCTCAAGCCTGTTTGGAGTCTGCAACGAAGGGTGTACCTTTTTGTTAACAAGTGCCGATTGCCTTTAAATGGCATCATCTGCACCAGACATTCATTTCCATCTGAACCCACTAGCCCCACTCCAAAATGTGTGCAGCCAGTGATTGGTGTAGGTAGTGCTAGCTTTATTTCTATGTGATTCCAATTAGAAGGCACCAGGAACAATACATGCTGCCTGAGCCAATAGTAACAGGCATGTCCAGTTCACTTGCTGTCCCCTGCTGACAATAAGCAACGTTTGGCTGATTTGGAGAAGGAATAATGTCTAAATCAATCATTATTTTCGAATGTTGGGCTATCAAACTGAATGTGATGCACCTTGAGAATGCTAATTTTTAATTTACTGTTTACAACAAACTCATGGCTCCCTCCCCTGACTTACACTCCCTCCTATAGTTAATGAGTGATTTCTGTAATCCCACAAGAATTTCTGACGACTACATAACCCAACCAGCTATTCTCCATATAGGAGCTTAGTGGAGTGCCTGTAGGCTGCTTGATCATGGGCTACCCACATACACTCACCCTTCCTTTCTCACACAAATAGATGGGCAGAGGGTCACATAATTAAATCAGAAATGGGTATTCTGGCTACCTTTTCCATTTCACAGTTCAGGCATGCTGATTTTACTTTACATTTGTACCTTTTCACAACCATGTTGCACTGCTAATGCTAAATATACATTTTGAAATTGGGACAATTTTAAGCAAAATGGAAACCACCGGGGTCAGATGAAATGCTGGTTTTAAGTTGATAAGTGCTAAACCAGTGTTCCACCTGGTCTGGTGAATTTCCTACCATGGGTGTTAGTTTAAAATTAACTCTCGGAGTCTATGCAGGTTTCTGTCTCCAACATTCAACAGTTGTCCATTTTTAGACTCTAGTTTACAATAAAATATTGGAGGAGAAAAAATATTTCACATAAAGGGCCAATGTCCACAAGAATATAACCTCATGGTATCTTACTCTCCCAAACTATTCGAATGATAATGTTCTCAATAGCAAGTAAAAACTTGATTTTACAATTATTGTTTCTAGTAGTATGATGTGAACAAAAGCATAGCGTAACTGAATCACATTAGTAGATCTATCTCGATGTTCCTCAATCGTACTGAAAGTACTGAAAGTTCAGTTCTGACGGAGGGTGACACTGACTCGAAACATTGGCTCTATTCTCTCTCCACAGATGCTGTCAGACCCGCTGAGATTTTCCAACATTTTCTGTTCTTGCTGATGAAAGAATTGTCTCCCGATAGGGCTGAAGCTAAAACTTCCAAGATTTCTCCCTGGCCTCCTCCAAAAACAAAATGTCAAGGATTACCGGTCTAACTTAATAATTGTATCATGCGGGTCAACTGCAAAAACAAGCATGATGTAGGGAGCATCATCTGTAGTGTTGCCAACTGTGATTAAATGTATTGCTGGAAATTTCATTACACAACCTGCCCCCGTACTACAGATATTCTTCAGCCAACACATTCAGTTTTGTGATGTGTTGTCCCCGTGCCAATTGGAAAGCAAAAAGATTCGTTAGCCAATTGGATGATGTTGGACTATCAGACAAACAGCCATCGTACCCATCCCCCCACCTTGTTTTCAATACTTTTCTACCCATAAAAGTTCAAGGCAACTTTTTAAAAAATTGTCTTTTTAAATGCCCTGATGATTTTTCTCCAGGATAGCACATGGGCACTGCCCTGGAGATTGATTGTTAATTCCCGGAGTTGCCAGACCAAACCTGAATGATTGGCAGCTGTAAGTTGAGCAATTATCTTTATATACGCAGCATAGTCGCAACTTTTGTATGACTAGCTGAATCACTTCTCTCGAGAAAAGAAGGCTGCGGGGTGACCTTTTAATTTATTCAGAGGCATTCTTTTCACTAGTTTCAGGCCCCAGAATTATACATTACAGACTGGTAACCACCCTTAGGTAGTCATCATTCCCTTTCAAATTGATTTTCAGATAGCAGGAATAACTAAAGTTAATCTGTAATGCCCTGCATTGGGGTGAGTTTTTGGAGGTACTCCCCAGAAGTGGACTGTAGCCTCTTTAAGAGCACGAGGGTTGGCGACAATGTTCCTTTAAGTGCCATGAGTTTGCGGAGAAAGTTTATTTATGAAACAGAACATTGGAGACAAATTGGTGGAGAGCAGCATGAACGTGCAGGAGTCAGCGGTTAGGCTTGACTGCTCTACGTGGGTGGGCTGTTGGTTCATCCACACTGATTTCCCTGTGCATAGTGAATGACCCTGACTTATAATCTCCATGTCCTAATGCTCTCCTATTTACATGTGTAGTTTACTACTCCCCCCACCACCCATCTCCCCTCATTTGCTTTTCATTTGTATGGCTTTTGGCTTCACTGACCATCAGGACAAGACAGAAACATACTTTGTTCATTTCTTCTGTTTCTCTGGGAGAATTCCAGCAGTGGTGTCCCAACACAACAAATGTTAACAGAGAAGGAAAATTAAAAGGGAAATTGTAATTATTTACTATCTTATTGGTTATTCAATACAAAGATTCTGAAGCTCAGTGTTTCTCAGTTGCCTTTTCTTATGTGTCTTAACCTTTAAGCTGCTGGTAACGGTAGTTTGAGGCGAGACACTTATACAGGATTCTTCACCAATTGAATCTGCATTTTCCTCTGCCGTGGGGTTTATACTGGGGTGGATCCTCTGCTCGCCATTGTGACCCCTGCTGAAATCGCAAGATAATTTTCATGATCAGTATTATTCTACATTTCAGCTCTCAGCATCACTGGTGCTCCCCAGTGGAAAGGGCAGGACAGCTGTTAATGATTTTAAATTATTGTAAATTTTGAAGAAAGTTTTCCGATGCCGCAAAAAAAATACTTCTTATGTTCCAGAGCTGCTTCGAAAAAGCAGCCAGCATAATCAAGGACCCTAAGCTTCCCGGACATACTCTCTTCCACCTTCTTCCGTTGGGAAAGAGGTACAAAAGTGTGAGATCACGTACTATCTGATTCAAGAACAGTTTCTTTCCTGCTGCTGTCAGACTTTTGAATGGACCTACCTCGCATTAAGTTGATCTTCCTCTACACCCTAGTGATGACTGTGACACTACATTCTGCACTCTCTCCTTTCCTTCTCCCCTACATACTCTTTGTACAGTATGCTTTGCTTGTATAGCGCACAAGAAACAATACTTGTCACTGCATACTAATACGTGCGACAATACAAGGGGCGGCACAGTAGCACTGCCGTTTCACAGCTTCAAGGACCTGGGTTCGATTCCCGGCTTGGGTCACTGTCTGGGTGGAGTTTGCACATTCTCCTCATGTCTGTGTGGGTTTTCTCCACGTGCTCTGGTTTCCTCCCACAGTCCAAAGACGTGCGGGTTAGGTTGATCCGCCATGCTAAAAATTGCCACTTAGAGTCCTGAGATGCAAAGGTTAGAGGGATTAGTGGGTAAACATGTAGGGATATGGGGGTAGGGCCTGGGTGGGATTGTGGCCGGTGCAGACTCAATGGGCTGAGTGGCCTCCTTTCTGCACTGTAGGGTTTCTATGAAATCAAAACATGACACATGCTTTCTGTCTTTATTCTAGCAGCTGTATTGGTTCAGATAAGAGAAAGCAGGAAGCTGATCTTTGAGGCAGGAGATAAGCAAGACAAGAAATGGAAAAGAACTGGCACGCTGGAAGGAGATGGTCTCAACCTTCGAGGGGTAGGTGTAATCAGTTTTCAGCAGCAGGGCGAACAGCTAATAGTGAATCAATAGCCAGTTTTTGCTCCCACCCCTGTTCATCTTTTCCATCGAAGGCACTGAACATATGTGACCGATGGCTACTCGGCTGCATGTCAGAGCTCTGAGTACAGGCAAGCAGGCAAAGAGACCAGTCCCTTGTGAGTGGCTGAATATTAACATTAATTGTAAAGTGTAATGGAAAATGGATGAACAACGCCCTCGGTTAGAATGCAGTGTCATCCTGACTGCACAATGGACAGAGACTAGCCACAAAATGGGTGGTATAGGCGAAAAAAAATGTGGCTAACACGCAGTGAGCAATACTGTTAGCCCTCAAATGGAAGATGTAATTCCTTTAATAGCCTGGCCTTAATGGTTGTGAACCTCTCATTTGATTAGCACACAGGGGAAGACTTCAGCCTAAGCCTGAGAGTCTTCCACTGTGTGTTAAAATCATTCCCAAACATACATTTTCAACCTATTTGTAATTAAAAACTAAAAATGTGCGACTTTCCATACAATCTCTATACTGCTCAATACATAGAAAACCGGCACAGCACAGGGTTTTGGATAGGAATAGAAATGGAGGAAGAGAGCAAATTTCACAGAGGGATAAAAACAGCCAAACAGGTGGATCTTAAAGAGATTTTTGAAGGCAGGGCAGAAGGTGGCAAGGGTGATGTGTTGAGAGAGGATTTCCTTCGGGTTAAAAGGTGGAAATGAGGGGCTGTTTGAATATTCCGGAGTGATATTTGATGGAAGTATTCTACCTCCAGTGGAAAAATATCTTGCAATTGACCCAGAATGTTGCAAATAGACTTTAACAAGGTTTCCCAGATTAACTTCCCACTGATCAAGCTCTTGCATCTCAACTTCATGTTAAGGCAGCAAGATGCCACAGTGGTTAGCAATGCTGCCTCACAACACCAGTGACTTGGGTTCAATTCCCAGCTTGGGTCTGCAATTCTCCCTGTGTCTGTGTGGGTGCCCTCTAAGTGCTTGGTTTCCTCCCACAGTCTGAGAGACTAAATTCTTGTACTCGAACAGGCACTGGAGTGTGGCAACTAGGGGATTTTCATAGTAACTTCATTGTAGTGTTAATGTGACATGAATAAATAAACATAAACATTTTTGTGTCTGGTATAATAGCATTGCAGTCTCACAGCACCAGGGATCTAAATTCGACTCATGGCTTAGGTCACTGTTTGTGTGATCATAGAACCCTACAGTGCAGTAAGAGACCCTTTGGCCCATCGAGTCTGCACTGAACACAATCCTATCCAGACCCTACCCCCATATCCCTACATATTTTACCTGCTAATCCCTCTAACCTATGCATCCCAGGACACTAAGGGGCAATTTTCTAGCAAGGCCAATCAACCTAACCCGCACATCTTTGGACTGTGGGAGGAAACCGGAGTGCCTGGAGGAAACCCAAGCAGACACGAGGAGAATGTGCAAACTTCACACAGACAGTGACCTGAGACAGGAATCGAATCCAGGTCCCCGGAGCTGTGAAGCAGCAGTGCTAACCACTGTGCTACCGTGCTGCCCTTTGGTTTGCACATTCTCCCCGTGTCTGCGAGGCTTTCCTCTGGGTGCTCCAGTTTCCTCCTACAGTCCAAAGATGCGCAGGTTAGGTGGATTGGCCATGCTAAATTCTCCCTTAATATCAGGAGGACTAACTAGGGTAAATGCATGCGGTTATGGGGATAGGACCTTGTTGGGGTTGTGGTCGGTGCAGACTCGATGGGCTGAATGGCATCCTCCTTCACTGTAGGGATTCTATGATTCTTAAACATTATGGAATTCATGATTCTATAATGTTAAAACTGATTAAACAGGTACACTAATTACAATGGTTCTAAACAACTTAAATCATAGGTGTTCAGCCTAAGAACAATAGTTTGATTGAAGAATTGCACAGCAATTGCTTGCTGTCACCTAAGCTTTTGTGGGTAGGACCACCATTCTCTACAAGCAAGAGAATCATCTTTCTGTTAACCTCTGCAATTGTCAGCTTTACTGTATTAGTAAACGTTCAAGGCCACCTGACTGCCTTCTCCAGTCGGGGAGACGTGACAGGAACGTAAATAAAACAAATTCCATTAAAAACAACTCTCTAGGCTGGGAATCAGCAGCTCATTATGTCTGTCGCAGGCGGTAAAAATTTAAATAATTTCTCCTTCCATCCTGACACATAAACCTCTTTTTCCCTTTTCCTGAAAAGTTCTTGGAAACTGGCCTCCGATGATCCATTCAGGCAGGAGTGATGAGGCACGTCTCTCTGGATAAGATGCTTTACTGGTGCTCATTGAAAGGTCACCTGAAATTAGGATTAGTTACCAAGGCCAACAGACAAACTCCAATCAGTTGATTCAATATTAATCACAGTAAAGTTACACATCTCCTTCAATGTTGAACTTTTAAGTGCTTCTTGTCTCTTCACTGGTGGTTGAATTCAGAAACACTAATTACAGAACCAGATGACCCCCCCACCCCCCCGCCCCCCGACTATTTTAACTGCTTCCTAGGGAATGCAGAGTCACAGCACAAGAATGCCCATAACTTTGTGCCAAGCCAACAAAGTAGCTTTTCTCTTGACAAAGACAATTAACACATTGCACGAATAATCCCATTATAGCATGAACCTTTTCATTTGGTTCCTGCGTGCATAACAAATATCTGATATTTATCTATTAATATCTATTTGTCTATTAACAGTGGCACAGTGGTTAGTACTGCTGCCTCACAGGGTCAGCGACCCGAGTTCAATTCCTGGCTTGGGTCACTGTCTGTGCGGAGTAGGCATGTTCTCCTTGTGTCTGCGGATATTTCTTCCAGGTGCTCTGGTTTCCTCCCACAGTTCGAAAGACGTGCTGGTGAGGCGCATTGGCCATACTAAATTCTCCCTCTGTGTACCTGAACAGGAGCCGGAGTGTGGCGACTGGGGGATTTTCACAGTAACTTCGTTGCAGTAAGCCTACTTGTGACACTAATAAATGAACTTAAAGTTTAATTACACACATCGCTTATTGACCTACTTACCGAAAGGATCCAAAAGCCTTTGAATCTGAATACATTATTCCACTGTCTGTTTTGGTATCATCTGCAATTGTGGAAACTTTTGCTTATGATGGATACTTTTGTCATTTATATATGTTAAAAAATAACGAGAGTCCAAGGGCCAATCTTGGACAAAAAATTGGGAGATTTCTGTAATTTATCTTATCTAAAGTCAGATATGTAGGTTTAATCCTTTTCAAAAGTCATATTGACCTGCTTTCTCTAGGGAAATCCCTTTGCTTTTTTTGGCTATAATGACAAGCACACATAACTGGTCAAAGCTAGGGTGATACAGTGGTTAGTGCTGCTGATTCACAGTGCCAGGGTCCCGGGTTCGAATCCCAGCTTGGGTCACTGTTTGTGTGGAGTTTGCACATTCTCCCCGTTTCTGTGTGGGTTTCCTCTAGGTGCTCTGGTTCATAAGAACATAAGAACATAAGAAATAGGAGCAGGAGTAGGCCATCTAGCCCTTCGAGCCTGCCCCGCCATTCAATAAGATCATGGCTGATCTGTCGTGGATCAGTTCCACATTTCTGCCCTCTCCCCATAACCCTTAATCCCCTCTCTTATCAAAAACCCATCAACCCGCGTCTTAAAAATATTTAGCGAGGCAGCCTCCACCACTTCAACGGGCAGAGAATTCCAGAGATTCACCACCCTTTGAGTGAAGAAGTTCTTCCTCAACTCCGTTCTAAACCGCCCCCCCTTTATCTTGAGGCTGTGCCCCCTAGTCCTACTGTCCTTTCTGAGCGGGAAGAGTCTCTCCACCTCTATCCTATCGTTCCCTCCCATAGTCCAAAGGAGTGTGGATTAGGTGGATTGGCCATGCTAATTGCCCCTTTGTGTTGGGACTGGGGGAGCTAGCTAGGATAAATGTATGGGGATAGGGCCTGGTGGGATTGCGGTCAGTGCAGACTCGATTGGTCTAATGGCCTCCTTCTGCACTGCAGGGATTCTATGATGATATGAATGCAGGAAATTGCACCTGGCATTTTATTTACAGAAGTGATAAGAAAGAGTTAACATTTTGATGGCTTGATCATGAAGCAAAAATTGTTTGATCATCAAAGGGAACAAAAATAAAATAACTGCAACTATGCATGAGCTGCTGAAGCAATTAATGAACAGTTTGGAACCATTCAGCAGATGAGCTGGCAATCATGGAGAGAATAAAGAATTTAAAATATTTCAGGTGTGGTACCTTTCTACTGAAGGTGTTATATTTTACATCAGAATGTTGATTCTTTCCAGAATTTTCTGCCGTGTTGAGTGGTCCCACGATTTTGCTTTTGATTATTGAAACTTGCTTTCAATGTGACTGACTTTCTAGAAAACTGAATAAGAAGCACTGGAAGACAGAAGTGCGAAGGTCAGTAGACTAACGTCCTAATTTATAGGCTGCCAGTTTGAGCCTGAGGAAGAAGATCAGAGTGAAGGTGGAAAGATTATGGTGGAGACTTGAAGAAAGTGAGTAGCTTCAAGTACCCGGAGTCAGTGGTGACAGAAGGTAAACAAATAGAAATGGAAATTAAGCAATAGATTAGCTCCAGTTGGAGTAATTGGAAGAAGTGCAGTGGAGTGTTGTGAGATGGAAAAGTATCACTGAAACTGATATTTTTCAGGAAAGTACTGAAGGAAGAAGCTACAAGGCAGTTTAAACCAGCCTCGTTACATAGCGCAGTAATGTGGGCAACATCAAGAAGAGAGGCACAATAACTGGATACTTTTTTATTCATTTGTGGAATGTGGGCATTGCTAGCTGGCCAGCATTTTTATTGCCCATCCCATGTCTGTGGCTCTGGAATCCCATGTAGGCTGTACCTGGTAAGGATGGCAGATTTCCTTCCCTAAAGGACATTACTGACCCAGATGGGTTTTGTCAACAAACAACAAACATCAGTAGATTCATAATTCCGTATATTTTTTATTGAATTCAAATCCCATCCTATTGTGTGGCGGGACTCAAACCCAACTTCTTAGAAATATTAGCTAAGTTTCTGGATTAATAGTCTAGCGATGATACTACTAGGTCATTGCCTTCCCGTACATGTCAAATATCCTTTGTCTGAAAGCCTTGGCACCGATTGAGTTTTGTTTTTCAGATATTTTCAGGTTTATCGGATATATGGTAGGCTGCTTGCATTAAAGTAGTTTGAGCCTAGATTAGTTATAGTCTACAAATGTAAAGTTGTTTCTCCATTAGTAAACTCTCACACTCCTTACTTCTTACCTGTTAACATTTATTACACCTGTAATGTATTGCACTGCTTTATTAACGTGCAAATTAACGGAATTGTTGTTCAGGAAAATGTTGGCTGGGATTCTCCCAAAAAAAGTGCCCAAAGTGTGGGAAAACGGGAGATTTCCTGTCCATTTTTTGGGCGTACTTACCAGACTGAATCCCTGACACTCTGAGCAATGTAGAGTACCTCAGTGTGATATGGTCTGAAAAACAGGGAGCAGGGCCTATTCCCATCTGAAAGGCTGGCAACATAGCGTTGAGTGGGTTACTGCGCATACACCGATCTGTCAGCGTGAAGGTCGACGCATGGGCTGCGGACCATATTGCTGGCCATGGATCGCCGGCCAGCTCCACAGCCCAACTGATCGCTGGCCTTCCAATCCCCCCACCACCTGATCGCTGGCCTCCCGGACTTCCCCGGACAGCCCTTATGCCCCCCTCCACTTCCAACCTGGCCAGCCCTGACCCCCCCTCCTCCCCCCTCCGCCCACTGGACAGTCCTGAACCCACCACCCCACTCCATCCCAATGGCCAGCCCCGATCATCCTTTTCTCTCTCTTTCTCCCCCACCGATCCTGATAGACTTTAACTTTAAAATTGGGAATGGGAAGGAAATGCTGTAGAGATAAAATAGTTAACTAGTTTGGAAGCTTTAGAAACGTGTAAACTTTAATGCAAAGAAATGCAAGCATTTTTACTGAATCCTGTCAGTTAATGAGGAAACTCCATAGAACAAATTGTACCATGTATTTCACAATATTTAATAACATTTACTCATGCTAGGTGAAGAGTAGTAACACTTTTCTGTGGAATGTATGCAAGTAAAAAGGCGCGAGAACATCCAGGTTAATTACAAGATGGTCAGATGACGAGGGCCCTGTTGTTCTGCTTTTCACAAAATCTTTCCATTTCAGTCATCTTCTTGAGAACTCTTCCAAGAACTTTCTGAATGGGAATAACTTTACCCTGTCAAGGAAGAAGACCTTGATCAAGGGCTTCTTTGAATTGGAGATCTGGACTTGAATCTCATTAGATTGAGGTACCAACTACCCTTCTTAGAATATGAAGGGGACCAGGATTGGAAATCGCGGCTTTGGGACCTGACATAATGGTGCCTTCTTGATCTGGATCTCAAACGGCAATAAAACCTTCTGAGATGCCAACCAGACACAAACCTTGCCCCTCTATTGAGTGTACTGCCTGTCATAGAGTAATACAGCCCAAAAAAGGCCCTTTGCTCCTCGGCACTGACAGTAATTACCACTAAAGGCTCATCAATCCCATTTTCCTGCACTTCCCCATACCCTTGAATTTTATGATATTTCAAATGCTCATGCAAATATTTTTTGAAAGGTTGTACAGTTTCTGGCCTCTACTACCTTCCAAGGCAGTGCATTGCAGATTTCCACCATCATCTGAGTGATTTAGTTTCTCAAATCCCTTCTGAATTTCCTGCCTGTACCCTAAAATTATGCCCCCTCATGACTGACCCCGCAACCAAGGGGAACAGTTACTCTCTATTCACCCTGACCATACCCCTGGTAATCTTTTACACCTCAATTATGTCATTCAGCAACATTCCCCCTAGGCAGCAGGCTGTAATCATTGATATGAGCAGGCAGTATGAAGTTTGCAGCCTGTTCCTCTCAACTCCACTGAGCACAAGGTAACCATACAATTCAATCCTCATACCCCCTGAACAAACTTACCTGAACATTAATTTTAATTGAAGAACTGGGCCAAAAAGTAGAATATGTTAGCAATGACTGCCAGGTAGTGAGAAACCGAATTAACTTTTCAGTTTGATGGCCTTTCATTACATTCCGATGAAGCGCCATCAACTGGAAATGTTAACACTGGCCAGGATTCTCCCAAGAAAATTGTCCTTAGTGTGCAGGAAAATGGGAGTGGATCCAGTTAATTATTTTAGCATGATTTCCAGATTGAATCTTGGACACTGTGAATCACAATGTGCTTCAGCGCGATTCACTCTGAAAATCAGAGGCGAGGCTTATTCCCACTGGAAAGGCTGGCAGCATAGCATCGAGTGGACCACTGCCCATGCACTGATCTGTTAGTGCCAAGAACAGCGCATGCACAGTAACCCCACATTGCCGCCCTCCAGATTGCTGGTCTTCTGAACCCTTCCCCCATCTGATCTCTGGTCTCCCGGACCTCCCAGTGCAAGCCCTGCTGTCCCCCACCACACATCCCCCTCCCAGTCAGCCTTGATCTCCCCGTACCCCAATGTCCCCCCAATCTGCTCAATGGGCTGTGCCAAGGTGCCTCTTGGGCAGTGCCAGTCTGGCCCCCAGCACTGCCAGGCTGATACTGCCCAAGGGACACAAACTCTTACACCTGATTCGTGGTGGGCCTCTCTTCACTCCAGTGGGGAGCAGTAGCAAATCCCGCTGGAGTGAACCACTCTTTGAAGATTGGGAGAGATACTAGTGGACCCGGAGACTTCAGCCCTGTGCCCGCTTATCGGTTGCAAATGGTGATTTCCATATTATAATCAGTTCTATGCTGATTTCCAGCGTGGAGCTGAATACGCTATAAATGTTGGTCTCAGATACTCGAGGAGGCTGTGATGGGAAGCCTGCAAAACGGCCCCCATTGATGTCTCCAAGCCTGATATACTGCTAGAGCAGAGTAGTGGGCTGGGAGAATCACCCCCTCTGCTTCTCCATCTCCATAAATACTGTCTGGCCTTCCAGTATTTTCTGTTTCTATTGTAGATGTCCAGTATTTGCAGTATTTTGCATTTGGTATAAGAATAAATTGCATTTAATTTTCCTTCCACTGTTAACATGTCAGATGTCATTCATCATTTTCAGAGCTGCGAGATGTTAGGGGCCTGTGGGTTTGATTAATCAATCAAGTTCTCCTGAAAGATTTTTAAAGTGGCGGTTCTAGAAATGTTAAATGGTTCAGGGGACATTCTGAGCTCATTCTAGCTCTGGATATGTTCTGCAAATGTGATTGTATAGAACCTGTCTGCTCTGTTATCAGTTGATATTTTGTATCTACCAACAAAAGCTCAGGTGAATCACAACCAAAATTAACTGGCACAAATCAATGATATTAAATTGGGCCACTTGAATGCTTTCAGCTCCCTTAATGCTTTTTTTCTGATTCTGGCAGCTTTAAGATGACAAATTATTTCCCCATAAATATTTATGAGGTACATGGCTCCTGTTTTAACATGTAGGATTGTAACTCTTGAGCGTCTCGAGAAGATTTGAAGTAAGTGTTTTAAAAGATGTAAAATGTGTTTGTAATAGGGTGGCACGGTGGCACAGTGGTTAGCACCGCTGCTTCACAGCACCAGGGACCCGCGTTCGATTCCTGGCTTGGCTCTGTGTGGAGTTCTCACGTTGTCCCCATGTCAGTGTGGGTTTCCACCGGGTGCTCCTGTTTCCTCCCACACTCCAAAGTTGTGCGAGTTAGGTGGGATGGCCATGCTAAATTGTCCCTTAGAATCAAGGGGATTAGCTAGGGTAAATGCATGGGGTTATGGGGAAAGGGCCTGGGTGGGATTATGGTTGGTGCAGACCTGATGGGCTGAATGGCCTCCTTCTGCACTGTAGGATTCTACAGTGCCAGGGAAAAAAAGAGAATGTAGAAGCAAGGAAATGCCACAATCATTCCACATAATCATTCCAAATTCCTGAATTTGTCCATATCAAGATCAGACCCAAATCACCAGCCTCTTATTATTCTAGGTTGCGCCTTACTTCCAGCATCACTTTTCTTTAAAAAGCAAAAAAAATTGTTTAACACCTCAACAGAAAACATTAATTTTTTTAAAAAGCCTCAAATGCAGCCACTGATGCTGCCTGCATCTCCTCTCTCAGTCCGGCCTTCCATTGCACACATTACTGCCACAAATAGGCTGACATTAACACTGCAGTGAAGGTATGTGAAAATCCCCTCGTCATCACACTCTGGCACCTGTTCGGGTATACTGAGGGAGAATTGGATTGGCCATGATAAATTCTCGCTCAGTGTACCTGACTGTATCGCTGGAGTGTGGCGACTAGGGGATTTTCATTGTAATTTCTTTGCAGTGTTAATGTAAGCCTACTTCTGACCAATAAATAAACTTTAAACTTTAGCATGACCAATCCACCCAACTAGCATGTCTTATGGACTATGGGAGGAAACCCACGCAAACATCAGAACATGTAAACTCCATACAATGACCCAAGCTGGGAATTGAACTAGGATCTCTGGCCCTGTGAGGTAGCAGTGCTACTCACTGCGCCGCTCAGCATATAGCATCATATAGGATACAAAACATCCTCTGCATCTCTGGGGTCTTCAAATTTCACGAAAGCAAAACATTGAGGGCTCCATACCACCCACACATTCCTCAAAGGGTCACAGTAGCTAAAGCTCATTCTGGCACATCTTTGGCAGCTCCAATTCCCGAATCACCAATATGGACTTCTGCAGTCTGAAGCTCTGGACTAATATGGCATTCTTCAGCTCTGTTTTCTCTCTATCCCGCTCTTTCTGGTTAAGAGTTGTTGTTTGTGTCAATTGGTTAATACCAATAGGTATTACCAACTAGGCTGATACCGGAGATGAGGGGGTTAGCCTATGAGGAGAGACTAAATAGACTGGCTCGTTGGAGTTTAGAAGGCTGAGGGGTGATCTTATAGAGATGTATAAGATAATGAAGGGGATGGATAGGGTAGAGGTAGAGAGATTCTTTCCACTTAGAAAGGAAACCAGAACTAGAGGGCACAGCCTCAAAATGGCGGGGGGGGGGCAGTTTAGATCAGAGTTGAGGAGGAACTTCTTCACTCAAAGGGTGGTGAATCTCTGGAATTATCTGCCTGTTGAAGTGGTGGAGGCTACCTTGCTAAATATATTTAAGTCACAGTTAGATAGGTTTCTGATAGACAACGGAATTAAGGGTTATAGGAAGAAAGCAGGAAAGTGGAACTGAGCCACTTCAAATCAGCCATGATCTTGTTGAATGGCGGGGCAGTCTCGAGGGGCTAGATAGTCTACTCCTGCTCCTATTTCTTATGTTCTTATTTCTTATGTAATAGCTATAACTGCAGTAGTGCCATTGGAGGAGGAGCCAAGCTTTCAGGAATTGACAGAGAGCGAGAAAAAAAAAATTGGGGTCTGGAGCCTGCTCCACAGCCGTGGCACAATTGCACGCTTCTCACAGCATTACTGGTTGAAAGCCACTGCCCTGGTGCATTCTCCATGCCAACACCTCGACCAAAGTAGACTTGCCAACTCGTCAGCCTTTTCTCAGGCAGTACAAATTTTTGCTCCCTTTTGAAATTTGACTTTCTTGCATCTGTCCTGATGAGCGCAAGATGAAAGGCTTCAACAGAATGTCTCTTTTTTCAGTAACACTACCATTCATGAATGTGGTAAGTACTTGCTTTAATTATCATGTAAAAACTTTTTCTTCAAATATTGAGTGGGATTTTACAGCCTCACTCATCCTGAAACTGTAAAATCACACCCGAGGTCAACAGACCTTCCCATTGCCCACCCTTGCCCGCTCTGATTCCTGCAGCGGGTGGGCGGTAACATTCCGGCCACCAACTTCAAGAATCTGTTGAAGAGCGTGTTGTGGAAGACCACTGTGCAACACTTGCATTCTGTCATCAAAAGATGTCATAATTACAACATCTTGGGCTATTCCAAAGCAAGTGCAAACTCTTTCTCATTTTGGGGACTGTACATGATTCAAGACTCAGCCAGGAGAATGGGCGGTCCATTTGGGTAGTTCAGATTAAGCTTTATAAATTACTTTTGTTTTGATCCAAAGGGTTTACAAATAGCTATTCGTGATTTTCTCAATACATTTGAAGCCCCTGATTAGATAACGGCTAGTGATTCTTGAGTGAAAGGTTCAAAACAATGAGATTATTTCACCTTCAGAGGGATAAAATCTTACTCATGCTGTGCACAATTCTAAGATAAAAGTTTTCATTGAATTGGTTGGTAGCTTCCGTTGCCATCACTGCGAATTTGGCAGGATTACTTATGTGGACCAACATTATGCTTATACAAAAAATATTTTGCAATGTGTCCTTGGGATGTTCCATAAATTGTATATATTACAAATCAAAACAAACACCAAGCTGTAAACAGATCTCTTTTTATTGAGATAAATACAGACAAGCTGTAGGAACCTTATAAATCTGTACTGTCAGGACGCGTGATGAGCAATAGGTCAAAATTTAATTGCCTTCTTTAGAAGAAGCTATTGTCTCCATTTACTTGAAGTAGCCCATTCAAATAAAGAAAACATATATCTGAATTTTGTCTGAGATATTAAATAAATTATAATATGGATAAATATTTGGTAACGTGCTAAATGGCAAATACAAAGCTTTTACTGAACCATCACTCATTTTCATACATGAAATGTTAACAGGAGTAAAAACTGGAAGACGACCAACAGGCTTAACAATTAAGCATCTTTACCAGATAGTTTGAATTCACAAAGCAGCAGTGTCTTCATATTCAAATTTGGCTGCCATGCAGTAGGAAAGGTCCCATGGACACACCTAGGTAGATTTGGTAACAGGAAATCTTTACAATTATAGTGTCTAGTTAGCGAAGAGACATTTACCCCACCCCCGCTAAGCATATTCCCGTCAAATGGATATGGAGCAGCACTATCTGTTCAGAAGTCTGGAGTTCAGATGATTCCACCTCAGGTCATGTTGCTTCACCCAAGTTTACATTTTGACACTAAAGTCATAGAGGTTTACAGTATGGAAACAGACCCTTTGGTCCTACTTGTCCATATCGCCCTGTTTTATCACTAAGCTAATCCCGATTATTCACACTTGGCCCATATTCCTCTATATTTATCTTACCCAAGTAACTGTCTGGATGCTTTTTAAAAAACAAAATTGTGCCCACCTCCGTTACTGTCTCTGGCAGCTCATTCCAGACACTCACCACCCTCAGTGAAAAAACTGCCCCTCTGGACCCTTTTGCTCATCCCTCGCACCCTAAACCTGTACCCTCTAGTTTTAGACTGCCCTACCAATGGGAAAAGATGTTGATCCTCTACCTTATCTACGCCCCTCATTATTTTATATACCTCTATAAGATCACCCCTAAGGCTACTACGCTCCAGGGAAAAAGTCCCAGTCTTTACAGCTTCTCTTTATGACTCAGACCATCAAGTCCTGATAGCATCCTACTAAATATTTTCTGCACGCTTTCTGGTTTAATAATATCCTTTCTAAAATAGGGTGACCAGAACTATACAGTTCTAGCCCCACTGGTTTTGCTTTCAAGCTTAAGTTTATTTATTAGTGTCACAAGTACATTTACATTAACACTGCAATGAAATTACTGTGAAAATCCCCTACTCGCTACGCTCTGGCGCCTGTTCAGGTACAGAGGGAGAATTTAGATGGCCAATGTACCTAACCAACACATCTTTTGGACTTGTGGGAGGAAACCAGAGTACCTGGAAGAAATCCACACAGACATAGGAAGAACAGGTTCCACAGAGACAATGATCCAAGCCTGGAATTGAACCCGGGTGCCTAGTACTGTAAGGCAGCAATGCTAACCACTGAGTCAATATCCTACTAAGAATATGCTGCCCTGAATGTAATGTAATTTTCTTGATTCACTTAACTCCACATTCCCCAGTTACTACTTGACATTAAGTAGCTGAGAGGAAGTTAGATTTCTGAACCCCCTTTCGCACCTTAACCAATGCTGAATGCCATTTGAAAGACTATCAGATAACTTACCTGTGAAATTTCTTTTCCTCTGTACATACTTTACTTTTATTTAATGCCTTCTTCTCCAGGAGCAGATGCAAATGTATCTCCCATCATTCAACAGCAAAGCATATTAACATGAACCCTGACTTAATTCCTGCTGATCCCCCTGCAAGACTTTAACGATTTTGCACTCATATGTATCACAGAACAACACAACTTCAAAGGATGGGAACCTCTGTCATGTCAACTACCTTCTCAAAATTATTAGTGCACAAAACTTCAATAATTATTTTTTAATACTCCGAATGTTTGGGGTTATTTTAAAAGTAGGATTTTCATACAAGTATTTTTTTAAAAAGTAATATATCTGCCAGCTATCATTCTCACTAATCTTAATTAGATACTGTATGAACCGGGGATCAGTGAGCCATTTATTAACAGTTTTGTCATATTCACGAAAAAAAAACATCATCTTTTAGAAGTCCAGGAAATGGCTTTAATGTTAATCAACATCTGAGACGACAGAAACTTGTTTGTAAAGGAGCGCAATCAATTCAAACCTAGTGCCCAGTCCTATTCAGCATTTAATATGCCTTGCGATGATCCATGGAAGCTGTTCCATGTCTGATGAAGTCCAGGTGAACAACAGCTACAGTAGTTCCAGAAGGCCAGCAAACTATATCTCCATCAAGCGATCATTGCCTACTATCACTTCATTCACATGTTTTGCTGCAAGAACAAAGAAGAACCATTGAGCAGGAGGAAAATTTCAACCAGCAAACATTTTAGATAATAATATTAACAATACGTGGAAACCCTTGTACTTAACTGAAACTTCACCTCTACAGTTACTGGTTGAAGACATAATACAAGTAGTACATTTTTAATGTAATGGTTTACCAAATCAATATCCTACTAAGAATGGTCTAATTGTTTATTTCTAAGTTAAATCAAATCACATGAATAGCTGAAAGCTGAACATACATGGACTGTTGTATGAACACAGATAATTAATGAGTAATTAATAAAACACATTACAGATGCAAAGGCTGCAATGTCATATTTGATGTGGGAGTTTTAACATTTTTATTGGACACCTTCCTTTTCTTGGTAAAATATTTAGCCAGGTTTCCTTTGAGAATAATTTATTTTAACTCCACTTCAGTCATACTTTTCAGCCATTTGGACTCCAACTCTTGATACCAAGAGCTCCAACAACACTCAAGAAGCTTGATATTTTTCAGGACATATTAGACTGCTTGATTGACACCTCACAGAACCATAGAAAATTACAGCTCAGAAACAGGCCTTTTGGCCCTTCTTGTCTGTGTTGAACCATTTTTTGCCTCGTCCCACTGACCTGCACTTGGACCGTATCCCTCCACACCCCTCTCATCCATGAACCCGTCCAAGTTTTTCTTAAATGTTAAAAGTGACCCCGCATTTACACTTTATCTGGCAGCTCATTCCACACTCCCACCAATCTCTGCGTGAAAAGCCCCCCCCAATATTCCCTTTAAACTTTTCTCCTTTCATCCTTAACCCATGCCCCCTGGTTTTTTTCTCTAGCCTCAGTGGAAAAAGCCTGCTTGCATTCACTCTATCTATGCCCCTCAAAATCTTATACACCTCTGTCAAATCTCCCCTCATTCTTTTATGCTCCAGGGAATAAAGTCCTAAGCTATTCAATCTCTCTCTGTAACTCAGCTTCTCAAGTCCCGGCAACATCCTCGTGAACCTTCTCTGCACTCTTCCTGCCTTATTTACATCCTTCCTGAACTAGGTGACCAAAACTGTACACACTACTCTAAATTTGGCCTCACCAATGCCTTATATAACCTTACCATAACACTCCAACTTTTATACTCGATACTCCGATTTATAAAGGCCAATGTACCAAAAGCACTCTTTACAACCCTATCCACCCGTGACGTCACTTTTAATGGATTCTGTACCTGTATTCCCAGTTGAACCTCTGTTCAACTGCAGTCCTACCATTTAGTCTGTACGTTCTATTTTGGTTTGTCCTTCCAAAGTGCAATACCTTACAATCGTCTGCATTAAATTCCATTTGCCATTTTTCAGCCCATTTTTCTAGTTGGTCCAAGTCCTTCTGCTAACATCCTCTCCCTCCATCACTGACACTCAGTAGCAGCAGCAGTGTATACTTTCTACAAGATTCACTGCAACATAAGAACATAAGAAATAGGAGCAGGAGTAGGCCATCTAGCCCCTCGAGCCTGCCCCGCCATTCAATAAGATCATGGCTGATCTGAAGTGGCTCAGTTCCACTTTCCCGCTTTCTCCCCATAACCCTTAATCCCCTTGCCTACCAAAAACCTATCTACCTGCGTCTTAAATATATTTAGCGAGGTAGCCTCCACCACTTCAACGGGCAGAGAATTCCAGAGATTCACCACCCTTTGAGTGAAGAAGTTCCTCCTCAACTCTGATCTAAACTGCACCCCCCCTTATCTTGAGGCTGTGCCCTCTAGTCCTGCTGTCCTTTCTGAGCGGGAAGAACCTCTCCACCTCTACCCTATCCATCCCCTTCATCATCTTATACGTCTCAATAAGATCCCCCCTCATCCTTCTAAACTCCAACGAGTACAAGCCCAGTCTATTCAGCCTCTCTTCATAGTTCAACCCCCTCAACTCCGGCATCCAAAGTCCTTAGGCAGCACCGTCCAAATCCATGACCACTTGCAGCTAGTAGGGCAAGAGCAGCAGATACATGGGAACACCATCACCTGCAAGTTCCTCTCCAAGCCACTCACCATCCTGGCTTGGAAATATGTTGTTGTTCCTTCACAGTTGCTGAGTCAAAATCCTGGAATTTCCTCCCTAACAGCATTGTGGGCCAACCTGCAGCACAAAGACTGCAGCAATTGAAGGTCACAGCTCAGCATTACCTTCCCAAGTGCAACTAAGGATGGACAATAAACGCTGGCCAGCCAGCAACACCCTTGTCCCATGAATGAATAAAAAAAAGCCAAGAATTATTCTCTGACCAAGAGTAGCAATGATCATTGTGGTATGCATGTACAGTATTTATTCCTATTAGAGGACGAAAATTACACAGGCAGGGACCTGATGTCAGAATTGTTTTGTTGAGAAGTATAAAAATGGGCATTCTTAGTCCTCTATTGATAAGTCTAAGGAAGTTATTTTCCCTGTATGCTACAGAGTTTTGTATGAGTTCAACTTGATCACAGTGATACCAAACAATAAACTTCAGTAACGAAGCTATTCAAATGTCACAAATTAACGTTACTGCTATCATATTGAAACAACTGTAAACAGTGCAATGCAATTTCACTGGAAAATTAAAGAAATGAAAAATAATTTCCTTGCTCTTTTGTTACTTTCCCCATTCTCAGTGGAATTTATGGGGAAAGACTTGTAAACATGGGGTCAATCAGCATTTAAAATAATAAAAAAAGGCAAAATGTAAATTTCTCCCCTTTCTGATGCAGATTAACTTGCTGTGATTTTCTTATTTTATTTTAGAAATGGATTTTAATTGATTATTAAGCTGGGAATAACCTTAGCACATTGAAAATGAAAGTGAGATGATTAACATAGAAGCAAAATACTGGATGTTGGAATCAGACAAAGGGTCATCCAGACTCGAAACACTGGCTCTATTCTCTCTCCACAGATGATTAATTTTCCAGCATTTTCTGTGAGATTATTAACATGTTTGATATCGATCTGTAATGTGTTTTCACACATCAAAGCAGTAAAGATCCACAAACTAGTATACTTACCTGTAAATCACAGAATAGCGTGCCAAAACAAGTGGTTAAAATTAACAGAAATAAATAAGTGAAAATTACATTCCGGTGCTGCACAATCACAAGTCCTGCTAAATAGGTAAATGCAAAAGATCTTATGGCACTATTTTGAACAAGAGCCATGTTCTGGCCAACATTCATTTCTCAACTAACACCGTGTTTAAAAAAAGATTATCCTAAATCCTAAAAAAAAGAACCATTATCCTATTGCTCCTAGTGGGATCTTCCTGTGTGCAAATTGGTTGCCATGGTTCGACCAACAGCCATCCATTACAACACTGATGATATTGCTAAAGTATTTAATTAGCTGCAAAGTATTTTGGGTCACCCATGATTGCAAAAGGTGCCATATAAATATAAACCTTTATAATTCATAGTAAATACTGTTTGACATTTTCAAGGTGACACCTTTTAAAAAGGATCATTGACTTTAACAACTACTTTTCTATGCTGCAGTAAATAGAAACAATTTTGTTCATGGAGCAATTTTATACAAATTATTTTAAAGCATGAAATAAATATACAAAACAACAAATGACATTTGGCCCACCATGCAGGTGTCATTGTTCTCAAACTTCACTCAAAATCACTCTTTCAGTAACCATTTCACAAAAGGAATTTATATTACATATTTCTCCTTCAAGGGCAAATGACCATCAAAAAGCATTAATTAAAAATGCATGGAATTTATCGGACAGGTGAGTTCACTCGTAATGAGGGCTCTCACCCATTGTCAGTCTTTCAAATTTAACCTGCTATGCCAATCTGTTCTCCTCAATCAACTTCTGGAGTAAAGGTATTTCCTAATTGATCATGACTGAGTTAATGATTTATAATTCTTTTCTTTCAGGTGCAAATGGTGCTACTGTGAATTAATAGTTGAAAGGCAGGAGGAAGGTACACTGTAGCAGAAACTTAGAAATAATTCAACTTTAGTTGAGCTGTTGAATAACATTAAGAGTTGTTTTGGCATAAATGGTCGAGGAACTGTTGATATTATCACAATGTGTACAAGTCTAAGTTTTACCTTTACAGGGAAAAAAAAATTTAATCTTCAGTATTAAATCCAGGTACTTGACCAAATTTATTCATTGTAACACAATCATTTTGTTGGCCTGCAGAGGTATGTACTTCCTGATTGTAAGGCCATTCAAACAATAAATTTGTGTCTTTGCAAGCCAAAGAAAAACAGCACATATATATAAAAAATAAAAATATTACTACTTCCTTTAGGAAAATTTATTTATGCAGAACTGCTCTTCCACTATCCTATGAAGTATTGTAAATCATTAATAAAAAAAATGCACTGTTTTACAAGAAAATCTCCTTGTAAAAGTCACTAAGTCAGCCTGAAATCCTGTTGTTCGACTCTGCAGAGGATAAAGGCCTTGTAGCTTTTGCCAGAACGGACACTGTTCCTGACAGATGTTAAGCTCATCTCGCGATGGATCGCGCTGACTCAGGACAATGACCCTTTTGTATGAAATTCAAATGTCAGGACAACAGAAAGCTTAGTGTAAAGCCAATTTCCCTGTACTTGGGATAGGGAGGAAGAGAAATCTGCTTTCAAGCTCAAAGATAAATTGCCGCTGCCTGTGATAGCTTTTAGTGTAAAAGGTTAGTTCCTGGGCCAAGACCACCAAGAAACTCATTCCTGCAACATTTATTGTTGCAGGTTGACTTATGAGGCAAAAACATAACCAAAACGTTGTCAGAAATAAAAATCATAATTTACCCAATTTTTTGGCTAATAATTACATTCAATATTGGTTTCTGCTAAATAATTTAAATGGTAAATTACACCTATAATTCATGTATCATACTGTTCAATGTGTTCAATTTTGAAAAGGACAATTTTTCATTATTCCGTTAATCTTTCTTCATTTTTATTCTTCCGCCATCAAATACGATTGAGGAGGGAAAGAAAACTGTTCCTATGTTTCTGCCCACTGTTGCTGCGTAACCATTTATTTGAGATGGTTGGACATATATTCCAAGTTCTCCTCTCTCAATTTTTAACTCATCTCTACCTTTTACTTCTTTATTGTCTTTCTTTATTTTTCTTCCCCTCCCCACTCTTTCCCTCTATTTTATCCTCCCTTCCTTATCTTTTCTCCCCACTTTTCTTCATTTTACCTCTCTCCCACCCTCCCGCACCCCCTTTATCTGTCACAGCTTACCCTTTGATTTCAGTTCTTGGCCATTTGGCCGTTTACACCTTTTATTCCCTCTATGGACTGCCATTAGCAGCCTTTCCTCTTGTTTTTGTGGCTATGAATCATCTTTCATTTCCTCACCCTGCAGTATAAATCTCCCACTTTCTATGCCTTTTAGCTTTGACAAAGGGTCACCTGGACTCAAAACATCAGCTCTTTTCTCTTCTTCAGATACTGCCAGATCTGCTGAGATTTTCCAGCATTTTCTCTTTTGGTTCTCCTCTCTCATCTGCCTCTTGGGAGATTCAAATTTTATCTGCAGTTCTTTTAATCATTTTACAATTTTGCTGGCAGTTGTGAACTTGATCTTATAAGCTGCAAGAATGAAAGAGACTCATCCTTGCATTGCACCTGTCTAAAACTTTGCATTTTTCTCTCCTAGAGTTTCTATAAAAAGGAGTACAAGGCAAGGAAATTGAGAGTGAGAAGTGGGCAACAGAGAAATTTTAGCGTTCTTCAGGCTGCCTGAAGAATGTGACAATGGCAACGCTGCCAGCTATCAAATGTATTTACTGTAAACCAAATGTTTAACTGAAAAAGTTAATGTCCTGAAAATGTTTTATACTGCAATGTTTAAACTAATAAAGGATGTTTGAAACTATAAAGCTCTGAATATGTCTTTAAATTGTAATTATTTGTATAATAAAATGCAACACATTTCAATTAAACCAAATTGTGTTTATGTATTGGTAATGTCATTTGCAACTTAGTAGGCTATGTGGTAAACATGCAATAGAATAACTCAATATTTTAATTGCACCATTAACCATGCAACAAAGAGATACATATTTGACAGTTGGCAGGATGTCAAGCCCCATTCTTTGGCAACCAGCTCTGGGAAAGAAAGCAATATCAAAACATTTAGTACACTATTTAATTTAAACTTAAAAAAAACAAATGACTGAATGTTTGATCTTTGTGAGGGCAGTGAGCAAATTGCCGAATAGAGGCGAGGCACTTTGCTATCGAGCGGAGAAGAGGAAAAACTAGCCACGGTTCACTCGAGCAGTTGCATTGGCAGAGAATTGATATCAGGTCCTTAGCGATAGAGCATGGCTATTGGGAGGGAGCGCATTTCAAAAAAAAATGTATGGGTGAATATGTTTTTAAGTCTTAATGGTACACACCCTACAGAACATTTTAATTCTTAGAGTAACACTTCACAAGTTTACTTATTAAAACTACTTTTAACTTATGCAGAGCGTTTGTGTAACACAACAGTTTGAAGCAAGAGTCAACATTTGTGGTAAGCTGAAAAAAAAATGCCAGAAAGACAGCTGAGAGAAATATCGCTGGGAGGAGAATGTAGAATTTTAATAAAAGCAGCTCAAAACTTTAAGCTCGACAACACACACCGAACATACTCTCTTCCACCTTCTTCCATCGGGAAAAAGATACAAAAGTCTGAGGCCGCGTATTAACCGACTCAAGAATAGCTTCTTTCCTGCTGCCATCAGACTTTTGAATGGACCTACCATATGTTGAATAGAAGCAAATTAATGTGGATGCATGCAATCTGAAACCAAAAGCAGAAACGTTGGAAAATCTCAGCAGGTCCGGCAGCATCTGCAAGGAGAGAAAACAGCTGACGTTTCGAGTCCAGCTGAGCTTCGACAGAGGGTCATCAGGACACGAAACGTCAGCTCTTTTCTCTCCTTACAAATGTTGCCAAATCGGCTGAGTTTTTCCAGCATTTTCTCTTTTGGCTACCTTGTATTAAGTTAATCTTTCTCTACACTCTAGCTATGACTGTAACATTACTTTCTGCATCCTCTCCTTTCCATCTCCCTTATGTACTCTATGAACGGCATGCTTTGCTTGTATTGCACGCAAGAAACAACACTTTTTACATGTGACAATAATAAATCAAATCAAAATCTCATCAGTGTCACCATAATTGGAGTTATAGGAAAACTTGTGCCACCTTAGACCTAGAAACGGATCATCTGGCTCTGATTTTGGTTATGGAAAGACCAGATGGGGCAGAATAAAAGTCATTTTTGAAAAGAAAATTTACAACTGTGTTTCATCACAGTAGACTGGCACATTTACAAGTGATATTGAATATAGTAAAATTACTTACATTTAGCATCAACACACTGTGTACTTCCCACCAGACAATCCTTGAGGTCAGCCCCTTTCTCAATGACCGCTCCATTGCAAATAACGCTACCCTGTATACAGCATCTGGAAAATAAAAGTGTTTAAACATCACAGGTATGCACACAATCACAATCCAAATCAGTCATTCATTATTGAAAGAAGTGCTGAGCAGAATTCAGTAAAGACTATGGGCCTGGACGACATCCCAGCAGTAATTCTGACTGTTTGTGCTCCAGAACTATCTGCACCCTTTGCCAAGCTCCTCCAGAACAGCATCAAAACTAGCACCTACCCAACAATGTGGAAAATTGCTCATGCGTGTCCTGGCCACAAAACACTAAACCATCCAATTACTGTCTTATCATCATCTGTAAAGTGACAGGAGGTATCACTGACAATGCTATCCAGTGGCACTTACACAGTAACAAATTAATTACCAACACTTAGTTTGGGTTCTGCCAGAGCCACTTGGCTCTGTATTTCATTACGCCCCTGAACCAAACATGTACAGAAAGAGGTCAAGGAGAAAAGTGAGAGTTACTGCCCTTGACATCAAAGCAGCATTTAACAATATGACATCACTGAGCGTTACAAAATCAAAGTCAATAGAAATTAGAGGAAAACTCTCCACTGGTTGAAGCCATACCCAGCAGAAAGGGAGATGGCTGTTTTAAGAGGCAAAACATCTCAGCCCAGCACACTGCTGCAGGAATTCCTCAAGGTGATATCCGAGGCTGCTGTGTATGTCTAATTGTCTATGCACGATCTGACAACAAGGAAAAAGTATTTGAGGTGCCACACCGTGGGTTACTTAAACAAACTAATGCAACTTTTGTTTACAAGGGTGTTGCCTGATGGAATTCCAGTATGGAAGAGAGATAAAACCGCAAATGCCTCTGGTGACATCACAGCACATCATGTGACTAATCAGATTCCATAATAATTGATTATTCCTAAAAATGATCGCAAGTGTGGTCTTGGGTCATCTAGGATCGCTGTCATTTTCTTAGGTCCTTTGTGGAGGCCATCCTTGCCTACTATGTGACCTAGATAATTGATGGATGATTTGAAAAATTCAAATTCCTTTTCCTTCATGCGGAGGTTGTACTTCTCTAGAGATTTCAGTATTTAGAACTTAAGAACATAAGAAATAGGAGCAGGAGTAGGCCATCCAGCCCTTCGAGCCTGCCCCACCATTCAATAAGATCATGGCTGATCTGTCGTGTCTCAGTTCCACATTCCCGCCCTCTCCCCATAACCCTTAATCCCCTCGCTTATCAAAAACCCATCAACCCGCGTCTTAAAAATATTTAGCGAGGCAGCCTCCACCACCTCAACGGGCGGAGAATTCCAGAGATTCACCACCGTGTAAATGTTCCTGTTCAGTTCTGCTGTGATTAGAATGTTGTCCAAATAATACTGGACACTGTTGTTGCCACTTAAGATTTGGTCCAGTGAATTTTGGAATATGGCTGGTGCTGATGTTATTCCAAATGGTAGGCATTTATATCAGAACAATCCCTTCTGGGTAACAATCATCAGCAGTGATTGTGACTCAGTCGCCATCCTCATCTGGAGGTGTGTTTGAGATATATTTTGCTGAACAGGTGACCACCAGCCTGTCCAGTTAAAGATCCTTGTTCAGTGGCAAGGAGTACTGGTTTACACACAGTACTGGATTTATCATTGTATTAAAGTCCTCATAGATACATACAGAACCATCAGATATACTAATTGGGACAACTGGAGTTGCCCAATCACTCATTGTTACAGACAATCACTTAACCTTTGATTAATTTCTCTAGTTCCACTTCTACCTCCTCACTATGGCTGGAATTTTACCTCCATGCCCGCCCTGATTGGTATTCTCTGGTTGCTACAAGCGGGCGAAGTGGTAAAATTCCAGTTTATAGATTCACAGGATTACGTTTGAAGGTTTTAGCGGTAAGTTTTTAAGCCTTAGTTTGTCTATTTTTTCTGCGAGAAGTGATACAGTAGCACCTGTATCTACTTCCATCTTTACTTCTTGATGATCTAACTTTGGATAGAACACTTGGATATCCATTTGCATGGATAAGATACCTAGTTTAAGTACTTGGATCTTTTCTAGTCCAGTATCATCTTGGAAAATTTTTGACCTCATCAGATATTTAGTGGACCACTTTTTCAGACCATGACATGTTCTTGCATTTGCACACCTTCAGATTTGGAGATTTCTGTCATGTCCAACATGCTTTATTTGTGCGGCCTTTCTTGCCACAGCTTCTATATATTCTCTAATATTCATGTAGAGAGTGCCTTCCCTGAACACAGCTATGGCACGTGTGCATTTTAAGAGATTTCTTCCTGGCTGTTTCTATCTTGTGTATTTTGCCCCCAAATGCAATTTAGGAAGCTTCTTTTGTGGCCAATTCCATGGACACTACAATTTCAACAGCAAGTCGTGTTTCTTTTTTAGATGTAAGCATGTCATGTGCATATTGCATTTTACATGGCCCTCAGCTCTTATGCTTTTCAGTTCTTTGTCAAAGTTCAAAAGTTATATTTTAAAGGTTAACACTTTTCCTTTTTTTCCCCAGAGAGTTGCCTGATCTGCTGAGTATCTCTAGCATTTTCTGTTTTTGTTTAGTTTGCCCATCCCAAATTATTCAACATAAAAGGGTTGCTCTATAAAACAGTTCCATGCATCATTAGCTCATTCAACTAATTATTCTCTGTGAATAATCCATAAACTTTCATACGTGTCACACTCATGAATAAAATGCAGAGGAAGCATATGTACAGTTCAATACAGGCCTTAAAAGCCTTATATTATAAAGTAATTATTTCCATCCCTAGCTTTTATTATAACATACAGTTGGGTACAACTTTAATACATTTCAAGGGGGTGTCACCACCACTCATGTTACTGATTCATTTTTTAAAAAATCCTATGCCCTTATGGTGCAACTCTGATTGCAACAACCCTGGTCTCTCAGCCAACATCTATGAACTTTTGTGTAAATGAACATGAATTTACAACTTTGGCATGGAACTGAAGACTCAATGAACAACTTCCACTCATTTAGTGTTTCTAAAGACTAATCTATCACAGGAGCATCAGAAAGAAATTGACATGAAGTCAAAGATGAAGATATTAGGATGAGTGACCAAGTTGGTCAATGGCTTCTAACAAGCATCTTAACAAAAGAGAGGGAGAGATGAAAGGTGGTGAAGGAATGCCAGAGCTTGGGATTCAAACATTTTAAGGCACATTTGGCACTAGCCCAGAATTGAAAGAATGCAGAGTTCTCAGAGAATAATAGGAATGGAGGAGATTATAGATAAAGAGGGGAAGTGAAAAGTGATTTGATTTTTTGATTTGATTTATTATTGTCACATGTATTAACATACAATGAAAAGTATTGTTTCTTGTGTTACACAGGCAAAACATACTGTTCACAGAGAAGAAAACGAAAGGGTGCAGCACGTAGTGTTACAGTCATAGCTAGGGTGTAGAAGAAGGTCAACTTAATGCAAGGTAAGTCCATTCAAAAGTCTGACAGCAGCAGGAAAGAAGCTGTTCTTTAGTTGGTTGGTACTTGATCTCAGACTTCTGTATCTTTTCCTGAACGGAAGATGGAACTGAAAACGTCCAGGATGCATGGGGTCCTTAATTATGCTGGCTGCTTT
This sequence comes from Carcharhinus amblyrhynchos, assembly GCF_965287045.1. Classification (NCBI taxonomy): domain Eukaryota; kingdom Metazoa; phylum Chordata; class Chondrichthyes; order Carcharhiniformes; family Carcharhinidae; genus Carcharhinus; species Carcharhinus amblyrhynchos. The sequence goes on along the minus strand of NC_137332.1, from coordinate 28,706,716 downwards.
GCCGAGGTAGTGGGACGTGATGGATTGGGCTACATTCACAATCTTTTGTAGTTCCCTGTGGTCTTGGGCAGAGCAATAGATCCACTGGTTACAAAATTCCAAAATTTCCTGGATGCAGGAATGGTTCCAACAGATTGGGAAAATGTTAATATAATGTCCTCATTTAAAAAGGGAGGGAGGTAAAATGTAGGAAACCACAGGCCAACTAGTTTAACATCTACTATTGGGAAATTGTGAGAATCCAATATAAAGGAAGTAATAACACAGGACATTCAGAAAGTCAAAATGCAATCCATCAGAGCTAGCATTGTTTTATGAAGGGTCAATCATGTTTTATTAATTTGCTCGAGTTCTTTAAAAATGTAACATGCAAGGTGGATAATGGTGATTCTGCAGATGTGGTATATCTGGACTTCCAGATGGCATTTAATAAGGCGTCACACAAAAGATTAACACACAAGATTAGTTCACAGGGGATTAGGGGAAATTTATTAGCTTGGATAACAAATTGGCAACCCAACTGAAAGCAGAGAGTCGGATAAATGGGTCTAATTCAAGTTGGCAAGATGTAACTAGTGGGGTGTGACAGGGTTCGGTCCTCAGGCCTCAACTATTTATAATCTATATTAATAGATTATAAATGCTGGAAATTCTTGAGGGGCTGAAAATAGATAAGTCCCCTGGTCCGGATGGGATCTACCCTAGGATTCTCTGGGAGGCTAGAGAGGTGATTGCAGAGCCTCTGGCTCAGATCTTCAGGTCGTCATTGGTCTCTGGTGTAGTCCCGGAGGATTGGAGGATAGCGAATGTTGTCCCATTGTTTAAGAAGGGGAACAGAGACTTTGCCGGGAATTATAGACCGGTGAGTCTTACTTCTGTTGTGGGCAAGGTTTTAGAAAAAATTATTAGGGATAGGATTTATAGTTATTTGGAGTGTAATGAATTGATTAGAAATAGTCAGCATGGTTTTGTAGCAGGTAGGTCGTGCCTTACTAACCTTATTGAGTTTTTTGAGAAGGTGACCAAAGAGGTGGATGGGGGTAAGGCAGTTGACGTGGTATACATGGATTTTAGTAAGGCGTTCGATAAGGTTCACCATGGTAGGCTTCTGCAGAAAATGCAGATGTATGGGATTGTGGGTAATCTAGGAAGTTGGATCAGGAATTGGCTATCAGATAGGAGACAGAGGGTGGTGGTGGATGGTAAATATTCATCATGGAGTGCAGTTACGAGTGGTGTGCCTCAGGGATCTGTTTTGGGGCCACTGTTGTTTGTAATTTTTATTAATGATCTGGATGAGGGTATAGTTGGGTGGATTAGTAAATTTGCTGATGACACCAAAGTTGGAGGTGTGGTAGATTGTGAGGAAGGGTGTCATAGTCTGCAGGGAGACTTAGATAGGTTGCAGAGCTGGGCCGAGAGGTGGCGGATGGAATTTAATGCGGAGAAGTGTGAGGTAATTCACTTTGGTAGGAGCAACAGATGTGTCGAGTATAGGGCTAACGGGAGGACTTTGAATAGTGTGGATGAACAGAGGGATCTAGGTGTGTGTGTACATAGATCCCTGAAAGTTGGGAATCAAGTAGATAAGGTTGTCAAGAAGGCGTACGGTGTCTTGGCGTTTATTGGTAGGGGGATTGAATTTAGGAGTCGCAGTGTAATGTTGCAACTGTACACTACTCTAGTGCGGCCGCACTTGGAGTACTGTGTGCAGTTCTGGTCCCCGCATTACAAGAAGGATGTGGAGGCGTTGGAGAGGGTGCAGAGGAGGTTTACTAGGATGTTGCCTGGTATGGTGGGGAGGTCCTATGAGGAGAGACTGAGGGATCTAGGGTTGTTTTCGTTGGGAAGAAGGCGGCTAAGAGGGGATCTTATTGAAACATATAAGATGATTAGGGGTTTAGATAGGGTGGATAGTGATAGCCTTTTTCCTCGGATGGAGAAAGCTAGCACGAGGGGGCATGACTTTAAATTAAGGGGGGGTAGCTACAGGACGGATGTCAGGGGTAGGTTCTTTACCCAGCGGGTGGTGAGGGATTGGAATGCCCTGCCTGCTGCAGTTGTAGATGCGTCTAGTTTGGGGGCGTTTAAGAGATCTCTGGATAGGTTTATGGACGAAAAGGGATTGGTATAGGCTAGTGGGTCATTGTTTTTGTAACTGGTCGGCGCAACATCGTGGGCCGAAGGGCCTGTTCTGCGCTGTAATGTTCTATGTTCTATGTTCTATGTTCTAATGACTTGGATGCAGGGATTGTAGGTACCACAGCCAAATTTGTAGATGACACTAAAGTAGGTGGGTTAGTAAGTTGCAATAATGAAACAAGTTTACAAATGGATATGGATAGGTTAAGTGAATGGGGCAAAGCATAGCAGATGGAGTTTAACGTGGATAAGTGTGAGGTCATCCATTTTGTTAGGAAAAATACAGAGGCAAATTATTATCTAAATGGAGAGAAATTTCAGAGTGCTTTGGTGCAGAGAGATCTGGGTGTCAACGTGCATGAATCACAGACTTGTATGAGGGTATAGCATATAATAAGGAAGCAAATGGGATTTTGGCATTTATTGCTAAAGAAATAGAATATTAAAGTAGTGAAATATTGCTGCTACTACACAAAGCAATAGTGAAACCACACTTAAGAATATTGTACACAGTTTAGGTCCTCTTACCTGTGAAGGGATGCAGTTGCACTGAAAGCCTTTCAGAGGGGATTCACTAGATTAATTACAGAAATTACAGGGATTTGTTTTACAAAGAGAGATTGTGCAGCTTAGGCCTATATTCCCTGAAGTTTAAAAAAAGAGAGATCTTATGTAGGTGTGCAAGATGATAAGGGGATTGACAAAGCAGACATGGAGAATATATTTCCTTTTGTAGGTTAATCCAGAATAAGAGGTCGTAGTTTCAGGATAAGAGGTGGCAAATTTAAAACAGAGATGAGGAGAAATTACTTCTCTCAAAAAGTCATGAGTCTGTGGAATTCACTACCCCCAGGTTGTCGGGACTTTGAGTAAAGTTAAGGAAGAGGTGGACAGATTTTTAATTAATAAGGGTTTGAAGGGCGATGGTGAATGGGCAAGTGGAGTTGAAGCTGAGATTAGACCAGCTATAATTGTATTAAATGGCAGAGCAAGCTTGAGGGGCTAAATTGCTTACACCTGCTCCTAATTCTTATGGTTGTGCTTCTTATAATAAAGCAGCAATTGACCAAGTGCTGCACTAAGCAGCCTCATTAAAACTGGAATTGGTTTTAACACCAACAGTATCTAAATAGCAGTGGCAGGAGAAAAGGAGATTTAATACTTCTTTTGTAATATCACTGTCATATTGTCTATACTGCAAAACAAGCATATGGAGGTGTGACTGGTTTCACAGGATTAGGAACTGAAAGCTTGCAAAAGTCAAACATCAATAATAAAGGTACGAAGGCAAGTAAAGAGGTAGTTTGAAATTCATTTCAAAAGGGAACATATAATTGGTGGCATGAAAATAGATAAGGAAAGATAGGGTATGTTTACTTTTGAAATATATTGGCCATAAAGAAAAAATAAGGGGGAACTATGTTTGGGAAGGGAACTTCTAAAGGATTGTAGAAGACAATGGAGGACAAGATTAAAGGAAAAAACAGATTAAGAAAGCACTGAAGATTGTGTAAGGGTAATGGCCAAAAAGGTCCCAATAAAAACAGTATGAACAAGACCTGACCTGGAGAGCCAGTTTGCTGTCACCCTCAGAAAAAACTCTTAGAACTGCAGACCACAGTGTGGTAAAGTTACTGGAATTATATAGATTAGGAAATCAATAAGGACTGTTGCCATTTAAAGGAAGGTTTAGCTCAGAGTTATTTCAGCCAAGATCTGTTCAGAAAGGTTTAAAAAGGTCTGTGAACTGCGTCAAGATGTTCTTGTGTTTAAGTGTAACTTTTATTTATCTTAATAAATGTTTCAGTTTAATATAAAATCATCACAACTGAACTGAGAAGTTATTTCTTAAGTTTGGAAAACTTCCTCATAATATACAAATTGCAAAGCTATTCTGGCAACTGTTTCAAGTTTCCCTTTGGGATTTCAGCAGCTTGGCACTTACCATCTACTGTGCCATAAAAACAAATTGGCACTTTTGCTGTACAAGTGAGCTGATCATTACTATGCAACAACTGGTACTTTTATTTCCATTAGCTTTCCTTCTCAATGAATGCATCATATTGTCATTGCATATTCATAAAATTAATTTTTACAATATCTAATTTTTCTTTGGATAGTTTCAACTTTAGAATTGGGTCTCCCAGAAATTTATCAACGCTTGCTTGTAGGGTGTATTGGACAGTGAGGCCTGACCCCACCATTTATCCTGACCAGCAAACAGATTAATAAAAAGCTAAGGTTCCTTTTCAAGTATTTTGTGTAGACCTCAGTCTTTGTTTTAGAATTATTGCTCAGTTAAGGTAAGTGAAGTTAAAACTAGTGCTAGTTTTTAATAAACTTGAGCAAAGTTACCTGCGTGTATAGATGCTACCATTATTTATTTTGTCCTCGTTCCAAGCAGCCTGATCAACCCCTTGCTGCACCAACAGCAGCTGATGTGTAGTTTACTTTGGCACCATTACTAAGTGGAAGATTCAGCCTTTTATGTGCCAGTTTCTGGGATGGTATCACAGGGATTGACATCTGAACTGTGGACCACCAAATAAGCCAAAAGCCATAATCCTCCACACTAATTACCAGTGGTACACGCTCCCCTGCCTCCCATGTAAACAAACAATTTTGGCAAAGCATAGAGCCAACACAGACCCTGAGCATGTCTCTGCCCCACTTCTTCATACTGTGGGTAACAGTATTATGTATTGATCAATTGTGAGGTTCTGGCTTGAAGCTTAAAAAAAATTTCTGGGCTTTCAAAAAAAAACAACCGTAAGGCTTATTTTACCCTTTAAAATGTGGATGACTTTTTTTTGTTTGTGAGCTTTATTAAGGTCACATTGTGTGTAAAACTAGGTAAACAGGTGATACTTGTCAACTAAATCAAATGTGAAATGCCAATCCATTAGACAAAAGGAACTTAATATTGAACTTCAAAATGCAGTTTCCCTGAGGCCCAGTGTACAAGAGCATCCAGGTCATAAAAATCAGGAAGTACTTGGTTTAATTCCAGATCCACACTGACATATCTAATTCCAGCTGCTGATTTCACAAGCTGAGGAAAAAATGATTCAAGATTCTTACTCCTGATCCACTATAGTATGGCCAATGGCAGAAGGAAGTTCATGCAAGGCATTAAGATCATTTCTCACGACTCAGTAGTTAAGTTGATATTCACTGGTTCACCTCATGCATAGTAAGCTATCTGAGTGAGATCTTGAAAGTTGCTGTTAACCTATCGAACCATATTTCTGCTAGGATCCGTAACTTCGTTGACAGGGAGAAAAAAAGTTGGAAAATATGTAGCTTCCCCATAAAGCTTTCAATAATAAGCTATAAATTATTGCTTAATACTGCAATTATATTATAAGCTATTAAACGTTTTAACACACCATCAGCATGCAAAGTATTGAGGCCTACCATCAACAAAACAAAAAATGAACTTAAGACCTAAGCTCAGAATATATTAAAAAATAGACAGTATGGAATAGTCTCATGGCAGTAATGCCTTCAGTTCTGCCTTTTGATTCGTTCCTGAGGTTCCACTCAGTATTTGAGATATAACAGAAGCAGCCTATATTATCAGCCATGACACTAATATCAGCTTCACTGAATACATACAAATTTTTAGGTTACTATAATTGTCTTTTCGTTTGTTAGTGTTTATTTAATAAAGGCTCAAAGTATTTCCCAAATCACATCCGTGACATTTTCACTTCCAGTATAGCTTCTCGAAGGCTACATTTATCAGCTTTATGTCCATTAATTTTGCACAAAAGATCATCTTGTGTAAGGATAGAATATTGTTTCTATTTGGGGAATCTTAGGAAATAGGAGCGTGAGTAGGTCATGGCAGGGCTGTAGCCTTTTGAGCCTACTCCTCCACTTAATGTGATCATGGCTGAAGCTCTATTTCAACACTATACTCCTGTTTTCTCCCCATATCCCTTGACGCCTTTAGAGTCTAGAAATTTATTTCCTTCTTAAATTTATCCTGTGACTTGATCTCCACAGATTTCTCTGGTAGAAGGTTCACCACCTTCTGAGTGAAGAGGTTTCTACTCATTTAGTCCTAAATGGCTTATCCTGTATTCTGAGACTGTGACCTCTTGGTCTAGGCCCTCCAACCAGAGAAAACATCATCCCTGCATCTAGCCCTGAAAAAATTTTACATGGTTCAATGAGATCCCCTTTCATTCTTCTAAATTCCAGTGAATACAGGCCTAGTTGATCCAATCTCTCATCCTATGACAATCCTGCCACGCCCTAGGAATCAATCTAATGAATATTCGCTGCATGCCTCCATGGCAAGTATATTCTTAGGCAAGGAGACCAAAACTGCATACAATAGTCCCGACATGGTCACACCAAGAGTCCTGCACAGCTGCATTAAGGCATCCTTGCTCCTTTACTCAAAGCCTCTTGCAATGAAGGCCAACATTCCACTTGACTGCCTCACTGCTTGCTGTTCCTGCATGTTTGCTTTCAGCGATTGGGGTAGAAGGATACCCAGTTCTCTCTTTACATCAACATTTCCCATTCTATCATCATTTAAATAATTCTCTGCCATTCTGCTTTTCCTACTAAAATGGATAATTTCACACTTATCCACATTATACGGTATCTCCAATGTATCTGCCCACTCACTAAACTTGTCTACACTCCTTGAAGCCCCTTAACATGCTCTTCACCACTCTCATTCCCACCAGTTGTTATGTAATCAGCAAATCTGGAAATATTACATTTGACTCCTTCATCCAAATCATTGATATATATTGTGTATAGCTGGCGCCCAACTGTTGATCCCTGTGGTATCCTGGTAATCACCGTCTGCCACTCTGAAAAAGACCCATTATTCTCTACTCTCTGTTTCAAAGTCTGCTAAGCAATTCTCAATCCATGTCACTACATTACATCCCAATCCCATGTGTTTTCATTTCACACACTAAACTCACCAGCTTTCTGAAAATCCAAACACACCACATTCACTGATTCGCCCTTTTCTATTTTTCTGCTAGTTACATCCTGAAAAAAAAACTCCTGTCGGTTTATCAAACATGATTTCCCTTTCATAAATCCATGTAGACTTGGTCTAATCGTACTGATATTGTCTAAATGCTCGGCTATCACTTACCTGCCCACCCCTGACTCCAGTGCAATTATACTAGTGACAGGGTTGGCGTCCCACTGGTGGGCCAACTGAGGCCCTCAAGTGGGAAATTTAAGCTCACACCAAGTATGCCCATTACCTGACTGGCCAGCAGCTCTCTGATGTGGAGCTTCGTGCCACTGAAGAGGCCACCTTCACAGCTGCTGTTCCATACGATGTCCTGGGGGAACCCAGAAGAATTGGTGAAAAGCTGTTTCTACTTATTTAAATTAATGGAAATCAGTTTCACACTCACAGAGGTCTCACTCTAAGACTTCCCAAACGCAAATCCTGTGATGGTCCTCTCGCAAGACTTAGTGGCCATGAGACATATGTCTGTGGTAAACAGAACTGGTAATCTGCCCCCATTCACTACAATCTAGCATAACATTCCTTTGGTACAACTTGTGTTTTTTTAAAATTAAATACAGTTTAGCTCAGTTGATTGGACAGCGATGCCAACAGCAAGGGTTCATTTCCCATTTGTGAAGGTCCCGCATTCTCAACCTTGTCCCTCACCTGAGGAGTGGTGATCCTCAGGTTTCATCACCACCAGTCAGCTTTCCCCCTCAAAGGGAGGGCAGCCTATGGTCATCTGGAACTATGGTGACCTTACCTTACCTTTTACCACTTTCAAACTATTAACATTAATTGCCATTAAATGACTGCAGAAAAGACGTTCTTCCCCTCCTCAGCTTCACCCCCACTTTCTAGCTGCAAATGGGAGATGGGAAATTCAGCCAATAGTGGCAGACCTCAATTAATGTTAATTAATTCACTGGAGGAGATCTGATATTTCTGAGCGGGAAGAGTCTTTCCACCTCTATCCTATCCATCCCATTCATCATCTTATACATCTCAATGAGATCTCCCCTCATTCTTCTAAACTCTAACGAGTACAAGCCTAGTTTATTCAGCCTCTCCTCATAGCTCAACCCCCTCAACTCCGGCATCAGCCTAGTAAACCTCCTCTGCACTCCCTCCAAGGCCAAAATATCCTTGCATAAGTGCGGCGACCAAAACTGCACACAGTACTCCAGCTGCGGCCTCACTAATGCCCTATATAGCCGCAGCAAGACCTCCCTACTTTTATATTCAATCCCCCTCGCTATGAAGGCCAGCATCCCATTCGCCTTCCTCACCACTTGCTGCACCTGCAAGCTGGGTTTTTGCGACTCATGCACAAGGACCCCGAGGTCCCTCTGCACCGTCGCCTGTTGCAGTTTTTCTCCACGTAAGTAATAATCCTTCCTACCATTATTCCTACCAAAGTGGACCACCTCGCACTTGCCAACATTAAATTCCATTTGCCAGTTCCTGGCCCATTCGCCCAGCCTATCTAGATCCTTCTGCAGACTCTCCACACCCTCCGCGCAATTTGCTGTTCCACCAATCTTGGTGTCATCAGCAAATTTCGACACCATACACTCGGTTCCCTCCTCCAGATCATCTATATAAATGGTAAATAGCTGAGGCCCCAGCACCAACCCCTGAGGCACTCCACTAGTCACCAACTGCCAATCCAAATAGCACCCATTGATCCCCGCTCTCTGCCTCCTATTTGACAACCAAGCCTCTATCCACGCTAACACCCTACCCCCAACTCCATGCCCCCTGACCTTCTGCAATAACCTCTTGTGAGGTACCTTGTCAAACGTCTTCTGAAAATCAAGAAAGACCACATCCACCGGCTCTCCTCTATCCACCGCCCTAGACACATCCTCACAGAACTCCAGTAAATTTGTCAGACACGACTTCCCCTTAACGAAACCGTGCTGCATCTGCTCTATCAAGTAATTCCCCTCAAGATGCCTCACTGTTTCCTCCTTGATGACGGATTCTAACATTTTACCTACAACAGACGTTAAACTAACCGGCCTATAATTCCCCGCCTTTTGCCTGGCACCCTTCTTAAACAATGGCATAACATTAGCCGTTTTCCAATCTTCCGGCACTTCCCCGGAATCCAGCGACGTCTGGAAAATAACCACCAAGGCATCCACTATCACCTCTGCCATTTCTTTCAGAACCCTCGGATGCATTCCATCCGGTCCTGGGGACTTGTCCACAATCAGCCCCTCCAGTCTGTCAAGCACCGCCTCTCTAGTAACAGTAATGTCATTGAGACCCTCCAGTCCTACCACCTTTCCATCTCTAACACCCGGAAATACATCTCACAGATGTATTTCCACTATCATTCATTAAATGCAATATGCCATTAGTTTTGTTATGTAACTAATCACAATAGTACACTCAGCAACATCACAATAATGGTCTATTCCAACATTTTTTCTAGTCTTGTACATTCCTGTTTCTTAATTGTTTACTGAAAGGAATGCAATACACATACCTCACATAACTTTCACATCTCTCTTTAAATAATGAGAAAAATCTTAACTTCCATTTCCAGGCCAAATCTACATTGCAAAGACTGTTAAAAAAAAATCTGAGTATTTATATGTCCTATTTTACACTGCAATTTTGATGCCTAATGCAATAGTCAATTTATAGTTGTTTTGTACTTGAATAGTGCTGAAAAAAAATTATTCAAGTATCTTGTCTTGCACTTATAAATTTGCAAGAATACAAATTTAAAGGGAATAACACTGCATTAGAAGAGTGCTGATTGATTGGCATTTGGACTCTGGTTAGTAGAGACATTCACGATGTGGAGATGCTGGCGTTGGACTGGGGTAAACACAGTAAGAAGTCTCACAACACCAGGTTAAAGTCCAACAGGTTTATTTGATAGCAAACGCCATTAGCTTTCAGGGCTCTGCCCCTTTGTGAGGTGAGTGGGGAGTTCTGATCACAAACAGGGCATATAAAGACCCACACTCAGTTTAGAGAGTACTGATTAGAATGCGAGTCTTTACAGCTAATCAAGTTTTAAAGGTGCAGACAATGTGAATAGAGATAGCATTAAGCATAGATTAAAGAGATGTGTATTCCATGTGAATGCACATCTCCATTAAGGACAGTCACCTCAGCACCTCACTGTACCGCAAGCCCACAGATAACCTCACAATGCTCCACTTCTCCAGCTTCCAACCTATACACATTAAAGAAGCCATCCCCTATGAAGCCCTCCGTATACACAGGATTTGCTCAGATGAGGAGGACTGCAACAGACACCTCCAGTTTGGGTCTCATGTGGTTTGCAACTCACAGAGAAGGAGCCCGAACAAAATTGGAATCAATGGGTATCAGGGGGCAAACTCTCTGCTGGCTGGAGTCATACCTGGCACATAGGAAGATGGTTGTGGTTGTGGAGGGTCAGTCATCTCTGCAGGAGTCCCTCAAGGTAATGTCCTGGGCCCAACAATCTTCAGCGGTTTTATCAATGACCTTCCCCCTATCATCAGGTCAGAAGTGGAGATGTGCGCTGATGATTGTGCAATGTTTAGCACCATTCGCAACTCCTCAGATACTGAAGCAGCTCATGTTCAACTGCAACAACAATATCCAAGCTTGGGCTGACAAGTGGCAAGTAACATTAGTGCCACACAAATGCCAGGCAATGACCATCACCAATAAGAGACACTCTAACCATCGCCCATGACACTCAATGGTGTGATCATCACTGAATCCCCCACTGTCAACATCCTTGGGGTCACCATCGACCAGAAATTCAACTGGAGTCACCGCATAAACACAGTAGCTACGGGAGCTGGTTAGAGGCTAGGAATACAGCAGCCAGTAACTTACCTCCTGACTCCTCAGAGCCTATCCACCATCAACGAGGCACAAGTCAGGAGTCTGATAGAATACTCCCGACTTGCCTGAATGGATGCAGCTCCAATAACACTCAATAAGCTTGACAGGACAAAGCAGCCCGCTTGATTGGCACCACATCTACAAACATTCAATCCCCCCACCACCAACACTCAGCACTGTGTACTATCTACAAGATGCACTGCAGCAATTCACCAAAGGTCCTTTGGAAGGTGGACAGCACCTTCCAAATTCACGATCACCTCCGTCTAGAAGGACAAGGGCAGCAGATAAATGGGAACACCACCACCTGCAAGTTCCTCTCCAAGCCATTCACCATTCTGACTTGGGAATATTCAAGTCGTTCCTTCACAGTCGCTGGGTCAAAACTCTGAAATTCCCTCCCTAACGGCATTGTGGGTCAACCCACAGCACGTGGACTGCAGTGATTCAAGAAGGCAGCACACCACCACCTTTTCAAAAGCAACTAGAAATGGGCAACAGATGCTGGCCAGTGAGCGACACCCATGTCCCATGAATGAATAAAAAAAATTACTTATCGGCACTGGACAGTGAGTACCAATTAAGCGTAAGTGGCAAGAGATGTTGAGTGCATGCAGGGACTTTTCATACACATATGATTTACAGTAAAATGTTGGGCAAGTTGGGGCACATGCTAGATGCAGTTCATGAGACTAGTGAGGAGAAGACAGTAAAATCTGAGTTTGGATTAATTAGGGCAACACTAATTGGTGAGATGAGATTCCAGAAAACCAATTGTGCTCTTAACATTACTAGAAATGCAATCAGTAGGACTTCTATATACCGCTAATTCTGTCTTTAAGACCTGAGAATTGGGGCATTTACACTGATGGTGGCACAAGACAGGCTTTTCCCTCAAGATGTCTGCAGAAACAAGGAGTAGCACCCTACCATTCCAAGATAGGGACAAAGGTCAAAAGGAGCAATAAAAAATACACATTCTTTGGAGGCCCTCTACATTGGATTCCTGGTGTAAGGTCCATCAATTTAAAATACCACAATGTTACATCAGCATCATCATAGAATCAGCTAACAGGAAGAAGTACTTGTGTGTATTGCCAACTTGATATACAAACCAATAAATTTTACAGCACTTTATACCACCTGATGAATATAATTTTTAAAGTTGAAGCAAACTTTAAATAGCAATATACAACAGCGAAAGTATGTCATTAAAGGGAAAATACAAGCTAGTGAAATGAAGTCTAAAGCTATGAATTATAAAGCAAGCAAGAGAAAGCATTTAGTAAAAAACATAGCCTGCTAATTACAACTTTAAAAGTTGTAATTTCCTTTTCTGATCTTTTTCTGGTACAGGCTGTGTATACAAAAAAAGGTGCACTTCAATGAAATAATTTGAATTAATTAGAGATCTAAGCACTTCTTTAAACATGTTAGTTCAGGGTTATGCTATAGCTTTGTGATCAAACACAGCCACTATGGAGACTTTTCTTTGAATACAGCCAAGCAGGCTTGCATGACTCTTTGCAAGTTGCACATTGTTTATTGATCCTCCTTTTAAACAGCAATTATAGCTGTGGGTGGGCTAGTGCAGAAGATGTAATTACGATACTGAACTGCAATATACAGGAAATTTTTTTTGCAGTTTTGGCACTGATAGTGTGCAAAGTTCTGTTTGCGTAACATTAGCAAAATCAACTATCTCAACAATTTGCATATATTTACAAAAAGAATTAGAAGGACAAAGTGTTCCCTAAATTGTAAAGTGCTACTTCTGTGCATTTTGTTAATGGATGAATTCTCTCTCCAAAATTAAATATGCAATAATTTAATTGATGTCAACTTCACATATAAAAGGCTTCTCAACTACTTCTTTGGTAAGGAGATCAGAACTGGAGATGTTAATACTGAGAATCTTGAAGAATGGGAACCACAGGGGATAAATATTATAAATATTGAGTGGATATGTTCAATTGGTAGCTATGGAACTCCAGAACTTCCCTGCTGACATGAGATTGTTAAAAGGACCTACCTAATATTATGTTGATCGTTATCTACGCCCTAGCTATGACTGTAACACTATATTCTGCACTTTCTGCTCTCCTTCGTCCCTATGTACTCTATGAATGGTATGCTTTGTCTGTAAGCACTCAAGAAACAATAAATCAAATCAAATTCAGTGACAATGATGAAATGATATGTATCCAAGTCAGAATGGCATTTGACTCGGAGGCGATCGTGAATGTTATTGTGTCAATGCACCTGTTGATCTTGTTCTTCTTAAATGTTGGGGGTCACAGGTTTGAGGGAGTTGCTGTCATGCATCCTATAGACAATACACAATGCAGTCACGGTACTTGAGTGGCAGATCATACTCAACCAGCCTGCACTTGCAAAATCCAAACCAAAACGTCTAGTGTTACATGTGACTCCTGACTAGGTAGCACTTGCTAAAAAAAACTTGAGTGTGTTAAAAGCTTTACTAACAATCAATTTAAAATAATCAGCCTAGCTTGTAATGTGGTTCATTTACAAATTCCCACCACAGAACTGAATGAATACCCGGAACTGCAATTTTCCGATTTAAACAATGATGCTCAGTTGGATACCTCACTGCTGGTCCAGAATCTCTAGATACAGCCAAGCAGGTCACCCCTTTCAGTGGCACAGTACGTTGGAATATACCTTGTTTTCAGTCGCCATGCTTTGTGATGCCAATTTTGTACCCCTACTGATGACATCACAATGCAACACGTTGACACATTATTAATCCATTCCTATGCATTTAAAATAAGGTGCTTTAATATAGAGGCAGCATGGTGGCACAGTGGTTAGCACTGCTTCCTCACAGTGCCAGGGGACCCAGGTTCGATTCCTGGCTTGGGTCACTGTCAGTGTGGAGTCTGCACATTCTCCCCGTGTCTATGTGGGTTTCCCCCGGGTGCTCCAGTTTCCCTCCACAGACCAAAGATGTGCAGATTAGGTGGAATGGCTGTGCTAAATTGCCCCTTAGTATCAGGGGCACTAGCTAGGATAAATGCATGATGTTAAGGGGATAGGGCTTGGATGGGGTTGTGGTCGGTGCAGATTTGATGGGCCGAATGGTTTCTTCTGCACCATAGGGATTCTACGAATATTTGCTATAAGAAACATGTTCATATGCAAGTTCCCATTCTCTACAAACAAAAGGAACATGCACATTCCTTGCATCTTTCTTGAAATACCCTGGAGCTTAGGCAGCTCAAAAATCCTTGTTGCATTCTCCATGCTAATACCTTGGCTGGTCAAAGCAGGCTTGCCAATCAGTGCCCTTTTCTCCTATAGTACAAATTGTTGTGATCATTTGAAATTTGGCATTCATGCATTTTGTCTTGATGAGTGCAAGACAAAAAGCTGGGGCAACGTGCCTCTCTTTTCAGCAAAATAAAAGCAAAATGTTGCAAACATAGGAAATTTGAAATATAAAAAATGTGGAACACATTTTGTGGAAGCACTTGTGGAGAGAAAAAACAATCAATCTTGGAAATGAAATGTTCCATTCTGTTCTCCATCAATATTGCCTGACCTCCTGATTGTTTTCAAACTTGTTTGGTTTTTATTTCAAAAGTACTTCGTCGGCTGTGGAATGCTTTGGGACATTCCAAGTTTGCAAAAAAAAGCTCCTTAAAAAATCTGGAGAAAAACTGACTAAATGGGGTTAAGAGACAGTTCAATCACAATCTAACTGAATGTTGGAACAGGCTGACAAGACTAATGTTCCTATAAATGGAAGTTATTTATTCAGTGCAACAAAAAATATTTGCTCCTTTTTTCCAAAACCACAAAATTATCAGTAAACATCTTTGGTACATGCTGATGATGTAGACGATTATCAGAAAATAATCATCCAAATTAAAAGATACTGAATTCTGCAGCTGAGCACCATCACATTTGTTATCTAATTCTCTTGAAATGGTGGACAGAATCATTCACCAGAACTTTGGAAAGAAAATTGCTATTGAATAGTACGAAGATTCTCCATTTCAGAATCAGTGCAGAAACTATTCCGTTTGCTTAGGACATCACTGAAAGTTAGGCTAGCTTCCATGGATCAGGGGCAAAGCAGCGCAATTAAACCCAAATAATCATGAAGACACCCTCAATATTCCTTTTCCTTTTGAGCCTCAAAAGGGCATTTCAACTTCCTATTGTACCAGCTGACTAATGTTCCACTCATTGATTGAAAGTTGATTATTACCTCCACCATTGAAGATGAGCAGAGGTAAACAGTACTTCTCAAAAAATTAATGCATGGATTTCAGCGAAACTTGGTACCAAATTTTGAGCAGCCCTCCCTCCAGTTTCATCAGACACTACCTGCCTCACCTGTGGCAGAGTATGCATGCACTCCAACCCCGGAGTGGAAGAAAATTATCCTCCATCCGGAGGAGGTACACAGGAGGTACACAGAGGTACATGGGAAGACAGTGCTGAAGTGGTATTGACGGCGGACCAATATCCAGAGAACCAAGATAACCTCAAGAGACCCAGGTTCAAATCCTACCATAGCAGTTTTGAATTCAATAAAAAAATCTGGAATTGACAGTCTAATGATGACCATGAAACATTATCAATTGTCATAAAAACCCACCTGGCTCACTGATGTCCCTCAGGGGTGGAAGTCTTTACCAGTCTGGCCTACAGCAATGTGGCTGACTCTTAACTGCCCTCTTAACAAGCCACCCCGATGAAAGGCAATTAAGGATGGGCAATAAATGATGGTCTAGCCAGCTTGTCCACATTCCATGAAAGAATAAAAGGATTCATTCTTGGAAAAGATGCAGATCTGCATCCAGATTCCAGAATTCTTTAAAGGATCCATTCACACTGGGGACAGGGGGCCCAAATTTACTTTTTCGAATGTTGTTGATAGTTTTAGAATGTTGAGGATTGTCTTAGCAGTTACAGTGGAATTTGTCACAGCTGTCAAAATGTGAGCAGTTTCCATAGCAGGTCATTGGACATGGATTGGTGTGAAGCTTCTTCAGTGACATGGAAGCGCTTAGTGAATAACACTTCACAGTAACTTCATTGCAGTGTTAATGTACTTGTGATTACTAAATAAACTTTACTTTAATATTTATTTTTTTCACCTTTGTCGTTGCAGAGCATTAACCAGATATGGAAAGTCTTCAGCAAAAGCTGTATAATTTGAACACCACTGAGTTAACGCCACATGGCTAAGGTACGTGATTCACTGAGTGCCCTCTTCGCTTGTTTTAAACTATACTCTCAGCCAAATTTAATCATTTTTCTCCTATCATTTCTGTAACCATTTATTCTACTTTATAAATCCTAACCATATATAAAGATACCCAACAACAAAAGAAAACTATCAAAAGCGGACCAAAAGTTCAAAAAAAACTTGCCAGAGCATGAAAAGCTAACAATTTCAAAAAAAACCCACAAATGAAAATCTATGAACTATGAAAGGAAGTAATTATACTGAAAGTGCAGTGAGATATCAGCTTGTAACTTAAGCTATTGATGCATTGTTACTCAACTTGTGGGGGTGGTTCCCGGTAAACAATTACACAAAATCTTGAAAGCAAGATGGGCAAAATCTTTTTTTATATAAGGTTGTGATAGCACAAATGCAGTTTTGATATTTGGTATCTTATTTTGGGCACAATTGTTTTAAATTCTACAATGAATGTGGGACCTGCATTTCATTCATCTGCAATAAAAAAAGTGCTATTTCACCAAGTACAACATTTTCATTTTACTATTTTGGGAGTTCATTTTTTTTAAAAATATTTTATACTGTTTTTCTCCCAGTAGCCACAGATAATTTACTACTTGGAGAAAGTAATCATGGTCAATTTTCTTTTAATGTCTGATAGCAGATAGAGATTCATTTTGGTCTGTTTCAGCATTAGTCAGGACTATAAATAGTAAGTATGAAACTGTGCTCTTTCAAATACTGCCAATTGGCAATGATCTTCAAAGAATCTGTAGGGTGGCGAGGGGGTGGGATGTGGTGTGGGTTGAGTGTTGTGGCAAATTTCCTTTTTTATCACCCTATACCCTTTATACAAGGCAAGAGTGCAACGTCCTCTGATCCAGGGCTTCATTACAACAAAAGCTGGAGCAAGATGTGTTGTTTAATCAGAGGATGACAAGGAGGACTGACAGACCGGATAAATGTGACCTTTTTTTCCCAAGCTAAATTATGTAAAGCACTCTGTAGTAGTATACCAGAATTAAACAATGGCATTTTTAAAACCATTGTTCAGCTATTTTCTCCACATTAATGCGACTTCACTCACCCTTCTTCAATAGTGACATTGTGCATGATTATGGAATTGGCAATTTTTACTTTTTCTTTGACTGTGCACGAGGTCCCGATGATTGACCGCTTAATAGAGGTCTTCTCTGCCACTTTAGTCATATAGCCAATCATACTGTCAGCACCAATCTGTGTGGGGGAAAGAATCATAACATTAAAATGAAAAAACATGTCTGGGTTGTAATAAGTATTGTAAATGAGATACTTATATATTTACCGATTACAAAATACAACTAAACTAAATAACGTGGAAACAAAGATTGAGCACCGATTTTCCAATGATCTGCCTGTAATATGGAGCCTAAATGTCCTAACTTCAGGTGAAGCTCCTCACAGGTTGTGTTGTACCCATTTAAATGTCATAGTGGACTTTTGTATGACTGATGCTTCTTTATTCTGAAGCCACTGCTCGAATTTAAATTGCAATGTACAATGCATGAGGATCAGTAATCTTTGGGGATGCTGAACATAATTGCCAAAAATCTCCGCCCTTGTTCACAGCTAGGATTCTCTGGTGCCGCAGAAAGTGACTGGAGTTTTGGCTGGAACATCAAATCCTCACTTGTAGCAAGATGGCCACAGACAAGATTGGCGAATCCTGCCCATTGCAGGATTCCGATAAAGAACAGAAGCTTAAAAGGATCAAGTGCAAAAACATATTTTGCATACACTCATTACCATGCTTTATAGAGCCTGTTCAAAACTATCTGGTTATACTCTTCAAGAAAGACTGAGTCAGAGTTGTGCCATTTGCTATAAATATACAGACAATATAAGGCAGAGGGATGTCTCTTCCCAACGAAGGGAAAGAAGGGAAGCATGAAGTCTTCATACGACTGCATTTTCCAACTTATCATTTGGCAGATCTACCATCCTAGGTAGCTCGCAGTGGACATCTGTATGAAGCAACTGGCAAATGCTGTTTTCAGAAAGTAAAACTTCATTTCTGCTGTTGGGAGCACGATATATATCTTTATAGCTAATTTCTAAAATTGCTGAAGCTATGTCTGTCTGTGACCCTGAACAAAAAAGGCTATTTGACAGATCAAAGTTATTTGCACCTTGTTATTTCTGAAGAGACTCCTTGTGAGCTGCAGATATCAAATTCAAAGGGAACCACAAAGAGGCATCTGCATTTCATAAACCAGCCCTGGCCAACTAGAGTTGATTCATCTACCAGGACAAAGGACCCTGTAACTTACCTTTAAGAGTTAATGGTTGGAACATTAACAATCTCAGTGACCCAGACAAAGGGATACGTAGTCTGATGGTTATTCATAAAAATGCCAGTAAAGTGCAGACACCAGCAAAACCTGATGGTTAAAAGGGCTAAATCTGTATCAGACTAAGGACTTTATCAGGATGTGCAGCAATGGAACAAACAAAGGAACAACTGGACGCTGGCTGCTGCTGTGCCTTGAACAGACAGTGATTGAACACACATCCCTCCGTGTGCATCGTGCTCCTGAGAGAATAATGACCCCTGACAGAGGCACGACTCTGAGCATTCATGCCCAAAAAGACAGTGATTGATTAGGGCTTATCCTGTGAGTACATGACTGAAAGCATGATCAGTGCCAGCAGGATCGCTATAGAAGAAGAGACAAAGGGACATTGGCAGCAGTAACTTGGAATTAACTATTTTAAGAAAAGCAGCAAGATCCTGAGATATGAATTCGGACACAGCAGAATAAAACCCATTAGCTTGGAATCTGATCAGTTTGCCTCAGAAAGTTTCTCTGTGTTTAAGTCGTGACTTTGGATATTTTGTGAAATTTTTATATTTTTTGAATACATTTGTATATAACGGAGTAGATCAAAGGTCAGTTACCTTGTGTGTAACAAAGTAAGTCAGAGATTAGTTATTTTGTGTGTAATGAAGTTTGATGCCTAGTGTAATGTTGTGATAACT
The DNA here is from genome assembly GCF_965287045.1 of Carcharhinus amblyrhynchos. Taxonomy (NCBI): domain Eukaryota; kingdom Metazoa; phylum Chordata; class Chondrichthyes; order Carcharhiniformes; family Carcharhinidae; genus Carcharhinus; species Carcharhinus amblyrhynchos. Next base: position 28,687,471 of record NC_137332.1, on the reverse strand, counting down.
TAGTACAATACAATAAAAGAGATTTATTGTACAATAATTTGTGTTTGCCTTTTCTTTGTCCCCAGTATCTTTGACCTGAGTTGGAGGGCAATAGAGACACACCCTTTGTCAAAGTTAAAGTAGAGAGGTGGGAGTCATGTGACATGACCCCCCCACCCCCAATGCAGGACGAACCAGTAATATTACCTTGTGATACCAACTGCCCTCAGTCTGCCATCTTTCCATCTACCCATCTAGTGAGCAGCAGCACAGTGTAGATGGGGTCAGATATTTAACCCTCTGCCCAAGTTAAATATGCGACCCGATCTACATTGTATAAAAGTTCCAGCAGAAACAATCACTGACAAGACTGCTTCATCTCTGCATGCCTACGTCATCGTGGAAGTCAATTCTACAGGAAAAGTGGATTATCCAGTTCAGGCTCTGTGAAGGAATACACCATTGATTCTGGAGACAAGTGAAACAATAAATCTTATCTCTGTCGTCTTTGCCCTATAAATCTTACTTTCTCTATCCCCTTTTTATCGTCTAAGTGAAAAGAAGGCAATGTTGTTGCTTTCCTCCTGCATTTTCATCCTATGGGGTTATTAATAGAAACTGGATTGCACTAAAACCAAGGAGTTGGGAAATGCGTCATTGCTTATAAAGAGGGACACAAATCAAAAACATCTTTCTGGTAATGCATAGAAGGCAAGAGGAGAAATCAGGCTGTTTAAATTAACCCCATTTCAGGCTATAATACTGTGGAAAGTGGGCACCAGCTTGTCAGAATTTTCAGAAGGTGGTTAACAGTAGTTTTCAGCTAGAAAGCAGCCACAAGGTCTACAATACAGCAATCTGCATTACCCACATTAGTGACAGAACCAACACTTGGGAAATGATTTTTTGGTGGGCAAGGATATGCATTAATAGTAGCTGATCACACTAAGTGGACTTGTCCACCTTTAGTGTACCCCTGCAGCAAATGGTGCAACAAAATGTCTCAACTACAAACAATGGTGAACTTTTTTGTTACCAAATTTAGCCCATTAAGAGCCAGTACATTAGCACATTTTGTACTCCCTAGCCAATGGTACTACAGGCCAAGTTCTTTATGAAAGCTTTTTATCTGCTGGTGGTCTATTCAAATTATGGGAAGGATTCCTTTCAAAATATTTTGTCATAGTGCATCATGAGCTCTGTGTGGGTGAATCAACAACACGGGACAGCACTAGCCCATTTTCGATGGATGTGAAAACTTGTGTTTTAATGTATTATTCTATTCATAGAATCATAGAAACCTGCAGTGCAAAAGGAGACCATTCAGCCCATCGAGTCTGCACTGACTACGTTCCAACCAATGCTCTATCCACATAACCCCAGGCATTTACCCTAGCTAGTCTCCCTGACACTAAGGGGCAATTTAGCATGGCAAATCCACCTAACCTGCACATCTTTGGACTGTGGGAGGAAACCAGGAACACCCGGAGGAAACCCACGCAGATGGGGGAGGGGGGAGGATGTGCAAACTCCACATAGACAGTCACCCAAGCTGAGAATCGAACCTGGGTCCCTGGCACTGTGAGGCACCAATGCTAACCACTGTGCCACCTTGCCACCGCACAAAATGTACCAAAGCTGTGGTATAGAGGTAGGCTAGGGTAAAAAAACTTTGTAGATGATGAGTGAGTGAGAGAGAGAGAGAGACAGAGAGAGATGTGCAAAATAGAGTCAGTGAAACAATAACATTGAGAGGTTGATCAAAATGATTTTTTTGTGCACTGTCATGAAAATACTGACTCTGGATGGCTCTTCTATAAAGACAGTTACACACTAGGGTTACACATAACATTAAAAGAAGTACTATTATCTGAATTACAGTCTGGAAAAGAAAGTGGGATTGTGAAAATTATAATACACCTTGATACTTCTGATCCTTTAAGTTCTCTCAAATAGACAAAAGACGTCATTGAAAAATAAAAAGTAAAAAGTAGATATTTAACTAACCTGTGATCTAAATGAACTGAAGGAAAAACCTTATAATAAAACAAGAGGTCTGTCTGAAGCGTCTGCCTATAATTATGACCTACTGTACTCTGATACATCCTCCATTGCCTAACTCTGTGTGTGGGCTGATGGGTTACTTACTACAGTCAATGTTTGTTTTGTCCGGCTGAGAAATGCTTCTGGTGTTAAGATACACAAAGCCCACCCAGGGTTTTGAAAAGCAGCCCATTCTCCCCTTTTTATTTGAGATTGATGCATCTAAGGACAGGAAGTTCTTGTTACAAATCTAGTTCCAAATATTTTCTTCATTTGTTTATCGAGAAAATCCTCCCATAAAGGCATGCATATGAAGAAAATCACTTGAATTGCAGAAAATGAGAACAGAAATGTTCTCATACATGAAGTTATCGCTACATAAAGGAAAGCAAAATGACAGTAATTGTTTTAGAAAATCTTGAGTCATCGATCATTAGTTTTTGGTTAATTCAGCTAGACAGACAAAACTTCCTTTACTGTATGTCCTACAATTTATTGGAGCACAGAAATATATTATGTTAAGATTCGCGGACGTGTGCCTTTAATTTCTCAAAAAGATTCCATGCCAACCAGGTGACACTGACAAAGGAAGGTGGGTAGAATAAGCAAAAAGTCATCTCAGATTTCGCTCTGATTTCTCATCACACTACTACAGAGCAACTCTGCACAGGAGTGACATCTCTCCCAGGGAGGAAGCGAACAACTTTTGAAAAGTATTAAAGATGACATTAGAAAGAAAATACATTTCAACCGCAGGGCCATTAAATTTATTTACACCTGCCAGACCAACAACAAGCAGAGGTTATAAAACAATACCATTGCAGATCTCCACGACAAGGTTGCTATTCAAATGATGTATTCAAATAGCACCATAGATCAAACCCAGGTTGCAACTTTACCCTTGATTAATGTTCAGATTTACAGATTCAACTGACAGTATTCAGTTTGGAAAGGAATTGTGTGTTAGTTCCCATTGTACTACTTGTTAATAGAGTTTCAGCTAGCATGATCAGAGCAATTACAGAAGCAAAAAGAATGGTGGCTACCTGTAGAGTTCAGAAAATTATATTTAGTTAAAAACACTGCCATAAGTGACATCTGTAGATGGAATTTTACAAAATTGTACACCTGGAGCGCAGTCTCATGTATATAAGTTGGGAATTTAGTCAAATATTACTCCCACAATTTTTTTATCCATTCATTTTAATGGGCAGAAAATCATGCGAAAGTACATCCAAATTCCGGAGATCAAGGCTGTGATTCTGCTAACATTTAAGCATTTCAATTGATTCTGATTGACTTGAGCACAATAGAATTGACTGTGCTTAGCTAGAAGGCACAAGATTCAGTGGTGTTATTTGCACATCTCACTACTCACCATATATCTGTCAGTAATTTGTGCTGAAGGATGGATTAGTGATTCTTCTTGTGATAAAGCTGACACAAATTTAGGAGCCTGGAAGATAAAAACACAAGTAGGCTATCCACCATTCTCCAAATTATACTGTGTAAAAGAAAAATCAAACTGCATTCACTGCCACAAAGAATAAACATAGGATATTGTGTGATTCGCTGCTCCTACGTGACAAATAGAAAAATTACATTCTGGAGTACTATTTATCACCAGAGCCACTAACTCATTTGTATTTTAAGGTTGAAGATTCAAATTCAATGAAACAGAATTAAACTATGCTAGTAAATTTCAGATATGCAGCTTCTTCTTCATCACCAAAGTAACTGCTTTGGAAGATATACCAAAAGTGGCCATGTTAGAAGAAGTCACCATACACATTCTCAGGCTAATCAAAATGATTTCTACATAATGAAACAGTAATTTTCACCATTTTGTCTTTCTGCAATTCTATTTACATTAATGCTCAGATGTTGCTTCATATTTCTGTTCATTACGGATCAATTAGGGATGAGTGCCTGCCTCACTGCCTCAGAATGTCCCAGAGTGTTTCACAGCCATGAAATACCTTGTCACTGTTGTAATATACAGAAAAGCAGCAAACAACGTGCATATACGCCCCTCAAACAGAACTGAGGAAAAGTACTAGATACACCATTTTCATGGTGTTTGCCAAAGGATAAATGTTGTTCAGACCACCCAAACAATTCCTCAGCCCTTTGATATTTTATATTCACTCATGAGAGCAGATTAGACCTCACTTTAAAATAGAGCTATACAGTGTAGAAAAGGGCCCTTCGGCTCATCGAGTCTGTGCTGGTCAAAGGCAAATCACTCAGCTATTCCAATTCCTTTTTCCAGTAATTGGCTCATAGCCTTGTATGCCTTGGTATCAAGTGCACATGGAAATACTTCTTAAAAGTTATAAGGGTCTCTGCCTCCACTACCTTTCAGACAGTGAATTCCAGATTCCCACCACCCTCTGGGTGAAAAACATCTCGTCCAAAAACTGCCGCCTCCCACAATGCAGCCATCTATTAGCAGTGAATTTTCTAGTGAGAGTTGAACTCAAGGCCTTTTGACTCAGAGGCAAGAGGACTATCACTGGAGCTAGACTGACATCCATTATATAGAGCAATGTAGAATCCACACAGAATAGCAAATGCTGGGAGCAATTACAACACAGTAATTCCAAAGCGTTCGCATGATATATCATTCATTGCAGAGGTATTGAGATTGACTGCTTAATGCCCAAGATGTGATTTCAACAACTAGCATTTAAATAGAATCATTAATACAGAAATTGGAGGGAGGAGGATGAGAGATTTGGCTTGGCTAGCAAGAAAGAGCAGAGGTGAGACTGAATGAATTTTAAAATTTGTTCCTGGGTTACATGCACGATTGGAAGGCCAGCAGTTATTGTCCATCCCATTGACGAATGGATGATCTCAATTTTATTAACAAAGGAGTCCATAAGCTTGTCACACATTGCTGGAGGGGAGGTTGGAAAGGGTGGAGTGGGGGATTTTTATGGGATTATCTTTGCTGTTCTGAATCATTCTGAAGCAGTAGATTGTTTTGGGAAAGGATAGTGAAACCCCACAGAGCTTGATAGTCCAGTTAAATCTGATGATTATTTCAACTATTTTAGGGCTGACGTGAGGAGAAGTTTCTTCACCCAGAGGGTGGTTGAGGCCAAAACATTGTGTATTTAAGAAGGAATTAGATATAGCTTCTGGGGCTAAAGGGATCAAAGGATACGAGGAGGGAGGTGCGACAGGATCAGAGCATTAAATCTGATGATCAGCCAGGATCATAATGAATGGCGAAGCAGGCTCAAAAGGCCAAATGACCTACTCCTGCTTCTATTTTCAATGTATGCTTCTATGTAAACGAGTATAAAATTACACCTTAAATATCACCTATGTATATGCTAATTCCAAAATCACAGAGTGGAATTTATAATATCTAATCTTTCTTGCTGTAGTGAATAGTCAAACCAGCGCATTTCATGCAACTGAGACTTAAAGATTAGCAATTATAACAAAACATTGCTAGTTGATCAACGTCTCATCCAGTTAATTGCCAGAGAAATAATGCAATTGTTTCAGAAATAATGCGATCGATGCATGGTTGGTTATTTAATCATTTTCTATCAACACCAGTCATGATGCCCTTAACTTTACACACCAGTCTTATCTATTTACCAATATCTTTACAATGTGCAGCAGTCACTGCATAATAGCAGTGAAAGTAAAAAATGTTATTAATTTAGAAATATTTGGAAAGATCAAATTTTTGTCTATTTCACACACTGGGTTCATGATGTATTTTTAAAAAACTGGATTGTTATCAGAACTTTGTTGGCTGCTTCTTATCCCATAGTTTTAACAATGTTCATTAATCTTAAGGGAAAAACACGTCTGCATGAAGGAAAAGCCAGGTTTTCAGAAAATCTGAACTGGAATGAAAAAGGGAAGCAAATGACTGTTCTAAAAATGAAAAATACCTTTATAACTGGTCAAACAAATAATAAAAAGCCTGGTGTATTTATGGAATATATTTATTTGTAAGCACTAATTTCTCTGCAAAATATTACTCCTACATACAATATTGTTATTGAGAGGCAGTGCTCGACAGACTGGAGGGACTGATTGTGGACAAGTCCCCAGGACTGCATCCAAGGGTTCTGAAAGAAATGGCGGAGGTGATAGTGGATGCCTTGGTGGTTATTTTCCAAACGTCGCTGGATTCCGGGGAAGTGCCGGAAGATTGGAAAACGGTTAATGTTACGCCGTTGTTTAAGAAGGGTGGCAGGCAAAAGGCAGGGAATTATAGGCCGGTTAGTTTAACGTCTGTTGTAGGTAAAATGTTAGAATCCGTCATCAAGGAGGAAATAGCGAGGCAGCTTGAGGGGAATTGCTTGATCGAGCAGACGCAGCACGGTTTCGTTAAGGGGAAGTCGTGTCTGACAAATTTACTGGTGTTCTATGAGGATGTGTCTAGGGCGGTGGATAGAGGAGAGCCGGTGGATTTGGTCTTTCTTGATTTTCAGAAGGCGTTTGACAAGGTACCTCACAAGAGGTTATTGCAGAAGGTAAGGGGGCATGGAGTTGGGGGTAGGGTGTTAGCGTGGATAGAGGATTGGTTGTCAAATAGGAGGCAGAGAGTGGGGGTCAATGGATGCTATTCGGATTGGCGGATGGTGACTAGTGGAGTGCCCCGGGGGTCGGTGCTGGGGCCTCAGCTATTTACCATTTATATAGATGATCTGGAGGAGGGAACCGAGTGTATGGTGTCGAAATTTGCTGATGACACCAAGATTGGTGGAACGGCAAATTGCGCGGAGGGTGTGGAGAGTCTGCAGAAGGATCTAGATAGGCTGGGCGAATGGGCCAGGAACTGGCAAATGGAATTTAATGTTGGCAAGTGCGAGGTGGTCCACTTTGGTAGGAATAATGGGAGGAAGGACTATTACTTATGTGGCGAAAAACTGCAGCAGGCGACGGTGCAGAGGGACCTCGGGGTCCTTGTGCATGAGTCGCAAAAACCCAGCCTGCAGGTGGTCAGGAAGGCTAATGGGATGCTGGCCTTCATAGCGAGGGGGATTGAATATAAAAGTAGGGAGGTCTTGCTGCAGCTGTATAGGGCATTGGTGAGGCCGCAGCTGGAGTACTGTGTGCAGTTTTGGGCGCCGCACTTACGCAAGGATATTTTGGCCTTGGAGGGAGTGCAGAGGAGGTTTACTAGGCTGATACCAGAGTTGAGGGGGTTGAGCTATGAGGAGAGGCTGAATAAACTAGGCTTGTACTCGTTAGAGTTTAGAAGAATGAGGGGAGATCTCATTGAGACATAATAAGATGATGAATGGGATGGATAGGATAGAGGTGGAGAGACTCTTCCCACTCAGAAAGGACAGTAGGACTAGGGGGCACAGCCTCAAGATAAAGGGGGGGCAGTTTAGAACGGAGTTGAGGAGGAACTTCTTCACTCAAAGGGTGGTGAATCTCTGGAATTCTCTGCCCGTTGAAGTAGTGGAGGCTGCCTCGCTAAATATTTTTAAGACGCGGGTTGATGGGTTTTTGATAAGAGAGGGGATTAAGGGTTATGGGGAGAGGGCGGGAAAGTGGAACTGAGCCACGACAGATCAGCCATGATCTTATTGAATGGCGGGGCAGGCTCGAAGGGCTAGATGGCCTACTCCTGCTCCTATTTCTTATGTTCTAAGGCATTCTTATTGCAGGTGGTTATTCCCATCACAAGATAATACACTCAACAACTCCAATCTGACTACAATGCTCATTTTACTTTGATATAGTCATATCTCTCCACTCTCATGTAAGATTTCTCCAAATTTCCAAGTATTAAAGAAGATAGGTATGATGACTGGTTCAAAGCAAATGTTTTCAAAGTAAGTTTTCCTCTTCCATTGTTTACAATACGTTTAACATCATTGTATTTTCAGCAGTGAGTCAGTTATGCATACATACAATCCTATTACAAATACAATTTTATTTCTTACATTAAAGATTCAAATCAAGATTTGTACCTTATGTTCTGCAGTGAAGCACTGCTCATAAAAATGCTCTTGGATTGAACTTTGCACCTGAATAAATGTGTATCCTTCCTTTTCATGAATTGAATTGCTTTCCATAGAAGATCATTCCAAACCTCATTGCTGTCAGAACCTACATGGATTCACCATCATTCGAACAAAACTGCATGTGCTTGTTTATTTTTAACATAAAACCAGATAATTTTTTAACCCACTCAATTCATGTACCTAATGAAAATGAACCCAAATCATTTGTATTCAAACAAATCCATACTTGAAAGGCTGAGGGGAACAGGAATTACTTTTAAAGCAACTTTAAAAATAAACATCTTCAGCATTACTAATAAAAACCTTGGACATGTCAAAGCTTTTTGGCTTGCACTCATCAGGACACTTGGCAAGAATACCAATATCAAGGGAAAACAACAATTTAGAAGAGATATGGTTGACAAATAGACTTTGATTGGTAGAAGAGATGCCATGGGGAATGCACCAGTGCACCATTTAAGCAATGCTTGGTAGTTAACTGTCACTCACTGTCAACTGGTATATTCTCCACAGTAATGCGCCTATCAATGCCTGGCCATCTACAAGGCTCAAGTCAGGGCTGCAATGAAATACTCTACACTAACCTGGATGAGTACAACTTGAACAAGATGCTCAACATCATTGAAGATAAAGCAGTCCCCCCGATTGACACCCCATCCAGCACTTTAAACATTCACTTCCAGTACCACCAATGCACAGTGGCAGCAGCGCGTATCATCTACAAGATGCCCTTTGGCAACTCACCAAGGCACCTTCAACAGCACTTTCCAGACCCCACAACCTCTACCATGTAAGGTAGAGAACACTACCACCTATAAGTTTCCTTCACACACTATCCTGTCTTGGAACTATATTGCCATTACTTCGCTGTTGATGGGTCTAAGTCCTAGGACTGCCTTTCTAAAGAACACTATGCAACACATGGACTGTAGGGGTTCAAGAAGGCCATCACCATCACCTTCTCTAGGGTCGTTAAGGAGGGTCAATAAATGCCAGCAACATTTGCAGCCCATGAAAAAAAATTTAAAAATTCACTGCTAATTGTGGAAGAAGGTTTCCTTGCCAAGTTCAAGACATTTTGTGCAGTTGTAAAACTGAATGTTCTAATTTCTGACTAATAGTAAACTTAATTTGTTAGGAGAACTTAATACCAATGAGGCAGCCTTTAATGAATATGTAATATTGTTCGTTAGGAAGCTCAACCTGCATTTAATGTCTCAAGAACAGAATTCCAAAAGTTCATCCGATGTCCGGAAACTGATTTTTGGCCTCATACCTAATTACATTCACCTGCCAGTCAAGCTTCCTGCTGCTGGCAGGACTTGAAGATTCCACCCATGGTCTCTCTCTGTCTCAAGTGATTTGCAGTAAAGCAGTCTATAGTCTAATGACACTCTACGTCAAAAAAGTCTACTAACTCAGTCTTTCTGCTAGTAATAATGCTGAATCTCACGCTCATTATTTTTATGTTCTTATGTTCATTACTGATTCACAAAGCAACAGAGATAAAACTCACCAATTATCATCTAAAATCTTTGAAAATCTTCAAAAATCCCTTGTATCCCTCATTTGCTTATTTGATCTAGTGGAAACCAGCTTTTTAACCATAACTTTTCACTGTTGTGGTATTTTAATGAATTATCTCCATAATCTATCCACGTCTCTAATGTCCTTCCTATAATGGAGTGTTCAGAACTACATGCAATAGTCCAATATTTCTGTTGCCGACATTTTGCAGAAATTTAATATTATCTCCCTGTTTTACATTCTGTGCCCAAAGTTTCAGCTGACCCTTTTTAAAGCTTTTTCTACCTTAAAGTTCTATACAATTCCTAGGTCTCTGCTCTGTTAAAATTCATATGCCATTCAAAGCTTTACTTCTTTTCACCTTTAAAAAAAAATGGATTATTTGACATTTTAGTGCACTGAACTCCATTTGCTAGTCTGAAAATTCATATCCTCTTCCACTTCCTGTATGATTTCTGTTTATCAGGTCAAAAATTTGGTATCAGCAAACTTCAACTCCATTCCTCTGTGCCAATGTCCAAATTATTTATATAAAAATGGAAAAGAAATTTGAGCACAGATCACTCCTTATATTCTGCCAAACCAAAACCATCCATTTACCTTTCTGATTTGCTTTGTGTCGCCCTCGCCACCTCTACATTCACGTAGTTACATTCCTTTATAACATCATGCACCTCATATTATGTGACAACTTATCAAACAGATTTTCAAAATGCATATAGTCAGTGGGTATTCCTATTTGTTTCTGTGCTCAAATATTCAATATTTTCAATGTTTGAAATATTTACAACTTTTCAAAGGTTTAGTCCGATGTTTTCCCCCAAAAGCAGGTTGTAAAGAATTTGCATTAACTTGGACCTTCCATAACCTCAATACCTCCCAAAGTGCTTCACAAGCCAACAAAGTACTTGTGGAGTGTAGTCACTGTAGTAATTTAGGTAACTAAGGCACACAATCTGCACACAGTCACAAACAGCAATACACTAAATGACCATGCAACCTGTTTGAGTAATATCAATCGAATGACAAATATTGAACAGACAAACTCCCCTGCTCTTCTTTGAAACATTCCATTGGAATTTTTATACCCAAATAATAGAGCTGATTAAAACTTTCAATTTAACACTCCCTAAAAATGATGGAGCTGAGTACTTTCCAGTGAACAAAAACATAAAGATGCTCAAATCAAGCTTTAACTCATAACCTACTCACTTAGAAGTAAATTCTGCTCCCTCACATTGCTGAGTTTAGTTACTTCCATTCATAGAAATCATAGAAACCTTACAGTACAGAAAGAGGCCATTCGGCCCACCAACCACAATCCCATCCAGGTCCTACCCCCATATTTCTACATATTTACCCATTAATCCCCCTAACCTATGCATCTCAGGATACTAAGGGCAATTTTTAACATGGCCAATCAACCTAACCCACGCATCTTTGGACTGTGGGAGGAAACCGGAGCACACACAGACACAAGGAGAATGTGCAAACTCCACACAGTGAGCCGAGCTGGGAATCGAACCCAAGTCCCTGGAGCTGTGAAGGGGCAGTGCTAACCACTGTGTGACCGTGTTGCCCATTATCGCCAAATTGACATCCAAACTCATGGTTAAAATACGTTTTCAATATTTCACCTCCCTTCTTCCCAGAACATAGCAATAATCAGCAATAAATAAAAAAGATGTTAATCATAACAATTATTTAAATGATTAATTTTGATCCTCCTCATGGACTGACAGCTACATAAATAAAACTGGTGATTTCACTATTAAGATACACGTCTTACCTGTCGGTTAGCTTCGATATATGAAGCTAGAGTATTTACACGATAACATATCCCTTCCTTCATAATATGAACATAGCAACGAAGTTTGGTTCCATGATATGGATCATTCATATCTCCATGGTGGTCATTCCAAAATGATTTTTCTCTGGCTAAATTCAGAAGATCATCCTCTTTTGCATAACTGAATATATCTTTAACAAACACACAAACAAACCTGTAAGTACAAGTAATGCTGAGCAAAATGACTGCAAAGAAGTGAATTTGCCAGCAGAACAAAAGACCGTGCAGTTATGAAAATTCACAATACCAGTGGTAGCTTCAGGATGAATTATAGTTCTAAAACAGGTGTGTTTGAGCAGGACTGATAATTCTATACCAATTTTAGGTACATTATAATCAGGTTTGTGTACTGGATCTGCACCACTAGGAACTGGTTAATTAAGGACAGGGTTGAAGTATATATCTGACACAAACTCATCACTTCTATCCAAATCCAGGTTCTATAGATAAAACGAGATACTGGGAGGAGTTCTCTGGCTGAATACACTGGCAGGAATCTCTTGTCCCGCCGGCAGCACACCTCCTCCCACGGTTTTGCGGTGGCATGGGGCAACATCAGTGGGAAATGCCACTGAGAGCAGCGGACAAGAGAATCCTGCACTAGCAAACGGCACTCCACCTCCCACTCCTGAGAAACATGCAGCTGGGAGGCTGGAGAATTTCCCCCACTATGTTTTATCCTCTAATTATACTGGACTAAATGTTTACAAATTATCCAGATATCAAATGGAGTTTTAAACTCTAATGATAGCTTATTAATATTGCGGCAGACAACAAAATGCCCCTTCACTTTGACTATGTCTTATATTTATAAAAAGTGGTTCATTTTAAAACAATTTAAAATAACATTGTTCTTAATTGTAATAATGCCCAATTTCAGTTTTAGGGGTGTTGCATTACTCAATTCTCTCACAGCCATTCTTAGAGACTATATATGCAGAACAAAAAAGTCACCTCTCTTCCAAAAATGCCCAAAAAGACAGTTTAAAAAACATGAAGCAGCAAACAATCATAATTCTCAAATTGCTGTTTCTTTTAGAAAAATGTAGTGACAAATGCTCAGCTTCTTCGATGGGGAGGTTGATATGAGGAGCTCGATATGGGGAGTTCCCAACTCCATCTTGCCTCCAGATTAAATTAACAATCTGTTAATTGTTAATTAACAATAAGCCTATGGCATCCTGTAATTTTCCCAATTTTATGTGGGTAAGAGATTCAGGCAACAAGTGAATTACATGAAAGACCACTGTTGCAGTGTGGTCAGTTAGGTTAAGTCTATTGCAGATTTCAAGCTCTCCAGATGCAGAGTATTTGACGTGGCGGAGTAGGCAGAGTCCTGCTCTCATTTAATTGTTTTTGAATTACAGGATTTTTAACTGATGAAGGAACAGTGATATTAAGGATTTTACCATTTACTGCACCGTACTTTTTTTTATTCATTCATGGGTCATGGGTGTCACTGGCTGGCCAGCACTTATTGCCCATCCCTTGTTGTCCTTGCTCAGAGGGCAGTTCAGAGTCAACCACATTGCTGTGGCTCTGGAGTCACATGTAGGCCAGACCAGGTGAGGACGGCAGATCTCCTTCCCTAAAGGACATTAGTGAACCAGATGGGCTTTTCTGACAATCAACAATGGTTTCATGGTAATCAGTAGATTCTTAATTCCAGATTTTTTTATTGAATTCAAATTCCACCATCTGCGAGGGCAGGATTTGAACCTGCAACCCCAGAACATTGGCTGACTTTCTGGATTAATAGTCTAGCAACAATACCACCAGGTCTCCCCTTTCACTTGAGGTTCAAGGTACACACAAAGATTTCAGTTTTTAAAATAGAGATGTAGTTGGCTCACTCTGTGCTATACAACACAGGTGAACAAGTAGTCCACAAGAAAATTGCAAGGGGAAAATTATAAGGGGAAACATTGCCTGCGTTATGTCACCCATGACTGAATAATTGACATCATGAATTTACCATGCCAATCAATGTAACACAGGGATTTAATGCTCCTCAGCTCTGCTCTTTGGAGTTTCTACTGCTAACTTAACTAAAATAACGATCTAGGATCTGGAGGAATGACTCAATGTAACAACAACTGGTAAAAGACCCTGTGAGAATTGTCAGATATGGTGCATGATAAATACTTTCTACCTGGTACTACAGCAAGGTTCCTCTGCTTGAAGCTGTTAAATTACTGCACAAATACTCTAAGCAGGTTTGAATAGTAGATTCTAACTTAACTTGACCATTTAAAAGGAAGGTTTTACATGATATTCACTATGGTAAGCTAAATAGTTCAAGGTACAATTTTGTATTAATATTGGCCAAAGGAGCCATTTTTATTTTCTTCACTTTATAGTCATTCACATATATTAATTAATTCACATACGATAGCATTCAGTCAGCAACAGATGATTGAATAAGTAGCGAGACCCAATGCTTAATTGAAGGAGAAGTAATTCACTAAGTAGTTATTAAAAGGCTGGATAATATGTTAATATTTAAAGTGTATGTATTAATTTGCGGTGCTATCTGCAGTAACACACAATGTCACTGACTGTGACTACCTGAAGCAGTAGCAAGAAAATGAATGGAGACTTGTTCAAACTCAGATAATGTCCCAGAGCTCTTTTAAGAACATAAGAAATAGGAGCAGGAGTAGGCCATCTAGCCCTTCGAGCCTGCCCCGCCATTCAATAAGATCATGGCTGATCTGTCGTGGCTCAGTTCCACTTTCCCGCCTTCTCCCCATAACCCTTAATCCCCTCTCTCATCAAAAACCCATCAACCCGCGTCTTAAAAATATTTAGCGAGGCAGCCTCCACCACTGTGCATAAATGGTCAAATCCAATAAAATTAACTCAGTAACAAGAATTGCCAATTGAATAAGTAGTGCAATTGAGATACAGTAATGTTAATTCAAGGGTTAAAAGAGGATTTCAAGATCATCTTGTTGTCTGCAAATATAGTCACTGAGGAACTGGGTGCTCCCAAAGCAGGATTTGAGAAAAAGCACAGCTAGCAAGGGAATCTGTGGCACACTTACACTTCTAGCTGGGGTGATTACCCAAATTAAAAGGTATAAGAGTGAATTGGTAAGTATACCTTTTCCCTTTTTAATAAATTTTGATCTTGTATCCTGTTTCAGACTTGCTTTTGCCTAATGGTTGAGTCTCTTTCAAATTTAAAACAAGTTAAAGGGTTGAGTTGGAGCTGAGTAATTAAGCGCATGTAACTATGTTAAACTGGATCTAAATTTAAGTTAAATACCACTTTAAAACTGACAGTTCTTAGCAATTGCAAAGGGACAGGACTAAAAGGCTGGACACTTCATTGGTAAAATATCAAAAGTGGAAGTTTGATCCCTTAGAATTACCAGCTTGGGTTAGGAAAGGTTATATGAACAAATATGGACAGCACGATAATCATGAAGACTGTAGCCGGAATTTTACTGGCACACCCGCCCTGAACTGGAGCAGGTGAGGCTCGCAGAATGAATTTCTCCGTTGGCTTCGGGTGGGATTTTACGAGCCTCGCCTGAATGAGGTTGTGAAATCCCGGCCAATGTCCTCACAATATCTGAGGAAGCTTGACGACATCTCTGGTGAAGAGTTCAAGCATTACAGCCTGAACTTCTGTGAAGGAAGGCTAAGTTTGCTTTCATGATGCTGTCAATTTTATTGATTATAAGGTGAACAACAGAGTGGAAAACACGTGAAAAGTGGAGACTTTCTGGCATACAGTGCATGATACTATGCAGTGAGATGGTGAAACCACACAGGAGATGGAACAAAACACCTCGAGAGTTAAAAAAGCTGTTAGATAAAGAAAAGGAGTTCCATTGGAAAGAAACAAGTCAATCTGCACCTCCAGATTCAAGATCTTAGGTGGGATATTAATCATACAACATAGATGTTGCATCAGCAAAGTGACATGAGTGTGACACCCAGCCTGGCCAGCACTGAGGCAAAAAATGTACAGACAAAAACTTATGGAACATAAACAAGAAAATGATCCGTTAAGATCCAAGGTGCAAAATGGAAGAGGCACTTTGAGAGAGCATTTCAATAAGCATAAGATCATCCAGAGTCAAAACATTGGCTCTATTCTCTGCAATATTTTGCTTTTATCTTAGAGTTCGAAGGAAAGTTAAAAAGGAATTTGTTTCTGCAGTAATGAGGGGAAGAGTTACCAGAGATCTTTGTCCATTCTCAGAACCAGAGCCCTGAATGCAAGAAATGAGTCTTACATTGGGAAAGGTCAGAATCATCCTCAATGATAGACGTGGCTGGAAAGAGGGATTCCCCTCTCCCTATACCAACTTGTGTTCCCTCTCCAGCTAAAGTTTAACGTTTATTTATCAGTCACACGTAGGCTTACACTGACACTGCAATGAAGTTACTGTGAAAATCCCCGAGGTGCCACACTCTGGCACCTGTTCCGATACAACGAAGGAGAATTTAGCATGGTGAATACACCTTAACCAGCACACCTTTCGGACTGTGGGAGGAAACCGGAACACCTAGAGGAAACCCATGTAGACATAGGGAGAATGGATAGTCACCCAGCTGGGAAATCAAATCCAAGTCCCTGACGCTATGAGTCTACACTGCTGACCGCTCCAACGGGCCCCTATGCATCCTCTCCTTCCTCCTGAATCTAGAATGGTTTAAAGGGTTGATATAGAGCTGAGTAATTAGGTGCATGCAACTAACTTAAACCAAATCTAAATTTAAATTAAATCTCTCTTAAAAACAGATAATATGTACCATGCAAATGCTGTGTTGAGAATATACAGAGAGTAATATTGTATCAGTGTGAAATTGAGCACACACTGAATGCCACTGAAAAATATGCAAAGCTTTTAAATTAAAACAACTCACATTTGGATGATTAGTTTAAACTTGCAAATTTATCTTAAAATATTTCAGTTGCTTGAGATAAGGGGAAAATTAAGTGGGATCTCCTGATATTCCTTCAAGGAGATCAGTAGGTTTTCTCACAATGAAAAATTAGAAACACTTACACTTTCAAAGTTCCTAAAGAAATATGGGCTGGAGTTTTATAGCTGTTCACACCAGCGGGATTCTCTGGTTCCACTGCAGTGAACAGAGATTTGGCGGAGCACCAAATTCACTTTCACTGGCGTGAACAGCTGGAAAATTCCGGCCATGATCTTTAAAAGGAAAATACTCCGATGCATCAATATATCCTTGGAATTAAGCTAAAAAAAATCAAATCTATTTTTGATTTTGTGTAGATTGAGACTACAGTCCTAATATGGTTATAAAATTCATTAAGAACAAAACACAGCTCACTGGACTAACCTACAGATTTGGAGTTCCTCTTCTGATCTTCACTGGCATCAGCTTTAGAAAGTTGAGTAGAGTTAGGAGCAGCAAACTGCTTTCGGACCAGAAACGGAATCAGCTCACCGCGGATTGACATGAAAGATCTTTGAAGAAGAAACATCATTACTGATAAATAAGAGTGCACAGTAATGGACTGTTGCCATAGTATACTGAGATGGTATGCAAGGAGTCAAAGTGTAGTCTATTCACTGCAATATTCCCTCAAAGAATGCCTTATTGGAGGACTGTTGGTGCAAGAAGTAACCAAGGCAGGTTGATGAGTAGGTGACCCCTAGCACCGCCCACTGGGCACCCTGGCACTGCCCAATGAGCACTGGGCCGAGCCAATGGGGTGGGGCCTGACCGACAGAGGTGCGGGGGTGGACTCTGCATTGGAAGGCTAGCGTTGGTCAGTCGGGCCAGCGATCAGAGATTGGAGCTGGTGATCAGGGAGTCTGAGGCGATGGGAGATTGGCAGATTTCCCAGTGTACTGTGAATACTGTGTAATGGCACTTCAACCAGTCTGCCGTCGGCTTTTCGGCATATGCTCCGCTCACTCCTCCTGCTAGAAGGGATCACATTACGACTTCGGTATTGCGCTGAGTGTTGTAAATTACCACCCCTTACCTCACTAGGTAAATGGGTGAGAAGCCGCCCATTTTCTCGCCCATTCGTCAATTAGAATTTTTCTGAGAAAATCTGCCCATAGTGTTACCATGTGCAGGTGTAGAATTCAATAATTTTGACAGGGAGCACAAACTGCATATTTAAAAGGATACTGTTTATACTGGGTGAAATTGGTCTTGGTCCATACCTTAAGCCTTTTTGTGTGAACTATGCCGCTGTTTAACCCAATTATCAATTGGGTTAATTGATAACCCAAGAATCAGTATTGATCTAATGCATATGTGAAAGTTGAAGTTGTTTACAATTTATTGCTGCAGCATAATTTCAATTGGATTTAGATTATACTTCTACAGGGACTATTTAGCTGAAAGTTAATATACAGAAGAACTCAGTGTTTAACATACACTGGTCAGCATGGAATGTAGATCAGTTTGATTGAGATATATTTCACACTAAGAAGTGAGCTTCACAAGTACACATCCCCCTCCACTGCACCAGTGTCACATTTTCCAAGCTAGGTATTCTTAAAGTCTGAGGGAAATGGTTAATTTAGATACAGATTCATGCTGTCACTCTACTCATTTTCTTTTGGCTGCCCTGCTTCTACTCCACTCCGCTTCTCTCCAAAATAATCTTTTTTGATTGCCTCTTGCCAAAAGGTTTATGTTGTCTAACTTGCTTCTTTTTGTAAAGAAAGGAAATAGGAAGGCTGGCTGACCTTTCTTCATGTTAAGCCTACATATAGCAACGTTTTATAAATTCATACCACCCATGTGAAAAACAAACCTGTCAGTAAACCTCAACTCACCGAACAGCACCATCAACGATTTTAATGATTAATTGATTACACGTGTGTAACCCATTTATTGTATTGTTGTTGCCGGCAAAAGTTATACAAAATTAAGTAGCTTGTAATATAGATACATTTGAGAAGGCACTGACCCCTTTGTTGGGGTACCATTCCATGCATTGTTATCTGACTCTTCTCCCAAACAGACACCATTTATGTGAGTCAAGCGAATACCAGCATCTAGCTCACTGAAAGACATTGTATACTATCTCAATCTTTTTGTAACCCATATCTGTATACATTTAATGCAAACTGCTAGAATTGCAAAATGGAAGATACAGCACAGAAAACATGCATTTGGCCCATCTAGTGCATGCTGATATTTATACTCAGGCAAGTCTCCGCCCCTGCTATCAAAACCTTCTCAGCCTTTCAAAATATTTTTCTATTCCTTTTTCTCATGTATTTAGATATTTTCAAAAGAAAAGTTGACAAGCAACCTGCCATAACCACTCCCTGTGATGGTGAGATCCATGTTTTAAGCACTCTTGTGGAAAGAAATTTCTCCTTTTTACCTTCTTGGATTTATCAGTAAATAGCTTGTATTTATTACTCCCATCTGTGCACATCTTTTTTGCATTTTCTTCAAAGTTTCTACACTCTTTTTGTACTAAGGTGACCAAAACTGTGTTTAACACTTAAGTGCAGACTGACCAAGATCATGTAGTTTAACAGAATGTTGCTACTTGAAATTTTATATCTCTAAAAATAAAACATTATTAGCATTTTGAATTACTTTATTAATCTGAGATGCAGCCTTTAGTGATTTGTTCACTTGATCCCCAAGAACCCGTTGAACTTCTACTCCATTCAGTTTCTTATTTTCCAACATGCGGGTGATGTTTCCATTTTTCAACCAAAATGTATCTCCCCGCATTTAAAGTGCATTTGCCACTTGATTGTCCAGTTTGCAAGTTTTCTCAGGTCCTATACATACAAGTTGCAATCTTGGTCAGTGTTTGCTATACACCTTTTTAGCCAATCTGCTTACCATTCAGCTATTTGTCCCAACTCCACATGCCCTAACTTTTGTCATGACGTTACGCTGTCTTAGTTTATTGAAGGCTTTTTTGAAAATTCAAGCACAGCATCTCCATTGACCTTGCCTGCTTTTTCTGTTCCCTTTTCAATGGATTCGAGCAGGTTAGTTTAACATGACTTAGTCTTGTAGAATTCACATGGTGTATTTTCCAAATTATATTTTCTGTCTGCACATGCTCTTGTATTGCTTATTTTAATGTAGATTAAGTTGACTAGTGTGTGGTTCTTAGGAATTGCTCCATCTCCCTTAGCAACAGCATTAGCTATGTGCCAACTCTCTGGCACTATCCTCACTTCTATGGACTCAATCCTCTGTTGTCTCATCCCTAGTTTCCCTGTCTTTGAATAGTAACCAAAGTGAGAACCCTGGGTAATTTGCAGTATAGTAAATGAATATGCTAATTCAGTACAGATTAGAGACCAAATAAGTGGTCCCTAATATTAATGGTTCAGAGACTTTAAAAGCAATACCTTTAATTACTTGCAGCATTGGTTTTCAATATTTTAAACTCAACATTGGAAACTATCACAAACTCAGTAAAAGAGCAACTTGACATTTTTGTGGTAATTCCTTGGTTTCAAAAGGAAGACTGATAGCTTTATTGCATTTTCCATTTATATACCCAATCTAAAAGTGTGCTTTAGGTTATCCTACAAGTACAAATGCACAGTGACAATGCACACAATGTTATCAAATGTTCATACTTCCCAAACAACTTGTCTCTATCAGAGGCACATCATTGTGAATGAGGGTGAAAGATTTTCAAGCCCCCCTGAACATGTATCATGTAAATCTAACGCCTTTAATGCATGCTGGGTCTGTGTTTGTATATGAATGCCTTACAAGGAGGCCCTGTTAGATTGATTTTAAGGTGGGGTCCAGAGTAAACTATTAACTTTTCCTATGAATGTCGCATGGGTTTCCTGGCATGGTCCTTAAGCTCACGGCAGGTCTGGTAAAGTTTGGTGCTGGACCTGGTAGTCCAAGTACAGCTGTCTAAAAGATGCATTTCAACAAATAATAAAAACAAATTTCTAAAATGGGCTGACAGCTTAGAATACCTACCTGCCATCTGCATACTGTATGTATGTTCTTATTAAAGAGATATTTAATTCTGACTGCTCTTATTGTTACTAAAATCTTGGAATTTAAATAAATATTTGTATAGTTACGTTTATTTCCTTACAATTTTACATTAACAGCGAAAAAACTTGGAAAGGTACTTTACGGGATAGTTTCAAAGAGACAGGAACCCTTTTATAGGACTAAGCAAATCTGTTTAAGAAAATAGTATACAGTTTTTAAAAAAAATTAAATAAAGTTCAACAGTGTTCGCCTGTGCTCTCTCAGCAATGTGCTTTTTATAGCAATGATGGTAATATGATTCTGTTTTCATTATGTTTATTTGGGAATGGGTACAGAAATATATACATAGGCAGTCAAATCTCATTATTACAAACAGTTTCGAACTGGCAAAGTCTTGATTCTACAATCTTGAAATTATGTGATAGGTTACCACACTGAAGTGAGCAATATCTTCCCGAATGCCACTTAGACGAGTCACAGGAGAGTGGTGGGATCGATGGATATAGGGAGCAGGTGGAGGGGTTGAACTCATGCAAAGTGACTGATTTATTGACCCAAAAAGCCATTCTCCAGTTTTAAACTTAATGTTACTGGTAAATTTCCTGTTGCACTGCTCGCAATAAAGGATGTGCTGTATATTTTGAACAGGAGTATTAAGCCAAATAATAATTTAGCTGCTAATAGAACGTTGGGTGCAATTTGACATTTACCTTTAAGGATACAAGGTGAGATTGTGGCAAAAATACACACCCGAGATCAATTAGGTACTTTTACTGCTGTTGGGAATGCTTCTGTGAAAGCAAAATGGAAATTACTTCCTTTCTTTAATCCTTTTGTTCTGCAAGCATGGCATAAAATTTAGATTTGTCACAATTTCTGAGGGGTGTAGGTCAAATCTTTCATGTACATAGATTATTGCGCTAAGGGGTTGCCCAAATGAGGTCCATACTGGTTCACTGAATGTAACTGAGATTGTGAAAACTGTTATTACAAAAGGTCTGTAACAATAAACATTCTTTTGCATGCTTATGTTAAATTCATGAATTGAAATGTTTTTCTGTTCATACACACGAAAAAATGCATACATATGGCTTTCCCTGGAACAATAGGAGCCTCCTGACAATATTCCAGCAATAGTTTTGAAGACTTGCGCTCCAGAACTTTTTGCACCCCTAGCCAAGCTGTCCCAGTACAGCTACAACGCTGGCATCTATTCACTATGTGGAAAATCACGGTGGCAGCTCACGACCACCTTCAAGGGCAATTAAGGAAGAGCAATAATTGTTAGCCTAGCCAGCGAAACCCACATCCCATAACAGAATTAGTTGAAGAACTGGAACTAACTTACTGATTGATTAAAGCTTGCACCTGTAGATAACAGCAGTGAATTACACAAATGCAACTCTTTCATTCCATTTTTGAGATGATACATTAAACTGGAAGCCCCTCTGTCTTCCCGGGCAGCTGTAAATCATCCCAAGGCCCTATTTCAAAGAGCAGGGGAATTATCCTGTTTCCTGCCCAATAGTTATCCGTCACTCAACATTATATTGTAGTTCCTACATTATAACACTGCCTACATTTCTAAAAGTACATAATTGGCTGTAAACTGGCTTGTGACATTAACGTAGCTATGAAAAGTGCTACATAAATGCAAGTTTTTTTTCTTCTTTTGGTCAGCTATCTTAGGTCATTGTACCTCTGTCACCAATTTTCTATTCTAGCTAAATTGGACAACGGTTACATCTTTGATTTTTCATGTTTTGTACAAGTATTCTTTTGGATTCAGCACCACTAGTCATTGTCCTAAGTATCCCTTATATTTACTAATATCTGCACTTTTTCCTATCCAATAATTATTTAATGGCATTATACCATTATGTGTTAATATTATGTTAATTATTATTAAAGTTTACATGTGGTGGGTATTAACTGATTATCCTGAGCACATATTAAAATGCACTTTGTTGATTTTCATTGTAGAGTATAAAAAGGGACTTCCCTGTGTCCCGAAACCTCCCTTGGGAACCTCGGCCCCACAATTTGAACAGGCTCACAGAAATTCTCCTGGTGCCTTTATGCTTTGCGCAAGGAGATTTCCTATATGGGCTGCTGCTGAACAGCCTTCACATCCTTGTCAACCCTCCAGACAAGATATGCCATCATGTCCTGCTGTCTATTCCTGGTCCCCAGTGAACTCTGTGCCTCACATTTTTTTAATCAGGGATCTGGCATGGACTGTACTGCATACAGCAGACCTGGACAATAGAGGCTAAAATGACTCCCAGATCACCTGTATTTTCTATGGCCTTGAGGGAAAATGCAAACTCCACACAGGCAGCCATCTGAGGTTGGAATTGAACCTGGGTCCCTGGCACTATGTGGCAGCAGTGCTAACCACTGCACTGATTAGAGAGAGCATATGGGGAGACAGTTAAGAAATTAGAGAAAAAAATTGAGTTCAAAGCTAGGATAGGGTTGAACCTCAGAAAAGATTTGGTCCCACTGCCAGAGAAAGGGAAGAAAATGACAGAGGCAGCTGATTGTGTGGTCTTACTGTGAAAGTAATCGATGAACCTGATGAAATAGGCATGTAGAGATTGTTCAGTCTTGCAGGAAATGGTATAGAAGTTCAGAAGTTCCAGCAGAAACTGTGTAGATGGGGCCAGGAATGTAAACCAACTGAGCCCTTTTTCTGTGCTGTTGCTTGGTAGATGGAAGATAGCAGGCTGATTTTCGGCACAGCAAGACAGTGCAACAAGTTCTCCCAACTAACACATGACTGCCAAATCTCCACTCTGTCTTTGACAAATGGAGTAAATTCCTTTGTGTGGGTTCCCGACATTGTTAATATTCCAACCAATAAGAATTTGAAAGGAAAATTGTGGGTCCTTTGATGTAGCAGACGGCTTGGCTCCTGTAGCCAGGCCTGGCTTATGAATTTTTAAAGAAAATGTTAGGCATGTATGTGTCATGGGCTGGGCCAACATTTCCAAGCCATTTCAGAGGGCATTTAAGAGTCAACCACATGGATCTGGAGTCACGTGTAGGCCAGACCAGGTAAAGGTGGCAGATTTCCCTCTCTAAAGGACATTAGTGAACCAGATGGATTTTTATGGTAATTGACAATGTTTTTATGATCATGAGATGTTAATTCCAGATTTTTATTGAACTCTGCTGAGGTGGGATTCAAACTCAGGTCATCACCTGGATTTCTGGATTATTAGTCCAGTAACAGTAACCATAATGCCAATCCCTCCCCATGTAGGTG
Source organism: Carcharhinus amblyrhynchos (assembly GCF_965287045.1). Classification (NCBI taxonomy): domain Eukaryota; kingdom Metazoa; phylum Chordata; class Chondrichthyes; order Carcharhiniformes; family Carcharhinidae; genus Carcharhinus; species Carcharhinus amblyrhynchos. The sequence goes on along the minus strand of NC_137332.1, from coordinate 28,663,830 downwards.
GCCTTTCTATAATTCTCATTGAATTTGGTGTCCGCAGTCCACAGGGGTGTTAGTGTCTTTTCAGAGATACCGAGATGTCACTTCTCTGACATGACCATAAAGTTCCCTTCCTTTGAAAGTCAAAGCCAGACCTGGATTCAGCCTTTTAAAGTTTCTGTCCAGTTTTTAAAATTTTAGAAGTTAGCCATGAGGATATTATATATGAGGTAATTTATCTGAAGCATTTCATATATCCAACAGATTTCATTCAACAATTCATACAATTATTTTAATTAGCAATCTTGATTCCACAGATATGAAACCAATGTCCAAATACAATTATTATATGATTTTATATATATTATAAAAGTATACAGGGTAAAGTCTTAGCCCCTGGCATTTATTTATTTAATACAGAAAAGTTAGTTCTCAACAGTGACTGAAAAATCTTTATTGATAGCTGAAGCTGCAAATCAAAGGCTAGCCCATCTCAACTGACTGATCATATGGGGTCTTTCATTTGTTTCTAAGCTACAGAAGCTTGCACAAGTAAACAGTATAGATGCCAGTGTGTCTCAGTTATGACTCCTACAAGTAATCAATTACACAATGTTTTTTAAAAAGTATAACTGCACCTTTGATGCCCACCCAACAGTCTGATAGGACACCAGTATAACAATATCTCTGTGGGTAAAACCTGCGTGTAGGTTATGCAATCAAGCCATGAAGTGCGGCTTGGATCCATAAACCTCTGAACTGGGAGCTGAGCCAAGTTTTTTAGCATCACAGGGTTATTATTGTGACAAGGTTACATAAGAACATAAGAAATAGGAGCAGGAGTAGGCCATCTAGCCCTTCGAGCCTGCCCCACCATTCAATAAGATCACGGCTGATCTGAAGTGGATCAGTTCCACTTTCCCGCTTTCTCCCCATAACTCTTAATTCCCGTCTGTCAAAAACCTATCTACCCGTGACTTAAATATATTTAGCGAGGTAGCCTCCACCACTTCAATGGACAGAGAATTCCAGAGATTCACCAGCCTTTGAGTGAAGAAGTTCCTCCTCAACTCTGTTCTAAACTGCACCCCCCTTATCTTGAGGCTGTGCCCTCTAGTCCTACTGTCCTTTCTGAGCGGGAAGAATCTCGCTACCTCTACCCTATCTATCCCTTTCATTATCTTATACGTCTCTATAAGATCCCCCCTCATCCTTCTAAACTCCAACGAGTACAAACCCAGTCTATTTAGTCTCTCTTCATAGTCCAACCCCCTCATCTCCGGTATCAGCCTAGTGAACCTCCTCTGCACTCCCTCCAAGGCCAAAATATCCTTGCGCAAGTGCAGCGACCAAAACTGCACACAGTACTCCAGCTGCGGCCTCACCAGTGCCCTGTACAGTTGCAGCAAGACCTCCCTGCTTTTATATTCTATCCCTCTCGCTATAAAGGCCAGCATCCCATTCGCCTTCTTGATCACCTGCTGCACCTGCAGACTGGGTTTTTGCGACTCATGCACAAGGACCCCCAGGTCCCTCTGCACCATAGCACACTGCAGCTTTTCACCCTTTAAATAGTAACCCCTCCTACTATTATTTCTGCCAAAGTGGATAACCTCACACTTGCTAACATTGTATTCCATCTGCCAGGTCCTCACCCACTCGCTTAGCCTATCTAGATCCCTCTGCAGACTTTCCACACCCTCCGCACAATTTGCTTTTCCACTCATCTTCGTGTCATCAGCAAATTTCGTCACCCTACACTCAGCCCCCTCCTCCAGGTCATCTATAAAAATGGTAAATAGCAGAGGCCCCAGCACCGATCCCTAGTCATCAACCGCCAATCAGAATAGCACCCATTGATACCAACTCTCTGCCTCCTATTAGACAACCAATCCTCTATCCACACTAACACCTTACCCCCAACTCCATGCCCCCTAACCTTCTGAAGCAACCTTTTGTGTGGCACCTTATGAAACGTCTTTTGAAAATCGAGAGACACCACATCCACCGGTTCCTCTCTGTCTACCGCACTAGTCACATCCTCATAGAAATCCAATAAATTCGTCATTATTATTATTATTACTGTAATGCCAGGGTTTACTTCAATGTCCTGGTACACAAGGTGAAAATTTAACTGGTCTGACAGGACAGCATGCAAATTCCCAGAGCTGCTGGAAATCTAACTTTTTGTAACCATGAACATTCCCTTACTATATTAAAATTCATATATAGGATTACATTTAAACTAAAATTCCAAGCTATATATTTCAAATCTATTTCCTGTCCCTGATCTTCACCAGTGACATATTTTAGCTTTTTGTTCTGAGTGTTTTTGAATGCTGTGGAAATTCATAGCTAATTTTCAGAGCACACCACAGAGCTATTTGTGCAGTAATGGTATTATAATCCCTTACTTGTTTTCCACCAGGAAGTCCAGAACCCATTTTTTCATGCAGTACAGATGGGCATCCACGAGTGCAGTTTTTATGTGCATTCTAGGGTATCTGAAAAAAAAAATCAGCAATTACTAGAACAAAGAAAATTACAGCACAGGAACAGGCCTTTCGCCCCTCTATGTCTGCACCGACCATGCCACCCAACTTAACTAAAACCCCTTACCCTTCCGGGGACCATATCTCTCCATGCCCATTCTATTCATGTATTTGTCAAGATGCTGCTTCAAAGTCAGTACCATATTTGCTTTCTCTACCTCTCCCGGCAACAAGGCACCCACTACTCTCTGTGTAAAAAAACTTGTCTCGTACATCTTTAAACCTTGCCTCTCGTACCTTAAACCTGTGCCCCCTAGTAATTGACTCTTCCACTCTGGGAAAAAGCTTCTGACTATCCACGCCTCTCATAATCTTGTAGACTTCTATCAGGTCGCCCCTCAACCTCCGTTGTTCCAGTGAGAACAAACAAAGTTTCTCCAACCTCTCTTCATAACTAATGCCCTCCATGCCAGGCAACATTCTGGTAAATCTTTTCTGTACGCTCTCCAAAGCCTCCACATCCTTCTGGTAGTGTGGCAACCAGAATTGAACACAATATTCCAAGTGCGACGTAGCTAAGGTTCTATAAAGCTGCAACATGACTTGCCAACTTTTAAACTCAATGCCCCAGCCGACGAAGGCAAGCATGCTGTATGCCTTCTTGACTACCTTCTCCACCTGCATTGCCACTTTCAGTGTCCTGTGTACCTATACACCCAGATCCCTTTGGCTATCAATACTCTTAAGGGTTCTGCCATTTCCTGTATATTTCCTATCTGTATTAGACCTTCCAAAATGCATTACCTCACATTTGTCAGATTAAACTCCATCTGGCATCTCTCTGCCCAAGTCTCCAACTGATCTATATCCTACTGTATCCTCTGATGCTCCTCATTGCTATCTGCAAATCCACCAACCTTTGTGTTGTCCGCAAACTTACTAATCAAACCAGCTACATTTTCCTCCAAAGCATTTATATATATTACAAACAGCAAAGGTCCCAGCACTGATCCCTGAGAAATGCCACTTGTCACAGCTCTCCATTCAGAAACACACTCTTCCATTGCTACCCTCGCTGTGAACGAACCATCGCTGGTATCTTATTGCAAGCTGGTTCCACAAATTAAGAATCCATTATAGAAATCAAAGCTCATTCCATCAAAAACTCATTTTAACTGAAATGCTGTGGAACATGGTGGCTGAACATCAGATATGCATTTTTTGATTTGCCAAGTTGATTGCTGTAAATTGGAAAAAAGCTTCTTTAATATGGTTAATATTTGGTAGCAAATATATATTTGTTGTAAATCACCATAATACTGCAGTATTCCAAAAAACAGGTTATTACTTTTTTAATAATGACATTGTAGCAATGCTTTAAGGTATGTGACAGCAGACGTAATTGATAGCAGCAGTCATTAAAAGGTACTTTTGAAGGCTTTTCAATATAGATGGACCACTGTCTACATGAACAAAACACTACAAATGCAGGAAATCTAGGTATATATAAATGAAATGTCTGTTTATTAGCTGACAAACTCCTCTGACGTTCATAGGTCAACCTCAACTAAACTGGATGGGATAATATCTTGGATGAAGGGGCATGTCGCAGGGGAACTGACATTTCACCATCCCTATCGGGTGGACTATGACTTACTAGCAGGGGGATCCCCTGGGCTGCTTGGTGGCACAGTGGTTAGCATTGCTGCCTCACAGCACCAGGCACCCAGGTTCAATTCCCAGCTTGGGTCACTTTGCGGAGTTTGCACATTCTCCCCGTGTCTATGTGGGTTTCCTCCCACGTCTGAAAGATGTGCTAGTTAGAAGTGCAGGTCAAGCTAAATTCTTCCTCAGTTAACCAAACAGGTGTCAGAGTGTGGCAACTGGGGGACTTTCGCAAGGGGACTAGGGGACTTTGCAGTGTTAATGTAAGGCTACTTGTGACACTAATAAAGAAACATTAAACTATGGCCCTGCCTACACTATGTCCCTGCTGGCACTGTAACTCAAACCTACCGTAACCATATATACCACGATACATGTGACAAATGTATTTCTTAAATTCCTAATGAGACAATGGGTGGTCTAAAAGTTGATCAGGATGTAATGGAAAGGTTGGTTATAGTTAAAAGTTGCAAAGTCACCAGGTTCGGATGTGAAGCAACGGAGGATAGGGAGTGAGGTAAAGCTGGAATTCATAGATGTAATGGCCATAAAGCTCCAATCCTCTTTAGATATGCAGTAGGGTGACACAACTGGGCAGCACAATGACACAGCAGTTAGCACTGCTGACTCACAGTGCCAGGGTCCCGGGTTTGAATCCCTGTTTGAGTCACTGTCTATGTGGAGTTTGTATATTCTCCCCGTGACAGCATGGGTTTCCTCCAGTTTCCTCCCACAGTCCAAAGGTATGCGGGTTAGGTGGACTGGCCATGCTAAATTGCCCTTTAGTGTCAGGGGGGCTAGCTAGGGTAAATGACTGGGGTTATGGGAATAGGGCCTAGGTGGGATTGTGGTCAGTGCATACTCGATGGACTGAATGGCCTCCTTCTGCACTGCAGGATTCTATGATTCTATGATACAGAGGCAGTAGTAGCCAAAGACCGGAGAATTGCGAATATTACACCTTTGTTCAAGCCAATAATGGTAAACCCAGTAAATGCAGGTCAGTCAGTTTAACCTCAGTGGTGAGAAAGCTTTCAGAAATAACACTGCAAGATCCGAAGGGGGGTGGGAGAGAGCAGGTGGGGGAAGATAGCAGAGGAACCCAGGGCCCCACATCTAAGGATGGATGTGCTGCCCATGGTCCAGAGAAGGTTCACAAGAATGATCCCTGGAATGAAGAGCTTGTTGTATGAGCAACGGTTGAGGACTCTGGGTCTGTACTCGTTGGAGGTTAGAAGGAGGGGAGGAATCTTATTGAAACTTACAGCATACTGTCAGGCCTGGATAGGGTGGACGTGGACAGGATATTTCCACTAGTAGGAAAAACTAGAACTAGGAGGCACAACCTCAGGCTAAAAGGGACGATCCTTTAAAAGAGAGATGGAAGAATTTCTTCAGTCAGAGAGTGGTGAATCTGTGGGAGTCTTTGCCACAAAAGGCTGTGGAGGCCACATCATTGAGTGTCTTTAAGACAGATAGGTTCTTGATTAATAAGGGGATCAGGCATTACGGGGAAAAGGCAGGAGAATGGGGGTGAGAAAAGTATCAGCCATGATCGAATAGTGCAGCAGACTCGATGGGCTGAGTGGCCTAATTCTGCTCCTATGTCTTATGGAATATATGTGCATAGATTTTTGAAGGTGGCATGGCAGGGTTAGTCAGTAGTTATTAAGGTATAAGGCCTCAAGTAGAATATGGCATTCAATTCTGAGCATCACATTTTAGGAAGGATGTGAATGAGAGAGTGCAGAAAGATTTATAAAAATAGTTCCAGGAATGAGGAACGTATATATCTGTGAATAAATTGGAAAAACTGGGGTGGTTCTCCTTAGAGAAGGTAGAGAGTGTGTTCAAAATCATGAGCAATTTAGTCGAACCAGACAGGGAGAAAAAAAGGAAAGGACCAAGTACCAAAGCACACAGAAGGTGAACGGAAAAGAACCAAAGATGACATGAGGAAAACATTTTTTTTAAATGCAGCCTGTGGTCACAATCTGGAATGCACTGCCTGAGAGTGTGATGAAGGCAGATTCAAGTGTGGCTTTTTAAAGGGAGCTGGATAATTATCTAAAGAAAAAAAATTATAGACTATGGGGACAGGAAGGGGGAAAGAGTGACTAGCTGGTAGTTCTTGCAGGTAACTGGCATGACAGGACAGGCCAAATTACCATCTTCTGTGCTGTAACCATTTTATGCTTCAGATTTGGTTAACCTATGGTCTCCTTGAGTCTTCTATAGTCCAAATGTATTGTCAGATCCGCTCTCAATTGAAATACCAATATACACAGAATAGTGGACATGCCTGATATTGCATCATAGAACATAGAACACTACAGCACAAAGAGGCGCTTTGGCCTGTTTGCGCCGATCACATCTACACCTACCAAGCCATAGAACTATCTGTAACTCCCAATCCCATTAGATCCCATAGACTCATCCAGAAGTCTTTTAAAAGACCCAGCGAGTTCGCCTCTACCACCACCGACGGCAGCCGATTCCACTCACTCACCACTTCTGAGTGAAAAACTTACCCCTAACATCTCCTCTGTACTTGCTTCCCAGCACCTTAAACTTGTGTCCTCTCATAGCGACCATTTCAGCCCTGGGAAATAGCCTCTGAGAATCCACCCTATCTATTCCTCTCAACATTTTATAAACCTCTATGAGGTCACCTCTCAACCTTCGTCTCTCCAGGGAGGAGACCTAGCTCCCTCAACCTATCTTCCTAAGGCATGCCTCCCAATCCAGGCAACATCCTTGTAAATCTCCTCTGCACCCGCTCAATAGCTTCCACATCCTTCCTGTAGTGAGGCGACCAGAACTGCGCACAGTGCTCCAAGTGGGGTCTGACAAGAGTCATAAAGTTGCAGCATTACCTCCCGACTCCTAAACTCAATCCCTCGATTAATGAAGGCCAGTACACCATACGCCTTCTTGACCACATCCTCCACCTGCGAGGTCGATTTAAGAGTCCTATGGACCAGGATCCCGAGATCCTTCTGCTCCAACACAGCTAAGACTCCTACCCTTGATATTGTACTCCTGCATCCCACTGGTCCGGCCGAAACAGACCACTACACATTTATCCATGTTGAAGTCCACCTGCCACTTCTCCGCCCAGTCTTGCATCCTATCTATGTCACGCTGCAACTTCTGACATCCCTCCAGACTATCCATAACATCGCCAACCTTTGTATCGTCAGCGAACTTACTAACCCATCCCTCCACTTCCTCATTCAGGTCATTTATGAAAATGACAAACAGCAAGGGTCCTAGAACAGATCCCTGGGGCATTCCACTGGTGACTGACCTCCATGCAGAAAAAGACCCATCCACAACCACTCTCTGCCTTCTGCAGGCAAGCCAGTTCTGGATCCACAAGGCCAAAGCCCCTTGGATACCATGCCTTCTCACCTTCTCAAGAAGTCTTGCATGGGGGACCTTATCAAACGCCTTGCTGAAGTCCATGTAAACCACGTCCACCACTTTTCCTTCATCAATGTGTTCAGTCACATTTTCAAAGAACTCAACTAGGCTCGTAAGGCACGTCCTGCCCTTGGCAAAGCCGTGCTGACTATTTCTGATCATTCTAAATGCTCATAAACCTTGTCCCTCAGAATCCTCTCCATCAACTTACCAACCACTGAGGTCAGACTCACTGGTCGGTAATTTCCTGGGCTATCCCTGTTCCTTTTCTTGAAAATAGGTACCACATCCGCAATCCTCCAAAACCTCTCCTGTCTCCATTGACGTTGCAAAGATCATCGCCAGGGGCTCTGCAATCACTTCCCTCACCTCCCACAGTAACCTGGGGTACATCCCATCCGGTCCCAGCTACTTATCTATCTTGATAGAATTTAAAAGTTCCAACACATCCTCTTTCTTAACATACACATACTCAATCTTTTCAGTCTGCCGTAAACCTGTAGTACAACCTCCCAGATCACTTTCCACCGTGAATACCGAGGCAAAGTACTCATTAAGCACCTCTGCCATTTCTTCTGGTTCCACAGACTTTTCCCCCTTCACCTTTTATAGGTCCTATCCCTTCTCTTCTCATCCTTTTACTCTTCACATATTTGTAGAACGCCTCGGGATTCTCCTTAATCTTACCCGCCAAGGCCTTGGCATGTCCCCTTCTGGCTCTCCTAATTTCCTTTTTAAGCTCCTTTCTACAAGCCTTATACTCCTCTAGATCCTTAACATCTCTTAGCTCTCTGAACCTTTTATACGCCTTTCTTTCCAATGCTATCGTGAAGGAGATAGAATTATGATCTCCATCCCCGAGATGCTCTCTCACCGAGAGATCCAACACTTGTCCTGGTTCATTAGCCAGCACCAGGTCAAGTACAGCCTCTCCTCTCGTAGGCTTATTCACGTGCTGTGTCAGGAAACCCTCCTGGACAAACCTTACAAACTCCTCCCCATCCAAACCCCTTACCTTAGGGATATTCCAGTCGATGTTTGGGAAATTGAAGTCTCCCATCACGACAACTCTGTTATTAATACATCTTTCTAGGATTTGTTTCCCTATCTGCACCTCAACTTCCCTGTCACTAGTGGGTGGCCTATAGAAAACACCCAGCAAAGTTATCGACCCTTTGCTGTTCCTAACTTCCACCCACAGAGACTGCATAGACAGTCCTTCCACAGCTTCCACCTTCTCTGCAGCCATGACACTGTCCCTGATCAACAGTGCCACTCCGCCACCTCTTTTGCCCTCCTCCCTGTCCTTCCTGAAGCATCTGAATCCCGGCACCTGAAGTACCCAGTCCTGTCCCTGAGACATCCAAGTCTCTGTAATGGCCACCACATCACATTCCCAAGCAGCAATTCATGCCCTAAGCTCATCTACTTTATTCACTACACTTTCCATCATGTTTAAGGAATTTAGAAAAAGTAAAAACAAAAGTGTATCACAGATGAATTAGAGCTTAAGTAATGTCATGATGCACTACTAGAACTCTCAATAAGGCAGATGCTATCATTTGTTCAGTTTGAAACCAGCAAATCAAAGGACTTCCAATGAACAATAGCTTATATGGAAAAATCTATAAACTGCTTCTATCTGTCTGTACCACAATTAATTCTTGCCAAGGTGATCTCTTGTTCTAGATTACATCAAAGAACCAGGATGAATTAATTACAACAACCCACAGGTAATATTAATACTGCAGAATTAATGGAGGTCAAAGATCAAACCAAATACAGTAAAATTACAAAGAAAAGCAGTGACAGATAAAAGCAAAAAAACAGACCCGCTTCACTGTTAGTTTTGTAGTCCTCTCTCTGTAACTACAATTACAATACAGTGCTTTCTCTATAACAACGATTAAAGTAATTATTATTTTTGGTCTAATGAAGCTTTCCACCTTATATCTTGCTTTCAGATACTACCAGAGATGGTGTGTATTTCCAATTCCTGGCGATGTAATTATTTATTACCGATTTGCGCAGTGTGCTATAATTCAGGGCATTGGAACATATTCTTCTTTGAATCAGGGATATTTTAGTCTCTACATTAAATTTGGTATGCAAAATAATTTTAAAGAAAAAAATTTAATAAAAAGATCAAGGTGATGTGATGGTTTGCGGTGCAATGCATCAGAGACAATGGCTGACTGTGCACGCTAGTTCATAGTTCCCATATGGTGAGTTCCTTGATCTCTACCAGGCTGTCTGGGGCAGGGGTAATAAGCAGAAGTAATCCATTACCACGCACGAAAAGCAACACAAAACGGTTAACAGGCAGTGTTGCTTTAGATCTGGGAATAGATTTTTGCTTGCATTCTCACTGAGGAATGCTATGTGTTACAGATGGAACATGAAGGTGATGTTTGTGTAAAATAACACAAACACTGATAAAAATAAACCTCAAATTGATCAACAGCTATGACATTTTAGTGCAATAATATGAATCCGCACTGCCCAAAAAAAACTGGTAAAGAACAAAGGTAAACAGATATTTGTGCTAAGAAGTTTGACACTATTATTTTTAGTTAAAAGGGTTGAAGCACAAGAATGTCATAAGGAAAAAAGAATTGCTAGCTGGAAGGGGAAACTCTGTATTTCTTTAAGGATGACCTCATTTCATACATACTCTGATGACTAACATGTGTACAATCAGGCATGTGGTATTCATGTTTCTCAAAACACTGATAACCTCTCCAGCAAAACCACCTATTCTATGATCTAGGCTTACCATGTAGCCATAATAAATTTTTCATTTGTATTCTTTTAAAAAATCATTAATGGAAAAACATCAAAAACAAGCTGTATTACATACTGTCAAAAAGATGTGTGTATGTTTTTACCTGTTTATTAGTAATAAAATGGGAATATATTTTGCAAACAATATGGGCAGAACCTTATGAAAATTTGGCTGAGTGACAGTTCTGGTTAGAAAACTGAAGTGGATTTCTTCAGCACTACTGGCCTGTTTTCTGTCCAGATCTTGTCACTTTAACTGACAAAAAAGAGTGGGTGTGGTTTGCATCATCACTCTGGTGAGGTGGGGCCTCTTAGAACCAGGAACCGGCTCCACTGACATAAGGGCGTCCCGGTCACTTGGAAAGAAAGTCATCTCCCCCATGTTCCAACACGAAGGTATCTGTGGTCTCCTCTCCCACTCACCCCATTATGGGGGTGAATGTGAATATGTTGCCAGCATGGGAGCCAAAAATCGGAAATCGTGATCTTGCCAGTGAGATTTGCGATTTCCAGGTTTGGGCAGATGTTGAGTCCCTGCCAACAATCTCGTGGACAGAGAGTGCAGGCTCAAGATCCTGTGTATGCTGGCAACATGACTGAACGAACCCCTTGATGTGAACAATTGTCAATTCATAGAACAGCCCATCAGGCAATCAAGTTCTGGAGTTATCACACTATCAAACTGTAATTGCATACATAATTGAAAAGGGCAGCAGGCCAGAATTTACTGTCGTTAGGGAACAAAGAGTATTTGCCGTTAGTTAAAATTTGCTCTTGCTGTTTCAATTTATAAGCTTTTGCATGTTAGGATTTTATAAATGGGAAATGGGAATGGCAAACACTACAGCACCTTGGACCTGCATGGACATTTGTACACCTCCTCAATCATGAGGTTAATGAAAGGATCTGATGAATGTCAAACCAGATACAAAAAGCAAAACAAAAAGGGGGAAAAATTGGATTAAGTGAAAGACAAAATGAAGAGGTTTAAAAATAGGGATTTAAAAAACGATTTTTAAAATTGCCAATAAAAATTAAAACTGAAGGAATGAGAGCCTACAGTTGTAATTCTGGTAATTTTCAGTACCAGAGATGCTAGATAGTAATTCAGACTTATGGTGCCATTACAAATGGTACTTAGACTGAAATAGCTAAAGCCCTGGCTTTAAACTATGGCAAGTTTAGTTTGTATCTGCTGTGCAAGTGTTGGAACTTCACATCATTTAATGGATTTGAATTACAAGTAACACAGAAAAAAGCCGTTTTTCGGAAGCTAATCGCAGAACGACATGTCTTGGATAGCACCGTCTGGATTTTTTGTTTAACTATGCATTTATCCTCGTCAGAAATTTCAGCACAATATTTCCATAACTAATGGCAGTGCTCTAAGCCTCAGTCTTACACATCCTCATTTGCAGAGGGCTGATCAATAGGCACAGATAAATATCTAGGTGTCATTTTATAGTTACCCTTTCCAGACAGAAGCCAAAAGATGTGCTTTCTCTTTTGAGGTCAGATTTAAATCCAAAAATAACTAGGAGTAGGGATCTTAAATAGTGTAATGGAGTCAGAAATTTAAAAATGAATGTAGTGCAATAATTGAAATCAATCTACACCAACTATGTATCGTGTGTTAAACATGCTTCTAATGGCTAGCTCTGTTTCCTCATCAATTCTGCCAAATCATGTAAAACGGTCATCTCCAATAACATATATGAATCTTACAGTATACCTTGAAATTCCACATGACATTCAGCAGTATCTATCTCTTTTTATAAAATACACCTTATTTTCTCTATTGAGCCCCATTCTGAGATTAAAGTTAAAGTTCATTTATTAGTCACAAGTAAGGCTTACATTAATGCTGCAATGAAATTATTGTGAAATTTCCCTAGTCGTCGCAGTCCGGCACCTGTTCGGGTCACTGCGCCCAATCAGCACGGCTTTCAAAATGTGGGAGGAAACCAGAGCACCCGCAGAAACAGGGAGAATGTGCAAACTCCACACAGACAGTGACCCAAGCCAGGAATTGAACCCACATCCCTGGCACTGTGAAGCAGCGGTGCTAACCACTGCTACTGTGCTGCTCCTGGTTTCAAAATAATGAAGAAGCAATTTGGTGGATATAATGGGAAGTATTAAAAGGACATTTAATCCTTATAAAAATAACAACTTTAAAAGTCAAAATTATTTCAAGACCTTCTTAAACACATATTAAAGACAACAGCTATACTGAATTTTTGTTACAAGTTTGCTCTAGCATGGCAACATAGAATCCCAATCTTGGTCCACAGCCTTTGATATCCTAAGCTAACAAACATTTAAAAGACTTAATCTCAAAGGTTTCAACCAACCCGGCATTCGCAGACTATTGACAGACCATGCTCCAGCTCTCAACCACCCTACAAATGAATCAGAGCTTTTTCAATTAACTCCAAAATGGCCCACCTCCAATTTTAACATTATGTATCCTTGTTCTGGATTTCCCCAGAGGAGAGTTTCTCAGTATCTACCCAATTGAATTCCTTGATAATTTAAAATACCCCTATGTTGACAAGGTGGGATGAAGCATAAATACCGACAATAACCTGCTAAGTTGAACAACCCAATTCTGTGCTGCAAAATTCTAATTAATTCTACATAAATACTGCAATGAGATCACCTCCCACCAACTCAAGAGAACAGTTTTTTTCTTTTACATCTTTCTGATGGTTTGGTGCTGAAAAATGAATGCAGATGGAGTCTGACCAAGACTCTGTACAACTGAAGCATCATTCCTAAGTACTTGATTCTAATGTGTTTGACAGAAAGGCAAACACTTCATTAGTCTTTTTTATTTACTTTTTGAACCTGTGCACTCACCTTTAGTAATTCATGTACATCAACACCTAAATCCCTTTACTCTTCCACAGTCCCTAGTCTCTCAATATTAAAGACAGCCGTTTCCCTTTGCCTTTCTTGGATCCAAAGTGGATGATCTCATATTTTCCCACATTGAATTCCATCTGTGGTAGTCTAGCTCATTCACTGTGTAACTTTCTGCCCCACAAGGCTGTGTCATCAGCCCCTCACTGTACTCCTTATACATCTATGACTGTGTGGCCTAATTCCCCTTCAACTCAAGTTTGCTGATGACACCACCTTAGTGGGTTGGATCTCAAACAATGACGAGACACAGTGCAGGAAAGAGAGAATGTGGTGAACTGGTGCGACGACAATAATTGCTTCCTCAATGTCAACAAAATGAAGGAGGTAGCCATCGACTTCAGGAAGCGTAGTGGAGAACATGCCCCTGTCTACGTTAACGGGGATGAAGTAGAAAAAGTAAAGAGTTTCAAGTTTTTAAAGTACCCAGATCACCAACAACCTGTTCTGGTCTCTCCGTGTTGACGCTATAGTTAAGAAAGCCCATCAACACCTCTACTTTCTCAGAAGACTAAGGAAATTTGGCATGTCCGCTACGACTCTTACCAAGTTTTACAGGTGCACGATAGAAAGCATTCTTGCTGGTTGTATCACAGCTTAGTAAGGTCCTGCTCGGTACAAGACCATAAGAAACTATAAAGGCTCATGAACGAAGCCCAGTCCATCATTCAAACTAGTCTTCATCCATTGACACTCTCTAGACTTCCCGCTGCCTTGGAAAAGCAGCTACATAATCAAGGACCCCATGCACCTCAGACATATACGCTTCCACCTTCTTCTGTTGGGAAAAAGGTACAAAAGTCTGAGGACAGTATCAACTGACTCAAGAACAGCTTCTTCTCTGCTGCCATCAGACTTTTAAATGGACCTACCTCGCATACAGTCGATCTTTCTCTATATTCTAGCTATGACTGCAGCGTTACATGGTGCATTCTCTTTTTTCCTTCTCTATGTACTGTATGCTTTGTCTGAGAAATGCACAAGAACAATATTTTTCACTGTATAATAAAACATGTGACAATAATAAATCAAATCAAAATCACAGCTTAGCATGTCTTCAAACTTGGTACTATCTGCAAGCTTATAGTTATAACTTCCTATTCCATTTTCAAATCATTCACAGATATAACTTGGAGGATGTAATGGGTGGCACAGTGGTTAGCACTGCTACCTCAAAGCACCGTAGACCCAGGTTCAATTCTGGCCTCGGGTGACTGTGTGGAGTTCTCCTCGTTTCTGCGTGGATTTTCTCCGGGTGCTCCAGTTTCTTTGCACACTCCAAAGATGTGCGGGTAAGAGGATTGGCTGTGTTAAATTGACCCTTAGTGTCAAGGCTGAGCAAGGTAAATAGGTATAGGGTCTGGGATTGTTTTCGGTGCAGGCTTGATGGCTTCTGCACTGTAGGGATTCGATGATGATGAACAGCTAAGACCACAGCACGAATCTCTAAAAGAATGCTACTTGTCACATCAGAAGCGCATTCTCTTTATCCCTACTCTGTTTCTTACCTCCCACCTAATTACCAAACCTTGCAAGAAGGTTATCTCCAATTCATGTGCTCTCATTTTTACTAATAATCTCTTGTGCTGAAACTTATCAATTAATTTTTCGAAGTCTACGTGGACAAAATTTCTCATGCTTTACAAAGAAATTGGAGGCAAGGGAGACAGTACACAGAGAAAGAAACAATGCTATGCCTTTAATGTTTGGACTTCAGTAGGAATTAGTCTGTCCTCAACCCAATCACTTGAACTTTCAAAACCTTTAATTGGGGTGATGAAGAATTGACATAGTGCAGTTGACAACTCACAAAGAAGCTAGGAGTTAAGGTGTTAAGAGGCAGAGCATGATAAAGCAGAGGATTTTAGCTTAAGAGACCTAGAAATAAAATACTGGTATCAAAAAAAAACCACAAAGCTATCTGATTGTAGAAAAACTTAACTGGTTGACTAATAATTTCTAGATAAGGAAACGTGTTATCCATTTGTGACTCCAGTCCCACATCAATATACTTAACCCTTAAATGATCAATGACCTGGTATCCTATTATTTACTGACTGACAGCAAGTTACTGACAGCAATTAAATCATGTTCTTCACTTTTTGACAACAGCACTGAAAGGTAATTAGTTACTTGTTCAACATTCTTGAATGTTATGTGAGGCAGTGAAGTGTTAGAACTATTGTTTCAAATTCAAAACCACCTTATACTGAAAGTAATAACACAGTAAAAAGATAAATGTCAGTTATTAAAAAAAAATTTGAATATATTCATGGGTAGAATGGTGGCACAGTGGCTAGCACTGCTGTCTCACAGGGACCCAGGTTTGATTCCCGGCTTGGGTCACCGTCTGTGCAGAGTCTGCACATTCTCCCCGTGTCTGCGTGGGTTTCTTCCAAGTACTCTGGTTCTCTCCCACAGCCCGAAAAACAGACCGGCTAGGTGCACTGGCTGCGCTAAATTTTCCCTCAGCGCACCTGAACAGGCGCCAGTGTGTGGCGACTAGGGGATTTTCACAGTAACTTCATTGCAATATTAACGTAGGCCTACTTGTGACACTAAAAAATAAACTTAAACTATATTCTATATATTAAAACATAAATATTTGTAGCTTAGCAGGATGTGGAACCTCCATAACTGCCTTTAAGAAAAATAATATATGGGCAAGTATATGGCCAATATTATCCCACCTGGAAAAGCAAACATGTACCTCTGAAAGGTCTAAGGCAGTTCTTATTTGTTCTTTGCAATCTGTGAATGAACTGGTTTATAAAGGGCTTGTAAAAATATGGATGGTCATGCATGGATTTAGAGGAACAAAGCTGTATTCAGGCTGGCACTGCTGACCCACACTACTCACTTGTAAATGCTTTTCTTCATTCACAATGCACCTAGCCTGTTAGAGGAGGGTATTAACGATGCAATGTCAGAAAAGTGTATCACCAACATTCTAGTTCTGGGAACAAGACTGGTGTGAGACAACTTCCCCGATACTGGATTGTCAATAAATCTATCCTGTTTCACAAAGCAGTCTCTCTGCCCAGAGACAGGCAGTCGGACTTCAGAAAGAAATTCAATCCAAATAGTCCCACCTATTTACCTGAAGATATTAAATAACAAAATTACAGAGTGCATCAGGTATCAGATCGTCTTTTAAAGAGTTCTTGTCAGCCTCACAACTGAGGCAGAAGAGCAGAGGAAGAAATGCTAAGTATGCAGGAATTACTTTTTTTGTATTATAGGAATACTAGCCATAGAAGTAATTTACTTAATGGGAGGTGGTCAAGTCATTAAGAGATTTATGCAGAAATACAACTTCCCAAACGGAAGAAATCAAAACATTTCTTCCTTCACAGAGTCTCTAGACAAGTCACACTTGCTGCTGCTCTTTAAGTCCACGTTTATTTAAACTATTAGTACTAGATTTGGAGTTACAAAGAAAGGGAACAGAAAACGTGCTGTAATTACTCACTTCTGCATCAAGGACTTCCTAATGACAAGCTCGTCATCCAAGTCAGCTTCATTAGCCATGAAAAGTAGACGTTTGCACGTGTCATCAACTCCGACAAAGTCCCTTTGTTCAGCTGTACACATGAACCAAAAAAACTTTAAAAACTTGTCATTTCAGCCATGTCAGTCAAGACTTCTGTGTGATACAGAAACTTTAGAAATGGTTCATATGAGGGCAACAAGAATGATTCCCAGCTTTAACAACCTTTGTTACGCCTACAGGCTTAAAAAACTAGGTATATTCACATTACAAAAGTGTAAGTTTAACGGTGATCTGACAAAAGTTTAATATAGTCAAAAGACGAGACTGTGTTCTTGATGACAGATTATTTAATAATCAGTATTTATCCAACATCACCAAATTGATTATCTGCTTATTTACCTCTCAGCTGTTTGTTGGAATGCTTGCATGCAAACTGACTGTTGCATTTGATAATGTTACGTTAATGACTTTGATGAATAGCAAGTTAAACAAGCCATGTCGTGCTGCTACCATACAGTGATGACGCAAGTGGTATTTTTCAGAACAGAATGCCAGAGTAAATCCAAAGTGACATTCTGCATACCGCACAAATCAACAACATAGTGTATGCATTTCATTGCCTGTATGAAGCCAGGTACATTGACTATATGTCCCAGCAGTTAGCTGATCAAATCAAATGACATGTTCCTTCTGTTTGTAATAGTCAAGAACAGGCTATACTCAATCAGTCCAAACTTGCAAAGCCCAAAACAAAATGTATATTATCAAATAGGATTCTACAATTGGGCAGCGCTTACTAAACAACCTTGAATGCATTAAAAGCTACCAGTTTAAGATAATCAATAATGGTCACAATGTGGTTCATTTATACCGGCCAGAAGCAAAGCAGGGACCCATTATCTGCAAACAAAAGGAATACGTTCAAGTGTTACACCTTTTTTGAATGACTCAAAAGCACAGGGGCTTATAGTTCCTTATTGTTTTCTCTATGGCAAAGCTTTAGCCAGAGTCAACTTGTCAATCACTGCTTTCTCCTGTAGTATAAGGTGTTGTGATTTTTAAAAATTTGCACTCTTGTGTTTGTGCTGATGAGCACAAGACAATAAGCTTTGGCAATCTTCCACTTCAGCAATGTTAGTGACGTAGTTCCAAAAGTGCTTCATTAACAAGCAGGTGCAACCAATAAGAAAACAATGAGGGAATAAATTAAGAGTTAAGGTAAAGTTACCATAGTCCCATATGACCATAGGCTGTGACTGGTGGTACTTAACTTGAGGGTCACACACCTCGGGCAGGATTGAGAAAGCAGGCCTTCATGAATAACCTTTGCCAGTAGAGGAATTGAACGCGTGTTTTGGCATCGCTCTGCATCACTAACTGTCCAGCCAACTGAGCCAAACTCAGAACACCATAAACACACACACATTGTATTTAAGATACTGGCTTAGGTAGAATTTTTCTGTCAATTGATTGCAGTATGCAAAACAAGCCTGGTGACAACTTTGTTCCATGTTATTCTTAAGACATCAGCTCAAAGTGAGAGACCCACAACCACCAGCATTTTACACAAGTCTTAACCACTGTTTCAACTACTGATGAAAAGTTCTTTTCTGATACAGTTCACACCAAGGACGACATCTGTAATTGTACTGCTAGGGGATTTTCCACAACTTGCAATGGATATAATATTTACATACTTAGAACATAAGAAATAGGAGCAGGAGTAGGCCATCTAGCCCTTCGAGCCTGCCCCGCCATTCAATAATATCATGGCTGGTCCAAAGTGGATCAGTTCCGCTTTCCCACCTGCTCCCCATAACCCTTAATTCCTTCATCTATCAGTAATCTATCTACCCGTGACTTTAGCATATTCAACAAGGTAGCCTCCACCACTTCAATGGGCAGAGATCTCCAGAGATTCACCACCCCCTGAGTGAAGAAGTTCCTCTTCAATTCTGTTCTAAACTGCCCCCCCCCCCCCACCTTATTTTGAGGCTGTCCCCTCTAGTTCTGGTTTCCTTTCTAAGCGGAAAGAATCTCTCTACCTCTACCCTAACTAGCCCCAATGCTTAATAAAATTGTAAAGCCCAAAACAAAATGTATATTATTAAATGGGATTCTACAATTGGGCAGCACTTGCTAAACAACCTTGAGTGCATTAAGATAATCAACAATACCTAATAAAATTACAGTGACATGTTTTAATTAAATACGCTAAAACAGATGGTAATTTTGATATTAATATATTGGTGGGATTCTTCAACCTCATTCACCTGCCAACGCAGCCAGTGAGAATGGAGAAATAGCTGCTCAGCCAAAACTCCACTCACTGGAGCGGGATTAAGAATTCCAACCGCGGGTGAAGTCAGAGGTTTCCGGCGAACACTGCGTTTTAATTTGCTTTAGCAACTTCATGGCTTTCTAAATAACAAACTCAAATTATGTGGATTCTCAACAGCACACAGTAAAATCTCTGTTCCAATTGAAACAGGCAGGAACCTACTCGTGATTTGAAATAAGGATTCTATACCTCTTGCAGGTCTCTGGTGCAATTTTGGTATTCCACTGGAGTGTTGAGCAGCCAAACAAGCTGTTCTTAAACAGGACTGGAGCATGCTGCTCCAGAAACAGCAAGCAAAAGCCTCTGTTGCAGTGATCTTTACTGGGCAATATTCCCAAATTTGTTCGTCCCTTTGTTTTCAACTAGCTGCATCCCACCTGACCCTGGTTTGTCACTCTTTTCAACACACACCCCCCTCCCCCCGCCACCAGCTCCACTATCTCTCTGATGTATCTTCTGATCTCAGCTCTACAGAGGAGACACAAGATGCACATTTGATGCAACTGATCTGCCAGCTGTCTAGCAATGTTCATTCAGTTCTGGCAGCTTAAATTATTCTAATAAGGCGCTACAATGAAAATTAATTGGGCCTTGCACTAAATCCCACAAGTGGATGACTGGCTTGCAAATGCACCCTTTAGCTCAATGAAAGCAGACAGATGAAAATTTGTTTTTAATTTCTTCTTTGACTAAAAGAGTGGAGATAGGTTTTCTACTTGCCAACCCGATGCAAGTCTGGTATAACAGATGGGTGACCCATTGTAAAGATCTCCACTGATTTCAACAAACACTTTTTTTGCACCAGGTAGTAATTAGGATAAAAATTTAACCTCTTGTTTCTCTGAGTATAAAAAACGCTTATGGTGCAACATTGAAGAAACTTCCATAAGGAATTTGTTGTCTTCTGTCAGACTATCTGCTGATATCTTTAAAGAATCAATTGCTTATGTTTTGTTTCCCCTCCAGGGATAACTTTACCTTCTTTACTTTTTCCTTTCTGACCAGGCACAGGTTCAGTAAAATCATGCGCCTTGCGCATCAGCATTGATACTGTGGCATCATGTGCACGGAACAGGTCTATCACTTCATGCAGGGCTGCGTCAGTGATGAGGTCACAACTGACCACCAAAACATCTGTCTGTGAAAAGAAAAACAGCTTGTCAATTTCTTGTGTAACTCAATTCAATACAAAAGGGAAAATATGCTTGATGAATCTATTGGAATTCTTTGAGGATGTAACCAGTAGAGTGGACCGAATGGAAACAGGGGCTGTCGTTTATTTAGGCTTTCAGAAGGCTTTCAACAAGATCTCACTTAACAGACTATGAGGTAGAGTTAAAGCACATGGGATTGCAGGCAATGTCTTGAGATGAATAAAAAGTTAGTTAGCAGATAGGAGCAAAGAGTTGGCTTAAATGGGTCATTTTCTAATTGGCAGTCAGTGACGAGTGAGGTTCCACAGGGATCTGTGATAGGACCCCAACTGTTCACACTATATATTAATGACTTGGAAGAGGGAACCCTATGTATTATCTGCAAATCTGGGTGGGAGGGCGAGCTGTGAGGAGAATGCAGAGATGCTTCAGCGTGCTTTGGACAGGCTGTGTGTGTGGGCATATGCATGGCAGTTGCAGTATAATGTGGATAAATGTGAGGTTATCCATTTTGGTGGCAATAGTAGGAAGACAGATTATTACCTGAATGGGTGGAAGTTGAGAGAGGTGGATACTCAATGAGACCTTGGAGTCCCCGTGCATCAGTTGCTGAAAGTAAGTGTGCAGGTACAGCAGGCAGTAAAGAAGGCATATTGTATGTTGATAGGAAAGAGTGAATCTGGTGAACTGGTGTGATGACAATAAATTCTCCCTCAATGTCAACAAATCAAAGAAGATAGTTATTGACTTCAGGAAGCATATGATATGTCCTTGTTTACATCAATGGGGATGAAGTAGAAATGGTTGAGAGCTTCACATTTTTACGTGTCCAGAGCATCATTAACATGTCCTGGTCCCTCCATTCCGATGCTATAGTTAAGAGAGTCCACCAATGACTCTACTTTCTCAGGAGACTAAAGAAATTTGGCACGTTTGCTATGGCTCTCACAATTTTTTACAGATGCACCATAGAAAGCATTCTTTCTGGTATATCACAGCTTAATATGGCTTCTGCTCTGTCCAATAAACTACAAAGGGTCATGAATGAAACCCAGTCCAATACTCAATACTAGCCTCCCATTCACTGATACCATCTACACTTCCTGCTGCCTTGGAAAAGCAGCCAGCCTAATCAAGGATCCAATGCACTTTGGATATACTTTCTTCCACCTTCTTCCATTGGGAAATAGATTCAAAAGTCTGAGGACATGAATCAAACGGCTCAAGAACAGCTTCTTCCCTGCTGCCATCAGATTTTTGAATGGATTTACCTCGCATTAAGTTGATCTTTCTCTACACCCTAGCTATGACTGTAACATTACATTTTGCACTCTCTCCTATCCTTCTCTATGTCTGGAATGTTTTGTCTGCATAGCACGCAAGAAACAATACTTTTCACCAATATATGTGACAATAATAAATCAAATCAAATCCTTGGTGTCCTCATGCATCAGTCGCTGTAAGTAAGCACGCAGGTACAGCAGGCAGTAAAGATGGCAAACAGTATGTTGGCCTTGATAGCAAGAGGATTTAAGCATAGGGATAGGGATGTTTTGCTGTGATTGTATAGGGCATTGGTGGGGTCACACCTGGAGTAGTGTGTAAAGTTTTGGTGTCCTTGTCTGAGGAAGGATGTCCTTGATAAAGAGCGGGTACAGTGATGGTTTCCCAGGCTGATTCCTGGGACAGCAGTCTCTCCTCATATGACAGACTTAAGTCAGTTACAAACATATTCACTGGAGTTTAGAAGAATGACAGGGGATCTCATATAAACTTTAAAAATTCTAAAATGGTTAGACAGGGTAGATTCAGAAATAATGTTCCGTGGTAGGGAAGTCCAGAACTAGGGGTCATAGTTTAAGGATAAATTGAGGTCAGGAGAAATTTCTTCACCCCGTGGGTGGTGAATGTGTGAAATTCACTACCACAGAATGTAGTTGAGGCCAAAACACTGTCTGATTTCAAAAAGAAATCAGATACAACTCTAAGGACTAAAGGGATATGGTGATAAGGGGGAGAAATCAGGATATAGAATTTGAGATCATCCATGATCAAAATGAATAGTGGGGCAAGCTCAAAGTGCTGAATGGCCTATTCCTGCTTTAGTTTCTATGCTTCAATTTTCAGTACAGCATGCAGATTTTGAATATGGTCCTCCCAGAATAGAAAGGAGGAAGGGACAAAGGCAGAAAAAAGACAGAAAAGAAATTAGGTCATATAGTGCCATTGAAATCAGATTGTGCCACTGTGCTTCACAGTTCATTAAATCCCAAGTGTTTTTTTCTTCTGCAGACAAACCCAGCAACCAACTTGCATACAATCCCTCAAAAAGAGGGAATGAGATAAAATAACAAAGTATTCTGCTCTTATTATGCTGATTGAGATACACATAATGGCCCAGCTCCTCCTTAAGTCATGAAATCAGATCTTTTATGTCACCTGGACATATTAAAATCTCACCCTAAAAACAAGGATGATGAAACACTTCCTCGGTATACACGGCAGTGTCATGCTGGTTTGTGCACTCAGATCCGTGTGCTGAGTTTAATCCTACAATACACTGACTGTTGATGCAGGCTATGCTTACTATAGCAACAGGCTGATTGTGAACTCTGTTTCAGGCATTAATTAGGATAACATAACCAAAATGTACCTTAATGATTAACAATCCATCTTGCGAGTAAGTGATGCACCCTCATCTGAAGAATAAGGGTAGATTCTCAACAAGCTTCAAAAGGCAAAAAAAATCATGCCAATCTGTTGAGGTGCAGTGAAAAATATTTAACCTTTGGTAACATGCAAAAAAATCAGTTCTACAATCTAATACCCAGTATGTATCTCGAGGCAACAAATTACTTGCCGTATAACAAGTTTAAATGTCTAGTTTGAATACTGGTGGATGGACTGGCAGGTGGGAGTAGGAGAGGGGAAGGGTCAGCATGAGTGATTGGGGTTTCAGTTATGGAGTTACTCACGAGTTCGACTAGGTTTTTTTCTGCCTAACATTTCCTGGGTAACTCTTCAGGTAAGTAAATGGAAACTGTCTAAAGTTTCCAACTCTACCTCAAAGTTGGAGACCTTTGTGGAGGGTCCCAGGGAAAAGGGATAGTTTAAACTTTCTGGGCAATTCCCATGTAGGTCAACGCCTTAGGACTTCTTCAGAGTCCTGACACACATCTCTGATCATACATCCAGTCTCCGATCAGCCGGAGACCAAAAGATTTAGGTCCATATGTCACAAAATTAATGTTGAAAAGAGTAAAAAGTGATTATGAAGGTAAGTTGGATAGGCTTGGGCTGTTTTCATCAAAGCAGGGAAGACTGCTTTGTATCAGAAAGGGTATTCAGGACTCTTAGGGGAGAGGGAGATCAACCCCAAGTTATAGTTCATGTGGGGACACATGACATAGGGAGGTTAAGGGAAGGGGTTATTAAGCAGAGATTTATGGAGTTGGGGTGGAAACTAAAGGCCAAGTCTGATAGAGTGGTTATCTCCAGACTCTTGCCTGTGCCACGGGATAGTTTAGAGAGGAATAGAGAGAGGGAAAGTTTGAACTCGTGGCTGAGGGGTTGGTGCAGGAGGGAGGGGTTCAGGTACTTGAGCAATTGGGGCTCATTCTGGGGAAGGTGGGACCTCTATAAGAGGGATGGTCTACACCTGAATCAGAGGGGGACCAATATCCTGGGGGGTAAATTTGCTAAGGCTATGCAGGGAGGTTTAAACTGATTCGGAGGGGGGGTGGGATCCTGAGTAGAGGGGTTGAAAGTGAGGGGGGCATAGATGGGGACTGCAATGCACAGCATCGCAGGGGTGGGGTGGAGCAGGGTTTGAAATGCGTATACTTTAATGCAAGGAGTATTCGCAATAAAGTGGATGAACTTGCAGCGTGGATCAGTACCTGGGACTTCAATGTTGTGGCCATTTCAGAGACATGGATAGAGCAGGGGCAGGAATGGTTGCTGCAGGTCCTGGGGTTCAAATGTTTTAGTCGGAGTAGAGAAGGAGGTAGAAGGGGGGGAGGGGTAGCATTATTGGTCAGGGACTGTATCACAGTGTCAGAGAGGAAGTTTGATGAGGACTTGTCTGTTGAAGTAGTATGGGCGGAGATTAGAAATAGGAGTGGAGAGGTCACCCTGTTCGGAGTCTTTTATAGACCTCCTAAAAGTTCTAGAGAGGTTGAGGAAAGGATTGCAGAGACGATCCTGGTTAGGAGTGAAAGTAATAGGGTAATTGTTATGCGGGATTTTAACTTTACTAATATTGATTGGAATTGTTATAGCTCTAGCTCGTTAGAGGGGTCAGTTTTTGTACAAAGCGTGCAGGAAGGTTTTTTGACTCAGTATGTAGATAGGCCAACTAGAGGTGAGGCTATATTGGATTTGGTGCTGGGAAATGAGCCAGACCAGGTGCTAGACTTGGAAGTTGGTGTGCATTTTGGTGATAGTGACCACAATTCGGTTACGTTCACCTTAGTGATGGAAAGGGATAGGCATGAACCTCGGGCCAGTGGTTTTAGCTGGGGGAAGGGTAATTATGAGGCTATTAGGAGAGAATTAGGAAGCATAGGTTGGACTAGGAGATTACAGGCACTGGGAATGTCCGAAATGTGGAGATTTTTCAAGGAGCAGCTACTGCGAGTCCGTGATAGGTATGTCCCTGTCAGGCAAGGAGGAATTGGTAGGGCTAGGGAACCGTGGTGCACCAAAAAAGTTGATTCGTTGGTTAAAAGGAAAAAGGAGGCTTATGTTCGGATGAGACGTGAGGGCTCGGGTAGTGCACTAGAAAACTTTAGATTGGCTAGGAGGGAGTTGAAGAGTGAGCTAAGAAGGGCTAAAAGAGGACATGAGAAGACTTTGGCTGATAGGATTAAGGAGAATCCTAAGGCATTCTATAGGTATGTCAAGAACAGAAGGTTGGTTAGGGCAAGATTAGGGCCAGTTATAGACAGCAGAGGGAAGTTATGTGTGGAACCGGAGGAGATTGGAGAGGCATTGAACCAATATTTCTCT
Organism: Carcharhinus amblyrhynchos; assembly: GCF_965287045.1. Taxonomy (NCBI): domain Eukaryota; kingdom Metazoa; phylum Chordata; class Chondrichthyes; order Carcharhiniformes; family Carcharhinidae; genus Carcharhinus; species Carcharhinus amblyrhynchos. The sequence goes on along the minus strand of NC_137332.1, from coordinate 28,638,564 downwards.
TCGGTGTTCACGCAGGGGGACATGGATATAGCTGAGGAGGACACTGGGTTGCAGGGGAGTAGAATTGACAGTGTTACAGTTGATAAGGAGGATGTGCTGGATATTCTGGAGGGTCTGAAAATAGATAAGTCCCCTGGTCCGGATGGGATTTACCCCAGGATTCTCTGGGAGGCAAGAGAAGTGATTGCAGAGCCTCTGGCTCTGATCTTCAGGTCGTTGTTGGCCTCTGGTATAGTACCGGAAGATTGGAGGTTAGCGAACGTTGTCCCATTGTTTAAGAAGGGGAACAGAGACTTCCCCGGGAATTATAGACCGGTGAGTCTCACTTCTGTTGTGGGCAAGGTTTTAGAAAAAATTATCAGGGATAGGATTTATAGTTATTTGGAGAGTAATGAATTGATTGGAGATAGTCAGCATGGTTTTGTGGCGGGTAGGTCGTGCCTTACTAACCTTATTGAGTTTTTTGAGAAAGTGACCAAAGAGGTGGATGGGGGTAAGGCAGTGGACGTGGTGTATATGGATTTTAGTAAGGCGTTTGATAAGGTTCACCATGGTAGGCTTCTGCAGAAAATGCAGATGTACGGGATTGGGGGAGATCTAGGGAATTGGATCAGGAATTGGCTAGCAGATAGGAGACAGAGGGTGGTGGTTGATGGTAAATATTCATCATGGAGTTCGGTTACGAGTGGTGTGCCTCAGGGATCTGTTTTGGGGCCACCGCTGTTTGTAATTTTTATTAATGATCTGGATGAGGGTATAGTTGGGTGGATTAGTAAATTTGCTGATGACACCAAAGTCGGAGGTGTGGTAGATAGTGAGGAAGGGTGTCATAGTTTGCAGGAAGACTTAGACAGGTTGCAGAGCTGGGCCGAGAGGTGGCGGATGGAGTTTAATGCGGAGAAGTGTGAGGTAATTCACTTTGGTAGGAATAACAGATGTGTCGAGTATAGGGCTAACGGGAGGACTTTGAATAGTGTGGATGAGCAGAGGGATCTAGGTGTATGTGTACATAGATCCCTGAAAGTTGGGAATCAAGTAGATAAGGTTGTTAAGAAGGCATACGGTGTCTTGGCGTTTATTGGTAGGGGGATTGAGTTTAGGAGTCGCAGCGTTATGTTGCAACTGTACACAACTCTGGTGCGGCCGCACTTGGAGTACTGTGTGCAGTTCTGGTCCCCACATTACAGGAAGGATGTGGAGGCTTTGGAGAGGGTGCAGAGGAGGTTTACCAGGATGTTGCCTGGTATGGAGGGGAGGTCCTATGAGGAGAGGCTGAGGGATTTGGGGTTGTTTTTGCTGGAAAGAAGGCGGCTAAGAGGGGATCTTATTGAAACATATAAGATGATTAGAGGTATAGATAGGGTGGATAGTAATAGCCTTTTTCCTCTGGAGAAATCTAGCACGAGGGGGCATGGCTTTAAATTAAGGGGGGGTAGTTATAGGACGGATGTCAGGGGTAGATTCTTTACCCAGAGGGTGGTGAGGGATTGGAATGCCCTGCCTGCTGCAGTTGTAAATGCGCCTAGTTTGGGAGCATTTAAGAGATCCGTGGATAGGTTTATGGGCGAAAAGGGATTGGTTTAGGTTAGTGGGTCATTGTTTTGTAACTGGTCGGCGCAACATCGTGGGCCGAAGGGCCTGTTCTGCGCTGTAATGTTCTATGTTCTATGACTGAGGGGCCTGATTTGATTGAGCTGTACAAGATTATGAAGGGTATGGGCAGAGTGGTTAAGGAGCAGTTGTTCTCCTTAGTTAAAGGATCAGTCACAAGGGGATATAGGTTCAAGGTGAAGGGCAGGACGTTTAGGGGGTTGTGAGGAAAAGTTTGTAAAAACGATCTGGAATGCACTGCCTGGGAGGGTCCTTTATAAAGAACCTGGAAGAGCACTTGGCACATGCTAACATATAAGACTAAGGGCCAACTGCTGGTAAATGGGATTAGATGGGTCAGGTATTTCTCACGTGTTGGTGCAGACTGAATGGGTTGAACGTCCTCTTCTGCACTGTACGATTCTATGATAAGTACAAGTTATGTACTGAAAAAATCATTTATTTCATAAGAAGGTCAAACGTCAGTCAGTGTCATCTGGTTTATGCACTCAGTCCGAATTTTGAAATTGATCCTACAACTTACTGATAGAGGCAGGCTATATTTACTATATATATTGGATCACCAAAATATGCACCATAGCTTGGAGTTGTAAGCTTCTGATGTGGCACATACTGCGTTACATCACTGCTTTGCAAGAGACAGAGGATGACCCTGCACTACTCATATGAATTATTCTTTTAAGAAGCAAATTCAGATTAGCAGCTATCTCCAGAGCCTAAAGTTTTTTCTAAGTTTTATTCATTAGTGTCACAACTAGGCTCACATTAGCACTGCAATAAAGTTACCGTGAAAATCCCCTAGTCGCCACACTACTGATGGTATGCAGCTCCTATTCGGGTACACGGAGAGAGAATTTAGCATGGCTAATGCACCTATCCAGCAATGTGAGGGCTGTGGAAGGAAACCCTTGCAGACACAGGGAGAAGGTGCAGGCTCTGCACAGACAGTGATCCAAGCCAGGAAATGAATCCACATCACTGGCGCTGTGAGGCAGCAGTGCTAACCACTGTGCCGCCCTTATCGGTTCTCTGTGCTGGGATTACATTACGGGACTAAGACAAGCTAACATTATTGAACAAAGTAATCTCATGCATAACGGAGGAAAATAATGAACATTATAATGTAGAGAAATCCGCTTTAAATCATTTGATTTCATTTATTTGGGGACTGAGAAGGATTTCACAGCACTGTCCAAGCCACATCACAGTACACCACTTTGCAATTACATTTAATGAGCAATTATAATTTTTTGAAACTATACTTTATAAGCAGAGTGAAATATTATGTAATTTAACTGGCTGAAGACAAAGTTTTCACCAAGTTAAATGAAGCAACAGAAACAGCCATCCAAAACGGAACAGATTGGTAATTCTCAAAAACATAATGAAAGAAATAAATCAAAACAGACTCTCCACAAATCAGACGATCACTCTTTCTTTCGTCAGCTAGTGCACAGTATCAGTCACACTGAAGACAAATGTTAACCTTAGACACGGGTTTTGTTAGTAGTTTAGAAAAATATATTCCTTCCAATTGTCTTTCCACCGCGTCAGAGATGTGTCATTTCAGGTTAGGAAGTCCAGCAAATTAGCACTTTCAGCCTGGTTGCAAACCCAGAGGCATTGATCATTTTAAAGTTTACAACTTACTAACTAACTACTTCTGTGCATTGTAGTGATATTTCATATTATCCAAAAAAAATCAGGAAACCTTGCCCACAACATTTTCATCCAATACTTAAAAAAAAAGGACTTTCACACAGCTACAGTAATTATGCTGGCTGAAGTTTTAAGATGCTGAATAAAATGAGAAAATTTAATGAATCAAAGAATGTTTCTAACACTTTTAATTCTGCTTCAAGATTATTGACTTGCGGCACGGTGGCATAGTGTTTAGCACTGCTGCCTCATAGCGCCAGGTTCGATTCCCCGGCTTGAGTCACCCTATGTGTGGAATTTGCACATTCTCCCCATGTCTGCATGGGTTTCCTCCAGTTATTCCGGTTTTCTCCCACAGTCTGAAAGATGTGCTGGTTAAGTGCATTGGCCATGCTAAATTCTCCCTCTGTACGCAAACAGGTGCCAGAGTATGGCGACAAGGGGACTTTCACAGTAACTTCATTGCAGTGTTAAATTGACCTGTGACTAATAAATAAATTTGTTTCTCTCTCCACAGATGTTGTCTGACCTGCTGAGTAGGGTCAAAGATTTACAGCATGGAATCAGGTCCTAAGCGCAACTTGTTCATTCCACCTCTTTTTTTTAAATCACTAAGCTAGTCCCAATTGCCGTACTTGGCTCATATCCCTCTATAGCTTTTTTAAAGACAAAATTGTAGCCATCTCTACTACTACCATCTCTGGCAGCTTGTTGCAAACACTCACCACCATGTATGTGAAAAAATTGTCCTTCTGGACCCTTTTGTATCTCTCCCCTTAAATCTGTGCCTTATAGTTTGACTCCCTTTCCTTTACAAAAAGATATTGACTATATAGCTGATCAATGCCCTTCATTATATTAAGCGGCTCTATACAATCATCCCTAAGCCTCCTATACTCCAGAGAAAAACATCCCAGTCTAACCAGCCTTTCCTTATAACTCAAACCATTCAAGTCCTGGCAGCATCTGAGTAAATCTTTTCTGTACTCTTTCTAATTTAATAATATCCTTTCTATAATAGGGTGACCAGAACTGTACAGTGTTCCAAGTATGGCCTTACCAATGTCTTGTACAACTTCAACAAGACATCCCAACTCCTGTTTTCAATGTTCTGACCAATGAAAACAAGTATGCCAAATGCCTTCTTCACCACTGTCCGCCTGTATTTTCTGTTTTTCTTTCTTAATTCATCCTACTCTTTACAATAAGTAACTGGCCACATTTACAGGATGTCCAAAGTTCCAATGCAATTGTTTACAAGTTTTCAAAGAGATATTACGTTACAGGTATATTTCTCATTTCTAGAATGATTCAGATTTTGAGTTACTCAGCTCCTGTTGTCTTCTAAAACTTTAATCTTCAACAGAGTACATTTATATTTAAATCTTTACACAATAATGGTTGCTTTGAACAATAATTCAAAACCCCAATTACATTCAGTGATTAATTAAGAACTTAATTCAGGAATTTTACATAAATGAATGAAACATGACTGTAATTGTTATCTTAGACTATCAGAAGATTCCTATGGGATTGTTCACCTTAAATCAGAGGATATGTTGCTTTATTAGAAATGATACAATGCCACAGAACTTTTAATCTATTATTGTCAAGGTCACCCACTTATTTAGACTGTATAAGTAAAATTGGATTTGGAGATTTTTGCAGTATTAGCAAAGTTCCCAAAAGCCTCATGCTGAAGTTTGTGAGGTTCTGTGAGATTCTAGAGACAACAATATTGGTTCTGTTGAGCAAGGTGCAACAGGAGGAGAGAGGAGGCAAAGGGATTTGGGCGAAAGTTCTGGAAAGTAGGACCCAGGCTCTATTCCTGATGGTGGGACTAAGAGGAGTTGCGTAAAAGGCTACAGGCAGAGAAATTGAATGTTTTGGGTATGCACCTGAGGGGTGACTATGGAGGTGGAGTAGGGTAAAACCATGGAGGGATGTAAAGATAACAAGAAAGATTTATAAAGTTTCCTCATGTTGCGATACAGGATGTCAGTGAGGGCAGAGGCAATAAGCGAGGAAGATTTAGTGTGGAACAAGACACTGGCTATCAGAAGATCAACAAGAAGAGCATCAGTTCAGTTTGGAGGTGGTGAGGACTAATGTGGGGACAGAGGGGGTAACATAGATTAAATAGTATACCAAGGTTACAGTAGTCTAGTTTGGTGTGAGAAATTAGCTTGGAGGAGATGTAACCTGTGACAATCCAGCAGTTTGTAGTCAAGAATGAAGACTATAATTTCATATTCCCAAAGATATACCCAAAATTGAATGTCAGACAAGTAACTTGACAAGGCACAGGCAGTCAAAATTGTTCTGGGGAAAGGTAGAGCTGTGGGTCTTTAGCTGGACAATGGAGGAGATGCTTTGGAGAAATCAAGGATGGACAATAAACTACAAAACCTGTTATAGAGGGTGTAATTGATGACACTGTGGTGTGCGAAGAGCAAAGGCTGAAAAAAAAGGGATTTGAATAGGAAAGGTTCAGAATGTGACTGGAAAGTAACAACATGTCAGGACTGAGATACCATCTACAGTAGTTGAAGAGGATGAATGGGTTGAAGGTAAGATTTTTAAGGAGGTAATGGTGATGAAGTTGAAAAAGAAAGGAAAACATTACTATCAGCTGACGTTGAGTGTTCTGGCCTCAGACAAGGTGAATGTGAAAGGGTGGTGTAAAAGATAGACAAAAAAACTACAAAACTATGGGGTCCTGCACTAGAATACACCAATGGCCATTGGACAGGAAAGGAGCAGATAAGCCAACTGCAATGATAATCTTGATCATGAGGCTGAAGAAATCAATGGGTGAGCCATGCTACTAATATTTCAATAAAGTTAAAACTTTTAAGGATTAGATTTGAAAAGACTACCCTCACCCCACAACATTTTAAGGATTAGATTTGAAAAGACTACCCTCACCCCACACCATTTTTTGTATTCATTCATGGGACATGAGTGTCACTGGTTGGTCAGCAATTATTGTCCATCCCCAGTTGCCTTTGAACTGAGAGGCTTGCTAGGCCATTTCAGAGGGCAAATGAGAGTCAAACACATTGCTGCGGTTCTGGAGTCACATGTAGGCCAAATCAGGTAAAGACGGCAGACTTCCTTCCCTAAAGGATATCAGTGAACCAGATGGGTTTTTCCAACAATCGACAATGGTTTCATGGTCATCAGTAGATTCTTAATTCCAGATTTTTAAAAAATTGAATTCAAATTCCACCATCTGCCATGCTGGGTTTCAAATCGGGTCCTCAGAACATTAGCTGAGTTGCTGCATTAATAGTCTTGCGAAAATACCACGGGGCCATCACCTCCCCATATTATTACCATTATTAACCTGCCCTGAAAAAGTGCCCCTCCATAAACAATGACTAAGGGATGCACAAGAAGCTCCCTTTGATTTTCCTTGAACTTAGCCTCCATTCAGCACCTCAACTCACACATTGTTACATGACAAACTTTTACAGTTGGCTGTAAGGAATTCATAGAGAAATAGGGAATTGAGTTTGCTGAGCACCATTCCACTTCTTCATTATTAAACGTAAGACTGTTGTATTCTGTTATTACTTGTAGTCATTACAATTTAGCAGATAGTTAAAACAAATCATTCAGCACATTACACAGAAGGCTAACAATGTGGAATGTGGGATACAAACAAGACAAAAATGCAACTTCTGCATAAACAAGAATAAATAGTGAAAATTATTCCATTAAACAGGAGTGACTACACAGGATGCAGATATCATCAAGGTTTCCGATGTTCAACTTCTATACACTTTAACGGAAATATTTGCTTATCAAGAATTTAAATGGATTTAAATAAACAGGTTTTAGCATTGGGGATGGAACGAGAGCATCTTTAATTGCACAACTTGTCTACAGGAGGGCCAGGATGAGGTGACAGTTTAATGCTCTGCTTACACATGTACAAGCCAATACAAATAGATATTTTGAATAAAAATGATTGAATCTGTCTAATGCATCAAGACGATTAATGTCATAGTTATCAAGTCACTCATCAGTATTGAGTATCATTTTTTTTCCCATGTTGGATAAAACCCCATGGTTTTTTCTTTGTAACACAGGCCGCGATTCTCCCACAAGTGGTGAATTGATGGCAAAACTGTTCTAAATATCGACTGTTCTGTCAGTTCAGCTTTTCACCTGAATCTCCATATTCTGTACACTGCATAGATCCCAGTTGTGAATCTCATTAAAAACACGGGGAAGCATAGCCTATTTGCATCAGAGTCTGACAGTTCTGGTGCTCTGCGCATGCGCAGTGGCCCCAAAATGTCAACCTCCTGTTTGCTGGCCAGCCCAGGACCCCAGCAGTGCTGCCCCGCCAGCCATCCCAACTCCCCCCGGCGGCCCGATCGCAGCCACCACAGCAATTCTCGAGCCAACTCTGACCACCACCAACCCCCTCCACGTCCGGAGTGACCCAATGTCCAGGCACCCACCCCCCCACCTCCCCCAGCAGTGGCGATTCTCCCCATCCCCTCACCTTAGCAGATCTCCCCCCACCCCTCCCCGAGGTCAGACCCCACCCCACCTCCCCAGCAACCTGTCCCAATTGCTGCCCTCCCTCCATTCTGTCTACAGAGTGGCAGCAGGACCCACCAGCTCTGGGCCCCACCCACAGTAGCTGGTCTGAACCCCACTGGAATGAAGTACTCCTAGTGGGGTGGGAGATTCAATCGAGGCCTTTCAGGTCCCGATAATGAACAAATATACATATTTAAAACACATGCAAAAATGAATTAAATGATTTACTTGCCTTCCTGCCAGTTTCCAGTGTGGTCTGACTGGCGACAATTCACCGGTTACGGGAGATGGGTCAGGAAAGCATGTGTACGCGCAGATCCCTGTTCAGGGCCGCAGACATGTGTCTCCCAATGTGACCCGACAGAAAAGTTGCGGGTCACAATGAGAATATTGTGGCCACAGTCCTGACTGTTTACAGTGCGTGTATTTCTGTTCAGGCAATTTGTAATACGCAGTGGAAGGGATCACTAAAAAAGTTGTCCCATTCTGAAAGGTAAAGCCAATGTGAACGCAGGAAAGACCACCAAATTAGGCAAATACAACACGTCATACAATGTCAGGATTGGCGCCCCAATCTACCTAGCAGATCCTGACAGCTGACAATTGCAAAAAGTCATCATTTACACACAGGCATTTCTGAAAGAAATGGCGGAGGTGATAGTGGATGCCTTGGTGGTTATTTTCCAGACGTCGCTGGATTCCGGGGAAGTGCCGGAAGATTGGAAGGCGGCTAATGTTACGCCGTTGTTTAAGAAGGATGGCAGGCAAAAGGCGGGGAATTATAGGCCGGTTAGTTTAACGTCTGTTGTAGGTAAAATGTTAGAATCTGTCATCAAGGAGGAAATAGCGAGGCATCTTGAGGGGAATTGCTTGACAGAGCAGACGCAGCACGGTTTCGTTAAGGGGAAGTTGTGTCTGACAAATTTACTGGAGTTCTATGAGGATGTGTCTAGGGCGGTGGATAGAGGAGGGGCGGTGGATAGAGGAGAGCCGGTGGATGTGGTCTTTCTTGATTTTCAGAAGGCGTTTGACAAGGTACCTCACAAGAGGTTATTGCAGAAGGTCAGGGGACATGGAGTTGGGGGTAAGGTGTTAACATGGATAGAGGACTGGTTGTCAAATAGGAGGCAGAGAGTGGGGGTCAATGGGTGCTATTCAGATTGGCGGTTGGTGACTAGTGGAGTGCCTCAGGAGTCGGTGCTGGGGCCTCAGCTATTTACCATTTATATAGATGATCTGGAGGAGGGAACCGAGTGCACGGTGTCGAAATTTGCTGATGACACCAAGATTGGTGGAACGGCAAATTGCGTGGAGGGTGTGGAGAGTCTGCAGAAGGATCTAGATAGGCTGGGCGAATGAGCCAGGAACTGGCAAATGGAATTTAATGTTGGCAAGTGCGAGGTGGTCCACTTTGGTAGGAATAATGGTAGGAAGGATTATTACTTACGTGGCGAAAAACTGCAGCAGGCGACGGTGCAGAGGGACCTCGGGGTCCTTGTGCATGAGTCGCAAAAACCCAGCTTGCAGGTGCAGCAGGTGGTCAGGAAGGCGAATGGGATGCTGGCCTTCATAGCGAGGGGGATTGAATATAAAAGTAGGGAGGTCTTGCTGCTGCTAAATAGGGCATTGGTGAGGCCGCAGCTAGAGTACTGTATGCAGTTTTGGGCGCCGTACTTACGCAAGGATATTTTGGCCTTGGAGGGAGTGCAGAGGAGGTTTACTAGGCTGATGCCGGAGTTGAGGGGGTTGAGCTATGAGGAGAGGCTGAATAAACTAGGCTTGTACTCGTTAGAGTTTAGAAGAATGAGGGGAGATCTCACTGAGACGTATATGATGAATGGGATGGATAGGATAGAGGTGAAGAGACTCTTCCTGCTCAGAAAGGACAGTAGGACTAGGGGGCACAGCCTCAAGATAAAGGGGGGGCGGTTTAGAACGGAGTTGAGGAAGAACTTCTTCACTCAAAGGGTGGTGAATCTCTGGAATTCTCTGCCCGTTGAAGTGGTGGAGGCTACCTCGCTAAATATTTTTAAGACGAGGGTTGATGGGTTTTTGATAAGAGAGGGGATTAAGGGTTATGGGGAGAGGGCGGGAATGTGGAACTGAGCCACGACAGATCAGCCATGATCTTATTGAATGGCAGGGCAGGCTCGAAGGGCCAGATGGCCTACTCCTGCTCCTATTTCTTATGTCAATAAAATAAAGAATTCAGATGAAACATTGGGCCCGATTTTACAAATTGGGTTCGGATCGCAGCGGGGGGTGGGTCTGCAGGGGAGGTTAGCAGGGGGGCTGCGACGGGTGTTCGAGGAGGATGGGCTTCAGAGGTTCCCCTGCAAAATAGGAATCCGCTTTGGATTTTTATTCTGCAGGTTGATATCAGCGCAGATCCAGAACGGATCCGAAGACGGTAAAGTGGGATTTGGCGGTAGAGTTGTGTGCGCAGGTCATTAAGTTGATTTAAATGCATGCTAACGCACTTAAATCATCAGGCCGCCCGATTGGGGCGTGGACCGGATCTGCGCCCAAATTGGGTGTTGGTAAAGGCGCAATCTGCTCGGTTTCGGGTGCAGATCGCGTTACAGGCCCGACACCCAAATTTACCACGGTTTCATGCCTGAAAACGGGCGCGAATTTTTGGTAAAATCGGGCCCATTGTCTCTGCTTCTTTCCACAGATGCTGCCAGACCTGAGTATTTCTAGCATTTTGTGTTTTTATATCAGTTATCCAGCAAGGACAGTATTTTCCTTTTGTACTAAAGACACTTCAATGAGATACAAATAGTTGATTGAAATTGAACTACCCAAAACAATCAGCAAAGTTAATACATTTTAATTGGTGCCTGTGTGCTTGACTCCTAAACTAATGGAAAATGGTTAACACCATTTGCCCTTTGCAGGTGGTGACGGTTATTGTTATTTTCCACTTTTATTGCCCAATCATGTTACACAAATATATGATCTCAATGACAATTTTTGCAAAAGTCGACCCACTTACAACTCAATAAAAACAATCTGCTGAAATGCAGCCCCCATAACATTTCTCATCTATTCCATTCTGGACCCACAAAAATGTAAATGAAGAGAGACCAGAAAAAAAAGTCCCCAAAATTGGCTCTACCCTCCCTTCCCATACATACTCCACCTGTATTCTGCGCACATTCTTCTACATTCTGACCTGCCAAGATTAGTCCCCAGAACGGTGACCCAAATGAAGTGTAATGCAAACAAATAAAATGTGAATAAGCTTATCCCCAATTCAAACAATTACTCCCTGGTGGTTGCATGTGCTCTTCAGCTTCACTGATCAATAAAAGCTATAGTAAAAGTTTATTTATTAGTCACAAATCAGGCACACATTAACACTGCAATGAAGTTACTGCGAAATTCCCCTGTTCGGGTCAATGCACCTAACCAGCATGTCTTTCAGAATGCGGGAGAAAATATGAGCACCTGGAGGAAACCCACGCAGACACGGGGAGAACATGCAAACTCCACACAGACAATGACCCAAGCCCGAAACTGATCCCGGGTCCCTGGCGCTATGAAGCAGCAGTGCTACCGTGCTGCCCTAATAACTTGTTTGTGAGGGAGAAAATGAAAATGGAACCTGAAATGAATTAAGAAGGCACAGAATGGCAAAGAGATGACAAACAGAAGAGAAGCTTAAAAGGGAAAAGAAAAAAAAGTTAAGTGTGAGGAGCGAGAAAGCTGGAAGAAGGAACAGTAAAGAAACCACACAAAATGAATCAAAGCAAGAGAGTGAAAAAATGTACAGACAGTTTGTCAGTTTTTTTTTGTAGACTTTCTAGAGGGATATGAGAATACTTGTGGGATCAGCCAAAACATTTTTCCAACCACTGGATGAACAACAGCCCCAAAATGCACAAGTACAAGAATCCTGCTGCAGTAAAAATAATCCCCATTTTACTAATTTACTTCAGCTGGAGACTGGGAGGCAGAAGACTGAAATCTGCACAGATTGGGTGAAAAAATAATGACACGTCGGCACGAGAAATGCCGAGAAGTTTTCTGAAACAATTTAGCTCCACTTAAGTAGCAGGACGGTTGAAAGAAAATCTGAGAGAAGCTAGAATGTTACAAACAGAGGTCAGCAAAATAATAAGATACAGTGATGCTCGTACAAGTTGATAGGGAATGCAGAAAAGTATGTGATCCTAAAAACTAGGAAAATATTAAAGAAACTGCAAAATTGGGTGATGGCTTATCACTAGACTATTAATCCAGAAACTCAGCTAATGTTGTGGGGACCAAGTCCTAATTGAGCCATGGAAGCTTGTGAAATTTTAATTCACAAAACAAATCTGGAATTGAGGATCGACTGGTGACCATGAAACCACTGTCAATTGTCAGAAAAACCTATCTAGTTCACTATTGTCCTTTAGGGAAGGAAATCTGCCATCTTTACCTGGTCTGACCATTGTGTGACTCCAGGGCCACAGCAATGTGGTTGATTCTCAACTGCCCTTCAAGGGCAACTAGAGATGGGCAATAAATGCTGGCCAGGCAGCGATGCCCATGTCCCATGAATGAATAAAAAAACTACAGAAAGAGAAACTTATTACAAAAACACAGCCAACAAGGCAGAGACAAATATACTCAAAGAGAAAAATTAAACGTAACATACAAGAAGTAAATTAGTAGTATTATTTTTAAAATGGCATAAGCAAGCATTCTCTAACACTCGTTTAAAAACATGACAGTAACTGGCTGGTCCTTAACAAGGTTTTTACCTCAGAATAATACCTTAATTTTTTCATGAATCTGTCGTAAGGAGTCTGCAGTTCCCATGTCAGCATCCTCAGAAATACACACTGTATCCAATTTCATTTTTAAGTCCATTTGTGGTAGCTGTTTTTGTACTTCTCTTGTTGTAACCACTATTACCTCTGGAAAAGAAAGCAAATCTTTTACACTTATAGCCATTCTATTGGAAATGGACATATACAGCACAAAAATTTCAAGTAATTAATCGCATATCCTTTCTTAATTAATAACCTTACAGTCGATGAGGAGGTTTAGCTGGAATAATAGAGAAATTGAGTGGTTTGTGAACATGGTGTTACATGATGCTGCAGGTTTAGAATTTCACCACTGATTTTGGCGCAGTCTTAAAACCATTTTTTCCACACGTTCGTCAAGTGAGATACTGGTTTTGATCTAAGCTCATTGTTGTGAAGTTGTGTTTATAAAGATGTAAAGAATGTAAAATACTAGGAGAGAAACAGCAGTCCGTGGTCCCTTGAAACACTGGTTTAATTCAAAGCTGAGATGCTTAAAATGCAGAGTACACACAGACTCTAAGTTGCAACATTTGTTTCAAGGACTAGACAACAGGGTTCTTTTGGTAACAGGTTCTCCATGTCTGTGCATTTTGTCAGCCAATGAGTTTAAAGAAGACACTCAGCTAACAGCCTATGCGTTAAAAAAAACTCAGCTAAAGGGAACCTATAAGATTTGAATTTGGTGTTGCTGTCGGCATCAAACCAATCCTGGATTAGACAATACCTTGCTCATCAGGAATATAAAAGAGGAACTCAACAGCCTTCTGTTCAGTTCCACCAGAGGTTGAGCCAGGAGTTCAACCAGAGGCAGGGCCCAGTCACCTGAAACATTTAATGATAGTTAAGGATAGTTATATCATCCGGAGCAGTTGATTCTTAACTCTGCCAGCTTCAGTTAGGTCTCAACGAAGGTTAGTGGTGTTGTGGATAGTCTGGAGGGATGTCAGAAGTTGCAGCCTGTTTGTGCTGTAGTGTTCTATGTTAAGATAAATCACTCTCTAACCAGTGAAAAGTATCAAATAAGACGGCGCTTACAGGGAGTGGACAACTACAGAAGAACTCCAAAATTTCCGTATGTGCTCAGACCTGTTTGCATATTTTCTTTTGAGAGTGACTAAAATTCTGATATTACTGTTTTGATAATGAATGTTGTGTTTATTTGAACAGCATTTCCTTTAATTAAAATTCCTGTTTGGTTTAAGATAAAATAACTTGTCAATTATTCTCTTATTCTTTATGTTAATGAACCTCTAAATGTTGAGGGAGAATAGTTAACATCTTCCCACTTTTACCAGATTAGGAAGCAAGGTAAAGGGGATTAATCCCTGCATTGCAACACTCATGTAGTGTCTGACATGCAGATTGTGGGCTTCAATCACTCCCCAAAATAATCAAAAGCATGCGTGTAAAAAGGGTCAAAGAACAAAGAACAGTACAGCACAGGAACCGGCCCACCATGTCTGTGTCGACACAGATGCCTCTCTAATCTAATATTTTCTTGCCTCTACGTAGTCCATCAACAAACAAATTGCAATGTTTGGAGACCAACCAACTCAACTGCACACAAAGCACAAGGAGGAAGGCCACCTGGAACATATTTTCCACGTCAATGCCTGATACAGTGAGAAAGCGGTAACTAGTGCACGGAAAGGCAAGATGGCTCTGGTGGGAACTAAATTATTTAAAGAGAATAGGAAGAAGCTGAGGAACCAATTAAACTAAAAGGTAGACCAATATACTTATAGCAGTGGATGTACAAAAGAAACCATAGAAACTATAGAAAATTTACAGCTCAGAAACAGGCCTTTTGGCCCTTCTTGTCAGTGCCAAACCGTTTTTTGCCTAGTCCCACTGACCTGCACTTGGACCATATCCCTCCACATCCCTCTCATCCATGTACCCGTCCAAGTTTTTCTTAAATGTTAGTGACCCTACATTTACCATTTTATCCGGCAGCTCATTCCACACTCCCACAACTCTCTGCGTGAAGAAGCTCCCCCCTAATATTGCCTTTAAACTTTTCTCCTTTCACCCTTAACCCATGCCCTCTGGTTTTTTCCTCCCCTAGCTTCAGTGGAAAAAGCCTGTTTGCATTCACTCTATCTATACCCATCAAAATCTTATACACCTCTATCAAATCTCCCCTCATTCTTCTACGCTCCAGGGAATAAAGTCCTAACCTATTCAATCTCTCTCTGTAACTCAGCTTCTCAAGTCCTGGCAACAAGGAAAGGACTGCAAGATATATTAAAAACACATCAAGCAATGTTACAAGCAAGTGTCTGCTTAAGGTGAACAGGGAACAGGTGAAATTAGTGGTAATACTCTCTGTATTCCAGAGTAAAAGGGGGAGGCGATGGCCGAGTGTTATTATTGCTAGAAACTCAGCTAATGTTTTGGGCACTGGGTTTGAATCCCACCACAGAAGCTGGTGGCATTTGAATTCAATTAAAAATATCTGGAATTAAGAATCTACTGATGGCCATTGTCAGACCGTGTTTATAGCATATCAGGTTACAGAGATCCATTGTTGATTGTCGGAAAAACCCATCTGGTTCACTAATGTTCTTTAGGGAAGGAAATCTGCCGTCCTTACCTCATCTGGCCTACATATGACTCTGGAGCTACAGCAATATGGTTGACTCTCAACTGCCAGCTGAAATGGCCAAGCAAGCCACTCAGTTCAAGGGGCAACTAGGGCTGGGCAATAAAGGTAGGCCAGCTAGAGATGCCCATGTCCCACAAATGAATTAAAAAAATGGATTGCTAGGGTCTCCTGAAAGCACAATCTAGAGCACCGAATCACATACTGCATCCCAGATCTCCAAATTTGGAACATTAAGTGAAGAGGTAGATACAATCCTCCATTAGATAGACATGAGACAAAAATATCAATCTGCTTATAGGATCACAGTAGCTGTTATAAACAAAAGAGGCCGTTCACTTCAAGAGCACTAATTTTAGCTATCTAACACGGAAATGGAAAAAAAGTTTTCAAAGCAAGAAAATTACAATCAAACCACAATGGAAGATCCAAAGCTGCTCGGGTTTACAGCAGACTGGTTTACCAATGTGTATAAACCCAGAGAAAGAGAGGAAGAGATAAATCAATTACAGCCTCCACATCAGAGGCTACCTTGACCAAGAACAGACTTTGGTTGAACCTTTGCAGCTGCGATGAATAAGTCAAACATAGGCCTGAGGCAGGGAGCTTTTCAGGCAACATCTTCTTTGATGTACAGTAAAATCTTGATGAGCCAAATGCCAGAAGATCCACCCACAAATTTGTGTTAAGCAGTTCTTCGTGACAGCCGAGGAGGCCCCATTTCCACATGAATGCATCTCTATGTAACCTGATATGCCTACAAACACGGTCTGTCAAAAACAACAGATTCAAATGAAAACACAGCAGGGTAATAAAAGTGTGAAAAAGTCTTTCCTCAATTTGTTCACACCTTATGATGGCCTGACCTTGTAAAAAGCGTGAAAAATGTCAGCAGTTAGGCCAAAAAGGTTCTGTAATTGCTTTCTATTAGGACAAGCATTCATCAGACTTTTAGGGTTATCAGCTTCCTCGGCTGAAAAACATACTGCATCTATGATTTCGTTATCGGTCGGTTCTGACATACGTCATATAGCATTGCCCAATTCCACATAATTTTCCATGCCGGCCTCCTGCCTCATCAGAGTTGGTTGGCCTCACCCCTCTCCTTGTTTTTGACATCTCATGCAGTCATAACTTGTTTGAACCCAAATGCCCTCTGATCAACAACACTTTCAATTGTCTCAGATTTTGCCATGTTCGCCGGTCTGTGCGATTTTTCAAATGGTGGCTTGCCCTGCCATGATTCTGGATCTCGTATGGTCTAGCTCTGCTCTGGATGGTTAGCATAGTCATATGACAAGCCTAAACAGGTTTGGTTTATCTGGAGAAGGCTGATCCTGGGCATAGAATAACAAATCCCATAGAACAATCAGCAGGAATGGTTGACAACTTCGACATAACCGGAATTTTGTATCATCCGAGTTTGACTCAGCACCACTTCATCGTATTAAATGCAGAAGCTTTATCAGCGGTGGGTAGGTCTGGTGGAATTCGGACACACAAAAATATAAAGCAAAAACAGACCAGATAAGGTTCATGGTGGGAGATATAGGAGGGATGTCCGAGGTAAATTCTTTACTCAGAGAGTGGTTGGGATGCGGAATAGACTGCCTGCTGTAACAGCGGAGTCGGACACTTTAGGAACTTTTAAGCGGTTATTGGATAGGCACATGGAGCATTCCAGAATTATAGGGAAGGGATAGCTTGATCTTGGAATTGGACATAACTCGGCACAACACTGAGGGCTGAAGGGCCTGTACTGTGCTGTAATGTTCTATGTTTCTATATCAAAGAAGTGTCAAAAGATGGCCAATGAATACAGGGGAAAAAAAAACAAATCATTCATAGAAAATAGAAGCAGGAATAGGCCCTTTGGCCCTTCATGGTGGTCATCAAAATTAATATCTTGATCTCATCTTCGTCCATAACCATTTGCTCCCTTTAGCACCAAGAGCTATATCTAAAACTCTTTGAATTGCAAATCAAGTTTGTACATTTTTTCTTCAATAATTTAAATTTCTAAATGTCTGTTGAAAATAAGGTTTGAAGCAAAATCATATCTTTCTATAAAGCTATAAAATTTTATTTTATGTCTTGAGGACAGGTAAGAGTGTTATTTGGAGCCCTGTTTCAAAAGTTCGAGGTTTAACTTTCTTTCGAAAATCATAATTATTAACGCTGAAATAGGATTTGCGATTCTTTTGCCAAGTAATTTGAAAACAATCTTAAGAATTAATTCCTAAAGTTTATTTTAAAAAAGAATAAAAGTTTCATATTTAAATGATCAAGGATTTTTTTTACTTCCAAGGGAGCTTGCATACTACACCCTTCTCTTCATTACCCTCGCACCCCTGTAGTTTAAGGGGAAAGCTCAGAATGACATCAAATATCAAAATGGGTGACACAGTGGCACAGCAGTTAGCACTGCTGCCTCACAGCACCACCGATCTGAGTTCAATTCTGGCCTTGGATCATTGTCTGTGTGGAGTTTGCACATTCTACCTTTGTGGGTTTGCTCAATATGCTCCAGCTTCTGCCCACAGTCTGAAAGACGCGCTGGTTAGGTGCATTAGTCATACTAAATTCTCCCTCAGTGTACACGAACAGGCGCCGGAGTGTGGCAACTAGTGGATTTTCACAGTAACTCATTTCAGTGTCAATATCAGCCTATTTGTGACACTAATAAAATAAACTTATAAACTTTCCCCATTATACCATAATGATGAATGAGAGTCTTTTATAAAAGGTAAATTATGTTTACCCAAGGAAAAATATGTTTAAATGATTGTCCGTATATGCTAGCCCCTCATTCCTTTATCCAACCAACTGAACTGAGAGAACAAAGATAGAGAATAATTTCTGCTGGGCAAAATTCCAAAGAGAATCCTGGAACATGAGCCCCAGCTGACGGAGACTAGGCAAGGGTAGGAGGATGGCTTGCTCACACCAATCATAACTTAGGAATAGCAATTGCATTTTCAAAATTGCCATCATGAATTCAATTGCCATCATGGGGGGAGTGGGGCGGTTAAGCATGTTGGATATGGTGAGTGGTCAGGGAGGTTGGTTGAGGTGGGCAGAGGGGGTGAGTAACTGGACAGTTGAGGGGATAGTCAAAGGGTTACAGAAAGTATTGTGGTGGGTCCAGGGGATCAGTGTGAGCGATTTTGGAGTGGGGGATGTCAGTTCTGTAATTACCCAAGAATTAGACTTGTATTTTTCTAACATTTCTTGGGTAAGTATCCAGGGCAGTAAATTGCAATTGTCTGAAGTTTGCGAATCTAGCTCACAGTTGCAGACTTTCATGGACGGTCTCAGGGACGCAGCCCATCAGAAGTTGAAATTTCCTGGGCAATTCCCAAGGAGGTCAGCAATTCAGCTTGTCTACAGAGTTCTGATGTGCATCTTTGGGCCATATCCAGTGATCCAGAGAGCAGATGATCAGGCCCCATGGGAATAATGGTGCTGCACTACTTACCAGTTCACCTCTTGAGGTTAGCAAATTCACTTACAGCACAAATAAATTCAGATGGAAGAAACAGTATAGTTTATTTATTAGTGTCACAAGTAGGCTTCCATTAACACTGCAAAGAAGTTACTGTGAAAATTCTCTAGTCACTACACTCCAGTGCCTGTTCGGATACACTGAGGGAGAATTCAGCGTGGCCAACGCTTCTAACCAGCATATCTTTCGGACTGTGGGAGCAAACTGGAGCACCTGGAGGAAACCCATGCAGACACAAGGAGAACATGAGGAGACTCCTCACAGACAATGACCCAAGCCAGGAATTGAACCTTAGTTCCAGGTGCTGAGAGGCAGCAGTGCTAACAACCATCTCACTGTGCATGCCTGAAGAAAAGAAACAAACAAGCTTGCATGTATATTGTACCTTTCGCATTCTCAGAGTACCTCTAAGCACCTCCCTGCCAATGAATTACCTTGGAAGGTTAATTATTTTTTAGGCAAACACGGCAGTCAAGTTGTCCAAAAACCAATGTGTGGATGATATTTAAGAATGTTTTTATATTTTGCAACATATTCCACATGCAACAGTGACATTCTTATTTATCTTAGGACTCAAAACCGACCATCATTCTCGAAAACAAGAGCAAATTCTTGAAGAATTTAATATTATTCAAGTTAGGAGAAGGCTTCAAAATAAAAGTGTTAAATATTTAGAAGTTAATTAAACATTTTTAATCAAATAAATGTATTTTAAATATTAAATTATACTGTAGAGACATTTAAAGAAGCAAACAGTTCTTTACACAAGCTTTATAAAATTTTGGACACTTTTATAAAATCCACACCTTTGATAGCAAAGGCAAGGAAGGAGCTGCTGTTTGTCTCAGACTTCTATATTTATGTAAATACAGTAGAGCCAGCAGTACTTCTCATGCAGAAGTCAAAATACACTCAAAAGCACTGACTCCACATCGCTTTATTTCAAATGTCCTTCTAAATTCTTGCGATGGTGATGTGCACCCCTCCCCACTTCCACATTCCAGCATTCCCCACTATAACAACCCAAGTACTGACTCACTGTGGGCAATGCTGTGGGAGTTCTGTGTGCAATTACAAAAAACACACAATTATTTCTGTTGAGGAAAATTGGCTCAGTAAAAAAAAGTTCTCTGTTTTGTGTGGTTTCATCCATGGGAGGTACTGTTCAAGTCCACAGCATAGAACTCTCATGTAGGTTCACGATGCTGTAACGAGGAGTTTGCCCTTTGACAGCAAATCTTATTGAAGGGTGGATTTAATCAGGTTTAACATAATTTCCAATTCTTCCCTTGTCAAGGTCATTCTGACTTCAAAAAAATGCAATTCTTGACATAATCTGTTTGAACTGAAAGTATCTGTAACTTCATAGCATGCGACTGATAAAGAAAAAAGTATTAGAAACACTTCTGGGAAACCATTTGCAAATCGACAAATATAAAATACTCTTAGAATAATGCTGCACTATAACAGCCTTGGTTAAATGCTCATAGCAGCAAATTCTCTACAGTACAGTCCTGGTCACAGCTCAGAGTACACGCATGTCTATTGAATGTTATTGCACACTAGTGTGATTTATAACACCCCTGTCTCATTGGAATCCCCCTTTCTCCAATCAATGCCAATTTCATTTTGTTCTTTTAAAACAAAACTTGTGTGTAAAAGAATTTTAAAGCTTGTGCCATTATGAACTTTTGGTTTGTACAATCAAAAATAATGCCGGTAGATTTCTTGTCTATTATATATTACCATACAGTATCATTTGTAACAATTTAGGGTGTTATTAGGCATCATCACCCTTGACAGCGGCAGGCCACTAATATTAAAGGAACATGGCTTGAGAATGGTTGTGATATTTTTGCAAATATTAAAACATACAAAAGCGAATAACTGCGAAGTCAAACACTGCAGATCTACCTGTGGATTAATACCATACTGTGCTGAAATGCAACAACGTAAAGAGCAGGATTTTGTCTGATTTTACATTTATTGATTGCCAGAACTTTCTTCAATGTCCCAAAGGTCAAGGCTGTGCATTTTTTTGAGTACATGCAATTCATTTGTGTTTTTTTTGAATTGCCACTTGAACTTGAATCAGGAACATGCTGTTATAGCTGTTGGTAGCACTTGCAGTTCTAAGTTACAAATCCCAATCTGGAGTTTGAGCTCAAAGTTAAAGGCTGATAATCCATGCAGCAGAAAAAGCAGTGCATTTTACATGAGAAGTTAAACCCAAACCCCATTCAGCATGCTCGGGTAAAATATCCCACGGCATTATTTTGAAGGACATGAGAGTTATCCTGGCCAATATTTCTCCCAGAATTAACATCATGAAAACAGAGTATCGGGGGTTATTGCCACATTGCTGTCTGTGGGAGCTTGCTATGTACACCGTGGTTACTGCATTTCCTGCATTACAACAGTGATTACACTTTAGAAGTACTTCAGTGGCTATAAAGCACTTTGTGACAGGTGATGGCCATGAAAGGTAGTAGGTGAGATTCATCGAACCTGCTTGCTGCAAGCTGCTAATCCATTCTGGCTACTAAATCTGGTGTGTGCGGTCCCAGCTGACAACAGCATTTGTGTAACTACATGGATGGCAAAGGGTTAGAGGGACATGGGCCAAATTGGGACTAGCTAGGAGAGCACCAGGGTCGGCACAGAGCGGGCGACCTGTTTCCATACTGTATTGCTCTATGACTGCAACAATGTCCCCCGCAATACTTCCGTGTGTGGAGGAGAGTGGGCCTGAAGCTTGAAGGGAAAGGCAGGGTCACCAGAGGGGTGACTTCATTTTCAAAGCAGGTCGGTATATTCTAAAGATGGCGTCCCGATGCTGTGAAGCTGGCCTTGCTGATTTTATCAGGCCCTACCCCATCTGAGGGATAGCGCAAAACGTACCCACAATTTGTTTTGACAGAATGTCAGAAGATCTGGTCAGAAAAGTTGATTGTGTTTCAGGAGAGAAGCAAGGTAGTTTTCAGTCACAAGCTGACATTTTGACATTATTTTTGGAAAATTTCATCCAGTACATAGGCCTTAATCCTCCAACCTCACCCTTGGCTGGGACCTCCCATCCTGCTGCAATGAATGGAATCCCGGCCATAAATGCAACTCAAGAGAAGTATAAAGGAAGCATTGCAATGCCAGAGATACTGCATTTCCAATGGAATGTTATATAAAGGCTCCACCTCCTTGCTTAGGTGAATATAAAATATCTTATGCATTATTTCGAAGGAGAGTTATTCCTGATGTCCTGACCAATATTTAACCCTCAACTGACATCACAAAAGATAGATTATTTGATCATTAATACATTGCTATTTGTGGGAGCTGACTAAGAGCAAATGAACTGCCACATTTCCTACATAACAAGTGACATCACACCAAAAGAAACACTTATTTGGCTGTAAAGCACTTTGAGATGACTGATGGTTGTGAAAAGTAATGTATAAATGCAAGCTGTATTTTGAAAGTTTGTAAATGTACAGTAAAAGTAAAATCTACAAAATCTCACATGGAATAATCTCATGGATAAAAAAAGGCATTCTGTAAGATCATACAGATTTTATATTCAAGTATTTCTCTCTGACAGCTGTGGAAAAATAATCCAATAACTACTGATCAGTCATTCTCTGATTTGCTAATACACCCTCAATTCCTACTCCAACTTCACAATAAGCAACGTAAGATGCTGGAGACTGAGCAAGGCAAGCCATTGAAGAGTTGTATTTCTAACTGAGGACAAACAATGCTTAGATAGTTTCTCTTTAATGGGATGCATCATTTGTACGTTGGTTCTTGCTACGATTTGAAAGGTGCGCAGCTGAATCTAATAACTGGACATGGAAGATTTTGCCAAAGGTACAAAGTATTAGTGGAGGAAACAATAAACAGCTGGGTTTGGAAAGGGTGGGGAGTAGTAGGTAGAAATCAAGTTGTGGTGGATTGACAAAAAGAAATGTTGAAAAGTCTCAAAAAGAATTGAGTAATGAGGTGCACACTTTTAAGATGAGGTGTGACCAGGAAAGGATTGTTGTCTGACAGAATAATGACAAATGGTAAATCCCTGTAACAACGCTATAAATTTCTATAATCTGGAAAGCAATGATGCAAGGAGCGATCACAATGTTGGAAATGTTTAATGTTGCGTAAAGCCAATTAAAGATGTCCTGATCCAGTTTATTCTCGAAAGCTAAGCAAATTTAAGCTTGGTTAATTGTAAGATTTTAATATGCTCTGACTGCTGGGCACCACAAAAATTGGAGTGCAGTAACACAAGTTTATATATTTCCTTTGTTCTTATTTAAGATTTAGCTCTTTGTTATTAACACCTCTGCAAAATGCAAGTACTTTTGCTAACTTACTGCTCAATGTTAGTTTATTTAGAAGAGAACAGAGTAGTTGACATAAATACGGAAAATGCTGGAAAAACTCAGCAGGCTTGGCAACATCTGTGGAGGAAGAAATGAGGCTGACATTTCCGTTGTTTCATTTCTTTAATCCAATTTTTTTGGCCCAATGCACCTACACGGCCATGTGTCACTTGTTCTTAAGTTTTACTTTTACAGAGCACTAACCTTTGTTCTACTATTAACATATTCTGTTATCTTACCTTAAGGCCATTATCAGCACATTCTTTAGTCTTTAACACTACCATGAACACTAACTTTGTCTTGTGCCTATAGCATCTCTCCGACCTCACACCCATCCCTAATGTACTACTTTACTCCACCCCCTCTTAATAATGATAAAATCCATCACATTTCTCAATCTCTTTAGCTCTCAAGAGTCAGACAAGCTGGATAATAAAAGAACCTTCAAAATCTGAACTCTGTTTCTCTCTCTCTCCAAACCTGCTAGGCTTTTCCAACATTTTCTGTTTTTATTTCAGATTTCCAACATCCACAGTGTTCTGCTTTTAAATTATGCTTTTATTGAAGTCTACATTTCAGGTGCAGGCCTCTTCAGTTGTCAACTGTTAGACAACAATAAGTTAACAATTAAGTCTTGGATCACAGCGGTTCTGTTTTGATGGAGCAGATGAAAAGAGGAGAATTACAACATCCTGGTATCACTCATGGGTCTGCTCCACTGAAAAATCAATAGGCAAAAACCCAAAGGAGAAATGTAAATCTGATATTGATGGAGAAAAACAAGTTATTTCGGATTTATAAGCAGTTTACCATTCCTTGTAGCTACCCATTTAAGTGTAGATGAAACTGCTTACCTTCAAACCCAAGTCTTTCCATAAGATTCAGAGGGTACCATATCAGTGGCTTGTTTCCAACCGGCAGGAGAGGCTTTGGAATATTGGAAGTAAGATCCATCATGCGGGAACCCCCACCTGCTGCCATCAACACTGCCTGGAACTCCATTTTAATGTTTTCTATAACATAGATTTTTGATTCACATATTAATTTTTAATGTACTGAAAGTGTTGTACAGTCTTTAATTGCACCATTCAACGTATGAGTCAATACTGTGCCTCATTAAAAAGGTGAACAACCTGACTATGGAAATGAAGCAACATGACTATCAAAACAATCGTGATGATAAATGATGTCAGCCACTAACTCCAACAGCCCATCAGCCACTCACTCTGACCTGAGCAAGAAGTGCAAAGCTTTGGCATCCTGCTCAACCCATTGCTGAGTTTCATATCCTATTTCATATTAGTGGTAGAGTTAGGAAATGTATTGCTTTGTGCAGGCACAGTGGCACAGTAGTTAGCATTGCTAACTCACAGCGTTCGGGACTCTGGTTTGATACCCGCTTGGATGACTGTTTGTGCGGAGTTTGCACACTCTCCCTATGTCTGTGTGGGTTTCCTCCCACAGTCCGAAAGACGTGCTGGTTAGGTGCACTGGCCTTGCTAAATTCTTCCTCCCTCTTTTCACTGTATGTTAATACATGTGATAATAATAAATCGAATCAAATTTCAAACTTCTGGGAACCACAGGACCTAACAGCTCATAACACCGACCACAATTGCTTACATTCACCTCCGCAACTTCCCTCATCTCCAAATCTAATCACCCCCAAATACATTTGTTCCCATTTCATCACCACCCCGGGGTGTAAGTGGCCACCATTCTCCCCAGCCCGGGGTCAAATTCGATTGCTCCCCACTCCAGGCCCCGCTTTACCTTACCGAGGTGGGGGGGGGTGGAGGGGGCAATGCTGATTCAGCGAACGGAGGGCGGTGATCGGGATTCAGTGATTTCTTTCCAAGTTCAGATTATGAATCAGTTTAAAACAGGCGCTGTCACTGCTCATCCAACATGTTGTGCTCTTGGTGTTCGGGTAAGTAGTGTCCGCTTTGAAACCGTTCCCGCAGAACAAGGTTCCGGATGTGAATCTCTCTCTTACACACTTACAAGCCCTCCAGCTGCAGCTCGCACTCAACAGCTCAAAAACGAAGCAAGACAACACATCTAAAAGAGTAACTAAACCCTGTGGCTAAGACCACTCTTTCAAAGTTATTGCAACTTTTCATTCCATTCAATCACAATATTTTTATTCAAGACTTGGGCTCATGTTCCCCTTCTACTTTCATGGAAGATTTCAGTGCTTTAGTGATGCTGCTTGTCACACCTGCTGATTATTTCCAGCATTTTCTGCTTTTATTACAGCTAATTATGTTCATTAAACTTGTTTTTCTGGCTTCTCAGGCCGTGCATGGAACGATAGGGTTGGCACTCACACTAATGTGGATGTTTTGTTTATGGACCCTCTAGGCTGTATTTGCTAGGTTCCTGCAGTGCTCAGGAACAAAGAGTGTTCTCCCTTTCTTCAGTGAACCTTTTACTGACCTGCATGTCATTCTGAAGTGCAAGAACAATAATGATGAATCCTGCTCCCTTAAGCTGCAGGCAGATTTTAAATCCTGCATTGTTTCCTGTACTGACCAATAAATTCTGAATCCAAGTTTCTCTTTTAACACCTAGATGCCCCCAAAAATATATGGGGTCATAATTTGCTGTGAAGACAAACTGTGATACCACTTACCATTATATATATGCAATTGCTGCAGCCGCTTCAGATTAGGTCAGCTACACAATTAAATGTAGAAATTTAATAAGTTGATGTCTTGAGTTGTGGTCCTTTGCACAAATGACATTTCATTGTTTGACTCATTGAGTTGCATGAAGTTGCTCCACTTACATGGTTTACAGGCATTAACTCAGCACCAAAAGTTAAATCTTGTCTATTTCAGCCTAAGTACCCAACACTGTTACAAATATTAATTATTGCCAGTCAACCATTCTGGAACTGAAAATTAACTATTAAAATTAATAGTTAATAATGTCTCATTCCTTCAGTGGCTGGCTTTTTTTGCTATCTGCCAAGTGGCACTGCATTTGGGGCAGCATAGTGGCACAGTGGTTAGCACTGCTGCCTCACAGCGCCAGGGACCTGGGTTTGATTCCTGGCTTCAGTCACCATATGTGCAGAAACTGCAGATTCTCCTGAGTCTGAGTGGGGTTCCTCCAGGTGCTCTGGTTTACTCCCACAGTGCGAAAGATGTGCTGGTTAGGTGTATTGGCCATGCTAAATTCTCCCTCAGTGTATCCTAACAGGAACATGGTAGCACAATGGTTAGCACTGCTGCCTCACAGCACCAGGGACCTGGGTTTGATTCCCGGCTTGAATCACTGCCTGTGTGGAATCTGCACTGCGTGGGTTTCCTCTGGGTGCTCCGGTTTCCTCCCACAGTCCAAAAGACGTGCTGATTAGGTGCATTAGCCATGCTAAATTCTCCTTCAGTGTAGCACGAACAGGTGCTGGAGTGTGGCGACTAGGGGATTTTCATAGTAACTTCATTGCAGTGTTAATGTAAGCCTGCCCATGACACTAATGCATAAACTTTAAACTGAACAGGCACCAGAATGTGGCAGCTAGGGGATATTCACAATAACTTAATTGCAGTGTTAGTGACTGTCTCAGATGGGGTAACCAGATGAACACTCAGATCCTGAATGGACTAGCTGGCAAGGGGTATTCACAGACATCTTCAACCTCTCTTTACAACAATCTGAGGTCCCTATCTGCTTCAAGAAGTTGACCAACATCTTGGTGCCAAAGAAAAATCAGGCAACGTGCCTTGATGACTATCATCTAGCTTCGACATTCATCATTGTGAAGTGCTTCGAAAGGTTAGTAATGGCACGAATCAATTCCGGCCTCCCAGGTTGCCTGTATCCACTACAGTTCACCTAATGCTGCAACAGGTCCACAGCAGATATCATCTCCCTGGTCATGCATTCAATCTTGGAACACCTAGATAACAAAGACACCTATGTCAGACTCCCATTCATAGACTATAGCTCAGCCTTCAAAACCATTATTCCTGTGAAACTCATCTCCAAACTCTGGGGCCTGGGGCAGCTCATCCCTCTGTGACTGGATGCCAAACTTCCTAGCCCACACACTGCAGTCAGTAAGGATAGGCAACAACACCTCCTCCATGATCATCTACAACACTGGTGTGCCGCAAGGTTGTGTCCTTGGCCCTTTACTATACACCTTATACACCTAAGATTGTGTGGCCAAATTCTCCTCCAACTCAGTTTTCAAGTTTGCTGATGACACCACCATAGTGGGTCGGATCTCAAACAATGATGAGACAGAGTACAGGAAAGAGATAGAGAATCTGGTGAACTGGTGTGATGATAAAAATCTCTCCCTCAATGTCAACAAAATGAAGGAGATCGTCATTGACTTCAGGAAGCATAGTGGAGGACAGGACCTTGTCTACATCAATGGGTAAAAATGGTTGAGAGCTTCAAGTTTTTAGGTGTCCTGGTCCCTCCATTCTATAGTTAAGAAAGTCCTCCACCACTTCTTTCCTACTTTGTATTAAGTTGATCTTTCTCTACACTCTAACTATGACTGTAAAACTATATCCTGCACTCTCTTGTTTCCTTCGCTATGAACGGTATGCTTCGTCTGTGTAGCACGGAAGAAACAATACTTTTCAGTGTATACTAATACATGTGACAATAATAAATCAAATTAAATCAATCGCTGAAGATCATCCTCTTCCAGTGAAGTATTTTAATGTTTGATTGATCCTTTGTATTTGATGATATTATGTTCCCAAATGTTCCCCCGCTGAACGTGCTCTACTGTAGTTGTATTTCCCAGAAGTGGATCCAGCATTGCTTCCTTCCTTATTGGGCTGGAAACACTTTAATCAAGAAAATTTTCTCGTGCGCATTTGAGGAATTTTTCCTTTTATTGCCCTTTACACAGTTATTTTATCAATTTATGCTAGGATGATTTAAGTTCCCCATTATGATTATCCAGTAGTTCTTGCACTCTTCTGAATTTGACTGTATATTTGTTGCACTGTCTCCTTCCCACTATTTATTGGCCTAGAATAATCAATCATCAACAATATAACTCCTCTATCCTTAATCCTAATCTAATATATTCTGTCTTTGTCCCTTCAACTATGCTATCACCTTACAGTGATTTAATAGTTTACTTGAATAGCACAGCCACTCTGTCCTTTTTCCTCTTTTCTGTTTTTATTGAATACCTTAGTCGGAAAGTTTAAAGTTTATTTATTACTGTCACAGGTAGGCTTACATTAACACCGCAATGAAGTTACTGTGAAAATCCCTTAGTCGCCACACTCCATTGTCTGTTCAGATACACATGTTTATGATCATAAGGTGCCTCATAAACGTTTGATAAGGTGCCTCATAAAAGGTTGCTACAGAAGTTTAGGGTGCACGGAGTTGGGGGTAAGGTGTTAGCGTGGATAGAGGATTGGTTGTCTAATAGGAAGCAGAGAGTTGGTATCAATGGGTGCTATTCTGATTGGCGGTTGGTGACTAGTGGAGTGCCGCAGGGATCGGTGCTGGGGCCTCAGCTATTTACCATTTATATAGATGATCTGGAGGAGGGGGCCGAGTGTAGGGTGACAAAATTTGCTGATGACACGAAGATGAGTGGAAAAGCAAATTGCGTGGAGGGAGTAGAAAGTCTGCAGAGGGATCTGGATAGACTAAGAGAGTGGGCAAGGACCTGGCAGATGGAGTATAATATTAGCAAGTCTGACGTTATCCACTTTGGCAGAAATAATAGTAGGAGGGATTATTATTTAAAAGGCGAAAAGCTGCAGCATGTTACGGTGCAGAGGGACCTGGGGATCCTTGTGCACGAGTCACAAAAACCCAGTCTGCAGGTGCAGCAGGTGATCAAGAAGGCGAATGGGATGCTGGCCTTTATAGAGAGGGGGATAGAATATAAAAGTAGGGAGGTCTTGCTGCAACTGTACAGGGTACTGGTGAGACCGCAGCTGGAGTACTGTGTGCAGTTTTGGTCGCCGCACTTCGCAAGGATATATTGGCCTTGGAGGGAGTGCAGAGGAGGTTCACTAGGCTGATACTGGAGATGAAGAGGTTGGACTGTGAAGAGAGACTAAATAGACTGGGTCTGTACTCGTTGGAGTTTAGAAGGATGAGGGGGGATCTTATAGAGATGTATAAGATAATGAAAGGGATGGATAGGGTAGAGGTAGAGAGATTCTTCCCGCTCAGAAAGGATAGCAGGACTAGAGGGCACAGCCTCAAGATCAAGGGGGGACAGAGTTGAGGAGGAACTTCTTCACTCAAAGGGTGGCGAATCTCTAGAATTCTCTGCCCGTTGAAGTGGTGGAGGCTACCTCGCTAAATATATTTAAGTCTCGGGTAGATAAGTTTTTGACAGACAAGGGAATTAAGGGTTATGGGGAGAAAGCATGAAAGTGGAACTGATCCACTTCAGATCAGCCATGATCTTATTGAATGGCGGGGCAGGCTCGAAGGGCTAGATGGCCTACTCCTGCTCCTATTTCTTACGTTCTGATGTTCTTACGTTCTTATCAGAATTCCCCAATCACCTGATGAAGGAGCAGCGCTCCGAAAGCTAGTGGCATTTGTTACCAAATAAACCTGTTGGAATTTAACCTGGTGTGGTGAGACTTCTTATCGCAGATACACTGAGGCAGACTTTAGCAAGGCTGATGCACCTAACCAGCACATCTTTCGGACTGCGGGAGGAAACCAGAGCACACAAGGAAACCCATGCATACACGGGGTGAACAAGAAGACCCTGCACAGACAGTGACTCAAGCCAGCAATCGTGTCCTAGCGCAGTGCGACAACAGTGCTGATCAGTTCTCAATCTTTCCTATCTTTGAACCAACCCTCTGTTGTTGTCACTATATCAGTTCCATGTGGTGACTTCTGCCTGCAGCCCTCCAGCCCTATTTACCATGCTACTTGCATTTATACACATGCACTCCCAGCTCATATTAGACTGCCTTGCATTTTACCCTTGTCTCATTCCTGCGGCTTCTGAACAGTTCATTACTCTAGCGCCACTTGTCTCTTGCAGTCTTCCTTGTGCCTTGTTTCTCCTGTTTAATGTTTCAGCCTGGTGCCCATCCCCCGCCAAATTAGTTTAAACCTGTTTTGAGACAGATTTAGGGCATACGGTTCATTGGGAGCTAAAAAAAAAGTTCTTAGGAAGGATTTAGAATTAGATTTTTTTTTAGAGAACAGGAAATGGATAACTGAGGTCCAGTGCACCATACTCCCACAGAGAATAATAATGAGGTACTGAATGAAGTAACTGTTCATGTCACTTTATTATCGTGCCTGATCTACATTCCCTCCCATACAAAGTCAGTGTTTACAGGCCATTTATAGTGAATTAGTGCCAAGGTATCAGATCTACAGAATGCCAAAATAAGTGAAGTGCAATTATGGGAAGTACAGATTGCGGGAGGGGATTAAATGTAAAATGTTTTCAGGCTAATTCTTTATAATGGTTCTAAAATTGTTGCCATCCTCAGAAAGACAAATCACTGGGAACAATATGGCAATTAAAAGGCAAGAAAAGGGTAATGTGGCGGTGTACAATATTGTAATGGTAATATACTGAAGGGAGTTGTTACTCACAGTTACTCCCCACATTATTCCCCACACGGTAAGTTCCCTGAACATTCGGTGGCACAATGGTTAGCACTGCTGTCTCACCTACCCGGGTTCAGTTCCAGCCTTGGGTGACTGTCTCTGAGGAGTTTGCACATTCTCCCCATGTCTGCTTGGGTTTTGTCTGGGTGCTCTGATTTCCTCCCACACTCCAAAGATGTGCAGGTTAGGTTGATTGGCCATGTTTAATTGCCCCTTTGTGATAGGGGATTAGCAAAATAAGTATGAGGGGCAATGGGGATAGGACCTGGGTGGGATTGCTGTTGGTGCAGGCTCGATGGACCAAAAGCAGACTCCTGCTTTTTTGGGATTCTATTCTACGATACACAACAGTGCGTAAGACACTAAGTGTTTAAACCACGTACGTATAATTATGAAGTGACATTGCTGGAGGCATAGGGCATTTGTTCATCCCCTCAGCTGCAGAAAACCATTTTGCGTATTGAGATCTATTTAAGGGGAAGAAGCAAAAAGATCGGAAATAAACGTTGAAATGTTAAATTAAACAGTTGATCATATTTAGGTTACTCTGTTATCATTGTGCTACTCTAGGTACCTAAAGAAAGTTCCTCTATCATGGTCTGCACTCCATTATTCACCATATTCCTTACTCCAGTATAAAGCCAGGAGAACAATCTTTGCAAAGAATTTTTAATCTGCCATGAAATCGGAGTGTTGTCTGCTAGGCCACCATTTGTTGCCCACCCCCTTGAGAAGGGTGAGTTGCCTTCTTAAACTGTTGCAATCCACCTAGTGAGGGTACACCCACAATGCTATTAAGAATGGAGTCCCAGGGTTTTGACCCAAAGACAGTGAAGGAATGGCGATGCAGTTCTAAATCAGGATGATTTGTGGCTTCCAAGGGAACAAAGAACAAAGAAAATTATATCACAGGAATAGGCTCTCTGGCCCTCCAAGCCTGCACCGACCAAGCTGCCCGACTTAACTAAAACTCTCTAACCTTCCAGGGACCATATCCCTCTATTCCTTCATTCATGCATTTGTCAAGACGCCCCTTAAAAGTCACTACCATATCCACTTCCACTACTTCCGCCGGCAATGAGTTCCAGGCACCCACTACTATCTGTGTAAAAAATTTGCCTTGTACATCTCCTTTAAACCTTGCCCCTCGCACCTTAAACCTGTGCCTCTAGTAATTGACTCTTCCACCCTGGGAAAAAGCTTCTGACTATCCACTCTATCCATGCCTCTTATAATCTTGCAGACTTCTATCAGGTCGCCCTCAGCCTCCGTCATTCCAGTGAGAACAAACCAAATTTCTCCAATCTCTCCTCATAGCTAATGCCCTCCATACCAGGCAACACCCTGGTAAATCTTTTCTGTACCCTCTCCAAAGCCTCCACATCCTCTGGCAGTGTGGTGACCAGAATTGAACACTATATTCCAAGTGCAGCCTAACTAAGGTTTATAAATCTGCAACGTGACTTGCCAATTTTTAAACTCAATGCCTTGGCCTATGAAGGCAAGCATGTTGTATGCCTTCTTGACTACCTTCTCCACCTGCATTGCCACTTTCAGTGACCTGTGTACCTGTACACCCAGATCCCTTTGCCTAACAATACTCCAAAGGGTTCTGCCATTTACTGTATATTTCCTATCTGTATTAGACTTCCAAAATGCATTTGTCCAGATTAAACTCCATATGCCATCTCTCTGCCCAAGCCTCTAATCGATCTATATCCTGCTATTTCCTCTGATGATCCTCATCACTATCTGCAAATCCATGAATCTTTGTGTCGTCCGCAAACTTCTTAATCAAACCAGTTACATTTTCCTCCAAGTTATTTATATATGTAACAAACAGCGAAGGACCCAGCATTGAGCCCCAAGAAATGCCACTTGTCACAGCCCTCCATTCACTAAGCACTGAGTCCCAGTCAATATCGGGGAAGTTAAAATCTCCCATCACAACAACCCTGTTACTTTTACACCTAGCCAAAATCTGCCTACATACCTGTTCCTCTATCTTCCTGTAGTAAACTCCCAACATTGTGACTACACCTTTCCTATTCCTGAGCTCTACCCATATTGCCTCACTGTATAAGCCCTCCGAGGTGTCCTCCCAGAGTACAGCTGCAATATTCTCTTGTGATATGAACTTGCAAGTTGTTGGAATACAATGTGGAAAGCGTGATGTTGTGCACATTGGAATGAGGAATGGAGGCATAGACTATTTTCTCAATACAGAAATACTTAGGAAATCAGAAGCACAAAAGGGACTTGGGAGTCCTTGTTCCAGATTCTCTTAAGGTTAACGTGCAGGTTCAGTCAACAGTTGGAAGACAAATGCAACGTTAGCATTCATGTTGAGAGGGCTAGAGTACAACAGCTGGGATGTACTTCTGAGGCTGCATAACGCTCTGGTCGGACCCCACTACGAGTATTGTGAACAGCTTTGGGCTCTATATCCAAGGAAGAATGTGCTGACCTTGGAAAGGGTCTGGAGGAGGTTCACATGAATGATCCCTGGAGTGAAGAGCTTGTTGTATGAGGAACAGTTGAGGACTCTGGGTCTGTACTCATTGAAGTTTAGAAGGATGAGGGGGATACTGCGAGGCCTGGATAGACTGGATGAGGAGAGGATGTTTACACTAGTAGGAAAAACTAGAACCAGAGGGCACAAACTCAGACTAAAGGGACAATCCTTTAAAAAAGAGATGAGGAGGAATTTCTTCAGCCAGAGAGCAGTGAATCTGTGGAACTCTGCTGCAGAAGTTTGTGGAGGCCAGGTTATTGAGTGTCTTTAAGTTAGAGATATGTAGGTTCTTGAATAATAAGGGGATCAGAGGTTATGGGAAAAAGACAGGAGAATGGGGATGAGAAAAATATCAGCCATGATTGAATGGTGGAGCAATTCGATGGGCCGAGTGATCTAATTCTGCTCCTATGTCTTATGGTCTTATGATATTCCCAGGCAGCTGTTACCTGGAGGCCTTTTGAGGTGGTAGAGGTTGCAGATTTGGAAGGTGCTGTCAAAGATGTTTTGAATCACTGCAGTGCAATTCATAGTAGGCACAGAGCTGCATTCATCCAAGCAAGTGGAGCGTATACCATCACACTCCTGACTGTGCCTGAGATGGGGGAAAGGCTTTAGCAAGTCACTGCAGAATTCCCAGCCTTTGATATTTTTTTGTAACCACAGCATTTACATATCTAGCCCAATTCAGTTTCTGGTTAATGGTAATCCCACAATGTTAATAGTGGAGGATTCATCAATGAAAATGCCATTGAATGTTAAGGGCAGATGGTTTAATTCTCTTTTGTTGGAGATGGCGACTTGTGTGGCAAGTGTGGAATACAAGGAAAGTAGAAAGAAACTTAAGCAAAGAGTAAGGAGGGCTAAACGGGGTCATGGAAAAGCATTGGCCAGAAGAAATAAGGAAAATCCCATAGCTTTTTATACGTATATAAAGAGCAAGGAGGTAGCCAGGGAGAGGGTTGGCCCACTCAAGGGCAAGGGAGGGAATCTATGCATGGAGGCTGAGGAAATGGATGAGGTTTTAAATGAGTACTTTGCATCAGTATTCACCAAAGAGAAGGACTGGGTGGATGATGAGTCTGGGAAAGGATATGTAGATAATTTGAGTCATGTTGAGATCAAAAAAGGAAGAGGTATTGGGGCTCTTGAGAAACATTAAGGTAGATAAGTCTCCAGGGCCTGATGGGATATACCCCATGCCACTTGCAACTTATCTGATTATTCTCCAAGTCTTGATGCACATAGACGCAAGTGCTTTGGTATCTGAGGAGTTGCACATAGGACTCAGTACTGTGCAATGATCAGCAAACATACCCACTTCTGACCTTATGACAGAAGGAAGCCTTTGATGAAGCAGCTGAAGATGTTTGGGCCTAGGACACTCCCCCAAGGAATGCCTGCAGTGGTATCTTTGGGTTGAGATGCTTGGCCTTCAACAACTTAAAGCCTTTGTGCTAGATATGTCTCCAATCAGTGGAGAGTTTTCCTTTGATACCCATTGACTCCAATTAAGCTGGAGTTCCTTGATGCCACATTTGATCAGACACCTTGATGTCAAGGGCAGTCCTCACACCACACTTCTCAAGTTCAGCTGCTGTGTCCATACTTGGACCAAGGTTGTAATGAGGCCAAGAGCTGAGTGGTCCTGGCAGAATCCAATCGAGAAAGCTGTGCCAGGATTAGTACTTGGCATACCAGTAGGCAAAGCTCTGAATGTCTACCTGCTGATCATCAAAATAAGAAGTTATAAACAAAGGTTAGTTAGTAGTCTCACGACTAACTAATCAGAGCAAAGCTCAACAGTGAGGAAGGTGGTGAACTATCAGGCAACTAATAGAAGTCTACTCAGCCTCCTTCCGAGGTCTCCACAATCACATTTCGTAATGTTTAGTTGATTCAGTTAACTCCACGCGGTGTAAGTGACTGAGAGGATTGGACACAGGACAGCCCTGACACTGTTCCAGTTGTAGTGTTAATGACCTCTGCGGCATAGCTATCCATTCTAGCCAGGTTTTTCCAACTATGGCATTGATAACTACGTAACATTGTGGAGGGTTGCCCAGATAATATGCACACAATCCATACAAAGTAAAATAAATCTAACCTAACCAAATCCAGGCTTACCAACATCCTGCCAACTATCAGAAAATGATTGAATACTCTGTTCAGGTTTCACCAGAACCACTTGGCTTTAGATCTCCACATAGTTTTGATCCAGACAGGGATGGAACAGCTGAAAGCAGAGGAGTGGTGGAAATAGTTGCCAATAAGATCAGGGCAGCATTATAATGAGTCTAGCACCAGAAAAGTATTTTATCAAATGGAAAACCCTCCAAAAGCTGAAGTCATATTGAATGCAAAGAACAATCATTGTAGTTGTCTGATTCACTCACCAAAGCTCTAGGATATCACTTTATAAATTCTTCTGACAGTATACTTGGTCTTCAGCTGCTTCATCAATGACGTTAGCAGTGGTGTTGCTCACTTTAATTCCACAGTGTTCATTTCCAATCACAATTCATCCATTAACAAGGCAGCCTATGGCAACTTTCCAGCAGGGCTTGGATGACACCCTGGCTTGGGATGACAAGTGGAAGGTAAAACTTATGTCACCTAAATGCTGGGCATCCTGAACAAGAGAAACATTTTCCTCTTCTTACCTATTTCCTCACCATCTACATCTTGGGCATGTCACAATCAGCCAGAAGCTTAACTGGGGATCAGTTATGTCAAGTTTTCTATCCAAGCTGGATGCTTTCAGCATATTGTTATGGTGCTTTGCTCACTCTTGAAATCCGTCCCATCATTTATGGCTATCAGAAATATGAAAATAAGAGCATATGAAATAGTGGCAGGAATAAGCCTTCCAGCCCTTCAATCAGTAATTTCGTGACTGATCTTCTACCTCAACTCCAACCTCCTGCACTATTCCCATATCCCATGATTTCCTTCATAAGTCAATTCCTCTCTGTCTTGAATGTAGTTGCCAATGTCCTCTGGGGTAGAGAATGTCAAAAGTTCACAAACCTTTATGCGAAGAAACTTTTCCTCATCCTGCTCCTAAATGGCTGACTTTTTCTGCTGAAACTGTGACCTTGTGTTCTAACATTCCACAGCCAGGGAAAACATCTTCCAAGCAGCTACCCTGTCAAACCCCTTAAGAATTTTACATATTTTAACAGGATTGACTCTTTTACTTCTTAACCCTATGGCCTAGGCCACTCAATCACTCCCCACAGGACAATCTCCTCATGATAAACATTAGTGATTTAAACTTTGGTGTATTGGGCACAATTTCAAACTTTGTGGACTACAGTATGTGGGAGTTTGTGGGCAGCATGACAGTCCCAAAAGAACAGGTCTCCAGTAGATGTTGCCATCTTGAAACTCTTTCACTAAAGTGTTATTGATCCAGAGGAAGGGATAGTAGAATTCGAGAGATTGTACCAGAGTTTGGTCATATCTCATAGAGAGGTGTAGGTTCAGAATAGATTTGGAACTGATAGCATGCAGAGGTAGAGAAACAAATATGACATTGAGAATGCAGATTGACAGAAACTGATCACGGGCATAGTGGCAGAGTGATTAGCACTGCTGCCTCACGGTGCCAGGGACCTAGATTCAATTCCAGCCTCAGGTGACTTTCTGTGTGAAGTTTGCACGTTCTCCCCATGTCTGCGTAGGTTTCCTCCCACATCCAAAGATGTGCATGGTGGTGTATTGACCCTGGTAAATTGCTCCTTAGTGTCAGGGGGACTAGCAGGGTAAATACCCAGGATGAAGGGGATAAGGGCTAGGTGGGATTGTTTTCAGTGCAGGCTTGATTCTATGATCATATTCAACAAATACAATACACTCACTTACTGTGATAATGTGACTCCTTTAAAGGGGTGATCCTTTAAGGGTCATGTGATTGGGCGTGCCCCCATGGAGAGGCTGCATGGCAAGTCAAGCCGATTGCGAGCAAGGGCACATGCCCTGGGCTGACAAGGAACCTCAGTTGGAGCCAGGGAGAATATGAAAGTAGATTTGTGTATTAGGTCTGACAAGAGCCACAGTCATAAGAAAGCAATTATTCCAATACCTCCAAGAAAGTCTGCAACCCTTGAGGTAGAGTAATTCAGAAGCCATTCTGTCTATGTATACAAGAAACATGCTGAAGACAATAGAGTCAGTTACAATTACGGCATTCTACAGAAACCAAAGACCACAAATTACCTGTTCTAGTGGTTGAGAGTCATAGACCTTGGGCGGGATTTTCCGGCCAAATTCGCCCCAAGATGAGAAAATCCCGGCCAAAGTCAATGAACCTTTGCATGGTTTCCTGGCCCCCTGCCCGCCACGATTCCCGTGGCGGGTGGGACAGGAAAATTCTGCCCCTTGTCTCATTGTTGAGACTGGTTGAAACAGGTTAAATTGGACTGGCTGGAGATATTAAGTATTTGTAATAGAGGTTTTCAAGGACTACTGTGAAGATAATCTGAGGTTTTCCAGAAGGAACTGGGACAAGTAAAAGGGGCTAAAGCCCATTGGAACCCCGAGCAACACCAACATTTTTTCGGGCCTGCCCAGTGCC
This sequence comes from Carcharhinus amblyrhynchos, assembly GCF_965287045.1. Taxonomy (NCBI): domain Eukaryota; kingdom Metazoa; phylum Chordata; class Chondrichthyes; order Carcharhiniformes; family Carcharhinidae; genus Carcharhinus; species Carcharhinus amblyrhynchos. The sequence goes on along the minus strand of NC_137332.1, from coordinate 28,600,753 downwards.
TTATGCATTCCATCATAAAATAGAAGTGGAGCTAGGAAGATTGGAAGACTTAGTTATCAGAAAAGCTGTGCAGTTTTCTGGATGGGTTACGTCCATAGTCACTATTCTGAAATCTGTGGGGATTATAAATTAACTGTAAATCGAAGCGCTCAGATAGAGAGATACCCCATTCTAAGAAATGAGGGCCTTTATGCAAAAATAGCAGGTTGCTTTAACATAAGAACATAAGAACATAAGAAATAGGAGCAGGAGTAGGCCATCTAGCCCTTCGAGCCTGCCCCGCCATTCAATAAGATCATGGCTGATCTGTCGTGGCTCAGTTCCACATTCCCGCCCTCTCCCCATAACCCTTAATCCCCTCTCTTATCAAAAACCCATCAACCCGCGTCTTAAAAATATTTAGCGAGGCAGCCTCCACCACCTCAACGGGCAGAGAATCACCACCCTTTGAGTGAAGAAGTTCCTCCTCAACTCCGTTCTAAACCGCCCCCCCTTTATCTTGCGGCTGTGCCCCCTAGTCCTACTGTCTTTTTTGAGCGGGAAGAGTCTCTCCACCTCTATCCTATCCATCCCATTCATCATCTTATACGTCTCAATGAGATCTCCCCTCATTCTTCTAAACTCTAACGAGTACAAGCCTAGTTTATTCAGCCTCTCCTCATAGCTCAACCCCCTCAACTCCGGTATCAGCCTAGTAAACCTCCTCTGCACTCCCTCCAAGGCCAAAATATCTTTGCGCACGTGCGGCGCCCAAAACTGCACACAGTACTCCAGCTGCAGCCTCACCAATGCCCTATTTAGCCGCAGCAAGACCTCCCTACTTTTATATTCAATCCCCCTCGCTATGAAGGCCAGCATCCCATTCGCCTTCCTGACCACCTGCTGCACCTGCAAGCTGGGTTTTTGCGACTCATGCACAAGGACCCCGAGGTCCCTCTGCACCGCCGCCTGCTGCAGTTTTTCGCCCCGTAAGTAATAGTCCTTCCTACCATTATTCCTACCAAAGTGGACCACCTCACACTTGCCAACATTAAATTCCATTTGCCATTTCCTGGCCCATTCGCCCAGCCTATCTAGATCCTTCTGCAGACTCTCCACACCCTCCGCACAATTTGCCGTTCCCCCAATCTTGGTGTCATCAGCAAATTTCGACACCATACACTCGGTTCCCTCCTCCAGATCATCTATATAAATGGTAAAAAGCTGAGGCCCCAGCACCGACCCCTGGGGCACTCCACTAGTCACCATCCGCCAATCCGAATAGCACCCGTTGACCCTCACTCTCTGCCTCCTATTTGACAACCAATCCTCTATCCACGCTAACACCCTACCCCCAACTCCATGTCCCTCGACCTTCTGCAATAACCTCTTGTGAGGTACTTTGTCAAACGCCTTCTGAAAATCTAGAAAGACCACATGCACCGGCTCTCCTCTATCCACCGCCCTAGACACATCCTCATAGAACTCCAGTAAATTTGTCAGACACGACTTCCCTTTAATGAAACCGTGCTGCGTCTGCTCTATCAAGCAATTCCCTTCAAGATGCCTTGCAATTTCCTCCTTAATGACAGATTCTAACATTTTACCTACCACAGACGTTAAACTAACCGGCCTATAATTCCCCGCCTTTTGCCTGGCACCCTTCTTAAACAACGGCGTAACATTAGCCGTTTTCCAATCATCCGGCACTTCCCCGGAATCCAGCGACGTCTGGGAAATAACCACCAAGGCATCCACTATCACCTCCGCCATTTCTTTCAGAACCCTCGGATGCATTCCATCCGGTCCTGGGGACTTGTCCACAATCAGCCCCTCCAGTCTGTCGAGCACCGCCTCTCTAGTAACAGTAATGTCATTAAGACCCTCCAGTCCTACCACCTTACCATCGCTAACACCCGGCAAATTATTCACGTCCTCCTCCGTGAAGACAGAAACAAAAAAGTTATTCAATACCTTAGCCATATCCCCATCCCCTACCACTAGGTCCCCTTTCTCATCCTCTAAAGGACCAACGTTCACCCTAGCCAGCCTCTTCCTTTTTATATATTTATAAAAACTCTTGCTATCCTTTTTTATATTAAGCACTAGCCCAGCTTCATAGTTTCTCTTACCCTTCTTTATCAACTTCTTTGTCAATCTTTGTTGACATTTAAACTTCTCCCAATCCTCTTCTCGCCCACTACTCTTAGCTACTCTAAATTCCTCCGCTTTTAATTTAACACTCTCCTTCACCTCCTTCATTATCCACGGCTTATTACCTCTCCTCCTGCGGTCCTTTTTGACCATCGGAATAAATTTCCGTTGAGCACCAAGAAAGATCTCCTTAAAGATCCTCCACTGCTCCTCAGCAGACCCTCCCTCCAACGCGCTCCCCCAGTCCACATTCGCCAATTCTTCTCTCATCCTACCGTACTCCCCTCTATTCAAACAAAGTATGCGTGTCCGGGAACCCACTTTCTCCTCCTCCATCTGCACCAGAAACTCCACCATACAATGATCACTCTCCCCAAGAGGATCCTTCACCGCAATGTCCCTAATTCTACCCGCCTCATTACATAGCACCAGATCCAAGATAGCTCGCTCCCTCGTCGGCTCCAACACACACTGTTCAAGGAAACTATCCCGGCAGCATTCCAAGAACTCCTCCTCGAGCCCTCCGCGTCCAACATGGGTCGACCAATCAATATGCAGATTGAAATCCCCCATAACTACAGCCGTCCCATTCCTGCACGCCGCACTTATTTGCGCGTTAACAGCCCGCCCCACCTCCAGATCATTATTCGGGGGCCTATAGACGACACCCACCAGCATCCTCCTCCCTTTGCTGTTCCTAATCTCCACCCACAACGATTCCACCCTCTGCTCCTTGGCTCCAATATCATCCCTTGCTACCAACGTGATGATATCCTTAATCAGCAGAGCTACGCCCCCCCCCCCACTTTTCCCTCCTGCCTATCCTTCCCAAACACTTGATAGCCCTGTACATTCAGCTCCCAGTCCCTGTCACCCTGCAGCCACGTCTCTGTAATGGCCACCAGATCGTATCCATTTGTGTCGATCTGCGCCACCAGCTCATCCACTTTATTCCGAATGCTTCGTGCATTCAGATAAAGCGCTTTCATCCCAGCCTTCACCTGGACCCTATTTGCCGTAACGCCACCAACCATACTCACGCCCCCTACTCCCTCTATTATTGGGACATCCTCGGCCTCTTCCCTTACCTGTACCCTCTCCTTAACTTTAGACCTCGTAACATCACCTACCCTCGCACCCTCCCCTTTAAATACACCAAGTTAGGTCTCAGTCACAGCTACCAATAGATGGAGTTGGATGAAGATTCCTAGCGGTTAGTTACTATCAACACCCGCAAAGGATTATACCAGTATACAAGTTTACCCTTTGGAATCTCATTGGCCTGTGCCATTTTCTAGTATACAATAGAAAGTTTATTGCAGGGCATTTCTATTGCAGTGGTGTAACTTTAGAGGGCTAAGTCAAAGCCAGAAAGTAAGTATCACAGCCTATAAATGTATCAAAGTTAAAATTGTTCCAAGGAATGGTAAATTATTACAACAGACCTTACAAAACTTGTCCACAATTTTAACCTGACTTAACCAGCTTTTGGAGAAGCATCAACAATGGAACTGAAGAGAAGCACCAAAAGAGGTATTTGCAAAAGTAAAGCAAGGCTTGCAGTCGTCAACACTGCTTGTACATTTCGATCCAACCGAACCAACCTGTGATGCATCACCACACGGAATGGGACCAGTCCTGTCCCACAAGATGTCAGACAGAATAGAGAGACCAACTGCATTTGCGTCAAGAACATGATCAAAAACGTTACCTCAGATAGACAAATAGAGTTTGGTGGTAATTTATGCAGTGAAAAAGTTTAATCAATGTACGTATAATAAACATTTCACTACAGTATCATGTCACATTCCGCTGTTGGGTTTATTCTGAGAGGCACAGTAAGAAGTCTCTCAACTCCAGATTAAAGTCCAACTGGTTTATTTGGAATCACAAGCTTTTGGAATGCTGATCTTTCATCAAGTTATTGCAGGGGTTGCACTATGCACACATTGGACAATGTAGAATGGAAGTATAAAATCATAGAATCTCTACAGTATAGAAGGAGTCTGCACTGACCATAATCCCACCCAGGCCCTATTCCCGTAATCCCACATATTTACCTTGATAATCCTCTGACACTAGGTCAATTTAGTATGGCCAATCAATCTAACCCGCACGTCTTTGGACTGAGGGAGGAAACCGGGGCACCCGGAGCAAACCCACGTAGACACGAGGAGAATTTGCAAACTCCACATGGACAGTAACCGAGGCTGCAATTGAACCCAGATCCCTGGAGCTGTTAAGGCAGCAGTCCTAACCATTATGCCACCGTGCCCCCCAAAATATTGGGCCAGAATGACATTTGGTGGCTGGCCATTGATCAATAAATCAAAAGAATGGTCAGCCAATGCCTGAATTCTGAAACCTAGTAGTCTTTCTGCCACCGACAAATGTGCGCCCATGCGAGTGGCCTGGTTGACAATGGTCGAAACTGCACATAGACTTCACAGCCCCGTCCATGGGACATGTGTTCCTCATCTTTACACATTCAAAATGGCTGGATGTTCAACTGATGATGTCTACAGTGGTGACAGCCACCATTGACAAGTTATGGCATGTTTTTGCCATCCATGGCATCCCAGAAACCTTTGTGTTAGACGCAGCTTTTGCAACAGAGGAGTTTTGAAAATTTGCTAAGTCAAATGGTTTTCGCCATGTTCGGTTAGCCCCTTACCACCCAGTTTCCAATGATTTAGAAGAATGAGCTGTACAAACATTCAAAATGATGAAAAAGCAAGTTCACGGGCGGTTACGTTTGCTAAGTTTCTTGTTGCTGAATGCCATGCAGAATGCAACCCAGAAGTTATGCCAGCTGAATTATTAATGGGACACTGCCTATTTCCAGATTTAGCAGGAGGAATGGAGGGTAGGCAAGCCTCTGAGAAAGAAAACCATGATTCAAGAAAAACATTCAGATTTCCAGGTGGATGATTTAGTTAGGGCAGGAACTTTGGTGGAGGGCCGACATGGATGGATGGCAAAATTGTGGAAAGAACAGGACCAGTGTCATATATTGTAGAAGTACAAGGTTGCCATGTTTGAAAAAATCGTGTGGATCATGTGAGCAAGAGAGTTGGGCCTGATACAGGAGGCTGACAAGTGTGTCCTGTGGTGGACCTTGGTACACCGGCCCCTGATCCAGGGATTCCTGCAGTTAATTGTAGAGGCAACCCAGGGTTTCTGAAGCCGAAGAATCAGAGTCTACTAAACAGGGTGTTGACTCCAGATTGATGAGTTTGCCTTTTGCATCTTCCTGCCCAGGTTCTGTACTCATTGACGGGCCCAGTGGTATATTGAGACATTTCTCCAGAGATCAGATTTCTCAAACAGATCGACTATGTGAATGTACCTTTTCCTTTGGTGTCCCTGAGGCATTATTGTGTTATGTATGCCTATGTATAATAATGTTTCTTTTGTTTTCATTCTTAGAAGGACTCGGGAGGTAGGGGGAAGGAGTGTGCAATGTGGCCCCTTTAAAGAGGCTAGGAACAGTACAGATCCAAACAGGCTTGATAGGCCATATACGTGGATCATTAAAATGTCATGAATAGGTATAGAAATTATTTGGAAAGACTACTGGATTGTTGGCTTTTATATCTGCATTCAAGGGAGTGGAAGTCATGGTTCAGTCTACAAAGCCCTGCTCAAGTCCACACTTGGAGTTCTGGACCTCCCACACCTTAGAAAACATATTTTGGTCCTGAAGAGAGTACAGTATAGATTTACTAGAATGGTACCTGGACTCCAATGTTTAAATTAAGAAGAGAGATTACATAAACCAGGGTTGTATTCTCCAGAATTTAGAAAGTTAAGGATGATTTGATTAAAGTTTTCAAGACCTTAAGGGAAATATGTAGGCTAGATAAAAAATAAATCATTTCTGCTGTTTGGGGAATCTCACATGAATCATAGAATCTCTACAGTACAGAAGAAGGCCATTTGGCCCATCAAGCCTACATTGACAACAATCCTGCTGGGCCCTATCCCTTTAACCCCACGTATTTATTTTGCTACCCTCCCTGACACTAAGGGACAATTTAGCATGGCCAATCAACCTAATCCACACATCTTTGGAGTGTGGGAGGAAACAGGAGCACTCAGAGGAAACCCACACAGACACGGGGAGAACACGGAAATTCCACACTGACAGTGAGCTGAGGCTGGAATTGAACCCAGGTCCCTGGCACTGTGAGGTAGCAGTGCTAACCACCATGCCACCTTAGTAACGAGGGGAAACCTTATATTAATTAGAGCCAGACCTTTCAGGAATGAAATTTGGAAATACTACTGTGCACAAAGGCTGGTAGAACTTTGGAATTGTCACCCTCAAATGGCAATTAATGCTAGATTATTTGCTGATTTCAAAACTGAGATTGATTGAATTTTGTTAACAAAAACTATTAAGAGATATGGACCACAAGGCAGGTTGCAGATCAGACATGATCTCATTGAATTGTGCAATAGGCTTGAGGGGCTAAATGGCATAATCCTGTTCTGATATACTTAAGATTGTGTCACCTGGAACATGTTGCCCTTAAGTTAGCTAATATTAATTTTTTAAAAAAGTATAAGTCAAGTAAAGCCTTTATTATAGACCAAAACCCTGCATTATTTTCAGGATTAGGACACAGGGGTTTGAGAAGAAGAACGGAAATCTATACAGAGTGAACTCATCTTAACTATTCACTTGCTAATGCTGAAATCCATTACTCACACAGAAATAAACATCATCACAGTTGCGTCCATACATATAATTAAAGGCACATAGGTGGTTATGGCATACATACCCTTGTACTGAAATGTATATTACAGATATTTAAACATCAGCAATAATTGGCAGGCTACCTTTGTCCGATAACTACTAATGGATATCAGCTCACATCCATGTTGATGACATAAGGTAAGGCTCAGTGCAGAACAACAGAGGGCAAGGAGATAGGACAGACATGATTGTATCCAACACAAAAGAAGTATCACCATTTTCCATTTGGTACAAAATATTCTACAACAAAGTCCAGGGTAATGGTCACTCGTTTATTGCAAAATTGGCAGCAATTAACCATGGCTTAACTGGTATGTCAGCATTAAAATAATGAGAGGATATTAGTACCAATCAATTATTTTTCACAGATTAGAAAACAGGGAATTGTAGTGAGCTGCTGGTAGTTTTCCCCCTTGTTTCCTGCCTCCTTTAATAAACTCCCAAGGGTGCTAGTAAGGGAAAGCATATGAATGTACTGCACTTACTAAGGTTTTGATGTTATCAGAACTGTTTCAGAAAAGGAAATGAATATTTTCCATTCATTAAAGTGAGGGATACACAGAGTAAGGTGGCAAGAGTCTGACGTGAAGTCTTTTAACGTGGAAAGGCGATTGCACTGCAGTGACTACACATCTGGAAAGTCTGCCAATCTTACTACCGACCATGGGTGTATCAGAGGGCCTTGTAGGTTGATAATCAACCAGTTTGGCTATGGACAGATCATTTAAAGTTAACAACAGGATGAACACTCCTTCCATAGCCATTAAACCTTGGGGTGAGACTTGAACCTGGCGCTTCTGGTTTAGAGGTAGGGATGTCACTCACTGCTAGGGATTTTCACAGTAACTTCACTGCAGTGTTAACGTAAGCCTATTTGTGACACTAATACATAAACCACAAGATGCGCCCTGTTGTTTGGTAATAAACTACTAGAGGAGAAACCGCCCAATCAATGGAACGGGGACGGGGGAAAGGATGATTGGATATACTATTGCGAAGTTAATTCTGATGCTAAGCTATAACTCAGCATTTTAATTTACATTGAATTGTAAAAATGAGTATAAGCAAAAGGAAATAATTCATAATTCCAGCAGGTGTCATTGCTGAGCAAAATGTTTCTTCATGTTCTGAGATTGTGACTTTAAGGAATGATACACTAACACCATGCAGTTCGCTGATCAATTATATGAGTTATTCTGCTGCTCAATGTAATAATTTATATGTTTTAGATACTGTCTGGGAAGCAACGTCAGGAAAACCTGGCCTTTGGCCTTTTGAATGCCGGGGTCTGTTTAAAATGACAGAGAAAAATTAAAAGCATGCAAAACTGTTACTTGGCAACTTCTCAATTGATGACTAAATAAGCTACATCCGTTGCCTACAGCCGGTTTGCCACCCACAACTGCTCACTTGTACTACTCTTTCAGGCAGCCGTATAGCACTTACATGAAAGCCAATGTCTGAAGAGTGTAAAGAGCACAGCCAAATCCAATAGGTCCCTCTAACCCACTGCCCTGCTTAAAACCTAACCTTTTAGCCCAAGCTTTTGGTCATGTGCACTAAGATCTCAAGTGATTTGGTATCAGGTTTTGTTCCATATTCTTCCTGTGAACTACCTTGGGATGTTTCACCATGTTAAAGGCTCTGTACAAAGACAAGTTGTTATTGTTGGGTATCAGACAAGTTGGAAAGGGCGAATGGTTACCAGATTAGGAAGGGAACGAATGGAAGTAAAACCCCAGGAGCTAAGAAAGGAGAAGTTAATGTCTATTTAATGGACAGTGTAAATTATAGCTGCATAAAAATAAAGGAAGGTGTGCCTCAGGGATCTGTTTTGGGGCCACTGCTGTTCGTAATTTTTATAAATGATCTGGATGAGGGTATAGTTGGGTGGATTAGTAAATTTGCTGATGACACCAAAGTCGGAGGTGTGGTAGATAGTGAGGAAGGGTGTCTTAGTTTACAGGGGGACTTGGACAAGTTGCAGAGCTGGGCCGAGAGGTGGCGGATGGAGTTTAATGTGGAAAAGTGTGAGGTAATTCACTTTGGCAGGAATAACAGATGTGTAGAGTATAGGGCTAACGGTAGGACTCTGAATAGTGTGGATGAACAGTGGGATCTAGGTGTATGTGTACATAGATCCCTGAAAGTTGGGAATCAAGTAGATAGGGTTGTTAGGAAGGCATACGGTGTCTTGGCGTTTATTGGTAGGGGGATTGAATTTAGGAGCCGCAGCGTCATGTTGCAACTGTACAAGACTCTGGTGCGGCCGCACTTGGAGTATTGTGTGCAGTTCTGGTCCCCACATTATAGGAAGGATGTGGAGGCTTTGGAGAGGGTGCAGAGGAGGTTTACCAGGATGTTGCCTGGTATGGAGGGGAGGTCCTATGAGGAGAGACTGAGGGATTTGAGGTTGTTTTCATTAGAAAGAAGGCGGCTAAGAGGGGACCTTATTGAAACATATAAGATGATTGGAGGTTTAGATAGGGTGGACAGTGATAGCCTTTTTCCTGGGATGGAGAAAGCTAGCATGAGGGGGCATAGCTTTAAATTAAGGGGTGGTAGTTATAGGACGGATGTCAGGGTTGGGTTCTTTACCCAGAGGGTGGTGAGGGATTGGAATGCTCTGCCTGCTGCGGTTGTAAATGCGCCTAGTTTGGGGGCGTTTAAGAGATCCGTGGATAGGTTTATGGATGGAAAGGGTTTGGTTTAGGTTAGAGGGTCATAGCTTTTTAATTGGTCGGTGCAACATCATGGGCCGAAGGGCCTGTTCTGCACTGTAATGTTCTATGTTCTATGTTCTATGTTCTGTTCTGTAATTGAAAGGATACATTTCCTACAATAATAATGTTTAGTCAATAGTGATTTTGGTCTGTTACAGTAAATGTATTAAAACGTGAAATCTTGTGTTGCCCTTTTGACGAGAAGTTCAACTTCCTGTTTTAAAGTTTATTGGCTTTCCAGAGATTTTAACAAGTTAAGCTAATACAACTTAAAACCAATTTAGAGTGAGAAAAAAACTTAAAAACACCAATCACCTACCTGCTCACCTCATTAATGCCTCCGGGCTTCAGCCTCGGGTCTCACTGTCTCTGGCTCCCTCTTTTAGACCACTTCTTTTATGAAGGCCAGAACAGTGCCCCACCTTCACTGCACTGAGTTCTCTCAGAATTTGATCTGGCTGCACTCAGTCTCCAGCTGCCACATTCAGCACAGGGATCCTTCCCTGCCTTCAGTTCACACTGGCAAGCTACCACGGTCCAATATCACCTCAACGTGATTCCTTGCCTTGGGATCAGAAAATAAATCCATACATAGTTTTTAAAAATTTGTTCATGGGGTGTGGGAGTCGCTGGCTGGGCTAGCATTTATTGCTCATCCCTGAGGGCATTTAGCAGTCAACTACATTGCTGTGGATCTGGAATCACATGTAGGCCAGACCAGATAAGGATGGCAAACTTCCTTCCCTAAAGGACATTAGTGAACCATTGGATTTTTACAACAATTGACAATGGTTTCATGGTTGTAATTCCAGATTTTCAGGGAGTTCTAATTTCACCATCTGACGTGGTGGGATTCAAACCGAGGTCCCCAGAGCATCACCTGGGTCTCTGGATTACTTGTCCAGTGGCAATACCACTTTGCCACTGCCTCCTCAAACCTCTAATCCAGCCTTATGGTACTTTATCAGATTACACATTAAAAGCAAAAAGCATTGTGCGGCACATATTCATTACAAAACAGATTGCACCTGCGGACTAATATTAGAAATTATCTAATACTATTTTACATTCAGGCAGGACTCAATGGGCTGCTGATGGTGGGGGCCTAGGAGGGGGTGAAGGAGGCCCAATGGGCCTCCTTGACCAGCTGCCAGCAAATCCTATCCAGGCACCTGTCAGGCTTGGTGCTGAATAGTCTGGCACCGGGAAAATCCTGGCTGAGCCCCAGTCTGCCCACAAATGGGCATTTTATTGTGCAGGTTGGCTAACCATCACTCCTGGGTTGATAGCCTCTGCAGATGATGGCCCATGTCTGGAATTCGGGGGGAGACAGGAATGCATCATTCTGAGTTACCCACACCTGTTATGTATGTGGGACGTAGCCCCTTTAGGAGAATGGGTCAGGTGACTCAGAGGGTGAAGTGACCTGTCTGGGAAACCGCTCCTGCAGCCACTTGAGGGCTGGAGTGGGAGGACTACAGTTCTTCAATAAACCTTGTTGTTCCTGTGGCTTGCCTTTGGTGTGACTTATTGGAGATACCGCCAATACTGCAGATACTGCAGATGCAGCAGTGACTGTTACACTCTTCTATTTGACACAGATGTACCAATCACATCATCCCAAATCTGGATGAAGCAATGTGTTTTTTTTATTTGAAGAAAAGACCATACACAGATAAAGTTACCTGACAGAATAAGCATCATACATGTGATCCATAATTCTGAATATACATCATAGAACTAATGATACAACACCTTCTGTTGAGGTGGTGGTAATTAACAGCAGTTTAAGATATACCACCTTAAAGATACATTTTTTAAATTCATTTGTGGGACATGGGTGTTGCTGGCTGGCCTGCAATTATTGCCCATCCCTAGTTGCCCTTAAGAAGGTGGTGGTGAGTTGCCTTCTTGAGTCACTACAGTTCATGTGCTGGGGGTTAACCCACAATGCCATTAGGGTGGGAATTCCTGGACATTGACCTAATAACTGTGAAGAGATAGTGATATATTCCCAAATCAGAATGGTGAGTGGCCTGGAGGGCAACTTGCAGGTAGTGGTGTTCCCATTTATCTGCTGCCCTTGTCCTTCTAGATGGAAGTGGCGGTGGGTTTGGAAGTTGCTGTCTAAGGATCTTTGGTGAATTTCTGCAGTGCTTCTTGTAGATGGTACACACTGTTGTCACCATTCATTGGGAGTGGAGGGAATGGATGCTTATAGATGTGGTGCCAATCAAGTAGGCTGCTTTGATCTGTATGGTGTCAAGCTTCTTGAGTGTTGTACCTCATGTCACAACATCCTTTTTTCTAAATTTAAAGTTTACCTTCAAAGAATCAAACTATTTATATGAAAGCAAAAAAAAACAGAATAGGGTAAAAATGTTCTGTCCAGTCTGCCACAGGAATCATAGCGGGCAGGTAGGGGGGTGGGGGTGAGGTCCTTGGGTCGGATTTGCTGGTCTTGGGATAAGCATGGCCCAAAAATCCCACCCATTTTATCTAAAGAAAACACGATACAAAGCAATAAAGTGAACTGGACTAGCCATATAAATGCTATGGCTGCAAGAGGAGGTGAGAAGCTGGGAATCCTGCCACTAGCAGATCACCCCCGACTCCTCAAAACTTGTCCGCCATCTGTAAGGCACAAGTCAGGAGTACAATAGGGAATTCTCCACTTGCCTGGATGAATGCAGCCCTAATATTCTTATGAATTTATCAATGGTTTCTGTTGGTTAGAATTTACCGGACCCAATCTTTCAATTTATTCCCAAGGGAAAATGCCTATATCCTCCTTATAGCCAAGAAGTCAAACAGACTCTGCAGAAAAAAAGTTACAAACCCACATCTCATTCTCTGCTCAAACTAGAGAACCAGTGATCGTAAGCTCATCTTGCCATCGATTTAATTCATTTTTTCACTTGCGAAAGTATTGTCTCCCTGAAAGGGTTAAAATGTCAGCCTTCTCGCTCCAGTGTGTTAGGAAAGAGATACTGTTGTATTCGCATGCAGTTCAATCACTTTAAATTGGCTAATTTAGGTGAAATGTTGAGCTCAGGGGGGTGAGCTGAACGCCTCCAGAAATCCCAGATTTGCAGCTTGACTTCCCATCATGGCCCAAAGCATTTGTAAACCAGATTCAATTCCCCAGAACGAGCACGGCTATCTCATTGGCTGCGACCATAAATACAGCTGAATGGACCACCCAAGCTGTGGGCAGTGACAGCTGCCTTTCCCCTGGGTTCCCTGTGGCTAATACACAATTTGCTCAGTGTGTGTCTCTGTTATTATCCCAGTTTATGTGATGCTCATACACATAAACTCTGTACTGTGCTGAGTAGAAATCAAAGCCCGATAGCAGAAGGGAAAGGCATAGGCAGACCTTGGTGTTGATGTCAGAGCCATCAATGGCCATTTCTTTTTGTGTGTGCAAACATCTGTTTCTTCTATATATATATTTTAGAGTCACGAACAGAAAGATTGATTACTGTAATTAGTTCAGCAAGGATTTGAAGTAGAGGGTAATGTGCTTCATAAAATATGTATACAGAGGAACATTAGTAGAAAGCACATTGGGAAAAGAAAGCTCTGATTTTCTATAAATATTGAGAGCTTGGGAAAAAAGGCTTTTTTTTATTTATAAATTCTGCATCCTAGGCACTTTTCTCTGCATGAGAGTGGGAGCATGAGATTTGCTTCCTGCTTTCTGTCAATTTAATCCGGATAAGTATGAATGTGGTTAACAGTTGCAATGTTTCCTCATTGTGGGAAAATATATCACCTTAACGCGGTGACACTCCAAATGATCTGACTGAGACCTGGTAATATGCGATAGAGGGTAATGACATGGAGTCCATGATTTGAATCAGCCCAGAGGATGAACTTGTTCAGTTATTTGCATTTAAACTTACCATAAGGGAGTCAATGGGGCCACATGGAAGTCCTCTCTAACAAGTGAGTGTCATTGACAGAAACTAATCTAAGTATGAAATGAGAAATGGGAAAGTGACAGCTAGTGGTATTATTGCTGGACTATTAATCCAGAAACTCAGCTAATGTTCTGGTGATCCATGTTCGAATCCCACCACGGCAAATGGTGAAATATGAATTCAGTAAAAAAGAGACTGGAATTAAGAATCTATAGTTGACCATGGATTCACTATCGATTGTTGGAAAAACCTATTTGGTTTGCTAAAGGAAGGAAATCTGCCGTTCTTATCTGGTCTGGCCTACATGTGACTCCATAGCCACAGCAATGTGGTTGACTCTCAACTACCCTCTGAACAAGGGCAACTAAGGATGGGTAATAAATACTGGCCAGCCAGCGACACCCATGCCCCATGAATCCTGGTTCGAATCCTGCCATGGCAGATGTGGAATTTGAATTCAATAAAAAAGATCTGGAATTAAGAATCAACTGATGACCATGAAACCATCGTTGATTGTTGTAAAAACCCATCTTGTTCGCTAATGTCCTTGAGGGAAGAAAATCTGCTGTCCATACCTGGTCTGACCTATGTGTGACATCAGAACCACAGCAATGTGGTTGACTCTCAACTGCCTCCAAGGGCAACTAGGGATGGACAATAAATGCTGACCTGCCAGTGACGCCCAAGTCCCATGAATTAATAAAAAAAAATTAAGAAATATATTTGCATTTTATGGGTATTTCACAGGTAGGTAGATTCCAAAATGAACAAGGCTACAATTCCCATTTAATGTTTTAAAAGTGTATAGAATCTTTCATGCAAACTTTGGCCATTCAGAGTAAACGGTACGAAGTTAATTGACGAACAAGCAAACTATCTTCTCAGGAACCAGGACATTTTGTATGTTTTGAGCATGATGACACCCAGTGGTGAAATTGCATTTACATCTTTAAAAAGAACAGCACTGGTGTCAACTATAAGAGCAGCCTCTACTGTTCTTCTGGTTCGCAACATCGTGCGTTGAACTTTATGGACTGTATTTTTAATCCCCGATAAGGCAGGCAAAGAGATGGGTGGCCGAGGAATTTCCCAGTGCTGCATGGCATGCCAGGGTCCCACCTCCAGGCATGTTTAGGTGCCCTCCTCAGCTGCTTGGTTTCAGCTGCCTTCACAGACTATCCTCCACAGAAATGATTTAACCGCTAAGTCTTTTTAAAATTATTTATGTATAATTGTAGTGTTCGGCTGTGCATTATCCAAGAAACTGGCTGAACGAATGCTCAACAGGGAGGCACATGTTTCAGCCAACCTGCACTGCTTAAATAGCCTGCCCCTCTTCAAGGGGAACTGCATGGATTGTTAAGGCAACTGCTGCTGTTTCTATGGGCATTGGCGGTAAGGACAAGTTCTTCCCCTCACAAATGCAGAGGTGTTGCCGTACAAAGCTCAGCATTCTAGGGTCAGTGCTGATCCAGGCCATCCTATCAAACCATCTGCAGCCTTCCACCAGCCAATCTGCAGCCACAACAGTTGGCACTTTGTGGGAGCATAAAGCCAGACAAAGGTATATGGCATTACGGGATTGCAGAAGAGTATAGTTCACTTTTGCTTGTATTATTGGATGTGTTGTTGGATAAAGTTGGTATGAAACAGATTTTTGTGGCAGGATTTCACTTCTGGATTTTGGCCAGTACTGCACCATTTGGACTGCAGTGTGAAGCCAAGCAGTGAGCGGGTCAGTACGCTATTATATGCAATGGGTAGCTGTGAAGATGACATCCTAGTCAGGCAAGGGATTGACGAAGAAAAAGTGATGTACAATGAAGGAATAAAAGCACTTGATGCTTCATCAATCTGCAAAAGAATATCATTGTTGAGTGGGCTAAATTTAACAAGCATACAAAAAGAGACAGGGAAAATACTGAAACATTTGTCAATGATCTGTTTAGATTTGCAGAGAACTGTGAATATGACAATTTAAAAGATGAACTAATCAGGGAGAGTATGTTATCAGAGAATTTGCTGAAGCATTATCTGACCATTTGCAATCAGTAGATGATTTAATCTTAGCAAAGGCAATTCTACTGTGCAGATAAGCTGAGATCAGGAAGAAAAATCGATCAGTGATTCCAGGTGACAGGGTGAACCTCATCCCAAAAATGACTGACTCAGTGGAATATGTTAAACTTAAAAGCAGGGAGACTAAAGCAGGGGAGGCAGGAAGAGTGTCCCACCCACCACCCCATCTAAATGTAATCAGTGTGGTGGGAAAAAACACAGGGACAAAAGTTTCCCATCAAAGAGGCTGGCTATCATTTCTGCAGAGAGATGGGTAACTTACAAGCTGTGTGCCACAAGAAGCCTGTACAGAATAATCTGAAAGGAAAGCCTTCAAAAGTGGCAA
Organism: Carcharhinus amblyrhynchos; assembly: GCF_965287045.1. Lineage (NCBI taxonomy): Eukaryota > Metazoa > Chordata > Chondrichthyes > Carcharhiniformes > Carcharhinidae > Carcharhinus > Carcharhinus amblyrhynchos. Next base: position 28,584,805 of record NC_137332.1, on the reverse strand, counting down.
TGATATTGAGATGACTTTCCTTGGAGAGGTTCAGGAACCATGTGGAAGCTTCTGGAGTGCTGAAATGCTAGTAGAGGGAATTAAAACAAACACCCGAGCAGCAGTTTCTGTTCTTTCTGATGCTGAACCATGGTTAGAGAAATATTCTTTTCAGCCATCATGCGAAAAGCTCCAAGACCTGGGAGATGTGGAACTCAAGAGTGTAGGACAATTGAATGCAATCCTTCAACAATGAAAGAGAAAAATCATAGAAGCCTTACATGTGATGCAGAACCAGAATTGTTCACTCTTAAGCAGGAAAGCCTATTCTGGCTTCCATCTCATTTGCAAAGTCGAGGAACTGGAAAATAGTGAAGATCAGTCTAATAACATTAAAGCTGAGTTTCCACAGCTATTTACAGGACTAGGAAGACCACATTGTACATTACTAAGCTCTGAAATGAAGCTAGTGTACCAGATCACATGCAGAAATTCACTCCTCCCAAATATAAGGAGGAAATTAATTCCACTTTGAAGCAAGGGTTTATTTCACCTGTGACAGAACCAATTGGAACTTGGGGATGATGCCAGTATTAAAACCTAACAGATCTATCAGAATTTACATAGATTTTACTGAGCTGAAGAAAACAGTTGAACATAAAGTTCATCCTAAGTCATTTGAGGATGAGAACATGGCAAAATTGGGAACCAGTTCAATATTCGTGACATTAAATACAAGTAGTATTTTTTGGAAACTAACCCTCCTGGAAGAATGCTCAGAACCTTCATTTCATGGAATTATAGAATTCCGACTGTACTGAAGAAGGCCGTTCGGCCCATCAAATCTGCATTGACCACAATCCCACTCAGGCTCTATTCCCGTAATTGCACACATTTACCCTCCTAAACCTCCTCTTACTAGGGTCAATTTAACATGGCCAATCAACCTAATCCATGCACTTTTGGACTTTGGGAGGAAACCAGAGCACCTGAGGGGAAACCCATGCAGACACAGAGAGAAAGTGCAAACTTCACATAGATAATGACCGAGGCTGGAATTGAACCTGAGTCCCTGTCACTGTGAGCCCGCAGTGCTAACCACTGTGCCACCGTGCTGTCCTAATTTGGGAGATTTTATTTCAACAGATTATCCTTCTGTACTACATAAGAACTCTTTCAGAGGACAAGATCCCAGGACTAGATGGAGTCATATGTCACATGTATGATGTCTTAATCCATGGATCCACTCAGATAGAATATAGCATTAGAATGTGACCTGTGCTACAACACCTTCAGGAAGCAGGACTTACACTCAGCAACAAATGCTAATTCTCTCAGCCGACTGTTAAATTTCTTGGGCATAATATGGAAGGATCCAGTCTCAAAGTTGATTCACAGGCTACAAGAGCAATCAAGGAGTTTCCAGTTCCTCACCGCACGATTGAGTTTCAGAGATTCATGGGTTTGGTAAACCAAATCAGAAAGTTCCTACCAAACCTAGCAGCTATCCATAAACCATCACGTCAGCTGTTATAACAGGACAATACCTGGTGTTGGGAGGAAGCACGGCAGAGAAAATCAAAGAGATGCTGATATCACATGATATTTTAGCTCACTTTGGCCCAGAATACCCACTATGATTGCCGCAGATGTATCTTTGACAGGACTGGGAGTGTACTCCTCCAGATACAGGGAGGCGAAGGCCTCATGGTATTCTTGCTAGGCTATTAATCCAGAAACTCAGCTAATGTTCTGGAGATCTGGATTTGAATCCTGTCATGGCAGATGGTGGAACTTGCATTCAATTAAAAATATATATCTGGAATTAAGAATCTACTGATGACCATGTTGGATTCTGATTACCCTTTAGGAAAGGAAATCTGCCGTCCTTACCCGGTCTGGCCTACATGTGAGTCCGGGGCCACAGCAATGTGGTTGACTCTCAACTGCCCTCAGGCAACTAGAGATGCCCAATAACTGCTGGCCAGCCAGAGATGCCCATATCCCACGTATGAACATTAAAAAACTATAAATGGGATGGAAAGTGTAAACCAGTTTACTACACATCCTGTTCATTGACAGAGACTGAACAGAGACGTGCACTGATCGAAGAAATAGCTGATAATTGGGCTTGTGAAAAGTCTGCAAATTATGTTCTTGGTCTCCACTTCAAGGTCAGATCGAAAACAGTGAGTGACACTCTTCAGTTCTAAGGCATTAGCAAAAACATCTCCATGATTCAGACTATGGATGATGAGATTTGCTGCAAAGACAGCACGTTTTAGGAAAACAGCAGATGCTTTTTCCCATTTTGACATAGCAAGACCTGAACGAGGTGATTGAAGAGGTTGAAACCTTTGCATTGACAATGACCACAGCCCTGTCTGCAACTCGGTGACTGAATAATGCACAGAAATCTGATGAAGAATTTACTCAGCTCAGGGAGTGTGACATCAGGGATGGCCCTCAGACAAAAATAAAAGCACATTATTGTGGATACTGGAAATCTGAAATAAAAACACAAACTGTTGGAAAAGCTCAGCAGATATGGCAGCATTTGTGGAGAGAAAAACAGAATTAATGTTTTGAGGCCAAATTATCTCAGCCAAGGAACATGGTTCCCAAAGAGTTCATAACGTCATGTTTCTCCACACTACCAACTCAGCATGATACTCTCAAAGCACTGGTGTAACTGAGAAACACAAGAACACAAGAAATAGAAGCATGAGTAGGCCACCCCAGGCCCTTCAAACCTGCCCCATCATTCAATACAATCATGGCTGATCTATGCTGGCCTCAATTACTTTCCTGTGCCATTTCCCCATGGCCCTTCCTTCCTTGACCGATTGAATATTTATCTATCTCCACCTTAAATACATCTAATCATCAAGCCTCCATAACCTTTTGGGGCAGAGAATTCTAGAGATTCACCACCTTCTGCAAGAAGTAATTTCTACACACCTCCGTTTTAAATGACAGGTCCTTTATCTTGTAGCTCTGTCCCTTGTTTGAGACTCTCCCACTAGCGAAAATAACTCACCATCTACCCTGTCAAACCCCCTCAGGATCTTATATGTTGGAATAAGATCACCCCTCATTCTTCCAAACTTCAAGGAATACAGACTATTTCGTCTCTCTTAATAGGACAACTCTCTCATCCCAGGAATTGGCCGGGTTAATCTCCTTTGGACTGTCTCTAACGTTTCTATTTCCTTTTTTAGGTAAGGCGATCAAAACTGTATGCAACTTTGCTAATGTCGCCTCAACAAAACCTCCCTATGGTAAAACTCCAATAAAGGCCAAAATGCCATTTGCCTTCTTATTTACTTGTTGGACTTGGCTGCTAGGTTTTTGCGATTCATGCACGAGAATACCTAGATCCCTCTGTACTTCACTCACCTGCATTCTCTCTCCATTTAGATAATAGTTGACCTGCTGATTCCTCCTGCCAACGTATGTGACCTCACACATCCCCAAATTAACTCCATTTGCTAGATTTTTGCGTAGTCATCTAATCTATCTTTATCCTGTGGCAGAATCGCAATATCCTCATCACAACCTGCCCTTCCACCTATCTTTATATCAGAGGAAAATTTGGAAACCTCTTTCTTCCATGTAAATGGTGAACATCTGTGGGCCAATAATTGATCCCTGAGGTACTCCACTAGTTCCAACTTTCCACTCTGAAAAGGTCCCGTTTATTCCAATCCTCAGTTTTTTATTTGACAGCCAATTTTCAATCTATGCGAACACACTTTCCCCAATTCCATCGTCTTTTACTTTACGCATCAGCCTTTTATGTGGCACCTTGTCAAATGCCTTTTGGAAATTTAAATACACCACAACCCCATTTGCCTGTCATGTTGCAGACCTGAACGCTTGTATCTACATCCCTCATCATGGCAGCAACTTTTCTGTAAACAGGCCACATATTTACTCTGACCTCCCTGTCAGCAACACTTACTTCCAAATTCAGTAAGTCACCAGGACAACCCCAAAACACATCACAATAATTCCACAAACTTTGCCAGAACAGTAATTCAAACTGGGAGAGCTGTCTCACAGACTAAAACAACAGTCTGGTATCATCATTCTCACAGAATCATACATTATGGACAATCAGGAGGATTTTCAGCTGGCGTTCATAACAGGCAAAAATGGCAGCATCAGCGGAATATCCTGCAAGGCCCTGGGAATGGGAATCTCGCTGGTGAGATCTCGTTCTAGGATTTTCCCTGTCTCCTGCTGGTGACACAATAAATTTAAACGTATTTAAAGGGCTTTCCCACCAAATGTTCCTCCCAGGTAGGGAATTCCTCCCTTGCTGAAATGGCATCACGTTGGCGTGGTTTACAACAACTTTGACAAAACCTGAAACTATTGCAGAGAACCCACCATGGGCATTAAGTCCCCAGGGGGAGAGCGACATGCCTGGGCAATTCCCCTGGCAATGCTGACCTAACAGTGCCAACCTGGAGCTTGTTGTGGAGGTGTGCCCCAATGCTTGTTGGCAGGGGAGGGGTGCTGCGGAATGCCCCAATATTGGGAGCATGTCTTCTGTGTCCATGGGGGTTAGTTTCATACTAATGCAGATTGGCGCACCCTTTAAAGACGGCACCCCAATCTCTGTGTAGCCAGCCTTGCCGATTCTATCAGATCCCACTCCGCCAGTGACGTGCAAACCAATCCCCTAGATTATTAGTGCATAGCGTGCCAGAGAATCTGGGGGAAGAACTTGGCTGTAGGGTTAGGGAGCTACACACCAATTTTGTCACTGTAAATTGACACTGATAAATTATGGGAAAAGTCCACTCAGTATCCCAGACATTAGTGATGGTCATATCTGGGACACTGTCAGTTACGGTAAGAAAATTGGCATATAGATCCCTAGCTATGCAATTTCTAAACCAATAGAGCAGATCGAAGCTTTGCCCTAACCCAGCCATGAATGGTGTGGACAATTAAGTAACTCACTGGAGGAAGAGGTTCTGCAAACATCCCCATCCTCAATGAAGGGGAAGCTCAACGCACCAATGCAAAAGAGAAGGATGAAGCATTTACAACCAGAAATGGCAATGGATGATCCATCTCGGCCTCCCACTGAGGTTCCCAGCATCATAGATGTCAACCTTCAGCCAATTTGATTCACTCCACATGATATCAAAAAACGATTGAAGGCACTGGATACTTATTATGTTATGGCTTTTGTGGCATTGTCAAGAGATTTCAAACTTTGTTAGGATCAAGGAGGTATTTATTTCTAAAGAGGAACTTAGATACTGGAGAATTTTGCAGCACAAAGCTAGCACAACAACTCCAGTTCTTACATGCTTTCTCCATTGCTGCTAGAAGATACTGCCTGAGAGAAGACTCCACCCTCTGGTGTGCTCGCTCACTCTCAGTTTCAATTAGTCCCTAAAGTCAGATGACTCACTTCTGTTGTACAGTCTTAAAGATGCAGACACCACATATATGACAATACTACAAAGGCAATGGGCTCTGACAATATTCTGACAGTAGTACTGAAGACTTGTGCTCCAGAATTAGCCGCACCCTTAGCCAACTCTTCCAGTACAGCTACAATACTGGCAGCTACCTGGAAATATGGAAAATTGCCTAGGTATGTCTGTACACAAAAAGCACAACTAGCTCAACCTGGCCAATGACCGCCCCATCAGTCTATTCTTAATCACTAACAAATTGATGGAAGGGATCATCAACAATGCAAGCAGGCAGCATTTATTCAGCAATAACCTACTCAAAAATGCTCAGTTTGGGTTCCACCAAGGCCATCCAGCGCCTGACTTCATTATGGCCTTGGTCCAAACACGGGCAAAAGAGCTGAACTCAAGGGAGAGAGGAGAGAGTGACTACTTTGACATCAAGGGAGCATGTGACCAGGTGAGGGAAGGGGTCCTAGCAAAACTGTAGTCAATGGGAATTGGGGGGGAGGGGGGGCGGAGTATCCACTGTTTGAGTCATGCTTAGCACAAAGGAAGATGGTTGTGGTTGTTGGAGGTCAATCATCTTGGTCTTAGGAAATCCCTACAGGAGTTACTAAGGGTGGAGTCTTCGGACAAATCATCTTCAGCAACATCTTCAATGACTTTCCCTCCACTTTAAGGTCAAAAGTTGTGATGTTCACTGATGATTGCGCATTGGTCAGCATCATTCACAATCCTATTGCCAATCCTCCACTATCAGTATTCTGGAGGTTGCCGTTGACCAGAAACCTGAACTGAAGAAGCTGTGGCTACAAGAGCAGTTAAGAAGCTAGGAATCCTATGGTAATTTACCTACCGACTTACCCAAAGCTTGTCCATCATCTATAAGGCACAAGTCAGGAGTGTGGTGGAATATTCCCAGCTTGCCTGGATCAGTGCAGCTCCAACAACACTCAAGAAGCTCAACACCATCCAGGACAAGGCAGTTTACTTGATAAGAACCCATCAGTATTCACTGCTCCACAGCAGTGTGTATCATCTACAAGATGCACTGCCGCAACTCACCAATGAAGGCTCCTATGACAGCAACTTTGGAGCCTGCAAACTCTATCCCCAAAAAGGACATGAGCAGCAGATACACCGCTCTTCCAAGCCATGCACTATCCTGACATGGAAATATATCGCCACTCTTTTACTGTCACTGTGTCAAAATCCTGGAACTCCCTCCCCAACAGCATTGCACCTACACCACATGACTTCAGTGCTTCAAGAAGGCAGTTCACTACCTTCTCAAGGACAATGAGGGATGGGCAATAAATGCTGGCCTAGCCAACGAAATTCACATCCTATGAAAAAGTTTTTAAAAAAACCTCACCGACAAACTGTTCAGCTGTTAGTGAGACTGTGCACTGGATCCTACATGATCCATGTTTGCACAACATGTATCAAATCTATCCGAGAGGTTTACCGATATCACAATCTGCCCACTGCAAAGACTTCTGTGCATGCGAAACACGCCACCTTCAGACCTTTCCCAGAACAGGGAAAGGTAGTAAAACAGGAGAAAGCATTTGGAAGCATTGTAAATTCCATTCTAAGATGCTGTGGAGACAAACCTTGCGACCTTGGTCTTTTATCTTTCTGTCTGCGGCGATTCAAATTCCACTCCTAACCTGTTGCACCAGAAAGAAAGACTTGCACTGTGTTTGCGTTTCATGATTTCAAGACACCCTCAAGTGTTCCACAGCCAACTAAATACTTCTGAAGTGTAGTCACTGTGGTAAAGGAGGAAACGGCGTGGTAGCCAATTTGAATACAGCAAGTTTCCACTAACAGCAATGTTATGATCAGATAATATTTTGAAGTGATGCTGATTGAGGGATAAATATTGACCAGGACAGTTCACTCAGTTCCCAAGTTGGATGAGAACCAATCTAAGGCATATTGTGGGAGAAGCAGAGGAAACCGCAGTATGCATCTTGACTCATGTTAAGCCTACCCTGAAAATGCTGCTTTTTGATCCCTGGTGCCCAAAAATGTTCCATTCCTCTTAACTGAAAATCCTTTCCTCCATGAGAACAGAAAAATCGTTGAAATAAAATTTGCCCAATAGCCAAAATGATCATTATGATCAGCTCACCATCACAGTGACACAGTGGCACAGTGGTCAGCACTGCTGTCTCTCAGCACCAGGCACTCGAGTTCAATTCCAGTCTTGGGTCACTGCCTGTGTGGAGTCTGCACATTTTCCCTGTGTCTGCGTGGGTTTCCACCGGGTGCTCCAGTTTCCGCCCACAATCCAAAGATGTGTGGGTTAGGTTGATTGGCCATGATAAATTGTCCTTTAGAGTCTGGGGGATTAGTAGGATAAACATGTGGGGTTGAGGGAATAGGGCCTGGGAGGGATTGTGGACAGGGCAGACTCAATGGGCCAAATGGCCTCCCTCTGTACTATTCACATTAATTGCTCAGGCTCACTGCAGTTCATACATATTAAAAATTAGATTCCAAACTTCAAAGCATATTTGAAAATCATATGTATAAACGTGGAATTTTTAGTCTGAAAACTGATGTGTAGCTCTCCAGCTGTGCAGTGAGTTTTCTCTCCAGCTCCCTCAGCGTTCAGTGCACAGAGAATCTGGGGGCATGGTCTGCAGTGTCACTTTAGCAGGGCGGGGTCTGGTAGAGCTAGCAAGGCTGGCTCCACAAAGATCAGGCACTATCCTTGAAGGTTACCTTGATCTACACAAAACATAAATCACCTCCTCCCCGCCGCCCTCAGGACATGGAAGACTCCTGGACAAGCATAGGGGTGTTTTCACCCCATCCCCTACAGATCCACCCCACCACCACACAAGCATAAGGCCACGCTCCTTCACAGGCATTCAGGAACTACCCCCTGTTACGCCTCCCAAAGAGCCTGGCCCAACACTGCCACACAGGTACTGCCAGATTGGCACTGCCAGAGTCCAAGTGGGCACAATCCTCACCATCTAGGGGCTATGCTTACCTGTGCGCCCTTGGCATGGTCATCACGACAGGATTTCATTTTCAAAAGTGATTTGTGCTGGTGTGATGTCATCCTGGCTGGGTGGGAAAGATGTTGGGGAGGAAGAGGCAACATCCAGCTGCTAATGATATTATAATGTATGCAAATCAGGCTTATGCCCTTCCAGGTCGTGAAGCTTATCACGTCAGAATGGAGGAGTGGGCAAGATCCGAAACTAAAATTTTGCCAGTGCAAATCCCATTTTTGGCTTCTTGACTGATTTAGCAGCCATTATGGCATCTGCGCCTGCAGCCAATATATCTATTAATTTTATAAAATACACTGAGTTTTATAAACAATTCACTGAAACTCCTCAAGTACCAATCTACTTACTCATTAATCAGCTGCAGTTCCCTCCTCTGGTGTAAAAATTTAAAGTTTATTTATTAGTCTCACAAGTAAGGCTTACATTAACAATGCAATGAAGTTACTGTGAAATTCCCCTAGTCTCCACACTCTGGCATTTGTTCCAGTCAATCCATCTAACCAGCACAACTTCCAGACTGTGGGAGGAAACTGGAGCACCTGGAGGAAACACATGCAAACACAAGGACAACATGCAAACATTCCGGATGGAATGCATCCCAGTGTTCTGAAGGAAATGGCAGAGGTGATAGCGGATGCCTTAGTGATTATTTACCAAACTTCGCTGGATTCTGGGGAAGTGCCGGAAGATTGGAAAACGGCTAATGTTACGCCGCTGTTTAAAAAAGGTAGCAGGCAAAAGGCAGGGAATTATAGGCCGGTTAGTTTAACGTCTGTTGTTGGAAAAATGCTTGAATCCGTCATCAAAGAAGAAATAGCGAGGCACCTAGAGAAGAATTGTTTGATAGAGAAGACGCAGCACGGATTCGTTAAGGGGAAGTCGTGTTTGACAAATTTATTGGAATTCTATGAGGATGTGACTAGTGCGGTAGACAGAGGGGAACCGGTGGATGTAGTGTTTCTCGATTTTCAAAAGGCGTTTGATAAGGTGCCGCACAAAAGGTTGCTTCAGAAGGTTAGGGGGCATGGAGTTGGGGGTCAGGTGTTAGCGTGGATAGAGGATTGGTTGTCTAATAGGAGGCAGAGAGTTGGTATCAATGGGTGCTATTCTGATTGGCGATTGGTAACTAGTGGAGTGCCACAGGGATCGGTGCTGGGGCCTCAGCTATTTACCTTTATACAGATGATCTGGAGGAGGGGGCTGAGTGTAGGGTGACGAAATTTGCTGATGACACAAAGATGAGCGGAAAAGCAAATTGTGCGGAGGGTGTAGAAAGTCTGCAGAGGGATATAGATAGGCTGAGCGAGTGGGCGAGGACCTGGCAGATGGAGTACAATGTTAGCAAGTGTGAGGTTATCCACTTTGGCAGGAATAATAGTAGGAGGGATTACTATTTAAAGGGCGAAAAGCTGCAGCATGCTACGGGGCAGAGGGACCTGGGGGTCCTTGTGCATGAGTCGCAAAAACCCAGTCTGCAGGTGCAGCAGGTGAGCAAAAAGGCGAAGGGGATGCTGGCCTTTATAGCGAAGGGGATAGAATATAAAAGCAGGGAGGTCTTGCTGCAACTGTACAGGGCACTGGTGAAGCCGCAGCTAGAGTACTGTGTGCAGTTTTGGTTGCCACACTTGCGCAAGGATATTTTGGCCTTGGAGGGAGTGCAGAGGAGGTTCACTAGGCTGATACCGGAGATGAGGGGGTTGAACTATGAAGAGAGGCTGAATAGACTGGGTCTGTACTTGTTGGAGTTTAGAAGGATGAGGGGGGATCTTATAGAGATGTATAAGATAATGAAAGGGATGGATAGGGTAGAGGTAGAGAGATTCTTCCCACTCAGAAAGGACAGCAGGACTAGAGGACACAGCCTCAAGATGAGCGGGGTGCAGTTTAGAACGGAGTTGAGGAGGAACTTCTTCTCTCAAAGGGTGGTGAATCTCTGGAATTCTCTGCCCATTGAAGTGGTTGAGGCTACCTCGCTAAATATATTTAAGACACGGGTAGATAGGTTTTTGGCAGACAAGGGAATTAAGGGTTATGGGGAGAAAGCGGGAAAGTGGAACTGATCCACTTCAGATCAGCCATGATCTTATTGAATGGCAGGGCAGGCTCGAAGGGCTAGATGGCCTACTCCTGCTCCTACTTCTTATGTTCTTATGTTCAAACTCTACACAGACAGTCACCCAAGCAGGGAATCGAGCCCAGGTTCCTGGTGCTGTGAGGCAGCAGTGCTAACCACTGTAGCACCTGCTGCCCCTACAAGCATATTTCATCAAATTGATTTTAAAACTCAGATTATCCAGCAAAAATGAGATGAATGTGCATTGTACAAACATACTTAAATTTAGCTCCACTTATTACTTGGTGGCACAGTGGCACAGTGTTAACACTGCTGCCAGGAACTTGGGTTTGATTCCCAGCTTGGGTCATTGTGTGGAGTCCGTACGTTCTCTTCGTGTCTGTGTCGGTTTCCTCCGGGTGCTCCGGTTTCCTCCCCCGACTGAAAAATGTGCTGGTTAGGTCTATTGGCCATGCTAAATTATCCCTCAGTGTAGCCAAATGGGCGCTGGTGTGTGGCGACTAGGGGATTTTCAGAGCAACTTCATTGCAGTGTTGATGTAAGTCTATCTGTCTCACTAATAAATAAACTTTACAGATGGCTACTTTGGCATCATGCAACCAATAATTTACTTTACGTTGTTTGTTAACATGTGACCAGCCCTGGTTCATATTTGTAGCAATACACCACTAACTGATCAGCTAAGCAGACTTCACATAAGATTCATATTTTTGGAATCATGATTTGAGCAATATCATTTAATGCAGATTTTATTCCAAATAAAAAAGTAACTAAAAGCCAATTAATAATAAGATTTTGTCTTTGAGAATCAATTTTTGTTCCTCTTTTGGGAATTATGTAAATTTGAGGATCCAATCCTACTAAAAGCTGATTGACTTCTTACCAAGAAGGGAAGAAGCAAGTCCTCATTGCATTGACCTTCTCCCATAGCACTGCCAAAGGAATTGAACACATATCACTTCAACAGATTGCAGTTTGACTAGATTGAACAGTCAGACGACACAGTCAAAGAAATCAGATTTCACATTTCTCACTCAATCTCCTCCCCAGGTATTACAACCAACCATTGCCATTTGAAAAGACCATGAAAAATTGTCTCCCTTTTTAAGAGCTGCGAGATTGGGAGCACCACAGAAAGTCCCATGAACCGATAACTTCTAGCTACCCCAGAAGTGTTCCTTAAATGAACTGGGCAAATTCAGACTGTTCATGAAATAAACTATAATAACCTAATTTGATCATTTTTGACTCTTGAGTTGCCTCAATCTATCAAAGTATACAGGCCTAACGGAACATACCCTGAGGAACAAAAAAAACAAAGTATTGTGTCAACTTTGTGAGAAATAGGTGGCATCTGAAGTTACAAAATTTATTTTGTAAGCCTCCAATTAAACAATGCCATACAGAGGGAAATCTTATGTTAATGGGGCAGTGTTGAAAAATCACCTATATCTTGGATGGGATACACCCTGTATGAGAATCAGACTGGTGGTGTAAATTCTTATCTGATTTTGTCAAAGATGTAATTGGGGAACAAACTGCAGGTCACACAGGCACAGTGGGAGGCGATATGGCATATGATGGACTGGTACATTTTGATCAAACAATCTGAAAGGACAGAGTTACTGAGCCAACCAAAAGATTTCCCACTTGGGGAACAACGCACCTTTAACCTATCAGTAATGATGTATGCCTCCTTGGAATTCTGCATTTAATGGAACAACAAATAAAAGCCAACATAAAACTCTGTGATTACATAGTACCAATGGTGATGTTGACAGACATCCCTCAGGGAAACCTTCTGTTGCAAGTTACTACTTGGGGACTTCAGGGTTTGGGCAGGGCAATTTCCTGCCTGCAATCCTGTGGTCTCATGGGTGGTTTCCAGAGCCAGTCCCCAGAGACCTATCAGTTCTTCCAGCAACAGCACATAACTCCTCCTTCAACTTCAGGGAGTATATAAACAGTTATATGGAAGGAAACCTAATGAACTTTGAGGCAGTTCCAAGTGACCCAGAAAATGGTGGTTATCAGAGAATGCCAAATATAATTGACCTTAGATAGCTGTGGTTATAGTAACGGTCGTTTGAGAGTGAAAAAGTTGTTAAATGCTTCTGGCATTTGTCAGCATTCTCCGTTAAAGCATTTAACACTATATATCAGTCAATCAGGAGCTTTCATTAAAAAATCAGCTGCCAAATGTTGTGATTGCTCTACAAGTTTAAAAGGGAGCGATGACTGGATCCTTTAAAAAGAAACAAGTATAATTCCCATTTATTTTACCTGTACTTTATTACCTGCTCTGAAGCCTGCAATTTATTTTTTATTGGTTGAGCATTTTTTAATTTTAACACTAGAAATCTTTACTTATAACTTCTCGACTAGTATGAGTCTTTTATATAAAGTCATAACTTGAATCAACTTTTTCCAAGACGGATTAGTTTGTTCTTGTTTGTGTTCAAATCCAGCAACTGGTCGATTAAACTTTCAAATCCAAAACATGGGTTATATTTTTAGTAATTAGGCACCAAAACTGAAAGATCTTAACAATTGCAGGAAGAGGTTACCTTAAAAAAAGTCAACATTTTTTGCAATATTTTAATTCCTAAAGAGCCAATTGTAAGGTGTATTGTATTTGGTTAGTCATTGACATATAATTTTGATCTGTGAATTTGTCAACATTAGGGAACAATATGTTTCTGATTGGCTAGCACTTTTCTTAATGAGAGTGACTGATGACTTAACGACTACTGAACTGAGACACATAAAACAAGGAAACCTTAGGTTCAATCCCTGGTCTGTGCTAAATTAGCTGACAGTCATGAGGATACTACTTTTGATCGTAGTGCCTGGGGTGGTGGTGGTGGTGTGTGTGTGTGTGTGTGTGTGTGGGTGGGTCGGTGGGTGGGTGGGGGGCTGGGCTCAAGAGAAGAAAATCAAGGCTGCTTGTTGCTTCCAGTGTGTCACTGCTGGAAAGCCGACTTGTGCGGATATTGTAGGTGAGGTCAGGATTGCCTCTTTCTGTGATGTCTACCTTAAGAATAGCTGCAAGGTCACACATGAATGATGCCTGGTGAAGTATTAAAGGGTGACTTTTGTTGGTGAAATAAATTCACTCATTATAGTCCTTCATAAATCTAATGCCATTTAAATATATTAAAAGTAGCACAAAACCATCCACACGTGCATGGGTGAAGCAGTCTCCTCACTTCATTTTAACATAATTTAAAGACGTAAGAAGAATTAACTAACAAGAGGAATGGAATGATTGTTTTAGGGATGAAACTGTTAAAGGACTCTGAAGCAGGGAAGCTAACAGAATATAAGGGGAGGTGATGGCCCAGTGGTATTATTGCTAGACTATTAATCCAGGAAACTCAGCTAATGATCTGGGAACCCAGGTTTGAATCCCACCATGGCAGAACTTGAATTCAATAAAAAGTATCTGGAATTAAGAATTTACTGATGACCATGAAACCATTGTCGATTGTTGGGAAAAGCCTATCTGGTTCACTAATGTCCTTTAGGGTAGGAAATCTGCCATCCTTACCTGGTCTGGCCTACATGCAGGTCCAGAGCCATAGCAATGTGGTTGACTCTCAGCTGCCCTCTGAAAAGGCCTACCAAGCCATTCAGCTGTATCAATTGCTCAAGAAGGCAGCTCGTCTCCTCAGTGGCAACTAGGGATGGGCAATAAATGCTGGCCAGCCAGCGATACCCATGTCCCACAAATGAATAAAAAAAAAGTGGTCTGTTTAATGAAATGAGTTGATGTTTCCAGTTTTTGGGATTATGACTCTTAAGTGCTGAGCGTATTTAGCTTCTATTTGCATAAACACACATTGAGTAAGAGAGTAACATTTCACTTGCACCTATTGCTGTATGATTGGTGCGTATCTGCACATATATTCAGTAAGGTGCACTTTGGATAATTCATATATGTCTGGTACTCTACATCTCAGTATAACGTCTTAAACTTCCATAACGGCTACACCACCCGATTTAAAACTGGGGAGAGGCAAAACTGGATAAAAGTAATTCTAAAATGTGTTTTAAATGAGGTTGTTGACAGCTTCAGCAATCCAACTCTGACTTCAGTGCAGCAAGAGTTAAGGCACTCTCTGCCTGAGTCTGCCTGTCCATATCCATGGGTGGTCTGATTCTGCTAATTACATATTAGAGTTTTTGTTTGAGTTTTGTGGGTAAGGCTAGCAGGAAACGGAAATACCTTTAGCTGGCTATGTCCCACAGCTTGTACAACTACTCACTGACTGGATGTTGCAACCCAGTCTGGAAATTATGACGGATATGAGAGGGACAAAAATGTGGACTTTCATTTTCTTTTGAGCCTAGCTCCGGTATTAGTCATCCAATGAGTGTTGGTTACTGCTGAAACTACAAAATACCTCACATTTTTCTGTGATCGAAATTGCCAAAACATTTGAAGCCAAGACGCAGCATTTTTGATAAACAAGAAGTACTTTTTGCATTGTCTTGTTCTGTGGTTTTTCATGAGTTTACAATCTGTTTTGCTCCTGGGAGTGATGAAATCTTAATCCTGGTAACACAAAGAGGCCTGAATGCTGCCTTTGGGAGTTGCATGTAAAGCATTTCACACAGCAGTGTCTGATGATGGAGAGGAAGTTAAAGTTGGTTTCTCTATTAGCAACTAAACCAGAAACAATGGATGTTATTTGAAAGTCTGAGTTACTTTGGTTATGTTTTTAGGCTCTGCCTGGATATTTATCTTGTGTTCTTGGCATTAAAGACCAGTGATTTCTTGTTCCAGGATTCAACATGCATTAAATCAAGGATAAATCAAGGATAAAAACGTTGGAGTTGAACAGAAACTATTGTTACAGTACTTTGCTAACTCTCTTGCGGTCCAAACTTTAAAAATGCATTAATAAATAGCTAGGTTATTGTTTAGTTTCTAAACTACAGGATAAGTTATCTTTACGGTGCTGGATAAGCTGTTGCACCTTTAAGCAGAAGGCTGGCAATATCAGGCTTAATATGCCAGATTTATTCTGCAGCCTTTTGCTGTGTAAACACTTATTTGTCATGATTAAACTATGATACAGTTCACTGTAGAACAGGATTTTCTGGCCGAGCTCACCTTGAAACATGAAAATCCCACCCAAGTTCAACAGATTTTTGCATGGTCTGTATCTTGCCTGCTACAATTACCATGGCAGGCGGAACGGTAGAATTCTGGCCATAGTGTTTGGAAAAGACAAACTCAAGACAACCAGTGGGATTCTACGTAAAACTGACTCTAATAGAATAAGAGAGACTGTCCACAGTAAACCGGGCAAGTCTGTTAACAGGTAACAGATTATCAATGAGCAGTGTTCAAAGAAGCATTGATAAGCTAATTTATTCCTCTGAGGAGCTGACGTTCTACTTGTCCATGGATGACTAAAAAGGTAAGAGACAAGATAAAACTAAAAGAAAAAGCACACAAAATGCATGATGGATGCAAGCAATTGGGAGACATACGAAGAACATCATCATAGGGTAACCCAATAAATCTACAGAAAATGGAAGTATAAAAAGAAACATGCAATGGATTTCAAGATCAGTCAAAAATTGCTTCTAATTTTATTGGGAAAATGGGGTGATCTGGACCAATCTGGGTCCCTTGACAACTGTTAATCATCATGTTATCAATAAAAATAAGGAAATGACATACACTTGAATAATTACTTCCTGCCAATATTTACAATGGAGCAAGATGTCAGCATGCTGGACATCCCAAATAAACTAAAATTGAATCATGAACTCTCCAAAATTAATCATAGAATCCTACAGTGCGGAAGGAGACCATTCGGCCCATTGAGTCTGCACCGACCACAATCCCACCCAGGCCCTATCTCCATAACCCTAGCTAGTCCACCTGATACTAAGGGACAATTTAGAATGACCAATCTGCCTAGTCCACACATCTTTGGACTGTAGGAAGAAACCAGAGGAAACCCATGGAGACACAGGGGGAATGTGCAAACTCCACACAGTCAGTGACCCAAACTGGGAATCAAAACCGGGTTCCTGATGCTGTGAGGCAGCAGTGCTAACCACTGTGCCACCATGCCACCCATCTCTAATATTAGCAAAGCAATATCAATAAAGTGAATACTTGCACTAAAGAGTGACAAATTTCCAGGATCAGGTAGTTTCCAATTAGGAAATAGGTGAGAATATTGGAGATGATCTGACTATATTCTCCAAAGTTTTCTCAATTCAAAAAATATTGTTTAGATATTTTTAGATATTTTAAATTGAGAAAGGGAAGCTGGAAATAATAGAACAGATAGCCTAACAACATCTATTGTCAGGAAATTACTAATGTCTAAGACACAATTCTTCCAGTCTCTGGATTGTTGGAGTTGGAATGTAAGTTGGAAGATGCACCTCAGGGCCCTGTGGAAGTCCTAGTGCCAGGACATGTGCTGTAATTACCAGGGAAGTTTAAACTCTCAATGGGCTGATTTCCTGTGCCTGGGACTCATCACAACAATTTCTGACTCTGAGCTCAGGGCAGAGATTTACCCTAGAAATGTTTTTTATATCTCGTCTAACTCAGTGGTTAGCCAGTGTCACTCAATTGAGCATCACAACTGACTCCTCCTCCCTCAATCAACCCTCCCTGAATACCTGATCATCCTCTGCGCCCACCCAACTATCTCCCTGATGAAGGATCATCTGGACTTGAAACATTAGCTCTGTTCTCTCTTCACATATGCTGTCAGACCTGCTGAGATTTTGCAGCATTCTTGTTTTTGTTTCAGATTTCAGCATTGGCAGTAATTTGCTTTTATCTACCTGACTACATCGTCAACCAACTATTCACCTCACCCACCAAGCTACCCTACCCTTCCCACTCACTCACTCATCTATGTACTTATCCTCTTTATCCACACATTCATCCTCCACCTCACCCACTCATCTAGCCACATCACCCACTCATCCATCTACCCACCTCATCTACTCCCCCACTAACCCCTCACCCACCTACCCACTCATCCACCTGTCCACCTTATCACGGGCATTGGGCGTCTGATCTTTGGGTAAGTGTCTTCAAGGCAGCCTTCACGACACATGACCGCGCAGAGTTGCTGAGCAGAGACTGATAGCCAAGTTCTGCACACATGAGGATGGCCTCAACCAGGATCTTGGGTTCATGTCACACTCTCTGTAACCCCCAGGTCTGGCCTGGACTTGCAAAATCTCACTTACTGTCTGGAGACAATACACATCTCTTTAACCTGTGCTTTATGCTCTCTCCACTCACATTGTTTGTACCTTTAAGACTTGATTAGCCGTAAAGACTCGCATTCCAATCATCATTTTGTAAGTTGAGTTTGTGTCTTTTATGCCCTGTTTGTGAACAGATCTCCCCCCATTCACCTGACAAAGGAGCAGAGCTCTGAAAGCTAGTGGCATTTGCTACCAAATAAACCTGTTGGACTTTAACCTGGTGTCATGAGACTGCTTACTGTGTTTACCCCAGTCCAACGCTGGCATCTCCACATCACCTTATCCTTCTCAGTCACCTACCTATGTAATTATCCACTTCATCCACTCATTCATCCTCCACCTCAGCCACTTCACCCACTCACCTACCCACCTCATCCACTCACCTACCTACCCTCTCACCCCAAAACACACTCATCCACTCACCCACCTACCCACTCACCCATCTACCCACCTCACCCACTCGCCCAACTATCCACCTCACCCTTTCCACTCACTCACTCATTCAGGTACCTATCCAACTCATCCACTCAAGCATCCACTTTCCCATCTCACTACTCACCTGTACCCACTTCCTGGGCGTATGTCAGTTGCCTGCCCCTCCGTTCTGCCTCCACTAGAATCTGAAATTTTTTTTTATTATTCATTCGTGGGACGTGTGGCACTGGCTGACCAGCATTTATCGAATATACATCATAGGACTGATGATGCATTGTATCCTGTTGAGGTGGTAGTGACTGACAGCAGTTTAAGATATATCACTTTAAAGATACGCTTTTTTTTATTCATTCATGGGACATGGGCGTCGCTGGCTGGCTAGCATTTATTGCACATCCCTAATTGCCCTTGAGAAGGTGGTGGTAAGCCACCTTCTTGAATAACTGCAGTCCATATGCTGTGGGTTCACCCACAATGGTGTTAGGGAGGGAATTCCAGGATTTTGACCCAGTGATTGCGAAGGAACGGTGATATATTTCCAAGTCAGGCGTGAATAGCTTGGAGGGGAACTTGTAGGTGGTGGTGTTACCAAGTATCTGCTAACCTTGTTTTTCTAGGTGGAAGTGGTTGTGGGTTTGGAAGGTGCTGTCTAAGGACCTTTTGTGAATTTCTGCAGTGCATCTTAGAGGTAGTACACACTACTGCTACTGAGCGTTGGTGCAGGGAGTGGATGTTTGTGGATGTGGTGCCAATCAAGCAGGCTGCTTTGTCCTGGATGGTGTTGAGCTTCTTGAGCGTTGTTGGAGCTGCACTCATCCAGACAAGTGGGAAGTATTCCATCACACTCCTGACATGTGCCTCGTAAATGGTGGATAGGCTTTGGGGAGTCAGGAGGTAAGTTACTTACCACAATATTCCTAGTCTCTGACTTGCTCTTGTAGCCACATCAATTATACGGCAAGTCCAGTTGGGTTTCTGGTCAATTGTAATCCCAAGAATGTTGACAGTGGGGGATTCAGTAAATGTGAAGGAGCAGCAGTTAAAGTGTCTCTTATTGTTTGGCATTTGTGTGGCATGAAGTGAGTGACAGCGAAGTGGGTTCAGGATGAAGACATTTTTATATCCCACTCAACCAAAAGGGAACCATTTTTGTGGCTTAAAATGACCCCCCCTGGAAATTTGTTCAACATTTCCCTTAGGCCCTGGTTGTTTACACTGGTTTTTCTCCATTCTATATTTGGATGTAATTGTGATGATGTACTCTCTCAGGAACACAAAAGGTTTTTATTAACAAGAAAAAATCTGTAGAGGGGCTTGTAGTCCCTTACCCCCAGGCTGTCCTAAAGCAGTCCACCAGCTGCCCCAGTCCCTACATGTCTTGTAGATGCCTTCTAGAAGTCCTCAGCCCCAAATCGGACACCACCTCCCTGGGATGATCGTCCATTCTCACTCCTAATTGGTCCCTCAAGCCAGGTGACCCTCTTCTTCTGTGTTGCCATTGAAGGTGCAAGCACCGTAATGTTGTAATGAGATTGGGAGGTTGCTTGGATATAACTTGACGTCAGTAAAATGGGTCCATTTTCCTATTTAACTTCCCAGTTCCTCCATTGGAGAAAAACCCAGGCCTCAGGAAGCAATAAAAAGTCATTGATAAATAATTTTTCCTTTTGTAATATTTAGAATTTGATGAAATTTCAATGAGAAGCGCTTCTGATCCTGAAGCCCAGAATATTCCTCTAAATTAAAAGCCATACTTGATTATAGAACAGTGCCCACATACCTGTTGTGCTTTCAACGGTTGCATACCAAAGCCCATCTGCATGCTTCTGTGAGGTTAAAACTATCATGCTAAACCTACCATAACATACATTTTCATTCATCCTTACTGCATATAAATCAACACTGAAATTATTTATTTACAAAAAGAATAGCACACCCGCTTTCTTCCCCAACGCCCAGAAATTTCAAAATCCAGACTAAACTAAAGGCAGGCATTAATCATTGAATCAATGAACCTGACACAGGCAGAAAGATAAAATACATTTTTTTTCAAACAGCCTCAGTGTTGTGATTGATGGACCAATTTTAGCTTGCAAATTACAAAGGGAGCATTTTGGAATCTAATCACGTGGTAGTGCTCTGGTTTAGTTGGTTAAAATGCCTGTCTAATGATCCAGAGTTTGAGTCTCAGTGGTGTTTCTACCAATTTGGTTGACTTTGAATGGCTTTAGACCAGAATTCTCTGGTTCCCCTCAACCTTCCCCTCCAGTGGCAGCACACCATTCCATGGGTTTCCCAGTGGCATGAGGTGGCTTCAATGGGAATTCCGATTGATAGTGATAGCAACCAGAAATACCCGCTACCAGCAAACGGCATGCCGCCTCCCTCAGCCAAGAAAAACATTGAGGGGAGACCAGAAAACCTTGCTGTTAGTCAAGGAAGCAACAGCATTGAGGAAAATATGCATATATTACTTTAGGTTTCTCTTGTGGCCTAGTGGTATAGGTTTCAGAGCTGGTAGACAACGAAAAACCTAGAGCAATGCGCTGGGGTGCAAGGCTTGAATCCCACCATAGTCATTGGTAAATCATTCCGCGGCAGCGATGGGTGAGCTGAGAAAGTAGGCCCCTTAACCACATTTTAGTTTGATGTTTTAAATTTCATTTGTGATTTGTTTTTGTTTAAGGGACTGTCCCTTTTACTTTGTCCCGCAGTTCATTTAGAGTCACAGAGGTTTGTAGCATGGAAGCAGGCCCTTCGGCCCAACTTGTTCATGCTGCCCAGTTTTTAACCACCAAGGTAGTCTCAATTGCCCCCATTTGGCCTATAACACTCTATACCCATCTTACCATATAACTGTCTAAATGCATTGTAAAAGTCAAAATTGTACCCGTCTCAATTACTGCCTCTTGCAACTCGTTCCAGACACTCACGACCCTCTGAGTGAAAAAAATTGTCCCTCTGGACCCTTTTGTATTTCTCCCCTCACCTTAAACCTATGCCCTCTAGTTTTAAACTCCCCTACATTTGGGAACAGTAGTTGACTATCAACCTTATCTGTGTCCCTCATTATTTTATAAATTTCTATAAGCCTTCTATGTCCCAGAGAAAGAACAAAGAACAACCCAGCACGGGAAACAGGCCCTTCGGCCCAACGAGCCCGCGCCACCATCTTTACAAAGCATTTTCCTACACCTACCTTGCCCCGTGTGTATGCGAATGGTACCCCTATTGTAACCGGATTCAGGGGAGAATAGTGTAGGGACAATTTGGTACATCAATTAGCCTAAGAGCATATCTTTGGGGTGTGGGAGGAAACCAGTCTATCCAGCCTCTCCTTATAACTCAACCCATTAAGACTCAGTAGCATCCTAGTAAACTAATTTGATTTAGTTTAATTAGTTTTGTACAAAGTAGTGGTGCAACAACCAGCCAAGAGTGGGTGACAGAGGTGTAAGTGGTATCATGATAATTTTGAGTATTTTACATGTAAGTGACAAATCCCCAACCACTTAATGAAGTGCAATTGAGTGTAGATCTAAAGAGTATTGATTAAAAAATAGCGCTGGACCCTTCAGGAGTGAAATTAGAAATCGTTTCTTTATGTAAAGGACGGATAGAAGTTTGAAGCTCTCTTCCACAAACAGCAAATTGATGCTGAATCAATTGTTAATTTTAAAACTATGATTGATAGACTTTTGTTTGCCAAAGGTATTAAGGGAGATGGGATAAAGATAATATGGAGTTAGGTCACAGATCAATCACTGAATGGTGTTTCAGGCTCAAGGGGTTCAACGAGCTATTCTGATTCCCATTTTCCTATTGACCACTCAAGATACTTCACAGTTGGTACTACCAGATCTCATAATCATTCTTTTTCTGAGCTTTCGTCAACCCATATGATGACTAACTAAAACTCTCTCAGTAGCACATGTTTGCTGATTAGTTTCAGCCCCTGGACTTGGTACAGACTTGGCTGCTGTACCAGAATCTAGTGGTTCACTTTCAGATGAGCTATTCTTTTGAGTGTTTTGGACAATTCATCTCATCTAAGTTTTGAACACATGCCAATAGATTCATTCAGGGAAAGTTTCCGCTCTGGAACATTATATGTTATTTCTGAATTTGGCTTCCTACCTGTTTTTTTAAGGAATACCGAGATTCCATGGAACCATATGGCACATTCTTTGTCAGCGAGCAAGGAAGGAGGGATGAAAGACTTTTCTTTCCTCCTCTGTGAGTTGGATTGAGGTCTGAAGTTATTAATTGCGCTTTGAATTTGGAGTTTGAAGTTATTAATGAGTCTGTGGAAAAGTTCTAAATCATTGTGATAAATGGGGTTGAGTATGGCTTACTTACATCTCCCATCAGGTTTTTGGGGTTTATAGCAATGATTTCCCCGGTGATTCTAAAGTAATGGAGATATATGACTACTCCAGTGGAGGAAGCTGGATACCCATTGCTATACGCTTAGCTTGTTGTGTAAGTAGTCACTCAATGAGAAATAGGGTAGGTAATAGGCAAAATGTAAGAGGTCAAAGTGGTGTTGTAATGAGGCAAATATTTTTCTCTAAGATTTACACCTGCTTTAAGTATGGTTTCCATTACAGAGATGACTCCCAAGTCTGGAGTTACAGCTTTGAAAACTAACTGATCTTCGGATCCTTTGTCAACATTATAATTCTGGCCTTTAACCTTGTTAGTTTCTGAATTTTGAAATTTGAACCCTTGTGATTTTAACTCGTGGTAAGCTTGACAGAGGCAGAAACAAACTGGTTGCAGTTCAGAGGCTAAGAAAAATATAGTGCCATTGAGGCACTCCGTCTCTCTCTCTCTCTTAAGGGACAGACTGGTATTGCCAAGAAAGGTCTCTATTTTTCAAATACAAAACAGTTTTGTGCTGCTTTTGCACTTGTTGCAGAACGTTGTCAGTGTTTTACAGTGAGAAAGGCAAGACCATGTCGCAATATGACTTATTTGGGGGTCAGATAAGAAAGCTATCATTCCAAAATCCTCCTTTGACACTGCAAAGGTTATTCACCTGAAACTCAAATACCTCTTTCCCTACCACAGGGTAAGGAATTCTTTCTCCTTGACCTTGCAACTGTTCTGTGGTATCTGAAATAAAAAGTTAATCCAGCTCCCTCCTCCTATTCATACAGTATAATTTTCCAAACTCACCCTCACCCCTGTGCTTCTATTTACTTCTGGCAACAATATTGCCAACCTCATACCGGTTCCCTCCAAGCCAAACAACCAGGACAATCAGACTGTTGTTTGAGGTGCTGCCAGCATTCCACATGAACAGCACCATGGCAAGTGGAATTTTGGAATTAATCTCTACAAGAATAGAGTATAAAAGAGGCGGAGTGTTGCTGCAACTGTACAAGGCATTAGAACAAAAAACAGCCCGGGAAACAGGCCCTTCGGCCCAACGATCCCGCGCCGCCATTTTAACATTACCAGTCCCCCCTCCACCCATGACTCTTATCTATGATTATGGAATTACACATTGAGGGAAACTAATTTAGGGACAATTTATTACCTCCAATCAGCCTAATAGCACATCTTTGGGGTGTGGGAGGAAACCGGAGCACCCGGAGAAAACCCACGCAAGCACGGGGAGAATGCGCAAACTCCCACAGACACTGGCCCAAATCCATGTGTCTGCACAGCAAACAGTGATAGTCACTGAGCTGTCGTCTTGCCCAGTATCTGGTCCAGTTTAAGTGCACACTAACGACATGAAGCACTAGGCTACTCTCGAACATCCAAGAGCAGCCCTAGTACGACCCATCGCGTGTATGCCCCTCGTTGGACAACAAGGCGGACCGACTTAAAACCTGTGAATTAAAAGAGAAAAACATTAGTATCATTCCTCATCCTTATAGATTACCAGGGACGTCCCAATGCTAATGAACCTTATTTAAAACAATGTCCTATATCCTCCTATCTCCAACCCACTCATGTGCCTGTCTAAGTAACTCTTAAACAAATCCAGCGTGCCTGCCTCCACCACCTTACTTGGCAGAGCATTCCATACCCCCACTACCCTCTGTGTGAAAAACCTTCCTCTAATATCCGTGTTATACCTCTCCCCCCTCACCCTAAGCCCGTGGCCCCTCGTACTGTGTGTCCTTAACATAGGAAATAGCTTACCACTGTTTACTCTATCTATACCCTTCATAATCTACATACCTCTATTAGATCCCCCCTCAATCGCCGTCTTTCAAGGGAAAACAGCCCCAATTTGCTCAATCTTTCCTCATAACCCAGTCCTTCCATACCAGGCAACATCCTGGTAAACCTCCTCTGCACTCTCTCCAGAGTCTCCACATCCTTCCGGTAGTAAGGTGACCAGAACTGGACGCAGTACTCCAAATGCGGCCTAACCAACGTTCTATACAACCGCAACATTAGACTCCAGCTCTTATACTCTATACCCCTTCCTATAAAGGCTAACATACCGTAAGCTTTCTTCACAACCTTCTCCACTTGTACTGCCACCTTCAAAGACTTGTGCACTTGCACCCCCAGGTCCCGCCGGGTTTCTATACTCTTTATAGGCTTACCCTTTATCATATAACTCCCTCCTACATTATTCCCGCCAAAATGCATCACCTCACATTTATCAGGATTAAACTCCATTTGCCATATATCTGCCCAATCAACCAGCCTATCTATATCCTGTTGTATTGCCAGACACTGCTCCTCACTGCCCGCAACTAGCATATTGTTCATAGTTCTGGTCCTCTTACCTGAAGAGGGATATAGTGGCATTAGAGGCGGTTCAGAGGAGGTTCATTAGATTGATTCCAGAGATGAGGGGTTTGTTTTATGAGGAGAGATTGAGCAGTTTAGGCCTATACGCTCTAGAATTTAGGTGAATGAGGAGCAATCTAATCGAGGTAAGATGCTAAAGGGGATTGACAGGGTAGACATAGAGATGATGTTTTCACTTATGGGACAATCTAGAATGAGAGGTCATAGTTTTAGGATAAGGGGTGGCAGATTTAAATGGAGGTGAGGAGAAATTACTTCTCTCAAAGGGTCGTGAGTCTACGGAATTCACTACCTCAGAGTGTGGTGGTGCGGGGACATTGAGTAAATTTAAGGAGATAGATAGATTTTTAATTATTAATGGGTTAAAGGGTTATGGAGAATGGGCAGGAAAGTGGAGTTGAGATCTTGACAAGATCAACAATGATCGTATTGAATGGCGGAGCAGGCTCGAGGGGTTGAATTGCCCACTCCTGCTCCTGGTTCTTAGGTTCTTACATATCAATTCAGAGAAGTTAAAGCCTTTGGATAAACCTGAAGCCCAACTGATATACAACTTGCAGTTTCTGACAAACACACTTTAGTTTAAAATACTTATAATTCTTCATCAGGTGGTGTCATGATAATCCTATCCGTTTTTTAAAAACAATACTTGGCTGTTTCACAGAGCCCCTGTAATGTCTACGGCTGTAACAGTGATGATTCCTTTAAGGCACAAGGCGCGCCAAGATATTCTCTTTGTTTGGCCAATTTCCAATGTTGTTCTATATGTTCCTTTGGTGTACTTCTAATGTTTAAGTATTGCCACCCAAGATATTCAGGCTTTGTGTCTGTTCAACTGAGCTTGGCTTTGTGGTTGAAATTTTGATAGATTAGAGACACAACCATGGAGGCAAGAGACATGAAACTGACCAAAAAGCCTGAAATGACTCACTATAGTGCCATTCTCTTTAGACAGCATATTTAATAACATACATTTCCACCTGCAAAGATCCTAGGTGAGGTCTTCCAGCCACGCTCATCCTAAAACCGGAAAATCCCACCCATGGTCCACTCCCTACCTGCTACGATTCCTGCGGTGGGTGGGAAGGGAAAATTCCCTCCCCTGTTTTTTCAATCTGCTTGTGGATTAATGCTGATACACACCAACCTAGACCTCAAAGCTGCTTCATAAACCACATCCAATCTTTCAAAATAATCAGTAAAATTCTAAGCAATGAATTCAATGCAGTTCTAATTAGTAGCACCAGCTATCAAATAAGTTCCCAAGTTCAACTCCAGCCTTGGGTCACTGTCAGTTTGGATTTTGCATGTTCTCCTTGTGTCTGCGTGGGTTTCCTCCAGGTGCTCCTGTTTCCTCCCACAGTCCAAAGATGTGCAGGTTAAGCAAATTGGCCATGGTAAATTTCCCCTTAGTGTCCCAAGATGTGTAGGTTAGATGGATTAGCCATGGGGAATGTGTAGGATTATGGGGATAAGACAGAGAACAGGGCCTGTGTAAAATCATCTGTCAGAAAGTCAATGCAGACTTGATGGGCCAAATGGCCTCCTTCTGCACTGTAGGGATGCTATGATTCTATAATCCTTTTACAAGGCAAATAGTTACTCTCTAACTATTCTGTCCAACTCCTTCATGACTTTGAATATCTCTATCAAAACCACTCTCAGCCTTCCTCTCTCCAAGGAGAACAGTCCCAACCTCTCCAATCTATCCTCAGAACTGAAGCTTCTCATCCCTGGAGTCATTCCTTTGAACGACTTCTGCACTCTCTCCAATGTGTTTCTTATAGTGTGGCACGCTGAACTATCCAATTCAACTCCAAGATAGACAGAGCTTCCTCCTGCCGTTTGCTGTAAGGGTATGAAACAAAATTACTTCAATCAATCTCCACATATAGTTCCTGCTGGATACAAAAGATGGAAACTTCGCCTCGGGCTAAAGCTTTGGTGGGATTTCTTGTTGCCTTGGAATCATTTAATGTGAATATTTTGTGGCATGCTCCAAGCTAAAAAACAATCATGGATTGATTGACTCCAGCAGATGTGGGGGTGGGGGTGGGGGGAGGAGGCTACTTTGCCGGATCCAATTTAGAAGACATGAACAGAATTGAGCAGTGAATTCAAAGCAAGGTGCCAGAAGGAGCAGGAAATGGGCATGCTGTACACAGTTACCCTGATACAGTTGCAACACTGCAGTTGCAGAAAATTTGACTGAGGTGGGATAATCTTTTCTTTTGACTATGCAGGAGGAGACTATTGAGAGGAACATCTCTGATCCATTGGATTGAATGGAACCAAAATATAGATTGTTGCCATTTTCACAAAAGAATGGGAAATTCCTCCCCTTCTTGGAGACTAAATGGGTGGAATTTTCCCACCCAGCCTACCATGGGAAATATAGCAGGTGGGACAGGGACCATGCAAAGGTCTGTTGATCTTGGGGTGGGATTTTCCAGTTTTGGGACAAGTGCAGCCGGAAAATCCCGGTGTAGATGTCTATGATGCATCACCTGACACACAAAAGCATTCTCTTTCCCTGATATGTCTAATCCTTTGGAACATAGGGCTGAGCAAGGCTAGAAAAGATCATTCCCAGCCATAAGGAGTGCACGCATACTCTTCAATAGCCCTGTCTGCCAAAAAAATGTATTACTGTTTCTCGTTATTAATAACATCCTTTATTCCTGTTACCACCCTGTGCGCTCATCACCTTTTTAAAGACCTTAGAGATTATTTCACAATCCCTATTGCACTTGAAGAGAATGAGGTTGTCTATAGAACTGAAATGCTGATTCTCTGCACTCTGTTTGAACAATCTTTTATTTGTACCTCACCGTTGCTCCAGAATCTGGTTTATCTATTATATTTAGGATCTTAAATAACTCAATAATCTGATTTGTAAGCCACCTTTTCCCCTTCAATGTAAACGTACCTTTATAACCTTTCATTGCAGCACTGATGCCAAATCCTATGAATCAACAAGTTGTCCGCTAATGAAAATGTTCATCCTGTACCGTAGTGCCCAGAACTGTATATAATGCTGAAAGTGGGAGTGCTTTTTCATAAGTTAATTATGTCTCCCTGAAACTGATGCTCTGATTCTTAAATTCTGCAATACAACTTCTTGTAAATTAAGGGAATGTTCCATTTAAACATTGAAATGTCTCTCCAGTGCTTTCCTGTGCACTGTGAAGATTTATTTGGAACTCGTGTGCTTAGTCATCACCTTTGCCTATTCTAATACAGCATGCTTGGCCAGCCTCCTGGGCAACAGCAGGCAGACACCAGTCTGGATATTCCTACTGCTGATGACACAGCAAATAGTCTCACAACACCAGGTTAAAGTCCAACAGGTTTATTTGGTAGCACAAGCTTTCGGAGTGCTGCTCCTTCATCAGGTGAGTGCTTCTGCTACCAAATAAACCTGTTGGACTTTAACCTGATATTGTAAGACTACTTTCTGTCCCTACCCCAGTCCAACACCGGCAACTCCATATCATGGTGTTGATTGCACAATTTACCAGGTTGGAAGATTTAGTCGTGAGCTTGCGTCATTTCCGGCAGTTTCTACATACACTTTGCAATTTCCCTACCTCAGTCATTTCTTTCCATTCCTATTGCTACATTATTCATTCTTGTCTATTTTTTGTTTCAATCTGTCCGGATTGTTCTGTAATTGGTCCATTTTTTTAAAAGACTTTTATTCTTGGGATATGTACATCACTAGCTAGACCAACACTTATTGCCCATCTTTAATTCCCCTTGAGCAGGGAGTGCTGAACCAGCTATTACTGAGGGGTTTGCTTTGTCAGAGGGCATTTAAGACTCGCCCACATTGCTGTAGGTCTGGAGTCACATGTAGGCCAGACCAGATAAAAACAGTAGATTGTCTTCCTTAAAGGACAGCAGTGAAGCAGTTGGGATTTTATGGCAATGTGATGATTTCATGATCAGCATTAATGAGATTAGCCTTTTTATTCCCGATTTTTATTAATTGAAATTAAATTCTTTCAGCTGCTGCGGTGGGATGTTAGCTCATGTCTCTGAAACATTCGCCCACGCCTCTAAATTACTCATCTATTACCCCATTCTCTTGTCCCTATTGTTTTTAAAGTTTTAAAGTTTTTAGATTTATTTATTAGTGGCACAGATAGGCTTACATTAACACTGCAATGAAACTACTGTGAAAATCCCCTAGTCGCCACACTCCAGTACCTGTTCGGGAACACTGAAGGAGAAATTAACATGGCCAATGCAACTAACCAGCACGTCTTTTAAACTGTGGGACAAAACCAGAGCACCCAGAGGAAACACATGCAGACACTGGGAGAATGTACAGACTCTACATAGACAGTGACCCAAGCTAGGAATTGAACCCTGGTCCCTGGCACTGTGAGGCAGCAATGCTAACCTTTTTGTCACCATGTCATCATTGTTCCCTATTATTTATAATTTCTCTGAATTTGATAGTTTTTAGCAAACTTCAAGAGATTTGTTGACTTTTCCTTCCTCCAAATGTATATTGGAAATAATGATGGTCCCAGAATTGAACCCAGCAGTACCTTTTGCCATGTTGCTCCCTCAAGTTTACTTATTAGCGTCACAAATAGCCTAACATTAATACTGCAATGAAGTTACTGTGAATATCCCCTAGTCGCACACTGCAGCGCCTGTTTGGGTACACTGAGGGAGAACTTAGCACGGCCAATGCACAACCAGTGCGTCTTTCGGACTGTGTGAGGAACCAGAACACAACTACTCTTTGAATTTCCTGATGGAACATTTGAAATTCTGCTTCTAGGGAGGCATCTGCATCCCGTTTCCATTTCCTGTCCCAACTCCAGCTCCTGCTCAAAGTTAGGTCTGTACTGAGGAGAGCACCTGGTCTCTGAACATGCCCCATCCAAGAAACTTGGCGGCACTACTCCCTCTGCAGGCCCTCTCTGGTGCATCATGTGAGAAAAATCAATCCGATAAAATCATAAAGAAATGAATGGTCCAAGTGTGGCATCACCCTGCACATTGTAATATATTGGTCTTTCTCCTAGAATAAAATATTTCAGTTTTAATCATCATAGTTCCATCAGTATAGAATTGCTTGAAAATCAACTACAAATTATTTCCAAACAAATCTACAGTTATGATCTACAGTTAAATTATGAGTAAAATTGACACCAATTAAACTGTAACTCAAGGTAAGTCCATGAGCAGGATTTTCTGGCCACACTTGCCCCAAAACTGGAAATCCCGCCCCAGGTCAATGGACCTATCCATGGTCTGCCCCTCACCCACTCCAATTTCCGAGGCGGGAGGGAAAGGAAAACTGACCCCTTAATTACAAAAACCAGGAAGATTTTGTTGGTATAGAAAAGCATGCTAGTTAGTGAGAAAGCTAATTCCTGCTAATTGACAAAACAAATTAGTTATCTTCAACAACTTCATGAACACAATTCAGAGTGACTGTATAAATAAAATCAAGTTCAAAGTAGCTCTTTAAGTTATATATAGCAACAACAATTTGCATTTAATTCAAAATTTATTTGCGTCGCAAGTAGGCTTACATTAACATTGCAATGAAGTTACTGTGAAAATCCCCTAGTCACCACACTCTGGCACCTGTTCAGGTACACTGAGAGAGAATTTAGCATGGCCAATACACCTAACTAGCATGTCTTTTGAATTGTGTGAGGAAACCAGAGCGCCCAGAGAAAACTCAGACAGAAACAGGGAGAATGTGCAAACCCAACACAGACAGTGACCCAAGCCAGGGATTGAACCTGGGTCTCTGGCGCTGTGAGACTGTAATGCTATCCATTGTGCTACCACGCCACATGTGTAGTTGCCTTCATTGTTGTTTTCCTATGCTTCACAGAGATCTAATCAAATAAACAAGCACTGAGCCAAGCAGGGAAATATTAGGAGGGGGTGACCGAAAGGTTTAATTAAAAATGTGGATTTGAAGGGGTATCTTGAAGAACGAGAGTGAGTTGGAGAGGCAGAGGAATTTATGCACAGAGTATGGAACTCAGGTGGGAGAAACCTCAAGGATGGACTGAAGGGGGCGAGTCGAAGTAATTTGGAATATAGGGAGTTTGTGGGGGTGAGGCTGAGGGAGGTAACAGAGATAAGTCAGGCAGGATTTGAAAGGAGGATGTGAATTATAAATCTGAAGTCTGGGAGCCAGTGTAGTTCAATGAGAAGAGGGTGATTGTGAATGAAATGTGGTCAGGTTGGGAATCAGGCAGGACAATTTTCGGTAGGCTAAAGTTTACAGAGTGAAAGGTGGGATGCTGGGCAGAAGCATCCTGGAATAATCCAAACTGGAGGTGACTAAGGAATGGATTTAGCAACATTGGAGGTAGATGACACCAGGGTGATAGAAGTAAATAGTCATGAGATAGAGAATATATTCAGTTTTAGATTGAACGAGGTGCTGCGATTATTAGGAACCTGAGATTAGGATCTCTGCCTGAGATGTTGCTTGTAGAGGGAGATGAAGTCAAGTGTGCAGCATTTATAGCCAAGACTGGAGACAACTGGGAATGTTTCAGATCTGACTTTTAGACCTGTTCTCAGGCACCCCCTTACACACTCTGCCTGAAAAAATATCAGTGATTCCAAATCACACTGCACAAGCTCATGAGCAGGGCTTAACGCACCCGAAACCCTGCAACTCCGATCGGCGCCTCCAACTGCGCATGTGCAGAAAAAGATGATAAAATGCAGCTTCCCTGCCACATCCCTCCTGGGCTGGATAATGCCTCCCCTGACCCCCCACAGGCATTGCCCCACCCCCCCACAACATCACTGACCCCCTTATCCACCCACCCCCCTCCACCACCAAGACTGATCACGGGCCCCTCCCCCCCTTCCTCCCTACCAATCTCAGGCAGAGTGGCAACGGACATCACCTTCCCCTCTCTGATCTCAGGCAGAGTGGCAGCAAACACCCCTTCCCCCTCACTGACCACAGGAAGAATGCAGTGGACCGCCCCCCCTCCCACCAGCCTCAGTCAGAGAGCTGTCAGATGCTCAGCACTTTACCTCCTCACTAACTGGAGCACCCAAATCAGACTTTTGTTGGGCATGTCGGTTTTGTGCCAATTCTGGACGGGTGACCGTGGTGGTAGAGGGGGAAGTACCGGTAAGGTTGGACGTGCAGCCCATTAAATCAATTTAATTGCATGCAAATGCATTTAAATGAGTGTGGCGCCCGTTTTGGGCATGGTTCCGATGGCTGCCATTTTGGGGCCTTGATAAAGGGGGAACCAGTGCACAGGTGGGCACAGACCACACTAATCGCCTCATGCCCAACTTTACAAAGTTTTCACACCTGAAAATGGGCACAACATGATGCTAAAATCAGGCCCAATGTCTTCAGTGATAACGTTACTTAGCCGGGACACACTGAGGCTCATTCAAGAGGATGTCAGGCAGTGCTTACATTACAAAGACAATGGCGAGGTTGACAAAAGTGCTGGACAGATGGGTGTCAAACACATAATGTGAAGACAGTTCTTGTGCCTAGAAATAGTATCTATCACTAAGGGGCACCATGTAAATGAAGAAATGGATAGGGTCATTGATAGTTCAGAGTTATGGGTCAAGATGCTTTGCCTGTAGTCAAATAGGAAAGTGTGGAACTAAATGAGGGCAATTCACAAACTGGGCAATGGAGGGAATTGGTGGAACATCGTGTATTCAATGTCAAAGACTATTCAGAGGTCAAGGGTGATGAGATGCACTCTGGTTACAGTGAATGCCAATTCTGACATTTGTTAGGGCCACTTCAGTGCTGTGGCAGGAGTGGAAACCTGATTGGAGAGTCATGTACAAAACTCTGGTGCAGCTGCACTTGGAGTATTGCGTATAGTTCTGGTCGCCGCATTATAAGAAGGATGTGGAGGCATTGGAAAGGGTGCAGAGGAGATTTACCAGGATGTTGCCTGGTATGGTGGGAAGGTCTTATGAGGAAAGGCTGAGGGACTTGAGGTTATTTTCATTAGACAGAAGAAGGTTAAGAGGTGACCTAATTGAGACATACAAGATGATCAGAGGGTTAGATAGGGTAGACAGTGAGAGTCTTTTTCCTTGGATGGTGATGGCTAACATGAGGGGTCATAGCTTTAAATTGAGGGGTGATAATAATAGGATGGATGTCAGAGGTAGGTTCTTTACTCAGAGGGTAGTAAAGGCGTGGAATGCCCTGCCTGCAGCAGTTGTGGACTCGCCAACTTTAAGGGCGTTCAAATAGTCAGTGGCTAGGCATATGGATAACATTGGAATAGTTTAGGTTAGAGGGTCAATAGATTCGTTCCACTGGTCGGCGCAATATTGAGGGCCGAAGGGCCTGTACTGCGCTGTAATGTTCTATGTTCTAAGATGGGTGACAGCACTAGTTGTTCCCATTAAATTGCTGACCAGTCAACTTCCCTTCCTGTTGCCCACCCATCTTATTATAAACATTTCCTTTTCCTCAAATATAACTCTACTCTTTCAAACTCACCATTCTCAACAACACTCCCCCGTGCCCTTGGTCCTTGCAAATTACCATCTTGAACAGAGTACAGGGTGGAGAGGAGGGGGGCTGGTGGGAGAAAGGGGCTGAGAGAAACCAAGAGCAAACACTGAGAAAGATATTCTGCAATGTATGATTCTATAATGTACATGCATTGGAGTATGTAGCCATGTCATAGATTAGAAGAGGCACATCTGAATTGTAAACAAGGAGACCTCCCTCCTTTATTCAAGCTGCTTGTAATGATTGATAAAAATCAGCACTTTACTTTAATAATAAAAATTAATTGCTGACTAATTAACTCTGAGTGCAGGTTCACTGGACCAAAACCTCATCTAAAACTGAAGCACTCTAAAAAGCAAGTGTAATGTCCTAACCATGTTAGGGATTGTGGGGTTTAATCAAAGCAACACACAACAGGTTTATCGAAACTCCTGTGAAATATACTGTGAATCATTATGATTAAATCCGTTCTGGTTTAACCAAATCTTGAAAAATGTCATCAGGTTTTTCAATGGTTTGTTCTGTTGCAGTAGATCTCATGATAACAACTTCTGGCCGCTTTGAGTGTGCATTAATTATGACCAAGAATATGTAACCCTCAAACAGACCAACAAAATCAAAATGCAATCACTATCTTGGCACTTTAGGCCACTCCCAAGGGTGTAAAGGAGACAAAACTGGTGTATTTCTTAATTGTGCATAGTATTGACACTTTTTCTTCAATCTGAGCATCTAAATCCGACCACCAAAAATAACTATATGCTAATTCCTTCACCTGGACTAATCCAGGGTGTTCTTTATGTAGTTGTTCAGGAACCTTTCCATGTCGACTAGAAGGAATATTTGCTTGGATTCCTTACAAAGGACACCAAGCTTGGATGATCAACTCAAGCTTTATTGGCATATGGTTTCAAATCAGAATGCATATGACACATTCCTACTATCATTCCTTTCAATACCATATCCATCACCTTCCTCATCAAAGGATCATTTTTGGTATGTCTCTGAACTTGAAAAGCTGTCAAAGGAAAAAGATCTACTCACAAAAAATGAAGAAAAACTAATTGGTGGCATCTGCTCAGTAGCTAAAGGTAAGCATGACAATGCACCAGCATTAACATGGCACTTTGATTGATGATATTTTATATCATAGGAGTGTGCAGATAGAATCAGTGGTCATCTTTGCTAGTTAACAATGGTATGCCTTTATATGGTCCAAAAATAATAGTTAAGGGCTGATGATCAGTCAATAATGTGAAATGACAACCATAAAGTCATGAAACCTTAGTACGCCAAAACTTATTCTCAACATTTATTTTTCCAGCTGACCATTGTTAGATTCAGCATTTGTCAGAATAAGTGAAGCAAAAGTTATTGGTCATTCTTCTCCCGAAAGCCTAATGTGTGAAACCACTGCCCCTACTCCATACACTGAAGCATCATAAGCAAGCAATAATAGTAACTTCGGATTAAAATGAACCAATACTTCAGATTTTGGGAAAGCATCTTTGACACCCTTGTATGCTTTTGCACATTCTGTTGCCCAATCCCTTGACTGTAAATTATGCAGCGGCTTTAATATTGTAGCTAAGTTAGGAACAAATTTGCCATGATAATTTATTAATCCTAGAAAGGACCTCAATTGCATCACATTCGTTGGGTGTGGTGCTCCTAAATTAATGTCCATCTTGTTAGGTGCTTTATGTAGGCCTTTACTATCAATAATGTTATCCAAATTCTAGCTAATATCTAGAAAAAGTCTTTTTTTTGTTGATTCACAGACCATGTGCTTGAAGACATTTTAGTGCTGTTTCTAAATTATTCAAATGTTCTTCTTCACTGGACATTGGAATTAGAATATCATCCAGATAACACTCTACACCAGAGAGACCACTTAAAATCAAAACCATCGATCTTTGGAATAGGACTGGTGGGGATGTTATTCCAAGAGGTATTCTTTTATAATGGAAAAGACCTTTACAAGTAATGATGTTAAGCAATGGTTGAGATTCAGTGGCTATATTCATCTGTAAATATGCTTGTGAAGGATCAGTCTTACTGTATCCCCAAGTGTGGGGAGCTAGTGAACCCCGTTGGAATGAAGCACTCCTGGTGGGCTGGGAGATTCAATTGGGACATTTCAGATCCCACAATTAATAAATATACATATTTAAAATACATGCAGAAAAGATTTAAATGATTTACTTGCTTCCCTGCTGGTTTCCAGTGTGGTCTGGCTGGTGACTGTTCACCGGTTCTTGAAGAAGCATATGTGTTCCTAGCGCATGCGCAAATCCCTGTTTGAGGCCGCAGATGCGCGTCTTCCACAGTGACCCACCAGAAAAGTTGTGGACCGCAATAGGAAAATCACAGCCTTAGATTCAAAGTAACACACAACAGGTTTATTGAAAGAGCTGTTCTCTGCACTGCACAAAGTACAAACTGACAGTTAAACAGCAGCCCATGTAGCACACTAATGACATCAAATCATGTGGCTGGTTCTTAAAGTAATCGTGCAACCTTTTAAATATGTAGGAGCAAGGTTCATAAGTTCAAGTGATGTCCTTTTTAAAATGAGTTTCTCTCTATCGGTTTAGTGGCTAAAGGCATGGATTGCTGGTCTTTTGCCGCTATCTGATGGTTTAGTCTGTAAATGTGCATTCCTCAGTCTCTGCTGATACATTTAGAAGAATAGAGATGTGTTTAGTTATCTAAACAAAGACTTTCAATTAATGTTTAATTGGATTATTTTCATGCAATCTTTTCCATGTGGAATCCAAACATCAAGGAAATCCATCTCAGTTACATTGATTTCTATTGTTTTCAAAGAAAGGTCACATTGAAATTGTCTCAAAGTTACAACGTTAAGGGATCTGCACTTACACTGCATACCTCAAATAATATTCAGTTGTACTTCTCTGTTTTGCCAATCTTGACTAGGTAAATGGGTACTCAGGGAGCAAGAAAGGATCCATTAATTGACTATTCAAACCTATGTCATTATGGGTTAATTTGGAGATGGCATCAATCTTGCCTAGGGAGTTGACCATGCCCTCAGTTGCATTGTCTAAGGTAGGGACTGTATATAGATGTGGAGGAGGGATGAAAGATGGAATAATGGGAATGGTCAGGTTAAAACACACACTTGATGAAGGAGAGCAGTGACCATACTTGTACATTCCAAATTATCCCAGTCACTCTGTGCACAGAGGTCCTGATCTAAACACAATCAAGTTCCAAGCATAACATTTCTTTGCAGCCCAGCTGTGCACATATATCAAAATTCAACCACACTTTCCTGCACATGGTGAGGTAATCCTGTTCAGGGAATGAAAACATCCAGCTGATTAATAATTTAAAAACTTCTAGGATATCGAGCTTCGAAATTCTAATAATAAAAATGCTGAAATAAACCTGTTGGACTGCAGAGGAATGGTTCGCTATTCCTTTGCAGCTATGGTGAATATTTTGACGCAAAAGGAATGAACTTTGCACTTTATGATCAAGGAAATGAATTGAGGGTAAAGACTTCAAATCTTTTCCAAGCAATATCGATTTGCCAAGAAATGTAATCCTTGAATGGGAATTACTTTTGGATCAGGATTTCTTTTGGCTTTCATGAAAGGCAATAAATGTGCAGGATTAGCATCTCAACTCCATTCCTTCAGGAATGCAGGAACAAAGGAATAGGCGATTTAACCTCTTGAGCCTGTTCCGCCCTTCAGTGAGATCACGGCTGCTCTGTGAGTTGACTCCGTATAACTCCCTTTGCCCCACATATTTAATATCATTGGTTACCAAAACGTATTGATCTCAGATTGGAAATTAACATTCGATCGAGCATCAATTGTCATTTGCTATTGAATGTAGAATTATTTCCTAACTTTACTTCTGAAAGGCCAGGCTCCGTTTTAACTGTAGCCTTTAATGCACCAACCACGCAGTTTCCGTCCATCCTATCAGTTCTCCTTAATACTTGAAAACTTTAATCAAGTCACTGCTTACCATTTTAACTTGCAGGGAATGCAAATCTATTTTGAATAGTCACTGGTAATTTAACCCTTGGAATCCAGGTATCATTCTAATCAATCAGCACTGTCATCTTTCCAGGTCAATAGAGCCTTCCTAAGATGGTGATATTGTCAAAAGGCCTATGTTGTTCCTGAACAGGCTTTTCCCTAATAAAGCTTTAGAAGTTTATTATGCTGATTTTAGAATCCTTGCACGTGGTATTAATTCTTCCATTTGAAGGACATAGAAAAAGAAGTAGCAGTAGAATTGAGCATGCACTACCACATGATCATGGCTGATTTTTAGCCTCAATTGCACTTTCCCACCTGCTCCCTACATCTCTTGATTCACTAAGACATTTGCATCTCAGTCTTATATATTTGCAGCAATGGAGAATCCACAATATTCTGGGGTAGAGAATTCCAAAGGTTCATAACTCTTTGAGTGAAGAGATTTCTTATCATTTAATTCTTAAGTCACCAGTCCTTATTCTGAGATTGTGTCCTTGTGTTTTAGATTCCTCAGCCAGGGGAAACAACTTTTCAGTTTCCATTCTGTCAGGCCCCCTTCAGTGTTTAATTCTTCTAAACTCCAGAGAGTATAGGCCTAATTTACTTAACCACTCACCACAGGACAAATCTTTCATCCCAGGGACCATATAAGGAACCTTTGCTGGACTGGATCCAGAGCAAGTGTATCCCTCTTCAAATATGGAAACTAGGAGTTGGAATCTATGGCTGGGATGCATTGCTTTCTACCCTGTTGGAAATGTCAGTCATGAGCTGACTGACTTATAAAAAAGCAGCCCTGCAATGGTGACATGTGCTGCTGGGATTGCAAGCAGGCCTATGAAGAAGAACAATGGATCCTGGACTCGGTAACTTCTGGCTCTTTGGGTAGGAGGATTCAGGTGCAGTAGAAATGGGGACAAAGTGGGGTGGAATAATTGGGTTTTGGAGGGCAGCCAGGGAGTCATAAAGTGGGTTGGGGATGGGGGGCAGAGGATGATAAGCACAGAGCATCTCCCCAGAAGATGCACATGTCCCCCTTTCCTGCTTTTCACATCAGATGAAATGTGAGCCGTGTATTATTTGGGGCAACAGACTTGTTAACAAGTTCAATTGCCTGTTAATTTTTTTTTAAATGGTGAGCAAGCTGTTAATTTTGGCAATTGTCTACTACATTATGGGAAACCAGGATGTTGATTTTGGGTTTCTGACTCAGCGTCATCACGTTGGACTTTATGCATGTGTGGGACGGCAGAAATTCCAGTTTGCAAACATTAAAAGCCAACCCCTGACTTACGCAAATCCAGATGTGTCTTACCAGTGGCCTGCACAGTTTAGCAAGACATCCCACCCTCTCAAAAATAAAGGCCAACATGCCGTTTGCCTTTCTAAATTGCTTGTTGTAACTGCATGCTAATTTATTCGCTGGAATTCTACCACCCTGCCCACCATGGAATCAGAGCAGGCAAGGGATGGATAACGGAAATGTCCATTGACCTCGAGCAGGGTTTTCCCAGTCTCACTTAAGCGAGGTTGTAAAATCCTGCCCTTTGTGTTTCTGGTACAAGTATACCCAAGTCCCCTGAATATTAACATTTACAACTTTTTAAAAATCTGCTTTTTTATTCTTACTACCAAAGTGTATAAACTCACACTTCACCAGATTATTCTCCATCTTGTTGCCCACTCACTTAACCTGCCCATATCGCTTTTCAGCCTCTTTGTGTCCCCCTCACAGTTTACATTCCCACCTAGCTTTGTGTCATCAGCAAATGTAGATATATTACTGTCTCCTCATCTAAGCCATTAATGTAGCTTATAAATAGCTA
Organism: Carcharhinus amblyrhynchos; assembly: GCF_965287045.1. NCBI lineage: Eukaryota > Metazoa > Chordata > Chondrichthyes > Carcharhiniformes > Carcharhinidae > Carcharhinus > Carcharhinus amblyrhynchos. Next base: position 28,545,429 of record NC_137332.1, on the reverse strand, counting down.
ATGTCCCAGCACTGGATCCTTGCAGCACTGTACTAGTTACAGCCTGTCAACCTGAGAATGTTCCCTTTATCCCAACTTGCTTACTGTCCATTAACCAATTTTTAAAGCCTATTCTGGTCTTACTATCTGTGTTAGCACCTTTTGTTGTTCTTTGATGTTCAGTGCATCTGTTTTCATTTTTCTTTGACTTTAGTTTCATGACTATCACATCAGTCATTCACGCACATTTTTTGACAAGTATAACTCTGCGGTATAAACTGGCTCTGTATCACATTAAGTTGCTTTCTGAACACCTCATGTTGATCTGTTGTTGTTTTATCCATGAACAGATTTGCCCAGTTTATTATGGATAGTTTCAATCACATGATATTGAAGTCAGCCTTACCTAAATGTACAAATGTGGTAGTTCTTTTCTGTTTCATCTTGCAAACATTACATTGGTCATGTTATGAACCCTATTAGGTAAAACTTCATGCACCATTCAGCTCTTTAGTCATTACTAAATCTAATATTGTAATATCCTGTTGGTTTTATGTCACTGTACAAAAAAATCCTGAACACACTCAGGAAATTCTTTGTGACATGAGCTAGTCTGCTTATCTCAATCTACATGAAAATTACACATTTTCCCATTAAAACCACAGTACCTTGGCTAAAGACATGCCTAATCTCTTGATTTATACATTCCACCACTTCATGGCTGCTACCAAGGGATCACTACACAACTCCCATTACAGTCTTAAATCCTTTTCTACTTCATGATTCTGTCCATAAAACCTGCTTACTTCTCATTATATTCTTTCAAGCCATTAAAGTGATTTCTCCATCCCTTGCATGGACTTTGTAACCAGTTCCCTGTTTTTACTGTCATGTCTCAGTGATGCCTCCCATTTTTGGCTCTAAACTGAATTTACTCCTGCAATTCATTTAATGTGTTCCTTATGCTCTGTGTGTTATCATATTTTATTCATTAACAATAGATCTGAGACTTTGTCCATATTTTATCATTGTTGTGCACACCTATTGACTACTGTCAGCATTCAGGATTGGTAGTTTATGACATCAATTTGCATCTAATGGTCATCTTATTCACTAATGTCCTTTAAGGAAAGATATCTGCCAACCTTACCCAGTCTGGTCTACATGCAACTCCAGACCCACAGCAATGTGGTTAGCTCTGAAATAGCCGAGCATCCAAGGGCAATGAGGGATGGACAACAAATGATGGCCTTGTTAGTGATGCCTGCATCCCATGAAAGAATAAAGGGAAAAAAGAATCCAGGAAGTTGAAAACATGATGGTGTCCACTGTGTCTAATACTACAACTGACAGGGGGGTGACTCTATTAGTGACTTAGTCATTTAACTGCAAAAGTGAAAGATTAAAAGACAGAAACAAAAAACATTCCTTCAAGCTACTTCTCAAGCATCTCCCCTTCAAATGTCCTCCATCTTCAAACACGGTTTGGTCACCTCTAAAACTCTTCTGTCACTGGTGTGTAAAATGCCTTGGGGCTGTTTGGCCACATTAAGAGATCCATATAAATGCAAATTATTGTAGAATATCAAGTATTTGCTACCAAATCACAGCAGGAAGCAGAGCATGTTTTAAAAGTCTAGTCAGGTTTGTATATAGTCTGTATTGTTTAGCATTTCAATTATTTTGGATTGAATTGCTGAATGAATGGTTCACTGTATTATAAACCAAAGAGGTGCCAATTGGCTCAGCTTATTCCTGTTTTAATAGAAATCTTGATCCAAGGGTAATTCAAATATAACATGCCTTGACAAATCTATTATTCATCAATCAAGATTTTAATGTAATAGGATTAAATGAGAAATTATTTGGCATTTTGGGGTTTTATTTCTTTAGTTTCCTGCTTCTATTGTCTATCCGGTGTCAACTGAATAAAATGGGCATTGTTATTAATCCAGCCTATAGTGGCCGGTACCTGACATTTTGATACATGACTTCCTCTGGCAGTGGTTAAGCTATACATGTAACATTTGCTTTCTGCAGAAAACTCTCTGGGTGGGGGGACGGTCTACAAGGACAAATTGACTTGAAAGTTCTACAATATTTTTATTTAAACAAAGTTGTGGAATTTGCAAAACTGGTTTAATTTTTGACAAATTTTTAATCGTGAATCAATAACCCCTGACTAATAGATTCAACACCATTGTATTCCAAAGAAATTCTTCTGAGTGTTTTGAATGTTAAAAGTACAGTAATTTGCCCTGTCTGCCTCTTTTCTCATGCACTTTCCAAAGCTTAGTTCAACTCGTTATTTGTGTTTGGCCCTATGACATGGGGTGGAACATAATTGCAGTTCAGGAGGATCTGTGTGGGCATGAGTGAATCTGTGAGGTATTCTGTCTGAAGGGTGTATTCCTTCTGGATCACAGGAATGTTGGGGCAGCCTGCATTAACATGTTCGTCAAATAAAGTGCTAAATAAAATTAGTTGCAAAGGATGCACATTTATAAAGTTTGTTAGCACAAGGCAATTGGAGCCTGCAAACAGAATAACTGATCTGTGATTTGGAATATCTGGAGTTTAAAAAGCAATGTAGGTTTGGAACCGAGGTACTTATTTCCTTCCCTTTGCGGTTTTCCTGAAATTGTCTCTGAGGCTGGACCAAGGCATCACTATCAATATCACTCGCTCAGTATTCAGATACAGTCCTTCTGGGTGTTGTCCATGAAGTGTCTCAATAGTGGAATTGTTCACGAAAGCCCTGCAATGTATGAACTTGCAGCAACAGCACCATGACGCTCACCATTCAGGAATGTACACCACTGAATCAGGATCAACCGCATTAATCAAAGTTAAATACTTTAAAAGCTGGAAATGAGTTCCTTCAGTAATAAATAAAAACAGAAAATGTTGGAAGTACTCAGCAGTTCTGGCAGCATCTGTAGAGAAAGAAACTGATTCAATGGGTTGCATTTTGTTGGAGGCCACATTCCATGCTCCGCCAGCTGAAAAGGCAAGGGGAGCCAGTCTACAACCCCAACAGTTGTCTCACAGAGTTTAATCCTGGGAACAGAATTAATCGCTTTAATCTATGACTTTGGCCCCTTTCTTGGGAGGAAGCCCAGCCTTAAAAACATGCCAGCCAATTGGAGTTGAGGAGGAACTTCTTCACTCAAAGGGTGGTGAATCTATGGAATTCTCTGCCCGTTGAAGTGGTGGAGGCTGCCTCGCTAAATATTTTTAAGACGCGGGTTGATGGGTTCTTGATAAGAGAGGGGGTTAAGGGTTATGGGGAGAGGGCGGGAATGTGGAACTGAGCCATGACAGATCAGCCATGATCTTATTGAATGGCGGGGCAGGCTCGAAGGGCTAGATGGCCTACTCCTGCTCCTATTTCTTATGTTCTTATGAATGGCTGGCAGCTCTGTTGTCTCAGCAGCGCCATTGAGGAATGGTGGTGACTGCTGGGACTACAAGCAGTCCCCCAGTGCAGAAGCCCAAGGAAGTCCAGTATCACGGGTCTTAGTAAGATGGGGGAGTGGATCACTATGTTCAAGAGGCTCAGGGGTGGTTTAAAGGGAGATGGCCTTAAGTTGGGCTCAATTGGGCTAAGTAGCCCTGTAAAAATGGTATGGCAATTATCATGGGGGATTTTAATCTACATGTCGATTGGTCAAACTAGGTAGGTCAAGGCAGCCTTGAGGAGGAGTTCATAGAATGTATCTGCGATAGGTTCCTTGAACACTACGTAATGGAACCTAAGAGGGAGCAAGCTATCCTCGATCTGGTCTTGTGTAATAACAGTAAAAAGTCTGACAACACCAGGTTTTAGTCCAACCAATTTATTTGATAGTAAACTCACAAGCTTTCGAGGGGACTCCCTCTTCGTCAGGTGAATGGAGAGTTCTGGCCTCTCCATTCACCTGACGAAGAGGGAGTCCCCTCGAAAGCTTGTGAGTTTACTATCAAATAAATCGGTTGGACTAAAACCTGGTGTTGTCAGACTTTTTACTGTGTTTACCCCAGTCCAACGCCGGCACATCCACATCTTGTGTAATAAGACAGGAATAATGAATGATCTCATAATTAGGGATCCTCTCGAAATGAGCGATCCCAGTATGGTTGACTTTAAAACACAGAAGGAGGGTGAGAAGGTAAAATCCAATGTCTTGTGCTTAAGCAAAGGAGACTACAATGGGTGAGGAAGGAGTTGGTTAAGTTAGACCAAGAGTAAAGACTTTATGGTGGGACAATTGAGCATCAGTGGAAGACTTTCAAAACAATTTTTCACAACGATCAGCAAAAATATATACCAGTGAAAAGGAAGGAAAAATAATAATCAGCTACAGATATCTAAGGAAAGAAGTGTCAGAATGAGTTTCTTCACCTCTTTCAGAAATGGCCTGTGCAAAAATCCAAATGTGCTGACAAACAGCATATGAAAGGTTCATTTCATAGACATGGATATGACATTGTTGTACAGGGTACAATGCACAAAAAAGCAGCAATTTTGAGCTTAAGCTCAGACCTTTCATATTAAAAAGCAAACCAGCAAGGAAATAACTAGCTAGCCCACACAATCTGTCGCACTCCTATCGGATGGCTTCAAGATCCCCAGTTAAAGAGCTGTTGTGGGGCAGATGGCAAGGGGCATCATTCATTCAAACAACATGATAAATATTTTTGCTTCATCGTTTTTGCATTGACCTCTCTTTTGCATGAGCCTCCCATCCATTGAGGTGGCCTACACTTCCTGCTGCCTCAGAAAAGCAGCCAGCATAATTAAGAACCCCACGCATCTCGGACATTCTCTCTTCCACCTTCTTCTGTCAGGAAAAAGATACAAAAGTCTGAGGTCACATGCCAACCGACTCGAGAACAGCTTTTTCCCTGCTGCCATCAGACTTTTGAACAGACCTACCTTATATTAAGTTGATCTTTATACCCTAGCTATGAGTGTAACACTATGGCCAGAATTCTCCCAAAAAGATTCTAAGTGTCGAATTCACATTAAAACTGTAAAAAGTAAATCGCACTTTTGTTCAGTGGGAGTTTCAAAATGAATCTCCTACACTCTGTGCACTGCAGAGTGCACTAGCTGAGTCCCTCCAGAAGTCTTATCTCCCCCCACACTGAGCAGACCATTGCGCATGTGCCGATCTGTTGGCAACAGAGATCAGCCTATGTGCCGTAGCCCCGCACTGCCAGCCTCCTGATTACTGGCCAGTTTCATCACTGGTCAGCCCCGCAATGCTGGCATCATCGGCCTTCTCACTCCCCCACGAACCAATCACTGGCCCGCCCTACCATGTCCAACCTACGCCACACCCCCCCCCAAATGCTCTCCCCTCCTCCCGCCCCCGCAGTCCCCCATCTCCCATGCCCTCCTCCCCTATCCAATCCCCCATCACGACCTGCAGCCCTGACCCCCCACCCACTGCAGTCCCGACACCCCCAACAGACTGATCTACCCCCACCCTGATGGCCCACCCCAATCACTGGCCTCCCTCCCTCCCCCACCTATTCCTATGCAGCGGGACTCCCCCCTACCTCTATCGATTGCGCCACCATGCCCTGCCCCATCATGCCTCGCCCCCTCTGCTATAGTATTTAATTGGCAATGCCAGGGGCCTAGGCTGGCACTGCCAAGATGCGCTTCCCAACCCCCCTGTTTGGCCTAGACTGCCCCTTCTTTACTCTAGCAGGGTCAGGCCACTACTTCCTTCAAAGTGGGGGGCTATAGTAACCTCCACTGGCAATGGGGGAGATGCTAGCAGGCCTGGAGACTTCAGTCCTGGGCCCGCTAATTGTATTAAAAATATATGGTAACGAACCTTCCCATAATTTATGCACCTCTCCACCAATTTCTGGCGCAGATGTGATGCCAGCGGAAATCCGACGCTGGGAGACGCTCGTGGGATGGGATGCCCAGCATGGATCCTATGTATCAGGCTCCACTGGAATCTCTCAGCCTGCTGCATGAAAAAATTAGTGCAGCAGGATGGGAGAATCGTCCCCTGTATTCTGCATCCTCTCCTTTCCTTCTCCCCTATGTACTCTATGACCAATAGGCTTTGTCTGTATAGTGTGCAAGAAACAATACCTTTCACTATATCCCAATACATGTGACAATAATAAATCAAATCAAACAAAGTTTTGCATTTGTCTTCAACAATTTAAATGTTTATAGCAGTCATCATATATAAAAAGACATGTCTCAGAATGGTATGCAGAGAGTATGCAAAGATTTGCAATTATCACCAATCATACATATCAATTAATTTTCTGCCTTATTCCAGCCTAATACTTCACCCAGTACCCTCCTTCTTACAGGTCAGTGAGAGAGACAAATATGACAATAAGCACATATTTGTCCATCCCTGTGTTGTAGCAGTATTCAGTAATGTAAATTAGTAGTTTCACAAAATTATATATATTGAACAAAATAACACAATGCAAATGTTTCTGGATATTCTTTGTGTTTTCATTTTGCTTTGACAATATACAGACAAATATTAATGAAATTTAAGCCACACAGAACACAAATCTTTTTATACAATCCTGATCATGACCCTGACTAATAATTGCAGGATAAAAACACTTCACATTTTTGGATAACATTCTAAAACAACAATGTTTTGTGTCGTGTAAAATTCTAAACATTTCATTATGTGAGTTGAGACCAAGTGAAGAATATGCAATGGAAAGAAAGTTATTTACTGAATTAAAAACATTGTAAAAGTGAATGCAAATAATTAAATATAACAGAAAATGGGATTGGATCAAACTTAATTAAGTTCATTGCAAGTTGTTCACCCTATACTATAAAATGTCATTTGCAGCATTCCAGATGTCTTTCACTTAGCTGAAGTTGGATCAACTTTGAGGTGAATCAAAGCAATTCCTTTCTGACAGGCAAAAGTCTTTTGCTGTCTTCTGTGCATAAACTGGGAAAAGATACAAAAAAGTTCAGGGAATGGTCAGTAAAAAGAACGAAAGGACTTGCATTTTTATATACTGCCTTTTCATAACTGAAGGATGCCTCAAAGCACTGTACAGACAATTAAATACTTCCTGAAATGTAACCACTGTGTAATGTAAGAAACACAGCTGCAATTTACATACAGTAAAGCCCCACGAACAGCAGTGGAATATGTGTCCATATAATCTGTTTCACTATTGCTGGTTGAGGGGTGAATATTGGTTAGGCCACCACTGAGAACTCTTCTGTTCCTTGAGATAGTGCCATGGGATCTTCTACATCCAGCTCTGTGGATAGATGGCACTCTAGGTTATAATCTCACCTGGAAGATGTAGGTAAGAATGAAAGGGGAATCCAGTTATGGTTTTCATCATTTGTCATGGGTTCAGTAAAAAATTGCAAGCAGAGTTGTTTAGTTCTATCCTCAGATTAATAATAAGAGGGGTTAGAACTTTGTTTGCCCCATCTTTTGGATGCAGGGGTCACAACTTGCAACTTGCTCCAAGCTTCTGAGCAAAGTGGGCAGACTTAATTTTGTGCACCCACTTCTGCATGATTGCAGTTTCTAATCAAGCAGCTCCTGCACTGCTTCCTTCTTCTTTGTGCTGTTGGCTGCTCGACAGGGGGCTGTTTGGTGTTGTGCGGACATCAAGCGGTGTAGGCTGTTTCTCTTAAAGGGAAGTTGCAGTGATAACTATTGGTGGAATTTCAATGAGGGACAATTGAATACTACAGCAGAGGTTACAGAGTGATGTATCTGGTGCTGAATGCATTAATGGTGGAATAGGCAGGAGAAGAGTCAATGGGGTTCTGTGGGGGCCCAGACGCTCAAAGGCCACTTTCAGAACAGACAGCGATCAAGTTCTAGGGAAGTCAATTGCCAGAGTCTGGACCTGACGACCTGGCAGCAGTGCCACAAGAATTCTAATGATCTCACCTAATTCATGTTCAGTAATGTACCTTTGTATGACATTTCCTGCTCACCGCATCACCAGCCAATTCTGCCATCCTCATACCCACCTCCCTCTGCCTCTGCATACCTCTAACTATTCAGTTACAGCTAGCCAACACAAACACTGACATTCCTCTCTCTTTCTCTTCAGCAGGACAAGGTGGTATGCAACACAAGAAAACAGAGCAGGACCAGTGGGGGACAAGGACACTCGCATATCTTGAGCCCTGTGGAAGAGATGGCACGTGGGGCTGGCTGCAACAGAGCCTGTATTATCCTGCTTCACTGAGGACATTGTGTTTGATAATATGAAACTGACTTATGCTCCTTCTGAACTCCCAGCTCACCCTTATCCTAAAATCTGACATAACAGGAACATAGGAGCAGGAGTAGATCACTTGTTCTATCTACCCCGCTCCACCATTCAACTAAATTATGGCTGATCATCTACCTGACTGCCACATTCTTGTGCTATCCTGATATCCCCGAATGCCATTAGTATTCAGAAATTTATTGATTGTGTCTTGAATATACACAATGGTTGAACTTTCACACTGCTGTGAGGTAGAGATAATTCCAAAGATTCACCACCCTTTGCGTGAAGAGGTTTTTCCTCATTTCAGTGTTAAATGGCCCGCCCCTTATTCTGAGCCTCTATCTCCTGGTTCTGGACTTATCAGTTTGGGAAACATTCAACCTACATCTATTCTCTCATCAAAAGAGAAAATGCTGGAAAATCTCAGCAGGTCTGGCAGCAGGAGAGAAAACAGCTGACATTTCGAGTCCAGATGACCCTTTGTCAAACTTAAAAGGCATAGAAAGTGGGGGATATTTATACTGTAGGATGAGAAAATGAAAGATGAGCCATAGCCACAGAAACAAAGGGAAAGGCTGCTAATGGCAGTCCACAGAGAGAACAGAAGATGTGAATGGCCAAATGGCAGAGAAGCTGAAATCAGAGGGTGTGACAGATGAAGTTGTGGGAGGGAGGGGGGAGATGGGTGGGAGAAAGTTGAAAGTGAGAAAAAAAGGGAAGGGAGAAGCAAAGGGGGAGAAAAGGGAAGGAAAGGGGGATAAAATTAGGGAAGAGCTGGGGGAGAAAAGTAAAGAAAGATAATAAAGAAATAAAAGGTAGATAACAGTGAAAAATTAAATGAAGTGAAAACAAAGGGGGTCAAGGTGGGATAGAGGTAATTATCTGAAGTTGTTGAATTCAGTGTTGAGACCAGAAGGCTGTAATGTGCCTAGCTGGAAGATGAGATGTTGTTTCTGATTGCGCACAGACTAAAGGTGCTCAGCAAAGTGATCACCCAGTCTATGTTTGGTCTCTTCGATATAGAGGAGCAGCAAATGCAGTAGACCAAATTGAAAGAGGTGCAAGTGAAACTCTGCTTAACCTGGAATGAGTGTTTTGAACCTTGCATGGTAAGCATGGAAGAGGTAAAGGGGCAGGTGTTACACTTTGTGCCATTGCATGAGAAGGTGCCATGGATGATGGGAGAGGTGTTGGATATAGTGGAGGATTGTATTTGTGGATCTTAATTAATCATAGAATATTTATTTCCAAAATGTTTAATTGATAGACTACTTGTTGTAGAATATCATTGTCAGTGATCATCTTATTGCTAATGTGGAAGTGTAAAATTGCTCAAAATTACTTTAGAGATATAAGTTATTTTCACCTTTGTTTGCTTGCTGAGTGAATGGTCAGTAGAAATCTTCTTTCTGCCTATTCTTTGCTTTTGAAGATTTTGAGAAGCATAAATGGGGTTTGACTTATCTGGTGAAGACCTCTTTGCTTCAGGTGTACATGATTCTGTGAAACCACCGTCCAGTGATATGATGGAAAGAACTTTGTGGGTCTCCGTTTTTGGTTGGTCTTTCCATAGAGGCTTCTTGTGTGAGTCATTAGCACCTGAAAGCAAGGATTGAAACAAATAATGTGTGAGTGTTTTTCTTTCATTTTACTTTTCCCCACACTGCACTTTCTCAACTCCTTACCTTCCTTACAAAACAATTAAAGATCCATTGCTACATTTATCAAGCCACCATTATTTTCCTGAGAATCTAAACCTCCAATGCATAAGAACATAAGAAATAGGAGCAGCAGGAGGCCATCTAGCCCCCGAGCCTGCCCCACCATTCAATAAGATCATGGCTGATCTGGTAGTGGTTCAGTCCCACTTACCTGCCTGTTCCCCATAACCCTTAATTCCCTTATTCGTCAAAAATCTGTCTATCTGTGACTTAAACACATTTAATGAGGTAGCCTCCACTGCTTCAATGGGCAGAGAATTCCAAAGATTCACTACCCTCTGGGAGAAGAAGTTCCTCCTCAACTCTAAATTGACTCCCCCTTATTTTGAAGCTGTGCCCTCTAGTTCTTGTTTCCTTTCTAAGTGGAAATAATCTCTCTGCTTCTACCCTGTCTAGCCCCTTCAGTATCTTATATGTCTCTATGAGATCTCCCCTCAGCCTTCTAAACTCCAACTCCAGCCTTCTAAACTCTAAACTCCAATGCACTTCTAATGTATCTTCCAGTGGCTCCCCCACAGACTACACACATTCTCAACTATGCGCTCAGATAAGCAAACTGCACCCAGGGTTCAACCTGTCCCGCTTTATAACTGAAGGAGATTGGTACGCCAAGATAAGGTTGACTCATGCAATGGTTTTGTCTTTCGCTCCCTTGCTAGAAACATTTAATCTTCCAACAGTCTAACTGAGTTAGGGAACTCTCTATTTGAGCAATGTTGAGTCCTCTGGTGACACAGAAGTGGTGGATCATCCAATTAAATCTCTGGACTGTGCTCGCTTCGTCAGATGGGAAGAGACTTTGATTTGATTTATTATTGTCACATGAATTAATATACAGTGAAAAGTATAATTTCTTGCACGCTATACAGACAAAACATACTGTTCATGGAGAAGGCAAAGAGACAGTGCAGAACGTGGTCTTATAATCATAACTAGGGTGTAGAGAAAGATCAACTTCATGCAAGGTAAGTCCATTCAAAAGTCTGGCAGCAGCAGGGAAGAAGCTGTTCTTGAGTTGGTTGGAATGGACCTCAGTCTTTTGTACCTTTTTCCCGACGGAAGAAGATGGAAGAGAGATTGTTCGGGGTGCGTGGGGTTCTTAATTATGCTGGCTGCTTTGCCAAGGCAGCAGCAAGTGTAGACAGAGTCAATGAATGGGAGGATGGTTTGTGTGATGGATTGGGCTACATTCACAACCTTTTGTTGATGTTGAGATGTAGGGAGACCTAGGAACAGATCATGGAGATATACTTGTGTATAGTCATGGAGGGGTTTTCAGATGTGGGTGCGGTATGGTGGCACAGTGGTTAGCGCTGCTGCCTCACAGCGCCAGGGACCTGGGTTCAATTCTGGCCTTGGGTCACTGTCTGTGTGGAGTTTGCATGTTCTCCCTGTGTCTGCATGGGTTTCCTCCAGATGCTCCATAAGAACATAAGAAATAGGAGCAGGAGTAGGCCATCTAGCCCTTCGAGCCTGCTCTGCCATTCAATAGATCATGGCTGATCTGAAGTGGATCAGTTCCACTTTCTCGCTTTCTCCCCATAACCCTTAATTCCCTTGTCTGTCAAAAACCTATCTACCCGTGACGTAAATATATTTAGCGAGGTAGCCTCCACCACTTCAACGGGCAGAGAATTCCAGTTTCCTCCCACAGTCCAAAGATGTGCAGATTAGGTGGATTGGCCATGCTGGATTGCCACGTGGTGTCCCAAGCTGTGTAGGTTAGGGAGATTGCATGGGGTTGTGGAGGTGATCTTGGGTGTGATGTTCTATCAGATGGTCGGTGTGGATTCGATGGGCCAAGTGACCTCCTCTGCACTGTAGGGATTCTGTGATTCTATGAATATGCTATAGGTTCTAAGGTCAACAAACACAGGGGTGGTGGGCCGCTTGGTAAGATGTAGGGATTGATGGATTGCGACAACAAAAGTGGAAATTAGTAAGTCAGGTTGTTTGACCAGATAATGTAGATTCAAAAATAAGGATGTGCTTTGTCATGTTTAGTCTAACGAGGCTGGTGGGAAGGGAAATGAGATTGTGGGAAAGGGTGCACAAATTTTGGCAAAAGCGAAATAAAGTTATTTTTTTAAACGCCTCTCTTTGTACTTTTTTCTGCTCCTTCGCTGTGTCCCAGTGTCTCTGCGATGTTTTTCCATGCTTCTATACACTGTTCCTGATAGGATGATACACTGTCTAGCCGTTCATGCCTATTGTGAGAGGGCAAAGCACAACATTCATTGCACCAGTAGCATACTTCAAAATATTCTTGTTCACAACACTCGGTACCACATGGGAGAAATATCAATTTGCCTTCGTTGAACTATAGCCCAGGATTAAAAATTCTGTTTTCCCCCACAATCAATTTGACGGGCAATTGGCAGGATAAACTGTTGGAATTTTGTTCTCCTGATTTTCAAGAGGTCCAGTTTCCCAGCAAATACAGTCAGCTACTCAATTTGCATGTATTAGCATGTTATGCATGCTCATTAAAAGGTCACCTTGCCAGAATTAAGTTCGGCCTCCAAACTAAGTTGCCCACCAGCAAGAATTTACAATGTGTATAAATGGCAAGCTCTGCCTCTTCCATGACTTGGTGGTCAGTGGATGCTGCTTTCACCTTCTTGGGGACCTCCCATAGCTTCACACATTGCAAAAGTTGCAGCAAGGCTGGACACAGCAGGCAGGCTAATGGGGAAGGGTAGTGGATGAAGGAAGTCTGGTGAAGGAGGGAGGGGTGGAGCGTGGAAGAGGGTGTGGTGAAGTCTGGTGCGGGGGTACAGTGGAGAGAGTGTCTTAGCGGGCAGGACCTGGGGGTGAACTCAGAGTATTGGTGATAGAAGAAAACGCCCATAGTCAGCCTGGGAAGTGGGATGCTGTAAGGTGACAGGTACAGAGTGAGACTGGTTTGTGAATGTTCTTGCTTATGGTGGGTGTGCGAAGTGGCTTGGATAATAGGGTTAGGGTGGGCCTCATAGTGCCAGGGGTCCGGGTTCAATTCCACTTTTGGGCAACTGTCTATGTGGAGTTTGCATGTTCTGCCTGTGCTTGCATGGGTTTCTTCTGGGTGCTCCAGTTTTCTCCCACATCCAAAGATGTGCAAGTTAGGTAGATTGTTCATGCTAAATTATCCCTTAGTGTCCAAAGTTGTGTTGGCTGGATAGATAAACCAAGATAAATGTGTGGAGTTATGGGGGTAGGGCAAAGGGAAGGGCCTGAATGGGATGCTTGTTTGGAGAGTCGGTGCAGAGTTGATGGGGCAAATGGCCTCTTTCTGCACTGTGGGGCTTGTATGATTCAGTTTTAGACATTCTTCCATCAGCCTACAGCTCAGAAGTTGAGGAAGTGTGAGCTGACAACAGCAAAGCAAGCAAGGGTCTGGCACCTTGGAGGGACCATTGGTCTATGCCTTAAACAATGAGATTTAAGGATAGAAAGAAAAACAGAAGAACAGTAGGATAGGAGAGAGATGAACTTGAGTCAAAAATAGGCACAGGAAGAGGAAGGAAAAGAGGGAAAGAAAGATCAGATTAAGAAAGAGAAGAAAAGAGACGGACGGGAAAATGAAGAATTATTTTTTGAAAGAATTATTTTTGATCTTTAAAGGTCTCAAAGAATAATTTACTACATGCAAGAATGAGATTCTACAATTTCAACTGTTCCATTTTTATGCAAAGTGATTGGGTGCCACTGCAGGAATATGGGGTGGGATTTTCGTCCCAAAACTGGAAAATCCCATCTGAGATCAACGGACTTTTGCGTGGTCCACCCCTCCCTCCACCCGCTATAATTCCTGTGGCTGATGGGACGGGAAAACTCTGGAGATAAATATCATCATTTGAAGAGTTACTAAATACCAGTACATTCTTAACTACCAGTCCTACATTTCTGTGGTGCATCACATTTGTTTGAACAACAAACATCTTGGAGTTCATGTGGAGGTTGACGGTGAGCTAAGCTTTTAGAAAGGCCGAGAGGAAAGCTGCACAAATTATTCAGCAATTTGTGCCAATTTACAATGCACGGGATGAACCTTTTCCACTTTTCCATTTATCTGTACACGAATAATGACATGCACAGTATTTAATTGGCTACTACTTTACCAACAAGTTCTGGGCCAATATTTTAATTCTCAATTTTGATTGATTCAGAGCTCAGGGCTGAACTTCACACAGGATTGAGCTGAGGACAGTTTTCATTCACATGGCCAATTCACTGTCATATTACCCTTCTTCAATGTTTGCTTCTTCATTCTGTTGCTCACATGTTTCGACATTTTCTGTTGACTCAGTGCTTGCAGCAGACAAAACCTAAATGCGGAATAAATGCCGATTAAATACACACATTCTCCCGCTTACAAATATTCCCATATGGTTTCTCTCATATCATCAAATCTCTACAGTGCAGTTGAAGGCCATTCAGCCCATCAAATCTGCACTGGTCACTGAAAGGACTTTTTTGAGCTCAGAGGCTGCACACCGTCTTCTGTCTTCATATTTTCCAGCGTCTAATGAAAATAGTGCTGGAGGCATGTCTCACGCAGTCATGCTGACAGGGCAGGGTTTGAGAGATCCAGCAATGTTGGCTCTCCAGAGATTGGGGCAGTCTTTTTAAGGGGAGTCTGAATGTTAAAAAAATTCAAACAGAAAGAAATCAGGGAGATGGAGACCACCCCCCCCAATATATGTCCTCCTCTCTTCCAGCGTACCATCCCCCTATTAGGAGACCCAGCCCCAGGACATGGGAACCTACACACGGAGAGCCCCTCCTCCCACCATACGGACCTCCCCAGTTGAAGCCCCTCACCCTAGCACTGCCCCTGGCACTGCCCCCTGGTTAATTGAATGTTAATGTATTGAAATGAGGTTCCTGGGGTGGAACCCTGTTACATCACTGCGGGAGGGGTGGGGGAAATCAGAAAACCAGATTTTGCTGGCGAGATTCTCATTTTCAGGATTTTGCGCCCATATTGCCATTTGCACTCATAGTGAATGTTCAAAATCCCCCACAGTAAATGGTTTACTTCACAGGGCAGTATGATGCAGAACTCCACTGTGTGGTACAAAGCTCCATTGTGAAGGTTCCTACGCTGAATTTACATTTCAGATAATCTAGGCTTGTCCAACCTTGAAATAATTTCAATTTTCCTCACGGTCGGGTGGCGTTTGAGGAAATTTTGGAGAGACAAGGTTTGACACAACATTCAACTTGGATTTCAAAAACCACCTTCACATTCATTCACTCACCCTCACTAACTCAACTGGGGTGAGGGAGAAACGGAAGAGAAGCCTGTAGCAAGGCCTGAGGTTTCGTGCCCCTGAATGCGAATGCCCGCTAATGGGATGGCCAAGAACTGGGGGAATGCAGGGAGACTGTGGGAATGTGTCTGGAGCACCAAGAGTGAGGGGAAAGCACACAGAGCAGGGCCAAAGCACTGCATGTGGGAGGAGAGCAGCTGGAACCACAGGAAGGCATGATGACTGGAGGCCCCACGTTCCAGAGTTAAGGGGACGGAGCATGAAGGGTTATGGGGAGAAAGCGGGAAAATGGAACTGATCCACTTCAGATCAGCCATGATCTTATTGATTGGCGGGGCAGGCTTCAAGGGCTAGATGGCCTACTCCTGCTCCTATGTATCTATCTTCACATGCTTGCAAACTCGCTGCTCCTCCAATCACAGCCTGTTTCCCTCCCATGTTTATTGCTAACAAGCTCAACAGTGAGTCAATCAGCAACAAATGTGGGAGGGAAGCAGGCTGTGGTTAGTGAAGCACCGTCCTGCAGAAATCTTCAAACTCACTGACCCATCTGACTAACATTTTTAACGAAAGCTCCATGGGCCACATAGGCTGTAGGTTGAACAACCCTGATCCAGATTGTTAACAGGGGCCGGAAAAGGACTCAGCCACCTGCTCTCTTAGAAAATTGGGCACAGCAGAGGGAATTTTTAAGTGCGAGAACAAATATAAAGTGCAAAAGGAAATAAAGCAAGTGTCTTTCCAATGTACAAATGCTATCCCCCTCAAAATTTCAAAATCCATAAAAGATTTAAAAGAACTGAGTAACATGCCACATAGATTCATTTAAAAGGCTTCTATATAGCGCCAGGCCTAGTTACCATTAATCCCTACCTCAGGGTTGCAATCATCTTGAGTTTCCGAAAGGGCCTTTTGATTCTCGTTTATTACTTCATTGTCAAATGGAATTTGTTCTTTGTCCTCACGTTGCAACAATAAGGAACTGAACATAGGAAGGCAGAGAAAGTGCAAAGGTTAGTTTGCGAAAGCCATCAATTTTAGCTGTTCAAGTACTTTTGGTGTTTTCATTCTCACCGAAAGTTAAAATTCAATTTTCATCATGTTTAAATATGTTCTAATACCCTCATAGTTTCCCCATCTCTATCTATCTATATTTGTTGGACAACAAAGAAACAAAACCAGCTCTTAGGTCTCTTCTGATACCAGTCTGTAACCAATCAGAGAGTCATAGAGGTTTACGGCATGAAAACAGGCCCTTCGGCCCAACTTGTTCATGCCGCCCTTTTTTTTAAAAACTACTAAAATGCATCACCTCGTATTTGTCTAAATTAAACTCCATCTACCATTTGTCAGCCCACTGGCCCAATTGATCAAGATCCCGCTCAAGTGGAGATAACCTTCCTCACTGTCCACCATGTCACCAATCTTGGTGTCATCTGCAAACTTACTAACCATGCCCCCCCTATATTCTCATCCAAATCATTAATATAAATGACAAATAACGGTGGGCCCAGCACTGATCCCTGAGACACACCGCTGGGCACAGGCCTCCAGTTTGAAAAACAACCCTCTGCAACCACCCTCTGGCTCCTGTCAAGAAGCCAATTTTGTATCCATTTATATACCTCACCCTGGATCCTGTGAGATTTAACTTTATGCAACAACCTACCATGTGGTACCTTGTCAAACGCTTTGCTAAAGTCTATGTAGACAACATTAACTGCACTGCCCCTCGTCTGTCTTCTTGGTTACCCCTTCAAAAAACTCAATTAAATTTGTGAGACATGATTTTCCACTCACAAAACCATGCTGACTGTCCCTAATCAGTCCTAATCAATAATTATCTATTAGTCCCAAGTAGGCTCACATTCACATGCCAATGAAGTTACTGTGAAAATCCCCTAATCACCATACTCTGGCATCTGTTTGGGTACACTGAGGGAGAGTTTAGCATGGCCAATGCACCTAACTAGCACATCTTTGGACAGTGGGAAGAAACCAGAACCCCCAGAGGAAACCCACGCAGACACAGGGAGAATGTGCAGACTCCACACAGATAGTGACCCAAGCAAGGATTGAACCCGGGTCCCTAGCGCTAGGAGGCAGCAGTACTAATCACTGTGCTGCCCCGTATGGTGGCATGTCACATCAGATCAGCCTTGTTTTGTTCCCTGCCTATTGTTTTCCCAACATTATACACAAGTAACATTGCAGGGTATGGAGTCCAGTACACATTGATATGTCTGTTCACTAACCTTGATTTCCCTAACTGAGCAGAGTGGCTGTCCTGATCAAGTGCGGACATGATACCTTTCCCCCTAATCCAAATGGATTTCCTGAAAAACAAACATTGGAGTCAGATTTGGAAGTTGGTTGGCTGCAGGTCAAAAACAAACAACATATTTGGGAAGGGTTGCTGCTTTCCCAGATATGGAATTAAGTAAGGCAGCAGCTGAGGCTACATGTTCTGAGATGTGTGAAATGAGTGGTCGTGGGAAAGCCTCTCTCTTTTAAGAATGGGTGTCCTTATGGTTAAGAAGAATGGTACTGCAATAAGCAGGCCATCCACCACCTCTTAAAGACCCAAGATATCTGGGAGCCAGTTGATGGGTGACAGCTGGACCTGGGAGGAAATGGCACCAAAGATTATCAGGGAGAACGATACCCAGATTCGATTACCAGCTTGGGTCACTGTCTGTGCAGAGTCTGCATGTTCTCCCTGTGTCTGTGTGGGTTTCCTCCGGGTGCTCTGGTTTCCTCTCACAGTCTAGAAGACGTGCTGGTTAGGTGCACTGGCTGTGCTAAATTCCCACATTCTGAAAGACGTGCTGGTTAGCTGCATTGACCCGAATAGGCGCCAGACTGTGGCGACTAGGAGAATTTGACAGTATCTTCATTGTGGTGTTAATGAACATAAGAACATAAGAAATAGGAGCAGGAGTAGGCCATCTAGCCCCTCGAGCCTGCCCCGCCATTCAATAAGATCATGGCTGAATGTAAGCCTTGTTTGTGACTAATAAATAAACGTTAAATTCTCCCACAGTGTAACCAAACAGTGCTGGAGTGTGGTGACTAGGGGATTTTCACAGTAACTTCATTGCAGTGTTAATATAAGCCTACTTGTGACACTAATAAATAAATTAAACTGTATTATGGAAAATAAGGTGACTCAGCTGGTGTGTTCCAACGAGCTGGTGTTGACAAGACAATGGCCAGGATTCTATCATTGTTACTGTTTAGCCAGGAATGGCTGTAGGATTGTAGGGGGTGTGAGGTGAAAATGATCTGCCACTATAGTGCACCATTTTTCAGGACAATGAGGGAGGTGGGAGAAAGAGCGATTCACACCAATATGTGATCAAGAACAAGAGAGGAGAAAAGGGTGCTTTACCATATTGCTGCTTTATCTACTTTATCTGTTTGTTCAGCATTGTAATTCATCGACTGGACCTCCAGGTCTGTTTGTTCCTGTTGAGCACAAACAGAGAATGGAACAAATAGAGTGAAGACAATTAGAAGGACCCTGGTCACTTAGAGAATTCTGCAGCTGTTAGTGACTGATAAAGACTACATATAAAAAGGATGATACCTCCAAACTGAGGAAACTTCAGGTTGATTCAGTCTCTGCTCATAAAGATAGTGAACATACCATTCACTACAATCTACTGCAACATTCTTTTTGTACATTTTGAGGTTTTTAAATTAAATGCATGATTAAAATATAAAAGATTCCTGCACATTCCTCTAACATAATAATACAACTGTGTTGCCCATTGCTTTATTACTCATTGTTTTTTCCTGTTTTATTTGTAATGAAATTTAAAGAGTCAGACACCCTGATTGCAAGCAAGGCAATTTTGTGGAATATTTTCTGCTAATGAAAACATTCTGGTGTGTTTTTGGGTGTGCTCTGGTGAGCTCCTGGGGTGGGGTGGGGGTGGGGGTGGAAGGTGGTGAGGGGAGCAGTAGCATTGCTTTTGGGTCAGCAACATGATGGAGACAGGGTAGAGACTGGTTGCACAGAGGATAAGCTCTTTATCATCCCCTCTGGCATGCTGGAAGCAGACCTCTCCTTGCTCCTTGACAGTGACAAGAAGTTGCCTTGGCAATGCCAACCAATGCACCCAGCATCTTGGTGTGCATGCTCACTCAGTAATTTCCAGTGTGCCATATAATCGAGGTCTGCACCTGGGTCCTCTGTAGTAGTCACCATCTGTGCTACCTTGCTCTTCAATCAGCTGGCAAACATGCCATTCTTTCACTCACGCCTGGTTGCAGCCCACCAGTGACTCATCACAAGCTGATCCAAACTTGATAATAGCCTCCAAGGTACATGCAGTTTCAGAGCTGTTGCAATTGACAGATCAAGTGATGGAATCTTTACAGCAGTACTGTATAGTCACTCTCTTTCCTTCAATAAGGGGCCCTGGGAATGTGCAGATGACAATTTATAGGTGTCTGTAAACAGCAGCTCGAAGATTTGGGTGAGGGATGGATGTGGAGTGAGATACAAGAGACCAATGGTCACACCATACGTAGGATGCTCATCATCCCTTTTAACAGTAATCTTTAAGTGTTTTCTGCCACTCTCCTCCCACCTGCCTCAGGGACCACAGCATTCCTCCTCCTGCCCCTTTTGCACCACTTCTGCGCTGTAATGTTCTATGTTCTATATACCTCCCCTCTGCATCCATCACTATGGATCTTTCCCTCTGCTCTGGAATTTACTTTGCCAGAACATATACTGTAGCAAGCTTTCTTGTGCACATTCACTTTCAGATACAGCCTGTCTTTAAGAAAAGTAGGCTGCCTGTCCCATGTGACATTCAAACAATGCTGCCAGGGCCACTTGCATGATGACAGCATTCAGGTGCAGAGAACAGCAACAATCCAGTTCAGGAGGGTGGAATAACTTTGCTTGCTACCCACCTCGATCTGAATGGTTGCAGGCAGATGGCAAATTGTGAATCCTTTTGCCCAAAACCAGGGTTATCCAAATTCTGGTCTGTTCCATTCAAACAACTCATTTGGGGATTTCTTATAGCTCAGCTGGTTAAGATACTGCGGTGAAGTTGAACAATTAAAAACTGCAGGTGGATTCTTAACCTACGCTGAGATAATTAATTCCAGTGGTAGAGATATGCAATGGAATGGGCATCCGGTTGGGGGGGAGGTGGGGGGCATCTTACCAAAAGAATTCTAAATGCCAAACGGAGAGAATCACACTTTTTTTGGGCATTTTAAAAATGAAATCTGACCTAACCCTGTCAAAAATGAACCCAAACCTGGTTCTTGCCTGCAAGTGGAGGGGGCAGGGCTTAAGCGCACAGAAAGCCAGCAGATAGCAGTAGAAGATACCATTGCGCATGTGCAGATCTCTGTGTACTGTGAACACAGGGATCTGTCAGCGACTGCTTTCCCCAGATAAAGCTGGCCTCTGTGGCTTCTTACATTCTCCCAGCTACCAAAAGCCTCCATGGGTGATCCCTCTCCCATCGCCCAGACCAACTGCGCACCCCCCCTCCCCCCCCACCACCACCTGGATCCATCCCTCCCAACCCCGCATGAACCAACTACCGCATCGCTATCTTGGGACTCCATGGCTGAATCCCCCCTCATCCCCACTCCCCCCCTCCCCATGCTCCTCCCCTCCCACCCTGCCCGCAACCAATGCATGGACCAGCGGACTGCAATTGCAAAGTGGTGGCAGTTCACCCTCTCCACGTGCAGTATTCAAGAGTGACAATAGTTTCCTCCCAATTGCTATTGCAGAGTGTTAACCTCCTACTCATCCCCCGATCACTGTTTTAAAATGGTTGCAGTTACACCCGCCCCCATCAGTCCTCCCTGTTGTGCCCCCTGCAGTTGATCTAGTTCTCCTTAGGCCTTGCCCCCTTGGCTTTGCCCAGTGCCTGGTGGGCACCACCAATGTGCCAGGCTGGCAGTATTAGGTTGGCAGGTTGTCACTGCCCAAGGGCAACCTCCTATTCCCCCAACATTCCGGGGGGGGGGGGGGGGGGGGGGGGGGGGGGGGGGGTGGAGCCTCAATGGTCTCCAGTCCTACTGGTAAGGTCATCTCCACACGTCCTGGCTGAGCGGGATCTTATGTGATCTTCACTGATGAGGACCTTCACTGGCAAGGCCACAAAGGCAAGTGAGCACGGATGATTGCATGCCAGGCGCACATGTAATACTTAAATTCAAATTTCATGGAATTTAAATATTAAAATCAGCCTGGCACCCTATTTCGGTGGATATCCGATACCAGCAAGATCACGAGAATTGAGAAATGGCGGGGGGGTGGAACCTGATTTCTCAGGCCTCTTGCGATCTTACTGGCTTGTCAAACCCACTGGCCAGCAGGGCGAAAGGGTAAGATAGCGGCATTAATATTTCACATATTCCTCATGTTGTACCTTTAACAACATAACAGCAGGAATCAAGGTTATTAAAGAGCAATTTTTAAGACATTGCCTATGACAGTCTAATGACAGGTAGTATCTCTATATCATGTCAACGGTACAGTCATTATCTGCTAAGCTCTGATCTTATTGAAATGGCTGCATTGGTGAACTTTGAGAACAGCACAATATCAAGTTTAAAAGAGGAAATGCAATTACATCATCAGTGATTTTCACGTATGAAAGTGTAAAATTTCTTTCAAACCATTGTGGAGATATGAGTTCATTTCACCTGACTTTGGTTGCCGTGTATGTTAGAAAACCTCTTCATGCTTATTCTGTACTGTGGAAAATTGTGAGGAACATAAATGAAGCTTGGCTTGCATGATGAAGAGCTCTGTGAATCACCATTGCAAGATCCTCTGAAGTGACGGTGAACAGGCATGCTGGAAACTGAATTGCCCGTTTCTCCTCTTGGTTGTTTTTTCAGTGGAAGATTATTATGGGAGCCATTAACACCTGGAAGCAAGAATTGAAATACATAAGGTGCAAGGTAGTACCTTTCTCCATTTTTCTCCTGCTGCACCTCTTCATTTTTCTCCTCATTAGGTTTTTATGATCCACCTGAACATTTATTTTTTTCTGTAATATATGGCAGCATGGTGGCACAGTAATTAGCACTGCTGCCGGGGACTTGGGGTCGATTCCCAGTTTCGGTGACTGTGTGGAGTTTGCACGTTCTCCCCATGTTTGCTTGGGTTTCCTCCGAGTGTTCCGGTTTCCTCCCAGAGTGCAAAGACATGCGGGTTAGGTGAATTGGCTATGCTAAATTACCCCTTTGTGTCAGGCGGGCTAGCTAGCATAAACACATGGGGCTGGGGCCTGGGTGGGATTGTGATTGATGCACTTTTGGTGGGCCAAATGGCCTCCTTCTGCACTGTCAGATTGTGATATGGAGTCAATTTATGGCGTGAAGACCATCCTCTCGACACCAAAATAAGAACAGGAACCTATGCCAATTTATTGGCTTGTTGTGTTTGGAGGTGATGCTCACAAGGAATTGTGTTGAAAATCCTGAGTTCCTTTTCCAGGGATTTCTGATAAGTTGCTGAAATTGGCTTGGAGAATGTTATTCAAGTTTGGGAAATGTTCCTTCATTCTCATTAAGCACAGATCTGACCTCTTAATACATTTCTCCAGTAGCAATTTCTCTCAGTTTGATGAACACAAGAGTTTATAATGTAAAATTACCCATGTATGTTGGGAGTTATTAGAGATGGTTCGAATCAGGTGGTAGCTGGAAGATGTACTAGTGCAACTGGCTGAGAGCGTGGTCAGAGAGGTGGGCTCTGAGATGACTTCTGAAGGTGCAAAGGAATTGGAAAGGCACACAGGCTGAGCAACAGAACTACAGATTACATCAAGGTGAAATGCTTCACTATCATAAATGGAATGTGTTGTGGGATTTCTGGCCAGAATCAAAGACCAAATGAGATGTAGGGAGGACTGGAAGACATTGGAGATCATAGAGGATTTGCAGGTGAAGATGAAAATGAGCATTTTGAAATTTAAATGCAGCATGTGATCCAGAAGCATACTAACAAGTACAAGGAGGAAGAGCTGTAGACAGTTGGGTTCTGACAAGTTTAAAGTTTGTGAATGCTGCGCCTAAAGTTTTTTTTTAAAGTTCTGACGAGCTTGAGTTTATGAATGTTGCGTCTAAGGAAAGGACGATATGAAGAAGTCAAACCCAAAGGGTACTTGGATGGAGATGAGGGTTTTGGCAGTGATGAGGCATAGATGGGAGAATGAGGCTGGATGAAAAATACAACTAGGTCATCTTGATGATAGATTAGACAATGGAGATTAAAATTCAATTTAAGATCCAGAATGTGCATCTCATGTTTAATCTAAGCAAATAGTTGGGAAGGGGAATGGGAGTGAGGGCAAAAGTGCAAAGTTTTAGGCAGGAGGCAACACCAAAATTTTATGTATCTTAAACTTCTCTTCGTACTTTTTACTGCTGCTCTTCTGTTCCTGAATATCTTTGGGGCCTGGGTTTTCCTGTCTTCAAAACAGTTCTCCTGAGAAGCCAATGCACAGTCTGGCTGTCTGTCAGAGGGAAAATTACAGTAATTAATGCATCAGTTCCCTGTGAGATCCATCAAAATGTACCTGTTCATAACACATAGAACCATGCAAAAGAAACGTAACATTATCCCTATTGTATCATCTTTAACCTGTGATTAAAAATTACGCATTCTCCCACCTACCCCATTCCTACCACTTTTAAAAATAAATTCAATTTCAGTTCCAAAATAACTGCCCTATTGTTGACAATCTTAGTAAGAGTCATGGGCGAGGATTCTCTCCCTTCCCCCCCACCCACCTCACCCCACGGTGGTGACGGGACCTGATTTGACGTGCCTCAAGTTTCCTTTGTACTTTTTTGTTTCTGTTCGGGCCGTCCCCCTCCTTTTGGGGAGCTGCCCCCTTTTTCTTTGTCCTAACGTAATTTGAGTTTGTTTACTTGGTTTGACCGAAAAATAGGGCCAGCAGCGGGATCCTCAAGTCCTGCCAAAGGAAATGCCAAGTACATGCCCATTTGTGTTGTTTGCCAGCCATGTCACCAAGGGAGCCAACCAGCCAATGGTGATTCACCTTCATCATGATTTTTCTTGCGCTGCTTGGATTTTCGTTGTAAATATTGTGGGCTGGAAATGTTCTATGTGCCACCTAGTGTTTCTTAAAAATTATTTCAAGGGATTGCTGGCTCGGTCAGCATTTATTGCCCATCCTTCTTTGCCCTTGAGAAGGTTGGATGAACTGCCTTCTTGAACAGCTGCAGTGGTATAAGTACACCCATGATGCTACTGGGGAGGGAGTTCCAGGATTTTGACTGTGAAGGAATGGCGATAAGAGTTTCAAGTCAGGATGATGTTTGGCTTTGAGGGGAACTTGCAGGTGTTCCCATGGATCTAATGCCCTTATCCTTCTAAGTGGTAGAAGTTGCAGGATTGTAAGGTGCCACCAAAGGTGAGTTGCTGCAGTGCGTCTTGTCGATGGTATACTCAAGAACATAAGAACTAGAAACAGGAATAGGCTATCTGGCCCCTCGAGCCTGCTCCTCCATTCAATAAGATCATGGCTGATCTTTTGATGGACTCAGCTCCATTTATCTGTCTGCTCACCATAATCCTTAATTCCTTTACTGTCCAAAAATCTATCTACCTTTGCCTTAAAAACATTCAACGAGGTATCTTCAACTGCTTCACTTGGCAAGAAATTCCACAGATTCACAACCCTTTGGGTGAAGAAATTCCTCCTCAACTCAGTCCTAAATCTGCTCCCCCTTATTTTGAGGTTACGATGTCTATTTCAGTTTAACCCGCCAGTGGAAACAACCTCCCTGCTTCTACCTTATCTATTCCCTTCATAATTTTAAATGTTTTTATAAGATCCCCCCCCATTCTTCTAAATTCCAAGGAATATAGTCTCAGTCTCTCCTCATAAACCAACCTAGTGAATCTCCTCTGCACCTCCTCCAGTGCCAGTGTATCCTTTCTCAAGTAAGGAGATCAAAATTTACACAGTACTCCAGGTGTGGCCTCCAGCACCTGATATAGCTGCAACATAACTTCCCTGTTTTTAAACCCCATCCCTCTAGCAATGAAGAACAAAATTCCATTTGCCTTCTTAAGTACCTGCTGCATCTATAAACTAACATTTTGCAATTCATGCACAAGAACACTAAGGTCCGTCTGCACAGCAGCATGCTGCAACTTTTTTACCATTTAAATAATAGTCCATTTTGCTGTTATTCCTATCAAAGTGGATGATCCCACATTTACCAACATTGTACTCCATCTGCCAGACTCTTCAGCGCTCATTTAGATATGTATGTCCCTCTGCAGGCTTTCAGTGTCCTATGCACACTTTGGTCTGCCACTCATCTTAGTGTCATCTATGAACTTTAACACACTACACTTTGTCCCCAATTCCAAATCATCCATGTAAATTGTAAACAGTTGTGATCCCAACACTGATCCCTGAGGCACACCAGTAGTCACTGATCGCCAATCATCCACCTGATGAAGAGGCAGTGCTCCTAAAGCTTGTGATTCCAAATAAACCTGTGAAAACCAGAAAAACACCCATTTATCCCCACTCTTTACTTTCTGTTAGTTAGCCAATTCCCTATCCGTAACACTGTGCACCTTTATGCAGCAGCCTTTTGCGTGGAACCTTGTCAAATGCGTTCCAGAAACCCAGATACACCACATCCACCCGCTCCCTATTGTCCATCGTGCTCATAATGTCCTCAAAGAATTCCAGTAAATTTGTTAAACACAACCTGTCTTTCACGAACCCATGCTGCGTCTCCCCAACGGGACAACTTCTATCCAAGTGACTCACTATTTCTTCCTTGATGATAGATTCAAGCATTTTCCCCAAATACAGAAGTTAAGCTAACTGGCCTATAGTTACCCGCCTTTTGTCTATCTCCTTTTTTTAAATAGTGATGTTACATTTGCTTTTTTCCAATCTATGGAAACCACCCCAGAGACCAGGGAATTTTGGTAAATTACCATGAATGCATTTGCTATTTCCACCGCCATCTCTTTTAATACCCTGTGATGCATTCCCATCAGGGTCAGGAGACTTGTCTACCTTTAGCCTCATTAACTTGCCCAATGCTACCTCTTCAGCGATAATGATCATTTCAATGCCCTCATCTGCCATAACTTCCTTGTCATCAATTTTTAGCGTGTTATTTGTGTCTTCCACTATGAAGACCGACACAAAATACCTGTTCAATGCCTCAGCCATTTCCTCATTTCCCATTATTAAATCCCCTTTCTCATTCTCTAAGGGAACAATGTTCATCTGAGCAACTCTTTTTCTTTTTATATATTTGTAGAAACTTTTGCTGTTTTTATTTTCTGAGCTAGTTACTTTCACAATCTATCTTAATTTTCTTTATAGCTTTAATCATGCTTTTCTGTTGAGCTTTAAAGGTTTCCCAATCCTCTACTTTCCCACTAATATTTGCCACTTTGTATGCATTATCTTTCAATTTAATACTCTCCTTTATATCCTTAGATATCCATGGCTGATTATCCTATTTCCTACAATCCTTTCTTTTCACTGGTACACACTGCGCATCAGTGGTGACTGGAGTGGATATTGAGGGCGGTGAATGGGGTGTCCATTAGAAATAATACGCAAGATGTGCATGTGTTAACAAAATGTTCAGTTGGCTGGTGCTGCTCAATAGCAACATAGCTGTCAAACAAGGTCAGGGAAGATCCAAAAAGACAAAACTAAACTGATATTCCACTATCCTCCATCTTATTAATAACTCCACAACAGGTGGCCAGCTATGGTGAATCTAAGATTCACTATTAAGACCCACTCACTCACCCATTGAGTGAACTATTCATCGTTGTCTGTGGAACCAGAGCCAAGAGAGGAGGGAGACAGCAGAAGGGGTGAGAGTACATTGGCAATGAAACAGAAAAACAGGTCCTGGAGTTTAAGAATTATACATTAAAAGTGTCACATCCTTGTTAAGTTGACAAATTAATATTTCCATTCTCAATTCTCGTAATTCAGAGCTTGGAAAAGAACTTCGCAATTTTGAGTTTTTATTCATAAAACTCAGCCTACCATAAGAGTTCATTATTACATTACCTTTCTTTATTTGTTGCCTGCTTATTCTGTTTTTGCAAAGTTACGGATTTTTCTGAGTCAGTAGTTGCAGCAGGCATAATCTAAATGAGAAATTTAAGCTGATTATAAATGCACACATTCTCCCCCTTACTGATATTCCAAAATGGCTTCTCTCATTACAAGAATAGACATCACATGCTTGGTGGAGTCATTCTCTCACTGTTAACAGACAGTGAATACATTACTCTAAAGGAGTGGCATGGCAGCACAGTGGTTAGCACTGCTGCCTCACAGCACCAGGGACATGAGTTTGATTCCTGGCTTGGGTCACTCTCTATGCAGAGTCTGCATATTCTCCCCATGGCTGTATGTACTTCCTTTGGGTGGGGTCTGGTTTTCTCCCACAATCCAAAAGACATGCTAGTTAGGTGAATTGGCTGTGTTAAATTTTCTCTCAGTGTACCCGAACAGGCGCTGGAGCGTGGCGCCCAGGGGATTTTCACTGTAACTTCATTGCAATGTTAACATAAGCCTACTTGTGATAATAAATAAACTTTAAAAGAATGTCTCACTGTGAAATGCTGATAGAAGATATTTGGATACAGACCCTGCCTACAGGAGATACAAAAATGCTCAAACAGTTCTCACGTTTGCACCTGTTATCACATTTCAACAAAAACTGCATTTTGTATTACACTGTACAAATAAACAAATAATAAAATGAGATCATCAGTCTTTCCCTTTTACAAACTGCAGTACAATCCAGATATTGTGGATTCTATTCTACTTATTGAATCTCCCAAAGAAAAGTATTACCTCAAGATTCCCTGAATATCAGTGGTAGTCATATGGAAAATAGGTTCGATTAGCCTAATATCGATTATGAACAATACAGAGTAGAATTAGGATGGTGCGTGATTGATAGCCATTAAAGATAAGGTGAGAAATCTTGCTGTAGGTAGCTTCATTTGAATAAGTCATTGTGGATGGCATGGTGTTGTGAGGCAGCACTGCTGCCTCACAACGCCAAGGACATGGGTTCGATTCCCGGCTTGGGTGACTGTCTAAGTGGAGTCTGCGTGGGTTTCCTCTGCATCCTCCGGTTTCTTTCCACAGTCCGAAAGACGTGTTGATTGGATGCACTGGCCATGCTAAATTCATCCTCGGTGTACCTGAACAGATGCCAGAGTGTGGTGACTAGGAGATTTTCACAGTAACTTCATTGTGATGTTAATGCAAGCCTACTTGCGACTAATCTTTTACCAAATTGACACTATTCTCCCCTGAATCTGGCTAAGTTAGGGGTTCCATTCGTAGACACGCAGGGTAGAATAGGTGTAGGGTGATGCAGCGGCGCGGGCTCGTTGGGCCGAAGGGCCTGTTTCCCGTGCTGGGTTGTTCTTTGTAATTAATAAACTGTAAACTTTTATTTGGGCCATCAGTAAATAGCAGCTTACTTATTGGGAGTAGAATACCAAAGTTTATTTGACAAAACATGCATTAGATCAAGAGAAGGGCAATGCTCCAAGTTAATGAATATAGCTATGAAAGGCTTCTGCATAATATACAACAAGGGGGTGACTTTGATACAGAGCGACACAGCATTCCAAGAAGATGTTTAGTAATAGTGGAAGGAGGGTCCAGTGAAATTACAATCAGTGAAAACAGCCCTGGAAGGGGTGGTTATTGGATGCCCTTGAGGTGCCTGGAGATGGTTTGACATTGTTAGTACAGCACATGTGCAGGTTTCAGAATGGGATGCCAAATCACCCTTGCTGCCTGAAGAAGCTCATTCAGTTTCATGTGGCACTGCTGTCCAGACCAAAGTATCAGGGTCCTGGCATAAACTGCAATGCCACTGGCTTCCACAATATGTTTGCTGCAGGACCCCTTGGTTGATGGCCATGAGTGGGAAACAGCAGCTGGTGCCTCTCCTCCACTACATCCAGCAGGCAGGCTCGGACAGCCTCGGGAAATCTCGGGGCAGGTTTCTTTGCGGCCATCTTCCTGGCATGACTGGCTGTGTGTCCGTAATGACAGCTGGTAAAACCTGCTAGTGGGGCAGTAATATTCCCTGCCTTCCCTTCTCCCTCAAGTCAAGGCCCCATCTCAATTAAAGTTAAAAATCCAGCAGAGTGATAGAGAAATTTTCATTGGAAGGAACCTCAGGTGCAAAAATCATCGACCCTTTGGAAAAATTCAACTCTGTTTTAAAAATCAATTATCTTTGGCAACTTACTTGGGCTTCAACTCAACTCTGGAACTTCAAGGTCCCTGTGTAAAATTTCTGCTGCAGCCACAGTGCTGTGTTATGAGATTGTTTAGTGTCTTAATGATGAGATCTTGTATGGTTAAAGATGAATACTTTATTGTTCTTATCTAACTATGTACAAGTCGACGTATGGTGCTACATCCCCTTACAGGCTCCTTCAGAATGTTCTTTGAGTCTATTACCATGTGACTGTATATCATAAAGTGGAGGGTGCTATTCACCAGTCCCACATTAATTCTTGCTTTTTTTATTACAATGGCATGTAGGCACATCCAACAGCACATAATGCACAGATGCTAGCAAAGGACTCATATACAGCAAACACTTTTTTTACCTTTCAGCACTGAACTTTAACTTAGCTAAGAAAGTAACCATGTAAAGTATTACTCATAAATTTTGCATGCTTGAGTGTATATCAGTATGGGTTGTGAAGCTTGAGACACAGGTTTACCTTTTTAAATATTTTTCTAGGTGGGTTTTTAACTCAGTAAAAACTAACTCCTCTTTTTAAACTCAAGAAAGCCTGCCAGACCATTTTCTTTGAAATCAGCATGTAAATGGCAGCACGGTGGCATGGTGGTTAGCACTGCTGCCTCACAGCCAAATGCGGGCAATTGGGACTAGTTTAGTGATAAAAACTGTGTGACATGGTCAAGGTGGGCCGAAAGGCCAGTTTCCATGCTGTAAGCCTCTATGACTCCATAAGTACATGGATGGGAAAGGATTAGAGGGATGTGAACCAAATGCGAGCAATTGGGACTAGCTGAGAGGGTATCATGGTTGGCATGGACCGGTTGGGCCGAAGGGCCTGCTTCCATGCTGTATTGCTCTCTGATTCTATGACTCAGCATCAGGATCCCATGCTTGATTCTGGTCTTGTGTGACTGTGTGGAGTTTGCACACTCTCCCTGGGTATGTGTGTGGGTTTCTTCCAGGTGTTCTGATTTCCTCCCACACTCCAAAGATGTGCGGGTTTAAGTTGATTGGCCATGCTAAATTGTCCCTTAGTGCCCCAAGATGAATAGGTTAAGGGAAATAGCAGGATAATTTTGTAGGGTTACAGGGATAAGGCCTGGGAAGAATGCTCTGTTGGTGAGTAGGTGCTGACTCAATGGGCCAAATAGTCTCCTTTGACAGCCTAACAAATTACAAAAAAAATCTGGCCTCTGATCAGATTTGGAATATCATGATAGAGGGGTAATTTTTATCCCATCTCATGTGGCCACAATTTAGTCCCCTGGGTTCAGCATCGTTGTTGAGCAGTGATTGGAAAGGATTGCCATTCCAGTCTCCCAGCTATGCCCCATGTTCTCCACACCAATGTCTGCTTATACCTATTTATAAATTGTAATTAACCAGATGAGAACACAGCCAAACATGGCTTTGGGGTTTAGCTGTAGGTGATATTATCACAATACTACCATCTCCCCCAAACACTATTATCTAAACAGCATTTCTATAGAGAACTTGAACTTTAAACCACAGAGAGTAATGCCCCTCTTTTACATTTATTATTATTACTTATGCATCATACTCTCCATAGAATTGCAGTTCTCATAGCAGTCCACACTGACTTCCTGCTTCCAATAATGTTTTCTCATTTCACCAGTAATTTTGGCTATCTCCAGGATTTTCCCTCAATTTTTGGAAAATTTCCCAAACCAGCAGTAAACTGCACTCCGATGGTTCTTTTCGCCACCCCTGGCCTTGCCAAGACAAATTTTCTGAATTCCTTAGATGACTATAGAATGTGTCTCTTTGACACACAAGCATCTCCCCAGAACCTGCAGCCTCTCCCTCTGCTGGCCACACCAACTGTTCCTCTTTTCCTCTCTCTTTTTCCTTCTGCCCCCAAAGCTTGGAAATGGAAATACCCCCACAAGAACTGCATCAAACCCTGTGCAACTCCCCTCCACCCCACCTCACCCAATTGCACCTCCCCCCCCAACCCCCCCACCCCCAGTAGTGACCCATTTCTCCGAATTGGCCAACATGAGCTCCCCAACTGACACTCATTGAACCCTGTGCCCTTCCATACATCCATGCTTTCAACCATGTCCTTATGTCCCCTTATGTCCTCACAGGAGAAAAACAGGCACAACCACCGTGAGAGGGCAAAGACTGGTAGCAGTATTCCTGATCTGCAGCTACTGACGCTCTGCGAGCAATGTGCCCTGGAGCAATGTGCCCTAGACTCCATGCCTAGAATGGTAACTGACACTCAGATCAGTGGCCAGCATGCAAGTCAGCATCAGCTTAACCCTCTTCCTGAGTCTTCGTTGAAATAAGTGCTATTATGTGCGGGCAAAGGAATGTAATTGGTGCAGAGAAGTAAATAGTAGAAGCTGAACACAAATACAAAATACAATAACAATTGTTTCTCTATCGTGAAACTAATAGTGAGACAGAATGAAGTCAGTTGCAGCAGAACCAAGGATCCTGCATAAATGAACATCCCTAGGAACGGTGTTATAATTTAAGATAGTTTCTGAAAGAGCTCAGCTAGCTTCAGATATGTTCTATTGGTAGCTCTAAAAGTTGTTTTGGAGCACATGTGTCATAGAATTATAGAATCTACAGTGCAGAAGGAAGCCAATTGTTCACACCACCAACATCATCCAGATCCTATTCCTGTAACGCTAGATATTTACCCTTTCAATTCCCTTGACATTAAGGGTCAATTTACCTTGGTCAATACACCTAACCCACTCAAAGAACAAAGAATAAAAAAATTACAGCACAGGAACAGGCTCTTTGGCCCTCCAAGCCTGCACTGACCATGCTGTCCAACTGAACTAAAACTCCCTACTCTTCCGAGGGTCATATCACTCATCTTTGAACCGCGGAGGGAAACTGGAGCACTCGGAGGAAACTCACACAGACACGGGGAGAATGTGTAAACTCCACCCAGGTCACCAAAGGCCAGAATCGAACCTGGGTCCCTGCTGCTGTGAGGCAGCAATGCTAACCACTGTGTCACCGTGCCACCTACTCTATGGCTTTTTAAAAAAATCTCTATTTCTTTCTTTCTGGTGAACAGAAAAGGGAAAAAAGATGCCAGGAGCTGCAGACTGCATTCCCCATTCCATAATTCCTTCCAAACCTTTACTCACCTTCTCTTTGGTCTCACCATGACCCCCTCCTCTCCCCATCCCACCGTACTCTCATTGCCATCGCTAATCCTACTTACTGCCACTTACTTTGATCCACATAGTGAACACTCCATCCTCCATCCCCCTCACTCTGCTGTAAGTCACCTCCCATTCTCTCCACTCCTCATTCATGCAGCTTCCTCACTATTACTACCAACATATTAACTTTATCCTCCAAGAGGAATTACTTGTTTTAACAATTCAATTTGCAGATTTAAGGAATATTCAAATTCAGATGTCTGAAAACCTCTCTCCGCCCCTCACTATATATTTCTCTTTGTCTTTTCTCTCGCTGAAATAACAAAACATTTATGATAAATCTTATCTGAAGAAAGTTTAGCCAAATTTGATCTCCAGCTTTTCTTCAAATAATTCTGGGAAACGAATAAGCACAAATATGAAAATGTCGGACTTTGAACCCCTCCTCTTCCTGCGTACATGTTGACCCAAGGTGACCTTATCTGTACATTTTCAGCTTGACAAAGACAGTTCTAAAACACAGCAGGCATAATATTATGATGGCAGATGTCACTTCATTCTACTTGGCCAACTGATATTCTTCAAGGCAGAATAAGAATATTGCACTTCTAAAGGTTGATAGTTCTAAGCTGAGGAAGCTTTAGATGGGCTCAGTTGCTGCTCCGTATTCCCCTAGTCCAAAAGGGTGAAATACACTTCACATATAAACAAGTTACAGGGCAACAAGTTAAAGCATCTCACCATATTTAATTCTGCAGCATCAGGTGGCATCATGGTGGTCCACATTTTCATCTCCACTTCTCTCCCTTCAATGAAAACCCATTCGTCCACTAAAGATTGCTTATATGTTGCTGTGAAGGGCTGTCGATATGGCTGGGAACACTGTTGAAAGCAAAAATGTTCATAAATAATGAATGTTGTGGCAATTAAGCACATTTATTAAACTCGCAAATTTATATGAAGTCTTCCATAAACCCACCTTTATCAATGTACTGCTAAAATGAACAATACCCAGGGTTGACTCACCATGGATGGATGTAACTGTTGATCTAGTACATGCAGTATAATGAAGTGTGCATTAGTAATCAACTTTCCACTGAGATTAATTTGGCAGATTTTACGTTCATTGTCTGGTATGATCAAACCTCTGATTAAAACTATAATGATTTTTTAGAAACATCCACTTTTCTACTCTCCTTTCCAGAAAGTATGCACATCATTGAGATGGGCATTTCTGATTAGTGTTACTGAAATAAATGGATTGCCATCACCACAAGTCTAACTCTCAAAAGCTCACTATTTTTGTGTGTTCTGTCTTTCAAAATGATAATATTACTGAGATGAGCTATGTTACAATCTCAGTTTGTGTTACTACTGGGCGGGAAGGTCCCAACATGGCACCCTGGCTCAAACTTTTACCAATTGTTTTTACGAAAACATGGCTGAGCAGAGTCACAAGATTGTCAATTAGTTTTAAGCAACAAAAAATATTAAACACGAAAAATGTGACTATGGTACAATACTCTTTCATTCCAACTTATCTTTACAAATGTACACAGATTTTAAAGATAACACAGGGTACAAAATACATCTTATGCTATTATGTTCTCAGTAAATACTCAGTCCCTGTAAACCACGAGGCTAACTGCGGTCAGATGAAACCCACTCTGAAACGAAGTGACAGATGCCACCCAATCAACCTTCTGTAGATTTCTCTTCAATCCTCCCCAGGTGATTATTACAATGAGTCAACTGACCTCATCGGACTTTGGCTTTTACATGATTGTTTTCAATCTCCACTCTCAAAAGATACACCTCAAAATCTTTTTACTCATTATGCTTTCCCTCGGCTATTTTCAGCAAGGATCCACCTCCAGGATTTCCAACTCTCCTATAACTATTACTTTGCCTTGAAGAGTGACAAATGTTCAAGTTTTTCACACAATCGCTCAGGGATCCAATCGTCAACGGATTCACAATCACTTCAATTTTTACTTCACACTTTGCAGTAAGAGATCACCAACCTTAGGATTGCTTCAGATATATCTGGCTTCTCCCTAGCCAACTTCACTAGGTCTGCCCTGCTCAGCTCTGACTTTGGCCGGAATCTTAGAAGAATTTGGTGAGTATCAGTTCTGGTGAGAAAACATGTGTGGAACTCTCCATTCTAACTCCATTTACACATACTTACACAGATACACTAAATGTGGCATGGTGGCACATTGATTGCACTACTGCCTCATAGCTCTAGGGACCCAGGTTCAATTCCTGGTTTTGGTCACTGTCTGTGCAGAGTCTGCATGTTCTCTCCATGTCTGCGTGGGTTTCCTCTGAGTGCTCTGGTTTCCTCCCACAGTCCAAAAGACGTGCTGGTTAGGTGTATCCCAGCCTTCCTCCATTGATTCTGTCTACACTTCCCACTGCCTTGGCAAAGCAGCCAGCATAATTAAGGACCCCACGCCTCCCAGACATTCCCTCTTTCACCTTCTTCCATCAGGAAAAAGATACAAAAGTCTGAGGTCATGTACCAACCGACTCAAGAACCGTTTCTTCCCTGCTGTCGTCAGACTTTTGAATGGACCTATCTTGCATTAAGTTGATCTTTCTCTACACCCTAACTATGACTGCAATACTACAATTTGTACTCTCTCGTTTCCTTCTCTGTATAGCGCACAAGAGACAATACTTTTCACTGTATGCTAATACAAGTAACAATAATAAATCAAGTCAAATCAAATCATTGGCCATGCTAAATTCTCCCTCAATGTACCTGAATAGGGTGTGGCAACTAGGGGTTTTCATAATAACTTCATTTCAGTGTTAATGTAAGCCTACTTGTGACACTAATAAAAAATCTAAGTGAAACTAAATTAAACTCAATTAAATCTTTACCTTATTTCTAATATCCAAGAAAACATGGATCACAAAACTGCCTCTGCTTCCTGACAGCTGGTAGATGCAAAAGTCAGGACTGTTAAGCAGCAACTGATCCAAAATTCAAATTAGCAATGACGTGAAGACATTCCTGAGGTAGCTGCAATTACTAGTAGCCAGATTTAGCTGCTGAGAAGCCCATCACTGTCCTGACTCAAAAATGAATAAGCATTACTTGAACAAAGGGTATATGTGTTATGAAGCACCACCCGCAAGGGGTTTTCACCACCAGAATACAAGGATGGGAGGAAAGAAAGACTGGTTAGAAAAATAAGAGCCATGAAGAGCAAACTCCAATATAGCAGCAACAATTAAAGCTACTATAAACGTTTAAATAGCTTAGAAAATGTAAAATATATTGTATTGTTGAAAGTTAAAAGAAAGACCTTGTGAAACAAATGATTAATAAAGTTTCCAATTCTGATCGTATTAAAATTAATATCTGAACTTGGTTGAGTTGGTTCCAATCCTCCTTCTGAGCCACAAGATCGTGGATTCAAGCTGAGATCCAGAAATTGTGCATATTCATTCGGTTCAATTCTGGCCTTGGGTGACTGTCGCTGTGGAGTTTGCATGTTCTCCTCCTGTCTTTGTGGGTTTCCTCCGGGCACTCCGGTTTTCTCCCACACTCCAAAGTTGTGCAGGTTAGGTTGATTGGCCATGCTAAATTGTCCCATAGTGTCAGGGGTATTCGTAGGGGGATAAGTGGGGCTATGGAGATATGGCCTGGGTGGGATTGTGGTCGGTGTAGACTTGATGGGCCGACTGGCTTCCTTCTGCACTATAGGGTTCTATGGTTCCATGATTCTATATAATCTAGACCAGTTTCAAAGGACAAATGGACTGAAGAACCAAGAGCTGGAGTAGCCTATTTAGCCCCAGCCTGGTCTGCTATAAGATCATGACTCACTGTGTAAATTAGCTACAAACTTCCACATTAACCCCATAACTCTCAATCTTAGTGCCCAAAATTCTGTTACTTTCTGATTTGAGTATGTTCAATGACTGAGTATCCACAGCTCTCCGGGTAGAGGATTCCCAAGGTTCACAACGATATTAGAATTCCTACTGTGCAGAAGGAGGTTATTCGATCCATTGAGCCTGCACCGACAACAATCCCACCCAGGCCTTATCTCATAACCCTGTCACGGGGCAATTTAGCATGGCCAATCAATGTAACCTGCACTACCTAACACACGTGGGAGGAAACTGAAGAACCCGGAGAAACCCACTCAGACACGGGGAGAACGTGCAAACTCCACACAGTCAACCAAGGCCAGATTTGAACACAGGTTCCTGGTGCTGTGAGGCAGCTGTGCTAACCACTGTACCACTATGTCACCCCACTTTCATTATCTGAGTCCCAAATGGCCAACCCCTTATTCTGAGGCTCTGGCCCTTAGGTTTAGTCTCCACACCAGATGAAACATTCTCCCAGCATCTACTCCTTCAAGCCCTTTAAGAATTGTATACATTTTAAAGAGATCACCTCTCGTTCTTCTAAATACCAGAAAATATTGGCAGTCTATTCAATCTGTCTTCACAGGTCACTTCCCTCATACCAGGGATCAGTCCAGTGAATCATTTCTACACTCCCTTTAAGGTAAATAAATCCTTTGGTGAGGAAACCAAAATCATAGACATTTTGGCTGTGATCTCATCAAGACTCTATTAAATTGCAGTAAGACCTATTTTTCAACTGTATCAATTAAAGCCAAGAGCACAAAGTGATGGGGGGGGAGGGAGGAGGTACTATTTGAGTAATTATTTGTATCAAGTGGCAGGTTGATACTGATGGTAGATTGCAGCGTTAGGAACTATACATCTGAATATGTGAATACATCTAAAACCAAGCAAAAATTGACCCCTGTTTCTCTCTTTCACCAATTGGTTGGAAGACATTTAAGGCTCAAACTTACCAAAAAAATTCTAACTCCAGGATGGGTGTGAAAACAGGAGAATTTCTCACCCGCTTTTGGGCAAATTGAAATCCAGTATCTTATCCACTCAGTGCAAGCAAAAATGGGCTAAACAATTCCTTACCTGTAGGGGAAGGGATGGGGCTTAAATTGCCAGCAAGCCTGTTGTAGCAGCAGAGAGTGCCATTGCGCATGTGCAGACCTCTGTGGCTGCACATGCGCAATGACAATCAGTAGAGCCCTGACAGGTTTGAAAGAGAGACCTGGAGGGCTGGCATTGCCCAAGGGCCCTCCCCCCTTGCTTGCTCTCGACCTCCCTGGGGATCCTCAAGGGCCCCCAGTTCAATAGGCAGGGCCTTCATGGCTGGTCTCCGCTGCTGGAGACCATACGCCATCCTCACTGGAGAGAATCTCTCCCAGCGAAGCCACAGAGGCAAGTGAGCCCGGATGATTTCATCATAATTAGTTCAATGCAAAAGACAGATTTAAATATATTTGAATATATTATTCAGCTTCTCACCGGAAATGGGCGGGAGGCTGATCACACCGAATATCTCGTGCCGGTAAAATCGCAAGAGGTGAGAAATTGGGCACAAACTTGATTTCATGGCTTTCACGCAATCTTATCGACTCACCCCACCCATCATTCACACCAATTCTTTCATGATAATAGTTGTCATGTTGTTTGCTTCTCAAAAAATTCTTTCATGGACAAGTGTCACAGTCTAGGCCAGCTGTTTTTATTGCCCATCCCTATTTGCCCTTGAGCAAGTGGTGATGTGCTGCCTTCTTGAACTGCTGCAGGCTATATGGTGTAGGTACACCCACAGTGCTGTTAGGGTGGGAGTCCCAGGTTATTGACCCAGCAACAATGAAGGAACAGCGATATATTTACAAATCAGGATGGTGTGTGACTTGAGAGGGAATGTCTTCTGATCCATCTACTGCAGTAGTTCTATTAGGTGGTAGATTTGTGGATTTGGAAGGTGCTGTTGAAGGGGCCTTGGTGAGTTGCTGCAGGGCACATTCGGGATGGTGCACACTGCTGCCTCTGTGAGTTAGTTTCTGAATTGCTTGCTGCACCTGTATGCTAACTTCTGGTGATTCATGTAACGGAACTGCCAGATTCCTCTGAAAACCAATATTTCCCAGTTTCTCACCATTTAAAAAAATTATTCTGCCTTTCTACTCTTCTTGTCAAAATAGATAACATATTTGTCCACATTATATTTCATTTGCATTTATTTAATCTGCCTAAATCCTTTTCCAAGCTCTATGCATCACCGTGAGAGCTTTGCATTCCCAATTAACTTTGTCTTGTTAGAAAATCCAGATATGTTTTGCTCTGCTCCCTCATCTAAGTCATTGGTCTAGACTGTAAATAGCTGAGAACACTGATCATCGCATCTTACTGCTACCTACAGTGCAAGAATAAGACTTAAATACAATATAATCAAATATGATCAAAAATGTTCATTTTGTAATTAAAGGTTTAAGGTGAGAGGGGAGAAATATAAAAGTGTCCAAAGGGACAACTTTTTCACACAAAAGGTAGTGAATGTCTGGAACAAGCTGCCAGAGAAAGTAGTAGAGGCGGGTACAATTTTGTCTTCTAAAAAGCATTTAGATAATTACATGGATATGATGGGTATAGAGATATGGGCCAAATGCGGGCAATTGGGATTAGCTTAGGGGTTTTAAATTAAGAAAGGGCAGCATGGACAAGTTGGGCCAAAGGGCCTGTTTCCATGCTGTAAACCTCTATGACTCTGTGACTCGATAAGGAGGGAGAAAACGTTCAATCTTGAACAACTAAGGATGAAAGCAAATTATTGTGGGTGCTGGAATCTGAAAGCAAAAGAGAAAATGCTGAAAAGTCTCAGCAGATCTGGCAGCATCTATAAGGAGAGAAAAGATCTAATGTTTCGAGTCCAGATGACCTTTTGTCAAAGCTTTGTCAGACCTGCTGAGGTTTTCCAGCATTTTCACTCTTGATTAAACAACGAAGGAATGTGACAGCTTTCCTACTTTAAAAGTATACTTCTGGTCTAGTGCATTACATTAAATTGGATTATGTTGAAAACCACAGTGGTTGGATCAAATTATGATGGTAGAATTGAAGCAGCTCAGATTCCACCACCCTCCAACCTCACTCAATAGCTTTGTTTGGTTTTTGTTTTATTTCCCACCTTTATCCCAGATTTGAGAGGTGCTGACTGCTTGTTGAGCTTTTTAACCTTGGACTGAGCATGTGTTTCTTCTGCACCTGAAAAATAAACATTGAAGTTGATTGACATGCATTCGCCATTTGACAGAAGTAGTGCCACGTATTTGGACAAAGAAGAGTATCAAAACAAATAAAGGAGGAAGAATGATTGCAAGACCTGGAGATAGAGTCAATGGATAATTGGATAGTCTCGTTTTACAGGGGTTTGCTCCTCTCTGTCTGATTTTCCTAGTGTTGTAATGCCAAGGGGATCCAATGCAGTTGTTAGTAGGAGAAAACATCTTACTTTAAAACTATTAGGACAACATTTTGGAGCGGCACGGTGGCATAGTGGTTAGTACTGCTGCCTCACAGCGCCAGGCACCCAGGTTCGATTCCCAGCTTGGGTCACTGATAGTGTGGAGTTTGCACATTCTCCCTGTGTTCACATGGGTTTCCTCTGGATGCTCCAGTTTCCTCCCACAATCCAAAGATGTGAGGGTTAGGTAGATTGGCCATACTAAACTGTGCCTTAGTGTCAGGTGGACTAGCTAGGGTAAGTGCATAGGGTTACAGGGATAGGACCTGGGTGGGATAGTCAGTGCAGACTCGATGAGCTGAAAGGCCTCCTTCTGCACTGTAGAATTCTATTTTAAATGGGGTTCTTCTCATTAAGGCTCTGCTTCCAATGCCTGGTGCTTATTTTTTAGAGAAGACTGGAGTCTGCTCAAAGTTTTGTTTGCTGATCTTGGTGTCTCTGCTAATATTAAGTTGTCCAAGCCTTCTGCTCTCTTTGTTTTTTAACCTGAGAACACACAACTCTTTGGAACACCATTGCTTTGGCTGTCTATTGATAATTGCTGAAAGGAAAGCCTAAAAACCTTCAGAAGCATCCAGCGGATGCTATGTGTTTCATGACATTTTATTCAGCAAAGATTCTTGTTTATGTTTATGGTAAAAGGACAGCTGTCAAAAACTGACTGTCCTGCACCAGGATCAGAAACCAAATCAAAAACCTACACCATCATGCATTCCATGTGTGGGATAATAATTCATGTCAATAGTACTGGCTATCATTTAGGAGGCTGCAAGGTACACTTTCTTATCCCTTCTGCTAGGCAGAAAATAATGAATGTCAAACCATTGCTTACGGGCTAAATCAATGTATTTAGGTTTATTTACAGATTGAATAATACTCCGAAGCAGCAAGCTAACAAAGTACTGAAATGGCAAAAATTAAATATAGTGAAACGATCATCATTCCATGGGATATTAATGTGCAGAACATGCTGCTCACAAAGTCTGGTGAGCAATAGGGCTTTTGGATGCAAT
Organism: Carcharhinus amblyrhynchos; assembly: GCF_965287045.1. Lineage (NCBI taxonomy): Eukaryota > Metazoa > Chordata > Chondrichthyes > Carcharhiniformes > Carcharhinidae > Carcharhinus > Carcharhinus amblyrhynchos. The sequence continues at coordinate 28,504,359 of NC_137332.1, read as the reverse complement.
CAGCTTGAGTAGAAGCTGCAATGTTGTACATTTAATGAAGCAAATTCTAGTTCATTCATGGAGTTTGAATATCTTTACAGAAACCTTTATGACCCGGAGGGATATTGACAGGATAGATATGAAGAGGGTTTTCATTGTGTCAAAGAATTTAGAACCAGAGGTCACTGTTTAAAAATAAGGAGTCATTCATTTAAGGCAGAGATGAGGAGATTTTTTTTTCTCTCAGTGATTTGAGAGTCTCTGGATCTTTCTTACTCATAAGGCAATGGGAGCAGAGCCTTTGACTATTTTTAAGATTAAGTGAAATAGAGTTTAGATTAACAAGAGGGTGAAAGATTATTTGGGGTAGACAGGAATGTAGGGTTGAGGTTACAATCGGATCAGCCTTCAGCTTATTGAGTGGTGAAGCAGGCTTGAGGGGGCTGCGTGGCCTACTCCTGCTCCTAATTCATATGTTGATGATGAAAATCTATTAAAAAATCCCATCTAAAGATAGTGCTAACAATCACTCTAATCAAAGAAAGAAGAAGTAAGGTCTACTGCACTGAATGCCAATGGACCATACTACACCTCACCTGAAGATATTATGTTGGACTGTGCTTGAAGTTGACAGCTTCAAGTTTCTCTGTGTTCATAGAACATTACAGCGCAGTACAGGCCCTTCGGCCCGCGATGTTGCGCCGACCAGTGGAACCAATCTAATGACCCTCTAACCTAAACTATTCCAATGTTATCCATATGCCTATCCACTGACCATGATCACCACCAATCTATCCTCCACGCTGCCACTATAGTTAAAAAAGCCCAACAACGCCTCTACTTTCTCAGAAGGCTAAGGAAATTAGGCATGTAGACATGTTCACCATGACTCTCACCAATTTTTTGCAGATATATCATAGGAAGCATCCTCTCTGGATTTATCACAGCTTGATATGGCTTCTGCTCTGCCCATGACTGCAAGAAACTACAAAGGATTGTGAACGTAGCCCAGTCCAACATGCAAACCAGCCTCCCATCGATATGCTCCATCTACACTTCCCGCTGCCTTGGAAAAGCATCCAGGATAATCAAGGACCCATGCACCCTGTACACATGCTCTTCCACCTTCTTCCATCGGGAAAAAGATACAAAAGTCTGAGAACATGCACCAACTGACTGAAGAACAGCTTCTTCCCTCCCCCATCAGACTTTTGAATGAACTTCCATATATTAAATTGATCTTTCTCTTCATCCTACTTGTAACTGCAACATCATATTCTGCATCCTCTCCTTTCCTTCTCCCCTATGTACTCTATGAAAAGATGTTTTGCCTGTATTGCTCGCAAGAAACAATATTTTTCACTGTACCCCAATATATGTGATAATAATTAATCAAATCAAATCAAAGATCAACTGGCTTCACAATAATATTAACTTGGTAAAAATTGAAAAGATTTTCAGTTTAACTAAATGTATTTATTGTGATGAATTAATATATTTGTTAAGTCTCTCCTTATTCATTTTATGATTTATATTGCATAATCTAGTATTTCTGAAATGTTTCATAATTTTTATCCTTATATATTCATAACTAAATGTATTAATTATTATGGTCAGTTTAATATCCACCAATTCAAGGCACCATATAAACATGGTGGAGACTCTATCCAATTCAGTAAACCGATTACTAGAACTAAACTGCTTTTAATCCTTCAGGCCATGAAACCTGCTGAAAGGGAGATTATCATCAAAAATATAGCTCCAGATCAAAAGGGACAAGTCCACTTATAGAAACTACTGTGAGCGCGTTGAGAGAGAGTTGGAACAATGCAATTCAATTTAGCCTGAGACTATTTACATTCTTCAGGATTTAAGAAACTACAGCAAATCTAATCCACATGTGTTCTTCCCATCAAAAGCACATTTGTTGCAATGTCAAGATCATTGCAAATTGTGATTAATTTCTAAATATATTATTTTTACTGTACAGTAAGTGAAGGCTAATCATAGACACTACAGCACAGAAAGAATTTATTCAGACCTTCAAAACCACAATTTCTATCAACAGGAATTAATCATCGATTCCCATTTTTCTGTCCTTTGCTTGTTGCCGTTCATATTACTCATTAAGAATCAGGAACTCCATTGCCAGATACAAGGTAGTGCGTGTTGGGTACTTTAACAGGACATCATATTGCTACTGGAACATTTAAGATTCAAGCACTTGGTGCAAGGAGCCTCACAGAAAGTTGACTGGCTGCATTTTCAATCGTGGCAACTTTGCTATTAAGCCCTGTGCATATCATTAACTGAAATTAGTAATGGTAAATATTCAAGCAGAGCCAGTTAACTGTCCAAGACTGTTCCTTCCCATAGTGTCTGAATAATGTAAACAAAGTAACCTTGTTCTATTTTTGTCATTGACGCAGAAATGTTACTGAATTTTAACACGGTTTTTATCAGTTGTACCGTCATAACTGGAGTTTGGATCATCAACAACTTCTCCCCGAGTTAGCCATGAAGTGAATCTGCAGAAAGAAGTACCATTATTGTCATTGGAACTCAACATTTCAACCCATATAATGTGTGCGTGCGTGAAACAATCTGAATTATCACTTCCAAGAAACTGCATTCAAAGCAGTATGACACCAAGGAACCTGACCAAAACGGAGGTACTTGACACAATGCATGCCAACCTACAGCAGGTGCTGAAACATCTGGGCTTCAGTTAACAGATGACAGGTAAAATACATAATGGTCAGGTAATGGCCATCTTAAACAAGAGGAAGTCCAACCAGCTCCTAGGGGAGAGGGCAAGAGGTGTCTGAATGCAGCGCAAGGGTGCAGGGAGAAATCAAAGTGGACTTTCTGATGTGATAACAGGATTCAAAAGTGACACAGGAAGTAGCTGACAAGGTGAGTACAGTCAGGTAAATATTTACTACTTTCATTGTTTATGGTTTGTAAGGTCTTTATTTTGTGGTTTATTGTTTGTAAGAATTATATTCTGTAGTAACAAGGGCCAGAGTAACTGATATCATTTGATTTTAAGTTTTTTTGAAAAAGTTTAATTTAAAGGGGGAAGTCATGGCAGGAAAGCTCAAAACAACATGCTCCTCCTGCTCTATGTGGGAAACTGAGAACATTTCCGCAGCCCGGGGCCAGTTTGTGTGCAGGAAGTGTCTCCAGCTACAGCTCCTGGAAGGCCAGGTTCCAGAGCTGGAGCAGCAGTTGGGGACACTGTGGAGCATCAGCAAAGCTGAGAGTATCATGAATAGCACCTTTAGAGAGGTGGTCACACTGCAGGTTCAGACTCTGCAGGCAGGAATGGAATGGGTGATTACCAGGCAGAATAAAAGGACGAGGCAGCCAGTGGAGGAACCCCCTGCGATCATTTCCTTGTAAAACAGCTATACTGCTTTGGGGGAAATGGCATCTCAGTCGAAAGCAGCAGTAGATAAATCCGCTGTACCATGATTAGCTTTGCTGCACAGGGGAAGATAAAAAGTGTGGGAATGCAATCATCATGGGGGATTCAATTATAAGTGAATAGATAGACATTTCTGTGGCCACAGATAAGACTCCAGGATGTTACGTTGTCTCCCTGGTGCAAGGGTAAAGGCTGTCTCAGAGTGATTACATGACATTCTGGATGGGAAGACTGAACAGCCAGTAGTTGTGGTAGGCACTGGTAAAAAAGAGATAAGGTTCTAAAAGCACAGTATCGGGAGTTAGGAAGTAAGTTGAAAAGTAGACCTCAAAGGTGGTGATCTCCTGATCACTATCACTGCCACGTGCTTTTCAGAGTTGAAGTGGAAAGATATATCAGATGGATGTGTGTCTGTAAAGGTGCCGTGAGGGGAAGGTCTTTAGTTTCCTGGGAGCTTGGAACCAGTTCTTGGGAGGTGGAACCAATACAAACTGGGTGGGTTGCACTTGGTTGGACTGGGACTGACATCCTACAGGGAACATTTTCTAGAGTGGCTGGGGGGATTAAACAAAAATGGCAGGGGGCTGGGGACCTATGCAAGAAATCAGAGGAGGGGGAAACAAGGAAATGCACAAAAAATAAGAAGTGAAATAAGAAATGCTTAAAAGGTCAGTCATGGCATGCATCAACTCTGGTCTCCCAGTTTGCTTGGATCCCACTACATTTCACCTGTTGCCACAACAGGTCCACAGCAGGCACCATCTCTCTGGTTCTACACGCAACCCTAAAAGACCTGGATAACAAAGACACCTATGCCAGACTCCTATTTGTTGACTTCAGCTTAGCCTTCAAAACCACTATTCCAACAAAACCCATCTCCAAACTCCATGGCCTAGAGCTCAGCTCCTCCTTCTATGACTGGATCCTTGACTTCCTAACCCATAGGCTGCAATCAGTAGGGGTAGGTGATGACATCTCCTCCACGATTATCCTCAACACTGGTGTTGTGTCCTCAGCCCTTTACTATTCTCCTTATACATATACGACCAAATTGCCCTCCAAGTCGATTTTCACTGAAGTGGGTCAGATCTTAAACAACGACGAGATGAAGTATATGAAAGAGATAAAGAACTTGATGAAATGGTGCGATGACAATAATGTCACCTTCAATGTTAATAAAATCAGTTCCAGAAAATGTTGTGGAGGATATGCCCTGTCTACATAAGAACATAAGAACAATGATGATAAAGTAGAGATGGTCGAGAGCTTCAAGTTTCTAAGTGTTCAGATCACCAACAATCTGTTCTGGTCCCTCCACACTGATGCTATAGTTAAGAAAGTCCACCTCTACTTTCTCAGAAGGCTAAGGAAATTGACACATCCATTATGATGCTCACGAAGTTTTACAGATGCACCATAGAAAGCATCTTATCAGAATTATCACATCTCAGTATGGTTCCTGCTCCGACCAAAACCACAAGAAACTACAAAGGGTTATGAACATAGCCCAATCCATCATGCAGACCAGCCTGCTGTCTGTTGACTTCGTCTACACTTCCCGTTGCCTCAGGATAGCAGCCAGCATAATTAAGGACCTCACGCACCTTTGAAACATTCTCTTCCACCTTCTTCCATTGGGAAAAAGATACAAAAGTCTGTAAACAAGTACCAACCCATTCAAGAATAACATCTTTCCTGCTGACATCAGGCTTTTGAATGGACCTACCTTGCACCAAGTTGATCTTTCTCTACACCCTAACTATAACTAACACTTTATTCTGCGCTCTCTCGTTTCCTTCTCTATGCATGGTATGCTTTGTCTGTATAAGCAAATCCAATCAAATATAGCGCTTGGGTCTAAAAGTATCAAAGGATATGGAGGAAACAGGTTGCTGAATTAGCCATGATCATAATGATTGGTGGAGCGGCCTTGACGGGCCGAATGGCCTACACCTGCTGCTATGTTCTTATGTTTCTATCTTGATGTTTGCAATATTTAGCTGGAGGAAATTGTGGCTTATCTAATACTAAATATCACGTGGCACAGAGTCAATGCAGGGTTACGGTAGGTGGCGCTGAGATACTCTTGGGCATCATCTCTGCCAATGTGGAAGCTGAGAACATGCAGAGGTCACCTCAGGTCAGCATGTACGCAGGAAGATGCTGGAGTCAAAGTCTGATATTTTCATATTTGTGCTCATTTGTTTCTCAGAATTATTTGAAGAAAAGCTAGAGATCAAATTTGGCTAAACTTCCTTCAGACAAGATTTATCTTCAGTGTTTTGTTATTTCAGAAGGAAAAAAAGACAAAGAGAAATGTATAGTGAGGGACAGAGGGAGATTTAAATTGTTAAAGCAAGTAATTTCTCTTGGAGGATAAAGTCAAGATGTTGGCAGTCATAGTGAGGAAGCTGCATGAATGAGGAATGGAGAGAATGGGAGATGACTGACAGCAGAGTGAGAGGAATGGAGGATGGAGTATTCACTATGTGGACCAAAGTAAGTGATAGTAAGTAGGGTTAGTGATGGCAATGAGTGTATGGTAGGAAGGGGAGATGAGGGGTTCATGATAAGGCCAAAGGGAGGGGGAGTAGAGGTTTGGAAGGAACTGTGGAGAATGCAGTCTCCATCTCCTGGCATCTTTTTTTCTCTTTTCTGTTCATCTAAAAGGAAAGAAATAGAAAGAAATAAAACAGCAGTAGAATAGGTGGCATAGGTTAGCACTGCTGCCTCATAGCGCCCAGGGACCAGGTTCAATTCTGGCTGTGAATGGCTGTCTGCGTGGGGTTTGCATGTCCTCCCTGTGTCTGCATGGGTTTCCTCTGAGTGCTCCGGTTTCCTCCCACACTCCAACAATGTGCAGGTTAGGTGGATTGGCCATGTTAAATTGACCCTTAAGGTGGAATTTTATCAGCACGTCCACCCGAGTTTGGAAGATTCCGCCCAAGGCCAACAGAGAGTGCCATTCTCTGAGGCTCGCCCGGCTCCAGAATCGGGGCAGGCGTGCTGGTAAAATTCCGGCCTTAGTGTCAGCGGTAAATATGTGGGATTACGAGGGTAGTGTCTGGATGGGATTGTTGTTAGTGCAGCCTCAATGAGTCAAATGGCCTCCTTCTGCACAGTAGGGATTTTATGTTCTATGAGAGATAAAGAAGAAGTTGACAATTTCTTACACTGCAAAACATTACTAAGTATTGATTCAATTTACCGGTTTCCTATTGCAAGTTGAAGTTTCCAGTAGCCACGCATTTCATCCCACTCTAGGTGTTGCAGATCCATGTAGACATAATGTTTGTCAGTGTTAACTTCTTGATGGGTGTTATCAGCTGTTTTAGCAAAAGATTCCATAATTAAAACTTTTGTCAAATGCACAGAAAAAAATACTTTGCATCTATTTATCACATCTTAAGCTATTCTGAATTGCTTCACAGTGAATGATACTCTTGAAGTCTAGTCAATCTTGTATTTTTGGGCAAATATGTTAGCAACTTTCAGGTTAACTTTCAGGTCAACTTTCAACTTTCAGGTGAGGCCTTATGATTATCAATGCAAAAAATAACCAATTTGGTGGTTTGCAGTAATATTTAACAAAGTATTTGTGGTAGCGTGGCCCCTTTAAGGGGGCCACCCCTGAGGGCCATTTGATTAGGCCAGACAATATGGAGTGGCAGCAGAGAAAGCCAAGACAATTAGGTACAAGAGTGTGCGTCAGAGGTGGGGAAGATCCTCCATTGGAGCTAGGGAGAAGTGGAGAGTTGTAAAGTTGATGATGAAAGATGCAAGAACCAGGGTAAGCACTTGCCCAGTGATCATAAAGACACAATAGAGTCATGGGTGGGATTTTCCTGCTACGCTTGTTCCAAAACTGAAAAACCCCGCCCAAGATCAAAGGAGTTTTGCATGGTCGATCTCCCCTACCCGTTACAATTCCACTGGTGGACCAACCATGAAAACTCCCCCCCAAAAAGTCATACAGTGCAGAAAAGGCCCTTCGGCCCATTGAGCCTGTGCCAACAATAGCTACCACTAAAGACACGCAAATCTCATCTTCCTACAATTGTCCCATATCATTGAATGTTATGATATTTCAAGGGCTCATTCAAATATTTGTTACAGGTTGTAAGGTTTCCAGCCTCCACTATTTTCCCAGGCAGAGCATTCCAGATTCCCACAACAAGGTATTGATTGAACATGTTCATTATTATATGTTTTTACATGGCTTGTAGTTCCAGGTTTTTGTAAGTGAGACAAATACCAAATCTCAGATAAAATTCCATAAATGGCCTCTCCTCTTTTTCCCTTCTCCATGCTATTCCTGAGCAGTGTAAGGGGCAGAAGAATAGATCAAACTACTATGTACTTCACATTCATTTAGTATCACATAACATTTCCTAATGTGAAATTAGTTTTAATTCCAGCTATCTAACTTGCCAATCAGCGTTAATAATTTCTACATCCTGAAAAATTAGCCTTCTTTTCTGTGACAATTTTCTCCTCTCTCTTGTGAAAACATTGCCTCCTTTTGATTTGATTTATTATTGTCACATGTATTAACATACAGTTGAAGGGGTAATTCTAAGGGCATGAATGTTCCTCTACTACCTTATTCACATTATTCATTGATAAACTTTGTTGATGAGTGCTGCTGGACTAAATGAGAATGAGACATTATAGCCTCAATAGATTTAATGTTCACCTACTGTTTACATTAGCACCTGTGATAGTATTTGGTGGCAGATTTTCCCACTTCTAATCCAAGTCATACGGAGGGTACTGTGGCAGCTCAAGTGCTTCTCTGACTCAATTCAGCAACATGAGTACAGACTCCAATGCAATCCTGGAATGTTCACAGTCTGCATGGTTCAGTGACCCACTGGCTAAACTGCTGAATCGTACACAAATATGGAACTGAAATAAATCCTTCAAATGACCCCATTCCTCTATCATGTTAGTAGATTTATGAGACACTTACTTCCAATTATTTCCTGAATGATATAAAAAGTTGGGTGGGTTCATTGCACAGAAGGATCTAGGTCACCCATTTTCCACTGTTGCAATTGTAACATTATTGAAGGAGGATGTGAATACTCTGGGAACAAATTAACCTAAGGTATAATGTGAGGGAAAGAAAGGGGATGGATTTTGAATTGTCTTGCAGTACAATCTTTTGAGTGTCCATTCATTTTTTGTGGTCTGCTGCATTCTTCATAACGTGACCTTTCAGACAGGTCTGGAGCTGGAAGAGAATGAAGCTCCGGAGCAACACAACTCATCAGAGGAAGATAAGTGGAAAGTGGCAGAAGAGGAGTGAGAGGAGGAAGATGACGCAGATCACAGAGGTGCCATGACTGTGATGTGGTAGAGCACCTCGCGAGGCTTGAGCATGTTGCCAGGGTGCCATTAACATCATGAATCATCTGATTCATGTGTGCTTTAAGTGAGCCCATCAGTCCCAGGAGGAACAAATGGGACAGCTCTCACCCTGAGATGCCTGTGCTAACATTTCCAGTGAAGGTGCAACCTGGAACATTCTCACTACCAATAAAGAATGACTTCACCAACACTGCTGACATAGCCTGGCTCGACTGTACCACTTTGCATCTCTTTCCTTGTCCCTGCCATTAAATAAAGAAACCTGTGGTTTCAAATATTTACAAAGTGAAAAGGAAGTGCACGGCTATGAGTAGAATCACCCCAGTGATTCACTCAGCGTTCTGCCTGAAGCAATGGCCTCCACATTCACCAACTTCACTGAAGTGCTTCCCCCCGAGGCCTCAGAGGAAGTACAGACAGTTTACTTATTCTTCTCCGCCTGGAACCAAGATGATGTGGTGGTGCCTGTGTGGACATTCTCCAGATTGCGGCACCTGCATCAATGTGGGGGCTGAATTCATCACTGGGTCCTGCTGCACAGGGGTCAAGGAGACCAAGGATGATGATGATGACACCACATGAGAGGTGGCAACTTTATCCTCCTTGGTGACACAAAATCAGACCTTGGCTGGGATGCTGGAGGGCTGGAGGGGAGCATCAGCTCTCTTTGTACCATTGGCGCCACTGAGTATATCTGTGCTGCTGGAGGGTGTGACCAGTCATGATGGTGTTGCTCTGAACTCTGATGTGCCTGCACTTGGACCAGTGATGGTGCAGATATTTGCACCTTGACACTTTGGGATGGAAGGACAAGAAGCGATGGCCTTGGAAAGCAGAGGACTCTGCATGGCAGAGGGTTCTCAGTGTTTGACATGATGTTGAATTCCTTAATTGCACTCACAGATCACCATCTCCTTCTTGGAAGACCATCTTGCCATTCCTGATTTTGGTGACCTTGATAATGTCCACTGGCCCTGGTGACGTCCATTATTTCTTCCTCTTTTGCTCTGTGAATGTGAAGGTAGGGGGAGCCTTTATCAATCTGGCCCCACTCCTGGGCTTTATGCACTCATTTTTCCTTAAAGGACAAAGTAAGGCACTGCTGGCTCCTATGGTCATTGCCAGCTGCTCCCCTTCACCAGGAGCTGCATCTTTCAGTGCTGGCAGGGTGTCAGCAGCCTGATAGCTCCAACGGGTCATTAAGTGCACCAAGTACTCCTCCTATGTTCAGGAACCTCATGCACCCCTCAGCTGGTGGGCGTGCTGGAGGATGAATAACCAGTGATCTTTGGGGGATTGCAACCAGCAGAGGTTTGGGGGGGTCGCACTTATTTTGCCAGAGCACCTCAGGTCATTAAACATCTTCCATTATTATATCCAATTTCTGCGCACCATGCTCCTTCTGCTGTCTCCATCCAGACTTGCTTAATCTAGGTGGGTGACTTCCTCCTGCCACCTTTTGGTAAAAGGATCTCCTTCTTCTCTCTTGCGGTCTCCAGGAGGACCTCCAGGTCCACAGCAGCACATCATGGGGCTACCCTGCACTGGGTTTCAGCCCTTTGGCTCTCCTGAGATGTTCCGATTTTCTCTGAATCTATAAATTTGCAAAGAGACAGCGCAGCAGCGAAACGACAGCCACTATAATGTCTGCATGGCCTGTTTAAATTGGCCGCGCTCAAGGGCAGCCCTGCCTCTGCTAAATGCCCATCAAACCCATCTCCAGGCTAGCTCCACGAAATATAAGGCCATGAGTCCTGCCCCCCAGAATAGGTCCAGAAAATCCTGCCCTGTGGTTCTAATGCTGTAAATCTCTGACTTTACCTTGGGAGCAGTAACAATACTTAAAGTTCCAGTGTTATTGAAGAGGGCTAGAAATTAGATATACTCAAAGAGGAGGTTTTGTGAAGCCCACAAGAATGGGAAACATGGTGTGTGGTGCGACTTAATGGGCGAGATGCAAATTTTTGATTTCCCAGCAGCGAGTTGAGACACAGAGGTAAAGTCAATAATATGCTTATGGCATGTGGGACATTATGCTGCTTTGTGGCAGGTTTGTAGCTTTGCATGTCATGAATATTTATTAGCATTAATTTTTTAAAGATTATGTCCCCCCTTCAAGATAAAGTCAATGGCGCATGAGAATCTAAGTTCATGATCATTTAAAGGTGGCATGCAGCAATAGGCATTTGCAGTTGTGTCTGAGATTAGTGGGTCTCATAGAAACATAGAAACCCTACAGTCCAGAAGGAGGCCATTTGGCCCATTGAGTCTGCACCAATAACAACCCCATCCAGGCCTTATTCCCGTAATTCCACAGATTTATCCCACAAATCCCTCTAACCTATGCATCTGGGATACTAAAAGGCAATTTAGCATGGTCAATGCACCTAACCTGCACATCTTTGAACTGTGAGAGGAAACTGGAACACCTGGAGGAAACCCATGCAGACATGAGGAGAATGTGCAAACTCCACACAGACAGTGACCGAAGCCAGGAATCAAACCCAGATCCCTGGAGCTGTGAAGCAGCAATGCTAACCACTGTGCCACTGTGCCATTCCTTGTTGATCTCTGCGGTGCAAGACAGGGTAGCAGGAGAATGGCAGATTGAATGGAGACTCGGGACTGGCAAAGGTGAATCAGTGCTAAGAGGGGTCAGAGACGTGGGGGAATGCCAGAGGGATCCAGGGGAGAACAGAGGGTGGGATCAGGAGCATGGGATTGAAGTGGGAAGGACATGAAGTCCTGGGTGCGGTGGGAACAGTCAGTCAGAATAAGAAAATGGAATGTCTAAAGGGTGATATCAGTGCTGTCCAGATGTGGGTTCATTTCAGGGTATCGGCTGGCAGGAGAATCTTTACAGGGCTTTGACTTCACCCACAAAATTATCCCCACTGAGAGTGATCTTGGACAATGTTGTTTACCATGTATAGGAGAGTTAGCCAGCTGCAAGTGCAGCCATGTCCCACAGACTGGTCAGCACTGGACACAAACATGAACATTTAATGAAGAGTGAACAAAGGAAAAAAACTTTATTGTTCCTTCCACAATAAAGGAAATGTTCCTAGCTCTCTTGTAACCATCAGTGTGTGCCAATCATGTGGCATGTCAGTACATATACCTTTCTGACTAAGATATCCTGAGCAAATAACACGAGTAAAGTGAAAACAATGCAGATATAGTTACAAGTGAAATTGAAATTTGAAAAATACCCATGCCATCTTTGTGTTACTAAATCTTATGTCAATGACAATGTAGATGGGCAGGAAAGTTGAGGCCAAGATGCGGAGTTCTCTTTGACTAGAAGGCTATTTCATGGCCCACTGTTCCATTGTTAGCTGATGGCATATTCCACAGCTGAGAAGCTTTTTCTGCTGCTGAATTACATGTGTTTTGCAGACACACCGCCAGCACTTCGAATTCTAGTTGTAACCATGTAGGAACTCGAGTTCTGAGGGCACAACCTCGGAGTGGAGGGATACTCCTTTAAGACTGAAATGAGGAGGAATTTCGTCAGCCAGAGGGTGGTGAATCTGTGGAACTCATTGCCACAGAAGGCTGTGGAGGCCAATTGAGAGTTTTTAAGACAGACAGATAGGTTCTTGATCAATAAGGGTCACGGGGAGATGGCAGGAGCTTGGGGATGAGAATCATATCAGCCATGATTGAATGGTGGAGCAGACTTGATGGGCCGAATGGCCTAATTCTGCTCCTATATCTTATGGTCTTATGGGGAACAGGAAAAAGAGTTCATTGTTCTAGTTACAGATATTGGGAACAGCTGTTGATAAAATCCTGGCAAATATGTCAGTGTTAGAACTCCTGTTATCAAGTCAATCAGTGGAGGTGCTGGTGGCACAGGCTGATAAACCTGAGGCTAAGCAAATGTTCTGGGCATATAGCTTCAAATCCCACTATAGCAACTGCTGAAATTTAAATTCAATTTGATTTTTAAAAAATCTGGAATTGAAAGCTGATCTCAGCAATGAAACAATAATTGATTTTGTTGTAAAGATCCAACTAGTACACTAATGTCCATTAAAGAAGGAAAGCTACCATCCTAACCTGGTATGGCTTCAGACCCACAGGCGTGTGATTGAATCTCAATGGCTCTTGGGGGCAATTGGGGATGGGCGACGAATGCTGGCCTTGCCAGCAATCCCACATCATAAAATTCTTACAGTGCAGAAGAAGGCCATTCGGTCCATCAAGTCTGCACCAACCATAATCCCACCCTGGCCCTATCCCCATAACCTCATGCATTTACCCTAGCTAGTCCCCCTGACACTAAGGGGCAATTTAGCATGGCCGATCCACCTAACCCGCACATCTTTGGACTGTAGGAGGAAACCGGAGCATCCAATGGACACCCACACAGACACGGGGAGAATGTGCAAACTATACACAGACTGTGAACCCAAGCTGGGAACTGAACCCGGGTCCTTGGCACTGTGAGTCAGCAGTGCTAACCACTGTACCACTGTGCCGCCCCATATCATATGAAAGAATGAGAGAAAAGTTATGATGGAGTGCTGTATTGCCGGTTTTCTTTCATTTAGATGAGATACTAAACAGGGAATTCAGAGCAGTACATTTGGAATTAAACATCGCATGGGTGCATTTGTGCACCAGCAGGGGAAGTCTCCTGGTATCATAACCAATGTTAATTCCTCAATCAACATGATCAAAGTAAATTCAATGGTCACTATCTCACCGCTATCTGTGGGCATTACTGTCACATTTGCCAACATAGCATTAGTGATTTCACTTGAAAAGCAATTCAGAATGGATTGTGAATGTCATCACAATAACATGCAAAACTATGATACATGAAAGTTCTGTTCTTTGTCCTGAATAATGGGCAGATCTTGCACTCTCCTGACATATTTGTGCATACTGGCGAGCCTGTTCACTTCAGTTTTATAGATAAATAAATTTGTTGACAAACGTTAGCTATCTTTAAGCTTGCACCATGCCTTGAAATTTTCAACAAGAATATTGCACAAAGTGAGCTGTATCAAATTTTGTTGGGATCAGTTGTTCCTGTGGGAACCTATTTTGTAGAATCTTACAGTGCAGAAGGACGCCATTGGCCATTCAGCCCATCATGCCTATCTGGGCTCTTGAATGTTCTATCCAATTAACTCACACCAACTCCCCTCCAACTCTCCCCACAGTCCTGCAAATCTTTTTCTTTTCATAGAGTCCGTACACTACAGAAGAAGGCCATTCGGCCCGTCGAGTCTGCACCGAACACAATCCCACCCAGACCTTATTCCCCTAACCCTTCATATTTACCCTGCTAATCCCCCTGACACTAATGGACAATTTAGCATGGCCAATCAACCTAACCCGCACATTTTTGGACTATGGGAGGAAACCGGAGTACCCGGAGGAAACCCGCACAGACACGGGGAGAACATGCAAACTCCACACAAACAGTGACCTGTGGCCAGAATTGAACCCAGGTCCCTGGCGCTGTGGGGCAGCATATATATATATAGTTTAAGTATTAGTGTCACAAGTGGGCTTACATTGATGCTGCAATGAAGTTGAAAATCCTGTGAAATTGAAAACTGTGAAAATCCCCTAGTCACCACATTCTGATGCCTGTTCAGGTTACACTGAGGGAGAATTTAGCATGGCCAATGCACCTAACCAGCACGTCTTTCGAGCTGTGGGTGGAAACTGGAGCACCCAAAGGGATAAAGGTTTTCTGTCTCTGCCGGCTGCGAGGAAATGACTTTGGACTGTCTTGACATAATGTGCATTAGTTCACAACATTAAACTGCCTCATTTAAATCCATGCCAGGAAATTTTAAATCATCAACACCAATGGAAAAAAAAATCATTCCTGTTTCCATAAATTAAGATAATTTAGTTTGAGATAATCAGCAAAAGAACTAGAGAACAGAAGAGAATGGGTTTTTTTACACGGTGAGTTGTTATGATCTAAAAATTACTGCCTACAAGCATGCTGGCAGTAGATTCAACAGTAATTTTCATTGTATGAGGGTGGCATAGTGGCACAGTGATTAGCACCACTGCCCAAAGGAAACCCATGCAGATATGGGGAGAATGTGCAGATTTTGCACAGTGACCCAAGCCAGGAGTCAAACCCAGATCCTTGGCGTTGTGGGGCAGTGGTGCTAATCACTGTGCCACCAGGCCACCCTCATACAATGAAAATTACTGTTGAAATTACTGCAGTAATTTCTAGGTCATAACAACTCGCCGTGTAAAAAAACCTCTGGTTCTTTTGCTGATTATCTCAAACTAAATTATCTTAATTTATGGAAACAGGAATGATTTTTCTTTCCATCGGTGTTGATGATTTAAAATTTCCTGGCATAGATCTAAATGAAGCAGTTTAATGTTGTGAACTAATGCACATTATGTCAAGACAGTCCAAAGTCATTTCCTCGCAGCCGGCAGAGACAGAAAACCTTTATCCCTGGGCTGAGTCAGGCTGGAAACCCAGAGGTGAAAGAACATCAATATAATGCAACTCAATTCCACATACAGAGCCTCCTGTCAGGATCTCAATCAGGTTTAATTAGTTGCTTACCTCCAACATCCAATTTGATCTCTGCAACTGTTGGGCCTGAAAGACTGACAATACGTCCCATAACCTGGTGCGCTGTAAGAATATAATCTCCAACAGCTTTGAATGCGATAAAAAGAGAATAAATTAATGCTATTCCACCACAAACTGTGGTCAATCCAATACAACAATTTTTAACTAAAACAAATCTCAAATAAAATTTCCCTTTGGTTCCATTCAATTACTTGGCTGATTAGGAGAAATGTTTTGTGAACTCTAAAGATTCTTTCTCATGAAGAGAAATCTGGATAGGGTTGTTGAAGGGGTGGAGGTATAAGGTTAAATTTAACAATTTCAATTCAACAAAGCTTTGAACAAGGGCCTAATGCTCCTTGCAAGGCAAAATATTTAAAACTGGACAATGTTCATTCAGGGACAGCGATATCACTGGGACAAGTGTCATCTCAGTCACCGGAAACACCACCAGTCACCCGCCCAATATGGAAAGTGAACCATGTAGAATTCAGAGGTTAAGAATAGATGTTAGCAAGAAATTAGGCACTGGGGATAGCCATATTATTCAGAAGCAACAATTGCATTGGGCGACTTACTGTAATAAATGAAGTTGGAAATAGTCAATGTGTGTGATTGTGCATTATGCTGATGAATAAAGTGACTTCTTGTCCTTAATACAGTGAGCAACACACTTATATCTGAAAGGGTCAAAGATTTATTGCATGGGGCTCTTTCAATATATCATGGTCCAATATGAAAGCCATGATTGTTCTTTGTTAGGAACCCTTGTCGGTTATTTCTTGCATTCTTTCCCTGAGTAACTGGCAACAGATTTCTTAGAACCTCTGCTTCACCCTCCTGGTCAACTTTGCATGATCTGGTGAAGAAGAGTCTTTCTCTTCACAGTCCTCCTTATTCTCATTCTAATCATTGCTTAGGAGGTGTATAGTTACACAGCAGGTAATGAGTGTTCCTGAAACCCTTGCTGGGCTGTGCAGCGATAATTCTCCATCAAAGCACCCAAAATAGGGTTTCAACATTTTAATCACTTTTTCTAAAGTTATTCTAGTGAATCTGAGATCTCATTCTGTGGAGACTGAAGGTCCATAGGTTGAGACTCTTAACCAGGAATCCCTACAAATATCTCAAGCAGATTGCCTTGTCTCCATTATGCAGATGATTGGAAATAAGTTTAATTCTGATTGCCGAATTGTAAACCCCAGGGTGATGCTCAGCTCCAGAGTGGACTCCAGCCCCACACAACATGTGAGAAATAGGGATCTGCTGCTTGGCCCACGAAGCTCTATTGTCAGCGATCCATATTATGTTGTTGAGGAGGCAATGTCCCGTCTCAGTGGCAGCAGTTAGCTTGTCTCATTGATAATGGACAAGAGGAGAAGCAAAAGCTGACGTGGTCATCAATACAACAGATTTCATCAGCGTTTGATCAGCTCCACTGACACTTTATCAACATCACAGTGACAGTCTACCAACCTCTGTGACCACCTATGATTGCAAGGTGACAGTCCACGAGCTTAAGCAGAATGGAGCCTAGGTGAACACTGAGTGTGATATGTGCGCTTGTTAAAGTTACCCTTCATGCCTTGACAGAAATGTGCAGCTCCAGCAACAAGATCCATATTGAGTAAAAAAGAAATAAAGAATATTACATTGTGGACCAAAAAGTTATGCAGTAAAAGTGCTTGTAATATGTTATAGAATGTCTGTGAATGTTTTTATAACTTTAGAAACTGTGAAGCAAAATGATTGACAACTCCAAAGCAGGTGGCACCCAGCTGGGGTGCAATGGGTATCCCCACTACTCAATCAGCACATTAAAAAGAATGTTCTGGTTCAGCGTGGTAGGTTCAGTAGACGATTAAATAACAATATATCACGGCAGCCTCCTGGTTAACAAGTATTCACGGGCAAAATAATATGTTCGGTAGCAGTCACCAGTTACAAGTAGAATGATGTCATTTTCACAAGGTAAGATTTGGCGAGTTCCCTTTCAGGCGTTCAATGCAATATAAATTCCAGAACTTGCATCACGTCTTTGGGGAATTCGGTGGAACACTTGAAGAAAGGTTATTTTTGTCTTTGATGCTTGGAGGGGTCCACGGAGAAGGAAAAAGTGTGAGGTCCACCTGTATGAAACATCTATCACTTTGACTCGCCGGTGCACTGTTGATTGATTTATGTGACTGTGGTTACCACAAAGCTGCCTGAAATCACCCAGTGGTATAACGTTTCAGTGCTGTAAATACTTTAACAGCGACCAACAAGGATGTGTTCCTTTCTGAGATGGGCTGCAAATCTGCGGACACAGGGAGGTATAACTCTTCAATAGTTTTTTGTGGTGATGGGCAAGTTGGGGGGCATAGTTTTCTATTGCACAACCTCATCAAATAACACAGATAAGACTTACGAGTCCACTTGGAGTGGTTTTAATCCAATTGCATCAATTGTCTTCAGTGATGCTACATTTTCTCAGCTAGCCTCTTCCATTTCCTTGTCCTCATGATTTTTGTAACATAGCGAGCTAAGGACTCTATACTGTGAGTTAACCACCCACTCCAAAATTTAAATTTCCCTGACAGCAATTGGAGGAGAGCCCTTCAGTGAATCTCCTGACCCCAAACAATCCAAAAACAGTGTCAGAGAAAGTCTCCAGAAGCATCTCAAAGTTCCTCACCAATGGGTTACTTTATCAAGTATCTGGATTGGGGATGCTACATTGATACTTCGATCACCAGAATTAAAGTGGTGTTGCCCAATACCAGTTAATGTCCTAGTTGGGAAAACTGAAGAGACATTTTGACCATGCCCATTTATTCTCCTTTTACATGTAGTATGTTGGTTCAAGTCAGAGGGTAATAATGAAGGGAAGTTTGCTGGATGTGAACTTTCGATGGCCATTTGCTGGTGCAAGATTGCATCAGTAGGACATGGCATTACTTTTTCTCTTTTCAATGGGGGCAATTCCAAGAAAGAAAACCCAGTCTTGTGTAGTGCTTATCACAGGTATGCTCTTTGTCAAAATGTACTCAAGGATCTTTCACTGCTGTAATGATGTTCTATTGGAAGTGTAGTCATGTGCCCAAGAACTCCCAAGTGTGCAAATGGTCTGTGTGATTTCAAACACACTAACGTTAACCCTTATGACAAGATTGCCCGGCTTCGTGAAATTCCACAAATTACAAGCTTATGCCAAACTGACTCCAAGTTCACTCTTGCATACCTGGGATCTTACAAGTCATTTCAGATTCATCAGGAC
Source organism: Carcharhinus amblyrhynchos (assembly GCF_965287045.1). Classification (NCBI taxonomy): domain Eukaryota; kingdom Metazoa; phylum Chordata; class Chondrichthyes; order Carcharhiniformes; family Carcharhinidae; genus Carcharhinus; species Carcharhinus amblyrhynchos. The sequence continues at coordinate 28,485,741 of NC_137332.1, read as the reverse complement.
ATGGTATTGATTTTTTGCGTGGTAAACTCCGAATACTGCAGGGAAGGTAAAGAAAAGTGTGCATGAGCAGTACAAAATAGTCAGCACATTAACAATGGCATAACTATTATATCATTTTTTGAAGTGCTATTTAATTAATTATTTTCTCCCAGGGACATCGATGACTTGTGGCCAACCGGCCTAGAGCTCTCTATTTTTCACTCAGCCACCAATAGGTGAATATGTCAGGATGCATTTTCTGAATCCCTCCCATCCCCAGGTTTTGGGGAGGTACCTTAACTGGCAGTTAGTGTATTGTTTTACCATGTGGCTGAAATTCACAATGAATAATGTTTTCTTTAAAACATTTTTACAGAAAATTCACAGCCTTGCAACTACCACCATCTAGCTGGCTGAGACAGCACTGTAACTGCTTGGCTGCCATGCACTTCAAAACATCACAGGCCATTTAAAGTGTGTTGTTTTAGTGATTCCATTCCAATTCTCTTCCCGTGCCTAATGGTAGGCAGACTTTCCTCTGTTTCCAAAGCTAGTTGTTTCTGGAACAGGTCACTTTATTCACAACACATTTTAAGCATAACTCTAACAAAATAAAGCAGTTTAATTCTTAACAGTTGTACAATCTTTAAACATGACAAGAAACAACTCCAAGGTCTATTTCAGTTCCAAATAAGCCGCAGTCTTTCCAGTAAATTTCAACTCACTTTAAATATAGTTAGCAAACCCAGACATACATGCTTTAAATTAGTGTAGAAAGACCTGAGGCTGCAGAGAGGCTTTGCAGAGAGAGAGAGAGAGAGAAAGCAGACCTTTTCTTTAAACAGCTCCAGTCAGCAAAAAAACTCAGAAAACTATTTCCCTGTGACAAAACTACATCCTCTCATCAATCTCATGATCATATAACCCTGTACTCCAAAACGAAAAACAATCGGTTCTATCTTAAATAAACACTACATGGCTGAAATGAGTAATTATCCTGCTCACCAGCATCTGAGCTGTATGTTTCTCCAAACACACCAACTGCTTGTAAACAAAAAACACTGAATCTTAAAACAGCCCCCCTTAAATATAAAATATATCACCAGCACGGTATTGTCACATCTTAAGAAACAGCAACAGTAATACCCTCTATTCTAACATTCAATAAGATCATGATGGATATTTGATCTCAGTTCCATTTTTCCACCCAATCCCCATATTCCCTTGATTCCCTCACAGTTCAAATGTCTCTCAACATCACCCTTGAGTATTCTTAGTCACCCAATGACTAAGAACCCCCACATCTCTGGTGCAGAGAATTCCAAACATTCACAACCCTCAACTGTATGACCATTGCAAGAGCATGTACAAACACATGGGCACAATTTTTCCAGCGATAAATATTAATTATGCTACTCACCCTTTATGTAGATTTTCACATGCCTGAAAAAGTTCTGCAGCTGACGTAGGGGGCAAGGTTTTGCTAGCCTATGTTAGAGGAGAGAATTATGTTTTTGTGTCTTTGAAAACTGAATTATACAAAAACCCACCATATCTTTATTCTTCTTTACCACTACATTCTGCAGGAAAATATCATGATAGAGTCAAATTTATTTTGCAAGTTCCCCTCCTTTATCTTCATTACCTTCTTAAATAGGAGGATCAACCCTGGCCAATCTGTGTGCACCTTCATAAATATACTTTGATTTGATTTGATTTAATTTGATTTGTTATCGTCACATATATCAGTATACAGTGAAAAGTATTGTTTCTTGCGCCTTATACAGACAAAGCATATCATTCATAGAGAGAAAAAGGAGAGTGCAGAATGTAGTACTACAGTCATAGGTAAGATGCAAAGAAAGAGCAACTGAATGCGAGGTAGGTCCATTTAGAAGTCTGATGGCAGCAGGGAAGAAGCTGTTCTTGAGTTAGCTGGTATGCGTCCTCAGACTTTTGTAACTTTTTCTTGATGGAAGAAGGCAGAAGAAAATATGTCTGGAGTGCATGAGGTCCTTGATTATGCTGGCTGCTTTTCCAAGGCAGCAGCAAGTGTAGTCAGTGTCAATGAGTGGGAGACTGGTTTGAGTGATGGACTGAGCTATGCCGTCACTATAGTTAAGAAAGCCCACCAACACCTCTACTTTCTCAGAAGACTAAGGAAATTTGGTTTGTCCATTACGAATCTCACCAACCTTTACAGACGCAACACAGGAAGCATTCTTTCTGGCTTTATCACAGCTTGGTATGGCTCCTGCTCTGCCCAAGACGGAAGAAACTACAAAAGGTCTACACTGACCCTTATCAAATTGAGTTTAAAGAAAATGAAAAGATCCTTGAAATTGAACAGGAAAGGTTCTGTTGAGCCCATTATTTTTTCATTACACGAATTTCCATTCACATTGTGAGATGAATATATCGAAGAGGTCAATATGACAATAACGCCATCTTCAGGACAATACATGATTATCTCTCCCTCTCCAGTAGGGATGGAGTTGCTTAAATAATTGCATTTATCGACTTCAGTGAAATGGTTTCAAAGCCTATGGTTGTATGTTACCACTATTCACGTTGGCGGGATTTTCCCATCCTGCTGCAGTGCACAGAGATTTGTTTGGGCACCAAGCTCTCTGACTTCACTGCAGTGGGAGTGTGGCATGAAAAACTGCTAAGATCGTGCCCTTTATTGTTTGGGACTATCCCAGCTGGAACAGAGACAAGGTCCAGGTTCCTCAGGAAAGGAATTTCTTAATTGACCTTCCTGGCTGTGACATCAGACTTCTAAAAAAGGAACTTGTACCTTCAGTTGCTAAGGAAACAGAAACTAATTGGGAAAAACAAACAGGCTAGGTGATTGGATTTCTGCCTGTGGTCAAGGCAAGTGGGACTAATGGTTCAGCTTTATTTTTCAGCCAAGAAAAAACATGATGGTGGCTGTAAAGTTTGCTTGACTGTAAGATGGCTGAATGATGAAAACGCATGAAACGGCTGGAGGAGAATATCAAAAAGGCTGATTCCAGGAGCAGAGATGTATAGGATCCATAAAGGTCCAGCTTTTTGGTAGACACTGTATACATGAAACCCGGAGGATGGGGTGGCAAAGCTGGTGTCAGAGGCTACCTCATGATCAAATCTTGCATGAGGAAAAGTAGTTATTCTCAAAGTGTGAAGAACAGGGTTTTGTTGGGACTCTGGTGGCATTAATTCCATATGGCTGAGGAAATTGTTCAAGAAATACGAGAGGTTTATTTTTGTTGCAACAGCAATTTCAAGTGTGATTCACAGTTTCCATGGAATCCAGTTCGCCCGTTAGTTTATGTTAAATCTGTGCTGATTTTTAGTTTGATTGGGAGTTGCAATACAAGTTTTAAAAAGTGAAATCTTGACCATTGGTTTATTCCGTTGTAGTCATTTGAGAACTTTGGTTCTTTCACGTTATTGTTTTCCATGGGGACCGTAACAATAGTACTTGTCATGACCACTGGATGTCTCAATGTGCTTTACAGCCAATGTGTTATGTTTGAAGTGTGATTAATGTAGGAAACACAGCAAGTCAAATTGCACACAGCAAACTCCCACAAACAGTAACATGGTAATGATCTGATAATCCTTTCTCTTGTGATGTTGATTGAAGGATAAATCCTGAGTGGAAATAACTTCCCCGCTCTTCTTCAAAATAGTGCCACAGAATCCTCTGCATCCACCCAGGCAGGCAGACACAGCTCAAGTCTGAAAGACAGTGGCTGCGATTTAGTTGCGACTGCAGAGCTGGCAAAGGCTGCTAAATCTCATGAGTGGCCAGAAGCAGGATTTTGCGATGGCAAGATCGCAGTTTGAGTTCTTCCCCGTGCCCAGGTTCACAGAAAAGGCGTGAACCCGATTTTCATATATGTTAAGAAATTAACATGTACTTACCAGCCTTGGTGCCATAATGTCTGCCCACCCCTTAACCTCCCACCAATCAGCGTGACATCACATCAGTCCGAATCACAACTGGATTTCAAATAAGAAAACCAGTCGTGATATCCATGCTGGGGGGAAGGAAATAAGTATAATCTGTGGGTGGTGAGGGACTTAGCCAGGCAGGGCCTTGTCACTGTCCCTGGCACCCTGACACTGTCCCCTGCCAGATTTGGCATTGCCAGGTTGGCACTGCCAGGGGTGCTCCCCTTATGTTTGCTTGGCGAGCCCCCACATGATTCTCCAATGGTGGGAGAACCTCCAATGATTGTCCAGGGGTGCGGAAGGGAGTCCCTGATGATTGTCCGGGGCGGGGGGGGGGGGAAGGTTAAGGGGGGGGGTTGCGGGAAGGAGTTGACTTCTGATCAGGGCTCCCTTGAAAGATGGCGCCCAATCTCTGTGGAGCCGGGTAGCCGGTTCAATCAGGCCCTGACCCACCAGGGTGATGGCAGAGTGACCCCGCTCGTTCATCTTTTTATTCAGGGAGTCTCAGCATCTGCAAGGAAAACTGCTCTGTGCAACCGGGGAGTCACACATCAGGGCCATGTTTCTCCCAAAAGAGCTGAATTGCCAGAAAAACTGTTCTAGATCCCGACTGTATTCTCAGTTCAGCTTCTCATCTGAATGTCCGCACTCTGTGCACTGTAGAGGTCCCAGTCATGAATATCATTAAAAACCCACAGGGGGTGGGGCCTATTCACACCAGAATCTGACAGTTCTGGAGCTCTGCACATGCACAGTGGCCCCAATCTGTCAGACTCCCTGTTTGCCCAGGACCCCTGCAGTGCTGCCCCTCCAGCCGCGCCCCCGCACCCCCCCCCCCCCCCACACCATGACTCAATTGTGACCCCCACAACAATTCCCAGGCCAACCCTGACTCTAGCCCCACTCTTTCCCAGAGCGCCCCAAAGTCCAGCCCAACCCCCCAGCATTAGCAATACCCCCCCACTCCTCTCATCCCGCAGACACCCCCCCCCCCCCGTCCCCACTGATCATACCCCCAGGAGGCAGAATTCCACCCTGGAAGACCACCTCCCCTCCTCCCCCACCCCCCCACCCCAGCCCACCCCAACTGCTGCCTTCCCTCCATCCCTGACTGATTCCAATGCAAAGCGTCAGCTGGACATCCCCCCCCACCCCATTCCCACCAATCGCCCCTAGACCCCACCCACAATAGGCCCTGCTCCCTTGGCACTGCCCTGTGCCTGGTGGGCAGTGCCAAGGTGCCCCCTGGGCATAGGCACTTTGTCCCTTGGACAGTGCCAGGAGGCACAGACCCAGGGGGCACCCCCCCCCACCCCCCCCCCCCCACCCCCACCACCCACTGCCCGACCCCTTAATTCCAGGGTTCCAGGGTCTCCCTTTAGTTGCCTGAACGGGGGGAACTAGTCTAAACCCCCGCCAAAATGAAGTACTCCTGGCGGGGTGGGAGATTGAATTGGGACTGACAAGTTCCCGATAATTAGATTTAAATGACATTTAAAACATATTAAAAAAAGATTCAAATGAATTCCCTGCCTTCCTACCGGTTTTCCAGTGTGGTCTGACCGGCGACTGTTCGCCGGCTCCGGGAGATGCACATGTGTTCCCGGCACATGCGCAAATTCCTGGTTCAAGGCCGGCGGCGCGCATCTCTCACCACGACCCGCCAGAAAAGTTGTGGGTCACGGTGGGAGCGCCGCGGCCCAGTTTTCAGCCTGAGCCTGACTCTTTGAAAAATTATGGTAAGATTCCACCCTGTAATTCATTGATTTTTAAAAGCCACTCTGTAGATGGAAATCCATTAAATAACAAAACGCATATTTGTATTTCATAAATATTTAACACAAAAGCAAGGAGGCAATACTGAATTCAAGAAACAGTAATCTTTTCATAAATATGAATCTATATTTTGGATGCAATCATACTGCCTGTTCATGCCATGCTCCCGTTGCAGTGTGAAGACAGAGATTTTGGCAACAAGCCAAATCTTTGGTCACTGCAGCGGGAAGGGTAAATCCTGCTGGTGTGGAAGCATGGAAAATTCTGACCCTTGTTTTTCTTTTGAGCAGTATTTTAAACATATTCCAAACGGTTTTTCTTATTTCAGTAAATTATACCAGTTGATGTTGCCATTTGTTATCCTTTTTTTATTTCAAGGCTTAACAAAAGTTGCACAAAGACTGAAGAAAGCATTCCCACCAGAACATTAAAGCTCTGTGCTGTCCAATGGCACGTTGGCACAATGGTTAGCATTGTTACCTCACAGCCCTAGGGACCTGGGTTCGATTCCTGGTTTGGGTCTCTGTGTGGAGTTTGCACATTCCCTTTGTGTCTGTGTGGGTTTCCTCCCGCAATCCAAAGATATGTGGGTTAGGTGAATTGGCTATACTAAATTGATCCTTGGTGTTAGGGGGACTAGCTAGGACAAATGCATTGTGACAGAGCCTGGGTGGGATTGTGGCCGGTGCGGGCTGAATGGTCCACTTCTGCACTGTAGGATTTCTATGTTATAACTGCATACCTGGCACACACACCACACTGTCTGACTTACCTTCAGCACTGAAGAAAATGGGTATTCCCTTTTGTATTTGCAACTGTGGGTCCTCTTGTGATGGTAGAATTTGTGAGCTTTCTGTGTGACAAGCTGTGATGCCCGCTCTAAGAATTTTTCCACTCCTGTCTGGAAATTAAAACAAACTAAGGTACCCAAATGGTTAAGGTTTCAAGAAAATTAGTTAACTGCTACTGAAAGCAGGAATCAAGCAGCATCCACACTGGTAAACAATACATTGTTGAAATGGCAACATCTAACCAAAGTTCCCCCAACATTAAAAATCAGTAAGGTTATGGTGTATTAAAAAGCATTGCGACCCATTTCTTTAAATGAGAACACTTTATTTCTTTTTGTTAAGTTAATGTTGCATCTGAAATGATCTTTTGCAATTCCTTCAAGCGCCTTAGGCCGGATTCTCTGATTTCATCCCCGGCTGGGATTTTCCAGTCCCGCGGCAATGGATGAAGATTCGGCTGAGTGTCAAATTCTCCATTCTCGCTTACAGTGTCTGTGGGGTGTGAACAGCCAGAGAATTCCAGCCCTTGCCTCCCTCAAGATGACTTTGAGAATCAGGAGGCAACGGTAAATCAATTGTATAAACACAGTTCTATGTATTATTTAGGGAATAGGACCAAGTTCCAAATGTGGCAACACTTTGCTTAGTCTGACTCTGCAAAGAGGAACAAGGCTGGAGATGTCACAAATTGCAACCTGTTTCCAAACCTATGTCAACTGACTGTTAGGAGGCAGGTGAGATTGCCTCAAATATATGTTTACCCTCTAATTTCTGTCCATCTTCTTTTCTTTTTACATCAGACACTAATCTTGCATAAACATTGGACTAAAAGAAAAATAATTTGAGAAAAAAATTCAACACAGGTGTAAAATTAGGAAAAGAAAAGAAAGGGAAAAAATGAGTTAAAAATTAAATTAATGCAAGTCAGAAGAAATTGGTTGGGAAAACCTTCATGTTACCACAAATTTACAGGTTTCAAAAATGATCTTATAAGTGATGTACACAGTACGTGTGCTACTTAAACCAAGCACCTACCTCTTGACTGTTTCTACCCTGAAGCATTTCCAAAATCTTAATGACAATATCACTGTCTCCTGTGGCCAGAGTGAGAATATTATCCACTCTCGGATTCTTTCCCACGTAATCATAGAAGTCAGGCACTACTGCAAACAGCAAGACAGTCTCCAAGGCCAGGAAACTGCAATACCACTTACGGCTGAAGGCATTAAGAAAAATAAAACATATTAATTGCTAATAGCCTTGTATGGGAGTCAGCAATTAAAGATACCTTCGAGCTATCAGGACTTAGTTGGACATGGCTTCTATGCTGAAGGTGCTTTGAAGAATGCTGTGAAACAAATAACAATAGCCTGTAAATGCAACTCAAAAGTGCACCATTTTAAGATAAAGTTGAAAGATACACACACACTGAACAATATGCAGAAGAAACTTTGCAGCATTTTTTCATTGGATTTTTTAAAAAGTTTGATTTAAATAAACTGTTGAAAATTTTGTAATACCAGATATAATTACCCACACTTTCACAAAATCCTACAGTGCAGAAGGAGGTCATTCAGCCCATCAAGTCTGCACCAAATACAGTCCCACCCAGGCCCCATCCCCATAACCCCACACATTCATCCTAGCTAGCCCCTCCTGACATTAAGGGACATGGCCAATCCATCTAAACCGCACATCTTTGGATTGTGGGAGGAAACCAGAGCATCCGGAGGAAATCCATGCAGACAAGGGGAGAACGTGCAAACTCCACAGAATGACCCAAGCTGGGATTTGAACCCAGGATCCTGGTACTGTGAGTCAGCAGTGCTAATCACTGCGTCACCGTGCTGCCTTTTGCACATTTTGCACACTCTCTGGTCAGGAGAGCAGGCGTTTCACATTGGATCATTGATTCGTCCTCCACACAATGACATCAGGCCTTCTGTAATCCAGGTGCCATAGTTAAAGGGTGCTCCTGTATAGAGATAGCATTCTGCAAGGAACAGAAAGCTCCCAAAGAGTCCTGGCTACCACACGGATGCCAAATGATCAATTTGAAGAATACCCAATCTTGAAATGCTTTGCCAATTGCATGGCCCAATTGTGTTCCATTCCCCCCAGCCTCTGTACTGCTACCCTTGCCCTGAGATTCCCTTCTCTCTCTTCCCTCCAGCACTGCTGCCCTTGCCCCGGCACCACAATTCAGTCACAAAGAGCCACTGTGGAGACTTGTCTCGACGCCTACCCTCAACCCCGAATCTGCGGAGCCACGTCCTTTCGTTAGGATCTTCATGAGAACTGTGCTAAGTTGTGTGCAATCACCTCCAGGTTTTCCTTGAATGGTGTTAAGGGTAAGATCCTGGCATGGATAGAGGATTAGCTGACTGGCAGATGGCAGAGAGTAGCGATAAAGGGGTCTTTCTCAGGATGGCAGCAGGTGACTAGTGGTAGGCTCAGGGTCAGTGCTGGGACCACAATTTTTCACAATATACATTAACAATTTGGGGGAAGGAACTGAAGGCACTGTTGCTAAGTTTGCAGATGATCCAGAGATATGTAGAGGGACAGGTAGTATTGAGGAAGCAGGGGCTGCTGCAGAAGGATTTGGACAGGTTGGAGAGTGGACAAAGAAGTGGCAGATGGAATACAATGTGGAAAAGTGTGAGGTTATGCACTTTGGAAGGAGAAACGGAGGCATAGGCTATTTTTTAAATGGGAAAATGCTGAGGAAATCATAAACACAAAGAGACTTGGAAGTCAATGTTCAGGATTCTCTTAAGATTAACGTTCAGGTTCAGTCAGCAGTTAGGAAGGCAAATGCAGTGTTAGCATTCATGTTGAGAGGGCTAGAATACAAGAGCAGGGATGTACTTCTGAGATTGTATAAAGTTCTGGTCAGACCCCATTTGGAGTACTGTGAGCAGGTTTGGGCCCCGTATCTAAGGAAGGATGTGCTGGCCTTGGAAAGGGTCCTGAGGAGGTTCACAAGAATGATCCCTGGAATGAAGAGCTTGTTATATGAAGAATGGTTGAAGAATGGTTCAGTAATCGTTGGAGTTTAGAAGGATGAGGCGAGACCTGGATAGAGTGGACGTGGTCATTGGATAGGCATATGGATAATATTGGAATAGTTTAGGTTAGAGGGTCATTGGATTGGTTCCACTGGTCGGCGCAATATCGAGGGCTGAAGGGCCTGTACTGCGCTGTAATGTTCTATGTTCTATGGAGAAGATGTTTCCAGTAGTAGGAAAAACAAGAACTAGAGGGCACAACCTCAGGCTAAAGGGATGATCCTTTAAGACAGAGATGATGAGGAATTTCTTCAGCCAGAGAGTGGTAAATCTGCGGAACTCTTTGCTGCAGAAGGCTGTGGAGGCCAGGTCATTGAATGTCTTTAAGACAGAGACAGATAGGTCCTTGATCAATAACGGGATAAGGGGTTATGGGGAAAGGGCAGGAGAATGGGGACGAGATAAAAAACCAGCCATGACTGAATGGTGGAGCAGACTTGATGGGCCAAGTGGCCTAATTCTGCTCTATGTCTTATGGTCTTATGAAGTTCAGGTTGCCAATTGCTTGCCTTTTGAAACCAATCATGCCAGTCTAAAGTCATGTTGACAAAGAATTTAAATTTGATGTAGGGATTCGGGGGTGGGGGAGGCAGCGTTATATCATTGCAAGATTGCTTTAAGAACCAGTCATATGGCTTGATGGTAATATCATTAGGATGTTTCACAGGCTCCTGTTTAGCTTCATTTTCTATGCAGTACAGGCAATAGCTCCTTCAGTAAACTTCTTGTTGTTATTTTGAATCTATGTGTCCAAACCACATTTTTTTCTTTTTGTTTAAAACCTAAAACAAGGTAGAACATTCTGGAGGGTGATTCCGTTGTGTGGCAAATTTATTAAAATTAAGCCTCATCAGCAAAAAACACAGCCAGCCATTGTCGGGGGGCCATGTGGGACGGGGGTGTTGGGGGCAGTAGCGGGGGTGTACTATCGTGTCCTGGATTTACGTTGCCAGGAAACACTAGACCTTGCCGTTGAATATGCCCACTCTAATCGGACATGTAAACCTCCAGCCTATATTGGACTGTGATTTACTGCATTTACCTGACATTCGTCATTAAGAAGTTAATCTACTCAGTGAGTTGGGGAATAACGATTTGTTAAGTTTATTTGCAGAATTTATTTCAGTACGTTGAGTAAGGGATGCAATCTAAGCTATATACACGAAACAGAAAAATCATGGACATGTTTTTGGTTGAAAAAGAGAGGGATGTCATGGTGAAAGTTGATTATGTGTGTGAATTGTGTATGAGATACTAGACAGTACTCAGATTATATACTGCAAGATACACACTTCACCACAAACAGGATCACCTGACCTGGAGGATGAAGGTCAGATAGCACTTTTTCAGGAGCTAACCAGCACGGCCAATTAAATGTCATTGGTAAAGATGTGATACCAGACACTCGAATGTGTGCTGGAAAAATCCAACTAATTACTTCGCCCCTCTTTGGTTGAAACACATGATCATAAGAACATAAGAACATAAGAAATAGGAGCAGGAGTAGGCCATCTAGCCCTTCGAGCCTGCCCCGCCATTCAATAAGATCATGGCTGATCTGTCGTGGCTCAGTTCCACTTTCCCGCCCTCTCCCCATAACCCTTAATCCCCTCTCTTATCAAGAACCCATCAACCCGCTTTTTAAAAATATTTAGCGAGGCAGCCTCCACCACTTCAACGGGCAGAGAATTCCAGAGATTCACCATCCTTTGAGTGAAGAAGTTCCTCCTCAACTCCGTTCTAAACCGCCTCCCCTTTATCTTGAGGCTGTGCCCCCTAGTCCTACTGTCTTTTTTGAGCGGGAAGAGTCTCTCCACCTCTATCCTATCCATCCCATTCATCATCTTATACGTCTCAATGAGATCTCCCCTCATTCTTCTAAACTCTAACGAGTACAAGCCTAGTTTATTCAGCCTCTCCTCATAGCTCAATCCCCTCAACTCCGGTATCAGCCTAGTAAACCTCCTCTGCACTCCCTCCAGGGCCAAAATATCCTTGCGCAGGTGCGGCGCCCAAAACTGCACACAGTACTCCAGCTGCGGCCTCACCAATGCCCTATACAGCTGCAGCAAGACCTCCCTACTTTTATATTCAATCCCCCTCGCTATGAAGGCCAGCATCCCATTCGCCTTCCTGACCACCTGCTGCACCTGCAAGCTGGGTTTTTGCGACTCATGCACAAGGACCCCGAGGTCCCTCTGCACCGTCGCCTGCTGCAGTTTTTCGCCACGTAAGTAATAGTCCTTCCTACCATTCTTCCTACCAAAGTGGACCACCTCACACTTGCCAACATTAAATTCCATTTGCCATTTCCTGGCCCATTCGCCCAGCCTATCTAGATCCTTCTGCAGACTCTCCACACCCTCCGCACAATTTGCCTTTCCCCCAATCTTGGTGTCATCAGCAAATTTCGACACCCTGCACTCGGTTCCCTCCTCCAGATCATCGATATAAATGGTAAATAGCTGAGGCCCCAGCACCGACCCCTGGGGCACCCCACTAGTCACCAACCGCCAATCCGAATAGCACCCATTGACCCCCACTCTCTGCCTCCTATTTGACAACCAATCCTCTATCCACGCTAACACCCTACCCCCAACTCCATGTCCCCTGACCTTCTGCAATAACCTCTTGTGAGGTACCTTGTCAAACGCCTTCTGAAAATCCAGAAAGACCACATCCACCGGCTCTCCTCTATCCACTGCCCTAGACACATCCTCATAGAACTCCAGTAAATTTGTCAGACACGACTTCCCTTTAATGAAACCGTGTTGCGTCTGCCCTATCAAGCAATTCCCTTCAAGATGCCTCGCAATTTCCTCCTTAATGACGGATTCCAACATTTTACCTACCACAGACGTTAAACTAACCGGCCTATAATTCCCCGCCTTTTGCCTGGCACCCTTCTTAAACAACGGCGTAACATTAGCCGTTTTCCAATCTTCCGGCACTTCCCCGGAATCCAGCGACGTCTGGAAAATAACCACCAAGGCATCCACTATAACCTCCGCCATTTCTTTCAGAACCCTCGGATGCATTCCATCCGGTCCTGGGGACTTGTCCACAATCAGCCCCTCCAGTCTGTCGAGCACCACCTCTCTAGTAACAGTAATGTCATTAAGACCCTCCAGTCCTACCACCTTTCCATCGCTAACACCCGGCAAATTATTCACGTCCTCCTCCGTGAAGACAGAAACAAAAACAATTACTTGCCATTTTTCCATTAACGACACACTTGAAATTGAGAACTTCTAATATGCTAGGTCACTAGCACAGCCTCATGCCCTACTGCTCAATAATGTGTCAGAGATTCTTAATGTTCCAGACCTGTACATCACCTCAATGCAAGATGGTTGGAAACAATAGTGCACTTGATAGTGAGAAAATAATAAAGCAAGAAATTCCAAGCTTCTAAATATTTCTGGTGTAAACTTGTCAATCATTAAGAAAACACAAATTAAAATATACCCTGGAAATGCCATCTTCAATGCACGTTACATCCTCAACTGAACTAATTTAGGGCAAATGAAATTTTGTCCTTCATTGCTAGAGGGATAGAATTTAAAAACAGGAATGTTGTGTTGTGGCTGTACAAAGTGCTGGTGAGGCTGCACCTGGAATACTGTGTACAGTTTTGGTTCCCTTACTTGAGAAAGGATATACTAGCACTGGATGGGGTGTAGAGAGATTCACTAGGTTGATTCTGGAATTGAGAGGATTGGCTTATGAGGTGAGACTGAGTAGACTGAGACCATACTCATTGGAATTCAGAAGAATGAGGGGAGTTCTCAAAGCAACATATAACATTATGAAGGGAATAGATAAGATAGAAGAGGGGGGTTGTTTCCACTGGCAGGTGAAACTAGAACTAGGGGGCATGGTCTCAAAATAAGGGGGAGCAAATTTAGGACTGAGTTGAGAAGGAACTTCTTCACTCAAAATGTTGTGAATCTGTAGAATTCCCTGCCTAGTGAAACAGTTGAGGCTACCTCATTGAATGTTTTTAAGGCAAGGATAAATAAATTTTTGAACACTCAAGGAATTAAGGGTTATGGTGAGTGGGTGGGTAAGTGGAGTTGAGTCCACAGAAAGATCAGCCATGATCTTGTTGAATGGCACAGCAAGTTTGAGGGGCCAGATGGCCGACTCCTGCTCCTAATTCTTATGTTCTTATGTTTTTTTTAAGATTCTTTAGGAACTATTTCACTGCTGAACTGATAAATTTATCACCTGCCTTTATCACTATTTTAAAAGAGCTCAGGAAAACATTCTTTGAGGGTAAATTTTATGTTCATCAAAATGAAAAGTATCAGTGCTGGGTTTCTTCCTGAAGTTTGTCACCCTGTCAATACTATCATCGCAGCTCATTGATGTTTTTGGGAACAATCTCTCCAAACAGTTATCTCAGAGTAATGAGACAGTTACTTTCATTGAGGACACTGCACCATCCAATTCTGTAATCCCTCATCTCTGAGAGTGCAATCTGCCTCAAAAGTGTGGGAATCAATGCGAATTAGCAACAAGTTACAATTCAAACCTCAGGACAGCAACATCAATGCATTGCCTAAACCCTCTACCATTTCTGATCGCTGTTGTGTTGGTACAAAGAAGAGACATACCGTAAGTTCAGTTTTGACACCAATCCCATGGGAAGGTCTTGTGTGCATCCCCTCTGTAAAACCTCCAGTAGTAGGTGGTGCAGAGTCAAGTACAGCTCATTATATAGAGTACATCCATTCTGTATCAAACAGAAAGGGTGTTCACTTGAACAGTCAAATTAACAATCTATGAGGAAAGAAATGGCTGTTCAACCAACTAACATTTTTTTTTCAAGAGGAATCATCAAATTATAGAATCCCTGGAGTGCAGAAAGAGACCGTTCACCCTATCAAACCTGCACCAACAACAATCCCACCCGGGCCCTATCGCTGTAACTACACGTATTTACCCTGCTAGTTCATCCTGACACTTAGCATGGCCAATCAACCTAACCTGCACATCTTTGGACAGTGGGAGGAAACTGGAGCACCCGGAGGAAACCTACACAGACACAGGGAGAACATGAAAACTCCACACAGTTGCCTGAGGCTGGAATTGAACCCAGGTCCCTGGCGCTGTGAGGCAGCAGTGCTAACCACTGTGGCACTGTACTGCCCCATGTCATAGAATTCCTGCTCAGAGCCTTTGCATTAGCCACCCACCCATGGGACATCCTCACGTTTCTCTTCATTCCTATGCAAACCAGCGGCCATGTTGTGGGCTGCTTCTCCTTCACGTGCACCCTCAGCAAACTTGTTTCTCTGTGTTACCCGGTCTCTAATCACAGTCTGATAAGCTCCGAGAAGCTCCTCCTTTTCTTGCTGTACAGAAGTAGAACTCTTGCTATTAAGAGGCAGAGCTTTGCATGCAGAAGACAAGGGTCTTTTAAAATAGAACCACTGTTCCCATAATCTTCTTTTCTTTCTTGGCCAATTGAACCAAGAGTCCACCTTAATGTGAATCATTGGGTCAGAGCTGTGACCCAGCAGCTTGAGTTGCAGCATTAGTGGGAGTTTTCATTGAGGAACAGAACAGTTGAGTTGTTAGCCTTTGAGGAAAAAGATTAACACCCTGTAATCAAGAATCTGTGTGTATCTTACTGAATGCTAGGATCAAGTCTCTTCGGGTGACATGTTGGCACAGTGGTTAGTACTGCTGTCTCACAGGGACCCGGGTTCAATTCCAGCTTGGGTAACTGTCGGTGTGGAGTTTGCACGTTATCTCCGTGTCTGTGTGTGTTTCCTCCACAGTCCAAAGATGTGCGGATTAGGTGCATTGGCCACGCTAAATTGCCCCTAGTGTGCAGGTTAAGTGGAGTGACTATGATGGATGTACTAGGTTGTGGGGATGGGAGAGGGGGGCAGGTGTGAGCCTGCGTGGGATGCTCTTTGGAGGGTCTGTGCACACACGATGGGCTAAATGGCCTCCTTCTGCATTGCAATGATTCTATGATTCCAAACCAAACTAATGAACATATCTTCCATCAATACCTTCACAAATTCATCTTTAAACTTAGCTACAAGTATATAATGTGTTCAATATGTACTTTGCAAGCTCTAAGCCACACAAATGTTAAAATAATGCATACAGCGTAAATACAATTCTGCCGTGGGATCCTCGACTAAAGGAGTCTTAAGCACTTTTCAAAAGGAAGATCCAATTTTGGTGGTCTAGTGGTTAGGATTCAGCGTTTTCATGAATGTAGCCTGGGTTTGATTCCCAGTCAAGAAATGAAGACTTGGTTTTACTCAATGGGTGGGATTTTAGAACATAGAACATAGAACATAGAACACTACAGCACAAACAGGCCCTTCGGCCCACAAGTTGCGCCGATCACATCATCACCTACCAACCTACAGACCTATCTATAACCCTCAATCTCATTAAACCCCATATACTCATCCAGAAGTCTTTTAAAAGACCCCAGCGAGTTCGCCTCCACCACCACTGACGGCAGCCGATTCCATTCACTCACCACCCTCTGAGTGAAAAACTTACCCCTAACATCACTTCTGAACCTCCCTCCCCGCACCTTAAATCTGTGTCCTCTCGTAGCGACCATTTCAAACCGGGGAAATAGCCTCTGAGAGTCCACCCTATCTATTCCTCTCAACATTTTGTAAACTTCTATCAGGTCGCCTCTCAACCTTCGTCTCTCCAGGGAAAAGAGTCCCAGCTCCCTCAACCTAACTTCATAAGGCATGCCTCCCAGTCCAGGCAACATCCTTGTAAATCTCCTCTGCACCCTTTCAATAGCTTCTACATCCTTCCTATAGTGAGGCGACCAGAACTGCGCACAATACTCCAAATGAGGCCTGACAAGGGTCTTATAAAGTTCCAGCATTACCTCCCGACTCCTAAACTCAATCCCTCGATTAATGAAGGCCAGTACACCATACGCCTTCTTGACCACCTCCTCCACCTGCGAGGCCGATTTAAGAGTCCTGTGGACCCGGACTCCAAGATCCTTCTGCTCCTCAACACTACTCAGACTTCTGCCCTTGATAGTGTACTCGTTCATCCCGTTGGTTCTGCCAAAATGGACGACTACACATTTATCCGCGTTGAAGTCCATCTGCCACTTCTCCGCCCAGTCCTGCATCCTATCTATGTCCTGCTGCAACTTTTGCCATCCTTCCAGATCATCCACAACACCACCGACCTTCGTGTCATCAGCGAACTTACTTACCCATCCCTCCACTTCCTCATCCAGGTCATTTATGAAAATGACAAACAACAAGGGTCCCAGAACAGATCCTTGAGGCACTCCGCTGGTGACTGACCTCCATTCAGAAAAAGCCCCATCCACAACCACTCTCTGCCTTCTGCAGGCAAGCCAGTTCTGGATCCACAAGGCCAAAGGCCCTTGGATCCCATGCCCTCTCACCTTCTCAAGAAGTCTTGCATGGGGGACCTTATCAAACGCCTTGCTGAAGTCCATGTACACTACGTCCATGGCACTTCCTTCGTCAATGTGTTCAGTCACATTATCGAAGAACTCAACTAGGCTTGTAAGGCACGACCTGCCCTTGACAAATCCATGCTGACTATTCCTGATCACGTCAAACCTCTCCAAATGTTCGTAAATCTTGTCCCTCAGAAGCCTCTCCATCAGCTTACCAACCACTGAGGTCAGACTCACCGGTCGGTAATTTCCCGGGCTATCTCTGTTCCCTTTCTTAAAAATAGGAACTACATCCGCAATCCTCCAATCCTCTGGAACCTCTCCCGTCTCCATTGACGACGCAAAGATCATCGCCAGGGGCTCTGCAATCTCTTCCCTCGCCTCCCACAGTATCCTGGGGTACATCCCATCTGGTCCCGGCGACTTATCTACCTTGATAGAATTCAAAAGTTCCAACACATCCTCCTCCTTAATATTCACGTACTCAATCCTTTCCATCTGCTGCAAATCCATAACAAAATCTCCCAGATCGGCTTCCACCGTGAATACTGAGGCGAAGTACTCGTTAAGCACCTCCGCCATTTCTTCTGGTTCCACACAAACCTTTCCCCCCTCACCTTTTAAAGGTCCTATCCCTTCTCTTCTTATCCTTTTACCTTTCACATATTTATAGAAGGCCTTGGGATTCTCCTTAATCTTACCCGCCAAGGTCTTCTCATGACCCCTTCTGGCTCTCCTAATTTCCCTTTTAAGTTCCCTCCTACAGTCCTTATACTCCTCAAGATCTTTAACATCTCCTAATTCCCTGAACCTCTTGTACACCTTCCTTTTCTTCCTGACTAGGGAAGAAGGCTCACAACACCAGGTTTAAGTCCAACCAGTTTATTTGATAGTAATCCCACAAGCTTTCGGAAACGGTTCCACACCTTCCACCCACCTGATGACGGAACCTTGTTTCCGAAAGCTTGTGGGATTACTATCAAATAAACTGGTTGGACTTAAACCTGGTGTTGTGAGCCTTCTTACTGTGGTTACCCCAGTCCAATGCCGGCATCTCCACATCATGGGACTTTCTGGCCACACTCACCCCATTTGTGGGACACCCATTTCCCACAAATGACTAAAAGTCGACTTCAGTATTCTTGTTGTTTAATTTAGCACACATAGTTGGGGCCTCAGCTATTTACCATTTATACAGATGATCTGGAGGAGGGAACCGAGTGTAGGGTGTCGAAATTTGCTGATGACACCAAGATTGGGGGAAAGGCAAATTGTGCGGAGGGTGTGGAGAGTCTGCAGAAGGATCTAGATAGGCTGGGCGAATGGGCCAGGAAATGGCAAATGGAATTTAATGTTGGCAAGTGTGAGGTGGTCCACTTTGGTAGGAAGAATGGTAGGAAGGACTATTACTTACGTGGCGAAAAACTGCAGCAGGCGACGGTGCAGAGGGACCTCGGGGTCCTTGTGCATGAGTCGCAAAAACCCAGCTTGCAGGTGCAGCAGGTGGTCAGGAAGGCGAATGGGATGCTGGCCTTCATAGCGAGGGGGATTGAATATAAAAGTAGGGAGGTCTTGCTGCAGCTGTATAGGGCATTGGTGAGGCCGCAGCTGGAGTACTGTGTGCAGTTTTGGGCGCTGCACCTGCGCAAGGATATTTTGGCCTTGGAGGGAGTGCAGAGGAGGTTTACTAGGCTGATACCGGAGTTGAAGGGGTTGAGCTATGAGGAGAGGCTGAAAAAACTAGGCTTGTACTCGTTAGAGTTTAGAAGAATGAGGGGAGATCTCATTGAGACGTATAAGATGATGAATGGGATGGATAGGATAGAGGTGGAGAGACTCTTCCCGCTCAAAAAACAGTAGGACTAGGGGGCACAGCCTCAAGATAAAGGGGAGGCGGTTTAGAACAGAGTTGAGGAGGAACTTCTTCACTCAAAGGGTGGTGAATCTCTGGAATTCTCTGCCCGTTGAAGTGGTGGAGGCTGCCTCGCTAAATATTTTTAAGAAGCGGGTTGATGGGTTTTTGATAAGAGAGGGGATTAAGGGTTATGGGGAGAGGGCGGGAAAGTGGAACTGAGCCACGACAGATCAGCCATGATCTTATTGAATGGCGGGGCAGGCTCGAAGGGCTAGATGGCCTACTCCTGCTCCTATTTCTTATGTTCTTATGTTCTTACCTGTTTAGTGTCTTTATCCACTTTCGTTGCACCCAGTAAGAGACAGCAAATATTCACCAGCTCCTTGGTGTTCAACAGGAAAAGGTCACATGTTGGAACCTTTCTAAAACAGGAAAAAACATACAACATTTTTTTTGTGAGCATGATTCTCATCATTTGCTTACACATGTAATAAAATCAGGCAGGAGAATGGAAGATATTTCCACTTTTTGAAATCACTGTCACATTTCTCATCTGCCTGCGTAAGCTTGAACAGAAAAGGGTAAATTTGGTGTGAAATTAATTTCTGCCTGCCAAAATAATTCAGTTTAATGCCAATCTCTGAACAGTATCCCCTGTTGCATTTTCCAAAAACTGCCACCCTTAATTATCAGTGGTGAGTAAGAAAAAGGACAGTGAACTTGTGTTTACATCGCTTCAGGATGATCCAAGGCGTTTCACAATCATTTGGGAACTGCAGTGACTGTTGTAACCTAGGCCTTAAATATCTAAGCCTTCCAATTTGTGCACAGCAAGATCCAATAAATCAAGATGATAAATGACTACACAAAAAGTCGCGAGTACATTTCAAACCAATCAATCAAGATTTATTTCATTTTGGATCTTTATCACTGTCAAAAGGGAAGACAATGAGCGAAAATCTGGCTGGCCTCAAATTTCAGACACTGGGGTCAGAATTTCCATGATGCACCCATTCAGATCGCAAAGTTTGTGTACCCACCTCGTCTGAATGATTGTGGCCCTACAGCGCAGAGGAGGCCATTCAGTCCATCAAGTCTGCATCAACTTATCTTACCCAGGCCCTATCTCCATAACCCCAAGTATTTACCTGTCTAATCCTCCCCCCACCAACCCCTCTACACATATTGGGACACTAAGGGACAATTTAACATGGCCAATTCACCCAGTCTGCACACCTTTGGACTATGGGTGAAAACTGGAGCACTGGAGGAAACCCACACAAATACGGGGAGAACATGCAAACTCCACGCAGACAGTGACCCCAGACCAGAACTGAACCTGGGGCTCAGGCTCTGTGAGGCAGCAGTGCTAACCACTGTGCCACGGTTGATGCAGCTCCAGCCTGATCTCTGCCACTTAATACTGCTGTTAGGCTCTGCACACAGTACGAGGCCCCAGCTGCATTGTTTGCTCTGCAAAGTGAGGTCCAAATTTAAAGCAGAGCCAGAAAAATCAGATTGTTGTAATGAAAATTGTTAGAAATTGCACATTAGGACTGACAAAGCGATCCAGAGAGTAGGATGTGACAGTGCAGACATTACTCACCCAGTTGAGCAGGACGAGAGATATTGAAGTCTCACGAGAGGCCTGGGTGATTACACTTAGAAGTGAGTGAGAGCAGGTATCCAGGAATGTCAACTCCCAGAGACAGGACTCGGGGACCTTCCAACACTGACACGAGGTCTAGTGGGTCAATGTCAATGAATACATCTTCCGGTGATATATTCACCTCCTGCTCTTACCACCAAACCATTAGTTGCTCAATGCATCACAGACTGATCATTCACCCAGCAGCACTCCCTGGACTCAGGTCTTACACCTGTCGTTCTAACACACTATCTCATCCTCATGCCCCTAGCAATGCTGCCGGCCTCATACCCAACTCGCTTCCTCCAGCCATTCCCACAGGCACAATCACTAACATTCTGACCTCCCCCTTGCAGAATAAAGTTGTAAACAGCAGGAGGAAGCACAGTAGAACTGCCAAATGGAGGGGTGGAGTGGGGGTGGGATTGGGGAGGGGGAGGGGAACAGGGAGGGGAGGGGGGAAAATACCTGCAGTTCACTTACCCTACAGAGGAAGTAGTTCCCTTGTTCTCAGCACAATGGTGCGAGAGAGACAGGGCCCCTAGCATCTGACATTGCTGAGAACATTGATGCTGCTGATCTGTCCCTGCCTTATGGTCCTTCTCAAATCCCAGCTCATCCTTATCTAATTATCTGACAAGAGGAGCAACTACAAATGGTGTGGCCATGGATTGAGGCCTTGGCCTGACATTTGCACAGGAACATACCATTCAGCCCATTATAGCTGCCAGCTCAGACATTGGCATTGTATTAAAACTGGAGGTCAGTTTAGAGTTCGAATGAGCACACGGCGAGTCACTGGGCACAGGCAGTGTGCAGCCATACAAGGGTGAAAGGGTGTTCTTTTGCTAGCTAACTGGAGCATGAGGTGGCAGACAGGTATTGCAGCTGAGGACTCAGAGGAGAACCTTGATAGGGTGTTGTACGGAAGAGTGCTAAATGGGCATATTCACCGAGCTGCTGGGTGCATTTGCTGATCTGCTGGGCACCTCCTGTCATTAACAAGGAGCAGGGAGTCCTTCTCTTGATTGACAGGCGGATTGTCACAGAACTCGCTTTCTCCCCAGCCTCTGCTTCATCTACCCACCATCCTATCGCCCAGAGTCACTGGCACAGCAACCACCATACTTGCTGTAGTCTTTGTGTGGGTACATCATCTACTTTCTCCAACCCTGCCAGGAGGTGACACAACTTGCTGGAAAATCCTGGGGCTTATTGAAACACCTCGAAAAGAAAATCTCCAGAATGTTTTGAGATACTTTTCAAAAGAAAAATGTCTGAAAATCTAACTTAACTACACTCAGGGTGCCTGTACGAGCCTTTAAATAACATTACCCCAGAGTCTATGTAGTTGCCTCATGCTTCTTTTCTCAAGAGGAAACATTGTTTGGTCCTGTGTAGTCCAAATTTGGGATCCTGGCATCCAATTATCTTGTAAGTCTAAGTGTCATTAGGATAGAGACTAATCAATGTGTTCAGCATTCCCTTACCTCTACAGTGTAGCCAAAACACACCTTACAGAATAGATATGGGTTGGGCTTCATTCCAGTGATGCAGTTAACCCACTCCATTTAGTGAACTGAAGGTAACTCTGTGTCACTTCTGAGAGTGAGGCCTGACGTTGAGTGCCGGTGGGTGGCCAGTGGCCAGTGTCAGGCCTCACACATTGTGAAGGTCCCTGAAGGATGAAAGACCCACCCTTGTAATCTTGTAGAGTCATAGAGATTTACAGCATGGAAGCTTTGGCCCAACTTATCGCTGCCGATATAATCTTGTATAAAAAATAATGGTGAGATACTGTGAAATGTCTTCACAGTGATTAGAATTGGGATTCGCTGCCACAGACTATTGTTGAGATAGAGTTCATTAAGTGTTATGATTAAGATTTGGATACTGTCATGACTTCAATGAGGCATATGAGGTTGGTCTCTTGGAGTATGAGCTCCCTGATTGGGCAGGCATTTACAGAGTTACCTTCAGTTCACTAAACGGAGGAGGTTACCTACATCAGTGGAAAAAAGTCCAGCCCATATCTAGGCTTATATTCCAAGAAGCCAGTCTCACGATGAAGGAGTGTGCAGAGAAAGCAGTAGAGTGTGGTTAGCCTAAGTGGCTCATGGGAAGAACACTGCAAACTTTATAAGACACTCGACTGTAAATTCTTAGGATTGTATGAGAAGAGGCTGTGAAATAAAAAACACTTTTTCATACACAGGGGTCTCTGTGCCGCAAATGAAAAGAATATATTCAAGCTGTTTTTGAATTACCCTGGAGCTTGGAGAGCCAATAGCTCCCTGTTGCTTTCCCCACGGCAAAACCTTGGCCAATCAGAGTTAACCTGCCAGCCAATAAGCACCCAATTTTCCTATAGTAGAAACAGTCGCGATCATTTGAAGTTTGGCATTCTTGCATTTATCCCGATGAGTACAAGATGAGAAGCTTCAGAAACATGTCTTTCTTTTCAGCATTAAACCATAAGACCATAACACATAAGAGCAGAATTAGGCCACTTGGCCCATCAAGTCTGCTCTCCCATTCAATCGTAGCTAATTTTTTTCTCATCCCCATTCTCCTCCCTTTTCCCCATACCCCCTGATTCCCTTACTTATCAAGAACCATTTCGATCTCTGTCTTAAAGACACTCAATGACTTGGACTCCACAGCCTCCTGCAGCAAAGAGTTCCACTGATTCACCACTCTCTGGTTAAAGAAATTCCTCCTCATCTCTGTTTTAAAGGATTATTTAAAATCCACTTTTTAATGGGCTCAAATTTATATATTTGAGATCCCAAGTTCCTATTAACAAGATCATTAGAGCTAATACTGAGGCTCTCCAATAGTGTTTGGGATAATGGGAATACTGAGAGTGGTGCAATGGTGACATACTTTTCTATTGCCACAGGTCACGATAAGCTTTCTTGGATCATTTGTTCCCTGGTGTCAAGCACTCAAAAGTAAATAAAATTGCAATTTCCCAAACATGACAATGAAACGAGCAGTTATTTGTCAACTAACAAGGAAATAAGAAAATTATTTCCCTCGTTGAAAAATATTTGCTGGGACAATATGGTAATAATGTTTCCAATTTCTCCAGGAATTTGACTGAAAAATACTATTAGCCTTATGGAAAAATGGGACTTTTTTTATTTCCTATATTGTTCATCTTTTCTGCATGTTTATAAATTATATATTTTTTAATTTTATAGATTTGATCATGTTTTTCCATCATTCAAATTTATTGCAGTACTACTGTAAGCCTAATTCTGATGCTGATACATAAACTTAAACCTAACTTAAACTTTTACACTGGCCCAGGCATGTTATTTAAGCAAGATTGTGAAAAGGTCCTAATTTCCACACTTTTCCCAATTCCGTCTAGAACTGGCCATTCGAGGAAGAGTTTCAGATTATAGTCTTTTGTCAATAATGAACTCATTGGACTAATTTTTCATGGTGTTGGGCTGACTCCAATGGCCCTCCAAAACACTGGGTGGGTCCCAAATTTGGAAGTCCTGGTCCCATTTTCAAAAGGTCTCATTTATGTAGGTAAGAGGAAGGGGAGGGGCATGAATCACCAGGGAAAGACTCAGCAAACCATTTGGAATTAGTGCTGAGTTCGGACAGACCCCTTTTCATTGTTCCATGGGCCTTAACCTGCATAGTGAGTGTCACAACTTTATCGAGAAGGCGTAATCACTTGGAGGATGGATAAGGTCTTTTTATGCGTCATTATCAGAGGTTTTAAGAAAATTCCAAGCCCTCTAAAAATGAAAACGAAAACATGACCACAATTATCAATTATAGTGGAAAAACACAAGCTGCTGCTGGAATTGATTGACAGGCCATCTAGTGCCACTTTGAAAAAGCAGTTGGCCATCTGTTTCTCCAGTTTCAATTGACATTACTGTTGATGTTTCCAGAGAGCTATTATTATAGCTGAGCACAGTATGAATGCTGGGCTGAGTATTTAATCTCAAAAACCACTCATCTCAGTTCACATTTTTATCCACATTTTCAAGAGGCTGTAAAAGATTAGCTGTCTTTGATGTGGTTACTAAATAGAAGTTTGTTTTTACAACATACTAATCACCTGTGAGTATTTAAATTCTTTGAATGGGCTTCCCGAATGAGAATTTTTCCAGTATCAAGCATGTATGAGTGAGAGCTCTCTATGAAGTTCATTTCTTTTTCATCTCCACATGATTCCTGACAGCTGTCCCCAGTGAAGACAAGGTGAGGGGTGATGAAGTGTGGTGGCATGAGGGGGCATAGGGATATAAGGTGATATGAGGGTGGCATGTTGGTATGGAGGATGCATAGGGAAATGGGGACTTAGTGGGGGTTGAGGGATGAGGGCTAGAGTGCCTAACAGTGTTTTATACAAATGGTGTGATGTCTAAGAAGGAGCAATTTTACCAGCTGTTCACGCCACGTTCCTGCTGCTGTGAGGATGGAGAATTTGGCGCCTAGCCAAATCTCTGTTCACTGCAGTAGGATGGGAAAATCTTACGGTGAATAGCCATAGATTCCGGCCAGAAAGTTGGGATAAGGAGGGCATTTTCAAGATGGCAACCTGCAACTAATAGAATATCACAGTGATCAGTGCTGGGGGCCACAGTTATTTACAATATATACTAACGACTTAGATGAGGGAAGTGAATGTACTATTGCCAAGTTTGCAGATGACACAAAGATAGAAAAGCAAGTGGTGGGGATGACACAACAATTCTATAGAGAGATGGAGACAGGTTAGGTGAGTGGGCAAAAACTTGGCAACTGGAAAATATAAGAAAATGTGAAGTTATGCACTTTGGTAGAAAGAATAAAGGGGCTGAATATTATTTAAATGGAGAAAGACTGCAGAAAGTTGCAACGTAGAGGAATTTGGGGCTCCACACACATAAATCAAAAAAACTTGCATGCAAATTCAGCAGGTAATATGGAAGTCAAATAGAATGTTGGCCTATATTTCAAAGGGAATGGAATATAAAAATAGGGAAGTCTTGCTAAAACTCTACAAGGTACTAGTTAGACTACACCTGGAATACTATGATCAGTTTTGCCAGATATACTGGCATTGGAGGTAGTCCAGAGAAGGATCACTCGGTTGATCTCAGGTGTAGAGGGGTTTTCTTATGAGGAGAAGTTGAGTAGGTTAGGCCTGTACTTATTGGAATTTAGGAAAATGAGAGGGACCCTTATTGAGACATATAGGATTCTTAGGGGGCTTGACAGGATAGAAGCTGAGAGATTGCTTCCCCTGTGGAAGAGTCTAGGTAAAAAGTCTGACAACACCAGGTTTTAGTCCAACCTATTTATTTGATAATATTCTCACTAGCTTTCGAGGGGACAGCCTCTTCGTCAGGTGAATGGAGAGTTCTGGCCAGAACTCTCCATTCACCTGACGAAGAGGCTGTCCCCTCGAAAGCTAGTGAGAATATTATCAAATAAATAGGTTGGACTAAAACCTGGTGTTGTCAGACTTTTTACTGTGTTTACGCCAGTCCAACGCCGGCATACCCACATCATGAAGAGTCTAGGACCAGAGGACATAATCTCGGAGTAAGGGGTCACCCATTTAAAACAGAGATGAGGAGGAATTTCTTCTCTCTGAGGGTCATGAATCTGTGAAATTCTTTAGCGCAGAAGATTGTAGAGGCTGAGTTATTAATTATATTAAAGACCAAGAGAGACAGATTTTTAATCAGTAAGGGAATCAGGGGTTATGGGGATAAGGTGGAAAATTGGATTATCATATCAAATCACTCATAACCCATTGAATGGTGGAGCAGACTTGATGGGCCAAATGGCCTACTTCTGCTCCTCATCTTATGATCTTATGGCGATGGGTCTTATGGAGTAGGGAGATTTCATGTCTCGAGCTTCATGCCTTGATGGTGAAATTCCATCCCTTGGCCTCCATTGTGGCTCTGAACAAAGAGGAATTGAGTAGGAATTAGCCCCTTGCTCATAACCAACCAAAGGAGAGAAACGGAGAGCAGCTGTCCTGCAAAACTATGAGGGAACTGCAATCCATTGACACCACCCCAAAAAACAGTGACCCAAATTGAACAAGTTTTCTCGCAAAGCCAAATTTACCTCAGAGAAGTTGGCCCCTCCCCATAATAAGAATCACAGGCGTACACTACCATTAAACAAAGATTTCAACATTACCCGATTGTGGTAAGGTTGACACATTGCAGCGTCTTGATAATCAACTGCAGAGGGAGGCAGAATTCCAAAAAAGCCTGAATTTATAAAAATAAAATTCACATGTATTAACTGAGGAAAATCAGAGTTTCATTCACTGCCACCTGGGAAACTCATCAGAAGCAATCTAATTCTGAGAGAAATCCTGCTTTGATTACTGGAGTTATTAACCAGGGGCTGCATAGTTTATCCAATGATCTAAACAACCAGCAGGAACAATTTTTATTCCACATCTGCGCACCTGAAATGTGCTGGATTTAACTGGAGGCAGATGTTTCCTCTCATCTGCATACTTCAGAAAATAAACCACTCAGTGCAGTGGATCACCCGAGTTACACAGTGCCATGTGCAAATGATTAGAAGACCATATAAATGCAAAACAATCCTTATGAGTGTAATAACAGTATTAACTTGTATTTACGTAGTAAAATGTCCCAAGTTGTGATCCAAAAACCAATTTAAGACTGTGCCACATAAGGCAATATTACATCAGATAGCCAACAGCTTGGTTCAATGAGATAAGTTTTAAAGAGCTTCTTAAAGAAGAAAAGAGAAGTGCAGAGGTGGAGAGGTTTAGAATCATAGAATCCCTACAGTACAGAAGGAGGTCACTTGGCCCATCGAGTCTGCACCTACTCTCCAGCAGACCATCTTACCCAGGCCCTATCCCCGTATCCCCACATATTTACCCTGCTAATCCCCCTAACCTACACATCTTGGGACACCAGTGGGCAATTTAGCATGGCCAATGCACGTAACCCACACATCTTTTGACTGTGGGAGGAAACCGGAGCACCTGGAGGAAACCCACATAGGGAAGGAATTGCAGAATTTCGGGCCTAAGAAACACAGCTACCGATGTTGGAGAGATTAAAATTAGGAATGCTCAGGAGGCCAGAATTAGCAGGGTTCAGATATTATGTGGAGTTGTGGAGCTGGATTACAGAAATAAAGAGGGACCAGGCCAAGGAGGAAGATTTGAAAACCAAGA
Organism: Carcharhinus amblyrhynchos; assembly: GCF_965287045.1. Taxonomy (NCBI): domain Eukaryota; kingdom Metazoa; phylum Chordata; class Chondrichthyes; order Carcharhiniformes; family Carcharhinidae; genus Carcharhinus; species Carcharhinus amblyrhynchos. Next base: position 28,458,031 of record NC_137332.1, on the reverse strand, counting down.
TGAGGATTTTCAAATAGAAGTGTCACTTGACTGGGCACCATTCTAGCTCTATAAGCAAAGATAGCAATCTGATCTCCTCCTGCACTTAAAGGAAGACAATACATGCAACTCATTTTTTAAAAATTGTGCCCTTTTTGGAATATAATTTCTGCTCATGATCATTGCAACATGGCCCGTGTATCAATGATAAGTGCTTTGGGGAACAGAGTCCCTTATTCCAGAGGTCTTTTCTTTCCTTCATGTTAACTCCTTACACTAATCAGAATCCACAACTGCTAAGGCAGGGAGTTGTCCTACTCCCAAGTCTATGCTAACACTAATCTGTAGCTCTCACCTGGATAATGAAATGGAGCAAATTTTAAAAATGGGCACTGCATTATTTGCTCTCCTGACTATATGGATTGTTTGCATTGGCTTATTTGTTTTTCTGGTCATCCATGTGTCCGCTGACAGCAGAATAGCACCTAGAGGGAGCATGTCATCTAGTGATGAGATTTGTTTACGGAGTTGAAAGGGGAAACATTTGCCTCCAATTACTCGAAGATTAATCCCATCCAACACTAACCTGCTGCATTAATATTTCATAACCTTCTATCCATCACATCTCTTAAAGATGTTAGGAATGTACACAAGTAAATAGAAAACATTTTAAGAAAGATCCAACATCTTAGTGGACTGCTGGCTACTCTACATTATTCATTTGGAATCAGCTACTGATCCAAAAGGATCCCTGCAGCATATCAGTTTAAGTTCCAGGACAGAACAACATGGCAAAATATTTCACATGCTGGAATCTGAAACAAAACATGAAATTCTGGAAAACCTCAGCAGGTCTGGCAGCGTCTGTGGAGAGAGAATAGAGCCAATGTTTTGAGTCTGGATGACCCTTTGTTAGAGTTCTGATGAAGGGTAATCCAGACTTGAAACACTGGCTCTATTCTCTCTCCATCAATAGGGATGGTTTTCTTAAAATTAGAGGAGTAAAATGCATATTGGGAAAGTTTGTATTGCAACAAATCAGAGTCATAGAAATCACAGAAACCCCAAGTGCAGATAAAGGCCATTTGGCCCATCAGGTCTACAATGATAACCCCACACATTTACTCCACTAATCCCTCAAGCCTACACATTCCAGAACACTATGGACAATTTGTCATGGCCAATCAATCTTACCCACCCATGTTTGGACTATGGGAGGAAACCCACGCAGACACAGGGAGAATGTGCAAACTCCACACACACTGTGACCCAAGCCAGGAATCGAACCCAGGTCCCTGGAGCTCTGAGGCAACAGTGCTAACCACTGTGCCACCATGCCACCCAAGTCATTAGCCCAAGAGTCATTAGAATTTCTGGGCAGTTTTCTTTCCTCGCTATGAGTTTAACTAACTGATGAGACGTTGTGCTATAAATTGACAAAACAGCAGTTACTCTACCGTTAGAATCAGTAGCATTATGTTACACTTTTCTGGTTCCTTATCTCTGACAGAGAACAGCTCAACCAGCCGATTTGACATCTTATCAGCAAGGGATATCCTGCATACACAGAAAAAAGATTTAGTTTTAATTCTCACTTAGCTTACTGCACAGTACGAAATGGGGGCAGGAATGGAATTATATTGAAAGCATTTTCATAGAGTATTAGAAAACAATTAAAAACACATGGTTTGCTTTCTTCCCACAAATGAATATTAGTATTACTTTTGGAGTCAATTTTCAATTCCACTTAAGAACATAAGAACATAAGAACATAAGAAATAGGAGCAGGAGTAGGCCATCCAGCCCTTCGAGCCTGCCCCGCCATTCAATAAGATCATGGCTGATCTGTCGCTGCTCAGTTCCACTTTCCCGCCCTCTCCCCATAACCCTTAATCCCCTCTCTTATCAAAAACCCATCAACCCGTGTCTTTAAAATATTTAGCGAGGCAGCCTCCACTTTGAGGCAATAAATGATTCTCACTGGCCTCCTCTTCTCAATGGCACTTTGTTTTGTTTCGGATGTTTGGTTTTATGGAAACTGTGAACAGGATGACACAGCACATACAAATTTACACCTGCCTTGGTGAATTTTTAAAAAATAAGAGGCTCCCAACAGGAAAGTGATGAAAGCAGTGGGTACCAGAGGAGGCAAGAGATTAGGAACAAAGAAGCATAGGGCACATCAGTCTCCATGCCCAGTGAGGGAAGGTTGAAAGGGTGAGACAGAATTCACATATTTAAGATTGTGGACATCCTTCCCATCAATTAACTGGGCTCCAGCCTGGTGGAAGCTTCTGGAATAAACTGTCCACAGCAACTGGGGTTAAGAGATTGTTCCTCAGATTCAAAGACCCAAAAGGACCTGCCAGCAATCCCTTCAGATCTTCAAAGCCCTGAGAGTAAAAGGGAAGGACACGTCTGGAGAACAACAACAACAAAATGGCCACTTTCTGCATTTAAGGTTCCACCATACAGACTCGCTGACCAAAAAATCCATTCTGAGGAAACTAGAAGATAAATGTCCAAATAGAAGATAATCTATTCAAATTTTATCCCTCCACTTCAGATCTTTTGAGGCATAAACAGATTCCCAAAACAAATATATTGCTTGTTCCAGAAGTTTTTAAAAGGTCAAGGTCAGGAATCTTGGCCAACTGATGCAGCTGAGTTGGTACAAGAGGGTGTCCTCCAATATATAATCAAAAACCGCCCCTCCCAACTGGCAACTTGATCAATACTGCTCTTCATTCTGGGGCTAAATTAATATTTCTATTACTGCTAGAAAGAGCAATATACCAATCTCACTGTCCAAATACTAACTACACCGTGTATTACACTAAATGACAATATTTAGATCTGACTTTTGCACCTAACGTATAGAGAATCTTTAACTTTCCTACATTTTGCTTCACAGTTAAAAAAAACTCCCAGCATTTACAATTATTTGCGGGTTAACTTGCAGCATTTTCATTCGAATAACCATCCCCACCACAAGGATTACATGGGCACCTGTCATCTGCATTGGTTGCGACTCTCAGCAGGGGGGAAAAAAAGGAACCAACAAATATGTTTATAAAACTTGTTTGGCGCACAGTACATCTTGTGGTAAATATATTCCCGCGGTGATCACAAGTCAGTGATTTAATCGCGAGGTTTCAGATGACATTTATTAACTGCTGCAGCCCTGCTCTGTGGCTTCTAATACCATCTAAATCCCTTAATGTCCAGCCTTAATAGCTGTCCCAGGCATCCATAATTCTGTAAGCAACCTTTTTTTTTAATTCACTGTGGAAATAGAAGGCGGCAGAGGATTCTGAAATAAGTGGCAGCAGTGGCAGATTTTATTTTAACGCACGATTACCCAAGTAGAACCTATCAGAAGTTTAGATTAATTCCCTTCTTTTGCTTGAGGATATGTCAAATCTCCTGGGAACACAGTTACAACAAATTAGCCTCCTTTCATGGGAGAGCGGATGGCCGACAGCTCAACTACACGAGCGTGTCAGCGTGGGTTCCCATGAACCCCTTCCTAACCTCCCTTTCACTGGAGAAGGAAGCGGTTATTGTGTTAGCACCTGTGTCTGTGAAAATTGGGAAAATGATGGCTTTGTTTGCTGGTTGCCTAGGGAATGGGGAGATCAGGGGACCCCAGAAAAGGCTCCTGATTGATGGTGTAATGTCCACGACTGCCTGCTTTACTTTATATTACAAAAACAAAACTGTGTGCATGTAAATGTGCATTTGAACTTCAGTGAGGCTGGAACACAGCGCACCCCCACCAAACAATCAGCTTCTAGTAACTGTTGTAAGTGGTCTCACAATCTCACACGGCATGGAAATAGGTTATTTTCTCTTCCAACCAGCCTCATTATTGCAATCCCCATTGCTGCAAATCTCGCATTATGACAGAATCCTTCACTAGAATGATTTTTAACAAATCCCATGCCTATTTAATGACAAACAAATTTCACCAGAAAAGTTCCAACAAATTGCACGGCTTTAAACTTCAGGTTTTTATCACTGCTTTTTGTCCTAATTGACTCCAAGAGGGATTTGTTAATGTTATCAGCATTCTAAAATGTAGTTGCACACATGTGAAACATTCTTAAAATTCACTTTATAAATAGAGGAATCGCCCAATTTTTTATCCTCCTTTTCCCTTCAGGTTATTCTGGGTGTGAAGTCTGACCAAAGGGCTGGCTGCTAAGAGGATGCACACAGCCTGAGCACAGTAACAGATTGCAAATTTCTGTACTGTGACCTCCTAACACGCCATCCATCCCCCGATTTGCACTGGGGATAACACAATTTCATTTTGCGTTTGGATAAGGAAGTGGTACAGTGTCATGCAACATCGCATACAACTATAATCCAATTAAAGGGCTTCAGATTACAGGGGAACCTCGATCCCATTATCCGCACTCAATTATCCGCTAGTTTTCAGTCGAAGTTGGGACTGGCGGGACTTTCATCAGAGTTTGGGAATCGTGTTAGAAAAGCAGTGGAGGTCTGGGCAAGCAAGATTTTTTTTTAAAAAAACTTTCAGTTTGAAATAAAACATAGAAGTTCACAAAGTTCATTTAATACTTGTTGAAAGGAGATTTGAAGACTCTCAATTGTCCATCAATTTCCATTCTCCACAGGGGGTTGGTGTGGGGACGTGGCAAGATAATCAACGTTACAAGCCGCGAGTGCAAAGAAGCTGTTTTGCTCCCTGCTGGCTGCCTTTTTTTCAGTAATGAATACAGTAAATATATTGGCTTTTCTATGTTTACTGTTTTCACTGGCAATAATACTTCACCTCTCAATGCAAGTGTACATCAAAATAACAACTGATAGGATTATATTTGACCCTGTCTTGGTATGAACCGCGCTGCAGTACAGGAATGCCTGTGAAACATTGCAGGGGGACATCAGATACTACGTGAAGAACTTGCATTTATATAGCATTTCTCACCGAGTAAACTGTCGCAGGGTTCTTTACGGGGATGCGATTGGACAAAACTTGAGACCAAATCACACGAGGCGAAATTAGGAAGGGTGATCAAAAGTCAAAGAGGATTTTAAAGAGGGCGAGCCGTACGGAGGGGAAGAGGTTCAGTGGGAGTATTACACTGCTGAGGCCCTCGGCAGCTAAAGGCACGACCACCAATTACAAACATAAAATTGAGGATGCTCAGCATGTGAAGTGATCATAATGTGTACATTAAACACCGTGTATAAGATGTACCTTAAATTCTCTTACGTTTGTTTTATATGCTTTGTTTAAAATTTTCTTTGTTCCCCATTATGTTTCCCTGTATCACAGTTTCCCTGGTTGAGACAGAAACCTACTACTTATCCTTTGCACTTTACAAGCAGCCATAGCAAATTCAAAGTACTCTTTCTTTCAGAAAGCCTTCTTCACGTATTCATAAATTGTGTCAGAACTCATCAGGTGGGGAATGACTCCATGCTGGCGCCTTGCTACATCTGGATCTGCGCAATTCACCTAAATTGGTCAGTAATTTGTGGTGATCAATTAAAAACTCTTCATCCTCTGGCACAGTGACAGTGGTTAGCACTGCTGCCTCAAGTGCCAGGGACCTGGGTCCAATTCCCAGCTTGGGTAACTCCATTTGGGTGGAATCTGTATGTTCTCCCCATGTCTGTATGGATTTCCTCCAGATGCGCCAGTTTCTTCGCACAGTGTGAAGGATATGCTGGTTAGGTGCATTGGCCATGCTAAATTCTCCCTCAGTGTACCCGAACAGGCACTGGATTGTGGCAACTAGGGGATTTTTACAGTAGCATCATTGCAGTGTTAACATAAGCCTACTAGTGACACAAATAAATTAACTTTAAGTGTCAGCTGTAGCTTAGGTTCTCACCTCTGAGTCAGTAGGTTGTTGGTTAGGTCCCATTCTAGAAATCTGTGCACAAAAATCAAACTGATACTTCAATGCAGTACTGAGAGGTGGTGCTGTCTTTTTGACTTTAAACTGCATTCCTACCTGCCCTCTCTATTATGTGTAAAAGTATGCACTGCACTACTTTGAAAAGGAGCAGAGGCATTATATCCCATGTCCTGATTAATATTTATCACACAATCAACATCACTTTAAACAAATTTCGTGCAAATTGGCTGCCGTAGTTTGACAATGCTTCAAAATTATTGCATTGGCTTTAAATACTGCAGTAGGTTGTAAATGGTGCTATATAAGAGCAAGTCTTTCTTTCTTTTTAAGGTCTGATGCTATTTAAGATTTCTAATCTGCATCAATACACATTAACTCCCTTCTTCAGAGAATAGCCAATGCAAATTTAACTGTCCTTATGTCCAAACAGGATGACCACCAATTTTGAGCACAATAATAGGAAGTTTTGTGATAAGAACCGCAGTGCTGGGGGTATGACACATTATTCCCCTTGTGATACTCACCGCATTGTCTCAGTAACACTCTCAGATCAGTAAAGAGCAGAATAATGTTTTCTACACATGACTTAGTCGCAAACATAGAAGAGCACTCCCTATTACAACACTGGACCATATTTTGCTGCAGCAGGTGGTCTAATGGCGTCTGGAATTCATTACATTCACTCTTACATCCTTAAGCTCAATCAATTTTTGCTCGCCAAGCTGCTTAAAGTGCAAACTGATAACGCACAGCAAAGGAAACAGGACAATCAACAGGACATTTTCTTAACTGATCAGATTTTGGGATTGGGAAATAAACAGCAAAAGGACAGAGAAGGATGGTGAATTAAATGGGAAAAAATCTATTTCAATATTGAAAGAGAAATGAAGAAAAGGAAAGGATAATTGCACTACGAGGTTAGAAAGAAGTGGATAGAAAGGAAAAGTAAGAAAGTAAATTGGCATTTGCAAAATCTCCTAAAGCAATTGACAAGTTGAAAGAATGAGAGTTGATAATTATCAAAGTTAATCTTCAGTGTAAAGAGGTAGATTGGCAGTTGCTATCCCTTATCATCTCACTGAATGGATATTTACATGTAGTAGCCTTAAATGTTTGCAACAGGTTTACTCTGCATCTACAATGGAATACACAACTTCATGACATTCAGTGCATGTTAATGGTAAAGAAGACCATGAGATACTGTTTTTGCAAAGCCATTGGCACAGCAATACAACTAGGCCAACAACTTTTGGATCTTTGAATTTAACTGCATAGTCATAGAATACATAAAATCCCTACAGTGCAGAAGGAGGCCATTCAGGCCATCAAGTCTGCACTGACCACAATCCCACCCAGATCCTATACCCATAGCCCCACATACTTACCCTAGCTAGGCCCCCTGATACTAAGTGGCAATTTAGCATGGTCAATCAACCTAACCTGCACTGGGGAGGAAACTGGGGCACCAGACAAAACCCATGCAGATACGGGGAGAATGTGCAAAGTCCACAAGACAGTGACCCAAGCCTGGAATTGAACCCAGGTCCTTGGCGCTGTGAGGCAGCAGTGCTAACCATTGTGCCACCACGCTGCTTCTCATCAAAAGTTGATGTACCATTTTTGCAAAATTAAGGGCAAGTATCATTCACCTCACCATTACGTTAATAGCAAAACTTACTTCCATTTGCACACCTGTCATCTTAGGAGCTTTTTCAGGTGAGAGTTCCAATTTATTAAACTATCGTGTGCTGTTTTCTACTATGGCTTTTTGACCACTCGGGACTGGAAATATCTGAAACCCACCTCAATTCAGACCATTGTAGCTAATAAAGATTGAAGCTTTTCAATGCATTGCTCTGGACTGATATCAAATCCAACTTCCAGAAGTGAAATGTCAGGTTGTCTTATTTTTAAAGAGATTGCCACGAGTCCTTTTGGTATTGACTTTACAACTGGCTTCAGTTCTCATCAGCATTTACTTATATAAGAATTATTTTGTTTTAAACTAAATTAAACACAGATTTGTTAAAGTTAGTGATTTTTGCTGCTCATTGGTTTTTTAGGTAAGGATCCAGATGCTGATAGTATACTTCAAGTTACAAATGAGCTTATCATATGTTTTCATAACCTCTATTTTTATTAGCTACAATGGTCTGAATTGAGGTGGATTTTGGGCATTTCTGGTCCTGAGTGGTCTAAAATCCTTAGCAGGAAACAGCACACAATAGTTGTAGTAAATTGCAAATCTCACCTGAAAAAGCTCCTAAGATCACAGGTGTGCAAATGGAACAGTGGGCGGCACAGTGGCAAGTGTTGCTGCCTCACAGCGCCAGGGACCCAGGTTCATTTCCAGCCTGTTTGTGTGGAGTTTGCACATTTTCCCCGTGTCTGTGTGGGTTTCCTCCAGGTGTTCTGGTTGTGGATTGACCGTGGTAAATTGTCCCTTAGTGTCCAAAGATGTGTAGATTAGGGGGATTAATGGGGTAAATATGTGGGGTTATGGGGATAGGGCTTGGGTGGGATTGTTGGTCATGCAGACTGGATGGGCCAAAAGGCCTCATTCTGCATTGTAGGGATTATAAGATTCTTTTATTTTGAGCATTTCCAAGTTCACCAACAGTACCTAAGCAATGAACAGATTTGGGCTAGAGAATAAATATCATGAAATTAAAATGGACATGATATTTTTACTCATTTGGAGCCTGAAATTCTACAGGAGGTCTCTGCTGGACATTCCACCATATCTTCAACGTCAGACTGGCAAAATCCGCCCCAAAAACCAGCAGGGGTGACCATGTTCGGCTGTTTACACAATTAATTTGGGTGCCTTGCAGTCTCTGGACAAGTTACAGCAGAAGGCCAGGGGAATCTGGTGGGGAATTTCAGGTGCTTGAGCTTTGTTTGGTGACATTCATGTGTTTTAAGGTGAAGGCCATCATTATTGAAGAAAGTAACAGTTTTCCACCTCTTCCAAATCCATATAACAGGAGTTAGATACAGAGTGACATTTTCTCTGGCTTCAACCGGTACTAACTTCACCCTCAGAAAAACATGCATGCTGCATCAATCTGATGTTTTCCGTTCCCATGTTTGGCATTCACGGTGCCTCTCCAGGTGAGACTTTTAGTGCAAATTAGTACCAAGTGATACATAAATATGCATTGGATCTACATCTCACAAGAACTTGGTTGAGAACTACCCAAAAACATTTTACATAATATATAAAACAGCCAAAGAAAGGAGAGACTTTCATCCTATAGACAGGGTTGAATGAAAATTCAAATATTGGGGCTGAAAGAATGGTGTGCTGACACACTATACCACCCAGCTTCCCTTAATTACTTAATTTAGAAAATGGGTATTGATGGCAATAACTCCCCATGTATTCTTTGGGATAGAGCGCACCACAGCTCAAAGGGGTTGCAAATGGGAAGTTCAAATTTTAGAGGCTTTAGGTAAGAGTCTCCAGGAAACTGCTGTCCTCCCCTTAACAACACACATTTAGTTTAAGTTGCTACCGGGATCCCAAAAAAAAACCTGTAATCTTCCTTCTGTCTGAATTTCAGTCAAGAAAACATTGACAATGAAAGAAAATAAAGCCATTTATGGAGAGGGCTTAAACACAGGGTGGGGAGGGGAGAAAGAGAAAAAATTCAACAAGCTTGCAAAACTTTCTGTAAATATTCTTTCAGGCAGAATAAAAGGTCTACCAGACCGTGTGCTAGTCATCCCCCTGTATAAACTCTGTCAGTCATCTAGGCTGGGATTCAGAGGGACCCAAAGCCTCACTCCTTTTGAAAACATGTCTGTCTTCAAGCCAAACTATTAAAATTCAGTGGCTGTGCATTGTTGGCGCAGAATAGAAGGCTTTACAAAACACGCTCCTGGCTCCAGAAATAAATCATGTCCTTGACAAAGGGCCAAGGCCTGCTTTTGTTGCTGCTGTGACAGAACTCTGGGCCACGAGTGAAACTTTAGCCACAGTCAGAAGCAGAGATTTTCCCCAGACTTTAAAGGCTCAACAATGTTTGAGTGCTGCAGCGGAGATGGCCACGCATAGCAACGTGTAAATTTAGAAGTTAAGAATCAAAATTATGACTTTGCACTGGTTTTGACCAAAGCACTTTTTTTGTTAGTGCTATTTATTCACAATCTCAGACCGCACAGGGTGTTCTTGGTCTTCTTCCTAGATTTGTATTTTAACATTGTTTGTTCTCACACTAGGCGCGTAAACAAACACTGAAAACCAAACATTATATTCATATTTTACTTCAATAAATAACAATGACGATTGATTCCTTATTTTGTTACTAAACTTTGACAGAATTCAGTCACATTTTATATGAAGTTGCAGCATACATTTGAGGAAGGGTAGTCCTGCCTTTTCATGTGTTAGAGCACACAGTGCTCGTCTCGTATCAATTTGAGGTTAAAGTTTATTTATTAGTGTCACAAGTAGGCTTATATTAACACTGCAATGAAGTTACTATGAAAATCCCATAGTTGCCACATTCCAGCACCTGTTTGGGTACACTAAGGGAGAATTTAGCACGGCCAATGCACCTAACCAGCACATCCTTTTGGTAGGAGGAAACTGGAGCACCCGGAGCCCATGCAGACATGGGGAGAATGTACGGACTCTGCACAGACAACAACCCAAGCTAGGAATCAAAGCCAGGTCCCTGCTGCTGTGAGGCAGCAGTGCTAACCACTGTGCTACCATGCCACCCGCAAATTTACTTGGTTGTACTCAATACTGAAACATAAATTTGTGATGGAACTGGGTGGGTTTGAGATTCATGATTTATGATTCCATTTAAGTCATATTCAAGGGTGCAATTTTGTGCTCAGGGAATCAAACAAGTTCACTAATGATGTTTTCCCTCTACATATTTAAAATGCTTTGTAGATGTAACAGGACTGTGTACTGTACTTACTAAGTGGGCAGGTGACGTCTAGTGGCACAATATAAGTACTGCATCCATTTTTACTCTGAATACCCCAATACCAAACTAACCTGGGTACCCAAGAATTTTTCTGTGACAGCATTTAATTGGAATGTCAAACATTAATTATGTGCTTGGACAGATTGCCCAGTCTCACTTTGCTGATGCATAAATAGATGCTCAACTTTTCTTCCTTATTTTTGTCAGTCTTTTAAAGGTGCAGCATGGTGGCACAGTGGTTAACACTGCCACCTCACAGCGCCAGGGAGCCAAGTTCAATTCCAGCCTTAGGTCACTGTCTGTGTGCAGTTTGCACAATCTGCCCATGTCTGCGTGGGTTTCCTCCAGATGCTCCAGTTCCCTCCCACAGTTCAAAGATGTGTGGGTTAGGTGGATTGGCCATGCTAAGTTGCCCCTTAGTGTCCCAGGATTTGTAGATTAGGGAGATTAGCAGGGTAAATACGTGGGATTACAGGGATAGGCCTGAGTAAAATGGTCTATTGGAGAGTCGGTGCAGACTCAATGGGCTGAATGGCCTCCTCCTGCACTGTAGGGATTCTATGACTCTAAGAAACCTGACCTCTCTCCAATATTAAAGATTTACATTGTGAATGGTAAATATTTACATCAGACGAGCCCCAGCTGGGCAGTAAAATGGAAAAACTGTCGGTATGATTTTATGTTTATTAAGGTTAAACAGTCATTGGTAATGAACAAAATATTGCCCTATTTTTCAATCTTAAAACAGATTGGATCACTTCAAAAACCAGCTTTAGAAATTAGCTTTCTGTATAGTGTCCCATGAAGTTTGAAAACCTTCAAATTTTAGCAGAATGCATCTACTGCACCAATATAACAGAATGGCCTCTCTGAGCAACACCATCAAGTTAAACATAGGGCCAATTTATTCTAAGACAAAGAACAAAGAACAGTACAGCACAGGAACAGGCCCTTTGGCCCACCAAGTCTGTGCCGATATATATGCCTCTCTAATCTCATATTCTCTTGCCTCTTCATAGTCAATATCCCCCAATTCCCTGTCAATTCATGTATCTATCCAGATGTCTCTTGAACATTGTTATAGAATCTGCTTTCACCACCTCCTCCGGCAGCGCGTTCCAGGCATTCACCACTCTGTATGTGAAAAACTTGCCCCTTACATCTCATTTAAACTTTACCCCGCTCACTCTCAACCAATGCCCCCAAAGTAATTGACCCTTCAACCCTGGGAAAAAGACTTTAACTAGCCACTCTATCCAAGCCTGTCACAATCTTGTAAACCTCTAGCAGGCCTCCAGAAATAGGGATGGGATCACCTCAAACTCATTTCACATCTGGCACTTTCATGATGGAGATTTTCCACCAACCACCTTCACTGTAATTAAATTCAGGTCCCAGCAGTAAGGTTTGATGTTCTATCCAAATAGGCCACGTCATCCCAGTGCAAATATCTACTTTTAACAATACGTGACCTGCCAGTATACTTCATTCCTACTGTAAGATCTGTCTGTAGGTTGTAGGCCAAGTACTTTATTCGTCGCTGGTCAGAATCTATAAAGAGAATAAAATTAGTTAATTTGGCTAGATTTGCCCAAATATAGGAAACATGATGGAAACATTTCTTTATCTTTGATAAAGTATTGTTGTCAGTCTGGAATTCCTCAAGGTTTCCTTTAAGAATTCCTTCAATATTTGATGAGCCAAAAGTTAAATAGTGAGTATTTGAATCCAAAAGAGCCAAAGCAATAGTATAACCAAAAGAGAAAATGCTCAAAAATCTCAACAGGTCTGGCAAAATCTGTAAGGAGAGAAACGAGCTGATGTTTCAATTCCAGATGACCCTTTGTCAAAGCTTTGATTCAGATTCAGATTCCAGCATCCACAGTAATTTGCTCTTATCTAAAGCAATAGTATCTTTTACTGCAATTATACAGAGTGTTAGTGAGGCCACGCCTGGAGTATTGTGTGAAGTTCTATCTGAGGAAGGATATCCTTGTTATAGAGGGAGTACAGCAAAGTTTTAGCAGGCTGATTCCTGGGATGGCAGATCTGTCATATGAGGAGAGACTAAATCGGTTAGGATTATATTCGTTGGAGTTTAGAAGAGTGAGAAGGGATCACATAGAAACATACAAAATTCTAACAGGATTGCACGGAGCAGATTCAGAAAGAATGTTCCCAATGGTGGGAGAATTCAGAACTAGGGGTCATAGTTTGAGGATAAGGGATAAGACTTTTAGGACTGAGGTGAGAAGAAATTTCTTTGCCCAGAGAATGGTGAATTTGTGGAATGCACCTAACCATAGAAAGTAGTTGAGGACAAAACATTGTGTAATTTCAAGAAGAAATTCGATATAGCTCTTGGGGCTAAAGGGATCAAGGGATATGAGGGGAAGGCAGGATCAGAATATTGATTTTGATGATCAGCCATGATCATAATGAATGGCAAAATAGGCTCGATGGGCTGAATAGCCTACCTCTGCTTCTATTTTCCATGTGTCTATTTTCTACCCGACATATTCATTCCTCTAAAGTTTTGTCACAGGAATATCTTATTATTTTACTTCTGATAGCAGTATTAGAACCAGCCACATGTCCAACAGAGGGTGGTAGGTGCCCAGAACGCACTGCCAGTGGAAGTGGTGGAAGCAGACACATTAGCAACATTCAATGTGTATCCCACACAATATGGGAGGTGAACAGAGGGATAGAAACCGAGTATCAGTGCAGGCTTGGTGGGCCGAAGGGCCTATTCCTATGCTGTATAATTCTTTGTTCTTTTTTGTTCTTTATTCAAAAGGATACTGAAAATTCCAAGAAGTTCTTAGTTTATACTGCAGATTAAAAATCATTGGAAATGTAAGCAATTTTCTGACCTTTCAATTGGATGCATTTCCTACTGAGGCCCAGACCTTGGAAGGTCTACCCTTGTAGTGAAGGCATTTGGCAGCTGTGTTAATGGTCATTTTTAATAAATAGAATGTATTGTTAGCACTTAAGAAAGTAGGAATATGAGATAGTCGTTCAGTGCTCTTAGCTGTGCTGTCCCTCAGGTTAATGTACATAAATTTATCACGTGATATTATTCTCCTTTTGCGCCAAGCCTGAGCCATTTTTACAAAGAAAGTGGAGAATATGCAGGAATATTATCATCACATCTTCCATAGGATCTGTGATGTTTCTAATGTTCTGGTGGTTAATTTTAATGATCAATATAATGCTGGGGGCTGACATAGGAGCTGGCATGTGTGACCCCAGAATGAGTGTGGAGACTGCTGGGTGTAGAAATGAACTGCACACAGGACCTGCCTCTAAGTTCTGGCACTGTGTACTATTTAAGTAAATATACAATATTTTAAAAAATCGCTCCACCCCTCAACTTGCACACACTCCCTGTGTCCCATTTATGCCAACAAATGTCCCCCACCCACTCCTATGGCCCCTCACACACCATGTCAACCCATGCCCCTCCATCTATCCCCATTATCCCACATCTCCTATGTTAATTTCATGTCCCTCTACCCAATCCCATACCTGTAAGGCCAAATCTAACTCATGCCAAGCCATGCCTGCCAGTCACCTCGCTTCTTCCTTTCCACTTCCATGCCAACTCAGCTCGTATTCTCAGACAGTTTCTTGTCAGTTTTGACACTTCCTGAACAGCTTAGACATTCTCTGGACGGCTGTGCCATTTTCTGGACAAATATGACAGTTTTGTCAGTTGGATAGCTCTTTAATTGTTTGTTGACCGGCTGAATGGTTCTTTGAAAGCTTGACAATTCCAATAAGTTTGTGAGTAAAGGGTGCATAATCATCTTCACTTTTAACAATCTCAAAGGGTACCTGACCCCTCCCAAAGAGTGCCTTAACTGCTGCAAAGGTGCCCCAGGACACTATACAAAAGGGTACCAAAAGAATCGACCAAGTTAGGATCTCCTCTTACCTATTTTAATCCCACTGGGTTCAAACTCCTAATCTTCCAAAATCTCACTTTCATGGGGGCAGCTGGTGATTTAAATGGCCAGCTGCCCCTGTAAATCACACATACACAAACCCCAGCCTATCTCCAATCCCTCCCCTAGGAAATGCTGGGTTTGGAGGAGTATGGCACTTAGAAATTTCAGCCAATTTTGAGATTTTCTTGGGGCAAAATTCTGGGCTTAATGTCCGTTTAAGTTGCATGTGGAAATAGTAGCTTGAAGATTATTTCCTTGTTTGAAACTAATGGAAAAATCTACTGTGGTCCTTCAGAGAGTAATGTGCCAAGAAAACAATGAGTAGGTTAGTTTGGAAGCATTGGAAAAAGAACCAAAATAAGGACCAGAAACATCCATTGTCAAGAAAGGGTAAATGAAGGTTTACCTCTGTGAATAGATGGAGGAAAGGAGAATTCTCCAGTGGGCTATAGCAAACTTATAGGTAGTCCCTTTGGAAGTAATTAAGTATTGATGAAAAAAGAGACATGCTATCAAAGCTTTTCATCTTGCACTCATTAGAACAGCTATGCAATCTAAACCCACAGTAAAGGGAACACCAATTTATACTGCATAAGAAAGAGTGCTGATTGGTTAGACTCTGATTTATAGAGGTGTTGCCATGGAGAATGCAGAAGAGAACAGTTAAATGCTAAGGACCATAATTTTGCTTCAACTTCAACCCAGGCAGGTCAACTCTGATTGGTTGAGGTATTGCCATGAGGAATGAACCAGGGAATGGCTGACTCCCTCCCCCCAAATATTTGTTTAATTGGAAAAGACATAATGCATAGACATGCTCCTTCTGTCTGCAAAGGAAAGGGCCCTGTTTGTGAATACATGTGGCTTCTAGCACATGAAGTCAGCCACACCTGGAGCCAACTGATCATCTTAAATCTTCACCTTAATTGTAAGCACAAATTGTAGGTGTTGTCCAATCGTGACATCACATTTAATGTTGGATACTAAGGAGAGATCTTCTGGCAGTTCCTGCTGATGGGAGTTTCCACTCCCACTAATGATGCACCCGGGTTTCCAGGCAGTGTAAGGTGGATTCAATGGAAAATCCCATTGCCTGTGGTAGGAGCAGAAGATCCCACCATCAGACAATAGTGGGCTGCATTCCGCCACCGAGAAGCACACTACGGAGAGGCCAGAGAATCTTGCCTTATGATTTTGTAAGAGCAAGCTGGCTGGGTAGTGTCAGTGCTCTGTCTTTGCGAACAGCTAAAGGGACATGATATTTGATAAAATCTGCCAATCATTGGGATGTTACGGCCTACATACCTGGCCTTACACTGGCACTGAAATTCACATATCATATTACTCATCTGCAGAGAGTGTTTTTGGCTTGATGGCAGCAACCGGTTAATGTAGAACAACACTTGTGTTGCTCCTGCGTAGTAACAATGTGCACTGCTAGCTTCACCTGTCACCCAAATGCTCTATGTATATTTCTGTGTTCTTTTCTAGATACCAACTGGGTGACAGCTAAGTCATTAAATTTTCTCCTATGCAGATACTGCTATGTATGAAACAAAACTTGGATGGATGTCCTGATTTCTGGTTTCCTACTAGCTGAAAGACCCGATAGCTCATATTTGCTGAATAAGCTTCCAAATATGCAGAGCCTAAATGGAAAGTCTTTTGCAAGGGAAATGAGATTTATAAATGCAGTAAATTTGATCTATTTCCTGAATTCTTGCTGCGATGCCTTATTACCCAGTAGTAACTCTAGTTCCATGTCTGCATTGTGTACAGATTAAAATGGTAGATCCTTAAATTACATCTTGTAGTCAAAAATAACAAATTGCAAGAGCTGCATATTTACTATGCATGAATCATTTAGAATCATAGAATCCCTACAGTGCAGAAGATGGCTATTCGGCCCATCAAGACTGCACCGACAACAGTCCCACCCAGGCCATATTCTCATCACCTCATGAATTTACCCCGCTAATCCTTCTGATACTAGTGGTCAATTTAGCAACACCAATCCACCTAACCTGCACACTTTTCAGACTGTGGGAGGTAACCAGAGCACCTGGAGGAAACCCACGCAGAAACAGGGAGAATGTGCAGACTCCACACAGACAGTCATCCAAGGATGGAATCGAACTCAGGTCCCTGGCACTGAGAGTGCTAACCACCGTGCCACCCCCATACTGTCTGGCAACACGCACAATTTTACGACAGGAAATACTTTATGCAACTGTTGACAAGTTTCAGGGCATGTTATAATGACATGTCACAAACTAATTTCCAGCATGCACTGAGTGACAGTGGGGCATACAGTTAATTCAACAAATGCACAACACTTCAGAAGATTGAATAAAACAGAGGATCTTTTACACCAGTCACAAAATTTGAAACATTGTGAAAGACAGACAAGTTCTGAACTGAACAATTCTTTCAGAAATTTATCCTCAATTCTCTAGTAGAAACCATTATTAAATGTTTATCATTATCATGCCTGTAGTTTTTCAGAACAGTTTTTTACTCTATCCTTAAAGTTACAAAGTCAATGCTTAGAATGGACTGGACAAACCCAAATCCATTCCTTGCTTGCTCCAAAACTAAACTCAAAATTCAGTTGAATCTAATTCATGGTCCCCTCAAGAGGGACAAACAAGATCCAAACTCATGAAATAAGGCTTTGCACCCCATTTTAGGCTTGATCTGACACTTGAGCTTAGCCAAAAGGTCAAGGGGCTGATCTCTGAGGCATTAAGTTTGCAGACGATCCAATTTTGAAAACTTATATGGGAATCAGAAGGGCAACACGGTGGCACAAGTGGTTAGCAGTGCTGTCTCAAGCACCAGGGATCCAGGTTCAATTCCCAGCTTGGGTCACGATTGTATGGAGTTTGCATGTTCTCCCTGTATCTGTGTGGGTTTCTTCTGGGTTCTCCGGTTTCCCCCCATAAACCAAAAATGTGTGGGTTAGGTGGATTGGCCATGCTAAATTGCCTGTTGGGGTTAGGGGAATTAGTAAGGCCTCACAGCGCTAGGAACCCAGGTTCGATTCCCGGCTTGGGTCACCGACTGTGTGAAGTTTGCACGTTCTCCCCGGATGCTCCAGTTTCCTCCCACAGTCCAAAAGATATGCTGGTTAGGTGCATTGGCCTAAATTGCCCCTGTCAGGGGAATTAGGAAGGGAAATGCACGGGGTTATGGGGATAGGGCCTGGGTGAGATTGTAGTTGGTGCAGACTTGATGGGCCAAATGGCCTCCTTCTGCACTATAGGGATTCTATGATTCTATGATCCTGCCAGTCAGTAATGGAAATAGGGGTGGAGAAATTAGTTGGTGACTTTCTAGGCTGAAAGAGGTGGCAAAGAGAAAAGCATAGGAGCCAGAACATTGTTTAGAATGAAAGAATCAACAGGAGAATATTTTGAGCAAGTGGAGAGTCTGCATTGACAGAGATGCTGCAGAGGTCAACACCTCTGGAATCGGAAAGAAAAAGAAACTAAATAACATCATATGGTAAAAGTATTTTCTCTATTCTTAAAAAGGATCATTTGGAAGCAAGGGTGCATCTTTTGGATAGTCATCCCTTCGCACAAGACATTTGTTGGAGAACATGGGGAAAGAAATGGATCAAAGGTACAAAATATTTTTAACCTTCAAAACAATGAATATATAAAATTAAAAAAGGTACGATACCTGAATTTAATGGTTCATTCAAAGGAAATTGTTTCATTAAGTGGAGAGTCTGTCAAAAAGAGGCATAAAGATCAGGTAATGTCTTTCAAAATTATAAGAAGGAGCAGAATACTGAGACTGAAATATGGGGTAATTATTACCATGAGAACAAACAGCCAGAAGTGCCCAAGAGATATGATGGCCTACCAACAGGTAAAAGGAGACTACTGAAAGGAGGCATTCAGTGCGCCCAAAGAATGATTTTATCTTTTCAGTGGGAAAAGGAGAATATCTTGGATCTTAAAAAAGATGAAAATTCTCTCACTCTCAAGAACAGATTGTTTCATTCATATCCAAAGGGACTTAAAGGTATCTTTGTCAACTCTTGTAATTCTTATACACTGAAAAGAGCCTTTCCTACTCCCCTTTGTGTTGGTCCATGGTATTCATAGAATCATACAGAGCAGAAGAAGGCCATTCAGCCCATTGAGTCTCTACTGACCACAATCCCAATAAGGGCCTACTACCATAACCCCATGTATTTACTCTACTGGTCCCCCGACACTAAGGGGCAATTTACCCTGTCCAATCCACCTAACCTGCACACCTTTAGACTGTGGGAGGATTTTTTCATATCCCCTCCCAGCCTCCTTAGTCTATATCTATATAGAATAATTTTGTATCTGTGTTAAAGTTGTTGATTGCATCATGTCATTCCATTTCAGAGGCCTGAAATCTTCTTATACCAACTATCTCAATGGAAAGTTCCATTCTAAAGATGCCACTTTTTAACTGCAATAGGTGCTGTGATTGGCATTTTCATTATCAAATGCCCTTCATATAATATTAAGTGCAATGCCCTCTGGTGACACAATGTGGTGACAGTGAGACTCTCTGATCAGCTCAGTACCCAGACTGTGGCACTGAAATTGGCATGGATGACAGCCAATCACTTTCAATGGTAAAGAAAATCAGATGGGATGTAAAGCTGGCACCAAACCAATTTTCCCCTCACTTTATTTTTAGAGGATTCTATGCTGCTGCTGACTTGGGGTGGAACTTAATGCCCTCTCCTGTGATGAGTTTGGTGGCGCAACATTTAATTGGGCTGGAGGATGGCGGATGGCGATCCTGCCACCTTCTGTCCTCTGCCTCAATTAATACTCAGATGGGAAAGTTTGTGGTGGGCTCCACTGCCAACAAGTGGGCTATTATTGACCACTGAAGGGTCTCGTCCCACTGCTGCTGGAATTCACTCCAATGGCGAGTGGCAGACTCACCATGAAAAGCAAACAATGTTGGATTGTTTATGGATCTATGGGGGAGTCCCATGTTCTAAAGTACATAGTACCTGAATAAAGTACATGGCATCAGGAAAGGGGAGGGGACTGTGAGGACATCCCTTATTGCTAAGGACATTACTCCATGACCCCTGCCTCTCCGGCCCTCGAGGCATCATTCACCTGTGGTCTGGATCCCTTGGAAATCCTGGGCCTAGGATGGGTGCATTACCGAGAGTAGCCACCAGCTCCCCAGTGGCGCTGCCAATGCGCGAGACCTCCACCAGTTTCTTGATTCTGGAAAAAGGCCCACCACTACCCGGATAACCACCCTTAAACTGCATATCAAACAGTGGGCTTTTCTGAAAAGGGGCAAATCTTGCCGGCTCTCTGGTCGGTGTACATTACTCCTGTCACCTGCATTAAATTTCACCGTAAGAAGTCTGACAACACCAGGTTTAAGTCCAACCGATTTATTTGATAGTAAACTCATAAGCTTTATTTCACCCTCATTGTTTTCTATCTGTAACAACAATAGTGAAAGTTTTTAAAACTCCACATTCTGAAGTGCCAGAAACTAAAGCCTCATAATCATTTCAGCAGTCTGTTAAAGCATTGCCGTTATCCTCATTATCATAATCAATCATAGAATTCCTACAGTGCAGAAGTAGGCCTTTCAGCCCATCGAGTCTTCACCGACTCCCTGATAGAGTATCTTACCCAGGCCCAGCACCCTGCCCTATCCCTGTAACCCCCCACATTCACCATGGCTAATCCATCTAACTTACACATCTTGGGAAACTGAGGGGCAATCTACCATGGCCAATCCATCTAACCTGCAAATCTTTGGACTGAGGGAGAAACTGGAGTACTTGGAGAAAACCCATGCAGACATGGGGAGGAACGGTCAAACTCCACACAGACAGTCACCCAAGGCTGGAATTGAACTTGGGTTCCTGGCTCTGAGGCAGCAGTGCTAACCACAACACCACTGTGCCTCCCTCACCATATACTCCTTCATCCTGACACGTACCCATCATAAATGAAAACGAGATACAATGTCAGCCTTTGTCACTTTCTTACGAATCTGCTGGAACAAAAAAATTGGCAACTTAGCCCACTCTGCAGAACCCTCAGTCTGGAGAAACCTTGCCTATCATTTACCGGAAATTTACAGCCATCAGTCACAGCAATAATCCTTCCCTGCAGTGAACTCATTTGCCAGGAAATATAGCCTTCCTCCACCCAGCGCCAACCCCCCATCCCCCAGTCAAACAGGAGTAGATCAATGAAACTGGTAATCCACTTACACAGCATAAGGTGAGAGTCAAGAGAACTCAGTGACTGTTATGGAAGTAAATATGAATATAACAAGAGTTTACAATGAACAATTAGATTGAATCATCAATTACTTTTTTGGTAGCTGTTGTTTTTCTGTAACATTTCTTAAAATTAAGTCAAATAATGTTCTAAATCAATTATAAAAATATCTGGGGCAACAACAAAGCTCCACAAGGAAAAGCTTTTACATTAAAAATTTACATTGAGACCTTATAGCATACAGTGCATTCCACATGTGGCACCTTTCTAAACATCATTCATTACACTCTGATTTTACCATATATGTAACACTGTATTTACCCTTTCGCCATAAGGACAAGTTTGGAAAAGATTCTTCTGAGTGGTTGGAGTAAATAGCTTCGCACTCATTTTGTTACGCTATTTGCAGATAAAAAAAAATCATTAAGACTAAAACAATGACATTAAAGTATCAAAACTTTCAAAATGGGGCAAGTAACACATGGCATATGCTGACAGCATGGTCTGAAATGACTGTAGAGATGCTGTCTGCTAAGAACGCACCCAGTCTTATGACCCAGAGTTCTATTCTGGGACCTTCCCGTCCAGTAGTATCAACTGGCATTGTAACATTAGAATAATTTCAGAACTCTATTTAACCTAAGTCATAACAAATACAACTTTCACAGGAAGCCGAATGGAGTGATGGAATGTCACAATGCAGATTAAATTATGCTGCTGGCGCTGCTTCTGTGGGTGCTATTCCTGTGGGTGCTGCTCCTGTGGGTGCTGCTCTTCTTGGTGCTGCTCCTACGGATTCTGCTCTGAGGGATGCTGCTTCTGTGGGTGCTACCATTGTGGGTGCTGCTCCTATGGCTGCGTCTCCTATGGGTGCTGTATTGAAGTTACTGTGAAAATCCTCTAGCTGCCTCCGTCGCCTATTTGCGTTAGACTGAGGGAGAATTTAGCGTGGCCAATGCACCTAACATTTTTCAGACTGTGTGAGCTAACCAGAGAACCCGGAGGCAACCCATGCAGACACGAGGAAAACATGGAGACTCTGCACAGACAGTGACCCAAGTCGGGAATTGAACCGGGTCCCTGGTGCTGTGAGGCAGCAGTGTGAACCACTGTGCCACCGTGTACCATAATGATTGACATGAATGTTGTCTAATTTGTAAATGCTGCAGGTAAAACTATTCAAAACTACAATGGCTTTCTAATGAAGCTCTTATCCTAGGTTCCTATTTTCAGGACCTTGTGGAGATTTTGAGGCTCATTGCAATGAGGTCAATTAGCACGTTCACCTAAGTGCTGCAAAACGTGACTGAACCCATTTCATTTTGTTTCTTTTAAATTCAAGGGATCACTTCGCTACAAAGGGTGGCTAGAAATGTTATAAAATACATACCACTGGATGGCCTGATAGAGCAGAATTGAGAAAGAATTGGGCTACCAAGTGCCTCTCTTTGGAAGTGACAAAATGTCCATCTACCATCCAGGCACTGGACAGACAATCTATCACATGGACACGATCTGAAAAGAAAGATGTGGTAAAAATGGCAACTTTGCAAATTTGTATTTCCTCTTCCTAGTATTTTAGGACCAAGTATTAATTATAAAATTCCCCAAAAATAGTGATTTCTTATAAATAGTTTAACATGACAGTTTTTCATTTTCAAGAAATTAAAAGCAGAAATTTTTAACCAGTTTGAGAAAAGTACTCCTTTTTGGCATGACGTGAAACATTCTGCTTTGCAGTGATGCTTAAGCTGAGTCAATGAAAATTAAATTTCTGTTGATTTGTGCCAACAGACAAAATAATCTGTTTCTTACACAACTTGGTGAGAAATGAGAATGAAGATTCATCCATCTTCACTCATCCATAAGAAAAGCACTAAAACGCCTTCATTCCAGCGTCCAGTTGTTTGTTAAAAATTTCCACAGTGCTTGTCTTTATTACACATCTCTGCAAGTCTGTTCTATGCATTGATGGAAATTTGTCTAATGAATTTCTAACATTTGTCCTAAAGTTATCCTTTATTAATTTACATCAATGCCTTCTGAGCCTACTCACTCTATTTAGCTTAAGTATTTGAGGTTTATCTTTTTCATTTCTTCAGCTTTCTTACAAAACTCAAAAAGCTAATCATCCAAGCTCCTTCTTCCATTCTTTCACACACCACCAGCGGGGTGGGGCCTATGGAGTTTGGTGGGGGTGGGGGAGAGGTCCTGCTGCCAATCTGCCATTGGGATCAATTGGGGCAGGAAGGAGGCCAGCGAGTGGGGTGGGGTGGAGGGGTTCAGTGGAGGGGGTGCCTGTTGTCGGGGGGGGGGGGGGTAGTCTGCCTCCCCGGGACTCTGCACTGCATGGGGGATCATCACAGGGAGGTGTTGGGTTGGAGATTGGGGTGCTCTGGGATGGGGGGTCGGGGTGAGCCAGGGAATGTTCGGAGGGGGGGAGACGCAATCAGGCTGTGGGGATTTGGGGATGCAGCATTGTGGGTGTCCTGGGCTGGCCAGCAATTGAGCAAGCCAGCAAAGAAGGTGGTTGACCCACTGCGCATGCACATGATCCCGCTGGTTTCAGCCTTGGGGGCAGGAATAAGCCCCGGCCTCTGAAATTCAATGAACTTCACGCTGGTGGTCTCTGCATTGCACAGAATGTGGAAGATTCTAGCCTAAACTCCCACTGAGAAAAACATGAATTACTCCAGTGTTCCCATGAATTTGACACTTAGAATTTTTTGGGGAGAATTCTGCCCGTTGAGTGCGTAGCCTATCATAAATTCAAGACCTGTTTTGTCTTCATTCTGAGCGGAGTATAAATGTCACTTTTTTTGTATAAGGTGAAAGGTCACATGACACCAGGTTATAGTTCAACAGGTTTATTTGAAATCACAAATTTTCAGAACCCAGCTCCTTTGCCACTTCATCTGATGAAGAAGCAATGCACTGAAAGCTTGTGATTCCAAATAAACCTGTTGGACTATAACCTGGTGTCGTTTGACCTCTCACCTTGTCCACCCCAGCCCAACTGACATCCACACCTTTCGTATGCAATACATTAGATATACCTCCATCAAATTATATTTTCCTGTTCACAAACATATTCAATCCAACATATTCAGCAATTTCTGAGCTACCTCTTCTGATTTCACTGTCCCTCGCTCCTAGTTTTTAACCTTTAAATCTTATCACTTTGCAATGATTTTCGAGATCGTTTTTGGTTAATAATATAATTCCGAAATAAGTTTTACATCAAACCTTGCGGCCAGTCACATAGTGTTCTGTTCCTGAAAGCTAGTTGGTGAAGGATAGAACTGGAGCCAATCTTTATTTATTTACAGAATCATGTATTGCAAGCATATGCCCGCTAAACCAATAACCAACTCTGTATATTTATGTAGGTTGAAGTAAAACCCTAGCTAATGTCAATCACCATTACAGGGATAAAATTAGCAGAATGGAGAAGGTTAGATGATATTTTTAAGTGTGATTTGTTTTCACACTTGAGTCCTTTTTGACAACGTCCCTCCCTTCACCCCCATACTCAAAGTTGGAATTCCCAAGGTAACCCAGGCATTCCCTAGACATGCAACTGAAGCTGTCTTATTTTGCCTACTACCCTACTCACAACCTGGGTAAAAAAAAACTGGTTAATCCATAAGACCATAAGACACATGAGCACAATTAGGCCACTCGGCCCATCGAGTGTGCTCCACCATTCAATCATGGCTAATATTTTTCTCGTCCCCATTCTCCTGCTTTTTCCCCATAACCCCTGATTGCCTTATTAATCAAAAAACTATCTATCTCTGTTTTAAAGACACTCAGTGACCTGGCCTCCACAGCCTCCTGAGACAAAGGGTTCCACAGATTCATCATTCTACTCACATACACACAGGGCAGGGTAGGTGTAGGAAGATGCAGCGGCGTGGGCTCGTTGGGCCGAAGGGCTTGTTTCCCATGCTGGGTTGTTCTTTATTCTTTGTTCTTTGTTCTCTGGCAGAAGAAATTCTCTTCATCTCTGTTTCCAAGGATCGCCCCTTTAGCCTGAGGTTGTGGCCTCTGGTTCTAGTTTTCCTAAAACATCCTCTCCGCATCCACTCTATCCAGGCCTCACAGTATCCTGTAGGTTTCAATAAGATCCCTCCTCATCCTTCTAAACTCCAACATGTATAGACCCAGAGTCCTCAACCGTTCCTCATACAACAAGTTTTTCATTCCAGGGATCATTCTTGTGAACCTCCTCTGGACCCTTTCCAAGGCCAGCACATCCTTCCTTAGATATGGGGCCTAAAACTGTTCTCAATACTCCAATCCAGGTTCCACATCAAAGTATGATTCCCCCTCAATGTGACCTGGTGAAATTTCATGCCCGTACATGTGCACTGTTCATACAAATATCTCAAAGTTAGGTTATCATTTTTCTTTCACAGATATAAAAGCTGTGTAATCCACAAATGCAATTGTACGTACAGTGTGCATCATTGTGCAGCTCAGGATTCCCATGCAGCCGTAGGTCCAATATCTGGATGTGTCGGATTTTCAGAAGTTCCTTCCATGTTAAAAGATTTCCGGAGAGGTCTAATGTTCCCAGTGCAATAAATCGTTTCAATCCATCCAAACCCTTAATCTGAATTTATGATCAAGAAAGATAATTGCAAATTATTCCATAACAGAAAATTCTAAAATTGTACAGATCAGTCAACACCCATAAACAGAAAAGATAAAGTTATTGACAGATGCCATTGAAACAGATATTTACATTGAATTTATCAACGCCTGCCAATAGTCTTGATTAGGTGTCTGCATTCAAAGATTTAACTTAAAGGGGTAAGTTATGGCAAAAGAGCTCAAAGTCATGGTGTGCTCCTCATGCTCCATGTGGGAAACCGAGAACATTTCCAGTGCCCTGGGCCAGCATGTGAGCAGAAAGTGTCTCTAGCCTCAACTCCTGGAAGCCCAGGAGCAGCAGCTGGGGACACAATGGAATATTCATGAACTTGATTATCGTGGATAGCACATATAGAGAGGTGGTCACATTGCAGGCTAAGACTCCACAGGCACGAAAGGAATAGGTGACCACCAGGTAGTGTAAGAAGACTAGGCAGACAATGCAGAAACGCCCTGTGGCCATTCCCCTGAAAAACAGCGGTATCAGTTTGGATACCAATGACCAAGGTCAGTCTAACAGGCCTGTAATTCCCATCTTTTGATTCCCTCCCTTCTTAAACAGGGATGTTACATCAGCAACTTTCCAGTCCTCTGGGACGCTCCCTCACTCTAGTGATTCTCAAAAGATCACCACCATTGCCTCCACTATCTCTTTAGCTATCGCCTTCAGAACTCTGGAGTATAGTCCATCTGGTCCAGGTGACTTATCCACCTTCAGACCTTTCAGTTTCCCTAGCACCTTCTCCTTTATAATGGCCACTATACTCACTTCTGCCCCTGACTCTCTTGAATTGTTGATAGGTTAGTAGTCTTCCAACCTGAAGACTGACGCAAAGTATCTATTCAGTTCCTCTGCCATTTCTTTGCCTCCCACCCCCCCCATTACTACTTCTCCAGCATCATTTTCCAGTGGTCCAATGTTCACTCTTGCCTCTTTCTTACCCTTTATATATCTAAAAAAAAACCTCTTGCAATCTTCATTTATATCCTGAGCTAGCTTACCCTCATATTTCAGCTTCTCCCTCCTTATTTCATTTTTAGTTTTCCTCTTTTGGTCTTTAAAGGCTTCCCAATCCCCTGGCTTCCCAATAATCTTTGCTACAATGTATGCTCTTTTTTGTGCTTTTACACTGTCATTGACTTCTCTCATCAGCCACGGCTACCTCACCCTCCCCTTAGTATGCTTTTTCTTCATTGGGATGAAATTTTCCTGTGTGTCCCGAATTACTTCCAGAAACTCCTGCCATTGTTGTTCCACCATCTTTCCTGCTCATCTCTCCTAATCAGTTCTGGCTATCTCCTCCCTTATGCTTCTGTAGTTGCCTTTACTCATCTGCAATACTGTTACATTATATATGTGAAGGAGATTTACACTCTGGGGAATGCATATCAGCAATTAGTAAAACAGAAACCAAAGTCAAGTACAAGATGGATTGCAGGACATTGGGTCCATTTTTCATTTTGCACAAACTTTTGAGTTTGTAAACAGCACTATATGTGGACCTGTTTCAAACACAAAACAACTTTTTTCTTAGTGGGGATATATAGCTGTCACACTAATGACTGAGGTTAAAGTTAGTTCCTGGCCATGCACTGCTCCAAAGGGATGTAGTCACCCCTTGATCATTGTTCTCCTGGCAGCCGGTTAGAAATCAGCAGTGCCAGAGGCTTGTAAAAATTCACATTTAATAAGTGCAGCCTGATACGAGATTCAGGAGGAGGAAAATAATTACAAGTATGAGGAAATGCATCTCTCCAAGATTTCACACATTTATCACCACTAGCCATTTTGATTGTTAACCGTTCCGAATGAAGGTGTCTGGCTGTGTTAAAGTCTGAATCATGAACCATCTCTGTAAAATGCTCCCTTGTCTCGCACCTTATTATTGCTGAGATCAATTTTCCAAAGCTGGGGGCAACACTCCAGGTTTTCCACCTCTATAATCCCATTGTCTGCTAGTATCAGTATCTGGAGATGGGTACAGCAACTTAACCCATCGATGAAATCTGAAAAAAAACAGTGTTCAGTCAGAGTGACGCAATTTTTGCTCAATCCATGTAAGAAGAAGAATAGTTGCAAGGTAAGGAAACCAGTATTCATTGGGAACAGATGTTATTTGCCCCTTTTGTACATAAGCATTTAGTAAATGCTCAGGAGTGAACAAGATTTCATATTTTGAACCCTGTATTAACTTGAGACCAGATGTAATACAGGTTCGATAGGTGCAGAGGCAATACGCATTCAAGAAACATGACATCAACCATCAGAGTAGTCTACTTGATTGACAACTCATCTGTCATCTTAAACACCCATTTCCCTCAGCACAGTGCACCATGGCTGCAGTAAATGCCATCAACTAGATGCACTACCACAGCTCGACTGCATCCCCTGTATCTCCAACCTCCACCTCATAAAAGGACCAGGTTAGCAGCTGCATGGGATTTTCATCAACTTCATGTTGTCCTCAAAGTAATGCATCATCCTAATGTGGATATATATCACCATTCCTTCCGCTCCACTGGGTCAAAATTCTGGAATTCCCTACCTAGCTGCATTGTGGGAGCATCTTCTGCCCATGGACAACAGCATTTTAAGAATAGATCTCACCACCGCCTTCTCAAGGCCGACTAGGGACAGGCAATAGCTGATGGCCTTGATCGTAATGCCAATAGCCCAAGAATAAACTTAAAAACTGCAGAGTAAGACCACTCCATACATATATTTCTCATGGTGTGGAGATGCTGGCATTGGACTGAGGTGGGCACTGTAAGAAGTCTCACAACACCAGGTTAAAGTCCAACTGGTTCATTTGATATCATGAGTTTTCGGAGCGCTGCTCCAAGGATGAAAGCGCATGATATCACATAAAACTGTTGGATTGTAACCTGGTGTTGTGAGACTTCTTGCTATGTTTCTCATGATTATCTTTTACATTATTAGCCCTAACTTTATCATATTTGTCCCTTTTAAGTATCAGTTTAGTTTTAATTTCTATTTACCCATGGAATCTAATTTATTTTCACCCCCTTTTCACCTTAATCACTAGATTCATTTCCTGAGCTAAATCAAACAACACTTCTTGCTCGACAAGATGCAGAGTGATCTAGAATCTGGATGTATTTTCCACTATTATCATGTTCATTAACATTATTCGAGTCTCTCTTGCGTTGTTAAAAATCACCCAATATTATTGATCTATTGCTGTTAGATGTTTCTTGGATATGTGACAGCCTCCACCTCTGTTTCATACTCACATGCATTCACAGAAGGAGCTTTTTAGAATCACTGAATCCCTACAGTGCAGAAAGAGACCATTCGGTCCACTGAGTCTGCTCTGACTCTCTGAAAGAGCATCCCACCCAGGCCCTCCCCTCCTCCCTATGCCTGTAGCCCTGCACATTAACCATGGTTAATCCACCCAACTCCACACAGACAGTCACCCAAGTCCAGAATCAAACCCAGGTCCCTATTGCTATGAGGCAGCAATGCTAACCACTGTGCCACTGTGCTACTCTGTCGTATACACAAAGGGAAAAATTTAGATTGGGAGTGGACTGGGAGTGGGAGGGCAGAGTAGGTTGCTGAAGAATTAGGATGGAAGGTTGGGGGGGCAGGAGGGGGGGGGAAAACGCATGGAGTGCCCATCGCTTTCCCATCTCTGACTCAATGATGGACAAGGAAGATTTAAGGTGGCCTTTCTGCCCAGAGGCTAATGAAGGACCACATAAAGATCTGATCCCAGTGTTACGACCTGTAAAGTGACAAGGGAGCTCTAAGTATGGTGGAGAAGCCACCATACTAGCTGACAGTGTCCTTACTGGCTCATGGGGGAACCCTCCTGATCAGGCACCCTGTAGCCCACAGAGGCCCCAGCAGCAGCAAAGGTAACACACTCATTATAGCTACCCATTCCCTTAACACTGACTCTCCAGCACCCCGTAGGGAACAGTGAAAAGGGGTAGTACTGGGAGGGCAGTGCCTAGACTTGGGGTGCTAAGGGTTCCTTTTCCATGTCCAGCTTATTAAGCTCCACCAGTGAATTCTGTAATAACAGAAAGATTTACAGTTGTTTTACTGAATTTCACTTTCCTTCTGACTTTTGCTTTGGTCTGTAGGAAGAATTTGGACTATGGGGGTTTCTTATAGAGTCATAGAGGTTTACAGCATGGAAACAGGCTCTTCGGCCCAACTTGTCCATGGTATGCCCTCCTTTGTCCATTTTCCTCTTTCAAGTAAATGATCTCCATGAAACTAATGGAGTCCCTGTCCAATTTTCACTACATATGTGAATGCACGAGTCTCTTTCCAACAACTCTGATAACTTACTTTTCATTATCATCTTTATGGGTTTTTCCAATGATCTTTTGAACTCCACTGAACTCTCTCCATTTCATCCCTCATGAATCATGGCTCCTCATCACTTTGTCTTGATTTTCCCTGACTTTGCAATTGACATGAAGCTTAAGCAAACTAAAACTTGTCCCAAGAGCATGTATAATCACTAAGGTTACCACAAAATTTACTAGTAGAGCAATGTAAGTTGAGGGTCTTTGATTAAGAGAAATCAATCAATGTTGTGATTCCAACAGTTAAGTGGAATTGGAAGTAAAAGTTCAGATTTGACACAGTCCATGTCGAGAGCGAAGAAGGTTGGAGATGGCCCAAGGGGCTTCCCCCTTGCCCCCAACCTTCCGAGGAGGAGGCCTCAATGGCCTGTGGTTCGAGACGCAAGGCCATCACATCTGGTCCCCGTTGCTGTGAGCCATCTGTGATTCTGCGTGGAGAGAACATTTTCCAGCAGAGCCACAGAAACGAGTGAACCTGGACAATAGCGTCCCAGACTCACTAAACGCCTGCAAAATATAATAAAATTAGATTTAAATTATTTATTCAACCTCATGCTGGAAATGGGCGCAAGGCTGACCTCGCTGGATATTCGGTGCCGGTGAGATCACGAGAGGTGAGAAATCGGGCGCGAACCTGATTTCTCAGCTCTCGCACGATATTACTGGCTCGGCCCATTAGCTCGCAGGTCGGGAAGATAAAATCGCCCCAGTATCTCCTACATGACTTTGTCCTCAGAAATGTGGAATATCTTACCACATGCACTTTTACTTTGATTGTGAAACTCTCTGGTCTGGCTTTTGAATTCCAAGTCTAACATCCCTGATTTATTTTTGGATTTAACCTGTCATCCAATGTACTCTCACAACCCTTTCATGCAGCTTCAGAGGACAGGAGAATTCAGTCATAAACTTACTTGGTCAATTCACTACATTTCAAAACATAATCCAATTTCTAAGCAGGATGTTGCCCACGTCCTGGAAAGTAACTTTTTAAAAATTCATTTGTGGGACATGGGCATCGTTGGTTGGTCAGTATTTATTGCCCGTCCATAGGTGCCTGAGGGCAGTTGAGAGTCAACCACATTGCTGTGGATCTGGAGTCACAAGTAGGCCAGATCAGGTAAGGACAGCAGATTTCCTTCCCTAAGAGATTTGAGTGAACTAGGTGGATTTTTCTGACAATTGATAATGGTTTAATGATCATCAGTTGACTCCTAATTCCAGATATTTTTTCTTGAATTCAAATTCCACCATTTGCTGTGGTGGGATTCAAACCCAGGCCCCCAAACGATTAGCTGAGTTTCTGGATTAATAGTCTAACAATAATACCACTAAGCCATTGTCTCCCCAACTGTATACCATTCTGTTGCATTGACTCTTGGTAATTACGGCGAAAAATCATTTGGCTTTGAGCCAAAATCAGTCAGTGAAAACATTGGCGAAAGGTCAACACATTTAAAATATCCCCAAGATTTCTGGTGAAGTGTTAACGGCACAAAGCAAACCTCATCAGGAAAGAAAAGTGGAACTTACTAATGTGGTTCCCAGACAAATCAAGATACTGCACAGAATTCAGAGATTTTTGAGATGATGATTCCAATAACTGTTTGGGGGAAAAAGAAGTAAATTGGTTTACATAGTAAGTCAGCGCAAATCAAAATGTCTCTGTTTCAGCTGATCATCCATTGAGACCTTGCAGGGTGTTTCTAAGCTAACGTTGCATTTCTAAACTAATGTAGCGCCACAATTCTAGGCCGAGGCTTGGTTACAGAATGGCTGACTGAACCAGTCATGACGTGGAGATGTTGGGCTGGGGTAAACACAGTAAGAAGGTTGAACCCAGTGTTGTGAGACTTCTTACTGACTGAAACAGGAACAGAAAGGATGCTGGTTCTTGCTCTCAGTGCAGTTGCTCACCCATTGAGGCCAGAGCTGGCATTAGCAGTGATCATTAAGCCCCCTAAGCATCTTGAGCCATCAGGTAGGATCAGAGCAGAGTGAAATGATTTAATAGCAATTCCTCCTTTTAGGTGGGATGGAGGTTTGTTGTTAATAAACTTGTAAAACCTAAAATAGGAAAAAAGGCTTATTACCACAAAACACAGACCAGGAATGCGACCTGGAGCCTTTCCTCTCAGCTTCCCACAGGAGTCATTGATCCAGAGAAGGCGGAGTGTGGAACTTTATGAGGAATTACCAGGAAGATATTTTGTCTTTGCGTATGTATGGTGACAGGCTTGAGAGTAAATAGCCACTTCTGAGCTAAGAATAAAGTTAAAGATCTTAAAATATTTAGTAAAGAAGCAGAATTTAAGACACTGAGGGTTGTGATTTGATTATGTTGCTAGATATTTGTACATCATTTGTGCTGCTTACTACTTGTGTTCTCTGCTATAAAACAAAGGAGAAGTGACATGTGTACATAGCAGTGGCTTTTAGCCACTGTGAATGGCCATGTGAACTGTCCAAGCGCACTGTCAAATTGTGTACATAGGAAATGAAAATCAGTGTAAAACAAACATTTGACAGTTGTTCTCACGTCACCACCAGAGAGGACGGAGAATTTGGTACTTAGCCAAATTTCCATTCACTGCAGAGGGATGGCAGAGTCCCATTGGCATAAAAGGCTGGAGAAACCCGCCTATCATTTCATCTTAAATAATAGTCAACCCAACCAAAATTGCAACTCATAAAACTTGTGAAAATTAATCATCAAATACTTTTGATCTTTCGACTCTAAAATGCGAATACGGTGGCACAATGGTTAGCACTGCTGCCTCACAGCGCCAGGGACCCGGGTTCAATTCCGGCCTCAGGTCACTGTCTATGTGGAGTTTGTGCATTCCCTCCGTGTCAGTGTGGGTTTCCTCCGGGTACTCTGGTTTCCTCCCACAGTCCGAAGATGTGTGGTTAGGTTGATTGGCCGTGGTAAATTGTTAGGGGGACTAGCTAGGGTAGGAGCTTGGTGTGATTGTTGTTGGTGCAGGCTGGATGGGCTGAATGGCCTCCCCCTTCACTGTAGGATTCTGTGATTCTAAATGCAGGAGACAAAAGGATGAAATTGGGATGACGCGTGCAGTTTTGTTCTTGTCTGAGGAAGGGTGTTCTTGCTCAACAGGGAAGCTTACCAGACTGATTCTTGGGGTGGCACGACTGACGTATGAGGATAGATTGGGTCAGTTTGTATTGACTGGAGTTCAGAAGAACAAACGGGGATCTCATAGGAACCTAAAAAATTCCAACAGGACTAGACAGGGTGGATGCAAGAAGGATGCTCCCAATGATGGGGGTGTTCAGAACCATGGGTCACAGTCTAAGGATGCAGTATGTGGAGCGGAGATGAGGAGAAATTTCTTCACCCAGAGAGTGGTCAGCCTACAGAATTCAGTACCACAGAAATTAGTTGAGGCCAAAACATTGAATGTTTTAAAGAGGCAGTTAGATACAGTACTTGAGGTGAAGGGGATCAAAGGATATGGGGGGAAGGCGGGATCAGGTAATTGAGTTGGATGATCAGCTATGATCCTAATGGATGGCGGAACAGGCTGAAAGGGCTGGATGGCCCCATCCTGCTCCAATTTTCAATGTTTCTATGATTGACTCCTCGCTGCTCTCTGAGTTGGTCCAATGCGCCACTCAGTTGTATTCAAGATGGTGGCCCACCAGAAAGCAAAGAACAACTTGCATTTATAAAGTGTCTTTCATAATCACAGCACCTTCCGAGGTCAATAATTAGGAAGCATGGTCACTGCTGTAATGTAGGAAATGCGATAGTCAATTTGTGCGCAGCAAAATCCCATAAGCCGCAATGTGATAATGTCCACATAATCAGTTTTTTGTGATGTCCATTTTGGGATAAAAATTGGCCAGGACTTTGGCAATAATTTTTACAGCTACTTTAGAGACAGAGTGCAGCACCTTCTCACTACTATACTGGAGTGTCGACATAAATGATTTGGTGTTCATGTCTCTGGGGTGGGACATGAACCCACAGTCTTTTGGCTCAAGAGGTGAGAGTGCTACTAACTCAGCCACAGCTGACACCATCAGTAACTGAGGCCAAGTAAGGATAGCCAGCAGCATCCACATCCTAATAATGAATGATAAAAACACAGTTATTTGAATCTAGGATATGCTAATTTAGCAATGATAAACAAAGATATATGATTCAGTTTGTAGGAGATTGGGGCATGCAATTGTATCCTAAGAGAGCAGCAAATGTTTTGGTGTATAATAGGGTATTAAGAAAATGTTCCCTTTTTCTTTAAATCAAGATCATTTGAGTAAAGATCAATTAAGAAATATTAATTTCAAAGCTAACTTCATTGCAGCTAGTTCTCAGTGTTGTTCATATGCCCTTTTGTATCTTGATTGGTGAGGGGATCAAAGGTTATGGGGAAAAGGCAGGAGAATGAGGTGGAGAAACATGTCAGCCATGGTCGAATGGTGGAGCAGGCTCAATGGGCTAAATGGCCTTAATTCTGCTCCTATACCTTATGGTCTTATGGTCTATACAAAGCAGGACAAAAACAGAAATATTAAGCCTCAACTCACCCGAGTTGTAATCCTCATGGTATGGTTACTGTTCCAGGCCTAGTGCAAACACTCGATCAGATTGCTTCACATTACAGAGCTGGAAGGATCTAATCTTTCCATTTCACATATTGATCAGCCAAATTTGTTGTTGAAGATACAGAATGTCTGTCACTGTCCTGGTGAGGTCTCTATCCCACTGATTCCTAGAAACATGACAAATCTCTCCCATGGGAGAAATACTGAGGAAGTGATTGCAAGTCGGAACAAAAAAAATCAACACAATGTCCAATGCATATTCTCCAGGTACCAGAATTAGCAAGCAATAATGTACTTGTAGCAGAGGAGAAATGCCCTTCAAATTATCTTATATGTGTCCTCAAACGGAATCTGTCATCAAAAAGATAAGAAAATCACTAATATTAAATAAACTGAGGGTTAATATAGGGAAACATCCTTTACTCTATATAGAAAGTAAATCAAAAATCAGTAGCTGATAGATGGCTAATTAAGGGTGCCTTTGAAAATGTCCTTCCTTTATTTTATTCATAATTTCATGGGATATGGGCATCACTGGATCGGCCAGTGTTTATTGTCCATCTCTAATTGAGAAGGTGGTGCTAAGATGTATTCTTAAACTGTTGTAATCCATGTGGTGCAGGTACACCCACAGTTTTATTCAGAGAGGAGTTCCAGGATTTTGACCCAGCAATAGTAAAGAAATGGCAATAAAGTTAGGAGTCATAAGAAGAACATAAGAAGAAGAAGAAGAAGAAGGATGGTGTCAGGATGGTGTGTGGCTTGGAGGGGAATTTGCAGATGGTGGTGTTCCTTGACCCTCCTTGTGGTAGAGGTCATGGTTTGGAAGATGCTGTCGAAGAAGCCTTGGTCAGCTGCTGCAGTGCATCTTGTAGATGATAGACACGGCTGCAACTGTGTGCTGGTGGTGGAAGGAGTGAATGTTAAAGGTGGTGGATTGGGTGCCAAACAGGCAGGCTGCTTTGCCCTGGATGGTGTTGAGGTTCTAAAGTGTTGATAGAGCAGCACTCATCCAGGCAAGTGGAGAATATTCCATCAGACTCCTAGCTTGTGCCTTGTAGGTGGTGGACAGACTTTGGGGAGTCAGGGAGTGAGTTACGCTCCACAGAATTTCCAAGTTCCATCCTGCTCTTGTAGCCACAATATTATATGCCTGGTCCAATTCAGGTTCTGGTTAATGATAATCTCTAGAATATTGATAGTGGGGAGTTCAGCAATGGTAATGCCATTGAAAGTCAAGGTGAGATAATTAAAATCTCTCTTGTTGGAGATGGTCATTGCCCAGCACTTGTGTGGTTTGTATGTTACATGCCATTTATGAGTCCAGGTCTAAATATTGTCCAGGTCGTGCTATATTTGGACACGGTCTGCTTCAGTATTTGAGGAGTTGCAAATGGCGTTGAATGTTATGCAATCATTAGTGAACATCCCTTCATAATGGAAGGAAGATTATTGATGAAGCAGCTGAAGATGGTTGGGCCTAGGACACTATCCTGAGGAACTCCTGCAGTGATGCCCTAGAACTGAGATGATTGATTTCCAACAACTACAGCCAACTTCCTTTGTGTATATATATGTATATATATATATATTGCTCCAACCAGTGGAGAGTTTTCCCAGATTCCCCATTTTTCTAGGGTTCCTTAATGCCACGCTTGGTCAAATGCTGCCTTGATGTCAAGGGTAGTCACTCTTATCCCACGCCTTGAGTTCAGCTCTTTTGTCCATGTTTGAACCAAGGCTGTAATGAGATCAGGAGCCAAATGGCCCTGGTGGAATCCAAGTTATTGTGCTGTACGGACTACCTGATTGTGCTGTTGATGATACCTTCCAATCATCACTTCACTGATGATCGAGAGTAGAAGAATGGGGTAGTAATTGGCTCGGTTGAATTTGTGGACTCATTTTTGTGGACAGGATATTCCTGGGAAATTTTCCATTTTGCCAGGTAGATGTCGGTGTTGTAGCTGTACTAAAATAGGTTGACTAGGAGCAAAAGGTCCAGGGTCTTTAGTATTCACTTCCTTCAGCCTTTTCTTGAATGAACCGAATTGCCTTAAGACTGACTTCAATCTTATTGTTTGCACTAATGTGCCAGACTGCCCAATCATTGAGAATGGAGATATTTGTGGAGCCCCCTCATTAGTTGTTTAATTGTTCACCACCATTCACGACTGTTTATGGCAGACTTCAGAGTTTAGATTTGATCTGTTGGGTGTGGGACCGCTTAGTTCCAGCTATCTCATGCCACTTCTGCTGTTTGCCGTGCAAGTTAGTCCTATGTTGTAGATTTACGAGATTGACATTTTTTTAGATATGCATGATGCAGCTCCTAGCATGCCCTCCTTCATTTTCCATTGAACCAGGTTTATCCCCCGGCTTAACGGTAATGGTAGAATGAGGGTTTGCCAGATGATGAGGTTACAGATTGTGATCGTATATAACTCCACTTCTGTAGATGTCCAACAGCACCTCATGGATTCCCAGCATTAAGCTGCTAAATGTGATGGAAATCTATCTCAGTTAACATGGTGGAGGGCATCCCCAATGGACCGTGCAGTGGTCACCCCTACCTATAGTATCACAGAAAGATGCACCTTCGATAAGTAGATTGATGGAGAAATCAAGTAGATTTTTCTCTCTGGTCGGTTCCTTCACCTTGTGCCACAGACCCAGTCTAGCAGCTATGTCCTTTCACACTTGGTCAGCTTGATCAGTAGTGGTGTTACCAAGTATCCTTGGTGATGGACATTGAAGCTTCCCCGCACAGATATTCTGTGCCATTGCCACCTCCAGTTGTTCTTTCAAGTGCTGTTCAACACGAAGGGATACTGGCTCATTAGCTGACAATGGATGGAGGGGGCTGCACAGTAGATGGTAATCAGCAGATGGTGGTATCCTGTCCATGTTTTACCTGATGTCAAGAGATTTTATGGGGTCAATGTTGAGGACTCCAGGGACAATGTTCCCCACCAAATGTATATCGCTCGCCACCTCTGGTGGGTCTGTCCTGTCAATGGGATGGCTGTAGTGGTGTCTGGGACATTATCTGTAAGGTATGATTCCACAAGGCTTTTGCTTGATTGATCTGTGAGACTGCTCTCCCAATTTTAGCACAAGCCCCAGATAATATTAAGAAGGACTTTGCCAGGCTGATAAGGCTGCGTTGTGCTGTGCTGACATTTATTTGACCTTAGATGCTCTTAAGTAAACCAGTGCCCTTTGTATCTCTAGGCATCAGGTTCTTATCAAGGCTACTACCAAGGCTGCATGAAGGGCTAAACTCCTCCAACAGGGGTGCTGGTGGAGGCAGATACGATAGGGGTGTTTAAGGGGCTGTTAGATAAGCACATGAATATGCAAGGAATAAAGGAACATGGACCAAGAGCAGGCAGAAGAGATTAGTTTAATTT
Organism: Carcharhinus amblyrhynchos; assembly: GCF_965287045.1. NCBI lineage: Eukaryota > Metazoa > Chordata > Chondrichthyes > Carcharhiniformes > Carcharhinidae > Carcharhinus > Carcharhinus amblyrhynchos. The sequence continues at coordinate 28,419,996 of NC_137332.1, read as the reverse complement.
GGTGTCATGTTTAGCACAAAGTTGTGAGCCAAAGGGCCTGTTTCTGTGCTGTACTATTCTATTGGTCAAGAATTAAAATGGTTCCTTGCAGTCCTCAATCCAGACTCCATCAGATTTCTGGAGAAATTTAGGATGTATAATAAATTGTTTTTAGCACTGAAGAGTCAGTTATAACCTAGGGGTACATGGGGCTGACTGAGGCCTGGGCTGGAAGAAACGCCTATGAAGAATTCAGCATGTAGCCTGGTTATTTTAGCTTCCAGGGCTTGTTTGAATACTGTAGCACCATTTATAGCTCAAAATCAACAGTAGCAACTCAGGTTCGGCGACCAGGAGCAGACATTGTGTTGGGCGTTTGAGGACAAGGGAATGGTTTCACACAAACTGCATTATAGGGAATGAGTTTTTGCTGGAGGTGTTGGGGCTAGGAAGGACTCCTCGTGGGGTACAGAAGGTCTCCTGTTACCCTCAACTAGAAGGGTTCCTTAGAAAAATATCACTTTTATACTTTCTTTGGCCTCTTCTGGCCCCACACTAGGTCTTGCTGTTGGGCTTGATGGTGACTGTGTCCCTTGAGTATTTTCCAGTTAAAATGGGATTGACACTGTTTTTATAGCAAGCTGCTACCTATTAAGAACAATGAAATAAGAAAAAATACAGCACAAGAACAGGCCCTTTCACCTCCAACCCTGTCCCGATCATGATGCCCTAATTAAAAAACAAACCTTCTGCTTTACTCGGTCCATATCCCTCTATATCCTCCCTATTCATATACCCATAGACCATACATCTGTCCAATCTAAGATGAATTCAGATGGTACATCAAAGATAGGGGTTTAGAGTATGAGAATAGAAACACATCACAAAAGCAGTGGAATCACTCCACTGCCACCTACACAGTTCCCACCAGATTAAAACTCTTGGGCTTTTTTAAACCCTTAATTTAGTTCTAGTTCTTTTAGTTGTTCTTGTAAGTTAATTTACTGATAGAAAATGTATGGGAAACATGTAGAAGGCTGTCTCTCAACAAGAGAAGATATTTTGAAAGCTGTCAACAATGGTGACAGTAAGAAAGTGACGTTAATGGCTTCTTCGACTCACTGATTACTGTATTAAACAACACTCTCAGGAACTTACAGGCTGTTCTGTCAGTTGGGAGGCTGGAAGAAAAATTGTCCTGATTGTTCAATTGCAGGCCAATTACACAGGATTCACAGCACAGAAATGGAACCAATCTAGCACTTATGTTCCATAAGAGCCTACTTGATCCCCTATCCATCAACATAACCTTCTAGTTATTTCTCCCACGTTTGTTTATCTAGCCTTTTAATGCATAAATTAATGTCTTACTATTCCATTATCACAGCAACTGTCATTGTTTAAATAGGTAGAACTCATACGGAGCAGTTGATGACATCATAGAATTAAAGCCATTTACAAATGTGGTCCAAGAGTCAATTGTCCATCCCTCCAATGACAGAATGGATCAACATTCTAGAGTACTGGCCAGATCTCATTACCCTTGCTCACCTCCTCTTCCTGCATATCATAGAATAGAATAGAATCCCTACAGTGCAGAAGGAGGCAATTTTGTCCGTTGAGTCTACACCCAGGCTTACATCCCCACCCCATGTATTTCCCCCACTAATCCCCTAAACCTGTATATCTTTGGACACTAAGGGGCAATTTAGCAGTGCCAATCAATTTAACCTGCACATCTTTAGACTGTGGGAGGAAACTGGAGCACCCAGAGGAAACCCCATGCAGACACAGGGAAAATGTGCAAACTCCACACAGTGACCCAAGGCTGGAATCAAACACAGGTCCCTGGCACTCCGAGGCACCAGTGCTAACCACTGTTATACCGCTGCCTAACCTTATAATCACTCTCTTGGCCACAGGCACAATCCCACATGCATTAAAATTGAAATCCATTACGCTGCCTCTCACTTTAATGCATTCTCTGGACTGTAGAACTGCCTCTTAGTTGTTCATTCCCCATACAATATTCAGGAATTTGAAATAAAATTGTGTTATCTCTGAACCACTACATCCTGGGCCACCCAGTCTTTGTGCTGTTTTTAGCCTTGATGCTGTCCTGCGCCATTAACCCCAGCTCTACACCTCCGACACACAATTTTACACTAAGGGAATAAACTCTGGCTCCAATGGGCTAATGGTTATGAAATATTACTAACTGGCAATTATCTAAGTTGTTTGCCTGATCTCAAGATGTCCCAGAGTTGATTGAGTACTTTTAATGTTATTTTGTAAGCAAACAAAGCAGCCAGCTTGTGCAGGCATTGCCCACAAACAGGAGTGAGATAAACAAACAAGTCATATGTCTTGACGGTGTTGAGGATAAATATTGGCCAGCATACCAGAAGAGTTTCCATCTCCTTCTTGAATAGTGTTACAAGACTTTTTAACGTGAACCTGAGCAGACCTACAGGTCATCAAAGAACAGCACAGGAAACAGGCCCTTCGGCTCTACAAGCCCACGCCACCCATTTTAACACTCAGTGGGTGCCTTATTCAAGTCTTTCGTCGATTGTCAACGTTTTTGTCTACCTCTAGTGGAACTCCACAATAAAGGGGGTGCAAATTAGGGAATTATACGTCCGCCAGATTAAGGGAGATCACCAGTTCAGCATTGCATCCAAAATGTGGCACTTCTGACATTGCAGCACTTCCCCAGTACTGTGTGCTTGAATACTGTGGTAAGGTTTGAAAGTACAAACCTAAAGGCAAGAGCTCTACCACAGAGTCAAGATGCCACTTAGCTTGGTTGAAGAGAAGAGATTGGGTTAGTGAATTGTCCAATGTTGCTTTAAAGCCAGAGAGGGTAGAAACTTGTTACTAAAAGAAGGTTGTGGGACAGGGGGAGGGAAGCAGCCCTTAATGTTCATCGATTTCAATGGGTCGCTTCAATGATTCACCCATCGACACACAGTCACTCGTGAGCTCATTCATAGACAGATGGGCAGCTTCCAAAAGGCATGCCGACAACATTCAGTCTTACAACCAGCTATACAGGAAATTCACATTCCCCCCACAGCTGTTGGCGCATTGAACATTGGGAAAGTGAAGGCACCATTTTGAGCACATCTACATCACCAGCCTTTCATCCCTCTCCCTGGCTGCTCGCTCAGCCTATATTAGATTAGATACAACCTGAGGGTTCCACAGAACCCAGAGCTGAGCTTCAAATCAATATCCTGTTCATCACCTCTTAATGCACTGAAGGCGACTCATTGGAGCGCAAAGTATTAAAGGATTTTCACCAATGGTAAATAGTTATTTACAAACAAGGGTTAACACAACTAAATATGTGACTATTCTCCACTCCTCCCAAGATTCAGCTGAAGATCCTCCCCAACCTGGGACACCTATTCTTGTGCCTGATTAACTTGGTTTCCAACCTTGACACTCCATAGGGTCCGGCCCGATTAAGTGGCCCTCAGCGATTGCCCCCTTAAAGGAATCATGCTACCTCAGCATTTGTGTCACAGTACCCCTGTTCTTGACGAAATCTCCATCTGCGCCTTACTCATCAAGACTCAACCCTTCCAACACTCGTCTTGCCAACTTCCTGTTGCTGGCCTTCCATAATTCCCAATAATCACCAGCCTCCTGTGCTTTATTAGGTTCCTGTGGCCCAACACCCCTCTCCTCACTAACCTTCAATGTGCCTCAGTGGATCAGATTTAACATTTTCCGGCCACATTTACAAGTCTCTTCATGGCCACACTCTACCCAACTCTGGACAAATTCTTACAGCCTTACATCCCAGTACTGGATCAGCAGATATTTCCTCCAGCCTGCGATTTGAAAGACTGAAAATATTGTCTTTGTCTATAGCACAAACTCTATTCTTTAGCCACCAACTCCATCCAAAGCTAAGCAATGCCACAGCCGGTGGATCAGATCTAAGTTCTGCCACAATGAGTGTGAAAGGTGGTGGACAATTAAACAACTATTGAGGAGGAAGCTCCACAAATATCCCCATCCTCAATGAGGAGGGAGCCCAGCACACCAGTGCAAAAGATGCAGCGGACAGGGCATACCTGAACAATCTTCCACATCACCAGGTTGACGTTGGTGTTATAGCTGAAGCAATTGCCGTCATTTCAGCCAAAAGTGTTAAGTGGATTATCCATCTTGGCCTCCTCCAGGAATTAATTTTAAATCAATGAATCTCAAACTGGAAAGCATTTCTCGTAACAAAGTAAACAGAAAGATGGGACACTAAATTGGCAGCAACCTGACACAACATATTTCTACTTTTTTTTAAATTAGTTCCCCTCACTTCACACATTAATTGAGTTTAACAATTCAGAATATCCACCCTGCCAGTCCCTGCTGGAGGTCATTGCTGGAGTTATAGATGTACTACCTGACTCTCACCACAAGATGGTGACAAAACACTCTCTGTTGAGGTCAGACTCATTCCTCTACAGGTCTTTGGTCCCACTTCCAATTCTTAAAACTTTTACAATATCCCTGTGAACTGGGGTACAATTATTAATAAAGACATTGTCTACCTGACAGTGTGACCATCAAATGCTACGAGCAGCACAGTGGTTAGCACTGCTAATTCACGGTACCAGAGACTTGGGTTCAATTCTGGCCTCAGGTCGCTGCCTATGTGGAGTTTGCACATTCTCCTGGTGTCTGCATGGGTTTCCTCCGGGTGCTCTGGTTTCTACCCACACTTCAAAGATGTGTATTTTAGTGGATTGTCTATGCAAAATTGCCCCTTAGATTCGGAGAATTAGCAGAGTAGGCAAATTGGGGACTAAGGATCTGGAGACGGAGTATGAAAAGCTGGGAATGGAATTAAAAAGCAGAACCGACAAGTTGGTTATCTCTGGATTACTTCCTGAACCGCGTGCAGAGGGGTGTAGGGTAGTTAGGATTAAAGAGTTGAATGTGTGACACAGGGATTGGTGTGGGAGGAATGGGTTTGAATTTATGGGGCATTGGCACCAGTATTGGGGCAGGTGGGACCTGTTCAGGTGGGATGGTGTTGGTCTGAACCGTGCTGGGACCAGAGTCCTGGCGAATCGTATAACTAGGACTGTAGATAGGGCTTTAAACTAATCGGGGGGGGGGAGGGTGCAAGGGTAGGTGAAATTACGCTGTCTAAAGTAAAGGAGAGGGTACAGGTACGGGAAGAGGTCAAGGATGTCCCAATAATAAAGGGAGTAGGGGGCATGAGTAAGGTTGGTAGCGTTCCTTCAAATAGGGTCCAGATAAAGGCTGGGATAAAGACACTTTATCTGAATGCACGAAACACTCGGAACAAAGTGAATGAGCTGATGGTGCAGATCAGCACAAATGGATATGATCTGGTGGCCATTACAGAGACGTGGTTGCAAGGTGACAGGGACTGGGAGCTGAATGTCCAGGGGTATCAAGTGTTTAGGAAGGATAGACGGGAGGAAAAAGGGGGTGGGGTAACTCTGTTGATTAAGGATAATATCAGGGCGGTAGTGAGGGAAGATATAAGCTCCAAAGAGCAGAACGTGGAATCGTTGTGGGTGGAGATTAGGAACAGCAAGGGGAGGAAGACGCTGGTGGGTGTGGTCTATAGGTCCCCAAATAATGACTTGGAGGTGGGGCGGGCTATAAACTCGCAAATAAATGAGGCGTGCAGAAATGGAACGGCGATAATTATGGAGGATTTCAATCTACATATTGATTGGTCGACCCATGTTGGATGTGGTGGGCTTGAGGAAGAGTTCTTGGAATGCTGCCGGGATAGTTTCCTTGAACAGTGTGTGCTGGAGCCGACGAGGGAGCGAGCTATCTTAGATCTGGTGTTATGTAATGAGGCAGGTAGAACTCGGGACCTTGTTGTGAGGGATCCTCTTGGGAAGAGCGATCATTGTATGGTTGAGTTTTTGATGCAGATGGAGGATGAGAAAGTAGGGTCCCGGACCTGTGTCCTCTGTTTGAACAGAGGGGAGTACGATAGGATGAGAGAGGAATTGGCAAATGTAGATTGGGGGTGCAGATTGGTCGGTAGGACTACTGAGGAACAGTGGAGGATCTTTAAGGAGATCTTTCTTGGTGCTCAGCAGAAATATATTCCGATGGTAAAGAAGGATCGTAGGAGAAGGGATAATCAGCCATGGTTATCGAAGGAAATAAAGGAGAGTATTAAATTAAAAGCTGATGTGTTTAGAGTGGCTAAAAGTAGTGGACGAATAGAAGATTGGGAGAGGTTTAAAAATCAACAAAGAGTAACAAAGAAGTTGATAAAGAAAGGAAGGATAGACTATGAAGCTAAACTAGTACTAAATATAAAAAAGGACAGTAAGAGTTTTTATAAATATATAAAGAGGAGGAGGCTGGCTAGGGTGAATGTTGGACCCTTAGAGGATGAGAGGGGGGATTTAGTGGTGGGGGATGAGGAAATGGCTGAGGCCTTAAATAAGTTTTTTGCCTCGGTCTTCACGGAGGAGGACGCGAATAGTTTGCCGGGTATTAAAGATAGAAGGATGGTAGGAGTTGAGGGCCTGAATGTGATCACTGTCACTAGAGAGGTAGTGCTTGATCGACTAGCGGGACCGATGGTGGACAAGTCCCCCGGACCGGATGGAATGCATCCCAGTGTTCTGAAGGAAATGGCAGAGGTGATAGTGGATGCCTTAGTGATTATTTTCCAAACCTCGCTGGATTCCGGGTAAGTGCCGGAAGATTGGAAAACGGCTAATGTTACGCCGCTGTTTGAAAAGGGTAGCAGGCAAAAGGCAGGGAATTATAGGCCGGTTAGTTTAACATCTGTTGTAGGAAAAATGCTAGAATCCGTCATCAAAGAAGAAATAGCAAGGCACCTTGAGAAGAATTGTTTGATAGAGCAGACGCAGCACAGATTCGTTAAGGGGAAGTCCTGTCTGACAAATTTATTGGAATTCTATGAGGATGTGTTTAGTGCGGTGGACGGAGGGGAACCAGTGGATGTGGTGTTTCTCGATTTTCAGAAGGCGTTTGATAAGGTGCCGCACAAAAGGTTGTTACAGAAGGTTAGGGGGCATGGAGTTGGGGGCAAGGTGTTAGCATGGATAGAGGATTGGTTGTCTAATAGGAGGCAGAGAGTTGGTATCAATGGGTGCTATTCGGATTGGCGGCTGGTGACGAGTGGAGTGCCCCAGGGATCGGTGCTGGGGCCTCAGCTATTTACCATTTTTATAGATGATCTGGAGGAGGGAGCTGAGTGTAGGGTGTCGAAATTTGCTGATGACACAAAGATAAGTGGAAAAGCAAATTGTGCGGAGGGTGTAGAAAGTCTGCAGAGGGATCTAGATAGGCTGAGCGAGTGGGCGAGGACCTGGCAGATGGAATACAATGTTAGCAAGTGTGAGGTTATCCACTTTGGCAGGAATAATAGTAGGAGGGATTACTATTTAAAGGGTGAAAAGCTGCAGCATGCTACGGTGCAGAGGGACCTGGGGGTCTTTGTGCATGAGTCGCAAAAACCCAGTCTGCAGGTGCAGCAGGTGATCAGGAAGGCAAATGGGATGCTGGCCTTCATAGCGAGGGGGATTGAATATAAAAGTAGAGAGGTCTTGCTGCAGCTGTATAGGGCATTGGTGAGGCCGCAGCTGGAGTACTGTGTGCAGTTTTGGTCGCAGCACTTGCGCAAGGAATTTTTGGCCTTGGAGGGAGTGCAGAGGAGGTTTACTAGGCTGATGCCGGAGTTGAGGGGGTTGAGCTATGAAGAGAGGCTGAATAGACTGGGCTTGTACTTGGAGTTTAGAAGGATGAGGGGGGATCTTATAGAGACGTATAAGATGATGAAGGGGATGGATAGGGTAGAGGTAGAGAGATTCTTCCCGCTCAGAAAGGACAGCAGGACTAGAGGGCACAGCCTCAAGATAAAGGGGGGGCGGTTTAGAACGGAGTTGAGGAGAAACTTCTTCACTCAAAGGGTGGTGAATCTCTGGAATTCTCTGCCCGTTGAAGTGGTGGAGGCTACCTCGCTAAATATTTTTAAGACGCGGGTAGGTAGGTTTTTGGTAGGTACAAGGATTAAGGGTTATGGGGAGAAAGCGGGAGAGTGGAACTGAGCCACTTCAGATCAGCCATGATCGTACCGAATGGCGGGGCAGGCTTGAGGGGCCAGATGGCCTACTCCTGCTCCTATTTCTTATGTTCTTATTTCTTATGTTCTTATGTAAATATGTAGGGATACGGGGATAGGACAGACTCAGTGGGCTGAATGGCCTCTTTCTGTATTATAGGGATTCTCTGATTCCAAATCTCTCCACTTTCCCAGCTTCAAAACCTACATTTGTGACTAAGCCTTTTGCCCACCTTTACTAACCCAAGTAAAGTATTAGCGTTAGCTCCTTTTCTCCTCTCAAACAACTTGAGATGTTCTTTAAGGTAAAGGCAACCTTAGGCAAGTTGTTATCTGAGGTTGGAGGCAGAGGTACTCTGATTGGGTACGCACCATTGGAGTGGCAAGAGGCAGGACAATAATTCAGTCAGATGATCAGAGAGAGCAGAGTTAGAGAGCTTTCCTTTCTCTTTCCCCGCAGATTGAAAGGGGGGAAGGATCAGTGTGGAATCAACAGGATCATCTGAGAAGGAGTGGGGAGGATTTGCATATGTCCCAATGGGAAGTTACAGAAGGGCAGAACTGCAAGTATGACACTGACATCTTCTGGTAGGAAGTCAGTAGTGCAGCCTGATATTTAAATAAATGACAAATGCGTCAACCCCATTGTCTCATAAATGAGGGGACAAAAACTTAAAAATCAAGAGAATTGGTGCAAAAATCATGAGCGGATACTTTTTTCGAACACAAACCAATATGGATTAAGCGTTGGCTTTTTTAAATTCTGTTACGTCAAAATAATTGCACTTTTAGACACAACTGCTGGACTGGAGCTGACATTAAACATATTTCTCAGATTTCACCACATGCTGTAGAATGATGCTTTATTGCTTTGGTACACTGACTTTAGTACAGTAATGACACTCTTGGTCCTTACATATCGTTTTTGATTTTAATTCACTGAATGGAATTTGGCATTGCATTCATTGCCCAACCCTAATTGACATTGGGGAAGGTGGTAGTGTGCTGCCTTCTTAAATTGCTGCAGTCCATATGGTGTAGACACACATACAGTGCTGTTAGGGAGGGAGCTGCAAGGCTCTGACTCTGGCATAGTGAAGGAACAGCGATATATTTCCAAGACAGAATGGTGTAGCTTGGAGAACTTCCAGGCGGTGGTGTTCACATACATGTGCTGCCCTTGACCTTTTAGATGGCAGTGGACATGAGTTTGGAAGGTGTTGCTTCAGTAGCCTTGGTATGTTGCTGCAGTATATTTTGTAGATGGCACACACTGCTGCCACTGTCTTTCAGTGGTGGGCATGAATATTTGAGGATGGGATGCCAATCAAGCTGGCCTCTTTGTCCTGGATTCTTGAATGGCGCTGCACCCATCCAGGCAAGTGGAGGACATTCCATGAAACTCTGGATTTGCACCTTGTTGATGGTGGACAGGCTTTGGGGAGTCAGGAGATGAGTTACTCACTGCAGGATTCCTTGTCTCTGAGCTGCTATTGCAGCCACAGCATTTAAATGGCTAGTCCAGTTCAGTTTTTAGTCAATGCAATGAGGACTTTGTAAAGTTTCCAGGGCTGGGTTTGTCATTTCCAATGCCAGGGTCATTCCTTTTAGCTTTTTTAGTAAGTTGGTACAAGTGAATGGCTTGCTGGGCCATTTCAGAGTCATTTGTAGGCAAGTCCCAGGTAAAAGGAGGACATTAGTGAATCAGATAGAGTTTTTATGACAATCGACAATGGCTTCATGCTCATTAGACTTTTAATTCAAATCCCACAATCTGCCATGGTGGAATTCAGCCCCAAAGCATTTCCGTGGGTCCCTGGATTACTAGCCCAGTGAAAATACCACTTCACACTGCCTTTCTTTGAGGAAAATTAATTCCTTGGGGGAATTAAACGTAACGGGAACGATTCTCACAAAACAATCCTTAAGTGTTGAATTTGGTAAAAACTGGAGTAAATCCCCTGGTTTTTCCAGCGGGAGTTTCAAAGTGAATCTCCCACACTCTGTGCACTGCAGAATTCCCTAGTGTGAATCACGCTGGAAATCAGGAGGCGGGGCTTAATCCCACTGGAGAGGCCGGCACCTGAGCGAGCCACTGCGCACATGCTGATCTGTCAGCTCCAGGATCAGCGCACGCGCAGTAGTCTCACACTGCCAGCCCTGTGATACCACATTGCTGGTCCTCCCATTCCCCCATGGCCTGTTCGCTAGCCCCCAGAGCATGCCTGGGCCAGCCTTGGACCCCCCCCCATCACACTCCTAGCCTGCCTCGATGTGTCCCCTCTGCTGCCCTGGCCTCGCAGCCCCAGTGTTCTCATTCCCCCCCACTCTACTGGCAGCCCCAAACCCCACCCCCAGGGCAGCCCCGATCCATCACCCTTTTGGCAGCAGGATCCCCCACCCCCACCAATCGCCCCCTCCAAGCCCTCACCACCATCGGGTCCTACCCCGCCCCCTTGGCACTGCCTGATGCCTGGTGGGCAATGTCAAAGTGCCCCCTGGGCATTGGCACTTTTTCCCTTAGACAATGCCAGGGGGCCAAGGCTGGCACTGCCAAAGGGGCACCACCCCTTCACTTCAGGGGAATCGGGTTGCCTACTCCCTGCAAGAGGGGAGCTATACTAAACTCTGTTGGAATGAATCACTCCTGGTGGATGGGGAGTGGGGGGGAGGCTAGCGGGCCTGGAGATTTCAGTCCTGGGTCCATTAATGATATTAAAATCGTGTGGAAATGAACGATGTCTGGCACAGAGCTGACAGTGCTGAAAATCCAGCTGCTGGAGTTTGCATGTTCTCCCTGTGTCTGCGTGGGTTTCCTCCGGGTGCTCTGGTTTCCTCCCACAGACCAAAGATATGCAGGTTAGTTGGATTAGCCATGGTAAATGTGTAAGGTGGGAATAGAATGATTCTATGATTCAGGTTGGACACCTGGCTTCATGGTCATGGAATGGTGAAGGAGAGGCTGGGTCATAATTTAAATAGGTAGTTGAGTTTTTGAAATGTGGCTGCTTGACGCTGTAGTGGAATCGGAAGGTTGCAGCATTTAAGGGGCAGCTAGACGAATACATGAATAAGATGGGAATGAAAGGTTATGGACTCCACATATGGTTTTAGTTTAGGCAGACATCATGATCAGCACAGGCTTGGAGGGCCGAAGGGCCTGTTCCTGTGTGTAGTTTTCTTTCTTCTTTGTTCTTGAGCGCATAATCTAGGTTGTTATTTCAGTGTGGTACAGAGGGAGCGCTGCACTTACTTGTGACTAATCTTTCAGAGGAAATGTTAAATCGAGACGCCATCCCTCTGCTTAAACCATCCCATGGGACACATCAAGAAAGAGCAGAGGAGGTTTCTCAGTGTACTCGTAACCCCCACCCCAACCAACACCACAAAAAATGGTTGACAAAAACAGAAAATGCTGGAGAAACTCAGCAGATCCGACAGCATCTGTGGAGAGAGAATACAGCCAACATTTCCAGTCTGGGTGACCGTCTCATCATCCTGAGCTGTGACGAAGGATCCGTCTGACTCAAAACGTTGGCTCTATTCTCATTGCTGAGACCTGCAAAGTGTCTCTAGCATTTTCTGCTTTTGTTTCAGATTCCGCAGTATTCTGCCTTTCCAAAAATGGTGAGCTGACCGAATTCCCGACAATAACTGTACTTCATCAATAATTAATCAGATGTGAAGACATCCTAAAGATCTGAGAGGCAGTAGTTAAATGCAAGCTGTTTCTTTATATTCGGTCGGCCAGTGTTTTAAATTTGACTGGCATCTGTCAGCAGAAAAACTAACACTGACTAGAAATGCAGGGTACACAAAATATTCCACTCATAAGTTTTTCTGTCATTGGTTGTTCTTACTGGAGCAAATTCAGCAATCCTGTTCTCCCAATGAGGAAGGCTGAGATTGAAGGGAGCATAAATCAGAGATAGACTTACAACACTGTAGTGCTGGTTCATCAATCTACAATTTCTTTGTTCCTTGGAGTCCTCAACGCACCTTAATGCATTGTTCATAGTGGGATCTTATTATATACATATATATTCAAAGAAACAAATTCACACACTTCTAAGAAGTATTCCGCTTGACATTGAATAATGTGGTGAGGTACGACTACACAATGGCACCTGCAGGAAACAATGTCAGGGGAAATCTTGTTTGTTCCAAAGTCCTGTGACACAAATGTGATAATCAGCTGAGATTATCTTCTTTTTTGAATACAGAAGCTATTTAAAAGAACAAAAGAGGAAGTCGGCTTTCTGATAAATGACTAAAAATGACATGCAAAGAGCAACAGACAATCTGAGTGAGTAAAACAGCACCCCATCCCCCCAATTTGACAGAATGATACAGTAACACAAAGTGTTGACATAAAATAACATGGCCATCTGTCGTGGGATGTGTTGTTCTGCCTTCAAGTTAAAGCAAAAGGACTTACCTTCCAAACTTCAGGTACAAAAATGTTCAAATATGTTTAAAAATTAAAGTACCGATGTTTGAGTCTTACACGTGTTAACACGTTGGGATGTTACAAATTTGCCCCCAGCCAATTCAGTTTAGTTTCAGCAAATGTATATATTGCTTTATTAGTGTGTAATGCCAAAGTCAAATGTAGATTGAAATGTTCCCTTGTTCGAGACTCTTCCACTAGTGAAAACATCTCACCATCTACCCTGTCAAGCCCTCTCAGGATCTTACATGTTTGAATAAAGTCACCCCTCACTCTTCAAAACTCCAAAGAGTACAGACCCAGACTATTTAGTCTCCCTTAGTAGGAGAACCCTACAATACCAGGAATTAACCTGGTGAATCTCCTTTGGACTGCCTCCAATGTTACTATATCCTTTTTAAGGTAAGGGGACCGAACATATTCCAGGTGAGACCTCACCAACACCCTATACAATTGCAAAAAACCCTCCCTTTTTTTAATCTCCAATCTCTTTGCAATAAAGGCCAAAATACTGTTTGCCTTCTTAACAACATGTTGGGCCTGTTTGCTAGCTTTTTGTGATTCATGCACTAGAACACCTAGATCCCGCTTCACTTCACTCATCTGCAGTCTCCCTCAATTTAGGTGATAATATAATATCATAACTTGCCCTTCCACCTATCTTCATATCATTAGTAAATCTGGAAACTTACATTCTGTTTCTTCCTCCAGCTCATTAATGTAGAGTCGCCAATTGCAGGCCAAGAACTGATTCCTGCTGTACTCCAGTGGTTACATCCTTCCACTCTGAAAAGGACCCATTTATGCCAACTCTCTGTTTGCTATGTGACAGCTAGTTTTCAAACCATGCTAACACACTTCCTCCAATTCCATGGGCTTTTATTTTATGCACTGACCTCTTAAGCGGTACCTTGTCAAATGCCTTTTGGAAATCTGAGTACACTACATCGACAGGTGCCCGCAATCTATTCTCCCTGATACATTCTCAATGAATTCGAGCAAATTTGTCAAACATGATTTACCTTCCATAAAACCATGTTGACTAGATTTGATTATATTCAGCTTTCCCAAATGATTAACTATTTCCTCTTTGGTTATTGGCTCCAGAGTCTTGCCAATAATAGATGTTAAACTAACTGGCCTATAGTTCCCTGCCTTCTGCCTGTCTCCCCTTTTGAAGGACATCACATGGGTGCTTCCCAATCTTCTGGCACCCTCCCGGAATTTGGTGAGTTAAGAAAATTTTCAACCGATGGGTCCACTATCTTTGCAACCACTTCCATTAAAACGCCAGCTTGCAGTTCATCAGGTCCTGATGACTTGTCCGCCTTTAGCCCCCTTGAGTTTCTCTAATACTCTACTTTTGTGATTGGGATTTTCATAAGTTCTACCATGTTGTTTGAATTGTTATTCAAATGGCATCATAGAGGATAGAACAAATTGCCTTAATGGAGAAAGGTAATTTCTGGAGTTTTTGTGAAAATAGTGCATCTTTTGGTGTATCAGGTTGCATTGGGGGCCTACAAGTAGTGTAGAAGCTGATTTATATATTATTAATAATACATGAATTGATGCCTAGATGTTTTTGGTGAATCATAGATTTTATGAATTAGGGTAAAAACACAGAAGGAGGCCATTTGGTCCGTTGTGTTTGTGCTGGCTCTTCACAAGAGCAATTTATCTAGAGTAACTCCAGTTTTTTTCCCACAGCCCTGTAAATATTTCCTGTTCAGATAATGATCCAAATCTCTTTTGCAAGCCCTGATTGAATCTGTCTCCACAAAACTCTCAGGCAGTGTATTCTAGATTAAGCTTTTTCAAAGTGGGGGTTGTAACCTGAAAGTGGGTCACAGGATGTTAAAAATAGGTCACCCAGATAAATTCTCACAGATCTGTTCAAAAAAACATGGGATATTTTATGATCCTGTTAAAAGAAACATGGAATTTTCTGTGATCCTGTTTAAAAAAATGCAGGATATGCTGTTTATAATACACATTCTGTAGAAGGCAATTTGACAATGAGGACCTTTCAGATGATGACATAGCCAGCATGAGAACCTTTGATGTGGTGGAAAAGCTTAGCGTTGCCTGATACAATTCAAGTTACAAGGGCTTTAATAACGGAAGAGGTAAGAATTAGGAGGTGTAGCTTTAAATGTACAGTAAAGATTGTGACTGTAGCAGCAGTACTGCAGCTTACCTGGTCAGTGGACTTTGCCTGGTCAACCCCCATCATTCCAGTGAGGACAAACCAAGTTTCTCCAATCTCTCCTCAGAGCTAATGCCCCCCATACCAGGCAACATCCTGATAAATCTTTTCTGTACCCTCTCCAAAACCTCCACATCCTTCTGGTAGTGTGGCGACCAGAATTGAACACTATATTCCAAGTGCGGCCTAACCAAGGTTCTACAAAGCTGCAACATTACTTGCAAATTTTTAAACTCAATGCCCTGGCCGATGAAGGCAAGCATGCAGTATGCCTTCTTGACTAATTTCTCCACTTGCGTTGTCACTGACCTGTGTACTTGTTAATCCAGACCCTTCTGCCTATCAGTACTGCATTTACTGCATATTTCCTATCTGTATTAGACCTTCCAAAATGCATTATCTCACATTTGTCCGGATTAAACTCCATCAGCCATCTCTCCGCCCAAGTCTCCAACTGATCTATATCCTGCTGTACCCTCTGATGGTCCTCATCGCTATCCGCAAATCCACCAACCTTTGTGTCGTCCACAAACTTAGTAATCAAACCACTTACACTTTATTCCAAATCAATTATATGTGATTCCTGAATTTCCCACCGTGAAGGCAGGTTATAACTCCAGAGTTTGACAAGTATAGACATCAGCAGAATTTCACGAGAAAAGCTCCAAGTGTTCTACTAGCATGAAAATAGGAGAGTTGCAGGTTCATTTTTTTGGGTGAGTTTTTACTCCCAAGATTACACACGTAGTGCACGATAAAATGGGCTCGAATGTTTCTAGCAACTAGAGGCTGTGGATGGGGCTTAACTCACCAACCAGCCTGATCAGGCAGCAGAAGGAGCTCTTGCACGTGTGCAGACCTCTGTGGTTGTACATGTGCAATAGCAACAGCAGAGGGTGGACATGGAGAGAGAGATCTGTCAGACTTCTGCTATTGTAGCCGACCTCAATGCAGCCCTCCCACCACAACCCCGGGAGCTTGTGGCCAATTGCAAGCCCCATACCACCCGTAAGAATAGCTCCAGCCACCCCCACCGCTGCCCAGACCAATTGTGCCACCTTATCAATCGTGACGGGCCCCTCCTTCCCTCCCCATACCAATCGCAGTGCAGAGTGTGCAGCAGGCGCCCACCCCCTCCCCTCCTTGCAAACTGCACCCCCTCCCACCGCCGGCAAACCAATCCCAGCTGCAGAGTGTGCAACTGCACTTCCCCCCCCGCCAATTAGGCCATCACAGAATGGCCCTGCTCTATACACCCTAACCCTATAGGCCCCGCCCCCACAGACCCTGCCCTCTTCAGGCCCAAACCCTATAGGGTCCACCCCTTCTGGCCGCACCCCCCATAGGCCCCACCTCTTGGTGAGTCCTGGTGAGCAGTGCCAAGATGCCCAGTGGGCACTGACAAGGTGCCAGGCTGGCAGTGCCAAGGTGTCAGGCTGGCACTGCCCAAGAGGCACCTCCCTTCCCTCAGCCTCCCCGGGGTGGGGGAGGGGGGGGCCTCAATCGCCTCCGGTTCTTCCAAGGAGGGCAACACGACTGTTCTCCATTCATGGTGAGCCGGTGTTTTTCTCGCTGGAGAGAACCTGTCCTGGCAAAGCGGCAAAGGCAAGAGAGGCCGGACAATTGAGTGCTGGGCTTGATAAACAGATGTGAATGATGATTTAAATAAATTTAAATACTATATTCAGCTTCTTGCCGGAAATGGGTGAGAGGCTGGAAACCTGGTGCAGGTAAGATCGCGATAGCCAGGAAATCCAGCGATTTCTCGGCTCTCACGGAATTTTACCGGCTCATTCTGCCTATGGGTGAGGCAAGCTGGTAAAATCATGGCTATTCTTTCACAATCTAACACATCAGCCGGAATTTTAGCACCCCACCCACTAGGGGAATCAGAGCGGGCGCGGGGCGGAACGTGGAAAGGTGCATTGACCTCGGGTGGGATTTTACGGTTTCGGAACGAGCCAAGCCATAAAATCCCGCCCGTTATTTTTCCTCTGTGTGCGTAAAATTATTTTGCTGTTGAATCAATTTCAAAATGAGATGACATCTGAAACACAGGAAAAGCTTTTGAAAAGTTTTATTTTTTAAAAAATCAGTTGTACGTGAGAAAGAATAATTGACACATTAACCACAGACCTCAATGGGGGCAGTGAAATGTAGTTACTGATGTGACATATCCCACCGACCCGGGAGTTTTGTTGATGGGATGGCACCAGATAGAGATATTAAGTTTCCACCCAAAAGTAGGACTTGATCTGGTGAGCTCCACACCCCAAAGGTGTGTCTTAAATGAGAACTCTGTTACAAATAAATGACAGTCGATTTACTATGGATGGTTGACGCACAGTAAATGAACGTATTGTCTGAGTTCAGACATTTAGCTTGAACGTGTATGCTGACGAGAGGAGTTTGCAAAATGCTGACACTAATTTCCTTTGTAACAGAATACGGGCCGAGTAAAGTGGAAAATGGATCTGAAACTGACCCTCTAATATTTATCATACTATACATAATTTTAGTATAAAGTTGAAAGTTCATATTTCATCACACATCCAATTGTGGGTGTTGAAGGACCACCATTTAATAAAATTGGGTCGCCGGAAGAAATGCTCGATAAACGCTGTTCTAGATCCTAATCACTTGCTGTGTAAAAAATAAGTTTTTCCCTCATGTCACCCTTGTTCTTTTTTGCCAATCGTCTTAAATCTGTTCTCTGGTTCTCGGTAATCCCACCAATGCGGTCAGTTTCTCCCGATCTCCCCTGTATAGACCCGCTAATGATTTTGAATTCGTTACCAAACCTTCTCTAACCCTCTCTCCTCCAAAACAAACAGCCCCAGCTTCTCCAATCCAGCGAGTAACTGGAGTTCCTCATCCCTGGATTCATTCTCATTATTTTTTTATGCGTCCTCTCTAGCGCTTTGACATGGGGCCCGATCTTACCGATGCGTTGTGCCTGTTTTCAGGCGTGAAAACTTGATAAAGTCAGGCATGAGGTGAATAGCACAATCGGCGCCTGCGTCCGCACTGATTCTCCCTTTACCAAGGCCCGAAAATAAACACGGTCGGGACTGCGCCTGAAAGAGGCGTGACAGCAATTTAAATACAGTTAAATTGGCTTAATGGGCTGCACGCCCAACCTTACCGCCATTTCCCCCGTTACCACCGCGTTCGCCTGTCCAGATTCGGAACGAAACAGTCATGCTCGACAAAAGCCTGGTTTGAGCTCTCCAGCTTCTGAGGAGGTAAGTTCAGAGCTTCCGGCGACCCTCTGACTCAGATCAGTGGTGGGGAGGGAGGGAGGCGGGTCAGATGGCCCTTTGGTGTGGAGGGAGGGTGGGTCAGATCGTTCTCTGGTGAGGGGGGAGGGGAGGAAGAGGGCCAGTTGTACCTCTGGTGATGGGGGGGGAGGGAGGAGGAAGGAGGCGAGCCAAATCGTTCCCTGGTCTAGGGGAGAGCAGCAAGGGAGGCCCAATCGTTCTCTGGTGTTGGGGGGCGGGGGGAGAGGAGGAGGGCCAGATATATCTCCGGTTGGGGGAGGGGAAGGGGGGGGGGAGGAGAAGGACCAGATGTACCTCTGGTGGTGGGAAGGAGAGGGGGACGGGGAGGAGGAGGTGGGCCAGATGAATCCCTGGTGGTGGTGGTGGTGGGGGGGGGGGGGGGGGGTGGAGCCAGGTCATTCTCTGGTTGGATGGGGATGGGCAGAGGAGCGAGGCCAGATGGATCTCTGGTAGGGGTACAGGGGGGGCCTCCGCTGCCATTCTGTGGGTGGGGGCAATGGGGGCAGGGCAGTCACGATTGGTCTGAGTAGCGGGGGGTGGGGCGGTTCTGGATAACGGGACAGTTATGTTGTGGGAGTGGGTGGGGCGATGCCTCTGGGGACAATCACTCCCGGGCCGCTTTATCCACTTTTTATAGGCCTGGGAGCAATATGGCAGGGGAGTGTTTTTCAATTTTTGTTTACTCCACATGTGCAGTTAAAGGTTCCAATTGGAGCAGCGGCGGTTCGGGCGCGATAAGCCTCGCCCACAGCGCAGTTCAGACTCCAATTTTTATTTCAAGCTGAGTGTATGGGGGCGCCTGAGGGCAGGGTTTACAAGTTGGATCAGAATCCCACCCAGCTTCAGCGCTTAGAATCAAAATGGAAACTGGAGCACCCGGAAGAAACCCGTGCAGACACGGAGAGAATGTGCAAACTCTACACAGACAGTGACCCAAGCTGGGAATTGAACCTGGATCCCTGGCCCTGTGAGGCAGCAGTTTAAAACCGTGCCACCATGCTACCTATTCTAATGGGGTTTCCGATGTTCAGTATTGGGAATCCTGTTACATCACCAACGGGTGGGCAGGAACAATCACAACAGGACTTCCTGCTGGTGTATAATGTGATCTGGGTGTCTCATGAGATTTTGATCTCCTGTCACCATTCCTGCCCGATACAAAAGAGAATGCAAGATCCCGGCCTAGGTCTTTAACAAATATCAAGAAAAACAAGGATTCTAACACTGATCCTTGGCTAACACCATTATAACACTGAGACATTGACAGGATGCAAGACTGGATGGGGAAGTGGCAGATGGACTTCAACCCAGACAAGTGTGTGGTAGTTCATTTTGGCAGGTCAAACGGGATGACAGAATATAATATTAAGGGTAAGACTCTTAGCAGTGTGGAAGATCAGAAGGATCTTGGGGTCCAGGTTCATAGGACGCTCAAATCAGTTTTGCAGGTAGAGGATGTGGTTAAGAAAGCGTATGGTGTACTGGCCTTCATCAATCGAGGAATTGGGTTTAGGAGTCGGGAGATAATGCTGCAGCTGTATAAGACCCTGGTCAGATCCCATTTGGAGTACTACGCTCAGTTCTGTTTGCCTCATTACAGAAAGGATGAGGAAGCCATAGAAAGGGTGCAGAGGAGATTTACAAGGATGTTGCCTGGATTAGTTGGCATGCCTTATGAGGATAGGTTGAGAGAGCTCAGTCTTTTCTCCTTAGAGAGACGAAGGATGAGAGATGACCTGATAGAGGTCTATAAGATGTTGAGAGGTATCGATCGAGTGGATTCTCAGAGGCTTTTTCTCAGGGTTGAAATGGCTGCCACAAGAGGACACAGGTTTAGGGTGCTGGTGAGTAGGTACAGAGGAGATGTCAGGGGTAGGTTTTTCACACAGAGGGTGGTGGGTGCGTGGAATCGGCTGCCGGTGGTGGTGGTGGTGGAGGCGGATTCTATAGGGTCTTTTAAGAGACTTTTGGATAAGTACATGGGACTTAGTAAGATAGAGGGTTATAGATAAGCCTAGTAGGTAGGGATATGTTCGGTGCAACTTGTGGGCCGGAAGGCCTGTTTGTGCTGTAGTTTTTCTATGTTCTATAACCTGTCCTCCAGCATGAAAAGAAATCATTCACAGTTCACATGACACAGTTTCCCATCACTCAGGAATTATTGCTTTCATGTTGTCTCAGTGAGCTGTAATTTTGTTCGCAAGTCTGTTGTGTGGTACTTTATCAAATGCCTTTTGGAAGTTCATGTACATCACATCAACCACATTACGGTTATAGAATCATAAAATCCTACAATGCAGAAGAAAGCCATTCGGCCTATTGAGTCTGCACTGACCACAATCCCACCCAGGCCCCATCCCCATCACCACATGCATTTAACCTAGCTAGTCCCCTTGACACTGAAGGACAATTTAGCATGGCCAATCCATCTAACCCTCACATCTTTGGATTATGGGAAGAAACCAAAATACCCAGAGGAAACCCATGCAGACACAGGGAAAATGTGCAAGCTCCACACACGTAGCGACCCAAGCAGAGGATCAAACCTGGGTCCCTGGCACTGTGAGGCAGCAGTGCTAACCACTGTGCTACTGTGCCACCCATCAATCCGCATTGTCCCTCATCAAATAACAGAGAAAGATCAGGAGCTTAAAGTCAGAACTTCTGACTTTGGGGTGGACAAAATTAGATATAGCAAGTTATTAGTGTGGCTGTGTTTAATTCCAACTTCATAATGCCAGATAAATTTCTTGATCTGTTACTGTTATTGCAATTGCTTATTATTCAAGACTCTTAATTACTTTCTTACCTTAAAGGAAAGGCCCTGATGGTAACCCGTGACTTGTTTGAGCTTAAAATTCTCCCCTGTACCTTCACAAAATATGCATTGTTATATTTGATAATTTGATTTTAATACTCTCTGTGATTGGTGGAACTGGCTGTCCATGATATCTTGGTAAGTTTGTCAACTGTGGTTGGTCAATCACATGACCATCCACCTCCCTGTTCCCAAGCTGTGAGTTGTACGAAACATCCATGCTCTTGGCAATGGGTCAATAATGTTGACATTCCAAACCCATAATCCTCTGTACTTTTGAAACTGCTCTTTCCATCGCATGGTTTTACCAGCAGTGTATCCTGGACAGTCCCACAGGAGCACAACTGAAGAAAAAAAATATAGAATAGAATCACCAAAGTGAAGAAGAGGACATTCAGCCCATCGAGTCAGCACTGATCCTTCCCCACGCCCTAACCCCACAGACCCACACAGTTAACATGTGTGTTCTAACACACACATCTTGGGACACCAAGGGGCAATTAAACATAGCCAATCCATCTAACCTGCACAACTTTGAACTGTGGGAGGAAACCAGAACATCCGGAGGAAACTCAAGCAGACATGGGGGGAATGTGCGAATTCCACACACACTGTCACCCAAGGCCGGAATTGGACCCAGGTCCCTGGAGCTGTGAGCAGCTGTGAGGCAAAAATATCCCCCAAGGTTTTCCTCACCAGTCGCTCACAGGAGATTGAGCTTCTGTTCTGGGAGAATCTAGGACAACTGAGGAAGCTTGGCAATCTCATAGCTTTGACATGCCAACTCTCTACTCAGGCAACCATGAAACAAAACTGACTGCATACAAAATGCATGAGCAGAATGAAAAGTGAAGGGGAGAACTGAATCATTGCTGTCAGTTACACATCCCTCATTACTGGCACAGTGACATTTCCTTAAAGCAGCCCGATCTCCCTATCATATTCCATTGCACCTCTACCCACACTCGGCAAAGGTTCAGCATGATCTTCACATGGTACGGAAACTGAAAGACACAAAGCTAATTTATTCAGTGTAAATTAAGAAAGAGTCACCAGCTCGCTTTCCGTTGATGCCTTTCCTCTTTTCGCATCCTTCTGCATCTTTGTTTTCTGCAGCGATGAATAATTAAAGCTGAGGTGCTGCACCCTGTCAGGCATGAAGATGATGAGAGAATAGTTACTGCACGATGCAATGTGACAGCACAAGCTGCTTTGGCTGTCTGCTCCTGATTCCCCTGGCTTTTGCTTGCATTTGGTTTTGACCTTTAATCCAACTTCTGAGCACAGCAGAATCTAATCGCTCATGGACAACAGAAATCCTTTGCCACCTTCACCAAGTTAGCTCTCATGCGGGAGACTGGAGAGTGAACGTCAGCAGGCAGTCAGATTATGTTCATAACTGATCCCAATTTTGGCTTCAGTGGATGTGCCCACAAAGGTATCCCTGAATGGGAGTCATTAGATGAGAAATTGAAGTCAAAGCAAGGATTGCTTGATATTTTTCCTCTCCCTACCAACCCCCACTCATCACCAACTCCAGGACACAGAAGTCACTGTCAGCATCTGCACTGCCCTCTCAACAGAGCTCGGCTAACTCAGCATGGGCCAGTATTTGCAGTTGGAATAGGGATCAGTGGTGGGCAGTGCAGTGATTAGCATTGCTGCCTCACAGTGCCAGGGATCTGGATGCAATTCCCTGCTTGGGTCACTGTCTGTGTGGAGTCAGCACGTTCTCCTCGTGTCTGTGTGGATTTCTTCTGGGTGGTCCGATTTCCTCCCACTGTCTGAAAGACATGCAGATTAGGTGAATTGGCCATGCCAAATTCTTCCCCAGCGTACCCGAACAGACATTAGAATATGGTGACTGAGGGATTTTTGCAGTAACCTCATTGCAGCGTTAATGTAAGCCTACTTGTGACACTAATAAATAAACTTTAAACCTTCCTGTTTCACTCTCAAGTCCCACAATTCTAGTGCCCACAAATCACAAAGATAATCTATATTGGTATTTCAAACATGAATCACAAGCACTGATAAAACACCTTCGCCAACATTAGGGTGCATGGGTGAATCATTAGTGTTAGCAAAAATTTTTTAACTCTTCTCTTATTCACTCCTTTTTCCAAACACAATTATTTGTTGAAACAGTGGACAGACGCCCAGGTTATCTGCGGCCATCATTAGCTGGTACCTGGCTTGATGTCCTTTCAATCCCTAAGTGAAACGCACGTGAGCTGCAGTTAAAGATCACACATAGTGAAAAAAGGCGATGGTCCTTAATGTTCACGATGCATCAAGCTGAAACAGGAATATACCAAGGAATAATTTCAGTTCAATAGTAGGAGGACCTCTTCAACTTTTGTAACAAATGTTCCTTTGTGGCATCACCACAAAATATTTGTTGCCCAATTTTAGATCCGAAGTGGAATTCTTTAGCCCCAGTTCCAGGAGGGATGGGGTTGGAAATCTTTCTAGGTTTTGAATCTTCACATTTTGCAATGAGGATGATATGAACCCTCTTGATGTGACGAAACGTCAACTGTTTAATGGTCAATGTTAAAACAGAATATGGAAGTGTTTCAGATGGATTCATGAAGACCAATACCCATGGTACTTCCCATGGAGGAGAGGGTAGAGGAAAACATACATTCTCCCAGCAATAGGAGGAAGAAAGTTGCTGCTGTTCCAAGAAGGCATGGTTTGAGATGGTTGAACTGAGAGCAGTTGGAGAATATTGTGCAATGACTTTATCAGGTCAGGAAAAGTGAGTGCCCTGATTCACCAATATCCTGTGGCGCACAACATCCCTTCCCTTCATTATCATGTGCATTCCCATAGCACCACCTCATGTTGCAGCAGCATCGATCCATAACTTTCTTAATACACTTTGTCACCATCCCGCTTATCCATCCACAGCTACTATTCACCCTAATCCTTACACATTGTGATGCACCTGCCTGTTAGTCATCCTTACCAAAAGCCACTGCGTCCATTGAGTGATCTTCACTCATTCACACGTATGTTCTTCCACCCCGTGTAAGGATGGTTTTAGAAAGCACAAAACACAAGGGAGGAGGAGGGTCATCACAACCTGTGCAGATGCAGAGAAGGCAGCCAGGGAAATGTGGCAACTTTGATGAGTGACTAGGAATTCACAGATGACAATCACCAGAAGAGATACTGACATTTCAATGTGTCCACTTCAAGAGTTAGCTGGGTTTTCATAATTTACAGTGACCGTGTTGTTGTTCATCCATCTTCGTCGATGAGGACCAAGACACCATTAGTCATTTTGAGGCTGGTTGTGATGTGTCCAAAGATGACTGATCAGGCCAATTCGGGCTTGGAATGTCCTGGCACATATTGGACAGACTTGTGTAGGCACTGTAGTTGTTGCGCTGGTGGCTCTGGACTTCCGCAGCTCGTGCTTAAGTTGTGCTTCAGCAATGTACCTTGCTTCGTACGCTTGACAGTCCTTGTGGATGAGGCAGCGCCAGGTCGGGTAGTTTTGTGCCAGTGTTTCCCAAGTGGTCGTGTCTATGTCAAGCGACTTCGGGGAGGCCTTGAGTGTGTCTTTGTAACGTTTCTACTGCCCTCCAAGCGAGCGTCTTCCAGCAGAGAGTTCCCCGAAAAGGAGCTGGTTGGGTATGCGCTCATCTGACATACGGATGACATGACCTGCCCTCTGGGTCTGCGCTCTCACCAGCAGTGTGTGGACTGATGATAGACTTGCTCTGGAGAGAACTTCAGTGTCTGGTACTTCGTCTTGCCATCTGATGCATAATATTCTGCAAAGACATGTCATGTGGAAATGATTGAGCTGTTTTGCATGCCTTCAATACACAGTCCACGTTTCACAGGCATACAGGAGGGTAATGAGTACCAAGGCGTCAGAGATGCAAGTCAGTATGGACAAATTTTTTCACGGCTTGTGACAACTTCGGACTAGCCATCAACATTAAAAAGACCAAAGTCATGCACCAGCCTGCTCCTCATGTACCGTACACAGATCCATAATCACAATCAAAGGGCAGAAACTACAGGCAGCGGACCAGTTCACTAATCTTGGCAGCACCCTCTCCCAAGCAGTAACTATTGATACAGAAGTTAACTGCAGAATAGCAAAGGCAAGTTTTACTTTCGGTAGACTGTGCTCCACCATATGGGAGCACCGAGGAATCAGCCCAGCAAAAAAACTGAAGGTCTACAGCGCTGTGGTACTCACTACCCTCCTGTATGCCTGTGAAACATGGACTGTGTATCAAAGGCATGCAAGACAACTCAATCATTTCCACAGTGACCATAGATAGATTCTAAATGCAGGGAACTACGGGGAAGCCGAGTTGAGGGGCACAATCCCCTCCAAACTCTGTTCAGCCGGACACAGATGCTGATCGTCAGGCACTATTGTTAAGGTGGAGAATGTTCAACAGCAACTTTGCAAGATGCTGACAGAATTGCCACAAGCAGGGTTGAATTTTGTCAGCTCGCCTCCAGTCCTGGTGGTGGCACTAGAAGTGGGTGACATCACCACTCATGAAGAATCCAGCTGGCCAACTGCGATCACACAGCGGTCGGCCACTTTGCATTGATGAGGTGAAGGGCCTGCCCTCTTGCAGGACAGGGACAGGCGATGAGACCTCAATCCGGGCATCATTCTCCGTTTCTTCAATCTTATCCTCATCAGAAGATACTTGTTGAGCATATTGGTCAGCCTCCACCTGCAATCCCCTCTGTACTGCAATGCCATGAAGGTTACAGCACACCACTCTGGGTGGAATTTTACAGCCCTGTCGTACAGAGGAGGGACTGTAAAATGCAGAGAGCCATTCAAAAGTCCATTGACTTTGGCAGGACTGTAAAATTCCGCTGGTGTTAAATCCCACCGTATAAGTTTGAAGATCCTCAGCAGCAAGACTTGAAGGGAAAGCTCTAGGCACTTGAAGCATATCTTCAACATTTCAATGTCTTACTCAGTGACACACCTGATGGTTATGTAATAGTCCTGCACCTCATTGAGGGGCTGGAACCCATGCCATCCTGTAAAAATAATTTGAAAATCACCTTAATAACCTAATAATCAAAATTCCAGTGCCCTGCCAGTGATAATGATAATAAATGATTAATTGTGGGTTACTTACGCATATCCAAACATCAGCGATCGTGGAAGTGCTTGCAATTTTTACATTTTTTCTTCCCAATCAGCCCCAAGCACCCTCAGGGGTTAACATTCCCACTTCTGTATCTGCTGAGTTTGTCTTGGATAGTTTACAACTTAGTTTTGAAAGTAATGATTTGGAAAGAGTCCTTGATGGTGCTGTGGAGATACATTGCAATGAGTTATTGGGTCATTAAAAAGACCAATTTAAACTCAAGTCAATGCCACGCTCATTACTATCAGCCAGAGGAGGAGAAATCATTATCTCGCAGAACCTGCTCAAAAGGATGTATGGATCAGGGCAGAATGAGGTGTGACTGTAATCTTTTCCCCATCAGCTTTAATCCCCAGGCAAATATATTAAGAACAGAACCTCTGGTAAGCAACTAAGAGGTGAGCATCACCTGTGAATCTAACTTTCAGCAGTCTCACCACTATAAAGAATGGAAGGATATGGAGATAAAATGCAAGGAAAAAACTAGAACTTGCTGAACGTAAGAGACAGTTTCTGCATTGTATTTACACTTCAGAAACAAACAGTGGAGATCTCAAAACCTTTGCAGTGTCCAAGTACACAGGTCATCAAAAGGTCATGAACAGGTCCAGAAAATAATCAGAAATACTAATGGAAAGCTGGACTTGAAATCAAGAGGACTGGAATATGAAGGGCTAAAAGTCATGCTTCAGCTATCCAATGCCCTGGTTGTACCATACCTGGAATACTGTGAGTATTTTTACCTATTGCACCTAGGAAGGATATCTAGGCCTTAGAGGGAATGCAGTGCCAAGCTGGTGGAGATACAACAGAGCAATACATCTATGGTAAACAGCAAAAGCAGCATGTGATAGAGCTAAGTGATCCCATAACCTACGTATCAGGTCAAAGCTCCACAGTCCTGTCACATCCAGCTGAGTAAGGTAGCAGACAGGTAAACAACTGACCAGAGGCTGTGGCCTCACTAACATCCCCATCCTCAATGATGGCAGAGCCCAGCATGTCAGTCCAAAATACAGGGCAGAAGTATTTGGACTGCAAGGGTTAAATTATATCCCAAACTAGAGATTTATTTCTTTCAATTTAGAAGCTTAAGGGGTGATTTGGTCAAAGTTTTGAAGGTGTTAAGGAGCATAGTTGGGGTAGATACAGGGTTCCACTGGTTGGAAAATCTATGGAATATTTTCAAAAAGGGAAAAAAGGGGGCTTAATATGGAGGAAAATTTTTAATCAAAATGGTAATTTTAGCAGCAACTTACAAACAGTACAATTTCTGTTTCAACAAGCTTAATGGGCTTTCCTGAAACTATGGAGGTGGCAATATCATTTCCCCTAACAGGAAATCAATACCTTCAACAGGTAATGATGTGGA
Source organism: Carcharhinus amblyrhynchos (assembly GCF_965287045.1). NCBI lineage: Eukaryota > Metazoa > Chordata > Chondrichthyes > Carcharhiniformes > Carcharhinidae > Carcharhinus > Carcharhinus amblyrhynchos. Next base: position 28,392,624 of record NC_137332.1, on the reverse strand, counting down.
GATGCTGGTGTTGGACTGGGATGGGACACTAAGAAGTCTCACAACACCAGATTCAAGTCCAACAGGTTTATTTGGAATCATGAGCTTTCGGAGCGCTTTAGCTCACCTGATGAAGGAGCAGTGCTCTGAAAGCTTGTGATTTCAAATAAACGTGTTAGACTTTAACCTGGTGTTATGAGATTGCTCACTGTATTCAACAGATAAAGTTGGAGTGGCAGCCGCAGTAACAGGACCCATATGTAGCTAAGCCACATTTTAAGAGTGTAAACGCCGGAATAATGAGAGGAAGGCCGGGAGGAAACAGAAGCCAGCAAATCAAGCATCTTCTCAGCCCACAGTCTTCCTTTGCTGCCAATGCAAAGAGTTTGCCATGACAGAGTAGGGTTCATGAACCGTCCTACTCTATGCTTAGCACAACAGCTGAACACCACAGCGTAAATTATTGTCTTACCAGACAGAAGGACATTACCAGTGATGAGGGATTTGTGTTGGAGAGATATCTATAGGTTGGAGAAGTTGGATTGTTCTCCTGAGAATAGGGAAGCTTTAGAGGAAGGAAGGATTAATCATCTTATGAGTTAACCCATCATCATTTGTCATTACTGAGGAAGGAAGTGTGTGAAATTGTTTTTTTTATATATAGTTAACAATGAGAAATTGTTTCTAGTGGCAGAAGTATTGGTAAATGGACAGCACAGATTTAAGGTGATTGTCAAAAGAACCAGACATAAAAGAAGATTTAAAAATTGCACAGTGAGTTGTGAACTGGAAAGGCTGTTGGAAATAGCTTCAATAATAATTTTCAAAAAGGAATTGGGTAAATAGTAGGAAAGAAAAATAATTGTAGGTTTATGGAAATAGGCCTATTTGGATATCTTATTCAAAGAATTAGCAAAGGCATGATGGACTGAATGGTCTCCTTCTGTGCTGTATCACTCTATCATTATATACTATCATGCCAATTCAGCCCCTCAAAACAGATGGGGGACACGTGGAGGAAGTGAAGACTGCAATGTTGCAGTTATTATTTTACATCTTTCCTAAAAATGGACTAGTAAGTCAAATGGATCTGACCCCAATCACATATCATTATAGTCTGAAGAAGAGTCTTAAGGCCTCGAAATGTTAACCCAGTTTCTCTCCACATGGATGCTGCCAGACCTGCTCAGTTTTTCCAGCATTGTATTCATTGCACATGCAATAGTCTAAAAAAATACAGGGCAGGATTTTACGACCTCACTCGTTCCAGCCCGAGGTCAATGGAGATTTCTGTTGTCAGACCCTTGGAATGATAGACTTCCAGCCATCGGATCTGCAGGACTGTGGTGCATGGCACATAGAAACCGTAGACTGGAAGAGTGAAGGCAAGGATCGTTATCCAAACTATCAATCTATTTTCTTCCTTAACAGAGGCTGATGGGTCTGCTATGTATTTTGAACATTCTCTATTTCAAATCTTTAGGATGCAAGTTTTCTTTTTAAGTTTATCTCTTTTTCAGACAAAACATAAGATACATTAGACAAACAAAAACATTTCAAATATCAACTGAGGGAAGGGAGTAACTTTCACCAAACCAAACATTACATGAGGAGCCCCTGAACGCTGTCAACAAGAACTTATACAGTGACCTTAACATAAAACCACATCCCAAGGCTTTTCAGAAAAATGGGAGAGAAAATAGAAACTGAGCCTGTGGAAAAGAGATCAAGAGGGGGGACCTAATGCTTGATGAAAGAGGTGGTGAAAAGAATGCTTGTGAGGTAGAGAAATGGATGGCTTTAGGCAGAAAGACTTGGTTTATATAATGCCTTTCATACCCTCAGAACCATTGACTTCAGGAAAGTAACGGAAGACATGTCCCTGTCTACATCAATGGTGATGATATGGAGATGTTCGAGAACTTCAAGTTCCTAGATGTTCAGATTACCAACAACCTGTCCTGGTCCCTCCACATCAGTGCAATGAAAGCCCACCAATGCCTCTACTTTCTTAGATGGCTAAGGAAATTCACCATGTCTGCTACAATTCTCACCAACAGATGCACTATAGAAAATATCCTTTCCGGATTTATCACTTCTTGATATGGGTCCTGCTCTGACCAAGATGGCAAGAAACTACAAAGGGTTGTGAACTACAAAAGGTAGTCCAGTCCATCACGCAAACCAGACTCCCATCCATTGACTCCATCTAGTCTTCCTGCTGCCTTGGAAAAGCAGCCAGCATAATCAAGGACCCCATGCACCCCAGACGTACTCTCTTTCACCTTCCTCCATTGGGAAAAAGATACAAAAGTCTGAGAACACGTACCAACCGTCTCAAGAACAGGTTTTTCCCTGTTGCCAGCAGACTTCTGAATGGACCTATCATATATTAAGTTGATCTTTCTCTGCATCTCATCTGTAACTACAACACTATATTCTATCCTCTCCTTTCCTGTGTACTCTATGCTTTGTCTGTATAGCATGCAAGAAACAATACTTCTCACTGTATCCTAAAACATGTGACAATACATAAATCAAATCGAATCAAAATTCTACAACAATGAAGCACTTTAAATTATTTTCACTGTTGTAATATTCGTAGGAAACCCTATATTCATGCTCAGAAAAGTTCTACAAATAATCTTGTGATTATGGTTAGATGATCTATTTGAGATTCTTGGAAAGGAATTCCAGGAACTAAGATCTGGGCAACTACACTAAGAAAGTGCAAATTCACCCTGAATTGCACTGAGTTGGAAAAACATGATTGAAGGTAACAACAGCAATGGCAGCTTTCTTTGCTGTATCATTTGAGATTTCATCAGGAAAACACAAACAAGCAGGTCCCAAAACAAAACACTGGCTCCGATTGAAGCCATTCCACCAGCAACCTAGTCCCTCGAAGATTGGGACACTGTTTTTAAAGGCTGCCCCAAGTGCAAGAGAGTCCATCAGGAACCACCCCTACCACCTCAGCACCACCCACCCACCCCCCCCACTCCCACCCCCACCCCCACCAATTGGCACTGTCCAGGCACTGCCCCCTGGCACCAGCAGTGCTTGTGCAGTGCCAGGAAAATGCTTGGGCCAATGCCAGGGAGCTGTGTCTGGGCAGTGCCAGTTAGTAGCCAGGCCTGATCCTCACCATCCTCCCCCCACACCCCCGACTGATATTAAGTTGGGTGGGAAGGTGAGATGTGACGAGGATGCAGAGACCCTTCAGGATGATCTGGACAAGTTGGGTGAGTGGGCAAATCAATGACAGGTGCAGTATAATTTGGATAAATGTGAGGTTATTCACTTTGGAAGCAAAAACATGAAGGCAGATTACTACCTGAAAGCTGAGAGGGGAATGTGTAGCAGTACCTGGATATCCTTCTGCATCAATCACTGAAGGTAAGCATGCAGTGCAGCAGACGGTAAAGTAGGCGAATGGCATTTTGGCCTCCATTGCAAGAGATTTTGAGTACAGGAGCAGAGATATGCTGTTGCAATTATAGAGGGCCTTGGAGAGGCCACACCTAGAGTATTGTGTGCAGTTTTGGTTTCCTTTTCTGAGAAAGGACGTTCTTGCTCTCGAGGAAGTGCAGCAAAGGTTTACCAGGCTGATTTCAGGGATGTATGAGGAGAGATTGACTAGGTTAGGATTGTTTTCGCTGGATATCAGATGAATGAGGGGGGAATCTCATTGAGACTTGTAAAATTCTAACAGGAGTAGACAGGATAGATACAGGGATGGTGGAAGCATTCAGAACCAGGGGCCACAGTCTGAGGATTCAGGGTAGACCATTTAGGATGGAAGTGAGGAGACATTTCTTCACCCAAAGAGTGGTGATCCTGTGGAATTCATTACCACAGGAAGTAGTTGATGCCAAAACATTGAATATATTCAAGGGGTGGCTGGATAGAGCACTTGGGGTGAATGGGGTCAAAGGTTATGGGGAGAAAGCAGCATTAAGCGATTGAGTTGGACGATCAACCATGATCGTAATGAATGGCGGATCAGGTTCAAAGGGCCAAATGGCCTCCGCATGCTCCTATCTTCTATGTTCTATGTGATGCATTCATCTGAAATCCTCTGGGAGGCTAATAAATCTGTTCACCAGGTGAATGCCTTGAGAGTCCAGTCGGGCTTCATGCTGCTCTGCCCTCTCGCTGACGTGAATGGACTTTCCTGGGGGGGTGGGGGGGGAATGATTGAGGTGTAGAGGCCTGATAATGAGACAATAATACATTCAAATCATGTTCCCAACATTGAATATTGAGAAACATGCTACATCTCTGTCAGAGTGAGGGGACAATCGCGTGTTGTGTTTACCTCAGCATTAAATACGATTTGGACTCCTCCCACGAGACTTCTCATTCCCGTTGCCAAACAGGAATGGAAAATGGGATCGTAAAATCCTGCCTGCCGGGTACAAACATAAAACAAGTCATCAGAAACAGGAGCTAATCCCTCCTGTAAGAAAGTCCATCATAAACTGTGAGAATGAAGTCAAAATATATCCTGTAAATACAGAAGAGAACAGAAAACTGGAAGTGTCTTAAAAGATGGCAATTTAATCAAACTCATCTGTCCAGTGTAATGACAAATACCAATAATGATGTTGGGTCTGGATGTTCGAATATTTTCAGATTACCTTATAATCTTCAGGGTATTTTCTATGATTCATATTAAGAAATAAAACTGTATTTTGTCCATTAATTTATAGAAAAAATCATTTACATTTTGATAACTGTATAACATTCCATACATCATCTAGCAATATAGTATAGGATTCCATTATTCATAAATTGAAGAGTGCATGTACTTTACCAGTAATACAATGGGAAAAGCAACAATCCATGGTAGATTCACAATCATTGAGTCAATTAACATTGTATAGATAACATTGTGTGGAAGAGATGGTGAAAGCTCAGCTGACAGCATAACGTCCCACGGCTAAGGCAAGTCACACTTCACTGAGTTGACACTTCTGGTAAAACTGCAAATGAGAATGTGAATTGAGGAATAGCATCAGCTGGTTGGATACATGCCACATATCCCAGTACTTTACAGCTAAAATAAGTAGCTCTTGCTTCACTGTGGTAGACCAGCAAATGACTGACCCGCAGCCAACTACCACAGTTTGTTCTCAAGCTGGCTTTGGAATGACATTACGGGAATTCCTCAACTTAAAATGAACTGTTATGATGGGCATCCTGGGCTCAATTGTCCGTCAAACATTATTTTCCCGCTGATTCGCATGCATAAAAATTTCACTCTCACTTTCGGACTGTTCCTTCGCTCGATAAACTTTCTTTAGTTTATTTTGCTTGCCTGATGAGGAGAACTTTGCTTAGCGTAATTCAGCAAAACAGTTTGCTCTGTTTACAGCGTCCATGTGTTAAGCTGCATTTTAATGGTTTCTTCTCATTTGCTTCACTGCATTAATGAAAAAGCATGATCAGTGGAGTCGGACACTTTAGGAACTTTCAAGCGGTTATTGGGTAGGCACATGGAGCACACCAGAATGATAGGGAGTGGGATAGCTTGATCTTGGGTTTGGACGTAGTTCAGCACAGCATCGAGGGCCAAAGGGCCTGTACTGTGCTGTACTGTTCTATATTCTAATGGAGGGAACCGGAGACCTGGAGGAAACCCACCCTGACATGGGGAGAACGTGCAAACTCCGCACAGACAGTCACCCAAGGCCGGGAATCAAACCTGGGTCCCTGGCACTGAGAGGCAGCAGTGCTAACCACTGTGCCAAGATTTTAACTCAGAGCCTCACCCACATGCCATCAGGCAATTTCTCTCCCAACACTGACGGGGGACAACAGCTGGGGGATTACAAGGAGAAAGCAGTTCTTTGTTGGAGCATGAAGGAATGGTTCTCAGCACTCAGGTAAGTTGTATGAGGTAGAGATTGTCCAAGATAGGGGTGGCATGAACTTTCCTATAGGGTCCCAGAACAGCTCTTCTTTTCATAGAATGTCATAGAAACTAACAGTGCAGAAGGAGGCTATTCGGCCCATCGAGTCTGTACCAACCACAATCCTACCCAGGCCCTATTCCCCATAACCCCATGTATTTACCCTAGCTAGTCTCCTTGACACTAAGGGGCAATTTAGCACGGCCAATCCACTTAACCTGCACATCTTTGGGCTGTAGTAGGAAAGTGGAGCACCGGAGGAAACCCACGCAGACACAGGGAGAATGTGAAAACTCCACACAGACAGTGATCCAAGCTGGGAATTGAACCCAAGTCCGTGGCGCTGTGAGGCAGCAGTGCTAACCAGTGTGGCACCAGTGCTCCCACAAGGAAAACAAAATGAGACTTTTATGACCTACATTTTTTGGTCTCCACTGACCCCAATTCTGCAAATGGATCTAATGTGCAATCTAAAATAACTTCCCCACTCAAAACCCAGATTAAAATAACAACCGGGCGTTGATGGCATCGTGCCCCAATCTTCACATTTATGAAGGAACTCTGCCAGTTCTCAGTAAGTGTGCCTCTCGTCTGTTCAGATAAGAAGGTTACATTCGAGGCCCGTGGGATCATTATGGAACATTGAGAATGTGGGTGAGTCTCACAAGTGGTTTGAACTATGTATTTGCTCAGTTAGCAGTTTTTTGCAGGTTGCTATCTTTAGCTGCTCTGCAAATATCAACTGTTGCTCAGTCCTTTGCAAACTGTCTCCCCAGTTTGAATAAAGCACAGCTCTTTTTTTCATATTGACATTTTAGTGTGGACCTCCGTCATTCAATTAATGGAAAATGAAAAAAAACCTGAAGTGAAAACTCTTCTGCTCTGTTCTTTTAATGATCTGGGAGAATGTTAAATAAGAGACTGACCAGAATTATAATCTTTAAAGGATTACAATGATTTATAACAAAAGAGTAAATAATACAAAAGAAATATGAGCAATGAGTCTCACTGCCTTCTGCCATTCGGGGACCTCATAACGATGGCTGGCGGGAGATCCAGAGTTTGACTTGATTTGATTTGATTTATTATTGTCACATGCTTTAACATACAGTGAAAAGTATTGTTTCTTGCGCACTGTACGGACAAACCTTACCGTTCATAGAGAAGGAAATGAGAGAGTGTAGAATGTGGTGTTACAGTGAAAACTAGGGTGTACAGAAAGATCAACTTAATGCAAAGTAGATCCATTCGAAAGTCTGATGGCAGCGGGGAAGAAGCTGATCTTGAGTCGTGACCTCAGACTTTTGTATTTTTTTCCCAATGGCACCGTTTATGACCCCGGTCCGAGGTGAAGTCCTGCATACCGGGGTCAAAGCCCTCCTTTGGCAATGTGGCACAAACAATTTCTGTGTGAGACATAGGGCCCGATTTTATCATTTGGAGTCTAAGGATCGGATCCGGGCATAATACAGATCTGATGCCGGAATCTTCTTTGCGGCGCGCCCATACGCTTTTTGCTGGCTCCGGTCCGATTCGTGCTGTGGGCGGGGCTTAGTGCTGCCGGAACGATTGGAGTTCTGAACTGCGTGTGCACAGTTAGACAAAAATCTGAAGCCGCAGGATCTGAAGCTGCCCTGGAAGTTCCTCTGCAAAATAAAAATCAGCTTCCGATTTTTATTTTGCACGTTGCTTACAGCGCAGATCCAGAACGGACCAGAAGACGGTAAAGTGGGATTTGGTGGGAGAGTTGGGTGCGGATCATTAAATCAATTTAAATGCATGCTAATGCATGTCGGGCTGCCCGATTTGGGTGCAGACCAAAACCGTGCCCAAATCAGGTGTCGGTAAAGCCACGATCTGCTTGGATTTGGATGCAGATCATGTTAAAGGCCCAACACCTGAATTTACCGCAATTTCACACCCGAAAACGGGGGCAAATCTTTGGTAAAATCAGGCCTGTAGTATAAACATACAGATTTGGATACCTGTGATTACAACGATACTATCATAAGGTGCAAAACACAGCTGCACCCCAACCTTAGGTTCCCACACCATGGATAGGCCAAGTTGACTGGTGAATATATTAACTCTTTACTTGCTATACAAAACCTGCATTCATCTATTTCCAGTGTAGGCATTTCCAGTCCCATTGGTCCATTTAAAGCTGCAGAAAGGTGCCACTTGAGGTGCCAACAATGATGTGGGTGGCCAGAAGCCAAATGGGAAATGACAGATCCTGGAATTTGGAATCAGGCCAAGTGCACATCCATGGGATAGATCGGATGGATTTTCCATCTTGCACCAAATCCACTCCATGAAAGACTCTGGAGGAATTCCAAACTGATGTGTTTAATGATCGATCTTTTCTCTGACCATTAGATGACTCTACAAGGTTCAGCATTTCAAGCACAGCAGATTGAATGTTTAGCCCACCTGGAAAATACACGGATGCTAACACGGACATAGGGGCCTACTTATATTCACCAGTGCAACTGGATCAAGAGAAGTAGCTTAAGAAAATTCCTTTTTTTAGCTCCATCATTTTTGTTTGGTGCCATGAACAATGTGAGAACAACACCAGTGGCAGTGTTCAAATAAAGGAAGCTCAGAAACCCCCAGGAAACCACTGGGTGTCAAGGTTCAAACAGATCCAGCTGTCAATGCACATTATCAATGCATTGAAGTGTCACTCTTCACATCGCCTTGCTTTCCTACCCAGCACCCCAAAGTTCAAAGAGGCAGGCACGATGACAATGATGGTCACTAGGAGGTGTTTGAGAGCTGGAATTTATTCTCCCTATTCTGGTCAACATAAGGAAAATGGCAGGTCATGATAATTGCTTGTTTTTTCTGACTGGAGGATGGTGGTGTTACAATCCCCATAGAGACTGAGAACTTTTTTAAGAAAGAAATTCAATCCTCCTGATGATTACTGAAAGGATGACAAAACAAGGTTTCAGGTTTTAAGACGTCTTCTCGGCCTTTTGGCTAAGATCAATGTAGTATTGACATGCTGTGCTTGCTTGAAGTCGTTAGGTTACATTTTGGCTTAACTTGAAGCAATTTTTAGAAGTGGCATTTCGGCCTTTCGGTTAAGATGCAAATGAGATCAATCCTCGGAGGAGGAGCTATGCCTACTCCAATCAGCTTGGATCACGTAGATCAAGCCCAAGACAGGAGGTGACAGCCCTGTCTTGTCAGCTTGGATTGGGAATGTCTCAACTTGTTGAGACTCTGAATTGGACTTGATTTGATTGAATTGGAATGAAAACAAAAAAAAATTGAATAAACATTTAAATTACTGAACCATACTTTTCCCCTTTCATTTTTAACACTATCCAAAACCCACTTCACAGATATACTTTACAATGTCCCTTAAGTGGTTATTTGACTTTCCTGGTCCCATTCCTGAGAGTTTCCTTCAATTCTATTTCTTTCCCAGCTTTATAATGTTTACAGCAGAATTATGAGGGATTTTCCTGGAGGATCCCAATCTACCTCAAGCTAGGCGAATCTACCAACCTTGTTTCATATCGTCATGAATTTGTTCTTTTCAATCTGACCATAAGCTTCCACCCACATTTTTATGCCATGAAGCATGGAGACACTTGGCCCCGCTTGAATCACAAAGAGTTAGTATGCAGGTACAGCAAGTGATTAGGAAGGAAAATTGACATTTATATTAATGAGTTAGACAAGAATTTAGAAGGCATGGTCAGTAAGTTTGCAGATGACACCAAGATTGGTGGCATAGTAGACAGTGAAGAAGGTTATCTCGGACTGCAACAGAATCAAAATCAATTAGGCCAGTGGGCTGATGAATAGGAGATGGAGTTTAATTTAGATAAATTCAGAGTGATGCATTTTGGTAGATCAAACCTGGGCAAGACTTACTCAGTTAATGGTAGGGCATTGGGGAGAGTTATAGCACAAAGAGATCTAGGGGTACAGGTTCATAACTCCTTGAAAGGGGAGTCATAGGTGGACAGGGGTCTTTAAGAAGACATTCAGCATGTTTGGTTTCACTGGTCAGAACATTTAATACAGGAGTTGGGACATGTTGTTGAAGTTGTACAAGATATTGGTAAGGCCACACTTGGAATACTTTCTACAGTTCTGGTCACCCTATTATTGAAAGGATATTATTAAACTAGAAAGAATACGGAAAAGATTTACTAGGATGCTACTGGACTTGATATTTTGAGTTATAAGGAGAGGCTGGTTAGACTGGGACTTTATTCCCTGGAGCATAGGAGGCTCAGGGGTGATCTTATGGAGGTCTATAAAATAATGAGGGGCATAGATCAGCTAGATAGTCAACATCATTTCCCAAAGGTAGAGGAGTCTAAAACTAGCTGGTATAGGCTTAAAGCGAGAGGGGAGAGATACAAAAGGGTCCAGAGGGACAACATTTTCACACAGAGGGTGGTGAATGTCTGGAATGAGCTGCCAGAGGTAGTAGTAGAGATGGGTACAATTTTGTCTTTTAAAAAGTATTTTGACAGATACATGGATAAGATTGGTATTGAGGGATGTGGGCCAAATGTGAGCAATTGGGACTAACTTAATAGTTAAAAACTGGGTGACATAGACACATTAGGTCAAAAGGCCTGTTCCATGCTGTAAACCTCTTTGACTTTATGACTGTTGCCATTTATTGCAAGGAGAATGGATTATAAAAATAGGGATGTTTTGCTACAGCTTTACAAGATATTACTGAGACCACTGCTGGAATTTTACCATCCCACCCACCATGGGAATCACAGTGAGCGAGAGATGGACAATGAGAATGTCTGTTGATCTTGGGCGGGATTTTGCAGTTTTGGGATGAGCGAGGCCATAAAATCCCACCACAACCTGGAGAACTGCACAGTTTTGGTTTCCATATATAAATGGATATAAATGCATTAGAATCACTTCAGAGAAGATTCAATGGACTGGGCTGGGATACAGTGATATCATATGACGAAAGGTTTGACAGTCTTGTCTGTACCCATTGGAGAAGGAAGAATGAGAGGGTGGCCTTGTTAAAACATATAAGATCCTGAAGAGACTTGACCTGATAGGATGTTTCTCCTCGTAGGAAAGACTCGAATGAGGGAATACAGTTGAAAAATAAGGGGTCTTCCCCTATTTAAGACAGAGATTAGGAGAATTTCTTTCTGTCAGAGGGTCATTAATCTTTGGAAATTTCTTTCCCGGGGAGCAGGTTCATTGAATATTTTTAAGGCAGTTTGATAGCTTTCTGATTAACAATGGATTCAAAGGGATAGGTGGAATTGTAGAGTGGAGGTCACAATCAGATGAGCTTATTGAATGGCAGGGCAGACTTAAGGGGCCGAATGGCCTACTCCTGCTCCTAATTTGTATGTTCACATGATCCTGGTGGCCTGCTTGTGGCTGTGAATTTTTGGGGATGTCTTAGACATTCCATTTCAGGAAATTGAAAACAGATAAGGCTCTTGAGGCGTACAAAGATAGCAGGAAAGAGCTTACACAGGGATTTAGGAGGGCAGAAAGGGGCCATGAAATGTCCTTGGCAGGCAGGGTTAAGGAGAATCCCATTTTTTATGCATATGTAAGGAATAAAAGGGAAGAGCTAAGGAAAGGACAGTGGAGGAAATTTGTCAATGGAACCAGATGAGGTGAGTGAAGGTCCTTAACAAGCACTTTGCATCAGTACTCACAAAGAAAATGGTTGTGATGGATCATGAGTGTAGAAAGGAGGATGTTAACATTCTAGGACATGTTGAGATAAAAAGGGAGACGGTATTGGAGATTTTGAAAAACATTAAGGTGGACATGTACCCAGGGCCAGATAGGGTCTATCCTAGAATACTGAGAGGCAAAGGAAGAAATTGCTGAGGCCTGGGCCAAAATCTTTCTATCCTTTTTAGCTGTGGGCAAAGTACCAGAGGACTGGAGAGTAGCTAACATTGTTCTTCTGTTTAAGAAGGGCAGAAGTGATAATCAGGGAAACTACAAGCCTGTGAGCCTTATATCAGTGGTGGGGAAATTATTGGAGAAGATTCTTACAAAAAGGGTGTACTCACATGTGGAAAAGAGTAGGTTTATTAGCGATAGGCAGCATGGTTTAGTGAAGGGGAGGTCACGTCTCACAAACTTGATTGAGTTCTTGGAGGAAGTGACAGGCTGATACACAAGGCAAAGTCATATGGGAACCGTGATAAGCTGGTAAAATGGATACAAAGCTGGCTTGGGCATAGAAAGCAGACAGTAGCAGTGAAAGAGTACATTTCTAACTGGAGGTCTGTGACAAGCGGTGTTTCACCAGAATCAGTGCTGGGGCTTCTGTCGTTTGTAACACACATAACTAATTTGGAGGAAAATGTAAGTAGGATGATTAGTAAATCTGCGGATAACATAAAACTGGGCGAGTTTTATGTTATCTGCAGATAACTGATCGCGAGGAGGGTTGTCAAAGGATACAGCAGGATATAATTGGTTGGAGACCTGGGCTGAAAGAAGGCAGATATAAACCAGACAAATGTGAAGTGACGTGATTTGGAAGGCTTACTGCCAAAGGAAAGTACACAGTAAATGGCAGAGCCATTAGAAATTTTAGCATACAGAGGAATCTAGGTGTGCAGATCCACAGTTCCCTGAAGGTGGCAACTCAGGTTGGCAAGGTAGTCAAGAATTCATATGGCATGCTGGCCTTCATCAGTCGGGGCACTGAGTATAGGAATTGGAAGATCATGTTGCAGCTCTATAAGATTTTGATTAGGCCGCATTCGGAGTATTGTGTACAATTCTTGATGACATTCTACCTGAAGGGTGTTGGTGTACTGGAAAGGGCGCAGAGGAGATCTACCTGGATGTTGTCTGGTTTAGATGATATGGACTATGAAGAAACGTTGAACAAACTTAAATTGCCTTTATTGGAGGATGAGGAGGGAACTTGATAGAGGTTTACAAAATTATGATAGATTTGGATAGAGTGGATAGTCAGAGTCTTTTTCCCAGGGTCAAAGGGTCAATTACTTGGGGGCATAGGTTGAGAGTGAGAATGGGAAAGTTTAAAAGAGGTGTCAGAGGCAGGTTTTTCACACAGAGGGTGGTGAATGCCTGGAATGCATTGCGGAGGGAGAGGTGAAAACAGATTCTATAACAACGTCCAAGAGGTAACTGGATAGATACATGCATAGGCAGGGAATAGAGGAATAAGGATCATGTAGAGGCAAGAAAATATTAGATTGGAGAGGCATTTGTGTTGGCACAGACTTGGTGGGCCAAAGAGCCTATTCCTGTGCTGCACAGTTCTTTGTTCTCGAAATCCCTCCCCTCTCAAAGCCATTTTCATGGCAATGTGAATCACATGGTTCTTGTATCCAGGTAGAAATGCTGATTAACTATCCTGAAACCCCAATGTTTTCATCTTGGAAATAAATGGACAGTTTAAAACAGAACTGTTTACAATCTGACATTATCAACACTTTTCTGAAACTTTGAAGACTCACAATCCATCTACTATCAGCACACAGGCAGCTGCCATTGCCTCCAAGTGTAAACACCTTGCATTTTCTCCCCAAAAATGTGGAACAGATCAGCCATGATCTTATTGAATGGTGGGGCAGGCTCGAAGGGCTGGATGGCCTACTCCTGCTCCTATTTCTTATGTTCTTATGTTCTTAAAACATTCTGGATCTCCCTCCATTATCCCCACTGTCACCCTGCCCCCCACTCCCCCCAACACTCCACATAATCCCAACCAATCAAATAATCAAGGCTTTTTGTCAGACTAACTTCAGGATATGTCACATGACCCTCATCATTCATTTGTTGGCACCATAGCCTTGTAGGGACCATTCGTATCATATTGCTTCTTCTCTGAAATTTATCAGCCTTCCTCAGTCCACATCCAAATATTATCCATCCATTCCACTTTTCTTATTTCTCTTCTATTTTTACCCTCAATTTCTTCTTCAGTTGGTGCCAGGACAAGGCTGCCAGGTCTGGGTTTTCAATGTCCATACCTGGCTAACTTTCTCTGTCTAACTGGGCTTAGCAACCTACTCGATTTCTCTCTCTTGATCTGACCCACTCACTTGTCTTTCTGTCCATCCAGCTGATTCTGAGCACCCTCTACCATGCCTACTTTTCAAAAACTGTTATCCTCCTTTCATCTTCCTTCTTCAGAGTCCGTCTCTCGCATCCATGGAACGCAACACTCTACATTAGTGACTGTTTTTTTTGTCTCATGCTGATGTTTTTGGACTTTTTGGGCTTTCTAAAGTACTTAAGTCATTGGTCATACGCTTGTAACTAATTTAACCAGGATTTCATTCTTGGTTGTAACTTGGAGTTTATCATCAGGTTCTTGAATTTGTCCACTGCCTTTATCTCACTGCTTATCAATATTAACTTTTCCATCAGCATTTAGGGCCTTATCAATGGATTTTACCTCAATTATGTTCACTCCACAAGACTAGGCCTGGCATATTCATTGGCCACCAATGTATGCTTGAAGTTCCAAATACTCCAGCCCATGATGATACAGCCAGATCCCTTCTTATACAAGCATCATTATTTTCTCTCCTATGGCTTAAACAGTATGCGTGGCAAAAGATACTCCTGCCCTACTCCCTTCTCACGCCAAAATTGGATTTTATGTCCGTCACCAACTCTGATGAGCCTTGAAGCATCTCTATATAGGTTTTCTACTAGTCACATTTGGGTGCACCACAGTCTATTTGTCTTTCATAAAGTATCATGCCGCACAGCGTTGGAAGCTTTGCCACAGTCTCTGAATGAGCCAAAGCTGGGTTTCCTGTTTATTTTCACATTTCTCCAGGGGATATTTATGCACAAGCATAGCATCAGTTGTATCCTTTCCAGGAATGAATCCAAACTGTTCCCCTGCCACTTTTCTGTTCATGATGTGGAGATGCCAGCGTTGGACTGGGGTAAAACAGAAAGGAATCTCACAACACCAGCTTAAAGTCCAACTGGTTTATTTGTAGCAAACACCCCAAGCTTTCGGAACACACTGTTGCTTCGTCAGGTGGGTGGGAGGTCTGATCACAAACAGGGCACAAAGACACAAACTCAATTTACATGCATAATGATTGGAATGTGAGTCTTTACAGATTCTTAAGACTCTTAAGACAGAATCTTAAAGGTACAGACAATGTGAGTGGAGAGAGCTTTAAGCACAGCTTAAAAGGATGTGTATTGTTTTCAGACAGGAACATTAGTGAGATTTTGCAAATCCAGGCAAGTTGTGGGGGTTACAGATAGTGTGACATGAACCCAAGGTCCCGGTTGAGGCCATCCTCATGTGTGCTGAACTTGTCTATCAGTCTCTGCTCAGCGACTTTGCGCTGTGTTGTCGTGAAGGCCGCCTTGGAGAATGCTTACCCGAAGATCAGTGGCCGAATGCCCTTGACTGCTAAAGTGTTCCCCAAAAGGAAGAGAACAGTCTTGCCTGGTGATTGTTGAGTGGTGTTCATTCACCCATTCCCGTAATGTCTGCATGGTCTCCCCAAGCCTCGGGACATCCTTTCCTGCAGCATATCAAGTAGACAGCGTTGTCCGAGTTGCAAGAGTATGTATCGTGTACCTGGTGGATGATGTTCTCACGTGAGATAATGGCATCCATGTCGATGATCCAGCACATCTTACAGAGGTTGCTGTGGCAGGGTTGTGTGGTGTTGTGGTCATTATTCTCCTGAAGGCTGGGTAGTTTGCTGCAGACAATGGTCTGTTTGAGGTTGTGCGGTTGTTTGAAAGCAAGGGGGGGGGGATGTGGGGATGGCCTTGGCAAATTTCAGAGAAGAAGCAATACGATACCATTGGTCCCTATAAGGCTATGGTGCCAACAAATGAATGATGAGGATCATGTGACATATTCTGAAGTTAGTCTGACAAAAAGCCTTGGTTATTTGATTGGTTGAGATTATGTGGAGTGTTGAGGGCACTGGGGGGCAGGGTGACAATAGAAGTGATAGAGGGAGATCCAGAATGTTTTACTTGGGAGAAGGAACATCTTGCCAAGGCCATCCCCACACTCCCACTTCTTGCCTTCAAACAACCGCACAACCTCAAACAGACCATTGTCCGCAGCAAACTACGCAGCCTTCAGGAGAATAGTGACACGATACCACACAACCTTGCCACAGCAACGTCTGCAAGACGTGTTGGATCATCGACACAGATGCCACCATCGCACATGAGAATACCATCCACCAGGTACACGATACACAGTCTTTCAACTCAGCCAACATTGTCTACCTGATACGCTGCAGGAAAGGATGCCCCAGGCATGGTACACTGGGGAGAACATGCAGACGTTACAACAACGGATGAATGAACACCGCTCGACAATCACCAGGCAAGACTGTTCTCTTCCTGTTGGGGAACACTTCAGCAGTCACGGGCATTCAGCCTCTGATCTTCGGGTAAGCATTCTCCAAGGCAGCCTTCACGACACACGACAACGCAGAGTCGCTGAGCAGAGACTGATCGTCAAGCTCCGCACACATGAGGGCGGACCCAATCAGGATCTTGGGTTCATGTCACACTATCTGTAACCCCCACAACTTGTCTGGACTTGCAAAATCTCACTAACTTTCCTGTCTGGAAACAATACACATCCTTTTAAGCTGTGCTTAAAGCTCTCTCCACTCACATTGTCTGTACCTTTAAGAATTGATTAGCTGTAAAGATTCACATCCCAATCATTATGCATGTAAATTGAATTTGTGCCTTTGTGCCCTGTTTGTGATCAGAACTCCCACCCACCTAACGAAGGAACAGCTTGTTCCAAAAGCTTGGGGTGCTTGCTACAAATAAACCAGTTGGACTTTAAGCTGGTGTTGTGAGATTTCTTTCTACTTTTCTGTTCACACAGGGGTGATTCTCTGCCTGATAACATCAAGTAGTACTTTAGATGCCTATCTGTTGACCTTAGCAGGTCCTATGTCCCTGCTATCTTGGGACTGTGATCATCTCAGATATAGTCCACTTGCAGTTCACTTGTTGTTCATATCTCATCAATAATGTCTTGCACTGCACCTACTATTGTTTCACCTCCTTTCCTTTTGACCCCTTTCGTTTTACCTTAAATTAAAATCAGTCCCAAAACATTGCAATCTTATAAAACTCATAATTATAACAGTAGTCAGTGGTGTTCTTCAAGGGTGAGTGTTGGGACCAGAGCATTTTTTGATAAATGTAGAAATGGCTTAGATATTGGAATAAAGAGTAAAACTGCAAAATTTGTCAATGATATGAAACTTGGAGGAATGGCAAAGTGTGAGGATGATACCAATCGACTACAACAGGACATGGATAGGTCAACTAACGGAATGAGCAGACATGCGGCCATTGGAGTTCAATGATGAGCATTGTTAGGTGGTGCATTTTGGCAGAAGGGTGAGTGAGTGACAAAATGAATTTATGGCACAGTTCTAAAGAGTGTGCATGGACAGAGGGACCAGAGGAACAAGGGTATTCTTGCATGGATCTGTGAAGGTGGCAAGACAGATTGAAAGAGTAGTTTACAAAGCAGATGGGATCTTGGTTTTCATAAATAGAGGTATTGAATATAAAAGCAGTGAATTTATGCTAAATCTTTGTAAAGCTCTTGGTAACAGAATATGGGGTGCAGTTCTGGTTACTATGCTTTAGGAAGAATCCGAGGGTCCTTTAGACCAGAGGCTGTGGAGGAGATTTACCAGAATGGTTCCAGGGATGAGGGATTTTAGCCACAAGGTTAGTTGGGAGAAGCTGGAGTTATTCTCCTTGGAGCAAAGTGAGGTGATTTGATAGAAATGACAGATTTAGATAAGATAGAGGAGGTCTGATAGAAACATAGAAACTTGAAGCAGGAGTAAGCCGTTCAGCCCTTCAAGCCTGCTCTGCCACTCATTTTGATGGTACGTGATCATCAAATTCAATATCCCAATCCCCCTTTCCCCCATATCCCTTGATCCCTTTAGACCTTAGAGATATATCTAACTTTTTTCTTGAAGTCTCAAATACTACAAGCCCCTATGATGCAGCCACATCTCTTTGCTAATGGCACAGTAGGTAGCGCCCTGCCTCTTAGCCTCGACCTCTGGATTTGAGCCCTCCAAGTAAGAAGTCTCACAACATAACCTGGTGTTTAATTTTAACCTGGTGTTGTGAGACTTTTTATTGTGTTTACCCCAGTCCAACGCTGGCATCTCCACATCATGATTACCATTTGAGCCCTATCCCAGGGTTTGATGGCTGAGGTAGCAACAGGCTAGCAATCTGTCCCAGAAAATTCTAGCGTTGGGAATGGATATGAGGACAGGAGTGTGTGCTTTCTCTGCCTCATGAGTGCCTGTAGGCATGAAAGAGTTTCTGGATGGGTGAGTATGGATGGAGACAAGATAGAAAGAAAAGCTGTTCCCAATAAATAGCTGATGGTACAGTCTATAAAACACAGATTTTTTTTTCAGGCAAGGGGCACATGCCATCTGTAGTGGCAAGATTTGAACTTAAGTCCCCAAATCTTGCTCTGGGTTTCTTGCATTGCATGTGCACATCTAAATACTTCTCAGATGTTATGGTAGGGTCTCTGCCTCCACCACCCTTTCAGGCAGTGAGCTCCAGATTCCCACCTCCTTCTAACTGAAAAAGTTTTCCTTCGCATCCCCTCCCAACCTCCTGCCCATCACCTTAAATCTGTGCCCCCTGGTCATTGATCCCTCCACTAAGAGGAAAAGTTGCTTCTTGTGTAGTTTACGTCTCTCACAATCTTATACATCTCAATAATGTTCCCCCTCAGTCTACTCTGCTTCAAGGAAAACAACCCAAACCTAACCAATCTCTCTTTATAACTAAAATTCTCCAGCCCAGGCAACACCCTGGTAAATCTCCTCTGCACCCTTTCCAATGCTATCACAACCCTGCTATGATGTGGTTTCCAGAACCACATACATTACTTTAGCTGTGGCCTAAACAATGTTTTATATAGTTCCAGCATAATCTTCCCGCTCTAACTCTATGATTCTGCTAATAAAGGCAAATATAACATATTCCTGCTTAACTACTTTATCCACCTGTCCTGCTACCTTATGGGACCGGTGTACATTTAGAGAAACCACAAATAGCAAGAGCCCCGACATTGTTTCCTGCTGGAGCCCACTGGACAGTCTCTCAGTCTGAAAAACAATCTTCACCCATCATCCTCTGCTTCCTGCCACTCAGCCAAATAGGGGTCCAATTTGCCAGATTTGCCAACTGGGTGCAGGTCAAAGGCAAAAATAGCTGTGTGCAGCAAAAATGTCTTGAAAATCAATTCCAAGCAGTAAAAGCACACCCTCAGAATAAGTTCTGTGAACAAAAGCCTTTCACTTAATCAAAGATACAGTGATACAGTTATCATAGCTCAGAATTTACAGGTTTTCCAGCCTGTCAGTCTCTGGCTCCTGCTACCCGCTGCTGTCCTTTTGCCTTGTTCAACCTGATGAGTTCTAGGAAGCCTAGCTAACTTGTGCACTTGCAGCTAAAGCCAGAATCCATGGAATCCAAGGCTTTTAGCATATGTTAGTAATGGAGCTGTATGTCCCATGAGAGATTCTGCGCACTCACTGACACACTCTGGTTAAATCTGGAAGTTGGCAGCGTCTGGCATCCTGACACGCCAGCAGTTTTCGACATTTTAACCTCCTACACAAAGCGACAGCTGCCTACCCTAGCAAGTTGAAACATCCCCCGCAGTATTCTTTAACAAGGACAGTCTCCAGATAATTAATCATGGCTGATGCAGTAAAAGAGATGGGTGTGTCAAAATTGGCTGTAGCAACATTGTGCTAAGAACGTGGGTGATGAATAGAGAAAAACCATCCAGTGTATTACTCTCTAACAGCTATCTTCTTTGAACAGCACTATCCAAGATTATCCATCCATCGCATGACTGGAACAAACATTTAGGACTGTAGTTTAGCTCTTGCCAATTCAGTTCAACATTGTCCTTTCCCTCCAATCCTCCCACCTTGCACCCCACACTCCATCTCCAGCCAGGCTTCTTTGCGGTAACTCAGGCCAGCAAATGTTCATTTGTGTATGTCACAACAGGAGCAAGCTCAGCTGTGAGAACGTGACAGTCACCAAATAAAGTACCCCTAAAACAAGCATTGCGGCTTGGTGGCACAGTGGTTAGCATTGCTGCCTGACAATGCCAGGGACTTGGGTTCGATTCCTAGTTAGGATCACTGGCTGTGCAGAGTCTGCACGTTCTCCCTGTGCCTGTGTGGGTTTCCTCCGGATGTTCTGGCTTCCTCCCGACAGTCCAAAAGACTACTGGTTAAGAGCATTGGTCATGCTAAATTCTCCCTCAGTGTATCCAAACGGGCATCAGAGTGTGGTGACTAGGCGGTTTTCACAGTGACTGCATTGCAGTGTTAATGTAAGCCTAAAAGCAAAATTCTGCAGTGGCTGGAATCTGAAACAAAAACTGAAAATGCTGGAAAATCTCAGCAGGTCTGAAAGCACCTTGAGGAGAGAATAGAGTCAACATTTTGAGTCAGAATGACCCTTCATCAGAGCGGTTCTTCCTTCATCAGAGCAGTCATTGAGTTCAAAAGTTAGCTCTATTCTCTTCCCACAGATGCTGTCAGACCTGCTGAGACTTTCCAGCATTTTCTGTTTTTGATGTTAATGTAAGCCTACTTGTGACACCAATAAATAAACTTTATCTGGGCCAAAGCAGGAAGAATGACAAATAGGCAATGTGCCAAAGGGCTTCCCAATAATGAAACTTTACTCAGCTAGACTCAAAACTGCAGGAGAAAGGGGGAGAGAAAGCTTGGCCAGAGGTGAGGGGTTGATGGGTGGAGGGGATAGGGGAATAGGGTACAATGTGTGGAAGGAAAATAAAATGCTAAACTGAAATGTTCGGATTGGTCAAGGACCTAACCTACAATCCCAAATGTCTAAACTAAAAGCAAATTACTGCAAATGCTGGGATCTGAAACCAAAAAGAGAAAATGCTGGCAAATGAGCTTTGACAAAGGGTCATCTGGACTCGAAACGTGAGCTCTTTTCTCTCCTTACAGGTGGTGCTGGACCTGCTGAGATTTTTCCAGCATTTTCTCTTTTAGTCCCAAATATCTGTTCCAATCATTACAATGGATGAAAAAGATTGGCTGATGCAATCTGAGGAAGAGCAGGGTGTCCTGGCTAACATTCTTCCCTCAACCAATACTACTGGACTGGTCCAATTCAAATTCAAAATGGGTTGGGACTTTTGCCCTCAGCTGCTGTATTATCTTCATTCAGGAATTATATTGCCCATATTTTTGCTTCTCCTAATTGTGGTGTGTCCTGCATTGTGCTGATCTGAACTATTAAGACCTTTTTATTTGATGAACTGTTTACAGCTGACCGATAAACAAAACCATAGGGCTGGTCTCATTGCTTGTGAAGCAATTCTATATTTACCCTGCTGAAGTAAACAGGAAACCCTCTGCTCGCAGCTCTGAGTTGCGGGGGTGGGTGAAGAGAGGTTGAAAAGATAACCCACCTAGGTGAAAGACCATTAATTACAAACAGGAAATTCGTCTTTGATAACATTTAAGAATCCGAACATCAATCGAACCCACACGCTGCAGAAACATGACTTCACATCTTTCACCGTGAGAATAACGTCAATAGCACTTGTTGTGAAGGACAATGTGTATTCCCCCCAATTCTGAACATGATGCATGACGTGTGATGCAACACTTACTTCTGCACCTACCCTTGGAAAAATCTCCCCCAGTTCGCTTAAACTGCACTTTCAAAATCCAAGCTCACTAGCCTTTGGCCCACTGTTCACAACATTTTGGCAGCAAATTATACGTTCAGCCATATCTTCACCACCATCTTTGATGTTCTAATCCCCAATGAAAGCATTATTCTCTCGCACTCCCACTGTTCATGTGGTATGGTGCTCATCTCCATTTTCCATCATCCAAAGGGCACAGAATTGATAGGGTGCGGTGGACAATTCGTTTAGGCATTTACCACAAAGTCCGCTTAGGACATGTATTAGTCCCTGTTCTCATCTGCTAAAACTGCTCATTATTCCAGAGTCGTGCTGGAATGTAAAGACTACCCCCAGCTTCCTTTTCCTACAAAACTATTTTCTTAAACCCCCCCTCCTTGAATATTCCACCCTTACCTCGTACAATAAGTGTGAGGAGTTCATGGAATTTGTGTCAATGATACCAAGACCACCCATCCAGCTGCCCCTGCCATTTACCTGCCTTGCACTAGCCCACTGGACCAAACATCCTCTAAAGTTCTCTTTTATCCTGGCCTGAGTTCAGATTTTTATCCGGTTTCTCTGCTGAATCCCTTCATGCCTGCTCCATTCCCATTTTGGTGATGAAAACCACCACCTGCTCTCTCAATCCTATTCCCACTAAACTGCCAGCCACCCAACTTCCCTTCCTGATCCCCATATTCAGTGCCAGATTTAGACTTGGAGAGGCCCCAAGTTATATAAAGCTTGGCGACCCCTTGTTAAAAAGTTACACCTAAAGGATCTCACAAAGGTTCATACCAAAACAGGACTTGGGTCCCCACAAAAAAATTGAAAACACAATTATGCCTTTTAATTATTTAATAGCAAGATATTTAAAGTGAAAAATACAAATTATTTTCAAATGAATGCATTTACTGATTACATATTTATCATTTGGCTGGCTTGGTCTCTCTCATAGATTATAATATAGTATATCCTGGAAACAATACTTAAATGTAATTTTTAAAATAATTTTAAGATACATTAATATATATACAACATGCTGACAAAATAAGTAATCAGGATCACTTTTATTAATATAAGTAATAATGAAATCGTTTGCAAAATCAGAAAACTGATATAGAACATAACATAGAACATAGAACATTACAGCGCAGAACAGGCCCTTCGGCCCACGATGTTGTGCCGACCAGTTAAAAAACAATGACCCACTAACCTAAACCAATCCCTTTTCGTCCATAAACCTATCCACGGATCTCTTAAACGCCCCCAAACTAGGCGCATTTACAACTGCAGCAGGCAGGGCATTCCAATCCCTCACCACCCTCTGGGTAAACAACCTACCCCTGACATCCGTCCTATAACTACCCCCCCTTAATTTAAAGCCATGCCCCCTCGTGCTAGATTTCTCCAGAGGAAAAAGGCTATTACTATCCACCCTATCTATACCTCTAATCATCTTATATGTTTCAATAAGATCCCCTCTTAGCCGCCTTCTTTCCAGCGAAAACAACCCCAAATCCCTCAGTCTCTCCTCATAGGACCTCCCCTCCATACCAGGCAACATCCTGGTAAACCTCCTCTGCACCCTCTCCAAAGCCTCCACATCCTTCCTGTAATGTGGGGACCAGAACTGCACACAGTACTCCAAGTGCGGCCGCACCAGAGTTGTGTACAGTTGCAACATGACGCTGCGACTCCTAAATGCAATCCCCCTACCAATAAACGCCAAGACACCGTATGCCTTCTTAACAACCCTATCTACTTGATTCCCAACTTTCAGGGATCTATGTACACATACACCTAGATCCCTCTGTTCATCCACACTATTCAAAGTCCTCCCGTTAGCCCTATACTCAACACATCTGTTATTCCTACCAAAGTAAATTACCTCACACTTCTCCGCATTAAACTCCATCCACCACCTCTCGGCCCAGCTCTGCAACCTGTCCAAGTCTTCCTGCAAACTATGACACCCTTCCTCACAATCTACCACACCTCCGACTTTGGTGTCATCAGCAAATTTACTAATCCACCCAACTATACCCTCATCCAGATCATTAATAAAAATTACAAACAGCAGTGGCCCCAAAACAGATCCCTGAGGCACACCACTCGTAACCGAACTCCATGACGAATATTTACCATCAACCACCACCCTCTGCCTCGTATCTGCTAGCCAATTCCTGATCCAATTTCCTAGATTACCCTCAATCCCATACATCTGCATTTTCTGCAGAAGCCTACCATGGTGAACCTTATCAAACGCCTTACTAAAATCCATATATACCACGTCAACTGCCTTACCCCCATCCACCTTTTTGGTCACTTTTTCAAAAAACTCAATAAGGTTAGTAAGGCACGACCTACCTGCTACAAAACCATGCTGACTATCTCCAATCAATTCATTACTCTCCAAATAACTATAAATCCTATCCCTAATAATTTTTTCTAAAACCTTGCCCACAACAGAAGTGAGACTCACCGGTCTATAACTCCCGGGGAAGTCTCTGTTCCCCTTCTTAAACAATGGGACAACATTCGCTAACCTCCAATCTTCCGGTACTATACCAGAGGCCAACGACGACCTGAAGATCAGAGCCAGAGGCTCTGCAATCACTTCTCTTGCCTCCCAGAGAATCCTAGGGTAAATCCCATCCGGACCAGGGGACTTATCTATCTTCAATCCCTCAAGAATATCCAGCACATCCTCCTTATCAACTGTAATACTGTCTATTCTACTCCCCTGCAACCCAGTGTCCTCCTCAGATATATTCTTGTCCCCCTGCGTGAACACCGAAGAGAAATATTGGTTCAATGCCTCTCCAATCTATTCCGGTTCCACACATAACTTCCCTCTGCTGTCTATAACTGGCCCTAATCTTGCCCTAACCAACCTTCTGTTCTTGACATACCTATAGAACGCCTTAGGATTCTCCTTGATCCTATCAGCCAAAGTCTTCTCATGTCGTCTTTTAGCCCTTCTTAACTCACTCTTCAACTCCCTCCTAGCCAATCTAAAGTTTTCTAGTGCACTACCCGAGCCCTCAAGTCTCATCCGAACATAAGCCTCCTTTTTCTTTTTAACCAACGAATCAACTTTTTTAGTGCACCACGGTTCCCTAGCCCTACCAATTCCTCCTTGCCTGACAGGGACATACCTATCACAGACTCGCAGTAGCTGCTCCTTGAAAAAACTCCACATTTCGGACGTTCCCAGTCCCTGTAATCTCCTAGTCCAACCTATGCTTCCTAATTCTCTCCTAATGGCCTCATAATTACCCTTCCCCCAGCTAAAACTACTGGCCTGAGGTTCATGCCTATCCCTTTCCATCACTAAGGTGAACGTAACCGAAGCAGTAAACACAGCCAGTTGTTGGAGCGTACACTAGCCATTCCCATTCGTATATTTCACCATTAACTTTTCTCGACTGAAAAAGACCTTTTGAACAATATCTACCTTGATTTTTGAATGACCGCTTTGAGTTTTTAAATGGGCCGCTCCAGTGTTGACACTCTGAAGAACCGTTAAGGATCCAGTATGAGAGTTCATCCTCAGTTAAGACATCCCACTGACCTACATCATTGAGTTTCGTGAATTTTGTTGTTTCAGCTATGGATGTTTGGCTCTGCAATGCTCACATTTGCATCACTTCCAGTGTTTTCCTCAGCTGAGATTCCAGACTCTGTCGTCTCAGTAGCAGAAGCTGTGGTTCTTTTGGACTTTGCTGATCACCTTGGGTTTGTGGATCCTTATCTGTTTCTGGAGTAAAGTAACTGTCAACTTTTGGTCATTTTTTGAGTTGCTCTTCAAGCTGGTGCTTTCTTTTTCTTTTCTGGTATCCGCTCTTAAATATTCTCTTCATTGTAAACCTTCTGAAATTTTGTGAGGCCCCTGTGGATTGTGAGGCCCTAAGCTGTAGCTTGTTTAGCTTATGCCTAAATCCGGCATGCCCACATTGGCTGATATTGTTAATGGTTCACCCTCCTTTAAATCTGCCATTATCACCCATCTCCTCAAAAAGAGCTCTTGACCCCACTACCCTTGCAAACCTATCACCTCATTATCAACTTGCCTTTCCTCTGCAAAGTCCTTAAATGTGCTGTTACCTCCCAAATCCATGTCCATCTTTCCCTGAGTCTCTCCAATTAGGTATCCAGCCTGCAACAGCGCTGAAATGGCTCTTATCAAAGTCACAAATGACTGGGGCAAAGGTAAACTATCCTTCCTTATCCTCTTGACCTGTATGCAGCCTTTGACAAACCATCTTCCAGCAGGGTGGTACTGTGCTCATTCCTTTTTTATCTATCAAATTGTATCATTTGTAATGACTTCTCTTCCTGCTTTCAAATCATTCCCACTGGTGTCTCCCAAGGACGTATCCTTGGCCCCATCTCTTTCTTATTTACATGCTGCCACTTGGCAACATCACCCAAGCTGTCTGAGTGGAGTTTGCACATTCTCCCCGTTTCTGCGTGGGTTTCCACCAGGTGCTCTGGTTTCCTGGTTAGATTGATTGGCCATGCTAAATTGCCACTTGGTGTTGGGGACGAGCAGGGTAAATACAGAGGAGTTGGAGAGGATTGTGGTCGGTACAGAGTCGATGGGCTGAATGACTTCTTCTGCAATTGATTCTATGATTCTGTGAGAAGCACAATGTTTATTTTCACATTCAAGCTGATGACATCTAGCTCTACTTTACCATCCCGTCCCTTGATTCCTCAACTTTTGCTAAATTGTCGGACTGCCTAACCAGTACCAAGGACTGGATGAGTAGTAATTCCCTCCAAGTTGGCATTGAGAAGACTGAGGCAAACTTATCCAGACAGGGGAAGAGATTGAGAACATATTTTACCCCTGCTTTTCCACTTCCTGACTGACTGCAGATCGATTGTTTTCATGAAGTGTTTAAGCCAGTGCTTCCCAAAATTTTCTTGCTGTGACCCCACGTTGAGAGTAAAAAATTTCACTGATCCCAGTGTTTGAGCTTAGGTCAGGTTGGGGGGTGGGAGGAGGTGCAGGCTAGAGAACAGCTATGAGAGCCAGGTGGAAAGAAGAGCTGTGAGAGAGAAGGGCGGTTATGTGGACAACTAGTGGAGCAAGGATGGAGGGCAATTGTGCAGAAATGTGACAGCAGGGGTCCCACATTTAAACTGCTGAGTTTTTAAATAAAAAACACCTGTCTTTTCACTACCTGTTTTTGGAACAGCAATCAGGCCTCAAAGATTGGTCAATTAAGCAACACCTACCATTTAAAAAAAATGAGTATTTAATGGGTGTAGCAGCTGTTAACACTTGGTCAGAAATTAAAGGCAGCCATTACTGCTTTAGAGCTTGTGATCCAAGATCTCATCCTGCCAGGTTGGAAAGCTTTGGTTTAACCTTTTGAATGCTGTGACTCTTAAGAACAGACCAAATATAGATTTTTCTTGTAAATTTAAAAAATAATAATAAATATTTGTTTGTCCATGCCCAAATGGACTTACATCAACATCCACTAATGCATGCACTCAAACAGGCATGCACATACAAGAAAATGGGGTTACAAAAGAAGTTGCATGCACTGAGGTTTTTAAAGAGTGCAAAAATCATTGTTATACTTGAATCGTTAGAGATGGAAGCTTGAAGTTGCAGGCTTAATGTTTCCCTTTTGGTTTCTGAAGAAATAGAGAGGTAAGCTATTTCCTACGATAGAGACACACAGGATGAGGGGCCATGGGCTTAAGGTGAGGGGGAGAGGTATAACACAGATATTAGAGGGAGGTTTCTCACACAGGGTAGTGGGCGTATGGAATGCTCTGCCAAGTAAGGTGGTGGAGGCAAACAGGCTAGAGTTGTTTAAGAGTAACTTAGGCACATGAATGGGTTGGAGATGAGTGGGTATAGGAGATTGTTTAAATAAGCATTGGGGTGTCTGTGGTACAGTAAATGGATATGATACAATAATAATTTTTTTTCTCTTTTTCATTCACAGGTTTTAAGTCGGTCTGCCTCGTGTCCAACGAGGGGCATACACGCGATGGGTCATACTTGGGCTGCTCTTGGTTGGAAGTATCTGGTGATGAATCCATAGATGATCTGCAGCAGCAGGTTTCTGGCTTTACACTAGTTGAGACGCAGTCGAGCTCCAGTAGCAAAAATCTGGCTGAGTTCAAATTGGTAGGTAAATTGTTAGACTCAATTCTCTGCCTGCATTTTAGAGAGAGCTATTTCTTTGCTGGGTAGTATTGCTTCCATCTGAGTTGTCTCCCAAGCTTACTGACACGAGGTTGCTTTAAGAACCCTGTGTTTATGTTTCTTATCACAATCTAGTTTCTGTCAGGTGACCACAGTACCAGTTTTCCCGTTGTCCACATAAACAGTCCTTGATGACTTCAGTTTTGAATTTATTCAGCAGTCAGTAGTCTGCGGCGCCGTCGCATACCTGGGGCGGGATTTTATAACCTCGCTCATCCTGAAATGATATAATTCCAACTGAGCTCAACAGACCTTCTCATGCTCTGCCCTGCGCCTGCTCTGATCCCGCTGGTGGGTAGGGTGGTAAAATTCCAACCCTAGTTTCTGTAGGTATTTGGACAATAGCAGTTGTTTAATTCACAGGAAGGATTTTATTTTATTTCATTTAATCTTTAGCCAGGTAAATCAATTCTCATTTACAACAATGACCTGGCCAAGAGGTAAACACTGCAGCAACATAAATTACACAAGAATACGATTCATTTAGACACTCAAATATCTGCTCCATTTTAATGTCTTCTCAATGGAAAATCCCAGAAACATTATTTACATTTTGAATGTCTTTACCAGACAAGTAGGCTGACCTCTAGCCTTGCGCAGTTTCAGGCATTAAAGTTAAAGTTTATTTATTAGTCACAAGTAAGGCTTACATTAACACTGCAATGAAGTTACTGTGAAATTTCCCTTGTTGCCACGCTCCGGCACCTGTTCGGGTCAATGCATCGAACCAGCACGACTGTCAGATTGTGGGAGGAAACCAGACCACTCAAGGGAAACCCATGAAGACACAAGGAGAACATGCAAACTTTACACAGACAGTGACCCAAGCTGGGAATCGAATCCAGGTTCTTGGTGTTGTGTGGCACCATGCCAGCTTTTGGCATATTGACCACCCCCCTTCTTGTTGGCCAACAACAAAAGCAGAAAATGCTGGAAAATCTCGGTAGGTTTGACAGCATCTGTGGAGAGAGAATAGAGCCAACATTTCAAGTCTGGATGACTCTTTGTCCAGCTCTGAAGAAGGGTCACACAGACTCAAAACATTGGCTCTATTCTCTCTCCACAGATGTTGTCAGACCTGTTGAGATTTTCCAGCATTTTCTGTTTTTGTTTCAGATTCCAGCACCTGCAGTATTTTGCTTTTATCTAAGAAGGGAGGTCACCTCCTTCTGTCTCTCCACTCCATCGTATTTCAGCACAGGTTACCCGTGATCCATGTTTTTGAAAGGTAAAGTGTCATTTTTCCATAAATATGTGAGCACAACTGTGTGGGGTGACAAAATCTCACTCCAAACTCTATCGCCTTGCCACCAATACCAACCTCCTCCCTGGCAAATGTATAAGGACAAAACAAGACTGCATACAAACTTAACTTTAGTATAAGCTGCTGACCACATATCAATGCATGACCAAGACTGTGGATTTTCTCTGTGACTTTTGCAATGTTGCCCAGCTTCACCCCCATTTCAGCTTATCTGCTGCTGAAACCTGACTAACCTGTGTAGTACTCCTGTAAAGTACCTTGGCATGGTTCAATACATTAATGAAGTTATATAAATGTACGTGGGTGTTGGCTGAAGTTGCAATATTCTACATCTCCTTATTTTTAACTTAACTTCGAAAGTTTAAACTCAAGGCAAATTTTAAAATTCAAAGCATTACTACATTCTTGGCTTCCATTGATGAATTGACTTTAAAAATGTTCTATTTATTCATGGTTTGTTGGCATTGCTGGCTCAGGCAATATTTATTGCTATTCCCCATTTGCCCTTCAGATGGCGATGCTGAGCTGCTTTCTTGAACGACTGCAGTTCATGTGGTGTAGGTATGTCCACAGTGCTGTTAGGGAGGAAGTTCCAGCATTTTCATCCAGTGACAGGAACGGCAATCTATTCCCAATGGTGAGTGGCTTGTTTCGTCCAGCGACAGTGAAGGAACGGCGATCTGTTTCCAATGGTGAGTGGCTTGGGGAAGAGCTAGCCGCTGGTGTTATTCCCATGTGTCAGCTGCCCTTGTTTTTCTCGATGGTTGGGTCATGAGTTTGGAAGGTGCTGCCTAAGGAGCCTCAGAGTTCCTAAATGGCATCGTGTAGATGGTAGGCATTGCTGATACAGTGCATTGCTCGTGGAGAGAGTGAAAGTTTGTGAATGGGGTGCCAATCAAATGGGCTGCTTTGTCCTGGATGTGTGCAGTTTTCTGAGGAAAACTGTTGGAGCTGCACTCATCCAAGTAAGTAGACAGTATTCCACAAAACTCCTGACTTCTGCCTTGTAGATAGTGGACAGGCTTTAGGAAGTCAGGAAGTGATTTACTTGCCATAGTGGTTAGCACTGCTGCCTCATAGCACCAGGGAACTCTCAGCTTGGACCACTGTCTGTCTGTGTGGAACCTTGTAAAAAGTTTGACAACACCAGGTTTTAGTCCAACTGATTTATTTGATAATACTCACAAGCTTTCGAGGGGACTGCCTCTTCACCTGTGCATTCTCCCCATGTCTGCATGGGTTTCCTCTGGATGCTCTGGTTTCCTCCCACAGTCTGAAAGCCATGCTGGTTGGATGTATTGCCCATGCTAAATTCTCCCTCAGTGTACCCAAACAGGCACTGGAGTGTGGCGACAAGGGGATTTTCACAGTAACTTCATTGCAGTATTAACATAAGCCTACGTGTGACATTAATTAATTAAAGTAAAGTTTATTAGTCACAAGTAAGGCTTACGTTAACACCGCAATTAAGTTACTATGAAATTCCCCTAGTCACCGCACTCTCTCCTGTTCGGGGTCAATGCACTTAACCAAGTAAACAAATTAATAAATAAATAAGATTTGAACAAGGCTGTCATACGATCAGGAGCTGAGTAGCCTTGGCAGAACCCAAACTGAGCATCACTGAGCGGGTTATTACTAATCAAGTGTCTCTTGATAAGACTGTTGACCCCTTTTAAAACTTTATTGATGATTAGGAGTGGATTGGTGGGGTGGTAATTAGCTGGGTTGAGTTTGTCCTGATTTTTGTATACATAACATACCTTGGAAATGTTCCAAATGGCCAGATACTAATTTTGTCGCTGTATTAGAACAGCGAGGGTAGGAGCATGGTAAGTTCTCCAGTACTGTGGCTGGAATATTGTCAGGACCCTTTGCCTTTGCAGCATCCAATACCTCCAGCTGTTTCTTGATATCACATGGAGTGAATCGAGTAGGCTGAAGACTAGCACCTGTGAGGCTGGGGACCACAGTAAGAAGTCTCACAGCACCGGGTTGAAGTCCAACAGGTTTATTTGGTAGTAAACGCCACTAGCTTTCAGAATGCTGTTCCTTTGTCAGGTGAGTGTGGTAAAAACAGTAAGACTTTTTACTGTGTTTACCCCACTCCAACGCCAGCATCTCTGCATCATGCTGGAGACCTCCAGAGGAGGCCAAGATATCTCATCTACTCAGCACTTCTGGCTGGAGATTGTTGCAAATGCTTCAGCCTTATCTTTTGAATTGATGTGCTAGGCCCCGCCAGTACATCTGTGAAGCCTCTTCCTCCAGTGAGTTATTTAATTGCCCACTACCATTCACGGCTAGATGTGATAGGACTGCAGAGTTTCGATATGAATTGTTGGGTATGGAATCTCTTAGTTCTGTCTATCACTTGCTGCATTAGCTGTTTAGCATGCAAGTAGCCCTGTGTTGTAACCTCACCAGGATGGCATCTCATTTTTAGCTGTTTGTGGTGCTGCTCCTGGCATACCCTCTTGCACTCTTCATTTAATCAGACTTGATCCCCAGGCTTTATATGAACATAGAACACTACAGCACAAACAGGCCCTTCGGCCCACAAGTTGCACCGATCATATCCATACCTACCAGGCCTATCTATAACTCTCAATCCCATTAAATCCCATGTACTCATCCAAAAGTCTCTCAAAAGACCCCAGCGGGTTTGCCTCTACCACCATCACCGACGGCAGCCGATTCCACTCACTCACCACCATCTGAGTGAAAAACTTTCCTCTGACATCTCCTCTGTACTTGCTCCCCAGCACCTTAAACCTGTGTCTT
This sequence comes from Carcharhinus amblyrhynchos, assembly GCF_965287045.1. Classification (NCBI taxonomy): domain Eukaryota; kingdom Metazoa; phylum Chordata; class Chondrichthyes; order Carcharhiniformes; family Carcharhinidae; genus Carcharhinus; species Carcharhinus amblyrhynchos. The sequence continues at coordinate 28,360,696 of NC_137332.1, read as the reverse complement.
CTCGTAGCGACCATTTCAGCCCTGGGAAATAGCCTCCGAGAATCCACCCTATCCCTACCTCTCAACATTTTATAAACCTCTATCAGGTCGCCTCTCAACCACCTTCTCTCCAGGGAGAAAAGACCTAGCTCCCTCAACCTATCCTCATAAGGCATGTCACCCAATCCAGGCAACATCCTTGTAAATCTCCTCTGCACCCTCTCAATAGCTTCCACATCCTTCTTGTAGTGAGGCGACCAGAACTGCGCACAGAACTTGCAGCGCACAGCTGCAAGCCCATTTTCTTTTAGCAGACTAAAACAGAGATCAGCAAAATTAAGAATGAATTATATTCGTCTTTAAAAAATCTTCACTGGACCCTTAATTTTATGAAAAAAGTTTTATTCTTTCCCCTTGTGAATATATCTTCCTCTACAAAGGAATTATAGATACAGAAGGGATTAGAATGGATTGATTCTTTTATCTCTCCATGAGGAAAGAAGCTAAAGTTAATTTATTAGTCACAAGTAGGCTTACATTAACACTGCAATGAAGTTACTGTGAAAACCCCTTAGTCGAAACACTCCAGTGCCTCTTCAGGTACACTAAGGGAGAATTTAGCATGGCCAATGTGCCTAACCTGCACACCTTTCAGGCTGTGGGAGGAAACTGGAGCACCCAGAAGAAACCCACACAGACGGGGAGAACGTGCAGACTCGTCACAGACAGTCACCCAAGCTGGGAATCAAACCCAGGTCCCTGGTCCTGTGAGGCAGCAATGCTAACCACTGTGCCACCATGCTAGCAGGATACCTACATATTAAGTTCAAGAACATTGATGAAGAATCATAGATGTGGAGACACATTTTTCAGCATGGGATTTGTTTCTGCAATATCTTTCCTTTTCAGTGGACATTGCTAACCAGCGCCATGGCTGAGATTGCCAAGCTTTGTGGAAGAGTATTATTTGCAAAAAAAAAGACACATTCCTGGCCACTCTGAGTTCATAATCCCACTGTCAGAAATCTTTTGGTGTCCTTGGGGGTAGTCTTACTGGGGATTAATGTTGAAAACCATTTTACTCACACCGTCATCTAAAAATGCTGAGTAAAGGAAGACTTCCTGTATATATTATGATGTCAACATACACAGCCAGCAGGATAATTCTCACCTGATTATCTGGGGAGAGTGCTTCACCCTGCTTCCAATACATGCTACACAGGGATTTGATGCTGTTCATCCTCGCAGTGTTTGCAAAGTATTTGTTATTTATTTATTGGTTCGTGGGATATGGGCATCACTGGCTGGGCCAGTATTTATTGCCCATTCCTAGTTGCCTTTGAACTGATTGGCTTGCCAGGCCATTTCAGAGGGCTCTCAATAGTCAACCACATTGTTGTGTGTCTGGAATCACATGTAGAATCATAAATCCCTTTAGTGCAGAAGGAATCCATTCAGCCCTTCAAGCCTGTACCAGCGACAATCCCACCCAGGCCCTATCCCCGTAACCCCATGAATTTACCCTGTTAATCCCCCTGAGACAAAGGGGCAATTTAGCATGGCCAATCAGCCTAAAATAGACCAGACTGAGTAGGGGTGGCAGGTTTCCTTCCCTAAAGGACATTAATGAATCAGATGTGTTAATTGCATTACTCAACACTGTTGCCCCTCCTCTTCTTGATTAGAGGTAAAGGTAATGCATGATTCCAGGTTTGGAGGAAGGGCAACATCCTTTTTAATCCCTGATGTTGAAAGCCTCTGTTCTCCACGGGAAGGGCGCAATTGCAGAGCCACCTTGTAATTTGAATATTTGTACCGTTGGAATTGTAACTCCACTGAAAGTATCTTGTACGATCTCTGGTGGTTACCAAAAACCTTATTAGTGTTAGGAACTGGACAAGTTTAACATCACCAAGACTCACCATCTGTACAAACAACTGTAGACACTATACAGACAGAGTTAGAAGCAGCTTTTCAGTTGTCTCATTTCTAAGTAGACACAAGATCTCACACTAGACGTAAACAGGAATTCAGATCATGTGATTGTGTTTGATTAACTAGTGTTATTAATAAACTTTAATCATGCACTGTGTTGGTTAACCACTAAGTCAAAGCTTCTGCAAATAGGACACAAAGTCCAACAGGAGCTGTGCTCAGTGACGAAGACTTTACCCTGCTAGACGTCATTCTCATTTGGTTAAAATTGCTCAACATTAATGCAACTGGGCTTGTGGCACTTAACTTTCGCCAACTAGAGAAAATAACAGGGTCAAGTAGGTGAGACTTTAAAGCAACATTAATGTGCCAAATTGTTGTAATTAGTAGTTCTTCACAGTAATAGCTTTGATTCATGCTGCTCTGCAGTCAACCTCTTTTTATACTTTAGGACTCTGCAACAATTGTTGCAGCAAATGATGGCATGTGTGCAATTAATTCCTTTAAAAGTCAAACTTTGAGACTTCATTGTTCATTGCCAAAGCCTCCTTCCATAAAATGTCGAAATAGGCTTGTGGCCAAACAGAATGACAAGCAAAATCATCAGAGGTAGTAGTGCTGCCTACACTCAGGTACTGTAAGCGTCAAGACTGCTGTTGTAGTGGTGGAGTAAAACAAAGCCGGCATGAAACTTGTTTATGTACAGTCCATGTGACATTAACAGGCAAGTGTATTCTACTGACTTAGCAACAAACTAAACGACATAAAAGTGAATAATTCAGTGAAGATAGTAAATGCTGAGTCAATGTAAATGTTGCCCAATAGAAATCCTTGACCGGCCGCAGGTATGGCTACAGACTGACCATTTTAGCATGTAAACTTAACTTTTACTTACATACATCTACATCACTTTGGTAAACAAGACAATAAGACCAAAATGTTAAAGTACATTTATAAATAGCTAACATGAGGATTGAAATCACAAGTTGAAACAATTGCAAATTTTACTCATTATTTACTTATGATCAAAAATACAATTAGCTACATCTGGATCCCAAATTAGCCACCAGTAGTCAATATATTAGACAACTCTGCTCTACCCTTTGCTAGTCGGCAGCAGTCTACAAGAACAAAAATGCAAAATAACCTCTTTAGAAAATCTCTTGCTAATGATAAAAGCCTTCTTTGAAAAGACATTAATAAAAGACTTCTCCTTATAGTACAAAATTTAAGAATTTTTTTCTCCCTTGGGCAGATTGATGCAACGGCTATTGCCTTCTATTCAGTTAACAGATTTCATTTGATTTGATTTATTCTTGTCATGTATTGGGTTATAGTGAAAAGTGTTGTTTTTTGTGTGCTATACAGGCAGAGCATACCATTCATAGAGTACGTAGGAGAGAAGAAAAGGAGGGGGTCCAGAATGTAGTGTGAAGGGCGAAGAGAAAAATCAGTTTAACACAAGGTAGGCCCATTCAAAAGTCTGATGGCAGCAGGGAAGAAGCTGTTCTTGAGTTGGTCGGTACATCTTTTTACGGAAAAAGGTGGAAGAGAGAATATCCGGGATGCGTGGGGTCCTTGATTATGCTGGCTGCTTTTCTGAGGCAGGGGGAAGTGTAGATGGAACCAATGGATGGGAGGCTAGTTTATGTGATGGGCTACAGAAATATTATGATATTATCAAGCTGATTAGCTCAGCATTAATCGAAAATGATTAACCCACATACATATAGTTGCAATATCAACAATCATATCTCATTTGCAGTGAAATACCGTGGAGCGTCTGAAATCTACTAAAGAGTGCAACATGCTGGCCAATTTGTCACACTGTAGAGAACACAGTTGATGTGTTACATCATTTTTTTAATAGAATTTCATAGGTTCCCTACAGTGCAGAAGGTGGTCATTTGGCCCATCAACAACAGTCCCACCCATGGCCAATCCCCATAACTCCACATATTTACCCTGCTAATTCCCCGACACAAGGCGGCAATTTAGCATGGCCAAACAACCTAACCTGCACACCTTTAGAGTGTGGGAGAAAACTGGGGCTCCGAGAGGAAACCCACGCAGCCAAGGGGAAAACGTGCAAACTCCACACAGTGACCCAAGGCCAGAATCGAACCCGGGTCCCTGGCGCTGTGAGGCAGCAGTGCTAGCCACTGTGCCACCCTATGATCAATCTAGGTGGTGAGGTGTAACTAGTCCAAAATAATTTGCCCCTCATGCATAACAAACCCAATTGCTTCCCTGAAGAAAGACAAAGCAACACTCCTAAACCAGAATCCATGCCATTAAAGGATATTAGCTCCTTAGTTATCAACATCACACTGCCATGACTCACACAAACATACTGTCATTTCTATCTTTCATGTAGTTTTATTTTAAAGACATTTCACGAGTGATACTCAGTTCCTCCTAAGAACTTATTAAGAACTGCAGTCAATGATCTCATTTTTGTACCCATCATCAGCCAATGTGACAAATACTTCTGATGAATTTTATTCATAAGATATGAGGAGGACTTGAGAAGGAGAAAATCACTTTGGGAGTTCAAAATTTACTTTGTAAACCACCGGAACATGTGTTTTATCTTGTATCTTAGTATGGAACTCGCTGCTGGGGGAGATAGTGGAAGCAGATACAATAATGACTTTTAAGGGGCATCTGGACAAATACGTGAATAGGTTGGGAATAGAGGGATATGGTCCCTGGAAGAAATAGGTTTTAATTCAGATGGGCAGCATGGTTGTTGCAGGCTTGGAGGGCTGAGGGGCCTATTCCTGTGCTGTAATTTTCTTTGTTCTTTGTATAATGTATAAAAATGTTGTTGAGCTTCTGAAGGCTGAGTTACAGTGTGGTGGATTGCATGTTCAGAATTCTAAATGCCTGACGAAGTTATAAATTGAGAAACTCACTTTACAGGTTGCAGAAGTGAAATTTGAAAGTTGGTTTATCAGTCAAGCCTTCCTCTTCAGCCTCATTAGAAACTCCATTCTCTCATCACTAATCCCAATTTCCTTGTTGGCCACTGTCTGTTTGAAATAGCCCTTTTGCAACTTTGGTGTCTTATTTGACTGAAAGCAGAGCTTCTGAGTTAATGTCCTCTCTTTGTAACACAATGACCATCTACTTCCACCTCTGTGACAGTGCCAGCCTCTGAAACCCTCACCCCTGCCTCCGATGGCCTCCACTATTCCAGTCTTCTCTTGATCAGATTCCCATCCTCCACACTCCATGAACTTGTACTCCTGTACCAAATCCCACATAACCACAAGGCTAGGGTATGTATTCCTCTCCTTTCCTTAGTCTCATTACTTTGCACATTAAATCCTGCTCACTGTTCAACAGCCCCCTTTCAACCTGTACAACTTCCATTGTTCCTTACCAAACCTACAGTCATCTGCAAAATTAGACAGCTTTATTTTTGGCCCAAGCTCTGAATCATAAATTATAACTGAAATTATTCCCAGCAATAATCCTAGTGATATGCAAATAGTAACCCCCATCATGGTAGCACAGTGGTTAGCATTGCTGCCTCACAGCACCAGGAACCCAGGTTCAATTCTGGCTTGGGTCACTATCTGTGTGGAGTTTGCACTTTCTCTTCGTGACTGCGTGGGTTTCCTCTGGGTGCTCTGATTTTCTCCCAAAGTCCAAAGATGTGTGGGTTAGGTTGATTGGTCATGCTAAATTGACCCTAGTGTCAGGGGGATTAGCAGGGTAAATGTGTGGGTTTACAGGTATAGGACCTGGATGGGATTGTGGTCAGTACAGACTCAATGGGTCAAAAGGCCTCCTTCTGTACTGTAGGAATTCTATCTGTGTTAAGAGTAGGTTAGCTCAGTTGGCTGGACAGCTAGTTCATGATGCAGAGCGATGCCAACAATCCAGACTCAATTCCCATGGTTCCTGAAGGTATGGGCCTTCATGAAGGCTCGCCTTCTCAGTCTTGCCCCTCACCTGAGCTGTGTTGTTCTCAGGTTAAAATCACCACCAGTCAGAGTGTAATTTCTCTCCACAAAGAGCAGAGAAGCCTATGGTCATCTGGTACTATGGTGCAATTTATCTATAGGAAACATGGTAATCAATTTATATATAGCAGAACACATTGCCGCAGACAAACCTTTCACAATTTATGTCATCAAGATGTATTTTGATAGAACAAATAACTTCTCCTTTATCCTGATTGTTTTAGGTTCAAATAGACAAAATGCTATACTTCATAGTTTTAAATCAGGGGTTCTGAATTAAAGGGGTCTGAGTTTTTCCATGAAGTTGGTAGTGCATTTTTTATTCTTTCATTGGTTGTGGGAATTGCTGGCAAGGATGATCCTGTGACCTTTCAGGTGTTCTGATGAAAGATCATCGACCTGAATCATAACTCTGTTTCTCTCCATTGGTGCTGCCTGACCTGATGAATACTTCCAACACTCCTTGTTTTCCCTCTCAGATTTCCAGCAGTATTCGGCAGTATTTTACTTTGGTTTTAGTAATAGGGGATTCTCTCGTTAGGGGAACAGGCTAATGTTCTTGCAGACACAGATATCAATCCAGGGCATGTTTCCTTGATGCCAGTGTGAAGGATGTCACTGAGCAGCTGTGGTGCATTACGAGGAGGGAAAGTGAACTGCCAATGGCAGAGGTCCTGCAGGTAAATTTTAGGAAGCTAAAAAAGATAATAAGCAGGACCTCATCTTTCTCAAAGACTAAGGAAATTTGGCATGTCCGCTATGACTCTCTCCAATTTTTACAGATGCACCATAGAAAGCATTCCTTCTGGTTGTATCACAGCTTGGTATGGTTCCTGCTCTGCGCAAGACCGCAAGGAACTACAAAAAATTGTGAATGTAGCACAATCCATCATGCAAACCAGCCTCCCATCCATTAACTCTTCCTGCTGCCTCGGCCAAGCAGCCTGCATAATTAAGGACTCTATGCACCCCAGACATACTCTCTTCCACCTTCTTCCATCGGGAAAATGATACAAAAGTCATGTACCAACTGACTCAAGAACAGCTTCTTCCCTGCTGCTGTCAGCCTTTTGAATGGACCTATCTCGCATTAAATTGATATTTCTCTACACCCTAACTATGCCTGTAACACTACATTCTGCACTCTCTTGTTTCCTTCTCTATGAACAGTATACTTTGTCTGTATAGCGTGCAAGAAACAATACTTTTCACAGTATACTATTATACATGACAATAAATCAAATCAAAGGTGGCAGTCTCCAATTTACTCCTGACCTAACACTGGTGAATATAGAAACAGGAGGGTACAGCAGATGAATGATGGCTGGAGAGACAGTGCAGGAGGGAGGACTTTATATTCCTAGTGCATTAAAACTAGTTCTGGGAAGATGGGAGCTTTACAGGTTGGACAGGTTGCACCTGAACAGAGCTGGGACCAATAACCTTGCAGGACGATTTGCTAATGGAAAAGAGGAGGTAACATTATACAGGAAAAGCAACAAGCACAAAGAACAGGAAAGAAGCACTTGAGTAAGAAACAGTGAGTTATCATCAGGGGTTAAAGTTAGAGGACATGCAGAAAGGTCCAAATTAAGCTCATTGTGTTGAATAGGTTGGTGAGCTGCAGGCATGGTTAGCAACGTGGGAATGTGATGTTGTGACTATAATGGAAACCCGGCAAAAACTAGGGACACAATTGGGTATTAAATATTCTTCATTACAAGGTGCTCAGAAAAGATACAGGAGGAAAGAAAGGGGACTGGCAACATTGATTAAGAATATTACAATGCTGGAGAGGGTAGATGGTTCATGACAGAATCTATTTGGTTAGCACTAAGAAAGATTAAAGATACCACTACACTGCTGAGTGTATTTTATAGACCTCTTGTTTAGAAAAGTAATTCAGGACATATGTGCAAGGAAATTACACACGTGCAAAAAGTATTGAGTATTATTGAATCCCCTAACCTACACATCTTTGGGCACTAAAGGACAATTTAGCATGGCCAATCCACCTAATCTACACATGTTTGCACTATGGGAGGAAAGTGGAGCACCCAGAGGAAACCCACGCAAACACAAGCAGAATGTGTAAACTACACACACACACACACACACACACACACACACACACACACACACACACACACACACACACACACACACACACACACACACACACACACACACACACACACGAGGCTGGAGTTGAACCTGGGTCCCTGGCACTGAGGCAGCAGTGCTAACCACTGTGCCACTGAGACATTAATTAACCTAATATATACTGGAAAAATAAAAGTATAAAGGCCAAAAGGAGGAAGAATTTCTGAAATGCTTTCAGGAGAATTTTCTATGTTGGTATGCTTCCAGCTAAAGAAGAAATAAAACTGCTGGATCTTGCTCCAGGAAATGAGGAGGGTCAAAACCAAAAAGGGCTTTTATACGCGGATACTGAGAATATGGCTGAGGTACTGAATTAATAGCTTTTATCTGTCTTTACCCAACAAAATGCTGCCAAAGACAAAGGAGAAGGTAATTGAGGCATTGGACAGGCTTAAAATTGATGTGGTCGTATTAGAAATGTTGGTTTTACTCACAATTTATAAGTCACCAGGGCTGGTCAGTTGCATCCAAGGATAATGAGGGAAATAAAAGTGGAAAGTAAATTAAATTTATTGAGCATGAAGTTTGACTAGGAATGAATTTGCTGATTGAAAAAGGTGTACATATTTTGAGTTTGTTGATGTATATACAACCAGCTTAGTGATAACAATTATAGCACGTGCGCAATGATAGAAGGTGCATCTGTCCAATAAATTACATATACTGATAACACTCATACATAATTTAATATGCTCACTAAAGTGTAAGAAATACTAATTGTACTGAATTCAAGTCTAAAACATATGGATCACTTAATTGTACATTTTAAATGATGAGTTACATAGGAAAAAAAGCTTGTATGGAGGGCCTTTTTTACAGCGGCAGGATGTCCCAAAAATATTCACAAATTATGAATTACTTCATGGCGTTTTAGTACTCTTTTTAAAAAATACAGCAGGCAATTTGGATATGACACAATTCCACAAACAAAGTCAATGGTTTTGGAGGTACTGATGGTTCTAGTTGACTAGTGAATATTGACTAGGTTTCAGGGAGAGTTCCCAGTTGTTGAATACTGTAACTGTTATTGTTTCTTTATCAATACCTAATGGCGCACAAGGCAAAATTAAATCTGTACCCATAGTGAGGTTTTTCCTGGAACAAGTCTCTAATCTGTCATAAGAAGCTCACAGCTTGAGGAGCGCCACTCTGCATCAAGCATGGCTGCACTGGAGTCAGTTCTGTTCTTACAACCTGCCACTGATGTGTGTTGGAAGCATTTTGCAGATTGATACTCAATGTGTTGGCTCCTTTATGAACACACCTCCCTTGGCCACCAGGTCCTGGGGTAGGACTTGAACTTCAAGCCTCTGGCTCCAGAGACGAGGGCTCTGTTTGTTATGCCACAAGAACTCCTGTAACTGTCCTGGGATCTTTAATATCCCAAGACAATTACAAGGCCTCATGTTATCTTTCATCCAAAGTATGGCACCTAGAAGCATAGAATCTCAACAGTGCAGAAGGAAGCCATCGAGTCTGCACCAACAACAATCCCACCCAGGCCCTATCTCCATTACCCTATGCTTTACCCTAGCTATTCCCACTGACACTAAGAGGCAATTTAGCATGGCCAATCCATCGCATACCTTTGGACTGTAGGAAGAACCTGGAGCACCTGGAGGAAACCCACACAGACATGGGAAGAATGTGCAAATTCCACATAGACAGTGACCCAAGCTGGGAATCGAACCTGAGTCCCTGGCACTCTGAGACGGGGACAACACAGCTTCAATACTTCACTGAGGTGTCACTCTCGATTACATACTTAGCGTTAGATTTGGGGTTCAGTGGCAAATGTAAGTGCTATCACTGAGCCAAAGCTGACATCCTGTTTTAGGGGGATTGGGTTTGTTTCTGATATTTAAAATGGTCCCTGAATATAACAATTTAAAGGTTTAATAATTAATTCAATGGTCAGTTTCAGAGCGATATTCATTTCATGTGCAACATAAACAATCAGATTTCTGGCAGTGTTAGTTGAAAAAGGAATTTTGACCAAACAACTTAGAGAACTTCATGCTGCTCTTCAAATATTTTCATAGGATTCTTTGCATTTAGTTGATATAGCCTCAATTTATAATAGTTCCAACCATTATCTCGCAATTGTCTTTGTCTATATATGTCGTGTTTGTGAAACCTACCTCTCCACTCACCTGATGAAGGGCAGTGCTCCAAGAGCTCGTGATTCCAAATAAACCTGTTGTACTTTAACCTATTGTTGTGAGATGCCTTACTCTGCCCACCCCAGTCCAACACTGGTATCTCCACATCAACCCTTCTTAGATATAGGGATGGTGCCAGAGGACAGGAGAATTGCAAATACTAGGCCCTTGTTCCAAAAAGGGTGCAAGGATAAGCCCAGTGACTACAGGCCAGTCAGTCTGAGTTGGGTGGTTGCAAAGATTTAAAAAATGATAACGCAGGACAAAATTATTGGTACTTGAGATTAATTAAGGAACATCAGCTTGGATTTGATACATCATGTTATTATGTTTAAGTAGGTTGCATATTCTGATGATGTAATAGAGCGGGTTGATGAGGGTAATATGATTGATGTGTTGTTCATGAGATACCAAAAGGTTCGAAAGACTCTCCCATAAGGGGAAACAACCTTTCAGCATCTATCCTGTCAAGCCCCCTGAGAATCTTATGTCTCAATAAGGTCACCTTTCATTCTACAGGCCCAATCCACTCAACCTCTTGTCATAAGAAAATCTCTCCATCCCTGGGATCTGCCTAATGAAGCTTCTCTGGATTGCTTCCAATGCCAGTATACCTTTCCTTAGATAAAGGGACAAACTGTTACGAGACTGTTTGTGGGGATCAAAGGTTTCAGTTATGTGCATAGATTGGAGAAGCCTGTTCTCCTTAGCAAAGAGAAGGCTGAGAGGAGATTTGATAGAGGCATTCAAAATCATGAGGGCAAAATATCCAAACTTTTCATGAATGATCCAAAGCGTAGCACTGGACTGAACTGGAACTATGCTCACAATGACGAAAGCACAGTCTGCTGTTCCACTGTACTACCCAATTCTTAAAGGAACAGCTTCATTATGGGCTTTGTCCATATCTGCCAAGAACAATTGCAATGTATGGATTGTTTTGCAGAGTCGTCACAAAGGTATCTGGAGTATAGTTTCCAACAACTGATCCTCCAACTCTTATTTTGAAAATGGGGAAAAGATGGAGATGATTTAACATAACTATTACCTCAACATTTAGCTGTGAGAGTGTTTGACGCAATGAGATGTTACTCTCAAGATGTAATCACGTTTTGTTTTAAAAAAATATATTTTTGGTTAAAAATCCCAAAACCAAAAGAGAGGATGCTGGAAAATCTCAATAGGTCGGGCAACATCTAAGGAGAGGAAAGAGCTGACGTTTCGAGTCCAGATGACCCTTTGTCAAAGCTAAAAGGCACAGAAAGTGGGAAATATTTAGACTGTAGGGTAAGGGACTGAAAGATGAGTCATAACCACAAAAACAAGGGGAAAGGTAGCTAATGTAGAGAGTATTTCTTATGTTCTTATGTTATGTTCTTATATAAAAGGGGTGACTGGCCAAACGCCAGAGAAGCTGAAATCAGAAGGTAAACTGTGACAGATGAAGATGTGGGGGAGAGGAGAATGGGTAAGAGGTAAAATTGAGAAGAGGGAGAAAGGGGAAGCAAAGGGGGAGAAAAGGTAAGGAAAGAGAGGATAAAATAAGGGGAAAGAGTGGGAGTGGGAAAAACCATCTTTCCAATATGAGTTTCTGGGTATTATAAAAGGAACATGTATCTACTGATCAGTCTATCAGCAGACATAACTCTTGCAACCGGTTAATAGATTTTTCTCTGTCTGAGCATTTCACAAGCCGGCCAACTGAATCAGTGACAATAAACTGATCAGGGTAAAGCCTAATAGGGGACACAAGGAGTCAATGCAGTCCAGTGAAGATTTTAATTACGCTGCTGCAATGCTCCAGTTGGAGACGCACAACCTCAGAACATGCCATGTAGCTTGAAAGAAAACCCCGCAGGCAATTGATTTGTCAGATTCTGCTCCTCACTCAGTAAAGTTGAATAAGAACCTTACTTACACCTACAGCAATGTGAGTGTTCCATTACTCATTCTCTCAGATTGGGAGCAATGGTCCAGCTGAACTGAAACACACACACAGGTAACGGAAAGAAAAGCATTAAGGGGCTTGTGGGGACAAGGGAAGCAAGTGGTCAGAGGGGGCCATGGAGGTGGAGCGTGGGGAACTGGTAGGCGGAGGTGGGGGTGGGGATGGTAGGTGTTGGTGATGAGGCATAAAATGCTAGAGTTCAAATCAAACTCATCATACAGGATTATTTCAAATCAAATTGCTTTGTGGGTGATTTCAAATTGGCACCTGGAGTTTGGAATCATTACTGAGGAATTTTGTAATTAACGACGGCATTTCCCACTCGGAACGATCTGGAAGGAGGAGGGTAGCTTTTTTTCATTCGTTCACTCACTGGCCAGCATTTATTGTCATGTCTGGTTAACCTAGGGCAGTTAAGAGTGAATAACATTGCTGTGGCGCTGGAATCACATGTAGATCAAAACAGGTAAGGACGGCAGATTTCCTTCCCTAAAGGACATTGGTGCATCAGGTGGGCTTTTCCGACAATCAACAATGGTTTCATGGTCATCAGTAGATTCTTAATTCCAGATATTTTTCATTGATTTCAAATTCCACCATCTGTTGTGGCGGGATTCGAACTTGGGTCCCCAGAACATTAGCTGATTTAGGAACGCTGGAGGGGCTAAGTGGGGCAAGGTGCTGCTGCTGCTGCCAGGATCTTTCCAATTACACAGTTCTCCCACTGAGGCTAAGTCCAGGGGGTATTTCCTCTTCTGGAGGCAGATCGGAGCCGGGGTCCTTGACATTGTCTCTCCTACACCTCCTTCCAAAGACATGGGGATCGGGGCCACAGCCATGCCGCATGCCGCAAGCCTCCCTGTGAAGGGTTTCTCCTTTTACTCGGATGGCCTGATAGTTGTGGCCATACTTCAGTTTTAAATTTCCATGCAGGTTCAGTGAACACCTCAGCGATGTCATGGTAATGTCATTGGGCAAATAATCAAGAAGCCCAAGCTACTACTTTAGTATTCAAATACCACCAAAACATCTTGAGGAATTTAAATTTAATTTATGAATCTGGAATTGAAAGTTAGTCTCAGTAATGGTGACCATGAAACCATCATCAATTGTTGTAAACATCCATTTGGCTCACTCGTGACCTATAGGGAATGAAATCTGCATCCTTATCTGGCCTATGTGACTCCAGATCCACAACAAGACTCTTGACTGTCCCCTGCAAAGGCTTAGCAAGCCATTCAGTTCAAGAGCAATTAGAGAAGTGCACCCATTGCTGACCTCGGCTGCAACATCCACATCTCATGAAAGAATAAAAGAAAAGCCTCATCCAGCTACATCTTTGGGCCTTCTGATTGCATCTCCTGTCTCAGGAACCTGCCTGCCATCCCAAATTGGATAGGAAATGCAGAGGTGGCCTCGTAATTGGCTGCCTGTGGGCACGTAGAACAAATATATAATTGGGCTTGGGATGAGGAGATTTCTTTCCATAGAACCATAGAAAATTACAGCTCAGAAACAGACCTTTTGGCCCCCCTTGTCTGTGCTGAACCATTTTTTTGCGTAGTCCCACTGACCTACATTTAAGAACATACGAACGTAAGAAATAGGAGCAGGAGTAGGCCATCTAGCCCTTCGAGCCTGCCCCGCCATTCAATAAGATCATGGCTGATCTGTCGCTGCTCAGTTCCACTTTCCCGCCCTCTCCCCATAGCCCTTAATCCCCTCTCTTATCAAAAACCCATCAATCCGCGTCTTAAAAATATTTAGCGAGGCAGCCTCCACCACTTCAACGGGCAGAGAATTCCAGAGATTCACCACCCTTTGAGTGAAGAAGTTCCTCCTCAACTCCGTTCTAAACCGCCCCCCCCCCCTTTATCTTGAGGCTGTGCCCCCTAGTCCTACTGTCTTTTTTGAGCGGGAAGAGTCTCCCCACCTCTATCCTATCCATCCCATTCATCATCTTATACGTCTCAATGAGATCTCCCCTCATTCTTCTAAACTCTAACGAGTACAAGCCCAGTTTATTCAGCCTCTCCTCATAGCTCAACCCCCTCAACTCCGGTATCAGCCTCGTAAACCTCCTCTGCACTCCCTCCAAGGCCAAAATATCTTTGCGCAGGTGCGGCGCCCAAAACTGCACACAGTACTCCAGCTGTGGCCTCACCAATGCCCTATACAGCTGCAGCAAGACATCCCTACTTTTATATTCAATCCCCCTCGCTATGAAGGCCAGCATCCCATTCGCCTTCGTGACCACCTGCAAGCTGGGTTTTTGCGACTCATGCACAAGGACCCCGAGGTCCCTCTGCACCGTCGCCTGCTGCAGTTTTTCGCCCCGTAAGTAATAGTCCTTCCTACCATTCTTCCTACCAAAGTGGACCACCTCACACTTGCCAACATTAAATTCCATTTGCCATTTCCTGGCCCATTCACCCAGCCTATTTAGATCCTTCTGCAGACTCTCCACACCCTCTGCACAATTTGCCATTCCCCCAATCTTGGTGTCATCAGCAAATTTTGACACCATACACTCGGTTCCCTCCTCCAGATCACCTATATAAATGGTAAAAAGCTGAGGCCCCAGCACCGACCCCTGGGGCACCCCACTAGTCACCATCCGCCAATCCGAATAGCACCTGTTGACCCCCACTCTCTGCCTCCTATTTGACAACCAATCCTCTATCCACGCTAACACCCTACCCCCAACTCCATGTCCCTCGACCTTCTGCAATAACCTCTTGTGAGGTACTTTGTCAAACGCCTTCTGAAAATCCAGAAAGACCACATCCACCGGCTCTCCTCTATCCACCGCCCTAGACACATCCTCATAGAACTCCAGTAAATTTGTCAGACACGACTTCCCTTTAATGAAACCGTGCTGCGTCTGCTCTATCAAGCAATTCCCTTCAAGATGCCTCACAATTTCCTCCTTAATGACAGATTCTAACATCTTACCTACCACAGACGTTAAACTAACCGGCCTATAATTCCCCGCCTTTTGCCACCCTTTGAACCATATCCCTCCACACCCCTCTCATCCATGAACCCATCCAAGTTTTTCTTAAATGTTAAAAGTGACCCCGCATTTACCACTTTATCCAGCAGCTCATTCAACACTCCCACCACTCTGTGAAGAAGCCCCCCCCCCAATATTCCCTTTAAACTTTTCCCCTTTCACCCTTAACCCATGCCCTCTGGGTTTTTTTCTCGCCTAGCCTCAGTGGAAAAAGCCAGCTTGCATTCACTCTATCTATGCCCATCAAAATCTTATATACCTCTATCAAATCTCCCCTCATTCTTCTACGCTTCAGGGAATAAAGTCCTAACCTATTCAATCTCTCTCTGTAACTCAGCTTCTCAAGTCCTAGCAACATTCTTGTGAACCTTCTCTGCACTCTTTCAACCTTATTTACATCCTTCCTGGAACTAGGTGACCAAAACTGTACACAATACTCTAAATTCGGCCTCACCAATGACTTATATAACCTTACCATAACACTCCAACTTTTATACTCAATACTCCAATTTATAAAGGCCAATGTACCAAAAGCATTCTTTACAACCCTATCCATCTGTGACGTCACTTTTAATGGATTCTGTACCTGTATTCCCAGATCCCTCTGTTCAACTGCACTCTTCAGAGTCCTACCATTTAGCCTGTACATTCTACTTTGGTTTGTCCTTCCAAAGTGCAATACCTTGTCTGCGTTAAATTCCATTTGCCATTTTTCAGCCCATTTTTCTAGTTGGCCCAAGTCCCTCTGCAAGCTTTGAAAACCTTCCTTACTGTCCATTACACCTCCAATCTTTGTGTCATCAGCAAATTTGCTGATCCAATTTACCACATTATCATCCAGATCATTGATATCGATGACAAACAACAATGGACCCAACACTGATCCCTGAGGCACTCCACTAGTCACAGGCCTCCACTCAGAGAAGCAATCCTCCACGACCACTCACTGGCTTCTTCCATTGAGCCAGTGTCTAATCCAATTTACAACGTCCCCATGTATACTTAGCATGGTTGATGCTTTTCCGATTCAAGACCAGAAGATTCTGTCCACAATTTCCTGAGCAGCAGATGAATGGGAACATCACCATCTCCATGTTACCCTTACACCATTCCCCCTTGGACCTAACTTGTCACTGGATCTACTAAGATTCAGCATATGGACAAGTGGAAAACCGCACACTACATTCTCAAGTGCAACAAGAAACAGACAATGAATTGTTTTTTTTTAATTCATGCATGAGACATGGGTGTTGCTGGCTGACCAGCATTTATTGCCAATTTCTAGTTGCCTGAGAGCAGTTGAGAGTCAATGACATTGCTGTGACTCTGGAGTCACATGTAGGCCAGACCAGGTAAGGACTGCAGATTTCCTTCCTTAAAGGACATTAGTGAACCAGGAGTGTTTTTCCCGACAGTCAACAATGGTTTCACGTTCATCAGTAGATCTTTAAAGTAAATTTATTAGTCAATGAAGTTACTGTGAAATTCCCCTAGTCACCACAATCCGGTGCCTGTTCAGGTCAATGCGCCCAACCAGCTCGTCTTTCAGACTGTGGGAGGAAACCGGAGCACCCGGAGGAAACCCATCCACACACGCTGACCCAAACCAAGAATCAAACCAGGGTCTCTGGCACTGTGAAACAGCAGTGCTAACCATTAGGCTATCTTAATTCTAGATAATGCTGGCGTTGTCAGCAAGGTTTATAAACCAAACAATTTTATAAGAACAGCTAAGGTCAAAGCAAATGTTAAGATGATGCTTAAAAGTGAAAGCTGGATGTGTATCAGTCTGTTTGATAATGAAGTGTATTTTACCAATTAGTGTTGGAAGACAGGTTTCCTAAATATCATCATCATCTCTTTGGGGTAGGCACTGAGTAAAGTTCACACAAGCCATTTTCTCACCTGAAGAGAGAGAATCAAATCGAAAATTCCATTAGAACAGCTCATCTTCCCAACACCTGATTCAGGAGTGACAAAAGTCATCAGTCAGTTTCATAGCCAGGAGTGGGGGATTTGACATCAACGGCCCAGAAAATGACAAATAAACCTACAGGGAGGAGAAAATGACCGAAGTGCAGATTTTTTTCTGTTTGTTTGATCTTCATTATCAGTACGGATCACGTTATATTTGAAAGATGCTTTGTTGGTTCCGACATGAAGTAAAATAAAGAATCAATTAGCTCAAAGACATGCACTTTGTTTTCAGTTGAAAATAGGTTCTACTCATTCCAGGGGAAGTGACTTTTGTATGTAATCAACACCATAGATCAAAAGTGGTGCATTTGGCTTTACAAGAAAATGAAACTTTAGAACTTGGCTTTGAAGTTCATCAACAGAATGCAACCTCAGAAATCTGAACCTTTACAAAGCCATGAGCTAATTAAGGAAATGTGGGCAATTCCAGAGAATGCTAAATGAGACCATGCTAACCATCTCAGGATTAACAAACTGGGATGGAGGGGGATGAACTAGTGTTTTGTAACATTGACATAGGTCTCTGCAGGTGGAAAGGGAACCTGCTATATTTGGCATCAAACTTTGTTCAGCGCTAACACTCTTATCTGAGTCCAACAGTCATGGGCTCCAAGCCCAATCTGCAATGATTTAAAAACATAATCCAGACTGACACTCAAGTGTGGTACTGTGGCAGTGCTGCACTGTCCTGGTGCTGTCTTTGTATCACAATGTTAAACCCAGGCCTTGTCAAGCTCTTGGGTGGACCTAACAGATCCCAGTAATCAAAGAAGAAGTAGGGAGTACTCAGTGTCCTCAACAGCATTAACTGCTCAGCATAATAAAGAAAAGATTATCTGGCCACTTGTCCTATTGCTCCAACTGTTGGGTGGAAATTAAATATCTCTCTATTAAAACAGGAACTACATTTCAAAGGAATTTTGTTAGCACTGATCTTCTCAGGTCATGAAAGTCACTTTATGAATGTGAAGCCTTTCCTCCCTCTTTAAAACAACATGAGGTCAGACACTATATTCTCTAGAAATAGAATAAAGCTCTATTTAATCTGTCACAGCAATAATCTTTAACTCTAATTTACACCTTCATTGCAGCTATGTGACACTGTTGTCATCTGTGAACTTGTTTGAAATATTTCTGCTGATGTTACTCATACCAAAGAAACTGGGATCTTTGCTTGGAGAAATTACTGAACCAGGAAGCATTGCAGAACTGTCAGACATTAGGAAGGGTATGGCCACATACATGTAGAATATTTCCACCTTCAACTGACTCTTAAAGCTCTGCATTTGTTCAGTTATCTAGCATCCGGCTGAGAAGTAAGTTCCAACACATCAAATCCTCAGCAACATGTGTTCATTATTTCAGAATAAAAATAAGAACATAAGAACATAAGAAATAGGAGCAGGAGTAGGCCATCTAGCCCTTCGAGCCTGCCCCGCCATTCAATAAGATCATGGCTGATCTGTCGTGGCTCAGTTCCACTTTCCCGCCCTCTCTCCAGTTAATGCCAGTTAATTCCTCTGTATTCAGTTTATTTCGAAGTAAACTTGATCGGTGTGGTCCAGAGCTGGAGAGATAATGGGCAATGAGTGGGCAAATGGGACTAAGTGCATTCTCCACTATGTATTTTCCAGTGGTGGAGTTGGTTCGCCATTACTTGTCAGTGAGATCGTCCAGTCCCACCAAAGTCAATGGCTAACTGTATTGCTCGCCAGTGTGCCACCGGGTACATGCCATGAGGGTGGGGGGTTAATTTTGGTGGGACCGGAAGGGCTGGAAAATTCCACCCAATAGGTGGAAGGGCCTACTTCTGTGCTGTACCATTCTGTGATTCCATGTTGAGCCTGTTCAAATTGATGCCAGATGCAGCACCAAAAATACTGGGGAAAAGATGGCATAGTGGCATTATCACAAGACTGTTAATCCAGAAACTCAGCTAACATTCTGAGGATCTGGGTTCGAATCCTGCCACGGCAGGTGGTGGAATTTGAATTCAATAAAACATATCTGGAATTAAGAATCTGCTGATGACCATTGCTGGAAAAACCCATCTGGTTCACTAATGCCCTTCAGGGAAGGAAATCTGCCATCCTTACCTGGTCTGGCCTACATGTGACCCCAGCGCCAAAGCAATGTGGTTGAGTTGCAACTGCCCTCCAAGGGCAATTAGTAATGGGCAATAAATGCTGGCTAGCCAGCGCTGCCCATGTCCCATGAATAAAAAAAACACCAAACAAGAGGTATCACAGCTACACTGCAAAAGCTTGCACTGATCCAAATATGTCCAAACACAACATTACCAGTGAATAGTCTGTTTGTCCTGCCTGCAAAATTCCCTGAATTCTACAATCATGATGCCTGCATGTCAAAGTTAAAATGGAGTTTAAAATGAACAAATTCTTGCTGAAATAAAAGCCAGCATAGGGAAATTTGCCTCTCCCAACTGGTGGACCAGTATATTGCTCCAATGGTAGGGCGATTAAATTCCTATGGCCCTGATTTTAAAAGAACTGGCTTGATAGATATGGAGTGGGCTAGTGATTAAAAACAGGAAAATTGACTTGCCCTGTTTCGGACAGAAACCTGCTGATCTCCATCTTGACTCTGCAGCCGGCTAAGGTCAGAAACACAGCCAGGTAAACAGAAAACTGATAGCACGATAGGTCCGCAACGTCATTTTAACGATATGATCATCAGGCATCCCAAGCAGCAGCAGCATCTGCACAAATGGACTGGTTTGACTGGAAGTTACACATAAAGGAGAACATATCTCCAGGTGTCATGAGGATCTTACTGTCCACTATTGTGAAAACACCATTGCATTTCCAGTCAGGTTCTGCCCTTTCACTTTACTTCCTTCTAATTTCCTTACCCACCTGGACTAGTTATCATGTTTCTACTTCATTCCTGTGAATGGATGAACAGTGAGAGGAAGTGGAGCAATAGCCTGAAGAACATGGGCTTACAGCAACTTGGCCTGTTCAAAGACAGCAGCTGAGAGACTGGGGGGAGGGGGTGGAAGTGTTGAGACCTGCATCAAAAGCCTTGCCTGGCTCATGGAGTGTCTAGATCAGGGCTTACTTTGGAAGGTATTTATGAACAGCAGTGTAGAAGAAGTTGCCTTTCACCATGGGCTGTTGCTGACCTATGCAGCCTGTTGCAGCAGGGCCTGCTGAACGAGGGCCATGCTTTGCCATTCAAAACCAACAAAATCCTTAACTTTTTTAATCACAGGCCCCTTGCCAGCCTTGACAGGGGAACATTGCCCACATCCGAGTCAGCAGTGCACAACTGCATCAAACGTGTCACCAGTGAACTCCTTGTCTGAGATTCCAGTAAAATGATGAGAAAATGCTGGGATTTGTGCCCCCAATCCCATTACCTTGTATCCAAGGAATTCATTATAGACCATACTCATAACTATCAGGGAACAAAAAGACAATCTAACAGTTTATGTGAATAGGAAGGTCTTCCACGCCAGTCCCTCTATAAAATATAATGGTCCCCCACACAGTCTTAATCTTCTTCCAGTTGATGTATCATGTTCATTCTTCTGAGAGAGGGAGAATGAAAGTTAGTGACTATCTTGTACATAGGAGTTTACAGATGGAAGGGGCTTCAGCTTGCTGAGAGTGAGAAGAAACAATCAGATTGGAGTGGGGTTGAATTGAAGGAAGCTGTGTGGAATGAGAATGAACAAAGTGATCACAGGGATGGCGAGTTTGTACTTAGCGTAGAAGTTATGTGGCCTGCTGATAGGTCCCAAAGGATACAATCAAAGGGAAGGATTGGAGAGGAAATCTTAGAGAATAGTATGAGGAGACGGAAAGATAGTTGCTGTCTGTTGTGTTTTTCAGAGAGCTGACCACCCTTGCTACACTGTTCAGGCCATTAAATTGTTCTCTGCTCTGCACTGAATGCATGTCCTGTGCATAACCCCTCTGGAGCTCACAATGTCAACAATCTCTATCCATGCCTGCTGGATTTGGTTATTGAAGATCCTTCTGATACTGATGCAGGCAGCACGGTGGCACAATGGTTAGCACTGCTGCCTCACAGCACCAGGGACCCGGGTTCAATTCCAGCCTCGGGTCACTGTGTGTGCGGATTTTGCACGTTCTCCCCATATCCGTGTGGGTTTCCTCCGGGTGCTCTGATTTCCTCCCACACTCCAAAAATGTGCAGATTGGGCATACTAAATTGCCCCTTATGTTAGGGGGACCAGCAGGGTAAATAGATGGGGTTAAGGGGATAGGGCCTCGGTTGGATTGTGGTTGGTGCAGACTTGATGGGCCAAAAGGCCCCCTTCTGCACTATAGGGGTTCTAGAATTCTATTCTATGATTCTTGACTGGGAAGAGAACTTTCTCTTGACTCTGAGTTTTCCAGTAATAGGTCTAGGAAGGTTTCAGTGATCCTGGCATCTTGTTTGTGACTTATGCTGATTCAGTTTCTTCCTCCAATATGCCAGCAGAGATGCCTTGTAGAAGGGAAAGCAACCTTCTTGGAAAGGTGCATTGCCACTACAAATAGGCCTGGAACTGACACACTAGAAACTGCACTTGGAACATGATTTCCTGGTGGGTCAGAAAGTCAGGTTGGAAACTCACCGATGGAATAACAATGAATTACAATAGGTTGGGTCTGTGCTTGATTGCAATGAGTCAATTTTGAATCAAGACCAAAACGCACTTACTGAAAACTGGCCTGAAGTTAAAAGTACAACCCATGACACACACAGCCTTTGTTATACTTAGAACTGAATCTTCAAACAAAGGAGGCGATTGAAATGTCAAAGCTTCCACACGTTAATGGCGAATAGGCTGGAGCTGATGTAAAGGGTTAATACGCACAACTGCATTTTCCACCAACCAAGTGGAATTCAGTCCCTCCACACGAGTTGAAACCAGTGGAAGTATTAAAGTTGTAAAGCCTGTTGGAAAGTCCCTGCAAATTATTACTGTCTGATTCTCAAAGTTAATATTTTCACCAGCTTTGAGCTTTAGATTTTTGGGGAATTTCCATTTTAGACCACAACATAATAGTCTAGCGTACACAAAAGAGACAGCAATGGGACCAGAGACTTCACAAGCTCTTTCAATCTTCATAGGTTTCAAAAAATGTTACTTTGGCAACTTACAGTAAAGTGATTTACTTTCTATCATGTCATGCCTTGCTGAGGTACAAATCATCTATCACGGTGGACATCACTTATCTAACATCCAAACTGATAACTAATTTCAGCTCCACCCTGCTTAATCCACTGTCAATCTTTTTAAACCTTCCCTTTGTTCTGCAACTATTTCCATTTCCTTTTTCCCTCATTCCCTACTACCCGAGGCTTTTTTTTTCATCCGATCCGCATCCTGTCTGACTTCATCTACAATCAAGATGACAGGCAATTGGAAACCTATGGAATTTTTCACTGCTACCCTTGAGATCTTTGTTCAGTTTTGTGACATTACGTTGACCATTTTTCATTAATTTTCTCACTTATGATCAATGGGTACAGCCTATTTTGAAAAGTCTGCCATTTTAACGGTTCTTAACACCCTTTTAATAGCTGTAGCAAGTTTGCTGGAGTTATAACATTTTCTTTCCACTTTAGATTAATAAAACGTTTTAAAATAAAAATATAGTATCACTTGCAAAGCTGTCATTACCATGCATATACAACCTAAAAAAAACCTAGCAAATGTTCAACAATAGATTTATTGAGCTCTTAGAACTAACAGTTCAATAGTTTCAAATACACCAAAGTGCAAGAAATTGCAGAGGTGCAAATCATCTATTTTCCCAATATCAATTCACCATAACACTTTTTTTTAATTCATTTACGGGATCTGGGAATCACTGGCTGGGTCAGCATTTATTACTCTTCCTAACTATCCTCCATTTCAGAGGACATTTGAGAGTCAACCGCATTGTTGTGGATCTGGAGTCACATGTAGACCAGACCAAGTAAGGATGGCAGATTTCCTTCCCTAAAGGACATTAGTGAACCAGATGGGTTTTTATAATAACTGACAGTGGTTTCATGATCATCAGTATATTCCTAATATTTCTGCCATGGTGGGATTTGAACCTAGATCTTGATGTGGAGATGCTGGCATGCGGGCTCTCTGGATTACTAGTCTAATGACAATACCACTACACCACGTCCTTCCCTACATATTCCAGTATCATCTGAAGTGAGGAAGCTGTGCCTCCTGACACTGTTAGTTCATGCTAAATATATCGTGAATGACCAAACAACCACCAGGTAGCCCATGTCTGTTGCCTGCTCAAGGGGATAAAGAAAGGAAAGCTTTGGTTGGCTGACTAGCAAAGTAAAAAGTGATTATATAAGGAAAGAAAGATCAGTGTCTATGTTCTGCTTTTCACAACCTCAGGACACCCCAAAGTGCTTTACGCTTTGACTTCTTAAATCTAATTACTAATAAAAGCAAAATACTGCAGATATTGGTTAGCACTGCTGCCTCACAGCTCCAAGGATCCAGGTTCAATTCTGGCCTCGGGTCACTATCTGTGTGGACTTTGCACATTCTCCCTGTGAGTGCGTGGGTTTCCTCCAGATGCTGCAGTTTACTCCCATAGTCCAAAGATATGTGGTTTAGGTTGATTTGACATGCTGAATTGCCCCTTAGTATCCAAAGATGTGTAGGTTAGGAGAGATTAATGGGATTACCAGGGATAGGTCCTGGATGGGATTGCTATCAGTGCAGGCTTGATGGGCCAATTGCCTCTGTCTGTACTGTAGGGATTCCATGATCATTATGCAGGAAATAATGGACTGTGGATGTATTAAACAGGAAACCCTATTGACAACAACAGGACCGTAAAATCCCATTGTCAGCAAGCACCATCGCAACTACTACCACCGTGAAACACAACACTGAGGGGGAGGCAAATCCCACCCACTGTTTCACTGTTCCAGATCACTCATACAAGAATATTCGTGCCAGCATGTTAAAAACACAAGTTATTACAGAACCTTTCTCCGTGTTGAAAACCTTTTTAATAAGTCATTCATCAGAATTCTACTGCCCCACCCGCCACAGGAATCAGAGCGAGGGTGGACAAATTGTCAAAGGGAGATCCATTTTCCACAATAACTGAACAATGGGAAGATCCGTTCACCTCAGCTGGGACTTTATGGTTTCAGGTCGAGCGAGGCTGTAAAATCCTGCCCATTCAGTCCATCTAGCCCTGGAATACTTCTGGTCTATATCCAGTTGTCACCAGCCATTTCTTCAATCATACCTGTCTAAATAAAAAACAATCTAACCAACAAATTCAAATGAGCTGACAAAACCTCAAAGAGCTGACAACTAAAGAGCAAATCATTGTATTAGCAAGGCAGAGGGGAGAAAAGGACATGAAACTCTGATTAACAAAGCATGTTACTTTGCGTCCTTATACAAGGCCTCAGTTAAGCTTCAGAATACTATGCTAAGTTTTGGTCTCCTCATGTGTTGGGAGCTATTGAGACTTTGAGAAAGGTTCTGTGGAGGACTGCAAATTTAATTCTCAGACAGGATTTTCTCACCCCTCCTGCTGCTGGGATTGTCTGTCCAGCCAAAAGTCAATGGATTTTCAGGTGACCCACCCAATCCCCTGCTTGGATTCCACCACAACGGGTCTGGGAAATCCAGACTGGATTCTTGCTTCAAGCATTAGAGAAGGGAAGGTTTAGGCCTAATTTGATTGATGCTGATAAGATAATGAAGGGATTAGACAAAAGGGCAGGAATTTGGACGCAACCTTTTTTGGTGTATGTGGTCGCACAAAGTATATTCATCACTGATTAAAAACCTATCTCAATTTTGAACGTATTTAACAATCCAGCCTCTACAGTCCTCTGTGGTAAGATGCTTGCACCAAAGCTGGGGTGAGATTGGAGCCTAGCAGAACACAAACTGATCGTCTTTGATGAGATATTGTTGAGTATGTGCTGCCTCACAGTACAGTCATTGACACCTTCCATCACTTTTCTGATCATTGAGAATAGGCTGATAGGGCAGTAATTGAGCAGATTGGATTTGTCCTGCTTTTTGTGGACCGGGCATACCTCATTTTCCACATTGTCAGGTAAATGTGGTGGAACAGCTTGGCTAAGGGTACAGCTCGTTCTGGAGCACAAATCTTCAGTCCTGGAGCTGGGATGTTTTCAGGATCCTTAAGCCTTTGCAGTACCCAGTGCCTTTTGCTATTTCTTGATATCATGAGGAGTGAATCAAAATGGCTGAAGACTAGGTGTGTGAGACTGAGTCCACAAGAGGAAGCCGAGATGGATCATCCACACAGAACTTATAGCTGGAGGTAGTTACAAATGCTTTATATTTTGCACTGCTGGGCTCTCCCATCATGGAGGATGGGAATATTTGTGGAGCGTCCTCTACTAGTCACATGTTTAATTGTCCACCACCCTTCACATTGGCAGAACTGCACAGCTCTAACCTTATCCTTTGGTTGCAGGAACATTTAGCTCTGTAGGATTAATGTCAATATGCGTGATCTTCTTGGAGATCCTGTCCACTTGGAGCCAGCAGTTTGTGGCGTCAATGGTAGTCATGATGTGGAGATGCTGGTGTTGGACTGGGGTACCCCAGTCCAACATCAGCATCTCCACATTATAGTAGGGTTTACCAGATTGTAGGTCGTGACCCCAGTGGGGTTGTAAGACAAAACTTTAGGGTCCTGAGCTCCAAAGTAGCAATGGCTCACTGACCAAGTGTTAACAGCTGTGAGGCCCCTTTAAATCCTCATGTTCTTTGTTCTGTTCCGTTCCAAAATAGGCCAGTGGAAAGGTAGGTGCATTTATTTAAAATCCCTGGAGTTTAAACAGCCCCCTGCTCTCATAGCCTCCCACCGTACTTGAACAACCACGAATACACCCCTCACCGCTCCGCCACACCCCCACTGCTTACACAGCTGTCTCTCCCCACTCCACTCATACCTGGCTTCCCCCATACCTGGCTCACACTCTGAGGTCACAGGAATTTTCAAACTTCAAGAAGGCATCACAGTGGGAAAATATTTAGCACAGGCTGGCCCACACCATGCTGCTTCCGTTGTCCATCATGCATCAATGTCTATGTTGTAACATCACAAAGTTGGCACTTCTTTTTTTAGGTATACCTGGTATTGTTCATGATACATTCTCCTACCTTCCTTGTTAAACTAGCATTGCTCCCCTGGGTTGCCAGCAATGGCAGAGTCAGGGATATGCTAGGCCACAAATTACAGATTGCAGTCGAATACAATTCTGCTGATGGCCCATAGTGATTGCCTGGGTTTAAGCTGCCAGGTTTGTTCTGAATCAATCCTATTTAGCATGCTGGTTGTGCCAAACAACACCCTCAGTATGAAGAAAGGAAGTGGTTTCCACAACAGCTATGCGATACTCATTTCTATTAATACGTGGACAGATGCATCTGCAAAGGTAGGTTTGGTGAAGTTAGGTCAAGTATGTCTCTGCGTCTTCTTGGTCTCTTTCCACCTGCCACAGGAAAGCGTGGCAACTGCGCCCTTCCAGGCTCAGCCAACTCGATCAACAGTGGTACTATTGCATCACTCTTTGTGGTGGACATTGAATTTCCCCACCCAAATTACATTTTGAACCCTTGCCACCCTCGGTGCTTTTCCCAAGTGCTGTTCAGCATCGAGGAGTACCAATTCTTCAGTTGAGATTAGGTAGAATGTAGTAATCAGCAGGATGTTTCCTTGTCCATTTTTGATCAGATATCATTAAGCTTCATGTTATCCAGTCAATGCTGAAGGCCACATCATGGCACAGTGGTTAGCACTGCTGCCTCACAGCTCCAGGGACCCGGGTTCAATTCCGGCCTTGGGTCACTGTCTGTGTGGAGTTTGCAAATTCTCTTTGTGTCTGTGTGAGTTTCGTCCGGGTGTTCCAGTTTCCTCCCACGGTCCAAAGATGTACAGGTTAGGTGGGATTGGTCATGTTAAATGGGCTCTTGGCACAAGATGTCTAGGTTAGATGGATTAGCCACAGTAAATGTGTGGGGTTACGGGGATAGGTCAGGGAAGACAGACTGGGTAAGAGAATCAGTGCACACTCAATGGGCTGAATGGTTTCTTCTGCACTGTAGGATTCTATGATTCTATGACTCCCAAGGCCACTTCCACCCAAACTACTGTGGTGCCATCTCTGGTGATGGATAAATTTAGGACATTATACATAAGGCTTGATTCAGTGAACATGGCAATGTCAGACTCTTGCTAGGGTAGTCTCTGGGCGAGCTCTCCCAATTTTGCTGCTAATCCCCAAATGTTACTGAGGAGGGCTTTTCAAGGACAACGTATGGCTTTGTAGTTTCTAGCGATTAGATTGATGCTACATGGTATATCTGGTTTTATTTGTTCTTGACTTTTCTATAACAGTTTGATTCAACTGCATGCTTTGCTAAATTTTTTCAAGGGCAGTTGAGAGTCACGCATATTTGCAATGGTTCTGGAGTAAATGGGATGGATAGGATTGAGGTGGAGAGGCTCTTCCCGCTCAGAAAGGACAGTAGGACTAGAGGGCACAGCCTCAAGATAAAGCGGGGGGCGGTTTAGAACGGAGTTGAGGAGGAACTTCTTCACTCAAATCTCTAGAATCTCTAGAATTCTCTGCCTGTTGAAGTGGTGGAGGCTGCCCTCACTAAATATTTTTAAGACGCGGGTTGATAGGTTTTTGATAGGCAAGGGGATTAAGGGTTATGGGGAGAGGGCGGGAATGTGGAACTGAGCCACGACAGATCAGCCATGATCTTATTGAATGGCGGGGCAGGCTCGAGGGGCTAGATGGCCTACTCCTGCTCCTATTTCTTATGTTCTTATGTTCTATAGACTAGACTGAGTAAGGATGGTAAATTTCTGGACATTTCCCAGCCCTGCCAACCAGACCTGCGTTCTGGAAGTTTGAATTTTCTTCCGGAGGTGGGGCTGGATTAGAAGTGGGCCGGCTGGCCCTGGAATGAAGGTTTGCCTCTGTGCTCCAGGATTTTGTTGAAATTATCTAAAAAATTATTAAAACAAAAATAGAGTTAAATCCCTCAATAACATTGATAGATCTAATTCGTATTGACAGGTCAAATGAGTTTTGAAAATTCCAATGGGTTTTGACAGTTTTCTGACAGCTCTTTGACAGCTTGACAGTTCTTGGCAACTTGATAGTTCTTTGATACTTTTAATAACTCTTTGACAGTTCTTTTACAGCTTGAGAATTCCAATGATTTCATCCACTTTTTCCACACAATCATGGTCTACTTTAAGTGATCCCAAAGAGGGCATGACCTACCTCAAAGGTTGCCATATTTCTCCTAAAGAATGTTTTACCTCTTCCAAAAGTGTCCTGTGACCACATCCAAAAAAGGGTGCCTTACATCTACAAAAAGATATCTTGGCTATCCAAATGAATCCATAGGGTTCAGACTTACTCCTCCTACCAGGGCTCATCTGCACGCTCAAATCTCAGAATCCAACCTCACCAAAATCACACATGTGAATTTTTATAGGCAGCTGCCTCCATGAACAAGGGATGTGCAATTTATAACCCACCTCCATTGCCCCCTGTGAAATTTGGCAGAGGCTGGATTTAAGTGTAGAACTTCTGGCCTCTGTCAGTCTATTGGAGCAGACAAAGAGTATGTATGTCTAGGTATCTATGTGAAAATTCAGGCCTAGTTTTTTTGGTTCCAGGGTGTTAGTCCTGTAATGTTATCACTACCTTACTTTTCTCCTTGTTATTAAAAGGATATGTGAGCTTATACTGACAAGGCTTACCTTTCTGCTGTAAGTTTATTTGCATATACCGCCACTTAATTCAATGGTGAGACAGACAGCCAGATGTTGTTTTCACAAAGCTAATGATAGTGCAACTCAGAAAGCAACTTTTGGATATTGATAATTAACTATGCATCTTCTCCTCCCTTGAAGTTGCCGTATTATTTGTGCATAAACAATGGCAAGTGCCATTAAGTTCACCGTTATTTTGACAGCAAACTGTGGCTCTTTGTGGCTTGCACAATAATGCCAGGTAATAATTGCCTGAGGCACTGGCTTGCAGTCAAATCTATGTCTCATGCATGGGTGTTGATGAGTACACTGAGGAGACACACAAGTCAGCATTGTACTAGAACCAGAGATAATTACATTTTATATGCATCTAGGTCAGTCAACACCAATACTAAAATAGTGTTGTCATTGAATCGTAGTCATTCAGAAACCATTATTGCTAATACACCTCTGATTGTGCGCACTTTTCTATTTCCGTGAAATAACATTTGGGTGCCTCCACTCTGAAGTGCAGCTCAGGTTATTGGCCTAGATTCGCATCTCCAGAATGGCCAGAAACTATAAAGGTTGGCATTTTTGCATCCCACTCTCACCACTGCAAACCCAGTTATAGATGCAATTGTTTTTTTCCGTTCACATGGAGGCCCCAATAACCTAGGTTCTTTCACAGCAGCTGAATTGTCAGCTAACACAATTAGAGGAGACATGGCAAGTAACGCTGCAACAGTCAGGGTGAGGAGAACTGGGGAGGTTAAATATGTAAGCTGAGATTCTCCCAAAAAAACCCACGCATGGAAATGGGAGGAACTGCCACTGGTTTTTTTCAGTGTGATTTTCAGAGCGAATCTCTAACACTGAGCACTGCAGAATGCCCTAGTGGATTCCCTCTGAAAATCAGGGCATGGGGCCTACTCACACCTGAGAGGCCGCAGCATAGCGCTGAGCAGGCCACTAAGCATGGTCCACACTGCTGGCCTCCCGATTACTGGACAGCACCGAAACTGGCCTATCGACCTCCCCACTCCTTCATCGCTGGCCTCCTGAACCTCTCCAGGCCAGCCCTGATGTCCCCCATCTCAGCATGCACCAATCTCCCCAGCCCCCAAACTGGCCAGCCCCGATCTACGAATCTATCCCCCCCCCCCCCCCCCCATAGCTCTGAACCCCCGGCCCCCCCAGCAGTCCCGACACCCCTCTCCACGTCCAATGACCAGCCCCAACTCCGCTTCCTCTGTCTGTGATTCTCCAGCAGAGTGGCAGTGGGACCCCCCTCCTCCACCATTTGCTACGCAATGAGATGAATAACTAGTTAAGCTGGCCTGGTAGTCCAGAGATAGGTGTTGTCAAGGACACTGGGAGAACTCCACAGCTCTCCTTTGAATTGTGACAAGGGAACTTTTATAACCTTCTGAGACAGCAGATGTTGTCTCAGTTTAAAATCTTAGTTAAAGGACTAAACCTCCGACAATGCATAATTCCCTCAGCGTTGTACTGCTGACCTAGATTTCCTGTTCAAATTTCTTGACTTAACCTTTTGGTCATGAGTGCTAACAACAAGATGGGTTAACACAGTGTAACCCAGACTACAGACAAAACAGGGACTACAAACAGAAACAATTTCCAAAACAATCCAATAAACCCATTATGATCTGTGATCTGATACAGAATTTGTCCCTCCCTCATTCAGACAGAAATCATTTGCACGCTGAAATATTTTCAAATGTACCTGACCACACTCTAATACAAATATAATAAGCATTACTTATGATTACTTATCAAATAGACAAATCATGTAGCAAGACTTATCTTACACGCCTTTAAAAGATAGATTTTACTGACGCCCCGCCCCCAATAAGCTTTCAATTTGTGTATAGTGATATGTTATGAAATTAGTTAGAGAGACATCTTCCCTTCCTTTCTATAAGATTAGCTATCACTGGAGGTAAACAGCACCCACCTTATGAATAACAGCCATGATGGCAAGTTCATTACTCAAGCTTGAGTCATCATTGTCAGCTTTTTATGACCACTCCCCTGGAATGTGGCTGCTCCTAGAAGACTTACATTCCGCAGTCAGCTCATAGGAAAGTTAGTCATGTTTGGCCCACAGAACCACGCTTTGCAATACCAAAAAAAGCAACCTTAGCAACACCACACCTCGACAACAACCAAAATCTACGCCTGGAACACATCCTGTGCCAATTTCTCCAAGTTCTGGGCCTTTGTTTCCTCCCTCTCCAGAAACTCTCTCGTCTTCACCAAGTTGCCTCAATAAATTTGAACATCGCAAATAGGCAAAATATGAGGCCTGAAATTTGACAGGAAACTGACAACGATCTTCTGGGCTCCTGCCAGAATTAAGGAAAAGGTGAATCAGTAAAGAAAACAAGGGTTATGTGGATAAAGCAGGAAAGCGAAGTTGAGGATTACTATATCAAATCAATCACAACCTCATTGAATAGTGGAGCAGATTTGTTGGGTCAAATGGCCTATTTTTGTCTAATGGTCTAGCTTCCAGGTCTTGAGTTTGCTAATTTGAAAAGCTATTATAATCTCACCTATCAAGCTCAATAGCTGAAGATGGGTATGTTGGATTTAATTGAATTTTGTTTGTATTTTTGTCATTCCATCCACACACACGTGCATACACAAAGACACACACATGTCTGCATGCATGCATGCACACACTCACAGACACGCACAGATGCAGACAGCATGCACACACCCCCTCCCCCCACTTCCTCCAAAGATTGTACCAACCATGATATATAATTTCCCAGAGGATAAGTTATAAAAGAACAAAGAAAATTACAGCACAGGAACAGGCCCTTTAGCCCTCCACTGACCATGCTGCCCGCCTGAACTAAACCCTTTACCTTTCCCGGGGCCATATCCCTTTATTCCCATCCTACATATGTATTTGTCAAGAAGCCCCTTAAAAGTCACTATTGTATCTACTTTCATGACCTCCCCCAGCAGCGAGTTCCAGGCACCCACCATCCTCTGTGCAAAAAACTTAAATAAAGACCTAGTTCCAGGCAAACACAGGAGAGGTCCCAGATTTATCTTTAGTATCTGCCAACATAGACAGTGAGTGTCTCAGTGCATTTACATTAGCAGAGTATGAATAACAGTTGCTATGGCCTCACTGGTCAAATAATCTACCAGTATTCATTGTACTAAAGTGACACCAAGAAGATAAGTTTCCTCCCTGGTGCCAGGGTCAAGGATATCGCTGAAGAGCTGCAGGACATTGTGAAGGGGGAGGGTGAACAAAGAGATAGTTATCCATATTGGTTCAGTGACGTAGGTAAAATGAAGGATGAGGTCCTGAAAACCAAATAAAGGCAGCTAGGAAATAAATTAAAAAGCAGGACATCGAGAGTAGAATTTTAGGATTACTTCCAGCACCATGTGCTAGAGAGAACAGAAGTAAGAAAATAGTGTTGAATGATAAGAAAACAATAGGGAGACAGGGAGCCAGGGTGCCAGGCTGGCACTGCCTGATTGGCACTGTCCAACCCTGTCCCTGGAGGGCTTGAATGGCCCAGAGGGCTTAAATGGCCTCTGGTCCCACTGGCAAGGCCATCACATCTGGTCCCCGTTGGTGGGCACCATCTATGACCCTTGCCAGTGAGGCATTGGGACTGATTCTGGAGAAGATTGGACGTGTACAATCTGAACAGGTTGCACCCCAGCAACTGTGACCAATATTCCTCGCGGGAGTATTTGCTTGTGCTGTGGGGGAGGATTTAAACTAGAAGGATGGGAGCCTGAGAGAAGAAGGAAACAAAAATAGAAATGAAAGATAGAAAAATGGCAAGCAAGAGTGGAAAGCAGCAAATAGGGCCTTAGTACAAAAAAGGATAAAGATGTAAAAATGACAAGTCTAAAGGTGCTACATGTGAATGCATGGAGCATTCGCGATAAAGCAGATGAATTAAAGCACAAATTGATATAAACGGGCATGATATGATTGAGATTATGGGGACATGGCTTCTGAGTGACCAAGGCTAGGAATTGAATTACAAAGGGTACTCAATATTTAGAAAGAACAGGCAAAAAGAGAAGGGTATTGGGGTGACATTGTCAGTAAAGAATGAAACCAGTGTAATTATGAGAGAGGATTATGGACTCAGAAAATCTCTGCAGTGAATCAATCTGGGTGGAGCTAAGTAGCAACAAGGGGTGAAAACGTTAGTGGTAGTTATCTATAGGCTGCCAATCAGTAGTGGTAAGGTAGGGATGACATTAAACAGGAAGTTAGAGATTCATATAACAATGGTTCCACAGTAATCATGAGTGACTTTAATCATAGAACCATGGTGCAGAAAGATGCCATTTGGCCCATCGAGTCTGCAGCGACCACAATCCCACCCAGGCCCTATCCCCAACATTTACCCTGGCTATGCCCCCTGACATTAAGGGGCAATTCAGCACAGCCAATCCGCCTAACCCTGGACTGTGGGAGGAAACCGGTGCACCCGGAGGAAACCCACACAGACACAGGGAGAATGTGCAAACTCCACACACATTGCGACCCAAGCTGAGAACTGAACTCGGGTCCCTGACGCTATGAGGCAACAATGCTAGCCACTGTGCCATATTTAGAATGGGCGAACCAAATTAGCAATTATAATGTCGTGGATGAATTTCTAGAGTGTGTTTGAGATGCTTTTTTATGTGTCGAGGAACCAATGTGGTGAAACAGCCCAATTCATCTCACAGGACAGTTTTTTTAAAAAAAATGACTCTGAGTGATACTTGGAGAGTCTAGGGCAGATAATCAAAAGCTTAGTCAAAGAGGTACATTTTCAAGCAATATCCTAATGGAGTAAAGTAAGATAGAGAGGGAAGGAATACCAGAGGTTAGGGAACCTGAAGGCACAGTCACCAATGGTGCACTGATTAAAATTGGGACTGAAGAAACAAGATATCTCAGAGGGCTGTGAGGCTGGAGGAAATTATAGAGATAGGGAGGGGCAAGGCCATGGAGGGACTTGAAAACAAAGATGAACATTTTAAAATTGAGGTATTGGTTAGCTTGGAGTTAGAGTGGGTTTGCAAGCATAGGTCTGATAGCTGTACCTAATTTGGTGCACCTTAGGACATAGCCAATGATATCCAGTTTCTGGAAAGCAGAATAAGAGAGAACCTGTAGGAGAGTATTGTGATAGTTAAGTCTACAGGCAACAAAGATATTGATGAGGATTTCTATATCAGATAAGCTAATGAAGGAGTGGAATGGAATGATGTTATAGTGGTGGGAATAGGCAGCCTCAGTGATGGAGCACATACATGGTTAGAGGTTCATTTCAGGTCCAAGTATGACACCAAGTTTGTGAACAATCTGGTGCAGTCTCCGACAATTGTCAGTGAGATGGAGGGAGTTGGCAGCTAGAGAATGGAGTTGGGCTTCAGTCTCCCAATATTTAATTGGAGGAAATTTCTGCTCATTTAGTACTGGATGTCAGAGAAGCAGTCTGGTAATTTGTAGATGAAGTAGAGTTATAGCAAAAAGGAAAAGCAAGGACAAGGGGAAGAGGCTGTAACCTACAAAAATCTGTCACCAAGTAGCCTAAAGGTGAGTCAGCCCCATGGCAAACCTGCATCTATACTAAAATCCTTTTAACACAAAGGATTTTCTCAGAAAAAATCTAAGTGTCAAATTATGAAAAAATGGTAGGTAGCCAGGGTGCCAGGCTGGCACTGCCCAGCTCTGTCCCATTGCCACTGCCCAGCTCTGTCCCCAACCACCCAGAGGGCTTGAATGGCCTCTGGTCCCACCAGCGAGGCCATCACATCTGGCTCCCACTGGTGGGGACCATCTATGATGGTAGCCGGTGAAGCATAGTGGCATAGTGATTAGCACTGCTGCCTCACAGTGCCAGGGACCTGGGTTCAATTCCTGGTTTGGGTCACTGACTGTGTGGAGTTTACACATTCTCCCTGTTTCTTCGTCGGTTTCCTTTGGTGCTCCGGTTTCCCCTCTCAGTCCAAAGATGTGCAGGTTACGTGGATTGGCCATGCTAAATTGCCCCTTAGTGTCAGGGTGACTAGCTAGGAGTTATGGGGAGAGGGTATGGGTAGGATTGTGGTCGGTGCAGATTCGATGGGCTGAGTGGCCTCCTTCTGCACTGTAGGATTCTGTGATTCTGTAACCTCAACCGGCAAGGGGACTTGGGAGGTGAGCCAGGTTGCATCTGGGGCTCATTAATGACAATGTAAAACATATCATTAATACTTAAATCAGTCTTGCACACTTTCTGAGCATGAGGCCGATTTTTCCAGTAGAATGGGGCCAGCAAGATCACGAGAGTCAAGAAACTGGGCGCAAACCTGATTTTTCGCCTATTGTACCAGCTTGCCAAGCTGGTCGATTGATGTGGTGAGCCAGTAAGATTGCGCCCGAAGACTTGAATGAAAGAGTAAGTGGGGTGTACAGAACTGTGTTTTGATGTCCAAAGCCTTAAGGTGGATAGCGTGGCACCGGTTGCCATCACACTGAAGACAGGGTTTTTGTTGTATTCTTGATGAGGAAATTCCAAAGTGTGGGACCATTTGTGATATTGGGCCAGATATGGGGACATGTGCTCAGAAATCCAGGGCTCACTACATTATTAGGCAAAAACCTCACGAGGCAGCTTTGCTGCATTCATTGTTGGAGTGATAAATGGAGTGCATTCACACTGTGATCAGGAGGATGGTGACTATAAATTCACATGTTTTGCAGTGAGCTATGTTGCTCATACTGTGACTCATGAAGAGCTCCCACCACCTGTTGTCAACTTACTGAGGGTTCAAACGCACACTCATCAGTTATCTAATAACCATGTGGTGACATTCCTTCCTGGGGGAATGACATTTTCAAGGACAAATTGGTTCCAGGGTGATACTCTGATGGTGGAAGCTTGAAACCAAGTCACCGTCCTTGACAGCTGCATAATTCAGCAGATGAAGCAGACAGCTTTATAGCAATGTGTTACTGTTGGCCAGCCAGTAGGGCTCACTAATGGAACCAGCAGGCATTGATCTGTCACTTAGAATTCATACTCTTTTTCCTTTGACTCCTGATAATTCTGAAAGTCAGTACCCTAACAGGTAAAAGGTGACCCTAACTAGGCAAACAGTGGGAGGTCTGCACTGAGTATTGGAACTGGGTAACACCACCAAATACAAATTGAAACAAAGAGAAAAAAGGGATTAAAATTTATTATAAAATACTGCCATGAATGCTGAACTTTACAAGAAATGTCCCTTTAACCTAAAGTAAAATTGAGAATTTATTTTTTTTTCATGGGATGTGGGTTTCATTGGCAAGGCCAGCATTTGTTGCCAATCCCTAATTGTCCTTGAATCGAGTGGCTTGCCAAGCTACTTCAGAGGTCAGTTAAGAGTCAATCACATTGCCCTGGATCAGACCAGGTAAGGACAGCTTCCTTTCTTAAATAACATCAGTGAGCAGGTGGGTTGTTACAACAATCGACAACGTTTTCATGGTCATCATTAGATTCTTAATTCCAGAGTTTCTTTATTATTGAATTCAAATTCCACAAGGTGATGGGCCTCGAACTTATGGCGGGATCCAAACCTGCGCCCCCAGAGCATCACCCTGTGTCTCTGGATTACTTGTCCAGTGACAAAAACGCTACACCACCACCTTCCCCTTGGAAAGGTGGTAATACTCGCAAGGAATGTATTACTGGCGTTCCTGATGAGCCCCTCAGTTTGGAGAAATGTCCACGTGATCTTGTTGCCATGGGGAGAGAAACTCAAACAGGAACCCATTGAGATAAAATGGCAGTTTTAACATCTTTCACAGTACTTCATGGGAAAAAAAGACAACTGCTGTCAAAAACAAAGAAGCTTGTGCTGTGAAAGAGAAGGGGGGACCATTTTGTGTTACCAATCAAATAGGATGCTTGTAAGAGCTTGATTTCTGTTCAAAAGAAAGGGAGCAGAACAACTGGGCCCTTTTCGATTTAAAAACTGGGGAATCACTGAGGTATGTCTTGCTGGCAATAATCATTTCTGGGAATTTGGGGAGAGTAGAACAATTGTCAGAGGACACTAAGTTCCAACTTGGCATGGCATGAAGGAATTAATCTCTGTTGCAGAGCTGGGAGTGACTGTGGGATGGTCACCTTGATGCTATATGTCTGCCAAAAGCGTGGCATACAGCAAAAGGGATTTCATAAACCACATTTTGGTGCTGTTAGTTAGCTAACAATGGGTTTTCTTTAGTTTGATGCTTTATTAATTTAGCTAATTACTGTTTGATCTATATTGATTTTTAGTTGGTTGTTACAGCAAAAGTCTTAAAAGGTGAAATCTTGTATTTCAGATCTTTCTCTCAGTTATTGGGAGATTAATCTTTTTAAAAGTTATCCGTGGAGGTCGTAACAATACAGAAAAAAATTAAGCAACAATAAGAAACCTGAACCAAAAATATGCAGCTTTATAATAAAAATTAACACACAAACAGCTGTCAGAGAATCTTCCAATACCTAACAGAGCGAGAAAAAAAAAAACAAGGCCTGGGGGCTACAACAGAATAAAAGTAACCCCATAGTCAGCTGAATGCAGGAAAGAACAAGTTTAAAAAATTGCCATTGCACAATTTTTAAAAACATCTCCAAAGTTGTTCCCCTGGTCTTACCCCGTTACATACACCATCTAGATTTGTACAGTGCAATCTTATTGAAAATTAAGATCCTGAGAGGATTTGACGTAGTGGTGCTGAATCAATGTTTCTCCTTATGGGGAACTCTAAGACTAGGGGATGCAGTTTAACATTAAGGGGGTCTCCCATTTAAGTTGGAGATGAGAAGAATTTTTTTCTGTCAGACATTTGTGAATCTGTGGAGCTCTCTTCCTTGGTGCAGCAGTTGCGTTGGTAAGGTCCCACAACATAAGATTCAAAATTATTCAAAACTCATGTAAATAATCCAAAACTAACTACCATCTTCAAATCCATGGTTGGCATCTCCAAGTCCCGAGGAACAGTGGCCTCCCTTGCAAGCGCCAGCTTTGACAGGTCCGCATGTGCACAGTTGGATTTTTTACGTTGGTCAGGCACATGGGCCTGCTGGGTATTAGAACATAGAACATTACAGCGCAGAACAGGCCCTTCGGCCCATGATGTTGCGCCGACCAATTAAAAAGCAATGACCCTCTAACCTAAACCAAACCCTTTCCATCCATAAACCTATCCACGGATCTCTTAAACGCCCCCAAACTAGGCACATTTACAACTGCAGCAGGCAGGGCATTCCAATCCCTCACCAGCCTCTGGGTAAAGAACCTACCTCTGACATCCGTCCTATAACTACCACCCCTTAATTTAAAGCCATGCCCCCTCGTGCTAGCTTTCTCCATCCGAGGAAAAAGGCTATCACTGTCCACCCTATCTAAGCCTCTAATCATCTTATATGTTTCAATAAGGTCCCCTCTTAGCCGCCTTCTTTCTAACGAAAACAACCTCAAATCCCTCAGTCTCTCCTCATAGGACCTCCCCTCCATACCAGGCAACATCCTGGTAAACCTCCTCTGCACCCTCTCCAATGCCTCCACATCCTTCCTATAATGTGGGGACCAGAACTGCACACAATACTCCAAGTGCGGCCGCACCAGAGTTTTGTACAGTTGCAACATGACGCTGCGACTCCTAAATTCAATCCCCCTACCAATAAATGCCAAGACACCGTATGCCTTCCTAACAACCTTATCTACTTGATTCCCAACTTTCAGGGATCTATGTACACATACACCTAGATCCCTCTGTTCATCAACACTATTCAGAGTCCTACCGTTAGCCCTATACTCTACACATCTGTTATTCCTGCCAAAGTGAATTACCTCACACTTTTCCACATTAAACTCCATCCGCCACCTCTCGGCCCAGCTCTGCAACTTGTCCAAGTCTCCCTGTAAACTAAGACACCCTTCCTCACTATCTACCAAACCTCCGACTTTGGTGTCATCAGCAAATTTACTAATCCACCCAACTATACCCTCATCCAGATCATTAATAAAAATTACAAACAGCAGTGGCCCCAAAACAGATCCCTGAGGCATACCACTTGTAACCGAAATTGGGGCAAGGATACACGTTTGGAGGAACCTGGGTGTGCAAGTCCATAGATCCTTAAAGGCGGCAGCACAGGTGGAGAGGGTGGTAAAGAAGGCATATGGCTTGCTTGCCTTCATTGGACGGGGCATAGAGTATAAAAGTTAGCATATGATGTTGCAGCTATATAGAACGTTGGTTAGACCACATTTGGAATACTGCATCCAGTTCTGCCTGCCATACTACCAAAGGACATGGAGGCTTTGGAGTGAATACAGAAAAGGTTTACCAGAATGTTGCCTGGTATGAAGGTCTTAGCTATGAGGAGAGTTTGGGTAAACTGGGGTTGTTCTCTCTGGAAAGAAGGAGGATGAGGGGCGACCTAATAGAGGTGTATAAAATTATGAAGGGCATAGATAGGGTAAACAATGGGAAGCTTTTTCCCAGGTTGGAGGTGACGAACACAAGGGGTCACAAGTTCAAGGTTCAACACAGATGTCAGGGGAACGTATTCTACACAGAGTGTGGTGGGGGCCTGGAATGCACTGCCAAGCAAGGTGGTTGAGGCAGACACATTGGGACCATTTAAGCCTTATCTAGATAGCCACATGAACAGACTGGGAATGGAGGGAAACAAACGAATGGTCTAATTGGGCTCATGAGCGGTGCATGCTTGGAGGGCCAAAGGGCCTGTTTCCTGTGCTGTATTGTTCTTTGATCTTTGTTCGCACGGCCTAAGAACTGAAATTGTGGTTGTAAGTTGGTGCTGGAGGGCATTTATTGTGTTGTGTGGTGTGTTTGACCACAGTTTGCAATGAATGAGTTCTCGAAGAGAAGAATCTCGCTCTGTTTCAGATGTGGCTGAAAGAATGGGACCTCTGGAGAAAAAAAGGTACGGCTCGTACCCATACGTTACAGCGGCAGCAAACAGCCTTTCGATTTTTGTGGACTGATGACACCGCTTGCCCTGTCCCCGAGTACTTAATCTGTAGGGAGAAGCTTTTGAACGCTGCAATAGCACAGAGTAAGTCAATACAGAAAACCAATCGCTCTCCAGCAAGGATGTACAGTATTTCAAGTGCCTGAGAAAACAAAACATAAAGAAAAATCAACATGCGATGGAGTATATGTGGGTTTCTGATGTGCAGGGGGCGAGTTACCTGGTGGCTGAGTTCATGCTGAAATCAAAGAAACTGCACACTCCCATTGCTGCAACCCTAATTCTGTCAGCATGTAAAATGAGAACAGTGTTGGGAACTGACATTGCCAAAATAAATCGACAAAGTTCCTCTTTCTGATCCAACAAACAGCGTACAGGCGAAATGCCAGTTGATATTGAACAGGTGCTTCAGGAGAAATGAAAAATGAGTGGAAAATTTGCCCTGAAAATTGATGACTCCACGGATATTAATGGACACTGCCAGCTCTTAGCCAGGATCAGGTGTGTTGATGGGGATCGGAATTCTCCCATCCTGCCCGCCGCTGGAATTTTAGCGGGAGGTTGCAGAGAATGTGAAATGCCATTGACAGTCAGGTGGGAATTGCTGGCTTTTAGCCTGAGAATTGGGCCCAGGGATTCTATCAAAGAGTATCTCTTCTTTCGCAAAAAATTGCCCAGTCATGTGATCGGAGAGGACATCTTTTGTCTCTCAACTGCTTCTCTGGAGGGAAAGAAACATAACTGGATGAAGCGCAATAGCATCTCTCAGGATGGGAAAAGTCAATGGATTTGTGATTAAGGTGAATGAATAGAATCCTGACAGCTACCTCAGCTGCATCATTAAGCCCTTGCTGCCAAAAATGTACCATCCGAGGCACCTGCTGTGTTAGACCAAACAGTGAACACTGGGAATAATGTGAAGTCAAGTTGTTCAAAATCGCGCTTGTTGAAAAGGTGGGAGCTGAGTACAGGATTTACTTCTGCACACAGAATTGCGATGGCTGTCTCAAGGAAAAGACGTCTCTCGTGTTTATGAGCTCAGTAACACACTGAAAGAGTTTTTGGCTCTGCATGAATTGCCACACAAAGCTTTAATATGTGATGATTTTTGGTGTGCTAAGCTTGCATACATTTCCGATATATTCAGCCCTCTGAGCTGAATGTTAAATGTAGGGAGAAAAACAAGAACATGCTAACTGCCACCCGCAAACTTCAAGGTTTCAGATCAAAATTGGCCCTGGGGCAAGAAGAGATGGCAAGTGGGTCAATTGAGATGTTCAAGCTAGCATCAGCAAACCCTTGGCAAAACTATACTCAACTTCACCTCCACACATTTTAAACTACTACAAGAAAAGTTTTCATGCTTCTTGTCTTCCATAAGTATGGGAGACTTTAATTCATTTGTGAGACGTGGGCATCGATGACTGGCCAGCATTTATTGTCCATCCCTAATTGCCCGAGGGCAGTTGAGAGTAATAGTTGACCATTGCTTGTGAGACATTGCTGTGGCTCTGGTGTCATGTGTCAGCCAGACCAGGTAAGGATGGCAGATCTCCTTCCCTAATGGATATTAGTGAACCAGACGGGTTTTTCTGACAATCAATAATGGTTTCATGGTCATCAGTAGATTCTTAATTCCAGTTGTTTTTTTATTGAATTCAAATTCCACCATTTGTCGTGGTGGGATTCAAAGCATTAGCTGAGTTTCTGGATTAACAGTCTAGCAATAATACCACTAGGCCAGCGTTTCCCCCTTTGCCTGGGTACATGATCCTTTTAGCTCACTTTCTTTTGAATCAATCATTAAAAGAACAGAAGGAATTTGCAGTGCTCAGGATGGATCAAACACTGAAGTTTGCAGAGATGCCTCTGGAAATATGTTGATTGCTTGTGGGACTAGAGTATCCATTGCTTTCAGATCGTGCTACAGCAATGCTCTTACTCTTTCCCACAACCTCTCTGTGTGAATTGGCCTTCTCAATACTGACTCATGTGAGAAACAAAAGGAGAGAGCACCTGCTGGTGGAGCAAGCCTGTGAGTTGTCCAGTCATCAGTTTTCTCTTGGATCGAGAGACATTCCTGAGGCAATCCCAGGTGTTGGTAAAATGCTGTGCATGGTATTTTCTTCATTTAAGAACTTTCACATTGAGAAATGCAGACTGAGCAAAAAAGGAAACAATTGAAATCTTTAATGAGAAACACTTCTAAATTGTGTACATTTAGAATATAAAATATTCTATTTGACATGCAATTAGTGATAAGGCTTTCATTGTAAACTTCTTAAACAAATGAAAATTGTAGTAGGTGATGGCTTGACACTTTTTTTTCGGAGGTTTTGGAGATGAAAGGTTTTCATTAGAGGAAGGTTTAGTTGGAGGAAATTGGAGATATGTCCCAGTGTTTTTTTATTGTATAAAGGTGCTATGACATATGAAAGGTTGGGAGCCAGTGCATCAAGAACAGTAGACACAGGGTCATTGAATGTTTTAAAGACTGAATTTGATAGATCCTTGAATGCATAGCGAGGGGGATTGAATATAAAAGTAGGGAGGTCTTGCTGCAGCTGTATAGGGCATTGGTGAGGCCGCAGCTGGAGTACTGTGTGCAGTTTTGGGCGCCGCACCTGCGCAAAGATATTTTGGCCTTGGAGGGAGTGCAGAGGAGGTTTACTAGGCTGATACCGGAGTTGAGGGGGTTGAGCTATGAGGAGAGGCTGAATAAACTAGGCTTGTACTCGTTGGAGTTTAGAAGAATGAGGGGAGATCTCATTGAGACGTATAAGATGATGAATGGGATGGATAGGATAGAGGTGGAGAGACTCTTCCCGCTCAAAAAAGACAGTAGGACTAGGGGGCACAGCCTCAAGATAAAGGGGGGGCAGTTTAGAACGGAGTTGAGGAGGAACTTCTTCACTCAAAGGGTGGTGAATCTCTGGAATTCTCTGCCCGTTGAAGTGGTGGAGGCTGCCTCGCTAAATATTTTTAAGACGCGGGTTGATGGGTTTTTGATAAGAGAGGGGATTAAGGGTTATGGGGGGAGGGCGGGAATGTGGAACTGAGCCACGACAGATCAGCCATGATCTTATTGAATGGCGGGGCAGGCTCGAAGGGCTAGATGGCCCACTCCTGCTCCTATTTCTTATGTTCGAAGGGTATAGGGGTCAGAAGGAAAGTGAAGTGAGGCCATAATCAAATCAGCCATGATCTTATTGAATGGCAGAGCAAATTGTAAGGGTTAAACGGCCCACTCCTGCTCCGAATTCATAGATTCATATGTATGTGATACCAAAACTGAGCTGGAATTCTGTTCTGATGTTGGTGGTCTCACATGTCAGTTGGGGACGTGATGACAGACCTGTGGTGCCTCTTTTTGGAAAGGCCCACCAAGCCACATACCAATCAGGCCAGACCACTGGCAGGCACCCTTCAAATGCTCTGGGGTCAGAGGTCCTGCCGAGCAATAGTTGCTGGCCAAGCGGCTCTTATACTCGAGGCTGTTGTCAGAAGGATAGCCCCAGAGTGACACAAGTGTGGAGGACCCAGGTTACAGGAAAATAATGTGGGCGGGCGCTTTCATAGGTAGGAGGTGTAGGAAGAGGAGTGCAATGCGGTCGAAAGCAAGGGTAGGAGTTTAGCTTTCAAAGGCCTCCACTGCATCCCGCCCCCACCCTTCACTGCCCATTTTCTCAGTTAGATACTAATTGCCTGACCCCCACTACCAGGCTTGTCACCAGTGAGAACAGAAGATTCTGCCCTCAGTTCCTGCGTAGAAATTCCAACAGGGCAGCAGTAGGGATAGAGCTGGATTCTACAACCACATGTTAGGAGTAAAATGATCAAATTCAGTCTGCTTTGGTGTCCCTGAATGCCAAGCTTTTCTGCAAAGCATTGATGTGCAAGACAGGATCAGACCTGGTGTAATGACTCTCTATGATGGAACAGGCTATTAACACTCAGCTTTGTACATGAAGTATGACTGGGAAAAATCCCAGCAGGAATAAAGGGAAGAAATCAGGAACAAGTAAAGTCTGAATAATGCCACAACTGCTTTGGGAACTGTGCGTCTACCTGCATTTATATTTTGTTGTAGGGTTCACTGGCCATCAAGATGAATTATCTTGTGCAAAAGAATAATTTTTGCATTCAGTAGCAGAATCAAATGCTCCTTGAGTCAGATACAGTGTGGGCTAGACAGAGTTCAATGGCAAATGCCCTGCCTATCAATAGACCCTAATGGGTGAGTAAGTATGGCTGGGTAAATCTGAAGGTCAGTTTGTGATAGTATGCTAAAACATACACAGGACAATTTCTGAAAATGCGTGCAGGGACTGTCCCTACTCACAC
Source organism: Carcharhinus amblyrhynchos (assembly GCF_965287045.1). NCBI lineage: Eukaryota > Metazoa > Chordata > Chondrichthyes > Carcharhiniformes > Carcharhinidae > Carcharhinus > Carcharhinus amblyrhynchos. Next base: position 28,316,385 of record NC_137332.1, on the reverse strand, counting down.
TGCTGTAAGCTGGTTGTGGTTACAGATCTCGAGGGCAGAAGAAATTAATCTAGAAAATTCAGAAGTTATGATTTTACAGCAGTTTGACAAATAAAGTTAAAGAACCACAGCGCTCAGTGAGATTCCTACTTTCGACAGGATTATGTGTGGTTAGCACTGCTGTCTCACAGCGCCAGGGTCCCGGGTTCAACTCCAGCCTTGGGTCACAGTCAGTGTGAAGTTTGTACATTCTCCCCGTCTACATGGGTTTTGTCCGGATGCTCCGGTTTCTTCCCACACTCGAAAGATTGCGGGTTAGGTGGATTGGCCATGCTAAATTGCCCCTTAGAGACAGTGGGATTAGCAAGGTAAGTATGTGGGGTGATGGGATAGGACCTGGGTGGAATTGTTGTTGATGTGGGCTGAATGGCCTCCTTGTGCACTGTAGGGATTCTCTAATTAAAGAGAAGAGATTGCTCCTTTATGCAGGTAATAGTTTAAAGAAAGAAGGACAGAATTGCATCTATATTGGGCCTTTCATGACCTTAGGGTGTCGAAAACACTTCATAGCCAGTGGAGTACTGCTGAAGAGTAATCATTGTAGATTATGTGTTAGAATATTATTGCAAAGTGATCTTTACCTTTACACTGCTACAGGGGTTCACCAGTATAGCATAGGAAGCACAATAGTCAATTTATGCACAGCAAGTTCCCATAAATAACAATGTGATAATGTGTTAAAGGATAAATATTAGCCAGGACATCACCTCAGTTCTTCTTATATATAGGGCACAATTTTCTGAATTAATTTCTGCATTGTCCCCCCCATGGGAAAACCAGTGAGATTCTCAATGGATGGTGTGGTGTGATTCAATTCACAAGAATTTTGTTTGGAGCTGGGAGAGATTCTCCTTAATTCTCCCACGCTGAGAATTTTTTTGGATGTGGATCTAAAGATGCTGGCAAGTCCAGCTCCACAGAGATTGGATGTCCCAATCTCAAAGTTAAGTTGCAGGTCCCCCTCCGCACACCATCGTGACCATCCTGCAGACATGAGGAAACACCCCAACCCCACCCCCACATCACTAAATGTCCAGAACGCCCCTCAAACGTTAGTGAAACCCCACTATAGGGTTGCCTCAGGAACCTTTGGACACTCCCTTCAGATCCCGCCCCCTTCAGGCACTCCTACAGGCCCCACCTCTTTGGGCAACACCTTTCAGGCCCCACTCCTTGCAGTGTCACCCTGGCACCTTGACATTGCCCCCTGGCACCCTGGTAGTGCTAATATGGCACCACCATGTTGGTACTGCCAGGATGCCCTGTGAGCAATGCCAGCACACTACCCACCTGTGCACCCAACCATCTGAGACCTCCAATGGCTTCTGAGCTCCCATAGTGGGCTATAATGACTGGTCTCCATTTAGCACCAGATCTCCACTGACCCTGAGGCTTGGAGGATCCCATTCCCTAAATGCCTGTGCAATCCTCCCCGGTGCTGTGACCAGCCTGCTAAATATAATAAATTTCTAACCAGAAAACGTTGGGTTTAGTAAATTGACAGCAAACACAGTCTACGGTACCTATTAGGCTAAATATATGCAACGGCTGAAAACCATCTGCAGATTGTATAACACTAAAAGGAGCTGTTATGCATCACTGTACTGCAGGCTCAGCACCTCAGCTTCTGTCCTGTGGAACTTCATTCAGCTCTCTATAAAAGTAATGATACACTCCAGGTCAGTGCAGCCTGTCCATATTGAGAGAATTGAAATGCTGACTGAATCAGGAAAGGAAACAGGCTGTGTGCTCCATAATAGAGTAGCAGAATGCCAATATTCTGGGAGTTAAGCAGTTTGTCCCAGATTTTGGAATTTATTTTCCAGGATTTAATCACTGGGCTTAATTTCATTCTTAAAATTATTAGAGTTCATCATAAAATAGTGCAGAATAAACATTCAGTTAGCTATACACCTAACAGCTTCATTATCTATTTGCAAAAAACAGGCAAGAAATCCAGGGGGAAACAGATGGATAAACAGGAAGAAATGTGCACAGCAACAGTCTGATAACAATCCTCAGGTTTTATTCCAAAGAGGAAGCGTTAGTGTTTTAGAATGCTGGCATTTCAACATCAGAACCTGGTTTAAATCCAGATCCAGTTGATGAGATGCAAGCATCATCTCTCATTAAATGTTCTGCACAGATATTACTGTGAGATGGTTTTCCCAGCTGTGAATGGAAGCCCTTTGCACAAAGTTCAATGCTTGTCATGTTTGCTTGAGAAGGTTCATGCGGAAAACGAAGTGCAACATGCTTGCAGTAGGATGTGGTCTTTTGAGGATGGAGCTGAAACACGTCGGGGTGAAGTACTGGTGACACGGGGGAGAACACCCACAGAATTGAGGTAGAACAGAGAAACTTAAGTTTCCAACCAGTGTTACGATCGCCTGAGGAGGAGTGAAACGACTCCCCTATTCTCTCGCTCCAGGTCTGTTCGTAATAGGGTTTTGTCATGACAATGTGCTTTTCCAATGTTGTAGGAGTTCCACTATTAATGCATTCAGATTATAAAGAATTAGTCAAATAGGTTTTCTTGGGTTAAACAAAGAATAATAACAGTCTATGGAAACTGTTTCCAAAATTAAAAATATAGGTGGACTGTTACCACCATTGTTACACACATTAATTTGGGCCCAAGCGCACACAACACAACGGATGACAGAATAAGAGGCTTGGCATAAGCATTTTATACAGTTCATGAGCAGATAAAACAAAGGGGCTGTGGATATTCTGTTTATTTGTTTTCCAGGATGTAACTGAACAGATTTCCATGTTTTATTCCCAAAATATTTCAGTTTGCAGCAGATTTCTCTTCTCAGGATGATTACTTTGCAAATCTGGGCACAACACTTCTGAGGGGGGGTGCAGAATATTGGTGTTCTGCCGCTCTATTATGGAGCACACAGCCTGTTTCCTTTTCTGATTCAGTAAATGTTTCAGTAAAACATTGTCTTGATCAAATGTTTTTGAGGTGAGGCACCAAATGCAATTATGTTTCCTAAAGCAATAAGTGCAGAGGCATGGACTAATAGAATTTCTCTGGAATACACAGCCAGCAGAATATGTAGGGACTTCTATTATTGTTACAGAACAGGTAATTTCTTTTTACTGTTATAGCTCAGAAGCATTTGAAAAGTATCAGGATAGTGTAAGGCCATCAGGGGGTTTGGTCCTACACACTCCCCCAGCAGTTGAGTGTCTTGTCTTTTCCTATCCCACTACATACTGCAGCCATCTGGACAGTCTCTACCAGCTTTGGGGCTTTCAGGTTATTTTGCAGAAAGAAACATTAGAAATTGTACCTTAATTAAAGCACAGCCACATAAAGCCAGCTACAGAAGGGCTTATTGCTGACATTGGCTACAGAGAGTGGAAAACACTTTTACCCTTCACCACATTTTCCACCACCTTAAAAAGCAACAGGAAAATAAAAAAAACCTTCTTAAATCTGAAAGGTTACATTTTATCAGCTTATGTGCAATTTGGTAGTGACATCAACAAATATTTATATAGCACATTTTAACACAGTAAAATGTCCCAAGGCACATCACAGGAAAATTAGAAAGCAGAACTACATAAGGAGCCATTAGGGCAGGTGAATAAAAATTGGTCAAAGAAATAGGTTTTAAGGAGCGTTTTAAAGAAGGAAAGAGAGTTAGTAAGTAATGTTCCCTCTCAGGTGTATGGGCATGCAACAATCTGAAAATTTCTGTGCAGGTATCATGCAAGTTGATCCCTTTAAGTTACCTTGTGTGTGCAGCAATGCAAAAGAATCTAAAGCATCTATGCAATTAAACAAATCACCCACACACTCCAAATAAGTACATTGGTAGCGAGATGGAGAGATTAAAGGAGAGTTTACAATCTTGTTAGGCATTGTTACCCCTGGCGGAACGATTAAACTCACAAATGTTCAAGAGGACAGAGCTGGAGGAGCACGAATCTCTCGAATAATTTTACAGCGGACTTTTCCGGGTGCACTCACCCCAAGACCAGAAAATCCCGCCCAAGGTCAACCAACCGTTGCTTAGACCTGTCCCACTCGTTATGATCCCCATGGCGGGCTGGACAGGAAAATTTGTGTTGGATGGAAGAGAGTGCAGATGTGAGGCAGTGTAGGCATATGTGCTGAAACTGTCGCTGTGTTTGTGGATGATGTCAGTGAAGAGCAACATGTAGATAAGAAACAGGAGAAAGTCAATCCTAGTGACAATTCATGACTTGCTTCCATTTGTTGTTGGAAGTAAGAGTGGAGGAGACAAGGTAGAGAGGTTTAAGAAGATGGTTTTGGTATTAAGGAAAAGAAACTTGAGGTTATTTTTGACCCTAGAATAGTGAGCAATTTTAGCCGATGAAAGCAGGACTTGCGCAGCGCATTAAGTGACCCAGCTAACTGGATGGTTAAACAATCCTTCCTGTCTGTCACATCTGTCAGGTCACTGTCCCTTAGATCTAAGATAGTGGAGATGAGGGCATACCAAGGGGAAACCCAGAGTGAGAGATCTCACATCAAATGCACCATCCAGATTTAATTTTGTTCTCACATCTCAAGCATGTGAATTAAATGAACACGCAGTTCATTTCTCTCCTTTCATTTTAAGACCCTCATAGAGCCACCTTTGTCTGCACAAACCCAGGGACAGGAAGGGAGGGCCTGCAGGGTTTCACGGACCACGGGATCCCCCAACTGAACACGCACCCCGCCCCCCCATACTTCTCCCTCACCCCCAGCCAGTCACTGGCTGCCTCTTCCAGACAGTTTTCCTGCTCTCTGTTACTTTGGCAAACTGGAGGCTAACCTGAGAATCTCAGACCCAGTCTTTAACAAGATTCCCAGCCTAATTAGTTGCCCTCTAGTTCGTAATGGCGGCAGCCCTGCTGACTCCAAATCTACCTCAGACAAAATGGCCGATGCCTTAATGAGGTCAGAAAACCAGTACACTGGCCAGTGCCGATATTTTTGGGTCCTGGTTATAGGAACGTAAGAACATAAGAAATAGGAGCAGGAGTAGGCCATCTAGCCCTTCAAGCCTGCCCCGCCATTCAATAAGATCATGGCTGACCTGAAGTGGCTCAGTTCCACTTTCCCGCTTTCTCCCCATAACCCTTAATCCCCTTGCCTACCAAAAACCTATCTACCCGTGTCTTAAATATATTTAGTGAGATAGCCTCCACCACATCAATGGGCAGAGAATTCCAGAGATTCACCACCCTTTGAGTGAAGAAGTTCCTCCTCAACTCCGTTCTAAACTGCCCCCCCCCCCCCCACCTTATCTTGAGGCTGTGCCCTCTAGTCCTGCTGTCCTTTCTGAGCGGGAAGAATCTCTCTACCTCTACCCTATCCATCCCCTTCATTATCTTATACATCTCTATAAGATCCCCCCCTCATCCTTCTAAACTCCAACAAGTACAAATCCAGTCTATTCAGCCTCTCTTCATAGTTCAACCCCCTCATCCCTGGTATCAGCCTAGTGAACCTCCTCTGCACTCCCTCCAAGGCCAAAATATCCTTGCGCAAGTGCGGCGACCAAAACTGCACACAGTACTCCAGCTGCGGCCTCACCAGTGCCCTGTACAGTTGCAGCAAGACCTCCCTGCTTTTATATTCAATCCCCCTCGCTATTAAGGCCAGCATCACATTTGCCTTCCTGATCACCTGCTGCACCTGCAGGCTGGGTTTTTGCACAAGGACCCCCCAGGTCCCTCTGCACCGTAGCATGCTGCAGCTTTTCGCCCTTTAAATAGTAATCCCTCCTATATTATTATGTCCATTCCCAAACTCAGTGGCACCTAAAAATCCTGCTCTGTTGCGCAAAATGGCAGTAATAATGTTTTGTATTCATTCAATGCACTCAAATCACTCTGCATCACTGAACAAAATAGTTAACGCAGGGTTTCAATTTTCTGTGGATCACATCACTAATTTACCTGTAGAAATAATAGGGCTGCCCCCAGAAGCTGCGGGAGATTGGCTCTTACAAGCGTCATTGCTTGGGAAATTTCAGTCCCTTCATTAACTTAAATGGACAAGAAATCAGAGACTCGGATGGAATTTTCCCATTCCATCCACCACGGGAATTATAGTGGATGGGAGTAGACCCTGCAAAGGTCTGTTGAACTCAACTGGTTTCAATTCTCCGGTTTTGGGGCGAACTTGGCCAGAAAATCCCGCCCCCTGAGTTTGCAACTTTAGAACTCATATTCCTTGTCAATCCTCATCAAGAGAGTCCAATGAGGAAATCAGCTCCAAAATGTTGCCATTGATAAACAAGCAGTTGCTGAGTGCGTAATTGGGAAATGTCTGGAAAGATGGTGCAAGGGAACAGATTTAACACTAACCTGATGGTTAATGACTTCTTCTATTTAAATTCATGCTCTTCCTTCACACTGTCAGATTCAGTCGCTCCTTCCAAACATTTCATGGACGATGACATCAATGCTCGTTGTTTAAAACTTTTTAAATCAACTTAAGTCAAGAATAAGTAACCTTTAAAATAAACATATGGGCTCCTTGCCAGGGTATTGCTCTGCAGAGATCACTGCATAGCACTCATGAGCAGGAACCTTGGGTGATTTATTTTCTTCCTCAGCTTGGGATCATTAAAGCTAATTGCAGTGTCTTTACCCAGTTTAGCACAGAGTCAGATACTGATTCTAGTAACTTCTACCTTCTAAAATTCAGATCCAAGATAGCTCTGATAACACCCATGAACACCATGGGGAATCACTGATTGATCTCCCTGTGGGGTTTGTTAAGTATGAGTGCCCCTGGTAACAGGCAATAGTCTGCCCAGCTGGAACTCAGTACCTGAGCCTTTTATAAAGCAGGTCCAGGACTGGGCCTGCTGAATTGTACTCCCAGGTAGGGATTAGTGTGTGTACACCACAATAAATTTAAATTTATTTATTAGTATCATGAGTAGGCTTACATTACTGTAATGAAATTACTGTGAAAATCTCCTAGTTACCACACTCTAATGCCTGTTTGGGTACACTCAGGGAGAATTTAACATGGCCAATGCACCTAATCAGCATGTCTTTTGGACTGTGGGAGGAAGCCAGAGCACCCAGAGAAAACTCACATGGATACAGGTAGAATGTACAGACTCTCACAGGCAGTGACCCAAACCAGGAATCGAACCTGGGTCCCTGACGCTGTGAGGTAGCAGTGCTAACCGCTGTGCCACCACGCTACTTTGCATTCTGTAATAAACTGTGTTTCTTTCCAGTCAGGCTTCCTGAGTCATTATAAAATCTCTATCAACTCAACCAGCAAGAGATAGTGGTTATTATTCAAGAAAAAATTACTACTGGAGTAGTTTCTCATCACAGATGCTGCCTGATCTGTTGTGTATTTACAGGATTTTCCATTTTAACTTCAACTTTGCCTATCTGGAGTATTTTGTTTCTGTAAAAAAAACCGTAAGTGAATGATTGTGTTGTTGCAAACGCTTATCCAACTTTCCATTCTTTATTGCTCCAATATTCAAACTTCCCATTCATTTTCCCCTATTAGTACAAAGTAAATACAGTGATACTGCTGCTCCTGAAGTTCCCATGTGCCACCAAATGTGTGGTCTGCAGAGGCTGTTCTCAATGTCAGCTGGAAACCACAGATCGCTTGAGGCCACAGACATCCTGCACAGCATTCCAGAGCACTACCCCTATATTCATTATCAAGTGTGAGTGAACTATATGTCGGATCACCACGATTCAATCTACACGCACCACCACTTTTTTATAGGAGTGGGAACATGGCTGAATTTACTGTCTACTAAAGTAGAAGTATTATGCTCCTTTTTAAGCGCTGTGGTTGAGACCAATTAACTGAGAGTATGAAAATGTCCAGGTTCTCTCTGCCAACACTTGCCCCATTCACGATCAGGGGTACAATGTAAAGTGCATTTCCTGGTATGACCATCAACACTATTTTAAGCGTGGCAAGCCAATCTCTTTGTCCCCATCTTTGGTAGCCTTCATAGGATCCTTTCTCCTCAGCAGTGCTCATGGAATAAGCTGGAAACATATTCTTCATGCCAAGTGATTATACAGAAAGGCAGGACCGAATAGAGAAAGATGGGGATAGTGAAGATAATTTTTTAAACAGTGAGAAAAACAATTAAATAAGGCATATTACTCTTATACAACAACAATCTGCATTTGTATAGCACATAGAAAACCAGCTTATGGTGTCTGTATAGCACGCAAGGAACAATATTTTTCACTGTATACTAATAATACATGTAACAATAATAAATCAAATCAAAATCAAAGCGGAGGCGCAATTAGAAATAAATGGATGTGACTCACAATTGGAATTACTAGAGGTAATGAGAAGTGCTTGATTTAAGGGATAAGTTTAAGCAGAGGCTTGTATACATTTTATATCAGGTTGTTTGTACTTAGGAAAGAAGAGGTTGTGAGTTCCAGACCAACAGGAGCTGAGAGGGCTCGATCTCCAATATCCCTTTCTTCTCCAAAAGGTCACCTCTTTAAATCATGTTTAACTTTCCCACAACTCCACTGGAGAATGGTGAGTATAAACTGATTCCTGTAGGAACAGTCGTGGCCAAAGTGGCAGGAACTGGATCATTGCCATCATTTTTACAAATTGCTTGTCGCAGCGTCTGAGGTTTTGATTAATCCTAAAACAGCAGTCGTGAGCCAATAACACCCTTAACAGAACTCATCATAGACCATAAACCACTGTGTAGTCCACAGATGAGTTCTCAGTGAGCCCTCTGAAATAACCCAAAATATTACGGTCGCTGGAAGTTTGAAATTAAAAAACAGAAAATGCTAGAAATACTCAGCAAGTCTAGCAGCATCTGTGGAGAGAGAAGCAAAAATTAATGGGGGGAGTGCTCCCATCCTGTCCGCCACGGGAATCGTAGCGGGCAGGGAGGTGGGAGAGGCTGGACCATGCAAAAGTCCATTGAACTCGGGTGGGATTCTCCGGTTTTGGGCCAAGCGTGGCCAGCGAATCCCATCCGATGTTTCGAGTCTTTTTCAGATCATCTCTACTGAACTTGAACACCTAGAATGAATATAATGCATTTTAAACTCTTCACTGGGCACTACAGCCATGTATGGTTACGTTATGTGGGCAGCAGGTTACAGGGATGAAACAGTGTTCAATAAACCGTATGGCCTTCCCTCTGTGAAAAGAGTGTGAACGAAATCTTCTTCTGACGAAGTGTCGTCCAGACTCGAAATGTTGGCTCCATTCTCTCTCCACAGCTGTCAGACGTGCTGATATTTTCCAGCATTTTCTGTTTTTGTTTTAGATTCCAGCATCCACAGTATTTTGCTTTTTTTTTCTACCTTGACACTGACTCGTGTCCTGAAACCTCCATTATGACAATGTTTTGAGGGACAAATGCTGCTTTCGTAGATCCTACATTCTCCGCAATGCAAACAAATTATGCATTTTTATGCAACTACCATTTTTTTAAAAATAAACATCTTTAGTAGTTATATATTATGATAGGACTTTAAGCTAATATCAGTCACATTATTACACTTTTCATTTATTGCCCTGTTGGCTTGTAAGATAACACGGTCCCTTTAATATTTCAATCAAAAGCTCATGTTATGTTTTTTGGTCAGATTGCATATCTTTGTGTGCCAAGCCCAAGTTGCATCTAATTACCTTTAACAAGCACTTACTCATGGAGAAAGGGGGGAGAAAATATGAAAGCAAGTCAGCACAGGACACTCGTTTTGTGCAGACAAAAACAATATCATAAATCATTCTTGGCCCTTTCACTCCCACCTCCCTGCTTCCAGGTATGATATAGCTTTGGGAGGCAAATCGGGCAGGTCAGCACTTGTCCTCTTGGCTGAAGCAATCGAGAACTCAGAAAATGAAATGAAAAAGAGCCAGGGAAAATGAGTAATAATCATGCAAACATGTCAATAGGCATAGAATATGCAATACTGCAACAACCTTCTGTTGTTCTTTCACATTTCAAACAAAGCAAATGTCTAAGAATAGAAGAGCAATACTGTGGTAATTCTGAATGTCATTTACATTCTAATTCCACAGTACAGTAACCACAGTCAAGTTACAATATTTTCAAGATGAACCTTTAGAACAGTGTCACTAAAGGCTGCAAACAGCATTTAACCTCTCAACCCACACACAGTCTGCTAGATAAAGAGCACTTGGTGCAACCGAGACTGCTCCTTGCTACTTTAAAGGCACACTGCACTCACTTCAATACCCACTGAGTATCTGCACCAAACATACCGTCAAACTCCCAAGTTTGATTTCTGTTCTGTGCTAAGTTAACCTTTGTAGGGACATTGTAATTGACCTCAGTACCCCTAAGTTGGGAATGTGCTTTCTCTCTGGCCAGCTGATACTTCCTGTGGATATCTTCATATACGTGATGCCCCATAACCTGTATGGTTCTCAAGGCTGTATGCAGAATCTACCACATCTTCAAGGGAGCAGAAAATTTTAGCAGGGTAAAAATGGGTTAATCGTGCCGCCATAGAAACGCTGGTGATTCTGGAGCTCTAATCTTAACTTTCAGTATGGCCCAAACCGTTCTAACGCAGTGTGGCCCAAACCGTTCTAACGCAGTGTGGCCCAAACCGTTCTAACGCAGTGTGGCCCAAACCGTTCTAACGCAGTGTGGCCCAAACCGTTCTAACGCAGTGTGGCCCAAACCGTTCTAACGCAGTGTGGCCCAAACCGTTCTAACGCAGTGTGGCCCAAACCATTTTAACTCACAGGCCTCATATGAATAAGTTTGATCTGACTCCCAGCATTTGTGACATGGCACTGACTAGTAGGAATAGTTGCGCTCAGCTCGCTGTTGGGAGCCTGCAGCGGAGGCAGTGGCATAGTGGCATTGCCACTGGACAAGTAATGCAGAGAATGCTCTGGGGACCTGTGCTTGAATAGGGAAGCTTTCCTGCAATTGTATAGGGTATTGGTGAGGCCACACCTGGAGTATTGTGTGCAGTTTTGGTGTCCTTATCTGAGAAAAGATGTCCTTGATGTAGACAGAGTGCAACAAAGGTTTACCAGGCTGATTCCTGGAATGACAAGTCTGATATATGAGGAGCGACTAAGTTGATTAGGATTGTGTTAATTGGAGTTCAAAAGAGTGAGAGGGAATCTTGCAGGAACTTATAAAATTCTAACAGGATTAGCCAGGGTAGATTCAGAAAGAATGTTCCCGATGGTGGAGGAGTCCAGAACTAGGGATTGTTGTTTGAGGATAAGGGATATACCTTTTAGGACTGAAGTGAGGAGAAATTTCTTCATCCAGAGAGAGGTGAATCTGTGGAGTTCATTACCACAGAAAGTAGATGAAGCCAAAACATTGTGTGATTTCAAGAAGAAATTAGATATAGCTCTTGGGGTTAAAGTGATCAAGGGATGGGGAGAAGGCAAGGTCTAGATATTGAATTTGATGATCAGCTATCATCAAAATAAATGGAGGAGCAAGCTCGAAGGGCTAAATGGCCTACTCCTACTTCTATTTTCTATGTTTCTATGAATCCCATCATGGCAGATGATGAAATTTAATTTCAATAAAAATCTGCAGATATAAGTCTAATGACGACCATGAAACCATTGTCGTTAAAAAATATCTGGTACTCTGATATCCTTTAGGGAAGGAAATCTGCCATCCTTACCTGGTGTGACCTACATGTGACTCCAGATCCACAGCAATGTGTTTGGCTCTTAAATGTCTCAGGGATGGACAATAGATGCTGGCCCAGCCAGTAATGCCCACATCCCATGAACAACTGAAAAAAACAGTACCCTGACCCCAACCCCAATTTGGTTTCCCTTGGGTCTTTCTCAGCTGGATATTCCTTACAAACTGAACCCCCATTTTTAACTCCCTTCACCTGATGAGAACAAGCAGACAGAAGAGTTAAAAAATAGACTAATTCTGCAATGCACATCTGCTCCATGTCACTCTTCAGGTGTGATTCAGGCAGTGTGTGAGATTTCCACTCCAGTCAGGCAATAGGCTCATTAAGATATCATGATGATGTTGCTCAGACCTAAATAACATTTGGCTGTCATGGCAGCACAGTGGTTAGCATTGCTGCCTCACAGCACCAGGAACCCAGGTTCAATTCCCAGCTTTGGTCACTGTCTGTGTGGAGTTTGCACATTTTCCCTGTGTCTCCGGGTGCTCTGGTTTCCTCCCACAGAGCAAAACATGTGCTGGTTAGGTGCATTGGCCATGTTAAATTCTCCCTCGGTGTACCCAAACAGGCACTGGAGTTTGGCAACTAAGGAATTTTTATGGTAACTTCATTGCAGCGTTAATGTAAGCCTACATGTGACACTGATAAATAAACTTTTAAAACTTTTTTAAAAAATTGCACCAACATAAACTCAGTGCTGTCCTGAGGAGGTTTGCCCTGTGTGATGTGATTGTTATTTGCTACGGGTTCAGATTCCTTTTGCTGCTACTGTCAACTTCCATAACTGATGAAAGAATCTTTTTAGCCAGACAAATATTGCAAACGTTGCATGGAGCTTCTTTCCTGTCACATGTGATGGCCTTATCTTCAGCCCATAAAGAAAGAGAAACAAGAAGCAAATAGCAACTGAATCCAGAAATAAACATCTGCACTTACTTTTAAAAAAATCAGTCTATACATTGTGAGCCGGCTGTCAAATTCCACCACTCCCAGAAAAACAGTGGGAAACAAAACTCCCACTCTGCATGTCTGAGACAACTCCTCGTACCACAAACCAAACCCATTGCCAATTACACATTGCTTACAATTCACATCTCTCTGTGGTTCCATGCAAATAATTCCTAAAATAATGTAAGATCCCCAAAAATACCAGCAATTAACGGAAAATAGAACTCAGACAAAACTGAATGAGAACAGAGCATTCTTATTCATGAGCTTCTTAGACCATAAGATGTAGGAGCAGGGGTAGGCTAACTGGCCCATCGAGTCTGCTCTGCCATTCAATGAGATCATGGCTGATCTGATATGATAATCCTCCACTTTCCTACCTTACACCATGACCTTTGATTCTCTTACTGATTAAAAATCTTTTGCAATCTTGATCATACTTGATGATCCAGCCTCTGCAGCCCTCAGCAGTAAAGAATACCACAGTTTCACTACCCTCTGAGAGAAGAAATTCCTCCTTCTGTCTGTCTTAAAAGGTGAATCCATACTCTGAGGTTATGCTGTCTGGTCCTAGACTCTCCTTCAAGGGAAAACAACCTCTTAAAGTTTGAGTTTAAAGTTTATTTATTCGTGTCACAAGTAGGCTTACATTAACACTGCAATGAAGTTACTGTGAAAATCCCCTAGTCGCTGCACTCTGGTGCCTGTTCAGGTACACTGAGGGAGAATTTAGCACAGACACTGCACCTAACCAGCACGTCTTTGGACTGTGGGAGGAAACTGGAGCCCCGGAGAAAACTCATGGAGCCACAGGGAGAACGTGCAGACTCTGCGCCGACAGTGGCCTATATCTGTTGCTGTCAAACCATGCAAAGCCAGCATTTGTTCCCTTCCCTTCCATTTGATAAGGTACCACACAAAAGACTGCTGAATAAAATAAAATGTGGAGAGGCCAGCGTTGCACTGGGGTAAACACAGTAAGAAGTCTCACAACACCAGGTTAAAGTCCAACAGATTCATTTGGTAGCAAACACCACTAGCTTTCAGGCAAAAGCTAGTGGCATTTGCTACCAAATAAACCTATTGGACTTTAAAATGGTGTTGCGAGACTTCTTACTGAACAAAATAAGAGCCCATGGTGTTGGGGTCTTCTATTAGCACGGAGAGAAGATTGGATAATTAACATAAGAACATAAGAACATAAGAAATAGGAGCAGGAGTAGGCCATCTAGCCCTTCGAGCCTGCCCCGCCATTCAATAAGATCATGGCTGATCTGTTGTGGCTCAGTTCCACTTTCCCGCCCTCTCCCTATAACCCTTAATCCCCTCTCTTATCAAGAACCCATCAACCCGCTTCTTAAAAATATTTAGCGAGGCAGCCTCCACCACTTCAACGGGCAGAGAATTCCAGAGATTCACCACCCTTTGAGTGAAGAAGTTCCTCCTCAACTCCGTTCTAAACCGCCTCCCCTTTATCTTGAGGCTGTGCCCCCTAGTCCTACTGTCTTTTTTGAGCGGGAAGAGTCTCTCCACCTCTATCCTATCCATCCCATTCATCATCTTATACGTCTCAATGAGATCTCCCCTCATTCTTCTAAACTCTAACGAGTACAAGCCTAGACTGAGAGATGGAATAAGAGGAGCATTCTCAGGATGGCATCATGCAAGTATTGGAGTACCATAGAGATCAGTGCTGGGGCCACAAATACTTACAATGGCCAGAATTCTCCAGTCTTGCGCCGCTACTGCTGGTCAGCCAAGTCTCCTTTCATAGCAGTGGGACCGGATAATCCCAGCCATAGGCGAGGTAGGAGAATTCCAGCCAATATATGTTAATGACTTGGATGAGGGCAGCGAATATACTATTGCCAAGTTTGCGAATGACGCAAAGATAGGTGGGAGGGCAAGTGGTGAGGATGACACAAAGCGCCTATAGAGGAATATAGATAGGTGAGTGGGCAAAAACCTGGCAGATGGAATATAATGTAGGAAAATGTGAAGTTATGCACTTTGATAGGAAGAATAAAGGAATTGAATATCACTTAAGTACAGAAAGTTGTAACTCAGAGGGAACTGGGGTTTCTTGTGTATAATTCACAAAAAGCTTGCATGCAAGTTCAGCAGGTAATAGGGAAGGCAAATGGAATGAAAGTCTTTATTTCAAAGGGAATAGAGTATAACAATAGGGAAGTCTTGCTAAACTATATAAAGCACAAGTTAGACCACATCTGTAATTCTGTGAACTATTTTGGTCGCCTTAACTAAGAAAAGATATACTGGCATTGAAGGCAGTTCAGAGCAGGTTCACTAGGTTGATCCCAGGTATGGAGGGATTTTCTTATGAGGAGAGATTGAATAGGTTGGGTCGGTACTCATTGGAGCTGAGAAGAATGAGAGATGACCTTATTAAGATATATAGGAATCTCGAGGTGCTTGACAGGGTAGATACTGAGAAGTTGTTTCCCCTTTTGGACTGTCTAGGAAAAGGGGTCATAACCACAGAGTAAGGGATCACCCTTAAAGACAGAGATAAGGAGGGATTTCTTCCCTCAGAGGATAGTGAATCTGTGGAATTCGTTACCACAGAAGGCTGTAGAGGCTGGATTGTTAAATATATTCAAGGCTAAGATTAATCAGTAAGGGAAGCGTGTATTTTGGGGATTAGGAGGGAAAGTGGAGTTGGGGATTAGGAGGGAAAGTGGAGTTGAGGATTATCATATCAGATCAGTCATTATCATTAAATGGCGGAGCAGACGTGATGGGCTGAATGGCCTACTTCTGCTCCTACATCTTTCGGTCTTATGGTCTAATTCCCCGTGAGAGGATAATGGTGAGCGGCCTTCTTCAAATCCTGCAAGACTTTGTTGTAGGTGCATCCCATTGCACTGTTAGAGAGAGAATTCCATGATTTTGATCCAGTAGCAGTGAATGTGGTTCCCAGTTAAGGTGGTATGTTTTCTGTCGGTGGCCAGACAGATTGAGTGGCTATCTGACTGTCAGGTGGGACGGCCTATGACACCTGGCCACAGCTGGGATCAAAGGTGGGAACAAGAGATTGGGGCTGGAGAGGGTTCATGGATGGGAAGGAGGATCTGGGGAGGCTACTCTTGAGGGTGAATAGAGTGATCGAGGGAAGAGAGGAGATCTCTGTAGGCCAGTGCAGGCTGTGGTTGGAGGGAAGATGGCTTTTGGGAGGAGATCACAGGTCACGGAAGACACTGAGGGGGCATCAGATCTTGGAAGGATGACATCTGATTGCCATGGAGGTCTGCTTAATAGAAAGTGAGCAAAACATTCTGTTCCTCCTGGCCCACAAGCATTGCTACAAAAGCACTTGCCTTTTCCATACAGTACTCCTTGCCTCTCTTTAGCTGCTGCATATAGAGTCATAGAGTAAGAGAGGTTTATGGCATGGAAACAGGCCCTTCGGCCCAACTTGTCCATGCCATTCAGTTTTTACCAGTAAGCTTGTCCCAATTGACCGTGTTTGGTCCATATCCCTCTATACCAATATTACCCATGCAACTGTTTAAATGTTTTTTAAAAGACAAAATTGTACCCACCTCTACTACTACCTCTGGCAGCTCGTTCCAGACACTCACCACCCTCTCTGTGAAAACATTGCCCCTCTGGAACCTTTTGTATCTCTCCCCTCTCACCTTAAACCTATGCCCTCTAGTTTTAGATGTTGACTATGTACCTTTTCTATGTTCCTCATAACTTTGTAGATCTCTATAAGATCACCCCTTAGCCTCCTACATTCCAAGGAAAATGTCCCAGTCTATCCAACCTTTCTTTATAACTCAAACCATCAAGTCCTAGTAAATCTTTTCTGGACACTTTCTGCTTTAATAATATCTTCTTTATAGTAGAGTGACCAGAACCGTATGTGGTATTCCAAGTGTGGCCTTACCAATGTCTTGTACAACTTCAACAAGACGTCCCAACTCCTGTATTCAATGTTCTGACCAATGAAACCAAGCATGCTTTATGCCTTGTTCACCACCCTGTACATCATCTTCACCACCCTGTACATCTGTGACTCCACTTTCAAGGAACTATGAACCTGTACCCCTAGATCTCTTTGTTCTATAACTTCCTCCAATGCTCTACCATAAACTGCATAATTCCTGCCCTGGTTTGACCTACCAAAATGCATCACCTCACATTTATCTAAATTAAACTCCATCTGCCATTCATCAGCCCATTGGCCCAGTTGATCAAGATCCCAATACAATCCTAGATAACTTTCTTCGCTCTCTACTATGCCACCAATCTTGGTGTCAACTACGAGCCTACTAACCATGCCTCCTAAATTTTCATCCAAATCATTAATATAAATGACAAATAACAATGGACCCAGCACTGATCCCTGAAGCACACTACTGGTCACAGGCTTTCAGTTTGAAAAACAACCCTTTACAATCACCCCCTGTCTTCTGTCATCAAGCCAATTTTGTATCCAATTGGTTACCCCACCCTGGATCCTGTGAGATTTAACCTGATGCAACAACCTACTGTGTGGTACCTTGTCAACGGCCTTACTAAAATCCATGTAGACAACATCGACTGCACTGCCCTCATCCACCTTCTTGGTTATACCTTCAAAAAACTCAGTCAAATTCATGAGACATGATTTTCCATTCACAAAGCCGTGCTGACTATCCCTAATCAGTCCTTGCCTCTCTAAATGCTTGTAGATCGTGTCTCTCAGAACACCTTCTAACAACTCACCCACTACAGACATTAGATTCAGCAGCCTATAGTTCCCAGGTTTTTCCCCGCAGCCCTTCTTGAACAGAGGCACGATATTTGCCACTCTCCAATCTTCAGGCACCTCACCTGTGGCTGTCGATAATTCAAATAACTCTGCTAGGGGACCACAATTTCCTCCCTAGCTTCTCATGATGTCCTGAGATACACGTTATCAGCTCCTGGGGATTTATTTACCTTGATGCACTTCCAGCATCTCCTTTTCTGTAATATGTACACTTCTCAAGATATCACTATTTATTTCCCCAAGTTCTCTGACATCCATGTCTTTCTCAACAGTAAATACTGGCGAGAAATATTCATTTAGGATCGCACCCATCACTTGTGGATCTGCGCATAGATGACCTTGTTGAGAGGCCCTATTCACTCTCTAATTACTCTTTTGCCCTTGGATTTGTAGAAGCTATTTAGATTCTCCTTTGACTTATCTGCCAAAGAAATCTTGTGTCCCCTGTTTGCCCTCCTGATTTCTCTCTTAACTCTACTCTGACACCCTCTAAACTCTTCAAAGGATCCACTTGATCCCAGCTGCCTCTGTATGTCATATGCTTCCTTCTTCTTTTTTACCAGGGCTTCAATATCCCAAGTCATTCAGAGTTCCCAACTTCTACCAGCCTTGCTCTTCACTCTAAAAGGAATGTTCTTACCCTGAACCCTGGTTACACACTTTTGAGAGCCTCCCACTTATCAGAAATGCATCAAGGTAAATAAATCCCCTTTGCCTGCCAACAGACTGCCCCAATCAGTTTTTGAAAGTTCCTGTCTAATACCATTGAAATTGGGCTTGCCTCAGTTTAGAACTTAAACTTTTTCATCCACAGGTCCAGGATGCTCAGCAGAGCAGTGGTAAAGCTGGAGTTGAGAAAGAAACTGGTCTGACCGTCGGAATTTTACTGCCTCGCCCGACACAGAATCGGAGCGGGCGACGGGTGGGCAACAGAAATGTTCATTAACCTTGGATGGGAATTTCTGGTCTCGGTCAAGCGAGGCTATTAAAATCCCAGCCTCACACTCACAATAAATATTTAAATGAGTAATGTTCTTCCTAGAAGCACGTTAATCACCTGAAACCCACCTCCTGCCTCCGTTAAAACCAGAAGTGGGTGGATTGGGCTTGGGTTTGCGAAGTTTTACATTTTGACATCTCACCTAGCTTAAACCCACCCATTAGAATTTCTCCACTGAGACTCCAACCCACGCAGCAATACCCTGCAGACACTTGTATTTTTCTCTTTTAGCTGTTACTTCAAATGAGATCCTATTACTTCAGTTCTGATGAACATGTTTGAGAATGGTTGAGTTGCTGTAGCAACGAATTTGGATGGATCCTGAATGCATGGAATAGATATAAACATCGCGTACAAGCCACAAGCCTTAATTACATCAGGTCTGCCAAAGGAATCTCTGGCAAAGAGAACATGGCAATAGAATTTTGATACAAAATAAAAATATCATTGATTTTTGATGTGAGATTTGTGGGCTAAGAGTTTGTATATGAAAAAATATTGAGAGACTTACCTATATTCAAACTATATGATTATCAGTGAAGTGAATTCAAGTGGACACATCTACAAATGAAAACAAATAGCCTACAATCCCATAGACGTTGGTAAAGTAATCAGTCCCATGATTGTGTTTACGTCCTTGATGCCGGGGCTCAATCCTTTAGGAAGGATTTCTAGGTTTTAAAGAAGGTGTAGAACAGAGTTACTAGAATTTTACTAGGAATGAGTGACTTCAGTTCTGTGGATAAAATCTTAAAAGAAGCCATTTATTATTAAGCCATAACTTAAATCCAGACTGCAGATCATTGCTAACATTAGCAACTTACTCCATGATTTGCAGAATTATTTAAACACTTTAATTGATAACTTAAGAAGCATAAGGAATAGGAGTTGGGATAAGCCATTCGGGCCTTTAAGTCTACTTTCTGAATAATCAGATTTTTTTAATTCATTCGTGGGATACATGTGTCGCTGGCTGGTTTATTCCATGTCTTAGTCAAAAATACTGTATATGATTTGGAGTTCACAAACCAAACTCCGGTCTTAGCTGGGGATGTCCTGAAAACATCAATACTACCTGATATTTCTAGAATGATTTTTGTGCCAGCACTTGGTTTTGTTAGGAACCTGTTTATGCCTTTATGCATTGCTGCTATCTGTGCCCGGAATTTATTGCCATTCCCTGGTTGAGGGAACCAATTGCTGTGGCTCTGGGGCCACATGGCCACAGACCAGGTAAGGATGGTTGATTTCCTTCCCTAAAAGACATTAGTGAACCAGATGGGTTTTTCTGACAGTCCACAATGGTTTTATGGCCATCAGTAGATTCTTAATTCCAAATATTTTTGATTGAATTCCAATATCACCATCTGCCATGGCAGTTCCCCAGAGCATTAGCTGAGTTTCTGGATTAACAGTCTAGCAATGATATCACTAAGCCATCACCTCCCCTCTTGGCCGATCTTCTACTTTAGCTACAGCTGCCCGCACTGTCCTCATGTCCCTTGATCCCCTTCGTATCAAAAAAAACTATGACTTTAATAAACTCAACATGTTAGTAGTTTAAATTTTGTGTAATCCATGTTGGGGAGAGTCGATGGGCCAAATGACCTACCTCTGCTCCCACGTCTTATTCATAAATATTGTATATGATTTGGAGTTCACAAATCAATCTCAGGTCTTAGGTGGTGATGTTCTGAAAACATCAATACTACTAATATTTCTAAAATGATTTTTATGCCAGCACTTGGTTTTGTTAGAAACCCGTTTATGCCTTTATGCGTTGCTGCTATCTGTGGACTGCACGTCGTAAGAGCATAAGAACTAGGAACAGGAGTAGGCTATCAGACCCCTCAAGCCTTCTCCACCAATCAATAAGATCATGACTGATCTTTCCGTGGACTCAGCTTCACTTACTCGTCTGCTCACCTTAACTCTTAATTCCTTTACTGTTCAAAAATTTATCTACCCTTGCCTTAAAAACATTCAGTGAGGTAGCCTCAACTGCTTTACTGGACAGGGAATTCCACAGATTCACAACCCTTTGGGTAAAAACTTCCTTCTCAACTCAGTCCTAAATCTGCTCTCCTTTATTTTGAGGTTTAGATAGGGTGGACAGTGATAGCCTTTTTCCTCAGATGGAGAAAGCTAGCACGAGGGGACATAGCTTTAAATTAAGGGGTGGTAGATGTAGGACGGATGTCAGAGGTAGGTTCTTTACCCAGAGGGTGGTGGGGGAATGGAATGACCTGCCTGCTGCAGTTGTAGATGTGCCTAGTTTGGGGGCGTTTAAGAGGTCCGTGGATAGGTTTATGGATGGAAAGGGATTGGTTTAGGTTAGAGGGTCATTGCTTTTTTTCTTAATTGGTCGGCGCAACATTGTGGGCCGAAGGGCCTGTTCTGCGCTGTAATGTTCTATGTTCTAGTTCTAGTTTTACCCACCAGTGGAAACAACCTCGCTGCTTCTATCTTATCTATTCTTTTCATAATCTGATATATTTCTATAAGATCTCCCCTCATTCTTCTGAATTCTAAAATTGTAAAATTAAGGCTTTGGCCATTGTTGTAAAGTTACAAAGGAGCATTTTGCATTTCAATCTTGTCACCTTCTGAAACACAGAACATGTTATTTGAATGCTAAAAATAGCAGTGTTCTAAGACGTGTCTCATCTCAGACAGTATTACAATGATGGTTAGGAGCATTTACAGGACAGGGTGGCACAGCCATACAGCTTGTTAAGTCTCCGACACCCTCTTGTGAAGTCACTAAATGTGGGTTGATGCCCACAATTTGCCTGAAGGAAAGTTGCTTATGTCAGTTCCCCCACAATAAGGGCTGGACATCAGAGAGTGAGTCACGGAGCAGTGCTGCTTTAACACACGCGTCTACTGGAAGATAGTAATAGGGTAGCATTAACAAAGGTCTGGGAGCTGATCAACTGCCAGCCCCCAAACCAAGACAAAAGGCAGAAACATGAGTAAGTAATTCATCACTGCCCCTTTAAATGTGTAATAAGTTACACAAAACTCATCCGAATATTTTGCTATGAACCTCTGATTAAAGATTCTAAAGAAAAACAAGATAACAGACTGAAAAGGAAGAGATTTTATTGTTCATTGTGGAGCCTGTTGTTCAAGAACTGAAGGGGAGGGTGGTGAGGGAAGGTTTAGTCTTGGCTTGCGTTATTTAGCACTGAGTGGGTTGCAGCTTACACTGTAGACAGTGCATGTGGGTTCAGAGTGTTCAGCAGTGACATCACACTGAGTTAGAGTACAATGTGACATTATAATGATGGAAACACCATGATGAATATTGCAAAATGCTAGAGTGCATGGGTTTCATTTTCCAATACTGCAGGTTTACTGCAAAATAGCTGATAGATCTTTCCCTTTACTAGCACAGGTTGATAATACTCTGACATTGCAGAAGAAACTGACTATCTCCCAGTTATTTTTTTTTTAATTATTCTTGAATTTCCTCAATTTAGACTCCATTTAGGACTGAGATGAGAAGAAATGTGTTCACTCAGAGGGTGGTGAACATATGGAATCTCTACCACAGAAAGCTGTGGAAGCCAGGTCATTGAATATATTTAAGAAGGAAATAGATATATTTCTCGACACGAAAGGCGTCTAGGGAGAGCTTGGGATTATGACATTGAGATCAAGGAACAGCCATGATCATTTTGAATGATTGGAGGGCTGAATCACCTACTCCTGCTCCTATTTTCTATGTTTCAAAGATCAGCTTCTAATCGTATATCTACACAATCTTGAGGATCACTCATCTCCAATATTGTAGCACCCATTCTCCATCCTTCCCTAAGTTCAACTGCTGCTGAAATCCTTGTCCATGTACTTGTCACCTCTGGACTTGACTAGTCCAATACACTCCTGGCCAGTCTCCCACAATCTTCCCTCTAACTACTGTAATAAGTCTTCAGAGGCAGAAGTGCCTTTACCAAAATCCCTTGATTTACACTTTCAACAGTAATACACAGACTGCTGTCAGTCAGCAGTCTACCTCCGGGAATGTCAGTTCCTCTGACACTCCTGGTTAAATACAAGGAAAAATACTCCCTGATTGGCCCTTCAATTGACTCCTTGATCAGGGATCCATATTGCAATAGGTCAACCTCAATGGGCTGATTGAAATCATTACGCTAATTTGAAGTTATTCCAAACTCTGCTGCCTGTATCCTACCTTGCACCTATTGCCACTTTTTATCCCACTTTTAAGATGCTCCATAAAACATCCTCTTTGATCAAATTTTCGATTATCTGCCCAATATCTCTCTATGTGGTTCTCTGTCAAATTTTGCTTTCGAACACTCTTCTGTGGAGCACTTTGGGATGTGTTACTACATAAAAGACATTATGTAAATACAAGATGTTGTCATCTTTAATGTCACCCTGCAATGAACATTGTTCATCAGCATTTCTTAGCTGGTTGTTATGGTAACCACCAGTAGTTGCAATAAGTTTGCTTTGAATATAAGAATTAGGAACAGTAGAGTGATTAAAGTAATGAGATCTATTGTCGGTGTCTAGTCGATACATATTATAAATACGTAAAATGCTGGAAATATTCAGTAGGTCTTGCTGTGTCTGTGGAGATAGCAACAAGGTTAACTTTCAGGTCAATGGCTTTTCATTAGAAGCTTATTGACCTGAAATATTGCGGGAGGTTCTCTGGCCTCCCTCAGTGATTTTCTCAGTGGCGGTAGTGCACCGTCCGCTGGTGATGGGATCTTCTGGTCCCACCGCTGTCAATGCAAATTCCTATTGAAGCCACCCCATGCTGCTGAGAAACCCGTGGTGGTGGCGGTGGCGGTGATGACAACGACGACCAGCAGCAGAACCAGGGTATCCCACCAGTGTGGGCAGGTAGAGCTTTCTGGCCATTATCTGTTTTATTCTTTCACAGATGTTGCCAGATCTCCTGAGTATGTCCAGCATTTGTCTCTTTTTTTCAGCATTTGCAGTATTTTGTTTTCACATTAATGGTTACACGACTAAAATTCAGTGGAAGACTTGCAGCTTTATATCTAGAATGATACCTAACTTAAGAGAATTGCAATCACACAGTAACAAGTTGCACAGTTAACACTTGATATTTCCTTTGGCCTAAAAGTACCCTTATACGATTGAACTGCTTTGTAAATGAACCCACGTCCTAGTGGGAGGACATCAACACTCTGCGCTACCACGTCATTCAGTATTCTAATGCAATCGGGAGGCAGCCTTCTGAACACAATGCTGAGAACTATTTTGACCCAGAGATTTTAAAAACTGACCTATTTTGATTTCTATTTTAGAACATCTTATATGCATAAGTATGTCAAGAGGAAATCAGGCATTGCTGCAACTGTTTCCAGTCATATCTTTGTTTCCCACGAGTTATTTATGGGTCATGGAGTTTGTAACAAATCCTTTGTGTACTTTGCTTCTTTGTTGAAGTAAATATTGTCTCTGAACTGGAAAGTAAATAAAATTTGCGGAGTGCACAATCGATGAATGAACTTGACCATGTTTCCCAGTTTATAAAGTTGGATCAGTGGGTATATGTAGACTTCTGGAGGTAATTTTCACCTATTCAATGACCCTCCCCACTCACACCACCAGAAAGGTCCCAGGAACAGATCAGATATTTAATTTGGATTTCCAGTTTTAAAACTATGGGTTCTGATTCCACCATTTTTCTTGGGATGTGGCAAAACAACATTTATTGTTCATCCGCTGTTACCCTCAACCATCTAACGATGGATGCAAACTAGGTAGAGATATTTCTTCCCTGTAAGACCTTAATGAACCAGTTGCACTTTTAAAATAAACTTTCATGGGCATTTTTGTATCCAACTCCACAAGTTACCAAACTGATTGAAATCAAGTTTAGAAATTGTGGGATTTTTTATTCATCCACTACCAAAATCATTAGATTATCATTTCTGCACCCTGACTTTCTTTTATTCTTTTGATGATGACTTTAAATTTATGCTCTCTAAGTTACCAACTCATTGGTCAATGGAATTAGTTCAGTCTTGTATTAAGTTTAAGTTTATTTATTAGTGTCACAAGTAGGCTTACGTTAACACTGCAATGGAGTTACTGTGAAAATCCCCTAGTCGCCACACTCCAGCGCCTGTTCGGGTTATTCTGAGGGAGAATTTAGCATGGCCAATGCACTTAACCAGCACGTCTTTCAGACTGCAGGAGGAAACCGGAGCACCCAGAGGAAACCCACACAAACAGGGGGAGAACATGCAGACTCCGCACAGACAGTGACTCAAGCTGTGAATTGAATCCGGGTCCCTGTGAGGCAGTGGTGCTGACCACTGTGACTCCGTGCCACCACGCTCGAGGGTCACATAACTTAAAATTCTGCTCAAAGGTATTTTAACCAGATTCAAACATTCAGCTAGAGTTAACTGTCGATATTTGTGGACCAATATTCAACAAGTTCATACAATGTTCTCCAAACAAGAATTTTACTTGATGCATTGATCTGTTTAAAGGGAATTGTTCATTAAAGGTTAAAGGAATACCATTCAAACACATTAATCATTCATCTACTAATATAATCAATGAAAATGTTAAAACTATAGTTTATAATTTAATTGAATGGTAAAATCCCATCTACTTACTCCAATCAATTGATACTAAAACAAATAGGGTGGAATTTTCCTGCCCACCGTGGGAATGGTATTGAACGGGATACAGATCGTGCAAAGGTCTGTTAGTCTTGGGCAGGATTTTCTGGTCTTGGGACAGGTGTGACTGGAAAATCCCACCCACTGAGTTGAATTTCCATCACTTCTCAGAATTCCCCTAGTTCCATCAAAGTTAATCTAGAGAAGCCCCTCCGGAAAGTAATAGTAAACTGCATTCTTGTTAAGTCATGCTTTGTTTTAAAGAGTGCATTTACAAGATTTAGAGCTAAGCTTACCAAGGTCTCTTTCCAAATATATTACGTGATTCTTTTCAATTTGCTAAGCACACAAATTGAACTTGGTGCCAGTTTGAGAAGAACTGAGCTGCTTGTTCAGGGTAGGCAGAGTTAGCAGAGTATTGAAAGAACATAAAATCTACCATATTTCTATCTTGCTTCAGTTCCAAAGAAGTCATATGAGACTCAGAACTGAGTTTCTCTCTCCACAGGGTTAGGGTTAGGGTTAGGTTTCTCCAGTACTTTCTGTTTTAATTTTAGATTCATGGTTAAGTGCATTTTAATTTTAAGCCTCACAACGGCAGGGGCACAGGTTCAATTCCCGGCTTGGATGACTGTCTGTATGGAGCCTGCACGTTCTCCCTGTGTCTGCGTGAGTTTCCTCCGGGTGCTGCGGTTTCCTCCCACAGTCCGAAAGACGTGCTGGTTAGGTGCATTGGCCATGCTAAATTCTCCCTCAGTGTAACCCGAGCAGGCGCTGGAGTGTGGCAACAAGAGGACTTTCACAGTAACTTCATTGCAGTGTTAATGTAAGCCTACTTGTGACTAAGAAATAAACTTAAACTTTAGATTGCCAGTATCAACAATATTTTGCTTTTGCTCAAAGGGCAAGTCCACCTACTCCTGTTTCTAAAAGTACATAGGTGTAGTTCAGTGACAGAAGATTGCAGGCGCTGTACTTACTCATAATGAAGCCTGATTAAGGGGAAAAAACACTTCAAAAAATGCTTTTTCACTTTCTGCAATACATCTTTGTTTATTGAGGGAATGATAACCTGAATTATTGGGGTGGAAGCTGCATATTGCTAGCCTGCCAGTGCAAACTGGTGCAGATAGATACTTGCCTCAGAGCAAGTAGGCCCAAAGCCTGATCAAAATTGGACCTCTGTACACCCACAAGGCAGCTCACCAGCCATTAGCTTTAAGCTGCTGTAACACTGGCAATGCCATCCAGTCACAGGGGAGGATATTGGGAGGGGAGAGAATTGGGAGTGGGCCAAGAAGGGGCTAGCAGTAGATGCTGTGGTGCCATGAGGCTAAATATTTAATTCTTTGGATACCTCCCTCTGGTTGGTAGCCGAAAGGATTAACAATCTTCACAGATAAGCACCAAGGTTATTAGTCTGAGAAAATACATTTGATCAGACACCTGGAACTGAAAAAAGGGAGAGATACACAGACACAGGCACGAGTTGGGACAATGATAATTTGTAGCAATGTTGGATTAAGTATTCACACTGAATGGATAGTATAAGTAAGCAAGTATATGGTGATTGTAATTGGTTTTAAAATCTGAATGATATAACTTAATCAATAACCCTGAGTAATAGAGATAACTTCTACACCATGATTGACGTATGCTTATTACTTGTAATCAAATTTGAAACTGTAATTGCTTGTGTAGGTCTGAATTCTGCACTCTGACTAGTTCTAAATTGTGACCTGTGATTTCCAGGGTCCCAGCTATATAGTTTGATTAAAACAGCTGTGTAAGAAAACCCTGTGACACGGTCTGGTTATTTGAAGTTATGATCAAATAAAAGGCTGACATCAAAGCCCAGAACAGCAGATATGTGGGCGCTGCTGAAGAATCCACTCAGGAATCTTAAAAATAATCTCCTCAAATTAGAAGTGCAGAAGTTCACTGATAAATTGGTGTGCTTGACACCTGCTTTCCCAACACAGGTACAACACATGCCAAGTTCTCTCCAGGCGTCTAAAAGAAAATTCCAGAAAAATAGCCCCATAATCGGATTCCTCAAACCTAACTGCAATTATCTGTCATCCTGATCCTAAATCAAAATTCAGCAGTTGGAATGTAAATTACCTGTTTCCTCCCTATGCTTGTGGTTGTCATTTTGTGAATAATGAGCATGAGATTTTACTGGGGGTAACTAAACATGTTCAAAGAACAAAAACAGCCCGGGAAACAGGCCCTTCAGCCCAACAAGCCATTCAGATGTAGTTTTTCTGCACTGCTCCACAAACAATGGGCCTGACCATCTCAATACAGGGAAGAATTAACAATTGGGACCATCTTTAGGCCCCGACCCAGTTCTGTCCGCATGGCGTCATGATCATAGAGGATGCAGCCAATTAACAGCTGTCTCAATCCTCCAAAATGGATGCCAAGCAGGTCCACAATGTGAGAGGCCCAATGAGAGGAGCTGCAGGACTGAACGGCTGAGAGCTCCATCGTGAGAGGTGGGCGCCGATGTGGCGGATGCTGCAAGACATGAGACACCTCCCAGTGGAGGTGCTTTTAGATTTCTGCAAAACATTTTGAACAAAATACAGAAGGCCCCCAGGGGTATCGAGAGGCTTCGAATGTCGTCTGGCCTGCTGTCTCCAAGGAGATTCTAGGCTCAGAATTCAGATGGGGGCCCATATAATGGTGGGAATATTCAGTCAGCCAATAGAATCCATAGAATCTCTACTGCAGAAGGAGGCCTTTTGGCCCATCAAATCTGTACCAACCACAATCCCCACCCAGGCCCTATCCCCATAATTCCACTTATTTATCCTAGCTAGTCCCCTGACACTAAGGAGCAATTTAGCATGACCAATCCACCTCACCTGCACATCTTTGGACTGTGGGAGCAAATCAAAGCACCTGGAGAAACTCAGGCAGACATGGGGAGAATGTACAAACTCCACACAGACAGTGACCCAAGGCTGGAGTTGAACCTGGGTCTCTGGTGCTGTGAGGCAGCCGTACTAACCACTATGCCACCGTGTCGCCCATTAAGCCAGTCAGCAATAATGGCCCTTGGTTTGGGCCTTAACTAGAGTGTTTGCCTACTCCTCTGACCCAAAACAGGCTGCCAATGC
The DNA here is from genome assembly GCF_965287045.1 of Carcharhinus amblyrhynchos. Taxonomy (NCBI): domain Eukaryota; kingdom Metazoa; phylum Chordata; class Chondrichthyes; order Carcharhiniformes; family Carcharhinidae; genus Carcharhinus; species Carcharhinus amblyrhynchos. The sequence continues at coordinate 28,288,158 of NC_137332.1, read as the reverse complement.
CCAAGGCTACGTCCCCCTCACCTCCCCAGGGAAGTCACCTACAAATAGGACAATGTCAGGGTGCTGTTCCACTGGGGTTTTCTCCTCCCCATCTGAAAAGTGGCTAAGATACCGCCCAAGGAGTTTTCCAATATCGTTCTGATGCCTTTTCATTTTAGGATTAACAGGCTAGTGGCAGCTCATCATCAGGTCACTCAAAACAACAACTGGCATTTATATAGAACCGTTAAACAGTAATACATCCCAGAGCATTGAAACATAATGTTTAAAGTTTTAAGTTTATTTATTAGTGTCATAAGTAGGCTTACATTAACACTGCAATGAAGTCACTGTGAAAATCCCCCCATCACCACACACTGGCATCCGTTCGAGTTACACTGAGAGAGAATTTAGCATGGCCAATGCACCTGACCAGCACATCTTTCGGTCTGTGGGAGGAAACTGAAGCACCTGGAGGGAAACCCACACTGACATGGGGAGAACATGCAGACTTTGCACAGAGAGTGACCCAAGCCAGGAATCGATCTCAGATCCCTGATGCTCTGAGGCAGCAGTGCTAACCACTGTGCCACCACGTTGGGAATTAAATCAGACTTCCTGTAAAATGATGCAAATGCCGGTTTCAAGTATGCCGGTTCTGATCCTTTGCCTGTGTTGTTAGCGCAACAGATGGGATTGTGGTGATGGTGCAATGATCTGACAGCTGATAAAAGGTCAGGGGTTTTAAAGTCGGCAACTAAGAGGCTTGCCAGCTGTTTGCGTTAATTAGGAATTCACTTGAAAGTTTATTTGGAAACTTCATGAGGAAGTATTTTTAAACCCGGGAGATACAAAGGAACCAGAGTCAGGACACAAACATAGCTGAGAATGGAATGCTGGCCGTCTGCATTCATAACATTCTGGGTTCTTCTTTGAAGACACCAATTTATTCAAATCCAGTCTATACACTCGTTAAAAAAATTAACCAGCAAGTGTCTAACAATATTGTCTCTTTATTAAGCACATTGCAGAGCAAAATAACCTTCCCAGAAGTTAAAACATATGGCAGCGTGGTGTAATCGGCGATGTATAGAAAACATTGCAAAGTGGGAGGATGCAGAATTGATTTTCCACTGCTGATCCCATTCTGAGACCCTGATCTCAGCTCCACAGTAGGGAACACATTAAAGGAGGAATGCATTAAAGAGGGAGGTGCTGGTGTAGAGGTTATGTCAATGGACTAGCAATCCAGAGACCCAGGCTAATTCTCTGAGGACATGAGTTCAAATCCTACCATGGCAGCTTGTGGAATTTAAATTTGATGAATAAATCTGGAATTAAATACTGGCCTAACCCCCCACAACCCCCAATTACAGGCAGGAGTTGAATCAGGATACAATGCCTCCAGTGGTGGGATGTCCGCTCGGTTCATTAATGAGCTTAGTACACCGTGAACCCATTATCTCTAAACCCAACACAAACCAGTGGTGGCTGAGGGATTAAGTGGAGGCCGCGCTCGTCTCTGTGCCTTCTGACCCACTGAAAGTCAACTCGCAGACCCTGCCAGGCTTGCCTGTGGCCTCCAGGGGAGCGGCGGAGGGGAGATTGGTCCCTCGCTATCAGGGACTTCATGCCCGATTGAGGGGTCTGGTAACAGGCAGGGGATGAATACTGAAAGACACTCCCCACCCTTGTCTCTGAGTTCCCCTGCCCCCTCCTCCACAACCCCTCATTACAATTCCCATCCCGCCTTCACTCCCTGATGGTCTCTGATCTCAGGATGATCTTGGACATCTGCTGGGTACACCGCTGTCGGCAGTCACCATTCCCGATGGTGACAGAGGGAGTTGGTCAATAGCGGGAACGGACTCAACGTAGCCAGTTAAGTCCTTGAAGGGCATTTGATTCTATAGGGCTTCCCCATTGAAATGGAGGAAGGGGGGAAGTGGTTCCTCATTAGTTTTTCAACTAGTGAGCGCAACCCCCTCCATTGGCCTGACAGAATCCCGAAAAACTCTCTCACGTCATTGAAGGGTATAAACATCATGGACAGGTAGATGGGGCAGCATGATGGCACAGTGATTAGCACTGCTACCTCACAATGCCAGGGATCTGGGTTTAGTTCCCAGCTTGGGTCACCATCTGTATGGAGTTTGCACATTCTCCTTGTGTCTGCATGGGTTTCCTCTGGGTGCTCTAGCTTCCTCCCATAATCCAAAAGCTGTGCTGGTTTGCTGCATTGGCCATGCTAAATTCTCCCTCAGTGTACCTGAATAGCCTCCAGAGTGTGACAACTAGGGAATTTTCACAGTAACTTCATTGCAGTCTTAATGTAAGCTCACTTGTGACATTAATAAAAAAATTTAAACTTTTTAACTTTAATATAAATATAAAAAAGGCACCTTATAAAATAAGTTCCTTTTTTTAAAAGTCCTACTTTTGTCCCTTTGGAAAAAAATCATTGGTGAAGAAATTGGAACACATTCCACCCATTTTACAAGCCTAAGGGGCCATTATGGCAATGACGACTCAGTGCAGTACTGAGGGAGACCTTCATTGTCCGAGGTGCCATCTTCATCTGCCTGCCTGTCAGCTCTGACAAAGGGTCACCCAGATTCACCCAATCTCTCTCCTCAGATACTGTCAGACCTGCTGAGATTTTCCTGCATTTTCTGTTTTTGTTTCAGATTCCAGCGTCCACAATATTTTGCTTTTATCATCTATTTGTTCAAGTGGAATTTAAAAATGCCACAGGCACGCTTATTCTCAGTGTGGTGTGAGAGGTTAATTAATTTTTTTATATTCATTCATGGGACAGGAGTGTCACTGGCTGGCCAGCATTTATTGCCCATCCCTAGTTGCTCTTGAGAAGGTGGTGGTGAGCTGCCTTCTTGAATCTCTGCAGTCCATGTTCTGTGGGTTGACCCACAATGCCGATAGGGAGGGAATTCCCCCCTTCATTTCTATATTATCACATGATATGCTGGAAATACACAGCAGAACAGGCAACATTTGTGGAGAGAGAAAGAGTTAATATTTCTGGGTGGTAACTTTTCACTTGGCTTTGATCTTAACCACTGCACTGGAATAACAGGATGGAAGCTTATTTCGAAATAAAGCATTGAACTGATGTATAAAATACCCTGTTGTGTCTATAATGTTAAATAAAATGGACAGTCATTAAAAATCAATACATTAAAAAAGCATTAGCTTACTGGTGAATGACCTAATTGTAACCTATTTTGAATGTTGTGGTATTAGAGTCACTAGTGCACTCATTATCAGCTAAAAATGTTCTTTGCAAATATCCATGATAGCATTATGTAAATAGTCATCTCAGGCGGAGTTCCACCTATCTTTTTTCAAATTCATTTTATGGGACACAGGAATCTTTGGCTAGGCCTGTAGTTAATTGCCCATCCTTAATTGCCCTTAAGAAGGTGAGCTGCCTTCTTGAACTGCTGCAGTTCCTGTGATATAGATACACCTACAGTGCTATTAGGGAAAGACTCCAAGATTTTGATTCAGTGACAGTGAAGGAACAGAGATATAATTGCAAGTCAAGATGGAGAGTTGTTTCACAGAATCCCCACACTGTAGTAGGAGACCAATTGGCCTATTGAGTCCACACTGATTCTCTGACGGAGCATCTTACCAAGGCCCTATCTTGGTAACCCCATATATTTACCCCACTAATCCCCTTAACCCACACATCTTGGGATACTAAGGGGCTGGCATGGCCAATCCACCCAACTTGCACATCTTTGGCTTATGGGAGGAAACTGGAGCACCCAGAGGAAACCCACACAGACGTGGGGAGAACAGGTAAATCCCACACAAGACAGTAACCCAAGGCCAGAATCAAACCCAGGTCCCTGGCGCTGTCAGGCAGTAGTGCTAACCATTGTGTCACCATGCTGCCCACTTCAGCTTGGAGGGAAACATCCAGTTGATGGTGTTCACATGTGTCTGCTGCTCTTGTCCTTCTCAATGGTAACAGTTGTGGGTTTGGAAGGTACTGTCTCGGGAGCCTTCAGTGAGTTTCTCCAGTGCCATCTTGTAGATGTCACATATTGCTGCCACTATGCATGGGTGGTGGTGGGATTTTACCAATCAATTGGGTTCATTTGACCTGGATGATGTTGAGTTTGTTGAGTATTGTTGGAGTTGCACTCATCCAGGCAAACGAGGAGTATTCTATCACACTCTTTGGGGAGTCGGGAGGAGAATTATCCACTACAGGATTCATAAGAACATAAGAAATAGGAGCAGGAGTAGGCCATCTAGCCCCTCGAGCCTGCCTCGCCATTCAATAAGATCATGGCTGATCTGAAGTGGCTCAGTTCCACTTTCCCGCTTTCTCCCCATAACCCTTGATCCCCTTGCCTACCAAAAACCTATCTACCCGCATCTTAAATATATTTAGTGAGGTAGCCTCCACCACTTCAACGGGCAGAGAATTCCAGAGATTCACCACCCTTTGACTGAAGCCTTTGATCTGCTCTTGTAGACACTGTATATATTTGGCTGGTCCAATTCAGTTTCTAGTTAATGGCAAACCCCAGGATGTTGAATGCTGGTAATGCAGATTATGGCCTGAATGATCTCTTCTGCCATACTAAGAGAAAATTAATGGGTGCAATTTTTAGATAATATACAAGGTTCCATGGTTGCAGTTGTTTTGCATTTCTGTGAGTGCTTCGAAATCTGTACTGCCATATAAGCCAATGTAATTCAGAGGATCAGGAGCTGACATGTACACAATTGCTTCCAAATGAAGAAGTTGTATAAAATAAAAAGTCACTTTTACATATACAGTGCAATTAGCGCAAGTGAAGTTATATATCATCAACTGCACTTGCAAAGTATAAACAGTGGGACTTGTAGGGAATCAGCACAGTGCAAACTCATAAAATGTATCCAAGAGTTAAACATTGGATTATATATAGCCACCTTTTCTAGCAGAATAAGTACAGGGATCTGGATTGCCCACTTGCAGCCTGGGTGTCCCTCTAACAGTGTAACCCAGCAATCTTACAGAGACCAGTACAACTGTCGAATATAAATGCACTTTTACATGAATTATTTTATTTGCTTCAGCCTGGCGCCATGACAGCGGGAAAATCAGCATTAATCTGGAAATATTGCCAATGTTTTTAAACCACATAAAAGCAACAGTAAGACTGGGAAACGGGTCTCCAAAAAGAATGTGAACTCAAATTCTATGAGTTTAAGTGCAAACAAGATGGGACATGGTGGGAAAGGGATCGTGTGCCAGTTTGCTACTAAATGGCATGGTATTTAGCACTCCTGCCTCACAGCTCCAGAGATCCGTGTTCAATTCTAGCCTTGGGTTACTTTCTGTGTGGAGTTTGCACATTCTCCCCAGGTCTGTGTGGGTTACCTCCGGGTCCTCCGGTTTCTTCCCACAGTCCAAAGAGGTGAAAGGTTAGGCGGATTGGCCATGCTAAATTGCCCCTTAGTATCTAGGTTAGATGGGATTAGCCATGGTAAATGTGTGGGGGGTTGCAGAGATAGAGCGGGCAGAGGGCCTGGGTAAGGTACTCTGTCAGAGAGTTTTGGTGCAGACTCAATGGGCCGAATAGTCTCTTCCATACTGTAGAGATACTATGATTCAAGCCTGTTGCACGCAATTAGCAAAGACCAGCTTCACCCCACTAGTCTTTCAATAAAGAGAATAGAGGACAAAATAAGGAACATGGATTAGAGTGCTGAGTGCCCACTGTCATCACTGATTAGCAAAGTTGGCTCTGCTATTAAAGTGGAACAGTTGTCACCACTCTGTGTATTTACACCCTTGGAATAAGTGACCTTAACCACATGGTGGATTTAAAGATTGATTTTCTTTCCTGAGTGACATCAAGATATTCCATATCCTTCTAGTGTCAGATTTGTGAAAGTTAGAGATAGATAGTAAGATGTCTGTTAATTAATTTCATAGTTTTTTCAAAGTATTCATTCTGATAACATATAGAGCACTATATTGAGAAAACTCATGTAAAAAGAACCTCCCAGGAATTTTGAGTATTTGCCTGTTCAGGCTCTCCACAGAACTTCTTCTTGAAGGTAAATAAAGGGCATAACAGCATTTAGATTTATATTCTTTATTTATACAATTTTAAATACAAGTGTACATTATTTAATTTCTGCTGAATTTAACTTTGTCAGGCATCTTCTAATCTTAGGTCATCATCAGATTCCTGAGCACACAACCATAGGGGCCTCTTCCTTATCAATATCCTGTTCCAGGGCCTAAAATTATCATCCTTTGCCAATGTTTCCTCAGCAACCTTTGCTTCCTTTCCTATCTCTTCCTGAACTATAATTTTAAGCTGGAGCATCACGTGATCAAAAGATAAAATCTATAAGGATATAGTTTAAGCAAGTTCTGACCTATTCATGTACCAATTCTGGCTAAATTACATTAATTGTTCTAATGGAGAGAGAGCATTGCACAGGGGTTAATCTCCCAAAATCATAGAATTCTACAGAGCAGAAGACCATTTGGCCCATCGAATCTGCACCTACCACAATCCCACCCAGGTACTTAATAATTATGTTTCATTACTTTTGAAGGTCTATAAAGGAAGGCAAATTGAGCTTATTATCAAACACCTGATTTCAGCATAGACAGTTTTTTAATGGAAATTTTTGCATGGGCAGGTTTCTTGCCCATGTTCTGGGCAACACGGTGGCACAGTGGTTAGCACTACTGCCTCTCAGCAGCAGGGACCCGTGCTCAGTTCAGCCTTGGGTGACTGTCTATGTGGAGTTTCTCCCTGTGTCTGCACGGGTTTCCTCTGGGTGCTCCGGTTTCCTCCCAGTCCAATGATGTGGGGATCAGGTTGATTCACCATGCTAAATTGCCCGGTAGTATCAGGGGGAATGGCAGGATAAAATATGTGGTTACAAGTATAGCGTCTAATTCAGGAGGTTGTAGGTTGAAGACAAATTGCAAGAGTTGGCCAGTTGGGAGACAGTTACATGTGGCGATGCCAGTCAATGAGCTTTCTGCTTGCAAGTTCCTCTTTAATTTAGAGAAGCAGGAGTACTCCTCTGGCTTCCAGAAACCCAGCCTGTCTCACTGCCACTTCTGGACATGCCATGACATGGACAGTTTTAGACACCCCAACTATTTAAATTAGGTTCCACCAGGATCTTTTGGCTCAGAGGCTGATACTGTGCCAGCACAACACTGGTCAGCTTCCCAAGAATGCAGTCTCCATATCTGATTCCAATGAGGCCCTCCCCTTTCAAAATGGACTGGGTCCCCCGGGTGACATTGTGCCAAACTGCAGCTCAGATCCTGCTCCAGGAGAGAATCCGCCTCTATGAACCAAGGTCCAGCTATAGTATTCTTCAAACAAGACCATTAGAGTAGATTTACTGGACATTTACCATGCCTGATGATTCTGTGACTTTGCTGTAAGGAAACAACTCTTAAATAACAACAATGGTTAAACTTCAAAACAAAACAAATTCATTGGTTTCTAGGATGAGTTGAGGAGGGAACAGAAACCATACAAGGCAGCACAGTGCTTAGCACTGCTGCCTCACAGTGCCAGGGAGTCAGGTTCAATTCCTGGCTTGGGTCACTGTCTGTGCGGAGTCTGCATATTCTCCCCGTATCTGCGTGGGTTTCCTCTAGGTACTCCGGTTTCCTCCCACAGTCTGAAAGACGTGATGATTAGGTGCTTTGGTCATGCCAAGTTCTCCCTCGGTGAATCCGAACAGGTGCTGGAGTGTGGTGACCAGAGGATTTTCACAATTACTTCATTGCATTGTTAACACAAGCCTACTTGTGATACTAAATAAATAAATGTTAGAAAAATGCAGTTTCTTTTACCCAGCAAATCGGAAGTCATTTGTTGCATTTGTACCACACATTTGAATTATTATTTTATTAACATAATTCCATTTTTCCCCATTTTCTCCTTCAGTTGGTATTTATTCAGCTTACGCCACTTGATGTGCAAAGACGTGCTGGTAAGGTTGATTGGCCATGCTAAATTGCCCCTTAGCGTCAGGAGGGGTTAATGGGTAAAATATCTGAGGTTACGGGGATAGAGCCTGGGTGGGACTTTTGTCAGTGCAGGCTGAATGGGCCAAATGGCTCCCTCCTGTACTGTAGGATTCTATGATTGAAGACAAAAGTCTTGGCTGCCATCTCAGAGCAGTACTGAGGGAGCACGGCACTATCAAATGAAATGCTAAATTGAGGCCTCAGTGTGCACTTGCATGTAGGATGGACACAAAAGATCCCCTCGTCCGCTTCTGAAGATTCCCTGGTATTCTGGCATTATTTATCCCTCAATCATATGACTTGATTGTTATCACACTGCCGTTTGTGGGGTCTTTCTCTGTGCAAATTGTTTGCCACATCTCTCACATTATAATGCCATTCAAAAAGTACATAATTGCCTGTAAAACATCCTGCGATCACAAAAGCTGCTGTACAAATAAACTCTCCCTTTCTTCACACAATCTTCCATTTTGAGAGGATTCTTTTCCTGCAAATCGAAGGATATGATTCTGAAGTGACTAATGGATGAATCCATAGCACACACAGACTGAAAGTTTAAGCACTGAAAATAAGAGCTCTCCTCTGTCTAAATAAAGCAAACCAGACCAGGTCAATCAGTTAAAAAATATTTATTTAATGTATAAAATTCAGTGGTACTTCACATTACTACAAGATAGAACACACAATGAAGCCTCTCCCTGTACAATTCTTTTTACACTTTAAATACTTTGCAGAAGCTTGAGTCTCTCAAGCAGCATAAATTATAATGAAGTGTTGTTTCTGAAACCATCTGTAAGATAAACAGATGGAAAAGAACTGAGAAGACAAAATCTGTGAGCAAAGGAAAGGTTGAAGGGTTTAAGAAAAAAATACACAGCCAAGTAGAAGATCAAATATACAATTATACAAATTATGGTCCCACAATATGTATAGAACACCAACGGTATTTCAACCTTGGACTACCTTGAATATTGGGAATGGATTCACTTAGTGAAGTCAGGGCTATGAGAGTTCCGCTAAGGTAAGTAGCTACATTCCTTGGGGATATGGAAAAGCAGGAGTGCTCTTATGGGCCTCACAGGGAGTGATTGGGTCTCTGCTGTCTCATTTTCAAATTGCAATGTTAAGTGCGCATTAAGCCCGCCTACAATTATTAAAGCCCAAGCGCAACCGCCAGCCGACATGACAGGTCATTAACCAATTTACAGCCAACATGGAACTCATTAACCAATTTATGATAAATGGTAAACCAAGTCATTTTGGTGACCAGAGAAATGCCACCTGTTACCCTACCAACATCTCATAGAAAGAAGTCTCACAACACAAGGTTAAAGTTCAACAGGTTTATTTGCTTTCAGAGCGCTGCTCCTTCGTCAGGTGAGTAGGAGCTCTGTTCACAAACAGGGCATATAAAGACTCAAACTCAATTTACAGAATAATGATTGGAATGCAAGTCTTTACAGCTAATAAAGTCTTAAAGGTACAGACGATATGAACTCCCACTCACCTGATGAAGGAGCAGCACTCCGAAAGCTTGTGGCATTTGCTACCAAATAAACTTGCTGGACTTTAACCTAGTGTTGTGAGATTTCTTACTGTGTTTATCCCAGTCCAACGCCGGCATCTCCACAACATCTCATAGAATCATACAGTGCAGAAGGTAGCTATTTGGTCCATTGAGTCTGCAAAATCCCACCCAGGCCCTATCTCCATAACCCCATGCATTTGCCCTAACTAGTCCCTCTGACATTAAGGGTCAATTTATCTTGGCCAATTCACCTAACCCATACATCTTTGAAGTCTCCTCTCCCTTCCTCCCCGGCAAAGCTCATTTGAATCTCAAGCTTCAACTGGCAGCATTTGCCCAACTGCCTCCCTCCACCCATTTTGAGTGGGCAGTTAGCCAGCGAGATACAAACAAAGTCTGTTTGTTAACATTTGCCAGGCCGCTGCTCTGGCTTCCAGGCAGACTGCCCGCTCACTCAACCAGCATCCCACTAATTCCTCCTGTGAGCCTTTGGGTTATTTTTAACGTATATTAATACTGGTGGTGTTACATGATTTGAGATCCTAAAGCTGCAACTTCACAATGCAACAACGCTGGACATAATTACCAGTTTGAGGAGTGCTGGAATATGAGAAATAATCTTGATACTCAAAGGAAAGTCATAAAGTTGCTATTCCCAGACATAGCAGCATGTCATTTCCCAGTGTTGTTGGTGTGTTCTGAATTTCCTCCCCCCCAGCTGCTAATATTATCATCATCGAATCCCTTTCACCATTGGCTCCCACCTCAAACTTTTATGATTTATTATTGCCTAATCAACATGAACTGCAAACAAACGTAGTTGACTGGCTCTGCAATCATACTGAATGGCTGAAGGACCTGAAAAGTGCTATCTTTTTTCTTAACATTTCACATAGATGATTTGAAATTTTTAAAACGTCTTTAAGAAATGTGGCTGTCGCTGGCTCGATCAGCATTTATTGCCCATCTCTAACTGCCCTTGATGCTGCAAATTGCCTTCTTGAATTGTTACAGTCCCTGTGGTGTAGGTACACCCATAATGTTGTTAGGGAGGGAATTTCTGGCTTTTGGCCCAGCTACCACGAAGGAATGGTGATATTTTCAAGTCAGGCTGGTGAATGGTTTGGAGGGGATCTTCCAGATTCTGGTGCTGGTGTTCCCATGTGTCTGCTGCCCTTGCCCTTCTAAATGGTAGCGGTCATGGGTTTGGAAGATGCTGCCTAAGGAACCAAAGCGAGCTCCTGTGGTGCATCTTGCAGATGGTACACACTGCTCCCACTGTTCGGCGATAGTGGAGGGAGTGAATATTTGTGGATGGATGCCAATCAAGCAGGTATTTTGTCCTGGATGGTGTTGAGCTTCTTGAGTATTGTTGGAGCTGCACTCAGTCAGGCAAGGAGACAGTATTCTACCACACTCCTGACTTGTGTCTTGAGGATGGTGGACAGGCTTTACAGTACTAGGAAATGAGTTACTCACTGCAAGATTTCAAGCCTCTGACCTTGTAGCCACAGTATTTACATGCCCAATCTAGTTCAGCTTCTAGTCAATGGTAACCCCTTGGATTGTGATAGTGGTAGGTTCAGCGATGGTAATGAATATCAAAGAGGCTATGATTAGATTCTCTCCTGTTGGAGATGGTATTGCCTGGCACCTGTGTGGCGTGAATGTTACTTGCTATTTGTCAGCCCAAACCTGGATATTATCTAAGTCTTGCTGCTTTTGGACATGGACTGCTTCAGTATCTGAAGAGTCGCGAATGGTGCTGAACGTTGTGCAATCATCAGTGAACATCCCCACTTCTGACTTTATGATAGAGGGAGGGTCATTGATAAACAGCTGAAGATGGTTAGGCCTAGGACACTACCTGAGGGACTACTACAGTGATGTTATGAGACAGAGATGATAGATCTCCAATAATCATCTTCTTCGGTGCTGGTGTGACTACAATCGGTGGAGGATTTTCCCCTTGATTTCCATTTACTTCAGTTTTGCTAGGGCTCCTTGGTGCCACACTCATTCAAATGCTGCCTTGATGTCAAGGACAGTCACTTTCACATCATCTTTGGCATTCAGTTCTTTTGACCATGTCTGAACCATGAGTTCAGGATGATTTTCATAACACCAGGGACTAGTTGAAAACATCACCAAGCTCTCTGATGTATTAAATGAAAAATCCTTACAATAAAGTTGTGCAAAATAATTTAAATTCCAATTGTGAGGTTAATACAAAGCATTGAACCCTATTCGTACCATATATCAGGAGTGTGAACAACTTGTTGAAATATAGCAAATTAAGATTGTGAGTGAACAGAAAATTGCTAATGACTGATCATCAACAGATGAAGTCAGTTAAATCCCACTAAATTCCCAGTAAACACTAGGATTTAATTTAATCTGATAGAACACTGGTGTGTAACTCTTTTGTATGTTATCTGAATACTTTCATATAGATTTTGAAGTCAATGTGCTGAAAGCTGAGAACTCATTGACGATTGGTGAGGAAACCAGGGAAAATTCAAGACTTAGGCTAACTCTATGTTTTCAGTTTGTTAAGTAGGGCAATTGATCCAAACCCGAACATGTACCTACATAAATGGGTGGCCTGCTAGCTCACATGCAAAATCCCCCCTAACCAAACCCCAGAGTTTGTTAGTCTTTCTCTGACTCAGAGTGCTATGTGCATTCTGAGGTCTAGAAGTCATTTGTAAAACACAGACAAATTGGCATCAGAGAATACCTTTCTCCAACACTTTACTCATGTTGACTTTTATATTTCTACCCTTCCCTTTGTTTATTTTCTCTTTAAATGCTCTTCATCCAACATAGCATCTAGTTTTGACAGTGTTGATCCAGACCTTGAGGTAAAAATAACAAGGAGTTAACAATGCATTTCAAAAAATAGTAATTCACTGGCTACAATTAAGTAAAAACTGGCCAGCAAATCAGGGGATTGAGAAGTACAGTAGGTCAGAAGTTACAAATCTCTCAAAATTGCTAGTTGATTTGTATCTCCCTACTGCGCACCTTGTCTGAATGCCACATGCTCTGAGTCCTCCTGTTATTTTTAAGAATTGCAAGATTTGTACATTAATTGCCCATCAGACTGACCACAAAATGTTAAGTCTGATAGAGAAGAAACTTTTTAGTGACATACTGAATGTTATTGCAATGTCAATCAATCCCTCCTGCCCAGGATTTGAACAATTTAAGCTGTGACATTTCACTCCTTCAGATGGTAAATTGTTCTTCGAGATTATCTTTCTTTCCCTTTTCCTTTGTCTCTTTTTCCTCCCTCCCTTTTCTACTTTTTTTTAGTACCTGATTTAATTAAATCATCCATTGTAAGTGACTCTCTTTCTCTGCCCTTCCTATCTCTTTCTCAATCCTTAAATGTCATTGTTTAAAGAGACACTCTCATTGAGGGTCTTGATGTCCTGCTGCTCTCGCTATGCCGTTACCAGCTTGCATTTACAGCAAGTTAGGTGAAGAACAATTTTGAGCTGAAGAATGCAGAATGAAGTCGGCACCCTCCAAAAAATCTAGCCCTCTGTCAGAATCCACAGAAGCTAACTAGCTGTTGAATAAAGCAGCATTTTCTAAATTTTTAAAGTTTCAGTTTAAAGTAAACCTTATACAGTTAACCGTTCCCCCTCCATATAACCTTGAGTCACAATGTCAGCCACTGTTTTTCATTGGTTTGCATTGCAAATTCATCTGTTCAGGGGTCTGATGCAAGCATAATGAATGCTCTTTGGTTTGTTTTATCTCTGCTTCCCCTTTTCCCCTTCCCTGGAGAACTTTTCTAATGTGCGCCTGGTCATAGTAGCCATGTTTACCCTGGTCATATTGCCATAGAGGCACTATTTTCTCTTTAAGACCCATCACATGATTCAACTTGTATGGAGTGGTTAAGTCACATTAGGTTTTCACACATGCACATACACATACATTTATCAGGAGGTGCTGTTGAATTGCTATACAAAGCAACAAACATAAAGAATTAGGAAATCTATTGCATTCCCACACTTAAAAGTGCTGGTCATTCTCTGGTTAATATAACCCCAGAGTTTGTTAGTCTTTCTCTGATTCACAGTGCTATGCGCACTCTGAGGTCCAGAAGCCCATGAAGTTAGTCCAATGATTACAATTATTATACAAAAGAATTGGACAAAGTGCTGTCAAACAACCTTTAGGTGCACGTTTCAGTTCTAACACTTTAATTCAGGTTCTGATTGCACACCTTTCCTTAAAACCCTGAAAGTTATACCAGAACAAATTAGAATTCATAAAATTGGAAAATAAAATATTGCTTTGCTTTTGCCATGACTTTAACAAAATGAAATGCTTTCTAATAAAAGAAGGCACTCCGGTACCTTATGCCCTGTTTTATCAGTCAGCCCCTTTGTACTGCTTCATTGTTCCTATTTCTTACTCTCAATTAATCTCAATTACTTTTCACTGCAATTAAAACTTCACTTTGATTAAGGCCATGAATGTTCACGTTGGGAAAGTTAGCTATTTTTCACGGTTTGCAACCAACATCAATAGTAATTAGGAACATTAAGATATAAATACATGATTTATACTGGCAGAATAGTCTTCAGAGGCAGGTGCCAATGTGCTAGTAAACTTCGAAATGGGAATTTCTATCCTATTGGTACACTACCAGTCCTTACTGACCAACAGGATAAAGGTATCTCATGGGCAGCTCTCTGAAGCCATATAAAGTTGGATACCACACACCTTTCGAGGCACTGAGGTCACTTCTTTTACATGGTAACAGCAGTGACAGATTTTGGGTGATAATACCTTTGTATTTCACCCAACAATGAAATTTAAGTTTAAAATCAGAAGATTGCTCCTGACATTTTCTCACTAGTCACTCTTATCTCAAGTGAACCTACTAACTTATATGCCAAATAGAATTGAATTACAGACAATTTTGTGCCACGGATTCACGGACTTGTTCACACTGCAACGAGATAGTTTTATTTACAATCCTATAGATATTTAACCCAAGACCAAGTGATCAATGAACAGTATCCAGGCAAAGTCACCCAGTCATACCTATCACAGAAATAAAACAGCAGTGTGGCTTTCCTTAGTTCTCAGAATACAGAATATGGAATTAACTTATGTATGGCACTGTACAATTGCCTTCTGCTTCATTTAAACATCTCATCTGGTATGTAGAAACTAGATGGGATACAACCCCATGTATGACCTGGTCTACATACCATGAGATACAATTCAGTAGCAATCACCCTGCTGATGAATTTTCTTCACTTAAGTTTAAGATACAGACTTCAAGTACCATTGTGCGACTTTGACTTCTATTTGTGATAAAGGTTGAGGTACTTGTGATGGTCTCGAGGTCGAGTGCCTTTCCGTCTCCGAAGCAAATGGAAAGCAATCCCGCTTGGTTTCTTTAATGCATGAAATTTCCATACCTCAGCTATTTTGTCCACCTGGAAGGTCAAAGAGAAAACAGGAGACTTTCAACTGACTGTCTTTCAAAAAAAAGTAATTTTCTCCCCTATTTGGGGTCTCTTCTGTGCAAAGGTTTTGTGCCATTTCTGCAATGCAAGAAATGCACAAGGGTTGCCTTTGAAGGCATCTTATTGTCATCACTCTGTACCTTGTCCAATTGCTCTTCCTCAGATTGTGTGAGACATGAAGCCCACATTTTTCCACCAGCAGCACAGAATATTTGTATATCAGCCTACTCTATTAAAAGACCACCAATCTATCAAGAGTGTCTTGCGATCAAACATCCAATTGTATATACGGTGAGACAATATTAAATTTGAAATATTTAACCTCAGATCTTAGAATCATAGATTCATAGAATCACACAGTGCAGAAGGAGGCCATTTGGCCTATCGAGTCTGCACCAACCACAATCCCACCCAGGCCCTATCCCCACAACCCCATGCATTTACCCTAGCTAGTTCTGCTGACACTAAGGGGCAATGTAGCAAAAGCCAAATTCATTTTTTGATCGCGCAAAGTATCTACCCTTCATTTTACATATTAAAATCCTATTCTTTAATATATGAAAAAAGACTTAAAGAATTAGAGATATAAAATATACTAGTCAGAATCTGTGAAAAAAAATCACCATTTCATATATGACTCTTTGTTAGAAGTTTCATAGAATCCCTACAGTGCAGAAGGAGTATCTTTTCCACCCTGCTTCCCCTGCCCTGTCCCTGTAATTCCACACATTTACCATGGCTAATCCATTTAACCTGGGGCACTGAGGGACAATTCAGCATGGGCAATCCACCTAACCTGCACATCTTTGGAGTGTGGGAGGAAACTGGAGCGCCCAGAGGAAACATTGTCAGATACGGGGAAAACATGCAAACACCGCACAGACAGTGACCTGAGGCCAGAATTGCACCCTGGTTCCTGGTGCTGTGAGGCAGCAGTGTTAATCACTGTGCCACCGTGCAACCCATGTCTCACCACATGCATATATCATTTTTATGTTATCCCCTAGTGGCTACGACTGTGAAATCGAGTGACAACATGTCTTCATCTTCACTGTCATCTTGCTCTTCCTCCATTGCTCAGACAAGTTGCAGTTTTTGGAAAAAGAGACCAGAATAGGGTTGTGGTGAGGGGAGAGGGAAAAGGAAGAAATGAATATTTACATCATCTGCAGCTTCTCAGTCAGGACAGATTGTGAGGAAAGGGAAAAGTGAGAACAAGGAAGAAGATTTACTAAGTGGACACTCATCTTCAGTGGCTTCAGCACAGCTCAAGGCCACGACCTCCACAACAGCCTATCCCATAATGGCCTGCACTGTCTCTTTCATGGCAAGAGAGAGCTGCAGCAACAGCAAAAGATCTGCAATGTATATAGCACCTCTAGCATTATAAAATGTCCCTAAGTACTTTGTAGGAGCATTATAAAACAAAATATGGCACCTCCCTGACTTCACTGGGGAACTCTTGGCACTGAAGAGCTACTGGTCATCTGATCAACTGGCAGCTCTTGGAGGTGGAATTCTTGCTTCCAAATAGCCTGGGATCCTGGCAAGTGAGTGTCTAAATGGGATTTAATCCCATTAAAGCTCCTGGAAATGGCCACAGCTGGACTGCCAGTGGCAAGTGGACAGGACCATTAAATATAGCCCAATGCCTTTGGTCTTCCCCATATGTAATTTAAGGAAATTCCTACTCATCCAGTATTGAACGTAAGATAAGCAGTGAATAATTAGCATCAATGGAGGAGTCAAGAGAGATGGTGGTGAAATAGAACTAACTAGGTGTGGTCTCGGAGCATGCAAAAACTAACGCTGTGATTTTTGATAATGTCACCGGGGGCAGCATAAAGATAAGGAATGGGGGTGAGGGTAAGTGTTTGTCCTTGAGAGACACCAGAGCTAACGCTGTGGGAAATGGAAGGGAAGCCTGATGATAGTTAAGAAGGAAACCAGGTGACAGCAGTCCCACCCAGCTACACAACAGTGAACAGGTGGAGAAGGATGAAGATGAAAAGTGTACCTTTTTTACAGTCACAGAATATTATTTGTGACAATGTGGAGACATGCCTGCCCACCTCCAGGTAGATCCTGCAGCCTGTTGTTGTGCAACGCCTTCTCCACTGAGAAAGATGTGTCTCATAGTGTGCTCCGCAATCTGTTGGGTTGATGTGGCTGTCATGCAGTGTGTAAGATACAAGTGTGAGGCTGCTTGCATCAGTGTTAAGTATAGAAGGTAAGACAAGATATATGAATGCTATGTATGAGTCCTGATTTATCGGAGGTTTTGGTAATTGAGTGATGGATGTATGGTGAATTGAACAATGTCTGAAGCTAATGGTGCAGCTGGTAGGATATAACATTTGAAAATGCATTCGCCGACTTGGACACCTTGTGCAAAAATGTCTGATTTTTTCCGACATTGCATCCAGGTCCTTGGGACTATACTCCTGACCTGCATGGACATCTGTTCCCACAGCTTGGAGTGCATCCTGCCCCCTTGAGTATACAGCTTATCTCCCCTAGTTCCCACTTCCTCCAGTGCAACTTCTGAAATCCTGGATGACCATTTTCTCCCTTCGTTAGCGACTCCTTGTTCTTTCTCAGGTCCCAGCAACCGCTCCAGACACAACTCAGCTCCCCTGCATGGGACACAGGCTAGCTACAGCACAAGTTAGTAACAACTTTGGGTCCCCCCTGCTATGTGCCCAACCAATGGACAGCATAGGGAAGACAAGCTGAATACAAAATTCATTATACTAAGCAGACAAGTTGACATGCTGCCTGCATTCCACTCAGTGGCCAGGATTTTACGGCCTCGCTCGGGCAAGACTGGAAATTCCCACCCAAGGTCAACAGAGATTTCCGTTGTCAGACTCTTGCCCGCACCAATTCCATGGCAAGCGAAGTGGTAAAAGTTCTCGCCAGTGAGAGCAGATTAATCACAATCCCTGCATCCGTTTTTGGAAGATATCAAATCTGACCCCCACAATCCATGCATTATAAATCATGGAACAGTGAAAATCTTTGGTACTGAAAGAAGAAACTTTAAACCTTGAGCTAAATACAATTATTTCACATTCTAGAGCAGTAAACATATGGAACAGATTCTTACCAAAAGAAGCAAATGCAAATTTGGTTGATGCGTTCCAAAAGGAAATGCAAAAGTTCCAAATTCAGTGGGAAGCAAACAAACTTGGTATTACAAAAAGGAAACAGAAATGGTATGAGAACCTCCTACATAAGGACTTCCAGAATAAGCTGAACGCTTTCCTGTCTCTGTTTATTTATTTGTTCCTCTTTGCTTTAAAGTTCAATTTATTATCTTCAGTTTCATGATCTGCTCTGTTTGGTTCAAATTTGTTCAAATTTAGTTCACAGAGGATCACAGCTTGCAGCACTCAGTAATACGGATTTAAATCCATGTGAAACTGCTGCCCAGAATGGTGGTAACACGTCAGCCTGAGGCAAAGGAAGTTGATCAAAGACTCTCCAGTGACTATTCACACATGGTGTAATGAAGTTACTTCATTCATGATTAGTTATGGGGTTTGGTAGAAGAATTAGGGTCCAAATCTAGAAGGGCAGAGCACTTCTGTGGCTAGTCTTTTGGCAAGGAGAGAGGGGGGGAGGGCATGCTCAGACATCAGTCTTTGACTTCCTGTCAACTAAAAAGACAAAAATTTTGTCAGAAAAAAAATGAAAACTCCTTGCTTCAGTTTATTACTCTTCTTAAGAGACACATCTAGTCAGAGAAGTGTATTACAATTGTGCGGTTTTATAAGATGGTTAAGTTTGAAACTGTCTCGTTTAATTTATTATAAAACAGAATGCCCTGGAAAAGGGGGCTGTGAAGTTGTATGGGACTCTACCCCATAACAAGCCTGGTGATGGTTACCAAAAGAGAAAACGCTGGAAAATCTCAGCTGGTCTGGCAGCATCTGTGAGATGAAAAAACAGATGACGTTTCAAGTACCTTTGTCAAAGCTCCAGAGTGATCATTACGATGGAGATGGGGCACCCAAATCAAGACTGAGTGAAATCTAAGTGCCACATATGTGACAGAGAGCGAGAGAGAGAAAGAGTATATGTGTGTGAGAGGGAGAGAAAGAGAGAGAGAGAGATCCCCCGAGGGGAAGACAGGAATAGCAGCTGCTGTGGTCAGCAGAAGGAAAAGGTCATTTTTCCCTTTTAGTTTCTAGAAAGAAGGTGGGTGGTAAGATGTTCTCTGGTGAAAGGCACAGAACCAATGAACGGTTAAGGACACTGGAAGATTCATCCCAGTGAGGCTTACAGAAGGAATGACTCAAATGAGCCATGCCTCTGGAAGTCGGTTTATGATTTTTTGGAAGACTGAAGGACATGACCTTTGATGATGGTTTGACGTTGTGACTCAGAGAAACCAAAGAAGTGAGCCTGTTGGAAGCTGAGAGTTATTTTGGACTGTTTCTTGAAAGGACAGAAATACTATGGAGAGTGTGCTGTAAAGTGGTGTTTGGGGTTTGCAAGTGTATTGCAATGCTAATAAGGGATGTCTTTCCATAGTTTAGAGTGTTAGTTGCCTATGAAGTAATGTTTAGAAGATGCTGATTTCAGTTTGTTTGTTACAGTAAAGTTTTTAAAATTTGAACCCAGTGCAATTCTTTTAAGTAGGTCACTGGGAATTCAGATTTTTCTTCTAAAGTTATCCATCTCTATAAGAGTTGCAACAATTGCATTTAGCCTGCCAATGTGGGTAGTATGTTGTCCTGTGTCATTTTATGTTATAGACTAAACTTCACAGCAAGATTTGTTCCATTGTTTTCATCACAACAGTACGTATTAATAACTAGATATTAGGCAGTATAGATGAACTCCTGATTGTAAGGGAACTGAGTCCATGTGTATTAAAGTCCACTGATGCTGAACCCAGAAATATATCTACTGCAAACTCAGAATTTATTACACAGCCAACAGTATGGTATAGATAAGTTGGTGTCACAAGTAGTCTTACATTAACACTGCAATGAAGTTGCTATGAAAATCCCCTAGTCGCCATACACTGGTGCCTGTTTGGGTACATTGAGGGAGAATTTAGCATGACCAATGTATCTAATCAGCACATCTATCAGATTGTGGAGGAAACCGGAGCACTGGGAGGAAACCCATACAAACACAAGAAGAACATGCAGACTCTTCAGAGATAGTGACCAAGCCGGGAATCGAATCTGGGTCCCTGACGCTGTGAAGCAGCAGAGCTAACCACTGTGCCACCGTGTTGCCGCTAGATATAGATCAAGCATATAAATACACTTTCACCCTAGTACAAAAATACCGAAACACAACTTAAAATTTAAAATTTATTTATTCGTCACAAGTAGGGCTTACATTAACACTGAATGTTACTGTGAAATTCCCCTAGTCAACACACTAGTGCCTGTTCGGGTCAATGCACCTAATCAGCATGTCTTTCAGACTTTGGGAGGAAACTGGAGCACCTGGAGGAAACGCACGCAGACACAGGGAGAATGAGCAAACTCCACACAGACAGTGACTCAAGCCGAGAATTGAACCCAGAGGCAGCAGTGCTAACCATTGTGCCACCGTGCCGCCCAACTGTGATATTTTATCAAGACACTGTGATGACCCTTTAGATCAAGTGCACTCATCAGAGTCCAACATTAAGTCACATTAAACACAGCTCTGTGTTATGCAGAGACTGCAATTAGCATGCCATCATTTTGATGGCGATTAACGTTTCCAGAATTATCAAAATTACATGCTGCCAGCAGCAGAGTAATTATGCCCACAGTTTACCTCTGTGTGTGCGCTGATCCACAGTTTACATGCACACACGTGTGTGTATATAAGTGTATTGGGGCGGAGAGGAGGTGGTTGTGATGCATTCATTGCTTATAAACAAAACATCTAATGTCCAATTGCTCCCAAGTCATGATCAAGCTATGTTTGTATTATTTTTGTCGGCAGTTTTTCTACTGTCTTGTCAATTATCTTTCATGTATTCCTGCACGTGTTTACAAGTGAAAAACGAAAAGCGTGGGTACAGTGAAAGTACCCTGAATATCTACTATATAATGCAGAACAATTCATACACCTAAACTGTATGAGATGCCGCGGGTTGTGAAAGATTTCTTCATCACTGAATGCTCATCAGTACCATTTACATAATGTAACACTTGCCCATTTTGCATATCCATTTGGAGTATCAAGCATGGGATGCAGAGGGATGAGTGGCACATTGATAGTGACCTGGGAACTGGACTAATCCATTCAGCTTCTTAAGCCTGTTCAATTAGATCAGGCAGATCAGCAACTCAAATCCACTTACCTGACCTTGCTCTATCAATCACTGTCCTAGCATCCATGGCCATTTGGTGGAGGTGGTTCCAGATTCTCACTCCCTTGCATGAAAAATATATTCTATGGTTCACTCTTAAATAGACTATTATTTTAAAAACCTTATCTTTTAGATCACTTTTGTGTCTGGGCATTAGCTTTCAGTAAGTTATAGAATCTCTACAGTACAGAAGGAAGTCTTGCAGTCCATTAGGCCTGCACCAACAAGAATCCCATCCAGGCCCTATACCTCTAACCCTACATATTTACCATGCTAATCCCCCTGACACTAAAGGGGAATTTACCATGGGCAATCAACCTAACCCGCACATCTTTGGAATGTAGGGGGAAACCAGAGCACCCGGAGGAAAGCCACGGAAACATGGGGAGACCGTGGAGACTCCAAGTTGTGAAAATGAACAACTGGTTCTTTTTGATTCTTCACATCTCCTCCCTCTCCAATATGAAAATACTCTGATTTATCTTTTTTCAATATGAAAAAACTAACCTGCCGGATTCATCCAGCCCTTTATAGTCTCATCTGCATCCACTTTTAATAGCTCAGCATTGCCATGCTCTTTACAGCCATACAATGCAGAAGGAGGCCATTCGGCCCATCGAGTCTGCACCGACCACAATCACACCCAGGTCCTATCCCTATAATCCGATACATTTACCCTAACTGGTTCCCCCAATACTAAGGGGCAATTTAGCATGGCCAATCAACATAACTTGCACTGTGGGAGGAAACTGGAGCGCCTGGAAGAAACCCACGCAGACATGGGGAGAATGTGCAGATTGCGCAAAGGCAGTGACCCAAGCCGGGAATCGAACCCAGGTCCCTGGTGTTGTGAGGCAGCAGCGCTAACCACTGTAACAGCAATGAAATGTGCTTTCTTTTAATGTATTTATTAGAATTCTAGTTGTTAACTTTAATATCTCTTGCAAGTTCTTTGATAATCTCTTTTTGCACCTATTACATTTTTGAGTATTTGTTTTCTGCTTTTTATAGCTTTCCCTGCAGGATTTCCACTTCTCCTTGCAGTTGTGTAAGCCTTTCCTTTTGGCTTGATACTGTCTGGTGCCTCACTGGTTGACCATGTTTGCTTAACGACAAAAACGGTGCCTTTGTCTCTTTGTGGAGATATGCACTAATGATATATTTCCTGATTAGGTGTAGCCGTGTACAGAGCAACATTCCTCACTGATTGGCCTCAGAAAAGCAGTTTTTTTCCAACTGCTGCACTAATCATTCTTATGGATTTGGGGGATTTTCAATAAATGTTCCATTGACATTTTAGGAATTGAGCTGATGTACTCACAAAGCTCATTTCACATAGGGCCCTGAGTAGATAATCAGTCTGTGCTGGCGTTAAACATGGTCCAAGAGATGTAAGGACAATGTTCTCACCATTGCACTAAGTTACACTCCTGGAACATAGCAAACATTTTGACAACTAGACAAAAGGCAACATAAGACAATCAACAATGATTCAGTCCTCTTTGAAATGGCGGATGTTTTTGCTGTAAAGTACAAAAATCTGTGTAAATCTGTGAATGTAGCATTATTAAGTTGTTTTTCCTCTCTACTTTTGCATCTATAGTGCACTCTTTATCTCACATAAACACCAGGTTTGCTAACATTAACATTGGGAATACGGCCAGTCAACACAGTGCCCTGTCACTATAACTTCCATCAAATTTGTTTTGCTGTCACTCTCTTAATAAACAAGTTAGATAAAGTTCATAATTGTGCCCATCCATGGATTCAACTTACATAGCCTCTCTCTGGGTAAAATAAAGTTCTTACTGCTCCCTTTAACTTTTCCCCGACATCCCCTATTCAATTCCCTCCTTTATCCATTTGCTCTCCAATGGCTTACCATTTAGTGGCTATTTTTTCTCAAATAGGACTGCAGGATTTTGGGCGGCATAGTGATTAGCACTGCTGCCTCACAGCACCAGGGACCTGGGTTTGATTCTGGGCTTGGGTCACTGTCTGTGTGGAGTTTGTACAGTCTCCCCGTGTTTGCATGGGTTTCCTCCAAGTGCTCCAGCTTCCTCCAACAGTCCAAAAGAGGTGCTGGTTAGGTGCACTGACCATGCTAAATGCTCCCTCAGTGTACCAGAACAGGCGCCGGAGTGTGGGATTTTCACAGAAACTTCATTGCGCTGTTAATGTAAGCCGACTTGTGACTCATAAATAAATAAAACATGTCTGAAACTGAGGAGCTTTCCCACTCACCCAAATGCTGGGCTGGCTATCAACAGGCATTTGAGAGATGATTCAAATGTGAAAAGTGCAGTTTTTTTGCAGCTCCTCAACAGTGTCCCAATCATGAGCAATGTTTCATTGTTCAGAAGACACCCAGCATGATACTTTCACAATGTTTTTGATCCTTGACTGTGTTTTGAAGGGAGACTTTTAAAAAAATCAACCTGGATGTTCAAATCCAGAGGGGGAAGCACGAGAAAGGCAGCAAAAGGGAGAAATAAACTCTCCACTATCATCACGTTAGGTAACAGAACATATTGTTAAGCAAGGCCCTGTTTTTTGATTTATTATTGTCACCTGTATTAATATACAGTGAAAAGTATTGTTTCTTACATGGTATATAGACAAAGCATACCGAAGGAAAGGAAAGAATACAGAATGTAGTGTGACAGTCATGGCTAGGGTGTAGAGAAAGGTCAACTTAATAAGAGGCAGAGCCATTCAAAAGTCTGACAGCAGCAGGGAAGGAGCTGTTCTTGAATCAGTTGGTACGTGACCTCAGACATTTGTATCTTTTTCCTGACAGAGGAAGGTGGAAGACAGAATGTCCAGGCTGCATGGGGTCCTTAATTATGCTGGCTGCTTTGCTAAGGCAGCAAGAAGTGTAGATAGAGTCAGTGGATGGGAGGCTGGCTTGCATTCACAACCCTCTGTCTTGGATAGAGCAGGAGCCATACCAAGCTGTGATACAACTAGAAAGAATGTTTTCTATGGTGCATCTGTAAAGACTGGTGAGAGACATAGTGAACATGCTAAATTCCCTTAGTCTTCTGAGAAAGTAAAGGTGTTGGTGGGTTTTCTTAACTATAGCGTCAGTATGGAGAGACAGGTTGTTGGTGATCTGGACATCTAGAAACTTGAAGCTCACGGTCATTTCCACTTCGTCCCCATCGATGTAGGCAGGAGCATGTCCTCCACTGCACTTCCTGAAGTCGATGATAATCTCCTTCATTTTGTTGATATTGAGGGCGAGGTTCTTGTCTTCATACCAGTTCACCAGATCCTCCATCTCATTCCTGTACTCTGTCTCATCATTGTTTGAGATCTGATCCACTACAGTGGTGTTATTAGCAAACTTGAAAATTGAGTTGGAGGGGAATTTGGCCACATAGTCATAGGCATATAAAGAGTTTGGTAAGGGGCTGAGAACACAGCCTTGTGGGACACCGGTGTTGAGGATGATAGTGGAGCAGGGGTTGTTGCCTATCCTTACTGATTGTGGTATCTGGGTTTGGAAGTCTAGGATCCAGTCACAGAGGAAGGAGCTGAACCCCAGGCCACAAAGTTTGGAGATGAGTTTCGTAGGGATAATGATGTTGAAGGCTGAGTTATAGTCAATAAATGGGAGTTAAACATAGGTATCTTTATTTGGCACCCTCAAGTAGATGTCAAAAACCCATTGGCACTCTGTGAAGGAAAACAGAACTCTGATGCAGAGTTAGCTCTATTCTCTCTCCACAGATGCTGTCAGACGTGCTGAGTTTCTCCAGCATTTGCTATTTTTGTGTTAGATTCTAGCATTGCAGCATTTTGCCTTTTTAGAAAATTAATTTGTCCAGGTCCACAGTGAACCCTCAACTAATACCACAGCTTAAGATGATATTGTTGTTTACCTCATTATTGTTGTGGGACCTGGTAATTATTCAATTTGGCTACTCGGTCTATCTATAATATAGCAGCAAATACACTCCAAAAATAACTTGCTGGCTGTGAAATTCTAAGATATGAAAGGTTCCATATAAATGAATGTTCAACTTACCAAATGTCAATACGGTCTATCTTCAGAAAGATTACAGATCTACACATTTTAAAGATTCAGAAACCTGGTGCAGGATTTTTCAGATGGCTGCATTTTCCACTCAATCAACCCATAGAGTCAATGGGAAATGCATTTTTGCCAATCCAGGCTGCCCAGCAGACATGTAACATTCCATGGGTTACTAATTGCTTAAGGTTGATTGAGGCTTCCACCCACAACTGAGGAGGAATTTCTGTCTGAGAGAGCTGCCAGCCAATCCAAATGGCCAGCAGTGTTCCCAGCTGTGCCAGGTTCAAGCAGTGGCCACTGCGAGTACTACAGATAGTCCCAAAGAAGAAGAGTTTGTGGATGTTGGACTTCATGTTAGTCATCAAATCAGCAGGCTGGGGGCCACAAAACCCTGGCCCTGATCAAGAATAAAAGGGTGTTCTACCGTTACATTCCCAGGCCTTGTTGCAGATTCAGAATAGCGGGAGTCAACTTCTACATATAAAAAAGCAGGCATTCATGGAATCCCTGCAGTGCAAATGGAGGTTGTTCGGCCCATCAAGTCTGCACCAACTTTCCATTGGGCATCTTACCCAGGCCTTATCCCCGTAACCCTACATATTCACCCCACTTATTCCCCTAATCTATACATCTTGGGACATTATGGGGCAATTTAGCATAGCCAATCAACCTAACGTGCACATCTTTGGATTGTGGAGGAAATCGGAACACCCAGAGGAAACCCATGCAGACACGGGGAGAATGTGCAAACTCCACACAGAGAGTGACCCAAGCCAGGAATTGAACCCAGGTCCCTGGCGCTGTGAGGCAGCAATGCTAACCACTGTGCCACCATGCCGCAGGATGCTTAAAGAAACACCAAACACCACTAAACCTGAGTAAATACTTTCAGCAGACATGAATCTGTAATCATGTCCAAGAAACTGTTTTTAATTATGTTAATTAAAGCACTTGCTCTCTATTCTGTATTGTTGGCTTACAATGCCTCCTGAGTTTGACTTTTTTATTTTCCAGCTGTGATCGATAGATCTTAGACTGACTCCAGACATTTACAATTGAATTTTTGATACTAGATGGATAAATTTTATTGATAAGGGTAAGAAGGGAAATGGAGCAAAGGTTGGCACCTGAAATTGAGATGCAAATCCACCATTACCCAACTCAACGGGAGAACAAGCTTGGGAATTGAATAAGCTTCACCTCTTCCAATGGTTCTATGATGCAATCAGGCTACAACTGTTATTGAACGACTAACCAGCTATGCATCTGATATGTTCAAGTCTGCACCCCCTGATTTTGACAAGGGTGAAAATGGGGGTCACACTAGGAAATGATGATGGCGGGAGAGAGTGAAGGTTTTATCGGAGACAAGAGCAGCAACGGTGAAGGTTAGAAAAGGGTTGAGCAGATCACCAGTTGCAGTTGTGACAAATATAGGGCCAAAGACTAGTCGGTTGGCAGCTTGATAGTGCATTTGTGAGTGATTTAGCCAATTTTCCAAGGACGGAGGCAAAAGGAAGTAGGGTTGGAAACTGTGGGTTTTAAGGAACTATTCAGAGATAATCTTGTCTGTAATCAACATATACTTAAGAAGAGAGACTACTTGAGCTACAAGTTCCAAGTGGGTGTCCATGATAAGAGAATTTATTTGAGGGGAAAAAAAGAGTTCAAAGAGGGCAGGATGGCAGAGTCAAAGAGGAGAAGCCAACTTACTTGGAGATCAAAATGATGAAGAATGATGAATCACACACTGCAAAGGCTGAGGAGAGAAAGCAAGATAATATCTTAGTGAGAAACTCATTTTGGAACTGAGGAGAAGGAGCAAAGCCAACTGCTCAATGGAGGAAAAAGTAACAGAGGATTACAGTTCTGTTTGGTGAAAAGGAATCAAGCACAGAATTAAGGACAAAAATAATTTTTTTAAATGCTGCATTCTGGGACTAGAAATGAGATCATTGCTAGGCTATAATTATTTAATGAAACAAAATGAAAACAGCTACTCCCTATTTGCTTCAATTTATGAAGAGGTTGTGAACTGAAATAAAGATTTGACAGGAGACTGATACTGGCTGGAACTCACAAGCTACCAAACACTGCATTGTGAGTCATTCTACTGCAGTCCCTGATGACATGAGAAATCATCTTCCCTGCTCTGTAAAGATTTACTTCTCTCAGTTCTAGAAGAGATAAATCTAAAATTCTATTAAAACTGATTCAAGGAGAACTCAACACTTACTTGATTTTATACAAGAATTTATTCATAGACCTTTAGCGATGAGAAAGGTCTGTACTATCTCCCCAGATAATTCTGTTTTCTTAGATCATTTGAGAATTTTAAAAAAATCCTTCCACTTATAGGCACCTCTGTGGGCTTTACTTAATATCTAATTCAGTAGTACAACAGTTGTCAGATATAGCAAAGCGGTTTCAGAGCATGGGTGTCTCTTAGGGCTTAGCCTGCTTCTTTACAATGCTGTCTGTCTGATCAGGCTGGCTTCTGTTTTCAGTCTCTGCAAGTATTTGCTACACAAACAAAGCACTCATAGTTTAGATCAGCCTTGTCTAACGCGCAGCCCAAGCACCAAATGTGGCCCTTGGACTACAGTCACAGAGGTTTACAGCATGGAAACAGGCCCTTCGGCCCAACTTGCCCATGCCACCCCTTTTTTTTCACCAAGCTAGTCCCAATTGCCCACATTTGGCTCATATCCCTCTATACCTCTTACCCGTTGTAACTTTTAAATGCTTTTTAAAAGACAAAATTGTACCTGCCTCTACTACTACCTCTGGTAGCTTGTTCCAGACACTCCACGCTCTGTATGAAAAAATTGCCCCTCTGAACCCCCTTGTATCTTTTCCATCTCACCTTAAACCTCTGCCCTCTAGTTTTAGACGAACCTACTTTTGGGAAAAGATGTTGACTATCTACCTTATCTATGCCCCTCATTATTTTATAGACCTCTATAAGATCACCCCCTAAGTTTCCTGTGTTCCAGGGAAAAAAGTCCCAGTTTATCCAACCTCTCCTTTTGACTCAAACCATCAAGTTCCAGTAGCATCCTAGTAAATCTTTTCTGCATTCTTTCTAGTTTAATAATATCCTCTCTATAACTGGGGATAACAACAGCTAGGGATTTTCATAGTAACTTCATTGCAGTGTTAATGTAAGCCTACTTGTGACAATAATAAGCAACAAAATAATAACAATAAATAACAAAATCATTTCAAATGAGTTTTCAAAATACCAGTCAAACGGGTAAGTTCAAATGGAGGAATTTGCCGGAGCTGCTCCTCCAATCATAGGCCATTTCTTTCCCATGTTTGCTGCTGATAGGCTTACTACTGAGCCCATTAACAGAAAATGTGGGAGAGAAACAGTCTGATTAAAGGAGCAGCAAACACCCACGTGGTGAGTACGGGGCCTGGAGTGCCAAAGAGAGGATCCAGGGCACTGAGGGCCCAGAGCTAAGTAGGAGCTGAAAGCCGGGGAACAAAACAGCAGGTCCCAGGGAGCTGAGGTGTCAGGGAGCACAGATGCCAGTGCGCGAGATCCAGGCACACTGGAGCAAAACACAAGGCAGCAGGAGCTCCCAAGCTGCAGCTATCCCCACATTTCCTATCTGATTTGTGTACCTCAGTCCCGGATCTTCATCGCTAGGGCCTGACCCTACCTTGTAATGACCTCAATGAGGCCCATGAGGTTGGCCTCTTGGAGTATGAGCTTACTGGCTGAGATAATAGAAACATAGAAAATAGAAGCAGAAATAGGCCTTTCGGCCCTTCGTGTCTATTCTGCCACTCATTTTGATCATGGCTGATCATCGAATTTAATGTCCTGATCCCCCATTCCTCCATATCCCCTGATCCCTTTAGCCTCTCGTGCTATATCTAATTTATTTTTGAAATCAGACAATGATTTGGCCTCAATTACATTTTGTGGTAGTGAATTCCACACATTCACGACCCTTTGGGTGAAGGAATTTCTCCTCGCCTCAGTTCTAAAAGTTTTACCCCTTATCCTCAAACTATGACCCCTAGTTCTGGACTCCCCCAACCGTGGGAACATTCTTTCTGAATCTACCATGACTAAACCTGTTAGAGTTATAAGTTTCTATACTCTCTAAACTCCAGCCAATACAATCCTAATCGACTCAGTCTCCCCTCACATGACAGACCTGCCATCCCAGCAATCAGCCTGCTAAACCTTCACTGTACTCTCTCTTTAGCAAGGACATCCTTTCTCAGATAAGGACACCAAAATGGCACACAATGCTCCAGATGTGGCCTCACCAATGCTCTATAGAATTGCAGCAAAACATCCCTATTCCTATATTCAAATCGTCTCACTATGAAGGCCAACATACCAATTGCCTTTTTTACTCCCTGCTGTAGTTGCGCACTTACTTTCAGCCACTGATGTATGAGGACACTCAGGTCTTGCTGAGTACCCCCCTCTCTCAATTTACACTAATTTAAGTAACATGTCTTCCAAACTTATTGTTACCAAAGTATATAACCTCACATTTATCCACATTATACTGTATCTGTCATGCAGCTGTCCACACACTTAGCCTGTCCAAATCATGCTGAAGCACCTCTGCATCCTCCTCACAGCTCACATTCCCACCCAACTTTGTATCATCTGCAAATTTGGAGACAACACATTGGGTTCCCTCTTCCAAATCATTAATATATAATGTGAACAGTTGGGGTCCTAGTAGAGATCCCTGTGGAACCCCACTAGCCCCCACTGACTGCCAATCAGAAAAAGACCCATTTATGCCAACGGTTTGCTTCCTATCTGCTAACCAGCTTTCTATCCATCGCAAGACATTACCTGCAATCCCACGTGCTTTAACTTTAAGTGGTAGTCTGTAATGATTGCCTGCCCAATCATGGATTCTTACCTGTGCATAAATATGGGAGAGTCAGATCCACTGACACTCTGGATTCTGACTTTGTACTTGAAGCACTCTTAGGAATGGAGATAAGTTTATAAATAAAGGGAGTCTGGTGAAAGGACATCGGCCTCTGAGGAGTTATTTCATACCCATAACCCCCTCCCCCCACTCACTTTGCATCTGGCTCCAGCAACAAATGTTGCTGGGGACTGGACGCAGTCCCGGTAGTGACCACCCCTCCTAGTAGCACTGTAAGGACCAGAGGGCTGCCAGCCATCCATCCAGCTCTTAGGGGCAGAGTTTCCTCTCCAAATGGAGATGCAAGTTTTGCTTCAAGGTAGTTAATGTCACAGATATTAAATTGATGCAATGCCACAGGATTGGGCAGAAGGCACGCCTATTTCTGCATCCACTCACAACACCAGCTCGTTCGCTGGACATAAAATTCTCAGCGTTCTTTGAGAAGGGTTATGTCACTGTACTCTCTCTTTAGCAAGGACCTCTTTCCTCAGATAAGGACACCAAAACTGCACACAATACTCCAGATGTGGCCTCACCAATGCTCTAGAATTGCAGCACAACATCCCTATTCCTATATTCGAATCATCTCACTATGAAGGCCAACATACCATTTGCCTTCTTTACTCCCTGCTGTACTTGCGCACTTACTTTCAGCCACTGATGTACGAGGACACTCAGGTCTTGCTGAGTACCCCCCTCTCTCAATTTACACTAATTTAAGTAACATGTCTTCCAAACTTATTGTTACCAAAGTATATAACCTCACATTTATCCACATTATACTTACATTGTGATTTACATGTAACAAAGCAACGCATTTGAACTTTTTTAACGTCATTATATTCACATCTGTAAGTGAAAAAAGGTTTATTTTGACAAACATACTGGACAAACTTACGGCAATGAAGTTATCTTTCTTGTTTTCAGCTTCTAGGAACGTCAGCTCTTCGGGGGTCAACAGAAAAAGACGCAATTCACAGACAACTTCCTTTGCTATTTCTGGTACTGGTTTGTCCAGAACTACCTATGTTGAGGGTTAAGATGATAAGAGAGGATATTGGTCAGTTAGGTCCGAGGCAAAACAGAATTCTTTTAATTTGATCCCCAGAAACATGTGAAATTAGGAGCAGGAGTCAGACCTTCAAGGCTGCTCCACCATTCAATATGATTTTGGCTGATCTGATAGTGGCCTCAATGCCACTTATTCTCTATACCCTTTGAATTCCTTGTTAGTCAAGAGTTTATCTACTTCTGCCTTAAAAACATTCAATGATGCTGCCTTTCTGCAGAAGTGTTCCACAGACTTACAATCCTGAATTCTCCTCATCTTCATCTTATTTTCAAACTGTCCCCTAATTCTGGTCTCTCCCACAACAGGAAAGATCCTCTTGGCATCTGCCGTTTCTACTTCCCTCAGTATCTTGTATGTTTCAATAAGATTGCCTCTCATTCTTCTAGAAGCCAATGGATACCGGCCCAACCTGTCCAGCCTTTCCTCATAAGATAAGCCCTCATCCCAAGAACCAGTCGAGTGAACTTCCTCTGAATTGCTTCTAATGCAATTATGTCCTTTCTTAAGTGAGGAGACTAAAGCTGTACACTGCTCAGACATGGTCTCACCAATGGCTTTTACAACTGTAATAAAGCATTACTTTATTCTATTCCCCTTGCAATGAATGATATCATTCCATTTGAGTTCCAAAAAAAAAGAATCTGTTTCTCTCTCTACAGATGCTGCCAAATCTGCTAGGCAGGATTTTGTGGCCTTGCTTGTCCTGAAACCGTAAAATCCCACCCGAGGTCAACGGACCTTCACATTGTCCACCCCTCGCCTGCTCTGATTCCCATGGCAGGCGGTGTGGTAAAATTCCAGCCAATGAGTTTTTCCAGAATTTTTTGTTTCAATATTCCATTTACCTTCCTAGTCACTTTCTGTAGCCCACATACTAACACTTCGTGATTATGTACCAAGACAGCCAGATCCCTCTGTACCACAGAGTTCCGCAATCTCTCTCCATTCAGATAATACGCCGCTTTTCCATTCTTCCTGCTAAAGGAGACAAATTTACAATTTCCCACATTATGCTGCCAATTTTCTTTTTCCCAGACAGGTTATTTATCCTGGTCCTAACACCCTAATACATAGATGGCAAACTGAATTTGCATGATGGGTCTGATTTGGCACCCTGACACTCGACCTGCACTAGGATTGAAACTGGTTTGTGTTTTGCCCAGTTTTATCGCATAAAGTGGGTAAAATACATGCCAATTTCTGGACACATCTAATCTGTGCTGACGGCTTTGCTGCCACCGTATTGGTCCTCAGTATTTCTAGGTGT
Organism: Carcharhinus amblyrhynchos; assembly: GCF_965287045.1. Lineage (NCBI taxonomy): Eukaryota > Metazoa > Chordata > Chondrichthyes > Carcharhiniformes > Carcharhinidae > Carcharhinus > Carcharhinus amblyrhynchos. Next base: position 28,255,472 of record NC_137332.1, on the reverse strand, counting down.
ACCTGGCAGCAGCCTGAAATCAATACTGAATCAATTTAAACATGCAGAGAAGGGCCTGTTTTTATTTCAATATGTGTGAAAAACTAAGTGAGCCCTACAAGTTCCAACGAATCTTTCTAGTTTTCCAGCAGTCTATGCAATAGTTCTTCAAAAGGCCACTGCAGACCACTGAATCATAGAGTCCAGAAAGTGCAGAAGGAAGCCATTCAGCCCACCAAGCTGCACCAATAACAATCCCACAAAGGACCTATCCCTGCAACCTCATGCATTTAATCTTCTAGTCCCCTGTCACTAAGGGGCAATTTAGCATAGCCAGTCAACCTAACCCGCACATCTTTGGTGTGCAGGAGGAAACCAGAGCACCTGGAGGAAACCCACACAGACACGGGGAGAAGGTGCAAACTCCAAACTGGCAGTCATCCAAGGGCAGAATTGCACCTTTGTTTCTGGTGCTCTAAGGCATTGTGCCACCACGTAGGGTTATTTTACTCCCCTTCTTTAGCGTATGAAGGAACAGGTGTGCTTCCCTCAACATTAGATCATTTCTGTAGGCTGCTGCTGGCTTGTACTCAATTCTTCTGCACCTCACTACTCCATACATTGGAGCTTGCAATTTAATATCGGGTGATCAACCACCAGCATGCAGTGGGGCACCCACTGCCACTCACCATAATGCTGCTGCCTGCACTCTCCAGGAAATGAGAGGCCCCTCACTCGCATCACACAATCCTCACACCACCCATCCCATTCTCCAGACTCGGCCCCACTCATGCCCCAGTTTCCTGAATCCCGTTTCCTATTCTCCCTCTTTCTGCTTATCCACCATTTCCTAGCTGCAATATCCACTCTCTGATCCCTGACCTATTCTCCATCATGCTATATTCCCTACTACCTACTCGCCTGTTGGTCTTGTACAACAACAGAACCGTCACTTCCAACTTTAGCTTCTCTTGCACTGAGCCCCAAACTCTGGCAACAACGCTACCACCCACCACCCACCCCCCAACCCCTCCAAATTCCCCCCTTTGAATTCCAATCACTTGCACTTTGTTTTATTCTCCCTGTCCCCACCACATCTCAGTTCTGGCTCTAATCATACCTAACTGAGTGTTGGTTCTATGCCAGTTGGGATGACAAACATGGCAACATTATGAAGCCAGGTGAGGAGCTATTCCAAAATTACATGTGATAGTTAAAAGGCACAGATCTTCCTGCCTAATAAAAGCAGTGCCCATAAGATGGAGGGGAGAAGTATGGCATTCAGCCCATCAAGTCTACTCCACCATTCAAAAAGATCATGACCGATCTAATAATCTTCAACTCCACTTTCCCGCCTTATCCCCAAAACCTCGGAATCCCTTACTGATTAAAAATCTGTCCATCACGCCCTTGAACATACTTAATGACACAGCCTCATGAGCCTTCTGTGGTAAAGAATTTCACAGATGCACTATCTACTGAGAGAAGAAATTCCTCTTCATCTCTGTCTTAAGTGTCCTTACTCTGCTCTAGAATCTCCCACAAGGGGAAACAACCTCTCAGCATATACCCTGTCAAGCCTCCTGAGACTCCCCTTCAATAAAGGCCCAATCTATTCTCCATATCAGGATCAATGTAGTGAATCTTCTTTTGACTGCCTCCAATGCCAGTATAAATTTCCTTAGACAAGGGGACCAAAACTTTTCACAGTATTCCAGGTATGGCCTTGCATAGTTTTAGAAAGACTTCGCTATTTTTATTCCCTTTGAAATAAAGGCCAATATTCCATTTACTTTCACAATGACCTACTGAACTTGTGTGCTAGCTTTATGTGACATATGGACGAGGAGCCCAAATCTCTGTGCTGCAACTTTCTGCAGTCTTTCTCCATTTAAATAATTACTCCGCTTCTTTATTCTTCCTGCCAATGTGCATAACTTCATATTTTACTACATTATATACAAGGGAGGCACGGTGGCACAGTTAGGGTGGCAGTGAGGGCAGCACGGTGGCACAATGGTTAGCACTGCTGCTCACAGTGCCAAGGACTCGGGTTCAATTCCTGGCTTGGGGCACTGTGCAGAGTCTGCACGTTCTCCCCACGCCTGCGTGGACTTCCTCCAGGTGCTCTGGTTTCCTCCCACAGTCTGAAAGATGTGGTGGTTAGATACATTGGTCCTGTTAAACTCTCCCTTAGTGTACCCAAACAGGCACCGGAGTGTGGCAATGAGGGGATTTTCATAGTAACTTCATTGCAGTGTTAATGTAAGCCTACTTGTGCCACTAATAAATAAATCATCTCTAACCAAACCATCTGCCAAGTTTTTGCCCGCTCACTTAACCTGTCTCCATCCTCTGTAGGCTCTTTATCTCATCCTCAGCACCAGCCTTCCCATCTATTTTTGTGTCAGCTGCAAAACTGGTAATAGTACATTATGCCCCTAGTCCAAGTCATTCATATAGTAAATAATTGTGGCCCTAGCACTGATCCCCATGGTGCTTCATTACTTACAGGTTGACATCCTGAAAATGCCCTTCTTGACCCAACTCTGTCTTCTACATGTTATCCAGTCCTCTGTCCTTGCTAACAAACTACCTCCAACACTAAGAGTTTTTAGCATATTGAGTAAACTTTTGTGTGATACCCTATCAAACGCTTTTTGGAAATCCAAATATATTATATCTACTCGTTCCCCTTCTGTTCATCACCAACTCATGACAACATGCTGACTCTGCTTAATTCTATTAAGTATTTCTAAATACTCTGCTTTTATATCCTTTATAAAGGACACTAACGTTTTCCAAATAACAGATGTCAAGCTAACTGGCCTATAGTTACCTGTTATTTTGTCTCCCTCCCTTTTTGAATAAGGGTGTTACATTTGCAGTTTTTCAGTCCTCTGGGACTTTTCCAGAGTTTAATCATTCTTGGAAGATTACTACCAGTACATCCAATATCTCTGTGGCTGCTTCCTTTTAACTTCCTAGGTTACAATCCATCAGGTCCAGTGAACTTATCGATTTTTAGCTCCATTCATTTCCCTACATTTTTTCTCTCATGTTATTGTGTTTATTTCTTCCCCCCCTTTTGACTCTTGATTATTTAGTACTTTTGGAATGTTATTAGTGTCTTCTCCTGTAAAGATTGAGACAAAGTATTAACTCTTTAATTCTTCTGCCATTTCCTGGTTTCCATTATTATTTTCCCAATCTCATTCTTTAAGGTGCCTATGTTCACTCTGGCCTCTCTCTTCCTTTTTATATACTTAAAGAAACCCTTACAGTTCATTTTTATATTACTTGCTAATTTGTTCTCATATTTTATCCACTGGAGGAACAGCACCTCACCTTCTGACTGGACACTTCACTGCCTTCTGGACTGAACAGTGAGTTCAACATATTCAGAACATGAACTCGCCCCTCCATCTTCATCCCATTTCCATTTATTTTAGTTCATTTTTTCTTTTCATCTCATCCATCCATTTTTATGCTTCTTTTTCCACTCCTGAAATCTCACTCTCCATCTTGTCTCCAAACTCCCCAATGTGGGCCACAAGTTTAACAGAGCTCAAAGGCCTTGGAGATTTAATTCTCTCCATGAAGAGTTCACTACAAATGCAATCTGATATAAACACTTTAATCTGTGCACCCCTTGCACTCATTTCATAAAATCATAGCATCCCTACAGTACAGAAGGAGGCCATTCGGCCCATCGAGTCTGTACTGATCACAATCCCACCCAGGCCCTAGTCCTGTACATTTACCCTGCTAATCCCCCTGACACTAAGACCAATTTAGCATGGCCTATCAACCTAACACACATCTCTTTGGACTATGGGAGGAAACCAGAGCACCCAGAGGAAACCCACGCAGACACAGGGAGAATGTGCAAATTCCACATAAATAGTGCATCCAATATCTTTGTAGTTGCTTCCTTTAACATTCTAGATTATAACCCATCAGGTCCAGGGAACCTATCAACCTTTAGCTCCTTCTGACCTCCTTCAGCATTGTAGGGATTCTATGATTTTATGAAATGACTGAGGCCGGAATTGAACCTGAGTCCCTGAAGCTGTGAGGCAGTGGTGCTAGCTACTGTTTGGTTTCTACATTGTAAATATATACACATTTAAGTGTTCTGGAAATTTGGATTTTGTCATACTGAATCTGCAAGACACAGAAATATTTGTTTCTGCAGGACACAACTCACAGATGGCATCAGAGGATCTTATCCATGGTTCACATATCAATACTTACTGAGTTAACATGAGCCCATTCTCTGACAAAGTTAATTAAATCTGGTTCATCAATGGTGAGCAAGTCACTCTGCAGAATAGCAAGCAGGGCAGGGTCAGAAAGTTCATGGAAGCCTCGGGTCTTCACAATACTCTTGAGGACAAACCAGATCATCTTATTAAAATTGACTGTATGGTTTCAAAATAATAGCACAAAATAAATCAAGCAACTAGTGTTTTAAATATATAAACATTCTGTATATCCAGAAAGACTGTCAACATACAAAAGAATTCACATTTTCTTCAACTTTATTGAGACATTGAACACTTTATTCGCTTCAATTTTCTTCTGCCTGGGGTATGGTTTTATTGAAAAAAGTAATTTGCTTTATCCGCATCTACTTAGACTGTCCTCATCTTCTCCTGCAATCCCACTTGCCCCCAAGCTACTATAGACATCACATGAGTCAAAGCTAGGCAAGGTGGTCTTGGTCAAAGGGGTAGATGAATTATTTCTTTCAGTCCACATATTCCCAAACAATATGCCCATGACTGAACTCACAATGTGGGGAGCCTGGGGCTATAAGCATGGCCTTGCTTCCCTAAATTGCATGAATGCTGATTATTCAAAAGTGCTTTATTGGCTGTGAAGTGTTTTGAGATGTCTGAAGGTCATGAAAGGCATTATTTTAATGCAAGTTCATTCTTTCCTCTTTGTCCTCTCTCTTCTATTCTAGAGAATATCTAGGGGATTGGATATTCAACTACAGAGGCCATTAAGCCAAAGCCAAATTTGTTCTCACCATCACCAGCATGTGCACTTTTCTGACTAGATCTCTAGATGGCAATCTGGAGTAACAGTCCTGACTGCTTTCTCACTCCCTACTTTGTGAACAGTCGGGCCAGTTATTAAACTCTAAAAAACAGCACTAAAATTAACTCAGTATTAAGGCAGATTGAGCTTGGCATACAGAACACTATAAAGCCCTTCAACAACCAATACATTGAGATCTAAAAGAGGTATGTCTCTGAGGTCAATGCCTGTTGTATAGCTCCAAGCATATGTCTGTTAAGTAGAAAAGACAATGTGTGTGAATATGGACCTCAAAGCTATCACTTCACTCCTGCGCACAGCATAGAGTCAGAGAATCGCTACCGTGCAGAAGAAAGCCATTTGGCCCATCGAGCCTGCACCGACAACAGCCCCACCCAGACCCTATCCCCTTAACCCCATGTATTTACCCTACTAATCCTCCTGACACTAAGGAGCAATTTAGCATGGCCAATCAACCTAATCCTCATATCTTTGGACTGTGGGAGGAAACTGGAGCACCCGGGAGAAACCCACGCAAACACGGGGAGAACACGGGAGGTGGGGGTGGGGGGGGTTGCAGTTTAGAACAGAGTTGAGGAGGAACTTGTTTTCTCAGAGGGTGGTAAATCTTTGGAATTCTCTGCCTCATTGAGTATGTTTAAGTCACGGGTAGATAGGTTTCTGACAGACAAGGGAATTAAGGGTTATGGGGAGCAGGCGGGTAAGTGGGACTGATCCACTTCAGATCAGCCATGATCTTATTGAATGGCGGGACAGGCTCGAAGGGCTAGATGGCCTACTCCTGCTATTTCTTATGTTCTTATGTAAACTCCACACAGGCAGTGACCCGAGGCCAGAAATGAAACCAAGTCTTTGGCGCTGTGAAGCAGCAGTACTAACCAGTGTGCCACCATGCCGCCCAAGGCAGTAAGAGTGATAAACTGCAATGTCAGGAGAATGGCAATGACACCATGGAATAGGCTCCTGCGATTCTCTCTCAGGGCGGCAACCTGCCTTCTCCCACTGCAATGGCCAAAGACAGGCTTAACCTAACACACACGGAGAAAACAAAATATTTGCAAGGTAGTCAACTAGTCCGATACCTGAGAAACATATTTCCCAGAACTCATAATTCAGTAGATAACAGAATCAAAAAGCCCAGAAGTTGGCCAGCAACTTAACAGATCAAACCAGCAACTAGAATATGTACTATGCTATGGAGTTGCTGGCGTTGGACTAGGGTGGGCATGGTAAGTTGTATCACAACAAAGTTCAACTGGTTTATTTGGTAGCACGAGCTTTCGGAGAGCCACTCCTTCATCTCACTCACCTGATGAAGGAGCAGTGCTCCGAAAGCTCATGCTACCAAATAAACCTGTTGGACTTTAACCTGGTGTTGTGAGGCTACTTACTGAGGATACGTACTAGTGCAGGGTAGTGCCATGATATTCTGGAAAGGTTTACCTTATGATGATGGGACAGACTAATTTCATAAATGGTCCTAAAACTAGCTTAGGATACATTTAAATATTATAATTTATTTTATTTGTTAGTGTCACAAGTGGGCTGACATTAACACTGCAATGCAGTTATTGTGAAAATCTCCTAGTCGCCACACTCCAGTGGCTCTTTGAGTACACTGAAAGAGAATTTAGCACGGTCAATACACCTAACCAGTATGGTTTCAGACTGTGGGAGAAAACCAGAGCACCCGGAGGAAACCCACACACGCACAGGGAGAACGCACAGACAGTGAAGTTTTTACACACATGTAGGATATCCACATGTCAATTTGGTGGGCAGTGGGCTTCATGCGCACCACCCCTCCATACTGGACTGCTATCCACCCAAAGTCAGAACAGAGTGCTCGAATTTATAGACCCATGTTTAACAACATCATCAACAACGTGTATTTATAGCAACTTTAACAGTTTGAAACATTCCACAGTGCTTCACTGCCACATTATAAAACAAAATTTGACACCAAGCCACATACTAGGCCTGATGACTAAATGTTTGATCACAGAGGTAGGTTTTAATAAGTGTCTTAAAAGAAGAAAGAGAGGGGGCGAAGTGTACATAGGGAATTCTAGAGCCTGGAGCCTAGGCAATGGAAGGCACAGCTACCACCAGAAGAACAATTAAAGTTGAGGATGCACAAGAGGCCAAAATTAGAGGAGAGCAGAAATATTTGAGGGTTTTCAAAAGCTTGTTGACACATTACAGTCTTGCTGTTCACTTTCATAATGGGTGATGACCTCAATCCAAGACCAATGTGCTGTAATCAAAAATGCTACTTCTAAAAACACTTTTAAAAGACATTTCAAATTGAAAAATTGACAGGAAGACAAATGAGATGGACAGGGAAATGCTAACCAAGCCCCCTATGTCTGGCAACTTCCCTCATTCAAGCTTTTGTTTTACTTCATACTGTCGTGTGACAAAGGTCACAAAAGATCAGTCTGAATAAGTTATTCTTAGTGCAATAATCAGGCAGGAGGAAGCAATTAGTCACATCCAGTAGCTCAAGCGTGCAGACGGAAATAACACAAGTTTAACAGGATGACTTGCTGATACAATGATCCCATTCTTTGCGTTCCATGGATCAGGATTAGTGTAACAGCTGAAGGCCTCTCACTTTCATACTCCCTCTAGGGATTTTTAAGCTCACATTTGTTTCATTTGTGTCTGGCAGAGTCACACCCCTTCTCCCAGCAGCAGGACTGTAGATTTACATTTTTGTGGGTTATGATTTTGCTGCAGGGATAAGGAAGCCGTTATTAACAGTGTAAACGTGGACCTGGTGCTCAACTGCCACTTCCCAGTGAGATTTGCTAAACAACCGGTTCATGCAAAAATGTCTTCTGTCCCTCCATGCTCAAATATGCACTCATCATAATTTACTTGCATTTATGTGGGACAGTGGTTAGGAAATATCTAGTCTTGAGGCTCCAGCCCACATGCACATGGGTCAGGCTTGATGAACTAGGTGGTATTTTCCTACTTGGTCTGCATAAATAACATTCGTCAAATGATACCAAAACTAAAAAGACCAACATACTCATTTCATTGAATTCTCTGAACAGAGAATTCGCTAAAACCACAAAAATCTACGGAACATTCATACAGGCCAAGAAAGATGTGCTAAAACCAAAAACAGCATTAAAATCTGTCTCTTTTGGGATGGTTCAGAGTTTATTCACTGACACTTGCAGAATGTGACATTTCAAGCCTTGGTCTATAGGGTGGCATGGTGGCACAGTGGTTGACACAGCTGCCTCACAACACCAGTGCCCCGGTTTCAATTCCAGCCTCGGGTCACTGTCTGTGTGGAGTTTGCGCATTCTCCCCGTGTCTGCATAGATTTCTTCTGGATGCTCTGGTTTCTTCCGATGGTCCAAATGTGTGTAGGTTAGGTTGATTGGCCGTGCTAAATTGCTCCTTGGTGCCAGGGGGATTTGCAGGGTAAATACATGAGGTTATGGGGATAGGACCTGGGTGGAACTGTTGTTGTTGCAAGCTTGATGGGCTGACTGGCCTCCATCTGCACTGTAGGAATTCTATGATTCTATTTCAGGAGTATTGCAGTTGGTTCTGGATTAGGCAGAAAATCAACTAGGAATTCCAGTCTGCTGCTTCCTTCTGGATTGTGTATCTAGAACGTATAACAGTACAGCACAGTACAGGTTCTTCGGTCCTCGATGTTGTGCCGAGCTATGTCCAAACCCAAGATCAAGCTATCCCACTCCCCATCATTCTGGTGTGCTCCATGTGCCTATCAATAACTGCTTGAAAGTTCCTAAAGTGTCTAACTCCACAATCACAGCAGGCAGTGCATTCCACACCCCAACCACTCTCTGAGTAAAGAATCTACCTCAGACATCCCTCCTATATCTCCCACCATGAACCTTATAGTTATGACCTCCAGTAACAGCTACATCCACCCAAGGAAACAGTCACTGCACATCCACTCTATCTATCCCCCTCATCATCTTATAAACCTCTATTATGTCATCTCTCATCCTCCTCTGCTCCAAAGAGAAAAGCCCTAGCTCCCTCAACCTTTCCTCATAAGACCTATCCTCCAAACCACGCAGTGTCCTGGTAAATCTCCTCTGCACTTTCTCCAATGCTTCCACATCCTTCTTATAGTGAAGTGACCAGATCTGCACACAATATTCCAAATGTGACCTCACCAAGGTCTGGTATAGGTGCAGCATAATCCCACGGCTCTTAAACTCAAACCCCCTGTTAATAAACGCTAACACACTACAACCCTTCTTCACGGCTCTATCCACTTGAGTGGCAATCTTCAGAGATCTGTGGATATGAACCCCAAGATCTCTCTGTTCCTCCACATTCCTCAGAACCCTGCCGTTGACCCTGTAATCCGCATTCAAATTTGTCCTACCAAAATGAATCACCTTGCGCTTATCAGGGTTAAATTCCATTTGCCACTTTTCTGCCCAGCTCCGCATTCTATCACTGTCTCTTTGCAGCCTACAAGAGTCCTCCACCTCATCCACTATTCCACCAATCTTTGTGTCATCAGCAAATTTACTAACCCACTCTTCAACCCCCTCTTCCAAGTCATTGATAAAAATCACAAATAGCAGAGGACCCAGCACTGATCCCTGTGGTACACCGCTGGTAACTGGCCTCCAATCTGAAAATTTTCCCTCCACCACCACCCTCTGTCTTCAATGAGACAGCCAGTTACTTATCCAATTGGCCAAATTTCCTTCTATCCCTCACCTCCTTATCTTCTTCATGAGCCTACCATGGGGAACCTTATCAAATGCCTTACTAAAATCCATGTATACGACATCAACTGCTCTACCTTCATCTACACGTATATATGGCTAACCGGGTGACAGTACTACATGGTGCAGCTATGAAGTACTGGTAAATAGTTTGCTGAAAGTTCAAGGTCAACTTTAACCTCCAGCGTCAATTCAGGGGGCAGGACCCAGCCCTTAGCAAACCTGAGGCCATGGTGATCTTGGCTCCATGACCCCATCTGCAAAAGGCCCAAAAGTCTCTTGCTTGACACTGCCATCTGAAGATCTAAAGAGGATGGGGCAAGAGGACATTCAGGAGAAAACCTGAACTCCTTCTTCTCCTTACCCATAGGAGAAAAATTAACATTAGCTCACCTATCTGAGTTTTTTTGCCCCAGTTCCTTTTGCCACAAGGTAGATATTGCAGGCAAGACCCCGTGACTTCTGTGACACCCTCAGGTTGAAAGTACATCAGCTCTACTGCCATCGCTGGAGCCCAATCTGCATATTTAAAGGAGGATCCCACTATTTTTTTAAAAGGCAGCTGGATCGGTAAGGGTGAGTAATTTTGACTTTCTGCTTGTCCAGTTTTCACCACACGAACAGGATCAGAATAAGCCCTTTAAATTCAAGACTCACAGCAAAAAAGCTATCAGGTAGGAATGGATGGCACGGTGGTTAACACTGCTGCCTTTCAATGCCAGGGACCTGGGTTTGATTCCGGCCTTAGGTCACTGACTGGGTGGAGTTTGCACATTCTTTCCATGTCTGCATGGGTTTCCTCCTTTCACATTCCAAAGGTGTATAGGTTAGGTGGTTTGGTCATGCTAAATTGCCTTTTGGTATCCAAACAAGTGTAGGTTAGGTGGATTAGCCATGGTAAATGTGTGGGGTTACGGGATAGGGCAGGGAGCCGGGGGGTTGGGGGGGGTGGGGGAGCTGAGCCTTGGTAAGATGTTCTTTCGGAGAGTCAGTGCCAAATTGGTGGGTTGAATGGCCTCCTTCTGTAGGGATTCTATGTTTCTGTGGGACACTAAAATTCAGCAGTCAGTCAACACACAGAAAACAAGAGAAGAAAATTGGGAAAACGCGTCTGTTGAACCAAAACTCTTACACACGATTGTTGCTGAATAATAGAGCACATAGTGTTGTCAAAACCTACACATTATAGCAGCTTTCCCATACCAGATTGTCTCAGGATAGACAGAGGGTGAGCAGAGTGATCGACATCAAGTGTCCAAATCAGTAGAGGAAGCAAGTTTAAAGAGGCTTTTGATGAATGAAAGCAGCAGTAAGATTTAAGAAGAGAATTCCAAATTGAGTGTTAGGTGGTTGAATACTTTGCCAGTGGTGATACAAGGAAAGAAGGAAGAGATGTACAGTCACACAGAGTTTCAGGATTGGAGGGTGCATACAGTGATATAACATTGTGGAATATGGTTCGAGTAAATGGAGGAGCGTCAAGAAGAAATTCAAATACAAAGATGAGGATTTAAATATGTAACATGGAGCCAATAGCAATCAGAAACACATACTGCCTGTGATGCTTCTGGAGGGGGAGGGTTAAGTATAGCATTTGCAAATGAACTCAATTGCACCTGCATACTTACTCCAAACTGATGATAGAATCATAGAAGCCCTACAGTGCAAAAGGAGGCCATCTGGCCCATTGAGCCAGCACCAATAACAAACCCATCCAGGTCATTTCCCTGTATCCCCATGTATTTACTCTGTTAATCCTGATACTAAGGGGCAATTTAGCACAGCCAATCTACCTAACCTGCACATCTTTGGAGTGTGGGAGAAAACCAGAGCACCCAGAGGAAACCCATGCAGACACAGGGGAAGACCATGCAGACTCTACATAGGCAGTGACCTAAGCCAGAAATTGAACCTGGGTCTCTGGTACTGTGAGGCAGCAGTGCCATCCACTGTGCTGCAATTCCCCTAAAACTTTTCTCTATCAAATGAATAAGATGTTTCAAAAATGGAACTGAGGCAGCAGAATTCTCCCATATTTATGTGGATCATTAGAACTGATTAATCTCCACACAATCTACCACATACCTGCTGCTAAAACAGCATTTCATTGTTCCCTCATCCTGGAAAAAGCAGCAGCCAGGATTCACGATTGTCAATTGTAAATTAGGCTGTAATTTCTTTGTTAAATACTTTGCTGATACATAGCCTGTTGCTGTAACCCGACCCGCATCAAATTCATTTCCAATTGATACACCAAATTCTCAAGCTCAATGAACTCCATGCTTTAGCAATACTTCAATCTGCATGAGTGGGTTCAGGTGTGACCCGAGTTTGCTTTCAATTGATTCCATCCAGCAGCAAGATCAATAATTAATTCAAAAAGAAAACAAAATCCCTCTGAAAAAGAAGCCATCCAATTGGTATGTACTTTGACCTTTTCCAGTACTCACTTTGGTGTGGCCCTCGATGAAAGCCAGGCATTTGTCTTTCATACCAGTCTGTCTGTATGTCACTGCAGCCTGGGGAGATACAAGGTCATGAATATTTTACAGCGTTTTGTGTTTTGAACTAATTGTCCATTCACACAGGTACAGCTCTCAAGTACACAACCTGCCCCACGTATCCCCTTCTTTGTCCTGTAGTCTACTTGTGTATCTCTGCAAAACTTAAGATGTCACGCTTTGATAAGTTTGCCTCCAGGTCAGAAAATAATGCATTGCGATCTCCATCCCAGGACTTCAGTACATAATTTTGACTGACATTCCTACAGAATGAAGAGGGAGTATTGAACCATTGGAGGCAATATCTTATGGCTAAGATGTTAAACACAAATCACAAATTTGATTGAGTTTTTTGAAGGGGTAACCAAGAAGGCAAATGAGGGCAGTCTACATGGACTTTAGCAAGACTTCTGACAAGGTACCACATGGTAGATTGTTGCGTAAAGTTAAATCTCACGGGATCCAGTGTGAGATATCTAAATAGATATTGTTGTAGAAAGTTGTTTTTCAAACTGGAGGCCTGTGACCAGCGGTATGCCTCAGGGATCAGTGCTGGACCTTATGTTCTTATGACCCACTGTTATTTGTCATTTATATTAATGATTTGGATGAGAATGTAGGGGGCATGGTTAGTAAATTTGCAGATGACACCAAGATTGGTGACATGGTGGACAATGAGGAAGGTTATCTCCAATTGCAACAGTATCTTGATCAATTGGGCCAGTGGGCTGACGAATGGCAGATGGAGTTTAATTTAGGCAAATGCGAGGAATGCATTTTGGTAGATTGAACCAGGACAAGACTTACTCAGTTAATGGTAGGGCGTTGGGGAGAGTTACAGAACAAAGAGATCTAAGGGTACATGTTCATAGCTCCTTGAAAGTGGAGTCAAAGGTGGACAGAACGGTGAAGAAGGCGTTCGGCATGCTTGGTTTCATCAGTCAGAATACCGAATACAGAGCTGGGACGTTTTGTTGAAGTTGTACAAGACATTGGTAAGGCCACACTTGGAATTCTGTGTGCAATTCTGGTCACCCTATTAAAGAAAGGATATTATTAAACTAGAAAGAGTGCAGAAAAGATTTATTAAGGTGCTACCAGGACTTGATGGATTGAGTTATAAGGACAGGCTGAAAAGACTGGGACTTTTTCCTCTGGAGTGCAGGAGGCTGAGGGGTGACCTTATAGAGGTCTACAAAATAATGAGGGTCAAGCTAGATAGTCAATATCTTTTCCCAAAAGTAGGGGAGTCTAAAACTAGAGGGCATAGGTTTAAGGTGAGAGGGGACAGACACAAAAGTGTCCACAGGGGCAATTTTTTCTTACAGAAGGTGGTGAGTGTCTGGAACAAACTGCGAGAGGTAGTAGCAGAAGTGGGTATGATCTTATCTTTTAAAAAGCATTTAGATAGTTGCATGGGTATAGAGGGATATGGGCCAAATATGGGCAATTGGTATTAGTTTGGGGGTTTTAAAAAAAAAGGCAGCATGAACAAGTTGGGCTGAAGTGCCTGTTTCCATGCTGTAAAGCTCTATGACTCTAAAGATTTTTTGATGCCTTCTCAGTTAGACGCAAAAGATGCAGGAAGAGCCAGGGAATGTCCTGAGTAACATTTGTCCCTCAACTGGTGCATAATTGATTACTTATCTCTTTTGGTTTATGGCACCTTACCTAAGGCAAAATGGCTGCCACAGTTTTTCCTATATTACAATAGTGAGCATATTTCAGAAGAGCTTAAAGTGTCTTACAGAATAATGCATACTATACTATTAATATTGATTATCTCCTGCTAGCGAGGATATTTATCTTCCATGAGTCTTCTCAGGATGCACAAACTTTGTGGCACTTTGCATTTCTTATTGTTGGAATATCAGGTCATGTGGGTCTAGTCATGTGGGATATCTGATCCTGTGGAATGTCTGGTCATATAGAACATCTGGTCATGTATTATCCGTTCAGGTCATGGAGCATTATTTTTGCCATTCTCACTTTTCCTGTAAACTTTGTCATTGTTGGGTCTGAAATACTGTGACCCTTTGCCCACTCACTTGCGCCATAAGTTCAATCTAAGGCAATGGTTTCCTTTTAGTCATTCTTGGGACATAGACGTCACTGGTTACCAGCATTTATTGCCCATTCCTAGCTGACTTAAACTGAGTAACTTGCTAGCCATTTCATAGGGCAGTTGAGAGTCAGTCACATTGCTGTGGTCCTGGAGTCACATGGCCACAGACCAGGTAAGGATTTCCTTCCCTAAAGGACATTAGTGAACCAAATGGATTTTCCTGACAATCAACAATGGTTTCATGGTCATCAGTAGATTCTTAATTCCAGATTTATTTCATTGAATTCAAATTCCACCATCTGCAGTAGCAGGATTCGAACCTGAGTCCCCAGAACAGTAACCAAGCTTTTGAAATAATAATCTAGCGATAATATTACTAGGCCGTCACCTCCCCAGGAGCTGATGTCAATGTTGCACTTCAGCATCAGCTTGAAGCGAGTAAACCTGGGCCCGTTAACAACCAGTTAAATCTGGGTGCAACTACCACTGTTCCCAGTAGCATCCTGTTTCCAGTCAGTAACATGATGCCCTGGAAAATAGCCCTAAGAGAATACAGTCTTTTCCTCAAAGAGTAACACATTCACAAAAAATAAACCTGTAAGCAAGATTAAGCAACATTAAATTTACATTTATGGAAACAAGTTTCATCAAATAATATATGCACCTGCTTCACTTCGATAAATACTTGCTCATTGTCCTCACTGTGCTTAAACCTCAGAGTCTTGCTTCTCAACCTTTCAAGATCAATACCAAGAGTGTGATCTGATCATTACTATTAAATAGCTCAATGGTCAGTTGAATTCCCCTGCAGTTGTGGGTGACCTAGGATGGCGTGGGTGATCCACTCTGGTTTTGATGACTACCTCATTTGACCGAGATGAAAAGTCCTGGAGGAGTGCTACAAACCACGCATATGCAATCCTGAAGGTCAAAAACTAGTTCAGTCAAATTCTTTTCCAGAAGTGCAAATCAAGAATAAGAGATAAAGACGGGTGTAATACTGCAGCCTCAAGTGCTACCTTTCAGAGGTCTTACGTACCTAATTTACCAAGAATCCAATGTCTTAAAGTCCCAAGTTAGGGACAGTGGTTAGCACTGCTGCCTCACCATGCCTGGGACCTGGGTCCAATTACAGCCTTTGGTCACTGAGCGGAGTCTGCACATTCTCCCTGTGTCTGTGTGAGTTTCCCCTGGGTGCTCCAATTTCCATAGTAGTCATGATCTGGAGATGCCGGCGTTGGACTGGGGTAAACACAGCAAGTTTCACACGACAGTCCATTCGCCTGATGAAGGGGCAAACCCCGAAAGCTTGCGAGTTTACTATCAAATACATTGGTTGGACTTAAACCTGGTGTTGTCAGACTTCTTGCTGCTTCAATTTCCTCACACAGTCTGAAAGACGTGCTGGTTAAGTGCACTGGCCATGCTAAATTCTTCCTCAGTGTACCTGAACAAGTACCAGAGTGTGGCAACTCAGGGACTTTCACAGTAACTTCATTGTAATATTAATGTAAGTCTACTTGTGATGCTAATAAAAAAAACTTAAGTTTACTTATTAAAAATGCATACAGCAAAATGAATAGTAAATTCAAGACCTGAATGGAAAAAGGTGTATAGAAATAGATAAACATAAAGACAGACACAAATAGAAACATTAAACAATATAGATATTGACAAGTGGATATACAATATAGACATACTTAGAAATGAATAACATATAGCTAACATGATATGCATGCAAGAAAGGTGAGGATTATGTAGTTATCAGAGAACTGTCACCTTTACCCACTAAAGTTACTTGCATAGGTACAAAATATACGTGGTTTGCTGTGAGAACCCACTGGTTCACTAAGTCCTTCAAGGCGGCAGACCTTCCACCTCCACGCTATTCCAATGGTCAAAAAGGACAGTAGGAGGAGAGGTAATAAGCCGTGGATAACGAAGGAGGTGAAGGAAAGTGTTAAATTAAAAGCGGAGGAGTTTAGAGTAGCTAAGAGTAGTGGTCAAGAAGAGGATTGGGAGAGGTTTAAATGTCAACAAAGATTGACAAAGAAGTTGATAAAGAAGGGCAGGAGAAACTACGAAGCTGGGCTAGCGCTTAATATAAAAAAGGATAGCAAGAGTTTTTATAAATATATAAAAAGAAAGAGGCTGGCTAGGGTGAACGTTGGTCCCTTAGAGGATGAGAAGGGGGACTTAGTGGTAGGGGATGGGGATATGGCTGAGGTCCTGAATAACTTTTTTGTTTCTGTCTTCACGGAGGAGGACGTGAATAATTTGCCGGGTGTTAGAGATGGAAAGGTGGTAGGACTGGAGGGTCTTAATGACATTACTGTTACGAGAGAGGCGGTGCTCGACAGACTGGAGGGGCTGATTGTGGACAAGTCGCCAGGACCGGATGGAATGCATCCGAGGGTTCTGAAAGAAATGGCGGAGGTGATAGTGGATGCCTTGGTGGTTATTTTCCAGACGTCGCTGGATTCCGGGGAAGTGCCGGAAGATTGGAAAGCGGCTAATGTTATGCCGTTGTTTAAGAAGGGTGCCAGGCAAAAGGCAGGGAATTATAGGCCGGTTAGTTTAACGTCTGTTGTAGGTAAAATGTTAGAATCCGTCATCAAGGAGGAAATAGCGAGGCATCTTGAGAGGAATTGCTTGATAGAGCAGACGCAGCATGGTCTCGTTAAAGGGAAGTCGTGTCTGACAAATTTATTGGAGTTCTATGAGGATGTGTCTAGGGTGGTGGATAGAGGAGAGCCGGTGGATGTGGTCTTTCTTGATTTTCAGAAGGCATTTGACAAGGTACCTCACAAGAGGTTATAGCAGAAGGTCAGGGGACATGGAGTTGGGGGTAGGGTGTTAGCGTGGATAGAGGATTGGTTGTCAAATAGGAGGCAGAGAGTGGGGGTCAATGGGTGCTATTCGGATTGGCGGATGGTGACTAGTGGAGTGCCCCAGGGGTCGGTGCTGGGGCCTCAGCTATTTACCATTTATATAGATGATCTGGAGGAGGGAACTGAGTGTAGGGTGTCGAAATTTGCTGATGACACCAAGATTGGTGGAACGGCAAATTGTGCGGAGGGTGTGGAGAGTCTACAGAAGGATCTAGATAGGCTGGGCGAATGGGCCAGGAACTGGCAAATGGAATTTAATGTTGGCAAGTGCGAGGTGGTCCACTTTGGTAGGAATAATGGTAGGAAGGATTATTACTTACGTGGAGAAAAACTGCAGCAAGCGACAGTGCAGAGGGACCTTGGAGTCCTTGTGCATGAGTCGCAAAACCCCAGCTTGCAGGTGCAGCAGGTAGTCAGGAAGGCGAATGGGATGCTGGCCTTCATAGCAAGGGGGATTGAATATAAAAGTAGGGAGGTCTTGCTGCGGCTGTATAGGGCATTGGTGAGGCCGCAGCTGGAGTACTGTGTGCAGTTTTGGGCGCCGTACTTACGCAAGGATATTTTGGCCTTGGAGGGAGTGCAGAGGAGGTTTACTAGGCTGATACCGGAGTTGAGGGGGTTGAGCTATGAGGAGAGGCTGAATAAACTAGGCTTGTACTCGTTAGAGTTTAGAAGAATGAGGGGAGATCTCATTGAGACGTATAAGATGATGAATGGGATGGATAGGATAGAGGTGGAGAGACTCTTCCCGCTCAGAAAGGATAGTAGGACTAGGGGGCACAGCCTCAAGATAAAGGGGGGGCGGTTTAGAACGGAGTTGAGGAGGAACTTCTTCACTCAAAGGGTGGTGAATCTCTGGAATTCTCTGCCTGTTGAAGTGGTGGAGGCTACCTCGCTAAATATTTTTAAGACGTGGGTTGATGGGTTTTTGATAAGAGAGGGGATTAAGGGTTATGGGGAGAGGGCGGGAATGTGGAACTGAGCCACGACAGATCAGCCATGATCTTATTGAATGGCGGGGCAGGCTCGAAGGGCTAGATGGCCTACTCCTGCTCCTATTTCTTATGTTCTTATGTTCTCTGATCTACACCTTCCTTAATGAGCAAACCTCTCGGTCGTAAGATTGGTTGGTAAGTTGCAAGACCAAAGCAAACATCATGGCTGTATCAACTCACTTATAGGCTGGGCTGTTTTTAAGCAGAGAAACACAGTAGATTGGTCAAGCAGCCTTTACGGAATGTAAATAGATTATCTGGTCATTATCAGCTTTCTACATATAAATTGGCTGTGTTGTTTCCTAAATTACATCAGTGGCTACACTTCCACAGTACTTTGCTGATTATAAAGCCTTTTGAGGCATCTGATGATGGTAAAAAGCGTATAGGTCATTCTTTAAAGTCCTTTCCTCTGATGAACAATAAAATTTGAGGCATTAGATATGTGTGTTAATATGATATGTAACTGAAAATGAACACTTGGAAATTGAGTATCTTTTTAAAAGTGTATGTTCTTTAGTAAAATGTCAAACGTCAATCAATGGGTTAGGGCACATTTCTTTAACGTGGGGCAGAGCAATAGTAATACAAGACTGCTTTGAGCAAATAAATGCCATTAGTCCATTTAGCTTATCTTTTGAAACTTCCTAGTAACTTCTAGAATTAACTCTCCTACATTTGCTAACAGGGATCTTTCCGAACATCCTTTAAGACTTGTCATGTCTTCCAGTTCCGTCACCCCTACAAGTAATCTGTTCCAAAGGATGAATACCCTCTAATTAGATGTCCCTTTCACTGTGACCTTTGTTCTTGCAACTTGCACCTGACAGAACATATATTTCTAGATTCCAATTCTCCATAGCCAAGAAAACCTTAAATCCAAGTTTCAGCTCATGTTTGTTCGTCACTGAGTCAAATCGCTAGAACTGTCGACCTAATAGCATTCTGGGAGCACACTAGCCAGATAAGCTACAGCAGTTCAAGAAGGCAGATTATAACCACATTCCCAAAGGCAACTGGCGACGTGCCATAGATGCAGGTTGTACAATACAATAGCCATAATCCCTGGAATGAGTAAGATAATAAGCTCCTGGTGACTAGTTACATAGCAGCCTTGAGGGAAGCCTGGATGTCTGTGTTTTTGGCTCAGTTAATAGCATATCAGACAAAAGGGGTCTTTTTTTTTCAAAACATTTTTCAAAAAAATGTACTGAGGAGCTAATTCATATTTTTTGTGAAGAACAGAAGTGTCTCGTAGCTGTCAGAGCTTCGCGGCGCCATATCAGCAGATGCTCCATACTTAGAATGATTTTATTTTAGTTGGCTACAGCCCCGGTTTCCATGGTAAGTTTGCAGAATGAGACAAGTGCTGCCTCACTGCATGCCATTATAATTTTTTACGTTCATAGCAGTGACAGCACCGTTTCTAATGAGGAGACAAGTGGACAATACAATCAACAGTGGGTATGCGAGTCAAAGGTTTGAGAACAGTTTACATTTGTAACTGGGTGCTCAATCTTTTTAACAGTACATCTCCTGAGAGCATTATGAAATATGCCACCCTCTTTAATGACCCTTCCCAAAATTAATGTACTGCAGGTTTCTACCATTGAATATGAATAATTGTCAATAGTAAATGTGTTATGGTACATTACTTCACACGTGAGATCCTGGGACATATCTTCATAAAATGTATTAACATGCCCCAGACAGGAGCTAGAAGTATGGGGCATTACCATTTCCCAGCAAATCTATAATTTTTACTTTACTGACAGAAGCTTCAGCTAAAACAGCTAAAGTCAAGCATTATTTTCGTGTCATTATATATCAAATAACACAATAATTTATATCACTGCATTGTTTTTATTGAAAAGGCATGCAAAGGGTTGTTAAACACTTTATAATGCAGGCAGTGCCCCTTTAGTTTATGGTACCAGTATTTTTGTCTGAATATTTATTTCATTTGATGAGAAAGTATGTTGATCTACACTTAGGTTTGTAAGACCGTTTGGTATGACTAGTGGCTTTTGGCATAATCACATTATCACACTGAAAATGATCTCTAATCATACAATTTATACAAAAAAGTTTCCATTTTGTGATAATCCCCATGAGTTCCATGGGAATCACAGTGGGGCTCGTTGAATACGAGTTCCCTTGGTAACAGGCAATGACCTACCCGGATGGAACTCATCATCTGAGCCTGACACCGGGAAGGGTTTTCAGAAAAGTTGTCCCGAATGAGACTCGGGGTGAAACGGTGATCGGACAGGGGACGAGGCTAGCCCATTGCACTTGGAGTGTGCTGACACCTGCAATCGTGGTATAAGTTTAAGTTTATTTATTAGTTTCACATGTAGGCTTACATTAACACTGCAATGGAGTTCCTTTAAAAATCCCCTACTTGCCACACTCTGGCGCCTGTTTGGGTGCACCGAGGGAAAATTTAAAATGGCCCACATACCTAACCAGCATGTCTTTTAAACTGTGGGAGGAAACCAGAGCACGCGGAGGAAACCAATGCAGACAAGGGGAGAACGCGCAGACTTCGCACAGACAGTGCCTCAGACCAGGAATAAAACCGGAATCCCTAGCACTGTGAGGCAGCAGCGCTAACCACCTGTACCACCTTGCTCAAGCTAAGGTAGAGCAAGGAATAAGTATAGTTAATGACTTTACGTTGAGGCTTTATCTAATACAATTTTTCAAAGCCATCTTGGCCTTTTGGCAAAGGTGAAGTGTTAGATTAAGCCTAGGAGGGGGTGCAATACCTCATCCTGTTGCGTGGATCTTGTTTGATTGAGTCCAAGATGGGATGCAATGCCTTCTCAGCTTGGATCTTGTTTGCCCCTCATGTGGGGACCATGATTGGACATAATTTGAATTGGCTTTTTTGATTAGAACCGTCAGTGCAGAATCTGCACGTTCTCCTCGTGTCTGCGTGGGTTTCCTCCAGGTGCTCCAGTTTCCTCCCACAGTCTGAAATACATGCCGGTTAGGTGCACTGGCCATTATATTCTCCCTCAGTGAATGCAAGCAGGTGACGGAGTGTGCTGACTAGGGGATTTTCAAGTAACTTCATTACAGTGTTAATGGAAGCTTACTTGTGACACTAATAAAAAACATTTAAAAAATCAACAGCCCTCCTGCCATATTTAAATAAATAAACAAAGGTCAATTCGGCTTCTTATCAAGACAATTGATCCTGATAATACGCTGCCCACATCATAATACATCTGGCACGGGCAATCTGATTTTTTTCACTTAGCTGTTTGAAAGAAGGCAAAGGAGGGGCTCACTTTGGGGGCTGCTATTTGCCAATAATAGAGTGGAACCCCCACAGTTGAACTTCCACTTCTTTCTCACCCACTCCCTTCCTTAAGCCCACCATCCCACCCCCTTCCCTAGCTCCTCTCCCTATCCTGCCCACCATATCTAAAGTCAGTTAGCATCTAAATGCACCTGGGCGGCACAGACTACAGTAGTTAGCACTGCTGCTTCACAGCTCCAGGGACCTGGGTTCGATTTCCGGCTTGGATCACCGTCTGTGTGGAGTTTGCACATTCTCCTCGTGTCTGCATGGGTTTCCTCCGAGTGCTGCGGTTTCCTCCCACAGTCCAAAGATGTGCAGGTTAGGTTGGTTGGCTGTGCTAAAAATTGCCCTTAGTGCCCTGAGATGTGTAGGTTAGAGGGATTAGTCGGTAAATATGTAGGGATATAGGTGTAGGGCCTGGGTGGGATTGTGATTTGTGCAGTCTCGATGGGCCGAATGGCCTCTTTCTGTACTGTACGGTTTCTATGACTTCTATGATTCTATGACTTATTGGATGGTAAGCAAGACTGACGATTGACATTCACAGCACACATCATCTCTGAGCAAATACTGCCTAGCTTGGTTATCACTAGAAGAAAGAAGAAGAGAAGCCAGAGTGGGTGAGAGATGACTTAGACTGGCAAATGATTGAGATTAAACATTACAAAATATAAATTGGAAAGTGCTGCCCATTGCTCAGTCATCCTCACCATTTTATCACAGCAGTGGAACCTTACGCCTACACATCAGGAGGCATTTCTACCCAAAACATCTGCTACAATATAAAACCTGATGACAAAGGGAAAGTGAGACAGTGGTTAACATGCAAATATCTTCCTCTCTAATACTGAGGATTATTCATCTATTCAAAAATGTATGTTTCTATGTTAAAATGGTTCATAAACCAGTAATTCACAATCTGTTTACAGTAGACTCCACAAAAGGGACAGTCCCCACAGACAGGTTACAGCTTGCCTAGAGTGCTAGCCGAGAACCTGGTGTTTGTTTTTGTGCTTACAGGGTGTTGTTGAAACAAAAGGCGTAGAACATGTTAAGTCATTCCCATGCAACACATCTCCATTCTGTCTGTTGATAGGAGCGTGCGAACGCAGAGGCAAAATCTGTACAATGCATTTAACTAGTTGTTGCTTTTCTCAGTAGTACAATTCTGTGTAAATGCAGTCTCAGTAATGTATTCACCATAGTTCACCCCCCTAACAAAATAGTTATCTCCCCATGCTCAATGTTACTTAGTAATCTCTCCCCATACTACCCTGCCCCCACTGCAATGCACCCATTTTCTAATTGAGGAGATACATTCAGCTAAGCAAATGGTGTTACTGAACCATTTGTCTCCATACCCCACCTGTTAATTTTTTAAAACTTCTAATTCATTCATGGGATGTGGGCGTTGCAGGCTGCGCCAGCATTTATTGCCCATTCTGAGGGCATTTAAGAGTCAACTACATTGTTGTGGGTCTGGAGTCACATGTAGGCCAGACTGGGTAAGGTTGGTAGATTTCCTTTCCAAAAGGACATTAGTGAACCAGATAGAATTATAGAATCCCGACAAGCCATTCGGCCTATTGAGTCTGCACTAACCACAATCCCACCAGGGCCCGATTCCCGTGGATACAGAAATACTGCATCCTGATGGATATGGAAATATTGTGGTTACTTAGATGCTAGAAGTCTGATCGAAATGGAGGTCACCATTGGGAAGTTGAGGAAAAAGAGGCAGCTGGGGAATGAAAATTGGGAGATTGAGCAGAGAAAGAAAGGGAAACTAGCAATGGGTTGGGTGTGGGGCTCAGCATTTAAGAACAAAGAACAAAAACAGCCCGGGAAACAGGCCCTTCGGCCCAACGAGCCCGCGCCACCATCTCAACACCACCAGTCCCCCTCTCCACCCACGACCTTTGTCTAATGTTTTATGGCCATCCAGATTGAGGGAAACTGATTTAGGGACAATTTATTACTGCCAATCAGCCTAACAGCACATCTTTGGGGTGTGGGAGGAAACCGGAGCACCCGGAGAAAACCCACACAAGCACGGGGAGAATGCGCAAACTCCCACAGACACCGGCCCAAATCCATGTGTCTGCACAGCAATCAGTGACAGTCACTGAGCTGTCGTCTTGCCCAGTATCTGTCCAGTTTAGGCACACACTAACGACATGAAGCACTAGGCCAATCTCGAACAACCAAGAGCAGCCCAAGTACGACCCATCGCACGTATGCCCCTCATCGGACACAAGGCGGACTGACTTAAAACCTGTAAATGAAAAGGGAAAAAAAACATTATTATTGTACCATATCCATTTACCTTACCAGGGACATCCCAGTGCTAATGACCCTTATTTAAAACAATCTCCTATATCCACCCATCTCCAACCCACTCATGTGCCTGTCTAAGTTACTCTTAAATGACACTAGCGTGTTTGCCTCCACCACCTTACTTGGCAGAGCATTCCACTACCCTCTGTGTGAAAAACCTCCCTCTAATATCTGTGTTGTACTTCTCCCTCCTCACCTTAAGTCCATGGCCCCTTGTCCTACGTGTCTCTATTATAGGAAATAGCTTACCTCTGTTTACTCTATCTAAACCCTTCATAATCTTATATACCTCTATTAGATCCCCCCCTCAGTCGGCATCTTTCAAGGGAAAAGAGCCCCAATTTCTTCAATCTCTTCTCAGTCCTTCCATACCAGGCAACATCCTGGTAAACCTCCTCTGCACTCTCTCCAGAGTCTCTACGTCCTTCCGGTAGTAAGGTGACCAGAACTGGACGCAGTACTCTAACTGCAGCCTAACCAACGTTCTGTACAACTGCAACATTAGACTCCAGCTCTTATATTCTATCCCCCTTCCTATAAAGGCTAACATACCATAGGCTTTCTTCACCACACTCTCCACGTGCACTGCCACCTTCAAAGACTTGTGCACTTGCACCCCCAGGTTTCACTGTGATTCTATACTCGTTATGGGCTTAACCTTTATCATATAACTCCCCCCTACATTATTCCTGCCAAAATGCATCACCTCACATTTATCCAGATTAAACTCCATTTGCCATGTATCTGCCCAATCAACCAGCCTATCAATATCTCGCTGTATTGCCAGACACTGCTCCTCACTGCCCGCCAATCCAGCCATCTTGGTGTCATCAGCAAATTTGCTGATCACACCACCTACTCCCTCTTCCAAATCATTTATATACACTACAAAGAGAAGAGGTCCCAGTACTGAGCCCTGCGGTACACCACTAGTGACAGACCTCCAGCTAGAAAAAGACCCCTCCACTACGACTCTCTGACTCCTCTTTGCAAGCCAGTTCTCTACCCATTAGATACCTGACCACATATCCCATAATCTTCTGTACCAACCTACCATGAGGGACTTTGTCAAACGCCTTACTGAAATCCATATAGACGACATCAGTGGCTCGTCCTTCGTCGACTGTTTTTGTCACCTCCTCAAACAATTCTACCAGATTCGTAAGGCAAGACTTCCCCTTTACAAAGCCATGCTGTGTATCCTTAATCAGATCGCAACGCTCTAAGTGCTCGTACATCCTATCCCTAAGAATCCTCTCCATCAACTTGCCTACCACTGACGTTAAATTTCCAGCAGAACAAGAGGCAGCAAGATTGTGGGACTTTGCTGTGAGTCAGTAGTCAAAGAATATTTTCACTGGTTGGTGAATGAGGAACAAGAGAATGGAGTAGAAGGATTCTCCCTGGAAGAGCCAATGGGATTGAAGATTTTTAAATTGAGAGCTATTAAGTGATGCTTCATCACAAGTGCTTATCTAAAGTTTATTTATTAGTCACAAGTAGGCTTACATAAACATTACAATGAAGTTACTGTGAAAATCTCCTAGTCGCACACTCCAGCAACTGATCGGGTACACTGAGGGAGGATTTAGCATAGCCAATGCATCTAACCAGACTGTGGGAGGAAACCAGAACACCTGAAGGAAACCACACAGATGCAGGGAGAATGTGCAGACTCTGCACAGTGACCCAAGCTGGGAATCAAACCCTGCTGTGAGGCAGCAAGGCTAACCACTGTGCCACTGTGCTGCCCCTATCAAGGCAGAGATTAGATCATCATTTGAAAGGGAATGGGATAAATGAAGGAAAGGAATATAAAAGGATTGGAGAGGGGGAATGGGATTAGAAGAGCAAATGTCTGTATCAGCAAGGCATCAAAAAGCTTTATTTGCTGTATTTTTGATCATTCTGTGAGAGTTTTCCTTTATTGAGTTACTATTAGTTACTGATAGAATCTAGGTTCCTCCCACCTCTGGCTTCTCCTCAACAAATCCCTCCCCTGCCCTCGGTTTCCCCTCTTCAATGGGTTTGATTTTTTTTTGATTTGATTTATTATTGTCATATACATACATACAGTGAAAAGTATTGTGTCTTGCACACTATACAGATAAAGCATACCATTCATAGAAAAGGAAAGGAGAGGGTGCAGAATGTAACGTTACAGTCATACCTTCGGTGTAAAGAAAAATCAACTTAATGATCCATTCAAAAGTCTGATCGCAACAGAGAAGAAGATGTTCTTGAATCAGTTGAGATCGGTGTGGGAGGTAATGTATTTCTACTCTCGGACACTGTGACTACATCTCAATATTTTATATCATTCCAAAAGCTTCATAAACCACTTCTGCTGCCTTCAGCAATCTTTCTCAATGTTACTGTCAGGAACTCAGTCCCCTGTACGCTGCAGTTGAAACCATTAAAAATCAGTTGCTGAAACAAGCATTAAGCCATGGGGAGTTCTCGTACCTGCTCATTAAAATCTTGCCATATGTTAATCAGGTATTTTGTATTCTTAGATACTACTAAGATTAGTTTCTATGAGACAAGCATCTTTTGTTACATTCAGCTCCAGCTACCACCTATTGCTGTGACACATACTGTGCAAGCCAAATAAAAAAATCCTGAACCACGTACAAATCCCAGAGCAACTTACCAAGCAAGTTCGAGGAATGTTTGACATCAGAATGCTGAGTAAAAGTTAGTCAGTGATCTATACATCTCGGTGAGGTTATGTCTGAATGCTACCTACCTTATCTCCTTCCCTGTCACAGTTTGTCATCAAAGAATGATAGTACAATAATTTTTATCGTTTTATCAGCTAATTTCTACTATGACAATCTAAAAGTCCATTTTAGTCTACCCAGACTGTTTTGATTGGACAGTTTAAGGTGGCTGTTATTTAGGGAGTAAATCATTATGCTCTGAGTATAAAGAGTCCAATATGAAATGGATTTGTGAGATTTTCAATTTAGTTTCTATTAGTCTACAAGTTCATAGCAGAAAGCTCCTATGAGGTGATATAATTAGCACCAACCTCTAAAAGCACAGGATTGATTAGTGTGTGAAATAGAAATGGCAGTATACTTAGTATAAGAAACAGAGTCATAGAGATATACAGCAGGGAAACAGGCCCTTCAGCCCAAATCGTTCATGCCGACCACGTTTCCTAACCTGAATGAATCCTTTTTGCTTGCATTTGGCCCCTATCCCTCTAAACCTTTCCTACCCATGTACCTGTCCAAATGTCTCTTAAATGTTTTAATTGTACCTGCCTCTACTACCTCCTCTGCGAGCTCATTCCATATACGCACCACCCTCTGTGTGAAAAAGTTGCCCTCTGGATCCCTTTTAAATCTTTCCCAGCTTACCTTAAACCTCTGGCCTTTAGTTTTGGACTGCCCTACTCTGGGGAGAAGACCTCGGCAAAAGAAGAAGCTAGAATTGTTCTCCTTATATAGGATACAGTTAAGGGGAGATTTATTACGAGCTTATAATACTTGTGAGTAGTTTTGATAGAGTAAAGAAGGAAAAACAGTTCCTCCTGGTGACATTTGACAATTTAATCTGTGGGGCTATGAAGAGATGAGCGGTGAACTATTTTGATCTGGAATGAACTACCCGAAAGGATGGAAGCTGATTCAATAGCAACTTGCAAAATAGAATTAAAAGTTTATAAAGTTAATTTATTAGTGTCACAAGTAGGCTTCAATTAACACTGCAATGAAGTTACTGTGAAAATCCCTTAGTCACCACACTCAGGCAGCTGTTCGGGTACACTGAGGGAAAATTTAGCATGGCCAATGCATCTAACCAGCATGTCTTTCTGACTGTGGGAGGAAACCAGAGCACCTAGAGCAGACTCCACACAGACAGTGACCCAAGCCAGGTCCCTGGTGCTGTGAGGCAGTAGTGCTAACCACTGTGCCACCCATACTGGTGGCATATCGATAAATATAGCTACTTGATAGCTACTTGAAATTACTTAAATTTGCAGAGCTATGAGGAGAGAATAGGGAAGGTCTCGCAAAGAGCTGACTCAGGCACAATTGACTCAAATGGCTACTTACTATGCTGCAAGATTTTATGATTCTATCACAATGTTTAATATAGGTGTGGTGCAGTGACAACAAAGTGTCAAGATACTGCAGGGCAGAAGGAATTTGGGTGGGAACTGTATGTCAAAGGATAGGATGGTTGAGAGTAATGGAATTAACTATGTGAGTTGAAAAACTGATAAGGAATGAATGGATGCCTCTGACCTAACGAAAAATAGATTGAAGAGATTATTTAGGGGCAGGGACTTGGCAACTGATAACTTATGTGTTTTGTTTATTTAATTGGGTGCTTTTTCCATAGTTTTAAACATTGTCATGGCTCTTTTGGCAGTCAGAAGGCTATCGAGCTCCATTTCTTACAGGTGTGGTTTGTAAACTATCAGATAATTTCATTTTTTTTAAGCAAAACCGGGAGTATACTGCTAGAAGCAGACATTTCTTGCATAGAACTAGAACCTGATGAAGGGTCATCCAGACTCAAAACGTTGATTCTATTCTCTCTCCACAGATGCTGTCAGGTGTGCTGAGATTTTCCAGCATTTTCTGTTTTTGTTTCAGATTCCAGCGTCCACAGTATTTTGCTTTTATTTCACGTATGGATCCTGCATCTCCCTAACTTTTGCATCTTAGGGCTGTATTTTACCATTTTAATTCTAAGTGTCGGGCGGACTTGAATCTGGGAGTGTTTCAGATCCGAGTTTTAGACCCGTTCTCTGGCGCCCCTTTTGCACTCTGCCTGAAAAAAAATTCGAATCACACTGTAGAAGCCGGTGGGCAGGGCTTATCGCACCCAAAAAACTGCAGCTCCAATCAGAGCCTTCAACTGCGCACGCACAGTAAAAAAAATAGTGGAACGCTCCCCTGCCACATCACTGCCCCCTCCACTCACTAGACAGCCAGGTGACCTGTCGTCTCCCCCACCCCCTCCCACACTGATCTGAGTCAGAGAGCTGCTGGAAGCTCTGAATTTACCTCCTCAGAAGGTGGAGCGCCCGAACCTTTGCGGACCATGTAGGATTTGTGCCAAATCTAGACGGGCGAATGCGGTGGTGAATGGGGAACTGCTGATAAAATTGGGCATCCAGCCCATTAATTCAATTTAAATGCAGTCAAATGCATTTAAACTGCTGTCGCACCCATTCCGGGCATGGTCCTGATTGCCGCCATTGGTAAAAGGGGAACGGCTGTGGAGGCGGTCGCAGATTCATAGCCCCACAGATTAAATTGTCAAATGTCACCAGGGGGAACTGTTTTTCCTTCTTTACTCTATCAAAACTACTCACAAGTATTATAAGCTCATAATAAATCTCCCCTTAACTGTATCCTATATAAGGAGAACAATTCTAGCTTCTTCTTTTGCCAAGTTCTTCTCCCCAGATTACCAAGTTTTCACACCTGAAAATGGGTGCAACTTGATGGTAAAATTGGGCCCTTCATGTCCAAAGATGTGCAGGTTAGGTGGGTTGGCCATGCTAAATTGCCCCCTTACTGTTCAAAGATGTGTAAGTTAGGGGAATTGGCCATGCTAAATTGCCCCTCAGTGTCAGAAGGATCAGCAAGCTAAATATGTAGGGCTATGGGGATAAGGCCTGAGTAAAATGCTCTGTCAGAGACTCGACAGGCTGAATGGCCTCCTCCTGCACTGTGGGGATTCTATGAACTGGGAATGGACTGCAACATTTCCGCCTATAAGTGAACCTAATATTCGGATTTGATAAATCCCTATACCATAAAGTTTTCCTGATCATCAATCTTTATAAAACCTGCAGTGTTGCTTCTATTTTCTCCTTTTCCTGTTCCCAAAAAGAGAGTGATGTGATGAAAACTTTGGAAAAACTGAAGAAAGATCAGGACTTGTAGCCAAGTCCTGGATCTGAGCTGACTTGAATCTGATGAGTTAATGCAGGACACAGCTGAGGAGAAATGAAGCAACCCGTGGGTATTCTGGCTGGGGGATTGGAACAGCCAGTCATGTGTGGATAATGAAATTTATCCCATCTCATTCTGCACGTCAAACATGTATATCTAGGATCAACAGGACAGTCACCTGTGGTGACTGGAGAATGTCGACTGAGAGCAGACAGCACTGAATTTCTGATGGTCTATTGTGGAGCCCTGGGTTCCCTGCATGGGTATATAGATTCCGATTTGCACTTGAGAAATGACACATTTGAAGGACACAGTGAATTTCATTGTCATGGATGGCCACACAAACATGTGATTATTACTCGTCAGTAATATTTATGACCTTTTCAAATTAGTCTTCACTGGCAGAGACCCACAAAACACTTGTGATCAAATTACTATTTCTATTGCAACAAAATGTCTTTATAGCGTCATAGTCAAAGAGGTTTACAGCATGGAAACAGGCCCTTCATCCCAACTTGTTCATACTGCCTTTTTTTAATAGCACTAAGTTAGTCCCAATTGCCTACATTTGGCCCATATCTCTCTATACCCATTTTACCCATGTAATTGTCTAAATGCTTTTTAAAAGACAAAACTGCACCCACCTATACTACTACCTCAGGCAGCTTGTTCCAGACATTCACCACCCGCTGTGTGGAAAAAATTGCCCCTCTGGACCCTTTTGTATTTCTCCCCTCTCACCTTAAACCCATGCACTCTAGTTTTAGACTCCCCTTCCTTTGAGAAAAGATGTTGACTATCTACCTTATCTAAATGCCTCTCATTATTTTATAGACCTATTTAGGATTACCCCTAAGCTTCTACGCTCCAGGGAAAAAAATTCCCAGTCTATCCAACCTCTCCTTATAACACATACCATTAAGTCCCAGTAGCATCCTAGTAAATCTTTTCTGCACTCTTTCTGATTTAACAATATCCTTTCTATAATACAGTGACCAGGACTGTACACAGTATTCCAAGTGTAAATACAGGATTTCTCATTATTTATCTGCCAAAGACTTAATAGACGCAAAATTTCTCACCCTGGAAAAAGCTACAGAAACCTGTTTGTGTGTAAAAACAGGCCAAAGAAAAAAATACCAATTTTGGCAAGAGACTGGCATCATAACTTGTTGAGAGTCTTAAGGGATGAACTTGAGCCCGTGCTCTCCCTCCACGGTAATAGCAGTTCAAGATTCGGCAAAATCCAGAAGTCTTGAATCTCGCTGGTGAGATCGCAATATCTGATTTTCGCCATCTCTCACCAGTGATGTAATCAGGTTCACACTTGTGTTTTTATACATTTAAATATATTTGAATATTATTAACCAACCCCCTTGCCATATAGTCACCCCCCTCCCCGCCATGTTTCAAACCACACCGATGTGTTTACAACAGGTCTACCCAGAAAGAATCTGTCCTGGGGATCCCCCAGGGTATAAAGGTGAACATCGCCACTGGGTGTGAAAAGGACAATGGCCAGGCAGTGCCAGGGGTGGACCCTAGGGGGAGCCATGGGCGGAGATGGGGGAGGGGGAGGGAATGGACAATCATTTATTTGTGGTGGCAGTGGGGGGGGAGAGGAAATGGAAACTGGGGATGCCAGCAATGGCTGTTTGGGTGGGGGGAAAGGGCCTGTGATGTTCAGGGGGAAGCGTGAGGTGGGGTTTGAGGGGCTGCCGGCATTGACTGTTCAGTGGGGGGGATACGCAGCGGGGAGGATAGTGCTGGCTCTGATCATGAGGTGAGGAGCATGTTGGTTCTGATCGTGGGGGAGTGGGGAATCCCTGAGACCTCTCATTGATGTGGGGAGAGTGGGGAAGTTCATTTTTTTTTCTCCTCTGATTGGGGTACTCTCTAGACTTTGCCGGTGTGTTTAGGCCCTGCTCCTTTTCGATGTAAAACACACCCACCTGTTTAATTGTGACAAGTGTGTCATCAAAGCTGGAGAGAAAACTGGCCTGTTTCTGTGGCACTTTGCCATTTGTTAGTAAACAAATATGAAAGTCAAATTGAAAACTGAGTTGAAAAGGCAGTATTATTTGAGGAATAAATATTCTTATTTCCTTGAAATCTCCCTGTTATAGTTTCAGTATCAGTCTTTTTCCCTGATAAAGTCCTTCTTTAGGATTTGAGTTTCGTAACAACAAAATAAGCACTTCCTTGAGTCTAAGTTTGTGCAATGGCCTGCCCATTAGATTCAAAAATTCTATAGACCCTCCAAATGTAGAATTAACACTGATATATTGTCTTGAAGCACCTGACAAAACTCCTATTTGTTCAAATCTGTACAGTCTTTCAAAAATTCTTTTCATTCAAATATAGTCAATCCTTATTTTTAGCAGAGTGGTTTTCAAATTATAAGGCGCATTGAATAATTGGTTAGCACTGTTGCCTCACAGCATCGGGGATCCGGGTTCAATTCCAGCCTCCAGCCACTGTCTGATGTGGGGTTTGCATGTTCTGTGTCTGTGTGGATTTCCTCCAGGTGCTCTGGTTCCTCCCACACTCCAAAGACATGCGGGTTAGGTTGATTGGCCATGTTAAATTGCCCCTTAGTGTCAGGGGGTTAGCAGAGTAAATGGATGGGGTTGGGGTCTGGTTGAGATTTTGGTCGATCGAGACTCGATGGGCCAAATAGCCTCCTTCTACACTGTAGTGTTTCTATGTTTCTATAATTGTCCCCACTATTTTGCCACAGTTAACCAATCCCATAATCTTAACTACCCTTCCCATTTCGTTCCCTCCAATCTATCCCACCCCCCATCCTGATCTTGCCATTCCCATCTCTCTCATCATTCATTCCATCAAAGAAATAATCCTTCAAGCCAGGGTAGCTTTGTTGTTGGGCTCCCTTTACCTTGAGACGCTTTGGTTCACCACTAACTTTAGTCCCACACTGCCAATGTTGCCACCAACTGTTGGTAACCACATATGCGTCACATGCTTCGATTCACTGTGCTCCAAATAAACCTCACCCTTAAACCAACAAATATTCCCCAACATTAAACCAAAACTGACCTGCCAAACGGCAGCACTCTTGCAGACCCAGTTCTGTGGCAGATACAAAACAATGGGCGGGTGACAAAAATACACTAGTGTGACCAAGTTTCCTTACCGCATTTTGCGCATTAGGGTAAAGGAAAATAATTAAACACATGAGTATTTTTCTTGTTTCTATTCTTAATTCATTAACTGAAAATGCTCTTTTTCACTGGCACTGATACTGCCAGTGACGAACACCCTATATAAGTATATTGTCCAAATCTAAGTTTCAAAGAACAAAATCAACTTTTATTAAAATGCATGCTTTTCACAGTTTAAATGTACGTAACATAAATACTGCACACACCCAGCCTTGCACCTTATTAAAATTCTAGTAATGATGTAGAGCCATGTCTTTAAGAAAAACGTACTTTTAAGCAAATTCATATTTGGACTGTTTATGGAAATAAAACCACTTGTAATTCTCCAGCCAAGTTTGTCAGAGTAACCAGCTGCCTCCTCTTAAGCTGCCTGGAATTCCCAAGATCACAAGCAATTAAAAGCATCGACACCTACGTTCCAGAACAAAAACTGCACCCTGGGACTTTCTCAATACTTACATTACTCAAGTCTCCTCTTTAGACAAAATTCTAAAAGTCAGAATCTTACAACAATAATTCTGAGATTTTCAAGATGATTCTTTGGATTGTACCCTTCTGTTTCAGTGGAAACTATTTTTGAA
The DNA here is from genome assembly GCF_965287045.1 of Carcharhinus amblyrhynchos. Lineage (NCBI taxonomy): Eukaryota > Metazoa > Chordata > Chondrichthyes > Carcharhiniformes > Carcharhinidae > Carcharhinus > Carcharhinus amblyrhynchos. The sequence goes on along the minus strand of NC_137332.1, from coordinate 28,221,889 downwards.
AGATTACTTTTTATAAATGAAATATATATAGAAATGGTTCAGAATTAGGTTGTCATGCTGATGTAGGTCAGTATTATCACATTAATATTCTGTAATGTGGCAGCCAATGACGCTCCAACATACTTCACTATTACCGAGGGGGGTAGGAATTTGCAAAGTGATGGCAAAATGTCAAATTGATAACTTTGAACAGGAGCACTACAATTTTTACATAGCCCTTTTATTTTATGGATGCTTGGACAGCCTGATCTTGTAAGATCATAATAAAATCAGGCAGAGTCAATGGGGTAGGGTAATTTTCCCATCCCGCCAGTCATGGGAATAGTAGCAGGTGGGGGGAGGGGTGGGACCATGCAAAGGTCCGTTGACCTCGGGAGGTGGTGGGGGGGGCGCATTGTGTGGGGGGGGGGGGGGGGTGCATTTTGAACACGACCGGAAAATCCTGCCCAACAAAGTGCTAGGGGAACATGAATCACTAAGTTTGTATTCAGGTACAGCAAATGATTAGGAAGGCAGATGGAATGTTGACATTCATTGCAAGGGAAATAGATTATAAAAGTAGGGATTTTTATTGCAGCAGTACCAGACCTTAAGAGTCTGCATCTGGATTACTTTATACAGTTTGATCTCTTTAGTTAAGGACATAATTGCATTCAAAGCAGTTCATAGAAGGTTCACTCAACTGATTCCTGGAATGATGGGGTCATATTATAAGATGGAGCAGGTTGGGCCTATACCCTTTGGAATTTACAAGAATGACAGGTGATTTCACTGAAACATGTAAGATACTTAACAAAGTGGATACTGAGAGTGTTTCCCTCTTTGGGGAGTGTAGAACTAGGGGACACAAAGTGAAAATTACAGGCCTTCCATTTAAGATTGGGATGAGGCCAAAATCCGATCAGCCATGATCTTAACGAATGGCAGTGCATGTTCCTGCTCCTAATTCTTGTGTAAGCATCCCTTATTTTCCCTTGTAGGGTAACAAAAGGAAAATGTCAGCACTGCATTTGAGTTAAACATTCTACAGTCAAGCCCAAAGGCTACAGTTGATGGATAATGCCATTTAGGACTCAGGATGACAATTTTATATGAAATATTTAAATTAGGCAATCAGTAGGTGGTATTTTGTAATTAATTCCATTGCAATATTTTGTGATTTCTTTCATTATTTAGTTTCTTCTGACACCTGCTTACCCATTTCACTAGAAGTTTACAAACCTCCTCCACTCCCTTGTTCCTATCCCCGTAAATGTGATATCTGATTAGAGCTATATCTTTCCATAAACATTATGAAAATGGTTATGTTGTGTTTGCACAATGTTCTTGCTTTCCCACATTTACCAAAAGTTTTTTCAGGGTTAATCTCCACTTCTACAGAACAAATCATCTCATTCCACTTCAACACCACTTCTGAAGAGTAATTAGAATGGGCAACAAACATTGGCTTTGTCAGCAATGCAACACTCACATTCACGAAAGAATAAAAATAACTTCCATATTCATATGTTTTTGGCTCCAAAATTAGGGGTAGGCATTCTGCTGCCTCTGCCTCCTCCGAACTCTCCAAGTCTCTGTCACCCCCTTTAACACAGTGGTTAACACTGCTGCTTCACAGCTCCAGGGACCTGGGTTTGATTCCCAGCTTGGGTCACTGTCTGTGTGGAGTTTGCATATTCTCCTTGTGCTGTGTGGGTTTCCTCCGGGTTCTCCGGTTTCCTCCCACAGTCCAAAGATGTGCAGGTTAGGTTGATTGGCCATGCTAAAATTGCCCCTTAGTGTCCTGGGACGTATAGTTAGAGAGATTAGTGGATAATATATGTAGGGATATGGGAGTAGGGCCTGGGTGGGATTGTGGTCGGTGCAGACTCGATGGGCTGAATGGCCTCTTTCTGCACTGTAGGGTTTTTATGATTCTATGAATTATTCATCACAGGTTACTGACCAGGTCCCTGCATATTTCAAAACTGCCGTCTTTGCCAAACTCAAAAAAAGTACTTTTATCCCCTCAGAACTACTGCCCCATCCCCAGCCTTTTCTTCTTACTAAAGACCTGAAACACATTGTTAGCTGGTAACTACGCTTGCATCTTTTGTCCATTTTAAGCACCTCCAGTCAGTTTCTATCCTATCCATAGCAACACAATCGAACAGGTCAGAGTTGCTAACAACATTCTATATGTCTATCAACCTTTTTGGCTTCTCCATGGTCTGTCACATCAACCCATTTCCTCTAATATCTCTGTCCACAGTGTACCTCACAAGCACTGCTGTTTTCTGTGAAATTAACACATGCAAAATATGCAATGCATTATGTTTAAAAAAAAAGAAACCTTTATTCTATGTTCGTCCACACCCACATGGGTGTTATGAACAGGAGCTGGGGTTTAGTTTAAACAAACCTGATTTCTCCTATCATTACCCAATTGAATTTGATTTTCACCTTTATAAGAGGTGATATATTTCCCAATCACTTGGTTTTGGTGTGATCCAATTTCTATTAATAACCCGATCTGGGGTTAACTTATTTGCAAACACTCAAAGGCAGAAGAGTCGCGACCTAACGTCCTTTTCGTTAGCAGAATAAAAGAGGGGGATAAAAAGAGAAAGATTTACAAGGCAAAGACCTCAAATTAAAGAATTATTGATTCATGTGTGCCCAGAGTCCAGAATCAAAGCCCAGTGGTGTATTCCTTTACAAAGGTCAGCAGGCTGAAGACTGCTCGATAACTCACTTTTCCAGTAGAGATGCCTTGTACGATGAGATAGATTAATTTAGTTTTGCAGGCAATGGCTCAGAAGTTCATAAACGTAAATGGAGCCAGACAGAGGGCGGAATTTTACTGGCACGTCCGCCTGAGGGTCGTACAATCCCACCTGAGGCCAACAGAGAATGCCGTTCTCCAAGCCTCGCCTGCTCTCAGAATTGGGGTGGATGTGCTGGTAAAATTCCAGCCAGAGTCTTTTTTCTGGTCTGCTGCTTGGAAGATGGAAGGCCACAGATTGAGATTGCAGCTCCACAAGGTAATATTACAGGTTCCACCATCTAGGAAGGTCACGCCATGTGATTCCCACTTCTCCACTTTGGCTTGCTGTGGGAGGAATCTTACCAAAAAATGGCAGACTGTTGTTTCCGGCAAGAAATATGCCGCCTTTCTCTCTAGATCTTATGACCCTCTGCCAAAAAAAAAATCAAGGAGGCATGTTTCATGTCATCATGCAAGAGGGCGATGACTCAACACCCCAGTAACATCTGGCTGCGAGGAGATCAGGGCTTAGGGCATCATCTTTAAGAGTGCCCCAATCAGAGCATGTACAAATCTCCCTCCAAGCCCACCACAGACATCCGAGGAGCTCCCCTCCCCACTCCTGATTGGAGTGCCGCAACCTTCCCTCCATCGAATGGCTATTGCCAGCATCCCCTGCTCCTCCGTCCACTCCCAACCACCAGCAATTTCAATGAATCCTCTCACATGAGGCTCCCACTGGAACCCACACCTTGGCCCAGGTTGGCATGGGCATAGTGCCAACCTGGCAATGTCAATCTATGCCAATGGGCAGTCCCAAGCCACTGCCTGGCCATGTCCCTCTCCCCCAGGGATGATACTGACCTTTACACCCCTGAGAAGATCCCCATGACAGCTTTACATCTAGGTGAACCTGTTGTAAACTAGGCCAGCATCAATATATGGCAGGGGCTCAATATCCGGCAGGTTAACGACATTGAAATATTTCCAAATTCATGTATTATGGATGTGAACCTGATGACATCAGAGGGGAGGGGTGGGGAAGAACCGAGATTGCAACCTTGCCGGCAAGATCTGCGACTTCTGGATCTTGAGCCCCTGCCTGCATTTGCATGGACGGCATGCATGGGCTCAAGATTGCCCCCTGTATATCCCTTTGCCTGGGTTTCAGAGGTTGTCAGTGATTCAGCCATTAAGAATGTGAAAGGAAGATTTTACAGCTCTTTGTCCTAGCAGAATACTCAAGTTTGGCTGACAGGACTGGGTTCAAAAATTCTGATGTCATAGTCCCCTTTGATTCTGGTCTCTGCAGCCAGTAGGAGTTGTTGACATCTCTTGAGAGATAATCAGGCACAAGTTTCTGTGATAGTGCCAAATGGCTCATATTGTTCAAGGATTAGAGCCAGAAATCACTTCATCTATCTTAGAAGGTAATTGTTCAATTTTAAAATTTTGGTTATTAGCCATGATGTGTGTATATATATATTGAAAATAAAAATTATAAATGAGGTCTTAGCTCCCTTACAGGGTATCCATCATTCATCTGTTTGAGTATTGGCAGCTGAATACATTGTTGAAACATTGGAGTGGAACCCCCTCTCTCATCCTCCTCCAACTTGCAGATATTCTAACAATTTACGTTTTCCCCCAGTAGTCTTAACTCTGCTTCATGAGCAGACCCATGCTTCTTAACAACTGAAAGCCAACTGTGAGATCCCCAATTGTCCTTGAGAAGGTGGTGGTGAGCTGTCTTCTTGAACCACTGCATTCCATGAGGTGTAGGGAGGGTGTTCCAGGATTTTGGCCCAGTGAGACAGTGAAGGAATGGCGACATATTTCCAAGTCAGAATGGTGAGTGACTTGGAGGGGAAATGCATGTTCCCATGTGTATTCTGCCCTTGTCTTTCTAGATGTTAACGGCCATGGATATGGAAGCTGGTGGCTAAGGAGCCTTGGTGAATTTTGCAGCACATTTTGTAGATGGTACATACTGCTGTCAATGGGCACTGGTGGTGGTAGGAGTGAATGTTTGCAGAAGGGGTGCCACTCAATGAAGGCATTTTGTCCTGGATAGTGACAAGGTTGTCGCCTGTTGTTGGTGCTTCACATCAGTCTTGTGCTAAATATTGTCATGAGAGTTCTTTTACATCCACCTAAGAGAGTGGATGGGGCCTTGATTTTAACATCTATTCTGAAAGACATCACCTCCAACAGTGCAATATCCCTACAGTACTGCACTGGAGTCCACCTAAATGTTGTCCTTGGAGAGGAATCTGATCCTACAAGCTTCTGACTTAGTAGTAAGAATGGCCATGGCTGACATCTACCTGGACATTTCAAAAGCTTAAAACATTTAGCCAAACACATTTGACCTACTTTCTGATCAGGTACTAACATCAACACCAATACAGTACTGTTTATTTACAGTTGGCTGTCTCACCACAAAACTAATAGTTTTGCCTCAACGTGTATTGTTCTTCTCCACACAAGCACAAAATAATTTACTTTTAAGAAATAATATTACCACTAACTGCAATCAAAATTATTCTGTCATACTTTAAAAAATAAAGTAACGCCTGATCTGAACTGCTACAATCTCAACGTTAGAAACATGAGAACAGGAATAGGCCGCTCAGCCTCGCGAGCTCATTCCACCATTCTTAGGGTTGCCAACCATTCAGGACTGGTCTGGAGGCTTCAGGGATTGAAGACTGAACTCCAGGACACTGCCATGTGCAACCCAGGACATTAAAAAAGATTGTTCTTTTCATCATTTTCTTTGACATTTCTGTACCAGAAGTTAAAAAAAAATTAAAATGGGGAAAAAAGGCTACCTGGCTGATAATTAAGCATCATTCAATTGGCTAATGGGTCCTTGTGCTTTCCAGTTAGCGTAAGAACGCATTACATCACAAGGATGGTTATATTGGCTGACTAATGGCTGGAGCGTGGGGGGGGAAGCACGTGAAGAAACCTCTAGGAATACATTTAGTCAGACTTGGCAACCGTACATTCCATTGGATCTTGGCTGTAGACAACATAGTGAACAAAGATATGTCTAGTGTCAGTCATCAACACTATCCCATTACAAGAAATGATCCTGAAGCATAGGTTTTGTTAAAGAATGACTCACCCCTCCTTCCATGGTACGTATCAGAAAGTTCATTTCATTTTACTATGTGAGTAAATACATCACCTTCAGGCTTGATGAAGCAGCTTGTAAAATCCCCAGGGTTGCATGTGTCTGTCCACCCACTTGTTACTCAAGGATGTTCCAAGCATCAAACTGATTTTTCCTCGTTGGGTCATGAAACAACGAAATGTTGTCAACAGCAACACTCTTCAGTTTGCTCAACTGATTCACTGGAAGATTAGTGATCAGTGAGGCTGAAGGGTTTCTCCCTCAACTATCGTTTTGCTCAACTTATGACCAAAGTGAGGGGGAAAGCAGAAAAAAAAAGACATCCCAAGTGTAATGGCTTACTGTAAGTCGAAAGGGGGCTTACTCACAGTCCACTGCATTTCTTTAGGAGTGAGCTAACCAAAAACCAGAATGAATTGAAAGATTAAAACATTTCAGTAATCATACTGCACTCCACACATATAACAATTCCGATAATCAACCTCAGTTAATCCGAAGTAAAACGTAACTGCAAAATTTTAACAAGATGGTAGACATTTACAGAAGCTGTTTTAACAAAATAGTGCTAGAATTTGGTGTTACTACATTAATAAAGTCTAAAATAATAGTTTGTATTTAATGGAGGTACAGTACTGCTTATGTACATTCAGTAAACATCAAACTGTATTTAGAAGAAGTCAGAATACCTACAGTGTAGAAGGAGACCATTCAGCCCATCAAGCCTACACTGACGACAATCACACCCAGCCCCTATAATGTGACCACACATATTTACCCTACTAATCCTCCTGATATTCCCCTTAACACTAAGTGGCAATTTAGCATGGCCAATCAATCTAACCCACATATCTTTGGACTGTGGGAGGAAACCAGAGCACCTAGAGGAAACCCATGCAGACACGGGAAGAACGTGCAAACTCCACACAGACAGTGACCCGAGGCTGGAATTGAACCCGGGTCCCTGGCACGGTGAGGCAGCAGTGCTAGCCACAGTGCCACCCTGCTGCCTCTGAATTGTGTACGGAAAGTTACGTATAGTTGTTACACAAACATTATCAGTCAATGCACGATTTTCCCTACAAAATGCAGTACATGAAGCAATTTTGTTGAAAAACAAAGATTATACCAATTCAATCTCAGCTACTGCCACTTCACAGCAGTTTCTTCCAATGAGTCCATGAGATTCTCCATGATTCAATGCATTAATCCTACAGTAATGAAGTGGGTATCCTTTTGGCTGCCACCATTGTTATCATAAGACACACTGCTCGAGTTAGATAGATGGCATCCTTCCATCTCAGGAGATGAGGTGTATGTAACTTTTCTAATGAACATCCTTCGTTGCCCCTCTCGGGGCCAATTATTGAGTGGCAGGCCCTTCCGCAACTGGCACAGTTGAATAGTATTGATCTGAGGTTAACTGATTTAATTTTTCCCCCTTCCAGTAAACTCTCTTTCTGCCATTTGGTCCTCTCATTTCTCTTCTGCTTTTTCCACATCCTTCCCTGGCTGCTTGTCTTCAGAAGCTCTGGTCAATAGTGAGGACTTCCCAAGCAAGAACTCTAATCCTGATCAAATTGAAGTCTCATTTGCGAACAACCTTGTATCGCAGACATGGGCAAACTGTTAGTTTCACACCAATAGCAAATTTGCCATAGAGCATGTCTTTAGGGATAGGTCATAAACAATAGATTTGATAAAAAGAAGAACTCATTAAATACGATATTGAAATACACTCTACAAGTAACCTAATACTTTAGTGTGGAAATCTCCAAAACTGGCTTATTCCTAGACCAGAAATTCAGAGCCATAGGGCTGGATTCCCTTTAGGTCGCACATGTAGGGGCAGCAGCCTAGCCTTCCCCATGACAAGAGCCTGGTTTCTGGAGCCCGGCGTGATTCATTATTCAATATTAGTGGTGAGTTGCAGTCAGAATTCCTGCCAGCAGTTGGAAGTCCATCAACAGCGTCTAAGAGAATAAAAAGACAGTGGTCCAATGGGACTGATTATGTTGCATCAGAAAGGAGACAGGACCACCTAATGGGGCCACAAGCTCCTAAGAAATGCTACTGCCTGGCCACGTCCCTATCCCCCAGGAGGTCCCCATGCCTAGGTGAACCATGGCTGACATGACATCTCGTCAGCCTGGTGTCAATATCTGGTGAGGAGGTCAAAATCTGGTGAGGGGGCTGGTTAATGATAGGAAAATTTATTGAAATGTATATCTTTTATTCATTCTTGGGACATGGGCGTTGTTGGCTGGCCAGCATTTGTTGCCCAGCCCTAGTTGCCCTTGTTCAAAGGGCAGTTGAGAATCAACCACATTGCTATGGGTCTGGAGTCACATACAGGCCAGACCAGGTAACGATGGCAGGTTTCCTTTCCTAAAGGACATTAGTGAACCAGGCAGGTTTATCCAACAATCGACATTGGTTTTATGGTCATCAGTAGACTTTCAATTCCAGATTTTTCTTTTTATTGAATTTGTATTCCATCATCTGCTACGGCGGGATTCGAACCCAGGTTTGAAATAGAACATTAGCTGAGTTCCTAGATTACTAGTTTAGTGATAGTACGACTAGGCCATCGCCTCCCCATTATGGGTGTGAAACTGTTGACCGGCGAGGGGTGGGGAAGGTCCAAAATGTGAATCTCGCTTTATGGATTTGGAGCTCATGTCACTCCTGCTGATGGAGAGTGTGGGCTCAAAATCACCCCTTTATTTCTCTCTTTCATGTAACTCAATATAGCCCCCTATTTTGTTTTACACACAGTGGAATGAGAGGTCCAGGACAAGGGAGTTTGCTGAAACATGTCACTTTTTATCCTGGGCCTATGTGACACCTGGGAGTTGCCCAAGTCCACCTTCGTTTATCATTTTCATTTTTAGTTTTTTGCTCAGCACAGATTGGGGGAACCAAAAAAAAAGTTGGTTTGGAATTATTCCAAAAACCAATTCCTGTGACACCAATAACAATCAATGGGTCATTTCACAGAGTTGCTGTACAATTATAACACAGAAGGAGGCCATTTGGCCAACCATGTTTGCACCAGCTCTCCGAATGAGTGATGCACCGTGTGCTATTCCCCCCTTCTCCTCAAAACCCTGCACATTCTTCTTTTTCAGATAAAAATGTGGCACTGTGGGTCAGACCTGCCTTAAGACAAAGTACCCAAGAGAAGATGCTGACGTTTACGTCATTTAATGTAGATCAGGAAAAGCAATGGTCCCAACACCAGCCCTGGGGAATTCCACCTCAAACCTTTCTCTAACCATAAACATCCTTTAATCATTACTCTCAGCTTCTTCCACTTTGCAAAGCCCTTTCTCTGGCATCATATTGCTGTACCTACTTCATCGCATAAAATGAAGAAGAAAATGCACCAGTCTCCATTTTTTACCAACAAAATCAAACACATAGAGTTGCTCTATAAGTTAATAAAAAAATTTAATAGCATTTAAGCTCTTCTGGTATTCATAATGACTCTTCTTTGAATACAATAAATCTACAACTTATTCTAGTTACAAAGAACAAAGAACAATGCAGCACAGGAAACAGGCCCTTCAGCCCTCCAAGCCTGTGCCGCTCATGCTTCCAGCTAGACTATTTGTTTGTATCCCTCCATTCCCAGTCTGTTCATACGGCTATCCAAATAACTCTTAAACGATCCCAGCGTGTCCGCCTCTACCACCTTGCTTGGCAGTGCATTCCAGGCCCCCACCACCCTCTGTGTAAAATACATCCCTCTGACATCTGTGTTAAACCCTGCCCCCCTCACCTTGAACCTGTGACCCCTTGTGTTCATCACCTCTGACCTTGGAAAAAGTTTCCCATTGTTCACCCTATCTATGCCCTTCATAATTTTATACACTTCTATTAGGTCGCCCCTCATCCTCCGTCTTTCCAGGGAGAACAACTCCGGTTTACCCAATCTCTCCTCATAGCTAAGACCCTCCATACCAGGCAACATCCTGGTAAACCTTTTCTGTACTCTCTCCAAAGCCTCCACGTCCTTCTGGTAGTGTGGCGACCAGAAATGGACGCACTATTCCAAATGTGGCCTAACCAACGTTCTATATAGCTGCAACATCATATGCCAACTTTTATACTCTATGCCCTGTCCTACAAAGGCAAGCATGCCATATGCCTTCTTCACTACCTTCTCCATGTGCGTTGCCACCTTTAAGGTTCTTTGGACCTGCACACCCAGGTCCCTCTGCGCACCTATACTCCTGATAGTTCTGCCATTTATTGTGTAGCTCCCCCCTGCATTAGTTCTACCAAAATGCATCACTTCGCATTTATCTGGATTAAATTCCATCTGCCGTTTCTCTGCCCAATTTTCCAGCCTATCTATATCCTGCTGTATTCTCTGACAATGTTCATCGCTATCCGCAAGTCCAGCCATCTTTGTGTCGTCCGCAAACTTACTGATCACACCAGTTATACCTTCTTCCGAATCATTTATATATATCACAAACAGCAGAGGTCTCAGTACAGAGCCCTGCAGAACACCACTAGTCACAGAACTCCAGTCAGAAAAAGACCCTTCCACTTCTACTCTCTGTTTTCTGTGGCCAAGCCTGTTCTCTGCCCATCTAGCTAGCTCTCCTTTTATCCTGTGAGATTTAACCTTCTGTACCAACCTGCCATGAGGGACTTTATCAAAAGCTTTACTAAAATCCATATAGACAACATCCACAGCCCATCTGCCTAAATTCTGCCTAAGCTCCGCCTAAAATTTATGTCACCCTGCCAGATCATAAGGAAAACTAACAGGATGTTATCATTTGTTCTGAGGGGAATTGATTATAAAAGTAGGGAGGTTATACGTCAGTTGTCCAGGACATTAGTGAGACCATAGGTAGAATTCTCCTAAAATATTTCTATGTTCTCTCCAACACAGCAACCCACCCAACCTCTTTCCACCACCCTATTACCATAACCCCTCACATTTCACATGGCCAATCCATCTAATCTACACATCTTGGGACATTAACGGGCAATTTACCAGAACTAATCCACCTATCCTCACATTTTTGGATCAGCCAAAGATCAGCCATGATCTTATTGAATGGCGAGGCACACTTGACGGACCGAGTGGCCTACTCCTGCTCCTAATTCCTATATTTGTACATTCATGTTATTGTCAACACCCACTGGAACCTAATTTAATTTACTTCCTTAGCCTAATTTTGAATATTTTGTTTGCATTTTAATACCATGGGTTGGATTTACATATGGATTTGGGAAAACCCGACCTGTGCACTTTGTGCCTTCGGAAATACACACCCAACCCAATTGTGGCTTTACCTGGAATTTCTGTCTTTTTGTGCAGGGGTTGGGTTCGCAATACTATCTGCAAGCCTCAATAGTTTGTGTTTGAGGATTGTGGGTGCCAAGGCAGACTCAGTTCTCCAACACAGGAACTCATCTCCCAACATTGTTTAAAGGTTCCCTAAACCTCACCTGTCCCCATTCTAGCCCATGCTCCCTTGGATCTCCCTTGCTAATCCATGCCACCTCCATTACATATATCCTACATAGACACTTGGTCCACAATGTACAGCCCTTGTGAGTCATGGAATAGCAATGGGAACTAATTCAAAATCGCCGGGAAATTAAACTAATTCAAAATCAGGGCCTTCCAAGACCTGCACTACCATATGAAAATTATATGTGGAGGGAAATATAATTTTTTTGTGGTCTTCAAAACATGGACCTGACATTTTAAAGTTTATTTATTAGTGTCACAAGTAGGCTTATATTAACTTTGCAATGAAGTTACTGTGAAAATCTCCTAGTCGCCACACTCCTATTCGGGTGTGGGAGAATTTAGCTTGGCCAATGCGCCTAATCTATCTTTTGGACTGTGGAAAGAAACTGGAGCACCCTGAGGTAACCCATGCAGGCATGGGGAGAACGTACTACACACAGACAGTGACCTGAGACGAGAATCAAACCTGGGTCTCTGGCACGATGAGGCAGCAAAGCTAACTACTGTGCCGCTCCTACCACTGGATGTGATATGTGTGTGTGTTTTGCACCCCAGGCTTTCCTGACCTGCAAATAAGCCACACAGAAATAGCGCAGGGTCAGGAAGGCAGAATACGATTTTGTTTTTAAAAACAGGGAACTGCAGCATTTTACACCTGACCCCTCACCTCCATTTGTGGACAAAAACCCAGCCCCATGACTCACTTTCAGGGTGTTGAATAATAAAAGTCAAAAGTGAAAGATGGGTAAATGCAGATTTTCTGACTCAGGCAGGCAGGAGGGAAATTGATTACTACAAACTCCAACTAAACCACAGCTGTCTATTGAATGATCAGCGCAATGAAAAAAGCAACATTACTGTACGTAGGAAAGAGAAAGGAAGAATGAACAAGTGAAAAGTACAAACAACTGAGAAATTTTGCTGCGCTGGTTTCCCCGCCCCCGCAAAACAAATTTTAAAAATACAAGAATGAATAAAATAGTCATTTTCTTCCCCCTCCCATGCTTGAAGGGACATTTGTTCGGTTGCTCATCGGTTGAAAGCAGATGGAGAAAGCCATTTTGTAATCGCAAGAACCCATGATTTGGAAAACTGCTGTTACGAACAGTTTCACCATTTCAGCTCATGTCAAGTCAGCAGGGGGAAGGAAAAAAAAAATCACATTTTTAAATGTAATCGCAGTTCTTTTTACCCACCTGAAACTTAACTGTAGTACTGATGGAGCAACTACATTGCTGAGCGAGTAACATAAATTAAAGGTCAAATCGCATTATTCTACGTGGTGCTTTCATGCAAGGAAACGAAAATTCTGTTCTATCCAATTTGATTGACTGACTTGACCATAACAACCAGCACGTCTCCCATTATATTGAAATTTTCATTCCCCAGCTAACATCACAATTTCCATTATAGCAATGAAGTAAAAAGGGGATTGTAGAACTATAGAAACTCGTGTTTTATCTTCCAGAATGCTTAACAGGTTTATGATGGTAACAAGCCACCCTTTTGGTTTAGAGGAATTATGGGCGGAATTTTCCCGTCCCGCCCGCCACAGGAATCATTGTGGGCGGGGCAGAAAATTTGGTGGGCCATGCAAAGGTCTGTTGATCTCTGTCATGGGGCAAACGCAGCAGGAAATTTCCGCCCAATGAGTGTGTGGTCTGGGGTGGAGTTGAAATGATGCTTTTGTGAAAAGGGATATTGCAATTCCATAGGGGGAATGGAAGAGAGATTATGGTTTGATTTAGCTCCTCGATGTTTCACTGAAAAAAATCAGGGCCAATTGCTCACAAAATATCTTTTCTACCACATACCAGGCAACAGATTGTTGGGGGAAAAAAAATAAGTTGTGTAATTTATTCTTTTGGATGATTTTACTTCTTACGAGATGGGAAAATGGAGCATTGTCTATTTTATCTAAACCTGTCATAATTTTGTACACCTCTATCAAATCTTCCCTCAATATCCTTTGCTCCAAGGAGAATAACTCTGGCTTCTCCAACCTATTCTTGCAGCTAAAATCCCTCATCCCTGGAACTTTTCCAGGAAATCTGCAACCTCTCAAGGAGTCTCATATCCTCCCCAAAGAGTGCTGACTAAAACCGGATGTAATATTCTCACTCTTAACCAGACCTTTATGAAGCCCAAGATCCCATATTGCTTTGCTAACTGCACTCTCAATATGTCTTAGCACTTTCATAGATCATTGCACATGAACCCCCAAGTCCCTCTGTCTCTCCACACTCTACAAGATCTATGTCATTGAGCCAATATTGCCTGTCCCTATTCCTGCTATCAAAATGTATCACTCCACACTTCTTTGTATCAAATTCCATTTGCCTGCTCATTCTGCTTACCTATCAATGTCCCGTTGCAGTTGACAGGCATTTTCCTCACTGTTCACCACATTCATATTGACCTTTGAGAATATCACTGTCTACAAAGCGTTAGTCTGAAAAACAATCACAACTCACTGCTTTCTGACCTTAAGCCAATCTTTTTTACAAGCTGCTGACACTGGCTCTCTTATTCCATGATTCTCAATTTTGTTAATCAGGCTTTTATGCAATACCTCGTCAAATGTTTTCTTTGACAACATCCCAACATTTCCCTCACCAACTTTCATAAGAACATAAGAACATAAGAAATAGGAGCAGGAGTAGGCCCCGTACTTCTTCAAAATATTCAATTAGATTTGTCAAACATTCGTTTTTCACGAATCCACGCTGGCTCTCCTTAATAAGAAATAGGAGCAGGAGTAGGCCATCTGGCCCCTTAAGCCTGCTCCTCCATTAAAAAAAGATCATGGCTGATCTTTCCATGGACTCAGCTCCACTCACCCACCTGCTCACCCATAATCCTTAATTCCTTTACTGTTCAAAAACCTATCAATGAAGTTATACATTCCAAGCTCCTGTAAATCTTTTCCTCGGTCATTGTTTCTAAAACTCCTTGACCACTACTGAGATTAACCAGATCAGCCTGTAGTTACTAGAAACTTTTCTTGAATAATTTGCTACTGTTCAACCCTCTGGTATCTCTCACCAATCGTGTGATAAGGGAAGACTGGTAGATTATGGCAAGCCCTTCCACTGTCTCCACCGCCTCTTCCTTTATCAAATAGGGAGGCAAGCCATTGGCGACAGGTACATTGGCCTACATCCCTATGAATGAGTGATCAAATTAAATAGCATGTTCCACTGGTTGATCATAAAAGGCAAAGTGTTGGGGTGGTACTCAACCAGCCTGTGCTTGCAAAACATTTTGATTTGATTTTGATTTGATTTATTATTGTTCCATTTATTGGGATACAGTGAAAAGTGTCGTTTCTTGCGGGCTATACAGATGAAACATACCATTCCTGAAGTACATAGGGGAGAAGGAAAGGACAGGGTGCAGACTATAACGTTATAGTCATAGCTATGGTGCAGAGAAAGATCAACTTAATAATACGGCCCATATATATAGATTCATTCCAAAGTCTGATGGCAGCAGGGAAGAAGCTGTTCTTGATCGGTTGATATGAGATCTCAGACTTTTACATCTTTCTCCCGGCGGAAGAAGGTGAAAGAGAGATTGTTGGGGTACGTGAGGTCCTTGATTACGCTGAATGCTTTTCTGAGGCAGTGGAAAGTATAGACGGAGTCAATGCATAGGAGGCTAGTTTGTGAGATGGACTGGGCTATGTTCACAATGCTCTGTAGTTTCTTGTGGTCTTGGTCAAAGCAGGAGCCCTTTTAGATGTGATTCTGCAATTGACAGCACTTGTCGAACAATCCTGAGTGTGCCAATTCAAGATAATCAGTCCTGTTTACACTTGCTAGAAACAGCGTGTATTTACATACAGGAATCAATTCTCTTCAAATTAAAGGAATATATTCAAGCCTTGAGTCTTTTTTGAAATACTCGGGAGCTTAGGAAGCCTACAGTTCTCTATTGTTCTCTCCATGGCAACATCTCAGACAAGTAGAGTCAACTTGGTGACCAATCAGCATCCTTTTCTCTTGCACTATAAATTGTTATGATTGTTTGGCAGTCTTACATTTGTCTTGATGAGAAGATTCAGCAATACATCTCTCTTTTCGGCAAAATTAATTGACTTATTCTCACACTTGCTCAATCAATCTGGTTCACAATGTCCTTTAGGGAAGGAAATCTGCCATCTGGCCTGTATGTGACTTCAGACCAGCAGCAATGTGGTTGATTCTTAACTCTCTCTGAACTGGCCTATCAAGCCACTTAGTTCAAGGGACGTAAGAGATGGGCAACAGATTCTGGCCTTGTCAGCGATGTCAGCATCCCATGAAAGAATAAAGAAAATAGCCTGTTTTCCTGTTTCCTAACACCAGTAGCCACTAAAACAAACTATTTGAACATTATTTCATAAAAGCCCCGACAAAGGGTTATCCAGACTCAAAATGTTGGCTTTATTCTCTCTCCGCAGATGCTGCTGGACCTGCTGAGATGTTCCAGCAATTTCTGTTTATGTTACTTCATTACTATTTGTGGACCCTTGATCTTGCACAAATTAGTTGCTGTCTTTTCCTGCATTGCAGCAGTGACTATGGTCAATAAAATTATTTTTGAACTGTAAAGTGCTCTGAACATCCAATGGTTGTGCAAGGTGCTGTACAAATGCAAGTCTTTCTTTTTTCTTTCTGCCTCAATCTTTATGCCACTGTAGGTATCAATTCTTGCAGCAGTTTCTATCCCCCAGCAATTCAAGGCAAGAATAGACAGCAATAATGCCACAAGTCAATCACCCAAAATATTCAAAGTAATATGACCCTGGAAAATCCCCCCAAACAGCAATGGTTGCTCAAGCAGACAGTACTCCTATACTACTGTACCAGAGAGTAAAATTTAGACCCACAAGTCAAACGATAACACTTCCTGACATGATTATTGCCAGTTGTTACTTTGCTGTTTATTTTGTAATTACATTATCGTCACCGCAAAACAAGGCTCACACATACAAAAATAATCTTTGCATCAGCAACCCACTTTAACCACATTTATTTTCCATCTACTGTCTGTGGCTGGGATTGTATTTACGTAGTTCTCTTCGCTTGTCTTCACTCCTTCATTTATGGGGTACACAATATCATTCCCCTACCGGGAGAAGAAAGCTAGCAAGAACTAATATTCATTTTGATTTTTTTTTCCAGTTTACTTCTGTTGACATTTTTCCAAACAGTAAGCACTGATGCCAAGAGGTGGCTGAGAAGAAGTAATTAACCTTGACAGTGAAAAGGATATGTATGAATGTGCATGCACAGCTAAGATGACACAACCCCTGAAGCACTTGGTCTAATGCATGATGTTAAAATAGAAGCCTGTCACTGACACAGTCAGACTCTTTTTCCAGTCACTTGCACAAAGCTATTATCAACAGTCACAAATTAAACATTAGGTCAAGAGTTTCCATTGTGGGTGCAAACGTCAATCCAGATGCAAATTGTGCCACAATTGTCCCTGTTCTAAGTGATTTTCCCTGGTTTCCCCTCATATTTATTTGCACATCACCAGATTTGAAATCTGTTGTGAACCAGTGCAAGCAGACAGCATTTTAAAACTTAATTATTTTTAAAATAAATGAATGGTAACTTGGACAATTTGCTTAATATAATTGAATATGGTTTTAATCATAAAAATAGTCATTGTAAATCCAACATCAATTCTCCACCTCTTATGTTTAAGTTTGTTTATTTATTAGTGTCACAAGTAGACTTATATTAAGACTGCAAATAAGTTATTGTGAAAATCCCCGAGTCACCACATTCCGGCACCTGTTCAGGTATGCTGATGGAGAAGTTAGCCAATGCACCTAACCAGCACGTCTTTCAGACTGTGGAAGGAAACCAGAGCATCCGGAGGAAATCCCTCGCAGACACAGGGAGAACATGTAGATTCTGCACGGACAGTGACCCAAACCAGAAGTCGAATCCAGGTCCCTGGCGCTATAAGGTAGCAATGCTAACCACTGTGCCACATGTAATCTGACCTTAAATTACTGAAAATAACTTTTTAAAAATATGCAGAAGCAATTGCTACTTAAATTTGGATTAGGGTAGCCATTCGTCCAATTTTATATCTGTTTCCAGCTGACCTTTCTACTTTCCTGTCCTGGCATGTTATATCCAGTATTTTTAATTTCAGGGTCACTAAAAATACAAGGGTCGCTGCCCTGAACAGAATCATGTCTGTGCATCACACTACCCCCATAGATGAATTGATCACAAATCCACATTAAGCAGAACAGTACAATTCAGGGGCGGCACAGTGGCACAGTGGTTAGCACTGCTCCCTCAGTTCCAGCCTCGGGTCACTGTGTGGAGTTTGCATGTTCTCCTCATGCCTGTGTGATTTCCGCCGGGTACTCAAGTTTCCTCCCAAAGTCCATAGGTGTGTAGGTTAGATAAATTGGCCATGCCAAATTGCCCCTTAGTGTAAGGGGGATTAGCAGGTTAAATATGTGGGGTTATGGAAATAGAGTGTGGGTGGGATTGTTGTCGGTGCAGGTTCAATGGGCCAAATGGCTTCCGCCTATACTGTAATAATTCTGTGAAAGAATTGTTCAGTCCCCCCGTCCCTTGAGATGGTTTCCGGAAGTCCTGTACCCCGACAAGGCAACAATAATAGAGTTAATTCCTGCGATTACGGCTGCTAGTGCCAGCTGGATCTGTGAATGATCAAATCAAACAACCGGATCACTCAGCTTCCCCACTAAACAAATGCATTCCTTTCTTCCCCAGATTTAAAGAAAAATGATCTTTTGTATTGTTTTGCAACTAACTTAATCGCCTTGAAGCGTGCTCCAGTAACCCATAGGATATTTTAAGAAGTTTGATGGTACTAATAAAGTCCCCTGTTTCAGGTTTGCAGCATTTGAGCATGCAATACCTCCCTTGGGACGTCCAGTTCCCTCGAGCCCTCATTAAACAAGATAAATGTAGAAAATCACCGACTAATCTATACCCCAACATTCAACCTTTGGAAACTTTAAAGTGACCATTTATTTCTGATTAATAGTGGTTGGAATTTTTTTTAAGGTTAAACTTGGCTTGCACCTATCGTGTGACCTATCTCCTTAAAACCCCATTTACAATTCGTCTCGAGTACATTTGAATATATGAATTAGGAACAGGATCTGTCATTAAGCCCTTTCAACCCTGCTCTGCCATTTAGTAAGATCATAGCTGATTTGATGGTGGCCTCAACTCCACATTCCTATCTACCCCCAAATATTGGGGGCTCCTTGTTAGTCAAGAATTTATCCACTTAACCTTAAAAATATTCAATGATCCCACCACCACCAGTCTCTCTGGGCAAGAGGGCTTCAAAGACTCATGACTCTCAGAGAAAACATTTCATCGAATCAGAGAATCCTACAGTGAGAAGGAGGCCATTCAGCCCACCAAGTCTGTACTGACCACAATCCCACACAGACTCTATCCCCATAACCCCATGCACTTACCCTAGCCAGTCCCCTGGACACTAAAGGGCAATTTAACACGGCCAATCCACCCAAGCCACGCGTCTTTGGACTGTGAGACGAAACCGGAACACCCAGAGGAAATCCACACTGACAGGGGGAGAATGTGCAAACTCCACACAGATAGTGACACAAGCCAGGAATCGAACCTGAGTCCCTGGTGCTGTGAGGCAGCCGTACTAACCACTGTGGCACCGTGCTGCCCCAATTCTCCTCATCTCTGCCTTAAATGGGCGACCCCTTATTTTTAAACAGTGTCCCTAGTTCCAGTCTCTCTCACAAGGGGAAACATCCTTTCAGTATCTACCCTCATGATCTTGCATGTTTCAATAAGACCACCTCTCAATCTTCTAAGTATCCTGGTACACTGGAGTTCCATTAGCAGAGACCCTAACTGGAGTACAGTATCGATTTCTTATTAAGTTTTTCAAAATGTCAATTTTAAAATCTTTTAACCCAAAGAACCAGCGTAATTTTTACAGCCTCCTGGAAGTTCTAAAAATGAGAATTAGCAGAAATTCCCAATGGAAATTAGTTAATCCTGGAGTCATGGCCAGTTTTGCAGACAGTTGTTTATCAGTGTGAAAGTCTTTAAACTAGTTCAAAAGATCAAAAAAATTCAACTGGTAACGTAACTAGTTTGCACTTAAAATTCCATGATCTTTGGTACCAATTACAATGATTTCAGGCAAATTAGGCCAAAAAAAGCTAGCTCAACTAAGGGAAATCCACCCATTAATATTCTTCCTGGGCACTTTCCCTCTTGCTCTTTTTTAGATTTTCCAAAACAGTACACAAGGGCAAGCTTAGAGAGCAACAAATGGCCTACTCCCAAGTCTCAGCCAATGACAATACTAAACTGCACACAGGAAAAGCTAGAATACAGCCCGTGGATTAATCTCCCTCCCTCAGAGGTAGCAGTTTACGTTACTGGCCACAAGAAAAACAGGAAGTGCTGGAGAATCTCAGCAGGTCTGACAGCATCCGTGGAGAGAGAATAAAGCCAACATTACGTCAAAGTGACAAAGCATCATCCTGACTAGAAACGTCAGCTCTATTCTCACTCCACAGTTGCTATCAGATCTGCTGAGATTTTCCAGCATTTTCTGCCTTTGTTTCAGATTCCAGCATCTGTAGTATTTTGCTGTTATGTTATTCATCACTTCCTCACAGCAGTGCAGCCAAGATTAAAATACCCAAATCCATTTTGTTGTTAGAAAGGTGACTCATGATGACACTTTTAAAAGACCTTCTCTCGCTATACCACCTATAGCCCAGTAAGAAGTTGAATGTGAGAATCACTCAATGTGAAAACCTACCGATACCAAATTCCGTAGTACCTATATAAATGATGTACTCAAGATATGCAAAGGGCAGCAATTGCACAAATTGAATCTATTAATATTCACCTCAATGCCAATAATTTTGTATGTTTAACAGATTGGTTCTCTAAAGTGTTATGGTTAGTTTTCTTGAACGGGAATAAATGTTGGAGGAAGGGATGTGCGGCAAGGTGGCACTGCGCTCAGCACTGCTGCCTCATAACGCCGGAGACCCGGATTCAATTCCCAGCTTGTGTCGTTGTCTATGCAGAGCACATTCTCCCCGTGTCTGCGTGGGTTTCCTCTGGGTGGGCCCCAGTTCCTCTCTGTCCAAAAGGAGTACTTGTTAGGTGCACTGGACATGCTAAGTTCTCTCTCAGTGTACCCGAACAGGCACCAGAGTGTGGCGACTAGGAGATTTTCACAGTAACTTCATTGCAGTGTTAATGTAAGCCCACTTGTGACATTAATAAATAAACTTTAAACAGACACATTTTCCATGTATGGTAATCTTTCCATACAATTCTTACCAAATTTAGAAATAGATAGAACATTACAGCACAGCACAGGCCCTTTAGCTCTCAATGTTGTGCCAAGCTATGTTCAATCTCAAGATCAAGCTATCCCCTCCCTATAATTCTGGAGTGCTCCATGTGCCTATCCAATAACCGCTTGAAAGTTCCTAAAGTGTCCAACTCCACTATCACAGCAGGCAGTCTATTCCACACCCCAACCATTCTCTGAGTAAAGAATCTACCTCAGACATCCCTCCTATATCTCCCACCATGAACCTTATAGTTATGCCCCCTCGAAACAGCTACATCCACCTAAGGAAATAGTCTCTGCATGTCCACTCTATCAATCCCTCTCATCATCTTATAAATCATCTTAAGTCGCCTGTCATCCTCCTCTGCTCCAAAGAGAAAAGCCCCAGCTCCCTCAACCTTTCCTCATAAGACCTACCCTCCAAACCAGGCAGCATCCTGGTAAATCTCCTCTGCACTGTCTTCAATGCTTCCACATCCTTCTTATAATGAGGTGATCAGAACTGAACACAATATTCCAAATGTGGTCTCAACAACGTCTGGTATAGTTGCAGCATAACCCCACAGCTCTTAAACTCAAACCCCCTGTTAATAAACGCTAACACACTATAAGCTTTCTTCACAGCTCTATCCACTTGAGTGGCAACCTTCAGAGATCTGTGGACATGAACCCCAAGCTCTCTCTGTTCCTCCACATTCCTTAGAACCCTGCCGTTGACCCTGTAATCTGCATTCAAGTTTGTCCTACCAAAATGAACTACCTCACACTTATCAGGGTTAAACTCCATCTGCCACTTTTCGGCCCAGCTCTGCATCCTATCAATATCTCTTTGCAGCCTGCAAGAGCCCTCCACCTCATCCACTACCCTAACATAAGAACATAAGAACATAAGAAATAGGAGCAGGAGTAGGCCAACTAGCCCTTTGAGCCTGCCCCGCCATTCAATAAGATCATGGCTGATCTGTCGTGGCTCAGTTCCACATTCCCGCCCTCTCCCCATAACCCTTAATCCCCTCTCTCATCAAAAACCCATCAACCCGCGTCTTAAAAATATTTAGCGAGGCAGCCTCCACCACTTCAATGGGCAGAGAATTCCAGAGATTCACCACCCTTTGAGTGAAGAAGTTCCTCCTCAACTCTGTTCTAAACTGCCCCCCCTTTATCTTGAGGCTATGCCCCCTAGTCCTACTATCCTTTCTGAGTGGGAAGAGTCTCCCCACCTCTATCCTATCCATTCCATTCATCATCTTATACGTCTCAATGAGATCTCCCCTCATTCTTCTAAACTCTAACGAGTACAAGCCTAATCTATTCAGCCTCTCCTCATAGCTCAACCCCCTCAACTCCGGCATCAGCCTAGTAAACCTCCTCTGCACTCCCTCCAAGGCTAAAATATCCTTGCGTAAGTACGATCTTGGTGTTGTCAGCAAATTTACTAATGCACCCTTCAGCCCCTTTTTCCAAGTCATTGATAAAAATCACAAAAAGCAGAGGACCCAGCACTGACCCCTGTGGTACACCGCTGATAACTGGTGTCCAGTCTGAAAATTTTCCCTACACCACCACCCTCCGTTTTCTATGATACATCCAGTTACTTATCCAATTGGTCAAATTTTCTTCTATCCCACACCTCCTTATCTTCTTCATGAGTCTACCATGGGGAACCTTATCAAACGCCTTACTAAAATCCATGTATATGACATCAACTGCTCTACCTTCATCCACACACTTAGTTACCTCCTCAAAGAATTCAATCAAGTTTGTGAGGCAGGACCTACCTCTCACAAAACCATGCTGACTATCCCAAATTAAACTGAATCTTTCCAAATGGTCATAAATCCTATCTCTCAAGACCCTTTCCATTAACTTACTGACCACCGAAGTATGACTAACTGGCCTATAATTACCAGGGTCATTCCTATTTCCCTTCTTGAAAAAATTGCTTATTTTTCCCTAGTATACTAAAAGAAATAACAATGGTGAATAATCTTCTTGAAAATTTTAAACTCACCACCCATCTGTTTCCCCATTCGCCCTGGAAAGATTAAAATACCTCCGACTTCAACCAGCAAAAAGTTATTTTTTTTAAATTGTGGCACATGTGAACTCGTTCACCTTTTCTTTCTGTGTCATTTTGTCTAAGTGCCTTTATTGTTTTATATAATTTCCATTCTTTATTCTGACGATACGTCACATCCCAAGTGTGAAGGCACACAGAATAATTTGCACCCAAATGCCAACCTGTAATAAGCACATAATGTCAACACCGCTCTATAATTAGTGACTAAGCTTGGCTACAAGAAGAAAACAGAGAGGTTGGGAACCTTCAGCAAGTCTGACAGTATCTGTGGAGAGAGAAACTGGGTTAACACTTAAGGTTATGGCCAATCTGCAGATTGCAATCTGCTACTGGATTTAGAATCATAGAATCCCTACAGTGCAGAAGGAGGCCATTTGGCCCATCAAACCTGCACCGACAACAATCCTACCCAGGCTCTATCCCCATATCCCCACGTATTTACCCTGCTAATCCCTCTGACACTAAGGGGCAATTTATCATGGCCAATCAACCTAACCTGCACATCTTTGGAGTGTGGGAGGAAACCCACACTGACACAGGGAAAACGTGCAAACTCCACACAGGCACCCAAACCAGGAATTGAATACTTTTGTTCCTATGATGAAGGGGGATCTTATAGAAGACTATAAAATTCAAAAGGACTAGACAGGGTAGATGCAGTAAGGATGTTCCCAATGGTGCAGAAATCCTGAACCAGGGGTCATAGTCTAAGGAGAAGCAGTAAACATTTTAGAACTGAGATGAGGAGAAATTTCTTCACCCAGAGTGGTAAGCCTGTGGAATTCACTGAATAGAAAGCAGCTGAGGCCAAAACATTCTATGTTTTCAAGAAGGAGTTGGATATAGCTCTTCAAGAAACAGGGATCAAAGGATATGGGTTGGAAGGTGCAATCCAGGTTATTGAGTTGGATGATCAGCCGTGATCATGCTGAATGAGGGAGCAGACTCGAAGGGCTAAATGGCCTACTCCTGCTCCTAGTTCCTATCTCAACATAACAAAATACACAACTACAGAACCACTTTGGATTACTGCATTCACAGCTTGTCTGATGATAGAACAGCATATTCCAACCTTCAGTTGGGACCTGGACAACATCCACACTTGAGATGACAAATGGCAGATTAACACCATGTAAGCGCTAAGCAATAACCAACTCCCAACAAGAAAGAGCCAAAAGGTCTCACTCTGACCTTGAACACCAACACAATTATTGAGCCCACATCAATAAATTGCAGACAAATACTGCCCAAAAACTTAACGAAAACAGCCATATTAACAATGCAGTTACATAAACATGGCACAGCTGGGTACTCTGTAAGAGGATTGCTTATCTCCTGACTCCTCAAAGCTTCTCCAATGCTTACAAGGCTCGTCAAGATGTCATCAGCACATTGTTGTGCATGGGAGGTTGCTGTGCGCAAATTGGCTACTTTTCTTCCTACACTACAACAGTGACTGCATTTCAAGGATATTACATTGGATGTAAAGGACTTTAAAATGTCCGATGGTCATAAAAGGAATTTTGGGGAACAGTGACGGAGTGGTATTGTCACTGGACTAATAATGCCCTGGGCACTTGGGTTCAAGTCCCACCACAGCACATGAGGAAATTTGAATCCAATTAAAAACTGGAATTAAAAGTCTAATGATGACCATGCAACCATTGTCAATTGTTGTAAAATTGTAAAAACCCATCTGGTTCACTAATGTCCTACATGTAACGCCAGATCCACAGCAGTGTGTTGACTCCCAACTGCCTCTGAAATGGCCTAACAAGCCACTCAGTTTCAAGTACAACTAGGGATGGACAAGAAATGCTGACCAGCCAGCGATGCCCATATCCCACAACTGAATAAGAGAAATAAATGAAACTCACCACACCTGCATGGATCTAACTACAATAGTGCTTAAGAATATCAACACCAAATACAAATAAAAACAGTCAAGTGATCAGTGCCCCTGCCTTCAGACTCACTATCCACCTCTGCATTGCTAAACTCTGTATCAATAGGATTTGTACAACAATTTGTTAGACTTACTTGTTATCTCCCAGCTCTGCAATCTCTGCCAGAGAGATGGCCAAGAACAAGCACAATCATTAGAACAATGCCACCTTGTAGTTCCCTTTCACATTAGTCACTAGCATTCCTTCATCGTTGGTGTGTCAAAATCCTGGAATTTCTACATAACACGAATGATGAACCACCATCACAAGATCTGCAGTAATTCCAGAACTCACAGTTAATTAGGAATCCATCCCGTTCAGATCTTCTCATCATCAAATTTGTTAAAGTAGCAGACTCAAGTCACCATACTTATTATTTTAAAATAAATTAGTTCAGTGCAATTAAGGCATAATCTCGATCAGTCACTATTCAATCATGCCTCGACTAAAATACTGAAATTCACCTTTAATGCTTAAATTTTTAATATGAAGGGCGCAGGGAAGATCTCTGGCATGTAGTTATGATGAAAACTTCTTTTTAATTAATTGCCATCTATAATAAGCCAGTTAAGTAAATACTGGATTCCATGCTGACATGTTATTATTCAGCTTATAACTCATGACTGTTTTCTTTCTATATCATCTGAGCGCATTACCAGTAGTTTTTCAAGGGGACACCTTAATGAAATCTCACTTCCTGGGATTACCCATATAAATCTCTCTTTTGATCTGGTTTGATTTGATTTTTTTGATTTGATTTGAATTATTATTGTCTAATGTATTAATATACAGTGAAAAGTACTGTTTCTTGCACACTACACAGACAAAGCATACCGTTCCTACGAATGTAGTGTTACAGGCATAGCTAGGGTGTAGAGAAAGATCAACTTAACATAAGATAGTCCACTCAAAAGTCTGATGGTAGCAGGGAAGAAGCTGTTCTTGAGTCGGTTGGTACGTGACCTCAGACTTTTGTATCTTTAGCACGACAGAAGAAGGTGGAAGAGAGTATGTCCAAGGTGCGTGGGGTCCTTAATTATGCTCTCACTCCAAATGCTACAGGAGTATCCCAATTCATATCTCTTATTTCTCTCTGCTTAGCCTTACAATGCCTTATTATTAACAAGATGAAACTGAAACCAGGATACAGAGCTTTTCTTTCTTGAGTGAGAGTTTATTGACTTTGTTCAGTCTCACAGCTCTCCTCCCTCACACCCAGTGCCCCAGCTATCCCCAATTCATATGCTCAAAGGCAATTAAAATCTATCACCTGTTTCTCTTAACCCTAATAATGTAATTGACATTAACAAATATTAACAATGTTACTGACAAGACATTAACACATGCCCTAGTACTCAAGCTCTTCCCATCCCAATTTTAGCAATACCAAATGCTTCTGGGTGAGACTGCAGTGGTCCATTGCAACAAGGTTGTAAGCCTTGCTATCAGCATAGCTTCACTAGGCTCCAATTCCAGGAGTTTAAGCGAGTGCAGCAGGAGGGTATAGGTAGAGAGTCATAGAGACATACAGGCCTTTCGGCCCAACTCGTCCATGCCGACCAGATTTCCCAAACTGAACTAGTCCCATTTGCCTGCATTTGGCTCACATCTCTCTAAACCTTTGCCATTCATCTACCTGTCCAAATGTCCTTTGCTGTCAGGTGAAGTAGAAAGTCTGTGCGATCCTCTCAGTTTTTTTTAATCAAAGCCAATTGTTTTAAATGCCAGCAGGAAAAATAGGACCACGTAATCCAGGTAACCTACTCGGTCCGTGAATAAGAAACCCCTTTTTATGAGTAGGTATAAGAAATGAAGTGCGTGTGAATTCCCATCACACACTCAGGTAAGGCACTAATCACCTGGCCACAAAGGAAGAGTCAAATTATATGAGAGCTCCTGGTGTTATTGATAATTCTTCAACTGCCTGCACATTGTCATCCCATTGAAGGGAAAATGCATTTTACCAGGAACAACTGCCAGTGAATGACAGACACAGCAAACATCACAAGGATTGTCAGATTGGAGATTTGGGTGGGAAAGGTGAACAGGATGAGGGAGACATTCTATCCACCAGGCAAGCTGTAAGAGTGGGCAGGGGTAGCGGTCTGCCTGAGTGCCAGACACATCAGCACCAAAAGGCAGGTTAATAGGGTGGTGATAGAGGCACATATGGCACACTCGCCTTTATCAATCGGGCTATAGATTACAAAAGCAGGGAGAGGTCATGATGGAGTTAAATAGAACTTCGGTGAGGCCACAGCTGGAGTACTATGTGAGTTCTGGTCACCACATTATAGGAAGGATGTGAATGCACTAGAAGGGGTACAGAAGAGATTCACCAGGATGTTGCTTGGGATGGAACATTTAAGTTATAACAGAGGAGCAGAGAAGACAGAGAGGCAACCTGATTGAGGTGTTCAAGATTATGACGGGCATGGGCACTCTATTAACCTGCCTTTTAAACTAATGTCAGTTCATTACATTTTTTACTGCATTATAGTCAAGTCTTGGTGCTGATGCATCTGCACTCAGGCAGACTTATGAGGGGCAGGGTTGATAGGGAGCAGCTGTTCCTCTTAGTTGAAGGGTCAGTTATGAGGGGACACAAGTTGAAAATGAGGGGTGGGAGGTTTAGGGGGGATTTGAGGAAGAACCTTTTTACCCAGAGGGTAGTGATGTTCTGAAATGCGCTGCCTCGGAGGGTGGTGGAGGCAGGTTGCCTCACATCCTTTAAAAAGTACCTGGATGTGTACTTGGCACGCCATAACATTCAGGGCTATGGGCCAAGTGCTGGCTAGTGGGATTATGTGGGCAGATCAGAGCCTTTCATGCATTGGTGCAGACTTGATGGGCTGAAGGGCCTCTTCTGCACTGTAGCATTGTCTGATTCCGTAAAACATTATTCACTTTACTAGTTATTGTTTAGCCTCACATGATCTGTTGCTGCAGTTTTTATATCCTTCTGCATCTGATTACTAGCACTCTCCTCCACTCACTGCAGCACATTTCAACTTCTGCTCCTATTGCTGCTCTCTTCGCTATTATTTGCTTCACTTCCTCACACCTCTGCCAGCTTGCCCACACAACCAATATTATTCTACTGTGACATTTTTGTCTTCAAAACTGCTCCCACACTGACATACTTACTTTCTTCTTTTTTTGCAACGTTGCGCACAAGAACAAGTTTCATGTTAATCTATTAGTCACAAGTAGGTTTACATTAACATTGCAATCAAGTTAGTGTGAAAATCCCCTAGTCACCACACTCCAGTGCCTGTTCGATTACACTGAGGGAAAATTTAGCATGGCCAATGCACCTAACCAGCACGTCTTTCAGACTGTGGGAGGCAACTGGAGTACCCGAAGGAAACCCACACAGAGATTGGAGAATTGCAGACTCCACATAGACAATGACCTAAGCCGGGAATCGAACCCAAGTCCCTGGCGCTGTGAGGCAGCAATGCTGACCACTGTGCCACCATGCTTCCCCAAGGGAAAGGGCCAAAGGACCATAATTTATCCGTAAGTCGAGCCAATGTGAAGAAACATGATGTTATCCAATTCGGACAAAGAAACAGAATGATGGAGTATCATTTGAACGGTGATAGATTGAGAAATGTTGACATATCGAGCCTTGGTGAGAACATACCCGGAGTATTGTGTGCAGTTTTGGTCTCCTTATCAAAGAAAGGACGTCTTTGCCATCAAGGGTGTGCACAGAAAGTTCACTAGACTGATTCCTGGAAGAGCAGGATTGTTGTTTGGGAGAAATGAGATGGACTATGCCTGTATTCATTGTCTTTTACAAGACTGAGAGAGGATCTAATTGGAACATATAAAATTCTGACAAGGCTGAAGAGACTGTTTCCTCTGGCTGGGGATGGGGGGGGCAGGATCTAGAATCAGGAGTCACAGCCTTAGGATACGGGGTAGGCCATTTAGAACTGAAATAGAGAGAAATCACCTCGAGGGTGGTGAACCTTTAGAATTCTCTACCACAGGAGGCTGTGAAGGCCAGGTCACTGAATTTATCTGAGAAGGAAATGGATAGAGTTCTAGACTCTAAAAATAATAAGGAATATGGGGAGAACATGGAGTATGGCAGTGAGATCAAGGATTAACATGATTATACTGAAAGGGCTGAATGGCTTTATCCAGCCCCTATTTTCCATGTTTCTACTTGAAGAATAAGTGATGGACAAGTAGGTGGAGGGAACAGGCCTCAGCAGCATGGCTGTTGTCAAGGTTCTCAGAAATTTTAAACCACCTTTCCTTCCCTTCTCACTTAAATGTCATCCTTACACATAATACATGACAAATTGTTGCTGCCTTCAGAAGCCAGCCATCTGTTTCTGCTATCTCATGCCACTAAATACCAACTCTTTTACCTTCTCTTGCTATTTCAACTCCAGAAGCTCCAGTTAGCCCTCACATGGAAGAAGGCAAAGAGGGCAGCAGTGCATGGCAGCAGCCATTGCCTCACCTTCCATCTTGCAGATGGCAGCTCAGACTGCTGTCGTACCTAATTTGAAAGTTTGGCTAGTGGTTCCTGCTCGTAGAGATTCACTCAGCAGGACTGTGCAGGATCCGTAGCAGTGTGATAGAATGGCGCAGGAGGAACTCGACTGAGGAAAGCTTGCATTCTGGCCCTGATGACAAAGTCAAAGGTCTGCCATACGTGTAACTAATGCCAATCCACAATGACCATCGACTGCCAGTGAGCTTGTGCACAATATCAGATACAATTTGTGTTTTTTTTAATTCATTTGTGGTTCATAGGCATCACTGGCTGGCCAGCATTTATTGCCAATCCGTTGTTGCCCAAGGGTAGTTGAGAGTCAACCACATTGCTGTAGCTCTGGAGTCATAAGCAGGCCAGACCAGGTAAGAGCGGCAGATTTCCTTCCCATTAGAGAACCAGATGGGTTTTTCTAACAATCCACAATGGTTTCATGGTCATCAGTAGATACTTAATTCCAGGTTTATTTTATTATTGAATTAAAATTCCACCATCTGCCATGGTGGAATTCGATTGTCAGATTCAACTTGTGTGCTACCTTTGTACATGTCATCAAGAACATGCACTCAACGATGGAACAATGGTCAGTTTTGTGAGCACTGCAGGAGAACCCAGAAGAATGGAGCCTCGAGTGACAGCCATGACAGATTAGATGGAAGCACAGACAGCTGCCACCTTGGCCCTGTGAACCAGCATCTCGTTTGGCTTTCAAAGAATGCAAATTCTTGCCTGTTATTAATTAAAATAATGATCCCTCGATGATTTGATGCCTGACAGTTCTGGCAGCTGGTTAGAGCACTGTGCCTTGTCCTCTTCTTTATCATCCTGCTCTACTTCTTCCTGATAAAGCAGGTCCACATCAACTTTCCTTTGTTTGGCAGGATTGTGAAGCATGCAGCAAAGGGCAAACATCTTGACATTCACTTTGGGCTGCTCAGCAACTGTCCAGTGATACTGTTATTTCAGGGGACAAATAGTTTACTCAATTACCACAGAATCCCTACAGTGCAGAAGGAGACCATTTGGCCCATCGAATCTACACTGATTCTGAGAAAGAACACCTTACCCAAGCCCACCCTCAGCTGACCCGAAATGTTAACTCTGTTTCTCACTCCACAGGTGCTGCCTCGCCTGCTGAATATTACCAGCATTTTCTGTTTTTATTTCACTTTCAGTTGGTTTAACTCTACTTTTACAATAATGAAACTTGTTCTGGAATCTCCCACCAGAGAAAATAGCTTCTCTGTATTTACCCTACTGAATCCCTTTATCGTTTTAAACGCCTCAATTAGATCACTCATCAATCTCATAAACCCACAGGCAGCACGGTGGCACAGTGGTTAGCACTGCTGCCTCACAGCGCCAGGGATCCAGGTTTGACTCCCAGCCTCAGGTCACATTCTCCCCGTGTCTACGTGGGTTTCCTTCGGGTGCTCCAGTTTCCTCCCACGGTCCAAAGATCACAGTCCAAAATGATCTAATTGAGGTGAAACTAGAACTAGGGGGCATAGCCTCAAAATAAAGGGAAGCAGATTGAGGACTGAGTTGAGGAGGAATTTCTTCACACAAAGGATTGTGAATCTGCCCAGCGAAACAGTTGAGGCTATCTCATTGAATGTTTTTAAGGCAAGGATAGATAAATTTTTGAACAGTAAAGGAATTAAGGATTATGGTGAGCGGGCGGGTAAGTGGAGCCGAGTCCACAAAAAGGTCAGCCATGATCTTATTGAATGGTGCAGCAGGCTCGAGAGGCCAGATGGCCGACTCCTGCTCCTAGTTCTTATGTTCAGGTTAGGTTGACTGGCCATGTTAAATTGACTCTTGGTGTCAGGGGGCCTAGCAGGGTAAATATTTGGGGTTACAGGGATAAGGTTTGAGTGAGATTGTTGTCTGTGCAGGCTCAATGGGCCAAATGGCCTTCTTCTGCACTATTGGGATTTTATGGGATTCCACGAACAGAAAGATTATGTGACCCGCCTTTGTAATTTAACCTAATAATTTAACCTATTACCTTTTTTGATTACATTTTGTACCTACTCACCAGCTTTTAGAGTTCAATGCACAAGGACACCTAAATCCCGTTACCCAACACTGCTCCAAATCGCTGATCTGTTTTTCACATCTCGATATAACTGTAAATATATCTGTCACTGAAATCTGTCTCTCTAGAATTTAATATCTCTTATTCTAAGGTGTGATACTGAAGCAGAAGAATATATTTCGCACATAGGTGTATATGAGCTGCCATAGGAGGTGGTAGGGACATTTGGACAGATACTTGGAAAGGAAAGGTTTAGAGGGCCATGGGCCAAACGCATACAAATGGGACCAGTTCAGTTTAGGAAACCTATTCAATATGTATGAGTTGGGCCGAAGGGCCTTTGTCCATGCTGCATATCTCTATGATTCTATGGGTGGGAGTTCCCAGCCACGCTCGCCCTGGGCCAGGAAGTCTCTCCCAAGGTCAACAGACCTTTGCATGGTCCGCACCCTCCCTCCATCACCGTCCTCCCCCCCACCCCGCTACGATGCCCATGGTGGGAGGGTTGGGAAAATTCTGGACTATGACCCTACTTAAGCTTTTACTGCAACTGTTAATTCCTCAAAACATGGAACCCCACTAGGGCAGTTTATGTAAGAATTACATACATCTCAACAAACAACGAAAGAAACACTATACAAAGGAAAAAGTGCTTCCTGTTTGTGGTTGAAGCTGACTATTTTTAGGTCTAGTATTAGAGAAATATTTCTCGAGCCCTCCCCTTCAACTTCTTACTGGGGAACCGTTCCAACAATGCCGTCAGCTTTTTGGTGCCTCAGCCAAGGAGAATATTTCAGGACATATGAAAAGGAATAGGTTTTTCAGCCACTCAAGCCCGTCCAAACACTTTAATAGATACATTTAACTATTTGGACAACCCCACATTTTTAAATACCAAATATAGACAGAAGTTCCATGGGAAAGTCACGAGGTAATACCAGCTGGTAACTCGCAATGTATAAACTTCAGTTTCAACCAGCTGTAACTATTCTATTTCTATACTATTTAGCAGATCAAAACAATGTCTGAAGACATAAATTGATGTGTTTCTTTTAAGAAAAATATTTGAAACTGCAAGAAAGCCACAGGAGGAATGGGAGCAAATATTTGGACCTGAGCAAAAATGCCAAAAATCAAAAAGAAATTAATACTTTAAAAAAATGGAAAGCTTTATAAAAAAGACAAAAAAAACAAATCCGATTGAATGCCCAGTGAAGACTAGCAAAAGTTCTGGCCATTTTGTGTACTGGAAGGACAGAAAATCAACCAACGTCTACACTGAGCCAGCAGAGATCTGGGAGCACCTCGGATGGGCCAGTAGCAGCCCAGAGATTTTTTTGAGGTCCCAGAAGAACATTCTTGAATATGTGGACACAAATCAAAATAGTAGCTATTTCCTGGGCTATTGTGTGAGTGGCTTCCCGTGGTTAAGCTGAGATAGCACAGTTAAAGTAGAATAGGCCCAACAGGAAGGCAATGACTTAGCGACTATTAATCCAGAAACTCAGCCAATGTTCTGGGGACCCAGGTTCAAATCCCACCACGGCAGATGGTGGAATTTGAATTCAATAAAAAAAATCTGGAATTACAAATCTAGAGATCACCCATCCAGTTCATTAACGTCCTTTGGGAAAGGAAATCTGCCATCCATACCTGGTCCGGCCTACATGTGACTCCAGAGTTGGTTGACTCTCAACGGAATTTGGAATGGTACAGTGGCATACTGGTTAGCATTGCTGCCTTACAGCACTAGGGACACAGGTTTCAACTGACTGTCTGTGTGGAGTTTGCACATTCTCCCTGAAAAAGGGATGACTGAAAAAAAAGTTGGAATTCAGAATGCACTGATGGCTATGAAACCATTGTCAATTGTCAGTAAACCCCATCTGATTCACTAATGCCCTTTAGGGAAGGAAACCTGCCACCCTTACCTGTCTGGCCTATATGTGACTCCAGAGCCATAGAAATGTGGTCCACTCTCAACTACCCTCTGAACAAGGGCAACTAGGGATGGATAATAAATGTTGGCCAGCCAGCGACACCCATGTCCACCATTGAATAAAAATAAATAAAACCATTAAAATGTATTCCAATCTCTAAACATTGCAGTACCCATGATAACAGGGGAGTTGCAACCTTCTACAGTTACAATCAGACACTGGGTTAATAAAAATACAAGTTTAACCTCAGTCACCAATGACCAATAAAAAAAATATATATCAACATAAGCTGGACTGCTCAGGACTTACCTGCAATGCTTCACAGGCAGATTCGACTGTCAGAGTGCTGTTGATATAGTCCACACACAGCTGAAAAACAGACCCATCACTGATTAGACAAAATATACCACAAGTTAGGCAACCATATAAAGTAAGACTTTAGTAAAAGATAAGAACAGTAAACTTTTGGCAAACTAATTTCTTCATGGGTGGACGGATATTAGTCCAGGTGCTATCTTGCCCAAGCTATAAACTCTGTTGCAAGACAGCCATCTTAACCTATTTAGGCACATCTGTATTGAAAAGAATGTTATAACTGCTTCACTACAACTTTTTCCAATTCATCCCCACTTCTGTTTTCATTGCATAACTCTTCCAAATTTGGATGCTTTGAGCAACAAAGGCCCCAAGAATTATATTATGCAAAGCCTGTCCTTTGACCTGCTTCCTTGACACCATCCAAAGCCCTCAAACACTCCTTCCAGGCAGAAACAGCAATTTCCTTGCACTTCTTTCAATTTACTGTATTGTATTCACCGTTCATGATGTACTCGCCTCTACACATAGACAGGGAGATTGCTTTACAGAAAACCTCCATTCAGTCCGCAGTATCACTCTAAGCTTCCTGTTACTTGTCACTTTAATTCTCCAACTCAATCTCACTCTGACACTTCTGTCCATGGCCAGCTCCAATGTCCCAATGAAATTCAATGCAAGCTCAAGAAACTGTATCTAATCTTTTGTCATAAGCACACATATAGCCTTCAAGATAAAAAGATCATAACCTTGCTTTCATCTTGTTCATTGTATTTTTCTGTTTTCTTTTCCACTGGCTTATTTGTTTCTGTATCCCTACATGTTGCATTTTGATAGTTGCTATGTGGCCATTCATAACATTCGTAACCCTAACCTTTGTCCTTTTATTATGTCCATCCCTTTTGGCTTTTGCATCGTGAAATCTTTCATTCGTTAATCTCTCCTGTGCTCCACTTTATCGCAGATCCTCTCTTCTGTTCTTCCTGAACTCAACCCCCAACTCTTCCACTGGCCGAAAAACTCTTACATTTCTATCTACTTCGCTTTAGATAAAATATTGTCCACCTGAAACATTAACTCCGTTTTTCTTCACAGATGCTGTCTGCCCAGCTAAGTACTTCCAATAATTCTCTTATTTTTACATCTCATTTTTACAGGCACCTTGGGAAGTGACATGTACCCAGCAGAGCATGTCATAGTGTTTAACCCTGAATGAGCTGGGCAATCATTGGTGTATCCAAATCATTCTCTACCATTAGAAAAGATCCTGAATCAACTGCAACTTTCAAACAACTGCATTTAAAAACATTGTATAACTGAAGCAAAACATCATCAAAGTCAGAGTGCAATGAGAGAGGAGGCCTCTACATATAAAAAAAACAGTGGTAAAGGAGGCAGTGGCACAGTGGTATTGTCACTGGATTAATAATCCAGGGACCCAGGGTAATACTCTGGGGATCAAGGTTCAAATTCCACCAAGACAGATGGCGATATTCAAATTCAATAAAAATCTGGAATTAAAAGTCTAATCATGACCACAAAATCATTGTCGATTATCATTTTTTTAAAAACTCCATCCAGTTTACCAATGACCTTTAGGGAAGGAAATCTGCTGTCCTTACCTGGTCTGATCTACATGTGACTCCAAACCCACAGAAGTGTGGTTGACTCTTAAACGCCCTCAGGGATGGACAACCACATCCCATGAGCAAATTTTTAAAAAATGCTTAATTGAAAATGTACCATTCATAAATTCCCAAAAACAAAAGAATAAGCTGGAACTTTCTGGCCGTTCATGCCAGCAGGATCTTCCGGTCCTGTAGGTTTCATAGCAACAAAGGGTGTATTCAATGGATAATCATGTTGACAATGGGGGACCAGAAGATCCCACCGCTGACAAATCATAGATTCCCTACAGAGCAGAAGGAGGCCATTCTGCCCATCGAGTCTGCACCGAAAACGATCCCAGCCAGGCCCTATCCTTATAACCCACATATTTACCTGCTAATCCCTCCAATCTACGCATTCAGGGGCAATTTAGCATGACCAATCAACCTAACCCGCACATCTTTGGACTGTGGGAGGAAACCAGAGCACTCAGAGAAAACCCTTGTAGACAGGGGGAGAATGTGCAAACTCCACACAGACAGTGACATGAGGGTGGAATTGAACCCAAGTCCTGGAACTGTGAGGCAGCAGTGCTAACTACTGTGCCCCCTTGCCCCCCAAATAATGGTGGGCTGCCACAAAATAGTGGGTTGGCAAGCAATCCCACCAACAGTTTTTTTTAAAACGTTAGCTTATACTGCTTACATGAACAGATTGTTATGTTCAGAACTTCTGCAAATGAGGGAAAAAAAGGAAAGGCAAAAAGAAGCATTAAGAACATAAGAACATAAGAAATAGGAGCAGGAGTAGGCCATCTAGCCCTTCGAGCCTGCCCCGCCATTCAATAAGATCATGGCTGATCTGTTGTGGCTCAGTTCCACTTTCCCGCCCTCTCCCCATAACCCTTAATCCCCTCTCTTATCAAGAACCCATCAACCCGCTTCTTAAAAATATTTAGCGAGGCAGCCTCCACCACTTCAACGGGCAGAGAATTCCAGAGATTCACCACCCTTTGAGTGAAGAAGTTCCTCCTCAACTCCGTTCTAAACCGCCTCCCCTTTATCTTGAGGCTGTGCCCCCTAGTCCTACTGTCTTTTTTGAGCGGGAAGAGTCTCTCCACCTCTATCCTATCCATCCCATTCATCATCTTATACGTCTCAATGAGATCTCCCCTCATTCTTCTAAACTCTAACGAGTACAAGCCTAGTTTATTCAGCCTCTCCTCATAGCTCAATCCCCTCAACTCCGGTATCAGCCTAGTAAACCTCCTCTGCACTCCCTCCAGGGCCAAAATATCCTTGCGCAGGTGCGGCGCCCAAAACTGCACACAGTACTCCAGCTGCGGCCTCACCAATGCCCTATACAGCTGCAGCAAGACCTCCCTACTTTTATATTCAATCCCCCTCGCTATGAAGGCCAGCATCCCATTCGCCTTCCTGACCACCTGCTGCACCTGCAAGCTGGGTTTTTGCGACTCATGCACAAGGACCCCGAGGTCCCTCTGCACCGTCGCCTGCTGCAGTTTTTCGCCACGTAAGTAATAGTCCTTCCTACCATTCCTACCATTAATGCAGCTCTGTTACATTTTAGGCCCTTTCTGCCCTTCGGGTCTGATTATTCTCACAGGTAAGGTTTTAAGATCCTCCTGGCTTCAAAGAACCTTCTTCACTACTACAAGTTTTTATGGAAGTTCTAGTAACCTTTCCAATATAACAAGAGAAACCCTTACTTTAAAATTCCCAAGGCTAACTGGATCTAAATTAAGTTCAGCACATTTCCTTTACCATTCAAAGAGTTCTCGAGCATCACATCAGTCCTCATTTCAACTTTTTAATCCATCGAGTTAATTTACTGAACAACACATTAAGAAGTAAATAATATATATCATGTTTATCTTAAATACACAAAAATAGCTCGAGAGAGCATCAGAAACACCGCTTAGTTGATTTGAGGATGATGTCGACTCAGGGTTGCAAGTTTCTGCCAAAGGTCTTCACATGACTGAACTGGTCAATTCTCAGATCTTTGGTCATATGGGATAGGGTGTCCCTTGAGGTAGTGCTAAGATTTGCTTTTCTTTCTTTCTATTCTGGCTGCCTCTCTGCCTCATCATTAAGAAGTCATGACTCAAAACATGATGCAGCTTTGTGGACAAGTTATCAGCTTTCTGAACAACTGTCAACAACTCCCCTCAGTCATAGAGTCATAGAATCATTCAGGTTTACAGCATGGAAACAGGCCCTTCAGCCCAACTTGTCCAATGCCACCTTTTTTTTAAAAACCCCTATGTTAATCCCAATTGCCTGCATTTGGCCCGTATCCCCCATGCCTATCGTACCCATGTAACTATCTAAATACTTTTTAAAAGATAAAATTGTATCCACCTCTACTATTACCTCTGGCAGCTTGTTCCAGACACTCACCACCCTCTGTGAGAAAAAATTGCCCCTCTGGACACTTTTGTATCTCTCCCCTCTCACCTTAAATCTATGCTCTCTAGTTTTAGACTCCCCTACCTTTGGGAAAAGATATTGACTATATACCTTCTCTATGCCCCTCATTATTTTATAAACCTCTCCAAAAGCTCACCCCTCAACCTCCTATGCTCCAGAGAAAAAAGTCCCAGTCTATCCAGTATCTCCTTATAACTCAATCCATCAAGTCCCAGTAGCATCCTAGTAAATCTTTTCTGCACTCTTTCTAGTCTAATAATATCCTTTCTATAATAGAGTGACCAGAATTGCACACAGTATACCAAGTGTGGCCTTACCAATATCTTGTACAACTTCAACAAGATGTCCCAGCTCCTGTATTCAATGTTTTGACTGATGAAACCAAGCATGCCGAATGCCTTCTTCACCACTCTGTCCACCTGTGACTCCACTTTCAAGGGGCTATGAACATATACCCCTAGATCTCTTTGTTCTGTAACTCTCCCCAACACTCTACCATTAACTGAGTAAGTCCTGCCCTGGTTCAATCTACCAAAATGCATCACTTCGTATTTGTCTAAATTAAATTCCATCTGCCATTCGTCCGCCCACTGACCCAATTGATCAAGATCCCGTTGCAATTGGAGATAACTTTCTTCACTGTCCGCTATGCCACCAATCTTGGTGTCATCTGCAAACTCATTAACCACGCCCCCTATATTCTCATCCAAATCATTAGTATAAATGACAAATAACAGTGGGCCCAGCACTGATCCCTGAGGCACACCACTGGTCACAGGCCTCCAGTTTGAAAAAAAACTCTCTACAACCTCCCTCTGGCTTCTGTCAAGAGTCCAAGACTCTATGACTCTAACTTCTCTCAGTCACAAATATCAATACTGCCGTGTGTTAAAGAGAGCTTCAGAGTGTCTTTGAAGTGTTTTCTCTGGAATGCTCTTCTCCTGACAGGGGAGAAGCTTGGCAACCATCCAGACACAGTGTCCAGTCTATCAAGGTTGATTTTGCAGGAGTTTTGCCTTTAATACTTGTGGATCTGGCTTCAAAAAAGACACTAGCATCTGTTTGATGATCCTCCCTTTGAATCTAATGGATGCGACTGAGGCATTGCTGATGGAATTTTTCTAACACTCTTACATGCTACTGGTGCACAGTTCAGGTCTCACCACTGTCCAAGAGTGTGATGACAACACCCTGTACAATAGGACTTTTGTTAACTTGTGGTGGCATTTGTTCTCTTACGTTTGCTACTGTAGTTTGTAGAAGGCTGAGCTGGAGTGACTGATCCAGTGTTAGATTTCCTCTTCAACGGTGGCCTTTTGAGAAAGGAGGCTGCCAAAATATAGCAGGCGGGAATATTCAGCTGACCAGGTTTAATAAGTTTTGTTTTGGCAGCATTCAAAGACAGACCAAGTTCCTTGTTGACAGGGTTGAAGAAATTATGAATTGTGTGCAAATCTTGTGCAGCGTGGGAACGACACTGCAGTCATCCACCAACTGTAGATCAAGTATCTGTTTGGTGGTCAGTTTAGTTTTGGGATGGAGGCCATTGAGATTTCCATCTATGCAGTATGTGCAAACCAGAGGGAAGTTGATCTTTGATGAGGTGAATAGGCACCATCAGATAGATTGTACACAACATGAGGGCTATTACAGCTTTACTGACAGCGGCCCAGATTTTGTAGATGTCTGTTTCAGATCTGTCAGACAGTTGTCATGTTTTCTATTCTTTCTTGGGTTCCAGCATTTGTTGTCCATTCCTAATTGCCTTTGCTAGGCCATTTAGAGTCAACCAAATTGCTGTCAGTCTGGTGCCATGCGTAGGTCCAATTTTTTCCTTAAAGGACATTAGTGAACCAGATGTATTTTTACAACAATCATTGAGATTTTCTTGGTTACCATTACTGAGACTAGCTTTATATTTCAAATTTATTAATTGAATTTAAATTTCACCAGCTGTCATAGTGGAATTTGAACCCATTAATCAGGGCCTCAGGATTACGAGTCTGCTGACATTATCACTACCCCATATATCATGGAGCCAACTGCAAGATCACGATGACGTTTCTTGAAACGTAAACATTTAGAGAACAATCTACAAAGCTTGCAATTCATCAAGTCAAATGTTATGATCAGGTTGGTGAATGCAATGAATAGTTCCAGATTAGTTCTCAATATTTTTCTTGGATTTATTGGCAACAAAGATCACGTCAATGGTTCTTAGAGTGAGTTAAAGCCACATTGTGTCTCTGATACCCTCAGCCATAGAAAGTGGATAATAGTAGGGAAAATGCAATGTGAAGTTGGGGTAGATATCTCTTTGGGGGGGGGGGCAGCGTAGGGCTATGTTCCCTCATTTGTTGAATTTTTCCTCTTCAGCGGGAGGAATGGAGGTTAAGGATGAATGTGGATAATTCTGTAAACAGTGGAGAGATTAAATGAAAGATTGGCGGATACCCTAAGGATTATTGCTCAGCAGTTGAGGGTGTGGGTCAAAGATAAAGACTACCTTATTGTGCTTGCTGCAAAGGATTACTCAAAGGGATAGGGATTATGGGTCATCGCAATGACTTTCTATGCGGTTCATGTATTAATGCTCCTATCTTTGGGACTGGCTGTTTATTAGATTACAAAGTAACTAATGATTGCTGGGAGGAGAGGGAGATCATCCTTTTTGGTTGCACAAGCCGCTGATTGTTGCTCAGTGATGGGGTGGTTGTTTAGGATTTTTATATCTTTGCTTGTGTGCTCTAGTGTCTACTCGTAGGTGGAGAAATGGTATTCAGGGTGGTTGACTGCTGTCCCTTCTGTCACTGAGCGACGGGCTTTCTGCTGCCTGTCAATTCAAAGTTGGTGGTTTCTGAAAGAAATGATAGATTTGCTGATTTAAGCAAAGAATGCAGTTGGGTTTTTTTGGCTTGATTATGGGTGGCACGGTAGCACAGCAGTAGCACTGCTGCTTCACAGCTCCAGGGACCTGGGTTCTATCCCCAGCTTGGGTCACTGTCTGTGTGGAGTTTGCACATTCTCCTCGTGTCTGCGTGGGATTTCTCCGGGTGCTCCAATTTCCAGCCGCAATCCAAAGATGTGTGGGTTAGGTTGATTGGCCATGCTAAAATTGCCCCTTAGGGTCCTGAGATGCTGGGTTTAGCGGGATTAATGGATAAAATATGTAGGGATATGGGGGTAGGGCCTGGGTGGGATTGTGATTGGTGCAGACTCAATGGGCTGAATGGCCTCTTTCTGTACTATAGGGTTTCTATGATTCTGTGACTTGGCCAGGGCCTTCAAGTGCTGCTCTTTAGATGAAAGGAGATTGTATTCAACTAACTTGGTTTTTAGCTGGAATTTTCAGTTCATTGTCAGCCTCACATGTTCCCACTTGGAAGGTTCCTTGTTTTCTTATTGTTGCAGGGGGGTAAGTATGACAAGAGAGGCTGTGGTGTACTGGTATTGCCACTGGACTGGTAATCCAGAAACCCATAGTAATGCTCTGAGGGCCCTGGGTTCGAATCCCGCCATGGCAGACAGTGGAATTTGATTTCAATAGAGAAGTATCTGAATTAAGCATCAACTGACGACCGTGAAACCTATATTGGTTGTCAGAAAAACCCATCTGGTTCACTAATGCCCTTTAGGGAAGGAAATCTGTTGTCCCTACCTGGTCTGACCTACATGTGACACCAGAGCCACAGCAATGTGGTTGACTCGCAACTGCCCTCTGAAGAAGAGCAATTAGGGATGGGTAATAAATACTGTGCAGTCAGTGACATCCCAAGTCCCCTGAATGAATTAAAAAAATGGGGTTGATCTTAAATGCCCTCAGGGATGAGCAATAAATGTTGGCCCAGCCAGTGATTCCAACATCCCACGTACGAATAAAGAAAAACTTTCCACCTAATCACTTTCTCCAGTTCAGGAGCCAATTGGTTCTTCTCCATCTCAAAATGCTTACCACCGTTCAACAGACATGTCTTCACTTCAGGCCGACTTCAAGCTCATTTACTTCATGTTTCCATTCCATGTGAGTCACAAGTTACATTTTTAGCAGACGTTAATCCTGTCTACTATTTTTTGCAGGTTGGCTTGATAAAATTTACAGACATATTTTCTAAATGATACATTTCTGTTGGCAACTTGTATTTCACTCTGAAGTAACATATGGCAAATTAGATTGCAACGCTCATTTTGAGTACTATTATAGTCCCTGATATTGTTGATGCTACTACTGCAAGAAGTCACACAACACCAGGTTAAAGACCAACGGGTTTATTTGGTAGCACAAGCTTTCAGAGCACTGCCCCTTCACTCACCTGATGAAGGAGCAGTGCTCCGAAAGCTCGTGCTACCAAATTAAACCTGTTGCACTTTAACCTGGTGTTGTGAGACTTCTTACTGTACTTACCCCAGTCCAACACAAGCACCTCTACATCATGTTACTACTGGGCAGTCAAGTCCCAGAGCAAAACTGCAGCTCAAAAGATCATGGCCTAAATCTTCTGCTCCCACCCGCCACAGGAATCATTGCAAGTGGGTGGTAGGTGTGACAGGCAAGCTAAAGGTCCGTTGACCTCGGGCGGAAATTTCCAGTTCTGGGGAAGGCAGGACCTGAAAATCCCACCCCATAACTTTTATTTTTTTTGTTTTAAGACGTAGATGAACAGAATTACAGGGCTGCCGATTAAACTTTGATAGAATAAAACCTTCATTAAGAAAAGATTATCTGTAATATAATTTGCCTTTAACACAGCTACATCTTTTACAGCTTTATACAGATTTGTAAGGATAACACAAGTTAAAAACTTTAACTTATACTTAAAGTTCTCAGTATGTACATATAAGTATTTATTTATCTATATATTTAGTTATATATATTTACATATATACATGTAATCCAGTCGGTCAACTGTAGTTGTACACATCACACTCTGAAACCAAGTGACAGATATCACCCAACACAACATCTGTGGATTTCTCATCAAATCCCACAGATGCTTATCACACTGAGAGTCAATTAGTTTCACTAGAACTCAGATCTCCTCATGAGTGTTTCCAAATTCCACTCTCAAAGAACATACTTGGAATCTGCCCCCAAACAACACCTTCACTTGGATGCCTTCATCAAGAATCCACTTCCAAGTTTTCAACCACTCCTTTCAGTATCCCTCCGTCTTGGATTGTCCTGTATATTCAAGCTTCCACACAATCTGCCAGGTACTCAGCTATGAAACAGAACATTACTGTTTCATAGGCTGTATTAAGATGTCACCAAACTTCTGATTTGCCTTGGATGTTCAGCTTCTCAGCTAGCCAACTTTAAATCTGATCACCTAACCTTTAAATCACCTAACCTTCTTAGTCTATTTACCTCAGAGCACTTCTGCTGCTTTTTAGTTTAATTTCACCCAAACAAGACCTTGTTTGACTTCTTGGTCCTTATTCCTTTAACTTAACTATTTTCCTGAGAAACTCCCTACTTTCTGGACTTTCAGTTCTTCCTTTGGAAAGCCTGTTTTATGCAGCTCTCCTGTCTTATCCAGCTATTTTTATCATTGGGTAGTCCCTGGTTGCTAAGCAACAACCTATTTTTCCTCTAAACTATGTTTTCACGTCATAAACGCTCTTTACCATGCTTACATCAAGACCATATTGAAGTCATACCCTTTCAAATACAGAAGAACAAAATTATTTTTTTTAACGCTACTAATTATTTCTAGTACCCATAAATACATGTATAGATTATTTAAAACTACCTCTGTTTCCTGATATATTCTCTGTTGGATTTGTTGGTTTCTGCAACAATCATAAATCTTTGGAGGTCTGAGTTACAAGACGTAAATGACGCTGCAGTTTGCAGCTGTCATGTACCACAGAATCCCTACAGTGCAAAAAGAGGCCATTCAGTCCATCCAGTCTGCACTGACTCTTCAAAAGAGCATCCGACCCATGTCTTCCAGCTACACTATCCACATAACTCCCACATTTACCTTGGCTAATGCACCTAACCCACATATCTTTGGACACTGAGGAGCAATTTAGCATGGCCAATCCATCTAACCTGCACATTCTTAGACTGTGAGAGGAAACTAGGGGACTTTCACAGTAATTTCATTGCAGTGTTAGTGTAAGCTACATGCAACACTGATAATAAATAAACAAATCGGAGCACCCGGAGGAAACCCACACAGACATAGAAGGACATGCACACTCCACACATTCACCCATGGACGGAATCAAATCTAGGTCCTTGCCTTTGAGAGGTAACATGCTAAGCACTGTGCCTCTGTGCCACAAAGACTTTACTTATTGCCTTATTGTTCTCAATTAGTCACAAACCATTACATACTGAGCAACAATCACAAGCTCAGTATCTTGGGAATCCCATGACCACTGATTGTTTTGAGTGTACAATAAAATATAATAAATTATGTGGACTGAGGGCTTGCAGAAGGGATTAGTTTAGTTTGCTGTCATGT
Source organism: Carcharhinus amblyrhynchos (assembly GCF_965287045.1). Taxonomy (NCBI): domain Eukaryota; kingdom Metazoa; phylum Chordata; class Chondrichthyes; order Carcharhiniformes; family Carcharhinidae; genus Carcharhinus; species Carcharhinus amblyrhynchos. The sequence continues at coordinate 28,177,763 of NC_137332.1, read as the reverse complement.
TTGGCACAACATCGTGGGCTGAAGGGCCTGTTCCTGGGCGTACTGTTCTAATAAAGCCAAATCACAGGCTTGCAAATAAATATCCTTGCTAGATGTTAGCCTTTAAGTAATACCTGTACTATTTATATAATTATGTTATGTCACCTTCTCACTCAAAAGCTCTGTGTGGAACTCTTTGGCTAAAGCCCTATTATTAGGATTTGCCAGTGTATTAGACACATGATCACTGTAGTGGCAGATTTTGACCATCAGGTAGCACAGTGGAGCAATCTCTTTGATTCTCAATAGAAAACCTGTCAGGGCATTGTGATTTTCCCATGTCCATTTATTCAAACTAATAATTTGTTAGTATTTTCTCATTTTTGAAACTTTCATTTTATTTTGTCCCTTGGAGATTATCCTGAGCCAGTTACTCCAGGTAATCTCACATGTCACTCACTTTGACGTGTAGCTGTGTGTTCTCAAGCCTTCCTCCCACTGAAGTCCCTCCACAAACTAACTATTGCTTTCAGTTTCCACTTTTATACATTTGTAGGCCTTTCAATTCCATTTTTTCACCCTTCTGCAATTTACATGCCTACTATTGTCACTACCTTCCCTCCATGCCCACTTCCGGGCCTTCCACCGCCTGCTCATGTGTCTTCTTACCACATGGTTACTTCATCAGCCACTAATAGGCCTTTCTCCAGAGCTGTCTCCTCTCTGCCACCACGGCCAGGCTTTGCACGGCAGCATCACAGGTAGCCCATTGAGCCAACATGATTCTTTTTTAAATGACTGAAAACTTAGGACCCTCCTCAAGACATTTTCTCTCCTGCCTACCTGTCTTCTTGAAAGCGCTGACCATTGCTTAAGCACAATTCCACTAGTGTCCGGCACCTTCTTATATTTTTGTCCCAATAAACCATATTTCACACATGGCATAGGCTGGACGTGTCATAACTGGTGCTGTTGTCACCTGATGTCCACACATAACACTTCCAGCAAGGGCTCCTAGGTGGCTAAGAGTCACTTTCAGTTTAGTTTAGTTTATTTACTAGTGTTACAAGTAGGCTTACATTAACACTGCAATGAAGTTACTGTGAAAATCCCCTAGTCACCGCACGCTGGTGCCTGTTTTGAAACACTGAGTATGGTCAATGCACCTAACCAGCATGTCTTTCAGACTGTGGCAGCAAATCAGACACCAGAGGAAGCCTATGCAGACACGGGGAGAATGTGCAGATTCCATACAGACAGTCTGTGGATCTATCTGCTTCAAGAAGATGACCATCATCCCAGTACTAAGAAAAACCAAGCACCATGCCTTAATGACAATCGTGATGTGGATGTGCTGGCGTTGGACTGGGGTAAACACAGTAAAAAGCCTGACAACACCAGGTTTTAGTCCAACCGATTTATTTGATAGTAAACGCACAAGCTTTCAGGTTAGTCCCTTCGTCAGGTGAATGGAGAGTTCTGGCCTCAGACAGAGCATATAAAGCACAGACAGTTTACAGATTGCTGATTAGAATGCGAATCTTTACACCTAACCTGCTGTTCAAGTCTTGAAGTGGCCAACAATGTGAGTGGAAGGAGCACTGATCACAGGTTAAAGAGATGTGTATTGTCTCCAGACAGTACTGTGAGTGAGGTTTTGCAAACCCAGGCAAGTGTTGGGGGTTACAGATAGTGCAACATGAACCCAAGATCGACAATCACCAGGCAAGACTGTTCCCTTCCTGTTGGTGAACACTTCAGTGGTCACGGGCATTCAGCCTCTGACCTTCGGGTAAGCATTCTCCAAGGCGGCCTTCACGACACACGACAGCGCAGAGTCGCTGAGCAGAGACTGATAGCCAAGTTCCACACACATGAGGACGGTCTCAACAAGGATCTTGGGTTCATGTCGCACTATCTGTAACCCCCAACACTTGCCTGGGTTTGCAAAACCTCACTCACTGTACTGTCTGGAGACAATACACATCTCTTTAACCTGTGATCAGTGCTCCTTCCACTCACATTGTCGGCCACTTCAAGACATGAACAGCAGGTTAGGTGTAAAGATTCGCATTCTAATCAGCAATCTGTAAACTGTCTGTGCTTTATATGCTCTGTCTGAGGCCAGAACTCTCCATTCACCTGACGAAGGGACTAACCCGAAAGCTTGTGCGTTTACTATCAAATAAATCGGTTGGACTAAAACCTGGTGTTGTCAGACTTTTTAATGACAATCGGCCAGTGGCTCTGACATCCATCATTATGAGGTGCTTTGAAAGGCTAGTCGTGGCACGAATCAATTCCAGCCTCTCAGACTACCTGGATCCACTACTATTTGCCTACCACCGCAACAGGTCCACAGCAGACACCATCTTCCTGGCCCTTCACTCAACCTTAGAACACCTAGATAACACAGACATCTATGTCAGACTCTACTTATTGACTATAGCTCAGTGTTCAATATCATTATTCCCACGATTCTCTTCCCCAAACTCTGTGGCTTTGGACTCGGCACCGCTCTCTGTGACTGGATCCTGAACTTCCTAACTCACAGACCACAATCAGTAAAGATAGGCAACAACACCTCCTCCACAATCATCCTCAACACCGGTGCCCCATAAGGCTGAGTTCTCAGCCCTCTACTGTACTCCTTCTACACTAATGACTGTGGGACCAAATTCCCCTCCAATTCAATTTTCAAGTTTGCTGACAACACCACCGTAGTGGGTCGGATCTGGAACAATAATGAGACAGAGTACAGGAATAACAGAGAATCTGGTGAACTGGTGCAGTAACAATAATCTCTCCCTCAATGTCAACAAAACAAAGGAGATTGTCACTGACTTCAGAAAGCGCAAAGGAGAACATGCCCCTGTCTACATCAATGGGAACAAAGTAGAAAGGGTTGAGAGCTTCAGGTTTTTAGGTATCCAGATCACCAACAACCTGTCCTGGTCCCCCATGCCGACACTATAGATAAGAAAGCCAACCAATACCTCTACTTTCTCAGAAGACTAAGGAAATTTACATGTCAGCTATGACTCTCACCAACCTTTACAGATGCACCACAGAAAGCAACTTTTCTGGTTGTATCACAGCTTGGTATGGCTCCTACAAAGTGTAGCCCAATCCATGATGCAAACCAGCCTCCAATCCACTGTCTCTGTCTACACTTCTTGTTGCCTCGGCAAAGCAGCCAGCATAATTGAGGACCCCATGCCCCCCAAACATACACTCACAAAAGTCTGAGGTCACGTACCAACCGACTCAAGAACAGCTTCTTCCCTGCTGCTGTCAGACTTTTGAATGGACCTAACTGGCATTAAGTTGATCTTTCCCTACACCCTAGTTATGACTGTAATACTACATTCTCCAATCTCTCTTTCCTTCTCTATGAATGGTATGCTTTGTCTGTATAGCATGCAAGAATTTATACTTTTCACCAAATGCTAATACATGTGACAATAATAAATCAAATCAAATCAGTGACCCAAGCCAGGAATCAAATCTGGGTCTCTGGTGCTGTGAGGCAGCAATGTCAACCATTGCGCCACCCAAATGAGCGCGGCTGGGAATATTAGGAGCGATCTTCCTGATAATTATTTGTTAACTGATGATAACTTGGCCCAGGTCACATGCGAATTATGACTAGCAAACTGAACAGAAAGCCTGCACCCTGGCCTCCACACATAACATCCTCTCTTCCCAATGTTCACAGGTACTCTAAGGTGTGGTGGAGAAGGGAGTGGAGGCAATGGAGGTGAAGGGCCTGGAGTTCTGCAGCAGGGATTAGAGATTCGGCAGCAAGGGGCAAACATGCATCCCACTTGTAAATTTCCACTCTGATGCGCCAAGACTTATAAATGATATCAAATCAATTGACATTAAATTGATAAAAATTGTGATGAACTGAACTTTTGAATGGATTTGATTTATTATTGTCACATGTATTAGCATACAGTGAAAAGTATTGTTTCTTGCGCGCTGTACAGACAAAGCATACCATTCATAGAGAAGGAAACAAGAGAATGCAGAATGTAGCGTTATAGTCATGGCTAGGGTGTAGAGGAAGATCAACTTAGTGCGAGATAGGTAGCATTGTTAAAGAGTTTAAAAGAATTAGAATGAAGTTTTAGAAGAATAGAACAAGAGTAAAAGATAGCATTGGGAGGTACGCTGGGCACAGCTTGCGAGAAGCTGCCTCACTGTATTTTCTTTTAATTCAGTCTCACGGTAAAATGACTTTTTCATTGACAAACCAATGCCATCTATCTTCAAGGGAACGTCATGGCCTAGTGGTATTCTCACTAGACTATTAATCCAGAAACTCAGCTAGTATTCTGGGGACCCGGGATCAAATCCCGCCACAGCAGATGGTAGAATTTGAATTCAATAAAAGCAAATCTAGAATTAAGAGTCTATTAATGACCATGAAACCACCCACTGTCCTTTGGGAAGGAAATCTGCTGCCCTTACCTGGTCTGGCCTACCTGTGACTCCAAAGCCAAAATAATGTGGTTGACTCTCAACTGCCCCCAGGCAAATAGGGATGGGCAATAAATGCTGGCCAGCCAGCAACGCCCATGTCCCATAAACAATTCCACAAAAATGAACTGAAACATAAACCTTACGTGTATACCACATGCTTACAATGCTCTCAAGGGGAAACGATGCATCCTTTACCTGTAAACTACTACTGGATGACTCATCACCTTTCACATCACCGTAGGAAAGCAACCATATTAACCATGTCAAACATTTTTCACAGTGGGTCACAAGTATTGAATACCAAAGAAAATCATTTATTCAAGCAAGTCTAATAGCTAAGCTATTGTGCAGCCCAGCAAAATGCTAGAAGTCTGGAAGCAGTTTACAAGTGGTTAATCAAGCAAACTGCTCATCAATTATTCTTTGAATTCTTCTCAGCTGGAAATGAAATGCTTTTTGGAAGAATATAAGTAAAGTCTTTATATGAATTACGTGAGTGTAATTTGGCCTCATGTTACAAAGCAAAATAAGACCAATCGCTAAAACATGAAATCTCTTTTCTTGTACTCATAATTACTCCGAAGAACAGGCTTTGAAGGGTGGGGTTCAGATAAAGTCGATACGCTGGACAATATAAGCTTTACAATTTATCGTTAGGAAGGCAACTCGATGATCACATGGGACAGCATCTTCAGAGCGTTTGGGGGAGCTGAAGGCTGTCCCCTCCATTCCTCCCAGCAGCCAACTTGCTCTTCTTAATCCATCCCACAGATATAATACACTATTTCGATTTCAATCAGAGTTAGAACAGATGGGTGCTTGAAAGCCAGTACGGACACAATGGGCTTAAGAGCCTCTTTCTGTGCTGTAAAATTCTATGGCCGGTATTTTGCCACCTCGCCCGCCTGAGGTTCGCAAGATCCTGCCCAAGGCCAACGGAGAATGCCGTCCTGCAAACCTTGTCCATCCCAGATTTACCAGAAAATTACCGGCATATGACTATGAGAAGGAATGAAAAGATGAGACTTTCTGCCCCTCACTGAGGAGGAAGATCCACCAGTAGGAGCTACCAGCCAAGCAGTCCCAAGAAGAAAGCACAATGGATTCCAGAGTGAGGTAATTCAGGGTATTGAGCAGGGAGGGATAGGCCAGCTTATCGAGGTGTGTCAGGGTTGGGAGTACTAGGTTTTGCAGAGCGGAGCAGAGGGTGGGTGGGCGCGGACTTCGAAATGTGATGGCAAATAAAATAGGATGGATGTCCCATCTATCATATTCCCATCACTTAACCCCTGAGCTGACCCCTGTGGTGTGATAAGTGGTGGGCAGTTGCTGAAATTGGAAGCATGCCTCTCATATGTAAATAAATAATTACAGCCCAACTGTGCTTGTTAACAAGCCAATCGACACCTATAAATAAAGAACAAAGAACAACACAGCATGGGAAACAGGCCCTTCGGCCCAATGAGCCCGCGCCGCCATCTTAACAATGCATTTTTCCTACACCTCCCTTGACCCGTGTCTATGCTTATGGTACCCCCATTGGAAACCAGATTCAGGGGAGAATAATTTAGGGACAATTTGTTACACCAATCAGCCTAAGAGCACGTCTTTGGGGTGTGGGAGGAAACCGGAGCACCCAGAGGAAACCCACACAACCACAGGGAGAATGCGCAAACTCCCACAGACACTGGCCCAAATCCATGTATCTGCACAGCTAGCAGTGATAGTCATTGAGATCTTGTGGTACCTATCTGCTGGTGCAGCTTTAAGCATACACAAACGACGCAAAGTACTAGGCCACTCTCAAAACATCCAAGAGCAGCCCACGCACGACCCACCGTGTGCATGTCACTCGTTAGACAACAAGGTGGGCCAACGCACCTGTGGAGTAAAAGAGACAAAACATCAACACATGTAGCATTAGATTTCCAGTAACGTCCCGAGGCTCTGACCCTTATTTAAAACCGTCTCCTATAACCCTCCATCCCTGTTTCGCTCATGTGCCTATCTAACTAAACCTTAAACAAGTCCAGCATGCCTGCCTCCACCACCTTACTTGGTAGTGCATTCCATACCCCCACGACCCTCTGTGTGAAAAACCTCCCTCTAGCATTCAAATTTTACTTCTCCCCCCTCACCCTAAGCTCGTGGCCCCTCGTGATATTTGTCTCCAATCTAGGAAAAAGCCTGCCACTGCTTACTCTATCTATACCCTTCATTATTTTATACACCTCTATCAGATCTCCCCTTAATCTCTGTCTTTCTAAGGAAAAGAGCCCCAGTTTACCTAATCTTTCTTCATAACCCAGTCCTTCCATACCAGGCAGCATCCTGGTAAACCTCCTCTGCACTCTCTCCAGGGTATCCACGTCCCTCCGGTAGTAAGTTGACCAGAACTGGTCGCAGTACTCCAAATGCGGTCTAACCAACGTTCTGTACAACTGTAGCATTAGACGCCAGCTCTTATACGCTATACCCCTTCCTATAAAGGCTAGCATTCCGTAAGCTTTCTTCGCAACCTTCTCCACCTGAGTTGCCACCTTCAGAGACTTGCGCACTTGCACTCCCAGGTCCCTCTGCATTTCTATACTCTTAATTGGTCTACCCTTTATCATGTAACTCCTCCCTGCATTATTCCTTCCAAAATGCATCACCTCGCACTTATCAGGATTAAATTCCATCTGCCATTTATCTGCCCAATATACCAGCCTATCAATATCCTGCTGTGTCACCCGACACTCCTCCTCGCTATCCGCCAATCCTGCCATCTTTGTGTCATCTGCAAACTTGCTGATCACAGCATGTACGCCCTCTTCCAAGTCATTTATATATATTACGAATGGAAGAGGTCCTAGTACTGAGCCCTGCGGCACACCTCATGCCAGGAGAAGAAAGGGAAGTTACTATGATAGGGGTGTCTGCCCCCATGCAGGGCACCCCATTAACACAGTACCCCCGTATCCTCCCAAATGGCCATATCAACAATGATTTGGCATGAGCAATAACAGATGCTGTCAGACCTGCTGAGATTGTTTTGTTTCAGTTTCCGCAGTATTTTGCCTTTATTTCAAACCAATGTCACCTTTAGAGGAATTAATTCCTCATAACCCAAACCCACTTCCCCTTGTGTGGCAAAATTTACCTCCAATGTGGCTCAGTGTCAAATTTTGTTTGATAGCACTCTTGCGAAGCGCTTAATGACAATTTACGAAGTTACATTATATATAAGTACAAGTTGCCATTGTGAAGAGAGGGGGAGGATGCATAAGAGGATAGAATTCAGAGAGTATGGGTTCTGGGCTCAGATGATATTACATAACAGCACAGAAATAGGAGGAGCAGGCCATTTGCCCCTTTGAGCATTCTCTAAAATTTAGATTTACAGAGGACATGAACGTGGGACACAGGGACAAGAATTTGAGACATGGGGGGACAGGGGCCAATGTAGGTGAGTGAGGACAGGGCTGATGAGTAAGTGGGATTTGGCGCAGGATAGAATACATGCAGCAAAATTTTGATTAAGATCAGGGAGGGAGGCTAACCAAGAAAACACTGGAATTGTCTAGTCTGGAGGTGACAAAGACCAGAATGAGCGTTTTATCAGCAGAGTGGCTGAGACAGAGTCACCAATGGGTGATGTTACAGAAGTGGAAGTTGAAAGCCTTCGCAATGGAGAGTTACGTTCAACAGAATGGCAAGGTTGTAAACAGGAAACTAAAGGCTGCCCTCAATAGAATAATGACGTGAATAGGAAAGTCACAAAGTACCAAAATGAAGAAAATAAAACAGCTGCAAGACATCTGCAATAACAGCATGACAGGCAAGTTGACCTTCAATCATGGAGGTACAATCATCGTATTTTGTTTTATCTTGACCCCAAATAATTCCGAGTTTAAAATAAAGTGGTTGTGCCAATGCAATTGAAATCTAATTGCTCTTTCCAAGTACTGTACTTTCTGCTTCATTAGAATGTTCCCCCATCCTCCCCCAACCTCCCAATGTATACTGGCTTCTGTCCATCAGGTACAAAATAGTACTTCATGAAGCGATTGGAATATACGTTAGATTCCTAAGCCTTACAGTGTCTTCTGTTTTTGGCAGATTAACAATGTTCCCTTAGCTCATGTTTTAAAAATCTCTTCCCAAAAGAATTCACCTAAAAATGGATCATTTTTAGGACATGCTCTTTAACCCTTCCTCACACGCTCCATGTGCGTGCACCATCTTGACAACTAAATGCCAACTTAATAAATGCTGACTGCAAGATGGTTAGTTTGAAAATCCCAACTCGAGTGGTATGTAACATTAACCTGTAAACGGTACAGAGCTGTAGGAACATGGTTACGTCAAATACTTCCCAAGCATCATGGGCAATTGTCACTGGAGACATAGGGAATAAAAGAAATGTCAAATTGCTCTAAATCTTCTTATGCAAACTTATAAATGACCAGTTAAACAGCAAATAGAATACAGCCTGCACTTTTTTTTATTCATTCTTGGCTCACGGGCATTGCTGGCTGACCAGCATTTCTTACCCATCCCTAATTGCCCTTGAGAAGATGGTGGTGAGCTGCCTTCTTGACAGCTGAGTGACTTGCTGGTCCATTTCAGAGGGCAGTTGAGAATCAAGCACATTGCTGTGGCTCTAGAATGACATGTAGGCCATATCAGGTAAGGACGGCAGATTTCTTCCCTAATGGATATTAGTGAAGCAGATGATGAGAATTTTTTGCAGTGCAAGAATAAATTGAAAAAGAAATCAAAATCAATTTTAAAGTAGAGAAAGTGAACCAAAGCAAGCAAGCTTTCAGTGAGCATTTGCTTGGCAGCTTTCAGTGCAGAGTCATGCTGGGTGCCATGTTGGCGAACAGGTTGGACATGTGCTGTGTAAAGATGTCCACAGTTTGCAGGGCAAGCAGGTCAAGGTGACCAGTAGCATACACTGCTGATTTAATGCTAGCGGTGGCATTTTGGAGCTCAACACTCCACTTGACAGCCTCTCTTAGCCTCACGCACATGCATTCAGAAGCATTAAGGATGCCCCCCAACACACCTCCCAACCCCTTGCCTACTGCCACCAGCTCTATTTAACAGGATCATCAACTTACAGGTTAGTTGATCGTTGACCTTTTTTTCTGGCTATTGCTTCAATTCCTCACCTGTTTGGAGCTTTATGTTGTTTAAAGTTGGAAAAATCTACAGGGAGTGGGTGGCAGGTGATCATGCAACCTTTGTTGACTGCAAGGCTTCTACAGAACCAGTTGCTCCCAGACACGGGTGTATTGGTAGACATTCCCTTTGGAATATACCGCAGTGTGGAGAATGATCAAACACCATGCAGCGTAGGACAAGCGACTGGAAGAGGGAGAAGATGAGGGAAAAGGCCTCTCAGTTGAAGGCCATATCCACTGTGGATGTTCTGGGAGCAAAAACAAAATACTGCAGGCACTGGAAATCTGAAATCACAGAATCCATACGGTACAAGAAGAGGCCATTCAGCCATCAAGTCTGTACCAACCACAATCCCACCCACCCAGGCCCTTTTACCGCAATCCCAAACATTTACCCTGCTGATCCCCCTGACATTAGGGTCAATTTAGCATGGCCAATGCACCTACCTGTACATCTTTGGACTGTGGGAGGAAACCGGAGCATCTGGAGGAAACCCGTCGCAGACATGAGGAGGATGTGCAGACTCTAAACTAACAGTGACCTGAGGCCGGAATTGAATCTGGGACTCTGGCGCCATGAGGCTGACCACAGTGCCAACATGTCGCCCTGAAATGAATACAGTAAATGCTGGAAATACTCAGCGGGACTGGCAATACCTATGCTGAGAGAAACAAAGTTTTCGGGCAGAATTTTCCTGTCTCATCTGCCGTGGGAATCATAGCAGGCAGATAGAAAGTTTGGCGGACTGGTTAAAAGTCCATTGACTTTGGGTGGGAGTTTCTGACCTTGGGACACGTGCAGTGGAAATATCCCACAGAATGTCTCAGACCTTCCAGATCAGAACAATCTAAAGATCCGATGAAAAGTGACAGGCCTGAAATGACAACTCTGTTTCTCTCTCCACAGCTGCTATAAATTCTACTGGATATTCCCAGCCTTTTCTGCTTTCTGTCAGGGTCTATCCTCCTACCAGATCTTCAGTGTGGAACAATATTTGGACAGCAGTAATAAACATTTATGTGTCCAGATCCTATTAGGCTGGAGGTAAAATATTCGCAAAATTGTGCAGTTTGCCATTTACCAGTGTGTGAGGCAGAGATCACTGGACCCTCCTATTCACTCACGGTGAACTACGTTTTATTCTTTCTGTGTCAAAGAAAGGTAGTTGGAGTGAGCACGCAGCTTACTAGGATTGCAGGCTTCCCCATGACGTAGAGTGTCACGGATTGTGCGCACATTGATTCATTAGCACCACATGTCAACTTTGCCCTATACTGGGAGCGAAAGGATTTACCGTCCAGCTAAACAGTAACTTTTTGCAGAGATTTATGTCCAGTATAATAAGAACATAAGAACTAGGCGCAGGAGTAGACCATCTGGCTCCTCGAGCCTGCTCCACCATTCAGTAAGACCATGGCTGATCTTTCCGTGGACTTAGCTCCACTTATCCACCTGCTCACCATTACCCTTATCCCGGCAGCAGTTATAAAGCATTCGTTCTGAGGGGGTCCATTGTGCTGGCTGCATCTGAGCTCATCAAAAGGCAGCTACTGGCTGACAAGCACAACAGATGTATACGATTAAAGTCACGATAACACACAAAGAAGGCCAATAGCTTGCTGAAGTAATGGGCAGAATTCTCCCTTGCAATCCATCGGCAGAATCAAAGTCAGCAGGATTTTCTGATGCTGCCCACCATAACAGATCGGAAATCCCCCTGGAGGCTGGCGTCAAACTGATGTGCATCCTGTTACTGGAATGCAGGTTAACACCAAATCAGAATCTTCCCCCGATTTTCCGTAATGACAGTGGGAAAGCATTCTGATCCAGGACACATCTAGATTAATGTGGCGTGCCAAAGTCAGCACTTACCTGAAGAAGGTCTCGGGCTGCCTCAAAAGTTCGGGGTGAGGCCACCAGCAACCCTGGACTGCCACAGCAGTGGGCAGGAGGAGCATCTGTCTGGTGGATTCACCAGTTTCAGTAAATTTGAGGTGGTCCATCTTCCAACCTCAGGGTTCCTGGAGATCCATTCTCTTTCTTTAGGAGGTCCACCTTCTATCTTCAATGGTGGACCCGCGATGTCGGGAACCCATGTATGACGCAAAATACACACCATCAAGCCCACCCCACCATGGAAAGTGGTGCAAAATTCCAAGATGCGTAATTACTCTGGAGGCAGAAGATATGGCATGGTTTTCCCACTGGCCTCCACACTAGGAAATGCTCCGAATTCCCACCACAGAATCTTGTCTCAGATAGGAGAATTCCATCTTTCTGCTGCCTGGAACGTTCTAGAGGAGTATTCGATAGAGCAGATGTCAAGACTCCTCATGGTCTGCTGCACAATCTCACCCTCATGAGAAGACAATCACCAGCTATACAGCTAGCAGCTCAGGGCCAGAAAGAGGAGGTGGTGAAGCACCAAGCAGTCCAAGAAGAACTTATCTGAGTGAAATATCAGAAACAACAATTCTCATGCTCCATCTTCTGGGTCATCATTCTCCTGGAAATTTTCTATGCATCCTCCAGTACTCTACCCCTTAAGTACCTTTGCCACTCCATTCACTTGCCGTAGATGCTTCTGGATGTTTGCAACAGTTCATCAAAACTCCATGCCAACTCCACATCAACTTTATCCCCCCATGCAACCTCTTGACTTTAACTCTAGACTCTCCACTGTTGGCTCCTCACTGTTTCTTACTTACCATAGGGTATTTGTATCTTAATAATTGCTATATAACCAGGTATCTGGAACTCGTGTTTTCCCCAGGATCATTCACATGTGAGTCCTGGCTACAACTACGGACCCAAGCCCTTCACTTCCATTTCTACTGTTTTAGTTACTTTCTCCACATCCCTCCCAGATTCCTCTCTCCTGTGGACATGCCTCCTTTCAATTCTCTCCTCATAAATTCCTATGTAACTCTTAACACTCTTCTTCTTTCCTACTTTTCTGCTGCTATCCCAGGTTCAATTCCCTCTTAAATAGGCCTACAGCTTCCCTCTGTACCTCCAATCATCCCCCAAAGCATCCTCCTTTTGACTATCAAAACAACTGCCACATCCTACCTTCTCATCTGCCTGGCCCACATGTAACTCTAGATCCACAGCAATGTGGTTGACTCTTAACTTTTCTCTGAATTGGTGTGACAAGCCACTCAGTTCATGAGCAATTAGGGAAGGAAAACAAATGCTAGCCATGTCAATGACATCCATATTCCATGAAGGATTTTTTTTAAAACCCTCCTGATGCCTGATGTCAGATCAGCTATCATTGCTATTCTCCAGAGCTTCCTCCAGGATATCCTTACACTTGTGAACAAGGTCTCTGCTATCTTTGAACTTACTGTGGGTTACTGTGCCACATAATGGCCTTGACAGAAACCTGCCCACAGGACAGCGCACCTTCTTCCTAAATTAGTTTTCCTCACCAGGCTATACGTTTCAGCTGCTGTTGATGATTCTGCAATTCTCATTTACACCTCCACTGGACCCATCTCTTGTTTCTACAATTCATGCATTACCATCTCCTTCTGGCTTGCACCATCTTCCCTCTAAATCTATCCTTCCAAACTTCCAGAAAGAGACCTTCTGTTTTATTATCATAGAATCCCTACAATGCAGAAGGAGGCCATTTGGCCCATTGAGTCTGCAAAGTCCACCCAGACCCAATCCTTGTAACCCCACATATTATGCTGCTAGTCCTCTTGACACTAAGGGGCAACTTCCCATGGTCAATCAACCTAACCTGCACATATTCTTCCACTGTTTCTTTCCCTGCCTAAAATCTGCCACACATTTAACATTTGGAGATCTGGGCCTGAGTGCTTTGGCCGTGCAGGAGGTATTTTTGTAATGAAGCCACTGGAAGAGTAGAGCAAATCGGACAGCAGCTTCATGATTTCTGCGTTTAACTGAACATGCGCAGACACCAGAAGTACTGTCCAATTTTCTCCCCAGTAACAGTGAGCGCTGGTGATAGCTTCACTGGACACGTTCTCCCCATGTCTGCATGGGTTTCCTCCACACGCTCTGGTTTTCTCCCACAGTCCAAAGATGTGCGGGTTAGGTGGATTAACCATGTCAAGTTGTCCCTTAGTGTCAGGGGGATTAGCACGGTAAAAATACATGGTGTTACGGAGATAGGGCCTGGGTGGGGCAGTTATCGGTGCAGGCTTGATGGGCTGAATGGCCTCCTTCTTCTGCACTGTAGGATTCTATTCTGTGGCATTCCTACTGCAAATCTGAGTCATATAGGTGAGCTGAATGTATCTTACTTGATCTCCTATGAGATTTTCGGTAGGAACACTCTCTAATCCTCAAACATCTCCAAAGCTCCAGATCTATCCATCGATCCCACAAGTCCACTATTTAACACACATTATAAACAATAATCCCCCAGTAAACATAAAACTAACTTTTCTTAAGGGTCTGAGTTATGATTGGAAGGCTGTCCTATAAACCATGCAAGGGAACAAAATAACTTGAGCGATATTTTGTGATCAACCCTGCAAAATTAAGTTTTTTCCTGAAACATATCAACCCCACTAATTTCTCTTTTTTATATTTTTTCTTGAGATGTACAAGGCTTTATAACAAAAGTATTAGTCAATTAAGTCTCAGCTCAGTATGTGACCCCATTCCTCAGAATTCAAATGTCAAAATATAAAGGCATATTGTGACAGAACACAAGAGAGCTTTACTTTGCATATAATTGTGCTATCTGTGGTTGGGAGTGCTTAGTGCTAAGAATAGATGCCTACATAGAAAGAGTCCCATTCCCCAGAATTAACAATTGTCATCTTGAACACAAAGAGAAATCACTTATACATATACTAAAAAAAATCAACTGTAAACAATTTTTTTTAAAAGAAACACAAATGTTGTGATGAGGAACAAACAGAGCCTGTACTCAATCGAACACTGTTGCTACAATGATTGCTTACCAGTGGCAGCCATGGGTCATTTTATAGCACACTCAACTAGAAATACAGCACCTCCAACACATAGCATTTTTTAAAAACTTTTTAAATCCATCTTTAAAGTTACAAAGCCAATGCTTAGAATGGGCCAGGCAAATCGAAATCAATCTCCTTGCTTGCTCCAAAAACCAAATTCAAAAACCAGTTGAATCCAATTCAAGGTCCCCTTGAGAGAGACAAACAAGACCCAATCTGGCAAGATAGAATAGAATCATAGAGTCTCTACAGTGTGGAAGGAGGCCCATCGAGCCTGCACCAATAACAGTCCCAATCCTGGGCTTCAGTTCAAAAATCAAGGCTGCCGCTCCAGTGCTGTGCTCACTGAGGAAGTGCTGTGCTTCCTGGCCTTTAGGCTAAGGTCAAACTCAGGTCAAGCCCAAGATGTAGTGCAAAGCCTCATCTTTGGAGCTGGCACAGTGGTTAGCGCTGCTGCTACAAAGCGCTACGGGCCTGGGCTCAATTCCGGTCTCAATGGCTGTCTGTGTGGAGTTTGCACATTCTCCTCGTGTCTGTGTGGATTTCCTCCTTGTGCTCCAGTTTCCTCCCATAGCCTAAAGATGTGTGGGTTAGGTTGATTGGCCGTACTAAATTAACCCTTAGTGTCAGGGGATTGGCAGGGTAAATACACGGGGCTCACTGAGACGGGACATGGGTGGGACTGTTGTTGGTGCAGGCTCGATGGGCCTCCTTCCACACTGTAGAGACTCTATGATTCCATTCTATCTTGCCAGCTTGGATCTTGTTTGTCTCTCTCAAGGGGACCTTGAATTGGATTCAATTGGTTTTTGGAGCAAGCAAGGAGATTGATTTCGATTTGCCTGGCCCATTCTAAGCATTGGCTTTGTAACTTTAAAGATGGATTTAAAAAGTTTTTTAAAAATGCTATGTGTTGGAGGTGCTGTATTTCTGATGAGACATGAAACGAAGGCCCCACTTGCCAGTTCAGGCGGCTGTAGAAGATCCCATAGCATGATTTTGAAAAACAGCATGAAAGTTGCCCCTGCTGTCCTGGCTAATATTTACCCATTAAGTCAATATCACAAAAATTATTATCTGATCAATATCACGTTGCTGTTTGTGGGTGTCCTTCATTGGTGGGAATTTCCTGCCAGCGGTCACCAAGACAAAAATGGCAAAGCTGGTGAAAAATTTCACAGGATCGCAGTGATGGAAAGATTTCATTCTCTGATCGCCCCCACCCCTCGCCGGTGATGTAATGAGGCTCCCACCCTTTCATTTAAATCTATTTTCATAAATTGACATACGCTTAAAGGGCTTCCCTACAAGATGCTTCCCCCATATAAAGAAATCTCCCCTACAACAGGTATTTAAAAACATGAAACAGTTGAGGGGAACCTCAGAAAGGACAGTAGGACTAGGGGGCACAGCCTCAAGATAAAGGGGGGGGCGGTTTAGAACGGAGTTGAGGAGGAACTTCTTCACTCAAAGGGTGGTGAATCTCTGGAATTCTCTGCCCGTTGAAGTGGTGGAGGCTGCCTCGCTAAATATTTTTAAGACGCGGGTTGATGGGTTTTTGATAAGAGAGGGGATTAAGGGTTATGGGGAGAGGGCGGGAAAGTGGAACTGAGCCACGACAGATCAGCCATGATCTTATTGAATGGCGGGGCAGGCTCGAAGGGCTAGATGGCCTACTCCTGCTCCTATTTCTTACGTTCTTACGAACCTGCCAGGGCATGAAAAGAAGTATGGCCCCAGGAGGAGAGGGACATGGCCAGGCAGCCATCCTGGCAATGTCACTCTGGCAAGGAACAGTGCCATGAGCAGGCCCTCTGGGGGGGCTCCACTTGGGGGTGGGAGTGGAGGGGGGGTTCCCTCATGTGTGGGATGGTGGGGGATTGCCTCCGTGCTGCTTGTGGGTGTTGTTCTTGTGCCTGCGGTGGGGATGCCCCACTGCCTAATGGAGGGGGTGGGTGGGTGGGAAGAGGGGGTTCCCCCTCATCTGTTGGGGAGGAGTGCAGGGGAGGGGACAACTGTTTTAACGCAGATCTTTTGTGATCGCTAAGAGGCTCCGCCCCTCCAGCAGGTCAGCAAAAACCACAGCCCCAGATTTTTTGAGCTTGGAGTGCCAGAGAATTGCAGAAGAAACTCAAATGTGCAGCTTTTCTCAGCTCAGCTAACACCCTGTCACAGAGAACACATTGCAACTCACTGACTACGAAATGCACTAAGATGTCCAGTGGCAATGAAAAGAGTTCTTTACTTCAATAAATGATCAGCATGAGCTTTTTGTGTGGCCTCTATCCACATGTAAATATTTTTGTAAAGCAAGGATTCGGTCCCTTTGACCTGCCTACCTCCACCACCCCTGGTTAATGTGAGGAACAGATGCCTCTCTCCGGGACACTGGAACAGGCTGCTGGTGGATGGATGGGAATGCACAGTTAGAGTAGACCCATCCAACCAGAACTCAAAATGGTGGCCCTCGTGAGGAAGCAACTTTACTTAACTCAAAGCACTGCTTGCATTTAATGATGTGGAGTTGCCAGCGTTGGGTTAAGTAGTCTCACAACACCAAGTTAAAGTCCAACTAGAACTTACCTTGTAGAACTGTTTAAATCATTTAAAAGCATTTTTGCGGGCTTTTTGTATCTACCGCTTTAAGAATTCTAAGGGAGTGGATAGCAGGGAGTTGTGGGGGAGCAGGCTTTAAAACAGCGCCAGGTTTAAAAGGAGGCCTGGTGTAGACAGCGGGCAACATCGGAGTGGGCAGCGGAGTGAAGAGGAAGCAGAGTGAGCTATTAGGGCTTAGGAGCAAAAGGGCTGGGGAGAAAAAGGGCCAGGTAAGTTCGTGTTGAAATTTTCAATACTGCTACAGTGAATAATAGAGGGGCATGTGATGTGTTGTTTCTGTATGATGTGGGAGCTGGTGGACCCCAGGGTCCTTCCCAGTGACCATGTCTGCAGTAAGTGCAGGTTGCTGGAGGAGCTTATTGAAACATATAAGATGATTAGAGGTTTGGATAGGGTGGACAGTGATAGCCTTTTTCCTCGGATGGAGAAAGCTAGCACGAGGGGGCATAGCTTTAAATTAAGGGGTGGTAGTTATAGGACGGATGTCAGGGGTAGGTTCTTTACCCAGAGGGTGGTGAGGGATTGGAATGCCCTGCCTGCTGCTGTTGTAAATGCGCCTAGTTTGGGGGCGTTTAAGAGATCCGTGGATAGGTTTATGGATGGAAAGGGTTTGGTTTAGGTTAGAGGGTCATTGTTTTTTAACTGGTCAGCGCAACATCGTGGGCCGAAGGGCCTGTTCTGCGCTGTAATGTTCTATGTTCAAGGTAGATGAGCTGGCCTCTGAGCTACAGACACTGAGGCTCATCAGGGGGAGAGAGGGTGCCATTGTCAATGGGGTGCAAGTGACATCCACCCCCCCTGGACTGGCTAACTCTAAGGGTCAGGAACAAGAGGGGGCTGCTGAGAGGAGGAAGGAGGGTGGGGAGCGGAGGAAGGAGGGTGGGGAGCGGAGGAAGGAGGGTGGGGAGCAGAGGAAGGAGGGTGGGGAGCGGATGCCTCAGCCTCTCAATCTGCACAACAGGTTTGAGGTTCTTGCTTCCAGTCTGGACGAGAACGAGGGAGGTGAGGTTGGTGAGCAAACTGCACACAGTACAGTGATGCAGACGCAGGACATAGGCAAAGAGAAGGTGAAAAGGAACATAGTAGTAATTGGGGATAGTGGGGTTAAGGGTATTGACACTGTCCTTTGTCACAATGACAAAGTGCACAGAAGGGTGTGTTGTCTGCCTGGTGCTCAGGTCCAGGACGTCACATCTGGGCTGCAGAGGAACCTGGAGTGAGAGGGTGAGAATCCGGTCGTTGTGGTACATGTGGGTGCCAACGACGTAGGCAAAATGCGAACTGAGGATCTGGGGAGGGAGTATGAAAAGCTGGGAATGGAATTAAAAAGTAGAACCGACAAGGTGGTTATCTCTGGGCTACTGCCTGAACCGAGTGCAGATGGGCGTAAGGTTGATAAGATTAAGGAAGTGAATGGGTGGTTCAGGGATTGGTGTGGGAGGAATGAGTTTGAATTTATGGGGCATTGGCATCAGTACTGGGGTAGGTGGGACCTGTTCAGGTGGGATGGGGTTGGTCTGAACCGTGCTGGGACCAGAGTCCTGGCGAATCGTGTAAATAGGACTGTAGACAGGGCTTTAAACTAATTAGGGGGAGGGTAGGGTGCGAGGGTAGGTGACATTACAGGGTCTAAAGTTAAGCAGAGGGCACAGGTAAGGGAAGAGGCCGAGGATGTCCCAATAATAAAGGGAGTAGGGGGCGTGAGTATGGTTGGTGGCGTTCTGGCAAATAGGGTCCAGGTGAAGGCTCGGATGAAGGCACTTTATCTGAATGCACGAAGCATTCGGAATAAAGTGGATGAGCTGGTGGCGCAGATCAGCACAAATGGATATGATCTGGTGGCCATTACAGAGACGTGGCTGCAGGGTGACAGGGACTGGGAGCTGAATGTCCAGGGGTATCAAGTGTTTAGGAAGGATAGGCGGGAGGAAAAAGGGGGGGGCGTAGCTCTGCTGATTAAGGATAGCATCAGGGTGGTAGCAAGGGATGATATAGGAACCAAAGAGCAGAAAGTGGAATTGTTGTGGGTGGAGATTAGGAACAGCAAAGAGAGGAAGACGCTGGTGGGTGTCGTCTATAGGCCCCCGAATAATGATCTGGAGGTGGGGCGGGCTGTTAACGCGCAAATAAATGCGGCGTGCAGGAATGGAACGGCGATAATTATGGGGGATTTCAATCTACATATTGATTGGTCGACCCATGTTGGACACGGTGGGCTTGAGGAGGAGTTCTTGGAATGCTGCCGGGATAGTTTCCTTGAACAGTGTGTGTTGGAGCCGACAAGGGAGCGAGCTATCTTGGATCTGGTGTTGTGTAATGAGGCGGGTAGAATTAGGGACCTTGCGGTGAAGGATCCTCTTGGGGAGAGTGATCATTGTATGGTGGAGTTTCTGGTGCAGATGGAGGAGGAGAAAGCGGGTTCCCGGACACGCGTCCTTTGTTTGAACAGAGGGGAGTACGGTAGGATGAGAGAAGAATTGGCGAATGTGGACTGGGGGAGCGCGTTGGAAGGTAGGTCTGCTGAGGAGCAGTGGAGGATCTTTAAGGAGATCTTTCTTGGTGCTCAGCAGAAATTTATTCCGATGGTTAAAACGGACCGTAGGAGGAGAGGTAATAAGCCGTGGATAACAAAGGAGGTGAAGGAAAGTGTTAAATTAAAAGCGGAGACGTTTAGAGTAGCTAAGAGTAGTGGGCGAGAAGAGGATTGGAAGAGGTTTAAATGTCAACAAAGATTGACAAAGAAGATGATAAAGAAGGGTAGGAGAAACTATGAAGCTGGGCTAGCGCTTAATATAAAAAAGGATAGCAAGAGTTTTTATAAATATATAAAAAGGAAGAGGCTGGCTAGGGTGAACGTTGGACCCTTAGAGGATGAGAGGGGGGACTTAGTGGTGGGGGATGGGGAAATGGCTGAGGTCTTGAATAACTTTTTTGTTTCGGTCTTCACGGAGGAGGACGTGAATAATTTGCGGGGTGTTAGTGATGGAAAGGTGGTAGGACTGGAGGGTCTCAATGACATTATTGTTACTAGAGAGGCGGTGCTCGACAGACTGGAGGGACTGATTGTGGACAAGTCCCCAGGACCGGATGGAATGCATCCGAGGTTTCTGAAAGAAATGGCGGAGGTGATAGTGGATGCCTTGGTGGTTATTTTCCAAACGTCGCTGGATTCCGGGGAAGTGCTGGAAGATTGGAAAACGGCTAATGTTACGCTGTTGTTTAAGAAGGGTGGCAGGCAAAAGGCAGGGAATTATAGGCCGGTTAGTTTAACGTCTGTTGTTGGTAAAATGTTAGAATCCGTAATCAAGGAGGAAATAGCGAGGCAACTTGAGGGGAATTGCTTGATAGAGCAGACGCAGCACGGTTTCGTTAAGGGGAAGTCGTGTCTGACAAATTTATTGGAGTTCTATGAGGATGTGTCTAGGGCGGTGGATAGAGGAGAGCCGGTGGATGTGGTCTTTCTTGATTTTCAGAAGGCATTTGACAAGGTACCTCACAAGAGGTTATAGCAGAAGGTCAGGGGACATGGAGTTGGGGGTAGGGTGTTTGCGTGGATAGAGGATTGGTTGTCAAATAGGAGGCAGAGAGTGGGGGTTAATGGGTGCTATTTGGATTGGCGGTTGGTGACTAGTGGAGTGCCCCAGGGGTCGGTGCTGGGGCCTCAGCTATTTACCACTTATATAGATGATCTGGAGGAGGGAACCGAGTGTATGGTGTCGAAATTTGCTGATGACACCAAGATTGGTGGAACGGCAAATTGCGCGGAGGGTGTGGAGAGTCTGCAGAAGGATCTAGATAGGCTGGGCGAATGGGCCAGGAAATGGCAAATGGAATTTAATGTTGGCAAGTGCGAGGTGGTCCACTTTGGTAGGAATAATGGTAGGAAGGACTATTACTTACGTGGCGAAAAACTGCAGCAGGCGACGGTGCAGAGGGACCTCGGGGTCCTTGTGCATGAGTCGCAAAAATCCAGCCTGCAGGTCAGGAAGGCTAATGGGATGCTGGCCTTCATAGCAAGGGGGATTGAGTATAAAAGTAGGGAGGTCTTGCTGCAACTGTATAGGGCATTG
The DNA here is from genome assembly GCF_965287045.1 of Carcharhinus amblyrhynchos. Lineage (NCBI taxonomy): Eukaryota > Metazoa > Chordata > Chondrichthyes > Carcharhiniformes > Carcharhinidae > Carcharhinus > Carcharhinus amblyrhynchos. Next base: position 28,156,477 of record NC_137332.1, on the reverse strand, counting down.
GTGAGGCCGCAGCTGGAGTACTGTGTGCAGTTTTGGTCGCCGCACTTACGCAAGGATATTTTGGCCTTGGAGGGGGTGCAGAGGAGGTTTACTAGGCTGATACTGGAGTTGAGGGGGTTGAGCTATGAGGAGAGGCTGAATAAACTAGGCTTGTACTTGTTAGAGTTTAGAAGAATGAGGGGAGATCTCATCGAGACATATAAGATGATGAATGGGATGGATAGGATAGAGGTGGAGAGACTCTTCCCGCTCAGAAAAGACAGTAGGACTAGGGGGCACAGCCTCAAGATAAGGGGGGGCAGTTTAGAACGGAGTTGAGGAGGAACTTCTTCACTCAAAGGGTGGTGAATCTCTGGAATTCTCTGCCCGTTGAAGTGGTGGAGGCTGCCTCGCTGAATATTTTTAAGTCGCGGGTTGATGGGTTTTTGATAAGCGAGGGGATAAAGGGTTATGGGGAGAGGGCGGGAATGTGGAACTGAGCCATGACAGATCAGCCATGATCTTATTGAATGGCGGGGCAGGCTTGAAGGGCTAGATGGCCTACTCCTGCTCCTATTTCTTATGTTCTTATGGTTTATTTGGTAGCACGAGTTTTCGGAGCACTGCCCCTTCTTCGGGTGACTGAAGAATTCAGTTCTCAAACAGGGCATATATGGACACAAACTCAATTACAAGACAATGGTTGGAACGTGAGTCTTAACGGGTAGCCAGGTCTTTACAGATGCAGACAATGTGAGTGGAGAGAGGGTTAAGCACAGGTTAAAGAAGTGTGAATTGTCTCCAGCCAGTGTTTAATGGCACATTATAATTTGTAAATAGGAGGGAGGTGATGGGCTAGTGACCATTTGACAGTTAATCCAGAAACTCAACTAATTTCCTGAGGGCCTGAGTTTGAATTGCGCCATGGCAGATGGTGGAATTTGAACTCAATAAAAAAAATCTAGAATTAAGAATCTACTGATGACCATGAAACCATGCCGATTGTCAGAAAAACCCATCTGGCTCACTAATGACCTTTAGGGAAGGAAATCTGTCGTCCTTACCTGGTCTGGCCTATGTGTGACTCCAAAGCCCTGCAAGGGCAACAAGTGATCGGCAATAAATGCTGACTAACTAGTGACACCCATGTTCCAGGTATGAATAAAAAAAAGGTAATTAGAATATTAATGCCCGGCGCTTGTTTTCACCCGAAGTGCACTTATCAACAGGATCACTTGATAGAGATCAGGAACACAAACTCAGGCTCAATCTCCCTCAGTGTAGCACAGTGATGCTATAACTGAGCTATGTCCAGGAAACAAGCCTCCTGATGTGTATAGCTTAGTTTAAAGTTAAAGTTTAAAGTTTATTTATTAGCCACAAGTAGGCTTACATTAACATCGCAATTAAGTTACTGTGAAAATCCCCCAGTTGCCACACTCCAGCGCCTGTTCGGGTACGTTCAGGGAGAATTTAGTGTGGCCAATGCATCTAATCAGCATGTGTTTCAGACTGGGAGGAAACTGAAGCACTTGAAGAAAATCACACAGACCCAGGGAAAACATGCTGACTCCACACAGACAGTGACCCAAGCCGGGACTCACTGAGCCGTGCATCTAGCTTATGGATCAGTTCAACCCTCTATAAACAGTGGTTATTTGTAGTGGTCTGCATCAGATGACGCTACTAAAACAGTAACATTTATTGACATTAAAACTTGAAACAATCTGCTGTTCTTCATAGCCCCTTTCTTGTTAGTTTTTTAAAAAACCTGCAGATGCTGGAAATCTTTGCATTTTGTGATAAATGATTGCGTGATGTCAGTTCAGGGTAAGTGATAGAAAACCTGAGATATCACCTTTAGCTTTGAATAATAGATGCACCAGTTTCCCTGCAGGCAAGATTGACATCATTGTCATTACTATGAGCGTGGGTGTGAGAACCATTGTACCATTGTGTGAATGTGTACTGAGCTGTAGGATGGTGTCTTGATGCAACAGTTATGGGTGACAATAATTTTCATGAGTTCCCAAATAATCCAATCACAAACATTTTGATTGACTGGTCGTGAGGGCTGGCATTCTTCAAGCAGGGTACACAAGTTGAATTAACAAAGGATAGTCTCTTAAGTATTTGACTATTGGATTAAGTTGCTGTCTACTTTCTTTTGAAAACTGATTAATTTCAAAAATATTTTTACAAGATCAAGTGTCATTGCTTTCCCAGGGCTTTTGTGCAGATTTAATTCCTGAAATGCCTGTTCCACAAGTTTCACCTCACAGCCAGCACATCCTTACCAAACGCAATGTCTTGCCAATGCATTGCAAATTGTCATGATCGTGTGAAATCAGCTCTGCTGGTCTGGACACTGCATCAGTAGGCAATATATTAACCTCCGAAGCAGGTCATCTTTTTGCAACTTGAGGACAATCCCAAGGAGGACGGAGGAAATGGTCCAGAATGCTCCAAAAGTCTCAATGAGAAAGGAACATGGTGCATAGAAGGAACTGGCCATCTGGCAGCGCCATATCCAACAAGCCAGAACACAGTCAAAAACTGAATGCGGAAACTTTGCTGAGGAGAAGTGACAAAAGTAGGAGAAGGCAGAACCCGGCTCGAAAACACACCTTCCTCAGGGTAACTCTTGTCCTCTTTGCCCAAAGACCAGTAGTTCCTGGATTGGATTGTCACAGGAGGACACACAAATCATCATGCCTAACAGACGTCACCCTTGATTCGACAATGACAACCATCAGCCCCCAAGGCAATTTAACACTACAGCAGGTTCTACAATGGTGAATACATTTGTTTGAAGAGCAACACCATCAATAACATCAACAAACACTTTAGATGCAACTCATTGGACCTATGTTGACCAAGACCTTATTCGATAGGGTAAGGGAGACACAGTAAAGACACCTAAATTTAGTCCAACTCTATTTTATTCAGAAAAGCTAGCTTAATCATAATTTTGGTCATTTGGCTAAGATGCAAATGAGATCAAGCCGTGGAGAAGGAGCAATGCCTGCTCCAATCACCTTGGATCATGGAGATCAAGGCCCACACAGGAAGTGGGATGCTTGTCTTGTCAGCTTGGATCTAGAATGTCTCACTTGCTGAGACTTTGAATTGGACTTTGATTGGATTGAATTGGATATAAAAAAATTGTGATTTCTGAGACTATAGTACGGAGATGACTCAGTATTACCCGCACTGATGAGGGAACCAACCAGGCTTCAGTAACTCAATACAGATATCTTCTTCTTCTCTGAGCTCAGGGCCCTCCTTTCACAATGGTTGATCATTCTGTCTGAGCTCTGAGCTTACAGTCCACCTTTTGCAATGGCCGTTCCTCTTCTCTGAGCTCCGAGCTCAGAGTCCTCCTTTTCCAATGTGAATGTAGCCCAGTCCATCTCGAAAATCAGCCTCCCATCCATTAATTTGTGAATGTAACCCAGCCTATAATGCAAACCAGCCTCTTATCCATTGACTGTGAACGTAGCCCAGTCCATCACACAAGCCAGCCTGCCATCCACTGCACCATCTACACTTTCCGCAGCCTCAAAAAAGTAGCCAGCATAATCAAGGACCCCATGCACCCTTGACATATTCTCTTTTACCTACCTCTTCAGGAAAAAGATACAAAAGTCTGAGTTCACGTACCAACCAACTCAAGAACAGCTTCTTCCCTGCTGCCATCATGCTTTTGAGTGGACCTACCCTACGTTAAGTTTATTTTTCTCTATATTCTAGCTATGACTGTAACACTATATTCTGCAAACTCTCCTTTCCTTTTCCACTATGTACTCTACAAATAGTATGCTTTGTTTGTATAGCGCACAAGAAACAATACTTTTCACTGTACACCAATACATGTGACAACAATAAATCAAATCAAAGGTTGTTCTTCTCTGAGCTCAGGGTCCTCCTTTTGTAATGGTGGTTCCCAGGTCATAGGCTTTTTTGCATGCTCCGAGAGCCCTTCTATTAAACAGAGCCAGTACAGCGAACAACCACAACATGCCCCAACTTGCCTCTGTCAGGTTTCTGTGCCACGCTCACAAGAAGTCCTAATATTTGCCTGTCTGTATGTTACATCTAGTTGACAATCCAATGAAAGACTGATACATAAAAATGTAAGAAATTGCTTGGAAACCTAACAAGGTTATACCAACAAAAGACTAATCAGCCCTTCTTCCTCACTCTTTCTGGTCCAAATACAGGACCGACTTTGACCATTTCCAGCTCCCTTTGCATCAATATCAAGTTTACATACCATACTCACAGTAATACTGGTTTTCTCCTGTGATACGGTGATGAGTAGAAGAGGACACTGACCGAGTATAGTTTCAATGTTTGTTTATTTATTAGGCTTTGAAGTTATTGTGAAAATCCCCTAGTCACTACACTCTGGCACCCGAGGGAGAATTTAGCATGGTCAATGCACCTAACCAACATGTTTTTCAGACTGTGGGAGGAAACCCAGGCAGAAACGGGGAGAACGTGAAGACTCTGCACAGACAGCGACCCAAGCCAGGAATCAAATCAAGGTCCCTGCGCTGAGAGGCAGCAGTGCTAACCACAGTGCCACTGTGCTGCCTGTATATCAAACTAATACTTTTTGTTTGCTTTACCAAATAAAACAACTTCAGTACTTTGGCATAGTGTAGCTACATTTGAAGTGCTTGTTTAATTTACATTTAAGGTTCAGATTAGTTGGCTCTCTTGAATTATTATTATGGACTCTAGAAGAACGGGTTAGTTATTGCTATTGTGATGATTTGAAAATTTGACACCAACCTGCAAAATAAACTGAGACATTTATCACTGCGTTTATGGTATCTTTTATGTCAGAATCTCAACATAAAAGAATGAGCTGAATTGTTGGTTTGATGTTGATGGGGCTCAAAGCCACATATTAGAAACTACACTCAGGTTGGTTGGAAAGCTGTGGTTTGAACCAGAATTCTCAGTAAAATCAGCGATGCCTGAGTGACAATTAAGATTTGCGCATAAGACTGACATTTGTTGGAACAAATTTGATCATTATTTAGCTCAATTGAAAGTCAGATGTTGCTCCGTTAAGGGCTCAATGTGTTCAAGTTCCCAGGTATCAGAAGTATTTTCTGATTCATATCATTTATCTGTAAGGAAAATTTGGCATTTAAACAAAGATATATGCTTGCATCTGAAGTCACTAAATTACTGTAAACTTTTCTCCCTTAACTATGTAACTTTGCTAGAACAAAATAGAGGAAAAATACATCTTCTGGAGCACACTCTACTCACTAATAAACTATCCATGACATTGCATATAGTAAATTGATGGACAGAAGTTGATTTTATGGATGCAAGAAGAGGCTTCAGAGGCTTGCTGCCAGCTACTGAGACCCTTCACCTACTTTGCCATAGACATCTGTTAATATTAAAGATTTGCACTCAAAATGTTAACATTAGCATAAGAATGGCCAAAAATCATAACATGATGTTGGGTGAAAGTGCATGCACACAAGAAGTTTAATAAATCACAGATGGTTACTAATTTCCAACAATAGAGAAAAGTCAGTATAAAATACCCTGTATCCATAACACACAGTTAGCCTATCAGTTGTCAGCCTGGTGAGAGGTTAGTTCACAGTGTCACACACTGAGTGAAATCCCCCAATGGCACTTTGAAAATTTGAATTTTATTTTGAAAATCTGGAAATAAAAAGTTGCGAGTGTGAAAAGTGGCAACAGAGCTACTGGATTCCTAAAAATCCCAACCAGTTCACTGTTAGCCTTCAAGGAAAGAAACTTGCTGCCTTTGGCCAATCTAGCTTATATGTGGCACCCATCCCACACCAGTAAAACAAAGAAAAATACAGCACAGGAATAGGCCCTTTGGCCCTTCAAACCTATGCTGATCATGATGCCTGCCTGCCTAAACTAAAACCATATGCACTTACAGAGTCAATATCCTTCCATTTCCATCCTATTCATGTATTCGTCTTGTTGCCCCTTAAATGCCATTATCGTACCTGCTCCAACACCTCCATCGCCTTCTCAGGGCAAAGCCAGACATAGGCAATAAGTACCAGCCTTATCAGCAATGTCCACATGCAAAAAATGCATAAATGCATGTCGCTGGGAGAGAGGGCAAGTTGTCCAGGGTCACTCTTGTATTACTTTTTACAACTGATCACGAAGCAGCATAGACTAGGAAGTTTAAGGGTTGGAATACAGCACAGTGGAACTTGTTTTGGTGGTGGGATAGGAGACTTTTTATAAAACTAAGGAACAAAATAAAGACCAATATGTTGCACAAGATTGATGCGCTTCAAGTAACAAATATCACAACACTTAAACGAACAAAATATTGATTTTATTTTTACTCTATTGATTACAATCTACTTCATCCAACAAAGCAAGGCCTGAATATAAAAAATGATTGATTGTATAATGTGTTAAGGCTAACAGATTATACCCCCAGATTTTAATGTAGGCCATGTCACTATCATGGTTTATTTTTAAATAAATTGGGCCATTCTCTCAATTTTGTTCCCATGACACATATCTATGTATTTGTGATGCCCTCAAATATAGCTCTTTTTGATGCTTTTCAGCAGCCTAACTTCAGAACATAAGAACATAAGAAATAGGAGCAGGAGTAGGCCATCTAGCCCTTCAAGCCTGCCCCGCCATTCAATAAGATCATGGCTGATCTGAAGAGGATCAGTTCCACTTTCCCGTTCTCTCCCCATAACCCTTAATTCCCTTGTCTGTCAAAAACCTATCTACCTGTGACTTAAATATACTTAGCGAGGTAGCCTCCACCACTTCAACAGGCAGGGAATTCCAGAGATTCGCAACCCTTTGAGTGAAGAAGTTCCTCCTCAACTCCGATCTAAACTGCCCTCCCCTTATCTTGAGGCTATACCCTCTAGTTCTGCTATCCTTTCTAAGCGGGAAGAATCTTTCTACCTCTAGCCTATCCATCCCTTTTATTATCTTGTACGTCTCTATAAGATCCCCCCTCATCCTTCTAAACTCCAACGAGTACAGACCCAGTCTATTTAATCTCTCTTCATAGTCCAACCCCCTCATCTCCGGTATCAGCCTAGCGAACCTCCTCTGCACTCCCTCCAAGGCCAAAATATCCTTGCGCAAGTGCGGCAACCAAAACTGCACGCAGTACTCCAGCTGCGGCCTCACCAGTACCCTGTACAGTTGCAGCAAGACCGCCCTGCTTTTATATTCTATCCCCCTCGCTATAGAGACCAGCATACCATTCACCTTCTTGATCACCTACTGCACCTGCAGACTGGGTTTTTGCGACTCACGCACAAGGACCCCCAGGTCCCTCTGCACCGTAGCATGCTGCAGCTTTTCGCCCTTTAAATAGTAATCCCTCCTACTATTATTTCTGCCAAAGTGGATAACCTCACACTTGCTAACATTGTACTCCATCTGCCAGGTCCTTGCCCACTCGCTCACCAATGAGAAGCTTGTCTTCAGCCACCTATACCTCACAAATTCCCTCCCTCAACCTCTTTCCTTTGAAACCTTAATTAAAACCCACCTCATTAATATTCAAAGAAAATGCCTGAGTTGGAACTTGAGGTTACTTGCACTGATTTGGACACAGTGGTTAGCACTACTGCCTCACAGCGCTAGGGACCCGGGTTCAATTCCCGACTTGGTCATTGTCTGTGTGGAGTTTGCACATTCTCCCCGTGTCTGTGTGGGTTTCCTCCGGGTGCTCCGGTTTCCTCCCACAGTCTGAATGACGTGCTGGTTAGGTGCATTGACCAGAACAGGCGCCAGAGTGTGGCAACTAGGGGAATTTCACAATAACTTCATTGCGGTGTTAATGTAAGCCTTACTTGTGACTAATAAATTCACTTACTTACTCAATAAAACTGTGTTCACCAGCTAAATCAGAAACATGTCACAGCAGCTGTAGAAATAAAATATATATCCCTCTATTTGTGAGGCTAACTCAAATCATATAACAGTAAGTTATGAGGAGCATTTTAATCAGAGCAAGGGATCTTGAGACCATTTCAATTCCAATTCTTAAGAAGCTATAAAATTCATATACAAATTTGCAGTTTGGTTAAGGTACAGGAAAATTTAGAAGTGAAAGGTGCTGCTATTATGATTGTTAAAAATTCATGGAATCATAGAATCCCGACCCATCCTAACCCCTTAATTCCAATCCCACATGTTTACCCTACAGACACGGGAAGAATATGCAAACTCCACACAATCACCCAAAGCTGGAATAGACCCCGGGTCCCCCGCACTGTGAGGCAGCAGTGCTAACCACTGTGCCACCGTGCGTTCATTTTAGTTTGATCGCCAGTAAACAAAGTATAATGCAACTCCTTCATGTATATTAAATCACAGATTTAATGGAGCACTATTAACTAAAATTTAATTGATCTCTGAATCACAAACTGTTGCAGATCCAATCTAATTAAGTCAAATTTTATTTTAGAAGATTTAGTCCTAGTCAGCCAAAGATTGCATCTTCTCCAGTGGTCTGCCATTGCAATAAATAGTTCAGAGTGAACAAAGCCTGATTAAATGGGAAAAGTTTTTATCACATTTTCTATTGCTTGGAATAGCAAGTGACTTGGGGGTAAATTTCCACAGGGTTTATCTGTCTCCAGCTTTAATTAAAGCAGTGTGCAATCGAGAGCCCAGTAAAACAGTGTTTAAGCATTTTCTAGAGTTTCCTAAGCTCTTCAGCTGAATTACAAAAGAGGACTTTTTCTTATTCATTTTTGGGACATGGGCACCTCTTGCTGGCCAGCAGTTATTGACCATCCCTAGTTGCCCTTGAGAAGGCGGTGGGTGGTGAGCTGCCTTCTTGAATCACTGCAGTCCACATGCGTGGATTGCCCCACAATGCTATTAGGGAGGGAATTCCAGGATTTTGACCCAGTTACTGTGAAGAATGGTGAGTGGCTTGGGGAGAATTTGCAGATGATGGTGTTCTCGTGTATCTGCTGTGCTTGTCCTTCTAGATAGAAGTGGCCATGGGTTTGGAAGATACTGTCTAAGGATTTTTGGTGAATTGCTGCAATGTATTATATAGATAGTACACACTGCTGCTGCTGAGCATCAGTGGTGGAGGGAGTGGATGTTTGTGGATGTGGTGCCAATCAAGCGAGCTGCTTTGTTCTGGATGCTGTCAAGTTTCTTGAGTGTTGTTGGAGTTGCGCCCATCCAGGCAAGTGAGGAAGTATTCCATCACACTCCTGACTTGTGCCTTGTAGATAGTGGACAGGCTGTACAACCATTGTGGAAATTACCCTCATTGAACCAGGCTGATACCACACTTTTTATTTTGCTGTAACGCTACCCGTATTAGGAACTTATGGAAAAAGCACTTGTTACTTATTCTTGCTTCTATGAATTTATTTTTTAGCCTGAGCTGTTTGATCTGACAGAATGGCACCTCCACCAGTTTAGAGATTTAAAACACATGATGTTTAGGTTGCATTAGCTCTGATGCATTTTTTTGCTTATGCATATTTCAGATTACAAGTCAAGTCTCCATTTATAAGCAGCACAGGCTCGCCTACTGAAGCTGATTTCTACAAACAGTATGAAGGTATTGGGAAGAGCTTTAACAGATTCTATTTATGGAAATTCTGATGCATTTTCAATAAGAAAGGAAACTTAATCAATGAGTTTTTTTTATTTTTGCTTTATAATCTTCCAATTTTTTCCAGTCTTTTCCATCTGTGTGGAGTTTGCACATTCTCTCCATGTCTGCATGGGTTTCCTCCGAGTGCTCCAGTTTCCTCCCATGGTCCAAAGATGTGCAGGTGAAGTGGATTGGCCATGCTTAATTGCCCCTTAATGTCCCTAGATGTGTAGGTTAGGGGGATTTACAGGGTAAATGCATGGGGTTCAAGGAATAGGGCAAGGTATGGGCCTGGGTAAGATGCTCTGTCAGAGAATCAGTGCTAATTCGATGAACTGAATGGCCTCCTTATGCACTGTAGGGATTTTATGATTCCATCATCCCTTCCTGAATGCTCTGAGCAGAATAAAGCTCCACAGACTACGCTCCCCTCTCTTGTTTGTCATCAGATGTTGCTCTCTACAGGCCTGTGAGATGTGTTTGGTTGGGACACACATCTCTTTGTGGGCCATTCAAAACACACCTGCAAAAATGCTGCTGCAGAGGATTTTTAAAAGTGCTGAAATCAGCAAAACTTTCCTAACGATGCTGTGCAGTGAGCATGACTCCAGTAAATGGTTTAACAGAAAGTGCGATAAATCACATGTGCTGATGCTACAACAGTTTGGTCTGTTAAAGCAACATTACTGCATTTTATAAATACAGAATTGCAGTGCAATACATTTAACAACCAGAGGAGAATTTCTTGATGTTCATTTGACAAAGCTTCACACTAGCTCTAAGTTACATGTCCAACAACTCCCAGAATAGGTCTGTAGCTCCTACAACCATCAGAAGGCAATCTGATCAGATACTTGAAGAGGATTCAAGTGGTAGATGTGTAGTTTTGCAAAAATAGAGGAAAATGCATTTACTTGCGCTTCTCAGGTTTCACATACAATGCTCAGAGGCATATATTTCCTAAATTAATGCTTGTTAGCACTGTTGCCTCACAGCACCAAGGACCCGGGTTCAGTTCTGGCCTTGGGTCACTGTTTGTGTGGAGGTTGCACATTCTTCCCAAGTCTGCATGGGTTTCCTCCCACACCCCAAAGATGTGCCGGTTAGGTTGATTGGCCATGCTAAATTTTCCCTTAGTATTAGGGGGATTAGCAGGGTAAATAGGTGAGGTTGCAGGGACAGAGCCTGGGTGGGATTGTTGTCAGTGCAGGCTTGATGGGCCAATGGCCTCCTTCTGCATTGCAGGGTATAAATTGTACACTGTGCACTGTAAACAACAAGGTGACAAGGTGAACACTGCAACATGTATTGCAGGTTTAATTTCACTTTTCCAATATTTTGTGCACTGATGTGGAACCATTATATAATAGAACAGACAAGAATAAAACAAAATAATGTCTAGCTGTTTTCAAACTGACACTGTAAATTGTGTAGTATTGTTCTGGAAGACCTTTCTCTGATCTAACCACAGTATCAACATGTAACCAGCAAATGGGGAAAAAAGTCCAACCTGAGATATTCTTACTTGATGTGGATATGCCGGCATTGGACTGGGGTAAACACAATAAAAAGTCTGACAACACCAGGTTTTAGTCCAACCGATTTATTTGATAGTAAACTCACAAGCTTTCGGGTTAGTCCCTCCATCAGGTGAGTTCTTACTTGACAGAGAAGTAATTTCCATAGGCACAATTCATTAACTTCAACTATGTTATCAATGATCAAAAAGCAATCCGTAGACTGAACTAAAACAGTTATTAGTGTAGCAGAATACACTGCAATGCTTCACAATTCCTTACACCCACAACTGCAGCTGTCAAACTGGTTACAGTATCTGCAAGTAACTCTTCTGTTTACTTCTGGTAAACCATTTTCACACATCACAATGAAGCTCCTGAAATCAGTTTGTGTCTTGACACCTACATTCTACAGAAAGCTAAAGTGTGATCTTGCTATCATGAATGTCAAGAGCATATCTTTAAGAGAAGGTAAAGATACAGGAGTGAAGGACAGTACCTGAGTTGAATATGAAGGGCATATCTTTAAGAGAAGATAGAAGTAAAGGAGAAAAGGACAGTACCTGAAGAGATAGGAGCATCAACAATATCAGTTCATGCAGGGACAGGTGAGGGAGTCAACAGTTTAGTGCGAATATGGCTGAGGCAGCAGGAGATGGGTCTCAAGGATAAGATGAGCTTAGAAGGGCATTTTGGGGAGGGGGGATGCAGGGGAGAGACAAGAGGGAAACAAGAGAAACATTCAACTTCAGGAGGAAGGGAGGAAGGTGCCAGGGGGAATTGATTTATCAAATGTTTTCTGAGTAGGGGCGGCATGGTGGTACAGTGGCTAGCACTGCTGCCTCACAGTGCCAGGGACCTGGGTTTGATTCCCGGCTTGGTGATTGTTCCCCCTGTGTCTGCTTGGGTTTCCTCTGGACGCTCCGGTTTCCTCCCACAGTCCAAAGATGTGCAGATTAGGTGGATTGGCCATTCTAAATTGCCTCATAGTGTCAGGGGGAATAGCTAGGGTAAATGCATGGGGATAGGGCTGGGGAGGGATTATAGTCAGTGCAGACTCGATGGGCCAAATGGCCTCCCTCTGCACTGTAGGGTTCTGGATTCTTTTAGATTCCAGTAAGTCAATGAGCTCCTTGACTTATTGGTAGAGGTAAGGGGGAGATATGTGTCTGCAGGCTACTTTTTGCCCTCTAGAATCATTCTGGAATGGTGTACAGTCATACTGGAAATGAGGGTGCAGTTGAGCAAATTAGCAGCTGCAGAAATCTGAGCTGAGGACCATCGGTTAGCCTATTAGAATTTTGAAAGTGCAGCTGTAGATTAATTTTTAAAGATTTTTTTCCCCAGGGATGGACACAGAGAAGTAGGAACAGGACGTGGAATGGTGGTGTTGGTGAAGTGTAATACAAGGGGCTGGTCAGAGATGGCCTTAACATGATTGATATGATGGACGTAGTGAGGTCACATGAGACGCTTAGATCATTGGGTGGCTGTGATAATGAACTGGGGAGCTTTGATCGAGGGGAAGATTGAAAGACTATTAGAGGGTAGTGAACATGAGTTGCGATGGAGTTTGAGATCACTGAGGTTGAGAAATGGCTCTGTGCAGAGGTTCAGGGAGGAAAGCAGCGACAATACCTCAGCAACTGTTTACCCTTCAAGTGGACATCAGTCTTTTCAGCAAAATGGCTTATCTAATTGAATAAAAAGGGAGTGAACCATGCACTTTTAGTGTCTGTTCAAAACAGGTCATCGTTAGGAACCTGAGAGTAAGTGCTTGTTTTATATAGGCATGACATAGGGAGAGCAGAAAAGGAAAAAATATTTTCTTTTTTAAAAAAATGCAGAAATATAGAAAGCCTTTAAGTTTGGAAGAGAAACTCCACATCATTTTTAACAAAAAAATTGAAATGAAATTGGTTATGGTGTCAAGCAGCTTCCAGCAGCAGGGCTCTTGGGTTCTTGAGCCAATGCACCTTGATTTATTTGATTTATTATTATCACATGTATTGGGATAATAATACATTGGGATGGCACGGTAACATTGTGGTTAGCACTGCTGCCTCACAGCACCAGGGACCCGGGTTTGATTCCTGGCTAGGGTCATTGTCTGTGTGGAGTCTGCACGTTCTCTCTGTGTCTGTGTGGGTTTCCTCCAGGCGCTCCGGTTTCTTCCCACAGTCCAAAGATGTGTGGGTTAGGTGGATTGGCCATGCTAAATTTACCCTTAGTAACAGAGGGACTAGCTAGGGTAACTGGTGGGATTATGACGATAGGGCGTGGGTGGGATTGTGCAGATTTGATGGGCCAAATGGCTTCCTTTTGCTATAGGATTCTATGATTCTATACAGTGAAAAGTATTCTTTCTCGCATGCTATACAGGCAAAGCATACTGTTCATAGAATAATTGGGGAGTAGGACAGGAGAGGGTGCAGAACATTGTGTTACAGTCATAGCGTGTAGAGAAAGATCAACTTAATATGAGGTAGATTCATTCAAAAGTCTGACGGCAGCAGCAAGTCTGATGGAAGAAGCTGTCCTTGAGTCACTTGGTACGTGACTGCACATTTTATTAAAAATTCAATTCAAACCTGTGAAAATTCCTGAAGACTGTGACCCACTGAAGGTCACAATTCATGACAAGAAAAATTACCAAAAATTTTGAAACCTCTGATAAATGATTCGAGATCAAAGAATGGCACTTCTCATCAAAGCTTATAATGCTCGGACAGATCCCCCCAGGAGCTGCTCCTTCATTCAACATCTTTGACCTTTCAGCGAGACAATACCATGCATTGAGTCAGATTCACTTTCTTCAACTGTTATAGCAATCTTCCTAATATGGATTCAATTTATCTTAAAAACAGATTCACAGGAATAAGCTATAATAAATATCACTTCCAGAATGATTTATTGAGCTGCTGAAACTGGGAGGCAGTATTATTTTCCCACATTTTGTGCCAGCAGTTTGTCAAGTAATCTCAGACCAGATGTGAAACGCTTTATGCTGATTTTATGTAAATTAGTTTACTGATAGGAGCAGAGATTGAGGATAACGGGAGAATTGCCAACAGAAATATTGCACAATCATGAAAACAATCACATAATATAGTGGCGCATGAAACCCTGATAGTCAAAGCAGCAGAGAGCAAAGTTAATAAGTGAAAAGGAAATGGCAGCGGGTAAGGTGGGAAATAAAGGAAACGTGAGCGAGGCACAGGGGTAATGAGAGATAGATAAATGGGGCAGGGGGAGACAGGGAAAGAATGAGCAGAGAAAATAAAAACGTGCTGAAAAAGAAGACACCAAAAGCTGAATCAAAGCAATAAGCAAAACTAATACAAAAATAATACACTTCTGCACTGGCTTTTTTTTAATACTTCAAATATTAATTATGGAGTTTCTTTCATGTGGTGTTTCACATTAGCTGTTTTTACATTACAGCCAGTAAGCACCCTCTTATTGCGTCTGCCTCTAAAGATCAAACACTGAGCCACTGTCAGATTACAGACTTCCAAGAAATGAGCCCTGCAACATAAAGATGCAATTAGCACAAAAGTTGTAACTTGTAATCACAAACAAATGTCCACGATTTTGGTTATTCGCTTCTGATTCAGTCAGCACGACTCTCTGAGCCTGTTTGCACGCACGCAATTACCATTGTGGCCACTAAAGTGCATAAGAGCCATACCAGGATTTGCGTTGGCGAGATTTCTAAGCGGGCCCTCCTTGGTGATGTGATCAGGTTCACTTCCTTTCCAGGTTCATGCCCTTAAAATGCATTTCAATATGATTAAATGGCTTTACATCATTGTTTTGGGTTAAGTCAGGTTCTCCCTCTGTGGCCCCCCGCACCCCACCCCCCCCAACCCGCTGCCACATGCGTGACAAAAATGGAAAGCAGTCGTGATGACCATGGGGGGCACAGAGATGAGTTTAGCCCCCGGGTGGTAAGTGACATGGCTGTTCTGGCACACTTAACCTGGTTGGCACTGCCATGGAGGAGTCAGGGCCTCTAGAGTACCCCATGGAGGTCTTTCCATTGTATTGTGGGGAGGAGGGGGGGTGCTATGCCTGCATTTCTTTTTATTTATTAGCATCACAAGTAGGCTTACATCAACACTGCTATGAGGTTACTATGAAAATCCCCTAGTCGCCACACTCCGGCTCCTGTTTGGTACACTGAAGGAGTATTTGGCATGGCCAATACTTCTAACCAGTATGTCTTTCGGACTGTGGGAGCACCTGGAAGAAAGCTCATAGGGAGAACATGAAGTGTTCCAAGCCTGGAATTCAACCCGGGTCCCTGCCACTGTGAGGCATCAGTGCTAACCACTGTGCCGCCTGTGTCGGTACCGCCACGTCCATGGGGAAATTTTAACTTGACATTTTGATTGGAACGACCTTTAAAAACGGCACAACAGTCTCTGTGGAGCTGGCCTTGCTGGCTCTATCAGGTCCCAACCTGCGAGACATAAAACAGCAACCCCCCCATACTTCTTTTTCACGAAGTGTCAGAAGACCTGGAGTGAAAACCTGGCTGTTTCTGGGGAGAAATACAGCAGTTTTTAGTCAGAGCCTGACACTTGGCTATTATTTTGGAAAATTCCATCCACTAACTCACAAATGAAAGTTTTGCAGAGAGCTAAGCTTTTCCAGCGGGTCCACCGAAAAGAAAGCTTTGCAGGCACGACCTTGTGTGCAATTGCCAGGTTGCAGCAGCTATGGGTTTAATTCTCTGTGGGCCATCCCTTATTTATGTTAAAGAAAGCTTCACCCAGATCGACGAAGCAGAAATCACACTGCTGGCCAGTATCACCGAAACTTGGCAGCAAGACAAAAGGAACAAAGAGAGCAGAATTTAAACGCCAGACGGTGAAGTACCACACCCAAACCTGAGGTCAGTGTATTTTAAATACTGAGGCATCAACACACAAAAACAGCTTCATGTCAAATCCTACGTTTCTCATTTGTCTTCCAAATTGTAACGTTGAGAGAACCATACTTCAGAAAAGAAGATAGATTGATTCTGACAGACAGGGGTAGAGTAAGTTAATGGGCAATTTTAATTAAAGAGCAAAGATTAAATTGCAGGGCACAGAATGTTTTGGAATGCTATTAGCATCCAAGACCTGGTTTCAAACTCAGTCAAGATAAGATCAAATGAAAGTCTGCACTCTCAAACAGTGATAGCTATTTCAAGTATTAAACAACTTTGGCCAGTCAATAGGAAATGCCTCACATATCTCGTAGCTATGTGCATTCAATTACACAAATATTTAAAATCACTGCCAAAGCAGTAATCCACTTAATGTATCCCTAAAGCACTCACCTTTAATGTATTACAAATAGCTCAAAAAGCAGGACATCAAAGGTGGATGGAGGGTGGGGGCATGGGGATGGTGGTAGAAACCATGTAGCCCCATCGGTTTCAGCTTTGGGAGTTAGGTTCCAACCCTTCTCAGGCTGATAAGGTGGAATCTCTGCCCCTGCACAGTTGTATTCAAGAAGTAAATTAGGGCAATCTCAGCCAGTGCCAAATATGCTTCAGGGCACAGAACCCACAATTCATCCGCAATTTAAAGTTATAATTTAGGCTGTTTCTGAAATCCCTTAATTTTCACTGACAGCAAAAGGTATTCTCCAGGAGTAGACTTGAAGTTCCTATGCTGAAGTGAATTGGAATGAAATGCTACAGAAATATATTGTGTGCTGGAAAGGGGGACGCTCAGTTCTTCATTTCCCCAGACTGCCAAGAACAGCCACTGCATGCAGATTTGTATATTACTTCATCAGACAAGACCGCAAGAAACTGAATTGGATCGTGAACGAAGCCCAGTCCATCAGGCAAACCAGCCTCCTATCCACTGATTCCATCTACACTTCCCACTGCCTCGGAAAAGCAGCCAACATAATCAAGGATCCCACGCATCGCAGTCATACTCTCTTCCACCTTCTTCCATCAGGAAAAAGATACGAAAGTCTGAAGTACCAGTCAACTCAAAGACAGCTTTTTCCCTGCTGCCATCAGACTTTTGAATGGATCTACTTAATATTAAGCTGATCTTTTTCCACACCCTTGCTGTTACTGTAACACTCCATTCTGCACCCTCTCCTTTCCGTCTCCCCCATGTACTCTATGAACAGTATGCTTTGTCTGTATCGTACGCAAGAAACATTACTTTTTCCTGTATCCCAATATATGTGACAATGATAAATCAAATCAAAATAATTATTTTTTAAGATGCAGCAAGTTGTAGTAAATTTTAAGAAACATTTTTAGTTTAAATACATAGTAAAAATATTGCATTATACCTTGGATTATGTGAGACACACCTTTACACACGTGACATCTTCTAGTCACATCACAATGTTGTCATGGGTTGTGTAGGAAATTCAAACGTTACGCTAGAATAATGGCGAATGCTGTGTCAAGTTTGTCGTTAAGACTCATTGTTGGAGTAAAGATTAACTCTGCAACTAAATTCCATCCTACAGCTGGCTTGAGAGTTCTTGGTGCTGAGGCTGGATGCAAGAACGGGAAAACATTTCATCACGTGACAATAATTTGTTTTGCCTTCATAAATAAATAAAACTGAACAATAAGAAAGGACAATAACAAATGGAGCACTGCAGACGTCAAATTAAGTCCATGCTAGCAGCATATTTCTCTACATGGGTGGACTAAACCTATTTCCCTACTTTTCAGGGGAACGCGGTAGATTTAAAAGGCTCAGTTGATTTTCTATATCTGCAACAGAGCTGTCGCCAAGGGCAACTGAGATTTTGGGGCTCTCTTACCAAAAAATTCTAAGCGCCGACTGACCGTGAAAATGGGAGTTTCAGGCCCATTTTTCTGGCGAGGCAACAAATGAAATCTTACACCACTTAATGCAAAAAATGATGCACAATCTTATTCCCACCAATAGGGAGAGGGAGTTGGGCAAGCCCGCCCTCGAGCCGCCTGCCCACTTTGGAGCATGGGCCTCAAAACCAGAGGAATTGGAGCTCTCCTGTCGGGACCGCCTCTGCCAGGGACATAGGCCTCCCCCTTTCAACAGGCATCGGCAAACTTCATGGACACTGCCCATCTCACACACAACTACCTCCACAAGGACGCAACCCATCACCCTGCCACGTCACCCTTGCGCAGTTCTCCTTTCACCCACCTTCCCCAATTGCAGAGTCCTCACTCTTCACACCTTCCCCCGATTGCAGAGATCCCACTCTCCCCCTTCCCCTTCTCCTTCCCTGATTGTAGAGTTCTCCCACTACACCCTCTCCTGCCCTTCCTGATTGCAAAGTTCTCCCTCTACCCCCTCCCCCAATTGCAGAGATTTCCCCCTCTTCCCCCTCGCTGATTGCAGAGATCCCCCTCTCCCCCTGATCACCACAGTAGCATATCACCCCACCCCAGAAGGCACTATTACGTATGCGCGCTGAAACCAGCGAAATGGGAGCCCTCCTGTCAGCATTCCAACCCCTCCCACACCTGCGCAGACATAGGACTCCCTTCCCTCCTCAGCCAACAGCACCCCTCACAGACATCATTCAGCAACCCGCACCCCCCACACATAATGAACTCTCTCTACCCCCTCCCCCGATCACCACAGTAGTACATTTCCCCTTCCCCCTTTTGCACCCCTGCAAAGTTCCCCTTGGCTTCCCCCTCATTATAATTAAGCAGCCTGCATGTGAGTCACCCAAACTGCCTATAGCTGAGTGCCCTTAACATGGGAGACCTCCAACAATGGACACACAGGCAGGCGCGGCAGGGAGATGGCTGCTAGAAGGACTGCTTCAAGATTTACAGAGGGAGAGCTGGGACTTCTCCCAAACCCGGTGAAGGAGAGGAGGGATACTTCCCCCACCCCAGACGGGCATCAAGCCAGAGGTAGGCAAGGCAGAGTGGTCTGGGTAGCAGTGGCGGTGCACAGCACGGAGGAGCAGCCACCAGTGCAGCAAGATGAATGACCTCATTCAGGCAGCAAGAGCATCCATCCTGTCCTGGCATTGTTCCCGTATGTTACCCCTGCTACGTGCATCCTCCCCCCGACACCCCACAGTAGAGATGCCACGAGGTGTGATATCTCTGAAACTGTAAAGTGGCTTCATTTGTTCTGGTGACTCACAGACACAGTTTCAGCTATCTTAATGGTCTTTGTTCAGCCAAAAGGTCAATTTAAAACTAAGAAATTGAAATGAGGATATGTTTTTATAAAAACATAATGTTATGTTCTGTTCCATCACGGGATCTTGAACATTATCACTGTTCCATATGATGAGGTTTAAAAAGCACTGGAAGGTGTTAAATGTAACCCAAAATCTTCTAAAGCTTTCTTCTGAGGTAAATGGTTGTCTTGATGACCTATCTCAGTGTAGGGAATGTAACCCTTTTTTAAATCATTTTGGGTATTTGAAGGAAAATGAATACAATTTTAAAAATAAATAATCTTATTAAAACATATGAATGCCAATATTGTGGAACTGAGCCACGACAGATCAGCCATGATCTTATTGAATGGCAGGGCAGGCTCGAAGGGCTAGATGGCCTACTCCTGCCCCTATTTCTTATGTTCTTATGTTCTTATTATAAATACGTAACTTTTGAAGGAAAATGCTCCTGTTCATAGACTTATTTTAACTTAGACCCAGGAACAATTTATTAAAATTGTCAATGACTAATTCAAAATGCTGCATTTGTGTTCTATAACTAATTGCAAAAAATTCCAACACTCTGAAATGTTTCCCACTGGAGCAGGAAGGGGGAAATAGCAAGCCATTTACTATGTTCCCTGTTTTACCTGATGCTTCCACCTCTGAAGTAGACATTTCCTCTGCTACAGGTTTCTAAAACTAAACTCCTGCATCTTCCTTTTGAAGCACTGAGATTGTGGAAAAAATGTTTAAATTTCCTGTTACAATAAATTCTTGAATGGCTTTGGATGTGGGAGAGAGTTCCAAGGACCAAATCCCTACTGAGAGGAAGTTGCTCCTCATTTCCATCTTGAGTTGGACTGTTCTCCTTGGAAAGAAGATGACTGACAGGAAATTTGATAGAGATGTTCAAAATCATGACGGGGCTGCAGAGGGTAGATAAGGAAAAATTGTTCCTTTCTATAGAAGAATCAAGAATGAGAGAGCGCACATTTAAAATAATTTGCAAAAGAAGACAACGCGATTTGAGAAAAAACATTTTTGCACAACGAGTGGTTTGGGTCTGGAATGCTCTGCCTGAAAGTGTGGTGGAAGCAGGCTCAATTGAAGCATTCAAGAGGACATTAGATAATTACTTGGATAGAAACAATACTTGAACAGAAAAGGTAAGAGAATGACACTAAGTCATAGTGCTCATTTGGAGAGTCACTGCAGACATAATGGGCCAAATGGCCTCCCACTGTGCCGTAACAATTCTGTGAACTGTAATGAGGCTTCACTGTATCTGGATGCAAGTTTAATTGATGATAAAATGTGGTAGTTGAAAATAAAATTGATTCAATATTGTTTCCCAGTAACTGGCTATGAAAATACGCACAGAAACCTAATGTTTAAGTAACACCTAATCCCTCAATGCATGGTCAGTGTGGATCAAGAACACTTGCAGCACTAATCCTCCAAAAATGTGACGAGGAAAAATACAGAAGACCAGCTACAAATTCCTCCAATTGTTCAATTACTTGCTGTACATCTAGCTATACCGTACAGACCAGAAAATTCCAAATTTGATCGCCAGTCAATTTATCTGATCTGAACCAGAACATTGACAAACATTCTACAACTAGTCACAAAAGCTACTGAGCAAGAACACTGAAGGCGTAACCAAGGATTCCCACTCCAGGTCACAGTTCAATAACTCCCTAATAGTGTGCATGTATGACAGGTTCAGCTATGATGATCACACAACAGTCTACCAGCCTACTAATGACCACCATTTAGTTTCACACATTCACAATTGCCACTTAGGTAAGAAAAGTTGCAGCCATGGAACTATTTCCAATATGGACTAAAAGTATCTTCAGGTTTTTTTTAAGTTCATTTATCAGTGTCACAAATAGGCTTACAATAACACTGCAATGAAGGTACTGTGAAAATCCCCTAGTCGCTACACTCCAGCGCCTGTTCAGGTACATTGAGGGAGCATTTAGCATGGCCAATGCATCTAACCGGCATGTCTTTCGGACTGTGGGAGGAATCTGGAGCACCCAGAGGAAACCCATCCAGACACAGGGAGAACATGCAGACTCCACACAGACAGTGATCCAAGCTGGGAATCACACCCGGATCCCTGACAATGTGAGGCAGCAGTGCTAACTACTGTGCCACCATGCCACCCTCAGGAGAGCAAAAAGGGCAAACACAGATAACATAAAAAATTGTAAATGAAACAAATAAAGTCTTCCCAAAATTAACTCAATAAATACCCTGAAAGGAAAACTATTTCAGGAAAGTAAAAGGGGGAATATAATAGGAACAGAAAAAGTATTACTACTGCTGGATCTGTGTGGAATCTTAGAATTTGACTGCAGCTTCTTTACAACATAAATTCTGTTAGCAGTAAGTTTCTGTAAAGATCAGAAATTCTTGTGGTGGAATACTGGAGCGCAGCACAATGTCACAGCGAAATATGGACAGAAGCCCCGATCTGCTGAGTATCCAAACTCAGGCACACAGTGAGTGCAGGCAGATATAAAACAGAGCCCCAGGCATGTTCTGAATGAGTAATACAAACAGATGAAGTGACGTTCTGATCAACCTGTTCATGTCAGTCTTGACTCGGTGGTAGCGCTAATGTCTCTGAGTCAGCAGGTGGTAAGTTCAAGCCTCACTCCTGCTCAGACTAAAGTACTGCCCTATTGGAGGTGCCATCAGTCAGACGGGACAACAATAAAGAGAGTTCCATCCGGCCTCTGAGATAAGAACATAAGAACATAAGAAATAGGAGCAGGAGTAGGCCATCTAGCCCTTCAAGCCTGCCCCGCCATTCAATAAGATCATGGCTGATCTGTCGTGGCTCAGTTCCACATTCCCGCCCTCTCCCCATAACCCTTAATCCCCTCTCTTATCAAAAACCCATCAACCCGCGTCTTAAAAATATTTAGTGAGGCAGCCTCCACCACCTCAACGGGCAGAGAATTCCAGAGATTCACCACCCTTTGAGTGAAGAAGTTCCTCCTCAACTCTGTTCTAAACCGCCCCCCCTTTATCTTGAGGCTGTGCCCCCTAGTCCTACTGTCCTTTCTGAGCGGGAAGAGTCTCTCCACCTCTATCCTATCCATCCCATTCATCATCTTATATGTCTCAATGAGATCTCCCCTCATTCTTCTAAACTCTAATGAGTACAAGCCTAGTTTATTCTCCTCATAGCTCAACCCCCTCAACTCCGGTATCAGCCTAGCAAACCTCCTCTGCACTCCCTCCAAGGCCAAAATATCCTTGCGTTAGTGCGGCGACCAAAACTGCACGCAGTACTCCAGCTGCGGCCTCACCAATGCCCTATACAGCCGCAGCAAGACCTCCCTACTTTTATATTCAATCCCCCTCGCTATGAAGGCCAGCATCCCATTAGCCTTCCTGACCACCTGCTGCACCTGCAGGCTGGATTTTTGCAACTCATGCACAAGGACCCTAAGGTCCCTCTGCACCGTCGCCTGCTGCAGTTTTTCGCCACGTAAGTAATAGTCCTTCCTACCATTATTCCTACCAAAGTGGACCACCTCGCACTTACCAACATTAAATTCGATGAACATTAAAGATCCCACGGCACTATTCAAAGAGCAGGGAATTCTCAAATGTTCTGTCCAATGGCATGGTGGATAGCAAAGGACGCGGGTTCGATTCCCAGCTTGGGTCACTGTCTGTATGGAGTCTGCACGTTCTGCACGTGACTGCATGGGTTTCCTCTGGGTGCTCCTGCTTCTTCCCACAGTCCGAAAGACATGCTGGTTAGATGCATTGGCCACACTAAATTCTCCCTGAGTGTATCCGAACAGGAGCCGGAATGTGGCGACAAGGGGATTTTCACAGTAACTTCATTGCAGTGTTAATGTAAGCCTACTTGTTATACCAATAAATAAACTCTAAACCACCAAACACAGATTACACAGTCATTCATCCCATTTCTTTTTGGGCAGCCTTGATGTATGCATCTTGGCTGCTGTATTTTATCATACTAGAACAGCAGCTACACATCAAAGGTACTTTGTTGGCTTTGGGAGTACCTGATGTCAGGGAAGGTATTATGTCAATGCATGTCTTTCTTTTTCCATTCATTCTGTGAGCAGCTGTGAGCAACACCAGTGATGATATTGCTGTAGACAGTTCCCTCCAACTTGTCAAGGGCAAAGTATAAATGATTTAAGAAGGGAAATGTATTGATGAAGGGAAAGTAAAAAATCTGAGATAAGAGATGCATGTCTGCAGTGAAGTACATCACACACACCCACAGTACCATACACCCACACATCCACACAGACACATTAGCCATCCTGTAAAGATGAAAGTTTGACCTTTTGACTCCTTATTTTAATCTTAGGCGCATCAGCAAAATGTCTAATGGTGACTAATTTTCCAGTATCCCCAGAAACTCGGCTGTTGCCAATGGTTAAAAGGGCATAACAATTACTGCAGAAAACCTCTCATCTTTGTGAGAAAATGTACTCAAAAAGAATACTTCTCATGAAAATGTTTCCCATTAGATCATTTTTGCCCCAAGGCATCACCAGGACAATTAACACTATAAATTCCTGCTCATTTGTTTCCGCTCTGGAGTAACTGGTCTCTCGGCCCAGAATATGTACCTAACCAGCAGATCTTTGGAGTCTGGAATAGGGCGGCACAGTAGCACAGTGGTTGGCACTGCTGCTTCACAGCACCAGGGACCTGGGTTCAATTCCCAACTTCTATTCCCAGCTTGGATCATTATCTGTGTAGAACTTGCACGTTCTCCCCATGTCTGAGTGGGTTTCCTCCAAGTGCTCCGGTTTCCTCTCATATGAAAGACATGCTAGTTAGGTGCACTGACCCAAACAGACAATGGACTATGTCAACCAGGGGAGTTTCACAGCAACTTCATTGCAGTGTTAATGTAAGCCTTTTTTGTGGCTAATAAATAAACTTTACTATAAATATGTGAACTGGATGGTTTCTGGACATATTAATCTAGTCCAATTAGCCACTCGGTTGCACTAGATAAACTCAACAACCTCTAAAATAGTTTTTAAACAAATACCAAGTCTTATGGTTTTAAGAGGTGAAATCAGTATCACAGAAGCCCCACAGTGCAGAAGGAGGCCTTTCGGCCCATCGATTCCGCACCAACCACAATCCCACCCAGGCCCCATCCTTACAACTCCACACATTTATCCCGCTAATCCCTCTAACCTACACATCCCGGGACACCATGGGCAATTTGGCACGGCCAATCAACCTAATCTGTGCAAATTTGGACTGCGGGAGGAAATTGGAGGACCCGGAGGAGACCCACACAGACATGGGGAGAATTTGAAAACTCCACACAGACAGTGGCCCAAGCTGGGAAGGGGAAAGGGGAAGGAGGGGGTGGAGGGGAGGAGGGAAAAAAGGGAGGAGGGGGGACGGGGAAGGGTCGAGGGGGAGAGGAAGGATGGAAGGGGGTGGGGGAGGAGGAAGGAGGGTGGGGGAGGAAGGAGGGAACAGAAGGGGCAGAGGGGAAGGGTTTGGACATAAAAACTATACATTTTACATGTAGCCTAACTCTTTTGCACTTATGTCGAAGCCTCAAGAAGAAATTCAGTTAAGAAGCCAAGCTAAATGCATGATGCACCAGCGGCAGTGGTACATGACTCCAGATTTTCAATCCGCAATGGGTTCTGCAAACCTATCAGAGAGATAGTTCACATCAGCTTACAGGAGGCTTACATATATCAACTGAAGGAATATAATTTCCTAAAGCATTTGAACTAGCCAATTTGCATAAGGATCAACATTGCGTCAAGAAGACTCCTAAAACTGGGTTAAACACTGCTTAAAATACATCGCAAAATCCAAATGGACTTTAGCTGAATTTTATTCCAGACACTAACATCCACCTTGTTATATATGAACACACTGTTTTACTGGAATCAATTGTCATGACAAAGTTGTATATTTTTTAAAAACTTTCTTTCACTTTAGGTGTGTTACATACATGTTAAACATCTTTTTAAAACATTCACAAAAATAATTAACCCATCCAAAAAAATCACTGCAGACAGACCAAAAAATAAATGCGCAAATGAATAAAGGCAAAAACTCAGGTATCATCAGCGCAAGTGATCAAAGTTAGGTCAACTCAGCATTTCAATACCGGCAGCTTTCCAAACATGAATAGGAAGTTCAAACTTGGAAGTTCAAATAGGAAGTTCAGCACACATATGCATGCAACAGGACATCTATGTTGTCATAAGAACATGTCCCGGCATACATGTGCGGAGCACAATCTGCATAAGCCAGCATTTGAGCCAGAAGTTATGGATCATTCAGTCTATTCATCCAGCCAACTGGTGTGTATTTATTTATCCGTATTTATAGCCATCCCTATACTTAACTATTTTCCCAATTCCCTGCTTAATACTGATGGAACTCTGGGCACAATTTTCAGTCTTCTGCAGTGTGCTTTCAGGCAGCACAGGCCACTCACGGGATAACAAAGAACAAAAACAGCCCGGGAAACAGGCCCTTCGGCCCAATGAGCCCGCGCCACCATCTTAACATTACCAGTCCCCCCTCCACCCATGACCCTTATCTATGATTCCACATTGAGGGAAACTAATTTAGGGACAATTTATTACCTCCAATCAGCCTAATAGCACACCTTTGGGGTGTGGGAGGAAACCGGAGCACCCGGAGAAAACCCTCGCAAGCACGGGGAGAATGCGCAAACTCCCACAGACACTGGCCCAAATCCATGTGTCTGCACAGCAAACAGTGATAGTCACTGAGCTGTCGTGTTGCCCAGCATCTGATCCAGTTTAAGCGCACACTAACGACATGAAGCACTAGGCTACTCTCGAACATCCAAGAGCAGCCCTAGTACGACCCATCGCGTGTATGCCCCTCGTTGGACAACAAGACGGACCGACTTAAAACCTGTGAATTAAAAGAGAAAAACATTAGTATCATTCCTCATCCTTATAGATTACCAGGGACGTCCCAATGCTAATGAACCTTATTTAAAACAATCTCCTATATCCTCCTATCTCCAACCCACTCATGTGCCTGTCTAAGTAACTCTTAAACAAGTCCAGCGTGCCTGCCTCCACCACCTTGCTTGGCAGAGCATTCCATAGCCCCACTACCCTCTGTGTGAAAAACCTCTCTCTAATATCCCTGTTATACCTCTCCCCCCTCACCCTAAGCCCGTGGCCCCTTGTACTGTGTGTCCTTAACATAGGAAAAAGCTTACCACTGTTTACTCTATCTATACCCTTCATAATCTTACCTCTATTAGATCCCCCCTCAGTCGCCGTCTTTCAAGGGAAAACAGCCCCAATTTGCTCAATCTTTCCTCATAACCCAGTCCTTCCATACCAGGCAACATCCTGGTAAACCTCCTCTGCACTCCCTCCAGAGTCTCCACATCCTTCTGTTAGTAAGGTGACCAGAACTGGACGCAGTACCCCAAATGCGGCCTAACCAACGTTCTATACAACTACAACATTAGACTCCAGCTCTTACACTCTATACCCCTTCCTATAAAGGCTGACATAGCTTTCTTCACAACCTTCTCCACTTGTACTGCCACCTTCAAAGACTTGTGCACTTGCACCCCCAGGTCCCACTGGGTTTCTATACTCTTTATAGGCTTACCCTTTATCATATAACTCCCCCCTACATTATTCCCGCCAAAATGCATCACCTCACATTTATCAGGATTAAACTCCATTTGCCATATATCTGCCCAATATACCAGCCTATCTATATCCCGTTGTATTGACAGACACTGCCCGCCAATTCAGCCATCTTGGTGTCATCAGAAAATTTGCTGATTACACCACTTACTCCCTCTTCCAAGTCATTTATACATACTACAAAAAGAGATCCTAGTACTGAGCCCTGCGGCACACCAATAGTGACAGACCTCCAGCTAGAAAAGGACCCTTCCACTACTACTCTATGTCTCCTCTTAGCAAGCCAATTCTCCTCCCATCTAGATACCTGGCTTTGTATCCCATGAGCCTTAATCTTTGCAACCGGCCTACCATGAGGGACTTTGTCAAACGCCTTACTGAAATCCATATAGACGACATCAACAGCTCGTCCTTCATCGACCGTTTTTGTCACCTCCTCAAAAAATTCTACCAGATTGTAAGGCAAGACTTCCCCTTTACAAAGCCATGCTGTGTATCCCTAATCAGATCGCAACGCTCTAGGTGCTCATACATCCTATCCATTAGAATCCTCTCTATCGACTTGCCTACCACTGATGTCAAACTCACCGGCCTATAGTTACTAGGGCTATCCCTCCTACCCTTTTTAAACAACGGTATCACGTTCGCTATCCTCCAGTCTCCTGGGACCTCACCTGTGTCCACAGAAGAGACAAAGATTTGCATCAGAGGCCCAGCAATTTCATCTCTCGCCTCCCTAAGCAGCCTGGGATAAATGCCATCGGGCCCTGGAGATTTATCAGTTTTAATGCTACCTAAAAGCCCTAACACTTCTTCCCTCGTAATGGATAGTTCCTTCAATTGGTCTACAGCTCCCTCGAGGACTGTACCAGACATCAAGGCCCTCTCCTTCATGAATACCAACGCAAAGTATTCATTCAGGATCTCCCCCATTCCCTCGGACTCTAAGCACAATTCCCCTCCTCTGTCCCTGAGGGGACCGATTTTTCCCCAGCCACCCTTTTGTTCCTAACATAGGAGTAAAACGCCTTTGGATTTTCCTTAATCCTACCTGCCAAAGCCATTTCATGCCCCCTTTTTGCCCTCCTAACTCCCCTTTCGAGATCCCTCCTACTCTCTCTGTATTCCTCCACCGCTCTCTCCGTTCCCAGTTGCTTAGACCTAACGTACGCCTCTCATTTCTTCCTGACCAAGTCCTCAATATCTCTAGTAATCCACAGCTCTCTAATCCTACCTTTCCCATCCTTCCTCTTAATCGGCACATGCCTTTCCTGCACCCATTTCAGTTTTCCCTTGAAAGACTCCCACATGCCTAACATGGCCCTCCAACAGCCTATCCCAGTCTCTATCCCTAAGCTCCTGCCTAATCCGGCTGTATCTAGCCTCCCCCCAATTTAGCACCCTCCCCTTAGGACGGCACTCATCTTTTTCCATTATTATCCTGAAGTAGACAGAGTTGTGGTCACTATTAGCCGCATGTTCACCTACTACAACCTCAACCACCTGACCCGGCTCATTGCCCAGAACTAAATCCAGTATAGCCCCCTCTCTAGTCAGGCTATCTACATACTGCTCCAAGGATCCTTCCAATACATATCTTACGAATTCCTCCCCGTCCGAACCCCCAGCTCTAGGCACCTTCCAATCCACCCCAGGGAGATTAAAATCTCCCACTACAACAACCCCGTTCTTCCTACACTTA
Source organism: Carcharhinus amblyrhynchos (assembly GCF_965287045.1). Classification (NCBI taxonomy): domain Eukaryota; kingdom Metazoa; phylum Chordata; class Chondrichthyes; order Carcharhiniformes; family Carcharhinidae; genus Carcharhinus; species Carcharhinus amblyrhynchos. Next base: position 28,127,773 of record NC_137332.1, on the reverse strand, counting down.
TCCAAAATGTCTCTACATATACCCTCTCCCACTGCCCGCGGGCTGTCGGGCGGTCTGTAGTACACCCCTAGCATAGTAATTGCTCCCTTCCTATTCCTCAACTCCACCCACAGAGACTCAATTCCTAACCCCTCTATATTATCCTCTCTCTGCACTGCTGTGATGTGCTCCCTAACTAACAGCGCCACTCCCCCTCCTCTTTTCAACCCACCATGGGTCTGTACTCACTGGAGTTTAGAAGGATGAGGGGGGATCTTATTGAGACATATAAGATAATGAAGGGGATGGATAGGGTAGAGGTAGAGAGATTCTTCCCACTCAGAAAGGACAGCAGGACTAGAGGGCACAGCCTCAAGATAAGGGGGGGCAGTTTAGAACGGAGTTGAGGAGGAACTTCTTCACTCAAAGGGTGGTGAATCTCTGGAATTCTCTGCCCGTTGAAGTGGTGGAGGCTACCTCGCTAAATATATTTAAGTCACGGGTAGATAGGTTTTTGGTAGGCAAGGGAATTAAGGGTTATGGGGAGAAAGCAGGGAAGTGGAACTGAGCCACTTCAGATCAGCCATGATCTTATTGAATGGTGGGGCAGGCTCAAAGGGCTAGATGGCCCACTCCTGCTCCTACTTCTTATGTTCTTATGTTCTTATTATGTTTACCAATATCCGCAGCACTTTGCATGGCTCGCCCATCCTGCTGCCAGAGTGGGACCGGAAGACTCCCCTAGCAGGAAGGGCCAGAAAATCCTGCCTTTTGTTCCAGACACTGACTACTTGGTGGGGAGGAAGAACTCTCATCAAACACAACACTTTCTACACTGCGCTGAAGTCTTCTAATCCCTCAGTTGAAATTTGGAATCTCTCCAATGCACTCCACACTCCTCAAAACAGCACAGCTCAACATATCATGACCTTTACTCAAAACACTCGCCTCTGCCAAGTAGTTACTCTCTTCTGAACAAATAAACCACACAAACATGTGTGTAGTGTATAGCTTCTCCTCGAATCTCAGATCTCCAGACTAATGCGATTTGATTTTGTAAAGAAATGAGTTAAACATCCTGACTGATATCAGGGAAGGAATGCAAGATGTGATCTTTTCCTAAAAGCTTCAGGTTGTGGCAACCTAGACTCAGGTGAACTGCTGGAATGGGTTCAAAAGACAGGTCCAGGCCTGCAGGGAGCCCACAGCACGGTCAAGCTTTGTATCACAAGGCACCAGGTCTCAGCAAAGGGTAAATAATATTAACAGACATTTCACTGGGAAACTTAATCATTTGTGATCATAGCCAGTAAGACACATTTACAAATGCAAATGAAATATTCAATGGTTAGTCAGCTTGTGACTTTAGTTTTAGATTGAACTAGGAATTCTATATTCTGGAACCAAAGCTTATTCAAACTGGGTTTTGAAAATTTTAACTCAGATGTTAACAGATGTTAAGTTTTCTTCTCAAGGGTTTGGTTGTGCATAATATTCAGGCTTAACCTCTTAACCAACATGGCAATAAGTACTGATTGTTTCCCCTTTCTGGGAGCAGCAGCAACGGAAAAAGAAAACAGTAAAACACGGTCAACTCCCCATAAAAACCAGTAACACTAGCACGCATAATACTGGAGTTCCATTTTAAGGTGCACAAGAGCAGTTTGCACAAGTTTTACAGGTACATTTCATTTCCAAGTTTTATTGTTGTTTCCTTTTGGTCCCAACAGACAGGCTTTCACACAGGCTGCAACCGCTCTGAGCAAGTCCTGATACCAACCTCACCTTTTCAGGCCAACTTCCAGGAAATCTTGAAGGCAGAAGGTACCTTTATTGAATTATCCTGTGCCAATTGTACAATGGGGTTCACAGGCATGCTGCTGAAACACTCCAAAATCATCTGCTGTGCGAAAACCCTACAACTAATCAACTTTGTGATCAGTAACTGACAGTTCCACATGCACCTTGGGGGATCAAAGCAGACACCCATGCATAACCAATAACGGGCTCCCGCAGGGATCAGTCCTCACATCCGTGGCTCCCTGTGCTAACACAACACTCCCACTGACACAGATCCTCAAAGAAAAAATCCCACAAAGGTCGCCTGAAATTCCCATAGTCTTTACTACAACACACTTCACACCTACAATCTGAAGACAGTCCCATCTTCCGATGGCACATCTCCTGGTTGATTGCAAGCGTCACTGACTGCAATTTGACGATTGATCCAAGTAGTGAAGTTCCAGGTTTCAACTTGCCACAGAAAATCTGGACACCTGCAGACAACTTAAGGACAGGCCAGGAAAGATGTGACCACTTGCTCCACAAGTAGAACATGAGGAAGAGTTCAAAGGGCGACTGTGGCCATCCAAGTGAGATCATCACCCATATCCTGAACTTCTGTTCCGAGATCCATTCCTGGTGGCATCACAAACATTCTCACTGTGTCAGCTGAAACCACTGAATGGATTGTTAAGCTTGATATCAAACTATAACTGCTTTCCCAGCAAATAATGCTTTTTTTCTTGGAGAGAATTTACAATCCATTATTTTGTGCCTTATTTTAGAATCTTGATATCAAGAACTTCACATTTTTCTCCACTACCTATGCACATTATGTATGGTTTTAACTTCCTGACAGTGATTGTTCCACACAACCCATGGTTCCCAACTTGATCTGATTGAAAGGATGGGTGTAATGGTTCTAAGAAGAATAAATCACAGTCTCCTACATTCAGCACAAATAAACTAAGGTTAACAATCTGGTGCAGTATCAAGATCGTGCTACATTTTCAGAAGTTCCATCTTTCGGATGAGAGATTACATCTGCTCTAAATGAACGTAAGAGATTCCATAGCACTATTTTGAAGCAGAACAGGGGAATTATCCTGGGTATTCTGGTCTACAAAGTCACCATAGTCTCAGATGACCACAGGCTGTTATCCCCTTTGAGGGGAAGAGCAGACTGGTGGTGATTTAACCTGAGGATCACCACACCTCAGGCAGGGGACAAGGTAAAGAAAGTGAGCCTTCACGAATAACCTCAGCCAGTACAGGAACTGAACCCGCACTGTTGACATCGCTCTGCATCACAAGCAAACCATCCAGCCAACCGAGCTAAACCGACCCCTGATTTATATTCATCCCTCAAGTACCATCACAAAAATGGATATCTGGTCATTATCACTTTGTTTGTGGGAGTTGCTGTGCGTAATTTAGTTGCTGCATTTCTTACATTACAACATTGATTACACTTCAAAAGTATTGTTTTGGCCACAAAGCACTTTGAGACATCCAGAGGTCATGAAAAGCACTGTATAATTGCGAGTCTTTCTTTCTTATTGGTCGGTTGTAAAACAGCTCTGGAAGAAGATATTAAATTTTTTCCATACATCTTGCCTTCTCAGTCAGGAAAAAAATGAGATGTGAGGAAAGGGTCCTAAAACTGGATAGAAATAACTTAGTTAAACTGGCCAAGTCAGTAAGTCATTAACCAGGGAGCTTCCAGGCTCACGCCACAAGATATGCTGAGTTAGCTGACATGAGTTAGTCTGGCAGTAGATATATAACTATAATGAAAATTTAAGGAAATAAATTAAATTTTATAAATATATGTTGTAGTGAGAGTTCAAAAGCTAAAGACAGGCAGATAGCACCTCCAACGCGTGTATAAGACTCATAGGTTATCAGTATCTTTAAATAAATGGTACTTGTTGCTCATTTTTGCCATGCTTGTGTACTGCAAGAGTTTTAATACCCACTGTAACTATGGTGATGCTTCTTTTGATGATAAACCCATGTGATAAACTGTCAAAGTTTGATACTTCCTTTGCATCTTTCTCAAACGCTGATAAAGGGCATATCCAGGATGTATTACTGTGTTTACACATGAAATATATTTCCTCTGAGGTTGAAAACTAGCCTGAATCATATCATGAAGATAACATTTTGGCTTACAAGCAGTGAATTTTGTACCATGATTCACACTAATTAGGGACAAAGATAAATCACTTTAATATGCAAGGTTATTTGAGAAACTCCCTGCCCTATCTACGTAAACATTTAATGTTTCTCTTTTGCAAATATTGATCCAGTTCCCTTTTAAATTGTGTTTATGACAATAGCTATTTGTGCTAAAACATTCCACCTTCAAATCCACCCAATTGTAGTGGGGTTAAATTGCACTGACAGCAGAGAAACTATCCAAAATAATTCATCAATTCAAAAAGAACAGACTAGTTAATGTAGGGCTCTCGGCATTCTAAAGGAAAAGTTAACTGAAGAAACATTTCAGAAGTTATATCAACATTGCCATTACACATGACAGAAATGCACAGTGGCTGTCACCTTGACAATTTCTATTAAAATCTACATCCAAATTCACATTGCGGTAAAGGCAAAACGAAAGACATTTCCTTCCCTTTGTGTAAGGAACTCACCTCATTAGAAGGAATACAACATACTCACAAATAATTACAGCACTTTCTTGGTAATTTTCAAATCTTAAATTCATCTATTTGAAAAGTTTACAACAAAATAAATTGGGTCACCCCTCAGTGCTCCCCTCCCCCTCCCTCTCATACTTTAATACATTGAATCAGAGTGGCACGAACAGGAAGGGGACAAAGAGCTATTCACTGAAGTAAGGGAAATTTATATTTAAAATGAAACACCTAAAAGTATGCACAAAATAGTAACTTGATTTATAAAATACATCATCACTGGATGCCAAAATCGTCAAAATATAAATGCATTGTGTAGTGCCTTCCTCAAGCCTCTGTGCAAATTCCACAAACAAGCATGAGTCACAATATGGGCGAGGATTATGAAATTAGGAAGTTGTATGTGAAAGAATTTATGAATCACTGCCCATCCCCATGACTGCAACTGAACTAAACTGTGTACTTAGATTTTTACATACCCACTGCAACAGGCAACTTTGTCCTTTTGATCTTGTTAACCAAATATTATTTATCAGAAAGTCTTACCTTTTGAAGTTCATCCAGCCCATATTCCACCGCTGATGTAAGTACATCCAGAGCCTGAAGAAAAGGAAAAAAAGTTATCAGAAGATTGAAGCAAACAAATTAACAAAGATCACCATGACCATGGATTCGCATTGACCTATTTACTTTAATGGATGCTTGAATCTTGAAGCAAGAAATGATGTGTACTTATGTCAGTGTTAATCACTTTCAGCAAGATGCTGCCAGTTTCCATTTGTGCTCCACTGCGTATAATGAAGTAGCGAAACAGATTCCCTAGGAGAATATTCACTCTACATTATTGGGAAGAATGGCATCAGCTGTGTGGTTACAGACCAGTCATGGTCTCTTTGTGTTTTTTTCAGTTCTGCTGCTAAAGGGTAAAAAATACTCCATTGGGAATGAAAAGAATTCCTTCTGAAAATATATATTGATAACTCCTTTGCTCCCCTTGGCTATAATGCTTTTGCAATGGCCTCTATTCAATTGCTATTTTGATATATATTATCACAAAGACAAAAGGGAAAAAACTGTAAAAATGAAAAATATCAAAAGGCAAGGCACTACACTAGAATATCTCTCTTTGCAATTGCTTAAGAAAAAGCTTAAGAAAAGGTTTAGAAGTGATTGACTTACAAACCATTCAGCTGAGGACAGTATACGGTGTGGGGGTGGAGAAGAGGAACATATTTAAAACATTATGGAAATGATTTTTTAAACTGTTTTAGGACTTCTTAGAACAATGTCAAATTTTGAATGCATTGGTCTAATGCATTGGTCCATTTATGATCACTCAAAGTTTAATATCGTTTTATTTCCATGATCTGATGCAAATTTGATTGCTGATTTTGCATATGGCAGCAGACTAATGTTCATTTATTGCTTTCATCTTCCATTGCTATGTTGACTTTTTATATTAAGGTTAGTGCATTGATAACTTCAATCATGTTCTTACATATCAGACTCACTAATGCTCTCTGTTTGTTGGTATAATTACTTTTTGAAATCTTAGCGAGTATAAGAGCATTTATTCCTTGCTCCCAAGTAACTCAAATCAGTAAAATCAGCATGCAGTTCAACCACAGAAATCCAAGACCCAATTCCTGATCTGTGTAAATTTAACCATTAGGAAAATGAGTGTAGAGGAGGCAATAAAATGCTACTCCGTAATGCTACTCCTTAATCCACATGCCTCTCCCTGTTCTAAATTCCACTGGATCAGATATTGGTTGTGGGTGGTTTGAAGCTTAATTGTGATGCTCCTACAGTCAAAGAGCCTCAATACTTAAACATATAAATAAGAATGGCCATATAAGCAAGGTTTCAGGGGATTGCAGTGTTTACAAAATCATACCCCAACATGAATCCGCATCTTCAGAAGAGGGGAAAAAATAAACAAAATAGTTTAATCATGGATATAAATCACATCCAAAAAACATCTGTACACTGATTTTCTTAATTCTGGGGCACAATCTGTTCAGCTTATAGCACATCAAGGCACCCCTTTTCCACTGTAAATGCCTAAGGATTCCAGATTTCTCAGAATAGGTCATGTTCAATGCTTTGTGTGAGAAGATATTTTGATCTCAAATTCAACTGGGAAATGTGTGCAAAAAATACTATGGCCAAAAAAAAATTTCTTTAGTGGAGCAAAACAACGAGTGCGATTTTACCCCCATGCCATGCCTGGCAAACAGTGTGGCGAGCCAGAAAGCTAAAAATTCGATTGGCGCCCAGTACCAAACAGTTTGCCATGTGCCCGGCCCTTCTCCAGCTGCACAAATTGCTTCAGGCCCAGAAAGGACACAAAACTAATTAGCATATTTAAAGTAGTATTTAAATGTGCATAGCCCATTCAAAACCATGCACAAAATCCTCTGGCCTTTGGACACACTGCCATAACGGCCAGAATCAGTACAGGTCTCCACTAGCACAGACGTGATACAATGGTCATGTTAGGGGACCTTGAAGCCCCCCCAGATGATCAGGGCAGGCAGTCGCCATCGGGCACCCCATCATTGTCTGTTGGGCACTGCCAGTGTGACAGGAGCAGGGCGGGAAGGTGGGGCCCAGGCGGGGGCATGATGGGGGAGGTAGGTCGTACAGGGTTGCGTTGTGGAGGGGGTCATGATGGGGGGCATATCAGGTGGTCATGATGACGAGGCATATCGGGATCATAAATCGGAGGCATGCTGGGGTTCTGGCAGGGGCACCCAATGTAGGGCTCTGATGCCCCAATGTGGGTGACCTATGTTGGAGGGAGGGGGAGGAATGGGGGAAACATGCTGTCATTGAGAGGTGGGTCCCAGTGTCTGTGGGAAGGGTGTGAGGGGGTCTCCCAGAGCACTGTGAGTTCGGTGCACCCTTGCAATGTGGCGCCCAAGCTCTCTGCAGCAGGATCATTAGCATGTTTAGGTCCTGCTCCCTCAGTAGCAGCATACAACCCACTACACTCCAAAACAGTGGCTGAATGTGGGACAATTGCGATCCAGAGCCACCTGAGAGACTGATCCGGGCCATCCCATTTTTCTCACTGTCATAACACTTAGAAATTCTTTGGGTAAATTATGCCCAATAAGTTTTTGACTTCGAATCTCTGGTTTGGAAGGTGTTGCTCAATTTAGTGAAAACTAAGCTTCAGGCTGTCCTTCAGAACAGTTTTTGAATCCTACAGACATCCAGTGGCAGGTGAGAGACGAATCAAGTTGTCTCACGTTGAGTATCACCCCTTCACTTATTCCAAAGAAGAAGAACGTTATATTTTTCAATTGATGGATGGTGATTCAAATTCCACCTCAGTACAAGTACTACTGAATAAGCAGACCTGTAGATTTTTGGGTAGTATGTGCCAAACCAAATGCCCTGAGTTAATGATTTTACTGTTATATGCAGCATCCAGATTCACCTAAACTAAAAATTCCAATGTCATATAAATTGAAGAAAGATATTGATTATATTGCAATAAGTTGTTCTGCACAGGTTACAAAGGCTGAAAACGCAACTTCTCTTGGGCAGTCTGAAAGCAGTCCACTTCTCTCAGTCAATGCAGAAATTAGCCAAATGTTATCAACAAAATGTTTTTGTTACTGGTATCCTTCTCTTCGTTACAAATATTTAATTTTCAGTTACGAACAAAACACTTGGAGTGAAATTGCAGCATTAAACAAAATCTGGAAAGTAGTCACTAGAATTATTTTGACCCAGAATCATAGAATCCCCACAGTGCAGAAGGAGGCCATTTGGCCCATCAAGTCTGCACCGACCATGACCCCACATATTTACCCTGCCACTAGGATCAATGTAGCATGGCCAATCAACCTAACCCGCACATCTTTAAACTATGAAAGGAAACTGGAGCACCCAGAGGAAACCCACATGGACATGGAGAGGATGTGAAAACACCTCACAAACATCAGATCCAGACATGATAATTTCCAAAAGAACAAAAGCTTTGCTTCATTTATCAACTTTGTCTACAATGTTCCACACAAGCACGTCTATAAAACATAAAGGAAATTTTAATCTATTGGCATTTTCTTCCAATTTTTTTCATCATAAATTCTCATGGCCACATCTATAACAAACCTGTCTATGCAAACTGGTCTGTGATTCAGCCCTGCCAGGAGTGCTGATGCTGTAATTTCTTAGTTTTGTGTTTCTCAGCTCTTCAACATTGTTTTATTCTTCCACCAAGCTGAGACAAGCATTTGCTGCCCATCCTGAAATGACCTTGAGAAGGTGGTGGTGATCTGCCTTCTCGAACTGCTAGTCTATATGGTGTAGGTACATGCACTGCGCTGTTTGGAAGGGAGATACAGGACTTTGACTGGTGAAAGTGAAGGAATAGCGCCATTCAAGTCAGGATAGTGTGTGGTTTAGGAGGGGAACTTACAGGTGGTGGTATTCCCATGCATCAGGCTGCAGGGAAACCTTCTCAGTTCCAACCAATTCTACTTCAATGCTCCCCAAATTTAATAGGTTAACTGTCCACTTAACAGATGTAAAAAAACTCACAACTGCATGTACTTCTTGTCAAGAGGAAGATGTACTTACAACATAACAAGTTTATATCGGAAGATTGTGTGTGGAGTTTGCACATTCTCCCCATGTCTGTGAGGGTTTCCTCTGAGTGTTCCAGTTTCCTCCCACACCCCAAAGCTGTGCAGGTGGACTGACCATGCTAAACAGCCCCTTAGTGTCCCAAGAAATGTAGATTAGAGGGATTAGTGCAGTAAATGCAAGGCGTTACAGGATGGGGCAGGAAGGTGGGTTGGCCCTGGCTATGATGCTCTCGGGAAGTCGATGCAGACTGGATGGGTCAAATGGCCTCCTTCTGCACTGTAGGGATTCTATGATTCTAATCATGAATACATTACAAAGGCCAAATTTCCATTGTTGCAAACAATTGCCAAAAACAGAACCATTCTCAGCAGCTGTTTTGGATTGTTTCACTGCACAAAACCAACCAGTGCAAATGATACTTAATGGCTAACTTTAATCTGCCAAAGTCGGCAGTGCAAGGACAATAATTGGCCTCACATTGGGGATCAACAGACTTGCTATCCTGTTAACACCAACATCCCCATGCCACCATAATAGGGGCCTACTGGTGTACTTTTTAATTCATTCGTGGGACATGATGTTGCTGGCTGGCCAGTATTTAGCGCCCATTCCTTGCGGCCCTTGAGAAGGTGGTGGTGAGCTGCCTTCTTGAACTGCTGCAGTCCATGTTCTGTGGGCTGATCTACAATGTCATTAGGGAGTGAATTCCAGGATTTTGACCCAGCCACTGCAAAAGAATGGCGATATATTTCCAAGTCAGGATGGTGAGTGGTTTGGAGGGGAACTCGCAAGTGGTGGTGTTCCTGTGTATCTGCTGCCCTTATCCTTCGAGATGGAAGTGGTCGTGGGTTTGGAAGGTGCTGTCTAAGGATCTTTGGTGAATTGCTGCAGTGCATTTTGTATATAGTACATACTCTTGCTACTGAGCGTTGGTAATAGAGGGATTGAATGTTTGTAGAATGCCAAGGTATTCGTTTGTTTGAGGCAATAAGCTCCTTTTCATATGAAAATTAAGATCCCACAAGAATAGGGTTTCAACTGCCATATAAAGACAGACCATTGCACACTCAATGCACACTCTGGCCTATTTACTGGTGTTCAGCAAGGATGTCCCAAAAGGGAAACTTCTAAATTATTTTCTTGGAGCCAGGAGTTAGGACCCCATGAAGATAACCTGGGCAGTTCCCTCCCTTTGTTCTCCCTCAACTCCCTAATACAATCAAGACCACCCCTTGCCGCAGCTCCTCTAAAACTGTGATTGCAACTGTGCCCTCCTCCTCCTTTTCCAAAATTAATAAACTGCACTGGATACCGTTTAGATATTCACAGCACATTGATTGTAACTTCACGAGGCCTGGGCCATGCTATGCAAGATGCAGACGGCTGGTTCTCTCAGCCAGGCGACCACCCAAGTAAAAATCTATCCATCAGGCCCAAGGAGTCATGTACTTACTATCTTGCTGCTCAGCATCACACAGTTTGTGTAGAGAAATTCAACTACAGCCAGAAAGACCTCTGGCTGCACATCTGAGAGATCAAATGGTATTTCAGCTTCTTTTGCATCACACGACAGATGTTGCTTGGCGAACATCGCACTAAATGCCTCACAGCGATAAGCTAAGATGCACCGATGGGCATACACCACTTTCTTCTCCTCTCCAACAATGAATTTCACATCACTAGTTTAAAAAAAAACACACACAAATTAAAACAAACTATTCACAGCACACACGCAAAAATTAAACTTTTTAAATGCTTACCCTGCAAAACAAATGGAAAATCCATATAATTGGCATAATATAACTGCCCATTTAAAACACTCAATTGCTACATAGATAGAAAGCCTCAAAAGACTGTGCCAAATCATGGTTACGATGCTTTATATTGCAAAGTTTATGAAGTTCATAAAGGCAATTCAGCAAAAAATCAGAACCATACAAGGACTATGAATCACAGCATGCAACAGAAAAAGTGCTCTCATGATATGAGCAAAAATGATTTTCTCCCTTCTCGTATTCTAAGTGTTGATTCCTTGTTGGGATTTAGTTCCACAGTCATCAGTTAATATAAGATGCTGAAGTACTCATTCTTCCCACAAACTATCAACTTCCAAAATCAAAGCTGACCCCATCTGAAGTGTACGTGCAAGTTGGCAAACAGGACTAGATCTTCATGGAGCTGGGGAGACTCTGTGGACAGGTGAAAAACGTGACCAGGACCCAGTTCTGGGATTCCTGACTCCAATCCCTAGATTTCTGATTTCTAACATTGCTGTCTAATGAGGTTTGGCTGAGAACCCAGGCATCCATTATACTGTCAAATCCCAGAGAAAGCATTGCTTGATTCACAGCTCTCGTTCTCTGATCTTTTCTGTCAATTGCACACTGTTTATCACTGTTTATTTACACAAAATAAAGAGGTTTCAAGCGCTTACAATTTCAGCTGGTAAAACACGAGAAGACTGTGTCATAAGGGTAATGTCACTAGACTAATGCTTTTGGAACATGTCTTCAAATCCTACCATGGTAGCTGGTGGAATTTCAATTCAATTGATAAATATGAAATTGACAGCTAGTCTTAGTAATGATGGCACAACACTATTGATAGATGGGTAAAAATCCATCCGGTTCACTAATATCCTCACCTGAGTTCTTTTTTAAGAAGGTGGAAAATTATGACTGAATGATTGTTTCTTTTAAAAAGCTTTTTTTTAACATGTCCTCTTGTCACTGTAGGGTTAATTGGTTCCATAAAGTGGAGAATGAGTATGCAAGTGCCATAGGATGGCATGGGAGGTATGAGGAGCCACTGGGGGTGAGTTGAGGGGCGTGATTTGGAATGGCGGATATGAGGGGCAGTAGGAGTGGGTGGAGATGCATAGCCTGCAATGTGTGTGATAGGGACCATGGGGGGAGTTGGTTGGAGGGGCATAAAGTGGCATGGATGGGACATGGGGAGGATGTGGAGGGAATGAGTGGTGAGCACTTCAGAGCCTTACTGCTTTTTACTGTCACTGGGACAAAGTCCAACAGCATCAAGGCAGCCTTTTAAACATCCCACTGCCACACCCGACAGACCCAGCGGCTGTGGCTGCCTCCAAACTCTTTTCTGCTATTTTCCTGTTCAAATGCAGCTCACAGTTGCCCCTTTGCAATGAAAATCCCATCTTTTCAGCCACTTCCTCCCAAAGTGAGTACACTGAGCTGGGAAATTTCCATGTTCCTGTTGGCCACCTCGGAGATGAAAATCCAGTCCACATACTTCAGGAGGGATCTTTTCCCCCTCCCTAAACTTAGCATAGAGCTAAATACTGAAGCATATAGTCACTCTGGCTGAGAATTAAACAAAAATTATTTTAAAGAACAAAAACCTTATAACATACCAGCTGCCTTGCCATGCTGGCCAGCTGTTGTCCCACCTCTCTGACCAATTATTGCTGTATGTCCCTTGACTCTGTTGAACTATGACATTCCAACCTTCATTTCAGCTTTGAACAAGTGTTCTACTCATCTACTCATCCTCCAGCTCTGCAGGTTGGCAGTGATTTTAATGGTGAAGACTGAAATGTAACAATAAAGATTGCCCTTTGTCACAAGGTGGCACAGTGATTAGCACTGCTGCCTCATAGTGCCAGGGACCCTGGTTTGATTCCCAACTTGGGTCACTGTCTGTGTGGAGTCTGCACATTCTCCTTGTGTCTGTGTGGGTTTCCTCCGGGTGCTCCCGCAGTCTGAAAGACGTACATTGGCCATGCTAAACTCTCCCTCAGTGTATCCGAACAGGCACCGGAGTGTGGCAACTAGGGAAATGTTAATGTAAGCTTACTTGTGACACTAATAAATAAACTTTAAAAGGACACAAAAGGCAGCCTAAAATTTCTTTAAACAAATTTGTGGTCACCACTCCTAATGTCTCCTTTGGCTTAATGTTAATTTTTGTCTGATTATAGCAAGTTGAGAAATGCTTTGATACATTTTACTACGATATGGGTGCTATATAAATACAAGTTGCTGTGGCCAAACTCCAAAAGTTCATTTGATACATCTTATTAGGTGTGGTATTACATCATGGTCAGATTTAGGAAAGATTTGAAAATGTAAATGTATGCGGAATTAAGTCTAGTTAATGCACGTAGATTGCCACATAACTTTCCACTGTGATTCTAGTTAAAGTTGGTTCCAGTATTCTTTTGGCTACCTATAACCTGAAGTTGAACAAAATAAAACTGAGATCGCTGAAAAGTAGGACAGACTCCTTGCAGAATGTAGCTGTGGGCATGCCAAATGTGGTGCAGCACATCAGCTATCAGGAAGAGAAACTAGAAATGTTGCAAGGATACTTTGCTTATGACACCGAAGAACTCAGCTGACATGGTTATTACACATTACAGCCTTGTGGACATAACACTGAGTTCAATAACTTCAGACCATGAACTCTCACCTTAATATTCCCACATCTCCATCCCCTCCCCTTCGAGGCCATTCATAGAGTGATGATCCTTCTGCTCTTAATACATTTTCCTACCTTATCTTGAGGCCATTATTGGCACTTTCTTTATTTTTTAACATGACCATTATCTCTCCCTTTTCTTGTCTGTCCATGACATTTTTGGCAATCATCCTTGACCTGCCATTCTGCACCACAATCGCCACTCCCCTCCCTCTACCGCGTAATCCACCACACTTCTACCCTGTCCAGCTCTACAAACCCCAAACATTAACACTGGGGGCAATCTTAGCAGAATGTGGCAAAGTGTCAGTGAGAAAACTAGTGTGAAACTCTTCAGCTTCACTGGTTGGTTTTCTTGCCAGATCTTGGCACTTTCGCTTCTCGGCCTTTTGGCTAAGATCAAGTGTAGTATCGACATGCTGCACTTGGTTGAAGTCATTAGGTTACTTTTCAGCTTCATTTGAAGCAATTTTTTAAAGCGGCATCTCGGCCATTTGGCTAAGATGCAAATAAGATCAAGCCCTGGAGGAGGAGCTACACCTACTCCAGTCAGCTTGGATCATGTAGATCAAGCCCAAGACAGGAGGTGAGAGCCCTGTCTTGTCAGCTTGGATCGGGAATGTCCCAACTTGTTGGGACTCTGGATTGGGTTTAATTTGACTTGATTGGATTGGAATAAAGTTTAAAAAAAACAGTTAAAACAACAGTGGGTCCCACTCTGGTGGGGCAGGGACTCTTAGAGCCAACAACCTGCTCCACGGAAATTAGGGCACTATTTTCAAATGGTGTTCTAATCACAAATAAGAATTTATTCCCCCCACCTCCATCGAGGTATCTGGAGCCTGTCCCTCACACTACATTGGTATCCAGGTCCAACCCCGCTCCGATCATCCCCAGCATCCTCACCCAACCTTCTAGACACTTCCGATCATCCCCGCCATCCACATTGTTCTCGGTGTCCACTCCACTCTCTGTCCCCTCCCTCATCACAAACAGATGAGTTCCCACACAAGGCTCCCCCTAGGGCCCATCCCTGGCACTGCCAGGTCAGCACTGTGCCGGGGGCAAGGTCGGGGGCATTTCCGGGGAACTGACTTGCCATGTCTCTCTCGCCCAGGGGCTATACCAACCTTTGCACTCCCAGAAGGATCCCCTCAACATGTATACATGTAGATAAACCTGGCAAGAACCTCGTCGGTGAGGTGTGAAACTTTGGCAAGAGTGCTGTATAATTATTTTTAAATTCACTGAAATATATTAAAATTGAGTTCATTATGAGCATGAACCTGATTATGTCACCAGTGAGGTGCAGTGAAAATTTGACGTTGTGATATCACCAGCGAAATTTGTGATTTCCAATTTTCACCTATTTCGAGCCCCCTGAGATAATCTCAGGCACAGAGAATGCGGGCTCAAGATCCTGCCCACTGCTTCCCCCTCCACAGATGCTGCTGGACTTGTTGAACTTTTTCAGCATTTTCTGTTTTTATTTCCAGCATTTTGCTTTTAATATCATTGTTACAGACTCAGCTGTGAAGCAAATAGAATTATGAATCAATTTTGGATGAAGTGGCCATTATAAATGTCCACTCACACAGTCGCTGCAGTGCTGTTTCTTGAATTACCTTCCCAGTTCTCACCACCTTGCCTCTCGTCCAACTTTCCAGAAATCCTCTTCAATTGGTCTCCATTCCCTCACCTTTCTCTGTCCATCAAATCGCTTTCCTCCTGGCTGTAAAATACATCCAAATATCTTGCAGCAAGGAGGGAATTTTATATAAATGCCCAGTTGTTCTGGATGATGATGACAGCATCACATTAAAATGATTAACAATGTCACCAGCAACATATTGAGAAACAATCTGCAGTTGACTACCAGGAAAAACAAGTCAGAAAATAACTGCCAAATGAGTAAAGATGATTCAGTCATCACGGCTTTTCCTTCTAGAAGAAGGATGCAATCTCTACTATGCAGAACGTTCAACAATTTATTTAATTTCATGTTGGCAGCTAATAATCGCAGGTTATCAAAATAAAATCATCCGCCCCCCCCACCCCCTTCTCTGCACTGCCCACTCCCCAACCCACACCACTCCCTCCACTTATCCGTCACTGCTGGAAATCAACTTAAACCATAGGCCAGTGTTTCCCTGAACCTTTCTGGCCCCTTGACCTCCCAAAGGCGTTGGTTGAACCCTTAAGAAACATTCTTATTATGTTGTTGAGATAAACCACAAAAAAAAATTTATGCAATGGGTACAAACATAATAAAACAAATTTACAAAAGTCATTTCTATTTCTGATAATGTGTATGCTTTGTTAGGAATTGCAAATAGTTTTAAGTAAAGTGGATTTGTGGACGTTAAAAATCTGCATTTCAAATGAGGTCCTATGACCTTAAAGTGAGGAGCTGTGTAATCAAGAGGTGAGTAGTTTAGGGAAGTTAAAACAAAGTACCAAAACTGTGGTGTTGCCTCACACAGACAAGGAGAAACAGAAAAGCGGTTTTAGTTCAGTTGGAAGCAGGTGCCAGGAGAAGCTGGACAGGAGAGAGAACAGCAGAAAGCATGTTCCAAAGAATAAGAACATAAGAACATAAGAAATAGGAGCAGGAGTAGGCCATCTAGCCCTTCGAGCCTGCCCCGCCATTCAATAAGATCATGGCTGATCTGTTGTGGCTCAGTTCCACTTTCCCGCCCTCTCCCCATAACCCTTAATCCCCTCTCTTATCAAGAACCCATCAACCCGCTTCTTAAAAATAGTTAGCTAGGCAGCCTCCACCACTTCAACGGGCAGAGAATTCCAGAGATTCACCACCCTTTGAGTGAAGAAGTTCCTCCTCAACTCCGTTCTAAACCGCCTCCCCTTTATCTTGAGGCTGTGCCCCCTAGTCCTACTGTCTTTTTTGAGCGGGAAGAGTCTCTCCACCTCTATCCTATCCATCCCATTCATTATCTTATACGTCTCAATGAGATCTCCCCTCATTCTTCTAAACTCTAACGAGTACAAGCCTAGTTTATTCAGCCTCTCCTCATAGCTCAATCCCCTCAACTCCGGTATCAGCCTAGTAAACCTCCTCTGCACTCCCTCCAGGGCCAAAATATCCTTGCGCAGGTGCGGCGCCCAAAACTGCACACAGTACTCCAGCTGCGGCCTCACCAATGCCCTATACAGCTGCAGCAAGACCTCCCTACTTTTATATTCAATCCCCCTCGCTATGAAGGCCAGCATCCCATTCGCCTTCCTGACCACCTGCTGCACCTGCAAGCTGGGTTTTTGCGACTCATGCACAAGGACCCCGAGGTCCCTCTGCACCGTCGCCTGCTGCAGTTTTTAAACCAGGGAGCGGAACAGGAGAAAGGTCCATGAAGATCTTTTAGTCAAGGGAAAGAACAGGAATCTTGAAAAGATCCTGTTAAGTGAAGTAAAATGTGAGGGGCAGAGGAAAAGGCTCCAAGTTAAAAGATAAGTGCAAAGTGGGCAAGAAGAGCTGAAGAGACTGCCAAAGATTGGCGAATTACTGCTAGAGATCTTTGGAGGAGTGGTGTTCTGCTTCAGCCAAATACCTGACAGAGTGGATAAAAAGCGCAGCTTGAATGCGTGTGGAGATCCAGGGTGAAGGAACATTAGAAGGAGAGGTGGATACTTGTTGAAGATGTCCAAGTGAAAGTATCACTTGGGGAAAGATTCCAAAGCGAGCTCTTGGCAAATAGAGATTGGAAACACTCATGTGAAAGACAGAGTCAAGGGATACTGGTTGGCTCACAATGTGACAAGCACTTGGGGGTAGTTGATGAGAGTTACATAGGAAATTTTGGGGTGGCACCTGTCATTTGGTTATCAAAATGTGTCTGACCACAGGTCACCTAATGGTTCACATGGACTGTGTACCTATGGTAAACAGCAGAATATAAGGTGGCTTTACAAATGTTGTTATTCTTAGAACTCTGTATATATCTGTAAAGGTATAGTTGAGGGTGAAGGAGATTTTCTAGTTTAAATGTTTTATTCTTTTGTTAAAGTTCATCAGCGGACCACTGTGATTTTGTTCAGTAGCTACCATCCATATTTCTGAACAAAAAATTAAACTTAGGATTTATCCAGCTGGGTTCCACCTTGAGATGTAACTTATCCAGTAACATCGGTTGGGATCGTAACAATCTATCATAATCAAAAAGTTATCTTAGTCAACTTCTCGGCCTTTTGGCTAAGATCAAGTGTAGTGTCGACATGCTGTGCTTGGTTGAAGTCATTAGGTTACATTTCAGCTTCATTTGAAGCAATTTTTAAAAGTGGCATCTCAGCCTTTTGGCTAAGATGCAAATGAGATCAAGCCTTGGAAGAGGAGCTACGCCTACTCCAATCAGCTTGGATCATGTAGATCAAGCCCAAGAAAGGAGGTGAGAGTCCTGTCTTGTCAGCTTGGATCGGGAATGTCTCAACTTGTTCAGACTCTGAATTGGACGTGGTTGGATTGAATTGGAACAAAAACAAAAAAAAAGTATTTAAGGCTTCCTCCTTTTTGTCATTTTTAATGATGGTGCTTCTTTTGCTCACAAATTTGTTTAATATTAGAAGTGATCGCCCCCCCTCTCTCTCTCACACACCCACTCCTCTCTCACACATATACACCACCCGCGCATACACAGACCTCCTACCTACTGAAGAACACTGTTCTCCTACCAAACCCTGCTCTCCATTTACTCCACATCCTGCTCTACGCCACTTACTCTATGGCCTACTCTCATCCTTCCTCCAATGACCATTCCTGCTTCGTGGCTCACCCTCCCTATCGCTCCATGGCCCAACTCAGTTGATTGAGTTGAATGCCACACATTAGACCAGCTGTATACTTGGAATCCCAAGAAAACCTGTTCTTGGCTACCATTATAATCTGCACCATTCAATTCTAGCTGATGATTTTTCCATGCTTCTCAGATTGAAACCAGCATATTTATAGAGCATCCGCTCATCAATATTTATACCTAACCCTTCTGCCTTGTCTTAGCCAGAAGCTACTCCAGCTACTTTTTAAAAAGATAGTTAATTATCATAAAACTGTCCTTGATCGGAAATGATTTCCGAAATGGACCCATGGAAATTTTAATTTCCAAGTCTCACATGATGCTTGCCAAATGTTTTTCTTCTGTCATTTAGTTTTGGACTATTATTAGACTGTAATATATTTTAAGAGCACCATGAGCCAAGAAAGTACTGTATATCATCTTCCAGTAAGAACTTCCCAACTGCCAGGTGATTCTATTCCTATCTTTAAACTAGAAAGCTTAGTGATAAAAATGTGAAACTTGAGGACTGCATCATAGTTCACACTTTGCAACATCAGTGTGTTACACAATCAAATTAGCACCCATACAGTGAGTTGTCAATCACTGTCATGCCACTTACTGAAATTGTCAATATAGAACACATTTGTCAGACTTACGAAGAACATATTTTTAAAAACGTGTTCATGGTTTGTATGCATCACTGGCTAGCCCAGCATTCATTGCTCACCCCAATTGCCCTTCAGAATCATAGAATCCCTACAGTGTAGAAGGAGGCCATTCGTCCCACTGAGTCTGCACTGACCATAATCCCTATTTCTGTAACCCCCTCATCATTTACCCTGCTAATCCCCTGGCACTAGGGTTAATTTAACATGGCCAATCAACCAAACCCACACATCTTTGGATTGTGGGAGGAAACCAGAGCACCAGGAGGAAACCCATGCAGACATGGGGAGAATGTGCAAACTTCACACAGATAATGAATTGAACCCGGGTCCCTGGCCCTGTGAGACAGCAATGCTAACCAGTGGTAGTGAGCCGCCTACTTGAGCCACTGCAGTCCATCGTCTTCTTTCATATGGTTGGATAGCAACATACATCAAGGTGGTCAAGTCAAGACATTATGTCAGGTGTGGTGGTGTGTATCACTCTAATATATCCTTCAGATTTATGAGTTGGGCATTGAGTTGTTATGTAATCCATTTTCTGTTCTGGGTGACTATAGTCGCAAACTGTTTTCAGGGGGAAAACTCTCTGCTAGTTGGACTAATACCATGAACAAGGGAAGATGGCCGTAGTTGCTGGAGGTCAGTCATCTCAGTTCCAGGACATGACTACAGGAGTGTCTGAGGCCCAACTATCTTCAACTGTTAAATGATCTTCCTTATAATGTCAGAAGTGGGGATGTTTGCTGATGACTACACTACATTCAGCACCATTTGTGACTCCTCAGATATCGAAGCAGTCCATGTGGCTACAAGAACAGATCAGGGGCTAGGAATCTTGCAGCAAGTAATTCACCTCCTGACTCCCCAAAGCTGTTCACCATCTACAAGGCACAAGTCAAGAGTGTGATGGAATTGTGAATTCCCCCCATATGCCCTTTGTCTACAAGATTATGAGAGGTATGGTCAGAGTGGATAGTCAGAAGCTTTTTCCCAGGGTGGAAGAGTCAATTATTGGGGGGCACAGGTTTAAGGTGCAAGGGGCAAGGTTTACAGGAGATATACAAGACAGATTTTTTACACAGAGAGTAGTGGGTGCCTCAAACTCATTGCCAGGGGAGGTAGTGAAAGCAGATACGGTAGCAACTTTTAAGGGGTGTCTTGACAAATACATGAATAGGATGGGAACAGAGGAATATGATCCCCGGAAGGATAGAGGGTTTTAGTTATGTTGGGCAGCATGGTCGATGCAGGCATGGAGGACCAAAGGGCCTGTTCCTGTGCTGTAATTTTCTTTGTTCTTTTATTTTTCTTTGTTCTTGTCCGGATTAGTGCAACACTCAAAAAATTCGACACCATCCAAGACAAGGCAGCCCACTTGATTGGTACCCCATCCACAAACATTTACTCCCTCCACTACTGATGCACAGTAGCAGCAGTCTGTACCATCTCCAAGACGCACTGCAGGAATTCACCAAGCTCTTGAGACTGCATCTTCCAAATCCACAATCACTGCCACAAAGAAGGACAAGAGTAGCAGATACAGAGAACACCATCACATGGAAGATCCCCTCTAAGACACACACCACCTTGACTTGCAAATATATCACCATTCCTTGACTATCGTCAGGTCAATATCCTGGAACTCCCTCCCTAACAGAACTGTGGGCACCTACACCAGAGGGAATACGTGGAGGCAAGTGTAACCAGGGCGTTAGGATTTATTTGGGGTTCCAATCGTGCATCTCATTGTAGTGTTCAGTTGAACATCAACCAATGTTGGTTACTTCTCGTCTACACTAGTGCACAGTATTCAGCTACAGAATACACAAGGCATCATGTGTTACAAGGTTGTTACAGAAGGTCATTTTGAGGTGCATTTATCAATCTGTTATCATGGGCGGCACGGTTGCACAGTGGTTAGCACTGCTGCCTCACAACACCAGGGACCCAGATTCGATTCCTGGCTTGGGTCACTGACTGTGTGCAGTTTGCATGTTCTCCTCATCTCTGCGTGGGTTTTCTCCAGGTGCTCTGGTTTCCTCCCGCACATCAAAGATTAAGTTAATTGGCCATGGTAAACTGGCTCTGTGTGTCAGAGGGACTGGCAGTGTAAATACGCGGGGCTATAGGGATAGGGGCTATGTGGAATTGCGGTCGGTGCAGATTTGTTGAGCCAAATAGCTCCTTCTGCTATTTCTATTATAAAATGAAATGCAGAGATTGTTGTTTTATGGGCATTAAGTGCACTCAATGTAATTGAAAGTGGCTGCTTGTGTTGCAAAGACAAGATCACCTGCATATGCAAGTTTGCATGACTTTGTTAGTGGAATTTCACTCATGCGGACATTGAAAGGGATCAATGCCAGGGTTATGATCTGGTTATGGTCAGTGCCGTGCAATCCAAATTCCAAAGGGAAACTTGGCAAGCTATCACAGCTCATTTCTTTTTTAGTTACAATCTTTAAACCAAAAGCATGCTTTAGAAACCATGCGTTTTTCCAGGCTGGCTGAAAAGCTGCTTCATTTTGCTTCTTTTCTCAGCTCTCTCTCCCAGCACAGAGCACACTCTCAGCAGTTTCACATGGTCGCTTTCAAACACAGCTCTCTAACCTCTCCTTAAATATATTTTCCCTCTTTTATCTTTTCTCATTGCCCTTACCCTTCTTTGAAACTTACCTCTCTTTGCATATAAAAGTAATTTATATTTTCCCTACTGCCACTATATTTGGGTAAAATAAAATGTAGGATAGAGGTGGAGAGACTCTTCCCGCTCAAAAAAGACAGTAGGACTAGGGGGCACAGCCTCAAGATAAAGGGGAGGCGGTTTAGAACGGAGTTGAGGAGGAACTTCTTCACTCAAAGGGTGATGAATCTCTGGAATTCTCTGCCCGTTGAAGTGGTGGAGGCTGCCTCGCTAAATATTTTTAAGAAGTGGGTTGATGGGTTCTTGATAAGAGAGGGGATTAAGGGTTATGGGGAGAGGGCGGGAAAGTGGAACTGAGCCACGACAGATCAGCCATGATCTTATTGAATGGCGGGGCAGGCTCGAAGGGCTAGATGGCCTACTCCTGCTCCTATTTCTTATGTTCTTATGCCTTATTTATTCATAATCTTTTCCAAGTTGTAAACCCTCTTTTACTTTCTTTTGAAATTTAACAACTGAAAACAACAAACTTTCTTTATCTCCTAATGCACATTTCTACCCATGTTTTATTAGCTTATAGATGATTCAACTTGCCCATATTCACTTCAAGAGACTGCCTTTCACACCTAGACCCGTTAACATTCTCAACTCTGCAGACACCCAGTCCCCAGCTTAATTTAGTTATGTTCACACACAGACACAAGTCTGCTTCACAGCATAACACAATAAATCCCCAAATACTGTTTTCTTCATAGCTAGTACTGATCCTTGTGGCAGTTTGCTGTTGACCAATAGAGGTGCGCTGAGCTGCCTTGACGGACACATAGCCATCTATTACTCAGCATTGCCAAAAGCAGTCATAGTGTTTTGGGGCAGGAGTTTCAGCATCAGGCCTTTAATCCAGATCTTGCCATAGGCTGATGACAGGTCTACAAGGGCTACACCGGTCTTGAGTTCATGTGGTGTCAGTACCCCCAGTGTTGCTCAGAAGAATGTTTCAGGATTTTGACCCAGTGAAGCAAAGCTGATATAATTCCAAGTTAGGATGATGCATGACTTGGAGGGGAACATTGAGGTAATGGTATTCCCATACATCTGCTGCATTTACGTCTGCGTCCTTACAGATGTTAGAAGTCACTTGTCGAAGGAGCCTTAGCGAGTCATTGCAGCGTACCTTATCGATAATACATATTGCTTCAACGGTGGAGGGAATGAACGTTGAAGATGTGGTTGGAGTGCCATTCAAGTAGGCTGCTGTGTCTCGGGTGGTGTCAAGTTTCTTGAGTTTTGCTGGAGCTGCACTCATCCAAAGAAGTGGACATCACATTCCTGAATTTTATCTTGTAGAGGGCAAGCTTTGGGCAGTTGGGAAGTGAGTTACTCTGTGCAGAATTCCTAGCCTCAGACCTGCTCTTGGAGCCACAGTATTTCTATGACTGGTCCAGCTCAGATTCTAATCAACAGAAACCCCAAGATGATAGGTAGCACTCAATTACAAGACAGCATTTCCCTCCATTACAAAGCAACATGTCAAAAGTATTTCACTGGCAACAAAACATTTTGGATCACCCTGTGATCACAAACGTTGGTTTATAAATATACATAATTGGAAAAGTCCTGGCAAAATAGCCTTCGCCAATTCAGTATCTAGGGAGACATCAGGAAGATAAATGTCATTCTTTAAATGTTCTAAGCATACCTGCCTGCAACTTTATTAAGAGTCATATGGCATTCATATGTTGCTTTTGTAACATATGTTTTTTGATAACCTTAGAGTTTTATAATTTGTAATATACTGCATGTATTGTAGTGTGCACTATCCTTTATTTTACATTAATCAGCTATTGTTACCTTAAGTCATATAGTGATTGCATCACAGTTCTTAATCATTCAATGCAGCTTCATCATTCATTAACAATTTGGATGTGAGAGCTATTATCTTATTTATAAAAATAGGCTAGGACATATGATTTGTTGAGATAGTAATTTGTTATTTCTCCAATCTGCTCAGGGAACTTCCTCTGGGATTTTTAAAATTCAAAACTGCAATACTCAAGCAACAAATCACACTACAAACAGCAGGATATGAAAACACATCCCCAATCGTTTATATACTGGCTGCAGCTCAGAGTGTGCTGGATGTAGCATTTAGTGACTGCTGAAGTTTGGGTCTTCTGGTTTTATTGTGCATCTGAAACCCCTTTGGTTTTCATTTTGGAAATATCAAAAACCATATAGTGGCAACCTCCAGTGGTGTGTGACTGCAAAAAAATGAAATTAAATGGAAAGTGATCTGTTGCTAGAATAAACTCCAGTGCAGGAATATAATCTGAATATCAAGGCGGCACAGTGGCACTGCTGCCTCATAGTACCAGGGACCCGGGTTTGATTCTCGGCTGGAGTCACTGTGCAGAGTCTGTACATCCTTCCTGTGTCTGTGTGGGTTTCCTACGGGTGCTGCTGTTTCCTCCCACAGTCTGAAAGACATGCTGGTTGGGTGCACTGGCCATGCTAAATTCTCCCTCAGTGTATCCGAACATGCGCCGGAGTGTGGCGACAAGGGGATTTCCACAGTAACTTCATTGCAGTGTTAATGTAAGGCTACTTGCGACACTAATAAATAAACTTAAGCAATTGCTTATTCAAAAAGTGCAGTCTATGTTACAAACTTTGAACAAGAATCTGCATTTATGTAGCACTGTTCACAACCCCCAGGATGTTCCAACGCACTTCATGCCCAATGAAATACTTTTGAAGTGTGGTCATTGTTGTGATGTAGGAAAACAAGCTTTTATTGTAATATTATTCTGTATTGAGGACAGTTTATGCACCTGAAGTTGTATTAATGAAGCTTTTTAGATAATTTGACAAACTTTTTTTTTCCGTGACTGATTCTTACTGAGATGCAGCTTTTCATGTTTTTAAAAATAATTCCCCCAAGGTTATCCACAAACTGTGTCATTGACAGGAGTGGGTAGTCAACGTGAGGCCTAGCACTCTTCTTCCAATCCCCGAGCTTTCCTGCTCACCGTCTGCCGGCCGCTCTCACCTCAACTCCGGCGCGTTGATCATCCTCCTCATGTCGGCGGCGAAGGAGCCGAGGTTTCCCCGCAGATAGGCGGCGCGGGGCGGGTCGGACATGTCTCCGAGCCGGGGTGAGGAAGGGAGGAGGCTGGAGGTCGGCACCCTGACAGGGAATGATAGAGAGGGGAGGGAAAGAGAGAGGGAGAGGGAGGGGTAGAACAGCAAGAGAAGGAAATCCAACACATCACATAAAATACCAGGAGGGGAAGAAAAGAGGAAGATGTGCATTCACTTGAGGAAAGCCAAATTTAAACATTGCTGGAAACTAGGATCAAACTCTCTCATCTTTTGGTCAAGATTGCACTTTGCATCTCTTTCTTATGTTTTGTTTTTCATTTGCTGTGATTGATGATGAGTCAGCCCATGGTCAGGAAGATGATTTTTCCTAGGAGGACAAAAAGGAATGCTGAACTTTCCAAAAGTGCCCAGCTGCAGGATACTGGCAAAACATGTGTTAACCCTGCTCCTTTGCCAAGCGAAACCACCTCAGTTGGGGAACGTAGTAACTCGACGTGGCAAACAACTAACCAAAGGATTTATTGATAAGAACTATGTACAACTAAGGTTTTAACAGCACTACTAATACAGCACAACTAATTGGGTGGCACTGTGGCTCAATGGCTAGCACTGCTGCCTCACAGCGCCAGGGATCTGGGTTCCATCCGGCCTTGGGTGACTGCCTATGTGGAGTTTGCATGTCTTCTTCGTGTCTGCATGGCTTTCTTCCAGGTGCCCCCGTTTCCTCCCACAGTCCAAAGATGTGCAGGTTAGGTGGATTGGCCATAATTGTCCCTTAGTGTCCCAAGATTTGGAGGTTAGGGGGATTAGTGGCATAAATACATGGAGATACAGGGATAGGGCAGGAATAGGCCTTAGAAAGATGCTCTGTCTTTGAGTCAATGCAGACTCAATGGGCTGAATGATCTCTTCTGCACTGTAGGGATTCTTTGAATACAAGTCTACTCCTAACAATGTCCTGACTCTTACTGAAGCCCTCCAGCCCCAGAATGCTCACCTGTGGCCCAGGTTCCTGCATCAGTGGCTTCGACCTGGTCATAAAGCCCCTGAAGAATCACCCCTTAAAGGGGCCATGCTACCACAGGGGACAATGATCACTGTTTAAGATAGCTATAGTAAAAAAGACAAGCAATCCAGAGTATATAGAAAAATCAAATCAGAGAAGGCCCATTTCACGCAGCGGGCACAAATCTGATCCAGGTAAATAGGAGCCTGATATTGTCAGGCAAAACCATAACTGAATAATGGACTGCCTTAACAAGATGATTCAGATGTAGTGAAGGTGCATTCCCACTTGGAGGATGGTAGAGGAAAAAAAACAAGAGTTTCCAGTGTGACAACAGAGAGAGAAAGTAAAATGAAACAGAAAACTAGTGTGTTTGACAGTTGTCAGGTTGATAATAAAAGTGAGAACCAAGTTGAATAACTATCTTTTCAGATTTGTCTGTTTTCAGGATGGCAGCGAAGACTACAACTCCCAGCATCCTGGAGTTTCAGGACAGCGCAGAGCAGGAGAACTGGCATAAAAACCTGACCACCGGACCTAGATAAATGCTCATTTGACCTAGTAGGAGAGCTTTTAGATACAATAATACAGAAAAAAATCAACAGTCACTTGGACAAATAGGAGGTCCATTAAGGAAAGCCAGCAATGAGGAGTCAAAGGAAAATTGTGCTTGACTAACTTGATTGAATTTTTAGATGCGGCAATAGAGTTGATTTGATGATGGTAACGTGGTTGTTGTAACATGCGACAACTTCCAAGAGACATGTAATACAGGGCCACATTACATGCTTATCAGCAAAATCAAAATCCTTGGAATAAAAAGGACAATGACAACATAAGTAAAAGCTTTGACAAAAGGTCATCTGGACTCGAAACATCAGCTTTTTCTCTCCTTACAAATACTGCCAGACCTGCTGAGATTTACCAGAATTTTCTCTTTTGATTTCAGCTTCCAGCATCTGCAGTAATTTGCTTTTATTTATGAGTACAAGTTTGGTTGAGTGAAAGGAAACAGAAAATAATGGTGAATTGTTGTTTTTCAGACTGGAGGAAGTAATATAATGATGTTCCTGTGTGGTTGTTCTTTTTATGTTTCTTTATTAGTGTCACAAGTAGGCTTAGATTAACACTGCAATGAAGTTATTGTGAAAATCCCCTAGTCGTCACACTCTGGCACCTATCTGGGTACATTGAGGGAGAATTTAGTATGGCTAATGCACCTAACCAACACATCTTTCGGATTGTAGGATAAAACCAGAGCACCTGGAGAAAACCCACGCAGACACGGGGAAAACATGCAGACTCCAGAGACAGTGACCCAAACTGGGAATCGAACCCAGGTCCCTGGCGCTGTGAGGCAGCAGTGCTAAATAGTGTTCCCTTACAGTTGGTGCTAGGAACAACTTGATTTACTTGATTTATATTGCTGACCTCAACTTGGGTGTGCAAGGCACAGTTTCAAAATTTGCAGATGACACCGAGTTGGAAGTGTTATGAATTGTGAGGCAGATAGTTACTTTAAGAGAACATAGACAGGGTTGACATGTGCAACTGAAATTTAACGCAAAGAAGTATGAAATTTTTCATAGAATCATAGAATCCTACAGTCCAGAAGGAGGCCATTCGACCCATTGATCTGCACTGACCACAATTCCACCCTGCCCTATCCCCATAACCCCATGCATTTACCCTAGCTAGTCCTCCTGATGCATTGAAAGAACATGGAAAGGAAATATGAAAATAAAGGATACAATTTTAGCAAAGTGACCTGTGGACAGAAATACACACGTGATTCAGATGGCAAGGCTGGTTGTGAAATTCATCAATAAGGCAGAGAAAATCCTGGGCTGTATTAATGAATGCATGGAGTATGTCTTTCTGCTACTTTTATGTCCAGTACCTTCTCTTCACATTCTGATATTTACAGCATGGGATGTCTCAACATGATATAAGATTCCTAAATGTAACACCAGTTGCTTGACTGCAGATAAATCTTTATTGACTTTATCTCACAGTAGTCAGACAATCACAACGACTTGTATTTATATGCAGAGAGATAAATACATTGCTATTTTTTGCTCTGGGTAGAGATACAACCAACATCAATTTGTTTATTCTCTCTATGAATTGTAAAGGGAAGCTTAAGATCTTAATGGGCTTTAGTCACTCACATCCATCCCTTATAAAGTGCCTTCTTAGTTTTTCTAAACTGATCATTTGATCAATGTGTCGTTTGTTTGTGATTGTCAGCTGCATCTCTATCTGAGAGACTCCTCCTCCTCATCAGGTACCATGCCCTAAGAGGACAGTGCCAACAAGGACTTCCATGTGTTGGTTCATGGTTGTCCTTGGCAAGGTATTGCAATTGTTTGATATTGCTTTCTGCAGGTTCTGACTGACCAGAAAAGTGACCCAAACTTATTGCCTATCATATGTTTATCGGAAGGACTTGCAGGTTGATAGTCAACCTACTTGGCCACGTTATCTAGTTGAGAGATTATCGATCCCTTACTACACAATACTTGCAAACAATGGACACCCTCTTGCCGACAGTGTTTACCTTGTCAAGTATCATCCCTACCCTGAACCATTCTGAGAAAGAGCATGTTGAAGCATTTTATTTTTAGCTACGGTATAAGTCTACAAGCTATTTATCAATGAACTGACATGTTTCAGCTGAGGAATCAGCAGTGGTATTATATTTGGCCTTAATATTACTAGGCATTGTTGTTTAATGACTCCTACTGGAAAGTAAAACTGTGTGGAGACAGGTTGAAGATAGGATTGGACTTGACTGATATAGTGGAGAACCTGCCAAAACCCACTGATGGTCATTTAGATGAAGCATGATTCTCAGAGAAGTGAGTTCTTGACCTTTTGGAACATATGAGACAGAGGTTAGGTACCTCTGCATGGCAGAAAGCAAAATTAGAGGCTTAAGTGCTCCACATCACATTTGATTTGTCTTGCCGGTATTAATGTTCATTACATTTATTAATGTTTATTAATGTAAAGTTCTCCTGCCCAACCTGTTGGTAAGGGAAGGCACAATGACCACTTTAAGAAGAATAAGAAAAACTTCAATTACAGCTAAGAGATGTTATAATGTTTAGTTTAAAGAAGTGACTACAAACATAGTTATGAAGAAACAGAGCCAGCCTAGTAATGAGATGTTTTTGGAACTGCTTAAATATGCCAAGGACTAACAAATACTAATGACTTGAAAACTGTAAGGGGGCTGATGGCAAACATGTTAGACATTGAGATAAAACTTATACCTAAAATGACTTGGACGTGAACAAAAGTTAATGTTGTTTGAGAAAATTGTCACAGGGCTGAAGTTGTCACCTTGGAGACGTGTACGGGTGGCAAGCTGCCCAGATCTGTGCTGCCTCAATAGTTGAGTCTGCTTTCCTTCATACAGTGCAGTCGTGCAATAAGCCTTTCAATCAATGGTCAATCTTTTATCAGGTGGGAAAGGCACTGGGAGAATGATTAAGCCTTTTTTTTCTCTTCTTGCATTCATTTTGGGAGGCTCAAGGAGAGATGATAACATCCCCATGGAAGTGTAAAACATTAAACCAACGTTTTTATCAGGACAGCTTCTAGGTTGGTCACAGAAGCAAGCAAGGTTTTGGGAGAGTCTTAATGCTTTTGACTTGGACTGCAGAAAATTAGCAGAAATTTGTTGCCTTCACTTTCTTTCTAGGGTAAGACAGTTTGACTCCCTTGCTGGTAAACATTTATTTCAAGTTACTAAAATTAGTTGGATATTGTATTGTATATAATTCCTACCCAATTAGTGCTATTTTTAAAGTAAAAATTTCATCTCAAGTGAGGAGTGGACCTCAAAAAAATTTTTGAAAGGTGTTATCAATAGGACAGAGTTCAAAAAAATAAATTGCTTTTGATGACTTATAGTATTTTTTTCGTTTTACAATTTAATTTTGTTGAAACACAGGTTGTTGTAGGAAGACAATACAACTTTCAAGCTTCATGCAGACATTCACAATGAGCATGAATAATTTATGATTTTTGATATGTAACTTTTAAGATAAAGTGGAGACGCAATGTCCTTTCTTACTCACCACAATTCAGCCAGGTTCAAAACTTCACCTGTATTGTCAGGGCAATTGGCTGAGTACAGGTATACCTGCCACACAAAGGGTTGGGAAAAATTGGATGATATCGATCTCGGTGGTGGTAAATTATTGCACCATTTTAAAGTTAACATTTTAGATCAAATGTAATCATTGCCAAAAGCCTGAAGAATAGATAAACTGGCTAGTACGGGGAATAGTAGATAAAACGGCATGATCAGTAGCCTTTGAGACTAGAGATTGAGGGTCAAATCCCTGTCCTGGATTTGAGTACAAAGTTTAGGTTGACGTATTTGTACATTGATGCTAATTCATTTCTTTTGGATGAGATATTTCTCCATTTGCCTGTTCAAAAGATACAAAAGATCCCATATCACTGTTTAAATAAGGTCGCAGTGTCATGACCAATATTCATGCTTCAAGTAAACCATGAAAGCAGAGTTGCTGATCATACATTTCATTTGCTTTGTATGCAAATTGACTGACATATTTTCCTGAATAGTCAATGCATTTCTAAAATGCAGTGTTTGGTGATATTGACGTGGCTACCCTCTTGAGGTAATAACAATAGTTTGTATTTACATAACACCTTTATAGGAGAGTTAGAAAGCAAAATTTGACACTGAGCCATATACAGAGATGGCCATAAGCTTGGTCAAGAGGTAGGTTTCAAGGAGCATCTTAAAGAAGGAAAGAGTGATAGAGAGGTGGAGAGGTTTCGGAAGTGAACGCCATAGTTTAAGGCAAAGCAGCTGAAGGTATGTGGCCAATTGTGGAATAATTAAAATCAGAATGATCAAGAAGCCAGAATTAGCGTATTTTGGAGATGACTCTATAATAGGCTGAGCTGCTTTATCAACTGTCTGGGTAACCTTGGCTTTTCTCTTTCCAATTATATATTCTGATGGCAATGAATGGTGTCAAACTCCACTGTGACCCATGCCATCTGCCTTACATATTCTGAGGTTGACCTCAATACCTCCATAGGATTGTGAGATTTGTTCAACATTCTTCTACACAAAACACAATCTCTGAGATTGGAATCAGAAGGCTCTACATTAGGGGCTGTCATCCCCTGAACCTTCTCTGAACTCAGAAGGTTTGTATTTTCACTCCTCATCCCAGCTCCCTTATGCTTAGTGCTTCACCAAGTAACTGTATCTCATCAGGGCTAACTGACGTCGTCTGAAAGGAGACGTGGGAGGAGAAAGACTTAGGGATGTACATATTCATATTCCCTATCTCCTACTCAGTACACAAATGCACTAATCTTGGGATTTATGTTAGGATCAGCATCAGGGTCAGTTGGCAGCCAGACATTCCGACACAGTTAGATCCAGCAAGAATCATTAAGCCAAGATGTTTTCTTCAGTGCAATTGTAATCAGTAAATTAAGGTTGCTGAACAAATAAACAAGTTGAAACATTATTTTATTCACCTGTTGGAACATGTTAGTTTCCTTTGACATACACAAGATTGTGATATTCTTGGCAATGCTCATTACTTTAACTAAATGAAGTAAGTGTACATGGATCTACCAATCTTGGGTTCAAGCCTTGGTGTGTATTGAGTTTAACCAAGGCAATGAGGCAGCTGCAGTTACATAAGAACATAAGAAATAGGAGCAGGAGTAGGCCATCTAGCCCTTCGAGCCTGCCCCGCCATTCAATAAGATCATGGCTGATCTGTCGTGGCTCAGTTCCACATTCCCGCCCTCTCCCCATAACCCTTAATCCCCTCTCTTATCAAAAACCCATCAACCCGCTTCTTAAAAATATTTAGCGAGGTAGCCTCCACCACTTCAACGGGCAGAGAATTCCAGAGATTCACCACCCTTTCAGTGAAGAAATTCTTCCTCAACTCCATTCTAAACCGCCCCCCCTTTATCTTGAGGCTGTGCCCCCTAGTCCTACTGTCCTTTCTGAGCGGGAAGAGTCTCTCCACCTCTATCCTATCCATCCCATTCATCATCTTATACGTTTCAATGAGATCTCCCCTCATTCTTCTAAACTCTAACAAGTACAAGCCTAGTTTATTCAGCCTCTCCTCATAGCTCAGCCCCCTCAACTCCGGCATCAGCCTAGTAAACCTCCTCTGCACTCCCTCCAAGGCCAAAATATCCTTGCGTAAGTACGGTGCCCAAAACTGCACACAGTACTCCAGCTGCGGCCTCACCAATGCCCTATACAGCCGCAGCAAGACCTCCCTACTTTATATTCAATCCCCCTCGCTATGAAGGCCAGCATCCCATTTGCCTTCCTGACCACCTGCAAGCTGGGACCCTATGGACATGGAAAAGAATATCGGCCAGGATTTTCAAATCTGATCTTAGAAGTGTAAATGTGTGGGCGAGGACAAGTTGGACCACATCTGTCGTCTCAGGAAACCTATTTAATCTTAAAACTGTAGGGGAATTTTCAGGAATTCTGACATGATTGAAGAAGAGAGATTTGTCATTGGTCAGCTTTCATTGGTTGGAAGCTCCATATCCCGTGAAGATCTGCAGGCAGGGAAGACCACATACATGTTCCAAATGATTCAGCCATGGCGATCCCCATCTGCTTTGAGCTTCATCTCATCAGTTTTTACCTCGATCCAAACTTCAGGATTGTAACCTGCATTTGTTCCCAATGGATGAATATTTTCAAAGGTAGGCAGATTTTGCCCAATGTGTTGAGTGCAGATCAGTGTCCCTTATTGTTAATTCTGGTGGATGAGTGCTTTTGAAAATTCAATATGGACCTAGATAGAGAAGATCTCTAGCTAGCTATTCTACAACTTCTAATTTTTGTAAATTCAAATGTAGAGCCAGAAAATATTTTTTGAAACTTTCATGGGATCATTTTGATTGAAATTCCTGTCATCCCTATGGTGCTGTTTCTCATTGAAAAGTTTGCACTGCAGCATACAACAGAGAGGTTTTCATTTTTTACCACTAGTTTGGATATTTATTAGCTTTAAATCAGTAAAGTAGCTGCTCACCTGAAGTGTAAAGAGTAAGGAGATTCACCTGGATGTTGTCTGGGATGGAACATTTAAATTATTAAGAGAGGTTAGATAGGGATTTGAGGAAAAACTTTTTTACCCAGACGGTGGTGACAGTCTGGAATGCACTGCCTGGGAGGGTGGTGGAGGCATATTACCTCACATCCCTTAAAAAGCACCTGGATGAGTACTTGACATGCTAAAACATTCAAGGCTATGGGCCAAGTGCTAGCAAATGGGATTAAGTGGGCAGGTCAGCACCTTTCACATATCAGCCTGGACTTGATGGGCCAAAGAGCTTCTGCACCAGAATATTCTTTGATTCTGCTATTCAGTAACACTGGTGGCTCAGATCGGCTATAGAAACTACATAAAAATTGATTAGTTTCTACAATGGGATGGCTGATCCGCAATATTAGTTTTACATCTGAGTGAAGGTGATCTCTCTGGGCTCCACTGTAACATAAACTTATGCAGCTGGCATGTAAATGTATCAGAGTTTTCTGAGCAGTCTCCCCCTTACAGGATTGAAGGCTAACATAAAATTCTTTATCAAGGTGGTAATCATTTATTATAAGTGTCAGGCATGGCCTTCTCACCTCGGAATCAGAAGGTTGTGGGTTCAAGTTCCACTGCAGAGACTTGAGCACAAAAATCCTATCTGACACTCTGGTGCAGTATCGAGCTTCACTGTCTTTCAGATAAAACATTAAACCGAGGCCTTGTCTGCCCTCTCAGGTGAACATAGGCACTCTTATGAAGAAAACCCATCTGATTCATTAATGTTCTTTAGGGTAAGAAATCTGCTGTCCTCACCTGGTCTGGCCTACATGTGACTCCAGAGCCACAGAAATGTAGTTGACTCTCTGAAATGGCCACACGAGCTACTCAGTTGTACTTCAAGGAGACAGCTCACCACCACTTTCCCAAGGGAACTAGTGAAAGGCAATTAAATGCTGGCCAGCCAGCACACGCTTTTGAACCTTTGAGTTTAAGTATGAGTTGGAATCTGCATGTGATGACAAGTGCAAATGTGCAGTAGTTTGGCCGGAAGCATAGGGCACCAGCTCACTAGAGGAAAGATTACATAATAGTTCTGTTGCAGAGGACTCAGGTGCTGACTTTCAGACCTCGGCTTATTGAAGGTTTCTGGACATATGCCAAATACTCGGTGCCAAAGAGTTTGTGAATAATGTCACACAGCATGGAGAAGCCCTATGGAAACCATCCTGACTAACAGTGGTCAGATCCATTAGCACCACAGTGGAATCCACCATGATAGCACATTTAATGACAAATCTGACAGCTTCCATGGTAGTTTGCCGTATTGGACTGCCAGCTTGCAGCAGCTTACATTGAGATGCTGCAGTCTATGGCTTGGTCATCCAGGTCCACAGCTGCTCAAAGACATCCTCCAAGCTCATCTGATGTGTTCTCAACGGAAGCTTAGCAGCGCTCAACTCAACTTTGTGGAAGCATCTCATAAAATCTCCAGTATATGGAAATGAGCACACAAAACAGGTGCTAAGTGCTTGCAAAAGGAAGATCAGCCTTCTTGCATGAATGCTGATGTAATTTGTTTTATAAATGTGGTATATGGCTCCTGCTCTGCTCAAGACCACAAGAAACTACAATTGAGCCCAGTCCATCATGCAAACCAGCCTCCAAGCCATTGACTCTGTCTACACTTCCCACTGCTTCGGAAAAATAGCCAGCATAATCAAGGACCCTACGCACCCTGAACATCTTCTCTTCCATCTTCTTCCGTTGGGGAAAAGATACCAAAGTTTGAGGCCACATTCCACCTGACTCAAAAACAGCTTCTGCCCTGCTGCCTTCAGATTTTTGAATGGACCTACCTTATATTAAGTTGATCTTTCTCTACGCCCTAGCTATGACTGTAACACTATATTCTGCACCCTCTCCTTTCCTTCTCTATGATCAGTATGTTTTGTCTATATAGCATGCAAGAAACAATACTTTTCACTTTATCCCTATACATGTGACAATAATAAATCAAAATTTGTTTCTTGACCTGAATTTTGTCTTGGTGTTTTCACACTGAAATGAGGGCAAGATCCATAAGTTTGAAGAAAGGAAGACAATTGGATGATGACTCTGAACAGACCAATAAGGATATGAAAGTGCAGTGAATGCTAGTTAAGCTGAAGTGTTAACCTCGATGAGCTTATCTCTTAGATCACAGGTAGATACTGAATCTGGTGGTCACTACACTGTCCCCCCTCGCACATCTTAGTGTTCAGGTGGTTGTAAGAACTGATGCAGTATGGTGAAGAAGTTGTGTGGCATGCAGCAAACAACAAATCTACATCCTACATCCATTCAGCACTGGACTGCAAAGATCCCCTTGAATAGTCTAGCAGCAGCATTGTTTATGCATGCCAATTGTTTGTTCAAAATGTTCCTTTTGGCATGCTTACAACAACTTAGTGCAATGGATGCAGGAACCTAATCTGAATACATTATACAGGGCTTATAGAAAATTGCCAACATGCACTCTCACTCCAATGTGACCTCTTCAATCAATTTGGGAGTCAATGCACTTCCACTCATTAGTGTACATGAGATTCCTTCCCTCCACATTGGGAGATTAGATAGATACTGCACAGTCCTGTTTCTAGGCCCATAATTCACATGTTCCGTTACTTGGTTCGTACACATTCGACGTGGCTTAATACATTTACTTTAATCATTACAATATCAACATTTATTCTTCTAAGCTAAACTTCCTTGAGAATTTTAGGCAGATCAAAAGAGTGCTGCTTATATATATTTTGCCAACATTTCCTGGAAGCTGCCTGTGGAATTATCATCCTATCTTCTTCCAAGCACACACATTCTCCTAGTTTTGACAAAATACAATCTTATAGTCAGGGTCTCTCCAAAACATAGGCCCACATGATTCAAGACAACTGGGAGATGACTTTTGTGTGTGTGTTTGTGTGTGTAAACTAACTACCGAACAATAAATGAAAAGAAATATTGGGATGGGGCGGGGAGACAAAACCTGAGAGATAACACTGATGTGGGTGTGCTGGCGTTGGACTGGGGTAAACACAGTAAAAAGTCTGGCAACACCAGGTTTAAGTCCAACTGATTTATTTGATAGTACACTCACTAGGCCAGAACTCTCCATTCACCTGACGAAGGGACTAACCCGAAAGCTAGTGAGTGTACTATCAGATAACGCTGACCCAGACTGACCACAACACAACACAGAATAGTGAGAATGCTTATCATGTTTCATCAGCATACCTCATTATCCACGTTGAAACGACTGACACAGTTTGTCTCCTTCATCACTTGACGGACTTAATTTAGTGTGCTGATTCCCAGGTACAGAAGGGAGGGGGGCGGGGGGTAAGAATTTTGATACCTGATACTGTTTCTACCTCAACCACTTTAAAGCAGTACTTGCTTTGTTCCAACAGCCGACTGCTAGGAAGATAAAAAATTGTGTGGAGAGACTCTTCCCGCTCAGAAAGGACAGTAGGACTAGGGGGCACAGTCTCAAGATAAAGGGGGGGCGGTTTAGAACGGAGTTGAGGAGGAACTTCTTCACTCAAAGGGTGGTGAATCTCTGGAATTCTCTGCCCGTTGAAGTGGTGGAGGCTACCTCGCTAAATATTTTTAAGACGCGGGTTGATGGGTTTTTGATAAGCGAGGGGATTAAGGATTATGGGGAGAGGGCGGGAATGTGGAACTGAGCCACGACAGATCAGCCATGATCTTATTGAATGGCGGGGCAGGCTCAAAGGGCTAGATGGCCTACTCCTGCTCCTATTTCTTATGTTATGTAAAGCTGTTAACATCCTTGGAACATCCCAAAGTGTGTTACAGCCAATGAATTGTTTCTGACGTAGAGTCACTGTTGATTTGTAGGCAAGCACAGAAATCAATTTGGCTGCAAAAAATGCCCCACAAAATTGAAAGGAAATAAGGAGCAGTTAATCTCTCTCCCGAATGGTTGATAAATACTAACCTGGAAGGTTTCTCCTAAATGTCTTCAGATAATTTCATCGGGTGGAATTTTCTCATTATTCTCAGAGTGGCACAGCAGGTGGGAAAATCAGGATGGAAAGTGTCGACCACAAGGGCAGCTTATTTACTTCGTACGCAACCATGCGATTTACAATTTAAATCTGTAAAACATTACATGTATTACTAGCAAGCCATTTTTATGGCAGAGAAATAGCAGTTCTCTGTATAAAGAGGCTGTGCAGATGAACCTATATGGAGAGTGTAGAAATGCATTCCCTATTAGACATCTGTTCATTTTGTCCATCTGGTTTGCTTTTCTCTCCTTTTCTGCTTGAGAGGGGTGATTGTTCCTCTTTTATGACCTCTACCCAAGTGATTTAGATACAGGTCAAAACCAATGTTTCAAGTCTAAAAGCCAATGAGGGAAAAGCAGAAATGCATAAGATGTCTAAAGTTAGACCCTGTGACACAAGGAAGTGCGGAGTGAAGGCTGAGAACAAAGAATGGAGTGATTCACACTGTGTCACCATTATATAAAAAAACAGGCTGAAGAGATCTTGGAACACAATCCTTTCAGGGATGGAATAATAGAGGAGCTAAAAGTGCATTTAAAGTAAGGAATAAAAGATGAGAGCTATTGATCTTAATGAAAGTTGATTTATCTTTTATCCTTTAAACAGATCGATATACAGTTTACCATGACTGCCAAGCAGATTCCTTTATCTCAAGAGGCTTTAGCTCAGTTCAATCAGGCTCTGTCTGGACATGTTTTGGGATTGCGTCCTCATGCAACCTCCATTTCTACTCGCAGAAGTTCCCAGTCCATAGATGTTCATGCCGGCAAACACCATCTGAATCTGAAGAACATGGATGGAAGGCCACATATCCCATCCAGAAGGAACTCTATTTTAAGTAATGTCAATGTGCCTTTTTCTCACAAAGGCTCGGTGATGCAAGGCAAAAGGCATTCCATGAGCTGGATGACTTCTGGTCAAGTCAGTTTCTCTGGATTGCCTCTGTATCAACCTATCAGGGAAGTGAGATGTGAAAATACTTATAAAGCCCAGCCAGACGAAGGCTGCAAGTTTGATCCCTACAAGGTCCAGAAGATCTTGGAGGAAACTCTTTCGAGCTACCTAGCTGACAATAAATATAATCCTGTAACATGTGTACAACTAGTGCAGAGTTTGACAGACCATATCAGGCTGAAAGTGAAAGATATCAATGTCCCTAGATATAAGCTGGTCTGCAATGTGATGCTGGGTCAGATCAACAATCAGGGAATGCTAATCGTCAGCCGGTGTCTGTGGGATACAATGACCGACAATTTTGCAACAGCTACTTTCAAGAACTCTTCACTTTTTGCTGTTGCAACTGTGTATGGTGTGTATTTTGAGTGACTAACTTACTTAAACAGCCAACTACATTAGACTATTTGATTAATGATCTATTGAGTTGCCTAAAGACTAACCCTACATATGATGCTGATTAATGAAGTTATATTTAATTGTAAGATTATTATATTGCAATTATTACAATGCTCAAGTGACCCACAATTTTGCATTATGATTGATGCTTTGTTATATATGTGAATAGTTAAATGGCACAGTAAATTGCTGCTTGAAGTTGGTAGATTCCTTGCAAAACTATTATTATGTCTCAGTTATGGACATGCATAGATCTTAGGGAAAAGAAAGTGGAAAAGTTGGAAGAAAGGCTAACCTGAGTATTTCAAGAGTGGCAAGGAGAAAGGACCAAAAGCAAATTGTTTTTTTGGATGGAGTAGTGATTATCCAATGCATAAATATGTGTGCTTAATTGAAGGTAACCATAAGGACCTGACAAATTCTGAATTCTAGGAAGCTATACCTGTAGATTAGTTGAAATCATCATTATAAGTCCCTACCTCATACCATGTTTAGACCAAGAAGATAAACATAAAAAATTGAGGAGGCTGTACAGTCTTTCAAGCATTCTCTGTCATTCAATATGATCATGCCTGATTTTTCTACCTCAATTCTACCTTCCTACTCACTCGCCATATTCTTTGACCACCAAGACATCAAAAATCTATCAACTTAAGTTGTCAATGATGGAGTACTCACAATCCTCTGGAGTGTATGAGTCCAATAATTCACAGCCCTCTGAGCAAAGAAATTTCTCTCATGCTCTAGATTCCCCAGCCAGGATGAACAATCTCTCATTGTCTATTCGAACAAGCTACTTCAATGAGATCACATCGCATTCGTCTAAACCCTAGAGAATATGGGCCCAATTTATTCAACCGCATAGAGTCATGGGGAGAATTTTCCAATCGTTCACACCCCGCCACTACTGTCAAACGCACTCAGCCAAACCTCTGTTCACTGCAGGGGAGTTATGATGTAGACACACACCTGACAAAGGAACACCATTTCCGAAAGCTTGTGGGATTACTATCAAATAATCTGGTTGGACTCTAACCTGGTGTTATGAGACTTCTTACTGCAGGGGAACCAGAGAATCCTGCTGGCATGAATGGCTGGAAAATTCTGGCTATGGAGTTTTTCAACTCACAAAGATGCCTTTCAGCTCATTGGCCCAATCTCTCATCAAGAACAATTCTCTCATCTAAGGAACCATTTGAGTCAACCTTGGCTGTACTACCTCCAAGGCAAATATATCTTCCCTTATAAGGATAAAACTGCACAAAATTCTCTTGGCGAGGGCTTCCAAGTATCTGTCTATCCTTATTCATTTAACTGATTACAGTAAGAAGTCTCACAACACCAGGTTAAAGTCCAACAGGTTTATTCGGTAGCACAAGCTTTTGGAGTGCTTTAACTGATTAGTTAGTAATATCAAGTTACTGTCTCCCAACTTGGAGACACCAATTATGAGAGGCAAAAAGATGAAAAGCACACCTCCTTCCCCCAAATTAGCACTTGCACTAAATTCCTGACTTTAGCATTCAGTAATGAAGTACTCTGTCCCTCAATCATTCTGTGCTTCAAATTCTATGCAATAGCTAACACTCCCTACTTGAGAGAGCTAATGACTCACTTGCAAGTTACAACTCCTAAAGCAGATTCTTGCTACAATAATTAACGCTGATTCAGATGACCACTTTCAACTGATTGACAGTTAACTGCCACCATCCCTGACAGAATTTTTTTAACTATAAGTGTCTTAACTAGCCTGTAGTTTATTTTGCAGTCTTAGTGTTTCAAGTCAAATTCTAAATGTTAACCTGAACTACACCTGGGAAATACTTTCTAGAGAGATCCCACTTGCAGCAAATTCCTGGCAGTAGCTCTTTGTTCCCCGATCACGCTTTGCTAAACATTTTTTACAATAGTAAACAAGCAACCTACTTAGAGTTTTGCCACTGGCATACTGTAATCAACCACTAGGAAGTAGAAACTAGCCTAAAGTAACCCAGTCTCCAATTTTCCATCAGACAAAAGCAAATTACTAGATGCTGAATCTGAAACCAAAAGAGAAAATGCTGGAAAATCTCAGTAGGTCTGGCAGCAGACGTAAGGAGAGAAAAGAGCTGACGTTTCGCGTCCAGATGACCTTTTGTCAAAGCTGCCAGACCTGGTGAAATTTTCCAGCATTTACTCTTTTGGTTTCCAATCTTTCATCCATTGGAATAGTTTGTCCTTCTCAAAATCTTCTTTAGAAAGAGCAATTACAATTGGAAATAATGAAAAGCACACATTTGCACCCCAATTTTCCCAGGCTATCAGACTGCTGTCAGCAGTTTTTTTTGTGTACAAAATATTCTCAGAACAACAGGGCGGCAGGTGGCACAGTGGTTAGCACAGCTGCCTCACAGCACCAGGGACCCAGGTTCAATTCTGGCCTCGGATAACTGTCAGTGTGGAGTTTGCACGTACTCCCTTTATCTGCTTGTGTTCCCTCTGGGTGCTCCAGTTTCCTCCCACACTCCAAAAATGTGCAGGTTAGGTAGATTGGCCATGCTAAATTGTCCCTTAGTTTCCTAAAATGTGTAGCTTAGATGGACTAGCCATGGTAAATGATAGGGTGGGGTGTTGGGACTGGGTAAAATAATCTGTCAGAAAGTCAGTACAGACTCAATGGGCCAAATGGCCTCCTTCTGCAGGAATTCTATGATTTTATGAACAATGCTTTGCTTCAAACTGCTCAACTGTAGCTTTGCTGAACGAGTTGCTATATGGGTGTCTTGTGTATCATACGGATATATTCTAATGTTTTGTTGTGTGTATGATGAGAAGTGAAATGCTTGCAGGGGCGGGGTGTTAAAAGTATGCATATCAACAAGAGTCAAAAGTTTACAGTTTTTGCTTGTTTCAGATTCTCACTTGATCAAATACATAATTTCCAGAGAACAGAGTGGACAATTTTCTAGAACTCTACCAACACACTAATGAGTGTCAACCAGATACAATGCCAACAGCTGATAAAGTATTCTGAGGGAAAAGGGCACTGGTTGGATTTAATTGATTGTTGGGAACAGAATATTTTCTGCATGATTAAGCAGATTTTCCCTGTACAGTTAACATTTTCACCACAAAGCATTTGCAAAAACGTGTTATGGAAAATTTGCAAAGAATCGGGAAAGCTGAACGATCATTTTTAAAATGTTGATTGAGATATTGTGAAATATTGCATACCTAACAAGAAATAACCTCAGAGACTGGTAGGTGTTCTGCTTTTAATGTGTTCTCATGTTTGTATATCAAATACATAGAGGAAACCATTGATACTAAAATATAACCTTCACGAGTAAGAGGGTAGCTTTTCTGATGTCATGAGTCTGGTGCATATATTACACCTGTGCATAGTACTTTACATCCATTCCATTGTTTTACTGTTGGCATTTTATTAAAGATCTTTCCTGTGTATTTCTATCTATTGTGTGTTTCTGAACTTTGTTGACTCCAGGCCAGGACTTGGAAACACTAAGATGTTCACCTCATTAAAAAGCCTAGTATTGCACTAGTAAACCATTGTAGCAACTTATTGGGAAAGTGACATAATTAGAGTTCCTGTCTGTCCGATATGTCAAAATTTCCTCTCCTCTAATTAGGTACAATTAACGCTCATTAGAGCGTGAAATGGGAGTAAGACTGTCAGGGTCAAGCACACGCCATTCTATAATTACAACCCAAGAGGTTTCTTTATACAAATTATTCCTCTATATTCGGTGGCACAGTGGTTAGCATTTCTGTCTCACAGGGATGTTCAATCCCAGCTTCAGGTGCCCATCTGCATGAAGTTTGCACATTCTCCCTGTACCTTCGTGAGTTTCCTCCAGGTGCTCTGGTTTCTTCCCACACTCCAAAGATGTGCATGTTACATTGATTGGCCAAACTAAATTCACCCTTAGGGCAGGGTTTTATGGCCTCACTTGTCCCAAAAAAATAAATTCCTGCTGGAGGTCAACAGATCTTCCCATTGTCCGCCCCTCACCTGCTCCAATTCCTGTGGTAGGCGGGGCAGTAAAATTAGTGTCAGGGAAAAAGCAGGGTAAATATATGGGGTTACAGCCTGGGTGGGATTATTGTTGGTGCAGGCTCAATGGAACAAATGACCTCATTCTACACTGTAGGGATTCTATGATTCACAAAACATCTATTTCAATTCAGCCTGTATTTTGTGCAGATTTTGCAGTATGTCTCATATTAGTAAACTATTAGCCATTTTGGGATTTGGAATAAGTGAATTGAGGGCATAAATCAATAATGAAAAAGATGAAGAAAAGAACGTCCAGAGTGGAGTGGGTGGAAATCCATTAATAATTCATGTACAATGAGGAATGCTTTTAAAATTTATCTTTCTGAGCTTTTCTCTTCCATCAATTTTCCATTTCAATTTGATCAAAAGATCCATATCCCAGAGATACTCAAAGGAAGTTTAAATAAGAAATAATTGTCACACATTACATTGGGATTTCTCAACTAGGGTTCCTACATATCCCACTACAGTTTGCAACCTAATTTTTTTAAAGCCATCTCAGCCTTTTTGAGGTGAAGTGTTAGATTCAGCCCATGATAGGATAAGTGTTATCAAACTCTCAGACCAAGCAACCCTGGTATAGAAACAGATCTACAGATAAAACATTAAACTTTGGCAGTAAATCCCAGATGAAACAAGTTTCTAGTATGCAAGTACAAAGCAACTGTTCTTAAACAAAATCATTTAACATTACTTTGCTTTCTAAATTTTTTGTAACTCTATGCAATACCACAAAAGCTTGCCTAATTACATTTTATTTGGAGTTACATTAAAATATTCAATTATAGTATTACTTATAACCAGCAATAAGAACATAACAAGAAATAGGAGCAGGAGTAGGCCATCTAGCCCTTCGAGCCTGCCCCGCCGTTCAATAAGATCATGGCTGATCTGTCGTGGCTCAGTTCCACATTCCCGCCCTCTCCCCATAACCCTTAATCCCCTCTCTTATCAAAAACCCATCAACCCGTGTCTTAAAAATATTTAGCGAGGTAGCCTCCACCACTTCAACGGGCAGAGAATTCCAGAGATTCACCACCCTTTGAGTGAAGAAGTTCCTCCTCAACTCCGTTCTAAACCGCCCCCCCTTTATCTTGAGGCTGTGCCCCCTAGTCCTATTATCCTTTCTGAGCGGGAAGAGTCTCTCCACCTCTATCCTATCCATCCCATTCATCATCTTATATGTCTCAATGAGATCTCCCCTCATTCTTCTAAACTCTAACGAGTACAAGCCTAGTTTATTCAGCCTCTCCTCATAGCTCAACCCCCTGCACAAGCTTTTCCATGAAGACAACACTCCCTTAAGTTGCACCCAAATTAATATTCCCTAAATCATCTAGTAATAATGAAATACTTGGCCAATACAAGGAATCCTGAGGTAAGAAATCCATACTTTACTATTGGCAAGTGACTCAGTTGTGTAAAGCACTTGCAAAAGGTCATGGCTTCCCATCAAAAGGGCAGTGGTGCAAAGAGCAAAACAAGCAAACATTAGTTGAACATTATGTATTGGTTACTTATTGCAGACACAAACCTGGCCTCTAATCAATGACTGTTGGGTCAGGCCACCTATCTACTAGGATGAGGAGCTTAAGCTACCAAGTATGTATAACTTCCATGACAGCTATCTGCTACCAATACATGACACCATTGTTGAGTATTAAAATAGGGGAGAGTTTGTTCCTCAATTTAATTCCCAGTCATACATAAAATAGGGTTCTGGCTGTTGTTATAGCCCTACCAAAATGAAAAGCATTATTGTGGACGGGTGGGCAGAAGAAACAGGTACAAAATTACAAGGGACATAGTGAGTGCAAATAGA
This sequence comes from Carcharhinus amblyrhynchos, assembly GCF_965287045.1. Classification (NCBI taxonomy): domain Eukaryota; kingdom Metazoa; phylum Chordata; class Chondrichthyes; order Carcharhiniformes; family Carcharhinidae; genus Carcharhinus; species Carcharhinus amblyrhynchos. The sequence goes on along the minus strand of NC_137332.1, from coordinate 28,083,698 downwards.
AAGGAACTTTTCCTCTTAGGAGGGGCTGGTAAACAGGCATGGATTTGGGTATTGGGCAGGAGATTTAGAGGAAAAGTATTTTCACCCAGGCGAAAGTGGCCTGAAAGTGAGATTTAAACAGCATTTAGATGAGCACTTGAAACACCATTGCAGACAAGGCTATAAACGAAACTCTGGAAAATGGGGTTAGAGCAGATTGGTGCTTGGTCAGCATACATACAATTAGCCAAGGGTCCTCCTTTTGGGCTGTAAGACTTGAAGCCTGTAGCAGGTGCCTGCATGCTTATTTGGGAGTTTTATTTTAAAAAGTCACTTAAGGACATCTTGGAAAATTGTCACTAGTCAGGGTTTTTGAAAACATGGATCTTTGCAAAAATACATCCATTTAGTATTCTTAAAAATGTGTTTTCAATTACATTCAGGAGAGATGTGGGATAATTTTACCCCTCCTCATCTCCTGGCTGACTGCAATAGGATGTATTTTTGGAGTGTTTAACATTTAAATGTATGACGTTAAACAAAAGATACAACAGGCTCTTCAAAAGGAAGAGATTTTGAAGTATAATTGCAACATACTAGATACACATTAGTGGCACAGTAGTAAACACTGCTGTCTCAGTGCCAGAGACCCAGGTTTGATTCCTATCTTGGGCCACTGTCTGTACAGAGTCTGTAGTCTCCCCATGTCTGGATTTCCTCCCACAGTCCAAGAGATGTGCAGGTCAGGGGCATTGAGGGAACATAGCATAGCCAATGTACATGAATAGGGTGTGGAACTAGGGGACTTTCACAGCAACTTAATTGCAATGTTAATGTGAGCCTACTTGAGAATAAATAAATTTAAAACATTTAAAAATGCAACAGGCACTCAAATTGCTAAAGGATAGGGAAACATGTCACTAATTCAAGATGGTGGTTGAAATGTTGCAGGCTGAGGGGATTCCTCAATACACAAATATTCAGGGCAGAAGTTTCTGGTAACTGTAAGCTTCTGATTTTATAATCAAAGTTGGTCAAGCTCCTATAACTATACTCTGGATGGTAAAGTGATTAAACTTCAATTCTCTACCTCTGGTGAATCTTGAGGCAGATCACCCACCACCCCCCTCCCCCACCATGCTGAATAAGAAATGGTTCTCTTATCCCAAACTAACCTACGGGATAGACATTGTGGACTAGAAGTACTTTGATATGTCTGATCAGAAATGATATTGGAACCATTTTCCTTTGCCTATGCAACAGGTTGCCAGAATTGGAAAAAAATGATATATCTTAATATTCCAGTTATGATTAGTCAAATATTTGAAATTCTGTGCAAAAACTACAAAAGGCATGGACACTGGTCCATTGTGAAGGCACAGTGCCAATATTCCATGCTGCTTTTGTAAAGTATCCATCTTCCAATAAGCTTTAAGGCAATTAATTGGCAAACAAACATCAAGAAAAATTTCCAAGATTGTCTGAATTCACAGACAATTGCAATCCTCTTGCTTGTACCCCTACTACTAAAATTGGTACAGACTTGTGTAGGAGCAGAATGTTCAAAAAACAATTCATTAGAATCTCAGCATACTAAGTAAGCCATCAGTTGGAGTGTTCAATTTTGTCAACTACATTGCCAATGGTTTAGGAGTGAAGGACTACTGGAACAGAACTATGGGTGTATGAAGAGGTGAGAAAACTTGCTACTTATGATGAGAGTGGGACAGAAACTAAAATTGAGCAAATTAAAAGGTACCCTTTCCATTGACTTCAGCTAAAGGCTACAGATTTAGAGATGGATAAAACTGAAGTACAATATGCAAAATAAAAACAGCAATTTGTAATGGTTAAAAAAGGGATAAATAGAAGCTAGATCTGTAGTTAAGGGGATTTGGAAAACTCCTGCACAGGCATAGTAAAAGAAAATGGACCTCATCCATAGAATCAAGCTAGGAATAGACTAGGTATACATGGTTTTGCCAGTTTACTCTGCAGTGGTTCTTCCACTCATGGAAAGCCACAGAAGCAAAATTCTGGTCTTCTTCACATCTTCAGCCATTAGAAATTTTCAAGAACAAAATTACATCCTTCAAATTAGTTGCAGACACTTGGAAACTTTTCACCTCAATAGCATGAAAGGACAGGTGTTTGCTTTTAGGAAAAACTTTATTTCAATAAAAAAATTTAAGTCTTACAACACTTTTACAGAATCAGTTGCATTCTGTCCTTTTAAAAGAAAAATAAATAAATACAAAAATAAATAGGCTCATTTAATACTTGCATAAACATAAATAAGACCAGATTTATTAAATACTGGAGGAAATTGAGAAGCCTCACTAGAGGCATAGATAAATATAGGAATGAGTGAGCTGATCAATTAAGTCTCAGTTGTACCACATTTTCCTTTGTCACTCTCCCCTGAACTTGGTAATAAGACAATCTTTTATATTTCAATTACTCCAATTTAACCATTTCCTATTGATGACAGTTTTTTTTCTATTACATAGGAAAAAGCTATATTCAGCTGATCTATACAAAAACATTAGAATGTGGTCTTGCTTCTCCCAACCAACCCTCTCCCCTTCCTCATGCAACAAAGCAGACAAGATACTAGACAGCCCACCCACATCCCATACTACGAACAACATGGCTCAAGTTTTCCTACCAAGAGAGACTGCATACATTGTCTGCAGAGTGGAGAAATATCTAGTACCACAAGTTTACCTTAAATGAGACTGTACATGGAGCATTTTATATTAGACACAATCACCACTACACCAAGCTGACAGTGCTGTAGCAAAACAAACTTGCTCCACAAAGGCACTTGGATCTCAACCTCTGGAGGATACCAAACTGCTGTTTCCAATTACTTACAAGAGGCAGTGAAAAGGTCACTTGTGCAAAACCACTAAGCATTGGCCTTTACAATTTCAAACAAGGATTTTGATTTCAAATATTTCAAATGAAACCAGGAAGAAACAAATGGGGGAACATTGATCCATTCTCAACTATATCAAACCCTGGCTTAAATGAATTAAGTAGACTGTTGATCTGTCTTGCACCCTACCCTAATTAAGCCAATGTAGATCCCACTGTTCATGTTTTCTCATGGCAGGTTTACAGTTTGATTCCATGTTAGCAGAAAACTGTTCCAGTTGAGATGACAGTCATTTTGCCTGATATCCTGATGGGAAAAGGATTTTTCCTTTAGTCTAAAGTTTTAAAAACACAAGTCTGCCTTTGACAGTAAGTGGGAGTCATCACATTAGACACTTTCCATGCCAGTGATCAGATGATCATTAACTGAGCTACACTGGAGTAGCAGCTTTAATATAATTCTTATTCCAGGGTAGTAATTAGTAAACCATCCTCATCTCATCACTGCTCACTGAAAAATCTTTCAAACCCTTAAGTACAAGGGAGGGAGTGGAAAACCAAATAAAAATAACTTCAATAACAGCTCAGTTGTGCGTACACATCCTTCTCATTACAGTAGTGACATTTAAACAGATGCAAGATTATAAAGCACCAATAGTTAGACTTGATTCTACATCCCCCTGCAAATAACAGCAGCTAATTGTTGCCAGGCACTGGCCTGATAATAGCTCAGTATCTTGCATTCTGTAAAAAAAACTCCATTGCAGAAGTATATCAATGTTTGTCTCCCCTCCCAAGGTTTTTGATTATATTTAAGAGGCTGTCTTCTGCTGCTGTAACAATGTCAGTGTATATGTCAGACGATGGTAGAGCTCTTGTGAACAGCCCAGTTCCATTATGGTGCTCAGTTTGTATGTGCAGGCAATACGATCCTTGTTGATGTATGTAAGCAGGTACAAATGGTCATCTTTGCATAGAATGAGCTTTGTGTGATCATGATAAAAGTTAACCTGATAAGAGAAAAGGGACAGTTTAGTACAATAGTACGTATTGCATATGAGCATTCTATCCCAAAGCTGGAAAGAATATTTCTAGTGCTTATTTTAAAATTGAACTTAAGGCACCATACCAGCATCAGATTCATTTCATACAATGAGAATTTAGTTGCCAAGTTCACTCAAGTTTCAGATCCTTTTGCCTTCTTGCTTCAATGATTTAACCAAAGCTATATGAAACACTAGTACATTGTATCAAGTGGTGTTAAGTGACTGATGGTTAAACCATAGCCCAGGAGGGGTAGAAGTAGGCAAAGCAACAGCCACCAATAGTTAAATTATATAAACTATATTTAAAACCATTAATTACCTGTAAAGTGCCATTGTTGAACAACATCAATAGGGAATAATCAGTTTTAACCCACTGCAACAGGAACAAAGATGGATCATGGCACTCCTCAAGGAATGTCTTGGGCAAGTCACCTCCCTGCAGAAACAATTGAAAGGCTTAAAGATATGTACATTTAAAGTAGTTACTGCATCAAGATTTGATTCAAGCACTTGCTAAAGCCATGGGGAGAGCAAGTACAGCAACAGGCAGCCTCAGCAAGTCCTGACATCTGCATGCTAGCGTTCCACAACCTGATGAAGGCCTGACTGCCATTCCTGATTCTTGGCATTGCTAGTGTGGAACACTAGCTTTGCTGAGAATCAGGTGTGATCAGTCAGGTCTTTGTCAGCAGGTTGAAAAATCACTTTCATGCCAGCCTCCAGCAGAAAATTGTGGGAAATTTACACCAGCCTCCTGCTGAATTCTTTCCAGCCTTGCCTTGAACCTGTTGGCAGGGGCATGGGAAAACTCCATCCTTTGGAGTTGGAGATACAGAACTTCTATTCAAATTAATTGTAACTGCAATTTAAACCAATAGCCTCACCTCCAAAAGCATGTACATTACAAAAATGAAATACTGGTTTTGTGGACCAAAATATCTCAATGATGTTACACAACTCACCTCCATCAAATTTTCTTCCATGTAGTTGGCAAAGTATTGGACAATTGTCATCTGTTTCACCAGCTGTTCTGGAATTGCAGAGGCGGAGAAGGAAAAATGCTGGTTGCTATTGAGGTAATAATACACATTCCTGTGAAGAGAAACAGAAAAAAAAAGTTCAGTGACTGGGAATCATGCTCAAGATAACAGAAATTTCACAGACATGACAAATTACTTTGCAAATCTAAAAAGTGAAAGAAACCAAGAATTGGTGCAACAAAAGATCAACGCAAGAAGGTTTAATCTCAACATGTGCAAAAGCCAACACTTAATACATTAGGCAGCGTTCAAAACACGAGTTGGCTGGACATAGCTTCTTTCGATCTCCTGAAGGGGAGATAAATCTTTAGAATCAAAACAATGTAATTGGGCAAGATATTAACACTCACCTTCGGTCTGCAGAGAGGCTCATATGAGTTCCATCATTGAACAGGACACCAATACTGCGATTAGACAACTGGTAACCAAAGCCATATTTATTGGAGTAGTCAACCCATTTAGTAACCCACAAGAAGGGTTTGGACCTATGTAGACTGTGCCCTATTGGGTTCTTTTTCACTGCAAGAGAACAAAGTACACTAATTTAGTAGGGCTTCACAATATCCAAGCTAATTAAGAGGAACAATGTTTCACCCTAGAAGATACAGGTAGGTTTCAGCCAAATTTGACAAAGTGACAAGGGTTCCAACACTTTATAGTACTTGTACTTGTGCACAAGTCGTTGCCATGCTTTAGTGCTTACTGTCCAATCTACTTCACAGGGAAGGTCAGGAAAATTTGCATTCATTCATTTCTAGAAGGCTGCATTACAAGGCTTTATTTGCCACTCTGCAAGCTGAATAGACACCATTGGAAACCAAAGGATTCAGATTTTTAAATCCTGCTGTTTTTGTTCAGTGGATACAAAGTTGAAGATGTAAATGTACCTGGTGGCATGGATGAAAGACAGCTTTTGAGAACATGGGTAGCAGCATCTGCTATTTGCTGAGTTACAGGCCCCTCTTCAGCAGCTGAAAAACAAGTACATTAACATTCAATCACTAAGCTGATATTTCATCCATTGTGTAGCTGGCAGTAGCCATATTTGGCAAACTATTAATAATTCTTCATAGAAATGGTACATTTTACTGGAAAAGTTAGACAGCTGACTCAATCTTCAAAAGTTTATCAAGCTGAGGACCATCCAATTATGCTCACTGGTATTAACAATTCAACACAGTCCAGCTTCAATCCCAATTATGGGGCTCACTGTTGAGCAGGTCCCAACCAATTATCCATTTATACTATTGCTCACTTAATGTGGAAGGAAGAAAGCTAATCTAGGGAGATTAACAATTAACCAGGTTCACATGGGACATACAGGAACAGGCCATTTGGCCTACCTGGTCCATGTTAATATTTATGCTCAATTTGAACCTAAACTTCCAATATGCAAGAATGTTCAGTTACTTCAGGACCAACTCACTTTCACAGTTAGCACCAGCAGGCCCAACGGTAGATTTTTGTGACCCTTCCTCTGCTGTTTCCTTAGGGAAGGAGTTTGCTGTTTGACCAGTTGGAAATGTGCGCTAAAAAGGAGACAAATATAATTGGTATCAATTCATCTTTGAGATAGTGACTCACTTAGCAAAGATACTAATACAATCTGTGAAATAGGTTGCTGTGGCCAGCATCTAGGCTGGAAAAAAAGTGACAAATTCCTGCAGAAATTACAATATACTGATTAAAGGCTTGGGCAAGAACAGGAAATAAATTGTTTGCAACACCAGTTAAGTAGGTTAAGTGCACATACAGGAAGCCACAGAAGATTCCAACATAAGGAAATGCATTCCTCCTTTTATCTCATTTTGCATATAAAATTAATTTGAGTCATTGATCTCAAAAGAATGATTAGCACTGTTTATGTTCATTACAGCATTTAACATTTACTTGAGTTTACTCAAGTTTTAAAAACAGTGCTGCACAGTTGCAATGGCAAATGTTAAATGCTGTAATGAACATAAACAGTGCTAATCATTCTTTTGCGATTAGAATGACTAATTTTATATGCAAAATGAGATAAGGAAATGCATTCCTCAATACTCAAGTTTTGATGATATGTCATAGGAAATACATCTTGTTCTTTGTAAGAGCCATGAAAATTGCTCCCAAAAATTGGATTGTTTGCTTTTGAAAAATGTTAAGTGTACCAAATATTTGCTACCACAGAGTGATGCAACAAGACTGGAATTACTATGATCAAAAGGGCAAAGCACCACTAAAAAGTGTGTCAGGAAGTCCGAATCTTCCTAGTTTAAATGCAAGTGCTTCAACTGAAACAGAATCAGAAAGGGGCCATTAGGCACATCAAGTCTGCACCAAATTCAAGAGCATCCCACCCACACTCACGCCTGTAACCCCATGCATTTATCATGGCCAAGTCACTTAATCTGCACCTTTTAAACTAAGGGAGGAAACTGGTACTCCTAGACATGGAGAACAAGTAAACTCCAGTCATCCAAGACTGGTATCAAAACTGTCTCTGGTGCTAACCACTGCCATCCTACAGCTACAGAAAACCTAGTAATTGAGGAACAGACAAATAGATTTGCTTCTACCAGGGAGAAAAAAAAAGAAAATTTAAAGGCTCAGTTATAACTGGAGTCACTTACTGGGAGATCCATGATAATTAAGGCTTCTCATGCATTTGATTTTTGTGGGTTTACACTTTTGAAGTTAGTACTGAAAGTTAAACACTTATTCCTACCTCTGTTGCATTTTCAGTCTTATAGCTCATCTGTCTGTGGATGGAGGTCTTCATAAGATCTGCAGCAAGCTTGGAAATATCATCCTTTTCCACACAGATGGTTTTAGTATCTGCAATTCAGGCATACAAATCTTGATTAAAATTTTAAAAATCCAACTATGCCAGCAAATTTAATACAGATCGCAAAGAGATATTTGCATTCTGCATTGGAGAATCTGAAACAAGCCAAAATGCAGACGGAAGTGCACATGATACCATCAGAAACCAAGTTTCCCTCCCCCACTGTTAAAACATCTTCACATTGGAAACAATTACTGTGACACTTAAAATAATCCTGCCCTCAAGAATCAGACCTGTAAAATATACAGCTTTACTGGCAGAGATAAAGAAATCCAGTCTTTGTAACTGGATATTCAGGTCACATGCATTCACTGCAAATCAACATGTGGTTCAGGAAGACAGAAGGGATCATTTTACTTCTAAAAACTTAAAGACTCTATTTTAAAAACAATATAGCCAAGCCAATTGAAGCATTAAGCAGATGAACTGCTAGAGATTGTCAATAAACATTTCTCATGTGCTGTAGCTGGTTTTGTTCTGACTTCAAGTTATTAAAGACCAGACCTTAATACTTTAACATGGTAACACTCCCACACTAACCTTTTGGGCTCTTTTTCCTAAAGAAAGCCTCTGTAAACTTTTTGAAGAAGTTTTTAGTGGGTGTTGGGCTACTTAATTCAGGAACCATCAGACAGCTGCTAGGATGGAGCACATCAGGTATAAAGCCCTGAACAAGAGGAAGAAAAAGAATTGAAACATCCTCACTTCCAGGTGAACGTGCATCATTATGTTCCAAAACAAAAAATCAGAACAGAGCAAAGTCAATGCAAACAGCCCAAGATCCTATTTTAGAATGAACTCTTGATTTAGGTATTCAATTTGAGCTATAGATGATTTCAGATAATAGTGACAGACAACTTCATTTATACTCCCCACCCAACACATCTCCAAGATCATGCATCTTGAACAAGGAAATTCTCCCATATCACAGCCGAGTGGGAGGGAAGATATCGAAATACTCAAAGAGACTGACTAGTTTACATCAGTCTATGCTCACAATAGATCTACATTTTAGAACAATTAGGAACCAGCACCACTGTTTGCAGTTAGTGCTGGAACTATTCCCAAATAGACACCCCCACCTCAGTATATAATCCCAATTTCAGAAACCTCCTTACTTTTGTAAAAAAATCATGGTTCATAATTTGATCCAGAGTAGGCCGTTGTTCTGGGTTTTTCTTCAAAATACTGCCAACGAGATCCTTAGCAGCAACTGAAAATGATGATGGCATGGTGTACTCAACCGCTCGAATACATCTGTAGGTGTCTTTGAGGTCAGAGGTCTCAAAGGGTGGCCGACCAAACAACATAGTGTACCTACAAACAAGAGAATACCATTTATAATCAAGAGCACATATCCTCAGAAAATTCATGTAAAAGTTGGCTGCAGGATGGGATGAGCAGATCTAGGGTTTGTTGAACATTCACACTTCAGATGTATTTTTAAGTCTCAACATTTAATGTCAGCATTCAAGGCAGGAAGTAGTGGTTTGGCTGTTAATGCAAATAAACCTTGTTTGCTCAAACTTGATCAACATCTTAGTTAAAAATAGTCTTAATTCTCTGTGGTGGTTCACTACTATTCCACAACCTCAGGTTGCTGTACAAAATGAAAAGAAAAGAACTTACATTACACAGCCCAAAGACCAGATGTCAGCCTCAGGACCATGACCTTGTTTGTTTAGCACTTCAGGGGCCAGATAGTTGGGAGTACCACAGATAGTCCTGAAAAAAAATTCAGACGTCACAATTTGTTCAACCAGTTGGAGTAACCAAGCAAAGCCAATTGAAATTACAACTTCTCTGCAAGTTGGGAGCTTTTGTTAAAAAAAAGCACTTGATATTTCTAGGACTGTCATATTCAAGGTGTGCACAATCCACATTGTACTCCAATAGTTGTATGGCACAGTGGTTAGCACTGCTGCCTCCCAGTTCCAGGAAGCTGGGTTCAATTCTCAGCTTGGATCACTGTCCAAAAGTCTGTGGATTTCCTCCCACAGTCTAAGGATGTGTGGGATAGGTTGACAGGCAATTTATCATGACCACTTAGTGACTTGGGATGTGTAGATTAGAGGGGTAAATATGTGGGATCACTATTCGTGCAGACTCAGCTGAATGGCCTCCTTCTACACTGTAGAGATTCTATGAGTCGATTCAGAATTGTGCAGTTGTTTTACAACTTGCCACAATTAGAAATTTAGACTCCCTCCTTGTGTTTTTCACACTCCTTACTCTGCCCACTGGACACAAAGTCAGATCATGTCAGTAACATTAAGGCAAACTTGTACAAAACTAATCACACACCTCTTCCTCTGGTCAACTGGTAGAAGCTTTGTTGCCAAACCAAAGTCTCCAACTTTCACTTCCATGTTCGCATTAATAAAAAAATTACCTATAGGAGATGCAAAACAAAAAGTGGTTTAAAAAAATGTGGCACCACCAAAATTGCATTCATACTTAGCTGGTTTAGTGCCTGTCAATGACCTGACCCAGTGGATGACAATTTATACCTCTTCAGAAGGCAGATGTATTGACTAGTCTTTGAAGTGGGCCTGTTCGGAGAAATCACTTCCAGAAGAAGTGATTCTCAACTAAAATACAGTTCTACAGATTTAGTTGCATTCCATCATCTTAACTGGACAGCAATAGTCTAATCATACAAGTTTACCCCAATATTCATAGATGCATTCTTCTATCAGGAGAATTTTTCCTTCCCTAACCCAGGGACACCAAAACTAGGTATAGCATTCAGAGCTTGGAGTTACTGGCCCAATCAATTTCAGAATATTTATTGATTATACAAACCTAGCTTGAGGTCTCTGTGAAGGATATCCCGAACATGGAGGTACTTGAGGCCCAAGATAATCTGTCTGAGGTAATACCGGACTTCGGGCTCTGTTAAAGTTCTTCTTGCTTTTAATATATGTGCTAATGACTGAAAGACAAAAAGAATGATAAGAGATTTCTACTTGCAAGATAGGCCCAATATGCACTCATGTTTAGCCTAAGTTGTGACACAGTGATATGGTTTAATGGATTCATAGTCCAGAGGCTTAGGCTAATACTCTAGAGGCATGGGTTGAAATTCCATCACAGCAGCTGGTAACTTTAATTACTAAAATCTGCAATTGAAAGCTAGTTTTGGTAATTTTGTGGTCCCCATTACTATCAGTTGTTGTAAAAGCCCATCTGGTTCATCAATATCCTGAAGGGAAGAAAATCTACCATCCTAACCCAGTATGGCCTACATGTGACTCCAGACCCACAATATGGTTAACCCAATTAACCCCCTGCAATGGCCGAGTTAGACACTCCATTCAAGGGCAATTAGGGCTGGGCAACAAATGCTTGTCTTGCTAGTGACATCCACATCCTGAGAAATTGTGTTATATTATCCTTGGTTCTCAATGCCCTTTTTATTGAAGAGTGCATTCGAGAGACTTCAGACAGTGGGCAATTCAATTGTGCAACAATTTGGGATTCCACACTTTGGGGGAACTGGCAAACATGGTATATAGTCATCAACACAATTCTACACACCTTGTGACTGCAATGCTCTAGAAAAATATAAATATTTTCATCATCTTCAAAGTTATGGTAGAATTTCACTATATGTTTGTTAGACAGGGATTTGTGGAGTTCAATTTCCTTTTCAATCTGTAAAAGAGGAAAAACAAAGGTGATTCCAGGTTGCCATAGGTATAATTCCAGCTTGAAGCAAGCACCAATATCTTGGGACACAAATGCCAGACCACAACCACACCATCCTAAGATGTGCACTGGCTAAGGTTCATGACTGGTGGTCCTCTTAAGGTCAAAGAGAATAAACAAACTCAAACTAAATTAGGACAAGTAAAAAGGGGCAGCTCCCCAAAAGAAAGGGAGCAGCCCAAACAAAGACAAAGTACAAAGGAACCTTAAACATCAAATTAAAATGTGATTATTCAGGTCAATAATCCACTCCATTCCTGCAGTGCCCAACAAATGCCAAAGAGGTCAACTGCACCCATGGACACTGCATGCTCCCTCTCCAGGGACACCTGGCCACAAATGTAGCCACGGTAGAGGGGCAAACAGTCAGGATGGACAGCCCCCTCGATCACCTGCTGCCTGGACCTGTAAATGGCATGTTTCGCCAGGCCCAGGAGCAGGTTTGTGAGAAGGTGCATCCTGACCCTCCCCTCTCTGCACCAAGTGTCCTTAGATCAGGAGTGTGGTACTGAAGTGCAAACAAAACAACAATAAAAGATTTTCAGAAAAACAAAGGGAGTGCAAACTAAGACACGAAACAGACATGCTCCACAAGACCATAGAGGGGCAAGCTTCAGAGCCTATGAACCAGAGAATCCTACAGTTGTGCAGAACTGCTGCACGCTAGGTGCAATTCTCTTCCAAGGAGAAGAGGTAGAGCTTTATTAAAACCACTGAAGCATCTAAGATATAGTACATTATGAATGATGGATTATGGCAGTTGAACAAGCAATTTTTACCTTATCTTTCTGGTGAGGTTTTGACACTCGGGAATGTGGAATAACTTTAACTGCATATACCCTGTTATTGGCGAGATCGACCATTTCATAGCACCTTGCAAATCCACCCTAAGGAAAGAAACTTGATGTTAAGATTGTAAATCCAACCCCAACTGAGTAACATGCCCACCCTCATCTGTAATAAGAGATGTAGAGCCCACCTGATCTGTAAAAATGAACTGTTACTATGATTGTGCTATCTGAATAAATCATGGATAACTACAATGGAGAATAAGGTTCTACAAGATGATGCAGCAAGCTAGTCATAATGGTAGCTTTATTTGGTGTATATTCTTTAATCCATCAACTCTTAAAATTCAAAAATTTAAATCAATTCTTCATGAAGATTGAAGCAGCTTCAGAAGGTATAAAGCTTATTCACATTGGACAAATCGTTGGATCAATATTGAAAAGGTGCAAAGCTATTGGATATTTCTTCAAATAGATTCTAAAGCTGGGATTATGCAGAAGACATTCCCCTCAACCTATACAGAATGCCCAGTGAAGATGATTGTCCACATGCAACACAAGTGCTTGCAATGGTTCATACTGATCTTTATAACTGTCTCAGTCAGGTTTACAGCATGGAAACAGGCCCTTGGCCCAACATATCAATGCTGCCTTTTTTTTGAAAGGCCCCAAAGCTAATCCCATTTGCCCACATATCTTTATATCCACCTTACCCATGTAAGGAAGTGCTTTTTAAAAAACTGTAGCTGCTTCTACAACTACTTCTGGTGGCTTATTCCAGTCACTCATCACTCTCTGAAAAGAATTGCCCCCCCAGACTATTTTGTATCTCTCACCTTAAACTTATGCCCTCTAGTTTTAGGCTCCCCTACCTTTGGGAAAAGATATTCACTATCAAGCTGATTTATGCCCCTCATTTTATAGGTCCCCAAGATCACCCCTAAGCCTCCCATGCGCCAGAGAAAAAAGTCCTAGTTTATCCAGCCTCTCCTTAAAAAAACCAAGCACTGCTTGCATCCTAGTAAATCTTTCCTGCACTCTTTCTAGTTTAAGGTCCTTTCTTTGAGTGCAGACACAGCTTGGATAAGGTACTAGGGTCATGCAACTTGAAACATGCTATAATTTCAAGGGGGATTGTTGTTTTTTTCCTTAGATTGAGAGAGCAAGACAACCTCTGCAAGCAGCTGGGCTTAATATTGTCCAAGTTTGGGGAAAAACAGTACACCGCTAACAGCACTCCTCCAGCCTTGTGGCTTGGCAAACACTTGCCACTTCCAAAATTTATAAGAAATCAGAACTAGAAGCAAGAGTAGACAATCTGGCCCCTTGAACCTGCTCCACCATTCAATAAGATCATGGCTGATCTTTTCATGGACTCAGTTCCACTTGCTCACTATAACCCTTAAATCTTTTACTGTTCAAAAATTTATCTATCTTGCCTTAGAAGCATTCAATGAGATAGCCTCAATTGCTTCACTGGGTCAGGAATTCCAGATTCTCAACCCTTTGTGAGAAGGAGTTCCTCCTCAACTCAGTCCAAAATCTGCTTCCCCTTATTTTGATAGCCCCGAAGGATGGCTAGATGGGAAACATGGCAATATTCAGTGCCTCAGATAGCCTTCAAGCAATCAGCATCAGGCATCAACCCATGTCAAATTATTGTCATTCCAATTTTTAATTTCTTTTCCTGCTTTTGGTTCATGCACAGCTTCAAAGTATGAAGCTCACCAGTATTCATTTGTATAGGAAAGTGATATATAGTGTTACTAGAGCAAAAGATTCACAGGTCCTTAGACAACTCCTTCCTCACTTTGTATTTAGTTGTCAAAATAAAATTCGGGAGGGCGGGAGAAAGGCGGCGAAGTCTTCCCATTTATGGTTAAGGACGAGCTAGTGAAAGCAAGCTGTGAGGACAGCAACTCAAATTGAAGAGCAGCACAGAATAGGGTAGCTTTTGTTCAGATAGCACACCAGGGGATGTTAAATGGATTTACAGGCGCTATACAAGTGCAAGTTATCTTTGACTTTTAAAAAAATTACTAAATTCAAGTTGTCAGATATTAGATAAATAGGAACTCCCCCAACCAGCTCTGTTATGTTGTTCTTTGGCTAAAGCGGAAAGTCAAATAAGACGCTAGCTGGAATATTTTGAGTTTTCCCCCTTCAATCTTTAATAGTGATGGAAAGACGTTTCCGCTTCCAGTGGTAGGAATTCGGCACACGTGGCATTATGAACTTACTGGAAAATTCTTCCTAGGGTTTTTTTTTAAAATGAAAAATACAAAGAGGCCAAACGTTTTTTCCTTCCGGGGATGTTTAAAAGATTCCCAACCCCAAAAATCTGCAAGCGCAGAAATCAGTGAGGTCATGCAGAACCTAAGCAACGATTCGGAATACCAGCCCCATCCAAATTCGCATCATCTTAAAGACTCAGTGATAGGTTGGGACCAGCCCATTGAGAACAGTCCAGACAATTAACAACAGGGGCTATTAATTTAGAAGTTCCGAGTTACTTATTCAGCTTGAATGTAAAAGCCCCACTATTAACCCACATTCACACCTGGCTTTACGCAATTGAGCCACTTCCTAAAGTACAATGAATGATAAACGACCCCCCGCTACTTAGCTACAGTTGGTTTTAAATTACTCAAAGGGAAATGTCACTTAGAGATTAAGAAAAGTATTTTAGACACGCACATTCGAGCCGCTTGTTCCTTACGACACTGCGGGTTTTAACCAATTATGCTACATTTTAGAAACAAGATCAACCTTATTTCCTTTAAAATTATTCAAAAATACATTTTAAAAAGTGATTTAGTAGACTCAAGGTCACTTGTAAAGTGGAAACAGTCCTCATTAAACCCCTGCTTTACAGGTAATGTCACCATTTGTACTCCAAGCACGAGATTTTAAGATTGAATAAACCGCTCACAAATCGAACAGAAGCAATAAACTTTCAGCCCCTGGGCGCAATAAAGAATTTAGTGAAAAAAAAATCTCTTGCACTACTACAGCCACTGCCCCAACCTTCTTTATGCTGTTGTGGAAAATGCTTTTCAGCACAAAGCTTGTACCTTTCCGAGCAGCCGCCCTCGACAGTAACATTTGCCGGTCTTGGGAGCGGTAACCGTCCGGCACAAATCAGGCTTCTCCCGGGTAACTTTAGAGTGCGGGCAGCCACCGCCCGAAGCTTTCTGAACTTCCGAACTCATTCTTGTGAATGACTATCAAATATACAAAAAGAAAACGAGAGGGGGGGGGGTGGGAAAAGAGAGAGACAGCAATCCCAGTTCTGACCGCCCGATAACTCCACTGCCCCTCGCTACCAGACTGAGTTGAGAATGAGAGCAGACACGTGGGCAGGGAATCCCTGCCGCTACTTTATAGTGTTACACTTCGCCGGCTGACGTCACAGAGGCAGGATACCCCCCCTTTGGGGCGGGGTTAGACTGTAGACGGCATTCTGATTGGCCCTCGTCCCCTTCCAGCCCCGCCCTGTTGCCCGTGTCGCGCTGCCGGCGGCGCCGCTCTCTCTGTTCAATGTGCTTTGTGTCAGTGCCGTCAGGTCGCTAAGGCAAACATCCGCCTGCTCATCACACGGAACATCAGCAAATTTCCTTTTCTTGCTCCTCGGCCTTTCGATTAAAATCAAACGTCAGATCAAACCCAAAGATGGGGGTGCAATGCCTTGTATTGCCAGCTTGGATCTTGTTTGTCTCCCTTGTGGGGAACTTCAGTTGGATTTTGAATTTGGTTTTTGCAGCAAGCAATGGATTTGGGTTTTACGCGGTCTATTACGAGCATTGGCTTTGTGACTTTAAAAATCCAGTTAAAAAAATGTTGAAAAAAAAATCCTTCTCCTGCCTAGGACTTCAGGAAAATGGATACAAGCAAATTACTGCGGATGCTGGAATCTGAAACCAAAAGAGAAAATGCTGGAAAATCTCAGCAGGTCTGGCAGCATCTGTAAGAGAGAAAAGAGCTGACGAGTCCAGATGATCCTTTGACAAAGCTTTGAATTATACAAAGCTTATACAAAACTTTGACAAAAAGTCAGCTGGACTCGTCAGTTCTTTTCCCTCCTTACAGATGCTGCCAGACCTGCTGAGACTTCTCAGCATTTTCTCTTTTGGCTTCAGGAATATGGGTTGTGTTGGCCAGATCATTTACAGATCTCATTTCTACATCTTATCTATGACTGTAACGCACTCTCTCCTTTCCTGCTCCCCTGTATACTCTATGAACAGTATGTTTTGTCTGTGTAGCGCACAAGAAACAATGCTTTTCACTGTATCCCAATACATGTGACATTCATTAAGTCGAATCTAATCAGATAGCCCATTCTGCCACTAGGCTTTAGTTTCAGCTCCGGGGCGGGGGAGGGGGGGACTTTAGCAGCCGAAATTATTATTCTTTCAATAATTGATGGCTCATATTTTTCCTCCTCAATTTCCCCATACTTTCTATGTCTCAGCCAGATTAGTCCTAAGGACGAAACATATCACACTCCAGCAATATTATCAAGGCCAGAGGAGTAAAAAAAATGCAACATGTTATTTCACGTGTGTACCGTTTTCAGAGATTGCACTGGCAGGAGTTAACTGACTATTTATTTAGCTGATCTTACAGCGTCTGTGGAAAGAGAATAGAGCCAACGTTAGGAGCCAGGATCTGACGAAGGGTCATCCAGACTCCAAACGTAGGCTCTATTCTCTCTGCACAGATGCTGTCAGACCCAACTGAAATTTTCCAGCAGTTTCTGTTTTTGTTCCAGATTCCAGCATCCGCAGTATTTTGCCTTTAATTTATTT
This sequence comes from Carcharhinus amblyrhynchos, assembly GCF_965287045.1. NCBI lineage: Eukaryota > Metazoa > Chordata > Chondrichthyes > Carcharhiniformes > Carcharhinidae > Carcharhinus > Carcharhinus amblyrhynchos. The sequence continues at coordinate 28,066,616 of NC_137332.1, read as the reverse complement.
AGCTGTCATCATGTGCAGGACGTCTGAAAGCCCTTCCTTTACACATCAAGGCAGATAACGAAATAAATGGGAAAGGGGACAAGTGTGTACTAGAGATTGAACCTCAAGAAGAAACTGTGAGACTTTTGAAAGGCAGAGAGGGAGTGACGAAGCAGACAGGGAGTTGGTTGCGGATTGAGGGGACACAGTTGGTGGAACAGGAGTCCACAAATAGCGTGTCCTTGGATAGAAAAGGTACCTTAAACTGGAAATCATTTAATCGAAGGCCGTTAAAGAAATACCCCCCAAAAAATAGGTTGCTTCGAATTAGTTGGAATTTGTGGAGGATTGTTACAGGGATACCGGACCGGGGTGTTTATAAAATCATTTCCATACACTGGGGAGGGAATTGCAATTTCATATTTTTTGCATAATTTTCCCAGTTTCTCGCATTTTCCTCTCCGCTGACAACACTGAACAATGCCGGGGTATAGTTCCATAAATGGCAATAGCCTTCCCGCACCACCTTTCTTCATATGTTGGACTAGACAGTGGTTATTAGGTGACTATTCAACTGCAGGAGTCACACCCGACACTTTCCTTACCGGATGTTCACTCACACGCACTACCAGAAAGATTGGGGTGGGAACCCAGCCAGATTTACTCTCGCTAGCCTAAGATACTGAGGCCAATTTTGCTTCCACATTTGAGACCAGCTGACTTTGAATGGCTCAGCACGACATACGGCATAGCTACAGTAACCAACACAGACTGGAAATTGAAACGGAGACCCTCCACGTCGCTGTGGCTCACTCGCTGACCAACGAGTTGTTAGGGCAAATTCACTGCTGCATTTTAAGATGATGAATGGGCCAGCTTGATACCGGAGCCAGGAGTATGTATCAACTTGGCCCACTTCAGTCTGTGAGTCAGATGGTGTTAAACTTCAGTCTCAGTCCAGGATTTTACTGAATGATCTAATCTGATAATACTGTATTTGCACTGAGAGTTTTGCATGGTCAGAATCCTTCAATCCTTTAGATGAGGCACTAAATAGTTTAATGTGGGTGTAAAAAGCACACGTACCATTTGAAGGACAGTTGTTATCCTGAACAAACGCCAAGGAATGATTTATGGTCATTTTCTAATTGATGCAATCTGTGTCCAAAATGGATAAAGTGCTTTTTCCTATCTAACAGTAAGGTAAATTTCTTGAGCTCCGTGACAAAGTGCTACTTAAGTGCAATTTTTTCCTTTTAGTAATAGCTGATCCTTCCACATATTCCCTCCAATCTTATTATTGCTACTTTCCTGCTGCACTCTGATACCATCCTCCCGAGAACCTCTCTCCCAATTCATGGATCATAGAATCCCCATAGTGCAGAAGGAGGCTATTCGGCCCATCGAGTCTGCACTGATTTTCTGACACAAGCCCTCTATCTCTGTAACCTCACACATTTTCCATGGCTAATCCATCTTTTGGGACACCAAGGGGCAATTTAGCATGGCCAATCCACTTAACCTGCATGTCTTTTGGACTGTGGGAGGGAACGGGAGCAGCCGGAGGAAATCCACGCAAATACGGGGAGAATGTGCAGTTACCCGAGGCCGGAATTGAACCCAGTCCCAGGAGTTGTGAGGCAGCAGTGCTGACCACTGTGCCACCCCGGTTGATGTAGATCCTCTATCAAAGGCCTTTAACCTCCCTGGATGAACATTCTGGATTCTCTCCATAAACACTTCTGCCACTTGATCTCCTAAGTCACAGCTGTTAAGAGCTTTTCAAGTGCCTAAATTTGGCCAAATCTTCAGCGACCTCTGCCAGCCGGCATAAAATCTCAGCATCATTTATTTTCTCCTGTGGATGGCTTTAAGATCTGTTCTCGAATGGAGACCATTTTTGACAGTGGATAGCTCTGGAGCGCCCTCCTTTGGTTGCTACTTTTCTCCCTTCAGAAATTGAACCATAAAGTTAACATTTTACTGTCAAGCACATTAACAGTGGCGAATAAAATTAAAAGGTATGTAAGTTAGAGTAAAGAAGAACGCGGTCAAATGGTGACACAAAATGCTGTGCTGTAGAGCTGATGGATCATAGCCAGCGCCCATGATTTTCTGCAAAGCAAATTCATTCTGGTTATCCCGGTAAACGTCTCAAGTCAATGTCAGATTTCTTTTTCCATGTGGAAAATTAGCTGGTTATGTCAAAGCAGCTTGCAATCATGGCTGATCCCAATGAGAAAGTCACATTTTGTAGTGACTAATCACACAACAACGACGCAGTGGGCAAATGCACTATTTGACACTCGATTAAAATGGTGAAACAAACCATAGCTTTTATTTGACCTGCGCTGAGTTCACTGGTGTCACCCAGAGAAGAAATTAGAGAACTACACTCGACCGAAGTACCCATGAATTGGACTGGTGAAAAGTGACCATATTTCCTGTTTATGATGAAAATGCAATTGTTCACTGGCAATGAGCATGTGAGGACATTTACTGAAGACAGCATCAGGGTCTGCTGGGACAGGTAACACTACCACGTCAAAATCATGTAGAATGGCTATCCTGTTAAACAATGGGTGGCATGGTGGCACAGTGGTTAGCCCTACTGCCTCACAGCACCAGGAACCCAGGTTCGATTCTGGCCTCGGGTCACTTTCTGCGTGGTGTTTGCACATTCTCCCTGTGTCGGTGTGGGTTTCCTCCAGGTGCTCCGGTTTCCTCCCGCACTCCAAAAATGTGTGGGTTAGGTTGATTGGCCATGTCAAAGTGAACCTAGTGTCAGGGGGAATAGCAGGGTAAATGTGTAGGATTATGGGAACAGGGCCTGTGTGTGATTGAGACTTGATGGGCTGAATGGCCTCCTTGTGTACTGTAGGGACTCTGTGGCTATGGTTTTATTAATTCAAGGGGTGTGTGTGTCACTGGCTAGGCCAGCATTGTCTATCACTAATTGCCCTTGAGAAGGTGGTGATGAGCTGCCTTCTTGAACCACTGCAGTCCATGTAGTACAGGTATACCCACAGCACTGTTATGGAGGGAGTTCCAGAGTATTCGCCCAGTGACAGGGAAGGAACAGCAATATATTTCCAAGTCAGAATGGTGAGTGGCTTGGAAGGAAACTTGCAGTTGGTGGTGTTCCCATGTATCTGCTGCCTTTTATCCCAGCACTAGTCAAAACTAGGAGAAATCATAGAATCCCTACAGTGCATAAGGAGATCACTCAGCCCATTGAGCCTGCACTGACAACAATCCCACTCAGGCCCTATCCCTGTCCCCATAAGGGGAGAGTGCAGGATTAGACTCTGAAACGTTAACTCTGTTTTCTCTCAGCACAGAGATTGTGATGCGTTTCCAGAAGTTTCTGATCCGATGCTGATTTGCAGGAAGTGTTTTTGTTAGCCTGAGACAGTCAAACTCTCAGAGGACCGTTCACTCTCTAGCGTTCTCTAATGTAATTAAGTAAGTCATTGGCTTAGTGTTATGATGCTTGCCTTAGACTTACAAGTGTGTAGGTTCAAAGTTCCATCCCAGCACAGACTTACATACAAAACCTGCGGCTCACACTTCAGTGCAGTCCTCAAGTCCCATCTTGAGGAAGAGTGGGGGAGTTGTATCCAACATTCATAACTCAACCACCAACAATGAAAACACATTGGGAGGAATTTTCCCATCCCACCCTTCAGGGGAATCATAGAGGGCTGAGGCCGTACCATGCAAAGGTCCGTTGACCTTGGGCGGGATTTTCCGGTTTTAGGGCAGGCGTGGCTGGAGAATCCTGCCCATTATTTATCAGCTAAAATCTGGTTATTGCATCGTATCGTAGAAACATACAGCACAGAAGCAGGTTGTTCAGCCCTATATGCATGCGCCTGTCATTTGAAAAGAGCTGTCCAATTTGTCCCTCATCCGCGTTCTTTTCCTCTTGCCCTGCTCTCCCACTCCCCACTTCCCTTTCCAAATGTATATCTAATTGCCTATTGAAAGCTACCATGAGGCAGCGCATTGCGGGTCATAATTAATTTCTTGAATTCCTGGCTGTGCAAAAATTAGCTGCTGTTATTGCGACTGCAAGATCAAGAACATAGAAAAAACTTAGAAAAACTACAGCACAAACAGGCCCTTCAGCCCACAAGTTGCGCTGATCATATCCCTCCCTACTAGGCCTACCTAATAGAACATAAGGCCTACCTAATAGAACATATTGAGTACTCCAAGAGTACTTCACAGGCTACAAAGCATCTTGGAATTTCAAAAAAATATATATATATATCTGCCTCACAGTACCAGGGACCTGGGTTCAATTCCCTGCCTCGGATCACTGTCTGTGTGAAGTTTGCACGTTCTCCCCATGTCTGCATAGGTTTCCTCCGGGTGTTCCGGTTTCCTCCCACAGTCCAAAGATGTGCGAGTTAGGTGGATTGGCCATGCTGAATTGCTTCTTAGTGTCAGGGGGCTAGCTAGGGTAAATGCAAGGGGTTATGGGGATAGGGCCTGGGTGGGATTGTGGCCGATGCAGGTGGGCCAAATGATAACTCATCATTACGGTGGTACAGTGGTTAGCACTACTGTCTCATAGCACCAGGGACCCGGGTTCAATTCTGGCTTGGGTAACTGTCTGTGTGGAGTTTGCACATTTTCCCCATGTCTACGTGGGTTTCCTCTGGATGCTCCAGTTTCCTACACAGTCCAAAGATGTGTAGGTTAGGTGCATTGGCCGTGCTAAATTGTCCCTTAGTGGCCCAGGAAGCTTGTGTTAGAGGAATTGGGGGGTAAATATGTGGAGTTACGGGGATAAGGTCTGGATGGGATTGCATTGGTGCAGACTTGATGGGCCAAATGGCCTCTTTCTGCACTATAGGGATTCTTCTGCGGTTCTCTGATGTGAATATGCTTGTTTTCTTTTTAAAGAAGTATATCAGAGAGCAGGGTGCAGAATTAAAAAGGGAAATAGAATATTAAAAAAATTTAAAACTGCAAGCGTCATTCAGGAGAACATTTTACAGCTTTATTAAATTTGTAACATCATTTATTCGCCTGAAATTCATCCCACCCTCTAGTGGTGGTAATAAATAGCCCTACAATTGACTTTTGACTGTCATTGACTGCCACCTGCTGATTAGAAACCATATTACACCTTCATATTATTTACTGTCAATATGGCCACTGAGGCAGCAAAACAAATTTGAGATAGGATGAGATAAAATGAGAAACATTAAGTTAAGGCCATGTTTGCAATTACAGGTGGATGTGAAACATTGCATGGCTGGAAGAAGAGGAGGGCACTTCTCCTGTTGCCTTGACAGTGACTATACTTAAGAAGTAACACATTGACTGTAAAGCACCTTGGAAAATCCTGAGGTCAAGAAAGTTACCCTATTATTGCAATTTCCTTATTTCCCACCAAGGACAGATAATGCTGTTGTTTATCTCAATGCTGCTTATGAGATCTTGCATGCAAATTGGTCACTGCATTTGTCAGCAATACAATAGCGAGTACACTTCAATAAGTAATTCATTGGCTGTGAACTGCTTTGGGCTACCCGAGGTCAAGAGCAGCAATATACTAATGGAAATTCTTTACTTAAAAGAGAATAGCATAAGAAGCTGTATATTTACCTTTGTCCTCACGTTGATCTACAATCAAAACTTTTGAAATTTCATTGTGAAATGAATAGAACACCCCATCCTCCACCCCTGTTCTCAGTGACTATACATAAAGTAGGAGGCAATAGCTTAGTGGTATTATTGCTGGACTATTAATCCAGAAACTTGGCTAATGTTCTGGGGACCCAGGTTCGAATCCTGCCATGGCAACTGGTGGAATTTGAACTCAATAGAAAATATCTGGAATTAAGAATGACTTTGAAACCATTGTTGAATATCGGAGAAACCCAGCTGGTTATGAAGCCATCATTAAGAAGTGCTTCGAAAGGTTAGTCATGGCACAAATCAATTCCGGCCTCCCAGATTGTCGGGATTCACTACAGTTCACTTACTGCCACAACAGGTCCACACCTGACGCCATCTCCTTGGTCCTGCACTCAATCCTGGAACACCTAGCTAACAAAGACATCTATTTCAGATTCCTATTTATCGACTTCAGCTTAGCCTTCAACACCATTATTCCTATGAAACTCATCTCCAAAGTCCATGGCCTGGGGCTCAGCTCCTCTCTCAACAACTGGATCCTGAACCCACAGACCACAATCAGTAAGGATAAGCAACAACACCTCCTCCACAATCATCCTCAACACCGGTGCCCCACAAGGCTGTGATCTCAGCCCCTTACTATACTCCTTATACACCTATGATTGTGTGACCACTCGTGTCTTTTAGGTGGTGGATAGGCTTTGGGGAGTCAGGAGGTAAGTTACTTGCCACAGTATTCCCAGCCTCTGACCTGTTTTTGGAGCCATTAATGATTAATGTAGAGTCTAGTGGTTTGGCTGATGAATCGTACAATGTAAAGACTCAGAGGCCTGCGATATTATGCAGGGAAATCACAGAATCTGGCATAATCATTACCTACAGAGCAGATAGGGTTCAGCGATGAATGAGGAAGGCCACTGATATGAAAGAGAAACAAGAGCAGAAACAATAACTGATCACCTGTTAAGTTAATGTAAAGTCAAGAGAATGAGTCCTTTACTGCAGCATCGCTGGAGTGACTGGCAACCTCAACAACTTGCATTTATATAACATCTTTCATCTAATAAAGCACAATAAGCATGTCACAGGGGCCTTATGGAACAGAATTTGACCCCAGCCACGTAGGGAGATATTAGAGCAGATAGCCAAAAACATTGACAAAGAGATGGGTTTTAAAGAGCGTCTTGAAGAAGGAAAGAGTGACTGAGAGGTGGTGAGGGTTAGGGAGGGAATTTCGAGTTTAGGCCAAAGCAAAGTGTTTAAAATCATGGGATCCCCAAAACTAGGTGAATGCTGATACCTTGGCGGGTTGCGTCGCTGAAGGAATTGGCACTGATAGGGTGGGGAAAGACTTCAGAAAGCCTTGAAAATAAGGATGTGAATTTTAAAAACACAGTTTAACCTGGAGCCAATGTAGCCCAGCAAGTACATGGTTAAAGCACAGCAAACAACAGTAAGGAGTTTCTCTGATAATGAACCCAGTGGCAATTGAAAATCTAATTAAAATGATACCTCTCTAGATTCTATATTTTACGGCGTTTATTGCTTGAATTGTAGCCTGACTTGTAGGTCTCTGATTAACTCTAGTAATCTGAAAATGGATTACTCAGTGGCTTTTATTTGCGTTATCAGATCATTATCTGCAATTTTTACAGTCAAACACAGTTATGATATACATCCAGTGTATGATAATAGATTTTACACACCTTCCTGACTTGACCATATACAGCCGATAATTCAATGCCTGGAATTCTATCTCAGTACTACAGTCACATAGGATGTCATTGGTGAGTCTGGTAAGAGCTGTTTCAACGCTGTGGCAGGGGCAGAAATCTGATTGCAGAGATTTTAAACATGAGACAGAATTTTCCCCACCCCGCCCACCTTGGGAATCATAGCGGGCGGGACACGGACCATACAAAAGTCTACTGACCTCAGATGGGATTTTTCAACCTTGGAGCGAGCATGGCTGGCAAATCCCATCCATGGAATTTCAAAAGGATGGGCACAGATTGGGGAAGGCAGGGTTTGCTGTCCAATTGTTACAGTGAGGATCAAGCCTCACTCACTGTTATTCTTTGGGCAAAATCCAGTCCAGTGTATTTTCTTTACTGAGAACATGTTGAAGGGTGCACATTAATCATTTTGCACAGCTTTGTGAGGGTCTGTAGTGATGACATTTTCACAGCTGCATAGCTTTTGCTTTGCACAGTTGCATTTAAGATTGGCTATCAGCCTGACCAATGCAAGGAATACGTAAGAACATTGGAAGGAACAACTACCACATTGTTATATGATCAGAACCACAAAAACAGCTCAGGCACTTTATACACATGTGCCAATACCACGAGGGCCTACGTGGATAAAATGTTCCACTTTATTTTTTTTGGGGGGGGTGAGGGGGGAGGGGAGGGGAGGGGACGGGGAGGGAGGAGGGGATGGGGAAGGGGAGGGGAGGGGGGACGGGAGGGGAGAGGGAGAGGAGAGGGAGGGAAGGGGAGGAGGGAGGGGGGAAGGAGGGGAGGGGAAGGGGGAAAGGAAAGTGGAGCCACCGGTGAACAGAGTGGAGAAGAAAGCATTCAGCATGCTTGGTTTCATTGGTCAAAACATTGAATACAGGAGTTGGGACGTCCTGTTGAAGTTATATAAAACATTGGAAAGGCCACACTTGGACTACTGGGTACAGTTCTGGTCACCGTTTAAAAGCAAAGGTATTATTAAACTAGAAATAGTGCAGAAAAGATTTACTAGAATGCTTGATGGTTTGAGTTATAAGGAGAGGTTGGATACCCTGGGACTTTTTTCACTGGAGTGTAGAAGGCTGAGGGTGAACTTATAGAGGCCTATAAAATAATGAGGGGCATGGATCAGCTAGATAGTCAATATTTTTTCCCAAAAGTAGGGGAGTCTAAAACCAGAGGGCATAAATTTAAGGCGAGAGCGGGGAGATATAACAGGGTTCAGAGGAGCAATATCTTAGAACATAGAACACTACAGTGCAGTACAGGCCCTTCAGCCCTCAATGTTGCGCCGATCAGTGGAACGAATCTAATGACCCTCTAACCTAAACTATTCCAATGTTATCCATATGCCTATCCACAGACCATTTGAACGCCCTTGAAGTTGGTGAGTCCACAACTGCTGCAGGCAGGGCATTCCATGACCTTACTACCCTCTGAGTAAAGAACCTGCCTCTGACATCCGTCCTATAATTATCACCCCTTAATTTAAAGCTGTGTCCCCTTGTGTTAGCCATCACCATCCGAGGTAAAAGGCTCTCACTGTCCACCCTATCCAATCCTTTGATCATCTTGTATGCCTCAATCAAGTCACCTCGTAACCTTCTTCTCTCCAATGAAAATAACCTCAAGTCCCTCAGCCTTTCCTCATAAGACCTTCCCACCATACCAGGCAACACAGAGGGTGGTGAGTGTCTGGATTGAGCTGCCAGGGGCAGTAGTAGAGGTGGGTACAATTTTGTCTTTTAAAAAGCATTTAGACAGTTGACAGTTACATGGGTAAGATGGGTATTGAGGAATATGGGCCAAATGCAGACAATTGAGATTAGCTTAATGGTAAAAGCTGGACAGCATGGACAAGTTTCCATACTGTAAACATCTATGACTCCTGCTGGCCAATAGTGGACCTCCTCTTGCTGAGAAACATGGCATGGTGAGCTTGAAAATCCTGGCCTATAAGTTTGTGAGTTGGTAAATACAAGAAAAAATAATAAAGATGTGATGATGCACACACACAGATATCAGGTATAAGAAAGAGTCCAATAAACAGTTAAAGAATATATGATTAAGCCCTTTGCCAGTTTTTGAGGCACAGATTATTGAACATTGCGGTCACTTGAAGCGAGGTAGTTTCCTGTAGAATTCTGGAGTTGACTTTCTTCAGGTCTGCAGTTTGGTTGAAAACAGAGAAAAAGATACTTTCTGCTCTTTTTCAGCAGTGTTTTAGATGACTCCATGTTTTCTCCCCCTCCTGTTTTTTTTTGATTTGACTTGATTTATTATTGTCACATGTATTAACATACAGTGAACAGTATTGTTTCTAGTGCACTATACAGACAAAATATAGAGAGGGAAACAAGAGAGTGCAGAATGTAATGTTACAGTCATAGCTAGGGTGTAGAGAAAGATCAACATAATGCAAGATAAGTCCATTTAGAAGTCTGACAGCAGCAGGGAAGAAGCTGTTCTTGAGCTGTCCTTGAGTTGGTTGGTATGTGACCTCAGACTTTTGTCTCTTTTTCCCAAAGAAAGAAGGTGGATGAGACAATGTCCATCGTGTCCTTAATTATGCAGGCTGCTTCGCCGAGGCAGCGAGAAGTGTAGACAGAGTCAGTGGATGGGAGGCTGGTTTGCGTGATGGATTGGGCTATCTTCACGACCTTTTGTAATTCCTTGTGGTCTTGGGCAGATCAGGAGCAAAAGCAAGCTATGATGCAATCAGAGAGAATGTCTTCTATGGTGCATCTGTAAAAGTTGGTGAGAGTCATAGCTGACATGCCAAATTTCCTTAGTCTTTTGACAAAGTAGAGGCATTGGTGGGCTTTGTTAACAACAGTGTCGGCATGGGGGTACTAGGACAGGTGTTGGTGATCTGGTCATCTAAAAACTTGAAGCTCTTGACTCTTTCTACTTTGTCCCAGTTGGTGTAAACAGGGGCATGTTCTCCTTACACTTCCTGAAGTCAATGACATTCTCCTTCGTTTTGTTGACATTGAGGGAGAGATTATTGTTGCCGCACCAATTCACCAGATTCTCTGTCATTCCTGTACTCTGTCTCATTATTGTTTGAGATCTGACCCACTAAGGTGGTGTCGTCAGTAAACTTGAACATCAAATTGGAGGAGAATTTGGCAGCACATCATAGATGTATAAGGAGTATAGTAGGGGGCTGAGAACACAGCCTTGTGGGGCACCGGTATTGGGGATGGTCGTGGAGGAGGTGTTGTTGCCTATCTTTACTGATTGTGGTCTGTGAGTTAGGAAGTCACAGAGGGAGATGCCAAGGGCCAGGCCACAGAGTTTGGAGATGTGTTTCATGGGAATAATAGTGTTGAAAGTTGAGCTGTAGTCAATAAATAGGAGTCTGACATAGGTGTCCTTGTTATCTAGATATTCCAGGATTGAGTGCAGGGCTAGGGAGATCGTGTCTGCTGTGAATCTGTTGCAGCAGTAGGCAAACTGTAGTGGATGCAAGTAGTCCAGGAGGCTGGAATTGATTCATACTATGACTAACCTTTCAAAGCACTTCACAATGATGGATGTCAGAGCCACCAGCCGATAGTCATTAAGGCACGTTGCTTGGTGTTTCTTAGGTACCTGGATGATGGTTGTTTACTTGAAGCAGATAGGGACTTCAGATTGTTGTAAAGAGAGGTTGAAGATGTCTGTGAACACCCCCGCCAGCTGATCCGCGCAGGATCTGAATGCATGTCCGGGTACGCCATCTGGGACAGTTGTTTCTCATGGGTTGACTTTCAAGAAAGCTGTTCTGACATCTGCAATGATGAGCCCAGATACAGGTTCATCCAGGGCTTCCAGGGTGGAGGGCATGCTCTCGCTGACCTCTTGCCATCTGTGCTCAACCAGTGAACTTGCAGATAGCTCTCACTCAGTCACCATTTCCTGTCAATATGACATCTCTAGAAAGGAAGAAAAGTAAAAGCTTACTTTTAGTCACTGTCCGGAGCGGTGGAAAGGCATGGTGGGTTATATGGGATGCAAATGGTACCACCACTACGGGAGAAAACTATTGTGGAATGATTTACCTTGATTGTCCTTGGGATAGTGATAGAAGTTGATGGAACTTCCAGTAAATCCCCTCCTTTGTCAGCTTGGCTCAGTTGGTAATACTCCAGCATCAAAGGCAGAAGATTTTTAGTCAGGTTCTACGATAGACCTGCGCACATAATCTAGGCTAAACACCTGTGCATCCCTGAAGCATTGCCAAATGTGGCACCTTTCCAAACAAACAGTACACCGAAACTCAACCTGTCCGCTCTGATGGATTACAAGATTCAATAGTACGACCAGTAAGGTGTTTCCCCAAGGTTACTTCCTCCATGAACATTGCCAAAGGCAACCATTGAGGTTTTTGGCAATTTACTGTGTACAATGTGTAAGCTGTGTTTGCATTCACAATGATCGAAACTGCTTTGGAGAGTAAGTTTGTTGGCCGGTAATCATTTCGGAACATCCTGAGAAGGTTAAAGGCATTATATAAATGTCATGGAATCATTGAGTCATACAGCAGAGGCCCTTCAGCCCATCGAGGCCTCACCAACACATTAGAAATACCTGAACTCCTACCTAATCCAATCTGCCAGCATTTGGTCCATAGCCCTGGATGTTATGATGTGCCATCCAGAAAACTTTTAAAGGATGTGAGGCAACCCACCTCTACCACCCTCCAAGGCAGCGCATTCCAGACCATCACCACCCTCTGGGTAAAAGAGTTTTTCTTCACATCTCACCTAACCTCGTGGCCCTTATCTTGAACCTATGTCCCCTCGCGACTGACCCTTCAAATAAGGGGAACAGCTGCTCCTTATCCACTCTGTCCATGTCTCTCATAATCTTGCACACCTCGATCAGGTTGCCCCTCAGTCTTCTCTGCTCCAATGAAAACAAGTAAGAAGTCTCACAACACCAGGTTAAAGTCCAAAAAGTTTATTTGATAGTAAACCCACAAGCTTTTGGGGTTTGCCCCTTTGTCAGGTGAGTGGAGAGTCCTGGTCTCAAACAGGGCATATAAAGACTTTGTGGACTTTAACCTGGTGTTGTGAGACTTCTTACTGTGTTTACCCCAGTCCGATGCCGGCATCTCCACACCAACGAAAGCAACCTAAGCCTATGCAACCTCTCTTCATGTATATTATTTCTACATATGTTGTATTCTACCCTGCAGCTTACCTTATTAGTTTGTGTAATTTAATACTTAGAAAACAGTTCTGATACCTTTAATGGCTTGGCTTCGGTACAGCGGTGTCTGCTTTGCATGGGAGGTAGTTTTCATTTCGTAATATCATATTGACATGGCAGCTTAGACTGGGATTCTCCGAGAAAAGTTCAAAGTATTGAATTCACAGGAAAACTGGAGTAATTCTCATTGTTTTATTTTCAGTGGGAGTTCACACTCAAATCTCCCACACTCTGTGCAATGCTGAAGTCACCAGCATGATTATCATTCAACTTCAGGAGGCAGGGCCTATTCCCGCCCAAGAGGCAGACAGTTCAGGGCCTCTCTCCAGCCCACCCTGATCGTGGCCTCCCTCCAGCCCCCATCGATCACAATGACAGAATGACAGCCAGATCCTCCCCATCCATGCCGATCGCGCCCACAGGCCCTGCCCCCTTTGCATTGCTCATGCCTGATGGGCAGTGCCAAGGTGTCCCCTGGGCATGGGCACTTAGCCTCTTGGGCGGGTAATGCAGGCTGGCATTGCCAGGGTGCCCATGCCCAGGGGGCAGCAGCCTCCAATTGCCCTCCCTTCATTCCAGCTGGGTCGAAAGTGGGGAGTTAGTCTGAACTCCACTGGAGTGAAATACTCCTGGCGGGGTGGGAAATGCTAGCAGGCCTGGAGAATTCAGTCCCGGGCCTGCTATTCACATTTGAATTATATTAAAATGAGATTAAAATAACTTAACTGGTGTTCCCGCTGTTTTCTAGGACGAATCAGGCAACACTGGATATGTGGCACTGGGAGATTCACAGATGGCAGGAACGTATATGCTAATCCTGTGAATCAACCGATACACAATTATCCCAGCCCCCGCTGCAGTAAAAAATTAACGCGGCGGGATGAGAGAGATTCCCCCCACGCACCCCCCCCCCCCCCCCCACCTAACCGCCCACCCCCCAATTTTCGTCTTGCTCTCTCCAGTGAACAACCTGAAAGATCTGTCCAGGGCATCACTTGAATCAGAGGCTGTCGAACAGGTTTCTCCCATGCCATTCCCACGGGCTCCCAGTCTCTTCAGGTTAGTGATGTGATCGCCAAGCTTTTTGATCATCTTCACTTGTTCATCCAAGTAGTGAGTCTTCAGGAAGTCACAAGGATAAGGATCAGTGTGTCCAGAGGAGAGCTTGTACAGATCTAGCTGACCCTGGTTCACATTCTGTATTTAATCGTATTTAGCTCCATGCGCTGGAAAATTTCTGTTGAGTCAAGCTCAAATTTTACATATTTGCTTTTAACTGACAACATTTTGCCTCGTTATTCTTAGTTGCTGCTAGGTTTGCCATTGCACTCTACAAAGAGAGAATAACATTACTTTTGGGGTTCAAATGCGCTGCATAATTAGCAAAAAACGCAAGTGTTGATTAAGAGCCAACAAACACAAAGTATAATTACCTCTTAGCCCTACATCCATCACCATCTCAGGACCTATATTTAAAGATATCTCTATCACTACCCAGACACGTAACCTTCACTTCACAAGACAAACTGTTAAAAAGAACTGTATCATCTGCTTGCACAGAGGCCTGCAAACAACAAATGAATCAAGATGACTCTTCTTGTAGAAGTGAAGGCTACCACTGTTGAATTTCATGATTGTTTTGCTTTCCCAGCTAACTCAGGGGACACGCACAGTCTACAGAGCAAATGTGTCGTAGGCAAATGACAACCTCAGGACCATCACCACTGTGGAAAAGATGCATCAGTGTCAAATCTGTATTTTCCCATTCCATAACATCAATAAGGCTCATCACATTCCCAAGAAATTTTCAGTCACTGGGGGTAGAATCTTCCATTCTGGATCTAACTCCGGTGGAGGATGGGTAAGTTGGAGTGATTCCCACTGGGACGGCTGAACATGCGCTATTTAACTCATTCATTATACATCAGGAGGATCACAGTAAATCTTGTGGTGGGGCGGGCAGGAAGTGACTCACCCCTCTGTTATCTCATTGGATCGAAAGTCCCGGTGCCATATTTAAACAGACGCAGGCAACTGTTGACTCACTGCAGGCCAGGAGCTCCACACTGCTCCTCCAGAGTCCTTGTGGAAGTTGGCAGATGAGAGCAATCACATTCTGGGACAGAAGAGGACACGTCCGACATTGCCTTTCACTCATTTCTAGATAAGAGCACTGCCAGCGATACACCCATGGCTGGGCTATTCCTCACTATTGCAGTGGATCCTGTTCAGCAGCATCTCGACCTACTGCTTTTTTCTGCTCAGGTCCTTGCTCCTCTGGATCTTCCATTCAGCATTCGCCATATATATATGTGTGTCTGTGTTAATTTTGAGTGAGTTTTTGTGCCAGACCAACAAAGAGATGCTAGTTTTGGGGAATTGAATATTCTCCCATTTCTTTATTCCTATGATCAGCAACACATGTTATGAAATTCAAAATAACAAGAAAAGAGCTACACGCAGACCTTTTCTCTGTGCCACATAAACCAAGTGCCTTAGTCTCAGCTTCAGAAAAAGAACTTCCTACTACACCAGTGTGACATTTCCACTTCCCACTCCAGCTATCCTGTCATCCCTCTGAAGGATGTAGATTGCGGGCAGTTTTGTACTGTGCATACATGATAGAAATAGGTAGAATAACCTGATGAGTTTATACGATTATAAGTGAAAAAGAGCATTAATGCCAATAGCCATGACTGAATTGTAAAGCAAGTGTCCAAAATTAAAATGCACAATGAGTAATGCCGATTTGATACCATTTTAGACTTTGTCTCTCCAGCTAAAGCCATTTCTTAACAGCACGGAGTTGAATTGTGTGCAGTAGAGGGAAATCTCCCTCTGCTCACCCCACTAGCACTATCTGAAGGGACCATCAACAAAGTGTAAGTTGGGTAGCTGCTGCTAGTGGCAGTTTGTGGATGTGTTGGATGCTTGTTGATGACGTCTGCAAGGAGTAGTGCTTGTAGTGACTGCAATGGCTCTGGGCACACCACTCACTTTCCATCATAAAGTTTAAAGTGTATTTATTCGTGTCACAAGTAGGCTTACATTACATTGCAATAAAGTTATTGTGGAAATCCCCGAGTCGTCACACTCCGGCGCCTGTTCGGGTACACTGAGGGAGAATTTAGCATGGCCAATGCACCTAACCAGCACGTCTTCGGGAGGAAACTGGAGCACCCGAAGGAAACCCACGCAGAATGGGATCAGGGAGAACATGCAGACTCTGCACAGACAGTGACCCAAGCCGGGAATTGAACCTGGGTCCCTGGATGCTAAAGTTGCAATTCTCCTTGAATCAAAGAATGAGAGGGAGATGGTGTGGAGAGAGCAAAGAAGGGGACAAACCGCTCACAGAGGAGGGGAAAGGGTCTCACCAGGAGGATTTATTCACCTCTAATCCTCCAGGAGCATTTTTCCTCCCTCAACTTAAGCCAGAATCAGTCTGTGCATCATCTGTGAGTCACAAAGGAGGTGTGACTGGTCTCTGTCACCTCTTGGATTCAGACCTACAGTTTCAAAACAGCAGCAAGGTAAAACTGCCAGTCGCTGTGAGTCCTCCTGAGTTTCTTCACATCGGGATCCTTCCAGGCTGCAAGAGGTGGCATTTCTAACATCTCCAGTTCACTGCTCCATCAGAGAGATCACAGACTGCCCAGAGAGAGGACTTCATTGTATGCTCTCTGAGCAGAGTGAAGCACAGTAAAAAGTCTGACAACACCAGGTTTTAGTCCAACCTATTTATTTGATAATATACTCACAAGCTTGTGAGTATATTATCAAATAAATAGGTTGGACTAAAACCTGGTGTTGTCAGACTTTTTACTGTGTTTACGCCAGTCCAACGCCGGCATACCCACATCATGACAGAGTGAAGCAGGCAGAGCACACACATGGCTTAGCCCGAAAAGCGGAGGAGGAGGAAGGCAGGATTGAGCTGGCACTAATGCATTCCATTTGGGCTATCCATGAGTGACGCTCTCGACTCCAACGAATCCAACCCCAGATCCCTTTCGTACAATAGTTGTTTAATTTATACTTGCGATGTGAGGGTGGCTGGCTAAACCAGCACTTGCAAATTCCTAGTTGCCCTCAAGGTGGTGGTAGTGAGCCACATTCTTGAACTACTGCAGATCATGAGGTGTAGATACTCCCATAGTGCTGTTAGGAAGGGAGTTCCAGGACTTTGACCCAGTGAAGGAATGTGGTGGTATAGTCCCAAGTGTTCTGACTTGGAGGTGAACTTGCAGATGGCGGTGTCCCCATGTGTCTGCTGCCCTTGTTCTTCTAGGTGGTAGTGGTTGTGGATTTGTAGTTGCTGTCGTGAGGTTAGGTTCCATAGACTTACTGTCATTCTTCCTCAACACTGCCTCAGCAATCTGAGTATCTGCTGAAACACAGATTGCTAGACTATTGCAACACCCTAAAAGCCTTTTTTGAGCACTGATATTTGCAGCTGAGGTGGCAGCAGTCTGAACTTGCGTAACCTCAATCTGAATTGCCACCGCAGCACTCAGACTGGGTGACTCCTGCTGGAGCTGTAACGGAAGCTGAGATCAGACATCAGATGCTGCATCATGTTCAGCTTCACAGATGTACGTGGGATTTAATGGGATTGAGGGTTATAGATAGGCCTGGTAGGTAGGGATATGATCGGTGCAACTTGTGGGTCGAAGGGCCTGTTTGTGTTGTAGTGTTCTATGTTCTATGTTCTACTCCTGGAGTTGGCCACCACTGGCATGCTGGAGAAGGTGGGCCCCAAGCTCTCTGCAAAACCTTGTGCAAAGTTAGAATTGGACTCCTCCATATGTCTTTGCCATGACAGCAACTTTCAGGCATGCCTACCAATGCACCAGGCGTTTCTGTGTGCATGCCTATTTGCCTCTGCCTATAAGCAGCCCCAATACAGTCGTCTCCTCTGCAGCAGGATTCATCGGCAGCCTGGACCTCCAAGGAGCTGGCGTCTGTGCCATCCTTTCCTGCTGCTCTGGTTGAAACCCACTTGTGTCCAGTAACTAACCGTGGGCAGACCTTGCCTCCGTGTCACCTCTAAAGTATACACAGTGCTAGTATTTGAGTATACTGGCTGAGTATAAAACAGGGTGAGAGTATTCCCTCTTAGTCGGTGACTTGTTCCTTCAGGCTCTTGCACCAATTGTTGACCCCTTGGAACCAGAAGAATAAAGATACAAAGTTAGGATTAGAGTGAAGAGAAGTGAGGCAAGCAAGGGGTGTGTGCTTAGACTTTCAGCAGCTTGTGAGAAGAGATTGCAGGATGAATGAAAAGTAGCATTTGAGAAGATGGATTCGGCAGGAACATACTGTTGTCATGGCCATACTGGCATGATGGTGAGTCTTTAAAAAACTCAATTTTTAAAAGCTCCATCTTAAAATTCAAGATGGCGGCTGAAGACCACCAGACTCCAGAGAGAATAAAGAGGCCCCTTTTTCTGATAGTAACTCAATGTTTGTCAGACCAGGGCCTGAAGTTATTGATCTGTGGGTGAGTATACACTCGACAGGAATGAATGTAAAATTCTGCAAAATGACTTTGGACATGTGTCTTGACTAATGTCATTGTGCATACATACATACAATATTGAGGTCAGCAGGCACACAAACAACTCAGATTCAAGCTAGCCAACAATTAAAGGGTTAATTAAGGTCATTAACAAGTCTCTTGAACATGATTTTGCATTGCCTGAATGAGTTTTCTCTCATCACATGGGCAAAAGGTGTGGGTGGCCAGCATATTTTTATCAACTTGTCATCAACTAGTTTCCTAGCAAATTTGTTGCTGTCTTAGTTCAAAGTTCTGCCAGATTTCCTTTTAATTGCTGTAGCTATTTAAACCTGCCTAGCTGTATATGAGGGCCTCATCTTCCCTGGAAGATTTACTTGAGGATTGCAGCACAGTGCACTCCTTGTGCATCTGATCCAATGGGGATAGTATATGCAGCTGCCAAGACATCTTCTGAAGAGGAGGAAAGGGGCAGGCGGGAGAGGAGGCCAGTTGATCGTGGGCAGCATCCCAGGGAGAGACTGTGAGAGAAGAGGCAAAGACTCTGTTGGTGCAGGTCCAACAGAGAGGTCAAGGTGGGGAGGGAAGCTGCAACCACCATTACCCAGTGGCTAGAGTTCTCAGGCAATGCTCCAACTACCTCCAAATCCCTGAGGTCCAGTGCCACAGGAGGCCCCAATTTATGAGGACACAGTGACAGCAATATGCCAGATGATTGGGCCAGAAATCCCCTCTGTCTGTGCGGGTGGATACCCCATGCTAGTGGCTTTGAAGGCCTTCAGCCTGTACTCCATCAGTCTTTTCCAGGAGTTAGTGGGGGATCAGTGTGGTGTGACCCAATCAACTGCACACAATCAAGCTCATGACTGATGCTATCTTCAGACATGTCCACACATTATCCACTACTGTGAGGATAAGGGCAGCCAGGCGGAAAGAGCCAGGGGCTGCGCGGTGATGGTTGGGTTCCCCCGCATCCAGGATGTTTTCGATTGCACTCATGAGGCTATCAGAGTGCCAGTAGGTCAACAAAGAGCCTTTGTGATCAAAAAGGACTGCCACTCAATGAATGTTCAGATCATCCACGACCATAGGACACAGATTCTCCAAGATTGCGTCCGTTATCCTGGGACATCACATGACGTTTACATCTTGCTGAACTCACAAGTACAAAGTCTATTCGTGGCTTCTGCATAATTGAATGGTGACAAGGGTTATCCCTTGAAAAGATGGTTCATGACCCCACTCCAATACTCAAGAACAGAGGCGGAGGAGAGATACAATAGGAGTCATCCCTCCACAAGGGTGATGATGGAGAGGACCATCGAGCTGCTCAAGATGTGCTTCAGATGCCTGGATCATCCGCATCTATCAGAATGTGCATCCCTCATAGTCATGGCATACTGTATCCTGCACAATCTACCCCTGGCAAGGGGGAATCCAGTGAAGGCTGGGGAAAGTGAACAATTCTGCAGGCCAGTGAGAATGACTCCAGTAATGGGTCTGATGAAGACACAAGGTGAAGATGTGGAGGCAGATGAGAGAAACCTTCACAGAAGCAGGTTCGGATGCCTTGATATTGTGAACCTTCAGCTAGGCACTGAAGGCATTGATGTTTCCTCACAGGTGTAAAAGTTATATGGAGATTTGATTTTATTTTGATTTGATTTATTATTGTCACATGCATCAGTGTACAGTGAAAAGTATTGTTTCTTGCACTATACAGACAAAGCATATTGTACATAGAGAAGGAAAGAAGAGGATGCAAGTGTAATGTTACAGTCATAATTTGGGTGTAGAGAAAGATCAACTTAATATAAAATAGGTCCATTCAAAAGTCTGGTGGCAGTAGGGAAGAAGCTGTTCTTGAGTTGGTGACTTAAGACTTTTGTATCTTTTTCTCGATGGAAGAAGGTGCAAGACAGAATGTCAGGGGTCCGTGGGGTCCTTGATTATGTTGGCTGCTTTTCCAAAGCAGTGGGAGGTTAGACGGGGTCAATGGATTGGAGGTTGTGTGATGGATTAGGTTTCATTCATGGGATAGGATAGATACAGAGAAACTATTTCCACTGGTGGAGAAATCCAAAACATAGGTACATAAGAACATAAGAGATAGGAGCAGGAGTAGGCCATCTAGCCCTTCGAGCCTGCCCCGCCATTCAAAAAATGACAGCTCGCTGAGCCACTTACACAATTTTGAACATCCTCACCCCTCAGAGGCTGGAAATACTGGGTTAATTGTCTTTTTTCAAACTGAGAAGGATAAATATTTGGTTGGTAAGAGTTTCTGAGGATAAGAATTAATGACAGTAAAATGGAGTTGAGATACAGATCGAGAATAATCTGATTGAATGATGGAACTAATTGAGGGGCAGAATGGCCTACTCCTGTCCCTACACTGTCTGCGACTCTGCATTTCACAGCAGTAGTTCTTAATTTAGAAACGTAGAAAGTAGGAATGGGAGTAGGCCATTCAGCCTTTTGAACCTGATCATCCAACTCAATCCCACCTTCCCCTATATCTTTTGACCTGCTTTGCCTCAAGTGCTATATCTGACACTCAGATAAAGGCAAAATACTGTGGATACTGGAGCCTGAAACAAAAGCAGAAAATGCTGGAAAATTTCAGCAGATCTGACACATCTGTAGAGAGAGAATAGAGCCAGACCTGCTGAGATTTTCCAGCATTTTCTGTTTCTGTTGCTGTGTCTAATTGCTGCTTGAAAACATTCATTCATTTTTTTGGCTTCAACTACTTTTTGAGGTAGTGAATTACACAGGCTGACCACTCTCTGGGTAAATAAGGGAGGATCCCATGTAGAAGTTGTAACTCCTTTTAGGGAGGTGAAATGCGTTTTTAAAAAATGTCACTTATTTCAAACCCAGCATGAATACTTTTTTTATTTATTCATTGGACGTTTTTTAGGTGTCCAGATCACCAACAACCTGTCGTGATCTCCCCATTCTGGTGCTATAGTTAAGAAAGCCCATCAATACCTCTACTTTCTCAGAAGACTAAGGAAATTTGGCATGTCAGCTATGACTCCCACCAACTTTTACAGATGCACCATAGAAAGCATTCTTTCTGGTTGTATCACAGCTTGGTATGGCTCCTGCTCTGCCTAAGGCAACAAGCAACTACAAAAGGTCATGAATGTAGCCCAATCCATCACGCAAACCAGCCTCCCATCCATTGACTCTGTCTACACTTCTTGCTGCCTCAGCAAAGCAGCCAGCATAATTAAGGATCCCATGCACCCAGGACATTCTCTCTTCCATTTTCTTCCTTCGGGAAAAGATACAAAAGTTTGAGGTCATGTACCAATCCGACTCAAGAACAGCTTCTTCCCTGCTGCTGTCAGACTTTTGAATGGACTTATCTTGCATTAAATTAATCTTTCTCTGCGCCCTGGCTATGACTGTAACACTACTTTCTGCACTCTCTCATTTCCTTCTCTATGAACAGTATGTTTTGTCTGTTTAGCACACAAGAACTAATACTTTTCACGGTGTGTTAATACATGTGACAATAATAATTCAAATCAAATTCATGGGTGTCACTGGCTGGCCAACACTTATTGCCCATCCCTAGTTGCCCTTAGAAGGCAGTTGAGAGTTAACCACATTGCTGTGATTCTGGCTCTGAAATCACATGTAAGCCAGATTGGGTAAGGACGGCAGATTTCAATTCCTAAAGGACATTAGTGAACCAAATGGGCTTTTCCAACATTGGTTTCATGGTCATCAGTAGCTTCTTACTTCCAAATTTTTTTTATTGGATTCAAATTCCACCATCAGCCGTGGTGGGATTTGAACCCGGATCACCAGTACATGAGCTGAGTTTCTGAATTAACAGTCTGCCGATAAAACCACTAGGGGGGGGGGGGGGGGGGCGGCGGTCTTTCGGGTATAAAACCACTCGGAGGTGACCGGATTCAATATCCTCTGGCGTGCTGCGTCCTTTGAATGTACCGAGGTTTGGCTGTAGGTGTCTCACTGGAGCAGCAGGTACTGGGCTGGCGAGGAGGAGGAGGGGAGCGCAAGGCTATGTTTGTTCCATTTGCTTTACCTGCTCACTTCCAAGGGACTTGCACAGAGGAGAGCAACTGAATTGGATCATTCAATATCCTTCAGCCACCAGGAACAGCACACCCACATCAGTTGAATCAGGAAATGCATCGTAAAATATATTCAAATCAGGCTGTGAAACCGTAACAACCACATTGACCAAGAACTAATCACACACACATACATATATTAACGAGATCGCTCCTGCCTGAACTTGTTGACAGTGGGGATGGGAGAGTCCGGCACAGACACTAAAGGTAAGTAGTGACCGTGAGTTTAGAAACCGAAATCTTCCCGTCAAGTCGATTGTATTGTACTTTAATCTTAACTCATCAAGAATAAATATCGAAATTTACAACTATTTAAACAAAGTAACGATGTTAAGGACAGTAAAATAAATATATTTATGGATTACGGGTTCTCGTGGGAGGAACTTCTGCCACTCCAACTCTGCTATTATATAAACAGAAATGATGGATTGTAAATCATCCCATTGCGAGATTAGATGTTTCTTGCATTGCTTTGGTCAGGTGTCAGTTTAAACTCCGACCTGGAGGTTTTAGATCTGAGGGTTGGGGAGGGGTGTTTGAGACTGTAACAGAGAAGTGACCAGACTGAGAAAATTGCAGGCAAGCCCAGGGTTTGGGGGTGGCGGGGGCGGGGGGGAGCATTTGGCCTTTCTGAATACGTTTACTATCGGGACAAACACTGTAACGACTTCTGGGAGGGACCGGGGTGTCAATTTCCACTTAGTTTCTCGATCCGAATCAAACCTACATTAAAATTCGAATTAAAGTGAAGATCTAACAAGCCTTCGAAATTCACTCGACTGAAGGATTGCTCTTTTTCTCGCAAGTGTCGACTTCCCTATTCACTTGCCTTATCAAATTAAATAACTTGCAATGAATAGTAATGAATGTACCAGTGGTCATGTTGGGAAACCTACAGGTTACAAAAGCGGAGACCAGTTTTATTATCAAAGGGCAGATAGGTGGTTTCACTTTAGGTCACTGCTTGGTGCTTATTTCATTTTTGGATATATATGTGTATATATATTTTTTTGAAACAACGTTATTTAGTTGAGATTAGCATTAGTTGGAAAATTCGAAGTTAACGCCAGTAATGGAAGTGTTTACCCTGTAGTCCAGGAAACGGACGACAGCGTGAACCCTCCGCCCACATAGGCCCCTTTGGGATGGTAATATATTCAAAGGGCTGCAATCCATGTCAAAACTGGATTGACTGAGAATGGAACTGTAGAGAATGACAGTCAGGAACACTGAGTTCGGCTGGATGGTGCCACAATCTGTACTGAAAGGCATCTCTACACATAGTGCTCCCCGGTTTGTACTAACCATTGTGTGGTTTGAAACTTGGGTGGGAGATAGACGGGGGTGGGGGTGGGGGAGGGAGTGATGCTGGGAAACAGGCTGGGCAGAGTCTGCTTGTTTTTCTTCACTTTCCCCATTGTCAGTGTTTCAGTAAGAGGGTGGTGTGTGTGTGTGTGTGTGTATTGACAGTATTAACTATTCCCAGGATGCAGTCCTTTCACAGCAGAAAACAACGTGCAAATTGGACTGAGTGAGAAACACCAGTTGACTTGGCTTCACTAGAGTGACTCTATGGTTAGCATTGCTGCCTCACAGCACCAGGGACCCAGGTTCGATTCTCAGCTTGGATCACAGTCCGTGCGGCGTTTGCATGTTCTCCCCATGTCTGCGTGGCTTTCCTCCAGGTGCTCCGGTTTCATCCCACAGTCTGAAAAAAGTGCATTAGCCATGCTAAATTCTCCCTCAGTGTACCCAAACAGGTGCTGGAGTGTGGCAACTAGGGGATTTTCACAGTAACTTCATTACAATGTAAGCCTACTTGTGACACTAGTAATTAAATGTTAAACTTTATTAAGCTGATCTTTCCCTCACCTTATCGGTAACTGCAACATTATATTCTGCACCCTCTCCTTTCCTTCTCCCTTATGCATGTTTTGAGTGTCAAGCTTGCAAGAAACAATACTTTTCAGTGTATCCCAATACACGTGACAATAATAAATCAGTAAGAAGTCTCACAACACCAAGTTATGAGACTTCTTACTATGCCCACCCCAGTCCAACACCAGCATCTCCAGGTCAATAATAAATCAAATCAAATCTATCACTGTAAATTATTTTGAAAGAAAGACTTGCATTGCCCTATGGTGCTTTTCATGACCCCTGGATGTCAACAACTGAAGCTTTTTGAAGTGTGGTCACTGTTTTAATCCAGGTCTTGCTATTGATACTGCCACAAGTTCATTATTTTCACCACCTTTACGGTAACTATGTACAAACTGCGTTGGAAGAGGTTCAGACAGCCTCACTTGAAAACGCATTGTCCCATGGCCCAAGGGACTTTGTTCCCAGACCCTCGCAGAACAGACAGGCAATTTCCTCTTTAAATTTGTCGCCAAGATTAGATGAGAATTAACTGATCCTACCATCTCCCTGGGACGATTAAAAAAAACACTTTCATTTTTCAAGTCTCTGTGGAAGGTATTTTGACTACTGACCAGTATGTGTGCACTTTATGCATTGGTAGGTGTTTTTTTTGTGCTCTTTGTGTGGTTACAATGCAAATCGTGGCGACAAAACAAGAGTTGTGGCAGAAAAGTGAAGATCAGCTCACAAGGAACAAGTCAGCACTGGCCAACAAATATGACCTTTACAGCAACAATGACAGTTGCATATTCAGACCTTTCACTAATAACTTGTCTCCTCAGTACTGTACCAACTTTGTCTGCTTGAAGCTGTTTGGGATCTCACATTTAACTCCGCTTAAATCATGCTGAAAGCTGCAGTTCCTGATAAATGAACACATTGATGAGGTTCCCCCATTGTAACCCAAGCACCACTTCAACAAATTCATCAGTGCTCCAAAATACAATCATTGCTCTCTGGAACTGGCTGTCTGGGAGGTGCTCGATTTACATATAAACTATAGATCAGGAAATGAATTGCAACTGACCATAGAATCACAGAATCCCTACAGTGCAGAAGGAGGCCATTCGGTCTATCAAGTCTGCACTGACCACTATCCCCATAATCCCTCATATTTACCCTGCAAATCCCTTGACACCAGGGTCAATTTAGCAGGGCCAATCAACCTAACTCACAAATCTTTTTACTGTGGGAGGAAACCGGAGCACCCAGAGGAAATCCATGCCGACACAGGGAGAATGTGAAAACTTCACATAGACAGTGACCTGAGGTAACAATTGAACCCGGGTCCTTGACACTGTGAGGCAGCAGTGCTAACCACTGTGCCATTGTGTAGTTGAAAGAGAAACTACAATCCCCTGGCTTCTTAAATGATAATATTTGCATGGTGTCAAAGATAAAGGAATTGATATATACACAGACATATCATTAAGCATGTCAATTTGTTATTCACTGATGTATCATAGTATTGACAACATAAAGACATGCCACAACAGCCCTAATTTCACCACATTGCATTTGAGTACAAGTCACAGCCTTGTTTAACATGTACACTTTCATCGCTGAGTCAGTAGGTTGTGGATTCAAGCCCCACCCTAAACACTTGAGCATAGTGCATCCTGATATTTCAGTGCAGATTTGACTTGGAACTAAATTGTTGTTGTTTCACTATCACTGGGTCAAAATCCTGGAACTCCCTTTGTAACAATAGTGTGGCTGTTCCTACAAAACATGGAGTGCATGGTTCAGAAAAGTGACTCACCATTACCTTCTGAAGGACAATTTAACCAGTAACACTCTCATCCCATGAAATAATTTAATAAATACCCATATCCCTGAATGGCTGATAAATTATAATAGCCTACAATCCTTTGTAGACTATATTTAATTACTAATTACACTTCAGACATTCTTAACTGATGTAAAGTGGTTTGAATTAGTTTTTTTTACAAGTTTATTTATTAATGTCACAAGTAGGCTAACACTAACACTGCAATGAACTGTGAACATCCCCTGGTCGTCACACTCCATCGCCTGTTCAGGGACACTGTGGGAGAATTTAGCCAATGCACCTAGACAGCATGTCTTTCAGACTGTGGGGGGAAACCAGAGCACCCGGATGAAACCCACGCATACACAGGGAGAATGTGCAAACTCCCCACAGTGACCCAAGCTGGAAATCGAACCTGGATCTCTGGGGCTGTGAGGCAGCAGTGCTAACCACCATGCCACCGTGCCACCCTATCCTGGGTTTATCCTGAATTATCTTGAGTTTGTGCAAGTTCTGCCCTTAAAGTATATAGATGGATATTGTTACATCCATTGTCTCTGTGAATCTCATTTAAAATGCTAAGGTTTTAGTTGGAAGTGGCAGTTTGATTGATAGACCTACTAGAATATGGATCTGCCTGATAAGCAATGAAAGAGCTGAGGACTTTGCATGGGCCATCAGTAAATGTCCAGTAGGTTGTCAGGTATTTGGTGGTATGTGTTTAGGTCATCAATTTAATAAATAGAACTGTTCTGCAGTCTCAGTTTTGACAACTTTTTTCAGACCTACTGTAACTGTAGCATTTGTTTTTAGAATTTGCGGTATACTCAATATTTCTCCCACCTCCTGCCAGGCATGGCACACTCTGCTTGTTTGGATTGGATATTCTGTTGTGATAATTATGGCAACTCCCCATGTATTCACCCTGTGTAACAGTATCTCCATTTTGTTGTCTATCATTTACTCAGAATCAGTTTATAGCACTTTGTTTCCTGTAATTTTTGGTCTGACCAGATACTTGCTTCCATCGAATTATTTTTGCCATGCAACTCACTTTGTATCAAGATGCATTTTTTTGCATTCATTTACTTTTGCACCTGATATTTGGTCACTTACCATTAAATTGCATCAGCATCTTACTTTGTTGCATCAATTACAAATTCAGCGCCCCCCCCCCCCCCCCCCCCCCCCCCCCGTCTTATGCAAACACTTAAGTAGTTGGAGAGTTATGGACCAAGAGCATATATTACTTTAATGAGAAGAACCCAGAGGTTTTGTGTGTGGACAGTTGTGGGGCACAGTCCAAGGTTCGCTAGCGAGAACAAAATATCAGATTGATCTGGTCATAGGCATGTTACAGGCACAGATTAGCAGAAACAGGTGACCTAACTGACTTCTCAGCCATTGTATAGGAAATGAGATTGAGACACCAAGAAGTGGCTAAAAGAATAAAAGGTTAGAGAGGTACAAGTTTTCCTTGGGACCCACAGACAATCAATGAAGCAGTGCTATATCATTGTATTCTGCTCTCTATGTACACCTAGTAAAGTGGTGGGCAACCTGAGGCCTGGGGGCCACATGCCACCCACCTGCATTCTGAGTCCAGTCCAGACCTTTGCGCATGTGCAGGGTTGCCACATTTCGCTGACTTCTGTCCAGGTGCTTTTTTTTCCTACCAGTATGACTGACATGATATGCATGTGAGGCAAGGGCAAGTGAAGTGAGGTGCATGCTGATTGCACACAACATTGGCTGCGGGAGCCATGAGGTCCCTCTGCATCCAAAGTGGAAATACTTTTTTTGTTTTTATCACTGAAGGTGAAGGAAGGCCACTCACGTGACCCACTCACTAGCCTAGTTGCCCTCTCCTCTGAAATACTTTTAAGGGTAGCAGAATATTTTGACTTGAAGATCACCAAAATAATTAAATATTACCAGTTCCTGTTTCACAGGATTTTTTTTTAGTGTCTCTTTCTTTATTGAGTTGTTCAAACTGTTTCTAATAGTTTATTATGGGAAATATGCACGTCAGTGCCTCTGTGGGCCTCAGGAAAGGGTGTGGGTACAGATGGAATTCTTAGTGGGAGTTGGGCTAAGATAAGGGAGGTTTTACTCAATGTGCTATTATTATCGGGCCCTTATCACACTGTTATTAAGTTGGACTCACACAAAGGATTTGACAAACTCAAACAATATTATTTGTGTTTTTTTTTAAAAGAACGCATTTTTCTGGTTTCAATAAAATTGCAAAACAATACATTTTATACAGACTGAATCAATGTATGGAGACTGGACCAGACCTAGTGGAAACATTATCCTGCCCATACCACAAGCCCCTTACCAACACAATACAGTTATCTTTCTATAGAGGCTACAAATTGCTGATTTACCCTCCAAATGCACACTAACAAATATGTACAATGAATAATCTGGTGGAGAAATGCCAGTGTGGTTTATCATGTTGGCTAAATCATAAGTTTAAATTTAAGAATACTGGTTGATACTTTCTGCTGCCACTAGATTTTTTTTTCACTGGAGGCCATCAGCACCAAGGATTTCCAATGAATCTGAAGTCATTGGGGGTTTAAAGAGAGTCATTCCTATTTGTGACATCAAAAGGCAATTATCACATGCCGAGGACAGGGCTGCAAGAGTTATCATAGAGTCATAGAGCGCAGAAGAGGGCATGAGGCCCATCGAGTCTCCACCAACATATTAGAAACACTTGAACTCCCACCTAATCCCATGTCCCAGCACTTGGCCCATAACCCTGAATGTTATGATGTGTCAAGAGCTCATCTACATACTTTATGAAGGATGTGAGGCAACCTGCCTCCACCACCCTCCCAGGCAGCGCATTCCAGACTGTCACTACCCTCACATGTGGTTTTTCCTCACATTCCCCCTAAATCTCTTGCTCCTCAACTTGAACCTATGTCCCCATATGTGACTGACCCTTCAACTAAGGGAAGCAGCCTCAACCCAGCCATTTTCAGTCGCTTCATCAATGACACACCTCCACTCAGGTCATGACTAGGACTATGCATTGACAGTGTTCAGCTCCATTTACAAATTTTCTGAATATGTAGCAGCCCAGACCAGATTACAACAGGATGTGGAAAACATCCAGGATTAGGGAGGCAAATGGCAGGTAACCAAAAGAAAAAATGCTGGAAAATCTCAGCAGGCAGATAACACTGTTGTTGCTTAAGTATCAGGTAAAGACGATCTCAAAACTGCAGTCATCTCCCTTTGACTGTGAATGGTACTATCATTGCAGCATCCCTCATGATCAACTTCCTGGGGTCTCCGTTGACTAGAAGCTGAATTAGACCAGCCTAGGAGATAATGGGTTCCCTAAAAACTGAGACTTGGAAAGAACCAAGCAGGTTAGGACCTGCAACAAGGAGACAACAAGGCAGAGAAGTAAATCATAGGTGTTCAGGGATTAAGGCACAGTAGAGTGAGTGTTGCACTGGCATTTGACTGGGCCCTCGTAACCAGTCACATGGCAACTGCAGATCAAAGCTTGGGTTATATAGACAAACATCAGACACATAATCCTTGTTATGACATAGTGGTATCATAATGATTTTTCTAGGGACTTACCATCATTTATTGGTGCTCTGTAATAGAGCTGCACTATGTTGAATGATCATCCAGGCATTGATAAAGCAGCAGGAAGAAAAGTACAATGTTTCAATTATTTTTAAAGCAAACTGCAATAATAAAAATATTATTATAATGATAAGAAGTGTTGGTATGACTGAGGGCAGTTTAAAAGGTTGCCAACATTGGACATTGTAGATATATGTCCTTTGGAACAATACCATGACTGAAATGATACATTTCCACCATCTATTGTCTAATAACTTAGCCAAACTATGCATGAAAAAATGCATTTCCCCAATCATTTGAATTAATAAAATTTGAAGTCAAAATAATAGACTACAGCAAAGGTATTTCTATATTAATGTGCTGTTCTGCAAGCAATGGTGGGTAAAGAAAAGAAAGACTTTCATTTATATGGCACCTTATCATTTAAGCCAGTTTCTTCAACTGTACCTCCCAAACATATGCGCTGGAATTTTACCATCCCGCCTGCCATAGGAATCAGAACGGGCAGAGAGGTTGACAATGGAAAGGTTCATTAATGTCAGGTGGGATTTTACGGTTTTGGGACAAGCGAGGCCTTAAAGTCCCGCCCATGACCTCTACCAACTAGAAGGACATCTCACATTATACTGACATGGAACCATGTCGCTACTGTTCCTTCATTCTATTAGGTCAAAGTCCTGGAACTTCTTCCCTAACAACACTGTGGATGTGACCACACGGCACGGACTGCGATGGTTCAAGAATTGCAAGTGGTTCAGCATCTCAAAGGCATCTAGAGATGGGCAGTCATGCCCATAACCCATGAATGAATTTTTAAGAGTGTTGCAAACACCATGAAATGCAAGGAAGACAGTGGAATAATGTTCACAGTTTAGAATAACCTAAGCTGTGATGGTTTCTTAAAAAAATCATTATTCCTGATCAAAAATCCAATTTGGCCCAATCACAGTCCCCAGCAAGAGAGAGATCCAAACTGACAATACCTCCTGTCTTGGACTCATGAGGCATTTCACCCCCTCCTGGGCTTGACCTGAGCTTCATCTTAACCGAAAGGCTGAGATGACTTTTAAAAAATTGCCTCAGGTGAAGCCTCAGTGTAACTCATTGGCTTTGACCAAACGCAGGATCAGAAACTACATTTG
Source organism: Carcharhinus amblyrhynchos (assembly GCF_965287045.1). Taxonomy (NCBI): domain Eukaryota; kingdom Metazoa; phylum Chordata; class Chondrichthyes; order Carcharhiniformes; family Carcharhinidae; genus Carcharhinus; species Carcharhinus amblyrhynchos. The sequence goes on along the minus strand of NC_137332.1, from coordinate 28,035,954 downwards.
ATCTTAGCCAATGATGTTAACATAGTAAGAGAAGAGATGGTGCCAGAAATGTTTGCCATGCCTTCTAATGACGAGGTTGATTGTAGTAGCTTTGAAGCTTTAATTTTATACGTCTTTATATTAAAATTATACTTTTGTAATTTCCCCTTCCCTCATTATTATTCTTGTGCCACATAACATATCCCAGCTGAGAAGGTGTAAATCTGGTCCAGAGATGGTTGGTGGGGTAGAGGAGGTGGGGGAGGGTGAGGTGGGGACAGAGAAACAGTTAAAATAGGATGGGGAACTCATATCCATGCTTATCTTACTGCAAACTGGCTGACTTTTAAAAGTCATTCAATTTACATCCTGTAAATTTATTCATTTACAGGATGTGGGCATTGCTGTCTAGGCCAACGTTTATTGCCCATCCCTAATTGCACTTGAGAAGGTGGTGGTGAGCTGTCTTCTTGAACCACTACAGTCCCTGTGATGTAGGTACATCCACAGTACTGTGAGGAAGGGAGATTATGGATTTGGACCCAGCGACAGTGAAGGAACATAAGAACATAAGAAATAGGAGCTGGAGTAGGCCATCTAGCCCTTCGAGCCTGCCCCGCCATTCAATAAGATCATGGCTGATCTGTCGCTGCTCAGTTCCACTTTCCCACCCTCTCCCCATAACCCTTAATCCCCTCTCTTATCAAAAACCCATCAACCCGCGTCTTAAAAATATTTAGCGAGGCAGCCTCCACCACTTCAACGGGCAGAGAATTCCAGAGATTCACCACCCTTTGAGTGAAGAAGTTCCTCCTCAACTCCGTTCTAAACTGCCCCCCCCTTTATCTTGAGGCTGTGCCCCCTAGTCCTACTGTCTTTTTTGAGCGGGAAGAGTCTCTCCACCTCTATCCTATCCATCCCATTCATCATCTTATACGTCTCAATGAGATCTCCCCTCATTCTTCTAAACTCTAACGAGTGCAAGCCTAGTTTATTCAGCCTCTCCTCATAGCTCAACCCCCTCAACTCCGGTATCAGCCTAGTAAACCTCCTCTGCACTCTCTCCAAGGCCAAAATATCTTTGCACAGGTGCGGCGCCCAAAACTGCACACAGTACTCCAGCTGCGGCCTCACCAATGCCCTATACAGCTGCAGCAAGACCTCCCTACTTTTATATTCAATCCCCCTCGCTATGAAGGCCAGCATCCCATTCGCCTTCCTGACCACATGCTGCACCTGCAAGCTGGGTTTTTGCGACTCATGCACAAGGACCCCGAGGTCCCTCTGCACCGTCGCCTGCTGCAGTTTTTCGCCACATAAGTAATAGTCCTTCCTACCATTATTCCTACCAAAGTGGACCACCTCACACTTGCCAACATTAAATTCCATTTGCCATTTCCTGGCCCATTCACCCAGCCTATCTAGATCCTTCTGCAGACTCTCCACACCCTCCGCACAATTTGCCGTTCCCCCAATCTTGGTGTCATCAGCAAATTTCGACACCCTACACTCGGTTCCCTCCTCCAGATCATCTATATAAATGGTAAAAAGCTGAGGCCCCAGCACCGACCCCTGGGGCACTCCACTAGTCACCATCCGCCAATCCGAATAGCACCCGTTGACCCCCACTCTCTGCCTCCTATTTGACAACCAATCCTCTATCCACGCTAACACCCTACCCCCAACTCCATGTCCCTCGACCTTCTGCAATAACCTCTTGTGAGGTACTTTGTCAAATGCCTTCTGAAAATCCAGAAAGACGACATCCACCGGCTCTCCTCTATCCACCGCCCTAGACACATCCTCATAGAACTCCAGTAAATTTGTCAGACACGACTTCCCTTTAATGAAACCGTGCTGCGTCTGCTCTGTCAAGCAATTCCCTTCAAGATGCCTCGCTATTTCCTCCTTAATGACGGATTCTAACATTTTACCTACCACAGACGTTAAACTAACCGGCCTATAATTCCCCGCCTTTTGCCTGGCACCCTTCTTAAACAATGGCGTAACATTAGCCATTTTCCAATCCTCCGGCACTTACCCGGAATCCAGCGACGTCTGGAAAATATGGAATGGTGGTATATGAATAAGGAATGGTGCTATATTTCCAAGTCAGGATGGTGAGTGGCTTAAGGGGGAACTTGAAAGTGGCAGTGTTCCCATGTGTCTGCTGCTCTTAACCTTCTGTATGGTGGTGGTCATGCCAGAAGAACCTTGGTGCGTTCCTGCAGTGCATCTCATAGATGGTACACATGGCTAGCATTATTTGCCAGTGGTGGAGGGATTAAATATTTGTGAAAGGGGTAGCAATCAAGTGGACTGCTCTGTCATGGATGGTGTTGAGTTTTTTGAGTGTTGTTGGAGCTACATTCATCCAGGCATTTGGAGAGGATTCCATTAAACTCCTGCCTCATAAATAGCAGACAGCTTTTTAGGGAGCCAGGAGGTGAGTTGCTCAACACAGGATTCCTAGACTTTGATCTGCTAAGGTAGCCATAGTATTATATAGAACATAGAACATAGAACACTACAGCACAAACAGGCCCTTCGGCCCACGAGTTGCGCCGATCACATCAACACCTAATGGCTGGTCCAGTTCAATTTCTGGTCAATGGTAACCCCCAGGATATTGGTAGTGGGGATTCTGCAATGGTAATGCCATTGAATGTCAAGGGGTGATGGTTAGATCCTCTCTTGTTGGAGATGGTTCATTGCCTGGCACTTGTGTGATGTAAATGTTACTTGCCACTTGTCAGCCCAAGTCTGGATATTGTTCCAGTCATGCAGCATTTGGACATAGACTGCTTCAGAATCTGATGAGTCGCAAATGAGTCATCAGTGAACATCCCCACTTCTGACCTAATGGTGGAAGGACGGTCATTGATAAAGCAAGCAACTGAAGATAGTTGGCCCTCAGGCACTGATGAGAAACTCCTGCTGTGATGTCCTGAAACTGAGATGCCATCAACCACCATCATTTACCCTTGTGCTGAATATGACTCCAACCAGTGGAGAGTTTTCCCCCTGATTCCCAGTCACAGCAGTTTTGCTAAGGCTTCTTCATGACATATTAGTCAAATGTTGCCTTGATGTCAAGGACAGTCATTTTCACCTCACCTTTGGGTTTAGGCTCTTTTGTCCGTGTCTGAATTAAGGTTGTAATGAAGTCAGGAGTTGAGTGACCCTGGCAGAACCCAAACTGAACATCCGTGAGCAGATTATTGCTGAGATTTCAAACTGCAGGTGACGGCGGGGTTCTCTTTAAATATACAACTGCAGTGATGTCTGTGAGGCTTGTTCTGCGAATTGAACCTGAGGTCCAAGCAGAGGAGTTGTGGTGGCTTCACTACCTGACCAATTGGCAATAGGGTCAGGGTTAGAATGTATTAACTTATCGACCAGATTTAACCCAGTCATTGGAGAACATAACAATATGTCACTTATACTCATGGCTCTATTTTCCACTGGCATACTTCTGTCATTTGACTATGTGCTGATCTGTTTCTCTTAGGTTCAAGGTCCTGCAAATTGCTCCACCAGTGGATTCTACTACTAGCATTTGTTTGGAGTCCTGGAGTTGTGAATGGAGTCTGCATATGTGATGGCAACCTTGATTTCAGGACCTTTAGGTTTAGCCAGGTGAGAGAAGAATGTTGCCTAAACTTCTCTGGTTCTTCCATTGGTGCCCTTCAATGGAACATCCTCACAAACTTATCAGAAATCAAGGTCCTCGACCTCTCAAATTGCAACATATCTGAGATCTATGAAGTGGACGAAACCCCAAACTCTCTGGAGGTCGTGTATCTGGACCACAATCAGTTAGAACAATTACCTTCTAACTTCCTCACAAACGCACCCAGCTTAAAAGTCCTTCACCTGGAGAAAAACCAGCTTCAACAGTTACCAGAGAACATCTTAGAGGCTTCAGACCAGATTCAGGAGTTGTACCTAGACTCCAATAGTTTAATTTCTATACCTGATAGTGTCTTTAAACCAAGCCTTGTGATATTGTCTCTTTTCAATAACACCTTGGAGTGTACATGTGCCTTGTATGATGGTTTGGCAAAATATATTACTGTAAATGTAAGCATCAGCGGATCAGAAAATGCGCTAATGTGCTACACAACAAAGCATCCGCAAGGTCTGAATATCATCGCCATTCATCGCTCAGATATCTGCAGGTCCCATGGTCTCACAGCTCTCTTCATTTGCCTGCCATTGTTTGCAGCTCTTGTTCTGGTGTTGTGCTGTTACTGCTGGAGAAGTAAGAGGTCAAATTTTAAAGTGATGAGACAAGACAATCAAATTTGCACCATCGAGAAGTCTGGCTTTTCGAATGCAGGGGACCATCACTATATAACTTGCAGGACTCCGGAGACAACCCCCATTCCCACAGGATATGAAAACAGCATGCTAGCCAGAAATCAGCTCATGTTACGTCCCTCAACTGCATTGCTCGGGAGCAACCGTGACTTGTATGAAGAGGTGGAGATAAAGCTCGGCAGCTCTGTCGACTCAGTCGCACGCACTGACAAGATTTATCTCGATATGCCCAATAATAAAGTGGGGGACGAAAATGCTGTTGAGGCAGTCCGTGCTGAGCCAGAATTGGTGAGTGTCACAGAGGAGTTACAGGAGGAAGATCGTCAAAGGCTCTACATGAATAAGTCCTCAAACTACTACAACCTAGTTCCTGGCATTGAATTAGATGACTCTGACCATGGTGAATATGAAAACATTGACCTATCCTAGTGACCCAGGGTCATTTGTATTGGAGACTTCACAAAAGCTATGTCAAAACATTTGACAGTATAAAAAAACTGCCTTGCACTGGTGAAAATGGACAGAGGACTAGCTCTTTTAGCACATTCATGTGAAGAATAAAAATGGAATGATTGGTGCAGAAAGGGTACATTACTGAGTTTAAAATGCAGGCTTACTATTGGGATATTACTCCTGACATTACCATTGATGTTAATGTATGCAATGTCAAAGTAGTGTTCCCACCTCAGTGCAATGCAAAGTTCAAATGCTCTCCCATCTGCAGTTTCTGTTTATGAGAAGCAAACCTGCAGTAGGTAAATATCATAACTCCAGGAGTCAGCTGTAAAGGAACAGTGCTTTATTGCACAAAATAAAGTGAAACAAAACCACAAGCCTGTGGTGAACGCAAACGAGTCCCAACTGGAACTGAACAATAATGGACCCACTCAGGGGCCTGCTTTATACAGTGCTTGGTTTACGATCTCCACCTGCTGAGTTAATTACCAATTCCCAGGGAGCTTGTATTCAACAAGTCCCACAGGGAGGTCAATCAGTGATTCCCCATGCAAGTCCCAGGGTTATCACAGTAAGTATAGAAACAATTCAGAGGAGTCATAGAGGAGAGAAAGGACCCAAAATGGTGCCACTTGTATCATCTGCTATCATTCTCTTGATAATTTTTATTTCCCAAATACAATTCAGTATTAAAAAATACATCAATTGGAAAAAAGTCTGTTTTGCCTGTGACAGAGATCAGTAGGAATTTGAATCTAACTTAACTCATCTTAATCTAATCTCTATTCAGTTTGAGGTTTAACATTCAAGGTGCCCTCTGAATTTCAGAGCCCTCTATCCCCTTTCATTTGGACTCCATTTCTTTGGGCATTGAAGCATAGTTTCACTACAATGCTACACATGTGCATTAACAATCAACCTGGCAGAGACTGGGTGGGATTGGGTTGGATGCCTGTTTTATAGTCTGTCTGATTGAAATGAATGGAGAAATTGGACTGGGTGTGTGGTATACATCCAACTGGAACCCAGTAGGCAACTTTGGAGAAAATTGAAGCCCACAAATTTTATCAGACTTCTGTAATCAAGCTTTTTGCAGTTCAATGTTAAATTCAAACAATCAGTACAAAGAAAGGATTGGTGTCATTATTTCTCATTTCTCTCATTACTCGTAATACTGGACTGACAAGTGTGACCTCTTGCTTGGCAGGTTTGGCAAGATTTTTGGGTGAACTTCCTGTCTGCATGCATCATGAATATATGTTGTATTGACAGAGCTTTAAGTTCATCCATGCAGCCATACTAAAGTCATATTGGACAGGCAGGTACTTGAAAGAAAATGGGTCAGTGAGGCCGGCTTCCATCTTTCCCTATCAAACTGATTACCAAGCATCCCCCCCACTATCTACAATGTGTAAATGGTAACAGGGAAGTGAGGCCATCAGCCTTTCACCCAGGCCACTGCCACTCCCGGGCATCCTATAACAGGTTGGTAATAGTCCCTGAGGCAGAGATAGAAGGTCACTATAGAAGGATATGACCAGGTAGTGAGTGGTCACTCTCAGTCCCAAAACCTTCCCTGTTTAAGCAATTAACTCAGTTTGAGGTTTAACATTCAAGATGACCTGTGAATTTCAGAGCCCTCTATCCCCTTTCATTTGGACTCCATTTCTTTGGGCACTGAAGCATAGTTTCACTACAATGCTACACATGTGCATTAACAATAAGATAGGTGCATAGGTGCCCACCCATGCAGCTTAGAGGGAACATTGGCTGAGAGCCTAACCTACATAATGAATGAGGAATTCCATCAGGAAATCCTGCCCCTACACAATGAATGATCCCAAACCAGGATACTCACCTGGAGTCATAGTGGGGTCAAAGCACCAATTGAAATTCAGGCTTGAAGGTAAACAAAATATTCAACTACGCAGTCAATATTATTGAGCCCAAAACCACCTTGATCCCATTGTCTATTGTTAGAATAGTCAGGTTGTGTGGAACCTTTCTATTGTTTTTTTTACTATTTCTAGCCTAGGGTGTAACAACAATGCCAAATTGTAGCTCTTCTATTCCTTCCTGCTGGGATCAGGATTACTGTTCAGGATTTGAACTGCTTGCCTCTACTGCGTATCTAGCAGCACACTACTTGATGTATTTACACAGCGATCCATTGAGGCCCTTTGGAATGTATATTAAATATACATTGCCAACTCTCAGACACCAACATTTACACCATAGAATGGTGTAGAATTGTGAGAATGTGGGCAAAAGCAATTGCTCCAAACAGCAGTTGGAAAGGTCATTAAGAGTGGAACTGTGATCTGGGAGCATTGGTTTCACTGCACTCACCTGTAACTATTATTTTTGAACAATGTGTCATTTGATGCTTTCATGAACCAAGTATGTTTTGTGCTTTTCAAAGTAAACTTATTATAATGATACTATAACTAGCATTAATAATACTTCACTGTATTTCTGTAGTAAAACACAATGCACAAATTTTGCCTTTCCTGCTTATTTTGTGAATTTTAAAGCATTGTTTAATATATCAGAGCAACTGACCACAATCAAGGTTGGAAAACTAAGAGCTTATGGCTTCCTGACTTTATGAAGAGAAAATATGGTGCCTTATTGTTAACTCAGTCTAATCCAAGCAATAACCTGAGTATCAACACTGAGATTATTTCAGAGCTATACAGAAGAATAGATGTTAATCATTGTACTTTCAATTTGGTCTGAATCCCTTCATGTTTTGCTTACCTTTCACAAATAAGAAAATGAATTGTGCATTTGAACAGAGGAGCACGATTTTGTGGGTGAGCATTATTGTGTACAAGATTGTAAAAGGCATTAACAGAGTGGATAAGGAGCAGTTGATCCTCTCAGCTGAAGGGTCAATTACGAGGGGACACAGATTCAAGGTGAGGCACAAGGAGATGTAGGGGGGAATGTGAGGAAAAACCTTTTTACCCAGAGGGTGTCGATGGTCTGGAATACACGCCTGGGAGGGTGGTGGAGGCAAGTTGCCTCACATCCTTTAAAAAGTACCTCGATGAGCACTTGGCACCTCATAAATTTCAAGGTTATGGACTAAGTGCTGGTAAATGGGATTAGGTGGGAGTTCAGGTGTTCTCACATGTCAATGCAAACTCAGTGGGGCATTAGGGCCTCTTCTGCACTGTATGATTCTATGATTATGCTGTTTATTTGATGTTCTGTCTGGCAGGAACTGCTCACTGTATCAATTCTACCATGCTGGCAATGATGTGACTGACTACTTTGATGTGTTACACCAGGACGACATAGCTGCCCAAATGAAGAAAAGAAGGTCTATTATTAGCACCTAATAAAACCATTTAATTTAATGGTAGATGAGATTAATATATGTAATCTGTGTTCTTGATTAGCTATATTGTTCTTTATTCATAAGATTTATGATTTATACTTGGAGTAAAACTGTTACTTTTGCTGCATTGTTTCAGTAGCAACAAATACTTATGTGATTTTCAGATCTGCTTTCAGTATTGTAAATGTTATTAAAAATGGACTTTCCATATTATAAATTTCTCTAAACACTGCTGCCTGATATTGTGATCTGGAAATTAATATAATGTGAGGAAAATTGCAAAATTTAGACTGTTGCTTTTAACACTGCCAATATATTCCAATTTTTAAACTTAATCTCTGCTTATGATAACTTTGTCAAGACTCTCTTAATTTATGAACAGGTTTGTCATTCGTTAGTGCCAGGAAAGAAAAGAGTTTTTTTAAATTCATTACTGTGCCACCATCTCCCCCAGCAATTAACATAAGAACATAAGAAATAGGAGCTGGAGTAGGCCATCTAGCCCTTCGAGCCTGCCCCGCCATTCAATAAGATCATGGCTGATCTGTCGTGGCTCAGTTCCACATTCCCGCCCTCTCCCCATAACCCTTAATCCCCTCTCTTATCAAAAACCCATCAACCCGCGTCTTAAAAATATTTAGCAAGGTAGCCTCCACCACTTCAACGGGCAGAGAATTCCAGAGATTCACCACCCTTTGAGTGAAGAAGTTCCCCCTCAACTCCATTCTAAACCGCCCCCCCTTTATCTTGAGGCTGTGCCCCCTAGTCCTACTGTCCTTTCTGAGCGGGAAGAGTCTCTCCACCTCTATCCTATCCGTCCCATTCATCATCTTATACGTCTCAATGAGATCTCCCCTCATTCTTCTAAACTCTAACGAGTACAAGCCCAATCTATTCAGCCTCTCCTCTTAGCTCAACCCCCTCAACTCCGGCATCACCACAGTGATATGGAGTTTACTTATCGTGTATGCTGCTTTTTGAAAAACTTCAAAGATGTTTGAGGCTGCAGTCACATTAGCTCATTTGAAATCAGCATGGACAGTAATAGAGACATTAGAATGCACTCCCTGTGAGATCTGCCAATGTTCAGAAGATTGCAAACACCTCTTGAGGAATCCATACCTTATCTCACTGTACAGACACCATGTAACTGGGTGAAAATAGCCCTTACTACCCTTCTGATACCTAGTTGATAAGAATGGCTCCAACCTCCTAGCTGATCCCAGTCTACTGTTCGCTCAGCAGATGAAAGGCGGTAGCTGAGGGGATTCCTGATGTGGGGAGTAGTTATCTGAGCCTAACCACCTCCAGTACCCGGGGCACACAGATCCTGCAACGCCCCCACTCACATTGTGGGCAGGATTCTTCGGTCTTGTCTGTGGCATGATCCATTGTAAGCGAGAATGGATAATTTGGCGTTCCAGCCAAAACTCCATTAACTTTCAGCAGCTCCAGAAAATTCCAACTGCAAACAAGGATGGACGATTTTGGCCAACTTAATCTTTCTGGATCCTGGGTGATTTTCTGTCCTCCATGCCCTCCTAGTCAATGTTAGGAATACGTGCCAATAAAAACCTGCAGTTATTTTGGATACTGAAAGCTTTGATACTGTACAGTGCAGATCGACATGGTTGTTCTCCAATATCAGTGAAAAGGCAGGACAACTTGGGGTATTCATCACTGAGAAATGACCATATACAGGTCGGTCCACCTCGTGTCCAACGAGGGGCATACACGTGATGGGTCGTACTGGGGCTGCTCTTGGTTGTTCGAGATTGGCCTAGTGCTTCACGTTGTTAGTGTGTGCCTAAACTGGACAAGATACTGGGCAAGACGACAGCTCAGTGACTATCGCTGATTGCTGTGCAGACACATGGATTTGGGCCGGTGTCTGTGGGAGTTTGCGCATTCTCCCCGTGCTTGCGTGGGTTTTCTCCGGGTGCTCCGGTTTCCTCCCACACCCCAAAGATGTGCTGTTAGGCTGATTGGCAGGAATAAATTGTCCCTAAATCAGTTTCCCTCAATCTGGATGGCCATAAAACATTAGACAGGGGTCATGGGTAGAGAGGTGGACTGGTGGTGTTGAGATGGCGGCGCGGGCTCGTTGGGCCGAAGGGCCTGTTTCCCGGGCTGATTTTGTTCTTATGTAACATTGTAAGCAATGCAGAAATGTTGGGCTGGAAATTAAACTGCACTGTGACAACAGGATGAGGTCACAGGTTCAAACTGGGCTGAGATAAAATCAGAAACTGCTGGAAATACTCAGCAGGACAGGGAGTATCTGCAAACAGGGAAACAGAGTTAGCGGCCGGAGTTCTCCGATCTCGCCTGTGACTGGGATTTGCCAGTCCCGCTGCAGTGAGTGGAGTTTTGGCTGAGTGCCAAATTCTCCATTCTCGCTGGCAGTAGTGCCGAGGCGAATGCAATTGGAAAATCCTAGCCAGCTTATCAGGCCTTTCTTTTGACCTGAAGTATTTCCAGCATTTTCCATTTTTAGATTGGGTTTCCAGTACCTACAGTATGTTAGTAAAATATTTAGTAAAAGATTGATGTCAGGCGAAGTTGTCATGCAAAGTGCGATCAACACGAAGGAATGGAGTGCTGGATGCTGTGTTGATGACATCAATCGCAAGTTCATTAAGGAACAGTTTGATGATGTGAGGGACTGGCTGGATATAAGCGCTATGATGAGGCGAATGTATCTGATATTATGGAATCTTGCAAAAGACCCCAGGAAACAAAAGAATTGGAAAAATGATGCATCTTAAAGTAACAAGTAAACACCCTAAGCACACCCTTACAGTGAAATAATTACTCTGTGCATGAATATAAACATGTAGGCCTGCATTTTCTTCCTCAAGTCAGGTAGCAGGAGGGAGGAAAATTCTCAGTTTGTCTGTCCTTCTCAGGAGAAAGTGTCCAATAAATTGGGTGGCTCTTGACTGGAGTCGGATCAGACTACTCAGGAAGATGCTCGGATGCGGACTCAGGCTGTTTAAATTCCTGCCTCAGTACTGTGGGACTTCAGCCCAGTTAAAATACAAACACAAAGGGCCTTAGGCTCTCACCTTCCCACCCCATCACCCTCAAACACTCCACATTCCTCCTCCATGCCACCTCATGCCTCCTATGCCAAGCTCTCTTGATAACTTATCTCTCAAGATAAACTCATCTTTTGCCTGATTCCTCTGGGGGTCTCTTTAATTCTGCACCATAAAACTTGCAGAGAAGGAGTTAGACATGCCGATCTCAGCGATGAAGCCAGCCAGGTCAGGAGTGCCGGATGTGGGCTTTCGACAGGAACCAACCCGCAACCTTTCCTGAAAATCAGACAGCCTGGGAATCGGATTGGGAATTCCAGAATCGGTATCCGCCTGCCATTTCTAAAGGGCTCCTGGGTCACCCTGACCAGGTGAAAATCCAGATGAATGGTTCCTGTCATTTTCTTTACATTGGTGGAAGAGGAAACAAGATCAGCTTCTGTGCCGGTGGGATTTTCTTGCTTAATTGTGCCCAACCTTCAACAAATCAGAAACGCCATTTATATTTAATTCATAACGTATGGATTGTCCCCCTAAGTTAGACTGTCCTTTCATGTTAGCATTGCCAGGGGGCTGTGCCATGAGGCCTGTCTCTGTGGATGTATTCTGTGTCCAGGGGACCTGTTTCTTACTTTATATTCACTTAAGAAAATCTGGCGAGAATAGCCGACAGTTGAGCTGGCAGGAAACACCCACCTTTTCCTGTCTCAATGGTTACTTAGCCAAAGAAAACCGAGTGACGCAGAGGCAGCTGCCCCTCCATCCCGGGGAGTGACCAAAGGCCCACGAGCAACCCTAGGGAGGAGGAAACGCTGGACCCCATCTTGGGGTCATCCGCCCAGGAGATTCTGGTGGCCTCCAGCCCTTCTGAATCCCCTCTTCCTGACACCGATGCATCTCTAGGGCAGCCGGCTGAGCAGGGTGGTATGGTTCTGTCAGTGACACTGAAAGTTAGGCAGGGCCCTCCAGGTCCCGACCCTCCAGAGGAGACCACCCCCTAAGGGCATCACAGCCTATAGGGTGCAGGAGACAGCAGTTGATCACCTCCACTTGAGGGCCGCAATTCTCCCAAAAGTGCTGAACTGGGAGGAAAATTGTTCTAAATCCCCTCCAGGTCCCGGTGTCACCTGAATCGCCACAGTCTGTGCACTGAAGAGGCACTAGTTTAAATCTCATTAAAAACCTGGCGGGGGGAGAGGGGGGGCGGAGGCAGTGGTGAGGCCTTTTCGCACTGGAGATTGACAGCTGTGGAACTCGGCACATGCGCAGTCGTCCCAAACTGCCAACCTCCCATTTGCAGACTAGCCCGACCGCTGACCAGCCTGGGACCCCCGCAGTGCTGCCCATCCAGCACCCCCCCAACAGCCCGATCGCGGCTCCAACAACAGTTCCTGGTCCAGCCTCGGAGTGCTTCAATGTCCAGGCCCCAACGCTCCAGCAGTGGCGATCCTCCCATACCTCCTCACCCTGGCAGAAACCACTCCCTACCTCTGACACCTCTCCCTCCTCCCCGGGGTCAGACCCCCTTCCGTGGCAGACGCCCCCTGGCAGACCCTCCCCACCCCAGCCTGCCCCAGTCGCTGCCCTCCCTCCAAGCCAGACCAATCCCAATGCAGAGTGGCAGCAGGACCCCACACCCCAATGATTGCTGTTAGGCCCTGCCCACAATAGGCCCCATCCCCTTGACAGTGTGCAGTGGGCAGTGCCAAGGTGCCCCCAGGCATGGGCACTTTGCCCCTTGCCCCAACTTCCTGGGGGCCCCCATTGCCACCTTTCATTACAACAGGGTCTCCCGCTGGTTCCCTAAACGTGGGGAGCTAGTCTGAACCCTGCTGATATGAAATACTCCTGGTGGGGTGGGAGATTCAATCAGGAACTGAAATTAACTTATATGCATATTTAAAACAGATTAAAAACAGATTTAAATCACTGACCTGCCTTCCTGCTGGTTTCCAGCATGGTCTGACCGGTGACTGTTCACCGGCTCTGGGAGATGCACGTGTTCTGGCACATGTACAAATCCTTGTTCAAGGCCGCAGACATGCGTCTCCCACCATGACCTGACAAAAGTTGCGGATCACATTGGGAGAATCGCAGCCCTGATGTGCATGCTGGGGAAACACCTAGACATTTGGGCTAGGTCACAAAATTTTAAGAAGACTTAACATCACTGAGTGGGTACGGGTGAAAGCAGACACCATAGTTAGGGATAGGATAAGTGTCAATGTAAATGTGCACCATTACAGAATATTGCACCTCAAAGCCACAACTCCTCTGTCTTTGACCTGTTTCCCACAGGGAGTTTATCTCCCCATCTGTAATCAGGATTTCCTGCAGGTCACCAGTCAATCCCAACAGTGAGAGCCATGGAGACCCTCATTAACCAACATCCTGGACTGTTAGCCTCATCACTCACTTAACCCCAAACCTCGCCCCTGCTCACCCCCATCACCAGAACAATAATGCCCCAAACCCTCAATGCAGCCATAAAATTGCAGACAATACGGTTTCTCTCTCAACAAATGCTGCCAGACCTGCTGAGTTTATCCAGCATTTTCTGTTATTATGTCAGATTTCTCACATTTTGTTTTTAATATAGGAGAAGAGTCTGACCAATCAAAATTTGGGAGCTGTCAACCGTAGCTCTCTGCCTGGATAGCTTAAAAAGCCTTCCCTGACTCCCTGACAACTGCATACAAAGCATTCTGTGTTTCCAGTGCAGACATATGCAAATTCAGAGATGCAGATAAGTCTGTGTAGATTCCCAGTCAGTGGCCTTGAACATCCAGTGCTGAAGAATTTCCCTGACTTCTATAGGATGCTAAACATCCCCAAACTGGAGGCATTCTCTTCTGAGTCTGAGACAAAGGCTCATCTGAGGGAAAAGCGTAACATGTCTTGTCTTGCAAATACCCATAACTGAAAGCACTTCAGTGCTAATACTGGGTTGGAAAATATTCTATTCCCTTCCCTCATACCTAACAGGCAGAGAAATACTCTGCAAAAATATAAAAAGGGACAGTTCAGTATATGAAATGGATAATGTTCTGCCTCACTGTCTGGTTTATAAATGAGGACTTATGCTCTCCAAACATGTGCACAGAATCTTGTCTAAAATCCAATTGTGTAATTATTTGTACAATAATCTCTAACTGCTGATGAGCCATTTGATTGCAGGAGAATAATTGAACCATTCTGGCTGAGGTTGTTTCTGGTCATTTCCTCTGTTATTTGCCTGCCTTCCTGGTTACTAAAAGGAACAATACAAGCTTGATGAAGCTTCTCCAAAGTGAATGGCAAGCCGGAAGGTACCGCAGACCTGGTGTGCCATATAAACCTCCAGTGCATGGCAATGTTATGGAAAAAGTAATTGTGGAAAATTACCTCATCACACGTTGTATGATTTGAACAAAAGGAGAGGGTTCAAGGTGTGGAAGACAAGTTCAGAGCTGATACCATACGAACACTGATCAACATACAAAATGGATTTTCCAATATAGTTATTGAGATGAAAATTCTGCATTCACTTCAGAGCCGAATGCTGCAATGGGAGGTGATTTCAGACTTTTCTGAATATGTGTTAAATAACATGCCCTGATCTGAATTAACTCGTGACATTGTCCCAGACTGTCTACTCTTTGAATAATGATTCAGATTTCATACTCAATATTGACAGAATGGTAGTCTTCAGTCATTAGGTTTACTGCTATCCAACTAAGGGTTCATGTCAAGCAACCCACCATCATCAGGGGTCCAGTGCATCACATCATGCTCTAGAAGGGAGCCTCTGTGGACAGGGCAAACTACCATGTCTTTCTTCACCAGTCGAAACAAAGAATCTTTACTGAGACATGCAAGGCAGAATTTCATTCCCCCCCTTCCCCCTCACACAATACCCCACAGTGGATTTAATGCAGGTGAAACAAAGTGGTGGGAGCAAGTTGTCACCTGCCATAGTGGGTCACCATTCCTGCCAGAGCCTGGCATGCAACCGATTTGCATCCTATTAATAAGAGGCAGCTGAAGGCCTGATTGAAATCATTTCGCTCCACCCCCTACACGGCAGCAAGACACAGAACCAGAACACATCTGGCTCAATATGGCATGAACATGTCAGCACTTACCTGAAGAATGCCTGATGCTGCTTGTGGAGATCAGACAAGAAGATGGAGGCCTTCAGCGACCAGACATAGGATCACCAAATTAGATGAGCAACTACAACCTGGGTCTTCTGACTTCAGGATCTTCCAGGAGATCCATCTTCAATCTTCAACATTGGGTCGGTCACTGTCCAGCAACTTTTAAATATGGTGCCGGGATATGACAGCAAATCACGTACATCCAGCCTGCCCTGCCACGTGATACATCAGGAAATCCTGGACTGCATAATTCATCAGGATAGCATTCTGTGAGAAACTCCCCCTGTTCTCGCCCCCGCCACAGGACTCAGTCCCAAAAGAAAAAACTCTGCCCACAGAGTCTGAGCCAGGAAACGTTAGCTAAACTAGTTAATTCATTGCAAAATCATGTATAGAAAGCTAAGAAAGAGAGGGAAGAAAAAATGGAACTAAGAACGATGAGAGAGGAAATGTGTTATGTATTGTATGCTTTGTCTGGCTTGCTGTACTTTGCAAGCCACCGCATTGTGCGATCACAAATCCTTTCTTCCTTATTAGTCTGACTGTGACAGCAATAAAGAACAGTTGCAATATTATTCACCTCCTGTGTGTGCTTATGTACCTTTTGATCCCATAAGGTATCAGGACCAAAAACACAGCAAAGTAAAAATGAAATTATTTTTACAAGATTTCCAATGTAAATTGAAAGCTGAAGGATTAAGATTTCACACTGCTAAAACTACATTTTCCATGCCCGAGAGAGGTCAAAACTTACTCTGTTAAAAATACACCAGCACTTGAATGGACAAAGCATGACCAGTTTGGTTTTGTTCAGCAGGAACAAATGGGTGAGTACAGCAACTACATGTGTTTAAATGCTGAATCCCTTCACAAGGTAAGGATAGTAAAGTTTCTGGAGGAGTTAACAAATTTGGCAGCAACTTGTTATTTCCCAGGTTTCGCTGCAAATAACAGAAGTTGCTATCAGATTTACCACTTAATAACACTGAACGCTGACAGCTCAGTTTTATTCTAACCTCAAAATCCAGATCAATATATTGTATAGAATGCAGCTTTTCCAGAAATGTAACTTTTAATTTGGCATTTTGCATGAGGTGAATCCATAAACTATTACAAAGTACATGAGCAGAAAAGGCCTTTTGATTCATCTGGCTAGCCCCAGAGTAACTTTCAAAAGGAAATTGGATATATATTTGGAAGGAGGAAACGCAGGCTAATTGGGGAAAATTTAGTTATTAGTGTCACAGATAGGCTTACATTAACACTGCAATGAAGTTAGTGTGAAAATCCCTCTAATTGCCACACTCCAACACCTGTTCGGGTACATTGAGGGAGAATTTAGCATGGCAAATGCATCTAACCAGCACATCTTTGGAAGGAAACTGAAGCAACTGGAGGAAACCCACACAGAAACAGGGGGAGAATGTGCAGACTCCAGAAATTGAACCTGGGCTCCTGGTGCTGTGAGGCAGCAGTGCTAGCCGTGTCGCCCATTATGTGACCAATTGAGTAGCTCTTTCAAAGAGCTAGTATAGACATGGTGGGCTGAATGGTCACTGTATCATTCTCTGATTCATTGCTTCCATGATAAAATCAATGGTATTCATTTCAATGGCACTCATCAAATAGAAGACGAGGTGAACCTTGACAAGAGATTAAAACCCATAACTTTCCATCTACAATCAAGAGATCAGATAACGTATTCTTATCATCTAAATTGGGATCATTTCAATTTCCCCATTAGCTGGCTCAGTACAGATACATTAATAAACATTGCCAATGCAAATTCCACAATAGTAAACATAAAACATTATCAAACAAGCAAAACATAGCTTAATTATGATGTGTGTTGTGTTCTTTGTTTGAATTCATTGTCGAGAAAAGCTGGAGAGGTCAGCATTTACTGCCCATTCCAAATTTCCCTTAAGACACTATCGGTGAACCTCCCTCTGCAGCTGATGATTAACACATTCAGAATATTATTTCAGTGTACGTTTATTTAAAATCAACATGTGGCCTCGCTCCCATGTGGCAATGATGTGCAAATAGCAACATATTAATGGGAAATTTTCTAAACAAAGGAAATGCTCAGTAATTATTTATATTGGGCCTTAAAATGGAGAGAATAAATTTGATCAAAGCATTAGGTTGGCTTATAGGCTAAAGGGTTGCACCATTTCAGCACAAGCTGTAGTTTCTTTTGCAGTTGACTGCATCAGATGTTCCAACTGTTGACAATACACCCTCATTTAAACACTAACACGCCTCAAGTTGTCAGAAAACAGTATTGAAAGGTTTTACAGTGAAGGGGATAGTGGTGTGACAGAGAGGGAGGGGTATGCGACAGAGAGAGGGGTGTGTGTGTGTGTGTATCCATGCAAGAGAGAGGTGAATTTGTGAGAGAGAAGGGTGTATGTTACAGAGAGAGGGGAATGTGTGTCTCAGAGAGGTAGAGAAGTCAATGTGTGTGAGAGAGTGAGAGATGGGTCTGTGTGTAAGCGTGTGTGTATGTGTGAGAGAGAGAGAGATGTATGTGTGTGTATGTGTTTGTGTGTGAGAGAGAGGTGAGAGTGTGTGTATATGTGACAGAGAGAAGCGTGTGAGTGTGTAAGTGTGAGAGAGTGAGAGGTGAGAGTGTGTGAGGGCGAGAGGTGTGTGTGTGTGTGTGTGTATATGTGAGAGATAGGGATATGTGTGTATATGTGAGAGAGAGGTGAATTTTATTCCCATTCATGGGACATGGGCATCGCTGGCTGGCCAGCATTTATTGCCCATCCCTAGTTGCCCTTGAGAAGGTGGTGGTGAGCCGCCTCCCTGAATTGCTGCAGTCCACAGGCTGTGGGTTGACCCACAATGCCATTGTGATGAGAATTCCAGGATTTTGACCCAATGACTACAAAGTTACTTTTTTTTCCAAAAATATACTTCATAAAAATCTCAAATAAACCATTGCAAATGTATATGTCTTTGAATTGCAAGCAGTGCAGAGTTAAACCTTTTTACAGTTCTATACAAATTACAGTCATAACATTTCAAACCTTAAAACTATATACATGCCTCAAAAATTACTGTGTGCCGCTATTTCTCAGATTGGCACACAGTTGCGCAGGTCGAGGGTATTCTGAAGTTCCCAGGCCCTCAGTCTGCCTCCGTTAATAGGTCTTACAGTGTGGCCTTTCCCAAACCACCTTTTTTCCGAAAATATACTTTACTCATAAAAATCTCTTACAGTGTGGCCTCTACCCATTGTGCCTTTGCGGCAGCTGCTCCAAGCTTCAGCGCGTCCTTCAGCACATAGTCCTGGACCTTGGAGTGTGCCAGTCTGCAACACTCAGCCAAGGACAGTTCATTCAGCTGGAAGATCAGCAAGTTTCGGGCGGACCAAAGTGCGTCCTTCACCGAGTTGATGACCTTCCAGCAGCAGTTGATATTTGTCTTGGTGTGCGGCCCCGGAAACAGCCCGTAGAGCACAGAGTCCTGTGTCACTGAGCTGCTCGGGACGAACCTCAACAAATACCACTGCATCTCACTCCAGACCTTCTTTGCAAAGGCACATTCCACAAGGAGGTGTGCGAACTATCTCTGTTACTTCGTAGTCATTGGGTGATTACTTCTGCTGCTCTTGTCCTTCTAGGTGGAACTGGTTGTTGCAGTGCATCTTGTAGGTAATACACATTGTTGCTACAGAGCATCAGTGGTGGAGGGAGTGGATGTTTGCGATTTCAGATAAACCTGTTGGACAGAACCTGGTGTCATGTGACCTCTCTTGTGTGAGAAAAAGTGTGTTTGTGTGTGTGTGTGTTTGTGAGAGAGAGAGACAGAGGTCTGTGTCTGTATGTCAAAGAAAGCTGAGTGTTCAGTGAAGTTCGTGTGTGAGTGAAGTGAGTATTTAAGTGAGGTTCATATGTGTGAGTGAGGTTTATGTGTGTGTATGTGTGAGAGAGGTGAACGTTTATGTGTGAATGAGATGAATGTGTGTGTTAGAGAGAGGTGTGCGTGAGAGAGGTGAGTGTGTGTGTGAGAGTGAGAGGTGAGTGTGTGCATGTGAGGTGAACGAGTGTGTGAGAATGTGTGCGTGTGAGAGAGAGGCGAGTGTGTGTGTGAGACTGAGAGGTGAGCGTGCATGAGAGACATGAGTGTGTGTGTGAGAGGTGTGTGCGAGGTATGTGTGAGAGAGCTGTATGTGTGTGAGAGAGGTGAGTGTGTGTGAGAGAGGTGAGCCTGTGTGAGAGAGGCTAGTGTGTGTGTGTGAGAATTAGAGGTGAGTGTGTGTGAGAGTGAGAGGTGAGTGTGTGTGTGAGAGAGGCTAGTGTGTGTGTGTGAGAATTAGAGGTGAATGTGTGTGAGTGAGAGCTGAGCTTCTTCTTGGTATGGTTCTGTGTGTGCGTGTGCACATCTCTGAAATGAGAATCCAGCTCTCCCACAGCACTCTCTGTCCTAAATGAATTTGTGAGCAAAAGGTCAGCATCACTGCTCCCATGAAAGAGAAGTTAAGACTTGGAAATAATTATTGAATAAAATAACTTTTTAATTATAATAAATGTATAGATATAAGATATAGAAAAGACTTTTATAATATTTTTAATATTTGTACCTGTTGCACAGTAATCATTTGATGTGATTTAACTATTCAACATGATAAGCATATTTCTTTGAGGTTCCGTCAGTTTTCTTGGGAGGTCAGAAGTGTTTTGTGACTGGAAAAGTGTGGGAAACTGCACTAATCCTGTCCCCAACAATGTACTTAACAACAGCCATAGAAGAGCACCCTCTACTGCATCGGCTTGGCACTTTAGCTTCCCACTCATTATGGCATCTCTGAATGTAATAGATGATCTCATCTGAATCAATGACTAAGCTACCTTGCCGCACCTTCTCCTGCTCTACGATCCTCTGAGAACTCTGCACTCCTCAGATCCAACCCGCATTTTATTCACCCAAACGAAATCTTCAGTTGTCTAGGTCCAAACTTCTCCAAATTTCCTCCCTACACCTCTCCATCTTTCTCTCTCTTTCTGCTTTGCCCTTACCTCTTTAACATGAGGTCACCTATTCTAATCTGGATTTGCTGTCAAATTTTACCTGAATTCAGCCCAAGATGCACCTTGAAGTATGCTGTTGCATTGAAGTTGCTATATAAATTAAGTTATTCCTGTTGTTATGGGCAACTAGCGCAATGAACTCATATCCACGAGAAGTCTGTGTTCCACAGATGTTAACAGATGGAAAGAGAGTCAGAGCTACTTCTGTTCCAAAGAGATAGCTTGCCTTTTTCTGGGTCTTTTTGATTGCTTCCCTTGCTCATCAATATGTAAAGTTAAACAGTATTAGATGCTCTGAAACAACTGTTAATAGTTCATTTAAAAAAAATGCTTTCCCAGTTAATTGATCTGTGTCACTTGTATTGTGTCCATATAATACCCAGACAATTGTGGCACATTTCTGATGCTGTGTGTGACCTTAAAGCACATTTCCACAGAGTACAAAGTAACTCTCCTGACTCACAGGAAAGGCCACATGTCCCTCGATATAGATGTACATTGACCCTGTCACCCATGATTTAGTGCCAATAATCCTGTTTACTCAATTTAGGCAGGCCAGCAATTCAAAGCTGATTCATAAAACTGTCTTAAGTGACTTGAATCGATGAGCCGGTTTGGGGTGTGTATATGTCTGTTAATCCATTCCCCCGGCTGACTCTTTTCCAAGTAGCATGTTTTCAGTACGCACAAGGAAGGATGTGGGAAGCAAAGCCGACAGCATGCACCTAAGCTCCCTCCTCTAATCCCAGCACAACTCTTTATATGAAGAGTGGTGCATGTTTCCAAAAGCAAGACCAGAACCCTTGAACACAAGGCCATCTACACTCAGACGCCTCTTTGCATGCAAACCACTGTATAGGCTCTAGGGGGTTAAATATGACAAAAACAGCTCTCTCCACACCTGCTTCTGTTCAAACAGCAGCACCTTTTGATTTATTAACTTGTTTGTCACTGAATGCTATTTACTTGGCAGAATTATTAACCAACCTAGAATGTAGAGTGGAATGTTGCTAAGGTTATGTGTGTTTTATAAACAAAACACGTCTAATTCTCGACATGATTCGGTAAGATATAAACTAAAGTATAAAGCATTGAAACATTGGCCTTGCTAAATAGTAGGAACACATCATTTTTGCAAACTTTAACCCTTAATTTACTGAACAATTTGGAAATGTTGTATATTAAGAATAGAGTGAAATAGGATGGGAAAAGACTTGTGTGGAGCAAAAATAACAGCATGGACTATTTGGGCCGAATAGACTATAAAGTGCATTCTATGGAACACCCTTCGATGCCTCCTCATGTAATATAGACTTTGAGATGAAATCCTTATCCTTTTATATTCTAGCAGGTTAGAAAATAAACAGCAGACGGGATTGAGCTGTGATGTAGCTTTGAATCAGAAGACGGAAGTATCCACTGGAAGAAGCATGGCCTCACTGACGCAGAGAGAGGAGAGAGAAAAGTTAAAGCAGTTATCAGACCAGGAAACACAAAACATATTTTTCAAACCACTTTATTCCACCAAGACAAGGATAAAATAATTGATCCCATGCTCCCAGCAAGCAGCCCTGCTCAGAGGGAATATTGGTTGGAGAACATTTCCTGCAAATTACAAACCCACCTCCAACTTTCCTTAAAGTACTTGAACTTGTTGCCCTTGCTGTTCTTTCCTGGAATTCATGTTTAAATCCTTCCTTAGTTATGAAGTTGTTCTCTCTAAATTCACAAATGACAGCTTATTTTTTGTAACTAAAGATTGAAGACAGAGACTTCATAGAATCACAGAATCCGACAGTGCAGAAGAAGGCCATTCGGCCCATCGAGTCAGCATCGACCACAGTCCCACCCAGGCCATATCCCCATAACCCAATGCATTTACCCTAGCTAGTCCCCCTGACACTAAGTGGCAATTTAGCATGGCCAGTCCACCTAATCCGCACATCTTTGGAGTGTGGGAGGAAACTGGAGCACCCGGAGGAAACCCACGCAGATACAGGGAGAATGTGCAAACTCCACACAGACATTGACTCAAATGGGAATCGAATCCAGGTCCCTGGTGCTGTGAGGCAGCAGTGCTAAGCAGTGTGCCACCATTTCGGAGGTGGATTTGAGACCAGGGGAGATCAGCTATGATCTATTGAAGGGCTAAATTTGCCTACTTCTGTTCAAAGAAGAGCAGAAGTAGGCAAATTTAACCAAGCTTCTGGTCACCTGTTCCAGTGCCTTCTTGTGTAATTTGGTATCAAGTTTTGTTTGATGGCACTGGTATGCATGTTGGGGGTGTGCTATTACATTGAAGGCATTATGTGAAGGAAAGTTATTGCTTTTGTTCTTGTAAAGGAAATGCAACACTCAATTTATATACAGCACAATCCCACAGACAGCACTATGGAAATGAGCGGAAGATCTCTTTTTAAGGTGTTGGTATAAGGGATAAAAATTATCCAGGACACTGGGATGAAATCCCCCATTCAATTTAGGTATAGCACCATGACATGACCCACCCAAGCGAGCAGACAGGGGTTCAGTTTAATGTTGTATCTGGAAGACAGTACCTCCCAACAGAACTAAAATTCCAGGCTAGATTTTGTGTTCAGGTTCCTGGAGTAGGGTCTTGAACTTCACACTCGTAAGGCTCGGAGGTTTCTGAGCTCCCTAGGGTGTTACCATCGAACAAGAGCTGATGTCTTCTGAGCTCCCTAGGATGTTACCACCGAACAAGAGCTGATGTCTTCTGGTTGTGGAAGTGTGCAGCTCTCAACCCACTCAAACAAGCCAGCAATGTTGGCTTTTTTTAATATACTTTTTTTGATTTTTTTTAATATATTATTTTGAGCCGCTTTAAGCGGCTGCACAGGTTGAAGCTGTGTTTGAGAAGGCGTATGGTGTACTGGCCTTCATCAATCGAGGAATTGAGTTTAGGAGTCGAGAGATAATGTTGCAGCTGTATAGGACCCTGGTCAAACCCCACTTGGAGTGCTGTGCTCAGTTCTGGTCACCTCATTACAGGAAGGATGTGGAAGCCATAGAAAGGGTGCAGAGGAGATTTACAAGGATGTTGCCTGGATTGGGGAGCATGTCTTATGAGGATAGGTTGAGCGAGCTCGGCCTTTTCTCTTTGGAGAGACGAAGGATGAGAGGTGACCCGATAGAGGTGTGTAAGATATTGAGAGGTATTGATCGAGTGGATAGTCAGAGGTTTTTTCCCAGGGCTGAAATGGTTGCCACAAGAGGACACAGATTTAAGGTGCAGGGGAGTAGGTACAGAGGAGATGTCAGGGGCTCTTTTCCCTTGAAAGACGCCGACTGAGGGGGGATCTAATAGAGGTATATAAGATTATGAAGGGTATAGATAGAGTAAACAGAGGTAAGCTATTTCCTATAATAGAGACACGTAGGACAAGGGGCCAAGGACTTAAGGTGAGGGGGGAGCGGTATAACACAGATATTAGAGGGAGGTTTTTCACGCAGAAGGTAGTGGGGGTATGGAATGCTCTGCCAAGTAAGGTGGTGGAGGCAAACACACTAGAGTCCTTTAAGAGTAACTTAGACAGGCACATGACTGAGTTGGAGATGGGTGGATATAGGAGAACCTCTAAATAAGGGTCATTAGCATTGGGGTGTCCCTAGAAATGTAAATGGGTATAGTATGATAATAATGTTTTTCTCCTTTCATTCACAGGTTTTAAGTCGGTCCACCTCGTGTCCAACGAGGGGCATACACGCGATGGGTCGTACTGGGGCTGCTCTTGGTTGTTCGAGATTGGCCTAGTGCTTCATGTCGTTAGTGTGTGCCTAAACTGGACAAGATACTGGGCAAGACGACAGCTCAGTGACTATCACTGATTGCTGTGCAGACACATGGATTTGGGCCGGTGTCTGTGGGAGTTTGCGCATTCTCCCTGTGCTTGTGTGGGTTTTCTCCGGGTGCTCCGGTTTCCTCCCACACCCCAAAGATGTGCTGTTAGGCTGATTGGCAGGAATAAATTGTCCCTAAATCAGTTTTCCCTCAATCTGGATGGCCATAAAACTTTAGATAGGCGTTATGGGTAGAGAGGTGGTGTTGAGATGGCAGCGTGGGCTCGATGGGCCGAAGGGCCTGTTTCCCAGGCTGATTTTGTTCTTTGTTCTTTGTTCTTTGTAAGTTTTTCACTCAGAAAGTGGTAGGCGCTTGGAATGGGCTGCCGGCAATGACGTTGGAGGCGGATTTGATAGGGTCTTTTAAGAGACTTTTAGATAAGTACATGGAACTTATAAGATAGAGGGTTACTGGTAAGCCTAGTAATCTCTAAGGTAGGGACATGTTTGGCGCAACTTTGTAGGCCAAAGGGCCTGTATTGTGCTGTAGTTTTTCTATGTTTCTATATTTATTGAAAATTTTCTTAAATCTTACATTGCAAAAAAACACAGATACAGATCTACACAGTACTTGCACGTACATTCCAATGCGACTGGGAACAGGGCTCCCCGTGGCCAGGGAACAAGCCTTTGATACCCCTGGCACTCAAGCTGCCCAAGTCCCATCTAATTGCACTGAAAAGGACAGTAATGATATAAAAAACAAAGAGGCAGAGGAATGTAGTTGGAGAACCAACTGAGTGCCCATGCAGCCCAGGCTATAAACTAGCGAACGGAGAAAAGAAAGGGAGACAGTGAAGAAGAGAGAAGAAAGAGAGTGAGAGGGAAAAAAGAAAATTTGTCATGTTGGTCCCCAAACCTCGGCAGGGTGGGCAGATGGACGCAGATAAAGGGCCAGGACGCATCTACTTGCCCGGTTCCCACTGCAGCACCCCAGCATATGCTATAAGCAATGTTGGCTTTTAATATGTTGGATTTTGGAAACATCCGAGAACATCAAAGAAGGCCTAGGCCACAATGATGCAGGTTGGAAATGCAATTTGTCAATAATAAGAGACACGAATTCTGTAACAGCAAATCCAGTGACGTTACTAGATCAGCCAATGGGATGAATTCAGCACAGAACTCTCTATTACAGAACCACCCTCATCAGAAAAATTACAAAGCACAGCCCACCCAAACAGTGGGAGATTTATTTGTGCAATTTGATTGTACTTACACAGTCACAACTAATCTATTCAAATGCAGCCATAGAACTGGAACAGATTTTACTTCATAACTTTTGTCTGAAGAAACAAGAGTTCCATTTGAGGCACAATAAACCTCAGCCAAACTCTTCCTTTGACTTTCATTGCTGTGTCAACACTGATGATTCAGCAGCACCATTCAACAACAACATTCTTTTATTCCTCTTAATATGGTCACATGTCCCAGGCACTGTATGAGAGTGTTCTTAAACAAAATCTGACACTGAGTCAAATAAAGGAATTCCAGAACAGGTGCCAAAAATACTTGTTCATAATGATAGGACTTAGAAATTGTCCAAAAGAGAAGAGGGATGTAGAACGGAGAAGAATTTTAGGGAGGGAATTCCAGAGCTTAGGGTCTAGGTAGCAAAGCACTATCAATAATGACAGAGTGATGAAAATTGGGGATGGGCAAGAAATCAGGATATGAGTGCAGAGGCATCTAAGGGTAGCATGATTCAAGGAGGTTACACATATAAGGAAGGACAAATTTGGGCCAGGATCCAAATTTAGCGAATACAAGTGTGCTGGGACTTATGCAAGTTAAGGAAGTGGGTGGCACGGTGGCAAAGTGGTTAGCACTGCTGCCTCACAGCTCCAGGGACCTGGGTTCGGTTCCCAGCTTGGGTTACTGTCTGTGTGGAGTTTGCATATTCTTCATGTGCCTGTGTGGGTTTCCTCCGGGTGCTCCGGTTTCCTCCCACAGTCCAAAAGATGTGCTTGTTAGGTGCGTTGGCCATGCTAAATTCTCTCTCACTGTACCTGAACAGGTGCCAGAGTGTGGCACCTAGGGGATTTTCACAGTAACTTCATTGCAATGTTAATATAAGCCTACATGTGACATAATAAATAAACTATAGAATGGGCAGCAAAGTTGGTATCAACTCTGACTCAGTGATAGGGCTTTCACCTTTAAGTCAGAAGAATGTGGGTCAAGCCCCACTCCAGGGACTTGAGCACATCAGCTAGGCTGATGCATCAATGCA
Organism: Carcharhinus amblyrhynchos; assembly: GCF_965287045.1. NCBI lineage: Eukaryota > Metazoa > Chordata > Chondrichthyes > Carcharhiniformes > Carcharhinidae > Carcharhinus > Carcharhinus amblyrhynchos. The sequence continues at coordinate 28,009,534 of NC_137332.1, read as the reverse complement.
ACACTGAGGGAGGGCATGCTGCACATTCAGTAGTTTTTCAGATAAGATATTAATTCAATGTCAAATTTTAATTGGCAATATTGAGAATAGGTTAGCTCTCCCAGTGTCTTAGACAAAAGTTATCCCTCAAATAACATCACCAAAATAACAGCTATCTGTCATTATTGCTTTGCTGTTTGTGGGATCCTGCTATGCATTAATTGGCAGCCAAGTTTCCCTTACATTACAACAGTTGACTACATCTCTAAAGAGCGTTATTAACTGTGAAGTGTTTTGGGACATCCAGAAATCATGAGAAGTGCTGAATAAATACAAGACTTTCCTTCTGTGGGAATGAACCAAATTTAATGGTAATGGAGGATTGTGGGACAGGAGCCAACAATGACTATTGGGAAACAATATTTGGTATTCCTTCAAAATAATAATCAGGGCTCAAGCAGTGTGAGATTATGTTCTGACACACTTACGGCATTAACTTGATAGTTTTCACGCCGGCATCTAATTTATAAATCTATAAACAGGAATATTACAGAGCTCAAGTGACCTTGAGATGGCACAAGTAGACTGGAGTATTGAGCTTGGTGCTGTAAACTGTTTAGGGAGAAACAGTTCTGTGTATGCAGAGTAAACATGTTGTATGTCCAACAGGTCGATGTGGTGTGTCCAGTGTGTGGCTGAAGAAAGTTAGTGTGCTTTCTGCTGTTGTGTGCTAGTTTGCTTCTAATTTTCAGCTTATAATGCAAAATAAAGAACAAAATGTGTTAAGTCTCTCCCTGCCAATACACAGCCAATACATGGAAACTGGGTCCCTCTGGCCCCCAACTAAATCTTCTGATGAACTCTGAGGATGCTAGATCTCCAGACATGCACCATGCAGACCCACTAGCATGTGAACACACCTTGCATTGAACTAAACTCCCAGCTATGGGCAAATAGCTCACTGCCTTGCGGATATCTCAGGAGAGTTGAAAGCTAAGGGAGTAAACACTGTCAAATAATCTGGAATTAATAATCAAAGGCAGACTGATGTCTAAATATTCAACTTTCTGGCAACTCCTACAACCAAACTGATGGCAAAAGTAGTGCTATTTGCATTTGAACTCAATTGAGAAGAGAACCCTGACAGAAAAAGAAAGGGTCCCAATACTGACCTTAGGGGAACATCACTATAAACCTTCCCCAGCCCAACAAATATCCATTCACATTACTCCCTGCTTCCTATTATTCAGCCAATTTTGTATTCATGTTGCTACTGTCCTTTTTATTCCATGAGCTTTAATTTTTCTCACAAGTCTGTTGTGATGCCTCTTAAATGTTGCTGATGTGCCTGCTTCCACTACTTCCTCTTGCAGTGTATTTCAGGCACCCACCCCTCTCTGCATGAAAATTGTATCCTGCACATCTCCATTATGCATCCTTGGATTTCATCTGGTCCTGTTTCCTTGTCAACTTTAAGAACCAACAGTCTATTCAACTCTTCCTCCTTATCAAGTTTGAAGCCTTCTAGGAACAGTGTTTCCTTGTCTTTCACTATGTCCTGGATAGCATCTGCCTTATTAGTAAAGACAGTTGCAAAATATTAATATTGTACCTCAGCCATGCTCCCTGTGTCCATGTATAAATTCCCACTTAGGTCTCTAATCAGCTGTATTCCTCTTTTTACCACACTTCTACTATTTATATGCTGACAGAAGATTTCAAGATTCCCCTTTATGTTGGCTGCCAGTCTTTCCCTATAATCCCTCTTCACTTCTCCAATGTGCTTTTTCACCTCCCCACTGAACCTTCTGTACTCTCTTGGTTCTCAATTGTATTTTCTACCTGGTATCACTTTTTCTTATTTATCTTAATTTATGTCTCATTTTTCATCCTGGGAGCTCTGGATTGGTGTGTCCCACCTTTCCCTTTTAAGGGAATATATCTTGACTATGTCCAGACCATTTCTTTTTTGAAGGTAGCCCATTGTTTAGCAACAGAATTTCAATCTAACTGGCCCAGCTCCATTAAATCATCATAGAATCATAGAAACCCTACAGTACAGAAAGAAGCCATTCAGCCCATCGAGTCTGCACCGACCACAATCCCACACAGGGCATACCCCCATATCCCTAAATATTTACCCACTAACCCCTCTAACCTACGCAGCTCAGGGCACTAAGGGTAATTTTAGCATGGCCAATCATCTAACCTGCACATCTTTGGACTGTGGGAGGAAACCGGAGTACCCAGAGGAAACCCACGCAGACACGAGGAGAATGTGCAAACTCCACACAGACAGTGACCCAAGCCAGGAATCGAATCCAGGTCCCTGGAGCTGTGAAGCAGCAGTGCTAACTACTGTGCACCATGCCGCTCAATATTGCCCCTTGAAGTCGGCTGTCCCCCAGTTAATTGTTCTTACTCTGCTTGCTCATTGTGCTTTCCTGACATCATTCTAAATCTTAGGATACAATGATCACTGTCTCCTAAGTGTGCCCCTGTTGACACTTCGTCTACTTGGCACACCTCATTTCCAAGAATCAGGTCCAACAGTTCATCCTTTCTTGTTGGACTGCACACATAATGCTGCAGAAAGTCTTCCTGAACACCATCTAGGAACATCTGCCCCTCTCCATCATTTACACTAGAATCACAGAATCCCTACAGTGCAGAAGGAGGCCATTCGGCCCATCGAGTCTGCATCGACCACAATCCACCCAGTCCCTATTCCCATAATCCCACGTATTCACCCAAGTTAGTCCTTCTGACACTAAGGGGCAATTTAGCATGGCTAATCCACCAGACACGAGGAGATTGTGCAAACTCCACACAGTGATCCAATCTGAGAATCGAACCCAGGTCCCTGGCACTTGAGGCAGAAGTGCTAACCACTGCGTCATGGTGCCTCCTCAACACTACAACCACTGTCCCTGTCTAAATTGTTTTTTTGCCTTAACTCAAGCCAAATTAGGTTTGTTTTTGAATTCTTTGGGACACCCTCTTTCTCCAGCACTGAAATGCTTTCCCTAACCAACACTGTCATCGCTCCTCCTTTTCTTCCTTTCCTATCTTCTCTGAATACCTTGCACCCAGGAATATTTAACGCCCAGTCCTGCCCTTCATTAAGCCAGGTTTCTGTAGTCGCAGCAGCATCATACTTCTACAATGCAATCTGCACCTGTAGCTCCCCAATCTTAGTTACAGTATTTTGTGCATTCAAATACATGCACAGTAACCCTGACTCACAATTCATTACTTTTTCCCTTACTTGAATTCGCATGTTAACTTACTATTCTCTAAACTAGTGCTTTCTGCCTCTCCCAGTACATTGTGCACCTGGTATTCTTCTCTAACATTTTCTCTTGATTCCCACACTCCTACCATGTTAACTTAAAGCCTTCTCAACAACAGCAGCAAATTGTCCCGTAAGGAACTCAATCCCAGCTCTAGTCAAGTGCAACCCAAACACTTTGTACAGGTACTATTTCTCCCAGAACCAGCCCCAGTATCCCAGGAATCTAAAGCCCTCCTTCCTGCACTATCTTTCCAGCCACTCATTTATCTGCACTATCCTCAGATTTATGTATTCACTTGCATGTGGCACTGAGAGTAAACTAGAGATTACTACGTTTGTGGTCCTGCCTGCTAATTTTCAACCTAGTTCCATAAATTCTGATTGTAGAACCTCATCCCTCTTCCTACTTAAGTCATTGGTACCAATGTGGACCACAACGTCTGTCTACTTTTTAAAGTTTATTTATTAGTGTCACAAGTAGGCTTACATTAATATGCAATGAAGCTACTGTGAAAATCTCCTAGCCATCACACTCTGGCGCCTGTTCGGGTACACTGAGGGAGAATTCAGCACAGCCAATGCACTTAACCGTCTTTCGCACTGTGGCAGGAAACCAGAGCACCCAGGGGAAACTTAGGCAGACACAGGGAGAATCCGCAGACAGATAGCGACCCAAGCCGGGAGTCGAACCTGGAGCTGTGAGGCAGCAGTGCTAACCACTGTGCCACCATACCACCCTCACCCTCCCAGGGGACTGTTCCCCTCTCTCAGAAAAATGTCCTGCAGCCACTCTGTGATATCCTCAACCCTGGCACCAGGGAGGCAACTTATCACATCTACAAACACAGAAACATCTGCCTGTTCCCCTAACTAATGAATCACTATTGGTCTTCTCGTCCTCCTCTCCTTTTCATTCTGCTTTTTCACAAGATTAATAAAAAAACTAGGAGAAAATAACTAGTGCAAGATACAAGATGTGTAGTTTAATGCTCGATACACTTTGCAACACAAAAGGTGAATGTTTTCAGTCACATGTGTGGAAGGAATTTCAAAACAGTTGTTTATCAAGGGGGATGATGATTATATCACACCATTAAAACTAGGAATAGTAGATGACATTCCATTTTTAGCTGCCAGTATCAGCATTAAACTGCCGGAATGAGTATAGCATAGATAAGACAGAGACAAAAGAGTCTGCTAGAATGTGAAGAGTTGTGGCAGCTATTTGTGTGCATACAGTCCTGCAGGTCACTAATGTTCTAGCGGAAATGAGGAACTTAGGGTTTTAAAAATTTTGTTCATGGGATGTGGGCATTGGGGCATTGTTGGCGATGCCCATCCCTAGTTGCCCTGAACCACTACAGTTACGTGGTGTAGATACACCCATGCTGCTGCGAGAAAGGAGGTTTGAAGTTTTAGTAAACATAGGGTGGCACAGTGGTTAGCACTGCTGCCTCACAGCACCAGGGACCATGGTTCTAATACGGCCTCAGGTGACTGTGGAGTTTGCACGTCCTCCCTGTATCTATGTGGGTTTCCTTTGGGTGCTCCAGTTTCCTCCCACAGTCCAAAGATGTGCAGGTTAGGTGAATTGGCCATGCTAACTTTCTCCTTAGTGTCAGAGGGACTAGCAGAGTAAATGGGGTAACAGGGATAGGACCTGGGTGGGATTGTTGTTGGTGCAGGCTCATGGGTCAAATTGTTTCCATCTGCACTGTAGGGATTCTATAATTCTATAAAAAGTGCTGGAAAAATTAATGGAATAAAGTTGCTAAGTCCCCAAAGTGGCAACTATGAGAGATAATGGGTTCTTTGGTTTTAAATTTTCAGAATTCCTTAGATTCTATAACAGACTCTATAGACAGAATTACACAGGTGGTGGGATTTCCTGCCCTGCCACTCAAGGAGTCTGTGAGTAATGCAGCCCAGCCAAGCTGGATGTCCCACCTCAGAGAATTGCCACACACGTCTCAGCAGCGCCACTGAGAGTGCTGGTTACTGTTGGGAGTATAAGCTATCCCAGGATTCTGTGCTCTGGAGCCAGGTTAGGTGCAAGTCAGGAGGCTCTTCCAGCAGGGATGAAGGAGAGACCCACAAGGTTGGGGGAAATGGTGTGGTAAAGGAGGTTAATGCACTGGTGGAAAGGCCCTGGGAGGAAGAAGTATTTGGGGGATGATAGGGCCAGGGTCAGCAGTGGTTGGTGGGAGATCTTGGGGGCATCTGTTGTGGAAAGGTGCCAGTGAGAGTGGCGTACCCTCTGTCCTTCTGACTGAGACAGGTGACCTGCTGGGTTCCCACTACCTACCCATGATCACCTCCTGCCAGCCTCAAAAGTGAGGCCAGGTGGGCAGGGGACATGTGTGATACAAGAAATGGTACAGCTAGCCGAAGGAGGGAAGATCTGGTATCACTGCTGGAGTTAGTTTAAAATGTCAACTAATATTGACATATCAGGGCCAGTATAAAACCAATCTCTGCAGTTGCTGTAGTGTACACGAGCACTGGTTTAGTGTTTGTGACTTGAGTAGGTTACGTTACACCTCAGTGGTTAAAGCAAATACAACCCTCAGTGTAAGGATTAGCCACGAGATAACTGAATGCTCATTCTTTACAGTGGGCCTTTTATTCTAACCTACTGACTGAGGAACTGGGAAAAATTATTATTTTTTATTCATTTGCTTTTTATTTATTATTATCATCACAAGTAGGTTTACATTAACACTGCAATGAAGATACTGTGAAAATCCCCTAGTTGCCACACTCCCGCGCCTGTTCAGGTACACTGAGGGACAATTTAGCAAAGCCAATGCACCTAACCAGCACATCTTTCGGGCTGTGGGAGAAAACTGGAGCACCGGGAGGAAACCCACACAGGCATGGGAAGAATGTGCAGACTCCACACAGACAGGGACCCAAGCCAGGAATCGAACCCAGATTCCTGGCACTGTGAGGCAGCAGCACTAACTATTGTGTCACAATGTGCTCCTGAACAGCCATATCAACACTGAACTGAAAGGATGTTGGAAAATCAGTCTTGAATCAAATGTAAAAAGAAAAGCTTTACTAATAACAAATTCAGGAGTTGATTGGTGAAGTGCCAACTTCTCCATTAGTTGATGTGTATGAGATATAACTCCAATCTTCTTCCAGTGTCTGTAACTACGCAGTAAGCTGAAGGAAAAATGACCTACGACGTTTCCAACAATCAAAACATTGTGCTGTGCTGAAAGCTCTTCCTCAAGAACAATGGCTTGGATCAAGTTCAAAAATGTCATTCAAGACTACAGCAAATAAGCAGACTCTCATTTGTTAGCACTGCTGAAGGTCTTGCAGGTACGGACTAGCAGATCAGCACAATCCGTTCTGCAGGTTTAACTTCAGATCAAATTACAGATTTTTAACATACTCTGAGATTCCCACAGCGTCTTGAGTAAGCAGTTTCCAGCCCTTCCCAGTATATCAATGCATGAATGATGTTCTCTTTGATTATGATCATGCTGCATTATCCATCCTTGTATAGCCTTTGACATGGTTAACCATACTTCCCTCCTCCAAAGCCTTATTTCCTCTGCCCAGTTGGTGGGTGTGTCTCATTTGCTTCACCTTTACCGATCCACTTGTAACACCGATTCTATTGTAGCCAAACTACCTCTAACAGTGGCTTTCATTTCTATCCCTTATCATCAGTTTAGGAATCCTTGAAGGGTTCACTGTGAGTTTCCATGGCAGCACAGTGGTTAGCACTGCTGCCTCACTGTGCCAGGGACCCGGGTTTGATTCCCGGCTTGGGTCACTGGCTGTGTGGAGTTTGCACATTCTCCTCGTGTCTGCGTGGGTTTCCTTCCACCATCCAAAGATCTGTGGGTTAGGTGGATTGGCTATGCCAAGTTGCTCCTTACTGCCGGGGTACTAGATTGGGTAAATACATGGGGTTATGGGGATAGGGCCTGGGTGCGATTGTGGTCGGTGCAGACCCAATGGGCAGAATGGCCTCCTTCTACACTGTAGGATTCGATGATTATTCTTTGTCCTCCACCTCTAATGGTGCCCCTTAGCAGCAATATCCAGACATAATCATCAACTTCCATGTGTACAATAATCACATCCAAGTTTCCACCACCTTCTCAAGACCTTTACTGCCTTTGTGGTTTGTTATCCCGTCTTTGGATGAACTGTAAATGACTCCAGCTAAATATGAGCAATACCAAACCTATCCTCTTCAGCCACAAATTCTAACACTTTGTCACTGACTCTGTCCCCCTCCCTGGCCACTGTCTCAGGCTTGAACCAAACCATCTATAACTTTACATCCATTGGGACTCGAAGCTGTGTCTTCTGGCCTCAAATCCTCTCTATTCAAAAACCACCTACCTGTGCCATTCTGCCCCTATTTAAGTTCGTATGCCAATGCCTTCTTCAATCCGTAGACCTGACCCTTCCACATCTCTACTGGCTGTACCCCTATCCTCCATTTGGCTCATCCAAATCTCTAGTGCCCGTCTCTTCTCCCACTCCAAGGCCAGGATCTGCTGCTAGGATCTTCTGGTCCTGGCAAAGTCGACAGGCATTTAACTGGATCGCTGCATCTGCTGCAGGAAAACCTGCTGCAGCAGGGCCGGAAAGTCTCGGCATAGGTATCACTCGCCCGTCACCACCCCGCTCCCCAAACACATCCCCCCTCCCCACCGAACATCCACCCTGTGCTTTGCTGACTTACATTACCTTCCTGTCCCCTGTCAGCAGCAATTTAAAACTTTTATTCGAGCACGAAAATCCTTCCATTAACACGCTCCCCAAATTCTATAATCTTCTCCATCCCTTACAACCACCCCACCCCAAACTCTCTGTTGTGTTGATAGTGGGCTCTTGGACATGGCCTTCCCTTTATCCTTTGGCTGACAGGCATAATCTCAGTTTTTTAGACCCTGTCCTCTAATCCCAAACTTAAACTCATTCCCCTTGCCTCTCATACTTCAGCAGCCTCCTCAAAATCATTTCTTTGATCAAATTTTAGTCATCCCTGAGTTTTTGCAGTATTTTCTATTTGTATATTAGCCACTCCTCCTGTTCTTTCTTACTTTAGCTACCATTTCTTTCCCATATACTTTAAGTTTATTTATTATTGTCACATGTCAGCTTACATTAACACCGCAATGAAGTTACTGTGAAAATCCCACTTTGTCTAAAATGCTATATAGATAGATGGGTTGGCAGCTTGTGTCTGTCATTCCCACTGATCATAAATTTCACTCCTTAATGAGAACTGGTGAAATTGGCATCAAAAGGACACAGATATTGATAATTTTACACACATTTCTCTTCAAAACTGCTATGATTAAATTAATTTTACTTAGCAGAGCAGAGAACAAAAGCATTTCAAATAAAAAATAATTTCACCTTTTAATGTCAAGAATGCATGAGCCTGATGGTTTATAGAAGACATGAAATCCATCTCTCCTATTTAATGAGACCTCTACTTCCCCTCTAGCACGGAAAAGCTGACAGTGCCAACGAGACAAATAATCTTTCCGAGTTTATTACTCTGTAGCAGTTTTCACACAATAACATGATTGTAAAATGACATTCCCCAAAATGGAATTTTCGCCTTCCAAGCCAACACAGTTGCAATCCCAGAACTACGGTGTCTACAAGTTAGCAACTCGAGATAATGACCACGGTGCGGGCATCACAAGGCTTGTAAATCAATCTGTTTCTGATGCTGTCAAAATGTGAAGATACAGCAGGAGTGATTATCGCCGTCAGCAGAACCTTGAGGTTGAATTTGAAGGCTTACTTGATCTATTACACAGCAACCTCAAATGTAAAATTTAAAAAATAAATTACCAGAGTAATTGTTGACATATATCACTGACAAGGTTATAGCTGAACAAGTGGAAAAACTATATTGGCAGGTTCATATTTTATTAATGCCTGACTTTGACCAAGTTTCTTAAACAGATGGAAAAATGTGCTGCTGACCAACAAAGAGAAAATGACAACTCATGATTAGTCTGAAACCAAGCTGATCCCTCAAAGGAAGGCAGTAACAAATAGGAACATTATGATCCAAGGCTGACCGTCCTGTTTGACACTAATGGATTCAGTCTGATCGAGGAATTAGATAGATAGAATTATAGAATCCTGCAGTGCAGAAAGAGGCCATTCGGCTCATCGAGTCTGCACCGACCACAATCCCACCCAGGCCTCATCCCCATAACCCCATTGTATTTACCCTAGCTAGTCCCCCACACACTAAGGGGCAAATTAGCATGGCCAATCCACCTAACCTGCACATCTTTGGACTGTGAATGGAAACTGGAGCATCCAGAGGATTAAGGTGGTACGGTAGCACCGTGGTTAGCACTGCTGCTTCACAGCTCCAGGGTCCTGGGTTCGATTCCCAGCTCGGGTCACTGTCTGTGTGGAGTTTGCACATTTTCCTTGTGTCTGCATGGGTTTCCTCCGGGTGCTCTGGTTTTCTCCCATAGTCCAAAGATGTGCGGGTTAGGTTGATTAGCCGTGCTAAGAAATTGCCCCTTAGTGTCCAGGGATGCGTAGGTTAGAGGGATTAGTAGGGACATGGGGGTAGGGCCTGGGTGGGATTGTGTTTGGTGCAAACTCGATGGGCCAAAGGGCATCTTTCTGCACCGTAGGGTTCTATGACTCTATGAAACCCATGCAGACACAGGGAGAATGTGCAAACGCCACACAGACAGTGACCCAAGCTAGGAATCGAACCTGGGTCCCTGGCACTGTGAGGCAGCTGTGCTAACCACTGTGCCACCATGCTGCCCCAAAAATCTGCTATGGTGAGATTTGAACCCTGGTCTCCAGAGCATTGCCCATGGTCTCTGGATTACTAATCCAACAATGATACCACTACACTACCACCTCTTTCAAGGAGGGCTCTTCATGAAGGAAGACCATGAACATGACTATTTAGGAAAGTTAAGCAGCCTCAATTTTTCCCTGGATCCCTTGATTTACGGTTCCCCTTTGAAGACTAAAGCAGGGACCTGTGAATTTACAACAATGGTCCAGATTTTACAGTGAAGATAATGGTGAGGCAAGATCAGGTAACTGAACATAGGTAGGGGATCAAATCAGCGACCTTGCTGCTCTGCATCACAACTCCCTTCCCTTTGGATCAATCCCTGATCCGGAAGAGAGATTCTCAGTAACTTTCTGATCAAAGCTGCCATTGTGGGGATAGGTTAATGAGGGGAACTTGGTTCCCCCGGGGAGGCAAAAAGGAAATAGCAGAGAGGAAGTGTCCCTCCTGGGAGTGTTAGACAAAGCACAGCATTCAGAAAGGCTCATAAACTAGTGTCCAGCCTGAAGAAGGTGCCATAGTGCAGGGTGATCACATAGAGGAAACAGGAGAAAAATAAAGATGCAAAATTTAAACATTAATACTTGCTACTGTTAAGGTTTTCCTCATCCTACGGCTGGACCTTTTGTAGATTAATTGATGTTGATGGATTGTCATTGCCGCTATCATTGTGTCATATGTCCACAAGGATGGTACAAGGTGAACTAGATAGACCGCAGTCTTTTTTTAATCAACTATTTTCTTGGCCAGAATTTTCTGGCTGCTCATGCCAGGGGAACTCTCTGGTCCTGCTGAAGTGAATGGAGATTTGGCTGTGCGTCAGATTCTCTGTCCTTGCTTGCAGTGGCTATGGGGTATGGATGACTGGAAAAATACTGGCCTATGTTCCTAATATTTACTTTCCACTGCCTGATTTGTTTATCCTATTGGAAGGTGCCCCCTAGTGTCTAACATCATGAAAAACAGCATCATTACTCTTGTATCAATAAACTATCCCTGGAATTTAACTGCTTTCCAGGGAGGCCTCTCTCTACTCCAAAAATAGAACATGGCTCTCGAATAGAGCCAAACTAAAGCCTTCTGACCTGCTGTTTCAATGATGAATCTCAGCCATGAACCATCCCATCTCTTCCTTACAGTGAGTATGCAGTGAAAGAGAGGCAGAGAAAATCTGCTTCATCCCATTACAGTGTGGCTCCGTTATAATGCGATGGTTGGGATCCATAAAATGTTATAGTGAAAAAAGCGGGGTCATGTTAAATCGGGGTTCAAGAAAATCATCGTTCAAAGGATCAGTTTCTTCAGTTCCAAAGAGTCCTATTTAACTTTATTTTCTCTCCACAGATGTTGCTAGATCTGCTGAATTTTTCCAGCACTTTATGTTTGTGGGCCAGGACACATCAGCGGTGGCCAATTTGCAGGATTGACGCTGGGCTTCCGGGCATCTCCCAGCCTACATTTTTATCGCTGTGATGGATCCACGCTGAAAATTGTGGTGATTTGCATTCGTTAACATACCCAAGCATGCCATTAGTGGGTCCGTGACTAGAATCTCCAACACCACCAGCGTCTCCCCCCTCTCTGGCGTGATGTCATGCTGGCGAGGTTTACAATGGCGCTATAAAAATTGGGACCTGGCGTGGCAGCATTGAACAGGAGTAAGGAGGTATGTTTAACGGGGCTGCAGCCTCCAAATTGCAGGGGAGGTTGGAGGCAGGGCCTGGAAAATTTCTGCTTGGTGTGCAAAAGTTCCTGGAGAGCTGGAAATGCTGTTCCCAATCACAGGGATATTCACTTGTGGGATGGACTGGGGACATTTACTGAGTGCTGTCCAGGCTGCTGTTTGCAGCCACTGGGATGTTCTGGCTCTGGGCTGTGGTGGGGACTGAACTGAGTGCTGGGGTTTTATCAGGGGGACTGGACTGAGTGCTGGGGTTTTAATCAGGGGGACTGGACTGAGTGCTGGGGTTTTAATCAGGGGGCTTGGACTGAGTGCTGGGGTTTTATCAGGGGGACTGGACTGAGTGCTGGGGTTTAATCAGGGAGACTGGACTGAGTGCTGGGGTTTTATCAGGGGGACTGGACTGAGTGCTGGGGTTTTAATCAGGGGGCTTGGACTGAGTGCTGGGGTTTTATCAGGGGGACTGGACTGAGTGCTGGGGTTTTAATCAGGGGGACTGGACTGAGTGCTGGGGTTTTAATCAGGGGGACTGGACTGAGTGCTGGGGTTTTAATCAGGGGGACTGGACTGAGTGCTGGGGTTTTATCAGGGAGACTGGACTGAGTGCTGGGGTTTTAATCAGGGGGACTGGACTGAGTGCTGGGGTTTTAATCAGGGGGACTGGACTGAGTGCTGGGGTTTTAATCAGGGGGACTGGACTGAGTGCTGGGGTTTTAATCAGGGGGACTGGACTGAGTGCTGGGGTTTTAATCAGGGGGCTTGGACTGAGTGCTGGGGTTTTAATCAGGGGGACTGGACTGAGTGCTGGGGTTTTAATCAGGGGGACTGGACTGAGTGCTGGGGTTTTAATCAGGGGGACTGGACTGAGTGCTGGGGTTTTAATCAGGGGGACTGGACTGAGTGCTGGGGTTTTAATCAGGGGGACTGGACTGAGTGCTGGGGTTTTAATCAGGGGGCTTGGACTGAGTGCTGGGGTTTTAATCAGGGGGACTGGACTGAGTGCTGGGGTTTTATCAGGGGGACTGGACTGAGTGCTGGGGTTTTAATCAGGGGGACTGGACTGAGTGCTGGGGTTTTAATCAGGGGGCTTGGACTGAGTGCTGGGGTTTTATCAGGGGGACTGGACTGAGTGCTGGGGTTTTAATCAGGGAGACTGGACTGAGTGCTGGGGTTTTAATCAGGGGGACTGGACTGAGTGCTGGGGTTTTAATCAGGGGGCTTGGACTGAGTGCTGGGGTTTTATCAGGGGGACTGGACTGAGTGCTGGGGTTTTATCAGGGGGACTGGACTGAGTGCTGGGGTTTTATCAGGGAGACTGGACTGAGTGCTGGGGTTTTATCAGGGGGACTGGACTGAGTGCTGGGGTTTAATCAGGGAGACTGGACTGAGTGCTGGGGTTTTATCAGGGGGACTGGACTGAGTGCTGGGGTTTTAATCAGGGAGACTGGACTGAGTGCTGGGGTTTTAATCAGGGGGCTTGGACTGAGTGCTGGGGTTTTATCAGGGGGACTGGACTGAGTGCTGGGGTTTTAATCAGAGAGACTGGACTGAGTGCTGGGGTTTTAATCAGGGAGACTGGACTGAGTGCTGGGGTTTTAATCAGGGGGACTGGACTGAGTGCTGGGGTTTTAATCAGGGGGACTGGACTGAGTGCTGGGGTTTTAATCAGGGGGCTTGGACTGAGTGCTGGGGTTTTAATCAGGGGGACTGGACTGAGTGCTGGGGTTTTATCGGGGGACTGGACTGAGTGCTGGGGTTTTAATCAGGGGGACTGGACTGAGTGCTGGGGTTTTAATCAGGGAGACTGGACTGAGTGCTGGGGTTTTATCAGGGGGATTGGACTGAGTGCTGGAGTCTTAGCTGGTGTTGGGGGGGGTGAAGGAGGGTGGTGTTGGGGTGGGGGGAAGAAGGGGTGCACCATGTGCTGCTTGAGGGCCCATCATTTCAGGAGCTCCAAGCAAGGGCACTCATTCTGTATGTACTCTGCAGTAGTGGGAACGCAACTTTCACACTAGTGCCCTTTGCAGTGCACAGACTGTGGGAGACTCATTTTGAAAGTCCCGCTGGAAAAACCAGCGTGATTTACTCCAGTTTTTCCATACATTCAACACTATCGCAGCTTATGCTGTTTGGCATGCAAGTCCTATGTTGTAGCTTCACCAGATTGTCACCTCATTTTTAGGTATGCCTGGTTCTGCTCCTGCCATGCCCTCCTGGGCTCTTCATTGAACCAGTATTGATCCCCTAGCTTGGCAGTAATGGTTGAGCGGGGGATATGCCAGGCTATAAAGAACAAAAAGACAAAGAAAATTACAGCGCAGGAACAGGCCTTTCGGCACTCCAAGCCTGCACCGACCATGCTGCTCGACTGAACTAAAACTCCCCATTCTTCCGGGGACCATATCCCTCTATTCCCATCCTAGTCATGTATTTGTCAAGACGCCACTTAAAAGTCCCTATCATATCCGTTTCCACTAACTCCCCCAGCAGCAAGTTCCAGGCAACCACCACCCTCTGCAAAAAAATCTGTCTTGTACATCTTTAAACCTTGCCCCTTGCACCTTAAATCTGTGCCCCCTAGTAATTGACTCATCACTCTGGGAAAAATCTTCTGAGTATCCATTCTGTCCATGTCCCTCATAATCTTATAGACTTTTATCAGATTGCCCCTCAATCTCTATCATTCCAGTGAGAACAAACCAAGTTTCTCCAACCTTTCCTTATAGCCAATGCCCTCCATACCAGGCAACATCCTGGTAAATCTTTTCTGTACCCTCTCCAAAGCCTCCACGTCCTTCTGATCATGTGGCGACCAGAATTGAATACTATATTCCAAGTGTGGCCTAACTAAGGTTCTATAAAGCTGCAACATGACTTGCCAATTTTTAAACTCAGTGCCCTGGCCAAAGAAGGTATGCATGCCGTATGCCTTCTTTACTACCTTCTCTACCTGTGTTGCCAGTTTCAGTGACCTGCGTACCTGTACACCGAGATCCCTCTGCCTATCAATACTTTTCAGGGTTCAGCCATTTACTGTATATTTCCTATCTGTATTAGATCTTCCAAAATAGATCACCTCACATTTGTCCAGATTAAACTCCACTGGCCATCTCTCTGCCCAAGTCTCCAATCGATCTACATTCTGCTGTATCTTCTGATGGTCCTCATCACTATCTGCAAATCCACCAGCCTTTTGTCATCTGCAAACTTACTAATCAAACCAGTTAAATTTTCCTCCAAATCATTTATACATATTGCAAGCAGCAAAATTCCCAGCACTGATCCCGGAGGAATGCCACTTATCACAGCCCTCCATTCAGAAACGCACTCTTCCGCTGCTGCCCTCTGTCTTCTTTGACCTAGCCAGTTTTGTATCCACCTCGCTAGCTCACCTCTGATCCCATGTGACTCCACTTTTGCACCAGTCTGCCATGAGGGACCTTGTCAAAGGCCTTATTTAAGTCCATGTAGACAACATTCACTGCCCTACACTCATCAATCATCTTTGTCACTTCTTCGAAAGACTCAATCAAGTTAGTGAGACACGACCTCCCCTTCACAAAACCATATTGCGTCTCACTAATATGTCCACTTATTTCCAAGTGGGAATAAATCCTGTCTTGAAGAATCCTCTCCAATAATTTCCTGCCACTGATGTAAGGCTCACTGGCTTGTAATTACCTGGATATTCTTGCTACCCTTCTTAAACAAAGGAACAACGTTAGTTACTCTCCAGTCCTCAGAAACCTCCCCTGTAGCCAGTAAAGATCCAAAGATTTCCCTCAAGACTCCAGCAATTTCCTCCCTTGACTCGCTCAGTATTTTATCTCTCAATATCCCATTGGGCTCTGGGGACTTGTCTACCTTAATGCTTCTCAAGAACCTCAATTCCTCCTTCTTTTTGATCTCAGCATGGCTCAAACTATATACACACCCTTTTCCTAAGGTTATTGATTGTGGTTGAGTACAATTCTGCTGCTGCTGATGACCCACAGTGCCTCATGGATGCTCAGTCTGGGGTTGTTGGATCTGTTTGAAATCTACCCTTTTAGCATGGCAGTAGTGCCACACAACACTTTTGATTGAGAACTATATCTGTATCCATAATGAAACCATCATTCATATCAACATTACTGGAACCTTTAAATCAATACAAATGGGTTTAAATTTCTCACATGTTATTACCATCAAAAGCAAATAAAGTTCTGGTGAATTGGACTCAGAGCTGTGCTTTTGACACCAATGATTTATGCTGTAGAACCATCTCTGAAAGGTGAAAGGGCTGTAAATAAAGAATATTTATTGATAGATCATAAATCCAGTAGAAAAAAAGCAATGCTTTCCATGGGAAACATTGATAAGAGATTTCATGAATCACCACTGGACTGCAGAGTTGAAATTTATTGATTCATCCAACTCTGGGAAAATTCTGCCCTAATTATTTCCAAATGCCTGCGTGGAATGGAGAACAAGAGTTGACTGGACCAACTGATATGTGCAATAAATTATTCTGCTTATGTCTAGGCTCCAGCAGGTGTGTATTATAAAGGAGCCTTCTTAGAACATGGAGTGGAGGAAGAGACATTCCTGTCTTTTACTGATTTGAACTAAGAGGCATGGAAAATGTGGTGCCATATTGGTACAAAGCACAAATGAGGAATTTGTCTGTGTTTATTGCTTACAGTAATCTCACCTTATCAAAAATGATGAGAAGTTCTGAATGTTGCTTTTTAAGATTATTAATGATGTAGCGCTCCATTGTCCAATCTAAAATCCACAAGCCATCCATTAGTTAAAGTGAAAACAAAGATCTTATTCATGTGAGATTATACCAAACCTTAATCCTATATATACACGTGTGCAGGAGTAGGGGATCTTACAGAAGCAACTGCTATTCTCTTATACCCTTAAGGAGAGCAGACTGTAAATAATAATCTGTGAAAATACCAACCAAATGTGCTGGTTCTCAGATGTGTCCTTGTTGAGTGACATGTCTGTCTATGTGTGTGTGGCAATACATGGAGGAGTGTAACACATTGTGTAAGAGATTGTGGAATTATCTATGGTGATACTGGAGTAATAAATCAGTGATGAGGAGATTGTGTATGAATAGCCTACACTTAAAAAGGGAGACCAAATCCTCAAATTTCCCCTGCATAACAAACTGATGTGGACAGTCTCCTGTGCCCTTCAGCAGGTGAGAAACCATTACTGTCTAATTCCCTTTGCTCATTATTTTGCTTTGCTTTATAATCTCCTATCCTCAAATCTCCTTATGCTGAGTTAACGTTGTATTGTGTATCCAGCCTAGAAAACAGGTGGCTGGCCTTAACTCAAAGTTCTGATGATGTTCTCATTTCACTGGTTGCTATGAGGTGTGAGATTACAGGCTGACACAGATTTACTTTCCCTCTGTGGCACTGCATTCCCTCATTTATTCTTGGCACTCTTCTAATCCGTATGGATCTTTTCATTAAGTGGGAAGTCCTGGGCACAATCCCTGCTACTCTGTCGGAGTCCTAAAACATTGTAAATTTAAAAGTGAGTTAAGTTTAATTCATGTGATGAGTGTAATATTTCTACAATCTGTAAATAATAAGCAATTCAATAGCCTATCTTGGAAATTGAAAATACCTCACCCCATTACATCAAAAAAATCTTTGATCCCTGGTTGGCTGTGAACAGGTAAAACATGTAGGTTGCTTTCAGTTGAAAGCTGTAAAGCTTCTTGTAGAGAAATACTGCTTGGCAGTTAGAAGTCGAGTAAATCAACTAATGTCGGGGAAGTGTGGCATGTTCTTTATTTTGTACAAAGTTGTTCTGATTGAATTAAGTGAGTTTGATCATAACCACTATTGTGTATGTTTAGCAACTTGGTAATTAGTAGCTGGTTTTGTCTCTCACACCTTCGGAGAGTTTGAAGTACACACACAAAAGACATAAATACATGGTTCAGCTTCCAATAGAGCATCATTGATCCATTTTCTGTGCTATCACATTACAAGTAGATGGAGGGCAGCATGAGTCAACTGACATTAGGGTAAAATACTCAGATGGGACTGATTGATGACACTGAACCCAAGAAGATGTCTATGGCTGAGCTGAAAGAGCAGCAATTATGGGGCTAGTTGGCCTGAAATTCAGAACGTTTGATACAGTTGTTTCTGTGTGCAATTATCATTTAGAAGCTTATTGAAATGACAGAAAACCTGCACTGAGCAACCAGGAACATTATCAGTTCAGTGAATAATAACAAAATAAATAAACATTGATGTTGATTATTAAGGACCAGATCAGAAATGCTAATGTATGTTATGAAGTTAGCCTGGACCCTAACTTTTACATTTGATTTTGGCATTGGGGTGAACATAAAGTGTTTCACTCCAGGTATGATTCAAGTGGTCCACTAGGAAGCTTTTATCAAAATATTTAATAACACAGTTAGAATGTAACAAAAATAATTAACATAACATTTACCAATTAAAATACTTAAACAAAACAAAGTTTAAAATATAAAATTCTAACAGGACTAGACAAGGTAGGGGTAGGGAGGATATTCCTGATGGTGGGGATGTCCAGAACCAGGGTTCACAGCCTGAGGATTCAGGGTAAACCATTTAGGACAAAGGTAAGGAGACTTTCTTCACCCAGAGAGTGGTGAGCCTGTAGAATTCATTACCACAGATAGTAGTTGATGCCAAAACACTGAATGTATTCAAGAGGTGACTAGATATAACACTTGGAGTGAATGGGATCAAAGGTTAGGGGGAGAAAGCAGGATTAGGCTATTGAGTTGGACAATCAGCCATGATCGTAATGAATGGTGGAGCAGGCTCAAAGGGCCAAATGGCCCCTGCCTGCTACTAGCTTCAAGATTTCTATGTAATCATAACCGCTATCTCTCTTTATTATTCCAATTTAGCAGTATCCCCATAGACACAAATAACTTCTTTAGAATCAGTTAGCACAGAAACTAAATATGCGAACTAGATTTTCAGCCTTTTGACACTTCTGGAGAGTAATCCAGACTGACACTTCTAATTCTTATCCAACAACATCCAGCTCCACTCCCAAACAGTAGAATCTCAGGGAATAAAAGCTTATTTCTTGGCAGATTCTAGTCTCCACTTTAGACAGAACAATTTAGACAGATACAGAGGAAGCAACCTCTCTTTAAAGATCCCCAAAAGCAGACTGTCTTGAGTTCTCTGTGAAAGCCTAAGTGTACCCAGTTACATGACCCTACCTAATCAAGCCCTGCTCTGAAATATCCCAGGGGAAAATACAAAACAAAAGAACCCTACATTAATTTAGATCAACACTGCATTAATTAAGATCCATTATGTTGCTGCAGTAGCAATACTGTGCTGCTGGACCCAAACAAAATGGCTCCAAATGCATTGAATGGATCCTGCTCAAGAGACATCAATCAAATACATTTCTTAAAGGCACTGTATCATCATGAGACAATCTGAAAGATTTAGACTGCTGTTATCTCATCACCTTCCTTTTCTCCGCTTATCCTGATCTTTCCCCAGCTACCAACAATTAGGTATCAGATTCCTCCATAACACACGCTTTCTCTTCCTTTCCTTCAAAGCTCATCTTACCCCTGAGACTCATCTCCCTATCCCTTGATGTCACCTAATGGAACTCCTGACCACCCAGCTCCACTTGCTAACTTCATGCTTGATAACAATGTAAATGCTTTTTGCCCACTCACCAGTCCTGTCCCTTTCAAATACACTTCCGCAATCTTTTTCAAAAATTCTATTTTGATCCATTGGTTCTCTTTAACTTATTCCTACCTCTCTTTATAAGGTTCTCAAAATTGTCTTCACCTCATACCTCTGTCCCTATCTCTCCCACTTTGGATCCCTTCAGTCCACTCTGCACATAGCCACAAGAGCACTTCTGCTAACATCACCAATATCACTCTGTGTGACTGTGGCACATTATCTTTCATTGTGCTTCTAGTGTTTTCCACACCTTTCTCAATGCTTACAGATACCATACTTTCCCATTTCTGATCTCAATGAGGCCACTTCATGTAGAAACACAGCCACACATTATCAGCAATGGCTTGCGCCTACCACCCCACCTGCAAAATCCTCCTCTTGCTCATCTATATAATGCCCATTTGTGATACGCAGAGGGTTCCCTGCTTTACTTTAGCACTGGACCCCATGACTACCTCTCAGATTGTCCACCTAATACCTAGAGAGCAACTGAACATTGGACTGATCAAAGCAACTAATTCCACTCCCAGACAAGAAACTCTGCTCTCTTACCAGTGACTCCATGTTGAGGCTGAGTCTGAATATTTGAAACAATTGCAATCCGATTAAACTCATTGATGAGCTTTACCTATCCACTTCCGCCTTGCTTCTAACTGTACAAACTCTCCTCAATGTGGGTATACCCTGATCCTGCCTTTCCCCCTATCCCAAAGACGTGCTGGTTAGATGCATTGGCCATGCTAAATTCTCCCTCAGTGTACCCGAACAGGCACCAGAATGTGACAACTAGAGCATTTTCACAGTAACTACATTGCAGTGTCCATGTAAGCCTATTTGCTAATAAATAAACTTAAACTTAAATATGGGGGTAGGTGGGATCAGGTATTGAATTTGATGATCAGCCATGATCATAATGAATAGTGTGGAACAGGCTTGAAGGACCTGCTTCTAATTTCTATGTATGGTTGTACAGTGATTATTTTACTGCACAAACATCCAGAGCTCATAGAAGCTGTGGAATTCAATAGATTTGACAGTGAAAGTCGCAAGACTTCAACTAGTTCATCACAGTTCTTCACTGAAAAGAAACTCTTCCTTTTACCTGACATGAATGATGAGTGGCTCCACTGGGCGATTCTTAATGCTTTTTGAAGAGACCTAGCAAAACACAGATGTATCCAGAAAACAGATTAATGGAGCCTTGCTAGTATCACCCACAAACTAAAACTGCCTTGGACATCTGCGCTCTGAATTTCATCTGGGATCTCTCAATCTTCACTCACCCACTCCAATAAGACAATGCTGTGTCTCCAGAGTTTCTGCTGAACACCCATCAGAATTCCAAGAACAGGTTCAGATTCAGCTTTTACAGCAGGTGAATGTTGCACCTCCCATACCAACCCAAGTTTGAAGATGGCAAAAAACTGAAATCTGTCTGTGAGCTCAGCCAACATTCGCAAAATGTCGAGCGGCACGGTGGCACAATGGTTAGCACTGCTGCCTCACAGCACCAGGGACTTGCGTTCGACTGCAGCCTTGAGTGACTGTCTATATGGAGTCTGCATGTCCTCCCCATGTCTGCGTGGGTTTCCTCCGGTTTCCTCCCACAGTTCAGAGACATGCAGGTTAGGTGGATTAGCCATGCTAATTTGCCCCTTGGTGTCAAAAGACATGTTGTTAGGGGGATTAACGAGGTAAATGTGTGAGATTATGGGGATAGGACAGGAGGGTGGTGAGGCTGGGTCTGTTGAGAGAGACAGTATAAACATGATAGGCCGAATGGCCTCCTTTTACACTGTAGGAATTCTATGATTCAATCCCAGCAATTATTCCTTCATGCATTTAGTAATCAATAAATGCTACCAAAAGAAATATATTACAATAATTTATGATTCAGTACATTGCTGTAGAGAAGGGAAATTATTTAGTTTTTAACACATTACGTTCACAGTTTTGAGTCCTCCAACCACATTCATTTGCTCTTTAATGCACTTAAAATAGATCTTTTCCCTTTATTTTATATTTTCTCAACTTCAGTCAGTCACCTCGCATAGATTTCTCAGTTAGCACTGCTGCCACAAAGCACCAGGGACCTGAGTTTGATTCCCGGCTTGGGTCACTATCTGTGCGGAATCTGCATGCTCTCCTCGTGTCTGCATGGGTTTCCTCTGGGTGCTCCGGTTTCCTCCCACATTCTGAAAGATGTGCTGGTTATGTGTATTGGCCACGCTAAATTCTCCCTCAGTGTAGCCGAACAGGGGCCAGAATGTGGCAACTAGGGGATTTTCACAGTAACTTCATTGAAGTGTTAATATAAGCCTACTCGTGACACTGATAAATAAACTTTTAAAAAATCTTAAAAACTTAACTTTTTGAAGGTGGGTAAACTACCTGCTCCCAGATAATTATCAATTTCATTTAAATTGAAGACTCTAAGCATATTTGCTATGTTTGTGTTAACTTGAGATTTTACTGAACTTTCAGATTACCACCATTAAAGGGCGCTATGACTATCTCTTACACACTAAAAGTTGCAGATGCCAGATTTGCTGGATTCTCCAAACTACTTTTCCGTTGGAAAGGAAGCATTTACAAACTATTGTACAAGGAATTCATTGTGTTCATCAGCCTATATTCAATATTCAGTGTTACATACAGGTAAAAGACATGTTTTTCCTCAGTAATTTAATTCTCCTGATCCTTCTTCCTTTGGTTCCTGCTAATATGACACTCTCTCCTTTCTGGTTCCACTTCCATTCAAAACCATACACCCCTCCTCAAATTAATGCCCCACTCTAATTATTCTTTCCTCTTCTAATTACTTGACTATGTTGTCACTTCCAAAATTCATGGCCCTCTCACCTGCAATTCCTCATTGAAATCCTTCAAATTAATTTTCCAGTCCCGGTACCTCACCACAGCTGCTTACACCTATATTAAGAATGCTGTGGCCATGAGAGCAATGCATAATGCTCCATATTCCTTGGACTCTGCAGCATTCTGGTGGGGATGGAGGAGGAGAATGTCAGTCAGGTGATACTAAGCTAAGCTAAGGGGAGGCACAGTGGCATAGCGGTTAGCACTGCTGCCTCACAGCGCCAGGGACTTGGGTTTGATTCCCAGATTGGGTGACTGGCTCTCCATGTCTGCGTGAGTTTCCACTGGGTGCCCTGGTTTCCTTCCACACTCTAAAGATGTGTAGGTTAGGTGTATTGGCCATGCTAAATTGACCGTTAGTGTCCTAAGGTGTATACGTTAGATGGATTATGCAGAGTATATGTGTGGGGGTATAAGGATAGGGAGTGGGTCTAGGTAAGATTCTCTGTCAGAGACTCAGTGCAGGCTCGATAAGTCAAATGGCCTCCTTTTGCATTGTAGGGATTCTATGAAATTCTTCTCCATCTAATTGTGGGCAGAATATATATAGCAAAAGCTGCTGTACATAACCCCCACTTTGGGAATTCTTCAAGGATCAATCACATAGACAGCCTTTCTCCCTCTATCATGAAGCCCACCGCCTTCATATTAGCCCACCTGCTCCTGTGTCATTGCCACCTCTTGACCCACTATCCCGATGGTTAGTCTCTCACCCTTCCCCTTCCATTAACACTAGTTCATGCAAAACTCTGGCCTGTATTTGATCACACACCAAATCCCACTCACTCCTTTCAAAGAACAAACAAAGAAAATTTCAGCACAGGAACAGGCCTGTCAGCCCTCCAACCCTGCACTGACCATGCTGCTCAACTGAACTAAAACCTCCTACTCTTCCAGAGACCATATCCCTCGATTCTCATCCTGTTTATGTATTTGTCAAGATGCCCCTTAAAAGTCACTATCGTACCTGTCCCTTAAAAGTCACTATCTCCCAGGCAGCAATTGCCACCCTCGGTGTAAAAAACTTGCCTCATATATTTTCTTTAAACCTTGCCTCTTGCACTTTAAACCTATGTCCCCTGGTAATTGACTCTTCCACCCTGGGAAAAAGCTTCTGACTATTCATAACTTTTCCTTGCTGGCCTATCTCAGTGCTTCATATTTATGTTAACCTTTAAGTTTAAATTTCTCCATGGCCTTGCACTTTCTTTACATCATGCTGTAGTCCCTTTTCCTCCAAATACAGTCTCTTAGTGGAACGCTCCACCCTTCCCCTTCATCCAGCATTAGTGGCTATTTGCAACAACTGTTTTAACTGCAGTAAAGATAATCAATTATTTTCCAAGTTGGTGACACTGTTATAGTGCATTCGGTGTAAATAATGGAAGCAGAATGCCATCAAATTAAACAATTTACCAACAGAAAATTAAATGGCTGGTCTATGCTTGTAGCTTCATTCTCCAAAACTGTCTGGTTGACCTACCAGTTATCAACTTATATGAATTATGGTGGCATTGTATGAATAGGTGGTATTTTGGCACAGTGGTTAGCACTGCTGCCTCACAGCTTGAGGGATCCAGGTTCAATTCCAGCCTTGGGTGACTGTGGAGTCTGCACGTTCTCCCCATGTCTATGAGGGTTTCCTCTGGGTAGTCCAGTTTCCTCCCACACTCCAAAGATGAGGCGGTTAGGTGCATTGGCTGTGCTAAATTGTCCCTTAGTGTGCCAAGATGAAAATCAGAGAGCAGGTTATTGCTATGGTGAATTATTTCTTCTACATGGAGGTAGACTGATGTTGATGAACTTGTAATCAAAAGAGACAGTTTGAATCTTCAGTAAATGAAATAAACAATTTAAATACCAACACAATGTGATTTCTAATAAAAACAAATACTACATATTATGGAATTGTAAAATAAAACAGAAAATTCCAGATACGCTAAGTAGGTCCAGCAGCATCTATGGAGTGAGAAACACTGTTAATGTTCCAAGTCTACATGATCCTTCGACAGAACAATTCAACAGAAGAGTTAAATGGGCTTGAAACGTTTCTCTCTCCATGATTTGATTTCTGTTTACTACAGTCAAGTGTATTATTGTATACGGGTAATGGTCTTGTGTTTGAGAATGTGTTTCTATTGCTGTTTCTTGTAGGTATTTCCTGTCACATGAACAGAAGATTATTTTCGAGAATGTGGCGACACATTGTGACAAACAGACCAGCCTTATCCCAATGTCATTTGTTTTAGGTCTGTCTCTGAAACAACTGAACACTACAATAATATTATAAAGGACAACAACTTGCATTCATATGATGTCCATTAATGTAAAAACTTCTCCATCTCCCTTACTTACATAATACCCTTCACATTCCAAGCTCTGCCCGTTGAAGTGGTGGAGGCTGCCTCGCTAAATATTTTTAAGAAGCGGGTTGATGGGTTTTTGATAAGAGAGGGGATTAAGGGTTATGGGGAGAGGGCGGGAAGGTGGAACTGAGCTGCGACAGATCAGCCATGATCTTATTGAATGGCGGGGCAGGCTCGAAGGGCCAGATGGCCTACTCCTGCTCCTATTTCTTATGTTCTTATGTTCTTAATCATCTAACCCCACCTTTCGACATCAGTATCTACAAAGTCCTCACCTTCAAATTTCACTCCACCTTATCTGACATCTCAGTCCACTCTGATATTTAAATATTTATTAGTTCACACCAGATATTTAAAATATCTGGAATTAAGAATCTACTGATGATCATGAAACCATTGTTGGTTTTCGAAAAAAACCCATCTGGTTCACTAATGTCTTTGAGGGAAGGAAATCTGCTGTCATTATCTGGTCTGGACTACATGTGACTCCAGAGCCACAGCAAAGTGGTTGACTCTCAACTGCCTTCTAAGGGCAACTAGGGATGGGCAATAAATGCTAGCTAGCCAGTGACCACAAATGAATAAAATATCTCTCTATTCCTCTGACTCTCAACTACCATTTATTCCCTATTTCTCCTCTCATACTGATGTTGATGAACTTGCAACGAAAAGAGACAGTTTGAACCTTAAGTAAAAGTACCTTTTGACGATTATGTCTTTCCTTCTGAAATTCTCTTTCAAAACCACTGTACTCTCTACTCTCGTAACATTAAACAGCACCCTACACTTAGACCTTTAACCATGCTCCTGGTCTCTTGATGAATTCCTCTACCTCCTATCTGGTATTCATATCCTTTTTATTTCAAGGATAAAGGAACTATCAGGGTTAGTCCATCCACATACTCTGTGTGATCCGCATTGTTACTTTTAAGAAACTTCCATAGTCTGTAAAGAATTTTTCCAGCTAAAAATGGAGACTTCTGTAAACAGGGTGAGTCAGGTGATTTTGTCCACTAAAAGAACAGTTTAATTCCAACTTGTTTTGAGATTTTTCTAGTCGCCCTATTTACTAAAAAATGATAGGAGACAAGGCAGAGAAACAGTACAGTTCACTAGAGGTTCTGTGCACTGAACTATAGACTGATAGGAGGGGATAAACATGTATGACAAGCTCCTGATGGGAAGTCCTGTTCCCCAAGTGGAGAACAGCAACTTCATTCTCCAGGGAAAACAGGAGGTGGGGGGAGTGGAGAGACACACACTTTCTTAGTTACAGGAGCCAGTTTAGTGGTGGCCCCTACTCTGTCCTCTGAACTGTGAGAGCTTGAATGCCGGTTGAGGAAATGAAGAGGAATAAACGAGGCTAAAGTAATAAATGTGATGATGATTTGCACCATACTTATAAAGCTGACTGTGAATGATTAACAGATGTTGTGATATCATTCAACCAAATAAGTATGGCCTTCATAAACGAGTGAAGTGTAATTGTACCTGGCCCATTACGCTGCCCTCTCTCTCTGTGGCCATTGTTGAGTCTGCACCAACAGTAACCTGTGACACTTAACACCCACCTCTCCCCCAGCAGGCTTTTATGTTACACTTATTATTAACCGTTGGTGGAACCAGTACACAAATATCCCTCTTCCAGATCAGCTGATGTGTGTGGTATCCAGTAACGTTCACGGTGTTGATGAGAGGGGCCGGATGCTGTGGCGCACGCTGATCCGTTACGCCAATCTCTCCTCAGTGCTCATTCTCCGCTCCATCAGCACCAGGATCCGAAAGAGATTCCCCTCCTTAGAGCACATTGTGGAAGCAGGTAACGTAACCCATGTTGTCGTAAAAATAATGAGTTGACATACATGTGAATATTCTACTAATGGATATCCTGTGGCAAAAAGTCAGGACAAAGCACATTCCGCTGACTGCATTAGTGATGCAGCTCCTGAGGTCTCTATAACCCCATGTGGTTAATAAACATCTGTAGCTCTAAATAGAGTAGCACGGTGGTGCAATGGTTAGCACTTCTGCTTCATGGCCCCAGGGATCCAGGTTCAATTCTGGCTTTGTGGAGTTTGCACGTTCTCCCCATGTCTGTGTGGGTTTCCATTGTGTGCTGTGGTTTCTTCCCACACTCCAAACCTGTGCAGATTAGGTGGATTCGCCATGTTAAATTGCCCCTTAATGTCCCAAAATGTGTCAGTTAGATGGATTAACTATGGGAAATGTGCAGGGTTACAGAGATAGGGTGGGGGGGGAGAAGGCTTGGCTAAGTTACTCTACCAGAGAGTTAATGCAGATTGATGGGTCAAATGGCCTCTTCTGCATTGTAGGGATTTGAAGATTCAGGATATTTCAGTTGGCAAGACAGTCATGAACAAGCGACATCACAACTGAAGCATCCATGTTCTCATCCAAGATGCTGATGCATACACTCTCTAGAAGCAGGGATCTGGGGAACTTTCAGAAGCATTAACCTGACTGAATCCCTCCCCTAAGTTTGCTCTGAGCAACTAATTCAGCATGAACCAGAAAATAACTGTCAGAATTTTTGATCTACCTTAGTATCAAAACAGCCTGGTATATTCACCCACTGAATCATTGGAATAACTTCCCTGATTCATCCAAACAGCATCATATTTCAGTAAAACACAGTATGCCACTGTATTTCTCCTCATTGGTTGACACTATGACATACCTGGGCTGCTGTTGTAACATTTTAAAGGATTCTCATCACCTATTTTCAAACATTTTGATCAGTTGCTCTTTGCAAACTAAGTCGTTATTGGATTTTTGTGAAGTACTGCACTGAATAGCAATTCTCAAAGGCAATTTGAAGAGATAGAGCTACTGAAATCATAGAAAAACTACAGCACAAACAGGCCCTTTGGCCCACAAGTTGCGTTGATCTTATCTCGACCTGAAATTATGAACAAATTGTTCAGGAAAGCTTAAATGAAAGCAACATACTGCGGATTCTGAAATAAAAATAAAAAATGCTGAAAAATATCAGCAGGTCTGGCAGGATCTGTGGAGAGAGAAACAGAGTTAACTTTTTGAGTCCCAAAACATTAATTCTCTTTTCATGAATGCTGCCAGACCTGCTGAGGCTTTCCATCATTTTCTGTTTACATTACAGGAAAAGTTAAACTTGCTTAAACTTGTGAAATGTGCACTCAAACAGAAATTCACGTAGTTTGTGGCTTAATTATAATATCCTGCTTTTTGGGCAAAAGGATATTAAAATTTATTTGTGCCCAGATAGGGCAGATATTCCAGTTTGTGTGCCATCAATTCGGCACAGTAAGTGAAGGAAATCAAGTGGGAAGAACCCACCCAATATTCAGTAATTGTCCAGATTCTCTTATGGACGTGAGCTCTATGGTGATTGTCCCTTTAAGGTCAACACAGCAAAGTAAGGGTCACCTGACCTGGGTAAGCAATTGGGACTGAATGTGGAATCGCCCAAGGTGAGGAAGGCTGAGACACTTTGGAAACAAACTACAGCCATGAGGCTGTACAATTCTTATCAATAAATACCTTTCATGTTCACTAATGAAGTTTTTGGAAGTACGCCTTTACAAGTTCCTTCCTATTCAATTTTCCTTTATTTGTTGTACCCATGGTGGCACAGTGGTTAGGACTGCAGCCTCACAGCGCCAGGTGCCCTGTTTCAATTCCCAGCTTGGATCACAGTCTGCATGGAGTTTGCATGTTCTCCCCGTGTCTGTGTGGGTTTGTTCCAGGTGCTCCGGTTCCCTCCCACAGTCTGAAAGATGTGCTGGTTAGGTGTATTGGTCATGCTAAATTCACCCTCAGTGCATCCAAACAGCCTCTGGAGTTTGGCGACTAAGGAATTTTCACAGTAACTTCATTACAGTGTTAATGTAAACCCACATATGATACTAATAAACAAACTTCAATACTTTATGTAGGAAATAGAAAATCAGCTCCATTATTATGTTGGCCTATCAACAACATAAATATATTCCTACTATGTATCTTTGTTGGTTATTCTTCTTTTCCAGGTTTTATGACCTATGATGAACGACAGAAATTTGAAAGTCTTTACTCTGATTTTAACAAGTACTGGATTCCATGTGTCTGGTTTACAAACCTAGCAGCCCAAGCAAGGAAAGAGGGGCGAATTCGGGACGATGTCACTCTAAGATTACTGATGGATACAAGTAGGATACCTCAGTTTGTGCAGCACGGTGGTTAGCACTGCTACCTCACAGCGCTAGGGATCTGGGTTCAATTCCTGCCTTGGGTCGCTGTGTGGGGGTTTGCAGGTTCTCCTGTGTCTGCGTGGGTTTCCTCCGGGTGCTCTGGTTTCCTTCCACAGTTCAAAGATAGGATTGGCGATGCTAAATTGCCCCTTAGTATCAGGGGGACTAGCTAGGCTAAATGCATGGAGTTATGGGGATAGGACCTGGGTGGGGACTGTGGTCAGCGCAGACTGAATTGGGCCGAATGTCCTCCTTCTGCACTGTAGGATTCTACTCTGTTCTAGTAGTTCACTGGGAAATTAGAAATGGTTGGAGTGGAGTGGACAATTCAGAACTGAAGGACAAATGGTTAATAACATGCAGCACTGTTTTTAATACAGGATTCTTCACTGGAATACCTGCTGCAGAGGGGTCAATAATATAATGACTTGCAGCCAATCCACTGAAGAGTTTTAGGCACCTCTAATTACTGGGTGTGAAGGCCTGAAGACTTCAGTTTTCCCAACCAGCTCAGCAGAGTTCAATACAGCCAACTAATGCAATGAGGTCTGCACACAAATGTGCCTTACTGATTTGAGCCCCACTAACTCATTTCTTGTGCCTCAGTGCCTCTGTGCTGTGTAGTCTATACTTTAACCTAGCTGAAGCACCTAAAAGGAGCATTCCAGTCACACAATACAAGGAAAGCCTTATTTAAACAACAAAATTAAATTCCGCCTGCCCTTCCCCGTCACTTCCTCTTTCTCCCTCTTCCCTTCTTCGGGAAGCTGCTGCTGATTAGATTCTGGCCCCTATCCAGCAAGTCCTGAACATTGTGCCAAGGTTCCAGAAAAATATGTGAATTTCGCTGAGGCCACATGAACTGCTAAGATCAGCTCTTTGGCATAGGGGCACAGTGGGAGAAGTAGTGTTGTGTTAAAGCACCAATGAATTGATGTCATTACATAATGGAAATCTCTCCTTTTCTCATTTGCAGGAATTGAATCGACATCGGGCGAAATGCAGTTTGTTATTTCACTATGACTGGATCAGCATCCCCCTAGTGTATACACAGGTCAGAATCCCATTGAATCATTAGAATCCCTACAGTGCAGAAAAAGGCTATTCTGACCATTCAGTCTCTTACCCAGACCTTCTCCCCAATCCTATCCCACACATTTTACCATGGTTAATCTATCTAATCTGCACATCCTGGGACACTAAGGACAATTTTTGCATGGCCAATCCATCTAGCCTTCAATTATTTGGAGTGTGGGAGAAAACCAGAGCACCCGATGTGGAGGAAACCCCACAATGACATGGAAACTCCACACAGACGGTGACCTGAGGCTGGAATTGAAGTGGATATGCCGGCTTTGGACTGGGGTAAACACAGTAAGAAGTCTGACAACACCAGGTTTCAGTCCAACTGATTTATTTGATAGTAAACTCACCAGCTTTTGGGTTAGCCCCTTCGTCAGGTGAATGGAGAGTTCTGGCCTCAGACAGAGCATGTAAAGTACAGACAGTTTACAGATTACTGATTAGAATGCGAATCTTTACACCTAACCTGCTGTTCAAGCCTTAAAGTGGCTAACAATGTGAGTGGAAGGAGCACTGATCACAGGTTAAAGAGATGTGTATTGTCTCCAGACAGTACAGTAAGTGAGGTTTTGCAAACCCAGGCAAGTCACGGGGGTTACAGATAGTGCGACATGAGCCTAAGATCCCTGTTCAGACCGAGCTCATGTGTGCGGAACTTGGCTATCAGTCTCAAATAAATCGGTTGGACTGAAACCTGGTGTTGTCAGACTTTTTGCTGGAATTGAACCCAGGTCCCTGGAGCTGTGAGGCAGCAGTGCTACCACTGTGATATCTGTGCCGCCCTCACTAAACCCCAATTCCTGATCCACAGAAATGAGAAAAGTCCTTCAATTACTCTACACATAATTAAGATCCAAACTTCAGTCTTTAATTTATGCTGAGTTAGCAGATCTGCAATCTGGATGTTAAAATTGGCCTTGGGACTCTAGGTTAAAACT
Source organism: Carcharhinus amblyrhynchos (assembly GCF_965287045.1). Classification (NCBI taxonomy): domain Eukaryota; kingdom Metazoa; phylum Chordata; class Chondrichthyes; order Carcharhiniformes; family Carcharhinidae; genus Carcharhinus; species Carcharhinus amblyrhynchos. The sequence continues at coordinate 27,978,515 of NC_137332.1, read as the reverse complement.
GAAGAAAATAAGCTAGATATCCCCCTCTAGATAATTAGAAAGCCCTTAGAAGTAGTTCCATAGCCAAATACCCTATAATTTAGTTTGTAGTGCACAGGCAACGTGTTTATGTGTGCTGGTCCTTTAGTTGTCTTTGCACAAGCTGTAATGAAAAGGGGGCTTGTGGGCAGCTTAGAGGGATTGTTGTCTCATAACAGTCAGACCATATGCTGAATAAAGAGAAGATTGAGCTCTTTCAACTTTCTACTGCTATCAGTGTTCATTTATAGGATCATAGGATCCCTACTGTGCAGAAGGAGGCCATTTGGTCCATCAAATCTGCATTGACCACAATTCCAATTCCCTATTCCCGTAACCACTCATTTTTACCCTGCTAATCCCCCGATACTAGGATTAATTTAGCATGGCCAATCAACCTAACCCGCACATCTTTGGACTGTGGGAAGAAACCAGAACATCGGGAGGAAACCCACACAGACTCGGGGAGAATGTGCAAACTACACACAGACAGTCACCTGAGGCTGGAAGTGAACCTGAGTCCCTGGCACTGTGAGGCAGCAATGCTAACCACTGTGCCACCGTGCTGCTCCACTTGTGAATAAATGACCAACTTGAAAGAAGTGGAGAGTAGAAAATAGGAGAGGAAAATGGATTAAAGGAAATAGAATTCATAAAAGGTTTACTGAGCTATTTTTGATATTGGTCAACTCAGACCAATGTCACTCAACTGTTAATTATTTTTTGTCTCTTGTACAGGAAAGGGAACTTATTATCATAGGAACACAGGAGCAGGAATAGTTATCCAGCTCATCAATCCTACTCTGCTATTCAACTAGATCATGGCTGGTCATCTACCTCAATGCACCATCCTGCACCATCTCCATTTCCCTTGATGGCATTGGTACCCAGAAATCTATTGATTTCTGTCTCTGAACATGCTCAATGCCCTCTGGATTAGAGAATGCCAAAGATTCACCACCCCCTGAGTGAAGGAATTTCTCCTCATCTCAGTCTTAAATGGTCTACCCCTCATTCTGAGGGGTGTATCTCCTGGTTCTCGTCTCACCAGCCAGCAGAAACATCTAACCTACATCTACCCTGTCATGCCCCGTAAGCATTTTGTAAGTTTCAATGAAATCACCTCTCATTTTGCAAAACAGGCCCTGTTTCCCCAATCTCTCTTCAGGAGACAATCATGTATGATCCCAGGGATTTATCTGGTAACCCTTATTGTATCCCCTCTGTGACAAGTATATCCTTGCTCAGATAAGAAAACCAAAACTGTATACATTACTCCAACTGTGGTCTTACCAAAGTTCTGTACAATTGCAGCAAGACACCTTTACTCCTGTACTCAATCCCTTGTGTTGAAGGCGAACATACCATTTGCTTCCCTAATTGCTTATTGCATCTCCATGCTAGCTTTTAGTGACTCACAAACAAGGACATCAACACTCCCAACCTCTCAGTATCTAAGAAATATTCTACTTTTCTGTTTTTTTAGGGGGCAGCATGGTAACACAGTAGTTAGCACGGCTGCCTCACAGCGCCAGGCACCTGGGTTCAATTCCCGGCTTGGGTCACTGTCTATGCGGAGTTTGTATGTTCTTCCTGTGTCTGCGTGGATTTCCTCCAGGTGCTCTGGTTTTCTCCCACAGTCCGAAAGACATGCTGGTTAGGTGCATTGGCCATGCTAAATTCTCCCTCAGTGTACTCAAACACGCACCAGAGTGTGGCAACTAGGGAATTTTCATAGTCACTTCATTGCAGTGTTAATGTAAGCCTACTTATGACTAAGAAATAAACTTCACTTTACTTTTACTTTACTTTTCAACTGACGTAAATAATTTAACAATTATTCACATTGTTTACCATCTGCCATTTTCCGTAAATTTGGAAATATATTTGCTCCCCACATCCATATCATTGACAGATTGTGAACAACTGTGGTCTCAGCACTGATGTTTGCCATACCCACTAGTAGCAGCCTACCATCCTGAGAATGACTCATTCATTTCTACTCCTTTGTCTGTCTGTTTACCGATTCTCAATCCAAACCAGTATATTACCCCCAATCCCACACGCTTTAATTTTGTTTACTAACCTGTGTGGGACCCGATAAAAAATCTTTTGAAATTCCAGGTACACCACATCCACTTGTTCTCTTCTATCAATGCTACAAGTAACATCCTCAAAATGTCCAATATGTTTGTCAGATATGATTTCCATTTCATAAATCCATGTTGATTCCATTGAATCATATTATTATTTTCTAAGGGTGCAGTTTACAGGAATCAGATAGAGAATCTGGTGAACTAGTGTAGCAACAATAATCTCTCCCTCAATGTCAACAAAATGAAGGAGATTGTCATTGACTTCAGGGAGCATAAAGGAGAACATGTTCCTGTCTACATCAACGGCATTGAGAGCTTCAAGTTTTTAGGTGTCCAGCTCACCAACAACCTGTCCTGGTTCCCCCATGCTGATGCTATAGTTAAGAAAGCCCACCAATGCCTCTACTTTCTGAGCAGTCTAAGGAAATTTGGCATGTCAACTATTACTCTCACCAATCTTTACAGATGCACCATAGAAAGCATTTTTTCTGGTTGTATCACAGCTTGGTATGGCTCCTGCCCTGCCCAAGACTGCAGGAGCTGCAAAAGGTCATGAATGTAGCCCAATCCATCACCCAAACCAACCTCCCATTCACTGACTCTATCTACACTTCCCGCTGCCTCGGCAAGGCAGCCAGCCTGAGGTCACATACCAACTGACTCAAGAACAGCTTCTTCCCTACTGCTGTCAGACTTTTGAATGGACTTACCTTGCATTAAGTTGATCTTTCTCTACACCCTAGCTATGACTGTAACACTACATTCTGCACACCCTCATTTCCTTCTCTATGAACAGTAAGCTTTGTCTGTATAGTACGCAAGAAACAATAGTTTTCAGTGTATGTTAATATATAAGAACATAAGAAATAGGAGCAGGAGTAGGCCAACTAGCCCTTCGAGCCTGCCCCACCATTCAATAAGATCATGGCTGATCTGTCGTGGCTCAGTTCCACATTCCCGCCCTCTCCCCATAACCCTTAATCCCCTCTCTTATCAAAAACCCATCAACCCGCGTCTTAAGACAATAATATATCAAATCAAATCAAATGGATTCAAACATTTCCTACTACTGGTGTCAAGCTAACAGGTCTGTAGGTGTTGGTTTCCTCTCTCCCTTCTTAATAGAATAAGTGTTATTTTCCAGTCTGCAGGAACCTTTCCAGAGCATCCACCATCGCTATTGCCACCTCCTTCAATACTCTAGGATGTATCTTATCAAGTCCAAGGGATTTATCAACCTTCAATCCAATTAATTTTTGCATAGAATCATAGGAGAATCATAGAATCCCTACAGTGCAGAATGAGGCCATTTGGCCCATCAAGCCTGTACTGAAAACAATCTAAATTTTTCCAGTTCCTCATTTTCACGAGTCCCTTGGTTCACTAGTATCTCTGAGATTTTCTGTCCTTCCCTCTGTGAATATAATAACAAAGTAAATGTTTAGTTTCTCTGCCATTTTTCTATTCCCCATCATGAATTCTCCTTTGCCTGTAATTGACACATCTTACCACGTCCTCGCCAATCTTTTATTTTACCATCCCTTGCACCCTACGTCATACCCCCTTCACTGAAATCAGCAGTTTATTGTATGAAACAGGCATTTGTCCTATCATCCACTGACACTACATTGGCATGGTTTGTGGGACTTGCATTGCATCACATTTCTGTTAGGTAGTTGTGTTGGGATATCATTCATTGAAATTGTGGTGCTTTCAGTGAATTTTCATTCAATTTTTGACTTGTATTTGGTGAAGGTTCACTTCAGAAAAAGATGTGCGCACTTGGCATCTTCTTGAACCATTGCTTGTGAACTGTCAAATTCGAATCCAGAGGAGTTACCTGGAATTTAAAACATTAGGTTATGTGAATAAGGTGACACAGTGGTTAGCGCTGCTGCCTCACAGCGCCAGGGACCCAAGTTCAATTCCGGCATCGGGTCACTGACTGCGTGGAGTTTGCACACTCTCCCCATGTCTGTGCAGTTTTCCTCTGGGTGGTCTGGTTTCCTCTCCAGTCCAAAGTTGTGTGGGTTAAGTTGATTGGCCATGATAAATTATCCATGAGCGTCAGGGGGTTAGCAGGGTAAAATGTGTGGGGAAATAGGGCCGTGGTGGGATTGTGGTCAGTGCAGACTCGATGGGCTGAATGGCCTCCTTCTGTACTGTAGGGATTCTATGATGATAACAGTGTTAAACAGGAAAGATCTTTTCCTAAGTATTTACACAGTCCGCATCCCTTGATTGGTGACTGTCTCTTCTGTTTTACTTTTCCACAGGTGGTTACTATTGCGATTTATTCCTTCTTTGCCTTCTGTCTGATTGGACGCCAGTTTCTTGAACCAAGAGCAGGCTATGAAAAAGATAACATTGACTTTTATGTTCCCATCTTCACTCTACTGCAATTCTTCTTTTATGCGGGCTGGTTAAAGGTCAGTCAATTGGATACATGCATTTTAAGGGGATGGATTGGGGGAGGTTGGATGACAGTTATTTGCATGAAAATTGAACAGATATGCTTGCTTGGGTCCTCCTATTTTTCGTATCTTTTCCTTATTCCTCACAAATATAGAGCAAGTTTTTTTATGTAGGCCAATAATCCTAATTTTACCTTCCGACTCTATTTCTTCATTCTCTGCCTGTCAGCATTGTTGAAACAGCCTATTCCACACCAAGCTGAACTTTCTAGAATCTCTACAGGGTAGAGAGAGGGCATTCAGCCCACCCAGCCTGTACCGACAACAATCCCACCCAGGCCCTATCCACGTAACCCCCTTGCTAATCTCCCTGACACTCAGGGGCAAGTTAGCATGGCCAATCGATCTAACCCACACCTAATCTTTGGTATCTGGGAACAAATGGACCATCCACCGGAAACCATGCAGACATGGGAGAATGTGCAAACTCCACATAGACAGTGACCCGAGGCTGGAATTGAACCCGGGTCACTGGTGCTGTGAGGCAGCAGTGCTAACCACTGTGCCACCATGCCACCCCTAACTTGAATATCTTGCAGCTCAACATTGACAAAACTGAAACCATTCTGTTTTGCTTCTACCAGAAACTTTGCACAATGGCTGAATCTCAACCAATAACCCTTAAGTCATGTGCTGAGTGATTATCACTCTCTATATACAGTCTATCACTACAACTGCCAAATTTCACCTACAAAATATGTGTCTTATCTCATTTCCACTCTTGTTAAGCTCGATACATTTGTTATTTTTGGACTGAATATTTCCAACATCTTCCCCAATGTGATTTCCTCTTTACATAAATCCTAATTAATTCAGAATTTCTCTCCTACGTAGTATTCTGCAAATGCTGCTGACCTTCTGAATTCCAACTTAATTAGTTCCAATTCATCCAGTACTCATCTGTCTGCATCCAATCCCAACATTCAGTTAGCTCCGAGCTCAATCCTTGTCGATCTCCATTTGCTTCTTGTTCCTTGGTGCAGCAATTCTAATATCATCGAATCTCACCATAGATCTTGTCCTTTACTATCTCTGCAAACTCTTCCACTATTCCTGGTTGATCTAGCTTGCATCTGCCTCCCTCTGCTTCACATTACAACAGTGACTACAATTCAAAAGTGTTTCATTGGCTGTAAAATGATTTTGGACACACGGAGGCAATTAAATAGTGTATGTAAATACAAGTCTTTCTTTGTTACCAGCGAGGGCAAGAGGATCAGACAACTTGCCCCACACTCTGGAACTCACTTTAAAATGAATTGTCTTTTTGTATCTCTCTCTTGCCACTTTACTCTTTCTTAAACTCATCCTCTTAAACTACATTTTCAGTCATCTTCTCTAAGCTTCCTCCCCTACTCTTGCTCAGGTTTAATGTATTTCGCTCTTGTACTCCACAATGTCAGTGGCTGGAATTTTACTGGCCCGCCCGCCACGGGAATCGGAGCGGGCGAGGGCCATGGAAAGGTCAGTTGACCTCGGGCAGGGTTTTATGGTTTTGACTATAAGGTCCCACTCAATATGTTCAGCGAAATGGAAAATTGGCAAAAGCAGAACAAAAATAGCCGTGGACGCAAAAAATAAGGGGGTTTTATTTCTTCATTCTTAATCAGGTAGCAGAACAGATCATTAATCCATTCGGAGAGGATGATGATGACTTTGAAACAAACAAGCTGATAGACCGCAATCTTCAGGTACTTCATTGTAGATTTGGACAATGGCCACTGCAATACCCTCCCCTCCCCCGAGCACACAGGGGGCATCAATCGCCTCCACTCCTACCAGTGAGGTCATCACGTCTGGTTCGTAGCGGCGACCATACATGATCCTCGCCGGGAAGGATATCTCACTAATTAGATTTAAATCAGCCAATGCATATTAAATCAGCCTCGTGCCCGCCATCGTGAGTGGGCGAGAAACTGGCCGTGAGCCACACTTTTCGCCTCTCGCCCGACCTCATCACGCCGATCAACCGGCGTGGCCAGCTGGTAAGATTGCCCTCCTTAGCGTTTTCTTCGCTTTATTGCAAATTAGTGCTTTCGTTTTAATCAGTAGTTCATTTTAAAATGCCGCTGTTCTGTCTGTCTTAATCCACCCGAAGAATAGGAGGTTATGCAACTGGCACAGTGCTGTTTAAATTGCCAGGAGTTCACATATTATAGATTGTCCACTGGGACAATTTTGTTTGGAATAAAGATTGTTACACAGTGTTGGGGTAAAGAAAATCAAATGGGTATTAGAACAATCAGTAAGTAATGTTACTATCTAATAATGAATAATAATCATGTACTACACTGAAGGAGGTCAGGGTTTTTGATAAGCAAGGGGATTAAGGGTTATGGGGAGAGGGCGGGAATGTGGAACTGAGCCAGGACAGATCAGCCATGATCTTATTGAATGGCGGGGCAGTCTCGAAGGGCCAAATGGCCTACTCCTGCTCCTATTTCTTATGTTCTTATGTCAGGTCATCAGGTCCATGCCAGCTTCGCGCTAAACACACATTTTGGATCAAACTGACTCAGTTGGGCTCGGCTACTCACTGTGCTGCCTGTGACATTGCTTTGCTCCACCAAACGGCTTCTGATTCAGCATAGCTCCTATCTATGCTGAAAATCTTTCAGGCAGCAAATCCCCCGTATTTTGCACAGAACAACTCAGTGCTCCACTGGAATCAAAACACATCTCACAATATTACAATAGGACAGAAGGCGCTCTTCTAGTTTAAGCTTATTGATTAGTCACAAGTAGACTTACGTTAACACTTCAATGAAGTTATTGTGAAATTCCCCTAGGTGCCACACTTTGGGAACACTGAGGGAGAATTTAGCATGGCCAATACACCTAACCAGCACATCTTTCAGAAACCAGAGCCCCCGGAGGAAACCCACGCAGACACAGGGAGAATGTGCAGACTCCGCACAGACAGTGACCCAAGCCGGGAATCGAACTCGGTCCCTGGCATTGAGGCAATAGTGCTAACCATTGTGCCATCATGTTGTTCTTCTAAGGTTAAGGGTATTTGAGTCAGACCTAGTTCCACCCTGTTGATAATTTCCCCAATGCTTTAGTAAGTTGCTTTAGTTTTTTTTCCTAGAGCGCTATCTCAGGCTTGTTACTAATGTATAATGACTAATTTACACATGTTGCAGTACAATGCCGGATATGTGAGAGGTAAAAAAAATTATTTTATTTGTTTAAATATTTTCATTAGATAATTGATACTTAATTTTTAATGTTAGGTATATATTGGAACTGTTTGACGCAGAATGTAGAAAAAAATTCCTCAGCATTACCCACCCTCACAATGAGCACGAAACCATCAATATATAGAATGATGTTCAGAGTTGTGTTTATCTGTGCAGGTCTCCTTTCTCTCTGTGGATGATATGTACCAGAATCTTCCACCCATGCAGAAAGACAAGTGTTGGAATGAAGCCACAGCTCAGCCTCCTTACACCATCTCTACAGCCAGTGAGACCCACAAACCATCATTCTTAGGACATGCGGACAGTGAAGATTCTATTTCACATATTCATCCGAGTGATCACATAGTTGGGTGCGGGAGGGGGGGAAAACAATGAAAGAAAACAAGTTGTCAGAGGAAATTAAGAGGTAACGAGATTTGGAGTTGATGAGAGCAGTGAAATCTATTAAATCGCTTCAGGCAGATTGTCAGCTTTTGTTTTAATCATCACTTTAATTAAAATCACTCTTTGTTGCTGCCCATCTTTTACACATTAATCAGCGGAGCTGGAGCAGAGTACATGGTCAGTGATTGGTAGGAGCTAGGAGAGATCGTCACAAAGATGTGTAGGTCACAAGATTGAGGAAATGTTGGAGAGGAAAAGGTGCTGAACATAATGTAAGAACTCGGAGTAAGAGTAGGCCATCTGGCCCCTCAAGCCTGCTCTGCCATTCAATAAGAACAAGGCTGATCTTTTCATGGACTCAGCTCCACTTACCTGCTTGCTCACTATAACCCTTGATTCCTCTACTGTTCAAAATTTTATCTATCCTTACTTGATAGTATCATAAAGATAATGGGGACCAAAGGGCAGTGGCACAGTGAAAGCAAAACCTAAAACAAAATGCTCCAATGGGTCTGCTCCAGCTCTTAAACAGCATATAATATTACATTCAGCATTACAACAACATAAAGTCATTACATTCCTACCTCTCTTTAATTCTGAAGAGTCACAGCGACCAGAAATGTTGTCTCTCTCTCCCCATAGATTCTGTCAGAGATGCTGAGTTTTTCCAGCATTTTCTGTTATGCTTTCAGATTCCAGCATTTGCAGTATTTCGCTTTTAGTTAAATTTGCAGTTGGACCCAGTGGCATCATATTATTTACCAGAATGAGGAGATAGTCCTTGCTGCCGACTCAGGAAACGAGGGGAAAAGATCAAATTGGTCAGCTTCCAGACAGTAGTGAACTGGGTGACTAAATGCTCAGTTTTTGCAATTACCTCTTAAAATTCTTTTGTCTGGTACAGAGCACATACCATCTCTATACCCAGCAATTCTACATCCTAGCTCAGCGAAGGGAACTTCATACACTTTCCAGGTGAAACATGGATTAGTTTCTTTATTGTGAATGTATACTGTATACAGTATGCTGTATTCACAGGTCACTATTTGGTCTCTTCTACATTATGGAGAACAAATGCAGACTGGGTGATTGCTCACTGCAAGCTTTAACCCTGCACTTCCAATCGCCTAGCATTTTAATTCTCTGCCCCAAGCTCCAGCATGGTTTCAATGAAGCGCAACAGAACCTTCAAGATCTTTCAACCTTCCTAATTCAAAATGGAGTTCATCCATTTCAGACCATAACCACTGCTCCAACTTGTCCATATTTGCAGATTCTGCTGCTTTCATAATTTACAGGTTGATTCTTTAGTTGTTCCATTTGCAAACCTTTTTAACCTTATACCATCACTATTGTCATTAAACATTCCTGCTTCCACGCTATGACACTTCTTCATTCTTGTTCACCCTCCTCCCACTATTATCATCCCTACATTTTTCCAGTTCCCATCTCCAGATGCTGCCTGACCAAACTATTTCCAGCGTATGTTTTTATCCAATGGATCTCAATGGGTTGACACAATACTAATGAATCTCCAAAAGGGAGAGAGAAGTTGGAGTTTGGCCAGTTTACTGCAAAGCTTCCACCAGTATAAAGCTTCATAATTAGCTCACCTCATGGAGAATAAATCCATGTACCATATCATAAATTACAATGTACCATAGCATAAATTGCAAGACCCATTGTACTTTTGCATCAGTTATTCGCATTTAGGAGTATAGAACTGCAAAATTAAGTTACTAAACACAGTGCAGAATTTATAGCATTTAATAGTCATCAGAAAATAGGGCCTGTTTCATTACTGGGTCCTGGACTAATTTCTGAACGCAATTCCCAGCCATTAAGTTTTTACAATCCCAGTCCAACTTTAAGAAATGAGAAGGATGGGCTACAGATGGGAACAGGAAATCAAAGAAATAAAGATGGTTTTCTACCCAGAAAAATGAAAACTTATGTTTCAATTTTTATTGCAAAGTGAATTCTTCAGCTTTTACTTCATATTGCAGCGTGATTGACAGCCCAGTTCTCAACAGACAGGTCGAGCAAGAATCAGAAACAGAACTCAAGGTGCAGACTCCCTTACTCAGTCGCTTCCTTAATGTTACTGCCTCACCAGCTATTAGTCTGAAAAACCTGGGCAGGACCAATCGAGGGGCAAATTTGTTATGCAAGCATGTGGACAGTAGTTCCTCCAACTTCCAGCCGAATGAATTTGATTTGGTGATGTCCATCAATGAAGAGGACTCAAAGTGAGGATCAGCACAAGCCCAGTGAACCTTCTAGCACTGGCATCATCAGCCTCAAGGTTCCTCAGATTTAAAGCATCGAAAAAGGGACTAACTTTGCTAATTACAGTAGAAAACTCCAATGAGAAATCCTTATCAGAATGGTCTGTCCGGACATAACACTACTATATATTAAATTTTTGTATTTTAACTCATGACAGGCCACAGCTTTAATCACGCTCAATCAACTTGCTTCAAAATAATTTAACTTGGCTCATGGAAAACAAGTTGCCTTTAACAAATCCGTGCTAACTGTCCCTGATTTACCCATGCTTCTCCAAATAGGAATTGTCTCATGCATGAAGTATTATATAGCTAAGAAGTACTGACATTGTTCCGAAGAGATTTAATTATAATCATTCTTGAAAAATGGCTATTCTTGCTCATCATCTTCCCTCTCAACAACCTTCAGATTCTTGACAGAAGCAAGCACATCTCATCAAAACCAATTTGCTTACCCAGTTCCATTTGTAAATTGTAGGCTCCAGATACCACGCTTATCGGATGAGGTAACCTCATTTAAACCAGATATAGCTCTTCCAGAATTCCTTTAGGGTAGAAAGCATTGTCGCCCTCAGTTTCTCTAGCTGCCTGTCCAAAAGTTCTTCTGTAGTAATAGGCCTTTAAGGTTGCAATCACCCATTCACCTGAGAAACTGAGACACTTTTTGATGGTAGGAAGATCACCTTGATTTTATCAATGGCATGGTGGTTAGCACTGCTACCTCAGCCTCAGGGACCCAGGTTCAGTTTCAGCCTTGGGTCAGTGCGCAGTTTGCACATTCTCCCCATGTCTGCATGGGTTGCCTCCCACAGTCCAAGATGTGCACATTAGTTTGATTGGCAAAGATTTGTAAACTACAGGGCTTAGTAAATACATGGGGATACAGGCTGGGTGGGATTGCAGTCAGTGCAGGCTTACTGGCCTCCTTCTGCACTGTAAGGGTTCTATGATCCTATTATCAAGAGCCATAGGATGGCTTGAACTTCCAACAGGAGCAAACCTCTGAAGGCAAGATAACTTGCCTTCAAAAAGTTGGACAAAAGTATGATGTAAACTAGTTTTTAAAAATTGCTTAGTTTACCTATGCCTTGCTCGTTATGCAGTAATCCTTCAGCAGCCTGTCGATTAAGAACAATATACAAGCACCAACTTCACTTTGGTATCACCTGTTGTATTTTCTCCACGCAGCAATGTCAAATTACCCTTTGCTGCTGTAAAGCTTGACATTGCCAAATGCTGCCTTGGGAGGCATCCCTTCTCAGAGTAAACCAGTCTCATTAATATACATTTGCTGGGCAGTGGATTCACTATCCTCAGTGAATTCATTTGTTTCAGCAGTCACAGTGGCAACTTCCCAATTTTAGCACATTTATGTTGCAAACCAGCAAAAGCATTAAAGTTTTTGTTTTAACTTCTACCAGTCTCAAACCTCTTAAGTTTTTCCTTGTTTAAAGAGTTAAACAGGCATATAGTGTTGCTACTCAATTCAGATGGCTAGCCATGTTTCCATATGCATAATTGCCTATTATTTTTACTTCATCTAACAGAGGCCAAGAATAGTTAGTTGACCAGTTAGTTTAATTATTCTCCCATTTTTGCTTGCAAGCCAATACCTTCAGCATTATCCAGTGCAGACTGGTTTTCAGATTCCAGCATCTACAGTAGTGCCCTTCACATCTATTTATCAATTGTCCCACTATTTGTAAAGTACAGATTTATAATTCATCCCAACTAAAATATACTAAGGAGATTACCCAGTGACAAAGATGAAGGGACAGTATGTAATGGCTAGTGGCAGGCTGGACAAGTTTAAGTAGTAAAAGAGCAAAGGTAATTAAGAAAACAGGTGCAAAATAAAAGATGCAAAGCCTCTAAGTACATAAGAGGCACTCTATAAAAATGAATGCTGTTCCTTTGGAGGAAGAAAACTAGGGAGCTAATAGCAAAGAAATGGCAGATATTAAACCAGTATTTTGCCTCAGTTTTCACTGGACACTGGTACTGCAAAGGAAGGGATGTAGAGCAAGCATCAAGAAAAATATGAATCAACTACTAGGACTTAAAACACATGTCCCGAGAACCTACATCCTAATGTCTTGTAGCAATAAGAATAATGGACCCATTGGTTATGTTCCAAAATTCTCTGGGGGTGGGAAAGGTTCCAGTGGATTGGAATGCTGATAATATTATTCAAAAAGGAGGCAGAAATTAATTATTGCCAGGTTAGTTTAGCATGTTACTGGGGGAACATAAATTCCATCAACATTGTTGGAAAGTCAAAATGATAGCTAAATCATGTTTGATGAAATTGCTAAAAACAAGTGGATAATGGTGACCATGTCACATATCCAGACTTCATTTACTAGAATTGGCTAACAAACAGAAACCAGTCAGGATACATTGTTTATTTCAGGTTGACAAGATGCAAATAGTGGATTGCCACAGGGTTTTGAACACAGGATCCAGCCATTTACTATATGAATGACTTTGATGTCAGGATAGAAGGTACTATAGCCAGAGACAGTTGATAACAAGTAGGGCTCCAAATGAGGTATATATGTAATCAGGGGATGACAATGGTTCCTCTGAACTGTCTACTCCAAGTTAATACCAAAGGACATTGTGTTGTGAAATATGACATTGCACAATAACCAGACATTTAATATAAAATGATTTATTAAGCCACTTTCAAATTAATTTCCAGAAATATAGGCATTGATTTTCCAACTCCAGTTGCTTCACCTGATGTAGTTCCACTCAGCCATGGGCTAATCCTCACACTGGAAGAAGAAAGTGAAATAGTTAATGCAATAGCAAAATTTGAACCAATTATGTCAAATAATCCTACTGACAGTACTGCTCACGTAAAGACTGTCAAGTCTTTCAGGTCAGACTATGGATCTGTCTTCATGCAAGTAGCATGACACTATTTCTGAATCTTCAGATTACTAAAACAGCATCACTAGTTCAGTTGCAGAACTGGACAATGTCATCATCATTAGATTAGAAAAGGTTGACCGTGACAAGCTGGCACTTGTTTTAAAGTTTTAGAAGCCTCACTAAAGTCATTACTCACCTTGGAAAAGCCTTGCTCTGTATTCATTCCTTCAGTTTCCTTCACATGATCAAGGGGGCTGACAGAAGTCTAAGTGATCAAAGGAGACCAAATATCATTCTAGTGTACAACTGGCCCAATAAAGTGGCTTAATTTATTAAATATCCAGACTTCACAAGGGCACATGGGTCATTTACTAGAATTGGCTAACCAGAAACCAAATCAGGATAAATTGTTTATTTCAGGTTGAAAAGATGCAAATAGTGGAGTGCCACAGGGTTTGAACACGATCAATCCAGCCATCCTGTGTTGAAGACAATTTTAAAGACAATTCAAATGCCAACTGCTGCTCATTGCCAATCCTGGACAATTTCAAAAAAAATGACAGGTCACAAATGAAAGAGCGAGTCCTTTATGAACAGGTTCAAATCCAATGAGTAGTGCTGAGGCAGCAATGTTCAACTATATTTTAGCCATGCCAAGTCTCAGATCATTTGTGCATCACCACATTCAGTGAAAATTCAACCATTCAGCAACTATAGTTATGACTTGGACACAGGACTACTAAAATAGATGATAGCAAAGATCCAAATGAGATCTACATTATAAAGGGGGCTGACAGTGACACATGGTTCCTCTAGATACAAAACAGATATTAGGAGGTGTCTTTCAGATCAAGTCTTTTGGGTCAAACCAATTAAACAAATTACATTCGGACAAAGAAAAAGGGAGCAGCTATACCAGGACATTGAGGAAATAGATTAACGAATAATAGTCTGATAAAATATGGAGAACAGGCAGTTAAGTGAAGTTGAGACAGACAAAAATCAGCTATGTACTGTATGGTAGAGCAGGTTGAAGGGGTGAATTACCTACTCCTAGTTAATACCAAGGACATTGTCCTGCATTACGTTTCATAGAAGGAAAAATGGCCACATTTAAATGAAACTTAAGCCACTTTCCAACTAATTTGCAGAAATATGGTACTAATTTCCCAACTCCAGCTGATTCAATTGATGCAGCTCTGCCAAGCATAGGCTAATTGATTACTGGGAAAAAAGTGCTAATAAATGAAATATAGCAAAATCTGAGCCAATTATATAAACCTATAGACAGTGTTGCTCATGTAAATGCTTGTCAAAGTATATTCAAACTCATGCAAGTAGCAAATGAAAACTCAAAAGGATGCCATTTTCAACCTGCAAACCCACTTCAGCTCAATTGAGTGTTTCAACACTGCTTCACTGACACCTCAACCATTTCCAACTCTTCAGTTAGAGTAGCATCATTATACTTCAGTAGCAGAACTGGATAATGCTTTCATCATTAGGTTAGGAAATGTTGACCATGACCAAGATACACCATTTTAATAGATACTGTTATTACCTAGCACTTTTAAAAGCAACACCACAGGTCATTACTCACCACAGAAAAGCCTTGCTCAGTATTCACATTCCTGTCAAACTGAGAATGTCGATGAGAGGTCTAAAAATGAACAAAGGAGACATTCATTTGTTTACAACTGGCCTTATGTCCTAATGCATTCAAGCGCACTTATTTGAGGGACAGTAGAAACACAAACGTTCATTGCTAATCCTGGACAACTTCAGAAAAGTAACAAGTCTTAACACCAATAATATGATGACTTCCAGCCACTCCACTGAAGAGTTTAAGTACTGGGCATGAAGGCCCGAAGCCTTCAATCTTCTCAACAGACTCAGCAGAGTTCAATATAGCCAACTAATGCAATGAGGTCTGCACACAAATGTGCCTTACTGATTTGAGCCCCACACTAAATAATTTCTTGTGCCTCACTGCTGTATAGTCGATACTTTAACCTGGCTGGAGCACCTGAAAGGAGCATTCCAGTCACAGTGCAAGGAAAGCCTTATTTAAATAACAAAATTAAATTCCATTTCCCCTTTCCCATCACTTCCACTTTCTCCCTCTTCCCTTCTTCAGGAAGCTGAGTCCTGCACTGCTGCTGATTAGACTCTGGCTCACCTTTTCCTGGCCCCTATCCTGCAAGTCCTGAACATTGTGCAAAGGTTCCAGAAAAATGTGAATTTCACTGAGGCCACATGAACAGCTAAGATCAGCTCTTTGGCACAGGGGCACAGTGGGAGAAGTAGTGTTGTGTTAAAGCACCAGTGAATTGATGTCATTACATAATGGAAATCTCTGCTTTACTTATTTGCAGGAATTGAATCACTAGGCAAAATGCAGTTTGTTATTTCACTATGACTGAATCAGCATCCCCTAGTGTATACACAGGTCAGAATCCTATTGAATCAATAGAAGCAATTTCCAAATCTTCAGATTACTAGAACAGCATCACTACTTCAGTAGCAGAACTGGACAATATCATCATTAGATTAGGAAAAGTTGACCATGACCAATGCACACTAATAGACATTAGCTGGCATTTGTTATAAAGTTTTAGAAGTTTCACTAAAGGTCATTACTCACCTTGGAAAAGCCTTGCTCTGTATTCACATTCCTCGAGTTTCATTCACATGATTAAGAATGCTGACAGAAGTCTAACAGTGATCAGAGACAAAATATTAGTGTACAACTGACCCGATGAAGTGGCTTAATGTATTGATATTCAGGTGCACTGTTTTAAAGACAATTCAAATGCAGACTGTTCATTGCTAATCCTGGCCAATTTCAAAAAATGACAGGTCACAAATGAAAGAGCAAGTGCTTTATGAACAGGTTCAGAATCCATTGAGCAGAGGCAACAATGTTCAACTACATTTTAACCATGCCAAGTCCTCAGATCATTTGTGCATCACCACAAATTTCAGTAGAAACAACCATTCAGCATCTATATTAATGACTCGGACACAAATACTAAAATAGGTGACAGCAAGCAAAGATCCAAATGAGGTACACATGATAAAAAGGGTTGACAGTAGACACGGTTCCTCTAGATACAAAAATTAGGAGGATACCAGAACATTGATGAAATAGATTAACTAGTAACGGTCTCACGGAAAATGGAGAACAGGCAGTTAACTGGGGTCGAGACAGACAAAATCAGCTATGAATGTACTGAATGGTAGAGCAGGTTGAGGGGATGAATTGCCTACCCCTAGTTAACAAAGGACATTGTACTGCATCACATTTCGTAGAAGACAAATGACCAAATTTACATGAAATTTGGTAGGCCACTTTCAAACTAATTTCCCAACTCCAGCTGCTTCACTTGATGTAGCTCTGCCTGAGCATAGGCTAATTGATTACTGGAGAAAGTGTTAATTAACAAAATATAGCAAAACATCAGCCAATAAATATTACATAAACCTACAGACAGTGTTGCTCATGTAAATGCTTGTCAAAGTATATTCAAAATCATGCAAGTAGCAACTGAAAACTCAAAAGGATGCCATTTTCAACCTGCAAACCCACTTCAGCTCAATTGAGTGTTTCAGCACTGCTTCACTGACACCTCAACCATTTCCAACTCTTCAGTTAGAGTAGCATCATTATACTTCAGTAGCAGAACTGGGTAATGATTTTCATCATTAGATTAGGAAAGGTTGACCATGATCAAGATACACTATTTTAATAGATACTGTTATTATCTAGCACTTCGAATTGCAACACCACAGGTCATTACTCACCACAGAAAAGCCTTGCTCTGTATTCACATTCCTCACGTCCTCATTGTCCTTCAAACAATCAATGTCGACAAGAGGTCTAACAAAATTAACAAAGGAAACATTCATTTGTTTACAACTGACCAAATGTCTTGATGCATTCAAGCACACTTATTTGAGGGACAGTAGCAACACTAACCTTCATTGCTAATCCTGGACAATTTCAGAAAAGGAACAAGTCTTAACACCAATATGACGACTTCCAGCCACTCCACTGAAGAGTTTAAGTACTGGGTGTGAAGGCCCAAAGCCTTCAATTTTCTCAACAAGCTCAGCAGAGTTCAATATAACCAACTAATGCAATGAGGTCTGCACACAAATGTGTCTTACTGATTTGAGCCCCACACTAAATCATTTCTTGTGCCTCACTGCTGTATAGTCTATACTTTAACCTGGCTGGAGCACCTGAAAGGAGCATTCCAGTTACAGTGCAAGGAAAGCCTTATTTAAATAACAAATAAATTCCACCTGCCCTTTCCCATCACTTCCACTTTCTCCCTCTTCCCTTCTTCAGGAAGCTGCTGAGTCCTGCACTGCTGCTGATTACAGATTGTGGCTCACCTTTTCCTGGCCCCTATCCTGCAAGTCCTGAACATTGTGCCAAGGTTCCAGAAAAATGTCAATTTCACTGAGGCCACATGAACTGCTAAGATCAGCTCTTTGGCATAGGGGCACAGTGGGAGAAGTACTGTTGTGTGAAAGCACCAATGAATCGATGTCATTACATAATGGAAATCTCTGCTTTTCTTTTTTGCAGGAATTGAATCACCAGGCAAAATGCAGTTTGTTATTTCACTATGACTGGATCAGCATCCACTAGTGTACACTCAGGTCAGAATCCCATTGAATGAATAGAAGCAATTTCCAAATCTTCAGATTACTAGAACAGCATCACTACTTCAGTAGCAGAACTGGACAATGTCATCATCATTAGATTAGGAAAAGTTGACCATGACCAATGCACACTAATAGATATTCGCTGGCACTTGTTTTAAAGTTTTAGAAGCTTCACTAAAAGTCATTACTCACCTTGGAAAAGCCTTGCTCTATTCACATTCCTCGAGTTTCCTTCACATGATTAAGAATGCTGACGTCAGAAGTCTAACAGTGATCAAAGGAGAAAATATTATAGTGTACAACTGACCTGATGAAGTGGCTTAATATATTGATATTCAGGTGCACTGTTTTAAAGACAATTCAAATGCAAAATTGCTGTTCATTGCTAATCCTGGACAATTTCAAAAAATGACAGGTCACAAAAGAAAGAGCAAGTGCTTTATGAACAGGTTCAGAATCCATTGAGCATCAGAGGCAATGTTCAACTACATTTTAACCATGCCAAGTCTACAGATCATTTGTGCATCACCACAAATTCAGTAGAAACAACCATTCAGCATCTATGTTAATAGACTTGGACATAGGGATACTAAAATAGGAGACAGCAAGCAAAGATCCAAATGAGGTACACATGATAAAAAGGGTTGACAGTGGACACAGTTCCTCTAGATACAAAACAGAAATTAGGAGGATACCAGAACATTGAAGAAATGGATTAACTAGTAACGGTCTGACAGAATATTGAGAACAGGCAGTTAAGTGGGGTCAAGACAGAAAAAAAATCAGCACTGTACTGAATGGTTGAGGGGATGAATTGCCTACCCCTAGTTAACACCAAAGGACACTGTCCTGTTTTACAGTCAAACCAAATAAACAAACTCAAATTAAATTAGGACAAAGTAAAGGGGCAGCTCCGCAAAAAGGAAGAGGAATAGTCTGAACAAAAACAAAAAGTGCAAAACTGCATCACATTTCATAGAAGACAAATGACCAAATTTAAATGAAATTTGGTAGGCCACTTTCAAACTAATTTCCCAACTCCAGCTGCTTCACTTGATGCAGCTCTGTCTTGAACATAGGCTAATTGATTACTGGAGAAAGTGTTAATTAATGAAATATAGCAAAATCTGAGCCAATAAATATTACAAAACTATAGACAGTGTTGCTCATGTAAATGCTTGTCAAACTGTATTCAAAATCATGCAAGTAGCAAGTGAAAATTCAAAGGTTGCCATTTTCAACCTACAATCCCACTTCAGCTCAATTGAGTGTTTCAACACAGCTTCACTGACACTTCAACCATTTCCAACTCTTCAGTTAGAGTAGCATCATTATACTTCAGTAGCAGAACTGGATAATGCTTTCATCATTAGGTTAGGAAATGTTGACCATGACCAAGATACACTATTTTAATAGATACTGTTATTACCTAGCACTTCTAAAAGCAATACCACAGGTCATTACTCACCACAGAAAAGCCCTGCTCTGTATTCACATTCCTCACGTTCCTGTCAAATTTGAGAATGTCGACGAGAGGTCTAAAAATGAACAAAGGAGACATTCATTCGTTTACAACTGGCCATTGCTATAACTGACCAAATGTCTTGATGCATTCAATCACACTTATTTGAGGGACAGTAGCAACGCTACTGATTAATAGATTAACTAGTAAGTCTCAGAGAATGGAGAACAGGCAGTTAAGTGGGGTCAAGAGACAAAACCAGCTTTGAATGTACTGAATGGTAGAGCAGGTTGAGGGGATGAATTGCCTACCCCCAGTTAACAAAGGACATTGTACTGCACCACATTTCACAGAAGACGAATCACCAAATTTAAATGAAATTTGGTAGGCCACTTTCAAACTAATTTCCCAACTCCAGCTGCTTCACTTGATGTAGCTCTGCCTGAGCATAGGCTAATTGATTACTGGAGGAAGTGTTAATTAATGAAATATAGCAAAACATCAGCCAATAAATATTACATAAACCTATAGACAGTGTTGCTCATGTAAATGCTTGTCAAAGTATATTCAAAATCATGCAAGTAGCAACTGAAAACTCAAAAGGATGCCATTTTCAACCTGCAAACCCACTTCAGCTCAACTGAGTGTTTCAACACTGCTTCACTGACACCTCAACCATTTCCAACTCTTCAGTTAGAGTAGCATCATTATACTTCAGTAGCAGAACTGGATAATGATTTTCATCATTAGGTTAGGAAAGGTTGACCATGACCAAGATACACTATTTTAATAGATACTGTTATTACCTAGCACTTCAAAAAGCAACACCACAGGTCATTACTCACCACAGAAAAGTCCTGCTCTGTATTCACATTCCTCACGTCCTCATTGTCCTTCAAACAATCAATGTCGACAAGAGGTCTAACAAAATAAACAAAGGAGACATTCATTCGTTTACAACTGACCTTTGTTACAACTGACCAAATGTGTTGATGCATTCAAGCGCACTTATTTGAGGGACAGTAGCAACATTAATCTTCATTGCTAATCCTGGACAATTTCAGAAAAGGAACAAGTCTTAACACCAATAATATGACTTCCAGCCAATCCACTGAAGAGTTTAAGTACTGGGTATAAAGGCCCAAAGCCTTCAATCTTCCCAACAGGCACAGAGTTCAATATAGCCAACTAATGCAATGAGGTCTGCACACAAATCTGCCTTACTGATTGGAGCCCCACTAAGTCATTTCTTATGCCTCAGTGCTGTATAGTCTATACTTTAACCTGGCTGGAACACCTGAAAGGAGCATTCCAGTTACAGTGCAGGGAAAGCCTTATTTAAAAGGAACAAAATTAAATTCCACCTGCTCTTTCCCCATCACTTCCACTTTCTCCCTCTTCCCTTCTTCAGGAAGCTGCTGACAGATTCTGGCTCACCTTTCCCTGGCCCCTATCCTGCAAGTCCTGAACATTGTGCCAAGGTTCCAGAAAAATGTCAATTTCACTGAGGCCACATGAACTGCTAAGATCAGCTCTTTGGCATAGGGGCACAGTGGGAGAAGTACTGTTGTGTGAAAGCACCAGTAAATTGATGTCATTACATAATGGAAATCTCTGCTTTTCTTTTTTGCAGGAATTGAATCACCAGGCAAAATGCAGTTTGTTATTTCACTATGACTGGATCAGCATCCACTAGTGTACACTCAGGTCAGAATCCCATTGAATGAATAGAAGCAATTCAAATGCAAACTGCTGTTCATTGCTAATCCTGGACAATTTCAAAAAATGACAGGTCACAAAAGAAAGAGCAAGTGCTTTATGAACAGGTTCAGAATCCATTGAGCATCAGAGGCAGCAATGTTCAACTACATTTTAACCTTGCCAAGTCTTCAGATCATTTGTGCATCACCACAAATTCAGTAGAAACAACCATTCAGCATCTATATTAACGACTTGGACACAGGAATACTAAAATAGGAGACAGCAAGCAAAGATCCAAATGAGGTACACATGATAAAAAGGGTTGACAGTGGACACACAGTTCCTCTAGATACAAAACAGAAATTAGGAGGATACCAGAACATTGAAGAAATGGATTAACTAGTAACGGTCTGACAATATTGAGAACAGGCAGTTAAGTGGGGTCAAGACAGAAAAAAATCAGCACTGTACTGAATGGTTGAGGGGATGAATTGCCTACCCCTAGTTAACACCAAAGGACAGTCCTGTTCTACAGTCAAACCAAATAAACAAACTCAAATTAAATTAGGACAAAGGGGCAGCTCTGCAAAAGGGGAACAGCCTGAACAAAAACAAAAAGTGCAAAACTGCATCACATTTCATAGAGTTAGAACGGAGTTGAGGAGGAACTTCTTCACTCAAAGGGTGGTGAATCTCTGGAATTCTCTGCCCGTTGAAGTGGTGGAGGCTACCTCGCTAAATATTTTTAAGCAGCGGGTTATGGGTTCTTGATAAGAGAGGGGATTAAGGGTTATGGGGAGAGGGCGGGAAAGTGGAACTGAGCCACAACAGATCAGCCATGATCTTATTGAATGGCGGGGCAGGCTCGAAGGGCTAGATGGCCTACTCCTGCTCCTATTTCTTATGTTCTTAAGACAAATGACCAAATTTAAATGAAATTTGGTAGGCCACTTTCAAACTAATTTCCCAACTCCAGCTGCTTCACTTGATGCAGCTCTGCCCTGAGCACAGGCTAATTGATTACTGAATCAAGTGTTAATGAAATATAGCAAAATCTGAGCCAATAGATATTACAACTATAGACAGTGTTGCTCATGTAAATGCTCATCAAAAGTATATTCAAAATCATGCAAGTAGCAAGTGAAAATTTAAAGGATGCCATTTTCAACCTACAATCCCACTTCAGCTCAATTGTGTGTTTCAACACTGCTTCACTGTCACCTCAACCATTTCCAACTCTTCAGTTAGAGTAGCATCATTATACTTCAGTAGCAGAACTGGATAATGATTTTCATCATTAGGTTAGGAAAGGTTGACCATGACCAAGATACACTATTTTAATAGATACTGTTATTACCTAGCACTTCTAAAAGCAACACCACAGGTCACTACTCACCACAAAAGCCTTGCTCTGTATTCACATTCCTCACGTTTCCCTCGAACGATTAACAATGTCGACGAGAGGTCTAACAAAAGGAAGGAGACATTCATTAGTTTACAACTCACCAAATGTCTTGATGCATTCAATCACACTTATTTGAGGGACAGTAGCAACGCTAATGTTCATTGCTAATCCTGGACAATTTCAGAGAAGTAACAAGTCCTAACACCAGGTTAAAGTCCAACAGGTTTATTTGTTATCTCAAGCTTTCAAAGTGCTGCTCCATCAGTTGAGTGCCTTCATCAGGTACTTCTAATACCAAATAAACCCTATTGGGCTTCAACCTGGTGCTGTGCCCACCTCAGTCCAACAGCAGCATCTCTATCAATTTCAGAAAAAGAACTGCCAGCAAATGCTTTTGAACAGGTTTAGAAGCCACTGAAGCAGAAACATTCAAGTAGATTTTAACTATGTATCGCCACTTAAGTAGCAGAAACTTGGAAGAATATCACAAGATTGTTACTTGAAAACAGACTATGAAAAGAGCTTGTGCAACATAACACCATAGACACAGATTGAATGAACTCCAGCATTAGTTTCAGACTGGCAGTGAAGGTTGTAGCAAGTGGTCCACAAAAGCTCAAAATACAAACAAATCACTTGCAGACTAACACTACTAGCACAAAATAGGAAATAAGAATTGAGCTTACATTGCATCTAGTGCCCCAACCACAATCCCACCCAGGCCCTATTCACCCTAGCCATTCCTGCCAACACTAAAGGGCAATTTAGCATGGCAAATCCACCTAACCCACACATCTATGGACTTGATATCTAGCCAATTCCACATGCTCATGATGTTGATTTGCCCAGATCTGCAGACTTAACAGGATTAAAATTTAAAAACATTAAATCGATTTCAAAAAATTAAACAGCACACTGCCTACCTTTGAGTCAGCCATCAAACCCATACGCACTAATCCCATTTTCCAGCATCTGCCTGGAGATGAATAATTTAAGTGCTTATCTGAAAGATTGAGATGTAGTAAGGACCACCACTTCAACACCCTCAGGCAGCAAGTTCCAGATTCCAAGCACTGAGTGAAAAGGGTTTCCTCAACCCCCACTCCTTAAATTTATGCCCCATAATTACCAAGCCCTCTGTTAAGGGGAACACTTTGTATCTACTCTATCTGCATCCTTCAATGTTTTTGTACACCCCAGCTGTCCCTGATGCAAGGATAAAAACGCCAGCCTCCCTCCACATCCAAAATGCTCCAGTTGAGACAACATCCTGATAAATCAGCCTTTTTACTGCAATCTGCGAACTACAAACAGGACTCAAGGCGTGGCCTAAACAGCGCTTTATACCACTCCGTCATAGCTTCTCTGCTCTTATATTGTGCTGTGGAGATGCCAGCGTTGATCTGAGAAGTTATAGTAAGTTATACTAGCTTATCCAAGTATACAATGTGCCTTTGTAACCAACCACCTTCTCCACTTGCTACGCGTTGAAAGATCAATCCACGATCGCTCTGATTCTCTGTACTTCATAACGTTTAGTAGGATTACTTGGACAATAGGTTGACTGTATCCAAGGTAAAGCAGGAATATTGAATTATAATACCTGCAGGGTCAGGTCTATTGTCCAATATTCATCAACATACGGTCAACTCCACGACTTTAAATCTCGACCACGTGGTCCTACAGATAGGTAGAAAGCAATGAGAAGTCTGATTTGAAACACGTGGAGTGGGAAATAATGCAGAGCAGCAAGTGCTCAGCTCTCCAAGGTCTCCACAAAGTGAATTCGGGATATTACAGCAAATGATTGTCATCATTCACACTTGCTCAGTTATCAGCCGCAGACTGCGGCACCAGGGCAGGGACAGGCAAGGCAAGGCACAGCACGGCGGGCCGCCCCTCCCCCACCCACTAGGCCCTAAACCCTCATGGCTCGCCAAGCAACCCCACAGTCGGCGGGCACCGCCCTCGGTACCGACTCCAAAGCCTCTGGTGGAGGTGCCCGCTCGAGTCCCCACACGACCCCGGGGCAGCTTGGCATATTTCTTACCGCACGTGGAGGCAGAAGCGGCCACCTCTGCACAACCCATCACTGCCCGAGTCCAGGAGGAAAAGACCGAAACGGCGCCTCCGACCGCCTATTTATAGCCATCACTACCGGATGTGACGCCAGTGGCGGCCGGGAAAGGGGCGGAGCCGCCCGGGATTTATTTATTTTTTGTTTTGGGCGGGTCGGTCTTTTGGGTGGGCCAAACAAGTAAACAAACTTAAATTACGTTCGGACAAAGAAAAAGGGGGCAGCTCCCCAAAAGGAGGGGGAACGGCCCGAACAGAAACAAAAGGTACAAAGGAAACTTAAAGCACGTCAAATCAAAATGTGATTATCGGGGTCTATAAGGCACCTCAGCCCCTGCGGTGCCCAACGGGCACGGAAGGCCTCGACAGTGCCCGCGGACACCGCGTGCTCTGTATTGTTGGCCAAACGAGCAAAACTAACTCAAATTAACTTAGGGACAAATTAAGAGGGGCGGCCCCCCAAAAAAAAGGAAGCAGGGGGACAGCCCAAACAGAAACCAAAGTCCAAAGGAAACTTAAAACATTAAATCAAGATGTGATTAAGGGGGTCTATAACGCACGCCAGCCCCTGCGGTGCCCAGCGGGCACGGAAGGCGTCGACTGCACCCGTGGACACCGCGTGCTCCCTCTCCAGGGACACCCGGCCGCGAACGTAGCCGCGGTAGAGGGGCAGGCAGTCGGGACGGACGGCCCCGTCGATCGCCCGCTGCCTGGACCTGCCGATGGCGCGTTTCGCCAGGCCCAGGAGCAGGTTCACGAGGAGGTTGGCGTCCCGACCCTCCCCTCTCCGCACCGGGTGTCCGTAGATCAGGAGCGTGGGACTGAAATGCAAACAGAACATCAATAAAAGGTTCTTCAGAAAATCAAAAAGGGAGTGCAATCTATAACACAAAACGTAGACGTGGTCCACGGACTCCACAAGGCCACAGAAAGAGCAGTCTCGGGAGCCCGTGAGCCAGTGAATCCTACTGTTGCACGGCACCGCCGCGTGCAGCACCCTCCACCCCAGGTCCCCGAGGTCATTGGGGGAGATCCCTCCGTAGAGGGACCTCCATCGGGGACCTCCGCCGCCCGGCGGCAACAAGGCCCGCCAAGGTGTGTCCGGGCGACGGGCGAGGGAGTGGTAGCGGAAGGTGTGCAGCAGCAGCCCGTACAGGAAACGCCTCCGCGCGCTGGAAAAGGGCACGGAGGACATTCCCGCGAGGCGGCTCGCGCTGTGGGGCACCTGACCCGGGGAGGGGGGTCTCGGCTTCGGGCCAATGTGGAATTCCATCCGAACAGGGGAACGCTCGGACGGGATCCCACCGCACGCCCGAGCCGCCTCGAGCTGGCGTGTGTTTTCGGGGCCCAGCACGACCGTCCTAAGGTCTTGGATGGCTTTGGCCGCGCGCCGGATGGACACCCCCGCGTGCTCAGCCAGCACGCCAGGGTTCATCCAGCCCGCTCCTCCGCCGTCCAGCACGTCCCCGATCCTGGTCACCCCGGCCTCCACAGCCTCCCTCTCCGTCAGCCACCTGAAGTTATACGGCTGGAGGTGCGGATTCCTGAGCAACGGCTCTCGCACGAGGGCCGCTACTCCTGACGGGGGAGAACTGCGCCGCGAGGCGACCGCGTTCCAGACGGTGAGGAGGTCCTGGTAAAAGACGGGCAGCTCCCGCAACAAGGTCGAAACGCGCCCCAGATTGATGTGCAGGAGCTGCACGTCGTAATTGAGGCCACGCCACTGGCGGAAGAAATACGTCGCCAGGGCGCACCATCGTGGAGGAGGCTCGACGTAAAGGTATCTCTGCAGGGTCTGGAGGCGGAAGGTCGCTATCTGTGTGCGGAGGCACACCAGACCTTGGCCGCCCTCCTCAAGCGGGAGATGCAGAACCTCAGCAGCGACCCAGTGCAGTCGATTGTCCCAGAAGAACCGCACGAGGGTTCTCTGGATATTGGCGACAAAGCCAGGGGGAGGGGTCAAAGCGACCAGCCGGTACCACAACATGGAGGCCACCAGCTGGTTTATGACCAGAACTCGCGCCCTGTAGGACAGCACTCGGAGCAGTCCTGTCCAGCGAGCCAGGTGGGCAGAGACTTTGGCCTCCAGCTCCCGCCAGTTCTCTGGCCAGGATTCCTCGGCTGGGCAGAGATGGACCCCCAGGTAGAGGAGGTGGGTCCTGCTCCAGGTGAAAGGCCTGAGCTCCTCCGCAAGGGGGTCCGTCTCCCAGGGACCGACCAGGAGTCCGGAACACTTGGCCCAGTTGATCCTGGCGGAGGAGGCGGCGGAGTACACCGCCTGGCATTCTCGCATCCTCCGCAGGTCAGCCGGGTCCGTGAACACCAGGAGCACGTCGTCGGCGTAAGCTGACAGGACCACCTCTACGTCCAGGCCGCGCAGAGTCAAACCTGACAACCTCCTCCGCAAGAGGCGCAGGAAGGGCTCCACGCACACGGAATAGAGTTGGCCGGACAAGGGGCAGCCCTGCCGTACTCCTCTCCCGAAGCGAAGGGGCGCCGTCAGCGACCCGTTAACCTTAATCAGACACTCTGCGGCAGAGTACAGTAATCAGATCCGGGCCACAAACTGCGTCCCGAACCCGAATGCCCGCAGAGTCCCGAGTAAATACTCGTGCTCCACCCTGTCGAGCGCCTTCTCCTGATCTAAGGACAAGAAGGCGCTGGACAGACCAGCCCTCTGGGAATGATGGATCAGGTCCCGGACCAGTTGGATGTTGTCGTGGATGGAGCGGCCCGGGACCATGTAGGACTGGTCAGGGTGGATCGTGTGGTCCAGCACGGATCCGAGGCGCAAAGACAAGGCCCTGGCGAAGATTTTGTAATCGGTGCTGAGGAGGGAGACCGGGCGCCAGTTTTTCAGCAACCGGAGATCCCCCTTCTTGGGCAGCAGGGCAATGATGGCCCTGCGCCACGAGAGGGGCATCTCCCCGCTTGCAATGCTCTCCCCCAGGACCCCCGCGTAGTCGCCCCCCAGGGCGTCCCAGAACGCCCTGAAGAACTCCACGGTCAGCCCGTCCATTCCCGGGGCCTTACCCCATCCGAGGCCGTTCAGGGCGCCGGTCAGCTCGGCCAGGGTGATGTCGGCCTCCAGCCGACCCACGCCCTCTGGGCTGACCTGCGGCAGGTCCTCCCACAGAACTCTGCGGGCATCCTCGCTGGACGGATCCGGAGAGAAGAGGGAGGTGTAATAATCCCGGGCGACGGCCCGGATGCCCTCCGGATCCGAGACGGGGGAACCGTCGTCGGCCAGCAGCGTAAGGAGCTGCTGACGGTCAGCCCGGCCTTTTTCCAGTGAGTAGAAGAAGGGAGAACCGCGGTCCAGGTCCACTCGGAACTGGATCCGCGACCTCACGTACGCGCCGTGGGACCCGACCAGTTGCAGGTCCCGCAGCGCGTCCTTCTTCTCCCTGTACTCCAGATGCAGGGCCGGGTCCGCGTCGGGCCGACCGAGACGTGCCTCCAGGTCGAACAGCTCCTTCTCCAACTCCTCGAACCTGGATTTCCGCCTCCTCGTCGACCCCCTCGCGTACTCCTGACAGAAGGTACGGACGTGAGTCTTGCCCACGTCCCACCATAGCCTCAAGGAGGGGAAGCCTCCCCGCTTCCTTCTCCAGCCGGCCCAGAATCGACGGAACGAGTCCAGGAAGCGCTCGTCCTCCAGCAGCGAGTTGTTAAAGTGCCAGTACGCGGACCCCCGCCGGACACGGGACAGGACAAAGTCCGCCCACACCAGGTGGTGGTCCGTGCTCGGCACCTGCCGCACGGAGGCCGAGGAGACGCCGGACACGTACGCCCTCGAGACGTACAGGCGGTCGATTCTAGACGCTCCGGCCCCAGGCCTCACGTAAGTGAAAGCTCTGGAGCCGGGATGGAGATGTCTCCAGACGTCCACCAAGTCGTGGGTCCCGAGCAGGTCCCGCAACTTCCCCATCGCCGGGGTGCGCCACCAGGGACCGGTGTGGTCCCGTGCCTCGAGGGTACAGTTGAAATCCCCCCCGAGGATGATGCACTCGCCCCCAGCGATGGTGTCCAGATGAGCGGACACTTTCTGGTAGAAAGTCGTTTGCTGCGGTCCGGCGCTCGGGGCGTAGACGTTCACCAAGTGAATGACCACACCCCCCTCACGGACCGTCAAGTGCAGCAACCGGCCTGGCACCAGCCGGGGATTGAGACCTCGCTCCTCATTGGCAGGTGGCGCACCCATTGCCGCGCCTACCAAGCCAATTGGTCGCCCACTACAGAGGCCATTCAGCCCATCGGCCCCTGTTCTGGCCTCTGTGACGTAGCTGCCCAATTTCCCCCATACTCCATCACTAATTGTTTTTAGTTTTATTCATTTATTTATTAGTCACAAGTAAGTTTACTGTTACAGTTACACTGCAATGAAGTTCTTAAGAAAATCCCCTTGTAGCCACACTCTGGCCTTGTTCGTTACAGCGAGGGAGACTTTAGCATGGCCAAGGCACCTTGCCAGCTAGGACTGTGGGAGGAAACCGGAGCACTCAGAGGAAACCTGCATTTTTTTTATTCATTCATGGAGATATGGGTGTCGCAAGCTAGCCATCATTTGTTGCCCATCCCTCGTTTGTGCTTGTTCATAGGGCAGTTTCAACTCAATCACATTGCTGTGGCTCTGGCCAGACCAGGTAAGGACAACAGATTTCCTCCCCTAAAGGACATTAGTGAACCACATGGGGTTTTTTTTGACGATTTGGGTGGCACGGTAGCACAGTGGTTAGCACTGCTGCTTCACAGCTCCAAGGACAGGGTTCGATTCCCGGCTCGGGTCACTGTCTCTGTGGAGTTTGCACGTTCTCCTCGTGTCTGCGTGGGTTTCCTCCGGATGCTCTGGTTGCCTCCCACAGTCCAAAGATGTGCGGGTAAGGTTGATTGGCCATGCTAAATTGACCGGAGATGCATTGGTTAGAGGATTAGTGGGTAAAATATGTATGGATATGGGGATAGGGCCTGGGTGGGATTGTGGTCGGTACAGACTTGATGGGCCGAATAGCCTCTTTCTGTATTGTAGGGTTTCTATGATCGACAGCGGTTTCACGATCATCAATAGATTCTTAATGCCAGTGTTTTTTATTGAATTCAAATTCCACCATCTGCCATGGCCATGGCCCCCGGAATATTAGCTGAGTTTCTGGATTAATAGTCGATAATAGGCTATCACTTCCCCATTTGGACACGGCTATGTTGAAAGTAGTCACAAAATCTGCTACCCTTTAAGGTGGTGATTTCCAGCTCTAAACGACCCATTGTCATAGTCATACAATGCAGAAAAGGCACCAACAATATCTACCACTAAAGGCATGCTAATCCCATTTCCTTGCACTTGAATGTTAAATCTTTAAATGTTATACAGGCTTATTTGGAATCACGAGCTTTCAGTATGCTGCTCCTTCCCCAGGTCAGTGTATAATATTCTTTAAAGTTTGTAAGGTTTCCAGGCTCCACTACCTTCCCAGGCAATGCATTCCAGATTCCCACCATCTTCTGAGTTTAAAAGATTATTCTCAGATCCCCTCTTTATCTATTGATCCTTACCCTAAAATTATGCCCCTCACAACTGACCTTTAGACTGGGTGGAAAAAATTCTCATTTCCTCTCTACTTCTTTGGCTGGTTATTTTCAATTTTTATGACGTCTGACTGCGCACGTCACCCACATAGAAACTCAGTTGCAAAGACTCCAAGATCCTCTCTTCCATGCCCTTAATATAAACGTTGAGAGAACGATGATCATGCATCCGTGCCCCGATCATGTTAAATAATGCCCCACCTCAGGTCAAATGACAACCTATCCTTTGATGCAGAACCTGACAGGGAAAGCAGCTACCATCTTTGACCGATTCACAAAACATGAATGGAATAACATCAAGCTAGCCCTTCAGACCACACTGATGGTTTATGAGGCAAGTATTCTCGACGCCATGTTGGATGGCTGTGGAAAATGAATGACAGCTATCAAGAAAAGTTCAACAATTTCCAACTTTGCTTGATGTGGCAAATTATGGATATATCCTGAAAGAAAGTAATCATAATTGCAGCAATCCTTCCAAAGGCAATACTCCCGAGTGTGTTTGCATTCATTACATAGAGGTGACTTTCATGGTAACAGTAAGGCTGGTGGCGGGGGGGGGAGGTGGTCTTTCGGGTCAAACCAAGTAAACAAACTCAAATTACTTTCGGACAAAGAAAAAGGGGGCGGCTCCCCAAAAGGAGGGGGAACGGCCCAAACAGAAACAAAAAGTACAAAGGAAACTTAAGACACGTCAAATCAAAATGTGATTGTCGGGGTCTATAACGCACCTCAGCCCCTGCAGTGCCCAGCAGGCGCGGAAGCCGTCGACTGTGCCCGTGGATACCACATGCTCCCTCTCCAGGGATCATGGTAGCAGTAAGGAAGACCGTTGCATACCCAAGGATTAGAAAATGAAATTCAGTAGGTGGAAATGACAGAGCATTCTGGTGATAATGATGATATTTCAGGTTTTTTTTAACATAATTATGGAAAAGGACAAAGATGGAACAGGAGTTAGAGTTCTAACCTACTTTCTTGCCTTTCTCTGCCTCATTCTCTGAGGTATAGAACACACTTGGCATCAATAGACTCAAGCCTTTGGTTCACTTCAGGCAGGTTGAGGTGAACAGGCCCCAGAGAGCCAAAGATTGGGTGGATTTTGGATTTTTTAATGCTTTATCACTCTCTGGAAATGCCTGACAAGCCAATCAATTGTATCAATCCAAGGGCAACAATGGATGGGCAATGAAAGCTGGCCAGTTAGCAACGCCAATGTCCCACGAAGGATTTTTTAAAAAGAATGGAACAGGAGTTAGAGTTTTAAACTGGCGCACAACCAATGCTACTAAGCTGAGGAATGATTTGCTAAAGAGCAAAAGTACACTGGAAACTACTGCTTGAAGATAAATAAGTGTCAGTGCAGTGGGGAGCATTGAAAGGGGAAGTTCATGGGGTTCAGAATAAACATGTTATCACAAAGAGAAAGGGTGGAATGGCCAAACCTGGAGCCCCCTGCATGTCAAAGCATTTACAGGGTAAGATAAGGCTCAAAACAAAACAAAGAACAAAGAAGATTACAGCACAGGAACAGGTCCCTCGACCCTCCCAGTCTGCACCGATCATGCTGCCCGACTCAACTAAAACCCCCTACACTTCCAGGGACCATATGCCTCCACTCCCATCCAATTCATGTACTTGTCAAGATGCTCCTTAAGTCACTATTGTATCCACTTCCATTGCCTCCTCTGGCAGTGAGTTCCAGGCGTCCATCACCCTCTGTGTAAAAAACACCTGCCTCGTACATCTCCTTTAAACCTTGCTCCTCGCACCTTAAACGTATGCCCCTCATAATTGTCTTTTCCACCCTGGGAAAAAGCTTCTGGCTATCCATTCTGTTCATGCTTCTCATAATCTTGTAGACTTCCATCGTTCTAGTGAGAACAAACCAAGTTTCTCCAACCTCTCCTCATAGCTAATACCAGGCAACATCCTGGTAAATCTTTTCTGTACCCTCTTCAAAGCCTCCATATTCTTCTGATAGTGTGGCGACCAGAATTGAACACTATATTCCATGTGCGGCTTAACTAAGGTTCTATAAAGCTGCAGCACAACTTGACAGTTTTTAAACTCAGTGCCCCGGCTGATGAAGGCAAGCATGCCGTATGCCTTCTTGACTACCTTCTCCACCTGTGTTGCCATTTTCAGTGACGTGTATACCTGTACACCCAGATCCCTCTGCCTATCTTAAGGTTTCTGCCATTTACTGCATATTTTCTATTTGTATTAGACTTTCCAAAATGCATTATCTCACACTTGTCCAGATTAAATTCCATCTGCCATCTCTCCGCTCAAATTTCCAACCGATCTATATCTTGCTGTATCCTCTGATGGTCCTCATCGCTATCCGCAAGTTTCTTGTACGCAAACTTACTAATCAAACCAGTTACATTTTCCCCCAAATCATTCATATATATTACAAATAGCAAAGGTCCCAGCACTGGTCCTTAAGGAACGCTACTTGTTACAGCCCTCCATTCAGAAAAGGAATGCTTATGTCCAGCATTGGAAATTCAATACTACAGTAAGTCAAGAGGAGTACAGAAAGTGGAAATCAAACAGGAAATTAGGAAAGAAAACGGATAGCTTAAAAGCATGCTGGCAAGCTAACTGAAGAACCCAAAGATGTTTTATAATGCATTAAGAGTAAGAGCATAACTAAGGAAAGAGTAGGGCCCATAAAAGACCAAAAAGGAAACCTATGCATATAGGCAGATGTTGATATGGTCCTTAATGAATACTTTGCACCTGTCTTCACAAAAGAAGGGGACAATGCAGACATTGTAGTTCAGGAGAAGGAGTGTGAAGTATTTACTATGATAAACATAGGGACATATTACAGCCTTGAATGTAGTTAAATCATCAGGGATGAATGAAATGTACTCCAGGTTATTAAAAGAAGTCATAGAGGAGATAGCAAAAGGTCTGACCATCATTTTCCAATCCTCACTGGATACAAATGTGGTGCTGGAGGACTGCTTATGTTGTGTGATTGTTTAAAAACGGGTGGGGGATAGATCGAATAATCACAGGCTTGCCAGTCCATAGTGAGCAAATTATTGGAACTAATTCTGAGAGACATGAAAAACTGTCACTTAGAAAAGCACAGATTAATCAAGGATAGTCAGCATGGATTTGTTAAGGGAAGGTGGCCATAGCCAAATGGCCAGTTGGACTTACAAAGCTCTGCTTCAAGGATATTGGCAAGTAGAACATGAAAGCTATAACTATCAAATATCACACCTGCGAGTCACTAGCTGACAAAAGAGGACAATGGGACACCTCCTGTGGGCTCTTATACACCACTACAACGATCAGTGGCTACAGGGACTTGGCAACAGATGCCAACTGAAAACAGCAACTCACGACGAAAGCTGGCACTTTCATGTGTGGCACTGTGGCAGAACCTGTCTCTTTGCTGCACCATATGAAGACACACCATCCAAAATGGATTGTTTGCTGCATGTCCATCCCTTTTAGTAGACAGTAGGATGTCAGCAATGAAGGTGCACACTGGTTAGTGATTCACTTGCCAGAGGAACCAGTTTTCCTATTTGCTATATCATGTTACTGCTGCTTTTAGCTACTAGATTGTTCATTGGAGTGAGCAGAGAGAAGGTTAAAGAGATTGAATTTGTAAAGTTTTTCGTGGGCTTTTTAACGGCAAATCCAGCTTTAAAAGTTAAACAGGAAGCGAGCCGTGGGATCTTCTGGGAAGGGATTTTTACCGCATAAGGTATAAAAGGAGGGCTGCGGTAGACAGCAGGCAGCGTCGGGAGCGGGCAGTGGAGTGAGAAGGAAGCAGAATGAGCTATAAGGGCTTTGGCAAAAACAGGCAGAGGCAAGGTAAGTTTAAACTCTTTACTGGGTCTAGAATACACTAGGTGATTGAGATGGAGGGACATGTGATGTGCTGTTTCTGCATGATCTGGGAGCTGGTGGACCACAAGGTCATTCGGAGTGAGCATGTCTACAGTAAGTGCTGGTTGCTTCAAGAGCTCCAGCTCAAAGCAGATAAGCTGAACTCTGAGCTTCAGACACTGAGACAAATCAGGGAAGGGGAGTGTTACCTGGATGATGTGTTATAAGAGAAAGTCACCCCCCTCTAAACTGACAAACTCTGAGGGCCAGGAACAAAAGGAGGTAGCTGAGGGGAAGGAGGGGGAGACCCAAAAGCCTCAGCCCCTGAATCTGCACAGCAGGTTTGAGATTCTTGCTCCCAGTGTGGACAAGAATGAGGACTGCAACGTGGATGAGCAAACTGCCCATGGTACAGTGGTGTGGGGGGAGGTCAAAGTGGAAGAAGAGAAATGTAGTGGTAATTGGGGATAGTGTAGTTAGGGGTATAGACACTGTCCTTTGTGACAAGGATAAAGAATACCAAATGGTGTGTTGCCTGCCTGGTGCTCGGGTCCAGGATGTCTCATCTGGGCTGCAGAGGAACCTGGAGTGGGAGGGTGAGAATCCGTTCATCGTGGTTCATGTAGGTGCCAACGACATAGGCAAAATGGGAACTAAGGACCTGCAGAGGGAGTATAAAAATCTGGGAACCAAATTAAAAAGCGGAACTAACAAGGTGGTTATCTCTGGATTACTACCTGAACCACGTGCAGATGGGCGTAGGGTAAATAGGATTAAAGAGATGAATGGGTGGCTCAGGGATTGGTGTGGGAGGAATGGGTTTGAATTTATGGGGCACTGCACCAGTATTGGGCAGATGGGACCTGTTCAGATGGGATGGTGTTCGTCTGAACCGTGCTGGGACCAGACTCCTGACGAATCGTATAACTAGGACTGTAGATAGGGCTTTAAACTAATTAGTGGGGCGGAGGGTGCAGGGTGGGAGAAATTACAATATCTAAAGTAAAAGAGAGGACGCAGGAAAATGTTGAGGGTGTTCCAATAATAAAGGGAGTAGGGGGCATGAGAAAGGTTAGTAGCATTCCTTCAAATAAGGTCCAGATAAAGGCTGGTATAAAGACACTTTACCTAAATGCATGAAGCATTCGGAACAAAGTGAATGAGCTGGTTGCGCAGATCAGCACAAAGGGATATGATTTGGTGGCCATTATGGAAACGTGGTTGCAGGGTGACAGGGACTGGGAGCTGAATGTCCAGGGCTATCAAGTGTTTAGGAAGAATAGACGGGAGGAAAAAGGGGGTGGGGTAGCTCTGTTGATGAAGAATAATATCAGGGCGGTAGTAAGGGAAGATATAGGCTCCAAAGAGCAAAACGTTGAATTGTTGTGGGTGGAGAAAAGGAACAGTAAGGGGAGGAAGACGCTGGTGGGTGTGGTCTGTAGGCCCCCAAATAATAACTTAGAGGTGGAGCAGGCTTTAAACGAGCAAATAAATGATGCGTTCAGAATTATCTCTGATAATTATGGGGATTTTAATATGCGTATTGATTGGTTCACCCAAGTCAGACGTGGTGGACTTGAGGAAGAGTTCTTGGAATGCTGTTGGGATAGTTTCCTTGAACAGTATGTGACAAAACCTACGAGGTAACGAGCTATCTTAGATCTGGTGTTGTGGAACGAGGCAGGAAGAATTAGGGATCTTATTGTGAGGATCCTCTTGGGATGAGTGATCATAGTATGGTTGAGTTTTTGATGCAGATGGAGGATGAGAAAGTAGGGTCCTGAACCTGTGTCCTCTGTTTGAAAAGAGCGGAGTACGATATGGTGAGAGAGGAATTGGGAAATGTAGATTGGGGGCGCAGATTGGTTGGTAGGATGGCTGAGGAACAGTGGAGAACCTTTAAGGAGATGGTTTTCGGTGCTCAGCAGAAATATATTCCGATGGTAAAGAAGGAATGTAGGAGAAGGGATAACCAGCCATGGTTATCGAAGGAAATAAAGGAGAGTATTACATTAAAAGCTGATGCGTTCAGAGTGGCTAAAAGTAGTGGGCGATTAGAAGATTGGGAAAGGTTTAAAAATCAACAAAGAATGATTAAGAAGTTGATAAAGGAAGGATAGACTATGAAGCTAAACTAGCACTAAATATAAAAAAGGACAGTAAGAGTTTTTACAAATATATGAAGAAGAGGAGGCTGGCTAGAGTGAATGTTGGACCTTTAGAGGATGAGAGGGGGAATTTAGTGGTGGGAAGTGAGGAAATGGCAGAGGCCTTAAATAAGTTTTTTGCCTCGGTCTTCACAGAGGAGGACACGAATAGTTTGTCAGATATTAAAGATAGAAGGATGGTAGGAGTTGAGGTCCTTAATGCAATTAAGGGACTGATGGTGGACAAGTCCCCAGGACCGGATGGAATGCATCCCAGGTGGCAGAGGTGATAGTGGATGCCTTAGTTATTATTTACCAAAATTCACTGGCTTCCGGGGAAGTGCCAGAAGATTGGGAAACAGCTAATGTTACACCACTGTTTTAAAAAGGTAGCAGACAAAAGGCAGGGAATTACAGACCGGTTAGTTTAACGTCTGTAGTTGGAAAAATGCTTGAATCTGTCATCAAAGAAGAAATAGCGAGGCACCTAGAAAGCAATGGTTTGCTAGAGCAGACGCAGCATGGATTTGTTAAGGGGAAGTCATGTTTAACGAATTCATTGGATTTCTATAAGGATGTGACTAGTGTGGTAGACAGAGGGGAACCAGTGGATGTAGTGTTTCTAGATTTTCAAAAGGCGTTTGATAAGGTGCCTCACAAAAGGTTGCTACAGAAGTTTAGGGTGCATGGAGTTGGGGGTAAGGTGTTAGCATGGATAGAGGATTCGTTGTCTAATACGAGGCAGAGAGTTGGTATCAATGGGTGCTGTTCTGATTGGCAGTTGGTGACTAGTGGAGTGCCGCAGAGATTGGTGCTGGGGCCCCAACTATTTATAATAGTAGGAGGGATTACTATTTAAAGGACGAAAAGCTGCAGCATGCTATGGTGCAGAGGGACCTGGGGGTCCTTGTGCATGAGTCACAAAAACCCAGTCTGCAGGTGATCAAGAAGGCAAATGGGATGCTGGCCTTAATAACAAAGGGGATAGAAAATAAAAGGAGGGAGGTCTTGCTGCAACTGTACAGGGTACTGGTGAGGCTGCAGCTGGAGTGCTGTGTGCAGTGTTGGTCGTCGCACTTGCACAAGGATATTTTGGACTTGGAGAGAGTGCAGCGGAGGTTTGCTAGGCTGACACCGGAGATGAGGGAGTTGGACTATGAAGAGACTAAATAGACTGGGTCTGTACTCGTTGGACTTTAAAAGGATGAGGGGGATCTTATAGAGACGTATAAGATGATGAAAGGGATGGATAAGGTAGAGATTCTTCCCGCTTAGAAAGGATAGCAGGACTAGAGGGCACAGCCTCAAAATAAGGGGGGGAGGGAGCAGTTTAGAATGCAGTTGAGGAGGAGCTTCTTCACTCAAAGGGTGGTGAATCTCTGGAATTCTCTGCCCGTTGAAGTGCTGGAGGCTACCTTGCTAAATATATTTAAGTCACGGGTAGATAGGTTTTTGACAGACAAGGGAATTAAGGGTTATGTGGAGAAAGCATGAAAGTGGACCTGATCCACTTCAGATCAGCCATGATCTTATTGAATGGCGGGGCAGGCTAGAAGGCCTACTCCTGCTCCTATTTCTTATGTTCTTAGAACGGTTTGATAAAGCAGTCGCAGCACGATTCATGAAAGGGAAGTTGTGTTTGACAAATTTATTGGATTTCTGTGAGGATGTGACTAGTGTGGTAGACAGAGAGAAACCAGTAGATGTGGTGTTTTTAGATTTCCAGGAGGCGTTTAGTAAGGTGCCTCACAAAAGGTTAGTCCAGGTTAGGGTACACAGAGTTGGCAGTAAGGTGTTAGCATGGACTGAAGATTGGTTACCTAACAGGAAGCAGAGAGTTGGTATCAATGGGTGCTTTTCTGGTTGGCAGTTGGTGACGACTGAAGTGCCACAGGATTCAGTGCTGGGGCCTCAAGTGTTCACCATTTACATAAGACGATCTGGAGGTCTGAGTGTAGGGTAACAAAATTTGCTGATGACACAAAGATGATTGGAAAAGCAAATTGTGTGGAAGGCATGGAAAGTCTGCAGAGATCTGGATAGGCTGAGTGACTGGGTGAGGACCTGGCAAATGTGAGGTTATCCACTTTGGTAGAAATAGGAGGGATTATTATTTAAAGGCCAAAAAGCTGCAGCATTCTACAGTGCAGAGACCTGGGGGGTCCTTATGCATGAGTTGCAAAAACCCAGCCTGCAGGTGCAGCAGGTGATCAAGAAGGTGAATGGGATGCTGGCCTTTATAGTGACAGGGATAGAACATGAAAGCAGGGAGGTCT
Source organism: Carcharhinus amblyrhynchos (assembly GCF_965287045.1). NCBI lineage: Eukaryota > Metazoa > Chordata > Chondrichthyes > Carcharhiniformes > Carcharhinidae > Carcharhinus > Carcharhinus amblyrhynchos. The sequence goes on along the minus strand of NC_137332.1, from coordinate 27,939,981 downwards.
TGCTGCAACTGTACAGGGCACTGGTGAGACTGCAGCTGCACTTGCGCAAGGATATTTTGGCCTTGTAGAGTGCAGAGGAGGTTCACTAGGCCGATACCAGAGATGAGGGGGTTAGACTATGAAGAGAAACTAAATAGACTGGGTCTGTACTCGTTGGAGTTTAGAACGATGAGGGGTGAATCTTATAGAGACCCATAAGATAATGAAAGGGATGGATAGGGTAGAGAGATTCTTCCCACTCAGAAAGGGCAGCAGGACTAGAAGGCACAGCCTCAAGGTAAGTGGGGGGTGGGGGCAGCAGCAGCAGTTTAGAACAGAGTTGAGGAGTAACTTCTTCAAACGGTGGAGTCTCTGGCATTCTGCCTGTTGAAATGGTGGAGGCTACCTCACTAAATATATTTAAGTCACAGATAGATAGGTTTTTCAGACAAGGGAATTAAAGGTTATGGGGAGAAAGCAGGAAAGTGGAACTGAGCTACTTAGGATTAGCCATGATCTTATTGAATGGCGGAGCAGGCTCGAAGGCTTACTCAATGTTCTTATATCCACTGTTAACTCATCTTTAATCACTCTAATGTATCATCCAGCTATACTTAGGTTCACCCATCTTCCTACTGCTCTCCAGTTAGTCCTCTAGAACAGATCTCTGGCTAACTTGAAGCATGCCGGCGTTGGACTGGCATAAACACAGTAAAAAGTCTGACAACCTGTCTAAATTGTCAAAAAGTCTAAAACCTGGTGTTGTCAGACTTTTTACTAACTTGAAGCAAACAGCCAAAATCCTATCTTTTTAACTCTTGTAATTTCACTTGTCTCACGGTCTGTCTATAGAATTTTAAATACAGATCTTTTAATTATTGTACAGGTTTCTGAAACATATATGAGAATAAAATGTAGCAGATTGAGTTTTTTCCCCCCCAGCCCCAGACTTCATCCTTTGTCTTTATGAAGGAGGCTCAATGTGTGCTGCTCTGAGAATATACCAACTACTTGCAACTGCAGAAGCCCTTCAGTGTTGGTGTCAGCCTCACAAGCCACCTCTGTACCTTGACATTCTTCCTAGTGGGTGTGTGTGATTATATAATCACTGATTTATAAAGGTACAGTATGATTTATAATATGAGCGACATGCTGGTTAGGTGTACTGACCATATCAAATTCTCCCTTTGTGTACACAAACAGGCACTTGAGTGTGATGACTAGGGGATTTTCACACTAATTTCATTGCAGTGTTGACGTAAACTTACATGTAACACTAATAACCTTTAATCTTTATCTCACAAATAAACAGGCTATCTAGGCCAAAGCCAGTACCACATTTGAAACCCCTTGAGGCTTATTCTGACTCTCAGTGTTTAAATCTGCTCTGCAATTCATAACAAGGACCCAACACCCTTCTTATTTATATAATGATCATGCTGATAATTTCACTCATTACCTCAAAATCCATCTTTCAATCCAGGCAATTTGTACAGATAAAATGAAGTTAGTCCAATAACCAGTGTGTTGAATGTTTACATTAGCTAGTTGGCTCAGGTGGTTAAGAGCATCGTCACACCAAGTCACTAAGTGTGCCTGGCCTGGAACACAATGCATAAGAGTGATGAGGCAGGATCAAAGCATTCAACAATAAATTTAGATTGATATCTATGGCCAACATCAAATGGGACTGTGAATTAGATATGAATTATTGTTTGAAATAAAGTCATGAATCTACTCAGCAATGCTTTATCAAGTGGGGTAGAAATTTTAAGTAGGGTTATGGGCGGAGGAACAGTTGGGCAAAACTCAGCAGGCAAGTCTTGCTTTAACTCCACAGGTTGGGACTAGTCATTGCAGATGCTCTCAGAATTTTACAGCCTCATTCACTCTGACACCATAAAATCCTATCCAAGGATCTTCTTTCACTATGCTTTCAGGCTCAGCATTCAAGACCTAATGTGCTGTGGAAAATCTCTCCTTTGGTTTATTTCTTCACCCCATTCTGATCTGAATTATCTCCAACTTTATAAAGTCTTAAATTCTCTAACTAAAAGTTCACTAGATGACAAATAATTTGCTTATTCCCACATGAGAATGATCTTTCACCATTCACTAGTGTCCTGTATAACAGACAGCTTTAAATTAGAAAAGTTACCAACCAGTGAGCAACATGATGCAATTCTGTGCATCAAGATGCATAATGCAAAATGACAGTTTGTTCACCATTAATCAAAAATGGTGACTTTCACAGGTTCACCCAAGTTACTTTCACCTCACCTTTTGGTATGTTAAAAAAGTCAATGTTTTAACTTGCAATCCAATCTGCAATTCAAACATTTCTGCTTATACTTCCTCTACATAAACAAATACAAAGCAAACAAATGCAATGCCTTGACACCCTGAAATATCAATTCTTGCTTCTGTAGCTGAGTATTTCCAGCACTGTTTGTAATTTCACAAGTGCAATGCTCTGTTGAATAGCACCATTTCAAAGCTTTTCAATACAAGTTCATCTGACCAAAAGGTTACACTCAAACTTTCCAGGTCAAGGGAACACTGCTCCTCAGTCCTGCTTTTTCCAAACACTTAAATTTTGCATTGTACCCATTAAAACTAAAATGGCCACAGCATAAGGAGATATTTCCATGCTGGCTCCTGCTAAACTCAAGCTACTTCTAAGATCTACATTTTTCCTCTTTAGGTTATTAACTAGAGAGTTTTTGGTCACAATGACATGTATTCCCCAGTCATAGCTAGAGTCATGTGTAAAATTCACAATTTTTACAAATTCTGTTCATAGAAATGATTAAAAATAACCACCTTTGAACTGTCCCCAGTTTATAGAAGGTCAAAGCTACAAGCAAAAGCTCAGACCTCCTGACAACTGGAATTTGATGTTGCACAAGAATGAGACTTGGAAGGCCACAGGCAAGACACCAAGACACTAGATTGTGCGAACAGCTACCCCACTCAAAACAGCAACACGATCAACCCAAGCAAGGTGAACTGCTGTGCATCTTGCAAGCTCAACTGAATATCAGCCAACATCACTTACATGGAAATGTGAAGTTATTCATGTCATATTTGGGGTCAAACTATGGTGAATCTTGTCCCAGCATACTAGCTGCTCCACTGTAGGAACTGGAGCCACTTTCAGTTTTGCCTACCCATCTGCTTCCATACCAGGTGGCTGAATGACAAACATTAATGTATTGTGCAAAATATTTACAAGTTACAAACTAAAGGGGAGTATTCTCATTTCACAATCTTACAGCAATGACAACATTGTTGAAAAATGGTTTATTATTCATTTTCATTAAAGCATCATCATTTTCTGCCCTCCTTTGCTTTGATCTTCCTCTGGTAGAATTCCAGCTCCTTTCCTTCAAGGATGTAGCTGTTAGCTCTGCCACACTGGTCAGGTCTTGAAGCTATGCAAGCTGCAAGAGAAACATTGTAAACTGATCATTTCAGTCTGTTAACTAGGTACATAACTTCAGCTGGTGTCTCTCCTTAGCTGCCCTGCACACAAGTAGGATTTTATGCATACTCTGCATCCAATCTCCAATTACGCTGCCATGAACATATCAATATGACAAACTAAAATGGACCATGAAGTCAGATCTTCTCTAGGGATTCACCTGATGGAAGGGAACTGTTCTTTCCTAAAGCCTAAAAAGCAGAAACAGATTTTTGTACCTTCCCAGGGGAATGTTCCAAGAAACAAATCAGACTTGTTACATCTGACAAAACAAATTACATAAAAAGCTATTTCCAAATCAATAATTAACAGTATACATAGTTATCACCAGTTACCAAAGAAACATTGCTTCTTTCGAGCAAACTTCCTTACCCTCAAAGTATTTTGGGTTACAGAATCAAATACGCTGATAACTCTCCACTACACGACCAGACAGCACAGCCAAGCTTAAATCAACCTTAATCTGTACACACTGTTCCGTCACATTTTGTGGGGGATGTCTCTGGACCAGTCTGTGGGAACACTGGATCAAATCCTATCACAGCAACTGGTGGGATTTAAATTCAATTAATAAATCTGGAATATAAAGCTAGTCTGTCAAAGATTGTTGCAAAATGCCAACTGGTTTTCTAGGTCCCTTAGGGAAGGAAATCTGCCATCCTTATCTGGCCTGGCTTTCAAGTGAATGCAATGACAACTGCCTTAACTACCCAAGGACAATTAGGGTTGAGCAACAAACACTGGCCTCACCAATGTCCACATTCCATGAAATAAAAACCTTTGAAATGCTCCTCAAAGAGGAGTGAATAACTTGGTATGTGATACCAATATCTGTAATCCACAGCCACCAGGGAAACCCCATTGCCTAATGTGAATACCAGCCCATATCACAGCAAGAAGTCTCAATACTGGGTTAATTGCCTCACATGCCCACATCAGTAGAACTGTGCATATTTTATGATGATCAGCAAGGTTACAGGATGAACATTCAATGCAGGGCCTTCAATTACATACCAAGCGGTTTTCCCTGCTGGAACTGTTCTAGCAGAGGACTGATTTTTGCATTCTTTCTCCAATCATATTCCTGAATTTTTCTTGTTCAGTATTTCCTCTTCAGTGGTCTGAAACAAAAGTGACATCTTATATAACAGTATAAGCAAAATTTAAAAACCACAGTAAATCTTGGCTGAGTCAGTTAGAAGTTAAAAAAATCAGACTGCCATGGAATTATGGGTCATGATCATTTTCACTATCACAACACTGGCATTTCCAGATACATCAGGAGCAACTAGTATACTCCAGGCAACCTGACTGAAAACATTATGGTGCAATTTATTTGTAGCTTAATTCAATTTTGAGAACAAAAACAATTATATTGAAATACCCACTTTCAGAAGGTTTATAGTACCACTGTGCAAATAGGCTGATGTCACTACCCAACTGTGAATCTGGGCTGGAAATATACATCAAAACTGAACTTAATGACTTAATAGCTCTATAGAAAATGCCAAAGATTTGCCAAAGACAGCCACAAGTGGAAAACACCACAAATACCTCAGGGAATGCCAATGGAGACTAATTTTGCTCAATAACCAATCATCCTGCTACCAGATCAGCTGGTGTGGTATCCAGTAACAGTCACAGCACTGATGAGGGGGCCAGATGCTGCAGCACTTATGCCAATCTCTGTGCTCATTCTCCACTCCATCAGCACCTGGGTCCAAAAGATTTCCCCTCAGAGCAGGAAACAGGTGATGTAACCCATTTGTTGGCACTACTGCTTCATAGCCCTAGGGATTTGAGTACAATTCTGGCATTGTGGAGTCTGCACATTCTCCATGTCTGCATTGGTTTCTTCTGGATGCTCTGGTTCCCTCCCAGTCTGAAAGATGTGCTTGTTAGGTACATTGGTCATGCTAAATTAACCCTCAGTGCATCCAAACAGAAACTGGAGTGTGGCAACTAGGGGATTTTCACAGTAACTTCATTAGTGTTAATGTGAACCCACATGTGATACTAGTAAACTTTAATACTTTAGGCAGGAAGTAGAAAATCAGCTCATCATTATGTCATCCTATTAACAAATATATTCCCATTATGTATCTTTACTGGTTATTATGACTTGTGATGAACAAATTTGAAAGCTTTAGTCTGATTTTAACAAGTACTGGATTCCATGTCTAGTTTACAAACCTAGTAGCCCAAGCAAGGAAAGAGGGGAGAATTCAGGAAGATGTCACTTTAAGATTATGATGGACACAAGTAGGATACCTTAGTTGGTGCAGCAGTGGCACTGCCATCAGTGCTAGGGACTGGGTTCAATTCCTCCCTTGGGTCACTGTGGGGGTTTGCAGGTTCTCCTGTGCCTGCATGGATTTACTCTGGGTGCTCGTTTCCTCCCACAGTTCAAAGATGGGCAGTTAGGTAGATTGGTGACATTACATTGCCCCTTAGTGTAGGGGGACTAGCTAGGCAAAATGCATGGAGTTATGGGGATAGAACCTGGGTGGGATTGTTGTTGGTAGACTCAATGAGCCAAATGTCCTCCTTCTGCACTGTAGGATTCTATTCCCCTCTGATAGTTCTATGGGAAATTAGAAAAGGTTGGATTGGAGTGGACAGTTCAGAACTGAAGGACAAACTTAATAATGCACAGTACTGTTTTGAATACATTCTTCACTGGAATACAAGCTGCAAAGGGGGTCAATGATATGACAACTTGCAGCCAATCCAGTGAAGAGTTTAAGTATTGTGTGTGAAGGCTCAAAGCCCTCAATCTTCTCAACAGGCTCAGAAGAGTTCAGTATAGCCAACTAATGCAATGAGGTCTGCACACAAATGTGCCTTACTGATTTAAGCTCCACTAAATCACTTGTGCCTCAGTGCCTCTGCTGTATAGTCTATACTTTAACCTGGCTGGAGCACTTGAAAGGAGCATTCCAGTTAGTGCAAGGAAAGCCTTATTTAAATAACAATTAAATTCCACCTGCCCTTTCCCATCACTTCCACTTTCTCCCTCTTCCCTTCTTCAGGAAGCTGCTGATTACAGATTCTGGCTCACCTTTTCCTGGCCCCTATCCAGCAAGTCCTGAACATTTTTGTGGAACCTTGGCACAATGTCAATTTCACTGAGGCCACATGAACTGCTAAAATCAGCTCTTTGGCATAGGGGCACACAGTGGGACAAGTAGTGTGCATTAAAGCACCAGTGAATTGATGTCATTACATAATGGAAATCTCTGCTTTTCTCATTTGCAGGAATTGAATCACCAGGCAAAATGCAGTTTGTTATTTCACTATGACTGGATCAGCATCCCCTCGTGTATACACAGGTCAGAATCCTATTGAATCCATAGAAACAATTTCCAAATCCTCAGATTACTAGAACAGCATCACTACTTCAGTAGCAGAACTGGACAATGTCATCATCATTAGATTAGGAAAAGGTGACCACGACCAATGCACACTGATATTAGCTGGCACTTGTTTTAAAGTTTTAGAAGCTTCACTAAAGGTCATTACTCACCTTGGAAAAGCCTTGCTCTGTATTCACATTCCTCAAGTTTCCTTCACATGATTAAGAATGCTGACATCAGAAGTCTAACAGTGATCAAAGGAGAAAATATTATAGTGTACAACTGACCTGATGAAGTGGCTTAATGTATTCAGGTGCACTGTTTTAAAGACAATTCAAATGCAAACTGCCGGTCATTGCTAATCCTGGACAATTTCAAAAAATGACAGGTCACAAAAGAGCAAGTGCTTTATGAACAGGTTCAGAATCCATTGAACATCAGAGGCAAAGTTCAACTACATTTTAACCATGCCAAGTCTTCAGATCATTTGTGCATCACCACAAATTCAGTAGAAACAACCATTCAGCATCTATATTAATAGACTTGGACACAGGGATACTAAAATAGGAGACAGCAAGCAAAGATCCAAATGAGGTACACATGATAAAGAGGGTTGACAGTGGACAGTTCCTCTAGATACAAAACAGAAATTAGGAGGATACCAGGACACTGAAGAAATGGATTAACTAGTAACGGTCTGACAGAATATTGAGAACAGGCAGTTAAGTGGGGGTCGAGATAGACAACATCAGCTTTGAATGTACTGAATGGTAGAGCAGGTTGAGGGGATGAATTGCCCACCCCTAGTTAAAGGACATTGTACTGCATCACATTTCATAGAAGACAAATGACCAAATTTAAATGAAATTTGGTAGGCCACTTTCAAACTAATTTCCCAACTCCAACTGCTTCACTTGATGCAGCTCTGCCTGAGCATAGGCTAATTGATTACTGGATCAAGTGTTAATTAATGAAATATAGCAAAATATCAGCCAATTACATAACCTACAGCATTGCTCATGTAAATGCTTGTCAAAGTACATTCAAAATCATGCAAGTAGCAAGTGAAAACTCAAAAGGATGCCATTTTCAACCTACAATCCCACTTCAGCTCAATTGAGTGTTTCAACACAGCTTCACTGACACCTCAACCATTTCCAACTCTTCAGTTAGAGTAGCATCATTATACTTCAGTAGCAGAACTGGATAATGATTTCATCATTAGATTAGGAAAGGTTGACCATGATCAAGACACTTAATAGATACTGTTATTACCTAACACTTCGAATTACAACACAGGTCATTACTCACCACAGAAAAGCCTTGCTCTGTATTCACATTCCTCATGTCCTCACTGTCCTTCAAACAATGAATGTTGACAAGAGGTCTAACAAAATGAACAAAGGAGACATTCATTTGTTTACAACTGGCCTTTGTTACAACTGACCAAATGTCTTGATGCATTCAAGCGCACTTATTTGAGGGACAGTAGCAACACTAATCTTCATTGCTAATCCTGGACAATTTCAGAAAAGTAAAAAGTCTCAACACCAATATGATGACTTCCAGTCAATCCAGTGAAGAGTTTAAGTACTGGTGTAAAGGCCCAAAGCCTTCAGTCTTCCCAACAGGCAGAGATCAATATAGCCAACTAATGCAATGAGGTCTGCACAAATATGCCTTACTGATTTGAGCCCCACTAAATCATTTGTGCTTCAGTGCTGTATAGTCTATACTTTAACCTGGCTGGAGCACCTGAAAGGAGCATTCCAGTTAGTGCGAGGAAAGCCTTATTTAAAGAACAAAATTAAATTCCACCTGCCCTTCCCCATCACTTCCATTTTCTCCCTCTTCCCTTCAGGAAGTGCTGACAACCGTTCTGGCTCACCTTTTCCTGGCCCCTATCCAGCAAGTCCTGAACATTGTGCCAAGGTTCCAGAAAAATGTCAATTTCACTGAGGCCACATGAACAGCTAAGATCAGCTCTTTGGCATAGGGGCACAGTGGGAGAAGTACTGTTGTGTGAAAGCACCAGTGAATTGATGTCATTACATAATGGAAATCTCTGCTTTTCTCATTTGCAGGAATTGAATCACCAGGCAAAACGAAGTTTGTTATTTCACTATGACTGGATCAGCATCCACTAGTGTACACAGGTCAGAATCCCATTGAATCAATAGAAACATTTTCCAAATCAGATTACTAGAACAGCATCACTACTTCAGTAGCAGAACTGGACAATGTCATCATTAGATTAGGAAAAGTTGACCATGACCGATGCACACTAATAGATATTAGCTGGCATTTGTTTCAAAGTTTTAGAAGCTTCATTAAAGGTCATTACTCACCTTGGAAAAGCCTTGCTCTGTATTCACATTCCAGTTTCCTTCACATGATTAAGAATGCTGACAGAAGTCTAACAGTGATCAAAGGAGAAAATATTATAGTGTACAACTGACATGAAGTGGCTTAATGTATTCAGGTGCACTGTTTTAAAGACAATTCAAATGCAAACTGCTGTTCATTGCTAATCCTGGACAATTTCAATGGTATGACAACTTGCAGCCAATCCAGTGAAGAGTTTAAGTATGGTGTGAAGGCCCAAAGCCCTCAATCTTCTCAACAGGCTCAAGAGAGTTCAGTATAGCCAACTAATGCAATGAGGTCTGCACACAAATGTGCCTTACTGATTTGAGCCCCACCAAATCACTTGTGCCTCAGTGCCTCTGCTGTATAGTCTATACTTTAACATAGCTGGAGCACTTGAAAGGAGCATTCCAGTTACAGTGCAAGGAAAGCCTTATTTAAATAACAATTAAATTCCACTTGCCCTTTCCACTTTCTCCCTCTTCCCTTCTTCAGGATGCTGCTGAGTCCTGCACTGCTGCTGATTAGATTCTGGCTCACCTTTTCCTGGCCCCTATCCTGCAAGTCCTGAACATGGTGCCAAGGTTCCAGAAAAATGTGAATTTCACTGAGGCCACATGAACTGCTAAGATCAGCTCTTTGGCATAGGGGCACAGTGGGAGTAGGGGTGTTGTGTTAAAGCACCAGTGAATTGATGTCATTACATAATGGAAATCTCTGCTTTTCTTATTTGCAGGAATTGAATCACTAGGCAAAATGCAGTTAGTTATTTCACTATGACTGGATCAGCATCCCCTAGTGTATACACAGGTCAGAACCCTATTGAATCAATAGAAACAATTTCCAAATCTTCAGATTACTAGAACAGCATCACTACTTCAGTAGCAGAACTGGACAATGTCATCATTAGATTAGGAAACATTGACCATGACTGATGCACACTAATAGATATTAGCTGGCACTTGTTTTAAAGTTTTAGAAGCTTCACTAAAAGTCATTACTCACCTTGGAAAAGCCTTGCTCTATTCACATTCCTCGAGTTTCCTTCACATGATTAAGAATGCTGACGTCAGAAGTCTAACAGTGATCAAAGGAGAAAATATTATAGTGTACAACTGACCTGATGAAGTGGCTTAATATATTGATATTCAGGTGCACTGTTTTAAAGACAATTCAAATGCAAAATTGCTGTTCATTGCTAATCCTGGACAATTTCAAAAAATGACAGGTCACAAAAGAAAGAGCAAGTGCTTTATGAACAGGTTCAGAATCCATTGAGCATCAGAGGCAATGTTCAACTACATTTTAACCATGCCAAGTCTACAGATCATTTGTGCATCACCACAAATTCAGTAGAAACAACCATTCAGCATCTATGTTAATAGACTTGGACATAGGGATACTAAAATAGGAGACAGCAAGCAAAGATCCAAATGAGGTACACATGATAAAAAGGGTTGACAGTGGACACAGTTCCTCTAGATACAAAACAGAAATTAGGAGGATACCAGAACATTGAAGAAATGGATTAACTAGTAACGGTCTGACAGAATATTGAGAACAGGCAGTTAAGTGGGGTCAAGACAGAAAAAAATCAGCACTGTACTGAATGGTTGAGGGGATGAATTGCCTACCCCTAGTTAACACCAAAGGACACTGTCCTGTTTTACAGTCAAACCAAATAAACAAACTCAAATTAAATTAGGACAAAGTAAAGGGGCAGCTCCGCAAAAAGGAAGAGGAATAGTCTGAACAAAAACAAAAAGTGCAAAACTGCATCACATTTCATAGAAGACAAATGACCAAATTTAAATGAAATTTGGTAGGCCACTTTCAAACTAATTTCCCAACTCCAGCTGCTTCACTTGATGCAGCTCTGTCTTGAACATAGGCTAATTGATTACTGGAGAAAGTGTTAATTAATGAAATATAGCAAAATCTGAGCCAATAAATATTACAAAACTATAGACAGTGTTGCTCATGTAAATGCTTGTCAAACTGTATTCAAAATCATGCAAGTAGCAAGTGAAAATTCAAAGGTTGCCATTTTCAACCTACAATCCCACTTCAGCTCAATTGAGTGTTTCAACACAGCTTCACTGACACTTCAACCATTTCCAACTCTTCAGTTAGAGTAGCATCATTATACTTCAGTAGCAGAACTGGATAATGCTTTCATCATTAGGTTAGGAAATGTTGACCATGACCAAGATACACTATTTTAATAGATACTGTTATTACCTAGCACTTCTAAAAGCAATACCACAGGTCATTACTCACCACAGAAAAGCCCTGCTCTGTATTCACATTCCTCACGTTCCTGTCAAATTTGAGAATGTCGACGAGAGGTCTAAAAATGAACAAAGGAGACATTCATTCGTTTACAACTGGCCATTGCTATAACTGACCAAATGTCTTGATGCATTCAATCACACTTATTTGAGGGACAGTAGCAACGCTACTGATTAATAGATTAACTAGTAAGTCTCAGAGAATGGAGAACAGGCAGTTAAGTGGGGTCAAGAGACAAAACCAGCTTTGAATGTACTGAATGGTAGAGCAGGTTGAGGGGATGAATTGCCTACCCCCAGTTAACAAAGGACATTGTACTGCACCACATTTCACAGAAGACGAATCACCAAATTTAAATGAAATTTGGTAGGCCACTTTCAAACTAATTTCCCAACTCCAGCTGCTTCACTTGATGTAGCTCTGCCTGAGCATAGGCTAATTGATTACTGGAGGAAGTGTTAATTAATGAAATATAGCAAAACATCAGCCAATAAATATTACATAAACCTATAGACAGTGTTGCTCATGTAAATGCTTGTCAAAGTATATTCAAAATCATGCAAGTAGCAACTGAAAACTCAAAAGGATGCCATTTTCAACCTGCAAACCCACTTCAGCTCAACTGAGTGTTTCAACACTGCTTCACTGACACCTCAACCATTTCCAACTCTTCAGTTAGAGTAGCATCATTATACTTCAGTAGCAGAACTGGATAATGATTTTCATCATTAGGTTAGGAAAGGTTGACCATGACCAAGATACACTATTTTAATAGATACTGTTATTACCTAGCACTTCAAAAAGCAACACCACAGGTCATTACTCACCACAGAAAAGTCCTGCTCTGTATTCACATTCCTCACGTCCTCATTGTCCTTCAAACAATCAATGTCGACAAGAGGTCTAACAAAATAAACAAAGGAGACATTCATTCGTTTACAACTGACCTTTGTTACAACTGACCAAATGTGTTGATGCATTCAAGCGCACTTATTTGAGGGACAGTAGCAACATTAATCTTCATTGCTAATCCTGGACAATTTCAGAAAAGGAACAAGTCTTAACACCAATAATATGACTTCCAGCCAATCCACTGAAGAGTTTAAGTACTGGGTATAAAGGCCCAAAGCCTTCAATCTTCCCAACAGGCACAGAGTTCAATATAGCCAACTAATGCAATGAGGTCTGCACACAAATCTGCCTTACTGATTGGAGCCCCACTAAGTCATTTCTTATGCCTCAGTGCTGTATAGTCTATACTTTAACCTGGCTGGAACACCTGAAAGGAGCATTCCAGTTACAGTGCAGGGAAAGCCTTATTTAAAAGGAACAAAATTAAATTCCACCTGCTCTTTCCCCATCACTTCCACTTTCTCCCTCTTCCCTTCTTCAGGAAGCTGCTGACAGATTCTGGCTCACCTTTCCCTGGCCCCTATCCAGCAAGTCCTGAACATTGTGCCAAGGTTCCAGAAAAATGTCAATTTCACTGAGGCCACATGAACTGCTAAGATCAGCTCTTTGGCATAGGGGCACAGTGGGAGAAGTACTGTTGTGTGAAAGCACCAGTAAATTGATGTCATTACATAATGGAAATCTCTGCTTTTCTTTTTTGCAGGAATTGAATCACCAGGCAAAATGCAGTTTGTTATTTCACTATGACTGGATCAGCATCCACTAGTGTACACTCAGGTCAGAATCCCATTGATTGAATAGAAGCAATTTCCAAATCTTCAGATTACTAGAACAGCATCACTACTTCAGTAGCAGAACTGGACAATGTCATCATCATTAGATTAGGAAAAGTTGACCATGACCAATGCACACTAATAGATATTCGCTGGCACTTGTTTTAAAGTTTTAGAAGCTTCACTAAAAGTCATTACTCACCTTGGAAAAGCCTTGCTCTATTCACATTCCTCGAGTTTCCTTCACATGATTAAGAATGCTGACATCAGAAGTCTAACAGTGATCAAAGGAGAAAATATTATAGTTACAACCGGCCCAATGAAGTGGCTTAATATATTGATATTCAGGTGCACTGTTTTAAAGACAATTCAAATGCAAACTGCTGTTCATTGCTAATCCTGGACAATTTCAAAAAATGACAGGTCACAAAAGAAAGAGCAAGTGCTTTATGAACAGGTTCAGAATCCATTGAGCATCAGAGGCAGCAATGTTCAACTACATTTTAACCATGCCAAGTCTTCAGATCATTTGTGCATCACCACAAATTCAGTAGAAACAACCATTCAGCATCTATATTAACGACTTGGACACAGGAATACTAAAATAGGAGACAGCAAGCAAAGATCCAAATGAGGTACACATGATAAAAAGGGTTGACAGTGGACACAGTTCCTCTAGATACAAAACAGAAATTAGGAGGATACCAGAACATTGAAGAAATGGATTAACTAGTAACGGTCTGACAATATTGAGAACAGGCAGTTAAGTGGGGTCAAGACAGAAAAAAATCAGCACTGTACTGAATGGTTGAGGGGATGAATTGCCTACCCCTAGTTAACACCAAAGGACAGTCCTGTTCTACAGTCAAACCAAATAAACAAACTCAAATTAAATTAGGACAAAGGGGCAGCTCTGCAAAAGGGGAACAGCCTGAACAAAAACAAAAAGTGCAAAACTGCATCACATTTCATAGAAGACAAATGACCAAATTTAAATGAAATTTGGTAGGCCACTTTCAAACTAATTTCCCAACTCCAGCTGCTTCACTTGACGCAGCTCTGCCTTGAGCATAGGCTAATTGATTACTGAATCAAGTGTTAATTAATGAAATATAGCAAAATCTGAGCCAATATTACAAAACTATAGTGTTGCTCATGTAAATGCTTATCAAAGTACATTCAAAATCATGCAAGTAGCAAGTGAAAATTGAAAGGATGCCATTTTCAACCTGCAATCCCACTTCAGCTCAATTGTGTGTTTCAACACTGCTTCACTGTCACCTCAACCATTTCCAACTCTTCAGTTAGAGTAGCATCATTATACTTCAGTAGCAGAACTGGATAATGGTTTCATCATTAGATTAGGAAAGGTTGACCATGACCAAGATACACTATTTTAATAGATACTGTTATTACCTAGCACTTCTAAAAGAACTACCACAGGTCATTACTCACCACAGAAAAGCCTTGCTCTGCATTCACTTTCCTCACGTTTCCCTCAAACAATTAAGAATGTCAACGAGAGGTCTAACAAAAGGAAGGAGACATTCATTAGTTTACAACTCACCAAATGTCTTGATGCATACAATCACTTATTTGAGAGACAGTAGCAACGCTAATGTTCATTGCTAATCCTGGACAATTTCAGGGCAGTAACAACTCCTAACACCAGGTTAAAGTCCAACAGGTTTATTTGTTATCTCAAGCTTTGAGCTGAATAATTTAATCACTTATCTAAAAGATCCTAAGATGTAGTGAAGACCACCACTTCAACACCCTCAGGCAGCAAGTTCCAGATTCCAAGCACACACTGAATATAATGTTGGCAAGAGAGAGGTTATCCACTTTGGTAGGAATAATGGTAGGAAGGACTACTACTTACATGGCAAAAAGCTGCAGCATGCTATGGTGCAGAGGGACCTGGGGGTTCTTGTGCTTGAGTCGCAAAAACCCAGCCTACAGGTGCAGCAGGTGGTCAGGAAGGCAAATGGGATGCTGGCCTTCATAGCAAGGGGGATTGAATGTAAAAGAAGGTCTTGCTGCAACTGTACAGGGCATTGGTGAGGCCGCAGCTGGAGTACTATGTGCAGTTTTGGTCACCGCACTTGCACAAGGATATTTTGGCCTTGGAGGGAGTGCAGAGGAGGTTCACTAGGCTGATACCAGAGTTGAGGGGGGTTGAGCTATGAGGAGAGGCTGAATAAACTAGGCTTCTACTCGTTAGAGTTTAGAAGCTTGAGGGGAGATCTCATTGAGATGTACAAGATGAAAGGGATGGCTAGGGTAGAGGTGGAGAGGTTCTTCCCGCTCAAAGGACAGCAGGACTAGAGGGCACAGCCTCAAGATAAGGAGGGCAGTTTAGAACAGATTAGGAGGAACTTCTAAGGGTGGTGAATCTCTGGAATTCTCTGCCCGTTGAAGTGGTGGAGGCTGCCTCGCTAAATATATTTAAGACGCAGGTAGATAGGTTTTTGGTAGGCAAGGGGATTAAGGGTTTATGGGGAGAAGGCGGGAAAGTGGAACTGAGCCACTTCAGATGTCATGATCTTATTGAATGGTGGGACAGGCTCAAAGGGCTAGATGGCCTACTCCTGCTTCTATTTCTTATGTTCTTAAAGGGTTTCCTCAACCCCAACTCCTTAAATTTATGCTCCACAATTAAAGCCTTCTGTTAAGGGGAACTCCATGTATCTACCCTATCTGTATCCTTCAATTTTTTGTACGCCCCAGCTGTCCCTGATGCAAGGATAAAACCACCAGCCTCCCTCCACATCCGAAATGCTCCAGTTCAGACAACATCCTGATGAGTCAGCCTTTTACTGCAATCTGCGTTCAGATGATGTGACCAGAACTACAAACAGGACTCAAAGCGTGGCCTAAACAGTGCTTTATACCACTCCATCATAGCCTCCCTACTCTTATATTGTGCTGTGGAGATGCCACCATTGATCTGAGAAATTATAGTAAGTCATATTAGCTTATCCAAGTATACAATGTGCCTTTGTAACCAACCACCTTCTCTACATGCTACGTGTTGAAAGATCAATCTACGATCGCTCTGATTCTCTGTACTACATAACCTTCAATAGGATTACTTGGACAATAAGTTGACTTTATGCAAGATAATGCAGGAATATTGAATTATAATACCTTCACAGTCAAGTCTGCTGTCCAATACTCATTAACATAGGTCAACTCCATGACTTTAAATCTCGACCACGTGGCCCTGAAACACATAGGTAGAAAGCAATGAGAAGTCTGATTTGAAACACGTGGAGTGGGAAATAATGCACAGCAGCAAGTGCTCAGTTCTCCAAGGTCTCCACAAAGTGAATTCGGGATATTACAGCAAATGATTGTCATCATTCACACTTGCTCAGTTATCAGCCGCAGACTGCGGCACCAGGGCAGGGACATGCAAGGCAAGGCACAGCACGGCGGGCCGCCCCTCCCCCACCCACTAGGCCCTAAACCCTCATGGCTCGCCAAGCAACCCCACAGTCGGCGGGCACCGCCCTCCGTACCGACCCCAAAGCCTCTGGTGGAGGTGCCCGCTCGAGTCCCCACACGACCCCGGGGCAGCTTGGCATATTTCTTACCGCACGTGGAGGCAGAAGCGGCCACCTCCGCATAACACATCACTGCCCGAGTCCAGGAGGAAAAGACCGAAATGGCGCCTCCGACCGCCTATTTATAGCCATCACTGCCGGATGTGACGCCACTGGTGGCCGGGAAAGGGGCGGAGCCGCCCGGGATTGAGACCTTGCTCCTCATCGGCAGGTGGCGCACCCATTGCCGCGCCTACCGAGCCAATTGGTCGCCCGCCGCAGAGGCCGTTCAGCCCGTCGGCCCCTGTTCTGACCTCTGTGATGTACATAAGAACATAAGAAATAGGAGCAGGAGTAGGCCATCTAGCCCTTCGAGCCTGCCCCGCCATTCAATAAGATCATGGCTGATCTGTTGTGGCTCAGTTCCACTTTCCCGCCCTCTCCCCATAACCCTCAATCCCTTCTCTTATCAAAAACCCATCAACCCGCTTCTTAAAAATATTTAGCGAGGCAGCCTCCACCACTTCAACGGGCAGAGAATTCCAGAGATTCACCACCCTTTGAGTGAAGAAGTTCCTCCTCAACTCCGTTCTAAACCGCCTCCCCTTTATCTTGAGGCTGTGCCCCCTAGTCCTACTGTCTTTTTTGAGCGGGAAGAGTCTCTCCACCTCTATCCTATCCATCCCATTCATCATCTTATACGTCTCAATGAGATCTCCCCTCATTCTTCTAAACTCTAACGAGTACAAGCCTAGTTTATTCAGCCTCTCCTCATAGCTCAATCCCCTCAACTCCGGTATCAGCCTAGTAAACCTCCTCTGCACTCCCTCCAGGGCCAAAATATCCAATTTCCTCACACTCCATGACTGATTGTTTTTAGTTTTATTCATTTATTTATTAGTCACGAGTAAGTTTCCTGTTACAGTTACACTGCAATGAAGTTCTTGTGAAAATCCCCTTCTAGCCACACTCTGGCCTTGTTCGTTACAGCGAGGGAGACTTTAGCATGGCCAAGGCACCTTGCCAGCTAGGACTGTGGGAGGAAACCGGAGCACTCAGAGGAAACCTGCATTTATTTTTATTCATTCATGGAGATATGGGTGTCGCAAGCTAGCCATCATTTGTTGCCCATCCCTAGTTTGTGCTTGTTCATAGGGCAGTTTCAACTCAATCACATTGCTGTGGCTCTGGAGTTGCATGTAGGTCAGACCAGGTAAGGAGAACAGATTTCCTCCCCTGAAGGACATTAGTGAACCAGATGGGTTTGTTCAACAATTTGGGTGGCACAGTAGCACAGTGGTTAGCACTGCTGCTTCACAGCTCCAGGGACTGGGTTCGATTCCTGGCTTGGGTCACTGTCTGTGTGGAGTTTGCACATTCTCCTCGTGTCTGCATGGGTTTCCTCCGGATGCTCCGGTTTCCTCCCACAGTCCAAAGATGTGCGGGTAAGGCATGCTAAATTGACCGGAGATGTATAGGGTAGAGGATTAGTGGGTAAAATATGTATGGATATGGGGGTAGGGCCTGGGTGGGATTGTGGTCGGTGCAGACTTGATGGGCCGAATAGCCTCTTTCTGTATTGTAGGGTTTCTATGATCGACAGCGGTTTCATGATCATCAGTAGATTCTTAATTCCAGTGATTTTTATTGAATTCAAATTCCACCATCTGCCATGGCCATGGCCCCCGGAATATTAGCTGAGTTTCTGGATTAATAGTCGATAATAGGCTATCACTTCCCCATTTGGACATGGCTATGTTGAAAGTAGTCATGAAATCTGCTATCCTTTGAGGTGGTGATTTCCAGCACTAAACAACCCATTGTCATAGTCATACAATGCAGAAAAGGCCCTTTGGTCAGTCTTTCGGGTCGTTCTTTCAGGCCGAACCAAGCAAACAAACTTAAATTACATTCGGACAAAGAAAAAGGGGGCAGCTCCCCAAAAGGAGGGGGAATGGCCCAAACAGAAGCAAAAAGTACAAAGGAAACTTAAGACACGTCAAATCAAAACGTGACTGTCGGGGTCTATAAGGCACCTCAGCCCCTGCGGTGCCCAACGGGCACAGAAGGAAAGGCCCTTTGGTCAATTGAGTCTGCACCAACAATATCTACCACTAAAGGCATGCTAATCCCATTTCCCTGCACCTGAATGTTATACAGGCTTATTTGGTATCACGAATCCGTCATCAAAGAAGAAATGGCAAGGCACCTAGAAAAGAATGATTTGATAGAGCAGACGCAGCACGGATTCGTTAAGGGGAAGTCGTGTTTGACAAATCTATTGGATTTCTATGAGGATGTGACTAGTGTGGTAATGATGTGGGTAGCACCGTGTGGTAGACAGAGGGGAACTGGTGGATGTGGTGTTTCTCGATTTTCAAAAGGCGTTTGATAAGGTGCTGCACAAAAGGTTGCTTCAGAAGGTTAGGGAGCATGGAGTTGGGGGTCAGGTGTTAGCGTGGATAGAGGATTGGCTGTCTAACAGGAGGCAGAGAGTTGGTATCAGTGTGTGCTATTCTGATTGGCGGTTGGTGACTAGTGCAGTGCCGCAGGGATCGGTGCTGGGGCTTCAGCTATTTACCATTTATATAGATGATCTGGAGGAGGGGGCTGAGTGTAGGGTAACGAAATTTGCTGATGACACATAGATGAGGGGAAAAGCAAATTGTGCAGAGGGTGTGGAAAGTCTGCAGAGGGATCTGGACAGGCTGAGCGAGTCGGCGAAGACCTGGCAGATGGAGTACAATGTTAGCAAGCGTGAGGTTATCCACTTTGGCAGGAATAATAGTAGGAGGGATTACTATTTAAAGGGCGAAAAGCTGCAGCATGCTATGGTGCAGAGGGACCTGGGGGTCCTTGTGCATGAGTCGCAAAAACCCAGTCTGCAGGTGCAGCAGGTGATCAAGAAGGCGAATGGGATGCTGGCCTTTATAGCGACGGGGATAGAATATAAAAGCAGGGAGGTCTTGCTGCAACTGTACAGGGCACTGGTGAAGCCGCAGCTAGAGTACTGTGTGCAGTTTTGGTCACCGCACTTGCGCAAGGATATTTTGGCCTTGGAGGGAGTGCAGAGGAGGTTCATTAGGCTGATACCAGAGATGAGGGGGTTGGACTATGAAGAGAGACTAAATAGACTGGGTCTGTACTTGTTGGAGTTTAGAAGGATGAGGGGGGATCTTATAGAGATGTATAAGATAATGAAAGGGATGGAGAGGGCCGAGGTAGAGAGATTCTTCCCGCTCAGAAAGGACAGCAGGACTAGAGGGCACAGCCTCAAGATAAGGGGAGAGGCAGTTCAGAACGGAGTTGAGGAGGAACTTCTTCACTCAAAGGGTGGTGAATCTCTGGAATTCTCTGCCCGTTGAAGTGGTGGAGGCTACCTCGCTAAATATATTTAAGTCACGGGTAGATAGGTTTTTGACAGACAAGGGAATTAAGGGTTATGGGGAGAAAGCGGGAAAGTGGAACTGATCCACTTCAGATCAGCCATGATCTTATTGAATGGCGGGGCAGGCTCAAAGGGCTAGATGGCCTACTCCTGCTCCTATTTCTTATGTTCTTATGAGCTTTCAGTATGCTGCTCCTTCCTCAGGTGAGTGTATAATATTCTTTAAAGTTTGTAAGGTTTCCAGGCTCCACTACCTTCCCAGGCAATGCATTCCAGATTCCCACCATCTTCTAAGTTTAAAAGATGTTTCTCAGATCCCCTCTGAATCTCCTGATCCTCTTTGTGATAAATTATGCCCCTCACAACTGACCTTTAGACTGGGTGGAAAAAATTCTCATTTCCTCTCTACTTTTGCTGGTTATTTTCAATTTTCATGACGTCTGACTGCGCACATCACCCACATGGAAACTCAGTTGCAAAGACTCCAAGATCCTCTCTTCCATGCCCTTAATATAAACATTCAGAGAACAATGATCATGCATCTGTGCCCTGATCACATTAAATAATGTCCCAGCTCAGGTCAAATGACAACCTATCCCTTGGTGCAGAACTTGACAGGGAAAGCAGCTACCATCTTTGACCGATTCACAAAACACGAATGGAATAACATCAAGCTAGCCCTTCGGACCACGCTGATGGTTTATGAGGCAAGTGTTCTTGACGTGTTCTTGATGGCTGTGAAAAATGAATGACAGCTATCAAGAAAAGCTCAACAATTTCCAACTTTGCTTGATGTGGCGAATTATGGATATATCCTGGAAGAAAGTAATCATAATTGCAGCAGTCGTTCCAAAGGCAATACTCCCAAATGTGTTTGCATTCACCACACAGAGGCAACTTTCATGGTAGCAGGAAGGAAGACTGTTGCATACCCAAGGATTAGGAAATGAAATTCAGTAGGCGGAAATGGCAGCGCATTCTGGTGATAATGATGATATTTCAGTTTTTTTAACATAATTATGGAAAAGGACAAAGATGGAACAGGAGTTAGAGTTCTAACCTACTTTCTTGCCTTTCTCTGCCTCGTTCTCTGAGGTATAGAACATACTTTGCATCAATAGACTCAAGCCTTTGTTTCACTTCAGGCAGGTTGAGGTGAACAAGGCCCCAGAGAGCTAAAGATTGAGTGATTCTTGGATTTTTTAATGCTTTATAATTTTCTGGAAAGGCCTGACAAGCCAATCAGTTATATCAATCCAAGGGCAACAATGGATGGGCAATGAAAGCTGGCCAGTTGGCAACGCCAATGTCCCACGAAAGATTTTTTAAAAAGAATGGAACAGGAGTTAGAGTTTTAAACTGGCGCACAACCAATGCTGGTAGGCTGAGGAATGATTTGCTAAAGAGCGAAGATGGACTGGAAATTATTGCTTGAAGATAAATGAGTGTTAGTGCAGTGGGGAGCATTGGAAGGGGAGGTCCAAGGGGTTCAGAGTAAACGTATTATCGCAAAGAGAAAGGGTGGAATGGTCAAATCTAGAGCCCCCTGAATGTCAAAGCATTTACAGGGTAAGATAAGGCACAAAATAAAACAAAGAGGAAAGAAAATTACCGCACAGGAACAGGTCCTTCGACCCTCCCAGTCTGCACCGACCACGCTGCCGACTCAACTAAAACTCCTTACACTTCTGGGGACCATATGCTTCCATTCCTATCCTATTCATATACTTGTCAAGATGCTCCTTCAAAGTCACTATTGTATCCGCTTGCATTACCTCCCCTGGCAGCGAGTTCCAGGCATCCATCATCCTCTGTGTAAAAACACCTGCCTCGTACATCTCCTTCAAACTTTGCCCCTCGCACCTTAAACCTATGCCCCTCGTAATTGACTCTTCCACCCTGGGAAAAAGCTTCTGGCTATCCTCTCTGTTCATGCTTCTCAAAAACTTGTAGACTTCCATCGTTCTAGTGAGAACAAACCAAGTTTCTCCAACCTCTCCTCATAGCTAACACCAGGCAACATCCTGTACCCTTTTCAAAGCCTCCATATTCTTCTGGTAGAGTGGCAACCAGAATTGAACACTATATTCCATGTGCGGTTTAACTAAGGTTCTATAAAGCTGCAGCATGACTTGACATTTTTAAACTCAGTGCGCCGGCTGATGAAGGCAAGCAAGCCGTATGCCTTCTTGACTACCTTCTCCACCTGTGTTGCCGTTTTCAGTGACCTGTATACCTGTACACCCAGATCCCTGTGCCTATCAATACTCTTAAGGTTTCTGCCATTTACTGCATATTTTCTATTTGTATTGGACTTTCCAAAATGCATTATCTCGCATTTGTCCAGATTAAATTCCATCTGCCATCTCTCCGCTCAAATTTCCAACCGATCTATATCTTGCTGTATCCTCTGATGGTCCTCATCGCTATCCGCAAGTTTCTTGTACGCAAACTTACTAATCAAACCAGTTACATTTTCCCCCAAATCATTCATATATATTACAAATAGCAAAGGTCCCAGCACTGGTCCCTGAGGAATGCCACTTTTTACAGCCCTCCATTCAGAAAAGGAATGCTTATGTCCAGCATTGGAAATTCAATACTACAGTAAATCAAGAGGAGTACAGAAAGTGGAAATCAAGAAGGAAATTAGGAAAGAAAAGGGACAGCTTAAAAGCACACTGGCAAGCTAACTGAAGAACCCAAAGATGTTTTATAATGCATTAAGAGTAAGAGCATAACTAAGGAAAGAGTAGGGCCCATAAAAGACCAAAAAGGAAACCTATGCATATAGGCAGATGTTGATATGGTCCTTAATGAATACTTTGCACCTGTGTTCACAAAAGAGGGGGACAATGCAGACATTGTAGTTCAGGAGAAGGAGTGTGAAGTATTTACTATGATAAACATAGGGACATATTACAGCCTTGAATGTGATTAAATCATCAGGGATGAATGAAATGTACTCCAGGTTATTAAAAGAAGTCATAGAGGAGATAGCAAAAGGTCTGACCATCATTTTCCAATCCTCACTGGATACAAATGTAGTGCTAGAGGACTGCTTATGTTGTGTGATTGTTTAAAAACGGGTGAGGGATAGATTGAATAATTACAGGCTAGCCAGTCCGCAGTGAGCAAATTATTGGAACTAATTCTGAGAGACATGAAAAACTGTCACTTAGAAAAGCACAGATTAATCAAGGATAGTCAGCATGGATTTGTTAAGGGAAGGTGGCCATAGCCAAATTGCCAGTTGGACTCACAAAGCTCTGCTTCAAGGATGTTGGCAAGTAGAACATGAAAGCTATAACTATCAAATATCACACCTGGGAGTCACTAGCTGACAAAAGAGGAAAATGGGACACCTCCTGTGGGCTCTTATACACCACTACAACGATCAGTGGCTACAGGGACTTGGCAACAGATGCCAACACTGAAAACAGCAACTCACGACAAAAGCTGGCACATTCATGTGTGGCACTGTGGCAGAACCTGTCTCTTTGCTGCACCATATGAAGACACACCATCCAAAATGGATTGTTTGCTGCATGTCCATCCCCTTTAGTAGACAATAGGATGTCAGCAATGAAGGTGCACACTGGTTAGTGATTCACTTGCCAGAGAAACCAGTTTTCCTATTTGCTATATCATGTTACTGCTGCTTTTAGCTACTTCTACCATGGGATGACAGTCATGGTTTGTCACAGGCACTCATTTTGTGCCAGCCTCAAACATCCACTGTAACTCATCTTTAATCACTCTGATGTATCATCCAGCTACACTTAGGTTCATCTCTCTTCTTACTGCTCTCCAGTTTGCCATCCAGAAGAGATGTTGGCTTTCTAGCTTGGAGAAAATGGCCAAAATCCTGACAGTTTCTTTTTGACTCTTGTAATTTCAGTGATCTTATGGTCTGTCTATAGAATTTTAAACATAGATCTTTAATTATTGTACAGGTTTCTGAGGCGTATAGAAAAGTGAATAAAATGTAGCAGATTGTGAGTTTTTTCCTGGCTCCACACTTTCTTGTTAATGCATATTTATGAAATTACTACTGGCTATGTTCATCCCTCTTCTGACTTCAGTATCATATCTACCATCTTCTGTTATCGTTAGTCCTAAATAGACAATCCAATCTACTTGTTCCATCCAATGCAATCGTCACTCCAGTTTCTTCTCGTTTATCCCTTCTAACTCCCTTTCTTTGTGTTCATACTCAACACACATTCAAAACTTCTAGGATTTATTTGAAGTTTGTTATGTGTGTGTCTTCTGCTTCTGCCTCAGGAAGTATATCTAGTTCTCTGCATATTGTTCAAATGGAATAATTTTGACAACGATATAGAAACCTGTCTTACTTTTCTCTCTTCACTTGAGAGATATCTTTTAGCCTTATGCTCAATATTTGGTCCCAGTATAGGCTTTGGATAAATCTCACATCTTTACTGTCAGTCGCATTTCGGCATCACATCTATTAACCCTAAATAGGGTTAGGTGATAAACAAATGTTTTTTCATCATCTATGAATCATATGTAAATGTTCTCATTCACCTTGAAAAATTTATCAAGAATTGTTCTTCAGTTCAATAGTTCCTCTTGTCCCTACTCAAATTCTAAACTAAGTTCATCAATTTAGGCTTCAAATGTGCTATGATTTCTGTCTACTATGATTTTCAAGATCACTTTAATGAGATGACCCATTCAGCTTATAGTTCTAAAATGATGCACACCATTGCTTTAGGTTTCATAAGTAACTTAATGAGTAATGTATATCTCATCAATCCTTTGATTACAAATTTCTGATATCACTTCTAATTCTGTTTTTCCAGGGGATTAAATATTTGTTTAGTTCATCTACAATTGGAACTTTTCCAGTACTCATCAATTGCTACATCATAATCGCTTATTATTTTGAATACCCCGATGAGGTCTCCGCCTAATGTGTGCTGCTCTGAGAAATAAGAAATAAGAAATAGGAGCAGAAGTAGGCCATCTGGCCCTTCGAGCCTGCCCCGCCATTCAATAAGATCATGGCTGATCTGTCGTGGCTCAGTTCCACTTTCCCGCCCTCTCCCCATAACCCTTAATCCCTTCTCTTATCAAAAACCCATCAACCCGCTTCTTAAAAATATTTAGCGAGGCAGCCTCCACCACTTCAACGGGCAGAGAATTCCAGAGATTCACCACCCTTTGAGTGAAGAAGTTCCTCCTCAACTCCGTTCTGAACCGCCCCCCCTTTATCTTGAGGCTGTGCCCCCTAGTCCTACTGTCTTTTTTGAGCGGGAAGAGTCTTTCCACCTCTATCCTATCCATCCCATTCATCATCTTATACGTCTCAATGAGATCTCCCCTCATTCTTCTAAACTCTAACGAGTACAAGCCTAGTTTATTCAGCCTCTCCTCATAGCTCAACCCCCTCAACTCCGGTATCAGCCTAGTAAACCTCCTCTGCACTCCCTCCAAGGCCAAAATATCCTTGCGAACTACAATACGAACTACTGCAACTTCCCCACACAGCAGAAGGCCCTCATTGCTGGTGTCAGCATCATAAGCATCCTCTGTATGTTGACATTCTTCAAAGTGTGCGTGCATGTGATATTGCAGCTGAAGCATATCAGTGATTTATAAAGGTACAGCAGGACTATGAAGGATTTATAGTCTGAAAGACATGCTGGTTAGGTGTACTGACCATGCTAAATTCTCCCTTTGTGTATCCGAACAGGCACCAGAGTGTGATGACCAAGCTTACTTGTGACACTAATAAATAATCTTTATCTTGCACATAAACAGGCCACCCAGGCCATCACCAGTGCCACATTTGAGCCCCCTTTCTTCTATCCTAATCTGTCACCATAACCATCTGTTTCCTCCTCCCTCATATACTTAGCTAACTTCCTTAAATATATCTATACTTTCCACTTCAACCACTCCATTGGTAGCGAGTTTTATATTAATGCCTCTCTCTGGGGAAAGAGAATTCTTCTGAATTCCCTATTTGATTTTTTTTTGTGACTGTTATATTCTATCATTGATGGCCTCTAGTTTTGCTCTTCTCTACAAGTGAAAACATCTTTCAAATGCCCATTCTATAAAAACCTTTTATGATTTTAAACAGCTCTACTACCTCAGATTCCAACTTTCTCTTTTTCTGCAAGAGGAAAGATACAGGGTTGATCTTGTTGGCCATTCACTCCACGCTCCCGCAGCAGTGAAGTTGGAGAATTTGGCGGCCAGCCAAATCCCCATTCACTGCGACGCGATGGGAAATTCCTGCCACTGTGAATGATGGTAAGATTCCAGCCATAGTACTCAGGTTGTTAGTCCTTCCCTAAGATGTAAGTCCATGCACTTCTTTTTTCTGCATCCTCTCCAGAGTCTCTATATTCCTTTCATAAATATGGCAACCAGACCCGCACATGTGGTCTAATCAAGATTTGTTACAACTTTAGCATAACATTTTATATTCTTATCCCTCAGGAAATAAACAGAAGCATTTTTTGCTTTCCTTTGTAGCCTTGTAAACATGTTTGTTGTGTTTAGTAATTTGTGTACTTGCACTCCCAGATCCATTTGCACTTCCACCTGTTTTAGATTATTTTTCATGAAGGTCAACCTGCTTATCTTCCTTGCCAAAATGTAATACCGCCAATGTATGCATATTAAAAATCAATAATAATACAACTCAGCAATTCTCATTATTTGTTGCAGACTTCCTCATTATCAGCTAACATTCCAATTTGGTATCATCTGAAAATTTAAAAATTGTATTTTGGATTTTTAAATTAATATAAATTGTGAATGATGGCCCCAGTGCTGGTCCTTGTGGAACACCATTTATCAACTTCAGCTATTCTGAATAGCCACCCCTTAACCCTGCTTTGTCTTGAATCTAGCTATCCATTCTATTTGTACCTTATCAACATTCCCTGTTTTGTTTGCAATGCATAGATGAATTATTTAATTATTTGCAACCTTTGGTTTACAGCACAATCATCCACACGTTCACGTAACCTAACAGCTCACAAGACCATTTCCCTTGACCCCATTCTGTGACTTTATTTGTTAGCCTAATATGTGATGCCTTACAATAGTCATTTTGAGAATCCAGATAAAGTACACCTACTGCTTTATGCTCATCCACTCTGTTACCTCTGCAAAATATTCAGTAAGTTCTGTCAAGCAAAACTATTCCTTTTGAAGTCCATGCCAAATATTATAATACATGTGGTCAAAACAAGATTTGGCTTCTAGATGTTCTTCTCTTCCTTCTTTGATAAGGATTCCATTATTTTTCCAATCACTCCTGTTAAGCTTCCTATTACTGTATAGGCATTTTTTGTTGCATTATAACACTAAGATAGATTGTTTAGATTGTTAATGGATTAGTGATTACTTGTTTCTCCCATCACAAGTGACTTATGTTGGCTGAATAATCAAAGCAGCTCGCATTTGTGATTTTGGGAGTTTTCCCAACCCAAATGTTCTGTGCAGTTTGTCTGGCAGCCCTTCAGGTTATAACCACAGATTTTTTTTAGGTAAAGCAATATGCAAATAGGAGGGATCATAACATTTGAACTAATAGCCCCCAATTCAGTGGTCAATAGTTGCTGTTCATTATGTTTACAGCTTAGTATTGGGTTTTTGTACAGCAACTTATAGAATCATAAAATCCTTACAGCGCAGAAAGAGGCCATCCAGCCCATCAAGTGTGCACTGACCACTTTCCCATCCAAGCCCTTTACCCTGCTAATCCCCCTGACACTAGGAGCAATTTAGCATGGCCAGTCAACCTAACCCACACATCTTTGGACAATGGGAGAAAAACCGGAGCAATCAGAAGAAAACCCATGCAGACATAGGGAAAACGTGCAAGCTCCACACAGTGACCCAAGGCTGGAATTGAATCCCGGTCCCTGGTGCTGTGAGGCAGCCGTGCTAATCTCTGTGACACAGTGGATATTAGGACTCATTTCAGGATAATGTCTGGGACCTGTGTGAATAGGTCAAACAACAGCATGTCTTCAACCAATCAAATTAACAAATCCTTGCCCAGACACAATCAGGAGTGTAAGTTATAATATTTAATTCTAATAAAGTTAAAACAATTACTTCAATTTTTAAAAACATCTTGAATGGAGATGCACTAACATTTCCTCTCATATTCTCTAGATGTTTGGTGAGTAAGTACACCATCTTGTGTTTTAATGCTGAATATTGGTGAGTTATTGATACAATCAAGTTTGTGGAACAGGACAAACATAATAACAAACATAATCCTGGATTCCATGATTGACTGCACATGTGCTGACACTGGAGGTTGCTGCATAATGATTTAAGTAATTCTTCATCAAGGTGGAGGGTGACAAAAGTTTATTTATTTGTCACAAGTAAGGTTTACATTAACACTGCAATGAAGTTACTGTGAAATTCCCCTAGTCACCACAATCCAGGTCAATGCACCTAACCAGCACGTCTTTCAGAACGTGGGAGGAAACCAGAGCACCTGGAGGAAACCACACAGACACAGAGAAAACATGCATACTCCACACAGACAGTGACCCAAGCCAGGAATTGAACACAGGTCCTTGGTGCTGTGAAGCAGCAGTGCTAACCACTGTGCCATCATGCCACCCCATTGAATTTTATACGAGGGTCATGAATCTAAATAAAGGAAACTATGACAGTGTGAGGTTGATATGATGGATTAGGGAACATTAGCTATAATGATGATACTGGATAGGCAAGAGCGAACAATTAAAAAGCACATGGGTGAATTGCAACAATTGTTCATTCCTGTCTGGCACAAAAATAAAATGGGAAAGGTGGCCAAATCACAGCTTACAAGAGAAATTAAATATATAATTAGATCCAAAGGCACCCAAATTGGCCAGAAAAATGAGCAGACCTGAGGAGATCAATGGGATTATTAATAAGAGGAAAATGGTAAACAAGAGTAAGCTTGTGGGGAACACCAAAACTGACTGTAAAAGCTTCCATGAGTATATGAAAAGAAAAAAAGTTGAAACCAAATATAGGTCTCTTATAGTCCAAAACAGGAATTTATAATGGGGAACAAGGAAATGGCTGATCAACTAAATGCATATTTTGGTTCTGTCTTCAGAAATGACAGATAATGTACCAGATATGTTGGGGAACACAGGGTTTGGTGAGAAGGAACTGAAGGAAATTGGTATTAATAGGGAAATGATATTGAGGAAATAGTTGGGATTGAAGATAACAAATTCCTAGGGTTCACTAGTCTACATCCCAGTATACATAAGGAAGCGGCCCTAGAAATAGTGGATGCATTGATGGTCATCATCCAACTCTAGAAAAGTTCCTTCAGATTGGGGGGTAGCTAATATAGCCCATTATTTAAAAAGGGAAGACAGAAAAGAGTCAGCCAGCCTAATGCCAGTAACAGAGAAAATGTTAAAAACCCTTATAAAAGATTTAGTAGCAGAGCACTTTGAAAAGTGGCAGTATCAGACAGAGTCAGCATGGATTTATGAAAAGAAAATCATATTTGACAAATCTACTGGAATTCTTCAAAAATGTAACTAGCAGTTAATGAGGGGAGCCAGTGAATGTGGTTTATTCTGACTTTCATAAGGCTCTTAACAAGGTCCCACATAAATTAGTGTGTACATTATGAGTGCATTGGATTGGGGCTTGTATAGTAAGATGGATGGATAGTGGGGTACTGCAGGAATCAGTTCTAGAACCCCAATTATTCATGATGGAGATTAATGATTTGGATAATGTAATATTGGCAAGTAACAACGCTGGGGGAGGGTGAGGAGAGAGATGCTTCAGTGTGACTGGACAAGCTGAGTTGGCAAATAAATGTTAAGTCATCCATTTTGGTAACAAAAACAGGAAGGCAGATCATTTATCTGAATTGCAAGATGGAGATGAGAATGTACAAGAAAACCTGGGTGCCCTTGTACATTAGTCACTTAAAATAACAATGCAGGCGTTCAGAAGAGCAAATAGCATGCTGGCCTTCATAGTGAGAGGATTCATGGATGTCTTGCTCCAGTTAATACAGGACTTAGTGAGGGAACAGCTGAAAGTCTTTGGCCTCCTGTCAAGTGTTTCTCTCAGCAGTCTACCATTTGCTGTCGGTGGGAAATTCCCATTGAAGCCAACCTATGTTGCTGGGAAACTAGCAGGGGTTCATCTTGATGGGACTAAGGAATCTGACAGTGTGAATGGACAGAAAGTTCTGGTCCACACCTAGGATATTGTAAACAGTTTTGATCTCCTTTTCTGAGAATGTTCTTGTCATGGAATGAGTGCAGCAGATTTACCACATTGATTCCTCGAATTGCAGGACTGACTTATGGAGATTAAATTGGTTAGAATAATGAAGTGCCGGAAGATTGGAAAACGGCTAATGTTACGCCGCTGTTTAAAAAGGGTAATAGCAAAAGGCAGGGAATTATAGGCCAGTTAGTTTAACGTCTGTTGTAGGAAAAATGCTTGAATCCGTAATCAAGGAAAAAATAGCGAGGCATCTTGAGAAGAATTGTTTGATAGAGCAGACGCAGCATGGTTTTGTTAAGGGGAAGTCATGTCTGACAAATTTATTGGAATTCTACGAGGATGTGTCTAGTGCAGTGGACAGAGGGGAACCGGTGGATGTGGTGTTTCTCGATTTTCAGAAGGCGTTTGATAAGGTGCCGCACAAAAGGTTGTTACAGAAGGTTAGGGGGCATAGAGTTGGGGGTAGGGTGTTAGCATGGATAGGGGATTGGCTGACAAATAGGAGGCAGAGAGTGGGTGTCAATGGGTGCTATTCTGATTGGCGGTTGGTGACTAGTGGAGTGCCCCAGGGATCGGCGCTGGGGCCTCAGCTATTTACCATTTATATAGATGATCTGGAGGAGGGAGCCGAGTGTAAGGTGTCGAAATTTGCTGATGACACAAAGTGGAACGGCAAATTGTGCGGAGGGTGTGGAAAGTCTGCAGAGGGATCTGGACAGGCTGAGCGAGTGGGAGGAGGCAGAAAGTGGGTGTCAATGGGTGCTATTCTGATTGGCGGTTGGTGACTAGTGGAGTGCCCCAGGGATCGGTGCTGGGGCCTCAGCTATTTACCATTTATATAGATGATCTGGAGGAGGGAGCCGAGTGTAAGGTGTTGAAATTTGCTGATGACACAAAGATAAGTGGAACGGCAAATTGTGCGGAGGGTGTGGAAATTCTGCAGAGGGATCTGGACAGGCTGAGTGAGTGGGCGAGGACCTGGCAGATGGAATACAATGTTGGCAAGTGTGAGGTTATCCACTTTGGTAGGAATAACGGTAGGAAGGACTACTACTTACAGGGCAAAAAGCTGCAGCATGCTACGGTGCAGAGGGACCTGGGGGTCCTTGTGCATGAGTCGCAAAAACCCAGCCTACAGGTGCAGCAGGTGGTCAGGAAGGCAAATGGGATGCTGGCCTTCATAACGAGGGGGATTGAATATAAAAGTAGGGAGGTCTTGCTGCAACTGTACAGGGCACTGGTGAGGCCGCAGCTGGAGTACTGTGTGCAGTTTTGGTCGCCGCACCTGCGCAAGGATATTTTGGCCTTGGAGGGAGTACAGAGGAGGTTCACTAGGCCGATACCAGAGTTGAGGGGGTTGAGCTATGAGGAGAGGCTGAATAGACTGGGCTTGTACTCGTTAGAGTTTAGAAGGATGAGGGGAGATCTCATTGAGACGTATAAGATGATGAAAGGGATGGATAGGGTAAAGGTGGAGAGGTTCTTCCCGCTCAGAAAGGACAGCAGGACTAGAGGGCACAGCCTCAAGATGGGGGGGGGGGGGGCATTTTAGAACAGAGTTGAGGAGGAACCTCTTCACTCAAAGGGGGGTGAATCTCTGGAATTCTCTGCCCGTTTAAGGGTTGAGGCTACCTCGCTAAATATATTTAAGACGCGGGTAGATAGGTTTTTGGTAGGCAAGGGGATTAAGGGTTATGGGGAGAAAGTGGGAAAGTGGAACTGAGCCACTTCAGATCAGCCATGATCTTGTTGAATGGCGAGGCAGGCTCAAAGGGCTAGATGGCCTACTCCTGCTCCTATTTCTTATGTTCACGGGAGTTAGAATGTGAGAGATCTCATTTAAAAAACTACAAAAATATACTCAATGATAGGCTAGTCCAAAATGCGGGGTCAGTCTGAATATACAGGGTAGACCATTTAGGACCAAGATTGAGAAACCAGGTAGTGTTTGGTGAGCCTGTGGAATTCTCTACCTCAGAAACAGTATGTTTGCAATGAGTTAGATATAGCTCTAGCTGCTAAAGGGATCAAAAGGTACTTGGAGAAAACAGGAACTAAATTCAACAGCCATAACTATTATGAATTGCAGAGCAGATTCAAAAGGACCCAACAGCCTTCTCCTAGTTTATACAATGATTGTGCTGATAATTTCACTTATTACTTCAAAATCCATCTTTCAATCCAGACAATTCGTACAGATAAAATGAATTTAGTCCAATAACCGTTGTGTTGAATGTTAGCTAGTTGGCTCAGGTGGTTAAGAGCATGGTGCCAGTGTCAAAGTAGCGCATTCAATCCCCATACTGATCAAGAAGCCCTCCCTGCACTAATGCACACACATATCCAGCTCCAGTTTACTTGCAATCTTAAAATCATTACAACACAAGCCATTCAGACTTTCAAACTCATACCAGCTTTCTACAAAAGCAATCATTCTTCCACAGCCCTACATTTTGTTGGCACGTGAAGTGTGCCTAGCCTGGAACACAATGCTTAAGAGTGTGATGAAGGCAGGATCAAAGCATTAAAAATAAATAAATTAAGACTGATATTTAATAGCTAACATCAAATGTCACAAGCTAAATTAGGTGTAATGCCCTTTCTTCTCAGCTTGGATATTGTATGTCTCACTGGTGGGGACCACGAATTGGATAAAATTTGAATTATTTTTTGGAATAAGGTCATGAATCTATTCTTGCACAATGCTTTGTTATCAAATGGGGTAGAAATATTAAGAAAGCAAGGTTATGGGCAGAATAGCAGCAGTTGGGCAAGTCAGAGCAGGCAAGTCTTGCTTTACCTGTACAGGTTGGGACCAGTCATTGCAGGTGCTCTCACTGAAACAGAGCGCAGAATTTTACGGCCTCACACTCCAACACCATAAAATCCTATCCACAGGCAAGACCATCCCATTGTTTCCCCCACCCCCCCCCGTCCTTATTGAATCCAAATTCCATGGTAGTACAATTCCAGTCATTGGGTTAACTTTATGGACGTTCCCCTTAAAGGAAACTCTAGGATCAGAGGGCATAGTCTCAGAATAAAAGGGCTCCAACATAACAGAGTTAAACAGGAATTTCTCTGAGAATCAAGTCTATGCAACACCTTGTCCTGAGAAGTCATGGTGAGGTGGGCAGAGTTCATGTGCATATTTAAGGTTGAGAGATTTTTGATCCAATTGAATGGCAGAGTAGGCTCAAGGCATTCCTGTTATTTCTTCTGGTCTTCTGCACTGCAACTATCGTGATTTCTCATCTTTATAAGGACTGGAACTATGGACATACAGGAATCACATTTAGCTTATAAAGTAGGCCACAGATGCCCTTGAAGGCTGTGTATTTCAAAGAATCTTCTTTCACCATGCTTTCAGTCTCAGCATTTAAGACCCTAACATGCTGTGGAAAATCTCTCCTTTATTTCTTCACCCCATTCTCAACTGAATTATCTCCAGCTTTATAAACAAAGTCTTAAATTCATCACAAACTAAAAGTTCACGAAATGACAAACAATTTGCTTATTCCCACATGAGAATGATCTTTCACCATTCACTAGTGTCCTGGATAACAGACAGCTTTAAATTAGAAAAGTTACCGACCAGTGAGCAACGTGACGCAATTTTGTGCACCAAGATGTATAATGCAAAATGCCTGTTAGTTCACCATTAATCAAAAATGGTGACTTTCACAGGTTCACCTAAGTTACGTTTTCACCTCCCCTTTTGGTATTGTTTAAAAAAGTCAATGTTTTGAGATCCAATCTGCAGTTCAAACGTTATTTCTTATACTTCCTCTACATAACATGTATACAATGCAAACAAATGCAATGTCTTGACACCCTGAAATATTAATTCTTGTTTCTCTAGCTGCTGAATATTTCCAGCATTGTTTGTAATTTTACAAGTGCAATGCTCTGTTGAATAGCTGCCAGTATCATGAAACTTTTCAATAGAAGTTCATCTGATCTAGAAAAGGTTACACCCTAAAACTTTAGGTCAAGGGAACACTTTGCTCCTCAGATAGCCTTGTGTTTTCCAAACAGATGCTTAAATTTTGCATTGTACCCATTAAAATGATTACAGCATAAGGAGACTATTTCCATGCTGGCTCCTACTAGAACTCAAGCTATTTTTAAGATCTACACTTTTTCTCTAGGCTATTAACTAAATGGTTTTTGGAAGCAATGACGTGTATTCCCCAGTCATAGCTAGAGTCATGTATAAAATTCACGATTTTTTTAACAAATTCTGTTCCATAGAAATGATTAAAAATAAGTCTAACAACTTTGAGCTGTCCCCAGCCTTTGAAAGGGAGATGCTACAAGCAAAAGCTCAGCCCTTCTGTGAACTGGAATTTGATCTTGCACAAGAATGAGACTTGGAAGGCCACAGGCAAGACACTAAATTGTGTAAATAGCTACCCCACTCTTACAAAACAGCAACACACGATCAACCCCTGAGCAAGGTGAATTGCTGTGCACCTTGCAAGGAAGCTAGATTGAATATCAGCCAGCATCACTTAAAATGGAAATCTAAGTTATTCATTTCATATTTGGGGTCAAACTATTGTGAATCTTGTCCCAGCACACTAACTGCTCCACCGGAGGAACTGGAGTCACTTTCATTTTTGCCTACCCATCTGCTTCCATACTAGGTGACTGACTGACAAACATTGATGTATTGTGCAAAATACTTACATCACAAGTTACAAACTGCACACAAGGAAAACTAAAGGGGAGTATTCTCATTTCACAATCTTACAGCAATGACAACATATTGGTCAAAAATGGTTTATTAATAATTTTCCTTAAAGCATTATGATTATTTGCCCTTCTTTGCTTTGATCTTCCTCTGGTAGAATTCCAGCTCCTTTCCTTCAAGGATGTAGCCATCAGCTCTGCCACACTGGCCAGGTCTTGAAGCTATGCAAGCTGCAAAAAGAGAAACATTATGTCTTATCATAAACTGATCACTTCAGTGCATTAACTAGGCATATAATAACTTCAGCTGGTGCCTCTCCTTAGCTGCCCTATGCACAATATCAATGTCATTTATATATAAAAGACAGAATTGTTATACCTCTGATAAGTTCCATAAAAAGGCTATATATTTCCAAATCAATAATTAACAGTTTACATAGTTATCACCAGTTACCAAAGAAACATTGCTTTATTTTTCTTGAGCAAACTTCCTTACCCTCGAGGTGTTTTGGGTTACAGAATCAAGTATGCTGATAACTCTCCACTACACGACCAGACAACACAGCCAAGCTTAAATCAACCTTAATCTGTACACACTGTTCTGTCACATTTTGTGGGGATGTCTCTGGATCAGTCTGTGGGAACACTGGATCAAATCCTATCACAGCAGCCGGTGGGATTTAAATTCAATTAATAAATCTGGAATATAAAGCTAGTCTGTCAAAGAATGTTGCAAAATGCCATCTGGTTCACTAGGTCCCCTAAGGATGGAAATCTGCCATCCTTATCTGGTCTGGCTTACAAATGACTGCAGAGTGACAACAACTGACTTTTAACTACCCTCTGAAATGGTCTAGCAATTGAACTCAATTCAAGGACAATTACGGCTGCGCAACAAATACTGGCCTCACCAGCAATACCCACATTCCATGAAATAAAAACCTTCGAAATGCTCCTCTCAAAGTTGAGTGGATAACTTGGCATATGGCACCAAAGTCTGCAATCCACAGCCACCAGGGAAATCCCACTGCCCAATCTGAACACCAGCCCACATCACAGCAAGAAGTCCCACAACACCAGGTTAATTGCCTCATGCCCACATCAGTAAGAACAGTGCATATTTTTTGAGGATCAGCAAGATTACAGGATGAATGTTCAATGCAGGACCTTCAATTACATACCAAGCAGTTTTCCCTGCTGGAATTGTTCTTCTAGCAGTGGACTGATTTTTGCATTCTTTCTCCGTTCATCATATTTCTTCTGAATTTTCTTTGACCGCTTCTTGTTCAGTATTTCCTCCTCTTCAGGGGTCTGAAACAAAAGTGCCATCTTATATAACAGTATAAAGGAAAATTAAAAAAAAAGACAGCCCAGCAAATCTTGACTGAGTCAACATTATGCAATTAGAAATAAAAATCAGGCTGTGTGCCATGGAATTATGGATCATAATAATTTTCACTATCACACAATACTGGCATTTCCAGATACATTAGGAGCAACTAGTTATACTCCAGACAACCTACCTGAAAACATAAGAACATAAGAAATAGGAGCAGGAGTAGGCCATCTAGCCCTTTGAGCCTGCCCCGCCATTCAATAAGATCATGGCTGATCTGTCGTGGCTCAGTTCCACCTTCCCGCCCTCTCCCCATAACCCTTAATCCCCTCTCTTATCAAAAACCCATCAACCCGCGTCTTAAAAATATTTAGCGAGGCAGCCTCCACCACTTCAACGGGCAGAGAATTCCACAGATTCACCACCCTTTGAGTGAAGAAGTTCCTCCTCAACTCCGTTCTAAACCGCCCCCCTTTTATCTTGAGGCTGTGCCCCCTAGTCCTACTGTCTTTTTTGAGCGGGAAGAGTCTCTCCACCTCTATCCTATCCATCCCATTCATCATCTTATACGTCTCAATGAGATCTCCCCTCATTCTTATGGTGCACTTGTTAATGCAAACAATTTGAATGACTGTGCAGCAATAAATTTTCACCCTGCATTTATTTGTAGCCTATTTCAATTTTTAAAAAACAAAAACGACAATTGTAGTCGAAACACCCACTTTCAGAAAGTTTATAGTACCACTGTGCAAATAAGCTGATGTCACTAACCAACTGTGAATCTGGGCTTGAAATATATATCGAAAATGAATTTAATGACTTAATAGTTGTTCAAAAGAAAATGAAACATGAAAGGTTTCAAAGAAAGCATCATAAATAGGAATATATCCAAAGTCACTAAATCAGTGTAAAATGCTAATGACTTGCCAAAGACAACCACAGAAATGGAAAACGCTACAAACACTAGAGACCAGTTTTGTTCAATAACCAATCATCGTTATTACAAGACATTAGCTTTTCAAGTACAGAGCCAGTGGTAATGCAACAGGACAGGAGCAAAAAGGGAGAAATCTGTGATGGAGTGGAGCAATTAAAAGTTTCAAGGCAAAGAAGGTGATAAAGTACAAAAGATCAGTCCAGTGCTACGAATGGTAATTGCAGTATGAGTGTAGAAAGAAGGCATGGAAAACCTGGCAGACAGGAAAAGCTATCCACAGAGTTTGCCTGGTGTTATTATTTTCTAATTTAGTTACGTTTGCCCTCTACACTATTCTTCTTGTTAGCAAGATGCCTGAATTTACTTTGTTTTATGTTCCTACTTTATTGACAAAAGCCATTGCAACCCAACATAACAGAAATAAACTTTGTGGTAATTTAATTCAATCAAATGCTCCACATACCAACTTGGCGCCCTTCTTCCGGCCAAGGGGGAGGGCAAAGTGAGACTCATACCACTGCCGGAAGGGAGTACTGTCGATTAGAACAATACAGTTCTTTACTAATGTCTTTGTCCTAACCAATTCGTTGTTAGAGGCATTGTATACCACATCAATGATCCTGGTTTTTCGTGTGCAACCTACAAAGAGAAATAGTTTACCACTGGATTATATATGACATAGTTGACCAGAAAATTTCTACCAAAAAGAGAGAAGAAATTGTTACACAGTCATTGCACTGAGGTTAGCACTGTGCCTCAGCGCCAGGGACCAGGGTGCAATTCCCAGCTTGGTTCACTATGTGGAGTTTGTACGTTCTCCCTGTGTCCATGTGGCTTTCCTCCAGGTGCCCTGTTTCCCTCCCACAGTCTGAAAGACATGCTGGTTAGGTACATTGGCCATGCTAAATTCTCCCTTTGTGTACATGAACAGACACTGGATGTGGCAACATGGGGATTAACACTGCAATGAAGTTAGTGAAAATGTATGCCTACTTGTGATACTAGAAATAAATTTTAAAACAAAAATAACTCACATTCAGAACCCCACGAGAAGTTTCCTGAATCCAACCTTAGCGCCCGATATTTCTTATTTCCACCACGGACTCTCACTGTGTGAATGCGGCGTGGCCCAATCTGCAGACACATCAAAAACATCAGTAAGGATTTAGTAAACTTCAATGCCAATCAGTTTCAATGATACAAATCCTAATAAAATCACCACTCAGGCTGAAGGAACATAGAACACTACAGCACAAACAGGCCCTTCGGCCCACAAGTTGCGCCGATCACATCATCACCTACCAACCTACAGACCTATCTATAACCCTCAATCTCATTAAACCCCATATACTCATCCAGAAGTCTTTTAAAAGACCCCAGCGAGTTCGCCTCCACCACCACTGACGGCAGCCGATTCCATTCACTCACCACCCTCTGAGTGAAAAACTTACCCCTAACATCACTTCTG
The DNA here is from genome assembly GCF_965287045.1 of Carcharhinus amblyrhynchos. Taxonomy (NCBI): domain Eukaryota; kingdom Metazoa; phylum Chordata; class Chondrichthyes; order Carcharhiniformes; family Carcharhinidae; genus Carcharhinus; species Carcharhinus amblyrhynchos. The sequence goes on along the minus strand of NC_137332.1, from coordinate 27,901,177 downwards.
AACCTCCCTCCCCGCACCTTAAATCTGTGTCCTCTCGTAGCGACCATTTCAACCCGGGGAAATAGCCTCTGAGAGTCCACCCTATCTATTCCTCTCAACATTTTGTAAACTTCTATCAGGTCACCTCTCAACCTTCGTCTCTCCAGGGAAAAGAGTCCCAGCTCCCTCAACCTAACTTCATAAGGTATGCCTCCCAGTCCAGGCAACATCCTTGTAAATCTCCTCTGCACCCTTTCAATAGCTTCTACATCCTTCCTATAGTGAGGCGACCAGAACTGAGGTTCTGGTCGCCATTGTGACATTGGGAACCAAATACATAAACTGCTGTACAACAACTGTATTAACATACAGATGGTTATGCAGCTTCAATCATGCTAAGTTTGATATAGTTATTACCAAAATTTAAATGGCTGTAAAATCTAAAACTTTAAATGATCCCATAAGAACCTACTGGAAACATTAAGACAGGCAGTGTAGTCAGTGTAACTATGACAAGAGTAACATTGGTGGGTCTAAATATGACCAGAACAGTCAAGACAAACCCACCTATCTCAAGAGTCATATTTTCATCATTCATATTGCCAGAAAATGATCACCTAATTTTACCCAAATAATCCATTGTGAATCTCATCAAGTCTCTCCCTCCACATCCCCCCACTCTACTATCAATTTTAATTATGTGGATATTGTTCTCCATACCTTAGTATTTGCAGGAGGACGCCCAAGTTCATACTTTCTTTTTTTGCGATATGGCTTCCTTTTACCTCCAGTCTTGCGACGCTTGTGCCAAGTGTCCCGGGAAATACCTGAAGTAAATTATCAAGTTTGATCAGAATACAAAACGGACAGATGGATTTAACACTCTCAAAGGAGAGAGCAGCCTATGGTCACTTGGGACGCTGTCAACTTTACCTTATTAGTTCTCCAGAAGATAAATTCAAAGGATCATAGCAAATGAGTTCCATTGTTTACATCATTACAAACCCAAACCATTAAAATAAAGCTTTAAAATGAGCAAGTCGGGTATCAAGCAATAAAACCTAGTTTTGAACTGCTCTACAAGTTATATTCCAAATCACCAGGTGAAACAACTAGAAGCATGCCAAAGTACAGGAAGTAGTCTCACAACACCAGGCTGAAGTTCAACAGGTTATTTGTAATCACAAGGTTTCAGAGCACTGCCCCTTCATTCAAGTTCCAAAAGCTTGTGATTCCAAATAAACCTGTTGAATTTTAATCCCCTGGTGTTGTGAGATGTCTTACCAAGCCCAACCCAGTCCACTGCATGCATCTCCACATCATGGGCTAATGTAAATGATAATCCACAATGGGAGTGAGGGTAATGCAGCATTGTTGAGCTATGCTGGACATGGAACATGCCCTACAGCTCCTTTACCCATATTAACAATTTCAATCATACCAGAGTGAGAATGTAGCTTCTGGCTTGGGGTTTACATTGATAATCAGTCCTTGATTTCGGGCAAAATGTTTAACAGAAATTATCACACTTTATCTCCAGATTATATGTTAAGAGTATGAACAGGGTCTCAATCCAGCAGCCAGCCTCCGTCCCTCCCTCCACATATCCCCCAACAGGAAGGCAGACCCGACCTCGTGTTTGCAGATCGGCCCCCGTAGCTTTTCCACCTGCAATCTAAGTGGTGAGCAGATGGTAACTGCAGCATTCGGCTACAAAAGCCCTCTCCAGTCGACATTTCAGGCCGAAGGCCGCCATGTTGGCTCCCTCCACTATCCTCCCATTAAAACATTGCAACAGCAGCACGATCAACCCGATCGGCTGCCCCAGACACACTCCATCCTCAACGGTACACTGGTCCAAACCAAGCGTGCGCCTTTCTGTCAGCCGCCACGCGATAGATTTGCCGGATGGATTAAGATTGCATCCTCACCAACCCCTCAGTCTCACCTACCCATTTTCAGGCTCCAGCTGCAAAAAGGAAGCACAAAGGATTCTGGGACTTACGTTAGCTCCAAATCTCGCGAGAACCCACTGGCGTGTGACGTAACCAGGATGACGGTTGCGCAATGTTTGCGAAGGGCGGGGGCAGCCTGGATCAAAGCAGTGCCCGCGGTAAAACCAAATCACTGTGGAATCTCAACCACAAGCAGAAAATACTAGTAAATCTCAGTAAACCGTCATCCGTGGCGAGAGAATGGAGCTTAACGTTTGGAGTCTCGATGTTCCTTCGTTGGAGCCCTCTGGTCGTCATCTTTGTGAGGGGCAGTTTAACCTGGGGCCCCGCGCTATATTCGTGAGGGGCGATTGGCCCGCGGGGGGGTGGGGTGTGCGCCATCTTTGTGAGGGGGGCAAAAACAGAAAATGCTAGAAAATCTCAGCATGTCTGACAGCATGTGTGAGACTATAGAGCCAAGGTTTCGAATCTGATGCCCTTTCATCAGAGCCAAGGGTACAGAAGATCAGAAAAGATATATTCTATGGGGGGAGGGTGGCTACTGGAATAGGACGAAGGGAATGTAAACGAGGATAAAGACAGCAGAGAGAGATGTTACAGGTTGTCCATTAAGAGAACAGAATGTGAATAGAACACAACACAGTTCAAGCCCTTCGGCCCTCGATGTTGTGCTGACCTGCGAAACCAATCTATAGCAGAACCGAGGTACAGATGGTTAAGGCAGTTGGTCAGGGGCAAGTGAGGGTTGCAACTTACAGCAGGAATGAGAGGGTGGAAAAACAGAAGAGAGAAAGAAGGATGATAAAAATGGATGAGCGAGATGGAAAGAAGAAACAGAATAAAAGAAATGGGGTGGGGGGAGGGTTCATATATTCTAAAGTTGTTGAGCTCAATTTCAATCCAGAAGGCTGTAAAGTGCTCAATTGGAAGATAAGGTGAACGTTTTCCTTCAGAGTCAAGAGAAAGCTGTTCAAAACAAAAGGAAATGTTTACCCCCATACTAACATTTGCCCTTTTTAGACAGCTCTGAAGCAATGGTCATTTGGTGAGAATGACTTTGCTCGAAGGGTCTCTGAAATGCCTGTTGCCCTGCTTTGCAGATTTCAGCATTAAAGTTCATTTATCCCACACCCATAACCCCCTAAAACTAAAAACCACCTGTAGTAAACCATTTATTCTATTTGGTTGGAGAAATTGAGGTACTTCCACTTTTAGGTGCGCAAAGGCCAACTAAAAAAGAGGAGCAAATTTAAAGGAAATTGCAGGGAGGTGCAAAAACTAGTCGAGATTGGGGGCGGTGTTATAAGAAGCAAGAAGAAATGTAAACGAAGTGATTGCTGAAGAAAGATCCCTGCCCTCTGAAGAAATATATGAAAGTTTGGATACTACAGAGGGACTAAAAGACATCTTCAGAATTGCAGTTGCTCAAGTTGTGGGGAAATATACATACAATCAAGGATACAGGTGGACTGATCTTAGAAAAAGAGGATGAAATCAGATAGGTGGGGCTAATACCTTAATTGGCCTATGAATGAAGAAAATCAAAAACAATGATCAAAGAGGTAGCTGCAAATCAAGAAATGACAATGAGCACCAATCTGGAACACATCAGAACAGTAGTGAAATGAATGAAAAACAGTAAAGCAGTAATAAGGATGAAGTGGAGATCATTGAGGGGTTCAAGTTGCTAGGTGTTCAGATTACCATCTGTCCTGGTCCCTCCACGCTGACGCTATATATAGTTAAGAAAACCCACCAATGCCTCTACTTCCTTAGGAGGCTAAGGAAATTTGGCACGGACACTACGACTCTTACCAATTTTTACAAATGCATCATAGAAACTATCCTTTCCAGATGTATCACAGCCTGTTATGGCTGCTGCTCTGACCAAGACTGCAAGAAACTACAAAGGGTCATGTACATAGCCTAGTCCATCATGCAAACCAGCCTCACATCCATTATTCGGTCTACATTTCCCACTACCTCAGGAAAGCAACCAGCATAATAAAGGACCCCATGCACCCCCAGCATACTCTTTTCCACCTTCAGTCAGGAAAAAGTCTGAAAATGTGTACCAACCGACTCAAGAACAGCTTCTTCCCTGCTGTCATCAGACTTTTGAATTTACCTATCATATATTAAGCTTGATCTTTCTCTTAACCCTACATGTAACTACAATATTATATTCTGCACCCTCTCGTTTCCTTCTCCCCTTGTACTCTTATGAACAGTATGTTTTGACAATATAGTGCATAAGAAACAATACTTTTCACTATCTCAATACATGTGACAATAATAAATCAAATCAAACTGTGAGAATTTGTGACGTCCCTGAATACTTACACCCAATACACAACATGTCCAAGGAATGTCAGACAGGAGTGAGAAGAATTGTGGCGTAAGAGTGAGAATTTTGAAACCAAAGTTAGATTACATCAAGAATCAGCAAAGAGTTCTTTCTTATTCTTGATTGTAATGGTTGTTCTAACTGAGCAGCTGAGACAGGAAAGTGCCATGGTCCATGACATAGTGGGGATGATGAAAACATGACTTGAACATCTGGAAAAAAGCTTTGGAAGACTAGAATCATAGAATCCCTACAGTACAGAAGAAGGCCATGCGGCACATGATGTATGTACCGACCACAATCCCACCCATACCTTATTTTTGAAGGTAAGAAAATCTCGGGGGGGTAATTCTCCCAGATCACTGTGCCGCTCTAGTAGTGCAATGGGCCAGGAGACATCAGCAGTGGCTGTTTCATGGGCTTCCTGTTGGACGGCCAGGCCTCTGCACATCTCCTCGCCTAAGTTTTTTAGCACAAACTGAAAAATCAGCATGGTGGCTATTCATATACTTTTATATATGATTAGAGGGTTCATGACCGAATTCCTCCCCCCCCCCCGCCTCGCTCCCCCCCCGTCACGCCAGCATCTTCCCCGTGTCTCTGGCATAACATCACATTGGTGGCATTTACAACTGTTCTGTAAAAGTTGGGACATGGCATGGCAGTACTGAGGAGGCGGTAAGTGTTATGGAGTTGAGATTAGCAAAGTTGCTGGGTGGGGTGGGGGGATTCATTGAGCTCATTCACTGGAAATACTGTCCCCAGGAGCAGAGATGTTCCATTGTTCTGGCTGTGGTGAGGGACTCCACTGAATGTTGGGATTTTAGGGAGGGGAGGAAGGGTGCCATGTGCTTCTTAAGGGCTCATCAAGTCAGGCAGCTGGTGCTCCAAGCGGGGTGCTCTGGTTAGCATAGACACTCAAACTGCATGTACTCTGCAGTGAATGGGAACACATATTGTGATAATCAGGAGGCTGTCCCTACTCCATATGCCTGAACTGCAACACATGCCTGGAATACCTATGCTGCAGTAATTCCCATGGCAATGGCTCAAAGGAGTGCAATGGCTATGCCTACAGATCAGAGACAGAGACTGTACAGGACACGGAAGCCCTTTGAGGGCCTATCGAAAGCCATGTTGGCGTCAACTCCGCCTGAGCAGAGAATGTGTGGCATATCTCTCAGGTCCTCACAGACCTGACACCTCAGGGGAGAGGAGGGCACCTGCTCCCAGTGGAAGTGAAGGTGACAGTGACTCTGAATTCCAATGCCACTGGATCGTTCCAGGCACTCAATGGGGACAGATCACAGGTATCTGTGCACTGGTGTGTACTTCAGATGTGTGTGTGATGTCTTTTATTTTTTCACAGGTTTAGTAGCTAATTAACTCGCTCTTTGATTCAAGAAAACTAAGTTAAGTTTATTAAAAAGTAAATACCTTGATTTGGAAAAGATATTCTCAAAGAAATATAAAAAAATCCCTTTGTTGCAACCAACCAAGAAAACTGAATAATGTGGAATAAGCTTGTCCCTCCTCACTCAGCTGTAAGTGTGGAGTAATAAGAAACAACAAAAATCAGGACCTAGCACATCAGTGAGCCAATGATGATTGTGAGTGCATCAAAAAGGTTGTGAATGTAGCCAAATCCATCACACAAACCAGCCTTCCATCCATTCACTCTGCCTACCCTTCCTGTTGAATCGGCAAAGCAGCCAGCATAATTAAGGACCCCATGCACCCCAAACATACTCTGTTCCACCTTCTGTTAGAAACAGATACAAAAAGCAGAAGTCATGTACCAACCTTTTCAAGAACAACCGCTTCCTGGCTGCTATCAGACTTTTGAATGGACCTTAAGTTGATCTTTCTCTATGCCCTAGCTATGACTGTAACACTACATTTTGCAGTGTCTTGGTTTCTTCTCCATGAACAGTATACTTTGTATAGTGTGCAAGAAATGATACTTTTCACTGTGTACTAGTATGTGACAATAATTAATCAAATCAAATGTAGACAAGAAGAGTATAAAATGGTATGGTCATCTGTTACGGAAGGAAGAAACATGGTCTGGAGAGTGATGGAGATAGGATTGTCTGAAAAGTGGAAAGGATTGGTCTGGGAACAGATGGAAAGATGTAGTGGTGAGATTTAAATGCACTGGAATTGTAAGAGGAAAGGATGATGACAGAAAATGAAGGGCAATAAATTAGTATTGTGGCATCCACAACTGGTAGGAGAAAGAAGACAGTGAAGGAACAGTGAGTCAGTTCCAAGTCAGGATAGTGTGTTGTATGGAGGGGAACTTGCAGGTGGTGGTGTTCTAATGCATTTGACGTTCTTGATCATTTTAGATGAAAAGGTCAGATTTTCAAGGTGCTATGGAAGGAAGTTTGGTGAATTGCTGCAGTGCATCTTGAAAGTGGTACACACTGCTGCCACTGTGCATCAATGCAGGGAGTGACTGTTTAAGCTGCTAGATTTGATATTGATCAAGTAAGCTGCTTTATGCTGAATAAACTGGGCTTGTACTCATTAGAGTTTAGAAGAATGAGGGGAGATCTCATTGAGACGTATAAGATGATGAATGGGATGGATAGGATAGAGGTGGAGAGACTCTTCCCGCTCAAAAGACAGTAGGACTAGGGGGCACAGCCTCAAGATAAAAGGGGGGTGGTTTAGAACGGAGTTGAGGAGGAACTTCTTCACTCAAAGGGTGGTGAATCTCTGGAATTCTCTGCCCGTTGAAGTGGTGGAGGATGCCTCGCTAAATATTTTTAAGACGCGGGTTGATGGGTTTTTGATAAGAGAGGGGATTAAGGGTTATGGGGAGAGGGCGGGAAAGTGGAACTGAGCAGCGACAGATCAGCCATGATCTTATTGAATGGCGGGGCAGGCTCGAGGGGCTAGATGGCCTACTCCTGCTCCTATTTCTTATGTTCTTATGTTGTCAAACTTTGTGTGCTGTTGGACCTGCATTCATCTGGGCAAATGGAGAGTATTCCATCAACTATAAAATTCAAATTCATACCTTTAGATATTGGACAGGCTTTGAGGAGCCAAGAGCTAAGTTATTCACCTCAGAATTCCCAGCTTTTGACTTGCTCTTGTAGTCAGAATAATTGTATAGTTAGTTCAGCTGCTGGTTAATGGAATCTCTGTTGGCAATTATGCTTCGTAGGTAGCTGGAAGACTTTGAGTTAACAATTCAAGTAGTCATTCTGAACCTACTAAGTAAAAAAGCTATTGAACCCATTCAACGATCACAGTGACTAGCACTGCTGCTTCGTAGCACCAGGAACCTGGGTTCAATTCTAGCCACAGGTAACTGTGTGGAGTCTGCATGTTCTCCCTGTGTCTGTGGGGGTTTCCTCCCACACTTCAGCTGTGCAGGTTATGTGGATTGGTTATGCTAAATTGACCCTTAAATGTCAGGGAAATTAGCAGGGTGAATGGATGAGGTTACAGGGATAGGCTCTGGGTGGGACTGTTGTCAGTGCAGGCATGATGGGCCAAATGGCCTCTTTCTGCACTGTGAGAATTCTATGAACTGAGTTAGACCCTACCCTCATTTAGTGACGCAATAAGATGTAACTTATGGCCTTTCCAGAGCTGTGATTACAGCTGCTGTGTGGGCTCCAGCCTTTTGTTTTCAAAGAAGCACTCAGGTCTACTTTACAAGTTTAATTCAATGGCTTAGAAATTATGACTAAGATCGCAGACTCCACCTAGATGGTTTGAAGTAGTGCAGGTGAGCTGAACGCATACTAAATCTTTGCTGTAGGGTATTCATCAGTTTGACTTTTGCTCCTCTGCAATTCAATGCATTGTGCATATGGTCCCAGGATCTTATGCTCCTGCAGTTCTTTTGGAACTGTGTCCTTTATTTTATTTTGCTTCTTTTTTCTTTTGATCAAAATGTATCACTTCACGTTTCTCTGCATTAAATTTCATCTGCCACTTGTCACTCCTTTTTTTGCCAATCTTCCCATGTCCTTTTGAAGATTGTAGATTCAACTGTCCAAAAAAGCCAAGTGTGTGTCACAAGAAGAAAAAGTGTCAAATTCCTTACCAAATAGTGATTTGAACCATCAAGTGCTTTTTTTGCAAAAGTTTTCTTGTTGTAGTTGGATTATGTGGACTATGAAAGTGGTGTACTGTTGCTATTGCCCGATGGCTTGGAGGTGCTTAATGCAATTATATGCTTGCCATTTCACGAAGTGCACAATTCTACATGCTTACATTTAGTGATCGGCTTCTTGGATTGAACCATTACTTCAAAATTGACTAGTTTTCTGTCATTCTGCAACTGCTGAATGAAACAATCATGACCAACACATACCAACCTTATGGGTACAAGATGTGGTATTAGGTACAGGATGCATGTCTGCCTACACAAGATTATAGAATATTTAACTGGCCAGAAACTGATCTGTAAGGGAAAGCAACACTTTCACTTAGGGTTATCTTCCTTGCTGAGGATATGTGGGGCTGATTCATCTGATGCACATTAGACTAGCTTCCTTTCACAAAGTCAGGGATTTGCTGAAGGAGCGAGCCTCTTTCTGCACTGTGAGGAACTAGCAAGATAAAAAGGAGGCAGGAAAGTGAAAAGGGCTCTCACCCAGTTTCTTATTTGAAATTCATTTAATGTTCATTTCTTCAAAAAATTTAATACAGAATTTGAAGAATCTTTCTACAAGTTTCACTTAGATCCCAGTTAACTCAATGCTCAGCACTTGTGTTTGGAAGTATGCTCAGTGTGATATGCTAATCGTGAAAGGTCAGCAACTGTAACTATTTTGCATGGTAATTTCTTTATTAAATGAAATACAGTATAATGAGGATTCTTCAATTCGACATATTCCAATGGCCCATACATTCTGGGATTGGATGTGAACCATGAATCAATTCACATTTGATTTTTCATCTTCAGTACTGCAATTATTTAGGGATAGACAAAAAACCTTAATTCAGTTCTTCAACAACTAGTTTATACATTAAAAAAAAGGGTCATTTCAGAATCAAAACTCTATTGATTTCTCTCCTCCTACTCAATTTTTAGACAGGATTAAAATATACAAATATATGAAATGCTTTTAATAATGAATCGAGCAAGTTCTACGCAGTTTCTCATTTTGCTTTCACTAGAGTAATTCAAAAGTATCAGGTTGCCAAGTTTCACATCAGCTCTTAGACTGCATAAGAGCTTGATTTTTGCCTCTACGGCACGACAAAGTTACAACATCCTTTAGTTGATTTACAAATCCAATAAAGACCACCAACAACTCAAAAATGCTTCAGCAGTCTATCAAAGGTATATCAAACTCCAATGTTATTTTGTAACTTGCATATGGAATTTGCCTTTGATTTGAAAATCAATGACTGGAGGAGGATACAAAAACCATTGTTCAAGCTCATAACAAAAGGTTTGAGAGTGTATCCCATTGGAACAGTTATAAAGTACTACATTGTGGAATTTAGAGAATCTTGTCTATATTAAATACAGTTCCACAATACCAGCATATTAAAATTGGTTTTAGGGAACATTTTGGGGAAGGGTAGGGAAAGAAAACAAAGGACACAGCAATTCCATTCTCCTAAAAGTTCTCTTTAAACAAGGTCATTTCTCCACAATCAACTGAGTAATGAGTTAGAGAAATCAATGCACCCTGAAAAACTGATCAAACCTGCACTATGTATGCATACTTCCATTTTTAGTTCTGTCAGTTCAAGCATATTATATACTAGATATAAATCTGTACAATTTTCAAAAGGAAACATAAGAAAATGCATATAGACAAAACTTTTAGAACGAGGACTGTAAGGACAGGCACAGTAAAGAAGAACACATGCACAGTTTGTGGCCTCTGTGAATGACAGTTGAATTCAGTGGCCACGACAGTTACAACGCAAGTGCTTTAACACACATTTCAATTTCACAGATTGATGCCAACAACTTCTCAGCCTTGAGTTTTGGCAGCTTGTTCCTCCTTCTGCAGGGCTTGTCTCAACGCCTTCAGATTTTCTGTAGGAGACACAAATATTAATATTTAGACAAGCCAATACTGAGCTGAGAAATATAAATCACTTCACTGAGCTGTGCAATATGAATAATTCAAGAATATGGACTGTCCATGAAACTAGTTTAAAGATTGTACTTATAATGTAGTGATCCTCAAAGATCTTTAAATAGGTCATTTAACTTTAAAAAGATCTCTGTAAAGATTAACACTAAGGTAGTTGCAGATTAAGAAACCAACGCCCCACAAAGATGAAAGGGCAACTAAAGTCATATTAGGCTACAAGTTACAGTACACTATTAGGTATTAACTGAAGTATATCCTTGTTGAATTTAATTTGACCACAATCACTGCAGATCTTAAACAAAATTAATATACAAATGGGGTCAAGTACAAATTTTTGAGTATGTTAGTAGCTCATTAAGTTCCTGATGTAAACTTGAATATCATGTTTTATTGTTAACAATAAATTTGGCATAGCTCTTGGACCCAAGCAGATAGGGTGATTACACTGGTCATCACAAATATTAAAGATTTAAAATGACCCATGACATTATACTATTGCATATTTAACCAATATTTTCAGTATTGAATTCAAGATTGAATTCTGTATTTTTGCCCATCCAAGTTTTTGGAAGGGATGAGTGAAATATCTTCAGCAATACCACCAAAATAGCGACCTCTTATTCAATTCCCAATTTTCTTTTCTCAGATGTGGTGTAAAATGGGTTTGCTATTGCCCATGGCTAATGTCATCCAAGATCTCTCTATTCTAAATAGAGAAATCATTAGCTGGGCTCCAGGTAATTTGTGGAAGAGAACATTGGGAAGATTGAAAAGCAGTACGGCAGCATAGAAATATTCAGTCCTCCCACTCATCTTTAGAGCAGCTCCTATTCATCACAGCTAGGCAGCATGGTGGCCAGCACTGCTACCTCACAGCGCCAGGAGTCTGGGCTTGATTTCCACCTGGATCACTGTACAGAGCTTGCACCTTCTCCCAGTATCTGCATGGGGTTCTTCTGGATGCTTCGGTTTCCTACCCACAGTCTGAGAGGTGCTTTGGCTCTGCTAAATTCCCTCTCAGTATACCCAAACAGGAGCCAGAGTGTGGTGACTCAGGGATTTTCACAATAACTTAATTGCAGTGTTAACGTAAGCCTCCTTGTGGTACTAATAAATAAACTTAAAACTAGCTGTCTTTTATCCGATAAAATGATAGTAATTTTAAAAATGTACTGTCAAGATCTTGAAATATTTCCATCCTTTCGTCAATGTATGTTTGTAATATGTTGGTGTAGTTCTCAATATTGAAGTCAGGTAGCTGAGTCATCTTCAGGAGTTTGTCATCTGCATCACTCCACAGTAGTAACTTCTGTTTAAAAAAAAGAAAAAAATTATGCCACTTCCATTTCTACATCAAACATTTTAAGCACTCATATCTAACATAGCCAGGTGGGATAGAATTTAGATGCAATTCTTACAAACTGCTCAAGTTCAAGGGGCATTTTTCTTTTGTAGGTAGGCAGCCAAATTTCTAGATCCTCCTGTTATTGCACATTTTCCGTCCCACCTTGAGCTCACTTAATGAGTGCTAGTTGCTTTGTCGTACCTTGTCTGAGTAATGATGTGTGGTTGCCAGGGTTGGACCTTGCACAGTAAGCAGTCTCACAACACCAGGTTAAAGTTCGACAGGTTTATTTGGTAGCATGAACTTGGAGTGCTGCTCCTTCGGGTGATGAAGGAGCAGTGCTCCAAAAGCTCGTGCTACTAAATAAACCTGTTGGACTGAGTAATAATAGGCTATTCGAATAAGATTGGGATGTGGTGGCTTGACAAGAAAGCAGGGGGAAGTCAACCAAGCCCAATCTAGTCTCCAACAGATATTTGTGTACATTCATTTGTGCACCCCACAAATCCCTGATTATGATCAGTTAATACACTGGGGATCACACCTGCATCTTCTCAGCATAAGTGGCTCAGTTAGTCACCAAACAAAATCTTTGAAAGCCTAAATCAATATTTTGACTTTGGAAAAAAAAAATTCAAATTCATACCTGTTGAATTTCTCGATGTTCATCCACTACTTGTTCTTCCAGTTCAAGAATTCTGGAAACATCCACATGCAAGTCACAAATCTTTGATGGCGCCTCCTTAAAATGGAAGGACAAATCAAGACAACATATCGATAAGCAAGAATTTAAGCCCTTTTTTAAATTAAGTGTACATATGGAGGTGGAGATTTTCCAGGTGTGCCATCTAAGAAACCAATAACATCATAACCTTTTCCATCTGCTATGTTGGTGATTTATTTCAATTAAATAAAACTTGCATGAACTGATCATTTTTGATTCGATTTGTCACATGTATTAGTATACAGTGAAAAGTATTGTTTCTTGTGTGCTATACAAGCAGACCATACATAGGGAAGGAAAGGGTGCAGAATGTAGTGTTAAAATCATAGCTAGCGTGGAGAGAAAGATCAATTTAATACGAAGTAGGTCCATTCAAAACTCTGATGGCAGCAGGGAAGAAACTGTTTTTGAGTCAGTTGGTTACATGATTTGACTTTTGTATCTTATTCCCCTACGAAATAAGGTGGAAGAGACTATGTCAGGGGTGCATGGGGTCCTCGATTATGGGGCTGCTTTTCTGAGGCAGCAGGAGTGTCGTTTGATCACTTTTGAGGGTTATGAAAAGCAGAACGATGTCTGTCTTTTTACGTGCACAGTAAAAAGTCTGACAACACCAGGTTTTAGTCCAACCGATTTATTTGATAATAGACTCACAAGCTTTCGGGGTTAGCCCCTTCGTCAGGTGAATGATTTCACCTGACGAAGGGGCTAACCCCGAAAGCTTGTGAATGATTTCACCTGACGAAGGGGCTAACCGAAAGCTTGTGAGTCTATTATCAAATAAATTGGTTGGACTAAAACCTGGTGTTGTCAGACTTTTTACTGTGTTTACGCCAGTCCAACGCCGGCATACCCACATCATTTTTACGTGCATGCAGATGGAAGATAAGTTGCACACGAGCTGTAGGTAGTTGAAACAAAGAAAAAGCAGAGACCAAGGTTTCTGTTTATATGTTGTTATGGATTAGTACACATTTCCATTTGGACTCTTGAAAGGTTTCTTGAATTAGCTCATTGTAGTGACAGCGAAGTCAACATAATGGCTTAAAGAAAGTACTGACATGGAAATCTGCCCTGTCTTGGTGGATTTATTTCCAATAAGGACCTGAAATTAAAGATAACAGCAACCTTTAATATTCTTTCTTGCTCCCATCATAAACATTAATTTGTATTTCTTTTAGCCTGTTTGCTTTTATAGCATTTTGTGTTTTTATTTAAATTCATATGTAAAACAATGCACAGAGTATTATGAAGCGGGTGCAGGTAAGAATCAGTAGACCTGTTAGAGCAGTTTCATTTTTAACAAGGAATCAGGAAAATCTAAATAGAAAAGCAGCTATATCTAAAGTTGTATCATACTTCTCATATTGTGTGTTATGGTACTACAGTTTTCTTGTAGTTAGTTATTTCACTACATTAAGCAATAGTTTTAAATCAGGGCTGTTTCAGATGTAACAAAAGCTGATAGTTTAAAACGATTCAATAGTTTCTCCATCTGAATGTTACCTGTTTCATTGGCCTAAGACAAAGTAATATGTCTACCAAAGCCAATGAAGCAAAGGAAAATTTTAATGTACTTGCCACATTTATCATTGTACAGAACATGCTGGATGAGAATATGATCTGTTGAATTGGCTGATTATTACACTCAGGCAGATCACATATACATACTCCATCAAAATGTAGTGTAGCTAAGGATCTGTTTTTAATTAGTTGGGGTACTCAAACACATAGTGCACAGAATACAGACACGAACTGGCTGCACCTTACACAAAGGAATAAGAGCAAGAGTAGGTCATTCAGCCCTTTAACACTGCTCCACTATTCAATAAGATCCAGGTGGAACTTATACATTATCACTTAGCTGTCCTACCTCCATTTTACATACAACCCCCACCCATCCCATCACAAAAAAGTTTGTAATATACTCAATGACTGAGCAATCACAGCACTGTCTGGGATATAGAATTTCAAAGATTCACAATCCTCCAAGTACAAGAATTGCTCATCTCAGTTCCAAATGGCTGACCTGTACTCAAGGCTCTGCCCCCAATTCTAGCCAAACAGCCTCTCAGCATCTGATCAGTCAAGCTCAAAGAATTTTATACATTTCAATAAGGGCATCTAATCAGTCTTATCTCAAAAGAACATATGCACAGTCTACTCAATCTCATCCCGCGAATCCATAAAATCCCTACAGTGCAGAGACACCATTTGGGCCAATAAGACTGCACCGACTGTCTGAAAAAGCATCCCACCCTGGTTTGACCCTCTGCTACATCGCCATAACACGCATTTACCATGGCTAATCCATATAACCTATACATCACTGGACATTAAGAGGGCAACCTAGCATGGCCAATCCACCTAACCTGCCCATGTTTGGACTGTGGGAGGAAACTGCAGCACCCAGAAGAAACCCACATCAACACGGGGAAAATGTGCAAACTCCACACAGACAGGTCTTCCCAAGTCCCTGACACTGAGGTCACCGTGCTAACTATTGTGCTACTATGTCTTCTCCTTATTGCATTTTTCTTAGAATGGACTAAGATTTGCTTTATTGGTTACTGTTGCTGCAGTGCCGCAGAGCTGAGTTGTCATTGGGATAAGGGTCTTCATATTTTGAAATAGACTTCAATGGAAATGGATAATGGTACTCATTTTTGTCTGGTAGCAGCTACCTATTGTAAATAGTGGGAAATATTATGATAAAATTAGACAAACAACATTATTGGTTAAAGTCTAGTGTCAGGTTGCTTCTGGTATATTTTTATACTTAATTAGTAATCAACAACAAACAACCAGATAATTTGTTTAGTAGCTTCAACTGAAGGAGGATAAGCATTGGGTGATGGAACCACCCTGCCTCTCAAATAGTTGCACAGGATGCTTTATTTTCACCCAAGATACAGAAGGTATGTTGATTTAACATCTCATCTGAAAGGATGTGCAAGGAACATACACGAGTAGAACAGGAGAATGGAGGCCTTTGTCAGATATCAATAGTTCAATGCTGCAAAATGTGCAAGAGATATAGAAAAATCTGTGGTGGAATTAGAGGACAAGTAAAATCAAAGAAAACAAAGATATTTTGTAAATGCATAAAGAGCAGAAGATAACTAGATGTTTGGTTTTTTTTTAGAAACCAAATGGGTAACTTGTGTGTGGAGACAGAAGACATTGTTGTATATTTTATAACTCAGATCTATGAGGAGGTTACATTCGTGTGTATAACAGGTTTTATTCAGTGCTTCAAAAATGTCTTATCCATGCTTCAGCCCCTTTACAGTTTTGTTCATTTTTCCAAATCCACACAAAGGCTTAAATCAACTAAGCACAGTTAATAATTGTAAATAGACTCACCTAATCAAAATAGAATTGGACACTAGTTTTATAAAGGGAGGGGAAAGATATAAAAGACATTTAAAGCATAATTAAGGACTCCACGCACCCTAGACATTTTCTCTTCCCCTTCTATCGTTGAGAAAAAGATACAAAAGTGTGAGGTTACATACCAACCGACTCAAGGACAGCTTCTTCCCTGCTGCTGTCAGACTTTTGAACAAACTTACCTCAAGTTGATCTTTCTCTACACCCTAGTTATGACTGTAACACTACATTCTGCACTCTCATTTCCTTCTCTATGAACCGTATGCTTTGTCTGTATACTGTGCAAGAAACAATACTTTTCACTGTATACTAATACATGTAACAATAATAAAATCAAATCGTAATAGTGTGGCACCCCTCAGGCAATGTCAAAACACTTCAGACTTCGTCAAGAACAAAAGTTATTTGTTGACAAACAGTAATCAAGTGCAGGGGATAGCAGCCAAGACTGCTTTGGGACAGAGTTCCAGTTCTTACATGCTTCCTACGTGCTGCTTGATGATTCACCTCAGAAGACCCCCACCCTCTGGTGTGATCACTGTTATGATGTGGGTATGCCGGCGTTGGACTGGCGTAAACACAGTAAAAAGTCTGACAACACCAGGTTTTAGTCCAACCGATTTATTTGATAATACTCACAAGCTTCCGAGGTTTCCCTCTTCCCTCAGACAGAGCAGCTCTGTCTGAGGCCAGAACTCTCCATTCACCTGATGAAGAGGGAAACCTCGAAAGCTTGTGAGTATTATCAAATAAATCGGTTGGACTAAAACCTGGTGTTGTCAGACTTTTTACTGTGATCACTGTTTCCATTGGACTCTCAGGTCAGTGGCACTTTTGCTCTACTGTCTTAAAGTGACAGACCACATACACAACATTCCCCCCCCTCCAACTTTCTTATCCAATTTTCAAAATCGACTTACTCAGCCCACCCACATTCAAAATAAACACACACAAATTAGTGATTGTTCAATGGAGGAATCTTAAGGCTTTCATTTAACAACAGCATAACTCCAAATATAATCTCACATGGGATTCTTCCATACAGGCTTGCTGCTCTCTGAATTCTGTCCTAGACTCTGCGCTGACTTTGGACTATATACTTTACTCTGCAGATGGTGTTACTCTTCAATCGTTCGTTGGTCCTTTTCTTGGTCACATCTTACTCTACGATGTATGCAGGTACCATCACCACACCACAGTTTTGTTCTTGATAGATCATACAATCTCAGTTTGTCACTTGTAATGATACTCTATCACACAACCTTAGTACCAGAAATAGAGTATTTTCTCTTCCTAGCATTCAGTGTCTTTTTCTTCATCGACCATTTTATCATACTGGTTCTTGTATTTCTGTTGTGAGCATTTCAGCAACCTTTTTTTGGCATGTAATCCCAGTTCCTTCTCTGCCCAAATTGCTGCTTTGTTTAGTTTTGTCTGGCAGAATTGGGTGGCTTCATTTTCTAATCCCTTCCTCATATCTGATTCAACTAATCTTCTGCTTTGGACCAAAGTTATTCCTTATTCCAAGCATCCTTTTCCTTCTTCACGTCCAAGATCTTCACACTGTCTCTACCAGTTGCAGTTTGGGTTGAGCCCATTCCAGCTCTTCGCAAGAAATTTCCAGTCGACTGACATTTTTCAGCAACTTCCCACTCTTCATCCTCAAACCACTGCTGATTGTTGGCAGAATAGTTTTCTTATTGGAGAATCATTTTGTTTTGTAATTCATGAGTTTATACATTTGAGTTTCTTCCAAGGGGAACCCAACATTCCCTTAAACCACATTTGATATTCTTTCTTTTCTTGTGCTTTGTATATTTTCAGAGAACTGACATGTTCCTTTTGCTTTTGTTGCATCAAAGTCTACTTCTGCGTTCATCATTTATTCCCTCTTTTTGTTATATTTAAATGGACAAAACTCCTGAATTGCCTACTGATTCCAACAATTCTGTTTGTTCTTTGGGTCTGTCCATTGCCATGTGCTGCTCAGCTCCCTTAGACACGAGGCAGTTTCTGTCTCTGTAGAATGCCAATTTCCCAAGTTCACTTATCCATTTTACACAACTAGTAGCTCTATCATTTGGCTGAATTTCAAGGATCCTTAATAATGGCTCTGGTAAATGATAGCTCTGCTATAAGAACATAAGAAATAGGAGCAGGAGTAGGCCATCCAGCCCTTCGAGCCTGCCCCGCCATTCAACAAGATCATGGCTGATCTGTCGCTGCTCAGTTCCACTTTCCCGCCCTCTCCCCATAACCCTTAATCCCCTCTCTTATCAAAAACCCATCAACCCGCGTCTTAAAAATATTTAGCGAGGCAGCCTCCACCACTTCAACGGGCAGAGAATTCCACAGATTCACCACCCTTTTTGAGTGAAGAAGTTCCTCCTCAACTCCGTTCTAAACCGCCCCCCCTTTATCTTGAGGCTGTGCCCCCTAGTCCTACTGTCTTTTTTGAGCGGGAAGAGTCTCTCCACCTCTATCCTATCCATCCCATTCATCATCTTATACGTCTCAATGAGATCTCCCCTCATTCTTCTAAACTCTAATGAGTACAAGCCCAGTTTATTCAGCCTCTCCTCATAGCTCAACCCCCTTAACTCCGGTATCAGCCTAGTAAACCTCCTCTGCACTCCCTCCAAGGCCAAAATATCCTTGCGCAGGTGCGGCGCCCAAAACTGCACACAGTACTCCAGCTGCGGCCTCACCAATGCCCTATACAGCTGCAGCAAGACCTCCCTACTTTTATATTCAATTCCCCTCGCTATGAAGGCCAGCATCCCATTCGCCTTCCTGACCACCTGCTGCACCTGCAAGCTGGGTTTTTGCGACTCATGCACAAGGACCCCGAGGTCCCTCTGCACCGCCTTCGCCCCGTAAGTAATAGTCCTTCCTACCAAAGTGGACCACCTCACACTTGCCAACATTAAATTCCATTTGCCATTTCCTGGCCCATTCGCCCAGCCTATCTAGATCCTTCTGCAGACTCTCCACACCCTCCGCACAATTTGCCGTTCCCAACAGCACATCACACTTTGAAGTAGATGATACAGGATATTCTACACGAGTGCTATGGACCAAAGCACTTAGCATCCATTCCATCGGATTTCCCCAGCTCATCTCTAATTCTATGTTACAACCTCTGTTGTTTTCTGTTTGTGCTTTCTCTCTCAATGCTTTTTACCTTTTATTCACATCTAAATGTCAGATAGGCGCATGCACCTGACCAGTGTAAAAAAATTTGAAATGTGCATGTGTGTACCTCTTCCAGCCAGTGCACGCACAATTTGGTGTTAGAAACATCAAACAATCTGAACCATGCACGTGGCCCATTCCAGTTGGCACTTGTGTGGAAGACTAGAGGCTCATCAGGACTTGGGAAATGCACAAGATTAGATTTAGTTTATTTACATTCAGCCGTAACACCATTATTCCCACAAAACACATCTCCAAAATCTGTGGCCTGGGGCTCAGCTCCTCGATCCTAGACTTCCTAACCCATAGACAACAATCAGTAAGGATGGCAACAACATCTCCATGATCATCCTCAATACTGGTGCCTCACAAGGTTGTGTCCTCAGCCCCCGACTATATCCTTATAAACCTGCAACTGTATGAACAAATTCCGGGTCCAGCTCAATTTAAGTTTGCCAATTCTGGAAGGTCTGAAAATAGATAAGTCCCCTGGTCCGGATGGGATTTACCCCAGGATTCTCTGGGAGGCAAGCGAAGTGATTGCAGAGCCTCTGGCTCTGATCTTCAGGTCGTCGTTGGCCTCTGGTATAGTACCGGAAGATTGGAGGTTAGCGAATGTTGTCCCATTGTTTAAGGGGAACAGAGACTTCCCCGGGAATTATAGACCGGTGAGTCTCACTTCTGTTGTGGGCAAGGTTTTAGAAAAAATTATTCGGGATAGGATTTATAGTTATTTGGAGAGTAAAGAATTGATTGGAGATAGTCAGCATGGTTTTGTGGCGGGTAGGTCGTGCCTTACTAACCTTATTGAGTTTTTTGAGAAAGTGACCAAAGAGGTGGATGGGGGTAAGGCAGTGGACGTGGTGTGTATGGATTTTAGTAAGGCGTTTGATAAGGTTCACCATGGTAGGCTTCTGCAGAAAATGCAGATGTATGGGATTGGGGGTGATCTAGGGAATTGGATCAGGAATTGGCTAGCGGATAGGAGACAGAGGGTGGTGGTTGATGGTAAATATTCATCATGGAGTTCGGTTTCGAGTGGTGTGCCTCAGGGATCTGTTTTGGGGCCACTGCTGTTTGTAATTTTTATTAATGATCTGGATGAGGGTATAGTTGGGTGGATTAGTAAGTTTGCTGATGACACCAAAGTCGGAGGTGTGGTAGATAGTGATGAAGGGTGTCATAGTTTGCAGGAAGACTTAGACAGGTTGCAGAGCTGGGCCGAGAGGTGGCGGATGGAGTTTAATACAGAGAAGTGAGAGGTAATTCACTTTGGTAGGAATAACAGATGTGTCGAGTATAGGGCTAACGGGAGGACTTTGAATAGTGTGGATGAGCAGAGGGATCTAGGTGTATGTGTACATAGATCCCTGAAAGTTGGGAGTCAAGTAGATAAGGTTGTTAAGAAGGCATACGGTGTCTTGGCGTTTATTGGTAGGGGGATTGAATTTAGGAGTCGCAGCGTCATGTTGCAACTGTACACAACTCTGGTGCGGCCGCACTTGGAGTACTGTGTGCAGTTCTGGTCCCCACATTACAGGAAGGATGTGGAGGCTTTGGAGAGGGTGCAGAGGAGGTTTACCAGGATGTTGCCTGGTATGGAGGGGAGGTCCTATGAGGAGAGGCTGAGGGATTTGGGGTTGTTTTCGCTGGAAAGAAGGCGGCTAAGAGGGGATCTTATTGAAACATATAAGATGATTAGAGGTTTAGATAGGGTGGACAGTAATAGCCTTTTTCCTCTGATGGAGAAATCTAGCACGAGGGGGCATGGCTTTAAATTAAGGGGTGGTAGTTATAGGACAGATGTCAGGGGTAGGTTCTTTACCCAGAGGGTGGTGAGGGATTGGAATGCCCTGCCTGCTGCAGTTGTAAATGCGCCTAGTTTGGGGGCGTTTAAGAGATCGTGGATAGGTTTATGGACGAAAAGGGATTGGTTTAGGTTAGTGGGTCATTGTTTTGTAACTGGTCGGCGCAACATCGTGGGCTGAAGGGCCTGTTCTGCGCTGTAATGTTCTATGTTCTATAACACCACCATAGTGGGTTAGATTGCAAACAATGATGAGATGGAATACAGGGGAGAGAGGGGGAGGGAGGGAGGGAGGGAGGGAGGGAGGGGGAGAGAGAGAGAAAAATCTGGTGAACTAGTGCGACGACAATAATCTCTCCCTCAACGTAAGCAAAACAAAGGAGATAGTTATTGACTTCAAGCAGCGTAGTGGAGGACATGCCCCTCTCTACTTCAATGGGGATGAAGTGGAAATAGTCAGGAGCTTCAAGTTTCCAGATAACCAACACCCTGTCCTGGTCCTTCCATACTGACTCTATAGTTAAGGGAGTCCACCAACACATCTACTTTCTCAGGAGGTGAAGGAAATTTAGCATGTTCACTACAACTCTCACCAACTTTTACAGACGCATTATAGAAAGCTTGGCATGGCTCCCGCTCTATCCAGGACTGCAACAGACCACAAAAGGGTCATGAACAAAGTCCCATCCATCATGCAAACTAACCTCCCATTCACTGACTCTGTCTACACTTCCTGCTGCCTTGGAAAAGCAGCCAGTATAGCCAAGGACGCCACGCACACAGATATTCTCTCTTCCACCAGGAAAAAGATACAAAATTCTTAGGTTATAAAGACAATAAGAGCTAGGAGGAGAAGACCATCTGGCCCCTTGAGCTTGCTCCACCATTCAATAAGATTATGTACCAACTGACTCAAGAACAGCTTCTTCCTTGCTGCTATCAGATTTTGAATGGACCTACCTCTAAGTTGATCTTTCTCTACACCCTAGCTGTGACTGTAACACTACATTCTGCATCATATCCTTTCTCATGTATGGGGCACCTTGTCTGTACTGCACACAAGAAAGAATACTTTCACTGTATACTAATGTGTGACAATAATAAAATAAAAACCAAACCAAATATTTGAGGCTTCCACAGCATAGCAGTTTGGAACCTCTACCCTAAAGAATATTAGAGAACTAGATGGCTTTTTACAGTTGTTTCATGGTCATCAGTAGACTTTTAATTCTAGATTCTCTAGAATATTTACATCATTTCAACAATGGGCTTGATGCAGTAGCAGGTGGTCATTTGCTTCCTTGAATGTGCTGCAATTACTGAGCTCCAACTGCATTTCCCGACACATCTGTAAGAACTACGTTTCTACACGGCACGTTTAATGCATCGAAAGCTGTTAGCTGGGCAATTGCCCATTTCCATTGTGCAGATCGGTTTAGTAGATTCTGAACAGGCTCCGTGACCTCTACATAATTAGGAATTAACGCGATTAAAAAAAGTTGGTAGTACTGATGAACGATGCCAACTCATGTTAGAAAGTATTGGAAGTGCATGAATGGCTTTAACATTGTCATGGACTTTGCTCCAGCTGTTGTCACTCTATACCTTAGAAAGTTATGCTGTTGATGTCGTCTATATGGATTTCAGTAAGGTGTTTGACAAAGTCCCTCATGGTAGATTGGTAGAGAAGATTAAAGCTCATGGGATACGTGGCCAGGTATCTAGATGGGTAGAGAACTGGCTTGCAAAGAGGAGTCAGAGAGTAGTAGTGGAGGGGTCCTTTTCTAGCTGGAGGTCTGTCACTAGTCGTGTGCTGCAGGGCTCAGCACTGGGACCTCTTCTCTTTGTAGTGTATATAAATGATTTGGAAGAGGGAGTAGGTAGTGTGATCAGCAAATTTGCTGATGACACCAAGATGGCTGGATTGGCAGGCAGTGAGGAGCAGTGTCTGGCAATACAACGGGATATTGATAGGCTGGTGTATTGGGCAGATACATAGCAAATGGAATTTAATCTGGATAAATGTGAGGTGATGCATTTTGGCCGGAATAATGTAGGGGGGAGATATATAGTAAAGGGTAAGCCCATAAGGAATATAGAATCGCAGCGAGACCTGGGGGGTGCAAGTGCACAAGTCTTTGAAGGTGG
Source organism: Carcharhinus amblyrhynchos (assembly GCF_965287045.1). Taxonomy (NCBI): domain Eukaryota; kingdom Metazoa; phylum Chordata; class Chondrichthyes; order Carcharhiniformes; family Carcharhinidae; genus Carcharhinus; species Carcharhinus amblyrhynchos. Next base: position 27,878,198 of record NC_137332.1, on the reverse strand, counting down.
CAGTGCAAGTGGAGAGTGTGGTAAAGAAAGCCTATGGTATGTTAGCCTTTATGGGAAGGGGTATAGAATATAAGAGCTGGAGTCTAATGTTGCAGTTGTACAGAACGTTGGTTAGGCCGCATTTAGAGTACTGTGTCCAGTTCTGGTCACCTTACTACCGGAAGGATGTGGAGACTCTGGAGAGAGTGCAGAGGAGGTTTACCAGGATGTTGCCTGGTATGGAAGGACTGGGGTATGAGGAAAGATTGAATAAATTGGGGCTCTTTTCCCTTGAAAGACGGCGACTGAGGGGGGGGATCTACTAGAGGTATATAAGATTATGAAGGGTATAGATAGAGTAAACAGAGGTAAGCTATTTCCTATGATAGAGACACATAGGACAAGGGGCCATGGGCTTAAGGTAAGGGGGGGGGGGGGGGGGGGGAGAGGAGGAGAGAGGTATAACACAGATATTAGAGAGAGGTTATTCACACAGAGGGTAGTGGGGATATGGAATGCTCTGCCAAATAAGGTGGTGGAGGCAAGCACGCTAGAGGTCATTTAAGAGTAACTTAGACAGGCACGTGACTGGTTGGAGATGGGTGGATATAGGAGATTGTTTTAAATAAGGGTCATTAGCACTGGGACGTCCCTGGTAAGGCAAATGGATATGGTACAACAATAAATGTTTTTTTTCCCCCTCTTTTCATTCACAGGTTTTAAGTCGGTTTGCCTCGTGTCCAACGAGGGGCATACACACAATGGGTCGTATTTGGGCTGCTCTTGGTTGTTTGAGATTGGCCTAGTGCTTCATGTCATTAGTGTGTGCCTAAACTGGACCAGATACTGGGCAAGACAACAGCTCAGCAACTACCACTGATTGCTGTGCAGACACATGGATTTGGGCCAGTGTCTGTGGGAGTTTGTGCATTCTCCCGGTGCTTGCGTGAGTTTTCTCCGGGTGCTCCAGTTTCCTCCCACACCCCAAAGATGTGCTGTTAGGCTGACTGGCAGTAATAAATTGTCCCTAAATTAGTTTCCCTCAATGCGGATGGCCATAAAACATTAGACAAGGGTCATGGGTGGAGGAGGGGACTGGTGGTGTTAAGATGGCGGCGCGGGCTTGTTGGGCCGAAGGGCGTTTCCCGGGCTGTTTTTGTTCTTTGTTCTAAATGTGCAGGTCTTTGTTGAGCATCAAATTGCATTGAGTGGAGTGAGCACAATATTGAGCTTGGTATTTCCTATGGATAATGACATTGTCAAGTATTTTGAACATCCCTCATTTATCTGACAGATTTGAAGAAACTATCTTCTGGAATGTGCTAGGTGCTGAACTTTATCCAGTGGACATTCTTTAGTATTCAATGAATACATGAGTAACATAAGCTGCAAGATATACCACTAGTAGTGCAAACTGACAAGATACCCCTAACTTGTCAGCAGAATTACTCCAAGTGAAGCACCCTATCCTCACATTTATGCCAAAATAGAAAATTGTTGGGGTCTAGTCTGGCTTTCTAATGTAATTTGGAATTCTGGTTCAGGGCACTAACCTTTTGCAGACTGCTTCTACATCCATACTGTCCATCGCTAAAGCAAGTAAATAGGCCTTGTAACATCAATTCTACAGCATAGGTGTTTTTTTCAGTGAAGGTGTAGACTTAAACATTTCTCTATCATCCTTGTATGTTTTATGTCCAAGCTCAATATGGATGTGACATTTAAGCAACCGTCTGCCTTATTTTTCCAGTGCGTTAAAACGTCTGTTCCATGTTATAGCTCTGGCTTCCAGCTGTTGTACAGCCTTGTTTTTATTTCTGGGTCCACACCCAGCCTTAACCAATCAGCCACAGTGAGCATCAATTGTGAGCAGATTCACCAAACTATAATTGGACACTACAATCACAACTCTGAATACTTTACGTCTGACTTCACAAAAGAGGGACAACAAGCAAACGTAGTTGAGTGTGAAATATTGGATAGGATAAACAGCGGGAAATAATGAATTTAGCAATTTAAGTAGTTAAAATTGTCAGGCCTGAATGTAATGCATCTCAGGCCATTGAGAAAAACAAAATTATCTGATGGATTGTGTGTTTTGACACAACGATGTGAATTGTGATATTAATCTTTAATTCTATCAGCTAATCCAATACAAAGAAAAGTAAGTTAAAAACAAGCAGGTACTGACATAAGATAGCTGCTGCAGATTACCTGGTGTTCCAAGTGGCCAATTTTTGGAAGTTTCCATTGTGAATTACAGTTAGGACCTGCCAAGTCAACACCCTGTGGAATTTCATACCTCGTGTAATGAACTGCTTCAAGCAACAAACTATACTGGAATTCAATTGTTATTTCTATAAAATTATCTTTTAAAACTACTGGGACAATGGCTTCATAATTGTATTTTTTCTATCTCCATGACGGATGCTTCAAGTGTTAATGGTTGGGACATTACAGAATCTCATTATCTAGGACACAAAAATAGCCAACATCTGTCCAGGTAGGAGCTAATCAATTACCTTCTGAAATCACTATAGGGAGAGATCATATGACCAGAACCACCATTTTGAATACAGAAGCTGCTAAAAACTAGTCTGAAAGAAATCAACCGAGAGAGCAGTAATGCCAGGCTTTCCTCACATTCTCAAGTTACAGTTTGAAATCTATTACAAAGAGAATTTTGAAATAAAAACCCAGTGCAAAATCAATTTCTGGAAATGATTGACAGCATTTAACAAAGGTCTGTCTCCAGAATTTGTAAGTTACATCAACCTCAATTATGCTGGGATATCAAGACCACCAAGTAAAATTTCTGCCTGAGTCATGGATACCAGCGAAGGACACAAAAAAAAGGGGTGAGCTCGTGTTTTGCCTTTTATTAGTGAATTTTAATTTGGTCAAAATTGAACCTCCTATTATAAAATGTGTTCATACATGCACACGTGTGCTTGTTAGAGTCACAGGCTACTGTAAATGGAGAAGTTTATGAAATGTGACATAGATAATGGTAAAAAAAAGTACAGAACGGTGCTGAAATACCCAAGGGTCTTAGTTGATCTTCAAGTCTGTCTGCAAATAGTGGTAGTCAAAAGTGAGAGAGAAAGTTACGATTAAACAACAAAGATCTACTCTGATCATTGCACTTAAGCATGGTAGTGCATTCTTGTGACAGGAAAGGAAGAGATTCAAGCACAGGAGGGAAGTGCAAGTAAGCACCAAGGAGTGAAAGATAATGATTGGAGAAAATTGGGCTTTTATACCTGGAAAGGAAATATAGTTAATAGAATGAAATAAAAATTAAATTATCTGCAAGTGTAGAACAAAATGGCATAATTTAAAAACTATAATTAAATTTAAACAAGAAAGCATTGAAGCAATGAAAACCCTGGCATCATTTAACAGCAGCAGAGGGGACATTAGGCAATTACCTTGAGATTTTGTCCCCAACTGTGCATAGACTTAGTTGAAACAGGACATTGGAAGATTGAAACATGCATATTGGAAGACATACGGCATTATAATCAATCATTTTGCAGAGTATTTTTAAATAGAGAAATCTTACTACACATATTGTATTCAATGTAGAGCTATAATTGGAGTTATCAGCAACAAGTAATCAGATATCCAGATGTTACATGTTATTAAAAAAATCTCAGTAAAGAAACACCAATGTTCACTATTCCAAGGAGACAGTCACAATGAAAGGAATTTCACATAATTAAAGCACAAAGCTGGAAGAGTAAAGGTAGATCAAATTTTATTCCGATAACCTTCTCTGAACCTAATGTCTCTTGCTTACCATTACATTAATACAGAAGACAAAAGGATTTTTAATATGGAACGTAGAGATATAGGAGTAATAGGTGACAGAGCATCATAAAAGGAAAGATTGCTGGCTGGTAGTATATCCACTAAAAAAAAGCCAAATAGGTTTAAACACAATACAAATTTCAACTCTGCCCTTGTCCCCACTAAATGAAATCTGAAACAGCCCTGAGTTTTGGGAAAGCTAGTAAGAAACTATGAACCTAACCTGAGAAGCATCCAAAGATAAATCACCTCGCGCTGTAACCATTTTCTGATTCTCACTTTGAAGTTCGCCAGGCTTTAAAGATAACACCAGAGGGTATGTGAGAAAGACAGTGTGTAATACAGGAGTTTAAAGAGGTTAGATTACATCCAGTAGCCACAAAAACCATAAGTATTGCTTCCAATTCTTGGAAACTTTAAATGGACCTATTTATTTGAGATGGTCTACTTTAAGTAAATTTACACAATTTATTAAACCAAGAAAGAAAACAATAAAGGCTACCAGATGTAGCTGACATGCATGAATGAAGCTAAAGATTCTAATCACCAGGTTTTAAAGAACATGCAGTGTTAATTTTTATAATCAACGCCACTCTGCTCTGTAATTAAGGTAACAGAAGTTATATCACAAATATCCTTTGTTCAGCTCGTCAGAATGTAGACCAAATTGCCATTTGGTGAAATGAGGCAACGGTAATAGTGAATTCGCTTTATGTCAAGATGTGAACACAAATGTTATTAACGTATACAAATTTTAATGTAATACAACAGAATGAAAATACATGCTATCTCCTCAAAACTCAGGATTGTTTTATTTGCTTCAATAGATCTAATTTGGAATATTTTGGGGCAAGGGTGAAATGACCAAAGCTGCTAACAAGTTTGATACAAAACCCATTTCCTTTGAAATGGACCCCAAAAAGCTTATCAGAAAGCACATTCACACTGGTGTGGAAGTGGTAACAATGTTGATTTAAAGCAACAATATGATGAAATAATGGTATCCCCATCATTTCCAATCATCTAAGGTAACAGTTAGCCAATGCCCAGTTTTAATTGACATTATTCAATATATGCAACCTTTTTTTGGAAGGGACAGAACCACATTAGGATAGGAGGTGGATAAACAGATCAGGGGAATGATGCAACAGGGCTGTCAAATAGTAGATGGAAACCTTAACCTAGTCACACAGAAAAGAAAGAAGATGGGAACCAGAACACAGAAAACCCAAGGGTCAGGTTTGAAACTGGAATAGAAGATGCTGGGAAAATTTGCTAGAACATAATGCTTGGGTTGAAGGGTATGAAACATTAATTGCCAATATTTGGTAATCAGTGAATTGAAAAAAAAAAGTACAAAAAAACTCTAGTATACCTTTCTGTTAAGCAAATATTGCTAAGGATTTAGGATTTACTAATTGGACAGTCTTTGGAAATCTCCATTTGGTCACATTAAAATAAATCCTAGAGGGTAGAAACACTTAACTTGAATTTTGAGTTTGCCCCATCATTTTAAACTGGTAGCACTCAAATGTCAATGACAGACTTCAACTTCACAGAATAAAAGTTAGGTCAAAAAATTAAGCATCAAAAATAATGAAGTGGTGAGGACATTCCTGTGAATGCAGCATTGATGATTTTTTAAAAAAAACACATCAAAATACTATTTTATGTAGTTTGGCTTAGTAAGAATGTATATTGGAGTTCAGTAATATTCTCAGAACATTTCTCCACATTCTACTTACATTTTTCTCACAGAGCAACCGAATGTCAGATTCCAAGGACTCGTTGAATCTTTGCTCTTTAGATATTGTGGAACATTCTGGTTCATTGGAAACATCCTCAACACCAAGTTCTTTCACCCTTGAACAGATTATTAATAAAACTCAATCCTTCTGCATTTGCCAGGAAGATTAAATAAAGTATCTCAATTGTCACCGGTTAGGTCTCTGCAATACACTTGGTTATTGCTTAATTTTAAATTAACTGGGAAAGTGTCACTGAAACAAAAGACATATTTGTAATTTAAAAGGGGAGGTGATGGCATAGTTGCTAGATGAGTAATTCAAATACCCAACGTAATCCTACCACGGCAGATGGCAGAATTAAAAGAGATGATAACCATTCTTGATTGCTGTAAAAGTCCACCTGGTTTTCTAATGTCCATACCTAGTCTGGTCTACATATTACTCCAGACCTACCACAATGTGGTTGACTCTGAACTGTGCCTGAAATGGCCATACAAGCCACTCAGTTCAAGGTATGGGCAACAAATGCTGGCCCAGCCAACAACACCCACATTGTGGGGGAAAAATGCACTTTCAACATTTATTAATCAATCAAATAAGTTTAGGTAATTGAATATCTAGATTACCTAAGAGCAGTTAGAAGTTTATTGCTGTTATATGGATTTAATAATCTTCGTCTAAATCAAGTGGACAGCCTTTGCATTTCCCTTCTCAAAACAGTGATTCATGCCTCAGCAAGGTTATACAGGTGTCAAGTATTGACTATCAAAAGTGTGTGCTGGCAGGTTAAGATTGTGATGCCACGGTCCAAATCAATCTAATCCCCGCATCAATACAAACACATTTCCCTATCTGGGCACAAACAAAATGTTGAGACAGCAATTACAAGCTCAGAGAAATAGGAAGGAAGAGAAAATATATTTTACAAAATCAGCTAAAACTGAAGAAAAAGGGGACACTCAGAAAGGAGGACTACTACATAAGTAGGTTTTCACAAAACAACTGTTGTTGTAATGGGTGGTAAGTGAATGCCATATACCAAAAGGGGAGATGATGGTGCAGTAGTAATCACCCTGAACTAGTAACCCAGGTTTATGCTCTGGGTTCAAATCCCACCACAGCAGCTGGTGGAATTTAAATCCACTGTTAAAAATCTGAATAAAAGCTAGTAGCCATAATGATGATTATGGTTCTAACATCAATTGTCATGAAAACAATATGGTTCACTAATGTCCTTTAGGGAAGACATCTGCCATTTTTACCTGGTCTGGGTCACGTGCAAATCACACCAATGGGGTTGACTCTTAACTGTACTTTGAAATAGCCTAGTAAGCCACTCAGTTTAAGGGCAGTTAAGGATGGGGAACAAATGCTGATATTGCCAATTATTCCCACATCCATGAGGAGAATAAAAAAATTCTGAACTAGAATAATACTTAAGATATTAAGTAGTACTGGTACATTGTTTTGGGTATACGTACAGTAGCTTTTAATATAAGGAACCAATACTTGATGCAAAGCAACCAATGAAGCACAAAGACACACTGTTTACCTTGCTTATAAAACATTTGACAATCAAATTTCTTTAAACTGTTACCTGTCTGCGTATCTCAAAGTATTTAGTGTGTGTTCACAGGAATTTAATCCCGGTGAAATCATTGCAATCTAGAAGGAAAAAAAAAAGAGAAAAATCAATTCCAGCAAGATCAATGAAGGCCCACAGATTGACTTGATTTCAACATCTCAGTGTGTCAGCATTTTCAGCTGTTTCCACATGTTATGTGGAATCAGTCATAACTTTTCCTAAAATATGACAACAACACACTGAATGGACATTTCACACCCCTTTACAAATAATTTCACACAAAGTACCAGTAAATAATAATAAAAAAAACCAGTGACTAACCCAAGCAGCCTGAAATTCAAGATATTGTTGGCACATTTGAAATAAGAAAAGAACAAAGATGCTGCGATGTGTATTTGCTCGAGACAAGTTGATTGGACAGGTCCCATTTGATCACTAGAGTTCAGCCAGGGAATCAGGAGGAATGCTGCAATTTATTTATAATGGAGTATAATGTGGCGAAATGTGAAATTGTCCATTTTGGCAAGAAGAATGAAAAAAGCACATTATCTAAATGTTGAGATTGCAGAGCTCTTGAGATGCAGTGGGATTTAGGTGTCCTAGTGCGTTAATCACATAGGGCTAGTATGCAGGTACAGCAAGTAATTAGCAAAAGCTAATTGAATTTTTTTTTATTACAAGGACAATGGAATCCCAGGTAGGAAGGTTATGCTTCAGTTGCACAGGAGACAATTGAGACCACATTTAGAGCACTGTGTACAATGTTAATTAGCTTAAAGAAAGATGCAAGTGCATTGGAAGCAGTTCAGAGTCTAATAGCTAGAACGGATGTGTTGTTTTAAGAAAGATTGGACAGACTAGGCTTGAATCCACTGGAGTTTAGAAAAGTAAGAGGTGATTTGATTGCAACATACAAAGATCCTGAGGGGTCTTGATAGGGTGGATGTGGAGAGGATGTTTCCTCTTGTGGGAGAATCTAGAACTAGCCATCATTGTTTAAAAATAAGGGATCGCTCATTTAAAAGGGAGATGAATGAGGTGAAATCTTCTCAGATAGTGGGGAGTCTTTGGAACTCTGATTCCACCACTTTTGAATATTTTTAATGCAGAGGTGGATAGATTCTTGGTAAGCATGGGAATGATCAGGAGTAGGCAGAGTATGGATATGAAGTTACTATCAGATCAGCCTTGATCTTAAGATAGATACTGACAGGTTAAGTGAGTGGGTAGAATATTGACAAATGGAATTTAATGTGAGATTGTTCATTTTGAAAGGAGGAGATGGGATGGTGCATTATAATTGAAGTGGGGAGAGACTGTACAAAGTTGTAGCACAAAAGGACATAGGGGTCTTTGTTCATGAAACCCAGAAAGCTGGCAAACAGGTGCAGAACATATTAAGGAAGGCAAATGAAACGCTGGCTTTTATTTCAAGGGGACTGGAGTATAAACGTAAAGAAGTGTTGCTAAAACTGCACAGGATACCAGTGAGGCCACATCTAGAATACCATGTACAGTTTTGGTCCCCTTATTTAAAGGTATATCATTGGAATCAGCAGAGAGGAGATTTACTAGGACGATCTCAGGTATGAGGGACTGCCATAAGCGAAAAGAACAGGTTGGGTGTGTAGTCCTTGGAGTTCAGGAGAATGAGAATTAATATAATGAAAACATACAATATTCTTAGGGGGTTAAACAGAGTAAATGCTGGAAGGATGATTCTACTCATGAGAGAGCATAGGACCAGAGGACATAGTTGCAGAATAAGGAGGTGCTCACTAAGACTAATTTTCTTCTCTCAGTGTGATGATTCTTTGGAATTTTACCCCAGGAAGCTGTGGAGGATGAATCCTTGAACATTTTTCTAGCTGACAGCAAAGGGTTTTTAATCCATAGGGGATTTGAGGGTTATGGAAATAAGACAGGGAAGTGGACTTGGGTGAGTGTTTGGTCAGCCATGATCTTAAGTGGAGCATGATTGAAAGGCTGAATATTCTACTCCTCCAAAATCATATTTAGCCAATTTAGTGGAGTTCTTTGAAGGTGTAACATGCGCTCTGTATAAAAACAGGAGCCTGTAGACATAACGTACTTGATTTTCCAAAAGACATTTGATTAGGTGCCACAGCAAAAGTTAACATGGAAAATAAAAGCTCATGTGTAGGAGTAAATCAACTTGGATAGAAGATTGTCCAGCTGACAGAAACAGGATATGCATAATGGATCCTTTTCTGATTGGTAGTATGTAGTGATCCCAAAGGGTCTGTGTTGTTGCCTTAACCTTTTACAATTTATAACAATGGCTTCAACAAGGGGAGTAATTATGGTAGCTAAAATTGTAGATGACAGAAAGATAGGTAGAAAAATGTGTGAAGAGGACACCAGGAGGTAGTGGATGGATATAGACAGTTTAGTGGGCAAACATTTGGCAGCATAACGTGGGAAAATGCAAAATTGAGTGAAGCATTACTGCTGAATTCCCAAGTTGCAGAGAAATCTCATGTGTTTTGTTGCACGAGTTACTAGTATGCAGATACAGCAAGTAATTAAAGCAACTAATGGAATGCTGTCCTTTACTAGGAAAGGAATTGAACATAATGTTATACTTCAGTTGTACAAGGCATTGGTGAGACCACATCTTGAGAAGGGTGTCCAGTTTGGTTTCCTTCCTTAAAAGGACAAATGCATTTGAGGCTGTTTGCAGAAGGTTTATAAGGCTGATACCAGGAATGAACCAAAGAAAAGTTGGACAGGCAAGGCTGGTTTCTACTGGAATTTAGATGAGTACAGGACTTGATTGAAGCCTTTAAGATCCTGAACAGTTTTGACAAGATGAAGACAGAAGGGAGGTTTCCTCTTGTGGACGAGTCTAGAGCTAGGGGGCACACTTAAAATCAGGGATCACTCTTTTAGGACAAAGATGAGTAGAAACTCTCTCAAGTTATCTGACTTTGACTCCTCCTTCAAAGGCAGAGAGAATTCTATTAAGTATTTTTAAGGCTTGATTCTCTTATCTAATAAGAATCTAAGGTTTTCAGGGGGTAGATGGAAATGTGGAATTAGAAATACAAAAGAGACCAGCCATGATCTTAATGAATGGTGAGCAGGACTGAGGTGCCAAATGGCCGATTTCTGTTCCTATTTTGTATGTTCCTTTCTTTTCCTTGAACAGACCAATTGCAACTCTCGAAGGGCAGCTCATAAATTTAAAGGGCTTAATTTATAAAAAATTCTGTACAACAAAATTTCACAAAAATATAATCAGAAACCAAAAACTCCTACCATGCATGTCCTCGAGTTTTCACCAATAAATGAATCTCTCAGTACTAGAGTCAACTTGCTTGCTCGAAATGGTGTATAGATATTATTCTGTCCCAGTGATCGAATACACTCCTACAACACAAGAAGCTATTATCACAAAAGAAAGCAATTCACATTTTTAAAACGAGCAAATTCTTAACTCCTCCTAAGCTACCATTTCATTAAAACAGCATCACTAACAGCACAGTGAGTGCATCTAAATCACAGACTGTAGCAATTCAAGAAGGCAGCTCACCATTTTCTCAAGGGCAATTAGGATCGGTATTAAATGCCGACCTAAGCCAGCGACATCAACATCCCATAAATTAATTAAAAAATGAAATTCACCAAATTTCCATGTGGCTAACCTCATGCTGAGTTAGAGATGATATCTTGGTGTTGGAATAGTACAATAGGCAAGCGAGTAAGCCAGACATTGTGGGAACTGTAGCAAGATGGAAGTTAGTGCACATCCCCAACTGCCTTCCATTTCACAGTCAGGTATATTGCTGTGAATTTGGAGTCACATGCAGGCCAGACCAGGTAACGATTAATTTCCTTTAGGAAAACAAATCTGCGAGCAGCTGCATTTTTATGACAATCAACACTGCTTTCACGGTCATCATTAGACTTTTAATTGCAGATTTGTTTTATTGAATTCAAATTATTTGCCATAGCTGGTTCCCAGATCTTACTGGGGTCTTGGGATAACTAGTCAAGGAGCAATACCACTATGCCACTACTGCCTGTTGAGAACACTTGTTGCATGTACTTGCTCCAATCTACTGTATTGTGATTAGATATTACTGTCTCTACTAGAGAATATTTCTTTCAAAATAAAAACAGAAAATGCTGGAAAAAACCTAGCAGGTCTGGTTGCATCTGTGGACAGATTAAGTTAATACTTCTAAGTCTGTCTGACTCTTCTTCAGGACTCAGTTTAAATTAGGTATATTTTCCTAAACGTGGACTCCCCATTTGTAATCCATTATTTTAGTTAGTTTCAAAAGATAGATTCTCAAGTTCCATTGTGACTGGCCAGTACTAAATTGACTTCTGATCCCCTATGAGTCAATAGGCAAATTTTAAAAGCTCAAAAGGAGGAGTAATACATACAAATATTCATGTCTGAGTTTATTTGTGTTAAAAATAGGCTTTTATTAACACTGCATTGAAGTTACTGCGAAAACCCCCTAATCCCCACACTCAAGTGCCTGCTTGGGTACATTGAGGGAGAATTTAGCATGGCCAATGCACCTAATCAGCATGTCTTTCAGACAGTGGGAGGAAACTGGAGTACCCAGAGGAAACCCATGCAGTCAAAGGGAGAATGTGCAAACTCCACATGAACTACGGCCCTAGTTGGGATTCCAACCCGGGTCCCTGGCAATGAGGCAGTTGTGCTAACCACTGTGCTACAGTGTTTCCCTATATATAATGCTAAAATAAAATACATTTATTCATGGATATTCATGAACATAAACACCACAGAACAAAGTATTACACAACCCCGTAATACCAGACTTCTCTTGTGCATTTACCTTCATTTAGAAGAGGTGAGTTTCATAGAACACTACAGCACAAACAGTCCCTTCGGCCCACAAGTTGTGCCGATCACATCTTTACCTACCAAGCCATAGAACTATCTGTAACTTCCAATGCCATTAGATCCCATATACTCATCCAGAAATCTTTTAAAAGACCTCAGCGAGTTTGCCTCTACCACCACTGATGGCAGCCTGTTCCATTCACTCACCACCCTCTGAGTGAAAAACTTTCCCCTAACATCTCCTCTGTACTTGCTTCCCAGCACCTTAAACCTGTGTCCTCTTGTAGCAACCATTTCAGCCCTGGGAAATAGCCTCTGAGAATCCAACTTATCTATTCCACTCAACATTTTATAAACCTCTATCAGGTCGCCTCTGAACCTTCGTCTCTCCAGGGAGAAGAGACCTAGCTCCCTCAACCTATCTTCATAAGGCATGCCTCCCAATCCAGGCAACATCCTTGTAAATCTCCTCTGCACCCTCTCAATAGCTTCCACATCCTTCCTGTAGTGAGGCGACCAGAACTGCGCACAGTACTCCAAGTGGGGTCTGACAAGGGTCCTATAAAGTTGCAGCATTACCTCCCAACTCCTAAACTCAATCCCTCGATTAATGAAGGCCAGTACACCATACGCCTTCCTGACCACATCCTCCGCTTGCAAGGCCGATTTAAGAGTCCAATGGACCCGGACCCCAAGATCCTTTTGCTCTTCAACACAGCTAAGACTCCTACCCTTGATATTGTACTCCTGCATCCTGTTGGTCCTGCCAAAATGGACAACTACACATTTATCCGCATTGAAGTCCATCTGCCACTTCTCCACCCAGTCCTGCATCCTATCTATGTCATGCTGCAACTTCTGACATCCCTCCAGACTATCTACAACACCACCAACCTTCGTATCATCAGCAAACTTACTAACCCATCCCTCCACTTCCTCATCTAGGTCATTTATGAAAATGACAAACAGCAAGGGTCCTGGAACAGATCCCTGGGGCACTCCACTGGTGACTGACCTCCATGCAGAAAAAGACCCATCCACAATCACTCTGCCTTCTGCAGGCAAGCCAGTTCTGGATCCACAAGGCCAAAGCCCTTTGGATACCATGCCCTCTCACCTTCTCAAGAAGTCTTGCATAGGGGACCTTATCAAACGCCTTGCTGAAGTCCATGTAAACCACATCCACCGCTCTTCCTTTGTCAATGTGTTCAGTCACATTTTCAAAGAACTCAACTAGGCTCGTAAGGCATGACCTGCCCTTGACAAAGCCGTGCTGACTATTCCTGATCATTCTAAACTCCTCTAAATGCTCATAAATCTTGTCCCTCAGAATCCTCTCCATCAACTTACCAACCACTGAGGTCAGACTCACTGGTCGGTAATTTCCCAGGCTATCCCTGTTCCCTTTCTTGAAAATAGGAACCACATCCGCAATCCTCCAATCCTCCGGAACCTCTCCCGTCTCCATCGACGATGCAAAGATCATCGCCAGAGGCTCTGCAAACACTTCCCTCACCTCCCACAGTAACCTGGGGTACATCCCATCCGGTCCCGGTGATTTCTCTATCTTGATAGAATTTAAAAGTTCCAACTCATCGTCTTTCTTAACATCCACATACTCAACCTTTTCAGTCTGCCGCAAACCTGTAGTACAACCTCCCAGATCACTTTCCACCGTGAATACCGAGGCAAAGTACGCATTAAGCACCTCTGCCATTTCTTCCAGTTCCACACAGACCTTTCCCCCTTCACCTATTATAGGTCCTATCCCTTCTTTTCTCATCCTTTTACTCTTCACGTATTTGTGGAACGCCTTGGGATTCTCCTTAATTTTGCCCAAGGCCTTCTCATGTCCCCTTCTGGTTCTCCTAATTTCCTTTTTAAGCTCTTTTCTACAAGCCTTATACTCCTCTGGATCCTTCTCTTAGCTCTCTGAACCTTTTATACGCCTTTCTTTTCTTCCTGACTAGGTTCACCACAACCTTCATGCACCACGGTTCCCGCGACCTACCAAAACCTCCGTGTCTCATCAGAATGTTGTTGTGCAGCGCTCCAGTCAAACATTCCTTGAAAATCGGCCACCTTCCTTGGGTACTTTTCCCCAAGAACACCTCCTTCCAGTTTACTTGTCCAATAGTCTGCCTGATGTCATCATATTTCCCCCTACTCCAGACAGACACATTCTTAGCCTGCCTGATCCTATCTCTTTCCAATGCTATCGTGAAGGAGATAGAACTATGATCTCCATCCCTAAGATGCTCTCCCACAGAGATCCGTCACCTGTCCTGATTCATTAACCAGCACCAGGTCAAGTACAGTCTCTCCTCTCGTAGGCTTATCCACGTGCCGTGTCAGGAAACCCTCCTGAACACACCTAACAAACTCCTCCCCATCCAAACCCCTTACCCTAGGGATATTCCAGTCGATGTTTGGGAAATTAAAGTCTCCCATCACGACAACTCTGTTATTACTACATCTCTCTAGGATCTGTTTCCCTATCTGCACCTCAACTTTCCTGTCACTATTGGGCAGCCTATAGAAAACACCCAGCAAAGTTGTCGACCCTTTGCTGTTCCTAACTTCCACCCACAGAGACTCTGTAGACAGTCCCTCCACGGCATCCACCTTCTCTGCAGCCATGACACTGTCCCTGATCAACAGTGCCACTCCGCCACCTCTTTTGCCCCACCCTCCCTGAAGCATCTGAATCCTGGCACCTGAAGTACCCAGTCCTGTTCCTGATTCATCCAAGTCTCTGTAATGGCCACCACATCACATTCCCAAGCAGCAATCCATGCCCTAAGCTCATCTACTTTGTTCACTACACTCCTGGTGTTAAAATAGACACACCTCAGACCCTCGGTCTGGGCGCTTCCCTTCTCCATGACCCGTCTAACCTCCCTCTCATACTGTCTACAGTCCTTCTCTACCTGGGAGCTAACGTCCTTGCTCTTTGTCTCCTCATCTCTATTCCCTCCCCCCAACCTTTCTAGTTTAAAGCCCCCCCAGTAGCCCTAGCCAATCTTCCCGCCAAGATATTGGTCCCCCTGGGATTCAAGTGCCACCCGTCTTCACTGAACAGGTCACACCTGCCCCTAAAGAGGTCCCAGTGATCCAAGAACTGGAATCCCTGCCCCCTGCTCCAGTCCCTCAACCACGCATTCACCCTCCACCTCATTCCATTTCTGCTCTCACTCTCCCACGGCGCAGGCAGCAATCCTGAGATTACTACCTTTGCGTTCCTCTTTCTTAGCTGTCTACCTAATTCCCTATAATCCCTTTTCATGACTCCGTTCCTCTTCCTGCTTATGTCAGCAGTACCGACGTGAACCACAACCTCCGGCTCCTCACCCTCCCCTTTCAGGATGTCCAGAGAGGCAAACCACCATCTGTGACTCCTGTCTGCGTCCGCAAAAATGCCTGTCTGATCCCCTCACTATGGCGTCCCCTATTAACATTGCCTTGCTGCTCTTTTCCTTACTTTTTTGAAGTACTGGGTCAGGCTCAGCTCCAGAGACCTGGCCACCGCTTCCTCCCCCAGGTGAGCTGTACCCCCAGCAGTACTCAGGCAGGAGTAGTTATTTTGAAGGGGGACATCCACCGGCGTGCTCTCCATCACACGAGCTTTCCCCTTCCTAACCGTTACCCACTTGCCTTCTTCCCGTTGCCCCGGTGTGACCACTTGCCGGTAGCTCCTGTCAATTGCCTCCTCATTCTCTCTAATGAGACAAAAGGTCCTCAAGCTGCAGTTCCAGTTCCTTAACCTGGTCCCTTAGGGACTGCAGCCCACGCACCAAGCACAGACATGGATGTCTGGGAGACCAGGAGCCTCCAGGACCTCCCACATATTGCATTGGCAACAACATACTGGCCTCACACTCATACTTGCCCTTTTTTAGAAATACAGAGAAAAAATGTAATAAAAATAACTTATAAACTTACCTTGCCTCACCCTTTTTGCTTAGGCCCTGTGAGTCAAAGCCCTTCCAGCTCACACAAAAAAAACAAACTTACTTGTTGTCACTCCGAGCCCTCCTCCCTCTCTCTCTTTTTTAGGTTAGAGGAGGTGGGGTACTCTACCTGTGTAGAGTATCGGGATTCCTCACCAGTCCAATTTATGGTTAGGGAAAATAAAAAAAAATACCCAAGTCCCTTTGCAAACTACTTCTGGTTTCCGGAATAAAATTAAAAAAAAACACTAGCAAAGTTAATTAAAAAAAAAATCACTAACTGACCCACAAGCTCTCCTCTTACAAATCACTGCCTCTCTTCAGTGCTCCCAAGGAACAAATCCAAGGAACAAGTTCTTAAATCCTTTTGTAGCAAGAATCATGGAAACTTTCAGCACAGGAGGCCACTCACCCTTGCTCATTAGAACAAGGTGTACTTGGTCTCATTCCTGCCCTTTTTGTTCATAACCATCTAAGCTCCTCACTTCAAATACTACTAATTTTTAAAAGATTGGTCATGGAATTGGCTTCCACCACCTTTTCGGGTACAGCATGCCAAATCCTGGAACCTTAAATTGTCTTCATCTTTAACTAGATCCTGTCAACGATTTTAAATTCTACAACCTCTGTTTACTGAGCCACTTGATCAGAATTGGAGAAATTTCTTTTAAAATAAATGTTGAGATTAAAGTTCATAATTATTTTAAATACACTGTTCATTTACAATAGACCCAAAACTGGAATGTCTACTACAAAACCATCTCCAACTCTAAAAAGAATGTCATTTGATCATCAATATTTCTGGTAACGTAACCAATTGTGTCCACACTACCACTTTACCCCCTAATTACTTGGGCTTTCACTCTCGCCAACCTAATTCAGGTTCTGCAAAGTTTTTCTTTGCAAAAGATCAAATAATTGGCTTTAATATCAATGTAGTGTAAGACAAAAGGTAATTGCTCAGAGGCCAGAAACTCTGGTATTGTTCTATTTAAAGCAAAGAAGACTTAATGGAAGCAGTTTTGATAGAACAAGTAAGGATAAATCTGTTCCCACTGACAGCTTGAGTAAACAACCTGAAGCCATAGATTAAAGCAAAAGAACTTGGGGAAGACAGAGCTGAAGAGTGAGCTTTGGCATCCATTACCTGAAAGGAAGGACAGTGGAAGCAGATTTAACACTAACTTTCAAAAATGAAATTGGATTGGCTCCTTGTAGTATCACACTTGAAACATGAGAGAATGGGCAAGAGCAACTCACGAGGAAGTAGTGCATGTGAAAGTTTTGAAATGGTTCAGTGCTTTTGCGTGTCTAGGATACACTTTACTTACCTTCAAAGCAAGTAGGCTTTTATTAATCTCCGCACCTTCCATTCGAGTTTGTCGATCTGCACTGCTAGTATCAGCACCTCGCTCATTTCCAGCCAAATCAATGAGGGAAAACTGGCCATAAAGCTTATCATTCCTCCGAAGTATAATCTGGAATACTGCATGGGACCTGGAAGAGTTGCTATTTGCAGAGGTTTGCCCAGACGTTCTACCAAAATGAAAAAAAAAACACTGTAACCGTCTAGCAGTATACGACAAAACAGCAAGCAGGTATTATTTATTCAATTAACTTAGAAGATTAAGTATTCATTTTTTTAACAACAATTCAACTTGGAATTCATCTTTCATGCTTGCAGGTGTTTTATCCACTAAATGGAGTGTTCACTCTTGGCATCGCAGAATGCAAAGCCAGCTTTCATGACCCCTACAAGGTTCAGGCTCCATGTTTTGCATATACATCCAGTGAGACTTTACATCATCGTTAACTTGCTTGAATGCTTTCAGAAAAAAAAACAAGTATTAATAGATGGTTTTTATAGCGTGTTTGGCTATCCTTATTATCAACATACTTAAATCAAGATCAACCATCCTAATTTCCTGATGTGCTTTTTAAAAACGTGTTGCTGCCAGAATGGTAAAAGATAGACTTAGTGACCTGCCATCTCTCAAACTATATTATACATTTTAAATTATGCCACACCAGGAACATCTTAAATACCATAACTTGAAAGACAAGCTAATGACAACTAGGGATAATTCAATGTACCCCTACAACACAGGCATGTGTTCAAGAAAAATTGTGTCAACATGGAGAAAACGAAGTCTGTTTTGTTGCTAAGACTGGAGACATGGAGACCGAGGGAAGAATTTCTTCAAAAAAAGATAATAAATAAAGATTGGTGATGGGAAAAAGAGTGAATTACCTGTAATTGTTCCCCATATCAATATTCATGATCACATCATCTACGCAGAAGACATTCTGCTCCAAGAGTCCTACAATCTGCACTTGTTGTTTATTGTCTTCCATGATACGAAGCTTGGTTTTTTTATTCAAGAGATCAAATACCTGCAAGATATTTATCAAAATAAGAATGAGGTCAATCAGTAAGCCAATAATATTTGGTTTAGTGCAGAACCCATGGACTAAAACTAAGAGAATTCAGTTAGCATCAGACAATATTCACCGTAAGCACTGGCACTATAGAAATAACCTGTGCTTCACTAGTTTTAGGTAGGTGGAAGATGTTATCGTAATCTCAACACCTGGAATTTCAGACATACCATTCGATTGGTAACATTCATATTTTGGCTTCAGAGGACTACATTTGCTCACCTAGATTTGGACAGAAAGAAAATCAAATAGGACTAATTCTTTCTTGCACTTCCTGATGGAGCCATTTGTGATTGTAGACTTTCCAGCTGAACCTTTTCTTCATGGTAAAGAGATTAGCTTGGGAGTTAGGGACTTTGAAGAAGTGTAAAAGATAGGGAGTGACAATTACAAAAGATAGAAGCTGACAAATTTAGATATCCTTTGTAAACCAAAACAAATTACATTATGGTCTTCACTGTCCCCATAGCCACGTTTTCCATTTCAAGTATTTATCCATTTCCCCCTTAAAAAGCCCCGATCATACTTGCAAATCCATAGGATTTTGCTTTGGGTTCCTTTTGCCATGCAGAAATAGTTCACAAAGAAACTTTCAGCCCCTTCGCTCACTTACAATCGTAGATTAATGACCCTTCATCATGGAGTCTACAATCAGAGAAATATTTTTTCCTTATTCGCTACATCAATTTACTTAATACATTCTAAAAAAAATCTACCACCACTGGGTCTTCTCTGCCGTAGCGGAAATAGTGCTGATACCACACCTCTTCATAACTTTTGACTTCCATCCCTGGGATCATTTCAGTGACTATCTGCTTTATGCTTTTTTTTTATATTTAGCTCTGCATCATCAACAATCTTAATATTTCAATCCCCATGTTTAGCTTTCCAAAAAGTTGAACCCAATCTTTCTCCACGGACAACATCCATTAACTAATCCTGCCAATCAATATTCCTTCAAGCTACTGCACTTTGTATACTTCATTCCTTGAACAAGCCCCCTTATCAAGCACCTTCTGAAAAATCAGTTCACCTTGCATCTATCCATTGAGTCAGAATTGTACATTTGCCTTTAACTGATGTTAAAAGGAAGTATAGCGACAATATTGACTTTTGGAAGCGTAGTGGAGAACATGCCTCTATCTACATCAACAGGGACGAAGTGCAAAGGGTTGAGAACTTCAAGCTTTTAGGTGTCCAGATCAACAACCTGTCCAGGTACCCTCCCCCCCATGCTGACACTATAGTTAAGAAAGCCCACCAATGCCTCTACTTTCTCAGAAGACCAAGGAAATTTGGCCTGTCCACTATGACTCTCATCAACTTTTACAGATGCACCATAAAAAACAAACATTCTTTCTGGTTATATCACAGCTTGGTATGGCTCCTGCTCTGCCCAAGACCACAAGAAACTACAAAAGGTCATGAACGTAGCCCAATCCATTACGCAAACCAGCCTCCCATCCATTGACTGTCTACACTTTCTGCTGCTTTGGCAAAGCAGCCAGCATAATTAAGGACTCCACACACCCTGGATGTTTTCTCTCCCACCTTCTCCCGTTGGGAAAACAAATACAAAAGTCCGAGATCACGTACCAACCGACAAGAACAGCTTCTTCCCTGCTGCCAGACTCTTGAATGGACCTACCATGCATTAAATTGATCTTTCTCTGCATCCTAACTATGACTGCAACACTATGTTCTGTACTCTCTCATTTTCTTCTCTATGAATGGTATGCTTTGTCTGTATAGCACGCAAGAAACAATACTTTTCACTGTATACTAATACATGTGACAATGATAAATCAAAGCAAAAGCCATTTAATTTATTTTGTTTCTTTCATGCATTGGCATGTTATATTGGCTGCGTTGCAGCACACAAACACAAACTACATATGTGGAGATCTAAAAGAAAACTGCGATCAGAGTTCTCAGTTGCCTAGGCTTAGCCAATCTAGAATTCAGTTAATTCATTCAGAATGAATTTTTCCTGCAGCTATGTTTGTTTTGCACCTTCCAGTAAACCAACATTCTCACCAACACCCTCATTTAGTTGGCAATTTTCAAACTGGATTTTAGAAACAAATATAGGTGGATAAACTGAAGGGAACTTGCACTGAGCAGGAGGGTGCAATTACTGCAGGATAAAATTTATATGGGCAGTTGCCATTATACAGTTGTCAACAAAAAGCGAGAAAAGTTGAAAACGCAGCACATATGCTCTTTTTCAAAAATCTGCCATAGCCTTTTCTACTGAGCAGCTATACTTAGAACATAGAACACTGCAGCACAAACAGGTCCTTTGGCCCACAAGCTGCGCTGATCACATCCATACCTACCAAGCCATTTTTTCGGTGCTCAGCAGAAATATATTCCGATGGTAAAGAAGGAATGTAGGAGAAGGGATAATTAGCCATGGTTATCGAAGGAAATAAAGGAGAGTGTCAACTTAAAAGCTGACGCATTTAGAGTGGCTAAAAGTAGTGGGCGAGAAGAAGATTGGGAGAGGTTTAAAAATCAACAAAGAATGACTAAGAAGTTGATAAAGGAAGGATAGACTATGAAGCTAAACTAGCACTAAATATAAAAAAGGACAGTAAGAGTTTTTACAAATATATAAAGAGGAGGAGGAGGCTGGCTAGAGTGAATGTTGGACCCTTAGAGGATGAGAGGGGGGATTTAGTGGTGGGAGATGAGGAAATGGCAGAGGCCTTAAATAAGTTTTTTGCCTCGGTCTTCACGGAGGAGGACGCGAATAGTTTGTTGGGTATTAAGGATAGAAGGATGGTAGGAGTTGAGGGCCTGAATGCGATTACTGTCACTAGGGAGGTAGTGCTTGATAGACTAACGGGACTGATGGTGGACAAGTCCCCAGGACCGGATGGAATGCATCCCAGGGTTCTGAAGGAAATGGCAGAGGTGATAGTGATTATTTACCAAACTTTGCTGGATTCTGGGGGAGTGCCAGAAGATTGGAAAACGGCTAATGTTACGCCGCTGTTCAAAAAAGGTAACAGGCAAAAGGCAGGGAATTATAGGCCGATTAGTTTAACGTCTGTAGTTAGAAACAATGCTTGAATCCGTCATCAAAGAAGAAATAGCGAGGCACCTAGAAAAGAATGGTTTGATAGAGCAGACGCAGCACGGATTTGTTAATGGGAAGTTGTGTTTGACAAATTTATTGGATTTCTATGAGGATGTGACTAGTGCGGTAGACAGAGGGGAACTGGTGGATGTGGTGTTTCTCGATTTTCAAAAGGCGTTTGATAAGGTGCCGCACAAAAGGTTGCATCAGAAGGTTAGGGGGCGTGGAGTTGGGGGTAAGGTGTTAGCATGGACATAAGATTGGTTGTCTAATAGGAGGCAGAGAGTTGGTATCAATGGGTGCTATTCTGATTGGCGGTTGGTGACTAGTGGAGTGCTGCAGGGATCGGTGCTGGGGCCTCAACTATTTACCATTTATATAGATGATCTGGAGGAAGGGGCTGAGCGTAGGGTAACGAAATTTGCTGATGACACAAAGATGAGTGGAAAAGCAAATTGTGCGGAGGGTGTGGAAAGTCTGCGGAGGGATCTAGATAGGCTGAGCGAGTGGGCGAGGACCTGGCGGATGGACTACAATGTTAGCAAGTGTGAGGTTATCCACTTTGGCAGAAATAATAGTAGGAGGGATTACTATTTAAAGGACGAAAAGCTGCAGCACGCTACGGTGCAGAGGGACCGGGGGGTCCTTGTGCATGAGTCGCAAAAACCCAGTCTGTAGGTGCAGCAGGTGATCAAGAAGGCAAATGTGATGCTGGCTTTATAGCGAGGGGGATAGAATATAAAAGCAGGGAGGTCTTGCTGCAACTGTACAGGGCAGTGGTGAGGCCGCAGCTGGAGTATTGTGTGCAGTTTTGGTCGCCGCACTTGCGCAAGGATATTTTAGTCTTGGAGGGAGTGCAGAGGCTGATACTGGAGATGAGGGGGTTAGACTGTGAAGAGACGTTAAATAGACTGGGTCTGTACTCGTTGGAGTTTAGAAGGATGAGGGGGGATCTTATAGAGATGTATAAGATAATGAAAGGGTAGAGGTAGAGAGATTCTTCCTGCTCAGAAAGGACAGCAGGACTACAGGGCACAGCCTCAAGATAAGCAGGGGGTGGGGGGTGTGCAGTTTAGAACGGAGTTGAGGAGGAATTTCTTCACTCAAAGGGTGGTGAATCTATGGAATTCTCTGCCTGTTGAAGTGGTGGAGGCTACCTCGCTAAATATATTTAAGTCACGGGTAGATAGGTTTTTGACAGACAAGGGAATTAAGGGTTATGGGGAGAAAGCAGGAAAGTGGAACTGAGCCACTTCAGATCAGCCACGATCTTATTGAATGGCAGGGCAGGCTTGAAGGGCTAGATGGCCTACTCCCGCTCCTATTTCTTATGTTCTTATGGTCATAGAACTATCTGTAACTCCCAATCCCATATACTCATCCAGAAGTCTTTTAAAAGACCCCAGTGAGTTCGCCTCTACCACCACCGACGGCAGCTGATTCCACTCACTCACCACCTTCTGAGTGAAAGACTTACCCCTAACATCTCCTCTGTACTTGCTTCCCAGCACCTTAAACCGGTGTCCTCTTCTAGCGACCATTTCAGCCCTGGAAATAGCCTCCGAGAATCCACCCTATCTATTCCTCTCAACATTTTATAAACTACTATCAGGGCACCTCTCAACCTTCATCTCTCCAGGGAGAAGAGACCTAGCTCCCTCAGGCACGCCCTCCAATCCAGGCAACATCCTTGTAAATCTCCTCTGCACCCTCTCAATAGCTTCCACATCCTTCCTGTAGGGAGGCGATCAGAATTGCACACAGTACTCCAAGTGGGGTCTGACAAGGGTCTTATAAAGTTGCAGCATTACCTCCCGACTCCTAAACTCAATCCCTTGATTAATGAAGGCCAGTACACCATACGCCTTCTTGACCACACCCTCCACCTGCGAGGCCGGTTTGAGCTTCCTATGGACCCGGACCGCAAGACCCTTCTGCTCCTCAACACTAAGACTCCTACCCTTGACATTGTACTCCTTCTCCCATTGGTCCTGCCAAAATGGACCACTACACATTTATCTGCGTTGAAGTCCATCTGCCACTTCTCTGCCCAGTCTTGCATCCTATCTATGTCAAGATGCAACTTCAGACATCCCTCCAGACTATCCACAACACCACCAACCTTCGTATCGTTGGCGAACTTACTTACCCATCCCTCCACTTCCTCATCTAGGTCATTTATGAAAATGACAAACAGCAAGGGTCCTAGAACAGATCCCTGGGGCACTCCACTGGTGACCGACCTCCATGAAGAGAAAGACCCATCCACAATCACTCTCTGCCTTCTGCAGGCAAGCCAGTTCTGGATCCACAAGGCCAAAGCCCCTTGGATACCATGCCCTCTCACCTTCTCAAGACGTCTTGCATAGGGGACCTTATCAAACTTGATAAGTCCATGTAAACCACATCCACCGCTCTTCCTTCATCAATGTGTTCAGTCACATTTTCAAAGAACTCAACTAGGCTCGTAAGGCATGACCTGCCCTTGACAAAGCCGTGCTTGGCTATTTCTGATGATTCTAAACTTCTCTAAATGCTCATAAATCTTGTCCCTCAGAATCCTCTCCATCAACTTACCAGCCACTGAGGTCAGACTCACCGGTCGGTAATTTCCCAGGCTATCCCTGTTCCCTTTCTTGAAAATAGGAACCACATCCGCAATCCTCCAGAACTTCTCCCGTCTCCATCGACGATGCAAAGATCATCGCATGGGGCTCTGCAAACACTTCCCTCACCTCCCACAGTAACCTAAGGTACATCCCATCCGGTCCCGGCGATTTCTCTATCTTGATAGAACTTAAAAGTTCCAACTCATCATCTTAACATCCACATACTCAACCTTTTCAGTCTGCCGCAAACCTGTAGTACAACCTCCCAGATCACTTTCCACCGTGAATACCGAGGCAAAGTACTCATTAAGCACCTCTGCCATTTCTTCCGGTTCCACAGACTTTTCCCCCTTCACCTATTATAGGTCCTATCCCTTCTCTTCTCATCCTTTTACTCTTCACATATTTGTAGAATGCCTTGGGATTCTCCTTAATCTTACCCGCCAAGGCTTTCTCGTGACCCCTTCTGGTTCTCCTAATTTCCTTTTTAAGCTCCTTTCTACAAGCCTTATACTCCTCTAGATCCTTAACATCTCCTAGCTCTCTGAACCTTTTGTACACCTTTCTTTTCTTCCTGACTAGGTTCATCAGAACCTTCGTGTACCTCGGTTCCCGTGACCAACCAAAACCTCCTTATCTCATCGGAACGTTGCCGTGCAGAGCTCCAGTCAAACATTCCATGAAAAGCAGCCACCTTCCTTCAGTACTTTTCCCCAAGAACACCTCCTTCCAGTTTACTCGTCCAATTATCTGCCTGATGTCATCATATTTCCCCTTACTCCAGATAAACACTTTCCTAGCCTGCCTGATCCTATCTCTTTCCAATGCTACCGTGAAGGAGATAGAATTATGATCTCCATCCCTGAGATGTTATCCCACCGAGAGATCCGACACCTGTCCTGGTTCGTTAGCCAGCACCAGGTCAAGTACAGCCTCTCCTCTCGTAGGCTTATCCACATGCTGTGTCAGGAAACCCTCCTGGACACACCTAACAAATTCCTCCCCATCCAAACCCTAGGGATATTCCAGTCGATGTTTGGGAAATTAAAGTCTCCCATCATGACAACTGTTATTACTACATCTCTCTAGGATCTGTTTCCCTATCTGCACCTCAACTTCCCTGTCACTATTGGGCAGCCTATAGAAAACACCCAGCAAAGTTGTCGACCCTTTGCTGTTCCTAATTTCCACACACAGACTCCGTAGACAGTCCCTCCACGGCATCCACCTTCTCTGCAGCCATGACTGTCCCCGATCAACAGTGCCACTTCACCACCTCTTTTGCCTCCCTCCCTGAAACATCTGAATCCTGGCACCTTAAGTACCCAGTCCTGTCCTTGAGACATCCAAGTCTCTGTAATGGCCACCACATCACGTTCCCAAGCAGCAATCCACACCCTAAGCTCATCTACTTTATTCACTACACTCCTGGCGTTAAAAATAGACGCACCTCAGACCCTTGGTCTGGGCGCTTCCCTTCTCCATCACCCGTCTAACCTCCCTCACATACTGTCTACAGTCCTTCTCTACTTGGGAGCTAACCTCCTCGCTCTCCGTCTCCTCATCTCTATTCCCTCCCCCCAACCTTTCTAGTTTAAAGCCCCTCCAGTAGCCCTAGCCAACCTTCCTGCCAAGATATTGGTCCCCCTGGGATTCAAGTGCCACCCGTCTTTACTGTACAGGTCACACCTGCCCCTAAAGACGTCCCAATGATCCAGGAACCGGAATCCCTGCCCCCTGCTCCAGTCCCTCAGCCACGCATCCGCCCTCCACCTCATTCCATTCCTGCTCTCACTCTCACGGCGCAGGCAGCAATCCTGAGATTACTACCTTTGCATTCCTCTTTCTCAGCTGTCCAACTAATTCCCTATAATCCCTTTTCATGATCCCTTCCCGCTTCCTGCCTACGTCAGCAATACTTACATGTACCACAACCTCCGGCTCCTCACCCTCCCCTTTCAGGATGTCTGGAACACGTCCAGAGACATCCCAGATCCCAGCTCCAGGGAGGCAAACCACCAGCCGCGACTCCCGTCTGCATCCACAAAAACGCCTGTCTGACCCCCTCACTATGGAATCCCCTATTAACACTGCCTTACTGCTCTTTTCCTTTTTTGAAGTACTGGGTCAGGCTCAGCTCCAGAGAGCTGGCCACCGCTGTCTCCCCCAGGTGAGCTGTCCCCCCCAGCAGTACTCAGACAGGAGTACTTATTTTGAAGGGGGACATCCACCGCTGTGCTCTCCATCACATGAGCTTTCCCCTTCCAAACAGTTACCCACTTGCCTTCCTCCCATTGCCCCGGAGTGACTTGCTGGTAGCTCCTGTCAATTGCCTCCTCATTCTCTCTAATGAGACGAAGGTCTTTGAGCTGCAGTTCCAGTTCCTTAACCCGGTCCCTTAGGGACTGCAGCTCCACACACTGAGCACAGATATGGATGTCTGGGAGACCAGGAGCCTCCAGGACTTCCCACATATTGCATTGGCAACAACATACTGGCCTCACACTCATACTTGCCCTTTTTAGAATTACAGAGAAAAATGTAATTTAAAAAAAAAACTTCTAAACTTATCTTGCCTCTCCCTTTTCGCTTAGGCCCTGTGAACCAAAGCCCTTACAGCTCACAAAAAAACAGAAACAAACTTTCCTGCCCTCGCTCCGAGCCTCTCTCTCTTTTTTAGGTTAGAGGAGGGGGGAGGGTGGGATACTCTACCTGTGTAGAGTATTGGAATTCCTCATCGTTTCAATTTATGGTAAGGGAGAAAAAAAAACTACCCAAGTCTCTTTGCAGACTCCTTCCAGTTTTCGGTATAAAATTTAATGAAACAAAACTAGAAAAGTTAGTTTTAAAAATCATTCTAGCTTACCCTTAAGCTCTCCTCTCACAAATCGCTGCTTCTCTTCAGTGCTCCCAAGGAGCAATGAGTACTTGCAACTACTTTAAAATTAACATTAGCCTTTTTCACAGGCAAGCGGAAAGGGTGAAAATGGCCCAAGTTCCCAAACATACGTGAAAACCATAAACATACGGAAAATAACACAGCTGTTACATTTTGTTCATTCAAATTATTTCATCCATGAAGTGTGAACTTACCTTCCCACTGTAGATTTCAAAAAAGCTTACAGATACTTTTAAGTTAAGATCCTTGTACCGGGGTTGTTCAAGCAGCAAAAACACATCCTGAGCTGAAGGAGAAAAAAAATGGAAAGCAGAATATTGTATGACAGGCAAAATGAACAAAGATATTTCCTATTTCTTATTAATGCTGGTGCTAAGAAATAAAACTGAAAGTGATGGAAATTCATAAGAATCCCTACAGTGCAGAAAGAGGCCATTCAGCCTGCACTGACAACAATCTCACACAGGTCCTATTCCCATAACCTCACATATTTATCCAGCTAATCTCCCAGACACCAAGAAGCAATTTAGCACGGTCAATCTACCTAACCTGCACATCTTTGGAGTGTGGGAGGAAACCAGAGCACCTGGAGGAAACCCACAGTCACTAGAGACCAGAATTGAACTCAGATCGCTAGTGCTGTGAGCCACTATACTGCCCAAATTCTCAGCAGGTCAGACAATTTTTGTGGAAAGAGAAGCAAAACGAACATTTCACGTCTGTGATAGTACAGATACAGAGATGATGGGTGTTGTACGGAATAGAGCAAGAAGAGAAGGCCGGTGACAGGATGGAAGGCTGGTTGGATTAAATGACAACAGGGAGAACTGTGCAAGGCAAAAGGGCTCAATAAGAAGAGTATTACGTCATGAGGATCTGTATTACAAAAAAAAATCATTAGCAGCAACTGCTGTCCCATAAAATGGGAGCAGTGGCTAAACCGGAAACTGTTAAGTCAAGTACTGAAAATTTCAGCTTTGTGTTGAGCTCAAAGATTCAGTGAATTGGAGACACAACAGAGCAAAAGAGGAGAACTATTCATTTAAGACACAGTGATAGGAAAGTTATAGTGAAAGCACAACAAAAGGGATGGACTCAGGAACAGGAACATGAATCAGGAGATGTGCTGGTGCCCAAAAGTTGAAGTTTGCCAATGATATTTCACAGGCATTGGTGTCCATTGCTTACTTGCAAAAGCGTAGATTCCTTTTGAACAATCTTGATTTTTCCCAGAGAAGTTACCACCCATAGTCTGCATAATAAAGGAGAAATGGGTATGAAAAAAAAGAGTTGCTCCACTGAGAACAAGAACCAAGAATCACCATCATAAATAATTGAAACATCCTCATGATAGCAGACTGCACCCCACCCCCTGCCTCCACCACATCCCTAGAAACAATTCCCAAATGTGTTAAGGAAACCAAAGCAAGCACTTGGGATGACAATTTTGTCAGAAATAGAGTGACAACGATTGGTTGAAAACAAGTACTGGTGATGGGTCAGTAACACTTCTAGTAGGAGGTTTTCACTTAAAAATATGATTCTGATAGGCTACTGCATTAGTGTGGTGACTTAGAGACAAATTTGCAAATACAAACTTTAATACCCTCAATCTCTTAACTCAGTGAATGTAACTATTGATTTAGTAAAGCAATTTTAAAGATTGCGTGTATAAATAGCAAAATAATTACAAGAGGAATAGATGTTATAATAGATAAATTAGCTGTACAGTAACTTACATGAGTTTTACCACTTCCAGTCTGTCCATAGGCAAAGCAGGTAGCCATGCCCCTCTCGAAGATTGTCCGTACTAAAGGCTTTGCTGTAAATCTAAGATAACAATTTCAAAATGTCGGCAGCCCTTATTAGCACTCACTTTGCCAAACAAGAACAAAAAGAAATGATTTTACTACAGAACCAAATAATTTGGCAATGCCATCAGATCACTAAGTAACTTAATTCTGAAGCATTTCTCCAGGGTAAGAAATTCAGCAGAGACATTCGCAAATTTGAAAATGTTGACAGCAAAATAGGTTGCACCATCCCAAACTTGACAAATCATATGAATAGACCATTCGGCCCAATTAGTCTATGCCAGCACCTATGCTCCATGAGCTTTACCTGGTCCTCTTCAATTCACTTCAGCAAAGTGTACGTCTATTCCTTTCTTCCTCATGAACTTCACCTCAAATACATCTGCTATTTATCTCAAACACATGATCACAAGTACCACATTTTGTTCTCTTGCTTCTCTGAACACTATTGGATTTATTAGCCATTGGGTTATATTTACAGCCCTTTTTAGGACTCTCTCTAGTAGAAGCATCTTTTTATGCATCCTTTCTTGAGTGCTTTTCAATTCTTTGAGTGCCATATATTGTTCCACTTGTCTCATAAAACCTAAATCTTCTGCTTTTGATTTCAAATCCTCTAGAAACTAACCTTAATGTTTGATATACACTTTATGGTCATGCTACATTTAATAATTATGCATCTGTGCTCGAGAGTCCTTTGAGCTCTATCCCATTTAGACTATTTTCTAAGTTAGGTGGCTTATTCCTCCTCCCAAAAGCACCACTCCAAAAAAGATCAATTTATTAGTTCTTGACTTGTTAGAATAAAAATTCAAGGCTTGGTCGTAAGCTCCATTTAGTGAGGAATAGAAATAGCACAAAATCAAGGATGAACAGGTTTGTAAAATGGATGTCATGCTATAGTAAAATATCAAATAAGTGCATTTGACAAGTTATTCCAGCCAAGCAGCTAAGGCAATCACCGGAAAAGTGAGCTTCAACTCTAGATTTATGAAACAAGTTCAAATACAATTTTTACATTTTCCAAGTTTTAACAACTCCAGCCCAAGTTAAACTGACACCCATTTATCACTACTTTGTGAAATAACACCAAAGGAATTGTCTAAAACAAATAAAACCCCTGCCATGTCTTCTCTTCCTGTTCCTATAAGTTACTTCTGGTGCCCTTCAAGAATCTATCCTTCGCCCAGTTTTATTTCTCATCTGCTCCCTGCCCCTCAGCTACATCCGCAGGCACAGTACAAATTTTCACATGAATACTGACAACACACAGCTCTCCCTCACCACCACCTCCCTTGGAGTTTTCCATCTTTGCTAAATTATCACTGTTTACCTGACATTTAGCACTGGATCAGCAGAAATTGCCTTGAATGAAATATTGGGAAGATTGAAGCCATTGTATTCAGTCACTGCTCCAAACCTTGTTCTCTAGCTACTGATTCCATTCTTCTCCCTGGCAACGGTCTGAGATTAAGCCAGTCTTCACATCCTCAGTTCCACATTTGGTATAGAGATGAATTTCAAACCTTAACAGTTGTGTCAGCACTTCCGTAACATCTGTAACTTTATCCATCTCCACTCACTTGCTGCTGAAACCCTCATTCATGTCTTTGGCTGTTACCTCATTCTATCCTCTATAAATGAGGTTACCAAAAACTCTGCTGCCCACGTTTTAAACATGCAGCAAGTCCTATATCCCTACCACCAAACTACACTGAAAACAGTGTTGGATGACTAGAAGCCAAAATTTTCCATTGTTCCACTTCCACCTACCATGGCAATCACTTTCACCCCCAAGATATCGTTCAATTCTAGCCTCTTGTGTACCCCCAATTTTATTTGCTCCACATTTTGCAGTTGTGCCTTCAGTTACCTAGGCCCCAAACTATGAAATATCCTTGTTACACCTTTATATCTCACTTCCCTCCTTCAAGAGGCTTCTTAAACCTTATCTAATGGAGCAAACATTTAGTGGCACTTTTAAGCCGCATGTGGTTCAGCATCATATATTTTTAAAATGCTTTTGTGAAATGCCTGGAGATGTTTCATTACGTTAAAAGTGTTATACAAATACAAGTTCTTTTGTGGAATAAAAATTCAGTCAGTCATTCTCAAGGCCACTCCCCGAGCAAGTTTTGAATGACATTTTGAGCACTAGCAATATTGAAACACCAATTCCAAAACCAGTTTACGTTTGAGTACCTGTATACCTCTTCATTGGAAACAAAATCATCGAAGGCATAGTCAAATCTGAAAGGCTGGTTATCCAGGTATTTGGTGAGATCAACCTTCATCTTTGGCTCATGTACCAGAACTACATTTTTGCTGGAAACTGTAATGACATCAATCTCCTTTTTTGCCTTTTCTGTGGGAGCCAAGTACAGAAATAAGATTAGCATTTCATAGTTTCATTTTGGAAATCATATCCAATTCTACATCTATTTTTAATCTTAGCTAATTTGTCAGAATTTCACTAAATCATAGACTACTGCAATTCTGCAGTAATTACTAACAGATCAGGGATAAAATGTTACCCCACTTTCTATGCAAGTATTTTCTAGATACTGTGAACAAAATTTTGAAACTTTCTACCCAGATCCCATTAACTTTTATTTCTTTTTCAATTCTTCAAGGTGCCTTGATTAGATATTTTTGTTCAGAAGACAGGTCTTTTTTTAAACCAATGGTGACACTACCAGATTGAAAGGACATCCTATGCCAATTAGTCTCCCCTCTTTCAATTCAAAGTGGAATGGCTGATGCAATACAGGCAACAAATCACTGCCGAATGCTAGTGGGAAATAATCACCACTTCTGGTCTTACTAGACGAAAACAAACATTCTCAACTTCCTTGTCTGCCCTAGGCCTAGTGGATGGTATCTGTGAAAGGAAGGAACTTACTGCTATGTATATAAACTTCTTCAGTTTCAAAAAGGCTGAATTTTCACTGGCTCTAAATAAGTTGAAAACTGTTGTACGAAAGTCATCCAAACACTAGGCATCATGTTTCTCTCTAGGATTCCTAGAAATATGTCAGCATTGCTACTCAAAGCCGCACTTTGATCATGGAGATACAGAGAGCAGCAGTGACCTGTCACCCTTGTATCTAAAGCAAGCAACAATCCTGCTTTTGACTGAACGTTGTAACTGGATCTCTAATTGATAAAAGGTCATCCACTGAAGCTGTTAGAGGTGATCGGTTAGAAATGTCAAAGACTTGAACTTGGACTGTAATTGATTAGTCGTCTGGATCAAAACCATCAACTTCCCCACTGAATTCTGCCAGATTGTTTTCTGGATTTTCCATTTTTTGGAAGGAAAATGTACTCTGTTGGTTTGCAACTTTGATTACAATTGTTGGATTGCAAAAACACTGGGCATGAGGCATTTTGCCATGCTGGAAGTGTTCCACACCCCCTGCTGGGTAGTCCTCTTACCCACAGCAGCTTTCCATGGCACAACACAAGCACCTCAAAAAAGCTACCATTGTGGAGCTCCTGACCCTTTGTTTGTTTGGCATACTTCTATACAGATGGGACAGCTGCCTATGGGTTTTCCCAATCTATGGTAATATGAAACTTTAATGTAGCCAAGAATTATAATCCAATTTGGCACTCAAGGGTTGGGGCCACTGTGTACATGGAACTGCCTGCTTCATAACAGGGCAGTGTTGCAGATTCAAAAAGATCTCAAGACTTTAATAATGGAATTAAAACTCACAGTGGAATCCTGCATACCTTGCCTTTAAGGGATTGTTGTCTGTTATCAGACCTACTGCATAAAGGAACTAACTTGGAACTTTTGAAGATTTGATGCTGCTCTAGAGAAAATGGTGGAATTACTCCCACTGCTGATCTCTGTGCAACCTTGGTTAGACCACATTTGGAGTATTGCGTGTATTTCTGGTCACCACACTACCAGGAGGACATGGAAGCTTTGGACAGAGTGCAAAGAAGGTTCACCAGGATGTTGTCTGGTCTCATGGGTGTTGGCTGTGAGGAGAGGTTGAATAAACTAGGATTGTTTTCATTGGAAAGACAGACACCGAGGGGAGACCTGATAGAGGTCTACAAAATTATCAGAGACATAGACAGGGTGGATAGTCAGATGCTTTTTCCAAGGATGGAAGTGTCAATAACAAGGGGGTACAGTTCAAGGTGAGAGGGAGAAAGTTGAGAGAAGTGCAGGGGAAGTTTTCCACACAGAGTATGGTGGGTGCCTGGAACAAGCTGCCAGAGGTGATGGTGGAAGCAAGGACATTAGCAATATTTAAGAATACATGAATAGGGAGGGACATGAACTGAGTAAGGGCAGAAAGCTTGTGGCACAGGCTTGGCGGGCCAAAGGGCCTGTTTTTGTGCTGTACTTTTCTTTGGTCTTTGGTCACCCTCAATGAGGTCAAACAAAGGGAGCAAGATAGGGATTGCATATTAGGTACCATCACCATTGCCCTTTTCCTGTGCTTCCCTTCTACTGCAAAAATTTCTTGATCTGCTTTCAATCATTTTTTTCATTCTTTAGTTCCTCCTATAATACTGACGTCCCTATTACTTTGCTGTCTCCATTGTTTCCATTCTGTTCTGGATGGAAGTGCTGTCTTGGACTCTCCAGCAAAGGACTTGGTTTCTAGATAGATTGCAAGCATCCTCTGGTATGCTTAATACTTCTTAATTAGTTCTACTTCTCAACAGGTTAGATTAGGCATGCAGCTCTCGGGCATAAGAACATAAGAAATAGGAGCAGGAGTAGGCCATCTAGCCCTTCGAGCCTGCCCCGCCATTCAATAAGATCATGGCTGATCTGTCGTGGCTCAGTTCCACTTTCCCGCCCTCTCCCCATAACCCTTAATCCCCCCTCTTATCAAAAACCCATCAACCCGCGTCTTAAAAATATTTAGCGAGGCAGCCTCCACCACTTCAACGGGCAGAGAATTCCACAGATTCACCACCTTTTGAGTGAAGAAGTTCCTCCTCAACTCCGTTCTAAACCGCCCCCCCTTTATCTTGAGGCTGTGCCCCCTAGTCCTACTGTCTTCTTTGAGCGGGAAGAGTCTCTCCACCTCTATCCTATCCATCCCATTCACCATCTTATATGTCTCAATGAGGTCTCCCCTCATTCTTCTAAACTCTAATGAGTACAAGCCTAGTTTATTCAGCCTCTCCTCATAGCTCAGCCCCCTCAACTCCGGTATCAGCCTAGTAAACCTCCTCTGCACTCCCTCCAAGGCCAAAATATCTTTGCGCAGGTGCGGCGCCCAAAACTGCACACAGTACTCCAGCTGCGATGATTACAACCTCGAGAGTCTAAAACATGACAAGTGTCAATGTTACATTATACATTAAGAGGAGATTAGATGGATAGTTTTCAAAAATCATGAGGGATTTCAACAAAGTAGGTGAGGAGAAACTATATCTATAGAATTGAGAGTTTTGAACCAAACAACACCAATTTATAAGAACATAAGAAATAGGAGCAGGAGTAGGCCATCTAGCCCTTCGAGCCTGCCCCGCCATTCAATAAGATCATGGCTGATCTGTTGTGGCTCAGTTCCACTTTCCCGCCCTCTCCCCATAACCCTTAATCCCCTCTCTTATCAAGAACCCATCAACCCGCTTCTTAAAAATATTTAGCGAGGCAGCCTCCACCACTTCAACGGGCAGAGAATTCCAGAGATTCACCACCCTTTGAGTGAAGAAGTTCCTCCTCAACTCCGTTCTAAACCGCCTCCCCTTTATCTTGAGGCTGTGCCCCCTAGTCCTACTGTCTTTTTTGAGCGGGAAGAGTCTCTCCACCTCTATCCTATCCATCCCATTCATCATCTTATACGTCTCAATGAGATCTCCCCTCATTCTTCTAAACTCTAACGAGTACAAGCCTAGTTTATTCAGCCTCTCCTCATAGCTCAATCCCCTCAACTCCGGTATCAGCCTAGTAAACCTCCTCTGCACTCCCTCCAGGGCCAAAATATCCTTGCGCAGGTGCGGCGCCCAAAACTGCACACAGTACTCCAGCTGCGGCCTCACCAATGCCCTATACAGCTGCAGCAAGACCTCCCTACTTTTATATTCAATCCCCCTTGCTATGAAGGCCAGCATCCCATTCGCCTTCCTGACCACCTGCTGCACCTGCAAGCTGGGTTTTTGCGACTCATGCACAAGGACCCCGAGGTCCCTCTGCACCGTTGCCTGCTGCAGTTTTTCGCCCCGTAAGTAATAGTCCTTCCTACCATTCTTCCTACCAAAGTGGACCACCTCACACTTGCCAACATTAAATTCCATTTGCCATTTCCTGGCCCATTCGCCCAGCCTATCTAGATCCTTCTGCAGACTCTCCACACCCTCCGCACAATTTGCCTTTCCCCCAATCTTGGTGTCATCAGCAAATTTCGACACCCTGCACTCGGTTCCCTCCTCCAGATCATCTATATAAATGGTAAAAAAGGTAATTAGTTAAAGAAGCAAAGTCAACACGAGGAACAGCTTTTTACACAAAATGGTTAGGATTGGGAACGCACTGCCTGATTGTGGTAGAGACAGATTCAAAGGAGTATTGGTTAATTACTTGAAAAAAAATTGTAGGATGAAGAAAAGAATCAGGAAAGTATAACTGGATGAGTTGCTTTTAGGAGCATCAACACGTACATGACAAGTTGAAGAACCTCCATCTGAGTTGTATCTACTCTATTATTTGATTCTGCAAAATTGAAGTCTTGGTTTATGCCTTTTACTCTAAATTGCTGAAAAAGCCATATAAAAACTGGTTTTATTTCCACTCAACCCCTGCATCAAGAACTGACCATACAACTTGAGCATGTTGAACTCCCACACAGATATCAGTGCTGCAAATGTGCAAGAAAAATTCTACAATCCAGAAATAACGTCTGACAACACACCTTTTTTGCTGAGAGGTCGTTTTCGAACACAAACACATATTTTGTGTAGCTCCACCTGAAAGAGTTGATAAGTTAATTTAGTGACAAATCCACTCATAGCATCTTGATTGTTTTAATGTTATTCCCATTACTTATCTTGATCATAGTGAAATAGAGCCAATAAGTAATCAAGTATAATGAAGCAACTCAGCCGTCTACCACATACTAAACCCATTTTGAACTGCAGTGACCCTAGAAAGGTCAGCTTCTAGAAATTCCAATAATTTAAAATCTGCTTAAAAGGTAATTTCCATGTAATTTCCAGCAAGTTTTATACAATGCAGCTTAAAAGCACCACCAGATATTTTAGTCTTTCCCTGTATGAGAATTCCCCAAGGTTTCCCTGCATCACCTTTATATGCAAGATTAAAAAATATTAGTGCAAGATTCTACTTTCAAGAAACAAACTATTTTTTGGTTTTTCAATCCAAACTGAACCATAGTCCAATCTGATCAAGATGTGCTTAAAATTTACTTGATCTGCATAATATTATTTGGTCAAATTAATTCAACAAAACCAGATGAGTAGTTTCAAGGTGTGCAAGCAGTTTCTCAGTTCTTACCTAACCCTCTTTTTGGCTGAACTTAATGAGTTTACCTGTGATTTTACAAACTGAAAAGAACAAGAGTCTGCAAAAGTAGATAAATAGTTAGGCGAGTAGACACAAATTTGGCTGATGGAATATAATGTGCAGAAATGTGAGGTTGTCAGCTTTGGCAGGAATAGAAAAGCAGTAGATTATTTAAATTGAAAGAAAGAGATTGCAGAATACTGTGTCATAAGAACATAAGAAATAGGAGCAGGAGTAGGCCATCTAGCCCTTCGAGCCTGCCCCGCCATTCAATAAGATCATGGCTGATCTGTTGTGGCTCAGTTCCACTTTCCCGCCCTCTCCCCATAACCCTTAATCCCCTCTCTTATCAAGAACCCAACAACCCGCTTCTTAAAAATATTTAGCGAGGCAGCCTCCACCACTTCAACGGGCAGAGAATTCCAGAGATTCACCACCCTTTGAGTGAAGAAGTTCCTCCTCAACTCCGTTCTAAACCGCCTCCCCTTTATCTTGAGGCTGTGCCCCCTAGTCCTACTGTCTTTTTTGAGCGGGAAGAGTCTCTCCACCTCTATCCTATCCATCCCATTCATCATCTTATACGTCTCAATGAGATCTCCCCTCATTCTTCTAAACTCTAACGAGTACAAGCCTAGTTTATTCAGCCTCTCCTCATAGCTCAATCCCCTCAACTCCGGTATCAGCCTAGTAAACCTCCTCTGCACTCCCTCCAGGGCCAAAATATCCTTGCGCAGGTGCGGCGCCCAAAACTGCACACAGTACTCCAGCTGCGGCCTCACCAATGCCCTATACATGTCCTTGTACATGAATCATAAGTTAACATGCAGGTACAACAATTAAATAGGAAGGTTGTGCAAAGGCTTGGTCTCCTTATTTGAGGAACATACATCCTTTGGAAGCAGTTCCAAGAAAGCTTCTTCCTGGACTGAAGGGTCACCTTGTATGGAAAGGTTGGGTCAATAATCATTGATATTTATAAGAACGAGGGGTTATTCTTCCCGAAACATACACGGGGGCTTGAAGCGTAGATATTGAGGGGATGTTCCCTCTTGTAAAGGAAATCTAGAACTGAGGTAGAGTTTAAGATAAAGGGATTGCCCATTTGAGATGGGGAGGAGAAGGCACTTCCTCTCAGCAGGTCATTAGTTTTTGGAATTATTTTCCAAAGACTAGAGCTTAAGCCATTTGATGTATTCAAGGTGGAATTAGACAGATCTTTGAGAGTCAAGGGATATGAAGGACAAGCAGGAAAAGAGTTACAGCTAAGTCAGGTCAGCCGTGAACTTATTTAATTGTTGAAGCAGATTTACTGCCAAATGACCTACTCCTATTTATGATCTAATGGGTGACATTGGTGCAGAATTTTCTACAATTCTTTGATCTTGATATAAAGAAACAAAATTGATTGCTAAATAGTTTTGAAATGCCAGTTAATTCCATTGAAGGGTCAATGACAAATGATCCAAAATCAAAACAAGCCCAAATTGGGTGCATGGAGGCAGCTTTAGAATGAATAGAAGAATGCATGAGAAACAAAAGAAGAGAAAATGGCAAAGAGTTACTACTCAACATTCCACAGCAGAATTGTGAATAAGGCTGTGGTTAGAGCAGCAAGTCCTTTAAAAGCTTAAAATAAAGAGCTTAATGAACAGCTGGGTTCATTACATTAGAATTTTGTTATTTTACCTCAAAATTAACAATCATTTGAACAGGTATTATTCATTAAAATGGTTCCAACTATCAGACTATTATTTCCCAAACTCAGAAGCAGCACTTTGCCCCCTCCAAAGCACAATGTGAATGATACAGGATTACTCACAGGATCTAAAGTAGACAGATGTTGATAGGTGTCTAACGTAGCTCTGAGCTCTGCAATCATTTTCATGAATTCCCAGTTTGGATTGCCAGTTTCATATTCCTGCAATAAATTAAAAATATTAAATCTTATACTTTTGGTTGCTAAAAGCATTTAATTTATTCAGAACCAACCTAGGCTCAATGTGCAATAAGTGTTACCTTCACGGTGTACTGCAGCAACTAGTCAAGCCTCCTTCAACAGTACCTTCCCAAACCCACACCATCTCTAGTACTTTAGAAAGACAAAGGCAGCAGATGCAGGAGAAAAGAACTACCTGCAAGTTCTCATCTTGACCACACACCACCCTGTCTTGGATATTACTGCTGTTCCTTCACTGTCACTGCATCAAAAATCTCAACTTCTTTCCCAACAGCACAGATTATCAGCAACTCATCACCATCTTCTAAAAAGGGCAATAAAATGCTGACCGTGTCAGTACGATCACATCCCATGAAAGAAAAAAAAGAGGACATTAACTAAATGAGTATTAAAACTGAGGCTCACAGAAAACTTTTGTCATGAAGAGACTGGATGGTTTCAAATATCATTTTGCAGATTTCATGTTTGAAGGTAGAACTTATTATGGTGCTGTTTATTAGTCAGACTTAAGGAAATGAGAAAGTGGTTGTGATAAAAAAATGGTTTGGAATCAAAGAAAATTTCCTGATGTAGGACTGAAATATCACAAGATGAATTTTGAAAAATTCACTTGCATAAATCAACTGGGATATTGTGCAGCCTGTATACTACAGAAATAGATCAGAGAATACAAGGTGGTATTTATTCTACCATGTCTGGATTTGTGAAAAAAGGTTTTTACCTGTCCACGTTTTTCTCTTATTTCTTGTAGCTGAGTTCGTCTATCTTCACGCTGCTTCCTCAGCCTTTCAGTTTCTCGTACACAGACTGACTTTCTTCCTGCAACATAATACCATGTCTGTTCACTACTAGATGATTACCAGTGACCTTAGCTCCAAAAATGTTCAGTTGATGTCAGCATGTGCAATATCGCTCAACTTAAACGAACACAAACAGCCATTGCAGCTGGTTTTGAAAGTTAGATACAATACCCAACTCCATGCCTCTTGACCTAAAAACAATTTTTGTACAGTTGTTCTGTTTACCACTTCAATTCACCCAGCTGGGTTTTTCCTTTGCATTACTACATTTATTATAGAAAGCAATGTAGCAGAAATGCCATTATGTTCAACATTGATGGAACACAATGGTTTTATTGCACAAGGCAATCCATAACTGTTGTATAACAAAAACATGCATCACTGAGTAATACACTCCACCTCAGCCATGTTCTGAAAACACTTAACCAGCATTGACTATCATTGTATTAAAATAAAATCAGTGCTGTGATCAAGACTGATCTATTCCTTTAGCCACTGCATATTCAAGATCCAGGAAAGCAACAACAAAAAAAGTATACTGGGAGAACATAGAATAAAATTTATTCAAGTGGTTGCAGTTGAAAATACTATAAGTGTGGCAAGCATTTGCACCTCAAAAAACTAAAATATTTTAGTTATTGTTACAACCCAACTGAATGAGGGCTTGAATATTACAACAATCAAGTGTTAATTAAAAAAAAAATCAGTCCTATGATATGTCCTTTACCTATGGAAATGTTCTTGTAGTTTACAGGTTCTACCTCTGGTGTTTTTGAATTGGGCACAATATGCATCTCCAATGTAGCCTGTGTTCTTGAACGAGTCGTGCGTGGTACTTAAAAAAAAACAGAATTTTAAATTTATATCTTCCATTCCCCTTCTGCAGAACTTTAAATCTTACAAGTCAAACCAAATAACCCAGTGAGCACTCACATTAACCTATAGTGAAAAGAAAACAGCATGCACCCACACGTGTCACCCAGATTACCAAATTATAGGAGCATTGACAGTGGATTTTTTTGATATGTGACACTGACTGCATTTAAATAAGATTTGAATCAGGAATCCTCCTAAAAAATTCAATTTTTTTGTTCAGGATTCATAGGATTAAAAGTGACCTAACATGCAATCTCAAGCATCTTAACACGATAGTTGTAATTATAAAGAATTGCTATGTAGTT
Organism: Carcharhinus amblyrhynchos; assembly: GCF_965287045.1. NCBI lineage: Eukaryota > Metazoa > Chordata > Chondrichthyes > Carcharhiniformes > Carcharhinidae > Carcharhinus > Carcharhinus amblyrhynchos. The sequence continues at coordinate 27,837,986 of NC_137332.1, read as the reverse complement.
CTCAAAGCATATAGTTGTCAACATCCGCAAGATAAAGGATAGGTCAGTTTCTTAAGAGTATGCCTTTTGACATTGAGTCAAATCGTATTTTATTCCCAAACTTCAGAACTGCACCAAAGTGACCCATACCCAGTACACTCTGCCACCCGTTAATGCCACTGTAAGCTAGCTATCATTAAAAAGGAGACCAATACCTTTTAATATTCTTCTTCCACAACATAGTACAGTTCAGAATTCAGGAAAAGGAACTCTGAGGACCTTGAGCAGTTTGACATAGAAAATGAGGTTATGCCCAGATGAATTGCATCCCAGGCTGCTGTGGGAGGCAAGGCAGGAAATTGCAGGGTCTCTGAGCAAACTTTAAATTTTGCTCTGGCTACAGGGGAAGTGTCAGAAGACTGGAGGGCAACTAATGTGGTTCCACTTTTCAAGAAGGATGGTAGAGATAAACCAGGGAATTACAGACTGGTGAGTTTCACATCAGTGATGAACAAACTATTGGAGAAAATTAATCTCCATTTGGAAAGGCATGGATTGGTTAGGGATAGTCAACATGGCTTTGTCAGAGAGAGGTCATGCCCAACAAATTTGATAGAACTTTTAGAAAAAGTGATCGTGTGGATGAGGGACGTGCAGTTACATAAGAACATAAGTAGGAGCAGGTGTAGGCCATCTAGCCCTTCGAGCCTGCCCCACCATTCAACAAGATCATGGCTGATCTGAAGTGGATCAGTTCCACTTTCCTGCTCTCTCCCCATAACCCTTAATTCCCTTGTCTATCAAAAACCTATCTACCCGTGACTTAAATATATTTAGCGAGGTAGCCTCCACCACTTCAACGGGCAGAGAATTCCAGAGATTCACCATCCTTCGAGTGAAGAAGTTCCTCCTCAATTCCGATCTAAACTGCAACCCCCCCCGCCCCCCACTTTGTCTTGAGGCTGTGCCCTCAAGTCCTGCTATCCTTTCTAAACGGGAAGAATCTCTTTACCTCTACCCTATCCATCCCCTTCATTATCTTAAGTCTCTGTAAGATCCCCCCTCATCCTTATAAACTCCAATGAGCACAGACCCATGTAGTTTATATAGATTTTAGCAAAGCCTTTGTCAAGGTCCCACACAGGAGACTGATTAAGAAGGTTGAAGTATGCAGAATTCAGGGAAACCTGGTAACGGATCCTAAATTGGCCTAATAACAGGACACAAAGATAGAAGGCTGTTTTAGTACTGGAGGCTGGTGTCCAGTGCCATACCACAAGATTCAGTGCTGGGTCCATTATTGTTATATAAATGATATAGATGATAATGTTTTGGGGGGCAGGGGGAGAAATAATAAGCAAGTTTGCAGATTACACCGAGATTGGTACTGTGATTAATAGGGAAGGAGGTAGTAGATTACAGGGAGATGAAGGTGGCAGAGCAGTGACAGATGGTACTTAACCTTAATAAGTTGTGCGAAGCGATGCACATGGAAGTAGTAACAAGACAAGGCAATGGCAGAATAGTAGGAAGCTGAGGAACAGATAGATCTTGGGAACTTATTCACAGATCCCTGTAGGTGTCAGAACAGATGAAAAGGGTAGTAAAGCAAGCAGTTGGGATGTTTGCTTTCATCAGTCATGGCACAGAATATAAAGCAAGGAGGTTATGGTGGAGCTGCACAGAATGTTAGTTAGGCCACAGTTGGAATATTGTGTACAGTTCTGGTCATCTCATCATAGGAAGCACCAAGGAAATTCACCAGGATGTTGCATTTGAGCTCCAAGGAAACTGGTTAGGCTTGGGTTATTTCCTTTAGAATAGGGAAGGCTGAGGGGGAGCTTGGTTGAGGCGTATAAGATTATGAAGGGTATGAATCAACTCCAAAGATTTATCTTGGGAAGAAAAGGATGTCACCCTATAACAGAAATATTCAAAGACGTGTGTTTGGAAGTGGGGAGGCGGGGGGCATTGGATTTCTGACACTGGTCACCTCCGTGTCAGAAATTGGTGCGGAACTGTACAATTTATTTAGATTCGAATTTGCATCGAATGAGCAGGCCCGGGACTTAAGTCTACCGGCCTGCTAGCATCTATCTCTCACCAGGAATGTTTCACTCCAACAGGATTTACAACATTCCTCACTAACAGGCAGCTGGCAGTCTGACCCCACTGGAGTGAAGGGGGACCCAACCGAGGTCCTCCAGGAGGTCAGGGGAAAGACTGCCCCACGAGCATGGTTAACTTGACAGTGCCAGTCTGGCCCCCTGGCACTGTCAAGGAGGCAGGGGTCCTGCTGCCACTCTGCTCTTGGCGGTGACAAAGGGAGGAAGGCCAGTGATTGGGACTGACCTGGACATGTCTGGGAGCCCAGCGATTGGATGGTGAAAGTGCAGTTGAAGGGACAGCAATGCAGGATTGTAAGGTTGGCCAGTGATGGAGTGGCCAGCAATGCAGGGCTACTGCTCGTGTGCTGATCTCTGCTCTGACAAATTGGTGCATACGCAGTGACCCGCTCACATTATGCTGCTGGCCCCTCCAGCGGGAATGGGCCTCACACATGGGTTTTTCACATGAATCTCGCCAGTGCACTTTGTAGTGCTCTGAGTATTGGAGATTCATTTTGAAAATTGTGCTTAAAAAAGTGGGGTTTACTCTAGTTTTTATACAAATTTGACAATTTCTTTTTAGGGAGAATCCACTCCTGGTTCTTAGAGGCTGGTCAGTCCAGAACTACTGTTAAAACCTATTGTCTACTAGACAACTCATATGCAATTTATTTGAAAGCCTAAAGTAATTTTAATGAGGAAAGAAGCTTATTAAAACAACCAGATCCAGTCACAATTTTCAAGAATCATTCTACTTATGTCAATCTAATGTAGCTTAACATTTTAAAAGCATTAGCAAAAATCAAAAATATTTCAAAAACTGTAGCTCGCATTTTTGAAAGTGTGTGTAGGTGAACTAGAGTGAGATTTGATGCAGAACAAGAGACCAAATACCACGTAATAAATGTGACAGAGCAAGGTTACCTGGAACATCATCAGAATCAGAATCAAGTACAGGTTCTGGAATATCAACATCAAATAAAAAGACAAAACAAGCTCCATTAGATTTCATACAACAAGGCTTCACCACCTGTCTTCCAACTGACTGTTTACCAACAGGCAAACATTTTTATTTAGGACGTAGCTTCCTTTAGAAAGCCTCCCATCATTTGAAGTTGAATCTTGCTTTCTCTGCAGAATTGGTGACAAGTGGCTGAGATGTGAAGGCAGAAGGCCCGAGTAGGGTCCCTCCTGCTTCTCCAAGAAAGGGGGGAGGGGGAAGAGAACCATTTGATGACTCCTCACCTGGTCATCATAACTCCATCACTCCACATTTTATTAAGTTTTGCTAATGCCTGTCCTAATGAAAATATTCAATGCACGAACAAAGGGCAATTTGGCTCATTCCTTCCATGCTTCACATCCAGCCTGTTCTACCAAAAGGTGGTTACAATGTCCGTTTAAATCGGAGGAAAAATTCTGCTAACTTTCTTTTCAACTCTCAAAGTAATCACAAACAGATTCCAACATTGAATATTACTTTGAGAGTCATTAGAAACTGCCTGTGAAGTTCAACTCACTTTCCTTAGCGACGCCATTTCTTGGTAGCGCTGATTCACGTCTTGGGACCTGAAGAAGAGAATTATTTTCCCAATATCCATTATGAATTTTTTGCAATGGGAGGGCAAAGTAAAAAAATTCATTTTTATGTCAAAAACAATAGTTTATGGTTAAAATTCCATGCAGAAATATTTTATGCTAGCCACAAAATAGGTTAAACAATAGCCTGTTTTCCTCATGATTAAGTTAGTTCATGAATAGAATGCAAATCAATCCATACCAGGATTGTGTTCACATTTAGCACCCGATTGGTTGAAAGAGAATTTGGAAAACCTTAGTTTGAATGATTGTGAGTGAAGCTCCAGTAAAGAGAAATTGAGTTACGTTGTCCTAGGTGTCATTCCTCGTCTCTTCTCACTGCCAAGGAGGCAGGGGTTCCGCTGCACTTTGCAGTGACAAAGGGATGGAGGCCAGTGATCGGGACTGACCCAAACATGTCCAGGAGCCCAGCAATCGAATGGTGGGAGTGCAGTTGGAGGGACAGCAATGTGGGATTGCGAGGCTGGCCAGTGATGGAATGGTCAGCAGTGCAGAGCTACTGCTCGTGTGCCGATCTCTGCTCTGACAAATTGGTACATACACGGTGACCCGCTCAGCACTACGTTGCCAGCCCCTCCAGTGGGAATAGGCCTTGCACATGGATTTTTCACGTGAATCTCGCCAGTGCACTTTGCAGTGCTCTGAGTATTCGAGATTCATTTTGAAAATTGTGCTTAAAGTGGGAGAACAGACCCAACAGCTGGTCAAGGGCCCAGACCCAGGACAGCCCTATTATTCTACGATGATTCCCTTTCTCTAGGCTGAGTGTGATAGGCAGGAGATCCCTGGGCCAGAAGACCTCCCAGTAACACAATAACAGTCTGGATGCATGTTGCAACAGGTGGCTATGCGATCATCCAGAGAAACTGATTGCAGTGTCAGAAAAAGCTTAATCATCAAGGTGTGTAACATTTTTGGAGATGGATCTAGGAGGTAGGAAGGGAAAGAGTGTGAAGTGACCAGAAAATAGGTTATACGCGTACCAATCTGTCAGAGCAGAGATTGGCACACGAGCAGTAGCTCTGCACTAAAAGCAGCTCAGCTAGTCTCCCTTCCCCCAAAGCCCTGCAAATTTATTCAGGTATTTTCCAGATCCCTAATAAATCTATCTCCACCACACTCAGGTCATATATTCCAGGTTATAATCTCTTACTGCACAAAAAGCTTTCCTTCATGTCACAGCTAGATTTTTGTCAAACACCTTAAAAGCAACACCCTCTGACTATCAATAGAAAAAGTACCTCCATCTACTCTTCAAGATTTTGATCACATCTTCTTTTAATCTTTTCCTCCAAGACAAACAGTCCGATCTTTGCTAATCTACCCATGCAACTCGTCTCACATGCCCAGAAAAATTCTTGCAAATCTTTACTGCGCCTTCTCTGATGCCTACACATCCTCTTTGATGTTCAGGAGTTTGGCACGATACTCTGGTGAGGACAAACCAATGTTTCAGGTTCACTATAAACACACTTGCTTCTGTATTCTATGCCCATAACGTCCAGGACCTCTTCTGCCATCTTCAGTGATTTTTGCTCATAATACCACCGGGTCTCTTTGTTCCTGCACATTCTTTAAAATTGTATCCATAATATTTTCTTTCCTCATTCTCCCTATGAAAGTGAATCACTTTTCAGCCTGTCCCTCCAGCCTATGTTCTCTTGAAGAAAATCACTATCCTCCTCAGTTCACAATACTTCCAAGTTCAGGGCCAGTTATATTCCCATTAATACAGATGAAAAACAGGTGGCTCCTAAATAGATACCTAGGACATCGCAGTAACTAACTTCCTTCAGTCCAATAAACAAACTATTCACTACTGTTCCTCATTGCTTGGCCAATTTTGTATTCATACCATCACTGTCCTTTTTATTCAAAATGTTTTAAAACTATGTTAAAACAGTAATGGGCAGCACAGTGGCAAGAACTGCTGCCTCTTAGCACCAGGGACCCAGGTTCAATTCTGGCCTTGGGTGACTGTGGAATTTGCACACATTCTCCCTGTGCTCTGGTTTCTTCCCACAGTCCAAAGATGTGCAGGTTAGGTTGATTGGCCATGCTAAACTGACCACAGTGTCAGGGGATTAATGGTAAATGTGTGCGGTTAGTGCCAACTCAATGGGCTGAATAGCCTCCTTTTGCAGTGCAGGGGTTCTATAATAAGTGGCACTCCAAATGTTTCTCCCCAGAATAAAATTAACTTGGATAAACGTAGATGAATTAAGAAAAGCCAGCATAATTTAAGAGTAAATTATACTTAACCAATTTGATTTAGTTTTTTGATGAGGGTAATACGAGTGGCATGGGAAATTGAGCAAAGGTGGGTAAAAGGAGGTCAAAGTATGGATCAGCCATGATCTACTTAAATGGGATAGTGATTGCAGGAGGTTGGGGGGAGCGGGTGAAGAGAAAAGAGACTTGTACTCCTATGTACTTCACAACTTTTGCATTTGCTCAGTGCTGACTTTGCACTTCTTTCCATTTTTGGAGAAGGTATTAGTCATCAGTAAACATAAATAGAGAATGACAACTTTAAAACTTACCCTTGAGTTTCTTCTTGGCAGGTTCGAAGGTGGCATCTTCTCTACTAAGTGAGGATTTAACAATAATAAGCTTTCAATGTCAATCTAAAGGCAAGAGAAATAAACGCAGAACTAATTTGTGTCAACATTAGAAACTTTGCTAAACACATTAAAAAAGATTGTCGCTTCTTAAAAAAAAGAACAGATCAACAGCTGCTTTGCAAGTGCAAGTGAAACACATTTAGAAGATCAATCTTAAATCAAAACCAATATTAAGATATTTTAGCTTATCCTTTTACCACCAGCAGAAATGATTTGCACATTGAAACTATGAAAGAACCTGAAAATTCATGTTGTGCATGAGGTTAGGGTAACTTTTATGGGGATTTGAATTAAATCCAAAAAATGATGTGATTGTTTCCCCTCATCGGCAAGGCTCCCACATGAAGTGACTTCGGACATCCTCAACAGGTACAGCCCACACATTAAACTGCCCTTAGTTTGGTACTAAACTGATCACACAGATGTAATAGAACAGTTAACTTGCAGCTTTTTCCACTGGTCTAGCCTTTGATTAAGTGATTTATATTCCAAGTATAAAATAAAGCTCACCTCTCCATGCTAGATCTAGTAACATGCTACGAGGCAGGAATGCTACCCCTAGGTTGCAATGATAACATAGCTGCATTTTACATTCAGTTTGAAGGGGAGAAGATCAAGGCTAGCGTTTTTAGAAGGATACAAACTGGTTGAAGTGAATTGGGAAATTAGGTGAAAGAATAGGCAAGAAGAGATGCAGAGGACAATAAAGTAGTTATGGGCCCGCATTTGGCCCATATACCTCTATATCCATCGTATCCATGTAACTATCCAAATGCTTTTTAAACGACAAAATTGTACTCGCCTCTACTGCTACCTCTGACAACTCGTTCCAGACACTCACCACCCTGTGTGAAAAAAATTGTCCTCTGGACACTTTTGTATCTCTCCTGTCTCATCTGAAACCTATGCCCTCTAGTTTTAGACTCTCCTACTTTTGGGAAAAGATATTGACTATCTAGCTGATCTGTGCCCCTCATTATTTTAGACCGCTATAAGATCACCCCTCAGCCTCCTACGCTCCAGAGAAAAAGGTCCCAGTCTATCCAGCCTCTTCTTATAACTCAATCCATCAAGTCCTAGTAGCATCCTAGTAAATCTTTTCTGCACTCTTTCTATAATAGGGTGACCAGAATTGCACACGCTACTCCAAGTGTGGCCGTACCAATGTTTTGTACGGCTTCAAGACATTTCAACTCCTGTATTCAATGTTCTGACCAATGAAACCAAGCGTGCCCAATGCCTTCTTCGCGACTCTGTCCATCTGTGACTCCGTCCATCTGTGACTCCACTTTCAAGGAGCTATGAACATGTACCCCTAGATCTCTTTGTTCTGTAACTCTCCCCAATGCCCTACCATTAGCTGAGTAAGTCCTGCCCTGGTTCAATCTACCAAAATGCATCACCTTTCATTTGTCTAAATTAAACTGATCTGCCATTCGTCAGCCCACTGGCCCAATTGATCAAAATCCTGTTGCAATCTGAGGTAACCTTCTTCACTGTCCATATGCCACCAATTGTGGTGTCATCTGCAAACTTACTAACCATGCCTCTTATATTCTCATCCAAATTATTAATATAAATGACAAACAACAGTGGACCCAGCACTGATCCCCGAGGCACATAGCTAGTTACAGGCCTCCAGTTTGAAAAACAACTTCTGGCTTCTGTCAAGAAGCCAATTTTGTATTTATTTAGATACCTCACCCTGGATTCCGTGAGATGTAACCTTATGCAACAACCTACCATATAGTACCTTTTCAAAGGCCTTGCTAAATTCCATGTAGACAACATCAATTGCACTGTCCTCATCTACCTTTTTGGTTACCCCTTCAAAAAAAACTCAGTCAAGTTTGAGAGACATGATTTTCCACTCAAAGTCATGCTGACTGTCCCTTATCAGTCCTTGCGTCTCTAAATGCCTGTACAACCTGTCTCTCAAAAATACCTTCAACAACTTACCCACCACAAATGTTAGGCTTACTGGTCTGTGGTTCCCAGGCTTTTCCCTGCAGCCCTTTTTAAACAAAGGCACAACATTTGCCACCTTCCAATCTTCAGGCACCTCACCCATGACAATTGGTGATTCAAATATCTCGGCTAGGGGACCTGCAATTTTCTTCCTAGCCTCCTATAGTGTCCTGGGATACACTTCATCAGGTCCAGGGATTTATCTACCTTGATGCACTTTAAGATTTCCAGCACAACCTTCTCTGTAATATGTACACTCCTCAAAACATTGAGGAGAGTTATTTCATAACAATACATTCCAGTGAGAACAAAATGCTCCAGGGAATGTTGTACCTTAAGTTCTGAAAATTAGTGACAGGTCAGAAGATTGGACTGAAAATAAAAACAAAGAATGATGGAAAACAGCTACAAATAATTAGGTGAGTGTTGTCCTTTAAAGTGAAAGAGCATCTAGGGAATTACTAATGGAAAAGGCAGATGATTTGAACAGATATTTTGTGTTTGTCTTCACCTTGGAAGACACAGATAACATCCGAGAAATAATTAATCAAGAGATGAAAGAGAAGGAGGAATTAACAACCAGCCAGGAAAGGGTACTGAAAAAATTAGAACTGAAGATGGTGGACTTCCTCCTAGTGTCTTAAAATCAGTCACTGTGGATATAGTAGATCCATCACTTTTAAATCTTCCAAAATTCTGGAAAGATCCCATCAGACAGGAAAATAGCAAATGTAACTTCTGTATTCAAGAGAGGAGGAAAAGTTGGCCTTGTAGCCATCGGAATTTAGAAGGAAAGGCAGTCTTACTGAAACATTCAAGATCCGAAAGGGATTTGACAGGGTAGATGCTGAAAGGGTATTCCCATTTGATGCAGATAATAGAACAGGTTGGGGGAGGGGAGTTCAAAGAGCCGAATGGCCTACTGTTGCTCATTTGTATATACGTATGTTCATATTGAATAAACCCTGTTTCCAGATCTGTCAAATTTGGGGTAGATTTGTACAGTATTTGTCAAATGCAACCTTTAAATCATGAAGAACCACATTTTGCAGTGAACAGGAACAAATCTGAAGCCAGAACCTCATTGCCTTGGCTGAATAAGATAGTACAGCAACACTCTCTAGGCTATATGTGTGTATGGTCAAAATGGAATAAACTAATTTCAGTTGGTACTTGGTTTTTATAAGTGGTACTTTTTTTGTTCTGTAAAGATATCACAATCTGGCAATAGGGATTGGTTTTCATATTTTCTAGCTAAACAAATAAGCTTCTTCAGACCACCAACCAATGTGAGTCCAATATAGGCAGAGACAGGAAATAATGCAGAAAGGGAAATAGCGGAGAAACCGAACAACTACTTTATGTCTATCTTCAGAGGAAGATATAGGAAATCTTCTTGAAATACGAGGGAACCAAGGGACTTGTGAAAATTAGGAACTGTAAGGAAATACATTGGGCTAAAATTTGATAAATCCTCTGGACCAGGTGAACTACATCCAGAATATTGAAGGTGACCATAGATATTGTGGATGAATTGCTGGTTATCTTCCAAACATCTTCTGAATTCTGGACAGATGATGCGCACAGACAAGAAAATAGCAAATATAATTTAAGAAAGGAGGGAGAAAATGGAGAACTACAGACCCATTAACATCAGTAATAGGAAAATGTCAGAATCTATTATAAAAGGGTGTGATAACTGGACACTTGGGAAAAATGATATGATTGGGCACAGCCAATATGGATTTGAGAGAGGAAATCGTGTTTGATAACCTAATGGACATTTTTGAGGATGTCACTTGCAGAATAGACAAAAGGAGAACCAATGTGGAAGTGATATTTTGCCTTTTGATAAGGTCCCATACAGGAGATTAGTAAATAAAATTAGAATACACGGGATTGGGGGTAATACCAGTTTGGATTGAGGATCAGTTAACAGGCAGAAAACAGTAGAACTGAAGAGCTTGTTCAAAGGATGGCAGTTTGTTACTAGTGGGTACTGTAAGGTTCAGTGCTGAGACCACAGTTGCTCACAATCTATACAAATCATTTGGTTGTCCAAACCAATTGTAATATTTTTAAATTTGTTGATGGGTACTAAACTAGGTGGGAATACAAATTATGAGGAAAATGCAAGGAGGCTTCAAGGAGATTTGGACTGGCTAAGTGAACAGGCAAGAACATGGCCGACAAAATGTGTGAAGTTGTCCACTTGGGTAGAAAAAACAGAAAGGCAGAGTTGATGTCCAAAGGGTCCTTGTTCACGAATCACTAAAAGCTAGAATGCAGGTTTTGCAGGCAATTAGGGAGGCAAATGGTATGCTTGCCTTTCCAGGGGAGACCACATGCAGAGTAGTCTGTGCAGTTTTGGTCCCCTTATGTGAGGAAGGATGTTCTTTTTCTAAAGGAAGTACAGAGAAGGTTTACCAGATTGATTCCCGGGATGGCAGGAGTAAGCTAATCAAATCAACTGAGGGACAAATTAAAAAGGGGCAGCAGGCCCAAAGAGAAAGGAATTGCCCAAAAATTTTCTTTGCTTTTTTTAAATTAAAACATCAAACTAAAAAATGTGGTTAAAGAGGTCATTAATACCCACCAGCCCCTGCGGTGTCCAACAAGCACAGAAGGCAGTCAAGACCAAAACAATGAAAGTTTTCAAGAAGCAGTTAAATATGGGACTTGAGGTGAAGGCAATCAAAATAAAGACATCTATGTCAGACTCCTACTCAGTCTTTAACACCATTATTCCTGAGACTCACCTCAAACTCTGAGGCCTGGGGTTCAGCTCCTCCCTCTGCATCCTAAATTTTCAAACCCACTGACCGCAGTCAGTAAGAATGAACACCACCACCTCCATGATCATTCTCGACACCAGTGCTCCTTAAGGCTGTGTCCTCAGCCCCTTATATACTCTTTATACACCCACAGCCGTGGCCAAATTTCCCTCCACCTCAATTTAAGTTTGCTGATGACACCACCCTTGTTGGTCAGATCTCAAACAATGGCAAAACACAATACAGAGATAGAGAATCTGGTGAACTGGTGTGACGACAATAATCTCCCTCAATGTTAACAAAATGAAGATAGTTATTGACTTCAGGAAGTGTAGTGGAGGGCATGCTGCTGTCTACATCAATGGGGACGAAGCAGAAATGGTCAAGAGCTTCAGGGTTTTAGGTGTCCAGATCACCATGTCCTGAACCCTCCACGCAGCCGCTATAGTTAAGAAAGCCCACCAACGTCTCCACTTTCTCAGGAGACTAAGGAAATTGGGCATGTCCACTACAACTCTTAACTTCAACAGATGCACAATAGCAAGCATTCATTTTGGTTTTTATCACAGCTTGGTATGGGTCTTGCTCTGTCCAAGACTAAGAAACTACAAAGTACCATGAACTAAATCCCAGTCCATCACTCAGACCAGTTTCTCATCCATTGTTACTGTCTACACTTCCCACTGCCTCCAAAAAGCGGCCAGTATTATTAAAAGGACCCTACGCACTCCAGACATACTCTCTTTCATCAAGAGAGCTATACAGTTATCTGAAGACACATAACAACTGACTCATGAACAGCTTCTTCCCTGCTGCCATCAGACTTTTGAATGGGTTGCATTAAGGTGATCTTTCTTTGCACTCTAGCTATGACTGTAACACTACATTCTACACACTCTCCTTTCCTACGTACGGTATGTTTTGTTTCTTGAGTGCCATACAGACATTCATTCAATGTATACCAATACATGTGACAGTGATGACTTAAATCAAAGGACATGTCCAGCAAGAAGCTTTTTGATGGCCAGGGACATACTCTACACTTTCACTATGTCTTTAATGTCAAGTAGTGCAAAAGAACTACTGTTGGTACTTTAGCTGGCCATTTCCATGGTTGCAGAATGGGGCAGCAGATTTTTCAGAATTTGAAAGGCAACAGCTATTCATTGCGATAGCCGTCAAAATAGGTTGAGGAGTTCTGATAAATTAAGCCTTAATTGTTTGAATGTCAGCTGAATTGTTTCGTAAAACAGTGGTTCCCAATCTTTCCAGTAACATGCCACTCTCCAATTAGACAAAATTCCATGGCACACCCACATCTGTTCAGCTGAATCGATTGCGCATGTCACATTTACTTACTCCAGTGGTTTGTAGCATACAATTGAATTGAATTCAATGGATCAAAGCAAAACATAAATTTGAGTAAATAACAACTTGTCAGGTTAGTGGGAAACCTGGGGCTGCCAGTGCACACTGAGCCTTTTGATCTAGGGGAGGAACTGATGAGGACCATCTTGATCTACTGATAAGCACTCCCTCCTGTTGGTTTTTACGTATGCCAGCTCACACAGGAATGATGTCAGAAATGGCAGGAGTACAGCAGTAGCCTGGCCAGAGATTTTTGGCTGAATGAATTTCCAACACATATTTAAGACACCTCTCCAAACTTCAGCTTCATTGCATGATCCATCCGTAGCTCTGCAGCTTCCCATCCACTGACTCTGTTTACACTTTCCACTACCTCAGAAAAGTGGCCAGCATAATCAGGGACCCGCGCACCCCGGACATTCTCTCTTCCACCTTCTTCCGTCGGGAAAAAGGTACAAAAATACGAGGTCACGTAGCAACCAACTCAAGGACACCTTCTTCCCTGCAGGCCTCAGACTTTTGAGTGGACCTACCTCACATTAAGGTGATCTTTCTCTATACTCTAGCTCTGACTGTAACACTACATTCTGCACTCTCGTTTCCTTCTCTATGAATGGTATGCTATGTCTGTATAGCATGCAAGAAACAATACTTTTCATGTATATTAATACATGTGACAATCAAATCAAATATTCCATTTTCTTTTAATGCCAGCTTTTGTGATGAAGCAGAAGTGAACTAAAACGGATCACATATCCAGTCTGAATCTTCCATATCTGTAGAGGGGAAGTAGCACTCAAACTTCTCTTGCAGCATATTGGAGATGTTGGGATATGGGACTATGCACCTTGATAGCTGCATCTGCCACTGACAATGTTGGTGTTCTCAAGTGAACAATATATAGACAAACTAAAATAAACAAATTTTAGTTGGTACTTGATCTTACATGTGCCACAGGAGTTTTTTTTTGGGAATATGATTGTTTCAAAATCAGACCTGGCCTTGAATTGGTCAGAAGTTGATATGCAACACAAGCACAAATAGACTGTGATAGACAACTTCCATTCTAATACCTTACTAGATATAGCTTGAATTCAAATGGCAAAGATTTGATATTTACTCAGAAAATTTTGGACTAGACCTGTGAGGGACAACCTAGGCTAGCGAGGGAGCGACATGAATGACCTTCAGATTAAAAATTAGACCCGTTCACTAAACGTGACCCCTTATGTGCCAAATATTTTGAGAGTTATAGAAAATGCTTAATCATTTATTAATAGTTAACTCAACGTCAAATGGTAAAAACAAAAAGAAAACGTTTACGGTTTAGACACACGGCTCTCACTGTCAATGTTGTGTGCAATCAGCATACAACTCACTTCACTTGCCCTTGCTTTATGCACATATCACTTCAGTCATACCAATAGGAAAAAAAGGATGAAAATCAGCAAAAATGGCAAATTTGTGCCTAGACAATAGTCAACAAAACGTCTCGTGGGCTGCATGTTGTCCACCACTGGACTAGACCATCACAATCTTTTAACTAAAATGTTGCTCAAAATATAAATTTCAACAAAAGATCTCCTTACCTCCTTGGCCTTACTTACTGTGTCTTCTTGCCACTCAGCTCTTACACAAGATTTATCAGTAAACAATTCAGTTATACTTGCATCTTGTATCATTCCTATGAAGAAGTAAATCAAGCAAAACAAATTCAGATAAACTACAACATTATGAGGAAAGCTAAATACACCCCTTGGCCCAACATTTGATGAGAATGCCATCTCTCCCCACTGGGGAGAATTTGCCCATGCCCTTCAATTTATCCCTCAAAGCCCAGATTATAGAAACGCCTTTATATATGCAATTGAAACTAAGTGGGTTGTTTTTAAGATGTACACAGGATCATTTTTCCAAACTGAAACACTATACAAACTTGAGCTATCTGCAAGTATACATTCTCTATGTGCAAAAATGAATTGGTAAATGCCCGGCAGCACCTTGCTGCAGAAGTGCAGAAAATATGGTTCACAATTCAAAGGCAGCTTTACTTTAAAAAAAATATAAATGCTGGTATCAAACCAACTAGCTGTATTAGTGTCATGCCTGCGCAAATAAATCCAGTTTTATGCCAAATTCCTTCATATGGAATTGAAACAAACATAATGGACAAATGTGCTTCACTTGTGAAAGTATTGAGACAAAGACAAGTGAACTCTACAGCGACCTGAAGTACAAATAGATGTCTACTGTTTCCCTCAAATTTCTTGGGCTACAAGAAAATCAGCAGTGAAATTACTGTATGCCCCATAAAGTGAATTTGACCAAGTATCGATTGTGATATTGCACACCAGTATTTTCATTTAGTTTGATGTAAATATCATGGCAGTTAACTTGATTTGATTTCATAATCAAAGTCCTATAATGAAAACATAGGATCAGACAATAGGAGCAGGTTCAGGCCATTTGGTCCTTCGAGCCTCTTCCACCATTCATTATGATTGTGGCTGATTATCCAACTCAAAAGCCTAATCCCACCTTACCCCTCCTCCCATATCCTTTGATTCCCTTCGCCCCAAGTACTACATCTAACTGCTTCTTGAAAAACAAAATGATTTGGCCTCAATTACTTTCCACGGTAGTGAATTCCACAGGTTGGTCGCTATATACAACGAAAATTTATCAACAGCTTCATAATCACGTCATTATGCCATTTACTGCAGCACCGCTTCACCATTGCGGATTTCAAATCGAGATTATGTGCAGAATATACATACAGAATAAAGAGGCTTACAGTAACACTGCAAAGAAGTTAGTGAAAAACCCCTAGTCGCCACACCCTGGTGCCTGTTCGAGTACACTGAGGAAGAATTAGCATGGCCAATGCACCTAATCAGCAAGTCTTTGGACTGTGGGAGGAAACCCATGCAGACACAGGGGAAAACATGCAGACAGTTACCCAAGCATGTAATTGAACCCAGGTCCCTAGCACTGTGCTACCATGCCATCCTAGAGTATATACTAGTCATATCTGTCCCTGGTAGAAGTAAATATTTTTGTAGAATTAAGCCAGTAATTTAATCCAAATTGGTATCAAGTCAAAGCCCAAAAAGCCACTTGTAGTTTCCTGACAATATTTGCATATTATATACATAAAGTTTACAAAAAACAATGTAGTTCCATTGCTTAGGAATAATGCATTAAAATATTGCATGAAAAGCAAGAGAGTACGTGATGTGATTAACACAATTCTGGAGTCCAGGAGGTCAACTAAAAGCAATATTTATTTTGAAAAATGGTACATCTGTTTTACATGTGTAAATGTCCTTCAAATTGCATTTCAGTCAGGCTGCAATCCATGAGGCTTACTGAAATGTGCACATATTATAACTATAACTCAGTTTACATACACGTGTTAGGAAAGTTGACGTAATATCCTATTTTGAAGAGCTTTGCTTAAGCAACTCAATCCATAGGATATACCCTAAAATCTGAACAGAGAATCTTTGAACATAACTAAAATTTGTGAATTTTGACATTTTAAAAGTTTACTATCTTCATATCTGACATTCTAGAGAGACACTTACCAAAATTTCAAAAGTGCTTGAGCTATTCTAGCTGATGTCCGAAAAAAAAACTCAAGGAAATGCATTCAGCTTGCCTTACAAGATGATGGATGAGAAATGCAGACTGACAACACAGCTCACAATCTTCAAACCATCACGAGGAAGCTATTGTGACATCATAAAATAGCTCGACTACCATTTGTGGTTAAAGTCCCCAAAACAAGTATGAGATACCAGTTGCACCTCAGCAGGTTAAGTCTTCAAAATCAGAACAGCTCATCGCTTTATTGGAGCAAAGATTAGGGGCAGGAATCAAGAAGTCCAAAATATCATTTTTTTGCCTGAAAAAGGGAACCCCTAGAACATTACTTTGGTCGGGTAAACTGAGGGAGAATTCAGCATAGCCAAAACACCTAACCAGCACTCCTTTGGAACTGTGGGAGGAAACTGAAGCACCTGGAGGAAACCCATGCAGTCACCCAAGCCAGAAATCAAACCCAGGTCTTTGGTGCTGAGGCAGCAGTGCTATCCACCATGCCACTCCATTTACTTTAAATGCAATGAATAGTCCTGCTTTCTCATGATCCAGTTTTTCTCAAAAGCATTGCACTGTTTCGTTTCAGAAACAATATTAAAAAGAAATAGAGCTCAGGACAACTCACTTGATTGTAACTCAAGCAGATTTTAATATTTGGGGCTGTACATTTATTATTCCACACAGGTACGTACATCCAGAATATCACATCATTCACTACTGCGGCACATAGCGCCTAAGGAACAATCAATCGTTCTGCAGCACACTATGCAATCTGTTGAAATACACAGGGTGAACTTTGATATTTGTGTCCGATAAAGAGATTATTTCAGACAACTGAGAACTACATGCCACAATATTGCAGAGTAAAATCCAAGTGTTATAAACAAAGTAGAATGCAGAATTAGATAGCAAAAGAATCAAATAAATTAACACCTAGAAAAGGGGGAGGGGGAAAAAGAAACAATGAATGGTCTGACACTGAAATGGATGCTGCATCAAGGAATGCACAGCAGCAGTCCACGATATATGTCATGGAGGCATTTGAGAAGTTTAGATGAAGTTCAAATTGACATTCAGTAGTTTTCTAAAAAGGTACCTCGAAGAATCAGTGGACAGGAAAAATAGATTTAAATCTTTTCAACAGCTGGAAGATCAGTAAAGGTAACATTATAAACCCAGAACATCGGCAACCGTAAATCAAGCCATCAAATCCACCAATATGACTTTCAATGCTTGAGGCAGGAATCAGGTGTCAATCATTTCTTAATGAGATTGAGAAATGTAACCAGCAAACACAGGTGAAAAGTTCGATCAGTCAGTTCATTTTGAGCAACATACATTGAAGTACAAAATGATCCGATTGGACAGACAAGCTGGGCAGCAGAGTAGCATAGTGGTTAGCACTGCTGCCTCACAGCGCCAGGGACCCAGGTTCAATTCCCAGCTTGGTCACTGTCTGTATGGAACTTGCATGCATGTTCTCCCCTTCCCCAGGGTGTTCCAATTTCCTCCCACAGTCCAAAGATGTGTGGGTTACGTTGATTGGCCATGCTAAATTGCTCCTTAGTTTCAAGAGGATTAGCAGGGTAAATACATGGGGTTGTTGTCAGCACAGGCTTGATGGGCCGAATGGCCTTCTTCTGCACTGTAGGGATTCTATGATTCTATGTCTGCCTGGGTTTCCTCCCACAGTCTGAAAGACATGCTGGTTTAGGTGCATTGAAGTAAGGCAACTAGGGGAATTTTGCAGTAACTTCATTGCAGTGTTAAATGTAAGCCTTGGCTAAATAACAAACTTTACTTTTTAAACTTCATCTTAGACCGAGAGCACATGAAGCCATGCTTTGACAGATGAAGATGCTGGTTATCCAAACAAACAACTAACCTTCAGTTAAGGCAAAGGCAGCAAGGCTGATGCAGTGAAACAACAATAAAAGAACATATAATCAGGAGAAAGAAAACTGTGGATGGCAAGTTCATTGGCAGAAAAAAATGCTCTTTATACAGATAAAACTGCAGAATTGTGGAAAGTCACTGGAAAAAGATATGCAGAACAAAGATGATTAAACAAATTACTAAGTTGAGCAATAGGGCAAAGGAGAAAAAGAAAGTAAAATATCCATACCCTGGAAGATGGGGCATTTAAGAACAAAAACTATACAACTGCATGAAATGTCTGGTTGTGATAGTTCTCAGGGAAAAGAAATTCACACAACCATTCAGATCATGAAGAAAGTGGGGGATAAAGTCCACAACTACAAATCTGAAACTTGATACCAGAGCACAGCATAACATTATCCCACTCAGACTATAGCAGAAGATCTTTCCTGAAAATTTTACAGAAAACAATTATCCAAAGATAGATGCCCTGAAACGTATCAACTTCATGCTGACAACATATGGTAGTAAAAAGTCTGACAACACCAGGCTTTAGTCCAACCTATTTATTTGATAATATACTCGCAAGCTTTCGGGTTAGCCCCTTTGTCAGGTGAATGGAGAGTTCTGGCCTCAGACAGAGCATATAAAGCACAGACAGTTTAGAGATTACTGATTAGAATGCGAATCCTTACACCTAACCTGCTGTTCAAGACCTGAAGTGGCTGATAATGTGAGTGGAAGGAGCACTGATCACAGTTTAAAGAGATGTGTATTGTCTCCAGACAGTACAGTAAGTGAGGTTTTGCAAACCCAGGCAAGTCACGGGGGTTACAGATAGTGCGACATGAACCCAAGATCCCTGTTGAGACCGTCCTCATGTGTGCGGAACTTGGCTATCAGTCTCTGTTCAGCGACTCTGCGCTGTCGTGTGTCGTGAAGGCCGCCTTGGAGAATGCTTACCCGAAGGTCAGAGGCTGAATGCCCGTGACCACTGAAGTGTTCACCAACAGGAAGGGAACAGTCTTGCCTGGTGACTGTCGAGCGATGTTCATTCATCCGTTGTCGTAGCGTCTGCACGGTCTCCCCAATGTACCATGCTTCGGGACATCCTTTCTTGCAACGTATCAGGTAGACAATGTTGGCCGAGTTGCAAGAGTATTTACCGTGTACCTGGTGGACGGTATTCTCACATGTGATGATGGTATCCATGTCGATGATCCGGCATGTCTTGCAGAGGTTGCTGTGGCAGGGTTGTGTAGTATTGTGGTCACTGTTCTCCTGAAGGCTGGGTAGTTTGCTGCGAACAATGGTCTGTTTGAGGTTGTGTGGTTGTCTGAAAGCAAGAAGTGGGGGTGTGGGGATAGCCCTGGCGAGATGTTCGTCTTCATCAATGATATGTTGAAGACTCCGGAGAAGATGTCGTAGCTTCTCCGCTCCGGGGAAGTACTGGACGACGAAGGGTACTCTGTCCACTGTGTCCTGTGTTTGCCTTCTGAGGAGATCGGTGCGGTTTTTCGCTGTGGCGCATCGGAACTGCATCACATGAGGACGGTCTCAACAGGGATCTTGGGTTCATGTCGCACTATCTGTAACCCCCATGACTTGCCTGGGTTTGCAAAACCTCACTTACTGTACTGTCTGGAGACAATACACATCTCTTTAAACTGTGATCAGTGTTCCTTCCACTCACATTATCAGCCACTTCAGGTCTTGAACAGCAGGTTAGGTGTAAGGATTCGCATTCTAATCAGTAATCTCTAAACTGTCTGTGCTAACCCGAAAGCTTGCGAGTATATTATCAAATAAATAGGTTGGACTAAAACCTGGTGTTGTCAGACTTTTTACTGTGTTTACGCCAGTCCAACGCCGGCATACCCACATCATAACATATGGTAGGACAGAGATTCAACAGCCAATCACCCAAGTCAGAGGGACAAAAGGGAAAAACATTAACTGCACGTTTTACATTACTGAAACGGATGCTAACCTGGAGTTCAGTTGTAGCCAACCTCAATAAACCACGACACAGGAGGAGGCATCACTAAGGATTAAGGTAATACATCAATTGAAAAAACACTGATTACAGGCAAGAAAGATCCGGTCCAAATATATTTAAACTGAGCTAGATACTTTGAATGAGTATATCACCAAAAAGCACTTACATCAGCAACGTACAAAGATGTGCAGGTTAGGTGGATGGACCATATTAAAGTTGCTCCTTATGTCCTATGGTTAGGGGGATTAGTGGGATTACAGCGATAGGACGGGGATGGACCTGGGAAAGATGCTCTGTGTCAGGGCAGACTCAATGGGTTGAATGGCCTCCTTCTGCACTGTAGGGATTCTATATACAATATTGTCAGTACAGCAATGTAGAGTACATTGTCAGCACGCCATAAGGTGGAGGCATACCTTTCCACCACTTAAGTCTAAAATTTGAGTAATCTTAATAATCGGAGCTGTTATACTGATCAACATTCAAAATACATGGGAACAATGGACAAATAATGAAAGAAGTCACTTTGATACATAGAAACACCAGAATTGGTGAAGAGCCACTCCTCCAAATCACAGATTCTGTCCCCCACGCTCAATGCTCCAATTACAGGTTTGCTAGATCTTCCTCCAGAGACAGATGAACAGCAATGGCAGGAACCCCTTAGAGGTAAAAGGGCCAGTCCCATTCAACCCAGCGAGTCTGATCAATTCTCCGACAGAGCATCTTTCCTAGGTCCATCTCTGTCCTATCCATGTAACCCCACTAATTCCCCCTAGCCATGGGGCATTAAGGGGCAAGTTAATATGGTCAATTCACCTAACCTGCACATACTGGAAACTTTCCTCTGGAAAGTTGAGGAACAAAAGAAACAAAAATGGTGGGAACCCTTGCTCCTGCATTCCATGAGGAAGCATTCATAGTCCTTTGCTTCTGACAAAAACATTGTCTCGATCTACCATCAGAATCAGTCCCCAATCCTCTATCGCTGGAGACTACAATTTAAAGTACAGGCAATTGTTACTCAGCCATCAGTTCTCACAAAGTGCTTCAAGAACTGCCATATTGTTAGAACCTGGTCAATTCATGCTGCATGATAAAAAACGGCAGTGTAGAAGATGATTAATTCTACAACAGGCTGATAATCTGCCACTAAAGGTTAATTTGTAAATGCATGTTCATTCATCACTCTTGAGTATGACACAGCCAAAAGTTAATATTGGGTGTTGGATGATTGAAAAAGACCTCCAAACTGGTTGCACTTTTAAAATGTCCATCCCTAATTGCCCTTGAGAAACTGGTGATGAGCTGCCTTCTTGCACCACTGCAGTCCATGGAGGTGTAGGTACACCCACAGTGGTGTCAGGGAGGGAATTCTAGGATTTCAAACCAATGACAATGAAGGAATGGTGATATATTTCCAAGTCAGGATGGTGAGGGACTTGGAGGGGAGTTTCCAAGTGGAAGCTTTCCCATGGTTCTGCTGCACTTCTTCTAGATGGTAGGGGCTGCAGATTGGGAAGGTATTCTTGGCATTGTCTTGGTAAGTTCTTGTAGATTGTACAAACTGCTGTCACTGTGCATTGATGGAGAGAGTAAATGTTTATGGATGGGACAGTAATTGGCCAAGTTGAATTTGTTCTGTTTCTTATGGTCAGGACATTTCTGAGCAATTTTTTTATATTGGCAGGTAGATGCCAGTGCTGTAGCTACACTGAAACACCTTGCCCAGGTGCATGTCAAGTTTTGAAGCACAAGTTTTCAGTACCATTGGCAAATATTGTTGGGACCCATTGCCTTTGCAGTATCCAGTGTCTTCAGCCATTTCTTGACATCATATGAAGAATTGGCTGAAGACCAGCATCTGCAATGCTGGGGACCTCTGGAGGAGCAAGAGATGGATAATTGACTCAGCATTTTTGTCTAAAGATTGATGCAAAAGGTTAGCTGCACTTGGCCCCCTCATTGTTGAGGATCAGGATATTTGAAGAGCATTCCTCCAGCGAGTTGTTAAATTGTCCACCAGGATTCATAACTGGATGCTGCAGGATTGCAGAGCTTAAGATGTGATCCAATGACAGCGGAATTGCTTTGCTGTCTATCACTTGCTGCTTGGCATGCAAACAGTCCATTGTCACAGCTTCACCACGCATTTTTAGGTATGCCTGACAATGCACTTGGCATGCCCTCTTCATTTGAAATAATGAGTTGCAAGTCATGAACATTTAGAAAAAAACTAGACCAGATGCAATTATTACAGCACAAAAGTGGGCCATTTAGCCACTGTGCCTACGTCATTGCTTATGAAGTTATTCAATTAGTTTTAGTTCACCACTCTTTGCATTTGTGCTGTTACCTAAATGAGGAAACCTAAAAACATTGTAGCATTACTGCCTCAATTTATGTTGAATGTGATTGCATCACCGAATAAAGGAGTTAATGAAAATGAACACGGAATTCCCAAAAATCATCCCTTGATAAAATCTTACATTGTTATGTACATGCACATGTAACAATTTTTAAAATTCGTACACGAGACGTGAACATCACTAGCAAGGTTAGTATTCATCACCAGTCCCCAATTGCTCTTGAACTGAATGGCTTGATTGGCCATTTAAACAACATACAGCTCCAGTTGCACTTTACATGGATTTGGAGCTAATGTAGGCAAGACCACGTAAAGATAGCAGATTTCTTTTCCTGAAGGATGTTCATGAGTCAGATGGGTTTTACAATGGTCACCACTTTTAACTTTCAATTCTTGAGTTTTAAAAACTTAATTGAATTTAAATTCCATAGGATTTGAACATGCCTAGAGCATTAGCTTGTGCTTCTGGATTATAACGCCAGAAGCACAAACATCCCTCACTCCCTCTGACAAAATTAAAACTACGCTTTCTGGCACTGACAAGAATTTAGTTCCAATTCCATCAACTGCACTAGCTATTCTCCTGGTGGAAAGTAATTTACTTGGACTTTAAGACCCTCCATAACAGCATCGCAAAACCTCAGTCTGCAGGTGATCAAGAAGGCAAATGGAATGTTGGCCTTTATTGCGAGGGGGATAAGATACAAAAGCAGGGAGGTCTTGCTGCAACTGTACAAGGCACTGGTGAGGCCGCAACTGGAGTACTGTGTGCAGTTTTGGTCCCCTTATTTGCAAAAGGATATATTGGCCTTGGAGGGTGTACAGAGAAGGTTCACCAGGCTGATACCGGAGATGAGGAGATTAGCTTATGAGGAGAGATTGAATAGATTGGACCTGTACTCAGAGTTTAGAAGGCTGAGGGGGGAATTTTATAGAGACTTACAAGATAATGAAGGACATAGACATAGAACACTGCAGCACAAACAGGCCCTTCGGCCCACAAGTTGCACCAATCACATCTATACCTACCAAGCCATAGAACTATCTGTAACTCCCAATGCCATTAGATCCCACATACTCATCCAGAAGTCTTTTAAAAGATCCCAGCGAGTTCACCTCTACCACCACCGACGGCAGCCGATTCCACTCACTCACCACCCTCTGAGTTGAAAACTTTCCCCTAACATCTCCTCTGTACTTGCTTCCCAGCACCTTAAACCTGTGTCCTCTTGTAGCGACCATTTCAGCCCTGGGAAATAGCCTCCGAGAATCCACCCTATCTATTCCTCTCAACATCTTATAAACCTCTATCTGGTCACCTCTCAACCTTCATCTCTCCAGGGAGAAGAGACCTAGCTCCCTCAACCTATCTTCATAAGGCATGCCTCCCAATCCAGACAACATCCTTGTAAATCTACTCTGCACCCTCTCAATAGCTTCCACGTCCTTCCTGTACTGAGGTGACCAGAACTGCGCACAGTACTCCAAGTGGGGTCTGACAAGGGTCTCAAAGTTGCAGCATTACCTCCCGACTCCTAAACTCAATCCCTCGATTAATGAAAGCCAGTACACCATATGCCTTCTTGACCACATCCTCCACCTGCGAGGCCGATTTAAGAGTCCTATGGACCCAGATCCCAAGATCCTTCTGCTCTTCAGCACAGCTAAGACTCCTACCCTTGATACTGTACTCCTGCATCCCGTTGGTCCTGCCAAAATGGACCACTACACATTTATCCGCATTGAAGTCCATCTGCCACTTCTCCGCCCAGTCTTGCATCCTATCTATGTCACGCTGCAACTTCTGACATCCCTCCAGACTATCCACAACACCAACAACCTTCGTATCGTCGGTGAACTTACTAACCCATCCCTCCACTTCCTCATCCAGGTCATTTATGAAAATGACAAACAGCAAGGGTCCTAGAACAGATCCCTGGGGCACTCCACTGGTGACCGACCTCCATGCAGAGAAAGACCCATCCACAACCACCTTGCCTTCTGCAGGCAAGCCAGTTCTGGATCCACAAGGCCAAAGCCCCCAGGATACCACGCCCTCTCACCTTCAAGAAGTCTTGCATAGGGGACCTTATCAAACGCCTTGCTGAAGTCCATGTAAACCACATCCACTGCTCTTCCTTTGTCAATGTGTTCAATCACATTTTCAAAGAACTCAGCTAGGCTCGTAAGGCACGACCTGCCCTTGACAATGCCGTGCTGACTATTCCTGATCATTCTAAACTTATCTAAGCGCTCATAAATCTTGTCCCTCAGAATCCTCTCCATCAGCTTACCAATCACTGAGGTCAGACTCACCAGTTGGTAAGTTCCCGGGCTATCCCTGTTCCCTTTCTTGAAAGTAGGAACCACACCCGCAATCCTCCAATCCTCCGGAACCTCTCCCGTCTCCATCGACGATGCAAAGATCATCGCCAGGGGCTCTGCAATCACTTCCCTCACCTCCCACAGTAATCTGGGGTACATCCCATCTGGTCTCGGCGACTTATCTTGATAGAATTTACAAGTTCCAACACATCCTCTTTCTTAATATCCACATACTCAATCTTTTCAGTCTGCCACAAACTTGTAGTACAACCTCCCAGATCACTTTCCACCGTGAATACCGAGGCAAAGTACTCATTAAGCACTTCTGCCATTTCTTCCGGTTCCACACAGACTTTTTCCCCCTTCACCTTTTATAGGTCCTATCCCTTCTCTTCTCATCCTTTCACTCTTCACATATTTGTAGAACGCCTTGGGATTCTCCTTAATTCTACCCAAGGCCTTCTCATGTCCCCTTCTGACTCTCCTAATTTCCTTTTTAAGCTCCTTTCTACAAGCCTAATACTCCTCTAGATCCTTAACATCCCTTAGCTCTCTGAACCTTTTATATGCCTTTCTTTTCTTCCTGACCAGGTTCACCACAACCTTCGTGCACCACAGCTCCCGCGACCTACCAAAACCTCCTTGTCTCATCGGAATGTCGTCGTGCAGATGTCCAGTCAAACGTTCCTTGAAAATCCTCCACCTTCCTTCAGTACTTTTCCCCAAGAACACCTCCCTCCAGTTTACTCGTCCAATTGTCTGCCTGATGTCATCATATTTCCCCTTACTCCAGACAAACACCTTCCTAGCCTGCCTGATCCTATCTCTTTCCAATGCTATCGTGACAAAGATAGAATTATGATCTCCATCCCTGAGATGCTCTCCAACCAAGAGATCCGTCACCTGTCCTGGTTCATTAGCCAGCACCAGGTCAAGTACAGCCTCTCCTCTCGTAGGCTTATCCATGTGCTGTGTCAGGGGGCTAGATAGGGTAGAGAGAGAGATTCGTTCCACTTAGAAAGGAAACCAGAACTAGAGGGCACAGCCTCAAAATGGGGGCGGGGGGGAGCAGTTTAGAACAGACTTGAGGAGGAACTTCTTCTGAGTGGTGAATCTCTGGAAGTGGTGGAGGCTACCTCGTTGAATATGTTTAAGTCATGGGTAGATAGATTTCTGATCAATAAGGGAATTAAGGGTTATGGGAAGCAGGCGGGTAAGCGGAACTGATCCACTTCAGATCAGCCATGATCTTACTGAATGGCGGGGCAGGCTCGAATGGCTACTCCTGTTCCTATTTCTTATGTTCTTATAGACTAATGAACAAAGTCGAAGAATATACAAGTCAGGGGACATGGCAAAATGGATTGCTAGCTAACAACTTCAAGACAAAGCAAAGTGGGAATAAAATATATTTATTCAAAATGGCAGAGTGTGGGAAATGGTGTTCCAGCAGAATTAGTGCTGCGACCACTGGTTTTAATCAAGAACAATTTGTGGAGTATTGGATGACACTGGGAATTGGTAATTAACACAGAAGAGGATGGTACCAAATTACCAGACATCAATAAACTATTAGTTTATATTAAATATATAGTTTACATCAAAGACATCGGAGCACATAAGAGCACAGAGATCAATCGTTCCGTGTAGAGACTACATTGTAGTTAGCACTATGCTCAATAAAAGATAGAATTTGCTAATAGTATTGCCTCTAGCCTTATCTGGGAGTCCAGGACCATGATTATCACATACAAAGCCAAAGACAACAGTGACCGATAAAGTTGTAGAATGGGCAAATGAAGCTCATCACAGATGGTAGCAAGAATAGGATAGTCACTTTTGGAGAATGCAAATTTTGGTAGGGGAGAAAAACAAAGGAATCTCCGAGCACCAATAAATTGAATCATTAAAATTTGCACCATAGTTAGCAAGGGCATATCTTAAAAAACAAGCATTCAGCTATATTTTTGGAAGGATAGAATTGAAAATAGAGAAGTTATGCTAAACATGATCAAACCTTGATTAGGTCATATTTAAAATATTGTATAGTTCTGATAGCCATATTAATAGGATATTAGAAATATAGGAGAATAACATAGAAGGTATACAGCATAGAAGATGCCATTCAGCCCATTAAGTCCGTACTGATCACAATCCCACCCAGGCCCTATTCAAGTAACCCCACATATTTATCCTGCTAATCCCTGAAAGTAGGGTCAATTTAGTATGGCCAACTAACCTAACCTGCACATCTTTGGACTGTGGGAGGAAACCAGAGCACCCGAAGGATACTCACGCAGACACAAGGAGGAAGTGCAAACACACAAGTCTGGTACTGAACCTGAGTTCTGGTGCTGAGATAGCAGTGCTAGCCACTGTGTCAACCAGGTCAGAGATTTACAAAGATGATACCAGAAATAAATGGGTTTAAATCAGGAATGCACAAAGGTGCAGGGTCCCTTTTTTCTTGAAAAAGGCAGCTGAGAGATGATGGAATAGCAGACTTAAAATAGAAAAATCCAGTAGGGTAGAGATGCTTATTTGAATGTCCGAGTGGATATAGGACTCAGTACCACAGGGTTGTAATAAATGCATCTATACTATTTGCTTCAAAGGAAAACTGGGCAAGCATATGAGGGAGAAAGGAATGGATGGTCACGATGATAGGTTTAGACGAGAAAAGAGCAGCCTCACACGGAACATAAATGCTGGCATTGGCTGGTTGGGCCAAATGACCTGCTTCTGTGCTGTAAGTTCTTTTTAATGATGTATATCAGTTTTGCCACACGTAGGTTGTTCCAAATAGTTAACTTGCTTTCTGTCTCTGACTCTTCATCTACACCTTTATCATATTAAAGGAGCGAGTTCTCAAAATCCTTTTTCCTCAAGCAGCTTAGAACCTTCTTGCACGCACACAAAAGTTCTACTTGCTTTGCTTTCTATTTCCCAGGAAAGTCATTAAGAAACTTCAATCTAATTTTAAAGCCCTTAAAAAAAAAACAACCCCCAGCCTGTGATGTGCATTTCTCTGACTTCCAGTTTATTAACAATTCCCCATTGGAGATCATGGAAATAATCATTATTTACGTAACCAAAATCTGTCTATTTGCAAGGTACATCGAAAGACCTCGACAAAGAAACTCCTAATAATTGGACACGTGTCAAGTAGAACTGAATTTATGGAGTAGGTCATAAAACATCTGCAACATCAATGTAAAACAAATTCAGATACAAGAATCTGCTCCACATGCTTCAATCATTGCTAAAAGCATATAATGGGACGACAGCTTGCAAAAGGTTATAAGAACAAGGAGTGCTGAGGATCTTGGTGTATAAACACTACAATTGCCACCACACAGAGATTTTGTGGAGGGAATCCACTTAAACATGATATCAATCATAAAATTGGACCAAAACCTGGTCCCAAAAGCAAAATATGGGCACGATGTCCATTTTTTTTCTCCACCGTTTCAATCTATGACTGCTCATGTGATGAGTGGAGACATCAGAAGATGCTTTTCTTTATCTGAAGAGTGGCCCATACTAGAATTCAACACAGGTTGATGACAGTTCAAGGTTTTTCTAGTCTGTACAACGCAATTTCTTGACAAGGGATTTGAGTGAGACCAACTTTGTCGTCTATTCTAAATACCTTTTGTTAGGTGATGGCAAGCAGTCTTCTTGAACTGCAGCAGTCAATCTGTTGTAGGAACACTATTAGAAAGTTAGTTCCAGGATTTTAACCAAGTGACAACGAAGGAACAGTGATTAGTTCCAAATCAAGATGGTGAGATTTGCTGGGGATTCATTCCCATGCATCTGCTTCCATTATCCTTCCTGATTTCGGGGCCATAACTTTGGAAGATGCTGTTGATGGAGCCTTGGTAAGTTGCTGCAGTGCACCTTATAGATGGTAACAAACTGCTGTCACTGTGCACCACTGATGAAGGAGTGAATGTTTAAGGTGACTGGTGGAGTGCAAACCAAGCAGGCTGCTTTGTCCTAGATGGTTTCAAATACTGCTGGAAGCCAAACTGATCCAAGCAAGTAGAATATTCCATCACACACCTGACTTGTACCTTGTGGATGGTAGCCAGGTTTTGGGGATTGAGGAGAGCTACTCACTGCAGAATTCCCAACCACTGACCTTTCCTTGTGGTCTCAGTATTTAGTCCAGTTCAATTCCTCATCAATAGTAATCCCCAAAATATTGATAATGGGAAATTAATTGCTGGCAATACTGTTAATATTATGGGGAGAAAGTTAGATTCTCTGTTCTTGGAAATAGTCATTACCTGGCACTTACATGCTATGAATGAAACTTTTTGAACGTGGATGTGAATATAGATTTTACTAACAAATAAACCTGTTGGACTTTAACCTGGTGTTCTGAGACTTCTTACTGTGTTTACCCCAGTTCAATGCCAGCATCTCCACATTGCGAATATTGGTTGCCAATGATCAGCTCAAGTCAAAGCTATTGGTGCATGTGGACACAGATTGCTTCAGTATCAGAGGAGTCAGTCAACTGGCAAATACTGACACAGCCAGCCCCATGTTGGATGAAGATCAATGATGAAGCATTTGAAGATGGTTGGGCTGACATCGAACAACCACAACCATCTTCCTTTGCACTAGATGTGACTCTTGGGGGTTTCCAAATTCTGCAACATTCCCTCCCTCCTCCAAAATCCATTGCTTCAATTTTGTCCAGCCCCTTGATACCACACTCGTCAAATGCTGTCTTGATGTCAAAGGCAGTCACCCTTCCACCTCTTGGATGCAAAGAGGTGAGTATCATATGTGGACCAAGACACAAGTTCTGGCCAAAGCCAAACTAAGCATATTGTGCTGTGCAAGTGCTATTTGATAGCACTGTTGTGATACTTAACGGCAGCACAGTGGAAAGTGGTTAGCATTGCTGCCTCACAGCACCAGGGACCCATTTCCACATGGATTACTGTCTGTGTAGAGTTTGCACATTTCCCCGTGTCTGCACGGGTTTCTCCGGGTGCTCTGTTCTCCTCCCACAGTCCGAAAGACATGCTGGTTAGGTGCATTGGCCGCGCTAAATTCTCCCTCAGTGTACCCAAACAGGCGCCGGACTGCAGCGACTAGGAGATTTTCACAGTAACATCATTGCAGTGTTAATATAAGCCTACTTGTGACATGAATAAATAAACTTAAGTCTCATCATTTTTCCGATGATCAGGATTAAACTGATTGATGATGGTGGTCGATGGCCAGATTGGATTTGGCTTTTGTGGACAGGACATATCTGGCAATTTCCCGCCACTTTGCCAAACAGACGTCAGTGTTAAGTGTGCTGGAACTACATAACTAGCTCTGAAGCACAAGTCTTCAGCCACTGCCAAGATGCTTTCATGACAAAGCCAGTTTCTTCTCATGATATCACACCAGTGAATCAAATTGACAAAAGGCTGGCATCTGCGATACTGGGAACTTCAGGAGGAACGCGAGATGGACATCCATTCAGCATTTCTGACAGAATACAGTTACAAAATGTTTTCGCATGGTCTTTTGCCATACCCATCATGGAGGACAGGAATGTTTACGGAGCCTCATCCTCTTCCAGTTAGTTGTTTTAACACCATTCACAACTGGATCTAGTAGGACTGCAGAGTTTTGCTTTGATCAAACGGTTGTGGGATGGCATAGTTCTGTCAATTGCTGCTTCCATTAATTAATGCCCAAGTTTTCACTAGGTCAGCCCTTCATTTTTTTTAGGAATGCCTGGAATTGTTCCTTCCAAAATGATTTGCTCCAGGATGGGATCTTTAATGCTTTCCAAAATTACTCCAGTAACTACTCCTCTGATCTATTGTGTTAACTTCCAAATATATTGCCCTACACATTTTTGAACCCTTCTGCAACATTAAACTGCACTGCACAATGCCTTTCCTCAGGGCTAAAGCCATTAAACAAATTTATCAACCAGGTTCAACTCATTTCCCACACTTCTGCCCTTATCCCTCACACCCAGAGCCATGATAGGGTCTCGCATGTCCTCACTTTCCACTCCACTCGCATTCAAAGGATTATCGTCTGCCATATTCACCAATTCCAGCATGATATTACCATGAAACACAATTTAAAGAAAACATTTTAAGAGGCTACAAAGGGACATGGTTAGAGTGGGCAAAGATTTGGCAATGGAATATAATATGGGCAAATGTAAAATTCAGTTTTGACAAGAAGAACTAACATATCATTTCAATGCTAAGAGATTGCAAAACTGAGCTGTAGGGGTATATGGGTGTCCTAATGCATGAATATAATTCATTGTGACGCAAATAGATTACAAGTGGGGAAATTATGCTTCAGTTGTAAGGGATATTGGTGAGTTGTATAAAGTATTTGTCACCTTATTTAAGATGTAAATGCATTATACACAGTTCAGAAAAGGTTCACTAGACCAATACCAGGAAGGGGCAGGTTGTCTTCAAGAAAAGTTGGATACATCAAGTTTGCATCCATTAGAGTTTAGAAGGGGGAAGAGGTGACTTCATTAAAACCTTTAAGACCTGAGGAATGTCGACAGAGTGGATGTGGAGAATGTTTCTTGTTAACAGAGATGAGATTTGTTTTCTCAGAGGGTCACGAGCCTCTGGAATGCTTCCTCAAAAGGCAGTTGGAATAGTGTCTTTGAATATTTTGCTAGATAAGAACATAACATAAGAACATAAGAAATAGGAGCAGGAGTAGGCCAACTAGCCCTTCAAGCCTGCCCCGCCATTCAATAAGATCATGGCTGATCTGTCGTGGCTCAGTTCCACATTCCCGCCCTCTCCCCATAACCCTTAATCCCCTCTCTTATCAAAAACCCATCAACCCGCGTCTTAAAAATATTTAGCGAGGCAGCCTCCACCACTTCAACGGGCAGAGAATTCCAGAGATTCACCACCCTTTGAGTGAAGAAGTTCCTCCTCAACTCTGTTCTAAACCACCCCCCCCTTTATCTTGAGGCTGCGCCCCCTAGTCCTACTATCCTTTCTGAGCGGGAAGAGTCTCTCCACCTCTATCCTATCCGTCCCATTCATCATCTTATATGTCTCAATGAGATCTCCCCTCATTCTTCTAAACTCTAACGAGTACAAGCCTAATTTATTCAGCCTCTCCTCATAGCTCAACCCCCTCAGCTCCGGCATCAGCCTAGTAAACCTCCTCTGCACTCCCTCCAAGGCCAAAACATCCTTGCGTAAGTACGGCGCCCAAAACTGCACACAGTACTCCAGCTGCGGCCTCACCAATGCCCTATACAGCCGCAGCAAGACCTCCCTACTTTTATATTCAATCCCCCTCGCGATGAAGGCCAGCATCCCATTCGCCTTCCTGACCACCTGCTGCACCTGCAAGCTGGGTTTTTGCGACTCATGCACAAGGACCCCGAGGTCCCTCTGCACCGTCGCCTGCAAAGGGTGAAAGGTAGGCAGAAATGTGGGGTTGAAGTTACAATCAAATCAGCCATGATCTTATTAAATGCCAGAGCTGGCTCAAGAGGTTGAGTGACCTGCTCCTAATCTATATGTTCGGATCGTGAAAATAAAACATTAAAATGATACCAAGATTTATTGGTGACCAAACATCTTTAAGTGCTTAGTATGTGAAGTGTAGTCAGTATTGTAATATATAATTACCCCGTATTAATCATATTGTTTTTACTGCCAGTATCTTTTAATTAATGATAATCTAATTTACTCTATCAGATTTCAATGACTACAGACGATGCTCCAGCATCATAGCTGCATTAGCAGCAAGTCCAGCCATGTACACATGTTGTGCTGGGCGCATGTTGCAGATTCAAACGGTGGGGATTCCATCAATGGACAAACACCAGCCAATCACCTGTTGGCTTCGACGTCACAATGCCCCCAGGAACCGATCAGCAGCAGGCTTTCGGATTCGGGCGGGACCGGATTCAGTGACGTCCACAAGGCGGGTAATTCAAAAAAACCCGACTGCTCTAACGCGCATGTGCACTGCAACACTCCACACAATACTATATTGGATATAATTCAATTCCGCACTCCCTCACCGAAGATGAGAAACGGTTAAAAAAAAAATCCCCTTTCCCGAGGAAGAACCATTCGGTATTTTCGAGTCAAAGCTAAATTGGCTTTAAAAAATAAACAGTCCGTTTAGCTCAGATCGTATTCCCTTCGGTTAGAGATGAGGAAATCCTTACCGTTGCTACGCTGGATTTTAACAATAAGACCCACTTTCAGTCTCCCGAAATGTTGAGCCATTCTTTCACATTAATCGAAATAAACTCGTACAACCCCGGGCAGCAGCCAAACCGAATAAACTTTCAAAACAGCGCGCGCCGAGCCACAGGGACCGAGCATGCGCAGCAATGCCGGCCTTAAACCCCGCCCAACTTAATGGGAACCTCCTTAAAGGAGTATTTAAAGGGGCATGTGCAATATTCGGCTGCTTTGCGGACGGTGCCGTTCTGTCTCTATGAGATAGGTCTTGGGCCGGTGTGGTCTCTTTTAAGAGTCCTTTGTAGTGAGTACAGACTCCCTGACACTAGACATCATTGTGTATTGAGTTGCTGAGGGGAAGGTGAACGTCGAAATAAAACAAATGCAATGGATTAAATTGTGTATGAAATGTTTTAAATGTACTTTTACAATGTTATTATTGAAGGAATTAATTGCTTTGAACCAAATGACGTTGCTTAATTAAAGAAGCTTATGTAATCAGAATGAATTTTCTGTTTGATTTTATTGCCCCGGCTGAAATTTGTGTCACAAGAGAAGCCGAATACCCAGGGCAGTCATAGAATAATAGAAACCCTTCAGTACAGAAGGAGGCCATTTAGCCCATGGAGTCTGCACCGACCACAATCCCATCCAGGCCCTACCCCCTTTTCCCTACATATTTACCCACTAATCCCTCTAACCTATGCATCTCGGGGCACTAAGGGACAATTTTAGCATAGCCAATCAACCTAACCACACATCTTTGGACTGTGGGAGTGTGAGCAACAGGTAAAGATGCTGTTAACACATAGCTGTACACCATAGAAAAATAGCATAAAGTTAGGTAGACTGGATATAGTCAGGCACATTGATAACCCACATTATGGAAACAACTGTGATTTTAGTCACAAACATAGGGCATAAAATTTGCTGCTGCTAACAGAGCAATAGTCAGGGACAATAAAAAGACTGCCTGTGGTGTAGGAATAACACTAGATGTGTGGGTACAAGTTATAAAAAGCAAATGGTATACAAGATGTGTTGTTTCTACAACTAAGCATAAAAGGGGGAAAAAGGTCACTGAGGTAGTCGGGACAGCAGTGATTAAGTTGGCAAAGGATTGATTACCGCCAATCTGAACTGGACATGTAACAGTGTTGGATAAGATGGATGAGTTTACTAATGCACGCTTGTGATAACAGGAGACATTGTTACATGGGGAGTAGAGGGGATGGAAACTTGGGGCACCTCGAGCCAATAGGGGAATGACAACACATAGATGGGACAGGGACCACCAATTAGGGGAGAACAACACATTGCAAAGCCATTACAATGCTTGTAAAAAAGTATAAAAATGTGCTGCAAATCGATGTAAGGTGTGCCTATTTTGTTGGACACCCGGTCTTGCAAGAACGTTAAATAAAATATCTTGCTCCTTCAGAACTTGACTTGACTAAATTGTTTGACTGTGAGCTGCGTTTCTCACAGGAGGAAACCAGAGCACCCAGAAGAAACCCACGCAGACACAAGGAGAATGTGCAAACTCCACACAGACAGTGACCCTGGATCTGTGAAGCAGCAGTGCTAACTACTGTGCTATCGTGTCGCCCCAGCACTGTCAGTCAGCGCTGTGATGCTGGAGGTCTGAAGGGAGAAGTCAGTTGATTGTGCCAACGCCTATCACACAGCTCCACAGGGAATTGAGATATCACAGGACGGCCAGAGGCTGGGTACCTGGGACTTACTGCCCCTGGCTTCATCAATGCTGACTAGGATCTAATCTTGGAGGTCAAGAGAGAGAGGAGGAAGATCCTTTATCCAGAAGGTGATAGGAGGTAGCCACCTCACCAACTACCAGGAGGACCTCACTGTTCGTCTCCCTCTGCACCCAATTCCACCTCCATTCATCCCTTCTGCTCCTCTCCAGTTGACCTATGTCCTTCCAGGGCTCACCATCCTCAAGGTTCACAACTCTGTGGAGGACCATGTTATAGACAGCACAGCAGACTCCCACAATGAAAGAGATCCTTGCACTGGAAGACACAATTCAATTGGTTCAGGCACTATAATTGCAATTTCAGAAGCCAGGTGGCCTGCTCGATGGTTGTCCTACTGAGTAGATAGCATTGGTTTTGTTGTCTCCATGTCTCTCTTTGGATCTCATGGAAGAAGTGAGTTATCATCTCTTCATAGATTATCCCTTGTCGCCACGGATCCATCCACACATTTTAGGAGTTGGAGTGAAGATCTCAGGCTGCCTGGACTGAGGAGTTATAGTATGGAACCTCTTTTTTATGAATCTCATTGACCAGAAGCTGTGTGCTTTATGGCTATATAAATAGTATTGATGATGCTGTGCATCTGGGGGGATCCAGTGATGCAGGCAAAACTGAATGCCCTCTGTCTTCCACGAAATGAATGTGCTTTACAGCTCTGACAGAATATCAGTGAGATGTAGCGATGTGCAGCCATTTTGGTACCATCACCAAAATGGCATCTTACTCAGGCTCATCCTTCCACCCTATCCATGTAACCCCACACATTTATCATAGCCAATCCACCTAACCTACACATCCTTGGAGCATGGGAAGAAACCAGAGTACTCAGAGGAAGCTCACATAGAGAGTGTGCAAACTCCACACTGTCGCCCAAGGCCAGAATTGAACCTGGATCCCTGGTGCTGTGAGGCAGCAGTACTGACCACTGTGCTACTATGCCACCCAAGATATCCTATATTTATAATTCTATGCCCAGGTTAATAAAGCAAAGGATTCCAGTTGCCTTTTTATCCAGCTTGTTGACCTTCCCTGATACCTTCAAAGATCTGTGAACATGCATTCCAAGTTTCCTTACTTCTTCGACATCTTTCATTATCATCCCATTTATTGTGCATTCCTTTACCTCACTTGACCTTCCCAAATGCATCATGTCACAATTCCTTGGGTTGAATTCCATTTGCTATTGTTCTAAATACCTGTCTAATTCAGTAATAGCTTCCTGCAGTCTATAGCAACCCTGCTTGCTGTCAACTGCATGGCCAGTTTTTGCTTTATCTGCATACTTCTTGATCATTACTGCTACAGTTAAGTCTAAGCCATTAATATAGACCACAAATACTGCGGAACCCCACTGCAAACTGCTTTTCAGTTATAAAGCCATCTTTTGTTTCCTGTCAATTTTGTATCCAGCTTGCTATATTCCCCTAGATTCCATGGGTTTTTTGCTAACCAGTCTGCCATGTGGGACTTTATCAAAGGCCTTGCTAAAATTCTTGTAGACCACATCAACTGCACTACCCTCATCAATCTTCATTGAGTCCTCAAAAAATCAAATTAGTCAGACATGATCTTCCATTAACAAATCCATGCTGAAAGTCCTTAATTAACCTATGCCTTTCTA
Organism: Carcharhinus amblyrhynchos; assembly: GCF_965287045.1. Lineage (NCBI taxonomy): Eukaryota > Metazoa > Chordata > Chondrichthyes > Carcharhiniformes > Carcharhinidae > Carcharhinus > Carcharhinus amblyrhynchos. The sequence goes on along the minus strand of NC_137332.1, from coordinate 27,801,769 downwards.
AGTGACAGTTCATCATGTCTCCCAGAATTGATTCCAATAATCTCCCATTATTGAGGCCAAACTGACTGACCTGCTCCATTTTTAAACAAAGGTGCAACTTCAGCAATTCTCCAATTCTCCAGCACCACTCCAGCATCAAGTGAGGATTAGAAAATAATGATCAGACTGTTCACTATTTTCTTCCTGTCATCTTTAAACAGGCCTGGTGAGCTTTCCACTCAAGGATGCTAGTATATGAATCTCTCCTCTCTCCCTATGTTTATTGCATCCGCTATTCCACAATACCGAGATGCAAAGTATTCATGAAGCACCATACCAACATATTCCACCTCTACACGTAGGTCATCTTTTAGTTTGTTATGGGCCCTACTCTTTCCTTAAATATCCCTTTACTCTTAATGTATTGATAAAAACCTACATGGGTTCTCCTTGATTTTTCTTGCTAATGTTCTTTCATGCCCTCTCTTTGTTTTCTAAATTTTCTTGGTGATTTCATCCCTGCACTTTCTATACTTCTTTCAGCTTTCTGTAGTATTGAGACCTCAGTGTTTTCCTTTTCTACCAAATTTTACCTTGTAAGCTGTGTTACATCCAGGGGACTCTATCACATCCTTGTTCTTTGCAGGAACATGTTTAATCTGAATGCCTTGAATCTCCATTTTGAATGCCTCGCACTGAACAAAGTGCAAAGAAAATTACAGCACAGGAACAGGCCCTTCGGCCCTCCAAACCTGCACCGACCATGCTGCCCAACTGAACTATGACCCCTTTCTCTTCTAGGGACCATAGCCCTCTATTCCCATCCTATTCATGTATTTGTCAAGACACCCCTTAGAAGTCACAATCATTTCTTGCTTCCACTACCTCCCCTGGCAGCAAGTTCTAGACACCCACCACTCTCTGTGTAAAAAAACTTAACTCATACACCCACTTTAAATCTTGCCCCTCACACTTTAAACCTACGCTCCCCAGTAATTGACTTTTCCATCCTGGGAAAAACTTTGTCTATTCCCCTCATAATCTTGTAGACTTCTATCAGGCCACCCCTCAACCTTCATCATTCCAGCAGGGAGAAACCAGGTTTCCCCAATCTCTCCTCATAGCCAATGCCTTCCAATCCTGGTAAATCTTTTCTGTATCCTCTCCAAAGCCTCTGCATCCTTCTGGGAGTGTGGTGACCAGAATTATACACTATATTCCAAATGCAGCCTAACTAAAGTTCTATAAAGCTGCAACATGTCTTGCTAATTTTTAAACTCAATGCCCCGGCCGATGAAGACAAGCATGCCGTGTGCCTTCTTGACTACCTTGTTCATCTGCGTTGCCACTTTTAGTGACCTGTGTACCTAAACACCCAGATTCCTTTGCCTCTTTTCATTAGGGAAAACATCAAGGCAGTACTGAGAGGGGATACATCCGAGTGTTCGACCACTGAGTCTATATGGGTAGAACTGAGAAATAAGAAGGGCGAAATCACTTTGATAGGGTTGAACTGTAGGCCCCCAAATAGTCAGCGGGTAATTGAGCAAATACATGAGAAGATTACAAATAGCTCCAAGAAAAATAGGGTGGTAATAGTTGGGAATTTTAACTTTCCCAATATTGACCGGGATAACTATAGTATTAGAGGGTTGGATGGAGAGAAATTTGTTGAGCGTATTCAGGAGGAATTTCTCATTCAGTATGTGGATGGCCTGACTAGAGAGGGGGCAAAACTTGACCTCCTCTTGGGAAATAAGGAAGGGCAGATGACAGAAATGTTAGTGAGGGATCACTTTGGGAGCAGTGACCATAATTCTATTGGTTTTAAGATAGTTATGGAGAATGATAGGTCTGGCCCAAAAGTTAAAATTCTAAATTGGGGCAAGGCCAATTTTGATGGTATCAGGCAGGAGCTTTCAAAAGTTAATTGGGGGAGAACATAAGAACATAAGAAATAGGAGCAGGAGTAGGCCATCTAGCCCTTCGAGCCTGCCCCGCCATTCAGTAAGATCATGGCTGATCTGTCGTGGCTCAGTTCCACTTTCCCGCCCTCTCCCCATAACCCTTAATCCCCTCTCTTATCAAAAACCCATCAACCCGCGTCTTAAAAATATTTAGCGAGGCAGCCTCCACCACTTCAACGGGCAGAGAATTCCAGAGATTCACCACCCTTTGAGTGAAGAAGTTCCTCCTCAACTCCGTTCTAAACCACCCCCCTTTTATCTTGAGGCTGTGCCCCCTAGTCCTACTGTCTTTTTTGAGCGGGAAGAGTCTCTCCACCTCTATCCTATCCATCCCATTCATCATCTTATATGTCTCAATGAGATCTCCCCTCATTCTTCTTAACTCTAACGAGTACAAGCCCAGTTTATTCAGCCTCTCCTCATAGCTCAACCCCCTTAACTCCGGTATCAGCCTAGTAAACCTCCTCTGCACTCCCTCCAAGGCCAAAATATCTTTGCGCAGGTGCGGCGCCCAAAACTGCACACAGTACTCCAGCTGCGGCCTCACCAATGCCCTATACAGCTGCAGCAAGACCTCCCTACTTTTATATTCAATCCCCCTCGCTATGAAGGCCAGCATCCCATTCGCCTTCCTGACCACCTGCTGCACTTGCAAGCTGGGTTTTTGCGACTCATGCACAAGGACCCCGAGGTCCCTCTGCACCGTCGCCTGCTGCAGTTTTTCGCCCCGTAAGTAATAGTCCTTCCTACCATTCTTCCTACCAAAGTGGACCACCTCACACTTGCCAACATTAAATTCCATTTGCCATTTCCTGGCCCATTCGCCCAGCCTATCTAGATCCTTCTGCAGACTCTCCACACCCTCCGCACAATTTGCCGTTCCCTTGGTGTCATCAGCAAATTTCGACACCCTACACTCGGTTCCCTCCTCCAGATCATCTATATAAATGGTAAAAAGCTGAGGCCCCAGCACCGACCCCTGGGGCACTCCACTAGTCACCATCTGCCAATCCGAATAGCACCCGTTGACCCCCACTTTCTGCCTCCTATTTGACAACCAATCCTCTATCCACGCTAACACCCTACCCCCAACTCCATGTCCCTCGACCTTCTGCAATAACCTCTTGTAAGGTACTTTGTCAAACGCCTTCTGAAAATCTAGAAAGACCACATCCACCGGCTCTCCTCTATCCACCGCCCGAGACACATCCTCATAGAACTCCAGTAAATTTGTCAGACATGACTTCCCTTTAATGAAACCGTGCTGCGTCTGCTCTATCAAGCAATTCCCTTCAAGATGCCTCGCAATTTCCTCCTTAATGACAGATTCTAACATTTTACCTACCACAGACGTTAAACTGACCGGCCTATAATTCCCCGCCTTTTGCCTGGCACCCTTCTTAAACAACGGCGTAACATTAGCCGTTTTCCAATCATCCGGCACTTCCCCGGAATCCAGCGACGTCTGGAAAATAACCACCAAGGCATCCACTATCACCTCCGCCATTTCTTTCAGAACCCTCGGATGCATTCCATCCGGTCCTGGAGACTTGTCCACAATCAGCCCCTCCAGTCTGTCGAGCACCGCCTCTCTAGTAACAGTAATGTCATTAAGACCCTCCAGTCCTACCACCTTTCCATCGCTAACACCCGGCAAATTATTCACGTCCTCCTCCGTGAAGACAGAAACAAAAAAGTTATTCAATACCTTAGCCATATCCCCATCCCCTACCACTAGGTCCCCTTTCTCATCCCACCTGGTAAAGCATGTTAACTAGGGTTCAGGTAAGCACATACCTCTTAGAGTGAAGGGCAAGATTGGTAGAAGTAGGGAACCATGGATGACTTGGGATATTGAGGCCCTGGTCAAGAAGAAGAAGAAGGCACATGACATGCATAGGCAACTGGAACAAGTGAACCCCTTGAAGAATATAGGGGGTGTAAGAGTAGGGTTAAGAGAGAAATCAGGAGGGCAAAAAGGGGACACGATTGTTTTGGCAGAAAGGCAAAGGAGAATCCAAAGAGTCTCTACAAATATATAAAGGCCAAAAGAGTAACTAGGAAGATAGTAGAGCCTCTTAAGAATCAACAAGGTCATCTATGTGCGGATCCACAAGAGATGAGTGAGATCCTAAATGAATACTGTTGAGAAAAGCACGGATATTAGAACTTGGGGAAATAAATCGTGATGTCTTGAGATGTACATATTACAAAGAAGGAGGTGCTGAAAATCCTAAAGTGCATCAAGGTTGATAAATGCCCGGGACCTGATGAAGTGTATCCCAGGACATTGTGGGAGGCTAGGGTGGAAAGTGCGGGTCCCCTAGCAGAGGTGTGCCTCAGGGATTGATGCTGGGTCCACTGTTACTTGTCATTTATATTAATGATTTGGATGCGAATATAGGAGGCATGGTTAGTAAGTTTGCAGATGACTCCAAGATTGGTGGCAAAATGAACAGCGAAGAAGGTTATCTCCAATTGCAATGAGATCTTGATCAATTGGGCCAGTGGGCTGACGAATGGCAGATGGAGTTTAATTTAGATAAATGTGAGGCGATGCATTTTGGTAGATTGAACCAGGGTAGGACTTACTCAGTTAATGGTAGGGCATTGGGGAGAGTTACAGAACAAAGAGATCTAGGGATACGGGTTCATAGTTTCTTGAAAGTGAAGTCACAGGTGGACAGAGTGGTGAAGAAGGCTTTCAGCATGCTTGGTTTCATTGGTCAGAACATTGAATACAGGAGTTGGAACGTCTTGTTGAAGTTATACAAGACAATGGTAAGGCCACACTGGGATACTGTGTACAGTTCTGGTCACCATATTACAGAAAAGATATTATTAAACTAGAAAAAGTGCAGAAAAGATTTACTAGAATGATACTGGGACTTGATAGTTTCAATTATAAGAAGAGGCTGAATAGACTGGGACTTTTTTCACTGGAGCGTAGAAGGCTGAGGGGTGATCTTATAGAGGTCTATAAAATAATGAGGGACATAGGTCAGCTAGATAGTCAATACCTTTTCCTAAAGGCAGGGGAGTCAAAAACTGGAGGGCATAGGTTTAAGGTGAGAGGGGAGAGATACAAAAGTGTCCAGAGGGGCAATTTTTTCACACAGAGGGTGGTGAGTGTCTGGAACAGCTACCAGAGGTAGTAGTAGAGTTGGGTACTGTTTTGTCTTTTAAAAAGCATTTAGACAGTTACATGGATAAGATAGGTATAGAGGGATGTGGGCCAAATGTGGGCAATTGGGACTAGCTTAGGGATTTAAAAAAAAGGCAACATGGACAAGTTGGGCCAAAGGGCCTGTTTCCATGCTGTAAACCTCTATGACTCTATGACTCAATATTCTTAAGGGCTCTGCCATTTACTGTATATTTTCCATCTGTATTAGACCTTTCAAAATGCATTACCACACATTTGTCCAGATTAAACTCCATCTCTCATCTCTCCACCCAAGTCTCCAATCGATCTATATCCTGCTGTATCCTCTGACGGTCCTCATCGCTATCCAAAATTCCACCAATCTTTGTGTACCATCCCCCTCCTTTTGTTCCCACTCACTATCTCATCTGAAAACCCTGTGACCAGGAACTTTGACCTGTCATTCCAATCCCTCTTTAAGTAATGTTTCTGTCATTGCTGTGGTGTCACATGCTCAAACACTGATTCGCACCTGCGCAAGGATATTTTGACCTTGGAGGGAGTGCAGAGGAGGTTTACTAGGCTGATACCGGAGTTGAGGGGGTTGAGCTATGAGGAGAGGCTGAATAAACTAGGCTTGTACTCGTTAGAGTTTAGAAGAATGAGGGGAGATCTCATTGAGACGTATAAGATGATGAATGGGATGGATAGGATAGAGGTGGAAAGACTCTTCCCGCTCAAAAAAGACAGTAGGACTAGGGGGCACAGCCTCAAGATAAAGGGGGGGTGGTTCAGAACGGAGTTGAGGAGGAACTTCTTCACTCAAAGGGTGGTGAATCTCTGGAATTCTCTGCCCGTTGAAGTGGTGGAGGCTGCCTCGCTAAATATTTTTAAGAAGCGGGTTGATGGGTTTTTGATAAGAGAGGGGATTAAGGGTTATGGGGAGAGGGCGGGAAAGTGGAACTGAGCCACGACAGATCAGCCATGATCTTATTGAATGGCGGGGCAGGCTCGAAGGGCCAGATGGCCTACTCCTGCTCCTATTTCTTATGTTCTTATGTTCTTATGTTTACCTTCAAGTAATTGTTTCTAGTCCACTTTTACTAAATCACTTTTTGTAAAGTTAGCCTTATCCCACTTTAGAAACTTTATCCCTGTTCTTTTGTCCTTTTCCATAATTACGTTAAAACTAACTCAATTATGATCGTTATCACCAAGATACTCCTTCAATGTCACTCCTTCCACCTACCCAAATTCTTGCCCAGCTTCATTCCCTAAAAATAAGCCTGGAACCGTATCCTATCTTGTTGGACTTGCTACATCCTGGCCAAAAAACATTCTCGTGAATGCACCTCAAGAATTCTGTTTCCCCCTATTACTTTCAACTAAAACTTTCCTCGTTAATGTTGAAGTAATTAAAACCCCCTACTATTACTACATTGTTGATTTTCTGTGATTAACCTCTTTATGTGCTTTGCTATCTTCCACTGATTGAGGGTCTATAGTACACATCCAGTAATGTGACTACCCCTTTTTTATTCCTTAGCTCAATCCACGTGGTCTCATTTGATGGTCTTTCTAACACATCAATCCTCCTCACAACTGTAATTATTTATTTGACCAAAATTACCATCCCCCCTCCTTTTGGATCCCCTGGCCAACTCATCTGAAAGCCCTGTAACCAGGAACTTTGAGCTATTATTCCAATCCCTCTCTAAGCAGTGACTCAAACTAGCATGTTTCAACTGTGCCCTCAGCTCATGTGCAAGGAATATTTACTATATTTACTATATTTACTAGGGTAATTGTTATGGGGGATTTTAACTTTACTAATATTGATTGGAATTGTTATAGCTCTAGCTCGTTAGAGGGGTCAGTTTTTGTGCAAAGTGTGCAGGAAGGTTTTTTGACTCAGTATGTAGATAGGCCAACTAGAGGTGAGGCTATATTGGATTTGGTGCTGGGAAATGAGCCAGATCAGGTGTTGGATTTGGAAGTTGGTGTGCATTTTGGTGATAGTGACCACAATTCGGTTACGTTCACCTTAGTGATGGAAAGGGATAGACATGAACCTCGGGCCAGTGGTTTTAGCTGGGGGAAGGGTAATTATGAGGCTATTAGGAGAGAATTAGGAAACATAGGTTGGACTAGGAGATTACAGGGATTGGGAACGTCCGAAATGTGGAGTTTTTTCAAGGAGCAGCTACTGCGAGTCTGTGATAGGTATGTCCCTGTCAGGCAAGGTGGAATTGGTAAGGCTAGGGAACCGTGGTGCACCAAAAAAGTTGATTCGTTGGTTAAAAAGAAAAAGGAGGCTTATGTTCGGATGAGACGTGAGCACTCGGATAGTGCACTAGAGAGCTTTAGATTGGCTAGGAGGGAGTTGAAGAGCGAGCTAAGAAGGGCTAAAAGAGGACATGAGAAGACTTTGGCTGATAGGGTTAAGGAGAATCCTAAGGCGTTGTATAGGTATGTCAAGAACAGAAGGTTGGTTAGGGCAAGGTTAGGGCCAGTTATAGACGGCAGAGGGAAGTTATGTGTGGAACCGGAGGAGATTGGTGAAGCATTGAACCAATATTTCTCTTCGGTGTTCACGCAGGGGGACATGGATATAGCTGAGGAGGACACTGGGTTGCAGGGGAGTAGAATTGACAGTGTTACAGTTGATAAGGAGGATGTGCTGGATATTCTGGAGGGTCTGAAAATAGATAAGTCCCCTGGTCCGGATGGGATTTACCCCAGGATTCTCTGGGAGGCAAGAGAAGTGATTGCAGAGCCTCTGGCTCTGATCTTCAGGTCGTCGTTGGCCTCTGGTATAGTACCAGATGATTGGAGGTTAGCGAATGTTGTCCCATTGTTTAAGAAGGGGAACAGAGACTTCCCCGGGAATTATAGACCGGTGAGTCTCACTTCTGTTGTGGGCAAGGTTTTGGAAAAAATTATTAGGGATAGGATTTATAGTTATTTGGAGAGTAATGAGTTGATTGGAGATAGTCAGCATGGTTTTGTGGCGGGTAGGTCGTGCCTTACTAACCTTATTGAGTTTTTTGAGAAAGTGACCAAAGAGGTGGATGGGGGTAAGGCAGTGGACGTGGTGTATATGGATTTTAGTAAGGCGTTTGATAAGGTTCACCATGGTAGGCTTCTGCACAAAATGCAGATGTATGGGATTGGGGGTGATCTAGGGAACTGGATTAGGAATTGGCTAGCGGATAGGAGACAGAGGGTAGTGGTTGACGGTAAATATTCATCATGGAGTTCGGTTACAAGTGGTGTGCCTCAGGGATCTGTGTTGGGGCCACTGCTGTTTGTGATTTTTATTAATGATCTGGATGAGGGTATAGTTGGGTGGATCAGTAAATTTGCTGATGACACCAAAGTCGGAGGTGTGGTAGATAGTGAGGAAGGGTGTCATAGTTTGCAGGAAGACTTAGACAGGTTGCAGAGCTGGGCCGAGAGGTGGCGGATGGAGTTTAATGCAGAGAAATGTGAGGTAATTCACTTTGGTAGGAATAACAGATGTGTTGAGTATAGGGCTAACGGGAAGACTTTGAATAGTGTGGAGGAGCAGAGGGATCTAGGTGTATGTGTACATAGATCCCTGAAAGTTGGGAATCAAGTAGATAAGGTTGTTAAGAAGGCATACAGTGTCTTGGCGTTTATTGGTAGGGGGATTGAATTTAGGAGTCGTAGCGTTATGTTGCAACTGTACACAACTCTGGTGGGGCCGCACTTGGAGTATTGTGTGCAGTTCTGGTCCCCACATTACAGGAAGGATGTGGAGGCTTTGGAGAGGGTGCAGAGGAGGTTTACCAGGATGTTGCCTGGTATGGAGGGGAGATCCTATGAGGAGAGGCTGAGGGATTTGGGGTTGTTTTCGCTGGAAAGAAGGCGGCTAAGAGGGGATCTTATTGAAACATATAAGATGATTAGAGGTTTAGATAGGGTGGATAGTGATAGCCTTTTTCCTCTGATGGAAAAATCTAGCACGAGGGGGCATGGCTTTAAACTAAGGGGGGGTAGTTATAGGACAGATGTCAGGGGTAGGTTGTTTACCCAGAGGGTGGTGAGGGATTGGAATGCCCTGCCTGCTGCAGTTGTAAATGCGCCTAGTTTGGGGGCGTTTAAGAGGTCTGTGGATAGGTTTATGGACGAAAAGGGATTGGTTTAGGTTAGTGGGTCATTGTTGTTGTTTTTTTTTAACTGGTCGGCGCAACATCGTGGGCCGAAGGGCCTGTTCTGCGCTGTAATGTTCTATGTTCTATGTTCTATACTCCTTGCACTGAAGTACATGCTATTGACAACTGCCAAACTCTTTAAAAAAAAATCAATCCTTTGTTTCCTCCACATTCTAGACACATCCACTAATCTTACAAGCTGTCCCAGGTGAGGTTCCCCAAAGTTGTTGATCTGGGATAGACCCCTCAATTTCTCATTGCCCGACTGGAATATACCCAAATTGTTCAGAAGGCAAATAGTCAGTTTTACAATCCAAATTTTCTGTAGTTTGTTGGAGAAGTTTTCTATTTCTCTTTTCAGCTGCGGCTCTTTCTGGCTTGGCTGACTTCCACAGTCAGAGAGAGAGAGAGATTGGGAATATACCTGCAAACGGTTAGAGTGCTTGTGGCTTTACTTCAATACCAAACCTCTACAACAGCCAGACAACCTGGGAAAGCTTTCAGCTGGCTTATAACCCATTCTTTGCATATTCGAAGTGGAGAGGCAAATCCACAAAATCCATTTGGGAATTTCACTGAGAATCTCTTGATGAGATGACCGTAGTGTCCATTTGCCTCCATTAGAGATGGCAATTAACCAGTCTGGTAACAGGGTGCGGCTCCATTCTCTCTTAGAGAATGACAATGTAGCAAAAAACAAAGAATAGTGCAGCACAGGAACAGGCCCTTCAGCCCACACAGATGCCTCTCTATTCTAATATTTTCCTCCCCCTATTTGGTCCTCTATTCCCTGCCTATTCGTGTATCTATCCAGATGCCGCTTGAATGTTGTTATAGAATCTGCTTCCACCACCTCCTCCGGCAGCACGTTCCAGGCATTCACCACCCTTTGTGTGAAAAAAAACTTGCCCTTACATCTCTTTTAACTATCCTCCTCTCACTTCCAACCTGTGTCAGTGACTTGTTTGTCCATTTTTTTTTAGACTCAGTTTTATTTAAAATCCAATATTTCCAGACATAATTTGGTGTTTTTCCTTCGTTTTTATGACACATCCTCACTTCTGAAATCAGATTCGTTCTCATTTCATTACAAAAGGGGGAAAAAAAACACCCTCCACAAGTATGCACTCTCTGCACAAGGATCAATTCAATCTTTTTCTGAAAACCCCTAACTGGGCTTTCTTACGTTCTGAACAAGGTATCTACAATCACAATTGATTTCTCTGGAACGTGGGTGATTTTTAAGCGTTGCAGTTGGATGAATAAACTCCAATGAAATTACTTGGTGTTCTAGGTGTGATGATTGTCCCTTTAAGAGCAGAGTAAATGTCATTTCGTTTGGATGACCAATGGGGACTCAGAGTGGGGAATCACCCCAGGGGAAGGAGTTTTCTTAGGCAGAGGTATCTTAGATATGTACTGCTCTTATTGATCCTTGTAAATAAATCCTTTATTGTTCACTAATGAAGTCTCCGAAAATACTTTTTTCCACAGAAGTTAACAGATTGTGGTCGATTTAAACTGTGGTCCCTCTGCACCCATGTCGGACATATACCTCTAAGTGTTTGAGAGGCAGTGACAATTTGAGGGTTTCCTTCTTTACTGTAGAGTAACATTTCTGATGCTTATTGAGCTTTTTAGAGAAGTACGCAACTGTACTCTCTATTCCAGATTCATTCTCCTGTAGGACAGCCATTACCCTGTTGAGCTGGCATGGTGGCACAGTGGTTATCACTGCTGCCTCACAGTGTCAGTGAGCCAGGTTCAATTCCAGCCTCTGGTCACTGTCTGTGTGGAGCCTGCATTTTCTCCCTGTGTCTGCGTGGGTTTCCTCTGGGTGCTCTGGTTTCCTCCCACAGTCCAAAGATGTGTGGGTTAGGTTGATTGGCTATGCTAAATTGACCCTAGTGCCAGGTGGATTAACAAGGTAAATGAGAGTTATGAGAATAGGGCAAGTGTGGGATTGTGCTCGGTACAGACTCAATGGGCTGAATGCCTTCACTCTGTACTGTAGAGTTTCTATTCTATGATACCCCAATGTCACTCGCATTAAGACCATTTTAAAGGCCTGGTTAAAGTTTGGGGCTGCGAGCCCGAGGCTTGCCTTTTAAAATAGCCTTCAGCTTTTCAAAAGCTGACTGGCATTTTTCAGTGCATACTATCTTTGCACAGTCATCCCATTGGCTTTTCCCACAGTCTCTAGCAATTGGCCTAGACATGCCCTAGTTTTCAACAGATAAACCTCTTAAAGTTATAACGCTGTGCTCAGAATGGACTGGGCAAATCCAAATTCATCCCTTGCATGCTCCAGAAACCAAATTCAAAATCCAATTGAATCCAATTCAAGGTCCCCATAAGAGAGACAAACAAGATCCAAGCTAACAAGATAAGGCATTACATCTCACCTTGAGCTTGATCTGACGCTTGGTTTTAGCCAAAAGACCAAGAAGTCTTGCTCGAATATCTCCTGATGTGAATTGGTGTAAAATATTATTCAATAATGTTCCAATGAAGCACCTTGGGTCATTCTGCCACATTAAGGATATTCTGAGACAGATTCTCCAGTCCCACTGCAGTCAGCAGAGATTTGTCTGAGTGCCAAACTCTTCATTTTTGCTGGCAGTGGCAGTGGGGCATGAATGGCTGAAGAATTCTGGCCGATATAAATGCAAATTGTTGTTGTTGACTGATCTCTGACCATATCATGTAGTGTTTGTCTTTCTGATAGGGAACTGCAGCTGTGTATAATTCCTTTTAAATTCAATCATCTATTTATTTTTTCAGTGTGTGATATTAGAGAAATCAAAATTAACATCTCTTCCGCAAGATTAGCGGTAGACAGAGGGGAACCGGTGGATGTGGTGTTTCTCGATTTTCAAAAGGCGTTTGATAAGGTGCTGCACAAAAGGTTGCTTCAGAAGGTTAGGGGGCATGGAGTTGGGGGTAAGGTGTTAGCTTGGATAAAGGAATGGCTGTCTAAGAGGAGGCAGAGAGTTGGTATCAATGGGTGCTATTCTGATTGGCAGTTGGTAACTAGTGGAGTGCCGCAGGGATCAGTGCTGGGGCCTCAGCTATTTACCATTTATATAGATGATCTGGAGGAGGGGGCTGAGTGTAGGGTGTCGAAATTTGCTGATGACACAAAGATGAGTGGAAAAGCAAATTGCGTGGAGGGTGTGGAAAGTCTGCGGAGGGATCTAGATAGGCTGAGCGAGTGGGCGAGGACCTGGCAGATGGAGTACAATGTTAGCAAGTGTGAGGTTATCCACTTTGGCAGGAATAATAGTAGGAGGGATTACTATTTAAAGGGCGAAAAGCTGCAGCACGCTACGGTGCAGAGGGACCTGGGGGTTCTTGGGCATGAGTCGCAAAAACCCAGTCTGCAGGTGCAGCAGGTGATCAAGAAGGCGAATAGGATGATGACCTTTATAGCAAGGGGGATAGAATATAAAAGCAGAGAGGTCTTGCTGCAACTGTACAGGACACTGGTGAGGCCGCAGCTGGAGTACTGTGTGCAGATTTGGTCACAGCACTTGCGCAAGGACATCTTGGCCTTGGAGGGAGTGCAGAGGAGGTTCACTAGGCTGATACTGGAGATGAGGGGGTTGGACTATGAAGAGAGACTAAATAGACTGGGTCTGTACTTGTTGGAGTTTAGAAGGATGAGGGGGGATCTTATAGAGACGTATAAGATAATGAAGGGGGTGGGTAGGGTAGAGCTGGAGAGATTCTTCCTGCTCAGAAAGTACAGCAGGACTAGAGGGCACAGCCTCAAGATAAGGGGGGGGTGCAGTTTAGAACGGAGTTGAGGAGGAACTTCTTCACTCAAAGGGTGGTGAATCTCTGGAATTCTCTGCCCGTTGAAGTGGTGGAGGCTACCTCGCTAAATACATTTAAGTCACGGGTAGATAGGTTTTTGACAGTCAAGGGAATTAAGGGTTATGGGGAGAAAGCAGGAAAGTGGAACTGAGCCACTTCAGATCAGCCATGATCTTACTGAATGGCGGGGCAGGTTCGAAGGGCTAGATGGCCTACTCCTGCTCCTACTTCTTGTCTTATGTTACTTATGTTAAGATTAAGAAAAGCATTTTGATCTCATTGAGCAAAGGGATAATTTTACCCTGGAGTTTTCATTCTTCCCAACTCCTTTGATTAACAGTTTTTTTGTTTGTTCAGGGGACCTGGGCATTAAAAAGTTAAAAGTTTTTTTTATTGGTGTCCCAAGTAGGCTAACATTAACACTGCAATGAAGTTACTGTGAAAATCCCTGAAACGCCACATTCTGCCATCTGTTTGGGTACACTGAGGGAGAATTTAGCATGACCAATGTATCTAACCAGCACATTTTTGGACTGTGAGAGGAAATCAGAGAACCCGGAGGAAACCCACGCAAACATGGAGAGAATGCAAACTCCACACAGAAGTGACCAAGTCAGGAATTGAACCTGGGTCTCTGGCGCTATGAGGCGGCAGTGCTAACCACTGTGTCACCATGCTGCCCCTGGCTGGGTAAGTATTTATTGTCCATCCTTAATTGCCCTTAAACTGAGTGGTTTGCTGGGATGTTTCAGAGAGCATTTAAGAGTCAACCACATTGCTGTGGCTCTGGAGTCACACATAGTCCAGACCAAGTAAGAACAGCAGATTTCCTTCCTTAAAGGACATTAGTGACCCAGATGGGTCTGGTTCCTGATTTTTACTGAATTCAAATTTCACCATCTGCCATGGTGGGATTCGAATCTCGGTGCCAAGAACATTACCCTGGGTCTTGGGATTACTAATCCAGTGACAATGCCACTATGCCACAGGCTTCCTAAAGTGTATGTAATATCACATGACTGCCATAGGGTGGCACAAGATGTCTACTCTAAATATATTTGTCCCTTAGATCATCTACACAAGGCTTACCTCATCCTTGCATGGTGCACAGTTTTGCAGAGAATCATGTTGCCTGCAAGGGGAAAATAAGATGGGAGATGAACTGAACCAAACTGTTGCCTCTATAAGGCCTCACTACAATTTTGTTTTGTCGTAGTGTTGATAATTGGCAGCAATCACTAAACTATTGCTTTCCGTATGGAAAACACCCAATCAATAGCCAGAGTGGAATTTTCCACTGTCGTCACCTCAGAACTCCCTTGAAATGAATGTTGGCTTAAAAGTGACATTCAGAATGACCAGGAGGCTGCATCAGATGGAAGTATCATTAGCCTTGTTGCCATTTAATATTTTCCGTCAGTTAACTGCTAAAAGCTCTTAGGGATGTTGTTAATCTTCTTATCTACCTCAAAGTGTATGAAATGTTTGTTATTGTTTCTGGTGCTGGCTGGTTTGCTTTTTGGCACCTTTTGATGTGGCATGAGGGTGAAGGGTGTTTGGGCAGAGCAAGAGTCAGTGCACGCCTGGGGAAACAGCACCATACAATCTAAAGAATCACATGATGGTCGACGATGGCGGGTTCTGAGGTGGAGATAGGGTGCATAAAATGGCATTGGCAAGATTCCCTCTGGGATCCCACCCCCTGTGATCCAGATGCAATCAGTGAGGCTGACGGGGCTGTGGATGGGAAGCCTGCCCTTGCCCCTTTTCATAATTTTTCCTCAATTTTTAGGCTGCAGGCACCTGGTGACAGAGGGTGGAAACTGTGAATGTTCTCACTACCCTCAATCTCGACATCAATTGGAAGGCCCCTTCAAACTGGGGGTTTTTCCCTTCAGGAACCACTCAGCAACAAGGTGGATACAGAACTGCTCCATCTGCTGTATGGAGACAACAAAGAGAATATAGAACAGAGGATGCTGGAAAAACTCAGCAGGTCTGCCAACATATGTAAGGAGAGATTTCTTGTTTCAGATTCCAGCATCTGTGTATTTTGCTTATTTTAGTACAGAGAGTATGATTGGCATAGATAGTAACAGCTCTGGCCAGCAACAGTCTCAAGCCTGTGGTACCTCCCTGCAAACATAGTGTAGTACTGATCTATGGTTATGGTGATGTGGAGGTGCTGGCGTTGGACTGGAGTAAACACTGTAAGAAGTCTCACAACACCAGGTTAAAGCCCAACAGGTTTATTTGGTAGCAAATGCCACTAGCTTTTGGAGCGCTGCTCCTTCGTCCAAAAGCTATGGTTATGGTGCCAGGCAGGAGCAATTCCTTGCAATTACTTCAAAGAGCACAGCTTCCACATCAGCAGTGAATGAACATGGTTGCCACTCTGCACTTGCCTGTAGATTCTTGTCTGCACATTCCTTTCCCTTTTTTTTCCAATAACCTCTTAATCATCTCCCTCTGTAGCCTTAGCAAAGGGTGTGAATAGGTCATAAAGCTTCTTTGGCTTTCCTTGGGCTATATGAATTGAGATCCCACTATCCTGCCTCTTAGAACACCTGTATATCTTTTAAATACAGTAAAAAGTCTGACAACACCAGGTTTTAGTCCAACCTATTTATTTGATAATATACTCACTAGCTTTCGGGGTTACCCCCTTCGTCAGGTGAATGGAGAGTTCTGGCCTCAGACAGAGCATATAAAGCACAGACAGTTTAGAGATTACTGATTAAAATGCGAATCCTTACACCCAAGATCTTGGGTTCATGTCGCACTATCTGTAACCCCCATGACTTGCCTGGGTTTGCAAAACCTCACTTACTGTACTGTCTGGAGACAATACACATCTCTTTAAACTGTGATCAGTGCTCCTTCCACTCACATTATCAGCCACTTCAGGTCTTGAACAGCAGGTTCTTGGGTTCATGTCGCACTATCTGTAACCCCCATGACTTGCCTGGGTTTGCAAAACCTCACTTACTGTACTGTCTGGAGACAATACACATCTCTTTAAACTGTGATCAGTGCTCCTTCCACTCACATTATCAGCCACTTCAGGTCTTGAACAGCAGGTTAGGTGTAAGGATTCGCATTTTAATCAGTAATCTCTAAACTGTCTGTGCTTTATATGCTCTGTCTGAGGCCAGAACTCTCCATTCACCTGATGAAGGGGGTAACCCCGAAAGCTAGTGAGTATATTATCAAATAAATAGGTTGGACTAAAACCTGGTGTTGTCAGACTTTTTACTGTGTTTACGCCAGTCCAATGCCGGCATACCCACATCATATCTTTTAAATTCCATTGAACTGCAATCTTTTTAGTACCAACAGAGGGCGTCCTGCACTCATCCAAATCTGTACCAGGAACTCCAAATAAATATGACTTCCGATGAATTGAGTGCTTTGAGTTTATCACTGGGCAGCTGAGAATTTTTGCATTTTTAGTCATTTAGAATTTACTTTAATAAATAAACAGACCCATAGTCATTGTTCAAAACAGATATCAATTTTCTTATTGACTGTGTATAATGATTAATGATGCATAGTACTGTGTCTAGGGCATCATTAATCCTATGTGTAACATTGTAGTAACTTGTTGTCATGACCACAGAAGTTAAGGGGGAGGGATATTATATATTTAAGTGGTTGCAGTTTGCTTTAAGAGCTGATCACATGATTTGATGGTGATGTCATTAGGGTGTTGCAGAGGCAGCTGTTTTACTTTCAGTTTATACTCTGTGCAGGCAAGAGGTCCTAGAATAAATCTGTCGTTGTTAGTTGGATGTATGTGTGCAAACCATATCTTTTTCTTTTTGTGTAAAACCCACAACTCTTAACATAGAACATTACAAATGGCTTTCAGCTTTTTTAAAGCTGTCTGGCATTTCTTGGTCCATACTACTTTCACTTTTGTCTGTGGTAGGTGTGTCAATGGGACAGCTACAGTGCTGCAGTTTAGGATGAACCTGTAGTAGAGCCCACACATCCCTAAAAATGTCACGATTCCCCATTTTGTTGCGGGAATGGGAGTACTTTTCCTTGACACACCATGGGTCATAGAAGCAGAGAAAATAGGAGCAGGAGTAGGTAATTTGGTCCTTTAAATCTGCTCCACCATTCAGGATGATTGTGGCTGATCTGTGATCTCAATTCCATTTTTCTGCGCTTTCCCCAAACTTCTTGATAGCTTTCAAGTCTAGAAATCTATCTATTTCCTTATTAAATATATTCAGTGACTTGGCTGCCACAGCCTTTTGTGATAGAGAATTCCACAGATTTACTATCCCCAAACGAAGAAGTTTCTTCTCATCTCAGTTCTAAACGGCCTACCTGTATCCTGAGACTGTGGCCCCTCATTCTAGAGCCCCCGGCCAGAGGAAACAAGACCACTGTATCCAATCTGTCCAGCTCTGTCTGAATTTTATATATTCCAATGAGACTCTCTCTCAATCTTCTAAACTCTAGTGAATGCAGGTCTAGTTGACCCAATCTTTCCTTATGTAACAATCATGACATCCCAGAAATCATTCTGGTGAACCTTCACTACATTCCCTCCATGGCAAGTATATACTTTCTTAGGTAAGGAGACCAAAGCTGCATACAATACTCCAGGTATGGTCTTGCCAAGGCCCTGTACAGCTACAGTAAGGTATCTTTGCTCCTGTACTCAAATCCTGTTGCAATGAAGACTAACATATCATTTGCTTGCTGCAACCACGTGCTTGCATTCAATGGCTGGTGGACAAGGTCCCTTGGGACCTAGGTCCCTTCGTACATCAACATTTTCCAATCTTTTAATCACTCAGCAATTCTGTTTTTCCTACCAAAGCAATATCTTGATATTTATCCATATTATGCTGCGTCTGCCATGTATTTGCCCTCTCAACTTGTCTAAATCACCTTTAAGGTTCTTAACATCTTCCTCATCTCTCACTTTCCTACCAAGTTTTGTTTCACCTCCAGACTTGGAAATACTACTTTTGGTTCCCTCATCCAAGTTATTGATGTATATTGGGAACAGCTGAGACCTAAGCACAGATACCTGCGGAACCCCACTAGTCACTGCTTGCCACTTAGAAAAAGATGCATTTATTCCTATTCTCTGTTTCATGTATAACCAATTATCCCACCATGCCTATTACTACTTCCAATCCCATGTGCTTTGATTTTGCACACTAACTTCTTATTTGGGAATTTATCAAACGTTTTCTGAAAATCTGGTTCTCCTTATCTATTATTATGTTAGTTACATCCTCAAAACCCAGTAAGCTTGTGGAGCATGATGTCCCTTTCATAAATCCATGTTGACTGAGTCTAATCCTGTTTACATTTTCTAAGCATCCTATTAGCACATCCTTTATAAAAGAACAAGTAGGTTACCTGAGTCTGAGCGAACTTGCTCCTTGTGAGATTGACTACTGGGTCTGCTTGCTGACTGTAATTTCTGGAAGAAGGCTTCCAGTTGCTCTGAGTGAGTTTCTCAGATGCCACTATAAACTTGGAGATTGTCTCAACACACAACACAGTTGGATTGGTCCACCACTGTTTGTTTTGGCAGTCTTTGGAAGGTGGTTGGGGCGTTTCTGAGGCCAAGTGGCATGATTGGAAGAACCCACCTGATTCAGAAAGAAGGAGATTTCCTTTGCACAGGTGGTTAAGGCGGTATCCCTTGATAGTAGGGGGTTAAATTTATGCTTTACTTACATTTCCTTCCAATTCATCCTCACCGTTCCTGTCATCTTCAGGTCTGTTACTAGTCAGACCATTATCTGCTTGTGCTCTTCTCAGCTGTGATATTGTTTTATCTAATTCGGATGATCACCTTTATTACAGAGTATCCCCCTCTTGTATCATGTGATCTTTATCACATTTCAGAAAAGAGCAACCTGTCCAAAATGTCTTAATGTGTAAGACAAGCAAATGAATGGAGACCCTCCAGGTCCACTCTGTTATTCTTAATGACTGAGTGTGATGGTGTGTTACAGATCATGCAGGGAGTCCGTGATAGTGTGGCAACATGCACTTTCACATACATGTTAGAGTCGGCAGCTTTGGATGATAATGATTGATAGTCCAACTTACTTTCCATTATATGGCTGACCAGGAAATTCTCGTGTTCTAACTGCCTGCCATTGGCACGTATTGAAACAATTTGCAGGTAGATAATCAAGCTGTTTGGTGGCATTATGAAGACCTCGACTATCTAGCCTTGGTGCAAGACACCAATCTAAAACTTCAGACTCAGAGGCAGAGACGCCATCAGCTGTGTCATGAAATCTCAATGACTTATTGCACATGAGGTCAAGTGATTCGGAGAGTCAGTGTCACTATCTTGAGGATTGTAGGTGCTGGCTTGCATTCCCCCTCTGTGCAGTGTGTTGATGCTCCTACATGAATCACCATTGCACTGCTTCCAACATGATATTATTCACACCATAGCATTCTAAAGAGGGAATATCATGCCCTCACTGACTGAACCAGATGGTGAAAGAGTAATGTTCCGACAATGCTTTATCCTGTCAGCAGCTGTGATTAACAAGCACCCAAACATTTTAACATCTCACTACTGATCAAAGCCCAATTCTGCTCATCTTAATATCCAAGCACTTAACACCTGTCTACTAATCATCAGCTGAAAATTAGCTTGTTTATATTTGTGAAAGCAGATGCTGTATTCTACCTGATGAAGTGGCAGGTTGTGAAGTCAATGGTGCTGATAGAACCAACACAATAGAGAGGATATTCGTACCTACCAATGTAACTACAGAATCACTTAAAAAGGCATCTCTTCCTGCTCCACCCCCACCTTTGATCCCCTCCTGTTTCTCATCTGCATGCTGCCCCACTGTGACACCATCTGAAAGCACAGTGGTTTTCACAAATAGCTCGCTCTATCTCACCACTGCCACCTCTCTTGCCTCCTTCACTGCTGTTAAATTGTCAGATTATTTACTCAACATCCAGTGCTGGATAATCAGAAATTGCCTCCAAATATTTGGATGACTGAAGCCATTGATTTAGGTACCTGTTCCAAACTCCATTTCCTAGCTGCCAGCTTCATCCTTCTCCCTGGCAACGGCCTCAGACCAAACCAGTCTGTTTGTAACCTTGGTGTCATATCTGACTCCAAAATGAGCTTCCAATCATGTATTCAAACCCTCACTAAGGCCATCTACTGCCACCCCTGCCACAGTACATCTGCTGTTGAAACTCTTACTCTTGTTTTCATTATCTCTAGACTTGATAATTTCAATGTACTCCTGGCTGGTCTCCCACATTCTACCCTCCTGACATTCAATGACATTAACATTGCTTAAACTCCCTCTATCAACATTCTGGGTGCTACCATTGGCCAGAACCTTAACTGAGTTAGCCATATAAATATAAGAGCAGGTCAATGTTTAAGAATTCTGCAGCGAATAGTTCTATTGCTTACTCCCCCAGAGTTTGTACACAGTCTACAAGGTGCAAGTCTGGAGTGTAATGGAATACTCTCCACTTGCCTGGATGAAAGCAGGTCCAAAAACACTCAAGAGCCTTGACACCATCCAGGACGATGCAACCTATTTAATTGGCACTCCATCCACAAACATTCACTCCCTCCACCACTGACACACAACAACAGCAGTAAATACCATCTGCAAGATGAACCACACGAATATGCCCAGGGTCCTTGGACAGCACCTTCCAAACCCATCACCACCATCATATACAAGGACATTGGCAACAGACACATGGGGACACCAACACCTGGAAGTCCCCTCCGAGCGGCTCACCATTCTGACTCGGAAATATATCACCTTCACTGTCACTGTCAAAATCCTGGAACTCCCTTCCTGACAGCACTGTGGATGTACCTACACCACATGGACTGCAGCAGTTCAGGAAGGCAGCTCACCACCACCTTCTCAAGGACACACAAGGATGGGCAATAAATGCTGGCCTAGTTAGTGAAGCCCACATCCCTTGAATGAAATCCAGAACTCTTCAGCCTGTATCTTAAGGTGCACCAAGTCCTGATCACCCATTATCCTATATTAACTGTCAAGCAATATCTTCATTTTAAAATTCTCATCCTTGTTTTCAAATCCCTCCATACTCTACTCACTGTTTATCTTTATAATCTCCTCTGGTGCCAAGACTCTCTGAGATTCCCGCATGCTTCTAATTCTGGTCTCTTCAGCACCCCTGATTTAAGTTGCTCCACCATTTGTGGCCATGCTTTCAGCTACCTAAGCCCTAAAACTCTGGATTTCTCACCAATTATCCTTAAAGAACAAAACATGTCCTGGGACTACTGACATTTGTGTCTAAGTTTTGGAAAATACTTTAGGACAGATGGGGCATGAGACTGATATGTGGTTTAAAAGTCTATAATTTCCACTGTAGCCTTAGAGAGGTTCAACTTTTCTCTCTGGAGAAGCTTGAAGTTTGAGGAGGAACTCCAAAGGAGAAGAATCGATTATTTGGCTCCTTATGTCTGCTTTGTCATTCAGTTAGTTCAGGACTGATTTGTACCTTAGCCATATTTTCCAACCTTAACCCTTGAAGTTGGGTTTTCTAATGCAATTATGTAGGAACTGTCCTATCTGGCTTGCCAAAGTCATTTAACCTCTGCCAAGAGGCATAGGGCTTGGGGGACGCATGTGACAGTCAGCTCAATAAAGATATTGTACCACAAGAGCAATACTTCTTTGGCTCATACCATGCACCCGAACTTTCCCATCCCACTCACCACACGAATTGTGGTGGGGGGGTGGGAGGGTGCGGGATACGGACCATACAAAGGTCTGTTGACCTTGGGTAAAATTTTCCATTTTTGGGGTGAGCGTGGCTGTAAAATCCCACCAATGATGTCAGACGTGAAGCTAAAATTGAGTTTTGAGAAACCATGGAGACTGAAAATGGAATCCAAAAATGTTCAAACCTCCTAAAAGCTGCTGGAAAAGCCCACTTACAAGGAAAAGCAAACATGATTTGAACTCTGCAAGGAAATCATTGCGCGAGTCCCAAACTGCTGTCAATTCTCCTCTCCCCATTCCCGTCAAAATGAAAAGCTATGGCAGCACAGTGATACAGTGATTAGCGCTGCTGCTTTACAGCACCAGGGACCCGGGTTCAATTCCGGCCTCGAGGCAGTGTCTGTGTGGAGCTTGCACATTCTCCCCATGTCTGTGTGGGTTCCCTCCGGGTGCCCTGGTTTCTCCCATAGCCTAAAGATGTGCAGGTTAAGTTGATCAGCCATGCTAAATTGACCCTTAGCCTCAGGGTGATTAGCAAGGTAAATGAGGATTACAGGAATAAGGCCTGGGTGGAATTGAGGTTGTGTTGAAGTAGAAATTTTTCCTGCTTCTTGACTGGTAGACAGACTCAACAAAATTCGTTCTGACCAAATAATTAGTCTTTATTTACGAAAGACTACATGCAGTAGTGGCTGTAACTTGAGTTTGGAGAGCCGTCGTTATGACTTGCTAATTCCTTCACAAGTCCACGCTTACATAAAGAATCAGTTCAGTATTTATACATAATCATGACCAGTTTGTGTGACCAGAGCTTATTCAGAAATTTGATCAATAGTAACATCATAAGCGATGTCATAAACAATGGTACAACTTGCTGACCTCCTAAAAGTCTTTGTCTCATCAGTCATACCTTTATGAAGAAGGTCAGTGACTCCTTCATCCCAGTCCTTATCTTGTCATACTCATACAGCCTAGGTTATGCAGAGTCAGCCTTATCAGATCTTGACCTTCTCCGGTCTTATTCATGCCTTAGGTTATGCGGTGTCAGTTTTCCTTATTTTGTACCAAATACTTGACCAATTTTCCCATCATGCCACTGCTTCATATGTACAACTTCACAGTTGGTTCAGGGTCAATGGGCCAAAAGGCCTTGTTTTGAACTACAGGGATTCTATGATTCTAAGTGTGGCAGAACTGTCAGTTTTTCCACTTGCAATGGTAAAGCAAGAGACTGTAACAGATTTAATCAACAAATTGGAGCCGATATGAGTAGCAACAGTTTTAACACTGATGGGGAGTGACTGTGACAAATTGTATTCCACCTTAAATCTCTCCAAAGAACATAAAACAGACAGCAAAGATTTTGAAAGCCTTGAAGGCATGCTTTGAACCCAAAGTGAGTGTAATTTATGAGCGCTATGTATTCAACACTGGGGCCCAAGCTGAAAAAAAATGCATTGCATTGCAAACACAACTTGCCGAATCCTGTGATTTCAGGCAACTAAAAGGTGATCTCATTAATGAAAGAATTGTCTCAGAAATAAGATTTCCTGTTATGGGAGCAAGTCTACTGAGAGAGGAGAAGCTTACTCTCAACAAAGCAATGGACACATGCGCAAGTTCCGAGGTTGTTGGAACAGCTGGAATAGAAGGAAGTAACCAAGAAAGTGACAATGCCACAGAATGGATCAGCAGCATGGTATCAGTGAAACAGCCTAGAAAGCTTAGAATATGTATATACCCAAATAATCTAAAAAATGCGCTGAAGAGATCTCACTAACCCATGCCAACCAGTGAAAGAATTTTGCCACAATTTGCCAAGGAAAAGATCTTAACTACTCTAGATGCAAAGGATGATTACTGACAAGTGAAACTGGATGAAATCAGCAACTTTCTAACTACATTCTGGCTGTTTATCATGAGATACAGATGGTTGCCATGTGGCATTTTCACAGTCCCAGAAGAGTATCAACACCGACAGCGTGGACAGTGACCTTCCTGGAGTGGAAGCAGTGGGAGATAATGTACTCATAAGACCATATGACCATAAGAACTGGGAACAGGAATGGGCCTTTTGGTCCTTTGAACCTTCTTCTCCATTTAGATCATGGCTGATCTAACACTCATTAAGTCCACTTTCTTGCCTTAATACTGTAACCTTTAATTCCGCTACTGATTAAAAACCTATTGATCTCAGTGTTCAAAGACTCAGCCTTCTCAGCTTCCTGAGGCAAAGAATTTCAAAGATTCTCCACTCTTTGATGGAAGAAATTCTTGCTCCTATCTGTCTTAAATGAGCACCCCTTTATTCTGCGACTATGCCCTGTAATTCTACTCTCTCTCATGAGTAGAAACATTCTCCCAACATTTACCCTGTCTGCCCTCTTAAGAATTTTATGTTTCAATCATATAACCTCTCAGTCTTCTGAACTCCAAGGAGTACAGACCCAACGAGTTTAATCTTTCCTCATATGGCAGTCCTTACCCGAGATCATCTTAATAAACGTCCTCTGTATTGCCTCCAATGATAACATATCTTTCCCCGAATAAGGGGACCAAAACTGTCTACAATATTCTAAATGTGACCTCACTAGTATTTTGTACAGTTGTACAGTTACAGTTGTTTGATTTATACTTCAGCCCCCTTGAAATATAAGCCAGCATTCCTTTTGCCTTCACTATTACAATTCGACACCTGTATTCTAGCTCTCTGGGTTTCAAGAACAAGGACCCCCAAGTTCCTTTGTGCTTCAGCTTTCTGCAGTCTCTCTTCATTTAAATAATAACCTGCCTTCTCTTTCTTTCTTCCACTGATACTTCAGTCCCAATTTTCTCTCACTCAAGTTGATTGCCAAATTATATCATAATGTGGTCACTACTTCCTAGGGGATCCTCAACTTTGAGATCATTTATTAAACCTAGCTCATTACACATTGCCAGATCCAAAATAACCCGATCCTTATTTGATTCATAACATATTGGGTATGAAGACACAATGGAAGAAGCCATGAACAGATTCTTATGCAACTGCTAGAGAGAGTTTGCTGGAGGTTTAAGGGGCTGAATGGTGTGAATGTCTGAAATTCACAGAAGTACCATTAAGGGAAATGTGTGATTTAATGATGATGTATGCAATACATGTGCAGAGTAACAAACAGCTTGTTAATGCATGAGAACAGTTCTCATTAAGAAGGTACACCCCTTTTCTGCCAGCAACCAGAGCAGTGAAAGCTGCCAGACCTTCCAGTTAGTGTCGGCCTCCGCCTGACATGCGAATAACTGTGGCAGTGATTGAATAATTGATCATTAATTGGACACATGAAGGCCTCTATTGGCTAATGGGCAGATGGACTGCCTGTCGCCTGTCCCCTTGATCATAACATTGACCAATCTGCCCTGGGAAAGCATAATATTCTGGCCAAGCCATTGATTTATGAGGTCAATAGTAGTTAGTGTATAAATATTGAATCATTTGAAGCAATGAAAGGAAAAATATTAATTTACTAGTTCAACAGGAAGCAGAGGGATAAGGATTTGTGTGGGGCAGGGATGGAAAATTGCCTGATTAGCCTCAATTACAATAGTACAATAGGTTGTATATTGAAGAGAGAAATTAGGTGATTTGTTTTAATGCATGTTCACATTACCTTAAACAAATGTTCCAAAGGCTGTGAAGGGACACCAAGGCGATTTTTGCTGGATGGAGAAGGGAGGATACTAGTTTCTATTCTCACTTGCATCCTTTCCTTACTCTATCTGTACCGAAGTCTAGGGTTAATTAGTTGCAGATATTGCTGCTGTAACAAATCAGGCAATGCAGCCCACCAGATGAGGGCTTATTATGGGAGATTTTGATTACAGTTCTGGTGGAGGATAAGGGGAGCCAGTTTTTATATTTCCTGAATAATATGGGAGAACTGAATAAAACACCACCGTATTTATTGCTGCAGCACTAACATCTGTAGAACAGATTTTAGAAATATACATCTGCTTGACCTGACTCTACAAATTAGCAATGCCTCCAAAGCCTTGAACTGTAAAGCAGATGTCCTATCTGTCTGTATGCACATGAATATGCGTGTCTCTCAGTAAGACTTACAAAATGTTTAGCTACCTTGATCAAATTCAATGGAGTGATAGATAGATAAACAGAGAATAATAGATGGCTGGAAGTCATTAATTCAATTGAATTGTTCCGATGAAGTCATAACCATGAGCGTTTGATCCTATTATATGCAGGATAATAGATGGTAGGCGGTGAGTTACAAGATGCCCTATCAATTCATAGAAGAGATTCATGAAGCATAATAAAATTTGAATTGTACAAACACACATGCCAATTTAAAAGATTAGCAAAAGTTGACTAATTTTGTTTTGAAAAGCTGACACAGCATCAAAAGAGATGGATTTCAGCGAGACAATTCTAAATGTATCCTTATGCTAAAAAGCAATACTTACATCAAACATAGTCGTGTTCTGTTGACATGACTGGCATGGATAAAGGATTAGCTGATTGGCAGAAGGCAGAGAATAGGGATAAAGGGGTCTTTTTCAGGATGGCAGCCAGTGCCTAGTGCTGTGCCTCAGGGGTTGGTGCTGGGACCACAACTTTTCACATTATACATTAATGATTTGGAAGAAGGAACTGAAGGCACTGTTGCTAAGTTTGCAGATGATACAAAGATACGGAGGGGACAGGTAGTATTGAGGAAGCGGTGGAGGAGGGGAGGGCTGCAGAAGGAATTGGACAGGTTAGGAGAGTTGGCAAAGAAGTGGCGATGGAATACAATGTGGAAAAGTGTGAGGCTGTGCACTTTGGAAGGAGGAATGGAGGCAAAGACTATTTTCTAAATGGGGAAATGCTTACGAAATTAGAAACACAAAGGAACTTGGGAATTCTTAGAACATAGAACATAGAACACTACAGCACAAACAGGTCCTTCGGCCCACTAGTTGCGCCGATCACTTCTATACCTACTAAGCCACAGACCTATCTATAACCCCCCAATCCCATTAGATCCCATATACTCATTCAGAAGTCTTTTAAAAGACCCCAGCGAGTTCGCCTCCACCACCACCAACGGCATCCGATTCCATTCACTCACCACCCTCTGAGTGAAAAACTTACCCCTAACATCTTCTCTGTACTTGCTTCCCTGCACCTTAAGTCTGTGTCCTCTCGTAGCGACCATTTCAGCCCTGGGAAATAGCCTCTGAGAATCCACCCTATCTATTCCTCTCAACATCTTATAAACCTCTATCAGGTTGCCTCTCAACCTTCATCTCTCCAGGCCTCCAGCTCCCTCAACCTATCTTCATAAGGCATGCCTCCCAATCCAGGCAACATCCTTGTAAATCTCCTCTGCACTCTTTCAATAGCTTCCACGTCCTTCCTATAGTGAGGCGACCAGAACTACGCACAGTACTCCAAGTGGGGTCTGACAAGGGTCTTATTCAATTTTGAGAGTCTTGTTCAAGATTCTCAAAATTAACGTGCAGATTCAGTTGGCTGTTAGGAAGGCAAATGCAATGTTAGCATTCAGGTCGAGAGGGCTAGAATACAAGAGCAGGAATGTACTTCTGAGGCTGTATAAGGCTCTGGTCAGACCCCATTTGGAGCATTGTGAGTAGTTTTGGGCCCCATACCTAAGATAGGCTGTGTTGGCCTTGCAAAGCTTCCAGAGAAGGTTCACAAGAATTATCCCTGGAATGAAGAGCTTGTCTTATGGTTGAAAACTCTGGGTCTGTACCCGATGGAGTTTAGAAGGTTGAGGGGTGATCTTACTGAAACTTACAGGATAGTGCAAGGCCTGGATAGAGTGGGCATGGAGAGGATGTTTCCACTAGTAGGGAAAACTAGACCAAAGGGCACAACCTCAGGCTAAAGGGACGAGATATGGAGGAATTTCTTCAGCCAGTGGGTAGGGAATCTTTGCTGCAGAAGGCTATGGAGGCCAGGTCATTGAGTGTCTTTAAGACAGAGATGGATAGGTTCTTGATTAACAAGGGATCAAGAGTTATGGGGACAAGGCAGGAGAATAGAGTCATAGTCATAGCGTCATTGAGTCATAGGGGTTTACAGCATGGAAATAGGCCCTTCAGCCCAACTGGTTCATGCCGTCCCTTTTTTATCAAACCCCAAAGCTGGTTCCAATTGCCCGCATTTGGCCCATATCCCTCTATACACATCTTACTCATGTAACTGTCTAAATGCTTTTTAAAAGATAAAATTGTACCTGCCTTTACTACTATCTGTGGCAGCTTGTTCCGGACATTCACCACCCCCTTTGTGAAATAATTGCTCCTCTGGACACTTTTGTATCTCTCCCCTCTTAGCTTAAAACTATGCCCTCTAGGTTTAGACTCCCCTATCTTTAGGAAAAGATTTTGATTATCTAGCTGATTTATGCCCCTCATTATTTTATAGACCTCTATAAGATCATCCCTCAGCCCTCTATATATACTCCAGATAAAAAAGTCCCAGTCTATCCAGCCTCTCCTTATAACTTAAATCAAGTCCTGGTAGCGTCAGGCTCGCTGGCCTGTACTTACCAGGCTTTTCTCTGCAGCCCTTTTTAAACAAAGGCATAACATTTGCCACCCTCCAATCTTCATCTGGAGATGAGAAAAATATCAGCCATGACTGAATGGTGGGGCAGACTCGATGGGCCAAGTGGCCGATTTCTACTCCTATGTCTTTTGGCCTTATGGACACAGTTGGGTATCTGAGAGATTGGGGCGAATTTTCCCATTCCGCCTGCCACAGGAATCCTAATGGGCAGAGGGAGGGACCATGGGAAGTCCGTTAACCTTGGGTGGAATTTTCCAGTTTTTGGAGAGAGGGTGGCTGGAAAATCCTGCCTATTGTGTGAATGCGCGTGGTATACTGGTAAGAGAGGTTGAAGCCCTAGAGCTTCATTTGGGACAACACTCCAAGATGTGTTCCTTGAGGGCAGAGACTGAAAACCCTTATGAGGGAGGTAGAGTTCCAGTGAGACCAGTTGGTTGACAGCATGACAAGTGTCTCAGGGGAATTACCAAAAACCCATAGAAATTATTTTGGGTGCCATCTGCCGCTTGGTTTCAGAGTGGGGTTGGTCTGGCCACAGGTTGCCTATTGGTTTATATGGACTGTGACAATGAGAGTATAAAGTAGTTTTCGTAACTCATGTTATCCTTACGAATAAAGGTATGGGAGGCAATCCTCCCATCACGCTGCATTGATTTGTAGCACAGGAGGCTGGGAGACTCAAACTGAGGCCATTTCAGGGGCTCCCTGCTGGACACCACGGCCTCCGCAAGTCTCCGCAGCTGGATTTCCAGTGCCATCAGCTCTGTGCCAGAAATTGGCATAAAGCTGCATTGTATATGGAACTGCCACCCCCCGCCAGGAATGGTTCACTCCATCATGGTTTGCTATAGCTCACCACATGTGGGGAGCTGGAGGCCCGGACCAACTGGAGTGAGGGGGGGGAGGCAATCGAGGCACCACAGAGGATTGGGCAACGAAGGGGTGCCCCGGGCATTGCCAGTCTGGCAGTGCTAGCCTGGCCCCCTGATGCTGCCCAAGGGTCAAAGTGCCAATGCCCAAGGAGCACCTTGGCACAGCCCACTGGGCATTGGGCCTAATTGTTAGGGGTGGGGCCTAATTGGGGTGGGGCTTTAGGAGGGCAGGGCCTCTGGGACGATCAGTGGGGGTGGGGTGTCTTGCCACCACTCTGCATTCACGCTGAGTGACAGAGGGAGAGAGGCCAGCGATCGGGGCTGGGCATTGGAGCTGGGGTTGTGGGTCAGCCTGCTGGGAGGGGGGGTGGGGTCAGAACTGAGGAGGGGGCGCTGGTCAGGACTGCAGGGCAGCGGTGGTGAGGAGTGAATGGCTGGAAAATTGTGGCCATCACATTAAAGTTGTATGAACATTCATTCAAAGATGTTCATGAGATGGCAGAATTGATTCTGCGTTGCAAGTTTCATGATCAACAGTACTTCTTCCAACACTTCTCTAGTTAGAGTGCATGTCGATTAAATCTTTGTTTCCCTTTACTAGGGTCTGGGAATAATTTGCAAATGTAACAGTAGATGGCCTTAGAGCTTTCTGAAAAATCAGTCAATTTCCTCTTTCCTTTATCCCATTTCTCATCACCCTCAGAAAATGGTACCTATGAAGACTTCTATCCTGTTTCCCACCTCCAAATTCAAAAGATTTTCTCATATCTTTCATATTATCTATGTTTTCTGGTAATAGGCTGAATGGCCTCTCTGATTGGCCGAATGACCTCTTTCTGCATGTAGGGATCCTATGGTTCAATGGAAATATTTTCAGCAAGGGTATAAATGGAATCAATGCTGTGACATCAAAAAACCAAACCTTAAAACTGAGTTCAAATATGTTTCTCCGCTTCTAGTCATTAATTAAACTGCTGCAATTTTCAAATATTACTATTTTCTAAAAACAATAACTATTTTGTTAAAGAGCAATAACTTTGAAAATTTCTAGCCAATGTACTCTGCAGATGTTGAAAGTACAGAAAAGTGCAATTTGCAGGTGTGACACAGTGTAAGGAATGTTCTGCTTTCAGGGGGCTTTGAGCTTGAAATCTATTCTTTGTAATAGGTACTATCACTCATAGAATCCCTACAATGAAGAAGGAGGCCATTTGGCCCATCAAATCTACACCGACCACAACCCCAACCAGCCGTCATCCTGTAACACCACATATTTACTCTGATAATCCCCCTGACGCTAGGGTCAATTTCACGAGGCCAACCAATCTAACCCGCACATCTTTGGGCTGTGGGAGGAAACCAAAGCACCCAGTGGAAACCCACACAGACATGGGGAGAAGGTGCAAACTCCACACAGTCAGGGACTCAAGGCTGGAATTGAACCCGCATCCCTGGCACTGTGAGGCAGTAGTGCTAACCATTATGTCATCATGCCACATGAACTGAACGAAACCCAACTGGTCCGGTATAGAACCAGGGACTTTTCGCACATGAGGCAAACGTGATGACCATTGCAGAAACAGCTAACAGTACACTCTTCACAATATTTTGTGGGTGAATGCTCTGATGTAGATGCTATGGTGTGGCTTCTCATCCTAGTTACAGCTGGGCAACAGGACTTCCACTATACAGTGTGTGGCCAAATTGAAAACCACTTTGAAAGTTTACAGAATGCAATTGGGTGCTGTAACTAAGACGCAAGCAGGCCAATCATCTCATGGCAGATCACAAGAGTAACACAAGATCGGCAACGAAAATTAGCAACGCATTAAATTTTAAATTACAATTGCGATGCCAATATTATATCCAGTCTTACACATTACCCCCTTTTAGCTTAACAAGCACTGACACAATTTGTTAGTAGAGGTTTACAGGATTATGACAGCCTTGAATAGAGTGGATAGTCAGAGTCATTTTCTCAGGGTCAATTACTTGGAGACATAGGTTGAGAGTGAGAAGGGGAAAGTTTAAAAGGCAAGTGGCAAGTTTTTCATGCAGAGGATGATGAATGCCTAGAAAGCGCTGCTGGAGGAGGTAGTGGAAGCAGATTCTAAACAACGTTCAAGAGGCATCTGGATAGATACATGAATAGGCAGGGAATAGAGGCATATGGACCACGTAGAGGCAAGAAAATATTAAATTAGAGAGATATCTGTGTCAGCACAGACTTGGTGAGCCAAAGAGCCTGTTCCTGTGCCACACGGTTCTTTGTTCTTTGTTTATTGATTGGGATAAATTAATATATGAAACTGAGCTCATTCATAATAAATCAGATGAATGAATTGCTGCAAATGGTGAAATGCTGGATCTCCAGTGGTGTGGAGCAGACTCACTCCACCACACTTACCTAAGTGTCTGAAGCCAACTGGAGAAGATAATTTATTACTGGGCCTCCTGACGTAGCTTCGAGGACATGTTGCCTTCATGCGTTACCCACAGATTTAACTTTTTTAAATTCAAGGAAGGGATATGAGCATTGCTGGCTGGCCATCACTTATTGCCCATCCCTAGTTGCCCCTGAGAAAGTGTTGGAGAGCTGCCTTTTTGAAACACGTGAGTTTCCACTTGCTGTGGGTTGACCCACAATGCTGTTAAGGGAGCGAATTCCAGGGTTTTGACTTAGCAACAGTGGGAGCGTGTGACCCTGATTCATGAAAACCATATTGTTTCAGTAAACGATAATTAAAATTTCTAAAAAATGCATTGACTTCAATGATTCTGTGTTTTGTTTGCTTGCAGGACACAATAATTGGAGCACAGAGTCACAGGAAAGCAGTGTAAAGATTATTTGAAAAAAAATTCACCTCAATACAATCAACAGAATTAACAGAACTGTAGATGTGAAGCCAACTAAAACGATTACAGCTGTCTCTTGGAAGTTTCTAAAAGTCTTCAATGATGGACAATAATTTCATTCAGAGGGGAATATGTGCTGGGATATGGGGAAAAGGTAAGTGAATGGGACTAGCCAGTTTGCTCTTCAAAGCTGACTAGATTTGATGGGCTGTCTGGTTTGCTCCTATACTGTACAATTCTCTGATTCCATGAGATGTTTATGAACAATTTCAGTTGAGTTGCTAGAGGACGTTGGAGAGGGTACAGAAAAGGTTTACAAGGAAGTTTGGTATGGAGGGGCTATGAGACCAGGTTGGAGAAACTTGGGTTTGTTCTCACTGGAAAGATGGAGGTTGAGGGGCGACCTGATAGAAGTCTACAAGATTATGAGGGGTATGGATGGAATGGATAGTCAGAGGCTTTTTCCCAGAGTGGAAGAGACAATTACTGGGCGGCATAAGTTTGTGTGCGGGGCAAGGTTTAAAGGAGATGTAAGAGACAAGTTTTTTAAACAGAGGGTGGTGAGTGTTGGAACTTGTTGCTGGGGGATGTAGTGGAAGCAGATACGATAGTGACTTTTAAGGAGCATCTGACCAAATACATGAATAGGATGGGAATAGAGGGTATGGTCCCCAGAAAGACAGGAGGTTTTAGTTCAGTCAGTCAGCATGGTCAGTGCAGGCTTGGAGGGCCGAAGGACTTGTTCCTGTGCTGTAATTTTTTTGTTGTTTATTTTTTGTTCTTTCCATTTTGTAAATTGCAACGTTCCTTCATGATGGAAGATATTCAAGTAAGTAGAATACTGCGATTGATCATTTTCATGTTTTGAGAATTTTGGCTGTTGAAACCAGAAGGAATTTTGGATCATTTATACCAAGATGTTGCTGTTATTGTTAAATCTGACTCATAAAGGATTCAATTCTCAGAACACATGGGATCTATAGTCAGTCAAAGTGCCTGTCCAAAT
The DNA here is from genome assembly GCF_965287045.1 of Carcharhinus amblyrhynchos. Classification (NCBI taxonomy): domain Eukaryota; kingdom Metazoa; phylum Chordata; class Chondrichthyes; order Carcharhiniformes; family Carcharhinidae; genus Carcharhinus; species Carcharhinus amblyrhynchos. Next base: position 27,768,626 of record NC_137332.1, on the reverse strand, counting down.
TCACATTTCTACCTCTCTTCCGCTCCAAAGAAGAGTGACATGGACCCGTAAACATTAACTCTGTTTCGCTCTCCACAGATGCTGCTGGACAAGTTGAGCTTTTCCAGTATTTTCTGTTTCACTTCAGATTTCCAGCAGCCACAGTTGTTTTACTTTTATTTGCCTGTCCAAGTTGGTGTTTCTTACTCAAGATGGTGAAGTTCATGAACACATTTCTCTCAGGAAATGGGTTTTTTTTTGGAATCGTTACATTCACAGATGCTAAGCAGAGTGTAGCTGCCAGAGAATCCCTGACTGGAGGGCACTGGATGGTTATTGACAGCTGAAGAGCCACAGAAGGAGATCAGAGGAATGGAAGACAGCCTCTTCATTTGAACACTCGTCACGAATTTAGCTTTTTAACAAGGACATTAACAAGATTTATTTCCTACATTTTATGGAATGGATTAACATACACCGTAAATATCATTTGACTTATTCATCCGCTAAATGTAAAATTTAATCAACTTGTTGCTTCACAATTGGCTTCATGTAGAAGATTCAGAGTCATAGAAATGTTACTTTGTAGAATCAGGCCATTAGGCCCATCGGGTCCACACCGACTCATCAATAGGGCATCCCACCCTGACCCTATTCCCTAACCCCAAGTAATTACCCCCATAATTCCCCCCTAACATACACATCTTGAGATTCAGGAGGCAATTTTAGCATGGACAATCAGCCTAATCTGCACATTTTTGAGAACTTATCAGCTGTCTTACAGAAGACATGTGAAATGCAGAGATCCAGTTCCCACATCAAGAGTTTTCATTGTTACCATCCTCAGACCAGACTGAGTAAATGACAGTAAAGGTAAACACCCGATAAAGCTGTGACATCTGTTTAAAGCAGAGGCTAGAGGTACCAAACATAAGGGGATAATGGGTACAGACTCAATATTTGTAAGAGTAATAATGTGGATTTATTTGCTTTTTAAAAAAGCCCTTGTATTTGTTGCACATTTTGCTTTTTGAAGCTCTTAATATTTGTCAAGGTGCACTAATTAATCCGATAGCGCAAGCCACAGACCAGAAGGTGCTTTCACTGTTCTGTGGTTATCTTGCTTTTGGTGTTCAACAGTGTATTTTTTGAGTTGCATTTGGCCACTCCTTGCCTGAAATGCAGCTGCTGAATGGGTTGTCTTCCCATTCAATCAAAGGTGAAGAATGACAAATGAAGCAATTAGGCACAAGGCAGGTGGAATCGCTTCCATTCTGACCCACTTAAGTTTTACGTTTTGGTTTGGTTGAAATTGCACTGAGTGTGCAGCAAGAACCATTGCCCCTCTGCAGATATCCTCCCAGTTTTGAAGTTAGGCACTTTCGATTAGATTGCAACTGTTTGAAAAACAAAGTTTTCTTCATATATGCTGAACGTTGTTTGGCGAAACAGACTTCGTGCTCTTCTTAAACACCCTCCCTCCTCAAATGTTAAGATTGAAGTAATTTGATATGTTTTGAAGACTGCTGGGGTAGGTGCAATATTTTTATTAGTGAAAAGAATCATGCCACCTCCCCCCCACTCGCTCCTCATGATTGCAGCAAGACAATGAGAAGAATTTGTATCTTTGATTAAGATAAACATCACAAAATATTGTATTTGGTCCTAAATCAATGGGGATAGATTTCAAGTATGCTCACTCCAGCTGGTTGGAATCTTCTGGCATGTTAGATGATACTTGCGCCATCATCTGTAATGACAAGGACAACAAACATACGTGAACATCGGTGCCTGGCAGTTCCCCTCCAAGCTGCACACCATCATAATTTGGGACTACATTGCCATTCCTTCACTGCCACTGGGCCAAGAGCCTGTAACTCCCTCCCAACAGCAATGTATGTGCACATACATCAGATAGACAGCAGTTGCTCAAGAAGGCGGCTCACCATCACCTTCTCTGCCCCTCTGGTTAGCTCCTATTGCCTCTGGCCGCACACCATGTTGTCCTGCAAGAGAGACGCAAGTTTGTCAATGAGTTTTGCGCAATTTATTTAGATGGCGTGGATGTCATGGTGGAATAGATGGCAGTGTTTGCCAGTGTGAGACACAGGTATGAGATTTACAGCAGTGGTAGGCCTGTGAAGGTGAGCTGAAGCATAGGAATCCCATTTGGAGTCATAATTGATAGAGGTTTTTGGTAGGTGAATGACTGGGGAGTGATTTGAGCTGTGCTGAGAACTGTTGTGCGGTTGAAGGGCTACAACATTTGAAGATGCACTCAGTGACCTTGTGAAAAGTAATTGAACTTCTTGTAGAACTGCACCCAGATCCTCTGGTCTTGACTCCTGAAACTGTTACCTGCTCCCAAAATCTGCTGAGTGTCCTAGCTCCTTAAGGCTACACAGCATCTCTCCTTTCCACCTCCTCCGTCAAAACCTTGGAGGTCACTTCCTCCTATATTTTGCCATTTATCTGTCGGATTTCCTTCCTGCAAAACTCTCAGCGTCTGCTATAGCCACAATGCACCTTTAAGAGGTGCGGGATAGCTTGAAGCAGTGGGCAAGTTAACTTTAACTGTTGTTAGCCTGGGGCGGCAGAGTGGCACAGTGATTAGCACTGCTGCCTCACAATGCCAGAGATCCATGTTCAATTCCCAGCTTGGTCACTGTCTGTGCAGAGTTTACATGTTCTCCCAGTGTCTGCGTGAGTTTCCTCCGGGTGCTCCAGTTTCCTCCCACAGTCGGAAAGACGTGCATTGGCCATGCTAAATTCTCCCTCAGTGTATCCGAAAAGGTGCTGGAGCATGGCGACTAGGGGATTTTCACAGTAACTTCATTGATAATGTAAGCCTACTTGTGATACTAATAAATAAATTTTAAAACTAAATACTGATTTGCAGCCAATGAACAGTGCGGTTAGCACTGGATAAACAGAGTAATCATGCTATTTGGAGTGCACAGTATGTATTCCAATCAGTGAGCTTGGGACAATTATGCAACATATGCCTGTTTTCAGGGTTATTCAATTAAGTTCCCAGATTCCTGGAAGACCAAAGCTCTTCTCCGTAGTAAGATTTTTATTTTAATGACTTGTATGTCTGTGTCATTCAATTTGTCTGGAGCCAATATTGCTTAATGATTCAAATTCCTTAAACTGGCTATAAATATCTTTGATCTTATTGATGTGAGGAATGAGTTTATCTGTAATTTTTTTTATCTGTACATTCAACATATCTTAAAATCATACAACACAGAGAGGCCATTCGGCCCTGCCATGCCTGTGCCAGCTCTTTGAAAGAACTATCCAATTATCCTGCTGTTTCCTCACATTGCTGAAATTCTTTACTTGATTGAATGTGCTTCCAGGAGTGCATTCCAGATCACATGCTGGGCAAAAGAAAATCTCTTCATCTCACCTCTAATCCTTTCACTAATTATCTATGTCTCGCGCTTAATGACCATCCAGTCAGTGCCGGGGGGATTCTTCTTATTCACTCTATCAGAACTGTTCAGAATTTTGAACACCTCTTTTAAATCTCCTCTTAACTTTCTCATGTGGAAGAGGAGAAAAAAGAAGTTATTTTCAATGTAAAAGCCGTAAGGTACCAACGCAAAGGTACATAGTGTGATTTCCGCTGGACTTTGCTGGACTTAAGTGAAGAGAAATCTTCAGAATAGTACAATCCTGGCTACTTTAGCTTTTCCATATAACTGAAGTCCTTTGTCATCATCCCGGAACCATTTCAATAAATCTCCTCTATATCCTTCCTGAAAGCATTGACATTATTGTTCCTTTTGGCTCCGGGTCTTTGACTAGGATTACTTGTGCAGACTCTTCTCATGAAGTTTTCTTTGGGATTTAGTCTGCTGCCAGGATCATTAGCTTCCCCACTGGGCACTGACGGTATTGAGGAGGGCATGAATGCCAACTTGCAACTACCCACACAACAATAGGTAAGATCACGCCCATAAAGTTGCTTTCCCATTAAAATTCATATAAATTTTAATGTAAATATACGCTTTGGACTGCCTTTACATCTCTTCAGGCAGAATTACATCAAATTATGTGGTTGAGACGCATATTAGTTTTTCAGGTTTTAAATTCTTTTAAATCTCTCAATGTTTTTGCTTTTTGAGTTTGTTTTTGTACGATGTAAAGGAAATTACATTCCACGCTTCACTGCATTACTGACATCTCAAATAGCTGCCTAGCTCACCGCTGAATTTGTTTCTTCTATAAATCTGCTTCAATATATTCTGCTCCAATCACTTAGCTAATAGGATTACATAAAATATATGTCAGAGAAAGAGACCATTTGGCCCATCCGGTCCATGTTGGTGCTTATGCTCCACTCGAGCCTCCTGCCATTCTTCTTTATTTAAGTAAAACCCTTTATTCCCTTCTTGCTCTTGCCATCTCCTTAAATGCATCTGCACTATTTGCCTAAACTATTCCCTGTGGTAGCGAATTCCATATGACAGGAAAACTACAAGAGCAACATTTAATATTGTGCAATTTGATCTCTCTTCAGACGAGCTGGAACTATCTTGTGAAGCAACTAGATGAGGCCTAGTTGTTTACACCAGAACAGACAACATTAATTAACTACCCATGACTCAAGATAAACACAGATCTTAATGGCTTTCAGACAGTCTTTGACAGCTCACATCTGTTATAATTCAGACTTTTCCTGACGCGTTTCTATGGACAGGTTGGTACCTCTGAATGAAAATTCCACCTTATACACTAAGTGATAGGCATCAGATGAACAATATGTTGGGCTAGTGAGCTCAGGAGGAGTCAAAGTGAGTAGCACCACCTGGACAAATTCAATAACCTCAAAAAGATGGGCAAGGTGAGGGTATTAAATAGTTATATTTACCTACTTCACCAAGTATTATCATAAAATGGGATCTGATCAACATATTTGGAGTATTGTGAATAGTTTTGGGCCCCATATCTAAGAAAGGATGTGCTGGCCTTGGAAAGGGTTCAGAGGAGGTTCGCAAGAATGATCCCAGGAGTGAAGAGCTTGTCATATGAGGAACAGCTGAGGAATCTAGGTCTGTACTTGTTGGAGTTGAGAAGGATGCGGGGGAGATCTTATTGAAACTTACAGGATACTGCGAGGCCTGGATAAAGTGGATGTGGTGAGGATGTTTTCACTAGTAGGAAAAACTAGAACTAGAGGGCACAACCTCAGGCTAAAGTGATGATCCTTTGAAACAGAGATGAGGAGGAATTTCTTCAGCCAGAGAATGATTTATCTGTGGACCTCTCTGCCACAGAAGGCTGTGGAGGGCAGGTGTGTCTTTAAGACAGGGATAGATAGTTTCTTGATTAATAAGGGGATCAGGGGTTATGGGGAAAAGGCAGGAGAATGGGGATGAGAAAAATATCAGCCATGATTGAATGGCGGAGCAGACTCGATGAGCCTAATTCTGCTCCAATGTGATAAGGTCTTATATTACTTATGGGAAATGTTCAAACATAATACAAAATAAACATGTTCCTTTCAGGCAGAATGAAGGAGTATCAAAGAATAGAATTGTGTGGATAAATAGAGATCACAACTAAATTGAAACTTGAAAGGGAGGCTTATGATAAAGTTAGGGCTAATAGAAGAGATAAAGAGCAGGATTTTCCAGCCATGCTTGCCCAAAATCCCCGCCTGAGGTCAATGGACCTTTGCATGGCCTGCCCCCTGCCTGCTATGATTCCCTTGGTGGGCGGGATGGGAAAATTCCACCCCCAGAATAAGAAAGTTTTGTAGGATGGTGAAAAGGGAGATTAGAAAAGCTAAAAGGGAATATGAAAGAAACTAGCTGGCAATTTACATTGAACAAAGGCTTTCAGAAGCAGATAAACCAAAAGAGAATAGTGAGAAATGGATAGGGACCACTCAGATGGAGGAGACAGTCTATTTGTGGAGGGCAAAGGTTTGGTGGGAATATTAAACAAATATTCTTCATCAGTTTTTACAAATGACTTTGAAAACAAGAAATTGGGGGCATTAGCAAAAGGAAGAATGTGAGATACCACTGACTAGAAAAAGGTACTTCTTCTGAAAACAAAACAGCATTCAAGTTGGCCAAGTCACTGGCCCTGATGGTCATTGAAAAGTTCAGGCAAAAAAATAACAAAAACTCTGGAACAATATTTCAATCCTCCTTACATCAGCAAATTATACTGATGTAACGTTTTCCAAAAGGTAGCATTGCACAGGTATCAGTCTCCAAAGCAAGAGGATTTAACCACTGCTTCTTGACATTCAGTGCCATTACCAGCACTATCCCCCCACTATCAACCATTGACCAGAAGCTAAACTAAACAAGGCATATAAATAGTGTGGCCAAAAGTACAGGTCAAAGGCTGGGAATTCAGTGATGAGTAACTCACCACAAAGCCTGTCCACCATCTATAGGTACAAGTCAGAATGGCATACCCTCCCCTTGCCTGGACAAGTACATCAACAGCATTCAAGAGACTTGACATCATCTAAGGCAAAACAGCTCCTTTGATTAGCACTCCGTCCGCCACCTAGAATGACAAGTCTCACAGCACCAGGTTAAAGTCCAACAAGTTTATTTAGAATCACGAGCTTTTGGAGCGCTGCGCCTTTATCAGGTGAATGGAGAGGTAGGTTTCACAATCACGGCATATATAGACAAAAACGCAATTACAAGATATTGGCTGGAATGCAAGTCTTTACAGGTAATCAAGCCTTTACAGGTACAGACAAAGTGGAGAAGGGATAATCACAGGTTAAAGAAGTGTGAATTGTCTCAAGCCAGGACAGTTGGTGAAATTTTGTAAGCCCAGGCCAAATGGTGGGAGTTACACGTAGTATGACATGAACACATGACCCTGGTTGAGTTTGTCCTCATGCATGTGAAACTTGGTATCACTTTTTGTTCGGCGATTCTGAGTTGTCATGTGACGCACTCCTGCTAGGCAATTGTCGAGTGGTGTCTGCAAACTATCCAGCCTTCAGGAGAACAGCGACCAAGACGGCACACAACCCTGCCACGGTAACCTCTGCAAGACGTGCCGGATCATCGACATGGGTACCACCATCTCACGCGAGAACACCATCCACCAGGTACACGGTACATACTCATGTGACTCGACCAATGTGGCTGTCTCATACGTTGCAAGAAAGGATGTCCCAAGGCATGGTACATCAACGAGACCATGCAGATGAACAGACACTGTGCAACAATCACTGGGCAGAACTGTTCCCTTCCAGCAATGAAAGACATCAGCAGACAAGGACATTCAGCCTCCGATCTTTGGGTAAGCGTTCTCCAAGGCAGCCTTCAAGATGCACGGCAATGCAGAATCACCGAGCAGAAACTGATACCAAGTTCCGCACACATGAAGACAGCCTCAACCTGGATCTTGGGTTCATGTCACACTATGTGTAACTCCCACCATTTGGCCTGGGCTTACAAAATCTTACTAACTGTCCTTGCTTGAGACAATTCACACATCTTTAACCTGTGATTATCCCTCTCTCCACGAGCACTGTCTGAACCTATAAAGAGTGATTACCTGTAGAGACTCACATTCCAACCATTATCTTGCAATTGTGTCTTTGTCTATATATGCTGTGATTGTGAAACCTACCTCTCCACTCACCTGATGAAGGAGCAGCTCTCCGAAAGCTCGTGATTCTAAAATAAACTTGTTGAATTTTAACCTGGTGTTGTGAGATTTCTTACTGTGCTCACCACCCTAGTCCAACGCCAGCATTTCCACATCATAGAATGAACAAGGATAGCAGAAGCATGGGAACAACAAGTCAAAAGCCTGGAACTCCATCTGTAACAGTATGGTGTGTATACCTGCACACTACACAGTTCAAGAAGATGGCTCACCACAAATTCAGTGGAAATTAGGAACGGTGAACAAATGCTGGCCCACATCCCGTGAAAGAATAGAACATAAGAACATAAGAAATAGGAGCAGGAGTAGGCCATCTAGCCCCTCGAGCCTGCCCTGCCATTCAATAAGATCATGGCTGATCTGTTGTGTCTCAGTTCCACATTCCCGCCCTCTCCCCAAAACCCTTAATCCCCTTGCCTATCAAAAACCTATCAACCCGCGTCTTAAATATATTTAGTGAGGCAGCCTCCACCACTTCAACGGGCAGAGAATTCCAGAGATTCACCAATAACTTGAAAGAAAATTATGTGCAGGATTTTGATTCACTACTGATAATGGATAGCGTGAGATTTGAAAAGGAAATTGCAGGCAATGGTACAACAGCTGTTGGTAGAAGTCGGAGGAGAGAAAGGCATTGCCAAATTAATCTTGATGAAATGTTCCTTGAAGGAGATAGGAAGCGGTGAAAAAATAAATGGGTGGAGTCAGGACGGTGTACCTCGAGGATTCAACTCGATAACTGGTCAATTGCACTGGATTGCTGGATCCCCAGGGTGGGACTCCCTGATGGATGGATTTGGTGCATTTTCACCATGATGGTGCAGTGCATTATCATCATGCCAGTGCAATGCATTACCATCTCTCAGACCGGAGGGAAGATGGCGTGTGTTCTGATGGTGATTGTTTTAGTTCTCCAAGTGAAGTATCATTCTTTCTGGGATCAAGGTTAACTTCAGATCAGAAATGGCAACTTGCTGAATTTAAGTATATCCTGAATGGAAAAAAAAAGACCTTTGGACAGTTCAGTTAGTTCCCGTTGACTCTTTTATTAATGGCTATTGCTGACTGATTACTGCCGATTGGTCTGTTCACCTATCTTTCGTAGCTTTCCTTAGAGATTTGTGCATGTGATTCTTCTGTTTCTTCAAGCTATGATTTGAAGATGACATCTAGATCCACAGCTGGACAGCACTAAATTGTTCCAATTGGAATGAAGCCTAATTCAAACAGAAGTGACAACTTGTAGCTGAATGGGAGATGACAAAGTTTTAATAAATTCTAGCTGTCTGGATTTTCTCAGTGTTTCCAAGTTGCCAAAACGATTGTATATTGCAAGTTAAGATCCTTGTTCAAAACAGAAATTTCAATTACAATTTTTGTCAGTTGATTATGAATTTAGGGTGGTCACTTAGTTCACATTTCACAAGTCTTGCACATTTTATGCAGAAGCGCTTCACAATTTGGATCAGATCAGAGTAGCTTGTGCGTGTGCTCTGATGACCTCCAAGGTGACTGATGTGCAATGTTTTTCTAAATATATTTCTTTAGTGAATAATATTGTAACAGTCTAGAAAGTTCGCTTTTGAAATATTTTCTTAATTCCAGCTCAGAAACAGTTTTTTCTGAAACCTAATGACTTGAATGTATTTTCTTACTTATTTTTTATTTGATAAAAACAGTGGGCTGGATTTTCGAAGAATTGGGCCTGCTCTGGATTCCTGCCCCTGTTCTTGGCGCTGGCAATTTTTGTCAAGATGGGATAAGGATGTGAACTTGCACACTGCGCTCCCTCCCTGGCTCATTCTATTGCGGGAGTTACACCTCCACCCCCTGCAATTTTTGTGGCATTGGGCCAGCCAACTTCTCAAGGCCCTGTGGTTCATGGACCCTCACAGGAATCATGAACTATAATCTGGATTCGGGAGACGTTTGAAAGGTCATACCCATGCTCCAATTATGTCCCTCATATCCCTTCCATGCTGTCCATCCATTCTCTCTTCCACACTTTTATGCCGTCCCCTTGACTCCTATGCTCCTTCAATGTCTCCTCCATGTCCCTTTCTTGGCCCAATACATCCTCCAAGTCCACTCATCCAATAAACATTAAAGAACCAATGAGCCATATAATAGCTCTGAAATGCACTTAAAAATAAGTATCTTCTTTGAAAAATCCTTTCCTATTACAAATGTATAAAATTGTCAGTCAAGCTCAACTATCATATAATCAATAGCACAAATTTTACCTCATCACATCTCTTGTTGTAGTATAAATAAACATAGAAATGGTTCAAAGAAAGAACAACTCATTATAACTTCATAATGATGTCAATTAATCAATGCAAACACTCTTTTTCCATCATTGAAAAGAGACCACACTGAGCATTGGTGAGTCTTGTACCTCAGACAAACATTCATAATGAGGTCACCTCAATGCCAAAAATCTGGCCAATATGTCTCAATGAGCCCACAAATGCATGGAGGTGGAATACATAAAGTTAAGGCATTGTTCTCAACTGACTCAACCTGCTGCTGTACATATGTGTTAACTGTTGATAAATTGAAACAGATGGCCTTATTCTGAATGCTTGGGTAGGTGCAGGATAAGGTGGTGTGAATGTTGAGGGATAGAGGACCTAGTAGTCTTGAATATAACTGGGACAAACTCCCGGGGCAGCAAGGCGGGCTTTGACGTTTGCCCACTTCCATGGCCGCATCTGAACAGCTTCTGGGGTCAGCAAGCCTGCCTTGATCCCACCAACCCCACCTCAGAGCGTGCAAGGACCCAATTTATACAGAGATGGGTCAGCAGAGTTAGGAAATTTCCGAACTCAAGTTTTCCACCTCATTGGCATAAAATCCGTCCCAGTTTGTTTCAATGAACCCACACATGCATGAAAGGTGGAAAACCTAAATGTACAGCAATGTTCATAATTGACTCAACCTGCTGCTGTATATGTGTGTTAACTAAAAAAGATAACTTTTTTCTTCATTTCAGGAGCTTATTGACAAACAATTTTGGCGTCCTGAAATAACTTAGGCCCTGGGTGTTTAAATGTGCGAAAGGCACATCTGTTAAAAATGTACATAAAATAGTTAATTTATAATGCTTGGTCTCTATTATTTCTTTTGCAGTTGAATGTGATGCTGATTTTCTGTGCCACCTTCATGTTATTCAACCTCTTTGCACAAAGATTGTGAGGAAATGAAGTTCTCCTTTAACATCTATAATCTGACCAATGTTGCATAGTATTTTTCGTTGTTGATCAATCTCTTCCTCAACCTTGAATTAATTTAGCTTTACAACATATACAGGAATCCTTACAAGAGCCCCTTTAATCAGTCCAGTGTGTGTGTGTGTGCACATTGAGGCCTCAATTCAACAACAGGGAATACTGTTTATTCAAGATAACCGCAAAATATCATTCCAAACATTTGAAAATGGCAGGTTATAATTCTTATAAAGGAAAATCCTGTCTTTTGCTGTGGAAAATTAAGTGCCTTTGTTGCAAATGTTTTTAGATCAAGAGTTGTGTTTTTTTTATATACAGCTGAAGTGCAGCCAACATCATAATATTGCTTCAAAGCAGCAACACAATACCAGTTTTGTTTACTGTCAAGACTCGGAATATTGACCCAAAGGGCATCAACTTAATACACCACAGCCAGGAAATTTCTGGGAGCTGCTCTCATTCTTTATCAGAGGTGTGGAATAAACAGGATTTCCACCTCACTTCCAGAGGAGTAATGCGGTGGAGTGGGAGCAGTTCCGAGGTACTGCCCAGCCAATGCATCACATTTACATCACAATCACAATCTAACTCTCTGCAGCTAAAATGCGTTTCAATAGGTCAGAGGGTGTGAAAGTCTCCCCAAATGTGTCATCATGTTGTAAATCCCTGTAGACCTATAGGTGTGGGATTCTCAAATGGTTGGAACATTTTTTGAAGTTGCCTCGCTGTCATTGGTTGGTATACAGATTTACACCATGAGAAAGGGTGAATAACATTGGTACACACTCACTGGATAACTGGTTTTGTATTGGTTTGGTGGAAGGTTAGGATTAGTGGGGCGGCATGGTGGCACAGTGGTTAGCACCGCCATCTCACAGCGCTAGGCACCCGGGCCTAGTTTCATCTCAGGTCACTGTCTGTGTGAAGTTTGCACATTCTCCCTGTGTCCACGTGGGTTTCCTCTGGGCACTCCGGTTTCCTCCCACACTCAGAAAGATACATGGATTAGGTTGCTAAGTTGTCCCTTTATGTCCAGGGACCAGCAGGATAGACAGGTAGGGTTATGGGGATAGGGCCTGGGTGGGATTGCTGTTGGTGCAGGCTTGATGGGCTGAATGGCCTCCTTCTGCACTGCAGGGATTCTACAATTCTATGATTCAGTAGTCCTGCTGCATGATCACACTTTACAGAATCCACAGAATTAATGAAGTCAAAAAGAAAACTAAAACTTATACAAAAAGCTGTATGCCAAGTGCCTCTGCTTCTGGTGCTCATTACAATCTAGATACATATCCACAATTTCTGCTTGATCTGTTTTATTACTCACAAGTACATTTATTATGTATTTTTCCATGTAGGCATCCAAACAGCATCAGGAAGCAATTGTGTGTACATGAAATTCCATTCCATTTATTCTCTCCCTGTCCCAATCAATGAGCGGAGGAATAAAATCTCTTGGAACAATCATCTTATCATTCTGACTTATCTCCCTGATCTATCAACAGATTTCCTCTTAAATTTCTCTCTGAAAACTCGGAGGTCTGCTGTACATACTGAACAATGTACCAATCCTTGCACAGCACATACAATCCAACAATAAATGCACAGAGCTCATTCGCATCTTTGCCACTAGGATTGATCAGCTGCTGCTGCCTCCCTCTTTTCCACTAGCCCACCGGGTCAAACCCCTTCAAAAGTTTCCTGTTGTCCTAGCCCTGAACTCCCATCCCTCGGTAGTTTCTCTAGTTCTCTCCTATCTCCCCAAAAGCTCTTTTGAGTTCATCTTCTCACATCAAACCCACCTCCAGTTCCCTCAAACCTAAATTGATGACCACCCAATGTTTTTTTCTGGCTCCCATATTAACCAATATTGTGAATGGTTTTCTCTCTTCAGATGTTGTCCTTTCTTCTTTCAATCTAACCCCTCCCCTTAGAAGAAAACAACCATTGACCCCACTATCCTTATAAACTTCCAGTCCATCTTCAATCTTCCTTCCCTCTCCAAAAACCTTGAACACACTGTTGCCTCACAAATCTGAGCCTACCTTTCCCAGAATTTTATGTTTGAATCCTTCCAATAAGGATTCTGCCCCAACACAGTACCAAAGTTTTAATGACATCTTACACGACTGTTGCAAAGTAAACTGCCCTCCTTCTCCTTCTTGATCTGTCTACAGCCTTGACACAGGTGACTGCACCATCCTTCCCCAACACATCTCCATTGTATCCAACTGAGGGGGGGGGGTGGGGAGAGGGAGGTGTTAGGGTCTACATTCCCCTGGGCTCCCTCATCTACCCAATCATAGCCAGAAGAATGTCTTTTCTTTCTGCCCCTACACTATTATCTTGGGTGTCCTCCAAGGATCCACCTTTGGTCCCCTCGTAGTTCTCAATTACATGTTGCTTTTTAGCAACATCATCTGAAAGGACAGTATTAGTTTTCACATGTATGGTGATGATATCTGCTCTACCTCATCACCATTTCTCTTGAGTCCTCCATCATATCTTAGTTAGCAGAACGCTTACTGGGCTGTGGTGGATGAACTGAAATTTCTCCAATGAACATTGGGAAGATTGAAGCCATTGTTTCAGTCCCCATCCCAAACTCCATTCCCCAGTTACTGAATCTGTCCTTTTCCTTGGTAACAGTCTGAGATTAAACCAGTCTGTTTGCAATCTTGGCGTCACAATTGACCCCAAGCTGAACTTCTGATCACTAGCGCATCACTAAGATTGCCTACTTCCACCTCTGTAACATCATCCAATTTCACCTGTCTCAGCTCATCTGTTGTAGAAACACTCACTTATGCCTTTTTACTTCTAGATCTAACTACGCCAACACACACCTAGCTGGTCTCCTACATTTTACACTCTGTAAACTTGAGGTCATCTAAAATTCTGCTCTCCCTATCTTAACTCACACCAAATCCTGTTCATCTATTACCTCTGACTTACATAGGCTGCCAGTCAAGCAACATTGAACAACATCCCTCAACTGTGTCTGCAATTTGTATGGTATGAGGATAGGTTTAAAACTCAGAAAATTATGTCCCCAACTCTTTGTGATAATTTTAATAAAGTAAATCTTATTCAGAAGTAGAAGAGAAAAGGAAAATGGAAGTACACTTGACTAAGACAAAAGATTTATCCAGTATCATTACTTTAAACAATTCTAAACAATCTTAAATTAACTCCCTTTAGAGTTAAACCTCACCAATGTTTTAGACAAAGCCTTGTAGATTTTAAGATATATGAAAATCCAGTAACTGTTACCACACAATGTAATTACATCTCTTGGGGTTGGCTCTGAGGTAAACTAGCAGCTTGCTTTTCAAATCAAGCTTCATTCACATATTGCCTACTATGAGATAAACAGCTTTTTCTGTGTTGGCTGTGAGCTAAAAACACAGCTTCCTTGCATAGGTTTTAGTATCCCCTTAAATACGTTTTTCCTCTTTGACCTTTCCCTTATCTGACATAATTTTTTTAGAACTGCACTCTCCCAGATTTAATAGTCTCGGTCTCTTTATTTTAGTTTTTAGAGTTTAAAGTACAGGTAAACTCCCTCCATCCAGCTTCCCTATGACACCTTTCCTTCATATCTTGTGTATTTCTCTTTGAATCCTTGACTTCCTATTTATGGTCTGCACCATTGTTACTAAATTGCCCCAGGTAAACATCTGTTTGCAGTGTTGCTAGGTTCATTAACACTATTTCCATTTTGGCTGTGCCTTTTTCTCCAGAGACACTAAATGCTAGAATTTAGTCCCTCACCCTTCCTGCCTCTCATTTAGTTTCATAATACTTTTATGAAATATTTTGCTCTTGGGATGTTTTATGTTTAAGGCACTGCAGAAGGAAAAATTGTTATCGTTATTTGTCATGAGGCAGGCACTACTAAAGTTGTGCCGTTACTGAAAATTGGCTAGCAAATTTTAGCAGCGGCAAGATTAGCATTGATGGTAGCAGGGAAAGTGACCCTCCCAAATGATACAGGGAGCATCCAGGTCATTCCAGATTACCAAAGGGACACCTGTAATATTAGACAAGCAAGATTGCACAGATTCATCAAGCATATCACCAATACCTCCTTCAGGAGGTTAAGCAGCTTAATTGATTTTCCTCACTTTGAAAGGGACAATTAATCACAGAATAAATGGCAGTGCACAGGATCCTCCAAAGATCGGACTATAATTAATGCCAGCCATGGAAGGAACTAGTTCCTATTTCTCCACATTTTCTGCTCCTCATCTGTGGAATCTTTAAAAGGACAGAATTGTCCTTAAAGGACAATTGCCACACTTCTTCATTTCAAAGTGAATAAAGAACAAAGAAAATTACAGCACAGGAACAGGCCCTTCAGCCCTCAAGCCTGCACCGACCATGCTGCCCGACTGAATTAAAATCCCCTACCCTTTCGGAGACCATATTCCTCTATTCCTATCCTATTCATGTATTTGTCAAGACACCCCTTAAAAATCACTACCGTATCTGCTTCCTCTACCTCCCCTGGCAACGAGTTCCAGGCACCCAGTACCCTCCATGTAAAAAATCTGCCTCGCCCCTTGCACCGTAAACCTGTGCTCCCTAGTAGTTGACTCTTCCACCCTGGGAAAAAGCTTCTGACTGTCCACTCTCTTCATGCCTCTCATAATCTTGTAGACTTCTACCAGGTCGCCCCTCAACCTCCGTCATTCCAGTGAGAACAAACCAAGTTTCTCCAACTTCTCCTCAGAGCTAATGCCCTCCATACCAGGCAACATCCTAGTAAATCTTTTCTGTATCCTCTCCAAAGCCTCCACAACCTTCTGGTAGTGTGGCAACCAGAATTGAACACTATGTTCCAAGTATGATCTAACTAAGGTTCTATAAAGCTGCAACATGACTTGCCAATTTTTAAACTCAATACCCCGGCCAAAGAAGACAAGCATGCCGTATGCCTTCTTGACTACCTTCTCCACCTGCATTGCCACTTTTGTGTACCTGAACACCCAGATCCCTCTGCCTATCAATACTCTTAAAGGTTCTGCCATTTACTGTATATTTCCTATCTGTATTAAACCTTCCAAAATGCATTACCTCACATTTATCCAGATTAAACGCCATCTACGATCACTCCGCCCAAACCTCCAATGATCTATATCCTGCTGTATCCTCTGATGGTCCTCATCGCTATCCGCAAACTTACTAATCAAACCAGTTACATTTTCCTCCAAATCATTTACATATATTGCAAACAGCAAAGGTCCCAGCACTGGTCCCTGAGGAATGCCACTTGTCACAGCCCTCCATTCAGAAATGCACCATTCCACTGCTACCCTCTGCCTTCTTTGACTGAGACAATTTTGTATCGACCTTGCCAGCTCACCTCTGCTCCATGCAACTTCACCTTCTGCACCTGTCTGCCATGAGGGACCTTGTCAAAGGCTTTACTGAAGTCCATGTAGACAACATCCGCTGCCCTACCCTCATCAATCATCTTCGTCATTTCCTTGAAAAAGAGTAGTTGACTTTGAGAAGATATTTTATTGCAGGCCCTTGTTAAACGTTCTCTCTGCATGGTTCTTTTCCAATATTTAATAGGTGTAACTGAATCATCCATGTCAGCATGACATATCCACTGTAGTCATTCAAATGACTCCATCCTTGAAATTTGTGAAGTGGTTTGCAGCTACCAGATGTGGATTGGAATTCAGTTCTGCTGTATTCCCGGTGGCTGCAGGCCCTCAGTAATTTTAGTGTCTGTATAGGAGGCTTTTGTGGGCATGTTTATGCCAGTGTACAAGTAAATGAGAAGAGTTAGAGAAAAGTAGGATGATTATAATCCTTAGTTTTGGGATGTGTGGTTTTAGCTAACACAGCTGTTGTGCTGTTCTTGTAGGTGAGCAGGGCAGAGTGGCTTCTTCCAATGAAGTTGCAGATTTATAATTTCTGGAGCTTTTTCCAAACTGTTCCTGCTCCTTTGTATTAGGGTTAACAGTGAATTCACTGATCGCATAAAGTAGTGATGAGCTTCACTCAAAGGAAACTTTGGTTAGATTTAGGGCTACAATGCCTTATTGGGCTTCTAGGTGTTTCTTAAAACTGGGCAAGTCTGCTTTTCCTTCTCACTTGTCCTGCAATTGCCATTTGAACAGCAATTTCACCTTCCTGAAGTGCTCCGGGGACAGTTGAAGCTTGCTTTCGTCTCCAATCACCTCTGGCAGGACTACCCGTTTAAGACCTGAGTTTGAACATCATGTATTCCCTCCTCTGGGCTGTAATGGAACTCCAGTGAGCCTAGAAACACAAGCTAGGCCCTCTTAAACTGAAATATTTAGGTTAACTTTTGCCCCTTTCACTCAACCATTGCTTACATCTGCTATGACTTGCTCTCTTCTGTAACTCCCTTGATGATTTCCTTCTGCTTCTGTCTTGACTTGGCTTTCCCAGTATTCCCTTTTTGAAATTTAGACGGTTATCATTAACACACTTTTCAAACACAAGAAAGGCATTTATTCAAAATATTTCTCACCTTGTAACAGTTAAAAGCCTTCCTTGGAATAAATTGACCTCAGAGACAAACAAGTAAGCACAGTACAAGCTTTCAATCGCCAGGGAGCGTTAGTCTTTGTTCCTTTTCTCAGCAGTGTGTTTGCTCAAATGGGGTCACTAAGCTAATGAAAACAAAGAAATGCTGGAAATACAAAGCAGGTCAGGTGTGGAGTGGAACAGAGCCAACTGGGTTGGCTTGTATAAGACGCCACATTCTCTTCCCCCTGAAAAGTCAGTTGTCACCATCGCACAGAAAAGCTGGCCTCCCTGCTGTGAGGATATGCCGGGAACAGTTTTAATTGCTTTAATTGTTTCCATCCCCATTGGGCAGGAAGTCGTGCCCAAGAATTGCTGGCCAATCTGATTTAGCCCCAAGCAGCTCTGCAGCCCTAGCAGTGCCAGGATCAAGTGGTGGCCACTGCAGGAACTATAGACAGCCCCTGAGAATGAAGACATGATGAAATCTAGACTGAAAGGTAGGTGGGATTTTGGACATGCTTAGGTGGCAGACCCCAGTGAGGGATGATGGTGGGGGGGAAATATCAGGTTTCAGAGGCCAGGATGGGGGGAAGAGGATTAAAAGTTGGGGGGGGGGGGTGGCGATGAGACCGTGTGGTCTTGGAGGAGTTGCCTCTAATACAGCATAGGGGCTCCTCCTGAAGGAGGTACATATCACCCCTCCCCCCTCCCCACATTTCCTATCCAAGAGCAGCCTCTACAGTGAAAGATGCCTGGCTACCCATCTTACCTACACCAACATTTGCCCCACATAAGATAGCGATAGAAAAATAATAAGGCCCTTAAATGGCCATTTATAACCCACCACAACATGGGGACAGCTCAGGACGTGTGGGAAGACAATGAGAAGGCTACCTACTTTATTTTATGTGTGCCCTGATCTTCATGCATGCTGGCATGGAAGCGCCATGGCGTAGCCCAATGTTCAGGTCAAGATGACTTTTTTGTAGAATCATGGAATCCCTACAGGGCAGAAGGAAGCCATTTGGCCCATTGAGCATGCGCCAACAACAATCCCAAACAGGCCTTATCCCCGTAACCCCATTTATTTAAACTTAGAGTTGCTCTGACACTAAGGGGCAATTTAGCATGGCCAATTAACATAAGCTGCTCATCTTTGGAGCATGGGAGGAAATTGGAGCACCTGGAAGAAACACACAGGCACAGGGAGAATATGCAAACTCCACACAGATAATCACCTAAAGCCGGAATTGAAACCTTTCATAAACTGCCTGAGTGACTTCTTCAACTGCAGGAACTTCTTAGCCTCTGAAAGAGCTATTATTCCACAAGGCACACCCTATTTAATCCTGAATACAATGATGATGTTAGTGTACCTTTAAGAAAGTTTTTTTTTAAAAAATGGTCTCTGCAGCTCACAGCCTTAGCTGATGTCATTGTTGCCAGCATGACAGGAGATGTCTTTTTATTACTGTTTAAACAGGATTTTTGTTTACTGGGATCTTTACTGTATTGTTTGGAGAAAAACTGGTTGGCAGGTCAGGCGATTTTTTTTTCATTTTCAGTTTGGGGCTGTGAATTTTTAGAAGGGACAGCAAGCTGAAAGGAAGTGTTTATCTCTCTCCCTGTTTTAGTTGGAGATTCTGCTGGTCATCTGAAAGCAAGGTCTTACCTTTCTGAAACGGGGAATCTGCTGTTGGTGGCTTGCTTAGAGTCCCTGGTGTTTGGGAGGCTGTTCTGACTTCAACTGTCCTGAGTCTATCCAGGGAGCTGCAGACTTCATCCAAAGGATTCCAGTCCAATATCACATGAGCGTTAGTTTTTGCTGTATTAAACCTGTAAAAAGGGTCTTTTATCTATGGGATTGATTTGATTGGAACATATTAGATATATTTGTTAAGGGTTATATACTATAATGGTTGTTTTGTTTCTTGTTTGTAATTAATAAAAGTTCTTGCTAATTTTCTTACTATACATTTAACCATATTCTTAATTAACCTTTGTTTGATAAAAGCTCCCTAGTGGGCCATTTGAATCATAGCTCAAGTGAAACATATCACTTTCCTGCTTACCCTAGCCAAATTCAAGTTGCAAAACTTATGATCCAGGCAGTCTCCATAAAACAATTTGGAGTTTCTGACTTGAACCATAACACAACACCTGAAAAGGAAACAAAAATATGCTCACCTCTCACTGTCATTGAGTCCAATAATCCCAAATCAATCAAGGAATATAGATTTTAATCCCGCACAAAGCTCCAATTGTTATGATCCATGTCAGAAACTCCAAAGTTTTAGATAAAGTCAGCCTAGACCATTAGTTTTGCACTTTGAATTTGGCACTGGAAAGCATGAGGAGAGCAAATCTCCCAGCCTGCTGTGCTGCCCTAGCAATGCAGTGGGCCGGGAGACACCAGCTGAGGCTGTTTAGCAGGCTCTGCGCTGGAGACCACTGTCTCCGCATGTCTGCAGGGCCTGGGTTTTTGGTGTCAACTCCACGCTGCAAATCAGCATGGAGCTGCTTTGAGTATCTAAGCTGCTATTTGAATCACATTAGTGGGCCCGGGGCTGAAGTCTCCGGGCCCACTAGCCTCTCCCCTCCCTCTGGGAGTGTTTCACTCCTATGGGTTTACAACAGCTCCCCACTAAAGGGGACGTGGCAGCCTGGAGTGAAGGGAGGCCATGGAAGCACTCTCAGGAAGTCGGGAGCAAAGGGGGTGCCCGCTGGGCATGGCCAACCTAGCAGTGCCAGCCTGGCCCCCAGCATTGCCCAAGGGGCAAAGTGCAAATGCCCAAGTGACGCCTTGGCACTACCTAACAGGTTAGTTGGGGCCAGAGGAGGTGGGATCTATTTGAGGACGGAGCCTTTGGAGGGAGATCAGTGGGGTGGGTGCCTCGCTGCCACACTAGGTGAGGATCAGTCGCAGAGGGAGGGAAGGGACTGACTGGGGCTAGCCAATGGGGTAGAAATGGGCTGCTGGAGGGGCCGGAAGGTGGGGGAGGAGGGTGGATTGCACAGGAGATGGGGGCCAGGTCAGGAAGAACAGGACTGCCAGGGATGGGGGTTGGGATGGAGACATCGGGGCTGCTTGACTAATTTGTTGGTGTTTTTTGAAAATGTAACAAGCAACCTAGATAATGGTGATCCTGTAGATGTAGTGTATCAGAACTTCCAGAAGGTATTTGATAATGTGCTGCACAAAAGGTTAATACAAAGGTAAAATCCCACAGGGTTGTAACAGTGCATACCATCTGCACAATGCCTTGCAGGAACTCAGCAAAACTCCTTAGGCAGCACCTTCCAAACCCACGACTGCTACCATATAGAAAGACAAGGATGGTAAATGCATGGGAACACCACAACCGGGAAATTTCCTTCCAAGTTACTCACCATCCTGACTTGGAACTATATCACTCTTCCTTCACAATTGCTGGATCAAAATCTTGGATATCTCTCCTTCACGGCACCTACACCACATAGCCCTCAATGGCTCAAGGGCACCTTCTCAAGGGCAATTAAGGATGGCAATAAATGTTGGCCTAGCTAGTGAAGCCCACATGCTATAAATGAATTTTTAAAAATTCTAACTTTACACACAAACATACGGGTTAGGAGCAGGAGTAGGTCAGTTGACCCCTTGAAACTGTTCCACCCTACAATAGGATCATGGCTGATCTGATTGTAATCTCAACCCCACATACCTATCTATCCCCGATAACTTTTCTACCTTATTAATCAAGAATCTACCTAGCTCTGCCTTAAAAATATTCAAATATTTTTCAGTTCTTGGCCTGAGATGTTAACTCTTTTTCTCTTCACAGCTGCTACCTGACATGCTGAGTTTCTCCAACATCTGCAGTAGCTTACTTCTGTCCAGAAAATTTTCTCCATATCTAATGCATTGCAGTGCCCAAAGTTCAGACTCCAGTTCATTAGAAGCAATCCAATTCCTTGTTCCGTGTACCTGTTTATGGAGAAAGAGAGTTAATTGGGGTTGGTTGCACCTGGTGGCCCTTAGTGACTTCCAGGAAATTGGAAATAGATTGGAAATATATTGGGAAGATTATATCCACACAGTTTTTTCACATGTTGTAGGTATGCAACTGGGATGGAGGAAAGGTAAACTAAGAGAGAAGAAAATTGAGAAAAAAGATGTAGCCATTTCCTTGTGGCTTCAGCTTTATATGCTCAAACAGTAACAAAATGTATCCATACAATTAACTCTACAAATAATTTTGCAGCCTTAGGCTTTTTTATAGAGTGTCAGAGCAGATATGAATATTGCAGAAAGTAAATGAATTCTGTCCATTGACCTAGTCCACTATGGAGCGATGTGACCAGGGCCTATTTTTCTCCCAAGCTCAATGAGAATCTTGGGGCTAGAGGAAGTAACACCAACAAACTGCTGTGTTGATTAGAGTGCTTTCTTCAGCTAAGTTGTCCAAATACTTTTCTGAGCAAGAAAAGAGTGGTCATAAATCCTATCAATGATTATATTTAGGGGTGATATGTTGGCGCTGTGGTCAGCACTGCTGCTTCACAGTGTTAGGGACCTGAGTTCGATTCCAGCATCGGGTGACTGTATGGAGGTTGCATGTTCTCCCCGTGTCTCCATGGGTTTCCTCTGGGAGCTCCTGTTTCCTCCCAGTCTACAGATTAGCTGGATTGGCCATGCTAAATTGCCCCTTTCTGTCCAAACATGTTTAAAGTTTATTTATTAGTTTCACAAGTAGGCTTACATTAACACTACAATGAAGATATTGTGAAAATCCTCTATGTGTAGTTTAGGTGGGATTACAGGGATAGGACCAGGTAAGATGCTCTGTTGGAAAGTTGTTGCAGGCTTGAAAGGCTGAATGGCTTCCTTCTGCACTGTAGGGATTCTATGATTGTTAGGAAGGATTGGAATAATGAACATTATGGAGAGCTCTGGAAAAATTGCACTCTTTTTGTTTAAAGATTTGAAAGGTTTTAGTAGCCTGTAGCACAGGAGTTGGGTTTTACTGAGGTATAAAATAATGCAGTCTGGGGAGAGAAGAGACCTTTCAACATGCCTCAATCAGATGATTAATGTGAATTTACGCCAGCCATTCTCCCACCTCGTTGCAAACAGGTGGAATCAAATAATGGCACCTTAGGAACCAGCCACTAGACAC
Source organism: Carcharhinus amblyrhynchos (assembly GCF_965287045.1). Lineage (NCBI taxonomy): Eukaryota > Metazoa > Chordata > Chondrichthyes > Carcharhiniformes > Carcharhinidae > Carcharhinus > Carcharhinus amblyrhynchos. Next base: position 27,746,080 of record NC_137332.1, on the reverse strand, counting down.
ATTTGGCTGGAAAGTCACAGAGTTCTGCACGGTTTGGGAAGGCAGGAGGAAGAAAGACAAAATCAACAAGTAAGGAATGCAGTGACAGAACAGTTAATTTGTCAAACACTGTACAGTGTGAATAGATGAGAAAAGGACACATTGTAATGCAACTGTTGAAAGGATTAGTGGACAAATGCCAAAACTTTACGACTGAGACATTTATTGAGCTGTTCTGCACAATAGAAATGAGGAAAATGGTAGGATTCTTTCAAGAATGCCTCTATTTAGCTTCTATTTAAGTGGTGCCCTTTCAGCACAGAGGAAGGGCTTTTTATTTCACACACCACATTGGCTCAGAGGGATTTGGTGCCACGTTTGAGACTTTCCTCCACCCTCTTATCTGTCGCCAACCTTTTCTTTAAACAGTGTTTTCAGCCACCGGGAGATCTGCAGCTTAAGATACACAATTTTCTATTGTTTTGGCTACAGAATTCAAGACTGCTGTGATAATGGAAGGAAGGCGTTTTATTATACACAGCCTGATGAGTCAGTTGAGCTTGTGCCAGAGGCATCAAGTAGAGCCTTTGTCAGAGTTTCAGTTGCCCATCTTTTCCCACTAGTTGAGTGGGAATAATCAGCTTTTGAAAAACAAACGAGGTATTCCCTTTTTAACTAGACTGCGTAGGCTGAATACAGAAGCATTAAACATAATCTACTTTCTGATAATTGTAATTCTTTCCAGTATGTAGTGACTTCATATCAAAATTATGAAATTATCATGACATTTTAATAAAAACATACCAATAAACACCCATTTTAAGGCATTTTCCCACATAAATTTTACTTATGCCATGTACAATTCCCAAAGCCCTGCCAATGTCACTCCTGTCCTGCTAGGTAAATGACAGTGGGGTGCCTCACCTATTAATTTGCCCTTCTCCACTCTATCTACTTGGTGCCACCCCTGATAGTATGGCCATGATATTGGTTGCACTCTGTGGGGTGCCATTGTTGCAAAGCTGTGCTACACTATTCCATGTGATGGTGTCTTCAAGGGGGGAAGATCTCTGGCATCATTAAACCACAGATTCATTTTATACAAGAGACATTCAGTGGGGTCTCCCAGTTACACAAAATAAGACTGTGCTGTCAGGGGGGATCTGCATGGTTTAGGTTGGGAATTCACTCTGCAGTGAATCATGTGAGTGACGCATATTCTCACCACAACACATTGTGGTACACATTGGAATTCCAATGCCCCACAACTCAACTGATCTTGTTAAACAGATACCAGCCACTATGACATTACCCTTGCCAGTCAGACCTCCAAGAAGAAGTCTAATTCCCCAATCTCAGTGATTGTTGAGTGACAGAGTTGCCCACCAAATTTTGTTTCATGTTATTCTTTACAGCTCAGATTCTTTCAGATGCAATCAAGTGACACTGATGTGTTACCGTCTCACAGGGAATATAGGACAGGGAAAGCCAGGTTAGCTGTCGCATATCTGAGAAATATTAATGTAATTACTTGTGTGTTCATCCATTCCGTTTGGCAATTAACCTTGCTTTTGATTTGGGCTGCACTGTGTCTTTTATCCATATTTTGCCCTCTCTTATGTTCAGCTAAAGTACAGGCGTACAGCCTTGCAGTTGTGCCCTTAAAAAATTTGGTCCAATTTCCACCTACCTGATGTCAGTGGCAAGTGAAATTATTGAGCATCCAGAGAAACCTCCTCAGATCTCAAACATTCCTGCCTCAATCTAGTATTAGCCAAGTACTGTTGGCAGTTACTAAGTCAGGGAATTAATACTTGCTCAGAAAAAAACACAAGAAAATCAGAAAGAACGGAAAGTCTGCAACGATACGACCATTGCACCCATTGATCATACACATTAAGTGTTGTGAGGTCATCCCAAGTTACATTTTCTCCTGAGAAAGAGAAATAATTATGGGTAAACTCCCAAAAGGAAGAAAACTTTCCCAAGTGCATGAAGCTGATAAAATTAAAAACTGCAGTAATTAATAAAACATTGCGATTCATTGAACGTAACATGGCAATGTGCTGCAGTATATAACACTAAAGTGCTACACTTTATGTTTAGCACACAAGAAACAATACTTTTCTCTGTATCCTAATACATATGACAATAATAAAAATTGATTCAAATCAAATCCTGACTCAGAGGCTCCAAGTCCCCCTCTCATTAATGAGTCAAAGAGTGCAACAGTTGTGAACCTATTTCCTGTCTGCTGATGCTAGCTTGAGAGTTATGTATGGTTTTTGCCTATAATGATGCTGGATCCTGTGAGAAAGGATATGTGCTGTTATGAGGTATGCTAAAGAAGAAATATTCACCTGAGTTACTTGGCCAGTAGACAACTTACTTGAGTGTGTGAATATGCAGCTTGAGGTATCTGATATGGGCAGCATGCTTGGCATTTGGAGTTACCAGGAAAAGGTAGAAAGAACAAAATAATAGAAATACCCAGCAAGTCATTATATATAAATATATGGGCCAGAATTCTCCATATTCACCTGTGGTGGGGATTCTCCAGTCCCGCTGCAGTGAACCGGGTTTTGCTTGAGCGCCAAATTCTCCATTCTCACTTGCAATGGCGTTGGAGCATATGAGATCGGAGAATTAAGCAAAGAGCAAGAGGAAGTCATTTGGCCTCTGGAGCCTGCTCCGCCATTTAGTAAGATCATGGCTGATCTCACAGAGACCTTAAATCTGCATCCCACTTACTTGCTAAGAATCTGTCCACCTCTGCCTTCAAAGTATTCAAAGACTCCGCTTCCACTGTCTTTTCAGGAAGTGGGTTCCTCAGACTCATGGTGTGTGCATGGAATCCGCTGCCGTTGGTGGTGGTGGAGGCAAATTCGATAGGGTCTTTTAAGAGACTTCTGGATGAGTACATGGGTCTTAATAGCATTAAGGGTAATAGGTAAGCCTAGTAGGTAGAGACAAGATCGGCGCAACTTGTGGGGCGAAGGGCCTGTTTGTGCTGTAGTTTTTCTATGATTCTGTGACACTCTGTGAGAAACCTTTTGCCTTGACTCTGTTTTAAATGGGCGACCCCTTATTTTTAAACATTGATCGCGAGTTTGAGATTCTCCACAAAAAGAAACCTCACATCTACCTTATCAAGGTCCATCAGGATCTTATATATTTCAGGACTGTCAGCATCTGTGGGAATGAAGAGAGGCAGAGTTAGCATTTCAGGAATGTGGTCTTTCATCAGAAGTTAGAAAAAGACAAGACTGCTAAGTTGTTTAGAAAGTGCATGAAGAGGATTCAGGGTGCAGTATTGCAATGATGCTGCAACAAAATACAACAAATTGGGATCTTATGATGTGCATTGGAACTTAAAAAATGTTTAGGTTTCCATTAAGCCATATAGCATCACTTGCTGTACAATTCTCACCCACTGTACGTGTTGGCACTTAATGGACTGGTGGTGAAAACTGAATAACTAATGATTTTAGAAGTGGAGAGTTGATGTGGGCCAGCCACATTGGATAATGAATGGTTGAAAGAGTTATGCACCTGACAAGCACAATTCTGTACCCATTAAACCTGAGGGAATAGAGGACAGTCTGATCCATAACCTTTTGGAGATCACTGGGGTGAACATAGAATTATAGAATAATTGGATGGTTACTGCACAGGAGACCATTCAGTCCATTGTACCAGTGCTGGCAAGAGCTGGCATGATGTACCTGTAACAGCAACCTCGCAAGTCCAAATCCTCAAGCAATTTCCTGTAGCCAAGCAAGTATTTTCTCATCTAATTGTTATCCAATTCTAATTTGTAAGTCATAATTCAGTCTTCCTTCGCCACATTCTCATGCAGTGCATTCTCGATCCTAATCACTGTAGACTGAATGAAAATCAGAAGCACATGATACTGATGTTACGTTACATGATTGAATTATAGAATCCCTATAATGCAGAAGAGGCCATTTGGCCCATCTGTCTGCACCAACTCTCTGACAGAGCATCTTATCCAGACCCTCGTCCCTACCCTATTCCGTAACCCACACATTTCCCAAGTCTAATCCATCTAAGGGACAATTTACCATGGCCAATCCACCTAACCTGCACATCTTGGGAATGTGGGAGGAAACCAGAGCAAATGAGGGAAATTCCACGTAGACAAGGAAAGAATGTACAAACTCCACGCAGACCTTCATCCAAAGCCAGAATTGAACCCAGGTCCTTGGATTTGTGAGGCAACAGTGCTAACCATTGTGCCACTGTCCCGCCCATGAGAAACAGAGATCTGGAGGGTGTAGAAGTTCCACACAGATCCCAATATGTATGGAGTAGCTGTAACTAAACAGTAATTGTTTTAATAAACTACAGTTTCAAGCAACTTATTTTGGGAGAGTAGACAAACTCCAATAAACCCCATCCAGACCTTGCAGTCATGGCAAAACAACCACTTGCTGCTTAAAGAAACTTTTCCTCATGTTGGTCAGTTTGCTATTCACATTGAATCAGTGTTAAATAAAAACAGAAAAATGCTGGATAAGCACAGCAGCATCTGTGGAGACAGAAACAGAGTTTGTGGGCGAGAGTTTACAGCCTTGCTTGATCCTAGGCCGGAAAAACCTGTCCGAGGTCAATGGAGCTTCTCATTGTCTGCCCCTCACCCATGTCAATTCACGTAGCAGGCAGGGCGGTAGAATTCCAGCAGATATCTCAAGTTCACGTGACTCTTTTTCAGAGCTGTCATTCGTTCTTGTTTTTCTAACTGTTCCTCTCTCCACAGATGCTGCCAGATCTGCTGAGTTTTTCCAGCATTTCTGTTTTTATTTCAGGTATCCAGCATCCATGGTGTTTAAATCAATGCACTCTTGACCATTCTGCCAATGTGAACACTTTCTCTCAATTTACTCAAGGCACCTCATAATTTTGCACACCTCTGTCAAATCTCCTCTCAATCTAACCTTCTATGTGGGAAACAACCACAGCTTCTCCAATCTATCCATGTAACTGAAGTCCCTCATCCTTGGAACTATTCTTGCCAATTGTTTTTGAATCCACTCTAAAACCACTTTTAACCCTTCCTGAAGTACGGTGCTTAGAACTAGACACAACACTCCAGTTGAGGCCAAGACAGTGTTTCAAAGAACAGAGAATGAAGAAGGGCAAGGGCAACTAGGGATGGGCAATAAATGCTGGTCACTCAGTGACGCCCATGTCCCATGAATGAATAAAAAAACAAAGAAAATTACAGCACAACAGGCCATTCAACTCTCCAAGCCTGTACCGACCATGCTGCCCATCTGAACTCAAACCCCCTCCCCCTCCGTCTATACCCTTCCTATTCATGTATTTGTCAAGAAGCCCCTTAAAAGTCATAAAGGTATATCACAAAATCCTTCTTTATGCTTCTATTTATAAAGCATAGGTTCTTTTCTGATCTTTTAACCGCTTTTTCAACTTGCTCTGCTACTTTCAATAATTTGTATGCAAAAACTTCTGGCCATGATTCATTGGCCAATACCTTGGGGAAGCAATGGCCTAGTGGCATTGTCACTAGACTATTAATCTCAATTAATGTTCTGGGGACCCGGGTTCGAATCCTGCCACCACAGATGGTGGAATATGAATTCAATAGAAAATATCTGGAATTAAGAAACTACTGATAACCACATCAGCAAAACTCTCAACTACCCTCAGGCAACTAGGAATGGGCAATAAATGCTTGCCAGTCAGTGATGCCCATGTCCCACTGATGAATAAAAAGAAAGGAATGGAACAAGATGAACCCTGGCCAAACATTTCAGGCTTAGCTAGAATGCAATCATATTGTGAAAAAACAATTCAACAACACAGTTCCTATTATGAACAGTGCAAATGTTGTGCCAAGACAAGGTTCAGTAAGTGTGAAGTAACAATAATAGGGTTGTGCATTTACTCAATTTTTCTCATGACGTGGTGACAGTTTTCATCCAGGAGTGAACCATTGGTCCATCTAACTTTGTCATTTAACTTTCCACAAGATTATCTTAAATGGAATTTGATGCTTGTGAGAATGAACAAGTAAATAAAAATGAAGCAAAAATGTAGGAAATCCATTTATTAGTGAGACAATGGGATAAGTTTTATCTTCATCCAATGAGAGATAATCTGGTTGAACAAATCCCCTGCCTGATTTTCATCCAAAGATTGCCTGCTTTTAATTGTAATGTTTATAAGCATTTGGATAATGCAGATACCTAATCCTTCCTAATAAGATTGCAGAAACATGTGTGAAAAAGTATGCAAAACGTAAGATTAGGGTGACTATGATATGGATGTTATATCAGACAGTCAGTTGACATTGATACACTGAAATTCAATGCCAATTCTGAACAATTTGAGGATTTCAGTGTTTTAGAGAGAGGGTACCTTTGCAAAGATGCAGTGGCATTTGTCAAAGTTCACCCCGAGCAGTTCTGTGAGGCAGGACTCTGTGTTCTCAGGGGCTGTTCTCAGGGATGCACGGTGAGACAATCACCTACTGTTGCTGGAGGATCATCAACTCGGTGAAAAATGCTCTTTGGTCTGCCCAAAATTTTTTGGTCTTCCCATGTGAAGAATTGTCCCTGACCAAGTGTTGCAGACTGCCACATTCCAATGTCCAAGTCTAGTTACTGAGCAATGTACTCAAGCTTGGGACAGTTGCCAAAGCACAATGGGGAAAGGCCTCTTTGTAAGGCCTATCTATCAATGTACACTGAGGGGATAGTAACTGGGTGAAACCCCTCTTACTGTGTGCTTAATCCTAACTGAATATAACTTTGCTGAAGCACCTCAACATGTAACATGACTGATCCTTTTGTTTGGAAAGAACTGTACTCCTTGTATTGAAAATATTGAAATGTTTACAATGTTCTCATTACTGAACAGAAGCTCCTGAGACTGCAACTTGATCTCTGAAGAAAATGTGCACTTTACTGTTATGAATTGTTTTATACTGTGTCTTTCAGATTTTACATGAATAAAGCATACTTCTGCAATAAAAAGTTTTGGAGGGAGGGAGTTGTTGGGTGGGATTTTCAGATCTTGTCCATACCCCTCTCCCAGTGAGAATGGAGAATTTGGCACAGAGCCAAAACTCCCATCACTGCAGCGGAATCCCAGCCGCAGATGAGGTCAGAGGTTTTCAGCAGTAAAATCAAAGATATATCAGAATAAACAAATATTAAATTATCTGTGCTATAATAGTGGAGTTTACAAGCTGGTTACAACCTCCCACAACTTCCTGAGTGTGTGTTTGTTGCTGGATAAATTGTGCAATTTATTCCCATTTTCAGAATCATTTTTAATTGTTCTTGTTATTGTGGACTGGCAGCACTGGGAAGAAAATAGGGTTGCAGTGACATCACCATAATCCTTGTAACACTTCATTTTAAAATTTGTGTCTTCCTTTTGTCAGGTTTCTATTAATTACTTGAATGTGCTCTTAACATAATCTGGAACAGAAAGTGGAAGTCATCTCTATATCCTGCCTATGATGCTCACCGCAACTGAGATGTGACCGTGTCAGACATGAATTACTTGGCCAATTGCCTTCTGGGATATAAATTACACATATTGTCGGTGTTAGCTCAGAGGTTTAATTTGATACTTTCAGTGGGATGGTGGAAACAACTCCAAGCTCCATGCGCCTGATTCCAGCAAGATTTATCTGCCTGTATACACTTCAGCAAGGTGTGCGCTGTGCAGATTCTTACAAAATTCATCGCAGACTATCCAATCTTTCTATTTTTATTCTATCAATTCTTGTGAAAGGGATGTGGCTGTTCAAAGCAGAGCTGGTCAAAAGTAGCAGGTGCTTCCTTCCTGCTTGAGTGTCAAAGCACAACAGCTCAATTAGATGAGTCTGATTTCCCTAATTTTGAATGTTGTAAATTGCAGTGTCCTAATGCCCCAAAGCTCTGTCTCAAAAGCAGTAGGACATGATTTGTCAAATGTAGAGTTCCCTGTTCTCGGTGGTGCCAGTAAAAGAGGAGGAGAGGATGGCTTCATGAGAGGGCATGGGGCACATGCCCAGTCAAAATTTTCTTATTCATTCATGGGACATGGGCGTCACTGACTAGGCCAGAGTTTATTGCCCATCCTTAGTTTTTCAGAGGGCAGTTGAGAGTCAACCATTTTGCTGTGGCTCTGGAGTCACTTGTAGGCCAGATCAGGTAAGGACGGCAGATTTCATTCCCTAAAGGACATTAATGAACCAGTTTTTTTTTCTGTCGATCGACATGGTTTCATGGTCATTCTCAATTTCAACTTTTTTAAAAATTGAATTCAAATTCCACCATCTGCCATGGCAGGATTCAAACCCAGGCCCCTAGAACATTAGCTGAGTTTCTAGACCATCGCCTGCCCAAAACTGGGGAACAAGAAATTGAAATTTCTTTCAAGGAATCAGCAAAATGGACCACCATTTGCTGGGCCACTGGGGCATGTAGCCAGGCTGTACCATGATTGAAGAATGTGCATAAACCTTGCTCATTTCAATGAGAAGAAATGCATGCAGTATCCAGAGTGCCTGCAGGTGTCACTGTTCTCAATAGCCATGGGGTTAGTCCAATGACTTTTGGTAAAAGATTAATTATGACTTTGGGGAGAATTCAACTCCAATTGTGTGTAATTCCTTTCAGGCAAATTCCCTGAACAAATTAATCTTTTAATCAGCAGTATCATACATGTCAACCTAACATCAGCATTCGTATCGGGAAAAAAAATCAGCCATTATCATTGGCATGGGAAGGTGTCAATAAGTTCATTTGGAAATCACAACTGAACTCTATCAGAGCCTGTCATATCAGGTGGATGAGAACTGAAAACCAGTAGAACCATTGCCTTCCCTTCCTGTTTATGCAATATCATTTTAAAGAGGTGGCAGATGAAGTTCACTGTGGAGAAATTTAAAGTAATTAAACTTTGGTAATAAGAGCATGGATTAGTGATATAAAATAAAAGGTACACTTCTAAAAGTGGTGGGGTGGGAGGGCAGGAGCAGGGGGACCTGGGTGTAAATTGCACAAGTGATTTAATCTGGCAGGACAGTTTGAGAGAATGGTTAATAAAGCACTTAGTATCCTTTGCTTTATTAACAGGGGCATAGAGGAAGGAACTTGAATAGAGAATTGAATTTGAATAAGACACCAGTGCGGTCTCAGTTGAAGTATTGCATCCAGTTCTAGGCACTGGACTTCAGTAATGATGTGAACACATTGGAGAAAGTACAGGAAAGATTCATGAGGATGATCCAAGGAGGAGGAATTTCAGTTACGAACATGGATTGGAGAAGTTTAGACTTTTTTCCTCAGAGGAAAGAAGGCTGAGAGGAGATTTGATGCAGGTATTCAAAATCATGATGAAGGAGCAAGATCAGGACACTATCCAGGCTTAGACTGACAAGTGACAAGTAACATTCATGTCACACAAGTGCCAGGCAATGACCATCACCAACAACAAAGAATCTAACCATCTCCCCTTATTATTTAATGGTTGTTGAATCCCCCACTACCATGGGCATTACCATTAGCCAGAAACTGAACTAGACTAGTCGTATGAATACTGCGACTACAAGGGCAGATCAAAGGTTAAGAATCTTGTAGCTAGTAACTCCCCAAAGCCTGTTCACAAGGCACAAGTCAGAAATTGATAGAATATTTTCCACTTGTCTAGATGAGTGAAGATCCAACGCTCAAGAAATTTGACCCATCCAAGACAAAGCAGCCAGCTTGATTGGTGCCCACAAACATTCACTGCCTCCACACTGGCGTACCGTGACAACAGTGTGTATCACCTACAAGATGCAGTGCAGGAACTCACCAGGTCTTCTTAGATGCATGAAGATGTTTTTTCTCACATCACATTTGCTTCTTTTGCGAATCATTTTAAATCTGTGCTGTCTCATTCTTGACCTTTTTATGAGAGAGAACAATTTCTCTCTATCTGCTCTGTCCAGTCCCCTTATGATTTTGAATATCACTATCAAATCTCTTAGACTTCTTCTCATTAAGGTGAACAGTCTCAACCTCTCGAATCTATCCTCATAACCATTCTTGTAAAACTCTTTTGCAGTCTTTCCAATATGTTCACATCCTTGTTATACTGTGGCACCCAGAACTGTACACAATATTCCAGCCAAGGTCTGATTAGTGTCTTTGTATAAATTCAGCGTTCCTCCTTTCTTTTGTGCACTATACCCCTGCTAATTTAGCCCAAGGTATTAATTGCTCTCTCCACCTGTTGTGCCACCTTTAATGGCCTATGCACATGTACACCCAAGTCCCTCTGCTCCTGCAGCCCTTTAAGAAATTTACCCCTTATTTTCTATTGTCTTTACATAATCTTCCTACCAAAATATATCACTTCATACTTCTTTCACCTATAAAGGGAAAGCTCTATTAACTTAACATTTTGGATGGAATTTTCCCATCCTGCCAGAAGTGGGCATCATTGCGAGTGAGATGGAAAAACTTGAAGAATGACCAAAAGTCATGGGCCGGAATTTTCCAGCCATTTACGCCCCACTGCCACTGCAAATGAGGATGGAGAATTTGGTGCTCAGTTAAATCTTCATTCACTGCAGTGGGACCAGAGAACCCTGCTGGTATGAATGGCCAAAAACTTTCCAGCCTTTTTTTTAGTTTAAATATTATTATCAAAGTAGTCTTACATCAACACTGCAGTTAAGTTACTGTAAAAATCACCTAGTTGCCACACTCTGGCATCTGTTCAGAGGGAGAACTTAGCATAGACAATGCACCTAATCAGCATGTCTTTCAGACTGTGGGAGGAAACCGGAGCACCCAGAGGAAACCCACGCCATTGCCACTCCCTAAATTTTCCTGTTCCATCCCCGATGCTGCCTGCCACTTGTGGGACCAGAAGATTGTGACATGTACCTTGTAAGCAATTATGCTTTAAGCTAAAATTCTGAATCAAACTCTTGATGTTTTACTTTAAGTTCAAGTGAGAACCTCATTTTAACATCCTGGTTACGAGTGTTCATTCGATTCTCCTTAAACCAAACCAATTGTAAGATTTAGATAATGCTATTCAGTGTGAGGGCCAGTAACATCTATGGACTTTATTCTTTAACTGCAGCTTAAATTAAATGTTTCAGTTTGAATCTGCATTCATGAGAAAATGGGTAGTCAAAACAATTGAGATGCTTTGTAGCTGTTGCTTGTGCGAAAAAGACACTTAGTTGTTTTATGACATTTTTGTCTAAGAGCTGTATTCAATAGCCTCGTTTGAAGAAGTGGCAAAAGCTGGTTTATTCAACTTACGTTTAAACAAACTATACATTGCTTTAATATATCTATACCAGAAGGAAACCTTTTTTTGTGATGTTATGATAAGAAATGTTTTTAACATTTGTTCTTAATGTTTTTTGTATCTATGGGCTTGGGATAAAATATGTTGAGAAGAGAATTTGACTTTGTTTGTGACTTATTTTGGGACTAGAGGAAATGTATCATTTGTTTGCAATGGAATATAAACTCTGGGGGGCCCACGGAAACAAGAGAAACTTTTGTCTTTAGTCTATATGGTTCTAGTTACAGATGTGGCGTGATACAAGATGACTCATTCTAAGAATTAGAAGAGGTGAATTTGGATTATTTCCAATTAAAGGAGGAAGACTAATGAGACAGAGGGATAAAAGTTGGAAAATCACATTCTTTGTTGGCCAGTGGTACAATGGCTTCTGGAATTTGGTTCTTCTGGACACATTTCAATGTCACTTCAAAGGCAGAAGAGAAAGACATTGTCAATGGCAATGCTCAAGGACTCCTAGGAACTTGAGGGATGTGGAACATTTATGTTGTCTTCACTGCTTTGTGTTAAGTATATATAAAATGTTGACTGTTTCGTAAGTACTAATTATTTATACCTTGTTAGGGCAAGAAAAACTGAAGAGTCTAGTTTTAAAAATTATGATTTTGGAAGATACAGCTTTTAATTAGAAGGGTGTTAAAACCCACAAATCGTACACAATGTATGTTTCAGCCCCCAGTAACTTACTATATTTTTTCTCCTTTTCCCAGGTGATGGGTTTCTTGAGGATTCTCCCTCTGTTAACTGGCTAGGCAAATCCTCCAGCCTTATCTTTGCCCCTTAGGAGTTTAGATTTCCTCTGCTTTAGCATGGGCCTCACCTGGTTCCTTGTGTATTGACTCTTCTTCCCTCTCAACACATCTCTTTGGCAAAATTACATATATGGCCTATCTTCAGATAGAAATGCAAATTAATTATCTTTAATTTTACATCTACCCTTTAACCTGAAAAGTATATGGATACTTTAAAAACTTCCGTTGTTCGCTAAAGGACTTCAATCTTCTTTGATCTGTGGAAATTACATGGATAACATAAACTTTCACTGATAGACCACCTCCTCAAAAGATAGTTAATGAGGCCTCCATTGTTTAATATTTAACACCTCACGTCATGGCTTCACCAACACAAAAACAGCACACCTTTGATCTTTAACCCTCAGCTTATTTGATCCAATTGATCAATGCACTGTTCATTGTTTTTAGACCCAACTGATCAGGAGAGAAGGTGGACTGGCTGTAAAAATTAATGCTGCCAGCCTGCATGCTGGTCTCACAACTCCATCCTGCCCCTGGTCATTTTCCTTGAGGTGGGATGGAGGTGCTAGAGCTAGACCATAGAGGGGCTATAGCAGTCACAGGCCATTCTGGAGAAGGGCTAAACCAGCCACAGACCACACTGTAAAAGAGCTATGCCAACCACAGGTCACACTGTCCCAGTTAAACAGCCTCAAAATCCATATCTTCTCTGTAACCTGCTTTGTCTTTTGCCACAGTGGAGGAGGCCCACCATTGGCTGGAGGTTGGATCTTCTAGCCCCAGTGGGCTTTCTCATTGAATGCTCCCCTCACTGCTGTGAAGCCCACAGACGGGGTGCGCCACTGATGGGACCAGAAGATCCTCCTGGTGTGAACGGCCAGAAAATTCTGGCCATGTTTTGGTTGAATCACTTTTACAAACTTTGAATGTACTTACATTCCATCGCAGCCTGCTGTTCCTAAGTCTAAGTTTAAGTTTATTTATTAGTGTTACAAGTAGGCTTACATTAACGCAGCAATAAAGTTCCTACAATGCTGGAAGATCTCTAAATTTAGAGGGACGTTTTTTACACGGGGGTTGTGGGGGCCTGGAATGCACTGCCACGTAGGGTGGTGGAGGCAGACACGCTAGGGTTGTTTAAGACTTACCTGGATAGGCACATGAGCAGACTGGAGATGGAGGGATATTAAGAATGTTCTAGTTGAAGATCAAGAGCCTCTGGACGTTACTGGGAATGAATAGAATCCTATCAGTCGTCCATCAAATTTTAAGGCTCACCTTGTCACTTATGTTGGAGCTACTGGGGATCTTCCATTAATGTCTCTATAACCTGTTGTATGTCTATTGATGTTTATTGATGTCTCCTTTTACATCCACAGGTGATTCGCTCCGCCTTGTTGGTCAACAAGGGGCATACATGTGGTGGGTCGTGCAAAGGCTGCTCTTGGATGTTGCTTCGAGAGTTGCCTACTGCTTCACGTCCGTTAGTGTACGCTTAAACTAGACCAATTGACGGGCAACACGTCAGCTCAGTGACTATCACTGTCTGCTGTGCAGTGTCAGGGACCCGGGTCGGATCTCCGGCTTGGATCAATGTCTGTGGGAGTTTGCACATTCTCCCCGTGCTCGCGTGGGTTTTCTCCGGGTGCTCCGGTTTCCTCCCACGTCCCAAAAAATGTGCTTTTTAGGCTGATTGGTGTTAATAAATTGTCCCTGGATTGGATCTCCCTTAACCTGGCGCACACATAATTCCCTAACTTTGCACCCCCTTTGTTGTGGAGTTCCACTAGAGGTAGACAAAAACGTCAACGATCGATGAAAGACTTGAATAAAGCACTCACTGAGTGTTAAAATGGGCAGCGTGGGCTTATAGGGCTGAAGGGCCTGTTTCCTGTGCTGTTCTTTGTTCTTTGCTCTTTTGTTCTTTGTTCCCTCTAGCTTCAAGAACCCATCTGCTGTCTTTAATTAGTGTCACGATGATGTGATGTGTGCATGCGTGATATTAATCTTTAATTTCATTGGCTTTTTCTTATTCATTCATGGGACATGGACGTCACTGGCTGGCCAGCATTTATTCCCCATCCCTAATCGCCTTTGGGAAGGCGATGGTGAGCTGCCTTCTTCAATTGCTGCAGTTCACGTGCTGTGAGCGCCACTAGGGAGGGAATTCCAGGATTTTGACTCAGCAATTGCGAAGGAATATATTTCCAATTCAGGATGGTGAGTGGCTAGGAGGGGAACTTGTGTGGTAGTGTTCCCATGCATCTAGATGGAAGTGGTTGCACGTTTGGAAGGTGCTGTCTAAGGATCTTTGGTGAATATATATTGAACTGCTTTAAAAGAACTTTAAATAAAAAGCAAGCAAGGGCACTGACAGTGTCACAGATCACTTGATATTAAAGGTTTCTGGAAGGTCCCAGTGTGGGTTATAGTTATGACATAAGACAACGTTCTGCAGAATTTTGCACCTGCTGATGTCATGAACAACCACAAAAGATGAATTGAAACTGTAGGGACTTACTGTTTGCATTTCTATAAAACTAACTTTCAAATGGATTCAGGCACCATAAGTAATTCTGCCGCCCCGTCTGCCACAGGAATCAGAGCGGGCAAGGGGCAGAAGTAGAAAGGTCCGTTGACCATGGATGAGATTTTACAGTTTCAGGATGAGCAAAGCTGTAAATCCTGCCCAGGAAGTCTACTGGCAAAATGGTTATATAGAAGGTATCCTTCCTATCGTCTATCTCATCAAGATGGAGGATGGGTCATTTAGGAGTTAAGGGCGGAGACGTTAAATAAACTCATCACCTAGGACATACCAATAACCAAAGTTATGTCCAGGCATGAGCTAATCAGTCACCTTTTGAAATCAATGAGGTGGAAGGCCATGTCTCCAGAATGTCCATTCTGAACTGCCTTTTAGTACAGTACCC
Source organism: Carcharhinus amblyrhynchos (assembly GCF_965287045.1). NCBI lineage: Eukaryota > Metazoa > Chordata > Chondrichthyes > Carcharhiniformes > Carcharhinidae > Carcharhinus > Carcharhinus amblyrhynchos. Next base: position 27,731,058 of record NC_137332.1, on the reverse strand, counting down.
AAGCTGTTCAAAGGAAAAAATCTATCAATGGAGCAGTAACACCATCCCTCTCCCTCCTCTCTCAAGTTTGAAACCCTGGGCTGAATTTTCCTGTTCCACCCACCACGGGAATCGTAGTAGGTGGGAAGGGGGTGGGCAGACAATGCAAAGGTCCATTGACTTCAGGCAGGATTTTCTGGGCTTGAGGCGAGCGAGGCTAGAAAATCCTGCCCACTATCTCTGATACATACTGGAAGCCAGCACACAGAAAGAGAGTTCCATCGCAAAGAATCTCAGGTACAATTGTAACAACTTTTAGAAAAGACAGATTGTGGTTTTAAAAAATACTCTCTCCTGAAATTGTAGTTTACATTGCCTCAACTCTAACAGAATTTCAAGACCACCATGGAAACATTCTGCCTCAGCCATGGATACCAGCCAAGGACTCATAAACAGGGAACTCTCTACACTTATTGCCTTTTTATCACTGATTTTTCATTTAGCCAAAGGGTAACCTCTTACTGTTGAACTTCTGCACATAGCATGCACGCGCGCTTGTGTGTTATGTGTGTGTGTGTGTGTGTCTTTTGTTTAAATTCAGCAAAGCATGTCACACCCATTTCTTTGCAATCAGCACATAAATTGTTAATCACAGACGTTGAATTATTTTCATTCTAATAAGTTACAAAAAAATCCCCTAAAATGATCGATTGCAGAATGAGAAAGAAAGGGTAAGTCCTGACATGTGTAACATTGGATGTTGAGTGTGTTGACTGGACATTAATTGGCTGCCCCCAGGGAAAATCCCAATTAGTAACAGTTTCCTACACTGTGCAGGCCACATGTAAGCTTAACGGTGGGGTTCAGAAGCCCACAGAGAAAAACATCCCATTCTGTCTACAGCAGTTTAAACCATTTGGAGGTAAATGCGAAGAAATTTAGCAGTAAATTGTGTTTCCCCAGCTGAGTGGCCCATGGAAGCAGCAACATTTTTGTTGACATGAGGGATTTCAGTGAGCAGCCCATTAGTTAAACTTGTCCTTGAGTACTTAGGTTTTAGTATTTCTTCTCCTGCAACGTTGATGCAGCAAAGTACAGAAAGCTTCTGGGTAATAAACACACTGGCAGTGAGTAACTAATGAGTTTTAAGGACTGGAAGATAAACAGAAAGCTGCACAACGTCAAAGAATCCTCCACAATCATAAATTTTTCGCCACGTAGTTATATCCACTACTCAAACCAGGCTTAATACCACTCAGAAAGCTGCCCTAGTCTGACATTAGGATATTACATTCTGGCATACATTTCAATTTGATTGGGCATGTACAAATAATAGTTCTGTCCACCTTGCATTTCCTAAGCAAATTTAGCACCTAGAAATGTCCACCATGCTGCGTAAGAATGTCCTGGTTAGTCTCCCTTTCAGTTCTGCTGCTGAGCTACACAGGATTGTTAGAGCAGTCTCAAGTACCACTATGCCTATGTGGCACTCCTAATGATCAGCCCTGTGACAAATCTTTGTACTGATGAATCTTCCTGAAGTTTTATTTCAAGTGCATTTGGTTTGTGTACAAAGATATCCAGCAGTGAAGTTGATGACTAATCCACTCTCTCATGCAAGCACATTGAAGTATTTTATTCAACTTTGAAAAAAAATTGGCTTTCATCACATTATCCAGGTTTCATTTCATTGTGGAGAGAGAAACAGAGTTACTGGCGGAATTTTACGTGTTTTTTTTTCCCAAAGTGTCCGGCTAGCGTGAAAACGAGAGTTTTTGCGACAGGTTTTCACTCCCACTTTTATACACTTTCTCTTTGAAAATATGGGCTGGGTTGTTTCTAGTTACTAGAGGCAGTGGGTGGGGCCCAATTTGCCAGATGGTCAGTAGTTCAGATCAGAGCCACAAACTCTGCATACACAGGAAAACCGGAAACAAACAGCTCTGCTGACAGAACCCACCTTCCCCCCCCAACCCCGGGCCAGATATAACCTCCCCCTCCCTCCCTCGGACATCAGATACCCCCGCAACATTACTGACCCCCCTTATCCCTTCTCCCACCCCGCCGCTCCCCCATACCCCGAGATGCCAGGTCCTGCAACAAATGGCACAGGTGTTGCATTCTCTCCTTTTGGAGTCGGGTCCATTGGCGTCATGAGATGCCCGACAGTTGCTTGAAGTACACACACGTGTGGAACTGCCTGGGACTCTGCTCCCTCCTCCTGCCATTCCGCTCCCCCCGCCAACCCGCTCCCCGGTTCAAATGGTAGCCATGTCCTGCCTCCGGTAGCCTTCTCCCTCTATCCCTGCAAGTGGTAAGGCCTGGGCCTCCTCTGCTCACAATTCATCTTCCTGCTCCTCCTTCTCAGCTCCAGCAGCAACCAAAAGAATAGCAAGATCAATGAGTTGCATTGCAAAAGCTATCTCGTCAATCTGAAGAGGAGGGTGCGGGATTTGGGGAAGGGGAGAAACAGCTGGAGAGGTTAAAGAACTTTGCTCGCCCTGAGCCCTGCAACACACTCTCCCCATACTCTCCCTCCCACAGACCCCCAGCACACGCACTCCCAAACTCTCCTGAACAGACCCCCAGCACCGCTCACTCCCCAGACCTACCTACAGATCCCAGAATGGCAACATAGCTCCCTCATTCATGCCCTCTTCGCAAACACACACCCCAGAACAGTAGTGGCCACAGTCACTGCTGCTTGACAAGTCCTAAGGCTGCAGCACTGCCCATCCCCCACCTGCAGCAGTGCTTGTTGCTGCCTGCACTCGACCCAGAAACCTCCCTGAGACCCGAGGCCGGTGCTCTGAGCCAGTTCTTTGCTGAGAGTCCGAGGTTGGACCCCGTGAGCAACAAACGCCCCCCAACCCTCCACACACTCACAGACCCCCCCTTCCCCCAGACTTGAAACACAACATGGCTGCCACAAAACAACCTCCTCTGAGCAGCACGGAGCAGTTTGAATGCAGAGACTTATCTCTTTACTCACCCTCACTGATCAAGCGCCTGAATCTCACTTTTATATTGAGGTGTTTTCCTGACCAATCTGGCTGCACTGAACGAGGTCATTAAGGCAGGTGAGCTGGCATGATTGAGAGTGAAGCTCACCAATGACAATGTGATGAATGCAAAAAAATGTGAGTTGATGTTTCACCCGTTTTGGGCAAGCTCCTGATCACGCCTTTTTTTGGAAAATTGACTCAGAAATGGGCCCTATTCCCATTAGCCACATCGCGCCTGACTTGACGACATTTTCCCGCCACAAAATGGACACGATGAGGTCATAAAATTCTGCCCAATAACTCGCGTCCAATATAATGTTTCTTTCGTCAGTTCTGAAGAAATGTTATGGTGGACTCAGAATAATTCTATTTCTCTCTCTACTCTTGTTGCCAGACCTGCTGACTTCTTCCATTTCATTCCATTTTTATTTCTGATCTTCAGTCATGTTTTGCTTTTACAGAAAGATTCAAACAAGGAAAATAGAATCCGGAGTAGGCCATTCAGCCCTTCGAGTCTGCTCCACTATTCATTTTGATCATGGCTGATCATCAAATTCAATATCTTGATTCCTTTCCCCCTATATCCCCTGATCCCCTTAGCCCCAAGAGTTATATATAATTTCTTCTTAAAATTACACAATGGCCTCAACTATTTCCTGTGGTAGTGAATTCCACACATTCACCACCCTCTGGGTGAAGAAAATCCTCCTCACCTCAGTCCTCAAACAATCACCCCTAGTTTTGGACTCCCCCACCATTGGGAACATTCTTTCTGAATCTACCCTGTCTGACCCTGTTAAAAGTTTACAAGTTTTTATGCAATTCCCCTCACTCTTCTAAACTCCAATGAATAAAATCCTAATCTCATTTCATTGTGACATTCACTGATTTGGTTTCCTCCTTAAACACATTTGGATCATCAGCTGGAATCTTCTGTTCTGGAGTCTGTGCTTAATGTCAGGTGCAAATTGGGAGTATTTCCCACTTGGTGTGGGATGGCTAACCATAATCAACCTTACAGTGTTCACCTCATTACATATGCAAGGGTGAGGAGCTGGCTGATTCACATGGCGGAGGTGTGCAGAATGTCACCATCCCTGCGGTTACCTCATTGGGTTGAAGGTCCAGGCTCCACGAGAATGGGCAACTGGGCAGCCTGCACTATCTCTTCCACTATTTCCCAGCCACTGTCCCACCCTCTCCCATTAATCCTTCCTCCCCTCATTGGTCATCCTCCATGCAACTTGTACTGTTACCACCTTGTCTCAATCATAGGGTGGCTTACAGACCTCTTCAAAGAGGACCATGCGGTGACAACTCACTGGTAATCATGGAAGAGGTCGATCTTGTCAGGTGCACGCCGCTTATGTGCAGTCCCGCCAAATTAAGTTTCCCCCACCCGCCTAACGTCTCATTGCTGTCAGGGCTGGAAGATTCGGCCCATTGTTTCTGTTGGCCTCCTTCATTTGGGCCAGGATGCTGGGTCACCCAACACCAGATTCCTAACAGGGACATCACAAGTGAGTAGATTTGGGAGCTTAATGTCCTGAAGAACTATCCAAATGTAAACAGGCAAAATGCTTGAGACACAAAGTGGTCCTTCCAGTTGTTGCAATGAATTTAACAATGCAACATCAGTGCATTTTCACCCCTTCCCCAGCACCAGAGATAGGATCATATCTGAAGATACAAGTAGCACTAGAAACCTATCCTAATTAGGGCACAGTACGGAAGAATGAGCACATTCGAGGACCAATAAGATAAATTATGGGAGGGTCACAATGGCAGGTGGTGGTGCAGTAAACCAGCCCTGGAGGAAACTCTAACCCATATTCTTTTAAGCAGGGGATGAATGAAGAGATGGGGAAGGGGCGAGAAGATATCTGAATTTTTGAACAGCGTGGCTCAATTAAAGATAACACAATGCAAAGAAAACTGACGGTCACCACAACTGCCAATTTCAAATCTTTGTTGCGTTCCTGATAAACGAATTTGCACAATTATTACACAATCCTAGTTTAAGTTTATTTATTAGTGTCACAAGTAGGCTTACATTCACACTGCAATGAAGTTACTGTGAAAATCCCCTAGTTGCCACACTCCAGCACCTGTTCGGGTACACTGAGGGAGAATTTAGCATGGCCTAACCATCACGTCTTTCAGACTGTGGGAGGAAACCGGAGCACACGGAGGAAACACACGCAGACACGGGAGAACATGCAGACTCCACACAGACAATATCCCACGCTGGGAATGTCTCTGGCACTGTGAGACAGCAGTGCTAACCATTGTGCCACCATGTCAGCACTGAAACTCAATCCTCTAAGATTCAAAGTGGAAAAAAGTGAATGCTAAGAAATAGAATCAGAGATTTGCTGTCTCTGCTGATAGTTATTTTAATTTCTTTCATCTGAACCACAGATAGTGATTTCCCAGATAGTAAATTTTTAAAAATCCAGATAGCCAGATTATATAAAGGAAAGAAAATTCTGGATCATTCCAGTTTCATATTGATTTAAACATTCTTTTAAATTTAAAAAGCAGCTCCTCTGATGGCTGAGTGGTTAATTGATCTGCCAGTGAATTAAATGTTAAACTGCCGACTAATGGTCAATGTCTCGCTCTGCACATCAGAAATGGGGATGGGAACGAAGGGTTTTCAATATCCAAAGTTCCAACAGGAATCAGTACTTTCAGAAAAGGAATGGAAAAAATGGAGAGAATTGGTGAGATTCTGTGGGAAAATGAGTGATTTCAGGGATACAATTCAATCAGCATGTTCAGATGGGTTTTTTTTAACAAGAGGCAGACATGCAGCGAAGCTTGTTAAAGTGGTTGAATTGTCGTGGGAAATGTATGCTTCTTCAACAGAAAAAGTCTCGTCGAGGATCTGTTGACTACAGGTTCAGAGTCTGGGAAGTGAGTTTTATTATACTTTCCTGAGATGTTGGTGTTGCTGGCAAAGCTTGCATTTGTTGCCTCTCTCTAACTGTCAAGCTTCAAGTAGGCCTGATGAACAGGGTGACATGCTTAGGGAATCGGACAGCCTGATTCCTCTTGAATACTGGCCAGCCACTTGCAATGTTGATGCTGGAACAGTGCTGCAATGATCATTAGGGGATTGTGTAAACTCTTTGCACATCCATCAGGAAAAGTCACCTTAGAGGAGGCCTTAAATTTAAAAAAAAAATCAATAGCGGGCAATTGGTTCTATGCATGGAAATAATGTTTACTTAATATTAGGTTTTACAACATCTGCCTTGTGCATACATGTGTTTTATATTATTTGGTTTTAGTAATGTAATGGACTGGTTTCCTCTTTGGCAATGAGGGATAGGAAAGTCTTATAGTAACAAAGTTGCTCTTTGGGATGAGGAGAACATTGCAAGTGATATGGTTCCATTTATAATGTAATCATTCCTGTTGTTCGAGTGAACGTTCAGTTCTAGGTGGGTGAGACAAATGTGGTTGTAGTTCTTGAGGACTGCACGTGCAAGGAGGTTAAGAGCGGGAGGTCATAAGAAAGAATTAATAAAATTGGCCTCCTTGGCTTCTGCACTTATTCTAAAGTAAGAAGACTATTGACCATCAAGGGCAGGGTGGTGTGGAATTGAAGAATGTAGCATGCCATTTTCCCTGCGTCTAACCTCTCCGCAGGATTTTGGCTACCTTCATCACCTCCACAGACAGAATGAGTATGTATGTCATTCTGCTTGTTAAAATGATTGAACAATTAAAGACAGATGAAGGTAAGGCTTATTACCAGCAGGCAGACGTTTTCAAGATTGCAGTGGAAAATTGTTTGATGGAAAACTTAATTACGACCGCCTTTTGTAAGTTGAAATCAACGATAAAGCATCTGGGGAGGGGGGAAATGCAGACAGGATGATAATTTGGGCACGTGAAAAAGGAACGCTAGCAGGAGCACGGTCAATAAGATGACACAAACACAATGTCACCAGGAAGCAATCACAAAATCCCCCATTGTGCTTTCTTGAGGTTCAATTGGTATAAAATGAGAGAGTGGAGCAGTCCACACAGCTCATTGCTGTCTCCTCACTGTCGTGCTTCTGTAGCAACCGCCTTTACTGCATCTGATGCTAGTTAAAGAGAATCTGTGAGGAGTATTTCCTGTGGTTTTTACTTTGAATGCTTGGGTTTATCACTTTTGACGGTCTCTTTCATCCTGATGAAACCCCTTTCTGACGTGACCCTTTCTGACCTAGTCTAAACACGCAACGTTTCACTATCTGGGAGATTAAATTAGTTTATTTATTAGTCACAATCAACAGATAATATCAGATGGTTAACCCTGACAAGATCGCATGAAACAGGTGGGGGGGGGGGGGGGGGTGGTTTACAGAGAGTGGAGCCCGTTTCCATGTTATTCTTTATGAGCCTGCAATGAAATGTGTTTTTTATTGCTGTTGTGTGAGAGCAGGCCAGAAACCTCCTCTGTCACGAAAGGGATAAGGACTACTGCACACTGTGGTTAATCCAAACTATGCAGTTTCAGAGAGAGAGACACCATTGCTCATGGCTGACTGTACATTTATGCAGAATAAAACAGTCAGATAATGACGTTTCAATCCAGTCATGAAACTTACCAAATCATCTTGCTGTATGCTTTAGGGGGAAAAAAAATTAAAGCCCTTTCAGAAAATCCTCATGTGGCTTATCAAAGAGATTTCTTACGGTAACTATGTGATAATGGAGGATGTTTATTGCTATATTGTAATTAAGGTATTATTCCAATTCAAAGATGATAATTTACTGCTCTGTGGTAAATTGGGATACATTCTGGCTGATTTTCCCTCTTTTACCACAAGCGTCACGAGGCCAATTATACTTTTCTCTCTTTTGAAATCAGCTATTTTAGCAAAGACCACGGACTGTATCAAGGGCTTATGTGGTCTGCATGATTCAGTACCACATTCATCACTGCAGCTATCCATTAGATTTATGCTGGGCATGGAAGGCCAAAACTGGGCCAGGATTTTACAGCCCCGATACAGCGTGTCATTTCCTTCTCTCATGGCGGATGTGCGTCCATTTAAATTGCCATCTACTTTGGATGCTGGAATATCCCACTGGACCGGAAGGGTTGTAAAACCACGGCCAGGATCTTTCATGGTTTCCAAATGCTTCTCTCAAACAGGAACCCCCCAGGAGAAGAGAACACACTAGGGGTGCTCAGCCAAGTATAGCCTCTGTGGGGAGAGGGACGTGCCTGGACAGTACCCTGGCGCTGTCCCCTGGCACTGTCACCTAGCATCTTGGCACTACCAGCAGGGGCAGTGCCAGGAGGGCGGTTCGAGAGCTCCGTTGGGTTGGGGGAGGTCCCCATATCTTTTGAGGAGGCTCCCCTTATTTGTGTGGGAGGGCGGTGGTTTGACCTACATGTGAGGGGATCTCCCAAATCTGCAGGGGTCTGTTCCCCATGTCTGTGATGGGGATCCACTATGTTCTAGGGGCGGGATGTCCCCTTGTTTTATATTGGTGATTGGGGCACCCTTTAAAAACAGCGCCTGATCTCAGGGTACCCAGCTGCTGGCTTTTTCCAGCCCCGCCCCACCAGCGTGACATAGAAACATAGAAACTAGAAGCAGGAGTAGGCCATTTGGCCCTTCGAGCCTGCTCTGTCATTTTATTATGGCTGATCATCAAATTCAATATCCCTTGATCCCTTTAGCCCCAAGAGCTATATCTAATTTCTTCTTGAAATCAGACAACATTTTGATTTCAGCTACATTCTGTAGTAATGAATTCTACACATTCACCACCCTCTGGGTGAAGAAATTTCTCCTCACTTTAGGTTTACCTCTTATCCGCAAACAATGACCCTACTTCTGGACTTCCCTGCCATTGGGAACATTCTTACTGAATCTACTCTGTCTAACCTTGTTAGAATTTTATGAGTTTCTATGAGAACCTCTCTCACTCTTCTGAAGTCATGGTGAAGAAGGCATTCAGCATGCTTGGTTTCACTGGTCAGAACATTGAATACAGGAGTCAGGACGTCTTGTTGAAGTTGTACAAGACATTGATAAGACTGCACTTGGAATACTGTGTACACTCCTGGTCACCCTATTATGGAAAGGATATTATTAAACTAGAAAGAGTGCAGAAGAGATTTACTAAGGTGCTTCCAGGATTTGATGATTTGAGTTATAAGGAGAGGTTGGATAGACTTTTTTCTCTGGAGCGTAGAAGGCTGAGGGTGATCTTATAGAGGTCTATAAAATAATGAAAGGCATGGATCAGCTAGATAGTCATTATCTTTTCCCAAAGATAGTGCCGTCTAAAATTAGACGGCATAGGTTTAAGGTGAGAGGGGAGAGATACAAAAGCGTCCAGAGGGGCAATTTTTTCACGCAGTGGATGGTGAGTGTCTAGAACAAGCTGTCAGAGGTAATAGTGGAGGCATGTACAATTTAGTCTTTTAAAAAATATTTAGACATTTACATGGGTAAGATGGGTATAGAGGGGTATGGGCCAGATGTGGGCATTTGGGACTAGCTTAGGGGTTTAAAAAAAAAGGTGGCATGGACAAGTTGGGCCAAAGGACCTGTTTCCATGCTGTAAACCCCTATGACTCTAAATTCAATGACTATAATCCTAATCGACTTAATGTCTCCTCATATGACAGACCTGCCACCCCGGGAATCAGCCTGGTAAACCTTTGCTGTTCTCCCTCTATAGCAAGGACATCCTTCCTCAGATCAGGATGCCAGAACTGCACACAATCCTCTAGTCGTGGCCTCAGCAAAGCTCTATAGAATTGTAGTAAAACATCCCTATCCCTATACTCAATCTTCTCTATTATGAAGGCCAACATACCATTTGCCTTCTTTGCTGCCTGCTGTACCTGTGCGCTGACTTTCAGCAACTGAGGCAGGAGGACTCCAAGGTCTCCAGCTTTCCAAGGTTGAGTATCACCTCTCTCAATTTACGCCCATTCAAGTAATATGTCTTTCTATTATTGTTACCAAAGCGTGGCCACATCTCCAGATTGCAGAGAAAAGCTGGCATACGAGCTAGGTCTGCGAGCTACATGCCGGTTTTCTCGCCTCAGCCAGCACTCTGGAAAATTCCTCCCAATGTGGGAATATTAGCATTTGGCAGTAAAGATGAAAATCAGACATGTCATTAACTAACCAGAAAATTAATACCTGGAATCTGTGCATAGAAAGTGTCAAATGGATTTACATGGATACGTAAAGCTAGTTGCGTACTAACAAATAATTAAATATGATTCAGAGAATGAAAAGTGTTCCTGATAAATGTTACATTCTGAGCTGAAGTTCTGTTTACTGTCATTCATTTTTCATTTTTACATTCCTATCTTCATAAATGATTCATCCCATCAGCATTGATATATCTCGATATAGTATCATAATTGTACCATATGATGCATAGGAACATGATTCCAAGAAGAATAGGTAGGGAATTAGCCAAAATGTACAAGGGACTGTAGACATTGATCTCTTTGGAGAGAGACAATTGATTGTATAGACTTGGGGCACCACTAAAGTCCTGAGTCCTGCCTCAGCCAGAATAGAAATGGAACCTGTGCTACTGATATTCTGAATGACATGCTAGCCACCTGGGCAAATAAAGTAGTCCCACCCTCAAGAAGAATAGCAGCCTTAAGTCTGTGTGTATAATGGAACCACGAGTTAAGGATCTGTCAATACAATATTGGATGTGGAGAAAAAGTGCAAGAATGAGAGGGAAATATAGAAAGTGAAGTCAAAAGACACACCATCCTGTCAACACCCACGTTTCGGTGACTGCCATTTTTTACAAGGCCTTAGAACCCATAGAACCCTACAGTGCAGAAAGAGGCCCTTCAGCCCATCGAGTCTGCACCGAACACAATCCCACCCAGGCTGTACCCCCATATCCCTACATATTATACCCACTAATCCCTCTACCTATGCATCCCTGCACGCTAAGGGGCAATTTCTTAGCATGGCCAATCAACCTAACCCGCACATCTTTGGACTGTGGGAGGAAACCGGAGTACCCAGAGGAAACCCACGCAGACACAAGGAGAACGTGCAAACTCCACACAGACAGTGACCCGAGCCGAGAATCGAACCCAGGACCCTGGAGCTACGAAGCAGCAGTGCTAACCACTGCGCTATCATGCCGCCCAGCCTTGCTGCTGGACGGCTGTAGTGCCTACCTATTTCCAATGGTAGGCCTCATAGAGCCCTCTGAACTTTAGAGGAGGCCGATTGCTATTTTTGGATAGAGATAGTCACAGTCACACACCAGTCACACTGACCAGAAATAGAAATCTCAACTCACCCACCGCCTAACCCGAGATAACCAGGGCTGTGAAATTATTGGTGAGGCTGCATTATACCAGCAACATACTGTGCAGCAAGTCTGGGTCCTTATAGCTGAGAATATGATACTGAGTAGCCAATTTCCTGTTTATATTTTATGTGTCATCTTCCAGTTTCAGTGGAGTCAGAGGGTACGGGAATTTGTGCAATCTGTCATGGCACAGGATGTCATTTTTGACTTTGATGAGAGTTGTTTTGACACTGTGGCAGGGATTCAAGCAAGGAGTCCTGGAAAAGGTGGGTGAGCATTGGCGAGGTGCCAATTTGTTTCAGGAATTTGGAGAGAAAAGGGAGGTTGGAGATAATGGCCGGGATTCTTCTATCGCCACCACTGCTGCCAGCGAGAACCGAGAACGTGGCACTCAGTCAAAACTCCATTCACTGCAACAGGACTGGAGAAACTAAGCCGTGGGCAAGATTGGGGAATTCTGGCCAGGATGTAAGGGTGGAGGCGTGAAGGTTTGCTCTTTTGAGGAAGGCGGTGATCACCACCATTCCCGCTAACTGTTTTTGCTGGTTGTGACATATTCATTTAAGTATGCATGACCTTTAATTTTATTGTGCAGCTGCGCAGTAATTTAAAGAAACCAACTGGTGCTTGGCCCGTGTGTGAAATTCTGAGTTGCAGCACGGCTGTGCAGCTTAGAGAAGGAACAGTACCTGAAGAGAGAGAACTGTTATCAATACTCGTTCACGTGGGAGCCAGGTCAGGAAATTCAATGGTCAGCAGTTTAGTGAGAATAGGGTCAAACGAGCTCGAAGTGGGTCTTGAGGAGAGAATAATCTTGGAAAGTGGGTGAGACGAAAATGGAGAGAAACTAGTTAAAAATGTGGAAATTTGGTTTCATCACCCGTGGGAAGGGAGGAAACTGGTAGTGATGAAGAACTCTGTGAGCTTCTCAGACACAAACATAGCAACACACTTCAGCACACAGCAATCTTCACACCCTTCTGGAAAATGTTCACCTCCTCCCATCAACCCAACAATGTTAACCCCCCCCTTCCTGACAATGTTCACCCTCTCCCATCAACCCAACAATGTTAACCTCCTCACCTTCCTGACAATGTTCACCCTCTCCCATCAACCCAACAATGTTAACCCCCACCCATCACTTCCTGACAATGTTCACCCCTCTCCAACAATGGCCCCACTGCCCCCATTCCCTTCCAGGCATTGTTCACCCTCCCTCCTGCAAAATGTTTACGCCCCCTATTTCCAGACACTGTTCGCTCCCCGGGGAAAATGTGGACACCTCCAACCCTGGACAGTGTTCAGCCCTTTCCCACCTCAGGACGTTACTTTACCTCCAACCCTGGACAGTGTTCAGCTCTTTTCCACCTCAGGACGTTACTTTACCTCCAACCCTGGACTCTGCTCAGCTCTTTCCCACCTCCGGACGTTACTTTACCTCCACCACTTCCTGGGCTGTGCTCATCCCCTGTCCCTCTCTGGACAGTGTTCACCACCCTCTGGACAGCGCTTATGTTGATCTCTGGAAAGTGCTCATCCCATACCCCCATCCAGAGATTGCTTACTTTCCCTTTGTATTCATCCTTTTTCCTAACCCCTCTCCCACCTCAACTTCTGGAATCCCTCGCTCACATCCAGCTGATGTTGGAAGGGTCAACATTGTCCTGGAATGGGATGCAGGTGGGAGGGTTGAGCATCTTTGTTGGGTGAAGTGGCTAAACATCATTGGGAATGGGGGAGGCTCAACAATGTCAGGGGAGGGAGGCTGAACATTATCAACGGGGAGGGAGCTTTTAAAATTTCAGATATTCTGAGTTTTGGGCAAAATTCTAATCCTGAGTGCCTTACTAAAACTTTTAATTGTTCAAGGGACAGTACTTTTAAATCCTTAAGTTCTTTAAGAAAAGCATTGGCATCAAACATTAACATTTTGATCCTTTAGTATTACAAACTGAAGAAAACCTAATTGCAGTTTTTTAAACATAGAAATATAGAAGGTAGGGGCAGGAAGAGGCCATTTGGCCCTTCGAGCCTGCTCCACCATTCATCATGATAATGGCTGATCGTCCAATTTAATAGTCTAATTCTGCTTTCTCCCCATAACTTTTGATCCCATTCACCCCAAGTGCTATATCTAACAGCCTCTTGAATACATTCAATGTTTTGGCATCAACTACTCCTAGTGGTAATGAATTCCACAAGCTCACCACGCTTTGGGTGAAGAAATGTCTGCTCACCTTCATCCTAAATGGTCTACACTGAATCCTCAGACTGTGACCCCTGGTTCCGATACCTCCCAGCGTATCCTGGGAATACCTTCCTTGCATCAACCTGCCTCGTCCTGTTAGAATTTTATAAATCTCTATGACAACCCCCCTCATTTGTCTAAACTTCAGTGAAAATAATCCTAACCTAGTCAATCTCTTCTCATACATCAGTCCAGCCATCTCTGGAATCAGCCTGGTAAACCTATGCTGCACTCCCTGAGAGTAAGATCATCCTTCCTCAGAAAAGGAGACCAGAACTGCACATAATATTCTAGCAATTAGTTTCAAGGGGACAACTTACTTTCCCCACTCTAATTAATTTGTTTCCTCTTTGGGAACAATTCCAGCCATAGGCCCCCATTTTATTATGACCAGTCCCTGGGCAAAGTCCCCCAGTTTCTTATGATTCTGGACTGCACACCCCAAAATTGTTTAGCTGTCCAGGTGAGTAATGATAAACTGACTCCCTGTCTCTAGTCAATCCTCTCAATTAGTCGCAACATATATATACTCACAGTTTAGAAATGAGAAGTGAGTCCAAAGATAAATGTTAAAAAAGATATGGCTCAGTCTTTAGCTTGTTAATGAGCAGTAGATGGTGAAATGTTGCGGCCGTTCAATTGGGTGATTCCAGCAGCATTGATGTTAGCAGTTGGTTCAGAATTTATTGATTTTGCAGGTTACCTGAAAGGATTTGTTCAGTTTGCTTTTCAACTCTGGCTTTTCTTGCTTCCAGCAATTAGAGAGAAGAGAGACTTTACCTGCTCATGCAGGGGTGCCTAGTGAAAGTTCTACCGCTATAATCTTCATAGAACACACTAACACAGAAGTAGAACACCAGATTAGCATACAGAAACCAGAGTTGCAGTTGGTGAGGGAGGGCAAACACTGTTGGGAGGTGCAGGAGGGTAAACACATTGTTGGGGGATGATGGGTTGAGTACTGTTGGGATTGAGGGAAATTGAAGACTGTTGGGGCTGAGGTTGGCTGAAAACAGTCGGGTTGGAAGGGGAGAGAGGGTGAACACTCTTGGAGGGTGAGAGGGTGTCAGAACTGTGGAGGTAAGGCTTTGCCATTTTGGAGATGATCTTAAACCCATCAGTTTTTTTCCCTCAGTCTTGGCATGTTCATTCAGAGTTAACTGAACAAAGAATTGCAAATAACTTGATTTAGAAATGTTGATTGCAAGATTATAATAATTATAGATGCTATTTCTGAAAATCATATTTTTTGCTGTAAAATAAAGCTGGAGACAGCATAATTAGCACAAGCTTTCGGACAGTTAAACTCCAAATTTACAGTGGCCAGTGACGTAAAAAGGGGTGTGGCTTGTCTTGCCCTATGAGGAAAGATGCTGGGATTAGAAATCTGGGCCAGAAATGCAAGCTCGGTTGTAGCACAATAAACCTGGTGGTGGCTACCTCTCCTTGGAAGATTTGAGCCAATTGCAAAGTTTTGTCACAATCCAACTGATCTGTTTTCAACATGTGCATCTTTAATTACTTTTAACATAAAATCATTAAGTCAGTGTTATAGATCTGTCTGATCACATTTAATCTTTCTTTCTTTGCATTTATTACAGAAGAACAAAGATACTCGAACCATTGAGCCATGTATGAATGTACTAGCTGATGGACCCTCTGAATAAATAATTACTTCTAATGAGGCCTCTGGTGCAATTTTGTTTTAGGCTAATTGCAATAGCATGGAAACAGCATCATATGCAAACAAAATCAATTTACCATTGAGTGGTGGTTGTCTTTTTAAGGGCAACACAGCAAAGTAAGGGTCACCTGGCCTGGGGGAACCAATGGAGACTCAGAGTGGCTAATCACCTCAGGAAGTGGAGTCCTCTGAGGCAAAGAGATAGTTTGGGAGCTAGCTGCAGCTTATTAATAAATACCTTTTGTGTTCACTATTGAAGTCTATGAAAGTGCATCTTTGCATGTTGATTTTCACCAGGGTGGGGTGATGATAGTTAATCTCTCATTTTTAACAGCAGGTGAATTCTCTCAGAAAATATGAAGTGGCATAAACCATGTCATCAATCATTTACTCCATAACTCCCTCTGTTTTTGCACTGTTTAAGGGTCGATCAGAAATACCATTGAAATGATGCAAGTACTCATAAAAAAATGGGGTCTTTCTTTACATTTATGGGATGCAACATTGAATGCAGCAGTTCCACAGTCCATCCCTCCCACAAAGGGGTGAAAATCCCAAATAACTCTGCCTCCTTGCAATCAGATCACTGATGTCAAATATTTCCATTATCTCAAAGGATTTAGCACCAGACATACAAAGATAGCAGTGACTCATATGAATTTATGCTAGCAGGTGTGGTAAAGCGTATTTTACCACATAGACAGTTAAAATAATTTTATATATAGGAGATAGTATAAAGCAGATGACATGTAATTGGCAGTCACCACATCTCTCCCACTTTCCACCTGAGTAAATTAGGTGGTTTCCTGGCAGCTTTAATATTCGAAGTTTTGGTGGTTGATATTTGAAATTTTGATATCGAAACTATTAACCAGGAGTCTTTTGACTTTTGTTGCTGCATTCTCAAGTTTTCTGTCAAGAGCTATTCACACAGTTATTCCAGCCTAGGATCAATTGCTGGTGCATGGCTGTGCAGCAATTGATCCTAGGCTGGAATAGTGACAAATAATCTGAATCACCGCACAAGTTTATTGCTAGGATTTATGTAGGCCTTGGGAGGCAAGAGGCAGGCACTATTGTGAAAGATTTTAGCACCAGAAATGGAGACACTTCACTTCTTCCTTCACTGAAATGTGGGCTTTCTAAGTACATCTACCTGTGCTCTTAAAATACAAGGCTGATTGTAATGCTAGCAAAGTCATACCTAGTGACTTCAAGGAATTATCCATGGGGTTCAAGATCTTAGAAGTTTCAGCTTGGCTTTTGCTATTGGCTGAAGGTTAGTTCAAACCCTAGTGCAGTTTAAGTCACATAAACTGGACTATCAGGAATTAGGGAATGCTGCATTGTAGAAAGCTTTGTCCTTTGTATGCATCATATGAACTCAAAACATTAACCCTGTTTCTCTCACAATCAGTGCTGCTGGACTGGCTGAGCTTTTCCAGTATTTCCCACTGATGGGGTGTAAGATGAACCAAATGGCCTCTTTTTTTTGCATTGTGAATTCTATGCCTGAAAGCAGTGGCTGCATTTCAAACATCAGTTAAATGGAAATGCTTTGTGGTGTCCCACGATGTGATAGGTGCTACATAAATGCAAGTTCTTTCCTTCCCTCCCTCCCAACAGCATGTTCTGGTTTCAGGGAATTGCCAGGCATAATTCACACATTTGACTTGTAGACTGATACAAACCACAGAGCATAGTGTCGTCTCTCCTCCCTACAGCAGCACAAAATAACATTGTTTAACAAAATGTTCTAATTGACAACACACGGTATACATTTTGAAAATCTCTCTCTCAATTTTTTTGTTCCCTTGTTTTCTCCCTTTTCAGTTGAGACTGGAATCCGAGATTGAACATGGTCACCAGCAGGACAAAAAGAAAAAAAATTGGAAGATAATTTTTCCCCTCGAAGGTCCTCATGCAGAGTGATTAAAATTGGTCTGTGCCAATTTTTGGGTGCAGGATTTGCAATTAACCATCCACTCGCACGCGGTCCTGTTGGGGCAGGCAGTATGAAAACTTTGTGATGCTTTCTCATTTGTTTGTGGCCAAGTGTAATCTGTGTTGCTGGCTGGCTGCATACTTAACAGGATGTTTAATAGTGTGCATAGCAGACATGTGTCTACTCTTAAAGGCAATCTGTCCCTCTTAAGGAGGAACTGCATTTTTTTTATTCATTCACGGGGCATTGGCATCACGGGCTAGGCCAGCATTTATTGCCCATCCCTACATACCCTTGAGAAGATGGTAGTGAGCTGCCTTCTTAGAGTGCTGAGACTTTATCGTGATTGACACAACTAAGTGGCTTGCGGGACCATTTCAGAGGGCAATTGAGAGTCAACCATATTGCTGTGGCTCTGGAGTCACATGAAGGCCAGACCGCGTAAGGATGGCAGATTTCCTTCCCTAAAGTGAACCAGATTGTTTTATTCCGACAATTGTCATTTGTTTCATGGTTGTCAGTAAATTTTTGTTTCTTATTGAATTCAAATTCCACCATCTGCCGTGGTGAGATTCGAACCCGGGTCCCCAGAACATTAACTGAATTTGTGGATTAATGGTCTGGCAATGATACCACTTGGCCATCTCCTCCCACTGATAGCTGGTGCTGACTGGCAACTGCATATAATTGGAAACAAAGCAATTGGAGGAACTGGGCAATGGTGGGGTTGGGGGGGATGGGGTGCGATGGGGGAGTGATTTGCCGGTGGTGGTACCCATGTTCACAAAAAAAGTACTGGAGGAGTCAGGAATTAGTCCGAGAAATTGACAGGAGGTCATGTTTCCTCAGGGGGGCCAGGAGGCCATCCAGAAATGCTCTCTGAAAGGAATGGTAGCTGGTGGCCAGTGAGGATTTTGATGCCAAGGATTGCCATCAGTTCCAGAAAAGCTTAATAATTCGTGGGTAGTCTAAGTAAGTGACTCTATATGCACATGATATCTCCTGACCTCCATACCACCAACATCTCAAACTATTTAATGTACCACACACACATCACTCACCCAGCATCAAACACAGAAGTTAAAGCAGCCTTACATTCACATGATCCACCAAACCGTCATGTAACTTCCTTCAGTGTACTTTCGCAGCCACCTTTAAAGGCATCTGCATACCTCCAGCTGTGCCCCACGAATGAAAAAAAAGTGCAGTTCTCCCTTAAGAGGGACAGATTGCCTTTAAGAATAGACACATGCCTGCTATGTACACTAATAAGCACCCCGTTAAGTATGCAGCCAGCCAGCAATTGTGGCAGCACATTACACCAAACACAGCACTGGATAACAATGACATTCTTCCTTCTATCTTTCAGGGTAGGGTGGTACACAGTAGACTGGGGCAGAGCTGAGCCAGTGTGGGACAAAGATACTTGCATCTCCTGAGCCTTCCAGAAGCAATGTTTCTCCACCTCCTGGTGCTTGCTGCAACATAGCCCTCTGCAACCATTTTGTTGTGAAGTTTCAGGCTGACAATTCTCAAGTCCCAATTCACACTAATCCTATGATCTGATAATGTTGAGTAAGTTGCAGATGGTGTGACCATGAACCTCCTGCTTTCCGCTCTATTCTCCTTCCTTCGACCCAATCTTCCCCTTGGTCTGGATCCTCAACCACCAACTCAGATACTGGCACTGCATATACCTTAAACTTTAATACTGAGTTGGAATTTAGCCTGTGGTGAGTTATTGGGCATGCGTTAGTTGCAGCTAATCCAGGGATAAGGATATTTCAAATGGCAGAATTCTCCTTCCCGCCATTTGAGAAGGCAGTGGCAAACACAACCTCATGCGTATTGCTGGCTGGAAAATTGAGGTTGGGTAAGAAATGGTCCTTAAAGCGATCAACTGAGGCAAGGGTGGGTTGGCTGGCCTAGGCCTCACCTGATCACCTAGCCAGCATATCTTTCAGACTGAGGGAGGAAACCTGAGCATGCGGAGGAAACCCCCACAGACATGGGGAGAACATGCAGACTCTGCACAGTGAACCATGTCAGGAACTGAACCCTAATCCCTGGTGCTCTGAGGCAGCAATGCTAATCATTGTGCTACCGAACCACCCTATAATAATAGAATAAACCATACAACCATTCAACACTCCTCCCTGGCTTAAATTGAGGATGTTCCCCAACCCATGGTACTAGCCCTTGCACTCGACTGGCTCAGCTTTCCACCTCAATGCTCAATAGGGTCTGGCCCAATCATGTGCCCCTTAGGGAACGTTCCCTTAAAGGGACTACACTACCACAATTCGAACCACAGTATCGCATCAATAAGATTAGCTTCAGCTGGTAGAGTGAAGAGTTAGCTCTTGTTCAATGATTTTGGGTAGAGTAGGTTAACGAAATATGGAAAGCACTTGCATTTATGTAACATTATTCATGACCCAAATTAATTAACAGCCAAGAAGTACTTTTGAAGTGTGATCACTTTTGCAATGTAGGAAGTACAACAACTAGTATTCACAATGCAGGCTCCCTAAAATGGCATTGAAATAAACAACCAAGTAATCTGTTTTAGATTAAGAACATCCTTTGCTGTTCTTTAAATAGTACCATGAGATCTTTTACATAATTTGAAAAGGAGCCGTGGTTTGATAACTCAGCCAAATGATAGAACGTCCAACAGTACCAACTCTCTCATTACTGTTAATGTAGATCAAGTCTCTGGAAGAGAGATTTTTAAGATTCTCATCTGTGTGGGCAAACTCTGCGGCCTCATTTATCTTTGAAAAATGCTCCATCCCTAAAACCCATTGAAAATTCAATGGATGGAACTTTCCATTCTGGGACTAAAGGCAGAACTTTCCCCTTTTTTTTGACTATGTGGCAGTGTGGGGGGCTGGGGGGCGTTGTGGGGGGTGGGGGGAGTTCCCCACTCCTGTGATATTTTTGATTTGACTTGATTTATTTTTGTTGCATGTATTGGTGTACAGCAAGAAGTATTGTTTCTTGTGCGCTAACCAGACAAAGCATACTGTACATAAGGAAATGAGAGAGTGCAGAATATAATGTTACAGTCATAGAAGAGATTAAATGGAGCATTGTGAGAGAGTTTATATGAGTTAAAGTGGAATTTTAAAAGCATAGAGTGAGAGTAAAAGATAGAATTAGAGAGTATGCTGGGTTCAACTCGCAAGAAGTTACCACACTCCACCGCCATCTTAGAATTCCAAGAAGTGCCTTGGGATGATTTATTACAATACAGATTCCACACAACTGCAAGTTATTGTGTTTACTTCTTGATTGTGGATTGATGGATGGGTTGAAAAGTTCTTTCTCTAAGGGTCCAGTTTCACGATGATATGTTTTTGTTGCATTGGGAAAGCTCTCCAGAACCCAGAAAACATAAGCATGGAGAACTAGTTGCGTTAGCATAACAGTATCTACATGTGCAGTGAAAGTGACCCTGTGAGCGATACCAATAACTTATATTTCAAAGTACCGAGAAAGGCGAGACAGACAGAAAGACAAATGTGACCCACATGGGCAGTCGCGTGTACAGTTTTATAGCTTCTGTGACAATTACTAATTGTGTAACTTGGGAAGGCCATGTTTTAAATTTCCAAGCCAGATTGCATTTCATAAACTGTTAACACTCGTTAACTTTTTAAGTAGGGCCAACTCAGCAGTCTATCACTCAGCCATATTATGGTAAGACAATTGTAGTGCCAACAACCCTTTGTCATCTCCTGGAGCTGGTTAAGGCTGTCAGACAGATCTACACTGTTGGAAGAAGGAAATGGGCCTAAGTTTGGCAGGCTACTACAAGCCAGAAGACATATGATATTCCTTTCATCTTTTTGCCCATTTTAATTTATATTATTTAGCACCAAGGTTCTTTGCCAAGTCATTTTTTTTTCCCCAGATTAAACGGAAACTTTTGAAGTTATCCCAGTCCAAATGTCAATTTTTAAAAATGATCTAACCTCGAAAGGAATAAACAGCCCAGTATTTCTGCGAATGACTTTGAACTGACATAATGGCTGGATTTAACGGGATGACCTTGTCCCCACCCCTCTGGGGGAAGGGGTAAGTCACTCATGATTCTGAAGGCTGCCCCAAAGCAGTTTGATGCTGGTGGCAGCTTTATTTACTTTATGTGAAAACTCCAGCCCTTGGGAGAAGTCCCGCTTCAGAAGGCTGGCGGCCAATTGGATGGCAGGAGGTTTTATAGTCTCGGGAGTGCCAGATGGGATCATTGGCCATTGCTAAGGCCTTCCCACCATGTTGAGAAGCATAGGCAAGTCCGGGATCAGGGAATCAGCAAGCTGGGCGAGAGGAGTTGGGAGGTCTGGGTTCTAGAGATTGGAAGGCTGGGTTAGAAGAGGGATAAAGATAAGGGTGCATCCAAATAGCTCAAGGAGCCCGCAAAGGAATTCCCCTCTTGTCCAACAAAGGTGCTGGGCTTCCCACATGGCGTGAGCCTCTGTCTGCCATGGGTAAAGTACTGGTGGCCTACTCTCTATCCCGTTCCCTTAAAATTTCAGACAATCAGGGGTAGGTGGTGGGATGGCCACCTGTTGGATTTTCACTACTCCATGTCCACCGGTGGGGAAGCTTAAAATCGAGTCCTTGAAGTGTCTCAGCAAGTGCTTGGTTGTAGCAAAACATTTAAGAAAACCTTTCTCATAGAATTCCTACAGCACAGAAAAAGGCAGTTCAGACCATCCAGTCTGCACTGACAACAATCCCACCCACAGGCCCTATCCCTGTAACCTCATGTATTTACCCTACTAGCCCTCTCACTGAGTGGTAACTTAGCATGGCTAATCAACCTAACCAGCGCATCTTTGGAATGTGGGAGGAAACCCATGCAGACATGGGGAGAATTTGCAAATTCCACACAGACAGTGATCCAAGGCTGGAATTGGACTCCGGTCCCTAGTGCTATAAGGTAGCAGTGCTAACCACTGTGCCACTGTACTGTCCCACTTTCCAATAAATAAGGCAATAAATATTGGCCTTAAATGACGCCCACATCCTGAGAATGTGAAAAATGCTTAATTACAAGCAGGTTGAGATGCAGATTCAGTTATCTTTTTCCTAGTGCAATGTCACCCAGTGCAAATACAACAGTATTCAGGCAATACCAGAGAGCTGAGAGACCTTTCGTAGGATTTTTATATTGGAATATCTTTTGAAATACCTTGTACCAGTGCAAGCAGGTGTTTATATGCACTCATCTCTCTTGATTTACTGTCTCCCACTCTCTCTCTCCCCCTCAGAGTTATGGGACTAGTAATGGAGAGTGGAGGAGGAGGAGGGGGGGAAGAGTTTTTCTGTATTTGTCATCCAGAATATTCCACTATTTTACCCATTCCAGATGGAAACCATAACTCACATCCTAGTATTGTCATACGATCCAACAAATGCTTTCTCCTCATGTTTCTGTGGCAGTGTGGGGCCTTCACCACTGCTGGAGGATAAATCTCAGTGTAAATAGTGAGAGCTAAGCTTGTTTGCACATCTCATGTAGTCAAAGAGCCCTCAAGAGAATGTCCAGTGGGGGACGAGAGTAGCAGTTTAGACTTGCCTTGCCTCCTGTGGTGGCACGATATTGCTGGAAAATGTAAGACTATTATGTAAACATTGATAATTATACCATCAATCAATATTACTCAACATGCATTGTGTCATGTACACACTCCTGTAAATACCATGCAAAGGAACACAATTTTTTGCCAATACATAAATCAGTCTAATACTAAAAAAAATCTGAATGCTAAAAACAGCAGAATTTCTTGAATGAATTATTAAGTCTAACAGTGTGACACTTGCATTAATAATAGCGATTTATATGTCAAAATAAGAACCTTCTGTCAAACTGTGGCCAGACATTTTCAGTAGACTGCATATTTATTGTTCCAGAAAAGAAACAAAGATTCTCAGGAATAACATTAATTCCTTTTAACAGTTTGACTTGTTAAAGGGATCCTTGGTGTTAAGGCTCCAAAAGCAAAACTGGTAGTAAGGGCATAAGAAAAAACTGCACGTGCTAGAGTTCTGCAACATCAAGGGACTTTCTCAGGAACACGCAGAGATGAGGTTAAGACATTGGAGAGAGTGCGCAGGCTTCCAAACAACTCATCACAGTGCCTCACAGCACTAGGAACCCGGGTTTGATTCCTGGTTTGGGTAACTGTGCAGAGTCTGCACATTCTCCTCGTGTCTGCATGAGTTTCCTCCAGGTGCTCTGGTTTCCACCCACAATCCGAAATGTGGTGGTTAGGTGCATTGGCCATGCTAAAGTCTCCCTCAGCATAGCCAAACAAGTGCTGGAGTGTGGCGACTAGGAGATTTTTACAGTAACTTCATTGCAAGGGTAAAGTAAGCCCACTTGCAACACTAATAAATACACTTGAAAACATCTACTCAGCCTTCCAAACTCTACCTCTGCCACATGTGGAAGCATTTGCAGATTGTGTTTGAACTTATCAGCTTTCTCAGAACCCATCTGACCACAGTGGAAACAAGACATCTTCAGCTAAAAAGAAGAGGAGCATTGAGGAGAGAAGGAGAAGAGTAAGAGAAAGTTCAGGTGATAGCAGCATCAGAGGAAGTCCAAGACTTCGGTTATTTTAGAACGGACCTGGCAGACTAGAAGCTAACAAATATAACATTGCTTTCCAAGTTGGGAGGGCGAAAGAAAACGGGGAATTATAGGCTAGTTAGCCTGACAGCGGAGAAAATACTAAAGTCTCCTATTATTGCTGAGAAAAGGAGACATGTCAAAGTTTTTTTGTCTTGCAGTCATAAGACACTTCACAAGAATATTAGTATAACAGAAAAACAACAATTTATAGTGTATGAGATGAGAGTGCTGATTCGTTGGTAAATGGAATCTGATTGGTAATGACGTTGCTATGGAGAATGCACCAGTTGAAAGTGGCTGATAAACAACTGCCAAGTATTGTTTGAAATTTAAATGAGGCCGCTTGACCCTGACATGGTCATGGCATTGACCTGGGGAATGAATCAGCGAAAGCTGTCACTTATTTTGTTTAGCTGAAACAGGCACAATGTGTATATATGTTCTTTCTGTTTACAAAGAAAAAGGCCCTGTGTATTAATATAAGGAGCTGCACATGCATATGTGCCACACTGTGAGCCTGACTGACAATCTTAAATTGCTTATCAGTCCAATTCTTAGCACACTGAGGGTTAGTTGGCAAATGTTGCCCAATCACTGAATCATATCTAATGTTGGACACACAGAGTTTTGCAAGCACCAGCTGGTTGGGTATGGTCTGTACCTTGCCTATTATGAATAGCAGCTGGGACATGATGTTATACAATCCTCTAGTCTTTGGGATACACGGCCACATACTTAGCATCACACTGGCACTGAAATTCAAATACCACATTATTCACTTATGTGATAAGCAGAACATAATTTTGGCTCGATGGCAGCATCCTGTTAGTGGTGAATTCCATTCATGTTGTTACTGCATAGCAGCAGCTATAAAACTACTAGATTTGCCTGTTGCTCAGATTTTTGTGATACCTTTCCAGGGTAATGTGAGATAGACTGATCACTTTTCATTATCCCACATGATGTGGGATAATGGCTGCCCTGATCAGATCATTAGATGCTGTATATCATGCAAAGAACCCCCGGCTGGTCTCCCACATTCTGTCGTTCAAAACTCTCCCACCTGTGTCTTAACTTGCACTTGTTTCCCTGTTGTACACTAGTGTCACTGGGCAGACTTCCCACATGGTGGAGAATCCCTAAGCTGCAGCAGAATGCCACTTAGCTGACCTTCCATATGGCTCAATTATCCTCTGAATGCGGGGGCCATTTGCTACCTTTCCAGCGAATGGTCAGGTGAAAGGCAACAGGAAGACATTGGGCACTTGCGTTACTGTCTTCCCTTGCCATTTAACAAACCTCCATATCCCCAGAATGCTGGTAAAACCTGGCTCAATATTCGGACTTGTCTCCCTTGTGGTTCGCACATACTGGCTTAAACAGAATGACCAACCCATTACACAAACTGACATATGTAAGATTCTGTAAAAATTGCTGTAATATCCACAGCTGTACACAGGGGAGGTAGTGATGTTATGGTATTGTCTCTGGACAAGCAATTTTGAGAGCCAAGACAATGCTCTGGGGACCCGGGTTTGAATCACACTACGGAAGATAGAGCAATTTGTGTTTAGTAAAAATCTGCAATCAAATTAAATGATGATTGTGAAACTATTGTTGGGCCATTTGGCTCACTAATATCCTTTAGGGAAGGAAATCTGCCATCCTTACCAGGTCTGGCCTACATGTGGGTCCAGAGTCACAGCAATGTGGTTGACTCTTAAAATGCTCCCTGAAATGGCCTGGTAATCCATTCAGTTGATGAGCAATAAGGCCCACATCCCATGAATGGAGAATTAAAAAATGCACAACCTTTCCAATAAACCATTTCACTCTTTTTTTAATGAATTGAACTAATTTCTTTTCAATTTTCATTTAGTTGTAGATGGCCAGATCGACTGTCTGATTAGCAAATGATTGTTGTTCCATTGACCAGTGGGAATAGGTAAAATGGATACATTTCTCTTTACCATTTGTTTCCTCTAAGTTCCTTATTTCTAATCACTGTTCCTCTTTATCTCAATGTTTAAAATATCTAACTCTACATTCTGCAATGCAACAAGGGAGCTTCAAATTAGTGTCTCCCCAAAAGGTAACAGTGCAGCACTTACTTACTGGGTTAGGGCAGCACAGTGGCATAAGGTGGCACAGTGGTTAGCACTGCTGCCTCACAGTGCCAGTGACCCAGGTTTGATTTCTGGCTTGGGTGACTGTGTGGAATCTGTAATGATTTCCTCTGGATGCTCTGGTTTCCTCCCACAGTCTGAAAGACATGTTGGCTAAGTGTATTGGCCATGCTAAATTCTGCCTCAGTGTATCTGAACAGGTGCCAGACTGTGGCTTTTCACAGTAACTTTATTGTAGTGTTAGTGTAAGCCTACTTGTGACAATAAATAAATAAACTTAACTTACTGGATTGACTGCCTAGATCTGTAGGAGCAAATGCAGAATGAAGGTATCTATCTTTATGCAATATTATCCTTCAATTTCCCAGGACCAATGTAATCATAAAAGAAAAATGCACAGTTTAAAATCACAGATTATTGTCACTTTAAGTAAAAGCTACACAATTTTTTTCACACTTTGGAGATCAATATAGATAATATATATATATTATACACATGATTAAATCTCCAAATAAGTAGATTTGTTGATATATGGAAAATAAAACAAGCATGAGCTTATATTTGAGTATTAATCCTGAACTTTGAACAAGTATAAACGAGTTACATACATCAGTTATGGAGTTAAATTGGATAACAAATGAGAGACTTGGTCATTAAGTTTTAGATCACCTGTGGCTTGGTCCAAGGAGGCTATAGCATATCCTGAAATTCAGAATAAAGGCCTCATTGATCCTCATTAATTGACTACAGCTGTAGATGATTATATTTTATGATCAATTAATCAGTAAAATAAATGCTTCCTCCCTAATTATGCAGAAATTCCTTATTTCTATTTCCTATCTGTCTTTTCCCTTGGAAAAGACTTGCGGCACCTGACTTTGCTTAAAGGGACCACCTTGCTCTTGAAGCTTTTCTGTGCCAGCTCCATGAGATATTTTCATTCTACATCTGTTGAGACAGATTTCTTCTGAAATTCATTTACCGATGTGAGTGTCACTGGCTGGCCAGCATTTATTGCCCATTCCTAGTTGCCCTTTGGAATGTGGTAGTGAGCTGCCTTCTTGAACCACTACAGTCCATGAGGTGTGGGTGCACCCTCAGTGCTGTTGAGGAGGGAATCCAAGATTTGACCCAGCGACAGTGAAGAACTGGTGGTATATTTCCAAGTTAGGATGGTCAGTGACTTGAAGGGGTGTCTCCAGGTGGTGGTCTTCCCAGGTATCTGCTGCTTTTTATTGTCCTCAGTGGTGCCTTGTGGACAGTGAACTGGCATCATCGGGAATCTTCATTCCCAAGAAACCAACCTGCAATTGCTGAGGTCCTTTAAAAACGTGTGGCACCTGGGAATGGTTCAGATTGTAAGTGTAATGAGAATTTCTTGGGAACCGCACACAAACATGGAGGATTTGTCATGTGTGATCACATGCTGTAGATTCAAACCTTTCCTGTTGGGGAATGTGACTGGCTGATGCAAGGGAGCACTTTTGGGAATCTTGCAATTGCTGCAAAACCCAGCATTCCAGTTGCCTGGCTCCAAGGACGCTGGTGGAATTTGACAAAATGTATGAAGTGACAGAAATCGTGAGTTTGACAAATTGCTGCCAAAGAAGCCTTGGCCAGTTATTTCAGTGTTTCTTGTAGATAGTACGGAATGTAGCTATGGTCCACCACTGATGAGGAGCAGTTAGATGATGGGCTAGTTGATGAGATACCCACCAAACAGAATGCTTTATCCTGCAGCCTCACATTCACTGACTCTACACTTCCCGCTGCCTCGGAAAAGCACCCAGCATAATCAAGAATTCCATGCGCCCCGGATATATTATCTTCCACCTTCTTCCATCGCAAAAAAAGATACAGAAGTCTGAGCTCATGTACTGACCGACTCAAGAATAGCTTCTTCTCTGCTGCCATCAGACTTTTGAAAGGACGTACCATACACTAAGCTGATCTTTCTCTGCATCCTAGCTATGACTATAACACTATATTCTGATACTTATCCTGTATTATTTGGTTTTCATTTCTCTGCTGGCTGGCCGCGGATCCTTATTCAAAACACATATAGTTTGCTCTCATAAATCTTGAATATGAAAACTGAATTAAGTTGCACTACTTAACAGCAGTCCTGTTGGTGGTGTGATCCTTCACAATGCAACAAACTGTTATACAGGCCCCAGTTGCACCCAATGCACACATCAGAACATGCACAACATTCCCCCCCTCCCATGACCTCCAGCACCTGTAAGTTGAAATGAGATATTTCCTATGCCCTCACAAAGTTGGTGTGCATGGCACATTGAGAGCAAGATGAAATCTTACCCAGGTAGGGATACATTCATGTCACTCTCGTACCTGCTCCTAATGGGGAGCAGATCTTGCAGAGAATTCTTCCACGTGGAAGCTGAAACATGGGTACACAGGGAGAAACAGCATGAGTAGACCACTCCGCTGCTCAGCATCGCTCCTGTCTGAACCTCTGGTAACTGATCTCTGATTGCCACTGACCCACAGTCACTCCATTTCCCTTGCCATATTTACCATCCCAAGATGTGTGGAAATAACTTTGGAGTTTACTCAATGATATTAAATTGCACTATAGGATGCAGATGACTGACCACTCACGAACCTCCAATTGCATGAAGTCCCATAAATCTGTGTCCTAGATGCCTTTAGTTCTGCTCTATAACTGTGATCCATCATTCTAAACAAGCCAGGTTAAACACCTTTCCTGCATGGACCCTGCAGAGTCCTGAGAAAGCTTTTGATGCTTCACACCTCTCAGTCATTGAGTTATAGAGTCATTGAGGTTTACAGCATGTAAACAGACCCTTTGGCCCAACTTGTCTATGCCACCCTTTTTTAAACCCCTAAACTCATCCCAATTGCCTGCATATGGCCCATACCACTCTAAACCCATGTTACCCATGTAACTGTCTAAATGCTTTTTAAAAGACAAAGTTGTACTTGCCTCTACTACTACCTCTGGCATCTTGTTCTGGACACTCACCACCCTCTGTGTGAAAAAATTGCCCTTCTGGACACTTTTGTATCTCTCCCCTCTCACCATAAACCTATGCCCTCTGGTTTTAGACTCCCCTACCTTTGGGAGAAGGTATTGACTATCTAGCTGATCTATACCCCTGATTATTTTATAGACCTCTACAAGAACATCTCTCAACCTTCTACGCTCCAGAGAAAAAAGTCCCAGTCTGTCCAACCTCCTTATAACTCAAACCATCAAGTCCTGGTAGCATCCTAGTAAATTTCTTCTGCACTTTTTCTAGTTTAATAATATCCTTTCTCTAATAGGGTGGCCAGAACTGTACACAGTCCTCTCAATGGTCCAGCACACAGACCCGTTCCTGGGAAACAGGATCTCCTGCTTTTCCTGGGCAATATTGAGGAAAATTTGCAGGGAGGCTTTACTGAACTGTTGCTCCATATTTTGTCTGCTCCGAGCTATTACAATGGATCCTAAATCTGGAGCACCCTTCGCTAGTCGTGAGTGTGTGTCCAGCTGTCTGATTCGAAACGTTGGCTCTATTCTCTGTCCAGAGATGCTGTCAGATCAGCTGAGATTTTCCAGCATTGTCTGTTTTTGTTGTAGCACAAGATTGCAAATGGCTGTGCACCCTGAGCCTGAATGGAAGTCACTCTCATTTCCAGTCCCACTGCTCAAGTTAGACAGCAGAATGTAAGTTACCACCTCATGACTCACAAAGTGACAGAGCCTCCGCCAGACCCCGGCTCCCACCCAACACACACATTTAATTGGGACTGGCCAGTTGCTGCATTTTGTGTGCTGTTGAATGCTGCAAGAAGTGGTGCCAGGGGAATGCGGAGGAAGCTGTGACCTGAGAAACAGAAAACACACTGAGTGTGAATGCTTTTACTCCATCAGCGCGAACAGACAAACACACTGACGTCACAGTGCTTCAATGCAGTGAAGCAGAAAGCAGTTCCAAGTATGCATTGTGGGTGATGTAGTTTCGAAATATTTGCCTCTTCAATAATCTTTTATGTTGGAGGCAAGCAATGATTCATATCAGCATCATTCCATAAGCCAGAACCACCCAGTGACTGGATTTGCAGATGGAAGCTGCAGCCAAGAGGACAACTTTTTACAAAATGAATTTCCAGACTTTTAATATATCACAGTCTCATTTAGGAGATCAGATTTATGAGGGTGTGAGTTAGAAACAGGAAGGGTCTCCCTAAATTCTTTCATAACGCCAGTAAGCTCAGGGGGTCACAGGCTTTCAAGCTATTAATCCCACTTGATATGCTGTAATGCAGCACAGGCTGGGGTTGTTTAGCTTTGTGGCTATGAATGCACACATTTGTTCTTTCATTGAGACCCTCAGACAGAGAAAAACAGCATATCAGGAGAGTTTAAAAGGAGCCCTGTGTTTGGGAAGTGGGACGTAAGCCCAGTCAGATTGCCAAGAAGTCTTCTGTTTAAAAAAAAAGCCCTCGGTTGTTGTGATTAGGAGGGAGAGTTTCTGGAAGTATATACTTCCAGACTGGGAAATCATTGGCAACTGCTGACTTGCTGACTGGAGCAATGGAACCACTGCTTAGATGTGGTCTTTGCCACAGTCAGCTTGTATGGGAATGAAAAGAGGAGATCCAGAGTTCATTAGAACATTTCATCATTAAAGGATCATGGTGAAGCTTTGACTATTTGAGGCCACGGTAATTGGATCTTCCCAAATTGTAAATCCACACGCGACTGGATTTAAAACAGGAGTGTGCCTTATCTGTTTTGAATGTCTCTTAGAATGCAACCTTAATGGGGTTCACATGTCTATCTGTGCTCGAAGATCTGTAATTGATTCAAACACCAACTGTACTGAAAGCCTTCTCCTCCACTGACTCTGAAATTCTGGCAGTCTCAGTCAGGTGCATGGTGGGAATTGGCCTGGTGACTCTGAGAGTTTACAGCAATGACTGAAACGTGATAAAGAAATATCACACTGAGGCTGGGGTCAAGTTGTTGGTCTTTTATTGATATGGTCACCTCAATCAGATATGAAAATGTATAATTCTTATTCTCTCCGACCTTGTTGTGTGAAAGTTTTCCAGGTGTGAGTGTCCAGTTGATGCTCTCGGGAAGATGCAAGCTATTGTGAGGCAGACAAAAGGGAATGTGGAGACTGTTATAGAAATTCCCCCACGGTTTAAATTTAAGTAGGAAAAATGTTATTATACATGCATTGTTTTTGAATATTCCTCCAACAGTGAAGAGTTTTAAAATTTACTCATGGGACATGAGTGTCGCTGGCTGGCCAGCATTTATTGCCCACCCCTAATTGCCCTTGTGAAATTGGTGGTGATTGATGCAACTAGGTAGCTTGCTAGGTCATTTCAGAGGGCAGTTGAGAGCCAACCACATTGCTGTGTCTCTGGAGTCACATGTAGGCCAGGCCAGGTTAGGTTGGCAGATTTCCTTCCCTAAAGGACATTAGTGAATCAGATGGGTTTTTATAATAGTCAACAATGGTTTCATGGTCGTCATAGTTTCTTAATTCCAGATATTTTTTATTGAATTCAAATTCCACCATCTGTCATGGTGGGATTTGAACGTTGGTCTTCAAAACATTAGCTGAGTTTCTGCTAGATTTCTCGTGATAATACCACTAGGTCATCGCCTTTTCGTTTAATTTTATTTGTAAACTCATGGATATAAATAAAACACTCTGTATTTGATTTAAGATTAAGCACCTTCCATTGAGGAGACTTTCATAAATTGACATAGAACATAGAACATTACAACACAGTACAGGCCCTTCGGCCCTCAATGTTGTGTCAAGCTATGTCCAATCCCAAGATCGAGCTATCCCACTCCCTATAATTCTGGTGTGCTCCATGTGCCTATCCAATAAAGGCTTGAAAGTTCCTAAAGTAACATCTTTCTTAAATAGCCTACTTCACCTCTACATAGAACTCTACCGCCCTGTCCACCATGGGAATCGGAATGGGTGAGGGGCGGACAGTGGGAAGGTCCGTTGACCTTGGGTGGGATTTTCTGGTCTTGGGATGAGCTAGGCCATAAAATCTCACCCCTAGAGTCTGCTATATGCTGTGATTAAAATGCAATCGGATAAAAAGTTGTTTTATTAAACTTAAATCATACCGCACAAATACTACAGTCATTGACTAGCTCCATCAGAAGAAAGACTAACTGCCCACCCTTGGCACTTAATGACATTATAATTGATGAATCCCAAAATCAATATTCTGGGGGCTACCATTGACCATAAATTCAACTTGACCAGTCACATAAATGACAGGACTGCGAGAGTGGTTTGAAAATTGTGTATTCTGTGGTGAATGGTTCAGCCCCTGAATCATCAAAGCTTCTTCGCTATCTACAAGATGCAGGTCAGGATTATGGTGGAATATTCTCCACACTGGGAGCAGAATTTTCCTGTCCCGCCTGCCATGGGAATCACAGTGGGCAGGACAGGACCATGCAAGAGTCAGTTGACCTTGGGTGGGATCTTTCATTCTTGGGGCGCAGCCAGAAAATCCTGCTGTTGGTGTGTGCAACTACATCATGAATCTGCTAGTTTATCACTTCACCCAATAGCACAAACATCCACATTGCTGAGTGGTGGCAGCAGTCCGTTTTATTTATAGGAAGCCAACCGTTCAATGAAGGTAGGTTCGCAGTGGCAGGTGGAAGCAATGGAGGCTGGAGGCTCCACGCCCCATTGATTGGATTGAAGGCAGGAAAGACCATCTCCACAGTTGGTATGATTCTTCCAAAGAGTTTCCCCTCATTTTGAGAGACTTAAGAGTTTTGGCACTCATAGGGTGGGATTTTATGGCTTTGTTCATCCCAAAACTGTAAAATCTATGCAGAGTCAAGGGATCTTCCCAATGTCCACCCTCACCCACTCCGATTTCCATGCAGGGCAGTAAAATTCCAGCCATAATCTTTCATTTGTATCTATGCCTCCAAGTATGCCTCCATGGTCAGGCACTCTCGTGCCCCTCCTCCCCACTTCCACAATACCTAACTCTCCCAGTACTAGAGCTGCCTACCCCTGATTGGACCACCAACATCAGCAGCCTACTAAGATAGTGAATACTGAGGCATCCAATCAGGAGGTTGCCTCCTGGAAGATTGCAATGCCAATCTTGCTGCCAGCACGTGAGGGCTTGGAATCCCCCCTTTGGCAGTGACATCAGGGTCACAAAACCCAAAGGAAAGTCCAGACTATTGGCTCTTTACAGATGTGGACCAAACTGCCAAGCATTTCCACCATTTTCTGTCATTATTTCAGATTTTCAGCATTTGCAGTATTTTGCATTCATTTGAGTATTTTAATAGCACGGGCTTAGGTTTCGTAAAAACATCACATCAAAAGCCTCTTTCTTTATGAACACAAATAGACATAAACCTCCTGTTACAGTCAAAGCCATTTATCAGAGATGTTAGGATTACCGTTTTGGAATTGAAAAAAAAAGCCATCTTAACATCTGCAATTATAGGAAAAGAAGCAGCTGTAATGTATACAATTGGGAAAAGGAATGAACTTGACCACATAGCTCAACAAAGTAAAACACATGAAAGCTTTCATCTTGTCTTCCTTGTTCACAAGGAGTGGATAGCCAGTTAAGACCACACCCAACAGCGCTAAGAGCGCTTCTGGGGCACAGGGATGAAGAACATCTGTGAAGGATGCAAGATGTACGACCGCTCTACCCTCATCCAGGAAAGGGGTTTGGAGGAAGAGATTAGGTACTAAGAATTTTCTTTGAAGTGCACTGTCACTATTCCCAAGTGGATGTCAATACATTAAGACCCTAAAAGAAGATCGAGAGGGAGGTCAGTTCTCAACAATATAAAGAGTTTGCATTTATATAACACTTTTAATGTAGGAAAATACCTCCAGGCTCTTCACAGAGTTATAATCAAACAAAAATTGACATTGAGCCAAAGGAGGTGATATTAGGAAAGAGCAACTGAAATCTTGGCCACAATAGGAAGGAAAACAGTGCTTTCACAGCCACTGGACATCTCAAATCACTTTACAGCTAATGAAGTACATGTTGAAGTTTGGCCACTGTTGTAATATAGGAAATACTGCAGCCATTTTACGCACACAGCAAACTCCCACAAAGAGCAAAGAGACCGTGACCAGATTGTGTGTGTTTTATGATATAAAGACAGGAGGTGCCGGAAAACACAGCAGGCCTAGCAGCATCTTTGGAGAGAGGAACAGATGTGGAAAATCTTTGTCCTCGTTTGCGGCTGGAATTCTCTGGTGCTGCTGAAAGTGAACGGAGTTTTGGCTGGAATGCCAAATTCGCCCTTCTCACTTGCAGCGAGACGGCCATGGATGAGATTGGAGAATCCTGCCTGGAATTAGTGTTTTGAGGCTGAAAGAGCTGTGAAGAAGAGTCATAGACACTCAAAACGTTAACTCTCTTTCTCTCTCTACAGATGTTGCCAGAGCTGCTGAGTTTTTGATAAGCGAGGGGAGTAAGGGTTATGGGGAGAGGGCGGGAATGTGGAACTGAGCCACGACAGATCAGCCATGATCTTATTGAATGGCGGGGCAGGCTCGAAGGGCTAGATGGCCTACTCCTGCTCCTATTTCTTATGTTCTTATGTTTATCCAGAATTTTCTGCTTTTATTTCAGATTTCCAGCATCTGCAGTATTTTGCTTTCCTTTTACTGTCTTGTATAATGTTGATTGATGGTTAAATATTGGCCAGGACACTGAGGATAACAACTGCTTTTCTCTAAAATAATGCCCTGGGTTCTTTAACATGCACCCGAGCATAGTGGGGGAGGATCGATTTATCATCTCATCTGAAAGCCAACAGCTCCACAACACTCCTTCAGTACTGCACTGGAGTGACAGACTTTTGCACTCAAGCCCTAGAGTGGAATTTGAATGGGTAAAACTTTGTTACTGAGAGATCAGAGTTCTACCCACTGCGCCAAGGACTCTCTTAAAGTTAGGATGAGAAGTGGACAAGCTGAGAGTTTTAGGGGTGGAACCCTGAAGTCGAGGCCCTAGATTGGTGAAAACACTATGCATTTATGTGGGAAAAGGAATGGAGGATATACACAAGATCAAAACTTAAGGAAGACAGCATTCTTAAAAAAGATCTAGGAGTTAGAGATTGCAGTACATTGCATTATCTGAAGCATTTTTGTTATATTGCCCTCTCTGCTACGGAGGTGTCAATAAAGTTGTTTCAATAATGGTTGCCTGCTGTTGAGCATGTTATCCTCAGTGCAATAGAGAACAGAAAGATGGATGAAGCCGGGATGGTGTTTTCTTTTATATTTCATTTGCGGAATTAATTAAAGAGAAGTTAAAGACTGAAGAACATTGCAACATATTTTTGGAATTCCTAAAGTCAATTTTGAGGAAGATTAAGCAATTTGAAAGATTACTCCAAATGCACACCATAGTCATTCAGTGAGTCAGTAGCACAGCATAAAGTTGGAAAAAAAAATGACACTCAAGACATATTTTTGGAATAAGGGAAATTAAACCCTAAGAATGCTGCATATAAATTGGGCTGAAAGTGAATAAAATGGGAGTTGATGATAAAGTAAGTGCTCTCCTCACCATGATGTGGGCTGATGCTTTCGAGGTGGTGTCTAACCAAGGATGCCCAAGAGATTCCAGTACCATTGGACCATTCTGCAATTAATGAGATTCCGGAGTCACACTTGAGGGAAGGGGCAATGAGAGTTGCATTTTATGAAAGGAAGCAGTTGCCAAGTGAGATAGTTGCAAATTACATTCTTGAATTAAAGAAAGTAAAGAAAGGATGGCATAGTGGCACAGTTGTTAGCACTCACAGTGCCAGGGACACAGGTTCAATCCCAGCCTTGGGTCACTGTCTGTGTGGAGTCTGCATATTCTCCCCGTCTCTGCGTGAGTTTCCTCTGGGTGCTCTGGTTTCCTCCCACAGTCCAAAGATGTGCAGGTTAGATTGATTGGCCATGTTAAATTGACTCTTAGTGACAGGGGGATTAGAAAGGTAAATACATGGGATTACATGGCAAGGGCCTGGGTGGGATTGTTAGGATTGCAGGCTTGATGGGTCAAATGGCCTTTTTCTGCACTGTCGGGATTGTATGAAGGTCTTTCGTCACTTTGGGTATGGCACAAACTTAGAAATTGGCCTTAGAGACACATTTGTCAGAGGTCTAAAGGACAACAAAGCCCAGGCTACGCTTTTGAGCAAAGCCAATAAAGTTTTAAAGTTTATTTATGAGTGTCACAAGTAGGCTTACATTAACACTGCAAAGAAGTTACTTTGAAAATCCCCTGAAGCTGATGTGGAAAGAGGTGAGGCTACAATGGTAGAAAAGTCAGAAAGAAAAGATGAATCTTTTACTGAGCTAACAGGGGTGGTGCATCTGCTTTCAGCATGACCCAGGTGACAACAGCCAAGTTCACTGGCTTGGAGCCAGATACTTAGACTCTATTCTTTCCACCATTTCAATGCCCTAGTTTCCAGTCAAAGTGAAATGCCTGCGGAAAAGTTAGTCAAATCCAGAGGAATCAGTAATGTTTGAACTTGTGATAAAGTTCTAATTCATCAGATCAGATCAAGGTCCTGGTAGATCTACAGTTAATTCCTGTCTATAAATCCTCGACTATGCATATGATGCATATAACATATAGATACAGAATTTGATGTTATCAAATCAGAAGATTGAAGATTATACTCAGAGAGTAACTGCAGATGAAAGATGAGAGTAGTAGGGCTAAAAACACAATTCCAGCACCTAAAGTAGAAATGAAAGACGGAGATTCGTAACTTAGTTTCATTATTGATAAAGCTGTGACTGTGTCTGTTATCTCAATAGGGGAGTACAAGAAAACTCCAAATCACATTCCCTTTTGCAAAACTAAATCTGACTAACTATTCTAATAGCAGTATTGTTAGTTTAGGTTAGTGTGGAATATGATGACGCATCCTATTATTTGCCATTGGCAGTGGTAGGATGGAAGAGTTCTCCTGAAGAAAAGGCTTAAGAAATACAGATAACTGGGGCAAACTATTTATGGTGGGGAATCAGCCATTGAGGAAGTGCTAAGAGAATAAAGTTGTAAGAACAAAGAACGAAACAGAGAATAAAGAAAATTATAGCACAGGAATAGGCCCTTCGGGTCTCCAAGCCTGCACCAACCATGTTGCCCAACTGAACTAAACCTCTTACTCTTCTGGGGACCATATCCGTCTATTCCCATCCTATTCATGTATTTGTCAAGATGTACCTTAAAAGTCACTATCGTATCTGCTTCCACTACTTCTGTCGGCAGCGAGTTCCAGACACCCACCAACCTCTGTGTAAAAAACTTGCCTCGTACATCTCCTTTAAACATTGCACCTCGCACCTTAAACCTATGCTCCTCAGTAGCTAACTCTTCCACCCTGGGAAAAGGTTCTGATTATCCACTCTGTCCATGTTCCTCATAATCTTGTAGACTTCTGTCAGGTTGCCCCTCAACCCCCATTGTTCTGGTGAGAACAAACCAAGGTTCTCTAACCTCTCCTCAGAGCTAATGCCCTCCATACCAGGCAACATCCTGGTAAACTTTTTTCTGTACCCTCTCCAAAGCCTCCACATCCTTCTGCTAGTGTAGTGACCAGAGTTGAACGTTATTTTCCAAGTGTGGCCTAACTAAGGTTCCATAAATCTGCAGCATGATTTGCTAATTTTTAAACTCAATGGTCCGGCTGATGAAGGCAAGCACGCCATATGCCTTCTTGATTATCTTTTCCACCTGTTACCGGTGACCTGTGTACCTGTACACACAGATCCCTCTGCCTATCAATACTCTTAAAGGTTCTGCCATTTACTGTGTATTTCCTCTCTGTATTAGACCTTCCAAAATGCATTCCCTCACATTTGTCTGGATTAAATTCCATCTCTCTGCCGAAGTCTCCAACTGATCCATATCCTGCTGTATCCTCTGATGGTCGTCATCGCTATCAGCAAACCTTTGTGTCATCCAAAAAATTACAAATCAAACCAGTTATATTTTCCTCCAAATCATTTATATATTACAAACAGCAAAGATCCCAGCACTGATCCCTGAGGAATGCCACTTGTCACAGCCCTCCATTCAGAAACGCACCCTTCCAATGCTACTCTCTGTCTTATATGACTGAGCCAGCTTTGTACCCACCTTGCTAGCTCACCTCTGATCCCATGCAGCTTCACCTTCTGCACTAGTCTGCCATGAGGGACCTTGTCAAAGGCCTTACTGAAATCCATGTACTGAAATCCATCCATCCACTGCCCTACTCTCATCAATCATTTTCATCACTTCCTCGAAAAACGCAATCAAGTTAGTGAGACATGACCTCCCCTTCACAAAACCATGTTGCCTCTTGCTAATATGTCCACTTATTTCCAAGTGAGAATAGATTCCGTCTTGAAGACTCCTCTCCAATAATTTCCCCACTACTGATGTAAGGCTCACTGCCTGTAATTACCTGGATTATTCTTGCTACCCTTAAATCTACCCTTGTCTTTGAGCATGGCTGATCAAATGATAAAATTAGCCAACGGTATGATATTAACTATCATAAGTCAGCAGATCTTGCAAATGCAGACATTCTTTTGAGATTTCCTATGAAGACTGATTAATTTCTGGTCATTAAGTTACATGTGAGTTACTTTGCAAACACAACTGATGTGCCAGAGAAATTAGTGAAGAAACTAGTAAGGTTGTTATGCTCAGTAAAGTGCACAATTACGTCATGAATGGTTCGATTAAAGTATGTAATAAATTGCAGGAGTAATTCACATGTAAAATTGAACTGAATGTAGATCAAGACTGTCTCCTATGAGATGTAAGAGTCAATACTCCACCACAGTTTCGAGAAAGATTGCTAGAGGAACTTCATCAAGAACACAGAGGGTTAGTCCATCTGAAAGCAGTAACATTAAGCTATTTTTGGAATCAAAAGATATGTAGAGATATTGAAGAGTTGGTGAAAAGTTGCAAAATGTGTCTCAGAATGAGAAATGATCCAGCCAATGATGCCTCTCATTCCATGGCCAAACACAAGAAAATGGTGGAAATTATTTTTTGAAAAATGATGATATTTTTGTTAAATATATACTGCTGTTAAGAAAATATAAATATTTGTTTTGCATGTAAATCACTTTGGCAGTATCGGTCATATATTGTTTAGTTGTGATTACAATCAACCCAGCCTCTTACATTTTCAGATATTGTTGATATGGGTAGAATTCGGGGAACATCTGCACATGCACCGTTTTCCTTTTAATGTGTCAGTTGTTTACGTAAAGTCAGGAGGGAGTGTGCAACATCTCGGCATTCTTGTTATCTTGCACTTTCTGTTGGGGGGGGTGTTAAATAAGGTTAGTTCAATAATGGTTGCCTGCAGTTGAGCATGTGCAAGTCTTACTTCATGAAATACACAACGAAGATAGGGAAGGACATGACCATGAAGAGATTTGAACAGATGATATGAATTTTAAATGAGAGACATTTAGACATTGAGCTAATGTGACTCAATCAGTAGTGTGGAGATGGGTCAATGGTGCATGGTTGGAGCCAAGAAGCTAAGGATTGGATGTAGAGGGTAGGACATTGGATAGGAGAGAATTGGAATTATTGAACCTAGAGGTGACAAACACACGTAGAAGAATTTTGGCAGGAAATGGGCTGAGGCAGAGATGCACAATATTATGGAAGTGGAAGTTAGTAGTCCTTGTGACTATTACAGATTGGAAGAACATAGTCATGATGCTACGATTATCATGATATGGGGCAGTTTTGATGGCCAGCTCGTGTTTTCTCACCCACCATTTTGTATGAATTAATGCCTTTTGCTATCTCCCTGCTGTATCTTTTCTGGGAGTATAAGGACCGAACGTGATTGTGAATTAATTCAGAAGCATTCAGAATATTCCAATATTGGCTTAACTGCACAAAAATATGGATTTTAAAGAAAAATAACATGCTAGAGTAATAGTTAAAGGCCCTAACAACTTGTACAGCAGTGCTGTGGCTTGTAAACAGTGGGAAGTAATGAAGGTAGGAATCCATGTTCTATGTCTGGCAGTACAATCTGCATATTTAAGCTCTGGGCATAACTTAACAAATAATGTATATAGGTGGCCACCCTTGTTTTTTCCTTCATTATAAATGACCTCCCAATTTGACATAGGAGATTTGATGAGCAGGTTAATTGAGTCTATAAGGTTGATTCATTATCTATCTCAACAGTAAATGCTAAAATACATACATATGCCAGCACTTACAGGTGCTCATTAATTATCAAACTTCAGAAACACACATATAGAAACGTGCAAATATCTGCAGAAGCATCAGCTGTACTATCTACTTTATAGCCAAGCATGTAAATGTATGAACAAGCATGAGAACACAGAAACATACAAATACAAGCATAAATAAGCACATGTGTAATTGAGGACATACAAACAGAAACCTGTACACAGATATGTATACATATAACTATTTTCGGGATTTACTGAGCAGAATTGGAGAAGACAGGGGTATATATTTTTGTCTGTTTAATGTACTTTCATAAGTAGATGTGAATGCTTACATATGATTCTCATTTTTCCTTCAAGGCACTTGGCTTTTTAACCAAGGTGGTACCCACCGCACATGCAACTTGAAACTGTGTTTTGCTTCCCTTAATTATAACGTACTGTTTTGCTTTAGTTCAATGAAAACGTGGCCCTTTATGAAACTGGATTCGAAGGCTGCATTATGGAAATGATCCAATGGATTATTCCCTTTGAATCTGGTAATTGGAAAAATTACATGATTTTTCCCCAGATTTGAGGCAACTCCCACCATAATGAAATTAAATGTATGTAATGTCACTCAACTTTCAAATCAAAACACACATATTATGTTGCTCCTTTCTTCCTCGCCACCTACATGGCCTGTCTGTTTTTCTATTAGTGATCCTGGTGTTTACATTTACAAGACTTATTCAACACTGCTTCAATTAGCTTCTTTTGCAAAAGGAGGCTTTGCAGAAGAAGATGTTTGCAATCTAATGTGAATGTATTTTACCAATGCAGGATTAATTGGGTTAAAATAAATAAATGTTTTTCTTCTCTTGAACATATGCAACCAAAAATACATCAAACTGTTTTTAATATTAATATTTGAAATACTAATATATGAAATCTTAGCACAATTGTATAATATCCTTCTATCCCTGTTTTAATGGAGGCATTAATCTGTAATTTTAACTTGACTAAACTTCCTGCTAAAATATCAGACAGATGAATATGATATGACTGCAATGTGCTTTTCTCTACTAATATTGTGAACAGTAAGTTCTAGAGAGTAAGGGGGTCATATTTTCTACGTGGCATCATTGTCCAGTGTTGGCATTTTGAGTAAAATGCACTTTATTATAATGGTGTGAAACTGTTACATTCACAATGGTGTGCACTGGTGCCAAAGGAGTAAAGCCAGATTTTCTAATTTAAAGGATGTCGTACACTTCACTGTAGTTTAGTTAGTACAATCATATATCTGAGTCAATGGTTTATTTGAGATTTTTATGAATAAAGTATATTTTTGGAAAAAAATCATATATCTGAGTCATGAACCTCTAGATAAAAGGTGAGATGGTGGCACAGTAGTATTAGCACTGCTGCCTCATAGTGTCAGGGACCTGGGTTCAATTCTGGCCTTGGGTCACTGTTTGTGTGGAGTTTGTATGTTCTCCCCACGACTTCATGGTTTCCTCCAGGTACTCTGGTTTCCCCCCACAGTCCAAAGATGTGCAGGTTACGTTGATTGGCCATGCTTAATTGCCCCATAGTATTAGGGGAATTAGAAGGGTAAATACATGGTGTTATGAGGATAGGGCCTGGGTGGGATTGTTGTCGATGCAGACTCGATGGACTGAATGGCCTCTTTCTACACAGTGTGTATGTATGCATCCTAAAAGGAAAAAAATGTGCCCAACATCACCCTAATCCTGATGGCCATCTTTGTGTGTGGCTGCATCAAGTTGTGTGTAGACCCTTGGTAAGCAAACACCAAGGTGGTATTTTCTGACTGTGCTCACCCCAAGGCCGGAAAATCCCACCTGAGGTTAATGGTCTTTGCACAGTCCGTGTCTTGCCCGCTAGGACTCTCGTGGCAGGTGGGTGGTAAACATCTGCCCTAAGTTTCACTACATGCAGAGGTTTTACCTGTTCCCCACGTTGATAAGGATGGTTCTGGCCATGCTGCCACGTGAACCATGCCATGTCACCTGTCCCTCATGGAAAATGTATATAGAGAAACATCCCTGAGCACAAATCTATCAGACTGTGGTCTGTACATAATATCCTGCAGGAAAAGGAGATGTGGATTCTATCGGATGGTTCCCTGAGGAGACTATCAAAGTTATTTGGCAGGATGCCTCATCACCAGAACTTTCAAACAAGCACCAAGATGTAACTTGGCTGATGGTGAGAAAGGCCCTCCCTATTAGATCCTTCCTACATACCTAAAGTCTCACCTCCCTCACACATTGCCCTTGAGGTGACTGTAGTCGGAAATTGTAATGATGCACTTTCACAGACATCATTAGAAACACAAAATTTTTTTTATTAATAAGCAAATATGTGTTCTGTTCTTTTGTGGGATAGGTATGGTTGGCCCACAAAAAAAGAACAAATCCAATCGGGAGAATCTCCCCATCAACCCACTGCACATCCCCATCACTCATTGACAAGCTGCA
This sequence comes from Carcharhinus amblyrhynchos, assembly GCF_965287045.1. Taxonomy (NCBI): domain Eukaryota; kingdom Metazoa; phylum Chordata; class Chondrichthyes; order Carcharhiniformes; family Carcharhinidae; genus Carcharhinus; species Carcharhinus amblyrhynchos. Next base: position 27,688,347 of record NC_137332.1, on the reverse strand, counting down.
CTAATAAGTCACCAGAAAGTGATGCCAGACCCTGGTATACATTGGACATCTAATTTCCCACTGATTTTCCACTGGATGGGGTAGATTAATATTACCGACACTGTGTCGCCTCAGCGAACGAAGAACTTTGTTCTGTCTGTCTGCATTGCATTTCAGACTAATGGCATAACATTTTCCATTCTTGTTAGCAAGGAGCAATATAGCAACCACTGCCAGAAACTCAATGCCTTTCTCAGAGTATCAATGCCCAGATGCCTATTGCCAACAGTTGGGAAAGCAGATATCTGAAACATGCAGTAAATCCATCAGGATTCATTCAGGAGCAAGTTATAGCCACAGCGAAAGGATAATGTTCTATTCCAATATGTCATCCTTACAATGTAATCTGAGAGCTGATTCACATTAAGGGGCACTGGACGGGACGGAAATATTCTGCATTTACGTCAATTGGAATGATTTCAAATCCACTTCAAATAGAATCCAATGTGAATTAATATCAAAGCTTTGCAAGTTTCCATCACCATTCTAGGAAGATTCAGATAAAACATAGTTTCAGGGAAGTTGGTAGGTGCAATGGGTTAGAGTCTTGTCACTTCACTTCTACGGTCCGGTATTCCATGTGTTGACAGTGGAAGGAGTGAATGTTTAAGGCGGTGTACCTATCCAGCAGTCTGCTTCAGTCCTGGGTGGTGTTAAGTTGAGTGTTATTGAAGCCACACTCATCCAGGCAAGTGGAGGGTATTCTATTTCAGTCCTGACTTGTGTCACTTAGATGGGTTTTGGGGGGACAAGAAGTGAGTTATTCACTACAGGATTCCCAGACTCTGACTTTTCCTTGTAGCTGCAGTATTTATATGATTGGTCCTGTTTAGTTTCTGGATATGGTAACACCGGGGTGTTTTTGGGAGATTCAGTGATGGCGATGTCATTGAATGTCACGAAAATATGTTTAGATCTTCTCTTGTTGGAGACAATCATTGCCTGGCACCTGTGTGGCATGGTAGCTACTTGCCACTTATCAGCTCAAGTCTGAATGCTATCCAGGTCTTGCTTCATGTGGTTGAGTACACTGCTTCAGCATCTGAGGAACTGCAGAAGGTACAGAATAGTTTGTGATTATCAATGAACAAGCCCACTTTTGACATTTTGAAGGAAGTAAGGTCATTGATGAAGAACCTAAGTTACTAGGACACTACCCTGAGGAACTCCTGCAGTGATGTGCTGGAGCTGGCCTCCAACAACTATGGCCATCTTCCTTTGTGACTCCAACCATTGTGACTCCAACCTCTTCAACTAATGGAGAGATTTCCCCCTTGACTTCAGTTTTGCCAGGATTCCTTGATGTTACATTCAGTGAAATGCTACCTTGATGTCAAGATCAGTCACTTCCACATCACTTCTTGAGCTTACTCTTTCGTCCATGTTTGAACCAAGGTTCTAATGAGTTCAGGAGCTAAGTGATCCTGATGGAGCCCAAACTGGGCGTCAATAAGCAGGTTATTGCTGAGTAATTACCACTGGATAGCACTGTCGATGACACCTTCCATCAATTTGCTGACAATTGACAGAAGACTGATGGGGCAGCAATTAACTGGATTAGATTTTTCCTGCTTTTTGTGGACAGGAGTGTTGGGTACATGTTGTGTTGCAACTGCCGGAGAACATCTTAGCTCCATACGTGGATTGTTCTGGAGCACAAGTCTTCACTATTACTGTTTTTCTCTAAGAATGCTTATTAGAGTCACAAATATGTTTACATTAACACTGCAATGAAGTTACTGTGAAAATCCCCTAGTTGCCACATTCTGGCTCCTATTCAGGTACACTGTGGGAGAATTTAGCATGGCCAATGCACCGAAACAGTATATCTTTCAGACGATGGGATGTTGTCAGGGCCTGTAGACTTTTCTGTATCCAACACTTTTATGCTGTTTCTTGGTATCAGATAGACTGAATCAAACTGGCTGAAGATTGGAGACTTTAGGAAGGCTGAGTTGAATCATCCACTCAGCATACTTGGCTGAAAATTGTTCAGACCATAAGACATAGGAACAGAATTAGGCCACTCAGCCCATCAAGTCTGCTCCGCCATTCAATCATGGCTGATATTTTTCTCATTCCCATTCTCCAGCCTTTTCCCCATAACCCCATTATTAATCAAAAATCTAAATGCTGTTGCAAATGCTTCAGCTTTATTTTTTGCACAGATGTACTGGGCTGCCCCATCACTGAGAATGGAGATATTTGTGGGACTTCCTCCTCTGGTTAGTTGTTTAATTGTCCACACCACTCACGACTGGATGTGGCATGTAAGTAGTCCTATGTTGTAACTTCACCAAGGTGACACCTCATTTTTAGGTATGCCTTGTGCTGCTCCTGCCATGTTCTCCTGCACTCTTTATTAAACTAGGATTGATCCCCTGGCTTGATGGTAATCATCATGACTACCATCGACACTGCAAATTGATGGTAATGGCAGAGTAGGAAGACAGTTTTGCTGCTGCTAATGGCCCAAAGTGCCTCATGGATATCCAGTTTTGAACTGCTGATCAGGTCTGAAACTATTACACATTTCGCCCATGTGTATCTGGGTCCCTCACCACAGTTATCTCCAATGTGGTCAGTGGTTAACATTTGTCTCCCAGTGGCCATCCTTTAGAGTCATAGAATCCTACAGTGCAAAAGGAGGCTATTCAGGCATGATTTTATAGAGGTCAATAAAATAATGAGGGGCACAGATCAGCTAGATAGTCAATATCTTTTCCCAAATGTAGGAGAGTCTAGGGGGCATGGGTTTAAAGTGAGAGGGGAGAGATACAAAAATAACCAGGGGGCAATTTTTTCACACAGTGGTGAGTGACTGGAACAAGTTGCCAGAGATAGTAATAGAGGTGGGTACAATTTTGTTTTTTTAAAAAGCATTTAGGCAGTTACATGGGTAAGATGGGTATAGAGGGATATGGGCCAAATATGGGCAATTAGGATTAGCTTAGGAGTTTCATAAAAAAGGGTGACATGGACAAGTTGAGTCTATACTGACAACAATGCCACCCAGGGCTTGTTTCCACAACCCATGCATTTAGAGTCATAGGGGTTTACAGCATGGAAACAAGCCCTTCAGCCCAACTTGTCCATGTCACCCTTTTTTATTGAAACCCCTAAGCTAATCCTAATTGCCCACATTTGGCCCATATCCCTCTATACCCATCTTACCCATGTAACTGTTTAAATGCTTTTTAAAAAAGCAAAATTGTACCCGCCTCTATTACTACTTTTGGCAGCTTGTTCCAGACGCTCACCACCCTCTGTGTGAAAAAATTGCCCCTCTGGATATTTTTGTATCTCTCCCTCTCACTTTAAACCTATGCCCTCTAGTTTTAGACTCCCCTACATTTGGGAAAAGATGTTGACCATCTAGCTGATCTGTGCCCCTCATTATTTTATTGACCTCTATTAGATCACCCCTTAGCCTTCTATGCTCCAGTGAAAAAAGTCCCAGTCTCTTCAGCCTCTCCTTATAACTCAAGCCATCAAGTCCCGGTAGCATCCTAGTAAATCTTTTCTGCATTCTTTCTAATTTAATAATATTCTTTCTATAATAGGGTGACCAGAACTGTACACAGTATTCCAAGTCTGGCCTTACCAATATATTGTACAACTTCAACAAAATGTCCCAACTCCTGTATTCAATGTTCTGACCAATGAACCCAAGCATGCTGAATGCCTTCTTCACCATTCTGTCCATCTGTGACTCTACTTTCAAGGAGCTATGAACGCGTACCCTAGATCTCTTTGTTTTGTAACTCTCCCCAGTGCCCTACCATTAACTGAGTAAGTCCTGCCCTGGTCCAATCTACCAAAATGCAGCACCTTGCATTTATCTAAATTAAACTCCATCAGCCATTAGTCAGCCCACTGGCCCAATTGATCAAGATCCCATTGCAATCAGAGATAACTTTCTTCATTGTCCACTATGCCACCAATCTTGGTGTCATCTGCAAACTTACTATACCTTACCATACCTTCTATATTCTCATCCAAATCATTAATATCAATGACAAATAATAATGGACCCAGCACTGATCCCTGAGGCACACCACTGGTCACAGGCCTCCAGATTGAAAAACAACTCTCTACAACCACTCTCTGGCTTCTGTCAAAAAGCCAATTTTGTATCCATTTAGATGCCTCATCTTGGATCCTGTGAGATTTAACCTTATGTAAAACCTATCATGTGGTACCTTGTCAAAGGCCTTGTTAAAGTCCATCAATTGCCCTGCCCTCATTTACCTTCTTGGTTACCCCTTCAAAAAACTCAATCAAATTTGTGAGACATGATTTTCCATTCAAAAAGCCATGCTGACTGTCCCTAATCTGTCCTTGCATCAGGGGGACAACCCTCACTAGTCCCCCTGACAGTAAGGGGCAATTTAGCATGGCCAATCCACCTAACATGCACATCTTTGGGATGTGGGAGGAAACCAGAGCACCCCAAGGGAAACCCACACAGACACAGGGAGAATGTGCAAACTCCACACAGACAATGACCCAAGCCCGGAATCAAACCCAGGTCCTTAGTGCTGTGAGGCAGCACTACTAAACACTGTGCCACCATTCCTCCCTTTTGTTTGTTGAGGTAGCTCAAATACAGTTGACACAATGGCCTGCCACAAAATGACTGCTGCCAGGACATTAGACATTAACCTGCATCTTTCACTATGATTGTGTACCAGCTGGACCTTGAGTGAATGGAATCCCTTTTGGCTGCGGTACATTTAGTATTGGCAATTTCCAATTTATCAGGCTAATGGGTGATTTGATTGAAGTTTTCAAGGTATTAAAGGGAACAGATGGGGTAAATAGAGAGAAACCATTTCTCCTGATTGGGGAGTTTAGGGCCTGGGGGCATAGCCTGCAAATGAGAGCCAGATCTCTCGGATGTGAAAATAAGAAACATTCCATTGCAAGGATATTGGAACTTCAGAACTTTCTTCCATAAATAGCAATTAATTTTAAGTCTGTGATTGATAGATCTTTGCTAGATTTAAGGTAAATGGAGCAAAGGCAGGTATATGAAATCAAGCTGCAGGTTGGCCATGATCTAATTGAATGACAGGACAGGGCTGAGGGGTAAATGGTCCAACCCTGTTTTGATGTTCATATGTTTTCTCTGTCTCAGATCTGACATGCAGTTCTCATAAACAGTTGTGTGTGCAGTCAATGACACCCTACACCATAGGTAAGCTGACAATCATTGTGAAGCCAAGTAATCACTTGGCCTGCTGCCCTCCAGCAAGAGAGAATGAAATGTAGTCAGCTTTCATTGTCAGCAGTGGATGGCAAAATGTTATAAGTGTCTCCAGCTCCAGTCTGGAAGGAACCAGGTGCATAAAAATTCATAGCCAAGGCAATCTTTGCAGTCACTGGCAATGTGTTCCTCAACCTGCTCTGAAGGATGCAGCAGCTGGTAGATTTCAGTGAGGCTATGCTTACAGAAGCTCAGATCTCTCTCAGTTTCTTGCAAGAGGTTCAGGGTGGAGAATTGCTCCTTGAACAAATTGGGTAATAAGGCATTCTGCCTTCGCCTTCCTCTCCTCCTTTGTCCTCCAGCATCCTGGTCCTGTTCTGCATGCCATTTGCTCATTCTTACAGCCATTGGAATTCCCAGGGTAATAAATGCATACTATTGCACCCACGTCTGTGGGCAACTAATTAATGCAAAAGCTTTGAAACCAGGACCAAGTGTTTCAGCACTTCACACCCTGTAGACTTTTGCAAATTTAAAGATCGCAAAAGAATTCTAAAGACTTGGTAACAGCCAAACTAAATCATTTAGCAACTAATGTGAAAGCAGTTGTGATCTTTATAAATAACATTGATGATTGGGTATGGGGATATCCACCTCGATGCTGAATGCATGTGTATGATTAAAGGAAAGCATTATCTGGAGCACTGAGCTCCAGAATAGCATTACTTTGTCAAATCAGCACTTCATGCTGACTGACATCATGATCTCCTTATACTCTGTATACTTCTGGCGGAAGATCACCGCACGCAGACTAATGCTGTAGTGATTGTCCCTTTAAGAATCAATCTACAGAGCAAGGGTCACATGACCCAGGGAATGAATTGGGGAACATGGTGAGGGGGATTACCCTGGTAACTGCGGACTTTTATGCTCAGTCATCCCAGGAGCTGATTGTGGCTGAAAGGCTGCAAGCATCTGTCTAGTTTTAACCTGTAAAAATGAGTTGTGTTTTCCCTAAACTAGTGAAAGAGCATCTTCACAAAATGCTGTCACCAATATTGCAACTGGTGCAACTTATACTAGAAGTTTGTGCACAATGTGTCATTCTGGATCTTGGTGCCACTTGTAGCACCTCAAAAATGGGTCTTATCCAAATTTGAATTGAAGAACTCTGGGTTGCTTCTCCGTAAGTTTTAACGAAACACAATTCACGATTAAACTTTGCACCCACCGAGAAACAATAAAATTGGAACAAATGAGTTGCTTAAGCCTGTCCAGAGGAAACCCCAGTGACGTAGAATACAGTCTTGTGGTTGTGTTTTCAGTGTGTGTGAATGACAAAACATGTGCAGGGAGCCAGTTCTGTTGGGCCTCTTTTGCTCTGTACCAGTGATGGAATGCCACATCACCACTTCAACCCCTCTCTCGGCAAGATGCCATGTGGCAGCAACGAACGTTCACGATAATGAGGAGCAGGTTGCCGAAAAGCAGACCCAGGATTACAACAACAACCCTCAATCCCACACAACTTGCCATAAATAGCATCAGATGTCCACAACATCTAAAAATCCAGAAATAAACACTTCAGTTAAAGCATCCAGAGGCATTGTGACTTTATCTTGCCAGCGATTTGCTCAGATTTGGTTTTACAGATTTGCGGGGATACCATTTTACAGCAAAACAGGACAGTTTCACCTCACTTTACTCAAAGTACAGATGAAATCAATAAAAAATCATTTACTTTCCCACAAAAGTTATTTTTTTCCACATCTGTATTAACCTCATCCAAGAATAAATACGAAGAGAAATTGGGGGATTCATCAAACCTTCGTCATTGCGGCTTTGTAGGCATCCACTGTCGATTCTGTTGTTGATTTGAAATGTTAACTCTATTTCTCTCGCCACAGATACTGGAGACTTGCTGAGCATTTCCAGCACCTTCTATGTTTATTTCAGATTTGTTGCAGCTGCAGTACTTTATTTTTGCACTGGAAGCTTTGTCTCTCTATCCCTGGGGTGGGTCCTGGACCTTCACACTCAAAGTGGAACTAAGTTTGGGGAATTCTCCAACATAGGATGGCAAAGTGGTACAGTGGTTAACACTGCTGCCTCACAGCGCCAGGGACTTGGGTTTAATTCCTGCCTCAGTCACTGTTTGTGTGGAGTTTGCACATTCTCTTTGTATCTGTGTGGGTTTCCTCCAGATGCTCCAGTTTCCTCCCACAGTCCAAAAATGTGCAGGTTAGGTTGATTGGCCATGCTAAATTGCCCCTTAGGAAGATTAGTGGGGTTAAGGGGATAGGGCCTAGGTTGGATTGTTGATGGTGCAGGCTGAATGGATTGAATGGCCTTCTTCTGCACTGTATGGATTCTATGATTATTGCAGACATGAGCCCCCATTTTAACAATCCAAGGTTGCATGTGTACCCTCCCTGCAGTACTTTGTCACATCATTAGGTTGCTGTTCCTAAGACATCTCACACCCGTGCTCTGGAATTCCCTTTTTAAAACTTCCCTAATTCCTCTCCTCCTTTACAATGCCCATCAATGGTCATTTGTTCACCAAACTTTTGTCAAGGGGCCTAACATCACCTTCTTTGACTCAGTGGCTACTTTTGTCCAATTCCCATCTGTCATTCTGTATTTTAAGAAGGTAATTGGCTATAGTCCAAATTTCTCCACTGGTCCGCAGAGTTGGTGATGTAGCATCACTTTCTTTAGAGAGAAACACACTTTTATTCTATTTCCATATGATTAGTGGGCCCAGAGAATTCTGTTCCGGGTCTGCTAATCATATCGAAATGTCAATTATCATGACATTTTTGTATGATGATCAGCTCTTTACTGATTTCTGGATTGTAGACTGCTGCCACCATGGCTCTGTATTAGAATGTGCAAAGAAACTTGTAGGGTTTCAGAATAGTCCAACAATCTGCCCACCAATATAATACAAAGATTGCTGAAGTGTAGCAGCAGTGGCTCCATTGAACACAAACCTGCTATCCTCTCTCAAAAAGACATGCTTATGTCTCTCATGACCCTTCATATTGCAGATCTTCTTTCTTCCATCTGCCTGTTCTGAAAGCATCATCTGGCCATTTTTTCTTGATATGGTTTGTCTCTTCTATTCCATATGTCTCTAATTTCAGTGTCCCCTTCCTGATTTCTTCCATGTTAAAACATGAGACGTTGGCTGGAATACAAACAGAGGTTCAGGGCCTTACCAGTCTCCTTCATATTCAAAAACCAGTTATTACCCGTGATTAGAGTGGACCTGCCCAGAGTGTAAGAACAGGTTTAGACGATTCAGTTTCACAGCGATACTCCCAGAATGTCTCCTGCCATGAGAGTCAAAGCAAAGGGAAGCGGTTGTGTCTTACAAGGAGGCAAGTTGTACTGCAGAAGACAAAAGAGACAAATAAAATTAGAAGTGATGTTGAATCGCAGATTTGTTGTGGTGCAGAAGGAGGCCCTTTGACCCATTGGGTCGGATTTTCCAGCCGCACTCACACAAAAGCTGGAAATTCCTACCCGAGCTCCACAGACCTTTGCATGGTCCACCAAATTTTCTGTCCTGCCCGCTATGATTCCCATGGTGGGTGGGACTGGAAAATTCCATTCATTTTGTCTCCAAACGAGCATCATGACTTATTGCCATTCCCTGGCCTTTCAGGGGAACGGTACATATTCAGGGTTCTGTACAGTTTCAAATACAGTTAGGCCATGATCTCTGGTCTGGATGACAGAAGGATCAATGAGTCATTTCTTGTGCATTTATTATAAATTATATTTATTACAATAACATAACTATGTTTACTACAAAGCTGCACTACAGCCAGTACAGGTTTTATTTTCAACACAGTCTAGCCAAGATTTGCAGCAAATAATACACTGGAGTCTAGGCTTAACCACCAAAGTAATGCTGCAAACAACATTCTTTATTTCTCTGTCATATTAGATTCTATCTAATTTGATTTTTTTATAATTAACAACAGATTCTAGACTTTAAGTTTCTGAAGGGACTTCCTTCCCTACATTTTCAGCTTGATACAGTCAACCCCAAGCTCTAACCTTTCTTGGCTCTGGTCAGTGTTAGCAACCGGAGTCTTGACTGTCTTAACATTTAATTTGTTTTATTTTTTTCCAAAGGGATACTGTAGACCTTGTTTCTCAATGGCATTATAGAGCGTAGGAGCATAGGAACACAGGATCACTGAAGTCATTTGGCGCTTTGAGCCTGCTCCACTTTTTAAGTTCTTAAGTTGCTGGTCCAGTTTAGTTTCTGGTCAATCTTAGCATGTTGATGACTTTTCTGTCATTCTAAGCTTAGTCCAAATGAACAAATGGTGTGCAATCCTCTCTTAGACAGATAGAAAACTATACCATATTTAATCTCACTTAAATCGATCTCCCACCAGTTTTGTTGAGGGAACTTTATGTTATCCTAACAAACTTGGCTGGAAGAAGCAGGGTGCGGATATGGATCTACAGTCAATCTTATGGTCTTCAATCACTTATGTTATCTATTTCTGACCACACACCGACTATCATCAGTACGACCTAGTGTTCTTTCACCTGTAGATCTGAAATAAGCCAGTGATGGAGATGAGATTAAATAAGGTTAAAGCAGTATTGACCTGTCATCCGAAAGACCTGCCTGCCTGTACTGCAGAGATGCTGTGTGGAAAGGAGAATTGGAACAGGAATTCTGGAGCCTGTCCCACCATTCGGTGAGATCAGGGCTGACTGACATCATAAATATGCACTGGAGAAGGCAAATGCCTTCTGAACCTTCTTGTACATCTAACATATGCTGTATCTGGGAGTGTTCAGTTGGCAAACACTCATTTCCTCACATTGACATTCCTCACACAAAACTCATCCCTTAAAGTCAAAAGAATAAAAATTCTGGACCATTTCTTGGCATGTCAGGCCAGATTTTCAGCCATTTGTATAGTCAATGGGTGGAAAGTCTAGCACAAGTGCATCGCGAACAAGGGACGGTGAGGTGAAATGAGGAGCATTTGTTTTCATGCAGCCTTTCAGCCAAGGAATGTTACTGCTGGCAAATAAACACATTCAAAGCCATCTGTACAGCTTATTCTTTGGCATAGTTGTTGACATGTTATATTAGTTTTGCATTTTTCATTTTTAATCTTCTTCCCACAGCATTTTATTACTTTTGGTACATCAGCTGAACATGCTAGGAGATGTTTCAAATTTACATCACAATGAATAAAAAACACCTCTCCCATGCTGTCATTGAATGTAAAAACATAGCGTTGAACCTGCAGCAACGTCCCAGTGTGATGTGCCATGGAGCTGTACAACATTCTCACTGATAACACTAATAGTTATAGATGCTGCGTGTCCTCTTTGTGAGATGTTGAATTATTAATCATGTTTCTCCACAATGACATGTGGTAAACCCCATGTGGTGATCTTTGAGGCGCCCATCGGGATGTGCCTGTTTTTCAGGTAGAAAACTGTATAAGGCACACCAATGTAACAGTGGGACTGCTGATGCCCAGTCTACAGAGACATTGTCACACTTCTCAAGCTACCAGGTCCCTTTTTAAAGTATTTGCTGGCGAACACTTAAAACAGGCATTGGACCCTTACATGCTGAACAGCCCCTTGCTGGAATTAGCAATATTGAGGGGGTTGTGTAGATGCTGGGTAACTCCATTCACAATTCTTTATGGCAGAATTTTATGGTGCTGTGTGGCAAGGGTGAGATCATAAAATGTGGCCAACTGTTCAAAAATCCATTGACTTTGACCAGATTGGAAAATTCCGCTGACCTAAAATTCCACCCTTAGTTTACAGAAAATGTTTTTCAGAGTCAGAAGGAGCAGCAGATCACTAAGGTGTTTGTGCCCAATAATGGTCTCTCCACTTCAACACACAGATATATTAATGCCTCACCGTCCCAGTTGTAGAAGGCTGCACTGCATGGTGTGTGCTAAAGGCAAGGGGTGAACGTTTAAAAAAAATACTCAAATCAACACATTGATGGCCCAGTAGATACATTTGCTGCCTTCAGCACTGTTAAACTAATTGAGTTCAGCTGGAACAATAAGGGAAACTAGAGTTGAGCTCAGCCCCACAAGCTAAAAAGCAAAAAATCCAGCCATAATTCCTCCTTCTGATTCCCATTGCCCGAGGCTGTTGAGTGAGAGCAAGACTTTGCTTCGCTCTAATGGTCTTTCATAGCTGAACGACAACTGGCATTTCACAAATGGCCTCTTGGGCAGAGTAGTTATTAGCTTCTGTAGAACTAGGCTGCAGAGTAGATGTCTGTTCTATATGACTCTTGATTTTCCTTTCATTTAAAATTAAGGGGATAACTTTACCAAAAAAATGAGAGTGCTGTTTCCGTTTTCTCTTCAGATCTTACGACGTTCTACCTAACAAAATCAAGGGGTCATGTTTCATGCCATCATGTGAGGGGTGAAGGGACCCAACACACTGGCAAAAGCCCGCTGTTCTGAGATCGGGCACCATCTTTAAAGAGCATAACAGGAACAAACCTCACCCCCAGCATATCATGGTGGTCCCAGGAGTTTCCCTCCCCAGTCCTGATCGGAGTTGGCACTTCTGTCTCCCCACCACTTCCCCCAATCATTTCCCAGCCCCCCAATCATTAGCCCCTTCCCCTCCATTCCCCCAATCATCAGCCCCTTCCACTACCCCCTTTCCCCTATCACTGGCCTATTTACATCACCCCTCCCCCCCCCGCCCCCCATGATCACCGGCCCATTTACCATCCCCCCAGTGAGCATTGGCCTTTCCCCCTCCATCGACGATCATTAGCCCTTTACACCCTTCTGCCTCACCATTAACATCTTCCCCACCATCCTCCCATAGTCAAAGCTGGCACTTATCATGCCCACATTTCCCCTTCACCTCCCCCCCGCCCCCGCAATCCACCCAAAGACAATTGCCGACATCCCTGCTCCTCTGTCTGCTCCTGGCCCACAAGCAAACCTGGGGCAATCCCAACCCCCACCTCTCCCTTGAAGTTCCCACTGGTGCAGATTGGCACTGCCAGATTGGCTTGGGCATGGTGCCAATCTGCAGCAATATCGAACTGTGCCAAAAGGCAATGCCTGGGGGATTGCTAGGCCACTGTCTGACCATGTCCCTCTCTCCTAAGGGCTATACTCATCCTCATGCCCCTGGGGAGACCCATAACAACTCTACCTGAACCTGTTGTAAATGGGACTGGCGTGACATCAGGTTGGCACACATTGACTATCTGGTGAGGGGGGGGTAATGCTGATGAACTCACAAGCTTTCGGGGTTAGCCCCTTCGTCAGGTGAATGGAGAGTTCTGGCCTCAGACAGAGCATATAAAGCACAGACAGTTTAGAGATTACTGATTAGAATGCGAATCCTTACACCTAACCTGCTGTTCAAGACCTGAAGTGGCTGATTCCTGGGGTCCCAAAGCGTGTTTCACATTACTCCGCAGGCGAAGGGGCTGGAAGACTGGAACTAAGAAACTCATCAGCGCAAAAGCACTTTCTGAGTCTCTCTGGATTTTGACCACATGCTGCCATTCCTGTGAATGGAGAACATGGCTCAAAATTGGCCCCTGCAAAGTTGGGAGAAATGTGAAACAAACTGCCAATCAACCAATTAATACCATGGCATTGAGTTCAAATATATCCCACTGACTCAGAGAGGAAGGGAAGAGAGGATGAAATTGGAAGGATAATTTTAGGAGAACCCTTTAGTGTAATACATTTTAAAAGTAATGCAGCTGCTTAGAATGGCCATCTGTGTTGACTATAAGATATTCAAGTGTTCTGCCAGTCCTGTGAGTCATTCCATAATTTAATAGGAAACTAGAAGTAAAAAGGATGCTTTATTCACAGTGTCACAAGTAAATCCTTGAACTTGATGACAGTCTTTCCCTCTACATTTCAGAAATGTCTAAAATTTCTTTTGTTAACAGAAAACACTTTTACAAAAGCTTAAAGACTAATTATCCAAACCTGCGTTACTACTTGGGGAGATTTGGGTGCTGGCTTAGATAGAGCGTGGGCATGTTGCCCATGATTTTATGGGCATTTAATTGGCAGAAAACCACTGTGCCTGTTATCCCTGCTGTGATTGGATGGTGGGTGATACACCCTGCGGATTCTGCACTTTCAGAAAATGCATTTTATTTATCCCAGGATTTATTGGGAAGCTTTGAATAGAATCCGTAGAACTGTAGAGTCCCTAAAGTGCAGAAGGAGGCCATTCAGCCCATCAAGTCTGCACCGACTCACTGAAAGACCATCTTACCCAGGTCACCCTTCCCTCCCTAGCCCTGCAACCCTGTGCATTTCTCATGGCTAATACACCTAACCTACACACCTTTGGATTGTGGGAGGAAACCAGAGCACCGGGAAGAAAACCATGAAGACACGGGAAGGACATGCAAACTTCAAACAGATAGTCACCCAAGATGAAAACTGAACTCAGGTTCCTGGTGCTGTGAGGCAGCAGTGCTAACCTGTGTGCCACCATGCCATGATGTGGGTATGCCGGCGTTGGACTGGCATAAACACAGTAAAAAGTCTGACAACACCAGGTTTTAGTCCAACCTATTTATTTGATAATACACTCACAAGCTTTCGGGGTTAGCCCCTTCGTCAGGTGAATGGAGAGTTCTGGCCTCAGACAGAGCATATAAAGCACAGACAGTTTAGAGATTACTGATTAGAATGCGAATCCTTACACCTAACCTGCTGTTCAAGACCTGAAGTGGCTGACAATGTGAGTGGAAGGAGCACTGATCACAGTTTAAAGAGATGTGTATTGTCTCCAGACAGTACAGTAAGTGAGGTTTTGCAAACCCAGGCAAGTCACGGGGGTTACAGATAGTGGGTTCATGTCGCACTATCTGTAACCCCCGTGACTTGCCTGGGTTTGCAAAACCTCACTTACTGTACTGTCTGGAGACAATACACATCTCTTTAACCTGTGATCAGTGCTCCTTCCACTCACATTGTCAGCCACTTCAGGTCTTGAACAGCAGGTTAGGTGTAAGGATTCGCATTCTAATCAGTAATCTCTAAACTGTCTGTGCTTTATATGCTCTGTCTGAGGCCAGAACTCTCCATTCACCTGACGAAGGGGCTAACCCCGAAAGCTTGTGAGTGTATTATCAAATAAATAGGTTGGACTAAAACCTGGTGTTGTCAGACTTTTTACTGTGCCACCATGCCACCAGATACGAATGTAAAATCATTCCTTGTGGGATATAATTATGGATTTTTCAGTACACACTGTTGGCATTGTACACCACATAGTGGAAGGAGTGAACCTTTAAAGCTATGGATGGGATGCTGATCAAGCAGGCTGCTTTGTCCTGGATGGTGTCAAGCTTCTTAAGTATTGCAACTCTACTCATCCAGGCAAACAGGTATTCCATCACACTCCTGACTTGCACCTTGTTGATGGTAGACAGGCTTTGGGGGTCAGGAGATGAGTTACTCTGCAGAATTCCCAGCCTCTGACCTGTACTTGTAACCATAGTATTTATATAGCTGATCCAGTTTAGTTTCTGATCGATGATAACTCAAAGAATGTTGAAGGTGTGGGGGTTCAGCAGTGGTAATGCTAATTCTCTTTTGTCAAAGATGGTCATTGCCTGGCACTTGTGTGACATGAGTGCCCTATACTAGCCCATGCCTGAATATTGTCCAGGTCTTTCTGCATGTAGGCATGGCGGCTTAAATGTCTGAGGCGACCTGAATGGTACTGTGCATTATCAGTGAATATCCCCACTTCTGACCTTATGATGGAAGGGAGGCTACTAATGAAAATGATGGCCTTGGATCCAACCGTGATGGACTTCCGCAGCAACAACCCACACATTGAATGTGGCTCAGGCTTAATGTACCAATTTGCCTTTGTCAACCTCTCATCTTTTGTTCCTTTGCTTTGTGATGGAGCCCAAACACACAAGTACTGCTCCTGGCTGTGAGCATCTGATCAGCCAAACAGCCCTAATGAGTAAATTATGTGGAGTTTATGTTCAGCTTCTCTCCTTTTCTCTTCTTCAGCAGTACATTCCATATCTGTGTCCTCTGCTACTCAGAAGGGCAGCAGATGCATGGGAACACCATCATCTGCAAGTTCCTCTCCAAGCCACTCACCATCCTGACTTGGAAATATGTCGACATTCCTTCACAGACGCTGGGTCAAAATCCTGGAATTCCCTCCCAGAAGGCATTGTGGGTCAACCCACAGAACATAGACTGCAGAGATTCAAGAAGGCAGCACACCACCACCTTCTCCAGGGCAACTAAGGATGGGCAATAAGTGCTGGCCAGCAGCGACGCCCATGCCCCATGAATGAATTAAGAAAAACTTTAGTATCACTGAGTCAAAATCCTGGAACTCCCTCACTAACAACACTGTGGATATATCTACGCCACAGAGACTGCAGTGGTTCAAGAAGGCAGCTCACCACAATCTTCTCAAGAGCAAATAGGCATGGGAAATGAAAACACTGGCCTAGCCAGCGACGCCCATGTCCCATGAAAGAATTTAAAAATCTGGAGTTTCTACCCACCCATTGAAACCAGGCCAGAGATCTGATCTGTTATCGTGGGTTGGGCTTCATTTGAGTACAAAATTGGGCCAATGCTAATTGCACTGCTTACAGGCAGCTCACTGATTGAGAGGGCAGGAAATCTGCCAGGGCTGTTACCACTTAGAGGAAGATTGTAGCCCCTAAATATAGGCTGCACTTTTTTGATGTGGTCAATGGATACAGAAAGAATGTTTCCTTTTGTGGGGAACAGCACAACTCAGAAGCCTTCAGTGTAACATAGTCACCAAGAAATTCAGTAGGATATTCAGAAGAAACTTTTTCACCCAAAGAGTGATAAGAATGTGGAACTCACTGCCATTGAAGTGAATGGTATAGATGTATTTAATGAAAAACTAGGCAAAGTTATGAGGGAGAAGGGAATACATAGTTTTAATGGTAGATTTGGATGAGAAAAGATGGGAGGCTGGTTTGGAGCATTAACATTGGCTTGGATTGGCTGAGCTGAATGGCCTCTCTCTGCGACACATACCAAATGTAATTGGATGATAGTAAGTTAGCAGAGCAGCAGGCAGCATGCAATCATGTCCAGCTCCCCAGTTCTCAGATACAGTCATGGATATGTCTGTGGTGTGATTGAGAAACTGTAGGAGGTCCCCTTTTCCCCTGATCTGAGCAGTAATGGAGGGAGGGCACTCAGCAGATCAATGCTAATAGTGCTGTTCCAAAGACTTGGCTGGAACGCAGCTAGGAATTTAATGACCTTAACAGAACTGTTCAAGTAAGATTCATTGGTTTCATAGGTTGAATTTTCAAGTTCTGTGGAAATTGGGAATGGAGACGAACAGAAACTGCAAATCATCAAAGAATTATAGAATCCCTACAATGCAGAAAGAGGGTATTCAGCTCATCGAGTCTGCACTGACTCTCTGACAGAGCATCTTACATAGACCTACTCTGTCCTATCCCCACAGCCCCACACATTTATTTCACTAATCCACCTAACATACATTTTTGGACTCTAAGGGGCAAATTAGCATAGCCAATCCACATAACCCACATATCTTTGCACTGTGAGAGGAAACTGGGGCGCCTGAGGAAAAACACGCAGACATGGGGAGGATGTGCAAACTCCACACAGACAGTCACCCAAAGCTGGAATTGAATCCAGGTCCCTGGCGATATGAGGCAGCAATGCTAACCACCGATAACCGGAGAGAGATCTCTGATTCATATGGATTTCAGGTTGCCTCCGCCATCCCAGGTTTAGGGTTAATTTGACTGCGTGACATTAGCTGTGGGCACCTTTGCAAAATTGCATTCATAAGGGCTTCCGTTCTAGTTGTGTGCAACTACTGTGTGATCATCAGCAGAAAATCCTACAGGTGCTATGGTACTTTCATATTGTGGCAATCCCTCTGTTTGTTTATTTAATCATGCACTGAATGAAGCAGTATGCCGGCATTCATTGTCTATCAATAACTATCATAAGAAGGTCTTCTTTTTGAAATAACGGTGGAAGTTTTGATACAATTGAGTGTTTTGCTATAACTTAAGATGGCAATTAAAAAGTAAACCACACATTGATTTGGGACTGAAATTATATAAATCAGATTGGGAAAGGATTATAGGTTAAAAGACAATAGAGAACATTTTTGATTTTTACTGAATAACTCTTAATAGTTCCAGTTTTTTCAAAGCTCTAATTAAACCTTCAAACTGCCATGGTGAGATTTGAACTCACTTTCCCTGAATTATTAAGTCTCTGAAGTACGAGCTAAAAATCATAATAATTACCATACCCATATTTGATTGCTGTGAGACCTTAGTTCCTGACTTAGCTGCACTTTCATGTGATCTGGTGCTAGTACAAAATGCATCCATTCTCTGCACTCTGTTGCAGGTTTCGAAAGGCCCAAGGTAGTTTAGTAAGATGTATGTACTGTGTGGAAGAAACAACAACATGAAGGGGAAGCAGTTGTGAGGTAATCGCAGGTGTTGAGAGTGAGAATCCAGGGCTGGTGGCTGTACGTCCTGTGATAGTGCACCTTCAGATGAAACGAGATGGAATCTTCCTCAGAAACGTCCTGTTGCACTTGCTGATGTGTGAAGGTCCTTGAAGACCAAGCAAAGGAATATGATTTAGGTGTGGCAAAGTCACAACCTCGGCAATCACCATATTCTGCCTTCTCATTGTTCAGTCATCGATGAAATAAAGTCAACATATTAATATCAAGAATATTTGTAATTCTGCCACCAGTTATCTGCAAGCTTTCTCTTTCTCCATTTTTCACTGAAAGGATCACAGATATCTCACTTATTTCCAAAGTCTCCTCCACTGTAAATTGTACTATTGTGGTGGTGTAATAAGTTATCAGAGGCAGAAGTCCCTTCACCAAAATCCCTTTATTTAGAAGTCTGACACCAGCCTACAGAGTGCTTTCAGTTAGCAATCTACACAGGGGGCCCAGAGGGGGTAACACTCTTGGTTAAGTACAAAGCAAGAAGCTCTCTGATTGGCCCATCAGTCAGGGAGTTCATATTCTAACAGGCCCACCTCAATTGCCTGATTAAAGTCATTACAGGTAGCCACCTCCAACCTTGTTCCTCTCCCACAAGGCATGGCAAATCAGGGCTGTGATTAAAGGTAAGATTTTACTTGATGAATGCAATGCATTTGATGGAGGTGGCAAATAAAACTTTTACTTCACATTGCATAAAGAGTGGTAACAGAAGATCAAATAAACAGGGAGACCTGAAGTGCGTGTAGAGTGAAGGCTGGATGATGTGCAAGTTGAGTGGGTGTGAAAAGCGATGCGATTCAGAACACTTAGCAAGACAGGATGAAGGTGGAATGTGTGCCTGAAAGCACAGGATGTGGTTGATTCAGCAAATGTTCTCACTTCTCCTGATCTTGTTAGGTCATTAATCCATTCTCTGTGTTGTATCCATGACCTGGGCTATGACTCTCCTGCCTCAGCTAGCTCTAACCACAACTTTTTGGGAATAGCTGCAAGTTTCCTCCTCTTACTGGGAAATTATGACTCTCCTCCTGTCGTAATTCTAGTAAGGCAACATTAAATCGGGATGCAGTCCTTGTTCAGTGCCTATCATTCATACCAAACTGCAAGCACTCTCTACCATCCACCCGCCCACCCCCCACTGTCCCTCCTCTCCCCAGCACACCCCAATGATGGATTAATGTCAGTCTTATAACCCGTAGAGTGGTCTGACTGAATCTTCACTCATAGCAATGCACATTCACTGCAAAAAAATGAATTGAAAGCTGATCAATGTAACGTCACTTCAGCTGCACACCCCCACCACCAGCTACACTTGCTAAACAGATGGCTTGCTGGGAAGTAGTGAAGAGTTAGCACCATTATAATAACTAAAGCAGATCTAATTATGAGAATCCAGTACATGTTGTAATTTCATAGTTGAAGCTACCCTAGTGAATTCTGCTATTTGGGCTGGTAGATTTCTATCTGATAGACAAATCTAACAAATGTGGAGCTGAGTCACTTCTGATGTAGGCACAAACTTAACACACCAGTCTACATTATGACCCATGGCATATTACCCTGTGGTTCAATCACCAGAATTGAGAGAAATAAGGAGACAACACTCACAGCTCAGATTAAACACTATGGCCTTCACTAAGTTTGGCATGAGTACCATTCAGTAATACAATATACTGATTAGTCACAAGCATTACAAGAAGTGTAGTTTTGTTCATCCCAGTGAGTAGTCACCTCCTATTGATCATGTTCTTCAGCAACTGACCAAATTGCCCACCCTTTACAATGATCTTTGAACCTTTGCTTCAAAGGTGGGCACGGATGTTTCACGGAAGACCGCAATGTGCTATCAATATCCCGCTTAAGATGTACAATTGTCCAATTCTTTTTCCAACTACAATGTTAAAGTCCACATGTGGTGAACGTCCCTTTAAGGGCAACACAGCAGAGTAAGGGTCACATGGCCTGTCTGACCAATCAGGATGCAGTGTGTGGAATAACCCAGTGATGAGAGAGGCTCCTAGGCAAAGAGACAGTTTGGGAGGAAGCTATAGCCATGAGGTTGCCGTACAATTCCTGTTTATAAATATCTTTTGGGTTCACTAATGGAATCTCTGGAAGTGCAAGATTACAGCATCTTTACACTGATTGGGTCCATTTCTTAAACTCCTTTTGTAGGAGCATAGTAAATAGGAGCAGGAGGAAACCATTTGGCCCTTTGATCCTGCTTCACAATTCGTTCTGATCATGGCTGATAATCCAACTCAACAGCCTGTTCCCGTCTTCCCCCCAAAACTTTTTGATCTCTTTTTCTTCATGTGCTACATCTTACTGATTCTTGAAAACATTCAATACTTTGGCCTCAAATTTTGTGGTAATGAATTCCACAAGCTGACCATGCTCTGGATGAAAAGTTTCTCCTCATTTCTGTCCTAAAAAATCTACCCTGTATCCTCAGACTGTGACCCCTGGTTCTGGACACCCCCACCATCAGGAACATCCTTCTTGCATCTACCCTTTTTAGTCCTGTTAGAATTTTATAGGTTTCTATGTGATCCTCCCTCATTCTTCACATAAACCAGCAAATTAAATCCTAACCAACTCAATCTCTCCTCATGCATCAGACCTGCCATCTCAGTAATCAGTCTGGTAAATTTTCTCTGCACTCCCTCTAGGGCAAGAACATCCTTCCTCAGATAAGAAGACCAAAACTGCACACAATATTCCTTAGCAAGGTCTTGTGTAACTGCAGCAAGACATCCCTACTCCTATACTCAAATCCTCTTGTTATGAAGGCCAACATACCGTTTGCCTTTTTTACTGCCTACTGTATCTACATGTGTATCTTCAATGATTAGTGTATGAGGTCTTGTTGCAAGTCTTATTACACATTCCCCTCTCCTAATTTATAGTTACTCAGGTAGTAATTCGCCTTCTTGTTTCTGCTATCTGTTACAATTCAAGTCAGAAACTCTAAAATGTTTAATGAAGTCCAACTGGATCAGTTTGCACTTTGAATTTGGCTAGGGTAAGCATGAGATATTTCTATTCAGGTATGATTCAATTGATCCACCAAAATGAGCTTTTATCAAACAGAGTCTACTTAAGAATACAGTTAACATGTATAGAAAGAAAATTAGCAATAACTTTCATCAATTACAAACAAAAAAATCATGATATTATTTAATCCTTAATGAATATAGGAAATGTCCCAATCAAACCAATCCCATAAACAAAACCCTTTCCACAGGTTTAACACAGCAAAGGCTAATGCTCACATGATACTGGAACGTAACCTATGTAATGTTATTGGCGTACCACACTGGTTAGATTGGTGCCTTAGAATATTTTTGGGAAGATTGCCCCCTCAGTCATTTTTTTGGGAAGATTCTGCCCGCAGAACTTTTAACATTCTTTGCCGAGGCAGATAATGCATCTCTTTCCCAAACAGAAGAAATGGGGTGGCTGGATCAATGAGTAACTGAATGCAACCACGACTCTCCATCACTCAACAAATTTTCAGAGAAGACCGTAGTTGAAACACAGGTGATAAGAAATACTGGTACGATGCCGCATTCATCTGTCGATACTGAGTGCATTGACTCTGATCCACCCACTGGAACTCAAGCCCAGTGTGCAAATAACCAAATCATTTCAGAACTAAGTGACTGGCTATGTGAGATTTACATATTCTCCCTGTGTCTGTGTGGGTTTCCTGCAGCTGCTGTGGTTTCCTCCCACAGTCCAAAGATGTATGGGTTAGGTGGATTGGCCATGCTAAGTTGCCCGTTACTGTCAAAAGATGTGTAGGTCAGGGGGATTGGTGGAGTAAATATGTGGACTCACTGGGCAGGATGCTCTTTTGGAGAGTCAGTGCAGACTCAGCGGGCCGAATGGCCTCCTTCTGCACTGTAGGGATTCTATAATTCTATACTTATGTGTATGTATACGTGTGAATGATATATAAATATGTAACATATCTATAATTATGTTTATTTTAATATATATGTGTACCTGCACATAATTAATCAAGCAGGGAGGGTAATATGAAACAAGAATGGAGGCCGCTGGAAAAACCCAGCAGGTCTGGCAGCAATTATTAGGAGATGTCCTTTGACTCTTTGTCAGAACTGAAGGGAGGGAGAATGTGTTTGAGCTGTAAGAGATTGCAATAAAAAGTAGTGACTTTAAGAACAAAAGACAGATGGCCTGGTGTAGGAGGGGGAGGAGGCTGCGTTGAGGCAATACATGAATGGGATATTTTAAAAAAGGAGTTTAAGATGAAGGGGAAAGATTGCAATCTAAAACTGCTAAACAGTGAGTCCCAAGAGCTGCAATGTGCCCAACAGGAAGATGTCATGCTGCTCCTCCAGCTTGCACCAGCTACACTGAAGCATTGCAGCAGGTCAAGGACAGACATATGGGCATGAGAGCAAAGTGCTGAGTTCATGCCTGCATGTCCACACCAGGACATTCTTCTACCCTTCGTTTCTAACGGAGTCAAAGGACTTGCAACGTTAACTCCATTTTTTAAAAAAGTTTATTTATTAGTATCACAAGCAGGCTTGCATTAACACTGCAATGAAGTTAGTGTGAAAATCCCCTGGTCTCTACACTCCAGTGCCTGTTCAGGTGTACTGAGGGAGAATTTAGCATGGCCAATATACCTAACTGGCACGCCTTTCAGACTGTGGGAGGAACCCATGCAGACACGGGGAGAATGTGCAGACTCTGCACAGACAGTGACCCAAGCCGTGAATCGAGGGTCCCTGGCGCTGTGAGGCAACAGTGCTAACCACTGTGCCGTTCTCTCTTTCCTTGCAGATGATGCCAGACCTGCTGAGTTTTTTCAGAGTACTCTGTTCCTGCTTCAGATTCCAGCATCCGCAGTATTTTTCTTAAGTTGGGAAGGGCAATATGACTGGTGTGAGTGAGGCAGTTACTCGACATGCTTCAATCACAACGGCCTGGTGGGTAGAACAGAAGCTTTAAGCATCCAGCCGTGAATATTGTAATGCCAAGAAACAGACTATAAATTACAAACACTCGCATTGACGTTAGGGTTTTATTGCCCCTCTGAGAATGTGAGGCAACAGTACAAATAGTAGCTCACAAAATAAACATAATTCATGGCTGGTAAACGTGAGGGGTAAGATAAAAATAGGTTTCCTTTATAACCACATAACTTCGATAAATCCTCAGATTCACGATTAAACTGGAAGATTAAAAAAACAATCTTCTCCTCCCCCCCGCTTCCCCCTCATGTTTGTACGGAAAAGATGTGTCTCCAATTGCAAAGTGGTAAACAGAGGTTATATAATAACTGTAAAAATACTAAAAGATGTTTGGAAGGGAGTGTGGGGTGTGTGTCATTGAATGGAACTGCTTCTCCCATCAGCAATCTGCCAGTACATAATAAGAAGATAATAATTCCAAGCTCCTGTTTCTACGGGGCCAGTAGTTTGAAAGTTGGCTGGGTGAAGCAGACTGCAGCTGTATGCTCCTAACCACTTGCAGCTTGACTTCATTTCCTCGGCAGCACCCACTGTTGTTGCTGCCACTCCAACGGGATTGAACGGGAGTGGGGTCAGCTGTCGCGCTAAGCTGATTATTAAAGAATGAAAATCACTTTCGAAGGTAGAACACTATGAAGGCCAAGCAGCTCTATTTATATCCAAAACCGTTACACACGTGGGGCTGGGAGAGGGCTAGCGGTGTGGGTTTGAGTGAGTAAGAGAGTGTGGGGGGAATGAACCTTGTTTGTGTATCGCATGGGTTTAAATTATTAACTGTGTATATAAAGTAGAGCTTTATGATTTGATTACACCAAGTTTGCTTGGGAAATGTCAGAAAGGCTAGTTAATGTTCAAGCCTTAGTTATTTACAACAAATCTACAAGTCTGATTTCAAGAAGAAATTAGATATAGATCTCAGGACTAAAGGGATCAAGGGATATGGGGGAAAAGGGGGTTCAAAGCATTGAATTTGATGATCAGACATGATCATAACGAATGGCAGAGCAGTCTCGAAGGGCTGAATGACCTAGTCCTGCTCCTAATTTCTATGTTTACAAGTCAGCATTGAGAATGTCATCCAGTGACGCATTATTATTTGATCAATTAAAGCAAAGTGAGAATTAAGTAGTGATTTATTCCCATCAGGCCTCATTTTTAAGCCTTGTGAGAGTTTTCTCTGAAAGGAGAAGCCCAAATGCTTAGAAAAGAATAAAAGCAAAATACAATGGATGCTGGAAATCTGAAATAAAAACAGGAAGTGCTGGAAATACTCAGCAAGTCGGGCAGTATCTGTGGAAAAAGGAACAGAGTTAATGTTTCGCGCTGAATGTGACTCTTCTTTAGTGAGTGCCAGAGTGTGGATTTCCCCCCGGCTCCGCGATCAATAACTTTTACAAGGCAGGATAGTTATCAGTTGTTTTATTTACTTATCTTGTTGGGGGACTATTTTACAGTGAATGCACCTGCCAGCTATTTTCATTTCTCTACTTGTGTCATCTCAGCAGTGACTGAAGTAATAGTGGGCCCAGGTTTCCAGTGGGATGGAAGGGTGAAAATCAGATCAATTGGCTACAGGCAGGTCTGAAATTTTAGGAAAGGTTTGAATCTGCCAGATTTATAACCTATGTAAAATTTCACCCAAATCCGAGTTGGTGCAGAGCAGTGAGAAAGCGTTTTGCTCACTCCCTGGTCTGGGCACTGCACCTGAGGCATGTCCGCAGCATTTGTTGACATCTCTGGGAATTCTGCTCATTACACTCTCTTTAGCTTTGACAACATGTCTCAATTAAGAGTTTATAATTTTAAATGAAGGTGTTGCTTGTCATGAAAAGTAGATTGTCAAATTTCTATTGTTGATGGCACCGTGTGGTTTTGGTGCAAATTCCTATGTTTGTAGATATCTTTCTTTCTCCTGTCACTATTTTATATTCCATCAAAACTCACTGATATGAAAGTAATCCTTACTTTTATAAGAATAAGAATATACTTAATTCCTGGGCTATTGATGTTAGAAATACAGTATTGCAGAGTTATTATCCAAAGTTAAAGGAATGTGGGGCATAATTTAATCCCGACAACACAAGTCTCGCCCATTGCTTCCTCTGGGAGAAAGCACATCATCAAGTGCTAGTTAGGCATTTAAGTGCCCAGCAGCAGGCCTTTCAGAGCTGCTGGCCAAACAGACACCAGCAGTTCCTCATTGACATCAGCACCACTGGGAGAGCGATGGTAGCAGCTGGTAGTACACCAAACAAGTGTGAAGGATCAGTGAGTGTCCCAGGCAACAGGTGAATGAGAGCAGGATGTGGTTATGGGGGTAGGGTCACTGCTGGAGATAGTCCTGGTGTGGGGTGATGGGCTGGCTTTCAGTGAGTTATCCCCTTCCTGATGCTGGGTCCCTGGATCAGGTACTGAGTACCTGGGATGAGGGACCACCACAGCACCCCCACAACCCCAGCCCTGGGAGCCTGCAAGTAAACCTGACAGAGTAAACTCTGAGCTTTCTGCATGGTGACTGCAGCTGGTTGAAAACAGTGGAAGCAGGATGAGATGGATCAGTGGGCATTAATTGTCCACTTAAGGGTCACAGTTGGCCTCATGTTTCCATGTAGCACCCTCCTGCCCATTAAACGGCCCTAGAAGACACCTAGAAGAGAACGGTTTGATCAAGCAGACGCAGCACGGATTTGTGAAGGGGAAGTCGTGTTTAACGAATTTATCGGATTTCAATGGGGATGTGACTAGTGCGGTAGACAGAAGGGAACTGGGGGATGTGGTGTTTTTAGATTTCCAGAAGGCGTTCGATAAGATGCCTCACAAAAGGTTGCTGCAGAAGGTCAGCATACACGGATTTGGGGGTAAAGTGTTAGCATGGATTGAGAATTGGTTATCTAACAGGAAGCAGAGAGTTGGAATCAATGGGTGCTTTTCTGGTTGGCAGTTGGTGACTAGTGGAGTGCTGCAGGGATCGGTGCTGGGGCCTCAACTGTTTACCATTTACAAAGATGATCTAGAGGAGGGGGCTGTGTGTAGGGTAACAAAATTTGCTGATGACACGAAGATGAGTGGAAAAGCGAATTGCATGGAGGGCGTGGAAAGTCTGCAGACAGATCTGGATAGGCTGAGTGAGTGGGCGAGGACCTGGCAGATGGAATATAACGTTAGCAAATGTGAGGTTAGCCACTTTGGTAGAAATAATAGTAGGAGGGATTATTATTTAAAGAGTGAAAAGCTGCAGCATGCTACAGTGCAGAGGGACCTGGGGATCCTTGTGTACGAATCGCAAAAACTCAATCTGCAGGTGCAGCAGGTGATCAAGAAGGCAAATGGAATGTTGGCCTTTATAGCGAGGGGGATAGAATATAAAAGCAGGGAGGTCTTGCTGCAACTGTACAAGGCACTGGTGAGGCTGCAACTGGAGTACTGTGTGCAGTTTTGGTCCCCTTATTTGCGAAAGGACTTGAGAAAGGAGTACACAGAAAGTTCACCAGGCTGATACCAGAGATGAGGGGGTTAGCTTATGAAAAGAGATTGAATAGACTGGGCCTGTACTCGTTAGAGTTTAGAAAGCTGAGGGGGGATCTTATAGAGACATATAAGATAATGAAGGGGCTAGATAGGGTAGAGGTAGAGAGATTCTTCCTACTTAGAAAGGAAAACAGAACTAGAGGGCACAGTCTCAAAATAAGGAGGGGGAGGTGGTGGTTCAGTTTAGAACGGAGTTGAGGAGGAACTTCTTCACTCAAAGGGTGGTGAATCTTTGGAATTCTCTGCCCATTGAAGTGGTGGAGACTACCTCGTTGAATATATTTAAGTCACGGGTAGATAGATTTCTGATAGACAAGGGAATTAAGGGTTATGGGGAGAAAGCAGGAAAGTGGAACTGATCCACTTCAGATCAGCCATGATCTTATTGAATGGCGGGGCAGGCCTGAAGGGCTAGATGGCCTACTCCTGCTCCTATTTCTTATGTTCTTATGAGTGACTGTCAACCAATCAGATTGACTGGAGGGTTGATGTTTTGTAACCAAACCAGATCAGTGGGTGGCAGATTTAATGGTTGTCAACAAATATATTCAACCCAAGAGTGACAACAAGGATGGTAATTAGGAACAGAAATGAAAGCTCCTCTGAGATTAGAAGTAAGAAAATGAATTGCGCCTATTCTATACCTAACTTGCACGCAGGAGATTTACCCTGTGCCTAACCCACACTATACAATGCATGATACTTTATACTAGGAATAAATCATAGCAAAATACTCCTTCATAGAATTCCTACAGTGCAGAAGGAGGCCATTTAGTCTATCGAGTCTGCATCGACAACTATCCCACCAGGCCCTCTTCCTGTAAACCCACATATTTGCCCTGCTAATCCCTCTAACCTACACATCCCAGAACACTGTGGGGCAATTTAGCATGGCCAATCAACCTAACCAGTACATCTTTTGGACTGTGGGAGGAAACCCAGAGCACCTGGAGGAACCCTACGTAGACACGGGGAGAATGTGAAAACTCCACACAGACAGTGACCCAAGCCCGGAGCTGAACCCAGGTCCCTGGAGCTGTGAGCAGCAGTGCTAACCACTGTGCCAACCATGTCCCAACAAATGTCCTTTCACCTCAATAAGAATGCAATTTATTGAAAATGAATAAAGTTAAAATAAGACATCGCTATAGCTTACACAAATACTTTGGTCTTTGCATTGACTTCAAATCTGTTGATAGTTTTGCCTGAGGGTCAGACATATGTTTTATGTTGCTATTTTTTAGTTTAAGAAATATTGGATTCTATACGAAGAAAACCTTTGCTGAATCGTTAAATTGACATTAATTTCAACTTGTCACAGAATTATTGAACCTGACACAAATCCTGGTGAAAACATATGTGTGGCCCTCAGGCAAATCTGTCATCAGATCTGAAGTCAATGCAAAGGCCAAAGGCTATATTGTTCCTCAGTAATGGGTTTACCTAAATAGTACTTAAAATTACACTTCAGCCTATTAGCCAAACTCTGCTGAGAACCAGCCAAATGTTCTCCATTGTCATCAGCACCCTCTAAAGGCAGCCTGTCTTGAGAAGGGAGGAAAGCATTAAGATGAGGCAGCAATTGAAAGGGCCCAGTCTGTACGTGTGTGTCCATTGTGTAGTATTGTGTCTGTAACCATGTTATGCTGTAATGTTACATAATGGCTGATGTTTCTTCAGGACACCAAGCCCACACACTTCACAGCTCCTCTTATTGAATGCTTGTTGTCTGCAAATTGGCAAAGGATGAGTTAGGTTTTTTGGCACGAGGGAAGAATAGAAAGCAAAGGACATGGCATGACCCAGAGCCATAAACACAGTGGCTGTGTCTGAGAGTAACCCCTGCACGGCTATTCAAGGCTGGAAGGGGTTCCTTCCTGCCACGCTACTAGCTCTGATGTGCATTGTCCTCGTCGCATCAAATATAGGAACCTTTCTCCCATAAACAACAGCAGCATTCACATCTCCTTCCTTTACCCAGAAGTATCCCTTTCCTGATCAGTGAATATGGAAGAAAGCACACACAACGGGTGGAATTTAACGTCCCCACAGGCAAATTCAGAGGTGGGAGGGGCCATGTGATCAGTTGGTTAGTGTCCTTTCTGCCTGCAGGTCAATATTGGCCCTCAGGGGGACATTTAAGGCCTTGGTGAGCTTGGAGTTTGCCATCCCAGGTGGCTGCCTATTCGGTTTCTCAAGGGATTAGGGGTCCCATCACTCATGGACCCTATGTATCCAGTCAAGGGATTTGGCATTGGAAAGATGGGGGCTTCCAGGAAACCACCACCCACCACTGCCCATCTTCTGACTCCCTTGCTTCCACCCCCATCTCCAGTGTAACCCTCCCCTCCAATCTCCATCTTGCCCACACATCTCTCTGGAGATGGACAATCTTCATAGCTGACCCCACTGTACAAAGAACAAAGAAAATTACAGGCCCTTCAGCACTCCAAGCCTGCACTGACCACACTGCCCGTCTGTACTAAAACTCCCTACCCTTCTGGGGACCATATCCCTCTATTCCCATCCTATTCATGTATTTATCCAGTTGCCCCTTAAAAGTCACTATCATATCTGCTTCTGGCCCCGGCAGCGAGTTCTAGGCACCCACTACCCTCTGTATGAAAAAACTTGCCTCATACATATCCTTTAAACCTTGCCCCTCGCATTTTATACCTATGTCCCCCTAGTGATTGACTCTTCCACCTTGGAAAAAAGCTTCTGACTATCCACTCTGTCCATGCCCTTATAATCTTGTAGACGTCTATCATGTCACCCCCCTCAACTTCTGTTCCAGTGAGAACAAACCAAGTTTCTGCAATCTCTCTCCATAGTCAATGCCCTCCATGCTAGGCAACATCCTGGTAAAGCTTTTCCGTACCCTCTCTAAAACCTCCACATCCTAGTGTGGTGACCAGAACTGAACACTATATTCCAAGTGCGGCCTAACTAAGGTTCTATAAAGTGGCAACATGTCTTGCCAATTTTTAAACTCAATACCCCAGCCAACAAAGGCAAGCGTGCCTTATGCCTTCTTGACTACCTTCTCTATGTTCATTGCCATTTTCAGAAACCTGTGTACCTGTACACATAGATCTCTCTGCCTATTAATACTCTTAAGGGTTCTGCCACTTACTATATATTTCCCATCTAAATTGGACCTTTCAAAATGCATTACCTCATATTTGTCTGGATCAAACTCGATCTGCCATCTTTCCACCAAAGTCTCCAGCCAATCTATATCCTGCTGTATCCTCTGACGGTCCTCATCGCTATCTGCAAATCCACCAATGTTTGTGTCATCCGCAAACTTACTAATCAAACCAGTTACATTTTCCTCCAAATCATTTATATATATTACAAACAGCAAAGATCCCAGAACTGATCTCTGAGGAGCGCCACTTGTCACTGCCTTCCATTCAGAAACGCACACTCTGTTTTCTATGAATGAGCCAGTTCTGTATCCACCTTGCCAGGTCACCTCTGATCCTGTGTGACTTCACCTTCTGTACCAGTCTGCCATGAGGGATCTTGTCAAAGGCCTTACTGAAATCTATGTAGACAACATCCAGTGCCCTACCCTCATCAATCTTGCATCAGCAGTGCCTATAGCTCTCAGAAGCTATACTCTTGGGGTTGGGATTTTCACCCTACTGCTAATTTAATTGAACATGTAGCTCAACTCTGCCCATAAGTGCCTGATTGGAATTCAATAGCATTGAGCTCCTGGAGAATTGACCTCAGAGCTCCCAAAGATTCTCCAAGTGGTAATCAAGATCACCTTTGCCTATGTTAAATTCCAGCCAGGCAGTATTTTAATACTATCACACATAGAATCATAGAATCTCTACACTGCAGAAGGAGACCATTCACCCACCAAGTCTGCACCGACAACAATCCCACCCAGATCCTATCCCTGTAACTCTACGTATTTGTCCTAATATGTCCGTGACACTAAGGGAGAATTTACCATGCCCAATCAACCTACCCCGCACATCTTTGAATTGTGGGAGGAAATCAGAACACCCGGAGGAAACCTGTAGACACGGGGAGAACGTGCAAACCCTACGCAGGCAGTGATGCAAGGCCAGAATTGAACCCGGGTTCCTGGCGCTGTGAGGCAGGACTATGTCATTGTGCCACCCATGAAGAAATGAAATACGTTCCAATTGATTCTGTTGAATAGTCTCCTTATTCACCCTGCAGACCAGGGACTCTTCATTTGCCCTATTTATTTAAAGGGGACATTACCTAAACCCAAACACTCCCAGGTCAATCCTCCTGATCTCTGCTGCAAAACATCAGCCAGCTACTTCCGAGCATTCTATCATTGTAAGAGAAGTAGGAGCCTCTGAATGAAGGGCATGCAAAGTTGGGTTCCAAAGGAAATGTGGTGGATTTAAACAGTATGAGCATTTTTTGCATGTGTTTTCAATGAAATGATTTTAGCTCTGATGGAAAATATATCAAATTATTTGGGGCACAATGCTGAAATACCCATGTGAAAGAATAATGATGCGTAGGAGGGTATTTTTGATTTGATTTTGATTTGATTTTGATTTGATTTCATTTCTCATTGTCACATATATTAACGTGAAAACTATTATTTCTTGCATGCTATACAGACAAAACATACTGTTCATAGAGAAGGAAAGGAGAGAGTGCAGAATGTAATGTTACAGCTAGGGTGTAGAGAAAGATCAACTTAATGCAAGGTAAATCCATTCAAAAATCTGACAGCAGCAGGGAAGAAGCAGTTCTTGAGTCGTTTGGTACATGACCTCTGACTTTTGTATCTTTTCCCTGATGAAAGAAGGTGGAAGAGAGAATGTCCTGGGTGCGCAGAGTCCTTAATTATGTTGGCTGCTTTGCTGAGGCAGCGGGAAGTGTACACAGAGCCAATGGATGGGAGGCTGGTTTGCATGATGGATTGGGCTACATTCATGACATTTGGTAGTTCCTTGTGGTCTTGGGCAGAGCAGGAGTCATACCTTGCTGTGATATAACCAGAAAGAATGCTTTCTATGATGCATCTGTAGAAGTTAGTGAGAGTTGTGGCTGATGTACCAAATTTCCTTGTTCTTCTGAGAAAGTAGAGGCGTTGGTTTTTTTTTTGTTTCCTAAATCCAGTGGTAATGAACCTCTTGCAACATTGAGTAGCTGTGCAGGGATGACTCACAGTTACAGTCACTGACATTATGGTAATAGTCATGCCGTTCCCTTCACTTTCCAAAAGAGCTGATTCATTCTGTGGTGATTGATTCTTAAAGGGAGGGTCACATCACCTGGGGAACCATTTGGGAAACAGGGTGGGGGATCACTCTGGTGGGTTCGTGTTTCTGTTTCATGGGAGCTGACTTCAGCTGGAGGCTGCAAGCCCTTGTGCAGCCTTTACCTGTAAATAAACATGTCTTTTTCCCCCTAAACTGGTGAAGAAGAATTACTAAATTGGCAAGGAGAGTAAAAGTGAGCCTCGAACTGTGAGTATACAGTTTCTGCTGAAGGTGAATGAAGTTGAGACAAAGAATCATTACAATGTACCCCTAATTGGATGGAGAACTGGACACAATACATTGAACTATTAGGGCTATTACTTTCTGGTCTATGAAATAGGAGGAGGGGAAAAGAAAGGCAATCCTCCTGAGTGCCTGTGAGACCCAGGCTTACGGTTTGAGTTGCAGTCTCACAATCCCAAGCATGCCTGACTCCAAATCATTCAGTGATGAGTTGGTATAGTCACATTTCCATCTGAAACCATTGGTTATATTGCAGAGATTTAATCCCAGGGGGAACTATTGTGACTTACATTACCAAGTTGAAACAATTCTTGGAGTACTGTGACTTTTGAGCCACTTTGAATGAGATGCTGCGGGAGGGATTAGTCTGCGGGATGAATAAGGAGGCTATTCCACAGAAGTTACTAGCCGAGGAAAATATAAATTTTAAGTGAGCGTTGGAGATAACATTGGCAAAGGACAGCATTAGTAAGTGTCATAAAGTGTCCAAAATTATTCCACCTCCTTTGCTAATTTGCAGGTGGTGACTACTCAGTTGTGAAATGTGTGGGCTTAGTGTCCTGAAAAAACATCAGCCATTACTTAACTTTGCAGTGCAACATAGTTGTAAACATAGTTCCGCACAATGGGCACACACATTCAAACTGGGCCCTTTTCAATTGCTGCCTCAGCATACAGCCTTCCTCCCTTCTCAAGACAGGCTGCCTTTAGAGGGTGCTGATAGCACTGGCAATGAAAACAGAGAGGGAGACAATGGAGAAAATTCGGCTGGTTCTCAGCAGAGCTTGGCTGATAGGCTGAAGTATAATTTTGGGTAAACCCATTACTGTGGAACAATATAGCCTTTGGCCTTTGCAGACCTGATGATGGATTTGCCTGAGGGCCACACATATGTTTTCACCAGGATTTGTGTCATGTTCAATAATGATGTGACAAGTTGAATTTAATGTCAGTTTAAAAATTCAATAAATGTTTCCTTCACATAGAATTGAAATGCTTGCTTTATATTAATAAACATTATATCTCTTCGGGGCAATCTGGAGATCATGTTTGCCGTACATACGAATGCTGGTGGGGCCTCAAGATCTGGAAGTTGCAGTTTTTGATGGCAAGAACACAACTTTGGATCTTCCCCACCCATCGGTGACATTATCAGGTTTACACCCACAACGGGTGTGGGCCTGTTTTATTTTTTATTAGAATATATTTAAACGTTATTAACCCACCCCCTCACCAGATTTTGACCCCCCCCCCCCCCGCTGTAGATTGTCACTGCGCTGACACGATGTGACATCAGTGCGGGCGGTGGCTCAGACTGCGATGCGGGGAGATGGGGCTCAACATCCGGAGGGGGATCAGCTGATGGTCAGGGGTGAGGGGAAGAAGGATAGCGGGGGCGGGGGGCGGGGGGGAAGAAGCGGCCGACTCTGATCAGGAGTGGAGAGGGTAGCCCCTGAGACCTTTGAGGTGGGCGAGGGGGAGAGGTTGAGATGTGTTTAAATATGGTGTCCCGATCTCCGTGCAGCTGGGCTTTACCCGCGTGTTGCGGGCTTGTCCCCCAGGATGATGGCGTGAAGCACCCCCTCTTGAGTGTTTTAAGACCTAGAGAGAAACACATCCGTTTTCTCACCAGAAACGACACTCTGCCATTTTTTGGGAAGATTTAGCCCATTGTTTCTGTGTACTCTGTACCAATGTCTCATTTTAACTTAATTTGTTTTTTTTACCACGACTTATTCCTAACATAAACATCCAATTTGCGTGGTGCGTGTTAGGCATGGAGCAAAGCTCCCTTCGACTTATGACAGAACTCTCCCATTTTGTGACTAAGTGTGGTGGTAGGGTACTTTGGCTGCATCTTTCCTGCCGACCAGAATAGCAGAATCCCGCGCCAGATTCTGGACTTGGAGTCTAATTAATTATGCACGTGCGAGTTCCCTCTCCTGATGGGCGGGCAGCTGATTCGTCTGCCTGCTCTCAACTGAGGAATTCAAAGGTCCTGGTGCCATATTTAAATATCAGCTGAGCACTTGTATATCACTCTCTCCAGCCCAGCTGCCTTCATCAGACCATGCAGGATGTTGGCAACCAAGAGAGTAAAGGCCAGCAGCCTCAAGAGGAAGTCAGTTTCCCGGTATGACCACAATTTTACAGAGAGTTGAACATAGGAGACCAACCGAGAGTGCAATGAGAATTGAGTCTTGAGGTAATAATGAAGGCAGGGTTATGAATTTATACCTTTTATGTCAGTACAGATTGCTAGCAATGACACTTGACACACTGACCAAAATTTTCCCACCAGAGGGATCTCCTGGTGGTAACACCAGAGTGTCTCACTAATGACAACTTCCTGCAGTGCATACTGCAATGGTGGCTGGTGCAAAAGCCCATAGATATCTGACACTTCCTGGCCATTGCCCCTGGTACACTGGCAGGAGCACTGCTGGAAGGGGTTTTGTAGGGGTAGTGCTAAGGGTCCATTGTTTTGGGGGGGGGGGGTGTGGTGTGTCTGAGTTGGTTGGGGTACAAGGATTCCGTGATGATGGTATGCCGCTGGGAGGGTTCCATGATGGGTGGGAAGGGTAGTGTTTGGGGTGATGGTGGAAGGGGAGGGCAGGAAGTGCCGGGACATCTGTGTCCGTGGGGCTTCCATTTTGATGGGGTCCTTGTTTTTCCTTTCTCTTTATGCTGAGGAGCCCTGTAAAAAAAAAAGTGAAGTGATCTTTTGAAAGCTGCTGTTGGGATGGGTTCTGACATTGTGGAACCCGATGCCTCTTGTTGCTTTTCCAGCAAAGCGTTTGAAAATATGGCAGGAAAAGCCAGCTGTGCAGTTGGCAGACTACACCCCACCTGAGTTCACACTTTGCCAAAAAAAGGCAAAATTCCACCCACAGTCTCTTGCAGTCAAAATGTTCAAATTGCTTAATGAGCCAGATTTGTTGGTACATGCAGGAAGTCATGGAACAGCTCTGGTCTTGCCCCTTGATGACTTCAGCAATAGATTTCTCTGGTCTTCCTGCATACCAAGCAATTCCCAGATCAAATCACCTCGTTTACAGGGGACGCAATGGTGTAGTGGTATTGTCACTGGACTAGTAATCCAGAATAATGCTCAAGGGACCTGGGTTCATCATGACAGATGCTGAAATTTGAATTCAATAAAAAAAACTGGAATTGAAAGTCAAAATGATAACCATGAAACCATTGTCGACTGTCGTTAAAAACCCATCTGGTTCACTAATGTCCTTTAGGAAATCTGCTGGCCTCACTTTGTCTGGCCTATATGTGACTCCAGATGCCAGCAATGTGGTTAATTCTCAACTGCCCTCGGGCAACTAAGGATGGGCAATAAATGTTGACCAGCCAGCAACACCCATGTCCCATGAATAGATAAAATGAAGCTATATAAACGTGAATAAAGAAGACAGAAAATTCTTTCTTCAGCAGGAATTACTTCTCCATTACTTGATTATTCTTCCTGTAGAAAACATTTTGGAAAAACACTGCTGCCATTGTGTAGTAAAATGCCAGGCATCACAAAGGACAGGGACAGTGCTCCTCCAAGTATCTGGAAAAATGGATTCTTGATGAAGACAGGGACAGACAATTCCTGGATCCTGTGAACTTGAGAACCTTCTAAACTAATCTATGCCCTTTCTCGCCAACTTTCAACTTTCTGAGTACACCAAATGTTAAATCAAAGAGTATAATTTGATGGTACCAGGCAGAGAGGTGTAGATAAGGAATTCTCATACTTTAGGCCTGAGGCACTAAAGGCCTGGCCACCAATTGTGGAGCAATTAAATCCAGAGATGCTCAAGAGACCAGCCCCACAAATGTTTTTCGCCCTTTAGTATTTCTTAACTTGAACCTTACAAATTCCACATCGTCTGTGCTAATATCTTTCCTCAATGTTGTATCAATGTCTTTAATCAACAATTCTCACATCCAATTTTTCCCTAGTTTTTAAAATTCTTTTATTCGTGGGATGAAGGTATTGTTGGCAAAGCCAAACAACCAACTTTGAATGCTCTTGAGAAGGAGTTGGCTACCTTCTTAGTAATTGGGTGGATTGTTAGGCAATTTTTTAAAATGTATTTGTGGAACATGTGGAAGCCTTCCTTGACTGTTGAGCTTACTTTTCAATTGTAAAAAAACCCTCTCCAGCATGGGCAGCATGTTGACACAGTGGTTAGCATTGCTGCCTCACAGTACCAGGGATCTAAGTTCAACCCCAGCCTTGGGTCACTGTCTGTGTGGAGTTTGCACATTCTCCCTGTGTCTGCCTGGGCTTCCTCTGGTTGCTCCAGTTTCCTCCCACATTTCAAAGATGTGCAGATTAGGTGGATTGGTCATTCTAAATTGCCCCTTAGTGTTTCAAGATGTGTAGGTTAGAAGGATTAATGGGGTAAATACATGGGGGTACAGAGCTAGGGCCTGGGTGGGATGTTCTGTTGGAGAGTCAATGCAGACCCAATGGGTCTCCATCTGCATTGTAGGCATTCTGTGATTGTATGTGCTGTTGATAAAGAGTTCCCTACAAACAGTGTGTCTGGGGAAAATGCTTGATCCTGCCTTAATTTTATAATATGTAAAATCCTCAATATATATCTTGAACTCAGTTTTGTCTATGTGTTTGCTCACCAGAAGATAAAAAAAACAGTGAAACAGGGAACTAAGAATACTGCTCTCAACTAGTCTTGTGTATTTTAAAATGAAACACCTGTATAACAGGGACAAATAAGAATATTTGTCCGATCTGACTTTTCCCTCTGGGTCGACTTAGTGATTGTTTCACTAATGATATCATGAGCTAAGCTTCAAGTTGACGGGTGTTTTTGTGACTGGAAGGCTGTTGATTTCACCGAGCTCAGTCCCTTGCCTTTTGTTGCATATAATGATTTAGCCTTAAGTAGAAGTGACATGATTAAGAAGTTTGCGTATTTTACAAATATTAACAAAGAAGGACGCTGTAGATTTAAGGAAAATATCAAATTAAGCAGGTAGGCAAAAATAGTGGCAAATGGAATTCAATTCAGAGAGGAAGAAAGTAATGCACTGGAGAACTCAAACAAGGAATACACAATAAATGGTAGGACACTGAGTGTAATAGTGCAGAAGATCCATGTTGGTAAGGTGGGTAAGAACGTGGGTTATTTTGCATTTTTGATTGAGGCGTGGAATGTAAGTGCATCAAGATAATACTAAAAATGTATAAAACACTAGTAAGACCACAGTAAGACTATTATACACAATTCTGGTCAAACTCCAGGCTGTGTATAGAGGGTACAGAAAAGATTTAGGAAGATAATTTAAAGTTTATTTTATGAGTGCCACAAATAGGTTTACATTAACACTGTAATGAAGTTAATGTGAAAATCTCCTAGTCGCCACATTATGGTCCCTGTTCAGGTACACTAAGGGAGAATTTAGTATGGCCAATGCATCTAAGCAGCACGTCTTTCAGACTGTGGGATGAAACTGAAGCAGATTCATGCAGACACTAGGAGAATGTGTAGACTCTGCACAGACAATGACCCAAGCCAGGAATTGAACCTGGGTCCCTGGTGCTGTGAGGCAGCAGTGCTAACCACAGTGCCACCCATGTTTGCTAGGGATTCTAACTATGAGGAAAGACTCGATAGGCTGGAGTTATTTTCTTTGAAATGGAGGTGGCTGAGAGAAGATTTAATTAAAGTGTATAAATTAATGAGGGGCCTTGACACAGCGGATATGGAAGGATGTATTCCTATTAGCAGAGGAGTCATCGAGGGCATAGATTAAAAGTATTGGCAGAAAGGTTAAAGGGCAATTGAGGAGAAATTATTTTAACCCGAGGGTGGCGGAGGTTCTGAACTCACCACCTGTAAGGATGGTAAAGGCAAGAAGGCCTTATAAAACTTGGTTATGCATTAGAACTACCATGATCCACGGGGTTACAGTCAAGGGCTGAAAAATGGAATCTTTTTCAGCTGGCAGACACCTGATGGGCTGATTGGCTACCTTTACCATTAATTCCTATAATTCTAGAGCACATCCAATGATATCCTGAGAAGGACCATTCATAATAGTAAAATAAGAGTAAAATATTTTTACCAATGTACCATAAGATGGGGATGCAGAATTTTGATCATGTGAACATTGGCTCATTTGGTATTTCATTGATTCTTAGAAGTTTTAGAAGACTAACTTTTGTCATTGCTACCTTGGATTTGAAATTGACTTTATAATTATGCCAATGCCACACTTAACGAAGATGCCAGATCTTAAATGAGCAAGCTGTTGATTAAAGCACCAAGATTCTTTCTAAATGATTTTCCTTTCTCCTCATCAAAGTAATGCATTGGGGAACTCAAACACGGAATGCATAATAAATGGTAGGACACTGAATGTGGGGGAACAGAAGATCCATGTCGCTAAGGTGGGTAAGAAGTTTATTTTGCTTCTTTGACTGAGGCGTAGACCAGGTGTGCATCAAGAGAATAGTAAAACTGTATAAAACACTAGTCAGACCACAGTAAGAGTACTGTGTACAATTCTGGTCCTACTCCAGGCTGTGAACAAGGGTACGGAGAAGATTTAGGAAGATATTGCTAGGGCTCAAAAAGTTTAGCTATGAAAAAGATTGGATAGGCTGGAGTTGTTTTCTTTGAACAAGAGGAAATTGAAATATATAAAATAATGAGGGCCTACTTAAAAACATAAATTAATCTTTCAATGTAATTCATTGGCACTCTGGAACATCATGAGGAAAGCTGCTATGCAAGAAGACAAGTCTTTTTATCATGGTTTTCTCTCACATTCACCATCTATGAGTGAGATGGTGAGCAGTTGGTCACTAGGAGGAATGCAAGGGCTGCTATGGGGAGTGTTTGCCGTCCAATAATTAGCTGAGATTGGTAACCCATGAGGAATTACATGTGCTCATCTATTTCTCTCTGCTTTATTGTATACAAATTCAGAACCAATTTCAAACTACACCTCATATTATTATCATGGGTATGTGTAAAGATAGAAACATTGAGATGCAATTCTAATGGGGAAAACTGGCTTCGATTTAGTGATATCACAGATTTGAAATGTACGTTGCACGCAATATAGAGAAATATATTTTTGGAGAGCAATTCAGTTACAGGATTCAATTAGTTTGTTGGGCTGTTGTTGTCGAAGAGACCGGTAGAAGTAATTCCATACTTACAAGTCACAAAGAATGGTTTCATAAAAAATCAAATGCCTCCTCCATTAATTTGAGACAGTGTTACTCTTCGTGCAGTTACTTTCAAAGAAGGAAAAGATGGAGCTGTTCTTGAATTTCAGGTAGTTAAAGAGGAACAACTTCTGTTCCTGCTGAACTGAGCCAGTGCAGTCCATATCAACTGTTATCAGCTCAGTAGGCACAGAAGGTTGAGCCCGCTTCTTTCAGTTGTTGATTGTTTCAGTCAGCAGCCTGGATAATTCAAGCAACATTTACAAAGTTCATTCCACAGCATTTTCCTGATTGCCTACCTCTTCTTCCTGGAAGCAAAAGGATAGCAGGTGCACCGAATACTGCCATCTCCAAGTTCTCTGTCAAGTTTTGCTGTTCCTTCTTCATCATGGGTGAAAATCATACAAGTTTCTCCATAACGGCATTGCAGCTGAACCTACACCACATAGACTGTGGTGACTCAAAAAGACAGCTCACTATCACCTTCTGTTAGAGTTGGCAGTAAATGCTGGCCTTGCCAGTGATCCACCCATCCTACAAACAAATAAAACCAGAATTCCCTGTAATATATTAGCAGTACAACCAGACGTCATTGTTTATGCCTACACCAATAGAATGGCCAGAATTCTCCGATATTGTACACCCTGCCAGCAGGAATGAAGAATCTGGTAATCAGTAATTTCTGGATTCCAACATTTGCTTGGATCTTCTCTTCATCTACCACTTATGCTGTGCCTGTGCCTATGTGCAACTAATTGCATGACTAATAAGAAATTAAATTTATTTATCTAATTTTACTAATTGGGATGCAGAGCAAGAGCATTTTATTGTTAGCTGAATATTGAGGAAGATCCAATCGGTGAAGAAAACGTTGAATGGAATATTTTTTGATTTGATTTATTATTGTCACATGTAGTGGTATACAGTTAAAAGTATTGTTTCTTGTGTGCTAAACAGACAAAGCATACCCTTCATAAAGTACAAAGGGGAGAAGGAAGGGAGTGAATATAGTGTTACAGCCATAGAGAAAGATCAACTTTATATAAGGTAGGTCCATTCAAACACTAGTTTTGAGTTGGGTGATTGTGGGAGGCACTGGGATCATATCCAAGAAAGAATACCAGTGTAAGGACAGTTTAACGAATTCTCCTTAATAGAAATCATCTTTAATAGAACTCAATGATGAATGGACTTAAGCCTCTTCTATCAGCCATGTAATAGGTTTGGCAACCTTATTTGAGAATGGTCGAATGTCATTGAGTACTAAGCTTTTACCCGACCCGGTTTCCTTCAGCCTTAATTAAGGGATGGGCAAACCCTATTTCTAACCTAGAAATCTTTTAAAAATAGAGTATGACTAAAGGCTAATTTCATTCAAAATGAGTGAAAGTGGAGAAGTTAGAGTTGGAAACATTTTTGCTGCAGTGGACAATTATATAAAAGACTAAAAAAAAATGAATAAACAATAAATGCAAACATTTGCATATTGGATTAATATAATGATGCTGAGTTATGAAAATATAACTTTTATACACCAAATGTATAACATTTTAATAAAAGATAGATTTCACTTCACTGAGAGAACTATTATTTGAAATAATTACTTGTATTTTTAAAATCTGTAACAGTATCTATGATCTAACTACTTCTTTCCATCTGTTATCCAAATAACACATCAGCCTAAAACTGACTCGATGCAATAATATTTTACATTCAGCTCCAATTCCTATGTCTGCTATTTAAACAAAGAGGTTAACCCGTTTAACATAATTTTGTACAAGCTAATTCCTGGGCTTTTTATCTCACCGGGACTGCTTCTTAACTTTCTGTTCATGGGATCTGAGCATTGCTGGAAATGCCAGCATTTATTGCCCATCCTTAACTGCCCCTTGAGAAAATAGCTGAACCAACGCAGTCCACGTGGTGTAAGTGCACCCACAATGCACTTCAGGATGTTTCAGGATGTTGGCCCAGCGAAAGTGAAAAGGATTAATTTGCAGATATACTCGAATTTAACTGACAGATACTTTGTCGCACATTTCCACATCGTGCACCAATCAACAATCTTTACCTTTAAGCGTTTGCTAGACTTCATTTGGAAAAGTCCTATGCATGTCTTACTCCATATATAGCATAACAGTCCCATTTGCTTATACATTTCTCAGGAAGATTCTTGTGTTTCTCAACGCAACAGGAACTGTGAGGAATGGACACTTTCTCACTTTTGTCAAATGCAAGGTATAAAATTGGAAACTGTTAGCAAATCTGGCAGCACCTGTAAGGAGAGAAAAGAGCTGATGTTTCGAGTCCAGATGACCCTTTGTCAAAGCTTTGACAAAGGGTCATCTGGACTTGAAATGTCAGCTCTTTTTGCTCCTTACAGATACTGCCAGACCTGCTGAGATTTTCCAGCATTTTCTCTTTTGGTTTCAGATTTCAGCATCCGCAGTAATTTGCTTTCATCCAGGGTATAAAGTTGTTTTGCGTTTACCAGCAAAAATTACTTTTGTTTAAGAACAAATTACATTTCTGTTATCACAGCAGAAGCATGAAGTGTGACATAAACTCCCTGTGATGAGACAGTGCTATGAACATTTTAAATAACTGTCCTCAGTGGCTACATACCTCCATCAAAAGGCTGATTCCTCTGCCTATGAATTGAGAAAAATGGGGTTATTGTCATGAACTAGAAATAAAAAAGGTTTGAAGCTTGCATTTTAAGGAGAAACAATATTCAGCTGAGTTGCCACGTAGCACTAAATGTTATTAAGTGCCATAACTAGTAAATCTGCACATTTGCTGGGCACTGTCAGTCATCCTTTGTTCCTGTGTTTTCAGTAGTTAGGATTTTATTATATTTCATACTCAGACAATCCAAACAAAACAAAGCACACACAGAGATAAAAACAAATTAGTGAAGCTGTCTAAAAGTACAGTTCAGAGGCTGTCCATTAGGACATCAAAAAAAATCTCTTATTACAGTTATAAATAAATTACAGCTTGTGCAATCTCTAAGGGCCCAGTGTATGTCTACACAATGCCTGCCATCCCATCAATCAAAGGACAGTTATAGTGCCGCAGGGATAACGTGTTGTGCCAAATGCAAATCAAAGGAGGCTCCACTCCTTCCAAATGATCCTTCCTTTGGGTGAAATTCGAGTGAAATCTTCTCAATGTTCTCAGTTTAGAGTGGTCAGCAGAAGCTGGGCAGATAATCAATCAGAGCCTATTTCCAAAGACATCAACAGGTTCCACTCCACTGGTGCCATGATTGAAAGCTGCCCATGAAACATAAAATGGTTGCTATCTCACTACTAAACATTTGGAAAATACAAACTAGAAAAGACAAAGGGAGTTATGAGTATGCCTACATAAAAAATAGGATGATGCGGGGACACTTTTGTGTTCATCAAAGTGAGGATGTAAACTCTGAGAAGTAGATGCCTTTTTCACTCCCAATTGGAATCCCAGTGAATTTAATATGCTTTGCATTTAAATTGCTAGTGAAAAAAGTCTAAGAATAAAGCTCTATTTTTTCCTGATGTAGCAGAAGCAAGCAATGCAACCAGTCTAATGGTGGCAAAAGATGATGAAAACAAGCCAGACCCAAGTGCGATCCATTACTTGAAAGCACAGGACTATTAGTCATGAACATTATGTTTTGTTTGCCTCTTTCCACTTTTCCAAACATAAACAATTAGGTCCAAGAAAATATTGTCCTTCTAGGGAAGAATTCGAGCCTCAAAAAAATCAGTGATTTATGGTCTTAAGCAGGGAACGATATTTCTGCGTCAGGCTTCCCAAAGTATGGGCAGTTACGAGCTATGGTCACACGATTACCAGCAAGTTAGTTGGAACAGTCCTAACATGTTTCAGTTAGGCTCCATGCAGCTGTCAAGGAGTTGAGATGGTCAGGGCTCAGCTCGAAGCTTGGTCCCAGAAATGAAATTGTGTACTGACAGCCTTGCATGGGGTGCGAACAGCAATATGGGACTGCTGGGTGCCCTGTTTGGTGCTGTAAATACTCAATAATTGTAAAAATGATGTGGAGATGCCAGCGTTGGACTGGGGTGGGCACAGTAAGAAGCAGCACTCCGAAAGCTCGTGCTACCAAATAAACCTGTTGGACTTTAACCTGGTGTTGTGAGACTTCTAACTGTAAAAAAAAACTGATAATTAAACTTTTCAAACAAAAAAATTAGT
This sequence comes from Carcharhinus amblyrhynchos, assembly GCF_965287045.1. Lineage (NCBI taxonomy): Eukaryota > Metazoa > Chordata > Chondrichthyes > Carcharhiniformes > Carcharhinidae > Carcharhinus > Carcharhinus amblyrhynchos. The sequence continues at coordinate 27,645,054 of NC_137332.1, read as the reverse complement.
TGTGAGTTGAAACCCAGTTCTCTCCTTCATTTGAATTCACTAAATGAAATTTTATTTTTAAGCAGTGCCAGAAATGGAACATTCCTTTAATACCAAGCATCATTTTCCTGAGGGATCTCAGGACTGAAAGAGTTGTAAAGTATATTTAATGGTGATGTGCTGCGCTTTAGGGGAAATACAATCTAGTGTTTAAATCGTGATGCAGGGTTAATGTTCAGGTACCAGTTTTCAGTCAGGGAAAAGCTGTTGCAGGTAAGTCCCATTCTCTGAGCCATGCAGACTTTAACATTTTTTTTATGGCACCGAATGGTGTGTGAGCATGGCTCATTCTCTCTTCACTCACATGTTATTTTTTTCCATACATGTAACATGAACACCTCTGCTCTACTGGATACCTACGTAAGTAGTTGGGGGAGAAATTTTCCAGACTCTTTGGAGCCAGGATCCAAGGGAATATGAATGTTTTTAAAGACTTTTTTTTACAATGTTTCCCAGGAATAAAAAATGAAACACAATTTAAAAGGTATCTGGACTTTCCAAAGCTTAAGCCAAGATTTTACAGCCCAGCCCGCTGCCAGAATCTTCCAGTACTGCTGAAAAGTCAGTGGACTTTTGGCTGGCCCAATGCAATGTCTGTGGTAGATGGGGCCAGGAAGACCTGGCCTTGCTCTTATTTTGCCTCCTCATTCTACCTGTGCTGTCATTAACTATTTTCCCATCAGGTGCACTCCCATTCCACATTAATGGCCATTTCTGCTGATTCTAAAACCTCATTTGCTGATGATGGACACACCCTGCAATTTTTTTTGACAGGGATGCCATGCCTGCTGCTGGCAAAAGGCCAGCTAGGCTGCAGAATCACTCCTATTTGGGCCCTTAATTGGCTTTCACCGATTCCTGACACCAACCTTCTCCAAGAAAGATGCCAACAGCAGAAATGCATTGGAGAGGTGTCCCACCATGATTCTACTTCTCTTCCTGGCTCACACCCGCACCTCCAAGCTCCCAAGAAAATCTGGCTCTTCTTTGGAATTCTCAGTTAAATAATGATGTATCTTTATTTCCCAATCCTATACAAAATATCAGAAAAATTTCCTCAGTAATCAGTCACGTCCCCTCCTCCATGTAGAATATAATTCACAGCCCAGCCACACCCTGAGTTTTCAGATGGCACTGTACTTTTACATTGATACATTAGTTCAGTTATTGGCTGCTGATACAAATAAGAGATTGGCTATTAAAATATTGTTATTATTCTACTTATTGAGTTACCACATATAATTGATGGAAAGGAACTGAATGCACTGAGGTGGAGCAGAGGGAGATGTGGCATTGATGTTTCTACATTTTTTCTTGCATGGGTACTTACATCTTCATGACTTGAATTTGAATCCAGGCAAACTGATTCTGCTCTGCTGTTGGCTGTAAGAATTCCAAAATATGGAATCGTCATAACTTGGACCAATTCCCAAAGCGGTATCATATCGAGAAAATGCATGAATAAATTAGTGACATTAATCTGATCAAAGATGTGAATGCAGTTGACACTGTTGAAATCTTTGCAGAGGTGGGCTCTGAGAGGATAAGAGGTATTAGATATCATGATATTGCCCCAAGATGCTCACTTATGTCCGCCTTGGGTTTTGCAGTTTTAATCATCTTATGGAACTCAAGGCTTCTGGAAAACATTACAGCAGATCACACAACACGACAAAGATAATTAGCACTAGCAAGGTCAGTGAACCGAGTGACATAAGCCTGAACTAACATATGAACAGCAAATGGTAGTCTGGAAATCCTCTTGAGTTTGACCCCCTGAGGTGCGGAACTTAGCCACTGTGAACATGAAGGCATTCAAAGATCTGTTCACAGAGTTAGCTAAGTCCTTCACCGCACAGGGCTCAGAAACAAAATCCCTCCTCCAGGCTCTCTTAGTGTCTCCACGTAGCCATTCACTTCATAATCTGAAACAGCTGATGGTGAGCAGCAAGAAAGTCTCGCATGCTAAGGAGGCAAGCGTGAATTCATTCCCTCGTATCAATTCATAAGACAGAATTTTTTTACTGTTTTCAATGGAACCTAACACCTTATACACGGGACCAAACACATTCTCAGTATCTTTTCGTGAAGAGGAAGGAAGTGTTTGCACTAAGCGACTGACGCTTTTCAACATTATATTTTGCAGCGATTTACAGGGGATAATTTTACTGATTGGAAAATGATGAGGAATTCACATCCACGTCGCATTTGGCAGCAGGCGAAATTCCTGACCCGCAAAGTGGATTGGTAAAATTATGCACATAATATTCTCCCAGCATATTAACTCCTTCAAGTTGAGTGGTATCACGGTGCTGTGGAGATTTCAGACAGCACTGGACCGCAGAACAACTGAGAAACAATTGGCCCAGTGATTACACTCTTCACATCAACATGTTGCTCACCCTAACAAATTAATTTTGTTGCAAGGCTGGGATTTTCCAACGCTGCAAGCAGGGGCAGAGAGCTCAGCCGATTCTTCGTTCACTGCGGTGGGACTGGAGAATCCCGCCGCCGTGAACGGCCAGAAAATTCCTACCAAAAACTTTGTTGAGCAGACTCTTGGTGACTTTAGTGTGGCAGTTATGTAAAATGTGCAATATTGGCCACCTGTTAAAATGGCTCTCCTGAATTTCAGTTCCAGTGACTCCTATAGACGTTCATTGAGTGGATGCATGTGTTTTGCACTCATATCTGAAGTCAAAATGGCTTCTCTTGTCTGCTCACATCCTTCCACAGGCCGTCATACAGGTTAGAGAGACTGTGTGACAAACTGAAGCTAGCTGTTATGTCGTATCATGCTCTCTTCAGAGAGGCAGATGATAAACCAGACAGACCCAAATTTTTTTCTCCTCCAGTAATTAGCATGTTTGCTATGAGGCGGATGAAGTTCACCAGTCCCACTTGTTCCCAATGGCAATTTTTCTTCTAGGAACGGTCGGTAATAGCTGGTGACATGTTGGTAATCCCTGGCAATGTGATTTTACATTATTGAATCAAATCACTCTGCCAGGAACCCAGCCAGTCACAGCAGGCAACATCTTGCAGTCCTTGTGTTTTGCACCTAGAGATAAGCAGAAGCCCAGCAGTATATAAGCTGCTGATTCAGGTAAGTTACTAATTGCCATTCTTAGTGATATTGCCAGACTTAAAACAATCAGCTTTTTCCAATCCAAAGCAAGACAAAAAGATTGAAAATAGTTGGGCTGCTCTTGTATAGAGCATCTGCTGCACCATTCTTGAGGCTCTGCAAACTGAACATGCTTGAAGCTTTCAGTAGAAGTTATACCAGTCTTCTGAGTACAATAACAAGGGGAAATGAACCTGTTGGTCATTGAAATAAAACAGGTAAGTTTCAGAGTGATGAAAAAAGCATTTGCACTTAAGCGATAGAAGGAGGTTACTACAATACCTTTTCAAAATGTAACTGTCTCAGTACAGGACATAAATTCAGCAACTTCAGCAGTGAATGGATAAAGTTGATCCCCAAGTTCCAGTCTCTAATGGGGTGGACATCTATCTGTAAAGCAAAGCGAATAAAAGAATATCATTTTCATTCATGAGTATGAATGGAATTTATGTTAGTGTGTCGGCTGGGGCTCAGTGGCTTACACACTCAGCCTAAATCACAAGATTTTAGGTTCAACCCCCACGCCAGGCTTGAGCACATAAATCAAACTGATACTTCAGTTTGTTCCTGAAGGAGTACAACTCCTGAAGAGGTGTCCTCTTTTTGATGAGATGTTAAATCAAGGCCCCATCTGCCTTCTTGGGTGGATGTAAAATATCCCATGGCCCAATTTCGCAGGCAGGGGATTATCGCTGGTGCCTTGTCAATATTTATCTTTCAATCAACTTTACACAAACTGGGAATCTGATTATTATCCCAGAGCAGATTGTGTGGGAGTTTATTGTGTGCACATTGGCTGCCATGGTTCCAACATTACAACATTATTTATAAACGCTTCATTGGCTGTGAAATGTTTTAAAGCATCCTGTGGTTTTAAAAAGTCCAATATAAACGCAAGTCCTACTTTTTTTCAAAAGAATGCTTGTTTTCCCACATTTTTGATTGGATGAATCCAGCACACTTAACGGTGTGAAAGTTTTCTCAGTTAACCGTATGGAAACTTCAAGAAAATTTTTTTGGCAAACTCAACTGAAAGGGCATCAATCCACAGTAAAACAAAACTGTACAATTCAGTATCATTAGGCAACAAATTGGCAATCCAATTCATAGACACCGCAAAGATATGTGGGAAGATGGAATGCCACACTGATACAGTAGAACCAAATATTAATACAACGCAGAGGGAAGACATAAGGTTCATCATGTTGGTTCTTTGGTAGTCCCACTCTCCTGCTCTTTCCACCAATCCTGTAACTTTTTTTTTCTTCAAGCATTTATGCAAATCTTTTTTGAAAGTTACTTTGGAACGTGGTTCCCCTTTTTGTGCAACCCAGATCATACTAACTCCCTGTAATAGAAAGTTTCCACATGTTACCTCTGCACCTTTTGTCTTAAATCTGTCTCCTGCGAATTACTGATCTTCCTGTTACTGGAAATAATTCATCGTCATTTACTCCATTGCAGCTGTTCATCATTTTAAACACTCCTATTAAATCTCCATTTAATCTTCCCTGCCTCAAAGTTAAAGTTTATTTATTAGTCACAGGTAAAAGTTTACATTAACACTGCAATGAAGTTATTGTGAAATTCCCCGAGTTGCCAGGCTCCAGCACCTGTTAAGATCAGTACATCTAACCAGCACGTCCTTCAGGCTATGGGAGGAAACCAGAGCATCTGGAGGAAACCCATGCAGACACAGGGAGAATGTGCAAATTCCACACAGACAGTGACCCAAGGGAATTGAATTTGGGTCCCTGATGCTGTGAAGCAGCAGTGCTAACTACTGTTACCATGCCAGCAAGAGGAGCAACCCAGCTTCTCCAGTCTCTCCATACGACTGAAAAGTACCACTCAAATAAAACTCTCTGTACCTTCTCTAAAACCTTGATATCTTGTCTAAAATGTGGTGCCCAGAATTGAAAACAATCCTCCAGCAAAGCTTTTATTAAAACAGTTTAGCGTAACTCCCCTACTTTTGTACCCTATTCTATTAATTAAGCAAAAGATCCCATAGTTTGTTGAGGACAGCCTCTTCAAATTGTCCTGCCACACTCAAGTATTTGGGCACCTACAGTCATAGGTCTCCCTGTTCCTCCACCCCTTCAAAAGTGTTAATTCTTTCAATCAGTTCATATTTCATAGCGTTAAATTTCATCTCACACGTTTGCCCGTTTTACCTATCTGTCTGTGTCCTCTTGAAGTCTTTTATGTGTATTTCTAAGTTCCATGTCATCTGCAGGCTTTGAAATTATTCTGCGTATCAAAGTTCAAACATTAAATCATCCCAGCTCTGTAGAACACCACTGCACACCTCCCTCGGTCTGAAAAACATCTGTTCACCACTATTCTCTGCTTTCTATCCCTAAGACAATTTGTATTCACAATGTCACTGTCACTTATTTAATCCCAAAGGCTGTTTATTTTTGCTAACAAATCTATTTTGTGGTAGGTTGTCAGATGTCTTTTGAAAGTCCATATACACAACATCAACCGCACTACGCTTAATATTTATAAGCAGTCAAACATGATTGGTCTTCAACAAATCCGTATTGACTTTCATTTCTTCACCCATGCTTTTCCAACTGCCAATTCCAAGGAGGATTGGAAAATTGTGGCCAGACTCTTCGCAATTTCTAACCTGACGTTTCCTACACTACACAACACAAAACTCGGTGGGAATGTGAGTGGTAAGGAGGATGTTAAGAGGCTTCAAGGCAATTTAGACAAGCTGAGTGAGTAGGGAAAATATGTGGCAGATGCAGTATAACATGGATAAGTGTGAAGTTATTCACTTTGGTAGAAAAATCAGAATGGCAGAATAATATTTAAACTGTGATAGATTTGGACCTGGGTGTCCTTCAATGCTAGTCACTGAAAGCAAGCGTGCAGGTCCAGCAAGCATTTAGGAAGGCAAATGGTATTTTGGCACTCACTGCAAGAGGATTTGAGTACAGGAGGAAGGATGTCTTACTGCAGTTGTTCAGTGCTTTGGTGGGAGCAGATTTGGTCTCCTTATCAAAGAAAGGATATACTCCCAAAGAGGGAGTGCAACAAGTTTTCACCAGACTGATTCCTGAGAAGGCAGGACTAGTGTATGAGGAGAGATTGGGTCGATTGGGCCTCTATTCACTGGAATTTAGAAGAATGAGAGGAGACCTCATTTAAATGTCTAACATTCTGGTAGGGCTGAATAGAGTGGATGCAGGAATTTGTTTTCTCTGGCTGGGATGTAGGGTGAGGGTGTTGTCTGGACAAGGGGGCAGAGTCTCAGTATACAGGGTAGGCCTATAGGACTGAGATGAGGAAACATTTCTTCACTCAGTGGGTGGTGTACCTGTGGCCTTCCACCAAGTACCACCATTGGCTGTAAAGTGCTTTGAGATGTGCAATGGATGTGAAAGACACTATAGAAATGTAAATCTTTCTTTTTACTTCCCTCAGTGACCTATGAGGCAGCCCATTCAAACAGATGACTTTTCTATTCTTTTGTCACAGATACTCTACTGAGGTTGCAGTTTGGTCTGTGAGGAAAAAACATTTTTCTATATTTAATGTGTACTGTGCCTAACCTGAGAGTACAAAGATGTTACACATGTAGCATCTACTGGCAAAAAGAACAATCCCGAACAAGCTCTCTACCTGAATTACGCTACGATTATCAATAATTACAATTGTCAATGATTGACTTGGGCAGATTAGCCTACTTCAAGATGAAGAGACTGGAAGAATGGTGAGAACGGAATTAATGAGCCAGTCCATTATCATATCTGTCTCATGCCAGTTAAATAACGAAGAGTTTAAGGGATAGCTGGGAATGATGCAAGCGTCAATCTGATTGGAAGCTTTAACTGATATTGTGAACCATTTTATCAAAGCGGGGATAGTTCATAATTATTGTCTGTACTTTGCAATGAAATTACAACTTTGAAATTGGCCCAGTGACTCTGTTATTCATTTATTAATGTGTGAGCAGTCTTTGTGTCCCTTAGTGATAGCTGTCAAGACGGATGTCATGAACTATTAAAGTGATACCAACACCCAAAGACCTTGATGTAATCATAGAAGCTTCTAGAAGAACTATATTTATTTACTACGAAGTAAAAGAGTGAGCACTGCCAAAATCTATAAGGCCAATCTTGTGATTTCAAACCTACCAGTGGGGAGCTGTGATTAAAAGGGAGAATGTGCTGGAGAACTGGCACTACAGTGTTGTGGGCCTACTGCTGACCTGCACTTCCCTCCTGTTTGATTCTTTGTTGTAAGTGCGAGACTGCTGAACTTGACCTTTTGGAACACAGCATTACATGTTACTTAAAATAACACAGTCACTACATAGGGAATATCACAGAATATGTGAAAGGTAGAATAGACCAAAGATCATTTTTTTTCTAGATACCAAGATATTTTTAAATAGACTGCTATTTCTCAAAGATATAAATGAAAATGTCAAAACATAATGAGGGTCCAACACTGTTACCCTTTGTAGATTGTACACAATTCTAAACCTTTACATATTTTTCCTTGTACTTCCCTGCATTCTACCTTTGAGCTTGTTCAAATGCAATATAATAGTTGGGGGGATTTTTGACAAACTTAATCACTTTGGTCTTCAGGCAGTTTTACATGAAGAGGTTTGTGAGCTTCTCGATTATACACTCTTCTCCTTCAAGAAAGACAAATTCCCTATCAGCGAGAAACAAGTACTTACGGCTATGATGGGGTTTCTCGATTTCCACAGTTATAGTCTGAGCCATGGGGCTTACATGTTTATCCTATACTCCTCTCTCACTCTGCACCACAAATCCCTGACATGCCTTTCCTGAGGTATTATCAGCTCACAAGGTCATGTACAGGCTACATAATGAGTGGAGTGAGCGTATGCATGCATGTTCACGAGAATGGAGGTTCAAAGGCCCTTTTTCTCACTAAAAAATATCCTTTCAAGAAACGGAATCACTCTCTGATAAGAAGCTCTGTGTACAGAGGGGCTTTCAGGGCTGGCCACTTCCTAGAAGAAGCAGCTGTAAAACCTCTGTTATACCGATATGTCAGTTTGCCAGCTGGAAAAGCTCTGCCCTCTACACATACCATTATCTGCTGCAGAGAGACATTTTGTATCCTCTGTCTGAACTTTTCCTGAAGCCATGATAAAAGATCAAATTGTAATACATGATATATTTAGCGACATAAATATTATGCCACTGGCCATAAGAAGGCTTTAACTATATATAATAAATATATATAAAATTTATATTTTTAAGTAACAGAATATTTTTGTTAAAAAATTAGTTCAGAGCCTTTAATAACATTGGCAGCCCCTTTATTAAATAAAAAATCACTTGGAACAGACCAAGGTGTGTTATTAACCTTTCTGCGGATAGTTATGTCGCTGTAGCCCAGTGTTTATTGCCCACCCCTGGCTCCCTTCAGAAATACTGGGTCTTTATTTTATATCTTACTGGCTACTTCTGAGGACAATTCATAGTCAACCGTGTTTGCGTAGGACTGGAGTCAAACATTGGCTAAACCTGATGATGATGGCAGGTTTCATTCACTGAAGGAAAACAATGAGCTAGCTCAGTTTTGGTGACAATCCACTTATTTGCTGTGGCTTTTAGTGAAAGATCAAAAAAAAGGCTTAGACATTCTTTGTGCCTTTCTATCCTATCCTTACCAAATTCAGATTCTTATTGTGGTAAAGAATGTGAGAAAATCACACTCATTACCACCACAACCTTAATACACCTCCTCTCTCCCAATGGGAAGATCACAATAACACAATAAATAGAAGCAGGAGTGAGCCCCCAGGCCCTTCAAGCCTGCCCCACCACTCAATATGATCACAGCTGATCTATGTTGGTTTCAACTTCTTTTCTGTACCATTTCTCCATTGCCCTCTATTCCTCGATCCCTCAAATGTTTATTCACCTCCACCTTAAATGTTTCTAATAATCCAGTCTCAACTGCCCTTCAGGGCAGAGAATTCCAGAGATTCACCACCCTCTGTGAGAAGAACTTTTCACACCCCTCCGTTTTAAATAACTGGCCCTTTATCTTGTAGCTATGGTTCTTTGTTTGTGGTTATCCCACTATCTACCCTGTCAGGCCTCTTCAGGATCATATATATTTGAATGAGGTCACCCCTCACTCTCCTAAATTCTAAGGAATACAGACCCAGACTGTTTAGTCTCTCGAGAGGACAACCTTCTCATCCCTGGATTTAGCCTGGCAAATCTCCAATGTTTTTAGCTAAGGGATTCAGTGGCTGTTTTCTTTCCTGCATACCTCCTTGGGTGGAAATTTCTGGTGGCACTTGCCCTAAAACTGGAAAATCCCACCTGAGGTCAATAGACTTTTGCATGGTCCTCCTTCCTGCCCGCTACGATCTCCATGGTGGACAGAATGGGAACTTTCTGGTTCTTATTAATGCAGGTGAGTGGATAATGTGGCCTGGTATGTGGCCTATTCTTTACTGCTGATCTGATAGACCCAGGGGCAGTCTGGAAAGGATTGGCAGCAGCCTTGGAGGAAGTTGCTGAAGGTCTTCAAATGAGTCTTTTGGAGAGGCCTCCTTAAATCTTGAGCTAGTCTAAAGCTAACAAAAGTCTTGTTTAATCTTTAGGTCTCCAGGAGGCCGGCAGTGCGGGGCCACTACACAAGCGCCGATCTCGGCACTGACAAATCAGCGCATGCGCAGTAGCCTGCTCAGTGTGCTGATTTCAGTTTCTCCAGCGGGAATAGGCCCTGCCCCCTTAAATTTAATGATTTTCACACTGGTGGCCTCTGCAGTGCGCAGGGTGTGGGCGATTCTTCTCAAAACTCCCACTGGAAAAAATATCAGCATGAATTACTCCAGTTTTCACATCAATTTGTGATTGAGAATTTTTTTTGAGAGAATTCTGCCCATGGGGTTCACCATAATAGTATGTGGATCTCATTTGTCAGCAACATAACACATCCAGCCTCTACTGAAATGCTAAGATTATTTTATATTATTCTCGCCTATAATCATGTTTCATATAGATATTGCTTCTACTGAGCAGTTGATTAAAAACTTACAGTAAAATAACTATAGCACTCACCTTGTTGATCTTGGGGAAGCTGCTGATGCAGGCTGGGTTGAAATTTAGTCTGCATGTTTCTCTTCTCATTTACAGCTTCTCTTTTATCACGTAGGATCTGCAAATAGCATATGCATTTTGTCAATAATAATTGCAGTCCTTTCTGCCCACACTAGCTGTGAAGAAAGTCTTTGTGAATGTGAATAAGCTAGAGGAGTTAGTTTTGACTTCAGTGCAACCACAGAAGGGATCAGCTCATCTGTGGTAAAGTCAGTACTTTCCGCTTTCCTGTCTCCGTCTCCACCCCTCCCTCATCTCCCTCCATTATCGTTGCTGTCACGAATTAATTTGCAGCTGTATTCAAGCACACCTGTCAGGTGGATACTCCCTTTTCTTAAACGGGTGACACCTCACTTGTTGCCATGCTTAATGCTGAGTCAGCAGCCTCATCCTGTGCTCTTTTACTTCACAGCCACCTCTGTATTTGCAGCTACTTTTGGGTTGGGGGTGAAGAGGGGCTTATTGCAGCAGGACTTCTGGCAGGACACAAGGTTTGTTTCTCTGTCACTCTGCTGGTCTGCCTCGCAGTAAATCTTTTCTGAAGTACGCAGAGGAGGAATGGGGTTTATTCTAAATCAGCATTGTTGACAGTAGAGTCATTAATGTTGGAACTCTATCACCATTAATCTGCCAAATACACTTTTGTTAAACCATTGATTCAATGCAGAGAAAGGGCTCCTGCTACCATTGCAAAGGCGGCCATTTGAGGTATGTACACAGCTGAGCAAATTGCAGCTATGACTATATACTTCAAACAAAGTAGAAATGGGGGCATGGGAAGGAAAGGGAGAATGCTGTCAAAGTAGACAATGGTGGCTTCTGTTCATTCTTTATTTCTCAGGGCAGTGGCATCTAGTGGACACACTGCATGAGAACGCGACTGACACTTGAAATAGGTAGAGCCCATCCGCTTTCCTTCTGTTTGGATTTAAGCACCTCTACGGAAGGACTTTCGTTTAACTTTAAGACATAAGAAAGAGAATTAGATGGAAACAACCCGGTTGTGATTTGAGTGCCGAGTTACTCTGGGCTGCCCCTGGAAGGCCTCCCACTATCACTACCATCATCCCTTTTAAAATCTAACCATGAGTCAATGTGATGGCATAGTTGGCACAGTGGTTAACACTGCTGCCTCACAGTGCCCAGAACCCAGGTTTGATTCCTGGCTTGGGTCACTGTCCATGTGGAGTCCGCATGTTCTCCCCATGTCTGTGTGAACAATTTACCATCCACTGCATGAGGTAGGTAAGGAGTAGCGTCTAAAAATGTCTGTAAGATACAAGATATGTGTTGAACAATTCGAAATAGGATCAATTTGAGTTTTGATTTTGTCAGACATTATTTTGAGGATTTGCTAAAAAATATTTAACGATTCATTCTTTTCCCTTTTCTGTCCAATGATTTGGTGGCATTCGATGTAAATAGCTTAAGAATGATTAATATTTCCACATGTCAGGTAGACGGATCAGATAACATGGAAACCAGCTGACACGTTTGTGAGGACCTTAATTAATGGCTCCTTCTTGATGCCTATGCAAGTTCGTCACATTTTCTCATTCAGTTCTTTTTACCCAGTTATGCGTTTTTGCCTTTGAGCTTGTAAAGATGAAGAAAATCGGGACAATTGAGGCCCTGTCAATGGTGGTGGAGCCTTTTGCAGATAATTTGCTGGTGAAGCTGTTTTAAAATTTTACACAGTCGACATGAAAATCTAAACAAAGCAACATCATAAAGGGACTTTAACTCCTTTTCATTTTTTGAAGGAAAGAACACTCACTGGAGACAGTTAGATGTTTGTGCCATGAACTACTGCTCAATATGTCCAATGCTTTGGCCTGACCCCATTTGGAAAACCTTATCTAGTTTTGGGCATCAGTCTATACAGCAGGCAAAACATATGGAAGAAAAATTCATCTAGTTCCATTTTTGGGTGCATGAAAGTGATGTGCAATCACCCTGGCACTCAATCCAGTTGAGGCAAACAGCACATAAACTCTGTGCTGCTTTCTCATCTAAACAATTGTTTTATGTAGCCCAGTGCAGCCTCTGCAGACTTCCAACTAGCTGTGTGCTGAAAAAGGGCCCCAGTAATGTCCGTGGCTGGCATATGGTTCAGTTACCCTGCACCTCTTAAAGATAGCTGGCTCCTCTTAAAGGGGAGCTGCACTCATTGAACAAAAGTTGCTGATGACAATCTGTGGAAGAGAAGCAAAAACATAGGCCATGTGACAATAGGCAAGAGGGAGGGCTCCCAAGTTTACTGGAGGCAATAAGTAGAGGAGGTGGAAAGGGGGAAGAGATGTTTATGCAGCGAGTTAGGTGGCTACCAAGGCAAGTTCTGTGAGGGAAATGGGAACGGGTTGTCAGGGAGATCAATTTCCAGAGTCTGGCATTTGAGGAGCTGGCAGCAGTCTCACGAGAAGCTCAATTATCTCACATGGATGGTCAAGAATGCATCTTCACATGACATCTCCTGCCCACCATTCCACGAATCTCTCTTGCTGCTCCACAGCTCCATCACTCACCCATCAACTATCGTGAGCATTTAGGACATGGGTCAATGATTCAGATACTCCACCTCACTTTTAGATATCTATCGACGCTGTCAGCCTCACATCCAACTCTTGCTACATCCAGCTATTCAGCCATGGCAGGCGCGTAAGCCAAACAAATCACTATTGCTCTGTGCCAGTCCACAACTCAGTCATAAAGAACCATGGGTCAGGCAAACTTGGACTTACACCGTCACTGGGAAAGACACCCCGCCCTCTAGTGCTATCAGCCAATCTGATTGGCTGGTAATTCCTTCTATTCTGGACTACTGAAGAAGATGACGACCAATGCCCATGCGTCCCTGGCACAGGCAAGCCTGCAGCCTTGGAATAGGAGGATCTTGGTAGGTAAGGGAGGAAGAGGGGTGGGTTTAAGAAAGAGAGTAGGTAGGAAGTAATGGGGAGAACTTCAACCAAAAGGGTGGGGGAGCTGCCCATCAATCAGCAAATGCCAGACCCCGAAAAACAACCTCCATTTTCAAGGAATGGAAATCCAATCTGTGGGGGCCATTTTTAAAGGTTGGAACTTCTCCCATCCCTGACCCAACAGCAAGAATCTGGGCCAATACTTCCAATAACTACACCAGCAAAAAAGTGTGTCAAAAACACCTAAACTGGAGGCCGGAAGGTTGGTCCTTTAACAGCCCTGTATGTGGTTCCTCATACAGCTGAACCTACGTTCAGCAGGGAGTGTTTAACAAAGCGTGTTGACTGGACCCATGTAGTCTTGGATCAGTCAATATTTGGCATCACAATCTACCCACCCTGCGTGTCTTTGTGCACTCAGGGCTGGCATCCTGTCAAGCTTGGCACATTACGCAGGTTGCACAGAGGTGGGCAGAAGCATTATAACCATTATTATTTCACTTTGGGATTTCCTTGACATTGGCATCAATGGCATCAAAATGCTCAATTTCATAGCCATCAGCTTTGAAGCAGGAACAGTGTAGATTCCCCATTGAATCTGAGGCTTACTAGGTAAAATGATCTGCACAGCTTGCATAAACTAGGTTTGTACTCTGTTAAGTAAGAGATTTGGGGTGTGATTTGATTAAGATGCTGAACATATTAAAAAGACAGGATAAATATGAACAATTGAGCTTAGTAGATTTTCACTGGGCATTTATTCTGAATTCTTGCACTTTCAGTGCTGACCCTCCTGACATGACACCACAGGTTAGAGAGAGGCTGTATTCTCTAAGCTACAGTCCTACAGGTTGGCAAGGTGATAGTGGTAGGGGACGGGAGGGTCAGAGGTATCGATAGGAGGTTCTGTGGACAGAGGCGTGACTCCAGGAGGGTGGTCTGCCTTCCTGGAGCAGGGGTCAAGGATGTAACGGACAGGGTAGAGGGAATTTTGAAAGGGGAGGGGGCACAGGCTGAGGTCATAGTACATGTAGGGGAGGGGGACATAGGAAGGAGGAGTAGGGTAGAGGTCCGTAGGCAATTTAGGGAGTTGGGGGCCAAACTAAAGAGTAGGACCTCCAGGGTGGCACTCTCTGGGTTGTTGCCCAGTACCAGCAGGGCAAAGAATGACGAGATCATGCAGCTGAATGCATGGTTGAGGGATTGGTGTAGGGCGGAGGGCTTTACTTTTGTGGATCACTGGGAGGTGTTTAGGAGAGAAGGGCAATTGTACAGGAGGGGTGGGGAGAATTTGAACGGGAGGGGAACTAATGTCTTAGCGGGGAGGTTAGCTGGGGTGTTTATGAAGGGTTTAAACTAATATGGAGGGGGGGTGGGGAGGTGGCTGGGAGAGAGTCGGGTGAAAGGAAAAGTATCAGGGAGAAGGAGGTTCCGAGGGACACTTGTGGGTTGAACTGTGTCTATTTCAATGCTAGGAGTGTGGCAGGGAAAACGGATGAGCTTAGGGCCTTGATGTTTGTGAGGCAGTTAGATGTGGTGGCTGTAACAGAGACATGGTTAAGGGAAGGGCAGGACTGGCAGCTGAATGTTCCTGGGTACAAGTGTTTTAGGTGTGACAGAGGAGGGTTGAAGAGAGGTGGAGGGGTGGCACTGTTAGTCAAGGAAAGCATCACAGTAGTGCAGAGGGAGGACAATATAGAAGAGATAGGGATTGAGTCACTGTGGGTGGAGTTGAGGAATAAAAAGGGAGAGATTACGTTGCTAGGGGTGTATTATAGGCCACCCAACAGCCCGAGGTCAGTGGAGGAAGGCATTTGCAGGGGCATTTTGGATAGGTGCAGGAAGAATAGGGTGGTTGTAGTGGGTGACTTTAATCTTCCTGGAGTGAATTGGAGGGGGCCTAGAGCTGGGGGTACGGAGGGAGAGGAGTTGAAATGTGTTTTGGAAGGGTCTCTAGAGCAGTATGTAACTAGCCCGACTAGGGGAGGGGCTATACTGGATTTAGTGTTGGGTAATGAGCCGGGGCAGGTGGGTGAGGTAGAGGTAGGCGAACATGTGGCTAATAGTGACCACTAGTCCGTCTACTTTAGGATAAAAATGGAAAGGGACGAGTGCCGGCCAAACGGGAGTGTGCTGAACTGGGGAAAGGCGAACTATGGCAGGATTAGGAGGGAGCTGCAGGACACTGATTGGGAGGGACTGTTAGCTGGCAAGTCCACGGTTGGCAAGTGGGAGGCTTTTAAGGGCAAAATGAAATGGCTGCAGGGGAGGTATGTTCCAGTTAAGCAGAAGGATGAGAAAGGTAGGATTAGAGAGCCATGGATTACGGGGGATATTGAAGACTTGGTCAGGAAGAAGAGGGAGGCGTATGTTAGGTCGAAACGACTGGGTACGGAGAGTGCGCTGGAGGAATATAGAGAGAGTAAGAGGGAGCTAAAAAGGGGAATTAGAAGGGCGAAGAGAGGGCATGAAATGGCTTTGGCTGGTAGGATTAAAGAAAATCCGAAGGCATTTTATTCCTATATTAGGAGCAAGAGAGTAGTTAGAGGGAAAATTGGTCCTCTTAGGGACAAAAGTGGGGAGATATGTATTGAGTCGGAGGGAATGGGGGAGCTCCTGAATGAATACTTTGCGTCGGTATTCACGAAGGAGAGGGGTTCGGAATCATGCGGTCTGTTAGAGGGAGCTGAGGATCAGCTGCAGGAAATATCTATTACAAGGGAGGAAGTGCTAGGGCTTTTAGGTAGCGTAAGGACGGATAAAGCTCCGGGGCCTGATGGTATTTATCCCAGGCTGCTTAGGGAGGTGAAAGATGAAATTGCTGGGCCTCTGGCGCAAATCTTTGTCTCTTCTTTAGACACAGGTGAGGTCCCAGAAGACTGGAGGGTAGCAAATGTGGTACCGCTGTTCAAAAAAGGTAGCAGGGATAACCCTGGAAATTATAGGCTGGTGAGTTTGACATAGGTGGTAGGGAAATTAATGGAAAAATTACTTAGGGGTAGGATGTATGAGCATTTGGAGCGTTGCGGTCTGATTGGGGATACGCAACATGGCTTTGTTAGAGGGAGGTCTTGCCTTATGAATCTGGTGGAATTCTTTGAGGAGGTGACAAAAACGGTTGACGATGGGAGAGCCGTTGATGTCATCTATATGGATTTCAGTAAGGCGTTTGACAAAGTCCCTCATGGTAGGCTGGTAGAAAAGGTTAAGGCGCATGGGATACGAGGTCAGGTAGCTAGGTGGATTGAGAACTGGCTGGGTAATAGGAGACAGAGGGTAGTTGTGGAGGGGACTTTGTCCGGCTGGAGGCCAGTGACCAGTGGTGTGCCGCAGGGCTCAGTACTGGGACCTCTCCTCTTTGTAGTCTACATAAATGACTTGGAAGAGAGCATAGGTGGTGTGATCAGCAAGTTTGCTGATGACACCAAGGTGGCAGGGTTGGCAGGTACCGAAGTGGATTGTGAGGTGATACAACAGGATATAGATAGGTTGGTGCATTGGGCAGATAGGTGGCAGGTGGAATTTAATCCTGACAAATGCGAGGTGATGCATTTTGGAAGGAATAATGTAGAGAGGAGTTATGTGATTAAAGGTAGACAAATTAGGAGTATAGAAACACAGAGGGACCTGGGAGTGCAGGTTCACAAATCCATGAAGGTTGCGACACAAGTGGAGAATGTTGTCAGGAAGGCTTATGGAATGCTAGCCTTTATAGGAAGGGGTATAGAGTTTAAAAGCTGCCGTCTAATGCTTCAGTTGTATAGAACGTTGGTTAGACCGCATTTGGAGTACTGCGTCCAGTTCTGGTCACCTTACTACCGGAAGGACGTGGAGGCTCTGGAAAGGGTGCAGAGGAGGTTTACCAGGATGTTGCCTGGCATGGAGGGGCTGGGTTACGAGGAAAGGTTGGAGAAACTGGGACTGTTCTCCTTGGAAAGACGGAGATTGAGGGGGGACATGATAGAGGTATATAAGATACTGAAGGGAATAGACAGAGTCAATAGTGAGAGACTGCTCCCTAGATTGGTTACAAATACAAGAGGACATGATTTAAGGGTGAGGGGGGGAGAGATATAATTTGGATATGAGAGGAAGGTTCTTTACGCAGAGAGTTGTGGGGGTATGGAACGCGCTACCGAGTAGGGTGGTGGAGGCGGGAACGTTGGACTCGTTTAAGGTTCAGTTAGATAGGCACATGAGTGAAACGAGGATGGAGGGTTATGGTAGGGGTTATTAAATAAGGGTTAGAACCTTGGGAGACACCGGAAAGGCAGGCTTGTGATTGACGTTTTTGTCTTTTATTCCGCAGGTGGAGGTCCACCTCGTTGTCAAACGAGGGGCATGCACACGGTGGGTCGTGCGTGGGCTGCTCTTGGAGGTTCCAGGAGTGGCCTAGTACTTCGTGTCGGTGTGTGTGCTTGATCCTGGACCGGTAGACGGGCGCCGCAACAGCTCGGTGACTAACACTGCTGGCTGTGCAGATACATGGATTTGGGCCTGTGTCTGTGGGAGTTTGTGCATTCTCCCTGTGGATGCGTGGGTTTCCTCCGGGTGCTCCGGTTTCCTCCCACACCCCAAAGATGTGCTCTTAGGCTGATTGGTTTTACCAAATTGACACTATTCTCCCCTGAATCTGGCTAAGTCAGGGGTTCTATTCGTAGACACGCAGGGTAGAATAGGTGTAGGGTGATGCGGCGGCGCGGGCTTGTTGGGCCGAAGGGCCTGTTTCCCGTGCTGGGTTGTTCTTTGTTCTTTGTTATTTGTTCTCCCTAACATGGTTTAGTACCATTCAATAAATCCTCTTTACATCACCAGGATTTAGATTGGAATCTAATCTAGATTTAAGGGTGTAAAAGTTAACTCCGTCTGCAAACTCTGAGGGCACCATGTTAATCAGTCTGTTTTCAGTGCTTAGCACATGTTAATGGTTGGCTTTCTATTATTCTGCAACAATTATTGATGCCTTAATTGTTGTAGAGGGGGTACATTCTCTGGGAGTAATTGCGCATCAAGAGTGGTATTAATTGATTCCTAGGTATCTACAAATGATGTTGATTCACTATCTGACCAACCAAAACCTTAATCCCCAAGCACAATCCAATAGTAATTTTTGTTGCATCATTCTTACACATTGAGCTGAATATCACAGCTAACAGAGAGGAGATAAGAACAAAGTTCATGATTGAGACTAGAGACAAATGTCTATTAGCCATCACACTCAAAATGCCATAGGGCAGATAAATGGAACTTCCAATGTGAGGTGTTTCATAAGCTGTCAAGATGTCCATTCACCAGTTTAGGGAAAACACAACTCGTTCAATTATAGGTTATAACAAAGCAGAGGCTGGCAGCCTCGTGGCTGCAATCAGCTCCCAAGTACAGAAGCCCATGTTTCGCAGGATGATACCTCATCTCGATCCCTGATTGGCTCCCTTGGCCATGTGACCCTGACTCTGCACATTGATCCTTAAATGGATAATGACCATATCCCTCCCCCTCAATGTCCCTTTATACAAATATCAATAGTCAATTTACAAAATCCAAGGTGATTAAATATTTAGCGCATGAATTCTGTCAATTATAAATTAAGTCTTTCATTATCTATAGTTATAAGCCAATCAGTTCAAGATTATAGATAATGCTTTGCAAGTCAGTGAGTCTGAAAAAAACATAATGGAAAATAGCAAGAACAACAAAAAAGCAAGAATGGTAAATGAAGGAGCAAGTTTGAGAAAGAAGAGAATGAAAGAAAGTCAGGCACAAATACCAAGACACAAAAAATAAGAAATATACTACCAGTGTTTAAGAAGAGAACAAATAAATTAACTGGGAGATGGATTATATCACCCTCTATGCACTGATCTTAAGTGACTTCCAGAAAAGAATGTGTTGACTTTAAAATTCTCATTCTTGTTTTCAAATACCTATATGGCCCTGCCCCTCCTTATCTCTGTATTCTCCTCTAATCCTGTAATATTTCAAGATGTCTGTAGTCCTCCAATTCTGTCCGCTTGCACATTTGTGATTTTAATCACTCTGCCTTTGGTCGACTTGCCTTGTTAGAAGTCTCATGACATCAGGTTAAAGTCCAACAGATTTATTTGGAATCACAAGACTTCTTACTGTGCCTACCCCAGTCTAATGCCAGCATTTCCACAGCAGTCTTGTCTTCATTTGCCAAAGTCCCAAGCACTGGAATTCTTTCCACAATTCTCTCTGCCTCTCTTTCCTCCTTCCAAGATGCTCCATAACATTTACCCCTTTGACCATGCATTTGGTCATCTGCCCCAGTAACCCCTCATGTGACCGTATACCAAAGTTTATTTGATAATGCTCCTGTGAAGTGTCTAGGGACATGAAAGGCAATATTATAAATACAGATTGTCTGGAACCTGTTGTAACAGACGAGGGCTGTAAACCTCCTACCCTGTTTATATATAATATAAAATCCTGCAACTGCTATCAGCTGTGAACCACAATTTGCAGAATAAGCTTAGACTAAGACTAAAAGTAAGAAAATGGTGAATGAAGTCACAGAACTGTCATTTCAGCAAGATGCAGCCTTTTATGAACATTGCTCCTGACTGATGCAATAAGCTGAAGACAAAAAGCAATTACGTTACTGTTTAAGCTAGACAGGAAGAGCTTGACAGACATTATCGTCTATTTGTATCAGAGAGGAAATATGATTCAATGACCATAGAATCAGGACTTTTTAGCAATGGGTGGGTGATGAGGGGAGAGTTTCCTGAAACAGTAATGTCATCAGTTAAAAATAAAGTATCACGATAGTATCAGACGTGCAGTGAATAAGTTTGAAACGATCCTTTTGAGGAAAAAATTGGCATGTAAAAACTCCCGTCTTAGTCATGTAGCCAAAAATGGTCATTACTCAATGCACACAACAATTGTGAATGCATTTCAGCCCTTGCAAAGCAAAAATTGAAAAAAAAATTTTAAAGAATGTTTATTTTTAGAAACAACTTTTAAAGCTGTTAGTGCCAATGAGTTCTTTTTTTTGATTGTGGAGAGTAATGTCCCAGGAACTCATTGCTTGTAAGGCAGCAGCAACGCAGAAGCCCATTCAATGCAGTTCCTTACTTGTCTCAGTGTTACTGTTGAAAGACAGCAAGTGGGAAGAAGGCGATGCCTTGCAAAGAATGAAGAGAATTGCTGTGAGTGAGAGGCATTGTTGGGCTACTACCATTCACTCCCTAGCAGGCCCAACATGCACATTATAAATCTAGAGATGCTCGACCAAGGGTCAGCTCATTTCCCCGAGCACTGCTGCTCCTTCTGCAGCATCGTGCTGCTCCTCCACTGTCAGCTTTTTAGAAGTGCAGCTACTCTAATGCATTAATAAAAGAGGCGACTTGCTAGTCTTATTGCTGAATTTCTGGTGGTAAATGTTTAGGATGGCACAGTGGCACTGTGAGTAGCACTGCTGCCTCACAACACCAGGGACCCAGGTTTGATTCCATCCTTGGGTGACTGTCTATGTGGAGTTTGCACGTTCTCCCTGTATCTGTGTGGGTTTCCTCTGGGTGCTCCAGTTTCCTCCCACAGTCCAAAGGAATGCAGGTTAGGTGGATTGGCCATGCTAAACTGCCCCCTAGTGTCCAAAGATGTGTAGGTTAGGGGGATTGGCAGGATAAATAAGTGGGGGTTACAGGGCTAGGGTCTGGGTGGGATGCTCTGGCAGGGAGTCAGTTCAGACTCAATGGGCTAAAGGATCCTTTCTGCACTGTAGGGATTCTATTCTATAATTCCGCTTCACTCCCCAGCACCCCATTTTGCACCAAAGCAGATGATAGAATGCTCCCTTGGGAGCTGAGGGGACTCAGTGAGCATTGGCCAGGCTATGAAGTTAGGAAGGCACATTCCATCTCCCCCACTACCATATTGCAGTGTTGTTTATATTCCTGACAACACTGCCAAATGCCTGAGAGTGGGTGTCTCTCTCATTCATCCATGGTCATCGTATACTCAAGAGAAAACAAACCAAAGTAATAGATAAATAGAATTAACCCACAATGAAAGCCACAGCAGCCTTCTACTGGTAATGACAATCTCTCCTTCAGTGTTAGCTCAGCAGTAACGATTCATGGAACAGTTGACTGAAATGTCATCAATGTTCACCCATTTAACAGCAATATCCAGATCCAATATCCAGGAGTCCTGCAGTCTCATAAGTTCCCAATTCAAGGAACAATTCAATACCAAATAACACAAACATTTCCTAATTTAGTTTTACCCTTTTTCATCTTGCTAAGTTACTAACCGCACAATAATAAATTCAGGTATCTTGCCCTAAATACATAGCTTACTGTGACGTTTGGGTGACACAGTGGCACGGTGGTTGGCGCTGCTGCCTCACAGCTCTAGGGACCCGGGTTCAATTCCAGCCTTGAGTGAGTGTCTGTTTGGAGTTTGCATGTTCTCCCTGTGTTTGCCTGGGTTTCCTCTGGGTGTTCTGGTTTCCTCCCACAAGTTGACAGATGTGCAGGTTGTATGGATTGGCCAAATGAAATGAGTGGGGTTATGGGCATAGGGCAGGGGAGAGGGTCTGGGTAAGATACCCCATCAGACAGTCGATGCAGTCTCGATGGTGCACTGTAGAGATTCTATGTTAGTTAAAATGCAAATTATAATCCATGCTTTTAATTTTGTGTTTTGCTGTGTATGAGAATTCACCACTGATTGATCAGCCAACTCGCTGTTTGCACTGTTGTTATTTGCCAAAGATGGTGCCAAATTCAAAGCTACATTGGCCTTGGTTAAACACTTGCGAGAAGGTTTTCTCAAAGTCATCAGTCAGCACTGCTTTTTCACCACAGACTTTAAAATCTAGGCTAACGTTTCAACTGTATCTCAGTAGGATTCATGAATAAGATAAGTAGACGCGAATGTAACTGAAAACCTCTGCACTGTGTGTAACACTGTGCATCAGCAACAACAGATGGCATGGGCAAAGTTACCAGGTAGGCTGCCTATTTAACATTTTCTTAACATGTGAATGCTCCAGATACCTCATTACTGAAACTCTTTTCTTTGCTACTAACATAATGCAGAACTGGGATCTGTAGGGGTGTTTGCTCATTGAGAGGCGACACCAACACAATGGGCTGAATGGCCTCCTGTGTTGCCACAAGTCTTGAATTCTGTGATTCATGTCAGTATGTCAAAAGTGAATGATAAGTATGTGGTAATCCTTTATCATATGTAATTAATGCTTATTTTAATAATTACAGAATTACATGCACCACTGAGGGTATAGCCACTTTTGCAGACAGGGACTGTTTTGAGCAAAGACACTTCTGAACTAATATACAATGTAATTAATGCTTATTTTAATCATTACAGTATTACCTGATGTATATATGAGGCTGGTTTTAATGGAGGTGATTGGGGTCTCACAGGAGTACATTCTTTTAGGGAAGGTTCACTAAGTTAAGTGCTTCTCAGACACTTGACAGTGTCGGGCCTTCCCAGGAATAAGAGCTCCAGGGACACTGTGCTACCTGCTGAAAACTGATGGATGATTAGAGACAGCAATCTATTGAAGGGCAACACCACTGAGGAGACAATGGCTGCTGCCAGTATGACACCCATCCTGGAGAAGGAGGGTGTTGTTGGGGGAGGAACTCTCAGTAACCCCTCCTTCATGATGTCAGGTCTCTTGATGAGACATTCAGTTCCTTTGAATGAGGGACCCACCCTGCGATTCTGCAAGAAACCTCACATGACAACACAATGGAGTTGAAATGGATGAGTGAAATGGACGGGACTTCCAAGTTTCTAAGTGTCCAGATCACCAACAATCTATCCTGGTCGTCCCACGCCCACACTATCATGAAGAAAGCTCACCAACTTCTACCTCTACTTTCTCAGGAGACTAAGGAAATTCAGCATGTCTGCCACAACTCTCTTTTTACAGATGCACCACAGGAAGCATCCTTTCCGGATGTATCATAGCTTGGTATGACTCATGCTCTGACAAAGACCTTAAGAAAGTATAAAACATTGTGAACAAAGCCGAGTCAATCATGCAAACCTGCCTCCCATCCACTCACTCTGTCTACACTTCCCACTGCCTCAGAAAAGCAGCCAGTATAATCAAGGACCCCATGCACCTCAGACAAATCAAATGAGTTTGCTTGCCCACCTGCTTGCACACCTGTGGTGGTGGGAAGGAGCCCTTAAATGGGCATCAATTTCCCACTTAAGGGCCTCAATTGGTGGCAGGGTGGGTTCCACTTGCCTTCCCACCATGAACTTTATTGGGGTGGAGGCAGGAAGGCAGTGGCTGTCACCTATTAAATGCCCCACCACCACAAAACCTGTCAGGGGGAGGGTGGGGGGCATTGAATTTCGCCCACGGGCTCTTGCACCGAGAAAAAGAATGCCATTCAGCAACTGAAAGGTGGAGTATTTTAGCCCCCAGCACTGATCTTAAAATTAATGAGTTATGTAAACAAAATTCCATCTGCTTTTACTGAAACATAAAGATGCTGATCTGGATATATGAGGCACATTTTCCTGTTAGTTGCTAGCTGTGCGATACCACGATGGAATTATAGAATTCCTACAGTGCAGAATGAGGCCTTCGGCCCATCAAGTCTGTACCAACCATAATCAGTACAGAGATGATAGCCTAATGGTATTATCATTAGACTATTAATCCAGAAACTCAGTTAATGTTCTAGGACCCCAGATTCGAATCCAGCCATGGCAGATGTTGGAATTTGAATTCAACAGAAACAAATCTGGAATTAAGAATCTACTGATGACAATGAAATCATTGCTGATTGTCGAAAAAACCCATCTGGTTTACTGATGTCTTTTAAGGAAGGAAATCCTGGTCTAGCCTGTATGTGACGCCACGGCCACAGCAATGTGATTGACTCTCAATTGCCCTCGAGCAACTAGGCAGAGGCAATAAATGCTGGCCCAGTTAGCGGCGCCCATGCCCACAAAGGAATATAAAAAAAATTCCACCCTAGCTCTATCCTCATAACTCCATATATTCATCCTGCTTATCCCCCTGGCACCAGGGTCAATTTAGCATGACCAATCAACCTAACTCACACAGCTTTGGATAGTGGGAGGAAACTGGAGCATCAAGAGGAAACTTACGCAGACACAGGGAGAATGTGTAAACTCCACACAGGCAGTGACCCAAGGCTGGAATTGAACCTGGGTCCTTGGCACTGTGAGGCAGCAGTGCTAATCACTATGCCACTGTGCCACACCAGGGCATCAATTGAAAATTCCTAGGCAATGTTTGTTTTGATACCCATTGACTGTGAGAAGAAAATTGTTGGCAAAATTACAGAATTTGGGAAAGTTGAGCCACATTGATTGTTATCATTAGTCAACAACATGATTGTCATTGTACCATGTCACTACAAGGATGATAGTAGGTAACTGAGAAGGGTCTTGGTCTTTTTTTAAAAATTTAATATCATCAGCAGAAGGGCTATTGTTGATGAGCGATATGAAGTTAGCTAGGAGACACGTGAGCTTGCACAAGTAAATCATAACATTTCAAGTGACCAATTTGCTGTAGGGGGCTGGATTCTCCAAACTCGCCTGCAGCTTAGATTCTCCAGTCCCACTGCAGTGAACAGAGATTTGGCTAAGCACCAAAATCTCCGTACATGCTGGCAGCAATGCCGGAACAGGAACGGCCAGAGAATTCTGGTCAGGGTCGAGTTTTGCTTGTTGAAAGGTTTATGTGGCATCAGGAAAATTCATCAGCTCTTGAACGAAGAAGCAGCCTTGGAATTTATTTTTCCCCTCTCCCTACTAATAAAGAGCTTCCAGCGTTCCAGATGCCATGCCTGACAAAACCCACAAACTTTCGCTGAAAGTTAGACAAGTCGCAATCGTTTATTTTTGGGACGATTAAGGTGTCGCCAAAAGTGATCATCTTATCAAAAGGCATTTCCCGAGAAGAGTTGGAAACAGTAAAGGGTCTTTTTTTTAAAAAAAAAACGAAAACGCTGCTGCAATGCAAATATTTTCCAGAGGAAATTGGAAGCAGCAATGAAGTCAGCATTACTGGCAAGCTCACCTTCTGTCCGTGAGTGTTTAGCCTGGGAGGTAATTTTCCTGGATGACTTTTTGTTTAATTTTAGACAAAATCCAAAGATAATACGGGGTATTTCCAAGATGGACCTACTTCTGCTCTGCATTCTATTTATAAAGCGAAGTGGATCTGAAACTGAGATTAATGACACACATGGGAAGCTCTCCACTTTTTTCCATACTGACGCAAAGGAGGAGACAAGTGGGGAAATATAAAAGGGGAACAAGATGCTGAATCAACCACAGCCCCCCACCCACAACACACCATCTAATTTTCTACATCTGAGTAAAATTATGCTCAGATGTCCAAGTAGAAGAGGACATCTTTCCAGCTTTGTCCATTGCATCCAAGAACACTGCAGGTTTAATTAGATAACTGAACACAGTTGTGTGGATACATCAATTTAAGAGGGAAGGTGTTCAAAAAATCTTTTGTTGCTTATCTAGGTGTATGTGTACATAGATCCCTGAAAGTTGGGAATCAAGTAGATAAGGTTGTTAAGAAGGCATACGGTGTCTTGGCGTTTATTGGTAGGGGGATTGAATTTAGGAGTCACAGCGTTATGTTGCAACTGTACACAACTCTGGTGTGGCCACACTTGGAGTACTGTGTGCAGTTCTGGTCCCCACATTACAGGAAGGATGTGGAGGCTTTGGAGAGGGTGCAGAGGAGGTTTACCAGGATGTTGCCTGGTATGGAGGGGAGGTCCTATGAGGAGAGGCTGAGGGATTTGGGGTTGTTTTCGCTGGAAAGAAGGCGGCTAAGAGGGGATCTTATTGAAACATATAAGATGATTAGAGGTTTAGATAGGGTGGATAGTGATAGCCTTTTTCCTCTGATGGAGAAATCTAGCACGAGGGGGCATGGCTTTAAATTAAGGGGTGGTAGTTATAGGACAGATGTCAGGGGTAGGTTCTTTACCCAGAGGGTGGTGAGGGATTGGAATGCCCTGCCTGCTGCAGTTGTAAATGCGCCTAGTTTGGGGGCGTTTAAGAGATCCGTGGATAGGTTTATGGACGAGAAGGGATTGGTTTAGGTTAGTGGGTCATTGTTTTGTAACTGGTCGGCGCAACATCGTGGGCCGAAGGGCCTGTTCTGCGCTGTAATGTTCTATGTTCTATGTTCTATGTTCTATTAGGGGAGGCGTCCAATGGCGTTATCAGTAGACTATTAATCCAGAACCTCAGTTAATGTTCTGGGCACCCGATTTCGAATCCCGCCATGACAGATGGTGGAATTTGAATTCAATTAAAAAAATCTGGAATTAAAAGTCTCATAATGACCATGAAACCATTGTCAATTGTTGCAAAAACCATCTGGTTCATTAATGTCCTTTAGGGAAGGAAATCTACTGTCCTTACCTGGTCTGGCCTACATGTGACTCTAGAACCACAGCAATGTGGTTGACTCTCAACTGCCCTCCTAAGGGTAACTAGAGATGGGCAATAAATGCTGGCCAAGTCCCATAAATGAATTTAAAAAAAGACAGTTTTGTCACCTTTACTTTCCAGTCATTTTAAAGCCACCTACAGACTTTCTAGTCAGCAGGGTTTCAGAGGCGGGACACATTGCTAAGTACTTAGGGCAACCCTGTGCTGGCGCATTCAGTGAGTTGAAGATCATTGTATGGAGACAGGATGGTGGCAACAACTCCTCCTCTTGCTTCATTTAACTGTTTCTGATGGGCCTGTTGTAAAGAGACCTCCAGAAATAAAGAGGAAAAGTAGAAAGAATGGGGACTCGGCCAAAGAGTTACTGTTTCTTTTTGATAATTTGTGCAGCCGGGCAACTGGATGGTGTCCAGGGAATGGTCAGAAAAATCGTGCCAGATACGAAACCAACTGAATGTATAAGCTTACCAGTGTGTTACTGGATCTGTCATTTCGCAAAAGGAGCTCCAATTGTGTTATATCGAAACAAAGGTCTCGCTCTCAGATCAGTTCGTATTGTGACTGAATCTTTCCTTGAGAAGAGTAAAGCACCTGTGAAAGAGAAAATCATGGGATATGCGTTTGTTTACATAATACTATAGTGCAACCAGGTGAATTGTCTTAAATGGTGAAAGTTAAGGATCAATTGCTCTCAAATCTAAACAATGTTTTACTAAAATCAATTCACATGGTGAAACTGGTGGTGCAATGAGATAATGCACAGTCATTGCACTGGGCGGCACAGTGGTTAGCACTGCTGCCTCACAGTACCAGGGACCCGGGTTTGATTCCTGGCTTGGGTCACTGCCTGTGCAGAGGCTGCATGTTTGCCTGTGTCTGCGTGGGTTTCCTCAGGGTGCTCCAACTTCCTCCCACTGTCTGAAAGATGTGCTGGTTTAGCCACACTAAATTCTCTCTCAGTATACCTCATAGAATCATAGAACCCTACAGTGCAGAAAGAGACTCTTCGGCTCATCAAGTCTGCATCGAACACAATCCCACCCAGGCCCTAGCCCCATATCCCTACATATTATACATACTAATCCCTCTAACCTACACATCCCTGGACACTAAGGAGCAATTTCTTAGCATGGCCAATCAACCTAATCCGCACATCTTTGGTCTGTGGGTGCTGGAGAATGGCAGCTAGGGAATTTTCACAGTAACTTTCATTGTAGTGTTAATGTAAGCCTACGAATGACACCAGCAAATAAACTTTAAAAAATAACTTTTAGAATTTTATTTCCTGGATTTGTATCCAGTGCATATTAAAGGGAAGAATCTCTTTTTTGCTGAAAAGAGAGATAGGTTACTGAAGTTTTCCCTCTTGCACTCATCAGAACAAATGCTAGAAAGTGAAATTGTAAACAATTTCTACTACAGTTTGTACAACATTAATTGTCTGCAGGATATCCTGATCAGATCATTGTTCACTGTATCGCATAAACTCGTGAATGGGTCAAAGGCTGCCACCTTCAAACCAGAAAAGTGCCCAGTCTATATCAAATTACCCTAGAAAAGGAAAGTACCTCAAAAATCTGAACAACAGGTTAAGGTTGGTGTCTCATACTACTACCATGCAGTAGCTATGTGAGTGATATTTTCCATTAACAGAATGCTGCTGTCAGATCAACGGGATGTTCTGCCTACAACACAGTTGAGCAAAGTTATGTACAAATTTCAGTGCCAATGAGATATCTGGCACATTGGCTGCATATCTCAGTGATTGAATCAAGCAGCACGTTCCTTAGGTTGTAGATAGCAGAACATACTCTGTACTCAAACCAGTCCGTGCTTGCAAAATCGAAAACTAAGGCCAGAATTTTACTGCCCCGACCATCACCAGAATCGGAGCAGGCGAGAGGCGGACAATGAGGAGGTGCGTTGACCTCGTATGTGATTTTACAGTTTCAGGATGAACGAGGCTGTAAAGTCCCGCCCTAAATGTTTGGTGTTAGGTGCAATTCTGTGATTGGGCAGCACAAACTGAACAATCCTAAGTGTGCCTATAGCTATACTGACATCCAATTTAAGGTCATCAGTAGAGCCAGCAACGTGGCTTATTTACACATTCTGGAAGTGACTTATGCAGGGAGGTGTTCTCTGCAGACAAAAGTTTGCAGACACAAGCCTTGCATCAATTTTGAATTAACTAGAAGGTTCGGTTCCCTGTTGCTTTCTCCAGGACAATTCCTCAACCAGTCAGTTGACTTTCCAACCAAGCCACACCTTTTTCTCCTGTTGTAGAAATGGTTGTGATTGTTTGAAAGTTTGCATTCCTGTATTTGTCCAGATGGGTGCAAGTTGTGAAGTTGCGGCAAAATGTCTCCCTTTCCAGCAATATTCAATATCTAAACAACTGAGCGACAGTCTCCTCTTTTGATGTGGAGTCCTTGCAGATTGCTAAGAATTTAATCAAACTCAATTCAATTTCTATTGGGCATGAGAGAGCCAAAGTGATCAGAATTTAGCACAAATGAATATAAAATTGGTAATCTTTCTCTGTGAGTAACAAAAAAATGCCTGATGGAAATATCAGACCTTAAAGAAAGCACCTTTGAGGTTACAGTTAAGTCACTTTGGGAGTGACTAACTGGGTGATAATATGTTTATGTCTATTGTGGATCTATTTGTCATAAACTACGAAGAATGTACAGACATAAGGGAATATTGATGCTTCATTTCAGCATTTTCTTGTTTAGTTAACAAAATGGAAGCCTGGGATTGTGGCTGCTTAGATATGATATATAAGGGATAGGAAACAAAGAGTGATTTTTCAAAGTGAATGGACATACACAATGGTGTTACCAGTGGTCAGAATTGGGACCACTATTTTTGATATATATGAATGACCTGGAACTGGACGATCAAGCCATAGTTTCAAAGTTTGCAGATCTAACACAAAACTCAAAAATGTAAACAACAATGAGGAGGACAATACACACACAGAAGGACATGGTAAACTGGCAGACAAAAGGCCAGATACAATTTAACACGAAGGAGTCTAAAGCAATCGCTTTTGCTTGGGAGAATGAGAATAGGCAAATAAGTTAAATGAAACCATTGTAAAGTGGCATTGGAACAGAGAGATCTGGTGGAATAAATACAGTAGTAAAGGTGGCAGGACAATGTGAAGTGACTGTTACAAAGATATGTGGGATTCTTGGTGTCACTAACATACTGTGGAGTTAATGCATGTTTGCCTGTGTGTGTAGGAATCCCAAATAATGTGTTCTCCCCATGTTTCTGACTGATGGGTCTATAAAACCTCTTGCATGATGTACAAAACAGAATTTAGACTAAACCTTTATACTACACTGTTTAGGCCTCTTCGGTGAATTCAATACTGGGCACTACATGTTAGGTAAATTGTTAAAGCCTTAGAGAGGGCGCAGAAGAGATTAGGCACTGGGATCAAAAGGCCTCCTTCTATGCTATATCATTCTATGATTCTATGGTTTTAGATACAGATTTACAGCAGACCAACATTTT
This sequence comes from Carcharhinus amblyrhynchos, assembly GCF_965287045.1. Lineage (NCBI taxonomy): Eukaryota > Metazoa > Chordata > Chondrichthyes > Carcharhiniformes > Carcharhinidae > Carcharhinus > Carcharhinus amblyrhynchos. The sequence goes on along the minus strand of NC_137332.1, from coordinate 27,614,836 downwards.
TTAAATAATCAACTTTGGAACACAAAAAAGTCAAGGACAGAAACAGTTCCACTGAAGTTCATCCCTCTTGCATTTCAACTCAACCAATCCGCTAGCCAGCCTGAACATCTGTGACTTGATAGTTTGGTAGATGATTCCATTTATCCAGATTTGAGTGAACATTTTTTTTTGAGTATATGACTTACATTTCATTTTCACTGACTTAAATATATGACATTTTGCAGTAATATCTGGGTTTAGATTTCTGATTCCATTAATTCTTGCCTTAATTGGATATTCCATTAGTTTTCTCTCAGCTGCTAGAAACTGAGTTTCTCTAATCTGTCCCAATCATTCTTGGTTCTTTCCAATGCATGAATTCTGACAGAGTTATGAAGGAGATTGACTTAAACTGTGCGCAGTAGAACATAGAACATTACAGCGCAGTACAGGCCCTTCAGTCCTCGATCTGTGAAACCAATCTAAAGCCCATCAAACTTACACTATTCCAATATCATCCATATGTTTATCCAATGACCATTCAAATGCCCTTAATATTGGCGAATCCAGTACTTTTACAGTCAGGACATTCCATGCTCTTACTACTCTCTGAGTAAAGAACCTACCTCTGACAACTATCCTATATCTATCACTCCTCAGTTTAAAGCTATGCCCCCTCGTGATAGCCATCTCCATCCAAGGAAAAATTTTCACACTGTCTACCCTATCTAACCCTCTGATCATCTTATATGCTTCTATTAAGTCACCTCTTAACCTTCTTCTCACTAATGAAAACAGCCTCAAATCCCTCAGCCTTTCCGCATAAGACCATCCCATCATACCAGGCAACATCCTGCTAAATCTCCTCTGCACCCTTTCTAATGCTTCCACATTCTTCCTGTAATGCGGTGACCAGAACTGTACGCAATACTGTAAGTGCGATGGCACCAGAGTTATACAGCTGCAACATTATCTCATGGCTCCTAAACTCAATCCCTCTACCAATAAAAGCTAACACACCATACGCCTTCTTAACAACCCTATCAACCTGGGTGCCAACTTTCGGGGATCTTTGCACACGGACTCTCATCAGTGAATTATACAGCCTTACAAAGCATTATAAAGAGGTTTGTTATCTCAGTTGTCTGGACAGCTGATTTGTGATGCAGGAGGATACCAACAGCATGGGTTCAATTCCCAACAACACGGGTTCAATTCCCAACAGCACAGGTTCAATTCCCATACTGGCTGAGGTTATTCATGAAGGTTCTGTGTTCCCAACCTTGCCCCTTGCCTGGGATATGTAATTTCCAGGTTAAAGTCGCCACCAGTCAGCTCTTCCACTCAAAGGCGAGAGCAGTCTTTGGTCATCTGAGACTATGGCATTCTTATTATAAAGCCTCAGAAGTTTCTCTGCGGACATATATTCTATTCTTTCTGGCTATGTGTTCTGAAGTTCTTTTGTCAATGTCATCAACATTGCACAGGGAAGTCCTATGAACCAATGGGTAGTGACCCTGCCTCTGAAGCTCTTGGTTTGAGTTCCACCCCAGGATTTCATGGCCTATTAAACAAGTTATGTTCAAACAGGTTTCTTAAATACTCTTGTGCTAATTGTGTCTCCTCTGTAACATATCCATAACCTCATTTTCTTTCAATTAATATGCAATATGTTTATTTGGCTGTACTGAATTTCACTTGCCATTGGTCTGTCCAGTTACATTATTGATAGAATCATAAGATCCCTACAGTGCAGAAAGAGACCATTCAGCCCATTGAGTCTGGACCATCTTACCCAGTCCCACCCCTGTCCTATTACCGTAACCTCAAATTTATCCCACGAATTCCCCCTAACTTACACATCTTTGGACACTAAGGGGCAATTTAGCTTGATCAATCCACCTAACCTGCACATCTTTGGACTGTGGGAGGAAACCGGAGCACCCGGAGGAAACCCACGGAGACATGGGGAGAACATGCAAACTCCACACACAGTGACCCAAGACCGGAATCAAATCGGAATCCCTTGTGCTGTGAGGCAGCAGTGCTAAGCGCTGCGGCTTTTGTATTATTCTGAACAATTTAATTCTGAACAAATGATTGACTGCCTCCTTAATCCTTGCAGTTTTGACATCATTTGCAAATTTTACAAGTTTACATTGAGTTTTTTTGTTCAGGTCTTCTATACAATAAACATTGGTGGTCAAGATTCATGATCTTTGAAGTACTGGACTCTATGAGTGCAATTTTCCAGACGCTGTAGCCTGAAGGCTGGAAAATCCTGCCCGAGGTCAACAGACATTTGCACGGTCCGCGTCACAGCCGCTGTTGTTCCCGTGACGGACGGAATGAGAAAATTCTGCCCTATTCTCTGTCAGTCTGGCATTAATGCCTTACTGGCCAGCTTTGGAATTCTCTCTCCTAACTTCTCATCTCCCCTCATTCCAGAGGCTTTTTAAACTCTATCTTTCTGACTAAGTTTTTAGTTCTCTGTCCTGGTCACTCCTTAGGTGACTCACTGTCAAATTTCATTTGATAATACATCCTCCTCTGAAGCACCTGCACAGGTTTTATATTAAAGGTGCAATATAAATATAAGCCATTATTAGTGTTGCAGTACACTCAGATTATTCTTATGGAGCCTTCTGTCCAACACCTCCAGATGTGCATCAAAGAAAGATGGCGGCAATCGCAATTATTTCTTCCTTAAAGCTTGCAACCAGGCACTTCTGTTTGGTCTTAAACACAGGCCTGGAGTTTTTTTGGAGTTGCTTTTGTTGGAGTTGCTAAATCTTTGCCAGAAATGTTGGCAGAAAACCCCATCACATAAACAGGATTTCCATTACACCTCCAGAGAAGTTACCATGGAAATACGGGAGCAGCTCCAAGGAACTGCAGTGACATTCCGCTGAGGGGTGACACGTTGCTTAGCGCTGCTGCCTCACAGCACCAAGGATCCAGGTCCAGTTTCAGAGTCGGATGACTGTCTGTGAGGAGTCTACATATTCTCCCTGTGTCTGCTTGGGTTTCCTTCAGGAGATCTGATTTCCTCCCACAGTCCAAAGACACGTGGGTTAGGTTGACTGGCCATGCTAAATTGTTCCTTCGTGTCAGGGGGATTAGCAGGGTAAATATGCAGGGTTACAGGGATAGGACCTGGGTGGGATTGTTATGGGTGCAGGCTCAATGGGACAAATGGCTGCCTTTGCACTGTAGGGATCCTATGATTCTATTCGATGAAACAATGATGTCAACATATTGGCCGGAATTCCCTGGCTGTTCATGTCAGTGGGATTCTCCAGTCCCGCCAGCATGTGTTTCCCACCGGTGTGAGGTGATGTCAGTGGGAATTCTCACTGACAACAGCAGGACCCCGCCGCTAGCAAACAGCACACCACCTCCTGCCAGTGGGAAACAAACGGTTAGGAGGCTGGAGATTCTCACCCATTATAGCCATTTGTTATTATAGCCCTCACCATTAACTCCTCCATGATGAAGAGGATCAGAGTTGGGGAAGTGGGTTGGGAGGAGGGGTTGGTTTAACAAGTGAAGTATGCAGATCATGACTACATTCTAGCCTGTCACATTTTTACAGTGATGGGTATCAGAGTGTTTTATTGTTCTCTTGTGGAGCAGCGTGGCTCTCAATTCATACATTATAACTGGGCTCCCACAATACAAACGCCACTGAGTATCTCAGGGGACAGGGAAACTCAGAACAATCCATGTGTGCTTGGAGGCATTGAAGTGCTCTTTCTCAGCCTTTCCTATAAGAGTTTAGCCTCCTCCAACCCTGGATTCCAGTCTTTCCCGTCTCCAGCCCTGATTGAGGGCCGCTTCGCAGAATTCCCAATCAGCAGCTTCTTGCCATTCCCACTCCAGGCTAATCCCCAGATCCTCCAACCCCCTTGATTCCAGGCCTTTCTCCGACTGCTCCAATCACAGGCCTCTGCCACTCCTCAACACCAGCCTCTTGAGACATCCTCTCTGCTCCAATTGCCGACTTCACGCTGACCATCACCCCGATTATAGACTTCCCCATTCCTCCACCCCGGATGCCAGAGTTTTCCCCCCTCCCACACCTCCTGACACTGATTGCATGACTTCCAACCCTGGACCCAATTGCCAATCACTGACCCCCAATCCCAAAATGAGACTCTCAGCTCCAACTGATGACATCTCTTGCCACAGTCCCAATTTTCCACTTCCACCCTACCTGCGCTTGCCAGCGACGGTCCCCAAAAGTCCCTGGCTGGAACTGAGCTTCCCTCATGCCCAGCAGTCAGGCTGTCAATTAGGCCAGCTACTGGGAGCAGATGAAGCCACATTTTAAAGACCTCCTGTCGTTAGAACCAGGGTCTAGCCAGGTCCTTCATCTGTTGGCCTCACACTCACCCTCCCAGCTCCCTGTCAAACTGGAGTCATAACATCATTACTTTGTGCATGTGCACTGGCCAAGTAAAGTCAATCGGTGTATTTATGTACTGCATGCTAGAGTCCAGCTCTCCACAATGACTTATATGGAGACTGGCAGCTCTTTTCAAATCCAAATGAGAGAGAGTAGTGCAGCGAGATCGTTTCTCTGAGATGCAGCAAACAATATAAAAGCTATTTTTATCCTAATTTGGATTCCCATGGTTTGAATATTATTCAAAGTCTTCAGTTTAGAATCATAGAATCCCTACAGTGCAGAAGGAGACCATTTGGCCCATCGAGTCTGTACTGACCACAATCCCACCCAGGCCCTATTCCCGTAACCTTGCATATTTACCTTGCTAATCCCTCTAAAACTAAGGGGCAGTTTCGCATGGCTAATCAATCTAACCCGCATATCTTTGGACTGGGGAAGAAACTGGAGAAAACATACGTGGACACGGGGAGAATGTGCAAACTCCACATAGATAGTGACCCGAGGCCAGAATTGAACCTGAGCCCCTGGTGCTGTGAGGCAGCAGTGCTAACCACTGTGCTAATTTGTGAAGTAATCAAAGTCTAACTGGGGAAAAGAAAAGGAACATGCATTCATTTCGAGTTTCGATCATGCTCAGGATATGGCAATTAAAGTGCTTGACTCTTGTGACATTAGTAAAAGGTTTTTTTTAATCACAATCTCTAGAGCTCTCACAGTTTCAATGCTTCTCATTGCTGCCGAGATGTCTACCAGATGTCCTTTTGTTGCTCCTTAAGTGGCTTAAACAGGAGCCTCAGGTACTTTCTGAGCTTAGCTTTGTGACCCTGCATTGTTAGGAGGAAAACTGGTTGGCAAATCAGGTGACAGGAGCTGTTTCATTTCTAGTCCTGAACTGCAGGTTTGAGCTTTTAAGAAGGGACAGCAAGCTGAAAAGAAGTGTTTTTCTCTCTCCCTGTTTTATTTGGAAACTCTGCTCGTCATCTGAAAACCAGGTCTTGCCTTCCTGGAGTAGAAAATCTGCTTGACCAGAGTCTACCTGGGGTTCTGGGACACCTTTCTAACTTCAAATTGTTCTGAATGTGTCAAGGGGACTACTGGAACTTACAAGACTGAGAGTTTTCAATTCTCCAACCAAGGACTCAATTCTAGTATCACGTGAGCATTAGGCTTTGCTGTGTTGAACTTGTTTAAAGGGAAGGTTTTGGTTTGATCGAAACACCTTAAATATATTTGTCAAGAGTTCTACATTTAAGTAGTTGTTTTGTTTATGTTTGTAATTCATAAAGTTATTGCTTATTTTCTTTCCATACATGTTAACTATATTCTCAATTAAACTTTGTTTTATAAAAGCTCCCTAGTGGGTCATTTGAATCACACCTAAAGTGAAACATCTCACGCTTATCCTAGCCAAATTGAAGATGCAAAACCTATGATCAAGCCGAGCTCCATAAAACACTTTAGAGCTTGTGACCTGAACCGTAACACTTTCACTCAATTTCTGTAAAAGGTTGGCTAACTAGCCTAATGTTCACACATCTAGATCTTATTATCAGTAACTAAGACGAATGACCAGTTGGGTTGAGGGAAAAACATTGGCCAGGTATTTGCAGGAACTTCCTGCTCTGAAATGTATCACGGAACCTTTCACATCTACAGACTTGACAGTTGGAGCAACGGTTAAACACATCATCTGAAAAAAGACAATATGGTGCTCATTGCACATTACACTGACAAGTCAGCCTAAATTATCTATGGATGATGGGCTGGGATTTTCCATCCCTATTAGAGTCAGGCAGTTTTGGCGAAGGGAGTGGAAAATATTGTGAGAAAGCCAAGGTTTGATTTTACATCTGTGAAGCTTGCCATGGTCATCCCCGCCTCCCCATGGTGTGCCTACACCATTGGCTGACATTCCTTCCTTCAGACAGTTGGCAATGACACAATGCTTAAGGAGAGCACTCCTCATCCTTAGCTTTGTGATGAGGTGTGTATTGACATGTGCCTCCCAAAGATTAGGTTGAACGTACAGCCTTGAGGTAAAGTTAGGACAATGTCTGTGCCTAAAATGAGAACTCAGGATGCAGTAGATTAGCCAAAGCTGTGGCCACTCAGTCATCTGATATGGGGCAAGGGATGGTGCTAAACTAGAATGCTAATAAAGACTGGGCATCAATGTTGTGGCTGGGACATGAGGCTTTGAGAGGCAGCTTCAGATGATAAATGGCCAAAGGGTGATCCTCAGAAGACAGAAGCCCTCAGTCAAGTCTCTCTCTTTTTGATACTGCAGTAAAGGAGAAAGTTCAAAACATAGAGGCTGGTCATATCAATGTCATTCTGCTTGCTCATAGGCAGGAGAGAAGGAGATGTAAATGGATGTGCCTGGCTCACTAAAGGCAGGAGCAGAACCATGAAACCAGAGCAAAGTCTGCTTCACATGCAGTGGATAAACCCCAGACAATCTCCCTCGACCACATACAGCACCTAGCATACTTGCAGATGTCAGAGAACCAATGTCACTGGAGACTACTCATGTCTAACGAACTAGTTGGTCATGTCTACCATCTTCTGCAATATTTAGCGCCATGGGGATTTAGAGGGAATCACTGCAGTGTTGCTGAAAGTTACAATTTTTTATGCTAGTTGTTCCTTCCAAGGCTCCACATACAAGTGCACCCAGAAGGTGATGGACACAATCTTCGCAAGGGCACACAACTTCATCAACTTTGATCGAGATCAGGCAAGTCAGGATGCAAGACTGATGGGCTTTGCTCAAATCTCTGGTTTCACACAGGTGCGGGGTACCATCGGCTGCACTCTTGCAGTTCACATGGTTTAGAGCTTGAAGCCCTGGAGATCTGAATGGCCTATGAGTTTCCACTTGCTGAATGTTCGGCTGGTCTGTGGCCACACCAAATGCATCCTGCAGGTGTGTGCTCAATTCCCGGAGAGTTTGCACAACTCCTACGTTCTCAGCCCCAGTCAAGTCCCTGATATCTTTCAGGATTCACACAGGCTTCTGTGTTGGCTCCTTGGGGATGATGACAATCCACTGAGGATGTGGCTGATGATGTCTGTGAGGAGACCACAGAGTGCAGCTGAGTCAAGATACAATGAGACTCTTGCTGCAACTCACTTTGGTAGAGCAGACCAGAAGGACAGCCAAGGTGAGGTTCTGGTGCCTGGACTGGTTTCATGGAGCCCTGCAATACAATCTGCAGAGGGTGTCACGCATCATGGTTCATCAGGTATGCCCTGCACAACCTGGCACTGCCATGGGAGAGGAACTGCCCAAGAAGGAATGGCAGATTTCCTCTGATGAAAAGGATGTCAAAGGGGATGAGGTTGAGGAGGTCCTCAATAGATCGGACGCCAGCCAGGAGGCAATGGTGATATCCAGACAAGGCACGTTTATTGCCGCTAGATTCATAGAGGGTGATAAGGACAGCCCATTATTTTTACGTGGCTTTTGTGAGCACTAGGACAAATGTCTTGGGCTAAGTGCCCTATGGCAGCTGCTACCTAGCTGTATTGACCTCAATGCGTTGCAGTGTCAGCACAAACACCTCAAACATAAGGCAGACACACTACCCCATGCAGTCTTTCAATGCAAGGAGAGTATTGGAGCGACATGGTGGTACAATGGTAAGCCTCATTGTGCCAGGGATCCATGTTCGATTCCTGGCTTGGGTCACTATCTGTGCAGAGTCTGCACATTCTCCCTGTGTCTGCGTGGGTTTCCTTCAGGTGCTCTGTTTTCTTCCCACAGTCCAAAGATGTGCAGGGTAGGTGGATTGGCCATGCTAAATTGACCCTTACTGTCAGGGGGAGTGGCTAGGGTAAATGCATGGGGTTATGGCACTAGGGCTTGGGTGGAATTGTGGTCGGTGCAGACTCAATGGGTCGAATGGCCTTCTGCACAGTAGAATTCTTGATTATATGATCTCTTCCTGATTTTCCCAAGTTTGCCTTCCAGCAACCAAGGCATGACCAAGTCCAGAGACTCGTCATCTGACTGGGGCGCAGCAGATTTCTGCCTTCCAGCAACCCCCTGAATGCTGGCATACTGGGATGTCCCTTCCTCTGCCTGCTGTGGATCTGACAGCATGGTGCCCATCAGGTTGTGGCTCCAAGGCAACTCTAAATCTAGATTTCACTGAGGTATGTGTGTCTCTGCTGGTGGAGGGTGTGGGTGAGTGCTGTGACAGGTCTTCAGTGTCAGGGTCTGTGAGTTCCTCTTCTGCACTGCTCTTAGGCCAGGAGTCCTTGTCTGGTAGACTCTGTAAGATGTGCCTGCGAAAGAAAGGTCATTAGTGCATGGCAGGGGCTTTTAGAGACAGACAACATGACTCCCAGCATTGTTGTCTAATGGATGATACAAATGCGGGATCTTCACTTGGTTTATTGCCACTGACTTCACCACCAGCACAGGAGCAGCTGGCATCCCACCCGGCCAGCTGGGTGGCTCTGTCCTCAAAGTCCGTGCGGACCTTCAGCTCTGGCATCCCTCCACCCATCTGGGATCTCTCCCACTTGTTGTGAGCAAACTTTTCCTGCATAAATACAGAAGGAGAGACTGTAAGCAGGATGCGTGCCAAGGCAGATGCCTGACATGTGTGGATGGTGAGTGGGAGCAGTGAGATGACGACACAACCCACAAGGGAGATGAAAATGTGTGTGCGAAGGGGAGCAGTGGTGTCCCTTGAGCTGGTAGTGAGCGCGATTTCTGTGTGATAGGTGTGTGAGTGATGGGAAGAGTGATTTACCTTTGCACAACAGATTGCTCACTCATCCTCTTCCTGCACAGGATGGTTGTCTTCTTCCCCAGGGTGTTAGCACTGACCACTGCCGTCACTGCCTCCCATGGTGGGCTAGTGATCTTGCTGGCTGGATTTCCTCGTGTATGTGGGTAGAGGACAATACATTGGGCCTCATAGGGCACCCAGGGAGGTGTTTGAAAACTTGAGGGTGGATTTCTTGGTAGCCATCACTTCCTGGCAACCTATGAAATGTGGCTGGTGTGTGCGAGGGCTGCTTTAAATGTAGCACCCAGATGTTTTAGCACTGAGGTGATGGTGTGGCGAGCGAATCAGAGGCTATGCAATACGGTGTGGAAAACACGGCAGAAACTGTTTGGCACTAAGTGCTGCCGACATTGTCGTTGGCAGATTGAACGCCACTTTACCCGCTCACCATCAGCCTTTGGGGATTTCCGGGACAATCTCACCCTGGGAAAGGTTTTAAACTTGGGTCTATTAACCATGTCACAGGTGCTTTCACCAAATATGTTCACCATCTGTATGTCGTCTGTTAACAGATAGGAAATAAGTCCTCTAATCCCAAATCAGAAATTCACCAATATTAGCGTCAGGCTTGAACACTCGAAAAATGTTCTCCAACTCCCAGCTTTAACAAAACCCAACTCAATTTGATTGGAGAAGAGGCACTTACCAGCAATGCAAAGTAATCAAGCAGGCAGGCGGATGACTTATCTCTGTCTTTACATGGAAATTTCTCCAAATTTAAGTGGATGGCAGTCAGATTTTGACAGCTTCTCTGTTCACTGCTCTGAACAACTAGAAGGTGAAAGGCAATCAGGTTAGAACAAATTTCTGAGCTGCTGCACTCTTTCTAATTCATCCTGCCAATGCTACTCTGAGTTAGACCTGTATGTAACATGTTCTTTAACTGGATCATCCCATCCACCCCTTTCAACCAATGAGCTTAATTGATGTTTTTTCTTTCTCCAACAGCTTCACCAAACATGCACGAATCAAATGTCAGATAAATACGGGGTCAGTGCAGATGTGGCCATTTCCCATCTTTGGTACATGACAATAACATCAAGTGCAGTAAAAACAATGCTTACTCGCAAAATTAACTGCAAATGTCCTTACTTGATTCGAAGCATTAAACTGAAGAAAATAAGGACATAAATAATTTCTAAAATATTGATCCAGTTGAAGGATTTAAGTGACATCAGGCCCAGCCAGGGAAAGCTCAATGATTTATACTGGTCACCTGATCCTACCAATAAACTGCTTTGCCAATGAGGTACTAGGTATTAATTGCAACATATGCTTAGATAGTAAATCTTCACTTTAAAGTATTCTTGCTGCTGTGCTCCCTGATGGTTCCATGATACATCTTGAATTTTCAAGTTGCGCAGTATTATAGAGTTGGAAAGGATGTAATACTGATTTAGGACATAGAACCAGATCATGTGCTAAATTATTATTCCCTTCCCCTTTTTTTTTCCATAACAGGAGGACATTTGTTGGAATATATTACATAATAATTAAATACTGCTTGCTTTAATTCAGTCAGCTAATTGCTAAATCAGTCTGACCTATTTCATATTCAATTTGCTGCTTTCATGCAAGTTCTTTGAAAGAACTAAGGAACTCTGTAGACATTATTTATAAAGGCAGTTAAATAGGTTTGTGTTTGTGTAGCCTAAAGTGTATTTGCCAACTTCTAAAGCATCCTCGAGCTACATTCCATCTAGATATCATCAACATTAAAGGTCAGTTATAGTTTTGCTGTGATGCCTCAATGTTGGATCTCAGCACTCGAGTCAGGATATCTTTTTTCACCCATTGTACTAGGTATTTACACTTCGTATCGTTGATGATTGAGGAATATAGACATGGATAGGAAGACCATCTGAAGAAACCTTCAGTCATCTCAAGATTGTAAATCCTTCACCTGTTGTGTTTATCTGTATGCAGGCCGCAGTGAAGAACGATGGAACTGAACTGTAAATGTTTGTTCCCAATTTCTAAGAAGTTTAAAGTTTTAAAATTTATTTATTAGGGTCACAACTCAACTTATGTTAATAATGCAATGCAATTACTGTAAAATCCCCTGGTCACCACACTCCAGCACATGTTCGGGAGAATTTAGCATAGCCAATGCATCTAACCAGTACACTTTATGGACATTGGGAGGAAACCGGAGCACCCAAAGGAAACCCACACAGATACAGGGTGAACATGCAGACTCTGCACAGACAGTGACCCATGCCAGGAATTGAACCCAGGCCTGGTACTGTGAGGCAGCAGTGCTACCCACTGTGCCACCATTGAAGTTAGTTTGGAACTGAGTATACGATTCAATACCAAACTTTTGACCTAACTGTGGTGGGATGGGGGGCAGGTACAGTCTGAGTCATTTCTGACCTGCCAACCAAATGCTGATTTATTGGAATTATTCCAAAACCAACATATGACATAATCACTGAATAATATCACTGCCCATTTGGGGGTATTCACAGGACTGGGCAGTGGATTGTACCATTGTTCTTTCACTCCTGAGAACCAAATTCAATTGAACCTGAAGAAAGTAAGTTATTTTTGCCATTCCAACACCCATTGGTTTTGGAATGTTTTAGCAATGTTTTAGTTCCCAATGGACACATCTCTGCAACATAAAAATGCCATTACATACAATGTTATTAACACTAACCTATCCCAGCATTGTGGAAAGACCAAAAGAAAGAAATTTTAAGTTATTGGCTCAACTCATCTTATCAAATTGTCACTGGTAATTAGGCCTACTTCACCCATTTTCCATCTGCTTTCCCTTAACCAGTGGTTTCTTATCAGTCTTGTTTAAAGCATACAATCAGCCCCAACCTTTGGAATACCGCGGCTGGGTCAGAAACCTGCCAAGGCTTCTGCAATGGCAACTCCCAAACCTACAACCTCAACTATCTAGAAGGGCGGAAAGGCATGGGAGTACCAATGCATGCAAGTTCCTCTCCAAGCCACTCAACTTGAAATATATGGTCGTTCCTTCATTGTCACTGGGTCAAGATCCTGGAACGAGTACCTTCACCACATGGAATGTAACAACTCAAGGAGGTGGCTCATCACCATTTTCTAAAGTAATCTAATCGGGATGGGCAGTGGAATGTTGGCCTTGACAGCACCTCAATGAATAAAGAACAAAGATTGTCCTGCATTCTAGCTGAGTGCCGTTCTATTTACAAAGCAACAAAGTAAACTGACACCCAAATAAAACAAATGTTCTTTCCTTACTTTGGATCAAAATTATTGCAGAGTAATTCAACACAACACTTAAATCTTGTACCCGTTATATACTATGTAGGAGGAAGGAAAGAACTACCTGAGACACAAGAAAATAGCATTTGGACAGGCGCTGGTATCTCTACTAATTCAAGTCTTGAAATTATACTGTGGGAACTAACGTAGGAATGCTTAAACAAATTGTCTCAAATTACTCTCTGCAATATTTTAGTGATGGTGATAAATCAATTAAAATAAATAGCTTGACATGGCATGGTGTTATTTCAGTTTCCTCGTTTACGATCTTAATTAATTTTGCCACTTAGCGAATACTGTCCTCCTTGCTGCTTCCATTGTAGAAGTTGACTAAGGCCAAAGAATAGCTTAAATCATCTCTCAGTTTAACAGCTGGAGAGAATAAGGTTCATTCCCTCATAGTTATGTCCTCCCAGAGAGATGCCCACCCCTCCTTTGCTCTTCAGCAATACAATCGTGCATCCTTCATTGCTTGCCTGAAGCAATATGGCTTCAGTGACTCTTGGTCTCAAAGAAGGTAGCTCATCTGTTGATGTGAGGTAAGTGATATGTTCATTCTTCCAGTTTATTACCAAGTGCCAAAGAATAATTACATTCCCCTCCTCTTCAAATGAGAGTAGTGGGTCTGCCCAAAGGGCGGGTTAGCTTTCTCACCTTCAAGTTGCCCCAAGCTTTTTTGATAATAAAGCTGCCTTTAAATCCAGTCCCTGTCAGCTTTTGAATAAAGGCATCCTTTAAATCATTTGTCATTGAGGCTGAGCCTTTCAAAGATCCCCACTAATTAAAAGTTTTATTCATGCCATTAGCAAGCAAGTGCAGGAAGGGAGAAAAAGTTTCAAGTTCTCTGGAGACAAAAAAAGGGAGGCATTTCCTGCTGCTTGATAATTTATGAGCGTGCTGACTTTTACAAAGCTCCAGATGCAGACAATGCACATCTTTTTTCTGCCTGCTAACAATTAGTAGCAAACACACTTTATAGATTTTTCACATCAAATAAATGACCCCGAAGTATATTTTCAAATTATGTACACACATAGATTTTTACAAGACATGGAGGAATCAATGTTATTTCAAAGCTTTTATACTTCATACCATCACCAACTTTGGAAACTGGCCTTGGTAACATTGAAGTTTCACTCCCAGTAAAATCATTAGTTTTATCTAAGACGCTGCTTCGTATAGAGGTCATCTATGTGCAGTATTGAAAAAATAAAATGTGCAGAGTATGTTTTCCTGCTTCTTGGATCATTCCATTACTGAGACCAAAACATAGCATTCTTTAAAGTTCCCCTCTCCCTGATGATTTAGAAAACACAATAAATGGTTGATGTGGCGTTGTCTCTGTCTAACTTCCTCCTTTTATCCAGCTCGATGCCCCTTGTAAAGTGTTCTGCGACATTTCTTTATGTGAGGAATGCCATAAAAATGCAAATTGTTATTGCTTGTACTCGGTTCCCTTGTGTGCAGCCCTGTGAGATTTTGTAGCCTGGATCGAGAATTTTTGCTTCCACTTCAAGATGGGCAGCGACGGTAATTAAAAGAGCAGAACAATGTTGCCATGCTCCTTTCAAAATATTCCACCACGGCGTATTACACCTAGTATCTGTAACTTACATTTTTATACCACCCAGGTAAAAAAATGCCTCATGGTGCTCAACAAAAGAAAAATGGATGCCAAACCTAACAAGGAGACATTAGAATGGGTGACCAAAATTCGGAGCGGAAAGATACATTTTAAGGAGGATTTTAAAGGAGAAGAGAGTGATGGAGAGTCATATGGAGTAGGGAAGGATTTCCTGAGCCTGGGACCTCAAGGGCTGGTAGCCTGATTACCAGTTAGGCAGAAAAAGACCAGAGACACAGGAGGCCAGATGAATGGAGAGCTCAGTGGTAGAAGTGGGTGTAGTATTAGTGGAGGTAACAAAGAAAGGGAAAAGAAAGGCCATAGCAGGATTTAAGGATCAAATTTGATGCATTGAGGAATTGGATCCAATGCAAGTCAGCAAGGGTATTGTTGATGAGTGGGCAGAATTTGGTTTGGGACATTGTATTGGCAGCAGAGTTTTAGATCAACTAAAGTTTACGAACAATGGATGTTAGAAGGCCAGTCAGGAGAGCATTGGCATAATCAAATCTGGGTGGGAAAGACATGGTTGAGGGCTTCAGCGGAAGATGGGTGAAAGTAATGGTGGAGAGGTACAGAGATGGACAGAGGCAGCCTTTGTGCTGGAGAGTAAATAAGGAAGGAGTTTGTACTATCAGGAGATAGATGTTGTTAGTGTGCACCTCACATTGCTTTTGGGTCTTGGAAGCACCTATCTAAATTGGGAATGCCTGAGCCATCTGGGAGGTACAATGTAAAACATCATGTTTCATTGACACAATGAAATAACGTGTGTAAAAGATGGAATACACTTTTATCACAAAGGGGGATGGCAGCTGAGGAGAAACAAACAAATGCCCAGATCATAGAGTCATAGAGGTTTACAGCATGGAAACAGGCCCTTCGGCCCAAATTGTCCATGCCGCCCTTTTTTTTGAAACCCTAAACTAATCCCAATTGCCCGCATTTGCCCTGTATCCTTCTCTACCCATTGTACCCATGTAATTATCTAAATGCTTTTTAAAAGACAAAATTGTACCTGCCTCTATTACTACCTCTGGCAGCTTGTTCCAGACACTCACCACACTCTGTGGGAAAAAAATTGCCCCTCTGGACACTTCTGTATCTCTCCCCTCTCACCTTAAACCTTTTAGACTCCCCTACCTTTGGGAAAAGATAATGACTATTTATCTGATCTATGCCCTTCATTATTTTATAGACCTCTGTAAGATCACCTCTCAGCCTCCTACGCTCCAGAGAAAAAAGTCCCAGTCTATCCAATCTCTCCTTATAACTCAATTCCTTAAGTCCCGGTCGATCTGTGGCCTTTTGGACAATTTGAACTTCAGAGAATCCCGCTACTTTTCCCGCTGGTAGACCATCCTCACAGTGTTGGAAGTGTCCCCCTCGCACTGTGTTTTGGCACATGCCTGTTACATGTAAATATTGCAGGCTTTGACTTGGCGGATGTTGACTGGAAGGTCTGAGAAGAGTTGTTTCTGTCCCAGATGTTATCTGCATGCAGCAGGTCACACAATTCCATTGCAGCCTGTCTCGTGAAGCACAAGTGGCAAATATATTTCTTTGCTACAACAGAGACTGCATTTCAAAAATTCCTTATTGGCTGTAAAGTGCTTTGAGATGTCTAGAGTCATGAAGGGCACCATTTGAATACATTTTTTTATGCACATATTTCCTGGTCTATATGGTGAAGATTTCCCTTGCTAGAAGTCCTGGAGTGGTGTAGGATGCAAAACAACCTTCTCACAACTAAATAATATGACACTAAGGGAGCACTAAAGAAATTTCCACTGTTGACATTTTATATGATTCCAGTAATAATCAAGATAATCCCTGCCCAATAAACAATAATCCCTGCTGCAGGGAAAAGCCTGTGAATTATAGGCTGGTGAGCCTAGTGTCTATAGTGGGTAAGTTGTTAGAAGGTACTCTGAGAGATAGGATTTACAGGCATTTAGAGACACAAGGACTGAGTAGGGACAATCAGCATGGCTTTGCGAGTGGAAAATCACGTCTCACGAATTTGACTGAGTTTTTCTGAAGGCGTAACCAAGAGGTAGACAAGGGCAGTGCAGCTGACGTTGTCTACATGTGCTTTAGCAAGGTATCGCATGGTAGGTTGTTGCATAAATTTAAATCTCATGATCCGGAATGAGGTAGCCAACTGATACAAGACAGGCTTGATGACAGAAGATAGAGGGTGGTTGTAGGGAATTGTTTTTCAAACTGGAGACCTGTGACCAATGATGTGTCTCTGTGATGAGTGCTGGGTCCACAGTTTATCATTATCATTTATATTAATGATAATGTTTAATGATTATGTTTATCAAAATCATTTATATTAATGATTTGGATGAGAATTTAGAAGGCATGGTTAGTAAATTTGCAGATTACACCAAAACTGGTGGCATAGTGGACAGTAAAGGAGATTTCTAGGATTCCAGCGGGATCTTGACCAATTGGGCCAGTGGGTTGGTGAATGGCAGATGGAGTTTAATTTAGACAAATGCGAGGTGATGCATTTTGGTAGGTTGAACCAGGGCAGGACTTACTCAGTTAATATTAAAGCATTTGGGAGAGTTAGAGAACAAAGACATCTAGGGTTATAGGTTCATAGCTCCTTGATATTTCTTATGTTCTTATGTTCTTATGATAGTGGAGTCTCGGGTCAGAACATTGAATACAGGACTTGTTCATTTGTCAGAACGTTGAATACAGGACTTGTTCATTTGTCAGAACATTGAATACAGGAGTTGTGACATCTTGATATTGGTAAGACCACACTTGGAATATCGTGTACATTTCTGGTCACCCTATTATAGAAAGGATATTATTAAACTAGAAAGAGTGCAGCAAAGATTTACTAGGAAGCTACTGGGCCTTGTTGGTCTGAGTTATAAGCATAGGCTGGATATACTGGGTCTTTTTTGAATGGAGTGTAGGAGGCTTAGGGATGATCTTATAGAGGTCTATAAAATCATGGGGGGCATAGATAAGGTCAATATTTTTTCCGGAAGGTAGGGCAACCTAAGACTAGAGGGCATAGGTTTAAGATGAGATAGGAGAGATACGAAAGGATCTAGAGGGGCAATTTTTTACACAGAAAGTGGTGAGTGTCTGGAACGACAGAGGTAATAGTAGAGGCGGGTGCCATTTTGTATTTTAATAAGTATTTTGACCGTTACATGGGTACGATAGGTGGAGAGGGATAGGGGCCTAACATGGGCAACTGGAAATAGCTTAGAGGTTAAAATCTGGACAGCATGGACAAGTTGGGCCAAAGAGTTTGTTTCCGTGCTGTAAACCTCTATGACTCTAGAATAAGAAGCATGTACTAGGAAACTAAGTATATAAATATAGGAAGCTGTTACGACTGCGTGAGAAGACAAACTGCTTTTTTCAGCCTCCTTAGTTGATTGCAACAAAGGTTTTCCAAAGGTATTTTCCCCATAGTTGCCTTTTCCAATTCAAATTTTGAATAATGAACAAATCAAACCAGGTTTGGTTACTAAACCCAAGAAGTACTGACACACACACACACACACACAAAAGAAAAGTTAGAGTCCAAAGATAAGTTAAACAAATATATGATTAAGTCCTTTGCTTGTCCTTGAGGCAGGGATTATTGAACCTTGCAGCTGAAGTTAGATAATCTCTTTCTAAATTCCTTGAGTTGAATTGAAATCCAGGTAACTGCATCTTATTGGAGACAATTTCCTTCCTTTTAATTCCATGATCTGGCTTTCTGAAATCAATGGAGTTTTCCTCAGTTTTTTTTTCTGATGAAGGTACACCGGACAGAATAATGGGGGTCCCATCCCCCATCCCCACCCGGGGCATCCCACACTTCACATCAACCACCTGTGATGCACAGTGGAGTGGACTAATCATGGCCGAGTAGGATCTCTGCCTTCTTTGGGGTGAGGTGTCACCCTCTGGAGTTGCCAAACAATCTGTTTCCAGAAGTTCCAAGAAGGCCTCAGTGGCCATCCCCAGAACTGCGACTAAAGAAAGGAGACCAAGGCCTTGGATCTCCAGAGCAGGTAGATCTGGGTACTTGGGCAAGGAGGGTTTGGGAAGGTTCGGGAGAAGAGCAGTGGAAGGGGAGAGCATGAGTTTAAGTGAGGGAGTGGGTAGGAAGAGAGGGAAATTCAACCTGGGAGGGGAGGAGGGGGACACTGCACCAATGGACAGCAACCAAAGAGTGATTTGTCTCCCCCTCCTTAATATCTTCCTTTCAAGAGTCCCTTTTTTTGAAGTGACCTTCACATCCCCCAGGTCAGAAATTCCATGCAACATGTCTGCAGTGGATTCTGTACAGGAAGTTTCCAGAAAATTAGTCAATTTATAATACCAGATAACAAGTGACTGGTGGTAGCCATCTTTAGTCAGTGACTTTTGTGGTATTTTAAAGAAAAACATGTCCTCTTTAAACAGCTCAATATGTTTTTTTGGATTAGCTGATGAAGTTATAGGTTGATCTCACTCAGTCACAATTCCCCATTGTTGAGTTGAAGCCAGTCAACAAAAATAATTGATGCATGGATTAAAGCTCAACAAGTGAAACAGAAACTACTTTTGACTCAAACAAGAAACCCATTCAGGCAAGGTGCCAGGTTAATGTGGACAGCTGTATGTGTTGTGTACTGAGCTGAACCCAAGGAACCTCAGCTTGGACTGAATGTTAAAAAGTAACTTACTTAGTTGAGGTTTGCTCAAGTCACCGCCATGAGTGACTTGAATCTGGCAAAAGGCAAAGAACCAGAACCTCCTGCTGTTTGATCGATTTTATATATAGGCAAACAGAGTGCCACCTTCAGACGTATTTTGCCAGAATGATTTGAGTCTGGACCTAAGTGCAGCAGAAAGTGCGCACCAACTTGTGACAATTTGGTTTATTTATTAGTGTCACAAGTAGGCTTACATTAACACTGCAATGAAGTTACTGTGAAAATTCCCTAGTCACTATACGCTGGCGCCTATTTGGTTACATTGAAGGAGAATTTAGCATGGCCAATGCACCTAACTAGCACATCTTTCGAACTGTAGGAGGAAACTGGAGCACCTGGAGGAAACCCATGCATACACAGGGAGAACATGCAGACTCTGCACAGCCAGTGACCCAAGTTGGGAATCAAACAAGAGCTCCTTGACACTGTGAGGCAACAATGCTAACCATTGTGCCACTGTGCTGCCCATTTATTCATACCTGTTATTGGGAATTAGCAAGGTGCATGTATCCTACGCTATATGAATGTTGTAAGAAGTCTCATGACACCAGGTTAAAGTCCAGCAGGTTTATTTGGTAGCAAACACCACTATTTTCGAAGCACTGCTCCTTACCTGGCAAAGGAGCAGCGCTCCGAAAGCTAGTGGCGTTTGCTACCAAATAAACCTGTTGGACTTTAACCTGGTGTTGTGACACTTTTTACTGTGTTTATCCCAGTCCAACGCTGGCATCTCCACATCATGATTACTATATGAATGTTGCCATAAATATAGTTGGCCACAAATGCTGCGTTACAGGAGTCAGGTGAGTTTATAAATGTCTTTGTTTATTTAACACAAATTGATCCAAAGCATTACATTGCTACAAATGCGCACAAGTAGTGAATATGCTTGGGAACCAGAATAGCAGAATCAAACAATGGAAAACCTAGACTGGGGCAGTTAAGAATGATTGAAGACTGATTCGCACTTGTAGCTGGGAATTGCAATCCACCCAGTCAACGTAAAGCCATTTTGAGGCCCAGGTCTTATTTGCATGCAGCTGGCAAGCTCCATGCATCAATACAACATCACCCTGAGGCAGAGAATAACTGGGGTAGGGACGGGGGTTGGGGGGGGCGGTGGCAGGCCGTGTGATGGGTTTGAGTTCCAGAAAATTACAAAATATTCTTTGCATTTGTTTCTGGGCTTCCACCCATATGTATCTTAACATTTGCAATTAGGATACAACATTTGTCATCAGCCCTGAATTTGCATATTAGAAGTAGCCTCCCTCCATGAAACAGGTCAGTACACTGTCTTCCATTTGCACAAGTTACTGTGTGTGGGAGTGCAATTGATTATCCGATAATCAATTGTACAATGGTAGAGACCCTTACAATTTTAAATTACAAACTCCACCATGCACCCCCTCCACCAATGGTGATGATGTTGGGCCTAAGTAACATGCTGCCATTCTTAAGTCTGAAATTTCTACAACAACAATGATGTGATACACTGCCCACTTCAAAAAGACTTGAAGTTGGATGGTTGCTGTCTCTAAAATCCCACCCTGGTGAGAAACTGGAGGATTGGCTCTGCACAATCGTTCCTGGCCTTAGAGCTGATGTTTCTCAAATCACTGCCATTCCCTTGCCTGTAACTCTCGGCACCCAACAGGGAAAGAAAATGGGTGAGCACAGGCTCTCATTGGTAGAATGGGATTGATTATCTTTGACACACAGACAGGAGCACCTGGGTTTGCTGCTCACTGAAAGCAACGAGGAGCTGATTCACATGCCCACTTGCAGCAGAAAACCTTTATATGTTCAGTAGCTACAGCATCATGAAGTAGAACTAGAGCTGGAAGATAAGACACAAATACACATTCCACAAGGGGCAGGCCCAGACACACATCACATTAACATGCAGTATTATTGGACTAGCGTTATCAATAAATTCACAACACATTACTGTCAATGTTTAGTTTTGAAATTAATGGTTTCCACATTAACAGGGCTACTGAGGGGATACATAAAATAACTGTCAAATGTTGGAAATAAGAGCAAATCCAACAATATCTGTAAAGAGCATGTTACCACCTCTGGTAACCATTTGTCAGAACAGCAAGATGTTGGGCATGAGAAATAAATGCTTGTGTGCCTCTTTAATGGCTATATTGTGCAGTGTGTAGCACACCACCAACATTTTGCCAACTCTCAGGGGCCTATTGTAGAACACTCCCACAGTGATCGAAACAGCTCGAGCATTGTTTGAGATGTTTGCTCAATGAGGTTCTTGTTTCTCTAATGTTTTCTGTTGTATGTCTTTCGTTAGGCAACATCGAGGTTTCGTAGAAATGCCACAGGCCATGCTTTGAGAGAGTAACTCAAGAGCCAACCATTCAACTTGCCTAATCTAGAAAAAGTAAGGAATTCATGATTCCTTTATATTATGGCGCTCCCTAGAAATATAATTATTCACAGGCATAATTATTAAGTGGTGGTTGTAGCCGATTTGGATTATCATCAACTGGGAATAAATACCAGTAAAGCATTGAACAGGTGTAGGTGCAGTCAATGACACCTATACCCCAGGGAAGATCAGCCTCTCTCTCCTGCAAGAAGTGATTTGGGTGCCAAACATGTCAAAACAAGGTTGAGGGTAATGGACTGAAAATTATTTGTGACAAAAATGTTGTTGCCTTTCAAATGCAAATGGCAATAATGTTGGGTGCCATCATTAGTTTTACTGCTAGCGCTGTCATATTTGGCTTCCTTCCCCATTGGTGCGCAGTTACCTCGGGTGTCACGAAGATCTATCTTTGGGCACCCTTCAGTTCCCTCCACAAACTCCTCTCCCATGTCACCAATTCTATCCCTGGCAATGGTCCCAGGCAGGCTGTATGCTCGCTCTTATTTATGACCCTGAGCTTTCAGTCACATATCTAATTTATCACTAAGGCCACATATTTCCACTGCTATAATATCATATGAACATACAAACATTGGAAACAGGCGCAGAATTAGAGCATTTGGACCTTCATTCAATCAGATCATGGCTAATCTGTTTGTGTTTCGTGTTCTACATTCCCAACTACCACCTCCCCATTTCCCCTCCGCCCACCTCACCCTGATTAACTTTTGATTCCTTGCCCAACAAGATTCTATCTACTCTGCCTTAACATATTTAATGACCCCCCTCCCCACTTGCACTGCCTTCTGGGACAGAGTTCCAAGGTTGCACAACCCTCAGAGAAAAAGAATTATCCTAATCTCTGTCCTATAAGGGCTACGTCTAATTTTAAAACATGCCCCTTAGATCTGGATTCACCCACAACAGGAAACATCCTTTCCATGTCAAACTTACCAAGGCCATTCAGGACTTCACATACACATATGTCCCAGTGAACTCACCTTTTGGTCTTCTAAACTCCAGTAGAGACAAGCCCAACCTGTCTAACCGTCCCTCATAAAACACTCATTCATTCTAGTCATCAATCTAGTAAGCCTCCTCTGAACCACTTCCAATGCATTTACACCCTTCCTTAAATAAGGAGACCAAAACTGCACATATGTGAGATGTGGGATAGAATTTTCCCGTCCAGTCGGGCCTGGAAATCGTAGAGAACGGGACATGGACCATGCAAGATCCATTGACCTTGGGCAGGATTTTCTGATCATTGGGTGAACGCAGCCAGAAATTTTTGTGCCTCTTGCACTAGAACACCTAGATACCTCTGCACCTTGGAATTCTGCAGTCATTCTCCGTTTAAGTCATCCTCTGCTTTTTTATTCTTCCTACCAAAGTGAACAAATTCACATTTATCTGCATTATATTCCAGACGCCAGATTTTTGCTCCTTCATTCCACCTATCTGTATCCCTTTGAAAACGCTTGACGTCTTCTTTACAACATACTTTTTTACCTATCTTTGTGTCATCTTCAAATTTAGCTACCAAGCCTTCACTCCTTTTGTCTAAGTCTTTGATGTAAATTGTAAAAAGCTGAGGTCCCAGCACATACCCCTGTAGAACTTCACTGATCACATCCTGCCAATTGGACAAAGATCTATTTATGCATACTCTTAGTCTTCTACCAACCAGCCAATCTTCTATCTATGCTAGTATGTTATCCCCTACGCCACAAGCTTTTATTTTCTGACACAACTTTCATGGCACCTTATCAAATGCCTTCTGCAAATCCAAATACAGTATGTCTACAGGTTTCCCTTCAACCACAGCACAAGTTACTCCTTCAAAAAAAGCTAATAAATTTGTTAAAAATGATTTCACTTCACATAACCATGCCGAGGCTTCCCAATTACATGGAATTTCTTTAAGTACCCAGCTATAACCTGCTTAATGATCAGTTCTAACACCTTCCCAATGATAGGCATCAAGCAAACTGACCTATGTTTTCCTGTTTTCTGCTTTCCTCCCTTCTTGAATAAATGGTTATATTTGCTACTTTCCAAGCATGTGGAACCTTTCCAGAATCTTGGAACTTTTGGAAAATTAACACCAAGGTATTTACCTCGTTAAGTACCTCTTTCAAGACCCTTGGGTGAAGTTCAAAGGGACCCAGAGACTTGTCAGCCCACGGTTCCATCAGTTTGCTCAGTATATCTTTCATCTCTGCATGGCCTCAAATCTTCAACTGCTGAAATCCTCACACATGCCTTTGCTATCTCCAGGTCTAACGCTTCTCATGCACTCTCTTGGCCATTAGTGAACTTGAGGTCATTCAAAACTCTGCAGTCTGTGCCTTACTTGCACCAAATTCGATTCCCATATCTCCCCTGCCCTCGCTCACCTATACTGACTCCTCAATTTTAAAACTCTCATCGCTGTCTTCAAATCCCTCCAACAGCCTCGCCCCTCCTATCTCCATCATCTTGCCCAGGCCAACGACCCTCCAAGATATCTGTGTTCATCAAATTCTTGCCTCTTCAGCATCCCAGGTCAGGAAAATTTAATTAAAATACAATCAAAATACATGGCATCGTCCTGTCCCCCCTTCACCCACCCACACAAGAGGTAGAAATCAAAGAGATTTAATGGAAGTTGAGGAATGCAATAAAACAAAGCTGCTACAAAAGCAGCTAGCCTACATCAGTTCAAAAGTTTCCCCTGTTAGTTACTGCTCTAGAAAACTCAACACTTTGGTTTGCTTGCGGAATGATCTTTAATCTGACTAGCCCACCACATCTAAGGGTTGGACTTAACGGTTAGAGTTATTTGAAATAAGGTAGACTTAAAATTTTATTGTTCTGGTGGTTGTGTGGTATGTGATTTTGTCCACCACAGATTTCCTAGCCAGCAACACCCACTCCCACCCCGCCACCACCACCACCCGTAGCCTCTCCAACATCCCCAGCTAGATCATTGGCTGTATAAGCCTGAAACACTGGAATCACCTCCCCACACCTCTTTGCCTGTCTACCCTGCTCTCCTTTAAAATGCTCCACACATTCTCCTCACCCAAAGGTTCTTGGAAGTTCAGTGTGAAATATCATCTTGTTACACCCCTGTGAAGACCATGTTCCATTTTACTACATTAAAGGCACAATGTGAAAACAAGTCCTTTTCATTCAGGAATCACTGGCTGGGCCAGCATTTATCACCCATTCCTAATTCCCCTTGAATTGAGTGGTTTGCTAGGCCATTTCACAAGCATTTCAGAGTTGTTCACATTGTTGTTGTGTTTAAGTACCTATAGGATAGCTTATCAATTGAATGTTCTACTAGGCAGCTGCATATTGATTTCTAGGAATACATTATGGGTGGCACAGCACCAGGGACCTAGGTTTGATTCCTGCTTGGGTCTCTATCTGTGTGGAGTTTGCATGTTCTCCCCGTGTCTGTTTGGGTTTCCTCTGGGTGCTTCGGTATCCTCCCACAGTCCAAAGACGTGCAGATTAGGTTGATTGACCATGTTAAATTGCCCTGTAGTGTCAAGGGATTAGCAGGTAAATATGTGGGATTACAGGGATAGGGCCTGGGTGGGATTGTGGTCGGTGCAGACTCAATGGGCCAAATGGCCTCCTTCTGGATTGTAGGGATTCTATTCCATGATTATAAATCATAATGATTAGATAATAGATTGTAGGTTTTGTAATCAATGGAAGTACCTCAGTATCATGAAACTTTATTGTTGTTAGGTGTTAGCTTACTACATGTTAGAGTGATAGCAATCTCAGTGTATATTACTATCCCATTTCTGGATTTTTGTAACTGTTTTTCCACAAAAAGAAATTGGGGAAAAGTGCCTTTGCATTTTGAGATTTTAAAGGCAACTCTCGTGAGTTTCAAAAATATGAGTGGGATTCTCTGGTCCCGCTAGCGGCACGTCCCCAGCCGTGGGTTACCCAGTGGCATGCGGTGGCTTCAATAAGAATTCCCATTGACAGTGGTGGAACCGGAAGATCCTGCCGCAAGAAAACGCTGAGGAACGTCAGCAGGGGCTGAAGGTCCTGTTCCTGTGCTGTACTGTTCTGTGTTCAGAGATCTCTACCATAATCAGCAGTAACAATGGTAATCATGTTAACCTGAAGCTGCTTTGCCCAGACATTAAACAATACGTTATTTAAGTACCGATTTTAATTTGGGGCGAGAATAGTTCTTGCAGGGTGAGAGCATGAAGCTTGAAAGGTTTTACCTCCTGGACTTCATTTTACATGGCTCGATTGTAGGAGGAGGCTAAAGCTTCTGCCTCTGGATTCCTGGCAAAGTAAGTATGAATTGGGGCCCACGAGGAGGGCGATGTTTGGTATGACAAGTCTGTGATGTTTGACAGAGTGGAGGATCTGGAAAGTGATCCTCGTAATATGTTTTAAATGTTAAAAAAACACACCTACCTCGGCTTCGATTAGTTAGTTTTCACTGTAGTCAGACCTGTAGGTGAAATGCTGACAATCTGATGTCTCAATGCCATCAGTTACATTAGGCCCCTAATGGAGAAGATAGCCTTCTTAATTCTCAGGCAACTGGATATGGGTGGTAAGTACATGTACCCCTCCCCATGGGCCCCAATCCAAAGATACTTGGCCAGGGACCCATTTTGTGTCCCCCAGGCAGAAGCTTTACCTTTGTTCTATGGTTAAGCCATGTAAAATGAGGTCCAAAAGTTAAAATCTTCCAAATTTCATTCCCTCAGCCTAGAAGAACAATTTGACTTGAAATCAGCACTTAACGAATTGCTTGATGTCTGGGAGAAGCAAATTTGGATAAACATAGTTCCCATTTTTAGTGTTAAGAATGTGCCATCTTACATCCCCTGACAGTACCATTTATTTACAGGCCTATTTTAAATCTAGTCCTTGAAAATGTTTGGGTTTTCACAAAGGCTTCTCTTACCACAATGAACAACATTTTCAGCCTTTCCCATCAGCGGGATCTCTTTTGGTCCCATTGATGGCAATCCCCCACCTCCTCGCAGCACATTCCCCAGTGGTGGTGGGTGCAGGACATGTGAAGCCCTGTAGACATCGGTGGGATTGGAAAATCCTGCCACTGGCCAATGGCAGATGGCCTCTGCCACTGGGAAATACCTCATCGGTGTCTGGAAAAGCCCAACTAACGCTTGAAAACACTTTGATCTGTGTTGGTACATGGAAATGTCAGACTTTCTAACAGGTTCAACAAATATATTTACAATGTTTTTGGAATTAATTTGATTTAAGGCAATTCATGTCCTGCTTAATTTATTGTTAAATTATATGAACTTCCTGTTTAGCTAGGTATGGATGAAAGCACGACTTACGGCATTAGATTTACTAACTGCATAAAGTCCCCATTATCCTGAAAAGTTAAAGTCAAGACATGAGTCACTATATTTATTTGGCCAACTATGTTCCTCCTTATTAAGCAAGGAAAACGGATTAAAGGGTTTCAGAATAAAAGGCATTTAAACAGTCAGACAGCAAACTACTGCAACAGGATAAATGAAATAGTGGCTGTGACAGAACATGGGGGATTATTCTCTTTTTAGACAAGTAAGACAACCCACCAATGTGGAAAATATTCTCTATTTTGTATCAATTCAAGCTAAGCAATACTAATCATACATTTTTTGTGGAAGAAAAATAGATCAATGATTCAAATCAAATATCACTTTATCTACTTTTACCTCAAAAAGGCTTCTTCAACAATATCTTTCCAACCTGTGATCTCTACCAGCCAGAAGGACAGCAGATACATAGGAACACCACCACCTGCAAGTCCCCACCAAGTCAGGATGGTACATGACTTGGAAATTTATCTCAGCTCCTTCATTGTGGCTAGGTCAAAATTCTGGAACTCCCATTCAAGTAATACTATACACGTACCTACCCAACCTGGACTCCAGTGGCTCATAAAGGTGGCTCACTACTACTGTCTCAAGGACAATTAAAGATGACAATAATTGCTAGGCTTCCCAGTAATGCCCACATCTCGTGAATTAATACATTTCAATAAATCTGTGAAATTGGAGAAAGACAGGTACAAAATAACTGAGCACCAGGTTTGGATTGCCAAGGGATGCAACTGAACTTTAAGATTGGAATTCTCCAGCCCCGCCTCCCACCCGGTTTTCCTGTGGTGGAAACAGCGAGCCACCAGGGAGATTTTCCGGTCCTGCCAAAGTCAATGGAAATTTGGATGGTTTGCCAGCCCTGCCGTTGGGGCACTGCCATGAAAGGCAGCTGGTAGGGCTGGAAAATTCTGCCTTAAGGTATTGTACAAGTAGATATAGGGCAGTGTGATTCAGCTCCATAGAAATATGAGCTGCTTCATAGGGAGAGACTGAAGTTAGTAAACTTGGCAAGGCCCATACGCCAGGCCCAATTTTCCAGTGATTTCACAGAAGAAAGTGAATACGCAAAGCCCACAGTCATAAAACATTACTGCAGTTGACTGTAGGCTTTCCATCCTTGGAGCTGAACCCATTGTTTAAATTAAAGCATTACGCAAGGCTTCTTTGGATGTAACTCTGAACTGTAATTTGTTTATTTTTAGTGAAAAAGCTGCATTTTACCGTTATTTTCTCTATTTTGGAAATATTTTAATGAGGCTCCAACCAATTGCGGAAGAGACATTGGCTGCTGAAAATGAGGCCTGCTCAAAAATCACTTCAGGCAGGCCTTCAGTGAGGATTTTATAAAGTTTCTATTTAAAATTCTGATCGACTGTTGTCCAATTCATGCTGAAAAATCGGGCAGTAGAAAGCTGGAAATTTGGGCCTGATAATTGTCAGCCCTCATATATAAACTCTTTTCTGTTTTGATTAATAGTCAGTGAAATGGAATTGAAATATTTACCCCCCCATCCTTTCAAGTTTAGATTTTCTCCAGAACGAATTCCAAATGGAATACGCGTTGACTGAAAACCAATATTTTTCTTCTTCCTCCAAGCACAAAGTGCTGTGTGTCTCTTACTTCTAATCTAATTGACAATAAGATCGATTTATCATTTTTGCCTCTTTTTGACTATTTCCTGCTACTTCAACAAATATATTTATGATGTTTTTGAATTTAATTTGATTTAAGACAATTCATGTCTGCTTAATTTATTGTGAAATTATATGAACTTCCTGTTTAGCTAGGTACGGATGAAAGCACGATTTACGGCATTAGTTATACTAACTGTATAAAGTCCCCATTTATCCTGAAGGGCAAAAGTCAAGAAATGAGTCACTATATTTATTTGGCTAACTATGTTCCTCCTTATTAAGCAAGGGAAATGGATTAAAGGGCCAGCCATGATATCTGTGGCTTAACTAACTCCAGGTCTTATTCATTCAGTAGGATCAGGATTTATACACTATTCGCAGTGTTTGTTGCATAACTGAGTCAACAGCTTATTCAACTTGGACAGGATTAAAACATCATTCAACATGATGTGTGCTAGAAGCACTGACTTTTTATTTATCTAGCAGGATAAGTGTTACTGCATGTGAGGAAAGGGTTGGAAACCTCCAACCTCATCCACAGCTGGGATTCTCCGGTGTCGCTACAGTGAATGATGTTTTGGCTGAACGTTGAATTCTCCATTCTTACTGGTAGCGGAGCAGTTATGAACAAGATCGGAGAATCCTGTCCAAAATGAAAAGCCCCATATTTCATGATTTTGCTTACACACTTAACATTCTCATTCTGATACAAGTAACTTCAGTGAATGGATGATGACCAGAGCCAACTCGGTAAACTCACTGAATGGTACCCACTTACAATAACAATTTTCACTTAAAAATTGCCTTTAACATGACAAAATTTTCACAGCATTGAACAAGAGCAGAGATAAGTGAGCATGAAGAAATTAGGGGAAAGGCTATGTGAGCCAATTCAAAATACAGTGAAAGCTGGGGACAAATGTAGCAAGTTGGACGCGTTTTGGAGAAGAATTCTACAAAATGAATGTTCTAACATCAATGACAGATCAGATGGAGGGAGAGAAGGTGACACTATATCACACTTAGAAGACTGAAGAATATGAGTTCAGCTGCTGGGGTGTTGGAAGTTGTAGAAGTAAAAGTGGAATTTGTAAATAATATTGAAGAACTTGAAGAGATGCACTGGAACTGTTGGAATCGATGGTGTCAAAAATAATTGGAGACAAGTAGGATTTAGCAGTGGGTCGAGTAAGGCAATGAAACATTGGATGAGTTGAAATCGTAGTTTATTTTCTCTCTATTACCTTCTTAGTTTTCCTTTGCTGGATTCTGAATTTATCCCTGTTACTGACTTTTGCCTCCTTGTATGTTTTTCCTTTCAACTTCATGCTCTCTTTAACTTCCTTAGTTAGCCATGGTTGGTTTATCCCTCCCTTAGAATCTTTGCTCCTTACTGGGATTTTTTTTTTGCTGAGTCATGAATTAACTCCTTCAATGTCTGCTTACTTACCGTCTTTCTTGCTAATCTATCTTCCTAGTTCACTTTGGCTAACTCTACCTTCATTTCATTAGCTTATTGTGATCCTGCTAATCTATCTGCCCAATCCACTTGAGCTAACTCTTATCCTCATTTCATTGTAGGTCCCTTTATTTAAGTTAAACACCGCTGTTTCTGACTGAAGTTTCTCACTCTCAAACTGAATATTACATTCCATCAGCACTTCCTCGGAAATCTTTCACTCTGAGGTCATTTATTAAACCTGCCTTATTACCTATTATCAGATCCAAAATAGCCTGTTTCCTGGTCCTTTCCATGACCTATTGTTCTAGGAAACTATCCCTAATGCACTCTATGAATTTGTTGCCATAGTTACTCTTTCCAACTTGATTAACCTAATCAACATGAAGATTAAAGTCACTCACAATTATTGCTCGATTCCTTTTCCACGCTCCTATTATTTTTTGATTTATACCCCTACCTACAGTGTGGCTACTGTTTGGGTGTCTATGCACTACTCCTACTACTAACATTTTTTACCTGCACCCAAATGGACTCCACATCATCCAAGCTGAGATCATCTCTCACAATTGACCTCATTTCATCTCTAATTAACAGTGCAACCACACAAACTTTTTCTTCTTTCCTGTATTTCCAAAAGGTCAAATATCCCGGGATATTAAATTCCCAGCTTCAATCTTTTAATCACGGGTGGAATTTTACAGCCTCGCTCAGGTGAGACTGTGAAATCGCAGCCGAGGCCAAAGGAGATTTCCATTCTGGGAACCTTGCCCACCCGGAATTTGGCCCATGTCGGTGTAATGACCAAAAGATCACATCTATTTACCTCAATTTGCACTAACAAGTCATTTACCTTATTCTGAATGCTTCAGGCATTAAGATGCAAAGCCTTCAGACATGCCTTTTTACAACTTCTAAGCAACCTAATTTTTCTTTGTACCATGGCTTTATGATGCCTCTCACCCTTGGTTACCCTGTTTACTGTTTTTGCATTTTACTGTTCTTACTTTTATTACGATGTCTGTTTTCCTTTCCCTTGTCACCCTGCTTATGTTCCCATTCCCCTGCTGTTCTAGTTTAAGCCCTTGCCAACTGCACTAATAAATACCCCAGAACATCAGCCCAAGTCCTGCCCAGATGTAACTTGTCCAGTTTGTACTGGTCCCACCTCCCCCAGAACCAGTTCCAATATCCCGGGGATCTGAAATCTTTCCTTTTGCACCATCTTTCCAATCACGTATTCATCTGATATACCCTGCTATTTCAACTCTGACTAGCATGTGATACTGGTAGTAATCCTGAGATCGCTATCTTTGAGGTCCTACTTTGTGAATTGCTTCCTAACTCCCTATATTCAGCTTTTAGAGAACCCATCCCTTTTTTTTAAACATATGTCATTGGTACCAGTGTGTACCACGACCACTGGCTACTGGTCCTCCCCCTCCAGAATTTCCTGCAGCTACTCTGAGACATCCTTGACCTCAGCACTAGGGAGCCAACGTACTATCCTGGAGTCTTGTTTGCAGTCACAGAAATGTCAATCTATTCCTCTTACAATTGAATTCCTATAACTGTTGCATTCCCAAAACTTCTTCTGTCCCGTGCAGCAGAGCCTACCATGCTACAACGAATCGGGCAGTTACTGCTTTCGCCTAAGTGGCCATTCCCTCCAACAGTACCCAAAGCAAAATGACCACAGGAGGTTGCCTAATCCTCCTACTCTGCCTGGTAGTCATTCATTCCTTAGCTGCTTGTGGAGTGAGGGAAGTTCTGATGTACAGATGACAAAAAGTGTGGGTGACAGTCTTAATTGCAATGAAGATGAGGCAATGAAGAGGGACTAATGCAGTACTGGGGATAATAGGCAATTTGGTGATGGATGGATAGGATGTATTAGGCCTAACACAGCCTCAAAATATTTATTTCTAATAGTGATATTGTATTTTAAGAATTTTATGAAAAGTTACATTGAATTTCAACTGCACAGAACACTTTTTTTTGGATGTGTTTATTTAAACAAACCTCCGTACTCCTTTGGCTGTCTATAAGAACATAAGAAATAGGAGCAGGATTAGGCCATTCAGCCCCTTGAGCCAACTTTGTCTTTCAATCAGATCATGGCAGGTCTGGTCTTGCTCTGAGTAATTGGATGACACATAAAGGTAGCATGGATAATCTGAGGGGGCATGGAGGATACATGGGGGCATACAGGTGACTGGGGAAATTTGAGTGAGCATGGAGGATACATGGTGTATAAGGGTGGCATGGGATATCTGAGGGGGCATGGGCACCCATGGGTTGGGTGGGGCTGATGGAGGTAAGGGATGTGGCTTAGGAGACTTCTAAACACTGTTGGGAGCTGGGCTGAAGTTGTGCTGAAGAGCCAAGGAGGATCTTCTAACCAGCCACTTCTCACGCACTCCTGTACAGCTGGCAAACCACACTGCAAATCTGATCCCAGAGTGAAATGGTAGAAAATAGAATGTGAAGCCACACATGGGTTGGAGATGTAGTTTTCCAACCACGCAAGTGCAGAGGTCAGGCTTCCCTGAGCCCAGAGTCTGATTCACTCCTGTGTACACAAATTTGACAGTGACTAATTTTGGTCTTTGAAATGATACTACTTAGTAGGCTTTAACGTGCTGACTGAAAATAGAAAAGACTGGAAATATTCTTCAGGTCAGGCAGTATCCGTGGAGAGAGAAACAGAGTTAACGTTTCAGGTTGTTGACCTATCAGTGCTGATAAAATGTCACCAATCTGTAAAAGTTCATTCTGTTTCTTCTCTCTTCACGGATACTGCTAGACCGTCTGACTATTTCCAGCATTTCCTGTTTCGCCTTCAGCTTTCCAACATTTGCAATATTTTCATTTTGCACTGTGCTGACTATGTAATTTACTGGGACCAATTAGATCCCCATATGATAAAGATACAGGGCAAAAAAATTGTACTGGAATGCCCTTCCTAGAATTGGGGTGGGTGAGACTTGCAGAACAGCATTTTCTGTTGTCTCAGATGGCATTTTATGAGCCTCGGGTGGGCAAGGCAGTAAAATTTTGGCAACAGGGTGGGATTTTATGCCTTGTTATCCCAAAACTGTAAAATCCCACCTAAGGTCAACAGACTTTTCCATTGTCTGCCCCTCGCCCACTCCGATTCCCGTGGAGGGCGGGGTGGTAAATAAGCTGGAATTGTCAGGCCATTCATGTCAGCGGGATCTTCCAGTGCCGCCAACAGCACACCCCGGCTGAAGGTTTTTTGATAGTAAGGGGTGCATTCAACAGGAAACCCCACGAACAACAGTGGGACCAGAAGATCCCGCCGCTGGCAAATGCCAGGCTGCCATGAAACACATGGTGGGTTGCCCGGAAAATCTCGCCTATTGTCACTGCGCCCCAATCATCGCTCCTTCAGGGTGGATGCCATCATGTGCTAATTTAACAAGGAAATTGGGCTCTTGGTGTATGAACCCTGGCAACAAATGAAACAAAGCCAACAATCACAAGATGACAGAAGATTCTTGGATAATCTCAGGATTCAGCGACTGGCTGTTATCTGTTTTACCTGGGTTCCCGATTCTTGGATAATCTCAGGATTCAGCGACTGGCTGTTATCTGTTTTACCTGGGTTCCCGAGGAGGATATTGCTTTTTTAATAATAATTTTTAATATTCTATTATTCTTCAATTAACCAATAAGTTTTAGGAAACTGTTGACGGATATTTTGTTAGCTTAGAATAACTATCTGGTAAATTAATTGTTAAGCATCGTTGAGAGAAATCTTTTGCATTTGCATCGTGTTGACAAATCACGGAAAGTAGTTGTGTACTAACTGTCAGATTGTTTGTAGAGACTTTCATTCGTCATTGCCTTGGTGAATACATTAGGTGTCTCAGAAATTCCAAAGCCAGTCCAGTTTGCAAGGACCCCAATAACTCAAAATGTCGGCTTGTCAGCTATGAGTGAAAAGGCTGAATAGCAGTTTGCTCAGTCTGGTCACCATAGTCAAAGGAAAATGCCGCAACTGGCTTTGTATAAATAGGATCAATATGTTTCCTTTCTCATAAAACACATGTTACCCACTGTGTAAATTACTGTGGTATGCCAACGTAATGTTAATGCTGCTGGAGTAGTAATCCAGAAGCATGGATTAATAACCCAATAGATTCTACTGGAGGAGGTGAAGGAGGGGAAGATGGGGGTGATGAAAGGGAGAGATAGGCTTACACTTAACAGCCCCTCCACCGCTCATCAATCAACTCCTCACCTCTCCCGCTCGACAACTCCCATTCCAAACTTTTACCTCAGAGTCACATGAAGTCCGAGGTATTAAAACAGGGTCACACCTCGAAAAAGATTTGGGGGGCATTGCAGTAGAAGCTGGGTCCAAATTTTTAAAAAATATAATAAAACAAAAAATATCCTTATAGTGCTCACATCCTTACTCCTCCACACATTCCCTATGGTCCCATCCATGCCAACTTGTGCCAATCCATATTCCCATCTACCCCTCATGGTATCTCATAACTCTTTTCAGCTCTTGCCTCTCAAGCCCCCTACCATTGCCCCTCATAACCCTGTGACAATTCATACCACCCATATCCATTGCTCTTGCCCTTACTCCTTTCATTTCAACTCACCAGTGTCCTTTGACAGCTCCTGGACAGCTTGACACTTCCTAGACAGTTCCAACACATTTGTGTGTTAAAAGTACACAATCATGTTTAATCCTAACTGTCTCAAAGGGTGCCTTATCTCAATAAAAGTGTGCCTTACCTCGACAAAAGGGTGCCTTACCTCGACAAAAGGCGTCCCAGAATCTTATCCAAAAGGAAGTGGCACCTCTCTAAAAGGATACTCTCATTATTTAAGGAATCCAGCATATTATGACCTCCTCTTACCTGATCTGCTCTGCACATTTTGGGATATACTTAGCTAGGGTTCAAAAATCTCACTGCAGTGGAGGCAGCTGGTGATTAAATTAGCCAGTAAAAACGGCCAATGTGATTCTCCAACCCCAACCTAATTCCAGTCCACAACATGGTCAGGGCAAAATTTAGAAATTTCCTCCCATTTCTGGGATTTTCACCTGACCGTCGTGGCGAAAACATGGGCCCGAAATTTTAATCCTAGCATGGCACTTTGAGAACATGAATTCAGTTCTCAAAAACCTGGGGAAAAACAACAAATTAAAATACAGGATTGTTGTAAAACACCCTGAATCTCCTATAGTGAATAGTCCTGCTATCCTTACCCAATCTGGTTGACTTATAATTCCAGCCCCATACTAACGTGGTTGAGTCTGAACTAACCTAACCAGTTCAGCTGCTTCAAACAATGACAACACAGGGTGGGCAATGAATGCCACCCTTGCCAACACAAACCAACGCCCAAGGCAGAGAACAAAGTCAAGAGATAGACATCAGGCATCTCTGAACAGATGGATCAAGAGCAGTGGTCCAAAAATAAGATAGCTTATGCCAAGAGATCCTATGCAGTAGGTAGGAAAGAGAAAATACCTGTTCCATTCCTCTCTTTCTAATAATGCCCGTTTGGGTCATGCCTCACTGCTAAAAATCCTTGATATTGCTATGTCTAACAAATGAAGACCATCAGGCAAATCAGGGTCTCAGAGGGTAAACAGGAGTTTAAGCATGCTTTCAAAAGTAAATATATATTGTTGCGGGAGCTCAGTGCCAGAAAAGACAAATGTTCATGTTGTAAATTTATTCTTGTGAATGTTGTCTGGGATCTGTAAGTTTTCCAGTGCATTGAGAGGTGGGTGATATGCCTGAATGAGTCAGGAGGATTAATATTTTCCTCATCAAAAGACAAAGAGAAAGGCTAACACTGCTTGAAAGTGATCGGGTAGTCATGGCGTTCAAAAACTATCGCACACTCCGATCAAACAGTTTCCACATTAATACAATCCAGCTTTCCCACAAAGATCCAGTGCTTTTAAAATTTATTTTGCCCCTTTTTTGGGCCCTCTTCATTTGAGCTGTTATTATGGAAGCGCAATCACTAATGTGCTGTGAAGCTGTATTTATAGGGGGTTGTTTCTGGCCAAATGTCTATAAATCTCTCAGTGGGCATGTTAAATACAAAGATCTGGCATCAAGGAGCCTTTTAAAGAGAGAATTAGGAAAAAAAATGGAATTCCTTTACAAGAAGGAGTCCCACTACCTTGAATCTTCTTTCAATGGTACCTTGCTGGTGACACAGTGCTAATGATGCAGTTATCTCTCCTTAAAGGGGGCTTGATACTAAACAATTTTTTTAAAAGAGCCTTTTGACTCACTAAAAGTAAAGCTCCAAAAGCTGCAGCTCACCAGAAGTAAATAAAACGCAAGGGAAAAAATAACAATTGCCACCAAAAACATGGAAACAAACAGCGAGATATGACATAAATCATCAGTAGCAGTAAAAAACTCAGCAAGAATGGTGGAAAGACAGCAAGTCTCAACTGAACTCACTCCAAGAATCCTGAAAGTACTCTGTGGGGTACTAACAAATGAATATTTAATGTGTTTGGCTGGACTTCCTCTTTCCAATATATTAACAGAGACTCCAGGCTGGATTTTAGTTCCAAGGTCCTGATCCCGACACCAAACTGAACCTGGGAGTGTTTGTGGTGGGACCATAAAGAAAACTTTCATGGTGGCAGCCAGTTAAGAGGCTGCCGTCGGTAGCCCTGTATAACTAAGGATGGGCTGTGCAGCTGGGAGGAACAGTGGAAACGCCTGAGGCTCCAGCTAGCTGGCAGCCCCACCTGGACAGGTGGATGTTGTTGATGTAGGATGGGGGAAAAAAGGGGCACAAGGATGCATCAAAATGGAGGCACCCTCTGAAGAATGTAAAAAGTTTGAAAGGATGACTAGCCACTGCCTCTAAGGTTCTCTGGCACACATGGAGTTGGGGTATTAAAGGAGGCACTTGGGGACATAAAATGGGTAGGTGGGGAGTCACTAGCCAATCTTGCTGGGGACATAAAATGGGTAGGTGGGGAGTCACTAGCCAATCTTGCTGGTTGAAATCAATGGAAGAAAAGTCAAGTGGGGTATATAACAGGCAGCTGATCCACTTCTGCACTGCTTATATTCTGGCCAGAGTTGAATATTACCCACTTTAATTCCCGGAAGGTTTTCATGGGTGTGGTAATCCGTAGGCAATGGAGCGGGGAGGCAGGGATGGAAACAGAAAGCTCATCTGTGGACACAACTGTCAATAAATAAATATTTATTGACCAGCTATACCTGCAATTAACTTGTCGCTGAATATAAAGAAAGCATTTAATGATAATTAATCTCCTTATTTAATCACAATCGTGCGGCTAGGACATGCGAGCGTGCATAGATGTCCTCACAGATGAGTCACTGTCTAGTTTCAAAACTGATGTGAAAGTATAAATAATAAATTTAATAAATAAGATCAAAGGTAATAATATTCATCATCAGAGTTCACATGAAAGTTACGAATCATGTTAGCTGCCATCAAAACCCATTGATTAAATAATTGCCTTGCAATTGCTCTTAATGCTCCTCCTCGAAGTTGTATATTTAAACCATCTGGGCCCCTCATTAGATTACAGACTGTAACATTACTGAGCAGAGAGTCTGTGCATTGCAGATGATGAAAGAGTGGAGAAATCTGGAAGCTAATTTTTATTGCCTCCGCAGGCGGCAATGTGCCAAATCCAAAAATCACAACATTCAGGCCAAAATTTCCAGGGCGGTGGGAGCCCGGCCCCCGCCATCTGAAGAGCTGCGAGGGAACGCATCCCCTCTGACTGCAGGCCCAATGCCATTTCATTCTCTAATGGAGTGTTAACTGGCAGAAAGCAAGATTCCTGCCTGTCACCGGGAGTAACTACAAAAACAGAAAATGCAGGAAAAATCTCAGCAGGTCTGACAGCATCTGTGGAGAGAGAATTGAGCCAACATTTCGAGTCTGGATGACCCTTCGTCAGAGACACCATAGTCATTCTGACTTGAAATGTTGGCTCTATTCTCTTTCCACAGATGCTGTCGAGACCTGCTGAGTTTTTGCAGCGTTTTCTTCCTTGTTTCAGATTCCAGAATCTGCAGTATTTTGCCTTTACCTGGAGTAGGTCCTGCCTTGAAGAGCACTGGCAGGACCATTATTCCAGGAACAGTGCTACAGTGGCCAGAAGAGGCACTGTAAACAGCTGCCTGGAACTAAGTGCCAGACCTCAGCGGAAAGTTGAGTGGCAGGGGCTGAGGTGAGGAGGGGGGTGAGGAAGACCTGGTGGGGGGATGCTGGGGAGCGGTCGGCGTCTCAGGGGATAGGTTGGGGTGGGGGAAAAGGGAGGTCTGGAGGTCACTGAGCTGTAAGGATAGGGCAGCCCCATTCATAAGGGAGGTTCAGATGGAGGCACTCCCATCGCCATCCTCTTCTTGCCCAAAATCAAACATAATTCAATTTTCACTTTCTCTCTTTGATCTGTCATTTACCCACCAGTCTAAAAATTGAGTTCGGGCAGGAACAGACCATTAAGCAGCCACTCAAGGGCCTTAAAGGTGCAAGGGTGGGCGTCCCTTCCGAGACCATGCCTGCCCCAGCAAATTGTGACATTTCAGTTCAAGTCAGGCCTCAAGGGAATCATATCCTTGCAATTTTACACGCCCCGTCCACCTTAGAACACACAAGGAAAGGGCGGGGGGGGTAGTTGGGGGGAGGGGGGTAGGGGGGACATAGAACTTGGCTTTAATTTACTACCGCATTCACACTCTCAATCAATCAACCTCCATTTCCAACCTGTCTGAAAATAAGCAGAGAGAAAACCGGTCAATTTCAGCCTCATTAATGTAGCAAGTCAAGGTCCTGTGTTGTAAAATAAGAATTTTTCTTAGAACTTCTATACAATTTTCAATCAGCAATTCACACAGTCTCTGTTCGAAGGCAGAGGTCTAGAGCGTCCAGAAAGAAACCACTACAGTTATCTCACAAAAAAATTGTATTTCTGGTGATTTTGGACTTGTTTATCCTTAATAATGGTGAATTTAGGATAAAACCTGATAAGGAGTTTGGTAGATTCAGCGTAAGGTAGATTCTTCCACTTGTGTGGAAACAAGGGACCGTACATATAAGATAGCCACAAATAAATATGAGGATATTCAGGAGAAATAGTGAACACATTTGCTCCCAGATTTTTGTTTCTACAAAATATTTCTTGCTGTGATCTAATTTTACTACTTACATACATTTTTTGATTACAAACATTTTGTTTTACTTCTGATCCATAAGGCATTATTTGTTTGATTTTTTTTACCACGATTGTGACCTGAATTCGGGAATAAAAATGAAACCCTAAGCATCAGAAACCCTACTATGTCTGCACGTCCCAACCCATTTCTTACTTACACCATTCCTGCCATCACCCTGCAGTTAGCTTGGTTTATGCCTGTGTATCATTTTGCTGAACTGTCTATTCTAGGTGTTCATTTTTTTGGTCCTTTGCTTTATACCTTAACTTGATAACATATAAGAGGTGTTCCCAATTGAAATAGTACTCACAAATTGCCCACCTTTGTGGAATAGCATGCCTGTTCCTCCATGACTTGCATGGCTGCTTACTCAAGAGTCAGTGGTTCTCTCATACCATTTATGTAGGACATATAATGGAGAGAATGTTAAGATATTCCAGGCAGCAGTGAGTTTTCAGTTGCTCCCTACATTCTGTAAATGTGGTTATCATAAACAAGCACACAGCATTTGTCAAAATAAAAGCAAATTACTGCAAATGCTGGAATCTGAAACCAAAAGAGAAAAATGCTGAAAAATCTCAGAAAATCTGACAGCATCTGTAAGGAGAGAAAAGAGCTGGTGTTTCGAGTCCGGAGGACCCTTTGTCACAGCATTTGTTCCATTGCACTTTGGAGTCATTAATACATTAAAAAAAGTCCTTCTTACCTTGTAAAAAGCACCTGGCTTCACTGTGTCATTTTATAAAATGTACATGGTGCCTGTGTTCCTACCAGACAAGTTAGCATGTTATGCATTTAGCAAATCTGAAAGCTTTTCAATCACGAACAAAATCATGAAAACGCAATTATTTTGGCAATTTACTCATGGAAAGCTTCTTTGACCTAAAGCCAGGGAAAGTCCCATTGCAGCAACTTCATATTTGCGTAGTGTCTCAATTAGCAGTATTTCTTAATTGTTATTTGAATAGCACTGATAATATTTCACGTATTTAAAATACATATACTAGTTGCTTCAGGAGCTGGTATCGAAACATAGAAGAACTGAATAGTATCTTCCAACTAACTTTTCCTTTTCACCTAATGCATAGAGTACATGGACAATTAAGGGTTGATATTAGTTTTAAGTTTATTTTTTCGTGTCACAAGTAGGCTTACATTAACAGTGCAATGAAGTTAGCGTGAAAATCACCGAGTTGCCACACTCCGGCGTTTGGGTACACTGAGGGAGAATTTAGCATGGCCAATGCACCTAAGCAGCACATCTTTCTGAGATATGTAGGACTATATGTAATCAGACAGGAGAAATTATATATATAAAGGATAGATAGAAAGGGCTACAGGAGCAGATTAGAAACTAATTTCTCAGTTGTTAACTACGATCGGAAGATTGGGAAAATAGGAAAACAACCCGCAAAAATGGTAAATCTTAAAGAGTTGTAAAGACGCAACCGGTACATCCAAATCTTCTAATTCACAACACCACATTGAAGAAAATGCAGCTTCTGTATGAAGAGTTAATATTGCTTTCTGAAGGATGGCAACACCCAGATCAGGAAGACTGCGTGGCATGCTTGAGGGCAGGATCCATTTATATTGAATTGCACCAAATGCAGTCATGCACCCATGATGACAAAGTTAACATACAGGCCCTGATTTTACTGGCACAGCCGATCTGAGACCACGGTGGGTGAGGCTCGCAGAACGGCGTTCCCCATTGGGCTCGGGCACGATCTTAAGAGCCTCGGGCGACCGTGCCGGTAAAAGCAGGGCCATCAAGTGAAACATGACATTTGTTAACATAGTACTATAAACTATAACTCAAGGGCAAAAATAAGTTTTACAACTGCCAGGGACGCAAATACTGACAACTGAAGCTTGTAAACACAATACATTAATGCAATTTTAATTTCAAAACTTGTTCCATTATTTGACACTTTTATAGAGGGTAATATGTGGTTTGGCTTAAATCACGTGCTGCCCATTCAAAGAAGTGGTAATATTTTCATAGTATTTACAGCTTCCTTATATCACTGTACATGATTGATTTATCAACCATAATCAAAATCTAAAATGATCTTCTTTAACTGGTATATCTTGTTAACTTTTCACAAGCATTTCAGGAATCAGAATAGCATCTTCTAAATATAGCTGCTGTTCTTGACTATGCCAACGTTGATGGGATTAAATCTCACCTAAATATCAATTGCAATAGCTTGTGTGTGTTACAGATTTCATTTGGGGAGTCAGGACCCAGAGCATTGCTATGTGGGCTTTCTACTTAGGGAAACAGCCAAACAATTATACTGGTGAATATGCTGCATAACCATTGAAAATCACAAGGGTTCTAGACCGAGTAGACGTGGAGAAACCGTCCTCATTAGCAGGAGGGTTGAGAATCAGAGAACATTGATTTAAAGTTAAGGGCAATTTACTTGGTGAGTGGTTAAAATCTGGAATGCACAGCACGGGAGTGTGCTGGAGGAAGATTAAATCGTGACTTGAAAAGGGAACTGACTAATTCTCTGAAGAGATAAGAAAAAATTTGCAGGGCTGCAGGGACTAGCTGAGTTGTTGTTGCAGAGGATTGGCTCAGATGCAACGGGCAGAATGGTCTCCTCCCGTGCTGTGACAATTCTATGGTTAAAACTATATTGAAATGAGGTCCGTCAAACTCCTGCACGGGATTACCGCTCATTCCCAATGGCGTATTTACCTATCAGCTTCCCAAATTGAAGAGTTTAACTTGAAAGTCATAAAATTTTACTCGCAGATTTATCACAACATAAGCAAAAGATAGGTTCTGAATAGGACCATGAATCAAATGGGAGTAAATCTTTCTTCAGCACACCAAATGTATAGCAAGTACAAACTGAAAGGCATATCCTCCTTGTGCAGATAATTTGAGATCTTTGATCCTATTTCAGTCATGGTGTAAATATTTATTGTTCTAGGAAGGAAAACTGAAATGTATTCTCTTTTTGCTGCCAGAGCTATAAGGATCAGTTCTGGTCTAAATTACCCTCTAGCCGTTACAGTTAATGTAACACTGACGTCAATTGTAGCATGGCTCTAATTTTGAAATCAGGGTGTGGCTGTTACCCTTCCCTTAACAAATTCACGGAGGTTCCCCAATTTAACAACATGCTCTTAGCATTTTTGTAATCTATATATTTCTTTTCTTCAACATAGATTGGATCTCAGTTTTCTTATCTACCTCATTCAGAAAAATGATAGTGGATGATACAAAACGGGCTACCAATTGGCTATTGCTTGACTTAGGCTATCAGACAAATTTATTGTCATGCGTGCAAAACTGTGAGAAGAGATTAGAAAATGTTGAGTACAAATGTGTATTGAATAGTAAGTACAGATCATGCATGAGGAAAATTGAGTACAGAATATCCCAGTGTATGTGATGTCCAGAGAACATTGCACTAACTGTGACATTTTAACCAGTGCTGCTTTTGAAATATATAAGCAACATACAATTAAAAAAACCAAGTATACTGGAGGGCTGCACCACTGCCAGGGTTAGGAACAAGTAAGGACTTGATAAGCATTTCTCAGCCCAGGTTTGCAAGCTCTAAATGTTAATAAGCCACGGCAGCATGGTTGTAAAGTCAGATTTCGCCATCACCATTCTGGGAAACAATCT
Source organism: Carcharhinus amblyrhynchos (assembly GCF_965287045.1). Classification (NCBI taxonomy): domain Eukaryota; kingdom Metazoa; phylum Chordata; class Chondrichthyes; order Carcharhiniformes; family Carcharhinidae; genus Carcharhinus; species Carcharhinus amblyrhynchos. The sequence continues at coordinate 27,572,280 of NC_137332.1, read as the reverse complement.
TCTTTCTGTAACAAACTAAAAATTAAAGGTAGGAACATATGGTTCCAGGGATCGTTATCATTGTGGCTACAATCACCCTAATGATTGCGTGGCCTTTAGCAGCCTTGACTTAGTGGAATTTAAATGGCGTAAACTTGTTGCAGATGGAGGTTGATCATTGAAAATGTCATAGTCCTACAGCGCTTTATCTGAATTCCGCCTTCCTCCATTCCTCCTCCGCAGGAGCCATTTTACAGCCCTGTGGGGTATGGGTGTCTGCTTCCTTTATTAGAATGGTTACAGCTGTGTTTCGCTCTTGTTATAAACTATTTACTGGGTTAAGGCTAATTAGACCTATTAAGAATTCACCAACCAGTGATCCCCACTGGCTTGTTCAAGCTGGACCTTTAGTTAATTGGTTAACACAAGGTCCTAACAATTAGTAAATAAATAAGTACGGTCACAGTAACAGTGCTGAAAGTTCATACGTGGCAGGTTTGATCTCTCGAAGGATTTCCCCAACTTAGTGCCCCTTCCATCCATGTCACACACCCTCCACTGAGTGAGAGGGTGGCAAGCCCAATCCTGAGGTGAAAAATGGCAGACAGCTTTCAGAAGCTAAATGAAGCTGTTACATTCTTTCCATCTCATGCAGACTATACTGAATTTGAAACTCACTTTGCCGGAGGGGAGATCCCGGAGGGGAATCTGCTGATTTGACCACTCCATTGGCACAGCGAGTTAGCACGCAAATGCCACATTTCACCAGACCACTGATTAATTTTGAATACAATTCAACAAAGCCCCAGCAAGGATCCAGTTAAAAATAACTGAAACAAGATGGAGCGCGAGCTCACAGCATTTGCACTGATCAGGCGTCGAAAGGAAACAGAAAATATATTTTCCAATCAACAAATGAAGGCCTTTCTTCGGGATTAACATTGTCACCTGCTGCAGTAGCATTTCTTCACCAATGGCAAACCACTTCAGAAAGGTTTTTTTCAGCGTTACTGATAATTACAGAAAGTTATCAGCTAAGTCCTCTATACATTTCCCTGACCGACTCTCGGCTGTTCTACCTTTAGAGATTTGCCAGAGAAGATGTTTTCACATTTTTATATATGTGTTTTTAAAGGAATTAACCACTCCCTCTGATCCCTCAGGGCAATTAATTTGAATTTGCTTTCTTAGGGAGGACAATGGGTTTATCCGGTCGAGTGTGAAATTTTTCGAAAGAGACAGCAGATTCAGAATCCCATATACTTGTCGCCCTTCTGAATTTTCTTTTCAGAAGCAGGGAATCCAGCTTCCTTCAAAAAACAAGGTTGTTGGCTTGTGTTTGCAGAGCGTACAAGCAAAACTATATCACCTATTTAAAAAAAAGACACTATGAGTCTCCAGTGAACACCTAATACCAAAACGTTACACCGAAACAGAGGAAAATCTTTACGGCGAATAGGTTTGTGAGGAATTGGGCCATCAGTTTTAATAATGGACGACATTTTGAGGCCCCATCGCAGCAAGGGTGTGGCCAGAAAATGCGGCGAGCCGTTGAAAATTGACTTCGCTGAGACCGGAAGATCCCACTGGCGGGAATAGCAGGAAAATTCCACCCGACGAGTTTCTGAAGAACAAAATATTCCAGCCCATAAGTTGGACCCTGGTCTCAGACAGGTCAACATAATGGCAAAACATCTAAATACACTATTTAACAGCCATTCCTTTTGATCTGGTAGTGGTCATAATGAACAATTTTTTTTTACAGGACAGGACAAGCCTCAGAAACTCTGCATCACCCTTTATCTCTTAAGCATATGAAACTTATAGATGAATGTAACCACTCGAGAGAGACATTACACTTTTCAAAATACGCTCCTACTCAGCTAGATCCTTTCTTAGCTCTTTCCACTCCAATGATGCTTTGCTCACAGCTAACTCTGTACACGTGGAATGTCGCGCAGATGCCAATTCACTGATACAACGACGAAATGAGCAAACGGCTTAATTCGCATCAGGGCCTGTACTTTTCCGGAGCTCAGTAAACTAAGCACAGCTCTTCTCTCACATAAACCTGTCAGTTCACATAGTTACATGTTTGCAATAAGAAAAGACTCACGATGAGCGTGTTTCAAACAAAAATCCAAATACCAGCTCCTTCCTAGGGTGATGTATGTTCCCACCAAGCCCATCTGATTAATTTATTAAATATAAGATCTCAAACTTATCTCCAAATCAAATGAACCACTAGCCTTAGGTTTTGAGTTTTCATTTTAAAGTAGCTTACATTTTAGGACCAGAAGACAGCTTGATTTGATGTCAGAATTTAACAGTGGGCGTTGAGAGGATAGAGTTGGGAGTGGGACTCAAGCAAATGGGTGTTATGGTGCAAAAATATTAACGTCAAACTTGATGATTTTGTAGGAGTTAAATTTGGGGATTAATCTTTTACTATCCTGAGCATGAATCACTGGAAAATGACCATGCAATAATTGATCTTAGAGTGTGCTAACGACGAAAATCGGCAATGCAGGCTTTTGCAAACAGGAAGCTCTTTGAAGGTAAAAAAAAACCTTTAGAATATGTTAATTTGGAAAAAGTTTATTTTTCTCAAAATTTTCTTCACAACCTTTAATGACAGAATTCTTGCCTTTCTTTTCTCTCCTGCTTTGTAATGTGCTGGTTTTTTCTCTCGTATCATGTGCCTTCCTGTCACTTTCATTCCCCCATTTTTTCTTCAGAGGCAAAGTGCAAATAATATAAAAGTCATCAAGTTATGATGAGAACCTGGTTACGACAAACCTTTCGTTATAACATCTTGTTTCTGTGGTCCTTGCTGAGATGCCATTATAACTTTTTTTTTGGCGGGGGGAGGGCAGGTAGAGAATCTCTATCCAATTCTTTCTTCCAGAGCTAACTGTTTCTTACAAAGATCATAAATTTCTAATAATTAGATTACGCTGTAAATTGCAACAAAAGCAGGAAAGAAATCGTCACCCAATGCAGGGCTAAATTTTTAGTGATCAATCAGAAAGTTGATGGGAGTATAGAGGCAGAATTGGTTTCGTTGCACCCGGGGTCAGACAACTATCGTTTTCTCCAGGAAACCAAACTGGCTGGAGCAAGGAGGCCATCCCTTTCATCAGTGTTGCACAATAGATTAATGGTTCCTTCTACACCTCAAATGCTTAGGCAAATTCCAAGGAATGTCAGAGCAGTCAGAAGATCTTAGTTGAGCAGCATCAGTGAACTTGGGGAAGTATGATTTGTGAGCATTTGACCTTAACGGAGGAGTTTTATTTCATTGAACAGACATAGTGGTGATGACCAGTGTGTCTGGTTTGTACAATGACTTCTAACAGGAATTCTAACAATCCAATTCCAACCAGTGTTAGAAAAATTTAGGTCTCAAATGGGCTAGATTCTATAGGCCACAAATCTCTGTTTTCCGTCTGACTTCTTAACTTTTGAAAAACTTAAAAGGTAGTCATTCAATTGGTGAATTAAGTGGACGAGAATAAGACTTTTCAACAAACAACGCCTTTTTTCAACAGACAAAAGCAGTATTTAGCGATAACTACCATGGATTACAGATTAATAGTGTGAGAGCCCAACAATGTACTAAAGATGTCAGTGCAATCAGGACTAGCCATGGAAAGAGTTAAAAAAAAGAGAGACGTTATAAAATGCAAAACTTTGTTGCGAGCAGATATATTTTTGGCTAGATTTCCCTTCTACAAACTCCGCCATTCAATCCAGCCATGTTTGAAAAGACAAAGGTAGTTCCTTCACATATATTAAAGCCACCCCATCAGCCACGTACACGTCTCGTTTGACTCAAATGAACTGCTGCTTTCTGAATCCGTCTCACTGACTTGCCAAAATGGACCATTCAATCTTATTTAGTACAATAAATACACCACGATAAAGAATTTTGCATCAAAAGATTTGCCAGGATAAAGGAGCCCCGGCGAACTAAATTTAGCAACAAGTGCAATTTTATTTGTGCAGAAATCCACACCCTTTCAAAATGAGTCAAAGGCAAAAAAATATAACCAACAACAGACCGCTGTTAAAACGAACATTGCTAAGAGCTAATTTGTTCATAGACACAGTAACTCCAAACTATGCCTACATACTCGAAATGAGATAGATTAAAGTGAATAAAGGACTTACACGCAGGAAGACTTTTTAAAAGAGTTTAGATTTGTTACTCACAGTCAAGTCTGTCTTCCCCTCCAGACGACTCGTGCTCAACAGGAACATATTTCAACATCATTACTTCATAGCTACAACATCCCATCTGGTGGTCAACTGCATTCAACTTTCTTCTAAAGAAAAAAATGACTTTGTTTTAAAAAGGACAGCCCCTGAAACTCCTCTCTCCTCCCTTTTAGGGCTGGGACATGGTTAGTAGCTAGAAATAAAAAACCTTCTCAGATCATTCATGGCTTCTTTTTTTTAAAAAAAATCAGAACTCCACCCTGGTGCAGCTTAGCCAGGGGATAAGGAACGAGAAGGGAAGGGGGTGGGATAGTGGAAGTGGAGAATTAATTGCTGTCAATAAATCGTTTCACTGAGACAGGATCACAACAGAATCTGCAAACTCCCACCTTGCTCTTGAACCGGTTTACTGATCTGTGAAGTACAGCAGGCTATGCAACTTTCACCTGCTGTGCGGGGAATTCTTATCGATGATAATGTTCATGACTCAGCCAGAGGGACCCCACCCAGTGTGGGCGGTGAGAACTGTCACTTAAGCCTTAGATTGCCTGCACTAAACAGACAGAGTCTATCTTTTGATGAACTATATAGACAAGGCTTTTCCTTTCCTTGAGACCTTTTTCTTTAAACCAGACTTTCAAAATATTTTATTTCCAATAGTTCAGTGCGCTATAAAGCTCAATTCCTCATCCATTTTACTTTAGACACTTAAAGCGGCTAAGCAAATCTAATGGCTAACGTCTATAAATAGATACAAGCACAATCTTTTCATTGATTTATGCCTGGCTTTAGTCTTGCACGATATATTTCAGACTATAATCCTCCTCGCTTCCTCATCTTTATCTGCTTTCCCCAAGGAAAAAGACTTGACAATGTGTCTCACTTCCCCCCAACTAACTTTTGTTCCCTGATTTCATGACTTTTTTAAATCCCTTTGTACAAATTTGATATCCCGATTTACGAGCATATGCTTGCTTTCTTTCTTTTATGTGTTTTTGTTAAACAATCAACCTATTTACCATGGCGGGGAAACTTTTAGAGACGATAGTCTGCAACAAAATTAATTGACATTTGGAATTCGGAATGAATAAATTAAAATTAGCATGGATTTCTTAAAGGCAAATCATGTTTGACTCACTTGAATTGAGTTCTGTGATGAAATAATGGAGCAGGCCGATGAGGACAGTATTATTGATTGGGGAGCCAGTTGTCTAGTGGTGTTGGCTGTGAGTTATCCAGCGATCCAGGCGAATGCTTTGGTGACTTGGGTTCGAATCCCACTGTGGCAGATGGTGAAATTTAAATTCAATACAAAATCTGGAATTAAAAGTCGAACGTTAACCATATAAAACCCATCTGGTTCACTTTTAGAGATGGGTATCTGCCAATCCTACCCGGTCTGGCCTACATGTGACTCCAGAGCCACAGCATTTTGGTTGACTCTTAACTGCCCTTTGAAATGGCCATAAAAAGCCACTCCTAGAGCAATTAGGGATGGGCAATAAATGTTGGCTCAGCGAACGGCAATCACATCCTAAATGCAAATATATATAAAATGTATATGGACTTTCAAAAGGCATTTGACAAAGTACCATATAATGGACTTACTAATGAAATTAAAGGACCAGTCCTTTTGGATGCAAAATTAGTTTTGAAACTGAAAGCAGAGGGTACAAGTTGTTTAACACTCTGGAGGGAAGAATTACTATTAGGACCACCGTTCTTTTTGATATATATTCCACTCAAAGGGCCGAATGGCCTACTCCTGCATCTGTTTTCTATGTTTCTGGTCTTGGGTATATAGACGTCATTTCAAAGTTGCAGATGGCACAAAGCTCAGGAATGTAGTAAACAATAACGTGTATATGGGTAGAAGTACACAAAACTTTCAAGGTTCCAGGACAAATTGAGAAGACCATTAAAATGGCACATGAAGTGTTTGGTTTTATAAATAGATGCATAGGTGAAGGTTGTACTTGGTAAGACGGGAAAGTTGCAAGCTGAAAGCCGAATAAACAACTCAAGAAATGACCTAGTATTGAGTTTTATTTGGAGTGTCATTTTGTACGGACGTGATCTGGATCTTAGATAAGACCAACTAGCATTGAAATGTGGGTTTGGAGGAGAATAGAAAAGATCTGCTGGGCAAAAAAGGTGACAAATGATAAAGTGCAGTGGGATAAGGAACAAAAGTACAGAGTGTGGCTTTGGACAGAATCTGGGCGTTTGGAGAGAAGAAAGAAATTTTACATATCTTTTCATAAAATATAATATTGATTGTGCTTGTGTTTAATGTTTAACTGCAGGTATTGTTTAACTTTTAAGTTTCATCCAGGGGCCTAAGTAGTGGAAGAAAAGCTATCTATTGGCAACAGCTGAAGCGTTAATTAACATAAAAACATAACATAGAACAGTACAGCACACTACAGGCCCTTCGGCCCTCAAAGTTGTGCTGACCTTTGTCCAAAACCAAGATCAAGCTATCCCACCCCCTATCATTCTGGCGTGCTGCATATGGCTATCCAATAATCGCTTGAAAGTTCCTAAAGTGTCCGACTCCACTATCACAGCAGACAGTCAATTGCACACCCCAACCACTCTCTGAGTAAAGAATCTACCTCGGACATCCCTCCTATATCTCCCACCGTGAACCTTATAGTTATGCCCCTAGTAACAGCTACGTCCACCCGAGGAAATAGTCTCTGCACGTCCACTCTATCTATCCCCCTCATCATCTTATAAACCTCTATTAAGTTGCCTTTCATCCTCCTCCGCTCCAAAGAGAAAAGCCCCAGCTCCCTCAACCTTTCCTCATAAGACCTATCCTCCAAACCAGGCAGCATCCTGGTAAATCTCCTCTGCACTCTCTCCAATGCTTCCACATCCTTCTTATAGAGAGGTGACCACAACTGCACACAATATTCCAAATGTGGTCTCACCAAGGTCCAGTACAGTTGCAGCATAACCCCACGGCTCTATACCCCACCCCATAACTCTAACCCCCTGTTAATAAACGCTAACATACTATAGGCCTTCTTCACGGCTTTATCCACTTGAGTGGCAACTTTCAGAGATCTGTGGATATGAACCCCAAGATCTTTTGGTCTTCCACATTCTTCAGAACCCTGCCGTTGACCCTGTAATCTGCATTCAAGTTTGTCGTATCAAAATGAATCACCTCGCACTTATCAGGGTTAACCACCATCTGCTATTTTTCGGCCCAACTCTGCTTCCTATCAATGTCTCTTTGCAGCCTACAACATCCTTTCAACTCATACACTATTCCAGCAATTTTTGTGTCATCAGCAAATTTACTAATCCATGCTTCAGCCCCCTCTTCCAAGTCATTGATAAAAATCACAAATAGCAGAGGACCCAGCACTGATCCCTGTGGCACATCGCTGGTAACTGGTCTCCAGAATGAAATTTTTCCATCCACCACCACTCTCTGTCTTCTATGAGACAGCCAGTTACTTATCCAATTGGCCAAATTTCCCTCTATCCACACCTCCTTACTTTCTTCATGAACCGACCATGGGGAACCTTATCAAACGCCTTACTAAAATCCATGTATACGACATCAACTGCTCTGCCTTCACCCACACACTTAGTTACCTCCTCAAAGAATTCAATCAAATTTGTGAGGCAAGACTTACCCTTCAAGAATCCGTGTTGACTATCCTGGATAAAGCTGCATCTTTCCAAATGGTCATAAATTCAATATCTCAGGACCATTTCCATTAACTTACCGGCCACCAAAGTAAGACTGACCGGCCTATAATTACCAGGGTCATTCTTATTTCCCTTCCTAATTATTTAAGGAAACTAGTTTGAACTGTTTGCTGCTATACATAGGCTTAGCTAGTCCCTTTGTTCAAAACATAAAAATTCAGGCATACTCCATGTGCCCAGCACTGAGTGCAACTTCAGATAGAGTGTAGATGTTTGTTGAGAAGAGGGGGTTTACTGAGGAGGGGAACACTGTACTCCTTTGCTCTTCTACATGTTTCATCCTTTAGGAATTGGATTTTGCTGCTCTCCAAGGGAGGTGGTGAGATGTTGGTGAGAATCTGGTAAATATCCGGTAAGTGGTCAAGGTCAACTTCCCGAAGGTTTGAATTTGCCCTGCAGTTTGTGATAAGATTAATTAACATCTAAAAGAAATTAAACAATTGAATAAAATAATTAGTTAACTTATTAAAGATCATAATTATGGCAGGACAGGTGATGGGTCAAGGCTGCAGCAAATGGGAGTTCATGGATAACATTGTAATCAAGGGCAAGTGCACCTCATTGAGCTGGAGGCTGAGCTGCAGACACTGCAGCACATCAGGGTGGGAGACAGTGAATTTGACGTTTTGTTTGAGAAGGCAGTCACACCCCTTAGGATAGACTCTTCCGGTTTGGAAAGTAGTCAGGGTCAGGAGGCTGTGACCACAGCTGAGGCAGGTAAGGGACCCAAAGGACTGGAGTGCCAGCCACTGCAATTGTCCAACAAGTTTGAGGTTCTTTCGGCTTATTTAAATGAGGGAGGGGGCTGCAAGTTGGATGATGTGACTGACCATGTCACTGTGGTAAGGAAGCCGTTCAAGCAAGGGAGCACATAAGGAGGTAGATGTAGTAGAGGACAGTATAGTGAGGGGGATTGACACTGTTCTCTATTACTTGAGCCACATGCATATTGGCATAGAGTCCATAAAATTAGAGCGATGAATGCATGGCTCAAAGACTGATGTAAGAGAAGGGTGTTTTGGTTCATGGAGCACAGGCATTAATACTGGGGAAAGTGGGGACTGGACCATTGGCATGGTTTACACCTGAACCTTGCTGAGACCAATGTGCTTGCAAACTGCATAACTAAGTAAGTAGAGAGTGTTTTAAACTAGTTCTGGAGAGGGGATATGTAGGCTTACAAAGCAAAAAGATATGGCAGCATCATAAGGCAGCTATTCAGGTATTGCTACCTAGGTGATAGGGAGGGACAGAGAATACTAACATAAATCAACAGCAACAAATAGGATCCAAGAGGAAAAAATGGTAACAAGGCAAAATGAATGGCTCTTTCCTTAACTGCATATGCCATCCAGCACAAAATAAATAAATTGATGGCTCAAATTGTGGTTAATGGGTATAATCTTATAGCTATTACAGTGATGTGGTAACAAGGAGATCAAAGCTGGGAATAAATATTCAAGGGTATGTGACTATTTGTTAGGGCAAGCAGGAAGGAAAGGGTGGTACTAGGGGGCACAGCCTCAAGATAAAAGGGGGGCGGTTTAGAACGGAGTTGAGGAGGAACTTCTTCACTCAAAGGGTGGTGAATCTCTGGAATTCTCTGCCCATTGAAGTGGTGGAGGCTGCCTCGCTAAATATTTTTAAGACGCGGGTTGATGGGTTTTTGATAGGAGAGGGGATTAAGGGTTATGGGGAGAGGGCGGGAAAGTGGAACTGAGCAGCGACAGATCAGCCATGATCTTATTGAATGGCGGGGCAGGCTCGAAGGGCTGGATGGCCTACTCCTGCTCCTATTTCTTATGTTCTTATGCTCTTTGTTAGTACAAGATGGATTTGTCTCTGGAATTCTCTGCCCATTGAAGTGGTGGAGGCTACCTCGCTGAATATATTTAAGTCAAGGGCAGATAGGTTTCTGATAGACAAGGGAATTATGGGTTATGGGGTGAAAGCGGGAAAATGGAACTGATCCACTTCAGATCAGCCATGATCTTGTTGAATGGCGGGGCAGGCTCGACGAGCTAGATGGCCTACTCCTGCTCCTATTTCTTATGTTCTTATGTTATGTTCTTATGAATAAGTGCAATAGAAAACATGATCTTGGATCAGAAAATGTTGAATCCATATGGGTTGAAGTAAGAAACAACTAGGGAAGAAGATATTGGTGGGATTAATATGTCGGCCCCTTAACAGCAGCTATATTGTAGAATGGATAATAAAGCAGTAGATAATAAGGGCATGTAGAAAAGGCAGTACTTTGATTATAGGTGGCTTTAATCTTCATGTAGATTGGGAAAATAAAATTGGCAGAGGTAGCCATGAGAAAGAATTAATTTAATGTATTCAGAACATTAACTAGGATATACATGGCATTAAGGGCTTGGATGGCGTAGATTTCTCAATGTGTACAGAAGAACTTTTTAAATCAATATGTGGAGGGCCTAACAAGGGAGGGAACTGTGCTGAACTTGATTCTAGGGAATGAAGCTAGACAGGTGGTTGAGGTGCTGGTGGGGGAGCATTTTAGTGATAGCAATCACAACATGGTACAATTTAAGCTGGTTATGAACAAGGAAAGAGACAAGCTGCAAACAAAAAACAGTTTTGGATTGTGGGGGAGCGGATTTTAGTGATATAAGACAGGATCCGGCCAAAGGTAGACTGGGAACAGCTACAAATGGGAAAGTTTACAGAAGAGCAATAGGAGGCATTCAAAAAGGAAATGGGGAGTATGCAAGCCCAGCCTATTCCCTCCAGGGTGATAATTAGGAATAACAAGCCCAAGAACAATGGGGACCAGAGATATTCAGGATACAACGAGAAGGAAAAGAAAGGCTTTTAAAAAATACAAGGGGAGCAAATCAGTGGAGACATTGGTGAGATATAGAAAGTGCAGGGTGGAGCTGAAGAAAGCAATTAGGAATGCAAAAAGGGTTATGGGAACGCTCTGGCTGGTAAAAGAATGAAAAATCCCAAGATATTCTGTAAGTATATCAATGGGAAGAAGATAACCAGGGAAAGAGTAGGGCCCATTAGGGACAAAGGGGGCAATCTGTGGGCGGAGCCAGACGATGTTGGTTGAGTGAATACTTCACATCCATCTTCACGCAACAGAATGAGGACGATGGTATGGAATTCAGGAAGAGGGACTGTGAGGTTCTTCAGCAATTGACGTAGGGAAGGACAAGATATTGGAGATCTTGCCAGCCTTATAAATGGATAAATATCCAGGCCCAGATGAATTGCACTTCAGGCTGCTGAGGGAGGCAAGGGAGGAGATTGCAGAGACTCTGACCCAAATTTTCAATTTCTCCCCAGCCACAGAGTGGGGGGAGGTGCCAGACAACCAAGGAACAGTTAATGTGACTCCTCTATTTAAGAAGAGTTGTAGAGATAAATTAGGGAATTACCAGTGAGCTCACATCAATGGTAGGGAAACAATTAGAGAAAGTTCTGAAGGAGAGCATTTATCTCCACTTGGAGAGACAAAGCTTGATCAGGGATAGTCAGCAAGGCTTCACCAGAGGGCGGTCATGCCTAACAAATTCGATCAAATTTTTTGAGGAGGTAACCAGGTGCGTAGATAAGGGTAGTGCAGTCAATGTAGTTTATATGGATTTCAGCAAAGCCTTTGACAAGGTTCCACATGGAAGACTTATAAAGAAGATAAATTTACATGGGATACAGGGTAATTTGATTAAGTGGATTCAAAACTGGCTCAGTTGTAGAAGGCGGAAGGCTGATTTGGTGATTGGAAGCCAATGTCCAGTGGCGTACCACAGGGGTTGTGTTGGGGCCCCTATTATTCATCATTTATATAAATGACATTGATGACTACGTGAGGGATAGGATTAGTAAGTTTGCGGATGATGCAAAGACTGGACAGGTGATTAACAGTCTTGGGCTTCAAGAAGTTATAGATGGAATGGGCAGATAGTGGCAGATGGAATTTAATCCTAAAAAGGTGATACACTTTGGAAGGAGTAATTTGACAGGAAATTACTCAATGAGTGGTAGGACATTAGGAAGTTCTGTGGAATAAAGGGATCTTGGCGTGTTTATCCACAGATTGCTGAAAGCAGAAGGGCATTTTAGTAAAGTGGTGAATGAGGCTTATGGGACACTTGCCTTTATCAATTGAGGCATAGATAACAAAAGCACGGAAGTTATGTTGGAGTTGTGTAGAACTTTGGTGAGGCCACAGCTAGAGCACTGTGTGTAGTTCTGGTCCCCACATTATCAGAAGGATGTGATTGTACTGAAGGGGGTGCAGAGGAGATTCACCAGATGCTACCTGAGATGGAATATTTAAGTTATGAGGGCAGGTTGGATAGGCTTGGGTTTTTTCGTTGGAGCAGAGAAGACTGAGGGTGACCTGAAAGAGGTGTGCAAGATTATGAGAGACACGGACAGAATGATAAGGAACAGCTGTTCTTCTTAGTTGAAGGGTCAGTCACAAGGGAACATAGGGTCAAAGTGAGGGGCAGGAGGTTTAGGGGGCAATGTGAGGAAAAACCTTTTTACCTAGAGGGTGGTGGTGGTCTGGAATGCACTGCCTGGGAGGGTGGTAGAGGCGGGTTGCCTCACATCCTTTAAAAAGTATCTGGATGAGCACTTGGCACATCATAACATTCAGGGCAATGGGCCAAATGCTGGCAAATGGGATTAGGTGGGATTTTCAGTGTTTCTAATGTGTCAGTGTGGACTCGATGGGCCAAAGGGCCTCTTCTGTGCTGTATGATTCTGTGACAGTTTGCCAGAACAAAATGTTGGGGTTCCAACCAGGGATCAGGCTATTTTGGATCAGTAACATGAAACGAGGCAGGTTTAATAAACAATTTCAGAGTAAAAGATCACCTAGGAAATAGTGACCATAAGAACATAAGAACATAAGAAAAAGGAGCAGGAGTAGGCCATCTAGCCCTTCGAGCCTGCCCCGCCATTCAATAAGATCATGGCTGATCTGTCGTGGCTCAGTTCCACATTCCCGCCCTCTCCCCATAACCCTTAATCCCCTCGCTTTTCAAAAACCCATCAACCCGCGTCTTAAAAATATTTAGCGAGGCAGCCTCCACCACTTCAACGGGCAGAGAATTCCAGAGATTCACCACCCTTTGAGTGAAGAACGTACTCAACTCCATTCTAAACCGCCCCCCCTTTATCTTGAGGCTGTGCCCCCTAGTCCTACTGTCCTTTCTGAGCGGGAAGAGTCTCTCCACCTCTATCCTATCCATCCCATTCATCATCTTATACGTCTTAATGAGATCTCCCCTCATTCTTCTAAACTCTAACGAGTACAAGCCTAGTTTATTCAGCCTCTCCTCATAGCTTAACCCCCTCAACTCCGGCATCAGCCTAGTAAACCTCCTCTGCACTCCCTCCAAGGCCAAAATATCCTTGCGTAAGTGCGGCGACCAAAACAAGGTAAACTATGACATGGTAAAATTTAGCGTTAAGTTTGAGAGTGAGAAACTTATGTCAGAAACAACTGTGCTAACTTTAAATCAGGGCAATTACAAAGAAACGAGGGCAGTTTGTTGGCGTGGACAGGGAAAGAACTTTTGCATGAAAGATGGTTAATCAGCAGTATTTGACATTTATGAAAATAATTCATGACTCATGACAAAGACACATTCCCGATGAAGAAGAAGGATTCTAGGAAGGGGTTAATCAGGGAAATTAAGGATCATATTAAACCAAAAGGAAAAATGTATAATGTAGCAAAGATTAATGGTAAGCCAAAGGATTGGGAAAGTTTTAAAAACCAACAAAAGGTGACCAAAAAATAAAGAGGGAAAAGATAAACTATTAGCATAAACTGCAAGTAATATAAAAACAGACAGCAAGAGCTGCTTTAAATATATAAGAAGAAAGAGAGAGGCTATACTAAACATAGGCCCCTTCGAGAACGGGACTGGGAAATAATAACGGGAAATCAGAAAATGGCAGAGGAGTTAAACAAATACTTTGTGCCAGTCTTTAATGTTGGAAGACATTAATAACATTCCCCATTACTAAATAACCAAGGGGCAGCAGGTGAACAAATGCAGTAACTATCATTAAAGTAAAAGTACGAGGGAAACTAAAGGGCCTGAAGGCCAGTAATTTCCCTGGACATAATGGGTTGCATCCTATGATATTAAATGCAGTTGCTGCAGAAATAATGGATGCACTGGTAGTAATCTTTCAAGAGTCTTAAAATTCTCTAAAACTTCCAGAGGAATAGAAAGCTACAAATATAACAACACCCTTATTCAAAAAGGGAGGGAGACAAAAACACATAACTATAGGCCAGTTAGCTTAACTTCTGTCATTGGGAAAATGTTGAAGTCCATTATAAACAATGTAATTGCAGAGTATTTAGAAATACACAACATAATCAAGCAATGTCAATTTGACTTTATGAAGGGGAAATCATGTTTGACAAATTTATTAATGAGCAGGATAGCTAAAGGGGAACGAATAGAAATGATATACCTAGATTTCCAAAAAGCGTTCTATAAAGTACCGCACAAAAGGCTGCTTAATAAGGTAACAGAACATGGATAGAGGATTAACTAACTGACAGAAGACAAAGGGCGCTATTTTACCATTTTCATTCGAAGTGCTGAGTGGAGTTGAAACTGGGAATGTTTCAGATCTGCCTTTTAGACCCGTTCTCAAGTAGCCCCATATGCACTCTGCCTGCAAAAATATCAGCAATTATGAATCACACTACACAAGCTTGTGGGTGGGGCTTAACATGCCCAAAACCCTGCAGCTCCGATCAGTGCCTCTAATTGCGCGTACGCAGAAAAAAAATGATAGAATGCTGCCACGTTCCTCCCCGGCTGGATAATGCATCCCCTTGGCTCCCACAGATATTGCCCCATCCCCACAACATTACTGGAATCCTTATCCCTACCCCTCCGCCACCCAGACCGACCACGGACCCCTCCCCCCTTCCCCCCACGATCACAGGAAGAGTGGCAGCAGACCCCCCCTTTCCCCCACTGAGCCCAGGCAGAGTGGCAGCAGACCCCCCTCCCCCACTGATCTCAAGCAGAGTGGCAGCAAGACCTCTTCCCCCACTCCTCCCCACGATCCCAAGCAGAGAACTATCGGATGCTAGGCACCTATCTTCTCACTAACTGGAACGCCCAAATCAGATCTTCGCAGACCATGTCCGTTTCACACCAATTCCAAACGGGTGAACATGGTGGTAAAGAGGAAGTGCTGGTAAGTTTGGGCGTGCAGCTCATTAAGTCAATTTAAATGCATGCAAATACATTTAAATGGCCATCACCCCCATTTCGGGCACGATCCCAATCACTGCCATTTTCAGGCCTTGGTAAAGGGTGAACCGACATGGAGGTGATTGCGGATCATATTACTTGCCTCACGCCCAATTCTGCCAGGTTTCTGCTGCCACTCTGCCTGAAATCAGTGAGGGAAAAGGAGGGTCCACTGCCACTCTGCCTGAGATCGGGTGTGGGGGGTGTGGCGGGGGGGTGTGGGGGGGGGGGGGCTCCCATTCTGCCTGAAATCAATGAGGGGAAAGAGGGGTCTGCTGTCACTCTGCCTGAGATCAGTGAGGGGAAGTTGGGTGGGGGTGGGGCGCTCCCACTCTGCTTGAAATCAATGAGAGGGAAGGGGGAGGGGCCGCTGCCACTCTGCCTGAGAAAACAGGCACAATGCAAAGATAATATCGGGCCCAGAGAGTTGGAACAAGGAGGACATTTTCAGAGTGTCAATCTGTAAATAGTGAAATGCCACAGAGATCAGTGCTGGGGTCGCAGTTACTTAGAACATATATTAATGCCTTGAATGAGGGAAGTGAATGTAATATTGTGGATGACACAAAAATAGGTGGGAAGGCAAGTGGTAAGGATGACACAGTGTCTATAGAGGCTACAGGGAGATATCGACAGACTAGATGAGTGGACAAAGATTTGGCAGATGGAATATAATAAGGAAAATGTGAAGTAATGCATTTTGGTCGGAAGAATAAAGGAGCTGATTATTATATAAATGGAGAAAGAAAACTGCAGCACAGTGGGATGTAGGGGGTTCCAGTGCATAAACCACAAAAATCTAGCATGCAAGTAGGACAGATAATTGGGAAGCCAAATGGAATGTTGACTTTTATTCAAAAGGAGATGAGTATAAAAATAGGGAAATCTTGATAAAACTATACAAGGCACTTGTTAATACTGTGAACAGTTTTGGTCTCGGAATAGGTGTTGAACAGTTGTTTCTCCTTGTGGGAGAGTGTAGGACTAGAGGGCATAGTTTCAGAGTAAGGGATTGCCCATTTATGACGTGGAGTTGCTGGCTCATCTGATGAAGGGGCAGCGCTCTGAAAGCTCATGCTACCAAATAAACCTGTTGGCCTTTAACCTGGTGTTGTGAGACTACTTACCTTGCCCATTTAAGACAGAGACGAGGAGGAATTTCTTCTCTCAGAGGGTAGTGATTCAGTGGAATTTATTTTACTTTAGAAACCTGTAGAGGCTAGGTCATTAAGTATGTTCATAGATTTTTAAATAGATTTTTAGACAAATTTTTCATCAGTAAGGGAATCAAGGGTTATGAGGACAAGGCAGGAAATTGGAGTTGAGGAACATGACATCAGATCAGCCATGATCTCATTGAATAGTGGGGAAGACTTGATGGTTCTTTACTCAGAACATAAAACATAGAACATTACAGCGCAGAACAGACCCTTCGGCCCACGATGTTGCGCCGACCAGTTAAAAAACAATGACCCTCTAACCTAAACCAAACCCTTACCATCCATAAACCTATCCACGGATCTCCTAAACGCCCCCAAACTAGGCGCATTTACAACTGCAGCAGGCAGGGCATTCCAATCCCTCACCACCCTCTGGGTAAAGAACTACCCCTGACATCCGTCCTATAACTACCACCCCTTAATTTAAAGCTATGCCCCCTTGTGCTAGCTTTCTCCATCCGAGGAAAAAGGCTATCACTGTCCACCCTATCTAAACCTCTAATCATCTTATATGTTTCAATAAGGTCCCCTCGTAGCCGCCTTCTTTCTAACGAAAACAACCTCAAATCCCTCAGTCTCTCCTCATAGGACCTCCCCTCCATACCAGGCAACATCCTGGTAAACCTCCTCTGCACCCTCTCCAAAGCCTCCATATCCTTCCTATAATGTGGGGACCAGAACTGCACACAATACTCCAAGTGCGGCCGCACCAGAGTTTTGTACAGTTGCAACATGACGCTGCGGCTCCTAAATTCAATCCCCCTACCAATAAATGCCAAGACACCGTATGCCTTCCTAACAACCCTATCTACTTGATTCCCAACTTTCAGGGATCTATGTACACATACACCTAGATCCCTCTGTTCATCCACACTAGTAGTAGTAAGGGCATGGAATGCCCAGTCTGCAACAGTAGTGGACTCACCAACATTAAGGGCATTTAAATGGTCATTTGATAAATATATAGATGATATTGGAATAGTGTAGGTTAGACGGGCTTCAGATTGGTTTCACAGGTTGGCACAACATTGAGGGCCGAAGGGCGTATGATGTGCTGTAATATCCTATGTTCTACGTTCTATGATGAGCTGAATGGCCTACTTCTGCTTCTACATCTTTTGGCCTCATGGTCTAAATTTGCTGAATGCATTTAGAAGCAGACAGTAAGGCTGGACACAGCACATCCTCAGAGGAAATGGACTTGTAAGAGACATTATGAAGAGAAGATTTTAAGGGAAAAAGGAAGAGGATGGAAGAGCCTATCATTGTTGAATGGCTCAAAAATAGAAGGATGTTATTGGCAAATGAAAAGGCTGGCTCAGCATAGACAGACTACTTTGAAAGCCTGCAATGAGTCATGGACATGCCTTGACAGAGCATACGTAATGGTGTGATCATAATTCCAAGAATACAATAGCAAGGAAGTTACGCAAAACTGAGGTAAACTGATATTATACTTGGATAAACCCAGTTGAATTTGGGTAACCATACTTTAGGAAGAACATTGAAGACTTAGAAAGATTGCAAAGTTTCAACTGAAGAGCAGAGAAGGAGATCAGTGGATAGAGGTACTCAGTTGTGGCAAGACTTCCCTACTTCAGTACTCCAAATCCTTGCAATAAAGACTTCCTAATTACTTGCTGTACCAGTGTGCTGACTTTCTGTGATTCTGGGACACCCAGATCCCTTTGCACTGCTGTATTCCGCAGTCCCTTACCATCCCATTAATATTCTGGTTTTTATTCTTCCTCCCTAAGTGATCAACTTCACATTTACCCACATTGTACTCCAGCTGGCAAATGTTTGACCAATTCATTAGATAGCTGTCCCAAAGAGCCAGGATGTGGAGATGCTGGCGTTGGACTGGGGTAAACACAGTAAGAAGTCTGACAACACCAGGTTTAGAACATAAGAACGTAAGAACATAAGAAATAGGAGCAGAAGTAGGCCATCTAGCCCTTCGAGCCTGCCCCGCCATTCAATAAGATCATGGCTGATCTGTCGTGGCTCAGTTCCACATTCCCGCCCTCTCCCCATAACCCTTAATCCCCTCTCTTATCAAGAACCCATCAACCCGCTTCTTAAAAATATTTAGTGAGGCAGCCTCCACCACCTCAACGGGCAGAGAATTCCAGAGATTCACCACCCTTTGAGTGAAGAAGTTCTTCCTCAACTCCGTTCTAAACCGCCTCCCCTTTATCTTGAGGCTGTGCCCCCTAGTCCTACTGTCCTTTCTGAGCAGGAAGAGTCTCTCCACCTCTATCCTATCCATCCCATTCATCATCTTATACGTCTCAATGAGATCTCCCCTCATTCTTCTAAACTCTAACGAGTACAAGCCTAGTTTATTCAGCCTCTCCTCATAGCTCAACCTCCTCAACTCCGGTATCAGCCTAGTAAACCTCCTCTGCACTCCCTCCAAGGCCAAAATATCCTTGCATAAGTACGGCGACCAAAACTGCACACAGTACTCCAGCTGCGGCCTCACCAATGCCCTATACAGCCGCAGCAAGACCTCCCTACTTTTATATTCAATCCCCCTCGCTATGAAAGCCAGCATCCCATTAGCCTTCCTGACCACCTGCTGCACCTGCAGGCTGGGTTTTTGCGACTCATGCACAAGGACCCCGAGGTCCCTCTGCACCGTCGCCTGCTGCAGTTTTTCGCCACGTAAGTAATAGTCCTTCCTACCATTCTTCCTACCAAAGTGGACCACCTCGCACTTGCCAACATTAAATTCCATTTGCCAGTTCCTGGCCCATTCGCCCAGCCTATCTAGATCCTTCTGCAGACTCTCCACACCCTCCGTGCAATTTGCCGTTCCACCAATCTTGGTGTCATCAGCAAATTTCGACACCATACACTGGGTTCCCTCCTCCAGATCATCTATATAAATGGTAAATAGCTGAGGCCCCAGCACCGACCCCTGGAGCACTCCACTTGTCACCAACCGCCAATCCGAATAGCACCCATTGACCCCCACTTTAAGTCCAACCGATTTATTTGATAGTAAACTCACAAGCTTTCAAGGTTAACCTCTTCGTCAGGTGATCTGGCCTCAGACAGAGCATATAAAGCACAGACAGTTTACAGATTACTGACTAGAATGCAAATCTTTACACCTAACCTGCTGTTCAAGTCTTAAAGTGGCTGACAATGTGAGTGGAAGGAGCACTGATCACAGGTTAAAGAGATGTGTATTGTCTCCAGACAGTACAGTAAGTGAGGTTTTGTAAACCCAGGCAAGTCACGGGGGTTACAGATAGTGCGACATGAACCCAAGATCCCTGTTGAGACCGTCCTCATGTGTGCGGAACTTGGCTATCAGTCTCTGCTCAGCGACTCTGTGCTGTCATGTGTCATGAAGGCAGCCTTGGAGAATGCTTATCTGCAGGTCAGAGGCCGAATACCAGTGACCACTGAAGTGTTCGCCAACAGGAAGGGAACAGTCTTGTTTGGTGATTGTCGAGTGATGTTCATTCATCTGTTGTCGTAGCGTCTGCATGGTCTCCCCAATGTACCATGCTTCGGGACATCCTTTCTTGCAACGTATCAGGTAGACAACGTTGGCCGAGTTGCAAGAGTATGTACCGTCTACCTGGTGGATGGTATTCTCACGTGTGATGATGTGATCCGTGTCGATGATCCGGCATGTCTTGCAGAGGTTGCTGTGGCAAGGTTGTGTGGTATTGTGGTCACTGTTCTCCTGAAGGCTGGGTAGTTTGCTGCGAACAATGGCCTTCAGACAACCACACAACCTCAAACAGACCATTGTGAGTTTACTATCAAATAAATCGGTTGGACTTAAACCTGGTGTTTGATTCTATGATGATGCAAGGAAGCATCAAAGCACCAGACCCAACCCATCAAGGACACTAAGACGGTTTCAAATCAGAATGAAAATCATCACTAATACAACTGTTCTTAAAAATTTGTTTCCAAATCTGTGAACATTAAGACTCATTCTGCCACCTCATATGTGCTTTTTATTCTACATTATCATTCTAATCTTTAAGAATCGAAGAGAAATCAGCCTTGTGGGTGTGCAAGGCAGGAGTGGGAATTCTGATACTGAAGCGCTTCTGTCAGCATTCAAAGAGTTAAATTGATAGACTGGCCTATAATTCCACACAGCCTTGTATATTTTACTGACCATGTCCACATAAAATTGCCATCTGTTATCAACTAGCTTAGGGTGTCAGTTGTGGCTTTAATTCACAATCACACTTCCTTTCCAATGGAATAGATGGGCCAACATTCAGGTTATCTGTGTGTATTTTTATATCTTCACGGTTTCTAAGCAATTTCAATATCACCTGTTAATCCTTTAGACAAGTTTTGCATCCCTTACAATGACAGCATTACCCAGAGAGTGAAACAGAGTATTCGTATTCCATATTCTGACAAGTAGAGTGCATCACCTGATGCATAGAGGAGCTAAAATGTTGACAGTTCACAGAGCTGCGTAAGAGTAATAATCGGATAATTACACTAGGGGATTTCAACATTCCCAACATAAATTGGAATAGTTATATGTGTTAAGCATTTAGAAAGGGCGGACTTCTTGAAATATATCCAGGGGAATTTTTTGTATCAATATGTAGAAGCTCCAACAAGAAATGGTGCAGTGCTGGATATAGGTCTGGGGAACAAAGCAGGGGAAATGTTCAATATTTAAAGTTTGAGCTTTTTAAAAATGTTTTAAAGTTCATTTATTGGTGTCACAAATAGACTTACACTGAAAATCCCCTAGTTGTCGCACTCTGGTGCCTGTTCGGGTACACTGAGGGAGAATTTAGCAAAGCCAGTGCACCTAACCAGCACATCTTTTGGGCTGTGGGACGAAACTAGAGCACTCAGAAGAAACCCACACAGACACAGGGAGAATGTACAGAATTCGCACAGATTGTGACCCAAGCCATTGGGAATCGAACCTGGGTCCCTGGTGCTGTGGTGCAGCAGTGTAACCATTGTGCCACCGTGTCGCCCAATGTGGCAGTGGGGTAGTATTTTAGCAATAGAGACCACAACATGGTATGATTCAAATTTGTTATGGTCAAGAAGAAAGGTGGCCTGTAAAAGGTGGATTTGGATTGGGGGAAAGCAGATTTTATTGAAACAAGGCTGGATCTGGCCAAAGTTAACTAACAACAGTTCCTTGCGAGAAAATCTAAGCTGAGCAGTGGGAGGCATTCAAAAAGGAGCTGGGGAGAGTACCAATCCAACATATATCCTTTCGGGGGAAATGTAGGAGCAATAATTTCAGGGAACCCTGGGTGTCTGGGACAATTCAGGACTGGATAAGGAAGAGAAGGGCTTTTAGCAAATCCAAAGAGAATAACTCAGCTACAGGAATATAGGAAGTGCAAGAGAGAACTTAAAAAATTAATAAGAGCAAAAAGTGGGCATGAAAAAGGAGTTGCAAACAGGATTAGGGAGAATTCTAAGGTGTTTTACAAATACATTAAAGAGAAAAGATTAACCAGGGAAAGAGTAGGGTCCATTAGACACCAAGGGGGCAATCTATGTGTGAAGCTGCAGGATATTGGAAGGGTGTTAAATGAATACTTTGCTTCAATCTTCATTCAGTGAAAGGAGAATGCAAGTACAGAATTCAGGAATTGTGAGGAATTTGCACAGTTTGATATAGGAAATAGAGAACTATTGGAAAGCTTAAAAATGGACAAGTCCCCCAATTACATCCCAGGCTGCTGTGGGAAGCCAGGCAGGAAATTGCAGGAGCGCTAACACAAATTTTTAATTCCTCTCTGGCCACGGGGGAAGTGCCAGAGCATTGGTGGAGGCTAATGTGGTTCCACTTTTCAAGAAAGGTAGGTGGAGATGAACCAGGAAATTATAGACTGGCGAGTCTCACATCAGTGGGAATGAAACTATTGGAGCAAATTCTGAAGGAGATAATTAATCTCCACTTGGAAAGGCATGGGTTAATTAGGGTTGGTCAGTATGGCTTTGTCAGAGGGAAGTCACGCTAACAAATTTGTTGGAATTTTTTGGGAATGTGTTCAGATGTGTGGATGTGGGAAGTGTAGTTGATGTAGTTCATATGGATTTTAGCAAAGCTTTTAACAAGGTCTCACATGGGAGGCAGATTGAGAAAGTCAAAGCGTTTTAGACAGTTACATGGGTAAGATGGGTACAGAAGGATATGGGCCAAGTGTGGGCAATTGGAACTAAAGAAAGGGCGGCGTGGACAAGTTGAGCCAAAGGGCCTGTTTTCATACTGTAAACCTCTACGACTCTATGACACATGGAATTCAGGAATCTTAGCAAGATGGATCAGAAACTGGCTTAGTAATCGGACACAGAAATTAGTGGCAGATGGTATTTAACGCTGATCAGTGCGAGGTAATGCACTTTGGAAGAAGTAGCAAGATGACGGAATATTTAATGAATGGCAGTTCATTGGGAAGCTCAGGCGAACAGATGGATCTTGGGATACTTACTCACAGAACCCTGGAATCAGCAGAGCACATGAATAGAGTAGTTAAGAAGGCAACCTACTATCCTTAATTCGATGGTCTGGCAGGGGCAATTTGCCTGGAAGATTGCCACTGCTGTCCACCCATGCGGCCTCAAAACCCACATATGATCCCAATGTCAGGACTTACCCCAATCCTGAGAAAACCCTGGCCTAGGTTTTGTGCAGGCCTTGAAATTCTAGTAAGTTGTTTGTCCACTTGGGAAATATGAATGAAAATGAACAGTGTTCAGCTTAATGCACTGAAAAAAGACGTTCCTCTGAACGCCTTAGCTTAAAACATGACAGATGCAATTTGCTTTCTGTCTAAATGAAGGCCTTAAAACTGCAGATCACATGCACCAACATAAACCTCATATACATAATTCAAAGTGAGTGGAGAATCTATGATGAATTGGAATCATAGTCTGAGGTCTATCCATTTCCTGTGAATGCATGGTGATGGGATGAGAGCACTTGGTTTGTTCTCACTGGAACGATGGAAGTTGACGGGCAACCTGATAGAAGTCTACAAGTTTATGAGGGGCATGGACAGAGTCAAAAGCTTTTTCCCAGTGGTAGGGGGTTTTAGTTCAGATGAGCTGCATGGTCTGTGCAAGCTTGGGGGACCAAAGGGCCTGCTCCTGTGCTATAATTTTCTTTGTTCTTTGTTCTCTTTGTGTGTGCGTATTTACAAATACATACACACCACCCAGCTCCCATCACCTTCCCCACATCTGATTTTCCTTTATATTTACTTCGCTATGATAAGGTGTCAACTTAGTTCAGTGAAACATTTCACCTGAAGTCAGAAGCATAAAGAACATTAATAGAGCAATTATGTTATTGGTCTCTAGTAATTAAGAGGCCCGGAGTAATATTCTAGAGACATGGGGCAGAATGTTTAGGGAGCCAGTTTATTAGAGGTTCGGGGGACCTCACTGTTTGAGATTCCCTCACTTACTGTTAAGTTTTAAGAAGGCCACAACAGCAGCTAAGACCCAGAGGAGACTATCAGAGGTGGGAATACAACAAAGAGAGGGTGCGAAGAGGATACCTGTTTAGGGCACTAATGAGAGATGATAAATCAGGTAGAGGTATAAGGAAGGGCATTGCAGGGAGTAGAGTGTGTTCAGGATGCTGATGGACGGTGCAAGATCATTGAAGGGAGGATCAGGGTGTTGGGCAGCATCACAGGCCTCAGTTGGGTTTATAGAAGCTTAGTGTTAGCAGGGGAATAGCGATGGAGGGATTGGAGTTTGCTGGTTCAGGATTCATGGTCTAGTGATAACTGGAGGGGGTCTGATGGGAGAGAGTGATTAGAGGTTTGTGTTGGGCGTGCAGGTTTCAGTGGGGTAGATTTTTGGTGGTGGGAGGGATGTCCCTGGAGGATCAGGCAGTCCCCTGGATCCAGGAGGTTGGTATGAAGGTTCTAATCTCCTGAATCCCACAAGTCCTTGCCTCCATTGAAGGTGCAGCGTTCTGGATGCTCAGTAACCAAAGCTAAAGTTGAAAATCTGAGTGGCAATGAGGCTGGCAACAACGATGAAACGGCTTAAATGCCTCTCCAACTTCCATTGAAGCCAGAAATGAGTGGTTGGAGGTGGATTTAGGTCCAGAAACAGATTTCAGAGTCTTTAACACCCCCTGATCAATCCCTATTCCCCTTACCACCAATAGCCACTTCTTCCATTTGATCCAGTTCTCACACCTCAACCATATTAAAGCCCTCAAACTGTACATGATTTCTGTTCCTCTTAGAGCAATAATATTATGAAGGCCAATAGGTCTTTACCTTTAACTTCACTACTCCTACTGACTCCACTGTTTTTGGGACAAAGCTTACGTGACTGGTGCCCATCTACATGCTGTCTTTGTCTAGACCAATGGGGCTCGCTCTGTGTGCTTGTTTATCTATTCTCGTGCTTCAAATAGTTGATTCTATATTGTTAACATCTTGGGAGGTGGATAGCTGGTGAACTCCCACTGGGGACATTTGCAATGGCCGTGCAGGATGACCACAGGTCATTCACGACCTACCTGCAGAGTGCTTGACCTCAGCTTTGGCTGAGGCAGACTGACCAGCTGAATGTTGGGCACCAACACGAACTCAGGGTGGAAGGCAGGCATAGCACAGAATAAAGCATAGAGTATAGAATCCCCACAGTGCAGAAGGAGGCCATTCAGCCCATTGAGTCTGTACCAACTTCAATCTCACTCAGGCCCTATTCCCATAACCCCACATATTTACTATAGCTAACCCCCCCTGACACTAAGGGTCAATTTAGCACAGCCTATCAACTTAATCCATACATCTTTGAACTGTGGGAGGAAACCAGAGCGCCCAGAGGAAACCCACGCAAATACAGGGAGAATATGCCAACTCCACACACAGACAATGATCCAAGGCCAGAATCGATCCCGGATCCCTGGTGCTGTGAGGCAGCAGTGCTAACTACTGTGCCACCGTGCCGCCCTGTCATACTGTCCTCTTGAGATAGGATGTGGTGATGCCAGCGTTACAGCAGTTCTCCAAAAGCTCGTGCTACCAAATAAACCTGTTGGACTTCAAGCTGGTGCTGTGAGACTTCTTACTCCTGAGACAGGACATCACTGTCACTTTGAGCCTCAGCATTCCTGCTGCTCCACTCAGGAAAGAAGTGCAGGTGTACTGGGGAGGCTCTCTTCACACTTCTGCGCTGGCTTTGTAAGCCAGGCTACATAACCAAAATGGCAACTTCAATCAAAGCAGTCAGACATGTCACCAGAGGCTCCATTGCTCCGGGTCTCTCTGCAGTGCTCACAAAGCAGACCAAGCAGTCCATGTTTGACCTGATGGCCCCAATGCCGTGCATAAAAACAGCCAACAATTTGGAACTGGATCTCTCGGATATTGTGCACAAGCTCACTGGCTGGCATTCCAGTGCACTCAGAAATCCCGTGTAGATTGCCCTCGTTTCCAGACCCACGACTGTGATGTTCTGTGTCCAGGTTCTGTGGATTTCAATGCTTCAAACTGGCTTTCTTGTTGGGTCAGAGTTTCTTCAATAGAATGATAGATCAGAGCCGTACACCACAGCACAAAATCCACGATCATTATCCAGCTAATTCTCCCGCGGCCCTGGATAACGGGGATTTCTGTGCATGCAGGAATGTCTTAGGGCAACCACTTAACAGTTGATGAGTGGGTGACATTCTGAGTGCAAGAAGGTATTTTTGCCAACAGCAAATGGAACATGGTCACGAGGGGTGGGGTCAAGGGGAGAGAACTCAGGGGACTGAAAATGTAGAGCGAGAGAGAGAGAGAGAGAGAGACACTGATGGCTAACACACTTATTGCCTATCCCTAACTGCCCCTGAGAAGGTGTTGGTAAGCTTCCTTCTTGAACCACTGCAGTCAATGCAATGTAGATACTACCATCGTGCTGTTTGAAGTATAGAAAATAGGAGAGTAGACCATTCAGTCCTTTGAGCCTGCCCCACCCTTCATTATGATCATGGCTGATCATCCAATTCAGTTACCTACTCTTGCTTTCCTCCAAAATCCTTTGAAACCTTTAGCCCCGAGAGTTATATCTAACTACTTCTTGAAAACATACTGTTTTGGCCTCAACTACTTTCCGTGGTAGTTTACTACTCTCTCTTTCAAGAAATTTCTCCGCACTATAATCCTGAAAGTCTTACCCAGTATCCTTAGATTGTGACTCCTGGTTCTGGATTTCCCCCACCATCAGGAACATCCTTCCTGTATTGACCCTGTCTAGTCCTGTTAGAATTTTATATGTTTCTGTGTGATCCCCCTTCATTCTTCTAAGCTTCAGTGAATATAATGCTAATGGATTCAATTTTTCCTCATACCTCAGTCTCACATTCCCAGGAATCAGTCTGAAAAACCTTCACTGCACTTCCTCCATAGCAAGAACATCCTTCCTCAGATATGGAGTCCAAAACTGCACACAATATCCAAGTGTGGTCTCACAAAGGCCCTGTATAATTGCAGCAAGATATCCCTGCTCTTGTAGTCGAATCCTCTTGCTATGAAGCTCAACATACCATTTGCCTTCTTCACTGTTTGCTGCACCTGGATGCTTAATTTCAGTGATTAATGTACAAGAACACCCAGGTTTTGTTGCACATTCCTGTCTCCTAATCTACAAGAGTTCAGATAATAATCTGCCTTCCTGTTTTTACTACCAAAGTAGATAATCTCACACTTATCCACGGTACACTGTGTCTGCTATGCATTTGCCTACTCACTCAACTCATCCAAATCACACTGAAGCATCTCTGTATCCCCCTCACAACTCACCCACCCACCCAACTTTGCGTCATCCTGAAATTTGGGGATATTACATTTAGTTTCCTCATCTAAATCATTGATATCCATTGCGAATAACTGGGATCCTAGCACTGATTCCTACGGTACCCCACTAGTCACTGCATGCCATTTGGAAAAAGACCCACTTATCCCTATTCTTTGTTTCCTGTCTGCCAGCCAGTTTTCTATCTCAATACACTACCCCTAATTTCATGCGCTCTCATTTTACAAGCTAATCTCTTGTGTGGGACTTTGCCGAAAGTCTTCAAGTTCAAATAAACCACATCCGGTAGTTCTCCCTCATCAACTCTACTAGTTACATCCTGGAAGAATTCCAATTGATTTGTCAAACATAATTTCCCTTTTATAAATCCATGCTGACTCTGTCTGATCCTGCACTGTTTCCCAAGTGCTCTGCAATTAAATCTTTCCAAGTATTTTCCCCGTACCAAAGTTTGGCTGACTGGTCTATAATTCCCTGTTTTCTTATTTTTAAATAGTGGGCTACATTAGCTACCCTCCAATCCATAAGAACTGTTTCAGAGTATATAGAAGCTTGAAAGGTGACTACCAATGCAAACATTATTTCTAGGGCCATTTCCTTAAGGAAATGGGATCACAGAAACCCTGCAGTACAGAAGGAGACCATTTGGCCCATCGAGTCTGCATCAACAGCAATTCCATCCAGGGCCCATTCCTGTAACTCCACATATCTACTCCATCAATCCCTCTAACCTACACATCCCAGGACACTAAGGGACAATTTAGAATGGCAATCAACCTAACCGCACATCTTTGGCGTGTGGGAAGAAACTGAAGTACCCGGAGGAAACCCATGCAGGCACAGGGAAAATGTGCAAACTCCATACAGACAGTGACCCGAGGTGGGAATTGAACCCGGGTCCCTGGAGCTGTGAGGCAGCAGTGCTAACCACTGGCCACCGTGCCGCCACTATGTAGATCATCAGGCTAAATGGATTTATTGTCTTCAGTCCCACCAAATTCCCCAATACCTTTTCCCTACTAATACTGATTTCCTTTCATTCCTCCCTCTCACTAAACCGTGTTCCCCAACATTTCTATTGTTTATGTCCACCTTTGCGAAGATGTAGAGATGCCGGCGCTGGGCTGGGGTAAACACAGAAGTCTCACAACACCTGGTTAAAGTCCAATAGGTTTATTTGGTAGCACAAGCCATTAGCTTTCAGAGTTCTGTTCAGAGCTCCCACTCATCTGATGAAGGGGCAGTGCTCTGAAAGCTTGTGCTACCAAATAAACCTGTTGAACTTTAACCTGCCGTTGTGAGACTTCTTACCACCTTTGTGAAGACAGAACCACAAAGTATGTATTTAGTTGGTCAGTCACTTCTTTCTTCCCCATTATAAGTTTCCCTGTTTCTGACTCAAAGGGACATACTTTTGTCTTCACAAATCTTTTTATCTTCACATACCAATAGAAACTTTTACAGTCAGTTTTTATGTTCTCCGCAAGCTTACTTTCATACTCTGTTTTCCCCTTCTGAATCAACCCCTTTGTTCTCCTTTACTTCGGATGGCATGGTGGCACAGTGGTTAGCACTGCTGCCTTACAGCATTAGCGACCTGGGTTCGATTCCTGGCTTGGGTCACTGACTGTGTGGAGTTTGTTTGTTCTCCCCATGTCCTCTAGGTTTCCTCTAGGTTTCCTCCCACAGTCCAAAAGACGAGCTTGTTAGATGCATTGGCCATGCTAAATTCTCCCTCAGTGTACCCAAGAAGGCGCCGAAGTGTGGTGACTCAGGGATTTTCACAGTAACTTCATTTCAGTATTAACGTAAGCCTACCTGTGACTAATAAATAAACTTTACTTTTACTTTACTGATAGGAAAGGAGATCCAGAATTTTGAACGGCATCAATGAAGGAATGGCAGCATCCTTCAGCAATCGAATTTCTCCCCGGGGATGTTCTGTTGATGGCATTGAATCATTGTTAGATTGGTGTCACCATCACTGATATCTTGCTTTTTGGTTTGCTTTTTGGTTTGCTTTTTGGCCTACTCCTGCTCCTATTTCTTATGTTCTTATCTCAATCTATACTGAGAAGGTATAGATTGGTATAGGTATAGGTTCACCTAACCTATACCGAGAAGGTTTCCCTCTACTCAAAACTGACATGTCTATCTAAGATAGGTTTCTTCAAAACATCTTTACTTAGACTCTGTAAATGATTAATAAGGGGGTCAAGGGTTATGGGGAAAAAGCAGGAGAACGGGTCTGAGAAAAATATCAGCCATGATTGAATGGTGGAGCAGACCTGATGAGCCAAATGGCCTAATTCTACTCCTATGTCATATGTCTTATGGTCTACTAGATAAGTACATCTTTCTTGTGTGCAGACTATATCACCTTTCTTATAGGGTTTTTAGCACATGATTGCTGCTATCAATTTATATCATGACACGCATCATAACTGTTAGCCTGTTACATTACATTCTGGTTTGGTTTAATACTTGTAAAATTGTGTTACTATCTTTATCAGTAACCTTCTTGAGCAGAATGAAGAAACGATATTCCTTGTTTAATCCACGCACGTCTGCTGCTGACTTTTTAAATAGGGTTTTGAGAACACGCATCCGCCTTATCAAAATTATACAACGCTGATTACAGACACAAGGGGAATTGATTTGGGGGTTATAGTCTCGATCTCCCCTGCCTGTAACATGCTGGGATTAATGTTTTAACCCTTGTCCTGCTGAGTAAATGCAAAGTCCCACTTGTTTACACAAATGCTGCAATGAGGACTTTAGCCCTTCCTCTGTTGAATAAACAGAAACTATGAAAGTTACTCACTCGACCTTGCATTAATCTCCTACTCTGATTGTTGAATGAGTGCAGACTTCATTCTATTCTTTATCTACTCAATACTGGTTACACATCCAAGTGTTGCTATCAGTTTTTGTACTTAAAAAGAAAGTCTTTAATTAACATACTCTATCAAAGTGACAGCCGATAAAATAAATCCACTGAATGATGAGAATGACAACAAAAGCCAGGGGATGAACTTGCTGACATTCCTTATAGTCTATTACTCACTTTTCAGAGTTTTTACCCCTGCCCCCAACACTTAACAGATAGGCCATAAAGTTAAGCTGAAGGAATTCTACTGGTCCTCTAACATAATATTGGTTGGAGACCCATGGAGTCCCCACAGGAGATCTGGCTATGTCACTGTTGCTGCCAGTTTTCAGATTTCCTTGTACGGGACTGAACTTCTGTTCATTCCTTACAAAACTAATGACACATCAGGGACAGGACTTCCTAAGCCAGGAATTTCCAGTCCTGAGCCTTAGATAGGGCCCCATGTTTCATTGGCAGCTGATACACTGAAAGATTTAATGACTTCCACGTTGCTGTGTGTGTCCCATTGGTTGAAGTGAGACTGGGGCAAGGCATCTGAATACTTGGATTGCTTCCTGGATTATTCCATCAATTGGTGGCCAAGAAGACTGGTGGCTGAGGTCAGATGGGATCATGGACAACCCTCCCAGACATGGGTAGTTACCCTCTTTACGTGGTGCTTGGATGAAATAAGCACACTTACCACCCATCCCATGCCCACAAGCTGTTATCTCCATAAACTCAGGCGTAGCTCAGTTTTGGAAGGTGCGAATTAGGACAATCCCAGCATAACCACTGGTATCGGCACCTGATAAATTTCTAAATTAAGAAGATGTTTTTGTAGTCATCAATCCAGGCCTTATTCCAAGTCAACTTTGCTCAAATTCAGGCAGCACTGGAGGAAAATACCAAACCACATCAGGACCAGGTCAAGGTCAAATGTGAGTCAGATTGGAACAGCAGACATGTTGGCCAAATCCAAACAACAGAAAATAGAGTTCCTCCTTCAACTCAATGGCAAATTGAAATCTGACTCAGTTACTAATAGTAAACTATTGGCCTAACTCCATATTTTAGGTTACCCAGGTTTTTGACTGATGTTAACACAAAGTGAATATGCAAGCTCACTTGAGAAAAAGGACGATAACATGATGCTTTGCATTTTGCCCCGCTGTTTTCATTTTACCTTAAATCCAGTTGTGTGCTAAATGAGTAATTCAGACATGTCATTGTCACTAGTTAGTGTAGGTAGATTCTATCTTATCTCATTATCATGCTCTCTTCCATGGAAGCAGAAGCAATGATTATGATCAAACGGTGGATGGGGAACTACATTATATTACTAAGTGATAGAACCCAGTTTGCGCTCACAATTTCCCACATTGCAATGTTTTAGAATTTCGGCCCTACACCACTGTGATGAAGATCAAAGCACACAGCTTGTATTGGGAACAGGAGGAAATCATTCGGCCCTCGAGCCTGTTCCATAATGATATTAGATCATGACTAACCTGTACCTTAACTTCATTTCACCACCTTCCTCTATATCTTCTGATACCCTTAGCCAACAAAATCTCAGTGTAAAAATCTCCAATTTTCTTGCCATCCACCATTATTTAAGGAAGAGATTCCAGCTTTCTACCTATTGTGCTCTTTCATCCCTCTTATGCTAGTGAATCATGGAAAAAGAATCTCTGGAATCAATCCTGCTGCATTTTGCAGTGTGTTTGTCTGCTTGCTTAGCCAGTTATTAATCTATGACATAAGGAAGAAACAACTAACCACACAAAATACTGAGAGAGATGAAGGAGGAAAGCCAGACTGAGGTAATGAAAAGTACAAAATATACTTGAATATGTGTGAAACTCTGCTCATACTTTCTATAACATTGTCTTTTCACTTACACGGATTGGGATATCGTATCTACTAAACAGAGTTCAAAGGTAAAATTTTAAGGATGGCATGCGATTGGTGCTATCTACCCCGAAAGTCGATGTCCAATGCACAGCCACCGACTCTCGAACTCCCACTGCCATTTAACACTCACTTGAGCATTGATTGGCAATGGGTGAGAATTTCATCTACCCTTGGAAGGTAGTCCCGCCCATGAGAGCTGTCGGCCAACCTCTTTGACCTGGCCAGGTCCAGCGCTGCAGTGGCCAGAAGCAGTGCTGCAGCACTCTGCCTGGGACTGAGTCTCAGGGCCTTTGAAAAGGTAAGTCCAAGGGGTTCCAGGGATAGAACGTTAGGAGGTGCTTAAGGAGTGGGGAGGTGTCAGAAAGGGATATAATCACAGCATCGGTGGGTAGGCCACTTAACGCCTTAATAAGTGAATGGGTGGGATTGCCACCTGAGACCCTGCCTGCCCAAGTGTGAAACTGAGTCTGAGTTTGGGCAGATGGGTCCCCAGGAATCACTCCGTCCATTAAATTTTATGCCCTACCCCCACCTCAGAACCCACCTTGGGAGAAGTACAAAATTCTGGCCAAAATTGTTCACAAAACAGCTCTGAATTTTGTGGGAAACAGTGAGGTAAAAATTCATTCACAGCATTGCTGGTTGGCCAGCATTTATTGTCCATTAATTGCCCTTGAACTGAGTGATCTGCGAGACCATTTCAGGGCCAACCACATTGCTGTGAATTTGGAATCACATGCAATGGCAGACTGTGTAGATTTCCTTCCCTGAAGGTCAAATTTTGGCATCGCGATGGGGAAGTCTGGAACATTGGCTGTGAGATACATATGATTCAGTGAGTTTGACTATGTCAAGCTGATGCTTGGCTAATCTGTGAGATAGCTCTTCCAATTTTGACACAAGCTCCAGGTGTTAGTGAGGAGGACCATTCACAGTCGACTAGGCCTTTGTCATTTCGGAATCCAAAGCCCAGAACAAAGTTAAGTGATCTGTCCAGTTTTATTGCGGTTTACCATAGTAGTTTATTAGAACTGAATGCCTTTCTAAACTATTATTCAGAAAACAGTTTAACCACATTGCCACGGATCTGGAGTCACATATAGACCAAACTGGCTGAGGACAATAGACTTCTTTCCCTGAATAATATTAGTGAACCACATGGATTTTTTTTACAACAATTCAGTCCTTTTGTGGTCACCATTATAAAACTAGCTACTTATTCTACATTTTTATTTAATTAACTGACCTTAAATTCCCCAGTTGTAATGAAAGGTTTTGTGTTCATGCCATTAAAGCATGTGAATTAGGAGCAAGAGCAGGCCATTCAGCCCCTCAAGCCTTTTCTGCTGTTCAGTTAGATCGTGGCTAATCTGATTGTAAGCTCGGTTCCACATTCCCACCTACCCCCAGAACTTTTTACCCCCAGAAACATAATAACTGTGCTATTGTACCCAGGAAGGTAGATGAGGAAATTTGGTGGTCCATGTAAGATTGCTCGAGTGAACTTGCGAATTGTGACAATATCTTTATTGCTATTTATTGCAAATCCACTGACAGTCAACAAGAAGCACACAGGGCAGTTTGCTAATTGCACCTCTTTGTTAAATGAACAAGTATGCTCATGTTCTTACATGGCACTGTAGAATGAATCATTCAAAATGTTGACCATGCCTCCTACAAATAATAAGCACTAAATACCATGCTAGCACTGGGCTGCTCAATGTTGTGTGCCCTTATATAATGTAGTTTGTTCCATAACACTTTTGATTTGATTTGATTTATTATTGTCACATGTATGAAATACAGTGAAATGTATTGTTTCTTGTGCCCTATACAGACAAAACATATTATTCATAGAAAAGGAAAAGAGAGAGTGCAGAATGTAGTGTTACAGTCTTGGCTAGGGCGCAGAGAAGGATCAACTTAATGCAAGGCAGGTCCATTCAAAAATCTGACAGCAGCAGGGTTCATGTGACATGAACCTTCCATTGCATTTCTCCTTCCAACATATGTTCCTTCTCTCTTTGTGGCTGAGGGTTGCACATCTCAGAAGATAGCACTTGTGATATGGATGGGTGGTTCACCTTATGAAGATAGGGTCATGAACATTTGGGTGTGGAGTAGGGATGTATCTTTTATTCAAAATCTGCATTCTCTGCTATGTTGGGCAAGAAGTTACATTCTTTCATGCACAGGGGCTCATGGTCAGAAGTCATCGAATCATAGAATCCCTACGGTGTAGAAAGAAGCCCATCGAGTCTGCACCAACAACAATCCCAACCAGGCCCTATCCCCTAACACCACATATTTACCCTGCTAATCTCCCTCACACTAAAGGGCAATTAAGCATGGCCAATGAACCTAGCCCACACATCTTTAGACTGTGGGAGAAAACCGGGGCGCCTGGAGTAAACCCAGGGACACACATGGGGAGAATGTGCAAACTCCACATAGGCAGTCACCCAAGGCCAGAATTGAACGTGGGTCCCTGGCATTGTGAGACAGCAGTGCTAACTGTGCAGCCCTAACATGAGTCAAACCTGAAACATGTTGTATTGGATCCAAAACAATAGGCAACATTAACTCAACATGCACTTACATGTACAGAAGTTGACATTAATATTCGTGCTCAGTTATAATCAAATTATCATGAATAATATATCAGTCTTTTTCTCTGACATGCACTGTTAAAGCAGCACCATTTGCATTTCAAATCATCTTCATGCTTTGTTTTAAACATTTGGAGGAATCTGTGGAACATTCGACTTCCAGTCCAAAGTACCCTATCTTTTGCTTATTTAGGTGAATCCTTGCCGCCCACTGAAATGAATGTAACTAATAATATGAATCTGTGCGGCCCCACATCAGTTAATGTAGTGGCTGAAATTGGTTGGTCAATTTCTAACCCAGTCAATACAAAGAGGCAGAATGGCACTTTCACCTCAAGAGGTGGACGGTAACATCAAGTGATCACCCACCTCACTCACACATAGACAGAGCACGCAGTCAGGAAGTAGAAGAAACGCGCTATGGAAGCACTTATTGTGATTCCAGGTTGTATTGGCATGTGTACTACACAACATAGGCCTCAGGCTTCCATACCTGATTTTAAAAAAGGGTTTGTGGCCAATGTGCAGTTTGGGAGCTGCTGTGTGACACTGTTGGCACGTGAATGCCCAGTCATGGAAAAGCCAATTGGGAAATTAGTTGTAATGCTAAAGGAAAATATTGATTTTCTTTTCAAGGAAGTTGCAGAGGAATATTTTTCTACAAATGTTCAAGAATTATATTAGCAAGCTGGCATATTACTTTAAAGTAAATCTTTATAACAATTTTGAAGTTGGCAACGTTGTGTATAGGTTGTTGGGGTTCAATGTGATGGACAGAAAAGAACTTCCATGGTGCTTTGTTGATATGGTTACCCCCTGTTTGTTCACATAAGTATCTCCTATCATGCAGCTGAGTGGAAGAGCTGTGCAGGATATGCTACAGGGGGGTGATTCCACCAGCTGTTGATTTAATTGTTTAAATTAGTCTTGAAGTTCCCATACATGCTGCGTTTATATCAGATAAAAAGTGCTTTGCCTGAGGCATCTGTGTCAACTATAATCCATCCCTTGATCGCTCAGTGAGTGAATTCAGTAAATAACTGGGCTAGAAAATGCAGAAGTCCCAGCCTTAATCCTGCTCTGTACTGAACTTGGCAAAATCTGCCAAGACTGCCAAATGAGACTGCTACACTGGCCTGTGTATCCTCGAGTTAGGGACACCATTTCCGTTATTCTGTTATTCATCTGCTATTTAACAACCTCTGCATGAAGTGTATGCATGAAGACATTGCATGAGGTTGGACCAGCTCAGCTGTGTTACCTCCACGGTCAATACGCCTTCTAACATTCATGGTTAAAGTTCAGACATAAATGATAATTCTTTGGGCATTCCTAAAGAATAGCAAGAAATAGGGGCCGGTGATGGAGGGGCATGATTTGTATTAAACAAGGAGTTAACGCCTTTATCATTCAGGATATAGATTGCAAAAACAGAGAGGTCATGATGGAGTTGAATAGAACTTTGTGAGGCCACAGCTGGAGTACTGTGTGCAGTTCTATTCGCCATATTATAGGACGGACGTAAACACGCTGGAGGCGGTGCAGAGGAGATTCACCAGGATGCTACCTGGGGGATGGAACATTTAAGTTATGAAGAGAGATTGGATAGGCTTGGGTTGTTTTCTTTGGACCACAGAAGACTGAGGGGTGATCTGATCGAGGTGTTCAGCATTATGAGGGACATGGACGGGGTGGATAGGGAGCAGCTGTTCCCC
Organism: Carcharhinus amblyrhynchos; assembly: GCF_965287045.1. NCBI lineage: Eukaryota > Metazoa > Chordata > Chondrichthyes > Carcharhiniformes > Carcharhinidae > Carcharhinus > Carcharhinus amblyrhynchos. The sequence goes on along the minus strand of NC_137332.1, from coordinate 27,535,941 downwards.
TTAGTTGAAGGGTCAATTACAAAGGGAAACAAATTAAAAGTGAGTAGTGGGAGCTTTAGGGGAGATTTGAGGAAAAACATTTTTACTCAGAGGATGGTGACGGTCTGGAATGCCCTGCCAGGGAGGATGGTGGAGGTGGGAAGCCTCACATCCTTTAAAAACTACCTGGATGAGTACTTGGCACGCCAAAACATTCAAGGCATTCAAATGATGGCAAGCGGGCGGGTCAGGGCAACTCATGCATCAGTGCAGACTCGATGGGCCGAAGGGCCTCTTCTACACTATAGTATTCTATGATTCTGTGATTCCGGAAAAGAGGAAGGAAGATTGGCAAAGAAAGTTGGTAAGATAAAAATAGACATTTTGAGATGAAACTTCCAACACACTGCGCCATTGATGGCACCTCACACGCTGCAAGGAGCTTTACTGGAAAATCGCGCTGCCCACGCTGTCCTAATAAATCTCTCGCTGGCAGGCAAAATTCTGTAAAAAGTCTCACAACACCAGAACTGTGAACAGAACTCCCATTTACCTGACAAAGGGGCAGCGCTCCGAAAGCTAGTGACTTTTGCTATCAAATAAACTTGTTGGACTTTAACCTGGTGTTGTGAGACTTCTTACTGTGTTTACCCCAGTCTAACGTCAGCATCTCCACATCATGCAAAATTCTGCCACTGATGCGGAACCTCAAAAGATTCCACCCCTATATTTAATTTATTTAGTTTTACCAACATTGCAATGCAATAGTAATTTAATATTTAGATACTCAAATTACAGTACCGAAAGCAGAAAAGCTGATCCTTATAATAATGTTTCACATGCATATCATATGTGTGATGTGCCATATTTATACCACTATTCCACCTAGCTGAGCAAATCAATTCCATAGCTTGTGTTGGGCAAGTTTTTTCTTGAGCAATGCTCATGGTCAGAATCAGAAATGGGTAGTATTAGATACAAGTGAATAGGCAACTTTAATCCAACATGTATTTACATGTACAGAAGTTGATCCTAAGATATCTGCTGAGCTGGAATCGAATTAGCATGAATAATATGTCAGCCTTTTTCCCTGACATACACTGTAAAAACGACACTATTTGCATTTCAAATCATTCTGGTGCTTAGCTTGAAGCATTTGGAGGGACCTGTGGAACATCCAATTTCCAACCACTCAAAACCACAGCAAAATGGTTTCAAAGCCCCACAGGCTTCAACGACTAAAATAAACATCAAAAGTACTTACCAAACTCCGCTTCTTTCAACCTATCCACTGTCTGAAAGGTATGGCACTCCATGTTGTGGGTACTCCAGACCACTGAACAGTTGGCAGAAATAGCCACAAAGACATAAAAGAAGCCAAGGAATGTGGAGATAAAATGCAAACAGTTCTGTTCACATGAGAACTCCTGCCAAGAATAAGAAAAACAGAGCGATGAGTCACTGCTGCAGAATTATATCCAGATAGACCCAAGAAATTTTTCAGACCTGAGTTCTGTGCTCACTCAAATTTGGAGGCAGAGTAATAATAATAAAAGTTATTATTATTTTTAAACCAGTAACAGATTCAGGACACATAAATTTGTAACATGATAAACCACTCAATGGTTTCCTGTAGAATCTGCACTTTCTTCCCTTTGTGTAATATTTTATAATAAGGCATTATTTGGTCTATGTGCTTTAATCAAAGAGGAAGCACATGTTCCAACGAAAACAGATGTGGGCCAAAAGATGTTTCCAATTTCCACTTGACTGATCTGAACCTATAAAAGGCCATATCCTTTATAAATTAAAACATGTGAAAGAGTGAGCAAACTTGCAAATATGATGCTGTCTGTGTGTTATATATGCTTTTTGCATGTGGTATATGCTTTTACATTTCTAATCTTTAGCAGCTTTTTAACTGATATTAAACTTCCGGGGAATGGGATTGTTAATTCTGCACTGTTTTTCATCCAGTATCAATGTTGGGTGCTCTTGGGTGAGATATGGCATGAGATTGGATAGTGTTGGAAGACTTATCCTAGTCTGTAAGATCAAAACTCCTCAAGTCCCACCTCTCAAGTGCCACAGTAGCACTTGGACGGCACGACAGCACAGTCATTTGTACTGCTGCTTCACAGTGCCAGGGACCCATGTTCGATTCCCGGTTTGGGTCACTGTCTGTGCGGAGTCTGCACATTCTCTTCGTGTCTGCATGCGTTTCCTCCAGGTGCTCCAATTTCCTCCCATAGTCTGAAAGGTATGCTGGTTAGGCGCATTAGCCATAGAACCACAGAAAATTTACAGCTCAGAAACAGGCCTATTGGCCCTTCTTGTCTGTGCCGAACCATTTTTTGCCTAGTCCAACTGACCTGCACTTGGACCATATCCCTTGACACCCCTCTCATCCATATACCCATCCAAGTTCTTAAATGTTAAAAGTGACTCCGCATTTACCACTTTATCCGGCAGCTCATTCCACACTCCCACCAGTCTCTGCGTGAAGAAGCCCCCCCTAATATTCCCTTTAAACTTTTCCCTCTTCACCCTTAACCCATGCCTTTGGTCTTTTTTCTCCCCTAGCCTCAGTGGAAAAAGCCTACTTGCATTCACTCTATCTATACCCATCAAAATCTCATACACCTCTATCAAATCTCCCCTCATTCTTCTACGCTCTAGGGAATAAAGTCCTAACCTATTCAATCTCTCTCTGTAACTCAGCTGCTCAAGTCCCACCAACATCCTCGTGAACCTTCTCTGCACTCTTTCAACCTTATTTACATCCTTCCTGTAACTAGGTGACCAAAACTGTACAGAGTACTCTAAATTCGGCCTCACCAATGCCTTATATAACCTTACCATAACACTCCAACTTCTATACTCAATACTCCGATTTATAAAGGCCAGTGTACCAAAAGCACTCTTTACGACCCTATCCATCTGTGACGTCACTTTTAGGGAATTCTGTACCTGTATTCCCAGATTCCTCTGTTCAACTGCACTCTTCAGAGTCCTACCATTTACCCTATATTTTCTACTTTGGTTTGTCCTTCCAAAGTGCAATACCTTGCGTTTGTCTGCGTTAAATTCCATTTGCCATTTTTCAGCCCATTTTTCTAGTTGGTCCAAATCCCTCTGCAAGCTTTGAAAACCTTCCTCACTGCCATGCTAAAATCTCCCTCTGCGCACCCAAACAGGTGCCGGAGTATAGAGTCAAGGGGATTTTCATAGTAACCTCATTGCAGTGTTAATGTAAGCCTATTTGTGACATTAATAAATAAACTTTAAAAACTTTAAACTTCAAAAAACTTCAAAACTTTAAAGGGTATCCTTCTGCACTCGTGCGAGATTTTCATTCTTATAACCACCAATTTATGTCAAATTATAATGAGTGCTGCACAGGAGACTTGCCAGATCAGAAGGTGAATTGGGCTTCAATAGAATTCAATTCCAAAGTTCAGAGAAATAAAACTGTTGGAGTGAATTTACTGGGAGATTCCCTCCTTTGCTTGCCTCAACATTGGTGGAAAAGCCATAAAAACTCTGCTATATTTCTGTGGTGCCATTGACTTCTTTGCCAGGCATTGAATCTCCTCAGAAATTCATCCCCTATATTCTGATATAACACACCAACAAATCCTCCCAGGCAACAAATCTCTTTGGAGTTAGCTCAGAGTGACCAGTCAGCATAATTTTGTCTCTTTCGCCTATGCTTGGCAGTTCTCCACAATAGCACAGCTGAAATGCTGAACATGTACCTCACTGCATGGAAAGTCATGAGGGAAAATAAAGGTGGCATGGTGATGCAGTGGTTAGCACTGCTGCCTCACAGCGTCAGGTTCAATTCTGGCCTCAGGTGACTGTGTGGAGTTTGCACTTCTCCGTGTGTCTGTGTACGTTTCTTCCGGGTGCTCTGGTTTCCTCCCACACTCCAAATTTGTGCGGGTTAGGTTAATTGGCAATGCTAAATTGCCTCTTAGTATCAGGGGATTAGCAAGAAAAATATAGTGGGTTATAAGGATGGGACCTGGGTGGGATTGTTGTTGGTGCTGAATGGCCCCCTTCTACACTGGAGGGATTCTATGAGGGCAGATTTATCTCCTTCCACTCCATGGCACAGTACAGCTGATTATCTTACACATCATGCTCAATGGAATCTCTTTTTATGGTGCAAAGCTGAGGAAGAAGAGGATAAGATCTGTTACATCATTTTTCGGTTTTATGATAACCCTTGTTTTACATTAAGAAGTCTCACAACACCAGGTTAAAGCCCCCCAGGTTTACATGGAATCATGAGCTTTTGGAGCGCTGCTCCTTCATCATGTGACTCACCTGATGAAGGGGCAGTTCTCCGAAAGCTCATGACACAAAATAAACCCATTCGGCTTAAACCTGGTGTTGTGAGACTTCTTACCGTGCCCACCCCAGTCCAACGTTAGTATCTCCACATCATGACTTTTTTTTACATTAACTTGATTCTTGGCAGCTATGGTGCAGATACTGAGGTGATTTTGTGGTACCAGAAGCGCCAGATTCAAGTTCCATTTCAGGACTTCATTGCTATGGAAGGTGTGTTCATAATGTGGTCACAGAGGTTGTGTATCAGTCAAAACCCTTCTGATATGGCAGGTCATTAGAGCGGAAGAATTTCCTGATTAGTCATACTGCAGCAATTTTCCAAGCATTATCTTGGACCAATCCAATGGATGTTTATGTTCGCTAATTCTCTTGTAGGGCATTGTACACAAAGAAGGAGAAGGAAGCATGTTGATTTATGAGGCAGAGAGCTGAAGCTGGGCAAAGACTGTTGTCCTGAGAGCTGGTAATATAATGCAGCTAGGATACTTGGGTGGCTTGATTCCCATCATCCTCTTTGCGGTGTTTCACAGAAATATCAGGATGACAGTGTTTGTGCTCAGCCAGGGTGCAGGGTTTAAAAGTGGGGATACTTTGCCAGGCAATGTGTGCAAATTAGTCCTGCAAGTGGATAGCAGACAATTGAGGATTGTATGCCAAGTGGCATTAGAGAAGTGATGAGGTACGATGCTGTTAAAATAGAGAAAGATATTTTAGTGTTTGCGGATAAGTAATTGTTATTAGGGGAGCCATTGTGCAATTGCACACTGTAAAAAGTTAATTGTGTAAATATTACTTCAAGAAGTTGAAGTATACCCTTTGTGTCCAGGCTGACCAAGGAAGTAAAAAGCAGAAATATTCACCATTTCCTTTGCCTTCTCAGACAATTGAACTCTTCTGGAATTTTGGCTATATGGGAATACGCAGTGTTGACTTTGTGCTTTCCCAGGAGGTACAAGTGCCAAAGCTGAGTGACTTCATGGTACCCACACCCATTTTGTTTTCTCTCCATTGGTCCCCAGCAGAGTTGGAGGTCTGACTGTGTTGCGTTGTGTGTTTTTCTTCTCCAGCTTGGTATCTCTCTCTTTGTTGCCTTCCAGGCAGGTGATGTGTAATTGTGTTGTCCTAATTCTGACCAAGTGTAATAAAAATATTAGTCAAGGAAGCATAGTGACGTTATCAGTGAAGTGACAGAGGCAAGCGCTCTTTCCCTATTGTCTTGTTTGTTCTCCAATCTGCAGTGAAATAGTACAAGTTAACTTGTCCTTTTAAAGGCTGCACAGTAGAATCCCTACAGTGCAGAAGGAAGCCATTTGATCCAACAAGTCTTCACCGACTCTCCAATAGAGAGCCTCAGAGATACTTGCTGCAGCATATGGAGTTCAGACCATTGAGGAGCAGTTTATAGATCTTTAAGTTATGAAGCTGTAAATAGGTTCAGTGGTAAGAGAAAGAATCCTAATTATGAACACATAACAGACTATGGATGGGATTTTCCAGTCCTTCCCGCCAGTGGGATTTTCCAGTCCTGTCAAGGCAATCCCCCATGGTGGGTTCTCTGGTAGAATGGGCGGCAAGCCATGCTAAAACACCATAGACTCCATCAGATCATAAAACTATAAGACATAGGAGCAGAATTAGGCCATTTGGCCCATCGAGTCTGCTCCGCCATTCAATCATGGCTGATATTTTTCTCATCCCCATTCTCCTGCCTTTTTCCCATAACCCCTGACCCCTTTATTAATCAAGAAATTATCTATCTCTGTCTTAAAGACACTCCATGACCTGGCTTCCATAGCCTTCCATGGCAAAGAGTTCCACAGATTCACCACTCTCTACCTGAAGAAATTCCTCCTCATCTCTGTTTTAAAGGATTGTCCCTTTAGCCTAAGGTTGTGTCATCTGGTTCTATTTTTCCCTACCAGTGGAAACATTCTCTCCACATCCACTCTATCCAGGAGATTCCCCCTCATCCTTCTAAACTCCAACAAGTACAAACCCAGAGTCCTCAACTGTTCCTCATACGACAAGCTCTTTCATTCCAGGGATCATTCTTGTGAATATCTTCTGGATCCTTTCCAAGGCCAGCACATCCTTCCTTAGGTACGGTGCCCAAAACTGCTCGCAATACTCCAAATGCAGCCTGACCAGAGCCTCATACAGCCTCAGAAGTACATCCCTACTCTTGTATTCTAGCCCTCTCGACTGCTGGCATAAGATTCCTGAGCTCAGTCATGTCTTCAGTTGTTGCCTGCTTCATCTCACACAAGAGAGGAAGGGAATATACAGAAGAATTACTTTGTGTTTCCATGCACGTGCTGACAGCCAGCTCAAAAGGATTGCAAAATGTTAGAACATAGAAAAACTACAGCACAAACAGACCCTTCGGCCCACAAGTTGCACTGATCATACCCCTACCTACTGGGCCTACCTATTAAATCCCATGTACTCATCCAGAAGTCTCTTAAAAGACCCTAACGAATTCACCTCCACCACCACCGACAGCAGCCGATTCCACTCACTCGCCACCCTCTGAGTGAAAAACTTACGCCTGACATCTCCTCTGTACCTACTCCCCAGAACCTTAAACCTGTGTCCTCTTGTAGTGACCATTTCAGCCCTGGGAAATAGCCTCTGAGAATCCACCCGATCTATACCTCTCAACATCTTATAAACCTCTATCAGGTCACCTGTCATCCTTCATCTCTCCAGGGAGAAAAGACCCTCAACCTATCCTCATAAGGCATGCCACCCAATACAGGCAACATCCTCGTAAATCCTTTCAATAGCTTCTACATCTTTCGTGTAATGAGGCGACCAGAACTGAGCACAGTACTCCAAGTAGGGTCTGACTAGGCTCTTATAAAGCTGCAGCATTATCTCCTGACTCCTAAGCTCAATCCCTCGATTAATGAAGGACAGTACACCATACGCCTTCTTGACCACATCCTCTACCTGTGAGGCCTATTTAAGAGTCCTATGGACCCGGACCCCAAGGTCCTTCTGATCCTCTACACTGCTAAGAGTCTTACCCTTGATATTATACTCCTTCATCCTATTTGACCTGCCAAAATGGACCACTACACATTTATCCGGGTTGAAGTCCATCTGCCACTTCTCCGCCCAGTCTTGCATCCTATCTATGTCACGCTGCAACTTCTAACATCCCTCCAGACTATCCACAACACCACCAACCTTCATGTCATTGGCGAACTTACTAACCCATCCCTCCACTTCCTCATCCCGGTCATTTATGAAAATGACAAACAGCAAGGGTCCTAGAACAGATCCCTGGGGCACTCCACTGGTGACTGACCTCCATGCAGAAAAAGACCCATCCACAAACACTCTCTGCCTTCTGCAGGCAAGCCAGTTCTGGATCCACAAGGCCCCATGGATCCCCTGCCCTCTCACTTTCTCAAGAAGTCTTGCATGGGGGTCGTTATTGAACGCCTTGCTGAAGTAAATATTCAGCAGAGAGAAATAAGAACAGGAAATGCTGGAAATACTCAGCAGGTCAGTCAGCATCTGTGGAGAGAGACAGATGTCCAGATTTCTTTCCCAAAGTTAGTGTGGAGAGTTAGGAAAACCCGACCTTTAGTAATGTCTGCCTGTCAATTGGATTTTCGGTAGGGGTGGAGGGGCAGGTGGTGCTGGAACAGGAGTTGGGGGGACACGCACTGGAATGAGTACTGAGGCTGCCGAATGTGGAGGCAGCCCCGATGGGAGTCCTCTCTGCAAGTGCTGCTACTGTGTTTAAATAAATAACCGGTGCAGAGGGACCTCGGGGTCCTTGTGCATGAGTCGCAAAAACCCAGCTTGCAGGTGCAGCAGGTGGTCAGGAAGGCGAATGGGATGCTGGCCTTCATAGCGAAGGGGATTGAATATAAAAGTAGGGAGGTCTTGCTGCAGCTGTATAGGGCATTGGTGAGGCCGCAGCTGGAGTACTGTGTGCAGTTTTGGGCGCCGCACCTGCGCAAGGATATTTTGGCCTTGGAGGGAGTGCAGAGGAGGTTTACTAGGCTGATACCGGAGTTGAGGGGGTTGAGCTATGAGGAGAGGCTGAATAAACTAGGCTTGTACTCGTTAGAGTTTAGAAGAATGAGGGCAGATCTCATTGAGACATATAAGATGATGAATGGGATGGATAGGATAGAGGTGGAGAGGCTCTTCCTGCTCAAAAAAGACAGTAGGACTAGGGGGCACAGCCTCAAGATAAAGGGGAGGTGGTTTAGAACGGAGTTGAGGAGGAACTTCTTCACTCAAAGGGTGGTGAATCTCTGGAATTCTCTGCCCGTTGAAGTGGTGGAGGCTGCCTCGCTAAATATTTTTAAGAAGCGGGTTGATGGGTTCTTGATAAGAGAGGGGATTAAGGGTTATGGGGAGAGGGCGGGAAAGTGGAACTGAGCCACGACAGATCAGCCATGATCTTATTGAATGGCGGGGCAGGCTCGAAGGGCTAGATGGCCTACTCCTGCTCCTATTTCTTATGTTCTTATGTTCTTATGAGTAAAACAAAACAAAATCTCCCTAGCCCTCACTCTCACCCTCCTCACCCCTCACCCCCCATCCCCGATGCCATCACATTTCATCTTTGGAATGTCTCAATAAATAAACGTTGGAATTGAAATCACTTCATATGGATCATCATCACATCCACTCATGTTAATTGGTTGGGAGCATTGGAAAAGATAGGATAAGTTCACTGTACAGAAGGTGAAGTCGCAGGGGATCCTGGTATAGAAGGTGAAGTCAGAGATTAGAGGAGAGCTGGCAAGATGGATACAGAACTGGCTTGGTCATGGAAGACAGAGGGTAACAGTGGAAGGCTGTGGTTCTGAATAGAGAGCTGCGATTAGTAGTGTTCCTCGGGGATCAGGGCTGGGACCTTTGCTGTTTGTAATCTATGTAAATGATTTGGAAGAAAACATAACTGGTTTGATCAGTAAATCTGTGGACGACACAAAGGTTGGTGGATTTGTGAATAGCAATGACGACGGTCAGAGGATACAGCAGGATATAGATCAGTTGGAGATTTGGGCAGAGAGATGGCATATCGAGTTTAATCTGGACAAATGTGAGGTAATGCATATTGGAAGGTCTAATACCGATGGGAAATATACAATAAATGGCAGAATCCTTAACAGTATTGATAGGCAGAGGGATCTGGGTGTACAGGTACATAGGTCACTAAAAGTGGTGATGCAGGTGCAGAAGGTAGTCAAGAAGACATATGGCATGCTTACCTTCATCGACTGGGGCATTGAATTTAAAAATTGGCAAGTCATGTTGCAGCTTTATAGGACCTTAGTTAGGCCACACTTGGAATATAGTGTTCAATTCTGGTCACCACATTACCAGAAGGATGTGGAGGCTTTGGAGAAGATACAGAAAAGATGTACCAGGATGTTGCCTAGTATGGAGGAAATTAGCTATGAGGAGAGATTGGAGAAACTTAGTTTGTTCTCACAGGAACGACGGAGGTTGAGGGGCGACCTGATAGAAGCCTCCAAGATTATGAGCGGTATGGACAGAATGGATAGTCAAAGCTTTTTCCCAGGGTGGAAGAGTCAGTTAATAGGGGACATAAGTTTAAGATGCGAGAGACAAGGTTTAAGGATGTATGGGGCAAGTTTTTTACACAGATGGTGGTGGGTGTGTGGAACTTGCTGCTGGGGAGGTAGTAGAAGCAGACACAATAGTGACTTTTAAGGGGTGTCTTTACAAATACATGAATAGGATGGGAATAGAGGGATACCCAGAAGGGAGGGAGGTTTTAGTTCAGTTTAGTTCAGTCGGTGCAGGCTTGGATGGCCAAAGGGCCTGTTCCTGTGCTGGAATTTTCTTTGTTCTTTGTTCTTTAATAAGGTGACTGGATAAAATATGTTGCACTTAACCTTGGGTTCCCGGATCCTCATCCCACCCCCATTCACCCAGTCTCCCAATGAGCCTTGAATTTAAAATCCAGACCTCAGTTTCCTTTAAGAGCAAGATATAGAATGTTTTGTATCCTGACAGTTAAGCTATAACTCTGTGTATTGTTACTTTTTCTTCCTCTTAAAAGGAAAAGAAAGGATGTCAGATTGTATTATTTTTGGAACAAAATGCCAAAGATAAAAACTTCAAAGTCCATCTTGCCCTCTGTGTCCACCATTGGAAAGCAATGGGCCAAACTGGGGAAATTGTTAAAGATTCTGGTCCCTCCCTTGACATAGAATTTGCAGCTATTGCCCCAGAATCTTTGAGAAGCTTGTCAGTTGTCGCGCTGAGTACTAAGCCCCTCGCTAATGTGATCCATCTGCTGCCAAGTTCCTGTCTGCTCAGTATCGTGCTCATGTGGTTGTCCACTATTGATAGATTACAGAAATTGTAAGTTCCAAGTAAATAAATCGCTGTCACTTTACGTTAGGTTATGATCTCCAAGTCACTAACGTGACTTTGCAGGTTTCTGCCATCCTGTCTAATCCAGTGAGGATTGCTTTGCCAATTAGTTTCAGTGTTGGAACAGTCAGTTGTAGCAATGTAATGGCATTGGCTGCTAATTAGAGTATTGAATAGAGCCGCATGAGGCAACCCATTTATTCCATTGCTTTTAAATACAGGAGGCTCTGGCTTGTTTCAGTAACATTATCCCTTTTTCACCTGCACTAATTGTTAGTCTGATTCCCTTCAGGAGATACAGGCAAACAATTTGTCAACAAAAACATGATTTTCCTGCGTTTCCACATTTCAGATATCTTTAAGCAGCACAAAAACTTTTGATTAAAGCTTCAAAAGACAATTTTAATTTCTATTGTAGTGAAGAGGGAAGGTAAAGGCAGAGAGCTTTTAACGAGTAGCCAAGCTGATTGCTCACCTTTTACACTATCATCATAACAATAACTCTAGTATATGAAGGAGAATGAACTTATTGAATTGTTAATAGAAGGTGATGCATTTGTTAATTCTAGAACCAGTGATTAATTAGCCAGTAAGTGCTCCACTGTCTTTAAGGAAAGCACCTAACACCATTGTCTCTCCTCTTTGCTTTATAGATGCAGACTAATCTGCGATGTGTTTCCAGCATTTTCTCTGTTTGCAGACTGTTGCTGTTTGTTTATATTAGATATAACCATAAAACCATGAGCAGAAATATTAAACAAAACATCTTGTGTATATAAATGTGAAAACCATTTCTTGAACAGATTGGGATGTGCCCCACAGCATACACCTCAAGCAGTATATGTCAGACTCCCAAAACATTTAGTCAATATTTTAGGCATTATTTTTGACAGCTTGGCGATAAATGAAACATAGTCCTTGGCTCTTGAGTGAGGTCTTTAAATGTTATGGTTCTGGATGGGATAACTCCAAACTGTTATAGTCCTGGGTGAGAAAGGATGAGCTGGCTTCGTCTTTTTATTCAATCCTTTTGCGTGGTTGCAACAAGATTAATTCGAAAAGGATCCCTTCCCTCCTGGATACCTTTTCCGAGTTAAAATATATTTATGTTTTAAAAGGAGCCAATTTAACAAAGCCTTCTTGAGTTTGTTAGTTACTAAAATGCAAGAAGAAAATAATAACATTAGTGAATCCAAAAATGAAAGTTAACAAGATGTACGGGTCAGTCTTTAGCTTTTCCAGGAGGAGTAGATACTGAAATGCTGCAGCTGTCAAGATGGGTATTTGGAATGAGATTTTGGTATTTAAGCAGTTGGTTTGGAGATTATTGATCTGCAGGTTACTTAAGAGGAATTGTCTTGCTTCCTTTTTGATTGTGGCTTTGCTGACCTGACTTGCTTTCTACAATCGTCAGTGTCTACAATTGGAGATTGGCAAATGTTGTCCCTTTGTTTAAAAAGGGCTGCAGGGAAAAGCCTGGGAACTACAGACCAGTGAGCCTCACGTCTATGGTGGGTAAGTTGTTGGAAGGTATTTTGAGAGACAGGATCCACAGGCATTTAGAGACGCAAATACTGCTTAGGGTCAGTCAGCATGGCTTTGTGAGTGGAAAATCATATTTCACAAATTTGCTTGAGCCTTTTGAAGGGGTAACCAAGAAGGTAGATGAGGGCCGTGCAGTTGATGCTGTTTACATGGACTTTAGCAAGGCTTTTGACAAGGTACCACATGGTAGGTTGTTGCATAGGTTAAATCTCATGGGATCCAGGGTGAGGTATCTAAATGGATACAAAATTGGCTTCTTGACAGAAGCTAGAGAGTAGTTGTAGAGAATTGCTTTTCAAACTGGAGGCCTGTGACCAGTGGTGTGCCTCAGGGATCAGTGCTGGGTCCACTGTTATTTGTCATTTATATTAATGATTTGGATGAGAATATAGGAAGCATGGTTAGTAAGTCTGCAGATGACACTAAGATTGGTGGCATAGTGGACAGTGAAGAAGATAATCTCCAATTGCAACGAGATCTTGATCAATTGGACCAGTGGGCTGATGAATGGCAGATGGAGTTTAATTTAAATAAATGCAAGGTGATGCATTTTGGTAGATTGAACCAGAGCAGGACTTACTCAGTTAATGGTAGGGCGTTGGGGAGAGTTACAGAACAAAGAGATCTAGGATACATTTCATAGCTCCTTGAAAGTGCAGTCACAGATAGACAGAAGAAGGCATTCGCCATGCTTGGTTTCATTGGTCAGAATATTGAATGCAGGAGTTGGAATGTCTGGTTGTACAAGACATTGGTACGGCCACACTTAGAATACTCTGTGCAATTCTGGTCACCCTACTATAGAAAGGATATTGATAAACTAGAAAGAGTGCAGAAAAGATTTACTAGGATGCTACCAGGACTTGATGGATTGAGTTACAAGGAGAGGCTGGATAGACTGGGACATTTTTTCTCTGAAGTGTAGGAGGCTGAGGGGTGATCTTATAGAGGTCTGTAAAATAATGAGGGGCATAGATCAGCTAGATAGTCAATATAATTTCCCAAAGATAGGGAAGGCTAAAACTAGAGGGCATAGGTTTAAAGTGAGAGGGAAGAGACACAAAAGTGCCCAGAGGAGTAATTTTTTCACACAGTGGGTGGTGAGTGTCTGGAACAAGCTGCTAGAGGTAGTAGTAGAGGCGGGTACAATTTTGTCTTTTAAAAAGCATTTAGATAGTTACGTAGGTATGATGGGCCAAATGTGGGTAATTGGGATTAGCTTAGGGATTTAAAAAAAGGGCAGCATGGACAAGTTAGGCCAAAGGGCCTGTTTCCATGCTGTAAACCTTGATGACTCTATGAGTCTTTTTACCTACAAGCAGAAAGGATGCTCAGTCGATATTCTTCAGCTGTGATCCTCACAGTACATACCAGTACAGTGGAACTAAAACAGCAAACTAACACAAAGAGACCAACATTGCAGTTGCTTTTAACCCTCTTGTATATATCAGGCACTCACCTGTTGAAGAAGTGGCGCTCCAAAAACATGTGCTACCAAATAAACCTGTTGTACTTTAACCTGATGTTGTGAGATTACTTAGTGTGCCTATCTCAGTCCAATGCTGGCAACTCCACATCATGTATATTTCTATCAGTGCTTTACCATCAGAAAGCAATTCTTCTTGAAGTGGTTTCTGACACCCTAGACTCTGATCTTTGATGTCCCTGAGCATAAAGATCTGCTTGATGCTTGATCCAAAAAACCTTCCTGTTGTACGTGAATAGTACCTTCTACCACTGCTTACTATCTGTTGAAGAGCACCATCCTGAAGGCCTTGCTGACAGCAGTGTTCTGCCCCTACAGGTGTTATAGTCACTGAAGTTCCCTTTAGTTGGTAGTTTGATGATTATTCCAGTTATCTGGAAAGGGGAAAATAGAATACGAGAGTAAGATGATGGGCAACATAAAAACTGACTGTAAATGTTTCTATAGGTATGTAAAGAGAAAAAGCTTGACAAAAACAAACGTAGGCCCCTTGCAGTCAGAAACGAGAGAATTCATAACGGGGACCGAATAAATGGCCAAGGAACTAAATTTGTGCTTTTCTTCTGTCTTCAGAAAGTGGTGAAGTGCATCAGTTGCTGACAGTAAGCACGCAGGTATAGCATGCAGTAAAGAGGGCAAGTGGTATGTTGGCCTTTATAGTGAGAGGATTTGAATATAAGAATAGAGATAGGGCGTTGGTGAGACCACACCTGGAGTATTGTATGTAGTTTTGATGTCTTTATCTGTCTTTGCTACAGAGGGAGTACAGCAAAGATTTACCAGGCTGATTCCTGGGATGGCAGGCCTGTCATATGAGGAGAAACTAAGTCAGTTAGGATTGTATTAATTGGACAGTAAATGCTGGAAAATCTCAGCAGATCTGACAGCGTCTGTGGGGAGACAATAGAACCAATGTTTCACATCTAGAGGACCCTTTGTCAGAGCTGAGCTGAGCTCTGATTAAGGGTCATCTAGACTCAAAACATTGGCTCTATTCTTTCCCCACAGATGTTGTCAGACCTGCTGAGGTTTTCCAGCATTTACTAGTTTTGTTTCAGATCCCAGCATTCGCAGTATTTTGCTTTTGTATTGATTGGAGTTTAGAAGAGTGAGAGGGAATTTCATAGGAACTTATAAAATTCTAACAGGATTAGACAGGGTAGATTCAGAAAGAATATTCCCGATGATGGGGGAGTCTAGAACTATTGGTCATACTTTGAGGATAGGGGGTAAACAATTCTATGATGCTATGAATCTAAACCTTTTAGGACTGATTTGAGGAGAAATTTCTTCACCCAGAGAGTGGTGAATCTATGGAATTCACTACCACAGAAAGTAGTTGAGGCCAAAACATTGTGTGATTTCATGAAGAAATTAGATACAACTCTTGGGGATAAGGGGATCAATGGATATGAAGGAAGTGGGATCAGGATATTGAATTTGATGATCAGCCATGATCAGAATGAATGGCAGAGCAAGCTCAATGAGCCAAATGGCCTAGTCCTACTTCTAGTTACAATATTTCTATGAGACGCCCTCCACAGTCGAAATCTTGTTGAACATGTCACAGTCTGTGATGACAATGTTCTGGCCTAGTTTCAATAGCTCAGCTGGTATCTCATCAATCCCAGGTGCCCTGTTGTTCTTTAGGCTCTTCGGACCTTTGATCAGGCAAATTCTCCCAGACTGATGTTCAGCTGTTTGAGCTGGCTTTAGGCTGGTTGGGGATCTTCCCACACATCACCATTCAAATCCTTCCACTCCAGAAGCCGTCTATTAACCACCACTCCTTAGCTTGCCAAAGCAACTTCCTACTCATGTTACCACTTTCCTGTTCCTACACTTCAGTTATATCAAAAAACCTCCCATGCAGTACACTTGCAAATACCTTTGGAAAATTCCTATAAATAACATGTATGGCATTTCCTTCAACAATACATTCTGCTGTTTCCCAAAGAATGTATTAACCGTGTCAGATTTGACTTGCCTTTGATAAATGCTGGCTTTCTTTAATTAACCCTAGATTTTCTGGGTGAATATTCATTTTATTGCACATAAATACTTCCACAGTCCTTCGAGAGATCTGCCAAGATAAGGTCAAGCAAAGCTTCCGATACTAATTACCCAGCCAGTGTATGCAGGTCACAAAATGTCTCTTCCAAACTAAAGACAACTTTACAATCGACCCGCACTGACAGCATCCCAGATGAAACAAGCATCAGCACAGCTGCATCCCTGAGCGTTTATGTAATGTGTTTCAGCAGGTTGCATATGGGGAGCAAATGGTAGTTAGTAGTGACACTGCAATAGTATCCAGTGGATGGTCGGAGGAGTTTTTTTCCACTCAACTTCGGAACCTTTGAGACCTGGATCTTACAGAATTCAGTTGCTAAGGGAGTTGTCTGAACAGAATCAACAGCATGAGTCACTTCAATCATTTAAAAACCCCCCTGCAAAATCTGACAAGGAGAAGAGGAGTGTATTGGCCACATCATGCAGGCAGAATGCTCTGGGCTGAACTTGCCTTTGGGAGTATGTCATCACCGGACAGCTAAGCAGTCAGCAGTGCCAATGGTGAGCTTTTGTTCACTGGAAGCTCTCATTCATTTCAACATGAATTGGATTGAAAGGCTTACAGTCTGAGGTAAAGTTGTATTAATTCTAAATTTACCCTAATCTCCCTGAAAGGAGATCGGCTCACCTCCGAATCAGAAGAATATGAATTCCAGTCGTGGAGATTTGTGTGTAAAATCTAGGCTCCTCCTCTCATGCACTACTGAGCGTGTTCTGCATCATTTGAGGTGCTGGCACACTCCAAATAAAATAAACTGAGTAGTCTCACATGGTACTTGGTAAGATTTTCCTTTGTAGTCTTTCAGGGAATTTTGCCTTATGTCGTGGGCAATATTTGTCTCTCAACCAACGTCTAAAACATATGGTCCAGCTATTAATTTTGTTTTTCTTTGTTGAACCTTGCTGCGTACAAATTGGCTATTGGGTTCCCTATATCACCAACTACCTGTTCTGGTCCCCCCATGCTGGCACTATAGCTAAGAAAGCCCACCAATGCCTCTACTTTCTCAGAAAACTAAGGAAATTTGGCATGTCAGCTACAACTCTTACCAACTTTTATGGATGCACCATAGAAAGCATTCTTTCTGGTTGTGTCACAGCTTGCTCTGCCCAAGACTGCAAGAAACTACAAAATGTCATGAATGTAGCCCAATCCATCATGCAAACCAGCCTCCCATCCACTGACTCTGTCTACTCTTCCCACTGCCTTGGCAAAACAGCCGACATAATTACAGACCCCTCGCACCCCGGACATACTCTCTTCCACCTACTTTTGTGGGAAAAAAGATACAAAAGTCTGAGATCATGTACCAACCGAGTCAAAAACAGCTTCTTCTCTGCTGCCATCAGACTTTTGAATGAACCTACCTCGCATTAAGTTGATCCTTCTGTACATCCTAGCTATGACTGTAACACTACATTCTGCACTCTCTCTTTTCCTTCTTTATGGATGGAATGCTTTATTTGTATAGCGCACAAGAAACAATACTTTTCACTGTAAACTAATACATGCGACGATAATAAATCAAATCAAACCAAACTATGATTGTGACTCTACTTCAAAGATGGCAATTACTTGGCTGGAAGGCATTTGGGACAACGTGCAGTCATTTAAATTGGTACTTAAATAGAGAAATGGCTGTTCATTAAAAGTTACTTA
The DNA here is from genome assembly GCF_965287045.1 of Carcharhinus amblyrhynchos. Taxonomy (NCBI): domain Eukaryota; kingdom Metazoa; phylum Chordata; class Chondrichthyes; order Carcharhiniformes; family Carcharhinidae; genus Carcharhinus; species Carcharhinus amblyrhynchos. The sequence goes on along the minus strand of NC_137332.1, from coordinate 27,518,461 downwards.
AAAGTACTATTGATATAAACAGCTTACACTGCTTTTTTAAGTTATACGTTATTTTGTAAAAGTGTTTGAGACTGCAATACAAACTATAATGGAAGCTCAATCTGCTAATATATAAGTAGCAATTTTGAGCTGATGAATCTTTTTGAAAAGAAAATGGTGCCTCACATGCCTCTCAGATATGCAGAATCCTCTTATGTACACTTTATCCTTTATCATTTCATAAAATTCCAGCGAAGTTTCATTATAAAGATTTGCACGGTTCTAGTCATTATGTTCAAAAGTGGTTATTGGTGCTCGTATCTATCCTTGTGACATTGAAGTTTCATCTTCACATTGAGGATACGCTCCATCTTGTTGTGTGGCACAATCACTGTGTTAAGTGGGATAGATTTCAAACAGATCTAGCAACTCAAGACTGGGCAACCGTGAAGCATTGTGGGTCACTCAGTAACAGTAAGATTGTACACAACCACAATCTGTGACCTCATGGCCCGACATATCCTCCACTCTAGCATTACCACCAAGCCAGGGGATCGACCCTGGTTCATAATGAGTGCAGGAGGGCATGACAGTGGCAGAACCAAGCGTACCTAAAAATGAAGTGTCAACCTAGTGAAGCTACAATACAGGCTACTTACATGCCCAAGCAACAAGTGATAGATAGAGCTAAGTGATTCCACAACCAGTAAATCTGATCTAAGATCTTCAGTCCTCCCATATCCAGCCACGAATGATGGTGGACAATTAAACAACTCACTGGAGGAGGAGGCGGAAGAGCCCGGCACATCAGTGCAAAAGATAAGGCTGAAGCATTTGCAGGAATCTTCAGCCAGAAGTGTCAAGAAAATGATTCAGCAAGGCCTTCTCTGGATAGGCTTCAGTCTATTTGATTTGCTTCACATGATACCAGTTAATGGTTGAAAGCATTGGATACTGCCAAGGCAATGGATCCTGACAACATTCTGGCAATAGTACCGAAGACTTGTGTTCAGAAGTTGCCCTGCCCCCAGCCAAGCTGCTCGAGTACACCTACCACACTGACATTTACCCAGTAATGTGGAAAATTGCCTAGGTGTGTCCTATACACAAAAGGCAGAACAAATCCAACCCAGCCAATTACCATCTCGTCAATCTCAATCATCAGTAAAATTATGTAAAGGGTCATCAACAGTGCTATCCAGCGGCACTTGCTTAGCAATAACCTGCTCACTGACAGTCAGTTTGGGTTCCGCCAAAGCCAGTCAATCCCTGATTTCATTGCAGCCTTGTTTCAAATATGGACAAAAGAGCTGAACTCCAGAGGTGAGGTGAGAGTAACTGCTCTTGAGTTCAAGGCAGCATTTGACCAAGTGTGGCATCAAAGAGGCCTGGCAAAATTGGAGTCAATAGGAATCGGGGGAAAACTGACTCACATCTACTCAACAGTCTGGAAATTCTCCTGTCCACAAAAAGCAGGAAAAATCTAACCTAGTTAATTACTGCCCCATCAGTCTTCTGTCAATTATCAACAAAGTAATGGAAGGTGTCATCAACAGTGCATTCCAGTAGTACATACTCAGCAATAACCTGCTTACTGACGCCCAGTTTGGCTTCCACTCAGCTCCTGACTTCATTATAACCTTGTTCCAAACATGGACAAAAGAGCAGTAGAATCATAGGATCCTTACAGTGCAAAAGGAGGCCATTTGGCCTATCGAGCCTGCACCGACAATAATCCCACCCAGACCCTATCCTCATAAACCCACATATTTGCCCTGCTTATCCCCCTGACCCTAAGGGGCAATTTAGCATGGTCAATCCACCTAATCCACACATTTTTGGAGTATGGGAGGAAATCGGAGCAAACCCATGCAAACGCCACACAGACAGTGATCCAAGCCAGGAATCAAACCCGGATCCCTGGTGCTGTGAGGCAGCAATGCTAACCACTGTGCCACCATGCCGCAATCACAAGAGATGAGATGAAAGTGACTGATCTTGACATCAAGGTAGCATTTGACTGAGTGTAACATCAAGGAACACTGGCGAAACTGAAGCCAATGGGAAATCTCTCTGCTGGTTGGAAACATACCCAGCACAAAGGAAGATGGTTGTTGTTCTTGAGGGTCAATAATCTCAGCCCGAGAACTTCAATGCCCAACCGTGCTTCAGTATCTGAGGAGTCTTGAATAAACAAAGAACAAAGAAAATTACAGAATGGAACAGGCCCTTCGGCCTTCCAAGCCTGCGCCGACCATGCTGCCTGAATTAACTAAAACCCCCTACCTCACCAGGGACCATATCCCTCTATTTTCATCCTATTCATGTATTTGTCAAGACAACGCTTAAAACTCACTGCCATATCCGCTTCCACTACCTACCCCAGCAATGAGTTCCAGGCACTCACCATCCTCTGTGTAAAAAATCTGCCTCGTACATCTCCTTTAAGACTTGCCCCTCACACCTTAAATCTGTGTCCCCTAGAAATTGATGTGCTCCCTAGTAATAGTGCTGAATATTATGCAATCATCAGTGACCTTCCACACAACATAAAGTCAGGAGTGGGGTTGTTCACAGATGATTGCATATTATTCAACACCATTCTCGATTCTTCAGATACTGAAGCAGTACATGTGTAAATGCAGCAAGACCTGGACAACGTCCAGTCTTGGGCTGACATGTGACAAGTAACAATTGCACCACACAAGTGCCAGGCTATGGCCATCTGTAACAAGAGAGAATCTAATCATTGTCCCTTGACATTCAATGGCATTACCATGTATGAATCCCCCATTATCAATATCATGGGTGTCACTATTGACCAGAAATTGAACTGGACAAGCCATATAACCTTGGCTAATATATTCTTGGCTACAGGAATAAGTCAGAGGCTAAGAACCCTGTGGCGAGTTTGGATAGTCAAGTGCTCTTTCCTAGGGTAGAAAAGTCAAGTGCTAGGGGACATAGGTTTAAAGTGCATGAGGAAAGGTTTAGCGGAGATGTACAAGGCAAGTTTTTTACACAGAGGGTGTTGAATATCTGGAACGCACTGCCTGGGGAGGTGGTGTGAGCAAGTACGACAGCAGCATTTATGGGGTAGCTAGACGAGTACACGAGTAGGATGGGAGTGGAAGGATACTGTAAGTGAATACAGTTTTAGTTTAGGCAGGCATCATGATCAATGCAGGCTTGGAGGGCTGAAGGGCTTATTCCTGTGCTGTACTTTTCTTTGTTCTTTGAATAATTCACTTCCTGATTCCCAAAAGCCTGTTCACATTCTACAAGGCACAAATCTGGAGTGTGATAGGATATTTTCCCCTTGCTGAGATGAGTATAGCTCCAACAACACTGAAGAGATTTGACACCATTCCAGACAAAGCAACCCGCTTGACAAACATCCACAAACATTCTGCACAAACAGTTGCAGTAGTGTGCACTATTTAGAAAATGCACTGCAAGAACTCACTAAGGCTTCTTAGCTAAAACCACTCAAAACCACAACCACTTCCATCTGGAAGGGTGAGGGCAGCAGATACATAGGAACAGCACCACCTGTAAATTCCCTTCCAAGCCACTCCCCATCTTGACTTGAAATATATTTTGCTGGGTCAAAATCCTGCACCTCCTCCCTAACAGCACTGTGGGCGTATCTACACCACATGGGCTGCAGGGGAAGGCATCTCTCAGCACCACTTTCTCAAGGGAAATTAGGGATGGGTAATAAATGCTGGCTTAGCCAGTGAAGCCTACGTTCCATGAATGAATTTTCTTTAAAGTTACAATACTTTCATCAATGGAGAGAACTGTGAGAACTGTGCCTATAAAACACTAATTCCCCCATAAAAATGTTCCAGTTAACCAACTGTTGTGCTTAGCCAGTGTTGCTTTTATTCTCAGTAACATGTACCCATGTGCTAATACTGCATTCACCTCAAATCCACGAACCCTCCCTATAATGACAGTTGTAGTTAGGCTGTAAATACATGTTGGTATCAGTTACCGTTGGTGTGTGAAACAATGGAACATTGATAGCTCATAGTTACACACTTCAATACCTTCAAGTAAATTAACTGGGTGTTTCCTGCACATCCCACTGATGGATTACTCACAACTGCTTGGATCTTCATCCCTGCCGCTTCTCAATTATAAAGGGGCGTTATCACGTTCTTCTGGAGATCTCATGTGGGATAATCTTACCGAATTACTGACAGCTAGTCAGCATGCTAACCTTTAGTAATGATTTGAAATTATAGTGCAAGCTGGTCTAAAACACTGTACTGATGTTTGGCTGCAGTGGTGATGTGTTGCAAGAGATATTGGACTTACAATTCCTGCTGGCAAGAATGCTCTCTCTCACGAGAAAATGCAAGGGCAGAAGATCACGTGATTTGTTGGATCCTCGCCCACTTTTGCACTGCACAGAGATTGGCCAAAATAACTGCAACCCAGCATAAGTGCTGTGGTGAACTTACGTAGGTGCAACTCTGACTGCCAGTACTGACTCTATGTGCCAAGTAAATCTACTACCTATCTCCCACCCTTCCCCACCCAGCCCCATCCTGCCCTCACCAGAAAGAATCACCTAATTCTCCTTCAAACCCTTTGTAGGGAAACAAAATTCACCTGCCAAGTCTTTTGATTTTTTTTTAGGTTAAGACCATGACCAACCCTGGATTCATCCTGTCCTGGTCCCTCGGTGCTGATGCTATAATTACAAAAGCCCAAGACATCTACTTTCTCAGAAGGCTAAAGGAATTTGGCATGTCTGCTACAACTCTCACCAACTTCACAGCATGTCAGGCAAAAGAGAACAAGGAATGCTCGACTAGAGGCAAGGCTGGACATTTAGCCTTCAATAACTTTAAAGAGGAAAGTGGAAAAAGAAAAGAAATTAAAGGCGAGGAGAAACAGGCAGGGAAATGAGAAAAAATGGATCACTTTTTCAGAGACCAGGTACACGCAATGCGATTAACTGCAAAGTTGCATGTGAACTTATCCAAATGACACAGAAGCATCTCTGCATCCTCCTCATAGCTCACCGTCCCACCCAACTTTGTATCATCTGGAGATATTGCATTTAGTTCATGCATCTAAACTATTAACATATATTTGGTGAAGAGCTGGGGTCCCAGCACTGATTCCTGTGGTAACCCATTAGTTACTACCTGCCATTTCCTATTCTTTGTTTCCTATCTACCAACCAGTTTTCTATCCATCTCAAGACACTACCCCCCACCCCATGCAGTTTAATTTTACATGCTAATCTCTTGGCAGCACAGTGCCTCACAGCGCCAGGGACCGGGGTTCAATTCCCTGGGTGACTGTCTGTGTCCAGTTTGCACATTCTTCCTGAGTCCGCGTGGATTTCCTCTGAGTGCTCCGGTTTCCTCCTACAGTCTAAAGCTATGGAGATTTGGTTAACTGGCCATGCTAAATTGCCCTTAATGTCAGGGGGGACTAGCAGGGTAAATACATAAATAGGGCTTTGGGTGGGATTATTGTCAGTGCAGGCTTGATGGTCTCCTTCTACACTGTAGGGATTCTATAATTCTATAGAATGGACAGCCAGACGGACACAATGAGCTGAATAACCTCCTTCTATGCTGCAATTGTTCTGAGTTCGATAATTAGTTCACTTCCTTGCCATTCAGTTCAACATTCCTGACCACTCCAGAGGACAGTTAAGAATAAAGAAAATGGGGCTTTCAATCACTTAGACCAGATTGGGCAAGGAAGGACAAAAGGCTTTTGGGAAGCAGATGTTTGTCCTTTTTTTTAACAGGAGTCCAAAATCTTCATGGTCACTTTTACAAGTGCCAGTTCTTTATTCTCGCTTTTTGTTTAACCCCAGCGAACTCTGGGCAGAAGTCTTGCTTCACATGTATGTTGGTTATGCGGAGCTCTTTACAAATGCAGACACTTTGGAATCAATTGGATTTGCAACGTCCACTACCCCGAAAGATGTTCGATGATTAAGAGCTAAGGGGACAATAAGGTAACTGAGGCCTTTATTGCTTCACATGTCATCCGTTGCATCTGGCTAACACTGCTTCCATCTGTATCACACACAAGCAGGCATCTGTGACCTTAGGAAATAACCTAATTGATTCTCATTTCCTGGTTAGTGTGATATATAGATATATACAACGGGATGGAGAGATGACACGTCCTGTTAGTCTAACTTGTAGATATTTTTGTTACCGTGGCCTTGGGTATACTGATGAGTTTATATAGATTTTTTTGAACCTGGCCTCCTAAATGTGCAGGGTCAATAAATTAATCCCCAAAATGTTTCGGATGAAAACAGAGAAAGGAATGAAATCTTATGGCCAGAATTTTCCGACTGTACATGCCAGTGGGATTTTCCCATCCCGTTTCAGGGAACGGAGATTTGGCTTGGCACCAAATTCTCTGTCTTTGCTGCAGATGCTAAGATTGCACCCAAAATCTTGTTTAAATCTTCACCATTTAAAAAGGCACAGACAGATGCAAAAAGCACATACTGGCGTATAAATTGGTGTTTTCAACTCCAACTTTTGGAAAATGACATATAAACAGCCTGGATTATGAAAATAGTTGTTATTAGAAAGGAATTCCTTCTATTTATATAGTGTCTTCAACGACCTCAGGGTAGCCCATAGCACTTTGCAAGCAAGTGCTTTTAGAACATAGTCACAAGACTGAGATAAGAAACGTGGCAGTGAATTTGCATGTCGCAAGCTCCTACTAACAGCAATGAGGTAATGACAAACCAGGACACTGATGTAAACAAAGATGCAAAGTAAGGACCAGTACCTAGAGATTAGAGGTGATGATATAAGTGAAATCAGACTCCCCTTATATTTTTTTGCCTTGTTAGTTTAGTACTGGCATGTAGCCAACAACAACAACGTCCTGTAATTTAAAAGGGCCTTTTAAGGGAATCAAAAGTTTAAAAGTGCCTCATAGGAACTTTACAACACAAAGCATGACAACGATCCACGTAAGGAGATATTAGCTTTAACTGCTAAAAGCTTGGTAAAATACCTTGGGTTCAAGGAGTTTCTTAAAGGAGAAAAGCAAGGTAGAGAGGTTCTCTGCTCTCTTGCAATTCTGGCCAATAGTTCATCCTGGTATTAATCACTCCTCCATTGATGGCTGTGCCTTCAAATGCCTAGGCCCATCCTCTGGAATTACTAATCTAAACCTTCTTATCTCACTCTTTCTCCTGCTTTAAGAGCCCCCTGTAAAACCTAGCCCTTTGACCACATTTTTAGTAGCCTGTTTTAATATTCCCTTATGTGCCTCAGCGTCAGATTTCATTTGATATAATTCCGTAAAGTGCTTTGTGATTTTATTTCACTTTATTAAAGGTTATATATACGCAAGTTGTTGTTGGGGGTTTGAAGAACCTCCAATGGGAACTGAACAATTTTAAAAAAATTTTCTCCCACTCTTTTGGTTTCATATTCTGCTTCAGAAAAGAAGGTCGAATGTGACTAAGATGACTGCCATGGATGTGTGAGGAGCATTGGAACAGGAGTAAGTTATACATCTCCTTGAGAAAATGACTGGAATTTTCTGGGCCCACCCTGTGGAACCTGCTATGGAGGATGTGGTAGGCCATTGATTTTTGATGGAACTGAAAGATCTCAGCAGTGGGTGGTGTCAGAGAATCCAAACACATGACTAATCCACCACTAATTTCATTTACCGGTCTTGTCTCCGTATCCTTTTCTACCCCTGTCCAGAAAAAGTCCGTCAATTGTAGACCTAATTTTTTTTTATTGATTTGTGACACGAGTGCCAATGGCTGACCAGCATTAATTGCCTATCCCCAGTTGCCCTTGAGAAGGTGGTGGGAGCTTCTTTCTTGAGTAACTGATACAAGAATGGTTTGCTAGGCCATTTCAGATGGCAGTGGAGAGTAAGCCACATTGCTGTGGCTCTGGAGTCACATGCAGGCCAAATCTGGCAAGGACAACAGATTTCCTTCCCTAAAGGACACTAATGAACCAGATGGGTGGTTTTTCCAACATCGATAATGGTTTCATGGTCATCAGTGGATTCTTATTTCCAGATTTTTTTATTGACTAACTCTATATTTTATTGAGTTAGTGCCAGTGGTTTTTTTGTGAGATAGTTACTTGTTCCACTCTTTGGGTGAAGAAAGTTTCTTCATTTCTCTCATGAATGACCTGGCACCAATTTTAAGGTTATGCCATCTTGTCCCAGAGATCCCTAGCAGTGGAAAAGGTTCTCTCAATCTGCACTGATAATTTCTTTCAAAATTCTGAAAACCTCAATCAAATCACCTCCTAATCTTTTATATTCACAGTAAGAAATCTCACAACACCAGGTTAAAGTCCAACAGGCTTATTTGGTAGCACGAGCTTTCAGAGTGTTGACCTTTCATCAGATGAGATGTGATCTCACTTTGTGATCTAACTTCGGAGCCCCCATAACTTTCTGGTAGTCTGCACGTTACAATGTGTCCTTTCTAGGTATGGCACTTGGTATAGAATGCTCCCAAAGTGGTCAATAGGGCTTTGTATTGTTACAGCAAACATCCTCCCCTTCACTGTTGAGCCCTCCAGTTATAAAGGTTAACCTTTCATAGTCTTTTTGATTACTTTTTGTACCTAACTACTACATGTAATGATTTGTAAAAGTGAACCTATATCCTGGAAATCTCTGACCTCACCCATGGCCGGGATTCTCTGGTCCTGCTGCAGTGAATGGAGTTTTGGCTGAGCACTAAATTCTCCATCCTCGCTGGCAAGGTGAACAAGATTGGAGAATCCTGCTCAAAATCTCTTTGGGCCTCCCTTGTTCCTAGCTTAAATAATGCCCAAAACTGTCTTTTTTTTAATCCAAAGTGGATTTATCAACATTGAAATCCACCTGATACAGTTTTACCCACTCACTTCAGTTCAATATGCTTAACTTTTCAAATCCATATTAGTTTTCCTAAATCAGCAAACGTTTCTCCAACTATTCAATCACATCCTCCTTAATTGATTCCGATGATTTCCCTGCAATAGATGTTAGACTTGACATTTCTATAATTTCTTAGTTCCTCTTTCTTATCTTTTGTAAGTAATGGAATGCCCCAGTAGAACCATAGAACATTAGAGCACAGAAACAGGCCTTTTGGCCCTTCTTGGCTATTTTTCTGCCTCGTTCCACTGACCTGCACCTGGACCATATCCCTCCAACCCCTCTCATCCATGAACCCGTCCAAGTTTTTCTTAAATGTTAAAAGTGACCCTGCATTTACCACTTCATCTGGCAGCTCATTCCACACTCCCACCACTCTCTGTGTGAAGAAGCACCCCCCCACCCCCAATGTTCCCTTTAAACTTTTCCCTCTTCACCCTTAACCCATGTCCTCTAGTTTTTTTTATCCCCTAGCCTCAGTGGAAAAAGCCTGCTTGCATTCACTTTGTCTATACCCATCATAATTTTATACATCTCTATCAAATCTCCTCTCATTCTTCTACGCTCCAGAGAATAAAGTCCTTACCTATTCAACCTTTCTCTGTAACTCAATTTCTCAAGTCCTGGCAACATTCTTGTAAACCTTCTCTGCACTCTTTCAACCTTATTATATCCTTCCTGCAATTAGGTGACCAAAACTGCACTCAATACTCTAAATTCAGCCTCACCAATGTCTTATACAACTTCACCATAATATTCCAACTCTTATACTCAATAATTTGAATTATAAAGGCCAATGTTCCAAAAGCACTCTTTACGACCCTACCTACCTGTGATGCCACTTTTAGGGAATAACATATCTGTGTTCCCAGATCCCTCTGTTCTACTGCAAAGAAGAAAGAACAAAGAACAACCCAGCACAGGAAACAGGGCCTTCAGCCCAACGAGCCTGAGCCGCCATCTTAAAAGCATTTTCCTACACCTACCTTGACCTGTGTATGCGTATGGTACCCCCATTGGAAACCAGATTCAGGGGAGAATAGTTTAGGGACAATTTGTTACACCAATCAGCCTAAGAGCACATCTTTGGGGTGTGGGAGGAACCGGAGCACCCGGAGGAAACCCACGCAACCACAGGGAGAATGTGCAAACTCCCACAGACACTGGCCCAAATCCATGTATCTGCACAGCTAGCAGTGACAGTCACTGAGCTGTTGTGGTGCCCATCTGCACCAGTGAGCAGCAGTGAGCCTTCTTAAAATGGAAATTTCTTAAAGAGAAATTATTCACTTAAATTTATAATCGTTCCTTCTTTTGATTAATCACTGCAATTGATTTGTAGAGCGGACTGATCCTGAAGGAAGTTTTAACTGCAGTTGGCTCACTGCCTTTGCTCCTCATTGAGGAATAACATCTCATCCATGCTGATTTCAGATGTGGAGCTATTGAATGATTTAGCACAATCATCATCTGGATTGTTTGGTGCTGTTTCTCTTCCCACAACCGGTGGTGCAGAAGGAAGATTTTCATCTTATTCCCATAGCAAGGCTTTTCCTGGAACAGGTTACTTGTGTGCTTGAGGGGCACCATTCACATTAAGCATTGCTGACTAGGAGTTCTCTCTCACTACTCTTACAACTTGTCATTGGTGTGAGTTGAAAGGGCTTTGAAGGTTGACACTCAATCCATTTGGCCTTGTTATGTATGCACATTCCTTGGCCTTATTGTTCTGGAGTGGGACTTGAACACAGGGTTTCTGGCTCAGAGGCAAGGGTGCTACCCATTACATCACAAGGCCTCCGCAGTACTGAATACTAAACATAATTCTAATTCTGAACACATCATTACCACAGCTCTGGATACATAGGCCTGGACTTTCACTCCCAGTTCAGGAGCCACATGTTAGAACGTTTCCTGATTCCACAATCCGACCCAAGAAAAAATGTCCTGGATGCTGGTACTTTTGTTTTGGGACAGTGGGGCTCAAAATTAGTTGGACCCGTTGCCCTTTGAACAATGTGATATGTGCCAGGTGAAAAGGTTTCCTGGCCAAAAGACATCTATGTTCTCTCCAAGATATTTTTAAAAAGCAACAAAACAAAAAAAAGCCCTCATCCCCTCACAACTCAAACTCCCACATCCAGATCCAATACCTCTTTTTAGTCTCTATGTCAAGCTAGTGCCAATTCATGCCAACCCATGCCCTTTCACCTATCACCCTTTGCCCTCACTCACCCAGAATTCACTGTGGGCAGACTTCAGGACCAGTGCTAAGATTAAAGAAAATAAAATTCTAAGTGTATATTGCAGACTTGGGTGGAAACTTGTTGAGCTGTCAGAGGTCACACCTGCTGCCTAAAGAGCCAACAAGAGACCCATGCTGCCTCTTTTCAAGAAGGCCAGTTATGAGTCTTCTCTTGGAATCAAGATCCCCAGGAGTGAAAGTATCATCTACCAGACCAGCGGTTTTGCTGAATGGGTCATGGGGTGGATTGCGAGGAATTGGCGGATAGGGCTGGGGTCTACATCTTCACCATGTCTATTCCCTCAATCAGGCACCAAGGACCTTTCCCACTGCTGTGTATGCTGCATAGTGACAGGCCCACCACTACCGTGTTAATACCTGTGGCAGTCAGATGAAGTTCTTAAGTGCTCAATAACTGACCTCAATAGGTGAAGGGGCGTTAAGGTCAGCAGTGGTCCTTCCCACACAGAACTTAATTCTGGAAGAGGTGGGTAAGTTGTGGGGTTTTGGTACACCACCATCATATCTAATTGCATGCTGTCCCACCTCCAAGTTCACTACCAGCGACAGCAAAAGATTTTGCTCTTTATTTTTAAAAAAACATCCTCATTGATAAACACCCATTCACTGGGCTTACAATCTTTCAACTGCATCCTTACAGAAGTAAATATTTCATTCAAGTATGTCATCCCTTATAAAAGCAAACACTAGAATTAATTGTCCCATTTCAAAGAATCTATAACCATTTGAAGCTGTCAATCGAACTGTGAATTGCCAGACATCTGTTTGTGATAATGAAAATTCATAAAATCAGTCATGCAGCAGCAATTATAACCTTACACTTCTGTCAACAGACAGAATGAAATAGCAAACAACGACTTTTTTTAAACACTCAAATATTTAATGGTTAGGAGTATTAGGTGCCTTGACAGTTGTCTTTGACAGCTCGTTTTGACACTTCTGACAATTTCAACGATCCTGACAGTTAATGAGTCAACACATTTTATGCACATTAATGCCTTCTTTTAATAATCCCAAGGGGCAGCTTAACTCTCCCAAAGAGCACCTAACACCTCCCCTCACAAAAACTATCTCAGGACCATAGTTGAACCACACCTCTCCAAAGAACTCCACAAAGTTCAGACCTATTCCTACTAGGTCTAATCTGTGTACATTTTGCTCACATGCCTGTGTTACCAAAATCAGGCATAAAATGTATGTGCAAATCCTGACCTCGGCGCATTCCAGACCCCGCAAAATGGCCAGTACCATGTTCGGAGGCAGGACTTCTGCTTTTCAATCTTGCTGCCATTTTTGTAATGACAGAGAGACTCTCCAATGTCCAAGCCTTTGTATCACTACAGTGCCGGGTACTGAGCAAGTTTATAAGACTGGATTATCAGCCTCATTGCAATGCTGAACACTTGACTCACCAGGCTGGGCAATCATTTTCTTTACAACTCTGGGTACAGCATTATTACAGCATCATTGCAGTGCTGCTCACTCAGTATAACTGTAATGCTAGTTAATTCATCTTCATTACAGAGCTGGCCACTCAGCATTATCATAATGCTGAACGCCATTGTTATGCAGAACACTTGGTGTCATTATAGTACAGAGCAATCAGAGTCATTACAAGGCTGGACACTTGGCACCATTCTAGTTCTGGACACTCAGTGTGCTTAATGGTGCCCCTGTTGCAACAGAAAACATGGCAGCTATTTAGTCACGGGATAGGCATTGTCCCAGCCTCCTAGCAAAACCTTCCCAATTATGTTGGAGGGCTGGCAGGAAGGTCTGATATGGGATTCCTGGTTGCCATCAGTGGCAGGATGACAATTGGACTTATTAATGAGCCAATTAACAACAATTATTCCTGTACCTGCCATAATTCAGTCATCAGGGACTAAATGGGGGCTGCACTGCTTCCCTGCACTCCAAAAGTTCCCAACAAACCCTATTGTAATTACCAGCAGCCTTCTGGGGTGAAAGGGTCAGGTGGGGCTGGGGGAGCTCTGGAACTCAATGTCAAAATGCTGAAAACCATCCCCCTCCTGATTCACAGTGAGAGAGAAGCAATGGGGCCAATCATAGTGAGAGAGGAGCAATGGGGCTAATCACAGTGAGAGAGGAGCAATGGGGCCAATCACAGTGAGAGAGGAGCAATGGGGCCAATCACAGTGAGAGAGGAGCAATGGGGCCATTCACAGTGAGAGAGGAGCAATGGGGCCATTCACAGTGAGAGAGGAGCAATGGGGCCATTCACAGTGAGAGAGGAGCAATGGGGCTAATCACAGTGAGAGAGGAGCAATGGGGCCATTCACTGTGAGAGAGGAGCAATGGGGCCAATCACAGTGAGAGAGGAGCAATGGGGCCATTCACAGTGAGAGAGGAGCAATGGGGCCATTCACAGTGAGACAGGAGCAATGGGGCCATTCACTGTGAGAGAGGAGCAATGGGGCCAATCACAGTGAGAGAGAAGCAATGGGGCCAATCACAGTGAGAGAGGAGCAATGGGGCCAATCACAGTGAGAGAGGAGCAATGGGGCCATTCACTGTGAGAGAGGAGCAATGGGGCCAATCACAGTGAGAGAGGAGCAATGGGGCCAATCACAGTGAGAGAGGAGCAATGGGGCCATTCACAGTGAGAGAGGAGCAATGGGGCTAATCACAGTGAGAGAGGAGCAATGAGGCCATTCACAGTGAGAGAGGAGCAATGGGGCCATTCACAGTAAGAGAGGAGCAATGGGGCTAATCACAGTAAGAGAGGAGCAATGGGGCTAATCACAGTGAGAGAGGAGCAATGTGGCCATTCACAGTAAGAGAGGAGCAATGGGGCCAATCACAGTGAGAGAGGAACAGCGAGGCCATTTACAGTGAGAGAGGAGCAATGGGGCCATTCACAGTGAGAGAGGAGCAATGGGGCTAATCACAGTGAGAGAGGAGCAATGGGGCTAATCACAGTGAGAGAGGAACAGCAAGGCCATTCACAGTGAGAGAGGAGCAATGAGGCCATTCACAGTGAGAGAGGAGCAATGGGGCCATTCACAGTGAGAGAGGAGCAATGGGGCTAATCACAGTGAGAGAGGAGCAATGTGGCCATTCACAGTGAGAGAGGAGCAATGAGGCCGTTCACAGTGAGAGAGGAGCAATGGGGCCATTCACAGTGAGAGAGGAGCAATGGGGCTAATCACAGTAAGAGAGGAGCAATGGGGCTAATCACAGTGAGAGAGGAGCAATGTGGCCATTCACAGTAAGAGAGGAGCAATGGGGCCATTCACAGTGAGAGAGGAGCAATGGGGCCATTCACAGTAAGAGAGGAGCAGTGGGGCCAATCACAGTGAGAGAGGAGCAATGGGGCTAATCACAGTGAGAGAGGAGCAATGAGGCCGTTCACAGTGAGAGAGGAGCAATGGGGCCATTCACAGTGAGAGAGGAGCAATGGGGCTAATCACAGTAAGAGAGGAGCAATGGGGCCATTCACAGTGAGAGAGGAGCAATGGGGCCATTCACAGTGAGAGAGGAGCAATGTGGCCATTCACAGTAAGAGAGGAGCAATGGGGCCATTCACAGTGAGAGAGGAGCAATGGGGCCATTCACAGTGAGAGAGGAGCAATGGGGCTAATCACAGTGAGAGAGGAACAGCGAGGCCATTCACAGTGAGAGAGGAGCAATGTGGCCATTCACAGTGAGAGAGGAGCAATGGGACCATTCACAGTGAGAGAGGAGCAATGGGGCTAATCACAGTGAGAGAGGAGCAATGGGGCCAATCACAGTGAGAGAGGAACAGTGAGGCCATTCACAGTGAGAGAGGAGCAATGGGGCCAATCACAGTGAGAGAGGAGCAATGGGGCCAATCACAGTGAGAGAGGAACAGCGAGGCCATTGACAGTGAGAGAGGAGCAATGAGGCCATTCACAGTGAGAGAGGAGCAATGGGGCCATTCACAGTGAGAGAGGAGCAATGGGGCCATTCACAGTGAGAGAGGAGCAATGGCCCATTCACAGTGAGAGAGGAGCAATGGGGCCATTCACAGTGAGAGAGGAGCAATGAGGCCATTCACAGTGAGAGAGGAGCAATGGGGCCATTCACAGTGAGAGAGGAGCAATGGGGCCATTCACAGTGAGAGAGGAGCAATGGGGCCATTCACAGTGAGAGAGGAGCAATGGGGCCATTCACAGTGAGAGAGGAGCAATGGCCCATTCACAGTGAGAGAGGAGCAATGGGGCCATTCACAGTGAGAGAGGAGCAATGGGGCTAATCACAGTGAGAGAGGAGCAATGGGGCCATTCACAGTGAGAGAGGAACGGCGGGGCCACTGGAGCTGGAAAGGACACAGGCCTCTGGGAAGTGTAATCAGCAGAGAGTTGATGGGAAAATCCATCACCAACAGTACCCTGCTCCTGACAAAATGCTGTGAATGTGGCCTTATCATAACAACCACTTTGTTCCATAAGAAAACTAATAGCCAGGCCTCATGGCAAAACCCTCACTGCCAGCACTGACAGCTGCTCAACAGTATGTTTGCAACCATGCGACTTGTTACTCTTTAATGTGTTTTTTTAATTGATTCACAGGATGTGTCGTTGGCAAGTCCAGCATTTGTTGTCCATCTCTAACTCCCTTAGTGGTTTCTTAGGTCGTTTCAAAGGGCAGGTATGAGTCAAACACATTGCTGTGGCTCTGGAGTCACACGTAGGCCAGGCCAAGTAAGGTTGACAGATTTCCTTACCTGAGGGACATTAATAAACCAATTGGGATTTTACAACAATCGACTATGGTTTCATGGCCATCATTAGACTTTTAATTCCAGATTTTTGTTGAATTTGATTTTCATCATCTGCTGTGGTGGGATTCTAACCTGGATCTCCAGAACGTTACCCTGAGTTTCTGGATTACTAGTCCAGTGATAATACCACTATGCCTCCCCATAAACAACAGTCGATGATATTTCATGCTCACTCGTACAGCAACTAGCTTTATATTCAAGATATTCCAGGGGGTGTCCAGAACCAGGGGTTATTTGGGATGGAGGTAAGGAGGCATTTCTTCACCCAAAGAGTGGTGAGCCTGTGGAATTCATGACCACAGGAAGTAGTTGATGCCAAAACATTGAATGTTTTCAAGAGGCGGCCAGATATAGCACTTGGGGCAAATGGAATCAAAGGTTATGGAGACAAAGCAGGACTCGGCGATTGAGTTGGATGGTCAGCCCTGATCGTGATGTATAGTGGAGCAGGTTCGAAGGGCTGAATGGTCTCCTCCTGCTCCTATCTTCTATGTTTCTATATTAACTGAATTCAATTCCAAATTTCTTGGAGCATGAGGAAAATATTTGACCACCGAAATCTATCCATCACCCCATGAATTGACTTTTATCTTCTCTGCAGAAGTAATTCTGTGATATAGAATTGGGGTGGATTTCTCCAGCCACGCAGGCCCCAAGCTCAATGGTCTGCCAAATTCTCACTCTTGCTCGTTACATTTTCTGCAGTGGACAAGGCAGGAGAATTTTGGACAAATATACTAGAATCATTATTCCATCGAATATCCAGAACGGGAAATGACTGTTTTAGCTTCTCCAGTGATCGCTGAACTGTGCTCTAAGTATAGGTATGAACTTTGGAAATGTTTGTCATTTGCTTGTATAAAGGTACAGCTGGATAATTTTATACATTTTAAGCTGGATCATTGTGTGTAACTCTGTCATTACACCAGATTGTTTAATCTGAGTGTAAAAACAACTGCTGATGGAAAGCATCATCACCATACATCAGTCACTTTGGTCAGTCACTGGAACTCAGTTTTTGCATCCAAGTTCATATAATGTTATTAGTGAATGCTGTGTGATGGATGAAGAAGTAATCATTGGAATTTTCCATACTGCAGCTCTTTAAGTTGCTGTAACAGTGTTCTTAAGTCCCACCTTCCAGTGAGTGAGCGCTTAAAGGCAGCCTGGTGTGTGGTCAGCAACTTAACATGGATGCTTATTCAGAGATCAAACTCCAAGATCGCTTGGGAATAGCAGTTCACGATTCAGACAGATCCCTTGATTCATATTGTTCCCAACACAGGAGCAATCATGTCATTATTCCAGTGAAAACACTCCCACGTTTAATCAGACATGAATCCCCGAAGACTGATTTTCTGTTTGGCTCCATTAATTTTATCCTGTCTGGACCTTTCATCCCACATTGTAAAATATGTGCCATTATTGTTAGGACTCTTTCTGTCTCTGACGTCTTGTAGGGAAACTGCCTGTACTGCAAGAGCTTGTGTAGGAAATTGTAAGGAATATGGTTCTGTATTAGTTGGACTGTAAACACATGTAATCCGGTCTGTGGAATGTTTATTTAACAGGAACTGACAGTTGAAAGCAGTCCGTTGACAGAAGTGAACACGGTATGTATAAAGGCTATTTATTTCCACTTTCTAGTCGTTTAGCAGCAATAGTCGCTATCGAATGCTGATCTAAGTGGAGTCAGATGTATTCTTGGGAACCACGGTGTGGAAAGGAAAAAGGCTTACTTTTATAAAGAAATCCAGCTGTACAACTTACCATTATGGAGCTTTACACGTGACAGGCTAGACATGATGCCTGCGAGTATTTTACTCATGGAATCATACCCCGTTTTTAGTTCAAGCACACTGTGCAGCCAAGACTGTAGGGTTGCAAACATTTTAAACGTTGCTAAATCAATAATCTAAGCTTTGAATGCTCTTGGGAGGGTGAAAGTTGAAGGAATGTCAGAGCATCAGGAATATGGTTGCACACCTGAATCTGTTCACCACCATGTACATTGTTTGACTTTGATCTTCCCTGCAGCAATAATTTTGTCTTCCTGTTATGATGTTAATAGGAGCATTATGCTGTTGATTATCCAGACCCAGAATTACCATGAAGATTTTTCAGGCTCTCAACTGATCGCTGCACTAACTGTGGCTATGAGGCATGGAGATGTTTGTAATTTTGTTTCTTGAGTGGAACTGAATAGTTTTATATATTCTAAGTTAGATCATTGGGCGTAACCCTCTTATTAAAGGAGATTGTTTAGCTTTGGTCTACAAATGACTGGCGATGGAAACCGTCACCATGTATGCTTTGTTTTTGAGCAACTGAACATATTCTATTAAGTGTGTGAAGTTTTGGCAATGCTTTGATGGCATATTAACCTGATCTGTATGCTGGAGTGTTAAGAGAAATGATGAAATAATTGTCGCATTCAGCAAGCATTTTAGAAGCATTTATCGGTTTTATTTTATTCATTCGTGTGTGTCACTGGCTGGCCAGCATTTATTGCCCATCCTTAGTTGCCCAAGGGAAGTTGAGAGTCAACCACATTGCTGTGGGATTGGAGTCACATGTAGACCAGACCAGGTAGGGACAGCAGATCTTTTTTTCCTAATGGACATGAGGGAAGCAGATGGGTTTTTCCGATAATCAACAATGGTTTCATGATCATCAGTAGACTTTCCAGATATTTTTATTGAATTCAAATTCCACCATCTGCCATGACAGGATTTGAACCAGGTCCCCACAGCATTAGCAGAGTTTCTGGATTAATAATCTAGTGAAGATACCACTAAGCCATCACCTCCCCGGTACTCAAACTGGTGCATTGTGAAAGATCAAATACTCTATTAGAGAGGAGTGGCTTTGTTAATTATAAAATGCCTAAGTGTATAAGCTTGTAAATTAATACCATTAGAAAGTTTCAAAAACCTTGGTGGGATTTTAGTTTAGTGGCCAGAGCTTTGACATTGGAATTATTTCCAGAAACCGATCCTGGATTGTTGGTGCATGATGCCTGATGTGAGTTTTGAATGGTTGGCCAATCATCCTGGCCAGGTCATGTTCTTGCTGTCCAACCAGTTAAGGATGACAGGTGGGTCCTGAGCCCAGAGCACAAATAGGGGGTCAGAGCTGCCAGCGTAAGTAAGAGAGATGGAGGCACCCTTGGCTACCAGTCTTCAGAGGGAGAAGCCCTTCTGCTAGGCCGCTTGTAGCCACAGCTGTAGCAATTTCATAGACATGGCCCAGAGAGGCTTTAAGAAATTATTTGGCATCTGTCTAAGAAATTCTAGTTGATGTCTTCTCTGTGCCCTTAATAAGGCCTTTAAGGGGCCTTAATTAGCCTCACACCATCGCCCTCATCCACTAACCATCCACTTTTAAATGGCCTGGAAGTGGGAATATACCAGCAAACCGGCACAACACACTCCAGACCGATTTTCCAGCCCTTAGACCTCTGGTCCCGCCTCAGATGGGAATTAATAATTCTGCCCCTTGTACACAATTCACCCAGACCATTCACAAAAATGATCAATATTTTTCAAAACAATGTAAATCTGTGATCCATAAATTTTGAAATTAATAAATGAATAAATAATTCTTCATCTAATTTCTTTGTCTCTTGTTTACTCACGCCGTTTGTTTTGACCTTTGCTTGTTTGCCAATAACTACACAACTTCATTTCAAGGCCAAAGTGCATGTTATGTAAGAATTACAGATCCTCCTTAGAGACCGAGGGCTCATTACCAGCACAGAACATCCACTGCTGACACTGCCATGATTTGTGGAGTTGGGATGAGGCCCCCACACTTCCATGAGAGTGGCAGGCACCCACATCCTTACGGTACCTGCACTCACCCACAGGCTTCAGAGTTTAGCGTATTTAGATCCTGGGGTCTGGCTCCAGTTACCCAGCCTTGGGAAATAACTTTGAGATGTTTACAGTGAGTCTTTTTGGGTTGAACACAAAGGGGCAAGAATGAAGATAATGGCTGGCATTTTACCATTGAGTTGGGCCCGTTTCAGGTGCAACACAGTCGTAAATTTGGGTGTAAAACGATTAGCGCAATTCATTTTCGCGGCCGGCACCATTTTACTACAATAGGCTTCCTGCATTGGTCAGCCTCTAACTGGAAATGGGTAAGAGGCAGGTTAATTTATTGAAATTTATTTAAATAAGTGTTTCAATGTCATTAGTGAGCCTGGTGCTCAATCGACTAGGCTCACCTGCCTTTATGACCTCTCCGGGAAAGGTTCTGTCGGCCAGGAATAGACATATTCCCCATGAATGAGCGCATTGCCAGGTGCCAGACTACAGTGCCAGGAGGCAGGGCTAATGTGGAAGGGGCTAGTGGGGGCAGGGCTAATGGGAGAGAGGCCAGTAGGGGCAGGGCTAATGGGGGAGGGGCTAGTGGGGGGCAAGGCTAATGGGGAGAGGGGCCTGCTGCCACTCTGCAGCGATCGGTGGGGGCAGGGCAGTGGGGCCGCAATTGGCGGGGGAGGGGGGAGGTCCGTGATGGGTGTGGCAGCGAGAGTATAGGCAGAGGCTGCATCTGCGGCTGTGGGCTCCCACGATTGCAGGGGGGGAGCTGCTTCAGGTTGCTTGCAGTAGCAGGGGCCTGACAGCTCTCTTTTTGTCTTTTTGCATCAGAGACCTGCGCATGCTCAGTACCTCGGTCTGCAGGCACATTAAGCCCTGCCCATAGCTTCTGCAGCAACCAACAGGCTCGCTCAGAATTTTGTAGCCAGAGTGCGTATGGAGGGGGGAAGAGCGAAAAACATGCCCAAAAAATGGATCTGGAACTCTTCCAGTTCCAAGCCCGCCCGGCACTTACGCTAAAAATGGTAAATTACTGCCCAATGATCCTAAATGGCAGTGAAAAATTCAAGATTGGAAGCACTGAGGTAGAGGCAATCAACAAATTCAAGTACCTTGAACTGGTGATCAACACCAAGGATGCATCCAAGAATGGAACCCAGGCTAGATTAGTTACAACAAGAGGTGTAATCAGTGACTTTAGTAGCTTTTGGAAGTCCAAATGGGTTTCTCAGTTCTGCTAGAGAGAGACAGAGTTAGCCAGTACAGACAGTGAAAACAGCCTGCTCCTGGCAACCATTGAATGAGGAACTGAAGGAGTAAAAATAGAAGAGGAAGAAGAAAAATAGGATGGTTGGATAACATAGAGACATCACAGGATAGAATCCTGGAATCCCTACAGTGCAGGAGGAGGCCATTTGGCCTATCAAGCCTAATGTCCTGTACAACTGAAACATAACCTCCCTACTTTTGTATTCAATTCCCCTCACAATAAATGATAAAATTCTATTAGTTTTCCTTACTGTACCTGCACCTTAGCCTTTTGTGATTCATTCATTATGACACCCAGATTCCTCTGCAATCTCTCGACATTTAGGTAATACGCTTCGTTTTTATTCTTCCTGCCAAAATAGAGAATTTCACATTTGCTGATGTTATATTCAATTTGCCAGACTTTTACCCACACACTTAACCTATCTATGTTCTTTTGTAGCCTCCTTACATTCTCTTCACAATTGGCTTTCCTATCTATCTTTATGTTATCAACAAATCAAAAACCATTAAAGAAAAACAACCTTCAGTCCCTTCAATCAAGTCATTTAAATAAATTGTAAAATGTTGAGACACCAGCACTAATCCTTGCGTTACACCACTCGTCACATAGAATTATAGATTCTCTATAGTGCAGGAGGAGGCCATTTGGCCCATCAAGCCTACACCAACAACAATTTCACCCAGGCACTACTCCCATAATCCCTGTATTTAACCTGTTAGTTCCCTTGTCACGAAGGGGCAATTTGCATGATCAATCAATCTAACCTGCAAATCTTTGGCGAATGGGAGGAAACCGGGGCACCCAAGGAAACCCACACAAACACGGGAAAAATGTGTAAACCTCACACAAACAGTGACCCAAGGCCGGAATTGAAAATGGGTTCCTGGAGCTGTGAGGCAGCAATGCTAACCACTGTGCCACCTTGCTACCACACATCTTACCAGAAAAAGACACCTTTTATGCCAACCGTCTGTTTCCTGTTAGCTAGCCAGTCTTCAATCCACGCTGCCGATATGTTATCTTCTGCACCATGTGCTTTAATTTCCTGCAATAACCTTTGATGTAGCTCCTTATCAAATGCCTTCTGGAAATCTAAGTTCAACATCTCTACCAGTTCTCCTTTAATACATGTGATTCTTTTAATAGTCAAGCTTTGCCATGGAGAATGAACCAGAGAATGGTTGCTCCCTAAGCTTTTGTTGAGTTGAAAAAGGTGCGAAAAATGGACGTTCATACCAGATATACTTTGTTGAGCCAAAAAGGCATTCTAACTATTACACAAATAAGTAATGTAGTAAATGAATTTCAGTGCTGGTGTAGTTGATAGACAAAGAGATCTGGGTGTATAGGTACACAGATCACTGAAAGTGGCAATGCAAGCGGGGAAAGCAGTCAAGAAGGCATACGGCATGCTTGCCTTCATTGGCCGGGGTATTGAGTTTAAAAATTGGCAAGTCATGTTGCAGCTTTATAGAACCTTAGCGAGCCGCACTTGGAATACAGTATTCAATTCTGGTCACCACGCTACCAGAAGGATGTAGAGGCTTTGGAGAGGGTACAGAGAATATTTACCAGGATGTTGCCTGGAATGGAGGGCATTAGCTATGAGGAGAAATTGGAGAAACTTGGTTTGTTCTCAGTGGAACAACGAAGGTTGAGGGGTGACCTGATAGAAGTCTACAAAATTATGAGAGGTATAGACAGAGTGGATAATCAGAAGCTTTTTCCCAGGGTGGAAGAGTCAATTACTAGGGGGCACAGGTTTAAGGTGCAAGGGGCAAGATTTAAAGGAGATGTACAAGGCAGATTTTTTACACAGGGAGTAGTGGGTGCCTGGAACTCGTTGCCGGGGAGGTAGTGGAAGCGGATACAGTAGTGACTTTTAAGGGTACATGAATAGGATGGGAATAGAGGGATATGGTCCCTGGAAGGGTAGAGGGTTTTAGTTAAGTCAGGCAGCATAGTCAGTACAGGCTTGGAGGGTCGAAGGGCCTGTTCCTGTGCTGTAATTTTCTTTGTTCTTTGTTCTAATGCCAGGTATGCAAGTACGTCCCAAAGGTACCAAATGGCACATCCCATTGGCTGTCCACAACAAACAAAATACTGACCATATCCAACCAGCCTGTACCTCCAAACACAAAATATAATGTTCAACATTGAATGTGATTCCATGATAGAACAGCATTTCTAAACAATCCGGATTGTGCTAAGCATCACACTGACAACCAATTTAAGATTATCAGTTGTGCTCACAGTGCTGGTCACTTATAAGAACATAAGAACATAAGAAATAGGAGCAGGAGTAGGCCATCTAGCCCTTCAAGCCTGCCCCGCCATTCAATAAGATCATGGCTGATCTGTCGTGGCTCAGTTATACATGCTAATAATTACATATATTCTCACATAGGACACTGTCTTTTGCAGACTAAGGGAACGTGTTCACACATTGCGTCTTTTCCAGCTAATCAAAAGCTTGGGGGAACAGCCACTCCCTACAATGCCTTGACTAATCAGAGACAACCTGCCTGTTTTGAATTGAAACAAAAGCTTGGCAGTTAACAGTTCCCTGGTGCATTCTCCATTGCAACCACTCCACCAATCAGAGACCACTTGCCAACCAATCAGCACTCTCTTCTCATTCAGTTTTAATTGCTCCCTTTACAATTGCTATTGTTGTGAATCTGTTCTGATGGGTACAAGACAAATAGCTTTGACAGTGGGACTATTTTTTTAATGCCATACCGAAGTTCTGAACTACCAAGTGACTATTCCTTTTACGGAGGGATATATTTTAGAAAGTACCAGTGCAGGGGCAAATGGGACCAATTGGAATGCTCTTTCAAAGAGCTATCACAGGCATAAAGGGCTGAATGTGCTGTATGATTGTATGAAAATGGCTGAGGCATAAAGAATGACTCCCTACTGACAGCATGCTCTAGATTTAGCCAATAGACACGGTGCATGGTTCATTCACTGCTGTTCACCCAGCTGCAGTCTAGCTTATTTAATTTACTTCCAGGCATCATTTATTCTGTACATTTAAGTGCCCACAGCACAAATACAGTTTAAAGAGTAGACTGTAACTCTAATGATCACTATTTGCAGCTGGAATGAGCAATTACAATGACAAAAATGAATACAGATGCGTTTGAAAGTTGACCCCCTTGAGGCATTCTAGTCCATCCTGTATAATAGGTAGATGCTAATCAAGGAACAAAAGCTACCAGGTTGAAAGGTTATTTAGATATTGGAGCTGCAGCCTGAAGGCTGGTCATTTTATTTATTTAACTAATTTATTTTTAATTAGCACATCAAGCATCTTTTTCAATCTGTGACTCCACCTATTACTCAACCTGCCCTGCCAAAAGCAAACGTTGTGCTGTGAGGGAAACTTATAAAGATCTTACAATTGATATCCTACTCGAAATAAATCATTCATTTCTATTTTTGGGAGGCATATTTTAGGCTGTAACCGGTTCTGAACTCTCAAACCCTTCAATTTGCTGAGGCACATGATATTATTACAAGGTTCCCATATCAGGAAATGGTCTGCATAAGGGTAGGATTATGTAGAAGAATGATAGGAGGATCTGCAGGTGTTATGCATTCAATCCAACAATCTGCTTCCAATTGCAGGAACGGCAAATTCATTCAAAAAACATTAGCTTTCATTTCCGACTTAATGTCTTTGAAAGAAAACTAACAAAGTGTGCAGCCTTGTAATTTTCCCCATCTTTTGACAACTAGGTACAACATGAAGTCACAATTATTGATGATGGCGTGTAGCAAGACGGGTTTGAATAAAGCTGAGCTGATTATAACTTAATCAAACAGTGTTGAAGACATAGTTATTCCCTCAAAATGAGGTTAGAAAGCTTATCATCAATGTTAGTGCCAACAGTCTGGCTGGCATCAGTTTTAAAAGGATTTGTTGATGGGCAGTCGAAATGCCCATCTGTCATAAGCAGGAGGCCTATTTAATATTTATGACCTGCATCAAATGCTGGATGCCGTTTTAGGGCAGAACTGAGAAAAGTGCAAATCTCATACATTCCAACTACCAAAGGACACAAAATTAAAGGCATGGTTTAAATTAGCACTGCTGCCTCATAGTGCTAAGTATCCTGGGTTTGATTCCCGGCTTGGGTCACTGTCTGTGTGGAGACTGCACGTTCTCCCCATGTCTGCATTGGTTTCCTCCAGGTACTCTGATTTTTGACCACAGTCCAAATGACATGCTGGTGAGGCGCATTGGCCATGCTAAATTCTCCCTCTGTGTACCCAAACAGGCCAGAGGGTGACAACTAGGGGACTTTCACAGTAACTTCATTGCAGTGTTAATGTAAGCCTATTTGTGACAGTAATAAATAAACTTTTAAACTGATGTGGTCAGTGATGCAATGACACTCATCATGTGATCAGGTTTAACTGCCATTTCAACTTCCAAATTGAGAAATGAGTAAAAATTAAAATTTGAAGTCAAAACAAGACGAATGCTTAACAAATCATCTGACATTGCTATCTGTGTGCTGTTGAAACAGAAGCCTTTTTCTGGCCCACTGATGTCCCATACACTCCCTGCTCCAGAATCTCACTCTGCCCATCACCTTGTCGCTGGTGGAGGCTATAGATATCGCACCGACCCAAAGCAATGAGAAGTGGATAGTTCAATGGTTCTGCTCAAGTAGGACTCACGCAATGGTGTTTGTCTGTAGTCAGAGCCGTCAGGCAGACAACTTACTCCACAGTTCAACTGCCCGAAAAGGGAAATTCTACCCAAACATTTTCACCCCTGGCATCTGTGTTTGAATGCGTCTGGAAATGAATGAGTGAAAGTCACAACTTCCATCTCCAAAGCCAGGGTTTTACATTGCATGGGCGGGCGCACGTGTGAAATAATCCAAGAATCGGACACAAAATATTTCAATCAGCAGGTACACACAAATTTCAGAAGTGCGCCACCGACAATAAAACAGGCAATTTAGCCTAAGGAGGGGCCAGTTCAACATAATTTTACATGGCCCCACCTACCAACCATAAAATCAGGAGGGCCAATTGGCCAGGCAGCCTCTATATTGATGTGGAAACTGTGTCTAGACAGCACAATCACACACACAGCTCAATCCTCAGACTCATTTGTTCATTTTATTTCAGCCCTAAGATTTCAACCCACCTGATGGTTCTCCTGAAATAAGATCTGTGCAATTTGACTTTGATTTGATTTATTATTGTCACATATTTAGTATACAGTGTAAAGTATTGTTTCTTGTGTGCTCTGAAGACAAAGCATAACTTACATTGAGTAGGAAAGGAGAGTGTGCAGAATGTCATAGCTAGGGTGTAGAAAAAGATCAACTCAGTGTGAGGTAGGTCCATTCAAATGTCTGCTAGCAGCAGGGAAGAAGCTGTTTTTGAATCAGTTGGTACATATCCTCAGACTTTTGTATCTTTTTCCCAATGGAAGAAGGTGGAAGAGAGAATGTGTGGGGTGTGTGGGGTCCTTGATTATGCTGGCTGCTTTTTGAGGCAGCGGGAAGTGTAGACCATGTCAATGGATGGGAGGTTGGTTTGAGTGATGGACTGGGCTTTGTTCACAATCCTTTATAGTTCCTTGCAGTCTTGGGCAGAGCAGGAGTCATACCAAGCTGTGATACACTAGAAAGAATGCTTTCTATGGTGCATCTGTAGAAGTTGGTAAGAGTTGTTCAATTTCCTTAGTCTCCTGAGAAAGTAGAAGTGTTGAAGTGGTGAAGAGGTTTGTGTTCCTTCACAGCTAGATTGGCCTGGGCAGCCAGCCTGCTCTATCCTTCATGGGTCAGAAGCTTGCTGAGACAGCTCTGCAGTGGTTGTCCCCTGAGGGAGCACATTAGGAACACCAGCCTACATTCTCCCAGTTCTTGGCTAGCACCCTTCTCAGCAGCACTCAGCCTTTCACAAGAGCTTTTCACACTGGATAGCCGTTAACTGACCAGCCAATTTGAAATTGCACTCCAGGCTGACTGCAACCAGGAACATGATTTGTGTCCACTTCTGGGCCCATTGAATGTGTGCACCTGACGGGAGAGGTTAGTGAATATTATTGAACAAGGTCCTTGCTCATTGGCCATGTGTCACAGGAAGCCATGTGGAGAGGGGAATTAAAGTCTTAGGCAGCACATTGAGATTTTGCAGTGTGCGAAATGGGCGGTGCAGAGGAGTGGGTGGACCAGCGCAGAATGGGGGCCAACAGGTGGGAATGGTCTCGAATGGGTGAGAGTTGGGGAGATTGGTTCCCAGGGATGGAATGGAGCTAGGGGTAAGTTTGGTTGTTTGAACGCACGCTGGAACTATACTGGGACAGTTCCCCAGCACTCCAAGCCCAGGACTAGGGCCATCACTATAAAATAGTCTCTAATAAATCCAATAGAAACATCCAGAGAAACAACTTTGCCCAAAGACTGGTGAGAATTGATGTGAATAGCATAGATATATTTAAGGGCGAGCTGGATAAACAACGAGGGAGAAAAGAATAAAAGGAAATGCTGAGGTGGTGAGATGAAGAGGAGGCTTGTGTGGAGCATAAAAACCAGCACAGGCTAGTTGGGCCCGTTTCTGTGCTGTACATTATCTCTTTGTAATCCCTTTAAGTTTCACACTAAATTAGGAATCTCACTCAGAATAATGCCTTGGTCATGGAGGGGATGATATTCCCAGGGGCAGAGTGAGGTGGCAGGTTGACCCCGGCTAGAATGGTAATCAAACCCGCTCAGGTTGACATTATTCTGAACCACATGCTGGCCAACCAGCCAACTGAACTGAGCAGTCCCGAAGGCATACAGCTGGAACAAAGTAGAAGGAACTTGATTCTGCAGCGAATAATGTTTCTGATACCTAGCCTCGAGATGCTTGGTGTTTACATTGGCTCCTTAACGTGAAAAACATTCTCTTAAATATTTGAAGTCAAGAAACTCTCTTTGAAATGCGGTCGTGTCACTTCTCGGTCCCACTCTCCTGAAAACCCATCTGGAGCAGAGCCATCATCCTGTCAATCCAATGGAACACCATCTATCCATCCTGCCTTACTCGCTCGAATACTTCATTGTATCTCAGTGTTGCTGCCATGTTGAGCCATTTCGTAAGATGAATCCAAGTTTAAGAATCAAAGAGTGCTTTGTGATATGATCAGTGATGGGACGGCATGGTGGCACAGTGGTTAGCAGTGCTGTCTCACGGCACCAGGGACCCGGGTTCACTTCCCGGTTTGGGTCGCTGGCTGTGCGGAGTCTGCACGTTCTCCCCGTGGGTTTCCTGCTGCCCTCCAAAGATGTGCAGGTTAGGTGGATTGTCCATGATAAATTGTCCCTTAGTGTCAGGGAGACGAACTTGGGTACATGCATGGGGTTATGGGGATAGGGCCTGGGTGGCACTGTGGTTGGTGCAGACTTGATGGGCCGAATGGCCTTCTGCACTGTAGGGATTCTATGCACACCACATTAGCAGGCTCAAACTGCCATTACAGCTGCTAAATTGAGGTTTGACTAAAAACCAAGATGAATGCTTATGAATTCTGATATTACTATCTATGCCCAACTCAATTTTAAAATAAACGAGTTAACATAGGCTACGAAAAGGAATTTTGAGTGGTGTGATTTCAGGAGCAATTTATTTATTCTGGCCTTGGCAATCTTTCCTATAGAAATTATACATAGTTTATAGGCAATCCTTTCCTAAACTTACAGGATTTTTTTAAATACAAAATCCAACTTGTGTTTCAATGTGCATCAGTGGCTGTGATATGCTCACCAGTAAGTGATCCAGAAGCCTCAGCGCTAACATGACCCACCATGGTTGATAGTCTCTATGTTAGTGAGTTACGAGGTTGATGCCAGTGCCGATTCACTGGTGCATTCCTTGGAGGATTTTTCAGGGCCTCCCTCTGAAGTGTCCAGAGGAGTTGGTTCAGGAGCAGCAGGGGGGGCTACAACACCAGAAGGGCCTAGTGCATCAGGATCCAGCACTGTAAGAAAGAACTCAACATTCGGAGGAAGGAGGAAAAGCAGCCCATGAAGCATAGCACTTACTTCAAAGAAGACTTAGGAAGGGGGTTAAATTGATACTCACTTACATGCTGAATGCTGATCTGGCTGTCGGTCAGAGTTCTAAACGTGGAGTCTCCCCCTGCCATCTCAGGACACTAAGGGGCAATTTTAGCGTGGCCAATCAACCTAACCCTCAGATCTTTAGACTGTGGGAGGAAACCGGAACACCCAGAGGAAACCCACACAGACACAAGGAGAATATGCAAACTTCACATAGACAGTGACCCAAGTCGGGAATTGAACCCAGGTCCCTGGAGCTGTGAAGCAACAGTGCTAATCACTGTGCTACCGTGCCACCCAATATTTGAACAAATGTTTGAACAAATGAGATAAATCCAAGCAGAATCCCTTTCATGAATCATAAGTGAAGTGCATATTTTTAAAAACGCAGTTAATCATTTTAAAGAACAATACACACTGCAACATCTCAAAGTGTGAACAATCATGCTCAAATGTCATTTTCACCAAAACGTTTAAAAGGTCAGACAAATTGTGTTAAATGCATTTGAACATTTAATTTGTCTGATCCTGGGAAGGCATGGTAGCACAATGGTTAGCACGGCTGCCTTACAGTGCCAGGGACTTGAGTTCAATTCCCAGCTTGGGTCACTGTCTAAGTGGAATATGCATGTTCTCCCTGTGTCTGCGTGGGTTTCCTCTGGGTGCTCTGGCTTCCTCCCGTGGTTCAGAGATGTGTGGGTTAGATGGATTGACCATGCTAAATTCCCCTTAGTGTTAAAGGATACTAGCTTGGGTAAATGCATGGGATTATGGGGATAGGGCCTGGGTGGGATTGTGATTGGTGCAGATTCGATGAGTCTCCTTCTGCACTGCAGGGATCCTATGAAATGATCAAATTAAGTGTGAGGAGAATTGAAAAATCTACCTGGGCCTGACAGCCATTTTGAAAGTTCCGCGTTGGTGCTGGTCCTCATCAGATACTTGCAAAATGAGAGGAAGCTCATTAACACCTCAAAATACCATCCCCTAATTTTTTTCGTCCAAATAATTTGTTGTTAGTGGGCAATCAGCTCAAATGATCATAAAACATGTCCATCATTTTAATCTGCAGTTTGATGACTGATGCTCCAAAACCTCTAAAGCAGCAGTGATTGGCCCACCACATCTTCCAGATTTACTCACTCTCCATACTCTAGAACTTTCTGGATCTCTCCATCTTGCAACGATGCTTGTGTTGAAAAACTTCACTGTCTCTGCCAATACCAAATCTGAGTCATACGTTTACTTGTAACGTTTATAAATATTTACCATGCCAAATATTGGCAGCCTGGTAAACAATCGGGACTGGTTGTCGGAATATGTGCAGAACCTACATTTGACAAGAGCCTACAGTACAAGCTCCATCAGTAGTTTAAATATTTATATAAGAGCTGGAGTAAATACCTATCTAAATAAACATCCTCATGTAATTTCCAAATTGTTCTGTGCAAAGATGGCCATGTCCTAATGAACAGAACTAAATCCAGTATTCATTTTGATCAGGGTGGGTGTCAGTAGTGAGACGGTGAAATCCCAAAGCCCTATCTCGGAGCATAGGGGCCAGATTTTCCAGCCACATTTACCCCGAAACTGTAAAATCCTGCCCAAGTCAACAGACATTTTTATAGTCTGTCCCTTGTCCACTTCAATTCCCGATGCGGGCAGAATGGTAAAATTCCAGAATATGTCTCTCAGCCTTGGGATGACGTGATAAAATCTATTAAATCTCTTGGGCATGGGCGGGTGGTCTGTTGCTCAGGTTTCCGACCATTGTTGGACAGTTGTTTCAAGTTCCACCTCTGTGATCTGCTGGCACAATTCGCCCTGGCATTAATCTTTTCAAAGTGACTCAGTGTTGAGCAATGTAACTCCAAGGCAAATGACTAACAGGGTGGTGTGATATTTGGGACAAGCATCCCTCTATGTGCAACTACACCCATTTGGGCACTTTAGTATTTTTTTCCAAGTCCAGTCTTGAAAGAACCTTAAACTTTTATTGCCATTTACTGGCTGCAGTTTCTCCTTTTTTGAGCTAATGATAGAATTAACATTGCAATCTAGTTAAGAACGATTTTTTGCACTTAGTTTGTCTTCTAAGGCCTCAGATGGGAGGCGCAGTCAAAGAGTTTTATGTGACTAACTCATGCGCTATAAAACTGCTCGTTTACAGAAGTAGTAACATGACAGGAACTCACATGAAACCACTTTTCTTCCTTGGCTCTATGACTAATCTATAATAACTAGTCATCGGTTTAGAAAAAGAGGCTTTTATTTAATTTCGGAAGTTTGAAAATAGATTTACGGGAACTTGGAGATGAATCAACTGTACTTTACTCATTTCTATCTCTCCATCGTACAGCAACACAATTACAGCACATAGAACCTGGACGGGATTCTCCAGCCGATCACGCCAGCAGGATTTTCTGGTCCCGCTGCAGAACGGGCAGCGGAGAACTGGCTGGCCCCCAATTTCTCTGCCCTCACTGGCAGCCATGGCAGGGCAGTGAACGGCTGGGAGAATTCCAGCCCAGGTTTCTACCAGTAGGTTCCAATCTGGCAAATACAAGAATTTAAGATTCTCAGAAATTTAAGATTGGGATTTATTTTGAGGGGTTGTAGGGCTTGCAAGAAATGAAGTTATGTTAAACTTGTACAAGGCCCTGATTAGGCCATACTTAAAAGTATTGCGCACAGTTCTGTTCACTATACTGTAAAGAGTATAGAGGCACAGGAGAAGACGTAATAAAGATTTACCAGACTGAGAAATTCCAAATATCGTAGAGTGGAGGTAATGGCCTCGTGGTATTATCACTACACTTTATTCCAGAAGCCAATGCCCTGGGGACCCTGGATTCAAATCTCATCATGGCAGATGGTGGCATTTGGATCCAATTTTTTTTTAAATCTGGAATTAAGGATCTACTGATGACCATGAAATGATTGTCGGAAAAACTCATCTGGTTCACTAGGGAAGAAAATCTGCCGCCCTTACCTGGTCTGGCTACGTATGACTCCAAAGTCACAGCAATGTGGATGATTCTCAACTGCCCTCCAAGGGCAACTAGGGATGGGCAATAAATGCTGGCCAGCCAGTGATACCCGTGTCCCATAATGAATAACAAAAAAGATTGGTGCTTTTTTTAATGAAAGAGGAAACTTAAATGTGGCCTGATAGAATTCTTTAAAATTATGGATGGATAGATGTGGGGAAAATGTTTCCACTTCTGTGCCAATACAAAACCAGGGCCCATAAATGTTTACACATCTGGAAGAATACTAAAACCAAGAGCCATAATTTCAAAATATTAGGAACTAAATCCAATAGAGAAATAATGAGAAACAAGGCAGAATTTTCCCCTCCTAGCTGTCACGGGAATTGTAACATACAAAGGTCCGATTACCTTGGGTGGGATTTTCCAGCCCTTGGGAAAGCCCAGCCAGAAAATCCCATTCATAGCATCATACAGTACAAAAGAGGCTGTCAGCCCATCAAATTTCTTGTCCCAGAGAATGATTAGAATAGAGAGCATGCAGCCCAGGAATTGGTTAAAGCAAATAGTTTAGATGTTTTCGAAAAGAAACTAGATAAGTACATTTTTTAAATTATTTCATGAGATATGAGCTTCACTGGCCAGGTCAGCATTTATTGCCCATCCCTGATTGCCCTTGAGATGATGGTGGTGAGCAAACTACTTGAAACCCTGCAGTCCATTTATAAGAAGGGAAATCTACTGTGCCGTGGGAAAGGACTTCCAGGATATTGACCTAGAGACAGTGAAGAAATGGTGAAATTGTTCCAAGTCAGGATAGTGTGTAGTTTCGAGGAGAGCTTGCATGTGATGGTGTTCCCATGCATCTGCTGTCCTTGTCGTTCTGGGTGGTTGGGGGGGGGCGGCGGCGGCGGCGGGGTGGGGGGGGGGGGGTCACAAGTTTGGAAGGTACTTTTGAAGTAGGCATGGCAAATTGCTGCAATGCATTTTGTGTATGTATGCATTGCTGTCTCTGTACACCAGTAGTAATGGGAGTTATTATTGAAGGTGCTGGGTTGGGTGCCAATCAAGTAGACTGTTTGTCTTGATGTTGTTACAGTTTTACTCATAAAGGCAGGTGGAAGGGATTCCATCAATTTCCTGACTTGTGCCTAGTCGATGGTGGACAGGCCTTGGGAAGTCAGGAAAAGAATTACTCACCATAGAATCCCTAGTCCCCGATTTGCTCTTGTAGCCAGAGTATTTAATCAATAGTGATTTCCAGAATGTTGATAGTGAGGGATTCAGTGATGGCGATGTCTTTGAGTATCAAGAGGAGATGGTCAGAATCCCTTTGGTGAAAGACGGTCATAGCCTGGCACTTGAATGGTGAATGTTAGTTGCTATTTATTGTTGTCACAATGATGTGACCTGTACATGAGTGATATTAATCTTTAATTTCATCAGCTGATCAGATACACATGAACCATTTAAAAAGGACATTAAAAAGTAAGCAAAGACACTGACTTAAGATGGCTGCCACAAGTCAGCTGATGTTTGGTATTACAAATTGATGAGTTTTCTGGGAAGTTCCAACATGGATTCCAATTAAGACATGCCCAGACATCCTCCTGTGGAACTTAACATTTGCATTTCTATAAAGGTACACGCAAACAGAACCAGATAGTCTACCTGGATAATAGGTTTATAAGTGTCCTTCCTATCTCATCAAAATGCATAATGGATCATTCAGAGTTAATGGCAGGGGCATTACCGAACCTAATCACCTAGGCCACAGTCTGCCCATACATAAGGTAAGCAAACATCTTCTGAAACTATTATGCAGAGATGTCACGTGGCTAGATAGAATGCTCACCTCTGAATTCTCCTTTGTTACAACATACAAGCTGCTAAACAGTAATCCAGAAAAAAGTTGCCAATGGAATGGTAATGATCTCCCTTCCCTTCTCTCCCAAATTCAGGACGCTAGCTCAATTACAGTTTGAAAACCAGCACAGAGATAGAGAATTTTCGACCAAGGAACTTCAGGTGTAAAATTCACCGACCTTTGGAAAAGACAGATTATGATTTTAAAAAGAGACAAATCACAGTTTATATGGGCATGAACTCCACTGAACTTCCAAGGCTATCATGGAAAATTCTGTTTCAGCCACAAATGCCAATGTAGGGCTCATAAATTCCTTTTCATTTTTATTAATGAATTTTAATTCAGCTCAACAAGTGGCTTCCCACGTGTAAATTATATTTCTGCATTCTTGTGTGTTGTGCAGGTTGAACATGGATATCTCTTTCAAAATATTTTTACATCTTTCCCTGGGTGGGTTTTTAACTCAATAACTATTGACACATTTGTGTTCTAAAGTCAAGAACATCTGACTAACTGGTTTCTTTGTAGTTGGTACATAAATGGTTAAGCACAGACTTTGAGTTAATACCTTAAACCTCTCTAAGTTAACCAAAAACTTAGCTACAGTCAGGCCTGGACAGGTGGGATAAGGGAGTCATTTCAGCCCTTCTTACATGCTCGTAACATGAGTGTTGGGCAAGTCTTGCTGTGTATGGGCATGGACTGCTTCAGTATCTGAGGAAAAACTAATCACTTTGCAATCATCAGTGATCCCCCACCAGCAGCCACTGCCTCCCCCTCCCTCCCAACCCAAAGATCAGCTGAAGATGGTAGAACCTAGGACATTACTCTAAGGAATTGGTGTCTTGAGGCTGAGATGATTGACCTTCAACAACTAGTACTATCTTGCTTTGTGCTATATATGGGTCCAACCAATGCTTGCTTCTTGATTCATATAAACTCCGCATTTATTAGGACTCCTCGATGTCACACTTGGTCAAATGATGCTTTCATGTATAGAGCAGTCCCTCTCATCTCACCTCGTGAGTTCTGAGACTTTGTTCCTGTTTGAACCAAGGCTGTAATAATTTCAGGAACCAGGTACATAAGAACATAAGAACATAAGAAATAGGAGCAGGAGTAGGCCATCTAGCCCTTCGAGCCTGCCCCGCCATTCAATAAGATCATGGCTGATCTGTTGTGGCTCAGTTCCACTTTCCCGCCCTCTCCCCATAACCCTTAATCCCCTCTCTTATCAAGAACCCATCAACCCGCTTCTTAAAAATATTTAGCGAGGCAGCCTCCACCACTTCAACGGGCAGAGAATTCCAGAGATTCACCACCCTTTGAGTGAAGAAGTTCCTCCTCAACTCCGTTCTAAACCGCCTCCCCTTTATCTTGAGGCTGTGCCCCCTAGTCCTACTGTCTTTTTTGAGCGGGAAGAGTCTCTCCACCTCTATCCTATCCATCCCATTCATCATCTTATACGTCTCAATGAGATCTCCCCTCATTCTTCTAAACTCTAACGAGTACAAGCCTAGTTTATTCAGCCTCTCCTCATAGTTCAATCCCCTCAACTCAGCAGAACCCAATCTGAACATTGGTGGGCAGGTCATTGCTATGTAAGTGCTGTCAATGATACTCTCCATCACCTTGCTGTTGATTGACAGTAGACTGATGTGCATTAATTGGTCAGATTGAATTTCTTCTTTCTTTTATGGATAGGACATACTTGGACAATTTTCCACATTGTTGGGTAGATATCAGAGCATGGAAGAGTTAAGGGAGAAATCAGGAGGGCAAAAAGGGGACGCGAGATTGTTTTGGTAGATAAGGCAAAGGAAAATTCAAAGAGCTTCTACAAATACATAAAGGCCAAAAGAGTAACTAGGGAGAGAAAAGGGCCGCTTAAGGATCAACAAGATCGTCTATGTGCTGATCCACAAAAGATGGATGAGATCCTAAATGAATATTTCTCATCAGTGTTTACTGTTGAGAAAAGCATGGATGTTAGGGAACTTGGGTGACGCCTTGAGGAGTGTACGTATTACAGAGAAGGATGTGCTGGAAGTCTTAAAGTGCATCAAGGTAGATAAATCCCCAGGACCTGATGAACTGTATCAGTTGTGGGATATTGTGGGAGGCTAGGGAGGAAATTGTGGTCCCCGAGCAAAGATACTTGAATCATTGATAGTCACAGGTGAGGTGCCAGAAGATTAGAGGGTGGCAAATGTTGTGCCTCTGTTTAAAAAGGGCTGCAGGGAAAAGCCTGGGAACTATAGGCCAGTGACCCTCACATCTGTGGTGGGTAAATTGTTGGAATATATTTCGAGAGAAAGGATCTACAGGCATTTAGAGATGCAAGTACTGATTAGGAATAATCAACATGGCTCTGTGAGTAGAAAATCATGTCTAACAAATTTGATTGAGTGTTTTGAAGAGGTAACCAAGAAGGTAGATAAGGGCAGTGCAGTTGGTGTTGTCGACATGGACTTTAGCAAGGACTTTGACAAGGTACCACATGGTAGGTGTTGCATAAGATTGAACCTCATGGGATCCAAGGTGAGGTATCTAAATGGAAACAAAATTGGCTTGATGACAGAAGCCAGAGGATGGTTTTACAGAATTGTTTTTCAAACTGGAGGCCTGTGACCAGTGGTGTGCCTCAGGGATCAGTGCTGGGTCCACTGTTATTTGTCATTTATATTAATGATTTGGATGAGAATACAGGAGGCATGGTTAATAATTTGCAGATGACACCAAGATTAGTGGCATAGTGGACAGTGAAGAAGGTTATCTCAGATTGCAATGGGATCTTGATCAATTGGGCTAATAGGCTGATGAATGGCAGGTGGAGTTTAATTTAGATAAATGCAAGGTCATGCATTTGATAGATTAAACTGCCCAGTCACTCAGTTAATGGTAGAGTGTTGGGAATCACAAAAACCCAGTCTGCAGGTGCAGCAGGTGATCAAGAAGGCGAATGGAACGTTGGCCTTTATAGCGAGGGGGATAGAATATAAAAGCAGGGAGGTCTTGCCTCAACTGTACAGGGTACTGGTGAGGCCACAACTCGAGTACTGTGTGCAGTTTTGGTCGCCGCAATTGAAGAAGGATATATTGGCCTTGGAGAGAGTGCAGAGAAGGTTCACTAGGCTGATACCGGAGATGAGGGGGTTAGCCTATGAAGAGAGATTGAATAGACTGGGTCTGGACTCGTTGGAGTTTAGAAGGCTGAGGGGGGATCTTATAGAGACCAAAACTGCACTCAATTAGGGAATTATATATCTGTATTCCCAGATCCCTCTGTTCTACTGCAGTCTTCAGTGTTCTACCATTTACCTTGTATGTTCTACCTTGGTTTTTCCTTCCAAAGTGCAATACCTTATACTTGTCTGCATTAAACTGCATCTGCCATTTTTCAGCCCATTTTTCTAGCTGGTCCAAATCCCTCTGCAAGCTTTGAAAACCTTCCTCACTGTCCACTACACCTCCAATCTTTGTATCATCAGCAAATTTGCTGATCCAATTTACCACATTATCATCCAGATCATTGATATATATGACAAACAACAATGGACCCAGCACCATTCCCTGTGGCACACCACTAGTCACAGGCTTCCACTCAGAGAAGCAATCCTCCACAACCACTCTCTGGCTTCTTCCATTGAGCCAATGTCTAATCCAATTTACTACCTCTCCATGTATACCTAGCGGCTGAACCTTCCTAACTAACCTCCCATGTGGGACCTTGTCAAAAGCCTTACTGAAGTCCATGTAGACAACATCCACTTTCTTGGTAACCTCCTCGAAAAACTCTAATAGATTGGTTAAACATGACCTACCACACACAAAGCCATGTTGACTCTCCCTAATAAGTCCCTGTCTATCCAAATATTTGTAGATCCTATCTCTTAGTACTCCTTTCAATAATTTATCTACTACTGACATCAAACGTACTGGCCTGTAATTTCCCGGATTACTTTTTGAGCCTTTTTTAAACAATGGAACAACATGAGCTATCCTCCAATTATCTGGCACCTCACCTATGGATACTGACATTTTAAATATATCTGCCAGGGCCCCTGAAATTTCAACACTAGTCTCCTTCAAGGTCCGAGGGAATATCCTGTCCGGTTCTGGGGATTTATCTACTCTGATTTGCCTTGAGACAGCAAGCACCTCCTCCCCTTTAATCTGTACAGGTTCCATGATCTCCCTACTTGTTTGCCTTATTTCCATAGACTACAGCCAGTTTCCTTAGTAGATGGATGCAAAAAAACAATTTCATATCTTCCCATTTCTTTTGGTTCCATACATAGCCAACCACTCTGATCTTCAAGAGGACCAATTTTATCCCTTACTATCCTTTTGCTTTTAATATACCTGTAGAAGCTCTTAGTATTATCCTTCATCTTGACTGCCAAAGCAACCTCATGCCTTCTTTTAGCCCTCCTGAGTTCTTTCTTAAGTAATACTTTTTATACTTCTCAAGCATCTTATTTGCTCCCTGTTGCCTATACATATGATACATCTCTCTCTTCATTATCAGAGTTCCAATATCCCTTGAGAATCAAGGTTCCCTTATTCTTATTCTCTTTGCCTTTAATCCTGACAGGAACATACAAACTCTGCCCTCTCAAAATTTCTCCTTTGAAGGCCTCCAACTTACCAATCACGTCCTTACCAGAGAACAGCCTGTCCCAATCCATGCTTTTTAGATCCTTTCTCATTTCTTCAAATTTGGCCTTTTTCCAGTTTAGAACCTCAACCTGAGGACCAGATCTATCTTTATCCACGATCAAGTTGAAACTAATGGCGTTATGATCATTGAAACCAAAGTGTTCCCCTACACATACTTCCGTCACTTGTCCTAACTCATTTCCTAATAGGAGATCTAATATTGCATCCTCTCTAGTTGGTATCTCTATATATTGATTTAGAAAATTTTCCTGAACACATTTTACAAACTCTAACCCATCTATACCTTTAACAGCATCGGACTCCCAATCTGTATGTGGAAAATTAAAATCCCCTACTGTCACAACTTCATGTTTCCTGCAGTTGTCTGTGATTCTCTGCAGATTTGTTCCTCCAATTCTTACTGACTATTGGGTGGTCTACAATACAACCCCATTAATGTTGTCATACCTTTCCTGTTTCTCAGCTCCCCCCATATGGCCTTGGTAGAAAAGCCCTCTAATCTGTCCTGCCTGAGCACTGCTGTGACATTTTCCTTGACTAGCAATGCCACCGCACCCCCCCCCCCCCCCCCACCCTTCATCCCTCTGCCTCTATCACGTCTGAAACATCGGAACCCTGGAACATTGAGCTGCCAGTCCTGCCCCTCCTGTAGCCAAGTTTCACTAGTGGCTATAATGTCATAATTCCATGTGTCAATCCACACCCTCAGCTCATCTGCCTTCCCCACAATACTCCTGGCAATGAAATCGACACACCTCAGAAGGTTATTACCACCACACACAACCCTTCTACTTGTGTATGTGAGAGAGAGAGAGAGTATGTGTGAGTATGTGGGTGTCTGAAGAAAGAGTATGTGTGAGAGAGAAAGTGTGTGTGCATGTGTGTGTGAGTGAGAGTGTGTGAGAATGTGTGTGTGAGAGACTGTGTGTGAGAGAGGAAATGTATATGTGTGAGACTATGTGCGTATGTGTGTCAGAGAAGAGTGTAAGAGTCTGTGTGTATGAGAGAGAGGGAGAATGTGTGTATGAAAGAGAATGTGTGTGAGAGTGTGTATGTGTGAGTATGTATGTGTGTGTCTGTGGGACAGTGTGTGTGAGAAAGTGTGTATGTGTGAGAGTCTGTGTGAGTGTGTGTGAGAGAATGTGTGTGAGTGTGTGAGAGAGAGGAAGAGTGTGTGTATGAGAGAGAATGTTTGTGTGTGTGTGTGTGTGTGTGTGTGTGTGTGAGAGTGTACGTGAGTGTGTGTATGCGTGAGAGTGTGTGTGCGTGGGAGAGTGTGTATGTGTAAGAGTGTGTATGTGTGTGTGTGAGAGTATGTGTGTGTGAGAGAGAGAGGGAGAGTGTGTGTGTGTGTGTGAGAATGTGTGTGAGAGTGTGTATAAGAGTGTGTGTATGAGAGTGTGTGTGTATGAGAGGAGAGTGTGTGTGTGTAAGAGAGAGCATGTGTGTGAGAGAGAGCGTGTATGTGTGAGATTGTGTATGTGTGTGTGTGAGAGTGTGTGTGAGAGTATGTGTGAGAAAGTGTGTGCGTGTGTGTGTGTGTGTGTATGTGTGTGTGTGTGTGTGTGTGAGAGAGAATGTGTGTGTGTGTGAGAGAGAGGCATGTGACAGAGAGTGAGAGTGTGAGTGTGTGTGCGAGACAGCGAGTGTGTATGAGAGAGAGTGTGTGAGAGAGAGAATGTGTGTGAGCGAGAGAGAGAGCAAGTGTGTGTGAGAGAGAGTGTGTATAAGAGACAGAGAGTGTCAATGTGTGACAGAGGGAGAGCATATGTGTGTGAGTGTGTGTGTGTATGCAAGTGTGTGTAAGGGAGTGTGTATGTGAGTGAGAGAGTGAGAGTGAGAGTACATGTGTGTGAGATGCTGTATTTTCCATTATTTCTTCTTGGGTTTAGTGGCTAATAAATTTGCTCTTTGACTGTATCAACATTGTCTCTCTCACTTCTTACTGTTCATTGCATCGATAGTAAAAAATACATTTGCATAAGAGAGGGGATTAAGGGTTATGGGGAGAGGGCGGGAATGTGGAACTGAGCCACGACAGATCAGCCATGATCTTATTGAATGGCGGGGCAGGCTCGAAGGGCTAGATGGCCTACTCCTGCTCCTATTTCTTATGTTCTTATGTCCTTATGTAAAACCTTTGTAGTGACCAACTGAGGAAGTTGAAGAACAGCCAGTTCTCTCCTCATTAGGGATAACGCCTGTGAGGTATAAACACAAGCACAGCTGGGCTGTATAGCTATTTCTGTGCCGTATATTCTATTTCATTAATTTGGGGCTAAATATCACATATACTGCCTCACTATCAGTGGACAACTTCTCAGTATACTTCCATTTAAAACACCAAAATATGTTTACGCTCATTTCTGTGAATGAATGTTAAATGCAGTAGTCACAAAGTGCCTGATTATAGCTATCAACTTTTTATCATGGCTGGAATTTTATGGCGCTCCCCCAAAAGTGGAAACGTCGTCTGACATTTACTCTTTTGAACTCCTTCATAAAGTTAAAAATCACCTCACAAGTTGTTTTTAATTCCAGAGTAAAGTGCCCCAGCCTGTTGAGTTTTTCCTGACAGTTGCACCCTCTAAATCTCAGTATTATACTGAGCAGAGTAGGTGTGGTACAATGAAATCTGCTGTTTCGTGCACACAGCCGAGGCTGCTAACCTTTAGTAGAGAGATTGTGACCTTCAGCATCAATATACCGCATACCAGTGCATTTACTCAGCAGCCAAGCTCAGCAGAATAGAGGCTTGTAAAACACACTGACCCACATAGACATGATAAAACCTAAGTAGGCCGTTAAAAGGCATGCTTTAACTTGTTAAAAGGTGCTGTAATTTCAGAGATAGCTTAACCCTCCAAATTCCTTATTATAAGTTGATACAGTTCATTGGTTTGGTTTATTCTTCCACAGGTTGTGGGTATTGCTGACATGGTCGGTGTTTGATGCCCACCCCTAACTGTCCTTGAAGTGAAGGAAAATTAGGAATCAGCAAGAAATGCTGGTGTAGCCAGTGACACCCACACCTTATGAATGAATAACAAAAAGCATGACTTTTCAGCACTTAAACATTGACTCCTTGAAGGGTAGCTTTATACACGTGGTCAGGATTGAATTATTGATTCATAAAACATGACTGGGAGTGAATTGCCAGCTTTGTTTTGCTGAACAGATACGGGTGTGAACACTAAGGTGCAGTGTGCTGACATGACAGTTGTGTGTTTTGTTTCTTTATCTGATGCATAGAAACATAGAAAATAGGAGCAGGGGGAGGCCATTTGACCCTGCTTCACCATTCATTATGATAACTGCTGATCATCCAACTTAACAACCTGATCCTCCCTCCTCCCCTATATCATAGAATCATAGAACCCTACAGTGCAGAAAGAGGCCCATCGAGTCTGCACCGACCACAATCCCACCCAGGTCCTATACCCAAACCCTACATATTTTACCCACTAAACCCTCTAACCTAATCATCCTAGTACACTAAGGGGCAATTTTGACATGACCAATCAACCTAACCCACACATCTTTGGACTGTGGGAGGAAACCGGAGCACCCGGAGGAAACCCATGCAGATACGAGGAGACACAGACAGTGACCCGAGCCGGGAATCAAACCCAGGTCCCTGGAGCTGTGAAGCAGCAGTGCCAAGCACTGTACTACCGTGCCGCCTCGGTATCCTTTGATCCCCTTCGCCCCAAGTGCTAAATCTTACTGCTTCTTGAAAACATTCAATGCTTTGACCTTAACTGTTTTCTGTGGTAGAGAATTCCACAGGCTGACCACTCTCTGGGTGAAGATTGTAATGCATACTGTGCATTAGTACAAGTTTGAACTAAACAATGATAATAACTTACATATATACTGTAATATATATACATTTTTAACATCATGAAACATTCCAAGGTGCTTCACAGAATCATTACAAAACAAAATCTGACTCCAAGCCACATCGGGAGATATTAGGGCAGATGACCAATGACCAAAAGCTTAGTCAATTAGAATTTGGAGTGTTTTAAAGAAGGAAAAGGCATCAGGAGGAGGTGTAGAGAAGGAATTCCCGTGCTTTAGGGCCAAGGCAACTAAAGATCTGGCTACCAATTGTGGAGCAATTAAAGGCCGGGATGCTCCAGAGACCAGCCCCACAAATGTTTTTTGTCCTTTAGTATTTCTTAACTCAAGCCATACAAATTCCACATCGTCTGTGCTAATATCTTTCCTCAATATTGTATCAATATCCTCTTTAATCACCAATTTTTCTCTAGTTTTTAAAATTCTTTTATTCATGGGATGTGGGCATCGCTGGCAAGGTCAAAGTTAACAACCCAACCTTGAATGCTCTTGAGAAGACGTTGGCTACCTTCTTAGTAATTGAGTGGCTTGCTAGGCTATTTCTTTTTTAATTCATTCATGGAACATGGTGTTGCATAGGTTGCCCATCTCTTGTTGGCCTTGAAACTGGATGGCTTGCAAGGCCATTTCAGAAGGCAGTTGAGAGTCAACCACATTGCTGTGGTTCAGGAGTCACACATAGGCCAGACCAGATAAGCATGGCAGATTCCCTTCCCTATAGTATATTAGGAGATGACACAGTGGCACAGTGGTTAGCATTACTGCATCAAAGCACCAAGGACCCAATTTCAATTCTCGGCTTGGGTGACTGTCTGTCTGTAGAAAGTCTGCACACATTCTTCTTGTGTCTGCGTGAGATTCCTCTGGACGCTGCAGCTTTATCCCACATTCCAAAAGACATGCTGGTTAGGTGAATTGGTGATGCTAAATTCTCCCTCAGTGTAACCCAAACAGGTGCCGGAGTGTGGTGACTAGGGGATTTTCATAGTAATTTCACTGCAGTGTTAATGTAAGCCTACTTGTGACTAATAAATAAATAAATAAATACTTTTTAGTGAACCAGATGAGTTTTTCCAGCAATGGTTTAGTGGTCATCAGTAGATTCTTAATTCCAAAAAGAGACATTTCCCAGAATAACTATTCAATAGTATACAGCATGATAACTATAAGTTGACCTTTGCTTATAGATCTATTGGATAGGCTGTTGTTTGGGCAGAGGGAAGTTCCAAAAGAGTTCAGACCTTGTAAATGTACTTTGGATCAGATGGATAATTCCTACTTAAACTGTGTGGCTGTGTTTAGTAGTCTTGCATATAGTTGTCTTAGACTATTATGGTCTTGTTCATGTATATATGACTTTTCTAAATAGTCTTTAATAAGTGTTATACTACAACTGGGCTGGTTACTGCTCTCAGCTGGTATCATATGCAGCTCCTTACACCATTCCTGTAGACAAAACTATATACCACCACAAACCACTGTTCATGTGACACCCTCACAGTAAACATCAACTGGGATCATGACAACTTACATTAGGCAGATAAGAGAAGTGATTTTAAAATAAATTTCAAAGGAAACATATACAGTTGGAAGATCGCAATTGTGTGAGGCACGTTACTTTAAGAATACTTTATATTCTTACTACTATCACAAAGTAGTAAAAATAAATTGCTCAATGCTGGAAAGATAAACCACTAAATGACTGCAAGACTATAGAGTGGAAGATCAAAGGGGGAAAAAATACTTAAAGTGAGACTGAAGGCTGTTGTGTTTGGCTGTGAGATCTTGAGCAAGAGAATGGCCGCAATTTTACCATCCCACCCCCACAGGAATCAGAATGGATGGGCACACCATGGAAAGGTCCATTGACCTCAGGTGGGATTTTACGGCCATTCCTGTGAACACCAGTTTTGCCATTATCTTCAGAGGGGAGAGTCTGTGTGAGATCTCTCCTGGAGCTGCAGGATATTATGTGATCAATTTACTGGATCTGTATAGATTAGAAAATCTATAAGGACTGTTGCCATCAAATGGGGATTTTAGCACACAGTTTATTTAATCCAGTATTTTTTAAGAAATATTTGTAAAATACTGTTGGCTGTGTAAAGTGTTCTTGTGCCTATAAATGCTTATTTTCTTTAGTTTTAACAAATGTTTTAATTTAATACTTAAAATTATCACAACTGCTCTGGAATTTACCTATCTTGACTTTGGATAATTCCTCATAATACACAAGCTGCAAAATGTTGTGGCAGCTTGTTCCAAGTTTCCATCTGGGACTTGGGCAACCCGGCACTTACCATCTGTTATGCCATTATACTCACACAATCAGCCTACCCAAAACAGTGTCTGGAGCAGCTTTCTCCAGAACTGTATGCATGGCATTGATACCACTTTGGACGCATGGGTGCTAGGCAATCAAGTAATGCAGCCATTATCTTTTCTGTTTTTGGGCCTGTGTTTAAGT
The DNA here is from genome assembly GCF_965287045.1 of Carcharhinus amblyrhynchos. Lineage (NCBI taxonomy): Eukaryota > Metazoa > Chordata > Chondrichthyes > Carcharhiniformes > Carcharhinidae > Carcharhinus > Carcharhinus amblyrhynchos. The sequence goes on along the minus strand of NC_137332.1, from coordinate 27,473,483 downwards.
CTCGCCTGAAATGATGAGATTAAAATTTTGCGTTAAACACACAAATCGGTGTATGTTCATCTCAAGCCATCTTTTCTTTAATCTGGATGTGAGGAAGGGCAAAGTCGAGTAAAATATTTCAAATCTGATGAGTTAACTGGGCCACGATCACTAGATACCTCCCAACCTTCCCAAGAAGATCCAACCAAATGAGTTTCATGTCTGCACACAGTTTATATTACTCCTTGTTTAAAAAGGCAATGGGGGAGAGATTAGATCTGAACTGCAGCTGATAAAGACAATGAATAGTGCCTCATATATAACTTACAATTTCAATCTATTTACACAACTGGATTAGCCAGATCAATGGGATACTCTCAACAGATATTAGAATGAAACCCATCAGTTAAAGACAGCAAGTCTGTTCTCATCTTGCTACTGATCCACCAAAAACCTGCTTAGAATTAAAATTGTGGAGGTGAATTGATAATAATTGGTTTCCTCCCAAATTTAAGAAGACACCAAACATTCCTGATGTTTGCTTGTTAAAAATAATGTCTGGAAATATACAATGATGATTCCTCAGATGCAATTACCAGCAACGAAGATACAAAGGTTATGTGATTTGAATGTTATTAAAAGGGCCTGGATCATCTTTGGTTACTGCAGTGAGGACAATTTCCTTTATATATAAATTTTTCATTCCTACCTATGTCAGGCTGCAAGCACTAAAAGCAAGATTGCAACCCCTATGCATGATTCTCAATCATTTTTATTATCCCACTCTCATAGTGACAGCTAAGTAGCAATGAACAAAGTTCTTCAATTCTACATTGATTGAAAAAAAATCCAGTAGATTAAGTAAGAAGTTGATGGCGATCCCTCGAAATGCGAACTGTGGAAGTAATCATGGATTATCACTTAGCTTGCCTCTATGTTACCTGAAGCCCCTTTTTCTGAGTTTCACAATAAGAATATTTATGTACAGTGGCATTGTGGTATTGTCGCTGGTAATCCAGAGATCCAGCGTAATGCTCTGGGGACCCGGGTTCAAATCCCACCACAGGAGATGGTGAAATTTCAATTCAATACAAATCTGGAATGAACGTTGCGATTTTCCAGCCACGTCCTCAGGCCCACCTGAGATCCGCCCCTCACCTGCTACGATTCCCATAGCAGGTAAAAGGGGAAATTCACCTCTAAAAATCTAGTGATGACAAAGAAATCATTGTCGATTGTCATAAAAACCCATTTGCATCAGTAATATCCTTTAGGGAAGGAAATCTGTCGTCCTTACCTGGTCTGCCTACACGTGACTCCAGACCCACAGCAATGTGGTTGACTCTTAAATGCCATCAAGGATGGGCATAAAATGCTGACGCAGCCAGTGATGCCCACATCCCATGAACAGATAAAAATAAATTCCTAATTATTGCTAAATTTATGCAAGTATTTTTGACCATTTTATTCCCACTGATATTTTCATACTTATTTACGTAAGAAAGCAGCATGTGTGCAGTCACAGTGTCACTGTGGCACAGGAGGAGGCCATTCAGTCCATCAAATCCATGCTACTCTCTGTACAGCAGTTCAATCAGTCCAAATCCCCCACCTACTCTATCCCCATAAGCATTGCAAGTTTATTGACCTCAAGTACCCATTTGATTTCCTTTTCAAATGATTCTACCACCCACTTAGGCAGGGAGTTCCAGGTCAGTACCACTCACTACATAAAAGGTTCTTCCTCACTTTCACCTGCTTCATTTGCCCAAAACCTTAAATATGTATCCCTTACTCCTTGCAACAGCCAGCTATTAAGAACAACTTTTCTCTGCCCAGCTTTCATTACTTTATACACCTCTTTCAAATCTCCCCTCAATCTGCTATTATCCAAGGAGAACAATCCCAGCTTCCCCAACTTAACCTTGTAGTTAAAATCCTCCATCTCTGGAACCAGATGGGTAAATAGCCTCTGCACCTTCTCAAGGACCCTCGCACCCTTCCTAAATTGTGGTGACCAGAATTGGACTGGGGACTAACCAAAATATTATAAAGGTTCAGCATAACCTCCCTGCTTTTGTACTCAGTGCCTCTAATTATGAAGCCCAAGATCCCATATGCTTTGCTTATTTCCCTCTCAACCTGCTGTGCCCCCTTCCTAGATTGATGGATATTAACCTCCAGGTCTCCCTGTTCCTGCACACTCTTTAGAGTTATACCATTAAGTGCATTTTGCCTGTCCCTATTTCTTCTGCCAAGATGTATCACCCTACACTTCTCTCTAATAAGTTATGTCTGTCAATCTCTGCTGGCCTATCTATTTTCCAACTGATATCATCCTCAACACACTTCCATGTTTGATATCATTGGCAAATTTGAAATTGTACTCTGTATTCCAACAACAAAGTAATTTTGTATCAAAAAAGCAGTGGTCCCTAGCACTGACCCTTGGGGAACACCATCCTCTGAAAATAGCCATTTACTTACCATTTTCAGTCCTTAAGCTATTGTTTAACCCGAGTTTCATAGAATCCCTACAATGCAGAAGGAGGCCATTCGGCCCATTGAGCCTACACTGACAACAATCCCACCCAGGCCTATCCCCGTAGCCCCATGTATTTGTCTTGCTAAACCCCCCGACACCAAGGGAAAATCTAGCTTGGGAATCAATCTAATCCACACATCTTCAGACTATGGGAGGAAACTGGAGCGCCTGGAGGAAATTCACGCAGACACGGGGAGAACGTGCAAACTCCCCAGAGACAGTGGCCCAAGGCTGGAATTGAACACAGGTCCTTGGCATTGTAAGGCAGCAATGCTTACACCTTGTCGGCCTAGCTAACACTGACCTTTCTACTCAACGAGCTTCAATTTTGCTAACCAGCCTGTCATGTGTAACTTTATCAGACTAAAAATTAAAACCTCCAAATATCCTAAAAAGTGGTTTTTAAAGTTAGGCAAGAAAACTGACTTTAAATAGTCTTTTCTCATAATCAGAGTAACCGCAAAGCCAAAAAAAGCAAGGCTGCAATGGAAATACGAGAATGTACAATTTTCATGGAAAATAATTTTATTCTGAGTGCTACAGTTATACCACAGTAATTCCAAGATAAATCTTATCCAATTAAACTTGATAATGAGAGGTTCACATGTCTCAATAATGATTAACAAAACACCCCTTGGGCTGGTTGCTTTGCGATCAACCAGCGCAAACTCTGGACAACATTTACTTAAAGCATTGCTGAGTAGCTGACTTTCAGACCAAATCATGAATAATCACTTGGAATTGGAAGTAACAATCAGCAGACAAGTGGTATAAGTGATAAATAAACTTTACTTTTTTTCTCATCAGCGTGAACTCGTTGATGGCAGCGGAACATGTCCCCAGAATATTTATAGTGGCTGTCAAGAAGCATTCTAAGATAAAATCACACGAGGGGAGATATTTCAACCCTCCCAATTTCAGAAGCCAGGCAGGTTAAAGCTCTCATTATCTCTGTATTTAAACATTTCCCAAGTTCATTTTTCAGAATATCTGTGCACAGAAATTTGATTTGATTTATTATTATTATATTTATTAACATACAGTGAAAAATATTGTTTCTTGTGTGCTATACAGACAAAACATACCATTCATAGAGAAGAAAACGAGAGAGTGCAGAATGTAGTATTACAGTCGTAGCTAGGGTGTAGAGAAAGATCAACTTAATGTGAGGTAGGTCCATTCAAAAGTCTGATGGCAGCAAGGACGAAGCTTTTCTTGAGTCAGTTGGTATGTGACCTCGGGCTTTTGTATCCTTTTCCCAAAGGGAGAAGGTGGAAGAAAAAATGTCTGGGGTGCGTGGGGTCATTTATTATGCTGGCTGCTTTGCCAAGGCAGTGGCAAGTGTAGACAACATCAATGGATGGGAGGCTGGTTTGGGAAATGTGAAGGAGAAAGGTTAACTTCCAGCATCAAAGCAGCATAATAAGCTAAAACTCTAGGAGATAAAATATGACAATGAATGTAAATAAAATAATAAGGCAGATAAAATATTAAGGGTGGGATGTTCTGGCTGCGTTCGCCCTATGTTTGGAAAGTGCCGCCAGAGGTCATTGGATCTTTGCATGGTCCATGTCCTGCCCGCTACAATTGCCGTAGCAGGCAGGATAGGAAAATTTCGCCCTAACTGAGTAACTCCCAGTGGTATTCACTGGAAAATATAATGGTAATTCACCATCACATTTCCACAGTGAAGGCCACTGCTCTCCTTCAAATACTTTGCACTGGGCTTGCAAAATATTTGCAAGGTCATCGCCAGCTATTTTTCTTCACACGGCTCCATTAAAGACATCATTAAATATCTATTTTCACACGCACACACCTACATCCTCTTCAACAATAATAAAGGAAGTTCAGGTTATTTCCAAATTAATGGCCTTGCCAAAGCAAAAGCCACCGTTGATTGTATGTGTGTAGTCATTGTCCAGCTACTGTCAATTAAGTAGCATAAAAATTGGGCGTAATCCTTGCTTGCAAGTAATACAGTCAAGGCAAACTTCCTGGGGATATGCCAATGCTATTTTAATTCTGTGGCAATGAATATGAATCAGCTCTTTGAAGGAAGAAGGTGGATGGATGTATGCTGGTACCAGGAGATAAGAGCTGCATGATCCAGTCATTGCTGATGGCACGCTTGCTTAATCCCTATACATCAATAGATACAGCCACGTGCATTGTATAGTCCCTTTAACATAATAAATCAGGATGTTTCACAGGAATAATATAAAACCACATTTGATACTGTGAGACACACAGCAATGTTATAGCAGATGACCAGAAACTGGTGGCAGAGATCGGTTTTAAGAAGTAGCTTAGAAGAGGAGAGGAAGATGGCGAGGCGGAGAGGTTTAGAAAGGGAACTCCTTCCTAATGGAGGCTTGGAGACTTGGCAGCAGAAGGCACAGTCACCAATGATCGAGCAATTCCAGTTGGGGATGCTCATTAGCCCAGAACTGGAGAAGGACAGATACTTGGGGCCTTTGCCAGGTTGGAAGAGGTTACAAAGAGTTGCAGGGGTGAAAACTTGCAGGAATTTGAAAACAAGGATGAGAATTTTAAATGAGATGTTGCTGAAGCAGGAGTCAATGTCAGTCAGCGATCACAGGAAAAATGGATGACCGTGCAAGTAAGGACACAGGCAACAGAGTTTTAGGTTACGGCAGATAGAATAGAGTGACAGAGGATGGATACAGGAATGTAGGGGGTGAACATTATTTTCTCGGCAGGGTGTGTAAATCCGACGGGAAGTGTGCAGTTCGCTGATTCCTACCCACACCTTCACCCAAACCAAATAAATCTTGGCACAGCCAATTAGCGACTGCCCGTTGGGAAGGCAGCCAATTAAAGCTGCAAAGGAAGCCTGCTTCCTGACCACAAACCCTTCCCTCTGCTCCCATCGGAGCTTGCAGTTAGTGTCACGGCCAGCTTCCGATGCCTGTTCTTAAATGCCACACCATCGTAAGCTTTTGTGGCTTGAGTTAATATAATAAATAATGGTGTTGAAACTGATTGCAGCAATATGCACATTGTAAAATCAATAACACCATGGTGCGAGGGTTCTGAGAATCTGCACCACAGGCTGCCATGTCATGCAGCAGATGGCTAATGCTGCGGTTTGGCTTTTTTTTATTCAAGGAATGTTGGTTTCAGTAGCTGGGCCAGTATTTATTGCCCATTCCTAATTGCCCTGGAGGAGCTGGTGATGAGCTGCCTTCTTAACCACTAGATTTCCTGAGATGTAGGCACACATACTGTGCTGTTAGGGAGGTAATTCCAGGATTTTGACCCAGTGATGGTGAAGAAATGATGATATATTTCTAGGTCAGGATGCTGACTGGCTTGGAGGGTATAACAGATTGAGGGCGACATGTTGCAGCTTAAACAAGAAAGCCTTTATTGCCAACAGAATACACGCCAAAGATGATTTTCAAAATTATGAAATATATTACATGCTGTATGACATTATTATGGATAAATGCCTTATAATTGAATAAAAGCAAAATACTGTAAATGAAAATAAGAAATGCTAGGTAGACTCTATGACTATGAAACCTGGAGGGAACCCACGCAGACATGGGAGGGGCGTCTTTTGGATCAAACCAAGTAAACAAACTCAGATTACATTAGGACAAAGAAAAAGGGGGCGGCTCCCCAAAAGGAAGGGGGAACGGCCCGAACAGAAACAAAAAGTACAAAGGAAACTTAAGACACGTCAAATCAAAATGTGATTGTCGGGGTCTATAACGCACCTCAGCCCCTGCAGTGCCCAATGGGCACGGAAGGCGTCGACTGTGCCCACGGACACCGCATGCTCCCTCTCCAGGGACACCTGGCCGCAAACGTAGCCGCGGTAGAGGGGCAGACAGTCGGGTCAGAAAACATGGGGAGAATGCACAATCTCCACACAGACAGTGACCCAAGCCAGGAATCAAACCCGGGTCCCTGGCTTTGTGAGACAGCAATGTTAACCACTGTGTCGATACAGACGGAAAGCAAGGGCACATGAAATGAAGTGAATGCTGATTGCACACAACATTGACTGTGGATGCCATGCCTTCCCTTTGCATCCAAGGTATAACATTTATTTTGTTTTTAACAATTGAAGTTGATGACAGTTCTATAAATGTACAAGTGATTAAGCATTTTCTATAACTTGTTATGAAATATTCGGCATGTATTCAATCTTATTCATGGGATCATAGTTAGTGAATAAAGCCTGATTTCAATCTTGCAGTCTAAAGAGATGAAGGAGGGCCACTCATGTGGCCCACTCACTAGCCTAGGTTCCCCATTATTGCATTACCATCTTCCCCAGTAGAATCTGCTGATTTAACCTTGGTCCCAGAAGCAGACCTTATCTTCCATCCTTGTGTTGCCTTCTTTTAGCTGCAAACTAAAACTCCCAAACCTTTTTCAATCTGACTACTGAAAAAGCCAACAGGCAATGTAAAATTGAGACTGATTTGTTCGTTAGTTTATCAACTAATTTTTTTTTAAGTGGCCAGAAGCCTCCAGTGTCAGTGTCCACTCTTTTCATTCCTTTAAATGTCCATTCAAATTGTACTGTGAGAAAGTATCATTTAATTAACAGCCTTTTTGTTTAATACGTCAAAGTTTTGCTGAAACGTGTCTCCGTCCTGTTTGTCTTTACTGCTGTCATTTGAGTAAATGCATCCAGGCGACTAATGTATTCCTGGCCAGATTCTCAGACCTCACCCACAGCTGGGATTCTCTAATGAATGGAAATTTGGATGAGCACCAAATTCTCCATTCTCGCTGGCAGCCGTATTGGGGCATGGAAGGCCAGAGAATTCCTGCCAGCGTCTTTGAGTAAGCATTAAAAATTTCTCTTTGTGTTATTAAGAATTGCCAACCCCTGCCCTAGCCCTGGTATAGGAGCATGAAGGAAATCATATAGTTGGACTGGAGGGGGGCATTACTGAGACTAGAATTGTAGAAATATAGAAACTAGAAGCAGGAGAAGGCCATTCAGCCCTTCAAATCTGCTCTATTTATCTTGATCATGATGATCATCGAATTCAACATCCTTATCACCCTTTCCCCCATATCTTTTGATCATTTCAGCACCTAGAGCTATTTCCAATTCCTTCTTGAAATCAAACAACGTTTTGTCCTCATCCACACACTGTGGTAGTGAATTCCACACACTCACCATCCTCTAGGTGAAGAAATTTCTCCCCACTTCAGTCCTAAAACGTCAAACTTATCCTCAAACTATGACCCCTAGTTCTGGACTCCTCCACCATTGGGAACATTCTTTCTGAATCTACCCTATCTAATCCTGTTGGAATTTTATAAGTTTCTATGAGATCCCCTCTCACTCTTCTGAACTCCAGTGAATATAATCCCAACCAAATTAGTCTCTCCTCATATGACAGGTCTGCCATCCCAGAAATCAGCTTGGTAAACCTTCTCTGTACTCCCTCTATAGCAAGGCATCCTTCCTTAGATAAAGACATCAAAACAGCACACAATACTCCTGGTGTGGCCTCACCTACGCCCCATACAATTGCAGCAAAACATCCCTATTCCTATACTCAAATCCTCTTGCTATGAAGGCCAACATACCATTTGCCTTCTTTACTGCCTGGTGTACCTGTGTGCTTACTTTCAGTGACTGATGCACGAGGACTCCAATGTCTCATTGAGTATCTACCTCTCTCAATTTACACCCATTCAAGTAGTAATCTGTCTTCCTATTATTGCTACAAAGTGGATAACCTCACATTTATCCACATTATACTGCATCTGCCATGCACATGCCCACACACTCAGCTAGAATACATCCCAAAGAAGATATTCAAAGTTATGAAATATGTTACATGCTGTATGACATTAGTATGGATAAATATCTCATAACTGAAGAAAAGCAAAATACTGCAAATACCAGAAATCTGAAATAAAAACAGGAAATGCTGGGAAGTCTGTGCAGGTCTGGAAGCATCTATGGAGAGAGAAATAGAGATAATGGAATGGATCTTCCATGCCTCCTGTGGCTTGTTTCACCGCGGCAGAGGTGACCCACCATTGGCCAGCAGTGGGATTTTTGGGTCTTACTGCCAGCAATGGGGCTTCCCATTGTATGCACCATTGCCTGTCTTGAAACCCCAGCAAGAGTGTGCCACTGGTGGGAACGGACAGAAAATTTGAGCCAATGCATATCACTCTTCTTCAGACTGAAGTGATGCAGAAATGTAATGGGTTGTATAGTTGGAGGGTGAAGGGAAGATGATGGGAAGGTGAAGCAGAATAGAAGGTCAGGGCTAGGTGGGAGCTCAGCAAAGGTTGACAAAATTGTCATGGACACAAGAAAAGTGAATGTTAATGGTACTGTTAAAGACTAAAGAAGGTGCTAATAATGGTAAAAGAAGAGGGAGTGGAACGTGTTCACGACAGACGAAGGCTTACCTCTCTGTTAAAGCAAAATAAGTTACAAATAGCCCTGTGGGGAAGGGGGTTGGGGGAAAAAATCAAAATAGAGGAAACTGCATGTTCTGAAGTTGTTAAACTCAATATTAAACCAAATGGTTGCAAAGTGCCTAATGGAGCATGAGGTGCTGTTTCTCCACTTTGCATTGGGCTTCCCTCAAACATTGCAGCAGAACAAGGACAGAAATGTGGGGATGGGAGCAATGATGGTGAGTTAAAATGGCAAGTAATGCTGCGACAGGAAGTTCAGCATCATGCTGGTGGATTGAGCTTGTTTTCATGTGTTATAATTGCCTTAAGTGAGAGTCACCTAGAATACATGGAAGGCCAAGGGGCTCATTATACCGACCAACAGAGGGGAATTGCTACAGCCAGACATAACTTTATGTGAGAATCTGATATCAGGGCAGGGATTCTCCGACCTTAATGTGGAGATGCCGGCATTGGACTGGGGTAAGCTCAGTAAGAAATCTCACAACACCAGGTTCACCAAGTCTTAAAGGTACAGACAATGTGAATGGAGAGAGGGTTTGCCACGGGTTAAAGATGTGTGTATTGTCTCCAGCCAAGCCAGTTAGTGAGATTTTACAAGCCCAGGCAAGTCGTAAGGGTTACAGATAGTGTGACATGAACCCTAGATCTCGTTTGAGGCTGTCCTCATGTGTGCGGAACTTGGCTATCAGTTTCTGCTCAGCAATTCTTCATTGTCATGTATTGTAAAGGCCACCTTGGAGAATGTTTACCTGAAAATCAGAGGCTGAATGCCTTTGACTTCTGAGGTGTTCCCCAACAGGAAGAGAACACTCCTGCCTGGTGATTGTCGAGCTGTGGTCATTCATCCATTGTCATAGCATCTGCATGGTTTCCTCAATGTACCATGCCTCAGAAAATCCTTTCCTGCAGTGTATCAGTCAGACAACATCCATAATATTTACCTATAGTATTTAAAGACTTGTTTACCTGTTAAGGCTCACATTCCAACCATTATCTTGTAAATTGAGTTTGTGTCTATATATGCCCTATTTGTGAACACAACTCCCACTCACCTGATGAAGGGGCAGTGCTCCAAAAGCTTGTGCTACTAAATAAACCTGTTGGACTTCAACCTGGTATTGTGAGACTTCTTACTATTCTCCAACCTTGCCCGTGATTGGGATTATCTGGTCTCACTGCTGTGAATGGAGATTTGGCTGAGTGCCAAATTCTCCATTCTCAATGGCAGCAGTAGCAGGGTGTGCAAGACCAGAGAATTCCAGCCCGGGAAGTTCACAAAAAGACTGATCAATAAGGATAAATCCTGGAATAATTCAAGCAATAATTAGTTGTGAAGAATTGGTGACTGTAAAATATTTTTGGGTGGATAGATTCAGATAGTCTTATAAATATATATTGTGATCTTATACTAATAATGACCAGACTGGTAATGTTCACCATTACACAACTTTTGTTGCTTCATCTGAGTGGCTGCTTATCAATTGTGGAGACAAATTACTGAATTGTGATTCCTTGAAAATGGAGTCACAGGTGGACAGTGTGGTGAAGAAGGCATTTGGCATGATTTCATTGATTAGAACATTGAATACAGGATTTGGGACACCTTGTAAAAGTTGTACAAGACATTGCTAAGGCCACACTTGGACTACAGTGGACTGTTCTGGTCACCCTATTATAGAAAGCATATTATTAAACTAGAAAGAGTGCAGAAAAGATTTACTAGGATGTTACTGGGATTTGATGGTTTGAGTTGTAAGGAGAGGCTGGAACTTTTTTCCCTGGAGCGTGGGAGACTTAGGGATGATTTTACAGAGGCCTATCAAATAATGAGGTGCATAGATCAGTTACATAGTCAACAACTTTTCCAAAAGGTAGGGGAATCTAAGACTAGAGGGCATAGGTTTAAATGAGAGGGGAGAGATACAAAATGGTCCAGAGGGACAGTTTTTTCACACAAAGAGTGGTGAGTGTTTGGAATGAGCTGCCAGATGTAGTGGTAGAGGTAGGTACAATTTTGCCTTTTAAGAAGTATTTAGACAGTTACATGGTAGTATGGGTGTAGAGGGATATGGGCCAAACACAGGCAATTGGGAATAGCTTAGTCGTTTAAAAAAAAGGAATGGCATGGACAATTTGGGTCTGAGGACCTGTTTCCATGCTGTGAGCCTTTATGTCACTTCATCAATGTCTATTTCTAATTACTTTCTTTGTTTATGGGAAAACAGCATTAAGCTTAACTCATTACTGACTTAAATACCTGTTGTTTCAGCTTCACCTTCCTTTCGTTAATTCATACCTTTTTTAACTTGACATAATTTATCATACCTTAAAAATCTATAATGTTTAAAGACATTTTTGTTTTCAAATCTTTTTGATGGAAAAACTGGTTACATTATCCTGAACAGGTCCAGCTGATCTCACTGACTTGCAGTTTCCATGGCCGTCTTCACGTTCCTCTCCAAACCGTGGATACTGTTCTTATTTCTACTCAGTCTCTATGTTCAACTTGATGTCACCCAGCTCATTCGCAAATTGAGTAAGTATCTAAATGTGGAATTCTAATGGGAAAGGTGGCCTAACCTCCTTCCGTTTCATTCAGTTGTGATTGTGTCAGCATCACAGACTGACATGTTCCAAATTCTGCTAACATTTATAAATGTGCTCTTAGCTTGCCAATTACATCATGATTTGTCATTTCTACCAGATTTGCTAGCTCCTCCCTGGAAATTCCACCTCTATATTGGGAATGTAGCCACAAAGACAGGCATAAGGACGTTACGTTTGAGATATCTGCCATCACCTAGACTACTTAACATTACATCAGCTTTGGCTTCCTTTCTGAGGTCTACTATTTCCAGACTTATCATCATCACAACAGACCATGGATTACATGTACAAGCTTAAAGAATAGAGTTTTAACCAACTGATATCCAGTTCCCTCCTAAAACTCTGTAACTATGGCCAGCCTTCTCCAACCTCACCCACGGCTGGGATTATCTGGTCCTGCTGCTGTAAACAGAGATTTGGTAGCAATAGTGGGGAATTCCAGCCTATAATTATGAAGCATTGATACATTAAAATAGATTACAATAATATAAAGTTTCAAGGTAAAGTTAGCTAGTTCAAGCCAGCAATAAAATCATTGAATTTGCTATCCATTCAGTTTTCCTTAAATTAACTAGAGTAGGAAGATTTGCTTAATAGAATTCCTTCTGCTAATTACCAAGAGTTAATGTTTAATATCAAAAATCGGGACTGTTTAGCCAATCAAAATATCACCAGTACTTCAGTGCTATTGTGTTTAGTCAGTGGGAGCGAATTCACCAAAAAAATTCAAAGTCATGAATGAGCATGAAAACAGGAGAAAATTGTGTTGTTTTATTGGGTAACTTAAAAATTGAAACTTACCACACTCTGTGAAAGATATCTTGACAAACTTGAAATTTGCCATTTGGAGAAGTGGGTGGACCTTAATTGTCTGAAAGCTGGCTGATAGCAGCAGAGGGCACCATTGCGTATGTGCAGGTTTCTGTGCTCTGAAAGTGCAGAGGCCTGTCAGTGCCTCTGCTGCTTTCAGGTGGCCTTTGTAACTTAAACCCGGCACCCAGTCCTGCTACCAGGATGCCTTACGGCTGATCACAGCCCCCCCCCACCCCCACATCGACCAATCACCATTGCAGAGTGGCAGCAGTTCGTACCCACACTGTAGAGCGGTGTGGTCCCCTCTCCCTTCCTCCCACTGATCACTGTTGCAGAGTGTGCAGTGGTTTCACCCCAAACAGCCTGTCCCCAAACTGGCCCCATCCCCTCAGTTGGCCCCTCTCCCTCAGGCCCCATCCTCTTGGCACTGTGTGGTGCGCGAACCCAATTTCTCAATTCTTTCATGACCTTACTCCCCCCACCACACCCCCACCCCCTCCCCACATTGACTAGTGGGGTGAGAAGGTAAGATTGCGGTCAGTGGATTTAAGGAGCACGTTATGAAGATGATATTGTTCTGTTTCATGGACTACACTGCCAAATGATTAATATTGTAGCAAAGCAACATATTTTCAGCTTTCATTTGAGATAAAGCAGAACAAGTAAAACACAGAGATGTATTAGTGGCAGCGTGTGTTATATGCAGTATAAAAAAAAACCCATCTGTGATGTCTCAGCAATGAGTCTTTGCTAGCAAGACAGCTTCCTTTAATGGTCCAGCCATTATACTAATTGAATGAAAAGAGTCTCTTACCAGACTAGCATAACTAACATTCCCACAGCTGTCATCCTTCTAGACCTTCTGAGTGATATTTTCAATACAAACCAAATTACGGGCAATTTTGTGAAGTGGAATCTGGTAAGTTACACTGATACTTCCCAAACATATTTATCTCAAGGCCTTAAAGCTGGCAGAGAAAGGAAATTAGCAAAGTAGGAAAGGATCTGGCAAATTCATGTAACTTTAGTTGACAGGTACAATAGAATTTTTAAAATTTGCAGCACTGGCTATGTTTTGGTTCTGAAATGCAGCAGTACAACATGTCCAATCTAGCTTGCTGTAGTCATGTTAATTATGGGGAGATTGTGGTCCAAATGGTGACTCACTAGTAATGTCACTGGACTAGTGATTTAGAGGGCCAGGGTAATGCTCTGGGGATGTGGGTTCGAACCCGACGACAGCAAATGGTGAAATTTGAATTCAATAATAATCTGGAATTAAAAGTCTGACCATGAAAACGTTATAAATTGTTGTAAAACAAATCCATCTGGTTCACTAATGACCTTTAGGAAAGGAAACCTGCTGTCTTTACCTGGTCTGGCCTACATGTGATGGCAGACCCACAGCCCTCTGAAATGCCCTCTAAACAAGAGCAATGAGGGATGAATGCAGGCCTAGCCAGGGACACTCACATCCCATGAACTAATAAAATAAGAGTGACTCCTCCATGAAGCATACTCACTGTAGGCTGCCTTCTTAGATCAGTTCAATAAAGCTTCTCACTGAGAAGCATGAAGGAACACCGCTCTGTCCTTATATGTGAAACAAACCTCATCCCCAAAGTAACTGAATGAGACAACAAACGCAAACATGTGCAGGTTCAGTGGATTGGCCACGCTAAATTGCCCCCAAGTGTCAAGAGACGCGTAGGTTAGGGGGATCATCCAAATAAACACCTTTTGGACAGGGAACATCAGCAAGATATAATCATAGAATCGTAGAATACCTACAGGGGCCATTCAGTTGATCAATTCTGCATCAACCATAATCCCACCCAGGCCCTAATCCCGTAATCCCACATATTTACCCGGCTAATCCCCGGACACTAAGGTCAATTTACCATGACCTAATCCAAACATTTTTGGACTGTGTGAGGAAACCGGAGCACCTGGAGGAAACCCACACAAACACGGGGAGAATGTGCTAAATCCACACAGACAGTGATCAAGGCCGGAATTGAACCCGGTTCCTGGTGCTATGAGGCAGCAGTGCTAACCACTGTGCCACAATGCTGCCCTAGATGAACAGCTTAGGTCAACCCATTAAGAGACCTGCACAATTTAAAAATTATGGACAAAATCTTCCGACTGCTCATGCCAGCAGGAACTTCTGACTCTGCCAATGATACATCCCTGTCATGGATTTCCTGGCAGCGTGCGGTGGATTCAATGGGAAATCCCATTGACAGTGGTGAGACCAGAGGATCCAGCCACTGGCCAAAGGCACGCTGCCTTTCACCGCTGGGAAACACACAGCAGGGAATCTCACCCATTGTGTGCAATGCAGGTGCAAGGTCTGACTAGGAGAACAAACAGTTGTTACTGCATGAGAACAGTGGGTGTTTAGAGTGTTTGGAGTGGGTGTTACTGCATACTAACAGTGGGTGCATAACTTACAGTCACACCTTGTCACGCATGCAAATGTATCTTTTGTTCACTAGAGAGAGGAATTTCTTTACATTTTTTGCTTTGGCACGAAAAGGAGGATGTTTGGGTTTTGAAATGTAACATGTCTGATCTGGATTGCTATAGTCATGTGACTCTTGCCGTGAGGCAAGCTCACTGTAGGCTGCCATTTTAAATCAGTTCAATAAAGACTCTCACTGAGAAGGACTAAGGAAACACGATTGTCCTTATATATGAAACAAACTGCATCTCCAATGTAAATGAATCAGACATAGAAAAATAGGAGCAGGAGTAGGCCATTCAGCCCTCTGAGCCTGCTCCACTATTCATTATAAACATGGCTGATCATCCAAATCAATAGATATGCCCTGCCTTCCCCCTATATCCTTTAATTGCCTTCGCCCCAAAAGCTACACCTAACTCCTTCTTGAAAACAAACATTATTTTGGCCTCAGCTGCTTTCTGTGGTAGCGAATTCCATAAATTTACCACTCTCTGGGTGAAGAAATCACTCCTCACCTCAGTCCTAAAAGGCTTATCCCTTATCCTCAGACCATGACCTCTGGTTCTGCACTTTCCCACCATCGGGAACATACTTCCTGCATCTACCCTGTCTAATCCTGTTAGAATTTTACAGATTCCTATGAGATGCCCCCTCATTTTTTTGAAGCCCAGTGAATGTAACCCTCAATCTCTCCTCATACATCAGTCCCACCATCCCAGGAATCAGTCTGGTAAAGCTTTGCTGCACTCCCTCTAGAGCAAGAACATCCTTCCTCAGATTAAGAGACTAAAACTGCAAACAATAATGCAGGCGTTGCCTCAAAAAGGCCCTATGCAATTGGAGCAAGAGATTCTCGCTCCTGTACTCAAATCCTCTTGCAGTGAAGGCCAACATACTATTTGCCTTATTTACCACCTGCTGCACCTCCATTTTTACCTTCAGGGACTGGTTATGAGGACACCCAGGCTTCATTGCACATTCCCCACTCTTAATTTATAACCATTCAATGAATAGACAACCAACATAAAGAGTTGTGTGCAAAACCTAGCCATGTCAATGGGAGAGGTGTGTGGTTGATGGACTCTTTTGGTCTGTATTGACCAGAAATTGATTAAGCAATGCTTATTTGCTCAGACTTGTTGGTCAGAACTGTTAACCCAGATTGCTCAGATGAACTTACCTTAATGGCTGAACCATTCAAGAGACAGGCTCACTGCAAGATAGTAATATGATATTAAAACCTTTCCCACGTTGTATTAGTTGCTGCTTTCAAGCTGTGAAAGACGTTCTGCAGTAATAAGTAATAGCTCTGATTACTCATCTGTTGTTTTATCCAGAAGTTTGAACACTGTACATTGTTCATTCATATCATCTACATGCAACTCCCCATTGTGAATGCCTATGGAAATCTGTTTTGTTTGAAAGATTTTTTTGCTCAATAATCATAGATAGATAAACAAAATGGAGACAGAAGAAACATAAGAACAGGAGTGCGCTGTCCATCAAGTCTTTTTCTGCCATTCAATTAGATCATGACTGATCTGTATCTTAATTCCATTTGCCCGCCATAGTTCCATTTCCTTTCTTGCACTTACTGAAGAAAAATCTATCAATCTCAGTTCTGAAATTTTCAGTTGAGACAGCTCTCAGATAAAAAAGCTTCCAGGTTTCCATTACCTCTTATGTCCAGAAGAGCTTCCTGATATCAGGATGGGTCAACATTCCATGAGTATTAATCCATCATAGTACAGGCATGTGCTTGGATCAGACAGCAGAGCAAAAAAGAAGATGGAAAAATATTTTCAAAACAAAGACAGAAGAAAATAATTATACACTCTTCAAAATAGATTTTCTTTAAGGGGATTTAAGCTTAACTGATTTGGCTACAACAGAGAACTTTTCTGGATTCTAAAAAATCCTAGCCACATGGACATAATGTTAACCTTGTGGGATATAAATTGAGCCAATGCAGTCAACTGCCAGCCAGAGCTCATCAATATGGAGTCAGCGAGGCACTAAGCTGAGCTGAGGGGCATCTCCTGAAACAGCTGGAGGGAGTAGGGTGGGTGGGGGGCCATTCTTTCACACACCTTCATGAATGTCATCAAATACATTGCTTTCCCAGCCTCCCAAGTCAATCAGAAGATGTTATCCGGGAGAAAGACATAAAGAGGGAGCCAGTCGAGTGCCAAAAGCAAAAAAAAGAAATAGAAATGCATCACATGGTGGATATCACAAGACAAATGTCAAGAACATTAGAGGTGCCATCTTACATCCTGGGAAATATTCTGGTTGTTTTTCACACTAACTACTCAATTTAATTTTATGTTGACAAGACATCCACTTAACGCCATCTAAGGTGTTTCTATGATGGCATTATGCAGACCGTGGTGGCATCATACATTCAGATGGGTAAATACTGTAACATGTCCTTTTGTCAAGTTAATATCTCTGCTAATAGCAAACCAATGTGCATGTGTGTGTGTGTAAGTTTGCGGTGTGTGTGCGTGCGTGCGTGTGTGTGTGTGTATGTGTGAGCATGGATGTGTGAGTTTGCGAGTGTGACTGTGTGTGCGTGAGTGTAATTGCATGAGTGTGAGTATCTGTGAGTGAGCGACTATGTGGTGGAGAACTGGGGGTTTTATGCTGGAATTATTTGACACCATTTGCACTGATCTCTTTATAAAAAGAAAAAAAAGCCATGAAATTCCAAATGAATTAATTTAAATGACAGAAAAACTTCTAATGAGAGGAATTAGAAAAACAAAGCAAAATAACAGTAACTTAGCGATTAGATCGGTGTTCACTTTGATAATTGGTTTCACTTCATCACTTAAGTTAATGCATGGGGCTAAAAATTGGGTTGCACTAGCTTTTAAACATGCAGGTCATTATTTGTGACCTGCCCATGTCCGTGTACATTAAGATAGACAACTCGTCTGCACACCCACCTTTTATTGGCATGATTGTAGCACTGGGGCACACTTCCTGCTTTGCTTTCTGTTCCTCCAAGCTGCCTCTAGCCCCTGTCCATGACAATGAGTTGCTGGAGAGTTGCTTGTTGCCCATGTGGTGCAGCCAACTTGTTCTACTTAAAGACAGGCTGCACCTTAAAGTGAAGCAGCACAAAAATATTGCAGTAATATAAATGACCACGATGAGACCAAGGCCATGTCATTCCCAGGTTCACATGTTCAAAACTGCCACAGACTCTAAAATCAGGGACACAGGTTCAAGTTTAGAATAAGGTGCAGGTGGTTTAATGCAACAGATGTGGCTTGTGTGACAGGCTACACTCAGAGACTAATAGTGCAGAAAAATATAAAGAAGAAATGAACACAGTTGAGATATAAACTGATTAAGGCTGACTATTTAGGTTACAGAGTTATGCCAGGTCCTATGTTTTCCCATATCCTCTAATAATTTGACAACATTAACTCAGGAGTCTGTTAATTTATGTCTTACTGAGTACAAATGAACCAGGTGTTCAATCTATTCTCAATCTTAGATCATTCTTCTAGCATGTAATACCTAACATTCAAGCATTATAATTCTAGAAATAGAATTATAGAATCCCTACAGTTCAGAATGAGGCCATTTGGCCCACTGAGTCTGTACCGACCACAATCCCACCCAGGTTATTCCTGTAACACTGCACATTTACCCTGCTAACCCCCCTGACACTATGGTCAATTTAGCATGGCCAATCAACCTAACCTGTACATCTTTGGAGTGTGGTAGGAAACCAGAACACCTGAAGGAAACCCACACAGACACAGGCAGAATGTGCAAACTCCACACCGGCAGTGACTCCAAGCTGGAATTCAACCTGGGTCCCTGGTGCTGTGAGGCAGCAGTGTGAACCACTGTGCCACTGTGCCATCTCCCAGTTATGGACACAATTGGTTTATTGATTGATTGATTGATTGTTATCACATGCATAGGGGCTACAGTGAAAAGTACTGTTTCTTGTGAGCCACACAGATAAAACACACTGTTCATAGAGTACACAGGGGAAAAGAAAAGGTGGAGAATATAGACTAGCAGTTACCAATGGGGTGTACAGAAAGATCAGCTTAATATGTGACAGAACCATTTAAAAGTCCAATAGCAGCAGGGAAGAAAGCTGTCCTTGAGTCGTTCTTGAAGCTGTTCTTGAAATCTATGCACGCTCCACCAGCACTTTATAATTTGCACTTCTTCTGATACAAAATTTGAATGTTTGGAGTAATACCATTTTGAAATCAGACCAGCATTCAAAGTAAAGGATAAAATTTAAAAAAACACATGATTGTGTTTACCCCATTAATTAACACAAGTTTAGACCGTGCTTACATTGGCGACAAAACCATAACTGGAGACACTTTGAAATTGAAGGCTAAAGAAAAGCCCTTCAAGGAAGCTGACAAGGCTACATTACAAATGAGAAGATGGAAGAAAAATTATGCAAGTATTTGGCTCCAGTTGTTACCCTATGTCAAAATGAGAAGAGATAATAGGAGAATAATGAAAACCAGTCAGATTGATGACAGTCTGGTGATGATCCAATCCATTGAGTAGGACAGTAGACGTTGAGGAATTGCATCCATATTTCCCCACGCAGGCAATTCTCGCATTCATGACTTTTATTTTCATTTATTCTTGGAAATTGAGCCACATCAGCAATAACTAATATTTCCCAATCATTTCCAATTATGCTGATAAACTACAC
Source organism: Carcharhinus amblyrhynchos (assembly GCF_965287045.1). NCBI lineage: Eukaryota > Metazoa > Chordata > Chondrichthyes > Carcharhiniformes > Carcharhinidae > Carcharhinus > Carcharhinus amblyrhynchos. The sequence continues at coordinate 27,453,917 of NC_137332.1, read as the reverse complement.
ATGGTGAAGGCTCCCCGGTGCTGTCTGATAGGGAATTCTAGGAATTTGACCCATAATTCCAAGATGGAATGGTGTGGGAATGTCTTAGTTTATCTGCCAAATGGTTGTCCCCACCAAATACAGCACATGCATCCGATGTGCAAATGCTTTATTCATGGATCTATCATTTCCCCTTACAGGAGCAGAGGGCAAAACTCAAGGAGATGGTTCTGCACAAATTACATCCACAGAGGAGGAGACTGATAACCAGGATATCAGTGTCGCTGATCATCGGAAATGGAGAGACTGGGATTTCACTGCTGTATCACCAACTCAAAGCTCATACAAGACTCAGTCACATTGCTATGATTGCAATACAATCATCTTAATCAAGCTACATTAACAACATTTTTATATTTTTCTTGTTAAATCATATTCATCTCTTCACACCATAGCCAGCATGTGAATAACCGCAGAATGTAACCATTCCTCAGAGGAGTTGATTACTACATGTGGCACATGTGACCGAGGCACCAGTGCAGATGCCAGCTTTCTGCTGGGTCCTATTTCAGAGTTAGGTGGGTTGAGGTTCAGCTATGATGATGAGTAGCGAGAGTGGCGATAGGAACAGTTAGAGAGTCCAGTTAGAGGGTTCAATTCCCTCCAAGCTGTGCTCAGCTTGACAGAGAAGCTAAACTGGGGAAGACTGTCAATGAAAAGACAAAGGCAGAAGCAAAGCAGCAAATACACCATGACGCAGGGCACAATGTCCAGGGTGAATGAGTCCAGCTCAAGAATTTGCTGATTATAATTGGCAGGATGCCTTCTGTGAATAGGATGGCGTCCTCTGTGGAACAGCAATCATGCCACTCCAACCAGTCCATGTGAGCTATGTCCATGGCTCTGCAGACTCTGGATATCAAAGTTGGTTTTCCCCAAGGATTTGCCCACGGCCTCTTCTTATTTCCCATCTACATGTTACCCCTCAACAACATCATCAAAAAACACTTAAATCAGGCACATCCAATTAAATATTGTGAAGACTGAAGCTATTTATTTTGTATGTAGTCCCTTTAAAGTAATGTGTTAGGTTAGCTGAGTGTGGCGTGATCTGCTTGGGAATTGCCCTGAGAGGGCAGTTGTGGTTTGGAATGTGGAGAGCAAGTAAGATTGCAATAAATACCTGTGTTGCCTGACGCCGGTCTGTGGATTGCGATCTTAAGGATACTCCTCAGTAGCAAAGGATTTAACACTACTGTTTTCAGCCCCTGCTCCAAGCTCTGTCCCCTAGATACTGACTCTCCCAGCCAACAGTTTGAGATTAAGCCAGTCAGTTAACAACCTTGGTGTTGCTTTTGATCTCAAGATGAACTTCAGACTTCATGTTCGTGTCATCACTAAGGCCACCTATCTCATCTCCATAACATGGCCTGGCTTCACCTCTGTCTAGCAGCTCATCTGCTGCTAAAACCTTCAGAGCTGTCTGCGTTATATTGAAGTATGATTATTCCAACGTACTCCTGGTTGATCTCCCACATTCTACCCTCTGTAACCTTGAAATCATCCAAAGCCCACACCTTAACTCACATCAAGTTCTATTCAATGACTCTCCGTGTATTCTCCAAACTTCATTAGCTCCCAGTTAAGCAATGTCATTCTAATTCTCATCCTTACTTTTAATTGCATCAGCACTCCCTCTCTTTGAAAGTTCCTCCAGCTTCAACTAAGTGAGACATCTGAGCTTCTCTAATTATTGAAAATCAGAGATTTTCATCACTCCATTGTGGCCCTAACCATTGGAATTCCCTCCTTATGTCTTTTTGCTTATCTACCTCATCTTCTACATTTAAGACACACATTAAAACTACCTCTTTGACTAGGCATTACATTATCAGGCTTAATACCTCATGTGATTCAGTGCCATATTTTGCTTTACAATTGTGTTGTGAAATGCCTTAAAAGGTGTTGCTATGTTAAATGTGCAATATAAATATGTAATTGTAAGGAGACTAGAACTGTACACTGCACTCCACAAGTGTAGTCTCACCAGAGTCCTATATAATTTCAGTCAGAGTACCTTTCTTCTCCAATCACATTGCAATAAAGATCAGCAAACTGTGTGTCTTTCGAATTGCTGGTTGCATTCAATGTTAGATTTCATGACTTGTACTTTTGTGGGGGTGGCATGGTGACACAGTAGTTAGCACTGCTGCCTCACAATGTCAGGGATTGAAGTTCAATTCCCAGCTTGGGTCACTGTCTGTGTGGAGTCTGCACATTCTCCCCATGTCTGTGTGGGTTTCCTCCGGGGGCTCCGGTTTCTTCCCACAGTCCGAACGATGTGCTGGTTAAGTGCATTGGCCATGCTAAATTCTCCTTCAGTGTACCCCAACAGAGTATGACAACTAGGGGATTTTCACAGTAACCTCATTGCAGTATTAACGCAAACCTATTTGTGACACTAATAAATAAACTTTAAAACTTTAAACTACTATTCTGACTGGAAAGAATAAAGAAAACAAAATTGCCAGGACTAACTTGGAGAACCTACACATTGGGATATAGTTCTTGAAGTAAGTTGGCAGATCATCAAGACCCTATGTGAGAGTCTCCTGAAAATTCAGGACTTTTATTTTCAAAAAACCTTTAACAGTAACTAACGTACTCTTTGGATCAACACAAAATCCAGTGTGGTAATGAGCCCTGTACAGACCAAGAGGTTCTGTTTGATCTCTGGGCAGTATAGAGTGAGCTGGGTTGACGCAAGGGCCTCTGCTTTGTAGCTGGCCTTGGCTAAGGACACCAATCAGGCATTCTGTGGTAGTTTGATGCTGGAACTCTGGAAGATCTGAACAACTCCAATGTGGAACCGACTTGGAGGTAAGTCCTGTGAGGAGAGTAGGAGAGGGCTGGGTTGTTAAGGAAGGGGATGAGGGTTGGAGAGAGATGCTTGAGGGTATGTCACCAGTTTTCTACAGCCTTTTTCCATTTATGTTAATGTGGAATTGTACTCCTCCTAGCTCCATGATAAAAATAAAATCTGAGCTGCTCTCCATCTTTTTGATTTGGTCATTGTTGACCCAGGAATCATTGCTGACAGCGTGCTCTGTCCAATCTTGGACACAGGAAGAAATCTCACGTCCAACAGGTTTATTTGGAATCAGAGCGCTGCTCCTTCATCAGGTGAGTGGCCCTGATGTTGTGAAACTTCTTACCGTGCCCACCCCAGACCAACACCAGCATCGCTGCCTCAATCTTGGACAGTCTTTGTTAGGGTCTGATTAATGTATTTGAGTAACTCAATCTGATTTGGGTGGGGACTTCAGGCTTGGTAATGTTTAGTATCAGATACAGACTCATGCACTGGGAGATTAATTCCTGCACATGAAGTTTCCTGCCCTAAGATTGGGTGAGGCGGGTCCAACTCTCACCCATCTTGGTTCCACCGTGTTATTTCTATCTGTGCCACTCTTGATCCAATTAGTCCTACCAGACTCCATTATAACATCATTAATTTTGGGCAAAACCTGTCTGGGGTTTATTTAATGCAGATAAGGCGTAAATGGTTGGAATTTCCTCTATGTACTTGATAAGTCAAATCAAATGACCTGATGATGTAATGCATGAGATTGTAGCTGTAAGATAAATGTATGTGACATTTGTTCTTTTTATTATTTGGAAGCCACAAACTCAGAACTATAGAATTATAGAACCTTCTATTGGAATTCCTTATAATTCTAAATGGGCAGTATGTTGCTTAACATAGCTGCCTCACAGCTCCGAGGACCCAGGTTCGACTCTGGCTTGGGTCACTGTCTGTGTGGAGTCTGCACATTCTGCCTGTGTCTGCATGGGTTCTTTCTGGCGCACTGGTTTCCTCCCATGGTCCAAAAAACATGCTGGTTCGATTCATTGGCCATGCTAAATTCTCCCTCAGTGTACCCAAACAGGAGCTGGAGTATGGCGACTGGGGGATTTTTCACAGTAATGTTATTATGAAGTTAATGTAAGCCTGCATGTGACACTAATAAATAAACTTTAAATGTTATAAAGGAAACTCTAATGCCCTGACAGTGAGTGTATTCCCATTTTGCTCTTGGGTCTTCAGTCAGCAGCAGCTGAGAATCAAGTACCTTGTGCAGATTCCCCTATTGAGTAATATTGTACGCTGTAAACATCTCTTCTCACTTTACATTTCTGTATGTCCATTCGTAACATTCTGGTGTGAGGATTGAGGCAATCGCTAAAACTAGCAGCTGCCTACAATGTCTGCTCCCAAACATCTATTCACCAACAGTCTGAAAGGGTAAAACACAGGGACAAGTAAGCGCTGCGTGGTGCCTGCATCTCTCACTTTGTAACATTTAGTTACATGATCAATCCAGGAGACATTTGGACCCATTAAATCCAACACAAATAAAAGGCAAACACCTATTAAAGAAACATGCTTTGTCAATGTAACTGTGTTAAAGAGTCATTAAATACGTTGTTTTTTTGTTTGCTCAAAAGCTTGACATGATTTGTTAAATTGACTCATTTATGACAGGAAGCAGCAGAGTTTCTAATTATGCCTGGGAATTTTACAGGCAGCAGCTGGAAGGTATACTGTTGGGAATATTTGGTCTGCTCTGTGTTTCTCTGCTGTATGCCACTGGAAATGATTTTAACTAGTGCTGAATGTGCTGACTTCCAATCATTATTGTCCGCCTCTCAAGAAAAAGGCCCAGATTTCTTCTAATTAGAAACAACTAGGCAATTCCAACTAAACACCTTCATCGTAGACATTTTCACAGAGCAACACTGGGAGGAGTGACAGATTTGATGGATTTCACCCAAAATGGTGCTCAGAATTGCTGTACTGCCTGCGCTTAAGTCAATTTTGCCTAAGTACATTTTCTTTTAAACTGCTTAAACCGCCTGTTAACTATTGGAACTGTAATGTTGAAATCAAACTTCCTGAACAGCACCCCTGAGTATGAGCAGCAATGAGGGGTGGGAGATCCCCTTTGTGTCTGGGAGACCAGGTAAGTTGGATCATGTAGTCACAGAAAGTTAGCAGTTGGAACTCCATCAGCTGAACGTTGCCACGCGGCTGTTAAGAGGTCGGGAGTTATATTCTCGGCAGTATCCTGGTGGAGCTGGAGCATGGGCCATGAATGTTCATTGTAAATAGTTCATTCATCAAAGTCAAATGTTTATCAAGATTTGGTGCTAGTGGAATAAAAGATCCCTACTTTATAACTTCAGTGCAGTCCATGTGTTTGAAACCCATATTGCAAACATTTTGGACTTTATTTCCTTATCACAATGCAAAGCAATCAACATCCTCCTGGCAGTGATCACCAGCAGCGCTCTCAGCAAGTGTCAAAATTGACATCTAGAAGAATATTTTAAAACATATTCAATTTAATCCCACAATTTAATCCCATTGGTATTTAGCATTTTTAAAAATTATGAAGTTAAAAGTTTATTCATTAGTCACAATTAGGCTAACATTAACACTGCAATGAAGTTACTGTGAAATTCCCCTAGTCGCAACATTCTGGTGCCTGTTTGGGGTTAATGCATTTAACCAGCATGTCATTCAGAATGTGGGAGGAAACCAGAGCACTCAGCTGAAACGCACGCAGTCAAGGGGAGAACGTGCAAACTCCATACAGATAGTGACCCAAGTTGGGAATCCAATCCAGGTCCCTGGCATTGTGAGACAGCAGTGCTAACCACTGTGCCACTGTGCCACCCCTGCTAATAGTGAGCGCTGACATAGTTGTAGAGGAGATTGACTGTGAAAATGATGGAGCCATAACTTTATGTGCATTGAATTAACACAAAAGGGCAGAGATTGACTTATTTCAAATGTACCTTTCAGGATCATTTCTGTCCATGATTTGGAGGTTAATGCAATTTCTTTGCAATGATGAACTAGATAGCTCCTCACAGTTCTCCTGTGCCTTAAGTGTTCACCATCTACTAAGAAATGCTTTCTTAAAATTACAAACAAAGAACAAAGTTTGAAAACTATAATGCATTTCCAAAATTAGCATCAGTGTAAAAAGGGAATTGTTTTTTGTTGTTTATTCGTGGGACATGGGCATCTCTGACTGGCCAGCATTTATTATGCCTCCCCAGTTGCCCTTGCCCTGGAGTCACATGTAGGCCAGAACAGGCAGATTTCTTCCCCTAAAGGATGTTAGTGAAACAGATGGGTTTTTTCGATAATCATAGAACCCTACAGTGCAGAAAGAGGCCCTTCAGCCCATTGAGTCTGCACCGAACACAATCCCACCCAGGCCCTACCCCCATATCCCTACATATTATACCCACTAATCCCTCAAACCGACACATCCCTAGACACTAAGGGGCAATTTCTTAGCATGGCCAATCAACCTAACCCGCACATCTTTGGACTGTGAGAGGAAACCAGAGTACCTAGAGGAAACCCACGCAGACACGAGGAGAATGTGCAAACTCCACACATACAGTGATCTGAGCTAGGAATCGAACTCAGGACCCTGGAGCTGTGAAGTAGCAGTGCTAACCACTGTGCTACCGTGCCGACAATGGTTTCATGGCCATCAGTAGATTCTTAAATTCTAGATGTTTTTATTGAATTCAAATTCCACCATCTGCCTTGGCAAGATTCAAACCCACATCCCCAGAACATTAGCTGTGTTTCTGAATTAATAGTCCAGCGGTGATACCACTCGGCCCAGGGATATTTAGGAATGAAAGTATCAATAATTTCTACTGTTTCTTTAGATGTTGTAGGAGGACAGGTATGTTCAGTTAATACATACATCTCCAGCATCTTTTAAGCACAGTAAGAAGTCTCACAACACCAGGTAAATGTCCAACAGGTTTGTTTGGAATCATGAGCTTTCGGAGCACTGCTCCTTCAACAGGTGAGTGGAGTGAGACAGCTTGTCACTCACCTGATAAAGCTCATGAATCCAAAAAAACCTGTTGGACTTTAACCTGGTGTCATGAGACTTCTTACTGTGTCCACCCCAATCCAACATTGGCATCGCCACATCATGGCTGCCATCTTTTAAACAGTTAAAGGGTTTGAACATCTGTAGGTTAACCTTAATCTTTCCTCCTTATAATTTATCTTAGGTTGAGACAGTGATGCCTTACAGATTGGGACAAATCTTTCAATCCATCAGATTTTCTCTCTGCTCCATTTTCTAATGCTAAATTGGAGCTCCGTACTTCTGGTATAGACTTCAGAATTGGACCTCATCAGAATAGTGGGCGTACCTGTTCTGGGAATCCCCGTTCATAGTGCAGGATCATCAGGAGAGACAAAGCCACAGCCCCTTTTAATTGCAGTATTTTGGTAAGGCTCCACTCACTAACACACTGAAAAACTTTGAGGCATTTAAGTAGCTTTTCAGATGATAATTAATGAGTGTGAGTGAGGTCATTAAGCAAGCTGGTAGAGTGGCAGGGTGGTAGGGTAATAGGTGGCAAGGTAGTAAAATGGGTAGGATGCCAACTGAGAAGGGTGGCAAGATGAGTATGATGGCCAGATGTGTATGGTGGCAGGATGAGTAGGGTGTTGAGGACAGGTAAGGTTGAGTTAATGGAGGGAGAGTTGGACGGTCAGGAGGAGTTGGAGGAGGGATTGTCAGAGGGTGTGGTTGGGGGTGGCAGGGAGCAGAGGATGAGGGGAAGTCAAGAGGTGGAGGCGAGTCAGAAGGTGTGTGGAATTGGAAGGTAGTGGGGGGTCAAAGTGTTGGGGGAAAATCAAAGGGCCGGGCTATCAGAGGATCAGTCAGGAATCGGAGGGTTGGGAGGAGTCAGACTTTGGGGGTAGTTTCAAAGGAATAGGTGGAATTGGAGGGTTGGGAGGATTAGAGGAGAGTTTGAAAGCCAGGGAGGAGTGTGTCAATCAGTGGGAAGTTGGGAGTTGAGCGGCATGGTGGCAGAGTGGTTAGCAGTGCTGTCTCACAGCTCCAGGGACCCAGGTTCAATTCCTGGCTTGTGTCATTGTCTGTGCAGAATCTGCACATTCTCCCCGTGTCAGCGTGGGTTTGTTCTGGTTTCCTCCTACAGTCTGAAAGGCATGTAGATTAGGTGCACTGGTCATGCTACATTCTCTCTCTGTGTACCCGAACAGGCGCCAGAGTTTGGCAAATAGGGGATTCTCGCAGTAACTTCATTGCAGTGTTAATGTAAGCCTACTTGTGACACTAATAAATAAAGTTAAAAGCAATGTCCTTGTAAACATTCCAATAAAGGTGAAAAGAAAAGTTTTGCTAACATTACTGGTGTGAACTTATTCACCCAGATTTTATGATCAGTGGCAAAGGAACAACTTTCATCACTCACCTCGATGACAGCTACCCACAATGTTAGTGTGGAGCAACCGCACGGAGGCCGAAGAAATTTGCCAAGTACAGAAAACAGATGATGACTGTGCTAAAATCAGAGAGTACTGCAAAAACTGATGGCCGGAATATGTTCCTAACAATCTCACCCTAAAACAGCACTTCAAGCAATGTAAATATCTCAATATTGTGGATAATCCATTCATGTGTGATGAGGGGTCAATCGTACCATGGGTCTGCAGACTCAAAATCCTTCAAGAAATTCACCAGGGACACCTGGGCATTACAAAATTTCCTGCTTGGGCTCAAAATTCAATTTCAAATTCAATTTGGCAGATGTCTAAATCACCAGTGGAAATAATTTTGAGCCACACTGCCCGTGCAATCCATTGCCAAGAGCAGGTAAAACCTTTGATGGCATCATCATTACCATTTACAGCCTGGGAGGGGGAGGCAATGATACAGTGGTAACATCACTGGACTAGTAATCCAGAAACTCAGGATAATCCTCTGGGTCCCAGATTTGAATCCCACCATGGCAGATGGTGAAATTTGAATGCCATAAAAATCTGCAAATGACTTTGAAACCATTGTCGATTGTTGAAAAAAACATCTGGTTCACTAAATTTCCTTTAGGGAAGGAAATCTGCCATCCTTATCCGGCATGGCTTAAATGTGACTCCTGATCTTAAATGGCCAACTAATGACAATTAGGGATGGGCAATAAATGCTAGCCCGGACAGCAATGCCTACATCCCATTAATGAATAAAATCTTTAAAAAAAATTTCAAAAGAAATTTTTCAGCTCAAGGGATATTTCTACATTCCTTATAGTTGGTGTTATTTCTCCAGATGGATTGAGGTTAAACATCTTCTTGGAACAGTCAGTCACCAATCCACTAAAATAGACTTTTGGCACACATTGCATTCCAGATGTTGCTATTTCAAACAATGGTCTGCAGATCGCAAATGAAGAGTTCAAGAAAAATACAGAAGACTGGATTTGTCCACACCACTAGTTCACTCAGAAATGATGAGGCTGAGAGAGGTCAAAGCTCTGTTGAAAAAGAACAAAGGTCTCTGTTAAGCTATCATTCCAAACCACTTCACAATGGGCTGGCTCTGTCGGACTACTGATGGGAAAAAGACTGTACACTCAACTTCCTGTTCTTCCACTTGTGCTCATGCCATGTCTAAAAATCTCTGACAACCAAAGAGGAGAAGGATGAGTATTGTACAAATAAGAGGAAAAAAAATTACAATCTCTACTATAGAAGTGCAAGAGTTACCAGAACTCCAATTAGGCCTGGATTAGAGGTCAGAATAGAGAAGTTACTGGAAAAGACGCCAGGTCAGAGATTTTTTCTTGTCAAGGTTGAGAGTGGGATAATGAGAAGAAATAGAAGCATATTCATATCAAAAGGGAGAAAAACATCATTTGAATGGATTAACTACCCATTCTATCTGGATGACAAGCTGTACCAATAGTCTCTGAAGATTCACAAGCTTCTTCAGAGAACATGGAAAGCCTGGATGCTGTGCAGCCACCAAGACAAGCTTGAGCAAGATCGAGGAGGCCGTTCGCAACGTTTACCTCTGTGAACCAGAGTGAAAGCAGAGACGTCAGGGGAAACGTAGGAAAATGTAAATAGTACTTAGTGGCTGGGATTTTACTGGTTCACCCCTCCCATCAATGGGCGGAGCGAGTCAGTAAATTTGCGTGAAAGCCAAGAAATCAGGATCAAGCCTGATTTCTTGGCTCTCACGATGTTATGAGAGCCGGATATCTGGCAACATTCACTCCTTGCTGGAAATGGGCAAGAGGCTGAATAAATTATTCAAATTCATTCTATTGTTAACTTCCATGTGTCGGGTGAGCCCAGTGCTCAATCGTCTGGGCTCACTTGCTGTTAAGGCCTTGCCAGGAGGGGTTCTCTCCAGCGAGGAAAACACCTACTCCCCCTGAACGGGAAACAGCCGATTTGGCTTCGACGGTGGAACCAGAGGCCATTGAGCCCCCCAAGAAGGCTGAAGACAAGGGGGGTTGCCCTTTGGGCAGTACAAGCCTGGCAGTGTCACCTTGACACCTTGGCACTGCCAGCCTGGCACATTGACAATGCCCACTAGGCATCTTGGCACTGCCCCACTGGGTGCAATAGCCCCCTCTGCAGGCTAGGTGGTGAATTAAGCCCAGCCCAGTGCCTGCAGCAGCTAGAAATGGTCTAAACCACTTTTTCCATGACTAGGTACATAAGATTGGGAATGAAAACTTGCCCAAAAAACAGTTCAGAAACTCTCCCATTTTCCTGCTAACTGGGCACTGAGAATCATTCTTATAAAATTCCACCCAGTGAGTCAGTAACTTTGAAGAGATAAAAGAACAAAGAACAGTATAGCCCTTTTGCCCACCAAACCTATGCCTTTTATGTTGTCCTATCTAGACCAACCACCAGTATCCCTCTGTTCAGTGTTTGTCCAGATAAGTCTTAAATGCCGCAAACATTTCTGCCTCAACCACTTGGCAGTGCATTCCAGGCCCTCACCAACAACTTCCTCTCACATCTCTACTGAACCTTTCCTCCCTTACCTTGCACTTGTGCCCCCTTGTAATTGTCATTTCTGTCCTGGGAAAAAACTTGCAACTGTTCACCTTGTCTACGCCCCTCATTGACATTAAAATAAGAGTTAATGCTAAATATGTAAATATATAGTCTACATCATCAGTGACATATGATCACTTGATAACAGATCAGGGAGGGAGATATTTCTATATAAAAGCTATTTGCAAGTTTAACTTGCAAATAGTTAGCATTACATTCAATAGAATATCAAGTTTGCAAATGCCTCCAACATTAACTAGAAGTCCAGATCCACAGCTACCCACATACAAGTCCAAAAGAAACAATAACAGCTGACCAGAAGCTTTGCTGTCTAGACTGGATATTGCCCAATCTACAGATCTACAGATTGTAACCTACACGAAGGCTGAAATTTTCTCCTTGTAGCAGGAGAAGGCCCCACTGAAGAGCCTGAAAACCACCCTGCTTTGGCTGTTTGTACTCGGGGGGCTGATTTGGAAGCGGGGTGGGCAGGGTAGTGGGCAGGGTGAAAGTGCTTGGGCAGCCAAGTAATTGATTCCTCTCTGGGTAGCTGTCCATGTAAGAAGGGATGCCCTCTCCCAAGAACTGCTGGCCAATCAGATGGTCAGTGGCTCAGCAACACCACTGTGATTGATGGTCACTGCTGGGAGTGCACCAGGCAGGAGAGGATGTAATGGAAGGATGTTGTCCTTCCAAACCAGGTGAAGTGAGATCATGGGGCTCTGGGGCCAGTAGGCAAGCTACGTCAGGGTGGGGGAGGGGGTGGAGGGAGAAGGGGTGATTGCTGATGGCAGGCAGGCAGGCAGTGCTGTTGGTGTGGAGATGGCCAGTGCCACCAGAGAGGGCCCCTTCATAGACATAAGCCTGCAGGAGTAGAGGGGATACCCCCCACCATCAGCCCAATGGGAAGTTGTCAGGATTTATCTAGTGGTTTCCCCACGTAGATGAGTGTCCATCCACTTCTGGTAAAATGCCAGCAATGGTAAGAATTGTCACTGAGTGTCAGGGACATCCGTCACCTTCCCTACTGCAGGCAAAATTGCATAGCAGCAGGAAAACAATGAGCATACCATTACTCCCTCTCCCACTCGCCAAATTCTGCCTTTATCTCACCAGTAAAATCTTTATCATTATTATTTTCTTACTGAGCACTCAATTCACTTATAGGTGGACTAAGCTGAGCTAACTCACATTCTGAATCTGGTATTCACACATTATTATGATAAGGGAGGTGGCGGTGTCATGGTATTGTCATCAATAGACCCCGGCAGATGCTTTGGAGGCCGAGATTCGAATCCCACCCACTTTAGAACAAAGAACAAAGAACAAAGAACAACACAGCACGGGAAACAGGCCCTTCGGCCCAACGAGCCCGCGCCGCCGTCCCATTGTCTCAGTGACCTATTCATGATTTTAGTCTACGCCTAATGTGCGAGTATCAGGGAGGTCCATTTAGGGAAGGAAATCTGCCATCCTTACCGGGTCTGGCCTACATGTGACTCCAGGACCACAGCAATGTGGTTGATTCTTAAATGCTCACTGAAAGTACCTTGGGAGTTATTCAATCAAGGCCGACTACAGATGGGCAATAGATGCTAGCCCAGACAGCGAAGCTTGTATTCCATAAATTAATTTTTAAAAATGATAAATGAACTTATCAATGGACTAACGTGGGTTAATAGTCACTAATCCACATGCGCTCAATGACCCTAACCTCTAATTCCACATTCATGATAGTCCACTTGCTGTATTGGCTGTATATACCTGTTGCTTTCAATTCCATTTCCATTCAAATAAAAATCTTTCTATATTTTACACAAGACTTTAAGAATACAGAAGTCAATTTTATAGGAGTGCATGCTGGGAGAGTGGGCAGTTAAAAAAATGTAGGCACCTTACCTACTTGGAAGTCAACTCTTTGCAGATGTCTCTGATATTTAGATGCAGTATACTGCAGGGACATGAGGACCTGTCTTAAAGCAACTGGGAGCATCATGAATTCGTATAAATTAAGACCAATACATGATTTGGATCCCGATGACGTAACTTGGGTCTGAGCAGCAAAACCACACCACTGTTTTGCTGCCTGGCTGATGCATCACGGCAGCTAGTGAGAATGATGAGATCTACAATCAAAGCCACAGCCTCCCCAACTCACCTTCCAAATCCCTCATCTCATCATGTGTCGGAAAGTTGGACACAGACCAAGGTCTGTCAACTTTGCGTACGGGCATCCACTCTGCACCCTCTCCTTTGCCCATTTCAGGCTGGATGTTGACTGGCAACATTTGCCAGTGGTTAAGTCACCACAGCCTCTTGCTGCATTTGGCATCGCACCAAAGTGGTTTCCTGCTGGAAAATACCTTCCAGTCAAATTCTCCTTGTACTTTGCTTCAAAAACCTTTCAATCCCAGAAATTGCTCTGTGCAATATCACCATCTATTATTTTAAATCATTGGGTGTCTCTGAGCAGAGGAGAGAGGAATGAATAAGATTTAAAAAGTCCAATGATTTTTTTCAGTATGATTTCTATTTACAACACCAGTTTTCTGGCACTGGATATCAGAGTCAATTAGAGTTGTAGAAATGATTCACCACAGCTCCCTCTGCTGCTATGATTAATTCCTCAAATAACATTGGATATATTCCACATTGTCTTCTTCCACTGTATCTAAGTGTTCCAGTTTTAATGACCATTTGTTGCTAATCTCTATTTTCAGTTAATGAATTTAGGCCGATATTTTACTACTCTAGCCGTGGAAAAGAGTATGTCACTGTTTCCATCTGAGAAGGTAGTATGAGTATACATTTTCTTCAACTTCTTGCACTCATCATATAAAAAGGCTGCATACGGTGGCACAGTGGTTGGCACTGCTGTCTCACAGCACCAGGAACCTAGGTTCAGTTCTATCTTGGATCATGTCTGTGTGGAGTTTGCAATGTTTACCGTGTGTCTGCATGGGTATCCTCCAGGTGAGCTGGTTTCCTCCCACAGTCCAAAAGACGTGCAGGTTAGGTGCATTGCCCGTGCTAAATTCTCCCTCAGTGTACCCGAACAGGCACCGGAGTGTGGCGCCTAGGAGATTTTTCACAGTAAACTCATTGCAACGTTAATGCCGACTTATGACATTAATAAAGAAACTTTAAACTTTTCATTCATCAGCAATCTTCAAAAAATGCCCTGACAGCAGGATTCTCTTTTGCAAAGAAATAATACAGGTAGGAAACCTTGGATATACATTTCCAAATGATTTCTGCCCATTTTGGTATAGGTTCAGGGTGAGTGGGGATTGAGAAGCATGATGGAAGATTTACTCTATCAACTCCCCAATCTCCATTTGTCACTTCCAATGTTTTCTATTGGGCGTGATGGTGTAAATGTCATCTTATATTTGATTAGTTAATGATGACAGGTAATCATCCAACATATTTCCTATCAATTACACATTAGGAACAATGGTTGTGGGAACAGTATTGCATTCACATAATGTATAATACTTGTCTTAGCCTGGCAAAATTGTTCTCACTTGTTGAAAACAAAGACAGTTCTACAAAATACAGTTCATTAAAGATTGCTTGCAACAAGGATATATGATATATTGATACACTGATTCATAGACTGATCATTTCCTTCACAGAATGGTTAAACTCTAAACCCAGAGGGAAAAATCGCATGTGAGTACAGAGTGCCACTGCAGAATGTTCTGATGAGGACTTCAATATGATAGGTTACACTAGAAAGCTTATTAGAAAATGCCTGGTGCAATGACAGGCCTGCCAGAAAGTTATGGTTAATGTCAAGGAGCATGTAAGAATCTGGCACCAAGTTGGCACGGGTTTTGTATGGAGCCTGGAGTCTTTCCAAAAATTCGCAACACCATTGTAGAATCACAGAATCCATGCAGTGCAAAAGGAGGCCATTCGAGCTTGCACAGCCAACAATCCTACCCAGGCCCTAACTCCATAACCTCTCGTATTTACCTGCTAATCCCATTGATACTAAGAGGCAATTAACATGGCCAGTCAAACCAACCCCTCTCAATTTGGCAGTATTTGTCCTCCCACCACTGTCCAGACCACTGCCACCCAGGCTGAAAAGGAGCTGGTCCAAAACAAGGCCTTTCAGTGTCAGAGCTACTTGGGATTTCCCTTCAAAAGGTATCTTGCAGTCAACCTCAGCTTCCACCAGCTACGCTGCAACCAGCAGGGTAATATACAGAAAATAGGTACTGAGGGAGTAAAAGCGTGATTCATTGATACTTGTACAGAATCATAGAATTATAGAATCAGTGCAAAAGGAGGCCATTCAGCCCATTGAGTCTGCATTGACCACAATCCCACCCTGGCCCTGTCCCCATAATCCCATGTATTTACCCTAGCTCGTCCCCCTGACACTAAGACACAATTTAGCATCGCCAATCCATCTAACTTGAATGTCTGTGGATTGTGGGAGGAAACATGAGCACCTGGAGGAAACCCACTCAGACACGGGGAGAACATGCAGACTCCGCACATACAGTGACCCAAGCCAGGAATCGAACCTGGGTCCCTGACACTATGAGGCAGTAGTGCTAACCACTGTGCCACCTGAATATGGTATGGTTTGATTTAGAGTTTGAAATGTTTATTTTGTGATGACTTTTATTTGTGATACCTCCAATATAGTACCACCTCCAATATAGGTATAGCCCTTCGTAAATCTAGAGACTAAATGTGCACATGGTTCGACAGATGTGGTCTTACCTGTGCAGCTGTAGCAAGACTTCTTTACTCTTCTATCTGATCCCTTTGTAATAAAAGGCTAACTGTTTGCTGCTCCTTCATGCTACTGGGCAAGACGACAGCTCAGTGATTATCGCTGATTACTGTGCAGACACATGGATTTGGGCCGGTGTCTGTGGGAGTTTGTGCATTCTCCCCGTGCTTGCGTGGGTTTTCTCCGGGTGCTTCGGTTTCCTCCCACACCCAAAGATATGCTGTTAGGCTGATTGGCAGGAATAAATTGTCCCTAAATCAGTTTCCCTCAATCTGGATGGCCATAAAACATTAGGTAGGGGTCATGGGTAAAGAGGTGGACTGGTGGTGTTGAGATGGCGGCGCGGGCTCGTTGGGCCGAAGGGCCTGTTTCCCGGGCTGATTTTTGTTCTTTGTTCTTTGTTCTGTATTCCTTGTGCAAGCACACCCAAGTTTCTTTGAATATCAACATATAAGTTTCTCAGCTTTTAAAAAACATTCTGCTTCTTTATTCTTACAAGCAAGGTGAATAGCTGCACACTTCCATATGTTATACTCAATCTGCCATCTTGTTGTCTACTCATTTACCCTGTTTGTGTCACTTTTCAGTCGTTCTATGTCCTCCCACAGCTTACCTTTTTGCCTAGCTTAGTATCAGCAAATTTAGATCCATTACTCTCTGAATCATTAATATAGACTGTAAGTAGCTGAGGCCCCCGGCACTGATTCTTGAGGCATTCCATTATTCACGGCTGTCAACTTGAAAAAGCCCTGTTTGTGCTCACTTTCTGTTTTCTATTCATTAGTCAATCTTCTATCCATGCTAATATGTGCCCCCCACTCCATGGGTGGGATTTTCCAGCCATGCTCGTCCCGTAACCAGAAAATCCCGCCCAAGGTCAACGGACATTTCTATGGTCTGTCCCTCACCCGCTACAATTCCCTTGGCAGGTGGAATGGGAAAATTTGCCCCCGTGAGTCCTTATCTTGTCTATTAACCTTTTGTGGGGTATCTTAACAAATGCCTTTCGGAAATCCAGAAACGCTATATCTACTATTTCCCCTCTATCTACTTTACTAGTTATATCTTTAATAAACTCAAGATAAAGGGGGGGCAGTTCAGAACGGAGTTGAGGAGGAACTTCTTCACTCAAAGGGTGGTGAATCTCTGGAATTCTCTGCCCGTTGAAGTGGTGGAGGCTGCCTCGCTAAATATTTTTAAGAAGCGGGTTGATGGGTTTTTGATAAGAGAGGGGATTAAGGGTTATGGGGAGGGGGCGGGAAAGTGGAACTGAGCCACGACAGATCAGCCATGATCTTATTGAATGGCGGGGCAGGCTCGAAGGGCCAGATGGCCTACTCCTGCTCCTATTTCTTATGTTCTTATGTTCTTATGTTCTTATGTAAACTCTAATAAGTTTGTCAAGTAGGATTTTCCTTTAGTAAAAAAAGAGTTGACTTGTTCTAATCATGCTATGCTTTCTCAAAAGACTTCCTTAATAATCGATTCCAGCATTTTGCCAATGTTATGCTAACCAGCCTGGAGTTCACAGTTTTCTCTCTCCCTCTCTCGAAAAGTGGTGTAACGTTTGCCAACTTCCAATTTGATGGGATGGTTCCACAAATACTGCAGAATGATGTCCTTTAGCACATGGCACTCCTCTCCCTGTAGACCTCAGCAGCTTTGAGCAACTCTTGCTCCTATTTCTTATGTTCTTATGTAACTCAGAAATCACCAAACACTTCTACAATCACAACATGATCCATTGAAAAATAAACCAACAAGAAAGGGTGTGGGAGAGAATGAGGCCTTCCTGCTACATGTTTTTAAGTGACAAACATTAGCTGGAAGCATTGAGCTCCAAACTGGCAGCATTACATGTTCATTGATATCACGATTTGACTGATCTGTATGCTTGTGGCAGTGCTCCCCAAATTTAAAGATTAAAAAGTTTAATGTTTATTTATTAGTGTCACAAGTAGGGTTACATTGACACTGCAATGAAGTTACTGTAAAAATCCCCTAGTCACCACAGTCTGCCGCCTGTTCGGGTACACTGAAGGAGAATTAGCATTTCCAATGCACCTAACCAACGCATCTTTTGAACTGTGGGAGGAGACTGGAGGATCCGGAAGAAACCCATGCAGATACAGGGATAACATGCAGACTCCGCACAGATAGTGATGGGAGTTGAAACCGGATGCCTGGTGCTGTGAGCAGCAATGCTAATCACTGTGCCACCATGCCACCTTGTTTCAGCGATAGCCCTCACTTAAAATAGTGTCCAACAGGCTCGCACCATATGTGCGCATGTGTCTGCTGGAAATGCCATTTTGAAGCCTAAACAGCATTTGTAGCTCTGCAAAGCCAGATAGCAAGAAGCCAGGTAGTCTGCAACCTGACAAAGGCTCATCCAGACTCGAAACATTGGCTCTATTCTTTCTCCACAGATGCTGTCAGACCTGCTGAGGTTTTCCAGCATTTTCTGCTTTAGTTTCCAATTTTGAAGGTTTCATGAGTGCTTGTAATTGGATTGTTTTACATTTACTATTACAAAACACTATTGACAAAGACCTCGACATAAAACATCTGCTGCCCAGGTAGTCTCTGACTGAAGGGGGAAAGCTATAATGTTGAGAAACTATCAATTTAAAATTAAATAATGTCTTGTCCTAAAAAAAGCTGATTTCAAAAGTAGATGTGCTTCGCCAGTAATTCTAGCGCATATGAGTCATGCCCAGAGCACACCTTCCTTTTCAAGTCAGCAATTAAAATACCTGACTCGCCCAAATGATGCTTGTAACATGATCTGTTTCCTCAGTATTTTAATGCGTTTTAATGACAAGCTTATAGACTGGTTTTGAATTCTGTTGAAATTGAAATGTGCTTCCTCCCATTCATGAAGCCAGCTAATACATTGTACTCTGTTCAATTGTACGCATGCTATCCTGATGCAACACTCCTTAGCTTCATGTTGGGACTTAACATTGGCAGGAAAGACAAGTGTTCATTTAAACCCCACGTCTCTCTGTTTCTGGACCCACTTTAGAATTGTGCCCTTCATCTTACATTGCCTCTCCAGGTTCTTGCTTCACAATTATCTGCAATAAATTTGACCTGCCACATGAGTGCCCGTTTTACCATCCCATCAATGTTCTCTTGAATTCTATCACTACCCTCCTCACAGTTCACAATACTTTCAAGTTTTCTGTCATTTGCAAATTTTAGATTTGTGTCTCGTACACCCAAATCTAGGTTACTAATATATACATATCAAGAAAAGCAGATCAGAGGAAATCCCTACTCTCTACCCTCCTTCATTCAGTAGAACAACCATTCACTACTGCTCTCACTTTCCTGTCACTCAGCCAAGTTTGCATCCATGTCGCCACAGTCACTTTTATTGCATGTGTTCAACTTTGCTGACAAGTCTATCCTGTGTCACTTTATCCAATGCTTTTTGGAAGTCCATGAACACTGCACCAATTGCATTTCCCTCCTCAACCATCTCTATGCTGCCCCATTAAAAACCTCAATCAAGATAGTTAATTATTGTGATGATGAGAACAAAGGCTTCGAGGGACCATGAATAGATCTCCCCATGGGCTCCGTGGAATATGAACTGCCTAACTTGGCAGCACAGTGGTACACTGCTTAGCACTGCTGCCTCACAATTCCAGGGGGCCTGGGTTCGATTCCCACCTTGTGTTACCGTCTGTGTGGAGTTTCCCCCTGTCTGCGTGGGTTTCCTCTGGGTGCCCCAGTTTCCTCACACAGTCCAAAGATGTGCAAGTTAAGTTGTTGGCCATGCTAAGTTGCCCCTTCTAGGAGGTGTCTTTTAAAGGGATTAGCAGGGTAAATGCATGGGGTTATGGAAGGGCCTGATGGGACTGTTGTCAGTGCAGACTTAATGGGCAGAAAGGCCTCCGTCTGCACAGTAGCGATTCTATGATTCAATGATAATTTAGTGAGCAGAGGCTTGCCCAATGGGAAACAGCCAGCGAGGGTTTTTAAGAGTTTTACTTTACCCAGATTGGGTTGTAAGTCCCAAGGTGAAGTCTACCTGATTGTAAGCCATAGGGGTGATATTTCCTTTTGTTCACAATATAGGGTGTTGGTGACAGGAAATTGGTGGCTAGCTGAATTACTACAAACATGATTTGCTTTTAACAAATCATAGAATCCCTATAGTGCAAAAGATCGCCATTCAGCCCATCAAGTCTGCACCAACCACAATCCCACCCAGGCCCTATTTGCGTAACCCCATGTATTTGCCCTGCTAATCCACTTGACACTAGGATCAATTTAGCGCGGCCAATCCACCTAACCTGCACATCTTTGGAAAGTGTGAGGAAACTGGAGCACCCAGAGGAAACCCACAAAGACATGGGGAGATTGTGCAAACTCCACACAGACCCGAGAATGTGACGCAGCAATGCTAACCACTGTGCTACTGTGCCTGCCATGCTGACTTTCTTTAATTGATTCGTACTGTTGCTTCATAGCACCAGGAACCTGGGTTTGATTCTGGCCTTGAGTGACCAACTGTGTGGAGTTTGCACATTCTCCTCATGTCTACATGGGTTTTCTCCAGACGCTCTGGTTTCCCCACAGTCCAAAGATGTGCAGGTTAGGTGGACTGGCCATGCTGAACTGTCCCTTAACGGCAAATGACTTATAAATTAGATGGATTACTTATGGTAAATGTGCATGGTTACGGGGCTATGACGGAGAGGAGGGCCTGGGTGGGATGCTCTTTCACTGAGTCGGTGCAGACACGATGGGCTGAATAGCTTCTTTCTGTACTGTAGGCATTCTATGGTTCTAATTAATCCCCTCTAACCCCAGTGACTGTTAATTGTGAACTGAATTGTCAATTCTAAAAGCTTTCTGTGATAGCATGGCCCCTTTAAGAGGGCAATTGTTGGTGGATCATGTGACCCCCTTGGGGTTTCTCAGAAAGAAGCATGCGAACTTCAGCCTCTCTGGTGCTTGGATGTGAATCCTGGTACGTAGTACCCGCAGTGTGAGCCTGGGAGTTGATGGGATTAGGCCTACATCTGTACTGAGCTTGTTTGTATATAATTTTAACCACTGTCCAATAAGTCACCATTGTGACTCAAGGCTTCTTCATCATGTTACCTCGTGCGACAATACTTCCCCACTGCTGACATTAAATTGACTGGCCTGTAGTTGCTGGGTTTTCCTTACACATCTTTTTGAACAAGGGCTGTAATATGTGCAATTTTGAGTCCTTTGCCACCAACCCTGTATCTAAAGATTCTGGAAGATTATGCCATGTATCTCGCTATTTCTGCCCTCACTTCCTCTTTGCCTCTGATGTGGTCCTGATCACACATCAACTTTACCAATGCAGACAGCCTTTCTAATATCTATTCTTTATCAGTTTTTAACCATCCAGTGTCTCAACTGAAACAAGTGCCAGACAAATACCATCTATAACATGAGAAAATCTAACCATCTTCCCTTGATATTGCAATAGCATTGCTCAATCTCCCACTATCAACATCTTGGGGTTACCATTGACCAGAAACTGAACTGGCACAGCCATATAAATACATTGAAAAGAGAATGCCAGAGGCTCTGAGTTCTCTGGTAAATACCTCACCTCCTGACTCTCCAAAACCCTGTCCACCAGGCACAAGACAAGAGTGTGATGGAACATTCTCCACTTGCCTGGATGAGTGTAGTTCCAAAAGGATTCTAGAAGCTCAACACCATCCAAGACAAAGCAACCTGCTTGATTGGTACCTCTTCCATCATCTTAAATATTCACTCCCTCCACCACCAGCACTCAGTGGTAGCATGTGTACCATATTCAAGAAATACTGCAGCAGTTTGCCAAACTTACTTCGAAAGCACCTTCCACATCAACAGATACAATAGAACATGGTGGATGTGATGGCCTAGTGATATTATTGCTACACTATTAATCCAGAAGCTCAGCTAATGTTCTGGGGACCTGAGTTCAAATCCCACCACAGCAGATGGTGGAATTTGAATTCAATTAAAAATATCTGGAATTAAGAATCTACTGATGACCATGAAACCATTGTCAATTGTTGGAAAAACCCACCTGGTTCACTAATGACATTTAGAGAAGGAAATCTGCCGTCCTTATCTGGTCTGGCCTACATGTGACTCCATAGCCATAGCAATGTGGTTGACTCTCAACTGTCCTCAGGCAATCGCGTCTTTGCCAACAACAATTCCAGGTCCTTTCCCCGGAACTCTACATATCTGCCCCACTAATCCCTCTAAACTGTGCATCCCAAGACACTAAGGGGCAATTTAGCATGACCAATCAACCTAACCTACACATTTTTGGACATCTTTCTTTTACTTCCTTTTACACTTTCTTTATGAATATTCTGCCCTTAGTGTCCTGAGATACATAGGTTAGAGGGATTAGTGGGTAAATACGTAGGGATATGGGAGTAGAGCCTGGGTGGGGTTGTGGTTGGTGCAGACTCAATGGGCCGAATGGCCTCTTTTTGTGCTGTAGGGTTTCTATGATTTCTGTGTTTTGACATTTAAAATAGCTCTCTGTTGGATTAGCAACATTTGTCATATACATCTTTTTTCTGTTCCACATTACTCGCTATTCTTTTATCATTGACTGAACTCTAGCTTTGGCTGCCTGCCTTTCTTCCTTATGAGCATGTACCTCAGCAATATCAGAGCCATCTCTTCTTTAAATGCAACCCATTGTTCCTTTACAGCTTTGACTGCCAATCTTTGATTCCAATTTCTTTGTGACGAATTCAATCCCACTCCATTGAAATTGGACATTCCCCAATAAATTATTTTTTCTTTGGATGGCTCATTGCCCATTTCCATAGCTAACCCTAACTTTATATTTTGTTCATGAGATATGGGCAATGCTGGTTAGGCCAGAATTTATTGCCCATCCTTAATTGCCCTTGAGAAGCTGGTGGTGAGTCGCCTTCTTGAGCTGCTGCAGGCCATGTGTGGTAGGTACACCCAGAGTGCTGTTAGGAAGGGAGTTCTAAGATTTTGACCCAGAGATAGTGAAGTAATGGCAATGTCGTTCCATATCAGGATTGTGTGTGGCTTGGAAGAGAAATTTCAGGTGATGGTTTTCATATCCATCTGCTGCCCTTGTCCTTCTAGGTGGTAGAGGTCAGGGCTTGAAAGGTGCAGTCAAAGGAGCCATTATTGAGTTGCTGGAGTACATCTTGTAGATGGTATACATTGCTGCTACTGTGTGTTGGTGATGTAAACAGTGAATGTTTAAGGTGGTGAATGGGGTGTCAATCAGACAAGCTGCTTTGTCCTGGGCTGTATCGAGCTTCTTGACTGTTGTTGGAGCTGCGTTCATCCAAGAAAGTGGAAAGTATTCCATTACACTTCTGACTTGTGCCTTGTAAATGGAGGACAAGATTTGGGAAGTCAGGTGGTGAATTACTCACCAAAGGATTTCCAGCCTCTGATCTGTTCTTGTAGTCACGGTATTTGTATGTTCAGTTACTCGTGAATGGTAATCCCTAGGAAGTTGATAGCGGGGGCTGTTAGTAATGGTAATATCATTGAATGTCGAGGCTTTCCTAGATCACGGATACTAATATTATGATCATTGTTCTCTAAATGTTTCCTGAATGATAATTGATCCACTTTGCCCACCTCATTTCCCAGAACCAGATCCAGCAATGCTCCTTCCACTTTGGGCTGGAAACATACTAATCAATAAAATTGTCCAAAAACACTGAGAAATTCCTCCCCCTCTTTGTCCTTTATTTTATCACAATCTATATTAGTGTACTTAACGTACCCCATTATCATTATTCTATAGATTTGCAGTTTTCTGTAATTTCCATGCATATTTGTTCCTCTATATCTTCCCCACCATGGTGGCCTACAGAATACATCCAGTAATGTAATTGGACCGCTATTTTTCCTTAAAGTAACCAGATAGATTCTGTCCTTGGCCCCTCCGGGACATCCTTTCTCTCATAAACAAAATTGAACTGTCAAGTTTATCGAAACTGTCAAAAGAAATTGTAAAACAAAATAGCCAGAAGGAATAGTCAAGCTGTCAAAATTCAGACCCGAATGTCTTGTGGCAAGTTACACACATAGAACATAGAACACTACAGCACAAACAGGCCCATCGGCCCACAAGTTGTGCTGACCATGACTTCCTGACACCTCCTGACTTCCCATAGCCTTCCCACCACAATGAGCCATTAGTATGATGGAATACTCCAAGCAAATGTTAAGAGCTTTTACAAGTATATGAAAAGGAAAATAGTTGACGTAAACGTTAGAAGCAGAGACAGGATGAATTATCGTGGGCAATGGAAAGATAGCAGTGATATCGAACAATATTCTTTTGGCTGTTTTCACATTGAAAACATAAGTTACAGAGACTAAAATCTGACAAACCCCCTCAGTTCTGTGGTCATAAGAGATGGTTGTTGAGATAGTGGATGCACTAGTTCCCATTCCCTAGATTCTGCAATGTCCCAGTATATTGGAAGTTGGCAAACTTAACATTGCTATTCAAGAAAGGAGGGAGATGGTAAATGGGAAACTACAGTTAGCCTAACATCAGTCACTGGGAATGTGCTGGATTCTATTATCAAGGAAGTCTTAACAATGCACTGTGAAAGCCAAACTATGATCCGACATAGTCAACATGGTTTTACAAAATGGAAAACACGTGTAAGAAATTTGTTAAGAGTTTTGTGAGGATGTAACTAAAGTCAGTAAATATGGTATACTTGATTTCCAAAAGTCATATTTGATAAGGTGCCACGAAAAGGGTTAACGTACAAGATAAAGGTACATGAAGTTGGAGGTAATATATTAATATGGGTAGTGAATTGGTTAACAGACAGGAAGAAAAGCGGGGGGCTTCAGTGGGGCATTTTTAAGTTAATAGGTTGTGAATAGCGGAGTGCCGCAAGAATCAGTACCTCCGCAACGTACAATTTATGTTAATGACTTAGGTGAAGAGATAGAGAGCAATGTATTTAAATGTGCTGACAATACAAAGCAAAAGGAAGACACAAAGAGACCGCAAAGATTTATAGACAGGTAATATGACAGGAGAACAAGGTGGCATTTGGTGTATACATGGGAAGTGTGAAGTTTTGGTTATAAAAATAGAAAAGCAGAATATTTTTTAAAGGTGTGAAACTTGTAAATGTTGATGTGCAGAGAGACGTGGGTGTAGCAGTACAAGGATCACTGAAAGTTAGCGTAAGGATAAAAGCAATTAGAAAGGCAAATGGTGAGTTGGCCTTTATTGCAAGGGGTTTGGATGCAAGAATAAGAACATAGAACATAGAACATAGAACATTACAGCGCAGAACAGGCCCTTCGGCCCACGATGTTGCGCCGACCAGTTACAAAAACAATGACCCACTAGCCTATACCAATCCCTTTTCGTCCATAAACCTATCCAGAGATCTCTTAAACGCCCCCAAACTAGACGCATTTACAACTGCAGCAGGCAGGGCATTCCAATCCCTCACCACCCGCTGGGTAAAGAACCTACCCCTGACATCCGTCCTGTAGCTACCCCCCCTTAATTTAAAGCCATGCCCCCTCGTGCTAGCTTTCTCCATCCGAGGAAAAAGGCTATCACTATCCACCCTATCTAAACCTCTAATCATCTTATATGTTTCAATAAGATCCCCTCTTAGCCGCCTTCTTTCCAACGAAAACAACCCTAGATCCCTCAGTCTCTCCTCATAGGACCTCCTATTCTTGCTACAATTGCACAGAGCTTTGGTGAGATCATACCTGGAGTATTCTGTGCAGTTTTGATCACTATATTTAAGGATATACTTGCATTGGATGCATTGTAGCGAAGGGTCACTAATTGGTCCTATTGCTTCTGAGTAAACTAAGTCTATATTCTCTGGAGTTTAGAAGATTCAATGATCTCATTGAAATATGTATGATTCATGCATGATACATGTATGAAACATGTATGATGCACCCATTCCCAATGAGTCCAACACATTCTATGCCAGTTTTGAGCAAGAGGTCAGCAAGAGCATGCCCTCCACCCCAGAAACCTTGGCTGAACCAGTATCCCAGGCCACCATCGCAGGCAATAGTCAGATTAGCCTTCTCGAAAATCAAACGGGAAGTGACTGGCCCGGTTGGGATTACTATCAAATAAACTTTTCGGACTTAAACCTGGTATTGTCAGACTTCTTACCGGATGGGGTACCCAGATGAGCACTCAGATCCTATGTGGACCATCTGGTGGAGGTATTCACAGACAACTTTAACCTTTCTTTCCACCAATCTGAGGTCCCTATCTGCTTCAAGAAGACGACCATCATCCTTGTACCAAAGAAATGCCAGGCAGCGTGCCTTAATGACTATCATTCAATGGCTCTGACGTCCATCATTATGAAGTGCTTTGAACAGTTATTCATAGCATGAATTAATTCTAGCCTCCCAGATTGCCTGGATCCATTCGCCTATCGCCGCAACAAGTCCACAGCAGACACCATCTCTTTGGCCCTACATTCAACCCTGAAACACTGGATAACAAAGACACCTATATCAGACACCTATTTATTGACTACATTACCATTATTCCAACAGTAGTCATCTCCAAACTCCATGGCCTTTGGAGCTCAGCTTATCCCTCAGTAACTGGATCCTACACTTCCACAGACTGCAATCAGTAAAGATAGACAACAAAACCTCCTCCATAATCCTCCTCAACACCAGTGCCCCACAAGGCAGTGTCTTCCGTCCCATACTATACTCCTTATACACCTATGACTGTGTGACCAAATTCACCTCCAATTCGATTTTCAAGTTTGCTGATGACACCACCATAGTGGGTTGCATTTCAAACAATGATGAGACAGAGTACAGGAAAGAGATAGAGAATCTGGTGAACTGGCAAGAACAATAATTTCTCCCTCAATGTCAACAAAACGAAGGAGTTTGTCGTCGACTTCAGGAGCGAAGTGGAGAACATGCCCCTGTCTACATCAATGGGAACAATGGAAATGGTCAAGAACTTCAAGTTTCTAGGTGTCCAGATCACCAACAACCTGTCTTGATCCCTTCATGCTGATGCTATAGTTAAGAAAGCCCATCAATGCCTCTACTTTCCCAGGAGGCTAAGGAAATTTGGCATGTCCACTACAACTCTCATCTATGTTTACAGATGCACCATAGAAAGCATTCTTTCCAGTTGTATCACAGCCTGGTATGAATCCTGCTCTGTCTAAGACTGCAAGAAACTACAAAGAGACTTGAACAAAGCCCAGTCCATGACGCAAACTAGCCTCCTATCTGTTGACTCTGTCTACACTTCCTGCTGCCTCGGCAAAGTAGCCAGCACAATCAAGGACCTCCCTCACCCAGACATACTCTCTTCCACTTTCCTCCGTTGGGAAAAGGTACAAAAGTCTGAGGTCACGTACCAACCAACTAAAGAATAGCTTCCTCCCTAAAAGCAACATACTGGGAGTGTTGGAATCTGAAACAAAAACAAAAAATGCTGGAAAATCTCAGCAGCTCTGACAGTATCTGTGTGTACAGAATTGAGCCAATGTTTCAAGTCTAGATGACCCTTCGTCAGAGCTAAGAGCAAAGAAAAATCAGCAGAAATTTATACTATTGGGGGAAGGATAGCAGGAAGGGGTGTGGAATTGTACAAAGGGAGTGTAAAAGAGGATGCAGAAGGCTGAGAAGGTGCTGAGAGAGTCCATTAAGTGATCAGAATGCGAGAATGGCAGAACAGAGGTACTGCTCGTCAGCCACTGCTCAGTTCAAATCAGGCAGTCCATGTTTATAAATTGTTGCACCCTCTCTATGTCCTCCTCACATTTCACTTTGTATTGTCAGCACATTTAGATATATCACTTTCTGCCTCTTTATCTAAGTCATTAGCATAAACTGAAACCAAAAGAGAAAACGCTGGAAAACCTCAACAGATCTGTAAGGAGAGAAAAGAGCTGATGTTTCAAGACCAAATAGCCCTTTGTCAAAGCTGGTCAAAGGGCCACCTGGACTCGAAACATCAGCTCTTTTTTCTGCTTACAGATGTTGCCAGACCTGCTGAGACTTTCCAGCATTTTCTCTTTTGGTTTCAGATTCCACCTTCTGCAGTAATTTGCTTTTAATGTAAACTGAAAACTGCTGAGGCACCAGCATCAGTCTTTGTGAACTCCGCTATTCACAGCCCGTGAAAGTGCCCCACTTGACCTGCCACGATCTTTCTGCTTCAGTGAGTGCTTGGAGCTTAGAGTCTCTGCTCAACAAGTGGGCAGGGTCCATCACACCAGGCAAATAAACAAAATGAAAAAAGAAAATGACCGCTTTTCCATTGGTATCAAGAGTATCTGGACCTAATGCACAGGGCTGACAGATAACTTGCAGCTGGCCAATAATACACACAAGACAGCTGTGATCAACATGGGACTTCAGAGGCTGAACATCAAAATAGCATCTTTACATGAGATGACTGAGAACGAATCACTGAAAGATGATTTATCTGGTAGTGGAGGGGTTCACAGAATATGTGAGCAAACCGTAGGCTTCGCTGTAAGGAGCTGGCTACTGTCAATGGTAGAACCATCCACAAATGATACTGAACATCTCCTCTCCATCTGCCACCTCTCAACTCAAGCATAGATGCTCAGTTAATCTCCTGAGCATCTATGCTCCAACATTGTGCTCCACTACAGAGGAGAAAGACCAGTTCTATGAAGAGTGTGCTGCTATCAACAGACTCCCTAAATCAGAATGTCTTCAACTACTGAGAGGTTTCAATGCAAGAGTGGATGCAGACCATGAGTTAAGTCCTCCTTGCCTTACACACCATGGCCTGAGAAAGATATATGAGAATGGACAAAGATAACTTGAGTGTTGCTGCAAGCTATGCAAGCTTTGTGTAACTAACACCTTCTTTCAGAACAAACTATACCACAGGAGGTGTCCTGGAGACACCCAGGATCAGACCAGCTGGATATGACCATCACCAGACCTGACTCTCTGGACAACATTCTCGACATGTGCAACTCCAGATCATTCCATTGTATGCATTGATCCTCAAACCTTTATCATTCAAAGCAGAATTGTCCTCTTCTCAACGTCAGCCATACAGTCCATCCAGATTTAAAATACAGCAATCCCTAGATGCAATTTAACAGCTGCCGGTCCCACATGGAGCGGTGAAGCAAAATGGAACATACTTTGGGACAGTATCTACAACAACATATCAACATATTGGGGATGAGCAATCAATGTTGACATAGCCAGTGACGGCAATATCCCATAAATAGTTTTTTTTTAATTTACAATACTCTCAATATATAGATTCATAGAATCCCTATAGTGCAGAAGGAGGCCATTCAGCCCATCGAGCCTATACCGACCACAATCCCACCCAGGCCCTATTCCCGTAACCCCGCACTTTTACCCTGCTAATCCCCCTGACATCAAGGGTCAAGTTAGCATGGCCAATCAACCTAACCCACATATCTTTGGACTGTGGGAGGAAACTGGAGCACCCAGAGGAAACACACGCAGACGCGGGGAGAAAGTGCAAACTCTACACAGGCAGTGACCCGAGGCCTGAATTAGACTTGGGACCCTGGTGCTACCATTGTCCCGCCTTCCCTTTTGGAAAGCAAGAGTCAAAAAATGCTAATTGGTTTGAGACTAACATCACCATAAAGGAACCTGTTATTGAAACCGAGGGTGTCAAGCCTATTACAAGAGAAATCTGAGGAAGAAAACTCTGAAAGCACTAAGAGATACACAATGTAAAGTCAAACAAGCTGCTCAGGGCTGCATCAATAACCATTGGTTACAACTCTGAGAGAATATGTAGGTGTTTTTCAATACAGGAAACATTTGTGTGATACATAAAGGGAATCAAAAATCAAGAGGCCCATCAGCAAAGAATTAGCTCCACTGAACACAAAAGCAGGGGAGGTCATCATGGATAGCAGTAAACAGTTGGAGAAAAGGGTGGAATATTGCACTGAGTTGTATTCCAGGGAGAGCAGTCACCAAGGAAGTTCTAGGCACCATGGAAAGCCTGCCTGTCATGGCAAAGCTAGATAGCAAATACGCTGTGGAGGAGCTTAACAAGACTAGTTACTTGCTAGCCACGGACAGATCTCCAGGTCTTGATGCTAGACTGCCTGAATTCATCAAACACTGGAAATCAGCACTCCTGCAACACAAGAGTCTCTGCAGGAGGATAGGGACAGTGCCCCAGGACATGCGCACCATCAAAGAGCAAGCAAAAACCCTGAAAAGACATGTTATTATATCCTAATTATGTTCAGCATAATCCCTGTTGTCTCCACTGGGGACCAAGGCTTCTCCTCTAATCTTGGAGATATACAAGAAAGGCAAACATTGATATATCCTTTTGGGAGAGTTGGCTCAGTCCAGCTACTTAGATAACCCACTCTCAAGTGTTGGTACAGGGCCTCATCTGGTTCAACTAGATGGCCTTTTTAGACCATTCTGTCCACTCTATCTATGGACAGGTTTGAAAATCAAATCCTTGAAGGTTAAGAGAATTGAATATTCAACAAGTTAAAATCAGACCAGATAATTTTCAAGGGGTAATAATCAGGGCAGGTAATATCCAATACCTTAAAGTCAAGGCAAGTATGGGAGAACAGTGAACGTAGAATGAAAAGTTTGTATAAACTGTTTGAGCGGGATTTTCTGGCCGCACTCACCCCATGACCGTAAAATCCCACCCCAGGTCAACGGATCTTTGCATGGTCCATGTCCTGCCCGCTACAATGCCCATGGCAGGGATGGGAAACTTCCACCCTTTATCTATGCATTACTTATGTTCAGTTTAATGATATTTTAGAAATTGGACAAGCTCATCTTATGGCTTTATTCTATGTCTCTCTGAATTTATCTTGCTCTTTGTTATTTGTTTCCAAGTTGGTTTCCCAAATAATCCGAAATGTGCTTGTAGCAATTCGTGGTGACTTTGAAAAATGGAAATATTTCCAAATAATGTAACTAGCTTCAAAAACAATGAATATCAATAGCAAACTCTAAGAACTGACACCATACACACTGAAATTCATAATTGATGGTTATGGGAAGCTTATGGTAATCTATTGGAATTTGTTAGATTACAACTTGCTATGCATTGAATGAGCAATTTAGTTTTGCAATGCCAGTGCTTCTAATTACTGTCTTATGTGGAAATGTTATTTTCTTGACAGCGTAAACAGCACACAATGTGCAATTGTAAAAATGACAAGAATGCACAAAGTGGGTGTGACTTTCTGGTTATGCCACCACATGCCTCCCATCAAAGAAAAAACTCTCAAACCTTTACTGCGTGTCTTCCTCCTACACGGTTCTGTTTCATCACATACACACTCCCAAAAAGCAGAAAAACATTCACAGCGGTCTAAAGTTACAGCTAATTTGATAGTTTCCCTCTTGTGTAAAAGGTGGAGCATTGTCAGTTCTACAGTTTACCAATCAGGCCAAAAGCAGCATGGTGGCACAGTAATTAGCACTGGCTGCCTCATAGCTCCAGGGACTTGGGTTCGATTCCGGCCTTGGGTGACTGTCTGTGTGGAGTTTGTACTTTCTCCCCATGTCTGCGTGGGTTTCCTCCAGGTGCTCCGGTTTCCTCCCACGTTCTGAAAGATGTGTTGGTAAGGTGCACTGATCTGAACAGGCACCGGACTGTGGCAACTAGGGGAATTTCACAGTAACTTCATTGCAGTGTTAATGTAAACCTTGTTTGTGACTAATGAATAAACATTCAACTTTAAAAAATGTGTAGGTTATATGGGATTAGCCATGGTAAATGTGTGGGATGACAGGGCGGGGGAGAAGCCCTGGGTAAAATGCTCTGTCAGAGAATCGGTTTAGACTTGATGGCCTGATTGGCCTCTTCTGCTCTGTAGGGGTTGTATGATCTGTGGGGCTATAGTTGAAATGTGATTGACAGGCGATCGTTTGATAAAAGGTTAAAATACGGCATCTTTAATTATTTCACGAATCAAGCAGCTAACAACCTGGCCATTATTATTCAGTCCTATTCCAAAAGGGGTTCTTTAACAATAAGTAATCTCCCCATCAGCAAACATTGGATACATTTTTTAAATTTCTTATTAAAACTGGGGACTGGGCAAATTTGAATACTTATCACTGGTGCATTATAATCCAGTCTAAACTAAGAAGATTGGAAGTGTTCTCTCAGTTGGCTGTGCCTCAATAAATCATGAATTGATGCAGCACAGAAGAAGGCCATTTGGTCCATTGCACTTCTTCTGTTCTTCGAAGGTTATCCAATTAGCTCTACACCCCAGCTCTTTCCACATAGCCCTCTCAATTTTCTGCAAAATAAAATTGCTCTGAAAATTCAGAAATAAGTTCCAAATAAGTACCAGTCACATCACAGAATTATTGGTTAGCACTGATGCCTCTTAGTGCCAGGGACCCGGGTTTGATTCCTGGTTTGAGTCACTGAGTCCCTGTGTCTGCGTTGGATTTCCTCTGGGTGCTCCGGTTTCCTCCCACAGTACAAAGATGTGCTGGTTAGCTTGATTGGCCATGCTAAATTCTACCTCAGTGTACTCAAACAGGTGTCAGAGTGTGGCGACTAGGGGATTTTCACAGTAACTTCATTGCAGTGTTAATATTAGCCTATGTGTGACTATTAAATAAATAAATAATAAAATCTGTTACCTTGATCAGTAAGGCTAGGAGGTTATAAATGAAAAGGTTGCGCTGAAGCAGTAAGAAATTAAAGGTGATATCATAATGAATGTGTTAATACATATGCTCCCTTTTTTAATAGCAGCATCAAACCAATTATTTCCAGCAGGTTTCTTTGGCAGCGAAAGCTGGTTTAGTTGTTAAGGAGTGGACTCAGCTAAAGTGAATTACAATTTTAGGTGTAATTAATTGGCTGTGACGCACTTTGTGACATTGGAAGATACAATCAGGTGATTAAAAGTGCAAACTCTCTCTTTAATTATTACAGCTCACATATTATTTGCCAGTTGTTGAGCATTCTTCCACTAAAGGTACATATGTCGGAATTCCCATTTCAACCCACTGCTGATTTCTAAGGAAAACAGCGTGAAGCAGCCTTTTTGTGCCATATTCAGGTTCTACCATGCATCATTTCTAATGGTCCTCAAATTAAACAAGTCTCCAGGAAGAAAGCCAGGATGGTTTCCAGATTGGAAACTCAGAAGCAAAGCATTTCCATTGATCCTATTGAGTTTAACAGCAGGAGGTGGGAGGGTGGGATGGGGCATGGCACGGTGGCACAGTGGTTAGCACTGCTGCCTCACAGCACCAGGGACCCAGGTTCAACTCCGGCCTTGGTCACTGTGCGAAGTTTGCACATTCTCCTTGTGTCTGTGTGGGTTTCTTCCAAGTATTCTGGTTTCCTCCCACAGCCCAAAGCTGTGCAGGTTAGGCCATGCTAAATTGCCCCTAGTGTCAGGGGATTAGCAAGGTAAATATGTGGGGTTACAGAAATAAGGCCTGGGTGGGATTGTGGTCAGTGTAGACTCAACGGGCTGAATGGCTCCTTCTGCACTGTAGGGATTCAATAACAAGTGGACAGTTTTAAAATTCCTCAGAATTTTTTCTCAGTAAGAAGTCTCAAGACTTTTTGTGAGACTTCTTGAAATCTTGTGAGACCTCTTACTGTGTTTACACCAGTCCAATGCCCGCTTCTCCACATCAATGTTTTGTCACCCGTTGATGGATGGACAGTTGAGCAGATGAAGATGATGGGCTGTGCTTTGTGGGGAAGGCAGTTGATATTAAGAGACGGAATGGTGAAGGGGGGACAACAGAGCCAAACTCAATTCTACGCTCACCTCATGTCCATGTATGTGCACTTCCAGCAAAGAACAGCCACCTCAAAACTAAAGCTTAAAGTTTAAAGTTTATTTATTAGTGTCACAAGTAGATTTCCATTAACACTGCAATTAAGTTACTGTGAAAAATCCCCTAGTCGCCACACTCCAGCACCTATTTGGATACACTCGGGAGAATTTAGCACGACCAGTGCATGTCTTTTGGACTGTTCGGAAACCAGAGCACCCGAAGGAAACCCAGGCAGATACGGGGAGAACATAAAGACTCCACACAGACAGTGACCCAAGCTGGGAATTGAACCCAGATCCCTGACGTTGTGAGGCAGCAGTGCTAATCATTGTGCCACCTTGCCCCCCCATACTGTGCCACTGTGCCATCCCTAACATTTAACTGACGGACACCTTCTAATTCCAATTGAAATTCCTGAGGCCTCTTCCAAAAGAAAACAAAAGCTGAAAAGCTATTTTTGAGGTGATGAGAGCAGTAATCAAGACTTTTTTTTCCTGTAGCAGGTTGGTCAATTTGATACAACTGACTGGCAAGAGATGATATTGAAGATATTTTTCATTTGTTATCAGAAATGGACTAATTGTCCCAAAAACTTAATTATGTCAGACTTGATTATTTGATTCAGCAACATCAACCAAATGGTGTTGTCCCAAGTTGCTTGCCATCCAGAGGAGGTAATTTTAATAGTATTATTGCCTATATTTAGATTTCTCTTTTCCATGTCTGGCGTATCTGCACAAAAATAAATGTATATAAAAATAACTTTATAAGTGACAAAGTGAGTGCATTGACTAAAGATCTTGCAGAATTTTATGCAGAGACCATTACCTTTTTTTTAAACTTGTCTGCTAATTTTCTCTTTCTGACATCCCTGTCAGAAAATTGATGAGGTCTCTTGCTACAGTAGGTGTTAGGACACACAAGATTAGTTCAGTCTGACTAAAGTAATGTTGCAACTTATGTTCTTCCTCCCTCCATGTGGATAATTGGTTTGATTCACTGCCATGCTTCAGCAAGGCGTTTGATAAGGTCCCCCATGCAAGACTTCTTGAGAAGGTGAGAGGGCATGGGATCCAAGGGGCTTTGGCCTTGTGGATCCAGAACTGGCTTGCCTGCAGAAGGCAGAGAGTGGTTGTGGATGGGTCTTTTTCTGCATGGAGGTCGGTCACCAGTGGAGTGCCCCAGGGATCTGTTCTAGGACCCTTGCTGTTTGTCATTTTCATAAATGACCGGGATGAGGAAGTGGAGGGATGGGTTAGTAAGTTCGCCGATGACACGAAGGTCGGTGGTGTTGTGGATGGTCTGGAAGGATGTCAGAAGTTGCAGTGTGACATAAATAGGATGCAAGACTGGGCGGAGAAGTGGCAGATGGACTTCAATGCAGATAAATGTGTAGTGGTCCATTTTGGCAGGACCCATGGGATGAACGAGTACACTATCAAGGGCAGGAGTCTTAGCAGTGTTGACGAGCAGAAGGATCTTGGGGTCTGGGTCCACAGGACTCTTAAATCGGCCTCGCAGGTGGAGGATGTGGTCAAGAAGGCGTTTGGTGTACTGGCCTTCATTAATCGAGGGATTGAGTTTAGGAGTCAGGAGGTAATGCTGCAACTTTATAAGGCTCTTGTCAGGCCCCACTTGGAGTACTGTGTGCAGTTCTGGTCGCCTCACTATAGGAAGGACGTAGAAGCTATTGAAAGGGTGCAGAGGAGATTTACAAGGATGTTGCCTGGATTGGGAGGCATGCCTTATGAAGATAGGTTGAGGGAGCTGGGACTCTTCTCCCTGGAGAGACGTAGGTTGAGAGGCGACTTGATAGAGGTTTATAAAATGTTGAGAGGAATAGATAGGGTGGATTCTCAAAGGCTATTTCCCCAGGTTGAAATGGTCTCTACGAGAGGACACAGATTTAAGGTGCAGGGAAGCAAGTACAGAGGTGATGTTAGGGGTAAGTTTTTCACTCAGAGGGTGGTGAGTGAATGGAATCGGCTGCCGTCGGTGGTGGTGGAGGCGAACTCACTGGGGTCTTTTAAAAGACTTCTGGATGAGTATATGGGATTTAATGGGATTGGGGGTTATAGATAGGTCTATGCATTGGTAGGTATTGATGTGATCGGCGCAACTTGTGGGCCGAAGGGCCTGTTTGTGCTGTAGTGTTCTATGTTCTTCTAGATAGTTAGCAGGTTTATTCGGAATCCAATTAATCTTTAAAATGACATGCACGCTGGCACTTTCTCCTGTAAGGTTAATGTTGGAATTAGAGAGATAGGAGGCTGGATGTTGGACCCAGATGGTGGCAGGACTGGAGGTGGGTGAGTCAGGAATTGGCATGATTTTGATTCAGGGCCATTTTTAAAAATAATCCAGGTTAAGGGACAGAACGGGTGCTTGCCCACAAGCAGTGGGCAGCCAGTAAAGTCAACTGAGGGGCCGAGTGATGCCATTTCCCTGCACTGACTGGAATTTTCCCGTGGGCAGGCAGGCCCCCTGTGGTAGCTGAAATGCAGCCAGTGAGAAGGGAGAGCCACCCAAGGACAAACTGGCAGGGCCAGCCCTTCTGTGGCCTTTTTAAATCAAACATATCACGAAACCTGGAAGTGCAGTAAACAGTGAGGAAGATAGCAAACTACTGCAAGAGTGCAGAGACAGGCTGCTGGAATGGACAGACATAGAGAAAATTAAATTCAATGCAAAAAGGTGTGAAGGTTTTGATAGAAAGACTGAATGGATAGAATGTAATCCAAATGGTATAATTTAAAAGGGAGTGGCAAAACTGAGGGGGCTTGTAACCAATCTTTGGAGGTGGCAGGTCAGGATTGCAAAAGAGTTCATGAAGCATTTGGGATTTTGAGATTTACGAGAAGCGCATAGGATACAAAAGCCAGGAAGTAAAATTAAACTTATATAAAACACAAGTTTAGCCACTGTGGGAGTATTGTGTTCCATTCTGAGAATCAGAGTTTAGGAAAGACATCAAGACTTTAGAAAGGATAAACTCTGGAATGTTATCATTGTTCATGCCGGCGGGATTTTCCCAATCCACTGCAATGAATAGAGATTTGGCTGAGCATCAAAATCTCCGACCTTGCTGCAGTGAGAGCATGATGTGAATGGCCAGTAAGGATGGGCCGAAAGAATAGATTTACTGGACTGGTTCCAGGGTTGAGGGATTACAGTATGTTTTATTCTTTCATTGAAGGTGGCTATCACTGACAAGACCAGCATTTTCTGCCCATCACTAAGTGCCTTGAACAGGGAAGCTTGTTGGATCATTTCAGAGGCAGTTGAGAGTCAACTGCACTGCAGTCTAGAGTCACATAAACCAGGCAAGACCAGGTAAGGATGACAGGCTTATTTCGCTAAAGGACATTAGCGAAGCAGATGGGTTTTTACAACAATCAATGATAGTTTTATGGTCGCTATTACTGGGAGTAGTTTTAATAACCAGATTTATTTTCATTGAAATTAAGTTAAAGCAATTGCCATGTTTGGTTTTGAACCCTTGTCCCCTGAGCGTGGGCCTCCAGATTACCAGTTCGCCAACACCTCCCCAAAATTAACTGGATAGTCTGAAGAAGCTGGGGTTGTGTTCCTTGTAGGGGAGAAGGATACGAGGAGATTTTATAGCAATGTTTCAAATCAGGAAGAGTAAAGTATTTTAGAATACTATCATTAGTCCAGCTTTTTGTGAGAATGTGACACCTTTAGAAAGTTATTCCTATTTATCCGCTCAAATCTGAGGATATTGTACTTCAACAATCATATTTTTGAGTTATACCTCGGGTCAGAGATTATTTGTATTTTGTTTTATCGTTTCAATTCCTCAAGAAGAGGAAAGCATAAGTTATGAGATGTTTCAGTTACATGACTGCTGAGTATTGGGTGTGCCAGCAGGCACTTTCGTCATGGCAACCAAGGGATGAAGGTGCTTGTTTGGTATACCTGGGAGGAGTGAGTCTTAGGAACTATTAGTGGCGCTCTAAAGCAATTTGAATGACGCTTGTAGTTGCATGTCTATACACATTACAATTTGCACTGGAAAAATTGATTAAGATGTTTTAAGATTACCCAATAGGTGAAATACCCAATCAAATAATTTTTTTTTGCTTTTAATAGGCAAAGAAAGCGAGTGATTCACTTCACAAACAGAAGTGTTGGCAGATAGTTTAAGCCGTTGGAAGTGTTGAAATAAAATGGTACGCTAAATTTTATAATTAACATGTGGCCCTCAAGGTGGAAACTGGAACTATGAGATCATAGTGTTGAGCTGTGAGGACTGTAAATGAACAAAGAAAGGTGCATTTATACAGCACCATTCCAAACATCCCATGGAGCTTTACATCCAATTATATTCGAAAAGGGTAATGATTGTTATCATAGAAACATCAAAACTAGAAGCAGGAGTAGACCATTTGGCCCTTCGAACCTGCTCCGCCATTCATTTTGATCATGGCTGATCATCAAATTTAATATCCTGACAACCCCCCCTCCCCCCGCACCCCCCCCCCCCCCAATTCCCCACCACCACCACTGCCATATTCCTTTATTCCTTTAGTCCCAAGAGCTATATCTAATTTAATCTTGAAATTTCTTCATAGAACATAACATAGAACATAGAACATTACAGCGCAGAACAGGCCCTTCGGCCCACGATGTTGCGCCGACCAGTTACAAAACAATGACCCACTAACTTAAACCAATCCCTTCTCGTCCATAAACCTATCACGGATCTCTTAAACGCCCCCAAACTAGGCGCATTTACAACTGCAGCAGGCAGGGCATTCCAATCCCTCACCACCCTCTGGGTAAAGAACCTACCCCTGACATCCGTCCTATAGCTACCACCCCTTAATTTAAAGCCATGCCCCCTCGTGCTAGATTTCTCCATCAGAGGAAAAAGGCTATTACTATCCACCCTATCTAAACCTCTAATTATCTTATATGTTTCAATAAGATCCCCTCTTAGCCGCCTTCTTTCCAGCGAAAACAACCCCAAATCCCTCAGCCTCTCCTCATAGGACCTCCCCTCCATACCAGGCAACATCCTGGTAAACCTCCTCTGCACCCTCTCCAAAGCCTCCACATCCTTCCTGTAATGTGGGGACCAGAACTGCACACAGTACTCCAAGTGCGGCCGCACCAGAGTTGTGTACAGTTGCAACATGACGCTGCGACTCCTAAATTCAATCCCCCTACCAATAAACGCCAAGACACCGTATGCCTTCTTAACAACCTTATCTACTTGACTCCCAACTTTCAGGGATCTATGTACACATACACCTAGATCCCTCTGCTCATCCACACTATTCAAAGTCCTCCCGTTAGCCCTATACTCGACACATCTGTTATTCCTACCAAAGTGAATTACCTCACACTTCTCCGCATTAAACTCCATCCGCCACCTCTCGGCCCAGCTCTGCAACCTGTCTAAGTCTTCCTGCAAACTATGACACCCTTCATCACTATCTACCACACCTCCGACTTTGGTGTCATCAGCAAACTTACTAATCCACCCAACTATACCCTCATCCAGATCATTAATAAAAATTACAAACAGCAGTGGCCCCAAAACAGATCCCTGAGGCACACCACTCGAAACCGAACTCCATGATGAATATTTACCATCAACCACCACCCTCTGTCTCCTATCCGCTAGCCAATTCCTGATCCAATTCCCTAGATCACCCCCAATCCCATACATCTGCATTTTCTGCAGAAGCCTACCATGGTGAACCTTATCAAACGCCTTACTAAAATCCATATACACCACGTCCACTGCCTTACCCCCATCCACCTCTTTGGTCACTTTCTCAAAAAACTCAATAAGGTTAGTAAGGCACGACCTACCCGCCACAAAACCATGCTGACTATCTCCAATCAATTCTTTACTCTCCAAATAACTATAAATCCTATCCCGAATAATTTTTTCTAAAACCTTGCCCACAACAGAAGTGAGACTCACCGGTCTATAATTCCCGGGGAAGTCTCTGTTCCCCTTCTTAAACAATGGGACAACATTCGCTAACCTCCAATCTTCCGGTACTATACCAGAGGCCAACGACGACCTGAAGATCAGAGCCAGAGGCTCTGCAATCACTTCTCTTGCCTCCCAGAGAATCCTGGGGTAAATCCCATCCGGACCAGGGGACTTATCTATTTTCAGACCCTCCAGAATATCTAGCACATCCTCCTTATCAACTGCAACACTGTCAATTCTACTCCCCTGCAATCCAGTGTCCTCCTCAGCTATATCCATGTCCCCTTGTGTGAATACCGAAGAGAAATATTGGTTCAATGCCTCTCCAATCTCCTCCGGTTCCACACATAACTTCCCTCTGCTGTCTATAACTGGCCCTAATCTTGCCCTAACCAACCTTCTGTTCTTAACATACCTATAGAACGCCTTAGGATTCTCCTTAACCCTATCAGCCAAAGTCTTCTCATGTCCTCTTTTAGCCCTTCTTAGCTCACTCTTCAACTCCCTCCTAGCCAATCTAAAGTTTTCTCGTGCACTACCCGAGCCCCCACATCTCATCCGAACATAAGCCTCCTTTTACCTCTTAACCAACGAAAAAACTTTTTTGGTGCACCACGGTTCCCTAGCCCTACCAATTCCTCCTTGCCTGACAGGGACATACCTATCACGGACTCGCAGTAGCTGCTCCTTGAAAAAACTCCACATTTCAGACGTTCCCAGTCCCTGTAATCTCCTAGTCCAACCTATGCTTCCTAATTCTCTCTTAATAGCCTCATAATTACCCTTCCCCCAGCTAAAACCACTAGCCCGAGGTTCATTCCTATCCCTTTCCATCACTAAGGTGAACGTAACCGAATTGTGGTCACTATCACCAAAATGCACACCAACTTCCAAGTCTAGCACCTGGTCTGGCTCATTTCCCAGCACCAAATCCAATATAGCCTCACCTCTAGTTGGCCTATCTACATACTGAGTCAAAAAACCTTCCTGCACGCTTTGTACAAAAACTGACCCCTCTAACGAGCTAGAGCTATAACAATTCCAATCAATATTAGAGAAGTTAAAATCCCCCATAACAATTACCCTATTACTTTCACTCCTAACCAGGATCGTCTCCGCAATCCTTTCCTCAACCTCTCTAGAACTTTTAGGAGGTCTATAAAAGACTCCCAACAGGGTGACCTCTCCTCTCCTATTTCTAATCTCCGCCCATACTACCTCAACAGACAAGTCCTCATCAAACTTCCTCTCTGACACTGTTATACAATCCCTTACCAATAAAGCTACCCCTCCCCCCCTCCTACCTCCTTCTCTACTCCGACTAAAACATTTGAACCCCGGGACCTGCAGCAACCATTCCTGCCCCTGCTCTATCCATGTCTCTGAAATGGCCACAACATCGAAGTCCCAGGTACTGATCCACGCTGCAAGTTCATCCACTTTATTGCGAATACTCCTCGCATTAAAGTATACGCATTTCAAACCCTGCTCCACCCCACCCCTGCGATGCTGTGCATTGCAGTCCCCATCTATGCCCCCCTCACTTTCAACCCCTCTACTCAGGATCCCACCCCCCCTCCGAATCAGTTTAAACCTCCCTGCATAGCCTTAGCAAATTTACCCCCCAGGATATTGGTCCCCCTCTGATTCAGGTGTAGACCATCCCTCTTATAGAGGTCCCACCTTCCCCAGAATGAGCCCCAATTGCTCAAGTACCTGAACCCCTCCCTCCTGCACCAACCCCTCAGCCACGAGTTCAAACTTTCCCTCTCTCTATTCCTCTCTAAACTATCCCGTGGCACAGGCAAGAGTCCGGAGATAACCACTCTATCAGACTTGGCCTTTAGCTTCCACCCCAACTCCATAAATCTCTGCTTAATATCCCCTTCCCTTAACCTCCCTATGTCATGTGTCCCCACATGAACTATAACTTGGGGTTGTTCTCCCTCTCCCCTAAGAGTCCTGAATACCCTTTCCGATACATCCCGGACCCCAGCCCCTGGTAGGCAACACACCAGCCCTGAGTCCCTACCTTTACTTCCAACTCTCTTATCTGTCCCTTTAACTGTGGAGTCCCCAATCACGAGGCCCAATCTTTTACAGCCCCTAACCACCTGAGCTTTCACACTAGGCTCTCCCCCAGCAGCCTGCTCCCTTTGGCTATCCCCAGTTGATTCCTCCTCAACTGTAGCCTCCAGGACCGAAAACCTATTTTGGAGGGGAACAGCCCCAGGGGATTGTCCCCCCACCTGCTTCTTTCCCCTCTTCCTGGCAGTGACCCAAGACTGATTTCTAGGAGTGACAATCTCCTCATAACTCCTATCAATGTCCACCTCTGCCTCCCGAATTATGCGGAGTTCCTCTAACTCCACCTCCAGCTCCTTTACATGCTCCTCCAGAAGCTGCAATCTAACACACTTCCTACAAGTAAAATCACCTGAAACACTACTAGATTCCCTCACCACATACATCCCACAGGAGATGC
The DNA here is from genome assembly GCF_965287045.1 of Carcharhinus amblyrhynchos. Taxonomy (NCBI): domain Eukaryota; kingdom Metazoa; phylum Chordata; class Chondrichthyes; order Carcharhiniformes; family Carcharhinidae; genus Carcharhinus; species Carcharhinus amblyrhynchos. The sequence continues at coordinate 27,411,931 of NC_137332.1, read as the reverse complement.
AGCTTACTGCCTGAACTGCCATCCCTGAAGCAATTACCAGCAGAAAAATAAAAAATATAATAAAAAAAAACTTCCCCCACACTTATAATTAGGTTAGAGGATCATGTCAGAACTATGGCAACAAATGTTTGCACTGCAATACCCCACAACCAACAATGAGTTAAAACACATAAGGGAGTTGACTGAAGAATAATTGTTGGATAAGGCACCAGTGTATCTTGCCCTCCTTTGAAATAATGCCTTGGGATCTTTTATATCCACTTTTAATGGCAAATGGGACCTTTACTTGGTGTTTAAGATGAAAAACAGCACGTCCAACAGTGTGCCACTTCCTTAGTACTACACTGAGGTTTCGGCCTAGATTTTAGATTCAAGGCTTTGTAGCGCGATCCACCGGATGTAAAGGTGACAGTACTGCCATCGAGAGAAAGCTAATACCTTGAAATACTTCCTTACTATTCTCTTGTTATCCCACAATTTCCACAATCTCACTCACATCTATAATTTTTGAAACAACCTTAACATTGGCACTAAATTGGACAATGAACACTGACAAATATCGATGTCTTTTTTTTCCAAAATTACTTATATTGATTTTGTAGATGTTTTAATTTAACTTATGAACTGTAATAGCTCTTCTATAATTCTGAATAAGTTGATAACACAATTGAAAGGGTTGTTGAAAGTGCAATGAAATTGAATTCATATCATTGAAGAAGTGCTCATTAAACTGGGACCTGTACCTATGATATTTGGATTTGCACTTATGTCAATTCACTCTTACACTTGGTAATTATTGGAAGTCAACTGAGAACAATTCGTGACTATTATCTCAATGTGAGAACATTGTAACATGTCTGAAAAAGGGGGGAGAATGAATCTGAATGATACAATTATTAATACCATTGGCAATGCTTTCGCTATGGTATCCCTTGCAGCAGACGGCACATTTCTGTCACCATACCTCTCCTAACAAATCCAAATGGATATTTCCCCATCCTCAAATGCTGATTTGAGGGTATAACCAGCCTTTCTCAGGTCTGGGCTGCCCTGCATGTTAGTTCTTTGCTTCCCCTTCTTTTCCTCCTCCAAGAAATGGAATCCAAAGTGAATTCCTAAATACAGCAACCCATTTTGCCAAGTAATACGGGTGTTGTAAAAAAAACTTTGCCATGCGAAAACGTTTCCTTAGCGACTAAGTGCTGACAAAGAAAAAACAAATGATTAAAAAAAGATGGAAAGAAGTAGTCTCAAAATACTGCAATAAATGTTTGGAACACAGGCTATATGTAAATCATAATGTACAACAAATGTAATAAAACTGCAGTGGAAACATTCTTTTACAAATCAAGAAGACCTGGAGGCAAATTAGTCCCAAGCGCCACCTCAGGATATGTGATGGTCTCATCTCTTTGCCATTAAACTTTATTTTGTTCTCTTCTTGCGGCAATCATCTGAAAATTGTCTCCAGTGACCTGAAAAAAGCTTGTTTGGTTTCTCTGAAAGAATTACTTCAGGGCTTAGTAGAGAATCTGTGCACGGAATCCACCTCCTTTGCACGCAGCAGTTGGAGGTGGGTATATGGACTGTTTAATGGGGTTAACTTCCTCCTGTACCCAGAACAGTTCCAGTCAAACACTTCACATTGATAATCATTGTCCCCCCTCTGCATGGTGTCCAAGACATGTTTGTAGCTGAAACAGTGAGGGTAATTCTCCCAAAAGTGCTGAGTTGGTGGGAAAGCTGTTCTAGATCATGACTGTATTTTCAGTGCAGCTTCTCACTCAAATCTCTGCACTCTGTGCAATGCAGTCACAATCAGAATCTCATTAAAACAAGAGGGGGGGGGGCTGCTATTCACGCCAGAATCTGACAGCTCTGGAGCTCTGCGCATATGCAGAGGTCCCGATCTGTCAGTTTTCCCATTTGCTGGCCAGCTCGATTGCTGGCCAGCCCGGGACCTCCGCATTACTGCCCCTCCAGCCACCCCGCACAGCCCGATTGCTGCCCCCACAACAATTCCTGGGCCAACCCTCACCCCACCCTGCCCCGGAGTGCCCCAATGTCCAGCCCACCCCCCTCAGCAATGGCTATCCCCCACCTCCCTCACCCCAGGTTCAGCCCAGACCAATCCCCATGCAGAATGGCAGCAAGACTCCCCGCCCTCACAATTGCCCTAGACCCTGCGCACAGTAGGCCCCACCCCCTTGGTTCTGCCCGATGCCTACTGGGCAGTGCCAAGGTACTCCCTGGGCATGGGCACTTTGCCCTTTGGGCAGTGTTGGGGGCACAGGCTGACACTGCCAGGGTGCCTATGCCCAGAGAGCATCACCCCCCACTGCCCGAGCCCCAGGGAGCCCCGATTGCCCCCTCTTCATTCCGGAGGGGTCTCCCGCTAGTTCCCCGAACGTGGGGTGCTACTCTAAATCCCGGCGGAATGAAATATTCCTGAGATTCAATCGGGCCCGACAAGTTCCAGATAATCGCAAGCAAAACATATTGAAACAACACTAAAAAAAAATTCAAATCACTTACCTGTCTTCCCACCAGTTTGGACTCCAACTGTTCTCTGGCTCTGGGCTTGCATTCCCAGCGCATGTGCAAATCCTGGAAAAAGGTCAATGACACATACCTCCCAGCCTGACCTGGCAGAAAAGTTGTGGGTCGCAATGGCAGAATCGCCCCCAGTATCTTAATTTAACCGCATGGAAATCAGGTTATGCATTTGAATAGTATGCCATATTTCCAACAATTGATGATACAAATAGATATTCCACATTCTCAGGCTTCTGCCCCACACCTGCAAGAAGGTAAGTCCACTTTTCATTGCCAGTAATTAAATTTAATTTAAGTTTGACTTAAATTTAAAATAAACTAAAGAGATTCAAGTAACTTTTTTTTGTACATTGACAGGTCATCAGTCCCTGGAGAAGACCAGAACTTTAAATGTCTAACTTTTACAATGGGCAATTGCATTAAAATTGATTGCTGGAGAAATTAGTCTCTGTCATACCTGATCCATAGCAGTCACAGAAACCTTATAGTACAGAAAGAGGCTATTTGGCCCATCGAGTCAGCACCGACTCTCTGAAATAGAATTCCGCCCAGCTCCTCCCCTCCACCCTATCCCCATAACCGCAAGCAATTACCATGGCTAATCCACTTAACCTACATGCCTTTGGACATGAAGGGGCAATTTAACACAGCCAATCCACCTAACCTGCACTTCTTTGGACTGTGCAAGGGAACTGGAGCACCCGGAGGAAACACTCACAGACACAGGGAGGATGACAGTCAACCAAGGCTTGAATCAAAGCTGGATCCCTGGCACAATGAGGCAGCAGTGCTAACTACTGTGCCACTGGTCACTGTGCTGCCATCTGGCAGCTGTTGAATTTTAAGTGCGAATGTGCCTGTAAACAGAGGCCTAAGGCTCCATCAATATACTGATTAGGGGCCTAGCATTTATTTTAGGATGCCAGTAACAAATTCAGCAACTGGACTGAGCAAGTGCCATCAATTTTTCCAAGTGTTTCCACTTAACTTTAAATATTCGCTAATAGGCTTTTGTTTGCTGACTTAGCAGCACAGCAGGCTACAGATCCCTGTTCATGACCCCCTCATCCCTCCCCTTTTTGTCTCTTACAACTAAAACTTACAAGAAGGCCCATAACTCATAAGCTGTATCAGAAAAGCTGATTGGTGCTCATAGCTTGCCTGAGTTATGGAAATAGCCAACCAATCGAGGAGAGCACTGCTGTTTTTCTGCAAAATTGTGCCATGTAATCTTTTATGTCACTGATGTATGCTCCAGAACTCAACCAAATACCCCAGATGATGAACATGGTCATCTTCATCTTGAAGGGCAAGTGGAAAGGAGAAATCTCAGGTCTTGGTTCATCTCATTGAAAAGATAGACAGTGCTTCCAGCAATGAAACATTTGCTCAGTACTGCATTGAAGTGTTAGCTAAGATGCTATCCCTAAGTTTTGGAGAGGGACCAACACCAGCACAGAGACACAACTAAACCACTAATTTCAACATTTTGCACTCAGATATGTTGTTGGAGGATCAATGATAGAAATCACCCACCCTTTGTCTTTGTCCTTGCAGGCAGCAAGTTGAAAATCTACCCCACTACATCTGCTATTGCCAGCAATTTAAGATATGCCCACTTAATAGAAAAATTAATTTAAATTTTGTTCCATGTATGTATCTATCAGGCCAATGAAGAGATAAAAGGGTTTATGAAAGGTAAATCATGCTTAACGAATCTACTGGTGTTTTTTGAGGTAGCTAGTAGAATAAAAAAAAGAGAACCAGTGGATATGGTGTCTTTGGACTTTTTGGATTAACATAAGAACATAAGAAATAGGAGCAGGAGTAGGCCATCTAGCCCCTCGAGCCTGCCCCGCCATTCAATAAGATCATGGCTGATCTGTCGTGTCTCAGTTCCGCATTCCTACCCTCTCCCCAAAACCCTTAATTCCCTTGCTTATCAAAAACCTATCAACCCGCGTCTTAAATATATTTAGCAAGGCAGCCTCCACCACTTCAACAGGCAGAGAATTCCAGAGACTCACCACCCTTTGAGTGAAGAAGTTCCTCTTCAACTCTGTTTTAAACCGCCCCCCCCCTTTATCTTGAGGCTGTGCCCTCTAGTCCTACTGTCCTTTCTGAGCGGGAAGAGCCTCTCCACCTCTATCCTATCCATCCCATTCATCATCTTATATGTCTCAATGAGATCTCCCCTCGTTCTTCTAAACTCTAACGAGTACAAGCCTAGTTTATTCAGCCTCTCCTCATTAAGTCCCTCATGACAGGCTAGTGGGCAAAATTAAAGCACATAGAAGCGGCATGGGTATTGGCATGGATTAGTTCACAGACAGGAAACAGTGAGTGGGAATATATGGGTCTTTTTCCGAGTAACAGGTAATAATTAGTGGGGCACTGCAGAGATAAGTACTTGGGCCCCAGCTGTTCACGATATGTATAAATGACCTGGATGAGGAATGAAATGTATGGGCAGCACGGTGGCTCAGCAGTTAGCACTACTGCCTCACAGTGCCAGGGACCCAGGTTCAGTTCCGGCCATGGTCACTGTCTGTGAGGAGTTTTCATGTTCTATCCGTATCTGCATGGGTTTCCTCCTATACTCTAAAGATGAGTGGGTTAGGTTGATGGACCATGCTAAATTGACCCTGGTTGTCTGGGGGATTAGCAGGGTAAATGTATGGGGTTGCAGAAATAGGACGTGGGTGGGATCTTGATTGGTATAGACTCGATGGGCCAAATGGCCTCCTTCTGCACTATAGGTATTGTGTGAATTCTATGGAAATGCAACATTTCCGAGTTTACTGATGACACAAAACGGGGAGGAATTGTGAGCTGTGAGGAGGCCACAAGGAGGCTTCATGGCAATTTAGACAAGTTGTGTGAGTGGCAAACACACGACAGATGCAGCATAATATGGATAAATGTAAAGTTATACACTTTGGTGTGTCAAACAGAAATTACTTAAATGATGATATACTGGGAAGTGTGGGAAGGGATCTGTGTGTCCCTGTACACCAGTCAATGAAATTGGAGAGTCAGGGGCAGGAAGCAATTAGGGAGGCAAAACACCTTCTTTGCAAGAGTATTTGAGTTCAGAAGTAGGGATGTCTTCCTGCAGTTAGTGGCCTTGGTAAGACCACACCTGGAGTATTGCATGCAGTTTGGTTCCCCTACACAAGAAAGGATATACTTACCATAGAGGAAGTGCAGCAGAGGTTCACCAGCCAGATTCAAAGGGTGGCAGGACTGTCCTATGAGGATAGATTGGTTTGACTTGGCCTGAACTCACTAGAGTTTAGAAGGATGAGGGGACTTTTAATTGAAATATATAAAATTTTAACAGGGCTGGTCACACTGGAGGCAGGGAGGATTGTTTAGCTGGTTGAGATGCCTAGAACCAAGGACACAATCTCAGGATATGGAGTAGACCAATTAGGACTGAGGTGAGATAAAGCTTCTTCACTCAAACGACTGTGAACCTGTGCAATTCTCTACCACAGAAGGTCACTGAGTGTTTTCAGGAAAGACACAGTTTTTTTTGATTTTATGGAATCAAAGATATGGGGAGAAAGTGGGAAAATAGCATCGGGGATCAGCCATGATCATTTTCAATGACTGAACAGGCTTGAAGGGCCAAATGGCCTCCTCCTGCTCCTACTTTCTCCGTTTCTTTAAGGCTTGAGCATGCGATTTTAAAAGGTCTATTTATTGAAAAATATTTACTTGGTAACACAAGATTCAGGGTTAATCCTGAATATTGCCTTTATAACCAGGAGGAGATGCAATTTGTGGCTTGAAATTATCATTGCCTGGATTCCGAGACTGAAAGAACAACCCAATTGCTAACCACAGTGACACAATTCCTGACTTGGGTCACTGGCTGTGTGGAGTTTCCATATTCACCCCGTGTCTGCATCAGTTTCCTCTGGGTGCTCTGCTTTCCTCCCACAGTCCAAAGATGTGCGGGTTAGGTTGATTGGTCACACTAAATTACCCCTTAGTGTCCCAGGATGCATAGGTTAGAGGGACCAGCGGGGTTAACATGTAGAGTTATAGTGATAGGGCCTGGATGGGATTGTTGTCAGTGCAGACTTGATGGGCCGTATGGTCTCCATCTGTACTGTAGAGTTTCTATTCTATTCTATTCTAATTTATTCTATTCTATTCTATAACCCTTGGAGGAAACAGGGTCTCATTAATTAGACAATATAAAAGTGAGAGAGAAAGAGAAAATAAAAAAAACATATTCTTATTTCCTCCCAGGAGATTGTGTTAGAACTGAATGTATTAAGTTATTACTTAATACAATCCAGTCTCTATGTGAGGTAAATATAACATTGAATATGGTTCCTGTATGTTACTAAAAGGTCAGAATCCAAAAATAAGAAAAAATTGTTCAGCTCCTTCAACTTGATCATAATTTAGGATGATATTTAAGCCACACTAATCATTTTCAACTCCAATTAATGCTGTAAATTAGTAGCAAAGAAGGTTTGCCATTCATGAGCATAATCCCAAAGTGAGAGCATTATAACATGTCCAGGAGAGGGCAAGGAAAGAATCCGGATGATGAAACTGACTATTAGTGCCACTGGCAATGCCTTCTCTATGGTATCCCTTGCAGCTGACAGCATATTTCTGTCACCGTACCTCTCCTCACAAATCCAAGTAGATACTTCCCTGCCTGTAAAGGCTGATTACCAGTCTTTCTCGGGTCTGGCCTCCCCTGCAAGTCAGCTCTCTGCTTCCCCTTCTCTCCCTCCTCTGAGGATTGGAAACCGAACTGGATTCCTATCAGCAGCAACCCATTTCGCCAAGTAGTACGGATGTTGTAAAAATAATTTGCCGTGCCAAAACGTTTCCTTAGCGACTAAGTGCTGACAAGGAAAAAACAAATGATTAAAAAAAGATGGAAAAGCAGTCTCAAAAACGCAGCAACAAGTTGTTAAATGCAATACAGCACCTAACGGCCCTGGGTTCCCATTTTACATAATTCAATGGTACTCTGGCACAAACTCTGGGAAAACATGTGGATGTTCAAATCATACAATCAGGGCTCCGTTTAAATTTTATAATTGGCAATTTGAGAGGCAATTCAATTACAACTTGAAAACTCAACCAGCAAAATAATTAGACGCACCAAATGTATGAAGATCTGGCATTAACAAGCTCTGCTTAACTTCGATCGATCTAAAAATCAGCCCAGTGGCCAGCATTTTCCACTCCCACTTGCGTCAGGTGGGTACAGCGACAGGAGCAGAAAATATTATAAGTGCAAAGTCGCATTTTACATCAGTGTGAAAGCATGATGCGAATGCCCCCTCCCTCCCATCAGTGGCGGGTTGCATTTCCCACTCTTCAACATCAGGAAACTCATTGAAATATATTCGCATCTCATTATCCTGCCCGTATCATAGAGCTCCATCCCCAAGCCCACCCCATTGTCATAAAATCCATCCAGAGCAGTTTGATGTAAGAATGGTGCAAATCAAGGGTTGGGGAGGGGAGGTTAACTGCAGGTTGACCCAGGGCCTAGTCAGAGGAGACCAGGACTATTGGCATCAGGGTACTGGGCTAACTGTGCAGGGTTATAGGGATAGAACATAGGGTACCGGGGAGTTGATTGTCAAGTGTGAAGAGCACTGTCCTTGAGGGTGCCTTCTGCTGCTGGGCCACAGGCTTCTTAGAAGGGCATTGTAGAGAGAGAGGAAGCCTGGGGCAGTACAATGGGGGGGTACAGAATCATCACAGACTGACGGTTCCACTCAGTCTGGGGGTGGGCATCAGGAGGGAAGATGTTAAATATGTCAGTCATCAGTACGTGCATTTGCAGCTGAGACTGTTCAGCTGTAACTCAATTGACATGCTTGTAGTCAGGAAATTCTTTTAGTTTATTTATCAGTGTCACAAGTAAGCTTTACATTAACACTACATTTGTGAAAATCCCCTAGTCGCCACACTCTGGTGCCTGTTCGGGTACGCTGAGGGTGAATTTAGCACGGCCAATGCACCTAACCAGCACATCTTTCGGACTGTGGGAGGGAACCCACGCAGACATGGGGAGTATGTGCAAACTCCATACAGACAGTCACCCAAGGAACTGAAACTGGGTCTTTGGTGCTGTGAGGCAGCAGTGCTAATACCTGTAGCACCGTGACCAACGCCACCCCCTCCTCCATCCGAACGATCACAAGAGCAACAGTTGGATTTCAGACAAAGCAACAACAGAGGAGAGGAGCAGCGACAAATGCCACATCAGAAATTGGAGGATTTTCATTGTTAACAATGACAGGTGTGAAGTTCAGCTATAATGGAAACCAAAGATGCGCAGGTTAGGTGGATTGGCTATGCTAAATTATCCCTTAGTGTCAGGGGAATTAGTAGGGTAAATATGATAGGACAGGACCTGGGTGGGATTGTTGTCGGTGCAGGCTGGATGGGCCAAATCTATGAAACAGATGTGGGAACCTGATAATGACATCTGGTCACTTCACCGTTCCATCAACATCAACACTGAAACTGCCATCATCTTAAATAGGAGCCCAGTAGCAATGGCTGAGCCTGTCTGTTTCAGGCAATAGGCCAATTCTAAAATTTACATTTACATCCTGACATACATAGCACACCAACTACAATTTAACGAGAATTCCTCCAAGTGTGAGTACTATCGGAAAGACAGCATTTGTTGCCCTTCCCTAATTGCCTAAAAGGTGATGGTCTTCTTAGAATCATAGATTCCCTACCGGGAGCAATGGCTATGCCAAATTGCCCCTTAGTATCCCAAGATGTGTAGGTTAGGGGGATTGAATAGGCTAACTGTGCAGGGTTATAGGGATAGAACATAGAACATTACAGCACAGTACAGGCCCTTCAGCCCTCAATGTTGTGCAGTGCTATGTCCAATCCCAAGATCAAGCTATCTCACCTCCCTATCATTCTGGTGTGCTCCATGTGCCTGTCCAAGAGGATGGGCCTGGAGAAGAGGCTCTTTTGGAGAATTGGTCCAAATGGGCCAAATGGCCTCCTTCTGCACTGCAGAGATTCTATGAAGAGCCAGATGATCATCTGCTCATTCAAGTATCCTGGTCAGGCATCGTCCCTCAACCAGTTAAAGATCAACCAGCAATTTCACCACATAGCGACAACCCTCACCACTAAACTTCCAGTGATCCAGGGCATGGCACCTCATAGTGGAAAGTCAAAGAGCTAACACAGCGCTGAACAAGAATGAATGAGGCTCTCACTGTGAGCACCAAATAGCACAAAATCAGCAATACAGCTTCTTTCAGAAACTGAGTTTCTGACTATGCTTGGAACTGGAATTAGTGTCAGTTGGATGATCTTCTGTTCTACAATAGCTAAGCTTACAATTGCAGATTTCACTTCTGTGGAACGTTCTACGTTGAATAAAACACTCATCATCACTGGTTAGTCAAAACTTTGCGTGTTTGCTGTTTTATTCTCTAACTGCAATTAGTGGAAAATACAGCCAACCACAGTCTACAGATAATCTGCTGATGCAAAATGTGGTTAGTATCACTCAAGTCTGATGACGCCATAAACTCCCTGAGCAGGAACAGCTTATTACCCATGGATTTCTTTACATCATTTTAAACAACAGCAATAGAAAAAGTTCCAAAATGAAGTATAATTAATGTAGCCAAGTGACAAAAGCAAAATATTGCAGATGCTTGAATTTGAAACAAAAATGGAAAATGCTGGAAAATCTCAACACATCTGCCAGCATCTGTGGAGAGAGAATAGAGCCAACATTTCGAGTCTGGATGACCTTTCAGGATGAGAAAGGGTTATCCAGATTCAAAACTTTAGCACTATTCTCTCTCCGTAAATGATGTCAGACCTGCTGAGATCTTCCAGCGTTTTCTGTTTTTGTAGTCCTGTGACATTCCATCTGGAAATTGGAAATAGAGGCTGGATTTTCCAATGGAGAAGGGCGGGTTCCCCACAAGGCAGGTCTTCCACCCCCATCTGGGGAGGATGTCCCGCTTCTGGGAGATTGACTGGCAGCTCTTTTGTCTCAGTAGCACCACCAGAAGCAGTGGCGACTGCTGGGACCGCAGCCAGTCCCTAGGAAGGCATTTAGCGATGGAGCTCCATCTTTCAGTGCCAGGCTGCCAGGGACCGACAAGGGACCGAAAGGAAGGGAAACACAGGGTGGAACCCGAAGGGGGATTGTTTCTGATGGGAGTAGGGGCCCTATAAATGAGGTACCCCAACACCACTCTTGACCAGCCAGCATCCAAAGCACTGAAACTTCATGGGCTATACCATTGGTCATGGGCAAAATCCCAGCAATGGTAGGTGGAGGTCCTGACAACTTAACAGCCAGAACTGATACTCAGAAAGGCAGGAGTCCTGATTCCTCCCCTGGTGCTGGTAAAATGGTGTCAGACAAATAGGTGCCAGGAATGATGGCCATGGCTTGGCACCCAATTTTACAGCCACCACTGCCTTCCAATTCACCCCAACTCAGGGGATGGGGCGATGAAATTTTGCCTGCAGTTCCATAGGGTTTACCAATTTCGACCATCATTCGATCAATACTTCAAACCTGCCATTCTGCTGTTGCTACTCAATAGGTCCCGTTTTAAGGAGTTCATTCAAGCCCAGTTTTACACTAACACATTCCCATACAGTGTCTGAACAAATGGATCATTTTACATTCTCATCAAGCCTGAGGAGGTGACCAGGCAAATGCTTTTGCATTTAGACCTAAAGAACAAGCAATTGCTGTATCCCCTACTGACTCCTATGTTTCTTCAAAGAAACTCTTCAAATGCAGATAATGAAAATATAATAAAACTTACCCCAACTTATAAACCAAAGAGAAGGTTTAATAAAGAAACTTCATTACTCCAAACTTGGGGCCTCCCCCAGGCTACTCCGAGCTCCACACAGTTCCAAACAGGTTCTTATTTATAGTGCGTCAGCTGGACAGCTGACTATCACATCATCCTGTAATTGGTTCCATGGTTTTCTGGGTCAGTCGACCCTTACAGCTTCCTCCCATTGGTCACATTACATCCAATACAAAGTTGTCATTGGTTACATTCTAACAACTTAAGTTCAATGGGTGCAATTTAAAACCCCAACCAGGTTGAGGGTAAGTGGGAAGATACAAATATTTAATTTCTCAAAGTCTAGAGGGTAGTGAATCTATGGATTTCTTTAATGCAAAGGTCGAGATTGAGTCATTAGGCCTGATCAAGGCTGAGATAGACAGATATTTAATTGGTAAGTGAATGAAGGAAAGAGGAGTTGAGAACTATCATATCAGTCATCAATTCAGTGAATGGTGTAGAATCCCTACTGTACAGAAGGTGGCCATTTGGTCCATCTAGCCTACACCCACAACAATCCCATTTAGGCCCTATTCCTATAACCCCATGTATTGACCCTGCTAATCTCCCTGACATTAAGGGGTAACTTAGCATGGCCAATCCACCTAATCCGCACATCTTTGGATTGTGATAAGAAACCTGCGCACCTGGAAGAAACCCACGCAGACACGGGGAGAGTGTGCAAACTCCACACAGGCATTCACCCGAGGCTGGAATTGAACCCGGGTCTCTGGCACTGTGAGGCAGCAATTCTGACCACTGTGCTACTCTGCCACCTGCTGTGCCATTGTGCCACCCAAAATGGGCCAAATGGCCTATTTCTGCTCCCATGTCTGCACTGTAGGAAGTATGGTGTGGAGATGCTCAGGTCCCTTCAGCGCTCAATGGGGTAATGAGTGTGATTGTAAAAAATCACCGAACCAACCACCTCATGGTATCCAATTCTTCTCCAAAACCAATGTCCTGCCATATCCCTACCCTCACAATGGCAGTCTTTCTGGGCCCTGAGAGAAGAGGAGATGGCAGATCCTGTCGGTTGGTTCCCTGAGTAGACTGTCAGTGTCATCTGACAGAATGCCTCATCATCAGAACTCACAAACAAGCACCAAGACCTGGCTTGGCTGGTGGTGAGAAGGCCACTTCCTGTCAGATCCTTTATGCATGCTCGAGGTCTCAACACCACTGCACGCTGCCCTCGAAGCGGCTGTGGGAAGTGATGAGACGGACGCACACCTCCTTGTGGAATGTGCCTTTGCAAAGAAGGTCTGGAGTGAGATGCAGTGGTATTTGTCAAGGTTCATCCTGAGCAGCTCAGTGACGCAGGACTCTGTGCTCTACGGGCTATTTCCAGGGATGCACATTGAGCAAATATCAACTGCTGCTGGAGGGTCATCAACTCGGTGAAGGACGCGCTTTGGTCTCCTGAAACTTGCTGATCCTCCAGCTGAAAGGTTTGTCCGTGACCGAGTGTTACAGATTGGCACAATCCAAGGTCCAGGACTACGTGCTGAGGGACGTGCTCAATCTTGGGGCAGCTGCCACAAAGGCACAATGGGGAAAGGCCACCATGTAAAGCCTTCCAACAGAGGCAGACCGAGGGCCCGGTAACTGTAGAACACCCTCAGCCTGCGTAACTGTGTGCTAGTCTGAAAAACGACAGCACATGGTAAAATCTGAAGTATATATATATATACTTTCAAGCACTGAAATGTAATGAATGTAATGTTGTATAAATAAGTGTAGTATTGTAAAAATGACTGTTTTATTTTGCACTGTCTGCAATTATTGGATATGTTGTTTTGCAATGGCTTATTTAAGAGTTCTTTCTATGAATAAAGTATATATTTGAAAAAAAATTGGAATTTCCCAGATGACAGGGCGTGGCTGACTCCCAGCCAATGGATGGAGAGGCCTGGCAGCTGTGGGCACTGTTAAGTTTAAAATGTAAAGGTCCTCAGAGGGTGCGTCCATCTTGAAGCAGCCTTCTGATCTCCCACCCACATGGGAAACACCAACTGCTGACAGTGGGACTGCCAATCTTTCCATGATGAACGGACTCCTATTTCTCCTACCTGCCCCCTCCCGGGATCGGGAGCCTGCCCACCGTCCTGAAACTGGACAGAGTTGCTGGAGACGACCATTCCCCTTTAATCACAATTTAGTTTGAATGTTTTAAAGTTTCATTGTTTTTTGTTTGCTGAGGGTAGTCTTCCTTTAAGGGGATGTCTCTTTTATATTGTTCCTCAGCTCTTTCGATTTAGTTTAATTGGTTTCTCCGAAAAAGCTGAAGGTAACCCACGCAATTGATTGCCTCCTCCAAAACTATTCTCAGGCTCCCGCTGCCAAGATTTGTGGGCCCCCCTTCCCGCATCTCATTCCGAAGGTGGGATCGGGACCCGGGAATTCAGCCCAGAAAGCATTTCTGATGGTTGGAAAGCTGACATTTAAAATAATCTGCTTGCAATGGACACTGCTTTTAACATTGATTTCATGTGGAGAAATAAATATTCAAAGGGTTAAGAAGAAGAAAGTTTTCACAGGGTGTGGCCTCATTTTCTACATTCTATTTTACTTTGCTTTGTTCCTGGCATTATCCCTGCATGACTCACGTAACCACAAAATAAGTGAAAAAGGTTTTCACTTTCCTCTCATGTTCCATGATTTCCAACTGCCCAGACAGACTTAGTCATAAGTTAGTTTGATGACTAAACCTCTAAAATTATGGTCAGCCCCTTTGACTTGCTTACTGTAAATGCCAAAAGTACCGATCCAGTGTCCAAAGGCAACCACAAAGGCAGTTTCCAAATGTCATCTGTCCATATCCCGCCTGAAAAAAGCGTCGCCACCAGGTGTTAAATAGAAACGTACTAGCTAGGAGCAGGAGTAGGCCATTCAGCCCATCGAGCCTGTTCTGCCATTCACTTTGATCACGACTGATCATTGAATTCAATATCCTAATCTTCCTTCCCTCATATCCCTTGATCCCTTTAGCCCCAAGCGCTATATCTAATTTCTTCTTGAAATTACACAACATTTTTGCCTCAACTACTGTCTGTGGCAGTGAATGCCACACATTCAACACTCTCTGGGTGAAGAAATTTCTCCTCACCTAAGTTCTAAAAGATTTATCCTGTACCTTTAAACTATGAGCTCTAGTTCTGGATTCCCCCACCATTTCTGAATCTACCGTGTCTAACCCTGTTAGAATATTGTAAGTTTCTGTGAGATCCCCTCTCACTCTTCTAAACTCCAGTGAATATAATCTTAACCGACTTAGTCTCTCCTCATATAACAGACCTGCTTATTAACTTCTATAACTGTACCTTGTAAGCAATGATTGAATTAGAGGATTCAAAGATTGGCTGCTTTAGCTCAAAATTATTTTCCGGTGCTTGTTCGGGCATGCTGAGGGAGAATTTAACATGGCCAATGCACCTAACCAGCATGTCTTTCAACATATGGGAGGAAACCGGAGCATCCAGAGGAAACTCATGCAGACACAGGGAGTATGTGCAGGCTCCGCACAGACAGTGGTCAAAGCCGGGAATCAAACCCAGGTCCCTGACATGGTGAGGCAGCGGTGTTAACCATTGTGCCACCGTGCCATCCTGACTTAGAGTGATTCATCCGACTAAGGTTCTGGATGGTGCAGTGGGTCTAACTTCAGTACAGTCGAGAAAGAAGAGGGGAACTTCTCTGATGGTGCAGTGGGTTAAAAATGTACATATTTAAATTTGGAGCCTGAGCTCAAATATACCTGGGAGAGACACAATGAGCCTACTGTCCATGCTTGTTCGTAATGTCAATGTATTTCCCTAATGCGTATGGATTATTTTAGTCTAGCCTGTAGTTTTAACAGTTGACTCTATGTTAAAATCCTGGGCATAATTCAACAGCAAATTAAAGAATTTACTCAAAAGGTTATGTACTTGTAGATAATGGATAGTCAGAAGCTTTTTCCCAGGGTGGAAGAGCCAATTACTAGAGGGCACAGGTTTAAGGTGAGAAGGGCAAGATTTAAAGGAGGCAGATGTTTTACACACAAGATTGCGGATGCCTGAAACTTGTTGCTGGGGGAGGTAGTGGAAGCAGACATGCTAGTCACTTTTAAGGGGCGTCTTGTCAAATACATGAATGGGATGGGAATAGAGGGATATGGCCCCCAGAAGGATAGGGGATTTTAGTTCAGTCAGGCAGCATGGTCGGTGCAGGCTTGGAGGGCCGAAGGGCCTGTTCCTTGTGCCAAAATTTTCTTTGTTCTTTGCTCTTTGTTATAAGGAAATACCTTTATAGGGTCATTGTTAGAAATATTATTTGAGCAGATTAGAAAGAAGGCCAAATCAGTCAGAGCCATGACACTTAGACAGCCACATGAGCGGGCTACATATAGGGGGATATAGTAGGCCTTACTAAACATTGTAGGCTTGGGAATAAGTTTTGCCTCAGGGATGTTACAGTCTTTGCCTGTTTAATAATGAATTTTTTTGTCTCCACAGGCATTTAAGTCCAGCAAGGGGCATGCATGCGGCAGGTTGTAGTGGGCTGCTCTTGGACGTTGCTTCGGGAGTTGCCTGTTGCTTCATGTCGTTAGTGTGCTTAAACTGGACCATCTCGAGGGCAACATGACAGGTCAGAGACTATCTCTGTTACTGTGCGGACACATGGATTTGGGCCTGTGTCTGTGGGAGTTTGCACGTTCTCCCCGTGGTTGCGTGGGTTTCCTCCGGGTGCTCCGGTTTCCTCCCACATCCCCAAAGATGTGCTTTTAGGCTGATTGATTGGGTACTAAATTGTCCCTAAATTGGACCTCCCTGATCCTCGCACATTAGGCATAGACTAAAATCATGAATAGGTCACTGAGACAGTGGGACGGTGGCGCGGGCTCGTTGGGCCGAAGGGCCTGTTTCCTGTGCTGTGTTGTTCTTTGTTCTTTGTTCTTTGTTACACTCAGCAAGTCATTATATTCATGGACATTGAATGAATATAATTTTACCATTTTGATTCTAACTGCGGACTTGAAACTGGGAATATTTCAGATCTGACTTTTAGACCTGTTCTCAGCCAACCCCATACGCACTCTGCCTGAAAAAATAGCAGCGATTCTGACTCATGCTGCAGGTACCTGTGGGCAGAGCTTATCGTGCCCAAAATGCTGGAGCTCTGATCAGTGCCTCCAACTACGCATAAAAAAACTAGAAAAGTTCTTCCCTGCCACATCGCTCCTAGCTGGATAATGCCTCCCCCCCCCCACCGACCCTCACAGACATTGCCCCATCCCCACAACTTAACTGACCTCCTTATTCCCCTACCCCCTGCTATCCAGACTGATCATGGCCCCCTGCCCCCCCCTCCCCCCCACATGCAGAGCAGCAGCGGATCCCCCTGCCCCTCCTGCCATATGACCCACCTCCCTTCCCCTACCAGAGAATCATCTGACCCAAATCCCACCACAGCAGAGAGCAGTCTGACCACTTTCCTCCCCCCAGCAGAGGGCCATCTAACCCACCTCCCTTCCCTCCCCATCAGAGCCATCTGACCCACCTCCCTCCCCCCTCCAAACAGCGTCTAACTCAGCTCCCTTCCCCCCAACCAGAGAGCCATCCAACCCATCTCCCTCCCCCCCTCCCCACCAGAGATACATCTGACCCGCCTCCCCCCCATCAGAGAACCATCTTGCCTCCCTCCCTCCCTGCTACCAGAGAGCCATCTGACCTGCCTCCCTCTCCCCACCCCCATCCCCAATCAGAGAGCTCCCAGAAGCTCTGAACTCCCCTCCTCAGAAATTGGAGTGCCCAAATCAGATATTTGCGAACCATATCTGTTTCACGCCGAATCTGGACGGACAAACACAGTGGTAAGGGGGGAAGTGCTGGCAAGTTTGGGTGTGCAGCCCATTAAGTCATTTGGGCGTGGTCCCAAAGGCAGCCATTTTCATCCCTCGGTAAAGGGGAAACCGATGCAGAGGCGTCGTGCTGCTCACCTCATGCCCAACTTTATCAAGTTTCCACGCCCAAAAACGGGCACAAATTGATGGTAAAATCAGGCTCATTAGGTGAAAAATATGTCTCTATATCAACATTGATATATCTTTGCATTTATTTGCATTCTTCATCATTTGTTAAATAAAATCCAGCCACTGACAACCTGAAACCAAAAGAGAAATTGTTGGGAAATTTCAGCAGATCTGGCGGCATCTGGTGACATCTGGACTTGTAACATCAGCTCTTTTCTCTCCTTACAAATGCTGTCAGACCTGCTGAGATTTTCCAGCATTTTCTCTTTTGGTTTCAGATTCCAGCATCCGCAGTAATTTGCTTTTAGCCACTGATAGCCTGTCCTGTGCGAAATCCATTCACCACTCATTCCTTCCTCACTTAATTATGCTGGCTCCTTGTGCCCCAATGTATTAAACTTAACCTTTGTGCTTCTACTTAAATCTCTCCATAACTATACTCTATCTTACCTCTGCAATATGCTTGACACATGCTCTTGCCATTTTAAATCGGCCATCTTTGACCTTCTGTGATCACAGTCCTTCCTTTCCACAACTAACAAAGGTCAGCCATCTGACCTTTAAAGGTTGGGAACTCCCTAAATTCCTTCATGGATGACACAGCACGGTGGTTAGCATTGCTGCCTCACAGCGTCAGGGACCTGGGCTCAGTTCCGGCCTTGGGTGACTGTGTGGAGATTGCACATTCCCTCTGTGTCAGTGTGGATTTTTTCTGGGTGCTCCGGTTTCCTCCCACAGCCCAAAGATGTGCAGATGTGTAGGTTAGGGGAATTGGCTGTGGTAGATGCGTGGGGTGATAAGAATAGGATGGAGGGGAGAACCTGGGTGAATCAATGCAGATTTGATGGACTGGATGGCCTCTTTCTGCACTGCAGGGAATCTCTGGGATTCTATGATGCTATAGCCCCTGACAACATTCCAGAAATAGCAACAGCGACTTGTACTCCAGATCTGTTAGACACGCTGTTCCCTACAGCTATAATACTGGTGTCTACCCGACAATGTGAAAAATTGCCCAGGTATGTCCTATCCACAAAACACAGGAAAAATCCAACTGAGCTAATTACTGCTCGATCAATCTACTTTTAATCATCAAAGTGATGGAAGTTCTAGTCAACAGTGCTATCGAGCAGCATTTACACAGCAATATTCTGCTCACTGATGCTCCGTTTGAGTTCTGCCCTGATCTCATTACAGCCTTGGTCCAGCGATGGACAGAAGAGTTGAATTCAAGAAGTGGGAGGTGAGCAAGTGCCTTTTACATCAAGGCAGCATTCGAGACATGTGACATCCCCTAGCAAATGTTAATTTTAATATATGGATGTCCCTTAAACAGCTTCACTGTCTTCACAGATTTGAAACACGCTCCTGAGTAACCTTCCTTTCCCACTCAACGATGCACTGGTGACATCAAAGGCCCCTAGCAAAATTGAGATGATGATCGTGACAATTATCATCGATAGTTGTGAAAACCCATCAGCTTCAGTAATACCTTTTAGGGCAGGATGTATGTCATCCTTACCTCGTCTGGCCTACAGGTGGCTGATTCTTCTGAAGCTGCCTGAAATATCTCAGGAAAGCACTCAATTCAAAGACAATTAAGAATGATGACAAAATTTGGTTCAATCAGGTGATGCAGATATCGCATGAAAGAAAGAAATATTTTTGACTTTTTTCAGTGATGCCCAATGTCCATACTACTGGACGACTATTTCTGTGGACTAACGAAAGGTGTTTGTATATCTGCAGACCCAGAAATACAGGATGGAATTGACTGGAGCCCCCTGGAATGGGCATGAGGACAATGGTATGGGAACACCTGTCTGGTGACTAGCAGCAGGCAAACTGTCTCATGTATAGTGAGGGGAGGATAAGAAGGCCCTAACACAGTATTTTCTTTCTTTTGTGGGGTGTTACCTGACTGAGTCAAAATTTGTCCGTCACTCCGTGAGGAATGTTTCTTGGGAGGAAGGGAGGGATCCTTTAAAAAGGTGCCTCAATCTCTTGAAAGCTGACATTGCTGGAGGGAGGGTAGGGGCTGGGGGTGGGGGGTGGGGGGGGGGGGGTGCGGGGTAGTGGCGGGGGGGTTTGCAGTATGATGTCATGGGACCACCTCCATGATTTAGA
Source organism: Carcharhinus amblyrhynchos (assembly GCF_965287045.1). Taxonomy (NCBI): domain Eukaryota; kingdom Metazoa; phylum Chordata; class Chondrichthyes; order Carcharhiniformes; family Carcharhinidae; genus Carcharhinus; species Carcharhinus amblyrhynchos. The sequence continues at coordinate 27,392,374 of NC_137332.1, read as the reverse complement.
GTCATAGAGGTTTACAGCATGGAAACAGGCCCTTCGGCCCAACTTGGCCATGCTGCCCTTTTTTAAAAACCCAAAGCTAGTCCCAATTGCCTGCATTTGGCCCATATTCCTCTAGACCCATTGTTTTTTAAAAGATTTTAAAAGACAAAATTGTACCCGTCTTTACTACTGCCTCTGACAGCTTGTTCCAGACACTCACCACCCTCTGTGTGAAAGAATTGCCCCTCTGGACACTTTTGTATCTCTCCCCTCTCACCCTTAAACTATGCCCTCTAGTTTGAGACTCTCCTACTTTTGGGAAAAGATATTGACCATCTAGCTGATCTATGCCCTTCATTATTTTGAAGACATCTAGAAGATCACCCCTCAGCCTTCTACACTCCAGAGAAAAAAGTCCCAGTCTATCCAGCCTCTCCTTATAACTCAAACCATCAAGTCCTGGTAGCAGCCTAGTAAATCTTTTCTGCACTCTTTCTGGTTTAATATTATCCTTTCTATAATAGGGTGACCAGAACTGTACACAGTATTCTGAGTGTGGCCTTACCAAAATCTTGTACAACTTCAACGAGGTGTCCCAACTCCTGTATTCAATGTTCTGACCAATGAAACCAAGCATGCTGAATGCTTTCTTCACCAATCTGTCCATCTGTGATCCCACTTTCAAGAAGCTATGAACATGTACCCCTAGATCTCTTTGTTCTGTAACTCTCCCCAACACCCTACCATTAACTTAGTAAGTCCTGCCCTGGTTCAATCTACCAAAATGCATCACCTCGCATTTATCTAAATTAAACTCCATCTGCCATTCATCAGCCCACTGGTCCATATTTCTTTGCTAAGTGTGAAAAAAATCAGTCGGAAAAGCTGACAGTCTTTGAGTGACGTGCTGCCTTTCCTGCCGGAGTTAACATTTCTACAAAAAATGATAAAGTAACGCCCAACAATTAGATGTGATTCCTCAATTAGATTGCTAAATAATCCTCAGTGTGATAGAAATTACATTGACGACCAAATTCAAATTGTCCATTGGGTATGCAGTGTACTGGAAGCTACATATATTAATACACAGGGACCTATGCTTTGCAGACAGAAAGAGCAGGTACATACATTGCATCTGTTCCAGCTAAACGAAGGAGGTGTCCGCCATTCACTGGCTCATTCCTCAGGGTAAGGCCTTGACCAATCAATGTCAAGTTCCTTGATTTAAAATTTTCAAACAATGCTTGACTGCCAACTGTCAGTTAGAATTAACTGGTGCCTCCTCCATGGCAATGTCCCCACCAGTCAAAGTTCACTTCCCAACCAATCTTCCCATGGAGTATGAAGTTGTTGTTACTCCTGACATCAGTATTCTTGTGATTGTCCAAGTGAAAAAATGACAAGATTCAACAAAGTATCTTATTTCAGCAAAAAAATGCAGAACTTCTCTCCAATGCATCTACAGATTTATCTAGAAAGGGAAACCCTCGCTATTCTGGGCTACAAGGATCTCTTAATCATAACCTCAGAATGGAACCTCAGCAGATGCATATCTACAAATGACATTTCCATTTCCTGCACAGGTCATCATTTACCACACCAGACTGCCAGATTCAGCCCAATTATTCTTGAATTCTCATATTCCTGTGGTATGGAATCCTGCCCACTAGGCACTAGGGTGAAAATACAGTAGCTGATTTATATTAAGATCTTCAAAGCCAGATTCTTAGCCCATGAGTTTGAGCTGAGTTTGAATCTAGGAGTCACCGGTTTCCCTGTAAAACTGTCCAGCCCCCACCTTGTGTTTCTCAAACTCACAGAACTTTCATTTCAACAATGTCACCCCAATCAGAATTAAACAAACATTCGCAAAAATTCCATGTTGCCCTCATTAGTAAGGGAACTTTTCACTATGATTACACAATGTTAAAAATTATCATGAATCAATTTGGTATTTCAAGCAGTGAAAATATAACACACTGCTGTACAAAAATCTGTTGTCATTATTGTCGTGCTGCAAAATACGGGTAAGTTATATTTTTAATGTTATTCAAGAAAGCCCACCTTCTCAACTTTGCCCGTCGCCTGAGGTGCGGTGATCCTCAGGTTAAATCACAAATGGAGGACAAAGAAAATTACAGCACAGGAACAGGCCATTCGGCCCTCCAAACCTCCATCGTCCATGCTGCCTTTCTGAACTAAAGCCCCCTACCCTTCCGGCGACCATATCTCTCTATTCCCATCCTATTCATGTATTTGTCAAGATGCTCCTTAAAATCACTATTGCATCTGCTTCTACTACCTCCCTGGCAGTGAGTTCAATGCGCACATCACCTTCTGCATGGTACATCTCTTTTATGTCTTGCCCCACACCTTAAACCCCTAGTAATTGACTCTTCCACCCTGGGAAAAAGCTTCTGAATATCCACTCTGTCCATACCCCTCACAATCTCCATCAGTCAGCTCTCTCCTTCAAAGGGGTGAGCAGCTTATCATCATCTGGGAATAGGTCAACTTTACCTTTTTTATTTTTGAGTGTTTCTGGTTCTTTTCTAAAGGCGGCACAGTGATACAGTGGTTAGCACTGCTGTTTCACAATGCCAGGGAACCAGGTTCAATTCCCAGCTTGGGTCACTGCCTGTGTGAAGCTTGCATGTTCTCCCCCTGACTACATCGGTTTCCTCTGGGTGCTCTGGTTTCCTCTCACAGTCCAAAGATGTGCAGGTTAGGTGGATTAGCCATGCTAAATTGCCCCTTAGTCTTAGGAGGAACTAATTAGGGTAAATGCATGGGGCCATGGGGATAGGGCCTGGATGGGACTGTGGTTGGTGCAGACTCAATGAGCTCATTGGCCTCCTTCTGCACTGTAGGGATTCTATGTCTGTGTTCTCTTCCAACTTTTTCCTCATTTTGCACTCTGTGCACCGCTCCCCCCCCCCCCCCCCCACCCCACCATAGCCAAAATCAAATTCATTACAGTGGCTTGGTAATACAGAACGTGAATACTGCTGAAAAGTGAGATGTTATCAAAGCTTTTCACCCAGCACTCATCAGAACAAAGGCAATGACGCCAAATTTCAAAAAACAATCACAACACATGCTACAGGAGAAAAGAATGGTTGGGAAATCGACTCTGACTGGTCAATGTGTTTCCATGAAGAAGGCAACAAGAAATATAGGGTCCCCAAGATCCTAGATAATTCAAAAAATTCTCAGGGCTTGAGCATATTCCTTTTGTTTGCAGGCAACGGGTCCCATGTATGTCACTTCTAGCATGAGCCACATTATGAGCTCAACTGATTACCTTGAATTGATTCAAAATGCAGCTATCAGCACATTCAGACCACACTTATAAAATCCAAAACAAATGATCTCCTATGAGACGTCATTCCACTATTGTACACCACCTTTTCTTAACTACCCTAAGTTTGGAGAACTTCAAGTTCTTTAATGCTTTCTCCATAACAATGCCTCAGCCAATCAGAGTCAACTTGACAACCAAGCAGCATCCTTTTCTCCCTATAGTATACATTATTGCGATTATTTACAATTTGGTATTCTTGCCTTTGTCCTAATGAGTGTAGATGAAAGGCTTTGGCGTCATGACTTTTTTTCAGTAACCTCCATTTTTTTAAACCGAAGCTGTAATATGGACACTGGATTAAGTCTTTAGATTGCACCATTTACCAATATTTCTTAATAAAAAAATTCCATGGCAACCCTTGAAATTTAACAAATAACCATGCAATAGTGAGTGAGTCTGGTGAAGCTTATTTTCTTTTCTCAAGGGGGTGTTAGCAATGAGAAATATTTTTCAACACTTGGCTCTTGATAAGTATGACTCTCCACCATCTCTCAAAACCGAAGAACAAATTTTAAAAAAAGGATTAGTTTAGCCATTACCTGTTCATTTCTGTTTTTAATGAAGCCAATTGGCTTACTGTGCGATAAATTGCAGAGAAACGAATCCTATCAGTCAAATCCAGATACTATTTGGATCAGGGCGGCACAGTGGTTAGCATTGCTGCCTCACAGTGCCAGGCACCTGGGTTCAAATCCGACCTTGGTCACTGTGTGGAGTTTGCACTTTCTCCCCAAGTCTGCCTGGGTTTCCTCCCACAGTCCAAAAATGTGTGGGTTAGGTGGATTGGCCATACTAAATTGACCCTAATATCAGGGGGTTTAGCAGGGTAAATGTTACAGGAATAGGGCTTGGGCGGGATTGTGGTCAGCACAGATTTGATAGGCTGAATGGCCTCCTTCAATACTGTAGGGATTCTATGATTCTAAAGGCCCAAATATCATGACCCAAATTTTGCAGTGATAATGGTATTGAAATTGTTTGTCATCATTACTCTAGAGAAACTGACTGCAACTTCATGAATCTAGAATAACATGGAAATTCAAGCGTTTGCTGTTAATAATTCTTTTTGCATTTGCTACACTGTTAAAATCTCCACAGTGTACTCCCTAAGCAGCCAGTGAATTGATAAAAACTCCGCAGTGCAGAAAGAGGCCATTTGGCCCATCGAGTCTGCACCAACCACAATCCCACCCAGGCCCTACCCCCATATCCTACCTGCTAATCTACACATCCCAGGACATCCAAGGGGCAATTTTAGCATGGCCAATCAACCTAACCCGCACATCTTTGGACTGTGGGAGGAAACCAGAACACCCAGAGGAAACCCACGCAGACACAAGGAGAATGTGCAAACTTTACACAGACGGTGATCGAAGCCAGGAATTGAACCCAGGTCCCCGGAGCTGTGGAGCAGCAGTGCTAACCACTGTGCTGCCATGCCAAGAAAATGCTTTACCATAGGGCTTTCAAAAGTTCAGTCACTACCAATGGATTAATCAAACATACGTCCTGTGTTACAAGAAATAACTCTGAATTTTTATGGTAGCAACACAGCCCAGCTTGAATGGGTGACCTAGAGCAAGTTTAACTGCCCAAAAATTAAAATTTGAAGTATTTAAAAATCTCTTCTTACCTAATCTAATTACTCCAATTATTTGATGTGATTTAGGGATAAATGAGTCAAACAAATTTAACTGAATGTGATGCCTTGAAATTAAGTCCAGACATGTACTGTGAGAATTAACAAATTGTGATGGTCATGTGATACAGAGTTTAAAGTCTCCACCTAATGTGTTGTTTTAAGAATTTCAAAGTAATATGGAGCTTTGGCACAACGTTTAACAAAACATTTTCTACTTGGAAGTAGAAAGAGTGGAATCTTGTTCAAAAACTTATCACAAGTGGCAATCTTTCAAGAACCCAACCTTCATAAATGGAATGTCAGATTTCTGGAATTCGAATCCATGCCCTTATCCCATCACAGAGTTTTTAAAAAATTGTGATGTAGAAGATAAAAACACTGCATGAGAAGTATTCCGATAAGGGCAGGTTCTGCTCCACGGCCACCATGTTCACAGTCTTTTAATTCCCGGTTCCTTCCAGAGAATCACAGTGCAGGACACCTTATGAATCATTATTCCACCCACGACACCAATACCAGTCCCAGATATATTGAAGTTTCTCTAAATAAAAACATGTTAACAGATAAATGAACACTCAACTCCAATCTCCAAATTCCCTCTCTGAAGTAACATTTCAGATATTTGTTTTATCGATGCTACTGTTTAAAATTCATTTTGTGGAATATGGGCATCACTGACTAGAACAACACCTGTTGTCCACCACTAGTTGCCCCTGAGGAGATAGTAATGAGCTGCCTTCAATGTAGGAACGGTGATATATTTCCAAATCAGGATGGGGAATGACTTAGAGGAGAACCTCCAGATAGTGGTGTTCCTAGGTATCTGCTGCTCTTGTCCTTTTAGATGGGTTTGGAATGTGCTGCCTAAGGAACCTTGGTGAGTTCCTGCAGTATATCTTGTAGATGGTACACATGGTTGCCACTGTTATGTCGGTGGTAGAGGGATTCAATGTTTGTGTACAATGTACTAAGATAATGCTCTTCTGAAATATCTTCCCTAGCTTCTTCTAAGCTCAATATAAGCTGTCCAACAAATTCTTCCTTCTCCCTACATTCTCATTGTGTTGAAATCAAGATTTTCTTCACAGTTTCCTTCTCTTACGTATTCAATCCCAGAGCCTCAAAAATGAGAAACATCGTATTTTCCTCAGCCTTCCCTTTCTCTTCAAATTTCAGTGTTTCAAACCCAAGTTCAATCGGATTTTATGACTTCCTTGGGACACCTTATTTTCCCTAGCATGACCTTCAATCTTCATTGTATCCGGTTATGAAGATATGGTTTTTTATAGAAAAGATACAATTTCCAATTTTTATTTTTCTGCCTGGATTTTAAAAACAAGTTGAGATCCTCTTAAGACAATGAAGGATGCCAGATGACTATAATAAACTCGCTTACATTCCACCAAGTGGTATGAAACAGAATAGGCAGTCAACCTCCTGGGGAGCATGAAAGACCCCATCTCCTGTTGGCTATCCTGAAATTTCTCACATGGTTCTGAGATGAGACATCAAAAGGCAATGACTTGTTCTAACACAACAATTGAAGCAGACATGGATGAATCAAATTCCTCTGGAATATTCAGCCAGCTGGGTATTTAAGGGGCTGTGTTACCAAGCACAGGTCAGAATGTTGTACTGAAAACAGGCTGAAAAATGATATTTGCACATTCTCTCTCTCAAAAGTATTGTGCCTGGATTTGTAAAGTACCTGAGGGATCCTGTGTTTGCTTCAGTCTATGCAAACACTTAATTTCAAGATAATTCTGACTACGCACAATTACATTTAAGTGCTAGACTATAGGGGTTAACTAAACCCGCTAAACTGAACAACTGTAGCTAACTTGACTACATGTAGAATCAGAGGGCATGATGGGTTAGCTAAATATTGACTGCATTCCTGAAGGGTACACAATGCAGGCAAACAACAGTTTCCCATAATAGCAGTTACAAGGATTGTTTTTCTAGATGGAGGCAGCATGCAAAAAACACTTCCAGTAACGAGATAAGGGTTGAAATATATTTTGATTTTAGAGTGTGTGTGTTCAGTTCAGTTCTTAGATTTCTCTCATTTCAGTACTTTTTTTTTGTAGAGGGCCTGGTCAAGAAGCCAGTCTCCAAATTTGCTTTTTTTGCTTCTGTCATGTTAATTTTTTAAGTTTTTTTCAATCAAAGAAAATCATTTTAAAATTCGAACCAATGTGGTCCTCTCGTCTCTTCACATGAATGAATGGACTCAACAGTATCCAATCTGAGAAGAGAAATCTACTGAAAAACCAAAATCATTTGGGACCAAAGCCCAAAAGTCTGCTCCATTAAACCACACTCAGGAAGATGACCGAAATAAATGACCACAGTGTGGAATCGCTACATCTGAGCCAGCCAAACAACCGCTAACTGTATACTCCTTTATTTAAACTTCTTCATGAACTATGAAAAATCAGTTGGCTATCCTTTCTTGTTTTCTGTACTAGTGTGTGTAGAACATAGAACATAGAAAAACTACAGCACAAACAGGCCCTTCGGTCCACAAGTTGCGCTGATCATATCCCTACCTACTAGGCCTATCTATAACCCTCAATCCTACTAAATCCCATGTACTCATCCAGAAGTCTCTTAAAAGATGCTAACAAATTCACCTCCACCACCACCACCGACGGCAGCCGATTCCACTCACCCACCACCCTCTGAGTGAAAAACCTACCCCTGACATCTTCTCTGTACCTACTCCCCAGCGTCTTAAACCTGTGTCCTCTTGTAGCGACCATTTCAGCCCTGGGAAATAGCCTCCGAGAATCCACCCTACCTACATCTCTCAACATTTTATAAACCTCTATCAGGTCGCCTCTCATCCTTCGTGAGGAAATGTGCCCAGGAAATGTATGTGATGCGTGAATAGTGATTGCAATTCACTTAGTCTATTTTTTAAATTTGGGAAATAGTTTCAATAAACTTACCTTGTTCTTTCGTTAACTATAAACCAGCCTGACTAATTCTTCGCCATCTGACAGTGTGGTGAAATAATGGGTTGCTATATTGGCAAAGCGCAACCTGTCTTAATTTGCAAAAATTCCTGTTAAAGTCTAGCCTGGAGTGTTAGAATAGGAGAGTAGTTTTTCCCCCTTATGTAGCCGTAACACCTGCACAATATCAAAAAAAATAGTCTCCCACTGACATCCATCAAACCAAACCTTCAGTTAGAGAAACACAAATGGAAAATGCTGGAGGAAGTCAGCAGGTCTGACAGCACCTGTGGAGAGAGAGTAGAGCCAACGATTCAAATCAGCCTCCAACCTCGAAACATTGACTTTATTCTCTGTCCACAGATGCTGTCAAACCTGCTGATTTTATCAGGCATTTTCTGTTTTTGGCTCAGATCCCAGCCTCTGCAGTATTTTGCTTTTATCTTCAGTTCGGGAAAGTGGATATTGTGTATTTAAGTTTCATTTCAATTTCAGACTGTAAAAATCAGTATATCAGATGGAAGTGTCCAATAAACCACATAGTTTATTTGTCATGTCTTTTAGACACTTGGGGTGGAATTTTACCGGCAGGTAAAACCGAGGTTTGTACAATCCCACCTCAGGCTAATGAAGAATGCTGATCTCTGTGCCTTATCCACCCCCAGAATTAGGGTGGGTGTGCTGGTAAAATTCCAGCCTTATTCGACAATATTTTGTTTATTTGATGCTTTGGTTGAGAAGCAATGAGGTGGATCTTGGGAAGGGCAGCAACAATGGAAAGGAAAACTTCTGACATAAGCAAGTTATTTTAGAAAATTAAGTTGTTCAAATAGAAGTCAATAGGATAAATGATAGACCGGATTTGATGATCAGCAGTGAATGAACAGGATTCACCATTCATCATGCTTACAGCTGTGTGTAAATCTTTGTGGGCTTTTACACTGCAATTTACAGTAATTGGAGATCTATTCTAATGCATCTGAATCACAGACAGAAAGTGAAGTGAGAGGAAGAGAAAGGTTTGAGTTTCAATTCTGGAGATGTCGTTCAATAATAATTAAATCTTATCTTGGTGTTAAAAATTCACTTACACCTGTATGGACAAGCCTAAAAGAGAACCATTAAACAAAGCTTAATTACGTTCTTGAAGCCAACTCCACAAGCATTCAGGAAAAAAACATCTGCAAAAGCAACATCAGCGTACTGGGTCCTGATGACTGAAAAGTATCTCCCTGCCATGTCCTGTTTTCTCAACTCTCAACTAGCCAATGTCCCATGGAGGACAAAGTTAATGCTTCAATGACCATCAGGCTCACCCTGAAGCAGGCCAGCATGTTCTTACTGACTGGAAGGAGGATGTTCAAAATGTTAAATGTTCAAATGTTCAAAATGGTCACAGCTTGCCCATAAAGCTGGATCACATTTTGAGTCACAACAGCTTAATGATGAGACAAAGCGACATCAGGGAAAGAAAGTAAAGGATGAAAATCCTGTATTCTGGATCCCACTAACCAGTGGGACATCTTGTCCCATGTGTGGATCGAGAATGTTTTGATTTTTTGCATTGATTTAGTATTGGGATACAGTGAAAAGTATTGTTTCTTGCACGCTATATGGGTAAAACATACCATTCATTGAGTGCATAGGGGAGAAGGAGAGGAGATGGTGCAGATTATAGTGATCCAGTTATCAATAGGATGTAGAGAAAGATCAGCCTAATATGTGGTAGCTCCATTCAAAAGTCTGATGGCTACAGGGAAGAAGCTGTTCTTGAATCGGTTGGTACATGACACAAACTTTTGTATCTTTTGCCAGATGGAAGAAGATAGAAGAGAGTATGTCTGGAGTATGTGGGGTCCTTGATTATGCTGGCTGCTTTTTCTGAGGCAGCAGGAAGTGCATACAGAGTCAATGGATAGGAGATTGGTTTGTGTGATGGACTGGGCTTTGTTCACATCCCTTTGTAGTTTCTTGCAGTCTTGGACAGAGCAGGAGCCGTACTAAGCTGTGATATATCTGAAAACCATGATGTGGAAATGCTGCCGTTGGATTTGAGTGGGCACAGTAAGCAGTCTCACAACACCAGGCTAAAGTCCAGCAGGTTTATTTGGAATAATGAGCTTTCGTGATTCCAAATCTCACCTGATGAAGGGGGAGTGCTCTAAAAGCTCGTGATTCCAAATAAACCTGTTGTGAAACTTCTTATCTGGTAAGGATGGTTTCTGTGGCGCATCTGTAAAAATAGGTGGCCAGTTTGGCTATGTGAAGCCCTATGACAGGAACTCAGGAGCCTGAGTGGATGTCCACTTGAATTGAGGGAGTGTCAATGAGAATGATGACAAGAGAATAAGTAAATTCAACCTTTTACTTGTTTAAATGGCTGGTATCTCAGTGAAAAGCCTCTTGGGGAGCATGAAATTCAAACAACTACTTCCTGATTTCCATGTTTATTGTATTAATGAGGATACTGGAAGCTGCTATCAAATTTATTCCTTACTAATGATGCTGATAGCCTGGCTGTTAATGTTACTGCAAAATCCGGGTTCTTATCTAATTACGTGCAATACTTGGAACTCATTAAAAAATAGTGACCTAATCAAGAAAGGATTAGACGGTTAAATATAGAGAATAATAGATTCCTGAGAGCAGTTACAAAGCTGCATTCTAATTGAGAGGTTTATATGGTTTATGTAGGGGATGTATATCCCTGGGGGAAACTCCAAAACTTTCATATAAACAAGGAGTTTAGTTGACCTAGAAGGATCCCTGAGAGTGAGTACAAAGGTAGAATTTAAGTGATGGGGTTAGTTGGCTTATGGAAGAGAATAATGGGTGCCTGGGAGTGATTACCAGGCTGTGATCTAATTAAGAAAAGTAGTTAACTTAATGGATACCTGAAAAAGACTGTAATCTAATCAATAGTCCAGCTAGTTTATGCAAAGAATAATGGAATAGTTCCAAAGTACAATCTCATTGAGGATGTTGGTTGCAAATAACAAGTCACTACAGCAAATTTCAAAAGATTTATAAATTATTTTTTCTAAATATAATACGTTCTGCAAACTTTATCATGTTATTTTTATATAACTTGGCTTTTTTTTACTAGCACAATCCTCAGGCTTGGCTTGTTGGGGTACGATGATGTCAAATGGCTGATGAAGTATCCAAGAGTTGATAAACTGGTTAACGATAACATAAATGGATAATGAACTCTAAAATAAATGTGTTCAGTTCTATGAATTACATGACTAAGTTATTTCCTGTTCCAAAAAAATCAGGGCATAGGAAAACCAAACAATATTTGTTATATTTTCCTGGAAATGCTGCAACATGATACACAAGAGAACTCTTTCTCCCTTGTGTATTTTCACACCCACACTGTTTTTTACCCTTTGGGGGATGGTGGGGTAAGAGAGGGAAGGATATCCTAGCTGATTATCAGCCCATTGAACCTGAGCTGAATGCCCCTTCTGTGGCCAGCAAGTACTGCCATTGGGCTCGAACCTGGAGGTTCAGGTCCAGCAGGAGGGATACTACCATTGTGCTGCAAGGCCTCTGCAGGTGAGCTGAAGATGGTATATAGATATCGCTGAAAAATGGTTCAGGCATAAAGATATTGTCAGCTTTGACAAAGGGTAATGTGGACTTGAAACATCAGTTCTTTTCTCTCCTTACAGATGCTGCCAGACCTGCTGAGATTTTCCAACATTTTCTCATTTGGTTTCAGATTCCAGCATCCGCAGTAATTTGCTTTTATAAAGAAATTGTGATACCTTTGCTGAACAAAAACTCTATTTCTTTCACACAGAGTTCCAATACCCATCCGAAACTGATTTATTCCGGTTTACTTATATTTTTATGTACATATGTAAATATACAACAAAAGGGTAACATTAAAAGCTGATGCATCACACATTGAGTGAGGAGCAATGATGCCCAGCGGGGCACTCCTGTGGCTTATACCTCATGCCCACTGACTGAAGCACATACAAATTATAAGCAGATAGAGAAGATTTTAGCTATTGGGAATTACTCACTAATTGCAAACTCCGCCTTTTATAGACTCTCTGACTCTGGGATCATTAAAACATATTTCAAAATATAATCTATCCACTTGACCCTGTTCTAGCAGCTGCAACACCAGTGCAGTCATTAACACTTGGCAAAAAACAGACACTCAATGAAAATTGGCCTCTGATATTCAGAATGACGCTGCCATATTGTCAGTTGGCATTCATAGAATCCCTGCAGTGCAGAATGAGGCCATTCGACCCATTGAACTTGCACTGACAATCCCAGCTAGGCCCTATCCCTGTAAACCCAAGTATTTACCCTCCTAGCCCCCCGACACTAAGGGGCAATTTTAGCATGGCAAATCACCCTAACTGTACATCTTTGGAATATGGGAGGAAACTGGAGCACGTGGAGGAAACCCAAGCAGAAAAGGGGAGAACGGGCAAACTCCACACAGCCACCTAAAACCAAAATTGAACCCAGGTCCCTGGTGCCGTGAGGCAGCAATGTTAACCACTGTGCCACCGTGCCTCCTGAAGTTACACTCAATGGGGTATGTTTAATTGGGCAGGAAAAAATGAAAAGATCCATAGATCACAACTGTTTACCCTAACAGTGTTGCAAGTTCCAGCTGAGTGTTAAAATAAGAATGGGCATGGTTTAAGAGAATGCATCTTACTCCATAATCCTTTTTTAGCATTAGGCTGTGAATTCAAATGAGCAATCACTATTTTTGAACCAGATTTTATTTCAGTTATCTAAGTCAGTATCTGCACCACCAAAATGATCTTCAATTGTCTTTTGAATTGCAAATGACATTTAGCCACGATAGAAACAGAATATTTATGCAGAGGCACTGAGGAATAATTAAATGATTTGCCATGAGCAATCAAGGTAAGATTCCATCTCACAAACTTCTCAATAACTGCTCCACCACCATACCACAATATCAACACACTTTATCTACTATCTAACTAATTCTAATACTCATATAACCCACCAGTCATACCTCAGATATCTCACAGATCTTCAATCGTATGTAGCATCCAACTTGCCAATGCACACATTCACAATCACCTACTTTTCTCTTCCAGAATACAAAGGATAATCCAGGTAATTACAGACCAGTGAGCCTTACATCAGTGGTAGGGAAATTATTGGAGAGGATTCTTCAAGACAAGATTTACTCCCACTTGAAAATAAGTGAGAGGCAATGTGCTTTTATGAAGGGGAGATCGTGTCTCACTAACTTGACCAAGTTTTTCGAGGAAGTGACGAAGATGATTGATGAGGGTAGAGCAATGGATGTTGTCTACATGGGCTTCAGTAAGGCCTGTGACAAGATCCCTCATGGCAGATTGGTACAGAAGGTGAATTCGCATGGGATCAGAGGTGGCTGGCAAGATGGATATAGAACTGGCTCGGTCATAGAAGACAGAAGTTAGCAGTGGAAGGCTGCATTTCTGAATAGAGGGCTGTGACAAGTGGCCTTCCTCAGGGATCAGTGCTGGGACCTTTGCAAATAATTTGGAGGAAAGTGTATCTGGTTTGATTAGTAAGTTTGTGGACGGCACAAAAGTTGGTGGATTTGCAGATAGTAATGAGGACCATCAGAGGATATAGCAGGATATAGATTGGTTGGAGACTTGGGCAGAGAGATGGCAGATGGAGTTTAATCCAAACAAATGTGAGGGAATGCATTTTAAAATGTCTAATAAAGATAGGAAATATACAGTAAATGGCAGAACCCTTAAGAGTTAAGATAGGCAAAGGAATCTTAGTGTACAGGTACGCAGGTCACTAAAAGTGGCAACACAGGTGGAGAAGGTAGTCAAGAAGGCATACGGCACGCTTGCCTTCATCGGCTGGGGCACTGAGTTTAGAAATTGGCAAGTCATGTTGCAGCTTTATAGAACCTTAGTTAGGCCGCACTTGGAATATAGTGTTCAATTCTGGTCGCCACACTACCAGAAGGATATGGAGGCTTTGAAGAGGGTACAGTAAAGATTTACCAGGATGTTGCCTGGCACAGTGGGCATTAGTGATAAGGAAAGGTTGGAGAAACTTGGTTTGTTCTCACTGGAACGACAGAAATTGAGGGGCGGCCTGAAAGAAGTCTACAAGATCATGGTCAGAGCGGATAGTCAGAAGTTTTTTTCCCTGGGTGGAAGAGTCAATTACTAGGGGACATAAGTTTAAGTGAGAGGGGCAATGTTTAAAGCAGATGTGTGAAACAGGTTTTTTACACAGGGGGTGGTGAGTGCCTGGAACTTGCTGCCGGGGGAGATAGTAGAAGCAAATATGATGGTGACTTCTAAGGGGTATCTCGACAAATACATGAATAGGATGTATTTCTATTCATCCTATAATATGAATTATAGGATGAATAGAAATCATCCTATAATTTCCACAGAAGGGTCGAGGGTTTTAGTTCAACGTAGTCAGTGCAGGCTTGGATGGCTAAAGAGCCTGTTCCTGTGCTGTAATTTTCTTCGTTCTTTGTTCTTTAATAAGGTAACACACAACAAAACATGACAGGTGGAGGGGAAAACATGGCTGCATGAAGTTGCTCTTCTTGAGAAAGCAGCGTTGGTAGTGGTCAAGAGAGAAGTGATTGATACGGCAGCCATATCCGATCCAGAGGAACGTGGCCATAATTGAAAAATGTGCTTGGTGAGAAGGTATGGGGCACTAATTGGCCAATATTGAAGCTGCCAGACTAAGCTTAGTTCTTCAGGTGCATGCAGCTGTATCTACCGTAATCATCCGGACACATGACAATGTTATCCTGATGTCGCATCGCCCAACTAACAGCTGTGCTGCCAGTATACCAATATTCTCTGTATGATGTACACTCCTCAAGACATCACTATTTAATTCCCCAAGTTCCCTAACATCCATGCTTTTCTCAACAGTAAATACTGAGAAATATTCATTTAGGATCTCATCCATCTCTTGTGGATCCGCACATAGGTGACCTTGTTGATCCTTAAGAGGCCCTACTCTGTCCCTTGTTACTCTTTTGCCCTTTATCCTTTGCGTTATCTGCCAAAACAATCTTGTGTCCCCTTTTTGCCTTCCTGATTTCTCTCTTAACTCTCCTCCTACACCCCCAATACTCTTCAAGGAATTCACTTGATTCACATTCACTTGAGTCACATGGCAACACCTGCATTGTCCATTCTTAAGAAAACAGAGTGGACCTGCAGAATGGGCCCTGTGGTGGTACTATTTAAAAGGCCAGGCATTTAAATAAATTGCAAAAAGCTGAGGCCTCAGCATTGAATCCTGTTGCACATCACTCGTTACATCCTGCCAACAAGAAAATGACACATTTATGCCTATCCCCTGCTTCCTGTTAGCTAGCCAATCTTCTATCTGTGCCAATATATTGACATCAAGCTTTTTTTTTGCTATAATCTTTGACATTGCGCCTTAGCAAATGCTTTCTGGAAATGTAAACACAGTACATTCACTCCTTTAAAGTTTATTTATTGTCACAAGTAGGCTTACATTAACACTGCAATGAACTTACTGTGAAAGTCCCCTAGTCGCCACACCCTGGCATCTGTTCAGGTTAATGCAGGTCTTTCAGACTGTGGGAGGAAATCGGAGCACCCAGAGGAAACCCATGTAGACGTGGAGAGAATGTGCAAACTCCACACAGACAGTGACCCAAGCCGCGAATCAAACCCAGGTCCTTGGCACTGTGAGGCAGCAGTGCTAACCACTGTGCCACCGTGTCGCCCTGTCACCTCTTTATCCACAGAACATGTGACTCAAGTGAATGTGGATCAAGTGAATTCCTTGAAGAGTATTGGGGGTGTAGGAGGAGAGTTAAGAGAGAAATCAGGAGGGCAAAAAGGGGACACAAGATTGTTTTGGCAGATAAGGCAAAGGATAAAGGGCAAAAGAGTAACAAGGGACAGAGTAGAGCCTCTTAAGGATCCACAAGAGATGGATGAGATCCTAAATGAATATTTCTCATCAGTATTTACTGTTGAAAAAAGCATGGATGTTAGGGAACTCGGGGAATTAAATAGTGATGTCTTCAGGAGTGCACATAATACAGAGAAAGAGGTGCTGGAAGTCTTAAAGTGCAACAAAGTAGATAAATCCCCGGGACATGATGAAGTATACCCCAGAACATTGTGGGAGGCTAGGGAGGAATTTGCAGGTCTCCTAGCCGAGATATTTGAATCATCGATAGTGACAGGTGAAGTGCCTGAAGATTGGAGAGTGGCAAATGTTGTGCCTTTGTTTAAAAAGAGCTGTAGGGAAAAGCCTGGGAACTACAGGACATTGAGTCTCACATCTGTGGTGAGTACGTTGTTGGAAGGTATTTTGAGAGACAAGATCTACAGGCATTTAGAGATGCAAGGGCTGATTAGGGACAGTCAGCACAGCTTTGTGGGTGTAAATTCATGTCTCACAAATTTGATTGAGTTATTTTGAAGGGGTAACCAAGAGGGTAGATGAGAGCAGTGCAATGATGTTGTCTACATGGACTTCAGCAAGGCCTTTAACAAGGTAGCGCATGGTAGGTTGTTGCATAAGGTTAAAGCTCACAGGATCCAGGATGAGGTATCTAAATGGATACAAAATTGGCTTTTTGACAGAAGCTAACAGGTAATTGTAGAGGGTTGTTTTTCAAACTGGAGGCCTGTGACCAACGGTTGTCTCAGGGATCAGCACTGCGTCCACTGTTATTTGTCATTTATATTAATGATCTGGATGAGAATATAGGAGGCATTGTTAGTAAGTTTGCAGATGACACCAAGATTGGTGGCATAGTGGACAGTGAAGAAAGTTATCTCTGATTGCAACAGAATCTTGATCAATTGGGCCAGTGGGCTGATGAATGGCAGATGGAGTTTAATTCAGGTAAATACGAAGTGATGCATTTGGTAGATTGAACCAGAGCAGGACTTACTCAGTTAATGGCAAGGCGTTGGGGAGAGTTACAGGACAAAGAGATCTAGGGGTACATGTTCATAGCTCTTTGAAAGTGGAGTCACGGGTGGCAGAGTGGTGAAGAAGGCATTCAGCAAGCTTGGTTTCATCGGTTGGAACATAGAATACAGGAGTTGGGAAGTTTTGTTGAAGTTGTACAAGACATTGGTAAGGCCACACTTGGAATATTGTGTACAACTCTGGTCACCCTATTATAGAAAGGATATTATTAAACTAGAAAGAGTGCAGAAAAGATTTACTAGGATGCTACTGGGACTTGATAGTTTGAGTTATAAGGAAAGGCTGGATAGACTGGGATTTTTTTCTCTGGAGTGTAGGAGGCTGAGGGGTGACCTTGTAGATGTCTTTAAAATAATAAGGGGCACAGGTCAGCTTGACAGTCAATATCTTTTTCCAAAGGTAGAGGAGTCTAAAACTAGAGAGCATAGGTTTAAGGTGAGAGGGGAGAGATACAAAAGTGTCCAGAGGGGCAAGTTTTTCATACAGAGGGTGATGAATGTCTTGAACAAGATGTCAGAGGTAGTAATAAAGGCAGGTACAATTTTGTCTTTTAAAAAGCATTTAGATAGTTACATGGGTAAGCTGAGTATAGAAGGATATGGGCCGAATGTGGGCAATTGGGATTAGTTTAGGGATATAAAAAAAAGATGGCATGGACAAGTTGGGCCAAAGGGCCTGTTTCCATTCTGTAAACCTCTATGACTCCTTCAAATAATTCCAATAAATTAGTTAAACATGATTGCCCTTTCACAAAACCACATTAACCCTGCCTGATTATCTTAAATTTTTCCAAGTGCCCTGTAACAACATCATTAATAAGGCCTTCTAACATTTTCCCAATGACAGATGTTAAACTAATAGGCCTGTAGTTTCCTGCTTTCTGCCTCCCTCCTGTTTGAGTAAAGCAGTTTATTTGAAAGGCTCCTGTTTATTTAGTTCCCCACAATCTGAATATTGTAAGGTAGAAAACTAAGTGGCACTGGACTGTGAAAAGGTAGTCAGTAGAGTCACTGGAAAAATAGCCATATTCCTCTTTTACAGGGCAGAATACGCCAAAGCTTATGGGCAGCATGGTGGCACAGTGGATGGCACTGCAGTCTCATAGTGCCAGGGTCACAAGTTCAATTCCAGCCTTGGGTCACGGTCTGTGTGGAGTTTGTACATTCTCCCTGTGTCTGCTCCGGTTTCCTCCCACAGTCCAAATATGTGCAGGCTAGGTAGATTGACCATCTAAGTTGCCCCTTAGTATCACAAAATATGTAGATTAGATGGATTAGCCATGGTAAATGGCTACAGGGGATAGGGCGGGGAGAGGGCCTGTAAAAGATACTCTGTCTGAGAGTCGGTGCAGAGTTGATGGGCTGAAAGGATTCCTTCTGCACTGAAGGTATCCTATGAGCTTACTGACTCACCTATGTACTTTAGTGGAATGAATTGTGAAGCTGGGATGCTCTCCCGCTATTCAATTTATGGCTATCTGTTTTTCACAAGTTGAAAGAGTGGGTGCTATTCGGATTGGCGGATGGTGACTAGTGGAGTGCCCCAGGGGTCGGTGCTGGGGCCTCAGCTTTTTACCATTTATATAGATGATCTGGAGGAGGGAACCGAGTGTAGGGTGTCGAAATTTGCGGATGACACCAAGATTGGGGGAACGGCAAATTGTGCGGAGGGTGTGGAGAGTCTGCAGAAGGATCTAGATAGGCTGGGCGAATGGGCCAGGAAATGGCAAATGGAATTTAATGTTGGCAAGTGTGAGGTGGTCCACTTTGGTAGGAAGAATGGTAGGAAGGACTATTACTTACGGGGCGAAAAACTGCAGCAGGCGACGGTGCAGAGGGACCTCGGGGTCCTTGTGCATGAGTTGCAAAAACCCAGCTTGCAGGTGCAGCAGGTGGTCAGGAAGGCGAATGGGATGCTGGCCTTCATAGCGAGGGGGATTGAATATAAAAGTAGGGAGGTCTTGCTGCAGCTGTATAGGGCATTGGTGAGGCCGCAGCTGGAGTACTGTGTGCAGTTTTGGGCGCCGCACCTGCGCAAGGATATTTTGGCCCTGGAGGGAGTGCAGAGGAGGTTTACTAGGCTGATACCGGAGTTGAGGGGGTTGAACTATGAGGAGAGGCTGAATAAACTAGGCTTGTACTCGTTGGAGTTTAGAAGAATGAGGGGAGATCTCATTGAGACGTATAAGATGATGAATGGGATGGATAGGATAGAGGTGGAGAGACTCTTCCCACTGAAAAAAGACAGTAGGACAAGGGGGCACAGCCTCAAGATAAAGGGGGGGCGTTTTAGAACGGAGTTGAGGAGGAACTTCTTCACTCAAAGGGTGGTGAATCTCTGGAATTCTCTACCCGTTGAAGTGGTGGAGGCTGCCTCGCTAAATATTTTCAAGAAGCGGGTTGATGGGTTTTTGATAAGAGAGGGGATTAAGGGTTATGGGGAGAGGGCTGGAAAGTGGAACTGAGCCACGACAGATCAGCCATGATCTTATTGAATGGCGGGGCAGGCTTGAAGGGCCAGATGGCCTACTCCTGCTCCTATTTCTTATGTTCTTATGTTCTTAATATCTCCTCAAGCTTTTTGCCATTTGAATCAATTATACAGTTTGCAGAAATGGCTTTCTAATGTAACTTACCAAATATTGTTACATTATAGGCCAGATTTTAACCCGGGGCAAGAATCGGAGGCCTGTTATAGGGTGTGTGGTGTGGGGGTGAGAGTTTGGTGTGGAAAGCATGGAAAAGGGTATTCCCAAAGGTTTTTGTTGGACCAGATTGGACATGTCTATTCCTCCTGCGTCACAAGGAACCTCTCAGAAATGTAAAAAAAGTGATATCTATCGGGAGCTCTCTGGTCGAATGCTGCTTCAAGCCAGTATTTCGCTGGCCATTCATGCAGCTCCAAAGTGAATTAATGCCAAGATCCAAAGCACATCATCAGACCACGTTACTTTGATATTTATGAGACCTCCTCTCCCATGCAGCAAACGGCCTCCTACCTCTCAAAATCCCGGGAGTTAAAATGTTCAGGAAGGACTTTGTGGGATCTTTTGCAGGAATGCAGTGCCTTTTCTCCGACCTCCATTTTTAACTGACCTCATACCCCAGGCTATCAAATAGATGGGGCTAAAATTGACATCTGGGCATCTGGTAGTTTTCCCTGCACCATAGTTACTCATAGGTTCATGGCATCACAGTTACATCTACTAATTTTTAAGCTTATTGTCAGGGTGAAAAGTTTGTCAGCGGTAAATATTTCCAATTCCCTTCATTATTTTGAAATCTTTCATAAATGACTTCAATGTCCAAAGGACAAAAGTAATTTTCCTAACTCCTCATCATAAATTAGATCCCTGAGATCTGACATGAAAACATTGGCACAATCTCATCTTCCTGTCTTTTGGCACAATATATTAGACATCATTACAATGTGCCATTGTGTTGTCCTAAAGGTTGCGTTTTACAGTAGTGCCTCCTGGATCCCCACAGGCAGAAAGCATGCACTGACTATTCCTAGGTTTATGTTCCAGCCCTAACTAACTTAAAAGGTCAAAAGCGATACTTCCAACCTTTCACAAAAGTGTAAAGGCATTTGATTTCCTTGTCAAGGAAGAAGAATGTGAAGGGTGTGGAGCGCAAGCTGCCAAATATTAAGTCTGCGCATAACAGGATATATAATCCCAACAACAGGGAAATGTTGTTTTCAATAACATTTTATACACCTTGCCCAAAGCTATGAGCAATCTCCTTTGATGTCTATATTCAAGTATTTACAATATATCCCCCAAGCACAAGCTGTAAGTTAAAAAACCAGACTTACTCAATGTGAGGGTTAATTGCGCAGTCTGTTTTACATCAAGTTGGTAATTAAACAAGAAACCTTCGCATCAGGGCCTCTTACAAATTTAAAGAGGTAAAAAAGAAGCATTATTACTTTAATATGCTTTGTTGTCAATTTTGGAAATACATTTCTTTAACATTTTGAATGTTGGTGACAGAGGAGTTATTGAGGTTGACAGCAGGAGGGAACTGTGTTTGCTCAGTTGCTGCAGAAGAGGACACTAATTGCTACGTAGGTGTTCTTAGCATTTATTCTAGATCATGCCAAAAATAGAGACAATTGTCCACTAATCTGGTTTCTCTGGTACAATTGGCTGCAGAAACTTTGCTAACTGGGACACCCTGGGCACTCCCTTCTCTTTCTCAAAATAAAATTGGTGTTTAACAAAGATGAATCAAAAGACACAAGTCCAGAGGCACATTGGAGAGTGCATGGTGGCACAGTGGGTAGCACTGCTGCTTCACAATGCCAGGGACCCAGGTTCGATTCCAGGCTTGGGTCACTGTCCGTGCAGAGTCTATACATTGTCCAAGTGCTCCAATTCCCTCCAACAGTCTGAAAGACGTACTGGTTAGGTGCGTTGGCCATGCTAAATTCTTCCCTCAGTGTACCCAAACAGATGCTGGAGTGTGGCAACTAGGGGATTTTCACAGTAACTTCATAGCAGTGTTAATGTGAGCCTATTTGCGAAACTAATAAATAAACTTTAAAAACTTTGCAGTGTTAGTAACAGAACAGGCAATCTCTGACACAGAGAATGCTAATAGCTCGATTCCATTGGAGTGGGGGACAGCTAATTATTATTTGACAAAATTATTATTTGGCAAAAGGTTGAAAATGTACAAATCAAGCTTCAGGAGCCACAGGACAGCAGGATGCCCTTGGCACAACAGGGAACAAGAGATCAGTGTTGGAGTATCAGCTATTTACAATTCAGATCAATGACTCAGGTGAAGGTGCTGAAGGCTAGATTTGCTGATGACACAAAGCTAGGTAGGAAAGTAAGTTGGCAAGACGACATAGATTGATCGGAGGAATTTAGATAGGATAAGTGAGCTGGCAAAAGTTTGGCAGGTGGAGTATAATATGGAAAAATATGAACTTGTCTACTTTGGCAAGAAGAACAGAAAAGCAGAATGTTACTTGAATGGAGAGACTGCAGAACGACAGAGGGAGTTGGTTGTCTTGGGACATGAATCACAAAAAATTGGTATGCAGGGCAGCAAGTGATTAGGAATACAAATGGAATGCTGGTGTTTGTTGCAAGGGGAATGGAATATAAAGAAGTTATTATTCTGCAATTGCGCAAAGCACTGGTACTGTGCCGCTTTAGCTCAGTTGGCTGGAAAGTTGGCTAGTGATGCAGAGTGATGCCAACAACATGGGTCCAATTCCCATACCAGCTGAGGTTATTCATAAAGGTCCCACCTTCTCAACCTTGCCCTCACCTGAGGTGTGGTGACGCTATGGTTAAATCACCACCAGTCAGCTCTCCCTCTCTCAGAGCAACCTATAATCCATGGCAGCTTTAGGTACTGGGGTGTATTAGTACTCGAGTACAGTGGGCTGAGTGCTGCATACAGCTGAGAATTGCATTAGAAGCAGTTCAGAGAAGATTCATGCGACTGATATTTGGGATGAGGGAAGTTATAAGGGAATATCGAGCAGGTTGGATCTATTCCCATCATGGTTCAGAAGAATGAGAGGTGATCTGATTACAACATAAAAGATTCTCGGGGGACTTGACATGGTGGATGCTGAGAGGATCTTTCCCCTTGTGGGGGAGACTAAAATCAGGGGACACAGGGTGGAGATTAAGAGTCTCCTACTTAGCGTCACAGAGTGGAATTTTCCTGTCCTGCTCACCAAGGGCATCGTAGCGGACTGGACACAGGCTGTGCAAAGGTCCGTTGATCTCGGCAGGATTTTCCAATCTTGGCGGCGGACGTGGCCTGAAAATCCTGCGCATAGAGTCATAGTCATAGAGCGGGATATTCCAGCCTCACTTACCCCAAGACCAAAAAATCCCATCCGAGGGTCAACAGACCTGTGCATGGTCCGTGCCCCACCCGCTACAATTCCCATGATGGACAGAACACGAAAATTCCGCCCATAGAGTCATACAGTGTCAAAAAGACCCTTTGGCCCATCAAGTCTACACCGACAGTAACTATCACTAAAGGCATTCTGATCCCATTTTCCTGCAGTTGTCCCATATCCTTGAAAGTCATGATATTTCCCTACACACCCTGCCCATATGCCTCAAGGCCCTTAAGACTGAGAGAAGGCAAAGTTTTTTCTCTCAGTGTCTTTCGCCTGTGGAGTTCGCTTCCCTCGAAGCCAAATACTTAGCTGACAATTAAATAGATTCAAGATTGAAAGTTTTGGTTGACAAGTAAGTCAGGGATTATGGGGGACAGACAGGAAAGTGGATTTGAGGCCATATTCAAATCACTCACCATCTTACCAAACGGTGGATGGAACAGGTTTGAAGGGCTGAATGATCTCCTCCTGCTCCTAATACTTGTGCTCTCCTGTTGTGTGTCCTTGTGAGTGATATTTTTCACCTTAGAAGTAGATGGGGAAGATGGTATTATCACTAGAATATTAATCCAGAAACTCAGCTAATGTTCTGGGGATCCAGGTTCGAATCCCGTCACAGCAGACGGTGGAATTTGAATTCAATAAAAAATATCTGGAATTAAAAATTTACTGCTGACCATGAAACCATTGACAATTGTCAGAAAAAAAAACATCCGGTTCACTAATGTTCTTTAGGGAAAGAAGTCTGCCTTCCTTACCTGGTCTGGCCTACCTGTGACTTCATACCCACAGCAATGTGGTTGACTCTGAACTGCCCTCAGGCAACTAGAGATGGGCAATAAATGCTGGTCAGCTGGCAACATCCATGTCCCATGAATGAATAACAAAAAAAACTAATTCCAGGAGCAACTGTACACAGCAGGAGTGCATGCTGTATAGAATCTTTGGATCCAAAATTTGAATAGAAAGTGCTAGAGAGAAATTGGAACAGAAGACGGTCCTTAAGAAACTTGAACTGTGGTAAAAAAACAAAAGATCAAGATAAGAAGCTTGGAGGTGGACACAGGGAGTCAGGATTGAAGGAGATGCCACAAAAGTTGGAAGAAGTTTAGGCTCAAATGGAAATTAGAAATGGTAGATGTAGCAACTATTAATGTTGGCATCTAAGAGGCTGCAGAGAATTGAGAATCGTTCAAGTGTATTTGCCCTTCTACTTATCCTTACATAATTAAGAGATTCTTAATCATCAATAAAACAATGCAGCTTTTATAACAAACTTCTCCAAGGAAGGTTTAAGTGGCATTTCTGCATGGTGTAAGATAACTGTGGGAATCTCATGACTTATTTTTTTCGGTTTATGTGTGGCCAGTGACTCATCAAATAACAGTGTTTAGTCACAAGGATCTCTTCTGACCTTTGCAAAAATTGTTTTCTCTGTTTATTCAACCAGTAGAACTGTGACTGTGCTCAAACATATGAGTTCAGCAGACTAGGTCTGGTCATGGATATCGTCAACACTGGCTCCACCTGCAGGGCAATTAGATGATTGCGATCTCCTGTATAAATATAACCCTAACTTTATCTCCAAGTTGCCTTCTTAACACCATTCATATAAAGTATATTTTTGTCATATATAATTCTAAAACTGATTAGAAGTTTTCTTGCTGTTTGTTGAATCAATAATAGAAACTATGAACAACAACAACTTGCATTTAAGGGTGGCACCTCTCTGGGGAGGTGGTGGGAGCAGGTATGATTACGGCATTTAAGGGGCAACTTGATGAATACATGAATAGGATGGGAATGGAAGGATATGGACTCCGCCAGGGGTTTTGTTTTAGACAGGCAGCATGATGGGTGTGGACTTGGAGGGCCAAAGGGCCTGTTCCTGTGCTGTACTTTTATTTGTTCATTGTTCTTTATTCAGATGTGCCAAAGATCCAAAGATTTGTGAGTTGAGGGATTGGCCATGCTAAATTGCCCCTTAGTGTCAGGGGTACTAGCTATGGTAAATGCATGTAGATATGGGAATAGAGCCTGGGTGGGATTGTTGTTGGTGCAGACCCGATGGGCCAAATGGCCTCCTTCTGCACTGTTGGATTCTATGATGATTCTATGAGTGATTCTATGACTGTTGTCTCACAGCACCAGGAACCCGGGTTTGATTATGACCTTGGGAGACTGTCTGTGTGGAGTTTGCATGTTCTCCCCGTGTCCATGTAGGGATACTCCAGTTTCCTCTTACAGGCCAAAGATGTGCAGGTTAGATCAATTGGCCATGCTAAATTTGCCTCTTAGTGTCCCAAGATGTGTAGGTTAGGGGGATTAGTGGGGTAAATACGCAGGGTAACACGGATAATGGAATGGACTGGAGTACTGTGTGCAGTTTTGGTCCCCTTATTTGCAAAAGGATATATTGGCCTTGGAGGGAGTACAGAGAAGGTTCACCTCGCTGATACTGGAGATGAGGGGGTTAGCTTATGAAGAGAGATTGAATAGACTGGGCCTGTACTCGTTAGAGTTTAGAAGGCTGAGGAGGGGTCTTATTGAGACTTACAAGATAATGAAGGGGATAGATAGGGTAGAGGTAGAGAGATTCTTTCTGCTTAGAAAGGAAAACAGAACAAGAGGGCACAGCTTCAAAATAAGTGGGGGGCAGTTTAGAACGGAGTTGAGGAGGAACTTCATCACTCAAAGGGTGATGAAACTCTGGAATTCTCTGCCCATTGAAGTGGTGGAGGCTACCTCGTTGAATATATTTAAGTCATGGGTAGATAGGTTTCTGATAGACAAGGGAATTAAGGGTTATGGGGAGAAAACGGGAAAGTGGAACTGATCCACTTCAGATCAGTGGGGCAGGCTCAAAGGGCTAGATGGCCTACTCCTGCTCCTATTTCTTATGTCCTTGTGACTTGGGAAAGATGCTTTGTCGGGGAGTTGGTGCAGACTTGATGGGCCAAATGGTCTCCTGCACTTTAGGAATTCTATGATTTATGTAAAATCAATAGGGTAGGATTTACCGGCACTTCCTGCGGGCAGGACCTTCCAGTCCCACCAAAGGTGACACGCCCATGACAGGTTGCCCAGCAACATAGCCGGTGAGAAATGAAAATGATCAGTGACTTCAGCAGGACTGGAAAATCCCACCAGTAGCCAATGGGAAAACCATGGGAAAACATGCTATGGGGGTTGGTAGGGGAATAATCCCTGTCAGAGTAAAGCAACCTAAGGTTCTTCACAGGTGTGTTATCAACATTTGACTCCAAATCACTTAAAACAATATTAGTACCATAGACCAAAAGCATGACCAAATAGATCTTACGAACATAAGAATTAGGAGCAGGAATAGGCCCTTTGGGCCCGCGAGCCTGCTTCACCATTCAATAAGATCATGGCTGATTTGATTTGATAGTCACTGCAACTCCACATTCCTATCCATTCCCCATTGACTCCTTGTTAATCAAAAGTCTATCTGCCTCTGCCTTAACAAAATTCAATGACACTGCCTTCACCATTCCCTGAGCAAAAGTTCCAAATTCACAACACTCCGAAAGAAATAAAAAACCTCTTCATCTCCATCATAAATGGGAGACTCCTTATTTTTAAAGTGTGTCCTCTGGTTCTATAGTCTCTCCTACAAGAGGAAACATCCTATTAGCATCCATCTAAAGAAACATCTTGAAGAAAGGGAGAGTGGGAGAGAAGCAGGATGATTTAGGGAGAGAATTCTAAAGATTAGGGCCTAGGTAGGGGCAGGCACAACCACTAGTACTAGGGGTGATGGAAATTGAGAATGTGCAAGCGGCTAGGATTGGAAGAGTGCAGAAAAGCTATGGGGGAATTTGAACATGGGCATCTGAATTGCTATTTCAGTTTAAATGTTAATATATGGGGAGGGACATTGTACTAGAACACTAACATGTGCCATATTGTGGCATAGTCCAATAGAAACATAGAAAGTAGGAAGGCAAGTGGCCTTTTGGTCCCTTGAGCCTGCTCCACCATTCAATACGAACATGATCATCTATCTCAACGCCATACTCTTTTGGATACATGCCCCTTGCTGAGATTTACTCCTGAGGTAAACACCCTTTGCTGGATCATATTCCTAATTATTCATGCTGCTGATGAGCTGGACACCAATAGGTACATGTCCCTTGATGGGATATACTCCTGTAGGTACATGTCCCTTGCTGGTCATAGAGTCATAGGCCAAAACCCTACCACCTCGTCCGGCCCGGAATCGAGGCAGGTGAGGCTCCCAGAACAGAAATCTCTGTTGGCCTCGGGCAGGATTTTACAAACATGCCTGAGCGAGACCATAAATTCCCGCCCACAGATTTTTACAGCACAAAAACAATCCCTCCGGCCCATTGCATCTGTGCCAGCTATCAAGCACCTATCCATTCTAATCCCATTTTCCAGCACTTGGATGCTGTGGCGTTTCAAGTGCTCATCTAAATGCTTCTTAAGTGTTGTGAGTGTTTCCATCTCTGCCACCCTTTCAGGCAGTGAGTTCCAGGTTCCCGCCACCTTCTGGATGAAAAAGTTTTCCTCAAATCTCCTCTAAACCTCCTGCTCCCTGCACCTTAAATCAATAGCCCCTGCTTATTGACCTCTCTAATACCCTCTATTAAGGGGGGAAGGTTCCTTCCTACCTACTCTATCTATGTCCCCCTTAATTTTGAACACCTTCATCAGCACAACCCCTCCCCTCCCCATCCTTCTCTGCTCTAAGGAAAACAACAATAGCATAACAAGCCTCCCTTCATAGCCGAAACACTGCAGCCCAGGCAACATTCTGGTCAATCTCCTCTGCATCCTTTCTGGTCTATCACACCTTTGTTCAATTATATAGATGAATGCCACATCCTGGCATATGGGTGTACAAGTGCATGCCACCTTACGATATCACTGACCAAGTAGCCAATAATAATGTTTTAACCTTGACAACAAACATTAGCCGGTTATTCACAACCGAGTGCTATCCTCACACAGGAAACTGCAGCAAGGTTTGGAACAAGATCTTGAGCAGTTTCCTCACCTTCAGTCTAGGTTGCTGGACGTCCTTATTGTGTCAGTCCTGCCAATATGGCCGACATCAGTGAACACAACAGAAGTTGGGAATCGGAATTGGAACCATCACAATCTGCATGGTTCAACTTTTTTAGTTTTAGCTAGTTAGATCCCGCCGTTAACACCGTAATGAAGTTACTGTGAAAATCTCCTAGTCACCACATTCCAGCGCCTGTTTGGGTACACTGAGGGAGGATTTAGCATGGCCAACGCACCCAACCAGCATGACTTTCGTACTGTAAGAGGAAACCAGAACACCTGGAGGAAATTCGACGTGGGGAGACCGTGCAGACTCCGTACCATGACCTAAACCTGGAATTGAACCTGGGTCCCTGGTGCTGTGAGGCAGCAGTGCTAACCACTGTGCCACCATGCTGCCCTATTCAGTTCCTTAAGTAACTAGCCTACATTGGATATGGAATCATATTTAACTTTTTTTAAATGAATTTTCTGTCCAACGAAGTGAAGAATATTTGATTTGTGCTTTTTAGACCATTTAGAATCTCTTCTCCCACTGTATGATCAGGTGAAGCATCAAGGAACCCAGAAACAGAGCAACTATCTGGAGAAAGAACTGAGCCAAAAGCTGGCCAAAAAGACTCAGGAAATAAAGTAATTAGTATAGCAAAGCGAGAAATGATTACATTTATATAGAATCTTTCATGACTGCAGAACATCCCAGAGCTTTTTCCAGCCAGTGATATTGTTCAGCAGTATAGTCCCTGTTTTAATGCAGGAAATGCAGCAGCCAGTTTGCATAGCAAACTCCCCACAAACTACACTATGACAGTAACCAGGTACCTTTTTTTGGGATGTTGATTGTGAAATAAATATTGGCCAGGACACCAGAGATCACTCCCCTTCTCCTCCTCAAAATGAATGGAATGGAATTTTTTTATGTCCACCCAGGAAAGCAGCTGGGGCCTCGGTCTAATCTCTCAACCAGGAAACAGCACTGTCGACAGTGCGGCACTCCCTCAGGACTGCGCTAGTCTGTCAAACTTTGAATCCTGCAACAAATCCTGGGGCAGGACTTGAACCCGTAATCGTCTGAGTAAGAGCGCTACATGGGCGGCATGGTGTCACAGCGCTAGGAACCTGGGTTCAATTCCCAACTTGGGTCACTGTCTGTGTGGAGTTTGTACGTTCTCGCTGTGTCTGTGTGGGTTTCCTCCGGGTGCTACTGTTCCCTCCCACAGTCCAAAGATGTGAGGGTTAGGTGGATCGGCCATGCTCAATTGCCCCTTAGCGTCAGGGGGTCTAGTTACGGTAAACTCATGGGGTTATGGCAATAGAGTGAGATTGTGGTCGGTGCAGACTCAATGGGCCAAATAACGTCCTTCTGCACTGTAGGATTCTATGATTCTGCCCTACCAACTGAAGGGTGGCACAGTGGTTAGCACTGCTGTTGCCTCACAGCACTAGGTTCCCGGGTTCGATTCCAGCCTTGGGTAACTGTGTGGAGTTTGCACATTCTCCTCATGTCGGGGTGGGTTTCCTCCGAGTGCTCCAGTTTCCTCCCACAGTCCAAAGACGTTCAGGTTAAGTGGATTGGCCATGCTAAATTGCACCTTGGTGTCCAAAGATGTGTAAATCAGGGGGGTTAGTGGGATAATTGTGTGGGGTTACAGGGATAGGGCGGAGGATGAGTCTGGGCAAAATGCTCAGAGAGAGTCAGTGCAGATTCAATGGGCCAAATGGTCTCCTTCTGCAGTGTAAGGATTTTATGATTCTGAGAGAGAGGGTGCGACATATAGAGAAAGGGATAACCAGAGGAAAGGGAATAGAATGCAAAAGGAGAAGCTGGAAAGATTCATTAATTAAATAATTAAGAAAATCTAGGAAGTGGGTGAGCATAATGCAGATTGAAAACCAAGAAGGCAGAAGAAAACCGACATGAGAGAATGGAACCAGGAGTAAGTTCAATGAGAAAGCAGATGATAGTTGGAATGTCTGCCAAGCTATTAGCACAGCTGCCTCACAGCGCCAGGTACCCGGGTTCAATCCCCTGCTTGGGTCACTGTCTGTGAGAAGTCTACACATTCTCCCCATGTCTACGTGCGTTTGCTCCGGTTTCGTCCCACAGTCTGAAAGACGTGCTGGTTAGGTGCATCGGCCATGCTAAATTCTCCCTCAGTGTACCCAAACAGGTGCCAGAATGTGGCATCTCGGGGATTTTCACATTAACTTCACTGCAGTTTTAATGCAAGCCCACTTGTGACTAATAAATAAACTTTAAACTAGGAAACCAATAGCATATCAATGAAAGCAAAATAACTCATCAGACGATAAGAATCAAGACAACACCTCAAGGAGAGGTGGAATGTAGCTGAGAGGTAAGGAGTCAGAAATGGGAGAATGAGACAGTTGTGTGATGAGAGAGAGAAGCTTGAAAAGGGATAGAAAAAATTAGGTATATTTCAAAGTTATTCATCTAAGCCTCGTTAATTGGCTCATGTGACTGTGAATAGATTGAATGAGTTATCCAGTAGCCACCGTTTAATGCATCAACAATTAATTTTATATCATAAACCCAGATCCAGACCATGTTATGTGCTGCTCAGGAATACCAGTTATCTCGTTTTTCTTTGAGAACCAAATCCCTGCCGACAGTAAACTTTTCCATAAAATGAGTTATGATTCATTCAGTCTCTGCTGGTTGGATTTTTCCAGCAACACATTATGTTTTGTCAGGGAAGTCCTTGATTCTAGCCCCTGTGATTCACTCTAAGTCATCCAGTTCCAAGTAATTCATGTGGGGCTCCAGTGATTCAGTGTTTATGTTGGAGCCTTAACCTGAAATTTGTCCTCAGTAATTCATCTGGGCCTTCAAAATATACATCAGTCTTTACAAAACACTATTCCAGACTAGCTGTAATAGTTTTATTTATTGTCACATTCTTCCAGGGCTTGCTGCTGCGTACGAAAATGGATATTTGGCAGCATATTAATTCTCTGCTTTAGATTTGCATGTTTAAACGTTGGCAAGGAATGCAAAAACAAAATCCGCAAAAGCACTGTGCAGTCAATGGTGATTTTTTGATTTGTATCACATGGTTAGAGTGGGCAGCACAGCTACAGAGACTAATGACAGAAATAAACAGCAAAAGTCTCATGAAAAGAAGCAATTTTGGGATTTTTCCCAAACTTAACGGCGATTACATGCAGGCTAAACAGCAGAAGCAGTCTAGAGATGGAGCTAAGAGATCCCACAACCAACAGGTCAAGTCAAAACTTGGCAGTGCTGCCACATCTAATCTAATCTAAGGATGGCATGGTGGCACACTGGTTAGCACAGCTGTCTCACAGCACTGACGGATCCGGGTTCGATTCCCGGTTTGCTGTGTTGAGTTTGCACGTTCTCCCTGTGTCTGCATGGGTTTCCTCCAGCTGCTCCAGTTTCCTTCCCTAGTCTGAAGGATGGGTGCATTGGCCATGCTGAATTCTAATAATGAAGAGTAGTGGGCAATCAATCAAAGGACAAGAGGAGGAAGCTCCACAAATATCAACATCTGCAATAATGGCAGAGGCCAGCACATTAGTGCAAAAAGATGTGGTTGAAGCAATTGCAACAATACCTAAAGTGTTGAGTAGATGATCAATTTCAGCCTTTACCCCAGTACCATAGATGCCAGTCTTCAGCCTGTTCAATTCACTCCACATGTTATCAAGAAATTACTGAGCACACCAGTTACAGCAAAGGGTATAGACTTCAACTGCAGTTCTAAAGACTTGTGCTCCAGAACTAGCCATACCCCAAAGCAAGCTGTTCCATAAACCTACAACACTGACAGTGCCTAGGTATGTCCTGTCCACATAACACAAAATCCAATCCGGCCCAACAGTCTACATGAAATAGTGTGGTGCAGTTCTGGGGGTTAATTGTTGATTGTTTGGGTTTCCTCTTGAAAATTTAACAGCCCTGTCAAGATCGTAAATTGAGGCAACGATCAATTCCATGGACAGTGAATCTCACCATCTCCCCTTGGTGCTCAGCACTGAATATCTCACCATCAAATCCCTGGATTTTACCATTCATCAGAACATTAACTGGGCCAGCTCTGTGACGACAAGAGCAGGACAGAGACTGGGAATTCTGTGGCAAGCATCTCACTTCTTGACTCCCAAAGCCTGTCAACAAGGCACAAATCAGGATGGAATCCTCACCACTTGTTTGGATGACTGTAGCAACTACAACTCTCTAATAGCTTGACACCATCCAGGTCAAAGCAACCCGCTTGATCAGCACCCCAGCCAATGCCCTCAACATTCAGTCCCGCCACCAGTGTTGTACGGTGGTACACCACAGTGTTGGTACATCACTGTGTACCATCTGCAGCAACTCACCAAGGCTCCTTCCAAAACCATGACCTCTTTCAGCCAGGTGGTCAAGGGCATTAGGCAGTGGGAACACCAATACCTAGAAGTTCCCCTCCAAGCCACAGGCCATCCTGATTTTGAAATATATCATCATTCCTTCACTGTCGCTGGGTCAAAATTCTGGACCATCCTCCCTAACTGCAATATGAGTGTACCTACACTGGTGATTCTGGGAATATAAAAGCCATGAGGTTTATGTATAGTTTTGTACTCTCATGCTGTGAACATGCTGTCCTGCACGTATGCAGAAGTGCAATTAATCACACTTTGTAGTCTAGCTGTACCTGGCACCAAGTGCTTTAACTGTCATGTAAGGATTTGTTGTGATAAAAGTGTGTACAGATTTGATTGGTTTTCAGAACATCATGAACTGTGCCTGCAGCTGTACCACCGCTCTATTGGTGTAAAAGAGTCGGGGACAAGTTGTAACAGGCTAATGCTCTGGAAGCCCGCCTACAGACTGGGATAAACGTTTGGAAAAAGTAGGACAAAGGAGTTAGTTTTGCTTGGGTGTGCAGGACCACTGATGTCTGCCCACCTGAAGGAAAACTAGCCCCGACGTCGTAACAGAATAAAGGTATAAATCTTCTATCCAGAGTTGACTTGATTATTATCAAATCAAGCCGAACGCAGAGGGCCAAACCTTAGAAATTGTCAATTCAAGAAGCTAGTTCACCAGCACCATGTCAGCGGCAATTATTCAACAAGGGAAGAAGGGATAAACCATTGACCAACAGGTGACTCTAACCTCAGTGGTGGGGCAACTATTGGAAGTAATTCTGAGAAACAGAATTAATCTGCATTTAGAGGGACAGAGATTAATGAAGAACAGTTGGCATGGTTTTGTCAAGGGGAAGTCACGTCTGACCAACTTGATTTAATTTTTTGAAGAGGGGATGTCAGTGGGGTTTTCGACAAGGTGGCAATTAGACTCAGGAAACCAATGTCACAGTCCAAGAGGTAAATCTTTTATTAAAAACCAGTGATCAATGGGAGAAGTTATCACGATGGTCACAGATACAGAATACCCAGAACTCTCGGACAAGCTCTGAAGTTATCAGTAAAAACAGAACAGTTATACATTTTCTTTATCAGATTTCCCACCTTTCGTTAGTTTAGAATTAATTTCATTTCATATACATACATCAATACAAATCTCTGTCAAGTACCTCAAACAACTACATTGAACCTTCCAGTATGATGATTTCTTATTCATCGATTAAACTAGGATGCCAATCCCTTTTTTGGCTAAAGCTATTTCCCTGTTGCCTGGTTATCGTAGGGGTCAAAGTGGAGGTTCTCTACTGGCTCACTGTAAAGCTGAATAGATATGTTGTTCCTGCGTCCAGGAACATATCTATTCTGTGTCTGGACTGTGACTGAACCTATTCATTATGTTGCAAAATGTGTTCCTTCAGAAGAATCCTCCAATAAACAATAAAAATAAACTAAATGCCAATTCTGCAACAAGTTATGGGAATAGATACCAGATCCAGGGCAAATGAAATTCCCTACAACATAAAAAGCCCCATGTTGATAATTTAGAGGCAGTGGCAAGCAGGAGAGAACTCTCGTGTATCAGG
The DNA here is from genome assembly GCF_965287045.1 of Carcharhinus amblyrhynchos. Classification (NCBI taxonomy): domain Eukaryota; kingdom Metazoa; phylum Chordata; class Chondrichthyes; order Carcharhiniformes; family Carcharhinidae; genus Carcharhinus; species Carcharhinus amblyrhynchos. Next base: position 27,358,519 of record NC_137332.1, on the reverse strand, counting down.
AACCATTTGGATTGAGGCAGAGTGAGCTAGAGTAAGAGAGAATTTTGTACGGAATTGGAAATGCTAAAACTTCACGTACACTTCATCTGACCAAAAGCAAAGAAAATCATTCTCAATCCATCTGACAACTTGATCAGATATGAGTTTAGCTAGCTGATGGGTTCCCAGGTCTTTGGCTCTAAACTATTTACCTTTCCCATCATGCCTTTCGGTAACTTACATTTGCCAATGCAAACAATCACAGTAAAATATTTGAAATACATTTAGGATACTGGCTTATATATTTTAAAATCATACATAGTTGTTTAATTCTCTTACTGCATCTACATCTGAGTAAGTTATCATTTAACTCTTCACTATTAGCTCTGCCAGTGCCTGTATACTGTCTAAAACCTAAAAGAAATGTAAAATAATCACTTTCGTATGATCAGGTGTATAGGTGAGGGCAACAGGCTCGAAATGGTCTACTTATACTTCAGGAGGCTTTTGACAAAGTCCCAAATGGGAGGCTGATAACAAAGGTAACAGTCTGTGGGATCCAAAGGAATTTAGCAAATTGGATCCAGAATTGCTGAATAGCAGGAAGCGGATGGTGATGTTTGAGGGGGGGTTTTCAGACTGGAAACCTGTGTCCAGTGGGGTCCCACAGGAATTAGTGTTGGGGCCCTTGCTGTTTGTGATTTATATAAATGATTTAGATTTGAATGTGGGAGGGTTGATCAAGTTTGCAGATGATACAAAAATTGGTGGGGTGGTAAATAGTGAGGAGGATGGCCTTAGATTACAGGAGGATCTAGATGGACTGGTCAGATGGGCTGATTGGTGGCAAATGGAATTTAATCCAGGTAAGTGTGAGGTGACGCACCGAGGCAGGAGAAGCAAGACAAGGGAATACAACAGCAGAACCGTAGGAAGCACTGAGGATCAGAAGGACCTTGGTGTGCTTGTACACCGGTGCCATAAGGTAGCAGGACAAACTGGTGAAGAAGACATATGGTATGCTTGCCTTTATTAGCCGAGGCATAGCGTTTAAGGGCAGGGAGGTTATGCTGGAATGATATGAAACATTGGTTAGGCCACAGCTAGAGTATTGTGAGCAGTTCTGGAATCCATATTATAGGAGGGTTGTGATAGCACTAGAAAGAGTGATTTACCAGGACGTTGCCTGGGCAAAGAGTTTGGATAGATTTGGATTGTTTACCTTGAAGCAGAGGAGACTGAGGAGGGACATGATTAAGATGTATAAAATTATGAGGGGAATAGATAGAGTAGACAAGAAGAAACTTTTCCCTTTGGTGGAGGGATCAATGACCAGGGGGCACAGATTTAAGGCAAGGGGCAGGATTAGAGGAGATATGAGGAAAAAGAATTTCACCCACAGGGTTCTGGAAGTTTAGAATACATTCTAGAAAGGATAGTGAAGGCAGAGACCCTCATAACAATTTAAGAAGTATTTGGATGTGCACTTGTGATGCCAAGGTATAAAAAGCAATGAGCCAAGTGCTGGACAATAGGATAGTTAATAATTAAGTGGTTTGTCTTTGTTCGGCATATAGTGAATCTTTTGGAAGCAAGTAAAATAGTTTGTGGATAAAAGAAATGTTTCAGTCCTTTGTCTGCAGTGATAACTTCAGAGATCGACCAGCACAAGAAGGAGTGCCCTGAGAACATTGGCAGAGACAATGAGTAAGAAGTCTGACAACACCAGGTTTAAGTCGAACTGATTTATTTGATAGTAAACTCACAAGCTTTTGGGGTTTGCCCCTTCTTCAGGTGAATGGAGAGTTCTGGCCTCAGACAGAGCATATAACAGCACAGATAGTTTACAGATTACTGATTAATAATACAGATTACTGATCAATAATACTAACTAATAATATCAGTAATCTGTATTATTAATCAGTAATCTGTAAACTGTCTGTGCTGTTATATGATCTGTCTGAGGCCAGAACTCTCTATTCACCTGAAGAAGGGGCAAACCCCAAAAGCTTGTGAGTTTACTATCAAATAAATCAGTTTGACTTAAACCTGGTGTTGTCAGACTTCTTCCTGTGTTTACCCCAGTCCAACGCCAGCATCTCCACATCAGAGACAATGAGGACAGATTTTCCAATCAGGAGTGGACCTGGCCACTTTGTTCTAACCGGGTAGTATGTGTTTCCAGTTAAAGAGCTAATGTTCAGTTAAGAGTTAAAGTCCAATTAGAATTAATGTTCAATTAAGAGTTAAAGTTCAGTAAAATAATTAGTGTTGCAACTGTTTAAGCTTGAGTTGGTACCTAAGGTGTTAAATAAATGATTAAGAGAAGTATATTCTTTGTCACATTAAACTGGAATGTTTGGAGGGTGTTTAAATTAGTAGCCGAACAATAGGATTATATTTCTAAATTAAATTAAAATGTAACTTGTTCTAACTCAACCTGACAGTAAGCCTACATGCTTTTTTGTTAGAGATTAAAGGAACCTAGTTTTTTCAACTGGGAATAGGGTGCAATGTTTTTAAATTTGGAGACAATGGCAGCAGTTTGTGTACTAACATCGGATAGACTGAGACCCCATAGTCCCAGAAAAGTATGAGGAATATTTGGTTTTAAAAAACTGTGCTTTGAACTACCCACTGTAGTTCCACTGTACTTCCACTGTAGAGAGTTCCAATGATAGTTAATCAGGATCTCTACCTGGATACATGGCCCATGTGATTCATATTGACATGGAGATAGGCTTTGTGGGGGAAGGGTCTAAGATATTCCTGAGAAATCACAGACAATGTTAGTCTTTGAGGTTCCTGGAGAAGGAGAGCAGCTTTAGGCAGCAAGGTGTTGTGTTTCATAATGAAGAAGTTAAAAAGACTCGACGATGTACCTAGCTTGTGCAGCAGGAAGAACTGTTGGGAGAAAAACATCAGTATGAAGAAAAGCAGTTTTAAGATTGGATGCGGAAGGAAGTGAACAGTATTAAACTATATGGAGCTAAGATTCACATTGGACTGGTTCCAGGAGAATTGAACACCTACTTAAAAAATAGTGTAAAGTATATCTGTGAAGTGTGTTTTCAGCTGTACTAAAAGAAAAAGGTTTATTTTAAATGATTTAAATAAATGGTTTAAAATATAAAGTGCCAACAAAGATAGTTTTTAGTCAATACGTTTTTAGTCTTTTGCTGCAGTAAAGTCTTAACGTGAACCCTTATCATATTAAAAGGTCTTATCATGAACTCTTGTTATCTTGTCCTCTCATTTATTACCTAGAAGTTCAAATTTCTTTTAAAAAGTTTCTACAGCAATCATAGCATTTTCCGGTTATTTAAAATATTATTGATTCACTTTAGCTTTTGTCAACATCACTCAAACACAAATCACAAATGAATTTCCATTTTCCAGGTGATTTGGTCCAACCATAATGAGATACCTTGATGAGCTCCCTAACATACAAATACACAGAATATATCCATGTACATAACTAATGTACATGAAAACAAAAAATTCCCAATGCATTAAACAATTTGCATGCACGCCAGTCAGAACTAATGTTAATCAAGACCCCGTTTATCTTCACTGTGAGTTAAACTTCAAGTTTAACTTCCAGTCTATAAAATCAGGGTCACACAGATTCCCATTCAGGCCATTAGATAAATTCCCAATCGGTTAAACAATTTCCTAACCAATTTTACATCTGGAATTTCAGTGAATCAAATCACTTCCTTTTTACACCAATTGCAAATCTCATTTTGAATCAGCCAAATCATTTACTACTTCTTGCCTTATATAAAGTGGTGGCAGGGGGCACCGTGGGTGAGACTGCTGCCTCACAGTGCCAGGGATCCGGGTTCAAATCTGGCATTGGGTGACCGTGTGCAGTTTGCACATTCTCCCCATCTTTACATGGGTTTCTCCGGGTGCTCCAGTGGTGCTGGTTAGGCGGATTGTCCATGTTAAATTGCCCCTTCGTGTCCAAAGGTATGTAGGTAAGGTGGATTAGCAATGAATGGTAAATGTGGCTTTAGCACATTTAAAGGTAAAGGGGTGATTGGGCCTGGGTAAGATGCTCTTCTAGAGAGTCAGTGCAGACTCGATCAGGCACATGGCTTCCATCTGCACTGTGAGGATTCCAATGATTCAGAACACTTTCCATGTATTGCCATTATGTAATACTTTTGATCAAAATACTAACTCTACAAATAAAACTGGGTCTTAGTCCAATCTTCAAAATGATGCCTTCCAATTGAATTCTTCAAGGAGCCATGGCATGAAAAATTTGCGGAATCTTGGCTGCTCCCTTCTACAGTTTATAGATTTCCAAATCCACGGACAATATTTCTTGGAAAACCATTTATGAAGGATGAAGTTGTGTTTATAAATCATTCTGAGATGAAATAGTGATCCACAAAACATGGCCAAATGGCTAAATGCCATTCGGTAATGGCAAGCCCTACCAAGGTTGGCATGGATTTTTTTTTAAAATTGAGTGTCTTATTGAAGGTATATTTGCACTCCAGGAATTCTGTGGGCCAAATGTGCCAGCTGTCTGGGGTTTTGTATCTTTGTTCATTCACAACAATCTCTAACCATCATGATTCTGCAGTGACAAACTTCATTTCTGCATTGCCACTGCCACAGGTCATGTTGGTGTCCCTCACCTTCTGTCTGAACATGAATGGAAAAGCCTTCTTAAAGGACTTCTTGAAGCTGGCTCCCATAAACCCATAAACTATGGGGTTGATGCAGGAGTTGGCATATGACATGCAGTTGGCCCAAGTCTTAATCTTGTATGTCTCATAATTGGCCTGGAATTTTGGATAAAATCCCTGGAAGAGGATGAACAGCTGGATGGGTCCCCAACAGATCGTAAACAGGAGCACAATTACCACCACCATTTTAGAAATCTTGCTTCTCATAGCTATTGTTCTTTCAGATAAAAGTTGAACCTGGTTGAACACAGATATATAATAGTGTTAGTCAATTGTACCAAATTTGAACTGCTGACGTCAAATGAAAGGTCTTATGAGGCCAATTAACAACAAAAGGAGGAAGGACTGAGAAAGGAACATTCACAGCTCATTTGGCTTGGTTCAATACTGGCTCAGACTAGTTATATTTCCCTTTGCCACATAACTATACGCACATCTTCTACTTCCGGCTCTCTCGGGAACTTTCTCTCAGTGCTTCTGTGCCAACTTGGTTGTTAACCTATTTCAAAACTTACAATGCCAATGTGTAAAATAGTTAACGTGTTAAAAAAGAGAAAAAGAAAAGTCTACGCTTAATCACTTTTGTTCAAAATATTCCACATTTTACGCATCAAATTAAAACTCATTGTGTGTAAAAAACCGGCTTCATGTGTCTTCATTACAAAAAAAAAACCACAAGGGCAAAGTGATGAGGCCATTTGCAGTGCAGCGCACACTGACTGTAAGGTGTGGAGGGGTGTGCCATCCACGCAAAGTGGGCACATCATAAAGTTGAACAGCATCTAACCCTAATTCAGCACATGAACAGCCATTTTGGACTTCACAGGCATTCAGCTAAACAAGTGATTACCCTGCAGCACTACTTAAAGGACTTATTACAGAAGTTCCATATAAAGTGCTTCTTGACTTATTTTACTGCTGCGGAGTGAATGGACGGACTGCATTCTGTGCTATTATACTTAAATGTTGAAATTTATAAGCATTTCAGTGTCTGTAATGTAGGAATAGTGTGTTGATTTAATTCAATGTATTGATTTAATTCAATGTTACCCTTCTTTATCCCAACCAAACAGTGGCACAGTGGTTAGTGCTCCTGCCAGGGGCTCACGTTCAATTCCTGGCTTGGGTCACTATCTGTGCAGAATCGGCATGTTCTTTTTGCTTCTGTGACGACTTCCTCTGGGTGCTCCGGTTTCCTCCCACAGTCCAAAAGACGTGCTGGTTAGGTGCACTGGCCATGCTAAATTCTCCCTCAGTGTAACCGAGCAGACACCGGAGTGTGGCGACTAGGGAATTTTCACAGTAACTTCATTGCAGTGTTAATGTAAGCCTACTTGTGACCCTAAGAAATAAACTTTAAAACACTTCGCTGGTACCTGTGGAATTGTTTATTTATTTAATTACTAAATGATTACAATTTTTTAACCTGATCATTTAGCCTCTATGTGAAGTTTTCAATGTTAGCCTCTCTGCATTTCAGCCTGCAGGCTGGGCGCATGTTCTTTGAATAAATATTGTTACTATTAAAGTTTGGAAAAAAGTTTTGGATGGGGGAAATCAGAGGAGTTGGAGGCTGTGACAAGAGAAAGTCAGCATTCAGTACCAGCGCTACAGCTCCTCCTGGGCTGCAGAATGACATGGAGATGGAGTACAGGTAGAAAAGAGGAAGCTGGAGGAAGGCCTTCAGTCAGAGGCCTACATATTTGAAGTGCACTTCTCCCACCTGTACCTTAGCCAGAAGCAATGTCTGCGACAGTTACATTTCACCATGGTAACAGGCCCCCTGCTTCAACCCAACCTGAAACTGTTTAGTGGGATAAGACTATGAAAATCGCAATGACACTGAATTTCTATGACGGCATACACTTCCAGGCAGGAGGTGGCAGCATTTGCACCATTTTTCATGATGTGGAGATGCCAGCGTTGGATTGGGGTGGACACAGTAAGAAGTCTTACAACACCAAGTTAAAGTCCAACAGATTTATTTGGTAGCACGAGCTTTCGGAGTGCTGCCCCTTCATCAGTGACTCACCAGCCCTCCAAAAGCTCATGCTACCAAATAAATCTGTTGGACTTTAACCTGGTGTTGTAAGACTTCTTACTGTGCCCACCCCAATCCAACGCTGGCATCTCCACATCATGAAAAATGTGAGACTTCTTATTGCACCATTTTCCAGTTCACTGTTCATCACTGAGGTGACGGAAGGACTATACAGACTTTCTTCTTACCAGAGACAAGCAGGAGGGGCCAGCACATGGTATGGTCAGGATCATGGCATTCCTAGTGGTGCAGGATGTCAACAACCACAAATGTGGTCCGCACCCCTACATGTTAATGAGAGCGGGACTGCAACTATAACTCCATGAACGTGCAGTTGGTGTACAACCATCTCATGATCATCCTGCTGGTGAATGCCCGCCACGGAAGCAGGTTTGATGTATTGATCCTGAATCTACCGGCCATGACAAGCCAGAAGTTAGCTCCTCAGAGACAAGGGCTGCACGCTCTACACTTTGCACATGATTCTCCTCCAGCCACACACCGACAGTGCACCTCTAATGGGACCCTGCTGCCATTAGGAACATTACTGAGCAAACCACTGACAGCCTGAAATAACAATTCCACTTCCCTCCAATACCCACCAGAAAATGTGTCTCCAAGTTTGGCTGCATTCTCCACAGCCTCACTTTCATGAGGGATCTGCCACCAGGTGTTCAGAGAGTCCCTCAGGAGGAGAAGGAAGTTTTGGGGTGGGGGGGTGCGGTGAAGGACAGGGAGGAGGTGTCTGGGCTTCCTTCGCTCCAGATAAGCTGTCCATGACCAGCTACTCAGACATCATATTCTCTGTAATCTCAGCCTTAAGTCAGCAGCTTTCCGACTCTCTGCCTTGGACCATCACACTGTTTTCATGGCCAATATCCTGAACTAAACACCACCACACTCCTTGACAATGACATAGAGCAGTGTAATCCCCCTAGCCAGCCAATACACTTAACATTTCAATGTGTAACATGCTTCAGTGCGCATTAAAGTCCTTTTCTGTTGCCTCTGCAGCAGAACAAGTCTCTGTTGAACTATCTTCTCTCTCTACTCTGATTACAACTCACTCATGCCCACACGCTGATCTCACAACTACACTGCACTCAGGGCTGGATGCTACGGCTTTATCTTATCATTTATGATGTCACTGGCTAAACTAGCATTTATTGCCCATTCCTAATTTATAGAATCATGGAATTGTACAGTGCAGAAGGAGGCCATTGAGCCCATCGAGTCTGCACCAATCCCACCCAGGCCCTATCTCTCCATGCATTTACTCTACTAGTCCCTCTAACTCTAATTAGCCTTGGCCAACCCACCTAACCCGCACATCTTTGGACTGTGGGAGGAAACCGGAGCTCCCAGAGGAAATCCATGCAGATACAGGGAGAACGGCAGACTCCACACAGACAGTGACCCAAGCCGGGAATCGAATCTGAATCCCTGGCGCTGTGGGGCAGCAGTACTAACTACTGTACACCGTGCCACCCTAATTGCCCTTAAGAAGGTGGTAATGAGCTGTCCTCTTGAATTGCTGCAAGCCCTGTGGAGTAGGTACACCCACAGTGCTGTTGGGGAGGGAGTTCCAGGATTTTGATCCAGCAAAAGTGAAGGAACATGATATACTTCCAAGTTAGGATGGTAAGTGATTTGGAAGGGAATCTCCAGATGGTGATATTCCAGGTATATGCTGCTTTTATTCTTCTACATTGTAACGGTCATGAGTTTGGAAGAAGCTGCCTAAGGAGCCTTCTCACTTGCAGCGCATCTTGTAGTTGATACAAATTGGATTCGAACTGCTGCTACTGTGCATCAGTGGTGGAGGGAGTGAATGTTTGTGTAAGGGGTGCCAGTCAAGTGGGCCACTTTGTCCTGGATGATGTTGAGTTTCTTCAGTGTTGTTGGCACAGCAATCTTCCAGGCAAATAGAGAATATTCCATCAAATTCCTGACTTGTGCCTTGTAAGTGCTGGCCAGGCTTTCGGGAGTCAGGGAGTGAGTTACGTCATAAGAGTGCTAGCCTTTGATCTGCTCTTGTACCAACAGTATTTATATGGCTAATCCAGTTCAGATTCTGGTCACTGGTAGCCCCCATGATGTTGACGGTTAGATGAAGTGATTGAGTTGCTCACATACTTCATGATGAGACAATACTGACTGATTCAGTGTCAAATTATGGATATCTGAAAACAGAAATGCAGGAAATGCAGGAGGGAATGGGCTGCAAAGCAAAACAAGAGGTCCATGGTCACACCACCTGCAATTTGTACTTCACGCCAGTGAGCAGGATGAGGGTGCAATTATGATAAAACATGCTCTCAGTGATGCCAAATGCAACATCTTTAACAACTGTCAGTCCTGTTATATAGCGGCCTGTCTACTCCAAAGATCCATTCAATGCTGGCTGCCTGTCTGCCACTGATTCCCTGCTGCTCCGTGCAGTTATGTGTAATCTCACCCGACAAGATATATGTCCCTGATATAGTGGGGAGACAGTGGTCTAATGGTGTTATCCCTAGACTATTAATCTAGAAACTCAGCTAATGTTCTGAGGATCCAGATTTGAATCCTGCCATTGCAGGTGATGGAATTTGAATTTTATTAAGAATCTACTCCTGACCATAAAACCATTGTCAAAAAACCCTTCTGCTTCACTAATGTCCTTTAGGTAAGGAAATCTGCCGTCCTTACCTGGTCTGGCCTACATGTGACTCCAGACCCATAGCAATGTGGTTGACTCTTAATTGCTCTCTAAAATGGTCTAGCAACCATACAGTTTAAGGGCAACTAGGGATGGGCAATAAACGCTGGCCAGTCAGTGCCACGCATGAATGAGTAAAAAAAAGTCACTGATTGTGTTGCAATGCTCTCGGGCATTGTACCCACTACAGCTAATAGCTGGAAATATGTGGAATTAGAAAGAGGAGAACGTGCAAACATCACACAGATAGTGATCTGAGGTTGGAATTGGTGCTAACCACTGTGCCTCCCTTTAAATCTGATAGTTGTTGTCAATGGTTAGAAAGAAAAGCCTGCCAAAACTTATATCATCACCTCTAGTACCACATGTTTGGTCTTAGTTGGTTTGCAGAGATAAGCCAGAAAGAGATTAAATTGTCAAGTAAAATTTCCGTTTGGTGTTTAGCATTACATGCACACACCTGATAATTGTTGTCAATGGGCTCAACAACAGGTTGTCCAACTCTCTTAATCATCAAGGAGTAACACAAAGAGATGGTGAGCAGAGGCAGAAGGTAGACGGCCAGAAAGTGATACAGTATGAAGCCTTTCTGATGGGAATCTGATGGAAAGGCATCTGCACAATATGTTCTAGGTCCATACCAGTAACCTTTTTCGATCTTCTGGTACATAATAATTGGGAAAGATAGAATAAAAGAACCTGTAATTGAAAGGCACCAATGTTACTGAGATTGTTCACGACCCTACAATGTGAAAGCCATGTAGCAAATAGAGCAATACAAGGCTACCATTAAAGAGTAGAAAAAAGTGCACTTGCATTCATGTAGCGCTTTTCACAACCAGACATCTCAAAGTGCTTTACAGCCAATGAAGTACCTTTGACATGTAATCACTGTTGTAATCATAGAAGCAATGAACAACAGATACCCCACAGTGCAGAAGGAGGCCATTGAGCCCATCGAGGCTGCACCAACTCTCCAACAGACCATATTACCCAGGCCACCCCACCCTATCCCCATAACCCCACGCATTTAGCCCGCTAAGGCCCTGGATACCTTAGATATCTTTGGACACTAAGGAACAATTTAGCATGGCCAATTCACCTAGCCTGCACATCGTTGGGATGTGGGAGGGAACTGGAGCACCGGAAGGAAACCCAAGCAGGGATGGGGAGAATGTGCAAACTCCACTCAGAATCACCCAAGGCTAGAACTGAACCTGGGTCCCTGTGGCTGTGAGGCAGGAGTGCTGATCACTGTGCCATTGTGTCACCCCATGGGAAACACAGCAGCCACTTTACACACAGCAAACACCCACTGGCAGCAAGTGATAATGACCAGATAATCTGCTTCTGTGGTTTTGGTTGAGGGATAAATATTGGCCAGGACAACACCAAAAAGTCTTTTGTTCCTCTTTGAAATAGTAGCAGGGGATTACTTTTGCTTCAACAGATGTGGCCTCAGGTTAATGCTCCATTCGAAAGCAGGCACCTCTGACAGTGCAGCTTCTGTTTAATGAGCAATACTTTGAGTTCCCCCACCCCATTCTTATGATTTCTTAATAACCTGAGAAAATACTTAGCTGCAATGTGCAGCCACTATCAACACAAATGTAATGTGCCAAATATGATCTTCCTATACTGAAACTTACGGTTCTACAGAAAAGTCAATATTTTAACCTATAATTTAGTCACATAAAAAGAATGAACATGTCTTTATTGGCTCTGAATGTACCAAGTAAATTTTAAATGTAATTTTTAATTAAGTGTAACAGTGGTATCATTTGATACTTTCACCTGGGAAATCATCCCATGGATAGTAGAAAATCAGGGAGCAAAAGAGAGGATTCTAAAACAATCACAATCATTGGAGAAAAACTACAAGAAAAAATGTTGGGTCAAAAGACCTCCATATCCCCTGTACCTGGTGGCCCGCATCCTAGGGTCTTAAAAGAAGCGGCTGCTTCTAATAGCATCAGTCGCAATTTTCCAAAATTCCCTGGTTCTGGAAAGTTCCCAGTGGATTGGAGAAGCACAACTGTAACACTTCCATGTGTGAAAGGAGGGTGACAAATAGTAGGAAACTATAGCCAGTTAGCCTGACACTTTTCATTGGGAAAATGGGAGAAGGCATGGGTTATTTTCAGGTTGACGAACTGTAACAAGTGGAGCTGCCTCAGGGATCAGCGCTGGGACCTCAGTTATTTGGAACCTATATTAATGGCTTGGATGAACACACCAACAGCATGTGGCCAAATTTGCAGGTGATTCAGAGGAAGGTAGGAAAGAAAGTTGCAAGGAGAATACAGAGAGTTTGTAAAAGGATATAGATAGGTTAAGTGAGTGGGCGAAACTTTGGCAGATGGAATATAATGTGAGGAAATTGGACACTATTCATTTTGGCAGGAAGGATAGAAAAGCAATATATCATTTTAATAGAGAGAGAGAGTGTTATATCAGAATATACCTATCCATATGCACAGTTTTATATCAGACTATACCTATCCATATGCACAGTTTTATATCAGACTATACCTATCCATATGCACAGTTTTATATCAGAATATACCTATCCATATGCAGTGTTATATCAGAATATACCTATCCATATGCACAGTTTTATATCAGAATATACCTATCCATATGCAGTGTTATATCAGAATATACCTATCCAAATGCACATGCTGACCACCATGGCAACCTTGGGAGTTCGGTGACGCAATGACTTCAGCGGATAAACTGTCGCATAACATCGGTCAGCACTCATCGCAGTCAAAGTAATGCAGGTTGCCTGGACCGTGACCTGAAGAATACAAATACATAAACATCTTTAGTGTCTAATGGGACAATGAAGGGATGAGCCAAGAATTGAATCTGGTTATTGATGGCTGCAACTGACAATCAGGTGCTGGGAATAAATGTAAAGCTAGGTCCTTCAAAGACCAACTGGTAAAGGTATACCAGTCATGTCACTATCCCAGATGTATCCTGGTTGTATCATAGCTTGGTATGGCTCCTGCCCTGACCAAGACCACAAGGAATTACAAAGGGTTGTGAACATTGCCCAGTCCATCACTTAAACCAGCCTCCCATCCATTGACTCCATCTACACTTCCTGCTGCCTCAGAAAATCAGCCAGCATAATCAAAGACCCTATGCACCCCAGACATGCTCTCTTCTGCCTTCTTCCATCAGGAGAAAGATACAAAAGTCTGAGGTCACATACCAGCTGACTCAAGAACAACTTCTTCCCTGCTGCCATCAGACTTTTGGGTGGACCTATCTCAAATTAAGTTGATTTTCCTCTACAACCTAGCCAACACTGTAACACAACATTCTGCACCCTCTTCTTTCTTTCTCCCTATGTACTCTATGATCGATATGCTCTGTCTGTATAGTGCACAAGAAACAATACTTTTCACTGTATACCAATACATGTGGCAATAATAAATCAAATCAGATCAGTAGAGGGTGGAGAAAGGGTCCAAGAGTCAGCAATTAAGTGTGTGACAAAATTGCTTTCGAGAAAAGCTAATCAAAATTCTGAACTAGGGATACAACATCTTAAGTCCTTCAGGGAAGGAAATCTGCCATCCTTACCTGGTCTGGCCTACATGTGACTCCAAAGCCACTGCAACGTGGTCAACTCTCAACTGCCCTTGGGCAACTAGGGATGGGCAAGAAATGCTGGACAGCCAGCGACACCCATGACCCATGAATGAATTAAAAAAAAGCATATTACTAAAAACACTCAGACATCAGATGAAGGATTTGCAGATTCTTATAGTTTGTTGTAAATTGCGTTTGTATATTTCCCCCCACCTCTGTTTTCTGCTCCGCGAACATCTATTTTCAGAAACCCATTTGGAGTAGTCGTCTCTCTTCACCATTAACACCCATGAGTGGGATTGTTATGTTAGCTACAGGGGGTTCATCAACAGATGGGCCTCATAGAATACGGACTGCACTATTAGGTGAGCGGAGGCTCACTCAATAGAAAAGAAGCAGGGGGAGGGTGGGTGGTTTAAAACCAGTTTGCTCCACTCGGACTAGCAGTCGATAGGCTCGGGGCTGACCTGTACTCTGTAGCTGCTAAATGGTATTTCAACACACACAGTAGATAAAGGGTGACTGGTGAAGGAAGACTGGCCTCAGTAAGGTTATTACATGGATGGAAAATTAATAAATCATGCTTTCTTTTATGAATAAAACAGAAGCCCTTTGATGAGGTCAGTCTTGAGGATTGCTATTGAGGTTGCACCTCATAAGCAAAGACAAGTTCCCCTCCCTCTGTTAACTGGTTACTCATTTCCCCTCTGTGTCTTTGATACTTATCACCCTGAATTACATTCACTAAGTGGAAACTTTATTAAACAACTAATTCACTACAGATTGTACAACATTTAGCAATCTCAGTTGGATGCATTCCAACAGACACTTCCTGTGATGCTAGGAGGAGTTTACTGGGCTGAATGGGACTGAGTAGGAATTGTAAACTGAAATGACTTGTTCAACCAAATAAAAGATAGTTTGAGTGTTTTTAGTAATATGCTTTTTTTCATTCATTCATGGGTCACGGGCGTCGCTGGCTGTCCAGCATTTCTTGCCTATCTCTCATTTGTATTCCTCAGAGGTATCTTGCTATGTTTGCTGATTAATTAACTATTTGTAATCCATTATAATAGCACCTATTGACATCCCTCAATCCTCTAATCACACCAGTGGAGTGGATCCTTCCTCATGTGGGGCATTCTAGGATGAGAGGTCATAGTCTTAAGACAAGGGGTAGCAAATTTAAGAGAGAATTGAGGAAAAACTACCTCTCCCAAAGGGCTGTGAATCTGTGGAATTCGCCACCCCAAAGTGTGGTGGATGCTCATGGGACAGTGAGCAAAATTTAAGGAGGAGTTAGACAGATTTTCAACTGGTAATGAGGTGAAGGGTTATTGGGAGAAGGCGGGAAAATGGGGATGAGGAGCCTATCAACCATGATCGAATGGCAAAGCGGACTCGAAGGGCCAAATGGCCCAATTCTGCTCCCGTATCTTATGAACCCCTTAAATCACTGGCAGAAAGTAGTCTCCCTTGCAGCAGTTCCCTTTCAGGTAATGCCGTGTAGAGTTTATTCATTACTCATTAACACTCACATACTTTCCCCATTAATATTTGGTTTGTCTATTCATTAATCCTTAACTAAAAGGATGGGATGATAGTCTCAAATCCTACTGCACCTTCTGCTCTGCTTTTATTTTTCAATGTAATTATGGGATTTTATGGCTTCACTCATCCTGAAAGCATAATTCCCACCCAAGGTCAACGGACTTTCCCACTGTCTGCCCCTCCACCACTCCGATTCCCGTGGTGGACAAGGCTGTAAAGTTCCAACCAAAAGTTTAAACTTCCCAAAAGCTGTAAACAGTGCATTTAATTCAATCAGCTTGCAATGGAAGGTGCCGAGATCAGAGGGTGCTGACGGGGAGGAATTTGTACAGTGTGTAATGGAAGGATCCCTGGAGCAGTATGTGGATAGCCCGACCAGAGAGGGGGCTATACTGGACTTGGTTCTGGGGAATGAGCCTGGGCAGGTGGTTGACGTTGAAGTAGGAGAGCAGGTGGCTAACAGTGACCACAACTCTGTCTGGTTTAAGATATTAATGGATAAAGATGAAGCCTGTCCTAAGGGGAGGGTGTTAAACTGGGGGAGGGCTAGATACAACCGGATTAGACAGGATCTTAAAGATACGGACTGGGGTAAGCTGTTTGATGGCAGGTCGACGCTGGGTATGTGGGAGTCTCTCAAGGGAAAACTAAAATCTTTGCAGGAAAGGCACGTGCTGGTCAAGAGGAAGGATGGGAAGGGTAGGATTAGAGAGCCGTGGGTAACTAGGGATATTGAGGACCTGGTCAGGAGGAAGAGGGAGGCGTACATTAGATCTAGGCATTTGAGGACAGAGATAGCGTTAGAAGAATACAGAGAATGTAGGAGAGAACTTAAAAGGGGCATCAGAAAGGCAAAAAGGGGCCACGAAATGGCTTTGGCGGGTAGGATTAAAGAAAATCCTAAGGCATTTTACTCCTATGTTAGAAATAAAAGGATGGTTAGAGGGAAGATTGGTCCTCTCAGGGACAGAGGAGGGGAACTATGCTTGGAGCCTGGGGGAATGGGGGAGATCCTGAATGAATACTTTGCGTCGGTATTCACGCAGGAGAGGGGCCGGATGTCTGGTGCTGTGCTTGAGGAATTTGAGGATCCGTTGAGGGATATAGTCATCACGAGGGAAGAGGTGTTGGGACTTTTAGACAGTATAAAGACGGATAAATCTCCGGGGCCTGATGGCATCTATCCCAGGCTGCTAAGGGAGGTGAGGGATGAAATTGCTGGGCCTCTGACGCAAATCTTTGTCTCTTCTTTGGACACAGGTGAGGTCCCAGAGGATTGGTGCATTGCAAATGTAGTACCGTTGTTTAAGAAGGGTCAGAGGGATAACCCAGGGAATTATAGGCCGGTGAGCTTGACTTCAGTTATAGGCAAGCTAATGGAGAGGATCCTCAAGGATAGGATGTATGAACATCTGGAGCGCTGCAATCTGATCAGGGATACGCAGCATGGCTTCGTTACAGGGAGGTCGTGCCTTACGAATCTAGTGGAATTTTTTGAAGAGGTGGCAAAAACGGTTGACGAAGGACAAGCCGTTGATGTCGTCTATATGGATTTCAGTAAGGCGTTTGACAAGGTCCCTCATGGTAGGCTGATAGAAAAGGTGAAGGCTCATGGGATACAAGGCCAGGTATGTAGATGGGTGGAGAACTGGCTTGGGAGGAGGAGACAGCGAGTAGTAGTGGAAGGCTCCTTTTCCAATTGGAGGCCTGTCACCAGTGGTGTGCCGCAGGGCTCGGTACTTGGACCTCTTCTATTTGTGGTATATATTAATGACTTGGAAGAGGGGGTAGGTGGTGTGATCAGCAAATTTGCTGATGACACTAAGATGGTTGGATTGGCGGGTACTGAGGAGCAGTGCCTGGCAATGCAACAGGACATAGACAGGCTGGTAGATTGGGCAGATAGATGGCAAATGGAATTTAATCCGGAGAAATGCGAGGTGATGCACTTTGGCCGGAATAATGTGGAGGGGAGTTATACGATAAAAGGTAGAACTATCCGGAGTATAGATACGCAGAGAGACCTGGGGGTGCAAGTGCACAAGTCCCTGAAGGTGTCGGTGCAGGTGCAGAATGTGATGAGGAAAGCGTATGGTATGTTAGCCTTCATAGGAAGAGGTATAGAATATAAGAGTAGGAGTCTGATGTTGCAGTTGTATAGAACGTTGGTTAGGCCTCACTTGGAGTACTGCGTCCAGTTCTGGTCGCCGTACTACCGGAAGGATGTAGAGATCCTGGAGAGAGTGCAGAGGAGATTTACCAGGATGTTGCCTGGTATGGAAGGGCTGTCTTACGAGGAAAGATTGAATGAACTTGGGCTGTTTTCCCTTGAGAGACGTCGGCTGAGGGGGGATCTAATAGAGGTTTATAAGATTATGAAGGGGATAGATAGAGTAAATGGTGGTAAGCTTTTTCCGCTATTAGAAATGGATAGAACGAGGGGTCACGGGCTTAGAGTGAGGGGGGCTAGGTATAAGACAAATATTAGAGGGCAGTTTTTCACGCAAAGGGTAGTGGGGGTGTGGAATGCACTGCCGAGTAAGGTGGTGGAAGCAGGCACGCTAGGGTTGTTTAAGAGTCACTTAGACAGCCATATGAGCGGGCTACATATAGGGGGATATAGTAGGCCTTACTAAACATTGTAGGCTTGGGAATATGTTTTGCCTCAGGGATGTTAGTCTTTGCCTGTTTAATAATGAATGTTTTTGTCTCCACAGGCATTTAAGTCCAGCAAGGGGCATGCATGCGGCAGGTTGTAGTGGGCTGCTCTTGGACGTTGCTTCGGGAGTTGCCTATTGCTTCATGTCATTAGTGTGCTTAAACTGGACCATCTTGAGGGCAACATGACAGCTCAGAGACTATCTCTGTTGCTGTGCGGACACATGAATTTGGGCCTGTGTCTGTGGGAGTTTGCACGTTCTCCCCGTGGTTGCGTGGGTTTCCTCCGGGTGCTCCGGTTTCCTCCCACATCCCCCAAAGATGTGCTTTTAGGCTGATTGATTGGGTACTAAATTGTCCCTAAATTGGACCTCCCTGATCCTCGCACGTTAGGTGTAGACTAAAATCATGAATAGGTCACAGACAGTGGGACGGCGGCGCGGGCTCGTTGGGCCGAAGGGCCTGTTTCCCGTGCTGTATTGTTCTTTGTTCTTTGTTCTTTGTATTTCAATCAGTGTAAATGCATTGTCCAGTGTGGTTAACCTATTGTTTATTCACTGAGTAAATGCACACGTCACAACTGCAGCACAACTTCTCAAATGCAGTAAGGGATGGGCAACAAGTGCACCTACATCCCAGGGAATAAAGAAAAACAAAACTAGAATATATCTAGGTATAGAGCATCAATTGTTCATTCATTTATATAGATGCAGGTTATTTTTATTGTTGCTTATTTTAATAGTTAAAATAGTATACAAAATTTGCATGAATACATTAACCAGTGCATAGGTAAAGAAATGTAAAACCCCTTGATGTGTGGGTTAGGTTGATTGGCCATGCTACGTTGACCCTAATGTCAGGGGGAATTAGCAACATAAATATGTGGGGTTACGGAATAGAGCTTGGGTGGGATTGTGGTCAGTGCAACCTCGATGGGCCGAGTGCACTATAAGGATTCTATGATTTACAAAAAGAAATCTGGGAACTAAAGGCTTGGAATGGAAATTTTTAACCCACTTCCTCCTTCCTTGGAAATGTTTTTAATTGTGCAGTGCTGAACATCAGAAATACCGTTACATTCATTTTTGTTCCTATCCAGTATGCATGCTCTTGCTCACCTGTTGTAAGTAATTGACAAACTTGCACATGAAGTCTCCAAAGATCCAGTCAGGTAGAGGGTACAGAGTAGCAGTAAATGGAACACAGCAGACCAGGAATATGATGTCTGTAGCAGCCAGGTTAGCTTTCAACAAGAAGGGAAATACGATTAGGATCGAAAGCTTTTACTTTCCTGATGACTTTTTACTGCATATTTAGCAATCAATTACACAAAAAAAACCATGAGGTTCAGCAGCGAACATCTCTAATATCAAAACTGTCATTGACAATTTCCTTTTTTAAGACAAGGATAGATAAATTTTTGAACAGTAAAGGAATTAAGGGTTATGGTGTGCGGGTGGGTAAGTGGAGCCGAGTCCACAAAAAGACCAACCATGATCTTATTGAATGGCGGAGCAGGCTCGAGGGGCCAGATGGCCTTTTCCTGTTCCTAGTCTTATGTTCTTACACACAACCTTCACTTTCTTTCTGTATATTCATATCTTTAATCACTGATTATTACAGTGAGGCTAATGGGTCTGTATTTGCCGGCTGTGTTCGTGTCAGCATTTATAAATATGGGGGCAGAGTCTCAGTTCAGTCACAATCTCCCCATTGCTCACTGGTCCGACTTGCTCACAAAGTGACTGTCATTAGTTCACCAATGTCCTCTTTTGTCAATCTAATTACAAGAGGCTCCAGTTTCCTTTTTGCCTTTTGACTATAAATGCGTCGTTTTCTTCATTCCCACTAGAGAGCAGCACTTAACTAGTCAGTAAAGTTGAGAGTGTGAAACTTTTCCAACCACACATCTCACAAAGCATGGCAAAAAAAATAGGCCCAGCATTGATGAAATGGTATCTTTAACTCAAATTATTCTTGAAGAAAGACACAAAGAATGTAAGAGGACAGAAAGAAAAATCAAAAAGATGAGAGAGAGAGAGAGAGGGAGAGATGGACCAAGAGAAGGAGAGATGGATATAAGGGGGTGTTTTTCCGGCCCACGGCGTTCCTTGAGCAGCACGGCAGGCCGTGAGACATCAGCAGCGGCCGTTATTTGGGATACCTGCTGGGCATCACAGGCTCTGCGTGTCTCCAAGACTAAGATATTTGACGTAATCAGCTCCATGCTGGAAATCTCCATTTCCATATGATTAACAGACCTGGGACTGATTTCTCTGGGCCTACTGGCAATCATACCGCCAACTCTCCCCTCGCCTTGCCAGGGTTGGTTCCATCCAGCAGGGTTTATTACTGCTTGCCACTAACGGGGAACAGGCAGCCTCACCCTGCTGGAGATAAGCCATTTTTGCCCGCCCCCCCCAGGAGGTCAGGTGTAAGGGGAGGTGCCCTTTGGACAGTGCCAGCCTGGCACCTTGGCACTGCCCAAGGGGCATCTTAGCCCTTCCCACTGGGTCAAAGGGGAGCGGGGCCTATTGGGTGAGGTGATTGGTGGGCGGGGGGGGGAAACCCACTGCCACTCTGCAAGAGGATTGTTTGGGGAGGGAGGGCTGAGGGCAGTTGGGAGGATGGATATAGGGATTAGTCCAGGGAGGTCCAGGAGGCCAGCAATGGGGGGTGTGGGGGGGCAGTTGCAGGACTGGCCAGCGATCAGGTTGGCCAGCAATTGGGAGGCCAGCAATAGGGGAGCGGCTGCACATATACTAATCTCTGCTCTGACAGATCGGCGCATGCACAGTGGCCCACCTAGCACAATGCTGCCAGCCTCATGGGCGGGAATAGTCCTCGCCCCTACCCCCAAGATTTCCAGAGTGAATCACACTAGGGCACTCTGTGATGCTCAGAGTGTCGGAGATTCATTCTGGAAATCACGCTAAAAGCACTGGCAGGACTTACTCCTATTTTCCCACAGGGTTGGGAATTTAGGAGAATCCCAGCCATATATGTGGTATTTAGCTGGAACGTAGGCCATTGGGAATAGAATAAAATGTATCTGTGCCATCCACAGTGTCACTGATTTCTGTGACAGAAAACCACCTACTGAGTCTGAGAACCTCTCTCAATTAGAGTCATGTGGTTGTTGCCATTCACTGTAATAAGCCTAACACTAATCATGCCATTATAACTGCAATCCATCACACTGATAAATCCAGCTTACTTTACAGAAATGCTTGGAGCATTACAGGCAGATTGCTACAAGTAGTTACAGTGGCATAATACATTAAAGAACTAACAGACTGCACCAAACCAATCAAAAACCACAACAAATAAATTTCTGATGACACCAAATTATGAAGTACAGTGAATACTGTGGAAAACTGCACCAAAATACAAGAAGACATTAATTAACTTGTAGAATGGGCATGTGCTTGGTAAATTAAGTTCAATACAGATAAATGTGAAATGATACATTTTAAGTTTATTTATTAGTGTCACAAGTCTCACATTAACACTGCAATGAAGTTACTGTGAAAATCCCCTAGTCTTCACACTCGGTGCTTATTTGGGTACACGGAGGGAGTGGCCCATCCACCTAACCAGCACACCTTTCGGACTGTGGGATAAAACCGGAGCACCCAGCGGAAACACATCCAGACACAGGGAGAACGTGCAGACTCCACACAGACAGTGACCCAAGCCGGGAATCGAACCCAGGTCCCGGGCACTGTAATGCGACAGTGCTAACCACTGTGCCACCCTGTAGTAGGGAGAATAAGAGGCTGAAACATTGCCTTGATTATTACAAGTCTAAATGGGATAGAACAGCATAGGTATCAGAGGGTGTAAGTACACAAATCAGCAAGGGTAGCGACAAGGGTTAATTAACAAAAATGAAAAATATGAAACTATTGAAAGCACTAATTTGTCCCCAGGGGGCACACTGTTTCCAATTTCAGGCACCACGGATGCAGCTTTTGGAGAGAGTACAGAAGAAATTTATTAGAATGGTTCTGAAGATAAGGAATTAGTTACCAGGAAAGACTGGAAATGTTGGGGTTTTTCTCAGAGTACAGAATTTTAATACATGTTCTGGTAGAGGTGTTTAAAACAATGAAGCGTTTTTAGATAAAGAAAGAGAAATTGTCTTCAATAGGATTGATAACAGGAGGCATAGATTGAGTTTGCATTTACTTATTAGTGTCACAAGTAGGCTTATATTAACACTGCAATGAAGTTACTGTGAAAATCTCCAACTCGCCACAGTCAGACACCTGTTCAGGTACACTGAGGGAGAATTTAGCATGGCCAATGCACCTAACCAGCACGTCTTTCTGACTGTGGGAGGAAACCGGAGCACCCAGAGGAAACATACACAGGCACGTGGAGAATGTGCAAACTCCGCACAGTCAGTAACCCAAGCTGGGAATCAAACCCGGGTCCCGGGCACTGTGATGTAGCAGTGCTAATCATTGTGCCACTGTGCTGCCCTTGAAGGCAGTTAGCAAGAGAAGAGATTTTTTAATGCAACGAGTTGTTTGGGTTTGGAATGGTGATACAGATTCAAAAGAGAATTAGTTATTGAAGGAGAAAGAATTAGAGGGAGATGGAGAAAGTGTGAGATGGTGGGATTAACTAAATTGCTCTTTGAAACAGCCAGCACAGATTTGATGTGTCAGATAACTTTCTTCTGTGCTGTACTATGTTGCGACTCTATGTTAAAATTTCTAGACAGGCAGAATTGAAAAATGGAAATTATACCATGCATATTTCTGAGGCTTTCGCTAAGGCAATCCAAGGTAGATGCCCATCTGTCACATGGGGTTGGGAGAGGCTCATGTGGGGACAAGGTCCTTGTGTTAGAGAGTCATAGGGTTAAGCTCATTGGAAAGGTGCTCCTATAGGAGAATATCCATAGATGGATGTTCCATGTCTTCACAGGGCAATGCATCAGGGCACTGAGAGAACTCCTCATTACTCACAGATCTGATTCTTCCCATTCAGTTCCTGGAGTGTGAGGATTATGCAGCCGATGCAGTTGGCTGTTCTTCTGATTGCAGTGGACTAGGAAAGTGAACGCTAATGTGCGTCTGTACATGGACAGATCCTGAACCATGTACAGGAGAGGATGACAGAGCTTACTGAGTTACTGGGGGCAAGACCCACATTGAGATGGTTCGGAGGAGACATTACCAGACACGAGTGTACCAAAGGATGACAACATACCTCTAGATGATGGAGAACCAGTGCTGGCTTCTTTCCCAAGGGACAGTGGGCTACCTGTGCCAGGTCACGCAGGTGTTGGCGCCATAAGGGCTGGGAGGTCAGCCATTGCCCATGTCCCTGAGTGTTACAGCTGTATTGAACTTTTACGATAGCAGCTCATTTCAGAGCTGCATGGGGTCCAATGTAGCATCTCCCAATTTGCTGCATATAAGTGCATAAGGGAGATGACTGCTCTTTGCAAGAGCACATAGCTGCATAAACTTTGATCAAGACCAGGCTGGCCAAGATGCCAGGGCCTTGGGCTTCATCCACACATTTGGCCTGCCCCATGATACCCATGTATGAGGGGTATCATTGACTGCACATATGTGGCTCTGCATTCCCCATGGCAGAATGGGGTACCCTTCAAAAACCACAAGGGATTCCACTCCCTCAATGTGCAGGTTGGCTGTGACAGCATGAATCACATCATGCAGCTGTGTACCCACTTCCCAGGAAGTGTCCATGATAGATTTGATTTGATTTGATTTATTATTGTCACATGTATTAATGTACAGTGAAAATATTATTTCTTGCGTGCTATAGAAAGCATAACATACATAGAGAAGGAAAGGAGAGGGTATGTAGTGTTACAGTGGTAGCTGGGGTGTCGAGAAAGATCAACTTAATGCAAGGTGGATCCATTCAAAAGTCTGATGACAGCAGGGAAGAAGCTGTCCTTGAGTCGGTTGGTACGTGACCTCAGACTTTGTATCTTTTTCCCGATGAAAGGTGGAAGAGAGTATGTCAGCGTCTGTGGAATCCTTAATTATGCTGGCTGCTTTTCCAAAGCAGCGGGAAGTGTAGACAGAGTCAATGGATGGGAGGCTGGTTTGCGTGATGGATTGGAGTTTGTTCATGACCCTTTGTAGTTTTTTACGGTCTTGGGCAGAGCAGGAGCTATACCAAGCTGTGAAACAACCAGAAAGGATGCTCTCTATGGTGCATCTGTAAAAGTTGGTGAGAGTTGTAGCGGAGATGCTAAACTTCTTTAGCCTCCTAAAAAAGTAGAGGCGTTGGTGGGCTTTCTTTACTATAATGACCAGGATGACTTGTCAGTGATCTGGACGCCTAGAAACTTGAAGCTCTGAACCATTTTTACTTTGTCCCCATTGATGTAGACAGGGACATGGCCCCCACTGCGCTTCCTATCTCCTTTGATTTGTTGATATTGAGGGACATTATTGTAACCGCACCAGTTCACCAGATTCTCTATCTCTTTCCTGTATTCCGTCTCAGGTGTCCACGGAAATTAGCTGTCTTCAAGCGAGAACAGCAGCTGGAGGAATGGCTCGCTAAGGCCAAAGGGTACCTCCAAAGATGTGAGGCAACCCCCTATGCACTGGCCTGGGTTGAGCAGGGGGGTGGAAGGAGAGGACATGCCCATGACCAGAAATATATCAGTATGACCATGTTGTTACAGTATAAGGGGAGAATAACCATTGAGCTGCCATCTTCTCTGAGGGCAGCACGGTGGCACAGCGGTTAGCACTGCTGTGTCACAGTGCCAGGGTTCAATTCCGGCCTCGGGTCACTGTCTGAGTGGAGTTTGCACATTCTCCCCATGTTTGCGTGGGTTTCCTCCGATGCTCTGGTTTCTGCCTGTAGTTCAAAGATGTGTAGGTTAGGTTGATTGTCCATACTAAATTGCCCATTAGTGTCAGGGGGATTAGCAGGGTAAATATGCAGAGTTACGGGGATAGGGCCTGGGTGGGATTGTAGTTGGTGCAGACTCAATGGGCCAAATGGCCTCCTTCTGCACTGTAGGGATTCTATGATTCTATGAGATCGAGGCACTTTCAGTCTAAGTGCAGGGGTTGGTTGTGCATGCTGCAATGAAATGAGATCGGGAGGGCAGTGAACTTCACACATAACATGAGTTTTGATAGATTAAACGGTGCTAACCTGGGTGGTTAATATCTACCTGTGCCTAAACTCACCCATTCTCACCTTGTGACCATAACTTCTTCGTCTTTCTCATCTTAATGCTATATCTTGATGTCTCCCCATGATCCACAGCTGAGGATGATGCAGTCTGCGGACTGCCACACTCTATTGCCTGGGATGACTTTGATGGATTTTCCCCTGGGTGGCTGTGAGGTGAGGGTTCAGCTCTGCTTTCAGGCAACACGAGTGTTGTGGTGCTGCTCTCCTCAGTGGGTAGAGCTGGAAGGGCATCGGTCACAGGAAGCGGGGGGGTCAGATAGGCTGGACATCCCCAGAGTCTTCTGGGTGAAAGGCCCCGAGTTTTGCACCCAATGGTCCTCATTCCTGTGCGTGCCTGGGGGTCACTGGACTCATCCTTGGAAGAGAGGGGCAGCTGGAATGAGATCCAGAAACCTCATCATCCTCGGGCCCTGACATTCGTGGATTCCCACCAGTACACAGTTGAAGCCCAGCACCATGCGTCTCATATCCTCATCCATGGAGTGCACGACCTGAGCCAAGAGCTCCACTGCGGACACCACCTTTGCAGTGTTGGCCTGGTTGCCTCAGAGTGATGGCACCATCTCTTTGGACAGAATGGGGTGGGACACCTCCAGTCCGCCTTGCAGGCCGAGGAGCGATGCTGACAATCCCTTCCTGATATTCGCCACTCTGCCTTTGAGGTTCCAGCAGCTGTGGGATGACCGGGCCCAGGGGCACATCATCGGCAAGAGTGGTAGATTCTGGTGTCCTTCAGAGTGCTGGTTCTTTGAGAATTCCCTGCCTCTGCCTGATCTTCAGCTCTGAGATGCCCCACCAGTGAGCGATTCAGAAGCCTGCCATCTAATTGGATGTATCTGCGCTGGTGGAGGGTACAGATGACAGCTTCTATGCTATTTTCCAAGGTACTTCCCTCGGAGCTGCTCAGAACCGCCCTGTCCAGGTGGGCGAGAGGCTAGTCCATGGTGATCAACTGATAGACCTGCAAGGAAAGCGAGATGGCATTGGTGCATGGCAGGGTAGCAGAAACTAAACTCATGAGAGACTTGTGCCATGGTTAGCTGTATTGACGGTTCTCACTTTGTCTCTTGCAACCCCTCCCTCCCCACCTTCAGCACAGGTACGAGTCCTGCACCTCGCTGGCCAGTTCAAGGTCTCTTTCCTCAAACAGAGTGAGGGTTTTCAGCTCAGGCATCACTCCAACAGGCTGTGCCATTCATGCTGAAGGCACTCAGGCTCCTCCTGCAATGAGACAGGATGGGTCAGATGGTAAAGAGGCCCGGCATGCATGGAAGGGGAGTTGGGGTGGGGGGGATGTGAGGAGGAGAAGATTCACTCAGGGGATAAGGAGGCATGCAGTAGCAGAGCAAGTGCTTTGACCCCTGAAGAAGCTGTGAGTGAGCTGCATGTGGAAATGTGATGGGTGTGTTAACGGGAGATAAATGACTTACCCCGGCTGCACTTTTCCTGCACTGGATCCTCGTCCTCTTATGTAGTGAGTTGGCATTCACCCGAGGCCACTGCCTCCCAAGCAGCTGGCAGGCCTTTTGCCCGTATGAGAATGTGCCTCTGTTCCACTCCATCCAGGATCAGGTCTCTCTCCGAGAACAGTGAGGCTGTCTTCCAGGCTGCCAACATCCACCCCCCCCCCCCCGCCCCCCCGCCTGGACTGGGAACAAGTGCCAGAGAGGCGTTTAAAAGGTGCCCTCCCAACCCTCTGCATTGCTGAAATCCAGTGAAGCTCAGGCAAGCAAATCAGGTGCAGGCAGTCGCAAACACAACGTGAAACCTGTGAGAATCGACTCATTAAAGTGGCTGAAGACACAGCGATTGTGCTCAGTGACAACACCGGCAGAATCCTCTCTGGTTTTTCTGCTGAGACCGAGACTTTGAAAAATCTCAGAAGGTTCTGCCCAATGTTTGGGGAGGGCATTATTCATAGAATCATAGAAAAACTACAGCACAAACAGGCCCTTTGGCCCACAAGTTGCGCCGATCTTATCTCTACCTACTAGGCTTACCAATAACCCTCAATCCTATTAAATCCCAAGTACTCATCCAGAAGTCTCTTGAAAGATGCTAACAAATTTGCCTCCACCACCACCGCCGGCAGCCGATTCCACTCACCCACCACCCTCTGAGTGAAAAACTTACCCCTGACATCTCCTCTGTACCTACTCCCCAGCGCCTTAAACCTGTGTCCTCTTGTGGCAGCCATTTCAGCCCTGGGGAAAAGCCTCTGAGAGTCCAGTTAGGAGCTGAGTGAAAGCTCCTTGATGTAAAAATGGTCAGCTTACCACGGTGGCACAGTGGTTAGCATTGCTGTCTCACAGTGCCAGGGGCCCTGTGGTTCAATTCTAGCCTCGGGTCACTGTTTGTGCCGAGGTTGCACATTCTCCCTGTGTCTGCATGGGTTTTCTCTGGGTGCTCCGGTTTTCTCCTACACTCCAAAGATGTGCAAGTTAGGTTGATTGGCCACGCTAAATTGGCGTCAGGGGATTAGCAGGATAAATATGCGGGGTTATGGGAATAGGGTTTGGGTGGGATTGTGGTCGGTGCAGACTCAATGGGCCTCCTTCTGCATTGTAGGGATTCTATGATTCTTACAGGAAATATATTTTCTTTCTCTGCGCTTCGTATCTGTTGAACATGCTCATGGATTTCACAAATACTCGAAGAACACTCTTAGTGCCCAAAGACAGGGGGTGTCACCAATTTAAACAAATGGATATTGAATTTGATGATCAGCCATGATCAAAATGAATGGCGGAGCAGACTCAAAGGGCCGAATGGCCTCTTCCTGCTTCTAGTTTCTATGACAAATATTAGTACAATCCAAGACACTATTCGTTCCAAGCCTCCAAATATTGATTAAATCAGTCGCTTTTACATGTGGCAGCACCTGATCTACGCGGAATTTGAATAGGTTTGAATGTTTTCTTCTTATTGCATGATTTGCACAAAGCAGCCAAGAATTGGCCCTTTGAACCTGGCATGTGGGTGAAGCCACAATGGTCTCACATCCTGTCTTTTGGACAAGGATTGTAGGCGTGGGGAGCTTTGAACTCTTTTGATGTCTACAGCTCGGAAAGAGAGGCTGAGGTTAAATGTTCGTTTTACAAGCGAACTGGATTGTTTTCGAGGGCTAAAAGCTGACAAGGGGGCGGGCAAGAAAGCATTGCAATTACCTTGACTGTTAAAGGAACATGATTCAAATGCCCAATTCTGCAGCATAGGCGCAGTATTCATCAGAGTAAATCTAAATGATTATTTTTGATGTTAAATTGATGTCCTCCATCTCCGTAAAAGTTGACAAGATTTGGAAGTTAAATATAAAGCTTACAGTACACACGGTGAAAGGCGTACATTCTGTGCCTAAACACAGTTTAATTGGGTAAGGCAGTTCAATGTGTAATCTCACAAAGAAGCGGCTGTAAAAAGTCCAGATATAAACACAAGCACAGGGCACTGGCAATGTCCTTGATCTTGCAGTCACATTTTAACAACATATATAATACTGTCCACTCTCTCTTTGCTCTCTTACAGCTGCAAGCCTTCAAACGGCCTTTCAACTACTCCCCTCTCCTTGCTTTCTCTGATATCTCAAATAGACACTTCCCCATTTCACCTGTAAACTCCTTTCCCGATTATTCAATTTTTTTATTTTCCTCCCAATTTAAATCGATTCCATGGTAATGGTTCATCTTCATTAGATTTCATTCAATTTTAAACACAATCAAACATATTCACTCGAGGTAACAGCTTTCCTCCTCTCTCTGACCATTCCCTCTCTCCCTGACCATTCCCTCTCTCTCCCTGACCATTCCCTCTCTCCCTGACCATTCCCTCTCTCTCTCTCTGACCATTCCCTCTCTCCCTGACCATTCCCTCTCTCCCTGACCATTCCCTCTCTCTCTCTCTGACCATTCCCTCTCTCCCTGACCATTCCCTCTCTCCCTGACCATTCCCTCTCTCTCTCTCTGACCATTCCCTCTCTCCCTGACCATTCCCTCTCCCTCTCCTGACCATTCCCTCCCCCTCTCCTGACCATTCCCTCTCCCTCTCCCTGACCATTCCCTTTCCCTCTCCTGACCATTCCCTCTCCCTCTCCTGACCATTCCCTCTCCCTTTCCTGACCATTCCCTCTCTCTCTCTGACCATTCCCTCCCCCTCTCCTGACCATTCCCTCTCTCTCCCTGACCATTCCCTCTCTCTCTCTCTGACCATTCCCTCTCTCCCTGACCATTCCCTCTCTCTCTGACCATTCCCTCTCTCCCTGACCATTCCCTCTCCCTCTCCCTGACCATTCCCTCTCTCCCTGACCATTCCCTCCCCCTCTCCTGACCATTCCCTCTCTCTCTCTGACCATTCCCTCTCTCTCTCCCTGACCATTCCCTCTCTCTCCCTGACCATTCCCTCTCCCTCTCCCTCTCCTGACCATTCCCTCTCCCTCTCCCTCTCCTGACCATTCCCTCTCCCTCTCCTGACCATTCCCTCTCTCTCTCCGACCATTCCCTCTCCCTCTCCTGACCATTCCCTCTCTCTCTCTGACCATTCCCTCTCTCTCTCCCTGACCATTCCCTTTCCCTCTCCTGACCATTCCCTCTCCCTTTCCTGACCATTCCCTCTCCCTCTCCTGACCATTCCCTCTCCCTCTCCTGACCATTCCCTCTCTCTCTCTGACCATTCCCTCTCCCTCTCTGACCATTCCCTCTCTCTCTCTGACCATTCCCTCTCTCTCTGACCATTCCCTCTCTCTCTCTGACCATTCCCTCTCTCTCTCTCTGACCATTCCCTCTCTCTCTCTGACCATTCCCTCTCTCTCTGACCATTCCCTCTCTCTCTCTCTGACCATTCCCTCTCTCTCTCTCTGACCATTCCCTCTCTCTCTCTGACCATTCCCTCTCTCTCTCTCTGACCATTCCCTCCCCCTCTCCTGACCATTCCCTCTCCCTCTCCTGACCATTCCCTCCCCCTCTCCTGACCATTCCCTCTCCCTCTCCTGACCATTCCCTCCCCCTCTCCTGACCATTCCCTCTCTCTCTGACCATTCCCTCTCCCTTTCCTGACCATTCCCTCTCTCTCCCTGACCATTCCCTCTCTCTCTCTGACCATTCCCTCTCTCTCTCTCTGACCATTCCCTCTCTCTCCCTGACCATTCCCTCTCTCTCCCTGACCATTCCCTCTCCCTCTCCCTCTCCCTGACCATTCCCTCTCCCTTTCCCTCTCCTGACCATTCCCTCCCCCTCTCCTGACCGTTCCCTCTCCCTCTCCTGACCATTCCCTCTCTCTCTCTCTGACCATTCCCTCTCCCTTTCCTGACCATTCCCTCTCTCTCTCTCTGACCATTCCCTCTCTCTCTCTCTGACCATTCCCTCTCCCTCTCCTGACCATTCCCTCTCCCTCTCCTGACCATTCCCTCTCCCTCTCCTGACCATTCCCTCTCCCTCTCCTGACAATTCCATCTCTCTCTCTGACCATTCCCTCTTTCTCTCTGGCCATTCCCTCTCCTTCTTACCATTCACTCCCTCTCTCTGTCTCATCATTCCCTCTCTCTCTCTGACCATTCCTTCTCTCTCTCTGACCATTACTTCTCTTCCTCTGATCATTCCCTCTCTCTTCTCTCTCTCTAATCATTTTCTCTCTCTCTCTGACCTTTCCCTCTTTCTCTCTGGCCAGTCCCTCTCCCTCTTACCATTCGCTCCCTCCCTCTCTCTCTGATCATTCCCTTTCTTTGACCATTCCTTCTCTCTCTGAACATTCCCTCTCTCTCTCCGACCATTCCCTCTCTCCCTCTGACCATTCCCTCTCTCTCTCTGACCATTCCTTCTCTCTCTCTCTGACCATTCCCTCTCTCTCTCTGACCATTCCTTCTCTCTCTATCTGACCATTCCTTCTCTCTCTCTCTGACCATTCCCTCTCTCTCTCTCTCTGACCATTCCCTCTCTCTCTCTCTGACCATTCCTTCTCTCTCTCTCTGACCATTCCCTCTCTCTCTCTCTCTGACCATTCCCTCTCTCACTCTCTGACCATTCCTTCTCTCTCTATCTGACCATTCCTTCTCTCTCTCTCTGACCATTCCCTCTCTCTCTCTCTCTGACCATTCCCTCTCTCTCTCTCTGACCATTCCTTCTCTCTCTCTCTGACCATTCCCTCTCTCTCTCTGACCATTCCTTCTCTCTCTATCTGACCATTCCTTCTCTCTCTCTCTGACCATTCCCTCTCTCTCTCTCTGACCATTCCTTCTCTCTCTATCTGACCATTCCTTCTCTCTCTCTCTGACCATTCCCTCTCTCTCTCTCTGACAATTCCCTCTCTCTCTCTCTGACCATTCCTTCTCTCTCTATCTGACCATTCCCTCTCTCTCTCTGACCATTCCCTCTCTCCCTCTGACCATTCCCTCTTTCTCTCTCTGACCATTCCCTCTCTCTCTCTGACCATTCCCCTCTCTCTCTCTGACCGTTCCCTCTCTCTCTCTCTCTGACCATTCCCTCTCTCTCTCTGACCATTCCCTCTCTCTCTCTGACCATTCCTTCTCTCTCTCTCTGACCATTCCCTCTCTCTCTCTGACCATTCCCTCTCTCTCTCTGACCATTCCTTCTCTCTCTCTGACCATTCCCTCTCTCTCTCTCTCTCTCTCTGACCATTCCCTCTCTCTCTCTGACCATTCCCTCTCTCTCTCTCTGACCATTCCCTCTCTCTCTCTGACCATTCCCTCTCTCTCTCTGACCATTCCTTCTCCCTCTCTGACCATTCCCTCTCTCTCTCTCTCTGACCATTCCCTCTCTCTCTGACCATTCCCCTCTCTCTCTCTCTCTGACCATTCCCTCTCTCTCTCTGACCATTCCCTCTCTCTCTCCGACCATTCCCTCTCTCTCTCTGACCATTCCTTCTCTCTCTCTGACCATTCCCTCTCTCTCTCTGACCATTCCCTCTCTCTCTCTGACCATTCCTTCTCTCTCTCTGACCATTCCCTCTCTCTCTCTCTCTCTCTGACCATTCCCTCTCTCTCTCTCTGACCATTCCCTCTCTCTCTCTCTGACCATTCCCTCTCTCTCTCTGACCATTCCCTCTCTCTCTCTGACCATTCCTTCTCTCTCTCTGACCATTCCCTCTCTCTCTCTCTCTGACCATTCCCTCTCTCTCTCTGACCATTCCTTCTCTCTCTCTCTGACCATTCCCTCTCTCTCTGACCGTTCCCTCTCTCTCTCTCTCTGACCATTCCCTCTCTCTCTCTCTGACCATTCCCTCTCTCTCTCTCTCTGACCATTCCCTC
The DNA here is from genome assembly GCF_965287045.1 of Carcharhinus amblyrhynchos. Classification (NCBI taxonomy): domain Eukaryota; kingdom Metazoa; phylum Chordata; class Chondrichthyes; order Carcharhiniformes; family Carcharhinidae; genus Carcharhinus; species Carcharhinus amblyrhynchos. The sequence goes on along the minus strand of NC_137332.1, from coordinate 27,326,813 downwards.
TCTCTCTCTGACCATTCCTTCTCTCTCTCTCTGACCATTCCCTCTCTCTCTGACCGTTCCCTCTCTCTCTCTCTCTGACCATTCCCTCTCTCTCTCTCTGACCATTCCCTCTCTCTCTGACCATTCCCCTCTCTCTCTCTGACCATTCCCTCTCTCTCTCTCTCTGACCATTCCCTCTCTCTCTCTCCGACCATTCCCTCTCTCTCTCTGACCATTCCTTCTCTCTCTCTCTGACCATTCCCTCTCTCTCTCTCTGACCATTCCCTCTCTCTCTCTGACCATTCCCTCTCTCTCTCTCTGACCATTCCCTCTCTCTCTCTCTCTGACCATTCCCTCTCTCTCTCTGACCATTCCCTCTCTCTCTCTCTCTGACCATTCCCTCTCTCTCTGACCATTCCCTCTCTCTCTCTGACCATTCCTTCTTTCTCTCTCTGACCATTCCCTCTCTCTCTCTCTGACCATTCCCTCTCTCTCTCTGACCATTCCTTCTCTCTCTCTGACCATTCCCTCTCTCTCTCTCTCTCTCTCTCTGACCATTCCCTCTCTCTCTCTCTGACCATTCCCTCTCTCTCTCTCTCTGACCATTCCCTCTCTCTCTCTGACCATTCCCTCTCTCTCTCTGACCATTCCTTCTCTCTCTCTGACCATTCCCTCTCTCTCTCTCTCTGACCATTCCCTCTCTCTCTGACCATTCCCCTCTCTCTCTCTCTCTGACCATTCCCTCTCTCTCTCCGACCATTCCCTCTCTCTCTCCGACCATTCCCTCTCTCTCTCTGACCATTCCTTCTCTCTCTCTCTGACCATTCCCTCTCTCTCTCTGACCATTCCTTCTCTCTCTCTGACCATTCCCTCTCTCTCTCTCTGACCATTCCCTCTCTCTCTCTCTGACCATTCCCTCTCTCTCTCTGACCATTCCCTCTCTCTCTCTCTCTGACCATTCCCTCTCTCTCTGACCATTCCCCTCTCTCTCTCTGACCATTCCCTCTCTCTCTCTCTCTGACCATTCCCTCTCTCTCTCTCCGACCATTCCCTCTCTCTCTCTGACCATTCCTTCTCTCTCTCTCTGACCATTCCCTCTCTCTCTCTCTGACCATTCCCTCTCTCTCTCTCTGACCATTCCCTCTCTCTCTCTGACCATTCCCTCTCTCTCTCTCTGACCATTCCCTCTCTCTCTCTCTCTGACCATTCCCTCTCTCTCTCTGACCATTCCCTCTCTCTCTCTCTCTCTGACCATTCCCTCTCTCTCTGACCATTCCCTCTCTCTCTCTGACCATTCCCTCTCTCTCTCTGACCATTCCTTCTCTCTCTCTGACCATTCCCTCTCTCTCTCTCTCTGACCATTCCCTCTCTCTCTCTCTGACCATTCCCTCTCTCTCTCTGACCATTCCTTCTCTCTCTCTCTGACCATTCCTTCTCTCTCTCTGACCATTCCCTCTCTCTCTCTCTCTGACCATTCCCTCTCTCTCTCTCTGACCATTCCCTCTCTCTCTCTCTGACCATTCCCTCTCTCTCTCTCTGACCATTCCCTCTCTCTCTCTGACCATTCCTTCTCTCTCTCTGACCATTCCCTCTCTCTCTCTCTGACCATTCCTTCTCTCTCTCTCTCTGACCATTCCCTCTCTCTCTCTCTGACCATTCCTTCTCTCTCTCTCTGACCATTCCCTCTCTCTCTCTGACCATTCCCTCTCTCTCTCTCTGACCATTCCTTCTCTCTCTCTCTGACCATTCCCTCTCTCTCTCTCTGACCATTCCCTCTCTCTCTCTCTGACCATTCCCTCTCTCCCTCTGACCATTCCCTCTCTCTCTCTGACCATTCCCTCTCTCTCTCTGACCATTCCCTCTCTCTCTCTCTGACCATTCCCTCTCTCTCTCTCTGACCATTCCCTCTCTCTCTCTCTCTGACCATTCCCTCTCTCTCTCTGACCATTCCCTCTCTCTCTCTCTCTCTGACCATTCCCTCTCTCTCTGACCATTCCCTCTCTCTCTCTGACCATTCCCTCTATCTCTCTCTGACCATTCCCTCTCTCTCTCTCTGACCATTCCCTCTCTCTCTCTGACCATTCCCTCTCTCTCTCTGACCATTCCCTCTCTCTCTCTGACCATTCCTTCTCTCTCTCTGACCATTCCCTCTCTCTCTCTCTCTGACCATTCCCTCTCTCTCTGACCATTCCCCTCTCTCTCTCTGACCATTCCCTCTCTCTCTCTCTGACCATTCCCTCTCTCTCTCTCTCTCTGACCATTCCCTCTCTCTCTCTCTCTGACCATTCCTTCTCTCTCTCTCTGACCATTCCCTCTCTCACTCTCTGACCATTCCCTCTCTCTCTCTGACCATTCCCTCTCTCTCTCTGACCATTCCCTCTCTCTCTCTCTCTGACCATTCCCTCTCTCTCTCTCTGACCATTCCCTCTCTCTCTCTGACCATTCCCTCTCTCTCTCTGACCATTCCCTCTCTCTCTCTCTGACCATTCCCTCTCTCTCTCTGACCATTCCCTCTCTCTCTCTCTGACCATTCCCTCTCTCTCTGACCATTCCCTCTCTCTCTCTCTGACCATTCCCTCTCTCTCTCTGACCATTCCCTCTCTCTCTCTGACCATTCCCTCTCTCTCTCTGACCATTCCCTCTCTCTCTCTCTGACCATTCCCTCTCTCTCTGACCATTCCCTCTCTCTCTCTCTGACCATTCCCTCTCTCTCTCTCTCTGACCATTCCCTCTCTCTCTCTCTGACCATTCCCTCTCTCTCTCTGACCATTCCCTCTCTCTCTCTGACCATTCCCTCTCTCTCTCTCTGACCATTCCCTCTCTCTCTGACCATTCCCTCTCTCTCTCTCTGACCATTCCCTCTCTCCCTCTGACCATTCCCTCTCTCTCTCTCTGACCATTCCCTCTCTCTCTCTCTCTCTGACCATTCCCTCTCTCTCTCTCTGACCATTCCCTCTCTCCCTCTGACCATTCCCTCTCTCTCTCTCTGACCATTCCCTCTCTCTCTCTCTCTCTGACCATTCCCTCTCTCTCTCTCTGACCATTCCCTCTCTCTCTGACCATTCCCTCTCTCTCTCTCTGACCATTCCCTCTCTCTCTCTCTCTGACCATTCCCTCTCTCTCTCTCTGACCATTCCCTCTCTCTCTCTGACCATTCCCTCTCTCCCTCTGACCATTCCCTCTCTCTCTCTCTGACCATTCCCTCTCTCTCTCTCTCTCTGACCATTCCCTCTCTCTCTCTCTGACCATTCCCTCTCTCCCTCTGACCATTCCCTCTCTCTCTCTCTGACCATTCCCTCTCTCTCTCTCTCTCTGACCATTCCCTCTCTCTCTCTCTCTGACCATTCCCTCTCTCTCTCTCTCTGACCATTCCCTCTCTCTCTCTGACCATTCCCTCTCTCTCTCTGACCATTCCCTCTCTCTCTCTCTCCCGGTTCTTACCGATGTAGAAGTTGGTTGCTGTTCTCATTTGCCGGTGTTTGCTGATCACATAAATAACCAGCCCGTTCCCGAGCAGCCCGAGGAACATGATCAGAGCGAAGAGCAGCGGAACCAGCCAGGCATCGGTCAGGAACGGAGCCTCCCCGTCCCCGGTCCCGTCCCCGGTCCCGTTCAGCAGCGACACATTCGGCCAGGACACCGTCCCGGTGTCCGGGACAGGAGCCGGGCTCCCGGTAACCGGCTCCATCCGCGGATTCAGGGACTCTGATCCCCACCCCGGTACCGGGACTCTGATCGCCCCCCGCTGTCGGTACCGGGACTCTGATCCCCCCCCTGTCGGTACCGGGACTCTAATCCCCCCCCTGTCGGTACCGGGACTCTAATCCCCCCCCTGTCGGTACCGGGACTCTAATCCCCCCCCTGTCGGTACCGGGACTCTAATCCCCCCCCTGTCGGTACCGGGACTCTGATCCCCCTGTCGGTACCGGGACTCTAATCCCCCCCTGTCAGTACCGGGACTCTGATCCCCCCTGGTCGGTACCGGGACTCTGATTCCCCCCCGTCGGTACCGGGACTCTGATTCCCCCCCGTCGGTACCGGGACTCTGATCCCCCCCCGTCGGTACCGGGACTCTGATTCCCCCCCGTCGGTACCGGGACTCTGATCCCCCCCCCTGTCGGTACCGGGACTCTAATCCCCCCCCGTCGGTACCGGACTGTGATCCCCCCCTGTCGGTACCGGGACTCTGATTCCCCTGTCGGTACCGGGACTCTGATTCCCCCTGTCGGTACCGGGACTCTGATCCCCCCCCCCCTCTGTCGGTACCGGGACTCTGATTCCCCTGTCGGTACCGGGACTCTAATTCCCCCCCCCTGTCGGTACCGGGACTCTAATCCCCCCCCCTGTCGGTACCGGGACTCTGATTCTCCTGTCGGTACCAGGACTCTGATTCCCCTGTCGGTACCGGGACTCTGATCCCCCCCCCTGTCGGTACCGGGACTCTGATTCTCCTGTCGGTACCAGGACTCTGATTCCCCTGTCGGTACCGGGACTCTGATCCCCCCCCCTGTCGGTACCGGGACTCTGATTCTCCTGTCGGTACCAGGACTCTGATTCCCCTGTCGGTACCGGGACTCTGATCCCCCCCCCTGTCGGTACCGGGACTCTGATTCTCCTGTCGGTACCAGGACTCTGATTCCCCTGTCGGTACCGGGACTCTGATCCCCCCCCCTGTCAGTACCGGGACTCTGATTCCCCTGTCGGTACCGGGACTCTAATCCCCCCCCTGTCGGTACCGGGACTCTGATCCCCCTCTGTCGGTACCGGGACTCTGATTCCCCCCTGGTCGGTACCGGGACTCTGATCCCCCCTGGTCGGTACCGGGACTCTGATCCCCCCTGTCGGTATCGGGACTCTGATCCCCCCGTCGGTACCGGGACTCTGATTCCCCTGTCGGTACCGGACTCTGATCCCCCCCTGTCGGTACCGGACTCTGATCCCCCCCTGTCGGTACCGGGACTCTGATTCCCCCTGGTCGGTACCGGGACTCTGATCCCCCCCCCCCTCTGTCGGTACCGGGACTCTGATTCCCCTGTCGGTACCGAGACTCTGATTCCCCCTGTCGGTACCGGGACTCTGATCCCCCCCCCCCTCTGTCAGTACCGGGACTCTGATTCCCCTGTCGGTACCGAGACTCTGATTCCCCTGTCGGTACCGAGACTCTGATCCCCTCTGTCGGTACCGGGACTCTGATCCCCCCCTGTCGGTACCGGGACTCTAATCCCCCCCCTGTCGGTACCGGGACTCTGATCCCCCCCCCCCTCTGTCGGTACCGGGACTCTGATTCCCCTGTCGGTACCGGACTCTGATCCCCCCCTGTCGGTACCGGGACTCTAATCCCCCCCCCTGTCGGTACCGGGACTCTGATTCCCCTGTCGGTACCGAGACTCTGATCCCCCCTGTCGGTACCGGGACTCTGATCCCCCCCTGTCGGTACCGGGACTCTAATCCCCCCCCCTGTCGGTACCGGGACTCTGATTCTCCTGTCGGTACCAGGACTCTGATTCCCCTGTCGGTACCGGGACTCTGATCCCCCCCCCCCTGTCGGTACCGGGACTCTGATCCCCCCCCCCCTGTCAGTACCGGGACTCTGATTCCCCTGTCGGTACCGGGACTCTAATCCCCCCCCTGTCGGTACCGGGACTCTGATCCCCCTCTGTCGGTACCGGGACTCTGATTCCCCCCTGGTCGGTACCGGGACTCTGATCCCCCCTGGTCGGTACCGGGACTCTGATCCCCCCTGTCGGTATCGGGACTCTGATCCCCCTGTCGGTACCGGGACTCTGATCCCCCCTGGTCGGTACCGGGACTCTGATTCCCCTGTCGGTACCGGGACTCTAATCCCTCCCCCCTGTCGGTACCGGGACTCTGATTCCCCTGTCGGTACCGGGACTCTAATCCCCCCCCTGTCGGTACCGGGACTCTGATTTCCCCCCCCCCCGTCGGTACCGGGACTCTGATCCCCCCTGTCGGTACCGGGTCTCTGATATTCCCCGGCTCCTCAATCTGATCTCTTTATAAATCCTCGAGTTGATAACACGTGGGACAGTGTGGGGAGGGAGTGCTGGCTGAGCCGTGCTGCTTTTACACATCCTCTGGGTTTTCATCCATTCTGCATGGTTTAGTTTCCGAGACTTTCTCCAAATGTTCGAGTTTTGTCTCAAATTTCACCAGCCAGAATTTAACTCGGCGATTTCAAAGCCCGACCTGTTTTTTATGTGTGTCACTGTTAAAACATAAAAGTGGCTGTAACCATTAATGGGTTTGCCCTGTTTCTTAATCTCGCTTATCAGGCATTTCCCTAGTTAACATTCCCCACAGTTTATTTCATTTATTAGTGACACAAGTAAGCTTACATTAACACTACAATGAAGTTACTGTGAAAATCACCACACTCAGGCATCTGTTCGCGTTACATGAGGGAGAATTTAGCATGGCCAATGCACCTGACCAGCATGTCTTTTGGACTATGGGAAGAAACCAGAGCACCTGGATGAAACCCATGCAGACATGGGGAGAATGCACAGGCTCCACATAGATAGTGACTCAAGTTGGGAATCGAACCCAGGTCCCTGGGGCTGTGAGGTAGCAGTGTTAAAACCTAAAAACAACTGCAACCAAGGTCAAGTCCAGAAACTACTTCATTTCCAGACCAGTCGGCTCAAAGTGGATGCTGCTACCTCCATCCTCAAACCTCAGCTCTCTGACTCTCTCACTCAGAATACTGCACGGTTAAGGTCACACACACACACACACACATTACAGGAACACTACACTCAACACCATTCCCTTGGCTCCCTGTCCTGGTAAACATTACTCCTCCAAATATCCACTGGCTTACAACAACCCACAAAATGAATGGGATGGATAGGATAGAGGTGGAGAGACTCTTCCCGCTCAAAAAAGACAGTAGGACTAGGGGGCACAGCCTCAAGATAAAGGGGAGGCGGTTTAGAACGGAGTTGAGGAGGAACTTCTTCACTCAAAGGGTGGTGAATCTCTGGAATTCTCTGCCCGTTGAAGTGGTGGAGGCTGCCTCGCTAAATATTTTTAAGAAGCGGGTTGATGGGTTTTTGATAAGAGAAGGGATTAAGGGTTATGGGGAGAGGGCGGGAAAGTGGAACTGAGCCACGACAGATCAGCCATGATCTTATTGAATGGCGGGGCAGGCTCGAAGGGCTAGATGGCCTACTCCTGCTCCTATTTCTTATGTTCTTATGTTCTTATGATAGAAAAAGTTCACAGTGCTCCCCATCTGCCACTACATGCTGATCTATTCAAAATACGACTCCCATTAAGAAGGCGGATCTGAAAAACCTTCTCACACAGGACTTCAACGCAAATTCCACCTGGATAAATGACTGGGAATCATTAGACACCACAAACAAGCATCTGGTCTCAAACCCAACTCAACAGCTGCCTGTTTTCAATCTTCTTTGATTTAATTTGATTTGTTATTATGTGTAATGGCATACAGTGAAACACAGAAACCTTACAGTGCAAAAAGAGACCATTTGGCCCATCAAGTCTGCACCGACCACAATCCCACCCAGGCCCCACCCCATATCCCTACACATTTACCCTCTAATCCCTCTAATTTACGCATCTTAGGACACGAAGGGGCAATTTTTAGCATGGCCAATCAACCTAACCCGCATATCTTTGGACTGTGGGAGAAAACCAGAGTACCCGGAGGAAACCCACACAGACACGAGGAGAATGTGCAAACTCCACACAGGCAGTGACCCAAGCCGGGAATCAAACCACCCAAGTATTGTTTCTTGCCCCAGACAAAAATACTATTCATAAAGTACATCAAGAGAAGGAGAGGATGCAGAATGTTATGCTACAGTCATAGCTAGGGAGTAGAGAAAGATAAACTTAGTATGAGGTAGGTCCATTCAAAAGTGATGGTAGCAGAGAAGGAACTGTTTTTAATTCAGTTGGCAGGTGACCTCAGACTTTTATATCTTTTTCCCAATAGAAAAAAGGTGGAAGAGAGAATGTCTGGGGTTCACGGGGCTCTTGATTATGCCGGCTGCAAAAGTAGCCAGCATAATCAAAAGGTTGCTTTGTGTGATGGATTGGGCTTAGTTCACAACCCTTTCTAGTTACTCGTGGTTTTGGTCAGAGCAGGAGACATACTAAGCTGTGATACATCCAGAAATGATGCTTTCTGTGGTGCACCTGAAAAATTTGATAAGGGTCATATCGGACATGCCGACTTTCCTTAATCTCCTGAGGAAGTAGAGGCGTTGGGCTTTCTTAACTACACCATTGGTGTGGAGGGACCAAGACAAGTTGTTGGTGATCTTGAAACATAGAAACCTGAAGCTTTCGACCATTTCCACTTCAGCCCCGTTGATATAGACAGGGATATGTTGTCCACTATGTTTCCTGAAGTCAATGATTATCTTCGTTCTGTTGTCATTAAGGAAGAGATTATTGTCGTCGCACCAGTTCACCGGATTCTCTACCTCTTTACTGTACTCTGTCTCGTCATTGTTTGATATCTGACCCAGTGTGGTGGTTCATTAGCAAACTCGAAAAATTAAACTGGAGGGGAATTTAGCCACACAATCAAAACAGTATAAGGAGTACAGCAAGAGGCTGAAGACACAGCCTTGCGGGGCACTGGTGTTGAGGATGATCGTGGAGGAGGTGTTGCTGCCTATCTTTACTGATCATGGTCTGTGGGTTAGGACATCTAGAATCCAGTCGCAGAGGGAAATGCTGAGCCCTAGGGCACGGAGTTTGGAGATAAGTTTTGCCGGAATAATGGTGTTGAAGGCTGAGCTGTATTCAACAAATAGGAGTCTGACATAGGTGTCTGTGGGAACGAGTGGCCCACCCTCAACGGGCTTAGCACTGACCGTGGTCCCTTCTTGGCCAATAGCCAAACTTGGGGCATTTGTGCCAGACCCCTAGGTAGCTCTGAGAGAGAGCAAACTGTGCACCACATCATAGAAGAGTATCCAATCCACAAACTCAACAGAGGCCTATCTGCAATCGCACAACAGGACCAGAAGAAACTCCTTGGTTTTGGGACTTTGCGTTTGCTAAATAAAATCAAGCAGAGTGTTGTGACAGAATTTCCAATAAAATCTTATCTTGTTTACCTGTTGCATTTTTGAGTGTTTATATATGAGTTAACCACAAAAATAAATCAGAAATTCAATTTACAAAGATGACCATCAAAGAGGCAGTAATTAATGACAAGGTTGAATTTTCAGAGCAGTATGTTGCCACCTCTATCGGGAGCTGAAGTGATGAATAACATTTTTTCAATGTAAAAGATCCTCTGTGGCTAAGTGTTAATGATATAGCTGGACACAATATTAAGATTACCAGTAACGTACTCTAGTCCCAAACGAAATTCTTGAACTTAAAGCCAATTACAGAGGCATGAGGAGACAGTTGGCAAAGGTTCAGCGACTGAACAGTATGATGGTAAGTAAACAGCAGGAATAGCTAAAGAAACAATGTATATGATCAACAAAAATACATTCCATCAAAAAGTTAAGGATAACATTAGATTAAAAGAAAAATGCAAGGAATAGTAGCAAGCTGGAGAGTTGGGAGTGTTTAAACGACCAGAAAAGTGTCACCAAAAAGTTAATGAAAAGAGGGAAAAAATAGAATATGAGAGAGGACTAGCCAGGAATACAAAAGCAGATTGTAAAGGCTTTTACAAGTGTAGTAATATGGAAACACAGAAGCAGCAGAGACAAAGAACAAAGAACAACACAGCACGGGAAACAGGCCCTTCGGCCCAACGAGCCCATGCCGCCATTTTAACATTGACCAAATATGTTACTTGTCTTCACAGTGAAAGACACAAATTACATTCCAGAAATAGAGGGTAGCTAAGGAGCTAATGAGAATGAGGAACTTCTCATTGATATCAGCACAGAAAAAGTATGGGGAAACTTAAGAGAAGGAAAGTTGACAAATCCCTAGCTCCCCTGTCCCGAGTTCTAAAACAGCTAACTGCAGAGATAGTCAATGCACTGGTTATGATTTTCTGAAATTCCCTAGATTCTCGAACAATTCCAGCCAATAGAAAGTTAAACAAATGTAACATCATTATTCAAGAAAGGAGGCCAGAGAAAACAGGGAACTACTACAGGTTAGTTAGCTTGATATCTGTCATCAGGAAAATGCTGAAATCTATTATTAAGGAAGTCGTAATAATGCACTTAAGTCAAGATGGACCAGAATTGTCTGACCTCACCCGTGGTTGGGATTATCCTGTCCCACTGTTGTGGGCGGAGATTTGGTTGATTCTCTATTCTCACTGGCAGTCGTAGCACAACATGTAAGACCGGAGAATTCTGGCTATGGTTTCATGAAAGGGAAATCACACTTGACAAATTTATTAGAATGTTTTGAGGACGTAAGTACAAGGGTACAAAAAGGGAACTGGAAGATGCAGTATTCTTGGATTTCCAAAAGACACTTGATAAGATCAAACACAAAAGGCTAATATGCAAAATAAGGAGGGCACATGGATTTCGGGACAATAACATGGATCAAGGATTGGTTAACAGACATGAAGTAGAGAGTTGGGAGAAACAGGACATTTTCAAGTTCAAACAAATGGAATGTGACAAGAACCACTGATGGACCAATGCTGGGACCTCAGCTACAGTAATGTTTTAGATAAAGAGACAGAGTAACGTTTCTAAGTTCACTGATGATACAAAGTTAAAGGGGAATGTAAGCTGTGAGGACAAAAAGAGGCTGAAAAGAGATAAGTTAAATGAATGGGTAAAAAGGTGACAATTTGAGTATAATGTGGGATTATGGCCTTCAGTTATAAGAACAGAAAAGTAGAATATTTTTTAAGAGGTGTGAAATTTCTATTTTTTTGATATTCAGAAAGACTTGTGGATACAATACAAGGAACACAAGAAGTTAGCATATAACCTCAGCAAGCATTAGGTAGGGAAATTATTGGCCTGTATTGCAAGGGGATTGGAGTACAAAAATAAGGATGCCTTGCTATCGTGCTTCAGCGTGACCTTGTCTGGAATACTGTGGGAACTTTTGCTCTCTATATTTAAGGAAGGATAGACTTGCAGTAGAATCAGTACAGCAAAGTATCACTGGATTGGTTCCTGAGATTAAAGAATTGTCCTGTGATGAGAGGTTGTGCAAATTATGCCTATATTCTCTGGAGTTCAGAAGAATAGGGGGTGATCTGATTGAAAGATACAAAATTCTGAATGGACTTTACAGGGTAGACACTAACAGGTTGTTTCCCCTGGCTGGAAAACCTAGAACATAGTAACAGAGTCTCAGAGATAAAGTGCCAATAATTACTGAAATGAGGAGAATTATCTTCAATAAAGGGTTGTAAACCTCTGGAATTCTCTTTCCCAGAGGCTTGTGGAAAGCTGCAATAGACAGATTTTTGAACTGTCAGAGAATCAAGGGCATTGGGAATGAAGTGAAATATCAGTCATAACTAGCAAAGGAGATAATGGTCTACTCCTGTTCCTGTTTCTTATGTTCTTACAACATTTGAAGTTTATTCCTTTCATTGTCATAAGAACACAAGAACATAAGGACTAGGAGCAGGAGTAGGCCATCTGGCCCCTCGAGCCTGCTCCGCCACTCAATAAGATCATGGCTGATCATGTTATGGACTCAGCTTCACTTACCACCCACTCACCATACCCCTTAATTCCTTTACTGTTCAAAAATTGCCTTAAGAACATTCGATGAGGTAGCCTCAACTGCTTCAATGGGCAGGGAATTCCACAGATTCACAATCACTTATGTGAAGAAGTTCCTCCTCAACTCAGTCCTAAATCTGCTTCCCCTTATTTTGAGGCCATGCCCCCTAGTTCTAATTTCACACACCAGTGGAAACAACTTCCCTGCTTCTATCATCTCTATTCCCTTCATAATCTCATATGTTTCTATAAGATCTCCCTTCAATCATCTGAATTCCAATGAGTATAGCCTCAGTCTACTCAGTCTCTCCTCATAAACCAACCCTCTCAACTCCGGAATCAACCTAGTGTATCTCCTCTGCACCCCCTCCAATGCCAGTATATCCTTTCTCAAGTAAGGAGACCAAAACTGTAACAGTACTCCAGGTGTGGCCTCACCAGCACCTTATAAGCCACAACATAATCCATCCCTCTCGCAATGAAGGACAAAATTCCATTTGTCTTCTTAATTACCTGCTGTACCTGCAAACCAACTCCTTAAGATTCCTGCACAAGGAAACCCAGGTCCCTCTGCACGGCAGCATGCTGCAATTTTTTACCATTTAAATAATTGTCCATTTTGCTGTTATTCCTACCAAAATGGATGACCTCACACTTACCAACATAGTACTCCATCTGCCTGACCCTCGCCCACTTACTTAGATTATCTATATCCCTTTGCAGATTTTTAGTGTCCTCTGCACACTTTGCTCTTCCACCCATCTTAGTGTCATCTGTGAATTTTGACACACTACACTTGGTCCCCAAGTCCAAATCATCTATGTATGTTAACCATAAACAATGGGGCAGAACGATGGCACAGTGGTTAGCAATGCTGCCTTACAGTGCCAGGGACCCAGGTTCAATTCCCAGCTTGGGTCACTGTCTATGTGGAGTCTGCACGTTCTCCCTGTGTCTGCATGGGTTTCCTCTGGGTGCTCCGGTTTCCTCTCACAGTCAGAAAGACATGCTGATTAGGTGCATTGGCTACGCTAAATTCTCCCTCAGTGTATCCGAACAGGTGCTGGAATGTGGTGACTAGGGGATTTTCACAATAACTTCATTGCAGTGTTAACATAAGCCTACTTGTGACACTAATAAACAAAAACTTTAACTTTAAACTTTGATCAAAGTATAGATCGAAACCTTGATAATCATAGAAACCCCACGGTGCAGAAGGAGGTCATTTGGCCCATCAAGTCTGCAATGAATCTCCAACAGAGCATCCCACACAGGCCCTATCCCATAGTCCCACATAATTAGCCGGCTAATCCCCATAACGTTTTGGACCGTGGGAGGAAATCGGAGCACCTGGCAGAAACCCACTCAGACATGGGGAGAACATGCAAACTCCCCATGGACAGTCATCCAAGACCTGAATTGAACCCAGGTCTCTGGCACTGCAAGGCAGCAGTGCTGACCACTGTGTCATCTTGTCACCCTGCCATTTTCCTGTCCACATGCTGAATTTCTGTGCATTTTCCGTTTTCATAAATTTCACATTTCAGGTTTGTCCTGTTTAATTTTTAGTTTCCCTCAGCGCTGTGCTGAAGTGTTAGCCTGGATCATTTGCCGCAGTCCTGTTATGGGTTTCACCCCCAGTTCCTTTTGACTCAGAGGTGAGCTTCCTACCGACTGTGTATCTCTTTACAGGAGGCAATTGGAATTTCAAGTATCCGTGCTACCTGTTAGAACGGTCCCGTTTTGTAAAACATGACATTTTATTTCAGAACTTGCTGTCTAAATATTAAAAGGAGGTATTGATCTCTCTCCTAAACTCTGGTATGGGCAGTGGTCAATCAGTGATATCATTTCCATCTGCTATCAGCACCTGAATAGTGGATTCTAAGTCAAGTCATGTCTCAGTGAAGCATGAAAATGAACGTTCTGTTCATGTGTTGGCGAAAACATTTTCATCATGGTACAAATTGTCTCCGTTTAAGGAAAATTAGGAACAAACAATATTAAAACGTGATTATATCTTACACTTCCAAAGTAAATCAGAGACAAAAATAACAGGAAGTATATGATTTCCTGCCATAAGAAAATCGTGGACAAAATGGTAATATTACACAGCCACATCTTCCATATTAAAAAGCAATGTCTCAGGCTGGCTACTGGCTACACTGGAAGCTGGTTGCTTTACATGTTTAAGTTTATTTATTAGTCACAAATAAGTTTACATTAACACTGCAATGAAGTTACTGTGAAAATCCCCTAGTTGCTGCACTCCGGGACCTGCGTGGATACACTGAGGGAGAATTTAGCACGGCCAATGCACCTAACCAGCATATCTTTAGGCTGAGGGAGGAAACCGGAGCACCCGGAGGAAGCCCACGCTAACACAGGGAGAATGTGCAGACTGTGACCCAAGCCAGGAATCAAACCTGGGTCTCTAGCACTGTGAGACAACAGTGCTAACCACTCTGCCATTGTATTACGGACTTACTAATCACATTCTGCAAATATATTAGTCTTGCATTTAATAGTGTCACAGTTTCTTCATAGGAACATAAGAAATAGTAGCAAGAGTAGACTATCCAGCCCTAAGAACCTGCTTCACCAAACGGTACAATCCTAGCTGATTTTACCCCACACATCTCCACTGAACCTTTTCCCCCCTTATCTTGAACTTGTGCCCCCTTATAACTGTCATTTCTGCCTTGGGAAAAAGCTTCCAGCTGTTCACCTTATCTATACCTCTCATAATTTTACAAACTTCTATCAGGTCGCCCCTCAGCCTCCGTCTTTCCAGAGAGTACAATCACAGTTTAATCAATCTCTCCTCATAGCTAATACCCTCCATTCCAGCCAACATCCTGGTAAACCTTTTCTGTACTCCCTCCAAAGCCTCCACGTTTTTCTGGTAGTGTGGTGAACAGAATTAGACACAGTATTCCAAGTGTGGCCTAACCACCATTTTATATAACTGTAAATAGTTTGTCAACTTTTATACTCGATACCCCATCTGATGAAGGAAAGCATGCCAATATGCTTTCTTCGCCATCTTCCCACCTGTGCTGCAACTTTTAAGGATCTGTGGACCTGTACTCCCAGATCTCTCTGTGTGTTTATGCTCCTGATGATTCTGCCATTTATTTTATAGCTCCCACCTGAATTGGATCTACCAAAATGCATTACCTCGCATTTATCTAGATTAAATTCCATCTGCCATTTCTCCACCCAATTTTCCAGCCTATCTACATCCTGCTGTATTCTCTGACAATCTCCATAACAATTCGCAATTCCACCAATCCTAGTATCATCCGCAAAATTACTAATCAGACCAGCTACATTTTCTTCCAAGTCATTTATATATATTACAAATTGCAGAGGACCCAGCACTGATCCCTGAGGAAAACCACTAGTTACAGACCTTCATTCAGAAAAATGCCCTTCCATCACTACCCTCTGTCTTCTATGGCCAAGCCAGTTCTGAATCCATCTAGTTAGTTCACCCTGAACCTGTGAGATTTAATCTTTTGCACCAGCCTGCCATGAGGCACCTTTGTTGAATGTTTTACTGAAGTCCATGTAGACATCATCCACAGCCTCCGCTCATCAATCATTTTTGTCACCTCCTCAAAAAACTCAATTAAATTAGTAGGACATGATCTCCCTCATTTAAAACCATCGCAACCTAGACCATTCAGTTCCAAATGTGTTTAGGTCCTATTCATAAGGATACTCTCCAACAATTGAATCAACTAAACTAGGAAGAGATTCCTGCACAACTTCAATGGACCTTTACCTGGTCCACTGTCCTGCCCACTACAAATCCAGTAGCAGGCGGGATGGGAGAATTCCAGCATGTCCATGAGATATATGGTTCTGCTCTCCCAATCATAAAACAAATAAATAGCCAACGTTCCTTCCTAGACTGCATGTTAGCTGACATTGTGTTAGTTTCTGTTCCTTAGGTTATTTCTGTCAAAGCTTCACTCCTCAAATAAGTTCATCCTTGCCCTTAAAAACAATTGCCCTTTCAGCAACTTCATTTGGTCTGTGAGTGTGTTATCATCTCCCAAAACTGTTTTCTCTTTCTCTTATCCATTATTTTTCACCTTTTTTAAGGTAAAAGATTGAAATTGGAAAGAGAAATTTTAAGTTGCAATATTTCATTCACAATGTTGCCTGAAAATGCAATAACTGTCAGATTGGAAGCCAGAAATTTCCAGTCGTGCAGGACACACACCTGAAACAAGTGGTGGCTGCCTATGTATGGAACTCAGGGTCCTAGCACCACTTTGTAAGGTCTTCATTAAAATTATTCATCATAGTTAAGAAAGCCCACCAACGCTTCTATTTTCTCAGGAGGCTAAGGACATTTGACATGTCTGCTATGACTCACGCCAGTTTTTACATTTATATCATCCAGATCCAGATATATCACAGCTTGGTATGGCTCCTGCTCCCACCAAGACTGCAAGAAACTACAAAGGGTTGTGAACAAAGCACAGTCTATCACTCAAACGAGCCTCCCATCTACTGAATCTGTCTACACTTCCCACTGCCTCAGAAATTGCCAGCATAATCAAGGACCACATACAGCTCGAACATTCTCTGTCCCACCTTCTTCCATCAAGAAAGATACAAAAGTCTGACATCACATACCAACCCATTTAAGGACCGTTTCTTCCCTGCTGCCATCAGACATTTGAATGAACCTAACTTGCATTAAGTTGATCTTTCTCTACACCCTGGCCATGGCTGTAACACTGCATTCTGCACTCCCTCCTTTCCTTCTCTATGAACAGTATGTTTTGTCCATATAGCACGCAAGAAACAAAACTTTCCACTGTGCACCAATACATGTGACAATAATAAATCAAAATAAAATCAATAGTTAACCAGTTGTTCTGAAAGAGACAATTTTTTTGCCTACAAAAAAGTAGGCAATATTTTTCCAATTTCATTTCTGTGGTGCTAATAGGAGCAGGGTCGACCTGCAGGTCAGTTTGCCAATGAAGCCAAAATTTCTTAAACATCAATTAGCAAGATGCATTAAGGTGGCAACCTCAGTTTACATGTGGATGAAGCCTGAGGGTAAATTTCAAATCAAGGGTTGTGTGTGTCCCTTACAATCACACTGCCCATTTCTCACTGGAACCCAGTGCTACCCAAATTCTTCCAGCTACGTACCTGAGAAGCAACGCTGAAGATTAAAATGTTGCTAAAATCTGAACCCACATTGTGAAAATCTTTGTCCCTGAAAACCTTGCAGTTGCATCTGAGCCTCACTGTTGAGGTGCAGTGCCATTTTCCATATGTTTGGATATAATGTTCTTCTCTGGGGAAGTAGTTCAAATCCCTTCACTGTCTCTCAATTTATGGTTATTCTGAAAACATGCAGTGCTGAATGAGTCTCCATACCAGAATGTCATAGTACCATCCCTACCACAACATCACATTAAATCCCAGCTGAACGCCTGTTCCTCTAACCCAAACTCATGTGCTAAGGTTTGCAGTGGGTTAGAAGAAATTCATCCTCAGTTTAAACCACTTCAGTTATCCAGATGAGTCCCTATACGTTAGGGAAGGCAATTTAATTGACATTTATAAAATAATGAACAGACCAAATTGACGACAAATTATCTCATCTAAGTAGGTTAGGAAGGACATGGAGTCATGCTTACAAGTTAGGTAAGGGCAGGATTAGATTCAATGATTCTTCTTTACGCAAAGATTGGTAATCCTGCAAAATAGGTTGCCAACCCTCGCAGCGAATTAATTCGGCCCTGCAATTGATAGCCTTTAAATCATGACCTCTTCAGAAAACAAAGTGGTTCCTAGCTAACGGTAGGTGTAAGACGAAAATCAATGTTAATGCAAGGCAATCAAGCATTCACTGTTACTGGTGTAATGATAGGATATTGAATTCATTTTTCTTAGCAGTAAATATGGTATTTGGAAAATGGAAAATGAAGAAATCTAATAACCGGCTGTGCAATCTGCAGAATCTGTATGCCATGAATTGTGAAAAGCCTCAGCACTGCTTGTTTCACCTGCAGTAGATTCTCCGTCTGAAGGACCAACTCGCGCATATCAGAACTTGAAGAATGTGCAAATTAGCAATATCAATAAGAATATAAGAAATCGGAGCAGGAGTAGGCCATCTAGCCCTTCGAGCCTGCCCTGCCATTCAATAAGATCATGGCTAATCTGAAGTGGATCAGTTCCACTCTCCCGCTTTCTCCCCATAACCCTTAATTCCCCTATCTATCAAAAACCTTTCTACCCGCGACTTAAATATATTTAGCGAGGTAGCCTCCACCACTTCAACGGGCAACTGAGGGATCATGTTTATCCATCATTAAATTATTTGGGAAGTTTCCCAGCAGACTAAGTTTAATGTGTCAGGTGAAACAAAAGCATCACATAAACTTGTGACGAGAATGAATCAAGCTGACAGATGAGTGCCAGAATACACCGGCCATTCACACTATGCCAGCGAGAATGGAGAATTTGGAGTTCAGCAAATATCTGTTCAAAGCAGCAGGATCAGAGAATCCCAGCTGTCAGCAAGCTCAGATAATCTGGCTCTACATTTCTCGCTTCCAGCCAGGAACAAATGTTGATATTCACGATGGTATATATACTTTAGTGTCAGGGAATTTTTAAATGGTATACCCAAAACCTTCACTTGAATCTTGATGTGGAGATGCTGGCATTGGACTGGGGTGGGTACGGTAAGAAGTCTCACCAGGTTACAGTCCAACAGGTTTATTTGGTATCACAAGCTTTCAGAGCGCTGCCCCTTCATCAGGTGAGTTTACCTGAAGGTGGAGCAGTGCTCTGAAAGCTGGTGATGCCAAATAAACTTGTTGTACTTAAGCTGGTGTGAGACTTCTTACTGTGCTCACTTGAATCTGATACACCGAACTTTGACTGAAAGTGAATGGTTTTTAACTTTACTGTGAAATGAAACTGTTCTTTATTTTGCAATGAAGCAACTTCAGAGGAGCAGCAAGAGTTTCTCATGGGCATATTGTTCAAAGGACAAAACTGCAATTTTCTTTTCAGTCACCGGAGTACACCCTTAAGTACTCTTAAATAATGGCATCCTTTATCTTCCTTTACAAGACAAAAACATAAAAGTGCCTGAAAATCAAAGCTTTTCCAATTCCGCCTTTTATTTTAGTTGAAAGAAAATTACTAATTTTATTCTTAACAAAAAAGAGAACTTGCAAAGGTGATTGTTATCTCCTACAGAACATCTATTAACATATTTGACAAAATAATGTAGCAACATGCATTTAAACCTTTGTGCGATATCCGACGTCAAACAAAAACCTTTTCTTCGTAAGTTTCAATCCATTATAATAATTACAATGACCTTTAATTCATTTTGCTTTTTTCCACTCTTTGTATCACAGAGCACTTTGGTTTATGTTTAGTAAGTTTGTGGACGACACAAAGATTGCTGGAATTGCAGATGCGATGAACATTGTCAGAGAATACAGTAGGATATAGAAAAGCTGGAAAATTGGGCGGAGAAGTGGCAGATGGAATTTAATCCAGATAAATGTGAAGTGAGGCATTTTGGTAGATCTAATGCAGGGCAGGGGAGCTATACAATAAATGGCAGAACCATCAGGAGTATAGACACACAAAGGGATCTGGGTGTGCAAGTCCACAGATCCTTAAAGGTGGATAAGGTGGTGAAGAAAACATATGGCATGCTTGCCTTTACTGGACAGGGCACAGAGTATAAAAGTTGGCATATGATGTTGCAGTTATGTAGAACGTTGGTTAGGCCACATTTGGAATACGGTATCCAGTTCTGGTCGCCACACTACCAGAAGGATGTGGAAGCTTTGGAGAGAGTGCAGAAAAAGTTTACCAGAATGTTGCCTGATATGGAGGGTCTTAGCTACGAGGTGAGATTGAGTAAACTAGGCTTGTTCTCCCTGGAAAGACGAAGGTTGAGGGGTGACCCAATAGAAATTTATAAAATTATAGGGTGAACAGTTGGAAACTTTTTCCCAGGTCAGAAATGACAAACACAAGGGTTAAAGGTAAGGGGCAGGGAAAAGGTTCAATACAGATATGCAGGGGACTTAATTTACAGAGAGGGTGGTGGGGGCCTGGAATGCACTACCAAACAAGGTGGTTGAGGCAGACATGCTAGGATCATTAAAGACTTATCCAGATAGCCACATGAACAGACTGGGAATCGAGGGATACAAACGGATGGTCTAGTTAAGAAAACATGATCAGTGCAGGCTTGGGGG
The DNA here is from genome assembly GCF_965287045.1 of Carcharhinus amblyrhynchos. Lineage (NCBI taxonomy): Eukaryota > Metazoa > Chordata > Chondrichthyes > Carcharhiniformes > Carcharhinidae > Carcharhinus > Carcharhinus amblyrhynchos. The sequence goes on along the minus strand of NC_137332.1, from coordinate 27,306,880 downwards.
GGTGCCAAAGAACCTGTTCCTGTGCTGAATTGTTCTTTGTTTGTTCTTTATGTGCAGGTATTAATGCATTGGGCGCAATTGCTAGGATTATTGTATGAGGAATATATGCATAATGCAAACATTTAATTTTAAACAGTCTGATTTCTCTGTCCAAGTCAACTGGGCTGGGTTATCATCACTTTACAAATAGCAATAGAAACATATTTGAGAAATGAACACAAATAAACAATATTGCAATTCTTTTAAACCATTTTGACGTTTAAAGGACTGTTCCCGGCATTTCACGTATGTTAGGAATAAATTGAACTTATCCCATCCAACAGGAAACCGATAGGATTGGGCCACTTGTTCATTTTACATATCTCCTGATTTCATTGGCTACAATGGAAAGCAAAATCGAAGAGAATGTAAAACAATTGCCTGGTCTGATCCTGTCATAAGAACTCTTAGGATAAATTCACTGAACTAAGGGTGTTCAGGGTGTGAGCAAGAGGTGGACCACTAATCTTGCCAGCCTTGTTGTGGCCTTAAGTTAAATTTTGGTTTGGTGCCCCATCATATGTTTGGATGTTATGAAAAAAAATCGAAGTCCAGGGCAAGTGTGAAAACAGGAGGGTTTTGGATCCGCTTTTTCAGCGAGTCCTTATGCATATAGTGCATGAGGAACAGGGGGCAGGGCCTAAATCACCTGAAAACCAGCAGAGGACATACTTGCACATGTGCAGGTCTCTGCACCGAGAGCAGCAGAGACCCCTCACACAGCCTCTGCTGCTATAGCAGGCTTCTGCGGCCCAGTGCCCCGACCTCACCACCCCCGCCCCCCTGTGCTACCGCAACACTTCACAGCTGTTCACAACCCCAACCAATCACTCCCTTCCCACACCCTGGTCAGGCTGACCAATCATCCACCCCATACCACCCCCTCAGCTGGACCAACTGACCGATCGTCTCCCCCGCACCCCCTCCTTGCTGGACCGACCGACACCCATGCCACACCAATCCTCCCAGTCAGACTGACCAACCACTGCCCACACCCACCTCCAGCTGGACTCCCCCCACATCACCCCCCCCGCTGGACAGATCGCCACCCTCTCTCCACCTCCCATTAGTCACTATGAAGAGTGTGCAGAACACCCCTCCACCCCCCCATCTAATCAACCCACCCCTGGTCAGGCCTCGTGCCCCCAGTAGGCCCCTCCTCCATAGGCCCTACCTCCTTGGCTTTTCACGGCCAGGGTGCAAAGCTGGCACTGCCCCAAGGGGCACCCCCCTTTCCCCTTGATCTCTGGGGGGCAGGGTGGGGGGGGGGGCTTCAATGATCTCTTGTCCTACCAGCATGGCCATCACACCCACTGTCTCTTGCTGGGAACCAGCTATGATTCTCGCCAGACAGTCTCCTCCAGCCAGGCCACAGAGGGTGGTGAGCCTGGAGGATTAAATCCCGGGCCCACTAATTTCATTTAAATCATGTTCTACATACATTGAAATAATATATTCAGCCTCGCTTCGGAAATGGGTGCGAGGCTGATCTTGCCGGTCATCCAGTGCTGGTAAAATTACTAGAGGCAAGAATTTGGGTACGAATCTGGTTTCTTAGCGCTCTCACGATCTGACTGGCTCACCCCGCCTATTGGGCAGCAGGGCACAATTGCCCCCTGTATATTGCTTCAATCCAGATTCACAGGCATAAAAGTAATCCCCAAAAATCTAAAAGAAATGTTATCCTGACACACGGTTCATCATTTCAAATTGTGCTCATTTTGATCATTTCCACAGTTACTGTCCAGCTCTACTCTCCATATCTTTTATTCGTCTTGCCTTATCTATATGGTATACAAACCAGCTCCTGTCTATTTTCACCAGATTGCATCAAAGGTCAGAAAACGCTTGACCGTGATGCTTCCAATCAGCTAATCAATAAATGGTCCTTGCTCATTCCGTGTAATTACTGAAAGGTTAGAACTAACTACTGCAAGCAAGTGCGTCACAGAAATGCAATAATCATTCTTCAGCCATCAGATAATTACATTACCTTCCACTTTGCAATTGCATTTTTTACACATCCTCAAGATTATTTTCAAACATAGCCTTGTTATGATAAATTATGATCTTGTGGGTGGAAGGAAATCGGTAAAAGCTATAATAGGTTTATGTTCGCTTATTCAGAGGCTGTTGATACAGATGAGCTATGTTAAGTTTTGTATGGAAATATGGTGTATTTATATATTTCTTTCAGCCTCATACAAACTTCCATGTTTTGGCTACACAAAGGCAAAAATTATTTCCACACCAAATTTCCTATAATATTTTTGATCAATTCAACAGAAAATTGGACAATCTTATCAGCTTAAAAGTTTTTTTTACAAGTTTATTTATTCGTGTCACAAGTAAACTTAAATTAACACTGCAATGACAGCACTAAGCCATTCAGCCCATCCAGCTTGCTCCACCATTCAAATGATCATGACTGATCAGACACTTCAATGCCTTTTATACCTACTAACACCATAAGCAGAGTTGAGAAATCCTAGTGTTCCTGAGGCTGAACAGGAGCCACACATTCTGACTGCAACGTTCCTGTCTAGCACTGGGATTGTGGACAACATTCTAATGCCCATAACAAGGATCAAATTATTAAGAACTTGGGGAAATAATTTAGGTAATCAGCATGGCTTTCTAAAAGATAGGTTTGGCTTGATCAAACCTAACAAATTTCTTTAACCAAGGATAGATATAAGGGAAGAAGGTGGAAGTTGTTGAATTTAAAATCTGGCTTTCTATCCCCTCCTTCCCTTTACTCCAACACAATCTTGAGGTTCTTAAATCTTGCTATCACCCAACCATTATTTCTGGATCTATTTTCTCTTCTTTTGCATTCTTTCCGATCTTAACGGTGCTGTAATGACCTCAACGAGACACATGAGGTTGGTCTGTTGGAGTTTGAGCTCTCTGATTGAGGTAATAATTGCCTGCCTAATCAGGGGGCCTCACCTATATATACAAATGGGAGTGCCAGGCCTTCTGGCTGTGCTTGAAGCACTCTAGGAATGGAATAGAGTTTGTAAATACGGGAATCTGGTCTCTGAGGAGTTATTCTGGTGCCTGGGCTATTGGCCTTGGTTTTTCACACGTATTTCTGAATTAAAAACAAAAGCAAGTTGGTGCAGATGCATCTGAAGGAAAATTGAAATGCAGCATTGGCTCAGGGCACTAAATTCTCAATGTACTGAGTTATTCAGGACTCCATGAATGGCTCACCTCAATCAGGCTAGTGCTGGGTGAAGGACAGGGTGCGGAAAGAGCTGAGGAAGGAAAATCTATGGGCTAGACAACAGTGATGGAGAGAGAAACTGTCCTAGGCAGAAACCTAAGGGTATTTTCAACGGCTAGGGAAAGATGTATTATATCGCAAACATTTAAACATCCTTTCTTTTTTAACCAAAGAAATAGAATCTATGCAGTTCTGAAAGAGGCCATTTGGTCCATGGAATCTGCAACGACTCAGCAAAAGAGCATCTTAAGTAGCACTGGCTCTCCCCCTCCCCACTAAATCCCCATAATCCCATACATTTACCATGGCTACACATCTCTGGACACTAAGGCACAATTTAGTATGGCCAATCCACCTAACCTGCACACCTTTGGATTGTGGAAGGAAACCAGAGCACCCAGAGGAAACCTAGGTGGACATGGGGAGAACGTGCAAACTCCACACAGACAGTCACAAGTGATTGCAAGGTTTAAGAACCTCATGATTGTGTTAGGGTAAAGAGGAGGGGATAGAAAGCCAGATTTTAAATTCAACAACTTCTACCTCTTCCCCTTATACCTATCCTTGGTTAAAGAAATTTGATAGGTTTGATCAGAAAATGGTGGTGAGTTGCCTTCTTGAGCCTCTGCAGTCCATTTGGTGTAGGTACACCCACAGTGCTGTTAGGGAGGGAGTTCTAAAATTTTGACCCAGCAGCAGTGAAGGAGCAGTGATTATAGTTCCAAGTCAGGATGGGTGTGAGGCTTGGAGGGAAACTTCCATGTGGTGGCAGCCCCATATATCTGCTGCCCTTGTCCTTCTAGGTGGTGGCAATTGCGGGGTTGGAAGGTGCTGTCTAAGGAGACATTGCTGAAGTGTATTTTGTAGCTGGTACACACTGCTGCTACTGTTTGCCAGTGGCGGAGAGAGTGTAGGTAAGAGATGGAGGGTGGACTGCCAATCAAGCAGGCTGCTTTGACCTGGATGGTATCAAGCTTCTTGAGTGTTGATGGAAAGTACTTATCCAGGCAAATGGAGTGTATTCCATCACACTTGTACCTTGTAGATGGTGGACTGGCTTTGGGGACTCAAGAGGTGAGTTATTCATCACAGGATTCACAGCTCTGACCTGCTCTTGTAGCCACAGTATCATAAAATCATAGAATCCCTACAGTGCAGAAGGAGACTATTTGGCCCATCAAGTGTGCACCAACCATTATCCCATCCAGACCCTATCCCCTTAACCCCACATTTTTACCCTAGCTAGTTCCCCTGACACTATGAGGCAATTTACTGAAGCCAATCAACCACATCTTTAGATTGTGGGGGGAAACGGGGGCACTGGTAGAAACCCACGCAGACACAGGGAGAATGTACAAACTCCACACAGACAGTCACCTGAGGCCAGAATTGAATCCGGGTTCCTGGCGTTGTGAGGCAGTGGTGCAAACCACTGTGCCATCATGCCACCCTGAGTATTTATATGGCTGATGCAGTTCAGTTTCTGGTCAATGGTAACCCTCAGGATTTTGATAGTGGGTGATCCAGCTATAGTAATGTAATTGAATGTTAAGGCAAGATGGCTGGATTCTCTCTTTTTGGAGCCTGCCGCTTGTGTGGAGCAAATGTAACTTGCCACATTGACCCAAGCATGCATGTGGCCCAGGTCCTGCTGCGTTTGGACATGCAAGGCTTCGGTATCTGAGGAGTCGTGAGTAGTGCTGAACATTGTGCAATCATCAGTCAACAACTTCAGTAAGTTATTGAGTATAATATTGGAGTCCTGGTGGTGATAGCATGTGGTATGAATAGAATTGGCTGAAGATTTAAACGGAGATACTGGGAACCTCCGGTATAAGCCGAGATGGATCATCCACTTCTATCAAAGATTGTTGCAGATTCTTCAGCCTTAAGTTTTGCACTGGTATGTTGGGCTCCTCCATCAGAAAGAATTGGAATGTTTTTGGAGCCTCCTTCCTCAGCTGGTTGTTTAATTGTCCACCACCATTCCCGATTGGATGTGACAGGACAGCAGAGCCTTGATCTGATGTTAGTCATGGGACAGCTTAGTTCTGCCTATTGCATGCTGCTTCTGCTGTTGGACATGTGTGTAGTCCTGTGTTATATCTTTATCAAGTTGGCACCTCATTTTTAAGGGTGCCTGGTGATGCTCCTGCCATTCCCTTCTCGTCATTAAACCAGGGTTGATCCCATGGTTTGATGGTAAAGGTTTGTGCCAGGTTACAGATTGCAAGTGAATACAATTTTGCTGCTGTTGATATTCTACAGCCCTGTTTTAAGCTGCTAGATCTATTCTGAATCTAAGCCATTTAACACAGTGGCAGTGTCACACAATATGATGGAGGCTGTGCTCAGTATGAAGACATAAGTTTGTCTTTGCAGGGATTGTGTGATTGTCACTCCTATGCTGTTAAGGATAGATGCAGTTTCAACAATTGGTGAGGTCAAGTATTTCTTTCCCTCTAATTGGTTCCCTCACATCCAGCTTTAGGCCCAGTCTGACAGATATGACCTTCAGCCAGCTCAAATAGTTGTGGTATTACCAAGCCACACTGGTTCATGATATTGTATTGTTAGTTATAGAACAATAGCTGTACTATCCTAGCTAAAGATTTCAGGTGGCATGATGGCACAATGATTGGCACTGCTACCTCATAGTGCCAGAGACCCGGGTTCAATTTTGGCCTTGCATCACTGTCTTGTGGTGTTTGCACATTCTCCCCGTGTCTACATGGGTTTCCTCTGGGTGCTCCAGTTCAAAGGTGTGTAGGTTAGGGGGATTACCCATGGTAAATGTGAGGAGTTACAGGGATAGAGTGGGGGAGGGGGTGGGCCTGAGTAAAATGCTATGTTGGAAAGCCGGTGCAGACTCGATGGGCTGAATGGCCTTCTTCTGCACTGTAGGCTTTCTATGATTCGATGAAATTGCAACAGTGATTCAAGCATTCCTGAGGCAATACCTTAAAAGTCAGAACAAGATGTCTCCTTTCAAATTTTTAATTTAAATGAACAGGTAATTAAAATTAAGACCAAAGCCTTTTCCTATTTAAAGAGTCAATTTAAGTTAAAATAAAAGGTGACTCTTATGCATATTTGATCATAACTCAGTACTCAGGATAAAGCTGTTTCTCAAGCAGCTGTCTGCTTGTGTAAGATTAGCAAATACTCCAGAGGGTATTCATTATCATCTATGCTCCAAGTATAAGTGTGCCAATGCTGACTTCACACGTATTACAGTCTCTCTGGATTGGGCTTCCTGACATTGCAGATGGAAACACCACGGTGGTATAACAAATGATTGCAGAAGACAATACTGCAGATTAAAGGGTAACCTCAGCAGCAGCAGTGAAAGGAAGTCACTGCCCTTCATTCATTAGCTAATAAATTAGAAGCTAATGCTCATCTCACAGGAGAGTTTTCAAGTCACGTCGATGACCTGAAAACCAATCGTGAAGGTGGCAGGACAGGTTGAAAGAGCTCATGGGATCCTTAGCTTTATAAATAGCAGCACGGTGGCACAGTGGTTAGCACCAGGGACCCAGGTTCAATTCCGGCCTCGGATCACTGTCTGTATGGAGTTTGCACATTCTCCCCGTGTCCGTGTGGGTTTTCTCTGGGCTCTCCAAATTCCCCCACAGTCTGAAGATGTGCAGGTTAGGTTGATTGGCTAACTTAATCCTTAGTGTCAGGGGAACTAGCAGGGTAAATATGCAGGATTGTAAATATGCCTGGATGGGATTGTCACCAATGCAGTCTTGATGGGCCATATGGCCTCCTTCTGCACTGTAGGGCTTCTATGATTCTATCATTCTAGTCTACCAAATAAATGAAAGTATGCTCCTCAGCTGAAGTATTGTGTCCAATTCTGGGCGCGATACTTTAAGAAAAATGCCAAAACCTTAGAGAGGGTACTGAGCAAGATTACTAGAATTACACTGGGAATGCAGGATTTCAGCTGTATGGGGAAACAAGAGAAGGTTGGCATTGTTGTCCTGACAGCAGAGAAAGTTAAGGGGAGATTTAATGAAGAGGCTCAAACTTTTGCAGGTTTTGGTTGGAATGGCATTCCTGATAGAACATAGAACAAAGAACAAAGAAAATTACAGCACAGGAACAGGCCCTTCGGCCCTCCAAGCCTGCACCAACCATGCTGTCCGATTTAACTTAAACTACCTATCCTTCCAGGGACCGTATCCCTCTATTCCCATCTCATTCATGTACTTGTCAAGACGCCCCTTAAAAGTCACTACCGTTTCCGCTTCCACAAGTTCCAGGCACCCACCACTCTGTGTAAAAAATGTGTCTCATACATCTCTGTTAAACCTTGCCCCTTGCACCTTAAACCTATTCCCCCTAGTAATTGACTCTTCCACCCTGGGAAAAAGCTTCTGACTATCCACTCTGTCCATACCTCATAACTTGTAGACTTCTATCAAATCTCCCCTCAACCTCCGTCGCTCCAATGAGAACAAACCAAGTTTCTCCAACCTCTCTTCATAGCTAATGCTCTCCATACCAGGCAACATCCTGGTAAATCTTTTCTGTACTCTCTCCAAAGCCTCCACATCCTCTGGTAGTGTTGCAACCAGAATTGAACACTATATTCCAAATGTGGCCTAACTAAGGTTCTATAAAGCTGCAACATGACTTGCCAATTTTTAACCTCAATACCCTGGCTGATGAAGGCAAGCACATCGTATGCCTTCTTGACGACCTTCTCCACCTGAATTGCCACTTTGTGACATGTACACCCAGATCCCTCTTCCTATCAACGCTCTTAAGGGTTCTTCTATTTACTGTGTATTTCCTACTTGTATTAAACCTCCTAAAATGCATTACCTCACATTTGTCCGGATTAAACTCCATATGTCGTCCCTCCGCCCAAGTCTCCAACTGATCTATATCCTACTCTATCCTCTAATAGTCCTCATCACTATCCACAAATCCCCCAACCTTTGTGTCATCCACAAACTTACTAATCAATCCAGTTACATCTTCCTCCAAATCATTGATATATATATTACAAACAGCAAAGGTCCCAGCACTGATCCCTGAGGAACACCACTTGTCACAGGCCTCCATTAATAAACGCACCCTTCCACTGTTACCCTCTGTCTTCTTTGACCGAGCCAATTTTGTATCCACCTTGCCAGCTCACCTCTGATCCCATGCAACTTCACCTTCTGCACCAGTCTGCCATGAGGGATCTTGTCAATATTGATTTTTTTGCTAAATGATCTTTCTAAGACTAGTTGAATACGCACTGAAATAAAAATCAAATTTCACATGAATATCAAAATAGATGTTTAGGTATTCATGAAGTATTGTGCTTGAAATAAGAGGGGAATGAATAATACATTGATAATTTTAATTTAATGTTAGTTTTAAGTGGATGCATCGATTACCAGTAACATGAGCACAGGAGGCTGTTCCAGACGGTCACTGTGTAGCAAGAGGTGGAGCCCAATTCTTAACATAAGTAATCAGATTTATTAGTCTGGCAAAACTCAGTCAATCAGTCTGATGGGTAATGAAATGCCCACCCAGAATACATTCTGTATTCTTGCATACTCAGTGACCTCACCAAGTCATGTTCAACATGGAGGTATATTGATTTGTAATGGAGGGAAGAAAGCATTGCAATCCAATGGAACACTCCTCTATTCTTTGAGATCTTACAGGAGCCAGAGTCAATGTTGAGGGAGTCCGGGCTAAGGCCACAGGACTGATTGATCTATATAATGATTTATCTTCATTCTGTACTTGTTTTTATAAAGTACCTTGCTAAACCACTTCAGGGATTATATGAAATAAGAACAGCAATCAGCCTTTTGGCCCTTCAAGCCTGCTCTACCAACAGTCAAATCATAGCTGGTCTGATTTTGGACCCCGACACCTCCTTTCTTCCTATCCCCAATAACTCTTCACTCCTTTGTAGATTATAAATCTTGTCTAACTCAGCCTTGAATATATCCAACCTCCAAATTTGCTCTGCGCTTGAGGGGGGCGCGGGGGGTGGGGGGTGCAGTGGGGGGGGAGTGGGGAGGTGGTAGAGAATACCAAAACTAAACGAGCCTCTGGGAAAATAAATTCCGCTTCACATCAAACTTAAGTGGAAGACCATTTATTCTGAAACTGTGGCCCCTACTTCTAGATTTCCCCACAAGGGGAAACATCCTCTCAGCAAACACAGTTCCAAATCCCCTCAGAATCTTATATGCTTCAATAAGATCATCTTTCATTGTTCGAACCCCCAATAAGTATCAGCCCAACCTGCTCAACATTTCCTCATTCAACAGTTCCTTCATTCCAGGAATCAACTTACTGAGCCACCTCTGAACTGCTTCCAATGTATGTCTTTCCCCTAAAGAAAACAAAACTAAATGCAGTATGATAGGTGTGGTATGGTACCACATACCTTCAGTGTAGATGTGGTACCATATCACACCTGTACAGTTGGAGCAAAACTTCTCTTCTTTTATGATGTGGAGGTGCCAGCGCTGGACTGGGGTGGGCACGGGAGGAAGTTAGTTGATGAAGAAGCAGCACTCCAAAAGCTTGTGCTACCAAATAAACCTGTTGGACTTTAACCTGGTGTTCTGAGATTTCTTACTGTCCCTTCTTTTATGGCTGTGTATGGTGATGCCATAATGGTTGAGGATACACTGCCCATGCATATAGTTGTAGTGCCTAGAACATGGCTATAATTAATTGCTTCAAAAATGGTGCACGTCAAACTCAATTGGAAAACAATTATACCTGGAGTTGGAAACTACAAAGGAAACAATATCCTCTTCTCTAAATAAAAAGGCATATTAAAAATAAAAATGGCAATATTTAAGCAGACTGTACATCAGAAAATGATTGCATGAGACTGAGACAGTTCCTGAGATAACCCTTTCAAGAAAGGCAGCGATGCCTCAGGAGTGGGGTGATATGCAGGGTGGTGAGTGGGCCAGTGAGTACTTGTAAAAGGGGCAGCAAGTGGGGCAGTAAGGGCTCAGTGGAGGGGTGGTGAGCCAAATGGTGAGGGCCCATCAGAGGGGAGAGAGGTGGCACGGGTATGGGAAAGGAGCAGCAAGTGTGTTGACAAGTAGGGTGGCGAATGGGACGGTAGCAGGGAAAGGAGTGGGACAGTGAGGGCTTGGGAGAGGGGTGGTGAGTGAGACAACAAGGGCCTGGGAGAGGGAGAGTGAGAGGGAGGCCGCTGGTGGGAGGCAGTGAGCAGGAGATGGGGAAGAGAGAGACAAGAATTGAAAGCTCAAAGGAGGGACAGATTTTCTACTAACCTTGGGACGCATTTGCTGTCTTCTGCCAAAAGACAAATACAAAATACTTGTTCTAAATATTTTGTATATATCTGCTCTAAATGCTCTGACATTTCCTTGTTTCTCATAAGCAATTCTCTAGTCTCACCCTCTCAGGGACCATTGTTAACTGCTTTTTTCCTTGTGCTATACCTGTAGATACTGTAATGATCGGTTTTTATATTTCTTGCTAGTTTAATCTCATATTCTAAGTTCTCCATTTCCAACTTTTCTTCAGTCATCCTTTATTGGTTCCTAAAATGTTTTCAATCTTTTGGCCTGCCAGTCACCTTTGCTGCAAATTACGCATTTACCTTGATATCTTCTTTAACTGTCCTAGTTAGTCAGATAGCACAACCTTCTCTACGGTCATCCTCAATGAAATGTACCATTCTTAAGAATTAGGAAATTATAAATTTTGACATTAAGAATCAATTTTATTTAGCTCAATTCATGGGGAGGTAATGGCCTAGTGTTATTATCTCTAGATTATTAATCCAGAAATTCAACTAATGTTCTGGGGATCCTGGTTTAAATCCCACCACGGCAGATGGAATTAAGAATCTACTGGTGACCATGAAACCATTGTCGATTGTCAGAAAAACCTTTCTAGTTCACTAATGTCCATTTGAGAAGTAAATCTGTTGTCCTTACCTAATCTGTCCTACATGTGACTCCAGTGACACAGCAAGATGGCTGATTTTCAATTGTCCTCAGTGAAGCAGCACTGACTTGGGATAAAACCTGAACCTTCCCCAATCTGTACACTTCCCAGTTGAGATTCTGAGGGAAACTCAGTTGGGCAATCTTGCAGCAAGTTTTTTTTCTTCATGCCTGGGTGAGACACTTTGGGACACCCTGAGGTCATGAAAGCTGCTTTGTAAATGTAAATTATTTCTTTTTTTGAATATATAAGAATATATATTTCCAAGAGAAAGAGCTTCAGCAACATTTCTCTCACTTTTCTGGAAATCTGGAACTTGCTCTCCTGAAAGGTTCTGGATATTGGGTCAATTGAGAGTTTCAACTCCAAGATTAAAAGGCTTTTGTTAGGTAATGGTATGGAGGAATATAGATCAAAGGTGCACAAATGGAGTTGAAGAGCAGATGGTGATTGAAAGGTGGGAAATCCTCATTGGGCTGAATGGCCTACTGCTGGTCCTACGTCAATAATTTCTTCCATTATATAATGTGTGCATGTTTGAATGTTCCTCCTCCCTTTTCTCAGTTTCGTTCCATTTTAAACGTTGCCCGTCTGCGATATTTTTTGTCCACTTCTGATGGAGAATCCACACATGAAACATAACTCTGCCAGCTCTCGTATTTATTTATTAGTGTCACAAGCAGGTTTACATTAACACTGCAATGAAGTTACTGTGAAAATCCCTAGTCGCCTCACTCCGGCACCTGTTCGGGTACACCAAAGGAAAATTTAGCACAACCAATGCACCTAACCAGCATATTTTTCGGACTGTGGGAGGAAGCCCACACAGACACGAAGGGTCATACAGAGTCTGTACAGACAGCGACCCAAGCTGGGAATCAAACCCGGGTTTCTGTGAGGCAACAGTGCTAACCACTGTGCCACCGTGCTGCCCTTAACAGATGCTGACTGACTTGCTGTCTCCATCATCTTCTGCTTATTTTTTAGATCCAATCTGTTAGGGCTGAATTTGAAACCAGGTGCCAAAAATAAATGTCAGTTGTCCATGGAATTCTGAAACCCTGTCAGCACAATCCCTAATAAGATACGTTTATCCATGAGATAATTATTATTATTTTTAAACCATAGATTATCCTTTTGTACCTACCTATCCCTCTTTTCATTGCTTTGTGAACATAAGAGATTGAGCTTACGAGGTTGCTCAATAAGTCTTTTCATCCTCCTGAACAACAGATACTGCCAAACGACGTATCTTGATTTGCTAGGGCTAAATTTATTTCCTTGCTTTACTGCCTAAATTTATACACCAATGAAAATGCCTCTATACAAAAAAAGCAAATCTCCTGCATAATGGAGAATGACTAATTTGGAAGGTGAATGGTTCTGAATTATAGGAAACGGACAGGGAATGTCATGTAAAAAGAATTAATGGGTCAAAAAATGACTAACTTTATCTAGACTCTGACATGAAGAATGAATAAGGAAATACTGCAAATAAATAGCATTTCCATCATTACCTAAAAAGGAAAAAGGCTTTTTTGCCATAGAGCCATTTGTAGAAATATTGGGTTGCAATGAATGACAATCAAGGACTTGGAACCATAAAAGTTTCCTGTAAACTTTGAGCAGCTCTTACATGTTGTGTGCCTTCCCACACTCCAGAGCGATCTCTGTGTCCATCCAACCACCCCAGTCTATATTATCAGTTCCAGGGATGAGTTGCTACCTGAAACATTAATCTGTCCTTTCCATTTTTAGATGCTTGCACACTGACTGTGATTTCCCAATAATTTCTTACTTCAATTGTTTAAAATTTTATTTATTTCTCAAAGTTACAATGCCCAATGCATAGAGTGGACAGGGAAAGCCCTTCATCCATCTCTTTGCTTGCTCCAAAAAACCAATTCAAATTCAGATTGAATCCAAATCATGGTCCCCACAAAAGGAACAAATAAGATCTAACTGACAAGGACAGCTATTACACCTGATCTCATTCTTGATCCTACGCTTGATCTTAGCCAAAAGGCTGAGAAGCAATAGTTCAAAATTTCATCATTGTAGTTTAAGGTAAAAGACTTCTGCTGAAGAATGCCAGGTCTTGAAGTGAAATTAGGAAACACTTCTAAACATAAAGGTTGGTATAAGTTTGGAATATTCTCAAAAAGTAACTGGTGCTTAGTACATGGTTACCTTTAAACCTCAGATTGATGGATCTCCATTAGCCAGAGATATTATAGGATATGGGATTAGGGGTTAATCATGAGGATCTCGGAATTCTGAAATAATAACACATACAAAAGCTTTTCTTCAAATGTATTTATTAGATCACATTATGTGCTGCGGACTAATACACTGTTGCTTCCACACACTGATTGTAGTGACTGATGTGACACCCTGGATACTTATGCCTCCACATGCATGAACCTTCAGTCGCAACTTTTCCAACCCGCCTGCCACAGGAATCGTAGCAGGCAGGGGCAGATCATGCAAAGGTTGACATCAGGCAGGATTTTCCAGTCTTGGGGTGAGCGTGGCTGGAAAATCCCACCCATCATTCCTGAATCATGTTGGAAAAACATAACAATATATTAGGTCTCAGATTAACCATGGTCTGACTTAATGGCAGGACAGGCTAACTGGCTTTCTCCTGTTCTTCCTTTTAATAAACTGATGTATGGGTTAGACGGAGAGAAGGGGGAGAGAGCTGGAGTGTCTCCAGCTGGGTCTGGCTTCAGGTCTGGCTAAACCTCACAACACCAGGTTAAAGTTCAACATGTTTATTTGGAATCATGAGCTTTCGAAGCATTGCTCCTTCATCAGGTGTGTCACCCCAGTCTAACGCCGGCATCTACACATCATGGCTAAATCTGTCATCAATAATTCCAGGATGTACAGAATCTGATGGGGGTAGGGGGTGACCCCAAATTCTCTCTTTCCCACACCCAGGTGACCCTGGAGAAAGATCACATGATATTCATTGCTTGACAGCCTGCATTAATGCACGTGGTTGAAATCAAGCTCCAACTTGGGAAAAATGTGGAGATCTGGCGCAGCATTTCTAATTAAGTCAGTCAGAATCTTGAAGGCAACCAACATTTCAACTACACCACTTTGATGAACTAAGATGTATCCTAGCCTACACTCATCTATTCCATTCAATACCATTGATTTCCATGGTGTTCAGCTATATTAAGTCCAGGGTATAAGAGATGTCTCTTGAGACAGCAGGACTTGGGTTTGGAGGGTGACATCAGGGCTACAGGAGCGAACGATGGGTGTAACTTCATGATATTAAGCTCTAGAGAATGCAAGAAAAAGACAACCTATGATATTAAAGAGACAAGCTGGAAGGTCTTGTGGCACAGTGGTAGCGCACCTACCTCTGGATCAGAAGATCTGGGTATGAGTCCAACACCAAGACATAGTAGCCATGGAAGTAGGGTTCATTGGGCTGATAATCAACTTGGGAATCCTTCCATCACTATTTCTTAAAGGGTAAAAAACAGTGTAGGTGTGAAGATATGCTACAAAAAAGACGAGAAATAGGTTCACCCGCACCATGTCTGATTCCTGCTGCCAGTATTCTTATGTTTGATCTGTTTTTAGACTGATGATGATCCATTTGGGGTTTATTAACTTGCCACCTTCACCGTGTTCTTAGTACTTATTCTCTTCTTGTATAAACTTGCCTGGAACTCATTTTTTTATTACTTCCAGCTGGATAATTCATTGATAGAGCAATAAAACCAAGAACAGAAGTAGGAATTCTATAATGTAAAACATCAAATTCAGATTTATTTAGCATCAGCCACTTCTGCTGTTCTTGCGATTTAGTAAGTGTCCAGTTAAAATATATCTCAGCCAATACTTCAAAGATTGACAGTAATAGCTGAATTTCTTTTTAGCTGAAGTAAGCATAAGTAATAACCTACCACCAACGCCTGAACTAAAGCACTCTAAATTCACTCATTTACTTCAAACAAATACTTATTTCACTCTTGGATTAAGGAATTTTGTAGACAAGTATTTTGATATATTTGTGCATGCTATAACTAAAGGGCCTTATATGATAATAAAGTCGAGCAGTGAGTGACTAAATTAGAATGAAATGCAATCTGTACTGTCAGATTTCATAAAGATGTTTGATGTTTGTTTCTACACTAAGACATGGGTGAAGTGTGAAATAATACATGCATTGGAGACAGGTTGTAATATTCAACAATACTGTCAGCCTTATGAGAAATATCTTTTGTGCTGTCTTTGTATAGGCTGTCCGGATATTGGCTGGAAATTGGGCTTACATCGAATGGTTGCTTTTCTTAATTTAAGACAGAAATTCTATTTTGCTTTTCAGACTGCATGTCACCTTTGGATGCCAAGCCAGCCAAGCAACCAGCTCAAAGATTATGTGGAATGAGAATAGAGCCAACGTTCCGAGTCAGGATGACTTGAAATGTTGGCTCTATTCTCTCTCCACAGATGCTGTCAGACCTGAGATTTTCCAATATTTTCTCTTTTTGCTTCAGTTTCTAGCAGCTGCAGTCATTTGTCTTTGCTCAAAGATGATGATTTGTTAGATTTGAGTCATTGGTTTGTCTGGGATTGTGCACTGTGAGCAGTGTTTTATGACATCTGTATTTTCTGTATTACTATATTTGCTGTATACCCAACAAACTATTTTTGATGTTGTGGACTCATAAATGTTTTGATATGATGAAATCACAATTTCCTTTAGGCAAGTGACAATTTTTTCATTTAAGTTAACTCCAACTTGCAGAGCATGCTGGCCAGCAGTCCATTTCTGTGGCAAAAAGACCCTGCAATTTTGAGCTTTGCCTGACATATTTAAACAAGGCAATCTATGGATCTCCAAATGGGTATCAGCTTAAAGGAGAGAAGCAAGGTAAAAAAGAATTTCCATTTATGTAGCATCTTTCATGACCTCAGGAAATCCTAAAAACTTTACAACCAATGAACTACTTTTGAAATGTAGCCACTGTTTTAAAATAAGAGCCAGAGCAGCCAATTCCAGCAGTGTGATAATAACCAGATAATCTGTAACCTGTATTAATGGGCGGGACCTTGCAACCCTTCCCACTGGCGGGATCCTCTAGTAGCACCAAAGGCGACTCCCCAGAGTGGGTTTCTGGGCATTGGGACAGGTGAGCCATGCAATATGCCATACACATTGGCAGGGCTGGAAGATCCCACCAGCAGCCAATGACAAGTATCCTCTGCCACAAGAATCACATTGTGGGGATGGGAGAGGCAGAAAATCTGGCTCAATGTCATTGCTTGATAGATAAATATTGGCCAGAACATCAAGGAGCACTCCTCTATTCTTCTGTCAAATTGTGCCAGATCTTTTATGCCCATCTGAAAGTGTAAATGAGTTCTTGCATCAATGTCTTATCAAAAAATAACACCCCGACAACGTTGCACTCCTTCAGCATGGCATTGAAGTATCAACTTGGTATTGTGCTCAAGTCTTGGAGTGGGACTTGAACATAATTGATTCAAAAGAATATACTGAGGCCTTTAGATCGACCCAGAGTAACCACCAGCAAGGTACATGAATCAGGGATGGAGGGCTCATTGTAGAGTGTCTATTGATTGAGGTTTATAAGATAATGTGGGTACTAGATTGTCTTCCCCTGAACTAGTTATTTCAACTGGATAGCATAGGGAGGACTAGAGATCATGCATACAAGTTTTGTCAGGGCAAGTTGAATGCTAAACAAAAACAGAAAATGCTGGAAAATCTCAGCAGGTCTGTGGACAAAGATTAGAGCCAACATTTTGAGTCAGGCTGACTTTCAATCAGTTTGAATACTGGGCAATTGCAGGGAAGGTGATGGTCTCATAATGGCTTGGATTCAATTAATCCAGAAAACCTGCTAATGTTCTGTGGGACCTGGGTTTGAATCCTGCCATGGCAGGTAATGGAATTTGAATTCAATAAAAAAAATCTGGAATTAAGAATCTAATACTGACCATGAAAATGTTGTCAATTGTCAGAAAAAACCCATCTGGTTTAGGGAAGGAAATCTGCCATTCTTACTGGGTCTGGCCTACATGTAACATCA
The DNA here is from genome assembly GCF_965287045.1 of Carcharhinus amblyrhynchos. Taxonomy (NCBI): domain Eukaryota; kingdom Metazoa; phylum Chordata; class Chondrichthyes; order Carcharhiniformes; family Carcharhinidae; genus Carcharhinus; species Carcharhinus amblyrhynchos. Next base: position 27,289,552 of record NC_137332.1, on the reverse strand, counting down.
GAGCCACAGCAATGTAGTTGATTCTCAACTGCCCTCCGGCAACTAGTGATGGGCAATAAATGCTGGACAGCCAGTGATACTCATGTCCCACCAATGAATATTGAAAAAAAACATATTTTCCTCAAGAATAGTGATGCTATGAAGCAAGATTCAAGTTCATGCGATGAATCTTGATTCCTGTAACATAAATCAAGTTCAATATGATATCATGGACTGGTTTTAAAGATCCAAAGTAAATAAAGAGGAACGTTGCAGGCATTTTCTCCCCTTTCTGGCCTGGATTTTTACCTGCTTTTCCCCTCTCCCAGCAGATTACTTGACTCCAGGTCACTCCGGTGCCTCTACTGCAGTAAATGCATAAAACTGGCAGCGAGTGGGGACTTACTGATTTTTAATTTTTAGCACCTCCCCACAATACTCTCGACCCCTCCCTTGATTCTCATCAGCCTGTTGTGAGTTATGTTCCTGTGCCAAACTTAACACCTTAATCACTTCTTTTGCTTTTCATCAAATTTCGTGTTGTTTCAAATTTCTTGCCTATTTGTAATGAAGTCTAATCGGCACGGACTGAACAATAGCATGTTCTCCACATCCTGATCCACCCAGAGAGGCACAAGTCTCCATCGGTGCAGCCACTGCTTAATGAGAATTGCTCAGCTGTGCACAACTAGAAGAAGACTGTTTCCATGCACTTGCTAAAATAGTAAAAATGTTCCAAATGACTTGGAGTAACAATAAAATCCTTAAACAGCAGTCATTAATGAGAATCGCACATGAAAATAGTGTATGAACACCAGAAAAGAGGTTTTAAACGGCAGCGTGAATTGAAAAGGTTTTGTGTGACCATACGAATTCTGTGCATTTCTGAAAATTGATTTTCATTGTCCCTCAAGCTAATAAAAAACAGAATGACATTTGATTTTTCAAATATTACTTTCTCCTCATTAAATTAACTACTTTACTACATGGAAAGGTGAACTGGCACCTATTGATCATATACACCTTCGCTCTCCACTGTCTAGAATATCACTGATGGAGTTTAGAAACATGTTTTTAATTATATTGTGTTGCAGAATCAAAGAAGAAGAACTGGACATATCTGAACAAAAATTATATTCAAGCTCACCAATGGCCTGTTGTGAGCACTGCTTTCAAATATAACCGTATAATATCAATCTATACCTGTAATAATTTAAGTAAACATTCTTAATCTCACAACAAATACTCAGTCATTCTTGAAGAATCTGCAAACACAGCATGTATTTTTTCTCAATAAGAAGTCTCACAACACCAGGTTAAAGTCCAACAGATTCATTTGGTAGCATGAGCTTTCAGAGCATTGCTCCTTCACTCACCTGATGAAGGAGAAGCACTGTGAAAGCTCGTGCTACCAAATAAACCTGTTGGACTTCAATCTGGTGTTGTGAGGCTTCTTATTGTGCCTACCCCAGTCCAACTTCAGCATTTCCACATCATGTCTTCTCAATGTCAGCATGCACCCTCACTAACAGTCATTGTTATGGAGGATCACATTTCTGCTATTAGACACCTTGTGTAGAATTCTCCCATCCCACCTCTTTTGGGTTTCATGGCAAGTAGGAGTGGAGAATCTAGTAGCAGACAAAACGTCAGAGACCCGCCAGCATAAAAACAATTTGCAACCTTTTGAGGATGGGTTAGTAGCAGGTCAGCTATCTCTCTGCCTAGTGGCATGAATGAGGTGGAGATGCCAGCGTTGGATTAGGGTGGGCTCAGTAAGAAGCCTCACAACACCAGCAGGTTTATTTGGAATCATAAGCTTTTGGAGTGCTGCTGTTTCATCAAGTGAGTCCTCATTCGTGGTGTGACCACAGTTTGCATTCATTACCATCTCACAGATGCTCATTAAAACAGCTGCTGGCTGGAATCTCCTCATGTCTTCCAATCTTGCATCACACCAACGGAAAGTTGCGTCAGCCACGAACCTGTTTGAAAATGAGTGATGTGCATAAATCAGACCTCAGCTTGCTCATGACTTTGAGGTGAATGCAACATCATAGCCTACCAGCTATAGAGCTGCGTTGCTCTTGTTGTGATGAACACCACTCTACTGGGTTGTAGGGTTGGTCGGCTCCTGCTTTTTGCCAACATTGTCCACAAGAACATCACTTTGTGGCGGTGAGGGAGGGTGAGGATAACAAACACAAGCAGGGGCAATGGGAAAGGAGGTGTGTGCAAGGGCTGAGATTGGGGAAAGGGCAGACACAAAGGGGGCAATGGGGACGCTGTGAGGAGAAAGCATGCACAGTAGAAGCCAAAGGGGTAAGGAGCTGGAGGAGGATGAATAACAATAGGAGACAGAGGCCAGAATTTTACCGCTCCACCCACCATGGAATCAGAGCAGGCAAGGGGCAGACAATGGAAATGTCTGTTGATCTTGGATGGGATTTTACAGTTTTGGGACGAGTGAGGCCATAAAATTCCACCCAGAGTGTACTGAAGGGTGGGAAGTTGGAGCCTGACATTTGGGCCAGAGATCCGGAACACGACATTAATGAAAGGCTGTCTTTCACAGTCGAATGAACTACGCTTCAATTTTAACCAAAACAGTTCCTTAAAGAATTAAGTCAAAGCAGGCTCACCCATTCAGCTGATGTATATCAATTCGATGTGAGGCTTACCAGGAGAAAAACTTCTCCCAAAGTTGTGAAATTCAGCATCAGACAATAAAAAATTGCCCCTTATATATATAAGAGAGTGACATTAAGACATACAAAAGCCGATGCAACCCACCAACGAATACTTCATGTTTCCATTTCTGTGCATCATACATCTATGGTAGTAGTAGTAGGCTGTTGTGGGGTGTAATGAAATAACTCTTATCATGCTTCCTTTTACTTTCACACTGCCTGTCAAATTTGTAATACAGCTCATTTTTTCACCTCTTCAAAACAAGGCAGACAACTGTGTGTGTGACAAACTAGTTCTTCGAACAGAGTAACTGGAAAGCTACCCCACAGGGCCAGTCATATCAGCACCATTACCACTGCTGTTACCACATGGCAGATGGACAAGACGACAAATTAAATTTGACAAGTAATTTCTCCAGCCTTTGGGAAAACTATTATTTTCACGTTGGTGCCGTAGAGAAACGAATTGGAAATCTCTCAGTAAATAGCAGCTGCAGGTGCACAGCAGCAGTCACTCTCACTTAGGCTTTCACAGATATTAACAACAATGCAATTTTACAATAAATAATTATTTTGCATCATATTTCTTTTTAAAATTGACCAATCTACCCCATGTTTTCACAAGAGTGGTCAAAAAATGTTTTGAATTAAAATCCAGTGGCGACAAACTTTAGAAAATACTGAAAGGCTTTCTCTTGTTCGGTAAGTTTTTTGCTCCTCCTACTCAACTTTTACCTAGTCTCAAGCTACCATCTATATTGCAATCAATCTAACATTTCTGCTTACACATCAGCAATCTGATTATGATTGCTAATTTAGCACCAATTGGGGAGGCCAGGGAGGCGATGGCCTAGTGGTATTATCGCTCGACTATTAATCCAAAAACTCAGTTAATGTTCCGGGGACCCAGATTCGAATCCCAACGTGGCAGGTGGTGGAATTTGAATTCAATGAAATATTAAGAATCTACTGATGATCATGAAACCGTTGTCAATTGTTGGAAAAACTCATCTGGTTCACTAATGTCCTTTAAGGAAGGAAATCTGCCATCCTAACCTGGTCAGGCCTACATGTGACTCCAGAGCCACAGCAATGGGTTGACTCTCAACTACCTTCTGAACTAAGGTTGGGCAATAAATGCTTGTCAGCCAGCAACGCCCATGTCCCACAAATGAATAAAAAAAAATCAAATGTTGGTCAATTTTTGGAATATATCACAAACTTGGCTTGAGGGTGCTGAAATGTGGGGAGGCAGTAGCAGAGTGGTATTGTCACTGAACTAGTAATCCAGAGACCCACAGCAAGATCTGGGGACCCAGGTTTAAATACAGCCACAGCAAATGGTGAAATTTTAATTCAATTTAAAAAAAAATTTGGAATTAAAAGTCTGAAGATGATCATGAAACAACTGTCACAAAATAATCCAACTTGTTCGGTAAAGGCCTTGAGAGAAGGCAATCTGCCATCCTTACCTGGTCTGACACTCCTGAGCCATAGCAGTGTGGTTCATTCTCAAATGCCCTCTGAAATGAAAGGCAGTTAGGGATGGCCAATAAATGCTGGTCCAGCCAGTGACACTCACGTCCCCTAAAAATAAACGGAAAGAAATCTTTGCTGTTGAGACCCATTGAAGCAATAAGAAGAGTTATTTTCATCTATGGCTCTGAATGTTAATAAGGGGGAGCAGATTTAGGACTGAGTTAAGGAGGAACTTCTTCACCCAAATGGTTGCGAATCTGTGGAATTCCTTGCCCAGTGAAGCAGTTGAGGCTATCTCGTTGAATGTTTTAAAGGCAAAAATAGATTTTTGAACAGTAAAGAAATTAAGAGTTATGGTGAGTAGGTGGGTAAGTGGAACTGAGTTCAGGATCTTACTGAATGGCAGAGCAGGCTCGAGGGGCCATATGGCCTAACCTTGCTCCTACTTTTTATATTCTTAATGTTATGATACAATCATACATGCTTTTGACTTGCAATGTTGGCCCTGCTAGATTTCCCAGGATCTAATTAACGTGAGGTTGGTATGCCCTAGCATCTGCTAGCTCCATATTGCCAGCAAATCTGACTCTCACCACGTCTGGGAGGGGTGAGGCTTGGACATCCCAAATAGAGGCTTCACTTAGCCCTACACATAATGGGACCAACACAGACATTACTTTCAAAGATATCTTCTCTTTTAGTCTTCACTGGCCTGAAATCCTTCACAGAGTTCACCTATGACCTTCTGGACACTCCCAGTCAGACTCCAGGTACATCTGATTCCTTCTGGACCAAGAAAGCAAGTCTTTCAGCATTAAGACTTCACATTCTCAACCCTGTCCTTTACTATTATCAGCCTTGAAGGACAATCCTCAAGATTTGTTTTCCCAGAAAAAGTTGACCAGGAACTTCCAAAGTCTGTGGGAAATCACCATATTTTGTCCTGCCCTGTCTTCTGGATGTTTTATCAGATTCCCACGAAAATCATGGCAGGAGTCCGTGATGAAATGTGGAGCCTATCACTTTGATGCTGGTTTGTAGTTTTAACCAACTACAATGAAGGTTCTAATTTTGTCAACCCGTCTTTCTAGGATGTATAAATGTTGAACTGAAAATACAATCAGTAATGAAGTGCTGTCATTGCTATTATCTTAAGCAAGTGAAATAAGTGAACTTCTCCAGAGATCTTTTGAGGTGATGATTGGCAGAGCTGGGAACATGCATTGGTGTTCAAGTTCAAGCACCCAAAGCAGGCATATAGCTTTAATCCAAAAAGAACACCTCTACAGCATCAGAACAGCATTTCTTGTATTTTGTACACCAAACATCAGGTCTTTCTGGATGATATTGCCGATTATATGTTTTTTTGTTGTTGTTGCAATTGCATGCTTGTTTGGATCTGGATTGTGACTATTGAAGTGTATTTTTCACACAACTTTACAGCCAGCAACAAACTTGTTATCCCATCAGTTTAAGCTGAAATGGTGAACTTGAACCCAGGCCCCAGAAATGATAGGTTTGAACTGCCGCACTGAGTTCCCCAGCACTTGAAGTTTACGAAAGGTAACAAAAATTTCTTAAGGGAGGGATTCAGACTAATATTGACACTCAATGTTGGCAAGTTGCCTTCTGAAATCTCAGTAACACAAGAGTTGAAGGGCATTTATTCTTTTCCAACTGGAAGTGTTTCTAGGAAAATCCAAAACTCCAGCAGTGTGTGTTTTCAAGGCAATCTTGTACTCAGCGCCTTCCTCTCCAAGGGGAAGATAGTGGTACAGCAGCAATGTCATTCAACTAGTAATCCACAGGCCCAGACTAATACTCTGGGGGTAGGATGTAGTTCTACTGCAGCAAGTCTCAGTAATGGGACAATATCATTACTTGTTATTAAAAACCCTTTAGTTCACGAATGCTCTTTCAGGAAGGAAACCTGCCATCCTTATCTGGTGACACTAGATATTGCAATGTGGTTGATTCTTAACTGCCGTCTGAAGTGGCTATGCAAGTGATTCAGTTCATGGGCAATTAGGAATAGGTGATAAATGATGGTCTTGCCAGCTACACTCACATCCCATGAAGCAACAAAATGTTAGAATACTCACCAATGGATATATACTGAAAAGTGACCCTTAAATGAATGTTAAAATGAATCATAATTGTTTCTAACTTTTTATTCTTAAAGTGATCCCACTTTTAATATGCGCATACATAACATGCAGAGAACATTCGGATTATTTATCTCTTTTTTAAATGATTATCTTTTTTAAACAAGGTTCTGTAGGAGGGGAGAAAAGGAAATAAGGCCCCTGAAAAGTGCAAAAGCCTTCATTTTAAGAGGATGCAATGCAATTTGTAAATCATGTGAATAGACAACAATGGAAGGTTTTCAAGTAATCAGAGTGTCTGAAATCAGGACTCTCAATAAAATAAGGATTCCATCCCATGATGACAGATTTAGATAGGATATTGACTAATTCACTTCAATTAGTTGCTTAGTCCAATTCAGCATCACAGGTATTGACTAATTCATAATTAACTTTCACCAGGTGTTTGCAAGTATTTTAGTATGGTCATATTTTCAGGTATGGGAATGCAGCAATCTCCCCTTTCCAGTCCAGCTCTGCCAGCATGCCAATCTTTCTGGTAAATCAAATAAACTAAACAAACTGAAGGACAAAGCAAAGGCAGCCCCTCAAGGGGGAGCCCCCAAAACAAAATCAAACGCATAATTGAAACTTAAACCATCAAATCAAAGGGTGAATAAAGGGGTCAATTACACACTCCAGTCCCTGCAGTGCCCAATGGGTATGGAAGGTCTCAGTGATGCCAGGGAACACCTGGCTGCGAATGTAGCAGCAGAAAGGGGGCAGTCAGGCAGCTCACTGCCTGGATATGTTGATCGCAAGTTTGGCCAGACCCAGGTGCACAAGTAGGTCCCCCTCCTTCTTCACCACCCGTCCTCCACACTGGCTGCTCATAGGTCAGGAGTATGGGACTGAAGTACAAACAACACATTAAAGATTTTTCAAAGAAAAAAAAGGAATGTGGCGTAACTTAATTAACACATCCATGGACTCCACAAGATGGCAACAAGGGCACGTTTCTTGGGAGCCCATGAACTGGCGAGTTTATGGTTGTATGGGACTGATGCATGCACTACCTCCCCTCCCCCGCCCCCCCATTCGAGGTTCCCAATGTAGCAGAGAAGGATCCCTCTGTAGAGGAACCTCCATTGGAGTCCTCTGCTACCGAATGGCAACAAAGCACACCAAGGCATCCTGCTGGCACGCCAACGCAAATGAACTTATCACTTGGAACAATCTATGTTTGAAGTAAAATTAAGCCTCACTTGCATGATCATTAGGCAGCTCTGAAATCTCTGAACTTTTGACACATAACCCCGATGAGTTATATCAGTCTGCTTGAGCATGTGCCTAACCTTTGTAAAGCCGACTGCAGATATAACTGTAAGTGTGCATGTCTAAGCACATTGCTCTGCTGGCTGTCTCGGTGACAGGGCTGGGACCCACAGGTGGCGCCCATGGGCTGCAGCTCGGGTTCCACACCAGTGTTCCTCATTCTGGCTCCAGCGTAGCCATCTGCAGAAGGGTCATATGGACGGAAAACATTAACTCTGCTTCTCTCTCCACAGATGCTGTCAGACCTGATTTTTCCAGCATTTTCAGTTTTTATTTCAGATTCCCAGCATCTGCAGTACCTCGCTTTTAAAGTGAATGGGATGCAGGCCCTCTTGTCTCACAGGAGTGAGCAGAAATTTGAAATGAGAGAAACAAGTAAATCTATTCAAAAATAAAACAGATACACACAAACAAATTCAAAGAAAATATGAAAAATATAACGATGGATAATGATCACAGAATTACAGTTACAATTCAGAGAAACAGTAATACATTGATAATTGCAAGGGTAAAAATCAAATACTTACAAACAGATGTGCAGAAATGTATTTATAAATAGCACTACTTGTGTTATTTATCAGACATAGTTAATTTTGGCATTAAAAAAAGGCATTGATCAAACAGATTAATACAAATGAATCATTGCAATGAAGTCTCCTCTTCATGTTCCATTTCCAACAGCTTTGATGCCCAAATTCTGCAGTCACTGCCTTTTATAGGAAGGCTCATTAGACACTAACAGAATAGGGGACCACAATTATATCCAGATAACAGGCAAGCTTTTAAAAATTCTGCATTTTAGCTGCTTTAATATTTTGCAAAGACCTATTAGAGATTAAATAAACCATTACTGAAGTTTATCAACCAACTGTCAATTTATACTTTTTTTTCCCCAAAAAGCACGATTTTAGACAAATTTCTTGATCTTTATGAGTTTGGCTCATTGTTTTCCTGCAACAATGATGACACTTCAGAAATACATTAATGGTTATGAAGTGCTGACACATTCAGTAATTATGAAAAGCACTATATAAATGCAAACTTTTAAAACAAATGAGAGTGAGGTTAACAGTGGGTTGATGCAAAGACTCTCTTATTTTGCTCTCCTATCATTGAGTTCTCACACCGGTTGTTGGTCTTTGCATTATAACTGAATTGCTAATTTTGGCTCTTCCAAGCAGCCTTTGAATTATGGTAAGATTTCCTTCTCCCATCAGCAGCAAAAAACTAGACAGAAGCAGACTTCCAACTCTGAACCCACGCTAAATCCTACTCTAGGTATCTGTCCCTGCACCCCAGGAAAATGCAGTCAGGTGCCAGAAGCAGTGTGGGTGGAGGTCCCTTTAGAAGTAAAATCTTCTCAACATTAACAGGAAGTAACTTGCGAGTTAATTTGTTTTGTTCACCCTCAGTTGCAACTCTGCCTGCAATCTGAAGGGATGTTAATTCTGCTTCGATTATCCTGCTGTATCATCAATTATACAAACATCTCCTTGTTGTCATTAAGGCATGTGTAAGCCTACAACCGCATGTTGGGAAGATCTTAATTTTCAGCTCCTGCCAAAACTGCACATAAAGTAAAGCCTGTGCAACATCTACAAGACATGTGTGATGGAAAACTCTCCACTTGCCTGAATGAGTGCAGCTCCAATAGCACTCAAAGCTTAACACCAGTGGGCCTGCTTTATTGGCATCCCAGTCATCACCTTAAATATTTGCTCCCTCAGCCATCAGTACACAATGTCAGCAGTGTATACCATATGCAAGATGCACTCCAGCAATTTAAAAAGTCTTCTTCAACAGCATCTTCCAAACCAAACACCTCTAACATGTAGTACACATGGGAACATCATTATCTGCAAGCTCCCTTCCCTGTCATGTCATCCTGGATCAAAAAAATTGGAACTTCATTCTTAACAGCACTGTGGATATACTTGCACCAGAGGGATTGCAGCAGTTCATGGCAGCAGCTCACCATCAGTTTCTCAAGGGTAATTAGGGATAGGCAACAAATTCTCCTCTTGTCAATAATACTCACATCTCAAGAATAAAAAAACTTCATGACCCATAGGTTGTAAGTTGACTGATTCAACCCAGATGGCTCTCACTCAGCTAAGCTTCAAATTCATATCCTAACAAGACCATGTACTTTCGCCTCCAGACACAAGTTGGAGATGTGGAGCCATCTCCTTTCCACTGTCAGAAGTCTTATCCATGCCACAACCATCTCTAAGCTCAATTTTGCCATTATCCTTATCAGTTTTTTAATGCCTCTATCTACAAATGTCAAGTCTTTAAACCACAACCTACCCTGCCCATCATCATTTCCTGCTGACCTCCACTGGGGTCCATGGGTTTACAAACATCTCCATAGCCACACCCATATCCCTTTGCCTCCATCCTGCAGTGTAATCTAACTCCCTCTATTCAATCTATCATTTCAGCACAGTGGCACAGTGGTTAGCACTGTTGCCTCACAGCTCCAGGGACCTGAGTTTGATTCCTGGCTTCAGTCGCCAGGAGTTTGCACATTCTCTCTGTGTCTGCATGGGTCCGGGTGCTCCAATTTTCTCCCACAGTCCAAAGATGTGCAGGTTGGCTATGCTAAATTGCCCCTTAGTTCCCGGGATGTGTAGGTTAGAGAGATTAGCAGGGTGACAGGGATAGGGGCTGGGTGTGATTATTGTCGGTGCAGTCTCCATGGGCCGAGTGGCCTCCTTCCGCACTGAAGAGATTCCATGATTCAATCTTCAGTCTACACTTCACCCATTTCAAAAAGCTCTCCACACCCTCAAAATCTTTCCCCAAACATTAAATATTGCAAAGTTTGCTCTTTTTCTCCTTTAAAGGAGTTTTATTATTTTTAAGATAGCTATGGAGAATGGTGGATCTGTCCCAAAAGTTAATATTCTAAATTGGGGCAAGGCCAATTTTGATGGTATCAGGCAGAAACTTTCAAAAGTTAATTGGGGGAGTCGGGGGAAGGAAAAAGGACATCTAGTAAGTGGCATGCTTTCAAAAGTGTGTTAACCAAGATTCAGGGTAAACACGTTCCTCTTAGAGTGAAGGGCAAGGCTGGCAGAAATTGTGAACCTTGGACGACTCAGGATATTGAGGCCCTGGTCAAGAAGAAGAAAAAAGCACATGACATGCATAGGCAGCTGGGATCAAGTGAATCCCTTGAAAAGTATAGGGGGTGTAGGAGTAGAGTTAAGAGAGAAATCAGGAGGGCAAAAAGGGAACACAATATTGTTTTGGCAGATAAGGCAAAGGAGAATCCAAACAGCTTCTACAAATACATAAAGGGCAAAAGAGTAACAAGGGACAGAGTAGGGCCTCTTAAGGATCAACAAGGTCACTTATGTGCGGATCCACAAAGATAGGCGAGATCCTAAATGAATATTTCTCATTAGTATTTACTGTTGAGAAAAGCATGGATGTTAGGGAACTTGTCAAATTAAGTATTGATGTCTTCAGGAGTGAGCATATTACAGAGAAGGAGGTGCTGAAAGTCTTAAAGCACATCAAGGTAGATAAATCTGCGGGACCTGATGAGACATATACCAGGTTGTTGTGGGAGTCTTGGGAGGAAATTGCGGGTCCCCTAGCCAAGATATTTGAATCATCGATAGTCACAGATGAGGTGCCTCAAGATTGGACAGTGGCAAATGTTATGCCTTTGTTTAAAAAGGGCTGCAGGGAAAACCTGGGAACTACAGGCCAGTTAGCCTCACATCTGTGGTGGGTAAATTGTTGGAAGATTTTGAGAGACAGGCATTTAGAGATGCAAGGATTGATTAGGGACAGTCAGCATGGCTTTGTGAATGGAAAATCATGTCACACACATTTGATTGAGTTTTTTGAAGGGGTAACCAAGAATGTAGATGAGGCAGTGCAGTTGATATTGTCTACATGGACTTTAACAAGGCCTTTGACAAGGTACCGCATTGTACGTTGTTGCATAAAGTTAAATCTCACAGGATCCATGGTGAGGTATGTAAATTGATACAAGGGGTGCTTGTAAAGAGTTGTTTTTCAAGCTGGAGGCCTGTGACCAGCGGTGTGTCGCAGGGATCAGTGCTGGGCCCACTGTTATTTGTCATTTATATTAATGATTTGGATGAGGATATGGGGACATGATTAGTAAGTTTGCAGATGACACCAAGATTGGGGGCATGGAGGGCAGTGAGCAAGGTTATCTCGGATTGCAGCGGGATCTTGATCAACTGGGCCAATGGGCTGATGAATGACAGATGGAGTTTAATTTAGACAAATGCGAGATAATGCATTTTGGTAGACTGAACCAGGAAAGGACTTAATTGGTTAACAGTAGGGCATTGGGGAGAATTACAGAACAAAGAGATCTAGGGGTACATGTTCAAAGCTCCTTGAAATTGGAGTCACAGGTGGACAGAGTGGTGAAGGAGGCATTCGACATGCTTAGTTTCATTGGTCAGAACGTTAAATACAGGAGTTGTGACATCTTGTTGAAGTTGTACAAGACATTGGTAAGGCCACACTTGGAATACTGTGTGCAATTCTGGTCACCCTATTATAAAATAGAAAGAGTGCAGAAAAGATTTACTAGGGTGCTACCAGGACCTGATGGATTGAGTTATAACGAGAGGCTGAATAGACTGGGACTTTTTCCTCTGGAGCGTAAGAGGCTGAGGGGTGACCTTTTAGAGGTTTATAAAATAATGAAGGGCATTGACAAGGTAGATAGTCAATATCTTTTCCCAAAAGTAGGGATGTCTAAAACTAGAGGGCATAGATACAGAAGTGTCCAGAGGTGCAACTTTTTCACAGAGGGTGGTGAGTGTCTGGATCAAGCTGCCAGAGGTAGTAGTAGAGGCGTGTACAATTTTATCTTTTAAAAAGCATTTAAATAGTTACATGGGTACGATGGATATAGAGGGATATGGGCCAAATGTGGGCAATTGGGATTAGCTTAGGGGCTTTAAAAAAAAGGGCGGCATGGACAAGTGGGGCCGAAGGGTGTGTTTCCATGCTATAAACCTCTATAACTCTAAAGCACCTTAGGCATTTTCCTGTATTCAAAGCACTGTACAAACCCAATTTGCTATTACTGTTTCTAAATGTGTGACAATAGTGCAGGTCAGAAAGTAGCTTATGGTCTTATTAGAAATCAAAGCTTTTCCTTCCATTATGAAACCCAGCATGGTTGATCTTCACACTGTACCTTCTTTCAACCTTTCCTTTTGATGAATGACATAGCAATAACAAATTATACCACAGTTGTGCAGGTTTGTCCATGTTTAGTGGAATATTAATGAATTCCTTGCTCAGCTGTATCATCTTCAAATGCTTAGGTTGAATAATTTCTTCAAAGGCAGCAGAACAATTCAGTGTTCAGAAAATGCTGAGCTTTCTCAAAGTTCATAAGCTGACTTAATCACAAGGCAAGGGGCTGCCCAGCAACACTCAAATTATCAGCCAGCCTGGAGTAGTAAATTGCTATGAATAAAAAATTTAAATGTGGAGCCTAGAATTATTAGGCCATTTATAAAGATTATCAAGAAAAGTCACAAGACAGTTTTAAAATATGAACACCTTTAATATATCTCGTCAGTCATTTATTATCCTTAAGCTTCAATTTCAGCCCAAAGCTCACACAATTGATGACATGCCAATTCAGTTCCTTCAGTGCGTGTCCTCACCCTCGTAGGCAATCGCAATCCCCTTTCGTCCTTCTACTGCTTTTGACACAGAAGTCTCCCCTAGTTTCTGCTCCAATCCCTGCCAGCTTCTAGTTGCTAAGAACGAGGCTGTAAAATAAGTAATTTCCGTATCAGTGCTACAGATGGAGGAAGACAGCATAAGGCATACTGAGAGTGACTAACAAACCATGAAGATTTCACATTTATAGAATGTGTGTGGACACGTATAAATAAATGCCCAAGTGATGATTAAGGGAAGAATTAAATCCAGCAGTTCAGTCTGATTACAATTAGAATTATCTATGCATGGGGCTGAGCTACACATGTAATCTAATGAAGGAGTTAAGATGGCTGGGGCAGTGATTATTTTGGCAACTCAGATGATAAGTCGTAAATTCCAATAATACTCAGTACGTTATTCTCTTAAAGTTCAAAACTGTTTAGAATGATGGTTCTGTTAATACTATATTACATCAAGCAGGTTTGGAAGGACCAAGGTTTAACCCTCTATGTGATGAGACAAAACAGTATCTGGACCATAATCAGCATGGATTATATAATTGGTATTAAGCAAACTCTGTTAGAAAGAGACATGAGTTATATACAGCAAACATAGAAACTACAGCTGAGTAAGAGAACATTTATGTCAGTGTTAACCTCCTGGATGAGCGGCAGCAGTCATCGTAACATAGGAGCAGGAAGAGGCCATTTGGCCCTTCGAGCCTGCTCTGCCATTCATTACAATCACGGCTGATCATCCAACTCAATAGATAACACGCATCGCACTGTCCTAAATAGCTTGCTGACATTCAGTGGCTGGTTTACATATGAATATTTGGTCATTTGTCCTACATCAGTGGAAGTGTTTCAGTTAGTCAATGATGCTCTTTGAGGAAATTTTCTCTGCAGCTATCAAGAAGATCTGTGCTAACACAGGAATCAACTCAAGCTGTGTTAGTCTCAACATTCCAGAAAGAATCCTCAATTTCCCAGAGATGAATATCTACCACGTTTGTGTGGCAGCTCTTTGCTGGATTGATGAGCTGCACTCTGTTGAGTAGACATGGGTAAGTTGAAGCAGTGTACAATGTAGGCTCTGCTGCCCAAGTGGTACTCACCAGTTTCTGTTCAAGATTCACTCTCACATTAACCCACTGATATAGAAACGCAAAAAAAAACCATGCATTTATCTGAAATCTCATAGCCCCACACTGGAATACACTTTGCACCCCACAAACTGACAACAGTCCAGCTCCTAGTTATAAGGAGAGGCTGGATATACTGGGGTTTTTTTCCCTGATGCGTAGAGGCTTAGGGGTGATCTTATAGAGATTTATAAAATAACGAAGGGCACAGATAAGGGAGATAGTCAACATCTTTTCCCAAAGGCAAGGGTATCGAAAACTAGAGGACATAGGTTTAAGGTGAGAGGGGGAGATACAAAAGGGTCCAGAGGGGAAATTCTTTTCACTCTGAGGGTGGTGAGTGTCTAGAATGAGCTGCCAGAGGTAGTAGTAGAGGCAGGTACAATTTTGTTTTCAAAACGCATTTAGATAGTTACATGGGTAAGATGGATATAGAGGGATATGGGCTGTACGCAGGAATTGGGACTAGTTTAGTGGTAAAAAATGGGCGGTGGTATAGACAAGTTGGCCCGAAGGGCCTGTTTCCATGCTGTAAATCTCTATGATTGCAAATATTACCAACTGCAAATCGGCTAACTGACCAGATCCAGGTTTCAACCTTCCATGGAATATCTGGACACGCCCAACCACTCAAGGACAGACCAAGAACGATGTGGACACTTGCTCCACATGAGGAACAGCTCAAATGGTGACTGTGGTATATATTTGCAATAGATAGTAGAGAACTTAATAAACCGTAACTAACAAATATCACCGACTTTCGGAGGGAGGGAAATTATATGCACGCTGCCACTTACCATCAAGCTGCACCTACTTTTGGGCACGAAAACTTGGCAAAGTCAGGCATAAAGCAATTAGTGCGATCTGCACCCATCTCTGTGTCAGTTCCCCTTTACCAAGACCGAAAATGGCCACAATCGGGACCGATGGCAATTTAAATTTATTTGCATGCGTTTAAATTGACTTAATGGGCTGTACGCTCAACCTCTGCCACCACGTTCGCCCATCCAGAGTCGGCGCAAAAGAGACACGCTCTACAAAAGTCCGATTCGGGTGCTCCAAGTAGCGAGGAGGTAAATGGCGAGTGTCTGATGGTTTTCTGTTTGGGATCAGTGGGGGGTGGGGAGAAGGGGAGGGGGCTGCGATCAGATGAATGGGTGGGGGAAAAGGGGCCAGTAATGTTGGAGTGGGCCAATGTCTGTGGCGGCCAGGGGGTGCCATTATCTGGCCTGGAAGCGATGTGGCAGGGGAGCCGCATTCTATTTTTTTTTTCTGCACATGTGCAGTTGGAGGCGGCAATCGGAGCTGCAAGATTTCAAATGTGTTAAGCCCTGCCCAAGGCTTCAGCAGCACGATTCAGAATCACTGATATTTTTTCAGGCAGACTATGTATGGGGGCACTGAGAACTGGTCTAAAAGTCGAATCTTAAACACTCTCAGTTTCAAGACCGCCCAGCACTTAGAATCAAAATGATAAAATAGGGCCCTTATTGTTTAATGTGCTTTTGTAACTGGATGGTATATCTCCAAAGAGCAAACAATTAAAAGATGCAATTTATTGCAATGCCAATTCTGCTTTACAGCAAGATTAGATCATTTAATTTGGTTAAAAATTGTGATATCTTTGATTTTCTTTAAACTGTATATACTTTTGGTGTGGATACAGCTTGGTTTTGTAACTTTATATTTTCTAGAGGAAATATAGAAAGATAAGCCAACTGAAAACAAGTCACTGATTTTAACACCCAGCTGAGCATTTCAAAATCCAAGTTTGAAAATGGCAGTGAAATCAAAGGAGTTTCAGCATCTTCATGGAAACTACTGCTTGTAACTAAGGTTATAATTGGGATCAAAATTTCACTGAACAGCACAGTTTTCTTCAAAAAGCACAAAGCAGAAAATATTCTATTTTACATAACAGAACACATTATGAAATGCAGTGGGTGATGGGGTGAGCAGAGGGTGGGTGAGTGTGGAAACTCTATTTTGTCAGCACTGGAACACAACATTCAACTCTGGTTAGGTTCAAAGTATTAGTTGCTTTTCTCTTTGCCAACTGTAATCATCAATGAAAAATATATTTAGTCAATTTCAATCCAGTTCCAAATGGAAGGGCTACATGCATGGTTTGTGTAAAATTTTTAACATAGTGCAGCGATCAATATTATCAGAATTATACCCGTGAGGTCTGAAATCAAGATATATTATTGGGATAAGTAGATTTGTGAAATGCCTGACTTGGGAATGTTGGTTAGATATTGGAAGACAATTGCAACATAGGAAAGGTGGACAATCTTGCGCAACTCTAATCATTAATTACTTAATTACTTCTGATCGAAACATGTTCCTGATTATCTTCATTTTCCCCAACTAATGTTATAAAAAGTGAACAGGCCTGCATTTTCCATTACTCTATTCCAAGATATTTAGATCCCAGCAGTAAATTATGGTACATTTTTTAATCCTTTACTTGATGTGATTTGTTTTCACTGTAGCACACATCATTCAGGGTAGCAAGTAAAAGCTAAGTGAACACAATGTTATTTCAAATTTGCACAGAAACCTTCAGTTTTAAATTTTAACAAATTCAACATAACTTCTTTGTACGACTCCAAAACCTAGAGATGTTAAATGATGAACTAAACTTCTATCCTCACTGAATGTGAGTTAATAATGGACAAACATAACTAATACCTGTCTGTAATTACTCCAAACTATCCTTCCCACATAAAACCCTGAAGTAGTTTCATAACCATTTTACTGGTACCATGGTTCCATCTCAATTTGGCCAAGTGACCATTATACGCAAACCATATAGAACAAATGGTCTTGGGTTGTTGATCAGTGTAGCTGAATGTGTGGGTTTCCCCATATGTGACATTACTGTCAGATGCCATTCTGTAATTAAAAGGGACAAGTTGAGCTATCTTCATGTCCCACCTTTGCTACAGCAGTGGCAAAAGCATGGGAGCAAATTATCTGCCTGCTTCATCTCTTGTGAAGTGTGATCGAAACTTAAGGGCACAAAATGAGGAAGCCAAAAAAGGTCTTCTCCCCTCCAAATACTGATGTTGATATTTGATCTTTCAAATTTAACTTCAATAAGGATTTATACCTGCTGAATGTGACTGGGTAATTGCCAAAGCGTCATTCCTGTGGATCAGAGATGTGCTCGATTCTTTGTTCTGCCAGTCTGACTTTGCTAAGTGTGTTGTTCGCAGCGCTCCAGTTACTAGAGAGACATCAGTCTCCTCACCATCAAAGGTCTCATCTGGAAATTCAACATGGCAGCAAGCACCTATGAAATAGGACAGGAAAACTATTGTGATATACAAGTAGGGTTATATTAGTTAATTGCAATCTATCATGCATGCAAGATTTGATAGTTATTTACACCAGTATGGATTACAAAGGGGAGACGGTGGCGTAGTGGTATTGTCACTGAACTAGTAATCCAGAGACCCAGTATAATGCTCTAGGGACCATCAAGGCAGATGGTGAAATTTGAATTCAATAAAAATCAGGAACAAAAAAGACTAATGATGACCATGAAACTGTTGCTGATTGTTGTAAAAACCCATGTGCTTTAGGAAATCACGATGTGGAGATGCTGGCGTTGGACTGGGGTAAGCACCCTAAGAAGGTTTATTTGGTAGCACAAGCCACAAGCTTTCAGAGCGCTGCTCCTTCATCAAGTGATTGGGAGTTCTGTTCACATATAGGACATAAAAAGACACAAACTCAATTTACAAAATAATGGTTGGAATGCGAGTCTTTACAGGTAATCAAGTTTTAAAAGGTACAATGTGAGTGGAGAGAGGGTTAAGCACAGGTTAAAGAGAGCTGTACTATCTCCTGTTAGTGAGATTAAAAAGGACAAGATGAGGTATCTTCATGTCCCACCTTTATTACAGCAGTGGCAAAGGCATGGAAGCAAATTATCTGCCTGCCTGATCTCTTGTGAAGTATGATCGAAACTCAAGGGCACAAAATGAAATCTGCCATGCTTACCTGGTCTGGCGTACATTTGAGTCCACGTAGCAACGTGGTTGACACAGGAATAGGCCATCTGGCCCCTCGAGCCTGCTCCGCCATTTAATAAGATCATGGCTAATCTTTTTGTGGACTCAGCTCCACTTATCCGCCTGCTCACCGTAACCCTGAATTCTTTTACTGTTCAAAAATCTATCTTTGCCTTAAAAACATTCAATGAGGTAGCCTCAACTGCTTCACTGGGCAGGGAATTCACAATCCATTGTGTGAACAAGTTCCTCCTCAACTCAGTCCTAAATCTGCTCCCCCTTATTTTGAGGCTATGACCCCAGTTCTGGTTTCACCACCAGAAGAAACAAATTCTCTGCTTCTATCTTATCTATTCCCTTCACAATCTTATGTTTCTATAAGATCCCACCTCATTCTTCTAAATTCCAATGAGTATAGACCCAGTCTACTCAGTCTCTCCTCAAATGCCAACACACTCAACTCCAGAATCAACCTAGTGAATCTCCCCTGCATTCCCTCTAGTGAACATCCTCTCTCAGGTAAGACCAAAACTGTACAGAGTACTCTAGGTGTTGCTTCACCAGCATCCTATAGAGTTGCACCATTACCTTCCAGTTTGTAACCTCCATCCCTCCAGCAATAAAGGACAAAATTCTATTTGGCTTCTTAATTACCTACTGCACTTGCAAACCAACTTTTTTGTTATTCATTCACAAGGACACCCAGGTCCCTCTGCATAGCAGCATGCTGCAATTGCTTACCATTTAAATAATAGTCCATTTTGCTATTATTCCTACCAATGTGGGACCTCACATTTACCAACATTGCACTCCATCTACCGACCCTTGCCCACTTAAACTATCTATATCCCTTTGCGGATATTCAGTGTCCTCTGCAAACTTTGCCCTACCATTCATCTTGGTGTCATCTGCAAACTTTGATATACTACACTTGATCTCCAACTCAAAATCATCTACGTAAATTGTAAACAATTGCAGTCCCAACACTGATCCCTGAGACACACCACTAGTCACTGATTGCCAGCCAGAAAAACACCCATTTATTCCCACTCTGCTTTTTGTTAGTTAACCAATCCTTTATCCATGCTAATACATTACCCATAATGCTGTGTACCTTACACAGCAGCCTTCTGTGCAGCACTTTGTCGAATGCCTTCTGGAAATTCAAATACACCACATCCACTGGTTCCCTGTTGTCCACTGTGCATATAACGTCCTCAAAGGATTCCACTAAATTAGTTAAACATGACCTGCCTTTCATGAACCCACGTTTTGTCTTACCAACGGGACAATTTCTATCCAGATGTCTTGGTATTTCTTCCTTGATGATAGCTTCAAGCATTTTCCCCACTACAGAAGTTAAGCTAACGGAGCTATTGTTACCTGCCTTTTGTCTACCTCCTTTTTTAAACAGTGGCATCACATTTGCTGTTTTCCAATTACTATAACTGCCCCAGAGTCCAGCAAATTTTGTTAAATTACCATGAATGCATTTGCTATTTCCCCTGCCATCTCTTTTAGTACCCTGGGATGCATTCCATCAGGGCCAGTGTTACCTAACACTGCTTCTTTAGCAATAATGATCGTTTCTAGGTCCTCACCTGCCATAGCTTTCTTGACATCAATTTTTGGCATATTATTTGTCTACCACTGCGAAGACCAACACAAAATATCTATTCAATGTCTCAGCCATTTCTCATATCCCGTCATTAAATCCCCCTTCTCATCCCATAAAGGACCAATGTTTACCTTAGCCACTTAAATGCCCTCTGAAATGGTCCAGCAAGCCGTTTAGTTCAAGGGTAATTAGAGATGGGGAATCAATGCTGGCCTTCCGACAGACGCCCATATCCCTTGAACGAATAATAAAAAATGCAAAACTCACTGTAGGATTGGGCAGGGGAGGACTGAGGATAAAGATGAGGGGAAATGAGGACATAAAATCATGGCTACATCAATTTGTTTTAATTGAAAATTATAAGCTCCAATTATACACACTTCACCAATGCTTACATGCATCCATGAAGGTATGTAGATTTACGCACCTGGAAGCAGGTCCCTGAAATCAGTAATGTACTCTCCTGTCCATTCCCTTGCTTGATTGCAAGCAACCTCCATCTCGAATGGTGTTATAACCGGTCTATAGAATTCACTGGAATCCAGCAGAGAGTTTTCTGGACAGGCTACAAGTACATATATATCTACCTCCATGAAATTAGCTAGCTTAGCAGCATTCAGTTTACCCATTACAAAGGTGTAGCTTTTTTTGCCAGCCCGCTTGACGATTGATTTAAGATGTCCAATAGTAGAAAGATAGTCAGCGACACCAAGCGTCCCCACTAAAATCCCTACAACTTGAGCATCCTTGGCTCTTTCAATCATGTAGTATCGCTTCATTAAAGCCCTGTTAACATTCAGAGTTTCACGTCTCCCGACCCCTTTCACTGGATCAAAGGAGCAAAAGGAACACTGATTCCATGTCATCATAAAGTTGGTCAGTGTCAGACTCTCCTGCCCAACATAAAACATGCTGTAGTCTTTCACGTCACTGTTGGCACTGATGGTGAAATGCCGGCCAAACTTAGAAATAACTTGATTGCATGAATGGCTGAAGGATCTGACGGTAGAACAGGAATCAATATCACCTCCACCAAGGAAGCCATCAGTCCCACATGGATCAGTTGCTTCATTTTGGCTGCTGCAAATCGTTGAAACGACAAGGTTCTCATAATCTTGGTGAAGAAGTTGCTGTAGTTCTTCTAATAAAAGGATCAAACAAATGCCTTAGAAAGGGCATCATAATGGATAGTTATATAAAAGCAGAGGTGGAAAACATATTCATTTGTACAGATCCAGTATATATACCTTGTCAAACAGATGTAATTTTGGGATTAGGTTTGTGAAGATGGTGTTCCTAGCCAACTACATCCTACTTAGTTTTATCAATTCCCCATCTCAATCATTCTGGTTGGTCTGTTGGCAAATAGGATCAACTGAGTTGTTTGAAAGATTCTTTGAAGCAAAGCGGTGCAATGGGGTTGGGAAGGAACTAAAGGCCTATTAGTCCTTGCAGCCCACACATGTAGAAGGAGCAACAAGCAGAAAGAGGAGAAAGTAAGAGTACAATCCCAACTTTTTAAAGTAATCACTGTGAAAAGAATTTCAGCTTCTACAATAAACATTTCATTTCTTAATTCTCAGAGGGGATTCTGCATTATGAATTTCTTCCTGGACGGCTCATAACCTCCAGTTTAGCACAGTAGATTGAATATTGACAACAACAAAGACTGGGATATATCAGCAAGTCCAGAAGAATGATCCCCATTGTGAGAAAGTCTCTTTTCCAACTGAACAGTGCAAGAAACAAAAAGTGTACAGTATTAAAAAAGGGAATTGAGCAAAGAGGAAAAGCTCTCACCAAGCACATACGAGTAGATGACATCACACAGGATTATAACACGTGTACACTTGTCTGGATACAGGGCTCGGAAGGAGGCAGCGCACTGATGCACATCCACTGGTTTTTGTCCAAACACGTACATCACTGGGAGTCTTCTGGAAGGACTGAGGCATGCCCTTCCATAATGTACTATACCATCAGCTTCAAGATGCTCAGCAGCTACTTCATCCACACAGCAGCTACACAACAAACAAGAGATTTTCAGGGAGGTTTTGGGATAGGTCTGTGACCATAAACTGCACACCATGAAGAAAAATTATTTGCAGGTACAATAGCTTAGTGTTGATAACTGGATTGGTATCTGAAGTCACTACTTGAAATCCCAGCATGGAAAATTGTGATTCAATAAATCTGGTAATTTGCCAGTTGTACTGGCATGGAAACTAGGGCAGCATTGTAAAAAACATAACTACTGTCCTTCAGAATAGGGGACCTGCCAACCACGTCCAGTTCAGTCAACACACAAATTCAGTTTCACATTAAGTGGTTGACTCCTAGTGCCTTTAGGTTACCTAGGAATGGACAATAAATGCTGCCTTGCCACTATTCCCCACATTCCAAGTGATAAAGATATTGCAGCTTGACAAAGTATGAACATGCAATGCAAATTTGCATCAATAATCCTTCTTAATACCTGTCCTTTGCTTCGAACTCTGGTTAGCCATGAAAGGATAAAAAAATGAATTCTGATAAGATTCTCTACTTCTTCAGGTCTCCTCATGGCGGAGCAGGCCCAATTGGCCAAATGGCCTAATTCTATTCCTATATCTTATGAACTTATGTACACGATATTCTCTGACCACCAAAAACTTCAGGTAACTCATTTTGTATTTCTTCTTTCGTTTTTAAAATGTCCCTAACTTCTAGTCTCTATTTCTCCAAAGTGCGTAGTTGATGCTGCATATTTATCGGTGGTGAATTATGGTCAAGAGCCCATGCCCTATTCCTGCGTGGAATATTAAGAATAAAATACAACACTGCCACCATTTTTTACTTTTAGATATTTGGTTGCTGGCATTTGCCCAAATGGAAATTACATCAACAATGTCCAATATCTTAATTATGAACCACTAAATTAGAGAAGGATCCCCTATCACTCTCCATCTCAAGTCAGTTCAGGCTGGATTCAACACAAGCTTCTAAATAAGTGAAAAGATCAGTTTGCCCAACTGCTCATATTACTTAACTTCTACAGCAGCCACCAACAGCCCAATACACTATTGCAAACTTGGCTAATACATTACCTCTTACAGTAAAAGTACATTTTGCACTGGAGACATTTGCATTTACAATGAAGGTTTGAGTCCAAGAGACTCATTAATAATTTATCCTGATAGATGCATTCACAAGTTATTCCTCAAAGAAAGAATCCCACAGAAGCTTAATGTTCATTGTTCAGAAACAAGTTGTAACAAGCAGCTAACGTCAAATTAATTCATACCTGCCATACGACGTATCACCCAATATGAAAAGTTTGGCAGCGGTGTTTTTCTCCAGTTTTGATACAACGGCAGAGGCATCGATAAGAAGTTCATCAGGAAATTGGAGAGCCACCTGTGGGGATTGAGAATTATTTTCAGTCTGCTCCCAGATATCAGCAAATGCCTGCTTTGTAACAGCCATTAGGAATGGCACATCAATAGCCCTCCGAAGAACAGGTTGATTGCTTTTGGAGCTTACTTCCCTTGCACTGGATTATAGGAGAATACATATCTCTGCCTACAATCAGGCTTCTGCTCTGAGTCCTTACTTCCAGCAGTGTCAGAGTTGAAGTGTCTCAAACAAAAAGAGGGAATGAATTTAGTTAGTGTCAAGCAATACAAACCTTCTTAAAGCCATGATCTGTGATGAAGCTGCAGGTCTTCTCAATTTCATACACAACATCAGCCTCCTCAAAGCTGGTTCTGCTGGTATTTTCAAGAATACATGTGGACCGCTGAATTGCCTTAGAGCCATCATCACTGAATGCTGCAGTCATGACGATCCACCTACAAAAGAAAGAAAAATGTTTATAACATTTAGCAACTTTCCCACTGTTAGACTTCATAGAAAACACAGCATCAGCTTACCAGTATTTGTGGACAGTTGTATACACATTCAGACTTGCTTTCGGCATTATTCATTTTTTCTCCCTTCCTAACAATCTGGCCATCGAACAGATTATTGGTAAATTAACTAAAATGGAAACTCATTAGAATGTCATTTAATTCTATGTTACAAAGGGAGGTATTGGATGGCACAGTGGTTAGCACTGCTGCCTCACAGCCAGCTAGGGACCTAGCTCTGATTACGGCCAAGGATGACCATCTGTGTGCAGTTTACATTTTTTCTGTGTCTGAACGGGTTTCCTCCCACAGTCCAAAAATGTGCAGGTTACATGGATTTGGTCATGCTAACACCTTATTGCCTCAACATGTGTAGTTTAAGGAGATTAGCAGGGTAAATACATGGGGTTCTGTGAGATGTTCTGTCACAGAGCCAGCACAGACATGATGGGTCAAATGGCCTCCTTCCTCACTGTACAGATTCTATTTCAATATCGGCACCATTTTCTCAGTTGCTTTTCATTTTGTTTTTATGTTTTAAAAGTTATTACAGCCAGCATTATAGAAGATTGGTTCAGAATTAGCTGATGATGTCCAATGTTAACACTCTGTTTTTGGTTGGTCCATTATTATTACTACTTTTCTTAATTACCTACCAAATGCAAATAAAGAAAAACTCCCAGTCAGTGGATATTTCAACCAATCAGCCTAGTTAACCAAACCTTTAAAGTAAGCTTTAAGGTTCTGACCCATGAACAATCCTGAATTGTGAAGCTTTTTGAACATTACCTGGAATAAAGAGGACCTTTGCTTCAAAGGGAAAAGAGATAGTAGAAAAAAAAATTCAATATCTGTCATAATAACAAAGTGAAAATAAGCTAGTGTTCTGTTGCACGCTTCTTTCAAACTCTATTCACTAATGTAATAAATGGGATTCAATCAAGATAATCATCAACCTAAATGTATTCTAAAGCTAAAGCTAAAGTGCTCTCTAGCGGCAGTGAAATGCAAAATATTTCAAACATGCTCCCTATATTTCATTCAAGACCAGGTACAGAGTGCAAACATACAAATTCAGAGCAGGAGTAGGTCACTTGGCCCTTCAAGCCTGTTCCACTTTTCAATAAGATCACGGCTGATCTGATTGTAACTCCAATCCCACATTCCTGCCTATCCCTGCTAACTTTTTTGCCCCCTTGTTAAATCAAGAATCTATCTAGCTCTGCCTTAAAAAATATTTAAAGGCTCTACTTCGACTGCCTATTGAGGAAGAGAGTGCCAGAGATTCACGGCTCTCAGAGAAACAATTTCTCCTCATCGCTGTCTTAAATGAGCAACTCCTATTTTTCAGTGATCCCTAGATGTAACTTCTCTGACAAGAGGGAACATCGTCTCCACATTCACCCTGTCAATACCCCTCAGGAAATGTTTTGATCAAATTGCCCCCTATTCTTCTAAACTCTAGCGAATACAAACCTAAACCCCCCAATCTTTCCTCATATGATGACCTGCCCATTTCTGGTATTAATCTGGTAAACCTTCTCTGAACTGCTTCTAATGTATTTACATCCTTCCTTAAATAAGACGACCAATACGGTACACAATAATCCAGATGAGTTCTCACCAATGCCCTGTACAACTGAAGCATAACCACCCTACTTTTGTATTCAATTCCCCGAACAATAAACAGTAACATTCCATTATCTTTCCTAATTACTTGCTTGACCTGTGATTCATGCTCTAGGACATCCTGATCCCTCTGCATCTCAGGGCTCTGCAATCTCCCACCATTTAGATAATAAGCTTCTGTTTTATTCTTCCTGTCGAAATGGACAAATACACATGTCTCCACATTATACTCCATTTGCCAAAGTTTTACCCACTCACTGGTCTGTAGTTTCCTGCTTTTTGTCTCCCCCTCTTTTTGAATACAGGACTTAATTAACTATCTGCCAGTTGAACGGAATCTTCCCCAAATCTGGGGAATTTTGGAAAATTAAAACCAGGGCATCAACTATGTTATTAACCTTTTAAGACCTTAGGGTGAGGTCTAGCAGGACTCAATAATTTGTGCAATATCACTTCCCTGATGACTGTAATTTTCCTGAGTTCCTCCCTCCTTTCCATTTCCTGATTTACAGCTATTTCTGGGATGTTACTAGAGTCAAGTTCGGATACCGTAGAACAATTTAAATAAATGTAATAATGGTGGTGTCATGAAAGGATTATAATTTTTATGGCCAAAGTTCATCACACTTTGCATTTGGTATGCAGACTCCTTACAGTTTCAATAGTCACAGTAAGTCACTACTTGCAGGTTAAGTTTCTCTATCAGCTTTACATTTGAAGTACGTAAATTAGTTCTACACTCGTTTCTACATGGAATGAAAACAAAAATGACCTCAGCCAATCATATCTCACATCACTTTTCACCACCGATCAAAGTACTTTGAAATCACAAGACAGCAGCACTTCTTCTGAACAGCAGTTCAACAGTCTCACTGTGGAGGCAATAGTACGGAGTTCTGCGGCATTTCACAGTGATATCGTTTAGTCAAATGAGTACTGTGACACTAGAAAGAGGATCCAGATGCAGGCTACATAGTAAGGAGAGGAACTTATGGATACAGTTAAATGGGCATTCGAGCAGATTGGCCAGCATCATCAATAGGATTATGGGTCTTTTGGCATAGGGTTATGTTGCCAGACTAATTATCCACAAACCTAAAGGAATATTCCAGAAAACACACCAAATCAAATCACACCATGGCAAGTGGAGAATTTCACATCATCTGAAAAACTTGGAAGTGATCACTTGTTTGAGATAAAAGTTACCTTGAGTTTTATTGTGAAAACACTGGTTTACTAATATCCTGCCAAGGGCAGCACAGTACCACAGTGGTTGGCACTACTGCCTCACAGCGACAGGGACCTGGGTTCAATTCCCAGCTTGGGTCACTGTCCGGATTCTGCATATTGTCCCCATGTCTGCATGGGTTTCTTCCACAGTCAAAAAGACGTACAGGTTAGTGCATTGGCCATGCTAAATTCTCCCTCTGTGTATAGACACCAGAGTGTAGCAATTTACACAGTAAGTTCATTGCCGTGTAAGCCTACTTGCAACACTAATAAATAAACATTAAATCCTTTGAGATAGGAAACTTACCATCTTTAACATAAGAACATAAGAACATAAGAAATAGGAGCAGGAGTAGGCCATCTGGCCCCTCGAGCCTGCCCCGCCATTCAATAAGATCATGGCTGATCTGTCGTGGCTCAGTTCCACTTTCCCGCCCTCTCCCCATAACCCCCAATCCCCTCTCCTATCAAAAACCCATCAACCCGCCTCTTAAAAATATTTAGCGAGGCAGCCTCCACCACTTCAACGGGCAGAGAATTCCAGATATTCACCACCCTTTGAGTGAAGAAGTTCCTCCTCAACTCCGTTCTAAACCGCCCCCCCTTTATCTTGAGGCTGTGCCCCCTAGTCCTACTGTCTTTTTTGAGCGGGAAGAGTCTCTCCACCTCTATCCTATCCATCCCCTTCATCATCTTATACGTCTCAATGAGATCTCCCCTCATTCTTCTAAACTCTAACGAGTACAAGCCTAGTTTATTCAGCCTCTCCTCATAGCTCAACCCCCTCAACTCCGGTATCAGCCTAGTAACCTTGTTGGTCCATATGTAACCCCATCCACACATCAAAAGACTGTCTTTTGAAGTGGTGTAACAGGCAATTTAGTGGGGGAGCACGGTGCTTAGCACTACTGTTTCACAACATCAGGGGCCTTGGTTCTATTCCTGGCTTGGGTTACTGACTGTATGAAGTCTTCTCCCCGTGACTGTGTGGATTTCCTCCTGTTTCCTCCCACAGTCCAAGAGACATGCTGGTTAGGTGCAGAGCATTGGCAATGCTAAATTCTCCCTCTGTGTGCCCGAAGAGGCATCAGACTGTGTCGACTGGGGCATTTTCACAGTAACTTCAATGTAGTGTTAATGTAAGCCAACTTACAAAACTGATAAACTTTTAAACTTTGAAACTACAATGAAAGGCTCCTTTTCTTTTCAACTCTTGTAAATCCCCAACTTGTTTATCTTACCATTGACAACTACCCTGTCAATTATCTAGACTTGAAAATCTAGATTTGAAATTCAGTCTCTCAATTTTTGTCTGCCCCTTTAAAACATTATGTGGAGATGTCAGCATTGGACAGGGGTAAACACAGTAAGGAGTCTCACAACACCAGGTTAAAGTCCAACAGGTTTATTTGGTAGCACAAGCCACTAGCCTTCGGAGCGCTGCCCCTTCATCTGGTATGTGGGAGTTCTGTTCGCAAATAAAGACACAAACTCAGTTTACAAAATAATGGTTGCAAAAATGGGCTTGCAAAATCTCACTAACTGTCCTGGCTGGAGACAACACACATCTCTTCAACCTGTGCTTAATCCTCTCTCCACTCACATTATCCAAATGCCACAGAAGAATATCATAGCAGCTCTTCCCTGCCAATTAAGTATAAAAGTGCTTGGAGGATAAAGACAAAATACTGCAGATGCTGAAATTTGAAACAAAAATAGACAATGCTGGAAAATCTCAGCAGGTCTGACAGCAGACCTGTGGAGAGTAAACAGAGCCAACATTTCCAGTCAGGATGACCCTTTATCAGAGCTTGTTTGGAGGGGCTGGCAAGGGCTGGAATGTATTCATAGAGTCACAGGTTCACATCTTGGGAACAGGCTCTTCGGCCCAACTTGGCTATGCTGCCTTTTTTTTAAAACCCCTAAGCTAATCCCAATTGCCCGCATTTGGCCCATATCCCTCTATAACCATCTTACCCATGTAACTATCTAAATGCTTTTTAAAAGACAAAATTGTACCTGCCTCTAATACTACCTCTGACACCTTGTTCCAAACACTCACCACCCTCTGTGTGAAAAAATTGCCCCTCTGGATTTTGCATTTCTCCCCTCTCACCTTAAACCTATGCCCTCTAGTTTTAGACTCCCCTACTTTTGGGGAAAGATATTGACTATCTAGCTCATCTGTGCCCCTTATTATTTTATAGACCTCTATAAGATCACCCCTCAGCCTCCTATGCTCCAGAGAAAAAGTCCCAGTCTATCCAGCCACTCCTTATAACTCAATCCATTAAGTCCTGGTAGCATCCTAGAAAATCTTTTCTGCACTCTTTCTAGTTTAATAATATCCTTTCTATAATAGGGTGACCAGAATTGCACACAGTTTTCCAAGTGTGGCCTTACCAATATCTTGTACAACTTCAACAAGATATCCCAACTCCTGTATTCAACGTTCTGACCAATGAAACCAAGCATGGTGAATGACTTCTTCACCACTCTGTCCACCTGTGACTCCACCTTCAAGGAGCTATGAACATGTACCCCAGATCTGTTTGTTCTGTAACTCTCCCCAATGCCCTACTACTGAATAAGTCCTGCCCTGATTCAATCTACCAAAATGCATCACCTCGCATTTGTCTAAATTAAACGCCATCTGCCATTCGTCAGCCCACTGGCCCAGTTGATCAAGATCCCATTGCAATTGGAGATAACTTTCTTCCCCGTCCACTACACCACCAATCTCAGTGTCATCTACAAACTTACTAATCATGCCTCCTATATTCTCATCCAAATCATTAATATAAATGATAAATAACAGTGGATCCAGCACTGATCCCTGAGGCACTCTGCTGGTCACAGGCATCTAGTTTGAAAAACAACTCTCTACAACCACCCTCTGGCTTCCGTCAAGAAGCTAATTTTGAATCCATTTAGATACCACACTCTGGATCCCATGAGATTTAACCTTATGCAACAACCTACAATACGGTACCTTGTCAAAGGCCTTGCTAAAGTCTGCACTGCCCTCATCTACCTTCTTGGTTACCCCTTCAAAAAACTCAAACAAATTCGTGAGACATGATTTTTCCACTCACAAAGCCATGCTGACTGTCCCTAATCAGTACTTGCAAATCTAAATGTCTATAGATCCTGTCTCTCAAAATACCTTCCAACAATTTATCCACCAGAGATGTGAGGCTCACTAGCCAGGCTTTTCCTGCAGCCTTTTTAAACAAAGGCACATTTGCCACACTCCAACCTTCAGGCACCTCACCCGTGACTATCAATGATTCAAATATCTCAGCTAGGGGACCCGCAATTTCCTCCCTAGCCTCCCTATTTCTATCCCTAGTCCTGGGATACACTTCATCGGGTCCTAGGGATTTATCTACCTTGATGCGCTTTAAGACTTCCAGCATCTCCTTCTCTGTATTATGTACATTCCCCAAGACATCATTATTTATTTCCACAAGTTCCCTAACATCCATGCTTTTCTCAACAGTAAATACTGATGAGAAATATTCATTTAGGATCTCACCCATCTCTTGTGGATCCACACGTAGATTACTTCGTTGATCCTTAAGAGGCCCTTCTCGCTCCCTTTTGTTCTGTTGCCCTCTGTGTATTTGTAGAAGCTCTTTGGATTCTCATTTGCCTTATCTACCAAAACAATCTTGTGTCCCCTTTTTGCCCTCCTGATTTCTTTCTTAACTGTACTCCTAAACCCCCATAACTCTTCAAGGGGCTCACTTAATCCCAGCTGCATAGCATGTCATGTGCCTCTTTCTTCTTCTTGACCAGGGCCTGAGAGTGTGGCGAAGGCAGGTTCGATTAAAGTATTCAAAGGGGAATCAGACCGAAGGAGAACGGCACTGTATTCATTGCTCATTTAGAGAGTCAGTGCAGACACAAGGGATGGGCTGAATGGCCTCTGTACGCATTCTACACTAGCGTGGCCCATGCCAATCACGAGGCCAGCACCGACATCAGAAAAACAACAGCCTGTGTATGGCTCTTAGTGTAAGGAGCACCCAATGGTTTACACATAACTCCTGTTCACTGAAACAGACTCCCTCCACCATCAATCTCGCTCACTCCCTCACTCACTCACTCACCTGACTCCTCGCTGCCATCAGCACCGTCTCTGTCCTCAACCAATCAGTGGCGCCCCAGTCCTCGGCCACACAGCGGCGCCTAAGTCCTCAACCAATCAGCGGCGGCTCAGTTCTCGACCAATCAACAGCGCCCCAGTCCTCGACCAATCAGCCTGCTCCTTAAACAACAACCAATCCGAAATGGGGGAAAGCCTTCATCGGGACGAGATTGGTTAAAAATCTCACCAATCCCACCTCAGCTCCGCTCGCCTTCCACCAATCACAACCGAGCTCCCCTGGGGGCCGGATGCTCACGGACGAGGCCATTAACCGGAGAGTTACGTTCAGTATGATCTTGCCTTTATTGATAATTATTTTCCAGCCATGTATTGCTGCCTCCCCGGATTTGGATATTTCAGTTAGGATGGTAAAGAAATTGGCGATAGATTTACCGGTGGAGGCCGAGTTCCGCGATCATCGAATGCCGAACGGTCAGAACGGCGCTTGCGCAGATGAGGGGTTGACGTCAGACGGGTACCGGCTACGTCACAAGGATGGGTGACGTCACCCATACGTGAGTTCCAAGTTGGAGAGGGTCAGACTCAAGTCTCACACTCAGTGCAAACATATCATAGCTGCAGCTGGAAATATACCCCCAGTGTGGATGATAATACCGAGTAGTAAGTATGTAATGTCATTAGGGTCTTGGATCAATAGAAACAACAACAATTTATGTTAAAATTGTGCCTTGAAAGGCAGTTCACAGTGGCAGCATTATCACACAAACTCTTGAAACTCCAGAAATATTGTTAGGGTGTTCAACAAAAGCCCTGATCAGAGAATTAGGTTTCAAGGAGTGAGAAGTGGAGAGGTCCATGGAGTGAATCCCAGGCTTTCACTCAAAGAATCATAAGAACATAAGAAATAGGAGCAGGAGTAGGCCAACTAGCCCTTCGAGCCTGCCCCGCCATTCAATAAGATCATGGCTGATCTGTCGTGGCTCAGTTCCACATTCCCGCCCTCTCCCCATAACCCTTAATCCCCTCTCTCATCAAAAACCCATCAACCCGCGTCTTAAAAATATGTAGCAAGGCAGTCTCCACCACTTCAACGGGCAGAATTCCAGAGATTCACCACCCTATGAGTGAAGAAGTTCCTCCTCAACTCTGTTCTAAACCGCCCCCCCTTTATCTTGAGGCTGTGCCCCCTAGTCCTACTATCCTTTCTGAGCGGGAAGAGTCTCTCCACCTCTATCCTATCCATCCCATTCATCATCTTATACGTCTCAATGAGATCTCCCCTCATTCTTCTAAACTCTAACAAGTACAAGCCTAATCTATTCAGCCTCTCCTCATAGCTCAACCCCCTCAACTCCGGCATCAGCCTAGTAAACCTCCTCTGCACTCCCTCCAAGGCTAAAATATCCTTGCGTAAGTACGGCGACAGTGCAGAAGGAGGTCATTTGGCCCATCGGGCCTGCACTGTCAACAATCCCACCCATGCCCTATCCCCATAACTACATGTTATGTTTTGTGCCACTGAAACTAATGGACCTGATTAAGCAGATCTAAAGATCTGCAACAAAATAGAAAATGCTGGAAAATCTCTGCAGGCCTGACAGCATCTGTGGCAAGAGAATAGAGCCAACGTTTCGAGTTTAGATGATTCTTCGTCCAGACGAAGTAAAACTCTGCAGCTTGTCTCAGTAAACCATGAAATGGAGGATACAGCATTGTGTGTTGAATGAAGTGTACCCATTGAAAAACACCCTGCAATTAGACGATCTAGTACAACTGTATACAAAATGTCTTGATGAGTTGCTTTGAAGATTTTGAGTATCACATCATCACTGATCCAGGGAAGAAGCCAGTGATTTATCCCCCACGTAAAGTACCAATAGACCTAAAAGGAAAGATTTGAGCACCAAGAGATGGAAAAAAAATAAAGTAATTGCTAAATCACAGTGCCTGCAGATTGGATAAATTCAATCATGGTAAGAAAGCAGCTAAATAGATCGCTAAGAATTTACCTGATCCCAAAGATCTTTGTCAAGTGATAAAGAGGAATCACTACCTTAAGAACATAAGAACATAAGAAATAGGAGCAGGAGTAGGCCATCTAGCCCTTCGAGCCTGCCCCGCCATTCAATAAGATCATGCCTGATCTGTTGTGGCTCAGTTCCACTTTCCCGCCCTCTCCCCATAACCCTTAATCCCCTCTCTTATCAAGAACCCATCAACCCGCTTCTTAAAAATATTTAGCGAGGCAGCCTCCACCACTTCAACGGGCAGAGAATTCCAGAGATTCACCACCCTTTGAGTGAAGAAGTTCCTCCTCAACTCCGTTCTAAACCGCCTCCCCTTTATCTTGAGGCTGTGCCCCCTAGTCCTACTGTCTTTTTTGAGCGGGAAGAGTCTCTCCACCTCTATCCTATCCATCCCATTCATCATCTTATACGTCTCAATGAGATCTCCCCTCATTCTTCTAAACTCTAACGAGTACAAGCCTAGTTTATTCAGCCTCTCCTCATAGCTCAATCCCCTCAACTCCGGTATCAGCCTAGTAAACCTCCTCTGCACTCCCTCCAGGGCCAAAATATCCTTGCGCAGGTGCGGCGCCCAAAACTGCACACAGTACTCCAGCTGCGGCCTCACCAATGCCCTATACAGCTGCAGCAAGACCTCCCTACTTTTATATTCAATCCCCCTCGCTATGAAGGCCAGCGTCCCATTCGCCTTCCTGACCACCTGCTGCACCTGCAAGCTGGGTTTTTGCGACTCATGCACAAGGACCCCGAGGTCCCTCTGCACCGTCGCCTGCTGCAGTTTTTCGCCACTTAAGTAATAGTCCTTCCTACCATTCTTCCTACCAAAGTGGACCACCTCACACTTGCCAACATTAAATTCCATTTGCCATTTCCTGGCCCATTCGCCCAGCCTATCTAGATCCTTCTGCAGACTCTCCACACCCTCCGCACAATTTGCCTTTCCCCCAATCTTGGTGTCATCACAATAGAAGAGATCACAACAGCACTGACGGGAACAAGAGTTTTCAGCAAGCTCAATGCCAGAAATGGCTGCGGGAAAAAAGAAGCTTAATAAGAAATCTTCACTATTGACAACATTCAAAACACCTTTCGGTCAATATCAATTCCTGTGTCAGTCTTGTACCTTTATAGTGAGCCAGGGTTTGTGTCACCAGAAAATAGACAAAACATATAGAGGATAAAAGAGCAGTCAACATAGCTGATGATATCCAGATCTATGGTGGAGATGGAAAAGATCATGACTACCATCTACATGAAACCAATGGAGAGAACCAGAAATGCTGGGATCAGACTAAATCCAGGTAAATTTATTGTGAGGGCAACAGAATGTCAGTTCTTCAGAGTAGCGTTCACATCTGATTTCCTGAGAAAGTCACAGATATCTCTGGGATGGAAGAGACAGGAAACAGTTGAGAAGTTTCCTTGGCCTTTACGTGAGTTCTTTCATACCTTGCGTGTCAGAACACATAGCAAACGTGCTGGTGCTGGTGAAAGAATATATAGAGTACCAGTGCTCAGAGACACATGACAGAACTTTCAATAAACCCAAAAAGATAATACGCCAGGAGACAAATTTGTCACCTTACGACAGAAATAAACTTGTCACTCTGCAAATGGATGCTTCTGCAAAAGGACTGGGAGTAGCCTTGGTGCAAAGGCAAAAGCCAACAGCATCTATAACAATAGTTGAGATTGGATATCCCAACATGGAGAGCTTTTATCTTCTTTAAGAGATAAAGAGCTTATCTCTATTGATAAAGATCATTGTCCACTAGAGCAAATCTATATGAAAAGTCTAAGTATGCTCCAGCAAGACTGCAGAGATTAATCTTGCTGCTTCAGAGTTATGATTTCTTGTATTTTTTAAAAAATACAAGCCAAAACAATGGTGTTCCCAGATGGCCTATCTCAGTTGATGCGTCAGGAGAAATATCTAAAAATTCTGGGTATAAAGATCCATCAAATGGTGGATGCAACATAACCAAAGCTCAATCAAATTAAAGATGAGACCAGCATAGGCGAAGAGTTACAGATGCTCTTGCAGCAAGTGATCCATCTTGGCCTGATAAAATACAGCAAACAGCCAGCAAATTGGCAGTTCTGGTCTATCAAAGATGACATCTCACTAGAAGATGGTGTTCTGTCAGCCAGAATAATCATACGCAAAACAATGCACAGAGAACTTCTCCAGAGGATATAAGAAGGCCACATGTGAATGAAGAAGTGTAAGCTCAAAGCCAGATCCAACAAGGGAGAATTTAACACCTCCCCTTGGAATTCAGTTACCATCATTGAATCCCCCACCATCAATATCCTGAGGTCACCATTGGCCAGAAATTTAATTGGCCTATTCATATAAAGAGTCTGACTACAAGAGCAGGTCAGAGGCTAGGAATCCAGTGCTAAATAACTAACCCCCTGACTCCTCAGGGGCCATAATTACCTCTAGACTTTACTACTCCATTGCTCTCCTAACTGGTCTCTCAGTTTGTACACTTGGTAAAATTGAGCTCATCCGAAACTCTGCTCCCATGTCCGAACTTGCACCGAGTGCCACACCAGGTTGGCACAGTGGTTAGCACTGCTGCCTCACAGTGCCAGGAACTCAGGTTCAATTCCCAGCTTAGGTGACTGTGTGGAGTTTGCATATGCCGGCGTCTGCGTGAGTTTCCTCCAGGCGCTCGGGTTTCCTCCCATAGTCCGAAAGACGTGCTGTTTAGGTGCATTGGCCGTGCTAAATTCTCCCTCAGCGTGCCTGAACAGGTAGCAGAATGTGACAGTCAGGGGGTTTTCACAGTAACACCATTGCAGTGTTAGTGTAAATCTATTTGAGATTTAAATAAACTTTAAGTCCTGTGCATCACCATTGTGCCTGCTGGCCTGCATTTGCTCCCAGTCCAGGGGCCCACTGACTTTAAACTTTTTATCTTGATTTTTATATCCAATGCTTTTATACTCCAAAACTCACCCAGGCTTACATTCCTTTAAGATCTCTGCACTCCTCTAGTTCTGGCCCCTTGTATGTCCCCAATTTTAATCCACCATTCTGGCCACGCCTTCAGCTTCTTAGCCTGAAGTTCTGGAATTTTTTCTCAAAGCCTCTTTGCCTCTCAACCTCCCTCTTCTCCTTAAAACCTAATTGACCAAGATTTTGGTCACCTGTCCTCGCATCTCTTTATGTGGCTCAGAGTTAGGTGTTGTTTGACGACTCTTTTGTGAAGTACGTTGGGATATTTGACTATGTTAAGATACTATATAAATGTATGATCTGGTTGCTTGAAATTAGCATTCAGAAATTAATAAATATTGAGCAAAATTGACCTCTCTTAATTCACTGACAGCCTGAGTAATGTTAAAGACTGTAATTCAGGACATACTGGTTACATTTCTCTATAGCATTGTAGACAAAAATAAGTCAAAATTTGAACTCATTTTTATATGTCATAGATATATGTAAAAATAAAAATATTTTATTTTTAGATTGGGTTTGCCCCTTTTTCATCACCTTTGGAGCTTGTATGATATTGGCAACTGTTACCTGTTGCCTGTTTCACTTGCGGAAGACCAGAAACCGGAAAAAGGAGATAACAGAATGGGTGAATGCCATGAAATTTGGGGGGAAAGTGTATCATCCATTATTGCACTGGATTAAGAACAACAGTGATCTATCCATTAAAACTAGAATGTATTGCTCAGCCAGTGAGGAATGCAAGAAAAGAAAGATTTGGAAAACCCGCATCATATTACCAGTGAGACACAAGAAGATAATGGAGGAACCAAGTGTGCCTAATCGCGAAGCAGGTGACGGTAATAGCATGCATATTGGAAACAAACCTTTCCCCAAACCACCAGTGTATATCACCTCTGGTGAAGCCAGTTTTCTATGTGGTCAGGTTAATCATAATGAACAAATCAAGTGTAAATCTTCCTTAAATATTAAGAAATCCCAGCAGCAAGTCTTTCCAAATTCTCTTTTTCTGGATGAAAAACGTGTGGTGGAACGTGACGAACAGCCATCTGTCAATGCTTGCCCAGATGTAAATAATCCGTTTCGTTCTTCAGAACACAAGGAGTGTTCAGACTGTGTTTCAACTAGATTATCTGACTTAAAAGTGGAAAAGCATGAGGCTTCAACCATCACACAGGAGCGCTGTAAGGCACCTGTGTTGTCCGAACCAAACTCAGATACCAAGGAAGCCAATGTCTGTTCTGTCCCTGACGCTGTCTCTTTGTGAAAGTTATCTCTGTCTTTTTTCAGATTCTACATGCCTCCTCCATCTGGCAGTATTCACATGTGTTTAACGTGTCAATTCTATTATTATTCTAAGAAGTTCTG
The DNA here is from genome assembly GCF_965287045.1 of Carcharhinus amblyrhynchos. NCBI lineage: Eukaryota > Metazoa > Chordata > Chondrichthyes > Carcharhiniformes > Carcharhinidae > Carcharhinus > Carcharhinus amblyrhynchos. The sequence continues at coordinate 27,252,296 of NC_137332.1, read as the reverse complement.
CATCATTTCAATATTCCACTATTTTCACACTCTAAGTAATCTGCTTGGAATCACTTTCAGATCCTATCAAAACTACTGTCTCCAAATTTCAGTTTATAATCTAATAATAGTTTTGTTATCTATTCTGCATCTGGTGCGGCCTATAATAGAATTGATTTTCTCAGCAGCATAAAGTAACTTCACTGTAATACGTATACATAGTTAATTAAAATAAAATAAAGGAAACATCTATTTCAGTGCTGGCATTGTGCTTTAAAGTGCAAATCTATTGTATGAATAATAAATATAATTCAAATCCTCTTGACTCAAACCTGAACCTAAATGCTTAACGCCGTTTCTTTATGATTTTAACATAGTCATTGTATTTAGAGATTTGGTTATTTACTCTCCTTGTTTTAATTCCAGGACAAGTTGACATTTCCCCTCACATTCCCTAATCCAGGATAACATTTACCTCCAGATATGTTACTAATTGATCTTCTTTTACTGGGATTTGTGTTTCTGATCTATTTCCAGCGACTTTTACCTAGACTATAGCCAAGAACTTTCTACCAAGTTCCACCTGCCATTAGTAGGTATGAAAGGGAAATTAGGACAGAATGGCCTATCTTTAATCTTCCCACGCCATCACTGCAGTCAGGGATCTTCCTCCAACAGGAAAGCTTGCCAGCCGTACTTGACCATATTCAACCCAGCCTGTTACTCTCTTTACCACCACTTTCACAGATAAACCGTAGCATTGACAACAGAGTTAGTGGTGCACCTTGACATTGTACCAAGGATCTCACAATGGCCATTGTTGGAAGAGAAAGACCCAGTAGACGTTACCTCTTCCTCTCTTCATGCCCTTGACCTGAAGTATGAGCCCCTCAGTTTAGAGCGAGCCTTTCCTGAGAGTTTGTCTCTTAAATCATTTGCAGCATTAACAAATTTTCTCAGTGTTTATAGGTTTCCACTATGTGTTGGAAATGCTGGCGGGAACCAGCTCTGCAAAATTAATGAGCCCTAAGCAGGAAAATGGCTCAGGGCTTCTGCAAGATCAACAGAAATTCCACCGTATCCCATTCCTGACAGCAAATCCGCTCCAGAGGAAATTCAGCCTGACGTTTGCTTGTACTTCAGTGTAACATGGAGGTTTGATAATGCCTCCTGCAGACAAGTAGTCTATCCACACTCATAATCAGAGCTCCTGCAGTGCAGTACTGAGGGAGCACTGCAGTTTTTGTGGTGCCATTTTTCCATGAGGCATTTACCTGAGGCCCCATCTGCCTTCTCATGTTGATGAAAAATGGCACTATTTTGAATAAGAGCAGGGAAGTTATTCCTGGTGTCCTAGCCAATATTTATGGTGGCGCATTCACTACTGTTAATCTGGTGGTTTTACATTCACCTAGGATGTAACTGAATGGTAGGCCTCTCAAAGTTTTATTTTGGGCAGGACAGAGGTCAGCGAATATAAATCAACATTTATCTTCCTACAGATTGATTGAATTTTATCTGCACTCTGGAAGCAAAATATTGCAGTTGGTGTCAGTCTTAGCCATGGGCTACTGGAGTCGGAATTAAACAGCCAAAACTTATTTCACCCGCACTCAGTCATTATACAAGGAGACAGGATTTGTATTTCTATTAATTTGAACTGTTTACACCTACCAGTGATGAAGGGAACAGTGTTAGTCACACCCTATTTTGCCAACCAACCGTCCAATAGACGGTTGACAAATATTGGAACATTATCTAAATTTGTATTTTATTGGCATCCAATTCTGGTGTATGCATGATTAATGAGGTGGGAAGCAGATTCAGCACAAAAACCTCACTACAGCGGCAAGTGGGAAAAATGTTGTTTTTCACACCTGCTCCTGCACTTTGTGAAATGCGAGGAAAACCCCACACCATGACAATTAAAACGAATTATTTGATTATGGTGGTTGTGAAACCTTAATGTTTACAAATCAGCTGCCTACAATACAGCAATGACTACACTTCAAAACTACTTCATGAGCTGTACAGCACTTTCAGACACTCTAAGATGATGAAAAGTGCTTCAGAAATTCAGGCCTTCCTTTTCAAACAATGGCTATTTGGGCAAAGAACTTTGAGGGAGACAAAAACTCGGGGGGACAGTTTAAAAGTAAGATCTCCTTTCAAAGACAAAAATGAGAATTTCTTTTTCTCTCTCAGAGGGTTGTGAGAGTTGTTAGTTTGTGGAATTCTCTTCCCCAGAGAGCACTGAAGACCGGGTCATTTAATTTATTCGAGGCTGGGTTAGATAAATTTTTAATAGGCAAAGGTGTCAAGGGTTATGGGGAAGGCAGTCAGGAAAGTGGAGTTGACACCGCAGCCAATTCAGCCATTATCTTATCAAATGCTGGAGCAAGCTGGAAAGGCCGAATGGCCTTCTCCTATCCCTAAGTCCTATGTTCCAATGTAACTGGAAACTTTTTGTGGAATAATAATGTGAAAACAGTTAAGGAGAGATCAGAAGAAAACTGGCATGAGAAAGAATTATGGTCAAATTATATTGCTTGCTATCCTATGATTCCTTCTGGAATGTGTATATTTATTTTTGGAGGGTAGTTCGGCAATGATATCGCATAATCAAAATGTCAGCAGCAATCTTAGTGTGTTAGGCCCAACCATCTTCAGCTGCTTATGGCAGACTGGTGCAGAAGGTGAAGTCGCATGGGATCAGAGGTGTGCTGGCAAGGTGGATACAGAACTGGCTCGGTCATATAAGAAAGAGGGTAGCAGTGGAAGGGTGTGTTTCTGAATGGAGGGCTGAGACAAGTGGCATTCCTCAGGGATCAGTGCTGGGACTTTTGCTGTTTGGAATATGTACAAATGACTTGGAAGAAAATGTAACTGGTTAGTAAGTTTGCGGATGACACAAAGGTTGATGGATTTGCAGATAGCTATGAGGACCATCAGAAGATACAGCAGGATATAGATAGGTTGGAGGCTTGAGCAGAGAGATGGCTGATGGCAAATTAGTGTCAATTTAGTATTGTCAATCAGCCTAAGGCGCACCTCTTTGGGTTGTGGGAGGAAACTGGAGTACCCGAAGGAAACCTACCTCCAGACAAATGTGAGGTAATGCATTTTGGATTAATGAAGATAGAAAATATACAGTAAATGGCAGAATCCTTAAGAGTATTGATAGGCAGAGAGATCTGGATATACAGGTACACAGGTCACAAAGTGGCAATGCACATTGAGAATGGGGTATGAGGAAAGATTGAAGAAATTGGGGCTCTTTTCCCTTGAAAGACGCCAACTGAGGGGGGATCTAATAGAGGTATATAAGATTATGAAGGGTATAGATAGAGTAAACAGAGGTAAGCTATTTCCTATGATAGGGACACGTAGGACAAGGGGCCATGGACTTAAGGTGAGGGGGGAGAGGTACAACACAGATATTAGAGGGAGGTTTTTCACGCAGAAGGTAGTGGGGGTATGGAATGCTCTGCCAAGTAAGGTGGTGGAGGCAAACACGCTAGAGTCCTTTAAGAGTAACTTAGACAGGCACACGACTGAGTTGGAGATGGGTGGATACAGGAGATCCTTTTAAATAAGGGTCATTAGCATTGGGGCGTCCCTGGTAATGTAAATGGGTATAGTATGATAATGTTTTTTCTCTTTTCATTCACAGGTTTTAAGTCGGTCCTCCTCGTGTCCAACGAGGGGCATACACGCGATGGGTCGTACTGAGGCTGCTCTTGGTTGTTCGAGATTGGCCTGGTGCTACACATCGTTAGTGTGTGCCTAAACTGGACAAGATACTGGGCAAGACGACAGCTCAGTGACTATCGCTGATTGCTGTGCAGACACATGGATTTGGGCCGGTGTCTGTGGGAGTTTGCGCATTCTCCCCGTGCTTGCATGGGTTTTCTCCGGGTGCTCCGGTTTCCTCCCACACCCCAAAGATGTGCTGTTAGGCTGATTGGCAGGAATAAATTGTCCCTAAATCAGTTTCCCTCAATCTGGATGGCCATAAAACATTAGACAGGTGTCGTGGGTAGAGAGGTGGACTGGTGGTGTTGAGATGGCGGTGCGGGCTCGTTGGGCCGAAGGGCCGATTTTGTTCTTTGTTCTTTGTTTGTTGTTGAGAAGGTAGTCAAGAAGGCACATGGTGTGCTTGCCTTCATTGGCTGGAGCATTGAGTTTAAAAATTGGCAAGTTATGTTACAGCTTTATAGAACCTTAGTTAGGCCGCACTTGGAATATAGTGTTCAATTTTGGTCATTACACTACCAAAAGAATGTGGAGGATTTGGAGAGGGTACAAAAAAGATTTAGCAGATGTTGCTAGTATGGAGGTTGGAGAAACTTGGTTTGTTCTCACTGGAACGACGGAGGTTAAGGGGAGACCTAATAGAAGCTTACAAGATTATGAGGGGCATGGACAGAGTGGATAGTCAGAAGCTTATTCCCAGGGTGGAAGACTCAATTTCTATGGGGCATAGATTTAAGGTACAAGGGGCAAGGTTTAAAGGAGAAGTACGAGGCAAATTTTTTACACAGAGGGTGGTGGGTGCCTGGAACTCGCTGCCGGGGAAAGTAGTGGAAGGAGATACAATGGTGAGTTTTAAGGGACGGTCTTGACAAATACATGAATAGATGGGAATAGAGGGATATGGTCCCTGGAAGGGTAGGGGGTTTTAATTCAGTCGGACAGCATGGTTGGTGCAGGCTTGGAAGGCCGAAGGGCCAGTTTCTGTGCCGTAATTTTCTTTGTTCTTTGCTTCATCAATAACCCTCCTTCCATCATAAGGTAAGATGTGGAGATGATGTCTGATGTCTGCCCAATGTTCAGTACCATTCACAACTCCTCAGTTACTGAAGCAGTCCATGTCCAAATACAGCAAAACCTAGGCAGTATCCAGGCTTAGGCTGACAAGTGGCAAGTAACATTCTCGCCACACAAGTGCCAGCCAATGACCATTTCCAACAAACAAGGATCTAACCATTGCCCCTCGAATTTCAATGGCATTACCATTGCTGAATTCCCCATTATCAACATCCTGGGGCGGGGGGGGGGGGGGGGGGGGGTAGCGGGTGGTTACCATTGACCAGAAACTGAAACTGGGCGAACTGTGTATATACTATGGCTCCCAGTGCAGGACAAAGGCTAGGAATCCTGCAGTGAATAACTCACCTTCTGACCTCCCCCAAAGCCTGGCCACCATCAACAATGCACAAGTCAGGAGTCTAATGGAACACTCTCCACTTGCCTGAATGAATGCAGGTCTGAGAACAGTTGATAAGATTGATACCATGCAGGATAAAACAGCCTGCTAATTGCTTCTCCTTCCACAGGCATTCAATCCCTCCATCACGGAGGAACATTGGCAGCTGTATCTACCACCTACAAGATGCACTGCAGGAATTCACCAAGATTCCTTAGGCAGCACCTTCAAAACCCATGACCACTACCATCTAGAAAGACAAGAGCAGCAGAACACCACCACCTAGAGGTTCCCCTCCAAGTCACTCACCATCCTGACTTGAGAATAGATTGCTGTTCCTTCACTGTGACTCAGTCAAAATCCAGGAACTCCCACCCTAGTTGTACTGTGGAAGTTCTAGAATGCGGTTCATCACCGCCTTCTTGATGGCAACGAGGGAGGGAGCAATAAATGCTGGCCTAGCCAGCAATGCCCAAATCCTGTAAAATGAATTTTAAAAATTAAAATGCGTAGGCTAAATTATAGAAAATGGGCAACTGGGCTAGACACTAGTCCAGCATGAGTCAATGCTTTTCGGAAAGGAAAGAGCTAGGTAAATGTAACGTCCTTGTTATCCTGTCTCACAGAGCATAAGTCCTCAGGTTTGTTTTCTTTATGTTGCATTAGAATAGTAGTCAAGAGACCACAATCTGCCTCTGAAATCCTGGGCTGGGAAGTAGTAATCCCATAACTATTTGAAGATGAACAGGGCGGCATGGTAGCACAGTGGTCAGCACTGCTGCTTCACAGCTCCAGGGACCTGGGTTCGATTCCTGGCTCGGGTCACTGTCTGTGTGGAGTTTGCACATTCTCCTCGTGTCTGCAGGGGTTTCCTACAGGTGCTCCGGTTTCTTCCCAGAGTCCAAAGATGCGTGGGTTAAGTTGATTGACCATGGTAAAATTGCCCCTTAGTGTCCTAGGATGCTTAGGTTAGAGGGATTAGCGGGTAAAATGTGTAGGGATATAGGGGTTAGGGTGGGTGGGATTCTGGTTGGTGCAGTCTCGAAGGGCCTCTTTCTGCACTGTGGGGTTCTATGATGATGATTCTATGAATTACTTGCTTCTGGCTAACATTTATCTTTCAATCAGTGGATCCAAAAAAAAGATTAACCATGAGCACGTATCTTATTTTTGTACATGAAACCATCCTATTTGCAAACTGGCTACCATGTTTGCCTACAAACCAATAACAACAGCCCTTTAAAAGCTGCAGTTACTATCTTTCTTTGAAGTCAATATTTAAGAAGTTTTAAGTCAGAAAACTGCAGAAAATGATGGAACTGAAGGGGCAATATCACCCCTTTCATTTACTATAGACTTTCAACAACTTTGCTCTTAGCTAATATTTATTTCTATTCACCACCAGGATCAACTGACATGTTATTAACTTACAAATATTCCTGCAAAACAGTAATATTTTAAAGTCAGATCATAAAAGTATGGGACACAAAAAGAGGCCATTCAACTCATCAGGTCTACATCAGCTCTTTGCTAGAGCAATCTAAAATTAATTGCACTATTCATTTCCCTTAATCCTACGTCTTCTCCTACTTTCTATGCCTATAGCATGGCACAGTAGTCGGCAGTGCCACCTCACAGCGCCAAGGACCTAGGTTTAATTCCAGCCTTGGGTGACTGTGTGGAGCTTGCACATTCTCCCCATGTTTGCATGAGTTTCCTCCGGGTGCTCCGGTTTCCTCCCACAGTCCAAAGATGCATAGGTTAGGCAAATTGGTCAGGGAAAAGTTGCCCCTTAGTGTCCAGGGGCGAGGGGGGGCACGGGCAGTAGTTTAGTAGGGTAAATATGCGGGCTAGCAGAGATAGGGCCTGGATGGGATTGTCGGTGCAGACTTGATGGGCTAAATGGCCTCCTTCTGCACTGTAAGGATTCTATGATTTAATTAATATGAAATTTGCCTTTAAAGTAATAAACCAGTGGTATTCAAATGTAATTTCATGAAGAAAAAAGACTTGCATTTGTAAAGCACCTTTCATAACAGGACATCCCAAAGATGCTTTACAGTCAATGGTGCTGTTTAGAAGTGTAGTCGCTGTTGTAATGTAGGAAATCCAAAAGCTAATTGGCACACAGCAAGCTCCCACAAGCAGCAACGTGATAATGGCCAAACAATCTGTTCTTTGCAATATCAGCAGATAAATATTGGCTAGGATGCTGGAGATAACTTCCCTGCTTTCCTTTGAAATAGTGCCGTGGGATCTTTTGGGTCCACCTGAGAGGTCAGGCAACACCTCAATCAGTTTAATATCACACCCAAAAGACAGGACTAGGCTGCATTTATTTGCACCACAACACTAAGGGGGAACATCCCTGCAAATGCATGGAGGGTCACGTCGTAGTGAATCAGTCTCTGACTGTTTAGATTGCGAGATGCTGTTAAGTGCAGCTGGTGTCTTAGAATTTTATCATTTGCAACTAGACAGGCAGCCTGAATTAATTTATGAGCTGCAATCTGAAACCTGGTATTAGAGAGTAAATTAAAATAGAATCACGTTCGGGTTGAAACATTCCCTTCATTTGCCAGTCATGATTAAAATTCTCAGGAAATACTCCAGGGTATTTTTTTTTAATTGGACTTTTTGCAAATGTTATCAGTAAGATTTTGAAAAGCATCAAAATATATGGGCTTCCTCCATGGGCTTGCATTATTTATTAACTTTTATTATTTTCAACAAATGAATGTATTTTTTAGTAGCTGGGCCCCTGTTCACTCTTGATAATTCTCGTATTTGCAACAAGGACCTCTCTTCACCCAAATTCTTCAGCGTTTTGAATCAAATCTAAGCAATATTATTATTTTTTTAATCATCACAAGACTCAAAAAACAGAACATGCTGGAAAATCTCAGCAGATCTGACAGCATCGTCTGAGCCCAGTGTCATCCAGACTCAAAACGTTAGCTCTCCACAGATGCTGCTAGACCTCCTGAGACATTCCAGCAACTGCTGTTTTTGTTCCAAATTCCAACATCCAGTCATTTGCTTTTACCTAATGCTTCAGAAGACTGTTCTAATAATTCAATAATTCATAAAATCACAATCTCCATTTTGTATCTCTGCGATGCATTGAAAGTTCAACATATTTATTCCCATAATAAAGAAGTCTGAAGTGGGACTTGATGCTGCTGCTGCTGACTGGAAAGGCGTCAGGATCAGTTGTGCATGCACCTCCAGTGCATGCTGAGTGCAACAATTCTTGATGTATTTCCAATCAGCTGCAGGAATAAAAGTGAAGACAGCATCTCGAACAGTGCAGCATTGCCTTGGTATGGAGTGCAAATCTTCATTTTTGCTCTCAAGTCCTGGAGTGGAAGACTTGACACTGAGGTAGGACTGTCACCAACTGTAGCATAATGGCCAAACAATCTGTTCTTTGCAATATCAGCAGATAAATATTGGCTAGGATGCTGGAGATAACTTCCCTGCTTTCCTTCGAAATAGTGCCGTGGGATCTTTTGGGTCCACCTGAGAGGTCAGGCAACACCTCAATCAGTTTAATATCACACCCAAAAGACAGGTGACACACACAGTCTCCATAGAGAGTCCAAAGGAAAGACTAGGGTTAGAATCCAGGTTACCAAATAACAAAAGAAAAATAGAGGAACATTGAAAACCCTCTCAATCGTGTGTGGTAAAATGTAAGGGGGCCAAATAAAGTTCATACACCAACATACCACACCCCATATCAGCTCCATAGAATCCACCCCTCCATCCAAACAAAGATGGAAAATATGAAGTTAAACTGCTTGGCTTCAGCACAAGTTCTAATCCTGACCAAAAATCTGGCAATTCCTCTCAGCTATCTGAGCTAAAGATTAGGTGATCCGCTGGTTCCACTTCCATTCTTGTAGGCTCTATGACCAAGAATTGCTGCTAATGAACAACTACACAACACTCACTCAACATAAAACATGTCTTTGCCCTAGTGGTCAGCACTGCTGCCTCTCAACGCCAGGGACCTGGGTTTGATTCCAACCTCGGGTCACTGTGCGGAATCTACACGTTCTCCCCATCTGCGTGGATTTCCTTCGGGTGCTCTGCTTTCCTCCCACAGTCCAAAGATGTGCAGGTTAGGTGAACTGGCCATGCTAAATTCTCCCTCAGTTTACTGGAACAGGTGCCAGAGTGTGGCGATTAGGGGATTTTCACAGTAACATCATTGCAGTGTGAATGTAAGCCTATTTGTGATTAATAAATAAAATAAACTTTTTTATTCCCCAAACCAATGACGAAGCTTCACATCAGAATAAGCACCTGTGAAGCATATTGATGGAACATAATGTCCAGACCAAGAGATATACAACAAAGAACAACCCAGCACGGGAAACAGGCCCTTCGGCCCAACAAGCCCGCGCCGCCGCATCACCCTACACCTATTCTACCCTGCGTGTCTACGAATAGAACCCCTGACTTAGCCAGATTCAGGGGAGAATAGTGTCAATTTGGTAAAACCAATCAGCCTAAGAGCACATCTTTGGGGTTTGGGAGGAAACCGGAGCGCCCGGAGGAAACCCACGCATCCACAGGGAGAATGCACAAACTCCCACAGACACAGGCCCAAATCCATGTATCTGCACAGCTAGCAGTGCTAGTCACCGAGCTGTTGCGGTGCCCGTCTACCGGTCCAGGATCAAGCACACACACCGACACGAAGTACTAGGCCACTCCTGGAACCTCCAAGAGTAGCCCACGCACGACCCACCGTGTGCATGCCCCTTGTTTGACAACGAGGTGGACCTCCACCTGCGGAATAAAAGACAAAAACGTTAATCACAAGCCTGCCTTTCCGGTCTCTCCCGAGGTTCTAACTCTTATTTAATACCCCTACCATAACCCTCCATCCTCTTTTCACTCATGTGCCTATCTAACTGAACCTTAAACGAGTCCAATGTTCCCGCCTCCACCACCCTACTCGGTAGCGCGTTCCATACCCCCACAACTCTCTGCGTAAAGAACCTTCCTCTCATATCCAAATTATATCTCTCCCCCCTCACCCTTAAATCATGTCCTCTTGTATTTGTTACCAATCTAGGGAGCAGTCTCTCACTATTGACTCTGTCTATTCCCTTCAGTATCTTATATACCTCTATCATGTCCCCCCTCAATCTCCGTCTTTCCAAGGAGAACAGTCCCAGTTTCTCCAACCTTTCCTCGTACCCCAGCCCCTCCATGCCAGGCAACATCCTGGTAAACCTCCTCTGCACCCTTTCCAGAGCCTCCACGTCCTTCCGGTAGTAAGGTGACCAGAACTGGACGCAGTACTCCAAATGCGGTCTAACCAACGTTCTATACAACTGAAGCATTAGATGGCAGCTTTTAAACTCTATCCCCCTTCCTATAAAGGCTAGCATTCCATAAGCCTTCCTGACAACATTCTCCACTTGTGTCGCAACCTTCATGGATTTGTGAACCTGCACTCCCAGGTCCCTCTGTGTTTCTATACTCCTAATTTGTCTACCTTTAATCACATAGCTCCTCTCTACATTATTCCTTCCAAAATGCATCACCTCGCATTTGTCAGGATTAAATTCCATCTGCCACCTATCTGCCCAATGCACCAACCTATCTATATCCTGTTGTATCACCTCACAATCCACTTCGGTACCCGCCAACCCTGCCATCTTGGTGTCATCAGCAAACTTGCTGATCACACCACCTACGCTCTCTTCCAAGTCATTTATGTAGACTACAAAGAGGAGAGGTCCCTGTACTGAGCCCTGTGGCACACCACTGGTCACCGGCCTCCAGCCGGACAAAGTCCCCTCCACTACTACCCTCTGTCTCCTATTACCCAGCCAGTTCTCAATCCACCTAGCTACCTGACCTCGTATCCCATGCGCTTTAACCTTTTCTACCAGCCTACCATGAGGGACTTTGTCAAACGCCTTACTAAAATCCATATAGATGACATCAACGGCTCTCCCATCGTCAACCGTTTTTGTCACCTCCTCAAAGAATTCCACCAGATTCGTAAGGCAAGGCCTCCCTCTAACAAAGCCATGTGGCGTATCCCCAATCAGACCGCAACGCTCCAAATGCTCATACATCCTACCCCTAAGTACTCTTTCCATTAATTTCCCTACCACTGATGTCAAACTCACCGGCCTATAATTTCCAGGGTTATCCCTGCTACCTTTTTTGAACAGCGGTACCACATTTGCTACCCTCCAGTCTTCTGGGACCTCACCTGTGTCCAAAGAAGAGACAAAGATTTGCGCCAGAGGCCCAGCAATTTCATCTTTCACCTCCCTAAGCAGCCTGGGATAAATACCACCAGGCCCCGGAGCTTTATCCGTCCTTACGCTACCTAAAAGCCCTAGCACTTCCTCCCTCGTAATAGATATTCCCTGCAGCTGATCCTCAGCTCCCTCTAACAGACCGCACGATTCCGAACCCCTCTCCTTCGTGAATACCGACGCAAAGTATTCATTCAGGAGCTCCCCCATTCCCTCCGACTCAATACATATCTCCCCACTTTTGTCCCTAAGAGGACCAATTTTCCCTCTAACTACTCTCTTGCTCCTAATATAGGAATAAAATGCCTTCGGATTTTCTTTAATCCTACCAGCCAAAGCCATTTCATGACCTCTCTTCGCCCTTCTAATTCCCCTTTTCAGCTCCCTCCTACTCTCTCTATATTCCTCCAGCGCACTCTCCGTACCCAGTCGCTTCGACCTAACATACGCCTCCCTCTTCTTCCTGACCAAGTCTTCAATACCCCTTGTAATCCACGGCTCTCTAATCCTACCTTTCCCATCCTTCCACTTAACCGGAACATACCTCCCCTGCAACCATTTCATTTTACCCTTAAAAGCCTCCCACTTGCCAACCGTGGACTTGCCAGCTAACAGTCCCTCCCAATCAGTGTCCTGCAGCTCCCTCCTAATCCTGCCATAGTTCGCCTTTCCCCAGTTCAGCACACTCCCGTTTGGCCGGCACTCGTCCCTTTCCATTTTTATCCTAAAGTAGACGGACTTGTGGTCACTATTAGCCACATGTTCGCCTACCTCTACCTCTCCCACCTGCCCCGGCTCATTACCCAACACTAAATCCAGTATAGCCCCTCCCCTAGTCGGACTAGTTACATACTGCTCTAGAGACCCTTCCAAAACACATTTCACAAACTCCTCTCCCTCCGTACCCCCAGCTGTAGGCCCCCTCCAATTCACTCCAGGAAGATTAAAGTCCCCCACTACAACCACCCTATTCTTCCTGCACCTATCCAAAATGCCCCTGCAGATGCCTTCCTCCACTGACCTCGGGCTGTTGGGTGGCCTATAATACACCCCTAGCAACGTAATCTCCCCCTTTTTATTCCTCAACTCCACCCACAGTGACTCAATCCCTATCTCTTCTATATTGTCCTCCCTCTGCACTACTGTGATGCTTTCCTTGACTAACAGTGCCACCCCTCCACCTCTCTTCAACCCTCCTCTGTATAAGAGATCCAACCATTTTACCAACCATATAAGACATCTTTGCAGTAAAGACCAGGCAGATATAGTGGGGAAGATGGAAATATAGCAACATTTATTATAGGCACCACTTCAAGATAGGTTACCCTCTGTTCACCTTTATTTTGAGGAACTGATGATGACAAGTAACCATCTACTCTGAAATCTATAGATCCGTTTCATTGATATAGTTATGTAAGTAGATTCATGAATGAATGAGTGCTGCCTTAAACAATGTACTGCTTCACTAATATACAATCCGGCATTTTCTGATCAAAAATTGACATTTATTTTCATTTGTTTGTACACATTAGAGTAACTGTAATTCCAACTACATTTGTGATTTATTGATCACTATCATTCATAACACATTAAAATTATTTATTAAAATTACAGTTTTTAAAATTATAAATCTTTAGACACAGACTGCAAAGCATCTCCTGCTCAGATAAATTAATCACAATCATTAGCCAGATTTGGATGCCTCCCATGTTCTGTTCAAATGGAATACATCCTACTGAATGCCCATTGCCCAGCTGGTATCCCAATTGTCTCGCTAAATGTCTGAAACTAGCTACACTAACAAAGCAGAAAATGCACCAGAAACACACGCACACATTTGACTATTTTGTGTGGGGTAATAAAAATATATTTTGGTGATTCTAAACAAAATAAGTCAAGGTAAGGATCAGGATGTTAAAATGATGGAAGCTGCCTGAGTTGTGACACTGCCATAGTAAAACAACCAAGTCTGAAACCACAAAGGTGAGGCATTTGAGGATTGGTGCAACCCACAGAATTCAATCTTAACACAATCCACTGCCTTCAGAAAAGAAGGGGTAAGGGGAAGTCAGTGTGTATTAGAATGTAATCAGAGTCTCCAACTCCACTCATTAATCTGGGACATGCCACATGGATGTGGCAGCATTTCTTTATAGGTGGAAAGATAATAGAGCAACTAGCGCCTCAGCATTGTCTAATAGGTATGTATAAGAATTATTGGGAGCTGACTTGCTGCCATAACCCTAGTTGGCATGGGTGATATGGATAAACTAACCAATGGTGAGATACCCAAAAGTGGAAGCAAAAAGGGGAATGATTTTGGGAAATTGACAAATATTTTGGAATTTGCATGGCTAACCTGAGGTAATCGTTTTGTGCGTTGAGCTCACATTCGTCATTTGTGCGAATACTGCTGGGGCTCCAAGATTCAGAAGTCACAGTTCTCTTAGGTGACGTAATCAAGTTCATGCCCATAATCAATTGTAAATGTCAGTGTGGTGTCAACTGGCTGCTGCATATTGACACTGTGCCGATGTTTACAACAGATTCACACAGACATGAGCCTCCCCAGAGGCACAAAGGTAAGTACAGTCCTGGCACAGATTGGCACCATGCCCATGCCAAACTGACACAGCCAACATGTACCAAGGGTAGACCCCAGTGGGAGCCTCATGGTGATGGGGTGGCTTGGATTCATTTGGATGTGGTGGTGGCTGGGAGTGGATGGAGGAGTTGGAGATGCCATCAATGACCTTTGGTGGGGGAGGTGGGTGCCAGCTCAGACTGTGGCAGAGAGGGATGGCCGATGTTCGGCAGCAGGGAGAAGGGACCAATGATCTGAGGGGGGGTGGGGGGTGGTGTGGAATCGAGGGATCCCCTGACACCTTCGTGGTGGGCTTGGTGGGAGGTTTATACAGGTTATGATTGGGGCACCTTTTAAAGATGACACCCTGATCTCACTGCAGCCCGGCTTTGCCAACGTGTTTACACCGTGGATCCTGCGTGACAGTGTGAAATACAGCCCCCTTGAATTTTTTTTGGCAGAGTGTCGTAAGATCTGAAGAGAAAACCGATCTGTTTCTCTGGAAACACGCTGGTTTTCTTCTTGGAAACAACACTCTGCCATTTTTTGGTAAGATTTAGCCCCAAGTTCTAATTATTTTCCAGTGAAAACAATTGAATACAACAGATGAGAAAATATCTAAAGCAGAATAATTGTACTGTATACTTTCTCTTTTGAAAGTATCACAACAGCCTTTCATAAGCCAAAAGCTTTTCATCTTTGCAGTGTCTGCAAGTCATTAGGAACGAATTCAAACCAAAGATTTAATTGCGCGTGTGAAAACACCCTCATTGATTAGCAAATTAAGGAAATGCAATATTTTCATTGTACCATTAAGCCATCAGGAATTTTCTGTGATAAGAGAGCAGTACTCCAATTCTTTTCCTTAATAGAATCATTGAATCCCTACAATGCAGAAGGAGGCCATTCAGCCCATCGAGTCTGCACCGAACACAATCCCACCCGGGCCCTATTTCCATAACCCCACATATTGACTCTGCTAATCCCCAACACTAGGGTCAATTTAGGGCCAATCAACCTAACCTGCACATCTTTGGACCGTGAGAGGAAACCGGAGCACCCAAAAGAAACCCATACAGAGACGGGGAGAATGTGCAAACTTCACACAGACAGTGAGTCGAGACCAGAATTGAAACTGGGTCCCTGGCGCTGTGAAGCAGCAGTGCTAACCACTGTGCCATCAATGAATATTCATACAATACTTTTAGATGAAATACTCAAAACATGCGACAAACTATTTTTAATCACAGTTGTTTAATCCATACATTTCCCTCAGTCTTTCCAAAAGATCCTCTGCGTTCTTCCAAAGAAAGCTGAAATTTGTCTTGTTGTCCATCCTTGATTGCTGTTTTCTACCTGCCTCCCAAGTGGATGCATGAGAACAGACTGGAGTCAATTCATGGTGATTACTCCACTACTGTCTCCACACCCACAGCAGCAACTTGAGTGGGAAATACCTTTCAGCCAAATGCACTTTATTGTGAGTCCAAAATCAATGGTTACCAGCTCAGGGGACAATACACTGAGATATTTATTTCAGTTCCCATTTCAATCTTGCTTTTAATGGTTTTACTTGTTAAATTGTAATCCCTAGACTCCTTTATCAAAAGAACATTTGACAGTAATACAAAACAGTGCTTGTTATGGGAGGTGCCATATATTACATCCCTCAATTAAAAAGATGGTTCCAAATTATTAATATTAAACCAGAATTCGTTTTTGATAAGTTGTGAATTATTAAGATTGATGCTGGCAGTTGTCCTGTGCTTGCCAGTTATTTTAATTCTCGTTCCTGACGTTTCTTCTATGCCCATTCCGATCTCCAAGTATCGTCACTCTCTGGATTTCCATCTTGGCTGTTATTGAAATGATGTGGAGCCAGGATGGTGTCAGGACTGAGTTTACTAGATTCATGCTGTTGTGCTGGTCGAATTGTTACATTTTCATAAGCCGGATTTGTCAACGAACTTGTGGTGTTAGATTGAGTAAAGTTTGCATTGTAAGTGGTAGTGATGTTTTTCTCTGCCTGCAACAGCAACAACTTATATTTATATAGCACCTTTAATGTCATGAAACTTCACAGGAACATTACAAAATAAAACATGACACCGAGCCACATATGGCAGTATTAGGTCAAATAATCAAAAGCTTGGTTAGAGGTAGGTTTTAAGGAGGAAAGCAAAATAGAAAGGCAGAGAAGTTACACTTAGAAACATAGAACATTACAGCACAGTATAGGCCCTTCGGCCCTCAATGTTGTGCCTCTGTATACAGAGGGTTTTCCAGCGCTTGGAGCCTAGATAATTGAAGGTACGGCCATTAGTGATGCAGTGATTAAAATTGGAGATGCACAAGAGACTAGAATTAGGGAGGCACAGTTATCATGGAGGATTATGAGGCTGCAGATTACAGAGATAGCAAGGAGCAAGTCCATGGGGGATTTGATATCATGGGTGAGAGTTTTCAAATAAGATATTGCTTGACTGGGAGCCAATGTCAGTCAAGGGTGATAGGGGAACAAGACTTGTTGCAGGTTAAGGCACAGGCAGCAAAGCTTTGGATGAGCGCAAGATTATGGATGGCAGAATATTGGCGGTGTGTTGGAATTGCCAAGGCTAGAGGTAACGAAGGCAGAAATGAGGGTTTCCGCAGCAGATGAGCTGAGACGGGGCAAAGTCTGGTATTGTAATTGAGGTGGAGATAGGCAATCAAAGAGAAGGCACGAGTGTGAGGTCGGAAGCTTACTTCTATTTGCTTGAAGACAAATGTCTAAGCTATACTAATGCCACAGACATTACATTTTTGCAATAATATGACCATTCTGTTTACCAAGCATCTCTTTGGCCTTTCTGAGATTGAGAACAGTAATAAGTCTCACAACATCAGGATAAAATCCAACAAGTTTATTTGGTATCACGAGCTTTCAGAGCACTGCTCCTTCATCAGGTAATGAAGGAGCAGCGCTCTGAAAGCTCGTGAAGACAAATAAACTTGTTGGACTTTAACCTGGTGTTGCGAGACTTCTTACTGTGCCCACTCCAGTCCAACACTGACATCTCCACATCATGAGATTGAGAATGCTAAGTTACATGAACAAGTAACACTAACAATTACCTCAAGACTGCCGTTGCTGCAATTCCCGCAAACATCCTTGCTGTATGTAGCCCGAATAGCTGCTTCAGTGTACCGAAAATGGAGGTAGCTATATGGTAATACGATGTGAAAGGTTAGTTTACCACATCTAAGGGAAAAGGAAAATCACAAAAATGGGATTAAATACCTTGAAGTGACGTGTGAGTTTCATTGTAAACCCCAACTCAATTCCTTGAAAATCATACCTTGCAGATGCCTTTAGAAGATAAACATGCAAGTTGAACAACTGCTCAATTTTGAAGATTGATAGCTAGTTTCACAGTGGATAAAAAATATCATGTGTAGCATTGAGCCACATAGGCTAGAAGGACTCCAAGCTTTGCCTGTAGCCTATTTAGTCCTCAGTTCAGATGGTTATAATTTGACTCAGTCAGGTGTCCCAGGAATACAGAAAGGCAAATATATAAAGCATCAACCAGGACTCTTGCTGATGTTTGTTGTTGGGTGATTCCTGTTAGAAAGCACATCTGTGCATGCACATAAAGGACTGGATCAGGTTTGACTCTAATGGCAAAAGTATTCATACATGGCTGCTTGAGCAAACTACAACCAAGAACTATTACCACCATCTAATCATAATGTCATATCTCAGCACAAGCACCTTCTTGATAAAAGGGCAAAAATTGGCAGGGAATAACTTTTATTTATTTTGTAAAATATTTCAATAGTAGAAGCAGAAAGGTTCTGCTACTTTGTTAGCACAAAATAGGGTGCAAGAATAAATCACTCCTTATTCCTACTTTCCCAGTGATGCTAACTACTTTGTGCACAAATAACCAAAAGGGGAAGAATCTGTTCAATAGCAATAAATGGTCTACTCAGTGCTACCATTTAAAGTAACCAACCTGTCATAAATGAGGAAGTCGTCCTTGTTACCCTGCAGAATGCTCCAGATATCACGTTGAAACGGTGACTGTTGGTAGACAGGGATATCCTCAGGAACATGCCGTTGGAGCTCCCAGAACATGGCCCTCGATTGGGGTGTTTTCTCATTCACTATCATATAGCGTACATCCTTCAGGCCCTGATGTTCAAGCTTGTCTCGCAAGCTGCCTAATCTACCAATGCAATAACAGTGATAACTATGAACATCATTACTTAGGCTGGTATTTTTGCAGATCTGAATATGCAAACAGGACATTTCAGATTGGATATGATTTCATTAAAAACAATCGAGATAACTTATAAACTGATGAACATAGGACATAGAACCGTACAGTGCAGAAACAGGCCCTTCAGCCCATCGAATCTGCACTGATCACAATCCCACCCAGGCCCTATCCCTGTAACTTCATGCATTCACTCTGTTAATCCCCGACACTAAGAGGCAATTTTATCATGCCTAATCCACCTAACTTGCACATCTTTGGACTGTAGGAGGAAAACACAGCATCCAGAGGAAACCCATGCAGCCACTGGGAGAACATGCAGACTCCACATGGTCTCCTGAGACTGGAATTGAACCCAGATCCCTGATGCTGTAACGCAGCAGTGCTAACCACTGTGCCACTCTACTCAAGATAGCTGTGGGAGACGGTGCATCGATAATAGATATTGATGGATAGTAAAAATGTTTTATTTTCCCCCAGTAGAAGGGAAGGAAAAATCAAGATAATTTTTTACACTTCACCCCTCCTGTGGGGTGGCAGGGTGGCAATGGTTAGTACCGCTGCCTCACAGCGCCAGGGATCTGGGTTCAATTCCCGGCTTGGGTCACTGTCTGCGTGGAATTTGCACTTTCTCTCCATGTTTGCGTGGGTTTCCTCCCACAGTCTGAAAGCTGTGCTGGTTAGGGGCATTGATCCAAACAGATGTCAGAGTACGGTGATTGGGGGAATTTCACAGTAACTTCATTGCAGTGTTAATGTAAGCTTTACTTGTGACTATTAAATAAATTTTAACAGGCACTGGAATGTGGCGACTAGGGCATTTTCACAATAACTTCATTATAATGTTAATATAAGCCAACTTGTGACAATAATATGTAAACTTTAAACTGTGCTTCACTTAATGGCTAATAATAGAACAGAATTCCAGTCTGTGTTCTTGAATGGAGAAAGTTTATAGCATTGTGGAGATTACATACGGATGAAATTGGACAATAATTTTGGAGTGTAATACTTACTTAGTTGCCTGTGTCAGACAGAACCGGCAGCTTGCTTTCAGAAGGGCCACCACCACGACATGGCCAATCTGTTCCTCCATGGGGCTCTGACTGGCAATCTCCCAGTGAGGGGCCACCTTACAGATTCTGCTTTCACTCCCTGCTGCTGCTGCTGCCACGGTCATTGTTAGGCCCAAAACAATAGAGAATAAAGGTATCTTCAACCCCATCATGATCTCTTAAACATCCCTACAATTTGGGAGTAGATGAATAATTTATGAACAAATTATGAACATTTTGTAAAAGAAGCAGAAAACAAAAAACCCTATAAGCTGGTGCGCTAATTTTACTGTGTAAAAGACAACAAACGATTGCAGATTTTCTGGTGTGAGGGCGAAATTCTGAACTCTGGGGACTCATTCAGTATATTTTTCTGCAAAGCTATACACTTTAAAAATGTTGTTGACTTGTTTGCACAGTGCCGAAATTAAGCAATCGGCGATTTGTTCCGCAAAAAAAACGCAAAGATAGAACAAATAAAAAAACTAATATACAAGTAATTAAAAAAAACACTGGCGAAAGTGCATGAAAAGTGTCCAGACACAATTGCAACATGAATTTGTTGCAATTTCGATGAGAGGTTTGGGGACTTTTGAACTCTACAAATACAATCGCAATGGATTGAATTCGGAGATTTAGAAAAGGTTTAACAAGGAAACGTCCGAAACCAGTACAATTCAGATGATGAACATGGAAAAATTTCCATGAGCTGTTAGGGGCAAAATACATCATCACTTTTACCTTTCTGCTGAGTTTCACTCTTTTGTCTCTCTCTTGGCGTCCGATCCAAGCTCTGGTCTCCTTGCTTTCTCCCCAGCTCTCAGCCAGAGGCTATCTCCCGGATTGCAAACGATTTGTTTGTGGAATGTTAACTCTTTAAGGGCGGAATGATTTTTATCCCTCTTTCTGTTCGGGGTCAACGTGGAGAAAACAATGAGTGGTGGTTCCGGAGTTGCTCCGCTTAAATACAGTTAAAGTAGTTGGTGCAATAGTGGCCATCACTTATTTGCAACTTTTTCTCCCTTAAATAGCACTAGATAAAATTCTGAGGTCAGGCACCGACCAATTCAAGAGCAGCTTCTTCCCTGTTCCCTGTCAAACCTTTGGATTGACCTACCTCGTATTAAGTTGCTCTTTCTTTACACCCTAGCTATGACTGCAATACCACATTTTGAACCTCTCTTTTCTTTTGTATAGTGCACAAGAAGGGCCTTTTGGCTAAGGTCAAGTGTAGTATCGACATCTTGCAGTTGGTTGAAGTTATGAGGTTACACTGAGGCTTCATTTGGAGCAACTTTTTAAAGCAGCATTTTGGCCTTTTGGCTATGATGCAACTGAGATAAAGCCTTGGAGAAGATGCAATGCCTGCTCCAATCAGCATGGATCATGTAGATCAAGTCCAGGACAGGGAGTGAGAAGCCTGTCTTGGCAGCTTGGATCTGGGATGTCTCACTTGCTGAGACTTTGAATTGGACTTTGATTGGATTGAATTGGATGTATAAACAAGAAACAGTACTTTTCACTGTATACTAATACAAGTGACAATCAAATAAAATCAAAAACAAGGCCGGCACAGTGGTTAGCACTGCTGCCTCACGGCTCCAGGGACCTGGGTTTAATTCCTGGCTTGGGTCACTGTTTGAAGTTTGCATGTTCTCCCTGTATCTGCATGGGTTTCCTCCCACACTCCAAAGATGAGCCGATTAGGTGGATTGGCAATGCTAAATTGCCTTTGGTTCCAAGATGCATAGGTGAGTTAGCTGTGGTAAATGTGTAGGGTTACATGGATAGGATGGGGGAGAGGGCCTGGGTAAGATATTCTGTCAGAGAGTCAGTGCAGAGTGAATGGGTCAAATAGCCTCTTCTGCACCATAGAGATTCTATGAGAATCTTTTAAAATGCAACATTTCTCCTCATTCAGCATTTCCTTGGCAACATTAATGCCACCAGTAAGCAGGGACCCTAATTGAAAAGAAAGGTGAATATACCCCCCAGTTAAGGGTCCCTCTAATAACATGAATGATTAATAGATTTCATGTTTATGAATGAAAAGTCCTGGGTGAAGGGTTAGAATCATATGTACATAGAATTGGATTGGTACCGCACAAGGATGCCATCTGACTTGTCGGGTGGGACATTCCAGTCTTGTTCATGCTGAAACCACAAAATACCATGCGAGGTCAATGGAACCTCCCTGGTCCACCCCTTGCTCACTCCAACTCCCGTGGTGGGCAGGACAGAAAAATTCACCCATCCTGTCTGTGCGGCTTTCGGCAAGAACTCAACTGGTTCTACTGCCTTGCCTTTTCCTCATAGCTCTGCAACTTTTTTCTCTTCAGATCTTTCCCCAATTGTCTTTTGAATGCCTCAGTTGAATCTACGTCCATCACACTCTCATACAGTGCATTACAGATCCTAACTGCTTATTTCTGCATGGAAAGATTTTCCTTATGTTGCTGTTGCATCTTTTGCCAATCACCTGGAATCGGTGTCCTTTACTTCTCAATCCTTACACTAAGGGGAACAGTTTCTGTCCAGACACTTGCTGATTTTGAACATCTATTTTAGAACTTCCCTTTAATCTTCTCTTCTTCAGAAGAACAACTTCAGCTTCTCCAATTTATCCAAGCTCTTCAACTCTAGAACTATTCTTGTGAATCTTTCCCATGTTTTCATACTTTGCTTTGACTGTGCTGCCCAGAACTAGACACAATACTCCATCAGAATTGGAAAGAAAGTTGTGATAGGCTTTTAGCAAGTACAGATAGAAGGAAAGGAGGAAAGAACAAAAGAGAACATCTGTGATAGGAGTTTAGAAGGAGAGGTTTAATGACAAGGGCTGGATTTAATGGAGCCCGCTGTAGCAGGCCCACATAATAATGGGGAATGCTGCTCATCCCTTTCCCATCAGCAGGTAAACTGATCCCATTAAATCAGCAGCGGAAACAAGCTGATGCATTACACCCAATCTGTTGGCTAATTAGACTCATTATTGAGCTACTTAAAGATTATTATACCTGAGCCCATTGCAAGTTAGTACATTGAGTCAAACAGGCACCAGAGTGTGGCAACTAGAGGAATTTCACAATAACTTCATTGCAGTGTTAATGTAAGCCTTACTTGTGACTAATAGATAAACTTTAAACTTATAGTTGTGATTCGGGGATTGTCCAGAAATCACAAGGTTTAATAATGCCCTTCACTGCCCAGCTAACCCTGTTGGGCATCCCAGGAGGTCCCGTTTTCAAAGGCATTTGGTGCCTGGTTAAGGGACCTGGCATTGAAAAGGAGGTTGCCGGTGGTGAGCCACTTCCTTGCCCTTGCAACCAACTCCCTTTTCTTTCCAATGAACAGCAAGTCTTCCTAGTCATCTCTCTCCAGGGATCTCACAATGATCTCTGGTTTAAGGCCTCACTGTATTAGCTGCAGCAGTCACCCCTCTTGATTGACTGTCTGGCAGCTCTCAATGGGCAGGACTTCTTCCCCTGGGGTCCTAAATTCCAGGGAAGTGCTTACTTAATTTGTTTGGGCCTCCTCCCCCGAATTGGCATAGGGTTCCCACTGATTAAAACCGGTAAGCAGGAACCATGTCGGGAACACTATTGTTGAGTCTGGAAAACTGCGAACGGCCTAATTGAAAGATGAGGCACTGTTCTTCAATCTCACCTCATCTTTTGATCAGGCAGTTTATAGCCTTTTGAATTCAGAGGCGAGTCTATCCATTTAAGAACGTTAAGAAGTGACTTAATAGAGGCATATAAGATGATCAGAGGATTAAATAGGGTGGACAGTAAGAGCCTTTTTCCTCAGATGGAGATGGCTCGCACAAGGGGACATAGCTTTAAATTGAGGGGTGATAGATATCGGATGGATGTCAGAGGTAGGTCCTTTACTCAGAGAGTAGTAAGGGCGTGGAATGCCCTGCCTGCAACAGAAGTGGACTCGCCAACATTAAGGGCATTTAAATGGTCGTTGGATAAATATATGGATGATATCGGAATAGTGTAGGTTAGAAGGGCTTTAGGTTGGTTTCACAGGTCGGCGCAACATCGAGGGCCGAAGGGCCCGTACTGCGCTGTAATGTTCTATGTTCAATCTCAGATTGTTCTGCCACATTTCTTGTGTTAATTTTTGGATTTTAGTTGTCAGTAATGATTCTGTTTTCTCTTTGGAGCTTCTTTTATTTCCTTATATGTTGCATTACCACCTCCTTTCGCCTTGTACATCATTCCTTTTGGCATTTGATCTCTCCTATTCTCCACGTTATCACACATATTCCCTTTTGTTTTTTTCACCCTCTCCCACTTTCCTGGTCCCAGTACTTACTTAAAATTTGCTTCATCTTGAACTTTTTCTAATTGTGAGGAAAGATCATTGATCTGAAACATTAAGATCTAAAAGCTGGAAATTCCCACCCACTGTCAATGGGCTTTCACATTGTCTGCAACCTGCCAGCTACAATTGCAGTGGCAGGCGGGGTGGGAGAATTCTGGCCTAAATCATGTTCCTTGTTCCAAAGATGCTGCCAGACCTGTAGGGCTAGTGCAGCATTTTTTTGTTCTTATTTCAGATTTCCAGCAGCTGGGGTACTTTGTTCTTGTAATCTATTCTGATAAAGTTCCTCTGACCCCTCTTTCCTTCCTCAATTCTCTGAATTTTTTTATATATAACTTGATTCTTTCCTAAATTGTGAACTTGAACAAATAGGCTTACATTAACAATGCAGTGAAGTTGCTGTAAAAATCCTCTAGTCTCCACACTCCAGTACACCGAGGGAGAATTTAGCATAGCCAATGCACCCAATCAACATGCCTTTCAGACTGAGAGGAAACCGGAGCATCTGAAGAAAACACACACTGTCATGGGGAGAATGTGCAGACCCCGCAGACAGTGACCCAAGCTGGGAATCAAACCCAGGTCCTGGCACTATGCTAACCACTGTGCTACCATCTATGTGTGTTTCATGTTGATCTCTGTATCTTTCGTCATCCAGGGAGCTCTAGCTTTGGATGTCCCTCCTTTTCTGCTTATGGGAATGTGCCTAGTTTGTACCCATTTTTATTTTCTTGTGTTACTTAATCTCTTTGAATCTTTAATTCCAATCCACTGGGCCAGATTCCTTTTCAACTCACTGAATGTGACTCCCCTCATAGAATCCCTACTGTACAGAAGAAGGCCATTTGGTCCATCGAGTCTGTATCAACCATAATCCCACTCAGGCCCTATTTCCGTAACCCCCACACATCTACCCTGCTAATACCCCTGACACTAGGGTCAATTTAGCATGAACAATATACCTAATCTGCACATCTTTGGACTGTGGGAGGAAACTGCACCCAGAGGAAACCCACTCAGACACAGGCAGAACATATAGATACCACACAGATGTGACCTGAGGCTGGAATTGAACCCAGGTCCCTGTCACTACGAGGCAGCAGTGCTAACCACTATACCACCACACCATTGAGTATTTTCACGTCTGATATTTTCTTGTCCTGCTCTTGTCCTCCTACTTTAAATCTATTGATATCATGATTGCTGTGTCCCAAATACTTCTCTGCTGAAACTTCAGATCTAGTATTGCACCTGTCCTTGTTGGGCTGGAAACATACTGATCAAGAAAACTCTCTTGTGCAACTTTTACGACTTCTTCCTCACCTTTGCTCTTTACATTTTTATTCTTCTGACCTGAATTAGCAGAATTGAAGTTCCCTATTATTTTGGTGCTCCAAAGCTCTTCCATCGTTTTTGCAATTTGCCTGAAAATTTCCTCATCTATCTCCTTTACACCATTTGGTGTCCTATGTTATGCACCCAGAAGCATAACAGCTCCTCCATTATTCCTGAATTCAAATGGATTCGGTCTTTGACCCCTCAAGTACATATCCCTTTCCAATGCTACAATAGTTTCTTTAATCAAGTGGGACCCCAACCGCTTTTCTTCCCTACTTTTTCCTGAATAACTTGTAACCAGGGAGTTCTTAATCTCAGTTTCTTTGGGCTCAGTTTACATCATAATCCCATTAGATTACATGTGACTGCAACTAACTAACCTTATTCACCATGCTGCATGCATTTGCATATTTGCATTCCAAATCCATTTTACACTGCCTTGGATTATTCCTCCATCTGACTGTTTCTTTTTCTGAACTACTTTTTGTTCTAATTTGTCTCTCACTTCCTGCCAACATGTTGTCAGTTTAGCTCAGTTGGCTGGATAGCTGGTTCATAATGCCAAGTGAAGCCAATAGTGTGGGTTTGATTCTGGAGGTAACTGATGAAAGCCCACCTTTTGTATTTTACCCCTTGTCTGAGGAGTGGTGATCCTCAAGTAAAATCACCACCAGTCAGCTCTCCCCCCTCAAAGGGCAGAGCAGCCTGTGGTTATCTGGGACTATGGTGACTTTGTCTTTACATATTGTATTTCCTCTGTAATGCTACATTCTGGTGTCTGGCTCCTTACCCAATTAGTTACAACCCTCCCCCAGAATGCTAGTTAGTGCCCCACAAGAACATTGATCACAAACCTGTTGAGGTGCAATTCATCTATTTTGAGCTGGTCCTTCCTGCCCTAGAAATGCTTCATGATTAGAGGCCTTTCTTTGTTCAGCTGCAGTCATGTGTTAACCTGTCTTACTTTACAGCCCTAGGCTTTTTACCACATGATAGGGGAAGTAATTCAGACATTGCAACCTTTGGGATCCTGCTCTTTAAACTTCTCCCTAGTTACTGAAACTTCTGTCTATAGGATCTCAATCCTATCTTTCGAATGTTACTGTTTGGAACATGGACCACAAATTCTAGCTGATACTTATTTCTGAAGAAATAGTTTTGTGCATGTTATAAATGTTGTAAGTTCATAGGACATAGAAGCAGGGTTAGGCCATTTGGCTACCGAATCCTCTCTGCTATTTGATCATAGCTGATATGCTCCTCATCCCCATTTTCCTGCCTTCTCCCCATAACCCTTCAACCCATTACCAATTAAAAATGTCTAATTCCTACTTAAGTTTACTCACTGTCCCAGCATCCACTGCACTTTGGAGCAGCGAATTCCACAGATTCACAACTCTTTGGGAGAAGTAACTTCTCCTCAACTCTGTTTTAAATTTGCTACTCCTTATCCTAAGACTATGACCTGTCATCCTAGAATGCCCCACCAGCAGAAGCATCTGCTCCATGGCTATTTTATCCTTAGCTTGACACCAGAGAGGCTACACACCATGTGAGACTCACTGTTGTGGTTGCATAAAATGTCCATCTCGCATCCCCCCCCCTCCACCCCCCGGCTCCTACACCGCCTCCCCCATCTCAACCATTAAATCCCTTATAACAACTACGTTTCCATATGTTGCTGTGGCCAACCATGTATTCATCTGCAATGGCTGTGCGCTAGGTTAAGAT
The DNA here is from genome assembly GCF_965287045.1 of Carcharhinus amblyrhynchos. Taxonomy (NCBI): domain Eukaryota; kingdom Metazoa; phylum Chordata; class Chondrichthyes; order Carcharhiniformes; family Carcharhinidae; genus Carcharhinus; species Carcharhinus amblyrhynchos. Next base: position 27,225,510 of record NC_137332.1, on the reverse strand, counting down.
CACGCACACCAGTATTCATTACGATATGCAAAATGAGTTTAAGTGCCAACTCCCAGAGGAATTTTGTACTGCTCGGATGTGTGATTCAAGAAATTTTCAGCCTTCCAAATGCCCTGCAGTGCCTTCAGCTGTTCCCGAAACTCAGACACCATGAGCTTAAGTTCAGTCTTGAAGTTCCCGTATAGCTCGGGAATTGCAGGCAATTATTCTCAGCAAAGGCAATATAGCAATTTGCACTATTACTACAAACGTTTTAACTCATGTTTTGTCTTTTGCTAAAAATGGTAAGCCTTTAAATCAACTTATATTAAGCATGAATTGGCATCCATAAGGTATATGGGGTTTCACCAAAATCACATTCTGCTCAGCTGCTAATTTAAAAGCCTTGGAAGAATCAATGAAGCACAAGCACGCTCTCTTCAAATCTACTGATGGTAACATTTGAAGTTTGACCAGTCAGAAATGAATCTCTCAAAATCAAAACAAAGGTTCTAACATCTACATATGCAGAGAATATCTGAAAGATCTATCTTATAAATGTTACCGACAAATCCTGGTCACCTAGTTGCAAATTCCTTTAGTCTTATTAAACCATCTGCAATTACTGTGTCAAATAGTTAATTGCTGAAGAACATTCCCACACTTGACAAATTACGTAAATGTATTGCATTGGGGTAATACCTTGTCTATTTATCTTGTTTACAGCAATTAGTGCATTTTAAGCTAAATATTAACTGTTTCTTACTCTTAGATAATAATTTCCTATTTGCCACTTTAGGAGTTATTGTCTATATAGGTAATTTTATGCTCTCTTGACTATGGCTTGGAGGTAGTTTTGCAAGCAGTATGGCATGGGATGCAGTGCTCATCATTTTCCCCTCTGCTGTACTTTATTTGAGGTGGGGTAGATGCCAGTGGCCACCCACCCCCTCCCCTCCCCTCTCCTTGGGCCAACTGAGGTGCTTAATGACCACTTAAGGACTCTTCCTACTGCTGCCTGTAAAAATTCAGTAAATGCAAGTTTCCTGTCAACAACAATCTTTTTTGTGTACCAAAAGAACAGGCCGCTCCTGCAGCGTACACTCTGGTAGTCACCTTGGGACCTACTACTCAAGTCCAGGTAAAATTACAGGTTTAAAAACCCACACTGGCTTCCACTCGTTCACTAAAGCTCATACTCCATGAAGCCCATGGATAGATGTGTTGATGATCTCCTGTGGCCTTTGCAGCACAGTGGTTAGCACTGCTGCTTCACAGCTCTAGGGCCCTGGGTTCGATTCCTGGCTCAGATCACTGTCTGTATGGAGTTTGCACATTCTCCTCATGTCTGCATGGGTTTCTTCTGGGTACTCCAGTTTCCTCCCACAGTCCAAAGATATGCAGGTTAGGTTGATTGGCCATGCTAAGAAATTGCCCCTTAGTGTCCGGGGATGCGTAGATTAGAGGGATTGGTGGGTATAATATGTAGGGATATGGGAGTAGGGCCTGGGTGGGATTTTGTTCAGTGCAGACTCGATGGGCCAAAGGGCCTCTTTCTGCACTGTAGGATTCTATGATAACAACGCCAATGTTTTACCAGTGGTGGATTGGCATCTTGCCACATGAGTTGGGCACCCAGTAAAACATGGCATCCTCCCAGTTGGATCCCTCCTGATGGGGTACCCTGTGGTCCACGGAAGGCACTGTCCAGGGGCAGGGACCTCTCCCACTGGAAGAACAACCCTAACAATTGACCACATCTGCCCCTCCCTGCCCCCCCCCCCCCCCAACCCCGGCATTTCACTTGTATAGTACAAAGGGTTAGCAAATGGAGTATGCTAAAATATGACATAAATGATGATGTACCATTGACATTAGTCAGTCATGTGTTAAGACTCGTGAGAGGTTAGAATCATGTCTAGGAACAACATGCCTATTCTATAGCCTGTTTGAATGTAGTACCAATAAACTAGTGTTAAGTAGATACCAAAGTATATTTATAGGATATCTACTAACCACATTCCAAGCCTGGATACACAAATAGAAGGGCCATGTTAAAACATGGTAGCTGAGAATACTGTGGGAGATTGAATCGACCAGGACTGTGATTTGGGGAGGGAAAAAATGGGAGTTGGGTGGAATCTATAGCGGTAAGAAGGGAGATGCAGAAATGCAATATAAAATGTTAAAGACAAAGATTCATGTTGTTAAAAGTTAAGATAGTATACCTAAGAGATGTAGAATAAAGGATAGCAGATGGGATATGCTAATATATAACCTAAATGATCATGTATCACATACCTCAGTGTCAGGAAGGCGAATGGGATGCTGGCCTTCATAGCGAGGGGGATTGAATATAAAAGTAGGGAGGTCTTACTGCAGCTGTATAGGGCATTGGTGAGGCCGCAGCTGGAGTACTGTGTGCAGTTTTGGGCGCCGCACCCGCGCAAAGATATTTTGGCCTTGGAGGGAGTGCAGAGGAGGTTTACTAGGCTGATACCGGAGTTGAGGGGGTTGAGCTATGAGGAGAGGCTGAATAAACTAGGCTTGTACTCGTTAGAGTTTAGAAGAATGAGGGGAGATCTCATTGAGACGTATAAGATGATGAATGGGATGGATAGGATAGAGGTGGAGAGACTCTTCCCGCTCAAAAAAGACAGTAGGACTAGGGGGCACAGCCTCAAGATAAAAGGGGGGCGGTTTAGAACGGAGTTGAGGAGGAACTTCTTCACTCAAAGGGTGGTGAATCTCTGGAATTCTCTGCCCATTGAAGTGGTGGAGGCTGCCTCGCTAAATATTTTTAAGACGCGGGTTGATGGGTTTTTGATAAGAGAGGGGATTAAGGGTTATGGGGAGAAAGCGGGAAAGTGGAACTGAGCAGCGACAGATCAGCCATGATCTTATTGAATGGCGGGGCAGGCTCGAAGGGCTGGATGGCCTACTCCTGCTCCTATTTCTTATGTTCTTATGTTAGACTGTGATGAGAGAAAGCTTTGAATCATGCTATATGCCTACTCTGTAGCCTCTTTAAATGTAGTACTAATAAATAAGCGTGAAGCAGATACCAGAGTACGTCTACAATCTGTATAGACTCCAAGATAGATAGACCATTTAAATCAGAAAAGTACCTACTTGATTGGCCCTGGCATGTTCCCAGCTTTTCCTGCTATATCTATAGCTTAAGTTTTTCATCCTTGGAACCACTGTAATGAATCTTTAATCTAATTCTTATCTAATTCTTTCACTGACTGGCAGTAAGGGTTCTCCTTTACTAATACAGAAGAAGTCATGATGTGGAGGTGCCAGTGTTGGACTGGGGAAAGCACAGTAAGAAGTCTCACATCATGTTAAAGTCCAACAGGTTTATTTATGGCACAAGCTTTCGGAGCGCTGACCCGGTCACTCACCTGAAGAAGGGGCAGTGCTCAGAAAGCTTGTTCTACCAAATAAACATGTTGGACTTTAACCTGGTGTTGTGAGACTTCTTACTGTACAAAAGTAATTAAGCAAAATATGTTCTGGATGCTGGAAATCTTAAAAATACACAGTTTGGAAATACTCAACAAGTCATGAAGAATTGATGAGAATAAAACAGAGTTAACGTTTTAAGTTGATGACCTATTTTAAAGTGGTGTTGATTTGATTTATTATTGCCACGTCTTGGTATACAGTGAAAAGTATTGTTTCTTGTGCACCAGATAAAGCATTATCGTTCATAGAATACACAGGTGAGGAGAGAGTGCAGAATAAAGTGTTGCAGTTACAGATAAGTGTACAGAAAGATCAGCTTAATATATGGTAGCTCCATTCAAAAATCTGATGCCAGCAGGGAAGAAGCTGTTCTTGACGGTCGGTCGGTACGTGACCTCAGGCTTTTGGGACCTAACTCTCTTCCTCTCTCTCCACAGGACCCACCTCCTTTACCGCTACGGCGCAGGGGGCCCTCACCAATATGGCGACGGGGAAACCCTCATTAAAATGGCGGTGGGTATCCCTCACCAAGGTGGCGACGGGGCGGCCCTCATTAAGATGGCGGCGCCGCCTCCCTGACCCCCGCCTAAACCGCCATGGCGGCTGGCCATTGCGTCACCTCCGATGGAGTGGGCGCGGCTATTCGCGGCGAAGTAGGAACCGGAAGCAGGTTCCTGTCAACATGGCGCCGAGCGGCCCAGATCCGGTGTCAGAGTTTTAGTTCAGCAAAACTGACAGGCCGGCAAAAGGGATTGTGCATTTACATTAGAGTGGGAGGGAACGCGGCTGCACCGCTGTGCCGACTGTCACCCCCAGGCCGGAGAGTTGTGCGGGGACAAGTCTCTATGGGAGAAGAGGATTGAAGTGACAGGCTGTGTCTGCCAGGATGGACGTGGAGGAAGAGCACATGACGACGCTGCTGTGCATGGGCTTCTCGGAGCCCGCCGCCATCCGCAAGGCGCTCCGCATGGCCAAGAACGACATCAACGAGGCTGTGGCCCTTCTCACCAACGAAAGCCCTGGCCTCGGCTACGAGCCGATGGAGAGCGGCGATCGCCAGGTGGGAGGAGGAGGAGGAGGAGGCGGTGGCACCGGCTCCCGTGGTGGAGGAGGCGGAGGTGGAGGGAGTGGAGGTGGAGGAGGAGGAGGGGACTACAACCGGAGTGGCTTCGACCCTCCACCCGCCTACGATGAGGTGGTAGAGGTGGAGGTAAGACTTACTGCAGTAACGAGAATGCACTCTCTGGTGGCTTCAAGGCACCCGTGAAAACAAGTGGCTTTACTCTAGTTCTCTTCTGGTAGTCCGGCAGCTTATTTCTTTAGGTTCTATTCTCTGAATCGTGTCCTCAGTCATTGTACTGATGAATTAAAAACTCAGTTCTCCCCTTATTGCGTAACTGTGGAGTCCAATGTTATCTGTCACTTTCACTGAAGTGAAGATATACTGAGACAATAATTCTCAAGATAATTTTTGCACTACTGTGATGGTACGCTGGGAAAGTTGCATATTTGCATATATTTTTGAAGGATCAAAATCTAAAGTCTTAATTTTGAATTTTTTAGACTTGACAATTGCTTTACAATTGGAAGTAGCCGTACTTTTTGTTTTGCTGCAATCTTTCACAAGATTTGTTGATATCAATGAGACAACAGGGAAAACACGCCACACAACTGCTTTTAAGCTCATAATTTTTTTATCGCCCCCGATCAAATGATGAACAGCTTGTGACTAGTTTTAATTTTCTCTTTCAGAGCATTGTTTCATGCTGAGGTATAATTGTATAGGTGCTGACAGGCTAGCCCATAAACTTGTTTTTGTATATGAGCATCAATGCTGAATGTTGGCAAGTTGTACTATTAACCTAGTAGATTAAGAATGTGCTTTGCTGGCATACATTGGAGGTGTAATGGAACATTGATGAATGGAAATCGTCCCCTCATCCAGGGCCATAAAATCCAAATGCAAAGACTGAATTAACATCCCAATGCGTATGAGCTAATTCAGCATAGACCCTCGAATACACCTGTAACTTTTGTGTCTGCATCACCTTAGATGGGGTATTTAGCTCTCAACGTAGATGTTGCTTGTAAACCCTGAAATTTGTCCTGTTAATAATGATATGGAGATGCTGATGCTGAACTGGGGTGGACATAGTAAGAAGTCCCTCAACACCAGGTTAAAGTCCAATGGGTTTACCTGGAATCATGAGCTTTTGGAGTGCTGCTTCTTCATCAAGTAAGTGATGAAAAGCTCGTGATTCCAAATAAATCTGTTGGACTTTAACCAAATGTTGGGGGACTTCTTACTGTTACAAATGGTGATTGATGTAAGTGTTCGGAATGGCTTGCAGCATTTACCCATGAGGTTAACAGTCACTAAGATTGAAATTTCAATGTTGTGCTTCAGGATATTGTATCCTCAGATAGTAATTAAACAAAAGGCATACATTGATTATAGCACCAGTCACAGCTTCTGGGTATAAGCATTTTACAGCGAATTAAATACTTTTGAAAACGTCGCTACTGTGAGTAGGAAATGCAGCAGCTTATTGTCATATAGCAGACTTGGTTCAGGTGATCTGTTTTCCTGATGTTGGTTGAGGGATAACCATTGGGCAGAACACGGTGGGAAATTTCCCCAGTTCTCAGAAACAGTGTTGTGTATTCTTTTGCATCTACCTGAGGAGTCATGGTTTAATGTCATATCTACATGCTAGCACCCCTGACACTGCAGCAATCCCTCTATGTACTGGACTTTTAGTGTAGATTTTATACTCAAGCCTTTGGAATGGGATTTGAACCTACCACCTTCTGGCCTCGGTTTGAGTTCTACTATGACAATAAATGTTTGTGCCTGTGATGTCTCAGCACAGTGAGTGTCCAGTTCCCTACATACTGTTTTTACTTTATTTTTGGAATGGAATTGGGTGAATCACACTCAAGTATCCTTTTTTTTATTCCACCAAAGATAATTGTGCAAATGATATCCATGGTTTTCCCCATTTATGATGAAAGTAGGGCATAATAGTAAAGTTAAAGATATATTGGAGTAACGTAGAAGGCCTGTCATTATCTAACCCATACTTGATAATCAGTGATGGTAAGTGGGAAATACTTAATTTCTTGTCAACTGTATCATTGAACATGAAACTAATCTTGAAACAGGTTCCAGGGACATGAGCACATAATCTGAGCAGAAACTTCACAATATTGAGGGGTACTTCACTATTGGGAGATGTCATAGTCCGATAAGACCTTTCGTGCACCTGAAAGACCCTACAAAACAATTGAAAGAAGAGTAGGGGACTACTTCTGGTGTGCTGGCCAATATTTATACCTGAGCCAACATTTTAAAATTAAAAAAAACTTGTTCATTGCTGTTTTGTGAGAGAAGGCTGTGTGCAAATTATCTGAAGCATTTGCTTATTTAAGAGACATTTCAAAACCACTTAATTGCTGTGAACAGTTTTGGGACGTTCTGAAATAATGAAAGGTGCCATATAAATCCAAGTTCATTACTTGAGACAGTTGTGTTGGAATGTAATAAGGGAGCCCTGGAAGTTTTGCCAGGTGGCTGTAGTATGTTAAGTTAAGATAGCCATGGTAATAATTATGCAGTTCCATTCAGTGTAAACCTTGTGATTTTTACTAGAAAAGCTCTATCCCTCTGTGTGTCTCAGTTTGTAACTCCCCTGCCAGGAAATTTGCTGCCATAGTATATTTGTGCCATTCTCTCGCATCCACTGCAACTATTCTGTGACGTCAATCATTCGACTATACCTAGGTCAACCTCTCAGTTGGTTGCCTCCCACTTTACCCTCTACAAGAGATCTCTGGCTTTTCAGCTCTGATCAAATGGTTGAAATACTGACTTTTTCTTTTACTCTTGAATTTCAAGCATCTTTTTATTTGACTAATGGTCTGCGCGTGGAATTTTAAGCTTACATCTTAGCTTCCATATCCAAAGGCACCTTTTTCTTTCCACAGATCCATTTCTGAGGCACAGAAAGTGGGTGGAATGTAGTATTTTGAGTTTTTCCTTGTTACATGTTTGAGTTTTCTTGTTACTTATGGCTCTCTATCCTTTTAACTTCAGCATCACTTCTGCCATCTTATGTTATCGTTAGTCTTAAATAGACAAATCTATCTAATTGTTCTAGTGTGGCACCATCCATTTCAATCTTCAATCTACTTTCTTCTAATATATTCCTTCTAACTCATGTTGGTTTTTTTTGGTGCTCCTTCTCAACCCCATTCTAGGCTTCTAGATTTTACTTGATCTACCAAATTTTATAGGGCCTTTTCTGATTCCGCAAATAGCGCTGTGTAATCACCATACCATAAATTTATGTTCTTGCGTTCAATTTATACCTGTGGAAGTACGTGTAATTCTCAGAAAACTTGTTTTTGTATACAGTTTGAGTAATTTTAGCATGCAGCCTCGTTGTCATCTCTTAAAACATATCTGATTGTCCACCTTCTAGCCTGGGGCTTGCTGTTTGGTATAAACTCTGGATAAACCTCATCTCTCTACTGTCAATGTCACATTTCCACTATGTGTCTATTAGCTTTTAGTGATAAACATGAACAAATGCTTTCTGATGGTCTGTGAAGCATACGAAAATGTTCTTGTTTACTTCTAAGGGTTTATAGAAGATTGTTCTTGGGTTCCACATTCCCTCTGTAGTTCATACTCCCTTTCTTAATCCAGACTGTTTCCCCAATTTATGCTTCAATTGTGCTATGATTTCTTTCTATTCTGATTTTCAAGATTACATTAATGAGATGACCCATTCAGCTTGTGCTTTTAAAATGATTTTATTTCATTCACTGCTTTAGGTTTGTTAGATAATAATGGATGTCTCCTGTCACTCGTAATGTATCCTTTAGTATGTATTTGGTCACAAATTTCTGCTGTCATTTCTAATTTATTTTCCCTGAGGACTTTTAGGTGGTCTGTTGTTACAGGAGCTTTTCCAGGACTCAGCAATTTCAAAGTATACTTCTAATATTATAATATTTGGACCATTGTTTGCTTCTATATCTTGAGGGAACCCCGATTTCGATTACCGTATATTTCAGTTATATATTCTGCCAAATAGTTGTTTCAGTATTGCTGAGAAGAGAGTTTTTTGTCAAAGTTTTTTTTGTCTTGGACTCATCAGGACATGCGCAAGAATGAAATGCAAGGGAAATCAACAAATTTGTATTGGGAAGGGAATGCTGATTGGTTGGCAAGTGGACTCTGGTAGAAGTATTGCTATGAGAGTACACTATTTGATAGCCACTTAACAGTTAACTGCCAAGCATTGTTTGAAAATTAAACCAGGCAGCTTGATTCTGGTTGTGGCATTGCCTCGGCGAATGAACCAATGAATGGCTGTCACTTTTTTTTGGCTGAAACAAGCACAACGTGTTTATCTGTTCTTTGTCTGCAAAAACAGGGCCCTATGTATTCATATATGCCAAACAGCCATCAGCTGTTCTTAAAGGCAATGCCTCTCCAAATCAATAAGTGGTCTCTTATCATATAGTAATTTGTTGATTTCCCTTGCATTGTATTCTTGCGAATGTCCTGATGAGTGCAAGACAAAAAGCTTTGGCAAGAAATGTCTTTTTCAGCAAAATATTTTGTCCATCAAAGATTTCAGCTCCTGGTGCGCGTAACTCATTTTGAGATTTCCTTTGAACTCCAATATATTAAGCATTTTGTAATACCATTTCTCTTCAATCTGTTTACATACATTCTTTATTTTCTTTTCAAATTCTTCATACTCATTTCTTTCCTCTTTCTGTCATCTTTGCTGGTATCTCATCTGTCATCTGTTCCTTGTCTCTTTTTACATATTGATAATAGTTGCTTTGCGTGCTCTCTTTTATTTTTAAATTTACTTTTTATTTCTTGTTCTGAGACTTCTATATAATCTGTTCCCTCAGTCCTGAGGCATTCATACTAATTTTTCACTTTTTACGAGTGACTGTCTCTCTGATGTTCTCACCACAAAAAGCAGATGGGTTTTAAAGTGCATTGGGAAACAGTTGTGAGCCTGTAATTAATCTCTTGATTAATAAAGGGGATCAGGGGTTACGGGGAAAAAGGCAGGAGAATGGGAATGAGAAAAATATCAGCCATGATTGAATGGCGGAGCAGACTCGATGGGCTGAGTGACTTAACTCTGCTGCTACGTCTTATTGCTTTATGTAATAGGGCATCAAGAGTCCATGGATCAGGTAAGGTATATATAGGGTGTTATGCTGCATGCTGAACATATACTTAAAAGAAAGGCATATATTGAAAGGAAAAGTAGTTATGCATTATTTTCCCTAGTCTGATGACTATTTCCTGATTTTTATTTTGTTTCTATTGGACAGGTTTGTTTGCATTAAATAAAATAGACCTATAGCCCAGTGGATAAAGACATAGCCTGGAGTATTCACACATCAGAAGATTTTGTGGTTTTATTGCCAGTCTATGCTGAGTTGGTGTGTCCTGTGGGGATGTTACATTTGGACTCAGTAACGTTGTTCAAGAAGGCTTCTGATTGCTGAACAGTCATTTGTGATGAAGATTTTTGATAAAATTGCTTGTTAGTGTTCACTGTCTTGGCCGCAGATGAAGAACAAGAACTTCTGTGGGGTATTAGTATTGAAGGAATTGTGCATGAGAGATCAGTGCCTAGAGCAAGCATATCTAAACAATGACCCGTGGGCAATTTACAGCTACAGACTCTGACCAACCCCAAAATTTTGTAGAGACTCAGATTTTTTGCAACCTAATTTTGTAATCTCTTTGAACTCCGTGTGCTTGTGGTTTGGGCTGTTAGCACAGTGACACCATTAGTGGATAAATAAATCAGTGTCCCGATTTACTGTTCATTGTTGTTTGCCATTTATGTAAATTATCTAGGAGCAACTTGAAGTGAAGTGTCAGCTCAGTTGGCAGCACACGTACTCCTAGTCACAAGATTTCAGGCTCAAATCTGACTCCAGGTCTTCAAGACAAAAAACAATGTTGCCATTCCAGTGCAGTACTGAGGGGGTTTGGATAAATCATTAAACAAGGCCCCATTTACCTGTTTGGGTGTATGTAAAAGATCACAGCACTATTTTAAAGTGGAGAGTCTTTCCCTGGTGTACTGCCCACGTTTATCCCTGCATTAACGATTACAGGAAAGAAATTACCTGGTCGATATTTTATTGCTACTTTTGAGAATTTGCCGTGTGCAAATTGACTGCTGTATTTCCTGCACTACAACAATGACTGCACTTCAGAAGTACTTTAACTGTAAAGCACTTTGAGAGGCCTGGTATTAAGGCCAGCCTTACTTTCTGTATGCAGCCATAAAATTCCATGATATACAAGTCAGTGGCTCACGAAAACAAACTGAGTTATCACCTTGGCTCATTTAGTTACATTACAGTATTTAGGCTACAGTCCAGAAGTTCAGTGTGTAATCTAGGGAGACAAGTGAGTGCAGATCTTGGTGATATTTTGGAGGAAAAAAAAAATTCCCTCCAGATTCCTTCCATTGAAGAAGAATGATTCAAGAAACAAAGCAACAAATCCATTTTAAATTGTTTGTCTTCATGTGGTGCACTTTTGCTTGTGGCTGAAAAGGTCATTCCTTGAGAAACAGGTTCCACCACAAGTGCCACACTTGAAGCTATTAAGTATTGTTGTGGATTGTTTTTGACATTGGCATCTTTTGCCAAGTCACTAGAGACATTGGTTATCAAACTGATGCTCCTCAGCCCACAGAAGTTGATATTTTCTTCTGTCATCAGCTAATGGTACCCAAAAGCAATAATCAGTGTCTAGGACCTTGCAAGCATCATTTTCTTAACATCCAATTCTGCGTAAGTTGCTTTGGAGTCTGCTACCATTACATAATATGGCAGTGATAAAAAGAATGCAGAGCTAATTACAAAGAACAACATCTTGTATCCTCTCAACTGCTTTTATCAACTTGTCCAACCACTTTCATGTGTTTGTGAATTTGCATTCCCTGGGCTTTCTGTTCCTGCACACCCATTCATCCATCATCCCTCCTTTAAAATAGTATCATTTGGCAATACTTGGGCAAACCACAAGTCTCTGCAATTATTTTGCAGTATAAGTATTGATTGCTTGCTGTAGAAGGTCTCAGTTGACAGGAAATCTATTGCCATCTTTAACTTGGTGAGATCCTTGAAGGGGTCGTGATCTCCAGCTTGTCGCACTGATCATTGGACAAGGGCACACAAGTCCATGTGGTGGCTGCCATCACCCCATGTCTCCATTTCCATCCCTGGGCTTCCTCTACTTTCTGTAACTGTTACATAAAATTACTGTACTCTGAGAATCCTTAAATTCAGCCAACTGATGAGTAAAATCAGCAACTGAGTAATTCAGTGAATAACTAAAACCCGCTATTTAAATCATGTAAGTTGCTTTTGAAGTATAACTTTTATATGTTTCTTCCTTTCCAGTACATCTTCAGTTTTTTTTAATGTCTTGAACAAATATTTCCTGTCCACATCAGGCCATGTATTTGAATAAACTGATTTGTTTAGTTAGTCTGCATGACATAGTTATATTATTGATATACGTGCATTTTGCTAAGAAACCACAAGATTAATTGAGGTCCATTAGAAATTGAAGTTTGGACATTACCATGTGTTTGTGAAATATTCTGATTAGACATCTTAATGTTTGCCATACTTTAGTGATCTGATTCGCATCAGTTGTGCTTGTTATTTAGCACAGCCTAGAGATTAATTGAATTCGGTTGGTGCTAATGAGTCATGCATCCTTAATGTGGATTGCAATGCTGTTTTAGTTCACTTTCTCACTTCCCCATGTGCTTCTGAGAATTGCATTGCCTGCGTTTGAGAAGGCATCTGCTGCTAGCCCTGTGACATAGTTGTTAAACAGTTGAAAAGAAAGCAAATTACAGGTTGTGTTTCCTTAACACCAACCCTCACCACAAAACATGCTAAAGGCTAGAAAGGAAGCTCAATTTTCCCCACCCTTTTCACCAGAAGGCACAATACAAACTATTGATAAGGTATCTTCAGCCTTCCATACCAGTTTTGGTAGCATGTGTAGGCCCAGAATTGTTTTCCCAAGATTTGGTATCACAGAGTATTAAATATGTACTTTTTGTCAAGCTCTCCCCTTTTCCTTTTTTATTATTACCGTGTTCTGGTGTGTTTGGAATAGACCCTTGAACACACTTCCCCCATTCAATAAGATCATTGTTGATCTTCCACTTCAACAGCATTTTCTTGTGCTATCCCTATGTTAAGAACATAAGAAATAGGAGCAGGAGTAGGCCATCCAGCCCTTCGAGCCTGCCCCGCCATTCAATAAGATCATGGCTGATCTGTCGCTGCTCAGTTCCACTTTCCCGCCCTCTCCCCATAACCCTTAATCCCCTCTCCTTTCAAAAACCCATCAACCCGCGTCTTAAAAATATTTAATGAGGCAGCCTCCACCACTTCAACGGGCAGAGAATTCCAGAGATTCACCACCCTTTGAGTGAAGAAGTTCCTCCTCAACTCCGTTCTAAACCGACCCCCTTTTATCTTGAGGCTGTGCCCCCTAGTCCTATTGTCTTTTTTGAGCGGGAAGAGTCTTTCCACCTCTATCCTATCCATCCCATTCATCATCTTATACGTCTCAATGAGATCTCCTCTCATTCTTCTAAACTCTAACGAGTACAAGCCCAGTTTATTCAGCCTCTCCTCATAGCTCAACCCCCTCAACTCCGGTATCAGCCTAGTAAACCTCCTCTGCACTCCCTCCAAGGCCAAAATATTCCTTGACGTTTTGAAACTGTGGAAATCTTTTGATCTCAGTCTTGAACACACTCAACAATTGAGCATCTGCAACACTCTGGGGCAGAGAATTCCAAAGATTTACCATCCTATGAGTGAAGAAATTCCTCTTCATAAATGGTCGACCCCTTTTTCTGAGGCTGTGTCCGTTGGTTCTAGACACCTCAGCCAGGAAGACATTCTTCCTGCATTTACCCTGTCAAGCCCTGTAAAAATGTTTGAATGATATCATCTCTTATTCTTCTTAACTCAAGAGCTGTGGTTCCCAAATAGTCAATCGCAATTGGTAGGTTGATCCTGGATTGCCATTGGCTGCTGAACTGCTGCCGGCAATGCACAGGACTTGGGCTTTTCGAATTGAGAAGAGAATCAGCTCGTTGATTGCCAAACTGCTGCCGGAAATGTGCAAGACTTGGGCTTTTTGTGATGTTGAGGGAATTAGCTCATTGACAGGTGCCAAAATGTGGACTAGGCTGGGTGAAGGCAAAATGATGAGCGAGGAGCCAGGAACCACAAAGAGGGCAAAAACTTACCTTTCCCAACTGGAATGGGAAAGGCAAGACCATTTATTAATAAAGTGTAACCTGGAAAAGCATCACAAGACAATGCATGCAAAATTTCAAGAAAATTTCCTTTTAAATAGTGGCATTCGGACAAAGAAAGTTTAAAGGGAATGCTGCAAGCTCAATATTCACTGTTTTCAAAACCTGTGGCTAAAGGCAAGGTTAGCAAAGAGGCGTCTTTTTGCATTAGCCATCTGCTGGCAAAACTTGAGTAACTGTTCACCGATGGCAAAAGTTGTGAAGGAGGCTATAATGGCTGCTGTCGACACCTTGTTCATAACTTCAAAAACAAAGGTGAAATAATAGTCATCAAGAAACATGTTGCTTGATGCTTTAATAGTAGCCACAAGGTTAGAATTTTGTCAGAGGATGTGTCTCAGCAAATACAACAAGACTTATCAGGCTGAGAGTATTTCTTACTGCAATTTGGTGAGTTGTTGGATATGATAAATATGGTGATCACTTTCATTTGCGTGGCATTCAAAAATGCAACAACAAGGAGCACTTCCTCACTCTTTGTCACTGAGAGAACAAGAGGTGAGGATGTCTACAACAAATTTACAAGGTATGTGACTGAGAAAAACACAGTCCAGTTGAGAAATTGGTTTCAATCACCACTGAGTGCACTGTCAATGCAGGCTTTGTTGCACTTTGCAGAAGTGATCCTGAATTTCCCTGCTTTGTCAATTACCACTGTAATTATCCATCAAGTTCAAGCGAGTATCGTTATTGATCTTTCTCATGTAGCGACAGTTGTTGTCAAGATCGTCAACTCAATTTGTGGCAGAGCTTTGCAACATTGCTTGCTCAAATAGTTACTCGATGCTATGTATATCTTTCATGCAGACACAAGTGGTCAAGATGAGGAAAAGTCCTCCAGAGATTTTAGATCTGCTCCCTGAAGTTACCAGCTTTTTTAAAGCAAGAAATGAGGTGTACAGCTAGCTGTCAGATAATAAATACATGGTTGCTAGACTTGGCATTTCGTATGGACATAAGTGCAAAATTGAATGAACTGAACTGTGAACTACAGGGGAGAGACAGATACTTGATTGGTGCAGTGAATGTGTCAAGTTGAAACTGGGCCTGTGGTATTCCAAGTTAAAGAATAAAATTACCGAGCACTTCCCACAACAGATTGAACAGAAAGGGTTCCATCCAAATCAATTCTGTGGCCAACTGAACAAATTGGAAAAGGAATTCAACAGATGATTTCAGGAGTTAGCCAAGATGGAACAAATCAGTGTTTGTGTCAAATCCTTTTCTTCAAGTGGATATTGGAGAACTGACTGCAAAATTTCAGTAAGTGTTTGAACACAGCAGTGGACTTGACATGGAAATAATCACCATGCAAAAATGACATAGAGCTCAAAGCTAGGCCAAGGAACAAAAACTTTTGGGAACTTGCAAACAAAGAGAAGTTCTGTCTTGTGCACTCAAGGTTAAAGTCTAATTTGTTTCCACGTACCTCCTGTAAGATGGCTTTCTCCTAGGTGAAGATCGTCAAGTCTAAGTTTTGCATCTGTCTCAGTAATGGCCGTTTGTGTGAGAATGATCATGTCAAACTACGACCCAGACTTCACAGCATTCAGTGTAACACCTGCGATTGCACGCTAAGTGTTATGTATTTAGTAAAATTAAATTTTAGATCTTCGTTGGCATATATTACACCCTCCCTACGGCAAGGATATCTTTTCTTGGTTACGGAGACTAAAACTGCGTACACTACTCCAGGTGCAGTCTCACCACAACTCCAAATAATTGCAGTTAGACATTTTTACATAAATCCTCTTGCAGTAAAGGGTAATGTACTATTTTCCACCTTAGTTATTTACTGTGGCTTTCAGTGTCTCATGAACAAGAACACTTAAGTTCATTGAAGTTCAAAAATTCCCAGCTTCTCTTCATTTAAATGTTTCATTGCTTTTCCTACTAAAATAGATAACCCCTCATTTCTCCATATTGTATGCCATCTTCCAAATTTTTGCTCACTTGCTTAGCTTAGGGGTGGCACAGTGGTTAGCACTGCTGCCTCACAGCACTAAGGGTTCAATTCCAGCCTCGGGTTACTGTGTGTGTGGAGTTTGCACATTCTCCCAGTGTCTCTGTGGGTCTCTTCTGGGTGCGCTGGTTTCTTCCCACAGCCCAAAGATGTGTGGTCAGGTTGATTGGCCATGCTAAAATTGCCTTTGGTGTCAGGAGGACTAACAGGATATATATGAGGTTATGGGGATAGGGTCTGGATGGGATTGTGGTCGGTGCAGGCTCGGTGAGCCAAATGGCCGCCTTCTGCACTGTAGGGATTCTGTGATTTCTCCAAATCCCCTTGAAAGGTCTTTGCATCCTCTTCACATTTCCACCTAGTTTTGTGTCATCAGCAAACATGGGAATATTACATTTAATCCCCACATCAAAATCATTGAAATAGATCATGAATAGCTGGTGTGCAAGCATTGATCCTTGTGATACCCCACTAGTCAGAGTCTGTCAACCTGAAAATTACCCCTTTTTTTTGCTTTGTGTCCATTAAACAGATCTTGATCTGTGCCCTAATTCCACGTGGCCTAATTAACCTCTTGTGTGGGATCTTATCAAAAGCTTTCTAAAAATTCAAATAAACCACATTTGCTAATCTATTCTGCTAGTTACATTCTCAAACTCCACACACATTTTTTAAACATGATTTTCTTGGTATAAGTCTACTGAGAGTCTGTCCAATCCTACCCTTATTTTCTAAACCTGCTGTGTTTTTTCAGCATTGTGATTTAATATTTCACACTGCCGTTTACACAGTTCCTATTATTTCTGGGAGATTTTTAATATTTTCCTCTGTGGAGACGGATATAAAGTATTTAGTTTCCCTACTATTTCATTATTCCCTATTATAAATTCTCCTAACTGCTTGTAATGGACCCATGTTGTTTTTGTTCATCTTTTCCTTTTTGTGTACTTATTGAAGCTTTTGCAGCCTGTTTTTATGTTTCTTGCTTCACGTTTGTGTTGTTAATGAGAGGCCTTGCATCTTTGTATATTTTCTTGGCAGCTGCTGTGAGTAGTGAAAATAAATGGAGCTTTTTCTTAACTAATTGGATTCAGCCCTTGAGCCCTATTTTCAAAACAGTACCCTCATATTACATTTTATGGTTACTGCAAATTTTCCATTATTTCTGGTATGTTCTTCCCACAGTGACAGAGGCAGTAAACATACTGCAATACTCAATCTTTTCCCCTATGTCTATTGGACTTTTTAACTCTTTGACACAGCAGCACTGGTTCAAACTGCTGAACCCTGGGACCGCTGCTTCAGGGAGTTGTTGCTAAATCACTTGGAAACACTAGAGGAAGTCCAGCGATGTGAGCAGGGACATGGGGTGGTGGCAGACACTGCTTTTGGCCTAGTCTGACGATCAACAGACCCGGGTGGAGACTAAACTCACCTTTTGGTTCTTGAGCCAAGGCCTCACAGACCTAACATCTTGGTTTCTGCTTTCTGTAGCCATGCCATGCTTCCAGTAATTGGTAAAGAAAATAATTCTGCTATGTTCCAGGAGACAAGTCATAAAAGCCTGGCCATAGGGTAATCAGGCCAAGGTTTTTGTGCAACTGTGTGTGTTAATATCAATTCTGTACATGTTAGATGCTGAATGATATGCATAAGTCACCATTACAAAGGAGTCTGTGTTTGAGAACAGGCTGATGTGTTGTGCTGTAGCAGCTTGTATTAAAGGATCCAATAGAATGCACTTCTAAATTGGATTCACCAGTAATCCAAATAAAGGTTGCAAGTTCCTCGTATGTTTAGTTTTGTATTTTATACAGGCATTACAACTGATGTGTGTTATGCAGAAGAAAGACTGTAAATTAGATATTGCAATATTTTATGTATCATTTAAACTTTATTTATAATAGCCATAAGTTTTTGCCACTCCACTTTGCAGTGAACTGATTGCAAAGCAGCTGGCAATGGAGAACACTTAGATTCACGTGCTTTTTTCTGTTGCACATGGAATCTATCTCTGATGGACTGAAAAAAAAGTGAAACACGGAACTAAACATGTGGGATCTTTAACAGTTCTGCTACTGAACCCAACAGGAAGTTATAGTGAATGTAAATGCACAATTGTATAAATTGAAAGGGAAATATGAATTATATGCAATGAAGAAGTCATTTTCCAGAAAAGTAATTGTGGGCACACCTGAGAGAAAAGCAGTAATTTAGAGTCAAGGGGACACCAAATAATGACCCATTTACAGTTTCAAGAGGATGCTGATAGTTCTGTGATTCTATTTTGCAATTGGGCAGTGTATTAATTTCTATTGCGTTTGCCCAACCCCACCAGAATAAACAAAGTGCATCATCTCAGTTGGCAGATGTACCACTGGAATGTAAGGGAAGTTTACCCACCTTCCCCACCCACTTTGCCAGACATAAAAGCTTTATAGACAAAACAATATGACATGATCAATCCTAAATAGTTAAAAGAATGCTGTCACTGAAGACAGAAAGAAGTCTCAACACCATTCACGTAAATTCATGTAAATTGAGTTTGTGTCTTTGCCCTGTTTGTGATCAGAGCTCCCACCCACCTCTTGAAGGGACAACATGTTCAGAAAGCTTGTGGCATTTGCTACAAATAAACCTGTTGGACTTTAATCTGGTGTTGTGAGACTTCTTTCTGTTTTTACCCCAGTCCAATGCTGGCATCTCCACATTGTCACTGCAGACAGCCAGTCTATACCATGTTGAATTGCAAGAGCCACTTGGGCTCAAAACAAGTAGTGAAAATTTAATCTGATAATCTTGCTTAAACCGGATCGATAAATATGGGATGAGACTAAAATTCTTTTGACTTGCTCTTTGATTTGCAAATGTGGCAGCGTGGGAAACTCACATTTGCCTGTGACCTTTGGATTTGACTGTGCTTGACTATTGTGGGCTGAGAACCCATTGTGCGATTTAACCTCTCAGAACCCACCCGATTGGAATTTGGAACCAGTTTTTCCTGAAGCCATTTGTAAGTGAACATTGTAGCATTGGAATGGGTTAATATCTGTTGAGTGAGAGTAGATGAATTCTAATAATGCTAGGAAACTAGCACTTTCCTTGAAAATGCAGCATTTGTGCTGTTAAAGGAGACATTATTTAAAATTTCAAATGAGTATTTGTACTTTAACAAATGCTTGGCTGTGGACTATAAATCCTGCAGTCCATGATGAGATATGATGCCGTTGCTTGCAGGAACTGTTTTCAGCTTGACCCAATCCTGTCCTTGCTGTTTATAAATACATTTCCTTGCATGGTCATTTCAGCTCGTGATCCTGTGATCTTGCAAACATGATGTATGTATGGGTTAATGGAGTGTGGTTATTTCTATGTAATTACATAGAGCCTACAGTGCAGAAACAGGGCATTTGATCTAACTGGTCTTTAATTTAATTTAATGATTATTTAATTTTATGATCATTTAATTTTATGATTCAAACATTTTGGAAATACGACTTCTAAGTGGAATTGAAGTGTTAAATGCGGGATAAATGGAGGCAAAATTGAATTTGAAAGGTTGATCAACACCCCTAAAGTAATTAAAATTCAATAATCAGCAATAAGGCTGAAAAAATGTTGTCACTGAAGACAGTTGGATTGCAAGAGTCACTTGGCCTCAAACAAATAGCGAAATAAATTCTATCCAACAATCTTGCTTATCCTAGATTAATAAACATGAGGTAAGACTATAATTCTTTAGACCCGCTCTAGCACATAGTTGTGGAATGGAACTAGTAAGTTTGATAGGATTGCAATTATCCACATTAAAGCTATAAATTTAGTTTTCACAGCTCAAAGAAGGGTTTGGAAGCAACAGGTGGATAAAGGAAAGTCTTAAAAATATCTAAATACTTTCCCACTGAAAGAAAAAGCTCAATAGTTGAAATCTCTACCTGAGACACTCCAGGTGTACCATGTTGCTGTGGAGATAGATGGCAGGGAAGCAGAACTTTGTTTGGGTTTAATTGTGTTTGTCAGCTTGGGAGTAGCTTTGAAACAGGCAGTTGATATCTGAACCTGGAACAGCTTGGAAAAAGGCAGAGTGATAAAGCTATACGGAGCTGTAAACCATGAAGCAAGAAGAGAGTGAAGCCTATGCTTACTGGGGCATCCACATGATTTGAGAAGAGTGTTATCTGGCTCAATTTTAGTCGAAGAATCTCAAGAATGCTTGTCCCTGGAATAGCTAGAGCACAGAGGAGAATCAGCGTGAATTACTGAGAACTATGGCATAGCTTGGTTGGGTCCCAGGAGTAGTAAAGAAACCCTCAGGTCCTGTAACATATAGTGGAACTCTTGAGTGGAAATGTAAATGGAATGGGGAGTGTCCTGGGTTTAAAAAATCTTTGTTTGTACTTGCTTTGTTTAATTCTTGTACAGTTTTTTTTAAAAAACATTAAATCTAGCATGATTCTTCCAGTTTAAAAACTGGGAGTTTGAATTTCTTTTGAAAAGTCAAAGATCTCAAAACCCTTCTGTGATTTGAAAGGTTTATTGATCATCTCTTAATCTTCCTCTTTGTAGAGAATAGAGTCTGAGCTTGTTCATTCTTTCCTGATTATATCCTCTCAGTTCTGATATCATCCATGTGAAACTGTTCCCCACATTCTCTAATGTCAGTGTGTTCTTTTTTGAATATGGAGAGACCAGTAATGTACATGGTATTCCAATAACATGCTAATGATAGATTCACAGAAGAGATAAAATAACTTTCCCTTTTCTGTTCTGTCTGTCTAGAAATGAACCCCAATGCTTTGTTTACTTTTTTAAAGGTCTTGTTAATCTGCATTGCTACTTGCAATTCGTTTATCTGTACTTCTAGATACTTTTGCGGTGGCACAGTGATTAGCACTGCTGCCTCACAGCACCAGGGACCTGGGTTTGATTCCTGGCTTGGGTCCCTGTCTGCAGAGCCTGCTTGTTCTTCCTGTGCCTGTGTGGGTTTCCTCTGGGTGTCCTAGTTTCCCCCCACAGTCCGAAAGATGTGCTGGTTTGGGGCATTGATCATGCTAAATTCTCCCTCAGTGTAACCCGAACAAGCGCCAGAGTGTGGTGGCTAGGGGATTTTCACAGTAACTTCATTGCAGTGTTACTGTAAGCCTATTTGTGACACTAATAATAAACAAACAAAGATGCTTATTATCCAAACAGTATGTGGTCTCTTCATTCTACCTCCCAAAATGTGACATTCCATACTTTTATATTTTGAAATTAATTTGCCATTTACATGTCCATTCTGCATATTTATTAATATCATACTGTATTTTGTCAAATCATTTGTTAATATTGTCTATCCTAAGGTAAATATTATCTTATAATTTTATACTTCTGATGCCAAGTTCAAGTCATTTGTTTCTGTAAAACAAATTCACGAGTTACCAAAAACAAACTTGGGACACACCTAGAGATGAACACTTTTCTGTCATTACTGTTTGATAATACATGTCTAACTTAATACTGTTTTATCCAGTGTGGCCGATTTGTATCTGTTCTTCCTTAGCTAAGGGCTAAGTGACTCTGGATAAATGGTAAGAGATTTTACATTCCACGAAATAGTATTGGCATTTACTTAACAATAGATAAGTTATTGTGCCCTTTGAATATTAAAATCAGTTTGGCCTTATTTCAGCAGCTATTGCATTGTAAAAGGAGGTAATTTCACTTGCAATAATGAAATATTTAATTCAGGTATAATTGTTTGCCAGTAACCCTTCAATTTAAAATTGAGTCTATTTATTGCTCATGGTCTAGTCAGACCAACTAACTGAGATCCTTTTCTTTGGAACAGAGCAATTCAAGCAAACACTTCATTTAAAAAAAAAAGTCATTCTTCTGCAAACTGGAATAGTTTATTTATTAGTGTCACAAGTAGGCTTACATTAACACTACAATGAACTGCAATTACTATCATAGGGCTTCATTTATGATCTTGCAGCTTCAGACCTACTCGCTATCACACAGCTTGGTCACTGTATACATCTATCACGGTTTTCCAACGTTTTTGAATTATGTAGTGTAAATTCCTGCAAATTACATAACTTGTTTTATGTACATAAACTTCAGCAAAAAATTTAATATTGTGCTCAGATTGTAGGATTGAAAGTGTAAGATTGGAATGGACCTCATCTGGCAATTGGCCAGTTGTTGGCATTCTAAGCACTTGCTGCCATCGTGATGACATTAATACGCCAAAAGGTTAGTGGCAACATATATAGTAACCATCTATTTTTATCCTTCCAGTAAACAGCCACAGTGTAAATAAAAAGCATGTGTTCTACCTCTTGAATTGGCTTAACACACAAGGATTTGGTAGATGGGTATGAAATTTCTAATTAGCAACTTCTCTTAACAAGGATGTGTGAAATCTGTGTTGACAGCAGCAATTCAAAATGTTTGCCTAGTATACCATCTTCATTATAGATGAGATATTTTGTTGGCATACAGTACAAGAGATAGTGGGATACAACTTTCCTGTTCCTTTCCTCCCCCTCCTTTTGCAGTCGACCTGCCCAATTTGCATCAGTGGTTGGTGAACAGAGGCGTTTCTTTGTGTATTATGATAGAAATGCTGAAAAGAAAGTTGACCTTTACCTTTCTGGTCAATTCTGAGGACATTAAGTTTTAGTTCATTCTCAAGATGTGTGCTGCTTGCAAGGCTAGGATTTGTTGTCAGTTCCTTGATGCCATGCAAAGGTGGTTGGCTATTTTATTGAATTATTGCAGTCTGTGTGGTGAAGGTGGTCCCACTGTGCTATTATGTAGGAAGTCCCAAGATTTTGACCTAATGACGGTAAAGGAAAAGCGAGAAATGTCCAAGTCAGTTTGGAAGGTATCTTTGTGGATTATCATTTTTCAGTGCACAAACTGAGTTTCTTTTCGATGGAGCAGGTTTTGGGTTTGGAAAGTGCAGCAGAAGTCTTAAGTGAGTTTTTTGATTTGATTTATTATTGCCACATGTATTAATATCCAGTGAAAAGTATTGTTTCTTGAGTGCTACACAAACAAAACATACCGTACATAGAGAAAGAAAGGAGAGGGTGCAAAGTATAGTGTTACAGTCATAGCCAGGGTGTAGAGAAAGATCAACTTAGCATGAGGTAGGTCCATTCGAAAGTCTGGCAGCAAGGAAGAAGCTATTCTTGAGTTGGTTGGTACGTAACCTTCAGACTTTTGTATCTTTTTCCCAATGGAAGAAGGTGGAAGAGAGTATGTCTGGGGTGTATGAGATTCTTGATTATGCTGGCTGCTTTTCCGAGGCAGCGGGAAGTGTAGGCAGTCAATGGATGTTTGTTGCGGTGCATTCTGTAGATCGTACAGAGCTATATTGAGCCAGTGGTGGAGGGCGTGAATGTTTTAGTTAGTGGTAGAAGTGCCAGTTAAATACATTGCTTTGTCGCAGATGATGTTGACTTGATTGCTGCACCCATCCAGGCAAGAAGAGGGTGAACCATGACACAGCTGAATTGTGCCTTTTGGATGATAGGCACTGAGAAGTTAACAGGTAAGCCAGAGTAGAAATGTGGGAATGGTTGGATGAATTAGAAGAACAAAGCCCATCTCATTTTTCTTATATTATCAGGTAGTTACGTGATGTAATAATTAGTCTATAAACTGACATAGGCTAAGTTGAAGAAACTCAGTGGTAGAAAGTATAGAAAAATGGTCCAAAAGTCATCTTGTTCTGACCAGGCATGATATTTATAATGTGTCACCTTACTGAAATTATGTCCCAAATGATTTTTAAAAAAGTCTACCAGATTTGCGTTTGAATCAAAACCATGTGCTCTCACTATTTCCTTAGAGAACCTAACTTTCAACCTTCTGTGGTAGTCACAGCATAGATATGGCTGGTCCAGTTGAGCTTTTGCTCAATGGATGTTGACTATGAAGCACTTTACGAACGCAATGTTTTACAAAATTGAGCTAGTAGTTAGG
The DNA here is from genome assembly GCF_965287045.1 of Carcharhinus amblyrhynchos. NCBI lineage: Eukaryota > Metazoa > Chordata > Chondrichthyes > Carcharhiniformes > Carcharhinidae > Carcharhinus > Carcharhinus amblyrhynchos. Next base: position 27,201,699 of record NC_137332.1, on the reverse strand, counting down.
TTCTCTCTTATTGGCGATTGCCATTGCCTGGTACTTGTGGGGAATGTTATTCACCACTTATGAACCCAGGCTTCAATGTTGTCCACTTCTTCCATGGAAGCATGGACTGCTTCATTCTGTGAATTGTGAATGGAACTAAACCAAAACTAGTCCATTTAAGCTTTAATGATAGATCCTTTCTTAGAGTAGTGGGTAAGGTAGATGAATGCAAGCATAATTTGATGTTTAGGCCACTTCTGTTAATCCAACATTTCTAAAATCTATCTGAATTTCTTTAAGAACACAAGAAGTAGGAGCAGGAGTAGGCCATCTAGCCCTTCGAGCCTGCCCCGCCATTCAATAAGACCATGGCTGATCTGAAGTAGATCAGTTCCACTTTCCTGCTTTCTCCCCATGATCCTTAATTCCCTTGTCTGTCAAAACCTATCTACCCATGACTTAAATATATTTAACAAGGTAGCCTCCACCACTTCAATGGGCAGAGAATTCCAGAGATTCACCACCCTTTGAGTGAAGAAGTTCCTCCTCAACTCCGTTCTAAACTGCCCCCCCTTATCTTGAGGCTGTGCCCTCTAGTCCTGCTGTCCTTTGTAAGCGGGAAGAATCTCTCTACCTCTACCCTATCCATCCCTGTCATTATCTTATACGTCTCAATAAGATCCCCCCTCATCCTTCTAAACTCCAAGTACCGACCCAGTCTATTTAGTCTCTCTTCGTAGTCCAACCCCCTCATCTCCGGTATCAGCCTAGTGAACCTCCTCTGCACTCCCTCCAAGGCCAAAATATCCTTGCGCAAGTGAGGCGACCAAAACTGCACACAGTACTCCAGCTGCCACCTTACCAGTGCCCTGTACAGTTGCAGCAAGACCTCCCTGCTTTTATATTCTATCCTCCTCGCTATAAAGGCCAGCATTCCATATGCCTTCTTGATCACCTGCTGCACCTGCAGACTGGGTTTTTGCAACTCATGCACAAGGATCCCCAGATCCCTCTGCACCGTAACATGCTGCAGCTTTTCGCCCTTTAAATAGTAATCCCTCCTACTATTATTTCTGCCAAAGTGGATAACCTCACACTTGCTAACATTGTACTCCATGTGCCAGGTCCTCGCCCACTCGCTCAGCCTATCCAGATCCCTCTGCAGACTTTCCACACCCTCCGCACAATTTGCTTTTCCACTTATCTTTGTGTCATCAGCAAATTTCGTCACCCTACACTCAGCCCCCTCCTCCAGATCATCTATGTAAATGGTAAATAGCTGAGGCTCCAGCACTGATCCCTGCGGCACTCCACTAGTCACCAACCGCCAATCAGAATAGCACCTATTGATACCAACTCTCTGCCTCCTATTAGACAGCCAATCCCCTATCCGCACTAACACCTTTCCCCCAACTTCATGCACCCTAACCTTCTGAAGCACTCTTTTGTGAGGCACCTTATCAAACACCTTTTGAAAATTGAGAAACACCACATCCACCTGTTCCCCTCTATCTACTGCACTAGTCACATCCTCATAGAAATCCAATAAATTCGTCAAACACGACTTCCCCTTAATGAATCTGTGCTGCGTCTGCTCTATCAAACCATTCCTTTCCAGGTACCTCGCTATTTCTTCTTTGATGACGGATTCACGCATTTTTCCAACTACAGATGTTAAACTAACCGGCCTATAATTCCCTGCCTTTTGTCTGCTACCTTTTTTAAACAGCGGCGTAACATTAGCCGTTTTCCAATCTTCCGGCACTTCCCCGGAATCCAGCGAATTTTGGTAAATAACCACTAAGGCATCCACTATCACCTCTGCCATTTCCTTCAGGACCCTGGGATGCATTCCATCCGGTCCTGAGGACTTGTCCACCATCAGTCCTTTATTGGGTGAAGCATATACCAAGCTACGCCATGTTTTTTGTAAACTGTACACTTTCCAAGCCTTGATGCGATGATTTGATTATGCATTCTGCTGTCATCATTTTGGCCTTGTGAACTTTTCATTATCTTATAAAAAGATTCTAAGTAATCACTTGTTGAAGTTGATGATTGTTGGAGTATGCACTTGATATGTAGATTCAGCTCTTGACCGTAGCATCACAATACAAATTATTTTGCTATTGTTCTTAATCTATGGAGTTAATTTCTACTGTTTACATCCTGTAATGCTACTTTTTTTTTTACAAGGAATGAACTATTGTACAGCTTGCGATGCTCACAAATTGTCCTTCATTCATACTAATTGGTTCCTGAAGATTCCTAAACCACAGAAAAATAGTGCCTGAGAACTGTAATGTTTTATTTAGGCATGAGATTCAGTTGTAGCTGCTTTAGTCCTTTAAGAACTTCTTAAAATTCCTGCACCGAAATAAAATAATGGGTTTTTAGTTGAATTTAATTAAATTCCGATATTATAGAATATTTGTGTATTTATAATTCTTAAGTGCTAGAATAACCCCCCCACCACCCCCCCCATTCATGTGCTGACGAATGACATTTGAAGACAAATTCTTAATGAAATGCAAAACAGTTGAGTCGTGGGACATGGATAAAATCTGGGAATAAGTGTTCTATTTGTAATTAGATTATGAAATTTGTTGATTAGCATCATGGTGGTTCTTTCAGTTTTGCATCATGGTAACAAAACTGCACCCAATACATTAAATTTATGCGTGGTTCTTTTCCTCCATGATCTCATTTGTTCAGTATTAGAAACCCTGTTTAAAAAAACAAAATTGTCACTCCATTTTTTTTCCCTTTTTTTCTTAATTCCACCATCGTTACGGAGGTTTATTCTATTACTGAAATTACCTGTTCAGGCCATGAGCAATTAGCCATCAACTCATAATACAGACTTCACTAACAGTCGGAAGAGAAAGGGTACAAGAGGAGGTTTCAAGATGTTGCTGTAATGAGTCTGCGGAGGTACTTAAAAATCATGCATTAAATTTAATGCATTCAATGCAGTAATGTAGAACAGTAAAATAGAAATAATGGACCATTGAGACTTAGTTTGAGGTAGTCTGCATACAGCTAAGTATTGCTCAAGAGTTTATGGAGGCAAGAAGATATTGGGCAATCAAAGCTTAGAGATGATAGTGTGGATGTGTTACAGTGACAGGCTGAGGAATTGTTGTCCAAGATTGCGCGAGAGAGTTTGAATGAAACTATGATGCAAACATTGTGCAGTTTGTTCAATTTGAACGTAGTATTAGTATGACATTTGTAAAAGGGGGCAGTGTTTGAGTTTTCTTTGAATCCTTAGTTGGAGAAGATTTTGATTCAAGGTGATGTAAGGCATACCCTGACAGCTTGGAGGTAGTAATCAGATTGGGGGATGAGGTGGAAAGGAGAAGCTGGCTGTCATCAGCATGTATATGGAACAACATGGTTAGTACATAAAGTCACTGGATTGATGAGGACTGAGTATGAGAATGAAAAAAGGCTCCCTGTATATAACTACTCACTGTATCAAGTCCAAGCAGTTTGAGACGACCTTTGTAAGCATTCTGAAGTGGAATTGGGACATTAAAGTTGCTTTAATTTTTTTACACTAAGTTGTTCCAACGTGTGAATCAGTATACACCTGAAGCTTCTTGCACCAATACAGGAGTGGCAGTATTATGGCAACCAATAATGAGCTTTTTTTTAATCTTTTTTACTAATTACTGAGTCAAAAATAAAATACCTGCAGATGTTGCAGGCAGCATCTCTGGAGAGAGAAAATCTTGCATTTATATAGTGCCTTTCACAACCTCTGATATCTTAAATAACTACACTTCAAGTGCTTCATTGGCTCCAGTCACTGTTGTAATGTAGGAAGTAAGGCCACTAATTTGTACAAATGATATGGAGTTGCCGGTGTTGGACTGGGACAGGCACAATAAATAGCCTCAACACCAAGTTAAAGTCCAACGTGCTTTGGTAGCACGAGTCCTCGGAGTGTCGCTGTTTCATCAGATGAGTGAAGAGTTCAGTTCACAAACGGGGCATATATAGACACAAACTGAATTGCAAGATAATGGTTGGAATGCGAGTCTTAACAGGTAATCATGTCTTTTCAGGTGCAGACAATGTGAGTGGAGAGAGGGTTAAGCACAGGTTAAAGATGTTGAATTGTCTCCAGCCACGACAGTGAGATTTTGCAAACCCAGGCAAGTCATGAGGGTTACAGGTAGTCTGGCGTGAACCCAAGGTCCTGGTTGAGATTGTCCTCACGTGCGGAACTTGGTTATTAGTTTGGTTTTTAGTGTCTGCTCAACGATTCTGCGTTGTCGTGTGTCATGAAGGTCACCTTGTTGGAGAAAGCTTACCTGAAAATCAGAGGCTGAATGTTCTTGACTGCTGAAGTGCCCCCCGACAGGAAGGGAACACTCCTGCCTGGTGATTGTCGAGCTGTGTTCATTCATCCGTTGTTGTAGCGTCTGCATGGTCTCCCCAATGTACCATGCCTCGGGACATTTTTCCTGTAGGGTGTCAGGTAGACCAAGTTGGCCAAGTTGCAAGAGTATGTACCGTGTACCTGGTGGATGGCATCCATGTTGATGATCCACCACGTCTTGCAGAGGTTGCTGTGCAGGGTTGTGTGGTGTCGTGATTACTGTTTTCCTGAAGGCTGGGTAGTTTGCTGCGTATACTGGTCTGATTGAGGTTGTGCAGTTGTTTGAAGGCAAGTAGTGAAGGTAGTAGTGTTGACCTTGGTGAGATGTCCGTCTTCATCGATAACGTGTTGAAGGCTTCAGAGACGATGTCATAACTTCTCTGCTCTGGGAAAGTTCTGTCCACTGTGACCCATGTTTGTCTTCTGAGGAGGTCTAAGCGGTTTTTCACTATGGTACGTTGGAACTGTTGATTGATTAATTGAGCGCCATATCCTATTCTTACAAGAGTGTATTTCACCATCTGTAGGTGTCTGTTGTGATTCTTCTCATCTGAGCAGATCCTGTGTATATGGAGGGCTTGTCCGTAAGGGACGGCTTCTTCGATGTGTTAGGGTGGAAGCTGGAAAAGTGAAGTATCGTGAGGTTGTCTGTGGGCTTGTCATCACTGACAATAACATCAATGAACGCTTCAGCAGTCAGTCAGGGGTATTTAGTCTCCGATCTTCGGGTAAGCGTTCTGACGGCACAGAATCGCTGAGCAGAAACTGATAGCCAAGTTCTGCACACAACGACGGCAACAACCGGGATCTTGGGTTCATGTCAGTCTGTCTGTAACCCCCATGACTTGCCTGGGTTTGCAAAATCTCACTAACTGTCCTGGCTGGAGACAACCACACCTCTTTCCACTCATATTGTCTGCGTATGGAGAGTACGTGATTATCTGTTAAGACTCGCATTCCAACCATTATCTTGTAATTGAGCTTGTGTCTATATATGCCCTGTTTGTGAACTGAACTCTTCACTCACCTGACGAAAGGGTTGCACTCCGAAGGCTTGTGCTATCAAATAAACCTATTGGACTTTAACCTGGTGTTGTGAGATTACTTAATTTGTACAAAGCAAGCTCCCACGAAGAGGATTGAAATAATGACCAGAAAATGTGTTTTTAGATGTTGGCTGAGGATAAATATTGACTAGGATATCACAGGGAGTTGTCCTGTTCTTCAAAATAGTGCCATCGATTCACTTGCATTGATTTAATATCATCCGGAAGACAGCACCTCCCACAGTGCTGTATTCCCTCAATACTGCACTGGAGTCTCAGTTTGGATTGTGTGTGATGGGATGGAATTTAAACCCCACAGTCTTCTGCGGCTGAATCAAGCATTCTATAGACTGGAACGCTCCTGATGCGATGGATGCTGTATCAACGGCTGAAAAATAGCTGCAAATGTTCCTAATTGACTACAATCTGTTTGATCTTCTAGCTGGAACATTATTCTACCATTAGAGGAAAGTGCTCAACAGAAATCTTCCTTAAAAATGCAATCAATACAGTTAATTGTGATTTACGTGCAGGATGCTATTTGCTTTCCGAATTGAAGCCTGTTTGAAATGGTAAATGTTGACTACAATTTCGTTTTATAAATGTGTAATTTAAATACTAAAGCCTTGAGTTTCTGGAAATGGCACAATGCACATGCAACCACCATAAGTTTCATTCTTTTTTTTAGCAGGCTTCAAGCAGCATTCCATGCCAGAAAATGTTAATCTGCTCACTTTCATCTGTGTTGTGTGAGAGTTGTTGTGCCATTTATGCCAGTCAGTGAGTTATGCTGTGAAATTTTCTAAGAATCTCATTAGTATACAGAGGAAAGTTAAAAGCTGAAGTCAAACAAGTGGCAATCACGTGTAGTACCAGGCCCAACATGAATACTAATTGTAATTGTGTAAGTTTTTTTTAATTTTTAATCCAAATCATTCCAATTCAGTAAAGATGCATTCAAAAATAGAAAAAATACATTATTAGGACAAATTTTTAAAAAATGATATTAAAAAATCTGAATAATGCATCAGAATTCTGACTGGTCTCTGTTTTCCCTCAAGTTTTAGATATAAATTTGCATTCTGTTCAAAAGTGATGTGAATTCAGGAAATGTTGGCATGGGGAGGGAAAGGAGGCAGTGATGTTAATAAGTAGCAAAGAGTTTTAATGTCGATCTTGCAGAATTGTTATAAAGGCTCGAGGAAGAAGGGCATAAGTTATTTGCTCCCAAATTCTTCAACCTTTTGCTTTGAAAATTAACGTTGGGCCATATGTACCTGTTTTGCACCAAGTTTTTAGGAAATATTGGGCCAATATATTGACTTGATTTCTTTTAATGTATAATCAGGAGAATGTTATGATCTAAGCTGACCATTCAGCCCATCAAGTCAATGCTGGTGCCTTTCTCCACTTGGAAGATCTTCCAAGATGGTGCATGAGCAAGGTGACTTATTTCAAGTTGTGCCCAGCATACCTTCTAATTCAATCTTTTACTCTCGTTCTTTGCTTCTAAACCTTTATTCTCTTTCACTAAGTTGATCTTTCTCTGTATCCTGTACGACTGTAATATTACCTTCTGCACTCTCTTGTTTCCTTCTCTATGAATAGTATGCTTTATCTGTATAGCACGGAAGAAACAATGCAAATCATTCTATACTAATACATGTGAATCAAAATCACTTGAGCCACCAATCTGATCTTGTTCTTTATAAAAAAACAAATTACTGAAGATGCTGAAATCTGAGGCCAAGAAAAAAAAATCCTGAAAAATCTCAGCAGGTCTGGCAACATCTGTAAGGAGAGAAAAGAGCTGACGTTTTGAGTCCTGATGACCCTTTGTCAAATGGTCATCCGGATCTTTTTGAACAAAATTCTGAACAAAATTACAGATGCTGCCAGACATGAGACTTTATAGCATTTTCTGATCTTGTTCTTTCACCTGCTTCATGGGTATTCTTATGTTGAAGAAACTTGTTTAAATAACTTCAAAAGAATTTTGTGGCAAAGTATTCCCCACTCTAGTCTCCCTCTGGAAACCAAGGAGTTGGTTTATCTTTTTCTCTGACCTGATTTATTTGTGTTGCAACTTTTTATTCTCTTTGGTTGTATGTCAGAGTCCCTCTTGTTTCTCCACCCAATTTAAAATCTTACCATTTAAGGTGTATTTTCCTTTATCAAAATACGATCAGTAATGATCTTACTGAAATCCAGAGCAGGCTTGAGGGGCCCAGTGCCTACTCCTGCTCCTAATTCGTATGTACGTATGTTCATATTTATTGCACTTTTATTTACATAAAAGTATATCGTCCACCTAACCTCCTGCTTAACTATCTTCTGAAGTTTTTTTTTCAATCCTCATTACAATTTGTTATATCCCCTAACAATTCCTAAATCCAAATAATTTATGTAGATATTAAAGAAAAGCAAGACATACACTTGTGAAATACTCAACCTTTCCAATCCAAAACCACCACTTACTGCCTGCCATTCGCTTGCGTCCACTCAACCATCTTCCGGGCCGTGTGCATACATTTTTAATTTCTAGTGCCAGAAGTCTTATCTTTGATACAAGTCTTGATGTGATACTGTATTAAATAATTTCTGAATTTCTATAAACCGCATTTATGTCTGCTTTCAAAGAATCCCGTAAGCATGGTCAAGCACTGCATGACTCGGATTAATATTCTGATTCCAGCCTTTCAGGCAGTGCATTCCAGACCACTGCAACTTGACACAATTTGTCTGTGTCTTGTTTTTGGACCTTTTGCCAAGTGCATTAAATCTGTGCCCTCTGGTTACTGATCCACTACTACTAGGAACAGTTTTCTCTTCACTCATTCTATCAAATTCCTTCACGATTTTGCATGACTTTTCAGTTTTTTGACCTTTGCTGTAAGGAGACCGACTGCGGCTCCTCAAGTCTGGTATGCAACTGAGGTCTTATGTCCCTGGCAACCTTCGAATCAATCTCTGCTTTCTCCTCTTCCTCAAGGCCTTGGCACCTTTCTTAAAACATTGTCCAGAATTGGACAAGTTTTTAGGAAATATTGGGCCAATATATTGACTTGATTTCTTTTAATGTATAATCAGGAGAATGTTATGATCTGAGCTGACCATTCAGCCCATCAAGTCAATGCTGGTGCCTTTCTCCACTTGGAAGATCTTCCAAGATGGTGCATGAGCAAGGTGACTTATTTCAAGTTGTGCTTGGTTTATATTTAATACAAATTTTGGATATATTTTCTTCACTGCTGACATGAAGAATTTTTTTTTCATGGCTCTGTGGTGAAAGCACAGAATTGAGAAACGCTAACAAGCCGTCAGGAAGCTTGGTTTGTGGCACTCCAGATTTTGCATCAACTAAAATCATAATTTTTAAAATGGAGTCCTCTGCATATTGAGGGCAATGACTTCTCTATCCTATTTCTGTTGAGGAATGCTTCATGTTGTTTTGAAGTGTTGAAAAAATTCATCCTAATGTACAAAGCAGCTGCAATGAGGTTTTATGGTCAGCAGTGATGGAATTATACATTTCACAGAGCAAGATAAGGATTGGGAACACACCAGAACTTAAAATGGTGAACTATGGAATTTATATCATAAAGAAGAAATTTGACATTTCACAAATATAAAATTACTTTTTCAAGGCCAAAGAGATTCATTTGGCAATGATTATGAACTAAATGCACCATTAAAGACCCTGTACATCTTTGGACTGTGGGAGGAAACCAGAACACCCAAAAGAAATCCGTGCAGACTCCACAGTCAGTCAGCCAAGGTCAGAATCGAACTCGGATCCCTGGTGCAGTGAGGCGGCAGTGCTAACTGCTGTGCCACCGGTTGAGCAAAACATTTTGAGGTTATTGCCAATGATAGTTTCTTCATGCTGCTCTGTCAAGAAGACGTCAATTTTCAGTTTTATTTTCAGTGCTACTAGTGGTGTAAAAGACACTTTGTGATTTCTGTCAACTTCCATCTGCAGAAACTTCACACCCATGAAGAAATCAACTATCACTGACAATGACGTCAAGATGTTTTGTTTAACCGGTGATACAGTGATTAGCACTGCTGCCTTTCTGTGCCAGGCTGTGCTGCCTTTCTGCGCCAAGTTCAATTCTGACCTCAGGTGACTGTGCGGAGTCTGATTGTTCTCCCCGCATCTGCGTGGATATTCTCTGGTTTCTTCCCATGGCCCAAAGATGTGCAGGTTAGATGGATTGGCTAAGTTGCCCCTTACTGTCCCAAGATATGCAGGTTAGGGGGATTGGCTGGGTAAATGTGTGGGGTTACAGGGATAGGGCGGGGTTTGAGCCTGAGTAAGATGCTCTGTCTGTCAGTGCAGTCTTGATGGGCCAAATGGCTGCTGCTTGCATTGAAGGGATTATATGAAGTAGTATGAACTGTACATGTGTGGCTATCAGGAATCTGTCAATTTCACAATTGTAATGGTGGTGAGTATTACTGTCATTGCAACTGCAAAATTCTAGCCTATGCTTTTGCAGAGCATTATAAGCTTGCGATTTGAGATTGTGCAGTCTTGAGATTCCTGTATTAACTTCTGCCTTCAGAACTATAAGAACATAAGAAATAGGAGTAGGCCATCTAGCCCCTCGAGCCTGCCACGCCATTCAACAAGATCATGGCTGATTTGAAGTGGATCAGTTCCATTTTCCCGCTTTCTCCCCATAACCCTTAATTCCCTTGTCTATCAGAAACGTATCTACCTGTGACTTAAATATATTTAGTGAGGTAGCCTCCACCACTTCAATGGGCAGAGAATTCCAGAGACTCACCACCCTTTGAGTGAAGAAGTTCCTCCTCAACTCTGATCTAAACTGCCCCTCCCCTTATTTTGAGGCTGTGCCCTCTAGTTCTGCTATCCTTTCTAAGTGGGAAGAATCTGGGGAAAATAAATTTGAATTAATTGGAGGAACATTAAAACTGAATTGTCTGTGGAGGGAGTGTAATGATGTGGAGAAGAAAGAAACTGCATGACAAATGCTTTGTATGATGGTGTTCAGATCTGGACGGTGGCCCGTACGCTGGCTCAATGTTGCCATTCCAGCTAAGTCCATACAACCCCCTTTTCTTGGTGCTTAAAATTAATGATTATATTTTTCCTGTATTATGTGGTTCTAGAGATTTGGAAAGGATGTTGCCTCATTTGATAAATCCCACATCAGCCTATATGATCCGTTGTGTCCGCGATTGGGGACCTACTCGAATAAATGGAAACCTGGATTCAAACTTTGTGATTTTTGAGGATTTTTGGCCCTTAACCTGTGTATCTCACATAAGGGAGATGGATAGTTCCTTAATGCAGTGCCTACTTTCTTCCTTTGGTTCAGATGTTGGGCTGTTTACTTGTACGTGGAGGTTGCACTTGCAGAAAAGACTGAAATCCGTTTAATCTGCCAACATTCACACTAGATAGCATTGGTATTGTATGTGTGCCCTGTAATTGGTACGACAGCTCCCATATGCATTTTCAAGTCCTTTGCATCAGATCTTTACTGAATATTGATGTTTGATATTTGAAGTTTTAATCTAGTTCTTGCTGCTGCTAATTAATTTTGAAAGTTGTGAGACTAATGGGTCAGATATAGCAATCTTGGCTTAATTTATCTGGTTAATTTGAGTCTCTACAGTGTAGATTAGATACAGTTGTGATTTACAGAGGTGACACTTAAAATGATTTCCTGAAAATTGAAAGTGCTGTGGAGATTGGGAGCAATCCAAGAAGTATGCTTTTATCGGATCCATTTACAAGTATTCAAAATTTTAGTGCAAGTTCTCAAACAGCAAAGACAGGGAGCTAAAAAAATGGAATTAAGATGTACATGCACAACAGTGCAATTTTCAAATTGGATCTTGGAACATTGGGGTTATGTATTTAGTGTTTTTTGCACAATTATGAAATCATGAATGTTTAGATTTGGTTTATTATTGTCATATGTATTAGTATACATTGAAGTGTTTTTGCATGTCATACAGGCAAAGCATACAGTTCAGAGAGAAGGGAAGGAGAGAGTGCTGAATGTAGTGTTACAGTCACAGCTAGAGTATAGAGAAAGATCAACTAATGCAATGTAGATCCAGTCAAAAGTCTGATGGCAGCAGGGTAGAAGCTGTTCTTGAGTTGGTTGGTATGTGACCTCAGACTTTTTTGTATCATTTTCCCAACAGAAAAAAATGGAAGAGAGAATGTCTAGGGTGTGTGAGGTTCTTAATTATGCTGGCTGCTTTGCTGAGGCAGTGGAAAGTGTAGACAGTCAGTGGATGGGAGGTTTGCGTGATGGACTAGACTTCATTCACGACCCTTTGTAGCTTCTAATGGTCTTGGGCAGAGCAGAAGCCATACCAAGCTGTGATACAACCGGAAAGAATGCATTCTGTGGTGCATCTGTAAAAGTTGGTAAGAATCGTTACGGACATGCCAAATTTCCTTAGTCTTCTGAAAAAGCAGAGGCATTGGTGGGTTTTCCTAATTATAGTGTTGGCTTGGGGGGGACCAGGACAGGTGGTTGGTGTTCAGGACACCTAAAAACTCTTGACCATTTCCACTGTACCCCATTGATATAGACAGGGGCATGTTCTCCTACGTTTCCTGAAGTCGATGACCGTCTCCTTTGTTTTGTTGACATTAAGCAAGAGTCATGCATTCTTGACTTGAACAGTCATGAGGCAGGCTCACATTGACCTTCATTCAATTCCACCCCACTATAATGCACCGTTTTTCTTTCTGACCTGTGTGCGCAAATGTCCATCTTGTTCTGTTTGGTGTTACTGATGCCTCATTTAGCTTTGACTCCATTTTTCGTAACTAAATGGGAAAAATTGGTTAACCAGGGTGGTAACTGAATGGTGGTCCCCTGTAAGGTGGCAGACTAACCTTTTTTTTTCTGAAGATTGTTCCTTTTTTTGGTATTGATTTTGGATGTGGTGGGTCATAGCATGTTTTTCTAGCTATTCAACTACAAAAATAATCCTGAGCTTGATGCTTTTATTCATCATTTAAAATTGAACTAATTTGCTCTTTAATATTTATATAGTGAGCAAAACATTTTCACCTAGCTTCAATGGTGATGTTAGGAAGAAAGAAAAATGAGAAAGTGATCATCTGTAATTGTTGATTTGTTTTAAATCCGATCTCTTTTCTTGCAGAGAAGCAATGATGAGAATGGAAACTGCTCGGGGAGCATTGAATTTCCCACCACAAATCTTTACGAATTGGAAAGTCGAGTGTTTACTGATCACTGGTCAATTCCTTACAAACGTGAAGAGTCATTGGGCAAGTGCCTGATAGCATCCACGTGCCTAGCCCGGCTTGGTAAGTACCGCAGAGATTCAAGAAGCCAAATTACAGCAGCTTGCCTGCTTCCTAATAAACCATAAATAATTTGCTTGCTAGCATAGACCAATATGGAAAATGGAAATTGACGAAATAGGGCAAAACAAACATTTTCTGTCTGTGGTGTCAGCCATTATACTGTACAGATAATCTTCATGCTATGGAAAGCTGATCTGAGTTTGGGAATAAAAGCAAATACTTATGTAAGAGAGAATCTCCCCTGCACACACCTGTGGCAGACTTGTCATTTGCAGAGGCTGGCGATGAGGGATGGTGAGTGTAGCGGGACTCTTGGTTGTTGTCAGATGTAACTTGGGCATTTTCCTACTTTAAAGGCTATAACTTTAAAGACTAAATATTTCTTGTTCTTTCTTAGTTACTTTAGGAACTTGCCCTGCTCATCCATACATTAAGTTGCTTCCTGAGGTGAACGTTGTTTTTGTTGGGGTGAAATATCTTTGGATAGAAGAATGTTTCCAAACAGTTCATTTAGTTGTGACTTGAAAGCAGCCTTGCCAAAAAAAAGCAGTGGAATCACCCTGATGTTGTAGGCATTTAACTAATTGCAGAGTAGCAGAAGTCCATGCTAATTACTGGTGACAGAAATGGGACATGATTAAGAAAATTGTTATATTTAGTGCCTGTGAATTTGCCCTTTACTTTTCCTGAAATTTTGCATGGATTAGATTTTAAAGCGTTTGGGCAGGTGAGAAATCCTCATTTTGTTTCCATTAGACTCACTAACTTTGGCTACCCGAAGTTTTTATTGTTACTGCTCTACCTCTCTCTGATTTCTTTGTCTGATCAATGCAGGCCTTGCTGATGCTGATGAAAATTGCAAACGATTTACAGACCGATGTATGCCAGAAGCTTTCAAAAAGGTAAATTGAAAGAAGCAACTTCGACTCTCAGATAATAGACATAAAACAGAATTGTATCTGCATTCTAACTTGTAGGATTGAATGATGCTTTATACTCTAACCTTTAGTCTTATCGGACAAAGTTAATCTGGTGGTGATCATAGTTGTGTCCTACAGGTAAAGCATTACCTCAATGATATGAAACTAGAGAAAATTGTGAGCAAGTACATGAAAGTCTTAAACTTGTCAATAAATTATTATTTTCATCACTGAATGGACTGCTTAATTGTATTACTCATTACTCAAATTTTTATTGCATTTAACAGTTAAACTTGCAGGGAAAGTAAGCTATTTTTGCTTGATCTTTTTTACAGTTACTAACATCAAGTGCTGTCCATAAATGGGGTACTGAAATCCATGAGGGAATCTACAATATGGTGATGCTGTTAGTAGATCTGGTTGCAGAGCGAATCAAACAAGACCCAATTCCCATTGGCCTTATGGGAGTACTCACCATGGTATGGAGACAATTGTAGCATCTATAAGTATAGACATAGTGATTTTCTACTAGGTTTCTCTGGTTTCATTCAGTATTGTTCACCAAAATGAGAAATTTCAAGTGTAAATTACAGCACAATACAAGCTTCTGCATCTTCTGTGCAAAACCATAACATGAGAAACGTGAAACTGGTCACCGGAAGACATGCTTCAAAAGCTTCTATGGTTTCATTTACTGAGAAACTACTTTTCACCAGTGCAATTAGTTCTGCGTAATGTTTTTACATTTTTTTGAAAAGTCACTTTCCATTATTTAAAATTGTATTCAATGCAAGTGGCAGATGAAACACTGACTAACCCATTCTTAGTTGATTAATAAAACATCATTTTACACTCTGAAATACATCAAATAATTTTTTTAGTACAAACATTTTTCTGATTCATGGAAAATTTTGCATTGGACAATACCTAAATGTATTTAGAGTGGAAACTGGAACCTTCACTTTTTCCAGAGATATACATTAATTTGTTTACTGGTTGATGATTGCACCTAAAGTTGAATCGCTTGGCCCTGATGTATTAAATTATGACCTCGTACTTCAGCCATCAAAATGTATTTGTAGGTCGCAAAAGTAGTTGAAAGATCATCTGGATCCTGAGCTTTATAAGGCGAGGCATGGAGTACAAAAACATGACCAACCTTTATAAAACTCGTCCAGCCTCAACTGGATTACTGTGTCCAATTCTGGCAGCAGTCTTTTGAGAGAGGCTGCAGAAAATCTTAATGGGAATGGTTCTGGGAGTGAGGGGCTACATATGCATGGGTGGATTGGAAAAGATGGGGCTGTTCTCCTTGGAAAAGAGAAATTGCAAAGAGATTTAAAGTAGGGCTCAATGTCTTAAGGTCTAGAGAGAGTAGATGGACAGAACTACTCCAGCTGGCGGAAGGGCCAAGAGCAAGAGAAAACCGATTAAAGATGATTGGCAAAAAAAACCCATGAAAACCTGGATTGCACTGCCTTAGTGGAGGCAGATGTAATTGCGCTTTCAAAAGGAAGTTTGATAGGCACCTGAAGAAAAATTTGCAAGGCTACCAGGCAAGGTTGGGAAACAGGACAAGCTGAGTTGCTATTGCAGAGAGCTGGCAGAGACACGATGACCCAAATGGCCTTCTGTGCTGTAACTATTCTTGTCACTTAGAACTATTCATCAATTGCGTTTATTTACGTTTCTGAAAAGAGTATAATGAAAGTATTTTCTTTCTTCTTCAGCCAACAAAAAAGTTATTTAATTGCTATCATAAAATTTTAAGAATCTGATTTATGGTATGTCCTTTCTACTGTAGTACAATACAAAGCTGTTGTTGCATTTGCTGTGTGCAATACAAAATAGATCGACTAAGTAGAAGGAAAATCTAGTTAGCTTATACCAGATCTTCCACTCTTTAGTCAGATGCAAAAGAATGTAAATGAAAACCTGTCCTGAGAATTGCAACCAGGTAATGGTGCTGAAAAGAAGAAAATAAATTAAGGATTCAGATTTTTTCAGGTTTAGTATTAATTTCACATTTTGCCACTTTAAAATGATTGTGCCTCGCCTTTTTAAGTGGTAGTTTATACCTCAAATGAAATATTAATAATTTTGTTTCAATTTCCAGGCTTTTAATCCAGGTAATGAGTACCATTTCAAGAACCGAATGAAAGTGTGCCAAAGGAATTGGGCAGATGTGTTTGGAGATGGCAAAATGTATGCTGTCTCACCACCAGTCAACCTACAGAAGGTGAGTTTGATAGTGTTTCACATGTGGAGACTTACATGAATTCTTAATTGTGTGGTACAGAATGGGATGCCACTCAACAGCAATATCAAGGCAAATACAAAATATGGGAATGACTATAGGCAAATACAAAATATGGGAATGACTATTCAGTTTGACTGTCTTTAAAGTTATAGTTGACAAAGCAAGACCCAAACTGACTTTTGATGAACTATGATTCCATGATATGATTTTTTTGACTTGTAGGCCTCCTGTCTTGAAGTACCAAATTGAAGATGGGCAGGACTGAATATATTAGTCTGCCTCCACGATTCCCACCCTTCCCCCATGGACACGCACACTCTAATCGTGCCCCACCTGCGTGCAGACAAGGCACACGTCTGCTTTTTACACAAGTTTTTGCAACTGTCAATATAGAAATAACCTAAAGAGACCTGGGATGAGAGCAGGAAAGTATAAGCCTAAGCCCATGTTGCAGCATAGGTGGACTTAATGATTGGTGATTTCACTGATACCTTATGAGGAAAGGGTGGACAAGCTGGGCCTGTATCATTTGGAGTTTAGAAAAATGAAAGGTGACCACGTTGAAATTTGAGACTCTGCGGGGACTTGACAAGGTGAGTGCTGAAAAGATGTTTCCCCTTGAAGGAGAGCTGGAACTGAGAGACAAAGTTTAAAATTATGGGGTCCACCATTTAAGATAAATGAGAATTTGTTACTTTTGGAGGGTTTTGAATCTTGAGAACACTCCTCCAGAGAGTGGCAAAGACATTTTAAGGCAGATGTAGATACGTTTTTGACTAACTGGAGAGCCAAAGATTATTGGAATATGGGGGCGAATGTGGAGTTGAGGCCACAATCAGATCAGCCATGATCTTACTGAATGGAGGGGCAAGCTTGAGGGGCCAAAATATATCATCATGCTCCTAATGTTCGTATAGAAGCTATAATTCCATTCCTCCATGTTACACCTTGTTGAATAAGTATAACTAAATTTTTAATGGTGTACTGAGTTCATAATTATGTTGAATAACCTCCCTATCCCTAGAAAACTTCTTGTTTTTGTGTGTTATCCTACAGGATAATTCCATAGTTTTTAAGATGCCAGCTACCCTTTTTAAAACAGAAGATGTCTCGCCCTTTATTTCTGAAAAAAAAAGACCATTGGTGCTTTTTACTTCCTGGTTTACTCAGTTATTTGGTGTGATTAGCTGCTTACCCTCTTTTACTTGGCCCAGTTTCAAATTAATGTCAGGAAAGGTGAAATCTCTACCACAGCAATTACTAGATATTGTCGTGGCTTTCTTTGAGGTTGGTGGTAAGTGCCACTGCTTTGTTGTCTGTTGCAAAAGCTGGCCAATATATTTTAATGTTCTTTAGCTAAGTGTAAATCATTAAGGGAAAACCTGACGCTATATCTACTGACATCATACTATATAATGTGTGAATGTTTACTCATCTGCCTGTTCTTGCACTGCACCTCCAAATTCAGAAGGATTGTATCCTATGTTTTGGAATTCAACACTGGCTGGGGGTTTGAAAGTTACTACTTTCTGGTGTCGCTTGGTGAAATGTGTTTCTGCATTGTACATTTACCACCTTGCATTTAAGCCCTTAGTGCCAAATAAAAACTACCATATTTAAAATAATCAAATGATAAAGATTACAAATTGCTCTTGATTTTCAGTATGTAGCACCTGATGAAGGAGTGGTTCTCTGAAAGCTCATGATTCCAAATAAACCTGTTGGACTTTAACCTGGTGTTGTGAGACTTTTTACTGTGCCCACCCCAGTCCAACGCCAGTGTCTCCACATCATGAGTATATAGTAACATATTAACTATTGTAACAACAGACTTAAGTTAGAAACCCATGAAGAAATGTTTTTTCCCATTGATGGCGAACCCTGATTTTTTTTTGTTCTTCCATTTATTTGAGAGGCTGGGCATTGCTGAAAAGGTCAGCAGATATTGCCCATCCTTATTGCTGGTGGTGAGCCACTTTCTTGCAGTTCATATGGTGTGAAAGCACTCTCATCATGCTGTTCAAGAGGGAGTTCCAGAATTTTGCCCAGGGTCAGAAAGAATCATTCATTATACATTCTTAAGTAAAGGTGATGTATGACTTGAAGGGGAACGTATGGGTGATAGATGTTTCTGTGAGTCTGTTGACCTTGTCCTTCTAGGTGGTATAGATTGAGTTGCTGTTTTCATTTAGTCATACAGTTATATCGTGGATTTAACTGATAATTGTTGGCCATTTGTTATTTGCTTTTATCTTTACTCTTACAGGAACCTCATGGATGGCTCATAGATCTGGTTAATCGGGTAGGCACCCTATTATTTTACATCATCCCATCCCCTCCCCTCATCACTTTACTTTTATCCCCATATGCACTTGTCAAATTACCTAAAGGATAATGTACGTGCACATATTGTAAATAGTCAAGTCATCTTATTGCATTGTTTATTCTTGTAAGCATTACAGGAAAGGATATGGAAGGATCATTGGACCCCTTGCTAGGGCAGTGCAATGGTGTTGTTGAGGAAAGGGCAGTTACTGAATTCCTGCAAAGTTGTCTTATTTGCTTTTACTGTTGAAAGGTGGAGACGAGAAACTTTTTAATAGCTCAATGATGGAATACAAACATTGGAGAGAAGGAGGCCATTGGGCTAATTGTGCTTGTGCTGGCATTTTGAAAGAGCTAAAGAAGTTATGTAAATCAATGGAATTTGACATGGTATTGGTGGTGACTCAATGAATGGGCTCCCCTAGATCTGAACTGCTAACTAAACTTGTGCTCTTAAATTTCTTCACTCTAGTTCTGGTCATTTAGTATTGGCACTTAGTACATTAGTTCTCAGATCCCATGAAAATTTGGATGTAGGTCAAATTGCTTGGTGCAAATAAAGTGATTGTTTAGTTTAACCACTTAAAAAAAATTACTTCTTCAGATGCATCCCAAAAGCGATCTGTAATTTAATTGTACTGTTTGTCATCGAGTTACTGTGGAACAGGAGGATGCCATTTGGCCATGTATCCATGCTGGCCTCCTTTAGGGTGATCCAGTCAATCCCATTCAACGCCCTATCCATGTTTCCTCTACTTCCCATCCAGTTTCCTTATGAATTCATTCATCATCTATGCTTCCACCACCCTCATAGGGATCGAGTTCCAGATATTTATCATTTGTGTTTAGAAAAAATAAATCTTGGTCCTCACAGCTTCCCCTGCATCTCTCGCCCAAACTTAAATGTATGTCCCTCTAGTCCTTGTTCATGGGAACAGCTTTTCTCTGTCTACTTTATATAAATCTGTCAAATTTCCCTCAATCTCCTTTGCTCCAAGGCGAACAACCCCAGCTTCTCTAACTTTGTATATAAAATCCCTCATCCCTGGATCTATTCTGGTAAATCTCTCCCGAATCCTATCAAGAATTCTCGCGTCCTTTCCAGAGCATTGTGATCTTAACCCATTCGCTGGTGCTAGCATGAACAATTCAAATGGTTTTTGTACGTGTTTGCTAAGTTCCTATTAACAGCACTTGGCCACCAAGCAAGTGTCTAGTATTATGTTCTGGTTGTAAGTCATCAGCCTATCTCAGTCACTGAGCACTATGATTCCTGCTAGTAGTTATTCTCAAAACTTGTAAAGATTCATCACCATTCAGTCCAGCAGCACTGTATGTTAGAAATGCCTGCAGTGATTGATATTGAATTATCTCCTCTTTATACTTGAGTTAGCATCCCTGATATCTTCATCGAATCTGTTTGTATCTGGCAGCCTCAAACAGGATTCAGCATCTGTTTAGCAGAGCTTTGCAACGTTAATCCAGTACCCATAACTGTTGGGTAAATTAAATTTCAGAGTTGTATTTTGGGAAATTTTAACTAGACCAATCAAAATCTTACTGCCATATCTACCTACTGTGGGTAGGTCTTGGTGATTTTCATACCTTTGTTCCAAGGCACAGGAGATTTGAGTTTACACCTTAGCAGAACTACTCAGTAAGGCCTTAGGTAAGCCTGTTATCTTACTGTCTTCTCCCTTATCCTTTATTCATGTTATAAACTATACTTCGGCATTATGCCTGTGTATGACATTTCTTTGATTTGATTTATTAATGTCACATGTATTGGGATACAAGTATTGTTTCTTGCGTACTATGCAGACAAAACATACTGTTCATACAGTGCATAGGAGAGAAGGAAAGAGTGCAGAATATAGTGCTGTAGTTATGGATAGGATGTAGAGAAAGAACAGCTTAATATATGGTAGGTCCATTCAAAAGTCTGATGGCAGCAAATAACAAGCTGTTTTTGAGTCATTCTTGTATCATCTGGCTTGCAAATATATAGAAAAACTTCAACTTTAATGGCAACAGCATTGGAAAATGTAAACTCTGATAAAACATTCAACAGAAAAGCATGTGTCTGACTGAGTGTCTAGTAGTCATGTATGTTACTCCCAGTACAATGTTTAGCTGGTTCATTGAGAAATCGGTTTTCATCTGTATTTTAACTTAGTTTGATGCAGTTGTGTTATGAAACAATCGTCACCAAATTAGTTGATGAATTATATTTTGTTTTCCAGTTTGGAGAAATGGGTGGGTTTTCAGCAATCCAGCTGAAGCTTGGCGCAGAGGATATAGAAACTGCAGTAAGTAATTGCTTTCAAAACAATGTGATGGAAGTCCTCATAGGCAATTTGGATGCACTTAAATGAGCATAATTTAAATGCCATTTGTAATGCAATTTTTTAAATCGCGTCCTCTTATGGTAGCTGGTTCAAATTAATTTACTATTTTGATAGTTCCTCTTTTGTAACGCTGTACCATCATCTTGTAAAACTCTGCTTTGAAATTAGTCATTTGACAAACTCTATCCATAGGATTTTTACACCCAATACGAATAAATACAGTAACTTGGGTGGTGTATATGAATGCAAATGTGTATTCTATTATTGTGTATTACTTCATATTTTGTATTGTAACTGGGTCTACCATGATGCTACAGTTACTAATATCAAATCTTAACTTGGGTTGCAAATCTGAAGGGAAAAATATTTTTCTTTTACTTTCCATTACGACTAATTGCGAAAATGATGGAAATTACAGACCTAATTGCATTGCATAAATCTGGTTCATTACTACAAGACCAATTTATGGTTTAAACCTTTATTGTGCTTTTCTTTTAGGCTGTGTCTGCACTGGTGCAGCCTTTGGGAGTATGTGCTGAATATCTTAATCCCACAGTTGTACAGGTAAGCAAGCAATACCATTAAAATCCTCAGTAAAATAGTTAAGTCTGAAATAGAAATTAACTTGTAATAAATGAGGAAGATGGAAACTGCGTCTGGCCGTACACCAATCTTAATTGCGTAAGATCTTGTTTCAGCCTCATAATATTTGTTCTAAAATAAATGTAATGAACATGAAATAAAAATGTGATACAACTTTTTTGTTTTCTTTTTGTTTTATAGCCCATGCTGGACCCAGTCATTGATAAAATGATTCGCTATGTACAAAGTTTAGAAGAAAAAGATCTGAAAGATAAGGTAACAATTAGATTTTTCTGAGTTGCCTTCATTAAAGCAAGTGTTTTATCTCCTTGGTCTTAATTTATTTTCAAAAACAAGTCTGGATTTTCTTCTTGAACCATGAGGCATTTCTGCAAATTTGGAGTATGCACAGACAGTGCAACCCTTACTTTCAGTTGCTGAAACACATACTTGTATCTTTGTCACCTGTAAACTTGAGTACTTGAATGCGCATCTGGCTGGCCTCAGAAGCTTGAGAAAGCTTCAGCTCCTAACTTGCATCAAGTCTCTTTCATCCATTGACCCACATGGAGTCCCAGTTAAACAATGCCTCATTTTGTTTTCAAATTCCTACATTGCCGTTCCCATCTCTGTAATCTCCTCTAGCCACAAAACCATCCAAGGTACCTGCACTCTTCATTCTGGTTTCTTGAGCATCCCCGATTTAAACCATTCCACTATTGGTGATAGTTCCTTCAGCTGCCACATCACTAAACTCTGGAATTCTTTCCTTCAACCCGTCTGCCTCTCTATCTCTCCTCTAAAACCTATCCCATCTGCGCTCATACTATTTTATGAATCAGTGTTAAGTTTTATTTTATATTGCACCTGCAAAGCACTTTGTGGCATTCTATTACATTAAAGGTGCTTTATGAATGCAAGCTCTTATTTGTGAGTCTCTGCTATTTTCATCATGCTGAAACTGCTCTGAGAGTAGTGAGATTGCGTCTTAATGCCCAATTGCAAACGAGTTCAATTTCCCTGTGCAGCACTTGGTGCAGATTAACTTGTAGGCTGTTATTCGTAAGTGTCCCTGAGGGTAGAATGGCCCTACTAATGGTATAGTACCCAAAGAAGACAGAGGGCCTGTTTTCACTTGTCTTGAGTTACTTGCATGTTACATCATGCAACCTTTTTGTCTCCTGCCCAATCCAGAAACTTGTGACCATTCCAGAGCTCCTCTCTGCCATCAAATTATTGTGCATGCGGTTTCAGCCAGAGTTAGTGGTGGTGGTGGATGACCTCCGGTTGGATATACTCCTGCGTATGTTGAAAACTCCCCACTTCAGCGCAAAAATGAATTCATTGAAAGAGGTAAGTTGTTTGATTTTTTTTTGGGTGGGGTGTTGTTTTATAGTTTTGATTAATACTGGATTACTAGTTAGAATTGCCTGAGGTTATGAAGGCTGGAACTATTGATCATCAATAATTGCATTACAAAGTTAGACAGGATAGTAAGTGATGAGAGGGCTGTAAAGGGATATAGACAAATTGAGTAAGTGCGCAATAACGTGGCAGCTGGAATATAATGTGACAAAGTGAGGAGCTCATTTTAGTAGAAAAAAATCCAAAAAGCAGAATAATGTTTTGAATGCTGAGACTGGGAAGTGTTTTCATTCAAAGGGACTTTGTAATTCATGTGCAAGGACAGTAAAGTTAGCACGCAGATACTTAACAGTTAGCTTTCTAATTGCATTACGTTATTTTTCGTTACAAAGGGGTCAGCATAAGAACATAAGAAATAGGAGCAGGAGTAGGCCATCTAGCCCTTCGAGCCTGCCCCGCCATTCAATAAGATCATGGCTGATCTGTCGTGGCTCAGTTCCAAATTCCCGCTCTCTCCCCATAATCCTTAATCCCCTCGCTTATCAAAAACCCATCAACCCGCGTCTTAAAAATATTTAGCGAGGCCGCCTCCACCACTTCAACGGGCAGAGAATTCCAGAGATTCACCACCCTTTGAGTGAAGAAGTTCCTCCTCAACTCCGTTCTAAACCGCCCCCCCCTTTATCTTGAGGCTGTGCCCCCTAGTCCTACTGTCCTTTCTGAGCGGGAAGAGTCTCTCCACCTCTATCCTATCCATCCCATTCATCATCTTATATGTCTCAATGAGATCTCCCCTCATTCTTCTAAACTCTAACGAGTACAAGCCTAGTTTATTCAGCCTCTCCTCATAGCTTAACCCCCTCAACTCCGGTATCAGCCTAGTAAACCTCCTCTGCTCTCCCTCCAAGGCCAAAATATCCTTGCATAAGTGCGGCGACCAAAACTGCACACACTACTCCAGCTGCGGCCTCACCAATGCCCTATACAGCTGCAGCAAGACCTCCCTACTTTTATATTCAATCCCCCTCGCTATGAAGGCCAGCATCCCATTAGCCTTCCTGACCACCTGCTGTACCTGCAGGCTGGGTTTTTGCGACTCATGCACAAGGACCCCAAGGTCCCTCTGCACCGTCGCCTGCTGCAGTTTTTCGCCACGTAAGTAATGGTCCTTTTACCAAAGTGGACCACCTTGCACTTGCCAACATTAAATTCCATTTGCCATTTCCTGGCCCATTCGCCCAGCCTATCTAGATCCTTCTGCAGACTCTCCACAACCTCCGCGCAATTTGCCGTTCCACCAATCTTGGTGTCATCAGCAAATTTCGACACCCTACACTCGGTTCCCTCCTCCAGATCATCTATATAAATGGTAAATAGCTGAGGCCCCAGCACTGACCCCCGGGGCACTCCACTAGTCACCAACCACCAATCCAAATAGCACCCATTAACCCCCACTCTCTACCTCCTGTTTGACAACCAATCCTCTATCCACGCTAACACCCTACCCCCAACTCCATGTCCCCTGACCTTCTGCAATAACCTCTTGTGAGGTACCTTGTCAAACGCCTCCTGAAAAGGCATGTAAGAGTGGAAAAGCCTTGTTACAATTATACAGGGCATTGGTGAGACCACACCTGCAGTACTGTGCAGTTTTGGCCTGCGTATTGAAGGAGGGAGATACTTGCCCCAGAGGTAGATTGGTTGACTGGTTCTTGGGATTAGGGGGATTCCCTTATGAGAGATGAAGTAGTTTTGGTCTGTATTCCCTGGAGTTCAGAAGAATGCAAGGTGACCAATTGAATTGTATGAAATTCTTGAGGGCCTTAACAGGGAAGGTGCTGAGAAAATACATCCCCTGACTGGAAGATCGAGAATGTGGGGTCTCAGCCTCAAAATAAAAGGTCAGCCATTTAGGACTGAGATGAAAAAGTTCTTCACTCAAAGTATAATGAATCTTTGGCGTTTTCTACCCTATTGACCTATGGATACTCAATCATTAAGTATATTCAATATAGAGGTAAATATATTGTTTGGCAGTGATGGAATTCAAGGATATAGGTAGTATGGGAGTGTGGAATTCAGATAGAAAATTAAGCAGGATCTTGCTGAATGGCAGAGCAGGCTAGGTGGGCTAAATGGACCATTCCAGCTCCTATTTCTTATATTCTAATGGCACATGTTAATTGCATGCTAACCTTCAAAAGCAGACAAGATGGAGTTGTACTCTGTCTGCTAGCTGACAGCAGCAGCCAGTATTCCTTCTGTTTCAGTATAATGTAAATTGATACTTTGCCACATGTAAAGTTGTCATCATCTTGGAGACAAGCCATATTGTTGTTCTTTGACAAGATAATTGAATTAGCAGAAGGTTATCCAATGGGGTATACTGTACTCATATTTTCATTTATAAAGGCGCTAGATCTGACTCTTCAAAGTAGGTTATGCCATGAAATTAATGGCAGAGGGCTGATTTAGAAATTTATTAAATGAACAGATTATAGATCAGTGGTTATCGGAATTCAACAACATTCTGTTTGGCTTGAATTGCAATGTAGGGTTTGTAATGATACTTTACTGTTTCTGTTCAGAGATGGTTGACACTAAAGATCTTCCCATAAACACACATTCTTCACGAATAATTAAATATGCACAGACTACTAGTACGTTGCGCACACGAAGGAAATCAATGGGATTGATATGAAACAGTGTTACACAAAATCAGGAGTTATTAATTATAGGGGTAGTGCAGCCATATTCCGATAATGCCTTTTCACTAACAATTTGGTCATTTTGGAATAGGCTGCCAATATAGTGTTAAAACTGCTAAAAGTAAAATGGACAGAGTTTATCGGCAGAAAAGCGATTTAGAGCTTGTCAATTGAGGTGTAAGTAGGTCAGTGTGCTTCTGAAAGAGGCTTAGAAATGAGTTGAATTGACTGACTTATCACATTTATTTGTTTTTTTGTGTTCTGTGTTCATTTGGTTTGTGTCAACACTTTTTATGTTCCAATGGGAAATGATTGGATTAACACTCAAAGCATCAATGGCAGTTTCAACCTGTCAAAAATTACCTAAACTACTGTTCACAAAACTGAAGTTATGCTGTATAACCTGCATTGCGTGAAATGCTGTACTTATTTTATTTTCGTCTTGTAGTATCAATTAATTTGTTTTCCCTTCCTATCAAAAAAAAGGTAGAATTCTTTTGGTGCAAAGTTCATTCAGCAATAACCAGAATATTTCCAACCTTATTCCTCAGGTTACTAAACTGATTGAAGACAGTACCTTATCCAAATCTGTGAAAAATGCCATTGATACAGACCGGTTGTTGGACTGGCTGGTAGAAAATTCTGTACTATCAATAGCGCTTGAAGGTACAGTAAATTTAAGAGGATGCTAACAATGTATAATTTAGAGTTCTCAGCCTGCAGGCATTGCACCAACTGGTGTCTCGGCTATATCTGTAGTGAGTCCTTAATTGAGGATGATTTACTATTTCTTAATAAAAAAAATCTAGTGTGTGACTTTTGAATTTATACACAGGTGGTCACTTCAGTGTGTCCATTTTCAGACTGAATTGTGATTGGACTCCAAATTATTATTGCAGCTTAATGTATTGATGGTTTATAGAGAGGTGCACACTTTGGTGATGTGTTAGTGCTTTGTGCCATGGTGAGATTGCTTCTACAATAAGCGCACATTATACCTATACATAGTCTATATATCAGCAGCATCATGGTAGCATTGCTAAAAATGATCATTAAAATCTATATTATTTTCATGATCATGATCCAGTGGTGCATGTCGTTTCGCTCTCGTGACATCACCGCTTGTGAGGTGTTTCATTTCAAAATTTTAGTGATATGCTGGGCCCTGACATTATAGATTATAGTTGAATTTAGTTATGTTGCTGATGAGACACACTACCTCATGAATCTCTGTTTTGGATTTCTGAATCAGTTCTGAATCAGTTCTGAGGAATGTGGTGGTAGTGTCCTCAGTGTAAAGGACTTTGTTCCCACAGGGTCTATATCACTATTGTCATGGGCGTTTACACCTGTGGCAGGTAGAAACGTGCAGATAAAATCATGTAGATTTTTCCCATGTGGTGTTCTCTCATCTCTTGCTGCAGGTCCAGTCTGGTTAGATGTGTCCTTCAGGACATAGTCATCTCAGTCAGTAATGATAGTGTAGAGCTACACATGGGCATTAAATTCTCACACCCAGAATACATTCTGTCTTGTGGCTAGCTCTATTTGCACATGCTAATTTTGACAATTCAATTTCTGTGCCACGTTCGGTAAACCTCACGTTTTTATTGAACTTTTGCAGGAAATATTGATCAAGCACAGTACTGTGACAGAATAAAGGGAATTATTGAACTGCTGGGCAGTAAACTCTCTATGGATGAACTTACCAAGATTTGGCGTATTCAGGTACTGAGTAAAGCTGACAATTTACATATTTCAACTGGTTTTCAGAAAAATCAATTTTATTTTTGGATTTAAATCCTAACCTAAGTTTTCAAACATTCTGAGAGCATTGCCTAGTAATTATCATATCACACAGTTGAGTTCAGTAAGGCTGCTTTGAAGTATGCCAATGTGACTGGAAAAAAACAGAATATTGTATTTATTTTTTTTTCCCCAGTTTGGAAACAGGCCCTTCGGCCAAACTTGTCCATGCCTCCCAGTTTTTACCATTAAACTAGTCCCAATTGCTCATGTTTGGTCCATTTCCCTCTATACCAATCTTATCCATGCAATTGTCTAAATGATTTTTAAAAACAAAATTGTACCCATCTCTAACCATTACTACCTCTTGTCACCCTCCGCGTGAAAATATTGCTTCTCTGGATCCTTTTGTATCTCTCTCTTTAGTAGATAACATTTGAAGAAGTGATTTATTGTCTGATGTTATATGTAAGTTGGTATGTTTAATTTAAGTGAGGTGCTCCTTTTCACCGTCCTTTATATGAAAGTTGGCGTGTTTAAGTGAAATGTTTAAAGTTTCACGGTGTTAATAATGAGATGGTATTTTGCATGGGGGGCACAGAGATGAATATCTTATGAATAAATTACAATGAAGGACAGATTAGATTGATTGGCCATGCTAAAATTGCCGTTAGTGTCCCAGGATGTGTAGGTTTGAGGGATTAGTGGGTAAAACATGTAGGGATATGGGGGTAGGGCCTGGGTGGGATTGTGGTCGGTGCAGACTTGACAGGCCGAAGGGCCTCTTTCTGCACTGTAGGGTTCTGTGATTCTAGATGTATTGTGTTTAGGACAAGTATAATACAACTTGAAGACCATGTAACTTAAAACCTAATAGATTTGTTTTGTATTAAGTCAGGGCAATCTTCAACTGTCATTGAAAATATTCACACTATTATTGCTGCTGCTGCTGCCAAATTTAACTATGATCAACTGAACCATCTCTTCATCTTGATACAAAAGGTGAGTGACCAGCCTGTTTCAGTGTCAATTTAAAGAAAAACATATGCACATTTGATGATATCAGCACACAATAGCAGATAGAAATAAACGTGGGAGAGTGCAAAATTTTGGGAGCGCTAATATGGAAAAATAAAGTAGTATAAATGGTACTTTTGTGAAGATGTAAAGCAGAGTCCTTGCTGTCCATAAATGCAAATTCTAAACAGTGATATGGCAAGTTGATGGTTAAAACATGTTGGTTACTTGTGCTTATAGTTAGGAGCATCAGATGCAAGAGCAAAGAAATTGTGCTCGAACTTTTTAAATTACTGGCTAGGCCTCAGCTAATGTATATGGACAATCCTGGGCACCACAGTTCAGGAACAATGTAATGGCCTTAGGAAGGATACAGTACTTCCATAATGGAAGAAATGCATCTAATAATTTGTGCTAGGCAACTACATCATAATGATTCAGAAATAAAGCTTATAACAGACTTAACTGGTTTTGAAAATTTGTTGCTTGTATATTGTGTTTTCACTTTTGTTCTTATTCTATTTGTCTGAATTTCAGACCATGGGGAGAATGTATATGCTTCTTTTGAATAATGCTGCATCCGAAGCATCTTCCAACATGGCATAGTTGGGATAAATTTGCTTTTAGGTTGTTAAAAAAATGAAAAGTTACTTCCTGAAGGCCATATTTCTACAACTTGTATTCATGTAGCACCTTTAATGTAATAAAACCTCCCCAAGGAACTTCACAAGCACATTATTAGACAAAGTATGACACGGTACCATGTAGGAGAATTAGGTCAGATGATCAAAGATTGGGTCAAAGAGTTAGGTTTTAAGGAGGAGGGTATAGGAGCAAAGTGAGATAGCTGTAGAGATTCCAGACATATTCCAGTGCTTGAGGCTTAGGCAACTGAAAGAATGGTCACCAGTTTGGAGGGATTAAAATTGTGGCCAGAATTTAAGTGCTGATATTTTGGAGGGTTATGGAGCAGGATGAGATTACTGAAATGGGGGTGGGGAGGCAAAGCTATGGAGGGATTTGAAAGCAAGGTGGGAACTTTAAAATTAAAATGTTGCTTGACTGAAAGCTAATGTAAGTCGACAAACATAGGACTTGCTGTGCGGTAAGACACAACCAGCAGAATTCTGGATGATCTAATGTTTGTAGAGAGTTCAGTGTGGGAAACAGCCAGACGTGCATTGGAATAGTTGAGTCTTGAGGTAATGAAGGCTTGAATGAATGTTAATACTCACAATGCTGCAGCAAGATTGCATAGATAGGCTATCGAGGAATTTCAGATTTGAGAAAGCTCTTTCTCAATTTTTCTTTGAATTATTTCAAACTAATTTAGAAAAGACATAGGTTTCTGACTAATCAAATTGAGAACTGCAAATGCATGCCAAATGGTAGGCCAAGTACTCAGCAGTTGACAGCTGGAGTGTAAAATTGGGGAAGATGCTTTATTCTCCTGAAGGAAAAAGGGCTATTAAAGAATTGAGGAAGGATTTAGCTGGTGAATAATAATATAAGGAAGTGTCTGGAAATGGCCATGTCTGTTAGAAAACAGTGTTGTTTTAGAGGTTGAGTGGAATGACAATCAAAACAGAAAATGCTGGACGTACTGAGGAGTGTAAGCATCTGTGGAGAGTTTTAGGTCTTTGACCTTCTATCAGAACAAATTTGTTTCAGCCCTCGTTGCTTTGTTTTTGTCTGCTATTTTGTTATGGCAACTTTGCATTGCAGGTTTGGTTCCACTCGACTAGAGTGTTGTGCTTTGTGTATTTTCAGCACAATACTTACATGGCAGCGAAGCATGCATAGTGAAAAATTACCACAAAGTGTGAAAACAGTTTCTCCCATGATGGTAGATTCACTTTCTGTCTATTCCTGTTTAGAGTTGGGAGATTGAGAGTGATCGAATCCGACAAAAACTGCTCAGCCTTATAGGAAGGATTGGCCGAGAAGCTCGGTCTGAAAATACCACAGGAAAGGTAAGAACCATTATGGCAGGGCTGATGGGAATTTGCAAATGAGTCTGAGTGATTCTGGAATAAACTTGAACTTGTGGTGTGGGTTTTTTAAAGAAGTTTTTCCTCTTTATCTATTTCCTTTCCCCAACAACAGGTGCTAGAGGTGCTTTGGGAACTTGCCCATTTACCAGCACTACCCACTAACTTGGTCCAGCAGGCACTGGAAGAACACCTCACCATACTTAGTGAAGCATATGCAGTAAAGGAGCAAATTAAACGAAGTTATATCATCAAATGTATAGAAGACATTAAGAAGGTAGGTTAATTCTTGGAAGAAATAACAGTTGGGTGAGTTTATTTAAACTTGATTGAAAGGAAATTGGGGGAAAAAAGAATTAAATAGAACTTGCAATATAGAAACAAGCTGTTTGGCCTAACGAGCTCATGTTGGCATCTGTGCTCCACACATGCAATAATCTTAATTCCATGTAACTTTCTGTGCCTGTACCCCTTTATATGCCCAACCTAAGATATGCACATCACCTATGTCCCTAAACCCTTGGGTATTCAGCCCCTCAAACCTAGTATTTATAATGCTAGTTTCGTATTTGCTGATTTACACTGTTTGAATGGATTGCTTTTTATGTTGTTGCCTGCTGTGTATAAATTAGATTTCCAAGTCCAAGTTATATCAAACTACAAATTACACATCAATGGGTCTTTTGCAATCTTTAGAATCATAAACTAGTTACAGTACAGAAGGTGGCCATTCAACACCCGTATCTGTGCTGGCTCACCTGAAGGAACAATTCACTTAGTGCCAACCCCCCCTGCCTGTCCTCTTTGGCCCTGCAAAACTTCTTTTTTACAAATAATGATTCAGTTCCCTTTTCAAAGTTTCAATTGACCCTGCCCCTGCATTGTCAGGCAATGCATTCTAGATCTTAACCACTCACTACAAGAAGTATTTTCCTCATCTTGCCAGTTATCTTGAATCTGTGCCCTCCTATTCTCAATCCTCCCACCCATAGGAACAGCTTCTCCCTACCTGCTCTGTCTAGACTCCTCATAATTTTGAATACCTCTATCAAATCTCCTTTGAACCGTCTCTTCTTCAAGCAAAACAGTCCCAATTTCTTCAATCTTTCTATTTAACTGAAGATTGTCATTCCTGAAACCATTCTTTGCTGCACCCTCTCTAATCTCTAATGCCTTAATATTCAAAAAGTGCATTCAACTTCAGAATTTTGCTCATTATTTAAGTTCATTTTTCTTTTAAAAGACCTGAATATGAAAGCAAACTCCTTCCAATTATCTCATCTTATCACCTGTTAGAAAATACAAACATTCTAAGTGTTAATGGTTGTTAAAGTTGCACAGTGCCTATTCTCATTTGTTTTTCAAATGCATTGAAAGCTATAATTACTATCAATGTTTTGTTGCGTGTAATTGGCATGTTCAAGTTGTCAGACAAAAATGGATACACACCCAAAAACCAGCCTCAAAGTTCTAAATTGATGGTCTACAGAGAACCCATAGTCACATGCTGGTGCTACTGGACATGGGATTTCACAGATGTACCACAGAAAGCATTTTTGCTGGCTGTATTACAGCTTAGTGTGGTTCCTGCTCTGCCCAAGACTGCGGGGAACTACAAAAGGTCATGAATGTAGCCTAATCCGTTACGCAAATCAACCTCCCATCCATTGACTCTGTCTACACTTTCGGCTGCCTTGGCAAAGCAACCAGCATAATTAAGGACTCCATGCACCCTGGACATTCTCTCTTCCACCTTCTTCCTTCGGGAAAAGGATATGAAAGTCTGAGGTCGTATACCAACCGACTCAAGAACAGCTTCTTCCCTGCTGCTGTCAGACTTTTGAATGAACTTACCTTGCATTAAGTGGACCTTCCTTTACCCTAGCTATGACTCTAACACTACGTTCTGCACTCTCTCGTTTCCTTCTCTATGATTGGTATGTTTTGTCTGTATAGTGCGCAAAAGACAATACTTTTCACTTTCTTAATACATGTGACAATAATAAATCAAATTTTCATCTTCCTCAACATTCCTATTCCTTCCCTAGCTGATGCTGTCACGTCTACCACTGCCACTTTCTTCACTGCTGACAGATACCAGAAATTCATCAGTCAGCTAAGCCTCATTCTTTTCCAACCTGCTCTGTGCCTTCCTATATCCATTTTCAAATCACCCCATACTGAGTGAATCCCTGTAATGGTTAATCTCCAGGTATCCCAGTGCTGCCAAGACCGAAGGCTGCCCCTAAAGTGCAGTTGGCCCATACTTCACCTCCAGAGTATTGCAGAGTTGTGAGATTCCAGTGCATTAATAGAAAAATCAGTTTATGGAAAAATTATAAAATTTTTGAGTCATTAAATCAACGATGATTTCCCCCTTTCAGTATTACCGCCAGTTGTTCATGGATGTTGACACAATGCCTTCTAGTATTCATGAGCAACTTGAGTTTTGTAATATGAAGCAGTTTTAAAATTTGTTGATAGCAAGTTGGTGGTATGAGAAATTCCAATGTAGCGCGTCATTGTCATGAAGAGAGACTAGCCACGATTTGTGTTGACGTTTTTCATTATAAATTCCTATGCTCACGTTTACAGTGAAAGATGCCGATATAGATCTGTTCCTATACAATCCATCCACATTTCTCTGAAAATACTTAAAAATGTTTTCACCCACCATCTTGTTCTTCAGTAACTGAATTCCCTTTTGCTGAAATTAGAGTAACTGAAGTAAAATAAAAAAATCAACAAATTGTACGATTCACAATAATGTAATTAGATTTATGCTTGGAGTTCTCTTCTGTATTTTAAAATCTTACTTCTGGCTTTGCTGAAGCCTCCTGCTTTCCCAGCAGATCTTGGCTAGGAATTGATCATTCTTCCTTTAGGCTGTGTTACTGTGAGCTGAATTTGAATTATGCGCTTTAAGTGTATCTAGACTTCATAATTTCCCTGGATGCATCAGTACCACTCAGCAATACAGAGGAGTGCTCCCTTGTTCAGTGATTTCTATTCAAAGATTTTCAGGAGTAATTGAAATAAAGTGAGGGGATAAATTTTAAAACCTTGAATGAGATAAGATTCAAAATGAAAACAGTGAAAATGGGCTTTGTGAGAGGAAATATTACTTTGAATTGCACATTTCTGGGTAGCCTTTTCTTAGCATTCTGTAAAATAGTCGCTTTGTAATAAAGAAAGAGAGAGACATGCTGTCAAAGCTTTTCATTTTGCACTCATCAGGACAGATGCAAGATTGCCAAATTTTAAGGGGTGCATGATAAAAGGGCATTCGGTTGGCAAATCAACTCTTGAGATGTTGTCATGGAGAATGCACCAGGGGATCCAAAGTCCCATACGCTTTTGTTTCATTCAAAAAAGGCGCAGTGCCTGGACGTGTTCCTTTTGCCAGAAGAGGACAGGTCCTGTGTATGAATATGTGTGGCTTCTAGCTTCTTGCATCTGCTCTGATGAATGCAAGAGGAAAAGCTCTGACAACATGTCCATTTTCCCAGCAATATTCTGTAAACATTTTTTTAAAAAGTAAATTAATATTGGAGAAAAATAAGAAAGTGGGGTGGCGGGAATTGTTGAGAGAGTTTGGTTCACAGGGAAGAAAGGATGGAATTATACCTGTGCGGCCCGGTCCATTTAGACACCATTGCTTAACTCAACCTTACCAGAAGATTGATAGATTTGACTCCTTGCATGCCTAACAGTTTGGTGGTGAGGATTTGACTACCTTAAGGAATGTTTGAATGTGGAATACGCTACCACAACCTGCTTTTAAGCAATTAATGAAGCATTATAAAGTCTTCTTAAAAAGGAAGTAGTTTATTGACGAAGAGGAATATTTAGTTTTGGAAAACAAGCAAAGGAGCAAGATTAATCAGTGTGGCCTTTAAAAGGCTGAAGTACTGTTGGACAAGTAACTCTGCTGATGTTAAACTTGTTGCTTTTGCAATGTCTAGCTTGATAACTTCAAGTGCTCAAATAAACTGTCAGTGCTCATTCAAGTAAAAATAAGACTTTTCATTGTTTTTGTTTTCACGTTGGAGCAAAAGATGGTTGAGAATGATCAGATCCTAGTGTGCAGTTCAAATGTCTCTATGAACTGATAGGACTGCGCAGATCAACTGGTTTAAGGAGCCGTTTGAAGCCTGTAATAATATTACCACATCCTTACTATTATTTTGAGAACTGAAATATGTAATGCTGCTTCAATAATAAAATTGTGTTCTGTTTGTGCAGCAGATACTTTTATTTGCAAAAAGTGTCCTAATATGGTCAGTCAAACTGCTATTTTCCATTGTTGTTTGTTGTTGCAATCACTGGATGGTAACTAAAATTTCACCTCCAATAGATGTATAAATGTTTCAGATACTTAGTTATGTTCAAATTACAGTAAAAGCTTTTTGGTTTTCCCATTGTTTCAAATCCTGCTTTTTCTTCTCAGTCTTCCCAGCAAAATAACCAGCAACCAGTCTGGGTGGTTCCAGCTTTGCGTCAGCTTCATGAGATTACCAGGTCCTTCATCAAACAGAGCTGTCAGAAACAAGATAAGGTAAAGAGAGTTGATTTTGACATAAATCTGTAATGGCCTCTGAATAAGATGAAGAAACCCAAAGGCCCTAAAACTTTAATCCTATGAGAAAAAATATTGATGGTAAGTCTGGCAATCAAGCTACGAACAAGGCATCCAACTCACTGCTGCAATTGAGTGAAGCAGTAAAATTCTTCTAATTCATAAGATTGTTGAATTTTAAAGCTGTTTGTATTCATAGATCATAGAACCCTACAGTGCAGAAAGAGGCCCTTCGGCCCATCGAGTCTGGACCGAACACAATCCCACCCAGGCCCTACCCCCATATCCCTACATATTATACCCACTAATCCCTCTAATTTATGCATCCCTAGACACTAAGGGGCAATTTCTTAGCATGACCAATCAACCTAACCTGCACATCTTTGGACTGTGGGAGGAAGTCGGAGTACCCAATGGAAACCCACGCAGACACGGGGAGAATGTGCAAACTCCACACAGACAGTGACCCGAGCTGGGAATCGAACCCAGGACCCTGGAGCTGTGAAGCAGCAATGCTAACCACTGTGCTACCGTGCTGCCCATTCTTTAAAAATTTGTCAGTTTGAATATGCATTCCAGGAAACATTTCAGAGCTTTCACTTTACATACATGTAAGATTTAATCACAGTCCAATGTTCTTTGGATATTTTAATATTCCAACTGTTATTATCTGGTTCCTGCGTTGATTTTCAGAGCACTGTACATGCATTGATGTCTTCATCTTCCTACTCTGATTTCCTTACTGCTGAAAGCTTGTACTTATTAATTCTTTCCCATTTATAGCCCTACCTCATGATCCGTGGTGTTTCTAAATTCTGGTTTGGGTAGTGCATGATTGGTCCCTGATTAGTTTTGGTGGTCCGTGATCAGTCTCTGGCTTGAGAATGATGGTCATCTGCAGATGCCACTTTGTGTTATCCCCTGACTGATGAAGGTGTCAGTTACCTGTGAAACAGTCCCTCATTATAGTATCTTTCCGTCTTTTCATTAAATGTTATGGCTTTCTTCTAAGAACTTGAATATAGTTTATTTGCCTGCTGAAATGAGATGAGAGAACGTGATGTCAAGTACTGATCTTTAACTTCTGGGTTCATCATCCCAAATGCCTAACTGATATATGGGTATCAATTTTGGAAGTCCTGTTTCAAAAAAAAAAGATACTTATGGCCAAAATGTTGTGATTTCAAGAATAAATTAGATATAGCTCTTGGGGCTAAAGGCATCAAGGGATATAGGGTAAGGTGGATCAGAATATTGAATTTGTTGATCAGCCATGACCAAAATGAATGACGGAGCAGGCTCAAAAGGCCAAATGGCGCATTCCTGCTTCTACTATCTTTGTTTCTCAGTAATTTTGCTGAAAGAATTACCTCACTGGTGTTGGGTTCTGTTATAACTATTGATGCTTGGAATAAGTTAATTAAAATAGCAAAAGAGTACGAAGTGGCATACTTAAAATTAATACAGAAATGACAGGTTACGTCATATATAAAATTTGCACAAATTATGTATAAAGTCAGTGCATTCATTATCTAAATGTGTAAAGAGGAAATAGCAAGATGCACCTACAAAATGCAGCAGGATATATTGACTTACTGTATGCTCATCAGTAACGAGACATAAAATCACTTAGGAAACTAATTACAGCTTAATTCTTCATCTTACAGAACCAAAGCAATACGTAGGCTTATTATGTAACTTATGAGAAAGTGCTTTTTAAGGTAGCGCTAGTTAAAAGACTGATATGTTTTAAGATGCAGGCCTGAAGGCTTCAAATCTCTCAGTTGTCATCATCACACAGTAGGCCTTTGAGTCTTTGGTAAAGTATATAAACTGATTGTAGCGGTTCCTGAATCACATCCGTTCAACCTCAATGGACTTTGCAGCAACAGCCTACAATTAAACTATGCAACTGTGGCTTTCCACAGGCCTCGGGCCATGTGGTATATTTCACTTGTCAAGTAAAGATGCAGTTCTCTCATGGAAGATTGCACAAAACAGTGATACTGATTACAATCAAGTAGAATACAATATTAGGTTAATTGATTAATATAGTTTGATTACTTGATCATATAACTAACTAATAAGTAATTGTTAAACATGAATTTTTCTACATCAGACTCTCCATTTCTATCCTTAATTGATTGTTGATATTGGGCTGATGCCTTGAAACCAAAACGGATAAACTAAGAATTCTTGCAGGGAAATCATTACTTTGTTTATGAAATTATCTCACTAATGTTGGTGTAACCTGTTGCTGGTAAATTTCAGTGTTTACAATAGACAAGTTTTTGTTTTGCAATAAACCATTGTTCCCTAGTGTGTGTTTTAAGAACTTGACCATGTGCACGATCATATGTTGGATACGTGGCGAAAAACTGCAGCAGGCGACGGTGC
Organism: Carcharhinus amblyrhynchos; assembly: GCF_965287045.1. Classification (NCBI taxonomy): domain Eukaryota; kingdom Metazoa; phylum Chordata; class Chondrichthyes; order Carcharhiniformes; family Carcharhinidae; genus Carcharhinus; species Carcharhinus amblyrhynchos. The sequence continues at coordinate 27,164,716 of NC_137332.1, read as the reverse complement.
AGAGGGACCTCGGGGTCCTTGTGCATGAGTCGCAAAAACCCAGCCTGCAGGTGCAGCAGGTGGTCAGGAAGGCGAATGGGATGCTGGCCTTCATAGCGAGGGGGATTGAATATAAAAGTAGGGAGGTCTTGCTGCAGCTGTATAGGGCATTGGTGAGGCCGCAGCTGGAGTACTGTGTGCAGTTTTGGGCGCCGCACCTGCGCAAGGATATTTTGGCCTTGGAGGGAGTGCAGAGGAGGTTTACTAGGCTGATACCGGAGTTGAGGGGGTTGAGCTATGAGGAGAGGCTGAATAAACTAGGCTTGTACTCGTTAGAGTTTAGAAGAATGAGGGGAGATCTCATTGAGACGTATAAGATGATGAATGGGATGGATAGGATAGAGGTGGAGAGACTCTTCCCGCTCAAAAAAGACAGTAGGACTAGGGGGCACAGCCTCAAGATAAAGGGGGGGCGGTTTAGAACGGAGTTGAGGAGGAACTTCTTCACTCAAAGGGTGGTGAATATCTGGAATTCTCTGCCCGTTGAAGTGGTGGAGGCTGCCTCGCTAAATATTTTTAAGAAGCGGGTTGATGGGTTTTTGATAAGAGAGGGGATTAAGGGTTATGGGGAGAGGGCGGGAATGTGGAACTGAGCCACGACAGATCAGCCATGATCTTATTGAATGGCGGGGCAGGCTCAAAGGGCCAGATGGCCTACTCCTGCTCCTATTTCTTATGTTCTTATGAAATGGTAAATCTAAGGGTGTCTTTTCCAAGCATTTTGGAAGAATTCCTTGCTTAATGTTGTAGATATTGTAGTGCTTATGGAGTTGTCTAGGAACATCATCTTGAACAATGGGCTGGCCATTGCATGTCCCCATTGCAGCTTTGCATAGTTTACTGGGAAATTTCAGTGGTATTGATTGGAAGAGATGAGCAGCATTTATCCAAATTTACTTTCCTATCGACACCTAGTGGTTGCTTACCTTTGGCTGCGGTATCGCTAAGAAGGGGGCAAAAGATTTAATCCTCCTTTATTGATAATAATGTTCCAGTGTAGGTTAATGAATTAAGAAGGAGCTTGGATTTATTTAGTGCCTTTCAAGACAGAAATCCCTTTGAGTGGGGATGCCTTCATGATAAGATTTATGTCCATGAAAGATTTGAATTCAATCATCCTTCTGAGTCTTGTTAATCTGGTCCCTGCATCAAGCAAGTTTGCAGGGCACTATTAAAGAAATGAAATGCAGATAGTATATACCAAAGTCCTTCATAATCAAATAATCGCAGTTAAGTTCTTGGCAAATGTTGATAGACTAGCTAGCCTAGCTCATTTGATTTGATTTGATTTATTATTGTCACATGTCTTAGTACACAGTGAAAAGTATTGTTTCTTGCACGCTATGCATATAAAGCATGCCATACATAGAGAAGGAAAGGAGGGGGTGCAGAATGTAGTGTCATAACTAGGATTTTGAGAAAGGTCAACTTAATACAAGGTAGGTCCATTCAAAAGTCTGGCAGTAGGGAAGAAGCTGTCCTTGTGTCAGTTGGTACATGACTTCAGACTTTTGTATCTTTTTCCTGACGGAAGAAGGTGGAAGACAGTATGTCTGGGGTGCGTGGGGTCTTTGATTATGCTGGCTGTTTTTCTGAGGCAGCGGGAAGTGTAGACAGTGTCAATGGATGGGAGGCTGGTTTGCATGATGGCTGAGCTTCGACCCTTTGTCGTTCTTGTGGTCTTGGTCAGAGCAGCAGCCATACAAATCTGTGATACAGCCAGAAATAATATTTTCTATGGTGCATCTGTAAAAGTTGGTGAGAGTTGTAGCGGACATGCCAAATTTCCTTAATGTCCTGAGAAAGTAGGCATTGGTGGGCTTTCTTAACTATAGCATCGATGTGGAGGGACCATGACAGGTTGCTGGTGATCTGGACATCTAGAAACTTGAAGTGCTCAGCCTTTTCCACTTCATCCTTGTTGATGTAGAAAGGGGCATATCCTCCACTGTGCTTCCTGAAGTCGATGACTTTCTCCTTTGTTTTATTGGCATGGAGGGAGAGATTATTGTCGTCACACCAGTTCACCAGATTCTCTATCACTTTTTCCAGTACTCCGCCTCGTCGTTGTTTGAAATCTGACCCACTACGGTGGTGTCATCAGCAAACTTGAAAATCGAGTTGGAGGGGAATTTGGCCACACAGTCATAGGTGTATAAGGAGTATAGTAAGGGATGAGAACACAACCTTGCGGCCCACCAGTGTTGAGAATGAGCATGGAGGAGGTGTTGTTGCATAGCCTTACTGAATGTGGTCTGTGGGTTAGGAAATATAGGATCCAGTTGCAGAGGGAGGAGCCAAGCCTCAGGCCACAGAGTTTGGAGATGAGTTTTGTCGGTATAATAGTGTTGAAGACTGGGCTATTGTCAATGAATAAGATCTGATAGAGGTGTCTCTGTAATCCAGCTGTTCCAGGATTGAGTAGAGGGCCAGCAAGGTGGCATCTGCTGTGAAACTGTTGTGGCGATAGGTAGTGGATCAAAACAGTCTGAGAGGCCGAATTGATTCATGTCATGACTATCCTTTCGAAGCACTTCATAATGATGAATGTCAGAGCCACCAGACGATAGTCATTAAGGCCCGCTGCCTGGCTTTCCTTTGGTAAAGGATGATGTCGTCATCTTGAAGCAGATAGGGATGTCAGATTGGTGTAAAGAGAGGTTAAAGATGTCAACAAATACCCCTGGCAGGTGTCCTGTGCAGGATCCGTGTGTCAGTTGGGTACTCATCTAGGCCAGTTGCTTTCCGTGGGTTGACTTTCGAGAAGGTTGATCTGACACCTGCAATGGTGACCTAGGATGTGGGTTTGGCTGAGGCTTCTGGGGGTGGAGGACACACTCTGTTACCCCTTGCTCAAAGTAGGCGTAGAATGCGTTCAGCTCATCAGGGAGGGGTGTATTGGTGCTGGCAATTCTACATGCTTTCATCTTGTAGCCTGTTATGTCTTGCAGATCTTGCCATAATCGGTGGGAGTCTGTGTGGCTAGCCAGGGAGGGGGACCTTGCTTCACTCTCACCACTAGGTCCGGTACTTTCTTTTGACATCTTTGGATCTCCGTAGGTCATATCTGGATTTCTTGTATAAGTCAAGTTTGCCTGACTTGAATGCCTCAGACTTGGACTTCAGCAAACAGTGTATATCCCTGTTCATCCATTTGTTTCTTTGACGCAGCCTTCTACACACTTACTAATGAAGTCAGTTACAATAGTGGTGTATTTGTTCAGGTTGGTCGCTGAGTTTATAAATATTGACCAGCCCTCTGACTCAAAGCAGTCCCGTAGATCATCTGATTCCTCAGACCAACATTGCATGACTTACTTTCTTTAATGGATTCTCCCATTTCAGTTTTGCTTGTAAGCCTTGTGGTCTAATTTGCCAAAGTGTGGGCAGGCAATAAAACGGTTGGCATGTTTGATATTTGTGTAGCAGTGGTCTCTGATGTCTTGGCCTCTGGTGGAACTGGAGATATGTTGGTGATATCTTGGGAGGACACTCTTGACCTGATTGAAGTTCCTGGCCATGATGAACAAGGCCTTGGGATGTTTCATCTTGAGGTTATTTGTGCTGGTGTATATTTCATCCAGCGTGGTCTTAATGTCTGCACAGGGTGGGATGTAAACTGCTGTTGAGATAACAGGTAAACTCCTGCGGAAGGTAGTGGGGGGACATTTTAGTGTCAGGTATTCCAAAGTAAAGTTTATTTATTAATCACAAGTAAGCTTACATTGACATTTGTAATGAAGTTACTATGAAAATCTCTGAGAATTACAGATCAAAAGCTCAACTACATTTTGCTACATCTTGTTGTATTGGTAGTCTAAGCATCAAGGGGTGTTGATTAGAAGGCAGATCCCACTGACCCTAGCGTTGCCTGAGGCTGCTTTATTGTGCATTTGGTAGCTTGAGAAGCCCTCTGGTTGTAGGGCACAGTGAACCATGTCTCCCTAAAACAGAGTACACAGCAGTCTCTCAGTTCCCTTTGAAAAGTGAGTTTAGCTTTAAGTTTATCTAGCTTGTTTTCTAAAGATTGGACATTTGCCAGGATTAAGCTTGAGAAGGGGGCTTTGGGACCATGTTTTTTCATTCTCGCCTGCACATTTCCGAGCTTCCTGGAGTGACTACTACTTTTCATGCCTGGGAGATGGTGAGAGTAATATGCAGTATCAAGGGTATAGGTGTGTCCAGTGAAGTTCTTTGGTTTGGTTGGTGTGTAGATGGACGATTTGTTGCCTTGTTTGTGCTTTGTGTTGGTAGTTGGGTCCGCGCGGCCAAATGTTCTAGGTCTCTCGGGTTGCAGTTCGGTTTTGGAGGTTGGAGAATGTCCAGACCACGCTGTGGTGTGGATGGTCAAAGGCTGGTAAGTGGATGCTGTCTCTGGGAGGTTTTTCACTGAGGGGAGTGGGTGCATGGAATGCTCTGCCAAGCAAGGTGGTGGAGGCAGGCATGCTGGAGTTGTTTAAGAGTTACTTAGATACGCACATGAGCGGGATGGAGATGGAGGGATATAGGAGACTGTTTTAAATAAGGTTCAGGAGCTTTGGGACATCCCTGGGAATCAATTGATTCCTATGGACCTTCCTTCCTTTGGCTCACTTGTTTCACTTGGGGATTCCCTTGAATGTGTGTATAAGGATGTGGGTGATGCTGATGTTTTTCTCTTTTAATCCACAGGTGCTTCGGTCCGCCTTGTTGTCCAACAAGGGGCATACACGCAATGGGTCGTACGAGGGCTGCTCTTGGTTGTTTTGAGAATAGCCTAGTACTTCCCATCGTTAGTGTACGCTTAAACTGGACCAGGTGCTGGGCAACACGACAGTTCAGTGACTGTCACTGTTTGCGGTGCAGATACATGGATTTGGGCCAGTGTCTGCGGGAGTTTGCGCATTCTCCCCGTGCTTGCATAGGTTTTCTCCGGGTGCTCTGGTTTCCTCCCACACTGTTAGGCTGATTGGTGTAACAAATTGTCCCTAAATTAGTCTTCCCTCAATGTGGAATGCCATAAGCATAGACAAGGGTTATGGGTGGAGAGGGGACTCATAATGTTAAAATGGCAGCATGGGCTTGTTGGGCCAAAGGGCCTGTTTCCTGTGCTGTGTTGTTCTTTGATTGTGTTTACAGATGAGCTGATTGCCAGGTCCACGTGTTAGGGTCCTTTGGGTTACTTCCAGTTCAGTGTCTTCCTTTGGATGTTGGAGGATCTCAAGGGCAGTATTAACAATTTTGAGGCAGTGGGATTTGATTTTTAGGAGTGTGGTGTGATTGTCGAAGAAGGTGTGGAGGGGAGTGCTTGAGGCCTGCATTTGATTTATTGATTCCATTTCCCATCTAGTTTGGTAACAAAACAGAAGTTATGCTTTGAGATTGCTTGCTTGCTTTCTGAGATTGCTTGCTTTCTGAGATTGCTTGCTTTCTGAGATTGCTTGCTTTTAACAATTTTTAAGGTTATAAACTTTACATAGCTCTTGTATTTCTAAATCTGTTATGTGCCAGGCAATAAATTGGCCCGTAACTTGCGAGCTCGGGCACACCCTAACTGGGGTATCCCAAAGATCTGCTGGGGAGCCCCCATTGGAAGTTCCCAGTTAAGAATTGAATGGCAATTGCTCGAAGTTCAAACTTCTGAAAATACAATATGAATCGCAATCTTCAGATGTTCCTGACTGTCTTACTGGGATAATTACCTAGGGAAACTTAGAAGAATTAAAACCACTACTAATACCTGGGTACTATAGTACTGATGTGTCTACATGGCTCCACCTGAGTCCTACTGAACCTACAACACTAGGCAATTGTCATCTGACCTGAGTTGAAAGATCAGGCAAGAAAGGAGCGGCTGGATTTTAAGGCTTAAAAAAAAAACAAGAAGTGGAGTGGCAATCCAATTCTGATTGCTACTTCACAGAAGTTCAAGGTTATTGTTTTCACTTCCATTATTCTTAGAACGGGAACTGTGAAATGCTTCTGTTGGGTTTAAAATAGTCAAGTTAAAATGTCAGGGTAGCAATTGAATATTGTAATTTGCAATACTCACTATGATGGTTGCCCTCCACTGAGCGCAATTATAGCTCCAGTGGGGCTGGAACCATTAGGTTTAGCATATTTGACTATATTTGAACTTCTGCATCTTATACTAGTCCCTTTGATAATTATTACAGCTCCTTTCATAAGGATGTCAATGAAAAGGCTTTACCTGTTTGATTTGTTCAACAGGCTTGTGCCAGAAATTTGGCATTGAACTTATTGACTTGATTCCCTCACATCGTTGTTATTTTAAGCCATGGCAGTTTGTTACAATATTAATATTTTAAATTCCTGAATTACATCTTTCTCGGTGCCCCCCCCCCCCCCTATCGTTTTAGCTTCCCTGAGTGACTTTTTCTACAGATATTTTGTGCACTAGGGTCTTGAATTAACATTGCCCAGATTAATTTCACTTAAAGCCAACACAGCTGTTGTGAAGCGAGGAAACCTACTTTTTTAGCTTGACTTCTCAAGTCGAGAGGATGATGGTATCCAATTCTTCAATGTTGTATATTTTGCTTTTGTTTCTCTTTTCCCAGAGCATTGTCCAAGATTTGAAGAAGAACTTTGAAATAGTGAAGCTAGTTACGAATAGCCTTGTGGCTTGTCATCGACTAGCTGTTTCTGCAGCTGGTGCAGGAGGGTTAACAGGGTTGACAATCGTAGATGGCAGATACACGCATCAAGATGTAAGTGTTTCAGGGATATTTCATAATGTGCACATGCTATCTGTAATGTAACCATGGATTTTTTTTAAATGTTGGGTTTATAGTTGCATAATTATGTAACTAGTTTATGAACCAAATGAATGGTCACAACGTATGCCAGGTCTTAGCTAGGTTGTTTAAACTAAAAATCATTGTGTAAATACACGTTTGAATTTGGGATACTCAAATTCTTTACCACTAATCTGTGCAAGTTTGCTATCATTTCAAAATACTTTTATTGAAACTCATTGGACGATTCCTTTGGACCTGTTAAAACTCTAGTAATATTGCTGCCGTTGTTATATCTAGAGCAGCGCTGGTCTATTTTTTTATGCAGTAAATTTCATTTTTCCTATGAGCAATTCCTGGTTCCCACTTGTACTCCAGCTAAAATGTCCTTCAGTTTGGTCTTGAACTCTGGTCTTTGCAACACAAGCACTTTGTTAACACCGATAGCAGATCTTTCTGAATTAATCTACACCTGACAGTAAATCACAGTTTGTTGACTGAATGGTTACTTCAGTCTGACTGAAGTAATCATTCTTCAGTTTATCATTCCTGATTTGAGCTTTAAAACCTTGTTTAAAACATCTACTGTAAAATTGTTCAACTCCGAGTAAGAAATAGCTCATTGAATTAAAATGACAATGTTAATTGTTTCTTCTTTTGAAAATGTGTAGAATTTAGTTTCCTCCCTCAGCTTTAATATTTGGAAAAGAAGCTGTTTTTTTTCTGCTTTAACCAAATCAATTTCTCAGGTTTTTGAATGACTAATTGTAGACTGAGTTTTATTTTAATGTAAAATCTGAAAATGCTAGAAATGCATAACTTAGTTTTCTTGAGAAAAGATAAGCTAGTGTTATTGATGTAGCCCTTCATCAGAATTTATTTAACTTATGTTTTCTCATTGCAGATGTGAACTGATGTTTACTTCCAAAAATATTTTGTTACAAATTTTAGAAAAACTTCAGGAAAGAGTGGCCAGAGTGATTAGGAGGCTAAGTTGTGAAGTAAGGCACAAGTGACAATATTTATACTGGCTAAACTGAGGAAAAATGTAGTATAGGTCTTCAGAGTAATGAAACATACCACCAAGAGGGAAGGAAGCTATTTATTTTAGATAGCAAGCGTAGAATTAGAGGATAGGGGTTGAAAAAAAAATCACAAGTCCCGAACAGGATTAGAAATTAGAACCTTTATCCCAATACTTAAGTATACATAGAACAAATGTCCAGGGAGGGAGATGATGTGGATGTAATGTTAATTAACACCTATAAAAGGAGCTTGACTGATATCCGTTGGGAACGGGCGTTGAGGGAGATTTTTAACGCTGTCTGGCTTTTAGTTTCACGGAAGATTAGGAAAGATAATGAATGTTCACAAGGTAGTTGCTCAGCAGATGGTGTGCAGGGAATATTAGCATTACAGGCACTGATATAATGATGCATGTGCTTGGATGCAACTGATTTGACGGGCTAAACAGCCTTATTTCATTCTAGACTTTTTTGTTTCAAAAGTCTGAAGTTTCATTTTTGTTCAGAAAGCTTTATGTCAATTTTAGTCCTAATTAAACCATAATCCACAAAGTATTTCTTCTAACATATGAATGTAATTTTTCTATTTTATATTTGCAATTTGCCATATTTCCAAAATTTGTTAATTTAAGCAATTTCCTTGTGCAGCATCTAAGGCCATGTAAAACAAAGAAAGACTTGCATTTATAGGGTGCTTTTCACCACTACTGGACGTCTAAAAACACCTTACTGACAATGAACTACTTTTTAATGCTGCTACGGGAATTTAGGAAGCGGACGCCCAATTTATACACAGAAAACTCCCACAAATAACATTATAAAAGGAAATTATTGCAGATGCTGGAATCGCAAGCAACACCTTTTTCTGTGTGGTGCTGATTAAGGGATAAATATTGGTGAGATTTGTACACCAAGATGAACAGCAATTCCTTATTGCTTCGGTTCTAATGGTATTTTGCTGTCTTGTCTCTTTTTCCGCAGTACCTAGAAGCACACCTGAGGTTTCTTGCATTTTTTCTTCAAGAAGCCAGCCTTTACATAGGTTGGAACCGTGCCAAGGAGATTTGGGAGTGTCTGGTGTCTGGAACAGACATTTGTGAACTGGATCGAGAGGTATAATGTTTTTGAGTTATTTATTGATCTGCATGATTTAATGTGCTCTCCGCTGTTATCACATCTCGAGATACTTCTCCTTTAACAATCTGGCATTTAGCTTTAGAATCAATTTTTTTTTTACAGTCAATCCTTGTCACAAGTAGATCTGAAATTCTTCTGCATTCAGGGATGGTTATAGTAAATGATGTCAGTGATTTAAAATCTTGCTTTTTCGTTAAAGGCATTGGTCAGTTAGTACACTTGCTATTGCATGTAAACTTCAGTATTCTTCAAAGGAAACTCCAGACAATGATTTGGGAAACTTATTTTTCCAGTTGTGTTTTGAATGGTTTACCAAAGGACATGGGGATTTGGAGAGTGATATTCAACAACAGCTTTTTAAGGAGAAAATCCTCAAGCTAGAACCTTATGAGATCACTATGAATGGTAAGCACAGCAGTTTATCTCTGAAGAATGAATAAGCTTCTGCCCTCTTTGAGCATTTTATATCCTTGGGCCATTTTGATGTGCTTCACAGCCAATGCAGTACTTTTAAAAGTGTTATCATTATTTTGTAGACAAGCACATTATAATTAGCTGGTAAATTAAATGTTTTACATCAGTTTACTAATAATGACCTTGTTTCCAAATAACCATGTTGCCAAGAGATTTGTTTATCATTTCTCTTGGGACTAGGTTGGAATGAGGAGACAGGTGAGTCAAATAGGGCAGGTAAGCTTAAAAGTTCTGAGAGTGGAAACAGAAGTTTATGAAATGTAAGGTTATAAAGTACGCAGGTCTTACACAGGTTTGATGTTAAAAGTTTGTTTAAACCAAAAATCATTGTGTCTGGGATACTCACATTCTTGACTGCTAATCTGTGCAAGCTTGCTGTCATTTCATAATGCTTTTATTGAAGCTAGTGTTGTTTAGACTGTTCCTACGGACCTTAGTAATTTTTTGCCTTAATTTAGTTCATCTTGGACCTTGGTATATGAGCAGACGGTGAAACAACATCATTTTTATCCTAGGCCATCTTTGGCGAATAATTTGCGATTTGTGGTTTACATGTCACAAAATAGTTTTGTTTGGTGTGTTTCTAAACCAGAATGAGAGGTGATACTGAAACATACAAGTTCCTGAGAGTACTTGACAGGGTGAATGCTCAGATATGTTTCCCTTATGAGAGGGTCTAGAACTGGTGGACACAATTTAAAGGATGTCCCGATGGAGACGAGAAATCTTTTCTCTAAAGAGTCTGTGGAATTTTCTTCCCCAGAGAGTGTGGAGCCAGGATTGTTGAATAATTTAAAGGCTAAATTTGGTAGATTTTTCATTGCCAAGGAAGTCAGTAGTTAGAAGAGGTAAACAGGAAAGTAGAGTTGAGACCACAGTCAAATCGAACATGATCTTATCAAATGGTGCTGCAGAGTCAAGGGATCAAATGGCCTATTCCAGCTCCTAACTCTTGTGTTCTTTGGGGCTCGGAGCCTAAACCTGTATCATTCATTTTCGGTACATGATCATAGGTGTCCTGATCATAGATATCCTCTTAAAATATCACCTTCTTTGTTTTAAAAGGTTGTATGCTATTTTCTACCCTTTTATCTACTCAACTGTTGCCATTAGATCTTCAAAATTAGTCTTGAGTTACCATAATATTTCAATTTCCTGCCTCCGTTTCCAACAAAGTGTTATCTTCAGAACTCCATATTTTGTTTTTTTTTGAAGACTTCTTTTTCAAGGAGATGAGCCAGACCTGGTGAAGCAATTAGTTTAAATTACTTAATGCTTATAGAAAATAGATTTAAAATACTTATTTACTCTTGTAACCCATTTCCCTACTAAATTATTGTATCTCATCAGACCAAAAGAGTTGTATAGGAATAGAGAGGTGTTCTTTCTCCGTGCTTTTGGGAAGTGGATAATTGCAGTTATAAACCATTGAATTAATACTCTGTGGCAGCGTAGTAGTTCAGAGTAAAGAAAATAGGTTAGCAGCATATAACCTTCTCATTGAAATCCTTTCTTGTTTGTCTTGACTCTGATTTAATCTAGCTGGGTAACCAGCAGTTCTATAAATTCATCCTGTTTTTTTTGTAGGGTTTAATCTCTTCAAAACATTTTTTGAAATTGTAAACCTTTCTGATCATCGATTGAAAAAACAAGGTGCTCAGCTGGTAAGATGTTTTTAAATTGGCGTTTGTATCCTCTAGTTTTATAACTGGTCAAAAAAGGAAGCAGCAATGCAGCAAAATGAAACAGGATTTGTAATTTTAAATTGTGATGTATGTTTTTTTAGAAAGTCTTCAGATCCTACTCTCTTCTCTAAGCAATGGGACTGACTTTTGTCTGCCAAACAATCTTTTGGCATGAATGGGGTGGTAGTGTAACCATTTTTAAAGAAAATGCCAATTTCTCACTGATATTCAGGTCAATTTGTGTCTTGAGAATTCCACCCATAACCAGGAGGAGCTTGACGAATACAAGTTAAGAATGCATGCTAGCTTTTTTACCCAAACACCACTATTGACAGTTCTTTAAATTGCCCACAAGCAATGTGCTGTACTAATCAGGAAAATATGTCGTTCCCTCTAATATAAAGGGACTCCCAGTTACTCTCCAGTAAAAGGCTGGAAAATTTAGGAGACAGCTGTGTCAATTATGTTACCTGCTGAAACCAACTGCCCACAGTTAGCACAGCATTGCCTTTTGCAGTCAAGTTCACTATAGCCTTCAGCTCCTTCAAAGTTGCCAAGGACATCAATGCCCGTCAGTCTACAGCTCATGCTTATATTAAACAAGTAATCCAAAGCAAAAAAATTTAGTGCGTTCCCCATGATACTTGCAAATGATAGATCTGGGTTTCCAAATCTCAATGACTGCATTAAAGCCAAAGGCCTTTGACGCTGCCATGGGCTTCTACTCCTTTAGTTAACAACATGTGTGATACCAGCAGTGCTTAGTCTTACAACATGAAAAGAGGCCCTTCAGCCCCTCATGTCCATGCTGACCGTCAAGCACCTATATATTCTAATCACGTTTTCCAGAACTTGGCCTGTAGCCTTGTATGCTATGGCTTTTCAAGTGCTCATCTAAATACTAAATGTTTTGATGGTCCCCAACTCTACCACCCTTTCAGGCTGTGAGTTCCATATTTTCACCCAGTGGCTGATGAGAATGTTTTTCCTCACTTTTATAAACTTCCTGCCCCTTAACTCCTTTGCTAAGGGGGAAAGTTCCTTTCTATCCACCTTCTGTGTTCATATACACCTCAATCATGTCTTTCTTCACTCTTCTCTGCTCCAAGGAAAACAACCCTAGCCTATCCAATCTCTTGATAGCTGAAACACTCCAGCCAAGGCAACATCCTGATGAATCTCCTCTGCACCATCTCTAGTGCAATCATTTCCTATAGTGTGGCAACTAGAACTGAAAGCAGTACTTCAAATGTGTCTTAATGAGTATTTTATTCAGTTCCATCATAACCTCCCTGCTCTTATTTGATACCTTGGTCAATAAAGGCAAGTATCCCATGTGTCTTAACCACCTTATCTACATTGTGTAGGCCTTCTGTCCTGGCAGTTGCCTTGGCACTTCCATCTTGTCAGCCCTCCATCTCCCCTAACCCCTCAGCCCTTTTCAAAGCAGGTCAAGCTGATTGCTTTTGTTCAAGGCAATCCCTTGTGCATTTAGTTGAGGGGGTTTTTTCTTAGAAACCTACACTAACTAGCTGATCTGCATCACAACCAGTTTTAAGTCTGTTTAGAACCTTCACTGAGCGAACCATTGGGCTCCTCAGGTAATCTTTCTGCTACCTGATGCAGCTTACAGAGTGTCACCTAATGGTTCATTCTGTGCTGCGTAAGTTCACTTTGTAAGTAGATGGAGCTATCTTGGACATGGGCCTTCAGTACAATGGACGAGATGATTAAGGTGAAGAAGAAGCGAGAGGACATGAACAGTTTCATGCAGGTAACGCTCATTGGCAGCAGCTAATTGAATCTGTACCCTCTTACATTAACAGCCATGTTTGATATCTCCCCCAATCCCCCTAACCTCCAATAAATTAGACCTGTCCAAATGTCAACATTGCTACTGTGTCAACTAACATTAGAAAGCCAGCAGCTGCTTCTGGAACATAACCTTCACACATTTCAAACAGCATTATATTCACCAATTGTCAACATATCACATAATTGGTCACTCAGGTAAAAAAACATCAGTACATCAGTGCCTATCATAGGAATAAGAATAAATCTTAACAGCTCCAGTGTTTTCCACCATCCGTTGTGATAATGGTGAATCTGTAACATTCTAAATACCTGCCTTTTCCCCCATTGTACAAATCCTTGGCATAACATGCTATAAATCTCAGATTTAAAACTAACAATTGACCTAGCATCAATTGCTTATAAGAGCTCTAAAATTCTACCATCATTTCTGGGTGCAATTGTTTCCCAGCTTTGCTCCTGAAAGGCATAGCTCTCATGTTTTCTAATCCTTGATTCCCCAGTGGGAAGAAATCGTTCCTCTAACTCATCAGCTTCATTTAATATCTTGAACAATCACCTATTCATTTTCTCAACTCCAGAGAATATAGCCTCAGCCTGTATAATCTCCCCCCCTAATTTAATCCTCAGTGTGCAGGTAACTTTCTAGTAAATCTTTCCTGCACTCCCTCCAACGTCAGTATCTTCTCCCTAAGGTCTGCTTGGAGTACTCCAGGTAAACTAAGGAGAGCTTTGAGGTACAACTCTAACCTGTTGTATTCTAGTCCAGTGTAGATTAGATAGATGCTTGATGGCTGGTGCAGACATGTTGGCTGGAAGAGCCTCTTTTTGTGCTGTAATTCTATGACACTTTAATGATCCATGTATATGGACCTTTGGATTCTTTAAGCCTCTATTGTTTCTGGCTTTTCACCATTTAAAAAGTACTTTTTTTTTGTTTAACAGTGGATGACCTCATACATGCCTACATTGAAGTTCATAAAATCTGTTTTGCCCACATGCTTGACTTAAGAGCACTTACCAAGCTGAGTGCTTTAACAAGCTACTCCCCAGTGGCTGTAGCGTGTGTGGTAAAAGGCCACTTTGACTCACTCAAGGATATGTGTGATGCTTCTTGTGTTTTGACCCAAGATGACCTGGCTGTAAGCTATGGCAATTTCTGAGGCAGTCTTGTGCACCTGGCTTTCTGACAGGGTAACTAGGTCATCCTTAAAATGGGCAATATATAACTCCCTTTGCACCACTGAATGTCATGGCACTGTCTGTCAGTGCTCTAACTGAACTTCAGGTTTCTTTCATTCGGTGGTAGCCTCTTTGGATTTCCCTCTGTCCCAGGAGAGTAGCTTCGAGCAAGTGAGCTCCCCTCGAATATTGAAATGAGTTCCAGCCGCAAAGATGTATCTGATCTCGTCCTGCAATTGTGGGATAGGTGTAGTGGGCATCTAATTATCAACATGTCCCAGCAGACCACCTCAGCTGAGAAGGTGGATAAGTGCCTACCCTATATCAACAGCAAGTTTACTTTGTATTTTTAACATTTTTTTAATATAAAACCAAGATGCTTCTCAGGGTTGTTATGAAACCAAGAATGACATCAAGCCATACAATGAGATAATTAGGTCAGATGACAATAAGCTTGGTCAAATAAATAAGAAAATGAGTGCCTTGCTAGATCACCAACAAAAACAACATGGGATGGTTGACGTCATGTGGAGTGTCCCAAAACCTGCTCTGGTGACCTTTTGGCTCATAATTAAAATGAGCATGTTATGTGGATAATTAGATTGCATTCATGGAAAACGTTGACTGCATGAATGTTTTATAAAAACAGTTGTGGAAGTGTGTGCCTGTGGTGCAATACTTCTGAAAAACATTGGTCATTATTTCTGTCAATCGCACTATTGAGAACTGTTTTAAGAAATGCATGGCAACTTTAAGAAAGTAAAATGAGCCGCTGCTTGGGTGAGGACAATTAACTGCTGCATGCTCTTGTTTCCAATGACCAGCATGTTGAAAAACTGGAGCTGGCAGGAATGGACTTCATCTGGAGAATTGCTATGGAGTCACCAGATGAAGAAATTGCCCATGAAGCAATCCATCTGATCATTAATTACAGTTACATCAGCCTCAATCCACGTTTAAAAAAGGTACACTGCAAAAGTTAAATATATCTAAAATGCATAGCAAGACAGGATAAAAGTGGTTGACTCTTTTATATATTTCCTCAAGTAATTAGGGACGGACAATAAATATTGGCCCAGCCAGCAGTGCCCACATCACACAAAATAGGTTTTTTTAAGTGTTAATTTGAGGGGCAATCAAGCTGCTAAATTTACTTATGGCCTTTAATATTACATGAACTTTCCTTCTGCCTTCACAGTTTTCTCTTTTACTTGCAAATCTTGAACGCTTTGTACAAGTTGATTGCATCAATTCATTAGCCATAATTCTGATGCCTATAAAAGAAATGAAGCTTAAATGCAGGACTTTGTATTGTAGTGGGGACTGAGGAAAGTTATGTCAGGAAATAGGAATTGTTGAGCACTAACGTTGCGTGGAATTTAAGTGTGATGCCGTAGTAATTTCTATGTGAAGATTGAACTGTATCAGAAAATGGGTAAAATCAAGGCAAATGTATACTTTAGCACGACTGCAGATTTTTAGAAATTGAGTAGTGTGATGTGATGAGTGTAATTTTTATTTTTTTTGTTATTCGTGTCCCTGTGCTTTACAAATGGGTGTGTGATGAGGGAAAGTCATCTTTGTATTCAAACTTAGTTTATAGCTCAGGAGTGCTCCATTTTGAAGCAATTTAGTTTCTCTGACGTTCTTGACAAAACAACGGAAATTAATTCCTGAGATGAAAGATGCCATAAAAGCAAATTACTGCAGGTGCTGGAATCTGAAACAAAAACAAAAAATGCTGGAAAATCTCAGCAGGTCTGACAGCTTCTGTGGAGAGAGAACAGAGCTAACGTTTTGACTCTGAATGACTTTTTGTCATGTCTGTTTGAGTAATATAGTGAAAAAAATCCAAAGGCTGACCATTGCCACTTCATTTCTCTTTCAGGACTCTGTTTCCCTTCATAAGAAATTCATAGCAGACTGTTACAAACGTTTGGAAGTAAGTGGAGGATTTAAATTTTGGTGTGTTATTATCATTGTGATCTTGTTTCTTGTATGATCCTGTATTTTGCTCATCTCTTGCCTTTGCAGGTTGCTAGTTCAGCACTAGGGGGCCCTACTTTGACACATGCTGTTACAAGAGCGACTAAAATGCTGACAGCTACAGCCATGCCTACTGTAGCTACGTCAGTACAGTCTCCATCTAGGTAAATCTAACCTTCATTCTCATATTTTTGTGCTCTAAACTCCTGTTTTAGATTCTAAATGTCAATGGGTAGACAGTGTTGAAAATTAAGACACATGCTCTAACTTTAACCATACCTGCCTTGGAAATGCATCAAGAATTAATTCTGATGCCTATTGAAGTGTAGCAAGTTATATTAAAATTAGGATAATAAAGCTCCCAGGTTTGAAAATGCTTATTGAAGCTAGTTGGGTAGCAATCCATGGTAGCAAACCCAGTGTCAACATTGCACACATTTATTAGTCCCTTGTTAGTCAGCTTCACTCAAACTCTAGTTAATAAGCTACACACCCTTCTCAAACAAAAACTGAAAATGGTGGAAAATCTCAACAGGTCTGACAGCATTTGTGGCTAGAGAACAGAGCCAATGTTTCAAGTCTGGATGACTCTTTGTTAGAACATCCTCTTCTACTTCATACCTTACCCCCAGAAAAAGTGTTGTTGTACCTGTTAATTCTCAGATACTTGTGACCAGTTTGCTTACTCCAATATTTTACCTCAGTGCCTTTATTTGCAAAATGGACAAACACAAATAAAGGTTCAACAAGTTTATTAATAGTAACACTACTAACCTTTAAATTACCCACATAAAACAAGAGGATACCCCAGATTCAAGTATACTACCCAGAAAGATGGTTTGGTTAAAACTGCAGGCTCGATTCTCTGAATCCCTGTGGTCTGTCGTCACGAAAGTGAATCTCGATGGCAGTTTCTTCCTTCTCTGGTCAATCTTCCGAGTGGTCAAGAGTTGCCTCCTTCATCGAGTCTTCGCTGCTGGTGTCTGAAAATATATTCCATTATCCCTTGCCTGCTTGCTTTTCCAGAAACTTCTCTGGCTTCCGGCCAATGAGGTCCCAGGAGGGGGTTCCAATATCCAATGGGTTTCTTGATGTCTGCCTAACAGGACAAAGTCTAACAACACCAACGCCGGCATATCCGCATCATGCCTAGCAGGACACCAGGGTCCGCCCCCAGGTGTCCATCCCCATGCTGTTGCTTACATGTATCCTGTTATCAGATTAAGCCAACTACCGAAACTTGTGGTGACAGATCTGGCCCGATCTGGGCTTCTAACAATAGGCCGGTGCAATCCAATGGGCTGCAATGATCTCCTGCTAAGTAGCAGTAGGGTGTAATGACCTTTGATAGGAGATGGATGAATGAGGCCCAGACAGGTTTGTGTATTGTACAGTTGGCCTGCCTGAGGTTTGACTGTGTTTGATTTTTTTTAACATGCCCAATCCTTTAATTTAGGATATCCAATTTTATCAGTCTTAAAGCTATGCCCTGTTTTATATTATGTTCCCCCCTCTTGATCCAGTGAGCGTCGGCGAACCGGACCTCACAATTCCCACCAAACCATCTCAGCAAACAAGTACCCCGAATCTGGGGTTGATAGTATCATCCTGAACCCACAATAGTACCAGCAAATTGAAATGAAGTAAAATAATTTAAAAAAAAAGAAACAATACATCCATTGGGTATATACACAACAACGCAGTGAATAGTACAAAATGACAAGTGACTGTACATATTAAATATAGATGGGAGAGTATCAAGGTTCTTGATTGTAGAGCCTCTCCTGATGTCGGGTGGCCCTTGTCGAGTCCAAGTTTTGCAGAAATTCCTTCTTCCATCGAGCGAATTTACATGTGAGGACGGTTAGATACACTGCCATAAATAGGATTCCTGTTACGGCCAAGTGTGACAGAATGCAGACCCATGGGTGGATTTGAACATTTGACTCCCAACCCCAGAGGTCCTTCCACCATGTGGTGACTCTAATTTCACTAATGTTCTTTTGTTGCACCACTTTGACAAAAGTCTTGTGTTCTGTGATCACTTGTGTCCAAATCTGTTGAAGTTTCTCAGGGACAAGTGTTATCCCAGTAAGAGATTTTCCAAAATAGTTTCCCAAGCTTTGTCTCAATTTCTCGCTCGCATTTATTAGTGTTTTGTCTCTTCTGTGTATGTCTACCATCTCAATTAATCCTATCCTAGCAGGAATCTGTGGTTTAATACAAAAGGTAGTGTTGCAAATGGCTGTCCCATACTGGTAATTTTCTGGCGAGGTTGTAATACAATAGTATAATGGTTTAAATCAGACATGAATTGTTTGGTGACCCATTAGAGAAAAAACACCAGGTTATCACCTGGTATCGCGAAGTACAGTTGGGAGAAAATTAAGATGTTGGGACTATTATCACTGGAGCAGTCAAAGATAAAATAATGCTTTTTCAAAAATTATAACATAAGTTAAAATTAAATTAATTAAATAAATTAAATTATAAATTAGAGGATAAAATGCTGCTTTTTAAAATTATGAACAGATTTGATGAAGTGACTAAAGGGAGATAATTCCCCTAATTGGAATGAGGGATCATTAATTTCAAATAGTCATTGGAAAGGATGGAGGTTAAGATATTTTTATTCAGAGGATGGATGGGTCAGGAAAACTTTGCCATAACAAGTAATTGAGACATTGCACCTTTTAGGAAAAATTGGATAAGTATTTGAATCTGAGGAAATGCAGGGTATAGAGTGCGTGTGGAACGCTAAGATGAATTTTGGTTTGCTTTACCAAAGTGCTGGTGTAGGCACATTAGTCCAAGATATTGATCTCCAGTCAATTTCTTCTTCTGCCTCCATTACTTTCCTCCTCTGCTTGCTAAATTTAAAATATGAAGGAATCATGAAAATCAGCCTGACTTCCATTCCCTTGTCATGCAATGCTGACCTTCCATGATGCTTTGTTTCTTCCTACAATTTTCAGGAAGAATGTGACGAGAACAAAATAGTCACTATTGACATTGTATCTTTGGACAAGGCCATAATTGGACCATATTTTACAATAGTCTAGTTTCAGCCCTTGCATATGTTGGGTGATAGTGAGCCTATTGAATAGCTTCAGAAGAGGGCTGGATCTATTCCCTTTAGGTATGTGTAGACTTTGAAGTGAATTGATAGAAGTATATAAAATAGTTGAATAGATTGTGTTCCTATTATTTGATTGGAGAAGCACAGGAGTTGGGCTAAAGTTAAATGTTTAACTTTGTTATTTTAACCTGAGGATTATGAATCTTTGGAATAAGTTTCTGATTTGTGTGTTGATTGTTGACTCTCAACAAACCTTCAAGGAGCACTGTTCCAGTTTCTGTCAGGGCAGAGTTCACTTCTTAATTGAACACCAGGAAATAAAAGCATGGGATCATCTGGAATATCCATGCGATCACATGGCTCATGTTGGGTATCTAATCAGATTTCAGGCATCAACAGTATGGGGCAGACTGGGTGTCCCAGATGTATTTTCCTAGGATGGCACAGTGCTTCAGTAGTTAGCACTGCTGCCTCAGCGCAGGAACTCAGGTTCAATTCTGATTCTGGGTGACTGTTTATATGGAGTTTGTACATTCTCCCCCTGTCTGCGTGGGTTTCCTCTAGGCGCTCTGGTTTCCTTCCACAGTCCAAAGAGGTGTAGGTTAGGTGGCTAGGCAATGCTAAATGTACAGGATTTCAAGGTTGAAGTGGAGTGGCAGACTGGGTGGGATGCTTTTTCAGCGTGGGTGCACACTCGATGGGCCAAATAACCTCTTTCTGCATTGGAGATTCTATGGATTCCTGTGTGTCATTTTTGTATGTTTGGGTTTCAGCTATATGCCTATTTCAGTACCATGTTAGAACTTGGGTTTACCAAAAAGCTCAATCTAACTTCCTGTGTTGTGTTTTGTAAGGACATGTCAAGTTACAGTTACGAGTTACATAATGTTTATCTCTCAATTGTAGGTCCAGTAAACTTGTCATAATTGAGCGGCTGTTGTTGCTTGCTGAAAGATACGTGATCACAATAGAGGTGAGCAAATGGATGATTACATTTCCAATAAAGAGCGTTGCCTTTTCTATCACTGATTTATTCATATTCAATACTCCAACCATAATATTTTATTGAAGCCTAGAATAGTGATTTTATTTTCCAGTTGATCACCTTCATCATTGTGTATTGGAGGCATGATGGGGAAAGTGGAATCTTCAGCTCCCGTAGAATTAGATGGCAGTGCACAACTGAACCAGATTTAATGCAAGACTCGAATCTAGAGAAGGAAGGTAGCCTCATGGGATAAAGGGAGAATAGAAGTGGATTAGAATCTGAGCCGATTAAAGGCGAAGGGAAAGTTGGGACCAGGAAAAGTTGGAGGATATAGGAAGTCACAGGAAAGAAAGTCTGACATGGGTAAAAGCTGGGTAGATGATGGGCAAACTAGAGAAAGGTTAGAGGCCACAAAACAGGGGGAAGAGTGAACTGGCTTGAAAGCTGTCAGCTGACAGAATCTTCCAGACCATGAGGTGGTGTCCCGCTGGATTCCAAAAGAAATGGATGCATTATTGCAATCAGTAGAATCTGTATAGTAAGTCCAGGCAGAGCAGAAAAGTGAAGGAAAGAGGGATAGTGAGCACCAGTTATAAAGAGAAAAATGCTACTCAGTATAAAAAAAAGTTCTTAATCAAATCTTCCCTTTTAAAAAGAAGTATAGAAACATGTTTAATAGTGAAAAATAAATTGGTGAATCAAACCATGAAGACTCTGAAAAGTGGGGGCAGGTAAGTTGGTAGGCTTGTGGTATTTGTACTGTAGTAATATTCACTTAAACAGATGGGAAAAAAGTATTGTAAGTACAGATTTGGTATTCAAACTCCTTTGATTCTTTTTAACCTTTTTAACTTACTCAGTTGCCTTTGGACTAATCCTGGACATCAACTTGAATTAATCTCCTTCCTTCCTATACATAAACACCTTATCTCTGGCATTGGAAATTTGTGAACAATTGTAGAGAATGCCAAACCTCTGTTCTGGGATGATATGGGTGTTGGTATCTCCATGTTCTTTTCCACTGCCCTGTCTGTATTTAAGGTTAAAGTATCTTTTGTTTTAAATTTGTGACCATCTTTTATGCAGGATCTGTATTCTGTTCCTCGGACTATCCTACCTCATGGCGCCTCTTTCCATGGACATCCTGTTACTATCTCAGTCATCTGCGAATCTACAAAAGAAACATTTAGTATAGAGGTTGGTGTCATTAGATTTCTGCTTTTTTTTGACCCCACACAGAAACATTTCAAACCTCCACAGAAAACCATATGCTCCGTCCATTCTGTTTCCTTTCATCTACTTCTAAAACCAGAAATAATTTTTAAACTTTCTTAAAGCTTCTATTTTTCCTCTTTTTTAGAGCTTATTCTTCATTGCCCCTTTAAAAGGGGAACAAATAACCTCATGTGTAAGCTATAATAGGAATTGTACAAGGCAAATTGTGACTGAACCAAGACGGTCCAAAATATTTTTTGTGGTTTATGGCTCCCTTAACCGATACTGCATTTTATTGATTTTGTTCTCTGACCTCTGATTAGCAGTTAGTTCCCCATGTGTTCATTCGTTAATTTTCATTTTTTATCCAATGCAATTTATAGAAAATATGTCAGATGAATACAACTTCAAACATCAGAGGGAGGCAATGTAATAAAATTCATTTTGGAAAGAAATAAATTGCAACCTATGGAAGTAAAATTGAATGAAAAGATGAAAATGAAATGAACATGTACATTAAAAAGAAAAATGATGGCACAGACCTGACTTATGCATTTTTACTTGAATTTGTTGTGAGTGTTTCATTCCTCATTGCTTGTAAAGGAAAAGTGCGATTGGGCAGATCTAGTCAATATGTCAGTAATTTGCAGGACATGGAAAAAATTAGTAATTTTTGATAATAAAAGCATTATGCTGTTCGTATAATGTCATTTTTTTATTGCCATGTTTTATTTGCAGATAGCAGGAAAAACAAACTAGGCTGTAGCACAGTTTAATTGAGCACCTTCATGCTAGAGGATGCACAAGAACATTCTAAGTGTCTTGACCTTCTGTGGTATAGTTCAAATAAATTAAATAGTGGATTGTTGATCTCAACAGTCTCCACTCCCAGTCAGGGTTGTGGATATTAACAGTTGATCAATGTACATTATGGAAGTGATGAGGTTAATTTTTCAATTTGTCATTGAATGTGACATGGGACTCTTAACGAGCTTGAAAAAGTAATTCACTAGAGAAGTGGGTGCCATCAAAACACTTGCTGACTGGCAGCATCAATGGATTAAATTGTCAGTCCTGTGTAGTGTATTTTAATTTTTTAAATCTGATTCTGGTTTGTCGTAATATTGCTGGCAAAATGTTGCATTTTTCTTTTCAACTTCAGTTCAAATCTCACCATGTTTTTAAATTCATCATTGTTTATCTAAGACTCAGTAAAATATTTTGATTAAAACCTGTTCAGTTTGCAAAATTAAAGTCAGTAGTGTCAGAGATTTAACTACACGTATTGGACAAAAACTATCCCAAGCAAGTATGCCAATGTGCATTTTGACATACATTTAGTACCTAACTAAAATATTGACATTCTGCCTATTTTACAGGCCCACAGCAACGAAACTATTGGGAGTGTCAGGTGGAAGATAGTATCACATATCAATTGTCCTTTGGATAACTTGCAAATATTTGCCAATGATAGTTTGGTGAGTAAAAGGAAAACAGGAGGAAAACTAATCAAGCCAGAGGTGAAAATTTGATTTAAGATCTGTATTTTTATTGGTTTGAAAAGGGGAGAAGGTTTCAGGTCCGTTGGCACTGTCGTTTTATGAAATGGTAGTAAATTTCTATATCAGGAGGGAGTGTTTTCACTTATTTTTTCTAAACTAAAATTGTTCTTGAAGTGGGCAATATCAGAATTATTGGCTTTCCCAATTAAATCACTTTTTATGGTACTTGTGCCTATTCATTTAAATGCAGGGGTTATTAAAAATGTATTTGTGTGCACAGATTGTAAGTTAAAGATGCTGACATTTGCCCAAACTGGATGGAGCAACATTTTTATGAATGTGACCAGGTTGGCCTACCCCCTTCATCTTTTATATAAATTCTGAACTGCAGCCTTTAATAAAGTTGACTTCACCATCTTCTCCAAAGCCTCTTTTCCACCGTCCAGCTGAGTGGAACTCGCCTTGCTTAGTTCCATTCTTTCCTATCAAATCACAAGCAGTAAGTCACCTGCCCTGGATCATCATGTCACTCCTGTACCATTACCTATCAAATCTCCCAAGGATCTATCCTTGGCTTGCTCCCGTAGTTCCTTGTGAACATCATCCAAAAAATGCACCAGGTGCCACATGCATCAGGTCAAAACTCTGCAGTCTTGCAACATCCAGTCATGAATCGTGGTGGACAATCAAACAACTGCTGGAGGTAAAGGCTGCGCAAGAGCCCCCATTCCCAATGATGGAGTAGCCCACACGTCAGTTCAAAAGATGAGGATAGAGCTTTTGTTGCCATCTTACACCAGCAGTGCTGAGTGGGTGATCCGTCATAACGTCTTCCTGAGGTGCCCATCATCACAGATGCCAGTCTTCAGGAAGTTGTTTGCATTCAATCCAAGTGATATCAAGAAATAACTAAAAGCATGGGATAGTGCAAAGGGCCCTGAGAACATTCTGGCAAAGTACCAAAGACTTGTGCTCTAGAACTAGCTCTGACCCTAATCAAAATGTTCTAGTACAACTACAATACTGGCATCAACCTGGTAATGTGGAAACTTGCCCAGCTATGTCCTGTACACAAAAAGCATGTCTAGTCCAACCTGGCCAATTACCAACCCATGGTCATCAATAGTGCTATCAAATAGCACTTACTCCACAATAACCTGCTTACTGACATTCAGTTTGGGTTCTACCAGGGCCACTCTGCTCCTGATTTCAATACAGCCTTGATTTAAGCATGGACAAAACAATTGAACTCCAAGGGTGAAGTGGCAGTGACTGCCCTCGACGTCCAGGCAACATTTAATCGAATGTGGCATCAAGAAGCCCTTGCATATCTGAAGTCAATGGTAATCAGGGTCATACGGAGCAGAAATATTTCTTATTTCTTATGTTCTTATACCTAGCACAAAGGGAGATTGCTATAGTTGTGGAAAATCGGTCATCTCTATTTGTTTCATTAATGACCTTCTCTCCATAATAAGGTCAGAAGTAGTGATTGTGTGCACAATGTAAGCACCATTTGCAACTCTTCACAAAATGAAGCAGTTCTTGTCCATAATGCAGCAAGACTTGAACGACATTTAGGCTTGGGTTGAAAAGTGGGCAAGTAATATCACACCACACAAGTGCCAGGCGACAACTATCTCTGCATGATATTGCTACCACTGAATCTCCCACTATCAACATGCTGGGACCAGGGTTACCATTGACCAAAAACTGAACTGGAACAGCCATATAAATTTTATGGCAACAACCGATTTGTTTGATGGTGGGCTCGCAAGCTTTTGGGTTGGCCCCTTTGTCGGGTGAATGGAGAGTTCTGGCCTAAAAAAAATGATTTGCATTCTAATCAGTAATCTCTAAACTGTCTGTGCTTTATATGCCCTGTCTGAGGCCAGAACTCTCCATTCACCTGACGAGGGGGCTGGCCCGAAGGCTTGTGAGTTTACTATCGAGTGGATCGGTTGGACTAAAACCTGGTGTTGTCAGGCTTTTTACCATAGATAAGGTAGTCAGTCAGATCATTTCCTGATGGTAGGGGAGTCTAAAACTAGAGGGCATGTGTTTAAGGTGAGAGGGGGGTGATACAAAAAGGTACAAGGGGCATTTTTTTTCAGAAGGTGGTGAATGTCTGGAACAAGCTGCTAGAGGTAATTATAGAGGTGGGTACAATTTGTCTTGTAAAAAGCATTTAGACAATTACATGGGTAAAATGGTAATAGAGGAATGTGGGCCAGATGCGGCAATTAGGAATAACTTAGTGGTTAAAAATTGTGTGGCATGGACAAGTTGGGCCGAAGGGCCTGTTTCCATGCTGTAAATTTCTGACTCTAAGAGAGGTCAGCAACTAGAAATTCCATGGTGAGTAAATCACTCCCTGTCATCAAAGCCTGCTGACCATCTGCAAGCCACAAGTCAGGTATGTGATGAAATATTCTCCACACGCTTGGATGGGTACAATTGCAAAAGCATTCTAGAAGCTTGACATCATCCAGCACAAAGCAGCTTACTTGATTGACACTCCATCCACTACCTTCAACATTCAGGTTTCCAAATCCAAGATGTACTGCAGTAACTCAAAGGCTCTGGCTCCTCCAACAGCAGCTTCCAAACTTTGACTTGTGCCATCTAGAAGCAAAGCTGGTAGATACATGGGAACACCATCACCTGCAAGTTTCCCTCCAAGCCACACACCATCCTGACTTGGCACTATATCGCCATTCCTTCATTGTCACTGGGTCAAAATCCTAGGATTCTCTAGCAGCACTGTGAGAGTACATACACCACATGGACAGCAGTGGTTGAAGAAGGAAGCTCATCATTGCCGTCTCGAGCGCAATTAGGGGTGGCCTAGCCAGCGATGTTCATATCTCGTGAATGATAAGGGGATAAAATTGCAAAATAATGTCCCTAGGGGACAAAAAGCATTGTGCGAGATTGCTTTACCACTGATGTTTTTATTTTTTACAAGTCATTTTAAAAAAATCACTTCCCCCTTTGCATCCAAGTTTTTATTTATTACCTATTCTGTAGTGCTATGAAATTCAAGTCATACAATTTTACAATCTGATTATATCTATTGTGCTGCTTATTTTCTGCAAATGAAAGTCACATGTGTTCTTCTTCTAGTTGACCATGAACAAAGATCAGAAATTGCTCCACCAACTGGGATTTTCGGACGAGCAAATATTAACTATAAAGACGCCAGTGATGGGTACAGCATCAGGAAGTTCAGTTGATACATCTGCCAGTAGTGGTGTGTTCAACTCTGCGTATGCAATGGAGCAGGTTAGACAAAGTTTATGTAAATGTTACAGATATTAATTAAAACCCATCAAAATGTTTCAGCATCAAATCCTTTGGAACTGAAACTATAAACATAGGACGGTGAAAGACTAGAGTTTGGTTTTGCGTCTGGCTCCCAAATGTTCATATGGGGCAGCCTGAACCTTAGCCCTTCAGTCAAGTGAATTATCCTCGGTTCTGCACTGCAGTGTTTGCAGAGGTGTATTGATTTCCTGCATTGCGTAAAAACAGGAGAGTATAACTTTAGGTTGGCCACAGAATAGAAGAGGTTTATTGTTTAGTGGCCTGTCCTAAAGCAAAACTTTCTAAACATGTTTGTGCTGGACCTTTAATAATAATTCTATAAAAACCTTTCTGGTACTGCATTTTGTAACTTGTGTAATTTAAGTACTTTTCTATTGAATACTCATTCGGTACAGAGTTAAATTTTCCATATTTGATTGGAATTTACACTGTTAGAGATTGTTTTGGTCGCTAGTATGTTTGACTAGTTTCTTCATCTTTGCAACAGGAGAAGTCACTGCCTGGTGTTGTGATGGCACTGGTGTGTAACGTGTTTGATATGCTTTATCAACTTGCCAACCTTGAAGAACCAAGGTGAGATTCCACAGTTTCCAATAGAATAAATAGTTGCTTATGATAAAATTGTTTCAAAAGCAAAATACTAACAGTCAGGTAGGATCTGTAGAGCTATTTTTGGGCTTTGACAATGTTTTACGCATGGTTAGTGTGAAAAACCCTTAAAGGTAATTTGTTGCCTTCCCTTGAAAGAAAACATAGTACTCACTTTCACTTTAGGCATCAATGTAATGGACTACTGGATTGGTAATTGAGAGTGTGGGGAGCTGCAGGCTCAAATGTTAAATTCACTGCACCATGTTGCATTTGCGAATAAGTCAAGCACTGAGGACCCCTGGAACTCAAACCTATTCTACTGAGTAGGAACTGACATTCAATTCTTTGATGTTATTAGGCTATAAAATGTAAAAATCAGTTTCTGTAAAATTCTGATAATTCACAGGTTTCAAATGTTTTGCATTTGTTATTTTTATGATCATTTTAAATATTTGTTACACAAAGTTTTAAAAAGAAGTTTTTGTGCTGATTGCAAGCAAAAGAATCCTTAAGTATTGCATTGAAACAGTGCCTCCAAATTTGGTTTGTATTGTTGAAAATCTGTTAATTGACCTATTCACCTTTCAGGATAACAGTGCGTGTTAGAAAGTTGCTGTTATTGGTTCCGACTGATCCAGCCATTCAGGAAGCACTGGATACGCTTGATGCTTTAGGCAGGAAAGTAAGTAGCTGCATTGTTTGATATTTTTCCAATGGTAAAATTGTTTTGGCTGAAGCACAGCAAGTCTCCCTTCTTATGATGTGGGAAAATGGGAACATCCAAACTTTATCTTAAATTGTGTAGCTCAGTCCCTTAATGTTTTGTGTGTAAATCCCGATCTTATCTGGGTCAATATAGCATGAAAAAAAGCTTTTCAGTTTGAGGCAACCAAAGCGCTCAGATCCATTACTAACAATATTGCCAGTACACACACAAGATGAATACGAACTATGCTATAATAAGGAGTAAGAAACCATAAAATTTTTACCTCCATATAACAAACATGCCTGATCTCCCATTTCAAGCACAAACTCTACGCTGAGTTACTGTCAGCATTCCACAGAGACCGTTTCCTCCAGGATAACAGTCCACTCCTCCATATACCCAACACCTCTCCCATCACACATGGCACCTCCCCATGCACTCACAGAAGGTGTATCACCTGCACCTTTAACTCTTCCATACTTACCATCCAAGATCCAAAACACTCATTCCAGGTTAAGCAGAGTTTCACTTGCACCTCTTTCAGTTTTGGCCTATTGCATTTGCTGCTCCCAGTGTGGTCTCTATATCGGAGAGAGCAGGCATAGATTGAGTAATCGTTTTGCTGAGCACCTTCGGTCTGTGTGCAATCAGGACCCTGACCTTCCCATTGCTTGCCTTTTTAACACGTGATCCTGCTTCCATGCCCACATGTCTGTCCATGGCCTGCTGCAATGTTCAAGTGAAGTTCAATGCAAACTGGAAGAACAACATCTCATCTTCTAGGCACATTACAACCTTCAGTCTCAACATTGAATTCAACAACTTCAGATGATTAGCTCTATCCCACTTCGCCCTCTTTATTTTCATTTTATTTAATTTTTTTTACTGTTCTCTCCCTTTTATTGCTTTATTGTCTTCATCTTTCTTTCCCCCCACTCTTTCCTCCTATTTTATCTCCCATTCCTTACCTTTTCTCTCCCTTTGCTTCCCCTCCCCTCTTTTCTAAATTTTAGCTCTCTCCCCACCATCTTCATCTGTCAGATTTCAGCTTCTCTGCTGTTTGGCCATTCACACCCTTTATTCTCTCTATGGATTGCCATTAGCAGCTTTTTCCCTGGTTTCTGTGACCATGATTCATCTTCCATTCCCTCACCCTGCAGTATAAATATCTCCTGCTTTCTATGCCTTTTAGCTTTGACAAAGGGCCATCTGGACTCGCAATGCAGCTCTTTTCTCTCCTTATGGATGTTGCCAGACCTGCTGAGATTTTCTAGCATTTTCTGTCTTGGTTACAGACTCAATGATAACTCGATCGCAGCCCAAGAAACAACCATTCATCCTCTGACTAGCTCCAGTCCAAGCAACTATAGACTAAGATAAAGTTTTACCAGTCACATAAGTACAGTATATCATGTTTATGGGGTAGTGTGATCTTTCAGCTCAACCCCAATTTTCATATTAACAATTATATGGAAATAAAATCCTTTTGTGAACGTTGTACAGCTTTTGATGTTTAAAGCTCAGAAATAAAATCCTTTACTGAAACAAGTTACCTCATTTAATAAATATAAACAATCCAAATCTTTTAAATTCTTTCATGGAACGAGGGCATTGCTGGCGAGGCCAGCATGAGTTGCCCTCCTTTAATTGCCCTTGAACTGAGTGCTTGCTAGGCTGTTTCAGAGGGTTGTCAAGAGTAGACTATTTTGATGTGGACCTGGAGTCACATGTCTCCCAGACCAGATAAGGATGACAGATTTCTTTCACTAGAAGCCATTAATGAACCAGATGAGCTTTTAGCACAATTAATAGTTTCCTGATCACCATTACTAAGGCTAGCTTTATATTTCAAGTTTATTAACAAATTTTAAATTCCCACCAACTGCTGTAGTGGTTCTTGAACCCATGTCCCTTGAATATTAGCCTGGGCCTCTAGATTACTAGTACAGTGTCATTACCATTATATCACCATCTTCCTTGTAGTATGTGTACTTATGATACAGGTATGTACCAATGTTACGAAAGGAATTATCAGTTACTTCCAGACGTTTGCTATTTCTAACCTGATCAAATGTGTATTTAGGACATAGAACATTACAGCACAGTACAGGCCCTTCGGCCCTCGATGTTGTGCCGACCTGTGAAACCAATCTAAAGCCCATCTAACCTACACTATTCCAATATCATCCATATGTTTATCCAGTGACCATTTAAATGCTCTTAATGTTGTGAATCCAGTACTGTTGCAGGCAGGGCATTTCACGCTCTTATTACTCTGAGTAAAGAACCTACTTCTGACATCTGTCCTATATCTATCACCCCTCAATTTAAAGCTATATCCTCTCATGCTAGCCATCTCCATCCAAGGAAGAAGGTTCACACTGTCCACCCTATCTAATCCTCTGATCACCTGTTAACCTTCTCTGTAACGAAAACAGCTTCAAGTCCCTCAGCCTTTCCTCATAAGACTGTCCCACCATACCAGGCAACATCCTAGTAAATCTCCTCTGCACCCTTTCCAATGCTTCCACATCCTTCCCATAATGCGGTGAGCAGAACTGTACGCAACACTTCAAGTGCGGCCGCACCAGAGTTTTGTACAGCTGCAACATGACCTCGTGGCTCCTAAACTCAATCCCTCTATGAATAAAAGATAATAGATCGTGCGCCTTCTTAACATCCC
Source organism: Carcharhinus amblyrhynchos (assembly GCF_965287045.1). Classification (NCBI taxonomy): domain Eukaryota; kingdom Metazoa; phylum Chordata; class Chondrichthyes; order Carcharhiniformes; family Carcharhinidae; genus Carcharhinus; species Carcharhinus amblyrhynchos. The sequence goes on along the minus strand of NC_137332.1, from coordinate 27,134,548 downwards.
TATGAACCTGGGTACCAACTTTCAGGGATCTATGCACATGGACATTGAGATCTCTGTTCATCCACACTACCAAGTAACTTACCATTCGCCCAGTACTCTCTATCCCTGTTACTCTTTCCAAAGTGAATCACTTCACACTTATCCGCATTAAACTCCATTTGCCACCTCTCAGCCCAGCTCTGAAGCTTATCTATGTCCCTCTGTAACCTGCAACATCGTTCTGCGCCGTCTACAACTCCACTGACTTTGGTGTCATCTGCAAATTTACTAACCCATCCTTCATTCCCTCATCCAAGTCACTTATAAAAATGACAAACAGCAGTAGCCCCAAAACAGATCCTTGCGGTACACCACTAGTAACTGAACTCCAGGATGAACATTTCCCATCAACCACCACCCTCTGTCTTCTTGAAGCTAGCCAATTTTTAATCCAAACCGCTAAATCACCCTCAATCCCATACATCCGTATTTTTTGCAATTGCTTACCATAGGGAACCTTATCAAACGCTTTACTGAAATCCATGTATACCCCATTAACTGCTTTACCCTCGTCCACCTCTTTGGTCACCTTCTCAAAGAACTCAATAAGATTTGTGAGGCATGACCTATCTTTCACAAAACCGTGTTAACTATCCCTAATCAAATTATTTCTTTCTAGATGATTATAAATCCTATCTCTTGTAATCCTTTCCAAAACTTTGCCCACAGTGGAAGTAAGGCTCACTGGTCTATTATTACCAGGGTTGTCTCTACTCCCCTCCTTGAACAAGGGGACAATATTTGCTATCCTCCAGTCTTCTGGCACTATTCCTATAGACGATGACGACCTAAAGATCAAAGCCAAAGGCTCTACAATCTCCTCTCTAGTCTCCCAGAGAATCCTAGGATAAATCCCATCCGGCCCAGGGGACTTATCTATTTTCATACTTTCCAGAATTGCTAACACCTCCTCCTTATGAACCTCAATCCTGTCTAGTCTAATAGCCTGTATCTCAGTATTTTCCTCAACAACATTGTCTTTTTCCTTTGTGAATATTGACGAAAAATATTCATTTAGCACCTCTCCTATCTCTTTGGACTCCACGCACAACTTCCCACAACTGTCCTTGACTGGCCCTAATGTTATCCTAGTCATTCTTTTATTCCTGACATACTTATTAAAAAGCTTTAGGGTTTTCCTTGATCCTACCTACCAAAGACTTCTCATGTTCCTTACTGGCTCTTCTTAGCTCTCTCTTCAGGTCCTTCCTGGCTAACTTGCGCCCTAACTGAACCTTCACGTCTCATTTTGACAGAAGTCTCCTCCTTCCTGTTCACAAAGTGACTCAACTTTTTGAGTAAACTACGGTTCCCTTGTTCGACCGCTTTCTCCCTGCCTGACAGGTACATACTTATCAAGGACACGCAGTTGCTGTTCCTTGAACAAGCTCCACATTTCAATTGTGCCCATCCCCTGCAGTTTCCTTCCACATCCTATGCATCCTAAATCTCACCTAATCGCATCATAATTTCCTTCCCCCCCAAGCTATAACTCTTGCCGTGCGGTATATACCTATCCCTTTCCATCACTAATGTAAACGTAACCAAATTGTCGTCACTATCACCAAAGTATTCACCTACCTCCAGATCTAACACCTGGCCTGATTCATTACCCAGTACCAAATCCAATGTGGCCTCGCCTCTTGTTGGCTTATCCACATACTGTGTCAGGAAACCCTCCTGCACACATTGGACAAAAACTGACCCATCTAAAGTACTCAAACTATAGCTTTTCCAGTCAATATTTGTAAAGTTAAAATCCCCCATAGCAACTATTCTGTTACTTTCCCTCCTATCCAGAATCATCTTTGCAATCCTTTCCTCTACACCTCTGGAACTTTTTGGAGGCCTACAGAAAACTCCCAACAGGGTGACCTCCTTTCCTGTTTCTAACCTCAGCCCATACTACCTCAGTAGACAAGTCCTCATCAAATGTCCTTTCTGCCACTGTAATACTGTCCCTGACTAACAATGCCACACCTCCCCCCTTTTTACTGTCTTCCCTGGTCTTACTGAAACATCTAAACCCTGGAACCATTCCTATCCCTGCTCTAGCCATGTCTCCGAAATGGCCACAACATCGAAGTCCCAGGTACCAACCCATGCTGCAAGTTCACCTACCTTATTCTGGATGCTCCTGGCATTGAAGTAGGCACACCTCAAACCATCTTCCTGCACGTCGGTACACTCCTGCGACCTTGAAATCTTATTCATGACCTCGCCACACTCAACGTCCTGTATGCTGAAGTATTGAATTTAGAGGGAGATCAGCTCCCCTGTGGTTGAATCATCATGAAAAACTATCTTGGCTTTACTTGGATGAACACACTTATTTCAGAGCCAAAATACTGAATAAACCTTTGTACTGGCTGAAGCTTCTATGAGACCTTAGTGCAGCCTTGCGGAACTAGGACAAATTTGCCGCACAAATATTTTGTTTTTCAGAGACTTATGAAAGTCACAGATGAGTTGCATAGTGAGTAACAATGACTCAAGGATTGCAAAGTTTTCATGATTTTTTTAAAAAAAAGATTGGTAGTTTTAGGGGCCCCTGATAAAACTCTATTCTTAAAGCAAAAATTAAAAACTTTAGTGGTAAGAAATATATCCCCACCCCTGCCATGTCTCTCAAACCTGGAGAATGAGAGTAGTTTTAGGCATCTGGTATCTTGGTGTCAAACATATCCTGTTGCTCCTACTTATGTGTGACTCTCATCAAATCAGCTTAATGTATAATTTGTTGCATCAACTTTATATTTGTTTAAATAAGTTAACTTATTTAACAGTTGTTAATACAGATATTTTTAGAGTATTGAATGGATTTCGTATGGGCTTGGACTTCTATGTGGCAGAGGCTGGGTGGAACACACGCCTAGCTCAGATATGCTAAGTTCTGCGATAGTAATGCAGGATTCTTTCTTTGTCTGTGTGGACTTGTAGAATAATAGGTTTAAACTGAGGATCGATTTTGTCCTTAGCAGAAAACATTGCTGACTGATTCCAGTCACCAAACATCAAAGTCTCCCTCCCTGTCTTCGAAGCAACAGCATCAGCCTAGTGCAAACACCATTTTGGAGAGTCTGTTCAGATCATCGGCACCAGGGATGTCCACCTTCAGAGTACTGTATAACCTAGAGGTATGAACTAGTCTAATTGTAAAATCGTTGTATTTCTTGCGCTAGACCGGATTATCTCATTGCAAGGTTCTGTGAAGGATTTTTCCCACTCTCATGGTGACTGATTAGAGCTTTAAAAGTATATGGAATTAATATTATTGAATTAGATTTATAGCATCCACCCATTCTACCGCCAATTCCATTTTGTTCTCAAACTTGAGAGTACCCTCTCCTGAAACCATGTTAAAAGGATAGATTCCTTTTTATTTCACTCAAAAATAGGTTTGTTAGCAACTTTTCAAAATAAATTTGCTCACTTTAAGCAGAGACCATGATGGCTTAAATTGACAGGTACAATTTACATTGTAATGATGACTGATTTTAATTTCCTCTGTAGAACTTTTCTCTTGGTTGTCCTTCAGTTTCATTGTGCAAATAAATCCTTCATAAACTCCCAAGTAGTGGAGGTAATCCTGGTGACTATTTGATAGCAGTAAAATCCTAGATCTTTTGAAATTGAGCAGTAATTGACCCTAGTTCAACATTCTGGTGCTTGACCTGATGCAGTGTTCCTTAAGTCTTCCGTTTTTCTCAATTCTTGAAAGACATCAAGCTAAATGTGCATCCATTTCTTTTTCAATTTTAGATATTTCATTGACGCTTTGAAAAAGGTCAACAAAAACATGCAACACAAGTGGAAATTGTTTGTCCATTTCCAGTCTTTATTCACTCCACCCATTGAAAATGTATTTGTGTTTTGCCTGTTGGTGAAGAAAGTAACTTGGTCGCTTCTGTTGATTTAATCTTTTTTCCTGTTCATGCAGGTTCTCAGTTCCAAGCTGATGCCTACATCAGATGATGAGATGGCAAGAAACTGTGCTAAGTCCTTTTGCGAAAATTTTCTCAAAGCTGGAGGTTTAAGGTTTGTATGTATACATGTAGGAACATAAGAGCAGGGGTAGGCCATTCAGCCTATTGGGTCTGTTCTGCCATTTAATGAGATTATAACTGATCTGTGGCCCCACTCCATTAACCTGCCTTTGGCTAATACCCCTCTCGTCTTATTTATCCTGACCCAGTTTGCTTGTGGCCTTTGAGGTTCTGCTGAAGGGTGACACAGTGGTTAGTGCTGCTTCACAGTGCCAGGGACCTGGGTTCAATTCCCAGCTTGGGTCACTCTCTCTGTGGAGTTTGCATGTTCTCCCTGTGTCTGAATGGGTTTCCTCCAGATGCTCCAGTTTTCTCCCACAGTCCAAAAGATGTGCTGGTTAAGTGTATTGGCCATACTAAATTTTCCCTCAGTGTTCCTGAAAATAGGCACCAGAGTGTGGCGACTAGGGGATTTTCATAGTAACTTCACTGCAGTGTTAATGTAAACCTATTATGACTAATAAATAGACTTTAAATAAACACTAAAATAACTCTTAGCTTAGCCCCTAGCTACTCAAGATCCCTAAGCAGAATCCTTTTCCAAGTACTATCTATGTCATTCACCATGTTCTTTAATAATTGCAGTAATGTAATGTCATTTTGCTATATATATTTTGGCAAGCTTTCAACTTCACAAAGCTAATAGATCTCACTGAACATGACTTTGCTACATTTCCAAAGTCAAACTCATGATTTTATAGGTCACGGTTGTTTTCTTTAATTGACTTGAACATCATTCACTAATTTCAGACTGGCAAAAGCTACTTCTGAATGTTTGAGATTCATTAATTATAATATGCAGAAGGTGACCTGATTTTAATATTAAACTTTGCCAACTGTGTAACATTGCACTAGCTGTTAGTGTTTATAATGACAGCAACACACAGCAAATGAGCTTACAAGGTGAATAGCAACCCTAAAAACTCCAGCAGTGTACTTTGGTTTCAAGAAATGAATGGTTTTACAATCATTTTTCATTTAGGAAATGATTTAAACTATTTCAACTTTGTCCTCACGACTAATGACAGACAAGATGGGGAGATTTTTATTCTTAAAATAGTTCTGCAAATTAGTTAAGTGAAAATGAAATTTGCCTTTCATAAACAAGCCTATTCAGCCTATCAAGTTGGCACTCATTTAAGATCTTCGGAAACCAGATGTGTGCATTTGCTCATCAGTATTCTATTCAGTGGTCCACACTTTCAAACATGGATAATTAATGAGACTTCAGAGGTTGTTAGAGACTGCTAAGATGGTGTGTCTTGTCACTTAACTGACCTTACAAGAAATGCATTTTAAAGGGGGATTTTTTTTTTACTTTCTCTCGTTTTAAGTGCAAGCTGGGCTACTCGCCCAATTCCTGGGAAAGAAAAAGATAAGAGTTAAAAGTAAGATCAAATGTTTTTGGAAGTAATAAGCTGAGACATTCACCCTTGGGGAAAATGGACTAAATAGCCACTAGGTTTAATTCAACAATTCAGTTAATTACCTTGCACACAATTTTAATTAATATTTTAAATTCCACAAGTTGTAAACGCACAGTCTTAAATTCACAGTTATTATATTCAAAAACATTGACCAAAAAAAACTTGTGATCAGTTTAATTTAAATGAAGCTACTTCACTTGGCTCGACTCTAGTTTAATTAGATGCACGTATTACTAGATGATTTCCACTAATCATTCTGTACATCCTATGTCACACTGAAAATCCTGAGGATCAAAATCTACATCTACACCTATTTTTCAAAGTTAATACCGTAAATGTTTTAGAATCCCTATCAAAGGCAAAGTCTGTTGTATAAGCCTGTACATTTTCAGTATCATTGTCTGCATTCAGTATTTATTAAAACTTTAAATATTTCATGATAGGCCACGTGAGAGGTTTCTCTTGAGAAAGAATAAAGAGACTTATTGGTGATCCTACCCAGTGATTATATTTTCTGATTTGTTTCAAGAAATGTTTAAATTTTGTTCATGAGAAGAACGTTCAATGTGCCAGGTGGCTCATGGCAATCGTTCTTTGCTATTTGCACAAAGCATTGAAGATGGCTTTTTCTCTTACAATGTTCACATACTTCTGATTTAGTGCCAGTATCATATTTTGTGTCTGAAGCAATTATAATGAGGTCAAAGTTGAAAGCTTTCTTAATGTTTTGGCTTCTGACTTGCAGCATTGGTTGTTCCTGCAGCCCATTCCTCTTTGTCAATGTCTTGCTCTAACCTCTTCAGCTTTCCTTTCTTTAGTTGCTGCCTAGTGCTTTCTGTCAATCTTTTGCCTTTTTGCTACAGTGTCTTCTTATTCCCTGGCTGTGTTTTTCCTACCTGTTGCTTTCCCTTATCAAATAATAATGTATAGTGTCTCAAAACATAATTTACCTGAAACAAATAAGAGAAAAATAACAAATTAAATATGGAAGTCGGGGATTTATGACATAAGTTTATCTCGTTTTTTCTTGGAATGTTTCGTTAAGGTTGATTAAAGCATGTCTGGGTTACAATGTCAGCATGGACACACTGTGGCAGAACCATGAATCTTCTGCCAGGTGGTCAAAGCACCCCTCCAGCAATTAGATATCAATTCCTTTACAAAATGGCCCTTTGTCCTTGATCCAGTGTATTATCCTACCAACTTTGATATAGATATCAGTACATATATACGTGTGTCTATTATTCAGTATTTCTCCACACTAGCATTTTAACTTGTATAGCTTAAGTAATTTGATCATGCAAATTCAGTTTATTTATTAGTGTCACAAGTAAATTTGCATGAACACTGCAGTGATGTTACTGTGAAAATCCTCTAGTTGGTATACTCCAGCTTTGGAGAGTTTAGCATAGCCAGTGCACCGAACCAGCACATCACTTGGACTGAGAGGGGAAACAGGAGCACTGAGAGGAAAACCACACAGACATTGGGAGAATGTGCAGTCTCCACGCACACAATGACCCAAGCCAGGAATTTAACCCGGGTCACTGGCGCTTTGAGGCAGGAATGCTAATCACTATGCTGCCCATGCTTTAAACTACATTCATAAATCATAAATGACCTGGATGAGGAAGTGGAGGGATGGGTTAGTAAGTTCGCCGACGCTATGAAGGTTGGTGGTGTTGTGGATAGTCTGGAGGGATGTCAGAATTTGCACCGTGACATAGATAGGATGCAAGACTGGGCGGAGAAGTGGCAGATGGACTTCAACACGGATAAATGTGTAGTGGTCCATTTTGGCAGGACCAACGGGATGAAGGAGTACAATATCAAGGGTAGAAGTCTTAGCAGTGTTGAGGAGCAGAACGATCTTGGGGTCCAGGTCCGTAGGACCCTCAAGTCGGCCTTGCAGGTGGAGGATGTGGTCAAGAAGCCGTATGGTGTACTGGCCTTCATTAATCGAGGGATTGAGTTTAGGAGTTGGGAGGTAATGCTGCAACTTCATAAGACCCTTGTCAGACCCCGCTTGGAGTACTGTGCGCAGTTCTGGTCGCCTCACTACAGGAAGGATGTGGAAGCTATTGAGAGGGTGCAGAGGAGATTTACAAGGATGTTGCCTGGATTGGGAGGCATGCCTTATGAAGATAGGTTGAGGGAGCTAGGTCTTTTTTCCCTGGAGAGACGAAGGTTGAGAGGCGACCTGATAGAGGTTTATAAAATGTTGAGAGGAATAGATAGGGCGAATTCTCGGAGGCTATTTCCCAGGGCTGAAATGGTCACTACGAGAGGACACAGGTTTAAGGTGCTAGGAAGCAAGTACAGAGGAGATGTTAGGATTAAGTTTTTCACTCAGAGGGTGGTGAGTGAGTGGAATCGGCTGCTGTCGGTGGTGGTACAGGCGAACTCGCTGGGGTCTTTTAAAAGACTTCTATATGAGTATATGGGATTTAATGGGATTGGGAGTTACAGATAGTTCTATGGCTTGGTAGGTATGGATGTGATCGGCACAACTTGTGGGCCGAAGGGCCTGTTTGTGCTGTAGTGTTCTATGTTGTATGTACATTATATGTATTGTCCTAGTAGTGTTGTATTTGCAGCCTTTTGAGAGATGAGAACGTTATAAGCATCCATTTTGATCACTGGGTGCTATGTACTGCAACTGATTAATCACATGATAGGTGCTGCACGCTTAACGTGCACGAGGATGCAGGTTTTAGGATTATAGGAGACTTTGATTACTTCTAGGAAACTGCCCTTGCACCACAAAACCAAAGCAGAAGTATTGTGGGAGGATGGCACCAGAGCATAAAAATGGCACTGTTGAATTCTCTCAGATTGTTCTTTTGTAATTCTGACTGAGTTACTGTAACCTGTGGTGGTAATTCAGTAATGGAAAACGTGCAAAATTTTGCTGGTAAGGGTGTTGTGATTTTGCTGCTTTTCTTGGTCGTTATCAGTCAAAAGCTATATAGCTGATATTTTTGCTCTAAATATGTTATTGATAATGCTATACACTTTTTTTTTACATTCCAGTTTGGTGGTGAATGTCATGCAAAGAGATTCCATCCCATCTGAGGTGGATTATGAAACAAGGCAGGGAGTTTATTCAATCTGCCTACAGCTTGCAAGGTGAGAGCCAATGTACGTTTTATCACTCAACCATATAACTGTCATACACATAATGATCTAGGCTAGGAATCTCCAAACTACGGCCAGCGGGCTGCATCGGGATCGGAGTTTGGAGACTGCTGATCTAGCTCATCCAAAGGCTGTCAAGGAAGTGAGTAACACTGTCAGCTAGGGATAAGATCAGGCACTGATGTGGTACTTTCCACAGTCAAATGCACTTGCAGAACAGGTTCATGAAAAAAGTATGGTCATTTCAATGACATACCAGAGACTGGAACCCAAAAGCATAGCCCAGTGAGGAGTCAAAACCTTCAAGAGAAGAGGACAGAACGAATCTGATTTGTCAAGGGTATACTAAGCAATTTGGTAATGTGAATTTAGTGCAGGAGGCCATTCTGCCCAACGAGTCACAACTCTGAGAGAACATCTTATTCAGGCCCACCACCTGCCCTATTTCCATAACCCCTCACATTTATCCCACTAATCCACCTAGCCTACACATCTTGGGACACTAAGGAGCAATTTAGCATAGTAGAAACACCTAACCTGCGCATCTTCGGCTTGTGAGAGGAAACGGTTGCACCTGGAGGAAACCCACACAGACACTGGGAGAATGTGCAAACTTCATATAGACAGTCACCCAAGGCCAGAATTGAGCCCAGTCCCTGGTGCTATGAGGCAGCAGTGCTAACCAGTGTGCCACCCATGGTGTCAATGCTACAGGCTTGGGCAAGTTCAAGTGGGGATGCATTGGGAATTGCAGGATCATAGAAGCTCAGTTTAGAATTTTAAAGGTGTAGAGAAATGTGGCAGAAAAGTGCAATGGTTTTACTACAACTAACAAACTTTAAACCTGCTTTTCGTCCCTTTCCAGATAGTTTTCACCCTCAGAATCCAGTGAAGTGGAGATGAGATCCTCAAAATAATTTGTTAAAAGTTGACTTCTTATCCACTCCACAAGGGTGAAATGTTATATAGCGTTATTAGAATCATAGTGCATACACCTATTTTTATACCAAGTGTCTCCTTCATCAGGTTTCTGTTAGTTGGCCAAACCATGCCTCCTACTTTAGATGATGATTTTCTGAAGGATGGAATGGAAGCATTGTCCTCCCGCCCATTTCGTAATGTCAGTCGGCAGACCAGTCGACAACTATCAATGTGTGGTGGCCAAGAAAAATCAACAATGAGACAGATGAGTGTGACATCAGATCGGTCATCTATCAGAATTGAGGAGATTATACCTGCTGCCAGAGTGGCAATACAGGTGAGTAAAGCCGACTCCGCCGACAAGGGTGGTGCAGTTGTTGTCTGGTGTACCAACCTTTATCCTGCAGAAGGTTAGCTGAGCTCTCAGATGCTTCTTCCCATCTCATCCTACACCATGAGCCCACCACTGAACCAATCACAAGCCCAACATTGAACGTCAAGCTAGTGTGTCCAGGACTGTCACCAACCTCATCTCCTCTGGAGATCTTCCTCCACAGCTTCCCACCTCATCGTCTTCCTGAACAGCCAGGAGCCAGCTTCCTGAACACCTTCTTCCCAAAATTCACAAACAGGACTGTCTTGGTAAATCCATCGTTTCAGCCTGTTCATGTCCCACTGAACTTATTCTTCCTATCTTAACTCTTATTTTTCAAGTCACTGAAAGCTAACATGCAGGTGCAACAAGCAATTAGAAAGGCAAATAATGTATTGGCATATATTGCAAGAGAACTTGACTACAAGAGTAAAGAGGTGTTGCTGCAGTTGTATGGCACCTTGATTAAACTGCAGCTGAAGTATTGTGTGCAGTTTTGGTCTCCTTCCCTAATGGAGGATATACTGTCCGTCCATGGAGTGCAATAAAGGTTCACCATGCTAATCTCTGGGATGGTGGGAATCCAAGGGAGACAGGGCCTGTATTATCTAGAGTTTAGAAGAATAAGAGGTAATTTCATTGAAACATACAAAGTTCTTGCATGGCTCGACTGGATAAGGTGCATGCAGAAAAGATCTTTCCCCTGGCATTTGGGGTTGGGGATGTCTAGAAGTGGGTGGGGGGAAGCAGTCACAGAATGCGAAGTTGACCATTTAGGGCTGAAGTGAGAAATTTCTTCATAAAAACGTAGAATCCCTACAGTGCAGAAGAAGCCATTTGGCCAGAGTCTGCACTGACTCTCTGATAGAGTATCTTACCCAGACCCCCTCCTCCAGACCTCTTCCTCCACCCTATCCCCACAATCCCACACATTTCTCATGGCTAATCCATCTAACATAAATTGCCCCTTAGTATTCAAAGTTATCATGGCTAGTCCATCTAACCTGCAAGTTTTTGAACTGTGGGAGGAAACCGGAGCATGTAGAGAAAACTCACGCAAACATGGGGAGAATGTGCAACCTCCACACAGACGATCACCAATGGCTGGAATTGGACCTGTGTCCCTAGGGCTGAGTGAGCAGTGTTAACTTAACCACTGTGTCACCATGCTGCACTCAGAGGGTGGTGAATCTTTTGAATTCACTACCCCAGAAGGCTGTGGAGGCTCAGTCATTGACTCTATTTAAGACATATCGATAAGAGCCCTAGATATTAAAGGGATATCATGAGATATGGGATGGTGTGGGAAAATGGCATTAAAATAAAAGATTAGTCAGGAATATTTGGCTCCAGGGGCCAAATGGGGGCAGCTTCTGCTCCTATTGCCAATGTATCGCATGACTGATTCACAAAATGGATTTTGTGTTTGATTACCATGATGCAACATATGACAAGTTAGAACACATGAGACTATTTAGATAATGTTGTTACCCTTCCAAAACCCCTCAGAAGTACAGTTAGCTTTGGGCATTCCACTTTCTTCAAATATCCCTGGGGCAGCATGGTAGCATAGTGGTTAACACTGCAGACTCATAATGCCAAGGATCTGGATTTGATTCCTGGCAAAAGGTCACTGCCTATGCAGCTTGCACGTTTTCCCCATGTCTGCATGGGTTTCGTCCAGCTGCTCTGGTTTCCTCCCACAGTCTAAAAGACTGGTTAGGTGCATTGGCCATGCTAAATTCTCCCTCAGTGTACCCGAACAGGCTCCAGACTATGACGGCTTGGAGATTTTTACAGTAACTTCACTGCAGTGTTAACATAAACCTACTTGTGACACTAATAAATAAACTTAAAACTGGATTTTATTTTGAAGGTTAATATCTGTCCACGTGAATACAAAAGGAGCTATTGTGAGGAGTAATGACACAACTTAAGGGACAACTCAATTTGACAACTCTTCAACTGTCTTGAAGAATGCAATTTTAGTTATTTGAACAAATTTTTACTGGAAATATTGAGTGGAAAATATACTTGTGTATCAACCTAAACTCACTGATTCATCCTTGGAGGCACAGCATGCCAGTTACTTGACCAGCAAGTGTGAGATTTCTGTATTTTATTTAATGTGAACATTGTAACTTTATGTTGCAGACAATGGATGTGAATGATTTCACCTCAACAGTTGCCTGCTTCATGAGGCTGACATGGGCAGCTGCAGCTGGACGTCTTGACCTGGTGGGGAGCTGCCAGCCAATTAGAGAGAGTACCAATCCCCTGTTTTATGTTGGTATTCGAAATAGGCTCAGCAGTTCAGGTGAGGAAACCTTGTGTGCCTTTGAAGCTTTGCCTAGCTTTAATTTGTTTGCTTTAGTTTGAAAGTTGGATTCCTACTGTCAGTAGTTCTTTTCAAATTAGGTATCAGGACAGGTAGCATAAAATAGATATTTGCCTGGATTGATGATTTACTAAAAATTTACCTGGCTGTGACTCCCGAATTGACAAAAATAGATGTTGTTTCAGAGTTCTTAAAATCTCTTAAGTAATTTCTGATCAGGATATTGAATTTGATGATCAGTCATAATTAAAATGAATGTCAGAGTGCGCTTGAAGGGCTGAATGACCTACTCTTGCTTCTAATTTTCTATATTCTATAGTCTCCATGTCAAGTGACACTCTTGGTCATGAGGATCAGTAATTGACATTATCTGACTTCAGTCAGTGTTGCTTACCTGTGGACACTACATTCACCATTTTCAGGCAAAGCTTAACATATGAGGAAATCAGCTTTTATTGAATCACGTTGTTCAAATGTATGTTCTTCAGCTTTTTTGTGGTGGAAGGGCAGCACAGTGCTTCGCTCTACTGTCTCAGCACCAGAGAACTGGTTTTGATTCCAATCTCAGGTGACTATCTGTGTGGAGTTTGCACCTTCTCCCCGCATCTGTGTTGGTTTCCTCTCACAGTCCAAAGATGTATAGGTTAGTGGATTGGCCATGCTAAATACGTGAGCTTATGGGGATAGAATGGGGGAGTGGGCCTCAGTAAGATGATCTTTCAGAGAGTTGGTGCAGACTCAGTGGATTGAATGGCCTCCTTCTGCACTGTAGGGATTCCATGGAACTCTACCTATAATTACGGATTTGGGACAGTTATTGGAATATGTAAATCTGTTATTTAGCATTATTGATTTGACACATTCAATTGTTTAATGAATTTTCATTAAGAGCCAATTGTGGTATCAGATAAATATCACAGAAATGGTTTCCATAACTTGATGGTTAGGTAAAGCAATGTTTTTTCAATAAAGTATTTAATTTACCGCTAGGTTATCCTAATGTAAGATAGGGAATAAACTACCCCCTCAAGTGGAATAGCAGTGCAACTGTTAACTTTTTACAGGCAGTACGTGCAGTACAGGAAGTGAAGGTGAATCAACCACGCTACATGCAGGTATTTGTGTGAAGCAGCACTCCGTCTCCACCAAAGATACGCTTATTGCTCGAGAGGCCTTATCACTTCTAGTCACATGTTTACAACTCCGGTGCCAGCAACTAGGTAATGCCTTTCACAAATTAGTCAATTTGTATTTGAGTTGGATTAACTTTAAAGGGACATTTGTCTTTCATAACACTGAGTGACAATACAAAATTATAATATTTTATAAATAAATGACATTGAATGCTAAGTATTTTGAATGTATTTGTCAAAACATGCTTTCTGTAGAAATTGTTTGGATCATCCACTGTATGTAAAAAAAAAGTCATTGAAGGACTCCTTGGTAAATAATCTTCTGCAACAAGGTTTAGGAAACAACCTTTTGGTGCTGCATTTCTGCCTCACGTTGATAATTCTGCATTTGCTTTACTTTCAGTTTAACTGAATAGAAAAAAATCCCTTTTTTGATAAAACCTTACTGAACTTAATGGTTTGATCAGAAGATTTTTAACCCTATTCCTCTTATAAACACGGCTTATGTGCAGCTATGCATAAAAATTGATGAGATATTAGAAGAAATGCATCTGGGTAGTTTTAACTAAAGCAGCTAAGATAAATGGGAGAGATCATCATAGGTGAATTGGCCATGCTAGATTCTCCCTCAGTATACCCGAACAGGTGCCGTAGTGTGGTGACTAGGTGATTTTCACAGTAACTTCATTGCTGTGTGAACGTAAGCCTAAAATAAACTTACTTTAGATAGACAAGCCCACAGGAAGAGATAACTGGAATTTATTTTGATAGGAAGATGAGCTGCACAGAGTTAGAGTAAATCTATTCACAAGTAGCTGTCATGTCACTGTTCATATTTAAGGATATGGTAGTATATATAGAGAACAGGTTAGAGGATTTGCTTGAGTTAAGCTTAATGTAGGTGAAATGTAATATGAGGTTAGGTACAGGGTAGAGATCTAAAGGGAAGCAAAAACATTTTAACAAACTGAATTAGAAAAGTATCTGTGGTAAATGAGATTAATAATTGATTGTTTTCAATGTTAGCAAAAGACTAGAAGATCAGATAAACCAGTTTGCTTTTTTGTTTTAGGTTCTTTTTATATTCTTCCCTGTGTGAGTGATTTTATCATTGACATACTACTTGGATCCCCCAGTGCTGAGGTAAGGAGATTGCCTAAAACATCTGGTTTGCATCATGATTTTCTCTAGGGTTAGCAAGTATCATGTTATTGGGATAATGTGGAACAAACAAGATATCAAGCAGAAATCCTATCTGAAATTAAAGTTTTCATAGGAGAAGCTGAATGAACTTGATGTAGTTTGGGTGTTTCCCATTATGAATTTGATTGTTTAGCTACGCTGTATGAATGAGCAAGATCTGGATATGCCAGCGTTGGACTGGGGTAAACACAGTAAAAAGTCTGACAACACCAGGTTTTAGTCCAACCGATTTATTTGATAGTAAACTCACTAGCTTTCGAGGGGATTCCCTCTTCTTCAGGTGAATGGGACCTTCACCTGAAGAAGAGGGAATCCCCTCGAAAGCTAGTGAGTTTACTATCAAATAAATCGGTTGGACTAAAACCTGGTGTTGTCAGACTTTTTACTGTGAATGAGCAAGTCCAGTAAATATGACAATGTTATCGGACAACAAATTTTATGAAATTGAGTACACAACATGGAAGCAGACTAAAGCTGCACTCAGAGCCTCCCCACTAAAGGTCACAAAGGAACAGACACAGACTAGCAGGCAAGTTCATGCTTTTAGAATGCAAATGAGGGCTAGCACAAAGGGAACTGGACAGGATGGCACCTACAGGAACTAAATTAAAGGTACACCCCCATCTGACCAAATCAGCACCTCTGATCTAATCAAGCAACCCTCTATGAAAACACCTAAAGATTAGCATAACCAAGGAAGCATCCCTGGCCCCAAAAACTTCCTAAAGTCAAATGCCCATTGTTCAAACCCCGGAGATTCTAGACCATTGATAAACCCATCAGACAGAAACAATTAACACACACTTCGTTACAATACTTGAAAACATCGAAACAGGATGGTCAGGGTCAAATACTGTAAACAAAACATTAGCATTTGAATTATACAATGTATCGAAGTTCAGGTATAACTGTAGCCCATTGCGGCAGGCCTTTAGAGTGCTTTCGGGACAGTTCAGTTTGTATGTCCTGACTGCACCTCTGTCGATGTAAAAAATAAAGATGTACCGCTGTTGAACCTGACCCTGAGTCTGTAGTGGTCGTGTTCGTCCACTCGTGCTAACAACAAAATAAAATATGCATGATGCTGCTGACGCTGGAATCTGAAACAAGAAGAGAGGATACCAAAAGAACACCATAGGACTTCCAGCATTTATTTGGAGAGAAACAGTTAAAATTTCAGGTCCTTTGATTCTTCATCAGAAAAATGAAAAAGTACCCAGTTGCCCTTGCTAATTCTCCAGCTGTTTATAATTTCGAGAAGTGTAGTTGTGAAACATTCAACAATATTGAAATTTTGAGTTGGCTTTCCTGAAAGTTGTCTGTGTATTTTTAGTATACATTTTGGAATTATTAGAAGTAAATATGTGTCCTTTAGAGGCAGAGACAGGAGAAATTGAGGAATATAAAGAAACAACAGAGTGATTAAGAAATATTTTCTCACTGGAGGACACAAAGAACTTACTGTAAATGGTGGGGAGCTACAATTAGAGTGAGGAACTTAATATTAAGAGGACTGAAATTAATGGGACCAAAACTTGACAAATTCACTGGACATGATGGCCTATACTCCAGGGTTTTGAAAAAGGTCAATGCATTGATAATAGATGCATTAGTTTTGATCTGCTGGAATTTCCCACTTCTGAGAACGATCCCTGTGGATTAAAAGATAGCACATTTAATCTACCAATTAAAGAGAGGAAGAAAAAAATGGGGAACTGTCAAAGATTAACAAAAACAAAGAACAACCCAGCACGGGAAACAGGCCCTTTGGCCCAACGAGCCCGTGCTGCCGCATCTTCCTACACCTACCCTGCCCTGTGTGTATGTGATTGGAACCCCTAATGTAGCCAGATTCAGGGGAGAATAGTGTTAATTTGGTACACCAATCAGCCTAAGAGCACATCTTTGGGGTGTGGGAGGAAACCGGAGCGCCTGGAGGAAACCCATGCAACCACAGGGAGAATGCGCAAACTCCCACAGACACAGGCCCAAATCCATGTATCTGCACAGCTAGCAGTGCTAGTCACTGAGCTGTTGCGGTGCCCGTCTGCTGGTCCAGGATTAAGCATACACAACGACATGAAGTACTAGGCCACTCCCGGAACCTCCAAGAGCAGCCCACGCACAACCCACCGTGTGCATGCCCCTTGTTTGACAGCAAGGTGGACCGACACCTGTGGAATAAAAAGACAAAACATTAACATGTAATACTACTCGTTAGAGTTTAGAAGAATGAGGGGAGATCTCATTGAGACATATAAGATGATGAATGGGATGGATAGGATAGAGGTGGAGAGACTCTTCCCACTCAAAGGATATTAGGACTAGGGGGCACAGCCTCAAGATAAAGGGGGGGGCGGTTTAGAATGGAGTTGAGGAGGAACTTCTTCACTCAAAGGGTGGTGAATCTCTGGAATTCTCTGCCAGTTGAAGTGGTGGAGGCTGCCTCGCTAAATATTTTTAAGACGCGGGTTGATGGGTTTTTGATGAGAGGGGATTAAGGGTTATGGGGAGAGGGCGGGAATGTGGAACTGAGCCACAACAGATCAGCCATGATCTTATTGAATGGCGGGGCAGGCTCGAAGGGCTAGATGGCCTACTCCTGCGCCTATTTCTTCTGTTCTTATGTACATTTCCAGTGTCGTCCCGAGGCTCTAACCCTATTTAATACCCTCTGCTATAACCCTCCATCCCTGTTTCACTCATGTGTCTATCTAAGTAAACCTTAAACAAGTCCAACGTGCCTGCCTCCACCACCCTACTCGGTAGCATGTTCCATACCCCCACGACCCTCTGCGTGAAAAACCTTCCTCTCGTATCCAAATTATACTTCTCCCCCCTCACCCTTAGATCGTGACCTCTCGCAATTGTCCCCAGTCTAGGGAAAAGCCTACCACTGTTGACTCTGTCTATTCCCTTCATTATTTTATACACCTCCTATCATATCCCCCCCTTAATCTCCGTCTTTCTAAGGAGAAGAGCCCCAGTTTCTCCAACCTTTCCTCGTAACTCAGTCCTTCCATGCCAGGCAACATCCTGGTAAACCTCCTCTGCACCCTCTCCAGGGTCTCCACATCCTTCCGGTAGTAAGGTGACCAGAACTGGACGCAGTACTCCAAATGCGGTCTAACCAACGTTCTATACAACTGAAGCATTAGACGGCAGCTCTTATACTCTATACCCCTTCCTATAAAGGCTAGCATTCCATAAGCTTTCTTCACAACCTTCTCTACTTGTGTTGACACCTTCAGAGACTTGTGCACCTGCACTCCCACGTCCCTCTGCATTTCTGTACTCTTAATCGGTCTACCTTTTATCACATAACTCCTCCCTGCATTATTCCTTCCAAAATGCATCACCTCGCATTTGTCAGGATTAAATTCCATCTGCCATCTATCTGCCCAATATACCAACCTATCTATATCCTGCTGTGTCACCTGACAGTCCTCCTTAGTATCTACCAATCCTGCCATCTTGGTGTCATCCGCAAACTTGCTGATCACACCATGTACGCCCTCTTCCAAGTCGTTTATATATACTACAAAGAGGAGAGGTCCCAGTACTGAGCCCTGCAGCACACCACTGGTGACTGACCTCCAGCCAGAAAAGAACCCTTCCACTACTACTCTGTCTCCTATTGCCCAGCCAGTTTTCGATCCACCTAGCTACCTGTCCTTGTATCCCATGTGCCTTAACCTTTTCTACCAGCCTACCGTGAGGGACTTTGTCAAACGCCTTACTGAAATCCATACAGATGACATCAACGGCTCGCCCATCGTCAACTGTTTTTGTCACCTCCTCGAAGAATTCTACCAGATTTGTAAGGCAAGACCTCCCCCGAGCAAAGCCATGTTGCGTATCCGTAATCAGATCGCAACGCTCCAAATGCTCATACATCCTATCCCTAAGAATTTTTTCCAATAATTTTCCTACCACCGATGTCAAACTCACTAGTCTATAATTACCAGGGTTATCCCTACTACCCTTTTTCAACAGCGGTACCACATTAGCTACCCTCCAGTCCTCTGGGACCTCACCTGTGTCCAAAGAAGAGACAAAGATTCGCGTCAGAGGCCCAGCAATTTCATCTTTCACCTCCCTAAGCAGCTTGGGATAAATACCATCAGGCCCTGGAGCTTTATCCATTTTTATGCTACCTAAAAACCTTAGCACTTCCTCCCTTGTAATGGATATTTCCTTCCACTGATCTACAGCTCCCTGCAAGACATTACACGACACCAAACCCCTCTCCTTCGTGAATACCGACGCAAAGTATTCATTCAGGATCTCCCCCATTCCCTCAGACTCGATACATAGCTTCCCTCCTTTGTCCCTAAGAGGACCAATTTTCCCTCTAACCACTCTCTTGCTCCTAATATAAGAGTAAAATGCTTTTGGATTTTCCTTAATTTTATCAGCCAAAGCCATTTCATGCCCTCTTTTTGCCCTTCTAACTCCCCTTTTTAGCTCCCTCCTACTCTCTCTATATTCCTCCAGCGCACTCTCCGTTCCCAGTTGTTCCGACCTAACATATGCCTCCCTCTTCTTCCTAACCAAGTCTTCGATGCCCCCTGTAATCCATGGCTCTCTAATCCTGCCATTCCCATCCTTCCTCTTTGCCGGCACATGCCTTCCCTGCAACATTATCAGTTTGCCCTTGAAAGCCTCCCACTTACCAACCGTGGACTTGCCAGCTAACAACCCCTCCCAATCAGTGTCCTTCAGCTCCCTCCTAATCCGGCTATAGCTCGCCTTCCCCCGGTTCAGCACCCTCCCCTTCGGACAGCACTCGTCCCTTTCCATTTTTATCCTAAAGTAGACGGACTTGTGGTCACTGTTAGCCACATGTTCGCCTACCTCAACCTCAACCACCTGCCCCGGCTCATTACCCAACACTAAATCCAGTGTAGCCCCCTCCCTAGTTGGGCTAGTTACGTACTGCTCCAGGGACCCTTCCAACACACATTTTACAAACTCCTCCCCATCCGTACCCCCAGCTCTAGGCACCTTCCAATCCACTCCAGGAAGATTAAAGTCACCCACTACAACCACCTTATTCTTTTTGCACCTATCTAAAATGCCTCTGCAAATACCTTCCTCCACTGACCTTGGGCTGTTGGGTGGCCTATAGTATACCCCTAGCATCGTAATCTCTCCCTTTTTATTCCTCAACTCCACCCACAGCGACTCAATCCCTAACTCCTTCATATTGTCCTCCCTCTGCGCTGCTGTGATGTGCTCCTTTACTAACAGCGCCACCCCACCACCTCTCTTCAACCCTCCTCTGTCACACCTAAAACACTTATACCCAGGAACATTCAGCTGCCAGTCCTGCCCTTCACGTAACTACGTCTCCGTTACTGCCACCACATCTAACTTCCTCACAAACATCAAGGCCCTAAGCTCATCCGTCTTACCCGTCACACTCCTCGCATTGAAACAGACGCAGTCCAACCCACCAGGGCCACTCAGAACCTCCTTCTCCCTGATAATTTTCCTTTCACCCAAATCTATCCTATCACCCAACTCTCTCCTGACTGATATCTGTGGCTGGATTCAATTATTAAAGATCTGTTAATGGAACATTTAGAAAATCACTATGATTAGGTAAAGGCAGCACAGTTTTTTGAAAAGGAAATTGATGAATCTTTTTTTTTGAGGGTGAAACTAACATGATGGAAACCTAAATGGATGTAATTTTCAGAAGGCAATTAAGGAAGCTGCTGTGTAAGATTCAGGGGCATAGGTGGTAATATCACTAGATTAGTAATCCAGAGACACAGGATGCAGGCCCAAATCCACCATAGCAGCTGTTGGAATTTAAATTAAACAATAAAACCATGAATTGGAAGCTGGTTCTCGGTTATATTGGATATGAAACTATCATTGACTTGCATTAAAAATGTATTTTAGGAAAGGAAATCTGCCATCCATATCCAGTCTCGCCGACGTATCTCCAGATCAGTGGTTGACTCTTAACTGCCTTCTGAAATGGCCTAGTAAGCTACTCCATTCAAGGGCAATTAGGGAAAAGCAACTAATGCTGGCCTTGCCAGTGACACCCACATCCATTCAAAGAATAAAAAGGATTAGGACTCACGTGAATGGAGTAATAATAGCATGGATTGATAATTGGTTGATAGAGAAATGGAGAGGATGGATAAATGGGATATTTTGGTGGCATGATATAACCTGAATCAGTGTTTGGGCCTCAGCCATTTACAATTTGTGTCAATGGCTTAGATAATTTAATACACTAAAGTTTGCAGATTACACAAATCTAGGTGGGAAAGTTAATATGAGGAGGACACAAAGTCTCTTTAAAGATAGATATGACAGTTAAATTGGCCAGGAGAGTAGCAGATGTTAAATTTACCCATCTTGGTAGGAAGAATGAAAAGGCAGAATATTTTTCAAAAAGCAGGAGACTAATGTTGGGATTCATTGGATGTCCTGTACACACATCACAATGTTAGCATGCAGGTTCAGCAAAAAGGGTTTTTGATGGCACACAGTATGTTAGCCTTTATTGGAAGCGGGTTGCAATACAAGAGGAAGTGGGTTTTTCTACAAATATATTGGATATTGATGAAATCATATCTGGACTACCTTGTACAATTTTGGTCTCAACTATGGAAAGATGTATCTGCATTAGCGGGTTTGCAGCAGAGGTTGTTTCAGTTGATTCTTGGGGAGAACGGCCTGTCCTATGAGGATAAATTGAGTAAACTGAACCTATATTCTCTGACGTTTAAAAGAATCAGATGTGATCCCATTGAAAGGAATAAAATTCTTAATCAACTTGACAGAGTTGTCGTTGGGAGGTTGCTATCCCAGGCGGCTGTAGAGTCATGAACTAGGGTTATGGTTTAAGAATAATTTTGGACTGAGATGAGGAGAAACTGCTTTACCCAGAGGATTGTGCATCTTGAGGTGGCTGTGGGTATTCAATCATTAAATATATTTGAGACTGATTGATAGATCATACAACGTAGGAGCAGAAGTCAGCCATTCAGCCTATTGAGCTTAGTCTGCTGTTCGACAAGATCAGGACTGACTCTTATATGATCCTCACCTCCACCTTCCCATTTTATCCCCATACCCCTTGAATTCCTGTTATGATTGACACTAGCCAAACAAAAGGAAATGGGGATAGGCTTGGAAAGTTGTGTTGTGTCTAAGTTCAGCCATGATTTTATTGAATAGCATGTTGCTTTGATGGACAGTATGGCCTACTCTTGTTCCTACTTCTACATGTCTGAGTTTTGAACATGTAAATTGTTTCATGTACTCACAGATCAGAAGGGTTGCCTGGGATCAGTTGTACACATTGAGTCAAACGGATACCTCCACAAACCCAGAAATACAGAAACCTAATCAGTTCCTTCTGCATGTCATCCTGACAACGCAGCTGCCACTGTGGTCCCCAACCAGCATCATGCGTGGAATCAACCAAAGGTATGATCAGTAGGTAAAATTAAAACTTCTAAAATAAAGTCCCAGTCAGCTGAAAAGTATCATGAAATCCTGCTCTCCCATAATATTACTCTAAACCCCAGAGTGTCATCTGGGGTTTAGAGTTTATTTGGAATATATAGAATTTCACCGTCTGCCATCAAGGGATTCAAGCCCAGGCCCCCAGATCATTTATGCTGGGCATCTACCAATCCAACAACAATATCCATTACACCATTGAAGAAGAAACATTTTTCAGCTCACCCATGCCTGCCGGATGATGACTTTTATCATCTACCGTAGTGGGATTTGAGCATTGCTGTAGGTGTGTGATTTTGCAGTTCAGTGACCTCTGCCACTAGACCACAGTACGAACCCCTAGTCCGTTCCTTGGGCTAATCTGCTGCTTGGGCATTCCCGATGAAGCATTTATTTAAATTGGTGATGAAACCATTGAGTTACCGTTGAATGGGTGACACATGCTGCCTACAAAATGCTTTGAATTTATTTTACCCATGGCTATTATATGAATGTAAGTTAAGGCTTCTGTTTTGTTTCGCTCCATTTGCAAATTATTTGTCCTTGTTTATTTTGCAGGCTTTTGTCTCAGTGTACTGAATATTTTGGATTGAGGTGCCAGTTGTTGGATGACTTAACATGTGAGTATGACGGATCAAGTTACAGGTTAAATATAAGCATGTTCTTTCTTCAGATCACCCAGTCTGTGTTTTGTAAAGCCTCAATATACCCTGCAGAAATGACTGATTTTCAAATTGAATTTTTGACAGTTTCTAATTGATTTACATTTTAACTTTTAGTCCAATTAAATATTGCATGACTGTTTTTACATATCAAGAGCATGTGTCACAACATGATCAAAACTTTCCAATAGCAATGTGTTTGGCAATTGCAAGGCAATAAACTAATCAAAAGTTAAAATGTGTACTGGAATGTTACTTGTTGCCGTGCAGAATTATACCTAGTTGTTGACTTTTAACTTTGGTTTTAAGGCATTAATAAACATGGTGCTACTTAAATTTTACTTTGGTAATGTTTTATACCGCAAACATCTAATGAGCTACATTCAGGTTATCACATCTATGCTGGCACTTTTCTGGACCAATCCAAAACTAAATTTCATTTCACTGTCCTGTCAGCATAATCTTGTATCTTCCTGTGCTTCAAATGTCCCTACTGTTCCCATAAAAGATGGAATTTCTTTTTTGCCTCAGTTACTCTGGTAAAGCATTCCATGTTGGAATAACTCTTCACATAAAAGTTATCCCAGCCCCTCTTGCTTTTCTAGTTGTTTATTTAAATTGATGAGTCCTTGTCTCTGATTTCCTTTCCAGAAAACAATTCCTCTGTTTTCCCTTTCAAGTCACTTACAATTTAAAACTTCCATGCAATGTGCTCACTTTCTCTTATCCAATTGAAACGGTGCCAATATCCAGGGTCTCTATAATCTCTCTCATCAGTTTTTTTTTTGTGGGATCTACACTTTTCACTCTGTGCGTCTTCGGTATCCAGTTTGTAATGTCAAAATTGCGCAGATATTCTGGTTTAACTGTGGCCTAACCTAACACCTTGTACAAATCTGTTATCTCTTTGTTTTGTACTTTTGCCCCTTCTTGAGCAATATCATTAATCCTTCGCCCATGCAACCCATCTGTCAGCCAAATTTCTATTCATGCTATTCAAAATTTAAATTGTGTATGATTGATTTTCCTGAGATGTCGTAGTGGTTCTATATTTCCCTCAAGTTACAATTTATATTTAGTCTACTTACCAACAGAGTTTTATTCTTTGCATCCATTTTTGCTTTCTAGTAATATATCCATTTTGTATTCCATCTTGTAATTGTAGATTCTCCACTCCTGACCCTTGTCTTGTTCACTAACTTTTTTACCAGTAAATTTGGACCAGCAGATCCTTAGGGATCCCGAGTTCCTCTTGGTCCAACTTTCTTCAACTGCTTCATCAATGACCTTCTTTCCATCCCAAGGTCAGAGTGGGGATGTTGCATGCACCATGTTCAGCACCATTTGCAATTCAGATACTGAAGCTTGTCCAAATGCAGCAAGACCTGGACAATATCTAATCTTAGACTGATGAGTGACAAGTAACATTTGCAGTACACAAGTGCCAAGCAATGAGCTCTCCAACAAGAGGGAATCTAACCATCACCCCTTGACGTTCACTGGTATTACATCTCTCATTCATCCACTATCAAGGTCCTGATCATTAACTATTAACAAGAAACTGAACTGGACTAATGATATAAATACTGGTTCTGCAGATGCAGGTCAGAGGCTAGGAATTCATAGCAAGTAATGTGTCCACTATCTCCTCAAAGCCTGTCCATTATCTAGAAGGTACAAGTCAGGTGTGTGGTGGAATATTCCCCATTTGCCTGGATGAATGCAGCTCCAACAACACTCAAAAAGCTTGACATCATCCAGGACAAAGGAGTATACTTGGTTGTCACCCCATCCACAAACATTCACTCCCTCCATCACTGATGCACAATGGCAGCAGTGTGTACCATCAATGAGATACATTGCAGGAACTCACAAAGGCTCATGACACAGCATCTTCCAAATTCACAACTGCTACTATCTAGAAAGACAATGGCAACAGACACATGAGAACACCACATCCTGGAAAGTTCCCCTCCAAGACACTCACCATCCTGACTTGGAAAAATATTGCTGTTCCTTCACTGTTGCTGGGTCCGTATCCTGGGATTCCCTTAGTAACAGCACTGTCTGGAGTTCTCCTCTGAACCACCACCACCACACACACACACACACACACACACACACACACACACACACACACACACACACACACCCCCTGGGCCGGGCTGGGGTGCTCCTCTGAGTCATTCGAACTGCTTTAAAATAATGCTTTCTAGCAGTGGTTTGCATTCTAAACCCCAGTCCAGGTTTTTGAAATGATATTTTTAAACAAAGCCTCTGCTCCACTTTTAAGTGAATCCAGTCCAGGTGTTGTACCAATTCCTTTATTTTGACTACTGTACAAACTGTTCACAATTGATTTAATCCTTGATTCGTAGAATTTAGTAAAGTGGCATCAAATGTTTCATTTACCTCAAGTCCACTGTCCCACTTTAATCTGGTTACATTCAACTATCTCTAACTCAGAACACTTCACTCTTCCTTGAATTTTTTTGAACAGTACCTTGATCTCTGTTCTTTTAACTTAAGTCACCTTAAGACATTCTTTCTCTCCCAAGTGCTTGGTTAACTGGACTGTTCCATAGGAAGCCTGTGTCCAGCTTCTGCTGGCAGAGTTGAGAGATGTCCAGCCCCCTGTGTCCTGTCTCCAATTGCAATATATCCAGTTAAAACTAACTCTTAGACGTTTTTTTATCTTACAAGGTCTCCAGATGCTAAGCATTGACTCCTACTACTATTTATTCTTCAAGTCATAACCCCTTCTAAGCACAGTAGAATCACATTGGAAATGAAACCAGCCCATACGTGCACCTTTGTCCAGCATGAATTTAACTATAGGTTTTACCCTTCCAGGCACAGAATCATTAAACACACTTGAAACCATACTTTATTTCTAATGTTTACCAATACAAATATAAATCATGTAAAACTACCTTTGTTTTGCTAATATTAGTTTAGAATTTCTAAAAAATCAACCAGGGATTGTTTTATAGATTGAAGAGGAAGTTAACTGCATATCTGTCTGGCCTGAATTCAAAGTACTAGAAACAATGTTCTACCTAATCGTGCTTGGCAGTCTCAAAATAACACTGATATTTCTCATTTTCAACAGTCAGATCACAAGCATCAAACCTAATCACCTATTTCTTTTTAGCTTCAGAAATGGAACAGCTTCAGATTAGCCCTGCAGCCATGTTAGAAGATGAGGTTAACTGGCTTGACAACTTTGAGCCCACATGGACTGCTGAGTCAGAGACTAGCGAGTCAGATAATGTTCTACTTGCGGGACATCTACGCCTTATCAAAACTCTACTGTCCCTCAGTGGCCCAGAGAAGGAATTACTTGGTAATTTTAAATTTATTTTTACAACAGCTATTAAAAATGTGTATCAAAACATTGAAACTTAGAAAATGGGAGCAGGATTAGATCATTCGGTCCTTCAACCTTGCTGTGCCATTCAGTATGATCATTTAGAAATGGAGGGGGCCATTCGGCCCTTCGAGCCTGCCCTGCCATTCATCATGATCATGGCTGATCATCAAATTCAACATCCTGATTCCCCCCCTTCCCCCCCATATCCCTTTAGCCCCAGTATCTAATTTTTTCTTGAAATCACAATGTTTTGACCTCAATTATGTGTGGGAGTGAATCCCACACATTCCCCACCCTCTGGATGAAGAAATTTCTCCTCATCTCAGTTCCAAAAGGTTTACCCCTTATCCTCAAACTATCACCCCCTTGTTCTGGACTCCCCCCTCCATCAGGAACATTCTTTCTGAATTTACCCCTGTCTAACCCTGTTAGAATTTTATCGGTTTGTATGAGATCCCCTCTCACTCTTCTAAACTCCAGTGAATATAACCCTAACTGACTTAATCTCTCCTCATGTGACAGACCTGCCATCCCAGGAATCAGCCTGACAACACCAGGTTAAAGTCCAACAGGTTCACTTGGAGTCACGAGCCCTAGGAGCACTGCTCCTTCCTCAGGTGAGTGTTCCAAAAGCTCGTGATTCCAAACAAACCTGTCGGACTCCAACCTGGCATTGTGAGGCTTCTTATTGTGCCCACCCCAGTCCAATGCCGGCATCTCCCTGTCATTCCAGGAATCGGCCTGCTAACCCCTCGCTGCACTCCTTCTAAAGCAAGGACTTTCTAAATGTGATGAGGGTCTCTGAGTGGAATTTAACCAGCACACCTGCCCGAGGTCGGTACGATCCCACCCGAGGTCGATGGAGAATGCCGTTCTCCCAGCCTCAGAATCGGGATGGGCACGCCAGTAAAATCCAGCCTCTGTCTTTATCACTAGGAGGTCTGGTCTGATTTTTAAAATGAAAACTTAACACATTAGAATGGTTAAAAGAGCTGGCAGCCAAAATGTTCCCATGTCAAACTCTCCCATCAAACAGGAGTCATGGCACTTTTACACTGGATATTAACTGACCTGGAGACAGCTACCACCCAGAACACTAATCCGAAGCTTTGCTTTCATAATGATTCAGTCAGAATATCAATCCAGAACACAATGTTCAGGGGAGGAGGGATCGGACTGAGATTTGTTCAGACTGACATCGAAGCTTTTGTTAGGAAGACTGGACTGGTTTTAACAAGAAAACAAACTCTCCCTTCATCTGTAGGATGGGGAAATACGGCAAATGTGATCACTCATCAACTGTCACTGCAATGTGTCTCATAACAGCATCTGTACCTATCCCCATGCTGTACCTGTAATGGGGGGACAGTGTAGAGAGAGCTTTACTCTGTATCTAACCCTGTGCTGTCCCTGTCCTGGGAGTGTTTGATGGGGGGGACAGTGTAGAGAGAGCTTTACTCTGTATCTAACCCTGTGCTGTACCTGTCCTGGGACTGTTTGATGGGGGGACAGTGTAGAGGGAGCTTTACTCTGTATCTAGCCCCGTGCTGTACCTGTCCTGGGAGTGTTTGATGGGGGGACAGTGTAGAGGGAGCTTTACTCTTTATCTAACCCCGTGCTGTACCTGTCCTGGGAGTGTTTGATGGGGGGACAGTGTAGAGGGAGCTTTACTCTTTATCTAACCCCGTGCTGTACCTGTCCTGGGAGTGTTTGATGGGGGGACAGTGTAGAGGGAGCTTTACTCTGTATCTAACCCCATGCTGTACCTGTCCTGGGAGTGTTTGATGGGGACAGTGTAGAGGGAGCTTTACTCTGTATCTAACCCCATGCTGTACCTGTCCTGGGAGTGTTTGATGGGGGGACAGTGTAGAGGGAGCTTTACTCTGTATCTAACCCTGTGCTGTATCTGTCCTGGGAGTGTTTGATGGAGGACAGTGTAGAGGGAGCTTTACTCTGTATCTAACCCCGTGCTGTACCTGTCCTGGGAGTGTTTGATGGGGGGGACAGTGTAGAGGGAGCTTTACTCTGTGTGAGACAATGTTTTGGCTTCAACTACTTTCTGTGGGAGTGAATTCCACACATTCACCACCCTCTGGGTGAAGAAATTTCTCCTCACCTCGGTTCTAAAAAGTTTACCCCTTACCCTCAAACTATGACCCTTAGTTCTGGACTCCCCCACCATTGGGAACATTCTTTCTGAATCTACCCCAGTCTAGAATGTTATAAGTTTCTATGAGATCCCCTCTCAGTCTTCTAAACTCCAGTGAATATAATCCTAACCGACTCAGTCGTGTCTCATATCTCAGACCTGCCATGAGGTCACACTGGTGTAACCACATCCACTCCCTGCCAACAGTGCACCACGGGGGTGGGTGATGATGGGGAGAGAGGGGGCTTGGCGGTGAGGGTGGGAGCGGTAGGTCAATGCTGCACCTATTTACTGGGCCTGAGTGCCAGGGTTTGGGAAACATTTCCTGGTGATATATTTCACGGCGGTGCCTTGCAGCCGGGGGCTGGTTCTGATCTCTGATGGTGAAGAATGACATCTCCAGCTCACAGTGGAAAGGCTAATACACCCCTCTCCAACCTGCACTGTTCCCATGGCAACTACCGCAGCTTCTGTGCAACCGGCCTGGCAAGGTGCAGCTGGTTAAAAATAGTTTAATCAGAAGTTATTCCACCGTCCAGTCTGCTGGCTCAGAACGTTGGCCCAACCTGGGTAAGTTCAGCGTCTTAGTAACCTGGACAATATTTTACCCCTAAACACTATTAGTGTCACAAGTAGGCTGACATAATAAGATCATGGCTGATCCTCTATCTCAATGACATACTCCCATGCACTCCCCATTCCCCTTGATGCCTTTGGAATCTAAAAATCTATTTCCTCAAATATATTTAGTGACTTGGCCTCTATAGCCTTCTATGGTGAGAATTTCACAGATGCGCCATCTTCAGATAAATAAAGCAATAAACTGTAAGGCCTGAGATTTCTATATAAACATCTTACGGATGCCATCCCAAGATGAAGAGAAAATAGGATTTGAGAGTAAACTAGTGAGAAACATAAAAATAGACTGTAAAACTTCTATAGGTATGTAAAAAGGAGAAGATTAGCAAAATCAAATGAGTCCATTAAAAGCAGAATCAAGAAAATTTATGATGGGGAAATGGCTGAGAAATTTTTAAAAGAAAATGTACTTGGAAGGGGTTTCTTTGGCCTGTCCCACAGTGTGTTACTTGAGGCAGGACGGGGTGTGCTGTTCACCAGTGGCGGGAGCTTCTAATCCCACTGCTAGCAATGGAATTTCCAATTGACAGCAACCCACACTGCTGGGAATCCCATGGTGGAGGTACCCCATCAGCAGGGGCAGAAGATCCCACCAGCATGAACAACTGGAGAATTCTGACCTTTGTCTGTCTTCACAAAGGAAATGCTTAAAACTCCTCGAAATAATAAAGAATCAAGGAATGAGTGTGAATTAGGAACTGCAAAATGTTACTTTTTAAAAAGTACTTGGGAAATTAATGAGACTTAAAGTAGATAAATCCCCTGAACCTGATGATGTAATCCCAGAGTGTTAAAAGAAGAAACTGCAAAGATCTGCAATCTGTTGGTCATCACTCAAAATTCGATATTCTCTGGAATAGTTCCTGCAGATTGGATGATGACGGATGCAAATCCTGTTCTTAAGAAAAGAGGGAGAGAGAACTACAAACTAGGGAATTACAAACCTGTTAACCTGACATTGACAATTGGGCAAATGTTTCCATGTTTGCAAATTACATAAAGCCAGGTAAAACTGCGAGTTAGGAGGATGAAAAGATGGATGTTTCGAGAGGCTAAGCAAATGGACAAAAATTTGGCAGATGGACATTGAGTCATGGAGATATAAAGCATGGAAACAGGCCCTTCGGCCCAACTTGTCCATGCTGACCAGTTTTCCAAAACTGAACTAGTCCCGTTTGCCTGAATTTGGTCCATATCCCGCTAAACCTTTCCCACCAATGTACCTGTCCAAATGTTTTTAAATGTTGCAATTGTACCTGCCTCTACCACCACCTCTGGCAGCTCATTCCATATACACACTACTCTCTTTGAAAAAGTTGCCTCTCAGATCCCTTTTAAGTCTTCCCATCTCACCTTAAACTTTGTCTTCTAGTTTAGGACTCCCCTACCCTGGGGTAAAGACCTTGGCTATTCACCTTATCTATGCCCCTCATGATTTTATAAAACTCTAAGGTCATCCTCCTATGTTGCAGAGAAATGGGAGGAAAAGCAGAAGTAGAGTATTTCTTAAATGATGAGAGGCTGGAAAGTGCTGAACTTCAGAGATTTGGGTGTCTTTGTTCATGAGTCACTGAAAGCTAACATGTAGGTGCAGCAAGCAATTGAGAAGGACAAGTATTATGTTGGCCCTTATTATAGGAGCGTTTGAGTATAGGAGTAAAGATGTCTTACTGCAATTATTTGGAGCCTTGGTTAGACTACACTTGGATTATGTGCAGCTTTGGTCTCTTTGCCTGAGGATAGATATCCTTGCCTATGCAACTTCTGGAAATAACAAAGATGGTACTGAGTCTGCAGATGAAATTCAAGTGCGTGATGTTGTTCAGCCTGATGAACAACTTGAAGGTTATGAAGTACCCAGAGGGAGTGCAATGAATGTTCACTAAATTAGTTCCTGGAATAGAGGGATTGTTCTATGAGGACTGATGAAATAGACTGGACTTTTTTCTCTGGAGGCGACCTCATTCAAACTTATAAAATTCTTACTGGGCTCAACTGGATATGCAAGAAGGATGTTTCCGTGGCTGGGGTGACTGTGCAGTAAGAAGTCTCACAACACCAGATTAAAGTCCAACAGGTTTATTTGATAGTGAAAGCTTTTGGGGTGCTTGCTGCTCCTTTGTCAGGTGAGTGTCTGGAACCAGGAGAGACAGTCTCAGAATAAGGAGCAGGCAAATTAGGACTGAGATGAGGAGGAATCTCTTCACAGAGGGTTGAGAGACTTTGGAATTCTCTGTCCCAAAATGTTGTGTAGTATGAGTATGTTCAAGACATATAAATTTCTATATATTAAAAACATGAAGGGATATGAGGATAATGCAGGAAAATGGTGTTAAAGTAGATCAACTATGATTCATTGAATGGTGACGTGGGCTTGAAGTGCTGATGATTTTATGTTCCTCA
This sequence comes from Carcharhinus amblyrhynchos, assembly GCF_965287045.1. Classification (NCBI taxonomy): domain Eukaryota; kingdom Metazoa; phylum Chordata; class Chondrichthyes; order Carcharhiniformes; family Carcharhinidae; genus Carcharhinus; species Carcharhinus amblyrhynchos. Next base: position 27,103,210 of record NC_137332.1, on the reverse strand, counting down.
GTCATGTGGACTTTAACCTGAGATCTTCAATCACTTGCTCAAATTATCAGGTTTGAGATGTGGTCAAGATCCACTTTGACATTATTGCATGTGGCCAACTTCCTTTGTTGTTTTCCCTTTGTCATATTAGGAATACAAAAAGGGAGTATTGTGTTGATTTTAATCACCCGTACAACTCCACACTGATCCAACCACAGTACCATTTGAATGATTGTTTAGGTTCTTGTTTTGCAATCCTATACTATCTTTCTGATCTTTGACTTAAATCAAGATTAGTATGTGTCCAAATTGTATGATTAGTACTTCACTGTAGAGAACAGTTCCTTGTGGACCGTCTCATTGAGTCTAGCTTCATAAAGAGAGCATGGAATAATATTAGAGTAGATAACCTGCATTAACAAACATGAGATAAACACATTTCACTAGACACTATTGTAATCACTGCACTCCAACAATTCAGATTGCTTTTCATGCTTATTTCCATTTCAATATTTAGGTCTATCAAAATTAAGCCTGAAAGTGGTGTCCACTTGCATCTATTTGTTCCTGAGTCAAATCTTTGGAAGTAAAAGCTGCATCATCTTTTGACATTCAGTGCTCATAAGATCAACAAATAAAGCATGAAATAAGAGAAGTATATTTGCTCCATCAAACCTGCTCTTTCATAGATCTAGTACCACATACACTAGCCAACCTGTGTAATCTGGAGAACAAAGATTTCATGTCAATTAAGTGGAAGATAATAGAGTATCTATTGATTCCCATATCTCATTGTTTCGATTGCTACTATTCATGGTTCCTGGTGCCAAATAACCCATTTGATTATAACTCCACTAACCTATGATTCCACCCTGTTGCTGTTTTGGAACCAGTGAGACAAGGGGTAGACTACTTCTTGAGCTAACGAAACTGACTGATTTTTATGCAGGACCCTCATTAATCAAACAGCTCATGGAAGATTTCCTGTTCCGTGCTTCAAAAATCATCTTGACCAGCAGCAATCCAGCTGGGAGCTGTTCAATTAGTCAACAGGATTTTCATCCAAAGTATGTAAGACCAGTTATTTTTGATGTGTGTAATAACGAAACAGTTTGCTTTGACTAGTTTCATAACTATTGCCCCATCAACGTGGGCTAGATTTCACCTGATGATTCAGTGATAAATGCTGATGTTATCCCAACTCTCATTCTCTCTTCAGGTGCAGTACAGTCAATAGCCGACTTGCTGCTTATGAAGTGCTGGTTATGCTAGCAGATAGCTCTTTGAGTAATCTTCAACTTATCTCCAATGAGCTTCTCTCAATGCACCATCAGTTTGATCCTGCACTCACAAAGGAATTTGAGGTAAGTGAAGTACTGGCTTTTACTGGTTTCATTTTCCTTCATTACACAGTATAGAACAAATAACATTACAGCGCAGTACAGGCCCTTTGGCCCTCGATGGTTTCACAGGTCGGCGCAACAATCTAAAGCCCATCTAACCTACACTATTCCAATATCATCCAGATGTTTATCCAATGACCAAGTAAATGCCCTTAATGTTGGCAAATCCACTATTGTTGGAGGCAGGGCATTCCATGCTCTTATTATTCTGAGTAAAGAACCTACCTCTGACATCTGTCTTTTGTATGATGATTTCATAAATGTTCTTCAAACATTGCTGTCTGGGTAACTCTTGACAAAGTACTAAGGTTGAGAGCATTTAGTTTGCTCCTTCCCCATTCCCACATTCCCTTCCCGCCCTTCCCCAAGAAATAATTGCTTGGTTTCCAGGAAGGAAAGTAGGAGCAGTGTAACAATCCAACTCTGCCACTGTGCAGAAGTTCAGACCGTAATTATTCAAACTTTCAGTGAATAAGGATAGAACATCCTGGGTTAATCACCCCAAGGCATATTTAAAAATAAAACTTTAATCGTTATATCTCTGAATTTTGCACTGTTGTACCTTTCTCCTTGATGGGGAGCAGAAACTCAGCAGCATATAACTCGAGCATGAAGCATAAATGTTGCGGTATCACAATTTGATAACTAAGCAAAACAAAACTGCCAAACATTATTACCATAGTTATCATTAAAGACTTGTCTTTTCTCCACCCAGTGACAATCCTCAATTTTATCCCCACTAGAATTTTAACAACAATACTGGAGGCATGTACCTGTTTGTTTTCTCCTTCATAGTTCTCATTTAAACTTCTCCCCGTAATTAGTTTCTTGAGTAAACATTCATTTCTTTGAATGGAACAGGAAACTATTTAAACAAGGACTAAACTTTATTCCAAAAAAAAAGAAAATGTGTTACAGCCGAACAGGTTAGTTTTTAATTTCTGCAATGTTAATAACATCAAACAGGAATATACCTCCACACAAATATTTGTATCACAAGGCTTGCTATTGTTCACAAAACTAAAAATACAAATGCAGTGAAATGCATAATTTCTTGTAATTCCTTTTCCATCACCTATGGTTGTTTCTGCTTATAATTGTAGATCTGAGTTGAAGTTTTAAAATTGAAGTTGCTTAGCTGTTGGCATAAATTATTTATAGTTTATTTATTTATAGTTTATGTTAATGTTCAAAGGATTGTTTTAAATTCGTGCAGCAAGCTTTTAATTACTCTTTCGTTCCAATTTGTTATCTTAAACCTTTATGCTGAAAATCTTTCTTTGCCAGAAGTGTTAGCTATTTTGCAGGAAATCTTATTTTTAACCAGCAGTCAGAGTTTTATCTGTCACACTCTAGTCATCTCTATGATGTTTTGTCATTCATGTTTACTTGAACTGTTATGTATTTATTGAACTTACTGCATGTTTTATTATCTGCGCTCTGAATTTTCATTTTAGTACTTACCACCTGTTGATAGCCGCTCCGTCTCTGGGTTTGTGGGATTGAAGAATGGAGGAGCCACATGCTATATGAATGCAGTGTTCCAGCAGCTTTATATGCAGCCTGGATTACCAGAGGTAATGGTATTGTGAATTATTTATTTTTGCTCCTTATTGATTTTTCTTTTTGATCTACTGCATTATGCATCATTCTCTGTCCACAAAAGGAGATAAATGCTTTTAGCTGAATGCTGAAGAAAGGATGTCAACGAGTGCATGCAGATGAGACCGAATGGAATGCCTCTGTCTCCTTGACAGTGCAGACAAGATTGCGATTCACAAATTACGGATTCAAATGTCATCCTTTACAGCATTCTTTAACTCTTTAACAAAAAACATTTTTTATTTTAAGTTTTAAAAGTTGTTAAAATATGAAATTAATATTTTGACTTAGTGCTTGTTGATGGCAGAAGTGAAAAGGTTCACTTCTGACATCAACCGTACTCACTGTAAAGTAAGATTTACTCTGCTTCCAGTGATGATTATATATAATGCTTCTTGCTTGAAAATGCTTGCACTTGGCCCAAATACCCAAATGTTTCATTTCCAATTGTTATTATCCATGATCTTTAAGTGAAAATTCACCAGTGAAGGGAAGGTAGGTTTCTGCCCCTGATTCCCAACATTTTGATTTTTTGAATTGGCATGCTGTCAAAAAGCGGTACTAAGCAAAAATTATTTCATGCAAGAAAGAATAATGGTGCACAGCTTATTTGGTGTCAGTGATGACTTTGAGTAAATGTATTTCTAACAATTAATGTTCTCTTTTTGGTTAAATGTTATTTTGAGTTACGTTTTGAAAAAAAACATTTTCATATTGTTGAAATAGTACCTTGATGTATTTGTTGTAAATATCTTATTGTGGCCAGAATTCTCTGACCTCACCTGTGACTGAGATTCTCCAGTCCCGCTGCAGTGAATGGAGATTTGACTGAGTGCCAAATTCTCTGTTCTTGTTGGCAGCAGTAGTGGGGCATGCAAGATTGGAGAACTTTGGCTCATACTTTTGATCCGAGGTGGACCCTTTAGTGTGTATTTAGAAACAAATCTTCCGAGAAAAATAATTCAGTTTTGATCCATGTACTGTACTGCCAGCAACCACCATGACTCTTGAGTGTCAGATCCAATACAGTAGTCACTTTCTGATGCTATCCATGACTTCAGATCTTGAATTCCACAGTGTTGACTTGGGCTTGGTGTCATAATTTGTTCTGGGTACATATCGATATCAGATTTCAAAGTTTAATATACCCAATTTATGCCGTGGTCAATTTACAAACCTCCAGAGGATGTTGTGGAGGCAGGAAATTGTGTTTATCTTAAACCTTCATTGCTTGACAGGTGTGCCATTTGTACAGGTGATCAGTGCATACTGTCAACTAACCAGTTGATAGATTACATTTTATCGAAATAATTTCTTCTTTTCCTCCAAATTCTCCAACATACCTGACAGCACAGTGATTATGTTACTGGACAAGCAATCCAAATCTCACCACGATGATTTAAGAATTTGGAGTTTTTAAAATCTGGAAATAAATCAAAAGTTGCTCATAGTATAAATGACTGTGATGCTATTGGATTGTTGTAAAAGCCCAACCTGTTCAAATGTCCCTTTTTAAGGAAGAAACATCAACATTCTCAGCTGGGGTGGCCTAAATGTGACTCTTATCCTGCACCAATGTGGTTAAATCTTTACTGACCTCTGAAATGATGTGGCAAGCGATGTCCACAGGACAACCTTGAAACAACCAGGGATGGAAAATAAATAACATTCACATCCTTAATCCCTTTTTTGTTATTCATTCTGATTTTGAATGACGCACAATATCTATTAAAGTGCAGTGAATGCAGAAGTAAACAGAAAAAATATCATGTCTAAGGGATTGATTTGGATTTCTCTCATTTTCAATTTTTCTCCCCCTTCTTGCAGGCAATGCTGTCAGTTGATGATGATGACGATGAGAATCCGGAAGAGAATGTTTTCTATCAGGTTCAGTCCCTCTTTGGGCACTTGATGGAAAGTAAATTGCAATACTACGTCCCAGAGACATTCTGGAAGGTTAGGAAATTGGAAATAATATAGAATTTTCTTATTTCATCGGACATTTTTTTCACGAAGATGCATGAACTGTGTTGAACAAATCTTTTGAGAAGTATGTGATATTTGTGCAATAGTGCCTCACTTTGGCCAAAGCTTAGCTTAAGAGTTTGGCCCAGTATTCTAGATAGTGCTGTCTAACTGTCACACAGCATTGAACACAGCACATGATGCTGGCTACTTGAACAGATTTAGGTGTAATGCTATGTACCAAACCGGGAAAAGATAACATTTCAAAAACTGTAATTGAATGATTACTTCACACTCAAGTGTGGAGTAATTGTTACCAGTTATAGTGAATGTGTACTAGGCTGAAGCAGCAGAGAGTAAACGAACATTGATTTGGCACCGCAGCATGAATAAAAGTGAATAGTGTAGGTTCCGATTGTGAATTTGAATGAACGTAAACGCAATTGTATTCTGAGCTTGGAGGCGATGTCTAACCATCATATTTAGACTTATTGAAATAAATCAGCTGAGAAGAACTCAGTTACAAATGAATTCTGCATATTGTACTTTGTTGCTGTCTCAGGATATCCTAATGCTTCACAATAAAGTAATTATTTCAAACTGCAGCCTCCATTATATATTGACTCATTGGTACACTGAAATGTCAGCCAGAATTAGATGATCAAATTTAGTAGGATATGAATCTTAGAATTGTCCTTGATACTCATTTGGCTTGTGCAGGAAAGTAAAATGCAGTGAGATGCAATGGCTTTTAGCTGCCTTTCTGATTGGCTAACGCGTTTAAACTAGCCAGAGGTCAGCGCCATGATTCTAAAACACAGCTTTGATGACACTGATCTTAAAAGCTTAAATAACAAACTAAGAAATGATCCCTTTTCCTTCCTGCTTCTGTCTACAGGCAGTGGTATACTGAGATAAATATTGGTATGCACAGCTTTCAGTAGCTACTCTGTCTATGTGAACCTATGCTGTACTGTTTGACCTTGAAAAGACATGGCAATCGATGCTTCGTCATATTTTGCTCACACAGCCTACCTGTTGCACTGCCCGTTTTCTTTAAGATTGCTTTGCACGTCTTAAAGGAAATGTTACAATTCCCTAGCCACCATCAGTAGTGATGGCTCACTCCCCAAACCCCATATCTGATACATTCCCAATACTGTTACTGTTCCCACACACTGTTTATCTTGCAGAGTCTGCTGCCAAAATTTAGTTTTGTCTTTTTCACCTTGCCACTGTGACTCACTCACTTTCTGTTTGCCAGACACCCCAACTCTGCTCACCACAGCAAACAACTTACCCAAGAATGCTATAATGTATGTCATCTGCACCCCATCATCAATTCTGTCTTTAGCAAGCTCTATTAGTTATGGCTGCTTGTCCTTGCCTTCAAATCTCTCCTGTCTTCATGCTTCACTTTAGCGCAGTAATTTTCAGCTCTTGGCATTGCAGCGGATCATTGGAAGAGATTAATTAAATGACCTTTTCTCATTCCTTGGCTTTTCTTGCCCCTCCACTTTTTCCACCACTGAGCTCCTTATCTGCTTTTGCAAGGTTCAGAGTGTTGCTGTTCACTAGTCACACAGAGGGGAAAAAACTGAGTCCCAGTTGGAAGTCTATTTGTTAAATGTGCAGCAAAACAGAGATCTACCTTCCGTCTTTACTGAGTTAAAATGTGTTTTGAAGAGGAGGAAATTAAAATAAATGCACGTGTAACTTGCAAAATAAATTCTTCTCCTGATATTTTGAGAAATGTATATTAATTCTTTGCATACCTACTTGTTTTCTCCTCAGATTTTTAAGCTGTGGAATAAGGAGCTGTATGTACGTGAACAGCAAGATGCATATGAGTTTTTTACCAGTCTGATAGACCAATTGGATGAGCACCTTAAGGTAGGTACATGTCAACACTTGGGCATATGCAGAATACACCTATGTTTTCATGATGCAACTCACAGTACTTTGGTGTTGTGACAGAAACTTGGACGTGAACAGTTTTTCAAGAACACTTTCCAGGGCATTTTCTCCGATCAGAAGATATGCAAAGATTGTCCTCACAGGTGAGTAGCTTTGTGCTTGTATAGGTTGACAGTAGTGTTTTTCTTTAAAAAAAAATGAACTTTAAGATTTAATGAATTAATTTTTATTTAGCAAGGAATGCAGCACCCTAATCCTTGCAATGCCTTTGGCACATTGGAGGAGGAAATTATTGTATTTTTAAAAAAACACCCTAATTCTCTGAGATCATTTCATCTTGGAATAGACAGCATTCTCAAGCCACGCTAAAGCTAATTGTTAAGTCTTGTGTTTGTAGAGTCAGTAAGACACAGAAGGAGGCCATTCAACCCATTAAGTCCATGCCAGCTCTCTGAGCAGCAGTCCAGTCAGTCCCATTCAGTGCTCTATCCCCATAGTCTTGGAAACTCATTTCAATTAAGTGCCCATCCAATTTCTTTTTGAAATAGTTTATTGCCTCTGCTTCTGCTATCCTTATGGGCAGTGAGTTCCAGATCATTACTACTCACTGTCCGTTGTGGGCGAGTTGGAGGAATGTTCAATCAGTAGATGTTTTTAGATGCTCTGTTTGGCTCGCAGGCTCACTGCACATTCAGGGATTCACCTACTACCAACCTCGGTGTAAAGCCATTTTTTTTGTTGTTTTTTATCCCGTATTCCAAAACCTGTCTCTCTGGATGGGGATGTGTCTTTGCAGGACATTTGTAGCAACTTCTTTTGGCCTGCATAAAGTAACAGCCACTATGGCTCCAAGGTATTACATTCCAAGACACAGCTTCTATTTATGTGATACATTTAACAAAATAAAATGACCCATAACATTTTACAAAGATCAAAATTTGGCATGGTTTCTGAAAGACAGTTGAGCCTTCCACCTTCAGTGTTATGTTCCAGCCTAGATTTCCCCTCTTCTGCCTAATTAAGTGCACTTGGGGTTGTCCACCTGTATCACATTGTTTTTGTGTGACCTCTGTTTTAAAAAAAATTGCTAAATGCTAAGTACTCTTAATTTTTCAATAGTTCCTCCACTAGGTCACACCAAAAATATGTAGTCAAATTTTATTTAGGGCCATAGTGTACTTATAATTAATGGAATAAGATAAATGTTCAAAGCTAATCAACTTTTTTTGCAGATATGAGCGTGAGGAAGCATTCATGGCACTGAACCTGGGAGTGACATCCTGCCAAAGTCTGGAGATCTCACTGGACCAGTTTGTGAGAGGGGAGGTGCTTGAAGGAGGCAATGCATACTACTGTGAGAAGTGTAAGGAAAAAGTAAGTTTATTGCAAGTCATCAGACTTTTTATAATCAGAGTGCAGCACTTCAGAAATTGAATGAATTTTAAACAAAATACCTTGATGCATACTTGGCGTTGTTGCCCAGAGACCATGTCGGTTGACCTTGCACCAAAACCTGCTTGTTGACCGTCACTAGAACTGAATGTGAGGAAAGTCAGCAACAAAGCTTGAAATTTAAATCCTGATGAGGTGAGGACCATGTCTGAAGTTTAGGTTTTGATGGCTTTGGACACTTTAACAGTTGAGTTGGATTTGTTTAGGTTAAGAAGGCCAACGCCTGTGAGAGTGGACATAAGGCTGGAATAATTTCCATAAAATGGGTGAAGTTAGGGCTTGGAAGGATTTGAAAGCGATGAGCTCAGTTTGGGGTATAGGACCACAGTGTTGTTTTGCAAGAAAAGGAAGACCAAGCAAGGCTTGGTGTGGGACAGGATGGCTCTATTTTGGAATCGCTGTCCTTGGAATCTTTTAGTATCTTGGAATGTTTTCTGTGTTAAAGATGCTATATAAATGCAAGTTATTGTTGTATGGTAAAAATTGTGCAATGATATAAGGTTTGTTAAATGATGGAACTAAATCTTGCGAGTTCAAGCAGTTAGCTTTCTTTTTTACTTCAATTGTCAGCAGATAGGTTTAATAATGAAGACAGCACTGTTTGGATATTTTTCCTTGGGTATAGGAGGGCTGTTGCCATACACTATGTTCATTTTATGTTTTTCTTACAGAGGACGACAGTGAAACGAATGTGCATCAAGTCTCTACCCAGCGTCTTAGTCATCCATTTAATGAGATTCGGGTTCGACTGGGAAAGTGGGCGTTCTATCAAGTACGATGAGCAAATAAGGGTAAATGTGTAGCCTGTATATAGTGCCAACACAGTTTTGTACAGTTAAGAAGTTAAACACCAAAATTTTAAATTCTCATAGATTCTGTATACAAATACATCATTGTCCAGATGGACAAAATCATTGGCTCATGTTGACAGCCCTTAGCAAGGCTTGGATTAGTTATGGAGACTCTTGATATAAATAGTCTGATTGGAGTTGTTGTACGTGGACTTAATCAACTGTTTGGGACAAAGCAATGAAATAGTGCCTCGTTCAAGATCCTGAGAGATTTCCTGGGTAGTGATTCAGATTAATAGCCTGGGGTGAAGACATGTCTCCAACCTGGGGTGAAGACAAGTCTCAAACCTGTGCATGGAATATAATCTGAACCTCTCCGTCATCATTTTGGTGGACAGCTGTGGCCAGAAGTGTTGTGAGCATCTGTTTAGAGTTTGTGTTTGTTGAGAAAAATGCAAAGTGTTTATAAAGTTCTTGATGCATGTTGTATGCAAAATACTGTTCTTCTACCTGTGCTATATTAAAATAATGGTTTATAGTCTGAGAGTTTGTCGAATAGTGTGAAACAAATCACATGACATTGAATGTGGTACATTCCAATGAGCCATCATATAGCAACAAGGGTTATCCACAGTCTAAGAATAAGGGATAAGCCATTCAGGACTGAGATGAGGACGAACTTCTTCACTCAGAGTTGTGAACTTGTGGAATTCTCTACCACAGAAAGCCGTTGGGGCCATTTTACTAAATATGTTCAAGAGGGAGCTTGACGTGGCCTTTGTGACTAAAGGGATCAAGGGGTATGGAGAGAAAGCAGGAGTGGGATACTAGAAGTCCATGATCATATTGAATGGTGGTGCAGACTCGAAGGGCTGAATGGCATACTCTTGCACGTATTTTCTATGTCTTTCCGAACGCAACACCTTGCTATGATTTACCATGGTAGTGAGCTCTGATTCATAATGTATGCAAAGTTGACTTGTGGGTGCTTGTGTTGAATAAGTAATGTAAAACCAAAAACTCTTTGTTTAAAAATGTTCAGTCCTTAGATATGTGGGAGCTGGTTTTTCTATGCAAGCTGAATGTAAAATATCCAATTTTTTTTGTTCTTTTGTGGGATGTGGACATCACTGGTAAGGTCAGCAGTTGTTGCCCATCCTCAATTGTCCTTGAACTGAGTGGCTTGCTAGACCATTTCAGAGTGCAATGCTGAAGCCACAGACCAGGTAAACAAGGCAGATTTCCTTCTGTACAGGACATCAGTGAACTTGGTGGGTTTTAATGACAATAGATGATGGCTTTATAACATCATATTCCAGCTTTATTGATATCATGTGATTTGAACCTATATCCCCAGAGGAGGATTAGCTGGGCCTCTGGATTATTAACGTAGTGACGTTATCACCATGCCAAGTCCCCCTTTAAAGTGAATCTTAGTACTTTCCCTCAGCACAATTAACTCATTCTGAATTTGGAGCGTAGTTTCTGCATCTTCAATCAACAAGATTAAAGAAACAAATGAAGATCAGCTGTTTAATAAAATCTCAAGAGAAATCCAGGACCACAATAGTTTGTGCCTGTTTTATAGAATCATAGAATCCCTACAGTGCAGAAGGAGGCCATTTGGCCTATTGAACCATAACTGACAACAATCGCACCCATGCCCTATCTCTGTAACCCCATGCATTTACTCTGGTCCCCCTGACACTAAGGGGCAATTTAGCATGGCCAATCCACTTAACCTGCACGTCTTTGGGCTGTGGAAGATAAACAGAACACCCAGAGGAAATCTACACAGTCATGGGAAGAACTGTGACTCCCATGAGTTTTCACACAGACTCCACTGAGAGTCACAATGGAGACGCCACACAGACAGTTATCCTGAGGCTAGATTGAACCTGGGTCCCTGGCACTGAAGTAGCTGTGCTGGCCATTGTGCTATCCTATCATATCAAGACAATGGAATTGTGAATTTAATTAGTCACTTGAGTCAATACATTTGTCCAATGATTTATCACTACTTAGTTTATTGTAACAAAATTTATAATTTACATAAATTCAAGATTGCTTGACAATTCATCTCCATTTGTTTCCCCTTTTATCTTACTAGTTTCCTTGGCTTTTAAACATGGAGCCATATACAGTGTCTGGAATGGCACGGCAAGAGCATTCTTCGGAACATGGTGAAAATGGCAAAGCAGGTGATCACATGGGTGGAGGCTCTCCGCGAAAGAAAGGCGCCCCAACTGAAAACTATGAACTAGTTGGAGTGATTGTTCATAGCGGCCAGGCACATGCTGGGCACTATTACTCATTCATCAAGGACAGGAGGCGAGTTGAAGGATGTGTAATGGTTTAAGAACCTGAATATTTTCTGATTGCATTGGACTGTTGATTTGAAAAAATAAACATAAGAAAGAAATTCTACAGGGTTGCAGTTGATCAGAGTTGATGAGTAACTTACTGCATGCTAAATTTGGTTTGGTTCTGGGCTTACTTTACACTCTTTGATCCTGCAGGGCTAGTGGCAAAGGAAAATGGTACAAATTCAATGACACAGTGGTGGAAGAGTTTGATCTAAACGACGAGACGTTGGAGTTTGAATGTTTTGGTGGAGAGTACAGACCTAAAGTGTACGATCAATGTAAGTTAGCCTGGAACTCTCAATGTTTTAGAAATATAGAAGATAGGATTAGAGGAGGCCATTTGGCCCTTTGAGCCTGCTCCACTATACATTTATGATCATGGCTGATCATCCAACTCAATAGACTAATCCTGCTTTTCCCCATAACCTTTGATCCTATTCGTCCTAAGCGCTATATCCAGTCGCCTCTTAAATACATTCAATGTTTTGGCATCAACTACTTCCTGTGGTAATGAATTCCACAGGCTCACCACTCCTTGGGTGAAGAAATGTCTCCTCGAGCTCTGCTTCTCCTTTCTGCTGAACAGAGGCTTTGACTGGCTTATGGTATGGTTAGAAAGACATGATAGGAAAAAAATATTAAAACCCCAATGGATTTTCCAGTCTATCGTTGAGGGGCATAATAAGGGTGGCACAAAAAATGAAAGCAAATTTATTTCAGTAAATCCTTAGTGGCACCTTTTTAAAAAAAAATTGTTTGCTGGGTGGAACTGGGGCAGCAGAGGTTGCTAGCGTTCTAGCCTAATTTTGTAAGTGATGCTTAAAACAAATTTACGTCTCACCTGAATATTAAATTAAGTAGAAAATTGGGACTCCACTGAAATCCCCTGAATAAAATAATTAAGCGTACGGCACTGAAGGAAAAGTTTGTGGCAAACTAGGATGCGGAAGAGAAACTGAAAAGGGAAAGTACACTTAATTTATGGAATCCAATTTCTCTACCTGCTGTTGATCAGCAATGATTTGTTTCTGTGATTCAGAAATGCAAGTTTCAGTTCCCACTCTTATCTTTCTATCCTTCTGTGAATCTAACCTAAAAATAGAGAGGAATATCTAGTTAAGTAAGCTTGGGGATAGGATTGAGGATTACCAGGATGGATTCAGATATCAAGGAAGCATTTGGCCAAATGTGACACCAAGTTTCTTGAGAAAAGCTGAAGCCTTTGGAGATCAGTGGGAAGACACTTTAGTCGCTATAATCACAGTTGTAGTTGCTGGAGCCTAGTCATTTCAACCCCAGGACCTGGGTTCGATTCCTGTCTTAGGTCACTGTCTGTGTGGAGTTTGCACGTTCTCCTCGTGTCTGCGTGGGTTTCCTCTGGGTGCTCCGGTTTCCTCCCACAGTCCAAAGATGTGCGGGGTTAGGTTGATTGGCCATGTTAAAATTGCCCCTTAGTGTCCTGAGATGCTTAGGTTAGAGGGATTAGCAGGTAAACTATGTGGGGGTAGAGCCTGGGTGGGATTGGTGCAGACTCGATGGGCCGAAGGGCCTGTTTCTGCACTGTAGGGTTCTATGATGATGTTGCTGCAGAAGTGTTTGGCACTGTTTCAAGCTCAGGTGGCTTCAGCTAATTCATCCTCTGCTCAACACACAATAGCATAACTATCGCCCAGAGCCTCATCGCAGGGTGAAAATTCTGGAGCACTGCATGCAATCACTTTCACTACACAGATTGCAGTGTTGTGAGAAGGCCCATCATCTCAAGGAAGCTAGGCATGTGCAATAAATTATAGCCTTGACCGTAACACCCTGATGGCAAAACTAAATTAACCATTATAGAAATGACCAAAATCACTTAAACTCAGTGATAACCTGCTGTGGATGTTAAGTTTTTACATTCTGAAATCAAGATGTATTTTATCAAAATGTTTAATTCTATTGGAAACTTTTAAGTAGCATGTTTAAAATGAGTCATCATACAAATTTAATGGAACAAATTTTTTATCGAGGTTGAAATTCAAATGTCTTTTTTTTAAGCAAACCCCTATCCTGAAGTCCGTCGCCGATACTGGAATGCCTACATGTTGTTTTACCAACGAACGTTAGACCAAAACTCTCCAGTTTTACCAAAGAAAAGCCGGGTTAGTGTTGTTCGGCAGGAAGCAGAGGATCTATCGTTGTAAGTAGAGTCTTACTGAACACTTCACAAATCATGTCAGTAACCTTATCGACACTATCCCTGTCAATCTGAACGTAATCACCTTTTGTATTTCATTTGTGTTTTATCCCATATATCCTGAAGGGGAGCTAGTAACACATCTGCTTATCCAACCTTTTTACGCCAAACTAAGTCACTCTGCAAAATAGAATGAATTCTATTTGTCACCTTTCCCTGCTGCTTCACTCTTTCGTAGTGAGCAGCATTTTCATCATCGATCTGATGAGTGGACTGATTGGAAAACGTCACGGCTGACTTTGTAGAATTGAAACAGAAAATACTGTCTGCACTCAGCAGGTCAGGCAGCATCTACGGACAGAGAATTACAATGTTTCACATCAATGGCCTTTCGTTAGTTCTGATGCATTCTGTTGAAAGGTCATCAAGCTGGAACATTAACTCTTGCTGTCTTTTTACAGATGCTGCCAGACCTGCTGGGTGGTTCCAATTTTTTTATATTTCAGACTTACAGCATCTTCAGTATTGTGTTTCTTTTGGTGACTTTGTCACCTCTTGCATGAGTAGTTTTTCAGTGTGTTTCATTTTCCTAAATGACTTTGTAAGCTGTGTATCCAAAGTATGATAACAGTTGATTCAGTGCACACGAGGATAATTGTTTTTGACTTTGTAGCCTGTTTTCTTCAGTATAACAAGAGAATCATGTACTTAATGCCAAATTGAGACTGCTGTTGGAATTTAACACTGCGTCCCCTGGTTTGTTGTGTATCTGAAATTTGTTTTGTTGCTTTGGGGTAGGTCAGCCCCCTCTTCCCCTGAGGTTTCACCTCAGTCATCACCTCGTCCTCATAGGCCAAACAATGACCGCCTTTCCCTGTTGACAAAGCTTGTAAAGAAGGGGGAAAAGAAGGGACTCTTTGTGGAAAAATTACCAGCCAGAATTTACCAGGTAAGAAGCAATTGATATAAAGTAAAGTTTATTTATTAGTCACAAGTCAGGTTTACATTGGCACTGTGATGAAGTTACTGTGAAATTCCCCTAGTTGTCACAGTCCAGCGCCTGTTTGGGTCAATGTACTTAACTATTTAACTGAAGAGAAAGTCATTAATTTAGTTAAGTGTGTGTTGAAAGTGTTTATGAGGGAAGAATTATCATGTTTTAGTGCATTTCTTGGGGTTAACATTGTCAGGCACTTCGGGTAAGCAGCCCTCCCAACTCTTAAAACCTAGTATCAAGGTAAGCAACAGATAAGCCCATAATTCAAATAACATATATATGTATAGAAATATATAGAGACAGCACCTTTTGCTCAAAAGGTTCCAAAGCACTTTTCAGCCAACAAAATAATTTTTAAAGTACAAGTACTTGGTGTAGCTACTAGAATGTATATTCCACTGCCACATGATCCTTTCTATCTTTGCAAACTGTTAAATATATGAACAGCATGGGACATAAAGCGCATATTTCACTATTCCCCTTCATACATAAAATAATAAATCTGCCAGCTATGTTTGTCAATACCTAGAAAGATAGTACATTGTGTAAGATGATGCATTTGCAACTGACTTAGGTTCTGTGTTGGCCAGCACGGTTTCGTTCTGTGGCAGGACCATATAAAATCATCCTATATAAGTCATCCTGCAGATACACTGAAGCAGAAAAATACATTTTTCTTGCATCAAAATTAAATGTCCATCCAATGTTTGACAACTAAATGTGATGCTTGCCAGGCAACCTGAAATTTGGGAAATTTTAACCCAATTAACATCTTAGACTTCATAATCTGTTCTGAATATTTAACCCTTGGCTTTGGTGCATAGACAGCCTTTCTGATCACTGAGCTTCTTGCTGTTCCTTTGAGAAATGCCTTGTCTAACTAGGTTTTCAATCCATCATCATACCCTTTTTTAAGCAACAAGGCGTATGCCCAAAAGTTGAGCAATGTTTTCTTGTATTCCATGATATGGAATGCTAGAAGTATTCTTCACACCACTCAATGTCATTGAGGTACTGGTGGATGATGAGAAATTAGACTTGTCCAAAGTACCTACAGAACTGTTAAAGTTGCAAAATTGGTGAAAACAGGTACCCACTGGGCTAGTTATTTTGCTGCTTTTGATTTGGTTTACACGCCAAAGCCAAGTGGTTGTGCACACTTCTAACCAACCATATCAGAAATAAGCAAAATGTAATTGAGAATGTGCCATGGATTGATGCCAGACTTGATGCAGTCTGGGGATATAAAAGATATTTGTTTAGGCAACAAGTTGTTTTATAAAAAGGACTGAGACTTTAATGTTGGTATATTGCTTTGTAACTCATCAAGTGGGGCTTTGGGGCTTCACCTTCTATGGTTTCCCTACTATCCCCTTCCCCCCACAGGAAATAGTAAATTTATTTAATATCTGCCATGCTCTTTTAATTTCTTTTATTTTCTTCAGATATTTCACAATTTGAGAATATTTTACTTGCTTTGTCTTTCCCCTTTAATGGATGATTAATGTCACAAACTTCTAGAATCATAGAGAATGTGTAGAACAGAACCACTCAACCTAACTATGCTCCACGTATATCTCCTCCCAAATAGGAAATACTAGCTTCTTTCTAAACTTGGATTCCAAAAAGAAATTCATGCATCAATATTGCATTCTTTGAACATTTTATCCTTTGAGTGTGCACCAGAGGAAGTTATGGACCAGACTATTAAAAGTTAGGATATTTAACAATACATTGTGCTTTTAGTTTCCACATGGCCAGTTTCTTATCATGGGAGGAAGTTGAGGGGAAGGAATTTCCCTGAATGGTAAATCTGGAAAATAATACACCCTTTAATGTATTTGTGTTTACTAATTGTGGCTTACAGCAAGGGCTATTTAATGTAATAATAAAACCAGTGTTTATTAGCTTATTGATAACACAAGCTATAAGTTAATCCTGTTAATAGAAACAGCTACACCCACTTATTCCGTGTTCTTTTGTCTCTAACAGATGGTACGAGATGAAAACCTGAAATTCATGAAAAACAGAGATGTTTTCAACAGTGACTACTTTAATTTCATGCTTTCCTTGATTTCACTCAACGCAGTGAGTGTCTTTTCTGTGGTCAGGTACTGTTTGATGGTTTGTCTGGTTAGTTGTGGTATCCAAATTGAATAATATCCTTTTTACCTAACCACGATCGTTCCAATTTCTTCCCATTATGGTTACATATACTCAATGCAAAAAGTTGGCTTTCATGAGCAAGCCCATGTTGTTACAAATCTGAGTCATGTGCTTGAAGTATTTGTGTTGATGTGTTATGGGAAGCATTTATACCCTTGATTCCATTGGAAATAGAAATGCAGGTCAGCTGGATCACCCAAATAAGAAACAGCACATCGTTTGTCAAGTTTATTGCAATAAGTCAAGAGTTTACAGTGGCAAAAAGGCCTGTTGAACCAACTGAGCAACAAGCCATGATTTGCTCCGAGCAGAGTAACATTTGTCATTAGTTAGACTTGCTCTTGAGCATTAAGGTGTCTATTTTTTTCTGTGGCAAAGAAACAACAAGATTTAACTTTCTGTGGTGAGTTTAATTTGTATCTGCCAGGCAAACACACCAACTTATGCCATTCAGTGCATTTCAAAAGTGAAGCTGATGGTGAGATACTGTTTTGAGAAACTGATGGCAGAGCAGTGCTGCTTTTGGCTGTCTGAGTTTAACCCCACACCTGCTCTTCGCCTGATTATTGCTGTAACATTTACACATTGATGATGACATGAGTAGTCCCATCGTTATGTGAACAACAAATTGGATTGTACAATCTTTAATTCTCCTCACACTTCAAAAATTAGTAAAACAAGTGTGCCAAATTGATGGTCTCTTTTGGCATGTACTGAACTTACTTTTAACAAATCAAAAAATAGCTCTATGTGCCAATTTGGGTTGACATTGTCAGCCACTCCGGTAAGCAGCTCTTCCAACTCTCAAGAACATAAGAAATAGGAGCAGGAGTAGGCCATCTAGCCCTTTGAGCCTGCCCCGCCATTCAACAAGATCATGGCTGATCTGAAGTGGATCAGTTCCACTTTCCTGCTTTCTCCCCATAAACTCTTAAATCCCTTGTCTGTCAGAAACCGATCTACCCATGACTTAAATATATTCAGCGACGTAGCCTCCACCACTTCAATGGGCAGAGAATTCCAGAGACTCGCCACCCTTTGAGTGAAGAAGTTCCTTCTCAACTCCGATCTAAACTGCCCCCCTCCCCTTAATTTGAGGCTGTGCCCTTTAGTTCTGCTATCCTTTCTGAGCGGGAAGAATCTCTGTACCTCTACCGTATCTATCCCCTTCATTATCTTATATGTCTCTATAAGATACCCCCTCAGCCTTCTAAACTCCAACGAGTACAGGCCCAGTCTATTCAATCTCTCCTCATAGGCTAACCCCCTCATCTCCGGTATCAGCCTAGTGAACCTTCTCTGCACTCCCTCCAAGGCCAACATATCCTTCCGCAAATGCAGCAACCAAAACTGCACACAGTACTCCAGTTGCAGCCCCACCAGTACCCTGTACAGTTGCAGCAACACCTACCCGCTTTTATATTCTATCCCCCTCGCTATAAAGGCCAACATTCCATTCACCTTCTTGATCACTTGCAGACTGGGTTTTTGCGATTTGTGCACAAGAACCTCCAGGTCCCTCTGCACCGTAGCATGCTGCAGCTTTTCGCCTTTTAAATAATAATCCCTCCTACTATTATTTCTACCAAAGTGGATAACCTCACATTTGCTAACATTATACTCCATCTGCCAGGTCCTCACTCACTCTCAGCCTATCCAGATCTCTCTGCAGACTTTCCGCACCTTCCACGCAATTTGCTTTTCCACTCATCTTCGTGTCATCAGCAAATTTCGTCACCCTACACTCAGCCCCCTCCTCCAGATCGTCTATGTAAATGGTAAACAGTTGAGGCCCCAGCACCAATCCCTGCGGCACTCCACTAGTCATCAACTGCCAACCAGAATAGTACCCATTGATTCCAACTCTCTGCTTCCTATTAGACAACCAATCTCTACCCATGCTAACACCTTACCCCCAACTCCGTGCACCCTAATCTTTTGCAGCAACCTTTTGTGAGGCACCTTATCAAATGCCTTTTGGAAATCTAAAAACACCACATCCACCAGTTCCCCTCTATCTACCGCACTAGTCACATCCTCATAGAAATCCAATAAACTTGTTAAACACGACTTCCCCTTAACGAATCTGTGCTGCGTCTGCTTGATCAAACCGTTCTTTTCTAGGTGCCCTGCTATTTATTTTTTGATGATGGAAACCAACATCTTTATAACCCAATATCTAGGTAAGCACTAGACAGCAGTAGATTACTCCATATGCTTCACTTCTAGCCGTAGTGACCACCACTTCCAAGTAAACTGAAGATCCAACAAAAGCTTATCATGTAAATCCTGTTGCCTGTGAGCCTTCTGCCCAAAAAGCTGTCAATCAAAACCAGAACACAAATGCAAAGGTGGCAAGCTTGCTGAGGCTATAGCAAAGGCCAATTGTTTGGCAGACATTTTTGTTTTTGGCAGGTATGATGAGCTGTTGGTCTCAGCAAATGCTGGTCATGTCATATTTGACTTGTAATGTAAGAATGCCTTGAATCCCATCTATTATTGGCATCGTTACTAACAATGGCAGTCCACATTACAGCACGAGTTGAGAAAAAGACACGGTTTAAAAAGATACCTGAATGATGTCTTTTGATCTTCTCCTGTTTGAGCAATCTGTTCAGTTAATTTTTACATGGAAGTTGAACCTCATTTAAAGAACGAGGAAGACCATAACAAAAGATTGCACTTTATTTCCTTCATCAAATTTCAATTTAATGAACACCTGGAAAAGGCTAAGAATCTTGAAGCACTTTAATAATGTAACAACAGATGGCTTCAGTAAAATTCTCTCACGGTCATGTGCGAGTTAGTAAATAAAAGACTTGCATTTATATTGCATTTTTCACCACCATTGGATGTCTCAAAGCGTTCTACAACCAATGGTCACAGTTGTAATGTAGGAAGTGCAGCAGCCAATTTACACAGAGCAAGCTCCCACTGACAGTATCGTGATGATGACCAGATAACTGTTTTTGATATGTTGATTGAGGGATAAATATTATGGGAATAACTCCTCTGCTGTTCTTTGAAATGGGATCTTTTACATCCACCCACAAGAGCAGACAGGCATATGTTTAAAATCTCATCCAAAAGATGGATTTTAACCCTGTACAGAAGCATCAGCCTTAATTTTTGTGCTCAACTCCTAGAATAGGATTTGAACCCAAAATCTTCTAACTCCAAGGCAAGAGTGCGACCAACTATAAGGGCATCATGCAGAGATTGATTCAGGGATCAAAATCTGAGCCATTTTAGTTTGATTATAGCACATTGTTTTTAAATGATAAGTTTCTGGGTTCAAGATCCCAGAGCTGATGCTTCAGTCAGTTCTTGTAGTAGCACAGCAAAGTTTATGCTGCTGTCTTTTGAATGAACAGTTAAATCAAGGGTCTGTCTATCGGTCAAGTGGACATAAAAGTGCTAGTGGAAGTACTGGAACAAGAGCAAAGTGTTCTCATTCTGGCCTGTACCATCCAAAAGGTAGACCACTTTGTTTCTTGAGCCAGATTATCCTACGTGTCAGGACTGTTCTGTGCAATTAATTGCTGCATTTACAAACATAATTATTTTTGAAATGCAGTGAATATAAATTGGTTATGAAGCATGTGGGTGGGGGTGGAATCTGAGAACACGGTCAGAGTTTTATCAGTCTAAGTTTCTTAAGCTCCCCTATTTCACCTCTTCATTAGTTTCACATTTTGCTTGTATACAAAGCGCTACAACATATTAGACTCCTTGCAGAAAAAAAACTCCTGTTTCCTTATAACAAAATATCTCAATTAATCAAAGTATGCACATGGTTTCTGATGGCATTATGGCATGTCTGGGCACATGTCATTAATCAAGATTGGCAATGAATAGGGAATAAACTATAACACAAGCAATCCACTCAAGGGAATCCATCTTTACTTGTTACAACAGATATTTGCAAATTGTCAAAAGCTGAAAGAGAAGTGTGAGCATGGTACTTTCACCCCGTAACACATGTTCAAATTTAGCCCATATTCTAATTCCTAAAACTTCAGCTTTTTTTTATAGTTTAGCTTTTCCAGTGCTTCTCATTCTGATGCATTTGTTCCCCATAGACTAAACTGAAACACCCAATGTACCAAACAATGGCAAAGGTCAGCATGAAGCTAGCCATCCAGTTCCTCTTCCAGACCTATTTGCGAACCAAGAAAAAACTCAGGTATGGATCTCTTTTGACTTTAGTTTTTATTAATTGAATGGCATGGACAGAGTGGATAGTCAAATACTCTTTCCTAGGGTAGAAAAGTCCAGTATTAGGGGACATAGGTTTAAGGTGCATGGGGAAAAATTTAGAGGAGATGTGCGAGGCAAGTTTTTTTTTACATGGAGAGTGAAGAATGTCTAAAACACGCTGCCTGGGGAGGTGGTGGGAGCAGGTATGATAGCGGCATTTAAGGGGCATCAAGATGAATACATGGCTAGATAGGAATGGAAGGATACGGACACCGTAAGTGCATACAGTTTTAGTTTAGGCAAACACCCTGACCTGCGCAGGCTTGAAAGGCCTGTTCCTGTGCTGTACTGTTCTTTGTTCTAATCTAAATGTATGTCCTATTGGCCTGATTTTTCTCGTAGGGAAGAGCCTAAAAATTTATGCGTCATTGAGTACTTCACCTGCCCATATCCCTTGGAGAATCTCATAGATACTTCAAACCACATTTGAGAAGTATGTTTTGCAAGAGCAGAAGACGAGGAATTTCAGGCCATCAGCATACTTCAAGTCCTTAAATATATGTCTGGCCTCAGTTAGCATTCCACAAAGTCCTTTCCTAACTGAAAAGCCTGGATTTCTTTAATCTTTTCTAATACAAGAAATAGGTCCATAAGTAGATCATATGGCCCCTCTAACCTGATCTGTCATTCGTGATCCATTCATGGCTGATCTTCTGCTTCAATTCTCTTTTCCTCTCTTTCCCCATATCCTTCAATTCCCAAAAAAAATAAAAATCTGCCTAGATCAGCCTTAAATGTACTCAACAATGGAGCACCCATGACACTCTGGCATAGGCATTTCCTGAGATTAGCAACCCGCTGAGTGAAGAAATTTCTCATCTCAGTCCTAAATGATTAATCATTTTATCCATATTTCCAGCCAGTGAAACAACTTCAATGTCTACCCTGTCAAGCCTCTTCAGAATCTTGTATGTTTCAGAGAGATCACCTCTCATTCTTCACTTGAGAGAATAAGTCAAATTTACTCAGTCTGTCTTCATCAGCCAACCTTCTCACTCCGGGAACCTATCTATAGAATCCCTACAGAAGGAGGCCATTTGGCCAATCACTGACAGCAATCCCACCCAGGCCCCTAACCCAACATATTTACCCTGCTGATCTCCCTTACACTGAGGGGCAATTTAGCATGGCCAGTCTACCTAACCAGCACATCTTTGTGGGTGGAAACCAGAGCACCTGCAGGAAACACACGCAAACATGAGGAGAACATGCAAACTCCACGTAGTCAATCAAGGCCGGAATTGAACCTAGGTCCCTGGCACTGAGGCAGCAGTGCTAACCACTGTGCCACCCTTGTGTGTTGACAAAACCAGCACTTGTTGCCCACCCTTATTTGCCTTCAAGAAGATAGTGATGAGGCACAGACTTGAACTATTGCAGCCCATGTGTCATAGGTACTCCCAGTTATGTGAGGAAGAAGTTTCTTGGTTTTTGACCTCATGACTCTGCACAGATGTTGTCTGGCCTGCTGAGTACAGTGTTTTCTGTTTTATTTCTCGTCTTACGACCTGGTTGAGAGATTTATTCCAAATTATAGCCAATTTTTGATTTTAAAAATTCTTCCCAACAGCTTTATAAAATTTAACTTTCCCTCGTTTAACTTAGTGTCTTCCAAAGATTGAGAGTTTATCTGGAAGATATTAGATCATCTTAATAGTCTGGTCATTTGTAAATGTGACAAAAGTGACCCCTATCTCTCTCATTGCACATCAGTCATGTCACAACATTCTAATGAAGTTGCAACTTAAGTTTTGTGTTTCTGGTATGTCTCTAGAAGGTTAGAAATCTATTCCTAACAATAGATGCCTGAAGACTATAGAAGCACTTTGCATTTGGTTTTGCACGCTAGGAGTCCCCACACTTGACCTTTCATACATTGTACTAGCCTGATTTTGTGCTGTATTAATAGTTGAGTTTAATAGTAGTTGGTGTGTTTGAACCTTTCAATATGTGAGGATTTCTGATTTTTATTACAGGGTGGACACAGGAGAATGGATTACCCTCATTGAGAGGTTGCTTTCAAATAGCTGTGAGGCATGCCAGTGGCTGATTGAATTCCTGATTGGCTCTGAAGGAAGAGAACTAATCAAGTGAGTTTAAAAACAGGCTTAAAAATTTGATAAAATGCTCATTTCTTTCAGGTGAGTTTAAAGGATTTAAGGAAGACCACAGAATTTCTACATCTTGAAGTTGTAGTAAGTCAGCAACTGCATCTGTCTAAATTCTATAACTCCCATGTTAGCAATTCTGTTTGGCTCATCATGTTTTATATTTTTTGTTTAGAATTGCATGTTGCTCATACATGTGTTTGTGGTAGACGAGAGACTCAATATTACTTTAATATTTAAAAAGATAATATCTTTCTGCTTCGTCCAAAGATGTGCGGGTTAAGTAGAGTGGCCGTGCTGAATTGACCCTTATAGTCGGGGGCTCGTTAGGGGAACATAATGTAAGAAATAGGAGCAGGAGTAGGCCATCTAGCCCTTTGAACCTGCCCCGCCATTCAATAAGATCATGGCTGATCTGTCGTGGCTCAGTTCCACATTCCCGCCCTCTCCCCGTAACCCTTAATCCCCTCCCTTATCAAAAACCCATCAACCCGCGTCTTAAAAATATTTAGCGAGGTAGCCTCCACCGCTTCAACGGGCAGAGAATTCCAGAGATTCACCGCCCTTTGAGTGAAGAAGTTCCTCCTCAACTCCGTTCTAAACCGCCCCCCCTTCATCTTGAGGCTGTGCCCCCTAGTCCTACTGTCCTTTCTGAGCGGGAAGAGTCTTTCCACCTCTATCCTATCCATCCCATTCATCATCTTATACGTCTCAATGAGATCGCCCCTCATTCTTCTAAACTCCAACGAGTACAAGCCTAGTTTATTCAGCCTCTCCTCATAGCTCAACCCCCTCAACTCCGGTATCAGCCTAGTAAACCTCCTCTGCACTCCCTCCAAGGCCAAAATATCCTTGCGTAAGTACGGCGCCCAAAACTGCACACAGTACTCCAGCTGCGGCCTCACCAATGCCCTATACAGCCATAGCAAGACCTCCCTACTTTTATATTCAATCCCCCTCGCGATGAAGGCCAGCATCCCATTCGCCTTCCTGACCACCTGCTGCACCTGCAAGCTGGGTTTTTGCGACTCATGCACAAGGACCCCGAGGTCCCTCTGCACCGTCGCTTGCTGCAGTTTTTCTCCATGTAAGTAATAATCCTTCCTACCATTATTCCTACCAAAGTGGACCACCTCGCACTTGCCAACATTAAATTCCATTTGCCATTTCCTGGCCCATTCGCCCAGCCTATCTAGATCCTTCTGTAGACTCTCCACACCCTCCGCACAATTTGCCGTTCCACCAATCTTGGTGTCATCAGCAAATTTCGACGCCCTACACTCGGTTCCCTCCTCCAGATCATCTATATAAATGGTAAATAGCTGAGGCCCCAGCACCGACCCCTGGGGCACTCCACTAGTCACCATCCGCCAATCCGAATAGCACCCATTGACCCCCACTCTCTGCCTCCTATTTGACAACCAATCCTCTATCCACGCTAACACCCTACCCCCAACTCCATGTCCCCTGACCTTCTGCAATAACCTCTTGTGAGGTACCTTGCCAAACGCCTTCTGAAAATCAAGAAAGACCACATCCACCGGCTCTCCTCTATCCACCGACCTAGACACATCCTCATAGAATTCCAGTAAATTTGTCAGACACGACTTCCCTTTAACGAAACCGTACTGCGTCTGCTCTATCAAGCAGTTCTATCAAGAAATGCATGGTGTTATGAGGATCGGGCCTGGGTGAGATAATGGTCGGTGCAGACTCGATGGACCAAATAGTCTCCTTCTGCACTGCAGGATTCTATGACTAGTACTCAGGATGTGAGAACAATTTGGGAGAACGTGCTGCAAGCAGAACTAGAGCCCCAGTATCAGTGATTGTTGACTAATAGTAACTTGAAACCTAGTCAGGATCAGTAACACTTTCAGGAACTTGCTCTAGTGTTACCAGCAGAGCCGTTACTTAAAAGTTCTTTTGACACTTTTACTAATATTTAAAGATCCCTGAATGAAATTTGCTCTTTAAATGTGAAATATTTTTGTTTTCAATTTTGTTCTGTTGAATGTGATGCACTAATTAATCTTCAGATATATCAGTGTAAATTCATTATTTCTGAAATCAGTAAATGTGCTGAAGATTATTCAGGTGCATGTTTTAGCAATGTCTGGGGTTATGGTTGCATTACTCTACACTGACTCATTGCAGTAATGTTGTGAGGAAACTTTGTCAGAACACACCTGTACAGAGAAAACGCCTGATCATTTTGCCCTCCAATTGATGCCTGTATTCTACTTTGTGCATTTGAATGTGAACATGCAGTTAAGTCTTTATCACTGGAGGCGGTCCTTGAGAGTGTTGATCTTTGTGATTGGCTTGTTGGCTCACATGGTAATTGTGAGCTGACATCAGCCCATCTCTGCTCGAATAGTTTAAAGTGCAATCTTTCAAAAGTGGGTGGAGATGGGATGTGTGCTTATGCAAGCAAGCTAAGACATGTTATCAGATTAAACATGCGAGAGTGATTTAGCTTGGTTTATTTGATGCTTTCAGCCTTTAGTTTCTTCCTGGCTTTGGGCCATACTGCTGCATTTTTAATTTCTCTGCGATTAGGAATCATCGGCATACCTCAAATCTTAGCTCAGAGCACTAAGTCCTGTTAGAATCAGCAAAAGCTTTAGATTAAATATGTAAGTCAAAGAGGTTTACAACATGGAAACAGGCTCTTTGGCCCAACTTGTCTATGCTGCCCTTTTTTTAAAACCCCCTAAGCTAATCCCAATTGCTTACATTTGGCCCAGATTCTTCTATACCCATTGTACCCTTCTGGACATTTTTGAATCTCTCCCCTCTCATCTTAAACATATGCCTTCTAGTTTTAGACTCCCCTACCATTGGGAAACGATATTGACTATTTAGCTGATCTATGCCCCTCATTATTTTATAGACCTCTATAAGATCACGCCTCAGCCTTGTATGCTCCAGAGAAAAAAGTCCCATTCTATCCAGCCTCTCCTTATAACTCAATCCATCAAGTCCCAATAACATCCTAATAAATCTTTTCTGCACTCTTTTTCTAATTTAATAATATCCTTTCTATAATAGGGTGACCAGAATTGCTCACAGTATTCCAAGTGTGGCCTTACCAATGTCTTGTACAACTTCAACAAGACATTCCAACTCCTGTAAACGGGGATGCAATCAAACATGCAATTCCCTAAATCTTAATGGTGCATGCTAATATGACCTTAAAGACAAATCCTAGCGTTTCTGACATCTTGGGAACAACATGGCCAAACGGAAAGTAAATCTCCTTTTATTCTGTACTGGCAAAGTGCCTTAAATAGAAGTTGAACAACCTTAACCTTTCCAAGTTTAATTAAGAACCATGATCACAACATGCTACCAGCTTTACTGTTGAAGGTAACACTGTCTGGATCACACTGTAGGATGCATTAACTCATGTGAACCTCCTTCTAGTGTTGGCTTCCTTCTGTCATCCAGGCATTCAAATATATTTTAAGTTCCTTCATGGCCTTCCAATTTATAAACTCCTTATTGTGCGCTTAACTAAATTTGCATGAAGCAGCTGAAAGTGAAAGGGGAAACAGTGTGCGAGGGGGGAGGACACTGAATAAAATGTTGTGGCGGGGGGGGGGGTGGTGGTGTTGGAATAGACAGTGGGTAGATAATAGAGAAGAAGGGAGAGGTGACAGCAGGGAATGTTTACTCATGACCACCCTGTTCCTGATGCAACCTTCACGTTGTGATCTCCTGCCCCTGCCCACAATGCATATATACCTACTTGATAAGTCCTGGTTCAAACTTGCAATGCAGCTGATATATCACCAACCATTCTCCTGGTTCAACTTGCCCTGTTTTGTCCGCTCTCCTATTGCTACTCATACTTTGGTTGAAGGTTGTACAGTTTGAGGGGGAAATAGGGAGGGAAGCATAGGAAATGACGTAACAAAATCCACTTTCTTTTTCTCTGCATGTGGACACCAGGATTTTTCTTCTGGAGTGTTCTGTCCGGGAGGTTAGAGTAACTGTTGCTACCATTCTAGAGAAGGCCCTCGAGAGTGCCTTGCTTTATCAAGAAAAGGTTAGTAACTTTCATATGGAGAATGTCTGCTTTTAATTTTTAAAAGCATTGTTACAGTACATATATTTGTTATGTAGAGCTGTGAACAGTTTGTTTTGCACATCATGGTCATAGGGTTGCAAATTAGCCCAATGTTTGCAGGATGCTTACTTAAGCCTCTTTTACTGACTAACTTATTAAAAGTTCAGGCAAGGAATAGATGAATTATTAAAATTATTAATGATGGAACATAATAAAAGTATGCATCTTTAATTTTGTTGCCTCATTTGTTTTTACCGCAGCTATTTTTTAAAAACCATCTGAAGAAAAGCATTGTAAGTTGTAGTGAATTGGCTTTATTAAATATCTGTGATTTTAAAAAAAAAATGCAAAAAACCTTCCTTTTTAAAAGCTTGCATCAGGTTATTCACAGGTTGGGGATGTTTGGGGTTAGGGTAACGTTCCTTCTACTTAATACCTTTGTCTAAAGTGCCTGTAAAGTGCAGCCTAGAAGTGAAGCCTACTACATCACGGAACATGCAGAGATGTTTCATCGGCTCCACAGTGTGCTGTGCTTGAGGATGCAGAGTTTCCTGGGCACTGCTTCCACCAGCTAGTGCTCTGCTCTTTTACACATCACTACTCCCTCCCTACTCCAACTTTCTTCAGTGGCTGGGAAGTGGGTGTTAAGTGACTGAGACGGTGGGGGATCAACAGAGGATGACGGTAGTCAGGGAGAGGGGAGCTTCGGGGAGAAAGCGAGACTGAAAAATAGTGATCGTAAAATTGAGGGGAAGCTGTTAGTCATGAAGATTAGGATTGGGGCTCCTAATGATGGGCACAGTGCAGGAAGAAAGGAGAATGCACATTGGAGTCCAATATCATACTCCGAGATGAGTGGAAGCATGTCAGGATGGAGAGGCTACTAAAGGAATAATTAAAATCTGAGAACTGTGTTGTTAAATAGAGATTGATAGTTTTCACCAAATGAGGGACAATAGATACTTAAGGTACTCACTGTTCAATGATATCTATGAGCCCTGTATTTGCAAACTGCAATCTGTGGAGTTGTGACGTGCTTGAAGACCAAGTACAGACATCAGATGTCCACAGTAGTGTTGTCAAATAAGAGAACTACTCCTCCTCAGAACAGGATGTAAAAAAACCCCCACGATTTTCCAGTGTCCTGCAGTGGACTCTTTACAGCAGTTTAAACAGCTGTTCTTGCAGATTGCATGGCCCCCATTTTTATGCATTTTGGAAGAGTTTTAAAACAGGTACAAAACCCAATTCTGCATATTTAAATCGATCCATGGTTGATGTCAAACATCCATTAGGTATACCCTGATACAGTGAGGATTAATAAGATATGACAGTTTTGTCATTGCTGCAGATAAGTTACAACTTCTTCTGCCTACACATGTTAGACATTGCTCCCACTTTACACTCTAAAAATGGCTGAATCCAAGCTTTATTTCTACCCCAGTATGTCCAGGTAACTTACTGGATGAGCCCACATTGAGTGCTACGATATCAGAAACAGGACCACCATGTCAATTCAGTTTGATACTCCTGCATTGAATTTTCAATAAGAAGACAAGAATATTACTGTACAGTATAATGCAAATCAGTGACAAAATTTCCAGTTCTATTCCAAGCAATGCATTTGCTCAATTTCAGCAATACAATGTATATTTTAATGGTTAAATTGTACTGAAAGTTCTTAGAAAGATTGTTTATTTCTTCAGCTCAAAGGATTGGACCAGTTACTGGATGTGCTACTTGCCTTGCTTGACAAGGACGTAGCAGAGAATTGTAAAAATTGCTCCCAGTACTTCATCCTCTTCAACAACTTTGTACAGAAGGTAAAGTATATATCTAGTCTATTTTAACTGTGCTACCAAAAGGAACTATCAACTCTCCAAATATTAAGCTTTCAATTATAGGGGAGCTTGTATGTCCACTAATGCAAAAGGAGCCAGGCTAGAATTATCTGAAAGTATTGTTTTCAAGCTAGCTGATGCTCACTCCACCAGTTGAGGATCAATTGTGATTTTTACAATAAGAACTCTGCAAACAAAATGTGTGTGAGCTTTGAAGCAACTTAGAGTACAACTTCAAATTTTTTATTATAATAAATTACATTTTATTTCATAACTTGCTGAGCATCTGTTGCAGCATTTCAGCTAGGAATTGGTGCCTCATTACTTTAAGTTTTTGACTTTGGTGTTTTAACAACTTTGGGACTTTGACTAATTTAAGACAAAAGAGCTTTTATTTGATTTTTTCTTTCTTTCCTCCTCTCCAAAAATACTACATGTCAAATATCGTGTAGCTTGATTTCAGGAGATATTCTTCCGTATTTTCATTGTGAAATGATTAAGTGGATTGAACTTTTTTGTGATATTTTTCTGCTCTCTTCTCGATCGCTTTCTTGTCATTCAGGGTTTCAAGGCCTGCCAGCTACTATTCAAGCACTCTGCATTCAAACGTATGCTTTGTTTCCTGTTAGGTCCGTCAAGGCAGAACAACCAAGTAAGTATGATGCCCTTTTAGAGACTTTATTATGGAATGCTGTATATTACAAATTGGTGTCCCTAAAGTTAGCCAGTGAAGTAAACACTGTTGTAATTTCAACCTGGTCAGATAATGAAACGTCCAATTTTTTTACTTGGAGGTGCCTTTCTCTGTCTTTGTATTCAGTGAATCAATTGCATTCTGGCATTTTCCTAAGTTTCTTAACCTTGGATGAGGCAGAAGAAGAATCCAGAGGCTGGTAGTCATATTTTACATAAATAACCACAGATGACACCAGCAATATTCAGGACAGGAAACAGAATTAATGCTTCAAGCCTGTTTTGATTGAGGAAAACTAATCTGAAGCATTAATACTATTTCATTCTCCATAGATGCTGCTGAGTATTTCAGATGTCCAGCATCTATCATACTTCGCTGCTGAAATATTTGACCTTTTTCACACTTGTAATGGCATGACCCTCCAAATGAATCTTCACTGTTCAACACTAAATATAGCTTTGTTTTTCTATTAGAATCGACGCTGGAGCTCAGCACAGGCCCGTGAGTTCTGGTATCTTCATATCGCTTTGGCATCACTAGTCCTACACTCAGACATTTCGTCTTTGTTGACTGTTGGTGAGTTGAGTTTTCTTTCTTTTAGAGACTAATTTGTGTAAGTCTGCGGTCAGTAAAATGTTGCCAGAAATTTAAGAATCATTGAATTGTGGATCCTTGAGCAACTTTGTGCTTCAGATTCCATGTTAGTTATTGTTTGCTCAGAACTTGAGGAAATGATCAAAGAATAGGACTATAATCTGCGGAGTTGAGCGACTCTCCAGGATTTAGTGGAAGTGGGGTCTTGAGGATAGATGTAAAACCTTTGATTAGCAAGTTGACTGAAGTAACTGACTTGCCAGTATGATTGGAAACCTGTATGGTGAATGAAATGTCATGATCCAAGATAGCACCATAAGTAATCATATTCCTGGAGTTAATGAGGTCTTGTGCGATAGATTATCAGGGTGGGTATAGAAGATGCAGCTGAGTGGGGACAGAAGGTTAAGAACATCCGACGAAATGGAACAGGATGAGCCGAAGTCCAGGTTAAAGTTGCTGCCAGTGAGTCACTCAGACAATAAGCTAATCAGTGAGAACATTGAAGAGGTTTAAGCAAGGAATATAGCATGGTTTGCAGGTGAGAAATACCCATTTTGAAGAAATAAATGGTTAGATAAAGGATGAAATATTCAAATAAAGAACAAAGTTTCATAGAAGTTGTATTGCAAAATGTAGTACTCTGTAAAAATAAATTGAAGTGATGCTTACTCCTGGGAAAGTTGCCAAATTCATTTTACGTTTTGCTTTGCTACACATTACTCAACAATATTACATGAACTGTGGTGGCTCATAGAATCCTACAGTGCAGAAAGAGGTCCTTTGGCCCATCGAGTCTGCACCGAACACCATCCCACCCAGGCCCCACCCCCATATCACTACATATTATAACCACTAATGCCTCTAACTTATGCATCCCTGGACACTAAGGGGCAATTTCTTCGCGTGGCCAATCAACGTAACCCGCACATCTTTGGACTGTGGGAGGAAACTGGAGAACCCAGAGGAAACCCATGCAGACACGAGGAGAATGTGCAGACTCCACACAGACAGTGACCCGAGCCGGGAATCAAACCCAGGACCCTGGAGCTGTGAAGCAACAGTGCTAACCACTGTGCTACCATGCCACCACTCAAGTAATGGTTGTTTATATGAGTCTTAGGAGTGTAAGCTGTTCAAATGCATCCTTTGCAGGATGGAATGTTATTGTGAATTGAAATTCTGGCCATTTTTCCCAACCTGAAGAATGTGCAAAGGATTTCTAAGGACTTTTAAGTTCCAGCTGCCACATTCTGGCTCAGATAAATGAACTTAGCATATTGGGATGGAACCATTCTGATCTGTGTGGTTTAGTTACTCGCAGGATAGATTTGCTGTATGAAAGAGCATCGTTAAATCGCCCTTCCTACACTAGACAGAAGCAATTTCTGTACCTAATCTACCACTTCTCCTCATGGATAGTGAATATACAACTTGTTACTGCCTCCTATGTAAACAGTTCTCCATGTTTCACTATCCAAAAGAATCACTTACTTTGACTTCTAATTTTATGCAGACTTTCTCTCTCTGCTGTTAGGGCTGGGTATTCGTTATAGTAGATCACCACAAATGGGATGGTGAAATTCTCCTAAATTGCCCTCAACATAATCCTGTCAACTGTTAATTTCTTCAGGAGTGGACAGAAATGGAGAGCTATCTGCTCCTGTTTGAACCAGAGCAAGCACTGTAGGGATTTCAATCCTATGAATGTAGATGCTTTCAGTTTATTACTCTTTTGTAAATAAATAGTGATCAAATGATAATATCGGAGGTTGCCCATACCATGTTAGGAAACTTGTCCATTAGTGCTCTTCTTCTTCTTCAACTTGTTCTTAGTTTCTCAAAGAAGTGTTTTTTAAAAAATGTTAATTTCTAATTTTTCCCCCTTCACTTGTAGTTGTTTTGCACCATTTACTGTGTCTATAGCAGGGGAGGGAAGGTTAAGCAATTTGTCATCTTGCCCAGTCACTGGGGAGTGATTGAAAGTAACCAGAAGAGACCAACTTCAATGCATTCCTCTCCCTGTTTATGTAGATTCTGCTGTGAGCTATTAAATGTTGCAATTGAAATCCAAAACTTTGCAATATTGGAAATAGTAAATGCAATGTCAAGTTCTACTGGCGTCAATACTTTGCTTTTCTAAGTTAAATGTCAGTTGCTCCCAATGTGAATTATTCAATGTTGAGTTCATTAAAAAGAAGTGATTCACTTCATGTTAGCTGTGTGCTTTAGATTTGGGAACAAAAGAACTTGTATTGGAAAATAATAAGTGGAAGAATACAAGCAGTATATAATATGTTTGTTTTTTGGTTCAAGATCCTGGGCAGTATAAATGGCATACACCAACCCCACAGGTACCTTTGCACCAAGATGTAGAAACTCTCTTCAGACCTGAAGGACAGGCCTACTTGCTTGAGGTATTTATTGTATAATCTCGAGGAAAAGATGCAGCTTTTTTTTTAGTACTCTAGAACTCTACGTAGGGAGTTAAGTGGTATTTAAAATGTTTACATGTGGTCCTAAAAGTAGAGAAGAGGCAAATATAAATAGTTATCATCAAATCAGTAACTGGAACTATTAAACTATATATTGAAATCCCTTTTTTATAAATGACGTGCATTTTCTAGAGTCTTAGTATAGTGTGATGTTTACAGACCTGAGGGCAGCTCTTGTGCCTTTCCATCCAGAAGGTGCAAATTCCTGTAAAAATGGAGCAAAATAAATGCTAGAATTCTTGACACAAGTTTAAAAATAAGACCTGCGCTTCTGTATGAACTTGTGGTAAACTGTAAGGAGGAAGTAATTTTTTTTATCTGTTGCTTTTATGTTCTTTTCAGGTTATGTATGCTATGCGAGAGCTGACTGGATCTTTGTCAGTCATCTCTGAGATGGTGACTTACTGCTGTTTCTGCAATGAACACTTCTCTTTGCAGGTGTTACAAACAATTAAGGTAAATGATGAGTATTTGGATACAGCATTTTATTCTTCAGCATTTTCCTTTGCTTTTGTTACTCACAAAGTGAAAAGATACCTTTGATTCAACATGGAACATTTCCACATCTTCCAGTGTGATAGAAAAGATGCTCTACATTGGAACACACAAGATGCATACCTGTTGCATACAAGATATTTCCCTGGCACCTTGGACATTTAATAATAACTAGCAATAACAGTGTTGTGAGGTAAAAGTGGTAAGCATTTAGAAATGCACCGGTTAATTAGGAATAGTCAGCATGGCTTTGTTGAAGGCAAGTTACATTTGACAAATTTAGGAGTTACCTTTGAAGAATTGATTGGATAGATAAGCTAGGTAGATATGAACTGTTGGAAGACATTTGACCAGGTATCTGATTTGATTTATTATTGTCATGTGCCTTTCTATACAGCGAAAAGTATTGTTTCTTGCACCCTATACAGACAAAGCATACTGTACACAGAAGAGAAAAGGAGAGGGTGCAGAATGCAGTTTACAGTCAAAGCTAAGGTGTAGAGACATTTGGAATCGAGTTTTAGAAGCATAAAACAAGAGTAAAAGAAAGAATTAGCGGGTATGTTGGGCACAGCTCGCAAGAAGTTGCCATGTTTCGGTGCTATCTTGATGAACTCTGTTAAAATTCAGGTAGATGGCAGAAGAAAATGTGGCAACTTAGATTGAAAGTTGATCAATAGACAAGAGATAATAGGTGTTGCTCAAGCTAGAGGAGAGTTGGAAGTTGTGAATTTCTGTGGTCAGTGTTGGGTCTGCTTTTATTCAGAGTAAGGAAAGAGGTTAAGAGAAATGTATTTATACAGAAGGTTGTTGGAGCATGGAGTGCTTAACACAAGAAGTGATGGAGGCAGAGGCCATTGTATCTTGAAAAGAAAATTAGATAAATGCTTCAAATGGAGGAAGGCAAGACAATGGGAATGCTATAAGTAGGAGCACTCTGAAAATGAGGAGGATAACAAAGATATAAATATGATGTGGGCAGAGGAGGGAACAGGTTGAGTATTGTTCCTTTGAGCTTTGCACCACACAATGCAACAGAGGCTGTTAAAAGCACTTGGTTTTCAATGGCTTTGATTACACATTTAGCTGAGAAAAAAAATGACCAACTTCTTGAGATGTCCCAATCTAGTGAATCTTTTAAACTTATGCTGTTCAGGTTTAAACGTCTGACTCCTGTTAAAATGGTGGAGGCGGAATAGAGGTAACTCCTTGACAATGACGTCAACGAGTAATTTTGGCAAGAAGTATCACTCAAACCTGCACTGATCTACATAAGAACATAAGAAATAGGAGCAGGAGTAGGCCATCTAGCCCTTCGAGCCTGCCCCACCATTCAATAAGATCATGGCTGATCTGTCGCTGCTCAGTTCCACTTTCCCGCCCTCTCCCCATAACCCTTAATCCCCTCTCATCAAAAACCCATCAACCCGCGTCTTAAAAATATTTAGCGAGGCAGCCTCCACCACTTCAACGGGCAGAGAATTCCAGAGATTCACCACCCTTTGAGTGAAGAAGTTCCTCCTCAACTCTGTTCTAAACCGCCCCCCTTTTATCTTGAGGCTGTGCCCCCTAGTCCTACTGTCTTTTTTGAGCGGGAAGAGTCTCTCCACCTCTATCCTATCCATCCCATTCATCATCTTATACGTCTCAATGAGATCTCCCCTCATTCTTCTAAACTCTAACGAGTACAAGCCTGCTTTCTTTCCCCTTTAATTAAACCTCTTAAGAAGACCCTGTGTTAACTGAAATAGTAAAAGAATGCACCCTCATCTTTAGTGGGTCAAGAACCATTTGATAAAGTAACAATTGATTTTTCTTGTGTTTTGAACTAATTTGGGAATATTTTCTTAATTTGTGGTTATGTATTATGGCTATCTTACAGTCTATATCCTGTCATAAATGTTATTGTCTTGAACTGACGCTTCTGATCTTGGAGAGAGTGCAGCCTTTTGTAGCATTTTACGGGACAGTATGGTGGCACGCTGATTAGCACTGCTGTCTCACAACATCAGGTATTAATGTTCGATTCCCGGTTTGGGTCACTCTGTGTGGAGTCGACACGTTCTCCCTGTGTCTGTGTGGGTTTCTTTCCATAGTCCAAAAGACATGCTAGTTGAGTGCATTGGCTATGCTAAATTCTTCTTCAGTGTACCCAAAGAAGCACCGAAGTGTGGCAACTAGGGGATTTTCACAGTAACTTCATTGCAGTGTTAATGTAAGCCTACTTGTAACACTAATAAATAAACATAAATCTTACATCCCAGTTGGAGAAGGTTAACTGTACATCGGCAACTTCTAACCCAACAGGAAACGCACAGAACTTAATTAGATGCTCAGCTTACGCCTTGGCCAATAGTAAAGTCAGATGACATAGTAAATTGGAAGCAAATACAAACCTGTCTATTTTCCATCAGGCAAATTAGATTAAAGTACTTCCCATCTCTGTCTATATATGGAACCATAAGAACTTGTCTTGGTAGCTTTCCCTCTATGAATAATGTGCTTATCTTTGTGGGAGTTGAGCTATCAGAATTTGAAGTCCATATTGAAAGTGAGTGAGAAATGAATTGCATTTATACAGTGCCCATCACAAACCTCCCGTGCTAGAGGAATTTCACAGTAGCTTCATTGCACTGTTAATGTAAGTCTTTCTTGTGCCTAATAAATAAACTTCACTTCAATTTCACTGTTCTTTGAACAGAGTCCTTGCAATATAATCACTATTATAAAATAGCAAAATCCACACACATCTAGCTCCCATGCTACTTTTTGAATAATGCCATGGGATCTTTTCCATCCAGCCTATGTGATAGACAAAAATTAACCTTGGTTTAACCTCGGCACAGTCTAAATCACATGGAATAGAATTTGTATCCACGTTCTTCTAATTCAGGCAAACTATTTCCGTTGAGTCATGGTTAGTGCCCAATTATATGCATGCACTTTTATATTTTGGATTCCCAGCAATTTGACAGACTTTTATCCTTGCAGTATTAACATGATTTCAGCCTCAGCCTTTGAGATTCAAGTACCATGTTCTTACTGTGGCGCTGTATTGTTTACCTGCATTTTAAGTTTGATCCTTTCAAATTTAGTGCCTGAGAAGGATTGCTTATTTTGCTATTTGTGTGTTTATTAGGAGCTTCTAATAGCATTAAAAAGAAGTTCACTAGAGAATTAGTTTCAGTTTGGTTTGGCTTTTCATTACTTCTATTGTATCTATTCCCTGTTGCGTAGAATCAGTTGGAGACAGCTCCACCTCATGAACTGAAGAACATCTTCCAGTTACTGCATGAAATTCTGGTAAGTGAGATACTGTTCTAATCGATGCCTGCTTTAGACTTTTGTGCAAGAAGATGATAAATCCAGTGGACGTTTCTTCTTGGTGTCCACAAGCTGTTGTCAAAATGCAAATGGTTAAAGTGGGTCAAACAACTTGTGGTTTTCAATTTCCTTAAGTGCTTCTTTGTTTCTTTGTCCTATCATGGAACTCATCCCATACCAAAATTACTGTAGAAAAGACTTGGGACTGGCTCCTCTTCCTCCAATCCCTCCCCAAACCATTTTTCTTTATGAAAGTGAAAGTGGGACCCTCGGGCATTTTTTTTTTTCAGAATAGTATTTCCAGAGTTCGGAACAGATTATCTAGGAAGAAAGAGATCAAATGAAGAAACAGGATTACGCTAACAAATGATGTGGAGGAATGATTGTTATAAAGTAAATGAATTTTGTTTAATTGTGGCTTCAATTTTGTTCTGGCCAGAAGCAACAGTAACTGGCTGGCATGTTGCACAGTTGACGATGGTGATTGACAGTACAAAAAGTAATCAATTTTAACCTTTGGGTGGCCAGTTGGCAATGCTGCAGGAGCCCACCCACCCTGAGATGAAGAACCAATATGTAAGAACATAAGAAATAGGAGCAGGAATAGGCCATCTAGCCCTTCGAGCCTGCCCCGCCATTCAATAAGATCATGGCTGATCTGAAGTGGATCAGTTCCACTTTCCCGCTTTCTCCCCATAACCCTTAAATCCCTTGTCTGTCAGAAACCTATCTACCCATGACTTAAATATATTCAGCGAGGTAGCCTCCACCACTTCAAGGGCAGAGAGTTCCAGAGATTCATCACCCTTTGTGTGAAGAAGTTCCTCCTCATCTCCGATCTAGACTGCCCCCCCCCCCCCCCCTTATTTTGAGGCTTTGCCCTCTAGTCCTGCTATCCTTTCTAAGTGGGAAGAATCTCTCTACCTCTACCCTATCTATCCCCTTCATTATCTTATACGTCTCTGTAAGATCCCCCGAGCCTTCTAAACTCCAACGAGTACAGACCCAGTCTATTCAATCTCTCCTCATAGGCTAACCTCCTCATCTCCGGTATCAGCCCCATGAACCTTCTCTGCACTCCCTCCAAGGCCAATATATCCTTTCGCAAATGCGGCGACCAAAACTGCACACTACTCCAGTTGCGGCCTCACCAGTACCCTGTACAGTTGCAGCAAGACCTCCTTGCTTTTATATTCTATCCCCCTCACTATAAAGGCCAACATTCCATTCACCTTGATCACCTGCAGACTGGGTTTTTGCAGTTCGTGCACAAGGACCCCCAGGTCCCACTGCACCGTAGCGTGCTGCAGCTTTTCACCCTTTAAATAATAATCCCTCCTACTAATATTTCTACCAAAGTGGATAACCTCACACTTGCTAACATTATACTCCATCTGCCAGGTCCTCACCCACTCGCTCAGCCTATCCAGATCTCTGTGCAGACTTTCCGTGCCTTCCACGCAATTTGCTTTTCCACTCATCTTCGTGTCATCAGCAAATTTCGTTACCCTACACTCAACCCCCTCCAGATCATCTATGTAAATGTAGAAAGTATTTATTGGTAACTTATTCTCCTTTCCCCTCTCTAAGGTCATTGAAGATCCATTGCAATCTCGTCGCTTGAAGTTTGCTTTCGAGTCAGATAAAGGTCTACTAGGTATGCCTTTGTTACTTATTTTCACTCCCCCGATCATTTATTTGTTTCCCCACTAAATGTTGTTACTTATACTAGGGTTCAGTTTTGCAACGCTGACAATCTTCAGCATCATTTTCAGGGAGCTAGTCCCCATATAATTCTCCCAAAGGCAGCATCACCTTGTGTACATATCACTTTTAACAAGGAAAACATCCCAAGGTACTTCATAAAGGTGTAACTGGGCAATAACCAACATTGCATCAAAGGAGATTTTTGGAGGGATGATCAAAAGCTGGGTCAAAAAGATGAAATTTAAGCGAGATCTTAAGGAAGATCAGGGAGGGGTGGAAGATTTTCGGAGAATTTCAGAATGTGGGACCGACAGTTAAAGGTGTAGCCTTCAATGGCTGGTTGAATGCACAAGAGCCAAATTGTGTGTTTTGATGGATGCCTTTTGGGCCAGAGCAGCTTACAGAAATTTGGGGGTCAGGGAGTAAGACCATAAAGTCATTTAAACATAAAAATGAACAGTTTAAATTGGAAACTTGGAGGATTGAAAGCAATGGAAATAATGAACTAGAATGACGAGGTGTTTGGATAGGATAGGGTAGCAATGTTAAGGATGAGTGGATGTTTACTAAAGGTGGAATGCTAGTCAAGAGAGCATTGAATAATAATGTCTGATGGAAGAGGATTATGGTTGGATTAACGGAATGTGGGTCGCCATGAAGATAGAAGAGAAGATGGAGTCAGAAGCTTGAATTGGATAGGATGTTAAATTTGCAATCAAATTGATTCATCCTGAGACTGTCAAGAGAGGTTTGGAGCCATTGTCAATTTTATAGAATTTGTGGTGAAGGCTAAAGCTAGCTTCAGTCTTCCCCATCTTTAAGAACAAAGAACAGTACAGCACAGGACCAGGCCCTTTGGTCCATCAAGACACAGATGCCTTTCTAATCTAATATTTTCTTGCCTCTGAGTGGTCCATATCCCTCTATTCCTTGCCTATTAATTTATCTATCCAGATGCCTCTTGCACATTGTTATAGAATCTGCTTCTGCCACCAACTCTGGCAGCGAGTTCCAGGCATTCACCACACTGTGAAAAGCCTGCCCCTTACATCTCTCTCAAACTTTTCCCCCCTCACTCTCAACCTATGCCCCTGGGTAATTGACGGTTCACTCTGGGCAAAAGAATTCCACAGATCCACTGCTCTCTGGGTGAAGAGGTTTCTCCTCAACTCAGTCCTCAAACCATGACTCCTAATTCTAACTCTACACAAGCAGATAGTGGAATCTAGAACCTTCCTGATCTATAGTGCTTTAGTTGCAGGAAATGCTGATTTTTATCAAAATTGGATATCAGCAAGCAGTCTGACCACAGCAATGCAGTGGAAAGGTTGAAAGAGGTGGCAGAGAGATTGAGCTAGATGCGAAGAATATGTAGAAGTTGATCCTACATTTCTGTGATCACACTAAAGAGCTGCATGTGAATGATGAAGAGGAAGGGTTGTATTGTGCATTCCACAGGCAATGAGGTAGAAAGAAAAATCATTGGCCGCCATCTTGTTGTGATTGGATAAGTAAGACTTGAAGTCAAGTGAGGGCAATTCAACTGAACTGGGTAATTCTGAAGAGATGTTCAAGGAGGGTGTTGTAGTCAAAACCTAGATGAGACCAAGGAGCTATGATATGCCATGGTCATGGTCATGGTCATACAGGATGTCAGTTACTACTTTGATTAGGACTGTTTGTGTTGCAGCATTTACATTGAGCATTGCCAGATTATCTCGCCAAAGGGCATCACATTAAACCTGACAATCCAATTGCACTTTTTTTAAATGAGATGATAGGCTGTTGTTTTCCTCTTGCCCTTTCTCTTTGGAAGCTTAGGCCAATTATATACTGTTACTCTGGCTGAGATCACCCCTCTAACTGAGCTGATAAAAACTCAATACATAACATGCATTCAACCTCAGCCTTCCAAGTGTGAAATACTTAGCACTGCATTTACCCATTAAGCCATGAATAGGTACATTCTTAAATATTTTTTAACCAACTGAATCGTGTGTTAGGTGTGTGTATGTGTGTGTGTTGGTGTATGTACCCACTGTTATGCACGGTGTGTACGTGTTGGTGTATGTACCCAGTGTTGTGCACGCAGCTGGTGGCTATCACAGTCTAGCTTAACCACATAACTGGTGTCCTGTGTGAACAATCTGTAACTTGTGCTGTGTCCAGCAGCACATTCTGCCACTCTCGCTGCAATCTAGATTTAAATTATTAATAGTTCTCCCCCATTTCCACAGCGCTCATGCACCAGAGTAACAATGTTGACAGCAGCCGCTGCTACCAGTGTATCAAATTCTTGGTTCTATTGGCTCAAAAGTAAGTACTCGAGCTTTAAACTTAAAATTGATTTGAAAAGATGAGCTTTGATTTTGCTAGCTCCTTATGGACCACTTGCATTTATGTAATCACTTTAACATTCAAAGACAAATAGAGGAGGTTCATTCCAGGGAAAAAAGGATCTTGTAAGAGGCTCAAGGTGATCCAAGTCTACAAGATTATGAGGGACGTAGACAGAATGGATAGTCAGAAGCTTTTTCCCAGGGTGGAAGAGTCAGTTACTAGTGGGCATAGGTTTAAGGTGCATCGGGCAAGATTTAAAGGAGATGTACGAGGGTGGTGAGTGCCTGGAACTTGCTGCCAGGGGACGTAATAGAAGCTGATGTGATAGTGACTTTCAAGGAGCATCTTGACAAATGCATGAATAGGATGGGAATGGAGGGATATGGTCCCCGGAAGGGTAGGGGATTTTAGTTTGGTCAGGCAACAATGAAGTTACTGTGAAAATCCCCAAGTTGGCACACTCCAGTGCCTGTTCAGTTACACTGGGAGAGAATTTAGCATGGCCAAATGTGCCTAACTACCATGTATTTTGGACTGTGGGAGGAAACCTGGAGCAAATACAGAGAGAACATGCATGCTCTGCACAGACAGTGATTCAAGAAATATATAATAGTCACTCAGTTCAGTGTTTTTATTGAACTGTTGAACTGAGGTGATTCACTAAGTTCTAGTCTACCTCCACACACTAGTTCAAAAATTACAGGGTAAAGGCAGGAGAAAGGTTTCTCCAATCAGCCAAGATTGAATGATGGAGTAGACTCGATGGGCCGAATGGCCTAATCCTGCTCCTGTCTTATGTCTTAACTTGTATTCCAGTTGAGTCCTACTTAAGGTTGAATGAAAAACCCAGCAAAGTTTGGTATCTGATTGTTAAGTAACTGCCCATTCGTTCTACCAGTGGCTCTCCTCTGACTAACTTGGAAACAGCTGTCATCACCCAAGGATAATTATTCCACCAGTTTATTCCTAAAATGAAACTTAAAGCAGTTTTCAGAAAAAACAAGCTTGCAGTTTAACCAATACAATTCAGAATTAAACTTGGATCCCAGAGGCAGCTATCTAGCTATCTGGATTTTTTAAAAAATCTTGATTTTGTTTTCTACCATCTTCCAAAAAACTGTAAGTAATAAGCATTTACTTCCCTCTTCAATAGATGTGCAGCTGCTAAGGATTATTTTCGGGAACATCCTCACCACTGGAGCTGGGCTGTGCAATGGTTGCAAAAGAAGGTGAGGACTGACTGAGGTCTCCTTTTGAGACTATTTGTAACCCACCAGTGTTTTGTATATAATTTCAGAATGAAGTGAATTGAATAAACCTTACATAACTAAGGAAAACTAGCTTTGATGCTGCAATTAATTGTAATATTTCTACAACAATAAATGCTCC
Source organism: Carcharhinus amblyrhynchos (assembly GCF_965287045.1). Lineage (NCBI taxonomy): Eukaryota > Metazoa > Chordata > Chondrichthyes > Carcharhiniformes > Carcharhinidae > Carcharhinus > Carcharhinus amblyrhynchos. Next base: position 27,061,074 of record NC_137332.1, on the reverse strand, counting down.
AAATGAAATAGAGGCAACATCCAGGTAAAGAAGAAAGTGTACTATTTTCACATTTCAGATATTCCAGTGGGATTGGTAAATTATCTGATTCTTCAAAGTTGTTTATTGATGCAAGATCTGTTGACTTTCTGAAAAGTGCTTGGCTGGGTTCCATGTTGGAGCCTTTAGAAAATATTGAAGCCCTCCTAAAATACATTAATCACTTTGGGAGGTAGCCCTGTACCCTGAGACTGATGCAGCTTGTAGAATATATATATAGTTGAATTGCCTTTATCTTTTTCTGTTTCTCTCTATTTAGATGTCTGAACATTACTGGGCCCCACAAAGCAACATATCAAATGAAACTTCAACAGCAAAGACATTTCAGCGCACAATTTCCGCACAGGTATTTCAGCTTCCTCAATTCTCCATATGACAATAACTAGGATAGGCTAGACAAAACAGATCACTGTAGGGTAGCAATTTCTGCTGTCTTAAAGAGATATGATTTTCTTGTAATAAGCTAAGCCGTGTAATAAGCTTTATTTCTTCTCTTGGCTTTTGATTAGAGAAATATTTTGGGGGAAAAATATCACTAATCAAATTCGAGCCATATTTAAATGCCACAGTTAAGATTGGCAATCCTGAGACTGATCATGCTTTATTACAGGACACACTAGCCTATGCTACAGCCCTTTTGAATGAGAAGGAACAATCTGGGAGCAGTAACGGGTCAGATGGCAGCCCTGCTACAGAGAATGGAGATCGAACACTCCGGCAGGTAAGAAGGACTCCTTGCTGAAAGTTTAGACAGATTGTAACATCATATATGTGTCATGCAATTAAAATTTAGTGAAAGAAAACTAAAATAATTGAACTAAATATGGTAAGTCTGCAAAATTGGTTCCCTGATTTGGCACAATAGATTAGAGAAAAAACAAATTCTGAAAACCAAAATTTCATGAGTCCAAAGTTATTTTTATTCGAAGAATTATTTCACAAATCTTTGAAAATAAATCCTGAATGAAAAGGCTGCCTTTTCGATGAGCTTGTTAAGTATAGTGCTCCTGATCAGCATAAACTCACTCACACATTCATCGACATTGCATGGGATTATAATGGGTGCCATAGATTCACTAACTGTCTCTTCAAGGAAAGACTTGTTGACATAAGGGTGAAAAATGAAAGTATTCAAATTGATGCCTTTTCGAAGATTATACTTATCTTCCTCTTACTTTGCATTTCCAGTTTTTTAATGTTTTTCTCAAATTAAGGTAGTGTATTGGAATGCATGTGTGAGAATATAACACATGGGTGGCACAATGGTTAGCACTGCTGCCTCACAGCTCCAGGGTTCCAGGTTCAATTCCCAGCTTGAGTCACGGTCTGTGTGGAGTTTGCACATTCTCTCTGTGTCTGTGTGGGTTTCTTCTGGGTGCTCCGGTTTCCTCCCACACTCCAAAGATGTGAGAGTTAGGCCGATTGGCAATGCTCAATTGCCCCTAAGTGTCAGAGGAACTAGCTAAGGTGAATGCATGAGGTTATGGGGATTAGACCTGGGTGAGATTGTGGTCGGTGCAGACTTGATGGGCCGAATGGTCCCCTTCTGCTTTGTAGGATTCTATGATTATACTTGGCAGCCAGCACTTAAAACGTTAATGTTCTTGATGGTCAAGTGATATATTTTTCAGCTTTCCCTTTCTCTCATCATTCCGCTTGTAACTCATAAGCTGTCTTTTAAGTTAATGTGCTTGTTCCAATAATAATTCTCCTTCATTTCTTCAAACTAAGGGCTCCGAGTCTCCCATGATGCTTGGTGATTCTAAAAGTGACCTTGATGACATGGATCCATAAAGATGACTGGAATGGCCATGGGCATAGTAAATTACCGTTGCTTGGTGTCCGTTAATCTTTTTAACGGTGAAGGACTGGGCACTATACCAGATGGCTTTAGGCACCAATCGATTTGGGGAAGGTGTGCATGCACCTAGGTTGCAGACAGCAGGCCTTTTATAAACTGTTGTGAAGTAAACTTTGACAGTTGAAGCTCCAGATTTGATGCAAGTCCCTCCCCTATTCTTTGAAGGTTTTGTATGGAAATGGATAACTAGTGGTTGTGCTTGTGAATATCCAAAAAGACAAATTTTTATCGAATGTTTTCAGTAGTAACTACGGAGGATTTGAAAGTTTTGGGGAAAGGAGAGCTTGTTGATTTATGTATAATAGTTCCCAAAGTTTGGATTTTTCAAAGTAACAAAATCCTGTGTGGTATTACATTATATAGATTTAATTTTATTTGTATAATAGAACATCTGGTAATCCTGTTCAGTTGGTCACAGCAATTGTGTCTTGGAATGTTTAGTGGGTCCCAGTGTTTGCAAAGAGGATTTGAGGTTTACAAGGATGTGCTGACTCCGTACATTCATTGTTTAACCTTAATAGCAACCTGGTACTTTATTAAATATTAGTTAAATACTTTAATAAAGGCAACTTTTTCTTTTTAAGCCCATATGACTAGCAGCCATTTTCCAATGAGGTTAATACCGAGAATGTATATTTTGTTGTGAGGAACTCTAAAGTCCAATCTTTATGGCCATTTATATCATAGGGAAAGATTTTTTTGTTGGTGATATTAACTGATATTTCACTATTCATATTAATGGTATAAGATCAGAAAACCTATTCTAATCACGTCATAAAGTAGCTTATCTGCTTTCAATTTTTAAAATAACCATGTTTTAAAATCACACTTCATTCCTGTATAGAATAGATAGAATATGTAATGGGCAAGTGTGTAATATTTATTTAACTGAAGTTCACATACATTAGTTAACATTGTAGTTTCTGAAATAACTCTGACAAGTTTGGGGAAAAGGATGCACCTGAACATAGATCATTAAATAATTGGTTGAAAATACAAGGTAGTAATCAAGGCTGAGAAGCATACATGACATTGGATAGTTTATAACATGACATGGCCATGAGAAATTAAAAGTTTGAAATACCTTTTTTTTTTAGGACCTTTCTCGAGGATAAGATGCCTTTAAAGTATTTATATTTATCTATCACCCATTTGACACATCTCCAGTCAAATGGGTGGATGACTTGCTCCCAGGCCAATCCTCTTAATGTTGCAAATTGATCCATTGGAATACGTGCATACTGACCTGGCTAAGAGTTTTCACCTTCTCTTTGAAAAATCACAAGTCTTACCTTGCAGCTTCTTGTGGTAGCTCTGGTGAGATGAACTTGTGTTGTGGGGAATTGCTGGTACAGACCCACATGTGGCATTCTGTAGTGTAGATACTGATGCTTCAAACTTCCTGCACTACAGAGTATTATTTATTAGAACTATTTTTACTTTCACAGGTCACCAGTATGGTGGATGCTGATTTCCAGCATATTCCATGTCATTTATACGCTGACATCCCATCAAAGGGTTATTAATTGTGACCTATTGATTTAATATTTTGAATAATTACTACCAAACATTTATTAGACATAATACATTCAGTTATTTAATTGGTATTGTGTACTTGTCCATTACATAGTCTGTATGTGGTGGGACAGCCATATTGTGAGTGTTAGTTATGGATTTGAACAGGATGGGGAATGGAAGACAAGTTAATGTTGATGCAACATGTTGTAATCTGTGGAATGTCTTTGATTATATTACAACAAAAACTTGGCATAAAATGACAAATTAACAAAACGCAGATAAATCATTTTTAATATGATGGAATTCTGATATACTACAATAGAAATGTTGAATTTTGTAGGAGGTTATTAAATTCGTCCTTGGCTTCTAATTGGTTATTCATACCTGTTGAGTCCAGATTTCTTTTAATGTTTAGAATTTACACTTGCATTTAAAGATGATCCATAAAGATTTGACCCAAGAGATTCTCAGCTGTTTCTGACCAAGGGAGGAATGTTATCTGTGAAGTTAGTAACCCCAGTGAAAATGAAGCTGACTTATTGATGAAGAAAAATCCTGGATCTATGATTTTAATAACTCATAACTTGCAGTTGAGAGGGATGTTAAGATGAATTATGATGTGATTCTCAAAAGAATATTAATTTCCAGTCCCAATCTGTCTGGAACTAGACTGCCATTTGCTGCTACGTGATTAATACTGAAAAATTAATAATCATTATAGAGAATAAAAGGATTCAGACTTTGCAGTTAGCAGCTCAGTCCATTTGGAGTTTTGTGAAAACATTTATGTAACTAACTCACAAAAGCATCCTATTCATTAAGAATTGGATTAAGTATTAGAACAATCAGGCCATTCATCTTTTAAAATGTAATTATAACAATTGTCACCTGCAAAATATAAAAACATTGTCAATCTTTTACATGATACAATGTTAGCTATAGAGCATAGTTAGTGAGATTTTGCACCCCCTCCCAAAAAAACCTCTTCATTCTGCTAATCTTCAGCACCTCACATTATCTCTACCTGCAAAGATAAATTATTGCCTCCCAGCCTGAGTTGTAGAAAAGTTGCAATGTTATTGTAGGGCATCTGAATATTGTAATATCACTGACATTTCTACCCTCAATACTTCAATTCAAACAACCAATGAACGTACACCTAGACCTGAAATGCTTAGTCATCCAACTCTAGGATGGTGATCCTTAACCAATGTGGTCTCACTAAGATTGATTAAGATTAACCCCTTCAAACAGAATTGGAATTTGGGCTATGAATTCAGCTGCTGAAGTGGATCCAGGACAGCTAGGCTGGGGTTGCTACTTAAATGCTCTAATAAATTTTTAAAAGAATACCTAAAGAGCATAGTGCTTTAATCCCTTCACCGGCCTCTGAAAAATGTAGAATAGGTCATATACTATAGTGTTATTTTCAGACTGGATTTTAAGGATGTTTGTATCATGTTTAAAAATGAACTTTTTTTTAAGTGCTTTGTTTTGTTATGTATGTTGAACAGCTCTTTTTTAATGAAAATGGTCATTTTTGTTAAACCTCGGACTGCTACTGGCTAACATCCGCTATTCAAATTCAATTATGGTTATAGGCAGACTATGGCTACTTTAAATGCCCAACCAATGTGAACTTTTTACGTTAATTGCAAATAACAATGAAGTTAACAAAGTAAACCTGAATGAGTGTGTCATCCTGGAGGCATTTATTTTGACCTATATTTAGGTTTATGCCGGTGTAGGGTTAAGAGCACGTTGGTTTTTGTTTTTCTAATGTAGTTGGAAATTTATGAAAATTTGAGTACCTATTTGTGGATTGACTGCAGCATCACTTCTCATTACTGAATTACCAGCTGACTATTCAGTCTACCAAAATTCTACTACAGAATAATCAATTAGGATGATGTAAATTACCTCCTGGGAATCACTGGAATTCAATGAGATTGCATGGGCTGAATTGTGTAAGTGGAATGACTCTGATGAGTGAGATACACAGAAGTCAGAATTGCTGTCAGCATCCCAGTCACCTATTTAGCCTTCGTATTGTGCCAATTTATGATTTTTTTTTTGGGCAGGGTGTTGCAGGAAATTTTTGTGTCCATAATGGTTTTCTTTTTGTTGCCAATATTTCAATAAACAAGCCTTTGATCTTCTGCCTTACTTTACAGTCACAGTATACCAAGTGTGACACATCTTGGGAGTAGGGCTTTCATCAGATGATGCTGTCCACTCTGGACCACAAAACCAAAGGCACAGACGGCCACAAGTGCCTTTTTTTCCTTTTTGCTGGATCTCAAAATGAAGCCTTGACAACAACAAAAGCCACCGGGTAGCAACAATGGGATTGGTTAGGTTGGGGCTGCCCGATTAAATGTTCATCAAGTACGCAACAATTGGAGCACGATAACATTAATAACCGTAATGCTGAGGAGCAGAAATAGTGAAAATTACATGCTCATCAATCCTGACAAATATTGCTTTTAGTATCTGCTTCAAATGAATGAGTCAGTGGCAACAGGCTAGATACCAGATATGTTCTGCCATAGTTTGAACATTGACCATTTGACCGGTAAAGTGCGCATAAAGCGAGAGACTAAAATTAGTTAAAAGTTACTGGTGTTTTTGTGCCCACTTTTCATTGTGCTTATCGTAGTGAGGGATATTATTTTTGGAAACAATTTGTCCACTTTTTGGCATCAAGTATCGCTGGACACTCTAACAGGGATACTGGATGATCCATTCATGTCGGGTATCGTAGTCCAGGTGCAGAGTTCAGATTCTTCTGCCTTAGTTTCAGAAAAATGCCAGTGTAACATTTCTGTTTTTCATATCAGGTCTTCAGGCAATTCTGTAAGACTGGCTCATGTTACCATGAACCAGATTTAGAGGTTTTGAATAAAACTTTTGCAGCCAACCAAAGGTGGGGGGAGGGGAATTTTTATTATCTCCTGCGTTGGAGCTGAATGTGAATCCAGATTGGTGATGTGAACAGTTTTTTAACCAATTCCACTGCTCAGTCCTGGACAAGACATTTTTGTTGGTAATCCCAACTGTGCACTTTGGCTTGTTTAACCCAACAAGTAGGTTCCAGTAGTAATCTTTTATCTCTCCCTTGAAATGTTGTGTTCCTTCCCATGGATTCAGGTCCATGAGCTGAACAAAGTTACCAAACTTCTCCATAATATGCATATTTGAGGTACAAAGTAATAATCGAAAATGGCAGAGATTTTCACCTTTTTTGTAGAAGGGATGTCTTGAATTCAATTCTCGCTACATTCCCTTTGCTCCATCGCTGAACACCATACACAAGCCTGAGAAGTTGTACTTGGGTTGATGTGCCAAGATGGGCTATGATTAGTTCTAATAATTTGACTACTGCAGCCCAGGATCTTTAGAAATTTCTAACACTGCTTTAATATTAGTTTGTGGGTTTCTTTTCCCTCAAACAATTAGCTAAAAACATCAACTGAACAGTGTGTAATAAGAACCATATTTTCCAACCAATTGTAACATTTTGCTTCCACATCATGGTACTTCTGGTGTTGCTGGTTAAACTAAGAAATAGGGCAAACATATTAAAAGAATCACCACCAGAACAGGTTAACTTTATTACTAAAGGAGAGACGCCATAATGTAAAGTTCTTCCCCAGTTCCCAACGCAAAGATGGTGCTTTTTAAAAATTCTCCAAAAGATCATTTGTTCCAGATCAAAGCAGCCAATAGTTACAGCTTGGATTTTTCCAAATAATCTGCCTGCAATTAAATGAGCAGAAATCGGCATCTTAGACACTTGTGAATGCTGGAGTTTGCAAACTGTGTCTCCAGTCAAAAGAACTCTCATCAGGCGTAAATTGCTTTTGGGTTCAGAAGCATACGGTTGGTTGTGATCTAGCTGAGATCAAAAGTGACCGGTTTCAGCAAAGCTATTATTTATTAGAAACAAATCTTAGAGAAGATAGCTCACTTCTGGGCAGTACACAAAATATTTTAGTTGGATTGTTGTTGGTGCAGGCTCAATGGGCTAAATGGCGGCCTCCTGCACTGTAGGGATTGTATGGCTGATCAGTTATCGAAAATAAATAATCCATCTTTGTTGCCACTTCTCCCAATTGGTGCAGATCATTCCTAATGATGCAGGAGCAGAGGGTTGGAATGAGGTTTTTGGATCATGAAGCGAGGTAACATGGTCTGAGTATACCAAGATCAACAGTTAAACTGTTTTTGTTAGGTTGGATGTGACTTACCAACTTGCATAAAATTGGATTTCTCTTCCAGCCTTGTATAGCTTATCTAAATTGATTGAAGGTGACTTAGAGAGAGAGAGAGAGCTAGCTTTTAACCCTTTGAGTTCTGGACTTTTAAATTGTATTTTTCATGTCAATGCAAACAAAACCTCTGAGAATTTTGTATTGTACATGGACAATGTTTACTTTTATACCCTCACAAAGCATTCCTCTTTTCCCTGTCCCACCCCCTTTCTACAAACTGAATGCCTTATTAATCTGCTTCCAGTTAATAACTTCAAGGAATTCAGTATGTTTTAGTCTAGCATAATGATGAATGACTGATTACTGGTGTACTGTCATTGTCAGCACGATAAAGCAAAAGCTGTTGACTAGCATTTATGAATAGCATTTCTAACAGTTGCCCATCTCATTCCAGCATGTGACTGTGATGCCATGTATCTAATATAAAGCACATGAGAAATGTATGGAATCATTAAGTTGCTTTTTATTTTAAAGTAAAATTCTTGGTCTTAATTTTGATGGAAAACGCTAAATTGTACTCCGAGGGGTTATGTTGCCATAACCACTCACTGCAGTTGTGATATCTCTTAACTAAGAGCAGCATTCCCTCATAAACGGATTCCCAGACACTAATCAACACCCCAATCTAAATTTGACTTTAATTCAGCACAGTGACAGGTCAAAGAAAAATGGAAATTAGAATTCTGTTTTTCAAGCCAGTTTCTTTTTGAGATACAACTGTAATGAAAAGGGAAATTGTGACATTCTTGGTGCAACAGTGCCTTTTCTGTTTGAAATGGTCCTTAATCACAATTTGGTTACCTCCAGCGTGGACAAAAGATGGGTGAAATAATAGCTTAATAAAATACTGAAGGGCTATGCTAAGTGCAGTTGAGCTTTTTTCTGTTCAGGTCTTACACAGTCTTGATTATCAGTACTTAGTAAATCTACGAATTTATTGAAAGTCCTGAGTATAGTACTCCTTCAAGAGAATTTTTATTATAGTTTTGCTTTAATGGTCACTTAAAAATATTTTTGATTTGGTAAATGTCTTAAGTAGGTGCTGACACTAATATCCCTTTTTAAAAAAACAACCATGTTAATCATTTGATTTAGGATCATTTGATTTAAGTATGTTACAGTCCCTTGTTGAAGAGGGGAGAGCTATGTTGCTCCGTAAATTATTTAAGATCTGTACACTTCCTAGTGCCATTGATCTTATGCTGTTTAGGTGAAAACATTTATTGTTTTCTAAAAAAAAATCCCATTTATATTACCATTGTTGCTGGGAAAACAGATGTGCCATTTATGATACTGTTTGCTTTCAAAATGTTAAACTCACTTGAAAAATATGTTTCAAAAAACTGATTATTGAAGTGTTTTACTGAGACATGATGTACATTGGTTATATATTTTGCTTTCAAAATATTTCATGGAGGAAAAACAAATGTCATTGTGAAGATCCTCTCTCTGATTGGAAAAAAAATGTTATGGTCAGTGTATATTTCCTCATGGCTGCCTCTCTGTAATGACCTGACTCTGTGAAAAATGTGTTTGGTGTTCTGCAGGATGTTAACTCTTCAACCACTTTTTTAAACAAAATGCTGATGAGACTATCCCCGTAGACTTTGAAGTTGGTAGAGAGGAGGAAAAGAAGAAAATCCATATAGATTGCATGTTTGACCAACATCTAATAGATTCTGGGTCTTGGTCCATAAAGAAGACTCTTAAACACACACTGCTATTTGTGGGTGAATAGCCCATGTGTTTTGTGGGGGGGATAAATTGAATTTGTTCTTTAACCTAAGAGACAAAAAGTGCAACCAGCAAGGCTTTGTCCTTCATTCCTAAATCAATACTACTCAAGACAAGTAATGGTGCATTGTCCATATGTGTTGGCAGTTGAGTTCTGTATTGCCCAGGGAATGTTTGTATGCTGTAATGTCAATCTTCCTTTTTAAAAAAAACGGTATGAAAAGTAACTTAATAAAATAAAATGATTTTAAAAAATGAAGTGCCACCTAATGTGTTGGTTTTAATATGTAAAATTTCAAGCAACCAAGCTTGCTATGTAGTGGAACTGAGAATAGCAAAGATTGAAATTAAGATTATGCACCTTCTCATAACCCAGGTAAGCATCAAATTTTGTTCTACAAATGTGCTTGGTGCTAATCTTGATTAAACTTTTTGATGTCCTGTCAAATATTTATCTCACCAAAAGATAACCCTGCATAGCTCTTGACACAAACTTTGCAGAATGGCTGATTGCATTCTCAGATGTATTGTTTTACTCAATTGCACATAATATCGAGCCTTACTAATGGTTCCTTTGATAATTCTGTAGCATCTAGGTGAAAGCTCCTAACCTTGACTTGTATCTATAAGGCAACGATACAAGCATCACTCGTGTGTTTTCTGAGCATTATAGTTTAAGTTAAACTTGCAGCCAGGACAATGCTTTCAGCATCTGGCAACAGGGAAGAGCTATTCTACTTGAAGTCTTTCCTAAATTGGTGTGATTTCATCTAGGTCTTTCACTTTTTTTTACAAGGTATTACCAGTCATTACTAAGATAGAAATAAAGTGACTGAAGGACACATTTAAGTTTTCACCAATGCCTTTATTTATATTTGTTAATGGAATGAGAGTGTCACTGGCCAGCATTTAATCCTCATTCCTAATTGCCCTTGAGAGAGAGATGGTGAGCCATCTTGAACCTACATGGTGCAGTCCACGTAGGTAGCACAATGGGTGAATTACGTGGATAAGCCATGGTAAATGTGCAGGCTTATGGAGATTGGGGGGGCAGGGGGCAGTTGGGTCTTGGTAAGATGCTCCCTCAGAGAGTTAGTGCAGACTTCATGAGATGAATGGCCTTCTTCTGCACTGTCGGGATTCTATAGTGTAGGTGCACCCACAGCACTATAAGGGAGGGATGAAATGGCGATTATATATTTTCAACACTATTTGCCAGTGGAGGAGTTAATTTATATTATTGTGCTGGAGGCAAAACAAAACCTCATACCCATGAAGAAATTTTAGCTTTTTATTAATAAAAAGTGTAAAAAGCGTACAAAAATCAGTACAAAATTGTGCAATATGATCACACATCCTCGAAAGATATTTACAAATGTTCAGAGCAATAGTCTGGTGGAATATTGAAATATTCTGATGCTGGTTATCGCCAGTGACATCTACATCAAATCTGAATCTTTTCTCCTCAATGATTTAAAATCTGTGCACGTAAGGGATGTGTTTCTCCAGATGATGAGCTAGGGAAGTAACATGACCTTGGCTTTCAAGTTCTGTACACCAAATCTGTCTGCCACTTTCTACACCCTTACGACTGAGCTTTAAGAGACCTGATATAATGTTGGTGTCATTCACAATTGTCATGGTCCTCAGATTAGAAATGGACAAATTCTACGCAGCGAGCACCTTTTCTAATCATCTCAGTGCAGTTGGTTGGTTTGCTCCTCAGCTGGCAAACAGTAAGATTTGCAAATGAGGAAATGTTAAAGTTTATTTATTAGTCACTAGTAGGCTCACATTAATGCTGAAATGAAGTTACTGTGAAAATCCCCTAGTCGCCACTCTCCAGCGCCTGTTTGGGTACAGAGAGAAAATTTAGCATAGCCAATGCACCTAACCGGCAAGTCTTTTAGATTGTGGGAGGAACTGGAGCACCTGGAGGAAACCCATGCAGACACGGGGACAATGTGCAAACTCCACACAGTCACCTGGGGCTGGAGTTAAACCCAGGTCCCTGGTGCTGTGAAGCAGCAGTGCTAACCAGTGTGCCACCTTGCTGCCCCCAAGGAAATAAATCTTTGAAAAATGGGTATATAAATCATTGAAAAATAGAACAAATCAAAAGAATTTTGTGTTGTGGACCGAATTTTTTTGGTGTGCTTCCCCCTCCCCTCTCCCCTGCCCCACCCCTAAGAAATGCTGGTTAATACCTCAATAAAGTAATGTTGAAATGTTGTCCTTTTCCCTCCAATGTAGAAACAAAAAGATTTGGAGTTTTCCTATTATTCTGCCTTCTTTCTCTAAATTTCACCAGCAGTCATGTTTCCAATACTCCATGATAAATAATTTGAGGTACAAACATTTATTCCTCTGATCTGCACAGTGGACTTAGACCAAGCAGTTCACTTAAAACTGATTATTGCAGTCAGCAGTAAAAGAAAAACTGCCAGGGTTTTGCTTGCATTCTCCTCGTGTCTGCGTGGATTTTCTCTGGATGTTCCAATTTCCTCCCATAATCCAAAGATGTGTGGGTTTGGTCGATTGGCCATGCTAATGTTAGTGTCCTGAGATGCGTAGGTTAGAGGGATTAGCAGGTAAATATGTAGGCCTGGGTGGGATTGTGGTAGATGCAGACTTGATGGGACAAATGGCCTCTCTGCACTGTAGGGTTTGTACGATGATTGTATGATTGAGTTTTAATGGAACTGAAAATTGCCAATGTCAAAGTTGCTTTTAACAATGTGCAGAACACATTTTGATGGAACAATTATTTCAATCAGTTGAGTGTGATATTGCTAAGACAATATGAATGGTTTCATTATTCACTAACTATTTCTCCATGAATCTCTCAAATGAAAACTGGAAACACTACCATGTGTATCTGAACCTGAACCAGTACAATGTGAGATAATGTCTTCTGAGTTTGAATAAACTTAGTGGTGAATTTGAAGCAAGGTGCAAAAATTGACATTTAAAGCCCACAGTTGAAGTGGGTCATGTACTCTGTCAGTCCTTAAACCATACTTACAATGGAGTATTAGAAGAGCAAGCCACACAGTTTCCTCATTTGAGCTGTGTCCTGGAGCCAACAGGTACTAATTGTGGAGGCTCCTTTCCTTATGATGGAAAAATGATAAATATTGTGCTCACTGACGAAGTTGCTTCATATTTTTCTCTTAAAACTATAGGCTGTCATTGCCTCTTTGCTAGAACATTAAACAAGAGAGAAGTCCAAAGAAAAAGTTGAATCAAAACCACTTGTCTTTTGACATTTTGTGGTGTTGTACATGAGTTGAGGGTGTAAATTAGGCAGTTTCTTATGTCCAGTTGCTTTCCAGTGACTGATGTTGTAAAGTTTATAAATGACTAATGAGGATAAGATTAAGCTCTGCTGTCCACACAGTAAAGTAGCTCACCAGTACTTGGCACCTAACCTAATGCAGCAAGCAAGGCTACTTGAGCAAAATAACAGAGCCACCCTTTCCCATACAATCACACCGCAACAAGAATCACTGCCCACAGAAAAGTAGAAAAGAAAATGGGAGGAGGGGAAAGCTAACTTGGTGTATTTTACTTGTAATTAAGGTTGGGATCATACTTAAATTCTGTCTTTCGTTTGCGACAACAAATGGCAATGGCTGCTGCATCTTTCCCTTTTCCTGAACACATTACCATGCATGCATTATTCACAATGTATGCCCCATGAGTGTGAGAACCATGGGAATATGCACTGCACCCAGTCAGTGTCCACTCTTCTTCACATGACACCATCACCTGGAAATTAAAACACAGGTCAGTTAGACTGAGTTGAATGGTTTGTTGTTTATCTGGAAAATGTACAGCTTACACATGCCTGCCTGACAGGACAAACTGCCTTGGGTGCAGTGGCCCATTTCCAGTGGGTCACTGAAAATGGGTTAGACTAAACCAAACTTCACTGGACTGCAGCAAATGTTCACTTAGATGTTTTACTAATACAATAAAAGTAAGAGAATAACTAAGGAAATGATTGGGCCTATTCAAGATGTACATGGTAATTTGCGAGTTGATCCAGATGACGTGAGCAAGATTCTCGGTGAGTACTTCATCTCTGCCTTCACTAAGGAGAGGAATGACTCAGACATTCTAGTTAAAAAGTAGTGTTATTAAAATACAATAAGCATAGTGAGAGGGGAAATACTGGCATCCTTAAACGTGGATAACTCACCAGGGCCAGATGAATTGTTTGATAATTTATCACATGGATTAGTATAAAGTGAAAAGTATTGTTTCTTGCGCACAATACAGACAAAGCACATCGTACATGGGGAAGGAAAGAAAAGTGTGTAGAAAGTAAGGTTACAGTCATAGCTGGGGTGTAGAGAAAGATCAACTTAATTGTATTCCAAGCTGTTGAAGGAAGCCAGGGATGAAATAGCGAATGCTCTGACAATTGTTTTCCAATCTTCACTTCTTACAGGTGAGGTACCAGAGACCTGAGCTCTGCGAACTCTGCACCATTTATAATGAGTGCGAGGGATAGACCAGAAAACTATAAGCTAGTCAGTCTGATTTTCAGTGGCGGGCAAGTTATTGGAAACAATTTTGAGGTAGGATAAACTCACATTTAGGCACGGATTGATCAGGAATAGTTGGTATATAGTTGGTATTGTTTTGTTAGAAGATCATGTCCTACTGACTTAGAACTTTTTGAGGAAGTAATGAGGATTGATGAGGGTAGTGCAGTGAATATTGGATACATGGATTTCAGGAAGGCATTTGACAAGCTCCCACATGGCAAACTGGTCAGAAAAGTGAAATCTCATGGGCTACATAAAATGTTGGAGCCAAAATTGCTCAGTGGCAGGAAACAAGAAGTAATGGTTCATAGCTGTTTTTGTGAATGGAGAACGATTTCCAGTGATGTTCCAGAGGGCTCAGTGGAGCCCCTGCTGTTTGTTGTATAAATGATTTAGCCTTAAACATAGGTGGCATGATTGATTTGCCGATGACAAAAATTGGCTGTGTAGTTAACAGTGAAGGTGATGGCTGTTAACTGCAGACGAATATCAATGGTTTAGTAGAATAGACAGAAGTGGCAAATGGAATTCAATCCATAGAAGTGCAAGGTAACCCCTTTCAGGAGGGCAAACAAAGCAAAGGAATATTCAATAGAAAGATATTGAGAAGTCTTGAGGAAGTGCACTCTTTAAATAATAGTGCAGTGTTCTCAGATCTCAGGACTCTGGTACCTCACCTGTATCTAGTGAAGATTGGCAAACAATTGTCAGACCATTCGCTATTTCATCCCTGGCTTCCTTCAACAGCTTGGAATACAATTAAGTTGATCTTTCTCTACACCCCAGCTATGACTATAACATTACAATCTACACACTTTTCTTCTCTATGTACTATATGCTCTGTCTGTGTTGTGCGCAAGAAACAGTATTTTTCACTGTATACTAATACATGTGACAATAGTAAATCATATCAAACAATTCATTTGGCCCTGGTAAGTTATCCACCTTTAAGGATGCTAGTCTTCCAGTATTTTCTCCCTATGCTTATTGTATTTAATAACGCTGCTTTTTAAACAGAATGTCTGAGTCATTCCTCTCCTTAGTGAAGGCAGAGATGAAGTACTCACCAAGAATCTTGCTCACATCTTCTGGATCAACTCTCAAGTTACCACGTACATGTACTTTTGAGCGCATGTCCACAGATTCTTGAAAGTAGCAGGACCAGTGGACAAGATGGTCAAGAAAGTATATGGAATGCTTCCCTTTATTAGGTTAAGTATTGAATACAAAAGCAGGAATATAATGATCGAACTGTATAAAATGCTTGGGTAGGTCACAGCTGGGTTTTGGTCACCACATTACAGGAAGACATGATTGCTCTGAGAGAGTACAGAGGTGATTTACAAGAATGTTGCTAGGGCTTGAAAATTATGGCTATAATGACAGATTGGATAGGCCAGGGTTGTTTTCCTTAGAACGGAGGCAGCTAAGGGATGATCTAATTGAAGTATACAAAGTTACAAGGGGCCTAGATAGGAAAGTCTTCTCCTGGCTGAGGGGTCAGTTACCAGGGGACATACATATAAGGTGATTAGTAAAAGGATTAAAGGAGACATGAGGAAAGGTTTTTGGGCATCTGGAATTCACTGCCTAAGTTGGTGGTTGAGGCTGCAATGCTCAACTCATTTAAAAAAAGGTACCTGGATCTGCATCTGAAATGGAAAATGTGATTAAAATGAGTGGATAGTTTATTTTTTTCTTTTGGCTGGTGCAGACACAATGGGCTGAATAGCATCTTTCTGCACTAACTTTTTTCTACGGTTTCCTTAAAGGTCAGCATTATTAAAATTACAGGATGGCCCACCCAAACTAGTACAAGCCAAACAAAAGCAAATCAAAACAAAATTCCAAATCTTCTTTGAAGTTGGGTTAGTGGAAACAGGACTCCGTTAAAATTGTAGGAACCATCCTTTCCCACGTATAGGAAGATGGGAGCTGTAATTAAATAATGACAGGAATCTATTTGCTCTGCTGCCAAGCATTTCTGTTTCTCTAATGGATGGCTGAGATGCTTATTCAGCTTTCAGAGGAACCTCAGATCGAACCCAGAATAAGAATCCTTTACAAAACATTTCAGGCATCTTCATGCAAGTTGCTCATAATGAGAACTCATATTACCCAGTTAAGTAGTTTGCCTCGTGTACAAAATATCTGGTGGCTTACTAAGGAGATGAATACTGCGAACGCTGTAGAAGCAATACCAGTAAAAGTAATGTTTAGTTTTAAAGATTTCTTGTCTCCCAAAATCTAGCATTGCTTGAGCAGTATCAATGATACATTGACCCCAATCTTCCACTGTACCTTTACTACACCTGACTCTGCTCACGAAATAAATTGTGATAAATGTATCTACTGTAACAGTTTGACAATAATTGTATGGCAGGTGCTGGTCTCAAATCTAATACTAATTATATTTGACTTAGTTTACAGAAGTAGTTAAGGATAGATGTAAACTGATGAAGAGTCAGTCAGACTCAACTTCTGTCTCCACAGATGCAGTCAGATCTGCTGAGATTTTCCAGCACTCTGTTTTTGTGAACTCACTAAGATTAGGACTACAATACCGGAATCCAGCATGGAACTTGCTTGGGAATTGAAAATGTTACATTGTTTGTATCATCTAATAGAGTGCACTAAGGCAGAATTAAGGAAAATACTGGAACGTGACAAAGATGGAATGCAGCTGTTGTATATGTTGTATGTAGGTGGCATAGCAGTTAGCACTGCTGCCTCTCAGCGCCAGGGAGCCTGGTTCAATTCTGGCCATGAGCCACTGTCTGCCTGGGTTTCCTCCAGATGCTCCAGTTTCCTCCCACAGTCCAAAGATGTACGGGTAAGGTTGATTGATTGGCCATGCTAAATTGACCCTAAAGTCAGGGGGATTAGCAGGGTAAATGTGTGGGGTTACGGGAATAGGGCCTGGGTGGGATTGTGATCAGTACAAACTCGATGGGCCGAACGGTGGCCTCCTGTACTGTAGGAATTCTATGATTCTGTATCGGAGGATCAACTGTTGAATGTTTGATGCAAGTGAAATTAAGGGCTCTTGATTATTTGCCTGTTTTCTTCATGAATCAATCAGGCAGGTTTAGAAAACTACCACTAGTGAAGACTTGTTACCCTGCAAATGTAAACACGGGTGCTATAGTTTGACTTAAGTAAAACTAATTTTAACATCGGAATTTGGAATCTTCCAGATTTACCTATTCTTCCAGTCATTTCACTTTGGCGAACACCTCAAGTAGCCCTCAATCTTTAATCTTTAAATAAAATCGTGCAATATTTAGAATATAATTTCACCTTTTCCATGAAATCTGTGGAGCTCTGTTCCTTCAGTGTACACTCGAGGCTTGGTGCTTGGCAACAGGTGGCATGTGAGATTGTCTCTGTTTGTCCGGTACACTGCTTGTTTGCTTGAGGCATCACTGTATCGCTGAATTTTGTGAGAGAGTGTGAGCTGCAGCCTACAAGAAAAAATTGACGGTTTATTTCTTATTGGTTTTGTTTTCACTTCATACACATGCTTATGCAAAGTAGATGAAGTGGAAATTGTCTGCATCAATTGTCTTTCCCAGCTTGAAGCAGTCTTTATAAATAAGCAATGTTGGAAAATTTGCACCAATTTTTAGATTGTCTGAACCTCTGCCATATGTGCATCAGAGGTTTTATATGGACTGTAGCATCCTGACAGTTATAGAGTCTATCAGGTCTTCCCACGACTGGCAATTCTAGAAAACTTCAGGATCTCTGTGCATGGTAGCATTCCCTCCCAAATGGGTAGCATTTCCCCCCTCACAGATCCATAGATAAGTGGTCTCCAAATTGTATAAGTTCAGGTATGATTCATGCTGGTGCCAAATGGTCCCCTGTATTCTTAATTCTCCTATACTTTAACAATGTTGTTCATAACTGCAGAACATTCTGAATGGGGAAGGTGAACAGCCAGAGGTCATGGTTCATGTTGGTACCAACGACATTGGTATAAAAAGGGAAGGGGTATCGCTACAAAATAAATTAAAAGCAGGACCCCAAAAGGTGGTCATTTCAGAATTACCCCCATGTGCTGATGAGATCAGGAATAGGAAAATAGATCCTGTGAATGTGTGGCCGGAGGGAGATATTTGGATTCCTGAGACATTGGGACCCATTCTGGGGGAAATAGAATCTGTAGAAGTTGAACAGGTAGCATCCCAGCAGGATTGATTTGATTTATTATTGCCACATGTATTAGCATACAGTGAAAAGTATTGTTTTTTGCGTGCTACGCAGACGAAACGTTCTCTTCATAGAGAAGGAAACGAAAGAGTGGAAAATGTAGTGTTACAATCATAGCTAGAGAAAGATCAACTTAGTGCAAGATAGGTTGATTCAAAAGTGATGGCAGCAAAGAAGAAGCTGTTCTTGAGTTGGTTGGTATGTGAGCTCAGGCTTTTGTATCTTCTTCCCGATATAAGAAGGTGGAAGAGAGACTGTCCAGGCTGCATGTGGTCTTTAATTATGCTGCCTGCTCTTCTGGGGCAGCAGGAAGTGTAGACAGAGTCAATAGGTGGGAGGCTGGATTGTGAGATGGATTAGGCTACGTTCATGATCTTTTGTAGTTTCTTGCGATCTAGGGCAGAGCAAGAGCCATACCAAGCTGTGATACAACCATGGTGCATCTGTAGAAGTTGGTGAAAGTCATAGCTGACATGCCAAATTTTCTTTGTCTTCGGTACAGACATTGGGCTTTCTTTCTTATAAGAACATAAGAAATAGGAGCAGGAGTAGGCCATCTAGCCCCTCGAGCCTGCCCCGCCATTCAATAAGATCGTGGCTGATCTGTCGTGGCTCAGTTCCACATTCCCACCCTCTCCCCATAACCCTTAATCCCCTTGCCTATCAAGTGTTGGCATGGGGACACTAGGACAGGTTGGTGATCTGGACACCTAAAAATTGAAGCTCTTGACCCTTTCTACTTCAGGAGGATGGGAATCTGAGCAGGGAGACACGAGAGGGAAACAAAGATAGAAATGAAAGATAACAAAGTAGAAAGTAAAAGTAGAAGGCAGAGGAAATTAGAGCTAATAGCAAGTAAGGCTATGGTACAAGATGTTAAGAAAGATCTAAAGGCACTCTTTGAGTGCACAGAGCACTTGCAATAAGGTAGATGAATTAACGGGGCAAGTTGTTGTAAACAGGTACGATATGATTGTGATTACGGAGACGTGGCTGCAGGATGACCAAGGCTGGGAACTAAAGTTTTATTTTATTTATTTATTCATCACAAGTAGACTTACATTCACACTGCAATCAAGTTACTGTGAAAATCCCCTAGTTGTCACACTCCGGTGCCTGTTTGGGTACACTGCACCTAACTGGCACATCTTTGGACTATGGGAGGAAACCGGAGCACCCAGA
This sequence comes from Carcharhinus amblyrhynchos, assembly GCF_965287045.1. Taxonomy (NCBI): domain Eukaryota; kingdom Metazoa; phylum Chordata; class Chondrichthyes; order Carcharhiniformes; family Carcharhinidae; genus Carcharhinus; species Carcharhinus amblyrhynchos. Next base: position 27,041,695 of record NC_137332.1, on the reverse strand, counting down.
GGAAACCCACACAGACACAGGGAGAATATGCAGATCCCACAGAGACAGTGACCCAAGCCAGAAATCAAACTTGGGTCCCTGGCACTGTGAGGCAGCAGTGCCAACTACTGTGCCACTCATATATCCAATTGTGTTCAATATTTAGAAAGGATAGACAAAAAGAAAAAGGAAGTGACTGTCACCTGAACTTGAGCAGTGAGTATTCACAGCAGTATAATCATAAACAAGTCAATGGTCAGTGGACCTCTATCTTGGGCCAGGCATCCACAATCTTGCCCTTCCAGCAGGAGTCACTCAATAAGAATTAGAAGTAGGGACCTTAACAATCAGTTTCTGGGTCTAGAGGCATAGGAACAGGAGCAGACCATTCAAGCCATCAAACATGCTCCACCATTTAATATTATTATGGCTGACCGGACACTTGAATGCCTTTTACACCCACTATCCTCATAACCCTTTACGTTATTGTTAATCAGAAATCTATCAATCTCTAAACATACTCAGTGACTGAGCTTCCAAAGCCTTCTCGGGCAGGGAATTCCAAAGCTTCACAACCCTCTCTTTAAAGAAATTTTTCCGCACTTTCGTCCTAAGTGGCATGCCCCTGATTCTAGATTCCCCTGTCAAGGAAAACATCTTACCTGAACCTATCCTGTCTATTCCACTAACTATTTTCTAGGTTTCAATGAGATCACATTCTTCAAAGGTTCAGAGAACACAGGAGAGGATAATTATCAAGCTCCCATCACTGCAACAGCTGGAATTGTCTTGATGCAGATTAAGAATTGAACCCTGGAACCTACATATTATCTGGTGCGATTATCCATGCAAGCTGCTTGTAATCCAGATAAGAAGTAGTTACATTTATTCCACGTGAGTAGACTATTTAGAAGCTCATTCAATGCTAATGTTCAAGTTTGGAACTTTGCCATTTAGATGCTCCAACATTCTGTTACTACCAGTCAGTCCATGCCTAATGTTCTAACGACGTTGCTTACCAGTAAGGAGGTAGTCTTTATGTGGACAGCCTGCCATTTGCATAGTGCCATCATCAGCCACCGAGCTGCTATTAACAACACATTCAGCTCTTGGCCAAGTGCAGCACCTGGCAATTGCATAAACTCCCTGGCTGTCAGCAGCATTGTGAGCGATACATTTCTTCACCTCTCGGATTTCCTAGGATGCAAATAATAAAGAGTTAGATTTAAAAATGTAATGACTAGGGCAATGTGAAGGTGCTATTTGCAGGACTTCGCAGAACCCCTACAGTACCAAAGGAGGCCATTCAGCCCATCGAGCCTGTATCAACAATAATTCTACCCAGGCCCTCTCCCCATAACCCCATGTATTTACCCTGCTAGTCCCCCTTACACTAAGGGGCAATTTAGCATTCCCAAACAACCTCACATTCTTGGTGTTGCAAAAAAAAAATTTAAATTTCTGCTTTAACAAAAGGAAAACAAGTTTTGTGCTATGCATTTGCCATGAGAACAGCACAAACAATGAATGTACTCCGACAGCAGACATCCTTCAACTCCAAATTATGCCCATCCAAGACTGCACGATTAGACATTACCCCTCGATTCATGGTTACTCCACTCTTTATTTGTGGAATTGTGTCCATTCCTCTCCAAATAAATCCAAAAGTCAAAGTAGACTAAATACTTTAATATAATACTAAGCTTGAACCATAAAGAGAAGTGTCAGTGTGCCTAATCTTCTTAAATGCAGAATTTCTATCCTCATTACTTGGTTTCCTGATGGATAAAGTGGGCATCTCAGGCAGTATGTGGATGCCATGTTAACGCCCGTCTCATCAGGAAGATAAACTGGAAGATTGTGTGTGGAATCTATGACCTACATTGGGCTGTCCATCCAATCGTAACCCCACTAACATTTTCCTTGCTGGAAAACCCAAAACACCATAAATCACACCCATCTCTGAATCTACAATTAAAATGATAATGCATGCAAAGAGTAATGTGTTCCCAGATTATTGTTTTCAGGATAGGAAGCTGTTGCCTGTTATTTTTACAAAGTACCAATTATATATGCAGGTAATTGACAATTCCTGTCTAATTTCTCTTGCTCAATCCTTTCAATGATGCATTTTGATTTTCTTTCCTGTTGTATATTTTTGTACAGACCTGTTGTTGTTCTGATTATAGTAATGTAAGTATTAGCCCTGAACCTCATCTCTACTGTCCTTTATATGCTAATGAGCCTTTTACAAATATGGCTCCTGCCCTTTATTGTTCCAGTTTAATTGTCGTCCTAATCTATTGAAACCATTACAAACACGCTTCATCTCTTACCTCTATATGTTCACCCCTTCTTTTCCCATTCTTGGAAAAACTTGAACAGCTGAACATTTCCTCGTTCTTATTGCAGTGTGCTGTGGCTTTAGCTGAGTGAGCGAGCCCTGACCTCTTAGACCATACTGTCCGGCACAGCAGCTGGTTCTCTGTGTAAAAATGATGCACAATGATTGAAGTTTAACCTTTTTAGTGTATTTTCCCCTTTCCCTATGACTTGGGTGCAGCTGAGAATTGTTTCTATGAAGCAATGATACATACCATGTTTTAAAATGTTACCCCATAGTAAGCTCTGGTGACCCGAGCTGATAAATAACATAGTATTGAATTGCTGTGGCAGCTATATTTGCATTGTATTAGGAATGAGATCTTGGTATGAGGTTTCTGAGAAACAGCACTGCAGGCCAGTTTATCATGTGGCAGAGGGATAATGCCATGCTGATGGCTAGAACTGTAAAGTCCCCGTGCTCTCAGAATCGGTCTTGACTCGTCATTTTGAAGGTGGCAAAAAAGATTTTAAAACTGTCATTAAGGTTCATACAGACACTGCCACTTTCCCTGAATGGAATCTGTTGGTACATTTAACCATGCTCCCAGTGGCAGCCACCTTGTGTTGCCTTGTCATAGCTGCATAAAGGGCTGCCAAACTTGCCAATATAAAGTAATGAACCGTTAAAGTGTTAACAAGTTTGCTAGTTCGTTGGTTAGTTTTATTTTTAAATGGCAGGCAGCTTACTGATTTGTGCCCACCCACCTTCCTTATTAGACACCGCCACCAGATTTCTCTCTTCCACCTTCTTCCGGGAAAAAGACAAAGTCTAAGATCACGCACCAGACTCAAGAAGAGCTTCCCTGCTGCTGTCACAATTTTAATATTATCATATGATAATATGACTATCATATTAAGCTGATCTTTCTCTTCACCCTACCTATAGCTACATTCTGCACCCTCACCTTTCCCTTTTACTCTATGTACTTCATGAGTAGTATGTTTTGCCTGTATAGTGTGCAAGAAAAAATGCTTTTCACTGTATCCTGCAACCATAAAATCAAATCAGATCTATGCAAATGTGAAGGGATCAGTTCCCTTGATTTCCAAAAGTAAAATTCGCCTCCACAAGTTTTCCCTGCCCTGAGTTAAATTCAAAAAAATCCTAACTGGCTGATTAAAGTAACTAAGACCCCACTGTCATTTTATCTGGTGCTAATCCCACAGAATAGAATACCTACAGTGCAGAAGGTGGCCGTTCTGCCCATGGAATTTGTACTGACAACAATCCCACCCAGACCCTATCCCCATAACCCCACATATTTACCCTACTAATCCCCTGACACCAAGGAGCAACATAGCATGACCAATCAACTTAACTGGCACATTTTTGAACTATGGGAGGAAACTAGAGGAAATCTATGCAGACATGGGGAGAATGTGCAAACTCTACACAGGCACCCAAGCTGGGAATTGAATCCGGGTCCCTGGCACTGCGAGGCAGCAATGCTAACCACTGTGCCACCCCTTTCAATAGAATTTGAGCTCTCAATCTCTGGCTTGTTAGGCCAACTCCCTATCCATTCGGTTACCACACATTGTGTGATTGTTACAAAATACAGCAGGGCAGGACATTTTATATATTATTAGCAAAGGTATTTTCTTCTTCACCTCATCCAGCTGAATTAATAAAAAAACTGGCTGATAATCATTGTGATTTGAATCTGCAACCAAATGGTAGCTCAGTGAAATACAAGTATATTGAAAGATTGGTTTGTGTAGTTTGTTCCTGCTTTTATGCAGTAAGAAGTCTCACAACACTAAGTTTATGTCCAACCAGTTTATTTGATAGTAATCCCACAAGCTTTCAGAAATGGTATTCCTTCATCAGGTGTGTGGAAGGTTCTGATCAGAGAAAGGCATATAAAGACACACACAGTTTACAGAATACTGATTAGAATGCAAGTCTTTGTAGCTAACCTGCTATTCAAGTCTTAAAGATGTAGACAATGTGAGTGGAGATAGCATTAGCTTAGGTTGAAGAGATGTGTATTGTCTCCAGAGAGGACAGTAAGTGAGATTTTACAAGCCCAGGCAAGTCATGGGGGTTACAGATAGTCTATAACAAATGCTTTTAGGATTTTTAAAAATATATAATGCTATCTTGGATTCTATACATTTTGAAACAAAAATACTACCATTAAAATAGATGGGGTGGCACAGCAATAGCACTGTTGCCTCACAGCACTAGGGGACCCTGGTTCAATTCCAGCCTTGGGTGTCTGTCTTGTGTGGAGTTTTCACATTGTCCACGTGAGTTTCCTCCCACAATCCAAAGATGTGCAGGTTAGATGGACTGGCCAGGCTAAATTGTCCCTTTAGTGTCCCAAGATGTGTAGGTTAGGGGGATTAGAGGGATAATCCACCACCAGGGTGGTGGGCTTGGGTAAGATGCTCAGTCAGAGTCGGTGCAGACTCGATGGGCTGAATGGTGCCCTTCTGCACTGTAGGAATGCTGTGATTAAATTTGGGAATTACATGACTGATTCAATACCAGCCACTGACTTACCTGTTAGTACAGGAGATGCCAATTGTGCAATTCTGTTGGGTGTGATGAGCCGTTGTTCCTCTGGAAACCACACGTCATTAATCGCATTCTTTGTGGAGTAATGAATTAGCTTCTGACGTAATTCAGATACAGTTATATTGGGATCCACATTCAATAGCATTGCTGCAATGCCTGTCAAGGATAAAGTAAGTCAAAAAATACAATCTTATACAATGACGAGATATTAAAATGCCCATTTATCAATTGGCTTACGAATAAAACAATATTGCAGTGATCTCATTTGGGTTACCATGTAGTAAAGGCAGGATGATTTGAAAGGGGTGTTTAATTTTCTTGTGGATTTGAATAAACAGTGGTGCTCATATCAAAGAAGTGGTGAATTATGCTCAAGAATTTTTTTGCAACGATGTGTCCCTGAACTAATAAGAAATAGAAGCATGAGTAGGCCATTTGGCCCTTTTCAGCTGCTCTGTCTTTCAACAAAATCATGGCTGATTATATATCTCAACCCCACCTTCTCACTTTCCCAGTATCCCTTAATTTCCTGAGTACCCACAATCTGTTTGGGTTATGCTCAAAAACCGAGAATTCTTTCCTTTCTGAAGCAGAAAATTTGAAATAAATATTCATTGAATATTTTTTTCCTCATCTGTTACAAATGGTCAATCCCTCACTCTTCAACTATGCCCCAGTATTCTTCAGATATTCCAGTCAGAGGTGATATTCTCAGCATCTACCCAATCAAGCCTTAAGAATTTTCTGTTCAATTAGATCACCACTCATTCTAAACTCGAGAATATAGCCCAGCCTACTCTAATCTCTCCTATAACAATCCTTCACCCCAGGAACCACTCCAATGAATCTGTTACATTCCCTGTAGGGCATATTTTCCCTATCTTAAATAGATAGAGGTTTACAGCATAGAAGCAGGCCCTTCAGCCCAACTTGTCCTTGCTGCCCTTTTAACGACCAAAGCTGGTCCCAATTGCCTGCATTTGGCCCGTATCCCTCTATACCCATCTTACCCATGTAATTGTCTAAATGCTTTTTGAAAGGCAATTGTATCTGCCTCTACTACCACCACCTCTGGCAGCTCGTTCCAGACACTGAAAAAAATTGTTCCTCCGGACACTTGAATCTCTCCCCTCTCATCTTAAACCTCTGCCCTCTAGTTTTAAACTCCCCCACCTTTGGGAAAAGATATTGACTATCTAACTGATCTATGCCCCTCATTATGTTGTAGACCTCTATAAGATCATCCCTCAGCCTTCTATGCCCCAAAGAAAAAAATCCCAGTCTATCCAGCCTCTCCTTGTCACTCAAACCATCATGTTCTGGTCGTATCCTAGTAAATCTTTTCTGCACTCCTCCTATAATAGGGTGACCAGAACTCTACACAGTATTCCAAGTGTGGCCTTACCAAAGTCTTGTACAACTTTAAGACATCCCAACTCCTGTATTCAGTGTTCTGACCAATGAAACCAAGCATGCTGAATGCCTTCTTCACCACTCTGTCCACCTGTGACTCCACTTTCAAGGAGCTATGAACATGTACCCCTAGATCTCTGTTCTGTAACTCTCCCCAATGCCCTACCATTAACTGAATAAGTCCTGCCCTGATTCAATCTACCAAAATGCATCACCTCACATTTATCTAAATTAAACTCCATCTACCAATCGTCAGCCCGCTGGCCCAATCAATCAAGATCCCGTTGCAATCCGAGATAACTCTTTTCACTGTCCACGACGCCACCAATCTTGGTGTCATCTGCAGACTTACTGAACATGTCTCCTATACTCTCATCCAAATCATTAATATAAATGATAAGTGGGCCCAGCACTGATCCCAGAGGCAGATCGCTGGTCTCAGGCCTCCAGTTTGAAAAACAACCCTCTATAACCACCCTGTGTCTTCTGTCATCAAGGCAATTTTGTATCCATTTAGGTACTCACCCTGGATCCCATGAGATTTAACCTTATGCAACAACCCACCATGCGGTAGGTAAAGAAAACCAAACAAATCCAGGTATGGCCTCACCAATTCCTATGGTTGCAGTAAGATCCCTTGGCTCTTATGCTCCAATGCCTTTGTAATAAAGCCTTAACATGCCATTTGCTTTCCTAACTGCTTGCTGTACCTGCATGTTAACTTTCTGTAATTCATGCAAGATGACACCCGGTTCCCTCTGAATCTAAATATTTCTCAGTCATTCATGATTCAAAAATATTCAATTACATTCTCAAATTAAAACAAGATACGTCAAATGCTATTTCTCTTTCATAAATCTGTGTTGACTCTGGTTGTTTATGTTCTGATTGTCTAAGTGTTTTGTTACCATGTCCCGAGCAAGAGATTTTAGCAATTTACCTACTACTGATGTTATTTTAATTAGTCTATAAACTCACCATTTTCTCTATCCCTCCATTCTTACATACTGGGGTTCTATTTACTACCTTCTAATTCCTGGGAATTGTTCTTAGAATTTACGGAATTCTGGAAGATTAAGAGAAATCCATCCATTATCTCTGCAAGTAGCCCTTTTAAAATCCAAAGATGTAGGTTGTCAGCTCTAAGAGTTTTGTCAACACTTAATCCTCTTAATTTCTCTCGTACTTTAAAAAAAAGTATGATTCAGGTTCCACCTCTCTTCTAGATCCTTAATGCCCGTTATTTCTGAAATGTTCCTGTGTCTTCTACCCTGAAGACGCATGAAAAAAAATTTGTTTAATCTCTCTGCCATTTCCTTATTGCTATTAAAATTTCTACCATTAATGGGCCCACCTTTACTTTCACCAATCCTTTCCCATTTACATACCTATAGACATTTCTATAATCTGCTTTTGTGACTCTTGCTGATCTAACTCTCATTCTCTTTTATCTTATCAATCTGTTGGTCCTCCTTTGCTGAGTTCTAATTTACTTACAATTCCCGGGCTCACAACTTTGGTTTGATGGGATGTGGGCTTCACTGACAGGGCCAGCATGTTTTGCTGGGTCATTTTAGAGAACAATTAAGAGTCAGCCACGTTGCTGTCAGTCTGAAATCACTTGCAGGTAAGGACAGGAAGTTTCCTTTTCTAAAGAGCCTCGGTGAACAAGATAGGTTTTTACAACAATCTACGATAGTTTAATGGTCACCATTACCAAGAATAACTTTGAATTCTGATTTATAAAAATTAATTTGTTAATTAATTGAATTTAAATTCCACTAGCTGCCGTGGTAGGATGTATATGATTTCCCTAGAGCAATAGATTGCGACTCTGGATTACTGATCCAGTGACATTACTACTATGCCATCATCTCAATTTTTGACAATGTAAATCTCCTCCTTTGATCTAATATTATCTCTAAGTCCACTTGTTAACCACTGTTGGATGGTTTTTCAATTTGTGCCTTAAAATAATGCATAATTTCAACAAATTATGTATTACTTAAATGCTAGTCTTCACTTGTCTCTTGCTTTATCTTAGTGTGGTTTCCTACTTTACCTTAGCTAATATGCTGCTGACACCTATATAGTTTGCCTTGTTTAGATTTGAGTTCCTAGTTTCAGACTTCACTAAATCATTTTCAAACACAACATAAACATCTATCATTTTGCTGTAAAAAGAGAAATGCAGTCAAAGCTTTTCATAAAAACAGGACAGAAAGAAGAATGCCAAATTTCAAAGGGAACAACTTATACTGCAAGAAGTGCTGAATGGTATGTGCCAGTGTGATGGTGTGTAGTTTTGTGTCTGAATACACAAAAGCATAGGGGCAATAGCTCCTTAGTGGATTGTCCAGACCAATACCTTGGCCAATAAGCGCTGATGTATAAAACTAACAGTAAACTAGGATGTAATGATGCTAGAAAAATGTTAAATTCTCAGAATCAGATGGTTTTCATCTCTGGGTTTATATAAAAAAAATGAGAACATTGCAAATGCCCAAATCATGATCTTTCAAAGTTCTCAATACAGGACTCATTCCTTTAATGTGGAAAATTGCACATCACTCCATTAAGAAATGTGAAAGCAAATTATAGAATAATTAGTCTAATATTTGTTTGGAAATTATGTGAGTAGACAATTAATGATGAAGTGACTAAGCATCTTAGCATTTCAACTGATCAGCACCAACTTGCGCAGATAGGTCAGGTCTGGAGAGACTGACCAAGATTTTTGAACAGGTGACTAAAGTAGTGAACAGGACTGTCAATCGATGTTATCTACATGAATTTCCAAAAATCATTGAATGAAAATGTCTGATAATTAATAGCTAAAGTTGAAGCTTGCAATCTGATTAATTGGCTGACTGTTGGGAATAGAGGGCAAGGATAATATGCAGGATATGACCCGTGATAACCTATAGGGATCTGTGTTGGAGCTTGAATGTATTTATTGACAACTTAGATAATGGGATAGAGAACTAGGTTGGTAGCACTAAGCTGCACAGGAGAGAGAATAAAATTGGAGTTACTTCTAGATTAAATGAATGGGAAAAACTGTGGCAATTTGAATTCACTGGAAAAATGTGGGGTCTGCCTCTTTGAACCTAAAAATGTTGGTACAGGACACTTTCTCAACAGTGGAAAGCTAGTCCAAATAAGCTTGGATATCCAGATACACTGATCACCAAGAGTCATGGACAGGCATAAAGAAAATAATCAAAAAGCTAATGGATTGCTGGCCTTTGTAACTAAAAAAGGAGTTAGATGCCATACAAAGCCATTTTAAACCATACTAGAATAAGGTGGTTAAATTAATCTTGGAGAGAGTGCAGTGTAGATTTACTGGAATAAGACTCCAAGGGTTAAAAGAGAGGTTATGTAAGCTAGGGTTGTATTCCCTGGAATTTAAAAGATTGAGGAAAGAAAGAAACTATTTCCACAGGTTGAGGAATCTAGGATTAAGAAACATAGCCCAAAAGTTTGAGTCAGACATTTCCAATGTGAAGTTAGAAAAGTGACACACACACACACACACACTGCAGAATAAAATTCCAAATTTTCAAACAGCCATTGATGCTAGATCAATGGTTAAATTTTAAATCTGAGACTTAAACCTGTAAGTTTTAGTGTCACAAATAGGCTTACATTAACACTGCAATGAAGTTACAATGAAAATCCTCTAGTTGCCACACTCCGTTGCCTGTTTGGCTACATTGAGGGAGAATTTAGCATGGCCAATACACCCAACCAACATGTCTTTTGGACTGTGGGAGGAAACTGGAGCACCCAGAGGAAGCCCACGCAGAACATAAGAAATAAGAAATAGGAGCAGGAGTAGGCCATCTAGCCCTTCGAGCCTGCCCCGCCATTCAATAAGATCATGGCTGATCTGTCATGGCTCAGTTCCACATTCCCGCCCTCTCCCCATAACCCTTAATCCCCTCTCTCATCAAAAAACCCATCAACCTGCGTCTTAAAAATATTTAGCGAGGTAACCTCCACCACTTCAACGGGCAGAGAATTCCAGAGATTCACCACCCTTTGAGTGAAGAAGTTCCTCCTCAACTCCGTTCTAAACCGCCCCCTCTTTATCTTGAGACTGTGCCCCCTAGTCCTACAATCCTTTCTGAGCGGGAAGAGTCTCTCCACCTCTATCCTATCCATCCCATTCATCATCTTATACGTCTCAATGAGATCTCCCCTCATTCTTCTAAACTCTAACGAGTACAAGCCTAAGTTATTCAGCCTCTCCTCATAGCTCAACTCCCTCAACTCCGGCATCAGCCTAGTAAACCTCCTCTGCACTCCCTCCAAGGCCAAAATATCCTTGCGTAAGTACGGCGCCCAAAACTGCATACAGTACTCCAGCTGCGGCCTCACCAATGCCCTATACAGCCGCAGCAAGACCTCCCTACTTTTATATTCAATCCCCCTCACGATGAAGGCCAGCATCCCATTCGCCTTCCTGACCACCTGCTGCACCTGCAAGCTGGGTTTTTGCGACTCATGCACAAGGACCCCGAGGTCCTTCTGCACCGTCGCCTGCTGCAGTTTTTCGCCACGTAAGTAATAATCCTTCCTACCATTATTCCTACCAAAGTGGACCACCTCGCACTTGCCACCATTAAATTCCATTTGCCAGTTCCTGGCCCATTCGTCCAGCCTATCTAGATCCTTCTGTAGACTCTCCACACCCTCCGCACAATTTGCCGTTCCACCAATCTTGGTGTCATCAGCAAATTTCAACACCCTACACTCAGTTCCCCCCTCCAGATCATCTATATAAATGGTAAATAGCTGAGGCCCCAGCACCAACCCCTGGGGCACTCCACTAGTCACCATCCGCCAATCCGAATAGCACCCATTGACCCCCACTCTCTGCCTCCTATTTGACAACCAATCCTCTATCCACACTAACACCCTACCCCCAACTCCATGTCCCCTGACCTTCTGCTATAACCTCTTGTGAGGTACCTTGTCAAATGCCTTCTGAAAATCAAGAAAGACCACATCCACCAGCTCTCCTCTATCCACCGCCCTAGACACATCCTCATAGAACTCCAGTAAATTTGTCAGACACGACTTCCCTTTAACGAAACCGTGCTGCGTCTGCTCTATCAAGCACTTCCTCTCAAGATGCCTCGCTATTTCCTCCTTGATGACAGATTCTAACATTTTACCTACAACAGACGTTAAACTAACCGGCCTATAATTCCCTGCCTTTTGCCTGGCACCCTTCTTAAACAACGGCGTAACATTAGCCGTTTTCCAATCTTCCGGCACTTCCCTGGAATCCAGCAAGGTTTGGAAAATAACCACCAAGGCATCCACTATCACCTCCGCCATTTCTTTCAGAACCCTCGGATGCATTCCATCCGGTCCTGGCGACTTGTCCACAATCAGCCCCCCTCCTGTCTGTCGAGCACCGCCTCTCTAGTAACAGTGTTGTCATTAAGACCCTCCAGTCCTACCACCTTTCCATCTCTAACACCCGGCAAATTATTCACATCCTCCTCTGTGAAGACAGAAACAAAAAAAGTTATTCAAGACCTTAGCCATATCCCCATCCCCTACCACTAAGTCCCCCTTCTCATCCTCTAAGGGACCAACGTTCACCCTAGCCAGCCTCTTCCTTTTTATATATTTATAAAAACTCTTGCTATCCTTTTTTATATTAAGCGCTAGCCCAGCTTCATAGTTTCTCCTACCTTTCTTTCTCAACTTCTTTGTCAATCTTTGTTGACATTTAAACCTCTCCCACTCCTCTTCTCGCCCACTACTCTTAGCTACTCTAAACGCCTCCGCTTTTAATTTAACACTTTCCTTCGCCTCCTTCGTTATCCACGGCTTATTACCTCTCCTCCTACTGTCCCCATGCAGCCTCTGCACAAACAACACAAGCCCCTTGAGCTGTGAGGCAGCAGTGAGAGTCATTGTGCCACCCCCTCAGTTTTTGTTAAGCAAAAGTTTTAAAGGAAATGGGGCAAAATGGATATGAAAGGTTAAATCACAGATCTGTCATATCCCAATGAATTTGGGGGGGGGGGGGGGGGGGGGGGGGGGCGGTGGTAGAACAAGGGGTTAAATGGTCTATTTCTGTACTAACACAATGAAATTGGCAATTTGCTTGGAAGCTGGGAACTATGATCCAATGCCACTCCCCAAAATGCTATGCCAAATGCTTTGGACCAGGTTTTAGTTCCATTCTGCCGGTGTTGCTAAATCTCATTCTTACTCTGTACCTGCCACATGAGCTGCTGCTTGTGAAGTTCCACTCCTTGAGGTAAAACAGGTGAGGCAGTCGCTGGAAGCACTAATGATGTCATCACCAGGAGCAAAAAGGTCAACGCAACGGCCAAAATTAGTTCCCATGTTTCCAGTGACACTTGGCTGGTCATTATTGTCAGTGGCACCAACAGTGATAACCTAAAAGTTTAGCGTGGAATGTGAAGGGGAAACAAGCTGGTTATCAGCTGTTTACATGTTATTTTTCACCCCATATTTTGTTCTGTTGTTTCCCCCCCATTCTAGGTTGCCCCTGATGTGACACATACATCCCTTATCTACAATGAGTCAAATCCAAATCAGTCTGAACTGACTTACTATGCATTGTTTGAGTCATCCCCTCTTCTGAACCTCACCCCAAATGTTTCTTGGCATCCCCACTAGTACGTCAGTGCAGGTTGTGAATTGGAATGACAAATGTACCTCTGGTTCTGAAGCAGGTGAATAGAGGCAGGCATCATCCTTGTAGTTACCAGCTGCTGCAACTAATGCCACACCTGTTTGTGTCAGCAGTCTGCACGCTGTGTTCAAAATGTGACTAAAGCCCCCTACAAAGGGCAGCAGCACAATCAAGGGTTGGTAGGGCTGCAGAATTAGAGTTTTCCTGATGAACTCCAAACCTGAATAACAGAGGAACAGAAACCATGTCTGTTAGCATCTCCCATACTTCTCTTTCTGCCCTAACATCTCACCTGTTTGTATCATAATCTTTATTCTTTTGTCTTTGGGACTGCTCTCTCTTAAAAGGAAGGACCCATACTAATATTTAAACAAACATAAATGTATCACTTCCCCTTTCAGTCTGACATATTTGTTGCTAACCATTTTAGATGAAATTTAGGATGTTGCCTGGTATGGAGGGGAGGTCCTATGAGGAGAGACTTGAGGGATTTGAGGCTGTTTTCGTTAGAAAGGCGGCGGCTACGAGGGGACCTTATTGAAACATATAAGATGATTAGAGGTTTAGATAGGGTGGACAGTGATAGCCTTTTTCCTCGGATGGAGAAAGCTAGCACGAGGGGGCATGGCTTTAAATTAAGGGGGGGTAGTTATAGGACGGATGTCAGGGGTAGGTTCTTTACCCAGAGGGTGGTGAGGGATTGGAATGCCCTGCCTGCTGCAGTTGTAAATGTGCCTAGTTTGGGGGTGTTTAAGAGATCCGTGGATAGGTTTATGGATGGAAAGGGTTTGGTTTAGGTTAGAGGGTCATTGTTTTTTAACTGGTCGGCGCAACATCGTGGGCCGAAGGGCCTGTTCTGCGCTGTAATGTTCTATAAGTTATTTTTAAAGATGCAGGGCGGTCCATAACAAAAGGCGATCAAACATTGTAGAGGGGGCTGATGTGAAAATGTAAAAAAATGACATTCAGAACAATGAGTAGCCACATGTTCAGTTTTAGGCTTCAGGCAAGTTATTTACGATATCTGATCATATAATTTACTTAAACATAAGGGATGCACACTTCTGACACTTTTAACACGTATGCAATGTGTTATGACGATGAAGCAAAACCTTGGAATTGTACATGGAAAAAGGACCCGAGTTGTATATTTTTCAAAATGGACTTGGATGTGGATGATGGCTGTGAACGTGCAACTAGTCACTGATAGGAATGGCTGCAAGGGTTCTCTGAGGAAAAGTGGAACACCTCCATGTTTCCAGACAATCCAAAGATTGTCTTTACCAAAGATGGTAATCAAAGAAATACAAGTATCCTGGCTATAATGGCTCAGAAGGGCTAGTACATTCCGTTCCTCTTGAAATAACATCTGAGGATTAAAAACCTGCTCCCTACCAGCTTACTGGGCTGGGCTGTGTGTGCGCGCGCTGAGAAACAGCAGCTGAAAGTATGTCATACTGAAAAGGATACAGTAACCGAGGCAGGGCCCCTATCAAATAGCTAGTTTTGCAGGACTGTCTAAAACTCTAACTCTAAAAAAATTGATAAGCCAGCAGATGGATCGTGGCTGGAAAGAACTGGAATCTCTACCAAACCACGGCTCACTTGAACTGAAGAATCAAGTATGCACCAGTACAAACCAACAATACTGAAAAGAATCATATCAATCACAACTTTCGTCAAGCATTTTTCTGTATAATTTTTTAAAATATATATTTACTTACTATTGGATGTGATTTTTATGGATAATCCACATGAATATAGTTGCGTCTGCACTTATCTTTTTAATAATCTTACTCTATCTCAACTCAAGAAAGAGTGACTAAACTGGCTCTTTTTCAAACATAGCTATTGGATCTGGAAAGGTATCCAAGGGAAAGGGAACCTTTGTTAGATTAAATGTTTTTTGCTACTGGCAGAGGGTGGGTTGAATAAAGATACACAGCCGGATATCCTGGTTTGATATAATTTGGGGATATCCCAACAGGTAGCCCAAAATTGGCTGGTGGTGGGATCTTCCAGTCCCGCCACTGTCAGTGGGGTTTCCCGATGTTCATACCCTCTGCTGCCAGGGAACATGTGGCGGGGGAGGGGGGGGGCTGTTGTTGGCAGGACTGAAAATCCTGATTGTGTTTTTTATAAAATCACCAAAATCTTTGCATTCTAATGTATGCTCTCATGTAATGCAAAAGTCCACTTTTTTTTAAAAAAAAGAACTAATCCTAAAAATACCTGCACCACAGTGAAAATAATTCTGCAAAATCCCTCCCAAATTATAAACATATGACAACTCGCTGCCACTCCAAGTCATTATGGCAGTTTGGTCCACACTAAATTAGGTTACAAAAAAAAATACATCTAGCCAAGGCTTCCTTGGTCAACAAGAAAAATCATATTAATTATTTGTACCAAGCCTCAAGGCCACAATTTTAATAGCTCGAGATATTTAATAATTCAGTTTTCACTTGTCTCCTCATTTCAATGTTCTGATCCTCGGTTGTCTTTTAAGATTATTCTCATTTAGACTCCACTTATCGATACCCTGTGTGTTTTTTTGTTTGATATAGTTATAGTTTTCCATCTTTCTCTTGAACTTCCCCATTCTGTGCACCGCATCCCATCTAAGTTGGTGAGCATGCAAGCTATCCCTAGAACTGTGCAGTAGATGGACAATAAAAAAAAACACGTGTAAGTTAGTTTAACGTCTGTTGTAGGTAAAATGTTAGAATCCGTCATCAAGGAGGAAATAGCGAGGCATCTTGAGGGGAACTGCTTATTAGAGCAGACGCAGCACGGTTTCCTTAAAGGGAAGTCGTGTCTGACAAATTTACTGGAGTTCTATGAGGATGTGTCTAGGGCGGTGGATAGAGGAGAGCCGGTGGATGTGGTCTTTCTTGATTTTCAGAAGGCGTTTGACAAGGTACCTCACAAGAGGTTATTGCAGAAGGTAAGGGGGCATGGAGTTGGGGGTAGGGTGTTAGCGTGGATAGAGGATTGGTTATCAACTAGGAGGCAGAGAGTGGGGGTCAATGGGTAATATTCGGATTGGTGACTAGTGGAGTGCCCCAGGGGTCGGTGCTGGGGCCTCAGCTATTTACCATTTATATAGATGATCTGGAGGAGGGAACCGAGTGTAGGGTGTTGAAATTTGCTGATGACACCAAAATTGGTGGAAAGGCAAATTGTGCGGAGGGTGGGGAGGGTCTACAGAAGGATCTAGATAGGCTGGGCGAATGGGCCAGGAAATGGCAAATGGAATTTAATGTTGGCAAGTGCGAGGTGGTCCACTTTGGTAGGAATAATGGTAGGAAGGATTATTACTTACGTGGCGAAAAACTGCAGCAGGCGACGGTGCAGAGGGACCTCGGGGTCCTTGTGCATGAGTCGCAAAAACCCAGCTTGCAGGTGCAGCAGGTGGTCAGGAAGGCGAATGGGATGCTGGCCTTCATCGCGAGGGGGATTGAATATAAAAGTAGGGAGGTCTTGCTGCGGCTGTATAAGGCATTGGTGAGGCCGCAGCTGGAGTACTGTGTGCAGTTTTGGGCGCTGTACTTACGCAAGGATATTTTAGCCTTGGAGGGAGTGCAGAGGAGGTTTACTAGGCTGATGCCAGAGTTGAGGGGGTTGAGCTATGAGGAGAGGCTGAATAGATTAGGCTTGTACTCGTTAGAGTTTAGAAGAATGAGGGGAGATCTCATTGAGACGTATAAGATGATGAATGGGATGGATAGGATAGAGGTGGAGAGACTCTTCCCGCTCAGAAAGGATAGTAGGACTAGGGGGCATAGCCTCAAGATAAAGTGGGGGGCGGTTTAGAACAGAGATGAGGAGGAACTTCTTCACTCAAAGGGTGGTGAATCTCTGGAATTCTCTGCCCGTTGAAGTGGTGGAGGCTACCTCGCTAAATATTTTTAAGATGCGGGTTGATGGGTTTTTGATGAGAGAGGTGATTAAGGGTTATGGGGAGAGGGCGGGAATGTGGAACTGAGCCACGACAGATCAGCCATGATCTTATTGAATGGCGGGGCAGGCTCGAAGGGCTAGTTGGCCTACTCCTGCTCCTATTTCTTATGTTCTTATGTAAAGGACCTGTGTGGCTCACCCTGTTTTTGTCCTAACACCACTACCCACCTCCTCAAAAGCTAGCAATTCAACCTGGTTCAAGATTAAAGATGTCACTCACCAGCCAGTGCTCCACTTACAGTGCCCCTGCCCTGACAGTTGAGAATTTTCACACTGCGGACATTTGCTCCTTTTGCTACCCCAGAGTCACGCCCATTCACTATTCCTGCAATGTGGGTTCCATGACTGTCACACTTATTAGCCTAGAGGGGACCAACCGCAAAACAATTTGCATGTTAGAAAAGATCGTCAGTAAGCACTGCGTGGCACACTTTCTCACAGCTCCATTCTCTCAATTATTTGTTACAATTAACGTCCAGATCTCAGTAATTGAACGTTTTCTTGGTTTTTCACTTCTGTCTCTCTACAGCATGAAATAGTGCCAAATATATTATGCAAAAATTAATTTTGTCTCTAGGAAGAAGTCTACACACACACACACACACACACACCAATAATGATGGTTCTGGCAGTGTGTCTGAAACAGGATATTGAAGGTTATCAGACTTCTCCATATCACAGACTGGCTTTTCTCTGGACTCTAAACTATCTAATAGCCAGATATCCAAATAATTCTAGAAGCTAATCTATCAATGAGATATATAAAAGAAACATTCAATGGCAATCACATAATTGAGCATTTCCAAGTCACATATCAATTGGGTCCGCAGTCTCCAGAGTTTAGAAGAACACCATGTGATCTCACTTTAGATTGTGAAGTTGATTAACAGTGTAGACACAGAGCTTGTTTCCCCTGGCTGGGATAGCTAGAACAAAGGCACAGCCTGGGGCTAAGGAGCTGATCATTAAGGAGTGAGATGAGGAGAAATTTCTTCACTCAAAATGTTGTGAATCTTTAGAATTCTCTACCCTGGAAGTTATGATTGCTCCATTGCTGATTGGAGAGGCCGTTTCTCAGGGAATCAAGGAATATGAGGAGCGGGTGGGAAAGTGGAGTTGAAGCCAAAGTTCACCCATGAGCATATAGAATGATGAAGCATGCTAGATGGGCTGTATAGTCATACAGTCATAGAGATTTATAGCATGGAAACAGGCCCTTCGGCCCATCTTGTCCATACCACCTTTTTGTTTAAAACCCCTAGGTTAATCACAATTGCTCACATTTGGCCCATATCCCTCTATACCCATCTTACCCATGTAACTGTTTAAACGCTTTTTAAAAGACAAAATTGTATCCGTCACTACTACTACCTCTGGCAGTTTGTTCCAGACACTCATCACCCTCTGAAAAAAAATTGTCCCTCTGGACACCTTTATATCTCTCACCTTAAACCTGTGCCCTCTAGTTTTAGACTCCCCTACCTTTGGGAAATGATATTTCTAGCTGATTTATGCCCCTCATTATTTTATAGACCTCTATAAGGTCACCCCTCAGCCTTCTACACTCCAGAGAAAATGTCCCAGTCTATCCAGCTTCTTCTTTATAACTCAAACTATCAAGTCCCGGTAGCATCCTAGTAAATCTTTTCTGCACTCTTTCAAGTTTAATAATATCATTTCTATAATAGGGTGATCAGAACTGTACACAGTATTCCAAGTGTGGCTTTACCAATGTCTTGTACAATTTGAACAAGATGTCCTGTATTCAATATTCTGACCAATGAAACCAAGCATGCCAAATGCCTTCATCACCACTCTGTCCACTTGTGACTCCACTTTCAAGGAGCTATGAACTGTACCCCTAGATCTCTTCGTTCTGTAACTCTTCCCAATGCCCAACCATTAACTGAGTAAGTCCTGCCCTGGTCCAATCTACCAAAATGCATCACCTTGCATTTATCTAAATTAATCTCCATCTGCCATTGGCGCATCCACTTTCCCAATTGATCAAGATCCCGTTGGAATCAGAGATAATCTTCTTCACTGTCCACTATGCCACCAATATTGGTGTCATCTGCAAACTTAGTATACATACTATATTCCTTATGCTCATGACTTGTACATATATTAACTATTAGGTCAGTGTTCTGGAGCTCCCCTATGCAGCGGAGCTGTTGAATATTTGTACCACATGGACTGCAGCCACTCGAGAAGGCAGTTAGAAGTGCACAATAAATGGTGGCTTTGATGGCAAGGCCATATCCCAAGAATGAATTATTAAAACGCTAGAATCTTCAAGGTGATGCATTTTTGAGAGCTTGCTCTGTAAACACTGCAATATTATTGAATCATAGACATCTTCTTAAGCACCTCACTATTTATTCCCTCTATTATCAATCTTATAACATGAGTGACTTCTGGACCAAAGGGAGTCAAATGTCAAAGCAATATGATCCAAATGTGATTTCCCCTAAGTCTTCACTCCAAAATCCTGACCCAACTAACATCAATAAATTAAATATAAAAACAAAATGTTATGGATGTTGGAAATCTAAAATAAAAACAGGAAACGCTGGAAAATGTCAGCAGGTCTGGTAGTTTGAGGAAAGAGAACTAGAGTTAATATTGAGTGCATATGACGCTGTTTCTAGATAAATTAATACGTCTGCAAGTGGAAATTTCCAAGCTATTTCTGAGTCAGTGACAGTTGAATTACCTGACGGTAAAATCGAGTGCCATCTTCCTCTGGGACATTCTCAAACTCCGTAACTAGGACTTTCCCTTCAATCTCTCGATGGTTTCTCTGCACACTAGTGTCAAGCAAATAAACTTCCACCAGATCACCATTATCTAACAAAAAATTAGAAAAATAACATATTGGATATGTTGTTTATGTTCCAATCAATTACAATTTAGCAGATGAAGAGTGCAAAAAAAATGTTTTCTCATTAAGAAGTGAAATTAGTTTTGATTTCCACAAATTGCCACCACAGTATCATACACAGAAGCCAGATAGGTGGGAGAAGTGATGTTGCAGATAGGTGGGAGAAGCATGTTGCAGTATAGGCTGTTCTGAAATTACAGTAAATTTACATTGTTAGGACAGAGTGGAGGGATCCTAACCCTGCATTTAATGTTGATACTAAACTCAAAAGTGAAAATTGACACCTTAGTAGTCCAAATCAAACAGTAAGCAATAAAACATGCAAATAATTTTTAATCTAATTATTGAAACTGGTTTGAATGCCAAGGTGCAAAAGGAACTTACTTGGAGGGTTATATTGTTCCACTCTCTGACCTGATGGAGCAATCCGATTTAGGTTCCAGGGAATAGTCTGAGCAAACAAGGATGAGTCCTCTTCAATATATTCAACATGAGGTAGTCTCAGAGCCTATGCAAAAATTTCACAAAGTACGCTTATAGACATGTTTGCTACACAGAGGTTATTTACATAAAAATAAAAGACTTGCATCTATACAGCACCTTTCATGGACATCGGATATCCCAGAGCACTTTACAGCTCTTTTGAAATGTAGACACTATTGTAATGTTGGAAATGCAGTAAGCAACCTGTGCAAAACAAACAATGATGTGATAATGGCCAGTTGCCATTGATTGAGGGAGAACGATGGGTCAGGACATCAGGGATAATCTCCCTGCTCTTCTTCAGGATAGACTTTTGTACATTTGCCCATCAGGGCAAATGGGGCCTTGATTTACTCTGACAGAGCAGCATTCCCTCAGTACTGCACTGGAGCATCAGCCTTGACTTTCATGCTCCCTTGAGCAGGACTTGAAATAAAAATCTCCCAATTCAAGGTAAGAAGTCCAACAGATTTATTTGGAATCACGAGTGTTCAGAGCCCTGATGAAGGAGCAGCTCTGTTGACTTTAACCTGGTGTTGACAGATTTCTTACTGTGCCCATTCCAGACCAACGCCAGCATCTCCACATCATCCCGACTCAAAGGTGGGAGCGCCATCAACTAAGCCATGGCTGACACCTAAAAAAAATTTATATAGTGCCTTTCACAGCCTCAGGACAGTCCCAGATTGCTTCACAATCAATGAAGGCCAGTAAGTCAGGCTTTGAAAAAGCTTTTCTTCATCTTTTTTCTTCACCTACCAGATGGACTAGCCCAGGTACTCCAAGCAGTTTTAAAGTGGACTGCCCTCTTTCAAGACTAAACATTAGCAACTGACACATATTGATAGATAAAGCTTGGTTCCATTGCTTTCTCAGTTATACATTTACATTGAACACATTGCGTTCTCTCTGTCTCACATTTAACAACCTCACTCCATCTCACATTTAACACAAGACTGGTTCTTACCATGTCTAACAGATCGCTGCTCATTTTGATGACAAAGCCCCTGAAAACCTCATGGAAAACAAGAACAACTTCTGTCATATAGCCAAGCTTGGCTGCTTTAGTGCGGAGTCTGTGCTTGGTGTACTCAGTCTGGGATTTGTGAGCGTTTCGTTTCATCACCACTATGTACTGACCAGGCAACCTCCAAGCATCCTGGAAATACATTAAGAAAGATGTGCAGTTTAGTCAAAATGAGATACAGTTTTTAAGCTGAATTGTAAATCATAACATTGATCAACCGGTCACATTCAGTCATCACTTAGTTCGCAGCTAGGATGCTTTCTCTAATTCATCAAACTGGCTTCTAATAATGCTCAGTTAATTGAATCTTGATTGCAAGAAACTAGAAAGGTTGTGAATGTAGCCCAATGCATCATGCAAACCAGCCTCCCATCCATTCGCAGAAGAGCAGCCAGCATAATTAAGGTCCCCATGCACCCCAGACATTCTCTTTTCCACCTTCTTCTGTTGGGAAAAAGATACAAAAATCTGAGGTCATGTACCAACTGATCCAAGACCAGCTTCTTCCCTGCTGTCAAACTTCTGAATGGACCTACCTTGCGTTAAGTTGATCTTTCTCTACATCCTAGCTATGTCTGTAATACTACATTCTGCGCTCTCATTTCCTTCTCTATGAACAGTATGCTTTGTCTGTATTGCATGCAAGAAACAATACTTTTCACAGTATACTAATCATGTATCAATAATAAATCAAAATCAAATTAACTTCACTGTAGCAAGTGGGATTTTACTTCTCCAGGGATTCATTTTATTACTGAGAGGAAGTTGTATCCTCTTACAAAACCGGTAGCAAATTTAATATCGTAGCATAACTGCAAGACAACTCACTGGAACCTGACCAAACAAAAATTAGCACTGAGCCACACAAGGAAATATAACATGAAGTTACCAAAAACTTTGTCAAAGAGGTAGGCTTCTTCTGGTTCTCGCTCCATGTCTCAGAATCTTGAAGAGGTGATGGAAGCAGGGAGATGGAGAAGTTTTGGGAGGGAATTGGAGAGCTTAAGGTCCAGGTACCGAAGGGCTAGATGGCCTACTCCTGCTCCTATTTCTTATGTTCTTATGTAACATCTAAGGTGAGGTGATAAAAATCAGGGCACACAATAGCTCTTGGTTAGACAAAGACAGAGGTCCACTGGGTTGTAGGCAATACTCCCTTTAAAATTTGGTTGCTGTGTATGGTCCCTTTGATTTTATTTTGCTTAGCCATGGAATTGTATTATTTATCCCAATGCCCGCACAACCTTGTTCTATCATCCTTTTAGTCACTTAATCATTCCTGCCCTTCCTTCATCCACTAGACCTTCCTCTTTTTCATTTCAGACGTCCTCCTTTCCCTTGGTGTGTACCAACTTAAAAGCTGTTCATTGTCAAGTCCTGAACTCTACTCTCGCTGCCCTGAAAATTTCCAGCACAATCTCTATTTTAGATTTCCAGCATCCACAATGTTTTGCATTTATCAGCAGGGATCGGGAATTTGAATCAGAGGTACAAACCCCTGCGGTGGAATTGGTTGGGGAGGAAGGGGGCGGGGGCGCTGAATCGTGCCCCTGTGAGCTAAACTCAAATCTCGGATTCAGCATAAAACACAGCAGGAAATTCTGCATAGCTCATACAGAAATGCATATTTCCCCATACATATTTTGTAAACATCTTCTGCAATTAATCCATTACAACGATAATGCAGACGTTTTTATTTTAAAAATGGCAGGAATTATATGCACCAAAATTGCCAGGGTGTAAGTGGTGCCACACTAATACAAGGATTTATTTCTAAATGAGACAGTAAGCAGGATGCGGGGGGATTCAACCCTCCTGTAATCAACCTCTATCACCCCTAAGATCTACCAGAGTGCTGGGCATTTCTCTAATATTTTTTACAAACACACATTGACCGTATTTTTTTGTTGTGTATGTTATGGTACAGCACACCCATTTGCTCTGTCAAGTCTAGATGACCTCAGGGCGCAACTTGCTCTGGAATCCTCACAACATTCAGCTCGAAATAAGATATTATCTCTTTCAAATAAGAACCCATCACAACAAAACAAAAGGGACATAACGTTCCTTTTCTAGCGTGGCTGCTTGCATTCTTTAAAATGCTAAAGTTTACACAATGAGCAATGAACAATGAACAAAACAAAGACAGTTTGCAATTCCAACCATATGAATAGAAATGGTCGTATTTACAAAACAAATAAAACTCAATCATCTTACAAAGGTCCAAGGGGACAGGTTACTCAGTGGAATGAACTAAAAAACAACTTCCATGCTGAAAGATGCATTTTCTTAAAGGTAGTTGCTTACGATATTGGAGTGGTGGAAGAGAGAAGGCTTCTGGCTCCATGTCTCAGAATCTTGAAGGGGCTTCTCCTCATTGAAGCTTTTGGACAGATCGATCTTCTCTGCTCTTTCCAGCTCTAATGTGAAGGATAGAAAACAGGAGAGGATCAGTAACTTCGCCCAGAATGTGAGATCACCCATTGTGTATGGTGCTGGTGGAGACAGAGCTTCAGTGAGGGTGAGGAGCCCGGAATCTCTCCCTTTTCCCCCGGCGCTCTCTTAGTGCCGGTGACTCCTCCAGTGAACGGAGCAGAAACACTTCTCAGTTACTGGCTTTCTGGCACATGTGGCTCTTTTTAAATACCTGTTCAGACAGGTGTGTGGTTACCGCCCTGACATCACGAGGGTCCCTGGTCTGAGGATCACGCCACTGATTTCACATCGGACCATCCATTCATATTAATCGTTAGCCGTCTGGGGAAAGCCCACAACGATCAAATTACAAGCCAAAAGTTAAGAAAGACAGCCCCTTTCCAATCAATGCTCAACCCAAACTCTTCCAACGGCAAGGAAACCTTTTGTCACGGTGTATGAACAAAAAAAAATCCCAAGTACAGATTGTGCATCACCCTGCTGCCCAAGGTTCCCACAAGCAATGTTATAATTATTGCATTAAGTGAACGCCCGGTTATTCAACTGAAACGTTATTCCACACTGTGTATTTAGAGGGAATATATTTGTATGAATTTAACATTCCTAAAGTGAGATTTGTCAGTGCTTTGGGATAGATTTTCTTTGTAACATCCCTGTTAGGGTGAACTCCCTCCAGCTAAATTCTAGTCTGGGGAAGCTTTTTGCTCTGACTCCGTTTGCAAGCACTCTTCCAAACTCACCAGGTTTTGGGGTTCCAGTCCCACTCTAATCAAGGCTGGCATGCCAGTGCTGTACTGAGGGAGTGCTGCACTGCTGAAGCTATCCTCTTTCAGATGAGACCAATCAAGCTCCATCTGCCTGTTCAGCTACATGTCCATTCCACCACATTGTTTCGAATGAGAGTTATCAACATCTCAAAAAAGCAGATGACCTGATTAGTATCACATTGGTGAGAGTGTAAAGTTTATTAGCCACAAGTAAGGCTTACATTAACATTGTAATGAAATGATTGTGAAATTCCCCTAGTCGCCACACTCTGGCGTCTGTTTGGGTCAATGCACCTAACCAGCACATCTTTCAGACTGTGCGAGGAAACTGGAGCACCCTGAGAAAACCCACGCAGACATGGGGAGAGTGTGCAGACTCCACACAGTCAGTGACCCAAGCCAGGAATCGAACCTGGAGCCCTGGTGTTGCGAGGCAGCAGTGCTAACCACTGTATTGTGTTTAACATTTCCTCCACATTATAACAATGACTACACTTCATTAAGGCCATGATCTTATTGAACATAAGAACATAAGAAATAGGAGCAGGAGTAGGCCATCCAGCCCTTCGAGCCTGCCCCGTCATTCAATAAGATCATGGCTGATCTGTCGTGTCTCAGTTCCACATTCCCGCCCTCTCCCCATAACCCTTAATCCCCTCGCTTATCAAAAACCCATCAACCCGCGTCTTAAAAATATTTAGCGAGGCAGCCTCCACCACTTCAACGGGCAGAGAATTCCAGAGATTCACCACCCTTTGAGTGAAGAAGTTCCTCCTCAACTCCGTTCTAAACTGCCCCCCCTTTATCTTGAGGCTGTGCCCCCTAGTCCTACTGTCCTTTCTGAGTGGGAAGAGCCTCTCCACCTCTATCCTATCCATCCCATTCATCATCTTATACGTCTCAATGAGATCTCCCCTCATTCTTCTAAACTCTAACGAGTACAAGCCTAGTTTATTCAGCCTCTCCTCATAGCTCAACCCCCTCAACTCTGGTATCAGCCTAGTAAACCTCCTCTGCACTCCCTCCAAGGCCAAAATATCCTTGCATAAGTGCGGCGCCCAAAACTGCACACAGTACTCCAGCTGCGGCCTCACCAATGCCCTATACAGCCGCAGCAAGACCTCCCTACTTTTATATTCAATCCTCCTCGCTATGAAGGCCAGCATCCCATTCGCCTTCCTGACCACCTGCTGCACCTGCAGGCTGGGTTTTTGCGACTCATGCACAAGGACCCCGAGGTCCCTCTGCACCGTCGCCTGCTGCAGTTTTTCGCCCTGTAAGTAATAGTCCTTCCTACCATTATTCCTACCAAAGTGGACCACCTCGCACTTGTGGGGCAGGCTCGAAGGTCTAGATGGCCTACTCCTGCTCCTATTTCTTATGTTCTTATAATACTTTGTTGGTGTATGGTGCTTTGAGATGTCTGCCAGTTGGGAAATGTGCTATGTAAATTTCTTTTACTGTCTCAAAACTGTTCCTTCACTTTCAATTTCCAACCAGCTATTACTGTAGCCTGGAGCCAGCAGTTTCTATTCTGCCGATTTCAATTGCCTTTTAAAAAGAGGAACTGAGTGTGTCATAACAGTCTTATTATAGAATACCTACAATGCAGAAGAAGGCCATTCAGCCCATCTAGTCTGCACCGATGCTTTGACAAAGTACCCAGTCCCTCTCCCCCACCCTATCCTGTTAATCCCATGTAATTAGCATGGCCAATCCACCTAACCTGCACATCTGTTGAGAAACAGAGGGAACTAGGATTGCAAATATGTAGTTCATTGAGAATGGCCTCACAGATAAACAGGGTGGTGAAGAAGGTATTTAGCACACTGGCCTTCATCAGTCAGGATAGTGAGTAGAGGAGGTGGGACATTATGGGCAGGATTTTACGGCCTCACTTGAGCAAGACCAGAAATTCCCACCTGAGGTCAATGGGAGTTTCCAGTGTCTGCCCGTCACCCTCTCCAATTCTGTGGGGGGACAGTAAAATTCCAATATATAGTATAGTTGTATAAGTCGTTCGTAAGGCTGCACTTGTGTAAAGTTTTGGCCACCCTGTTATAGGAAAGACTGGAAAGAGTGGAAAGAGTGCGAAAATTTACAAGGATGTTGCCAGGAATAGTGGGCCAGAGTTATAGGGTGCAGTTGGACAGGCTAAGACTTTATTTCTTGGAGTGTAGGAGGATGAGGGGTAATCTTATTGAGGTGTATACAATCATAAGGGGCAGAGATAGGATGAACACACACAGTCTTTTTCCCAGGGAAGGGGAATTGAAAACTAGAGAGTATAGGTTTAAGGTGAGGGGGGAAAGATTTAAAAGGGACCTGAGGGTTGTCCGAATATAGAATGAGCTGCCAGTGAAAGTGGCTGAGGCAGGCACAATGCAACATTTAAAAAACATTTGGACAAGTATATGGATGGGAAAGGATTAGAGGGATATGGGCCAAATGCAAGCAGTTGGGACTAGCAGGGAGGGCAGCAGGGTTAGCATGGACCAGTTGGGCTGAAGGGCCTGTTTCTGTGCTGTATTGCTCTATGACTCTATCTTTGGACTGTGGGAGGAAACTGGAGCACCTGAAGGAAACCCACGCAGACACAGGGAGAATATGGACATTTACAGTGCCAGGGTTCAATTATGACTTTGGATGACTGTGTGGAGTTTAGCCGTTCCCTGTAGGGCCTCCAGGGTGGCGATCTCTGGGCTGCTGCCAGTGCCCAGCAATAGCAGGGATAAGAATAATGAGATCCTGCAGCTGAATGCGTGGCTGAGGGATTGGTGCAGGACAGAGGGTTTTAGTTTTGTTGACCATTGGGAAGTCTTTGCAAAGGAAGGGCACTTGTATAAGAGGGATAGGGAACACTTAAATGGGAAGGGTACACATATTTTAGCTGGGAGGCTGGCTGGAGTGTTTAGGCAGCGTTTAAACTAATATGGAGGGGGGGTGGGGAGGAGAGAGACAGCTCAGGCACTGGGAGTGAGTTGGAGGTCAGGGTAAGTCTAGATGATAGGAAAATCCCCCAGGAGAAGGAGGATCCGAGAGGACCTGAGGGTCTTAGGTGAATCTGTTTTAATGCGAGGAGTGTGACAGGAAAGTCGGATGAACTTAGGGCCTTGACGTTCGCGAGGAATTTAGATGTGGTGACAGTGACAGAGACGTGGTTAAAGGAGGGGCAGGACTGGTAGCTAAATATTCCAGGGTATAAGTGTTTTAGGTGTGATAGGGGAGGGTTGAAAAGAGGAGGGGGAGTGGCACTCTTAGTTAGGGAGCAGATCACAGTGGTGCAGAGGGAGGATAACATGGGGGGGTTGGGAATTGAGTCTCTGTGGGTGGAGTTGAGGAATAGGAAGGGGGCCATTACTATGCTAGGAGTGTACTATAGGCCGCCCGATAGCCCGCGAGCAGTGGAAGAGGGTACATGTAGGGACATTTTGGATAAGTGTAGGAAGAACAGGGTTGTTGTAGTGGGAGATTTTAATCTCCCTGGGGTGGATTGGAAGGTGCCTAGAGCTGGGGGGTCTGATGGGGAGGGATTCGTAAGATGTGTATTGGAAGGATCTTTGCAACAGTATGTAGATAGCCCGACTAGAGAGGGGGTGATATTGGATTTAGTTCTGGGAAATGAGCTGGGTCAGGTGGTTGAGGTTGCGGTAGGTGAACATGTGGCTAATGGTGACCACAACTCCGTCTACTTTAGGATACGAATGGAAAAAGATGAGAGTAGTCCTAAGGGGAGGGTGCTAAATTGGGGGAAGGCTAGATACAGCCGGATTAGGCAGGAGCTTAGGGATGCAGACTGGGATAGGCTGTTGGAGGGCAAGACCACGTTAGGCATGTGGGAGTCTTTCAAGGGAAAACTGCAAAGAGTGCAGGAAAGGCATGTGCCGGTTAGGAGAAAGGATGGGAAAGGTAGGATTAGGGAACCGTGGATTACTAGAGATATAGAAGACCTGGTTAGGAAGAAACAAGAGGTGTATGTCAGGTCTAAGCAGCTGGGAACGGAGAGAGCGTTGGAAGAATACAGAGAGAGTAGGAGGGATCTCAAACGGGGAGTTAGGAGAGCAAAGAGGGGGCATGAGATGGCTTTGGCAGGTAGGGTTAAGGAGAATCCAAGGGCGTTCTACTCCCATTTTAAAAACAAAAGGGTGGCTAGGGGTAAAATCGGTCCTCTCAGGGACAGATGTGGGGAATTGTGCTTAGAGGCAGAGGGAATGGGAGAGATCCTGAATGAATACTTTGCGTCGGTATTCATGAAGGAGAGGGGCTTGATGTCTGGTATGGTCATTGAGGGAGCGGTAGACCAATTGAAAGATCTATCGATTATGAGGGAAGAAGTGTTAGGGCTTTTAGCTGGCATTAAAACCGATAAATCTCCGGGGCCCGATTGCATTTATCCCAGGCTGCTTGGGGAGGCGAGGGATGAGATTGCTGGGCCTCTGACGTGAATCTTTGTCTCTTCTTTGGACACAGGTGAGGTCCCAGAGGACTGGAGGATAGCGAACGTGGTACCATTGTTTAAAAAGGGTAGGAGGGATAGCCTGAGTAACTATAGGCCGGTGAGCTTAATGTCAGTGGTAGGTAAGTTGATGGAGAGGATTCTTAGGGATAGGATATATGCGCACTTAGAGCATTGTGATCTGATTAGGGATACGCAACATGGCTTTGTAAAGGGGAAGTCTTGCCTTACGAATCTGGTAGAATTCTTTGAGGAGGTGACAAAAACGGTCAACGAAGGACGAGCCGTTGATGTTGTCTATATGGATTTCAGTAAGGCGTTTGACAAAATCCCTCATGGTAGGTTGGTACAGAAGATTAAAGCTCATGGGATATGTGGTCAGGTATCTAGATGGGTAGAGAACTGGCTTGCAAAGAGGAGTCAGAGAGTAGTAGTGGAGGGGTCCTTTTCTAGCTGGAGGTCTGTCACTAGTGGTGTACCACAGGGCTCAGTACTGGGACCTCTTCTCTTTGTAGTGTATATAAATGATTTGGAAGAGGGAGTAGGTGGTGTGATCAGCAAATTTGCTGATGACACCAAGATGGCTGGATTGGCGGGCAGTGAGGAGCAGTGTCTGGCAACACAGCGGGATATTGATAAGCTGGTTGATTGGGCAGATACATGGCAAATGGAGTTTAATCTGGATAAATGTGAGGTGATGCATTTTGGCCGGAATAATGTAGGGGGGAGTTATATGGTAAAGGGTAAGCCTGTAAGAAGTATAGAATCGCAGCGAGACCTGGGGGTGCAAGTGCACAAGTCTTTGAAGGTAACAGTGCAAGTGGAGAGTGTGGTGAAGAAAGCCTATGGTATGTTAGCCTTTATAGGAAGGGGTATAGAATCTAAGAGCTGGTGTCTAATGTTGCAGTTGTACAGAACGTTGGTTAGGCCGCATTTAGAGTACTGCGTCCAGTTCTGGTCGCCTTACTACCAGAAGGACGTGGAGACTCTGGAGAGAGTGCAGAGGAGGTTTACCAGGATGTTGCCTGGTATGGAAGGACTGGGGTATGAGGAAAGATTGAAGAAATTGGGGCTCTTTTCCCTTGAAAGATGCCGACTGAGGGGGGATCTAATGGAGGTATATAAGGTTATGAAGGGTATAGATAGAGTAAACAGAGGTAAGCTATTTCCTATGATACAGACACATAGGACAAGGGGCCATGGACTTAAGGTGAAGGGGGAGAGGTACAACACAGATATTAGAGGGAGGTTTTTCACACAGAGGGTAGTGGGGGTATGGAATGCTCTGCCAAGTAAGGTGGTGGAGGCAAACACACTAGAGTCATTTAAGAGTAACTTAGGCAGGCACATGACTGGGTTGGAGATGAGTGGATAGAGGAGATTGTTTTAAATAGGGTCATTAGCATTGGAGTGTCCCTGGTAATGTAAATGGGTATAGTATGATAATAATGTTTTTTCTCTTTTCATTCACAGGTTTTAAGTTGGTCCGCCTCGTGTCCAACGAGGGGCATACACGCGATGGGTCGTACTGGGGCTGCTCTTGGTTGTTCGAGATTGGCCTAGTGCTTCATGTCATTAGTGTGTGCCTAAACTGGACCAGATACTGGGCAAGATGACAGCTCAGTGACTATCACTGATCGCTGTGCAGACACATGGATTTGGGCCGGTGTCTGTGGGAGTTTGTGCATTCTCCCCGTGCTTGCGTGGGTTTTCTCCGGGTGCTCCGGTTTCCTCCCACACCCCAAAGATGTGCTGTTAGACTGATTGGCAGGAATAAATTGTCCCTAAATCAGATTCCCTCAATCTGGATGGCCATAAAACATTAGACAGGGGTCGTGGGTGGAGAGGGGGACTGGTGGTGTTGAGATGGCGGTGTGGGCTCATTGGGCCGAAGGGCCTGTTTCCCGGGCTGATTTTGTTCTTTGTTCATATCTGCATGGGTTTCCTCCAGTTGCTCTGGGTTCCTCCCTCAGGCCAAAGACATGTGAGTTCGGTTGATTGGCCTTGGTAAATTGCCCCACTGTCAGGGGGACTGGCAGAGTAAATACATAGAGTTAAGGGGATAGGGCCGGGGTGGGATTGTGGTCAGGGCAGACTCAATGGGCTGAATGGCCTCCTTCTGCACTGTAGGGATTCCATGGAAACCATACAAGACAGTAATCCAAGGCTGTAACTGAACCTGGGTCCCTGGCACTCTGAGACAGCAGTGCTAACCACTGTGCCACCCCATACGACCATGCTACCTTGTGCAAGCTTTTCCAGAAATTACAATGAGGAAGGCATAGCTTGGGCACATTTTCTATTGGTGCTACATACAGTACAGTATGTAGCCTCTGTAGAAAGATCCCATTAAATCCCAACATGAGAAAAGTAACTGGGATTCTTCCTTACTGAGCACAATGAGCAGAATCGGATGAGCTCTGTGAAGGTGAGGGTTGGAGATGGGACTGGGAGGGAAAACAGAATGGTTCATGGCATACTGACTGACTCCCTATTCCTGTCTCTGAGCAACCTTGCCATTGGGAGGGTGAGATCAGCATCAGTTGCCCACCACTGCCAGACTGATGGCTACAGCTGCAATTAGGTGTCCACTTAAAGATAAACTAGTAATGCAGAGATGTCCACCATCTGGAGGCTGGAGTCTGGCAGGTGACTAGGTGACTGGAGGCAGCCTACCCTATAGGAGGCCCATGTAGGGCCTCCCCTACTTCCCATCCCAAAGCCACAGCTTTGAAAGGCCACCACTGCAGACATCATCTCCACCACAGGGCCCTGTCAGTTGTATCCACAGATTATTTTATGTTCTTATTCCATTTTCAGACTCCATCTTGAGGTGGCTTTGATGTCTCCCACCTGCAGTACCAGAGTCTACCTCTTCTCAAGGCATTGCTGTCCCCCCAGAACCTCAGGCTGTCCCATTGACCCTCCCAGTTTCCATAATCACCCACCATCCTTTATTAGATGGTAAACACGGAAGCAGCCCGGTAGTTGGCCGCTCCAAGGAGTTCTCCCCTGGCAGCGTGCCACATGGTCAAGACCCAGAAATACTTCCAACACCTGAACCTTTTATTAATGAAGAAGGTTCTGCCCAATGTTTCATTTCACAGTTGTGACAACTGATTAAATGTCCTCAGTTTAAATTTATTTATTAGTGGCACAAGTAGGCTTCCATTCATACTGCAAAGGTGTGTGGGTTAGGTTGATTGGCCATGTCCTTTGGTGTCCCGGGATGTGTAGCTTAGAAGGATTAGCAAGGTAGATATATGGGCTTATGGGGATAGGGCCTGGGTGGGATTGTGATCAGTGCACATACGATGGGCCAAATGGCCTCCTTCTGCACTGTAAGGATTCTATGATTCCTAGAGTGAACTTCCACAAAAAAAAGGGTGAATTACTCCAGATTTCCTGCAAATTTGAAACTTCAAATTTTTTTGGGAGAATTGTCCATCCCTGCTCTTGATTTGGTTGGTGTGTATCCTCAGACTTTTGTATCTTTCTCCTGACGGAAGAAGGTGGAAGAGAGAAGGTCCATGGCGTGTGGGGTCCTTATTTATGCTGGCTGCTTTTCCGATGCAGCGGGAAGTGTAGACAGTCAATGGATGGGAGGCTGGTTTGAGTGAAGGACTGGGCTTCGTTCTTGACTCTTCGTAGTTTCTTTTTATAGTGGCTAAACAATGGCTAAAGTATGGCAAAAACAGATTAGCCATATATCACCTGTAGTCTCTGACAACTGTTCTTTAGATACCACAAGTGCATTGTTTTGTAGGAACAAATCAAATCGAATTTCATTTCATGCAGTTCTGGAATTGTTAACTGCGTTCCAGGGATTGACCTCTGTCAGTATACTAATTTATAACTAGGTTCCTGATTTATAATGTTAGAATAAATTAAATGTTATTTCTATTACTATTTCTATTATTCAAGGTGGCACGGTGGCTTGGTGATTAGCAGTGTTCTCCACAGCGCCAGGAACCCGGGTTCAATTTCAACCTTGGGTTACTGTGTGTAGTCTGCACCTTCTCCCTGTCTGCATGGATTTTCTCCAGGTTCTCCAGTTTCCTCCCATAGTCGCAAGATATGTAGGTTAGATGGATAAGCCATTTTAAATGTGTGGGGTTACACGGATAGGGCGGGAGGGAGGGCCTGGGTAAGATACTGTGTCAGACAGTCAATGCAGATTTGATGGGCCAAATGGCCTCCCTCTGCACTGTATGGGTTCTATGATCACGTGTAATGGAAGGTTTCCTGGGATGTTCGGGTATTTTGAGGACAGTGTTCTCATTTTCTGTCAGTAATTAGCATTGTGCATAGTGTATGTAAATGAGATAATGTACACAAAAGCAGTGATAATTTGCTCCTGTACAGAGACTTGATTGTGGAAAAATATTCTGAGGGAATCCAAATCCTAAATTAGAGAGGAACGGAAGTTCTACTCTCAGCAGTTTAATGGAACAAGTGCACCAATTGACCAATTCCAAAAGGAGTGCATCGTTGGCCCACAGCTTGCAATTTCTTGTGGCATACACACTGTAAGTATGATCCTATTCAATGGATATACAGGCTTTAAAGTTTGAATGGACTAATCATACTCCTTCCTTCTGTTCAGAGTGCAGTGTCCCACTGCGAATGTGGGATCATGGAATAGATATTTACATATTGCCCCCAAACATTAGACAGAATGAAGTTATTTACATTCATTGAAAAAACTAGAAAATGTTTATTGTATGAAATCTTGGATTTAAATCCATCAAAATGCATTATTCGGGCTAAATATATAGAGCGCAATCTTCCCCCAAATATTCTAAGGGTGTGATTTTATGAAAAGAATTTTAAGTGACGAGCAAGCAAAAAAAAGGGAGAAAAATCGCACCAGTTATTTGCTGCAAGTCGCAATCTTATGTGCCAGGATGTGATGCTCAGCACGGAGTGAAGGTAGCGGAGCTAGAGCTTGTCAGTGAAGCCAGCTGCAGAGTTCTTGGGTGCCTTTATGCAGGGCGCCCTGATCTGTCAGTGAACTGGGAGACTGCATCCCAGATTCTCCCCTCCCCCGAACATCATCAGCAGTATTGTCAACCCTCTAACATGGGTCACCAGCATTGGGGCATCAACACCCTCTCGATGAGTCACTTTGCAGACCCCCAACATGCTGCCCCCGCAGTCTTCCCTCTTGCATAACCCCACCTGCATAGCCCCACTTGCATAGTCCCACTTGCATGACCCTGCCTTGCATAGGCCCGCCTTGCACAACCCCACCTTGCATAGCTCCCCTTTGCATAGTCCCCCTTGCATAGACCCCCTTGCATAGACCTATATTACATAACCCCCCCCCCCCTTGGATAGTACCCCCCCTGCATAGTACCCCCTTGCATAGCCCCCACCTTGCACAGTCCCCTTTGCATAGCCCCCCTGCATAACCTCCCTTGCAATAGGCCCCGTTGTATAGCCCCCTTGCATGGCCCCACCCTGCATAGCCCCCTCCTTGCATAGCTCCCCTTGTATAGCGCCACCTTGCATATCCTCCCCCCCCCATGTAAAGCCTTTGCATAGCCCCACACTGCACAGCCCCCCTTGCATAGTCCCCCCGGATATCCCCCCTTGCATAGCCCCTCCTTGCATAGCCTCCCTTGCATAGCCCCACTTGTCTAGCCCCTCCCTTTGCATAGCCCCCCTCTGCATGAACCCCACCTTGCTGACCGCCCCAATGCTGACCACTCCCTTGCAGAGCTTCCCCTGAATGCCCTTCCATGCATAGCCCCCGTTGACCAACACCCTTGCAGAGCTTCCCCCTGCGTAACCTCCCCACATCACTCCCCATCATAGCCCCAGCCTCACTCAGGCCCCACCACCACTCAGGTCACATCCTTTTGGCAATGCCGCAGCACATTTTTGTTGCTCAATTGGGCACTTCCAGTGTGCCAGGTGGGCAATGCCAGGCTGGCATTGCCAGACTTGCACTGCCCACCGGGCACTCTCCAATGAGCACTGCTAACCAAGACCCCGATGATCCAGAGGCTTCAATGTCTTCCGATCCACCCAGCATGGCCAGGACACCTGGTCTCCACTGGTGGGGACGGGTAGTGATTCTTGCTGGTGTGATATACCAGTGAGATGAAAGATTCTGGAAGGTGGGAAGAAGCTGTGCTGGAGCAGGTAGGTGGTTTTAATTTGGTTACTTTTATGTTAATCAGCCCTTTCTGGCAGCGATGCTGATTTCACTGACAATATGGGAGGATATGAAATCATACCCACCATGAATAATTTTTTTAAATCCCCACTCATTATAAGAACATAAGAAATAGGAGCAGGAGTAGGCCATCTAGCCCTTCGAGCCTGCCCCGCCATTCAATAAGATCATGGCTGATCTGTCGTGGCTCAGTTCCACTTTCCTGCCCTCTCCCCATAACCCTTAATCCCCTCTCTTATCAAAAACCTATCAACCCGCGTCTTAAAAGTATTTAGCGAGGCAGCCTCCACCACTTCAACGGGCAGAGAATTCCAGAGATTCACCACCCTTTGAGGTGAAGAAGTTCCTCCTCAACTCCGTTCTAAACCGCCCCCCCCCTTTATCTTGAGGCTGTGCCCCCTAGTCCTACTGTCCTTTCTGAGCGGGAAGAGTCTCTCCACCTCTATCCTATCCATCCCATTCATCATCTTATTATGTCTCAATGAGATCTCCCCTCATTCTTCTAAACTCTAACGAGTACAAGCCTAGTTTATTCAGCCTCTCCTCATAGCTCAACCCCCTCAACTCTGGTATCAGCCTAGTAAACCTCCTCTGCACTCCCTCCAAGGCCAAAATATCCTTGCGTAAGTGCGGCGACCAAAACTGCACACAGTACTCCAGCTATCTTCCTGGCTCGTCACACTGATTGACCGGCGTGGCGAGCTGGTAAGAACGCACCCATAAAGTTAAATAAATCATATCCATGTTTGAATTATTTAGAGTCTACCAATTAATTATCTATGTGAACCTTTAAAAATAGCAAAGGGATAGTATATCTCACTGTTCAAAACAATTAAGACATCAATTGTCAGTTATAATAAATAATATTCATTGACTCTGAAGGCAAATGATTTGGACAGGCTTTTGTGAACTACATAAAGAAAGATGGTAGCATAGTGGTAATGTCTTAGAATCATATAGAAGGAGGCCATTCAGCCCATCTAGTCTGCACCAACCACAATCCCGCCCAGGCCCTAACTCCAAAACCCCATACATTTACTCTAGCTAGTCCTCCTGACAGTAAGGGGCAATTTAGCATTGCCAATCCACCTAACATGCACATCCTTGGACTGTGGGAGGAAACTGGAGTGCCTGGAGGAAACTCACGCAGATGCGGGAATAATGTGCAAACTCCACACAGACAGTGACCCAAGCTGGGAATTGAACCCGGGTCCCTAGTGCTCTGAGGCAGTAACGCTAACCACACCACCATTATGAGTTTTCCAGAGACTAATGCTGTGGGGATATCAATTCAAATCCCACCATAGTAGAATTTGAATTTAATTAATAAAACTTTGTTAATAATTCTGGAATTGAAAACTAATCTCAATAACAGTGACCATGAAGCCACCATTGATTGTTGTAAAAGTCCATTTGATTTGCTAATATATATTAGGGAAGGGAATCTACCAACCTTACATGGCCTGACCTACATGTGACTGCAGATCTACAGTAACATGCTTGACTCTCAACTGCCCTCATTTATGGATGAGTAACAAATGCTGGCCTTGCCAGTGGCATCCATATCCCATGAAAGAATTTATTTAAAAGGTGAGTTCCTTGTCCATTGAGGCTGCATTTGATAAATTAAAGAAATACATTTTTATGTATTATGTCACACAATACCAATTATCAGACATGACCAAAACCAAGACTCCCTGATAGAACTCCACTAGAGTGCAAGCTTTTTTTTGTCTGTCATTATTGGGTTTTGCTGAATTGTTGATTTAATATTGAGAAATGACTAATTAAAATTTTAGAAGGCATAATTTCTTTTCAAAATATTTTAAAATATGACATTTTTGGTTCCATAATCTTTAAATTAAGAGCTGATTCGGAGTTTGCAGGAGTCAAATGGTGATTCAATGAAGCAAATTATAGAACCCATAGAATCCCTACAGTGCAGAAGGCGGCCATTCAGCCCATCGAGTCTGCACCAACCAAAGATGTCCAAAGATGTGCGGGTTAGGTTGATTGGCCATGATAAATTCACCCTAGTCTAAGGGGATTTGCAGGGTAAATATGAGGTGATGGAAATAGGGCCTGGATGGGATTGTGGTTGGTGCAGTTTTGATGGGTTGAATGGCCTCCTTATGCACTATAGGGTTTCAATGGTTCTATGAACCACACTCCCATCTAGGCCCTATTCCAGTAACCCTATATATTTACCCTGCTAATCCCCCTGACACTAAGGGACAATTCAGCATGGCCAATCAACCT
The DNA here is from genome assembly GCF_965287045.1 of Carcharhinus amblyrhynchos. Classification (NCBI taxonomy): domain Eukaryota; kingdom Metazoa; phylum Chordata; class Chondrichthyes; order Carcharhiniformes; family Carcharhinidae; genus Carcharhinus; species Carcharhinus amblyrhynchos. The sequence goes on along the minus strand of NC_137332.1, from coordinate 27,004,244 downwards.
GACCCGCACATCTTTGGGCTCTAATCTGCACACCTTTGGACTATAAAACTCTGTGTTCTGCCGTACCATTTTCCAACAAACGCAGAGAAAGGTTAAAAGATGGGAATAGGGCATAAATTAAGGATTACTCATTCAATTTAGATAAGAATTCTTTTTCTTGTTCTAATTTGAATGAAATTAAATCAACAAACAAGATACTAAAATAGAGTTGTGATACTGCTTTAGATTTCATCTTGGGATAATTGACATGTTCAATTTATAAACATATTGGATGTGTGTTTTGCGTCTATCCTTTATTCGTGTTGTCCAAGCTATTAGCCACTCAATATATGTGGCTAATTGGGAATCCAGAGGTAGCTAATTACATTTCTAATTAATAAATTAAAAACAAATAAAAGTCCCTGTTGTAGAGCTGTAATCTCCATCCTGTGTGCCGTATGTCTGCGTACTTTAACCTTTCTCTGTGTTTGTTGGCAAAATGATAAGGCAGAACACAGAGTATGCCTGTGTTTATAGATTGATGCGATTGCTCTACTTCAATACTGAATAGAGGCAGGTAAGTAAATATACAGATATGAAGTATAATCACCTGTGTCGAGTGAGTGTATGTAAGGCGTTTTCTACTGAAATTAATGGCTAAACCTGTATCACTGATAACCACACCTGTAACTAGCAGGCAATTTCTATTCAACAACACCACCACTTGATATGAAACAAAAAGTATACAATGCATTTTTCCAGCACTGTTGAGTCATATTATCACCTTCATTGTCATAGCACACTAGAAATAGATCCTTAAAGAAACAGGCTTAAGGGATCAGCATTGGTTTTATTTTATTTATTAGTCACAAGTAAGTCTTGCATTAATGCTACAACTAAATTCACCTAGTCGCCACACTCCAGCACCTGTTCAGGTCAATACACCTAACCAGCACGTCTTTCAGACTGTGGGAAGAAATTGGAGTTCCCAGAGGAAACCCATGCAGACATAGGGAGAACGTGCAAACTCATATAGACAATGACCTAAGCCGGGAATTGAACTTGGGTCTCTGGCACAATGAGGCAGCAGTGCTAACCGCTGTGCCACCCACAATGCCCACAATTACAATTTGTGTACATTTCCACTGCAGTTTCTATGGAGAGATATATCAAAATGTTAATATTATTTAATAACACATATTGATTATAATTATTATTCAACCTAAATAAGTAACAGCCCTAATATTTTTAAGACGCGGGTTGATGGGTTTTTGATTAGAGAGGGGATTAAGGCTTATGGGGAGAGGGCGGGAAGGTGGAACTGAGCCACGACAGATCAGCCATGATCTTATTGAATGGCGGGGCAGGCTCGAAGGGCTAGATGGCCTACTCCTGCTCCTATTTCTTATGTTCTTATGTTCTTAATACATCCGTAGTATCAGCTTCACAATGCAGTGCATGTTTAATTTTTTTCTGTAATTTATAACATAAAATGTTTTTTTCTTTTAGACATAGCGCTCTCGAATGCCAGCTATATACTATGGAGAATTAATTCTGTAAAATGTAGGAAAAAGATTAATTACTAATTGGCATACTTGTCTCAGAAACAACTTAGCAAGTACACCCATGAACGCTGTGTGTCACTGAGCATTGAATCAATGATATAACCTGACCAGAATAGCCCTGCTGCCTGTTTGAATGGACCTACCTCACACTAAGTTGATCTTTTTCTGCACATTAGCTATGACTATAACACTACATTCTGCACTCTCTCCATTCCTTCTCTATGAACGATGTGCTTTGTCTGTATAGCGTGCAAGAAACTATACTTTTCACCGAATACTAATACATGTGACAATAAGAAATCAAATCAAATCAAACCTAGTATCGTCACCATCAGTCAAATGACTCTTGTTTTACTGAATGCATTAGCTGAGAGTGTCCCTATCTCACAGGCTAAATTTTCAAAGGCACAACTTATTTTGAAGGGTTATTAGGCATGTTCGATCTAGAAGTTATGATTTTGACATGGACATAAGAGACAAGATAGATAGGAACATCACATTAGCCAAGTTAATTCCTTGTAACATATAAGAATCAGGTTAGGTTGATTGGCTATGCTGAATTGCCCCTTAGTGTGTATGTTAGGGGGGTTAGTGGGATAAATGTGTGGGGATATGGGAATAGGGTCTGGGGTGAGATTGTTGTCAGTGCAGACTCGATGGGCCGAATGGCCTCCTTCTGCATTGTAGGATTCTATGCTTCTAGCCCTTTTAAAACCAAAACAAAAGCAAAAGACTGAGGATGTTGGAAAACTGAAATATAAACAGAAAATGCTGGAAAAACCCCAGCTCTGGCAGCACCTGTGGAGAGAGGACAGAGATAATGTTTCAAATCTATATGACTCTTCTCCAGAGCTAAAGAAAGGGAGAGATGAGATTTGATTTGATTTGATTTATTATTGTTACATGTAATAACATACAGTGAAAAGTATTTTTTCTTGTGCACTATACAGACAGAGCATATCATTCATAGAGAAGGAAATGAGAGAGTGCAGAATGTAGTGTTACAGTAGTAGCTAGGGTGTAGAGAAAGATCAGCTTAACGCATGGTAGGTCCATTCAAAAGTCTGATGGCAGCAGGGAAGAAGTTGTTCTTGAGTTGGTTGGTACATGACCTCAGACTTTTGTTTCTTTTTCCTGAAGGAAGAAGGTGGAAGAGAGAATGTCTGGGGTGCGTGGGGCCCTTAATTATGCTGGCTGCTTTTCTGAGACAGCAGGAAGTGTAGACAGAGTCAATGGATGGGAGGTTGGTTTGCATGATGGGGCTGGGCTACATTCACAACCTTTGTAGTTTCGCACGGTCTTTGGCAGAGCAGGAGCTATACCAAGCTGTGATACAACCAGGAAGAATACTTTGCATGGTGCATCTATAAAGGTTGGTGAGTGTCGTAGGGGACATGCCAAATTTCCTTAGTCTTCTGAGAAACTAAGTGGATTAGATGCAATGCGTCTAATACAGTAGTAACAGCAGTTCATCTTTTGATTAGGCTTGTTACATTCCTTGGCACTCAACACTGAGTTCAGCAGCTTTAGATTGTGATTCTCCTCCATCTTCACCCATTTTTAAAATCCAAAATTTTTTTTGTCCCAACACAACACCATTCCTCTCCCCTTGGCCCCACACTCAGCTATCTGCAATTATACAGGGCCTTGGTGAGGCCACAGCTGGAATATTATGTGCAGTTTTGGTCTCCTTATCTGAGGAAGAATGTTTTTGCTATGCAGAGAGTGCTGCAAAGATTTGCCAGACTGATTCCAGGGATGGCTGGGTTGGGGTATGACGAACGATCAGTTAGGATTATATTTGCTGGAGTGCAGAAGAATGAGGGGTGAATCTCTTGAAATCCGTAAAATTCTAACAGGACTAGACATGGTAGGTGCAAGAAGGATGTTCCCGATGGTGGGGATGTTCAGAATCAGGGGTCACAGCCTAAGCATATGGGGTTAGCCTTTTAGGACTGGGATGAGGAGAAATTTCTTCACCCAGAGAGTGGTCAGCCTCTAGAATTAACTACCACAAAAAGCAGTTGAAGCCAGAACATTGCATGTTTTCAAGAAAGAATTAGATATAACTCTTGGGGAGAAGGAGATCAAAGGATAAGGGGCAGGGGGTGGGGGGAAGGTGGGATCAGGCTATTTAGTTAGATGATCAGCCATGATCATAATGAACGGTGGAGCAGGCTCAAAAGGCCATTCCTGCTCCTTTTTTTTTGTTTAGAACATAGAACATAGAACACTCCAGCACAAACAGGCCCTTCGGCCCACGAGTTGCGCCGATCACATCAACTCCTATCTATAACCCCCAATCCCATAAAACCCCATATACTCATCCAGAAGTCTTTTAAAAGACCCCAGCGAGTTCGCCTCCACCACCACTGACGGCAGCCGATTCCATTCACTCACCACCCTCTGAGTGAAAAACTTACCCCTAACATCACTTCTGTACTTTCCTCCCCACACCTTAAACCTGTGTCCTCTCATAGCGGCCATTTCAACCCGGGGAAATAGCCTCTGAGAATCCACCCTATCTATTCCTCTCAACATTTTATAAACCTCTATCAGGTCGCCTCTCAACCTACGTCTCTCCAGGGAAAAGAGACCCAGTTCCCTCAACCTAACTTCATAAGGCATGCCTCCCAGTCCAGGCAACATCCTTGTAAATCTCCTCTGTACCCTTTCAATAGCTTCTACGTCTTTCCTATAGTGAGGCAACCAGAACTGCGCACAGTACTCCAAATGAGGCCTGACAAGGTTCTTATAAAGTTGCAGCATTACCTCCCGACTCCTAAACTCAATCCCTCGATTTATGAAGGCCAGTACACCATACGCCTTCTTGACCACCTCTTCCACCTGCAAGGCCGATTTAAGAGTCCTGTGGACCCGGACCCCAAGATCCTTCTGCTCCTCAACACTACCAAGACTCCTGCCCTTGATAGTGTACTCGTTCATCCCGTTGGTTCTGCCAAAATGGACGACTACGCATTTATCCGCGTTGAAGTCCATCTGCCACTTCTCCGCCCAGTCCTGCATCCTATTTATGTCCTGCTGCAACTTTTGCCATCCTTCCAGACCATCCACAACACCACCGACCTTCGTGTCATCAGCGAACTTACTTACCCATCCTTCCACTTCCTCATCCAGGTCATTTATGAAAATGACAAACAGCAAGGGTCCTAGAACAGATCCCTGGGGCACTCCACTGGTGACTGACCTCCATTCAGAAAAAGACCCATCCACAACCACTCTCTGCCTTCTGCAGGCAAGCCAGTTCTTGATCCACAAGGCCAAAGGCCCTCAGATCCCATGCCCTCTCACCTTCTCAAGAAGTTTCTATGTCACTTTTACTTTAATTTTGCTTGCATTGAGTATTGACCTTTGTTTTCCTATGAGCACATTCTGCTATCTCACTTTTATGCCACTACCAACACAATTGACAGTCCTTCACACTCCCATCAACACTTCCCCTGTCTCATGCCTTACACATATTTGCTACCATCTCTCCAAGCTCCCACCAATCACTGACCTTCTACTCTGCTCCAGTTGCTCCACCCCATCCTCTTATACAGGCTAAAATCTATCACATTTCTTCCTCTCCTTAACTCTGAAGGGTTATATGGATTCAAAACGTCAACATTATTTCTTTCTCCACTGGTGCGGTCAGCCTCACTTGGAGTACTGTGCGCAGTTCTGATCGCCTCACTACAAGAAGGATGTGGAAGTTATTGAGAGGGTCCAGAGGAGATTTACAAGGATGTTGCCTGGATTGGGAGGCATGCCTTGTGAAGGTAGGTTGAGGGAGCTAGGTCTTTTCTCCCTGGAGAGACGAAGGTTGAGAGGTGACCTGATAGAAGTTTATAAGATGTTGAGAGGTATAGATAGGGTGGATTCTCGGAGGCTGTTTCCCAGGGCTGAGGTGGTCGCTACGAGAGGACACCGGTTTAAGGTGCTGGGGAGCAGGTACAGAGGAGATGTCAGGGGTAAGTTTTTCACTCAGAGGGTGGTGAGTGAGTGGAATCGGCTGCCATCGGTGGTGGTGGAGGTGAACTCGCTGGGGTCTTTTAAAAGACTTCTGGATGAGTATATGGGATTTAATGGGATTGGGAGTTACATGGCCTGGTAGGTATGGATATGATCGGCGCAACTTGTGGGCTGAAGGGCCTGTTTGTGCTGTAGTGTTCGATGTTCCGTGTTCTACTTTCCAGCATTTTCTTTTTTTGCCACAGGAGTTATTACTTGCTTGTAAGCCATCATTCAAAAGATCTTTATGTTGTCCTGTGTTGAATAAAGCTCGGGATAGTTAACTTGGTGCGGCTTTTGTGTCGCTGCCTGAAGGAAAGATTTGTTTCTCAAGGCATGTTTGATGCAAATCTAATTACCCTGTAGAAAAATAAAAGGGATGGCAGTGACTGCATCCGAGACATCTCCTTGTTAAGTATTGTGGGGAAGGTCTTTGCTCGCTTTGCTCTGAGTATGTTGCAGATCATGGCATTATGCACCTACTCCTTTGATTTGATTTTTTTATTGTCACGTAGAACCATAGAATCCCTACACTGCAGAAGGAGGCCATTTGGTCCATCAAGCCTGCACCAATAACAGTCTCACCCAGGCCCTATCCCCATAACCTCAGGTATTTACCCTACTAATCCACTTGATAATCCCCAGACATTAAAGGTCAATTTAGCTTTGCAAATCCACCTAACCTGTACATCTTTGGAATGTGGGAGGAAACCAGAGCACCCAGAGGAAACCCATGCAGACATGAGGACAATGTACAAATTCCACGCAGACAGTCACCTGGAATTGAACCTGAATGCCTGGCGCTGTGAGGCAGTAATGCCAACCACTGTGCCACCATGCCACCCATTTATTGGGATACAGTGAAAAGTATTGTTTCTTGCCTGCTATTACAGAAAAAGCATACCATTTATAGAGTAATTAGGAGAGAAGGAAAGGAGAGAGTGCTGAATGTAGTGTTACAGTCAATAGCTAGGGAATAGAGAAAGATCAACGTTATATGAGATGAGTCCATTCAAAATCTGATAGCAGCAGGGAAGAAGATGTTCTTGAGTCTCAGTGTGGCTTCTGGGCTGGCAGGGATTAACTGCTGACATAAGTTTCTCACTTTGGCAGCTAGAAGAGAAGGGTCATGAACAGTACAAACTGTTCTACTTTGCATTCACAGTCTTCAGCAAGGCCTTCGATTTTGTCAGCCTTTAAACTTTTGCAGACAATAGACTGCCCGGCTGGACAGTTGGGTGCATTCATTCTTTCCATGAAATCATGGAAATTACAATGGAGCAACATCTGGCCATTTCAAGATCAGCAGTGGGTAAATAAGGGCTGCATCCTTGCACCAATGCTCTCTCGCACATTTTTCTCCAAGCTGCTGTTATACACTTTCAGCAACTCAAATCAGAGTTCTACCTACATTCCAGACCTAGTGATTACCTGTTCAGCTCATTTCACTGGTTTTTTTTAGACAAGTGCAAGACATTTTTTAAGTTCAGTCTCTGCACTGCATTTAGTAAGCCAATAGGCAGAAACTAATTAGAAGGCATTACATGATTGCCCATAACACACTCCTCACATTATGAAGCAGATACACTCAGCTTTGCTCTTCATATTGTCATCACTGTGTGTGTGCTCTATTAAAATGGAAAAATAAAGAACTCAACAATAGCAACTTGCATTTATATAGCACCTTTAACATAATAAAGCATCTCAAGACACTTCGCATGAGCAGTCAAAAGAGATTTGACATCGAGACACATAAGGTGACGTTAGGACAGATGGCCAAAAGCTTTTTTAAAATTTTTCATTCGTCACAAGTAGGCTTACATTAACACTGCAATGAAGCTATTGTGAAAATCTCCTAGTCACCACACTCCGGTGCCTGTTCGGGTACACTGAAGGAGAATTTAGCATGGTCAATGCACCTAACCAGCACTCTTTTGGGCTATGGGAGGAAACCAAAGCACCTGGCGGAAACCCGCGCAGACACAGGGAGAATGTGCAAACACTGCACAGACAGCAGCCCAAGCTGGGAATTGAACTCAGGTCCCTGGTGCTGTGAGGCAGCAGTGTGAACCACTGATTAAAGAAGTAAGCTTTAAGAAGTCTTAAAGCAGGAAAGGGGCAGTGAGGCTTAGGGAGGGAATTCCAGGTTATTGGAGGAATAACCATCAATAGTGCAGCAACTAAGGTCACTGATGCATAGGAGGGCAGAATTAGAGTAAAGAGATGTCTGAAGATAGAGGGGCTGGATGTGGTTACAGAGATGGGGAATGGCAAGGTCATGGAGGGATTTTTAAACAAGTATGTGAATTTTAAAATCACAACCTGGTCATAAGAACATAAGAAATAGGAGCAGGAGTAGGCCATCTAGCCCTTCGAGCCTGCCCCGCCATTCAATAAGATCATGGCTGATCTGAAGTGGATCAGTTCCACTTTCCTGCTTTCTCCCCATAACCCTTAATTCCCTTGTCTGTCAAAAACCTATCTACCCGTGTCTTAAAAATATTTAGCGAGGCAGCCTCCACCACTTCAACGGGCAGAGAATTCCAGAGATTCACCACCCTTTGAGTGAAGACGTTCCTCCTCAACTCCGTTCTCAACTGCCCCCCCTTATCTTGAGGCTGTGCCATCAGACCGAGTTAGCAAGCCTCTAAATGTCAATATGTCTACCACATTACAGCATTTTCCACATGACAACATTTCAGAAGTACTTCATTGGCTGAAAGCATCTTACGATGTCCTGAGATTGTGAAAGATGCTTTCCAAATACAATTCTTTATACGTGTATGCGTAAAAAATAGGATGTCAGATAAACTACTGTTGAAAATATAAAATTTGCAATAAACAATAGCACGATGGGATTATTCTCCCTTGAGGAGAGGAAGTTAAGAGGGATTTGAAATGTTCCAAATTAAGATGGGCTTTGATAAGAGTTAATAGAGTTGAAGGGTCAGTTATGAGGGAACACAAGTGAGGGGTGGGAGGTTTTGCGGAGATTTGAGGGAAAGCTTTTTTACTCAGACAATGGACGGTCTGGAATGTGCTGCCTGGGAGGTGGAATGCCTCATGTTCTTTAAGAAGTACCTGGGTGAGTACTTAGCACGCCATAACATTTAAGGCTATGGGCTGAGTGCTGGCAGGTGGGACAAGGTGGGCAGGTCAGGGCATTTTAGGCATCAGTGCAGACTCGATGGGCATCTTGTGCAGAGTAGTATTTTGTGATTCTGAATAAGGAGAATAGTTGCAGGGTGTTACCAGAGGTCCCATTTACATCATTTGCAAAATAAGTCAGGCAGGAGTTAATTTTTTGTTAAACTCGGCCAGTTGTTTTGGTTTGCTTTCGGAGAGCGAGTGATGGATTGTAACCTTCAGAAGGGAATTCGATACGATTTTAGGGAGGGATATTTAGCAGGGCCATGGGGGAGGGGAGGACCGTGTGACTAGTTTTTAATAGAGCAGGCAGGGTCTCTGCTGCTGATTCCTATCACTTCCTTCAAGCAGGGAACCAATAACAAACCAATGTTTTAAAAAAAACATGACGTGAAAAATAATTTACATGTTGACAAAATATTGACACAGCTGAAAACTCACTCAAGGTAAGGTGCCGGGAACAATTTTTGCTGAGGGTGTCAGCAGATTAAAAAAAAGGAAGTTAACTTGGGCTGGTGGAAGTGTTTGGACTGTTGCAATTTGTTTATCCCGTGCGTTGTACCCAACACGTTTAATACGTTTGTGTTCAGGAAAACAGGCTGAATAAAGACACCGGTAAAAGATGATTCACTTATGGGGGAAGAGGGTGGGAGTCACTTATTAATGTAAAGCTTAAAGAGTGAGCGAAGGCTGAAGTGAGTAGTATTTTTGTGTTGTAACCAATATTCCGGGACGCTCAGTGGTGTAGAGGGGGGAGCTTTGTTTTAAATGAGCACCCTTTAGCGATCATTCTTTAGCAAGTTGCGAGCGCTGGGATAGAGAGTGCAGAGACTATGAGAACCATTCAGGACAAACCCACGACTGGGCAGGGAGAGAGACACACACACAGCGAGCCCAGACTATGGCGAATAATTTAAACAAGTCTAGGACTGGGCAGAGAGACACACGCAAAGAGCCCAGACTATGGAGGAAATTCAACCAAACCCAGGGCTGGAAATAGGAACAAGAATAGGCCATTGTCTGAAAAGTGTAGACAAAGCATGCCGTTCATAGAGAAAGAAAGGAGAGAGTGCAGAATGTAGTGTTAGAGTCATAGGGTGAAGACAAGGATAAACTTACTGCAAGGCAGGTCCATTCTGAAGTGTGATGGAAGAAGCTGTTCTTGAATAGGTTGGTACATGACCTCAGATCTTTGTTTCTTTATCCTTACAGAAGAAGGTGGAAGAGATGTGTGGGGCCCTTATTAATGCTGGCTGTTTTGCCCAGGCAGTGGTGAGTGTAGACAGAGCCAATGGATGGGAGACTGGTTTGCATGATGGACTAGGGCTAAATTCACAACCTTTTGCAGTTTCTTGGGCAGAGCAGGAGCCACACCAAGCTGTGATACATTCAGAAAAAATGCCCTCTATGGTGCATCTGTAAAAGTTAGTTGGAGTCATAGTTGACATGCCAAATTTCCTTACTCTTCTGAAAAAGTAGAGGCATTGGTGGGTTTTCTTAACTACGCTGTCGGCTTGTGGGGGGGGTCCGGTACAGTTTGTTGGTGACTTGGACAGCTAAAAACTTGAAGCTCTTGACCATTTCTACTTCATCTCCATTGATGTAGACAGAGAGGCATGTTCTCCATTATGCTTCCTGAAGTCGATGACTAGCTCCTTCGTTTTGTTGACACTGAGGACAAGATGATTATTGTCATCGCACCCGTTCAATAGGTTCTCTGACTCATTCCTGTACTCTATCTCATCATAATTCGAGATCTGATTCACTGCGATGGTGTCATCAGCAAACTTGAAATCGAGTTGGAGGGAAATTTGGCCACACAGCCATAGGTGTAATGTCTGAGTACATTAAAGTTCCTCGTATTCTTTATCCACCTTGCTAGTTGTATCCTCAAGGTATTTGAATAAATTAGTCACACACCATTTCCCTTTCCACTTCATTGAAACCTTTTAAGATCCAGAGGGGTATTGACAGTGTGAATGTGAAGAGGATGTTCTCATGTGGGAGGATGTAGAATGAGGAGTCGCTGTTTAAAAAGTAAGGGCTTACTCATTTCAGACTGAGATGAGGAGATGGTGAATCTCTGGAATTTTCTTCCTGAAAAGCAGTGGAAGCAGAGTCTTTCATTGTTTTTCTGGCAGAGCTAGATAGAATATTGATTAATCAGGGATGTAATAATTTAAGGGCAACTTGTGGTGACTTCAAGTTCAGAAGGGTTTATTACTAACAACACAATGTTGTTAGTAATAAATATGTATGTACAAGCAATGGTCAGACAAAATTAAAGACATGATTACACACTCTGCACCCTAGCTCCAACTGAGGTTCCTCCCAGTTCCTGATAGGCTCAGCTTCCCGTGCTGATTGGCTTTCCATAGGATCTGGACCAATCACATGGCCCTCAGGGATTGCCCCCTTAAAGGGGCCATGCTACCACACCCCCTGCTCACTTGGAAGTTTATCTGTGAATGAAACAGAAGGGAGGTCATTAAACATAGGTAAACACAACTCAACAAGACAAGAAGGGAACCATTGGGGAAAAACTAAGCGCATTCAATCTGTCTGGAACTCAATTCAGTATTCCGATCTTCAGTGAGAAGGCATCTGGGCAGCTGTTGCAAATGGTAAACTCGTCAGCCCAGGGCCGAGCCCAACCTCAGTAGTTGTTGTCTCATTTTCAACAGGCGTTGAGTGTCCCGTCTCCAAACTTACACAGGGATCCCTGTAACAGCAACTGCTAAACATGTGTCCTCCACAGGAGGTACCTATGCATCCTCAGTATCAACCCCAGCTCCCTTCCTCACATAATCCATGTGTGATTTTACATATCGACCTCGCGCTTCGAAAGTGTAGGAAAACTGGTCCAGTTCTTTCCACAATTTTTCCGGACACCCGTGTCAGTCCTGCTGCAAAGTTCCTGGCTAGGACTGGATCATCAATTTGGAAAACTCTATCCTTCTTCCTTGAATCATGCTTTTGCTTATCCAGTTTTCCAGCAAAATCTGGAAATACTAAATCTGACTGGGTCTGCAGACGATATCCTGATAGTGACTCAGCTGGTGTGACCCACGTAGTTGTATTTGACATGATATTGTATGGCAGTAAGAAACTTGCTAAATATGAAGTTAATGGCCTTTGAGCTTGCTTCTTCGTTGATGATTTGAGCATTTATACAGATTGTTCTGCTAACCACTTGGAAGCTGGGTGATAAAGTGCCGAGCAAACATGATGAATATCATTTGACTTTACAGATTTCCAAAATTCATCTGCTGTAAATACTGTAGATTGTCTGACACTATGATCTCTGGGATGCCACGGGTGGCAAAATTCTGCCTCAACTTATGAATGGTGGCTGTGGCCAGGGATCTGCAAACTCTATGTTTAGCCTTGCCCAAGGCTTACCTAGCCATTGGGTGCATATTTGCCAGTGGCGGAAATGCCCCTTGGGCATCATAACTTGGGTGCTGACTGACTTTTGATTTCTTTATCGATTCCCAGCCACCAAATGTAAGTTTGGATGAGTGCTTTCATCCTGCTTTGTCTTGGGTGTGCGTCATGCATTGTAATCCAAGCTAACCCTTGGGTAGCATTACATCACGAACCTCCCCCCCCTCCCCAATAATAACATGACATCATCATGTGTTAATCTCCATTCTACAATGCTGGTTTAAGTTGCTCTGACATATCATCACCATCCATGCATTACCATCCTCTTAATCTTAGGCAGTACTGAGTCTCTTTCAGTCCAAGTCTTAATGTGATTTGCTGAAACTGGCAGTTCTTCCATCAAATGTAGCGCCAACATGATTTCTTGTGGTGCTGATAGTGTGGGGATTGTTTGAGGAAGGAGTAAAAAGTTCAGCACGTCGCATTCCATATTTGTGTTCCTGGACAGTGCTGGAAAGAGTAGCTGTATGCAGCTAGCAGTGGAGTCCATCTCTGTACCCTCACAGAAGCAGTTGGTGGCAAGCGTTTATTCTCTTACAATAAACCCAACAAAGACTTGTGATCTGACACTATGGTGAAATGTCTACCACGTGTGTGTATGTATGTATATATATATATTATACATGAAACTTTTTCACTGCATAAGTTACTAAAATATTTTCCTTGTCTATCTGAGAATACTTTCTTCTGCATTTGATAATGTCCTAGAGGCAAATTTCCAGTCCTTCCAGTATCCTGTGGGACTAAACTGCTCCCATTGCATAAAGTGAGGCATCACGTGTGTCTACTAATTGTTTGGATCGTAGTGTAGAAACAGTGCTGGTGAGTGTAAAGCTTGCTTTACTTTTGGAAACGCTGCCATCAGGACTAAAATTGTAGATATGTTTTTCAGGAATCTACTGTAATGGTTTACCATTCCCAGGAATGATTTTAATTCAGACATGTTTTTAGACTGAGGTACTTCCTTTATGAATTTAACTTTATCCTCCAAAGGATGTAAACCTTTCGCATCTATCCTTAAGAACCTTGGCAGAACTCTTAAAAGTATTGATAGGCAGAGGTATCTGGGTTTAAGGTACACAGATCACTGAAAGTGGCAGTGCAGGTGGAGAAGGTAGTCGTGAAGGCATACAGCATGCTTGCCTTCATCGGCTGGGGCATTAAGTTTAAAAATTGACAAGTCATGTTGCAGCTTTATAGAACCTTAGTTAGGCTGTACTTGGAATAGAATGTTCAATTCTGGTCGCCACACTACAAGAAGGATGTGGAGACTTTGGACAAGGTACAGAAAAGATTTACCAGGATGTTGCCTGGTATGGTGGGTATCAGCTATGGGGAGAGGTTGGAGAAACTTGTTTCTGTTCTCACTGGAATGACAGAGATTAAGGAATGACCGAATAGAAGTCTACAAGAAATGAGAGGCATGGACAGAGTGGATAGTCAGAAGCTTTTTCCCAGAGTGGAAGAATCAATTATTAGGTTTAAGGTATGAGGGGCAAGGTTTAAAGGAGATGTATGAGACAAGTTTTTTACACACTTGCTGGTGGAGAAGGTAGAGAAAGCAAATACAGTTGTAACTTTTAGGGAGTGTCTTGACAAATACGTGAATAGGATGGGAATAGAGGGACATGGTCCCCGGAAGGGTAGGGCATTTTAGTTCAGTCAGGCAGCATGGTTGGTGCAGGCTTAGAGGGCTGAAGGGCCTGTTCCTGTGCTGTAATTTTCTTTGTTTCTTTGTAACCTGAAACCCAGGTATGTAACTTCATCTGCCTGGAAAGTGTATTTCTCACCTTTCAGACACACCTTCACCTCCTTAAATCTTCTTAAAACTTCCTCGATGTTTCACCTGTGTTCCTCCGATAAGGCTCCCATAATTAGGACATCATCTACGTATGTTAGGGATACCCTGTAACAAATTTTCCATCGTATGTTGGAAAATGGCACAAGCTGATGAGACTCATAAAGATAAACGTGTGTACTGGTATAGTTTTTTATGGGTGTTGATAGTAACCAGCCTCCGAGAATCTTTATCCAGCTCCAGCTGCTTGTTGGTGTGACTGTGGTAGAACTTGGTGTACTTCAGGTCCCCGGCTAATTTAGCATAAAAGTCCAATATTTTAGGAATAGGGTATCTGTTCATCTGAACTCCTTGATTAGCAGTTAATTTTGTAATCCCCATGTATTCTTACCATTTGGGGATATGGACTATGGGTGCAGCCCATTCCCAGAACTGCACAGGTTTTATAACACCTCCCAGATCCACTTTAACCTTGTGATGCATGTTGCACTTGGTGAGCCCACAAAAAATTTTGATGTTGTCCTGGGATTCAGTTAGATTTTGGCTTTGACTCCTCTGATTTGTCCCAGTTCCTTTTGAAAGATCTCTGAGTATTTACACAATAACTCTTGAAAACCCCCATCCTGTAGGTTTAATCTTTCCAACCAATTTAGTTTTACCTGCATCAACCAGTCCCAACCCATTAGGCAGGATCTATGACTCCTGATTATTAAAACAGGCAGTCGAGCTGTTTCGTTCCTGTAGGAGACAGTTAACTACCACTGACCCTACTGTGTTCAATATCGCTCCTGTATAAGTAAACAAAATGGCTCCTTATTCACTCAATCCCATTGCTTGAATACATTTTTGCAGGTAACAAAATGCCTATTCTCTTGTGACTGTGGAGCTCCTGTGTCAACCTCCATTTTAAGGGATTTTCCATTTATAAAATCCCTACAGTGCAGAAGGAAGCCATTCGGCCCATCGAGCCTGCACCGACCACAATCGCACCCAGGCCTTATCCCCGTAATCCCATGTATTTACCCTGCTGGTCCCCCTGACATTAAGGGGCAATTTAGCGTGGCCAATCCATCTAACCTCCACGTCTTTGGACTGTGGGAGGAAACCGGAGCGCCCGGAGGAAACCCACATAGACACGGGGAGAAGGTGTAAACTCCACACAAACAGTCACTGGGGGCCGGAATGAACCTGGTTTCTTGGCACTGTGCGGCAGCAGTGCTAATCACCGTGCCACCCAAATAAAAATGAATGCATGGCAACTTAAAAAAAAATTACCATCAGCGATATCGCTGGGAGGCACTTTGTTTAACTAGATCTGGTTTAGGTGGGTCCCTTGTCAGGCTCCTTATCCAGTTTTTTTGATGGAGTTGAACTAACCATTGGTGTTTTTTTTCTCTCTTTGCATGTTCACACTTCACACTGTGCTTGTAAACGATCCTTCCAATTTCATTAGAAATGCGCACAATTCCTGCATCAGCAAGTATCTCGGGAGCGCCTCTACCACATTGGAAACAAGCTTCCCCTCCTCAGTGTTGTGTTCCCCTTCTCGGGAATTGCTGCGCTCTCACTTGGGCTGTTCCTCACAGCGCCCATTTCCAGCTGCAAACGGTTCTCCTCGTTGGGCACACCCTGTAACTCTCTAATGCCCTGCTCAGCACATTCAGTCACCTGAGCCACCTCCACAGCTTTTCTAGGGAGATTTTGATCTTAGCCAGCAACTCCTTTGTCTGTATTACAAGGCTGTTAATTCCACAGACCAAATGGCCCTTTAACATCGCTCCTAAAGCTGGGTCAAATTCACAGCGCTTTCAATCTGGCCACAAAATGAGATACTGACTTCCGCTGGCTCCCTGGTGGCAGGATGAAATTTATACCGCAGTTTAATTATTGAGGGTCAAGTGTTAAAATTATTTTTGACCAATTCGACTACCTGGTTAAAAGACTTTGTGTGTAGAGTGTCTGGTGATATTAAACTCCTCATGAGGCTGTAAGCTTGTGAGTCACAGACTGTTGGAAGAATCAGCTTCTGTTTTTCTTCTGTTGTTATCTCATTTGTTACAAAGAGGTAATGCAGCCTTTTGATATATTGCCCCTAATTTTCCATCTCTGAGTCAAACAAGTCAATTTTTCCAATTAAAGGCATTTTACATGGCTGTTGTACCTCTTTGTAGCTTTGATGCTCAGTCCCCTCCCTCCCTAGCTGCACACTGTAAACTCCTGAGGACTATCAAAAAATAAAATCCTCATTGCCAGTGTAATTTCTTGAAGGTGACTCTTTATGACTTCAAGTTAAGAGGGGTTCATTACTAACAATAAAATTTGTGCACGTAAGCAATGGTCAGACAGATCTAAAGACACGATTACACTCTCTGCTCCCTGGCTCCGAATGAGTTTCCTTCCTGGCACAGGCATGCGTCCTTGCTCCCAATTGGATCGACTTCCCAGGCTGGCTGTCCATAGGGTCTGGCCTGATTACGTGGCCCTCAGAGATCACCCCTTAAAGGGGCCACGCAACCGCAGGGGATAGGTGGGAAAGTAGGATTGAAGATACAATCAGATTAGCCATGACCTTAGTGAATGGTGGAGCAGGTTCGATAGGCCGAGTGGCCTACCCTTGCCCCTAGTTTGTATGTCTCTATGTAAAACCATTTTAACCATGCCCAGTGGTGCTAAGATATTCTAAATGTCCACTTGAGATGTTGTAATCCCATGAGGTCGTGAATAACTCAACTTTGCGGAGTCATGACCTGAGTTAGATTATATTCTTGTGGCTGGTGTAATTTGAAAGATGCTTCATCATGTTCCTGACACCTTACTCACTCTCCCACTCATACCTTACATCTTGAGCATGTTAGATGTTTCCATTTTGATGTATATATTTTTTCCAACTTTTGTATTTGATGAACTTTACCTTGTGTCTCCCACTCATGGACAACAAACTGTTGATATTTTGGTGTCTGGGCTCCAGTTATTGCTGCTTGGCTCCTTTTGCTGGGCACAGAGAGAGTGCTGCCTCCTAATAATTAGAAATATAAATGTTCAGAGAGATGGAAATAGAGAATTTCTAGACAATAAGCATGTAAATGTAACTGGATTTTTACAGAGGGTCAGCGTCTAACATTAAACATTTTATAGCAGGAGTTTACACAATCTTGTAAGGTGCTAAACAAATGTCCTCGCTTCAACCCAGAGTGAAGAGAAATCCTCGATCTTAATTCCAGATGCAAGTTTAGCATCTCTTGCATTTACCTCAAACCTGGTGTGTGAATGCATCCTAAAATTCAGTGGAGTCAGTGAGAGGGAACCTGACATACAACCTTAACGTTTGCATAAAGCTACTGCCATTGTAGCTAACATGTTAGCGAAGTTTGGGTTTGTGAACCTGGGTTCACAGGGTTAAAAATTGCTACTTTGCACTTAATTAGCCTTCATTTCTCGTTCGATTTCGGAAAGCCAATCAGATTTGTGTGCGGGCTGAGGGAAGAGGCACATTCTGACTGCGCGAGTCTCTACAAGCCAAACGAGGGAGGGAATTCCTATCTCATCACTGAAATAAAACCACCTTCAGGAGCTGTACTGGGTTCTGCCGGTGGGCTTTGCAGGACAGCTGTATACATCCCCCCCCCCCAATCGGGTAGTTGCTGCGGTGTGAGCTGTTACCTCTTCCCCAACAGCCCATAAAATTCCTCTCCCGCTTCCCCCTCCTGCAGGCTGCCTTTCAGACACTTGTAAACAAGCTGCTGCTTATTTTATCCTTCCTCACAGATTGAATTACTGGGATTTATGTGCGATGTGTGAGATGTGGGTGGTTGTGCAAGGGATATGCTTGGGAAAAGTTCGCCTGGACAAGGATTTGGTGGACTGACCAAGCTGATACTTGATCTCTAGGAGTTTGGTTGTAAAATGTAATTTTGTGCAGACAACAAGCACCAAACAGGGTTTGCTCTCTTTCCTGTGTTGTTGGTCAAGTCTCGGTCAGGTGACTGTAGAGTCTCTGGAATCATTTCTGTTCCTGTCAGGAAATTTGGTTGCTTCAGTTGATTCCTGTTGTGTAACCCCTGAATACTGGTGTGTGCTGCCTACTGTTTGTTGCTAAGTGACTTTGATGCTGAATAATTTTTAAAAATTCTTTCATGGGGTGTAGGCGTTGCTGGCTGGGCCAGCATTTATTGCCCTTAAGGGGGGACACTTTTTTTCAGAGTCAACCACATTTCTGTGTCTCTGGAGTCACATGTAGTCACATGTAGCGTTTGATAAGGTTCACCATGGAAGGCTTCTGCAGAAAATGCAGATGCATGGGATTGAGGGTGATTTAGGTAATTGGATCAGGAATTGGCTAGCAGATAGGAGACAGAGGGTGGTGGTTGATGGTAAGTATTCGTCATGGAGTTCAGTTACGAGTGGTGTGCCTCAGGGATCTGTTTTGGGGCCACTGCTGTTTGTAATTTTTATAAATGATCTGGATGAGGGTATAGTTGGGTGGATTAGTAAATTTGCTGATGACACCAAAGTTGGAGGTGTGGTAGATAGTGAGGAAGGGTGTCATAGTTTACAGGGAGACTTGGACAAGTTGCAGAGCTGGGCCGAGAGGTGGAGGATGGAGTTTAATGCAGAAAAGTGTGAGGTAATTCACTTTGGCTGGAATAACAGATGTGTAGAGTATAGGGCTAACGGTAGGACTCTGAATAGTGTGGATGAACAGAGGGATCTAGGTGTATGTGTACATAGATCCCTGAAAGTTGGGAATCAAGTAGATAGGGTTGTTAGGAAGGCATACGGTGTCTTGGCGTTTATTGGTAGGGGGATTGCATTTAGGAGCCGCAGCGTCATGTTGCAACTGTACAAAACTCTGGTGCGGCCGCACTTGGAGTATTGTGTGCAGTTCTGGTCCCCACATTATAGGAAGGATGTGGAGGCTTTGGAGAGGGTGCAGAGGAGGTTTACCAGGATGTTGCCTGGTATGGAGGGGAGGTCCTATGAGGAGAGACTGAGGGATTTGAGGTTGTTTTCGTTAGAAAGAAGGCGGCTAAGAGGGGACCTTATTGAAACATATAAGATGATTAGAGGTTTAGATAGGGTGGACAGTGATAGCCTTTTTCCTCAGATGGAGAAAGCTAGCACGAGGGGGCATAGCTTTAAATTAAGGGGTGGTAGTTATAGGACTGATGTCAGAGGTAGGTTCTTTACCCAGAGGGTGGTGAGGGATTGGAATGCCCTGCCTGCTGCAGTTGTAAATGCGCCTAGTTTGGGGGCGTTTAAGAGATCCGTAGATAGGTTTATGGATGGAAAGGGATTGGTTTAGGTTAGAGGGTCATTGCTTTTTAACTGGTCGGCGCAACATCGTGGGCCGAAGGGCCTGTTCTGCGCTGTAATGTTCTATGTTCATGATGTGGAGATGGCGGCGTTGGACTGGGGTAGACACAGTAAGAAGTCTGACAACACCAGGTTTAAGTCCAACCGATTTATTTGATAGTAAACTTGAAAGCTTGTGAGTTTACTATCAAATAAATAGGTTGGACTTAAACCTGGTGTTGTCAGAATTCCTACTGTGTCACATGTAGGCCAGACAAGGAAAGATGGCAGATTTCCTTCCCTAAAGAAATGAGTGAACAAGATGGGTTTTACATATTTAATATTATTGCATCAAAGTCCAGAATCCTAACTAAATTACCTGTAACTGTAAGAAAAGGCTTGCATTTATATAACACAGGGGCAGGAGGAGGCCATTCAGCCCATTGATCTTGCAGTGCTATTCAATACTGTCATGGCTGATCATCCATTTCAATGCCGTTTTCCCACAGTATCACAGTGTCCCTTCATGTCATTAGCATTTAGTAATTTGTCAATTTCTACTTCAAACTGACTGAGTTTCCACAACTCCCTGCAGTAGAGAATTTCAGAGATTTACAACGCTCTGTGTTAAGAAATTTCTCATCACCATGGTACTAATTGGTTCCCTGTTATTTTGAAGTTGTATCCCCTTGGTTCTAGACTCGCTAACCAGGGGGCAAACATCTTACCTTCATCTACCCTGTCTCTTCCTTTTACGTATTTTGTAGGTCACCTCTCATTCTTTTAGAGAGTACAGGCCCAGCTTTCCCAATCTCTATTCATCGGACAGGAACAAGCATGGTGAACCTTTGTTGCACTCCCTCTTATGGCAATAATATCCTTCCTAAGATAAGGGGACCAAAGCTGTACACAGTACCCTAAGCGCAGCCTAACCAAGCTTCTATATAATTGAAGCAAGACTTTGCTACACCTGTACTCAAATCCCCTTACTATACAGATCAGTGTACCATTAGCCTTAGTAATTGACTGCTGCATCTGCATGCTAGCCTTCAGGGACTTATGATGAGGACCCTTGGGTGCTTTTGTACATCTACACTTTCGAATCTCTCGCCATGTAAGAAATACTCTGCACATCTGTTCATTGTATTAAAGTGGATAACCTCATTTTTTCCACATTCTATTCCATCTGCCAGGTTCTTGCCCACTCTGTCCAAACGGGGAGGCAATGGCCTAGTGGTATTATCGCCAGACTATTAATCCAGAAATTCGGCTAATGTTTTGGGGACCCAGGTTCGAATCCTGCCACTTCAGATGGTAGAATTTGAATTCAATAAAAAAAATCTGGAATCAAGAAATTACTGATGACCATGAAACCATTATCAACTGTTGGAAAAACTCATCTAGTTCTTTAGGGAAGGTCTGACCTACGTATGAGTCCAGAGCCACAGCAATGTGGTTGACTCTCCACTGCCGTCAGACAACTCTGGATGGGCAATAAACACTGGTCAGCTAGCAACGCCCATGTCCCAGTAATGAATTAAAAAAAAATCCTCTTGAAACTGCTTTACGCTTCCTGTTACCACACATTGCCACCTAGCTTTGTATCATCCATCAACTTAGAAGTATTGCATTTGGTCTCCACATTGAGATTGTAGACACATGTTGTGAACAGCTGGGCCTGAATAATGATCTCTGCGGCACCCCACCAGCCACATCCTGGTAACATGAGCAAGTAGGAATAAACAGATCATCGTGTTTTCTGTCTGTTAACCAATCCTTACTCCATGTCAGTATATTACCTCATATCCCTTGTGCTTTAATTTAAAGTGCTTCCTATGGGGGAGTCTATCAAAAGCGTTTTGAAAATCCACTGTTTCTCCATTCTGTTACTAAGACCCTCAAAAAGCAGATTCGTCATACATGATTTCCCATTCATAAATCTATGCAGGCTATGTTGAATCAGGTCATTATTATCCAAGTGCCGTTTTATTACATCTTGACTAATAGATTCTAGCATTTTTCTCTACTACTGACATAAGGTTGTAGTTCCCTGTTTTCGCTCTCCCTATCTTTAAATAGTGGAATGACGTTTGCTACCATACAATCTGCAGGAATCATTCCAGAATCAGTTACATTTTTGTGCAGGGTTACAGAAATAGGGTGGGAAGTGGGCCTATGTAGGAGAGTCTGTGCAGATTTGATGGGCTGAATGGCCTCCTTCTGCACTATAAGGATTCTATGGAAGATGCTTACCAATCCACTATCTCCATCAATACCTCTTTGGGATGTAGATAATCAGGTCCGGGGACTTATAAAGATTCAGTTCCATTAGTTTCTCCAATATAAATTTCATTTAATTTCTCATTCTTCCCAATCTCTTGGACCTCCAATTCTTAGCGATTTCTTGTATTTTCCTCAATGAAAATAGACACGGAGTAATTCTTTAACACTTATGTTATGATCCCTGTCGAGATGAATAACTCTTTAAAAGTTATATGAATTTCTGAGTGATATAGTGCAAAGAATATCATATACTCCGGACATTCTGTCTTCCACCTTCTTCCGTCAGGAAAAAGATACAAAAATCTGAGATCATGTGCCAACCGACTCAAGAACAGCTTCTTTCCTGCTGCTGTCAGACTTTTGAATGGACCTACCTTGCATTAAGTTGATCTTTCTTTATACCCTAACTATGACTGCAACACTGCATTCTGCACTCTCTCGTTTCCTGCTCCATGAACGGTATATGTTTTATCTGTATGGCGCACAAGAAACAGTACATTTCACTGTAGGTTAATACACGTGGCAATAATAAATTAGATCAAATAACCCAACAAGGTATCATGTTTTAAAGCTTTTACTGTAACCGACAGAATCAACATTGACCAAACATCGCTTGGTAAGCAACTGATACACAAAATAGAGTATCTCCATTAACTTTATGCCATATTTATACATTATACCTCACTTTCAATGGATGTAGTCTGATGTAAAAAGCCCCAAGATCCTCCTGGCTTTAACAGGATCTCTTCTCCCTGCCCCACCAGGATGCATGTTCCAATGTCATAGAAATCATTCAGCCCATTGAGTCTGCACCAAACACAATCCCACCCAGACCCTACCTCCACAACCCTACCTATTTACCAACTAATCCGACTAACCTAGGCACCTCAGGATGCTAAGAGCAATTATAGCATGGCCAATCAACCTAACCTGCACATCTTTGGACTTTATTAACTATGGCGTCTCTCTGGAGGGACCAGTAAGAAATCTTACGACACCAGGTTAAAGTCCAACAGGTTTATGTGGTAATAAAGAGGTGTTGGTGGGCTTTTGACTGTGGGAGGAAACCGGAGCACCCAGAGGAAACTCTCTCAGACACAAGGAGAATGTGCAAACTCCATATAGACAGTGACTCAACTCAGGAATCGAACCCCGGTCCCTGGAGCTGTGAAGCAGCAGTGCTAACCACTGTGCTCCCGTGCCACCAATGACACTAAGCTTCCTGGAGTCAATGACTATCTCCTTCATTTTGGTGGCATTGAGGGAGAGATTATTGTCATGGCACCAGTTCACCAGATTCTCTATCTCATTCCTAATCCCTGGCTCATCATTGTTTGAGATCCGACCCACTACTCCAGTGGTATGATCAGCAAACTTAAAAATGGAGTTGGAGGAGAATTTGGCCACACAGTCATAGGTGTTTAAGGTTAAAAAAATTAAAAATACTTGATCGGAGTACAAGTGCAATGAAACCTGAGTAGATTCAAACAGATTTCTCCCGACCAACAGATCAACTTCATTCAAATGAATGGCAGGAATAGGAGCACCACCTGACGGTGTGAACTGGTATTGCAGGGTATGAGTAACTGGGCTGGGACTTCCTGTTAACAGTAGGAATGTGTGTATACCTAGTCCCTAAGCTGCAATGAGAACTTCCACTTTGTGCTGCAGCATGATTCAACATTAAAAGCATCGGTGAGGTCTAGCAGCCTGGTGCCTTTGGACAAATCCGTGTCCCCTAGTGACGTTACAAGAGGAAGACTGGCCCCTTGAGATTCTCTTCAGTTCAGTGGCAAGTGGTATTTTATTATGGCTTCAAATACTTCTAAAGACTGAATACTTTTTTTTAAAAAAAAGACCTTTTTAAACAATTTTAAGAATCTTTTCAAAAACTGTCACCAAGGTCCCACATGGCAGACTGGTGCAGAAGGTGGAGTCGCATGGGATCAGAGGTGAGCTGGCAGGGTGGATACGGAACTGCTTTGGTCATAGACGACAGAGGGTAGCAGTGGAAGGGTGTGTTTCTGAATGGTGGGCTGTGACAAGTGGTGTTCCTCAGGGATCCAAGAACAATACAGCACAGGAACAGGCCCTTCAGCCCTCTAAGCCTGCACCAATCATGTGTTCCTAACTAGACCATTTGTTTCTATCCCTCGATTCCCAGTCTGTTCATGTGGCTAAATAGATAAGTCTTAAATGATCCTAGCATGTCTGCCTCAACCACCTTGCTTGGTAGTGTGTTCCAGGCCCCCACCACACTCTGCGTTTAAAAAAAAAAAGTCCCCCGCATATCTACATTGAACCTTGCCCCCCTTACCTTGAACTTGTGACCCATTGTGTTTGTCATTTCTGATCTGGGAAAAAGCTTCCAACTATTCATCCTATCTATGCCCTTCATAATTTTATAAACTTCTTTTGGGTTGCCCCTCAGCCTCCGTCTTTCCAGGGAGAACAATCCTAGTTTACTCAATCTCACGTCATAGCTAAGACCCTCCGTTCCAGGCAACATCCTGGTAAACCTTTTCTGCACTGTCTCCAAAGCCTCTGTCCTCCTGTAGTGTGGCGACCAGAACTGGATGCCGTATTCCAAATGTGGCCTAACCAATGTTCCATATAACTGCAACATCATATGCCAACTTTTATACTCTATGCCCCATCCAATAAAGGCAAGCATGCCATATGCCTTCTTCACCACCTTTTCCACCTGTGCTCCCACCTTTAAGGATCTGTGCACTTACACATCCAGATCCCTCTTCATGTCTATACTCCTGATGGTTCTGCCATTTATTGTATAGCTCCCCACTGCATTAGATCTACCAAAATGCATCACTTTGCATTTATCTGGATTAAATTCCATCTGCAATTTCTCCGCCCAATTTTCCAGCCTATTTAGATCCTATTGTATTTTCTGACAATGTTTGTCACTATCCACAACTCCAGCAATCTTTGTGTCGTCCACAAACTTACTAATAAGTCTTCTTCCAAATCATTTATATATATCACAAACAGCAGAGATCCCAGTACAGAACCCTACGGAACACCACTAGTCACAGACCTCCAATCAGAAAAAGACCCCTTCTCTGCTACTCTGTCTTCAATGGCCAAGCCAGTTCTGTACCCATCTAGCTAGTTCACCTTTGATCACATGAGATTTAACCTTTTGCACCAGCCTGCCATGAGGGACCTTATAAAATGCTTTATTAAAATCCACGTAGACAACATCCACAGCCATTCCCTCGTCAATCATTTTTGTCACCACCTCAAAAAACTCAACCAAATTTGTGAGGTATGTCCTCCCTCATACAAAACCATGTTGTCTATCGACAATGAGACTATTCAGCTCTAAATGCTTATTGATCCTATCTCTAAGAATCTTCTCCCAACAATTTTCCCACCATGGACGTCAAGCTCACCGGCCTATAATTACCCGGGTTATCCTTGCTATCCTTAAATAACGGGACCGCATTTGCTATCCTTCAATCCTCTGGGTCTTCACCTGTGTCCAATGAAGAAACAGATATTTCTGTTAGAGGCCCAGCAATTTCATCTCTTGTCTCCCTCAGTAATCTAGGACAGATGCTATCTGGCCCTGGGGATTTGTCTACCTTAATGCTTCCTAAACTACCTAACACTTTCTCCCTTGTGATTTATTCTAATGGGTCTACACATCCCTCTGAGACACTACCGATCAACGTGTCCCTCTCCTTTGTGAATACTGATGCAAAGTATTTACTTTGGATCTTACCTACTTCCTTTGGTTCTAAGCATAATTCCCCTCCTTTGTTCTTGAGAAATCCGATTCTTTCTCTGACAATCCTCTTGTTCCTAACGTATATATAAAATGCCTTGGGATTCTCCTTTATCCTGTCTGCCAAGGACATTTCGTGATCCCTTTTTGCCCTTCTAACTCCCTGTTTGAGTTCTTTTCTACTTTCTCTGTATTCCTCCGGTGCTTCATCTGTTTTTAGATGCCTGGAACTTGCGTATGCCTTTTTGTTTCTTTTTGATTTGATGCACAATTTCTCTGGTTATCCACGGCCCTCGAGTCCTACCTTTACTGTCCTTCCTTTTTGCAGGCACATGCCTGCCCTGCGCTCCTGTCAACTGTTCCTTAAAAGACTCCCACATGCCAGATGTGGATTTACCCTTGAACAGCCTCTTCCAATCAAAGCCACCAAATCCTGCCTAATCCAGCTGTAGTTAGCCTTCCCCCAATTCAGCACCTTACCCATAGAACAACACTCATCCTTTTCCATGACTATCTGAACGTTTACAGAATTGTGGTCACTGTTTGCCACATGTTCCCCCACTGAAACTTTGATGACCTGACTGGGCTCATTCCCCGGTACTAGATCCAGTATAGCTCCCTGTTTATCAACATATTGTTCCAAAGAATCTTCCTGGACACATTTTACAAATTCCTCCCTGTCTGGACCCCCAGCCTTAAGGGATTTCCAGTCTATATGAGGGAAATGAAAGTCTCCCTACTTTTTCTACACCTGTCCAGAATCTCTTTACATATCTATTCTTCAACTTCCCATGGGTTGTTGGGAGGCCTGTAGTATTCCCCCAGCAAAGTGACTGCGCCCTTCCTGTTTCTGAGCTTTACCCACAGTGTCTCATTACATGATCCTTCCAAATTATCCACCCTCTCTACTGCTGTAATATGCTCCCTAACCAGTATTGCTACTCCCCCATCTCTTCTAGTCCCTCCTCGGTCTCATGGGATGGATAGGATAGAGGTGGAGAGACTCTTCCCGCTCAGAAAGGACAGTAGGACTAGGGGGCACAGCCTCAAGATAAAGGGGGGGCGGTTTAGATTGGAGTTGAGGAGGAACTTCTTCACTCAAAGGGTGGTGAATCTCTGGAATTCTCTGCCCGTTGAGGTGGTGGAGGCTGCCTCGCTAAATATTTTTAAGACGCGGGTTGATGGGTTTTTGATAGGAGAGGGGATTAAGGGTTATGGGGAGAGGGCGGGAATGTGGAACTGAGCCATGACAGATCAGCCATGATCTTATTGAATGGCGGGGCAGGCTTGAAGGGCTAGATGGCCTACTCCTGCTCCTATTTCTTATGTTCTTATGTTCTTACAATATTCAGCTGCCAGTCCTGTCCTTCTTTTAACTAAGTCTCTGTCACTGCAACCACATCCAAGTTCCACACATGCATTAAGGCTCTAAGGTTATCTGTATTGCCTGTTATGCTCCTTGTATTTAAACAGATGCATTCCAGACCTCCAGGCCCACTGAGTTCATTCTCCCCCAGATTGCTCTTCCTCTTAGGTAGCCTTGTCTTGGCCCCATGCTTGTCCCCAGTCTCTACATTTGCTGACCTATTGTTCTGATTCCCACCCCCTTAGTTTAAACCCACCCGAACCATACCAGCAAGCCTCCCAGCCAGGATATTGGTGCCCCTCCAGTTCAGGTGTAAAAGGTCTTTCTTGTACAGGTCCCATCCTCTCCGGAAGATTCCCCAGTGATCCACGAATCTGAAACCCTCCCTCCTGCACCAGTTCTTCAGCCACGTGTTTAGCTGCACAATCTTCCTGTTCCTAGCCTCACTAGCACATGGCACGGGGAGTAATCCAGAGATTGCTGTCCTGGAGGGCCTGTTTTTTAACCTCCTACCTAACTCCCTAAATTGTTCTTGCAGGATCCCCCTGCTCTTTCTGCCTACATCATTTGTACCAATGTGGACAATGATGTCTGTCTGATTACCCTCCTCTTTTAGGATGCTCTCTACCCGCTCAGAGACATTCAGGACCCGAGCACCAGGGAGGCAGACTACCATCCTGGAGTCTTGTTCGTGCCCACAGAACCACCTGTCTGTGCTTCTAACAATTGAGTTCTCCGTTACTCACTACAAGGTCAGTGCTGGGACCTTTGCTGTTCGTAATATATATAAATGATTTGCAAGAAAATGTAACTGGTTTGATTAGTAAGTTTGTCGATGACACAAAGACTGGGGGATTTGTGGACAGCGATGAGGACCATTAGAGGATACAGCAGGATATAGATTGGTTGGAGACTTGGGCGGAGAGATGGCAGATGGAGTTTAATCTGCACAAATATGAGGTAGTGTATTTTGGAAGGTCTAATAAAGATAGGAAATATACAGTAAATGGCCGAATCCTTAAGAGTATTAATAGGCAGAGGGATCTGGGTGTACAGGTGCACAGGTCACAGAAAGTGGCAACGCAGGTGGAGAAGGTAGTCAAGAAGGCATACGGCATGCTTGCCTTCACCGGCTGGGGCATTGAGTTTAAAAATTGGCATGTCATGTTGCAGATTTATAGAACCTTATTGAGGCCGCGTTTGGAATATAGAGTTCAATTCTGGTCGCCACACTACTGGAAGGATGTGGAGGCTTTGGAGAGGAAACAGAAATGGCTTACCAGGATGTTGCCTAGTATGGAGGGCATTAGCTACAAGGAGAGGTTGGAGAAACTTGGTTTGTTCTCACTGGAACAATGGAGGTAGAGGGACGACCTGATAGAAGCCTACAAGATTATGAGAGGCATGGACAGAGTGGATAGTCAGCAGCTTTTTCTCAGGGTGGAAGAGTTAATTACTAGGGGGCATAGGTTTAACGGAGATGTACGAGGAAAGTTTTTTACACAGGTGGGTGCCTGGAATTTGTTGCCAGGGAAGATAGTGGAAGCAGTTACAATAGTGAGTTTTAAGAGGTGTCTGGACAAATAACCTGAATAAAATGGGAATAGAGGGATACGGTCCCCGGAAGGGTAGAGGGTTTTAGTTCAGTCGGGCAGCATGGCGGGTGCAGGCTTGGAGGGCCGAAAGGTTTGTTCCTGTGCTGTAATTTTCCTTGTTCTTCTTTGCTCCTTGTTTAAATACTTGTGAATATTTTTAATACTTAACATTAAAATCTTTAAACAATGTTTCAATATGCAGGGGAGCATCTTAGACAAACTGGTTTATCTTTGAACAGGAGCAGTGACTCCGTAACATGAAGACGATTGTAAAAGTGTAAGTGGTCACTTAAAAAGTCTAGAAAAACATGGAAGTATTACAGAAACCAACAATATGCTGTCAATGTAACGCCCAAGATAAACATGGGGTCGTGAGTAATTGAAGTTTTGTGGCATACTTCCAGAATTCTCCCATTCCAGGCAATGAGGCAACATTTAAGTTAATGGATCAGAACTGTTGCTTCGAAATGGTGAAAGAGAATAGATCCCTGACACGGGGATCTCATTATGATCGAGCTTCCTGACATGGGGATCCTCGTTACGTTCGAGCTTCCTGACATGGGGATCTCATTACAATTGAGCTTCTTGGCATGGGGATCTCATTACAATTGAGTTTCTTGGCATGGGGATCTCATTACAGTCGAGCTTCCTGACATGAGGATTCTCATTATGATCGAGCTTCCTGATACCGGGGTGTCATTATGATCGAGCTTTTTGACACAGGGATTCTCATTTTGATTGAACTTCCTGACAGGGGGATTCTCATTTCGAT
Organism: Carcharhinus amblyrhynchos; assembly: GCF_965287045.1. Classification (NCBI taxonomy): domain Eukaryota; kingdom Metazoa; phylum Chordata; class Chondrichthyes; order Carcharhiniformes; family Carcharhinidae; genus Carcharhinus; species Carcharhinus amblyrhynchos. Next base: position 26,975,238 of record NC_137332.1, on the reverse strand, counting down.
CGAGCTTCCTGACACGGGGATGTCATTATGGTCGAGCTTCCTGACACGGGGATGTCATTATGGTCGAGCTTCCTGCCATGAGGATTTCATTACAATCGAGCTTCCTGACATGGGGATTCTCATTACGACCAAGCTTTCTGACGTGGCTTCTTGTTACGATTGAGCTTCCTGGTACAGGAATCTTATTATGATCAAACTTTCTGACACGGGGATTTTCATTACGATCAAGCTTCCTGACATGGGGATTTCATTACGACCGGACTCCCTGGCACAGGGATCTCATTACGATCGAGCTTCGCGGCACAGGGATCTCATTACGATCGAGCTTCGTGGCACAGGGATCTCATTACGATCGAGCTTCATGGCACAGGGATCTCATTATGATCGAGCTTCCTGGCACAGGGATCTCATTACGATCGGGCTTTTTGGCGCAGGGATCTCATTACAATTGAGCTTCTTGACAGAGGGATCTTATAATTATTGGGTTTTGTGACTAGCAGGGTGGACCTCATTACTATCTACCTAGCAGTGGAGATATCTTCGCTGTGAATCCCTGCAGTGCAATTCTGTCTGTCACGTTTGTCCCTATATGACCTGGTGAGTATGTCCAGCACTTCCTGTTTTGTGTCTCAGTCAGTCCCTGCATCAGCCATATTCTGCTTGTTTTATTTGCACTTTTTTGTGGATGTGCCCCCATTGTGCAGGAAAGATACTTGGAGGAGCTGGAATTTAAATTTTCATTGAGTTTTGCTCTTTGTTTAGGGCTCGGTTGTTAACATTGATTTATTGTCACATTCAAACGTATTCTAATTAGAGCAGCAGAGAATTCCTGCGTATTGCATTCAGACAAATGGCCGGACAACATCTGGAATGTGTTCCAAATTTGTAGAATCATAGAAACCCTTCAGTGCAGAAGGAGGCCATTCATCCCATTGAGGCTGCACTGACAACAATCCCACCCATGCCTTATCCCCGTAACCCCACACTTTCACCCTGCTAATCCCTCTACCTACGCATCCCATGACACTAAGCGGCAATTTAGTATGGCCAATGCACCTAACCTGCACATCTTTGACTGTGGGAGGAATCCGGAGGAAACCCACGCAAACACAGGAAGAATGTACAAACTTCACACAGACAGTGACCCAAGCGAGTATCGAACCCAGGTCCCTGGAGCTGTGAGACAGCAGCGCTAGCTACTATGCGGGAAGCTTTCTAAGTCAGTGCATATCATTAGTTGTATTTCTCCACTTTTGTGAAACGATCTGCTTCTTTGCCAGGATAACACTCCAATGTATTTGGAAGCAATTTTAGTCCAAATTTTACTGTTTTGCTGGAACAAATAAAAGAAATAAGAAAAGAAATGTTTGCATTCATATAGTAGCTTTGGCAACCCCAGATGGACCAAAGAAATTTCTGGTTGCTGATATATTGAGGATATCTTTTTAATATGGTACATAGCAAATGATCTGGCACATACCTTCTGGGATGGCAGGTCTGTCGTACAAGCAGAGATTAAGTCGGTTAGGATTATATTCATTGGTCTGTAGAAGAGTGAGAGGGGATCTCGTAGAAACTTATAAAATTCTAACAAGATTAGACATGGCAGATTCAGAAAGAATGTTCTCATGATGGGGGAGTCCAGAACTAGGGATAGAGGTAAACCTTTTAGAATTGAGATGAGGAGAAATTTCTTCACCCAGAGAGCGATGAAGGTGTGGAACTCATTACCACAGAAAGTAGTTGAGGCCAAAATGTTTTATGATTTCATGAAGAAATTAGATACATCTCTTGGGGCTAAGGAAATCAAGGATTATGGGGGGAAAGCAGGGATCAAAAGATATTGAATTTAATGATCAGCCATGATCATAATGAATGACGGAGCAGGCTTGAAGGACTGAATGGCCTACTTCTGCGTCTAGTTTCTATGTTTATATATTTCCTTGTCCTGGAAATTTTGTAAGGTGGACTTTAAGAAAAGAATGGCTGGTGGAATCCGTTCTGGTATCTCTATCTCATGCCTGTTGCCAGTAGTCTTGAACAGCATGGGATAAGGGAGCGGGTCACAAGCTGGCATCCAGCTGTCCCAAAATTATCTGCTCCATCGTGGAAGACAGCATTTCAGACACCATGTATGTTTCATGGAGGCAAACCAACACTGGAAGGCTCAAAGGTGCCATGAACCATAGGAGATCCAAATGACAATGAAGCTCAAAAGATATCTACAACTTGGCATGTCATAATGAAAGGCTATATGATAAATTATATTTCTTTTCAACAGAATGATTGATGATAGCTGTTTGTTTTGGAAAGGTTGATGGTCATTAGGTTTTTTTATTAGTGTCACAAATAGGCTTACATTGGGCCTGATTTTACCACTGCGTCGCACTTGCTTCCGGGTGTGAAAACTTGGTAAAGTTGGGCGTGAGGCGATTAGCGTGATCCGCAATTGCATCCACGCAGGTGCCCACTTTACCAAGACTCGAAAATGGCAGTGATGCGTCCAAAATGCATGCATTTAAATTGAATTAATGGACTGCTGCCGGCCCAACTTTACCAGGATTTCTCCCTTTTACCATAGAGTTTCTGTGTCCAGATTTGGTGCGCAACAGACAAGCTCGGCAAAGATCTGTTTGAGGCGCTCCAGCTTCTGAAGAGAGAGGTTCAGAGCTTCCAACTCTGATATCTGTGGGGGCCATGGCTCCCACCTTTTGCTCCCAGGCTGCTTTATCTGCTTTCTGACTCGGATTAGTGGTGGGGGGGGAGGGGGGATGAGGGAGAGGAGGCAGGTCAGATGTATCTCTGGTGGGGGGAGGGGGGTGGGCCAGATCACACTCTGCTGAGGGGGAAGAGGAGGCCTGATCATTCTCTGGTTGGGAGGAAGGAGGAGGGATATTGGGTCAGATGTATCTCTGTTGGCGGGGGGGGCATGAGGGAGGCCTAATTATCCTCTGGTGGAAGGGAAGGCCCAATCATTCTCTGGTGGGGGTGGGGGGGAGGTGGGTGAGGAGGGAGGCCAGATCATTCTTCGGTGCTTAGGGGTGGGGGGAGTGGAAAAGGGGGGTGGGGGAGGGAGGACCGATCATCCTTTGGTGGGGGAGGAAGGAGGTGAGATGGATCTCTGGTGGGGGGGCAGGGGGGTCCATTGTGGGCGATCAATTGGGGGGAAGGGGGAAGAGGGTCACAATCCATCTGGGTAGCGGGGGGGGTGGATAAGGGGGCAGTTGTGTTGTGGAGGTAGAGTGATATCTGTGGGGGCCATCGCTCCTGCTTTTTGCTCTTGGGCCATTTTATCTGCTTTTTGCGGCCTGGGAACGATTTGACGGGCGCGTTTTTCAAATTTTTTCACCAAGCATACGCAGTTTAATGCTCCGATCGGAGCAGCAGCGTTTCAGGCACGATAAGCCCCACCCACGGCGCAATTCAAAACCGCGATTTTTTTATCAGGCTAAGTGCATATGGGAACGCCTGAGAACAGATTTCCAAGGCGAATCTGAATTGCGCCCAGATTGAGCATTTAGAATCAAAATGATAAAATCGGGTCCATTCCACACTGCAGTCAAGTTCATTGAACAACATTATAAAATAGAAACTTTGTCAAATGCATTAAAGCATATTATCCATTGTATAAAGTGCTGTTTTCCATTGCATGTCGAAATTCAAATTGAACTATGTCAATTGTCCCTTCTGCTTTCATGGTTTCATTGTTTCACTATCTACTTGACTGTTTCAAAGCTTGGATAGATGACTGAGCTTCTGGCTGACTTCAAAGGTTTTAACGTATTCAGCTTTGGAAGCTTTGTTGTCAGAGTTGTTGAATGGAATCTCATTATGAATGATAGCTTGACTTCAAAATCCACTAAAGGACTTGACTTGCAGGCATTGCTTGTACAGTTGTGCAATGGGATCTCATTATGGATGGTTGGCTGACTTTCAAACCCACCAATAGTTTCAGCTCAGCAGGGTTTATTGACACAGTTGACAAGAGGACTGTGAGCTGGTATGTTCTATATATTGTGGCTAGTGTATGAAGGGTTATGGAAGGGTGAGGGACAGCAATATGGGAGCATTGAGGGAAGAGTTGGGACATGAGATGGTGTGTTGAAATCAGCTGTTTTATGGATGTGCACTAGCTCTGGCTTGGTGTACTGGATCCTGATTTCAGCCAGAAGTTTGACATTCCCAGTGAACCAGCACAAGCTGTGAGCTGTTAACAGGGCTGCCCGCAATGGTAAAATACTTACTTTGAAACTGGCTTTGGGGAGATGAGATTACACTAATGATTCTGACCTGCAAACAATAGAGGGAAATACAGTTCAATGAAATCAGTAATGTAGAGTAAGTACCAGGAGGCAATTAACTCGGCATATTCTTTCTTGCGATTTGTCCTTTGCTCCGCCCATTAGCTTTGGCTCACACTTCCCCTCGGAGGCTTATTTTGAGTGGTTTTCATACACTGAACATCTATTGGGACTGATTCATCAGATATCGACAGACTTGGAACAGAGCCACTCGCTGTATAAGAAGTTTCTGATCAACCCAGCAAACATCTGGATGTAATTTTAAATGATTTCTCTCTTTGTCCTGGTGATTCTGACAACGCTGGTGTGAGCTCCGGTGTGGTTGATAGTGGCTCTCACCCCTGAGAAGGCTGACACTCCGTATGCTGAGAACTGCTACAGCCGTGAGATGCAATCTTTCAGATGAGACATTAAAGCAAGTTGGCAGCCTCGTGTCGATGTGAATGACTTAAAGAAAGGGCAGGGAAGCTCTCCCCGGTGTACCTGCCGGCATTTATCCCTCAACAAACGTGGCTGAAACAGGTTATCTGGTCAGCTAATCATGTTATTGTTTGTGAGACCTTGTTATCTGAAAGTTGGTTGTTGTGTTTCCTGCTTTAAGATAGTGATGACACTTTGAAAGAATATTTAATTGGCTGCAAAATGGTTTGAGATGGTCTAGAGGGAGAACTTGGTTAAAAATGCAAATCAGTCTTTCTTTCTTCCATAGAAGGCATTCTGCTTGAATGAAACTTGGTCAGTTAATCAGCAAGGACTTGTTTAACTATCAAAATCTTTCAACTTGAATGCGTGTAACAGATAAGGTGACATTACACTGCAGGTGGCAGTGACTAGTTAAAGCTAAGTGCACTTTGGACTTACTATCTGGTAGGTTTGGGAAATGTGATTCTAGAAGGTGGGATTTAATGGCATTGTTGCTGATATGATTCAACTATTTCAACATTGGGTTAACAACCAGAGTAAGATTTGACTTGTGAAGAATCTCCCTGATTTTCCTCCCTGCCCCCACTACTTGGTCTTATCTTCTAAAGTGATTCATTCCACATGAGACAACTGTATTTGTTATTGTTTGAGTGCTAATACTTGGAATAGTTTTTGGGCTGTCAGATTCTCCAGTGTTTGAGTTAGCTGCACAGTTACATTATTTAGTAAAAGTCTAAAAGGCAAAGGATTACAATTACTGATATTAGTGGACAGGTACTTTTATGCATTTCTAAGGAAAAACACTGCATCAGTGCTTGCATTCGAAGTATGCCACAAGTTTATCCATTGTTATCAGCAATGGTGATTTGTTGATGGCTTTTAGTATTTTCATAAGGAATTGATAGAGTAAACCATGAGACACCTTTTGTTGCTGTTGGTGGAGTCCAGACAAGGCACACAAGCTTGAAATCAACGTTAGGCCATTTGGCTGAGAAATGAGGAAACTGCTCTTTGCATTAAGAGTGGGAGTAGTGTAGAAAGCCCCTCACACAATGAATAACAGTTCAGTTAATCATTTTAAATCTGAGATTTATGTATTATTTACTAGTTGAAGGTTTTGAAGGATATGGACCAAAAGTGAATGAATGGATGGAGTTGCGATACAGATCAGTCAAGATCTCTTTGAATTGCAGAATAGGCTGGAAGGGCCAAATGGCCTACACCTACTCTTAAATCCTGCGTACAGAGTGGGTTGAAACAAAAGTGGGGTGTACTGACATGATCACCTTGCCTGTTCTTCCTTCTTTCTACCCTGTGTTTGAAGGAGTTGGGAACTAACTTCCTACATATGGTATCTGGATTGGGGAGCACCTCCAAGAGTGTGAAGCTTTTCTTAAAGGAGGGCTTCATCAGGAGAATCAGTTGTGCTTTTCTGCCTGTTGCCCTTGCCTAGTGCCTAGTGGGCATAGCTGGCACTAGTCTGGGAACGTTAGCATCAACCTGAACTGAAACTGTAAGAGATGCCATTGGGTGAACTGGTGGATGTAGTCACTTGTTTTCTGCACATCTTGTTGTGAGGCTGCACTCTGTTGCTGGGCATCTGAATCGTGCTTTTAAAGATTGACACTGTTGTAGCACAGAAATGGGAAAAGAAGTAGGGGGTGAAGTTAATAGTATTCTTCAGCCTGGGGGTTGGTGGTATTCTTCAGCCTGGGGGTTGGTGGTGTTTTTCACCGTGGGCACAGTTTATGCTCTTGATTTACACCAGAGTGGCAACACAAGTGTTTAAACTAACAGATCCCAAAAAAAGTTTGCTTAAATCTGTTAGGCAAGTGGCGTAACCTTCTGTTTTGGCAATGACCAAATTGACATTGGGGAAATTCAGGGTGAATATTACGTCAATTGATGATAAAACAAAACATGAATGTTGAAAATGAGGAACAACATCAAATTGCTGGTAATGAACAGGTCTGGCAGCGTCAAGCTGAGATGTATGTCTTGGGTGATGCTACATCAAAGTCAACAGGAGTGACTGATTGCCTTACACTTTTTTTTATTAGATCCAAGGGAAACGGCAATGTCAAAGGAACTCGGAGCTGCTGACTCTGCTACTGAGGAGCCTGATGATAGCCCCCCTGCTCCGAAATACACAGACGGTGGATACGGATGGATTATATTAGCATCATGCTTCGTTGTAACTGGGCTGGTGACCGCTTTTGTGAAAACATTTGGAATCTTTTTCCTTGACATACAGGAGTACTTTGACGTACTTGCCTTTAAGGTTTCCTGGATCACTGCCATCACCGTGGCAGTGTTTCATGTGGGTTGTAAGTATCAGTCACTGACCTTGATAATGTCACTTTCCAAATGTAACCCCACCCATGTTTCATTAATCTTAGACTGTTTACAGCACAGAAGGATGCCATTTGCCTATTGTTTTGGTGCCATCTGTCTGCGAGAGAAACTCAGCTAGTCATACCCCTTCCTGCTCAATTTCTCAACCAAAATTGTGTGCATTTTTGCTGCCAAGTTGATGAATCCAATCTTAAAACAAAAATTAGAGCTGTATGTGCCGGAAAATCTGTGCACGTGTGACCATGATCTCAAAATACTTTGGTGTTTTTTAATATATTTTTCCAATTGGTGGGGACTAACTAGGAGAATGAGATTAGCCTTGGTGACTAATGTGGAGAAAAGACATTAGCATGACTCAATGGTCAAACAACCTATTCTACAATAATTATTTCATGTTTGATTACCTTAATTCACACCAACTCAGTCAAGTTGTTTGTGGGTTATGTTAAACTTTGTTATTAAATCTAATATCAATCAAAATGAATGCTTTAGAATCGAGATTGCTATTTTGCTGCATTTCTTTGTTATTCCTGCAGCCCCGTTGGCCAGTGCTCTCAGCCTCCTGCTGTCTCACAGAGTTGTCATCATTCTCGGTGGAATATTGTCCTCACTCGGACTGCTGCTCGGATCCTTCGGCTTCAGTTTGGTGGCCATGTACCTCACGACAGGCTTCCTCATAGGTAAATGAATGAGTGAGTTAAAGTTACACCAATAAGTACATATATGGATCTGGAGAGTGAAATTCTGGACCCATTCAGATGACTATTGGGCAGCTGTCAATTTTAACCTTTCCATGACCATCACATTATAAAGACCCCTTCATCCACAGATTGGTAATAACTTAGTACTTTTTTAAATTCATTCATGGGACATGGGCATCGCTGGCTGGCCAGCATTTATTACCCATCCCTGGTGGCCCTTGAAAATGAATGGCTTGCTAGGCCATTTCAGAGGGCAGTTGAGAACCAACCACATTGTTGTGACTCTGGAGTCACATATAGGCCTGACCATGTCGGGAGAGCAGATTTCCTTCCCTAAAGGACGTTTGTGAACCAGATGGGTTCTTCTGATAATCGACAATGGCCTCATGGTCATCAGTAGATTCTTAATTCCAGATTTTTTTTTAAACAAATTCAAATTCCACCAGCTGCTGTGGCGGGATTTGAACCTGGGTCCCCAGAACATTAGCTGAGTTTCTGGGATTAATAGTCTCGCGAACCTCTTCTGGACCCTCTCCAAGGCCAGCACATTTTTTTTAGACATGGGGCTCAAAGTTGTTCACAATATTCCAAATGTGGTCTGACCAGATCCTTGTAAAGCCTCAGCAGTACATCCTTGCTTTTGTATTCTATTCCTCTCAAAATGAATGCTAGCATTGCATTTGCCTTCCTAACTATCAACTCAACCTGCAAATTAACCTAAAGAGAATCCTGAACTAGGACTCCCAAGTCCCTTTGTGGTTCTGATTTCTGAATTCTGTCCCCATTTAGGAAATAATTCTTCCTACCTTTCCCATGTTATATTCCACCTGCCGCTTCTTTGCCCAGTCCCCTAACCTTTCCAAGTCCTTCTGCATCCTCCCAGCCTCCTTCAATACTACCTGTCCCTCTGCCTGTCTTTGTATTATCTGCAAACTTAGTCACAATGCCTTAAGTTCCTTCGTCTAGGTCACTGATATATAAAGTGAAAAATTGTGGTCCCAACACTGACACCTGTGGAACTCCACTAGTCACTGGCTGCCATCCTGAAAAGGATCCCTTTATCCCCACTCTGCCTTCTGCCAGTCACCCAATCTTTAGTGGTTCAAATCCCAGTATCTTGAGCATATTAGACCTCATCAAAATGGCTTATGGTAATGCTCTTTGTGTGCCCAAATATAGATGCTTCCCATTTTCTGAGTGCCTTACTAGGCTGTAGTGAAGCAGAATCTATAATGTATATTTAAAGGGAAGACATTTGGTGCGGCAGAGTAGCACAGTGATTAGCACTGCTACTTCACAGCTCCAGAGACCTGGGTTCAATTCCCAGCTCGGCTCACTGTCTGTGTGGAGTTTGCATATTCTCCTCGTGTCTGCGTGGGTTTCCTCCGGGTGCCCCGGTTTCCTCCCACAGTCGGAAAATGTGCGGGTTAGGCTGATTGGCCATACTAAAATTGCCCCTTAGTGTCTTAAGATGCTTAGGTTAGAGGGATATGAGGGTAGGCCTTGGGTGGGATTGTGGTCGGTGCAGACTCGATGGGCTGAATGGCCTCTTTCTGCACTGTAGGGTTCTATGATTCTGTGATTCGCAAAAATGAGGATTAAGAATGTAGGAAATGTGCCAAATGGAAAGCTGTTATAGAGCGAGCATAAGCATAAATGGGCTGATTGACCTCTTTCTGTGTTGCTCACTTCTGCAAATGGCTGGAGTTTGAGGGAAAAGTACCCGCCTTTCCACATTATTTGCTCTTCCAAACAATTTGTTCATCAATGCCATTGCAGGTTTGTTGCTTTACAGATGTCCATTTTTCCAATGAAATTAATAAAAACAGAAAAAGTTAGACGTGGGTAATAGATTAGTCATGCCGAATACAGTCAGCAACGAGATGGCAAAAGGCCAACATCAACCCAGTCTTTACTGACTCCTCTTACAAAAAGTAGCCACAAGCTATTTGCCTAATTAATAAACGTAAGTTAATAGTTGATTTTATCTGAAGTATTTTTAATTTTCCTTCTTCCTTTCATAAGGACATAAGGACTAGGAGCAGGAGTAGGCTATCTGGCCCTTTGAGTCTGCTCCGCCAGTCAATAAGATCATGGCTGATCTTTTCATGGACTCCGCTCCACTTACCTGCCAGCTCACCATAACCCTTAATTCCTTTACTGTTCAAAAATCTATCTACCTTTGCCTTAAAAACATTCAACGAGCTAGCCTCAACTGCTTCATTGGACAGTGAGTTCCACACGTTCGCAAGCCTTTCCTTCCTCTTTCTTACTTCCTTTATCCCTGTTTCGTTTGAGTTTCCTTTTTGGTTCTTATCTTTTCAATTATACAGTTTAAATAAACGGAAACATGAGGAGAGGATTTCCTGAATTTGCTATTTACGGTGAACTTATTTTATATGTTTTATTTTAAATTTAAGCAATTATAGCTTAATAAGAGTCAGGAAAACATATTTTCCCTCAGTTGCTTTTCAGATCTTACAAGATGCATGTAGAACAGCAGTTGAATCACTTTCCCATGGAATCCATGGACATTTTCTGATCAGTCTGTCACGTGAATTCTTGTCAAAAGCATTGCTAAAAACCATGTAGACGACGTCAAAAATGCTATTCTTATTCACCGTTTTAGAAAATGCTCATTTGTTCCTGGGACATCGACTGTGCTGGCCAGCTTTTCTTTCCCCTTCCTAACTGCCCTTGAGAAGGTGGTGATAAGCTGCCTTCTTGAATTGCTGCAGTTCATATATTACAGTTACACCCACAGTGGTGTTAGGGAGCAATCTCCAGGATTTTGACCCAGTGACAATGAAGGAACGCTGATACATTTCCAGGTGAGGGCAGTGAGTGACTTGGAGGGGAACTTCCCATGAGCCTGCTGCCTTGGTCGCAGGGTTAGAAGGTGCCATTAAAGGAGCCTTGATGAGTTCTGTGGTGTATCTTATAGATGGTATACACTGTAGATGCCATTGTGCATCAATGATGGAGGAAGTAAATGTTGAAGTTGGTGGAGAAGGTACCAAGCATGTGGGCTGCTTTGTTCTGGATAGTGTCAGGTTCTTGAGTGTCATTGGAGCTGCATTCATCCAGACAAGTGGAGAATATTCCATCACACTCCTGATTTGTGTCTTATAGATGGTGGACAGGGTTTTGGGAGTCAGGAGGTAAATAATTCACTGCTGAATTCCCAGTTTCTGACCTACTCTTGTAGCCATAGTATTTATACAGCTAGTCCAGTTCAGTTTCTGGTCAATAGTAATCCCTCAGGATGCTGCTAATGGGGATTCAGTGATGGTAATACGTGGAGATGGCTAGATTTTCTTGTTGATGATGGTCATTTTCTGGCACTAGTGTGGCGCAAACTTGCCACTTGTTGCCCCAAGCCTGAATGGTGTTATGGATTTGCTGTGTCTGGAAATGGACTACTTCAGAATCTGAGGAGTCATAAATGGTGCTGAGCACTGCAATCATCAGTGAAGGCCCTCACTTCTGACTTGGGGCTCTATCCTGAGAATCCCCTGCAGTGATCCCCTGGGATTGAGATGATTGACCTCCAACAGCCACAGCCACCTTCCTTCGTGGCAGATATGACTCCAAACAGTGTCGATTTTCCTCCTGATTCCCAGTTTTGCGAGAAGTTCTTGATACCACACTTGACCAAATGCTGCCTTGATATCAAGGGCAGTCACTGTCACCTCGTCTTTGTTCAGCTCTTTAGTCTATGTTTGGACCTATAATAAGGTCAGGATTTAGTGGAACATAACTAGCACGTCAGTGATCTGGCTATTGCTTACAGCACTGCCGACCATACCTTCGATCACCTTCTTTGTTATCACCTTAAAAAATCCATTCCAATTAGTCAGCCGTGACCCTCCTTTTACAATTCCATGCCTGCTGTTCTTGATTTAACCTGTATTTTTTCTAAGTGGCAACTTATACTGTCCCTCAGACTTGTTTCCACCCACTCACCCACCATTGAGGTTAGATTGACTGGCTTGTAATGACTCAGTGTACCCCTTCCTCCATTTTTAAACAGTGATGCAACGTTCGCAGTCCTCTAGTCCTTTGGTACCGCGTGCACAGTCAGTGAAGATTCTATACTATTTCCTCCCTTTTATCTCTCATAGTCTGGACTATGTTCATCCAGGCCCGGTGATCTAAACACAAGATGCCGATCATCTTAATATTTACTGTCTCATTACATTAATGCTACTCAACATTTTACGCTTGTCCTTAACTACAGTGATTGTGTTGTCCCACTCTTTTGTGAAGGCAGGCAAAATGTATTAATAGAGAAATCATGCCCGTGTTTTCCCTCATTGAACAAGTTGCCTTTTTGATTTTACTCTGGGCCTAAATATTTTAAAGTAAAAAGTTTATTTATTAGTCATAAGTAGGCTTACATTAACACGGTAATAAAGTTACTGTGAAAATCCCCTAATCGCCACACTCCAGTGCCTGTTTGGGTACACTGAGGGAGAATTTAGCATGGCCAATGTGCCTAACTAGCACGTCTTTCAGACTGTGGAAGGAAACCGGAACACCCGGAGGAAACCCACGCAGACACGGGGAGAACGCACAGTCTCCACAAACACACCGACCCAAGCTGGGATTCGAACCCGGGGTCTCTGGAGCTGTGAGGCAGCAGTGCTAACCTCTGTGCCACTGTGCCGCCCCATATTTAATTATATATATATATTTTATTTTTATTCCAATTCAATCAAATCAGGTCCAATTCAGAGTCTCAACAAGTTGAGACATTCCTGATCCAAGCTGACAAGACAGGGTTTTCACCTCCTGTCTTGGGCTTGATCTACATGATCCAAGCTGATTGGAGTAGGCATAGCTCCTCCTCCAAGACGTGATCTCATTTGCATCTTAGCCAAAAGGCCGAGGTGCCGCTTTTAAAAATTGCTTCAAATGAAGCTGAAATGTAACCTAATGACTTCAACCAAGCACAGCATGTCGATACTACACCTGATCTTAGCCAAAGAGCTGAGTCGCACACACCTTGAAGTTTTCCTTGAAATTAACTGTCAATATCTTTCCATGCCTTTTGTTTGCTCTCTTAATTTTAATTTTCATTTCATCACTGCATTTTCCACACTTGGCTTTCTGCTTAAATAAGGAGGTATGAGTCCAAATAAGATGAATGATTTGCTCATGTTCAGACTGTCAGGAAGTCCTGAACAAGATACAGCAGTGAAAAAAAGCTCAGTGCTTCAAGGAGCAGTTGGATGTCGAGATGGGATGATCGTAGGATTTCTCTCGATAGATGAGCTGTGACCGATTCTTCTTCCCAAATTTAATGTTGGACCATCTTGAAATGCTTTTTCCTGTGACTTCATATCTTTTTCAATTCTGTACGATATTCTAAAACCTATATTTCTGTTTCCATTTTCCTTCAGGTTTGGGTAATGGATTTGCTTGGATCCCGTCAGTAAGCCTAGTCACCCAGTACTTCCGAGAACGGAGGCCATTGGCCAACGCCATTGCCAGCTGTGGGGAATGTGTCTTCACCTTCATCTTCACGCCTTTCTTCCAATGGCTCGTGGATCAGATGTCATGGCGACAAGCAATGATGATCATTGCTGGTATCCAGCTGCACCTCTGTGTGTGTGGAGCGCTGATGAGGCCGTATCAGCCGCCCAAGAAACTTTGTCTGAATTCTCCATCATCATCCAGGAAAGATCTGAGTGGCACAAGAATAGTTCCGAAGAAGAACCTTGCTCAATTTTTTGATTTACCCCTTCTGAAACAACCAAAGTTTATTTGTATGACCTTCTTTGGCCTTTTCTCTGTGGTGGGCTTCTTCGTCCCTACCATCTATTTAATTCCCCATGCTCAAAACATTGGGATTGAGGATTTTGAGGCAGCTTTGTTGATGTCCTACTGGTCAGCAGGGGACCTCTTTGGGCGACTTGGCTGTGGTTGGTTAGCTAACTTGCGCCTGATGAAATCAATCCGCCTTACAACAATATTGATTACGATTTTAAGCATAGCTGTCATGCTCTTGCCTGTGGCTAAGAGTTACACCCTCCTCGCCGTCTTCAGCTGTATTTGTGGGTTCTTCTTCGGGGCCATGCTGGCCATCATTGTCACGGTCCTGACAGATGTGATGGGAGTTGAGAAACTGGAAAATGTGCTTGGGCTGATTATGTTCTTCAGGACTATTGGGTGCCTTATTGGACCGCCCTTGGCAGGTAATGCCTTTTATTAGTAACTGCCAGATCGCCTTTACTTTGCACAGGTCCTATATGTGAGATGACGGAAAGTGAAGTAGGGCGATGGGGGTTTGCCTCCTCTCACAGAATCTTGATGCCACTGCAGCAAGTCGGTACAACTGTCCCAGTGTAGAATTTGTGATATTGTGAGGATTATGCAGCTGGCTTTCACCTGACCCTTGATATTTGTCTCATTATTTCAGGCAACATTGATCCACTTCCTAGATGGTGGCACAGTGGTTAGCACTGCTGCCTCACAGCTCCTGGGACTGGGATTCGAATCTGGCCTTGGGTGACTGCCTGTGTGGAGTTAGCACATTCTCCCCGTGACTTTGTGGGTTTTCACTGGGTGCTGTAATTTCCTCCCACATTCCAAAGATGTGCAGGTTAGGTGGATTGGCCATGCTAAATTTCCCCTTGGTGTGTAGGATAGGGGAATTATGCAGTGGAGTGAGCCTGGGTAAAATAATCTGTCAGAGAGTTAGTGCAAACTTGATGGGCCGAATGGCCTCTTCTGTATTGTAAAGATTTTATGATTCTATGACAAAGTGCCCTTCACTTGACCTAACTGACAGTCTTACTCACTGGCTAATATGAGTGATTAACTTTGAAAGGGAAAAAGTCCTCCCTGATACGAAGAAAGGACGTTCAAGGTTGTGATTGGGTTCCTTATTGGGAGTCTTTTGCTGTAGTTATTTAATACTCTGTTAGTACTGGGTGGCAAAATAGCAAAAGATGTTGCATTCAGGACGTTTGACACAAATTACACCAACAATACCTTTCTGATTATAGGAGGCGAGATTTTTATTTTTGTGCCTGTTAGAAATGTGCCAACTAGAGACCCAACATTTTGACTTTCTTGGCCAGTTAGTCCCTAGAATAAAAATCTGTTGAACCAAGAACAAAGAACAATGCAGCACAGGAAACAGGCCCTTCGGCCGTCCAAGCTTGCGCTGCTCGTCGGTCCAACTAGACCATTCTTCTGTATCCCTCCATTCCCAGTTTGCTCATGTGACAATCCAGATAAGTCTTAAACGATCCCAGCGTGTCCACCTCCACCACCCTGCTTGGCAGCGCGTTCCAAGTCCCCACTACCCTGTGTGTAAAATACATCCCTCTGATATCTGAGTTAAACCTTGCCCCCCTCACCTTGAACCTGTGACCCCTTGTGTTTGTCACCTCCAACCTGGGAAAAAGCTTCCCGCTGTTCACCCTATCCATTCCCCCTCATAACTTTATACACCTCTATTAGGTCTCCCCTCATTCTCCATCTTTCCAGGGAGAACAACCCCAGTTTACCCAATCTCTCCTCATAGCTAAGACCCTCCATACCAGGCAACATCCTGGTAAACCTTCTCTGCACTCTCTCCAAAGCATCCACATCCTTCTGGTAGTGAGGCGACCAGAACTGGATGCAGTACTCCAAATGTGGCCTAACCAACGTTCTATACAGCTGTAACATCAGATGCCAATTTTTATACTCTATACCCTGTCCTATAAAGGCAAGCATGCCATATGCCTTCTTCACCACCTTCTCCACCTGTGCTGCCACCTTCAAGGATCTGTGGACTTGCATACCCAGGTCCCTCTGTGCATCTATACTTTTGATGGTTCTGACATTTATTGTATAGCTCCCCCCCTACATTAGTCCTACCAAAATGCATCACTTCGCACTTATCTGGATTAAATTCCATCTGCCATTTCTCCGCCCAATTTTCCAGCCTATCTATATCCTGCTGTATTCTCCGACAATGTTCATCGCTATCCGCAAGTCCAGCCATCTTCGTGTCATCCACAAACTTACTAATCGCACCGGTTACACCTTCTTCCAAATCATTTATCTATATCACAAATAGCAGAGGTCCCAGTACAGAGCCCTGCGGAACACCACTGGTCACTGACCTCCAGCTGGAAAAAGACCCTTCCACTATTACCCTCTGTCTTCTGTGGCCAAGCCAGTTCTCTACCCATCTAGCCACCTCTCCTTCTATCCCCTGAGATTTAACCTTTCGCACCAACCTGCCATGAGGAACTTTGTCAAACGCTTTACTATAATCCATATAGATGACATCCACGGCTCTACCCTCGTCAACCGTTTTTGTCACCTCCTTAAAAAACTCCACCAAATTTGTGAGGCATGACCTCCCTCTTACAAAACCATGCTGTCTATCACTAATGAGACTATTCCGTTCTAAATGCGCATACATCCTATCTCTAAGAATCCTCTCCAACAATTTCCCTACCACAGACGTCAAGCTTACCGGCCTATAATTACCCGGGTTATCCTTGCTACCCTTCTTAAATAACGGTACCACATTCACTATCCTCCAGTCCTCAGGGACTGCACCTGTGTTCAATGAAGAGACAAAGATCTCTGTCAGAGGCCCAGCAATTTCATCTCTTGTCTCCCTGAGCAGTCTAGGATTGATGCCATCAGGCGCTGGGGATTTGTCCGTTTTAATATTCCCTAAAAATGTAACACCTCCTCCCTTGTAATGGAGATTTTCTCCTTTGTCCCTGAGAGGTCCGATTTTTCTTTTCCCCCCGACAACTCTTTTGTTCCTAACGTATGAATAAAATGCTTTAGGATTCTCCTTAATCCTGTCTGCCATGAACATTTCATGACCCCTTTTTGCCCTTCTAACTCCCCATTTGAGTTCTTTCCTACTTTCTCTGTATTCCTCCTTGGGCACCTGGCAACAGTGAATCTGTATCCTTTGTGGTGTTGGGCCCAAAACGAAAAGGAATTTAAGAAGCTGCTTTTTGCATTTTAGAAAGTATTTCCTCTTCAGGAGAAATGCTAGTGATTAAAATACATACCGTGGGTGAACCTGTATCACTGACCAAGTCAGTCAGAAGGACGATGTTGGAAATCAGAGTCCAGGATGAAAATTCTCGCCCACAAAGGACAGCACTGGGTAACTCTGGAATTTCATGTTTGAGACAGGAGTCACGATGTTTCCTGTCATGATGATCCCTACGGTCAGTGGGATGGCCAGAGCAGCCTGGAGACTAACAATAGGCCTACATCAGAGGCCTGCCAAGAAGAATCCTATGGAGATTATTCTGAGACAATTCAGTCACCTTGATTTCTGAATAACCAAGTCCATCTCATCTGTTGGCAGCAACTGATTGTTGCATACAGGTTGTTACATAGGTGACAAAGATATTGATCTACTACCAAGGTGCTGAACAACAGATTTTAGACTGGATTTATCCTTCTGTGCAATTATATTCCGTTCCACAAATAATCCTTTAAGTGGGGCAGTAAAGGTTCCTTGTTGCATGCATATTAGCTAAAATTTAGGGATGGACATTTTATCCAGAAAAAAAGTTTGATTTGATTTATTATTGTCGCATGTACTGAGATACAGTGAAAAGTATTGTTTTGTGTGCTATCCATACAAATCATGTATGTAGTTTGCAAAGAGTTGCCAAACATGAACCAATATTGGAGCTTTGGCAACACTTCTTCCCTGCTGCCATCAGACCTTTGAATGGACCTACCTCGCACTAAGTCGATCTTTAGTGCGAGATCAACCCTAGCTATGACTGTAACACTACATTCTACACTCTGTCCACTATGAATGGTATGCTTTGTTTGTGTAGTGCACAAGAAACAGTACTTTTCACTATACTAATACATGTGACAATAATAAATCAAATTAAAAACTTTAGGCTGCCTTGACCATTAGCTTTGAAATTCCCTAAATCTCTCCAGCCCTATCTTGGTCGAGTTTGAAGAAGCAGTTTAAGACTTACATTTTTAAAGAAGCTTTTGATCACCTAACATAATAACTTCTGTGATTTGATTATGCAGTTTTGTCTAATATTACTTTGGTGAAGCAATTTGGGATATCAAGGGATGGTTAAATACAAGTTGTTGTGATTTTTTTGTTTAGACGAGTGTAATAGTAAGAGGAGATCTTTGACAGAATTTGATCCTGATCTCAATTACAGAAGTTTAAAGCTTATTTATTAGTGTCACAAGTAGGCTTACATTAACACTGCAATGAAGTTACTGTGAAAATCCCATAACACACTCCGCCTCTTCAGGGTATTAATAACATAACATTTCCTGCTATACTTGGCAAAGCAAGCAATGGTTTATTTCCGAGTGGGAATAACTGTGTGCTCTCTGTTGTTGCAGGGTTTTTGGTGGATGTTACAGGAGAGTATGGCATTGCGTTCTATGTTGCTGGAGGAGGGCTGCTTATTTCAGCTTGCTTTCTTGTCCTTGCTGACTACCTCTCAAGTCGTGAGCAGAACTCCAGCCAGGACACAGAGAAGGAGATGAAAAAGTTTATTTCTCAGTGCCAGCCTCGGGAAGAAGTAGAGGGAAAACTTGGTGCCGATGGAACAGCAGATCCAATGAATCAAGTGTTTGAATGAATGACAATCACATAATGTTTAGAGTTTCACTTAGGATGAATCCTTCCATTTGGGGACCTTGCTGGCATGGAGGCTCAGACGGACATTCCTTGTGTTAGCACACAAAAGGATGCAAGCTCGATATGCAATGAAATGTATTGAAGCTCAGACACTACTGTGTGTCACAGGTCTCAGTGAGTGCCATTTCAGGGCGATTGAAGATGACTGGTTTTACAATTTCACTAAATGCACTATTAAAACAATATATAATTTATATAAAAAAATAACATTTTGGGTGGGATTTTTTTTATTCCTGCTGACTTATTGAAGTGGGCCTGTGAAAGATCTCCCTGCAATCATGTTACACTTTTTTAAAGCAGAGGATCTTTCAGTGATCTGGTTTACCAGGTGAGTTTCCAGCTTTGAGGTAATTTCTTCCACGCTTTTGGATGATCGTACTCAATCTGTGTTAGGAGCAGTCGCAACCTCAGCAACCCAGACCAGTAGCAGCAATGCTTTTTTTTTTAATTCATTCGTGGGACATGGGGTGTCACTGGTTGGCCAGCATTTATTGCCCATCCTTCGTTGCAAAGTCAGTTGAGAGTCAGCCACATTGCTGTGGGTCTGGAGTCACATGTAGGCCAGACCAGGTAAGGACGGCAGATCTCCTTCTGTAAAGGATATTAGAGAACCAGGTGGGTTTCTTCAACAATCAACAATGATTTCATGGGCATCAGTAGGTTGTTAATGCTAGATTTTTATTGAATTCAAGCTCCACCATCTGTAGTGGCGGGATTCGAACCTGGGTCCCCAGAACATTAGCTGAGTTTCTGGATTAATAGTCTAGTGAAAATACCACTCAGTCAGCACCTCCCCTCATATCAGAAGACAGCAGGTAAGTGGAGACTGCAGTCAGTGTGCACAAGCTGTTTTGAATGTCAGTGAATTAGGCAGCTGTGTTTCTCCAGTTAGACCCCTGCATCCTCCTTTACCAGGGCCTGACAGACAAGGAGGCCGTACTTTGTTAGTGGATTTCTAAATCACCACACCCCTTAACCTTTCTCGCCCTGATTTTTACCCGCTTCATACAGCCGATGCCAACTTCAGCTCCCAGTTTGCGATTGCAGTTGCGTTAGGCAGCTTGTCAATTCTCTTCCTCTCAGGTTTGAATCGTACATCAACTTCCCCATTGACCTGTTGGGATTTGCAGCAATAATGGGATTCCCCTTATTATAAGAAGATGTCATTGACTACACACATTAGAGCATCATTTTAGCAACCACATTCGTACATAGAAAAGGCTGCTGTTTGATGACTATTCAGCAAGTAGCCGAGTGGGTAAGTGACTCAGCTCATGCCCACAAAGAGGCCAGTGGATATGTTATGCACCATAGTGGGTACAATTTAAGGGTGCCATGAACAAACAGATGTGCAGACAATGTGAGAAAATGTGCTGCTCCAATTCTATAGATAAACCTTCCTTCCAGTAAAGCCATTGAGTGTTTGCACTCAGCAAATGAGCAACCTCCCTCACCAGGAGAGGATTTTGGGTGTGCACTATCTCTGATATGGGGCTACCAGTTTGATGAAATGTGCAGTTGGATTTTATTGGGACAGCAAGAACCAAGCTGTTGACTTCAAAAACAACCATCATATAAACATCATGACAGACGTGGAAGCATTGGAAAGGATGCAGAGAAGGTTTACCAGAATGTTGCCTGGCATGGTGGGAAGGTCTTATGAGGAAAGTCTGAGGGACTTGAGGTTGTTTTTGTTAGAGAGAAGGTTAAGAGGTGACTTAATTGAGGCATACAAGATGATCAGAGGATTAGATAGCGTAGACAGTGAGAACCTTTTTCCTCGGATGGTGATGGCTAACATGAGGTGGCATAGCTTTTAAATTGAGGGGTGATAAATATAGGACAGATGTCAGAGGTAGGTTCTTTACTCAGAGGGTAGTAAGGGCATGGAATGCCCTGCCTGCAGCAGTAGTGGACTCGCCAACTTTAAGGGCATTCAAATGGTTATTGGATAGACATTTGGATAATATTGGAATAGTTTAGGTTAGAGGGTCATTAGATTGGTTCCACTGGTTGGCGCAACATTGAGGGCTGAAGGGCCTGTACTGTGCTGTAATGTTCTATGTTCTATAAACACAAGCTTAAGGATATACAGCTGTTCTGAAATAGTAGGCAATAATTCTTTCTGTGGTGCTGATCATTGTTCTCTGTGGCTATGAAGGGATTGCCAACAATGATGTTGTTACTTCACTGACTGAATCAGTGGGTGGGAACCAGACCATTACAGTTTTAGCCACCCTGCGTTGCTGCATCTTTTAAAAGGTAAAGGTGCCTATTGTGTGTGTGTGTTGAAATCAGCTGTTTAATGAGTGAGCACTAGCTCTGACGTGGGGCTGCCAGTTTAGTTAAACTTGTAGTTGGATCCTGGAAGTTTGACATTCCCAATGAATCAGGACAAGCTGTTAATGGGATTGTCCGCATTGGGAAAATACTTATCCTGAAACTGGCTTTGGGTCAATGAGGTTATACCAATGTTTCGGCCTGGAAGCAATATCAGGGCGAAATAGAGTTTCCCTATCAATGAAATCAGGAATGTAGAGTAAGTACCAGGAGTCGTTATCTGTCAGTTAACTCGGCATATCTTTCTTGTGATTTGTCCTCTGCTGCACCCATTAGCTTTGCCCCACACTTCCCCTCGGAGGCTTCCTATGAGCGGTGTTTATAAACATCACGTCTATCAGAACCAATTCATCAGATAGCGACGAGCGTTGGAACAGAGCCACTTACTGTATAGGAAGCTTCTGATTAACTCGACAAACTTCTGGGTTTTTATTGTTTGCCCTGGTGGTGCTGAGAAAGCTGGTGCCAGTTCTTGGTTATTTACTAGTGACTCTGGCTCCTGGCTCAGAATCGAGTTTGACCTTTCCAATTAATCAGGACTCGGCCACATTAAGTTCTATCTGCCAAATTTTGGCAGATCATTTATAGAGATTGTAAATAGCTAAGGCCTGAGGACTGACCCCTGCGACACCCTGCCAGTTACATTTTACCAGCGTTTTGAAAGGCCTGCACTGACACAATAAGCTAAATGGACCCCTCCTGTGCTGTGTGATTCTGGGAGCTTGATATGGATGAATTGACTGCTGAGTTTCCTACAATATAACAGTGACCAAAATGACAGGACGGTGTGGGAAGATATCTAGCACAGACTGGGAGATGCCCTGTTTCTCAACAGCACACCTAGTGTCCTAGCCCCCCATATCATCTTGTTCTCTATGCTCCTAACCTTTGCCTTCCCGTAGCACACAAGGTCAGACAGCAAACTCTCCAATCTGTCAAAACATACATGTGAACTAGGAGCAGGGATAGGCCACTCAGCCCATTGAACCTGTTCACCATTCAATAAGATCATCACTGATCATCAAAAACACATTGTACCCTGATCAGTGGACTCCTCAATGCTGATGATGCTGCATAGTCGCGTATATGAAAACTGATGGCCTGTTCTCTCTGACTATAAGCATCAATAAACTATGATTGTAAATCTTATAATGCCGTATGGTCATGCATCTCCACCCCGATTACATTCAATAAGACCCGAATGGAAGTGATTAGCTAATCCTGCTATTTTGACTATGGTGACGGACAATCTGTTCCTTGCTGCAAAACATGATACACATGCAGGGAAAGCAGCTGCCATCTTTGGCTGACTCTAACACGGGCATAGAATAGCATCAAGCTGACCATTGGGACCAAGTTAGAACATAGAAAAACTACAGCACAAACAGGTCCTTCGGCCCACAAGTTGAGCCGATCGTATCTCTACCTACTAGGCTTACCTACAACCCTCAATCCTACTAAGTCCCATGTACTCATCCAGAAGTCTCTTAAAAGAGCCTATCGAATCTGCCTCCACCACCACCGCTGGCAGCTGATTCCGCGCACCCACCACCCTCTGAGTGAAAAACCTACCCTTGACATCTCTGTACCTACTCCCAACACCCTAAACCTGTGTCCTCTTGTGGCAGCCATTTCAGCCCTGGGAGAAAGCCTCTGAGAATCCACCCGATCTATACCTCTCAACATCTTGTACACCTCTATCTGGTCACCTCTCATCCTTCATCTCTCCAGGGAGAAAAGACCAAGCTCTCTCAACCTATCCTCAAAAGGCATGCCACCCAATCCAGGCAACATCCTTGTAAATCTCCTCTGCACCCTCTCAATAGCTTCCACATCCTTCCTGTAATGAGGTGACCAGAACTGAGCAGAGTACTCCAAGTGCGGTCTGACTAGGGTCTTATACAGCTGCAGCATTATCTCCCGACTCCTAAACTCAATCCCTCGATTAATGAAGGCCAGTACACCATATGCCTTCTTGACCACATCCTCTACCTATGAAGCTGATTTGAGAGTCCTATGAACCCAGACCCCGGGATCCTTCTGATCTTCCACACTACTAAGAGTCTTACCCTTAATGTTATATTCCTTCATCCCATTTGACCTGCCAAAATGAACCACCACAAACTTATCTGGGTTGAAATCCATCTGCCACTTCTCCGCCCAGTTTTGCATCCTATCTATGTCACGCTGCAACTTCTGACATCCCTCCAAACTATCCACAACACCACCAACCTCCGTGTCATTGGCAAACTTACCAACCCATCCCTCCACTTCCTCATCTGGGTCATTTATGAAAATCACGAACAGCAAGGGTCCTAGAACAGATCCCTGTGGCACTCCCCTGGTGACTGACCTCCATGCAGAAAAAGACCCATCTACAACCACTCTCTGCCTTCTGTGGGTAAGCCAGTTCTGGATTCACAAAGCAATGTCCTCTTAGATCCCATGCCCCCTCACTTTCTCAATAAGCCTTGCATTGGGGCCCTTGTCGAACGCCTTGCTGAAGTCCACATAAACCACATCTACCACTCTTCCTTCATCAATGTGTTTAGTCACATCTTCAAAAAACTCAACCAGGCTCGTAAGGCACGGTCTGCCTTTGAAAAAGCCATGCTGACTACTTTTGATCATACTATACTCTAAATGTCCATAAATCCTGCCTCTGAGGATCTTCTGCAATAACTTACCAACCACTGAGGTTAGACTCACCTGTTGATAATTTCCTGGGCTATCTCTATTCCCTTTCTTGAATATAGGAACCACATCTGTAATCCTCCAATCTTCTGGAACCTCTCCCATCTCCATCGATGACGCAAAGATCATTGCCAGTGGCTCTGCAATCTCTTCCCTCACCTCCCACAGTAACCTGGGGTACATCCCATCCGGTCCCGGTGAATTATCTATCTTGATGCTATTCAAAAGCTCCAACACATCCTCTTTCTTAATGTCCACATACTCAAGCTTTTCAGTCCGCCGCAAGCCTGCACTACAACCACCAAGATTCTTTTCCACCGTGAATACCGAAGTATTCATTGAGCACGTCTGCTATTTCTATCGGTTCTATACAAACTTTCCCACCGTCATATTTTATATTTTATTCTTCACATATTTGTAGAACACCTTAGGGTTTTCCTTAATCTTACCTGCCAAGGCCTTCTCATGACCCTTTCTGGCTCTCCTAATTTCCTTAAGTTCCTTCCTACAAGCCATATACTCCTCTAGATCCCTAACATTACCTAGCCCCCTGAACCTTTTGTACGCTTTTCTTTTTGACTAGATTCGTTACAACTTTTGTGCACCACAGTTCCTGTAACCTACCAAAACTTCCCTGTCTCATCGGAATGTTGTTGTGCAGAACTCCAGACAAACATTCCTTGAAAATCTGCCACCTTACTTCAGTACATTTCCCCGAGAATACCTCCTTCCAATTTATGCCTCTAATTTCCTGCCTGATAGTTTCATATTTCCCCTTACTCCAGATAAACACTCTCCTAGCTTGCCTGATCCTATCTCTCTCCAATGCTAGTGCAAAGGAGATAGAGTTATGATCACTATCCCCAAAATGCTCTCCCACTGAGAGATCTGACACCTGTCCAGGTTCATTACCCAATACCAGATCAAGTACAGCCTCTCTTCTTGTAGGCTTATCCACATACTGTGTCAGGAAACCCTCCTGAACACACCTAACAAACTCCTCCCCATCCAAACCCCTTACCCTAGAGATATTCCAATCGATATTTGGGAAATTAAAGTCTCCCATCACGACAACTCTGTTATTATTACATCTCTCTAGGATTTGTTTCCCTATCCTCAACATCCCTGTTATTATTGGGCAGCCTATAGAAAACACCCAGTAAAGTTATTGACCCCTTCCTGTTCCGAACTTCCACCCACAGAGACTCCGTAGACAATCCCTCCACGGTGTCCACCTTCTCTACAGCCGTGACACTGCCACTCCCCCACTTCTTTTGCCTCCCTCCCTGTCCCTCCTGAAACATCTGAAACCCAGCACTTGAAGTATCCAGTCCTGTCCCTCAGTCATCCAAGTCTCTGTAATGGCCACCACCTCACATTTCCAAGGAGCGATCCCCACTCTAAGCTCATACACTTGGTTCACAACACTCCCAGCGTTAAAATTGATGGCTTACCAGGCCTGTTTCCCAGCTGGCTGTGAAACATGGATAACTTACAGCTATCCAAAAAAAGCTCAACAAATACCTTCTCTTTCTTTGGCACATTACAGGTAGATGCTGACAGGAATAAACCACAAATGTGGCAGTTCTTCCACAGGCAGAGCTCCCAATTTTGTTGGCAGCCATCAGATTGCTGTGGGTGGGGTGGATGGTGGTGCTGGCGATGGTGGAAGGGTGGGTGTGGAGGAGGGGTGTGGGGACGGAGTAGAGGGGGATAGACCTCATTGGTTCATGAAAATCAGTCAGATACCCAAGGACCTAACCAGAACCAGACCTGCCAAATTACCAATCAAACGCCCAAGGCTCAACCTCAAGGATTTTAGTGAGTTCACCATGAAAGCCCCAACATGAAAGTCAATGATCGCACCTGGGAAATACAAGCTGTTAACAGAGGAAAATGGCAACATTGGCAGGCTGGCATGCACCATCCACTTGGCAGCTTCGCAACAGACACCAGTGCCTTGGACAACAACAACTGGTAGCTTCATATGTGACACTTGTGGCAGAACCTGCCTCTTGAGAATTAGCCTTCTCAGCCTCCAGCACCATAGAAAGAGATGCTATTGGAAATTGCTGCATGCCCATAACTTTTCCTAGCTGGGCAGGTGCTAAAGTCAGTTCAGAATGAAATGAATTGAAGTGCTTCATGATGCTGTGTAATTGCAAAGGGCACTATTAAAATACAACTCAGTGTTTCTTTCAAAGCAGGAATTCTGTCATTTGGTAAACAAGAACATTGTTGATCAAAGCCTTGAACTTGAGTGACAGTAACAGCTGGTAATGTGGGATGACAAATACATATTACGGTTACTATTTAAACTAAAGTTCACTTCATCCTCACTGATGTGTGTGCTTGGCAAAGACTTTAATAGTATTTATAGTAGGTGGAGTTTAATATATCTGCTGCTGACCTGATCTGTGAATTTTTACATTTGCAAACTAACTACTTCCAAGGTTTGACATGGGAGGACAATCTCTGTTCCCCACACAAACTGTCTGCTGTTATCGTCAACTCTCTGCCTAAATAGTTTATTCCACAAAAGGCAACCGGCTGAGTGCCAAATTCCCTATTCTCACTGGCAGCAGCAATGGCTGTAGAATTCTGGCCCACATTTGAGATAGCTGTTCCTTTTTTAAATTAATGAACAAGTATTGTTAAACTGCACTTTGTAAGGAGTTGAGGACTGTTCAGTATCACATTAACTAATTAAAAAACATAGATGTCAGATAAGGAAATCCTGTTGTGTTTGGGATAATTGAATCTGTACCAATAAATGATGAAGCCAATCAGTAAAGGATAGGTTTTGTAATTTGGGAAATGATTGATTGGTACAAACACAGTCTTTTGTTTCACTTATTTTCTATCACTTTTTCAAAGTAATTTTCAATTAAGTATCATGTCTATGGCACAATTTATGGAAGTGAAGTGTTGAAACACAGCAGCCAGTTTATACACAGCAATATCCTTTAGACATAAAGAAGTTTTAAAGTATACTTATTAGTCACAAGTAGGCTGACATTAACACTGCAATGAAACTACCGTGAAAATCCCTTAGTCACCACACTCCAGTGCCTGTTTGGATACACTGAGGGAGAATTTAGCAATGGCCAATGCACCTAACCAGCATGTCTTTTGGACTGGGGGAGGAAACAGGAGCACCCGGTGGAAACCCACGCAGGCACAGGGAGAATGTGCAGATGCGTCAGTGACCCAAGCCATAACCAAAGACTTGGGTTAATGACCAGAACAGATAGTTGTTTTAGTTATGTTCATTGATGCACATATATTTCAGGACATTAGGGATAAGTTCCCCACTACACACTGAATAGTGCCAGGGATATTTCGCATTTGGGTTTATTTTCTTATCTGAAAGATTATGCCTTCACTCCCATGCATCATTCCCTCAGTACTACACTGGAATGTCCACTTAGATTTATGTGCTCAATCTCTACAAGTGTGACTTGAATCCACAATCTTCAAACAGTGACGAATCTCAAACAATGATGAGACAGAGTACAGGAATGAGATAGAGAATCAGGTGAACTGGTACGGAAACAATAGTCTTTCCCTTAGTGTCAACAATACGAAGAAGATTGTCATCGACGTCAGGGAGTGATGTCAAGTTTTTAGGTGTCTTGATCCCCCCGTGCTGACACTATAGTTAAGAAAACCCACCAATGTCTCTATTTTCTCAAAAGACTAGGGCAATTTGGCAGGTCAGCTGTGGCTCTCAGCAACTTTTACAGATGAACCATAGAAAGTATTCTTTCTGGTTGTATCACAGCTTGGTATGGCTCCTGCTCTGCCCAAGGCTGCAAGAAACTACAAAAGGTTGTGAATGTAGCCTAATCTATCACACAAGCCAGCCTCTCCTCCATTGACTCTGTCTATACTTTGCCTTGGCAAAGTAGCCAGTATAATTAAGGACCTCACCCACTCAGGACTTTCTCTCTTCCACCTTCTTCCGTTGGGAAAAAGATACAAAAGTCTGAGATCATGTACCAACTAACTCAAGAACAGCTTCTTCCCTGCTGCTGTCAGACTTTTGAATGGACTTACCTTGCATTAAGTTGATCTTTCTCTACACCCTAGCTATGACTGTAACTCTGCGTCCTGCACTGTCTCATTTCCTTCTCTATGAATTGCATGTTTTGTCTGTATAGTGCACAAGAAGCAATACTTCTCACCGTAAATACATGTGACAATAATAAATCAAATCAAATCAAACTCTGATCTGAGAGTGCTACTCAGTGACTGGCACTGCAACAGGTTAAAGAAATATCAATAAATGACAGAGCTGTGCATCCTGGGTCACGGTTCAAATTATCTCTTTTAATTTATTCTTTTTCAATAAAGCATAATGATTGATTACAGATGGTTCAAGTTTAATGCAGTTGTCAGAGTTGTCAAATATTAGTGTGCATGTGATTATAAATCTTGTTAAGTTAATTTGGTTTGTGATTTCTTTATTGTATTAATTGTGTGTGACATCAAAACTGTTGCATCAGTTGCCCAGGAAATATAATAATTTTTGATTAAGGTGGAAATATTTTGTTTGCCATGTAACTACATTTAGCATGGTTAATGAACCTAATCCACACATTTCTGGAGTGTGGGAGGAAACCAGAGCACTTGGAGGAAATCCACACAGATATAGAGAGAATGCAAACTCCACACACATAATCATCCGGATCACTGGCGCTGTGAGACAGCAGTGCTAACCAAAGTGCTGCCACACATAATTTTTTTTCTGATCCACTGGATGTTGACAGAAGTCAAAACCTCTATAACAAATGTACTACCACAACCAGTTAAGGGATTTCTGTCTACCAGCTGCATATTCTTTCCCTCAGGGTATACAGTCCACCTAATCAACTTTAAGGGCGTTCAAGTGGTCAGTGGATAAGCATATGGATAACATTGGAATAGTTTAGGTTAGAGGGTCATTAGATTGGTTCCACTGGTTGGCACAACATTGAGGGCCAAAGGGCCTGTACTGCGCTGTAATGTTCTATGTAATCAAGCCAAGAGGATTAGGGCAAGCTTTCTGTACTCTCTCATTATATTATTTGACCAGGATATGGTGTAGGTCAGCTGAAAGGGGAATGGGTTTTAGAGTTTTAGAGGACTTGGCAAGTTTATGGAAGACAGAATGTGGGAGAGCAGCCAGGAGTGTGTTAAGGTGGAGATGTCGGCGTTGGACTGGGGTGGGCACAGTAAGAAGTTTCACAACACCAGGTTAAATTGCAACAGGTTTATTTGGAATCCTGACGTTTCAGAGCGCTGCTTCTTCATTTTTCACCTAATGAAGGAGCAGTTCTCTGAAAGCTCGTGATTCTAAATAAACCTGTTGGACTTTAATCTGGTGCTGTGAGACTTCTTAGGAGTGTGTTGGACAAATAAAGTATAGTGGTAGTGAAGGTATGACTGAGGGTTTCCGCAGCAGATGATCTGAGGTGGGCAAAGTTGAGCAATGTTTATGGCAGCAGAAATAAGCAATCTTGGTGATGGCATGAATGTGAGGTTGGAAGCTGATCTAGAGATCAGATGTGACACTAAAGTTGTGAAAAGGCTGGCTGAATCTCAAACAGTTGTCAGGGGGAGTTAGAATTCAGGGAAGAGTTTGGAGCGGGGAGTAAAAACAATAGTTTCAGTCTTCCCAATATTTAATTGGAGGAAATTCCTGCTCATCCATTTCTGGATGTGGGATAAGCAGTTTGATAATTTAGCAACAGTGGAGGAGTTGAGAGAGGTGATGCTAAATTTGAGGTGTATTATTAGTGCATGTGAAAAAAAAATGAATGCAGTGCTTTTGGATGATGTTGTTGAGGAGCAGTGTGTGGATGAGAAAGAGGAGATGGCCAAGGCAAGACCCTTGGGGATGACAGGGATAACAATGTGAGAGCAGAAAGAGAAGCCTTTGCAAGTGATTTTCCAACTATGGTTTTTTTATTATTCATTTGTGGGATGTGGGTGTCGCTGGCTAGACCAGCATTCATTGCTCATCCCTAGTTGCCCTTGAGAAGATGGTGGTGAGCTGCTTCTTGAATCGCTGCAGTCCATGTGTAGGTACACCCACAGTGCTGTTAGGGACGGAATACAGGTTTTTGACCCAATGTCAATTTAGCGAGATAAGAATGGAACAAGGCAGAAGCAGTCCCACCCAGCAGGGAGGTGTTGGAGGAGGATGGTGTGGTCAGTTGTGTTGCAAATGGGCCAAGAAGGATGATGAGGCCGAGTTTACCACTGTCACAAATGATGAAATTTGAGAGTTTAGTGAGAGCCATTGTGGCAGAGCCAGAAACTGGAGGGATTCAAACATTGAGTGCCTGGAAAGTTGGGGCTGGATTTGGGAGGCGACAGCACGTCCATGAACTTTGAGGAAGAAAGATGGATTGGAAGTGAGTCAATAATTTGCAGGGATGAAATTTCTGCTGATCCATTATTGCGTGTCGGATGATCAGGGGTGGGGGTAGAGATTTGTTGTTTTTTGAAGAGGGACGATGATGGGCCAAAACCTGAAGAGAGAGAGCTCTTTATAATATCAACAGGCAAAAGGGAAAAAATATTAGCCAGCCAGAGGAAAATCAACTTTTGATAAAAGAGGGCAAGTGATTTATTGTCTTTGGTGTGTGAATAGGATTATGTGACATCTCCAGGTCAAACAGTACATTTCCTCTACAAAGAGCCCACAATTTGCTTGAGTAGGGCATCCCATTATGTGCCATTAAACTTCTTTCCTCACTCTTCAGTTCAACATGTTTTGTCCCACAATTTGCTGGAAGTGTGAACAGAAAATGGTCCAACGAGGGCAACGTGTGCACCTTAGTGAATGATGGGACTCAGAAATGTGCTACTGTTTGATGTACAGTGTTCATTGCTGCATCAGCTGCAATATGTCCTCTAGCACCTGTCTGGAACTGAATGACGAATAAGTTGTCTGTTTACTATGTGATCATGCTGTGCCTTTAAGAAATGTATTTATGTCATGTTTCTTGTGAAGGAGATGTTAAAATTCAATTCTGTTTAAACAATGCCACTTTGTCTGCAACTGGCAGCCCACATTGCTCCTAATAATGGGACTGTTGGTTTTAACCTGAGTTAATGCAGTTTTGTTATTCTTAGGGTTGTCCACTGGGGTTTCGGAATAGGGTTTAATTAGATTGATTGACAAGAGAAAGTCATGTGGGTGGGCAGGCAGAGATAGTCTGGCAGCGAGATAAGCAGGCATTTGCTGTTTGAATTTATACAGAGCAGTAGTCTTTCTATCCTTTTCCCACTCTCTGGAAATAGAAATCTGGAAGCTGCTAGAAAATAAGTATCTCTCCCCAGACATCTTCAAAAGGCAAGAGATACTTTCTCTCTCACTCTCTCTCTATATCTCTATATCACTATCCATAGGTGTTAAAAGGTGGGAGGACTAGCAACTCACATAAGCCTGTGCATTTTGCTAACTGATTCTGAAGAGGAGTTTATATCTGTAGATATATTGCTTAAATTGGAACCAATAGAGATAGTTAGCAGTTAATTGTCAAGTTTAAATATTTTAGATGGTAAAAGTAATGCTACTTATTTTTGTTACAGTTTAACTGTATTGTTAAATAAGGTTTGTTTCAACAAAAACTTCCTCGTGGGTCAATATAATCACACCTGGAGTGAAATATCTTGTGCTCACACTAATGCCAAAAATCAAAAATAGTTGGGGTCTAGTCTAACTTCACAATATACCTTGGAGATTCTGATCTGGTCCTAACAACTATGAGCAATAATAGGGGCTGAGTGTATATTCTTAATCTTTCTCATATATACTAATCTCATTATAGAACAGGATAGGATAAATGGATCTTGAATGCTTCAAAGCATTTAAGTCATACTTCTGTTGTTGAAATACTGATCAGTCGGTGGGTGCACCATTAGTGCTTCTTTCATGCACATTATGGGCGGCATGGTAGCACAGTGGTTAGCACTGCTGCTTCACAGCTCCAGCGACCTGGGTTCAATTCCCAGCTCAGGTCACTGTCTGTGCGGAGTTTGCATGTTCTCCCTGTGTCTGCATGGGTTTCGTCCGGGTGCACCGGTTTCCTCCCACAGTCCAAAGGTGTGTAGGTTATGTTGATTGCCAAGCTAAGTTGCCCCTTAGTGTCCTGGGCTGTGTAGGTTAGAGGGATTAGCGGGTAAATATGTAGGGATAGGGCCTGGGTGGGATTGTTGTTGGTGCAGACTCGATGGGCTGAATGGCCTCTTTCTGCACTGTAGGATTTCTATGCATGGGATGTGGGCTAGGCCAGCATTTATTGTCCAACCATAATTGCCCTTGAGAAGGTGGTGGTGAGCTGTCTTCTTGAACTGTTGCAGTCCATGTGTTGTTGCAACGGCTCCCTTGCTTTTCAAGAGGGATGCCTCATTAAAATAAACCGACAGGAATAAGAACGAGGACCGGTGATAATAAATGTTATATACAATTTGTGTCGTAGCCTAGAATCACTGAGTGCATTGTTCTAAATTCATTTTAATTGTCTAATTAACCTTAGACCTGCCTTCAGGGAGTCAAAAATGCACAGTAAATTTGCTTTGGTTCACAGCATCATTTGTTAGGCAGCTCAGAAGTGAGCAAGTGAAGGGAAGCCAATGGAAGCAGATTGTTTTGAGAAATCAGTAAGCAATTAGCTTAATGTGGGGCACCCAACTGACCTTCAGGTGAATTTAGCAGATGCAAAAAGGAGATATCAATCTGGCATTTACTACTTAGTTTCTGAATGTGTTGTGAGTGCTAATTCCCCACAATTCATGAACAGATCTCAACTCTGACATGGTTCCAATTGCAGTAAAAGGGCAAGGTGGGGACTTTGCATATTATTTTCATTTGCTTTGCATTGATATTAACGCTGTCTGTGTTTCTTGTGATAAATGAGGCTACCTGTCAATTGCATCAATGTCATGAGAATGAGTGCCCAATGTGTTCATGGAGGGATGCACATGTTCTTGTAAAATGTATCAGACAGTTTCTGGCTGCAGAGTGAAGTGAGATTATAGTTGTGTCCCTCTTTCAAAAAGCTGGCTTTGGCATGATGGGCTGAATGACCTCTTCCTGTGCTCAGTGATTCTATAAGTAACAATCTTGTAATTATTGAAGGTGTCATTTAAATATGGAGTACTGTGTGCAGTTTTGGCCGCCGCATTTGCGAAAGGATATGTTGGCCTTGGAGGGAGTGCAGAGAAGGTTCACTAGGCTGATACCGGAGATGAGGGGGCTACCCTATGAGGAGAGATTGAATAGACTGGGTCTGTACTTGTTGGAGTTTAGAAGGGTGAGGGGGGATCTTATAGAGACATATAAGATAATGAAGGGGCTATATAGGGTAGAGGTAGAGAGAGTCTTCCCGCTTAGAAAGGGTAGCAGAACTAGAGGGCACAGCCTCAAAATAAGGAGGGGGGGGCAGTTTAGATCAGGTTGAGGAGGAACTTCTTCACTCAAAAGGTGGTGAGTCTCTGGATTTCTCTGCCTATTGAAGTGGTGGAGGCTACCTCACTGAATATATTTAAGTCACGAGTATATAGGTTTCTGATAGACAAGGGAATTAAGGGTTATGGGGAGAAAGCGGGAAAGTGGAACTGATCCACTTCAGATCAGCCATGATCTTGTTGAATGGCGGGGCAGGCTCGAAGGGCTAGATGGCCTACTCCTGCTCCTATTTCTTATGTTAACATAAGAACATAAGAAATAGGAGCAGGAGTAGGCCATCTAGCCCTTCGAGCCTGCCCCGCCATTCAATAAGATCATGGCTGATCTGTCGTGGCTCAGTTCCACTTTCCCGCCCTCTCCCCATAACCCTTAATCCCCTCTCTTATCAAGAACCCATCAACCCGCTTCTTAAAAATATTTAGCGAGGCAGCCTCCACCACTTCAACGGGCAGAGAATTCCAGAGATTCACCACCCTTTGAGTGAAGAAGTTCCTCCTCAAACCGTTCTAAACCACCTCCCCCTTATCTTGAGGCTGTGCCCCCTAGTCCTACTGTCTTTTTTGAGCGGGAAGAGTCTCTCCACCTCTATCCTATCCATCCCATTCATCATCTTATACGTCTCAATGAGATCTCCCCTCATTCTTCTAAACTCTAACGAGTACAAGCCTAGTTTATTCAGCCTCTCCTCATAGCTCAATCCCCTCAACTCCGGTATCAGCCTAGTAAGCCTCCTCTGCACTCCCTCCAGGGCCAAAATATCCTTGCGCAGGTGCGGCGCCCAAAACTGCACACAGTACTCCAGCTGCGGCCTCACCAATGCCCTGTACAGCTGCAGCAAGACCTCCCTACTTTTATGTTCAATCCCCCTCGCTATGAAGGCCAGCATCCCATTCGCCTTCCTGACCACCTGCTGCACCTGCAAGCTGGGTTTTTGCGACTCATGCACAAGGACCCCGAGGTCCCTCTGCACCGTCGCCTGCTGCAGTTTTTCGCCACGTAAGTAATAGTCCTTCCTACCATTCTTCCTACCAAAGTGGACCACCTCTTATGTTCTAAATAATAAACACAAACTCTCTTAATTTGGTGGGACAGTTTTACTTCATTTTAATGAGTAGTTTTTTTCTGTAAGCATCTTTTACAGTCAGCAGGAGTTCTGTGCCACGTACACTGAAGAATTCAAATGGAATTAATATATCATGTTTCAGAAATGCCCCAAAATTCATCACATAGCGTGAATCAGTTCACATTGCAGAGATTGTTGATATGCAGGCAAATGCAATAGCTATTCTCAAGGTTGTGTCAATAGACCAATCAATTAATTTCTTTCTTTTGTGCCTAAGGGAGGAATGCTAGCCAGGACATCAAAGTGAAATCTGACACTGAGTTGTGTTGTGAGAATTTAGTAAATGACCAGACCAACTCGACATAGAATTCACGTCTCGCCTGAACAGTAGCACCTCTGACAATGCAGCACTCACTTAGCATTGCACAAAAGTGTCTGCTTAAGCATTTGAGTTTGAATTCCTGAAATGAGTGTTCAAAGCCACAATCTCTTGACTGGGAGGCAACAGGAATACGACCAACTGAACCAAGCTACAATTTGAATGTCTTGGGGTGTTTTACGTTATTAAAGGTATTAAAGGCATTGTATAAATGCAAGTTGTTGACCAATTACCGACTGAACCAGATGACTACTTCAGTATTGCGATCTGGTCAGTTGATGATTATCTCACAAGGCCATTAAATATTTCATAGATTAAGGGTATCTGACACATGCAAAGGCTTAAAACAATACAAAAGTGTGAAAGTGAAGCTCAAATGTGTTCTAAAGCCATTAAGAACCAAAGAATGTGTTTAACCTTGAACATATTATTTATTTTTACTACTGTACTTCTACTAGGAATTATTTGCGCCTTTATCTTGAGTAAACCTTGTTACAATGCTATTATTCATAGGCTGGCACATTGGTTTTGAGTGGAGATGTGGACAACACGTCAGGAATGCATACCCAATGAGAGAAGTGTGAAGCTCATTCAGAATTGGACCACAGGCCTTATTTCCATAAAAACAACAAACAGCGGATACAAATTGGGCATTCCAATATTGGTCACTGCTCAGGGCTTTCTGAAAGCTAACAGTCTCACATGCCGAACAGCCCACTGTCAAGTTGTCAGAGGTGGGGCGTGTGAATCAGATGTGCCAGAACATGAATGGAAATTGGTCTCACAACTTAATTTTAAGCTTAGAAAATGGGTATGATTGGGGCTAATTTCTTCTCCAGGGTGCCTTAGTGTTTAAGTGCAATACTACACTAGTATGAAGGAAATCTTGGTTGTTGAAATGCACACTGTTTGAGGAAAGTTATTTTGTTTGACAAGCTGTGAAGCAGTGTAGTAGCATTTATGTGTGTATCATTCAGATTGCTCTTATAATGTTGTGAAGAAAAAGCTCAGGCTATAGTGGATCAAATGCTGTCAGTCAACAGCCAACAGCCAATGTTACAAGGCTGTAAGAAAAACAAATTGGGGTGTTATATCCAGGATTTTACAATTGAAGTCTTCAAATGTAATCCGTACCCTACACAAGGCTTTAGTCTGTTGCATAGAAAATGCTGCGCCCAGTTTTGGTCTGCTCACATGGTAGGGAATTTGAGGCCCTGGAGAAGGTCCAGTAGGGGGAGAGGAAATATAATTAACCTTGTTATCAAGCTAAACACCCAGAATGAGGCCTCTTTTCATTGGAGGCATGATTAAAATTTTTGAAATGGCATAAGATGCTTTCGGGGCAGGGAATAAGTTATGTAAGGTAGATACAGAGGGAAAAAATGGGAGAGGGGGCATAAAAAAAAGTACTTGCATTTATAGAGAGCATTTAACACAGAAGGACATCCTTCGCCTCTTCACAGAGGCGTAACCAAAAGTTGAGCACCAACCCGAGAATGACCAAAAGCTTGATTAAAGAAGGCAGATTTTAAGGCGGGTTTTAAATGAAGGGAATGAGCTTGAGGCTTTCCCAACTCCCAGTGGGGCTGGCTGGATGGACCGTTTGGCCTTTTTCTGTTTTTTTTGTTGTATTTTCATTCGTATGATTTCATTTTCTTGCTTTGCTCTCTCTATGTTACAGATGCAGAACATGTTCTCCAGTAACTTTCCACACATTCCATGGTTCCTGAGAGTATAATCGAACATTCCACAGGCATGAAACCCTAGCTGCAAAGCAAACATTAGAAACATTGTAGGTAAATAAAGAAAAAGCTTTTTAAAATATATTTTATTTTGAACAATATCATGCTATTCCAGTTTACTTCTGTCTTTGAACTGCTCATGCTCTCCCATGATTTTTTAAAAATTAATTTTATGGGGCTTAAATGTTGCTAGGCCAGCATTCATTGTCCTTGAGAATGCAGTGGTGAGCTGCCTTCTTGAACTGCTGCAGTCCCTATGGTGTAGATACACCCACAGTGCTATTAGGGAGGGAGTTCCAGGATGCTGACCTGATTACAGAATAACAATATTTTTCCAGGTTTTGCTATTGAGTGGCTTGTAGATGAACTTCCAGACGGTGAGGTTCTCATGTGCTTGCTGCACTTGTTCTTCTACGTGGTAGTTGTCATGGGTTTGTTAGGTGCTGCCTCAAGATCTTTGCATTTCTTCAGTGCATCTTATGGATGGTACACACTGCTGCTACTACTCCCTGGTGGTGGAGAGAGTAAATATTTGTGGAAGGGGTGCCAATCAAGAGGGTTGATAAAATGCAGGATGGTGTCAATCTTTTTGGCTGTTGGAGCTGCACTCATCCAGGCAAGTGGAGTGTATTCCATCACATTCCTTAAAGTTTATTTATTAGCATCACAAGTAAGCTTACATTAACACTGCTTTGAAGTTACTGTGAAAATTTCCTAGCCCCCACACTCTAGTTCCTGTTTGGGTACACTGAGGGAGAATTTAGCATGGCCCATACACCTAACGAGCATGTCTTTCAGACTGTGGGAGGAAACCAGAGCACCCGAAGGAAACCCATGCAGACGCTGGGAGAACATGCAGACTCTGCATAGACAGTGACTCAAGCTGGGAATCGGACCCTGGTCTCTGGTGCTTTGAGGCTGCAGTGCTAACAGCGCTGTCACTGTGCTGCCTTGATTAAGGACTGGGAACAAACAATCCATCTTGGCTCTTAACACAGCTTCCAGATCATGGTGTTCCCTGTATCTCCTACCATTGTCCTTCTATGTGGCAGTGATTGTGGGTTTGGAAAATGCAGTCTCAGGAGCTTGGTGAATTCCTGCAGTGCATCTTGGAGATGGGTACAGACTGCTGCTATGGTGCAATGGTGGTGGAGGGAGTCAATGTTTGTGGATGGGGTACCAATCAAGCAAGCTCTGTGACTTGGATGGTGTTGAGTTTCTTGAGTGTTGTTGAAGATGCACTCATTCAGGCAAGGAGAGGTTATTCCATCACACTCCTAACTAGTGCCTTGTAGATGGGGGATAGTTTTGGGAAGTCAGGCAATAAGTTACTCGCCACAGGATGCCTAGCCTCTGATCAGCTCTGCAGCCACAGTATTCATATGGCTAGTCCAGTTCAGTTTCTGGTGACTGGGAACCCCCAGGATGCTATCAGTGGGGGACTCAGTGATGCAAAATTGAATGATTGAGTGATTGAATGTCAAGTGGCGATGATTGGATCCTCTCTTGATGGTCATTGTTTGGCACTTGTGTGATGCAATTGTCACTTGCCATTTGTCAGCCCAAGCCTCGATATTATCTTGTTGCATGGCCTGCTTCAGTATCTGAGGAGTCATGAACAGCGCTGAACATTATGGAATAACTAGTGAACATCCCCACTTCTGACCCTAAGATGGAAGAAAGGTCATTGATGAAGCAGCTATAGATGGTTGGGCCTAGGACACTACCATGATAGTTGCTGTGATATTTCTGTATGCTGACGGTGCAGAGGGACCTCGGGGTCCTTGTGCATGAGTCGCAAAAACCCAGCCTGCAGGTGCAGCAGGTGGTCAGGAAGGCGAATGGGATGCTGGCCTTCATAGCGAGGGGGATTGAATATAAAAGTAGGGAGGTCTTGCTGCAGCTGTATAGGGCATTGGTGAGGCCGCAGCTGGAGTACTGTGTGCAGTTTTGGGCGCCGCACCTGCGCAAGGATATTTTGGCCTTGGAGGGAGTGCAGAGGAGGTTTACTAGGCTGATACCGGAGTTGAGGGGGTTGAGCTATGAGGAGAGGCTGAATAAACTAGGCTTGTACTCGTTAGAGTTTAGAAGAATGAGGGGAGATCTCATTGAGACGTATAAGATGATGAATGGGATGGATAGGATAGAGGTGGAAAGACTCTTCCCGCTCAAAAAAGACAGTAGGACTAGGGGGCACAGCCTCAAGATAAAGGGGGGGCGGTTCAGAACGGAGTTGAGGAGGAACTTCTTCACTCAAAGGGTGGTGAATCTCTGGAATTCTCTGCCCGTTGAAGTGGTGGAGGCTGCCTCGCTAAATATTTTTAAGAAGCGGGTTGATGGGTTTTTGATAAGAGAGGGGATTAAGGGTTATGGGGAGAGGGCGGGAAAGTGGAACTGAGCCACGACAGATCAGCCATGATCTTATTGAATGGCGGGGCAGGCTCGAAGGGCCAGATGGCCTACTCCTGCTCCTATTTCTTATGTTCTTATGTTCTTAAATGTTGATACAAGATCGCTACAACTCCTTGACCTGCTTGTTATCCTGCTCATTTGCCTTTTGCCACAAAATCATCAATCAGGTTCGCTTATATCCCAGAAACCAAATCCAAGGTATTACATGTCCTCTATGCCCGCTGGCTGAAGATCGACTCAACCCTTGCAGGCAAAATGGAGCAAAGTAACAAACCTCTGTATAAAAATGATTAAAATGTGATCCATTCAGATGGTTAGTGGCACTAATCATTTCCGTTGTTTTTTTTGTTTCTGATCATTGCATAGCTGTCAGCTGACTGAATTAGAAGGTTTTACTGAAAAATAGTTCATTCTGCTTTATTAGCCAATAATACATCTTTTATATTTATATAAATTACACTATTGCAGGCAGTTTTCAAATTAATGAGGCATGATTATCGCACAGCAGCCATAAAAATATAAAGAGCTTCTTTAATATCAAAACCTTGTTATAGCATTTTAAAGATTAATTGTTTTGTTATGCAAATGGTTTTTAATTGTTCAACGTAACTCTTTTAAAAGGAGATAACTGGCTCAGAAAACTTCATTTTATCTCTATGATATGAACAGAATGGATTAAGTGAAGGATGCAGTACTGCGATAAATAGACATAGAACAGATGGTTTAAGTTTATTGATTAGTGTCACAAGTAAGGTTACATTAACACTGCAATGAAGTTACTGCGAAAATCCCCTAGTTGCCATACTCTGGTGCCTGTTTGGGTGCACTGAGGGAGAATTTAGCATGGCCAATGCACTTAACCAGCCTGTCTTTTGGACTGTGCGAGGAAACCCATACAGACATGGGGAGAACATGCAGACACCGCACTGACAGCGACCCAAGCTGGGAATTGAACCCAAGTCCCTGGCGCTGTGTGGCAGCAGTGCTAACCACTGTACCACTGTGCCACTCTCATGTTGGAATACAGAGAATACATACAAGAGTTGGAATTTTCTATTCAGATACTATCTGATTTGTGGCATATCTAGGATTAGGGAGCAGCATAGAATTGCCCATGGATGCATTTCACTTACTCCCTACCAGTTGTTTTCACTTCTAGAACTCTCCCCTGGACATGATGATGGTCAACAAATACAACTACCCAAATATGCTGAGGAATATTCAAATTGATAATAATAGAGTGACCATCATGAAATGAGCTATCGTCTTTGGGCAGAGATCTGACGTCTTGATATGCCTGCCACCCATCCATGTCCATTGCAGCCCAAACCCAATTTTTCTGGGTTGAGGCTCAACCATTAAAATGGAGGCCATCATGACAGACAGCAGAATTCCAGAGATGCTGTATGGGAAGATCGGACAGGGGACCATAAAAGGGCAGAAGCCCCTCCTCCCCCTGAAGATTTGAATGAAGATTCCCACTGATGATCTTGACTGAGACTACAGCATTCATCAGGTAAGCCATTGGAATTGTGTGGAGGGAGCAAAGCATGCTGGAGGTTTTTTAATGTCACTTTGGATCCCAGGAAGTGTGGCAGAAAACACTAAAATATATCACTGGGACTAAATGGAAGTATTAATAAAAATATTAATACAAAGGAGGGGAGAATGGAAAACAGAACTGATATGATATAATGTGCATTGCATGGATGAAAATTCTAAAATGTTTGAATAATGATTGAAAGAATGAAACTCACTATTTGTTCAGTTATTTTAAAAAATAGAAATCTTGATTCAAAGAATTCTCATTAACTTCCTATATAATCAGCTGATTTTTAAAAAAAAATGTATTTTTGTGAGAGGGTTCGATCCTCACAATATCACTCAATTGGAAAGAGTTACAGATCCTCATTGCGTAATTATTGAATACGATTCTGAAGATGATGCACACTTTATACAGAAATTTCATCAGAGTGGCATTCTTCTTGTTCTGATTCCACAGAAATATAAAGATTGCATCCATTCACTTCATCACATATCCCATAAAACATCTCGCTTTCTACCTGGCCCTCTTTTTTCTGACTCTCCCTGGATGCGGATTGTTCAAGTTTAAAAGACGTTGCAGTGCTTGTGGCATCCTTCTGGTCACTCTTGGAGGTACTGGCAGCTAGCTGGCTACGCAGGCTTGGACTGCCAGAGGGCACTGCGTCAGTCAAGGTGACGTTTTCACTCATAGCTGGGTGACTTTGGCCTTTGTTTCTGGAGCAAGGGGGGAGGACTGACCTGTGCCTGAGAAGAGACAGGTTGTTTGAGGAAGTGTTGAAATCTTCCTGGAAAGTAGCGAGAGGAGCAGTTCCAGATCCTCTTCCTTTGCTGCAAGAAGATGGAGAGAGGAGGTTAATGAATCTGAATGCTGATTTTGTCCATTTCAATGTAAGTCTGCAATAAACTCAATAGGACGACCATGATAACATTGTCGATTGTCATAAAAACCCATCTGGTTCACTAACATCCTTTAGGGAAGGAAATCTGCCATCCCTACCCGATCTGGCCTGCATGTGACTCCAGATCCACAGCAATGTGGTTGACTCTTCATTGCCCTTTGAAATGGCTTAGTAAGCCACTCAGTTGAAGGGCAATTAGGGATGGGCAGTAATTGTTGGCCCAGGCAGCGATGTCCATTTGCCATGAGTGAATTTTAAAGAAGAGTTGACTAAGTGCACGTATGCATGACACAATTATATGTTTCAGAGGTTTATTAATGTTACAAACCATACCTCTTCCATATACTATCATACATTGTGAGTCAATTCCCATAAAAAGTATGTAAACTGGTTATGGGAGCGATTAAGTTGAGTAGCTTTTGGCACTGAATCATTAATCACGTTCACTTACATCTCAGAAATCAAATTTCAAACAGGTACCTTCAGCAAACTTTGACAAAATTATTCCTTTTAAGTAATATTATCAGTGTGGCACATAAATTTTCCCAAATCCTCACATGATTAAGTTGGGGAAACTCTATGCCTGCGTAAGGGATGGCATGGTAGCACAGTGGTTAGAACCAGGGACCCTGGTTCAACTCCCGGCTTGGGTCACTGTCTGTGTGGAGTTTGCGCATTCTTCCTGTGCCTGTGTGGGTTTTCTCTGGGTGCTCCGGTTTCCTCCCACACTCTGAAAGACATGCTGGTTAGGTACATTGACCCGAACAGGTGCTGGACTGTAGTGAGGAGGGGAATTTCATAGTAACCTTTCTTGTGACATTGATAAATAAATCTTTTACTTTAATCATTGTTTTCTGAAGGGGGCTTAAAAAAACTTTTGTTTTCTGAACTGTTTGCCTTCAGTTGTTTACTCTAAATCAGGTGTGGATGGGAGATCTGATGAAAGGATGAGGAAATCGAATGTAAGATGCACGTAAAAAGGAAAAGCTCACGTTCCACCAGTAAGGATTATGTCATTGCTGCCAGAACAGGTCTCGCCGTCGCTTTCAGAGTCTCTATGGACCAGCACCGCTGCTTTCATGGAGGGTTGACACTCTACATCCACACATTCTGACTGCAGTGAGGTGAGCGGGCAGTTCACTCCGGGTAAATCTCCAGCACTGTTTATGTTTTGCTGGATTTGCCCGTAAGTAGGGAGCTTTTCCTCATACTGTTCGGCTTGTTCACAGGATGTATACGGACTCTGGGAGCTGAAAAAAACAAAACAAGTTATATTTAATAGGGCATCAGCGATGCTTATTCCCTAGATTACTATATCTACTTCTGGTTGCTAGGTGACAAGGTGAGTTTTAAGACCTGGAAGTTGTGCAACAAGAGTCACAAGACTGGTCACAAGAGTGAGAGATCTGAATTGTGATTATGGGGATAGAAGACCTTGAAGTTTTGTAAGAGAGGATTTAAAAGGGTCCTCATAGAAGTTATTGATGGCAAAGTGATTAGTGCTGCTGCCTCACAGCGCCAGGGACCTGGGTCCAATTCCAGCCTTGGGCGACTGTGTGGAGTTTGCATGTTCTCTCCGTGTCTGTGTAGGTTTCCTCTGGGTGCTCCA
Source organism: Carcharhinus amblyrhynchos (assembly GCF_965287045.1). NCBI lineage: Eukaryota > Metazoa > Chordata > Chondrichthyes > Carcharhiniformes > Carcharhinidae > Carcharhinus > Carcharhinus amblyrhynchos. Next base: position 26,932,640 of record NC_137332.1, on the reverse strand, counting down.
GTTTCCTCTCACAGTCCAAAGATGTGCAGGTTAGGTGGATTGGCCATGCTAAATTGTCTCTTAGCATCCCAAAATGTGTAGGTTAGGGAGATTAATGGGATAGATATGTAGAGTTGCAGGGGTAAGTCCTGGGTAAGTTAACAGAGAATTGGTGCAGACTCAATGGGCCAAATGGCCTCCTTCACTGTATGGATTCAATGATTCTAATAAAATGGAAAACACTAGAGAAGTAAAATTAATTCCACAAGTTACTTTAAGTTGAAGCACAATTTTGGAAAAAAATATACAGACCCAAATTGTGACAAGGCATGAGGATGTGTCTAGGGCAGTGGATAGAGGAGAGCCGGTGGATGTGGTCTTTCTGGATTTTCAGAAAGCGTTTGACAAGGTACCTCACAAGAGGTTATTGCAGAAGGTCAGGGGACATGGAGTTGGGGGTAGGGTGTTAGCGTGGATAGAGGATTGGTTGTCAAATAGGAGGCAGAGAGTGGGGGTCAATGGGTGCTATTCGGATTGGCGGTTGGTGACTAGTGGGGTGCCCCAGGGGTCGGTGCTGGGGCCTCAGCTATTTACCATTTATATAGATGATCTGGAGGAGGGAACCGAGTGCAGGGTGTCGAAATTTGCTGATGACACCAAGATTGGGGGAAAGGCAAATTGTGCGGAGGGTGTGGAGAGTCTGCAGAAGGATCTAGATAGGCTGGGCGAATGGGCCAGGAAATGGCAAATGGAATTTAATGTTGGCAAGTGTGAGGTGGTCTACTTTGGTAGGAAGAATGGTAGGAAGGACTATTACTTACGTGGCGAAAAACTGCAGCAGGCGACGGTGCAGAGGGACCTCGGGGTCCTTGTGCATGAGTCGCAAAAACCCAGCTTGCAGGTGCAGCAGGTGGTCAGGAAGGCGAATGGGATGCTGGCCTTCATAGCGAGGGGGATTGAATATAAAAGTAGGGAGGTCTTGCTGCAGCTGTATAGGGCATTGGTGAGGCCGCAGCTGGAGTACTGTGTGCAGTTTTGGGCGCCGCACCTGTGCAAGGATATTTTGGCCCTGGAGGGAGTGCAGAGGAGGTTTACTAGGCTGATACCGGAGTTGAGGGGGTTGAGCTATGAGGAGAGGCTGAATAAACTAGGCTTGTACTCGCTAGAGTTTAGAAGAATGAGGGGAGATCTCATTGAGACGTATAAGATGATGAATGGGATGGATAGGATAGAGGTGGAGAGACTTTTCCCGCTCAAAAAAGACAGTAGGACTAGGGGGCACAGCCTCAAGATAAAGGGGAGGCGGTTTAGAACGGAGTTGAGGAGGAACTTCTTCACTCAAAGGGTGGTGAATCTCTGGAATTCTCTGCCCGTTGAAGTGGTGGAGGCTGCCTCGCTAAATATTTTTAAGAAGCGGGTTGATGGGTTTTTGATAGGAGAGGGGATTAAGGGTTATGGGGAGAGGGCGGGAAAGTGGAACTGAGCCACAACAGATCAGCCATGATCTTATTGAATGGCGGGGCAGGCTCGAAGGGCTAGATGGCCTACTCCTGCTCCTATTTCTTATGTTCTTATGTTCTTAAGGCAAAAATTAAGATTGATTTCTGGCAGTTTTCACTCAAAAAGTAATCACCACTAAAAATAGACACGTGGGTAAAGAACACGTCAAATTTCTGGATTGCTGAATTATATTGGCCTTTCCTTATCCTTGCCCATCTTTTAAGTTTGTATAGCAGGAGATTCCTAAGGATTGACTATACAGATTACAAACACTCCAGGGACATAGATGTATACCCACTGCTGGAGCATCAGAATTCAAAGCTAAATTTTCCAACTTCTCCCATGTATAAGAACAGAAATCAAACTCTCATTATAGCCAGGAATAGGGGCTCAAAACTCCAGATTAGACATACGCCAGAGGTTGGGAGCTACAGTGTTATTCCTTCCATAATCTAGACATAAACTCTCACTGCATCAAATGCTTCAGTCAGTAACAAATTCTTTCAAATACTATTAAAGTTTCATATAACTTATCCCTCCCCTCCAGTTCTGTCCATATGCTGCTGTGTCACATGATGCCACTTATGTTTGTCCTGTTACTTGAACTACCTTTACCTAAAAAATCTAGGCAGAGAATTTATTTGCCTATACTCCACCTTTCTCATTTGCATCGATTCCAGATTCATTTCAGTGAGACCAAGTATGTGTAGAGAAGGTGGCTGCATGTCCTCGCCACTGAAGAATTTTAACTGTCATCCATAACTCAGCATTCAATATAGGTTACCTTGGTTTGAGAGGAAGTCCACACTCTGACGTGGAGGCTGGAATCTGATGTTTCTGTGGAAACAAGTGCTCTGTGTCTGACTCGATGGGTGGGACGAGTGCGACCTACAAAATAAATCTCTCTATCAGAAAATTGCATTTTAAAAATCCACTGCGGACTGTTACTGCTATTAAATCAGAAAAGTTCCACTTTTGAGTCAATGGTATGTCATCGATGATATTCAATTTTCAATCCAATCTCAGAATTCATGCAACACAATGCAAGAGTGAACTGCCCAGTTGTGAATCCTTTAAATATCTTGTGATACATTAGCTTTTTGCTATGAGGAGGGACAGCTGAAGACCTAGAACGTGCTGCTGTCCTGAGAAAGTACTATTGTGTAGTTCTCAATCCTGGGTCATTTGGCCCTCATTATCTTCCTGACCAATATCACCTTTCTCCTGTACCACACATTGACCTGCAGGGCCTTAGGAGAGAATGATGGGAAGCTAGGAAATGGCAAACTTTGGTGTGAGGATAACAGCACAGATATTTAAGCAGTACTCTGAGAACAGCAGGTTGCTGCCAATCTTGCTACATGAACAAGGAGCAGATGTAGGCCAATCAGCCCCTCAAGATTATTTCACTATTTAATAAGCCTGACTCACCTGAGAAAGGAGCAGCATTCCAAAAACTCTAGAACTCTTGATTCCAAATAAACCTATTGGACTTTAGCCTGGCAATGTGAGACTTCTTACTGTGCCCACCCCAATCCAACGCTGGCATCTCCACACCATTTAATAAGATCATGGCTGACCTGACAGTAACTTTGAATCTGCATGCCACCTACCCCTAATAACCTATCACCCCCTTGCTTACCAAGGATCTATCCACCTCTGTCTTCAAAATATTCAAAGACTCTCCAGCCACCACCTTTTCAGAAAGAGAGTTCCAAAAACTCATGACCCCCTGGAGTGGAAAAGATTTCACTTCAGCTCCGTTTTAAATGGGTGGCACTTTCTTTTCAAACGGTGAACTCCTAATTCTAGATTTTCCCACAAGAGGAAACATCCTCTCCAAATCCACCCTATTGAGATTCCTCAGGATCTTATATGTTTCAAACAAGTTGCCTCTTACTCTTTGAAATCCAGTGGATACAAGTCCAGTCTGTCCAACCTTTCCTCATATGACAATCTACCCATTTACTGGTATTAGTCTGGTAAACCTTGTCTGAACTGTTTCCAATGCACTTACATCCTTCCTTAACTGAGGGGATCAATACTGTACACAGTGCTCCAGATGTGGTTTCACTAATATCCTGTTCAACTGAAGCATAACTTCCCTACTTTTGTAATCAATTTCCCTAATACCAGCCTTTTGTGATTCATGCACCAGGACACCCAGATCCCTCTATATCTCAGAGCTCTGTACTCTCTGTATTTTGATAATATGCTTTTTTTTAATGCTTCTAACCAAAATGGACAATTTCAAATTTTCCCACATTGTGATCCAAATGACCAAATCTTTGTCCACTCACTTAACCTACCTATGGCCCAAATTTTACATCCTTTTACCAATGCGATCTTATGGTTCTGCCAGTACCATCCCACCCAAGTGGGTTCCCCATCAATGCAGCTGGTGAACAACTCAAAATGTCGTTCATATTGGTGGGACCAGAAGACTCCGTCTTCAGCCATTTGTGATGTCCACTTCACAACTTGCTTTCCTATCTATCTTTGTGTCATCAGTAAATTTAGCCACTATCCCATCCATCTCTTCATCCAAGTCATTCATATAAATTGCAAACAGTTGAGGTTTCAGCATTGATCTCTGTGGCACACCATGCATTAAACCTTGTTAACTTGAAAAATATCTATTTATGCCTACTCTCTGCTTCCAGTTAGCCTGCAAATCCAAGCCAATAAGTTACCCCCTATAACATGAGCTTTCATTTTTTTCAATAAGCTAAGATGTGGCACTTTATCAAATGGCTTCTGGAAATATAAGTACATCCATCGGCCAGTGCAAGAACAGAGTGCCTCCCATAAGCTGTTAAAGTGAATGAGGTGCCTAAGGCTAAGGAAGTCCCCTTTGAGGATTTGTGGACCAATTTGTCATGCAATCTGATAAAGTAAATAAAGATAAGGCTATCAGTGCACTAATTGTCATGGGGTAGGCATGCTGGCTATAAGGTTGATTTAGGATTGTATATGTAATTACTGCAAGGAGAGTCGTAGTGCAAGATGATGTGCTGGAATCCCCCTTAACTGAAGAGTTAACTGATGGATGGTTAACTGCCAAGCACTGTTTGAAATTTAAAACAGGTAGCTTGAATCTGGTCAAGGCATTGGCCTGTGGAATGAACCAGCAAATGCCTATCACTTATTTTGTTTGGGTGAAACCAGCACAATGTGTGAACCTGCTGTTTCTGTCTACAAAGAACAGGACCTTGTGTATTAATATATGTAACTTCCAATACGTACAAATATACACAGTGGCTGGAATTTTACTGCCTTGTCCGCCCAAGATTTGTAAAGTCCTGCCCGAGTGCAATGGAGAATGCTGTCCTGCGAGCCTTGTCTGCCCCAGAATGGGGCACTCTCCATTGGCCTTACGAACCTCAGTGAGGTAGTAAAATTCCTGCAATTGAATTCAACAACTTTAGACTGTGAACTTTCTTCTCCAACTTGACCCTTTTAAAAAATCCAAGTATGTTTTCGTTTCTGTCTCCACAGATGCTGCCAGTTCTGCTGAATTTTTCTAACACTTTCTGTATCTGTTTCAGATTTCTGGCATCCACAATGTTTAACTTTACTTTTGTTGGCCTTTTATTGTTTTACATGTATGGTATTCTTATGATTTAGGGAGTGTCTTCTCAAAAAGTTGTTCTGGTTGAAACATTATTGAGCACAACCAATGTACCAAATCTGTAGTAAATCAATGGCAAAAGGTAACCTCCTAAGTAAATATTGTGCCCAATTCAATGCTGCCACATTGCAGTAATGAGAAGGATCCCCCTCCCATCTGCAGGCATGGTGAAACTTGATAACAAGTTTCTGCTTTTGCAAATGATGCAAGGGCTGGGATCTTCTCGCCCCACGACTGGAAAGTTCAGCCAGAGGTCAGTGGACCTTTGCATGGTTTCTGCCCCTGTCTGCCCACTACAATTCCCCTGGCAGGCAGGATGGGAAAATCCAGCCGATGATACGTGTTGTGGAAAGAACCAAAGCTGCAGTCATTCTGTGAACAGCTGAGACCGGGCTTTGCAATGTGTGTAAAAGTAATTCACAAAATGAAAGGCTTATTAAAGTTATTTGCTTTAAAACTGGTTCGTGCACTTTTTCACTTCAATAATTTGGTTAAAGTTTGCTTCTCCTCTCAATTTTTGAAGAAGAAATCTTAAATTCTCCACTTGTTAAACTGAAAATCTGCCCTCCAGTATAATCTGAGACCTGATTTTCAGACATTAGCTGAATGCGAACCAACCTTAACGTGTGTGTTCGGAGTTTATGGCTCCAATATGTTACTTTGTTGATAGATATGTGGCGAAGTTACATGCCAGTGTAGGTTAATAGAAGTGTCAGCTGTCCGTCACTTATGTTCTGTTTACTAACACAATGGTAAGGCAGGTAGATTTAGCAACATGTTGTCACCTATGGATGGGGATGATGGTCGGACAGGATGGTGAGAAATCATTGTAACCAAAGTTTGAAGAAGATAAAACACATTAGAGATTTGTCAGATTCAAGTCACTCTTGAAAAAACAGATAAAATAAAACTTGGAACCTACTTAGATTCCAGAAGCAATCATTCTGGGGTTCTACTTTTGCCAGTATATTTATACCTTCCCTATGGACGATGTGAAACGATGATGTGAAATCAGGTTCCACTCCAAATTCCTTACCCTTCCAAACTATGGGCCAAATCTTTCCTGTCACAACTTGGTATGGCTCCTGTTCCGTCCAAGGCCGCAAGAAACTACAAAAGCTTGTGAATGTAGCCCATCCATTGACTTTGTCTATGCTTCCCGCTGCCTTGGCAAAGCAGCCAAGTATAATTAAGGACCCCATGCACCCCAGACATCCTCTCTTCTTCCGTTGGGAAAATGGTACAAAAGTCTGAGGCCACGTACCAACCGATTCAAGAATAGCTTCTTCCCTACTGCCATCAGACTTTTGAATGGATCTACCTTGCATTATGTTGATCGTTCTCTACATTCTAACCATGACTTTAACACTACATTCTGCACCCTCTCGTTTCCTTCTCTATGAATAGTATGTTTTGTCTGTATAGCACGCAAGAAATACTTTTCACTGTATACTAATACACGTGACAATAATAAATCAAATCAAATCATGGAATCCTCGCAGGCGGGGGTGGGGGGGTGGGGGTGGGGGCTGATGTTGTGGGCAGCAGACCATGCTAAAATCCATTGACCCCGGATGGGATTTTCTGGTTTTGGGGCGAGCACAGCCAGAAAATCCTGCCCTATATGATCTTCATGTTAAAACACAGGAATTTAAAGCTTGTGTCAATGCATATAGAAAATACATTTAGAGAATGCAATTTGTTTTCACAAACCAAAATTCCATTATGGAAGATGATTTTGCAAATAATTTGATGTTCCCTTCTTTAAGTTTCAAACCAAGCTGGCTTTTCCATCAGCATTAATACACACATGCTGGAATCATTTTCACGTTATCCAAATGTGATTTCAATTCGACTCAGTTCCCTTGGGGGTCTTGGATAAAGAGGTGAAGAGTGAAAGCTACAAGTGTGGTTTTTCTGTTGTTTAACTGCTAATGATGGGGAAAGTTAATAGCGGGAGGCATGCAGGGTCCAGCTAAACAAGTCTCTGTAATGACCGTGAGACTTCAATACATCCGGAATTTCTTAACACCCTGAGAGTAATTTAAACTATAAACTGTTCAGTCACACATTAATATATAAGAACATAAGAAATAGGAGCAGGAGTAGGCCAACTAGCCCTTCGAGCCTGCCCTGCCATTCAATAAGATCATGGCTGATCTGTTGTGGCTCAGTTCCACATTCCCGCCCTCTCCCCATAACCCTTAATCCCCTCTCTCATCAAAAACCCATCAACCCACGTCTTAAAAATATTTAGCAAGGCAGCCTCCACCACTTCAACGGGCAGAGAATTCCAGAGATTCACCACCCTTTGAGTGAAGAACTGACTGAACATGACTATTTATAGAAATGTCATTCTCTGCAGCTTATTCTGGTAACCTTTGAGTGATTTGTCTTGTTTGTACACTTTATTCTGTTTACAATACAAACTGGTGTATGTCTTCTGCTGTTTATGTTCGACATCATTACTGAATATCAGAGGCTTATATCTGTCAATTATTCCTCAAGTTAGTATTTTCCTTGACTATTGAGATATGGGATCCATCTCACATCATGCATGCTTGAACATGCAGTGGTGCTAATGCCACATTGTTGTATTAATGTGCTTGTAGTTGGACCAGTTATAATTATTTTCCACATTTCCTAAATGATAGCTTTTTCTTGCAGTTGTAATAACAGTAAACCATGATGAAAGCTTTTGGTGCTGTTTATATACAAAAACTTGCGAATGTAGCCCATCCATTGACTTTGTCTATGCTTCCCGCTGCCTTGGCAAAGCAGCCAGTATAATTAAGGACCCCATGCACCCCAGACGTCCTCTCTTCTACCTTCTTCCGTTGGGAAAATGGTACAAAAGTCTGAGGCCACGTACCAACTGAATCAAGAACAGCTTCTTCCCTGCTGCCATCAGACTTTTGAATGGATCTACCTTGCATTATGTTGATCTTTCTCTAATCCTAACCATGACTTTAACACTACATTCTGCACCCTCTCGTTGTGATGTATCATGAGGCACCCCACCTCTTCACTGGCCTAATCAATTAAATCTCACCACTGCCCCACCCGCCACGGAATCAGAGGCAGCTGACAGAAATATCCGCTGACCTCGGGTGGGAACTTCCAGTCTCTCTGGAGCGGCGCCATAAAATCCCACCCAGGCTGTATTGCCATAAGGGGAATGTTCTGCTTGTACACTCGTCAATTCATAATTTCCCCGTTCACTTATGTTGAAAGGAATGTCGTCCTGCAACCAATAGTCTTCCCCAATGAGAACTTCTCCCAGAATGCAGCAATTAGTTTGTTCAATATTCAACAATTAATATGTTGCTTATATGTATAGATAGATATAGCATTCCCATCCATTTATATACTGAAATATGTTCACAAAGTGAATTACTTTTTGAAGCGAGTGGCTGATTTTCCATCAAAAAAAGGATTTAATGTTTAGCCATATGATAAGACTGTACTTGACCACTAAAATTGAAAAATGGAGTGAATGTAGCCAATGTAACTTCCTTTTTTAGCCTTATATGCTATATGTGCCCTCTGTCGCTTGGTTTAACTTGCATTAAAATGAGTTTATTTTCTCTCAAAAGAGACTGATATCTACAAACATACAGGAAGTTAAAATATTAAAGTTTTTTGAAGTTTATTTATTCATCACAATAAGGCTTACACTGCAATGAAGTTATTGTGAGATTCCCCTAGTCGTCTCAGTCCGGTTGGTGCCTGTTTGGGTCAACGCACCTATTCTGAAATGTCTTGAACCTCTTATCTCAGATGTGGGAGACCTATTCAGAAACCTGGTATTTCCAATAAAGGACAAAAAGCATGCTGCTGTTACATATGTCTTAACAGTTGATAAAACCTTGATTAAAGTTTATCAGCAGATGTTTGAACTACTCTTTTACATTAATGTGGTGCTTTGCACACGGCAATGCAAAAGGGAAGGAAATGTAAATGTAAATTGGCCAAGGATAGATAACACATCAGAAAATCGTTGGCAGACAAATGATTTTCTGATGTGGTGACAGAATCTGTATCGCGACAGTGCTCTGGAGATGCATTGTGCTTGAGGCAGGATCTTTATTGAATTTGATGTTCTCTCTGTGTCTGCATGGGTTTCCTCCGGTCCTCCCACGGTCCAAACATGTGCTGGTTAGATTGATTGCCCATGCTCAATTACCCCTTAGTGTCCAAAATATGTAGGTTAGCTAGGTAAATATGTGAGTTTTGGGGGAAGCCTGGCTAAGAGTCGATGCAGACTCAATGGGCTGAATGACCTCCTTCTGCACTGTAGGGATTTATTCAGGCGCATCGCTGGCCAGGCCAGCATTTATTGCCCATCCCTAATTATCCTCCATTTCAGAGGGCATTTGAGAGTCAACCACATTGCTGTGGGTCTGGAGTCATATGTAGGCTGGACCAGGGAATGACAGCAGATTTCCTTGCCTAAAGGGTATTAAAGTTTATTTAAGGTTTATTTATTAGACACAAGTAGGCTTACATTAACGCTGCAATTAAGTCACTGTGAAAATCCCCCAGTCACCACACGCCGGTGCCTGTCCGGGTATACTAAGGGAGAAGTTAGCATGGCCACTGCATCTAACCAGCATGTATTTCGGACTGTGGGAGGAAACCGGAGCACCCAGAGGAAACCTACACAGACACGGGGAGAATGTGCAAACTCCACACAGACAGTGACCCAAGCCAGGAATTGAACCCAGGTCTTTGGCACTGTGAGGCAGCAGTGCTAATCACTGTACTGCTGTGCTACCCCAGCTGCTATGCCCAGATGGGTTTTTAATGACTATTGACAATGGTTTTGTTGTCATCATTAGACCTTTACTTTCAGCTTTTTTTTATACTGAATTCAGATTCATCTGCCATTGTGGGATTTGAACCCGGGTCTCCAGATCTTGACCGGGATCTCTGTCTACGTCACTGCCTCTGAGCCACAGGATGAACCCGACTGATGGACACAAAACTGTTTGATACTGCCAGGAAATGTTTTAAAAATCTCATTTTGCCTCAGATGGATCCCTTAACAATCACCTTAAGGAGCTTAAGGGGGTGTTAATTAGAGGTGGACACTTTCCTTACTTCCTCCACCCCACCTTGCCCTGGTGGTTAATTGAAAATTTGAGACTGTCCCAGAGGCGTCCAAATCCCATCACGACTTCCGGACTTTGATTTTCAAAGGTCTGTCCCGCTGGGTCTGGATCCCCTGGCCCTCTGATAGTCCTGGTCCTTAAGCTCATAATGCTGTCACTCCACCCCTTCCCCTCTACTGTAATCAGTGGGAAATGCTGTGATGCTTGTCCTTCCTTTCTCCAGAGATGGCATTACTCTTTACAAGAAGATATTGTGAGAATGCCTGTCATTATTATTTGCACCAGAGGTTGGTGCTGTTGTCTTTCTCTCTTGCACGAACACTAACAATAGAGACGGGAACCTAGGCTTTTGCCACTGTAGGGAGCTGCTCTGTTGTGGTAAAAATAACAGAAGGGGCCAAAGATCATTGAGCCCATCCTGAACAAAGGCACTTCCCATTTTCACGAGGCTGGGAATGAGCTATTTTTTCCCGTGCACTTTACAGAGACAGCTGGCCATTGAAATCAGCAGCTGCCTTCACTGATGCTGATTCTGGAAGGCTGGGAGTGTGAAAGCTGGTGAATGTAGATCAGAACAACTAAGAGCTGGACTGAAATTGGATTGCTTGGATAGCCAAGATGCCCTTTTGGAGAAGTAATGCACCTCTTTGCATTTGTTCCCGGGACACTTCGGTAACTTTGGAATTGGTAAAAATCAACATAAGTGTGTGTAAAAGGTGCATTAGCTCCTTACCCTTGAGCTCATTGAAACTGTCAACAGGCCTATCAAAATCAACTGTCAAAACTGTCAGAAACACTTGCAAAAAGGAACTGTCAAAGGGACATTTCAAAACTGTCAAAGCATTTAAAATTCTCACCCTTTAACTCTTTGAAGAGAAGTTTGCTCCCATTTCATTCCATCTGTTGACATGAACCAAAGGATATCCCGTATTTAAGGAGAATCCTAAGGCATTTTATTTAAGGAGAATCCTAAGGCACTTTATTCATATGTTAGGAACAAAAGAGTTGTCAGGGAAAAAATCGGACCTCTCAAGGACAAAGGAGGGGTATTATGCTTACAACCCAAGGGAATAGGGGAGATCCTAAATGAATACTTTACATCAGTATTCACAAAAGAGAGGGACGTGTTGACTGGGAGTGTCTCAGAGGGAAGTGTTGACCCGTTAGAGAAAATCTCCATTACAAGGGAGGAAGTGTTAAGTTTTTTAGGGAACATTAAAACTGACAAATCCCCAGGGCCTGATGGCATCTATTCTAGTCTGCTCAGGGAGACAAGAGATGAAATTGCTGGGCCTTTGATGGAAATCTTTGTCTCTTCATTGGACACAGGTGAGGTCCCTGAAGATTGGAGGATAGCGAATGTGATACCGTTATTTAAGAAGGGTAGCAGGGATAACCCAGGTAATTATAGGCTGGTGAGCTTGATGTCCGTGGTAGGGAAGCAGTTGGAGAGGATTCTTAGAGATAGGATGTATGCACATTTAGAACAGAACAATCTCATTAGTGACAGACAGCATGGTTTTGTAAGAAGGAGGTCATGCCTTACAAATTTGGTGGAGTTTTTTGAGGAGGTGACAAAAATGGTTGACGAAGGAAGGGCCGTGGATATCGTCTATATGGATTTCAGCAAGGCGTTTGACAAAGTCCCTCATGGCAGCTTGGTTAAGAAGGTTAAGACTCATGGGATACAAGGAGAGGTGGCTAGATGGGTAGAGAACTGGTTTGGCCACAGGAGACAGAGGGTAGCAGTTGAAGGGTCTTTTTCCAGCTGGAGGCCTGTGACCAGTGGTTTTCATGATGTGGATATGCTGGCGTTGGACTGGGGTAAGCACAGTAAAAAGTCTGACAACACCAGGTTTAAGTCCATAATAAATCGGTTGGACTTAAGCCTGGTGTTGTCAGACTTTTTACCAGTGGTTTCCCGCAGGGCTCTGTACTGGGACCTCTGTTATTTATGATATATATAAATGATCTGAAAGAAGGGGTAACTGGTATTATCAGCAAGTTTGTGGATGACACCAAGATGGCTGGACTTGCGGATAGCTATGAACATTGTCGGACAATACAGCAGGATAGAAATAGGCTGGAAAATTGGGCAGAGAAATGGCAGATGGAATTTAATCCAGATAAATGCGAGATGATGCATTTTGGAAGAACTAATGTAGGGGGTAGTTATACAATAAATGGCAGGGCCATCAGGAGTATAGAAACACAGAGGGACCTGGGTGTGCAAGTCCACAAATCCTTGAAGGTGGCAGCACAGGTGGAGAAGGTGGTGAAGAAGGCATATGGAATGCTTGCCTTTATAGGATGGAGTATAGAGTATAAAAGCTGGAGTCTGATGTTGCAGCTGTATAGAACGTTGGTTAGGCCACATTTGGAGTACTGCGTCCAGTTCTGGTCGCCGCACTACCAGAAGGATGTGGAGGCTTTAGGGAGAGTGCAGAGAAGGTTGACCAGGATGTTGCCTGGTGTGGAGGGTCTTAGCTATGAGGAGAGATTGGGTAGACTGGGGTTGTCCTCCCTGGAAAGACAGAGAATGAGGGGAAACCTAATAGCGGTGTAAAAAATTATGAAGGGTATAGATAAGGTGAATAGTGGGAAGCTTTTTCCCAGGTTGGAGGTGACGATCACGAGGGGTCACGGACTCAAGGTGAGATGGGAGAGGTATAACTTGGATATCAGAGGGACGTTTTTTACACAGAGGGTGGTGGAGACCTGGAATGCACTGCCAAGTAGGGTGCTGGAGGCAGACACGCTGGCATCATTTAAGACTTGCCTGGAAAAGTCACATGAGCAGACTGGGAATGGAGAGATACAGAAGAATGGTCTAGTTGGACCAATGAACAGCACAGGCTTGGAGGGCCAAAGAGCCTGTTTCCTGTGCTGTACTGTTCTTTGTTCTTTGTTTGTACTTACCAGTGCTGCGTGTCTGATGTCAGATCCATTCATTATCACAGTAGGGTGCCTGCTATTTCAGTTGATTGATAGCTACAGGTGATCATAGGCTCTTCAATGTGGGACTAAAAATTCCAATGATTATTGTTGTTTGGGGTTGTACACTCGACTGGAATGTTCGCTTTTATAAGATTTTATTTAGTTGTAGAAATGTAAATGTAGTTTTTGGATTTTTATTAATGAGTGTTTTATTACAATTTCAATATAGTGAAGACTACAATAGACATGAGTGGGGCGATCTTACCAGGGCGCCCTGCTGGCTGATGAGTGGAGCAAGCTAGTAAGATCTCGAGAGAGCCGAGAAATCAACATTTTGCCCGATTTCTTGCCTCTCACGATAAGACTGACACTGGATATCCGGTGCAATCCGCCCCACGGCCATTTCTACTGAGAATAAATGATTTAAATCTATTTTAATGTCAATATAATATGACTAGCAAGCCCAGAACTGAATCCCCGGGGCACACTTGCCTATATGATCTTACCATGGAAAGTTCTTTGCCGTAAGGATCACATATTACTCCCCCATCAATGGGTACTAGACATGATGGCCTCGCCGGTAAAACCAGAGGCCATTGAGGCTGCCTGGGAGATTGGGGGCAAGGAAGAGTGCCCTTAGGGCAGTGCCAACTTTGTACCCTGGCACTGCCCACTTGGCACCAGGATTAGCATCAGTCATACCCCTTTTTTAAAATGCTAGCTGTCATATTCTGGTAAGTAGAGAACTTGAAGCTCTTTCCCAGGGCTGCCAGGGTGAGACAGGATGTTCTTTAAGAATCTGAGACTTCTTGAACTATGGCAATCCATTGCTTCAGTCCAATTTGATTTAGTCAAAACTTGGAAGTTGATAATACTGATGAGCAACATAAAGATGATAGCTAAAGCCAGTACTAAATTGATAAAGGAGTTAAAAGGCCATGGAGCTGGATGGAGTGGCATGGATTGGCATTGATGTTAAGAAAGGCAATGGGAGTGGATGGTGGACATGAAGGGTATGAGGAGTGTGTTGGGGGGTATAGTTGGTATGGGTGGGACATGGATGGTGCGTGAGGGGGTGAGGGACAAAGGGATATTTCATGTTTTAATCTTTACTCGTAAATTTTGGACGCAGTACAAGAGGCCCAAGGCAACCCAATGCCCAGCCTACCTTTGCAAGCTGACATCTTCCTCTGTTTTTCCCTGGTTCCCTGCCCCGATCGCAGTCCCTCTCTCCCTCCCTCTGGACCGAAAATCTATGCAGCCATTTTCAAAAGTCAGGTACATGGAGTTGGGAATTCTCTTGAACCAGATCCAAAAATCTGCACCAGGATTTTATGCTTTGGGTGTGGCCCTCAATGTCAGGATCAAATACAAGTCTTGATGCCATACAATGTCAGGAACAATCACTGATAGTAATTCAAACAGGAGGCCCACCTGCAGGGAAGGAGCTGTAGCCTGCTGATACAGCTAAGGGAAAGGGGCATCCTTTCAGCAACTTCATAACATATAAAAATCTTTGCTGTTGTCAGTTAGGTAGGTGATTGTTTAGGGCGTTGTCTGGAGCACTGACCTTCCCTGCTCTGCTATCTCCAGTTCACAAGTTCACAAAATATTTACAGATGAGAAAGGTCATTGGGTCCATTTTCATTCATCCATCCAAATAAGACCCAACATTCTCCCTAGCCCACACTGCAGTATTTAAAATACAGCCTAGTGAGGGCAGTATGCAATTTCATCACAACTTCTTCAGGCTTGTATTCAATTGTTTAGACTATGGGTTTTCTCCCCAAAACTGGAAAATCCCACCAAAATTAACTGATCTTTGCATGGTCTGCCCCCTCCCCTCACCCACTATGATTCCCGTGGAGATGGGACAGGAAAACTCCATCCTTTGTAGTTCACATTATATTAACTTTGTTAATTGCTGCTGTCTGCAAGTTGCGCATTGATTTATTCTCAGTTATTTTAATATCTTTCATGGAACACACACAATTGCTTCTTATGTGCTTTACTGTATTGTGGATACCTTTAGAATCATAGGGCCTGATCTTACCATTGTGTTGCGCCTGTTTTCGGGCGCAGAAATTTGTTAAAGTCGGCCATGAGGTGAATACCGTGATCTGTGCCTGCATGCATTTAAATTGACTTAATGGGCTAGAAGCCCAAACTTACCGGCATTTCTCCATTTACCATCACGTTCACCCATCCTGATTCGGCACAAAATGGACATGTTTGGCAAAAGTCTGCTTTGAGCACTCCAGCTTCTAAAAAGGTAAATTCAGAGCTTCCAGGGGCTCTCTAACTCAGATCAGTGGAGGGAGGGGTGGGCGGGGGGGTGTGGTCAGATGTTTCTCTGGAGGGGGGGGGGAGGAGGGAGGCCTGATCATTCTCTGGTGGGGCGGTGCACAGGAGTGGGGCTGTCCGCTACCATTCTGCAGCAATTGGTGGAGCAGAAGTGGGACAGGGGCCCGTGATCGGTCTGGGTAGCGGGAGGATGGATGGATAAGGGGAGGAGGCTTATGTTGTAGGGGTGGGGCAACGTCTGTGGAGGCCATCGCTCCCGGGCTGCTTTATCTGCTTTTTGCAGCCCAGATGTGGCAGGGAAGCGCTTTTCAAATTTTTTTTACTGCGCATGCGCAGTTGAAGGCTTCGATCGGAGCAGCAGCATTTCAGGCATGATAAGCCCTACCTGCAGCACGATTCAGACTCGTGATTTTTTTGCATATGGGGGTGCCAGACAACAGGTTTCCAAGTCAGATCTGAATCACACCCAGATTAGCACTTAAAATCAAAATGGTAAAATGGGGCCCACAGAGTTGTAGAATCCCAACAGTGCAGAAGAGACTATTTGGCCCATCGAGTCTGCACCGCCCCTCTGACAGAGCATGTTACCCCGGCGCCCTCCCCCACCCTATCCCCGTAACCCCACACATTCCCGTGGCTAATCCATCTCATCTATACATCTTTGTACATTAAGGGGTAATTTTGTCTGGCCAATCCACCTAACCTGCACATTTTTGAGAAAGTACTGAGACTATTTTTCGCATTTCAAATATCGCACTTAACACAAGCCCATGGGATGTTTTGTGATATTAAAGATGTTACCTAAATATAATCTGTCACATTTTAGAATCTAAAATGCATTTTTTTAAAAAAACTACTTGCCTTTTTAAGTTGTGTCCAGAAACTTTACATCTGCAAGCTTCTTCTCCAGATTCCCTCAAAAGTGAATTTTGTTGGCCTAAAGGGACAGGTCCAGCCAGCGATGGGCAACCTAGGCTGGCGAGTGGGTCGCATGAGTGGGCCTCCTTCATCTCAGTGGGCCACAAGACTGAAATCAGGCTTGTTCACTCACCATGACCCCATGAATAAGATTAAATGCACACCAGGTATTTCATAATGAGTTATAGAAAATGCTTAATCATTTATATCCGGATAGAACTATCAACTTCAAAAGGTAAAAACAAGAGAAATATTTATACTTTGGCTATCGAGGGAATGCATGGCTCTCACAGGTGATATCGTGTGCAATTAGTAGGCGCCTCACTTCATTTGTCCTTGTGGCATGGTGGCACAGTGGTTAGCAATGCCGCTCCACAGCTCCAGGGACTCGGGTTCCATTCCCCGCTAGGGTCATTGTCTGTCTGGAGTTTGCACATTCTCCTTGCGCCTGTGTGGATTTCCTCTGGGTGCTCCGGTTTCCTCCCGCAGTCCAAAGATGTGCAGGTTAGGTAGATTAACCATGCTAAATTCTCTCTCAGTGTACCCAAACAGGCACTTGAGTGTGGCAACTAGGGGATTTTCATTGCAGTGTTAATGTAAGCCTACTTGTGAAGTTAATATTTAAACTTTACATGCATATCATTAGAAAAAAACAACATGGACAGAAATGATTGGAATGTTGCAAACTGTGTGTGGAAATTGGTCATCAGAATGTCTCATGCTCAGAACCCAGATGGGTTGCATGTGACCCCTGGGCCGTAGGTTGCCCACCATGGGCTAGGCTAAACCTGGTTCTATCTTAGCGGTCAAATTACATTCGGTTGTGCCGGAGGGTTGTGAATCTGTGGAACTCATTCCCCAGCGTGCAGTGGGAACAGAATCAATCAACAGATTCAAGAAAGCAATAGATATGTTTCTGATGAAAAAGGAGATAAAGAGCTACGGGGAGCAGGCAGGAAAGTGGAGTTGAGACCAAGATAAGATCAGCCTTGATCATGTTAAATGCAGAGAGGGCTCGAAGGTATAAACCCCCTCCTTATTCCTATGTGCTATTTCTGTAAGTAACTCCATGAGATCGCTTTAAGAGCCCCATCTTTTCTAAAGAAATTATAAATGCTTGTTTCACTCCTTTGAAGGAACAATAAGTAACATTTTTAAAGTCCTCCTTCATTACGAAAGAGTAGTGTCAGTAAAACTGACTGCTATAATAGCAATTTCCTATCTGTCGAATAAACATGACAAAACTTTCCATTCACCATTCTCCTACTGCTTTTGTCTTTTAACCCACTCTCTTTGCTTTTATTAATTTTCTCTCAAAATGCATCCTCTCTTGTAATGAAAATGCTCCCACTCCTCCCTGTTCATTTCCCTGAAAACATACCCCTCTCTCAAATGATCTTTCCCATACCTTCGGATAGCACTGACAAATGCTCCAAATAATCCCCACCACGATCATCAAAATCCCGATGGAACAGAAGGTTGCATAGACCTCGGGCTTATTCACGTTCATGACGAACATTCCGACCATTATCAGGAAGAATCCCAGTACAATGAGACCGTAACGAAACGTCTTGTCCTCTTCCATCGCCAGCTGTGTATTCTTTCAGAAACCCTTCAGGTAAGATGTACGTTGTCCTTGTGTGCACAGACAAACCTGCTCCCTCCTGTGTTTAAGATCATGGAGCATGATCTGGCCCCGCTGCAAGTTCATCAGTAGACAGACACTGTTGCCATTTGTCTCCTTTAAATCTGCTGGCCCTCTGGTTTAGATTAAACACAGTTCAACGCCACTCAGGTTTGTTCCAGTCAGCGCCAATGAACTTAAATGAACACAAACACCTCCACAAACCTACATATCACCGCTAGCTCTAACCTTCCCTCCAGGCATTCAAGCATTAGGAATGTATACAATAACTTTCCATCTTACCATAACAAAAATTAAATGGTAACATTCAAATGAACACATTCTAGTTTACACACATGCAGATATGAGATAGATCTTTTTTTCGACAAGTGGGATTTACCACCGTATTTGATGGATTTATTCATTTCAGGAATGAGTGAAGTATTTAAAAGGAAACATGGACATAGTGTTCAGGAACATAAATACCTTGAAGTCTCTAATTAGCTATTTGTATTCAAAATATTTAACCTTTCAAACTCTGGGTAATCTTAATATGCACAGTCTTCCCTGCTGAACAGTTTGCACATAAAATCACAAAAGCTTGTCTGATTTACTGATGGTTTTTGATATTTTGATATGTGAGATGCCAAAAACTTGCCATTGCGCAATTGGAGTTGAATTCGTTCACCTTTTGTTCTATGTTCCATTTCCACTTATTTATAATGATAATAAAGCTGCCTCCTGTTTATCAGTCCACCTTACAGCCCTTAGGTTCTGTAGCTGGGAGCAGCAGGTAACTTTTAAACCTCTTCTGCATTTTAAACAATCTCGAGTGAAGAGATCAATAGTTCAAGGTGCACTCCAGAGACTGGAGTACATAATTTTGATTAACCATTTGGAGTCCAGCACAGTCAAAAGTGCCATCGGCCAGGTGAGACGTTCTACCAAGAACCCATCTGCCATGGCACTATTCTAACAGGGGCAACAAAATTCCCCCAGTATCCGGAATCTCTGATTCAGCATGAATAAACAGCCAGAAATTCTCTAAGTCCACTGGTAGATGGTACAGATATGACTTCTCCCAACATCCTGGGGCCAATATTTGTGGGTGGCATGGTGGCACAGTGGTTAGCACTGTTACCTCACAGTGCCAAGGACCCGGGTTCGATTCCAACCTTGGGTCACCGTCTGTGTGGAGTTTGCACATTCTCCCCATGTCTGTGTGCTCTGGTTTCATCTGGGTGCTCTGGTTTCTTCCCACAGTCCAAAGGTGTGTTGGTTAGGTGGATTGGCCATGCTAAATTGCCCCTTAGTGCTAGGGTAAATGTGTGGGGTTATGGGGATAGGACCTTGGTGGGATTGTGGTCGGTGCAGGCTTGAATGGCGTCCTTCTGCACTGTAGAATTGTATTATTATATATTTATTTTTCTAATCCTTTATCTTACTGGTGCTTATGGGATCTTACGAAACACAATCTGACTGTCTCATTTCCTTATATAACAATATAATTGCACTTCAAAAAAACTTCATTATGTGTAATGCTGTTTGGAATTCCTGCAAATGGCTCTATAAAAACAAGTTCTTCCTTTCTTAAAGAACCTCTACAATAATTATAATATTGTACTAATTCAGTGAAAATACCATTTCAAGTCTGGTAGCATAGAAGTAACGGGCAATCTGCGGTCTGGGGACCACATGCGGCCCATCTGGGTTCTGAGTGCAGCCCATGAGACATGTTGTTGACTGTTTCCCCCACACAAGGTTGCCACATTGTGCTGGTTTCCATCCACTTAACTCTTTTCCTATTGGTATGACTGAAATGATACGCACATAAAGCAGGGGCACGTGAAGTAAGGAGCACGCTGATTGCACACAATATTGACTGTGAGAGCCATGTGCTCCCTCTGCATCTAATCAAGCATAAATATTTTTGTTTTTACCGTTTGAAGTTGATGACAGTTCTATTAATATATAAATGTTTAAGCTTTTTCTATAACTTATCATGAAATATTTGGCATGTATTCAGCACAGTGGCAGAGTGGTTAGCACAGCTGTCTCATAGCACCAGGTACTCGGCTTTGGTCACTGTCTGTGTGGAATCTGTACGTTCTCCCCGTGCCAGCATGGGTTTCCTCTGGGTGCTCCAGTTTCCTCCCACAGTCTGAAAGACGTGCTGCTTAGGTGCACTGGCCACGCTAAATTCTCCCTCACTGTATCTGAATAGGCGTCAGAGTGTGACCACTAGGCGATTTCCACAGTAACTTCATTGAAGTGTAAATGTGAGCCTACTTGTGACACCACTAAATAAACTTTAAAACTCCAAACTTATTGAAGTGTCATAGTTAGTGAACAAGTCTGATTTTAATCCTGTGGTCCACTGAGACGAAGGAGGGCCACTCACTACCCTAGGTTGCCCATGACTGTGGAATATTATTATGTTGCTGGTTTAATAATCTAGTGACCTGTGCTAACAGTCCAGAGAAGGTGAGCTCAAATCCGACCAGAACAACTTGAGAATGTAAATTCTGTTTAAACATAGCTGGAAATAAAGGCTTTTGTCATTAAAAAAGACCACAAAGCTGTCAAATTATTGTAAAAAACTAACCATTTCATTGATGTCTATGAGTAATCTGCCCTCTAAATGACCTCAGACTCATGCCAAGTTGGTTGATCCGTAGCTGCCCTCTGAGGAGGCCGGGCAAGTTTTGTGAAACCACTAATTGGGCAGCTAGTGCTGGGCAATAAGTGTTGGTGTTGCCTTTGGCCTGAGAGTGAAAACGAAAATGTTCTGCTGCCTTGCAGTTTGTCAGATGCATGGTGTTATGCTGCACTTATATTCCAGTTCCTTGGTTGTGTTTTTGTGCACATCTGCAGGGTGATCAACTCTTTATCATTTGGGAATATCTTAAGAGTAGGACCATGATTTTCTGCTGTCCTGTATGTGTGTACAGTCCTGTAATTCCCAGTGTTCTCCTGCTATCACTGTGCAGACAGAGAAAGTTATAAAACTAGTGTCACCCTCGGATCCATAATGGAAGGCTTCTTATAGTTCTGTATAAAATTAGAGTTTATGTTTATACTAAAACTACAGGGCCTCCTGTTTCAAATGAGAGGATTTACAACTGCAGTGAATGCTGAAAAGCTCCACCTCTTTAATTACAATTATATGCTTGCCTTTTCCACAAATATATTTTATTCATAAAATATCTGAAAGAAACATTACAAAATATTTCACATTGTCATAACAGGAAGGTGCAAGGTATTGATATTCTAGACAGAGATCACGATGCACTTTGTCATGTTTCAGTAGTGAGAACATTATAAACATTTCACTATGTTTGTAAAAGAGATTACAATGCTGTTCAAATTATATACATTAGTCATGAGGCTTTTTTTTTAATTAGAAAGTTTTTTTTACCCCATCCTTAAAGTTACAAAGCCAATGCTTAGAATGGGCGTGGGAAACCCAACTTAGAGACACACAGGACAAGGGGCCATGGGCTTAAGGTGAGGGGGGAGAGGTATAATGCAGATATTAGAGGGAGGTTTTTCACACAGAGGGTAGTGGGGGTATGGAATGCTCTGCCAAGTAAGGTGGTGGAGGCAAACACGCTAGAGTTGTTTAAGAGAACTTAGACAGGCACATGAGTGGGTTGGAGGTGGGTGGATATAGGAGATTGTTTTAAATAAGGGTCATTAGCATTGGGGCGTCCCTCGTAAGGTAAATGGATATGATACAATAATAATGTTTTCTTTTCTCTTTTTCGTTCACAGGTTTTAAGTTGGTCCGCCTTGTGTCCAACGAGGGGCATACACGCGATGGGTCGTACTTGGGCTGCTCTTGGTTGTTCAAGATTGGCCTAGTGCTTCATGTCGTTAGTGTGTGCTTAAACTGGACCAGATACTGGGCAAGACGACAACTCAGTGACCATCACTGATTGCTGTGCAGACACATGGATTTGGGCCGGTGTCTGTGGGAGTTTGTGCATTCTCCCCGTGTTTGCGTGGGTTTTCTCCGGGTGCTCCAGTTTCCTCCCACACCCCAAAGATGTGCTATTAGGCTGATTGGCAGGAATAAATTGTCCCTAAATTAGTTTCCCTCAATGTGGATGGCCATAAAACATTAGATAAGAGTCATGGGTGGAGAGGGGGACTGGTGGTGTTAAGATGGTGGGGCGGGCTCGTTGGGCCGAAGGGCCTGTTTCCCGGGCTGTTTTTGTTCTTTGTCCCTGTTCACTCCTTGCTTGCGCCAAAAACCAAATTCAAAATCCAGTTAAATCCAATTCATGGCCCCCACAACGGAGACAAACAAGATCCAAGCCAACAAGATAAAGTATTGTACCCCACCTTGGGTTTGACCTGATGCTTAATCTTAGCCAAAAGGCCAAGAAGTGATTGTTTTAAGACAGAGCTTTCACAATTTCTGTCAACGTTAGCCCTGAGTTTCACTTGGGGCTGAGCTAAGTTAGTCAGTGCCTCATTTTTAAACAGCTGACTGTTTGTTTGTATGTTTCTAAACTTTCAGGATCACTCTTCCTCACACTCTGCGGGTGAACATCTGGCTCATCAAATAAAATGTCTCTGATGGGAAGCAATCTCATCAAAGCAAAGTAACTTACAGGATTCCGTTATCAAGTCATTCCACCTTCATTTTCAGAACAGGCTGCTGAACTGTTTTTGGAGAAGGAGTCCAATAAGCACTCTATATTCTCGTCTAAAATTAGGGGTAGTCCTTTTTCACAGTTTTGGACAATTAATCACATTGCACGACTTTGGGTCGGAAAGTAAAAGGTCAAACAAAATAGGATTACTACATGAATATTAGTTTAAAAGTTACTTTGGGTAAATTCACAGTAAAACATATTTTAGTGAGTCAATATGATATAGGAGCAAAATTTGACCACTTGGCCCATCAGTCTGCTCTGCTATTCAATCATGGCTGATAAGTTTCTATACCCCATTCTCTTGCCTTTTCCCCATAACCCTTGATCCCCTTATCAATCCAGGCCCTATCTATTTCTGTCTTAAATACACTCAATAACCTGGCCTCCATAGCCTTCTGTGATAATGAATTTCATAGATATACCACCCTCTGGCTGAAGAAATTCCTTCTCATCTCAGTTCTAAAGGGTCATCCCTTTACTCTGAGGCTGCGCCCTTAGATTTTAGTCTCTCTGACTATTGGAAGCATCTTCCCTACATCCACCCTATCCAGGCCTTTCAGTGTTTTGAGTCAAAACTAGCCTGCAAAACACAGCATGGGGTCAAATCCCTTCACAACAATGTAAAGCTATTGATAAGAAACACACACATCTAACAAGTGGTATTCCACGGTTCTTGGTATTACACTAGCATATAAACTGCAATACTAGCTCTGATAAATAAAACCACAAAACAAAACACTAGGCCCCAAGCTTTATTATCTTACTGGTCACAATAACTTGACTAACCAACATTGACCAATATGACTGTAAAGTTAGGTAAGTCTCAGGAATACACTCAAAATAACATTTCCTAGAAATTAAACAGACACCCTCATTGTAATAGTTGGTCCTTTCATCAAGTATCGGATACTAATAAGGGTGATCTATGATTTGAACAAAGGAACATATTCCATGGTACCCTTAATTATGTAACCCCAAAATTCATTTGAAATATCTCAACCCAAATTTGAATCTTCAGATTCATTATGGAGACCCATTAGATGGACTTCAGACATGTTCTGAGCCTAATGTATCTTACTTGGGAATTAAAGTAATAATACTCTAATGTTTGATGGAGATCCTTATTTACTGAGGGATATCCTTACTTACCTACTTGCATATTTACTTGCTTTCTCTTAGGACTCTTACATTTGTGACTGATAAATAGTTGAATTTTCATAGACAGAAGAACTAGTTATCTCTTCTTCTTGAGATTCATTTAGCTTTGTGAATTATATTCTTTGTATTATCACCGTATCGTATGCTTTCTTATTATTAAACATTTGGGTGTAAATTGTCTCACCATAATTTCTGTATCAAACACTCAGTGAACTCTTGTTCCCTTAACGGTGGGGAAATATTTACTGAGGAGATTTTTCAGAAGCTTTTTCCCGGTGTGGAACCGTCAATTACTAGAGTACATATGTTTAAGGTGTGAGGGACAAAGTCTAAAGGAGATGAAACGGGGCAAGTTTTTTACACAAAGGGTGGTGGGTGCCTGGAACTCACTGCCAGGGGGAGGAGTGGAAGCAGATACAATAGTGACTCTTAAGGGGTGTCTTGACAAATACACGTAAAGGATGGGAATGGAGGGATATGGTCCCCGGAAGGGTAGAGGGCAGCATGGTCGGTGTAGGCTTGAAGGGCAGAAGGGCCTGTTCCTGTGCTATAATTTTCTTTGTTCTTTGTTCTTTGAGTTAATCTGGACCCTTATAACATGCGAGAATATTACAATCTAGCTAAAATAAGGTCAAACGCCTGGGTGATTTCTCTCCTTTGGTGAAGCAGCAATTAGATTCATTGGATCCAAATCATGTTTGTGAATCCAGCTTCCTCTGGCTCATGTTAAGGGAAATTAATCATGGATACGTCTGATCTTGTAGCTTCAAAATAAAGGGGATTGTAAGAACAGCCACATGGTATCCTTCAGGAGTCATCAATAAATATGAATGCTACACTGCACCATTTAATAGGCTTGGTTATTGTCCCTTTAAGAAGTTTAATGTCCTATTAAAACTTGGAAGCTACAGCAAAACCTTACGTTAACATGGTTCATTGAGAATGAATAGTTTTGGCATCCCTCCCATGCCCTAGTTCAAGAGTACTTCAAATGATTTCCTTGGCTGTCAATAAGCAGCAAGGTACATTTTGCATTAGTGAATGGGGAGGTGATGGCCTCATGGTATTATCGCTAGACTATTAATCCAGAAACTGAGCTAATGTTCCGGGGACCCGGTTTCAAGTCCTGCCATGGAAGATGGTGGAATTTGAATTCAATTAAAAAAGTATCTGGAATTAAGAATCTACTGACATTGTCAATTGTCCGAAAATCCCATCTGGTCTGCTAATGTCTTTTAGGGAAGGAAATCTGCTATCCTTACATGGTCTGGCCTACATGTGACTCCAGAGCCACAACAATGTGGTTGACTCTCAATTGCCCTCCAAGGGCAACTAGGGATGGGCAATAAATGCTGGATAGCCAGTGATGCCCATGTACCATGAATGAATAAAAAAAACCTCCTCTCAAAGCAGACACCCGAATAGTATGTGAATGGTTAAAACTCCTGTGTGAAGAGCATTCTGCTCTTCAAGGCTACAATTAGCCCAATTATTCCAAGGCTATCTTAATTTTCATTTAAGCCACAGAAGATAAAATAAGGTTGATAGATTACATGGTTAATAAAGTTGTTGTGAAAACACAGTTGAGTTAATCATAGTCTTCCTATTTAATTCCATTCCAGTGGAGGATGATTACTGGCCAGATAGATTTTTAGCTAAAGCAATCACATAGTTACCAGAAAATTGCATTAATTTGGTTTGGGTAGTACTTTCCCCATGAACACAGCACTTAAGTGCTTTGAATCCTTATAATGTTATGTATGCTCTGATTGTGGTCATTTTATTTCACTTTATGAAATAACCTTGGCACCAAACTAACAGGGTTTATTATCACTGCATTTTTCCATTGGTTGTAAAAGCACAATTGCATTAAATTCTAGGAGATCAATTGACATCTGACAAATTATGATTGGATATATGTTCAATCTCACCACATTGGCAGTCATCAAGGGCCACCATATCCCACCCTCTCAATGTTCATTCCACTGTTTTCATTGGGATGACAATTAGATGGGTTGCTGATCCCTCCACTAAATCACTGCCCTCACACTGATGATGGAAATTGTCTCCTCTATTACAGGAAGTAGCTGCTCTGAATTACATGGCGCCTCAGGTAAAACTTATCATTCTTAGTGAGGAAGTTGTGTCACGTTGTCATTTACAGATGAATATAAAAGCAAAATACTGTGGAAGTTGGAAGAAACATACGGACTTGAAACGTTAACTCTGTATCTCTCTTCACAAATGCTGCCAGACCTGCTGTGCTTTTCCAGCATTTTCTGTTCTTGTGTCATTTACATATTATCTACCCCAGCTGAAAGGAATTTAAATACAGACCTAGTAATAGCTCTGCTGCAAAATAGCAGTCTTTGAATAGTTAATTGTTCTGATTTTCATCTTCAAGGTGAGTCAATTAAAAACTGGTGAACAATTAAAAGCTGGTGAAAATACTGTGTGGCATGGTGGCACAGTGGTTAGCACTGCTGCCTCACAGCTCCAGGGATCCGGGTTCCATTCCAGCCTTGGGTCACTGTCTGTGTGGTGTTTCATGTTTTCTCTATGCATGGCTTTCCTGCAGATGCTCCGGTTTTCTCCCATGGTCCAAAGATGTGCAAGTTCAGCGCATTGGCCAAGCTAAATTGCCCCTTAATGTCCCAAGGTGTGTAGATTAAGGGGATTAGCCAATGTGCAGGATTACAGGAATATGGAATGAAATAGGGCCTGGGTAAGATACTCTGTCGGAAAGCCAGTGTAGACTTGGTGGGCCAAATGGCCTTTTCTGCACTGTAGGGATTCTATAATTCTATGAAAATATGATGTACTTAATTCTCCTGTTTAAGTGCATATGTGTGACTGCTTAGATCACCAGTTGTAAACTTAGGTGGATTATGGTGGAAATGTGGGAAAAGTGCCTATCAGGGGAAAATTTAAAGAGTGAGGGAAAGTTAAAGGAGACTCACAGTAAGGGGGCAAAATACAGAGAACCATTGGTGAGTATTCAATCTAATAGCGGCCTTTGCAAAGGATGAGGAGATTACGAACATTATGAAGAGGCAAACCAAACTGAAGGCATGGATTCAATTATAAGGGTCTACTTTATCATTTTCACTCTAAACGCTGGGCGGACTTGAAACTGGGAGTGTTTCAGATCCGACTTTTAGACCCGTTCCCAGCTGCCCCCATATACATTCTGCCTGCTAAAATATCAGCAATTTTGAATTGTGCTGCAGAAGCCCGTGGGCAGGGTTTATCATGCCTGAAACCCTGCAGCTCCATTCAGAGCTTCCAAATGTGCATGCACAAAAAACAAAAATGATAGCATGCTGCTCCCCTGCCACATCCCTCCCGGGCTGGGTAATGCCTCCCCCTGGCTGCCACAGACATTTCTCCACCCCCACAACATTAGCTGCGGAGGCCACTCAATGAGAAAATGAAGCCATTGGTTCCCCAGAACCCACGAGCAATTCTCTCTTCTCTCCCCCAGCCCACCCCTGCAGCCTGAGCTCCTCCTCAAATGCCTCCGGTATGTCAGAGTTCCTGAGAATGAAGCTGTCATGCACGCTGCCAGGGTATCTCATGCAGACGTGCATAATGTTCATATTATGGTCACACACCAGTTGGACATTTTAGGAATGGAACCCCTTCCTGTTGACGAATCTTTGTGGATTCTGCAGCGGGGCCTTGTGGGTGACGTGGGTGCAGTCGTTGGCCCCTGTACATTAGGCATCCCTACAATGGCCACAACACCTGCAGGCCGGACATCCTCCTGGGCCTGATGTACTGCCCAACCCGGACATACAGGGATTTTGTGACCTGCTTGACACAGGTTTGCACTGCTGACTGGGAAACACCACATATATTTCTGCAAAGGGTCTGGAAGGAGCCAATAACATAAAAGCATAGAGCAGCTGTCAATTTGACAGCCACCGAGAGTGGATGCCCTCCCACTCCAAGGCCTCAGTTAGGGAGCTCATATTCCAGCAATTCCAACTCCTGGATCTTGTTGAAGTCATTAAAATATTGTGGTTATTTTACTGGACTAGTGATCCAGAAGCCTGGATGAGTGATCTCGAGATTTGAGCTCAAATCCAACCACAGTAACTAGGGAATTTGGAATTCTGTTAATTAGATAAAATCTAAGGGAATGATGAGCAGTCACTATCATGCTTGTATAGACTTGAAATGATCTTTCACCTGAAAGATGGTCCATAGTGCAGCACTTTCTGGAAATTAGAGCAGGCACTTCCATGCACAAATTGTAACGTGTTAAAAAAACTCCTTTGTCATAAGAACATAAGAACATAACTGCAGGGTGTTGAAATTTGCTGATGACACCAA
This sequence comes from Carcharhinus amblyrhynchos, assembly GCF_965287045.1. NCBI lineage: Eukaryota > Metazoa > Chordata > Chondrichthyes > Carcharhiniformes > Carcharhinidae > Carcharhinus > Carcharhinus amblyrhynchos. Next base: position 26,904,473 of record NC_137332.1, on the reverse strand, counting down.
GATTGGGGGAAAGGCAAATTGTGCGGAGGGTGTGGAGAGTCTGCAGAAGGATCTAGATAGGCTGGGCGAATGGGCCAGGAAATGGCAAATGGAATTTAATGTTGGCAAGTGCGAGGTGGTCCACTTTGGTAGGAAGAATGGTAGGAAGGACTATTACTTACGTGGCGAAAAACTGCAGCAGGCGACGGTGCAGAGGGACCTCGGGGTCCTTGTGCATGAGTCGCAAAAACCCAGCTTGCAGGTGCAGCAGGTGGTCAGGAAGGCGAATGGGATGCTGGCCTTCATAGCGAGGGGGATTGAATATAAAAGTAGGGAGGTCTTGCTGCAGCTGTATAGGGCATTGGTGAGGCCGCAGCTGGAGTACTGTGTGCAGTTTTGGGCGCCGCACCTGCGCAAGGATATTTTGGCCCTGGAGGGAGTGCAGAGGAGGTTTACTAGGCTGATACCGGAGTTGAGGGGATTGAGCTATGAGGAGAGGCTGAATAAACTAGGCTTGTACTCGTTAGAGTTTAGAAGAATGAGGGGAGATCTCATTGAGACGTATAAGATGATGAATGGGATGGATAGGATAGAGGTGGAGAGACTCTTCCCACTCAAAAAAGACAGTAGGACGAGGGGGCACAGCCTCAAGATAAAGGGGAGGCGGTTTAGAACGGAGTTGAGGAGGAACTTCTTCACTCAAAGGGTGGTGAACCTCTGGAATTCTCTGCCCGTTGAAGTGGTGGAGGCTGCCTCGCTAAATATTTTTAAGAAGCGGGTTGATGGGTTCTTGATAAGAGAGGGGATTAAGGGTTATGGGGAGAGGGCGGGAAAGTGGAACTGAGCCACAACAGATCAGCCATGATCTTATTGAATGGCGGGGCAGGCTCGAAGGGCTAGATGGCCTACTCCTGCTCCTATTTCTTATGTTCTTATGTTCTTATAAGAAATAGGAGCAGGAGTAGGCCATCTAGCCCTTCGAGCCTGCCCCGCCATTCAATAAGATCATGGCTGATCTGTCGTGGCTCAGTTCCACATTCCTGCCCTCTCCCCATAACCCTTAATCTAAGGAAAGTTCAAGCAAACCTGTCTATGTGAATGATCCCCCCCGCGACATCCTAGTCCACCCCTCCATCATCCTCCAACCCTTTTCACAGCATCTTCCCATGCAACCGCAGAAGGTGCAACACCTATTCATTTACCTCCTCCCTCCTCACTGTCCCAGGGCCCGAACACTCCTTTCAGATAGATAAAACTCAAGTTCCACATGAATGATGCACTTGGATGTTTTCTGTGGCAAAGCATGGTTCACATATAATGTGTAGCTGTGACAATTCACAAATATTAAAAAAAACTTGAGACACAACCTGTAGAGTAAACCAATGGTCTTTATTGTAAATCTGTGTGTCAAACATATTTGGAGAGACAGAAGGTACAACAATCCTTGACACAGTAGGCTGGATTTTAACTACATTTGTCTGGGGAGCTCCTGCTCAACCCCAGAGATCCAGTTCATTAAAACGTTACAAGACCTCAACAGGACTCTGGGCAACTTGTTGGGGTTTCCTTTTTGAATTCTTTTGCTTTTTTAATTTATTGTCACAAGTAGGCTTACGTTAACACTGCATTGAAGTTACTGTGAAAATCCTCAAGTGGTCACATGCCGGCGGCACTTGTTTGGGTACACTGAGGGAGACTTTAGCTTGACCAATGCATCCAACCAGCACGTTTTGATACCATAACATCATAGAATCCCTACAGTGCAGAAAGAGGCCATTTGGCCCATCAAGTCAGCACTGACTCACCGACACAGCATCCTACACAGGCACACCCCTCACTCCATATGTAGTAATTGTTGTAGGAAATATCGTAACCAATTTGCACACAGCAACTTCTCACAAACAGCAATGAAATTAGTGATCAGATCACCAGTTTGAGAAACGGTTGAAAGATAATTGTTAGCGAGGTACCCAGGAGAAGACCCATTCTTTTTTAAATAAAGAAACAGGATCATTCATGTCTCATCTGGAAAGTGATTGAATTCCACAAAATTCTCACACAAAAGTGAGATTTGGTGGGAAGTAATAGACAGATGTTGAAAACATGTACCTCTATCAAGGAATATGGGTCGGGGGAAGGGGAATTAGGATATTGAATTTGATAATCAACCGTGATCACAGTGAATGGTGGAGCAGGCTCGAAGGGACAAATGGCCTACTCCTGTTTCTAATTCCTATGTTTCTATGAGGGGCACAAGTAAATAGTGAATAGAATAATGGTCTTCATTGAGGAGACTATTAAAGAAAATGGAATAATAGTAGAAGCATTTACTTTGATATGCAATGCACAGAATGCTAGAGAATATCAGAGCAGAAGAATAAAAAGCTCCTGTTATGAGGCTCTCAAACTATCTTGTTCACTTTTGGTCACACTTTATGGCTTAAACATAGAAAAGCTTTTCTTCACATTCGAGAAAAAAGAAGGCTCCAAAGGGACATCACTGAAGTATATAAAGTATTAAATTCTATTTTTAAGGTAAATCCAAAATTTATTAGACAGAATGCTGAGAACATTCAGGTCAGGGATTATAAAGGTCAATCAGGAAACATTTCATTTCTGAAGGAGTGGCAAATATTTGAAATCCATCAAAGTAGGCCATTGTAAGCCATTCCGGCCTAACCCATCCATTAGAAACTGAAAGGATTGGGTGTAATGATGGGGTGTAAAATGAGAGCGTTAGGATGAACTTAGATCTTTGAAGGGTCTTTTTCTTATCCTTACATGCACCACAAACTATGGAATCACGTTCATTAGAAATTTAGGTTAATATTGTATGAGATGAACTAGAAATAGATTCTCTCACGTCGTATTACATCTCTCCGCTTTTCAAAACCGCTTGTTATAATCAGACTCGTGGCGTAATGGTAACTGGTTTTCTGAAAAAAGGTACTACATCACACCACTGAATTTGTGCTCTGACAACACTGCATAATAACTACTCCTAAAATCAACGCCACGTTATTTAGCCTAAGGCAAGTTCCATGGTTTAATAAAAACATTGTGAAGAGCTACAATCTTCTGAATAATATTTCAACAATCTATCATTAAGTGAAAATAGAATTTATGATTGGAAACTGGAATCCTGAATGGCAAACTTAGGAAGTAAAAGAACCCTTATTAACCTGTGACAATCAAAGTGAATTTGAAATTGAGTTTGCTTGGATATTGAAGGCTATTTTTTCGCTACTGAGACAGGTAGTGCAGATCAGAGAACAGTGTTTGTTCTAAGGGGGTATAGTGTAAGGTAGATAGAGTCAGGCCTGCAGACCCTGGAAGCAGTGTATAGGTGACCACAGGGGTTGGCGAGTGCCCAAAGAAGGCTGGCTCCCTGGGATTTCATCCCAGTTTAAAAATTGTTAGGTTCTCTAGCCCTCATATCCCCTCACTTCCCACCAAAGCCCATGTTCCCTCACAGTTCCCATGCCATCTCTGTGACAACTTATAGCCCCCACCAATTCTCATGCCCCCTCATAGCTCCCATGCCAACTCCATTGCCATTCACCAGGTTTTCCACCATGGGCTGACTTCAGGAGCCATGTGGAGAAGAAAAAAAACACTTTTTAGTTTAGTTTATTTATTAATTTCACAAGTAGGCTTACATTAACACTGCAATTAAGTTACTGTGAAAATCCCCATACTCCAGCACCTGTTTGGTACACTGAGGGAGAATTTAGCATGGCCAATGCACCTAACCAGCATGTCTTTCAGACTGTGGGAGGAAATCGGAGCACCCGGAGGAAACACACGCATACATTGGGAAAACGTGCGGACTTCACACAGACAGTGACCTAAGCTGGGAATCGAACCTGGGTCCCGACCCTTCTAACAATCTAAGACAACTTTTATTTATATACTTGATGATGAAAATGTCCCATTCATGAAACCCATTCAAAGATTTTAAATTTCCTCAGGCAGTCAATTTCGTATAAAACAAACAAACTTCTATTCAGACCCTACATAAAAGACAGCTAATCCTTTAATACCATCTTTATGCAGTCAATTAAGCTAAGAATTTAGAACTCCCTGCTGAGATGGTTGTAGCTTTTGAAACTCAGCAGAACATTCATGATTACTTATTAATAGACCTTGGGAAAATATGAACAAAGAGCTCTTTGAAACTGCACCAAAAGGTGTTAATGTTTTTTCTAACCTACACCAGTTGGGCTATCAAGCAAAGCAGTCCAGCAGAGGGGTTTTTTTTAAACCTCTAATTGCAATTTATTTTTTCAAGCTTAAAGATCAGGGGATTAAATTTAAGATCATGACACTTAAAAGCTGCCATTCAGCGTATCTAGGTCTACTCCATCAATTTGTGCTTCCCACACTGCTGGTTAAGACACTTTAGGTCTCAGAAATTTTGGACTCAGTGCTAAGTTGAAATGGTCCTACTGAGTTTAGGTTCCCCACTGTATGACTCACTCCCCACCCCCTTCTTCCTGCTTGCAAAAAATGGGAACTTCTGGAAATTAGGCAAGATTAGGCAGACTCGATGGACTGAAGGGCCTCTTTCTGCACTGTAGGTTTCTATGTTCTATTTCCACACCTAAGTCATGTTCACCATTTTTAACAGTCTGCGGAGACTTCCCAAATCTGAGGAAAATTTAGACCTGAGAGTTTTGTCCTCTCTCATCCAGACATTGATTATCAAATATGCATGCGGAGATTCTCATAGCTGGGTGGAGGGGTCGTGTAGGTAGCAGATGTCAGAGAACCTGCCACCATCTCTTCCTGATTCAAAATCTGAGTCGGCGCTCTCTGTGATAGTGCACTATCGGACAAACTGCGTTTACAAGGTGCCAGTCGAACTCTGCCAACATTTGTTAGCATTTCATACGATGGTGGAAGATCTGAGTCTCTGGCTGGTAGTGGAATCAGAAGATTGCTGGATGGTACCATCACCACTGGTCTGCAGCTGAGAGCCTCATTGTATGATGGAACTCGAAAGTTGTCAGGACTAATAGAAAAGAGAAACACCAACAAATGTTAAAGATTAAATTGAGTTTTCACCACAAAGATTTTGATGGTCATTTGCTGTTACTGGAATTGAAGTGATGATGCTAGTAAATGATACAGTTTACAACATTTTACATTCATAATCTGTGGTGGTCTAAGTGTGGACAGTCTGTGAGCATTTTAGTAAAGACAGTATATGAAGATAGGTCACACATAGGGTGGCATGGTGACACAGTGGTTAGCACTGCTGCCTCACAATGCTAGGGGCCCAGGTTCAGTTTCTAGCTTGGATCACTGACTGTGCAGAGTCTGCATGTCCTCTCCGTGTCTGGGTGGGTTTCCTCTGGGTGCTCCGGTTTCCTCCCGCAGTCCAAATGTCAGGCTGGTTAGGTGCATTGGCCATGCTAAATTCTCCCTCAGTGTACTCAAACAGGTGTTGGAATGTTGCGACTAGGGGATTTTCAGAGTAATTTCATTGCAGTGTTAATGTAAACCTACTTGTGACACGAATAAATAAACTGGAACATCAGTTGTGATTAACATTGAATGGAACAAAAGGATCAAGGGCTAAATCACCTACTCATTTTCCTATGTTCCCATGTATATAAATGTGGGACTTCGTGTGGATGTGTTGGTGAGGGTGGTTTTGGATGTGAGGATGACATTGTGCAGGCATGTTGGTCTGCATAGTTTATGAGTATGTGCATGTGAAAGATGTTTATATGTGTCCAGTTCAGGGTGTTATGTGTCTGCTATTGATGCTTCTGCTTTAATAATTGGAGTTCAAATTACTATTTTCACTGCACATTTGACTGTATTTTGCCTTTTTAAATTTTATAATGCCAATCTGAACCTATTCAAAATGAATAAGTTCCCACCTATAACGAAAAAAGAAAATGCTGGAAAATCTCAGCAGGTCTGGCAGCATCTGTAAGGAGAGAAAACAGCTAGTGTTTCAAGTCCAGATGACCCTTTGTCAAAGCTCTTGTCTGCACCAACTCTCCAACGGAACATCCTACCGAGGCCCTATCCCTGTAACCCCACATATTTACCCTGCTAATCGCCCTAACCTACACATCTTGGGACACTAAAGAGTAATTTAGCATTGCCAATTGATCTAAACTGCATACTTTTGGATGTGGGAGTTAGCCCAGAGGAAACATACACAGACACGAAGAAAGCATGCAAACTTCACACAGACAGTCACCCAAGACTGGAATCGAACCCAGATCCCTAGCTTTGACAAAGAGTCATCTGTACTCAAAACATCAGCCCTTTTCTCTCCTTACAGATGCTGCCAGACCTGCTGAGATTTTCCAGCATTTTCACTTTTGGTTTCAGATACCAGCATCCGCAGTAATTTGCTTTTATCCAGATTCCTACCTGTGTTAGTATTGGGAAACCAATATAATGCCATTTTTATTATCAAAGCAGACTGGCAATTCTTCAGCATTAACACGTAGGTGCCTAATGATCTTGCTGAAAACTGTGGGCCAAAATGGAAAAAAAGTGAGCATGCCCTAGTATCTCATGTCTGTCAGTATCCAAGGCATGCTTACTATTCACCATTATAGAAAATCTCACTGGTGTCTGACTATTTTGACTTTTTGGGGACATTTAAAATCCATAGAATTATAGAATCCCTACAGTACAGAAGGAGGCCATTCAGCCCATCAAGTCTGCATGGACTCTCCATCAGGGCATCTTACTCATGCTCTATCCCTGTAATCCCGCATACTTACCCTGCCAATCGCCCTAATCTACATATCCTGGGACACCAGAGGGCAATTTAGCATGACCAATCTGTCTAACACACACATCTTTGGACTGTGGGAGTTAACCGGAGGACCCAGAGGAAACCCATGCAGACACGAAAGGAACATGCGAACTCCACACAGGCAAGACTGCAATTGAACCCAGATCCCTGGTGCTGTGTTCTCACAACTCCTCAAAAAATAACCCAAACATTTCTTCACTTTTGAAATTATCTGCCATTTTCTGAACATGAGCAGTTATCCAATAGAAACCCCCCAAAAAGGCAAGTAAAGAGACATTAGGGATGGGACTTTACGACCTTGCTCGAGCAAGACCGGAAATTTCCGCACAGCGTCAATGGACATTTCTGCTCCGATTCTGTGGTGGTAGAATTCTGGAGTATAGCTCAAAGTATTATTTCTGTATAAGTGTCCATGGGGTGGAAAACAGTATCTCCCGTACCATGGCCATGAATCCAATTGGGATTCAGTGTATTGGACCTAGTTGCTGTTTGTCTTACCTTTGCCGATACTTTGCTCTCCATTCCATGGTGTTAAAATAAACTGTTGTTCTACTCCAATGCCTGTAACCCCTGGACATTTGCCGATTTACCTTTGCAGACCAGAGCAGGCCAAAAAAAAGCAAGAATCCTCCAATCAGGCAGAACAAAATACTGACTGATCTCAGCATGGGGTTTAACGAAGTTTGCTGGATAGCTGCCACCACTTCCTCATCGGGTGGTGCTGTTGGACTTTCTGTGAGATCTGGCTGTTCATCGTTCCACCACACGAAACAAATGGCGCCAGATACGAGAAGCACAGCCCCTCCAATGGTGACTCCGTTGCGCATGCGGGCGTATGCCATGTATGTTGGTCACAAAGCTCAAAGCTAAATGGAACCAGAACTCCAGCTTGCAACAAATTAGTTTCCTCGAAGGTTCTGGATCAGTCTGTCGAAGAATTCATTGCTGCAATGCCGAGGCAGATTAATCAGTCAGAAACCCAGATTTCATAAGGTGATATCAAATCAAATAATTGGATTCCACTTGATAACATTATTAGAAATGGCCTTAAAATATAAAAAGGATAGAAGTTAGGAAAGGCCATTTGAAACCACACTGAAAAGATCCCCAGCACTATTTGAAAGGAGAGGAAGAAAGTTATCCAGAGGGCACTGACCAGTTATTTCTTCATCAACATCACACTAATGGATTATCATTTGTGTAAACTTGCTGTGTGGTAAGATATTACAACAGTGACTAATGGCTGGATCTAATGCAGCCTGCTCATGGCGGGATGGCAGTTGAACTCATTATTGAGTGACTTGACCCTAGTTATCCCTCAGCCTGACTGGAATTTCATGGTGGCTCAGAGATAAATGCTAGTGGCATGGCTTTTCTGTGCCTTCCAAAAATCACTCAGTAAACTCTGGGTCAGACTATTAGTGAATAACAGCAGTCTGCCATTAGTAGAGCTTCAGCTACACGTGGAGCTGTTTCTTCCTTTCAGATGAGCACAGTGAGTAACCAGGGCAGGTCTGCAAAGAAGAAGGTTGATTCATCAACTTGTGCCATTATATCAGTCTAGGTATCTTCCTTGGAAACCCAGGTTACTGTAATCTATGCACTGGACTTCAGAGTGTTCTCTACAATGACCTCAACGAGACCTATCAGGTTTGCTTCTTGGAATATGAGCTCCCTGATTGAGGTAACAATTGCCTGCCTAACCAGGGCGTCTCACCTGAATATATATTGAGTGTCAGGACTATTGACACTCCGGATTCTGACTTTGTACCTGAAGCAGCCTTGGGAATGAAGATAAATTTGTAAATAAAGGAAATCTGGTGAAGGGACACCAGCCTCTTAGGAGTTCTTTCACCTCCTAGATGCATTACCTTACAGAAGAACTGGGACAAATGAGATCAGACATATTCCAGTGCTGCCAATCCATGACTGACATTGTTAGATCAGTTCTCATATTGGTCATGGTATTAAGGCCATGCTGAGGGGGTGTGGCAGGGTCTTTGATAATGGAAGTTGCACACTCTCTAGTCTGCACTACCACCTTTAATTCCATCTACTCAATCCATTGACTCTATCGAGCTCAAAATCATCCTCCAATAGCACCCAAAAAACTTGGAAAGAGGCTTTGATTCCTCGGATTATGACACTGTCATTTCTTCTCCGACATCTCTCCACCATTATCAAGGTTGTAGAGAATCTTGTAATGTTAACCATCAACACACGCTCAATGAAAAAAGAAATCTTGAAGGGGGTGGGGCCAGGATGCTGAAATTTGACATAGTTGATAGCACAAAGTGAGTGACTTTCTTTTTTCTATATTCTTTCATGGGCTGTGGATGTCACTGGTAAAGCCAGCATTTGTTGTCCATCTCTAATTGCCCTTGAATGGAACATTTCAGAGGGCACTTCAGACTCAACCTCATTATTGTGGGTCTGGAGTCACATGTAGGGCAGTCCAGTTCAGGAGAGCAAATTTTCTTCCCTAAAGGATATTAGTGAACCAGATGGGTTTTTACAACAATGCTGACTTTGTGGTCACAATTACTGAGGCTAGCTTAACATTAAAGATTTATTAATTAAGTTGAATTTCAAGCAACTGCCATGATAACCCATGCCATTAGGCTGGGCTTTTGGATTACTAGTCCAGTGATATCAATATTTAAGTTTATTTATTAGTGCCACAAGTCGGCTTATAGTAACTACTGTGAAAATCTCCACACTCCGGCGCCTGTTCGGGTACACTGAGGGAGAATTTAGCGTGGCCAATGCATGTGACCACCACGTCTTTCTGACCGTGCAAGGAAACCAGAACACCTGGAGGAAACCCACCCAGGCACGGGGAGAATGTGCAGACTCCGCACAGACAGCCAAGCCGGGAATGGGACCCAGATCCCTGGCACTGTGAGACAGCAGTGCTAACCAATGTGCCACTACGCCGCCCACTTTAACATCATCTCTTCCACAGAGTCAACAAACTGTCCCCCTGTTTCACATTTTACTTGACACTCTCTTTCATCAAAGTATTAGTGCATCCAAATCGTGGAAAAGTATGGCTAAAAAGAGGAAAGAACAGCAAGCAAACAGAAGCGTGAAAAGAAATGAAAACAGAGTGAAGTGGAAATAACTGGTATTGGAGCAAATAACCAGAAGGGAAAAATGAAAGAAACTAAAACTGGAAGGAAAAAGTGAATGAATGATATCAACAGAATAAATCCATGAATGCAAAGAAAGAACGGTTGAGGAAAAATGCATAGCCTCACCCAAAGTCATTGAGGAGCATAGTTCCAGCATGTTATTGGTATAAATACTTGCTCATGTTGTTATATTAAACATGTGACGGTTTCCTTTTGTGTATAACACAATACTAACAGGAAATTAAACATGAAAGCTGGCGTTATCGAGAATTTAATTCTGTCCTTCATTCTTCCTTCCAGTTGCAGAGTTTTACCAAATTATCCGGATGTTAATCATTCTAATAGTTATTCTTATTCCGAAAAAGAATTTGAAATAAACATCTCTTGTCACACAGAACATGGAAAAGGATAACTACGAGGAAATATTGCAACTTGAGAAAGGTTATATTGGCACTGGAGGGGATGCAGAGGACGTTCACTGGTTTCATTCCGGAGTTGAGAGAGTTGGCTAATGAGGAAAGACTGAGTAGACTGGGGTTACACTCATTGGAATTCAAAAGAATGAGGGGAGATCTTGTAGAAACATATAAGATTATGAAGGGAATGGATAAGATAGAAGAAGGAAGGTTGTTTCCACTGGTGTGTGAAACTAGAACTAGGGGGCATGGCCTCAAAATAAAGGGGACCAGGTTTAGGACTGAGTTGAGGAGGAACTTCTTCATACAAAGGGTTGTGAATCTGTGGAATTCCCTGCCCAGTGAAGCCGCTGAGGCTACCTCAACGAATGCTTTTAAGGCAAGGATAGATACATTTTTGAACAGTAAAGGAATTAAGGGTTATGGTGAGTGGGCGAGTAACTGGAGCTGAGTCCATGAAAAGATCAGCCGTGATCTTATTGAATGGCAGAGCAGACTCCAGGGGCCAAATGGCCTACTCCTGCTCCTAGTTCTTATGTTCTCATGTTCTTATAACTCAAAATGTGTTCCACCAGCATGTAAGAAAGTTAGGAAGCAGCTTTAATTTGAGACACAGCATAGTGTGCCATGTCTCAGTAATGTGTCATAGAATTACACAATATAAGTCCGTACCCATCATTTTATGTATGAGATTGGTTGAGCTAATTTAAACATTCTGTTACCCACTAGTACTGGTGGGAGATCAGATATTTCCTCACAGTTAGAGAGAAGAGGAGGAACAATCTAGGATCCAGGTGCCCTTAGCTACTTTTATGCAGCCCACATTTGATGGTTATAAAGAGAAGTTGGTAGGGAAATCATAGTAGGGTCCCAGAATCCAGCAAATGTTCATAACCAGGGAATGTTTATTGACCATAATTTTCAGGGAAAGAAATGGGAAATTAAAGTACAATTCCATCCAGCTTGAAATTCACAGCTGCATCAAACTCAATCTCCACCATAGACAAACCAATAAATCCAATTCTTCATTTTGCTAAATGAAGGAGGCAGTGGCATAGTCACTGGATTAGTACGCTAAAGACCCAGGGTAATGCACTGGGGACCTGGGTTTGAATCCCATCATAGCAGGTAGTGAAATTTGAAGTCAATAAAAATCTGGAATTAAAAATCCAACAATGACCATGAAAAATTGTCAATTGCCATTAAAACCCATCTGATTTACTAATGTCCTTTAGGGAAGGAAATCTTCCTTCTTTACCTGGTCTGGCCTACATCTTATACTAGAACCACAGCAATGTGGTTGACTCTTAAATGCCCTCAGGGATTGACAATGAATGCTGGTCCAGCCAGCAATGCCCACATCCCATGAACGAACATAAAAAAAATTAGGATGGCAGCCACTACCTTTTGAGATAGTAGTGAGATTATTATTATACAGGCAACATTTCAAGATGAATTCTGCTATCAAAACACATTCTGGAGATTAAATAGATGTCAAAGTAACATAAAATTCTCTTACAAGCTGACCAGGGATAGTATAAATGTATTACTAACCGAGCAAATTACCAGAGATTTGACTCTTAAATAGATCACCAGCTGGCAGTAGCCTAAGTGTAAAACAGCTCAATTAATTTTTAAAGACCTACTTTTGCTTCAAGTCACGCTGACAGGAATTAAGAATGATGGCATTAATTACTGTGTTTTTTGTTATTTGAAAGTCTTGGGGCTTGATTTGGATAAGCCATGTGTTTTTCAAAATTCTACCTGCAACGCAAATTAAATGCCAAACTATCCAGTGTTTCATTATTTCCTAAGCTGTTGTTTTCCTCTTTAAGGTATATATGGCCACAATATGCCATATGACCAATGGCTTCTTACAACCAACCCCACCTCTGGGATAAAAGCTCTGGAAAATTCCTCACTGATTCCTGCAGGCAATCAAAACTTTTCCAGGACATCTCATGGACCATGTATTCATTAACTGTTGTGCCTTCCATCTTCCATCTGGTGTAATCTTTGGCCCAGCCCTTTTGTAAAGGATTGTATCTTTTATATTTCCCATCCATTGCCTCTTCCCCTCATACTGTGTTACATTTTGCAGTTAGCATGACAAACAGTATCCCTGCTCTCAGAAGACTGTTAATGTTTTGATCCAGGTTTTGGTGTGTGAGAAACCGATCCATTTTGGCTTTCTCTTCAGGTTTTTCTGGAGTGCCCCAGGGATCTGTTCTAGGACCCTTGCTGTTTGTCATTTTCATAAATGACCTAGATGAGGAAGTGGAGGGATGGGTAAGTTCGCTGATGACACGAAGGTCGGTGGTGTTGTGGATGGTCTGGAAGGATGTCAAAAGTTGCAGCAGGACATAAATAGGATGCAGGACTGGGCGGAGAAGTGGCAGATGGACTTCAACGCGGATAAATATGTAGTCGTCCATTTTGGCAGAACCAACGGAATGAACGAGTACACTATCAAGGGCAGGAGTCTTAGTAGTGTTGAAGAGCAGAAGGATCTTGGGGTCCGGGTCCACAGGACTCTTAAATCGGCCTCGCAGGTGGAGGATGTGGTCAAGAAGGCGTATGGTGTACTGGCCTTCATTAATCGAGGGATTGAGTTTAGGAATCGGGAGGTAATGCTGCAACTTTATAAGACCCTTGTCAGGCCTCACTTGGAGTACTGTGCGCAGTTCTGGTTGCCTCACTATAGGAAAGACGTAGAAGCTATTGAAAGGGTACAGAGGAGATTTACAAGGATGTTGCCTGGACTGGGAGGCATGCCTTATGAAGTTAGGTTGAGGGAGCTGGGACTCTTTTCCCTGGAGAGATGAAGGTTGAGAGGCGACCTGATAGAAGTTTATAAAATGTTGAGAGGAATAGATAGGGTGGATTCTCAGAGGCTATTTCCCCGGGTTGAAATGGTCGCTACGAGAGGACACAGATTTAAGGTGCGGGGAGGAAAGTACAGAAGTGATGTTAGGGGTAAGTTTTTCACTCAGAGGGTGGTGAGTGAATGGAATCGCCTGCTGTCAGTGGTGGTGGAGGCGAACTCGCTGGGGTCTTTTAAAAGACTTCTGGATGAGTATATGAGGTTTAATGGGATTGGGGGTTATAGATAGGTCTATAGATTGGTAGGTGTTGATGTGATCGGCGCAACTCGTGGGCCGAAGGGCCTGTTTGTGCTGTAGTGTTCTATGTTCTTCCCATCATTTTAAAAAGTGGACAGCACAATGGTTAGCACTGCTGCCTCACAGTGCCAGGGGCCCAGGCTCGATTCCTGACTTGGGTCACTGTCTGTGCGGAGTCTGCACATTCTCCCTGTGTCTGCTTGGGTTTCCTCTAGGTGCTCTGGTTTCCACAGTCCAAAAGATGTGTTGGTTAGATGTATTGGCCATACTAAATGTTCCCTTAGTATATCAAACAGGTGCCAGAGTGTGGCAACTGGATGACTTTTACAGTAACTTCATTGCATGGTTAATGTAAGTCTACTTACAATAATAAATAATTAAATGATAAAACTAAACTGTCTCTTGCTCATAAGATGCCTCAGGAGATGACCTAGCTAGGATTTTCACTTTATAGTGTAGTGAGACTGGGTACAATTCTATCTTCATTATTCTGTGCTCTGATAGTTTGTGATATTGATGCCTACAGCAGAAGACCATCGCTTTTGTTTAAATTAAGCATGTGACTCGGTTTTCAAAACAGAATAGGAATGGGTGGCCCATGGCATATGGTTTTTAATTCAAATTCTGTGTTTGATTCCACACTATAGACACCTAAAAATAAAATAGGACTTGCATCATTTAATTGGCACACTTAATTTTTTCAGCCTCCTTATATCTGTTTTATTGTCTCTAAAGATCTACACCCATTCCTTTATCCATTTATCATCCACTCCTATGGAATTAGACAATAAGGGCTGTAATAAGAATCCCAGACAGATGGTGAAGAATGAGTCAAAACACTTATCCTTTTCTCGATGTTGGGTTTATTCACAGAATGCAGCGCTACTTACTTCAGCCTCTTAACTATCAAACCAGTGCCCCAGCAGCTCATTTTGATACTCTTTTGAGAAATCAGGTAACCAAATAAATAAATTAACAAAATGGCAGCCCCTAGTGGGACACTTACATGTAGAATCCATGGAATCACTCTAATGTAGAAGGAGGCAATTTGGCCCATCGAGTTTGCACCAACTCTCTCTGACAGAGTATCTTACCCAGGCCTTCTCACTCACCCTATCCCTGTCACCCCACACATTTACCGTGGCTTATCCATCTAACCTACACATCTATGGGGTCATTTAGCAAGATCAATCCACCTAACTTACACATCTTTGGGCTATGGGAGGAAACTGGAGCACTCAGAAGAAACCCACGCAAACACAGGGAGAATGTGCAAACTCCACACAGACAGTCATCCAGAGCTGGAATTGTGAAGAAAAACAGGAAAATGATTAAAGAGGAATTTAATTGCCAGGGCTAATGATGCACTCCAGCCTCTGCAGCACCTGTTGGTTGCAGAAAGCCTCAAGCTCCTCTCCAGGGTCACCCGGGCATTGGTGTAACTGCAGAGACTCAAGTCGAACAGACACCTCAACCACCTGTTGCCCAGACCTGTTTCTTTTATTTTGGACAAATGAATTCAGCTAAATTAACAAATAAAGGGACAAAATCAAAAGGCAGTTTCTTAACGGGATACTGCCGCAAAAGGAACAGTATTGCAAAGGAAACTTAAAACATCAAACCAAAATGTGATTAAAGGGGTCAATGAAGCACCCAATCTCCACAGTGCCCATTGGGCATGAAAGGTCAGACGTCGATCAGGCAGTTCTTTTTTATACGGTTTTAAGCATCAATTAATTAATAAACAAAATTAATTTATGATCATGCCTTTTAAAGGGATACTGTAACCAAAAAAAACCTTCAAAACTGCAAAGGAAACATTTCAAAATTAAATTAAAATGTTGTTTTGGGGGTTGACAATGTGTTTGAGTCCCCACAGAGTCCACATGCTGTAAAAGTCCTCAAGCATACAGGCATCAGGTACTCCTTTAGCAGGAACGCAGGAACACCTGGGCACAGACATAACTGCAGAAGAGAGGCCGGTTGACAGTCATAGAATCCCTACTGTGCAAGGAGACCATTTGGCCCATCAAGTCTGCGCTGGCTACAATCCCACCTGGGCCCTATTCCTGTAACTCCTCATTTTTACCCTGCTAGTCCCCCGATACATGGCCCATCAACCTAACCTGCACATTTTTGGAGTCATCAAACAAGCACATTAATCGCCCACTGCCTGGACCTGGTTATTCTCATCTTAGCCAAGCAGTTTCCTTGAATATCTTTTTTTTGATTTACCCAAATAAAATAGACTAATTAACAAACGGACAAGTTCAATGAACGTGGTAGTCTCTTGAAGGGGCAACGTAATAAAAAAATAAACTTATCTAATTAAATTGAAACTGTTTTGGGGGCAATCTTTTCTTATACTCTGTTGGTGCAATAATAAACAAATGGGTGAATAAACAAATTAAACTAAAGTGGTAGCCCTTTAAAGGATCACTGTAACAAGGGGCTTAACTTAAAGGAAACTTATCGAATCAAATTAAAATGCTGTTCTGAGGGCTATTGGAGCACTCTAGCTCCCTCTGTGACATTGGTCACAGAAGGCCACAAGTATACTGGCAGACACCATGTATTCTTCTGCATGGACACCCAGCACAGACATAATGCAGAAAGGGGACAGGCAATCAGGTCCAGCAACCATCTCAATCACCTACTCCCTGGACCTGTTCATGGTCACCTTGACCAGGCAGTCTTTTTTTTTTATAAGCTATTTTTAAAAAAATAAACTAATTATCAAATTCTCAGTCCCCTAAAGGTGCACTGCAACCAAAAGACAAAAATTTAAAGGAAACTTAAATGTTGTTCCCAGGGCTGATGATGCATTTCAGTCATGTACAGTGCCCACTGGTCGTGGTAAACCTCAAGTGTACCACTGGACAGCGCGTGCTGTCTCTCCAGGGACACCTGGATGCAAATTTAGCCACCGAACAGGGGCAAGCAGTTAGATCAAACAACCCCTCCACCTCCCCAACCACCTACTGCCTGAACCTGTTTATGGTCAGTTTGATGTGGAGATGCTGGCATTGGACAGGGATAAGCACAATAAGAAATCTCACAACACCAGGTTAAAGACCAACAAGTTTGTGCTACCAAATAAACCTTTTGGACTTTAACCTGGTGTTGTGATACTTCTTCCTATGGTCAGTTTGGTCAGGCAGTCTCTTTTTATATGTGCTGAAGATACTTAATCAATACCGTCCACTTGTTTATCCCTAATCTTTACAATGCAGTTGACATAACATTAACATGAGAATGTCGAGAAGTGCTATACTGAAGTACAGTAGATTGACAAGAGACTGTAGGAAGTGATACAATCCCACTGCATCCCTACATCTCAATCCTAATCTCAGACACATCATGGGCGAACACCATGCACTCAGCCAATTACCGTGTCTAGCAGTGAGTATCAAGCAACACTGTCCTGGTATCAAGCATGTTAAAGAATGGATGAGTCTATTTTATTTTTACTACGTTGAAGCAAACGACTCACCGATTGTTGAGAGCTGGAGCGTTTCAGGAGGACACACTTGTCTGGTACTGTCTCTGAGGCTCCAGTGGTGATAGCGGCAGACGTAAAACACCAATGTATGTCCCAAGAACAGCTTTAACCTGTTCTGATCTTGCATTCAGCCTGAATGATCAGCTTAAGTCTGTACCTGACTGCTACCTCAGTTTGACTGGTGTACGATGATAACTGAACAAGTTGGATTACTCAGTGTTTATCAGTACACTAACAGATAAATGCAGCCTTAATAATTCACTTGAAACTTGACTTTTACTTCCTCTCACAGGTTATCTACTCCAGGATATCTTTAAATATTACCAGATATACCTGTGTGTCCGATAGCAAGAAGACCCAACAGCTACACTAGACAGACCGTAGTGAAAACAATAAATAAGCTAACCAGTGAAGACAAAGTATCTCAGCATTGCTCTAATCTGAACTATAGGCCTGTATAATTTTATGTTCTCAACGTGAGGCTAAACGTAAAAGTTAAATGACAGTGTTATGGATTTACCTAGTAACAACAGGAACAAAGATTTTACAAGGAATGATAAGATACGATCTGTCCTGCAACAGGTATAAATAAACCTGCCTAGCAAAAGCAGTAGCCAGCATTCAAAGGGAATGACGAGATGCGACCTTTCCCAGTAATGGGTTCAGCAGGCATCTAGACAAAATCAGGTGTAAATAGCCCTATCGTCTAGAAACTTAAATAAACTTTGATATAATTGTTCTTTCAGAGTCCTGCCTTGCCTTACGGTTGAGTCTAATTTGAACTCAACCATTTTAGTGGGTCAATTTGGAAGCAAGTAATTAGACCCAAATTAAACAGAATCTAAATTTAAATCATGCAACCCTTCATATTTTAGTGAAGACTCTTCTCCTGTTTGACGTGTTCTTGTCTTTTGTATCTCCCCAAGATTGAAAAACATTACAACAATTAAGCTACTCATGACATTTTGGAAGCTATATTGCTGTAACATTAATGTTTGTTAAGTATCACAGTAAATGATCTGTAAGCTTAAGGAATCAGCTGACACACTTCAATGCCAGCAGTCTGATGGTTAAACATTTAACATGTCATCAAAACTTATGATGAATTTTAATATCCTTTTTCAAAAAAAACTCCTTAACTTTCACTGCTGATCTAATCACTGTGGGGTTTGTTACAAATAGTTACAGAGAGGAGAGGTATTATCAGCAGCAGAAGTAATTATTCACTCAGAGTGCTTTAGGGATGATTTTTAAACACAAGTTAGCTTATTCCACCATTTTGCAGTGTACAGAATATTAATTATGATAAAACGTAATGGGTACAGTCAGTGCAAATTCTGTTCAGGCAGCACTGTCACAATAGAGGACACATCAGCCAACTTTGTGGAATCTATGTTCAATGTGAAATGATGGTTGCTCTCTGCTACTTATCCTGTTGACAGTGCCGATGCTAACCCTTTTCTCATTGCATTGCCAATGTTTTGGCTCTTTTCATAGACTTTCTGGGTCCCCAGTAGCTTTCCCTCCTGCCGTCCTACTTACTTCCGCTTCCCAGGGCCACATGTGAACATACAATCAATGATGGACAGGTAGTCTAGCCAACCCTTCTCACAAAACTATTTGTGGATTCTGCAGCCCATCCAAAACTGTGTGAGCCCTTTGGTGTATAAATCATAGAATACTACAGTGCAGAGGAGGCCTTCAGCCCGTCATATCTGCACTGACCACAATCCCACCCAAGCCCAATCTCCATAACCCTATGCATTTACCCTAACTAGTCCTCCTGACACTCAGAGGCCAATTATGGCCAATCCACCTAACTTGCACATCTTTGGACTGTGGGAGGAAACCGGAGCACCTGGAGGAAACCCACACAGACGTGTGGAGAATGTGCAAACTCCAAATAGACAGGGATCCAAGCCAGGAACTGAACCTGGGTCCCTGGTGCGGTGAGACAACAGTACAAATCACTGTGCCACTATAAAATCAGATAAATTCACCAGGCCAACTTAAGAACATAACATAAGAACATAACTTCAGGGAAAAAATATAGGAATTCTTCTCCCGGTGGTAATCGATCACATCTGCCCTGAATTTTAATCTGTACGCAGTTTTTGTCTTAGGTAATCTCTGCCCCAGCATGAAACAGAGTCAGCTCTTGCCTGAAGTACTTCAGCAGCTTGTTAGCCTTGCATGGTCTAACAGCATGTTCCAAATATTCACGGGGAAAATATCTGGTTCCTGACATCAAACCCAGTACAGTTTAAAACTGTGGTGCCTGCATAATGCTCTCTAATCTATTGAACTGGAACAAACTGTCAATCCAATTGTGACGATAGGATCCAGAGAATGTCAATAAAAGATACAAGGTCTACCAGTGGATAGATGGGGCCTTGTAACAACCTGCTTTCCCTTATTTGGTTTATTATTGTCACACTTAGTGGGATACAGTGAAAAGCATTGTTTCTTGTGCACTATAGGGACAAAACACACCATTCAAAGAATACATAGGGCAGAAGGAAAGGAGAGGGTGCATGATATAGGGTGGGATTTTACAGCCTCGTTAAACCCAAAATTTTAAAATCCCACCCAAGGTCAACAGACCATTCCATTGTCTGCTCCTCACCAGCTCTGATTCCCGTGGCAGGCAGCATGGTAAAATACCAGCCATGGTGTTGCAATTGCAGATAGAGTGTTGAGAAAGATCATCTCTCCACAGATGCTGTCAGACCTGCTGAGACTTTCCAGCATTTTCTGTTTTTGTTATCTTAATATATGATAGGTCTATTCAAAAGTCTGATGGCACCAAGGAAGAAGCTGTTCTTCAGTCGGTTGGTATGTATTCTCAGACTTTTGTAACACCTTGGTCTAAGTCAAGGGCATCAATGGGAGCATTGCTGCCATCTTCAGGATGCTTTTGTTGGTGTTGCAGTGGCAAATTCCCTCTGTTGGGAATCTCACTGTAAGAGCCATGGGAGTCTCTTCTGGAGTCTCACTTAGATTTGGGGCCATACTCTGAACATAACAGGAATGAGTGATTATGACAAGTATTGTGTTAAAGCAATCATTTTGAATAAAGGTCACAATAGTAATGATATAACAATTATAATTGATAAAATAAGATAAAAGAAAATAGAAAGATAGCTTTATTGAAAGGAGAAAGCACTTTATATATATATATACATATATAAGAAGAAAAGAAAGTAGACAGATTTTTTTCTAAAGCACAAGCAATAACCCGAAATTGGTCTGTTCCATGACAGCTCCCGAAAATTGGTATATATGTTACCATTCCCTTGTACATACATTACCAAGTCAGTGAATTATCTTACAGATGGGCAGTATGGTCAGACACTCAGTTCCTGGCCCTTATTTTCATTTTCAGTGGTGACTGTTGCACTATAACTGCAGCAGTCAGTCCTTGAAGCATAGTCCCTTTAAGCCAGATTTATGGCTCCATTCCAGCCTTCCAAGGTTTGGTATAGTCCTTTCTCAAAACAAGTCTTATTAATAGGCACTGCAAGGCTATGCAGACCTTGCAATATCCAACTTGTTTACTCATGATGATGTCTTCCTATCTGCCGTCCTTCAAGAGTCATGCACATCAATCAAACTTCATCTTCTGATACAAAGTGACTATCAGATTTAAGGTTATTCATCACCCTGGCCTGTAGTTCAAGGGTCACTGGATGCAATAAGAAAAATGGTTTCTTATAAAAAAATGACAACTTAGTTTAGTATTCTGGCTGATAAAAGGAAAACAAAGATCAAGCTGCAATTTTCCAACCCCCGCTCTGTGTTCATATACAAACCACACTAGGGCCAAAAAGTCCTGGGAAAGGGGCCATAGTGCAGTTAGTGCCGGCAAAAACCTCTTTTGAGATTCTGCATGTTGCCATGCCCTTATTGGGCATGAACCAGATTAGCATATTTAAATAATCATTTATATGCAGGGTTGGTTTGGAGTCAGATTCTCCCGGTTCCTACAATTCTCTGACCCTTGGATGCAGCAGGAACTTGGGTGGGGAGGGTGGGGAGGGTAGTGCGGACTGTAGGGGGGCAATGACACCCAGTCCTCAAATCAAGAGTGTGAAAGCATGGCAGCCAGTTCTCAAACTAGGCCAGGAATTCATCCCCAGCTTTCCTCGGGAGACCGGACACATGGATACGCCTTCTCCACCCGCATCTCCCAGAGCCAGTCAGGATGTACAACACAGCATGCAGGATTTCCAGGGACAGAAGGTGAGCCTTCACCGAGGAAATGATCCTCTCCACAGACAGAATTCCCTATACTGCTTCATCTGTTCTCTTTATGATATCCCGCAGTTCATCAAAATGAACACCAAAAACGTGTGCCAGGGAGCCGGGACTGTCGCCCATAAATTCACTCATAATGACGGCCATCATCTCGATGCCTATGGCACTGTCAAAGTGTAGGCCCACTCAACAGTGATATTGCCATTGCGAACTGGGCCCCACTCCAGCTGTCTCCAACCGCCACAATCAAACAAGGATTATCTTGACCTAACTGGGCTCCCTGTCACCAAAGTTTTGCCAGGATCTTCGAAGATCATAGCACAGATTATAGACATGATGATCAAATAAGTACGTGGTGTGCATCAGGAAAAAACAAAGGATTAAAATATGAGTAGTGCCAGAGGTTACAGAAACACAGTCACTCCTGCACTTGCATCACGTGATCTTCTAAATTTAATTTCCAGCAGCCCTGAGTATGTACAGTTTTATTTTGATGCATTGGCCTTCATTTGTAGTTCATATTTCTAACCAAATTATACTCTTCTACCATGTATTCAGTCTGCTAATTCAAGGTCCCTTTACCTGTGTCAAGTTCCTGTTCTGACATATCCAGTTCTGTAGGCCTTCTGTAGCTCTCCTTAAGTGCAAGTACCATGAGATTTGTGCCAAAAAGTCTAAAATTCTTAGTTTGGGTTGAGAATCACTAATGTTCATTAGAGGCAGCTAGCACTTCTTCATTTGACTGCAATCATCTTTAATTTGAGCAATGGTAGAATGGCAGGTGGAAGAAATGCTGGAAGGGTTTTCAGAGGCTGCTTTGGTAGTGCTAGCAGGGAAGGCTGGCAGTCGGAGCACCCTCATCTTTCCAATCAAAAGCAGGAAATAATCCTGACTTGCTTCGAGCAACAATGGACGTAAGTGACAGCACAGATCACTGCAGAGACAATTCCCCAAGGATCTGGTAGCATTACGGACAAAGATTTATAGATCTCACATGAACTATGAAGGTCAGTTCATAACTCATCCCTGGGATAATATGAATTGTAGGTAATTATAATGACTTGTATTGCTTAACAGATAACTGTGAGTAGGAACATTGAGAGAGGAACTCATCAGAGATAAAGGGATATGAGGAATAGCTGGGGAGATGGATTTGAGATCAGAGAGAGATCAGCCATGATCTGATTGAATGGCAGAGCAGGCCCAAACAGCTGAAATTGCCTACTTTTGCCCCCAGTTCCTATATTCTTATGTTCCTATGTGGGGTGGCACAGTGGCACAGTGGTTAGCACTGCTGCCTCACAGCACCAGGGACCCAGGTTTGATTCCCAATTTGGGTCACTGTCAATGCAGAGTGTGCATGTTCACCCCATATCTGCGTGAATTTCGTCCGGGTGCATGGACTTCCTCCCAGTCCAAAAGATGTGTGGGTTAGGTGCATTGGCTGTGCTAAATTCTCCTTCAGTGTATCTGAACAGGCAGCAGAGTGTGGCAACTAGGGGATTTCCACACTTTCACAGTGATAGGGAGCCTTCATTGCAGTTTTAATGCGACACTAATAAATAAACTTTACTTTATGATTGCATCATTACAGAATGTCAATCGTTAATCTGCTGGTTCCTGCCCAATCTTGCACACATCAACAAACTGACATGACAACTTCCAAAGCAGGCCTGGTACTAGGATGAACACCAGCAGAAGGCATTCAACACAGTCAAGGACATGCTCACATCTAGGGAAACACCAACCTTTTTCAATCCAGACCTACCCACTATAGTCACTGCTGACACATTTTTCATTAGCCTAGGAGCCGTTTTGTTCCAAGTTCAGTGAGATGACTCTCACAGACTGGTATATTATGTTGCCAGGGCACGATGAGAAACAGACGCTGTCAGTGAGAAAGAGGTGTTGGCAGTCGCATGGGCTTGCAAACGTTTTTGGGTTATACCGTAGGGCTCAAATTTATGATCCAGACCGATCGTAAGCCATTAGTTACTCCGCTTAACACTAAGGAATGGCAATGATGCCACTTGAATTCAAAGGTTTTGATTATGGCTCATGAAGTTTGAAGGCAATGCAGAATACATCCAGGTTAAGCACCAGGTCACAGCTGATGTACTGTCCTGCTTCCCCATGGAGAAACCAGCACACAACAATCCTGGATTCACTGAGGAGGTGAACTTCTGAGTCTCCCTGTGTACAAGGTCTATGATGTAGAGATGCTGGCATTGGACTGGGACAAACTCAGTAAGAAGTCTCACAACATCAGATTAAAGTCCAACAGATTTATTTGGTAGCAAACACCACTAGCTTTCGGGGCTCTGCCCCTTCGTCAGGTGAGTGGGGAGTTCTGATCACAAACAGGGCATAGAAAGACCCACACTCAGTTTACAGAATACTGATTAGAATGCGAGTCTTTACAGCTAATCAAGTCTTAAATGTGCAGACAATGTGAGTGGAGATAGCATTAAGCATAGGTGGCCATGTTACCCAATAAATTTCATTAGCCTCGGAGCTGTTTTTTGATAAGTTCAGTGAGATGACTCTCATAGGCTGGTATATTATGTTGCCAGGGCACGCTGAGAAACAGAGCAGCGGTACACTGTCAGTGAGAAAGAGGTGGAGTCATAGAATCATGGAATCATAGAATCCATACAGTGCAGAAGGAGGCCATACAGTGCATTGAATCTGTACCGACCACAATTCCACCAAGGCGCTATTCCTATAACCCCACACATTTACCCTGCTAATCCCCCTGACACTAGGGTCAATTTAGCATGGCCAATCAAACTAATCCACACACCTTTGGACATTGCAGTGCTTGTGACATGTATAAACAAGACCACAGGATCCACTGATGTTGACCTCCTTCCAGTTTTGACATTGGAAACACCTCAGAAGGGACCTTATTGTCTTCAAAGATAAAATCTTTCTAATCATTGTGGATGATTACTCTTGCTGAATCAAACAGCTACATGGGCTGACTTCAGTAGCAGTTATTACCACACTCAAGAGAGTTTTTGCCACTCATGGTGTTGTAGGTAAAAGATACCTCTGAGACCAATTGTGAGTCAAAGTACAGCAAGTTTATTCAAAAGCTTTTGGGAGATACACCTGGTACCTAACAGCAGTTCCAGGCTTCTCCCTGAAAACAACTTAAGAGCACTTATTTATACCCCCCCAGTCACGTACACATCTTCTCATTCTCAGCAAGTTCCCAGGCTGGGGGTTGTCCTCCATTGTGGGAACATGGCTGCCTCAGCATTTCTTCATGGTTATCTCAAGGCCGCAATTGTTCCACATCGGTGGTGGTGTGATTAGCCCTTAGCTAAAATACAGGCCTGCAAAACAAATTAAAGTTAACGGGGTCCGTATAACAATTTTATGTTCATAAGTTGTATAGCGTATAATATGTTGGTACATGACACATAAGCAGTACAAAATGAATATATATGAATATACTTATGGAACATGAGCTTCACTATGTTAGGCAGAAGTCCATTATGTTAAAGACACAAACATAGATACGAGTTGGGTCAGCTACATTTCTGAGCAGACGATCATAAACTTGTGTACAACAGCAAGGACAGCTGCAGTCTTATTGTTTGGGACACACAAAAACAAGTCTTACATCTGTCTGGAATGCATGAAAACAAGTCAAAAACAAGTCTTACAATTTTTTTTTTACCAATCTCCAAGTATTACAAAGTTCATTAACCCATTCCCTACTGCACATGGCATCCTTGATTTGGTTATCTCAGGTAATTGTTCTCAGTTTGGCAATCACTGCTTCATAAACTTTGTCCATTTCACCTGCTTGCTTCAGAATCCATAGTGATGAAATCGAGAGAGGTCTGCATTGTCAAATATTTGTTAAAGCAAGATAATGGCATCAACCTGGTCTGAGCTACCAGCGTACACCCCTGCTGAAGAGTCTGGAACTCTGAATGGATAGGAGATTACTCACAGCTCCTGAATCTCCCACACATCCTTTGACCATGCCTCAAGATGACAGAGATCAAAAAGGTGCAAGAGAAAAGGACCACTAGTGGGCACACCAGGCCCTGACTTACGGCCATCACCACAAAGCGGATTTACCTACACTCACAGGATAGTCTGTCTGGGTTTGAAATCAGAAACAACCAGGCCAGGTTTTGAGTTAGTCCACATTCCCACCTTTCGCACACTGACCTCGGTGTTCACCAGCAGAACAGATCCACTCTGATATCTACCAGTAAACAGCCCCCACAGCAGTGGGAAGACCACCCAGATGACCAAGAAGACCTCCTGGCCAACATACTGGACAATTCACAGGGCCCTCCAGAAGAATGTTGCGCTCCTTACCTTTTCTCACTGGAAATAAGAACATGATCTGGCAGACTGGTCAAATCACCACCTTTCCCTCTGGCCATAATCTGCTAGGGATGGGAGTAGGATGTGTAAACAGTTAATGTTGTTATGGTGAAATTAAAGTGATGGACACAAATTGGTTACCTGGCACACAAAATGGACTCTAGGAAGGGACCTTAAGAGGCACTGACTTTGGGCACAGACAGTTACACACAAAGTTAAAACCTGCAGTAGCTGAATTGTTGCAGGAAACTGGTCAGACCTGGGGCACTTTAAGACTTGAGATAAAGACTAGATCCAGAACAATGAGTTTGATAACAAGGTCAGCCACTGATGGGACATAAATACATAAATGTATATATATGTTGAAACCAGGCATTGATAAAGCACATAATTGCCACTCTATGTACAGCGATGTGTTAACTGTCCATGTTTGTAACGATGTGTTAACTGTCGATGTCCGTATCTGTCTACTCAACTTGTAACGATGTGTTAACTGTCGATGTCCGTATCTGTCTACTCAACTTGTAATGATGTGTTAACTGCTCATGTCCATACTGCCTATAGTCTAAAAAGTATAAAAGATGCCCAACTACCATTGTGTAGTTGAGAAGGTAGCTACCAGGTACTGCAGAGTACCAGTGCTTTCTCCCAATGCTTTCCCGAAATAAAATTGTTTTGTTGATCCTCCAAGTCTGACTCCGAAGTGGTAAATTTCCCACAACAATGTTAAAGAGTAGAACTAAATGCTGGCGGGGTGAGATGTAGTATAAAGGCTTAATAGTATTATGCTAATGGATAGAATGCATCATCATTGATGTCAGAACATTTGCAACTGGAAGCTGAGGGATGTCCACCTCTTTAAAAATGTTCACCAGTTTGCAGCAGAGTGGTTCCCAGCTCTCTTCTATTGAAACTATTGAATTATAGTTTCATCGATGCTTTAGTGAAGCTAGATTTCAATTCCAAATTTGTTAATTAATTGCAGTTAAATTCTGCTATTTGCTACACTAGGATTTGACGCCAGAGCTTTACCGGCATCTCTAGATTATCAGCTTAGTGATCTTAGCACTGCATCATCTCTATGTGCTTGCTAGCATCTTCATTATAATTTCCGTCACCCCTTTATTAATGCACTATTTATCAAACACCAACAACGCTGTTTTTAACAGAAATACACATCCTCAAAATATCCAAATGCTACTACACCACTGTAATTCAGAAGAGAAACATCACCTCACTTATATCTGGCATGTCTAATTCTCTCTGTGTCTTTTTCTTCTTCACTTTTACTTTTGGATAAGGGATATGAATAGCTTGGTGCAACGTGGCAGGAAAAGGAATCTATAATGACTATCGGTTGAATTTGCGGTGGTATTGTTAGAAAATGTGGCTTCCCATCTCTTTGTGCTCCCCTCACCCCATGTTTTTCATTGCACCCCACCACTTCAACTTCCATCACCCATTTCGTTTCCTAACAGATTTTAATTGCTCCATCATTTCTGGTTGTGCTTTTAGCTGATAGACCTCAGGCTCTGGAAATCTCTCCCTACATCTCTCCATCTCGTCTCAACCTTTCTTTCCTCCTTTAACATCTTCCTTAAAATCTCATCACTTCCATCATTAACTCCACCTTTCCCTTTCAAACTAATTGTTTTAGCCCCTGTATATTCTCCTTCTACATGTACTGCTATCTTTAACATCACTATTAACTCCTACCTCTTACCCTGACTTGTAACTTCCCAAGGGCTGTTGGTGAGAAACCAACTGAAGGGACATTATTGTTGCATTAAGGGAAAGTAAGCATACTTCACATTCTCACAATCCAAATTCAGTTCACATTCTGAATTCCTAACGTAGGTGTGAACTCCACACCCAGTTTTCATGACAGTTTCAGGAGCTGGAATAACATTTTTAGAAAAAGACACACAAAACAATTCAATTTTTGTTATAATTATATATTTTGTTTTTAAAATTTTAAGTATTCTTGAACGTTAAATGTTGAAATTATAGAGAAAAGGCTACAGAAGATATTTTCAGAAAACATATTGAATGAACTGTGGATCCTGGTGGCCAGACTATGCAATCTCAAGGATAGATTCTGATTATAAAGTATCAGTGTAACGCCATCAACATTGAAAAGACTTACCACAGGCCAGTTATGTGCTGCAGTGATTATAACAAATTTTCAATAATATGTGCGTGCCACATATCAAATTTAATACGTCAGCAGATATTGTTTATATCATGAAATTGGGCATGCTTAAGAGGCCAGAGTTAAAGCAGTACAATATATGAGAGAGTTTTGGGTCTAAAGGAGATTACAGAGATTGGGAGGACAAAGCTGTAGTGGGATATAAAAACAAGTATGAACATTTTAACATCAAGGCATTGCTTAACTGGAGCCAATATAGGCCAGCGTGCACAGGAGTGACAGGCGAATGAGACTTGGTGCAAGACATCTACAACAAAGGTTTTGGATTATGTCATTTTTTTGAAGGGCAAAATGAGGAATCCCAGCCCAGAGTGTTGAAATAGCTAAGTCTAGAATATAAATGCAAGCATGTGGGTTTCTGCAGCAGAAGAACTGAGTCAGATCAGATTACAGTGGTGGAAATAAGCAGTCTTAGGGCACATTGTGAGGCACAACCAGTTGGAAGTCAGCTGAGGAGTATGACCTGGGCCACGGGTGGATTGTGTCAACAGCAACATCAGGGCACAAATGGCACAGTGATTCGCACTGCTGCCTCACAGCGCCAGGGACCCAAGTTCAATTCCTGGCTTGGGTCACTGTCTGTGTGGAGTCTGCATGTTCTCCCTGTGTTTACATGGGTTTCCTCCGGGGTTTCTGGTTTCCTCCCACAGTCCTAAAGATGCATTGGTTAGGTGCATTGGTTCTGCTAAATTCTCCCTCAGTGTATCCGAACAGGCGCCGGAGTGTGTCAAAAGGGGATTTTCACAGTAACTTCCTTGCAGTGTTAATGTAAGCCTACCTGTGACATTAATAAATAAACTTAAACTAAAAGTCAGAGAGGATACAATGTAGTGCCACAGGATTGCTTATAGTTGATCGGAGGCAGGGAATGATAAAAGAAGGCAAATTGGAAAACCGCTATTAGTTTCTGACCATGCCAGGAACCCCACATGAAACGTGACAAAATTAGAACAGAAGATATCTATTTTACAGGAAGTTCAACTGAAAAAGGATATTTTAAAAACAGATATTTGTCTTTTTATAACCTTCTGTGGCTCAGTGTGATTTTTTTCATTATGAAATGACTTGGGATATTTTATGACATTGAAGACACTATATAAATTCACGTTGATGTTTTGCTATCCACTCCTGTTGGATTGTAGTTCTGCAATTAGAAACAAATTTCTCCATCTTTCCTCTAAACCCATTGCTGCCACTCCATTGTTTGTTGTAGATGGCACTGCTAGCTGGATAGGTTCAGTGAATGGCCACAGAAATCCATTAGTGACTGTGGATGTAAGCAACTCAGCTGGAACTCCTCTTCTTCTTCAGTTTTCTGCTGATGACCCCCGGCACCACAGCCTCCGTCACGGATAAGGCAAAGGGGGAGGTTCCAAATCCAACCCACTTTGATTGGAGATCGAACCCTCATTGCTGATATCCAGTCTCATCCACATTGACCGTCCTCCAACTGAACGAACCCGAAGCCCTCTCGCCCTTCCTTCCCCGCCATCCCCTCCTCCTTGGCCATCTCCACCTCTCTCGCCACCCCCTACCTCCAAAGAATCTGAATTGCTGTGGCAACATACACTTTCACATGCAAGTTGCAGCCTGGACCTTTGGATAGTGATAGTAGAGATCTCCTCCTCAATTTTAACTTGACAAGAAGAAAAATATTGTATCATATTCGAAAAATGAGCTAAAAGAACTTTTGGTGTGCAACACTGTAAAGAGCTTATCTAATTGTATATAATTAGCAGTGTATTTACTTAAATTCACTAATGCATATAATTAACAGTATATTTGCGAAGATTTTTCAGTCTATATATTTAACAGCACTATATTTTAGACACAATTACTAACCATGCAGTTTTTGAACGTGAGCAGAGATTTCTTCATTCAGTGTTGGCCATGTACAAACCCAAGAGTAGTTGTCTCTTGTTGATCTTAGTCTCTTTAATAGAATTATAGAATCACTGCAGTGCAGGAGACCATTCAGCCCATGAAGCCTGCACCTACAACAATCCCATCCAGTCCCTATCCCCGTAATCCCATGTATTTACCCTGCTACTGACACTAAGGGTCAATTTAGCATAGCCAATCAACCTAACCTGCACATCTTTGGGGTATGGGAGGAAACCGAAGCTTCTGGAGGGAACCCATGCAAACGTAAGGAGAATGTGCAAACTCCACGGTCACCCGATGCCAGAACAAAACCCGTGTTCCTGGCACTGTAAGGCAGTGTGCCACCCTGCTGCCAGAATAACTAATACTGTGGACTTAAATGTGAAATAATTTGCCTTATTAATCTTGAATCATATTTATAGAATTAATCAAGGAACACATGCACTGCAGACATACTCCTTCACCTTCCATCAGGAAAAAGAAGCAAAACTCTGAGGTCATGTACCAACTGACTTAAGAATAGCTTCTTCCCTGCTGCCAACAGACTTCTGAATGGACCTACTTCATATTAAACTGATCTTTCTCCACACCCTAGCTCTGACTGTAACACTATGTTCTGCACGGTCTCCTTTCCTTTTCTATGAAAGTTGTTGTTCGTCCATCGTCATCGATGAGGACCTCAACACCATTAGTCATTTTGAGGCTGGTTGCAGTGTGTCCGAAAATGGCTGATCAGGCCAATTTGGGTACGGAATGTCCTGGCACATATTGGACAGACTAGTGTAGACACTGTGATTGTTGCGCTGGTGGCTCTGGACTTGCGCAGCTCACGCTTATGTTGTGCTTCAGCAATACACCTTGCTTTGTGAGCTTGACAGCCTTTGTGGACGAGGCAGTGCCAGGTAGGGCGGTTTTGTGCCAGCGTTTCCCGGGTGGTCGTGTCAATGTCAAGTGACTTCAGGGAGGCCTTGAGTGTGTCTTTGAAACGTTTCTTCTGCCCTCCATGCGAGCGTCTTCCAGCAGAGAGTTCCCCAAAAAGGAGCTGCTTGGCTATGAGCTCGTCTGACATACAGATGACATGACCTGCCCACCAGGTCTGCGCTCTCACCAGCAGTGTGTGGACTGATGGTAGACTTGTCTAGAGAGAACTTCAGTGTCTGGTACTTTGTCTTGCCAACAGATGTGTATTATTCTGCGAAGACAAGTCATGTGGAAATGATTGAGCTATCTTGCATGCCTTCAATACACAGTCCACGTTTCACAGGCATACACGAGGGTAGTGGGTACAGTGGCGCTGTAGACCTTCAGTTTTGTTGTTGGGCTGATTCCTCGACGTTCCCATACAGTGGAGCACAGCCTACCAAAAGCAGAACTTGCCTTTGCTATTCTGCAGTTAACTTCTGTATCAATAGTCACTTCCTCGGAGAGGGTGCTGCCAAGATAAGTGAAGTGGTCCACTCCTCTAGTTTCTGCCCTTTGATTGTGATTATGGGTTCTGTGTGTGGTGCACGAGAAGCAGGCTGGTGCATGACTTCGGTCTTTTTAATGTTGATGGTGAGTCCAAAGTTGTCACAAGCCGTGGAAAATTTGTCCATGCTGACCTGCATCTCTGGCTCTGAGCCAGTATACAGGGCGCAGTCATCAGCAAAGAGGAAATCTCTCAGAACAGTCTCTTTCACTTTGGTAATAGCTTGAAGTCTCCTCAGGTTGAAGAGCTTCCCATCCACTCTGTACTTGAGGCTGATTCCAGCAACACTGTCCTGGAAGGCATCATTCAGCATGGCAGTAAACATCATGCTGAACAGTGTGGGTGTGAGCACACAACCCTGTTTGACGCCATTGTCGACTGGGAATGCTTCAGAGGATTCTCTGCCATCTTGTACTCTGGCCATCATGCCATCATGGAACTGGCGTACCATCTGAATGAATTTGGGAGGGCAGCCGAACTTTGGCATGATCCTGCACAGGCCTTGTTGGCTTACAGTGTTGAAGGCTTTCACGAGGTCAACAAAGGTTGTGTAGATCTCGCGATTCTGCTCCTGACACTTCTCCTGAAATTAACGTGCAGCAAAAATCATGTCAGTCGTCCCACAACCTTTGCGGAAGCCACATTGTGACTCTGGAAGCAGGCCCAGCTCCAGATGAGTGACCAGATGATTTAGCAGAACTCTTGCAAGTGTTTTTCCTGTGATGGAGAGCAGCGAGATTCCTCGGTGTTTATCACATTCTTGCCGATTGCCCTTCCTCTTGTAGAGGTGTACGATGGAAGCATCTTTTGAGTTCCTGAGGAATGGATCCTTGCATCCAAAAGGATCGGAACAACTCAGTGAGCTTCTCGACAAGTGCAGGACCAGCAGCTTTATAGATCTCTGTGAGTATGGTATCTGTCCCTGGGGCTTTGCCACTGGCTGACAGCTTTCGTGACTTCTGCTACTACCGGTGGGTCATCCGTGGCGTTGTTGATATCAACCTGTGGAATCCTGTCTATTGCCTTATCGTTAATAAATGACAGTCGGTTGAAGACGGCTTCAAAGTGTTCAGCCCATCTCTGCAGGATCTGAGCCTTCTCTGTAATGAGAGTTGTATCATCTGTACTCAGGAGGGGGGAACTCCCGAGAGCCTGAGGTGCGTAGTGTTGAGGGCTTCATAGAACCATTTCAAGTCGTTTCTGTCAGCTTATCCCTGTATTTCATCTGCCTTGGCGCTCAGCCAGGCATCCTGCATTTTATGCACTTTATTCTGGACTGTCCTGCGAGCACTGGTAAAAGCATTTTTCTTGGCAGCTGAAGATGGGTTGTTCTGACAGGCCCGATGAAGACGGTGCTTTTCAACAAGTAGAGCCTGCATCTCCTCATCATTCTCATCAAACCAATCATGCTGCTTGCGGGTAGAGGGCCCGAGCATCTTCAGCGCAGATGTATGGAAAGCATCCCTGAAGCATTCTCAGTCGTCCTAAGCACTGCCTGCAAGGTGTAGGTCAGCAAGCTTGCTTTCTAAGTCTTCAGCCTGTGCTGAAGCTATGCTGGGGTTCTTTAGCTTGGACGCATTGATTCTTTTCATAACCTTGCTTCCTTGTGGTCGCCTCTTGGGTCTGATGCGGACTCCCATTTTGGAGACAATGAGACTGTGATCTGTCCAGCAGTCAGCACCACACATGGCCTTGGTTACTCTGACATCCTGCCTGTCTTTTCTCCTGACAATGACATAGTCGATAAGATGCCAATGCTTAGAGTGGGGATGCATCCAGGAGGTCTTGTTATGGGTAGGCAGACGGAAGGTTGTGTTGGTGATGAGGAGGTCATGTGCTGCGCAGGCCTTCAGTAAGAGTAGGCCGTTACTGTTACACTTGCCCACTCCACGCCTCCCAATGATTCCCTGCCAGATTGCAGAGTCACACCCTACTCTTGCATTGAAATCGCCAAGCAAGATCAGCTTGTCGGTACTGCTCACTGCTGATAGTAGGGCGTCTAGTTCTTCGTAGAACTTGACTTTCATCTCGTCCAGGTTGTTCATCGAGGAGGCTTAGGCGCTGATCAACGTGGCTTCACTTCTGTTCTGTAGCGGAAGCTGTAACGTCATTAGCCGGTCATTCACACCCTTGGGTAGACTATTAAGTTTCTGAACAAGGGCCTCCTGACAGTGAATCCAACTCCAGCATCACGACTTTCATACAATGAATGTATGCATTGACTGTGTAGCACGCAAGAAACAATACTGTATACTAATACATGTGACAATATATCAAATCAAAAAGTCAATCTAGACAATTGCACAAATATAAAAGAAGTAGGCACATTTTAAATTTGTTAAAAAATATTAAAGCTGGATAGATGTTTGGATTTGGGCTGAAATTCAATCTTACATTTTGTTTAAACAATTACTTAAAAGCATTCAATAATAGCAATGGAGGAGATATGTTTGAAATGCTGCAGCATGCAATTTTTAAAAGAAGATTTCCTAACGTGGTCTGAAATGAATCACACATTCCTGACATCGTGATTGCCTTTGTGTGTGCATGAATCAATGTGTGGGGTGTTTGCAGTGCTGCTGAACTCTGCACTCGCTCTGCCTGCTGCACTCCCAGTCTGTGTGATCATCTGTGTGCGTGTAAACGGAGAAGTGGGTAGAGTGTTTGCACAATGCTGCTGATCCACTCATTCACTCTCTCAGTCTGTGTGATTGCCTGTGTGTTTGTACGTAGAGCAATGGATAGGGTGTTTGCAGTGCTGCTGAGCTCTGCACTCAGTCTGTGTGATTGCTTGTGTGTGTGTGTGTGGAGCAGTGGGTAGGATATTTGCACAGTGCTGCAGAGCTCTGCATTCTCAAGTCTGTCTGATTGCCTTATGTGTGGAGCAGTGGGTAGGGTGTTTGCATGGTGTTGCTGCGCTCTCAGCCTGTGATTGCCTGTGTTTGTGGAGCAGTGGGTAAGGTGTTTGCACAGTGCTGCAGAGCTCTGCACTCTCAGTGTGACATTGCCTGTGTTATGGAGCAGTGGATAGGGTGTTTACACGACGCTGCTGAGCTTTGCACTCTCACAGTGAGATTGCCTGTCTGTGTGGAGCAGAGCATTAGATGTTTGTTCCTGACCGCTGCGCTCGCTCTGCCTGCTGCACTCTCAGTCTGTGTGATTGCCTGTGTGGATGTGTAGCAGTGGGTAGGGTAATTGCACAGTACTGGGTATTAAGAGCAAAGGATGAGGTATTTGTTCCTGACCGCTGCACTTTCATAGTCTGTGTGATTGCCTGTGTGGGTGTGCAACAGTGGGTAGGGTGATTGCACAGTACTGGGTGTTTGGAGCAGATGATGAGGTTTTCGTTCCTCTCCGATGCGCTCTGCTGCACTCTCACAATGAACCGCTGTTCAGTTGCAGTCCACGTGCGCCAATGGAACGCACGCGCTCCGAGTGGCCTGATCCACCCGCCACCTCCCATTGGACGTCTCTCACCGAGGGGGCGGGGTTATGTAGACTAGGCAAGCGGTAGGGCCAATGGGAAGCTGGCCTGAACGGTCTCGCGCGGAATAGGCGGGAATCTCCCTCTGGCGAGCGACAGGTGATTGGTTGGCTGGGGTGGGCGGGGCCGAGCTGGTCCAATGCAGAGCGGGGCTGAGGCGGCAGGGCGGGGCGCTGAAGGCAGGACACTGGTACCCGGTGTTGGCACTGCTAGCGGCACTGGGTTTGGCTGCAGCTGCTGAGGATGGAGCCGGCTGTGTACTTGGCGGCGCTGGTCGCACTGCTGTTGTTCTGGATCCGTAGCAAAGGCGTGGAGTACATTATCATCCATCACCGCTGGATCTTCGTCTGCCTTTTCCTGCTGCCTCTCTCCGTCGTCTTCGATGTTTACTACTATCTCAGAGCCTGGCTGGTCTTCAAGATGTGCAGTGCCCCCAAACAGCACGACGAGCGGGTCAGAGACATCCAGAGGCAGGTGAGGGTCAGACTCCATGGAGCAGTGCATGCAGATACTGTATAAACTCGCCCGCTGCCTATGTGTGTAAACCAGGGTGTACCCCCTCCCAGTAATCTGTACTCAGGGTTTACCCCCTCCCAGTAATCTGTACTCAGGGTTTACCCCCTCCCAGTAATCTGTACTCAGGGTTTACCCCCTCCCAGTAATCTGTACTCAGGGTTTACCCCCTCCCAGTAATCTGAACCCAGGGTGTACCCCCTCCCAATATTCTGAACCCAGGGTGTACCCCCTCCCAATATTCTGAACCCATGGTGTACCCCCTCCCAATATTCTGTACCCATGGTGTACCCCCTCCCAATATTCTGTACCCATGGTGGACCCCCTCCCAGTAATCTGTACCCATGGTGTACCCCCACCCAGTAATCTGTACTCAGGGTGTACCCCCACCCAGTAATCTGTACTCAGGGTGTACCCCCACCCAGTAATCTGTACTCAGGGTGTACCCCCACCCAGTAATCTGTACTCAGGGTGTACCCCCACCCAGTAATCTGTACTCAGGGTGTACCCCCACCCAGTAATCTGTACTCAGGGTGTACCCCCTCCTAGTAATCTGTACTCAGGGTGTACCCCCTCCTAGTAATCTGTACTCAGGGTGTACCCCCTCCCAATATTCTGTACCCATGGTGTACCCCCTCCCAGTAATTTGTACCCATGGTGTACCCCCTCCCAGTAATTTGTACCCAGGATGTACCCCCTCCCAGTAATTTGTACCCAGGATGTACCCCCTCCCAGTAATTTGTACCCAGGATGTACCCCCTCCCAGTAACCTGTACCAGGATGTACCCCCTCCCAGTAACCTGTACCCATGGTGTACCCCCTCCCAATATTCTGTACCCATGGTGTACCCCCTCCCAGTAATTTGTACCCAGGATGTACCCCCTCCCAGTAATTTGTACCCAGGATGTACCCCCTCCCAGTAATTTGTACCCAGGATGTACCCCCTCCCAGTAATTTGTACCCAGGATGTACCCCCTCCCAGTAACCCGTAGCCAGGGGACGCACCCCTTCCTATACAGTAAGAAGCCTCACAACACCAGGTTAAAGTCTAGCAGTTTATTTGGTAACACAAGCTTTTGGACCGCTGCTCCTTTATCAGGTGAGTGAAGGGTTGGGTTCACAAACAGGGCATACATAGACACAGACTCAATTCCAAAATAATGGTTGGAATGCAAGTCTTAACAGGTAGCCAGGTCTTTACAGATACAGACAATACGAGTGGAGAGAGGGTTAAGCACGGATTGAAGTGGTGTGAATTGTCTCAAGCCTCTTTAACCTGTACTAAACCCTGACTCCACTTGCATCGTCTGTATCTGTAAAAACCTGATTACCTGTTAGGGCTCGCATTTCAACCATTATCTTGTAATTGAGTCCGTGTCTATGTATGTCCTGTTTGTGAACCCAACCCTTCACTCATCTGATGAAAGAGTAGCATTCCAAAAGCTTGTGCTACTAAGTAAATCTGTTGGACTTTAACCTGGTGTTGTGAGGCTTCTTACTGTCCAATGCCGGCATTGCCACCCTCCCTAGTAGTTTGCATCCAGGAGTGCCCACTTTCCCAATAGTCTGCATCCTGGGGTTTCACCCTCTCCCTCAATGAGGGTGCCCCTCCTCCTCCTTAAACCATATCAGCAAGAGGGTTCCTGTAAACCCCACACATGGAGAGTTCACCAGTTGATCTCACCGAGGAGTGCCCTCCAGTAAATCCCACCAGAGGGTACTTGTGGACCTCACCCACCCAGAGGTTTGGACTGATGCTGTTTAACTGTATATAATTGCGCAGTGCGTTGTATTGGAGTAAGCCCATCCAAAGACAGACACTTCTGATCCTTTGCAGCCAACATTTGTGCTTTTTATGTGAATGAACTCAACCTTAGACTGTGACCGTCTCCTCCTCTATGTAATCCATACAGGAACTGAGAGTGATACACTCCATTTTGTGGCACTAATAACTAATCCCGAGACAAGAACTTCCAAACATGGTGGAGCATGTAGTGTATGCAAATAAACTCACTGAGTCTGATGAGGGTCAAAGTTATGGAATGAATTGATAGACTGTGATTTATTGTTAGAGACTGGTGAGGGTCAGCTCTCTAATAGGCTAAGATATATGACTAACGTGCATTGAACACAGATTGAAGTAAAGTGAATCTTCCTCTTCTTAAAATACAGACTGCATAATACTGATGCCTTTTTGTCAGCATCATCTGTTTGCTATCAAGGCTGTGGTTTGCCAATGATGATTAATATTCACAGCAATAATTTTCCTTGAGCACTCTGATTATACTTATATCTTTAACAATTTTCATGTCCAATTACAGGAAAGTTGGTGCTATGTGGGGTTGGTGTTACAACAGACAGCTGAAGTCACTTTATCAGCAGTACAGTTCCCATTACAGAGCAGCTTGCAAAAAGCAGCTGGCTTGTGCAATAGTTGGTGAAATGTTGATTTAAGTTTTGCTTTAAAAGGTATTAGTATATTAAAGGAGTGGAGACTTGCCACAAATGTTCTCCATTACTTCTTATAGGAACTGTACCCAATATCCTGGGTGG
This sequence comes from Carcharhinus amblyrhynchos, assembly GCF_965287045.1. Classification (NCBI taxonomy): domain Eukaryota; kingdom Metazoa; phylum Chordata; class Chondrichthyes; order Carcharhiniformes; family Carcharhinidae; genus Carcharhinus; species Carcharhinus amblyrhynchos. Next base: position 26,866,806 of record NC_137332.1, on the reverse strand, counting down.
CACAGTGGTTAGCAAAATTGCCTCATAGCACCAGGGACCCAGGTTCAGTTCTGGCCTTGGGTCACTGACTGTGTGGAGTTTGCACATTTTCTTTGTTTCTGCGTGGGTTTCCTCCCACACTCCAAAGATGTGCAGGTTAGGTGGATTGGCCATGCAAAATTGATCCTTAGTGTCAGGGGGATTAGCAGGGTAACTACATGGGGTTACAGGGATAAGGCCTGGGTGGGATAGTTGTCAGTGCAGGCTCAATGGACAAAATGGCCCCCTTATGTACTGTAAGAATTTTATAATTCTCATGTAACCTGATGTTTGTCACATGATGATTTTTATAAATATATAAAAAGGAAGAGGCTGGCTAGGGTGAACGTTGGTCCTTTAGAGGATGAGAAAGGGGACCTAGTGGTAGGGGATGGGGAAATGGCTAAGGTCTTGAATAACTTTTTTGTTTCTGTCTTCACGGAGGAGGACGTGAATAATTTGCCGGGTGTTAGCGATGGAAAGGTGGTAGGACTGGAGGGTCTTAATGACATTACTGTTACTAGAGAGGTGGTGCTCGACAGACTGGAGGGGCTGATTGTGGACAAGTCGCCAGGACCGGATGGAATGCATCCGAGGGTTCTGAAAGAAATGGCGGAGGTTATAGTGGATGCCTTGGTGGTTATTTTCCAGACGTCGCTGGATTCCGGGGAAGTGCCGGAACATTGGAAAACGGCTAATGTTACGCCGTTGTTTAAGAAGGGTGCCAGGCAAAAGGCGGGGAATTATAGGCCGGTTAGTTTAACGTCTGTGGTAGGTAAAATGTTAGAATCCGTCATTAAGGAGGAAATTGCAAGGCATCTTGAAGGGACTTGCTTGATAGGGCAGACGCAACACGGTTTCATTAAAGGGAAGTCGTGTCTGACAAATTTACTGGAGTTCTATGAGGATGTGTCTAGGGCAGTGGATAGAGGAGAGCCGGTGGATGTGGTCTTTCTGGATTTTCAGAAGGCGTTTGACAAGGTACCTCACAAGAGGTTATTGCAGAAGGTCAGGGGACATGGAGTTGGGGGTAGGGTGTTAGCGTGGATAGAGGATTGGTTGTCAAATAGGAGGCAGAGAGTGGGGGTCAATGGGTGCTATTCGGATTGGCGGTTGGTGACTAGTGGGGTGCCCCAGGGGTCGGTGCTGGGGCCTCAGCTATTTACCATTTATATAGATGATCTGGAGGAGGGAACCGAGTGCAGGGTGTCGAAATTTGCTGATGACACCAAGATTGGGGGAAAGGCAAATTGTGCGGAGGGTGTGGAGAGTCTGCAGAAGGATCTAGATAGGCTGGGCGAATGGGCCAGGAAATGGCAAATGGAATTTAATGTTGGCAAGTGTGAGGTGGTCCACTTTGGTAGGAAGAATGGTAGGAAGGACTATTACTTACGTGGCGAAAAACTGCAGCAGGCGACGGTGCAGAGGGACCTCGGGGTCCTTGTGCATGAGTCGCAAAAACCCAGCTTGCAGGTGCAGCAGGTGGTCAGGAAGGCGAATGGGATGCTGGCCTTCATAGCGAGGGGGATTGAATATAAAAGTAGGGAGGTCTTGCTGCAGCTGTATAGGGCATTGGTGAGGCCGCAGCTGGAGTACTGTGTGCAGTTTTGGGCGCCGCACCTGCGCAAGGATATTTTGGCCCTGGAGGGAGTGCAGAGGAGGTTTATTAGGCTGATACCGGAGTTGAGGGGATTGAGCTATGAGGAGAGGCTGAATAAACTAGGCTTGTACTCGTTAGAGTTTAGAAGAATGAGGGGAGATCTCATTGAGACGTATAAGATGATGAATGGGATGGATAGGATAGAGGTGGAGAGACTCTTCCCGCTCAAAAAAAGACAGTAGGACTAGGGGGCACAGCCTCAAGATAAAGGGGAGGCGGTTTAGAACGGAGTTGAGGAGGAACTTCTTCACTCAAAGGGTGGTGAATCTCTGGAATTCTCTGCCCGTTGAAGTGGTGGAGGCTGCCTCGCTAAATATTTTTAAGACGCGGGTTGATGGGTTCTTGATAAGAGAGGGGATTAAGGGTTATGGGGAGAGGGCGGGAAGGTGGAACTGAGCCACGACGGATCAGCCATGATCTTATTGAATGGCGGGGCAGGCTCGAAGGGGTAGATGGCCTACTCCTGCTCCTATTTCTTATGTTCTTATGTTCTTATGAATACATGATCAACAGCAGAACCATGAGGAACAGAAGGACCTTGTTGTGCATGTATACCCATCCCTCAAAGTAGCAGGACAGGTGGATAAAGTGGCCAAGAAGGCATTTAGTACATGTGTCTTTATTAGTTTTATTATGTACCCTGGGAATGTCTCGGTTTTGAAGGTGCAATGTTCAGAAACGGGGCCTGAGACTAGACTTGCCTGATCGCCGCCACTCCTAGAATTTTCTGGGCTTCCTGGGGAAAGCGATATTGGAGCTGACCCTGTGTCTGATGTGCTGTTGTAAAAGGGTCATGTCTATTGCAAGTCTTACAATGATTTGGTGGTGGTTGAGTGTTATAGGGTACTCAGAGAACTCAAGTTTCATTTGCATCATGCACCTTTTATGCATGTTGTAGGTCAGAACAATAGATGGTGATCGTTGGTCCTTCCATTTCCAGTCGATCATGTGGTTGACCTGGAATTTGTCCTGCTTTTACTGCCTGCTGCTGACATGTGTTAGAAAGATTTGCAGGTTAATACTCAATCCGTTTGGCTGCATTATGAATGCACCTTTCTTAGCCATCAAGTCCTGGGGTAGAACTCGAACCTGGAGCTTCTGGTCCACAAGAAGAAACAGTAAACAATGCCTCCAATATCATCATGTATCCTGATGTTTGTTATGATGTGACAAACAGGCAAGGGAATACAGGATGAACGGCAGGGCACTGGGAAGCACCAAGGATCAGAGGGACTTTGTGCATGTACACTGGCCCCTAAGGTAGCAGGATAGGTGAACAAAGTGGTTAGGAAGGCATTTATTAGACTTGCCTTTATTGGCAGAGGCATAAAGTGCAGGGAGATTATGCTGGAACAATGTAAAGCGTCAGTTAGGCCACAACTAGAGTATTGTGTGCAGTTCTGGAATCCACATTATAGGAGGAATGTGATATCTTAGGGTGCAGAGGAGATTTATCAGGATGTTGCCTGGGCTGGAGAGTTTTAGTTATGAAGAGAGATTGGATAGCTTGGGATTGTTTACCTTGAAGCAGAAGCGATTGAGGAGGGACATGATTGAGATGTATAAGATTGTGAGGGGCAGAGATAGAGTAGACAAGAAGAAGCTTTTCCCCTTGGTGGAGGGATCAGTCACCAGGGGGCACAGATTTAACGTGATGGGCATGAGGTTTAGAGGTGATGTGATTCCTGCCTTGGATCACTGTGCAGAGTCTGCATGTTCTCCCAATGTCTGCGTGGGTTTCCTCCAGGTGCTCCGGTTTAACATAAGAACTTAAGAAATAGGAGCAGGAGTAGGCCATCTAGCCCTTCGAGCCTGCCCCGCCATTCAATAAGATCATGGCTGATCTGTCGTGGCTCAGTTCCACATTCCCGCCCTCTCCCCATAACCCTTAATCCCCTCTCTCATCAAAAACTCATCAACCCGCGTCTTAAAAATATTTAGCGAGGCAGCCTCCACCACTTCAACGGGCAGAGAATTCCAGAGATTCACCACCCTTTGAGTGAAGAAGTTCTTCCTCAACTCCGTTCTTATCCGCCCCCCCTTTATCTTGAGGCTGTGCCCCCTAGTCCTACTGTCCTTTCTGAGCAGGAAGAGTCTCTCCGCCTCTATCCTATCCATCCCATTCATCATCTTATATGTCTCAATAAGATCTCCTCCCACTGTCCGAAAGACATGCTGGTTAAGTGCATTGGCCATGCTAAATCCTCCCTCGGTGTATCTTTTGATTTGATTTATTATTGTCACATGTATTAACATACAGTGAAAATTATTATTTCTTGCACGCTATACAGACAAAGCATGCCGTTCATAGAGAAGGAAACGAGAAAGTGCAGAATATAGTGTTACAGACATAGCTAGACTGGAGAGAAAGATCAACTTAATGCAAGGTAGGTCCATTCAAAAGTCTGACAGCAGCTGGGGAGAAGCTGTCCTTGAGTCGGTTGGTACGTGACCTGAGATTTTTGTACTTTCTTCCCCACGGGAGAAGGTGAAAGAGAGAACGTCTAGGGTTCTTAATTATGTTGACTGCGTTGCCGAGGCAGCGGGAAGTGTAGACAGAGTCAATTTTGGGAGGCTGGTTTGCGTGATGGATTGGGCTACATTCACGACCTTTTGTAGTTCCTTACAGTCTTGGGCAGAGCAGAAGCCATACCAAGCTGTGATACAACCAGAAAGAATGCTTTCTATGGTGCATCTATAAAAGTTGATGAGAGTTGTAGCTGACATGCCACATTTCCTTAGTCTTCTGAGAAAATAGAGGCATTGGTGGGCTTTCTTAACAATAGTGTCAGCGTCGGTGTTGGGGGGGGGGTCCAAGATAAGTTGTTGGTGATCTCGGCACTTAAAAAGTTGAAACTCTCGACCTTTTTACTTCGTCCCCATTGATGTAGACAGGGGCATGTTCTCCTTTACTCTTCCTGAATTTGATGGCAATCTCCTTTGTTTTAAAGAACAAAGAACAACCCAGCACGGGAAACAGGCCCTTCAGCCCAACGAGCCCGCGCCGCCGCATCCTCCTACACCTACCCTGCCCTGTGTGTATGTGAGTGGAACCCCTAATGTAGCCAGATTCAGGGAAGAATAGTGTCAATTTGGTACACCAGTCAGCCTGAGAGCTCATCTTTGGGGTGTGGGAGGAAACTGGAGCGCCTGGAGGAAACCCACGCAACCACAGGGAGAATGCGCAAACTCCCACAGACACAGGCCCAAATCCATGTATCTGCACAGCTAGCAGTGATAGTCACTGAGCTGTTGCGGTGCCCGTCTACTGGTTTTGTTGACATTATTGTTGCCGCACTAGTTCACCAGATTCTCTATCTCATTCCTATATTCTGCCTCGTCATTGTTTGAGATCTGACCCACTCGGATGTCATCAGCAAACCTGAAAATGAAGTTGGAAGGGAATTTGGCCGCACAGTAATAGGTGTGTAGTCATAGGGTGTAACCAATACTGAATAAGTGTCGGAGTGTGGCGACCAAGGGATTTTCACAGTAACTTCATTGCAGTGCTAATGTAGGCCTACTTGTGACACTCATAAATAAACTTTAAATAAATAAATAAACTTTAACCTTTAAAAAACTGTAAAACTTTAAACTTGTGGCTGATGTTGCAACAATCCCCCTCAGCTGCCTGAATTGGCCCTTGTTTGATAGTGTCAGTGGAGGGATGGATAAGTGATCACATTCATTGTCAGCGAGCAGCATAGTTAGTTGTGTGTGACTATAAATAATAAATGTGTCAAGCTGCACTGTGGCTGGTACTATCTGTACATTCTTTTGGAGGGAGGGATAATATTTTGCTGGGTTACATCCATCACCTAAGGTGGTATCTGATTCTCATCTTTCGCCGCAGCGATGACAGGGAAATATGTCGATAGTTGAAGCTGACAGAGATGTCATGACTGGAAGCACAGTTGCTGGAGTGTTCTGTAAATCTGTGAATGGGTTGACAACGTGAGAGATCCTGAGTGGCCGATCCAATAAAGAGGGCTGGGTTGCTACTCTGTGGTGCTGGGACTCCCAGATATCGGATGGCTTCTTGCTCCAATATGTGGGGTTTAATCTCCTCTACTGTGCCAGAAAGCTGCAAATTAACTAACTCTAAAATTATTTTAAACACACAAAATCAACCATTATTCTGGGTAAAATGTCACACATCCTTCTCCAATGTAAGCAGGTTACTGAAGAGGGTTAATTCTTCAACAGTGTCTTTTAATTACTGCATGTGGTCTGTTGGAAATCACTGAGAAATTGATTTTTTTCTTTTTCTTTCCTTTTCTCTACTCTCTCTCCTTTTTTCTTTGTTGAGCAGAATAACCATATGTGGACCTGTTTCCATTCACTTCAAATGCTCAGTGTAGCCCTGAAGAACAGGTTACTTCTGATAGCTACAACATGGAACACGTTGGATTTAAATGTCCACACAACTAAACTTAAATAGAATCACAGAATCCATACAATGCAGAAAGAGGCCATTTGGCCTATCGTATGTGCACCACCTTTCTCAGATGGAGCACCTTACCCAGGCCCATTCTTCGGCCCTATCTTTGTAACCCCATACATTTACCGTGGCTAATCCAAATAACCTCCATATCCAAATAACCTACACAGGGTGGCATGGTAGCACAGTGGTTAGCACTGCTGCTTCACAGCCCCAGGGTCCTGGGTTTGATTCCCGGCTCGGGTCACTGTCTGTGTGGAGTTTGTACATTCTCCTTGTGTCTGCCTGGGTTTCTGGGTACTCCGGTTTCCTCCCACAGTCCAAAGATGTGCGGGTTAGGTTGATTGGCCATGCTAAGAAATTGCCCCTTAGTGTTCAGGGATGCGTTAGTTAGAGGGATTAGTGGGTATAATATATAGGGATATGGGGGTAGGTCCTGGGTGAGATTGTGTTTGGTGCAGACTTGACGGGCCGAAGGGTCTCTCTGCACTATAGGGTTCTATGATCTTGGCACACTAAGGGGCAATTTTTCTTTTACCTTGGCCAATCCACCTAACCTGCGCATCTTTGGACTGTGGGAGGAAACCGGAGCTTCAGGAGGAAACATTTGCAGACATGGGGAGAAAGTGCAGACTCTACACGGACACAGTCTCCAAGGCTGGAATTGAACCCCGACCCCTGATGCTATGAGGCAGTAGTGCTAATCATTGTGGCACCATGCCACCTTTTTATGGCAGAAAATAGTTTATAAGTATACCCATGGAAAAATGAATAGTGATTGCAAGGCTGTGAACCACTTTGTGGGTTCAAATGCAGTTCTGGTTTAAATGACAGCTGTTTATAACTGTCCATTTAAGAATGTGTGATTTTGACCTTTGAAAGCACTCCAGGTAATGTTAAAGGATAACTTGACTTCATTTTCCCAAATACCAGTTGGGAAGGATTTCTCTGATTAAGGTCATTGCCATTTATTACAATGCACAGATTCTCACCTGGACAGGTTCCTGCTTCCAAATCTTTTTACCTTTAGCTGAATACCAAGTGAGTTATATCCAAAGCTGGGCTGTTGTGTCCTTTGTGTTTCCTTCCTGTGCTGTGGCATCTATTTATTAACCATTCTCGAGGAGAGGATAAAGAGATGTTAGTGTGATCAAGGCTGATCTCACACAGCCATGCATGCTATTTACAGTAAAAGGAAATATTGTCATATGGGCTGGACTTTTACCGCCTCGCTTGCCCCAGAATCGGGGTGGGCAAGGCTTGCAGAACGAAGTTCTCAGTTGGCCTCAGACGGGATTTTACGAGCTTCGCCCGAGTGAGGTCGTAAAATCTCGACCATGAGTTTAAAGCAGAGAGTTAGAGGAGCTGCAAACACCTTGTGACTGAGCCATCAGGACTTAGAATAAATACATCCTTATAAATAAATAACTTGAATGAATTTTCACAAATTGCCACTCATTTTTATCTGGAGAGTTTGTACACTTGCCTCTTTTGGATTCTCTGTATTTCTTATGGCAGGTCAATCATTGCATTCAGAAGTAAATTACTGACTGATCTTGCATTGAGATTTATATTATCTTCGTGGGATATGGGTGTCACTGGCTGGCCAGCATTTATTGTCCACCCCAATTGTCTGAGGGCAGTTGAGAGTCAACCACATTGCTGTGGCTCTGGAGTCACATGTAAGCCAGACCAGGTAAAAATGGCAGATTTCCTTCCTTAAAAGACATTAGTGAACTAAATGGGTTTTTCCAGCAATTGACAATAGTTGCATGGACACCAGTAGGTTCTTAATTCCAGATTTTTTTTTTATTGAATTCAAATTCCACCATCTGCCGTGGTGGGATTGAACCCAGGTCTCCAGAACATTAGTCGAGTTTCTGGTCTAGTGATAATATCACTCGACTATCACCTTCCCAACTATTTTCTGACTTGATATACATAGGAGTTTAGGTTTTTATGTACAGGCAATGGTATTCATCAATTGATGGGATTGTTGCTTTACTTTGTTATGCAGAGTAATAGATTCAAACCCATCACTGATTACAGCTCATCAAACTGGGTGGCGAAATATATACAGTCTTTGTCAGAAACCACCAGAGAAGTTTTGTCATACTGTCCATTATACTGCCTGAGCAGTTGTGCATAAGAAAGGAGCAGAAGTTTTGAATGTGTCAGACCCTTTAAATTCTCTTCTAAACTAGAAGAACAGTTTCCGAAAGAAAGCTACATGTCCTGTGTGGTGGTTATTTTCTGACTTTGGCTTATACTGTTAAAATCTGTGGGATGTTGTTTTGGGGAAAGGTGTATTCTCGAATTTAAGAAAGTAGAAAGATCTTGATTGTAATGTAAGCACAATGTCTGGGTAACCATTATTCTCATTCATTGTAAATGTTGTTCTGAACTGTTGCCATTGTGTGTTTTAAAGTTTAATAAACTTTTTGTTATTTGAATATTCACAACAAAACTGACCCCTTTCCTCACTGGCTGTCATCTCATTCCTCATTTTTTTCCACATCGTGAAAAATAATTAAGAACCAGCATTCCAAGTTTCCCTTCTGGGACTTGGGATGCCCTTGCATTGAAAATCAGCTGGGTTCGTAACTTATCCATTGCCTGGAACAATTTGCATCATTTCAATGCCGCACTGCAGTGTCAACGTGGTAATCTTTGAATCTCTTTGGAAACTTTCAAAATCATTAAATCAATAACCTAAAAGTTTGCATTGTAGTTATCGGGGAAAAATAAATATTGTTGCATCACTTTGACAATTTTAATCTAGGACAGGGTAAAAGTTGAGCTCTGCTTAGTATCTGAATGTGAAAGCATATGATATAATGTGAGGAGGGATTTTTCAACTGTTGAAGTTTATGAGACTTTGAACAATCAACTATTTCCTTTTTGTTGCCTCTTTTACACAAGAGAGTATCTTTTGACTAATGTAATAGCTTCAGGAGTCGACTGTGAAGGAACCATGCTTTTATTGCACAAGATAAAAATAAACAATAACTACAGGCCTGTGGTGAACACAACAGGTCCCAACCAGGACTGAAAGGTTAATGGATCCTCTCAGGGTTCGGTATGCAAGCTCCACCTGGTTGGCTAATTACCAATCCCCAGGGAGCTCGTATTCAATAAGCCCAACTGGGAAGTCAATTAGTGATTTCCCCATGCAGATCATGGGAAATCAGCCAGTGGCTGTCACAAAGGAAGATGGCTGTCACCAGTATTCACCAATCATCATTATCCATCAACATCACTGCAAGAACTCAGTGAACTGGCACAATTAAACCATCAACTGTTCTTAGTTTTTTATGCCATTTAAATGATTCACCTGTGTTCAAAGTTGTTTATATCCCTGTGTTTCTTGGTAAAGCTTTGATATCAATATCTTTGTGGTGGTGGCGGCCAAAGTAGCAGTATTGTTCGACAGCCTTTTGCTGTTCCAGAACTGGCACAGATGGACCTTATGATAAGCAGCTTATCATGATTGAGTTGGTTAACTGACAGTAATGTAGTGTAAATGCTTTGATGGTGTTCAGGGCCTATTGTGGGCTGCCTTGAGTAACCTTATTAGTGGAGGAGTTATAAATGGAACCGAGAACTATAGATTTGCCAGCGTAGCAGCCCACTTGTGACCTTTATGATGGAGGAAGGTTCGTTGGTTAAAGTGACCCTGAAAGATGACAGGGCCAAGGTCAGCTTACTGAGTTCTTGCAGTGATGTTGATGGATAATAATGATTGGTCAATACTGGAGACAGCCACCTTCCTTTGTGACAGCCACTGGCTGGTTTCCCTCTGATTTCCACTGAAATCTGTTCTGGTAAAAATGTTTCAAATGTGGTCCTGTAAACTGACTGCTTTATTTCCGATCAATCATTAAAATGGTTAAATAGAATACAGATTTTGCTTTTTGTCTGTCCAAAGATCAATTTTACAATTAACAGAATCTCTGTCACAGATTGGACTAAGTATTAAATCCTATTTCAGGTATTTGTTAACTGCGTACTCTTGGAGTTTAAAACAATAGGGCCCCTGCTAGGCATATTTCAATTCAGCTCTGGTCACTTGTGGTTCATTAACCTGTTAGTCAAAACTGATGGTGATTTCTGCTGGTGGTTGTCAGTTGCGACTTAGCAATTTTGATCTCTCTCTGTTCTGTTTAAATAGGTACGCGAGTGGAAAAATGAGGGAAGTAAAACGTACATGTGTACTGGCAGGCCAGGCTGGCTGACTGTATCACTTCGGGTTGGCAAGTATAAAAAAACTCACAAAAACATCATGATCAACTTGATGGACATTCTGGAGGTGGACACCAAGCAACAGGTGACTTGACTTTGTATGGTGGCATGAAACACGTCCCCTTGATATTTTTAGGGAGAGTTCTGGAAAGAAAACAGACCCATTTCTCTGGAGAGAATCAAGCCCTTTTTCTTGCCAGACCAACACTTGTCATTTTTTTGTTACAAGTCTATCTTAAATAAGTCTTATGTTGATTTAAGTATATAATTTGATCAGAGACAATCTTGCCATTTAAAAAAATAATTTTAAATTGAGCAATATTCATGCTTTGCCATTTTGTATGTGACTAGGCAAACTCAAGCTATAAATAACCTTTTGTCACATGTCCATATTTTACTGGGCAGTTTGCCCATCAGTAACATACCAGATGGACCCACTATCTTATCTATTGTGTGTGTGTGGGGCAGGGTGGCGGGGGGAGGAGGAGGAGGAGGAGGAGGACGAGAGAGTTGCTATGGAGAAATGTGGAGTGGGAGTCAAGTATTTCCCAAAGGGCAAAGAAAGAAAATTGGGGTTATCTTTAAAATGTCCTAGCGTGTCTGCAGGTAGCCAGTTTAGAGCAGTATTCGCAGAAATCCGAGGTCAGCTTGGCACGTGCAGTGCATTTCCTGGGAGGATTTTAAAGGGAAATAACTAAATGATCATTTTAGAAACTGCAAGAGATAGAAATATATTAAAAATGATCATAGAGAATCACAGAATCACCCCAGTGCAAAAGGAGGCCATTCAGCCCATTGAGCCTGCACTGACAAAATCCCACTCACGCCCTATCCTTGTAACCACATGTATTTACCCTGCCAGTCCCCCTGACACTAAGGGGTAATTTTATGCAGTCAATCAATAACGTAACTGATATGGGAAAACAAAATGAGCCACTTTGGCTGAACATTTTACACTCCCTGTAAATGCTAAAATGGCACAGCAAATGATTTGTAGAACTCAGTCATGGTTTGAAACCAATTTTTGAGCTTTCCTTGGTGCAAAATACAGACACTGTATTAATAAGGATAGGGTTTATTGAAAAGCTGACTTAATCCAACGGTGGCTATATTCCAAAACCTGAACAAATTGAAAACCAAATCCACATCAGCTTTGGTGTTCCATAATCTGCTACCTCCTCTGATGTGGAGATGCCGGCATTGGACTAGGATAAACACAATAAGAAGTCTCACACACCAGGTTCAAAGTCCAACAGGTTTATTTGGTAGCAAAAGCCACTAGCTTTCGGAGCTAGCGCTAGTGCTCCGAAAGCTAGTGGCTTTTGCTACCAAATAAACCTTTGGACTTTAACCTGGTCTTGTGAGACTTCTTACTGTATTCGCCTCCTCTGACCCCAGAGCTTTCAATTGACAAATACCTTTGGCCTAATGGTCTAAGTCTGAAGATTTTAAAAGAAGTATTCCAAAGATAGAGGGCACATTAGTTTTGATCTTCCAGAGGTCCCTAGATTCTGAAATGGTTCCAGGAGATTGAAACAAAGCAAATATAAATCCTGAAATAAAAGCAAAGTACTGCGGATGCTGAAATCAGAAACAAAAACAGAAAATGCTGGAAAATCGCAGCAGATCTGACAGCACCTGTGGGGTGAGTCTGCGGTGAGTCATTTCAGCTCTGACGAAGGTCATCCTGACTCAGAACACAGGCTGTACTGTCCCTCCACAGGTGCTGTCAGATCTGCTAAGAATTTCCAACATTTTCTGTAGTTGCATTGAATATAAATCCTGTGGTTCAAGAGGGAGAGAGAAAGGAGCGAACTGAGGCCAGTCAGATATCAATGCTAGGGAAAAACTCTAGGGCAGGATTCTCTGAACTCGCCTGTTCCCACTGCCAGCGAGAATAAAGAATTTGGTGCTTCACCAAACCTCCATTCTCTGCAGCAGAATTCCCGCAGCAGACTAGGTTAGAAGTTTTCAGTGATAACCAGTGATTAAGGACATGATAAGAGGGTACTTGGAAAATTCTAATTTGAATGGGCAGAGTTAATGTGCTCCCAGGCCTCTTGGGCGGAGTTTTCCTGCCCTGCTTGCCACAGGAATTGTAGCAGGCAAGACACGGACCAAGCAAAGATCCACTGACCTCAAGTGGGATTTTCCTGCTTTGGGGAAAGCACAGCCGGAAAGTGTCGCTCATAGAGTTGGGGGTAATATATTCGCTTCGATTGAGGAATGGTTTATGCACAGAGTAGAAATAAATGGGTAACTTTAACTATAGCAAAGCATGACTAGTGGAGCACCGTGAGGATCAGTGTTTGTTCATCAGTTATCCACAAACAATATCAGTGACTTTGATGAGCAGGTCAAGTGTAATATAAGTGAATTAGTTGACGATACGAAGATAGGTGTGAAAATAGGCCAAGAAGAGGATGTGGAGAGGCTGCAAGGGGACAGAAATGGTTAACTAATTGGGCAAGAGGATGGCAGGTGGAATATAATGTATTAGGTGTGAAATTATCCACTTTAGCAGGAAGAGTGGAATAGTAGATTTTTATTTAAATGGTCTGAGGTAAGTAAATGTTGGTATTCAAAAGTTAGCCTGCAGGCACAGCAAATAGAAAGGAAAATGAGGTTTTAACCTTTTAAACTGCAATTTCTTTGCAATAAAGTAAGTTGTGCTGCAATTTGGGTAGGGTTTTGGTGAGACCACACCTGGAGTACTGAGTAGTTTTAGCCTCCTTACCTAAGGAAGGATATAATTATCTTAGAGGGGGTGCAGTGATAACTAGAAGCTTTTGAGCCTGAAGTTAGCTGTATTTATTGAAATTTCTAATTAGTGTGTGGTCTTTTTCATCTGTCTGTTAAGTATGAGCAAGTATTCCAGAGATGAGAGTAAAATAGTTGATATTTGGAATCTGTATGACTTCTTCAGAGCTTAAAAGACTTTTTGGCTCTGAACAAATCGTATAGACTGGAAACGTTAACTCAGTTTCTCTCTCCACAGACACTGCCAGAGCTTTTCCTACATTTTCTGTTTTTATATCAGATCTCCAGCATCTGCAGTATTTTGCTTTTATCCTAGAAATTAACTCATTAACATCAAAGCAAAGTGCGCCCTGTATCCCTAATGTCTTGAGGCATCAGTGCACTTTTTAAGATTGGAACTTACGGGTGGCTATTACATTGTCCTTTATAGACGGGATAAAGTGTCTAACCAGATTCCCTGTAGAAATGGGGAAAGAGAAAACAGTGCTTGTGAACTGGATGTTGTGTTTTTTTTTTAATTCACTCATGGGATGTGGGAGTCACTGGCTGGGCCAGTATTTATTGCCCATCCCTGAGGGCATTAAGAATCCACCGCATTTCTGTGGATCTGGAGTCACATGTAGGCCAGAATAGGTAAGGATGACAGATTTTCTTCCAGTTAGATTTTTTACAACAATTGACAATGATTTATTGAAGTCAAGTTCCACTATCTGCTGTGGTGGGATTCGAACCCCGTGCATGACACTGGGTCTGTGGATTATTTGGCCAGTGACAATACCGCTACGCTACTGCCTCCCCATTGTGTGCTTCAAATTATTGTTTCTCTTTATCTGTCTTCGGTATTAGAAATGGAATTACTATTGTAAATGAGCTACTGAACGTTTTTACCTGGGAATTGTTTGAAGGAAAGGAAATGCTGTTTTAACTGGTGTTTCGGTTGCAGGTTGTACGTGTGGAACCATTGGTAAATATGGGTCAGGTGACGGCACTTCTGAATTCAATTGGTTGGACTCTTCCAGTGGTCCCAGAGTTGGATGATCTCACTGTGGGTGGGTAGAAGGTTATTTGTTTTATTAGTTCGTTAAGACAAAGTCATTTGTGAGATCATTGATAACGTTTATGAACTTGACACTTTGAAGTCTTTACTGTCCTGTTTTTGCAAGGATAGGGTTACCAAGTACATCTTCTGTTGAGGTCTTCTAATGGATGATCAGCTTATTTTTGTTGTATCGTTGAAACTAATTGAAATGTTTTCTTGCCACCAAGTGAAAAAAGTCAACAAATAATGGTGGCAATTTCAGGAAGACCTCTCACAGCTCAAGTTGAGTCTATGATGGATGCCACCTCGGGAGCTGTACTCTCGTAATATAACTACTGTCCCCAAGTGCAGGTTATCTTCTAAATATAGCTCCTAGTGTCTGTTTTGATGCATAAACATTATGCAAAGTATAATTTAAATACCTAAGGGTTTTGGAGCCACATTTTGATCAAGCAACACTCTCTTCTAATGACACCAGCAGATGTAATATCCAGTATGACAGACGGGAGCAAAGATTGAGATGAAAGCTGTGTACACACTGGAGATACAAAGCAATGTATCCGTGCATGATGTTAGTATGGGAGGTCTTATAAATGAAGATGCCAAAATGGGAAGGGAAAGGCAAGACCAGGGTTGAGGAACCCCCATGATTTTTCACAGGGCCTTCGGGGTGCATTCCTTCTGCTGCCACACAAATTTAAAATTTAAGTGCTTGCTTTGGCTCCTAGCCACTTTGCTGCCTCTTACCAGGGACTGTTGTGTTGGCATCATTATTGGCTCCTGTCATTTTAAATTAAATGGGATTACATATAGACAGCAATGATGTCACTAGTCTGGGACTGTTCCATTTAACCAGCTAACCTGGTCAGGTGCCTCTCCTGTGCCTGTTTTGCAAGTTATGATGGTGGGGGGATGGGAATGCAGCATGATTTCAACATCCTTACATTATCTTAACCCTGTGCACCCACATTGTTTCCGTCATGATGGGGCAGGGTTAAAGTAAACCCTATCTATCAAACTGCAATATGAACAGATACTTTCAGGCTGTGTTTTAAAAATATTATTTTTAGGACTAACTTAAAAAAAAACTTAATGGTTTTTGAGGGAGCTTTTAGTTTTTAACCACTTGCAAAAATGTAAGCTCAAAGTCAGATGAGGCCATAGAATGTTTCCTGCTTAGTTAAATGGATAATACGTTACTGCTGCTGCTTATCTAATTGGACTATTGCAATGCCTTTTGGATCCTCATGTCTAGCATACTGCATTTTTACAAAGTGTTTCTCATGGACCTGGTTGTGCAGTTTTGTATTGTTAAAACAGTAAGTACTAACATTTGATAACACTTCACAAATAGGCAGTGACCAAAAATGAACATGAAGGAATTGATCATTGCTGAAGGTAGCATTTTTCAATTCCTATTCTAACATATTTCTGTAGTTACTCAATGTAATTCACATGATTTGTCCAATTGACCTTCTTATAAAATATAAAGTACCTCCAATATTCACTAGACTGTGTCTAAACAAGTCTCTGTTTTTAGGTGGCCTCATCATGGGAACTGGTATTGAGTCTTCGTCCCATATCTATGGACTATTCCAACACATCTGTGTAGCTTACGAGTTGGTCCTAGCTGATGGCAGCCTGGTTAGATGTACAGAGGTATGAAGTTATGAAGTATTTTAAGCTTTATGTTCAGATATAACAACATTTCTGAGTTATTCATTCAAAATTTGTGTCAATGAAAATTTATTGCAATGGAAAGAGACTGTGGTTCAGTATTAGAAGCATAGAAATGATACAGCCCAGACAGGGGCCCTTTGGCCCATCTTGTCCATGCTTAAGAACATAAGAAATAGGAGCAGGAGTAGGCCATCCAGCCCCTCGAGCCTGCCCCGCCATTCAATAAGATCATGGCTGATCATGCAGGTGTCCTTTCTAATCCCATCTCCCAGCACATGGCCCATAGCTCTGCAACCTACAGAACATTGAATGCACATCCAGCACTTTTTAAAATGAGTTTAGGGTCTCTGTCTCCCCACTAACTCAGGCAGTGGATTCCAGACACCCACCACCCTCTGAGTTAAAAAAAAGTTTTTCTGATATCCCCTTTAATCCTTCTGCCACTTAGTTTGAATCTCTATGACCTCTGATTTTTGAACTGTCTGCCAAGGGGAAACAGGTTCCTCCTGTGTACTCTTTCTTTGCCCCTCATAATTTTGTATACCTCAATCATGTCTGGTAACACTAATTTTAAAAGAAAGGCCCTGGAGGATATCTGTGCTAGGAATGGACTGTTTTTCTTTTCAATTTTTGCACCTATTATCAACATCATGCACTCCTACATCTGGTGTAGGACGCATCAGATTGCTTTCAAATATTATTGAGGAAGCATCATTCAATGTTGAATCAAGCTCCTGTCGGCCTTCCTGTGGTTCATGCAGATGTTAAAGATCCTGAGGCGCTCTCCAAAGAGCAAAAAAATTCCTCCTGGGGTCCTGGTTAGCATTCCTCTCTTAACCAAACACACAGGAGCATTCAAAACAAAAGCAGGCGCAGACCACTCAGCCCATTGAGCCGGATCCACCATTCAATAACGTCATGCCTGATCTGATTGCAGCCTCAATTCCACTTTCCTCCCCCATAATCCTTGACTCCCTTGGTATATCAAAAATCTGTATAACTTAACCTTGAATTGATTCAGTGACCCAGCTTCATTGCTCGCTAGGTGTAATGAATTCAATCAGGCTATTGAGGTTGTCCTATTGGAGTATGAACTCCCTGATTAAGGAGTCAATTGATGGGGCAATCAGGGAGTCTTTTCTGTGTATTTAACTGATAGACTGCTCACTGACAGCACTCTGTGTACTGCTGTTGGAATTGTAAATAAAGGGATTTTGATGAAGGGACTTCCGCCTCTGAAGACTTATTACACTAGGAAAGAGAATTTCAAAGACTGACACCCCCGCCCTGCCCAGTGAGGAAATTCCTCTTATCGCCATCTTAACTTGGAGAATTTTATTTTTAAACTGTGTGCCCAGTTCTAGATTCAATTTCCAAGATATGTTACAAAATGAGGAAGCCTATCCTTTGGAAAAGGTCTCCCACCACTCTACTACAATAATGCTTTTTCTCTCTTGTCCTCAGAAAGAGAATCCAGACTTATTTTATGCTGTGCCTTGGTCATGTGGTACTCTCGGATTTCTTGTTGCTGCAGAGATCAAGATCATTCCCGCTAAGAAGTATGTGCGCCTGCAGTACCAGTCAGTGCACGGCCTGAAGAAGATCTGTGAAACATTCAGCCAAGAATCCCAAAATAAAGCAAATCATTTTATGGAATGCCTTGTGTATTCACTGGATGAGGCTGTGGTAATGACTGGAGTTTTGACTGATGTGGCTGAACCAGATAAGGTAAATTGGAGTAACTGAGGAATTAGGAAAAGATGACTACACGACCCAACTAACTCATGATTTTATTTGGATTAATGTATCGTTCATGCTATGAATATTTTCATCTTTTTTAATGTCTCCTCGCTCCCCATTTGTTCTGAACTGGACAAGTAAACAATAGTTAATCCATGAAACAATAGGCATGTGTATTTATAATGTCATATACTTAACAGTCCTGATACTTTTCTCAAAATATTTGAACACCGCATTGACAAAAATAAATTTAGCATTTTAATTATCTCCAGTGGCCGGAAGTCTACCATCTTGCCCGCCACAGAATCGGCACGCGCGAGGGTCCAACAACGGAAATCTCCGTTTACCTCAGGCAGAAATTTCCAGTCTTGCTCGATTGAGGACGTAAAACCCCATCCAGCATCTTTACTCTGCCAACTTAAGTGGGACAGCCTTTGTCTGGTTCCTCTCTTACCAACGCAAATAGATTACGTTCTTACTCTGGCACTATTACCTTCTGAAATCCCTCAAGCACCTATTGTCCTCTTTTTGTTCATGTCTGTATGCTTTCTCTTAGAAACATCATTTGAAGACCTGAAAATGTACGCTGCCAGAACTCATTTCTGTTCTCCTATTGCCTCAGTGCTATCATTAGGAATCTTTCATAGTAAAGTGAACTTTATTTAATAACACAATTTAAATATTACTCTAACAAATGAAGCAGCTTAACTATTAACAATTGAACAATATTTAAAAAATTAAAGGAAACAACTTTAATTTCTAACATACCACTGTTTCAGTCCAAATGAGCAACATTCCTCTTACAGACTTACAATGCCATTTTAAATACAATCAAATCCATAAATATACTTGCTTTAATGAGTGTAGACTATCTTGAAGCTTTCAGAGAAATTGGGTTTCAGCAGCTTGCAAAAACCTATGTCTTCAAGCAATTCCCAGCCAGAACTGAAAAGCTGTTTCTTTGAGCCTCCCATTAACCATCATCACATGATCCTGCATACCTAAATTCACCTTCCATTTCTTTAATTAAAGCTCCAGGGGCAGTCTCCACCTATAAACAAAAATCCGTTAGCTCTATCCTAAATAAACACTACGTGGCTAAGGTGAGCAATTATCCTGTCCTCTCAGCATCAGAGTTGTGTTTTCCAGACACAGTGGCTGTCAGTAGAAAAAAGCTCAATTTTAAACATTCTCCTTAAACAGAAAATAATATATGGAGTGCATGCTTATCATTATACCATTGATGTTCAAACTTTAAAGAACAAATGATGCATTGTATGTTCTTTTAGGTAAACAGAATTGGATATTACTACAAGCCATGGTTCTTCAAACATGTGGAGAAGTACCTGCGACAGAGCCACAGTGCAGTGGAATATATTCCTCTGAGGCACTACTATCATCGTCACACTCGCAGTATATTCTGGGAACTTCAGGTAACGTATATAGGAATTGCTTCCAGACTTGTAGGTTTTTGTTGTTCCTGTTCCAACTGCAATTTGTAGGATTGCAGAGAAATGTATGCAATAACTCTACAAAAAGCTTAACTTTCTCTGAAATTGATCTCTGGATTTACTGATCTAGAATATTAGAAGATGGTTTACTTCTGCTAGATTGCAGCTAAAATAAAGTTTATTTATTAGTCACAAGTAAGGTTTACATTAACACTGCAATGAAGTTACTGTGAAATTCCCCTAGTCGCCACAGTCCGACACCTATTTGGGTCAATGCAGCTAACCAGCACATCTTTCAGATTGTGAGAAGAAACCAGAGTATCTGGAGGAAACCCTTGCGGACAAGGGGAGAATGTGCAAACTCCTCATAGATAGTGAGCCAAGCCGGGAATGGAACCTGGGTCCCTGGTGCTGTGAAGCAGCTGTGTTCACCACTGTGCTACCATGTCACCCTAGTCACAGATGCTTCAGTTCCCCTACCTTCACAAGTTCACCAGAACACTAAACTCACAGCAATTAGCAAGATTTTGCATTAATGGTAGGGCCCTGGATCAGAATCCCAAATTATATTAAAAAGCCAGACTAGACCCAATAATTTCTCTATTTTGGCATAAATGTGAGGATAGGATGCTTCATCCCGGGAGCAATTCTGCTCACAAATTAGGGGCCTTTTATAGCAAAACAAGCTTTATTTAATAGTAGTTTAAATACAAATGAAGCAGCTTAACACTTACCTGCTGAATAATATTTAAACATGAAAAGGATCAACTTAATTTCTAACATCATTGTTTCAGTTCCAAATAAGCAATATTCTTCTTATGGATTCAAAAAAACACTTTAAATATAGTTTGCAATCTTAAATGTACTTGTTATAATTAGTTTATATGGTCTTGAAGTGAGATTTTGCGGGGAGAGCAGCTTACAGGCCTCTGTCTTTAAACAAATTCTAGCCGGAACTCAATTTTTCTTTCTTCTCTGCTACATCCCTATCTCTTCCCATTAACCACATTATCACATGGTCCTGTTATTCCTAAAGCCACCTTCCATTCCTTTAATCAAAATCCCAAAGGGACTATTTTTTTGTAAACAAAATTCCATTAGCTTTCTCCTAAGTAAACACCATGTGGCTACTTTCCCAGTATCTGAGCTGTATTCCTTTCAGACAGACCGACTGCCTGCAGCATAAAGCTGAACTGAAACATTCCCCTTAAACATTTCCCTTACCCCATTTCTTCAACTAACCACCCTCCCACAATGTCCCGCCCACCACTGAATTACCATGGAATTTGTCCTACCTGCATGGACTGTGTCCTCCTCCTCCTCCCACCCCCCCCCCCCCCCCCCCCCCCCCCCAAAACTACAACAGACCCAAATGTCATACCTGAAACTCTCCCACCCCCAACCTCCAGTCTCCTGTCCATTTATCCATTTACCTTAGGAGGTCCCTCCCTGGTCTGATCATTTTAATCAGACCTTTAAAGTTACGTGCTGTACAACAGTTAGTGCAGTATTTTAACAAAAAGGATATCCTCCTTCAATCTGATGGAGCCGGATTTGGACTCTGGACCTCAGAGACTGCTGTGCTGCTTGGATTTCACTCAGTCTGATTTGGAAGTTTGGGCGAGACAGGCACAGAAGAAATTTGGTGTGGGGAAGTGGGCAGGGAGTGGAAATTGAATGCTGATTGCCACTTGGAGGAAATTAGGGCCCAGTGCTCAATGTAACATTCCTCTGTATTTTCTAAACCTAAATATTGCCATTTTGGTTATTATTTCATAGAGTCATAGAGATCTACAGCATGGTAACAGACCCTTAAGCCCAACTTCTCCATGCCGCCCATTTCATGACCATAATTTTTAAACTTAAGTTTATGATCCCAGTGGCAAAGAGTTTAAATTCCAAATTTTGTGTTGAAAGTGTCAAGGGTCATTCTCAATATATACAACCTTTTGTCAATCCTAATAGTTTAATTCCAGTTGAGATTTACTCATTGTTGTCCAGGCGAGGAATGGGTTATAGCTTGGTCAAAGGATTCATTTGACTTCTGTGAAGGCAAAAACTACTGATTTATATCATTCCATCCCTTGTGTTAACCATTATATCATTTAAATTTATGACATTCACACATGATTTAAATAATGGCAAATAACAATAATAGATCACTGGAAAATAATTGTCAGCCATTGGGTTTTGATTGGAGGTTTTATTTTGTGAGCCGCATCATATGTTAAAGACTGTAATCAATCACCACTTGGAAAGGAAAGTAAAGGAAAACCATAAACAAAAGTGAATGAAACCTCAAACTACTATTTTCAAAAGTATTACCTCGCTCTTCCATTATTTTCATTCTTTTGAAATTAGGCTCTGACTACAACTATTGCCATTCTTTTACTGAAGTTAACTAGTGTGTATCTAAGCTGTTAAAGCCATTCTGAAAGTCACTGTAACTATCAATCACGTATCCTTTATCCTGAACCCTTGGAGCTGGTTGTATTTTGAATTTCAGATAGAAACATCGAAAGTAGGAGCAGGTGTATGCCATTCAGTCTTCAAGCCTGCTCTGACATTCACTGTGATCATGGCTGATCCTCTTTCTCAAAACCATACCCATGCACTCGCCCCTTACCCCCTGACACCTTTAGAATCTAAGCATCTATCTTTTTTCTTTAATATATTCAGTGACTTGGCGGTTTTTTGACAATGCATGTAAACTTGAGCTATGATTGTCTTTGCCTAGGTTAGCTATAGTCTAAGATCAGTAAAATGGCTACAAAAGTAAGATGCATCACTGAACAGGGGTAATAAGTTTCTTTTTGATATGTTCACACAAAAATCACAAGGTAAATAGTGTAGACAAACAAGACTTTCCACACTAAAGGTTGATGAGGTTCAAAAAAAGTGTGGGGGGGGGGGGGGGCGATATTCACCCAAAAAGATTCTAAGTGTCAAATTCAAGTAAAAACTGGAGTAAATCCCGTTGCTTTTTTTCAACAGGTGTTTCGGAATGAATCTCTCGCTGCGGCGCGTAGTGCGCAGTTGCCTCGCACTGCCGGCCTCCAGATTGCTGGTAGCTCCATTACCCCCCTCGTGGCCTGATCGCTGGCCCTCCGGACATTTTCGGGCCAGCCTCAACCTTTCCCGGCCCAACAGCACCCACCTCTTATCCCCGACCCTCACAGAGGGGTGGCATCGATGACCTCCCCCCCCCCCTCCCACTTTCACTCCGGTGGGGTCAGGCCACTAGCTCCCCACAGATGAGGAGATATTGTAAACCCAGCTGGAGTGGAATACTCCTGGCAGGCGGGGAGATTCTAGCGGGCTGGAGACTTCAGTTCTGGGTTTGCTAATCAGATGCAAATTACATTGAAATTAACATTTAAGTAATTTATGCAACTCTATGCTGATTTCTAGCGCAGAGCTGAAGATGCCGGAAGTCCGGCGCCTGGAGACTCATGGAGGCCGTGACACCCAGTGGGAAGTCCTGTAAATGGCCTCTGCTTGAGTTTCCTGACCCGCTGTGCTACAAAAACAGCACAGCAAGCTGGGAGAAATGACGCCATGGTTTTGGATGTGTTTAGTTTTTGGATTTAAGGATAAAGGATACTTGACCCGTACTAAATTCCCAGGTTTAAAATCTTCGTATTACTAGTCAGTATGTTAAACTATACCCAATTCGACTTGTAACGGCTGATATGGCTGATCCTATTAGCCTTAAAATTCTGCATTCAGTTATTGTGGCAACATGATATTTGCATTGACAAAATCCATAGATTTCTTAGTTTGCTGTGCATTCAAAGCTTACTTCTTTAATTAAAAAAAATAAATTGCTGGAACTGGGCAGTTCAGGTGTAGAAAACTTGATGGAGCTTTGTTCCTTTGAACGAAGAGTTCACATCCAAAGCCTTAACCTGTCCTCCCGTGTCTGATGTTAATAATCCTGCTATGTATTTTCTGTACTTTCCACTTTTCAGATTTCCAGCATTTGCTGTTTTCTTTTTTTACTTAGTTTATTGCATAAACTGTAAGGAGTAAGATTAATGTGAACGGCACTATATAAATTATAATGAGAACTTCTATTTCCTTGTGCTTATATACTGTTAAATGCCAAGGACCTTCCTGTGTGTAAAACTTGATAAATGCAGCAGAGTTTCACATGCATTTGACCTGTTGAACGTAAGGGAGAGATTTGTATGCAACTATAATTTATGGGACATTTACTAAAGACTCAAAATGAATATCTTTGCTGCCAGATTTGATTGTAAATGAGCATTAAACTCTTACAAAAGTGTGTACTTACATTTTTATCTCCTCCTACATTTAAGGATATTATTCCATTTGGCAATAATCCACTCTTCCGATATTTCTTCGGTTGGATGGTCCCTCCCAAGATTTCATTGCTGAAACTTACACAAGGAGAAACAATTCGTAAGCTATATGAGCAGCACCATGTGGTCCAGGACATGTTGGTACCAATGAAGAATCTGGAGAAGCTGATTCTCTTCCTCCACAGTGAGATCAAGGTATGGGAGTTGTTGGCATGAGTTTGTGCTGCAGTTAAGTTAGACTGAGTATCTGGTAGTGACCCTCCTGCTTCTGTTAAGCTGTCAGTTTCCTTTGGAAAACTGTTCCTGACAAAGATAAATGGAATCGATAGTCATTTCATTTGTTCATGGGAGATGACTGTCACTGGCAATCTGCCCATCCCTAATTGCCCTTGAGAAGGTGGCAGTGAGCACCCTTGTTGAATTTGATTTGATTTATTATTGTCACATGTATTAACATACAGTGAAAAGTATTGTTTCTTGCGCGCTATGCAGACGAAACATTCCATTCATAGAGAAGGAAACGAGAAAGTGCAGAATGTAGTGTTACAGTCATAGCTAGGGTGTAGAGAAAGATCAACTTAATGTAAGGTAAGTCCATTCAAAAGACTGATAGCAGAAGGGAAGAAAGCTGTTCTTGAGTTGATTGGTACGTGACCTCAGACTTTTGTATGATTTTCGAGATAGAATAACGTGGAAGAGAGAATGTCCTCGGTGCAAGGGGTCCTTAATTATGCTGGCTGCTTTGTTGTGGCAGTGTGAAGTGTAGACAGAATCAATGGATGGGAGGCTGCTTAGCATGCTGGATTGTGCTATATTCACCACCTTTTGTGGTTCCTTGCCGTCTTGGGTAGAGCAAGAGCCATACAAGCTGTGATACAACTGGAAAGAGTACTTTTTATGCTGCATCTGTAGAGGTTGGTGAAAGTCGTAGCTGATGACAAATTTCCTTAGTCTGAGAAATTTGAGGCGTTGGTGGACTTTCTTAACTATAGTGTTGACATGGGGGGACCAGGACAGGTGATATGGACACCTAAAAACTTGAAGCTCTCCACCCTTACTACTTCGTCCCCGTCAATGTAGACTGGGGCATGTCCTCCTTTACGCTTCCTGAAGTTGATGACAATCTCCTTTGTTTTGCTGACATTGAGGGAGAGATTATTGTTGCTGCACCAGTTCACCAGATTCTCTATCTCATTCCTGTACTCTATCTCATCATTATTAGAGGTCCAACCCACTGTGTTGGTGTCACCTGCAAACTTCAAGATCGAATTGGAGGGGAATTTGGCCATGCAGTCATAGGTGTATAAGGAATATAGTACTGCTGCACTGCTTGTGATGTGGGTATCCAGTGTATTTAGGAAGGGATTTGCTGGTTTTACACCGAACAAGAGTGAAGGAATGGTGATTATAGTTTCAAGTCAGGTAATCCACACCTTCTGGCAGAAGACGCTACAGGTTTGAAAGTTGTTGAAGAAGCCTTGAGGAGTTGCTGCATTGTATCTGATCGATAATACATGGTGTTGTCACTGTGCACTGATGGTGGACAGAACGAATGTTGAAGTGATGAATGGATGTCATTCAAATGGGCTCTTTGTCCTGGATGGTGTCAAGTTTCTCATGTGTTGTTGGAGCTGCACTCATCCAGGCAAGTAGAGGGTATTCCGTCACACTCCTGACTTGTACCTTTGTAGATGGTGGGCAAGCTTTGGGAGTTAGGAGGTGAGTTACTTGTCTCAGAATTCCCAGCCTCTGACCTGCTTTCGTAATACAATGTTGGTTGCTAACTTGACCACTGGGGAGGCTACTTTTATTTGTTGCCGTCTTTCAAAACTTAGCTTGTACTTAATATTTTCTTTTATCTGATTTCTGCAGGTTTACCCTCTTTGGTTATGTCCCTTCAACCTGCCGAGCCTGCCAGGCATGGTTCATCCGAAGGGTGATGAGGCTGAACTCTATGCAGATGTTGGTGCTTATGGAGAGCCCAGAGCCAAACAATTTGAAGCCAAGGCATCAACAAGACAATTGGAGCAGTTTTTGCGTAATTCACACAGGTCAGTCATGCCACAGCCTGGAGAAAAATAAATTTAGTGGATGTACATGTGCCTTCATCTGACAATCTCACAACCAAATGGCATCTACTTTTACTAAAGAGGTTTTGTGTTCTTTCTTGGTATCAATAAACTACGCTCAGCTTTGTATTTTGAAACGATTCAAATGAAAACCTGCTTTGTGCAGAGCTATGAGTCTAGTAATTGGATCATGCTGTTCTCATTTCGCAGGCATAAAGTATGCATCTAAGACCGTCTGACTAACTATTTTGTCTTATTGGATTGAGCTCCTCTGTTGCCTTCTAGGGCGTATGTACTAGAACTATTGAAGTGACTTAGTGGTAGGAGACAGAGGGTGATGGTAGAAGGCTGCTTGTGTGACTGGAAGCAGGTGTCCAGTGACATAACACAGGAATCAGTGCTATATCCCTTAGTGTTTGTGATATATAATAAAAATATAGATGAGATTATAGGGTTGATGATAAGTAAGTTTGCTGCTGGCACAAAGATTGGCAAGGTGGTTAATAGTGAGGAGAAAGGTCTTGGGTTGCAGGAAGATATAGGCGGATTTGTCAGATGGGCAGATCAGTGACTGATGAATTTAACCCTGAAAAGTGCAACCCTGATGCACTTTGGAAGGAGTAACAAAAGAAGGGAGTAATGAATGAATAGCAGGACACTAAGAAGCACAGAGGAACAGAGGGATCTTGGAATGTTTGTCCACAGTTCCCTAAAGCCGACAGGACAGGTTAATAGGGAAGTTAAGCAGACATACGGGACACCTCCCTTTATTAGTCATGGCATAGATTATAAGAGCGGAGAGATTTTGCTGGAGCTGTGACATTGATTGGGCCAATGAAGGACATGGACTGGATGGATAGGAATCAGCTGTTCCCTTTAGTTGAAGGGTCAGTAATGAGAGGACATAATTTTAAGGTGAGGGGCAGGAGGTTTAGAGGGGAGTTGAGGAAAAACACTTTCACCTGGAGGGTGGTAGAAGTCTGCAATGCACTGCTTGGCAGGGTAGTAGTGGCAGGAAACCTCACAACCTTAAAATATACACACATGAACACTTGGAATGTCGTAACATTAAAGGCTGTGGGCCTAGTGCTGGAAAATGGGATTACTGTAGACTTAAGATAGTTTTGTCGATGCAGACTTGATGGGCTGAAGGGCTGTATTTCTGCGCATACATCTGGTAAATCACGATTGGGAAATTCACTCAAGAATACTCATCTTTAAAACCATTTTAAAAGGTTAAATGTTGTATTTTTTTTCTATCAGTTTTCAGATGTTGTACGCTGACTGCTATCTGACCCGAGAAGAATTCTGGGAGATGTTTGATGGGTCTCTGTACCACAAGTTGAGAGAGCAGCTGAACTCCAAAGATGCATTCCCTGAGGTTTATGACAAGATCTGCAAGGCAGCGCGACACTGAATGTCCCAGAGGGAGCTGGGTGTAGCTTTTATTAACCCATTTCTGTTTTCACCCGTAGATTGCAATTCATATCACAAATACTTAAAGGTGGCTTCAGGATGTTTTTCTAACCCAAAGAATCTTGCTGTTTTGTTGTGAATGTACTTTTTTTGTGTATCGTTTTTCCGTCTCCATTCTTCACCATTTCTCTATCTCTTTTTTAAAATAGTGAATCAATCATGTTGAGGTTCATTTCTGTAATAATCTTGTGATATGCCATAAAAATAACCAGGAGAATAATTCTCAACAAGCTGTTTAATGTGAAAACCATCACATGTCCTTATCAATAGGTCACTAATCATTAAATCCGTTGAAGAATTTACTTAGCTACTCTTCTTTCCTACTCTAATTCTGGTTTCTCTGGTAGATAAAATGTGAATAATAATGTTTTCCTTTTCCTATCCTAATGATGGTAAAAGCAAATGTAGAAGTCTTAACTTTATAGACAGCTAGTAAAACAGCAGTGAATGCAATCACAGATTTTAATTTGGTGATCTACTGTGTGCAAATCTTACCAACTGAGCCATTCGTGAAACAGCTAAATCTCTTGTAATTTAACACATTTCTTGTCATTGTGTCTATTTTGTTCACCTCAGTAGAAAAATGTGTTTCTTGTTGCATATTTATGCAAAACTGGTAGATAGTAACCTAACCTTCTCATTATCTGCTAGATTCAAAATTGCTGCTTATTGCTGACAAGAAGAGACACGCTGGTGAATCTTTGAATCTTGCAAGCATCAGGATAAACACTACAATGCCAAATTTAAAAGGGGGCTTGTTGTAGGTAAAAGATACCTCTGAAACTAATTGTGAGTCAAAGTACAGCAATTTTATTCAAAAGCTTTTGAGAGATACACCTGGTATCTAACAGCGGTTTCCCAGGCTTCTGTCCAAACACAAATTAAGAGCACATATTTATACCCCTCAGTCACGTACACATCTCATTCTCAGCAGGTACTCAGGCTGTGGGTTGTCCTCCATTATGGGAACATGGCTGCCTCGACGTTTCTTCATGGTTAGCCCTTAGCTAACATACAGGCCGGCAAAACAAGTTGAAATTAATGGGGCCAGTATAACAGTTTTATGTACATAAGTTGTGTAGCATATAAGAACATAAGAAATAGGAGAGGCCATCTAGCCCTTCGAGCCTGCCCCCCCCCATTCAATAAGATCCTGGCTGATCTGAAGTGAATCAGTTCCACTTTCCCGCTTTCTCCCCATAACCCTTAATTCTCTTGTCTATCAAAAACCTATCTACCCGTGACTTAAATATATTTAGCGAGGTAGCCTCCACCACTTCAACGGGCAGAGAATTCCAGAGATTCACCACCCTTTGAGTGAAGAAGTTCCTCCTCAACTCCGATCTAAACTGCCCCCCCTTATCTTGAGGCTGTGCCCTCTAGTCCTGCTATCCTTTCTAAGTGGGAAGAATATAATATGTTGGTACATGACACACAAGCAGTACATAACAAATATATATGAATATATATTTATGGCATGCGAGCTTCACTATGTTAGGCAGAAGTCCATAATATTAAAGACACAAACATAGATATGAGCTGGGTCAGCTACATTTCTGAACAGACTATCACAAACTTGTCTATAACAGCAAGGACAGCTGCAGTCTTATTGTCTGGGACAACATGAAAACAAGTCTTACATCTGTCAGGTATACATGAAAACAAGTCTTACAATACTTTTTTACCAATCTCCAAGTATTACAAAGCTCATTAACCCTTTCCCTACTGCAGGGCAGCAATTTATGCTGCATGAATAAAGGGGACTGACTGCTTGGCAAGTCAGCTCTGGTTGTGTTGCCTTGAAGAATACATCAGGAGACACTTGTCCTTTTATTTAATTCTAGAAGACCTGGACGTGTCCCTTTTGCCTGCAGGGAACAGATCCTTGTGTAGCTTTGAACAAGTACGATTGAGCCATTTTGTAAGCCTGACTAATATTCTTAGATTTACTGTTAGTGAAATTCTTAGCATACTCAGGATTGTTCAGCAAGTGCTGTCCAATTGTAGAATCACATCTAACAGTTAATAGCCCTCGGAGTTTGCTAAGAATTGCACAAAGAAAGCTTACATTTGTTAGAAGCTACATCTATTCATATGAAGGGACCTGTCCTCTGCAGAAAAAAGGGAAATGCCCAGGCAGTGCATCTTCAAAAAAAATTAAACAAAAACTTGGAGGACAATAGTTTACTGCTACATTCTTCAAGGCAACACCTTGACCAATCAGCATCAATCTGTCAACCAGCGCCTTGTTTCATGCAGTATAAATCGTTGCTCCCTTTGAAATTTGACATTCATGCATACGTTCTGATGAATGTAAGACAAAAAAGTTTGACAACATGTCTCTTTTTTAAGCAATACACAAATTCTCACCTACCAAGCAATTAGTTGCTATTTAATTCAATTTGTTAAATGTTGGTTGTGATTGAAACGCCATTTTTTTTGGTACTGATGCACTTAGGTTTTCATACCCTCCATCAAAGAAGTATAGCCTGGCATGATAGATTCTGCTCATAAAATTGACATAATGTTGAGGATGGCCACTGTCTGTGCATAAGCCCTGTCAGTCCCAGGGCCTGTGCCAGTTTAAAATTATTTTTCCAATGTGTCAGGTATTAAAGCGCTTAAAATTTGGGGGAATTCTTCAGCTCTGACATAAGTTAATTAGTCAAACGTTGTTAATTTTAAAAACTTGTCTTTTTTTGTGTTCTAGCAGACTGTAATGTTGATACTGGGTAATGGCCCTAGGAATAGACTGTCCTTTCATAAGACTAGTATACTATGGCAATACTCTTGAGGTCATATACTAACATCAGCAAATGACACTGTGCTCCTTCAAGTGCAACGTAAGGCCATATTTCAACCCATCT
The DNA here is from genome assembly GCF_965287045.1 of Carcharhinus amblyrhynchos. NCBI lineage: Eukaryota > Metazoa > Chordata > Chondrichthyes > Carcharhiniformes > Carcharhinidae > Carcharhinus > Carcharhinus amblyrhynchos. The sequence continues at coordinate 26,837,038 of NC_137332.1, read as the reverse complement.
AGCTTGGTAACCATGTGGGCAGAGAGGCTAAGATCTGGGATAGGGGGCAGGTTGAACTGTGTGGTGCTTTTTCTGTGCTCCCAGTTTTCCTCACCTGGCTGAATGTGGGAACAAAAATGCTTCAGGTTCCATTGGAGAGGGAGCCTAATTTAAATGGTAAAGCGGAGTCCTGAAGACTTTATTGAGTGATGTAATTTTGACTGTCTTGAGTGCCACCCATAGATTGTGGATAAAAGCAAATTGCTGGAATCTGAAATCAAATGAGAAAATGCTGGAAAATCTCAGCAGGTCTGGCAGCATCTTTAAGGAAAGAGAAGACAAAGGGTCATCTGTACTCAAAACATTAGCTCTTCTCTTTCCTTACAGATGCTGCCAGACCTGCTGAGGTTTTCCAGCATTTTGTCTTTTGCCCATAGATTGTGGAACCTGTCAAGCAGTTAATTGGCCACAGGAGGCCCAGGTTTTTCTTTAAGAAATGGTACAAGTCCTCATGGACTAGGAGATGTAATATTTCTTCTGGCTTCAGAAGGGTGCCTTGGGCCCCAGATGGTGAGCTTTACCAATCTCCCAATGCAGCACGGTGGCACAGTAGTTAGCATTGCTGTCTCACTGCACCAGGGACCTGGGTTCAATCCCGGCCTTGGGTCACTGTCTGTGTGGCGTTTGCACGTTCTCTTCATGTCTGCGTGGGTGTCCTCCAGGTGTTCTGGTTTCTTCCCACAGTCCTATGATGTGCGGGTTAGGTGGATTGGCCGTGCTAAATTGTGCCTTAGTGTCGGGGGGACTGACGGGTAAATGTGTGGGGTTAAGGGGATAGGGTCTGGGTGGGATTGTTGTCAATGCAAACTCAGTGTGCTGAATGCCCTCCTTCTGAAGTGTAGGGATTTGATGATTCTATCCCTCAATTTCCAGAGCTTTGCCTTGCAAATCTTGACACTGGCCACCCAACATTTACATCTTCTTTGCCTGCTTCAGGGAAGACTCTGTGTCAGGGCATTCAGATGATGCCTGCGAGCTAAAATCTCCAAGCTCTCAGATCCCCAGTTCCCATCCTGAGTTAAGATCAAGACTGTGAAGAGTAAATGGAGCAAGTATGAACAAACCTGCAAGAACATTACCTGGAAGCATGTGTCAAACTGGGCTGTAATTGTACAGAATATCTGTGAGCACTGATAGGTGCAAATATCTGATGTTATGGACAGATTAGTTTGCCTTCACTATTTGCCAAACTGACTAATTACTGCATACAAATGCAAAGTTCAACAATATTTTTTCATGATAATAGATGACATTGAACCAAAAAAGGAGATGTTAGGACAGGTGTCCAAAAGTTTGTTCAAAAGTGTAGATTTGAAAGAGCCTAAAGAAGGGAGCGAGAGAGATAAATAGAATGTTTAGGGTGGGGATTCCAGAGCTTGGGGCCTAGATAACTAAAGACACAATATTGGGGTGAAGCAAATCAGGGAGGCACAAGAAGCCGGAGTTGGAGGAATACAGAATTTTTAAAGGGTTGTAGGGCTGGAAGAAGTTACAGATATAAAGGACAAGACCATGGGCAGCACGGTGGCATAGTGGTTAGCACTGCTGCCTTACAGCACCAGGGTTCAATTCCGGCTGTGGGTGACTGTGTGGAGTTTGCTTGGATGGGTTATGTCCAGGTGTTCCAGTTTCCTCCCACAGTCCAAAGATGTGCAGATTAAGTGCGGGGCCATGCTAAATTGCCCCTTTGTATCGGGGGACTAGCTCGAGTAAACGCTTGGGATTTTGGGGTGGAGCTTGGGTACACTTGTTATCAGTGTAGGCTTGATGACTGAATGGTCTTCTGCACTGTAGGAGTTCTAGCATTCTGTGATACAGCGGCATGTTAAGGTTTTAGTGATGTAACAAAACTGACTGTCCTTGCCCTTTAAAATCATTTTCCAAAGAACTAACGGGGAGAAATACAGAATTCTCCCCCCTTGCACACCCACTCCCATTACCAGCGAGACTGAAGAATTTGGCGTTCAGTTAAATCTCCGTTCACAGCAGTGGGACCGGATAATCCCAGCCGCAGGCAAGGTTGGAGAATCTAGCTATGATCTTCCGTGCTGTGCCCAAAATGTAGACAGCCAAGAGTTAGAATATCAGTTCAATGTAAGTTTATTTTATTGATCTTGTAGCTGCAAGGTTTGGCTTCACTGTGAGAAAGCGGAAAGGCAGCAGCTGTGGTTAATTGTGTATTAAAGCCAAATGAAGCAGTTGCACATTAAAGGGAGTCAACAACGTAAATTGGAAAGAGTGGAACTTGTTTACCTGCTTGGTCAAATTTATTTTGAGCGTGTATATCCTCTTCCCTCACCCCACTCCTGTTCAATATGGTTACATCTCTGTAGCTAGCAGGCAGTTAATGTTTGAGAAAACAATGGAACTGACAAAATGAGAACCAATTGAGTCTCTTTTTCTTCATTTTAAAGTTTGTCAGTGCCATTTGGATAACTTGAAAGTATTACTCATTTATTTATATTGCTTCATGTAACTGTGTAAATTATTGAGAGAAGAAAGGGAAGACATAAGCTAGACATGTTGTAAAAAGGAAATTGCAATCCTTTTATCAATTTTTCTGGGATACCTAAAACAATGGGGTCCTAACCTCTGAGTTTCAGGGCAGTGTTACTGGAGTTGGGGGTGTGTGGGACCCTTGCCGCCATTCCCACCAGAGGTTCCCAGGTAAGGATTACATGGCAATTGCCCTGGAAGTACAAACTTATGATAGGCAATTGTCCTGCACTAGAACCACCTGAAAGTTGTGATTTAAATCACAAATTCTGGATGGTTCTGACTGTGTTGTATCAGTCATGACCCAGAAAAGGTTAGAAGAATTAAAGACACTTTTAGTTTCTGGATAACTACTGTGCAGGCCCGCACCACCCTGCAGGGGTCTTTCCCTGCCCCTTTCTATGGGTCACTCCACCTCCATGGGATTGAGCCCATCCCCTGACTATTTGACACCCCCACCCAAAGAATTCTCTCCCCAAGGCCCAACTCCCTATCCAGCCAGACTGCCAACATCCCAGACCCAACCACATCCCCTTCCCCAGCCAAATATGACCCTTATGCATTTACCTTCTAGCTGGCTTGTCAAAGAACTTTAAATCTGGCCGGTCCTTTAAACATATCTGTTTTATGGCCAATGCTGGTGTGGCTTACTTACCAGCAACTGAGCTGCTCTCGATGGTTGGTCCCAGAAGGGAGCTGCGTTACATGGATCTCGCTCAGCCTCAATTGGAACATTGGGTGAGATGGGATTGGATTTCTAGATAAATACTTCTGAGCAGGGTGGCAATCCAACATAATTGTCACTCCATCAGAAATTTTAGCCCCGTATTACGGTGGGAGTTCAGAACTCCAAAGATAATCCCTGCTTGCCTTGTGGTACTTGTTGATTGAAAGTGCCTTTTGCTGACATCTAACTTTCTTTACTGTTCTGCACTAGAGGCTCCTTGCTTTGTTTTAAGATATTCCCTGAATTATATACTGAATTCATCATCAGCTATACACATTTGGTGAGATATTAATGATCATGTCAGCAGCTTGATCAGACAACTTTCTGAGCCTACTGTTGAACTTCATGTTATGACTTCGCTTTAAGATTAAAGAAAGAATTTTATTTGTTATCTTTCACCTGTTTGGACCTCATAATGTGTGAAATTGAAGTCTTTGGCCAAATGATTCATTGTGGAGATGAGCAGTTTGCTGTTGGCAAGGATGTTGAACAGCTCTCAAACCAGTGATACAGCAGTATTCTAAAGCAGTAATCTCTAGTTAATACTGATTTCTGTTAAGGTTTGAGTGTGCTGGTAATCATATTTTTTCATGTCATCTCAATGCAGTGTAAATATACAATGGTTTTGATGTGCTTTTGAATAAAATGTTATTTCTTAAGTGGACACTGATTCACATGCTTTGCGTTTCTTCTAAACATCCTGTATGGTCTGAAATCAATTCTTAAATCTGAGAATTCTGTGTCATCTAATTTTGTATCTCTTTTGAATCCATAATCTGTATAGAACTGTTTACAAAAACAGAAAATGCTGGAAAATCTCAGCAGGTCTGACAGCATCTGTGGGGGGAGAGTAGAGCCAATGTTTTGAGTTTAGATGACCCTTCATCAGACTGAGGGTTGATTTGATTTATTATTGTCACATGTATTAGTTTACAGTGAGAAGTATTGTTTCTTGCGCACTATACTCACAAAGCATACCGTACATAGGGAAGGAAAGGAGGGAGTGCAGAATATATTGATACAGTCATACTAGGGTAGATCAACTTAATGCAAAGTAGGTTCGGTCATAAATCTGATGGAAGCAGGGAAGAAGTTTTTTGAGTTGATAGGTACATGATCTCAGACTTTTGTATCTTTTTCCCGATGGAAGAAGGTGAAAGAGGGTATGTCCGGGGTGCATGGAGCCCTTGATTATGCTGGCTGTTTTTCTGAAGGCAGTGGGAAGCGTAGACAGTGTCAACAGGTGGGAGGCTGATTTGAGTGATGGACTGGGCTTCATTCATGACCTTTTGTAGTTTCTTGCGGTCTTGGATGGAGCAGGATCCATACCAAGCTGTCATACAACTGGAAAGCGTGCTTTCTATGGTGCGTCTGTAGAAGTGGTGAGAATTGTAGCAAATTTGCCAAATTCCCTTAGTCTTCTCAGAAAGCAGAAGCGTTAATGGGCTTTCTTAACTATAGTGTCGGCATGGAGGGACCAGAAGAGGTTGTTGGTGATCTGGACACCTTAAAACCTGAAGCTCTCAACACTTTCTACTTTATCTCCATTGATGCAGGGCAAACCCTACACAATGCTTCCTGAAGTCGATGACTATCTCCTTCATTTTGTTGACATTAAGGGAGAGATTATTGTCATTGCACCAGTTCACCAGCTTCTCTTTCTTTCCTGTACTACGTCTTGTCATTGTTTGAGATCGGACCCATAATGGTGGTGTCATCAGCAAATTTGAAAATCGAGTTGGAGGGGAATTTGGCCACATAGTCAGAGGTGTATAAGGAGTATAGTAGGGCTGAGGACACAGTCTTGTGGAGCACCGGTGTTGAGGATGATCATGGAGGAAGTGTTGTTGCCTATCCTTACTGAATGCAGTCTGTGTGTTAGGAGTCCTAGGATCCAGTTGCTGAGCCTCAGGCACAAAATTTGGAGATGAGTCTCATAGGAATAACGGTGTTAAAGGCTGGGCTTTCGTCTATGAATAGGAGTCTGATGTAGGTGTCTTTGTTATCTAGGTGTTCCATTTGATTGTAGGGCCAGCGAGATGGCATCTACTGTGGAGTTGCTGCAGCACAAACGAACTGTCGTGGATCCAGACAATCTGGGAGGCAGGAACTGATTTGTGCCATGACTAATTTTTCGAAGCACTTCGTAACGAAGGATGCCTGAACCACTGGGCAATAGTCATTAAGACACGCTGCCTGGTTTTTCTTTGGTATCAGGATGTTGGCTGCATTCTTGAAGCAGGAGGGATCTCAGATTGGTGTAAAGAGAGGTTGAAGATATCTGCGAATACCCCCGCCAGCTGGTCCATTAGTTCAGATTCAGCTTTTTAGGTTCCAGCACCTGCAGTATTTTGCTTTTATCTTGATGACTTCTTCCTCTTCAATTCCAGCCCTCTTGAGATAAAAGTCAATGTGCCATTAGCCTTTTTGACTACTTGGACCAATGCAGTGTGTCCAACTGACCAACAGCCTAAGCAATTAAGCCCAACGTAACATTAGGGCACACTAAATTAAACAGCTAAACAGCTTCTGCAAGCAAGGCCTGATGGAATATAGACAGGCCAAGTTTACCACAGGTCAAAAACCAACATGGACCAGCCCAGACCTGTCTTACACATTGAACACAGGTGGTCAATGCGGGCATCCTTCTGACCCAAAACCAGAATCTAGACCTCTACGTATTGAATAAATGCTCGACCTTAACAATGGGAGAATTGATATGAATTGAAATCCATTAATAGGTACTCAGCCAAAACAATGGAAAAATGCATTATAATTGTGTGTACTCCAGTCTCAGCCAGACTTCCTGACACCTCAGATTAACCATATCTTGAGTGGGGATATCTGCATCCAGGACACCTAAGAAAGAGACACCTAGGCCTAACCTCATTGAGTGCTGTTATGCCTGTCCTGTGACCACATGGCTGAAAGCCTGAGAACATTCCAGAAGGCTCAGAGAGGGGAATAAAAACAGCAGTCTAGAGATGAACTTCCAGTGAAGATTCACCAGCCTACTGCAACCCATGATGCCATGAGAGGATGTGTGAAATCTACCTTTGTACCAAGAAAATCCTGAATTCATTCTTCAATGTGAGCTCAGCAAATTGAATCCAACAGCCCAGTCACATTCACCAGATTGGGTAGTGTGTGTTTTTCAGACAGTCAGCCTATTTTGGCGAAAAGGTAATTTATTGTGGAAGAGTTGTTTCTTTATCTTGCAAATATTTTAATAAAACTAAGGTTGAACGACAGTCCTTTGTCTTATAAAGTAAGAGTACCTGGGTAAATACATTTTGGAGAAATACATTTTTTTATTCATTTGTGGGACATGGCCATTATTGGCTGACCAGCATTTATTGCCCATTCCAAGGACAGTTAAGAGTCAACCACTTTGCTGTGACTCTGGAGTCACATGTTGGCCAGATCAGGTAAGGATGGCAGATTTCCTTCCCTAAAGGACATTAGTGAACCAGATGGGTTTTCCCGACAATCAACAGTGGTTTCGAAGCCATCAGTTGATTCTTAATTCCAGACTTCTTTTAAAAAATTGAATTAAAGTTCCACCATCTACCGTGGCAAGATTCAAACCCAGGCCCCCAGAATATTAGATGAGTTTCTGGATTAGTAGTCTAGCTATAATACCACTAGATCATCAGCTAATCGAAGTGTCTGTACAGAATATTCCACAGATACCAAGAGGCATTTATATATCTGGACACTGAATTCCTTTGGTTCACTCCAGTTGTTGGTCCTTGCCATTTAAAAAAAAACTGGATTTGTCTTTGGCTTCGCACTTCTCACATTGAACATCAAATGTTAGTTGCTCTCTCTCTAAATCTCCTTCCTATTTCCTTCTGTTCTCCCTTTCAGTGTCCACAGCAAACTTAGATATATGTTGATGACTTGGATGAAAGAATAAGTATATGGTATAAAGCTGTGACCCAGTACAGATATCTAATTTGTCACATTCTGCCAATCAAAATATATTCTCTTTATTGCCACTCTCTCCCATCTCTTGACATAATTAAACATGCCCAGATTTATGTCTGATTCCATACATTCTAGTTTTTCCAATCTTTAGAATTTCATCAAATGCATTCTGGTAATTCATATAGACACCATTCATAGATATGCCCCCGTCCACCTTGTTAATGGTTTTGCCCCAGTGATGCAACCACAGAGATGCTGGCATTGGACTGCAGAGGGCACAGTAAGATGTCTCACACACCAGGTTAAAGTCTTAACAGGTTTATTTGATATCATGAGCACTGCACCTTCATCAGATGAATGAAGCTCACCCACCCTCGGTGAACCAATGAACCCTGAGACTTCAAGCTTGTTTGTATGCCTTCCAGTTGGGCTCATGACTACTTGTGTCAAGATGTAGGCCATAATGTTGTGCCAGTTCTTTCCTTTTAAATGGATTATGATTAACAGAATTTTCACAAAAGGTTTCACTTGTTTTCATCTGGTTTTTAATTGTGATTTTAAACCACACTTGAAATGTTTGTGGAAATGTGAGTGAGTGAAGTCCAGCAGCAATGCCAATGCAGCACCAGGAGAGATGGCAAGGGAACTTTTTAAAGGACAGAAACTCAGCTTGTTATGATCCTGGACCAGACCCACCCAAGTTCTTGGTATGATCTGGTTAGGGACCAGTAACGTTTTTTAAAACAAAGTTTGAGCTGTAAGACACATAGTAAGAGAATAAAGCCACAAGAATTCACAAGTCTTGTACAAACAAAAATGAATTTCACTACGTTAGAAGTATCAACTAATTTGCTCGTAGAGAGTATTGCTAAAAAGAGAGAAATTCTATCAAAAGTTTTCATCTTGCACGCATCAGTCCTTTGTTGTGAACAGCTAAAGGGATATGCTGTTTGGTGTGATGGTCAATTGTTGGGATATCTGGCCTATGTATTTTGTATCACACACACTGAAGTTCATATACCATGTTATTCATTTGTGTGATCGGTAGAATGTCTTCTTGGCTTGAAGGCAGTATTCATTTAGTGGCATCTGAATGACTGACAGATCGTATCAAACACCATGTGCCTTCAGCTGTTCGCAACAGGTAAAATATCAGTCTGCGTTTGCAAAATATCAAAACATAATGCCCAACATTTGATGTTATTTTGCATTGGACAGCACTTGCTGAACAATCCTGATTATGCTAAGAGTTCCACTGACAATGAGGCTGCAGGAGTTTTTCCACAAACCCCAAGAGGCCAGCAACGAACACAATGAGACAGTTGATGAACCAGAACAGCCGACAGAGAGATCCGCAGTGCAACAGCCTAAGAGGAAGGAATCCAATTGGACTCCTCCGGAAGGCCGCTGCCCTCGACTGGACTTGTATGCCCAAACCATCAGGAGGTGCGTTAACACCAGATTCATCAGCCGCACTCACAAGACAGCCCCGAACATCACCCAAGCACAACGCAACGCCATCCACGCTCTCAAGACAAACCGCAACATTGTCATCAAACCAGCAGACAAAGGAGGGGCCATCGTCATACTGAACAGAACGGATTACTGTAAAGAAGTGTACCGACAACTAAACAATGAGGAACACTACAGACAATTACCCACAGATCCGACCAAAGAACACACTCGTCAACTCAACAATCTGATCAAGACCTTTGATCCGGACCTTCAGAGCACCCTCCGTGCTCTCATTCCACGTACTCCCCGCATTGGAGATCTCTACTGCCTCCCAAAGATACACAAGGCAAACACACCTGGCCGTCCCATTGTATCGGGCAATGGGACTCTGTGTGAGAACCTCTCTGGCTACGTCGAGGGCATCCTGAAACCTATTGTACAAAGAACCCCCAGCTTTTGTCGCGACACTACGGACTTCCTACTGAAACTCAGCACACACGGAGCAGTTGAACCAGGGACACTCCTCGTCACAATGGATGTCTCAGCGCTCTACACCAACATCCCCCACAACGATGGCATTGCTGCGACTGCCTCAGTACTCAATGCTGACAACTGCCAGTTTCCAGATGCAATTTTACAACTCATCCGCTTTATCCTGGACCACAATGTCTTCACCTTCAACAACCAGTTTTTCATCCAGACACATGGAACAGCCATGGGGACCAAATTTGCACCTCAATATGCCAACATCTTCATGCACAGGTTCGAACAAGACTTCTTCACTGCACAGAATCTTCAACCGATGCTATACACTAGATACATCGATGACATTTTCTTCCTTTGGCCTCATGGTGAACAATCACTGAAACAACTATATGATGATATCAACAAATTCCACCCCACCATCAGACTCACCATGGACTATTCCCCAGAATCAGTTGCATTCTTGGACACACGCATCTCCATTAAGGACGGTCACCTCAGCACCTCACTGTACCGCAAGCCCACAGACAATCTCACAATGCTCCACTTCTCCAGTTTCCACCCTAAACATGTTAAAGGAGCCATTCCCTATGGACAAGCCCTCCGTATACACAGGATTTGCTCAGATGAGGAGGATCGTGACAGACACCTCCAGACCCTGAAAGATGCCCTCATAAGAACAGGATATGGTGCTCGACTCATAGATCGGCAGTTCCGATGCGCCACAGCGAAAAACCGCACCGATCTCCTCAGAAGGCAAACACAGGACACAGTGGACAGAGTACCCTTCGTCGTCCAGTACTTCCCCGGAGCGGAGAAGCTACGACATCTTCTCCGGAGTCTTCAACATATCATTGATGAAGACGAACATCTCGCCAGGGCTATCCCCACACCCCCACTTCTTGCTTTCAGACAACCACACAACCTCAAACAGACCATTGTTCGCAGCAAACTACCCAGCCTTCAGGAGAACAGTGACCACAATACCACACAACCCTGTCACAGCAACCTCTGCAAGACATGCCGGATCATCGACATGGATACCATCATCACACGTGAGAATACCATCCACCAGGTACATGGTAAATACTCTTGCAACTCGGCCAACATTGTCTACCTGATACGTTGCAAGAAAGGATGTCCCGAAGCATGGTACATTGGGGAGACCATGCAGACGCTACGACAACGGATGAATGAACATCGCTCGACAGTCACCAGGCAAGACTGTTCCCTTCCTGTTGGCGAACACTTCAGTGGTCACGGGCATTCAGCCTCTGACCTTCGGGTAAGCATTCTCCAAGGCGGCCTTCACGACACACGACAGCGCAGAGTCGCTGAGCAGAGACTGATAGCCAAGTTCCGCACACGAGGACGGTCTCAACAGGGATCTTGGGTTCATGTCGCACTATCTGTAACCCCCATGACTTGCCTGGGTTTGCAAAACCTCACTTACTGTACTGTCTGGAGACAATACACATCTCTTTAAACTGTGATCAGTGCTCCTTCCACTCACATTATCAGCCACTTCAGGTCTTGAACAGCAGGTTAGGTGTAAGGATTCGCATTTTAATCAGTAATCTCTAAACTGTCTGTGCTTTATATGCTCTGTCTGAGGCCAGAACTCTCCATTCACCTGACGAAGGGGGTAACCCCGAAAGCTAGTGAGTATATTATCAAATAAATAGGTTGGACTAAAACCTGGTGTTGTCAGACTTTTTACTGTGTTTACGCCAGTCCAACACCGGCATACCCACATCATAACCAAATTATCAACCAGGCTCACAGTATAGTTCACATGGGGCTCTGTCCTTTGCAGACAGAAGGAGCATGTCCATGAATTGTGCCTTTTGCAACTAAACAACAGCTTTGGGACAGCCATTCCCATGGCAATGCCTTGATCCATCAGAGTTGACCTACCTTGTTTAAATTTAAACAAAGATTTTGCAGTTAACTATTCTCTGGTGCATTCTCCATGATAATGCCTCTGCTAATCAGCATTCTCATGCAGTATAAATTGTTGTTCCCTTTATAATTGGTATTCTTGTATATCTGTCCTGATCAATGCAAGACAAAAACTTCAATAGCATGTCTCTTTTTTCAGCAATAAAACAATTTACAATATCTATCTCATACTCAGGGTTAATATGGGGTACATGTGAATTAACAAATTGTGGTTATTGCACAGTAAATGGCAAATGTGACCAAGACAGAGTTCACAGATTTTCAGCATGCCACAGATGTTAGTCAACATTGTGTTTGAACCAATATCTTTGCAACTCTTTTTTGTGACAGATTCCAATTTTGACTTTCGAAGATCTTGCCTTGGAATTCTCTCCAACGGTTTGCTCCAGCTCAAACAGCATCAATGAACACTCAACACCCAAGATTTCAACTTCATCTCCTAAGGCTACATTTCCCTGGATTCCCAATCTATGGATATACATAAAGGCTGCTGTATAAATTCTACAATTTACTCGACTGCTGACTTCACTGAGCTGGTGCTGCTCCTGGGTTACTCTGAACTCTTGTCTCCTGTATGTTCCCAGTCATATATGACTCCTGAGCCCTAACCCTTTCAGTAAGGAGTGAGTGACTTATTTGGCCCTTCTGGACATCTTAGGCCCTAACTACCTGGGGTCTTTACCAGCAAGACCTTTTTTGCCTAGAGATGACTTTTGCTTATCTCTCCTTAACTGGGGCCTCTCATTTAGATTCTGACACCCCATTCCAGTCATGTGAACTGGTTTTCATGCCATTTATTTCTTGTGCAGGCACTCTGAGCCTGTCCTTGGCCTGAAGAACTTCAAAATGCCAGAATACGCTGCCTTCTCCTGGTCTATATATGTATAGAAACTCCCAAGGGATGCTAGAAAAATGGAGTTCCCTGCCCTTTCTCACCAATAAGATAAGATTGGATCTTGTAACATGTTAAACTGGTCAACAGCTATTGCTCAGCCAACATCACCAATTATTTGATCATTATCACAATTTGATGCAAATTGACGATCATGCTAATTACATTACAGAAATATTTTTGAAGTGCAGTCACTTGTAAAGTAATTTGGGACATTCTGAGGTTGTGAAAGATGCCATATAAATGCAAGTCTTTCTTTGTAATCCAGGCTAGCACTTCTGCAATGAGGGAGTGCTGCACAGTCAGGTATCATCTTTCAGATGAGGTATGAAACCAGACATTCTCTGAGGTTATGTACAAGATTTCACAGCACATTTAAAACAAATGCAGTGTATGTCATCTGATGTCCTAACCAACATATATTCTTCAACCAACACCTAAAAACAGATATTTTGGCCACTTTGTTAATGCTGTCTGTAAATTGACTGCCATATTTTCCTGCATTACAACAGTGATTACACATCAAACCTACTTCATTGGCTGTAAAGTACTTTGGAAAGTTCTGATGTTCTGAAAGGTGCTATATTAAGTTATTTCATTTGAAGTGAGAAAAATGCAAAGCATGTTAAGAAATTGGTTTTCTCAAAACCTTGCAAGCCCCTTGTTTCTTCTGACATTTGAATGGGGCAAAATTTTACATTGCTTGGGTGGGAGCCTCCTTGACCCAGAAGCGGCTGAAGTAGTAGGAAAAGATGTCGATAACATTGTGCGCTCAAGTAATATTTTGGTCAGAGATTGGGCCTGAGAGTTGATCTCATTTAAGTGTACAAACTTCTTACAGGACTCAACAGGATAGATGCAGAAAGGGTGTTTCATAAGAACATAAGAACATAAGAAATAGGAGCAGGAGTAGGCCATCTAGCCCTTCGAGCCTGCCCCGCCATTCAATAAGATCATGGCTGATCTGTCGTGGCTCAGTTCCACTTTCCCGCCCTCTCCCCATAACCCTTAATCCCTTCTCTTATTAAAAACCCATCAACCCGCTTCTTAAAAATATTTAGCGAGGCAGCCTCCACCACTTCAACGGGCAGAGAATTCCAGAGATTCACCACCCTTTGAGTGAAGAAGTTCCTCCTCAACTCCGTTCTGAACCGCCCCCCCTTTATCTTGAGGCTGTGCCCCCTAGTCCTACTGTCTTTTTTGAGCGGGAAGAGTCTTTCCACCTCTATCCTATCCATCCCATTCATCATCTTATACGTCTCAATGAGATCTCCCCTCATTCTTCTAAACTCTAACGAGTACAAGCCTAGTTTATTCAGCCTCTCCTCATAGCTCAACCCCCTCAACTCCGGTATCAGCCTAGTAAACCTCCTCTGCACTCCCTCCAAGGCCAAAATATCCTTGCGCAGGTGCGGCGCCCAAAACTGCACACAGTACTCCAGCTGCGGCCTCACCAATGCCCTATACAGCTGCAGCAAGACCTCCCTGCTTTTATATTCAATCCCCCTCGCTATGAAGGCCAGCATCCCATTCGCCTTCCTGACCACCTGCTGCACCTGCAGGCTGGGTTTTTGCGACTCATGCACAAGGACCCCGAGGTCCCTCTGCACCGTCGCCTGCTGCAGTTTTTCGCCACGTAAGTAATAGTCCTTCCTACCATTCTTCCTACCAAAGTGGACCACCTCACACTTGCCAACATTAAATTCCATTTGCCATTTCCTGGCCCATTCGCCCAACCTATCTAGATCCTTCTGCAGACTCTCCACACCCTCCGCACAATTTGCCTTTCCCCCAATCTTGGTGTCATCAGCAAATTTCGACACCCTACACTCGGTTCCCTCCTCCAGATCATCTATATAAATGGTAAATAGCTGAGGCCCCAGCACCGACCCCTGGGGCACCCCACTAGTCACCAACCGCCAATCCGAATAGCACCCATTGACCCCCACTCTCTGCCTCCTATTTGACAACCAATCCTCTATCCACGCTAACACCCTACCCCCAACTCCATGTCCTCTGACCTTCTGCAGTAACCTCTTGTGAGGTACCTTATCAAACGCCTTCTGAAAATCCAGAAAGACCACATCCACCGGCTCTCCTCTATCCACCGCCCTAGACACATCCTCATAGAACTCCAGTAAATTTGTCAGACACGACTTCCCTTTAATGAAACCGTGTTGCGTCTGCCCTATCAAGCAATTCCCTTCAAGATGCCTCGCAATTTCCTCCTTAATGACGGATTCTAACATTTTACCTACCACAGACGTTAAACTAACCGGCCTGTAATTCCCCGCCTTTTGCCTGGCACCCTTCTCCCCTGGTCTAGAACCAAGAAGACAGTTTCAGGATAAGAAGTATGCTATTTAGGATGAAGGTAAGGGGGAATTTCTTCCGTCAAAAGATAGTGAATCTTCGGAATTCTCTTTCCCAGAGGGTTGTGAAGACCCAATCATGTGGGGAGATGGCATTGAGATAGAAGATCAGCCATGATCTAGTTCAATGGCTAAGCAGGCATGAGGGCTGAATGGCCTCCTCCTATTTCCTGTATGCAGGGTTTGTGTCCAATAGCTACGAAAGGGCTGTGCCTTCTAAAATTCCACTCACAAAAATGGGACAAGAGAGAAAGGTTATGAATTGAATTGACAGTAAATCTATATTTTGCCTTTGTGCCTTCTGGTTCGGGGAAAGTCAGATTATCAAGTGATGAATGAACATGCATTTATAATGGTACCTTTCACATCCTGAAGGACGTCACAAATTACTTTTGAGGTGTGATCACTATTGTTACACAAGCAAATGCCAGCCAGTTTCTACACTGCAATGTCTCTCAAACAGCAATTTATCACAATATTTGTTGTTGTGAGTTTTTTTACGTTTATTTATTAGTCACAAGTAGGTTTACATTAACACTGCAACGGTGTTACTGTGAAAATCCCCTGGTCGCCAGATTCTGCTGCCTGTTCAGGTACACTGAGGGAGAATTTTGCATGGCCTGTGCACCTAACCAGCATGTCTTTTGGACTGTGGGAGGAAACTGGAGCACCCGAAGGGAACCCACGCAGACACAGGGAGAATGTGCAGACTCCACGTAGACAGTGACCAAGCTGGGAATTGAATCCAGGTCCCTGGCACTGCGAGACAGCAGTGTTAACCATTGTGCCACCCCTCCGCCCAGAGTGATGGGTGGGCTGATGGGCAGGGGAGTTGATTGTGGAATTAACAATGGCCAAGAAACTGGGAGAACCTCTTGTCTCATCTTTAGTTCTGTGGGGTCTTTTATTTATCCAGCATCAGGGCAGACGAGGCCTGAGGTTAACATTTGATCTGAAACCAGCAGCGTTCCCTCTGAAGAGGCAGTCTGGATTACATGTTGAAATCTTGGAGTAACTCTTGTATCCATAGTTTCAGTGGAAAGAGTGCCACTGAGGTGAATGTGAATGTGTATGTGAGGATGAAATGGTGATTCCTTACAGGATGAAATAGCCTACCAACACACTGCCTCGATCCACACATGAAGAATCCTCACTTTATTCACTGATGGAGGACCTGTGCCTCAATTGTAAGAAGAAAATAGCATAAACAACAAATTTAACAATAAAATTATAACAATATAATTATGCCAATTATAGTGAGGAACAACAGTCATCTTCATCTTATTTATTCCTTGAGGTAGAGGTGCCTTTACTCAATTATAAAATCCAAGAAACAAGTTTCTTTTGAATGCAACACGCCATCATTTTGAGTTCACTAAGTTGTGAAAGGGTTTCTTGGTAAATTGATGGAGACTTTTATTCAAATAAGGTAAAGCACAAAACATGTTTTCAGTTGGTATCATCTTGATCTGACCTGACTTTTCCAGAGCCCAGGCGTTCCCTGAAAATAGAAGAATACTTATAGAATAAAGACACTCTCCAGTTGTTCAAGATTATTAATAACTCATGATTCATGTAATCAGTAAAGTCATGGGTCATCAACAATGCTACCAAGTGGCACTTAGCAATAACCTGCTCACTGACGCTCAGTATGGGTTTCACCAGGGCCACTCAGCTCCTGACCTCATTACACACCTAGTCCCAACGTGAACAAAACAGCAGCACTTTACTGAATGTGACATAAAGGAGCCATAGCAAAATTGAAGTCAATGCAAATCGAGGGAAAAGCTCTTGACTGGTTGGAGTCATACCTAGCACAAAGGAAGATGGTTGTGGTTGTTGGAGGTTCGTTATCTCAGTCCCAGGACGTCACTGCAGATGTTCCTCAGGATAGTCCTTGGCCCAACTATCTTCAGCTGCCTCAACAATGACCTTTCCTATGTAATAACGTCAGAAGTGTTCAGCACCATTTGAGACACTCCAGATACTGGAGCAGTCAGTGTCCATATGCAGCAAAACCTGGACAACATTCAGGCTTGGGCTGACAAGTGGCAAGTAACACTCATGCTGCACAATTGCCAGGCAATGGCCATCTCCAACAAGAAAAAATCCAGTCATCTTCCCTTGACTTTCAATGGCATTATCATCAATGAACCTCCTTCCATCAATATCCTGGTGTTACCATTGACCAGAAACTGAACTCGTTCAACCATATAAATACTGTGGTTGCAAGGACAAGTCAGAGGCTGGAAACTCTGCAGCGAATAATTCACCTCCTGACTCCCAAAAACCTCTCCACAATTTACAAGGCACAAATCAGGAGTGTGATGGAATACTTTCCACTTGCCTGGACGAGTGCAGCTCCAACAACAATCAAGAATCTTGACACTATCCAGGACAAAGTTGCATACTTGATTGGCACCCCCTTCAGTGTCCACTTCCTCCACCACTGATGCACAGTGGCAGCAGTGTGTGCCATTTACAAGATGCACTGCAATAGCACACTAAAGCCCATGCTCACCACTTACTAGTTCCCTTGATGCCACACCATTCTGACTTGGAACTATAGTGCTCAGCCTTCACCGTCCCTGGTTCAAAATCCAGGAAATTTTTACCAGCATTGTCAGGGATAAGTTTTTCACTCAGAGGGTGGTGAGTGAGTGGAATCGGCTGCCGTCGGTGGTAATAGAGGCAAACGTGATGGGGTCTTTTAAGAGACTTCTGGATGAGTACGTGGGATTTAATGGGATTGAGAGTTATAGATAGGCCTGGTTGGTATGGATATGATCGGCACAACTTGTGGGCCGAAGGGCTTGTTTGTGCTGTAGTGTTCTATGTTCTATTGTAGGTGTAGCTTCATCACGGACTGCCGTGATTCAAGAAGGTGTTTCACCACCTCCTTCAAGGGCAATTTGGGGTGGGCAACAAATACTGGCCTAAAGTGATGCCGTCATCTCACAAAAGAGTATTAAAAAGAAAAACTTATTGTTGCTAAGCCAGAATGCTCTGGGCTCAGTTCCTACTCGAGGGCTTGCTGGCCACAGGAAACTCAGCCGCTGGTGCAGGGAAAAGCAGTGTACATTGATGCCAGGTTCTAGCCCAGGTAAACAGGGAACTTTTGTGGTAAGAAGGGTATCCACCTGCCAAATCCAAAAATATTATGAATGGAGATGGAGAAGGGTGAGCAACAAGTGCAATGGCAATCTCACGATCCCATGTAACATGGAAAAAAGCTGGAAGAGCAAGAGAGGGTTCAATCAATCCACTCTAAACTGAGAAAGCCCAGATGGTTTAGAATCCTATTTGGGACTACAAAGCATAATTATTTCTCGATTTAGTGCATCAAGAAAAAACACAGGAGGAAATACTGATCTTGACTGAGTTTTCATAAAATATCCTGTAAGTATATACTGTGTGACCTCATGGCATTTTCTGGGAAGTAGTGACCACACCTTCTATTCTCTCTATGGGCTGCCATTAGCAACTTTCCCCTTGTTTCTATGGCTATGACTCATCTTTCATTCCCTCACCCTACAGTATACATATCTCTCACTTTCTATGCCTTTTAGCTTTGACAAAGGGTCATCTGGACTCAAAATGTCAGTTCTTTTTTCTCCCCACAGATGCTGCCAGAGCTGCTGAGATTTTCCAGCATTTTCTCTTTTGGTTTCAGATTCCAGCATCCGCAGTAATTTGCTTTTATTTAAGCTGAAGTTTAACTTCATTTAGAGGTCAGAAGTATTCAAAACCATGAACTGGGCACATCATTTGTAATAGTGACAATTCAATGTAGATAAACTTACTGCATGTACTTGTCCCTTTCCATATTGCTGAGGTAACGTTGTGTCTTGGATTGAAATGCTGAGTTGCAGCCATGTACTGCTTTTGGATTATATTTAGTGGGGTCATAGCGACCTACGGCAACATTGTTCTGCAACAAAACAAAATCAGTGGCGTGTTCATAAAAAGAGTTTCCCTCCATTCGGCTAAACTTCTCTTCCCCAAAGGGAAGGTTTATTTCCCTAATTCCAGCTCGCTCAAGTTTGACGCATTCTTGTTGAAACTCTCACCTATTCTGACATATCATACTCTTTAAAATAAAGGAATAGTCCCTCCATATTTTTAATGGGTCAGTAATCTGTTTTCCTCTCTTTAATCATAAATCTGATCTTTAACATTTCTTGACACTCTAACAACTTACAATTTTTTTTTTCCCTTTTCATTCACAGGTTTTAAGTCGGTACACCTCGTGTCCAACGAGGGGCATACACGCGATGGGTCGTACTGGGGCTGCTCTTGGTTGTTCGAAATTGGCCTAGTGCTTCATGTCGTTAGTGTGTGCCTAAACTGGACCAGATACTGGGCAAGACGACAGCTCAGTGACTATCGCTGATTGCTGTGCAGACACATGGATTTGGGCCGGTGTCTGTGGGAGTTTGTGCATTCTCCCCGTGCTTGTGTGGGTTTTCTCCGGGTGCTCCGGTTTCCTCCCACACCCCAAAGATGTGCTGTTAGGCTGATTGGCAGGAATAAATTGTCCCTAAATCAGATTCCCTCAATCTGGATGGCCATAAAACATTAGACAGGGGTCGTGGGTGGAGAGGGGGACTGGTGGTGTTGAGATGGTGGCGTGGGCTCATTGGGCCGAAGAGCCTGTTTCCCGAGCTGTTTTTGTTCTTTGTTCTTTGTCCAATCCACTTTGGACAGTGCCTTGATCAATGTGAACAATACCTTCTGTAGATCTTTCAAACAGGAAACAGGACGGCCAGGGGAAACATTATACCCTTGACATCCGGATCGAAGGCTAATCGATTATTTAAAACCATGAGTGGAGAAGAGGAGGTGAAGGAGGATAGTGCTGGGTGAAATGGAACTGAAAGTGAATGCTGGAGCGTATTACAGATCTTGGGAATAAAGATTATCACTTCACTCACTGATACACATCAGGGGCAGAACATAGCTTTGGCAATCAGGCTTTTTACTGCTGCCATTATATAGGATTTGTGATGTGGAGATGCCGGCGTTGGACTGGCATGGGTACAATAAGAAGTTTCACAATACCAAGTGAAACTCCAACAGGTTTATATGGAATCACGAGCTTTTGGGATGAAAGCTTATGATTCCAAATAAACCTGATTGAATTTATGTTCTTTACGGAGTTTAATTGGTTAATTTCTGCAAATAAATCTAGTCAGTCAGTTTGGAAGCTTAGCCTAGCACAAGTACATCGGCAGTGGCGCAGTAGTATTCTTACTAGACTAGACTCAGAGTAATGCTCTGGGAATCTGGGTTCGAAACCCATCAAGGTGGATGGTGACATTTGAATTCAATAAAAATCTGGAATTAAAAGTCCATTGATGACCATGAAACCATTGTTGATTGTCATTAAAAACCCATCTGGTTCGCTAATGTCTTTTAGGGATGGAAATCTGCCACCCTTATCTAGTTTGGCCTATCTGTGACCTGAGGCCCATGGCAATGTGGTTGACTTTTAACTGCCCCTCTGAAATGGTTTAACTTACTCTGTTCAAAGGCAATTAGGGATGGGCAATAAAAGCTGGCCCAGCCAGTGATGCCCACATCCCATGGACGAATAAATGAAAGTAAAAGTGTTTGGGAGTGACTTGGAGACAAAAGAAGTCTAGCAGCCACTACTGTCCTGGGATTGCATCAGTCTTAAAAAAGTTACTAGATTGCTGTAAGGGCTACATATCATTGAGTATTAGCCTCTAACCCAATGGGTATATGAGATCTGCTTATGGCAGGATTATTAAAATACCCTTGACAGACCTCACTGGTGTGAATGGGTGAGTGAGTGAGCTAGTGAGTGGTGGGAGATAAATGCCTTGTTCCACAGATCTCACACTTACAGGGTTAAAGGCGAGCAGCTTAACAGGTATCCGGCCACCCCGGCTTGTGGACGACAAGAAAGGAGGTGGCTTTCGGTTTTCTGGTGTGGAAAGTTCCCTCACATCGTAAAAGGAAGACTTACCCTGTTGAACCGCAGGAGAGCAAAATTATAAGACAGCGCATCAATG
The DNA here is from genome assembly GCF_965287045.1 of Carcharhinus amblyrhynchos. Lineage (NCBI taxonomy): Eukaryota > Metazoa > Chordata > Chondrichthyes > Carcharhiniformes > Carcharhinidae > Carcharhinus > Carcharhinus amblyrhynchos. The sequence goes on along the minus strand of NC_137332.1, from coordinate 26,816,644 downwards.
CCACATAAAGCAAAACACAGTGAAATGAATGTCAACTGTTTTTCAGAGAGAATAAAGGCAGCAGCCCTGGAGACTAACTACTGGCGGTCGAAACACATTCGGCTCGCTGTAGAATATTCTGTCCACTGGGGGAAATGGGTACTGCTCCATCGTGCTGAACTTTCCATATCTTTTCTTTGCTGGAATTAAGAGGTCATCAGTGAATGACGTGAATTTATACATTCCAGGGTAGAGGTTCAGTGGATTCTAAAAGAGAAAAGACAAACACAATTTTCTTTCAGTCATTTATTCCAGATCTTTCCAGAAAGTGAGAACTTCTATTGTCTGAACATATACCTATGTACGTCTTAATACTTATTTAAGGACAGGACTGCAAATTATTAACAAGTCGATGCATTTTGCAGATTGTGACAGAAATTATGGTTTATTTTCACAAGTACACTGGCAATAGTGCAATAGTATTGTCACTAGACTAGCAATCCCGAGACCCAGAGTAATGCTCTGGGGATCTGGGTTCGAGACCCACCACAACGAATGGTGACATTAGAATTCAATAAAAATCTGGAATTAAGAATTTACTGATGACCATGAAACTATTGTCAATTGTCGTTAAAAACCCACCTGGTTCACCAATGTCCTCTAGGGATGGAAATCTGCCACCTTTATCTGGTCTGGCCTACTTGTGATCCCAGGCCCATGGCAATGTGTTTGACTCTTAACTTCCCCTCTGTAATGGTTTCACTTACTCAGTTCAAGGGCAATTAGAGATGGGCAATAAAAGCTGGCCTAGCCAGCGACGCCCACATCCCATGGATGAGTAAATGAAAATATAAGTGTTTGGGAGTGACTTGGAGACAAAAGAAGTCCAGCGTCCACTAATGTCCTGGGATTGCATCAGTCTTAAAAAAGACAGTTTAATAAAGTAAGTATTTCGACCTTATTAAACACTGACAGATTTATTGTGCCATTTGAGGAATGTTGAAGAGGTATCCAAGTTAAAAGAAAATAGTGATCACAGAGCAGAATTATTCTGTCTAGGATTAACAATTTTTTTTGCACTTATAATTTTTAAAAATTCTTTCATGGGATTGCATTCCATTCTTAATTCTGTTTGGGAAAGTCTTGGTGCACCCATTAGGAAGGGAGGTCTAGAACTTTGACCCAGCAACAGAATGTGATTTAAAAGGGAATTTGCAGGTGACGGGGTTCTCATGCATTTGCTGCCCTTGTTCCCCTGTTGGAGTTCCTCTAGTGTCTCCATGGGTGGCTATCTCTGGGGGCAACTTTGGGCCTGTCCAACTTTTTTTTTGTTCATTTGTGGAACATGGGTGTCACTGGCTAGCCAACATTTATTGCCCATTCCTAGTTGCCCTTGGAGGACAATTGAGAGTCAACCACATTACTGTGGGTCTGGAGTCACATGTAGGCCAGACCAGGTAAGGATAGTAGATTTCCTAGCCCAAGGGGCATTAGTGAACCAGATGGGCTTTTCCAACAATCGACAATGGATTCATGATCATCAGTGGATTCCTAATTCCAGATATTTTTTATTGAATTCAAATTGCACCATATGCCGCGGTGGGATTCACACCCAGAACATTAACTGAGTTTCTGGATTAGTAGTCTAGTGATAATAGCACTAGGCCATTGCCTCTACACTGATATATGGTCTCACCACTCATGCTAAGGACAAAGAACGAAGCACAGGAAAGGACAAGAACATCTTCCAGAGGTCAGTATATTACATTTCTGATAGGTCCTCAGCAGATTACTAAGGTATTTACATGCTCTGCGACCTCTCTCCATTTCTGCTAACTAATTTTCTTTGGCACTGTCACCCATCAGAGGAGCAAAGAACCTCTTTCCTGATGTCTACTCACCTCCATCACTGCATCCAAGAACTTGGACCTGCGTGGTTCAAATCATCCTGCCTGTTGCCCCACAGGATCACTGACCATCTATCCTATCCTTTAATGCACTGCAGGCTTCTTTAAGTAGGGGACTCCTGACTTGGCCAGAGCTCCTGCCCTTATCCCATTGGAATTAGCTAGCTGCCGATTGGAAACACATCTTGCACTGGCAACAGTGTCTGCGCTGTAGGTGAAACATTGGTTCCAATGTGTCTTCACACCACCTGCACTCCACCAGAGTGAGTTTTATTTTTCCCCATGACTTTTTTCTGACCTGAGCAAGTCTACCAATTTAATATGATTGAGTGCAAAATGATATTCAGTGTCGGGCTATGGACTGAGTCAACTTAAATGCAGCATTTTTAAGACTCTCACAGAGATAAGCATTTTTCATCCCGTTGCATAAATGGATTCACACTACAGTCTTCAGGGAACAATGGAGCATAAATTCAATATTTTTGCCACTTTAGCTATAAAATTGAAGCTATAATAGCTAATTTAGTAGAGCAACAACCCACAATCGATTTGCAGAGGTTTTGGCTAAATTTATCAAGGACATTTTTAGGCAACAGCAATAATAGATCTTATTTCAATCTTGAAATTGAGTTTCTCCGACCTTCACATTCATAATTCAGCCTGCTGCTGCCCCACATCTATTTCCTCCAGTTTTGCCTCCTCTGACAACCCTGAAGGTATCTGCAGGTGAGATTTGAAAGGCCAGAATGGTGAGCTGGGGCATGCACAATTACGTTCCAGCCAAGGATTTGCCAATAAGAAGCAAGAACAAATTTAGGATCACCCTTCAGGCTCTCTCCTGTGGTACACTAGTCCGGAGTACTTGATCATTTCCAACCCATTATCAGATGGTATTGAAGTCAGGCCTCAGTGTTTTCATTCAGTATAGTGCTCAAACCTTTGGCAATCTTCATTAATCTACAAACTAACTGCTGACTTAAAGAACAGCAAGATAAATAAATCAGTGACTGTGAGATAAACCCAGTTGTTTTATATATACATACTGTTGCAAGGTGTCCAGTTTTTATCCGATCGCTCCTTTCGCCTGTAAAGAGGTCGTAGGGTCCACGTTTGCTGACCACTCGTTTCATTAGTTTATCTATGCTATTTCCAAGGTCGTAGGTACTTGGTGCCAAGTCACAGCCCTGGAAAAGGAGGTATAATCTTTTAAACGTAATATTGAGAGTAACCTGAAAATTACTGTCAGTGAAATTACTGCAGAAGTGCTCATTAAACATTCTACCACCCAAGATATTAGATTTCGGTGGAAGTATTGCCCCAGTTGGTGTTTGAATTCAGGAAGAGTATTGAATTCAAGGGAGAGACATTTTTCAGCTTGGTTGTTTGGACGGTAATGTGATGGAGCAGATCACCCATTCATGGTAGAACTCTGCTTTTAATTTCCTTTGAACTGAGCGTAATGAAAATTTAATGGGTTCAGCTACTGGTGAATAATCCACTCCCTCAGGTTCCTGTGCAAGAGGTGAAGACAAAAATGACGTCCAAGGAGTAAAAGAAGCTTGGTCACTTGGGTGCTTTTTCTACACATTTTGCAACTGATACTTATTTCCAGACCATGATAATTGCAGTCTGGGTGCTTTATAATTGAACGTAATAGTGAAATCCTTACTTAGTTGTGCCATTTTCTGGCAAATACATAGTGAAACTCTGTGAAATGACTTGAGAAAAGCTTTATATTAAAGGCACCAACCACATTATTGCAAATACTTTGTGATTATTTAAAATAATGCAACAGAGTGGGGCAGCACAGTGGTTAGCATCGCTGCCTTACAGAGCCAGGGACTTGGGTTCAATTCTGGTCTTGGGTGACTGTCTATGTGGATTTTACACATTCTCTCTGTGTCAACATGGGTTTCCTCTGGGTGTTCCAGTTTCTTCCCACAGTCTAGGTTAGGTGCAGGTTAGGTGGATTGGCCATGCTAAATTGACCCTTAGGGCCCTATTGTACCATTTGGATTCTAAGTGCTGGGTGGACTTGAAACTGGAAGTGTTTCAGATTCGACTTTTAGACTCATTTTGAGGCACCCCCATTCGGACTCTGTCTACGAAAATATCAGCGATTCCAAATCACGCTGCACAAGCCTGTGAGCGGGTCTTAACATGCCCGAAATCCTGCAGCTCTGATTGGTGCCTCCAACTGCGCGTGCGCAGAAAAAAAATAAAATGCTGCTCCCTTGCCACATCCCTCCCAAGCCAGATAATGCTTCCCCCTGGTCCCCAGAGACATTGTCCCACCCCCACAACATTACTGATCCCTGATCCTCCCAGCCCCTCCACCACCCAGACCGATCGCGGGTCCGTCTCCCTTCCCCTCCACTGATCTCAGGCAGAGCGGCAGCGGACCCCCTTCCCCCCCCCCCCCCCCCGCACCCCGGTCTCAGGCAGAGTGGCAGTGGACACCCTCTTCCCCTCACTGATCACAGGCAGAGTGGCAGCGGACCCTGCCCTCCCCCCATTGATCTCAGACAGAGTGGCAGTGGACTACCTTTCCCCCTCACTGATCCCAGGCAGAGTGGCAGCGGACCCCCCTTCCCCCCACTGATCACAGGCAGAGTGGCAGCGAACTCCCTCTTTCCCCTCCCACCAATCTCAGGCAGAGCGGTAGTGGACCCTCTCTTGCCCCCCCATCAATCTCAGGCAGAGTGGCAGCCGACCACTCTCTCCCCCCTCTCAGGCAGAGTAGCAGCGGAGCCCCCTTTCCCTCCACTGATCTCAAGCAGAGAGCCGTCGGATGCTAGGCACCTACCTCCTCACTAACTGGAGCGCCTTATTCAGACGTCTATGGAACATGTCTGTTTCACACCGATTCTGGAAGGGCAACGTGATGGTAAAGGGGGAAGTGCCGGTAAGTTTGGGTGTGCAGCTCATTAAGTCAATTTAAATGCATGCAAATGCATTTAAATGGCCATCGCACCCAATTCGTGGCCATTTTTGGGCCTTGGTAAAGGGGGAATCAGTGCGGATTGGGCTACTCACCTCATGCCCAACTTCACCAAGTTTTGCGTCCAAAAACAGGTGCAATGCAATGATAAAATCGGGCCTTTAGTGTCCAAAGATGTATAGGTTAGGTGGATTGGCGATAGTAAATGTGCAGGGTTACAGAATTACTGTAGGGGTTGGCCTGAGCAAGATGCTCTTCCAGAGAGTTGGTGCAGACTAATAGGCTAAGTGGCCTCCTTTTGCACTATAAAGTAAAAAAGGAATGATATACTTACCACAGTGTCAAGAGATCGGTCCTTTGCTGTCTTTGAATCCATCAATCCTTGTGTCCCAAAAGACTTCTGTGCTTTCTCCTCCAGCACTGCGGTTGGAATCCCACCCTTCCCATATGTACCAGGACCTGGACTATTAATCTGAAAAAAAAAGAACAGAGTAAATGTAATGTCAACTCTTTCTATTTATATTCTGAATTAATAAGAAAGTTTATTTATTAGTCACAAGTAAGGCTTACATTAACACTGCAATGAAGTTACTGTGAAATTCCTGAGAAAAGAATGAACCTGCTTGAACATTTTGGGATCAAAACAGCACAACTGTTCTCCATGAACACATTTATGGAAAACGTATCAGTCCAGCAGGTTAACACTCTTGTTAAATCATAAACAATTTATTTTGTGACTTCAGTAATAATTTTTTAGTGGTACAGAATGGTAGAATAGTACTGAAAATTGCTGGCATCTTAAGGCTGACACGAACTGTCATGCAATAAACAGAGTTAGCCTCGCAGTATAGACCTGTAGGAAGAAACACCCTTTATAAACCATGTGTATAAATCTTATAGACCTGGAGGAAGGTTTCATGATGTCCCCATAAAATGGACAGAGACATTTTGCACTTAATGCCATTCACTTTAAAATGTGTATTTATTTTCATTTGTTACATTTTTGTTTGAACAATATAAAAATGTGCATCAGAAAATGTTTCAAATGGCAACAACTTAAATCCTTACAGCTTTTTTCTTCTTAAATCGTTCTTCAATGCTGTTCAAAATGCCTCTGCTTTGAGCATTCTTTTTCTTTAATTGATCAAGAAAACTTGGGATCTCATATTTACCTGGGCCAAGACTTGTTTCCTGTAGTTCGAAAGAAACAAAATTGCATTTTTTCTCAATTTTGATTGCTAACTTTTATTTACAAATCAAGCAATTTGCACAGACTCTACTCAAATGATCCTATAAATGCCACATGCAGCAGAATTCAAACCAAGTTCCCAGATTTCCAAAATGTTTAGTGAAGTGTGTTTTAATCATATATTTACACACATGGCCTTGCAGACAGAAAGAACAGGTACACCACATTGTGCCTGTTTACGTTAAACCAAATGATGGCCATTTGTTAGTTTATTCCACATGACCATGCCACAGCCAGAGTCATGCTGCTTGATATAAAATTTAAGCTATGCAAGGCAGTTAATTGTCAGTTATCATCAGCTGGTGCATTTTCCATGGCAATGCCACTACCTATCAGAGTCCACTTGCCAACCAATCAGCACCCTTTTCTTATACTGCATAAAGTTGTTGTTTCTTTTGATATTGGATATTCTAGTCTAGTTGTGTAGCATCAATAAGAGAGGCATAGTAACTCTTCACATGTCTCTTCCTATTTTCCTATAACAGTTCTGAACATAATATTCTCAGAAAACTCAACAAAGGGATCTAAGAACAATCTTTCACCTCATCCAGAAAAAGCTGTGGCATTCTGCACACCTATTTTGAGTCGTATCAAATTAAACTGTGGACATAGGTTTTGAAGCTGTTTAAGCTTATTTCATATGGAAACATTGCACTATTAGAAGGCATAGATGGACTATGTAGCACATTGGCACTGCTGCCTCACAATGTGGAGATGCTGGCGTTGGACTGGGGTAAACACAGTAAGAAGTCTCACAACACCAGGTTAAAGTCCAAAAGGTTTATTTGGTAGCGAACGCCATTAGTTTTCGGTGCGCTGCTCCTTCGTCAGGTGAGTGGGGAGTTCTGATCACAAACAGGAAATATAAAGGCACGCACTCAGAATTTACAGAATACTGATTAGAATGCGAGTCTTTACAGCTAATCAAGTCTTAAAGATGCCGACAATGTGAGTGAAGATAGCATTAAGCATAGGTTAAAGAGATGTGTATTGTCTCCAGACGGGACAGTAAGTGACATGTTGCAAGCCCAAGCAAGTCATGGGGGTTACAAATAGTGTGACATGAACCCAAGATCCCGGTTGAGGCTGTCCTATGTGTGCGAAACTTGGCTATCAGTCTCTGCTCAGCGACTCTGCGCTATTGTATGTCGTGAAGGCCACCTTGGAGAACACTTACGATCTTCAGGTAAATATTCTCCAAGGTAGCTTTCACAACACACAACAGCGCACAGTCACTGAGCAGAGACTGATAGCCAAGTTCCATCTCACAATGACAAGGATTCGGGTTCGATTCCAGTTTTGGGTGACTGTCCATGTGGAGTTTGCTTATCCTCCCTATATCAGTGTGGGTTTTCTCTGCAGTCCAAAAGTGTGCAGTTTAGGAAGATTAGCGGGTAAATACATGGGGCTAAAGATTAGGTAAGATGTCCTGATGGAGAGTTAAGGCAGACTTGATGGGCTATATGGCTTCCCTCTACAGTATACAGATTCTGTAATTCTATGAAGTCTCAAAAGACAACATTCTCATTTTTTGGAAGATTCAGACCCCACATTCTAAGCAATTAGAATTGGGTTACAATATCTGACCAGATAAAAGTAGCCCTCCGGAAAGAGATGGGGAGCATGCAGGAAGGAGAAGGGTTGCTGATCGGGGATGGCACAAAGGATCTGGCTACCATTAGGTGCCTCTAGTTGAGGCTAATATTGGGAACTTGCAATGTAGGGACAGAGGGGACACCTTGGCAGTCCTTCCCCCACTACCTTCCTAGATTCTGATCTTCCTGGAGATGTGGCATTCTTCTTGAATTCTAATTATTTATTTAGCTTCTGAATATTGGCTATTCTCATTTTGCCTTTCTAAAAACAATCTTGAAGATTACTAACATAAAGTGATGGATCATCTAAGAAAGAAAATTGTAAAGCATTGGAATATATTAATTGCTGCAGATTTTGCTGCTTTCAAGCAAATCACATTTGTATTTTCCTTTTTCCTTGTAAATCTTTCAGCAAGCATAATATATTCTGGGTGGGATTTTACAGCTTGGCTCATCCTGAAACTGTAATACCCCACCAAAGTCAATGGACCATTCCATGGTCCATCCCTCTGATTCCCAAAGCGGGTGGGGTGGCAAAATTCTGGCCTCCATATCAACCCTAGATCCATTGGTCTTTCTCAGCCAAGAATTATCCTTGCAGGCAAATGGGAAATCTATCTCAAAGCCAGTGCAGGTTATTATGAATGCTGGCCTTGGACAATTAGTTTCGTCTGTCTCCTTTAATGCAAAATAAAGTTCCCTAATTTGGAGACAAACTCATGTGACCTGTTTATTATGGAGACAGAAATTCAACTTAAAGTTTATTCAAAGTCAGATGCAAATTTTTAACACCTTGAAACAAAGGGGCAAATTTTTCCTGTTCCAAGGGAATCGTAGTGGACAGGGAGCAGACCATGGAAAGATCTGTTGACCTCAGGCAGGATTTTCCGGTTTTGAGATGAGCATGGCCGGAAAATCCCACTGAAAGAAGGACACTACCGGTCATGCTGCTGCTCAGTCTCATATACCCTTCGAATCAGTCAGACAGAGGGGTTTGGGGGAGGAGACCAAAAGCAGGTTCTGCTCTGCTAAGCAGAAGAAAAAGATCGCTTTTGAGTTAATCATCAAACAGAGTGTCGGTGAGGATGGAACCCTGTTCAAGGAACCAAGGATTATGGAGAGTTAACAACCAAGGAATCATCTCCAGAGGCTACCTTGCTACTACAAATCCATTCAAATTTACTTAGAAGATTGAGTGAAGGGGAATTTGTTTAAAGGAACACTGGAAGATTCGCCCTGGTGGTGCGGGGAATAGAAATGTTGTTAAAGCTGAGGGTAGTTTGGGATTTTCAAACATAGTACAATGGGCAACATTCTCTGGCCCTGCCCGCTAACAGGATCATTCAGTCCTGCTAAACATCAATGAACTTTCGCCTGGGCTGCCACGTTCACCCGTAGTGGATCCTGCCATGGTGAGGCCGGAAAATCCTCGCCTACATTTCTGCTCAGACTGCAGGATAACAGATCAATGTGGCATGGGTTTTTTTTGTTTGCACTAAGAAGTTAATCAGGAATATTTTTTTGTAGAGCATTAGTTACCTACTGATTATTGTTTTGTTTGTGTTGATTTTGTTTGTTTATTACAGGAAAAGTCTTAAAATGTGAAATCCTGTGTATGATTTTTTGCATTGCTCACAGGGAAATTCATATCTCTCTTAAAAGTTATTATTCTCTAAAAGGATTGTTACCGGGTGCACCACAGCAGCTTAGAAATAATTTGTTTGCCTAGTACTAATCTTGGACCGTATGGGGAACAGCTTAAGTCTGGCAATTTAGGAGTTACATGTGTTGTGCTATGTAACACTATGATCTGATGCTCCAGTTTGCTTTCCAATCATGCCTATTTTCATGTCTTATAAGTTGAAATTGCTTTATCTACTGGTGCTAAAATACATTTTAAGTGAAAGATAACTGAAAAATTAAGCTCCATAAGCAGGCTACAGGGTCATATAATGGGGGTATTTATAATTCAGATTTTGATCTATGTTTACTGAAAATGAGCTTAAACTTTTCTACAGTCCAAACAAAGTAAGTGAATGTGAATAGAATAGTCTGTGAATGCATTACTTACCAAGAATGCCTTTCTTTGCTTTTGTTCTTTATAAAAAAACTGTGGTGTCTGAGCAAACTTTTCCAATTCTTGTTCTCTTGCCCAGCCTGGCCCTGCTGCTTTACGGGCAACCTCCTTAGCACTGAAATCTCCTGTGTCCACATTGTAGTATCCTGGCGCTAACCTGCTTTCCTGAAAGAGAATTCAATTCTTATCAATATTAATTCTTCAAAGTTAAAAAAAAACTTTACAAGCATTGTAAAACTTGGGTTCAATTCCCAGCTTAGGTCACTGTCTACGTGGAGTTTGCACGTTCTCCCCGTGTTTGCATGTGTTTCCCTTTGGGTGCTCCGGTTTCCTCCTAAATCCAAAGATGTGCACATTAGATGGATTGGCAATGCTAAATTCTTCCTCAGTGTTCCCGAACAGGCGCTGGAGTGTGGTGACTAAGGGATGTTACATGTTAATGTAATCCTATTTGTGATGAATAAATAAACTTTAGTGGACACATAGTTACTTCTAATTGGCGTAATTGTGCTGTCAGGTTCGACTGCTAGGTAGTTACTTAGCTCTTTCCTGCAGGTGTGGACAACATGAAACAGCAAGTCATCTCAGGTTGCTCTGAACCATCTCCTAACAAAGGAATCTGTTACCACTCATTTGAAGAGCTCCTTAATCAATTAAGGAGTTCAGTCCAATTATTGGCCACATAACATTAGCATTAGTATGCATTTGCTTTTCCTGATTAAGTTAGAGATTTCATTTGTATGGTCAAAAGTGCCAACGGCAGTCACTAAAACAGTCTGCTTTATGTGATAATAATTTGAATCACAGAAAGATTGATTTATTCCCATTTAATAAACATTAGGAATATTTGTGCACAAATTTATTGAAACTGAATTTCCATCTCTAACCCAAACAACAACAGCTTATATTTATTTGGTCACTTTAATGTAATAAAACATCTCAAGGTAATTGGCATTATAAAATAGAATATGACACTAAAGCATATGAGGTGATTTTAGGTCAGATAATCAAAAATCTATCAAAGAGCCTGGTTAAGGAGTTCTTAAAGGAGGAAAGCGAGGGAGAGAGGTGATGAGGTGTAGAAAGGTACTTCAAGAGCTAATGGGCCTAGAATACAGTTTATTCAAATTTGAGATTCCAGATGCCAAATACAAATCTAAATAATTGAAGCGGGCATCCAGTAGACTGTATACCTGTATAACTGAATGTTATTACAAATATGCAGCTCTTTCTTGAGCAATTTCCCTGCCTGGTGAATACCCTGTAGCTAGAACTTTTATAAAGAATTTCCATCTCACTGAGGAACTTCAGCCCAAACAACCTGCTTTGAAAACTCTGCTCACATTTTGACAGCTTTGACAAATTCCACAACACAACATTTTAAAACAATCAACAACATTAGAAACAAAACAACCCACAACATTCTAAACAGCAGTCAATTCATTCTATCTCCCAATGTTGAAGGATCTTTTATATTTAAAAAAAATCCAGGTCTGGATCTGGATCTGCATCTTTGCCAAAAATCCTCTCTTGGGCATAGCCATTCCGTTTTGTTGACATCCATCCATTCATTTTTGTGATATGTTATTTACAGCCAAACAGATAACAGCAAAACCATTACCTCTGTCCACCTTCAGTGGCAAGGATAAAATGATTCAAATGAATACCTCAAGATGGGAATATGGAATAACTAAAGTAATCAACAAGTCTCTAACTTGTTTGCTTTGAGAAATAGTAACAAAAATACTTATTTGAATCTCTGGCCTTAGACTTCTGAGAAGCTACAGTACATCGTGGGCAGGACTCTCCAGCCATGCATGCCCCAAGACGGGTAATTCCTGCCTGAGCTTAATGGATCTTTAAACGGTCTGGCAAATTTTCTGTTCTACCCACTGTAATTCACACGGTGGGTGGGATGGGAAATTTCTGACCCTGAGCTCACTTCTACTCCTGCTGCTTGTAAAGTCATGGAACTAATGGGCCTTTCCTGTCAAAGTGGTAGTGATGGCAGTTTATGACATGAATTCTTAAATGTACATATACTCATATCACAACAAAAAGCACTTTATTACAATTGGAAAGTGAGTATTTTCCAATATAGTACTGAAAAAATGGGCAGGGAAAGAAGAATAGTGGGTAAAGGAAACAAATGTTTGAAAGAAAATTGAAAAGAAACGTAGTGGTTTATTTCATTTCATCTGGTGTGACCAAGAGCTGAATTGAGGTTTTATAATCAATAATTTTTTCCAATTCAAATATTCTACAAACATACAAAGTTTACAGTGTGGAAAGAGGTCACTGTGTCCATGTTAGCTCATTGCTGGATCAGTCAAAAACTAATTCCACTGCTCTGCTCCCTCTCTGTTGCTCTGTACTGACTTATTATTCCAAGGTATACAAGGTTGGCATACTAGCTTGTGAATGGGTCTTTTAAAATTACTGCAAAAAGGGTGAAAAGTATTGGATGAAAGACAAAAATCATTTCAGACCAGCACTGTAAAAGCACGAGGAAGGTAAAGTTGGAAATGGAAATGGTTCTTCAGGCAATTGCATAGATGATCAGTTACAATATAACTGGAATGAAGGCACAATCTGAGGTTTTACTGCTGTCTTTTTGCCTTTGTCTCATCAGTATAACATATTTTGATGAGTGTCTGACCACATTGCTATGAATGATGCTCAGAGGAGACCCAGAGGAAATGGGTTTCGTAGCTTCCTTCCCCTAAGAAGGTACATGATTCATATAGTCCCCACTAACACAATTGGAACAGAGAAAACAATTAAAACATCTTTAACATCACTCAAACGCTTCAAATATTTCAGTCATGGAAATGGAAACAAAGCTCAAAGAAGATGTTTGCGTATCTAACCTACTTCATAAATAATGCTTCAGGAGTTAATGAAGTAAATTTATAGAAATTCAAGGTAGCACAATGGTACTGCTGCCTCACAATGCCAAGTGCAATTCCAGCCTTGGATGACTATCTGTATGGAATTTGCACATTCTCCCGTGTCTGTGTGGATTTCCTCCGGATGTTCTGGTTTCCTCCTACAGTCAAAAGATGTGCAGGTTAGGTGGATCGACCATGCTAAATATATGGGGTTATGGGGACAGGGCATGGAGGTGGACCTGAGTAAGGTGCTCTTTTGGTGAGTTGGTGCAGATTTGATGGGCCAAATGGCCTCCTTCTGCTCTGAAGGGATTCTATGAAATGTTAAAAAATGCCATTAATGAAATTAAGTTTCACATAATAAAAAATGTCTTTGGAGGTGTGGGTAGGATTGATACTTTCACTTGTAAGGTTGAGTTTCTTGCTTGCTAGTTATGTGGTTAGTAGGTTGGTGTAGTACACTAATTTTACAATACACAATGTTTTCTTCATTTGGCTAAAGCAAAAATGTTTAACATCAGAGTTGCTGACAGAACTTGAGGGATTTTCATCTAAGGATTTTAAAATTTCTTTTTCAGTGTATTTATATTGCCATGCTGAATATATTGGCAAATGCTGCCAATCATCTTTCTCTCACACCCCAGACTATTGCCACTGTTCAATGAACCATTTGGATATGTTGGAGCGCTCACTCTGATTTTAGCCTGTGTCCTCATCAGCAAGTGTCTTTGCCTCCACTTTCTCCTTACGAGAATGTAGTTGAGATATAAAAGTCGCTACATGCTGGAATGTGAAAAGCCAACAATGATTAGATAGTGACCTATTGTTGGTTGCTGCTTTTGTTGATTCAACACTCAGCTGTGTGCGTTTGTCCCTGTCCCTGCAATGTGCTGCATTAAGAACAGTCATTGCCCTTACTCAGTGCTACAATAATTAGATGACTATCACCTAATTCTAAAGTCCTTGTTAACTCACCTGTTCTCCAGTAGCCCTCTTATCATAAGGCACTTCTGTGTAAGAACCTCGCTTCTTTCTGGCTGGGTGAACTCCATACACATCAAACCTGCAATAGCACCAAAAACAATGTTGCCTTATGTTAGTGGATATATAGAATGGAAAGGTCTTGGAAGGAGAAAAGCCATTCAGCTTATTTCACCTAATCAGTCTCTGTGCATCTCTAATCTAGATTTGAGTGCCATATGTTCATATGTGAATAAATGAAATGGGTGAAGTTATAGCAGTTCTTGAATCACTCTCTGTTTACATCCTCCTGCCCTGCTCCCAAACCCTCTTCCATCTGTGCCCACCCTTGGACAAAAAGCTTCTTCAAAAGTCACTTACAACTTTACTCACAAGTTGCCAACTGTCTAATGGCCCTCCATTCACCATAACATTTCTGCAGCTACATCAATCTCCTCAATCAAACTCTCACCGTCACCTTTGATGTTATTGTTCCAAATAAAACCATGACTTTCTCTGATAATTTCCCCTGATATGACTCTCATCTTCACTCCCTTAAGTTCAAAAAACAGATTTGAATGGTTATGACAGATAATCAGTTTAACCATTCATCACCAAATCTGGCTGGACCACATAAAGCACTATTGGGCCCTCTTGTCATTTGTAAAAACTTTTCATTCTTCCAGGATCATCCTCAGATGCCTGACTTCTCACATCGACTACAAACCTTCTTCTTAAATCCTTCTCCCCACTGTCTCCCCCTCTCAATTTACATCAACAAGTGCAAAGCATTCAATGAACTTCTTTGGGGTGGCCCTGCTGCCTCACCATGCCAGGGACCCAGGTTTGATTCCAGCCTTGGGTAACTGTCTGTGTGGAGTTTGTACGTTCACCCATTTCTGCACAGGTTTCATCTGGGTGCTCCGCTTTCCCCCCACGGTTCAAAAATATGTGGGTTAAGTGGATTGGCCATACTAAATTGCCCCTTACTGTTCCAAGATGTGTAGGTTAGGGGGATTAGTGGGGTAAATATGTGGGGTTATGAAGATAGGGCAGGGGGTGAGCCTGGGTATCAATGCACTCTCAGAGAGTTGGTGCAGACTTGATGGGCCGGATGGCCTCCTTCTGCACTGTAGGGATTCTATGATACAGTTATGATATGAGTTATCCTTGATGTCTTAGTCAATATTTATCCAGAAATCAATTTCATAAAAGCAGATAATCTCGTTATTTTTGGACTGTTATTTGTGGGAGTATGATTGCCCTGTGTGCTGAACTGACTACCTCATTGACTATAAAGCACTTTGGGAGATCCTGTGATTCTGAAAGTTGCGATATAAGTGCAATTTTTTACTTTTTGGTTTTTTTTCTATCCCTCTCTCCTTTAAATCTGTCAGATTGTCAGAAAATCAACCCATGACCCATCTGTATTTGGGAACCTTTAGATTCATTGTGGCACAGAAGGAGGCTATTCAGCCCATTACTTGATGCTGGGATTTTTTTGGAGGACAATTTAAGGAAAAATTGTCTCCAAAATCCTTAAGTTCAATGTTGTCCCCTCCCTAATCTGTCCTAAAACTCGTCAACAATCTCAATAGCCCATTTGACAATATTAAAATATTTCATGGATTGACAACCAATATGAAAGCTATGAGCAGATATTATGATTCAGTAATGCTATTAGAAAGCACGCCCATCAGATAATCCAGCTCCATAGCAGTAGCATTTACCCATGACTGTGTTGCTTGCAATTTAATTCACAAAGTATGAATTGTGCTGTAAAATGTTGCATAGCAAGTTGCACTGCATCTCACCATTCCCGAATACAAAACAATGACTTATAAATTGAAATCTAATTTTGTATTTAATGACTGTGTTTCTTATCCAAGTTGCACACTAGGAGTAAAACATTTTGATGTACATAGCAGGGTATCTTTAAGTACGTACTGTATTTCCAAGGAATCTACCAACAACAATAATTTGTCTTTAATGTAGACCGTGCTTGATGGAGATGCATGTGTCCAAGAATCTTGATTGCAGTCTTGGACACACACATCTCCATCAAGGACCGTCACCTCAGCACTTCACTGTACCGCAAGCCCACGGATAATCTCACAATGTTCCACTTCTCCAGCTTCCACCCTAAACATGTTAAAGAAGCCTTCCCCTATGGACAAGTCCTCCGTATACACAGGATCTGCTCAGACGAGGAGGATCACAACAGATACCTACAGACACTGAAAGATGTCCTTATAAGAGTAGGACATGGCGCACAACTCATCGATCAGTGGTTCCAATGTGCCACAGTGAAAAACTGCACCGACCTCCTCAGTAGACAAACATGGGACATGGCAGACAGAGTACCCTCCATCATCCATTACTTCCCTGGAACAGAGAAGCTAGGACATCTTCTCCAGAGCCTTCAACATATCATTGATGAAGATGAACATCTCGCCAAGGTCAATGCCACACCCCCACTTCTTGCCTTCAAACAACTGCACAACCTCAAACAGACCATTGCCCACATCAAACTGCCCAGCCTTCAAGGGGACAGTGACCATGACACCACACAAACCTGCACAGCAACCTCTGCAAGACATGCTGGATCATCGACATGGATGCCATCATCTCACGTGAGAACACCATCCATCAGGTACACGGTACATACTCCTGCAACTCGGCCAGCGCTGTCTGTCTGATACGCTGCAGGAAAGGATGTCCCAAGGCATGATATATTGGGGAGATCATGCAGATGCTACAACAACAGATGAATGAACACCGCTCAACAATCACCAAGCAGGAGTTTTCCCTTCCAGTTGGGGAACACTTCAGCAGTCACAGGCATTCAGCCTCTGATCTTCGGGTAAGCATTTTCCAAGGCAGCCTTCATGACACATGGCAATGCAGAATCGTTGAGCAGAAACTGATAGCCAAGGTCCACACATATGAGGATGGCCTCAACCAGGGTCCTGCGTTCATGTCACACTATCTGTAACCCCCACGACTTGCCTGGGCTTGCAAAATCTCACTAACTTTCCTAGCTGGAGACAATACACATCTCTTCAACCTGTGCTTGGCCCTCTCTTCACTCACATTGTCTGTACCTTTAAGACTTGATTACCTGTAAAGAATCGCATTCCAACCATTATCTTGTAAATTGAGTTTGTGTCTGTATATGCCCTGTTTGTGAACTCAGCTCTTTACTCACCTGATGAAAGAGCTGAGACTCCAAAGCTAGTGCTGCCAAGTAAACCTGTTGGACTTTAACCTGGTGATGTGACACTTCTTACTGCACATATTGATGTACACAGTAGATGGAATCAATCTCAGAACAGCACCTTGTGAAACATTGCTACCCACTTCCAACCAACTGCCTTAAGTTCTACTCTTTGCTTTCAAAATCTGATAAGTTTTTAATCAAATTTTGCAGTCAATGGCAAAGATCGATTGTGATTGTCGAGCGGTGTTCATTCATCCGTTGTCGTAGTGTCTACATGATCTCCCCAATATACCATGCCTTGGGACATCCTTTCCTGCAGTGTATCAGACAGACAGCACTGGCCGAGTTACAAGAGTATGTACCGTGTACCTGATGGATGGCGTTCTCAAGTGAGATGATCGCATCCGTGGCATTCACATCATTGATAGTTGTCCAAAAAGGTTACGTGGGCTTTTGATGATAGACATGCCATAATCGAGTGTCTGATACAGTGCAGTGGCTTCTACAGCAGATACAGATGTGTGCGAGCAGGAGAAGGTGAGGAGCTTCGGCCAAACAGATTGAAGAATCCTCACACACAGCATATAACCAGAAGTATAAAACAGGAATTCTAAATTAAGGTTTAAATCTCATCCATAGAATCACAGAATCCTACAGTGTAGAAGGAGGCCATTTGGCCCATCGAGTCTGCACCGACCACAAACCCACCCGGGCCCTATCCCCATAATCCTTAATTACCTTTGCTAGTCCCTCTGACACGAAGGAGAAACTTAGCATAGCCAGTCAACCTAACCCATACATCCTTGGATTGTGGGAGGAAATAGGAGTACCTGGAGGAAACCCCGGCAGACACGGGGAGAATGTGCAAACTCCATGCAGATGGTCACCCAAGGCCGGAATCAAACCTGGGTCCCTTGCCTGTGAGGCAGCAGTGCTAATGAAATTATTGTTTGCTGCTCATTAGTTTTCATGTTTCATTTTAATGGAAGAGTCCGATTTTTTTCACATCACAAATGTTTAACTAATGACCTAAATTAGCTCTATCTCCCTCTATTACACTCACCACTCTCCATTCCCTCGAATCCATTTCTCAACACGACTGTGCAATTTTCCTTCTATCTCATTCTTTTAACCAGTTTAGGATTCCCTTTCCCTCCCGGAACTTCCTCTTCTGTATAAACTGGCGTGAAAGGAATCCTGCCACTTTCCGCTCATTCTCTATCAGGTCTCTGTGCTGTCCTCTCGCATGTAACAACATTCTGTTTGCTTTGGAATAAATTCATATTAACTAACTAGATTTAAACAAAACACACACACCAACTCATCGAGCTGTTTTTGTTTTGTTGCCTTGAACTAACCTGGCTTTCTGAGTTCCAAAAGGAGCTCCCAGAAATTGTTTCACTTCCATTGACCGATCAGCTTCAGGATCGATCAAATTACAATGAATTGCTGCTTAATTTTTGGTTGACATTGAGCAGCCACCCGCTGCGAGACGGCTCCTAGCAACCCGGAATGCGTATTATCAGGACGCATAATGGCCATCAGGTAATTTATAAAATAATAACGAACGCTGGAGTGTCACTTCTAATGCCCCTTGCGTCAGACAGCAAACTAGCTTCAATTATTCTTGGAACGCCGGAGATAACCCGATATAGTTCAGATAAACAAGATACTCTTAAATCCAGGGACGCAGTACCCGGTTCCCTATTAACCAAAAAGAGAAATCTCCCTCTCGGAAATTAAATATGAGTCATTGCAAGTGGACACTGTCGTTGGAAAGTGAAACTACAATAATCCCCCCTCTCTACCCGGGCAAGTGACTGCCTTATCACTCTCTTATTTTCGCTCTTTTAAATTAATCTGCAGACAACATAAAAAGTCTCTTCGAAAACTGATTCCTGGAGTTAAATAACCATTTCTCACAGCCCAGTAATTTATGGAGCATGCATTTTATTGCTCCTTTTTGCTTTATGCCCCATAACCCTTCTTTTATTCACATGGCAAAATTTATTTTAGAATCATCATTCTTCATTTTCTTAAGTAAATAAATTATATTTATTTATTGTTTTGTCACATCCTCAGGTCATCCCTAAATGTTTATTTTGCTGCAAATATATACTTTTTTGTAAAATATCTGAAAGAACATTACAAACATTTCAAAATGGCCATCAAAGAAAGTGCAATAATATTCAGTCTTTCTCTTAAAAATCAGATTGCACTCTGTGGTGCTTCCACACAATTGTGATACATTAAGATTCACTGCATACTTTCAGTGTGAGTCATACAATCCAAGGGGTTCTATACAATTTCCAGCACTATGGTTGAAAGTTCTTCGACAACGACCATTCCCCTTTGTAATTCTGCAGCAGCTGCCCCAAGCTTTAGTGCAGAATCATAGAACCCTACAGTGCAGAAAGAGGCCCTTCGGCCCATCGAGTCTGCACCGAACACAATCCCACCCAAGACCTACCCCCATATCCCTACATATTATACCCACTAATCCCTCTAACCTACGCATCCCTGGATGCTGACGGCAATTTCTGAGCATGGCCAATCAACCTAACCTGCACATCTTTGGACTGTGGGAGGAAACCGGAGCACCTGGAGGAAACCCACGCAGACATGAGGAGAATGTGCAAACTCCACACAGACAGTGACCCGAGCCGGGAATTGAACTTAGGACCCTGGAACTGTGAAGCAGCAATGCTAACCACTGTGCTACCATGCAACACTTAACATATAGCCCTGGGCTTTGGAATATGCCAGTCTGCAACACTTGGTCAAGGATAACTCCTATCACTGGAAGACCAATCAATTTTGGGCAGACCAAAGAGCATCATGACCTTCCAGTGGTATTTGATGTTTGTCTTGGTGTGGATCTCTAGCAATAGCTCATAGAGCATAGATTTCTGCATCACAGAGCTGCTCAAAATAAACCTCAACAAAAAACCTCTCCACACCTTCTTTGTACAGGCACATTCCACATGGAGGTGGACAACAGTCTCTTCCCCATCACAGCCACCTTGAAGGTAATATGCGGTGTGTGGGAAGGATCTGATGGAGACGGCCTCTCTCACCACCAGCCAGGCATCCCTGAACATTTCATTGTCAATTGGTCATTTTGGAGATCATTTTGAAGGGTAACACAGTAACCAATTTACTCATAGCAATGAAGCTGCATAGGTCCCACAAATAACAAATGAATGCATGAACAAATACTTATGATTTTAGTACAGAGTCACCTGAGTCTCTTTCAGTGTCTCCTGAACATTATGGCACTCCCTCAGTAACGGACTGGGTATCAGCCTAGATTAAATGCATAAATTCAGATGCAAAATTCTCTCCGACTAAGCCACTTCACACTTCGCAATTTTCTCCTGTGGCACTTTTCTGAAAACCCACATATGAGAGAAACAAAAGACTTGCATTTATCTAGCACTTTCCCCAACCATTGTATTAATTGATAAGTTATGATAACTAACTTTGTTTCACAGTTTTAACATAACCATCAGCTGGGATACCAACCTGTAACCATCAGAATCTCACTATATTGAGGATAGCAGATAAACTTCAAAATGTATTTGGTCTAATCTGAACCACATATTAAAAGGTTGTTTTATTGCCAAATTCTAGGCATATTTGTAGTTTTTCTATGTAGTTTCCTGCTAACCTGGTAATCTATTATTTGTTGTGTGGTTTCAGTCTCCTTTTCCTTCATTGTTTATGTAACTGGGTTGGTTATTAATCATTCTGTGTATAACTTTTCTGTAGAAATTAACAGTTTCTGAGCAGTTCTTTCAAAATCCTCTTTACTTCTATGTAACTTCAGAAATATGCTGTAAGTCCCATCTAAGTTTCCATTCTTGTCTTCTAACTTCCTCCTTGCTCTCTGCTATTCTGTATTTAACATTATTCTCCTTGTAATCAGCAATGAACATTTAATTCCATGCCTTAAAGTAATTGAATTTGGGCAATGTCACTGAAACAATCAGTATTAATTGTAGTTATAATGTAAAATATAAATAGAAAATGGTCAATAAACTCAACAGATCTGTAGAGAAAGAAACAGAGTTAATATTTTGAGTCCATATGACATTTCTGAGGAAACTGAGGAGGGGTAGAATTGTAATGAATTTTATGGTTGGACAGCTGGGTGGGTCATGATGGAAGGTCAGAGAGGTCAGAGCTAAGGGGAGATTGACAAAGATGTCGTGGACATAAGGCAAAGGGAGTGTTCATGGTGGTATTAGGACTGAATAAGTGCAAATAGTGGCTTAAAGGTAAGATCGCAGAATGTGTCAGCAGGAGGACAAAGGTCAATCCTCAGTGAAAGCAAAACTGAAAAACAAAGGACAGATGGCCCTGTATGGAAAGGGTGGGGTTAAACCAGGGGAACAATAAAAGAACAAAGGGGTCAGGATGGAAGGGAAAGTTCACAGTCTAAAGATGTTGAACTCAGTGTTGAGTCCAGAAGGCTGTAACATGCCTAATTGGAAGATGAGATGTTGTTCTTCCGGTTGGCATTGGGTATCACTGGAGCACTGCAGCAGGTCAAGGATGGACATGTGGACATGAGAACAAGATGCTGTGATGAAATGGCAAGTGATTGAAAGGTTGTGATCATGCTTGCAGTTTCAGATAGGGGCGGCATGGTGGTCCAGTGGTTAGCACTACTGCCTCACAGTGTCAGAGACCTAGGTTCAATTCTGGGCTTGGATGACTGTCTGTGTGGAGTTTGCACATTCTGCCCATGTCTGTGTGGGCTTTTTCCATGTGCTCCGGTCTCCTCCCACAATCCAAAGATGTGCGGGTTAGGGGTTGATTGGCCATTCTAAATTGCTCCTTAGTGTCCCAAGATGTGTAGGTTAGGGGGATTAATGAGATAAATACCTGGGGTTACGGGCATAGGGTCTAGGTGGGATTGTGGTCAGTGCAGGCTCAATGGGCTGAATGGCCTCCTTCTGCACTGTAGGGATTCTATGAAGTTGTCACCCAGTCTGAGTTTAGTCTCAGACTAGAGGAGACCGTGTTGGGAGCAGTGAATACAGTAGATCAAATTGAAAGCGATGCAAGTGAAATGCTATTGGTCTGGCCTATCCCTGACATTCCATTCTGCCCAACCCTCTCGTCAACAATGTAATTCTTTACATTTCTAACCCTCCTCAATTCTGTAGAAGGGTTATATGGACTGGAAAAATTAATTCTGTTTCTCTCTCCACAGATACTGCCAGACCTGCTATGTTTGTCTGGCATTTTCTGTTTTTAATTCAGATTTTCAGCATCTGTTGTAGTTTATTTTCATTTAATTCTAGTTATGGTATGTTTCCTCCATGTGTTGGGTAACGTTAGATCTCTTGCATCTGTCTAAAGACTGACAGATAAGTTTGCTTCCGGTTAGATGATGTGCTGTGAAACAGGGTGAACTCGATCTGTCACATTTTTCAAGTTCCATCCAGTCCTCAAGGAATGTGAAGCAATACTTCAGAAATAGCTGCCAAACATACCTACATTGGACAGAGTTTAAGCACTTGATGTATATATTACGCACAGCAAAAGTTGAGCAGTTCTAGTGACAGATTTCTTGAGCAAAAGAGAACATAGTTCTCAGGAATTCGAATTAAGGAGTCTTGTTGAAATTGTACAAGACATTGGTAAGGCCACAATTGGAATACAGCGTGCAATTCTGGTCACCCTATTATAGAAAGGATATTATTAAACTAGAAAGAGTGCAGAAAAGATTTACCAGGATGCTACCTGGACTTGATGGTTTGAGTTATAAGGAGAGGCTGGACTTTTTTCTCTGGAGCGTAGAAGGCTGAGGGGTGATCTTATAGAGGTCTATAAAATAATGAGAGGCACAGACCAGATGGTCAATATCTTTTCCCAACAGTAGGGGAATCTAAAACTAGAGTGCATAGGTTTAAAGTGAGAGAGGAAAGATACAAAAGTGTCGAGAGGGGCAATTTTTTCGACAGAGGGTGGTGAGTGTCTGGAACAAGCTGCCAGAGTAGTAGGAGAGGTGGGTACAATTTTGTCTTTTAAAAAGCATTTAGACAGTTCCATGGATAAGATGGATATAGAGGATTATGGGCCAAATGTGGGCAATTGGGATTGGTTTAGGAGTTTAAAAAAAAGGGCAGCATGAACACATTAGGCTGAAGGTCCTGTTTCCATGCTGTAACCTTTATGACTCTGTTGTTAAAACGTTGTATGGTAAAGTATGTAAATAGAAGGATGCTGATTCGAATGGATAGAATCTTCCATCGTTTGAAATATTTCCAGGGTCTGAATAATTTCCAGTTCCTTACCTACTTGGGTTAGAGGTAAACCCTGTGGCTCAATCATATGTGAAGCAACTAATTAACAGGATGTCTTCACATTCCCCATTTAATTAAGGCCAGTGGATGCATTCCCAAGGCAGGAGGCCCCAGGAGGGGACACAAAGGTCTGATCGTGTGTGTGTGTGTGTGTGTGTGTGTGTTGTGTGGGAGGGGGTGGTGGGGTGTGGTTGAATGCAAGGCTCTTCAAAATGGAGGTTTCTGAACAGTTCAGCAAAGGAAAAAACAGATTGGCCACAGCTGCCAGGACATCCTTGTGGAGGGGACTCAACCCCAGGAGTGCTTGCGGCTGTGGCCCTCTGAACCCCATAGCTCTATGATGGTTGGAGTCATAGGAAGCAGTGATGGCCCCTAGCCTGCCACAGGTTCCACTAGTTGAGTGCCTCCCTGTGCCAATCAGGTTCCAGTTTCATTAGCTGGGAGCCCATCTGATCCTAGCGGCTTTACCAATTTTCCCTCTAGTGGATATTTAATTGTCCTAATTGGCTACCCACTGTGGCCAGGTAGGAAGCCATTGTCAGTGTGACTCCACTTCTCGTAAAGATTGCTCAGTGGTGGGAATGCTGGGACAATGGCTCAATATGCTATTTCCTCATTTTGCTCCCAGTCCCACTTCCAGACTTGCTTCCGTGGGACTGGCAATATTCACCCCAATGAGTTGATTATTTTTTCTTATCCGACATCTCCAAGTGGAAAAATCTTTCCCCACGTCATTATTTTGTGAACACACACTCAATATCTCCCCTTGCATCGCTGCTGTCCCAGCGTGGAGAAGACATTTATGCATTAATGCACAACCCGTGGACTTACTTTATGTCCAACTGTAGTATGTAACAGAAGTTGTATTGTCTTTCTGAATATCCTTCTCTGGGCATTATTTTGCACATCAAGATGAGAGGAATTTAAGTGTTTGGAAATTGAACACATTCCCCATTTGGGCACTCAATGAATTCCAGATCAAGTGGTGATAACTAAATGACTGATTTTGTACATGCCAAAAAATGAAGAACAATCCTATCACAAAGGTAAAGAATATGCCACTTTCATGAACAGACTGTTGACATTGATTAGCGCTTTTCAGTCAGTGCTGAGATTGGCTATGTTCACACAGAACTTCTCAATTCCTTTCACAGAACCTCAGCTTAGCATGGATTTTATCTGTTGGAGCATGTTGAGAGCCAGATGTAGCAGAAGGATTTGTGTGGCTAACATCTCTGATTCCGAACAGTCTACGCCCATCACACAGTATATCCTTGCCTCTGATATGCCTTATGGTTAGGTTTTGATTTTTGTATTCACAGTGGGGGCTGCTCAACAAAAAGCATGCAGCAAAAGAATGATCAAGTGAGCATCACCACTTCATCAGCTCGAGATAAATGTGGTCTCACTTTCAATTGATCCTCAAAGAGGAAAGGTGTTAATTTGCTCTTTTAAGTAGGAGAGTTTAACTTAGGTTAAAGTTCAAAGGTAATTAAAGAAAAGGGACTGATTAACATGAGCCTTGAGGACAGTTAGAATCTGTCAGCGCAATAATGGAGATTTCAGAGAAAAAAATGACTTGCATTTATAAAGTACTTTTCCTGGGCCCTGGACATCCCAGAGTGCTTTACTGTCAATGAATTGCTTTTGAAATATAGTCACTATTCTAATGTAGAAAAATGGCTAATAGCAAAATATGACCGTGGATCACACCGAGGCAGACGCTAAGATCACTTTTGGTTACTGCATGAGTGCCCTATCTGAGGAAAGAACAAAAAGTTAAGTGCTCTTGAATGGCAAGAAATACTTGAAAGCTTCAAAGATGGCAGCAGGAGTTGGCCACTCTTGAGCCTGCTCTGTTTTTCAATAAGATCATGGCTGATCTGATTAAGGTGTCAACTCCACTTCTCTGCCTGACTACATAATCCTGGACACTCTTCTCAATCAAAAATCAAACTCAGTCTTGACTATAATAAATGGCTCAGTGTCCACTGGTTTTTGCGGCAGAGAATTCCAAAACTAATGATCCTCAAAGAGGAACTACCCCCATCTGTCTTAAATTGTCCGTACTTGTTTAAAACCTGTTCCCTCTTTTAACTTTACCAATTTGAAGGAAGAGTTTCTTTCGCCACAGATACAGTTAGACCTGCTGATTATTCCACATTTCCAGCAACAGACTCAAGCACAGCTTCTTCCCTGCTGCCATCAGACTTTTGAATGGACATACCTCACATTAAGCTGATCTTTCTCTATACCCTGGCTATGACCATAACACTGCATTCTGCACTGTTTCCTTTCCTTCTCCCCTGTGTGTTCTATGAACAATATGATTTGTCTGTATAACACACAAGAAACAATACTTTTCACAGTATATCAATGTGTGACAATAATAAATAAATCAAATTGTCTGCGTAATGCGCAAGCAACAATACTTTTCACTGTATCCCAATATGTGTGACAATAATAAATCAAATTGTCTGTATGGTATAATAATGATCTGGAGGTGGGGCGGGCTGTTAACACGCAAATAAGTGTGGCGTGCAGGAATGGAACGGCGATAATTATGGGGGATTTCAATCTACATATTGATTGGTCGACCCATGTTGGACGCGGTGGGCTCGAGGAGGAGTTCTAGGAATGCTGCCGGGATAGTTTCCTTGAACAGTGTGTGTTGGAGCCGACGAGGGAGCGAGCTATCTTGGATCTGGTGTTATGTAATGAGGCGGGAAGAATTAGGGACCTTGTGGTGAAGGATCCTCTTGGGGAGAGTGATCATTGTATGGTGGAGTTTCTGGTGCAGATGGAGGAGGAGAAAGTGGGTTCCCGGACATGCGTCCTTTGTTTGAACAGAGGGGAGTACGGTAGGATGAGAGAAGAATTGGCGAATGTTGACTGGAGGAGCGCGTTGGAAGGTAGGTCTGCTGAGGAGCAGTGGAGGATCTTTAAGGAGATCTTTCTTGGTGCTCAGCAGAAATTTATTCCGATGGTTAAAAAGGACCGTAGGAGGAGAGGTAATAAGCCGTGGATAACGAAGGAGGTGAAGGAAAGTGTTAAATTAAAAGCGGAGGCGTTTAGAGTAGCTAAGAGTAGTGGGCGAGAAGAGGATTGGGAGAGGTTTAAATGTCAACAAAGATTGACAAAGGAGTTGATAAAGAAGGATAGGAGAAACTATGAAGCTGGGCTAGCGCTTAATATAAAAAAGGACAGCAAGAGTTTTTATAAATATATAAAAAGGAAGAGGCTGGCTAGGGTGAACGTTGGACCCTTAGAGGATGAGAGGGGGGACTTAGTGGTAGGGGATGGGGAAATGGCTGAGGTCTTGAATAACTTTTTTGTTTCGGTCTTCACGGAGGAGGACGTGAATAATTTGCCGGGTGTTAGCGATGGAAAGGTGGTAGGACTGGAGGGCCTGAATGACATTATTGTTACTAGAGAGGCGGTGCTCGACAGACCGGAGGGACTGATTGTGGACAAGTCCCCAGGACCGGATGGAATGCATCCAAGGGTTCTGAAAGAAATGGCGGAGGTGATAGTGGATGCCTTGGTGGTTATTTTCCAGACGTCGCTGGATTCCAGGGAAGTGCCGGAAGATTGGAAAACGGCT
This sequence comes from Carcharhinus amblyrhynchos, assembly GCF_965287045.1. Classification (NCBI taxonomy): domain Eukaryota; kingdom Metazoa; phylum Chordata; class Chondrichthyes; order Carcharhiniformes; family Carcharhinidae; genus Carcharhinus; species Carcharhinus amblyrhynchos. The sequence continues at coordinate 26,789,904 of NC_137332.1, read as the reverse complement.
AATGTTACGCCGTTGTTTAAGAAGGGTGGCAGGCAAAAGGCAGGGAATTATAGGCCGGTTAGTTTAACGTCTGTTGTAGGTAAAATGTTAGAATCTGTCATCAAGGAGGAAATAGCGAGGCATCTTGAGGGGAATTGCTTGATAGAGCAGACGCAGCACGGTTTCATTAAGGGGAAGTCGTGTCTGACAAATTTATTGGAGTTCTATGAGGATGTGTCTAGGGCGGTGGATAGAGGAGAGCCGGTGGATGTGGTCTTTCTTGATTTTCAGAAGGCGTTTGACAAAGTACCTCACAAGAGGTTATTGCAGAAGGTCAGGGGGCATGGAGTTGGGGGTAGGGTGTTAGCGTGGATAGAGGATTGGTTGTCAAATAGGAGACAGAGAGTGGGGGTTAATGGGTGCTATTCAGATTGGCGGTTGGTGACTAGTGGAGTGGCCCAGGGGTCGGTGCTGGGGCCTCAGCTATTTACCATTTATATAGATGATCTGGAGGAGGGAACCGAGTGTAGGGTGTCGAAATTTGCTGATGACACCAAAATTGGTGGAACAGCAAATTGCGTGGAGGGTGTGGAGAGTCTGCAGAAGGATCTAGATAGGCTGGGCGAATGGGCCAGGAACTGGCAAATGGAACTTAATGTTGGCAAGTGCGAGGTGGTCCACTTTGGTAGGAATAATGGTAGGAAGGACTATTACTTACGTGGCGAAAAACTGCAGCAGGCGACGGTGCAGAGGGACCTCGGGGTCCTTGTGCATGAGTCGCAAAAACCCAGCCTGCAGGTGCAGCAGGTGGTCAGGAAGGCTAATGGGATGCTGGCCTTCATAGCGAGGGGGATTGAATATAAAAGTAGGGAGGTATTGCTGCGGCTGTATAGGGCATTGGTGAGGCCGCAGCTCGAGTACTGTGTGCAGTTTTGGTCGCCGCACTTACGCAAGGATATTTTGGCCTTGGAGGGAGTGCAGAGGAGGTTCACGAGGCTGATACCGGAGTTGAGGGGGTTGATCTACGAGGAGAGGCTGAATAAACTAGGCTTGTACTCGTTAGAGTTTAGAAGAATGAAGGGAGATCTCATTGAGACGTATAAGATGATGAATGGGATGGATAGGATAGAGGTGGAGAGACTCTTCCCGCTCAGAAAGGACAGTAGGACTAGGGGGCACAGCCTCAAGATAAAGGGGGGGTGGTTTAGAACGGAGTTGAGGAGGAACTTCTTCACTCAAAGGGTGGTGAATCTCTGGAATTCTCTGCCCGTTGAAGTGGTGGAGGCTACCTCGCTAAATATTTTTAAGACGCGGGTTGATGGGTTTTTGATAAGAGAGGGGATTAAGGGTTATGGGGAGAGGGGGGGAATGTGGAACTGAGCCACGACAGATCAGCCATGATCTTATTGAATGGCGGGGCAGGCTCGAAGGGCTAGATGGCCTACTCCTGCTCCTATTTCTTATGTTCTTATGTACACAAGAAACAATACTTTTCACTGGACCCCAACACATGTGACAGTAATAAATCAAATAAAAAACACAACGAAAAGAGCTGAGGACTAAGTAGGAGAGTTTCATTGTTTTCAGCCACACCCTTATCAAACCCTTTCTACACTGGAGAGGACAGAACAGAAGTGCCAGGAGTTACCCAGGAGGTGAACTTTTTTTTGAATACATGTGTTCTAAAAATCGAGAAATTTTCTCCTTTGATGAAAGATGGGAGAAGGTTCAGATCGAGAAATCGAGGAGATAATTCAGGAGATGGATTACATCCCCGGGCACTTCCACCTGGAATTGAATTTGAATTTCGAGCCCCTCCAGCCGGAGAGGCAGCGGCGGAGAGATGCCAAGCTGAAGCGGGACAGCCTGCAGCTGGAGGTGGAGGAGGGCGCCCAGCGCTTCGCTGTGCGCAACCTGCTGGGGGTCTTCGCCTTCTACCTGGAGGAGTACCAGGCGGCCGAGGAGATCTTCTCCAGCGTGTGCCGGGAGGAGCCGGGCAACCTCAACGCCTGGGCCAACCTGGGCTACGTGTACGACCGGCTGCAGGAGGAGGCTCGGGCCAACGAGTGCGTGGAGCGGCTGTCCCAGCTGATGGGCTTGAAGCAAGGGCAGGAGGAGCAGGCTGAGTCGCTGCGGCCGCTCCGGGCAGCCAGGTGCCTGGCTGAACATGCGTATGCCAGTGCCTTCGACGTGGGGCTGCAGAGCGAGGAGGAGCACGCCGAAAAGCTGAGCACAGCTATCGGGCTCTATGACAAAGCCTTACTCTATGGAAAGAACAAGGTGAGAGGCAGAGGCGTCCTTTACAACTCACACAGCAAAGTGTTTTATCACTCTTAAATGCCCCCTGAAACTGACAAGCAAGCCTACTCTTATTTTGCACTTCTAAAATCTGGCTTTTCATCTTGCTTTCCCACCCAGCCCACTAGGACCTATCATATTACTTGGAGTACTGTGTGCACTTGGAGTACTGTGCGCAGTTCTGGTCGCCTCACTATAGGAAGGACGTAGAAGCTATTGAAAGGATACAGAGGAGATTTACAAGAATGTTGCCTGGATTGGGAGGCATGCCTTATGAAGATAGGTTGAGGGAGCTGGGACGCTTCTCCCTGGAGAGAGGAAGGTTGAGAGGCGACCTGATAGAGGTTTATAAAATGTTGAGAGGAATAAATAGGGTGGATTCTCAGAGGCTATTTCCCCAGGTTGAAATGGTCGCTACAAGAGGACACAGATTTAAGGTGCGGGGAGGCAAGTACAGAAGTGATGTTAGGGGTAAGTTTTTCACTCAGAGGGTGGTGAGTGAATGGAATCGGCTGCCGTCAGTGGTGGTGGAGACGAACTCGCTGGGGTCTTTTAAAAGACTTCTGGATGAGTATATGGGATTTAATGGGATTGGGGGTTATAGATAGGTCTATGGATGTGATCGGCTCAACTTGTGGGCCGAAGGGCCTGTTTGTGCTGTAGTGTTCTATGTTCTATATTCCTCAGGCTATCAAAAAAATGCTGGCAAATCTCAGCAGATCAGGCAGCATCTGTAGAGAGAGCATACGACCAACGTTTGGAGCCTGAGTTTGATTTGATTTATTATTGTCACATGTATTAGCATACAATGATAAGTATTGTTTCTTGTGCCCTTTACAGACAAAACATACCGTTCACAGAGAAGGAAACGAGAAAGTGCAGAATGTAGTGTTACAGTCGTAGCTAGGGTGTAGAGAAAGATCAACTTAATTAATGCAAGATAGGTCCATTCACCATTTACAGGCAGCAGGGACGAAGCTGTTCTTGAGTCGGTTGGTACGTGACCTCAGAATTTTGTATTTTTTTCCCGATGGTAGAAGGTGGAAGAGAGAATGTCCGGGGTGCATGGCTGCTTTGCTGAGGCAGTGGGAAGTTTAGACAATGTCAATGGATGGGAGGCTGGTTTGTGTGATGGATCGTGCTACATTCACAACCTTTTGTAGTTTCTTGTGGTCTTGGGCAGAGCAGGAGCCATACCAAGCTGTAATACAACTAGAAAGAATGCTTTTTATAGTGGATCTATAAAAATTGGTGAGAATCATGGCTGGCGTGCCAAATTTCCTTAATCTTCTGAGAAAGTAGAGACATTGGTGGACTTTCTTAACTGTAGTGGTCGGCATGGTATGGGATGATTGTTGGTCAGAGCTCTGACTCAAAACGTTGGCTTTATTTTCTCTCCACAGATGCTGTCAGACCTGCTGAGATTTTACACCCTTTTCTGTTTTTGTTTCAGATTCCATCATCCCACAGTATTTTGCTTTTTCCCTCAGGTTATCCTTTGACATTCTGCACCTAATGTTCTGCCATTTACACATTTCAATCTCTCAATGCGCACTCTTAGCATCATTCTCAGCTTTTGTCATTACCGTGATCTTTTTGTCTATATCAGTTTCAGCTCCCCCCTCCCCCCTGACCCTCATAGAAGCCTACAGTGCAGAAAGAGGCCCTTTGGCCCATCGAGTCTGCACCGGACACAATCCCACCCAGGCCCTATCCCCATAGCCCTACATATTTTACCCACTTATCCCTCTAACCTACACTAAGGAGCTTTTTTTTTAGAATGGCCAATCAACCTAACCTGCACATCTTTGGACTGTGGGAGGAAACCGGAGTCCCAGAGGAAACCCACACAGACATGAGGAGAATGTGTAAACTCCACACAGACAGTGACCTGAGCCGGGAATCAAACCCAGGTCCCTGGAGCTGTGAAGCAGCAGTGCTACCGTGCTGCCTCATAGTATAAATCTTGTCTGATTTTCCTTGTCTTTAGCTCTGATGAAGGACCATCCTAACTCTAAATGTTGGCTCTATTCTCTCTCCACAGAAGCTGTCAGACTTGCTGGGATTTTCCAACTATTTACTGTTTTTGTTTAAGATTTCAACATCTGCAGTGTTTTGCCCTTTTGCAAGCCACTCAGTTCAAGAGCAATTAGGGATGGACAACAAATGCTGACCCAGCCAGGCAGTGATGTCCCATGAATTAATTTTTAAAAATAGATTTTTTTAAACAACAATCCATTAGAATTTCAGCGTCACCATAATTGAGCCCAGCTTTCAATTCCAGACTTCATTAATTGAATTTACCCCCGCCCAACAAGCTGCCTTGAGCACTTTAATGAGCTTTCAGTTTGAAAGCACACATTTCGGCACAGTCACCACAGACCAAATGGCCTCCTTCCGCACTGTAATTTTCTATTTGTATTTCTTTTTTATAGATAACTTCAGAAGAAAAAAGGAGTTGGTATTTCACAATGGCTACTATGTTTATTAGGTAAGAGAACCTGTTGTAATTATCAGCATTAGATCAATCATCATATCTCACTTGAAGAGAACCCAATAGTATTGCACAACACAATGGATTTCCACTGGAATGCCACTTTCCACAAATAACTGTGTGTCACTGGGGCGGCTTATTCCTTATGTAAAAGTAAGTAAAGTTGCTAATAGTCCCAGATGACCGTAGGCTGCTCTCGCCATGAAGGTGGGGATGGGATGGGGTGGAGGGGTTGTGGATGACATGGCGATTTAACCTGAGGCTAACAACACCTTGGGCAAGGGGCAAGGTTGAAAAGGCAGAGCTTTCATGTAAAACTTCTCTGGTACAGGAAATGAACCTGCACTGTTGGCGTTGCTCTGCATTCCAAACCAGCCATTCAGCCATCTGAGCTAACCGACCCTCATTCCTTACGTATAATACAAGCTTCTTTACAGGCTTGTCATATATCCTCCATTTAGATCCACAGATCAGTGGACCCTTTTCCCTGTGCCAAGATATGAATAATACTGTGAGATAAACCATCAAGTCAGGCATTAATTTCAATAAGTACATCAAGGAGAAAGGAATAAAATGACATGTTGGTATAGTGAGATCAAGTAAGGTGGGCTGTATGGGTGGCATGGTGGCCCAGTGGTTAACACTGCTGCCTCACAGCGCCAGGAACCCGGGTTCAATTCGGCCTCGTGTCTGTGTGGAGTTTGCATGTTCTCCCCATGTCTGCATGGGTTCCATCCGGATGCTCCGGTTTCCTCCCACAGTCCAAAGATGTGTGGATTAGGTAGATTGGCCATGATAAATTGCCCCTTAGAGTCAAGGGAGTTAAGAGGGTAAATACTGAGGTTACAGGGATAAGACTTGGGTGGGCTTGATGGACCAAATGGCCTCTTTCTGCACTGTAGATTCTAAGATTCTGTTGGGGGGAGGGGGATCTCATCTGGAGTCTAAACATTAACATGAACTTGTTGGGTTGAATGGCATGTTTCTATGCTGTAAATACTGTGTAATTGGCACACTGTAACTTCCATATTGCACTGGGCTGGCTAACATGCTGGAAGGGTGAGTGGCAGTTAATGGAGCAGGACTCTGTCTCTCTTTCTCTTCTTGACCCACATCCCAAATGGCCACGTTCTGTCCCCTGAAAAATTAAATTTAAACTCCACGTCCTCATCACCAAATCCCACCACCACCATCACTCTACCCCATCTCCACACCCACTCCAGCCCTATATTTTCTCCTTCAATTCCCACCTGCTTTCCATCTTTTTTCATTTGGTAGTGGAAATTTAAAAACCCTTACCTCACTGTCAACACTGCCTTTCTGAATCTCTCTGCCTCGCCTTTATAAACCATCTCAAAATCCATCTGTTCAGTAAACTTTCAATCACCCTATTTAGTTCCTCCCTTCCCGATTGGGCATCTGCATCCCATTTCTAAAGCATCTTGCAACATTTCTTTATCTTTTATGGAGGTTTTAATGGTAAGTAAATACTGCTGTTCATAACTTTAACATGAATTATATTACTATATGGCAGTAGCCAGCATGTTGGATTGTTTGAATTAGTTTAATTGAATATTTCTTGCACCCTCGGTTTTAAAAGTTTAAGTTGCTACACCAACAATATTGATAAGTTAAAACAGCAAGACATTATATGAATCTTATATAGGTATTATGTTCATAATAAGCACACGCATGTTTCTAAAATCATTGTAAAAACTCTGAGCGAGTTTCTGCACTGGGATATCAACATTCCCATTGCTGTTTATTCTTGGTGGAGCCTGGACTAGTTTTCTTTTGAGATGATTGTTGTTTCATTTAATCCAAGAATTAACTTGCCCTTTTTCCCCTTTTCCTCTGGTAGACTGGATGGAATATTAATGAACAAGGACCCCTCTGCTTGCAAGCGCCTGTCATTTTTCAACAGATCATTGCTATTACTACGGGAGGTTCTCAAGTCTGACAGCACTCAAAATAGAGGTAGTGTAAGAGGTGGTGAATCTTTCTCTCTTGAATTGTCAGAAATATAAATGGAGGATCAGTTCAGTCCCATATTGTACCTGTGTGGAATTAGTTTTTCTGCATTGTGACTGCTTCTAATGAATTAGAGAGACCACACAAAAAAAATTGGTATTGTGAATCTCTTTAAATATTATTTCTGTGAGCTTGCATTTTTCTGTGTTGCATCATTCATCTGCAACTAATTAGACCAGGAGATGTAACAATGGTGACTTTTTATGATCACTGAAACAATGCAAAGATGATTGAGGCTGCAAAGTTTTGGTTTTTGAGGTAAATAATGAAGATATGGTGGACAAGTTAATGAAGAGGTGCCGGACTTGAGGCCAAAAGAACTCTGCTGACCAAGATCAGGAAGAGATAGTTGGAATTTCTTGAGTACCTAATGAGAAAACATGATTTAGAAAGTTTGATTTTGATGAGGAAAATCAAAGATAAAAGAGTCTCACAAACTGGATGGCCAACGGAGATGATCCATACATCCAGAAGAAGATTAACATGGAGATCCTAGGTCACAGTGTTCTCTTAGGGCATAATACCTGAGATGAGAGAGGAACAGAAGTAACCCATTTAATCCCTTGAGCCTGTTGTACCATTCAATGAGATCATTGCTGATCTGTGATCCAACTCAATATACCTGCCTTTGCCTCATATCCTTTAATACCTTTTAGTTAACAAATATTTCCCAATCCCACTTTTAATATTAACAGTTAATCTAGCATCAGTTGCCACTTGAAGAAGACTGTTCCAAACTTCTACCGTGATTCCTATGTAGAATTGTTTCCTGAAATGCCTATCTTTCATTTTTAGGTTATGCCCCTGTCCTATACTTCCCAACCAATGGAAATAGATTCTCTCTATCTTTGTTCAATGTTTTGACCAAATCATCTAAATTCTAAGGAATATAACCCGAGTTTGTGTAATCTCTCCTCATAATTTAACCCTTGTTATCTATGTTGCACTCCCTCCAAGGCCAGTAAATCATACCAAAGGTGTGGTGCCCAGAACTGTTCACACTACTCCAGGTGTGGTCTAAACAGGGCTTTGCATAGCTGAAGCATGGCTTCATCCCCATGTTCTAGATACAAAGGACAGCAGTGTGTTAGCCTTCATGATTATTTTCTGTACCCATCCATGACATTTTAATGATCCCTGTACCCAAACCCACAAGGGTCCTTTGAACCAACTTTCTTAGGTTGTGGGCAATTTATTTAAAAGCACAATAAATCACTTTTGCGCAGCCATGCACATGCAGTAATTTAAAGGACTTCTGCTAAGCCAGCATGGAGATTTTCAGGTTGCTACATAGCTAAGAGAGCACGTTGCTCTGGACTGCCACTATTCCTAACTTTTTCCCATTTAGAGAATACCCTATTCTATTTTTAGGTCCAAAGTGGATGACTTCATTTGTCCACATTGCCACAGTTTGCCTAAAATGCTATTTGCCATAGTTTTGCCCATTTACTTAACCCACTAATATCTCTTTGTAATTTTATACTTCCGTCTACTATGCTGTCTGCCTTTGTGTCATCAACAAACTTGTCTATTTTACTTTCTATCCCATCATCTAGGTCATAAATCAATTTACAGTGGCAGGACATTTAGTAGAGCTGTTATTAGTTAGGATGTCCTGTGTGCCAAACTGCTGAATGTGAGAGGTGATCACACCACAACCAGAGAAATTGAACATTTGGGGCTCAACTTAACAGTGCAAGCAAATGTGTATTTTGTCAACCAATCTTACTGAAATTAACAGCACCAAGACTATGAAAGAAGTGCAAATTACAGTGCGTGAATTCAATGTGAAATCAAATAGAGCAAAAGAAATAAAGAGAGTGAAAGAAAGATTGAATTAAGAAAGATTCAGTAAAAATAGTCTGGAAAATATTTATATTTCTAAAATTCTTCACTAATTAAAACTTGAAGAAATGAAATTTCACACTTGCATTTGTTCGTTTTCAGGGATTCTGACTGGCAGCAATTAATACTTAGATGGACAAGGGCTAACATTGTGTGATCAGTTTAGTTTGTGTCTAATGTGCAAAGACAGCAACTTCATAATATTCAATGTATATTCATGGTGAGGTAGACCTTGAAAAAATTTTCAGGAGGTTAATGGAAGAGGGGTGCATCAGGGCAGCAACTTTTGGATTTCCATGTTTAATCCCACATCTGTTGTTGCGTGATGTTACTCTAGCTTTGCATGTAAATAATAGTGTACCATTAAGCTCATTATTAATTTGAGGACAAAGGATGGGTCAATGCATTTGTGCAACTGTAAAAATATATAACATATGTATTACTATTAGTAATCTAAATAACTGTAGACAGTGTAACAACATATGTAAAATCTGAGAACTGTTTCTACTGCAACTTCAGCCAGTCAGCATTAGCCGTGTTTCTCTTTTCCCAGCTCTTGCCTGGTGTTACTTGGGGATGATGCTTGAGCGGGCAGACTCTTTCCCCAATACACCAATGGCAGTTCATGATTGTGGATACTCTGGGACTGATCCACTCGATTGTTATGGACAGGTGAGGTTCTGTTATTTGGCTTTAGCCATGCTTCAGAATAATAACATTCCATTGTTCCGGGAGATTCCAATAACCAACTTATTGATTGGAATGGGGAAGGAGTAAACAGAGAAAAGGGAGTACAATTTATAAGATATGGACAGGACTCCTTCCCCATGTAGTCTAGTCACATGCCTACAAAGGAAGAGATGTTGCTAAATCTAGCTAGGGAACATAATCCATCTGGTAGATAAATGAATGTGGGTCACCTCCTTAGGTATGCTATCCATGATATATAAGCTACAACCTCAGCGCCATCTACAAATGTGGCAAGGAACTGTATCTGGCTTATGCTCTCTCCAGAGTCTTCTTAACCACCAAGATCAGGCAGATCATGAGGAAGACATAGACATAATGGCAATAGAGGTGCTGTCCTTAAATAGGCCTTACAGGCAGACATCACAGAGAGGCAACTACACAGCATCATCATGATGGGATGGCTAGAATTCTCAAAGAGATCTTCCCCTTGAACTCTGCACATCTTTCGCCGTCGGGGATGAACTGAACATACAGTATGGACTGATAGTGCTAGGCCAGTGATTTGTCATTACTACTGCTCTCCAGAGATACCACACACATGATTCAACACCCTGGGTTGAATGCAACCAGATGCAGGGCCAAGGAATCACTGTACTGGCTCTTCATGTACGCAGACATGGCAAGGGAAATCTCCAGATGTGCACTGTGCAATGCACTCAAGCCGCATCAAGCAAAATAAAAGCTGCATTTACATGAGGTCCCGAACCACTCATGGTCATTCACATCTTCAAATGGAACTGTAAACAACCGTTTGTCTTAGTTGATTGGTTTACTGAGAGGTTTGAATTTAACTACGTGCTAAACATGACAAGTAAGACAGTCATCATTAAACCTAAGAGAGACATAACCACACATGACACCCCAAGAAACTTAATACAGACAATGCTTACCAATTTCTCTCTTCTGAACTTCACAACTTCACACACACACACATGGGAATTTGAGCATATCATGAGCAACCCCCGGGGGTGAAGGGGTGGCTTGGGGGGACAGAGAGAGACACACACACACACAATGGGCTCTGCACTAGTTGCTACAGCTTAATCTACACCTCTATACACACACACATTTTTATCTATGCATGTACGTATGTATATTTGCAAGTAGTTATACCGTGTCAGTTTGTTTAATTGTGTACCACACAAATAGTCTGTATATAATTTTCTGTGGTGCACACTGTTGTATCTCATGTCAAAAGTCTGACAACACCAGGTTTTAGTCCAACCTATTTATTTGATAATATACTCGCAAGCTTTCGAGGGGTTACCCTCTTTGTCAGGTGAATGGAGAGTTACCTGGTGTTGTCAGACTTTTTACTGTGTTTACGCCAGTCCAACGCCGGCATACCCACATCGTATCTCATGTCATCAGGTGTCCCAACTAAAGGAGAAAGAGGTAGGCTGAGTGTTCACATGAGAACATGATGATACGGCTACAAAACAGGTCACATGGTGGGAGTTATCCCTGGGAGTGTGGGCAGAGCACAAGTGTATGTGGCGGTTGAGCTCAGGAATAAACTACCTTTTGTTGGAAGTCCTTGTTGATGATTTTGGGAGCCCACAACATTCAACAGTTACCATTTTTATTTGGCTGTCCCTGCCCTGTTTCACTGGGTGTTTCTGATGCTCAGCAGATACCAAGAGCTGGATATGGGTGAATAAATGTTTAGGGAACTGGCGGAATAGTTCCCTACTTTAGTTCTTGCCCACGCTACCCCAAGGTAAACTGAAGAGAATTGTCCTATTCCCTCTTTGGTTCTTGCCTAACACTTTTTAGCACAGCCGTGCTGAAGTGCTTTTGCCACTCACTGGCTCAATTACTAAAAGCTCTTAAAGGTAAGGAAAGAACTTGTGACAGAGACAAAAGACAATGGCATTGGTTTTCCCAGTATTTGGCTGGAAGAAATTTTTGATCATGCTATGCTGGACAAGCAGTGACAAATCATGAACAGTTTTAAAAGTATCTAAGCTTTGTATAATCACGTACATCTTCCATTACTTTCTTCTATCTTTCTGTGATGTTACCACCAAAATTAGTGTGTTGGTGATGTAGTTAAAGGGAGTTCTGCAACCCCTGAAGTTTATGAAATACCATCTAGTGGTAGTAATGTGCATCTAGAATCATAGAATCTCTACAGTGCAGGAGGAGGCTATTTGGCACTTCAAGTCTATACAGTCTCTTTGACAAGTCCTCTTCCCTGTCCTATCCCCATAACCCCACACATTTATCCTGCTAATGCGTCTAACCTAGACAACTTTGGACATTAAGGGGCAATTTACCATGGGCCAATGCGCCTAACCTGCATATCTTTTGGACTGTGGGAGGAAACCGGAGCACCCAAAAGAAACCCACACAGGCACTGGGAGAATATGCAAACTCTACACAGTGACCCAAGGTTGGTATTGAACCTTGGTCATTAGCATTGTGAGGCATCAGAGCTAATCACCATGCCACCCTACCAGTATCCAAATGTGAAAGGCAATTTTAGAATGGAAAATTGCTGTTGAGATGCCACCTATAGAAATGGCAGAGTGTTGTCTTTACAAAATACGTAATTAATGTATCGTAATATAGATATATACCTTTGTAATTCACAAGTTGAATCACACAAGGTATTAGCCACGGCTCAGATGGCAGGACTCTCACCCTGCAAGTTAATAGGTTGTGCTGGGTTCACTCTCAAGTCCTGCTCCAGGACTTGAACACAAAAATCTAGGCTGACATTCTAGTGTTGTACTGAGGGCGCGCTTCCACTTTGAACTTGGCATATTTTGGATGAGATGTTAAAGCAGGAAACCATTTGCACTCTCAGGTGTACTATTTTGAAGAAGAGTTATCCCCAGTTCCTGGCCAGCATTTATCCCTCAATCAGAGCGTTAAACAGTTTGCTATGTACAAATTGGTTCCATTAGTTAAGTTTTAAGTTTATTTATTAGTGGCACAAGTAGGCTTACATTAACACTGCAACGAAGTTACTACAAAAATCCTCTAATTGCAACACTCCGGCACCTGTTTGGGTACACTGATGGAGAATTTAGTGTGGCCAATGCACCTAACCAGCACATCTTTGGACTGTAGGAGGAAACGGGAGGACCTGGAGGAAACCCATGCAGACTCCGCATAGAGTGTGACCAAAACCAGGAATCAAACATGAGTCCCTGGCGCTGTGAGGCAGCCGTGCTAACCACTGTGCCACCCACTACATTACAACAGTGGTTACCTTTCAAAATATACTTCATGTATATGTACTATGTATAAATGAAAGGTGTTGTATAAATCAAGTCCTTTTTTCTCTTCTCCTGTTCCAGCTTGATATCCAACTTTGTTGTTTCTCATGATCTTTCAGGTCAGAGATCTGTGTAGCTATATACAAACTTGTAAAATGCACAAGTTTAATATTCCTCTCTCCAATTAATTTTCCAGGCTATTGAAACGGCAAAAACAGACCCCTTCATCCTGAATCGGCTTGCCAAAGTTTTTCATTTCCTCGGCAAACAAGACATGGCAATTGGTATCTGTAACATGGCCTTGAATATTCTTCCAGACCCAGGAACAAATTGGCAAGCTTACAGCACAAGGGCGAAGGTATCTTATTTCTGACAATTGTTGTCATTACCCACAACGTAAAACTGTTTGCTCATATAGGTGCATTTGTGAGTGCATGTGGATGTCTAAGCCAGAAAAGAGCACTCTTGTGAACATAACATAAGAAATAGGAACAGATATAAACCGCACAGCCCCTTGAGCCTGCTCCACCATGCTGTAGGATCATGGTTAGTCACTGGCCTTTCCTCCACTTCCCTGCCCAATTCCCACTTTCTTTGATTCCCTAAGAGGCCAAAGACTTGTCTATCTCAATTTAAATATATTCAATAATGGAGCATCCACAACCATCTGGGATAGAGAATTCTAGAAGCTTCGCAACCCTTAGGTTGAAGAAATTTCTCTATATCTCTGTCCTAAAGAATTGGCCCTGATCCTGAGACTATCCCTCAATATTTTAGATTCCCCAGCCAGGAACAACCTCTCTCTCCAGGTGGGTGGGTGTTTGTCTGTGGGCTGGATAGTCTTCTCCCTGCTTAGAGGCAGACGTGAAGAGCTACCTGCTATGACTTTGAGAAGGGAGCCTGCACCTTATGATCCCTAAAGACTTTTTCTTCTAGTCTTGAGTAGAGTGAAGATGGACTTTGATATTTAGTACTCTGATGGACTGTGTCAGGGAATGGTAGGATATGGATTCCCATCCTGAACGGTGAGATCCTATCTTTGATCGTGCTGACAGGAGAGACCGGATGGTGAACTTTACTGCCAAGAACTAGGAGGAATATATTTTCTCTATTATTTGTAGCAAGGCGACAGATAAATTTGAGGTGACTTTGGCTAAAATCATCAAGGAGAAAATATGTTGAAGCTAACTAAGTTCATTGCATACTGATGGGAGGAGGTTTTTAAAATAGGCCAGATTTAATAACAACAATTTGAATGGACATAGTTCCTTCCAAGTAGAAAAATATCCACAAGACTATCACAAAGATGTAGTCAGGAAAACTGGAGCCCAGAACCCAGGAGGAAAAATACTAAAGAGGTGACCAAATATTTGGTGAAAAGGTGGGTTATATGGAAGGTCCTAAAGTATGAGTGGGAGGTGGACAGGGAGAAGAGTTTGGGAGCGGGAAGGGAGGGCATTGATAATAAAGACATGACTGCCACTGGTGGGAATGTACAAGAAGGCATGTGGGGGGATTGTGTTTATAAGATTAGATTTTATTTATAGGGACTGTGTTTACAGCAATGTGGATGACTCTTAAATGCCCTAGCAGCCACTTGGTTGTATCAGACTGCTACAAAGTTTATAAACAAGACAAAATCAGATGGATCAACCAAGGCAACAAAGCCTCAAGATAAAAGGGGGGCGGTTTAGAACGGAGTTGAGGAGGAACTTCTTCACTCAAAGGGTGGTGAATCTCTGGAATTCTCTGCCCATTGAAGTGGTGGAGGCTGCCTCGCTAAATATTTTTAAGACGCGGGTTGATGGGTTTTTGATAAGAGAGGGGATTAAGGGTTATGGGGAGAAAGCGGGAAAGTGGAACTGAGCAGCGACAGATCAGCCATGATCTTATTGAATGGCGGGCCAGGCTCGAAGGGCTAGATGGCCTACTCCTGCTCCTATTTCTTACGTTCTTATGTTCAGCCCTGTCGATCCTGCAAAGCCCTCCTTACTAACACCTGAGGGTTTGTGCCAAAATTGGGATTGCAACCCCGCAGACTAGTCAAGCAGCGGCCTGACAGTCATACTCACTGAATCATACCTCACATATAATCTCCCAGATATCACCATCCATAGGTATGTCCTGCCCCACTGGCAGGACGGACCCAGCAGAGGTGATCTTCTGGAATTGCCCTTGGAGTTGCCAACATAGAGTCTGGATCCCACTAAGTGCATTTTGGGATGGGCAATAAAAATTATGGCCTTGCCAACAATACCACATCCTGTGAAAGAATAAAATATGGCCATGAGGAGGTTAGAGATGGGATGTGAGATCCTGAAGATTTAAACACAACATTGAGAATGGCTTCTATTCCGATATCTACATTTTAAACAATGTAGATTGGCAACGACAGGAGTGATGGGTGAACAGGACTTAAACTGGATAGGTTAAGGGCAGCTTGTTTTGTAGTTTAGAGCATGGAGGACTTAAATCCAATCTCAGAAGAAGAAATAGACCTCTTAATGCATTACACAATTGACATTCTATGTATGTTTTTCTTTCCCAAGATTTGTATAAAACTATACATGCGAGGCCTTGAACGTGTCAAGATGGGTCAGAGTGGAGTTCCAGACAGACAGCTACTAACTAAAGCAAAAGCTGATTTAGACTTAATACTGTCGGTATGCCCCTGCCTAAAAACGTATTTGGATATGGGACAGGTGAGTACTGCGTAACTGAACTTCATGTAAGGTTCTTTCGGTCAAGTGGCATAGTGGTTATGTTACTGGACCTCTCCTCAACTGTCCCAGGGTATGTCCTGAATCACTGGTAGTACAGACCACCATGATATAAAGTCAAAAGAGTGTAGTCCTGGGAATCCAAAACGTTTGGCTTTGGACCTCATGAATTCCCATGGTATCTGGTCATGCATAGATAGGGAAATCCTCCGTTAATTACACCTTGCCATTCTCCCTCAGCTGATGAATCAATATTCTTCCATGTTCAAAACCACTGGAAGAAGCAGTGAGGAAAAGCAAGGACATGGTATGTTTTCTAACCGGAGAACGCCAATGCCCTTCACCAAGAATGATAACAGGACTACTGAACGGGCTAAATCTTGAAGGATGGGGCTGCCAAACGGGCTGTCTGGCAAGTTGGGAGAAACCAGTAAGCGGGAAGAACTTACTTGACCTCACCCTCATCGATCTACCTATTTCAAATGCACCTGTCCATGACTGTGTTGGGAGAGATGATCACAACATGGTCCTTGTGGAGACTAAGTCACATTTTCACACCGTAGACGCCCAGCATTATATTGTATGGCACTAACATTATGCTGAATGGAATAGATTCAGAAATGATCTAACAGCTCAAACCTGGGCATCTATGAGGTTCCACAAGCAATGATGTGGTGGGGATGTCACTGCACTGGCAATCCATAGGCTCAGGTTAATGCTTTTGTGACACGGGTTCAAATCCCACTGCGGCAGCTGGTGAAATTTAATTCTAATTATTAGATCTAGAATTAAAAGCTAGTCTCTATACTGATGACCATGAAACCATTATTGATTATTGTAAAACCGATCTGGTCACTTAAATCCTTCAGGGAGGAATATCTGGTGTCCTTACCTAATATGGCCCCTGTGTATCTCCTGATGCACAGCAGTGGATTCCTAAATATCCTCTGAAAAACAATCTGCGCAGCTGTATGAAGCTGGATGGATCACCCGCACCAGAAGTGATAATGACTCAGCCATTGCAGAATTCTCCTTACTAACATGTGGGGACTTTTGTGAAAATTGGGAGAGTTCTCCCACAGACAAGTCAAGCCAGACTCATACCTGCTAGACAATCCCCAGACACCATCGTCACTATCCCTGGATATGTCCTGTCCCACTGGCAAAACAGACCCAGTGCTTGAGAGGGAGTTGTCCTTGGAGTGCTTAACATCAGTTCTGGGCTCCATGAAGTCTCATGGCACAAGGTCAAACATGGGCATGGAAACCACTTGCTGATTACAGTCTAGGGGCTGCCTTCTACTGACCAATCAGTACTGCTCCATGTTAAACATCATTTGAAGGAAACAGAGGGCAGTAAGGGCACAGAATTTAAGCTGGGAACGGGATCTTCAAGTGTGGCTCACTAGCTTCAGTACTGACTGAGCTGACCAAATCCTAAAGGACATAGCAGCTAGACTGGATCTGCAGCAAGAGAGAAAAACATACTTGATCTCATCCTCACCAATCTACCTGTCATAAATGCATTTGTCCATGACAGGATTGACTGGATCATTGTCCAGTTTTCATGGAGATGAAGTCCAGAACTTGCAATGTTCAGCACCATTCATGTCTACTCAGATACTGCAGTAGTCTGTGCCCATGTGCAGTAAGATCTGGATAATATTCAGGCTTGGGCTGATAAGGCTGGGGTGGCACGATAACAGAGTGGTCAGCACTGCTGCTTCAGAGCTCCAGGGACTTGGGTTCAATCCCCAGCTTGGGTCACTGCCTATGTGGAGTTTGCACATTCTCCTTGTGTCTGCGTGGGTTTCCTCCAGGTGCTCTGGTTTCCTCCCACAGTCCAAAGGTGTGCAGGTTAGGTTGATTGGCCATGCTAAATTGACCGTAGATGCATAGGTTAGAGAGGATTAGTGAGTAAAATATGTGCAGATCGGGGGTAGGGCCTGGGTGGGATTGTGGTCAGTGCAGACCTGATGGACTGAAGGGCCTCTTTCTGTACTGTAGGATTTCTATTTCTATGACGTCTTTCTAAATGGCAAATAACATCTTCACCATGCAAGTGCCAGGCATTGACCATCTCCTACAAGAAAAAATTGAATACACTGCAGAAAAATTCTGCTTCAGAACTAGTCTCTGGCCAAGTTGTTCCATTACAGCTACAATACTGGACAATATGGAAAATTAGGAATTAATTATCCATGAATCCAATCCAGGCGGTCACCATCCCATCAGTCAACTCTCCATCATTCTGTAAAGTGATAGAAGGTATCATCAACAATACTATCAAAAGGCACTGACTCCATAACCTGCTGACCAGTGCTGAGTTTAGATTCTGCCAGGGCATCTGTTTTGAAGCCAATGGGATATAGAATTCAGTGGGTTTTCCCTGAATGCACTCTGTTTCCACAGGTCAGCGAAAGTTAGATTTCGTGCTTTAGAATCACTTATGTTTAAAGCCATTAATGTCATGTTAGAAAATGGCTTGGAAACTGGCCATCCAGTAGCTCAATATGTTGATATATCTAATAGAAAGTCAGCAGGGATATCTGCTGTACATTGAACAGATGACTAAAACTGTTAAAGCTCTTGTAGCTTATGATCTTCTCTAGGTGTTTAGATTTGATTGTAGTCTTGTAATGTGCTGCCACCCATCCACCATTCCATTGTCCCCTGTGGAATAATGTTATGATTGAGGTCAGAAACTCCAAAGTATTTTACGAAGCCTGCTTAATCATAAGTTTTGTATCTTGAATTTGGCTAGGATAAGCATGAGCTGTTCCACCTCAGGTGTGATTCAAAAGATCCACTTTGTTTTATCAAAGGTTATTTAAGCATATAGATAACACGTTTCGTAAGAAAATTAGCCAGAACTTTTATCATTACAAACAAGAAACAGAACAACCATTATAATGTATAACCCTTAATGAATACATACAACCTGTTGAAATGAAACCAACCTCCATAAACAACCCCTTTATAACAGGTTGAACATAGCACAGACTAAGGGTCACGTGATACTGTGATTGAGGCCTTTCTGTAGGCAAATACTCTTGCCACTCAGAATAGTTTGAAGACAAGACAGCTTCCCAAAACACTCTGGTTCAGCCCTCCAACAACAGCAGATTTTCAGCTAACCAACAGGGAGAGAGGGAAAGCACTTTTTAGCTTGCTGTCCCTTCTAAAAGTAAAAACTCAAACCTGCAACTCCAAACTGAAAATGAACCCCTGTCACCTGACTTGCCCACAACTTTTTTTTTCCTCCCAACAATGACATCACCTAAGACTGTGAACATGAATTTGAAAAAAACTCTTAAAGGTATATTAAATCACAAAGTAACTGTGTTCTATATTGTTGACAGGTCTGTTACTACATGGGTGTTGATGCTGTGCAGGAGCTTCAGCTGGTGGATGAAAGTGCACTCAACAATGCTTTAGTTTTCTTTGCCAAAGCCATGGAGTACGACTTGGGAGACACACTGCCTGAGATCCAGCTCCTGAGAGGGAAGTGTTTACAGGTCAAAGGTGAGGAACACAATGCAGTTGAGTGCTTCAAGCAGGCAATTGAACTCGATGATGTAGGCTCCCAGTACTCTGAGGCTTTCCGCTACCTCATCGTGTCACTACTATCACTGTTCATCCAGGGAAAATCCAGTGAGGAAACAGTTATCCATGAGGTGGAAATTTGGGTGGAAAAGGCTGAAGCAAAATATCGAATCGAGAGAGTCATGCAGGAACTGCGTTCCATTTGTCGAAACCACTTGTCAAAGATTTTAAAACTTTCCAGAGCAATGATCGTAGCCGGGAAGCTGCAAATAGTCAAGTTATTGTTAGAAACAATGAACCCTGATCATGCCTGAGTCAATAACAGGTCCGTTCAGGAACAAGTTGTGGGAAGATTCTCACCACTCTCTCTGTAAAAAATCCACTGTCAACAAACCCTACCTTTTGTGCCTCTTGGCGTATCTTCAGATGGAACAAACTTCGGATGGTCTGAGGCCAAATTGCAATCCGATTTCATGTTTTCACCATCATTTTGCTTGTCTGTTGGCTGAATGGCAAAAGGTGTTTTTGGTATAAAGTAACCAATGGATGGTGATGTCAGAATTTATTTGGACCATGGTTCTTTAAAACATCAGCTTCTAAGCTCACAGTCACTAACAGAAGGACAAGGGAGCAGATACCTGGCAACACCATCACCTACAATTTTCTTTCCAAGCCACACAACATCCTGACTTGGAACAAAATTGCCATTCCCTTACTGTAGCTAGGTCAAAACCTTGGAATTCTCTCACTCATAGCACTGTGGGTGTACCTACACCACATAGACTGCAGCAGTTCAAGAAGACAGTTCACCACCATCTTCTGAAGGGTAATTAGGGATGGGCAATAAATGCTGGCCTAGACAATGATGCCACATCCCATGAACAAATATGGAGAAAGGGATTTGTTCACCTTATAGCATATTTGCAAGCATCTTCGTGTTGCGTCATGCACACAATTGCTGTTTTTCAGACTACTCCATTGTCAAGGAATGAACAATATGACTAAGAAGTCCAATTTCCTTAGAGTGTCAGCTGTTCCCTGTCTCTTGAGGCCTTTCTGGTTTTCCAGAATTCCCTTGTGGATAAATTGTGATGTGTAAAACCTCAGGGAAATGCTAAATCCCATCAAGGGCTCTTCCAGGCCTGACACAGGACGGGATAATTTAAGAATAAAATACAACAATCTACTTTGCCCAGCTATGTGACTACATTCCAACATCAGTCAAACACCTCCAACTAAATCAGACATTTCACACACTAGCCACCTTTGTGGGCTTTGTGAGAGAAATTACCAATCCAGAATAAATTTGTGCTGAGCAGTGAAGTAAGTCTAACATTAAAAAACACAGCATTTATTGGGTTAATTTAATGTGTGTGTACTCGAATCAAGCTTGAGGAAACAACCTGATAGCATCCATGTTACCCAAGGTATTCGGTGTAATGTTAATTTAAGGACAAGCCAAGAATTGTCAGCTATTTGCATAATTCCTCACCAAAATATCTATTGAGTAACATAAAGCTATAATACAACATAATAGTACATTTCACTATAAAGCTACTGCTTTTTAGTCCCTTGGAAATAAAAATAAGGAAAGACGTAAAATGGCTGTTATTTTGCTATCATCTGATATACACTATTGTTCAAAGTGAAAATGACCCTCCATAAAGTCTAGGTCCTTGCTGGTACTAGCCCTGTCATCCATCACCAAATTAGCTTTTTCATTGTGCTTGGCACAGCTTCTCTGTAAAATTACAATAGGGCACATGGGGATGGGGGGGGTGGAGGGGGGGGGAGAGGAGTTGGCAGTTGTCTACTTGGAACCTGTATAAAGGTCTTAAAAGGGCTGAAGATTTGCAGCAGCAGGTGAAATATTGTGGTGCTTTCAAAGCATATATTCAAATGGAGAAAAGCAATGGATGGAGGCAGAAAAGAATACAACATTTTAAGTGTTTTTTGAAGAGAGATGTTGGAGATACTATTTGCTGCCGCTAAATTGCAGATCATTGCTGGAAAAGTTGAATAATCTGGCAGTGACAGGTAAAGTAAGATGAGGTAAGTACCATTGAAATAGTCTCACTACCAACATTCCTAATTAAACTCCGAATGTAGATCTAGGAAACACAGGCTTGAACTAAAGGAGGACATTTTTAATACAAATATCAGGATATCCCTCTTCACACAGATTGCGGTCAATATTTGAATTAAACTTCCAGATAGATTTTCTGCTGGTGCTGTTTGTAGCTGCTACACATGCCAGGAAATCTGCTGTCATGGAATGTCTTGTGCCATCATCTCACATCCACCACTGCTCAACTGTGACTGTGATGCCCATCATTCAACCACACCAAGTCTGACAACTCTTTCTGCTGCTCTCCACTTTACCCTCTAAGAGAGATCTCTGTGGCTTTTCAGCTCTGATCAAATGGCCAAAATACTGACATTTTCTCAATGTCACTTTTCAGAGTTCTTTTTGCTCTTGCAATTTCAAGTGCCTCTTTCTTTCTCTTATTAGACCATGTGTCTTGCTTCCATATTTACAATATCTCTATTTTCTTTTAAAGATCTTCACTTACTGTCCACATTTCTGAGGCACACAAGAAAATGATTAGAATGTAGCATCTTACGAGTATTTTTCTTTTTACGAGCCTTATTTTTATTATTTTTAACATCCTTCAACTTCATGAGATCAAAACACATAGGAGCAGAAGTGGATCATTCAGCCCATTGAGTCTTCTCCATCATTCAATGAGATCAGATATGATAATCCTCAATTGCTATATCCCCAAAATCCTTGATTCCCTTACTGATTAAAAATCTATCTCAGCCTTGAACATACTCAACAACCCAGCCACTACAGTCATCTATTGTATAGAATTCCCCAGATTCACTATCCTCTGAGAAAAGAAATTCCTTTTCATCTCTGTGTTGAATGGCAACCCCCTTACTCTGAGATTATGTCCTCTGGTCCTAGACGTTTCTGCAAGGAGAAACAACCTCTACCCTGCCAAGCCCCTGAAAATTCTAAATGTCTCTATAATGCCACCTCTCATTCTTCTAAAAAGGAATGAGTAAAGGCCCAAACTACTCAACCTCTCCTCATACTTGGGATCAACACAGTGAACCTTCTCTAGACTGCCTCCAATGCCAGTATATCTTTCAATACATAAGGGAACCAAAACTGTTCAGTATTCCAGATGTGGTCTAACTAGTGCTTTGCATAGTTTCAGCAAGACTTCCCTATTTGTTATTTTCTATTCTCTTTGAAATAAAGGCTCACATTATATTTACCTTCCCAATTATCTGCTGAACTTGCATGCTAGCTTTTGGTGATGTATGCAAGAGGAAACCCAAATCTCTCTGTGCTGCAGCACTCTCCTTTAAATAATATTCCGTTCTTTTATTATTTCTACCAAAGAGCATAGCTTCACATTCTCCTACATTATATTCCATCTGCCAAGTTTTTGCCCCTCACTTGTCTACATCCCTTTACATTCTGTGAGTCCCTCTCACCATTTGCCATCCCACCTAGTTTTGTGTCATCCACAAATCTGGCAATAGTACATTCATTTCTCTCATCCAAGTCATTAATATATATTGTAAATAATTATGGCCCCAGCACTGATCCCTGTAGACTAGTTACAGGTTGCCATCCTGAAAAAACCTGTTACTCCAACTCTGTGTCTTCTGTTAGTTAGTCCAATGCCAGCATCTCCACATTCGGTTAGTTAGCCAGTCCTCTATCCTTGCTAATATACTACCCAGAACATCATGGGCTCTTATCTTATTAATCAATTTTCTTTGGAAATCCAACTATATTCCATATACTGGTTTCCCTGTATCTCCACGTCAAAAGATTCCTAATAAATTTGACAGACATGATTTCTCTTCATGAAGCCACGTTGCCTTTGATTACATTGTGTATTTTTAAATATGCTGCTATCACATCCTTTATTATGGACTCTAACATTTTCCCAAAGAGAGATGTTCTATAGTTTCTTGTTTTTTTTTGTCTGCTCTGCCCTCTTTGAGTAAGGGTGTAACATTTGCAGTTTTCCATTCCTGTGTGACTTCTCCAGAATTTAAGGACTACTGGAAGATTATTACCTGTGTATCCACTGTTTCTGCAGCTACTTCCTTCAATATCCTGAGATGCAACCCATCAGGTCCATGGGACTTAACAAATGGGACTATAGGTGTTTTCCTAGTACTTTTCCTCTGGTGATAGTTATCATATTTATTTCCTCCATCCACGGTCTTTTGCACCTTGATTTTTTTATTATGAAGACTGACGTAAAATATTTATTTAACTCCTCTGCCATTTCCTGGTTTCCTATTATTTTCCAGTTTCATTCTCTAGGATGCCTTTGTTCACTTTGGTTTCTCTCTCCCTTTTTATATTTTAAAATAAGTTCTTACTGTCCCATTGTTAATTTTTTCCTGCTTTATTATTTCTTGGTTATCTTTTGTTGGTTTTAAAATGTTCCCATTCTGGCTTATCGCTAATCTTTGCCACATTATATGATTTTTTCTTTCCGTTCAAAACTATCCTTAACTTCCTTGGTTAACCATGGTTGTTGTATCCGCTTTCTAGAATCATTCTTCTTCTTCCTCACTGAGATATATCTTTGTTGTGAGTCATGAACTATTTGCATAAACATCTGCTGATCAACTCTCCTTTCTGCTAAACTCTTTTCCCAGTCCACTCCAGTCAATGCTGCCATAATTCCTTTGTAATTATCCTTACTTAAGTTTAACATTGTTGTTTCTGATCCACTTTTTCCACTCTCAAACTCAATGCTAAATTCTAGATGATCTGTCAGAGCTTTGACAAAGGATCATTTAGACTCGAAACACTGGATCTATTCTCTCCCCGCAAATACTATCAGACTTGCTGAGATTTTCCAGCATTTTCTGTTTTTGTTTCAGATTCCAGCATCTGCAGTATTTTGCATTCAATACTATTGCCACTCCTGCCTGCCCTCACTTCCAGACCGGGCCCTGCATGTGAGAAATTCTCTTCTTCAATTCTCTGCCCAAAGGCAGATCAATTTACAGCTCCACCATGGATAAGGCAAGAAGGCCTTATCCACGGGTGATAAATACACCCCAGCTAGAACAGAAACCTGTGATACTTTCTACCCTTGCTAATTTTAGTGCCATCTAATAGATCAGATGTTTTTATCCAGTTGGTTTTCTTCAAGTTGTTGTCTCTCCCAAATTGTGGTGGACAAGCCTGAGGTAGAGAAACCAGACAAAACAACTTTCTTCAAAAATTCTCCTTGTTTTACTCAAAAGATTACATTCTCTAAATTCAGACATCACATGACTTGTGTTACTCCCATCCACTGGACACAGTGGAAGTTAACACATTAACATAGCTGTGAACTTAACAGTTGACCACCAGAACAAAAACAATGCACTTAGAATTAAGCCATGTTTGTGGAACTGTGATCGCTTCAACCACACAGCAATCACAATCCAACAAACCTTCAAGGTCAATACATGATATTTTACAAATTACTAACACACAGCATCCAAGGTATTCTTGGTATAGTTTGTAGTTTTTCTGTTGACAGATGAATGGCTTTGGTCTGTTACTGATAGAACACCAAATTAAAGTCCAACAGGTTTATTTGTTATCACGAGCTTTCAGAGCACTGGTCCTTCACCAGGTGAGGCTGCTCTGAAGTGAGTCAGGTGAGGAGCAGCGCTCTGAAAGCTCGTGACACCAAATAAACCTGTTGGACTTTAACCTGGTGCTGTGAGGCTTCTTCCTGTGCCCACCCCAGTCCAACGACATCTCCACATCATCTGTTACTAATCATATCGTCTGCAATCCTGTATCCTTAATTTCAACTGCTACACAGTACTTTCCGAGACATTAATTACATCTCTTGCTCTTAGTGAATCACATAAAAACATCTCTTTGATATACCATAGTTTAGCAATCCAAACAATTCCCTGACAATTGTGAAATTATGTAACTACATCAGTGCGCACATGATTTTTAAAAAAAATACGTTCTTCCAAAAGATCCTGATTTCAAGGGTCCACAAGCCACATTAAGGCACGTTCACCAGCCTAGGTCATCCTAGAAAAAATGGCATGTACTAAGCAATCTTCACATTTCTCAGAAAGTCCAAAACACCTTCTTGTGTGAGAAATACTGTCTTTCCATTATTTGGACAGCTGACTTCAAAGGCAGGTGGATTTTCCAAAACCCTCTTCCCTGCAATGACAATGTATGGGTAACCCAAGCGACTGGCATCTTTCAATCTCTTGCCTATAGTTAGATGACTGCGATCATCCAGCACCACCTCTCCGTGAAACTGAGGGAGAGCATCTATTAAAGTATCGTATAGCGTCTCTGAGAGACCCGCTATCAGTTCCTCCTTACTGCCTTTCTTAGGTGAAATAATGCAAACCTGGTAAGGTGCCAGGAGGCCTGGCCAGCGAATGGCATCATCAGTCGACAAAACCTCGATGGATGCAGCCAGTATTCGCGTGACACCAAGGCCAAAACAGCCCATCTCAGCCACAACAGGCTTGTTCTCAGAGTTGGAGTATGAGGCACCTAAAATAGAGGAATACTTGGTCCCAAGGTAAAAGGTATGTCCCACCTCAATGCCCTTACTTTCTCTCAGCTTGCCATGACACTGTGGACAGTTTGTGTCAGCGTTCGTCATTGCTTCAACATTGGCTGCAAAATGGCAATCAGGACACATTAAAAGATGATCCTCCCCAATCTCGGCTGGCAGCTGGAACTCGTGAGACATCTTACCGCCAATACTCCCCGTGTCGGCCTGCACCTTGACAAACTGCAGTCCCAACTGCTCAAAGATGCGACTGTAAGCATTAGAAACGAGATTATAGGTCTCCATAGCAGCACCTTCCGAAACATCAAATGTATACATGTCCTTCATGTAGAACTCCCGCCCGCGGAGCAAACCAAAACGTGGCTTTGGCTCATCTCGGAACTTCCTTGTCACTTGATACAACATCAATGGTAGCTGTTTGTATGAGAGGTTACCCTGCATGGCAACAAGCTCTGTCACTGCTTCTTCGTGTGTTGGACTTAAACAATACTCCATATTATGCCTGTCCTTCAGTCTGAACAGTTCCTTCCCCAGGAGGTCCCAGCGTTCGCTGATCTTCCACAGACTTGCTGAAGTGAGACTAGGCATATTCATCTTCTGACCCCCGATGGATTGCATTTCCTTATCAATCACACGGACAAGTTTCTCCATGGCTCGGACTGTGTACGGTAGATAGTGAAAACAGCCTGTATTAGCTGGTTGAATGAGACCAGCCTGAAGCATCAATCTCTGGCTCTTGCAGCTCAGCTCACTAGACCGACCAGCCCCAGGCACTCTGTCCTCACGGAGATTCATAGGCTGAAAGAAGCGAGAGACCAATAGGCGCTTGGACCTACCATGGTGGCAATAGGATCTGCGTAATTGTAAGAAGTCACGGAACAGTCTGTCGAACAATGGTCTTGAACGTGAATGGATTGCCATCTCCATTATGAGGCCGAGGAAGAAGTAGCTCTGGAAAGGAAAACGTGTGTAAATTGATATCAATTCTGAAAAAAAAGGTCATTTTCAAAATCCACAGCACACTAATAAGGAAGGAAAGCAAAGTATCCTTAATATTTACTAATTAATGAGGTAGGTGCATCACAGATCACAACCTTGAACTTCAATGCTTATTAAGATGAGAAACCTTTTCCACATGTGCTATCCAGGGCTACTATAAAGCATCTCACTTTCAATGAAGCGGTCCTCAGAGTGCCATCAAGAGCACAATTACTCCCCTCCGACACCCTTCCCTTGCTTAAACCCTACCTCTCCCCAACTCCCTCCTCCTCCTCCTCCCCCCTCCACACTCTTCCCCCTTTTCAATCACCACACTCCTCCTCCTTCCTTCTCATCCCCCCTTACACTCACCTCTCCCGACCCTCCTTCCTTTCCGCCCCCTTCCCCCTCTCCCCCTCCCTCCTCCCCTTCCCCTTCCCCTCCCTCCTCCCCTTCCCCTTCCCCTCCCTCCTCCCCTTCCCCCTCCACACACTTTCCCCTTTTCAACCGCCACACTCCTCCTTCCTTCTCATCCCCCTCTCCCCAACTCCCTCCTCTCATCACCCTCCTTTCTTCCCTTCTCCCTTCCCCCGCACTCCTCCTCTCCACTCCACAGTCTTCCCCCCTTTTCAACCTTCAACCTCCTCCTCCTCCACCCTCCTCCTCCTCCTTCTCCTCCCTTCTCGCCCCCCCTCTCCCCTACACACCTCTCTCTTGCTCCCTCCTGCAGTGTGCGTACTGCGCATGTTGCAGTGGCGGTGACGGCTCGGGGCTGGGCTCAGAAAGCGCAGACTCGCTTCTCCAGCTCACACTTTGCTCAACTTTCACAATGGACAGCTCTTCCCCTTTACTCTGCAAGAAGAATGAAAGATGCCTCACCCCCTTTCCACAGCATGTTTCACTATAAATTATTCTCATAAAAATGCAGCTATTTCGTTTATTCCCCCCCCCCTTACAGAAACACTGATTTAAAACCAGAAACAGCTACAAATACTCAGCACCAAGGGAGAGAAAAAGATCCAACTCTTCAGGTCACTGACTTTCCATCAGAACTGGGTTTGATTTCTGCTGAAAGGTGCCAGCAGATCACAAATTTCCACTCGATTCAGCAGCAAACTGGGTGAAATTAGTGAAATATTTCCAAAGACATATTTCGAAAAGTTCCGGTGCAACATTTGCAAAGTGATTTTTTTGTTAGAAGTCATCAGATTCAGAGTGGTGTTTCAAAGGGAGATAAGGTAAAACCTCAATATTTACCCAATGTACACGTCGAGGATTTTCTTTTGGAAAATAGCCTGTAGCTTGAAGGAAATTATGTTAACCTGGTGTTGTGAGACTTCTCACTGCTTGAAGGAAAGCCAGAGAAACAATTTCCTTTTAAGGGAAATATGACCTTGTGTCAGAGCTTTGTTTTCTCAAAGATTTAATCGAAGCGTAGTGTACTGCGTGTGAATAATTGACCCATTTAAGCATAACAGATTCTGAATTAGGTGTAGTACAATTGTATGGAAGAACCTTGGAGTGCAACTTGATCTGTGAACAGAACTTAAATACTTTTGCACAATTTGTAATAAACATTTTGAAATGTCTGTAATGTATCTTGGACTGTATTGAAGCATCTCAGAGTGTAACATGATGTATGTGGAGAAGCTGAATATTATTGCAGGGTGTGATGACCATTCTGAAATTTTTATAATGTTTTTATGAATCAATAAATTGCCCGTTAATATGCGTAGGTTAGGGGGAGTTTTCACATTCTCCCTGTGTCTGCGTGGGTTTCCTCCGAGTGCTCCGGTTTCCTCCCACAATCCAAAGGTGTGCAGGTTAGGTGCATTGGCCACGCCAAATTCTCTCTGTGTACTCAAACAAGCGCCGGAATGTGGCGACTAGGGGATTTTCACAGTAACTTCATTGCAGTGTGAATGTAAGCCTACTTGTGACTAATAAATAAACTTTAAACCACTGGCTTAAAGTTTCCATCAAAAACTGACAAAATCATAGAATATGATCATAGAAAAATCATAGAATCAGAAGTGATGTTAGGGGTAAGTTTTTCACTCAGAGGGTGGTGAGTGAATGGAATCGGCTGCCGTCAGTGGTGGTGGAGGCGAACTCGCTGGGGTCTTTTAAAAGACTTCTGGATGAGTATATGGGGTTTAATGAGATTGAGGGTTATAGATAGGTCTGTAGGTTGGTAGGTGATGTGATCGGCGCAACTTGTGGGCCGAAGGGCCTGTTTGTGCTGTAGTGTTCTATGTTCTATGTTCTATATGATCCCAAAGCTCTGGCAAAAATTAACTGTGACATATAGTGGAAACAGAATTTGACTAATTCGGTGATTGTTATTCTTCCTGTCTCAAAAGGAATTAATCTTACACAGTGCACTTGTCATCCGTAAATCGATCATATACATTTCTCCCAAAGATTGGACATTCCTGCATGAGATAATTGAGTTTAAAATGTTGGCTTCTGCTAGCCTATCTGGAAGATTTGTTTTCAGCATTTATACGAGTTGTGTTTCCCACTGTTACCCAGCATCACGCATTTCTAGGTCAGGTGTAACATGGATCAAAAGTAGACTAAATTACAATGTGTTCTAACACTATCTTTATAAATTGCCTCTACTGCAACTGTGTGATATTTCCATTTCCCACAAGGTGTCAATCTGCTGCTGTTTCTTAAGTGAATTCATCACCAATGACTGATTTTATGCTGTGGCCTTTGCCCAGTAGAAGATTGGTAGGGATTTCTCAAACTCACTTGCCAAAGGACTTGCTGGACGTCATCAGAATTTAAACCCAGCTGTCAGAAATGGAAGTAAGACCCTTTACCACTCAGTTAATTTTATTTAAAAATATATAGTTTTAAATTGATGTTCAGACAACATTTTCAAAATGATGACTGGATAATAATGATGTCTTCTCTCCCCTTCCCCTCTCGTTGCCTTCCATTCCTGCCTCCTCATCCCCACAGAATGTTTCTGCTCTCCCTTTCAGCTCTGTACCTTGGTTCTATTACCTCCCTGCCCCTTCAGCGCACTGGAGCTAAAAATCTCCTTGATCTTGACTCGCTATATACAACATATAAGTATAAAATATATGTTATGGAGCAGTTTCTATGGCCTATTATTGTGCAATAGATTCTATGTAAAGTTCCACTTGTGCTTGGAACCTCATCCAAGGTACCCTTTTTTTATTTGATTTATTGTTATACATACTGGGATACAATGGAAAGTATTGTTTCTTGTGCGCTATACAGGCAAAACATACTGCTCTTAGGGGTACATAGGGGAGAAGGAAAGAATAGGTTGCAGATATAATGTAGCAGTTTCAGTTAGGTGAAGGGAAAGATCAGCTTAATACATGACAGGACCATTCAAAAGTCTGATGACAGCAGCGAAGAAGCTGCTCTTGAATCGGTTGGTGAGCGTTTTTTTTTCCTCTTGTATCTTTTTCCCGACTGAAGAAGATGGGAGAGAGTATATCTGGAGTACTTGCCAACCACTGAGCTACAATCTGTATACCCAAACCACGTATGCTTCCGAATAATCGCTTTCATACTTTACCTAGCTATTGACTAATCATTTTAAATTTCACTCTGCAACTAGTTGATGAACTATTTACATTTTTAGTTGAATACAACGTTATGTAGGTGGTTGGGATATTTCTGTATTACTTTTCACGCACTGGACACAGAAAGGAATCGGACCTCTCGCCTCTTTTTGATTCATGATTTTCTAAGACATGAATGCTCCAGATTTCAGCTCCTTAACAGACAGTGACATTATAACTCTCTCTGTTGTAGCTGAGCGGAACAGTATGATTTTTTGCGGCCGGGGGAATGATTTGCAGTGCTGCAGCCGGAAGGAAGCATGTGTTGCTGAATGTAGCGAGTGGTGTGCAGTGTATCAGTTCTGGACGCTGCTGGCTGTCTGTGTCTTCGGGGCGGCGGGTCCTGTGAGCACCATGGCCTCTAGTCCAGCCCAGGGGGAAGACGATGGCATGGATGCATTCATAGACCAGTTCAAGGGGAAGAAGTATAAAGGCGGCTTCAACGAGGATAACTGGGAGGAGGTGGGATCCGTGGAGAGCTGCTCAAAAGCTGGAGTGGGGAAACTACTTTGAAAATGCTGACTCCCTCGGTTCGCTACGTTGGGGAAATAAGCGAGCGATGGAGACAAGGCAGGGTTAAATAAATTGTCCAGGAATATTGACACAAAAGGATTAACAAATATTTGAATGTTTGTTATTCAAGTGAATGATGGCTGGTATAAGTAACATTTAGAGCTTTCTCAGGATGATCGAGCCAAGATTTGTTACCTTAGGGTCAGACAGAAATTACTTTTTAACTATTCTTTCATATCCGTTGCTCGTGGAATGTGTAACAACCAGCGATTTGGGTCTCACTGGAACAGGCAGCCCCAATGACTGAAGCTTCTTTATGATCCAGTGTTGCCACCTACTGTGGGCTCACAGTGTTCATAGAATCTCTACATTGCAGAAGGAGGCCACTCCACTTATCGAGTCTGTCCCACCCACACCCTATTCCCGTAACTTTGCATATTTACCCTGCCAATCCTCTGACATTAGGGTCAATGTAGCGTAGCCTATCAACTTAACCCGCACATGTTTGGACTCTGGGAGGAAACCGGAGAACCGGGAGGAAACCCACAGACAGAGAGAATGTGTAAACTCCACACAGACAATGACCCGGGTCTCTAGCGCTGTGAGGCAGCAGTGCTATCCACTGTGCCGCCCCACATATGATGCTGCAGATATAACCAACTTCTGTCTTACCAGTGTTAATGTGGATTAGCATTTGCCCTGCAGTCGGTGTAGCAGAAGACAGGAACATAGAAGTTAGGTGCAGAACCAGCCCTTCGATGATTGCACTGCAAAAGTAACTTGTTCCTCTCAACATGCAACGTGTCAAGTCGCTCTGTATCTTATGTTTCAATAAAGTAATTGCTCATGCTGCTAAACTCCAATAGACCCATCCTGCTCAACCTTTCCACATAGGATAACCCCTGCGTCCTGGAAATCAGTTGAGTGAACCTTGTCCAGACTGCTTCTAATCTGTGTTTGTCAACATCACAAACATGTTGATTAAAGGGTAAATATCAGCCAGGACACAGGGCATAACCCCTATCTCTGTAGCCCTCTGCATCAAATTAATGTGATTTTTTAAAAAAATTCATTTTATGGAGTGTGGGTGTTGCCCATCCTTAGTTGGTAGTGGTCATAGGTTGGAAAGTGCTGCCTGGGGAATGTTGGTGAGATTCTATAGTACATCTTGTAGATGATATACTTGACTGTCACTGTTCATTAATGTTGGAGGAATTGAATGTTTGTGGAAGGAGTTGCAGTCAAGCAGGCTGATTTGTCCTGATGGTGTCAAGCTTCTTGTGTGTTGTTGGAGCTGCAGTCATCCAGACAAATAGAGAGTATTCCATCACACGCTTGACTTTTACATCCATCTCAAACAGTGGGCCTTAATTTAACATTCTAAAGATGGTGACTGAATGACCAGATTATCATCTGATGATGTTGGTTTGATGATAAATGTTGACTAAGATTCTGTTCTTTGAATATTGCTATGGAATCTTTGTAGTCCAACTGAATAGCAAAATTTCCATTTAATATCTCATGCAAAATATAGTACTTCTTACAGTGCAGTGCTTTTGGTACTGAGTCTTGATGAACAACTTAACTCCATCATTTTCTGTCCCAGGAACAGGAATTCTGCTAACTTAAAAGTGCTGGACTGTAATTGAGTTCAGATGATTGCTTGAAATTTCAAAGCTGAAATGTATCATTAGCTTCATTGTTGAGCTTTCAATCTTGTGCTGTCTTAGGAGAGTGTGAGAAACGTCAAAATTGTATTATTTGAGGTCATGAGCTTCATGTATCTACTCTTGTGTAGGGGCTTGTGATGTTTTCTTTCCACTTTTCACTTACAACCACACTACTAGCCATTGGCCTCCATTCACCATGATACTTCTGTAGCCTTTGATCCATTCAACTATTCCTTCACCTCCATCTTTAATGCCCCTATTTCCAGTAAACTTTACTATTTCCCATCTCTGTTGTCTCAACTCCTAAGGGAAGTAGCCTTGATAGTATCTGGAATATGCTGTGTGAAGCCTTGTATCACCAGATCTGGCTGGATTATATCAAGCTCTACAACAACTCACCAGCCGCTGCTGACTGTATGTTTTTTTTTCCCCTCTGTGCAGGAGTTTGACAAGATTCCAATGTTTATGAAAAAGGCACCGGAAGAACTTGATCCTTTGAAGCAGCCAGAACTTGCTTGCATCCAAACAATATTGTATGACGAGGACCAATCTCCAGAAGGTACTGGCATCCACTTCAAACAAAAATGTTAAACTCATTGCAATTTGCAAATTTTCACTTTGCAAACAACTGACTGCCTGAGAGGGCAAAGGAATTAAATTCCCTGCGATTGGCAGGGTATTCAATGTTATCATGCATAAAACTGATAGCTAGTAAGGTGGTGAATTTTCTAAACTGCAGTCTTTTAGCCTGACCCTAGATGTATTTCCACACAATTACAAAGAAAAAGAGTATTCCTGTGAAAGGATTTCTAATTAAACTATTGAGTGACCTTTACTCATTGATGTAATCAGTTTGGAATTACTGAAATTGTAGAAACTTAGGAAGTGTACAGTGCAGAAGGAGGTCACTTGGCCCATCGAGTCTGCACCAACAACAATTCCACCTAAGCCTTATCCCCATAAACCCACATATTTATCCCGCTAATCCCTCTTACCTACGCATTCCGGGACACTAAGGGGCAACTGTTTATAGGAAATTCATTGTGCAGAATCCTATTGCCACCTCTCCCAGAATAATGCTGCAAGCTTCTAATTTACTGATGAACTCCTTTTGAAATAAATCTCCAATGCAATTAAATGGTAAATCAGATATTTTTAAAAATTAGGCTGGCTGGCAATTTCTAATATTTATAAATTGTGCTAGACTTTTTTCTTTTAAATGATCTTTTCCAGAGCTTGCAAAAACATACAAGAATGAAGGGAATCAGTACTTCAAGGAAAAGAATTATAAGAAAGCTGTCATCTCCTACACAGAGGGGCTGAAGAGAAAATGCAGCGACTCTGAGCTGAATGTCATACTCCATACGAACAGAGCTGCAGCACAATTTTACTTAGGTATGGCTAGTTAGCACTTGTCATTCTAATGTCGTAGAATTGGGTTGGGTTGGGTGTCGTGATTGTTCCAAAAATCCGATTTGAGGATTTAGAATTGAATCAAGGTCAGGTAATGGAATAAAAATTTTTGGTATCTTAGGTGTAGACATCTTAAGTGAATTGAGTTTGGGATTGTCTGAATTCCAAGTAATCTTGCTTGGGGACTGAAAGAATCACTAATGTGTTCAATAGAAATTTCACATTGTGCAGCTGGGTGTGTTCTGAAGTGGGACACAAAATTCAAAGTGTTACAGTAGAATGAGGTCAACATTCAACAATTAGTTCTTGGCCATAAATGAACATGATCAAAGGGAAAAAAAAGTGTGTCAGTAATAAAGTAATGTCTTTTTCCTCATGCAGTAAACACAGTAAATGGCAGAACCCTTAAGAGTATTGATAGGCAGAAGGATCTGGGTGTACAGGTACACTGGTCACTGAAAGTAACAACGCAGATGAAGAAGGTAGTCAAGAAGGCATACGGTATGCTTGTCTTCATCAGCCGGGGCATTGAGTTTAAAAACTGGCAAGTCATGTTGCAGCTTTATGGAACCTTGGAATATGGTATTCAATTCTGGCCACCACACTACCAGAAGAATGTGGAGGCTTTCGAGAGGGTATAGAAAAGATTTACCAGAATGTTGCATGGTGTGGAGGGCATTAGCTGTGAGGAAAGGTTGGAGAAACTTGTTTTGTTCTCATTGGAACGACGGAAGTTGAAGGGCGACCTGATAGAAGTCTACAACATTATGAGAGGCATGGACAGAGTGGATCGTCAGAAGCTTTTTCCCAGGGTGGAAGAGTAAATTATTAGGGGGCATCAGTTTAAGGTGCAAGGGGCAAGGTTTAAAGGAGATGTACGAGGCAAGCTTTTTACACAGAGTGTGGTGGATGCCTGGAACTCGTTGCCGGGGGAGGTAGTGGAAGCATAAATGATAGTGAGTTTTAAGAGATGTCTGGACAAATACGTGAATAGGATGGGAATAGAGGAATATGGTTCCCTGGGGGTTTTAGTTCAGTCGGGGAACATGGTTGGAGCAGGCTTGGAGGGCCGAAGGGCCTGTTGCTGTGCTGTAATTTTCTTTGTTTTTTGTTCAAGTGCACCCAGATATTGCTTTTTGGTGGGGAGCTGAAAACGTGAACGAAAAGTAAATTTGTCTTTCTGATTCTCTTGATACTCTGTGTTTAAGGTAATTATCGATCTGCACTAAATGATGTGGTAGCAGCTCGGAAACTGAAACCAAACCATTTGAAAGCAGTAATTAGAGGTAAGATTGAAGAAACAGTTATGTTTTGGTTTGCCGCCTCCCCCCTCTTTTTTTTTAAGGGAAGGATAGTCTGTTCCCTGGTTGTTCCCTGAGTTGTGTAACTCAAATAGGAGCAATGAGAGCATCCATTCTTTTCCTCCCTTCTCCCGTTTAACCTTTAGGAAACCTACAAGGCAAGTTTGAAGGCAGTGTTTATTTCACTTTTCATTCCAGCAACAGCACAGATAGCATGAGGAATTCCATGTGCAGGGAACCATGTGAGTGAACTCAATCGCCATGATGATATATTGCAACTCCAGCTATTCATGCCATATATATGCACAATGTTGTGTTCCACTATATGTGTTTTTTTGTTCTAAACTGAAGGCAATAGTCAAAGATGCGACTTTGAGACACCACAACACTGCATAAAATCAATGTTTGTTACTAACCAATGGTATGCTCTGGTGATGATGTACTTTCCCTTCCTATGTTTCACCGATTTTTGTTGCTGTTTCTTGTAAGAAAAATACATTGAACATTTCTAAGAATTAATGCTTTCCCCAGAGTTTTATTCTGGTGATCATTTAACAGAGTCTATGATAATTAAAATTAATACAGTATTCTGAAAGAGGCATGACATGTTGTCAAACTGACATCTCACTATGTCTTCTTGATTAATGAATAACGTTTTGGGAAATGGATTCTCTCCCGACGTTTAGTGGCTGAAGTCTTAAGTTTTGATTGTGTCTTTTGACAGGTGTCCTTTGCCATATTGAGCTGAAAAATTACAGCAAGGCAATAGCATGGTGTGACGAGGGCCTTCAGTTTGAACCCAAAGAGAAACAACTCATTGAATTGAGAGCCGATGCTGATAAACAGAAGGTATGGTTAGTGACTGCAGGTTAAGTTCTTGATTGTGCGTGCGTGTGTGTTACAGAAGATGTAGTCAAATGTGTACATTGTGGAAATTATCAGAGTAGTTTGTCAGAGAAGAGCTTTGCTGAAATGGAGAGTGGCAGCTGATAAGTTAAGTGCATCATTGCATCGTGATCTTAGAGTCATGGAGACTTACAGCATGGAAGCAGGCCCTTCGGTCCAACTTGTACATGCCGCCCTTTTTATTTAACCATTAAGCTAGTCCCGTGTTTAGCCTATATCGCTCTATACCCATCGTACCCATGTAACTGTCCAAACGCTTCTTAGAAGACGAAATTGTACCCGCCTCTACTACTACCTCTGGCAGCTTGTTCCAAACACTTACCACCTTCTGTGTGAAAAAATTGCCCCCTGGACCCTTTTGTATCTCTCCCCTAACCCTCTAATTTTAGACTCCCCTACCTTTGGGAAAAGATGTTGACTATCTACCTTATCTGTGTCCCTTGTTATTTTATAGAGATTGATTTGTGCTGCCATCTTGTGTTCCCAGGAACAGGTTGAGCTTGTCCAAACTCTTCTTGTTCAAAGCCTTTACAGCAAGCAGAGAATGCTGCCTTTAAGGCACTGATGGACGACCTAGGCTAGTGAGTGGGCCTCATGAGTGGCCTTCCTTCACTTCAGTGAGCCTCAGGATTGAAACCGGACATTTTGACTAAGTATGACCCTTGAATAAGGTGGAATATATTTTAATACACACCAAATATTTCAGAACAAGTTGTTATAAAAAATGTTTAATCTTTAATATTAATAGAGCTGTCATCAGCTTCAAATGGTAAACAAACTAAATACTTACAATTGATTGGATACAGAAAAGAGGCATAGCTTTCACAGTTAATAAGCAGGATACTGCAGATGCTGGAATCTCAAACAGTAAGAGCAGTTGCTGGAAAAATTGAGCAGTTGAGTTTTTCCCGTGACCTCTGTTCTCACAGTCAATGTTGTGTGCAGTCAGCCTGCACCTCTCTTCAGATGGCCTCGTTTTACATGTGTATCGGTGGCACAGTCCAGGGACTCGTGGTCGATTCCTGGCATGGGTCAGTGTCTGTGTGGGGTTTGCATGTTCTCCCTGTGTCTTTGTGGGTACCCTCCGGGTGCTCTGGTTTCCTCCCACATCCCAAAGATGTGCAAGTTAGGTGCATTGGCCATGCTAAATTCTCCCTCAGTGTACCTGAACAGGCGCCAGAGTGTGGCAACCGATGAATTTTCACAGTAACTTCATTGCAGTGTGAATGTAGCCTACTTGTGACTAATAAATAAAGTTTGCTTTTTCACCAGTCATACAGTAGGGAAAAAAAGTGTAGAGATGGAAAACAGAAGAATGTGGCAACTCTGCACTGGGCAACAGACGATTAAACATCTGTGGACCACACTCAGATACCTGATGGGCCACATTTAGTCCCCAGGCCGCAGGTTGCACACACCACTGCTTTAAGGCCATCATTTTGAACAAATGTTGAACCCAGGTCACAGGTGAAAGGTCATTGTTCTGACTGATTGTGCCACCTAAGTTTCATACTGAATTATGATTTTTTTTCTGTAGCGAGTTGAAGAGCGTAATGTAAGGAAAGCAAAGTTAAAGCAGAAGAAAGAACGGGTGCAAGCAGAGGCTTTAATGAAGGCTATTAAGGTAAGGAAATGTGAAATATTGGAGAAAAAGACTGAGCCATTCAAATTACTGTATATATTCATGAGAAAATCAGCTTCTTGTAAAAGAGGACCACATGACCTTAGGCTTAAGAAAGATGAACTTTTCACATACCTCATGAAAAGCTGACCCTAGTTTCTGATTACCTATCTTCTGGAAATTACTATGGTTCATTAATTTGAAGATACACACAGGAACTTCTAGATTTTCCCTCTCCCAATTCTAGTTGCAGTCTGCCAGCCAATCAACAGGACTAATGTGTAGCACATGACCTATCACGATGCCTTTGAGAAAGGGTGCCAAGTGCATAGCTCAATTCAAAATGAAAGTTGCAGCCTTCGCTGACAAGACTAATAATTGTGCAGCAGCAAGAGAGTTTACTGTTTCAGAGAAAATAGAGACTGGCGAAAGACATTTGATTTGATTTATTATTGTCATCTGTATAAATATTCAGTGTTTCTTGTATACTATGCAGACAAAGTGGGCCGCTCATAGAGTACTTAGGGGAGAAGGAAATGAGCGAGTGCAGAATATAGTGTCACAGTCATAGCCTGGGGCATACAGAGAGATCAACTTAATGCAAGGAAGGTCCATTCAAAAGTCTGGTAGCAGGGAAGAAGCTGTTCTTGAGTCGGCTAGTACATGACTTCAGACTTTTGTATTATTTTCCCGACGGAAGAGAGTATGTCCGGGATGCGCAGAGACCTCGATTGTGCTGGTTGCTTTTCCATGACAGCGGGAAGTGTAGATGGTGTCAATGGATGGGAGTTTGGTTTGCGGGATGGACTGGGCTTCATTCATGACCCTGTGCAGTTTCTTGCAGTCTTGGACAGAGCAGGAGCCATACCAAGCTGTGATATGTCTGAAAAGTACTCTTTCTATGATGCATTTGTAAAAATTGGTGAGTCGTAACGGACATGCTGAATTTCCTTAGCCTCCTAAGAAAGGAGAGGCGTTGGTGGGCTTTCTTAACAATAGCATTGGCATGGAGGGACCAGGACAGGTCGGTGGTGATCTAGACACCTAGGAACTTGAAGCTCTCGACCATTTCCACTTCTTCATCATTGATGTAGACAGGGGCATATCCTCCACTATGCTTCTTGAGGTCAATGACTATCTCCTTTGTTTCACTCACATTGAGGGAAAAATTATTGTCACTGCACCATTTCACCAGATTCTCTACCTCTTTCCAATAAACTCAGAAAAATGGGCTGAAAAATGAATGTGTCACGAAAAGAAGTCTGAGCAAATGGCCTAACATGGAGAAAGGTGACTGAATGGGTTAGTGAGCATCAGCAAAAGGAATGTTATCACCTGCAGAACCATCCAACTCGATGCCCACAGAGAAACAAATAAAAATTATATTCCAGAGTTCAAGTCCAATTCCAGGTGGTACACATGATGCATGAAAAGGCATGATTCGGTACTTTGTCAAAAAACAAAAATTTCATGGCTTCTGCCACCTCTGCATGAGGATAACAGGATCAAATCTCACCATCTTGTTACTGAGAGATGACTGCATATAGATTGGCCTGCATTGGAAAAATGGATCAAATACCGAGAAACTCCAGTATGCCAGCAAACATTAATTCATTACAAAGATTAGTGAAGAAGAAGCATCTTTGTAAAGATGACTGGCCATGGTAAAACACACATCTCAGTGGTTCAGTTTTATAATGGTGGATGGCACAATATTAAAACTGATGGTGATCAGAGTATTAAGAACACTGATGGCATAAACACTGAGAATGGCAACCTAAATTGGCCTGTAGTGTTTCTGTATCTTGAGTATAACAAATAGATTTCG
Organism: Carcharhinus amblyrhynchos; assembly: GCF_965287045.1. NCBI lineage: Eukaryota > Metazoa > Chordata > Chondrichthyes > Carcharhiniformes > Carcharhinidae > Carcharhinus > Carcharhinus amblyrhynchos. The sequence goes on along the minus strand of NC_137332.1, from coordinate 26,750,577 downwards.
TCTCAGCCTTTCATGAAGACACCCGGTAAATATTAAAATAAAGATAGCCTTCAGTTATTGGCAAGTAATATCAATGTCCTTTTGAAGTTAGGCTATCTTATGTCCTAAATAGCCTCCCCAGTGATCTCAGCAAGGCAAAGACAATTTCTTTCAGCTTATAGCTTATGTTCTTTTAATGTGAACTGATTTTTTTTAAAGTTTTGAAGTTTATTTTTAGTGTCACAAATAGGCTTACATTAACACTGCTATGAAGTTACTGTGAAAATACCTTGGTCACTACTTTGTGTACACTGAGGGAGAATCTAGCATGGCCAATGCACATCGTTCGGGCTGTGGGAGGAAACTGGAGCACCCGGAGGAAACCCACGCAGACATGGGGAGAAAGTGCAGACTCCGCACAGTGACTCAAGCCAAGAATCAAACCTGGGTCCCAATGCTAACCACTGTGCCACCGTGCTACCCATTCTGATTGCTGTGTTGGAAGGGAGCTATGCACTGATGGAGATAGTCAAACTCAAAACTCTCCCCAAAGAGATCAGAAAGGTGTTGTAATTCATATTCAAGTGAAAGGCTGAACGGATGAAGGCGATTGAAAGAAATTGATCAAAAAAGTGTGGAACTTAAGACCAGGAGGACTAGACAGGGAAAAATGGCATGCTTATGAGGGGCATGTTCAATTTCCATCTTGATGTTGATATAGTCCTTGACATCAACTAATAGCAATATGACAGTTATTGCTGACAGTCTTGTGAGTGATATTCAGCCCTGGTATATATGTATAAGTAATCCTGTGGAGCACAGTATCTGAAAGATGTGGAGGGTGGAACAATGTGCGCATCCTCACTGGCAACATTGTGCTAACGGGTCATAGACAAATGCGCTCGCTGGTGCAAAGGATAATTACTTGTGGAATGATGATGCTGAAGTTACTGGAACTGATGATGATGTAGATCCATAGGGGGATGTTATGCAACCAGGCTATTTGGACTCAAGGGATTTTGCAGTTAATTCATTATAATATATTGTTGGATGAAATGTATACAGTTTCTCATATTATAAGTAGATGCTGGAGAATTAAAATGAATTATTCCATGCTTTTGCTTTATTCCATTGCGACAATCTTATTTGGGCCCAAATCAAGCATGCATGTCAATCCCTCAAAAATATTACTCATGTAAATATCGACCTTTGGTCTAAAAAAAGTGGTCTCGAAAATTCCATTTTTACACAAGTATACATGGCAGATATATATTTCTCCTGACCAGACTGGAAATTGATGTATTTTTAGAAACATGGGTTGGATTGATACTAGTGCAGGAATCAATCAGAGCCAATAAAAGCACAGAGACACAGAGTGGGATTAGTGTGGAGCAGGCTCAAGGGATTGAATGGCTTACTCCTGCTCTTACGTTCCTCGAATATAGTAACTGGCTTGCAGAAAGAACATTTATTAACTCCAGGAATAAGCAATGATGGAATAATGTTAAAATACTTCTTCATGATCTCTAAAAATATTTATTCTACACTACCAATAGGCCTGTACCAGTGTGATCTTCACATGATGCCCACTCCAGAGGATCGGTGAATATCCTATCTTTTTAGGATAAGTGATGCAAACGTACAGTTTTCCATGCATTTTCCACCTTCTGAGGCATTGTTTTGGTTTCATTTGTTGTCCCTTGTAGGAGAGGAAGATCAAGTTATTTCAGCCTCCGGAGTTGTCCAGTCAAAATTCAGATGATGATGGTGATGATAAGGAAGACGACAGAGTATTAAGAACACTGTTCAATGGCATAAACTCTGAGAATGGCGTTGTGGTGCACTTGGATGAGAACGGCAGTCTCAATTGGCCTGTACTGTTTCTGTATCCTGAGTATGAACAAATGGATTTCATCTCAGCCTTTCACGAAGATACCCGGTAAATATTAAAATAAAAATATCCTTCAGTTTTAAGCAAGTAATATCAATGTTGTTTTGAAAATAGGTTAAACTGTGTCTCAAAATAGCCACCCCAGTGATCCCAGCAAGGCAAGGACAATTTGTTTTCAGCTAACAGTCAAATGTCCTTTTGATATGAATCGCTAATTTGATTGCTGTGTTGGAAGAGAGCTATGCACTGACGAGAAACTTTGAATTGACAACCACATCTAAAATACTTTCCATCTTAGTTAACTAAATACATTGTGTAAATAGTAGGGTCTCTGCCCCTGCTTTCTGGAAATACTGAATATGCTGGCAATTTGCAATCTTCCTTTCTTCATGTCTTTACATGAGGAAATTGGTGTAAAACAGTTTCGTAACAAAGGATGGTGAACCAAAGTTCCAAGATGAAAAGACCAATGATCTGGCTGGTGGCAACTAGTCTCCTTAAACTGAATTATGACTTTAATTTTTTTAGTGTGTCAGGGAAGGCAAAGAATTTGGCCTTCTAGAGAATTAACTTTGGATGTGTTTTCTTCTCAGGTTTATTGATCATTTAACTGTGATGTTCGGTGAGAACTTTCCCCCATGGGATACGGAAAAAAAGTATAAGCCAAATAATTTGGAGGTACAGTATGACTTGAATTATATTTAAGAATTTTGGTCCTGATTGAGGAAGGAGAAAGTGGTGGTGACTGTGTATAATTTGGGTGAATAAAAATCACCACAGATGTTAGCAACCTCTCTCATAAAATTAGTTTTCTTTCACTGTAATGTCCTTTGTAAAATAACCCAAACTAGAAAATAAATCAACATTTATTTCCTTCACTTGCTGAATTAGAGCTGAAAGCATTCTGTCTTTGTTGAATTGTGGTCTGCTTCACCAGAAACCTTAATCACACATTCCAGTCTGACAGAGCTCCCAGTGTTTTCCATTGTATCTTTATTTGAAGCAGATGATTGTTTAAAAAGAACAGGGAAGGAAGATTCAGCTTGAACGTAACTGTAATAAATCCTCGGAGAAGTCCCTTCACCGAAATCCCTTTCTTTACAAGTCCGACAACAGCATACAAAGTGCTTTCAGTTAGCAGTCTACATTAGGAGTCCCAGAGGAACTGACCACTCCTGGTTAAATACAAAGCAAGAGGCTGCTTGATTTGCCCATCAATTTGGCCCTTAAGCTGGGAGTTTGTTTTCTAACAGGCCAACCTTAATTCCTGATTAAAGTTGTTACAGGAACAAAAATCTCCACAAATTTATGAATATAAATTTGCATGAAACAACTGTGATGCTCCAGCAATGAGCATTTTAAATGGCGTTTCTAACGAATATAGAACTGAATTGATATTTTTTGGTGTCAAGGAAACATTGCTGTACCAATTACATGCATATAAATGTTTGTTGCATGCAATCATTGTGCTGGTCTGGTTGGTGTAATGGGACCAGATGGATCCACATGTAATTTAGTGAAATGTAAAACAGACAAAAGACCACCTGTTACAACTCTGTAGTGCTTTAAAAGAACATATCAAGAAATTGTAGACTAATTGTTGGATTCACTTCATTAAAGTTTTTAGCGTTGCAATTACATGGTTTTCACAAGTACTTCACCCCATAGTTTAGAATTTTACATGATATGGACTTATGAATGCTACACTTGAATTCCATTCTTAAAACAATCACGTGTCTTTATCCTCGAATTTTTAATTTCATTTGGGAGATTGACCAGAGCTTACTGAGTAATTTAAATGAACACACAGGATGTTGGAATAGCCTCTGAGGGACAGCAATGAAGTCAGAATCCAGTCGGAAAGTGATTGTGATAATTGCACTTTTTTATTATTATGCAAATGTCAGTTCAACTTGAACATATAAATTAGAAGCAGGAGTTGGCCACTTGGCTCCTCAAACCCGCTGTGCCATTCAGTAAGATCAGGGTTAATCTGATTGTAACTTTAACCCCTTGTTCCTGCTTAACTTGATAACACTTCACCCCCTTGTTAATCAAGAATCTATCTAGCTCTATTTTTTAAATATTCGAAGACTCTGCTTTTATTGCCTATTTGGGAAGATAGTTCCAGAGTCTCACAACCCTTTTGAGAGAAAGAATTCCTCCTCATCTTTGCCTTAAATGAGCAACCCTTTATTTTTAAACAGTGACCCATAGTTCTAGATTCTCCAACATGGGGAAACATTCTCCCATATTCACTGTTAATTTTAATACTCCTCAGCATTGTAAAGGTTTTGCTCAATCCGCCTTTTACTCTTTAAAGTTTATTTTATTAGTGTCACAAGTGGGCTTACATTAACATTGCAATGAAAGTCCCTTAATCACCATACCCTGGCATCTGTTCAGGTACACTAAGGTGAGAATTTAGCATGGCCAGTACACCTAACCAGCATGTCTTTGGATTGTGGGAGGAAACTGGAGCACCTGGAGGAAACCAATGCAGATATAGGGAGAACATGCAGACTCCACACGGACAGTGACCTGAGGCCAGGATCGAACCTGGGTGCCTGGTGCTATGAGACAGCAGTGCTAACCATCGTGCCACCCCCTTCTAAAGTCTAGGGGATACTCTCCAACTTTTCTTCATAAAACATGCTGCTCATCTCTGTTATTAGTCTAGTAAATCTCTGACCTGCTTCTGCACAATTATATCTTTCCTTGGGCAGCACGGCAACACAGTGGTTAGCTTTTTCATTCTTTCTATCAAAGTTATCAATTTTACATTTGCCTACATTATACTCCATTTGGCAGAGTTTAACCTATCTATGCCTCATCGTAGTCTCTTCATAATTCGCATTACTACATATCTTTCTGTCATCAGCAAATTTAGCAACCATACCTTTAGTCCCTTCATCCAGGTCATTTATATGAATTGTACAAGGTTGAGACCTTAGCACTGATCTGTGGTACACGTTTGTCACATCCTGCCAACCAAAAAAAAGACCCATTTATACCAACCCCATGTTTCCTGTTGTCAAGCCAATCTTCAATCTGTGCTAATATATTACCCCCTTACACTATGAGCTTTTATTTTCCACATTAACTTTTGATGTGGCTCCTTATCAAATGCCTTCTGAAAATCTAAGTACAGTACATCCATTGATTCCCCTTTATCCACAGCACATATTACTCCTTCAAAGAACTCTAATAAATTGGTTAAACATGATTTCCCTTTTGCAAAACCATGCTAAGTCTGCCTGATTGCCTTGAATTGTTCCAAGTGCTCTGCTATAATATCTTTAATAATGGCTTCTAACATTTTTCTCTATGACAAATGTTAGGTGAACTGACCACTCCAAAAATGTGCCTGTTAGTGGATTGGCTACGCTAAATTGCCCTTAGCATCAGAGGAATTAGCAGGGTAAATACATGGGGTTTCAGGGATAGAGCCTGGATGGGATTTTTGTCAGTGCAGTCTCGATGGGCCAAATGGCCTCCTTCTGCTCTGTGATTTGTTCTCTCCGTGTCGGTGTGGAGTTCCTCTAGGTGCTCCAGTTTCCTCCCACTGTCCAAAGACGTGTGGGTTAGGTTGATTGGCTATGCTAAATTGACCGTAGTGTCAGGGGGATTAACAGGGTAAATGAGGGTTATGGAATTGGCCTGGGTGGGATTGTGGTCAGTACAGTCTCGATGGGCCAAATGGCCTCCTTCTGTACTGTAGGGATTCTATGAAAATGGAGAGTTGAATATTAGTGTTTCTGTTGTAGAATCAGTAATCTTCTAATGTTCTCTGCTGTAATAATCAATGAAAGGATAAACTAAATGAAATGTTTGTGAGGAATATGAAAACAATTGAAAAACTGCTCTTTCTTGATCAATGTCCACAGCTATATTTTGAAGATGAGCAAAGGGAGGATCTATATCGAGTGGACCCCATGTGCACCCTGCAGCAGGTGTTGAGTCATGACAGGTGAATAGATGCGACATCCTTCTAACATTGTGTGGGATTTACCACCCAATTGGTGGGAATCGACTCGCCATTGGCTGGCGGCGGAATCTGCTGGTCCCACAGTTGTCGACAAGGCTTCCCATTGAATGCACCTCTTGCCACTGTGAAACCTACGGTGGAGGTGCACCGTCGGCGGGGCCAGAAGATACTGCAGGTGTGAATGGCTGGGAAGATCCAGCCCATGTTGTTACTTTCAATTCCTGCTGTCCGTTTGTCTTAGCTAAGTGTAGAAGTACCATATTTCCATACAAAATGGACTTGACCATATCAAAGCCATTTTTAAAAGTTTATTTCATTCTTGGAGTTAAAAAGTCAATGCGCAGTGCAAGCTCTTAATCTATCTCATTGCTTGCTCAAAAACCAATTCTAATTCAAATTGAATCCAATTCATGGTCCCCCACTAAGAATAGGCTTGACCTCTGATTTAATCTTAGCCAAAAGGCTAATAAGTGATTAAGTTGAGTATTCTTAAAATTATTTGATAACTGTGTGAGTTCAAGTTGATATTTGCAACATGCACTTCAAACATGCATGTTATACTCTGGAGCTACGGATAATGATGCTAGAGGCACCAGCATTATTTCTATCACATGGCTCACCAGGAATTTCTCCCCCTCTTACTACCCACTATTGGTATGTCTTGGAAGGATGTCTTTGGAAGGTTGGTACCCTACGTGTTTGGCCATTAAGAGGGACTCGAATCTGGAGTTTCTGGCTCAGAACACTACCCACTGTGCCAAAGTTATCCTTTGATATTCAATATTATTACATCATTGAATGGACTAGGTAGTGTAGCCAGTTGGGGCATTAGCCTTTTAATCTCTTAAGACTTGTTGATTTAAAAACGTAAAATCCTATCAGACTAAGGTTCTGAGTGAAGTGAATTGGACATTATCAGCTCCATACTCTTGTAATTTCTTCATTCCCCAGCCCCTAACAGGGTGTTGCCTGGCCTACGGATCAACAGGACTGAAAACTCAGCAGATTGAGTTAGACTTGCATGTCAATGTATAGTGACAGCAAATTGTTTTACTTCAGCTTGCAGCAACACTGAGTTGGCTATCTGTTGTATTTTAGTTTTCTACATGAGTTAAGATTTTCTATATTTGGATTAATGTTCCTTTTATTGCTTAAAAGTGGCTATTGTTTAATATTAATTCATACCTCATTGAATTTTTTTTTTATGTCTAGATATGTTGTGAAGGCTGGCAATCCAAGAATTCTAATTCTGGTTAGAGGCTCATTGTTTTTTAGAGACTTTCTTTCGGGGAAGAAACTTCAAGCAAATTGAAACAAAAACAAAGTGCCAACTATACGCAGCAGGTCTGGCAGCGTCAGTGGAGTGAGAAACAGTCAATGTTTCGAATCGAAAATGAAATCTTCAGAACCGCTTTTGTTCAGCAAATTGAGTGGTCTAAATTCATATTGCTTTATGAACAACAGCAGTAAATAGGAACATTTGGAATACCAAACAAAAAACACAAAAAAATCCCATATTTATATGACATTTGAAAACTCCACATAGAAATGGGGAAATAAAGAGCCTGATCACATCTCAGAAACGTCTTGAAGCATTTCCCATCCGAACTTTATTTGGAACGTAGCAACTATTTTATCCATGTTGAAATCCCATAAATAATATGACCAGTTAATCTAATTATTATAATGTTGATTAAGTAATATTGGCCAGGACAGCAAGCAAAACTGCCCATTTTCAGGGAGTGCCTTGGGATCTTTAAGTGTTGGACAGTACTGTAGTTAGTATACAAACTTGTCAGCCTTATCTGCATCAAAATAATTAAATTGACTTTAAATGGCTGTAATTTGGTTAAATAAATAATTAACAACTCATTGTAGAACAGATTTATTTTGTTTACTTTCTTTTTCCAAAGACTGCACATGCACTATCGCTTACAGAGCTACCTCTCAGTTGTTGAAGTACCAAACAATTGTTTAGTTAAAAGGCTGGAATTCTGCAATGAAATAGAAAATTCTGGAAACACCCAGCAGGTCATGCTGCTTATGTGGGGAGAGAATCCGTTTATTTTTCAGGGTGATGACCTGGTTCCATAAACTATAAATTTTTGACTGATGTTTTAATTTGTATTAAAATAATACAAATTGCAGTGACCACAGCTGAATTGCAATGTACTATAACTTCTGCTTGGAAAGTTATCAGGAGCAGTTGTGCATGCTTTCAGCCCTCAGTGCAGCTACTAGCATAGGCACAACTGCTGCTGACATTTTCCTATTCAGTGGCAAAAACTTGGATCTTTAAAACATTCAGAGCAATGCCTCAACAGGCTTAAACTACAGAGTTAACGCATCACTGATTTTAAATTCTTGCTCAGAGTCCAATTAATCGAGCTAGGTAGACATTGAAAGTTTAAAGCCTCTTTTAGGATCAAGTGTGTAAAGGTTTGTACAGCACGTTTTTACACAGTGCAGGTTGCTCAGCTGATATTTAATGGGATTCTTAATTCCAGGGTCATCATTAAGTCCCAAATTGAGTTGTGAATTTTTGCTTAAAAATTTTATTCTAAGTATTTTTTTTAGATTGATTTTTGCCAGAAGCGACAAGCTAAATATTACAATCAGTTCTTAATTTTGGAAACTGAGAATCTCATCTACTGAAGTTTCCTGATTATATATCTTCATTATTTGTTGAACCGTCAGAAGCATATTTTAGAGAGGGAACAGTTGCTAAATGAAGGATGGATTAGATACATGAACTTATAATTGATTAAGGACTGCACAGACCTAAAACTGGGTAACTTTAACTGTTAGTCTGTATCAGGCCAACTTGTTTTAACGCTGCAAGCTGATACTCTGAACACAGACTGAACTGAGCATGTGCAAAAAGTGCTTCTGTCTAGATTTTCAGCATAATGCAGCAGCTTTAATGCAGTAAAATAACCTAATGGTGTTTCAGAAGAATTATCACCAGACAAAATTTGACTCTTAAACCATGAGCTATATATGACAAAAGCATGATCAAAGAGGTATATTGCAGAGCTTAGCCTCTAGGAGCTGAAGCACAACTGCTAATGGTGGGGGTGAAGGGAATCAATGCTGCATAAAATGCCAACTTTGGAGAAGGAGTTGTAAATTTAGTTGCAGAGTTAGGGTGGCATGGTGGCACAATGGTTAGCACTGCTGCCTCGCAACGCTAAGGACCTGGGTTCGCATTCCCAGCTTGGATCAGTATGTGTGTGGAGTTTGCATGTTCTCTGTGTCTGCGTGGGTTTCTTCCCAGAGTTCAAAGATATGCGGGTTAGGTTGATTGGCTATGCTAAATTGCTCGAGTGTCCCGAGATGCTTGGTTAGAGGGAGTAGCGGGGTAAATGTGAGGTTACAGGGATAGAGCCAAGGTGGGATTGTTGTTGATGCAGACTTGATGGGCCGAATGGCCTCTTTCTGCACTGTAATGAACTTAGACCTCCTTACCTGAAGACCTGTGTATCTACTGGTATGGCATAACCTGCATTATTTCTGTACATAGTACAAATCATGTGTGGGTGCACTTGTGAGCCTGAATTTACATGAGTTCTTTCTTGTTATTTTCTTTCTGTTGACTTTCTTGGAGGAAAAGTTAGCAGAAACAAATATATTATTACAGAGAACCAAAGAAAGAGTCACTTCGACCTCATCTGCTATTCCTCCTGCCGACATACATTGTATGTAAAGTTTAAATATACTCTGGGGTTTAGAATATACCATGTTTATTGTGATTCATTTCAGCATAGTTTGCAAACTCAGCTGGCATTTTCTGTTCTGATGCTATCATTCTCCTGCAGGATGAATGGGATCTCTGAGTTGCAGTGCAGAAAATTTATTTTAAAATGAATAACTTCATTCATGGTTGAGCATCAAGGCAATTTTAGCCCCACATGACAGTTCATGCATAACTACTAAACAATATCCCATATTTATAGAACTTGCTGGATTTAATCAAAATTGTATGCAAGGAGTGAAAGAAAAGCAAATTATAGAGAAGTGCGATAATGGATATTTCCAAAGCCTATATTACATTCTTACAACAGAGTTTGACATCAGAAAAACATTTATTGTTGTTGATACAATACATTTGATCTACATTTTACAATTACATAGAATGAGAGAGAATCTAAAGAAGTTGATTATCTAAAGGATAGTGAATATGAGAGGCAGACAGCTTAGAGAAGTATGTCATGTCAACAAATAAGAACTATGAAATGGTTGATATAGTATATAGCATTTTTGAGTTTTAGGCTCGCCAGATAGACGAAAATAGTTTCCCAGTCCAATGTTTCTTGGAAAGGTATGTATATATTTTTCGAATTGTATTAAATCAATTCGGGGTAATTATGAGTACAGCCAACAACAGATTCTCATCGATCATCAGCATATACAATTCATTTACAAGGTTATGATATGCACAATTCTTTTTTGCACTCCCAAACCTGGGAAATTCCATCAATTTGGGGGTGTGGTGTGAAAACACATAGTAGCCCACTGACATACATTCTTCATTGCCTGGGAGACCAACTGTGGCTACAAGCTGGACAGAAATCTGCTGGCCCAGATCAACCTCAGTTGATTTAACTCCAGTAGCACTGTCATCTTCGATTTTTAAATTCTGTTTGTCCCTGATTTTTTTCTGTTTAAAATTTTTCAAGTGGTGACACTAGCCGTTTACAAAATATGTAATTATTGGACAGATCATGCTGGATTATTATCCACCATCACAATCAACACAGCAAAGTGGTTTACATTTCAAGTTCCTGTGACTTGTAAATAGACTCCACCATTGGACATTGAATCTTTAAATATCTTGATCACAGCACCTTTATAATGTGGATAACTTGGCTGCCATGAAGTACAAACTTATTCCATTGCAGATAATGCAACACAAGTTACACAAAGAGGAGGTGCTGTGATAGAGAGTTAGTTGTTGTGAAAACCTCTTGTACTTTGGGTTACTCTCCTTTAGCTGGTTATAAGCCTCTCTGTTGGTTGACAATCCAATATTCTTCCCCAGCCCACAGCTCTGTTCAATTAGGTGCATATCAGCCATGATTTCAGAAGTTATCTTACCAAACCATTGGGCGTTGAGCCCTGCGACAGTCACACAGATGAAGAGAATGATAATCTAAAAGAAAAATAAATTGGATGTAACCATTTTGAACCATCATTGCTGACTACATCTCACACAATAAGGCAATATTTCTTCTAAACTACCAATTAAAAAATAAAGTTAAAGGCAAATTTTCACTAATCATCAGGTGTTAGGATAAGACTATGAAAACAAGTCTCACTTAAAGCCCCAGTAACAAAACAAGGCATCAATACAAACAGCATATTTAATAAACTATCACTGTTCCGATATTTTAATGCCTATGTAGGTTGGCAGAGAATGCTACTGAGTGTACTTGTGGGTTTAAATGCATAGTTGCAATCATTAATATAAAGAACCAGACTTCAATCTAACATCATATTCTTCAACTCTGGTTAGTGCATTCTGCATAATGACCAAACCCTTAACTCATTTTTGAAAATCAGGCAGGTAAGGTTCACCAGGATGTTGCCTGGTCTCGAGGGTGTTGACTGTGAGGAGAGGTTGAATAAACTAGGATTGTTTTCACTCGAAAGACGGAGGCTGAGGGGAGACCTGATAGAGGTCTACAAAATTTTGACACGTTGGATAATCAGAGGCTTTTTCCCAGGGTGCAAGTGTCAATTACAAGGGGGCACATGTTCAAGGTAAGAGGGAGAAAGTTTAAGGGAGAAGTGCAAGGGAAATTTTTCACGATGATGGATGCCTGAAACGCACTGCCAGAGGTGGTGGTGAAAGCTGGCACATTAGCAACATTTAAGAGGCATCTGGATGGATACACAAATAGGGAGGGAAGAGAAATACAGACTGAGTAAGGGCAAAGGTTTTTTTGTAGTTTAGTTAGGGCATCATGATTGGCATAGGCTTGGAAGGCCGAAGGGCTTGTTCTGGTGCTGTACTTTTCTTTGTAAATATATACTTGAGATTCTCTCTCTCTCTCCTGGTCCTCCCAAGGAACTACAACAGTAAAACATAACACAGTGCTTTGAATACCTTCCACAGTATACCTAGAAAAACAATTCAGTGGATATTCCTAAGATTCTGGCAGTATATTTGAACAATACTGGACATCCCCTTGAGGCTCTAGCAGTTCTCAATGACTCCTGACTTTCTTTGTGTGATGACAAGGTACCAGATAGCATCAATGTACGGCACTTGCACCATAGTGGGTTTAGATAGAGGCCCATTAGAGAGTTTATCTCAGTCAAATTGCTGCATGAGGGGCCTCACAAGAATCATAGAAGTCATAGAAACCCTACAGTGCAGAAAGAGGCCGTTCGGCCCATCGAGTCTGCACAGACCACAATCCCACCCAGGCCCTACCCCCATATCCTTACATATTTTACCTGCCAATCCCTCTAACCTACGCATCTCAGGACACTAAGGGGCAATTTTAGCATGGCCAATCAAACTAACCCACATATCTTTGGACTATGGGAGGAAACGGGAGCACCCAGAGGAAACCCATGCAGACACAAGCAGAATGTGCCATCTCCATACAGACAGTGATCCTATCCAGGAATTGAATCCAGGTCGCTGGAGCTGTGAAGCAGCAGTGCTAACCACTGTGCTACCATGCCGCCCAAAGGCAGCAGAAGAAAGGATAAAATTATAAGCTGCATTGCTGTTCAAAGCAGCAGGGCCTTTGAATAAATTGATGAGAGTTTGTGCACAATCCAGACAGACCTGGAAAAAAGGAAATAACAGCTTTGAATGAAAGGGCTACATCCCATTCAATATGATGACCATTAAATCCAACATGCTCACATCCATTCCAAACTCTCTGTTATGTGATAATAAACTCTGTGTATGATACCTGAAATGTCTCTTCTTCATTTAACAGCTCACTGGGATGATACATTGCAAAGATGGTTAAGTTAAAGAATGCACAGGCCGATCCAAGGTGAAAGTAATATGGGAAGAGCCTGCTCTGAATGAAGCCAAATGTGTGTCTTGTGAGGTTATTGCCCATGATCAGACCTATCGAACAAACAGAGTGACACTAATGACTTCTGAATAAATGACTGTTGATGAAAGCAATGCAACGTAAACCATAGCTTCACAGCAAAAAGGAAACTTCAAATGAGGGAGAAAATATATATATAAAATCAGTCTTAAGCTATCAACATTGGTTACCTTGTTGACTATTGTATTTACACAATATACGGTTCTGCATAAAATCCCTTGCCTCACCCCAAGTATATTTGCAATGCTGAAAACAGCAATAATGAAAGACAATTCAGGCAGCTTTGCGACAGCCAGGTGCCTTGGGAAAGCAGCCAGTATGATTAAGGACCCCCCACACCCCTACCCCCACCCCCCAGACATTCTCTCTTCCACCTTCTTCCGTCGGGAAAAGATACAGAAGTCTGAGGACACGTACTAACCGACTTGAGAACAGCTTCCTCCCTGCTGCTGTCAGACTTTTGAATGGACCTGTCTCGATTAATTTGATCTTTCTCTACAGTCCAGCTAAGACTGTAACTCTACATTTGCACCCTGTCCTTTCCCTCTCTACAAACAGTTGCTTTGTATAGTGCGCAAGAAACAATGCTATCAAAATATGTGACTATAATAAATCAAAGTAAAGCAATAACGTAATTACAAAATATATATTTGGTGCAGCACTATAAATTCTCTGATGTTAATATTAAATGGGGTGTGAGGGTGCTTATGAATGTAAGTGCCTACATCAAGACAAACATCAGACTGAAGTCTAAAGCACAGTAGTTTTCACACAATATGTACAAGTCAGCAAATAGAAATTCAATAGCAGATAAACATTTGGAGAGGAAAAGGGACAATATGTGCAACAAATAATCACTACAAAGTAATCGTTCTGCAGAACTTCAAAATACAATTCAAGATAAACTCTGGTAAGTTTTTCTGTCGCCCTTCATTCCTCAGTTCAACACATGATCCGTGATCAAGCATGCTCAAAATCCCCTCAAGTTTAGAACAATGGAAAATAATGGGTTAACTGGTCCAATGTTCAGTCATACCTGCAATGCAGGGAGCTCTAGGATATTTCAAATGGGTATTACTTGTTGATTTTAAAATGGCTACAAACACAGAGAAAAAAATACAGACTGTTTGGCCTGCAGTACACTACTGAGGACAGAAAAAGCTGGTAAGGGAGCAGGTCTTAAAAGGGCAGCACACAATCACAAAATGAAAATCATACTAGTGTTATAAACTGGTGGTAGAGAGGTGCGACGGAGGGGAAGGGGTGCTGATTCTGGAGCAGAAGACACACACTAATGGTTAACAAGAGGATTCTGAGATGCAGGGAAGGACACACTAGAACCAAATAGGAAGTGTCCTAGTGTTGGACAACCTCCAATGTTCTGGTGCATGTGTGTACATTCATTACGACATGTTTGGACCTGTTAATAGTTTTTTTTAGTCTGAAATGTACTACAAAGGATAATACTTAAAGGAATTTACCTGATATAAATGTCACCCATATCTGCATTCCCCAGAAGGTAGACAGGAACATGAGGTGGAGAAGTTTGGCAAACGTTGTAGGTTCTCCTTCAGTAGCCATGGCAATTGGTGCAGATGGCATCACACAACCAAGGACAAAGAAACCCTGCACCAAATTACAGAGAAGACATGGAAGGTAAGTGCCAAAAGAAAGTTAAAACCAAAATGGTTATCTTTGACACAATTTGGATCGACAAAAGGCAAAATATATATTTGCAAAAGACGTGTGCCTTCTAGAATAAATTCTGAAGAAACTAACAGAGGTCTTTAAAATTATGAAAGGTGTTGATAAAGAGCAGACAAAGAGAAAGTATTTTCACTTGTGGAGAAATTTAAAACAAGAGGCCCTCAATATTAAATCATCATCAAGAAATGAAATAGCAAATTCAGAAGAGATATCGTCACCTAGAGTGGTGAAAATGTGGAACTCACTACCATGGAGTCATTGAGGCAAATATTTTAGAAGCTGGTAAGCCTATGAAGGAGAGGGAGGGAGTAGGTGTAAGAGTTAGATGACAAAGGATGGGAGGAGGTTGGAATGAAGTATAAATACCAGTATGCTCTCAGTGGGCTGAATGGCCCACTGAATGTGCTAAATATTCCGTGTAATTCAATATAAACATGATCCTGCCTGACCCAGTTTCGCCATCAGATCTTCTGCAATAGCTTTTCCTTTTGCTTCATATAGCCACTTCCACTCTAGTACCTCATCCTAGTCTATACACTAACACTTGGCAACATTATTCAGATTTATCAAAATTGATTGATCCTGCCAGAAATGCAGCATCCTAGCCCCAACTCTATCTTAAAAACTCTGGGGTTCTTATTCTCCCTGATCAAAGGAGATTATCTGATTTCATCTCCATAACACCCAGTGCCTCTGTCCCCACTTTACCACCAGGATTACTGAAGCTCTCATCCATGCTTTGTTAGCTCTGAGTAGTGCACCTTATTTAATTATGTAAAAGCCCCGCCTCCTCCCTTTCCAACTACATAGCACTGTACATTTCCAAACTGCTTCATTAGATCTGAAACGTTCACATCCTAGCTACGACTAACACTAAATTCTGCATCCTCTCCTTTCCTTCTCCCCTATCTATGCACTCTGTGAACGGTATGCTTTGTATAGCGCGCAAGAAACAGTACTTTTCACTGTCTCCCAATACGTGACAATAAATCAAGTCGGATGCTGCCAGATCCGCTGAGTTTATCCAGCATTTTCAGTTTTTAATTATGTACTGAGCTCCGCAGCAGAAACTCCCTATACAGTACTACGTTTCACTCGCTCATCACAAAGTTCTGATGAAAGGCCATGGATCTGAAACGTTAACTATATTTCTCTTTCCACTGATACTGTCTGATAGTGCTGAGTGTTTTCCAGCATTTTCAGTTTTTTTGGGGGTGGGGGGGACTAGACAGCTTGTTGTTTATTACACGCATTAATTGCTTCTTTGTGACAGCAATTAGCATTTCCTCTTCTTGCGTTTTACTATTTCTCTATTCCCCCCCCCCCATTTCCCCGCCTTCTTTTGTTCCACATTGCTTATCTTCCAGTTCTGAAATCTGACCAAACGGCTATAACCTCTGTTTGTTTGCAGACTCTGCACGATCGTGCATTTCCAGCACTTTCAACTTTCACCAACAGACAGACGGGAGTTGCTCAGCTAGCTTTTTGGGCAACAATTCTAAATTCTGGAGGACCATCGGCATTAAAATGGATCTGGAAAAATGACCTCTGGGTGGGTGGGATGTTTGTATACGTGTGTATGGCGTGAGGGGAGGTAAAAATACGATGGCCAACGGGAGCTGTGTGAGGATAATCCATTTTCTGAGGCTGTTGTAGGCGTCAGTAAGCTGTGGGAGGTGTCACAGAACTACGATTCCTTTGCTGAAGAACACATTTTCCCCTGAAACAGATTTTTTCAAAACTCCTTTATAAACAAAACATTCAGAAGTTACTCTAGAGTCGCAGAGAGACAGCTGTAATGCCAAAAAAAGACAGAGATTACTCTTCAGTTAAGACAAAAAGTTCAACTTTGAATCCGTATGACTCTTGTTGCATTTTCCCCCAAACTTTTTACACTACATTAGGAGTGGAATAACTTTACATTTATTCTTGATCTCCACTAGGCTGAAATGAGTGGGGTGAAATGCAGAGTGCTTACCCTGGGGTTGATGTCCTGGGCTGGGCTGTCCAGCAAGACTCAGCCTGCCTTGCTCCAGCGCTGCACTCTCACACCAACTTGGACATCAGCCTTCTTCTCCCACCCCTCGAGTGGTTCCGGTGGAATGTCAATCAAATGAAACATGACCACACCCCCTGCCGGGCCGCACATGCGCCCCGACGCCAAGCCCGGAGCCGTTGTGTAGTTTTTCGACGCAGGCAAATTTGGTGGGGGGGAGGGGCAAAAGGAACATTAAAGCAGGAACCTGGATGTTTGCGGGCGGGAATGGGGAATGGGGAATGGGGATTGTGAGAAGTAGTGTAATTTTTAAGGCTGCAAGAGCTAACAGTACAATCAGCAGTGATGGACGAGTTCAGCAGCGTACAGAAAGGGGGAGGCACATGACAGACAGTTAACTAGGTTACACGAAACAGATAACCGCAGTGATGAGATTAAGCGCAAAATGGGAGTTGAGAGAGTGTTAATTGAAGGAATGACACAATACAAGCCATTTACAGTGTTTAAAGTTAACAAGGTTAACAGCCAAATAAGGGGGAATAACACAATACAAGCCATCACAATGTTTGAAAAACAGTATAAAATGTGCTGCAAATCTATGTAAGGTGTGCCTATTTTGACTAGACACCCGGTCTTGCAAGAACGACAAATAAAATCTTGCTCCTTCAGAACTTGACTTGACTAAATTGTTTAACAGTGAGCTGTGTTTCTCACAATTGGGGGCTCGTCCGGGATCCTAACATCCCTGGTAGGGAGGTTGCCGGTGACAACTGGGAAGACGCGTCCCGTTCCAAATTGAATGGTCCCAGGTGTTCATCGGTGGACTTCTCTGCCACTGACTGTTGAGAATCCTAGGAAAGTTGTTCTGAACGAGTAAGTGGGAAACGATAGGCACCGTCGTGTGGTCGGGCAACGCTGCGGACCAAGGTAAGAAAAGTGACTTTTAAGTATTGCCTTGGCGACCGGGTCGTGGTAGGTAAACCATGGGAAGTGGGGGTAGTAGGACAAAGTCCCCCGGGAAAGGTGCTGGGAATCCGCGGAGAAAGGGTGGGGCCCCAGGGAACATCCCTCCAGAAAGTCCTTTGGGACGGATGTTGGAAGAAGGGTGGGGCCCCAGGGAACATCCCTCCAGAAAGTCCGTTGGGAAGGATGTTGGAAGGTTTGGGCACTTGTACTAGGGATAAAAACAAGATGACAATGATGAAATATTGTGTTTTGTTTGGGTGAAGGAACCAATCAGGAGTCCGTCCGTCTTCTGGCCAAAGTACGGTTCGGTTGAGGATTGGGTTTGTCAGATTCTTAATAAATATGTGAGACAGAAGCAGCCGGCGTCCCAGGAAGGAATTGATCATGCAAGTTGCTGGATAATGTTAATTTAGGGGCTGCGGGGGAGGTTATGTGATGAGGGAGCAGAGGAAAGTCGAATAAGCGAGGTGCCCCTAGAGGCACTGGAGTTTGTGGATGGGTCACGAAGTATATAGATGGATCAGCATGAATGGGATGGACCTACAATTGGTCTGAGCAGAAAGAGGTAGAGAGAAGTATGTCAGTGGAACTGGGAACCCTGACATGGGCTTTTACTGAGGTGCGGGGAGAACGCTAATAGTGGTTATGTATTTGGAATTGTGCATGACTATATGACTGTTTGAGAGAGAAAGGGATTTGTCACGACATGAGGCACCCGAATCAAACATGGTCAAATTTATTAGAGGCCAGTGAGCTCCCATCAGTAAAGGGTTAAAAAGAGACAAGCAGGCTGACTCTGTATGGTACAGAGAGAGAGAGAGGGTGTAACTGTGTAATTGAGACCCTCATGTGATGTAATAGATATAGCCAATCAAAGTGAATTGTTTTAAGTTTTTAAGTTTACTAAATTATGTAGGGATCGGACAGAGATTTGAATTCTGCCAAGTGGGAAAGGTGGCATTATATTGCATCTTAAAGTTGTGACGAGAGATAACCATTTAGGCACATAGTAGATTTGATTTTGTACTTGCCTGTGTTGGTTACAAAGGCAGAGCTGTAGAAATAATTAAACATATAGATTGCACATTAGAATGCTTTCAGTATTTCTTCGTGCATCTGTGCTCCAAGTGATGTTTTGTTTTATTGTACCAGAATTGTAAGAAGGTGCAAGGGTCTTGATTTAGTGAGGATATTTAATGGTGATAAAAATAAATCTTATTTTGGATTTTCTGAATCAGGCTTTAGTTAATTAAACTGCTGTACTTTGACTCACAATTAGTCTCAGAGGTATCTTTACCTACAAGGATTGGTGCTGAAACCTGGGATCTGTTTACGGGTCCGGTTGAATGGCCACAACTGGAGCTCCGGAACAGATTACCAAATTTAAGGGAGTGAATCAAAGTACAGTAGGTGCTCATCTGTGATGAAAAAGTGTGAGTGTGTGTGAGAGGTCTGAGCTGAGCACGTACAGACAAGGAGGCATCTGTCTTTACACCTAGCCCTAGACCAGTTGTTAAGAGGGGTAGCCCCCTACGCAAAGCTCAGGAGTTTGAAGTGGGTGTAAAGGCTAGAGAAGGATGCCTGGGATGTGATGTTCAGACGTGAGTAAGAAAGAAAGCCGGCTTAATAGTGTGAGCTTAAAGGTGTAAGCTCACGAGTGTAAGCGGTGGTACGGAGGGGACTGATCACCCCTGATAGGTATCACCGGACTGTGATAAGAGCGACCTAGGGGTGGGATCCATTTCACCCACTAGATCAACAATGGAAATGATTGAAAAAAAAGGACAGAACTAAGAAAATTGGAATTCTCTTAGTTTGAATTAATTGAACAGGTTTAAACCAGATTAATTGAACACATCTCAGTCTTGGGTAAAAAAATATTGGGCTGACGACAAGGAGAAAATTAAAACGTCAGAATCACAGATTAGAGAGTTAGAAAAGAGAAACCAAACAAAGAAAATAGCAGTATTGTTAATACATCAGTTAGCTGGACTAATTGAACAAGTAGTCACTTCCACTAAGAAGTGGAGTGGGGATAAAAAAGATTAAGGAATTAGAATTCAGAGTAAGGGAACTGGAGAAACAAAACCAAGTGTTAGAAGACTACTGCAGAGGGACATCACCTCCCTACCCCGGCAGTATGACCATGAAACTCACAGCGCCTGGAGGTGACTTTAATACTGAGGAGAAGGTCTTTAACCTTGCTCCGGTAACGAGGAGAGGAACAGTGAATAACCCATTGACCAATTTAAATACTTCACACCAGGGAAAGACATCAGATCCTAGTGTCACTGGGAAAACTCCAGCCCTGGAGTTCAAAGGCCAAATTTTGGTATTATCATTGTCCCAGGAAGTATTTATAGTATTAGATATAGCTTTGAACTTGAACTCACAGGATAAGTTTTTCTTTATAGTAGACGATAAGCACAGGTGTTATATTTGGGACATTTAATATTCCAAAGGATCAAGGAGATGCCCGTGGACAGGCTAGCCAATGAAATAGCAAAAGAAGCAACCCTAAACCCACAACCAATTAGGATGCAGGCCCTTATTTCCCTAATGCCCCGTGGATTGAATCCAATCTTTATAGAAAAGGAAAAAAAAGAGGAGCTGACTGAGATGAGACAGAGAAACAGAAGGCAAAGATAATGGTAGCGGCCGTAGATGAGATTGTGAGGAAGAGGTTGGAACCAATAACTGAGGGAAAGACACGAGGGTATCAGTATGTTGAAAGGAAGGAACGAGGAAGTAGAAAAGGTGGGGCACTAAAAGGTGGGGTAACATAAAGAACACAACAAAAGGGGTGTTATCACTGTGGAATGGTTGGACATTTTAGAAGACAGTGCCCTGAATTACAAAAAGAGAGGGTAGTCCCTCTCATGAGTATGGATGAAGACTAGGGAGGTCAGGGGTTCGTGACTAGTGGGGTGCCCCAGGGGTCGGTGCTGGGGCCTCAGCTATTTACCATTTATATAGATGATCTGGAGGAGGGAACCGAGTGCAGGGTGTCGAAATTTGCTGATGACACCAAGATTGGGGGAAAGGCAAATTGTGCGGAGGGTGTGGAGAGTCTGCAGAAGGATCTAGATAGGCTGGGCGAATGGGCCAGGAAATGGCAAATGGAATTTAATGTTGGCAAGTGTGAGGTGGTCCACTTTGGTAGGAAGAATGGTAGGAAGGACTATTACTTACGTGGCGAAAAACTGCAGCAGGCGACGGTGCAGAGGGACCTCGGGGTCCTTGTGCATGAGTCGCAAAAACCCAGCTTGCAGGTGCAGCAGGTGGTCAGGAAGGCAAATGGGATGCTGGCCTTCATAGCGAGGGGGATTGAATATAAAAGTAGGGAGGTCTTGCTGCAGCTGTATAGGGCATTGGTGAGGCCGCAGCTGGAGTACTGTGTGCAGTTTTGGGCGCCGCACCTGCGCAAGGATATTTTGGCCCTGGAGGGAGTGCAGAGGAGGTTTACTAGGCTGATACCGGAGTTGAGGGGATTGAGCTATGAGGAGAGGCTGAATAAACTAGGCTTGTACTCGTTAGAGTTTAGAAGAATGAGGGGAGATCTCATTGAGACGTATAAGATGATGAATGGGATGGATAGGATAGAGGTGGAGAGACTCTTCCCGCTCAAAAAAGACAGTAGGACTAGGGGGCACAGCCTCAAGATAAAGGGGAGGCGGTTTAGAACGGAGTTGAGGAGGAACTTCTTCACTCAAAGGGTGGTGAATCTCTGGAATTCTCTGCCCGTTGAAGTGGTGGAGGCTGCCTCGCTAAATATTTTTAAGAAGCGGGTTGATGGGTTCTTGATAAGAGAGGGGATTAAGGGTTATGGGGAGAGGGCGGGAAAGTGGAACTGAGCCACAACAGATCAGCCATGATCTTATTGAATGGCGGGGCAGGCTCGAAGGGCTGGATGGCCTACTCCTGCTCCTATTTCTTATGTTCTTATGAATCCTTGATAAATCTGCAGGTGGGTCCCCAACAAGAAGATGCGGTGTTTCTGGTGGATACGGGGGCCACTAGATCCTCTCTGAATTTTATACCGAGAGGAATAAAGTTAATCGATAAGAAATTAATGGTATCGGGGTAAAAGGGGAAGGTTTTACAGTCCCCATGTTTGAACCGATTATGCTTAAATACCAGACTGAGCGGATAGAGGGTCAACTCTTATACATACCAGAAGTTGGCAGTAATTTATTAGGCAGAGACTTAATAATTAAATTGGGTTTGGCAATTGGAGTAGAAAAGAACCAATTAACAGTAATCATGGCAGTATTAACAGACGGACAGGAACAGCAAATAGACCCGATAGTCTGGGCAGGGGAAGGAAACCGAGGGGGATTAGACGCTCCTCCTCTGCAAATAAATTTAAAAAAAGGAGAGACGGTGTGTGTTAAGCAATACCCTATACCTTTGCAAGGAAAAAAAGGATTACAGCCAGTAATTGAAGGATTGGTTAGAGATGGACTGTTAGAACCCTGCATGTCCCCTTATAATACCCCTATATTGCCTGTAAAGAAGCCTGAGGGAACGTACCGCCTGGTACAGGACCTAAGGGCCCTGAACCAGATAGTGACGATGCGACACCCCGTTGTCCCTAAGCCTTATATTTTATTAAGCAAGATTCCTCCTGATCACGGATGGTTCAGTGTAGTGGACCTAAAAGATGCATTTTGGACATGCCCACTGGTGGAAGAAAGTCGAGACTTATTTGCTTTTGAGCGGGAAAATCCTATCACAGGACGGAAACAGCAGTTCAGGTGGACAGTGCTCCCACAGGGGTTCACAGAGTCCCCAAATCTTTTCGGTCAAGTCTTAGAGCAGGTGTTAGAAAGATTTAAAAAGCCTGATGAAATCACGTTACTACAATATGTAGATGACCTACTAGTAACAGGAGGAGGAAAGGAAAAGGTAATAGAAGCCACAAATAGCTTATTGAATTATCTGGGACAACAGGGATTCAGGGTGTCAAAGAAAAAGCTGCAGTACGTAGAGAAGGAAGTTAAATACCTTGGACACCTAATCAGTGAGGGAAGGAGAAGAATAGATCCAGAAAGAATACAAGGAATCCTAGATCTAAATATACTATGGACTAAAAAGGAACTTAGGAGGTTCTTGGGATTAGTAGGATACTGTAGATTGTGGATCAAAGGGTACGCACAGAAAACTAAACAACTATATTTGAAACTGTTAGAAGAAGAACCTAATGTTTTAAAGTGGACAGAGGATCTAAGCTGATAATAGAAACGAAACTCCCTTGGACTAAGTGCTTACCAAAAGCACTTTTGCGTATTTGTACAGCTCCTCGAAAGGATTTGGGTTTATCCCCCTATGAAATGCTATTTGGACTACCTTATATGGGGGCAGTCGGGGAGTTACCGGTTCCTGAAATGAATGATCAATTTGTAAAGAAATATATACTGGGCCTGTCCTCCTCGATATCTTCCCTTAGGAAACAAGGATTATTGTCGCAGACTCCAGCCTTCGACTTCACGGTACATACAATTCAACCAGGAGATTGGGTCCTGGTAAAGTCATGGAAAGAAACTAAGCTGCAACCGGAATGGGAGGAACCATATCAAGCACTCCTAACAACTGAGACAGTAATCAGGACTGCTGAAAAGGGGTGGACACATCATACTATAATCAAGGGACTGGTAAAACCTCCAGATAATTCCAACACGTGGATGGTCAAACTGACTGAAGAACCTTTGAAGCTGAAATTTAAAAGACTCTAAATAATCAATTTTTAGTTGCGGCGTGAGCGCGGGAAAGGAACTGTTTTGAATTAAGTTTTTTCCTAAAAGGTAACGAGAAAGGGATAGAATGGAAGGGGTAACCTGGATAATGCTTTCCTTCCTCTTGTCCAAGAGAGTACTTACAAGTATGGGATATAATTCAGATAAGTTAGAAGAGGACAAGGGAAACACTATGAGCTCAGTTACAGTTCTGGATCTCACTACAACACAGGTAGTAGAGACAGACCTGTGTTCTTTGGTAATATGTGGGGATCTGGTGAGCCAGCAAAAATATTCGGTAGAATCCTTACAATTTTATGCCGACGGAAAGTATCCTTGGGGTAAACTCCCTTCCATAATATCCCTTCATCAGAAACATATGCAGCCAAGATCAGAATGCCTAGATAAGGAATACAATCTTATAGGGACCAAATGGGCTGAAAAAAAAATAAGCGGTCCAGTCTTAGATCCTAAGAACCTCTCCCGGTACTCCATAGCTGGTGGGCCCTTCTTTACAGGTAACTGGACCAGGGACCAACAATTGCACCAGGCAGTATTTGGAATTACGGTAAAGGAGGGAGGAAAAGATAGCAAATTGAAATGTTGTTTCCGAATCTATGTAGATAAAAATTTGAAAACACCTGACTAGAATGATAAGGTTCCCCAAAACGACCCAAGGGCAGTAAGAGTGGTCGAAGTAAACAACCTAAAACAAATCCTTGAAATAGAGACTGGGTATGAGGAGACTAATGCCTGGGTAGAATGGGTCAAATACACTGTAAAAAGCTTAAATAAAAGCAATTGCTATGCCTGTGCGTCTGGGAAGCCAGTGGCCCAAATAGTACCCTTCCCTCTGGGATGGAAACGCGACAGAAGAGGTATGGAGTGCATGTTAGCCCTGTATCAAGAAAAGGAAGCATGGGGCAACCCGAACTGCACATCCCTATCCCTGATGTTCCCTCCTGTGGAAGCAAAGAACTTAAAAACTCCCCCTCAGTTTCTCACTGCCGTTGTGAATCACACTTCATGTGTGAACCGACAAAGGGCAGAGTTAACTCATAATATGGGGGAGTTAGAATCATGCTCAGAGGTCAGGAGCATTACAGAGAATGGAATGGGAGGGAACTATTCATCATTGAAAATCCCCAGAGCAGATATATGGTGGTATTGTGGAGGAAGGGTACTGAGGCCAACTCTACCCCCTCAGTGGAAAGGTACATGTGCAATTGTCCAATTGGCTATACCATTTACCCTGGCATTTGAAAAATCAAAAGGATCAGGAAAAACAAGAGATCAGTGATAGGAATTTCTTTTGATGAAAAGATATATCTAGATCCCATAGGAGTGCCTCGGGGAGTTCCAGATGAATTTAAAGCTCGAAATCAGATTACAGCTGGGTTTGAATCCTTGTTTTGGTGGGTAACAATAAATAAGAACGTAGATTGGATAAATTATATAAGATTGGGACGAGCAAGTGAATAGTATGTTAGCCAAACTGGAACAACCTACTCGCGCATATCTGGACTAAACCTGGAAAAAGGGATGCTAGTGAAAAATTACAGACAGTAAAAAGAAAAGGGGGGATTGTGAGAAGTAGTGTAATTTTTAAGGCTGCAAGAGCTAACAGTACAATCAGCAGTGATGGACGAGTTCAGCAGCATACAGAAAGGGGGAGGCACATGACAGACAGTTAACTAGGTTACACGAAACAGATAACCGCAGTGATGAGATTAAGCGCAAAATGGGAGTTGAGAGAGTGTTAATTGAAGGAATGACACAATACAAGCCATTTACAGTGTTTAAAGTTAACAAGGTTAACAGCCAAATAAGGGGGAAATAACACAATACAAGCCATCACAATGTTTGAAAAACAGTATAAAATGTGCTGCAAATCTATGTAAGGTGTGCCTATTTTGACTAGACACCCGGTCTTGCAAGAACGACAAATAAAATCTTGCTCCTTCAGAACTTGACTTGACTAAATTGTTTAACTGTGAGCTGTGTTTCTCACAGGGATTGAGCGTGAATTTGAGGGGAAAAAAGGATGGGACAGCCATGGTCACACTAAAAACCTCTCGGTAAGAAGCACTAGTTTAATGGCTCCATCCACACCGTTTCACGCATGCGCCTGGCTGGCCTCTGGCGTAGTCTCGTGCGCATGAGCGGCATCGTTGTGGGGTGTTCCCCCCCCCCCCAACTCGCGCGTGCGCATGGCCGGTATTCGTTCTGGCCTTCTCCAGCCCGCGCGTGCGTGGCCGGTCTCATGCCCGGATCCCCCTGCACGTGCGCAAGGCTGACCTCGCTCTCGCTGATTCGGTGAATGGGAGCCGTCTGCATGATAGCAGCGTGATAACGTCACGGGAGAGGGTACTGACTCGGTGAATGGAGCTGTGAGCTATTTCCCCCAGCTCCCTGTCAGCACTGAGCTGAGAATGGAGAGACTCAGAGGCAGTCTGTTCAGGGGCAGGCATTCCACCGCCTCAGAAACTGTCAGACTCAGGAAGAGAAAATCCACGCTGTACAGCAAAGAGCGCTGCAGCACGGAGCTGGGTACAGGTAACTTCCTTACTTTATTCCCTCCCATCGCCTTCCATCAGTGCTCTGTTAAATGTCTTGTGTTTGTAAAAACCCGACAGAGTCTTGTGTTGGGACACCTGCTAAATCCAATGGACGACATCATGTGCAAGAATCTATGTGTCTATGAACAACACTGCATATAGTTCTCAGTGCAATACTATGGTCTGAAGACATGGTACACTTTAACCTGAATGCACACTCTGGACGGCAAATGGTTTCTCAACCCATATAAGCTGGGGTGAAGTTTTCCGAATACACCGTAGGATCCTAGAGATCACCGCAAGTTCACATAATTTAACTAACTTTACCTGCGTGAGTTAATTTCTACAGCAATTCAAACTAATCTTATGTGATCCGATGGCAAGCTACTGACGGAAATCGTTAATGTTTCTTTTTCTACATATATGATGCCTGATTTAATATCTTTCACTTTCCTCCTCTTCCAGCCTCCTGAGGGACCATTCTATCTGTGACAACTTGGTGCACTTCTCAATTGCCCAGAACACCACCACCACCTCTCCCAAATCCAGCACAGGAGGTTCAATACCTGGTCCCTTCCCACTGTACAAGGCCCCAAAAACTCCTTCCAGGTGAAACAGTGATTTACTTGTACTGTTTTCCATTCAGTACACTGATTTCATTACTTACAATACAATCCCTGTATGGCTGGGTGATGACTTAACACCTCCATTCAGTCCATAAGTGTTACCCTGAGCTTCTGGTGCTTGACAATTTAATTCTTCACCCTGTTACCATTCTGCCCTTTGTTGGCTGTTCTACACTGTTGCATTGAAGTTCAAAGTGAGTTTGAGGAACAGCACATTATCTTTCAGTTAGACATTTTGCAGCATCAATGTTTAGTTCAATAATTTCCAATAATATTTACTGGCAGTTTTTCAAATGTTGATGACTCTGCTTTCCAAGTTACATCTTCTCTGGACCCACCTTTTTGTTAATTGTGTCATTACCACCATTTGGCATTCACCATCATCTCTTTTTTGTCATTTAGTCTTTCCTGCCAGTCACAACTTCTGTTTTGTTCTTCCCTTCCTCCTTTCCCTGTCTTGTCTTTACTTAATATGTCATATCTTAAACCTCTTATGGTGAAGGGTCACAACCTGAAATGTTAATTCTATATCTCTCCACAGATGCTGCCATGCCTGCTGAGTATTTCCAGCATGTCCTGTTTTTATTTCAGATTTCTAGAATCAACAGTAATTGACTTTTATACTATCCTATAAATACATTTCAGGATTTGAATTATTAGCACATTAGTTACTTCTGCTACTGAAGATGGGCAGACGTAATGTTTTCACCCTTGTTGATATGTCTGTTTTTAAACAGTATGTTTCAAAAACTAATGAACAGATTTCAATGAAATTTGGTAAACAGGAAGAGTATGGTCCAAGGAAGAACTGTTTTTTTTGGTGAAAGTGAGGATCCAGATACTGGAATTTTTTTAAAGGATCTGTTAACATTGGGGAAGGGTAACTGATTTGTTTAGAATGTTGTTAATGGTCTTAGCTGCTGGGGTGGAATTTATCATAGCTATCAAAATGTGATGAGATTTTTCAATGCAGGTTGTTGGACGTGGGTTGTCTTGAAATCTTGTTAGTAAGGTGGAAGCTCTTGGGGAGGAAAAACATTTTATTTTCAGCTTTAATTCCGAGCATCAGCTAGGCAGTGAAAAGCTTCAAAGAAGAACTGCACAATTGTAATGTTGACTTAGCACAGGATAGCAGAGATATGCGCTCTGAGTGACCTCTTTACTTGTTCTGATACCATGTACGAATAAATATTTTGTACGGTGACAGCATTATTTTTCTCTGGATAGTTGGCACTGCATTTTTAAAATATGGTATGGATTTCTGTCTCTATCACCTTTCAGGCAGTAAGTTGCAGACTTCCATCAGCCTCTGGGTGTAAAATCAACTAGCCTGTAACCCTTCTACCAATTACTTCAGACCAATGGCCCCTGTTTATAAAGTTGTTTATTTATTAGTCACAAGTAAGGCTTACATTAACAGTGCAATTAACTTAGTGTGAAATTCCCTGGTTGCCACTCTTCAGTGTCTGTTAGGTGCATTGACCCGAATCAGTTTGTCTTTCAGACTGTGGGAGGAAACCGGAGCACCCGGAGGAGAGACACGCAGACATCATAGAATCGTAGAACCCTACAGTGCAGAAAGAGGCCCTTCGGCCCATCGAGTCTGCACCGAACACAATCCCACCCAGGCCCTACCCTCATATCCCTACATATTATACCTACTTATCCCTCTAACCTACGCATCCCTGGACATTAAGGGGCAATTTCTTAGCATGGCCAATCAACTTAACCCACTCATCTTTGAACATGGGGAGAATGTGCAAACTCCACAAAATGACTCAAGCCAGGAATTGAACCCGGGTCCCTGGAGCTGTGAGGCAGCAGTGCTAACCACTGTGCCACTATGCTGCTCCTTTTATTGACCTTTTTGCTGATGGAGATAGGTTGTTTCTATTCACTTTATCCAGATATTAAAATTTTATGTGCAATCTAATCCTCAGTCTCCTCTGTTCCAAAGAAAACAACTATACGGTACAGAGTTGCATGTGTTGGAAGATTATCTTCTTGGGCCGTGCCCCAGTCTCAAGGTTTAATTGTTTCTAGTCAGTTTTGATGAATTCCTTGTTACAGCTCCAAGAATCTGAACCATAATTCCATAAGCTTTACTTTGTATGGGATAGAGAAGAACACAAAAGGAAATTTTTAAGGGTTGTGTGGTGGCATGGTTACTGTTCTCTTGAAGGCTGGGTAGTTTGCTGCAGACAATGGTCTATAAGAACATAACATGAGAAATAGGAGCAGGAGTAGGCCATCTAGCCTTTCGAGCCTGCCCTGCCATTCAGTAAGATCATGGCTGATCTGAAGTGGATCAGTTCCACTTTCCCGCTCCCTTCCCATAACCCTTAATTCCCTTGTCTGTCAAAAACCTATCTACCCGTGACTTAAATATATTTAGCGAGGTAGCCTCCACCACTTCAACAAGCAGAGAATTCGAGATTCATCACCCTTTGAGTGAAGAACTCTGATCTAAACTGCGTGTCTCCCCCCCCCCCCCCCCCCCCCCAATCTTGAGGCTGTGCCCTCTAGTCCTGCTATCCTTTCTAAGTGGGAAGAATCTCTCTACCTCTACCCTATCCATCCCTTTCATTATCTTATACGACTCTATAAGATCCCCCCCCCTCATCCTTCTAAACTCCAACGAGTACAGACCCAGTCTATTTAGGCTCCCTTCATAGTCCAACCCCCTCATCTCTGGTATCAACCTAGTGAACCTCCTCTGCACTCCCTCCAAGACTAAAATATCCTTGCGCAAGTGCAGCAACCAAAACTGCACACAGTACTCCAGCTGCGGCCTCACCAGTGCCCTGTACAGTTGCAGCAAGACCTCCTGCTTTTATATTCTATCCCCCTTGCTATAAAGGCCAGCATTCCATTCGCCGCCTTGATCACCTGCTGCACCTGCAGACTGGGTTTTTGCGACTCATGCACAAGGACCCCCAGGTCCCTCTGCACCGTGGCATGCTGCAGCTTTTTGCCCTTTAAATTGTAATCCCTCCTACTATTATTTTTGCCAAAGTGGATAACCTCACACTTGCTAACATTATACTCCATCTGCCAGGTCCTCGCCCACTCGCTCTGCCTATCCAGATCCCTCTGCAGACTTTCCACACCCTCCATGCAATTTTCTTTTCCACTCATCTTTGTGTCATCAGCAAATTTCATCACCCTACACTCAGCCCCCTCCTCCAGATCATCTATGTAAATGGTAAATAGCTGAGGCCCCAGCACCGATCCCTGCGGCACTCCACTAGTCACCAACCACCAATCAGAACAGCACCCATTGATACCAACTCTCTGCCTTCTATTAGACAACCAATCCTCTATCCACGCTAACACCTTACCCCCAGTTCCATGCACCCTAACCTTCTGAAGCAACCTTTTTGTGAGGCACCTTATCAAACTCCTTTTGAAAATCTAGAAACACCACATCCACCGGTTCCCCTCTGTCTACCGCCCTAGTCACATCCTCATAGAAATCCAATAAATTCATCAAACACGACTTCCCCTTAACGAATCCGTGCTGCGTCTGCTCTATCAAACCATTCCTTTCCAGGTGCCTTGCTATTTCTTCTTTGATGACAGATTCAAGCATTTTTCCAACTACAGACGTTAAACTAACTGGCCTATAATTCCCTGCCTTTTGTCTGCTACCTTTTTAAACAGCGGCGTAACGTTAGCTGTTTTCCAGTCTTCTGGCACTTCCCTGGAATCCAGCGAATTTTGGTAAATAATCACTAAGGCATCCACTATCACCTCTGCCATTTCCTTCAGAACCCTGGGATGCATTCCATCCGGTCCTGGGGACTTGTCCACCATCAGTCCCGTTAGCCTATCAAGCACTATGTCTCTAGTGACAGTAATCGCATTCAGGCCCTCAACTCCTACCATCCTTCTATCTTTAATATCCAGCAAACTATTCGCATCCTCCTGCGTGAAGACCAAAGCAAAAAACTTATTTAAGGCCTCAGCCATTTCCTCATCTCCCACCACTGAATCCCCCCTCTCATCCTCTAAGGGTCCAACATTCACTCTAGCCAGCCTCCTCCTCTTTATATATTTGTAAAAACTCTTACTGTCCTTTTTTATATTTAGTGCTGGTTTAACTTCATATTTTTTATATTTAGTGCTAGTTTAGCTTCACAGTCTGTTTGTGGCTTTGAGGTCATTTGAAGGCAAGAAGTGGGGGTGCGGGGATGGCCTTGGCAACGTGTTGTCAATGAAGATGAACATGTTCCCGGCCACATCTTCAGTATAGATGATGTATGTGTGCGTGCTCACTGAGAAACTGAGCTTCAGGTCATTGTGACCCTTTTGTCACAGCATATGAGAAAATAGGTCTTTCACTAAGCACCCAGAAAATAAAAGTCCTCTTCTAAGTAGCTCACACAACACGTGTCACAGAGCAAGATAATTGTTTATGACTGACAGTAAATGTGCTAATATTTAGTGCTAAAGTACAATTTTCTTTAAAATTGAATGGTACTCAGGTTTTTTGAATTTCTTTCCTTATAGAATTATGGTTCATTTTGCGAAGCTGTAACACTTAATGTATTTGATGTGACACTGTCTTCCTTGGAAAAACACAGCTGGTAGCATGAGCCACTGAAATATTTTGCTGCTTTTGTAATTGTAATTTTTCTGTTAAATTTAGGATTATTGGGTCCAAACACATACTTAATCATGTTCAGTGTAGCTTTGAGGATGGTGAACTGCTTTCTGGTCCAAACGAGCTTCGTTCCCGATGAGTATTGGCAGTCACTTGAAGTCGCTCACAACATGGTCTTCAAATATCCTTTGGGTTTTCAATTTGTACCTGCGTCTTCTGAAAGTATAATCTTTTAGATCAGGAGATGTGTGAATCTTTGGACATCACAAATCCAGTTTCCGCTACATTTGCCGATTCATGACAATAAGATAGTTAAGTTGATTGGAACTGGGATATACGAAGTATTTACATGCCCTGATGTAATATAGTATTTGTTCTAAAATAACTTTGATATCAGAAAGCTGTTGAGTTCCAATTACTTATTAAATAACACTTAAATTTTCTTTTATGTTCTTCTTTATCCCATACAAAATAAAGCTTATGGAATTATGGTTCAGATTCTTGGAGCTGGTCTCTGCATGAAGTTCAAATCAATCCACTGGAATGAAGGAAAAGTTGACCTATCTTAGGGTTTGCTTTGTTCAGATGTCTAATAGCAAGTCTTGTGCCTATTTGCATTTGATGAGAAAATAATAGAATCTGATTAAGAAAAAGAAAATTATCTCTCCTAGGTGTTAGAAGGTGATAGAATGCAAATGTAAATAAAGGTTTCCTTTTAATTGCAGATGCAAGCTATGAAAACCTCTGCAGAGCTAAATACAATTTATAAGCAATGCGGAAAGATTTCATAACAGTTAGATTTGTCTACCAGAATACCATAAGTGAAGTGTTAGTGTCACCTCGTCACATTTAAAATTAAACTGGGCATGATTGAGTTGGACCTGTCACCTACAGACTTTCAGATTTTAAACTTTTTTTAAAAAAAAGTCTCCTGAGTTGTCGGCAATCCATGAAAATTTGTGCTTTATACTCTAACCATTTCTACTTTTCACCTTTGCAATCTGTTAATTTTGATATTTAACATTAAATGGTATGAATAGAATAGAAAATCCTTTACACTAAGCTGATTATTCTCTGTCAGGGGCATCCCCATCAATGCAAGAAAGCCTGCATTGTTTTTGACCAATGATTTGTTCAACATCAAACCTTTGATAATTCACTAGGAAAGAGAAACAGAGCCTTGGCAAGTTGAACATAGGACTTACATGACTTAATTTTGGATTTGTTGCTGTGGATGGTAGATCGAACAGTTGTAAATTGGAGAGACCAGCTATGGGGCAGGATGGTGGCCTATTTATTACATATTGTATCAGAATGTTGCTAAGCCTTCTCTTAAGTATTAATCAGAAATTGCCATGTCCAAACAGCTCACATTTTGCTGTTCACATCATACTCCAAGGTTAATTGATCATGATGCTTAAAAAGAGTGGTTTTATTCACTTTTTAAAATAAACATTATAACTTAACACACACACTTACGGTTATTTAACCTGGGAATGGAGAGAAAAGCTTCGGGGCTATACCTATCCATTGTTTTTTGCAAGCTTTTATAAATTGTTGCAAATATTCAAGAAGGATACAGTTCAACTTCTGGTAAGGTTTTCAAATAAAGTTACTTGATAGTAATCAGCCTGTCTCTCAAAAATGAGATTTAACTTTGTTATTGAAATGCTAGAAAAGTTTTTGGTTAATGTTTTTGAAAAACAGAAGTACATGTTTGTTGTTTTGCACGTAAATGAACTGAGCTGCATTTAAGTCTAATCTGGCCAAAATGTGTTCTCTTATTTCAGTCCTTCCTTTAGAGGAATGTTTAATTGTCTGCTTTGGCCAATTAAGAATTAAACTTTTATTCAATGAATTATAATCTGATCCTCAATTTTCATTGTGTTGTTCAAGGTGGAAATGTTCTGATTGCACAGGTACCTATTTGTTTTTTTTTAAGTTTCACACCTGCATCTTGTTAGCAGTAACTGTATAAAAGGGCAAGGACAATGATTATTTTGCTGTGGCAAGAATCATTGTTTCTGGACAGTGATTTACACCTGCAGTCTGTGCTCCAACTTCATTGCTGCCAGTGAACCTGCCATAATTGCTTTTGCAGATCTGGGTCCCTCGACTCGTCCAGTCTCTCCTAGCAGCACTAGCAGATGTAAAACTATATTCTATGATGAAAAAACAAGAGAGTGCAGAAATTGCAAAATGGGTGGTAAGCAGATATATTCTAGTTTTTCATATTTCATTTTCATTGTGGGATAGAAACTTTTCCAAGGTGTTTGACTCTACCTCAACTCTTCCTCAACCTCGGTGAGACTCAAAAGTGATTGATGTACATGGAAAGATTTTATGCAACAAGATCTGTAGGCATGAGACAAAGTCAGTAGTATTTTGTGACAAATTGTTTTAAGAATATATATACTTTGTATTTGGAAAATTATTTTATGTAAACTTAAGTATACAATTTAAGCTTACAAGGCTGTTATTCTAAAGTGCATCTTTTTAATTCTCTTTCAGTATTTTTCCCAACTGTGTTCCTGGTTCACCTGGTATTGCAGCACTCGGACAATTACAAATAGTATGGAAGCTGTTCTAACTAGCTTTATATTTTATTACTACCCTTTTCAGGGTTCGAAGACTGGGAATAGGTCAGGAAAATGTTTGTATTTTCAACTTTTTAAAAGTGCTGTTGTATGTTATAGAACAGTATGTTAATGTGATAAGATGCAAGCTTTGTGCTCCTAACTTAGCAAGCAGAGTAGTCTGATCTCCTCTCACAGCAAACTACTCAACAATGTTTGTTATTACGAGTCTAACAAATATTACTGGTGGGCAGTCAGGTACCAGAGCAGAACCCTGGCTTAGTAGATCATAACTTTAAGTTTTTTGTTTAGAGACAATAAGAATAGAGCTGAAGGATTGCTGATAAACTTTATTTTTTTTGTTGAGGTTAATTTATTACTGTCACAAATAGGCTTACATTAACATTGCAATGAAGTTACTGTGAAAAATCCCTGAGTTGCCACACTCCGGCGTCTGTCTGGATACACTGAGGAACAACTTAGTACGACCAATGCACGTAATCAGCACATCTTTTGGTCAGTGGGAGGAAACCTGGAGAAAACCCACCTAGACACGGAGAATGTGCAAACTCCACACAGACAGTCATCCAAGCTGGGAGTCGAACCAGGGTCTCTGGCTTTGTGAGGCAACAGTGCTAACCATCGTGCAGCCCACACTTACTAAACATTGATTATAATACAGTACCTCTTCATCCCAGCTATATTGTTATAGGCGTACAAGGATATTTTGGCCTTGGAGGGAGTGCAGAGGAGGTTTACTAGGCTGATGCCGGAGTTGAGGGGGTTGAGCTATGAGGAGAGGCTGAATAAACTAGGCTTCTACTCGTTAGAGTTTAGAAGAATGAGGGGAGATCTCATTGAGACATATAAGATGATGAATGGGATGGATAGGATAGAGGTGGAGAGACTCTTCCCGCTCAGAAAGGACAGTAGGACTAGGGGGCACAGCCTCAAGATAAAGGGGGGGCAGTTTAGAACGGAGTTGAGGAAGAACTTCTTCACTCAAAGGGTGGTGAATCTCTGGAATTCTCTGCTGTTGAAGTGGTGGAGGCTACCTCGCTAAATATTTTTAAGAAGAGGGTTGATGGATTTTTGATAAGAGAGGGGATTAAGGGTTATGGGGAGAGGGCGGGAATGTGGAACTGAGCCACGACAGATCAGCCATGATCTTATTGAATGGCGGGGCAGGCTCGAAGGGCTAGATGGCCTACTCCTGCTCCTATTTCTTATGTTCTAACACAAATTACTATTTATCTTGAACTTGGATGGTCTCAAAAAGCATACAGTCCATGTAAATCAATGGGCAAAATGTGATCAGACACAGCACACTTTAAAAAAACCAAGTGACAGATATGACCAATGCAATTTCTGTGGATTCCTCATCAAATTCCCTCCAGATGTTTGTCATACTGTGAGCCAACCAGTCTCATTGAAATTCTGATTTCCTCATGAGTGTTTCCATACTTCACTCTTGAAAAACACACTTGGAATCTTCCCCCAAACAATGCTTTCTCTTCGGTGCCTTCAGTATGGATCCATTCCAGGATTTCTTTCTCTCTATAGTATTCTCTGACTTGGATTGCCACGTGCCTTCAAGCTTCCACACATTCTTTCAGGTACCCAGCCTTGCCCACAGAACACTATTGCTTACAGTCTGTATTAAGATGTCACCAAACTTTTGATTACATCTGATGTCTAGCATCTGACTTTAACTCTGGTTCTTGCAACTGTCTCTTTAACTCAGTGTACTTCACTTTTTAATTTAACTCGCCCAACAGGACCTTATTCAACTGCCTATTCTTTGTTCCTTTAACTTAAACATCTCCCTGAGACATGCTGTTTGTACCACTCCCTGGTTTCTACTCTTTTATGGCACAGTGGTTAGCACTGCTGCCTCATTGCCAGAGACCTGGCTTCGATTCCGGCCTGGGGTGACTGTTTGCATGTTCTCCTAGTGTCTGTGTGGGTTACCCCCAGGTGTTCCAGTTTCCTCACGCAGTTCAAAAATGTGCACGTTAGGTGCACCAGGCTACAGGGATAGGGCGGACCTGTGTAAAATGCTCTTTCGGAGAGTTGATGCAAACGCGATGGGCCAATGGCCTATTTCTATACTGTAGGGATTCTGTGATCCTATGGTTCTTTTGAGAAATCTGTTTTTTCAGTTCTTTGGTCCTGTGTAGCTTCTCATTTCAGCTAAGGTGGCCCTATTTGCGTAGCAGTAAACCTAGTTTTCCTTTAAGCCCTGTCTACTTTCAGATCGTAACCTCTCATTACCATACTGGCACCTGAATGAAACTGGAGTCATTAAATCTTCCAAATACAGAACCACAAAAGTAAACTCACTTGAAGCTTTGCCTTTTTTTAATACCCACAAATACAAATATAGATTATTTAAACTGTTTCCTGACATTTTCTATGGGGAAAATAGGAGGTAGATTCACTTCCTAAGCTGCTTTGTGTACAGTTTAGCTTATTATTAGTCTCAAGTATGTTTACATTAACACTGCATCAAAGTTATTCCCTTGGATCCCCTAGGACATACCTGGGCAATTTTCCACAGTGTGAAGTAGATGCCAGTTTTGTAACTATACTGGAAGAGCTTGGCTAGGCGAGTAACAAGTTCTGGAGCACCAGTCTTTCAGTACTATTGCTGGAATGTTATCAGGGCCCATTGCCATTGCAGTATCCAGTGCCTCCAATTATTTCTTGATAACACATGGAGTGAATCGAATTGGCTGGAGACTGGCTATTCGAGTAGATTTTTCTCTGTAGAATGCAGACATCTGTGCTCAAATCTGTCTCTGTGGAATGATGGAAGAAAAGTGGAAAAGAAGGAGAGAGAAAGATGCATTAATATAGGCTATTATTTCTGCCAGCCTGCTGTCCCTAAAATAGAAGGGAAAACTGTGAGAAATGGTTAAAGATAGGAAGATAATGTGAAAGTGGAAATGCCACAAAGGTAGAGCAGACCTATGAAACCTGACATGTATCATCACTTTAATAAGAAAGGTGGCAAAAAAAGGGTTAAGTTTGCAGCAGTGCTGTTATGGTTGTTATAACATTTAAGGGCAGTTGTTACCAGATCTGATTCTGTCTATTTTTTTTTCTATTTGCAGTTCGAAATATCTGGCTCTGACTGCTTTTGCAGTTGTTGTGCGCCCCACTGCTGTCATCCTTTGGCTGCCACTGCTATTTTTTCATTACTGGCAGGAAGTGAAGAAACTGGATTTGCTGTTGTACAAATGTCTACCAGTTGGGTATGTTGAAGAGAGGAGAGGAGTTTTCCCCCATATTAATCCAGACACGCACTAGTTTGACAAGCCAATTTTATATTTTTTGCTGTTGAATATTATTCTCAATCAGCAACTAAATTCAATGCAGATATTTTATATCTGCATTTCAAGTTGGCCAGAGTTTGTGCTAGAATAAGAGACAAACATCAAAACACTTAAGCTATTTGTTGTAAAATTTTAAGTGACGAAGTACCTTGACAAAGATTGATTAAGCAGTACAATTCCTCCTATGATTCAGGGACCACTCTCAAAACATTACTATTTGGACTCATCCCATGTTGGTGGCTCAGTACGACTGACCACCTGCCTGAAGTTAATGGGCTGTAACCCAGAAATGCAAGACAACCATTCTGTCTGCTCTTGGAAAGTAGGTGAATTGGAGGCAGTTGAGGCAGGACTGTGGCATTGACAGGAACAGCAAGCAATTCCGCAATCGTGTTCATCTTGGAATCTATACCCCTTGGCTGAACACCTTGAGACTTGACTTCCAGATAACCCTGATATGGGCAAGAATTTCATTTTGGACTTGATGAAAATGATTGAGTACACACACTGGCTTAGGATTACAGCACTCATTGCCTCAAGTACATTTTGAAAGAATCTGGGCCAATTACGTACTTGATTCCACCTAAGAAGCTGTCTTTATTTCAGATTCCAGCATCTGCAATAATTTGCTTTTATTAAGCTATCTTGATTTATGAAGTTTTTTTTTACAGAACTTGTGGTAAACTTCTCTGAAATTTTCATTCCGAAAACAGGGAAAATCTTCAGTGCAGGTTAAGACTATATTCCTCTTGTAAAGGAGCTCAATAGCAGCTTAGCTTGGAAAGAAAATTGTTTCCAATTTGTGGATGAACAAATGTTAGAATATGGAATCCTGGTTCTGGACTTTCCCTACTTTACTTTGGGGTGGGTGCAGATGCAGAAGAAAGAATTTTTCCATCTTGTGCCATTGTGTTGGTGAGCAACTGCTATCAATGTTCAATATCCAACAATGTTCTTTTGCACAGTTCTCAGCAGTTGTTTACAGTACTTTTCATTCTTGTGATGCATTCCTTCCTGGTGGCACAGTTGAGAGCATAAACATGGCAAGTGGAGGACACAGAGTGGAAATGTGTGTCCTACTGAGGTCGTGTGTGTGTGTGCGCTAATTATTTTTAGGTGAAGGTTCCATTTATTTTACAGATGCTTAACTCTTGGGATATCTCTAACAATTGACCGAATATTTTATGGTGAGGTAGGATGTGTTTTCATATTTTTGACCTTTCGAAAACTATTGTGGTGTGGCTAGCATGCAATAAAGCCACTAGCCTGGCCTACATTGGAGCAATTTGTAATGCACTGAGGCATCTTTCTTTAACAGATCCTGGTGCCTGTAGCTTTCAGCACTGTAGATTTAATTATTTTTGCTTTTTTAAAAAAAAAAATAATTCTTCTAACTTGTGCTTCAACAAAACAGAATATCTGCTTCTGTACCTCTGCCAATGGTGCTTTCAATTTGCCTGCTAATGCATAAGGGTGATTGAGAAAGGATTTACTGTCCTTTTGTTTCATTCATTAATTTAGAAATGTTGACCATTAATTTGCATATGTTTAAAAAGGTGATTCTGCAGTACTTATTTCTTGAATCTATACATCTTAAAATAATCATTTTGGATTCGGAAACTTACATCATGTAGTACTTTAGTTTAAGAAATTTATGCTGGGGCAGGGCTATCCAAGCCTTTCTTTCTCCCTGTTGATAATATTCATGTTTTTTTTTGTCCCATTTACAACCCCATTAACGATATGTTGCAAATTTACATTTTGTTCTTGCCTATCTTTGCTTTTTTTACCCTTTCAGTGGGTTATGGTTCAATGGAATTTCCTCAGATTTAACGTGATTCAGAACATGGGATCATTCTATGGCTCACATCCGTGGCACTGGTACTTCACTCAGGGATTTCCTGTTATCATGGGAACTCATTTCCCCTTCTTCATTCATGGATGCTTGTTGGTGCCTAAGAAATACAGAGTTTTGCTAATAGCGGTGATATGGACCCTCGTGGTGTATAGGTGTGTACCACTCAGTTTGGAGTTTCCTGTGTTGAGGATAATGGCTTTCTTGAATTGAAGATAGGACCAGAATCTTAATCATTGATAGCTATTTTAATGCTGAAATATATGGATAGCTTTCACCTATCTCCGGCCCTCTATCCAGCCCCTGCTGCTCCACTGCCACCACCTCCCGACAACAGTATATATCTCATTCTATTCCCAGTTCTCTTTAGCTCTGACAGAGTCATCCAGACTCAAATGTTAGCTTTGTTCTCTCTCCACAGATGTTGTCAGACCTAAAGGGCACAGTAGCACAACAGTTAGCAGTGCTTCCTCACAGCACCAGGAACCCAGGCTCAATTTCTGGCTTGGGTGAATGTGCAAACTCTGCACATTTTCCCCATGTCTGCATGGGTTTTCTGTGGATGCTCTGGTTTCCTCCCATAGTCCAAAGATGTGCAGGTTAGGTTAATTGACCATACTAAATTGCCCCTTATTGTCAGGTGACTTAGTAGTGTAAATATGTGGAGTTACAGGGGTAGGGCCTAGATGGGATTGTTGTTGGTGCAGGCTTGATGGACTGTATGGCTTCCTTCTGCACTGTAGGGATTCTATGAGTCTTTGACCTGCTAAGATTTTTCAGCATTTTTTGTTTTTGTTTGAGTCCAGTGTTTGCAGTAATCTGCTTTTATATTAAAGTATTAAAAGTGACTGACCTTAATGCATTTTAATGAGATTTTATTTTCAGATTCTTTATCTGGTTTAATCATTTAAAAGCTGCAAAATATCTCAAAGGCACTCGCAAGTAATACAAAAAAAATTACTATTATCTCGATAAAAACATAACATTTAGTGTGGCGCTGCAAACCAACAAGATGCAAATCTCTTTTGACAGTTTACGTTTTCCCTTTACTCCTAATTTAAATGGTTATTGTTATAGGGTATAGCTGCTTACAGCACTGAAGGTCTGAAGACAAGTCCACTAGCCTAATCATGGTCAGAGTTTTCTGGCTACTCACACCAGAGGGGGAGGGGGGAGGAATCTTCTGATCCCATTGACGGCACACTGCCTCTCCGGCCTCCCAGCAGTGAGGGGTGCATTCAATGGAAAACCCCATTGACAACGTGAAACGAGAAGATCCCACCATCAGCCAATGGCAGGCTGCCTCTGCTGCTGAGAAACGCATGGTGGGTTGCGTGGAAAGTCCCCCCAAAAGTGATTCCCAGGTTTTGCCAGAGCAATTCATGAGTCATCTTACTCCCTTTGCTGTCATCCAATAACCCTTGTATCTTCCTCTCTTTCAGATAATTAGCTGCTGTTCTGTTAATATTTGCTCCGTTTACAATGTAGATTAATTTGTTGTTTTGGGAGAGTGCTGAAATTTAGAGTTAGGAGAAATATGGGTACAATTGAGGGGTTAAGACAAATATTTTCTACAGATCCTTCCTTTCCTTGAGTATTACAACCCCATGAGATGTTTTACAGTCAGAAATCATTGTTTAAAATAGAAAAAAAATGATTTGGATAGTATATGTACTCAGTATTAACAAAAGCCCAATTGGACATCATGACTTCAGTTGTGCTAGAGCCATATATTAGGCACTGTGTGACTGAACTGACATACTAAAATCTAGTTATAATGGGTAACCCACTGTAATGAATAACCATTCCATGATGGCACTTGCACAAGTTGTTCTCTGCTGCTTTAGAAGCAGACCCTGTATGCAGCATGAGTGCTTGAGTTGATTACCTCTTTTCCTTTGCTCACTGCCTGATTGACTCTGGATATTTTAGAGAAATTGACAGTTTTGGATGGTGTAGCATCCTGATGCACTGACATGCAGCATTACCAGGCTTATGCACATGCATGCTTTCAAATATTACCTGTGGAATACTTGTGCTTTAAAATATATAAATATTATTTATTACAGTTTCTTGAGCCACAAGGAATTCAGATTTATTTATCCAGTATTGCCTCTTTGCATGGTGTTTTGTGGTAAGTATCACTTCATAATTTTAAGATATTTTCTTTTAAATCCTAAACAGTATCAGTTACATGAGTCTTGAGATAAAATTAAGACATCTTCCACACGTAATATTTGTCTTTGAAAAACAGAATTAATGAGCATTTTTAAGGTTCTTTAAAAGAGAAATGATTTTCCTTGTATAACGTTTCAAAAGATGTATCTCTTTGACTTAAGCCTGTTTATTTCCAGAGGCAATCTGACTGGAGGTATTTTTCCTAACTGTGCCCTGTTGTAACATTATGAATATAGTAGTGTTATATATTGTTTTGTATTATAACTTGGTAACTAGGGATTGTTGAAATGCTTTTAAATTTTGTAATTTGTGATCAAGTTTGAATGTGAACCTTTTAAAATACATACTCTCTGTATAAAGGTAGGTACTTAACTGGAATAAATAGTTGAAGTTATTTATTCCTGTTTTATGTACAAAAAATGTTAAAGTCTTTAGTAACATTTTATATTTGTATTCACTCCTAGTTTCATTCTCTTTTCTAAATAGGTTACTCATTGGCTAATTTGAAAGCATGGAAGAAACCGGCAGTTTGTTTTCTGGTGTTTTCTAATGTGTGTCTAATTCTATATACTGGATTAATTCACCAGCGTGGAACATTGGATGTAATGCAGCACATTCAACTGCTCTGTAAGGACACGCACCCAGAAGGAGAAGAGCCCTCTTTGCTCTTTCTGATGCCTTGTCATTCAACACCATTTTACAGGCATGTTAAATATTTTGCAAAAACAACTAACGTAGGAAATGAGGAACTGTATCTTGCATGAGATTTTTTGAAACCCTTGCGTTCGTGTAAAACCAAAATGTTGCAATATTGGGTGCTGGTACAAGTAAGTTCGGAAGTTGAGGGGTCTGACCCATTTTTCAGCAAGTTCTATGACACTTGGCCATAAATACCAAGATAATCTGCAAGCAAATGTTTTGATTTGCGATGAAGCTCTTTCTGGATGGATGAACTGGAATGAGGTGTTTCTTATTGCTCTCTTGTCACAAATACAAAACATAAGAACATAAGAAATAGGAGCAGGAGTAGGCCATCTAGCCCTTCGAGCCTGCCCCGCCATTCAATAAGATCATGGCTGATCTGTCGCTGCTCAGTTCCACATTCCCGCCCTCTCCCCATAACCCTTAATCCCCTCTCTTATCAAAAACCCATCAACCCGCGTCTTAAAAACATTCAGCGAGGCAGCCTCCACCACTTCAACGGGCAGAGAATTCCAGAGATTCACCACCCTTTAAGTGAAGAAGTTCCTCCTCAACTCCGTTCTAAACCGCCCCCCTTTTATCTTGAGGCTGTGCCCCCTAGTCCTACTGTCTTTTTTGAGCGGGAAGAGTCTCTCCACCTCTATCCTATCCATCCCATTCATCATCTTATACGTCTCAATGAGATCTCCCCTCATTCTTCTAAACTCTAATGAGTACAAGCCCAGTTTATTCAGCCTCTCCTCATAGCTCAACCCCCTCAACTCCGGTATCAGCCTAGTAAACCTCCTCTGCACTCCCTCCAAGGCCAAAATATCTTTGCGCAGGTGCGGCGCCCAAAACTGCACACAGTACTCCAGCTGCGGCCTCACCAATGCCCTATACAGCTGCAGCAAGACCTCCCTATTTTTATATTCAATCCCCCTCGCTATGAAGGCCAGCATCCCATTCGCCTTCC
The DNA here is from genome assembly GCF_965287045.1 of Carcharhinus amblyrhynchos. Lineage (NCBI taxonomy): Eukaryota > Metazoa > Chordata > Chondrichthyes > Carcharhiniformes > Carcharhinidae > Carcharhinus > Carcharhinus amblyrhynchos. The sequence continues at coordinate 26,707,839 of NC_137332.1, read as the reverse complement.
TGACCACCTGCTGCACCTGCAAGCTGGGTTTTTGCGACTCATGCACAAGGACCCCGAGGTCCCTCTGCACCGTCGCCTGCTGCAGTTTTTCGCCCCGTAAGTAATAGTCCTTCCTACCATTCTTCCTACCAAAGTGGACCACCTCACACTTGCCAACATTAAATTCCATTTGCCATTTCCTGGCCCATTCGCCCAGCCTATCTAGATCCTTCTGCAGACTCTCCACACCCTCCGCACAATTTGCCGTTCCCCCAATCTTGGTGTCATCAGCAAATTTCGACACCCTACACTCGGTTCCCTCCTCCAGATCATCTATATAAATGGTAAAAAGCTGAGGCCCCAGCACCAACCCCTGGGGCACTCCACTAGTCACCATCCGCCAATCCGAATAGCACCCGTTGACCCCCACTCTCTGCCTCCTATTTGACAACCAATCCTCTATCCATGCTAACACCCTACCCCCAACTCCATGTCCCTCGACCTTCTGCAATAACCTCTTGTGAGGTACTTTGTCAAACGCCTTCTGAAAATCCAGAAAGACCACATCCACCGGCTCTCCTCTATCCACCGCCCTAGACACATCCTCATAGAACTCCAGTAAATTTGTCAGTCACGACTTCCCTTTAATGAAACCGTGCTGCGTCTGCTCTATCAAGCAATTCCCTTCAAGATGCCTGGCAATTTCCTCCTTAATGACAGATTCTAACATTTTACCTACCACAGACGTTAAACTAACCGGCCTATAATTCCCCGCCTTTTGCCTGGCACCCTTCTTAAACAACGGCGTAACATTAGCCGTTTTCCAATCATCCAGCACTTCCCTGGAATCCAGCGACGTCTGGAAAATAACCACCAAGGCATCCACTATCACCTCCGCCATTTCTTTCAGAACCCTCGGATGCATTCCATCCGGTCCTGGGGACTTGTCCACAATCAGCCCCTCCAGTCTGTCGAGCACCGCGCCTCTCGTAACAGTAATGTCATTAAGACCCTCCAGTCCTACCACCTTTCCATCGCTAACACCCGGCAAATTATTCACGTCCTCCTCCGTGAAGACAGAAACAAAAAAGTTATTCAATACCTTAGCCATATCCCCATCCCCTACCACTAGGTCCCCTTTCTCATCCTCTAAAGGACCAACATTCACCCTAGCCAGCCTCTTCCTTTTTATATATTTATAAAAACTATTGCTATCCTTTTTTATATTAAGCGCTAGCCCAGCTTCATAGTTTCTCCTACCCTTCTTTATCAACTTCTTTGTCAATCTTTGTTGACATTTAAACCTCTCCCAATCCTCTTCTCGCCCACTACTCTTAGCGAGGAAGCTGTGCTAAAACAATACAGCTTCAAATAGTTACCATGTGGCTGTAGTCCTAAAAAAGTATCATTATTCATTTGGTAGAGACTTCTGTAGATTGGATCATAACTTTGATATTTTTCCTCTTTCTTTAGCAAGTTCTATTATATTGCATACAATCCAGTTTCCATCTAATTTTAGAATAATTGTAAAGTTGGCAGTAATGTAATCTGGTAATTATAAGAATAATATTCCAGTCACATAGACAACTGATGTATTTATTCCCGACCCCTGATCAGGTAAACTGCTGACCCTGTTAGAGTGAGAGATCAGAAGCCTGGGGGGAGATGGGTCAGAAACTTGGTGCTGGGTTGGTGAGGAGCATGTTTGAGGTCTTGAGTAATATAAAAAGATATTTCCCTCTTGCATCCTTACCTGGATGTAGCTGCCACTAGTGCAACAACAACCAACCAAAATAGTGTTATCAAAGAATGGCCATCACATGTCGAAGAGAAAGTGCAAGCCTCCCATTCATAAATGTCTGGTCTCGTCTGCATTTTTGTAATCTTGATGAACAAAGTCCAAATGAGGATTATTTTATTACCTTATCGTTTCTGAGTACAGAGAGCACGTTTAAGCTGCTTATTGGGGTATTGGCAGAGACATGAGTAGGTGTCCAGCCTATTCTTGCATCTGGCAAAGTCACGTGACTTGGGGAGATAAATAAAAGGCAGATGAAGAGAAAATAATAAGAATACTTATTCTCAAAATGTGTGGTGCATGAAGATTGCCTGTATCACTTAACTATTTCTCATTTCTCCACAGCCATGTTCACTGCCCAATAAAAATGCACTTTCTAGAATGTCCTCCAGATCTGACTGGAAATAATAGCTATGTTGATGAAGCTGATGTGTTTTTCGAGGAGCCACTTAAGTGGCTGAATATAAGATTTTCTGGTCAAGCCTCCCTCCCTACTCACCTAGTATTTTATAATGTAATGGAACAGGTATGTATGTATGTATATATTTTTATTGGTTATTTTTACAGTAACCTCACTTATTGTACTGCCTGGAGACGATACACATCTCTTTAACCTGTGATCAGTGCTCCTTCCACACACATTGTCAGCCACTTTAGGACTTGAACAGCAGGTTAGGTGTAAAGATTCGCATTCTAATCAGTAATCTCTAAACTGTCTGTGCTTTATATGCTCTGTCTGAGGCCAGAACTCTCCATTTACCTGAAGAAGAGGGAATCCCCTCAAGCTAGTGAGTTTACTATCAAATAAATCGGTTGGACTAAAACCTAGTGTTGTCAGACTTTTTACTGTGTTTTCCCTTGTTAGCCATGGATGAGCCACCTTCCCCGTTTTACTCTTATGCTAGGCAGGGATGTACAGTTGTTGAAGTTCACCCATGTGTTAAGAACATAAGAACATAAGAAATAGGAGCAGGAGTAGGCCATCTAGCCCTTCGAGCCTGCCCCGCCATTCAGTAAGATCATGGCTGATCTGTCGTGGCTCAGTTCCACTTTCCCGCCCTCTCCCCATAACCCTTAATCCCCTCTCTTATCAAGAACCCATCAACCCGCTTCTTAAAAATATTTAGCAAGGCAGCCTCCACCACTTCAACGGGCAGAGAAAATGTCTGCCACGTCCTATCCAATTAATTATCCTTTACCAGCTTATCCTAGCCAATGCACACCTCATGATATCAAAGTTAGCTTTAGTCAAGTTCAGGACCCTAGGTTCAGACTTAACTGTGTCATTCTCAATCTTAATGAAAAATTGTACTATGTTATGATCACTCTTCCCCAAAGGATCTTGGACCACAAGGTTGCTAATTAATCCTCTCTCATTACATGATACCCAATCTAGGATGGTCTGCCTCTAGTTGGTTCCTCGACATATTGGTCGAGGAAAACCATCCCTTATATATTACAAGAAATCCCCCTCCATCACGCTGTTACCAGTTCGGTGAGCCCAATCAATATCCAGATTAAAGTCACTCATAATAACTGCTGTACCCTTACTAAATGCATCTCTAATGTCCTGCTCGATTCCATCCCCCAACCTCACTACTACTGGTGGTCTTACATGACTCCCACTAGTGTTTTTATCCTTTGGTGTTCCACATCTCCATCCATACAGATTCCACATTGTCCAGGCTAATGCTATGGACTGCAGCATTTCAAGAAGGTGATTCATCACCACTGCCTTGAGGACAGTTATGGATTTGCAGTAAATATTGGCCTTAACACTGAGACTCATCCATGAACAAATAAAAACATTGGTCAGTTTGTCAATAATTACTTGTCACTTTGTGGCCCCCACCCCTGACCTAGATACAGAATTATTTTGTTTGATTACATTATTACATATTGCTCACAGGCAGCACTTCTTAATTATGGTAATGTTAGTTGTAATGTTACAGTTTGAATGTGTGTGTTGGGCTATTATAGAATCCACCCATCCAATGCCTTTAAAGAGCCTTGTTGTTGGTGCTTTTGAGTTCAGGAATGAGAAATGATTAGAAGTAACCGAATCATGACAATATGAAGTCTCAGTCCTTCTTTCACAGGGTAACAGACTATGGAAGATTATGGCCCCAATTTAGCATCTTTCAGCTGTTTTAATCTAAGAATTGCAAGTTTTTCTGTTTTGCTATTTAAATTGCACCTTTTGATATAATTTGACTGTTGTCAGATCATATTGAATGGCAGTAAAAATGACTGAGAAAATACTTGTGGCACAGCCTATTCTGTCCTGTGCTTTGAACTAAAATAGGGGAGCATAGTGTTGGAAGAGCACTGACCTTTTGCAGATTTATTTGTTTGTAAATCTTAAAAGTTAAGCTAACTGGTTTGTTTACAGTAAATTTAAATATATTAAAATCTACTGTTGCTTAAACATCTTCTGAACTGGAGATTTTGTCCCTTTTTCAAAGAAAATCAAGCTGTTTCTGAAGACCAGGAACTATGTGAAAACTGCAACGTTTTTTCATACTCATGTGCCAGATGGTCGGATTGGAAGCCACATTCAAGTATATGAGAGAAAGATGATGGATGATAGATGACTTTTTTTTACATCTTAAACTTGTCTGTAAATGTTTCTACTATCTCAATGTTTTTGTAAAATATTCCTTCCTTCCAACACTCGTGTTGTGTGTGTTTCTGGACAATCAAGTTGATAGAAACGTGGAAAAATAGGTGCAGGAGTAGGGTTTGTTCCTTCAAGTCTGCTCCACCATCTATTGTGATCATGGCTGATCATCCAACTCAATAGCATGTTCCCACTTTACCCCAATATACCTTTAGCTCCAAGAGCTAACTCTAACTCCTTGAAAATATACAATATTTTGGCCACTGCTTTCTGTGGTAGTGAATTCCACAGGTTCACCACTCTCTGGGTGAAGAAATTTCTCCTTTTATTTCTGTCCTAAACAGCCCTGTATCGCTTGCTGCACCTGCATGTTTGTCACTAACTGGTAACAGTAGGCACAATGTAAATCAGGAAATTAAAAGTGCATGTAACATGAATAAGCCAGTGATAATGGGAAACTTCAATTTACATCTGGGCTGGCTAAAGCTAATTATCACTAATGCTGTGAAAGATGAATTCCTGGAGTCTGTACAAGCTGGATATGTGGAACAATATGTTGGAGGAAGGTGAATCATCTATGCTCCTCCTGCAGATGTGGGAGCTCGGAGAATTTTGTTGTCCTTGATGACTACACTCGTTGAAAGTGCACCCAGCTGCAGCTCTTGGGAGACTGAGTTGGGGAGCGGGAGCTGGAGCAGGCTTCACTCAAGATTATCTGGGATGCTGAGCACTTCATAGATAAGGTCGTGAGGTTGTCACACCTAAAATGCAGGCAAAGGAAAAGAAAAGGCAAAGGAAGCAAGCAGGGAGAGCAGGAGACCCCTGTGCCAGTCTGCTTGTGAACAAGTATACCATTTTGGATACTGGTGGAGGGTGGAGGCCATTTTAGATGGAAGCAGCAGTAGCCAGATCTGTGGCACTACGACTGGCTCTGGGGCACAGTAGGAAAGAATAAAGTTAAACAGGACTGTAGTGATAGGAGACTCAATAATTAAGGGGAGAGACAGGAGGTTCTGTGGCTGCAAATGAGACCAGGATGGTGTGTTGTCTCCTTGGTGCCAGGGTCAAGGATATCTCAGGAGTGGCTACAGAACATTGTCAAGGGGAAGGGTGAGCAGCTACAAGTTGTGCACATTGGCACAAATTACGTAAATAGAAATAGGTATGAGGTCCTAAGGAGTGATTATAGAGAGCTTGGAGAAAGGTTAAGAAATGAGGCTTCAAGTGTCGTAGTCTGTAGATTACTTCCAGTGCCACATGCTAGTGAGGGTAAGAACACGAGAATATGACAGATGAATTCATGGCTTAGTTCATTGGGATCTTTTCTGGGGCAGAGGTGACCTGATTAAGAAGGATGGGTTGCATCTGAACTGAAGGACCAATATTCTGGGGGAAGATCTGCTAGTGTTGCAAGGGAGGGTTTAAACTAGATTGGCAGGGGAGGTGGGATCCTCAGCAGCAGGGAAGCAAATGAGGGGTTGAAAGGCGATGCAGTACTCAACAATGGCAAGCTGCTCTCCTAATTTCCTTCTTGAGTATACTTCTGTAATCCCTGTACATTCCGGGGACTCCCTTGATTTCACCTGCTTGTACTGAAGCCATGCCTCCTTTTTCCTGGCCAAGATCTCAATATGTTTTATCATCCAGTGTTCCTTACTCCTACCAGCCTTGCAGTGGTGATATACTGGGGACAGTTCGCATTAGAGGGGGTGATGGATATATTAAAATGTATGAAGGCAGATAAATCTGGCTCTGACCAGGTAAATCCAAGAATATTGCATGGGGCTAGAGAAGAAATTGCAGCAGCCCTGGTTGCGTCATTCGCATTATCGTTAGCTATGGGTGAGGTACCAGAAGACTGGAGGGTAGCAAATGTTGTGCCCTTATTTAAGAAGAGCTGCAAAGAAAAACCTCGGAGTTATAGGCAGGAGCATGGCAGGGAGCAGTGAAAACACGTTCGATTAAATTGCACCTATGGGACTGGAATATTCTAGCCATGACTGAAACATAGCTAAGGGAGGGAAAGGACTAGCAGCTTAATATTCCACGGTGCAGGTGCTTTAGGTGGGACAGAGGTTGAGGGAGGAAAGAAAGAAGATGGAGTTGCATTTATGATTAAGTAGAGCATTAGGGCAGAAGTCAAATGAAATAACCAAGGGATCATCCAACGAATTTAGTGGGTGGAACTAAGAAATAAGGGGATGGTGACTTCATTCGGGTTATACTATAGGCCCCCAAATAATCATCAGGAATTAAAAGAACAAATATGCAGGGAGATTCGGAGACTTGCAAGAGTAATAGAGTTGTCATAGAGGATTTTAATTTTCTTAATGTAGACTGGGACTGCCATAGTGTTAAGGGTTTAGATGGGCTGGAATTGAAGAGTCTTCAGGAAAGTTTCCTTGAGCATTATGAGGTGGGTCCTATTCAGGAAAGGGCAGTACTTGACCTACTTTTGGGAAATAGGGCAGGGCAAGTGACTGAGGTGACGGTGGGGGGCCACTTTGGGACCAGTGACCATAGTTCTATTAATTGTAAAATAGTTATGGGAAGGGACAAAACTGGTCCACAGGTCCAAGTTCTAAATTGGGGCAAGGTTAATTTTGGTGGAATTGGACAGGAGCTTGCAAGAGTTGACTTGAATGGCTTGTTTGACGGTAAAGAGATCTCTGGCAAGTGGGAGGCCTTTAAAAGTGAAATAGCTAGAATTCAGGGTCCGTATGTTCCTGTTAGAGTGAAGGGCAAGGCCGGCAGGAGTAGGGAACACTGGATGACAAAATATATTGAGGTTTGGCCAGGAGACAGGAGACATGGTTCCAGTACAAGCAGCTGGACTCAAGGGAATCCCTGGAATGTATAGGGATTATGTGAGTATACTCAAGAAGGAAATTAGGGCAAAAAGGGGGCATGAAGTAGCTTTGGTTGAGAGGATTAAGGTGAACCCAAAGGGATTATTTAAGTATATTAGAGGAAAAAGAATAACTAGAGAGAATAGGACCCCTCAAGGACCAAAGTGGACACGTGTGGAACCGTTGGAGATAGTTGCGATTCTCAATGAATATCTCTCCTGTGTTTACCGTGGAAACAGACGTGAAGACTTGACAAACTGGGATAGTGGCGATATAATGGGGGCAGTTCCGATTACAGTAGAGGAGGTGATGGACATATTAAAATGTACGAAGGTGGATAAATCTGGCTCTGACCAGATAAATCCAAGAATACTGCATGGGGCTAGAGAAGAAATTGTGGCAGCCATGGGTGAGTGTCAGAAGACTGGAGGGTAGCAAATGTTGTGCCCTAATTTAAGAAGGGCTGCAAAGAAAAACCTGGGAATATAGACCAGTAAGTCTAACATCTTCATGGGTAAGTTACTAGAGAGGATTCTGAGGGATAATATGTATAAGGATTAGGAGTAGTCAGCATGGCTTTGTGCATGGGAAATCATGCCTTACAAATTTAAGAGTTCTTTGATGAAGTGACCAGGAAGGTTGATGAGGGCAGGGCAGTAGACATTGCCTATATGTACTTTAAAAAGGACTTTGACAAAGTTCCACACGGTAGGCTGCTGTGAAAGGTTTAAGAACATAAGAAATAGGAGCAGGAGTAGGCCATCTAGCCCTTCGAGCCTGCCCCGCCATTCAGTAAGATCATGGCTGATCTGAAGTGGATCAGTTCCACTTTCCCGCTTTCTCCCCATAACCCTTAATTCCCTTGTCTGTCAAAAACCTATCTACCTGTGACTTAAATATATTTAGTGAGGTAACCTCCACCACTTCAATGGGCAGAGAATTCCAGAGATTCACCACCCTTTGAGTGAAGAAGTTCCTCCTCAACTCCGTTCTAAACTGGCCCTCCCCTTATCTTGAGGCTGTGCCCTCTAGTCCTGCTGTCCTTTCTGAGCGGGAGGAATCTCTCTACCTCTACCCTATCCATCTCTTTCATTACCTTATACGTCTCTATAAGATCCCCCCCTCATCCTTCTAAACTCCAATGAGTACAGACCCAGTCTATTTAATCTCTCTTCATAGTCCAACCCCCTCATCTCCGGTATCAGCCTAGTGAACCTTCTCTGCACTCCCTCCAAGGCCAAAATATCCTTGCGCAAGTGCGGCAACCAAAACTGCACACAGTACTCCAGCTGCGGCCTCACCAGTGCCCTGTACGGTTGCAGCAAGACCTCCCTGCTTTTATATTCTATCCCCCTTGCTATAAAGGCCAGCATCCCATTCACCTTCTTGATCACCTGCTGCACCTGCAGACTGGGTTTTTGCGACTCATGCACAAGGACCCCCAGGTCCCTCTGCACCGTGGCATGCTGCAGCTTTTCGCCCTTTAAATTGTAATCCTTCCTACTATTATTTCTGCCAAAGTGGATAACCTCACACTTGCTAACATTGTACTCCATCTGCCAGGTCCTCGCCCACTCGCTCAACCTATCGAGATCCCTCTGCAGACTTTCCACACTCTCTGCACAATTTTCTTTTCCACTCATCTTTGTGTCATCAGCAAATTTCATCACCCTACACTCAGCCCCCTCCTCCAGATCATCTATGTAAATGGTAAATAGCTGAGGCCCCAGCACCGATCCCTGCGGCACTCCACTAGTCACCAACCACCAATCAGAATAGCACCCATTGATACCAACTCTCTGCCTTCTATTAGACAACCAATCCTCTATCCACGCTAACACCTTACCCCCAACTCCATGCACCCTAACCTTCTGAAGCAACCTTTTGCGTGGCACCTTATCAAACTCCGTTTGAAAATCGAGAAACACTACATCCACCGGTTCCCCTCTGTCTACCGCACTAGTCACATCCTCATAGAACATAAGAACATAAGAAATAGGAGCAGGAGTAGGCCATCTAGCCCTTCGAGCCTGCCCCGCCATTCAATAAGATCATGGCTGATCTGTCGTGGCTCAGTTCCACTTTCCCGCCCTCTCCCCATAACCCTTAATCCCCTCTCTTATCAAAAACCCATCAACCCGCGTCTTAAAAATATTTAGCGAGGCAGCCTCCACCACTTCAACGGGCAGAGAATTCCAGAGATTCACCACCCTTTGAGTGAAGAAGTTCCTCCTCAACTCCATTCTAAACCACCCCCCCTTTATCTTGAGGCTGTGCCCCCTAGTCCTACTGTCTTCTTTGAGCGGGAAGAGTCTCTCCACATCTATCCTATCCATCCCATTCATCATCTTATACATCTCAATGAGATCTCCCCTCATTCTTCTAAACTCTAACGAGTACAAGCCTAGTTTATTCAGCCTCTCATAGCTCAACCCCCTCAACTCCAGTATCAGCCTAGTAAACCTCCTCTGCATTCCCTCCAAGTCCAATAAATTCGTCAAACACGACTTCCCCTTAATGTTTGATCACATGGAATCTAGGAAGAGCTGGCAAATTGGATATACAATTCGCTTGATGGTAAGAAGCAGAGGGTAATGGTGGAAGAATGCTTGTAGAACTGGAGGCCTGGGACTTGTGGTGTGCCTCAGGGGTCAGTGTTAAGTCGTTTGTTATCTATACCAATAATTTGGATGAGAATTTACAAGGCGTGATCAGTAAATTTGCAGATGACACTAAAATGAATGGTATAGTAGACAGTGGGGATGGTTATCAAAAATTACAGCGGGACCTTGATCGGCTGAGGAAGTGGGCCGAGAACTTTTACTTAACTGGATCTGTTTCTGATTTCTAGCCTCGTTCCTCACTTCAACACAGATAAGTGTGATGTTTTTCATTTTGGAAAGTCAAATCAAGGTCGGACTTAGGTGAATGGTAGGATCTTAGGGAGTATCATGGAATAGATGGACCTCGGAGTTCAGATGCATGGTTCTCAAAAAGTGGAGTCGCAGGTAGATAGGGCAGTGAAGAAGGCTTTTGGCATGCTGGCCATCATCAGTCAGGGCACTGAGTATAGAAGTTGGGAAGTTATGTTGCATTGTACAGGACATTGGTGAGGCCGCACCAGGAGTATTGTCCAGTTTTGGTTGCTGTGCTGCAAGAAAAATGTTATTAAACTGGAGGGAATGCAGAAGTGATTTACAAGGATGTCAAGACTTAAGGGACTGAGTTATAGGAAGAGATTGGACAGACTAGGACGTATTTCTTTGGAGCAAAAGAGGTGTATAAGATCATGAGAGGCATGGATAGGGTGAATACACTCAGCCTTTTTTCCCACGATTGGGGAATTGAGGGCATAGGTTTAACTTAAGAGGGGAAAGAATTAATGGGAACTTGAGGAGCAACTTGTTTATACAGAGGGTGGTATGTATGTGGAATGAGCTGCTGGAGGATGTTGTTGAGGCTGGGACATTTACAGCATTTAAAAGGCATTTGAACACTTACGTGGATAGGAAAGGTTTAGAGGGGTGTGGGCCAAATGCAAGTAAATGGGGTTAGCTTAGATGGGCATTTTGGTCAGCATGGACCAGTTTGGGCTGAAGGGCCTGTGTCCGTATCGTAAATTCTATGATTTTGTGAATAGAAGTTAAAGGTTTCTTACGATTCCAGCTGATACTACAGGACAAGTCAAATTCCAGAGTAAAACCTGACTTGATAGATCCTAACATTTTTGGAAACCATGAAGGTAAGCTACTAAACAAATTCACAAGTGTCTGCTGATGAATTGTTCAGAAAAATAATAAACATTTATCAAACTAATAAGTCTGTAGTTCTCCATTTTCTCTCATTTACCCAGGAGTAAACAAAATTAGAGCACGTGGGATTGGGGGTAATATACTGCTTTGGATTGAGAATTGGTCATCAGATGGAAAACAGGGTAGGGAAAAACAGGTCATCCTCAAGATGCCAGACTGTTATTATTGGGGTACCACAAGGTTAAGTGCTGGGACCATAGCTGTTCACAGCCTATGTAAAAGATTTGTTTATGTGGACCAGTTGTAATATTTCCGAATTTGCTGATGACATCAAACTGGGTAGGAATGCAAGGAGAACGCAAGAAGGCTTCAAGGGGTCTAAACAAATGGGCAAGAACATGGCAGATGGAAAATAATGTGAATAAAGGCAAGTTGTCCAGTTTGATAGAAACAACAGAAAAGTGACATATTTCTTAAATGATAAGAATTTGCAACATGGTGATGCCCAAAGAGACCTGGGTATCCTTGATTATGAGTCACTAAAATGTAGCATCTTGGTACAGCAAATGAATAGGAAGGTAAGTGATACGTTGGCCTTCACCACAAGGGGATTTGAGTATAGGGGTAAAGATGTCTTGCTGTAATTGTATTGCTCCTTGGTGAGACTGCATATAGCTTTCACCTCCTTAATTAAGGAAGGATGCACTTGCCTTGGCAGGAGTGCACCAGACGATCACTAGTCTAATTCTTGGGATGGTGGGTTGTCTTATGAAGCAAGATAGAGGAAAATGGCCCTATATTCTCTGAAGTTTCAAAAAAATGGGAGGTGACCTCATTGAATCTTACACAATTCCCAACAAAGCATGACAGGGCAAATGTAGATAGGATATTTCCCAAGGATGGGGAACTGGGACAGGGTTGGGGGGGGGGGCACATTCTCAGAACAGGTCATTTAAGACAGAAATGAGGAATGTCTGCATCCAAGGTGGCGAATCATTGGAATTCTTTAGCCCAAAGAGCTGTTCAAGACAGTAATCATGTTTGGGTATACTTGTCAAATAAACATTGTATGCAAAAGATGGAAATGCTATAGAAACTCAGCAGGTCTGGCAGCATCTGAAAGGAGAGAAAAGAGTTGACGATTTGAGTCCAGATGACCCATTGTCAAAGCTAAAAGGCATAGAAAATGGGAGATATTTATACTGCAGGGTGAGAGAATGAAAGGTAAGCCATAGCCATAAAACAAGGGGAAAGGCTGCGAATGGCAGTCCATAGACAGAATAAAAACTGTGAATGGCTGAACATCAGAGAAGATGAAATCAGAGGGTAAGTTGGAACAGATGACGATGGGGGGAGGGGGGGCGGTGGGTGGAGGGTGGGACAGAGATAAGATGGAGAAAAAGGGGAAGCAAAGGGAGAGAAAAGCTAAGGAAAAGGGGGAAGAGTGGGGAGGAACAAAAATTAAGAAAGACAATAAAGAAATAAAAGGTAGAGAATAGTTAAAAATGAAATGAAATGAAAACAAAGTGGTTGAGTTGGGGTAGAGCTAATTATCTGAAGTTGTTGAATTCAGTGTTGAGACCAGAAGACTATAATGTGTCTAGCCAGAAGATGAGGTGCTGTTACTCCGGTTTGCGTTGAGTTTCACTGGAACATTGCAGTAGGCCAAGGACAGAGGTGTGCATGGGAGAAGGATCATGTGTTAAAATGGCAAGCAAGAGGAAGGTCAGGGTCCTGATTGCACACAATCCAGAGGTGCTCAGCAAAGTGATCACCCAGTTTACATTTGGTCTCTTTGATATAGAGGAGACCACATTGGGAGTAGTGAATGCAGTAGACCAAATTGAAAGAGGTGCAAGTGAAATGTTGCTTAACCTGGAATGACTGTTTTGGACGCTGGATGGTAAGCATGGAAGAGGTAAAGGGGCAGGTGTTACACCTTCTGTGATTGAATGGGAGGGGTGTCTTGGGTGATGGGAGAGGTGTTGGGTATAGTAGAAGAGTGAACTGGTTATCCTAGGGGGAATGGTCTCTGTGGAATGTTGACAGAGGGAGTGAAGAAAAGATGTGTTTGGTGGTGGCATCACGCTGGAGTTGGTGAAAATAGTGGAGGATTATGCTTTGTTTGTGAAGGCTGGTATTGTGAAATGTGAGAAAAAGTGGGATTCTATCCTTGTTCTGGGAGGGAGGGGCGTGGGCGACGGACCACATGTTGTGGCGAGCCCTGTCGATAACTGGTAGTGGGAAACCACAGTTGAGGAAGAAGGAGCACAGATTAGAAGCACCACTTTGGAGAGTGACATCATCAGTACCAATGCGACAGTAGGGAAGGAGCTGACAGAAAGGAACGGAGACCTTATGGGATATAGGGTGTGAAGATCTGCAGTCCAGGGCTGTTGTACAGTATTTATGGAGATTGTTTCATTATCTCTAAGCAGATGATATCAGACGTGCTGAGATTTTCCAGCACTTCTTGTTTCTGTTTCAGATCCCAGCATCCGCAGTAATTTGCCTTTTGCAAAAGATGACCCTATCTCGATCTCCCTAATGTTGGTTAAATGTCGCACTCAGTAATAATGAACCGAAGTATAATTTATTGCTGCAGCGGCGGATATGATTTATCGCTTTTTTTCATTTAAAAAATGCACGTTGGTCATTAGCAAAACTTGTTGCTTTGGACACGAACTGAAATGAATGGAGACATGCCCCAGAAATAGATGTTGCCAAACCACTTCCGGCTGCTGAACACAGTCTATCACTTTGTGCGGAACATCCGGGTCTTTGGCGGCTGACGTCACTACTGGTCGGTTGAGCATGCGCAGCTCTTCTTGCCGGGGTGTGAGTGCAAGGTCGGCGCCATGGGGTTGGAGGATGAGCTGATGTTAACCGGGGGACCGGAGGTGAGGGTCGGCGAGGGGGAACTGGGACCACAGCGGGGAGGTGGAGTAGGGTAGGGCGAAGCCATCTGTAATTTGAGGCCGGGCTCTGAAAATTGCGTGAGGCCTGGGGCACGAAGCCAAGGATAAAGCCCGGGCCGCTCGGGGTGAGTCCAAGGACAAGAGGCGGGCGGCGGGCCGGCCGGCCGGCGAGCTGTGTGGGGATACGGGCTGAGAGGCGGGGGGGTTAGTTCGCCTCGGATTTAGGGCACTAAATCTGCACAGCCACTGCTGATTTCCCCCAGTGATACTGACCTTTTGCAGCACTTGCAGCACTTTTCAGTTCCTATTTCCTGCAGTGGTGTCTATAGTTCAACTTCTTCATTGATCTCCCCGCTTTCTCCAGCTACTGGGAATGCCCTTCCCCGGTGCCAGTAGTTTGATTATTAAATCATGACATACTGTCAGTTGCAGTTTGGTGCCCTGTAGTGAGCAAGGCAGAGAAACCTAGAAACTTAATCCACGTTTATAATCTGTGCCCCAACATTACTCCGCTTGCAACGATGGTTGTGGGAAGGCATTGATCTTATAAGTCAGGCAGATGTCACATTTTTGATGTAACATTAAAAACAGGAAAAAGCACTGAATGCTTGAAATTTAACTCAAATGCTTGAAAGACTCAACCGTGGCAGTGTCTGTGGAGCAAACATGAAAATTAGCACTCCCATTGGGACCTGTAAACTAAACTTGTTACAGATGAAAAGTGTTTAAAAACAAATGGAACAAAAGGTGATGATGCCCACATACCATCCCCTCCTTTCCACTTTATCACTTTATAGGTCACTTTTTAAAATATGTGATTCCCATCCCTCACTTCCTGCCCTCCCTTTGATTTCCTAGTAAATGCTTCAATGAAAACTGAGTTTTTCTGAGAATTTTATAAAATCATAGAATACTTACAGTGCAGAAAGAGACCATTTGGCTCATTGAGTCTGTCCTGTTGCTCTGCCAGAGGACCTAGTCCTAAAGCCCACACATTTGTCCTGCTAATTGGTTTAACCTACACTTTTTGAGACACTAAGGGGCAGTTTTACTTTGGTCAATCCACCTAGCCTGCATATCTTTGGACTGTGTGAGAAAACCAGAGCATCCACGAAGAAACCCTTGCAGACATGGGGAGTACATGCAAATGTCGTACACACAGTCATCCGAGGCCGGAACTGAACCCGGGTAAAGAGCTGTGAGGCAGCTGTGATAACCGTTGTGTAGGAAAATGTCTTGAATAATATACTATTTAAAATATGGAAATTAATTTAGCTTGCTGCAATAATAACATATTTATCTAGTACTTTTTATGTTGCTTGATAAATATTCTGAAGTATTTCACAGGAGCATAATGAAATGAAAATGGCCAGTGGGCCAAAGGGGGTCTAAATGAAGTGGATTTTAAGGGGTGTCATAAAGGATGAAAGACTGAGGGAACAAAATTTGTGTGGAAGCTAGGTGACTGACGGTGTGGCTTCTTACTGGGGTGAAGGGCATAGGTTAACAGAAGGACTATGTTGAAGAAATAGAGAAATTGTTGGGAAGAAGTTAAAGGCTGGTGGAAGTTAAAAATGTGGAGAAGCTGTGGGCTTGAAGTGGTTCACATAGGAGGCTGTGGAATAGATGTGCTCATGGCTTAGGAAGGATGGATGTGCATAAGGCCAGCAGAGCTCCGAGTGAACTGAAGTATGTTCCAGGGAGATGATTGGAGGCCAGTCAGGTGAGTATTGAAATAGACGAATCTGGAGGTGACAAAAGTCATGGATGAGGTTTGTGGTCAGTCTGTTTCAGTGTGAGACAATGTCTAGGATCATGATGGTCAGAATCATCCTCTTCAATGCTTCCTCCATTATCAGTGCAACTTTTTAACTTGATTTTACTCTTGCCTAACTAATCAGTCAGATCACATGTAACAAGAGCTTCTCATCCTGCTATGCCACCAATACATCAGGCGCTGTAATATATTAATTTTTGGCCACCTCATTTCTCAATTTCCTGTTGCCCTTTGGCAATCCCAACAGCATGCCTATGTATGTGAATGACCTATGGTTTCACCTCTCAACCTGTTTGTTATGTCTTGTACTGTCATATTTCCATCAGCTGAGATTGAAGACATCATCTTGGCTGCCCCCGTCCCAAACTCCAACTCACTACAGCTCCCATCTCTTGTTTGATGTCACTGTGTTGGTCCTCAATGACTTATTAAATCTGAATCTAAATGTAATTGCAAAGACTTTCACTTCTTCCCCTCCTTTAGTCTGTTTGTCCTGAAATCCAGTAAAAAGTCTGACAACACCAGGTTTTAGTCCAACCTATTTATTTGATAATATACTCACAAGCTTTCGAGGGACACCCTCTTCGTCAGGTGAATGGAGAGTTCTGGCCTCAGACAGAGCATATAAAGCACAGACAGTTTAGAGATTACTGATTAGAATGCGAATCTTTACACCTAACCTGCTGTTCAAGAAATCCTCATCTCTGTCCTTGTCGCCTTCAGACTTGACCAGTTCAGTGCTTTGCTGTCTGCCATCTCAGCAGCTTCAGCTATCATGCAGACCCTGCTTGTCTATTTGCCTAAGCATGCCAACCTACAACGACTTACAGGAACATATAAACAGGAGGGGACCATTAGCTTCTCAAGCCTGTACCGTTGTTATATAATGCTACGATGGCTCTGCACCTCAACTCCATTAACCTGGTTTTTGTCCATTTTCTTGATCACCTATCTTTCTGCTCCCCTCCTCCATTTCCCCTCTCTCAGGACCCTCCATAAAACCTGAAGTCTCCTTTTGTTTTTGTGTTTGAAAAATTATCTAAATGGATCAACGTGTCATTTAATACTTCCTATTTAATACTAATCAAGTTGTTTCTCCTTAGGATGAAGAAGAAGAGGAAGAAGAATTGGTGGTAAGTGAACAAAGATCCTCTGTTTAAATCTTAGTTATCTGGAAGTTCTCATTTGATTTTTGTTACTTGTGCTTGGGATGTGGGCAAGGTCATATTTATTGTCTGTTCGTATTACCCCGAGAAAATGTTGATGGAATTTTTCCTTCACCAGCTGCAGTCCCTTGTATTCTCAAAACAATGTTAAATAGGGTATTCCAAGATAATTGCCCAATGACAATGAAAGAACAGCAATATTTATTGAAGTTTGGAAGGATAAGTGTTTCCACAGCATTGTTGTTCTTATCCTTCTGAGGACATTGGTAAGACTGCATCTCAAATACTGTGCCAATCAAGTATTGTCCTGGATGGTGTCAAGTTTCTTAAGGGTTGTTGGAGCTGCACCCACCTAGGCAAGTGGGGAGCATGCCATCAGAATCCTGACTTGCGCCTTGTAGATTGTGGACAGGTTTTGGGGAATCAGGAATTGAGTTGCTTGCTGCAGTATTCCTAGCCTCTGACCTGTTCTTGTTGCTGCTGTGTTTACGTGGCCAGTCCAGTTGAACTTCTGGTCAATGATAACCTTGAGGATTTGACAGGGGATTCAGTGATGGTTACACCATTGAATGTCATGGGGCGGTGGTTAGAGTGTCTCTTATTGGTGATGGTCATTGCCTAGCATTTGTGTGGTGCAAATGTTATTTGCCACCTGTCAGCTCAAGCCTGGATTTTGTTCTGATCTTGTTGCATTTGAACGTGGACTGCTTTAGTATCTGAGGATTTGCGAATGGTGCTGAACATTCCCACTTCTGACCTTATGACAGAGGAAAGTTTGTTAATGAGGCAGCTGAAGATTGTTGGGTCTAGGACACTATCCTGAGTGACTTCTGCAGGGATGTCCTGGAACTTGGAAGACTGACCCTTCACAACCATCTTCTTATGCTAAGTATGACTCCAAGCTGCAAAGAGTTTGTCCCAATACCCATTGATTCCAGTTTTGCTAGGGCTTCTTGATGCCACACACAATCCAATGAGGCCTTGATGTCAAGGGCTATCACTCTAGCAATATACATTAACGATTTGGAAGAAGGAACTGAAGGTACTGCTGCTAAGTTTGTAGATGATACAAAGATATGTAGAGGGGCAGGTAGTATTGAGGAGGCGGGGGGTCTGCAGAAGGACTTGGAAAGGCTAGGAGAGTGGGCAGATGGAATTCAGTGTGGAAAAGTGTGACGTTATGCACTTTGTAAGAAGGAATGGAGGCATAAACTAATTTCTAAATGAGGAAATGCTTAGGGAATCAGAAGCACAAAGAGGATTTGGAAGTCCTTGTTCAAGATTCTCTTAAGGTTAACTTGCAGGTTCATTTGGCAGTTAGGAAGGCAAATGCAATGTTAGCATTCATGTTGAGAGGGCTAGAATAAAGAGTACTTCTGAGGCTGTACAAGATTCTGATCAGACTCCATTTTGAGTATTGTGAACAGTTTTGGGCCCTGTACCTCAGGAAGAATGTGCTGGCCTTGGAAAAGTTCCAGTGGAGATTCACAAGAATGATCCCTGGAATGAAGAGCTATAGGATACTGCGAGGGCTGGATAGAGTGTACGTGAAGAGGATGTTTCCATTAGTAGGAAAAACTAGAACCAGAGGGCAGAACCTCAGGCTAAAGGGACAATTCTTTAAAACAGATGAGGAATTTCTTCAGCCAGAGAGCAGTGAATCTGTGGAACTCTTTGTCACAGAAGGCTGTGGTGGTCAGGTCATTGAGTGTCTTTAAGACAGAGATCGGTTCTTGATTAATAAGGGGTTCAGGGGTTATGGGAAAAGGCAGGAGAATGGGGATGAGAAAAATATCAGCCATGATTCAATGGCAGAGCAGACTTGATGGGCTGAGTGGCGTAATTCTGCTCCTATGTCTTATGGGACAAGATATATTCAAGGATGGTAATGATAGTATCTGGGATGTTATCTGTAAGATATGATTCCATGAGAACAACTATGTCAGGCTGTAGCTTGACTAGTCTGTGAGAAGCTCTTCCAATTTTGGCACTAGCCCCCAGATGTTAGTAAGGAGGACTTTACAAAGTCGACAGGACTATTTGTTTTGCCGGTGTCATTTCCAATGCCTGGGTTGATGCCAGGTGGTCCATCCAGTTTCATTTTTGTGAGACTTTATAGTAATTGTTTCAACTCAGTGGCTTACTAGGCAATTTCAGAGGGCAGTTGAGAGTCAACATTGCTGTGGCTCTGGAGTCACGTCTAGGCCAGACCAGGTAAGGGCAGCAGATCTCCTTCGCTAAAGGACTTTAATGAACGAAGTGGGTTTTTCCGACAATTGACAATGGTTTCATAGTCATCGGTGTACTGTTCTTTCCAGATTTTTTTTTATTGAATTCAAATTTCACAATCTGCCATGGCAGGATTTGAACCTGTCTGTCCCAAACATTAGCTGAGTTTCTGGATTAATAATCTAGTGATAATGCCACTAGGCTATTGCCTCCCCTGTGGCCTACTTTTTTGTCCGTATGTATGTTCAAATGTGATGAAGGAGTTGTTGCAGGGAAGAGAGTGTTATTGAGGTGATCTTGATATGTTGCTACACTATGGGTAGGTGCGCTGTAAGGGCTGGTTATGGAGTCTCATGATATGTTACAGGTTATGTGACACAAGCAGGCCAAGGATCTGAATACTCCGTAATGAGTGGTTTACCACCTGACTCAAAACTCAAGTCGCGAGTGATAGGTACAGTTGCCTAACAGATGCAACTGAATAACTCGAAGCTTAACAGCATACGCAACCCATTATATTGGGAATAGAAAACGAGAGAAGCACAAGAGAGAAGGGAACAGCTGGCCATGAGGGTATATTTAGATGAAAAGATAGAAGCAACAGCAGAACAAACTGGTTGGGCCAAAGAAGAACATAAGAAATAGGAGCAGGAGTAGGCCATCCAGCCCTTCGAGTCTGCCCCGCCATTCAATAAGATCATGGCTGATCTGTCGTGTCAGCCATGATCTTATTGAATGGCGGGGCAGGCTTGAAGGGCTGGATGGCCTACTCCTGCTCCTATTTCTTATGTTCTTCTTTGGCCCAACCAGTTTGTTCTGCTGTTGCTTCTATCTTTTCATCTAAATATACCCTCATGGCCAGCTGTTCCCTTCTCTCTTGTGCTTCTCTCGTTTTCTATTCCCAATATAATGGGTTGCGTATGCTGTTAAGCTTCGAGTTATTCAGTTGCATCTGTTAGGCAACTGTACCTATCACTCGCGACTTGAGTTTTGAGTCAGGTGGTGAACCACTCATTACGGAGTATTCAGATCCTGCTGTGGTACTGATATAGCTGGTTCACTTCTGGTCAGTGGTGACCCAAAGATGTTGGTAGTAAGGACTGGCCTTGATTGTGCTGCTTGTGTCATTAAAGCTGCAAATAAAAATATTGACCTCATCAGCAAGGAAACTGCAAGTACCTCTTCAGTGTCTAATTATCAACTCTTGTAGGAGGTGGTAACACAGTTGTAATGTTACTGGATCAAGAGGCCTGGACATGGCTCACGGATGCAAGTTCATATCCCACCATGACAGCTAGGGTATTTAAGTGTAATCAATCAATGTGGAATAAAATGTGAGTCTCATTAATAATAGACATGAAGCTATGATTGTAAAAATCTGCCTGTTTCACTAATGTTTGATGTGGAAATGCTGTCGTTGGACTGGGGTAAACACAGCAAGAAGTCTCTCAACACCAGGTTAAAGTCCAACAGGTTTATTTGGTAGTAAAAGCCACAAGCTTTTGGAGCGCTGCTCCTTCGTCAGGTAAGTAGGAGTTCTGTTCACAAACAGGGCATGTAAAGACAAACTCAATTTACAAAATAATGGTTGGAATGGGAGTCTTTACAGGAAATCAAGTCATTGTACCTTTAAGACTTGATTGCCTGTAAAGACTCGCATTCCAACCATTATTTTGTAAATTGAGTTTGTCTTTATATGCCCTGTTTGTGAACAGAACTCCCATTCGCCTGACAAAGGAGCAGCGCTGCCTGTGAAAGCTAGTGGCTTCTGCTTCCAATTTAACCTGGTGTTGTGAGACTTTGTGCTGTCACTAATGGTTACCAGGATGAAAATTTGCATTCATTATCTACTCTAGCCTGTGCGATTCCAGGCCCACAGCAATGTGTTTAACTCTCAGCTGCTCTCTGAAATGTCCCAGCAAACAATTCTGTTGTATCAAATTGCTGTGCAAGTGCTGCCCATCAATCTAGGCACTGGAGATGACAGACAAATATCTCAGTTTCTTCACTATCAAAATCTTGGAACTCCTTAACAGTATTTTGGGTGCGCTACACCACGCGGATTGCGGTGATTCAAAAAGGTGGCTCACCACCATCTTCTCAGGGCAGTTGAATGGGCAACAAATGCTGGTCTTGCAAGTGATGTTCACATTCCAAGAACAATTTTCAATAAAATATGTAAGTCCAATATAGAGTTGCCGGCATTGGATTGGAAAGGCAATGTAAGTAGCTTCACAGTAGCAGGTTAAAGTCCAACAGGTTTATTTGGTAGCATGAGCTTTGGGAGCACTGCTCCTTTGTCAGGTGAGTGCTTGATGAAGGAGCAGCGCTCCGAAAGCTTGTGATACCAAATAAACCTGTTGGACTTTAACCTGGCGTTGTGAGACTACTTACTGTTTAAAAGTTGAGGACAAATTTATCTTGCAGA
The DNA here is from genome assembly GCF_965287045.1 of Carcharhinus amblyrhynchos. Classification (NCBI taxonomy): domain Eukaryota; kingdom Metazoa; phylum Chordata; class Chondrichthyes; order Carcharhiniformes; family Carcharhinidae; genus Carcharhinus; species Carcharhinus amblyrhynchos. The sequence goes on along the minus strand of NC_137332.1, from coordinate 26,686,323 downwards.
TTTTGTCTTTTTTCATTTTTTATTTTTTTTTTATTCATTCTGCTTCCTGAAATTGGCAAAAAAAAATCTAACTGCAGATAGCAGCCTGGGACTAAATCAATGCTGCAAACAAGATTTTGAATCAATTATAATAGTCACCAATGAGCAAGAGGAAAATGTAGATTTCTGGTTGTCAGTGAAGCTACATGCTGCTGACCTGTAATGGCTTTTGCATTGAGGAAATATTACATTTTGTTTGGTGAAGAAAGATTAGCTATAATCAGTGCAGGTTAATATTCAAACATATAGCTAAGACTGGTGTTGTCCCATCCATTTACATATTTAATCCCCACAAAAGCAAGGCTGGGATTAAAAGTTTACTAATGTGGAGCCAATCAGCCTGAAACCTGTTACTATCCCTCACTGAGTTCCACTCTGGTGCCCTTAATTTCTGAGATCCCGCTAACATAAGAACATAAGAAATAGGAGCAGGAGTAGGCCTCTAGCCCTTCGAGCCTGCCCCGCCATTCAATAAGATCATGGCTGATGTGTCGTGGCTCAGTTCCACATTCCCCCCCTCTCCCCATAACCCTTAATCCCCTCTCTTATCAAAAACCCATCAACCCGCGTCTTAAAAACATTCAGCGAGGCAGCCTCCACCACTTCAACGGGCAGAGAATTCCAGAGATTCACCACCCTTTGAGTGAAGAAGTTCCTCCTCAACTCCGTTCTAAACCGCCCCCCTTTTATCTTGAGGCTGTGCCCCCTAGTCCTACTGTCCTTTCTGAGCGGGAAGAGTCTCTCCACCTCTATCCTATCCATCCCATTCATCATCTTATATGTCTCAATGAGATCTCCCCTCATTCTTCTAAACTCTAACGAGTACATGCCTAGTTTATTCAGCCTCTCCTCATAGCTCAACCCCTTCAACTCTGGCATCAGCCTAGTAAACCTCCTCTGCACTCCCTCCAAGGCCAAAATATCCTTGCGTAAGTATGGTGCCCAAAACGGCACACAGTACTCCAGCTGCGGCCTCACCAATGCCCTATACAGCCGCAGCAAGACCTCCCTACTTTTATATTCAATCCCCCTCGCTATGAAGACCAGTATCCCATTAGCCTTCCTGACCACCTGCTGCACCTGCAGGCTGGGTTTTTGCGATTCATGCACAAGGACCCCGAGGTCCCTCTGCACCGTCGCCTGCTGCAGTTTTTCGCCATGTAAGTAATAATCCTTCCTACCATTATTCCTACCAAAGTGTACCACCTCGCACTTGCCAACATTAAATTCCATTTGCCAGTTCCTGGCCCATTCGCCCAGCCTATCTAGATCCTTCTGTAGACTCTCCACACCCTCCGCGCAATTTGCCGTTCCACCAATCTTGGTGTCATCAGCAAATTTCGACACCACACACTCGGTTCCCTCCTCCAGATTTCTATATAAATGGTAAATAGCTGAACACAAAAGGTTAACATTTCAAAAACTGGTGGAGTAGAATTTGAGAATTAAATCTGATTTGATAGTTCTAAAAATATACTTTTTCTGGAAAGCAAGAATTTAAATAGCAAATGCTTAGTATTTAAACACAAAATAAATTTAATTAGTAGCTTCAGCTATGTGATTTGTTTGAAACATGCTGTTGTCCTTGCACAGGATCCCATAACAAACATCAGGGAGCAATGCGAGCAGCTTGAAACTTGTGTGAAACTGAAAGAAATACTGGACGCCTGTACAGAGCGAGTGAATTCTCGATCGCAAACCACAGAAACCTGTACTGAGGAGCTGTTTGACTTCTTGCATGCCCGGGACCATTGTGTAAGTTCCTACTTGTATAATAAATAGGTATCTAAATTATTGTTTTGATTCCAGTTTTTCTTATGAGTGTTGTGTGTTCTTGTTTTGTAAAGTGTCTTCATGGCATGCAATTCTGATGTTCCTGTCCATGGTACCATTGTAATGTCTCATACAGAAATTTTTCTTCCATATCTATGGAGAAATTGAAATTGTTATAAATGCTTTTAATGTGTTATCACATCAAGGATTTATTAAATAATGCTGAAAACACTTTATTTTTGTATTTGGAATTAATTATTGGAAGGTAAGGTGGTTCTTAAGTTATAATTATGATTGAAATTTGAACTTCTTTAGTTCTAGAATTATCAAATGATGTGTCACACCCAAAGAGGTCACCTCAGACCATCATGCCTGTGGTATAAGAGCAATGTAGATATTTCCAGTCTTGATTCGATCCTTGATTTGCTTGTGTGGTGAACTCTTAAAGATCAAAGAAAATTACAGCACAAACAGGCCCTTCAGCCCTCCAAGTCTGCACCAACCATGCTGCCTGACTGAACTAAAACAACCCCCCCCACCCTTCTGGGTTCCATATCCCTCTGTTCCCATCCTATTCATGTATTTGTCAAGATTCCCCTTAAAAGTCACTACTGTATCCGCTTCCACTACCTCTCCTGGCAACGGGTTCCAAGCACCCACCATCCTCTGGGTAAAAAAACTTGCCTCGTGCACTTAGCTGAAGGATTATGCTCCAAATACTTATCAATTCGCACCAAAAACAGGATTGCTCCAAATTTCATTGACTGGGAATTCTTTGTGTTCCTTTGACTCTCATGTGAAACCTGAGAGGGAAAAATCTTTACACTTAATTTCCCGTCTATTCCTGATATCCTTCCCTTGTCTAACAACAACCTATTTACCTCTGTTTCAAAAACATTCGATGACCCTCATCTCTACCACTTTCTGAAACCAAGTCCCTCAGAAAAAAATTCTCTTCGCCTTTGTGATTTTAAAACAGTGCCCCCTAGTTCTGAATTTGCTCACAACAGGAAGCATCCATTCCATTTTGTGAATTACATTCAGGATCTTGTATACTTACCCCTTATTAATCACACCTTATCCTTCTGAACTTCTGAGGCAAAGACTGTTCAAACTTTCCTTGTAAGACAACCCACTTATTCCACCTATCAACTGCATTGTTTTTCTGCAGTGGGGCCATGCTGTGTGGGGAGTTGAATTCAAAGCCCCAGTTCGGCCAACCTCTCCTTCATTTGCTGCTGCTATTCTGTTTCAATGTCAAGATTCTGAGCCTCAAAAGCAGCTTGTGCCTTGATGGACCAGGTGGAGCTACGCTGAGCAAACCCCAGCTTTCTATTCCCAGTCAGTGGTGTTAATGCCTCTGAGCTTTATGGTGGCTTTGAATTGTTTTCATATTTTATGGGATGTGTCACTGACTAGGCCAGCATTTATTGCTCATCCCTAATTGCCCTTGAGGAGATGATGGTGAGCTGCCTTCTTCAGTCCCTGAATTGTAGGTACCCCACAGTGCTGTTAAGAAGGGAATTCCCATATTTGAATCCAGCAACAGTGAAGGGACGGTGCAATATGTTTCCAAGTCAGGATGGTGAGTGAAGTGGAAGGAAACTTCCAGGTAGTGGTGTTCCAGGTATCTGCTTCTCTTTTTCTTCTCGACGGTAGTGGTGATGGGTTTGGAAGATGCTGCCTTAGGAACCTTGGTGAGTTCCTGCACTGCACCTTGTCAGTGGTATACACTGCTGACACCCTCATCAGTGGTGGAAGGATTGAATGTTTGTCGAAGGGGTAGCAATCAAGTGAGCTGCATTGTCCTGGGTTTTTGTGGGGGGGTGGTGGTGTGGTTGGTGGTAGATGCTGGTACTCACAGCTACATGGAGGAGGCATTGGTAGGGTGGTCCTCCTATTTGATCCCCAGGACACAAGCACCATTGATGGAAGGTGTCAAGAATCTTAAAGGGTGGTCAACACAATGGCCTTATAAACCAGGATCCTTATTGACTTCCAAAAGCGCCAGTTGTCAAAGGCATGTTGATGCAGGTTGAGGAAGGCTGCGCTGGCACAGTTGACTTGGTGTTAGTCTCTTGGGAGGGGTAGCTGCTGAGGTTTGGGAAGTGCTGCACGTACAACAAAGCCTTCCCATCTACATAGATGGCATGGGGATGCTCATCTGGCTTGGAGAAAGTTAGTGAATGACCTTCATCTTGGCAATATTTAAAGATATGCTGAGCCTCTCTTAGAAGATGTTGAAGTCGTCAAGTGACCTTGCATGTCCTGTATAGAGTGAGACATCACTGCAGCAGTCACTTGTAAACTGAAAGTCATGGATGTACATGATGATCAGTTTTGCTTTTGACTGGAAGTGACCAGAGTTGGAAAGCTTCCAATCCCGACGATACTGAGAGCTGATAATCTCAGAGTGGATGATAATGGGTCAGGAAATAGTGAACATGCAACTTTGTTTAACCCTGTCCACATGTGAAAGGTGTTACTTTTGATCTATGCAAGGTGGTGGTGATCATATTGTCATGCAGAAGTCTCAGGTGATGACAAATGTCAACGGGCAACCATGCTTTGGAGGATAGTCCAAAACGCTTCACATTTAAAGAATAAAATGCCTTGGTCAAGTTAAAGACCAGGAATCTCTTCTGAACTACCTCCAATGTATTTACAGCCTTCCTTAAATAAGATGAAAACTGCACACTGTTTGAGATGTCTCACCAATGCCCTGAATAACTGATACATAACGTCTAACTTTTGTATTCAATTCCCCTCATTAGGACAGTATTCCATTAGTCTAAATTGCTGTTCCTGTATATTTATTTTTCTGACTCTCACACTTGTTATAAATTTCCTCCCAATTCACTTGTAGGATATTGCTGCATAACTATTTCCAGTCTGTTCTCTCTCATTCACTGTGCTCTCACCCAATATAAAACTCTTATTTTTTGTTCCAGGTGGCTGAAACTCTCTTCAGTAAATTAAAATGAAATCCAGTACCTGAGGAACTCTGCTGTACCAGAATGCATAACAGTTGTGGGGAACTCAGTTATTGACTGATTTCTAACTCTCTTTGGGAAATGAATCTTCATGGTGCATTGCACAATGGTTCAGGCATTGCCTTTGTCAAAGGTTTACTGTGCTTGTGATCGAGTTTGGAGCCAGAAATTGTTTAGTTATACTTGCTGTTATAAATAAATTTATTGACCTCCAAATTGTGTTTGCCTGATTTCATTCTCTTCTGTTCAGACTGATGGATTAGAGTTGAAACAAGCTACCATTGCAGTGAAATGATAGGTGTGTCCTCTTTTCTGTTCAAATTGATTTCTTCATATCCTTCCCTACTTGTAATGCTGTCTCAGCTATAGTAGACATGTGGTTGATCTGTATCTAAACTCCATTTATCTGCTTCAGTCCCAAATCTTTTCTTTAACTTCAGGTGTGATAGAAGTGGTCTGAGTTTGGCAGTCTGTTAGAGGTGTGCAAATAGTTAAATTGATCAATCATAAGGAATTGAATGACTATCAGTTGTCCTTAGTGGTGAGGTGCTGCAATGTGCTTTCCTGGTGCAAACACTGCAACAGTTGTCAATCAGTGTTCCTGCTGTTTTGTTCTGTGGGAAATAATTTCTATACAGAACATAATTCTTATGAGCAGGAGTAGGCCATTCAACTCCTTGAATCTGCTCAACTGGGCAGCACAGTGGTTAGCACTGCTGCCTTACAATACCTGGGAGTTTGGTTTGCTTCCAGCCTTGAGTGACCGCCTGTATGGAATTTGCATATTCTCCCTGTTTCTGGGTGCTCTGGTTTCCTCCCACAGTCCAAAAATGTGCTGGCAGGGTGGATTGGCCATGATAAATTGCCCTTTAGTGTCCCAAGATGTACCGGGGATTACAGGGGTAAATGTGTGGGGTTAAGGGAGTAGGGCAGGGTTTGGGTTTGGAGATGCTCTGTTGGAGAGTTGGTGCAAACTCCATGGGCTGAATGGCCTCTTTCTGCACTATTGTTCAATGATTCCACCATTCAATAAGAACATAGCTGATCTTTAATCTCAGCTACATCTACCTGCACTATTCCCAGATCCTATGACTCCTTTGCTATCCAAAGATCAGTTGATCTCCAAAAATGATCAACGACTGAATATCTGTACAGATTTTTTAAAAAAAAATTCCAAAGATGCACTTTCTTTGAGTGAAGAAATTTCTTCCCACTCATTCATAAATGGCCAGCACTTATGAGATGCGACTCCTAGTTTAGTAGTGGGCAACCTGCAGCCTAGGGGCCCATGCAGCACACAAGACATTTTGTTGACCATATTCTGATTTCTGTCCATTTGGTTTTCTTTACTGATATGACTATGACTGAAGTGACATGTAAAGAAAGGGCAACTGAAGCGAGGTGAATGCTGATTGCACACAACATTTGAGTGAGAGCCCTATTGTTTTTACCATTTTGAAGCTGATAGTTCTATTAACGTATAAAAGATTATGCATTTTCTGTAACTTTAGAAATATTGGGCATGTATTAAATTTTATTTATGGTTAGTGAACAAGTCTGATTTCAGTCTTGCGCCCACTGAGGTGGAGGAGGGGCTGCTCATTCGTGAGCCTAGGTTCCCATCACTGCCCTGGTTCTCAACTCCTGCTAGGATGAATGGCTGCCCTGCATATGTATCATTAAATCCTCAAGAATGTTGGGTGTCAAAATGAGATCACTTCTCATGGGTCTAATTAATCATTGGTTCTGGGGCAATGGATTTAAGATTAAGAGATCAATATAACAAGCCTTCATCATGCTCCAAAATAAATGTAGACAAAATGGTTTGAATCTCTTGTTGGAGAAAGTCGCTACCTGTACTGCTATGGTGTGAATGTTACTTGCATGTTGTTTAGGTCTTGCCGTGTACAAAGACCAACTGCTTCACTATCTGTGGAGTTGAGAATATTACTGAACACTGCAATCATCAGTGACCATCCCCACCTCAGACTTCACAATGGAGGGAAGGTAATTGATGAAACAGCGGAAGATAATTGAGCCTAGGACATTGACTCCTGCAACAATGTTCTTTTGGCTGCGATGACTATTTCCCAGGATGTTGCTTGGGCTGGAGAGTTTTAGTTGTGAAGAGAGATTGGATGGAGTGGGGTTGTTTTCCTTGGAACAGAGGAGATTAGGGAGGGTCATGATTGTGAAGTATAAAGTTGTGGGCGGCACAGAGTAGACAGGAAGAACCTTTTCCCCTTGGTGGAGGAATCCATGACTAGGGGCATAAATTTAAGATAAGGGACAAGAGCTTTAGAAGTGATGTCAGGAATTTTTCACCCAAAGGGTGGTAGGAGTTTGGAACTCATTGTCTGAAAGGGTCTCTGCTTCCATCACCCTCAAAACATTTAAGTACAGTTTAAAAAGTCTTACAACACCAAGTCAGATGAATGGACACCGCTCAATAATCGCCAGGCAGGAATGTTCCCTTTCTGTCGGGGAACACTTCAGCAGTCAAGGGCATTCAACCTCCGAACTTCAGCTAAGTATTCTCCAAAGCGGCCTTCAAGACGCGTGACAATGCAGGATTGCTGAGCAGAAACTGATAGCCAAGTTCCACACACATGAGGATGGTCTCAACTGGGATCTTGGGTTCATGTCACACTGTGACCCCTCCATGATTTGCCTGAGCTTGCAAAATCTAAGTGTCCTGGCTTGAGACAATTCACACCCCTTTAACCTGTGCTTACCCTCTCTCCACTCACATTGTCTGTACCTGTAAAAACTTGATTACTTGTTAAGACTCATATTCCAAACATTATCTTGCAATTGAGTCTGTGTCTATATATGCCCTATTTTTGAACCCAACTCTCCACTCAGTTGATGAAGGGACAATGTTCCGAAAGCTTGTGTAATCAAATCAACCTGTTGGACTTTAACCTGGTGTTGTGAAATGTCTTACTGTGCCCACCCCAGTCCAATGCTGGCATCTCCACATCAACATTTCAGTATTTAGATGTGCACTTGAGGTTCCAAGGCATACAAAGCTATGGGCCAAATGCTGGAAAATGGGATTAAATAGTTAGGTGGTTTGTCTTTCACCAGCTGAAGAGCTCTTTGATGTGTTGTCTACCTCTATAACTGGCCTCCAACAACTACTACCATCATCCTTTGTGCTAGGAATTACTCTAGTAAGAGTGAAGAGTTTTCCTTTGATTTCCACTGACTTTGATTTTGCTAACGTTCTTTGATGCCACACTAAGTCAAATACTGCCTTGATCTCGAATGCACAACCTTAAACCTAGAGGATAAGATCAGCAAATGCATGAGAACACCATCTGGAGGTTCCCCTTCAAGTAATACACAATCCTGACTTGGAACTATTATTACTGTTCCTTCACCGTTGCTGTGATAAAATCCTGGAATCCCCTTTCTAAAAGCGCTGTGGTTGCACCTACACCAGGAGGGTGGTACAGCTGGGAAGCAGACTGTGGAGGGCCACAAGGCCTTAGTTAAATTGAAGCATATGGATCTGAATTTTAAAATGGTTGGTTGACCTGGAGCTAATGTAAGCCAGTAAGCACAGGGAAAATAGCATGGTGTCAGTTAGGATACAGGCAGTAGAGAGTTGGATGAGCTGAGGTTTAGAGAGGCACACAGGGGAACATTGGGGTAGTCAAGCCTGGAGATAACAAAACCCTAAGATGAAGGTTTCACCAGCAACAAGAGTAGAAATGGGTAAAATTACAGAGGTATAAATAGGTGGCTTTAGGATGGAGGATATGGTGTTCAAAGCTCACCTTGGTTTTGAATAGTTTGTTTCTACATCAGGCATTGGTTTGGAAATGGAATGGAAGTGAGGTTGAATATGCTGCCATCTTCTTGGGCAGTGGTTAGTACTGATGTCACAGCGCCAGGGACCAAGGTTCGATACCTAGCATGGATCACTATGTGGACTTTGCACATTCTCCTCGTGTCTGCGGGGTTTCCTCCAGGTGCTCCGGTTTCCTCCCATAATCGAAAAATGTGCAGATTAGGTTGATTGGCCATGCTAAATTGCCCCATGGTGTCAGGGAGTTAGCAGAGTAAATAGGTTTAAAGTTAAAGTAATGGGGTTAGGGCTGGGTGAGATTGTTAACGGTGTGGACTCGATGGGCCAAATGGCCTCTTTCTGCACACTGTAGGATTCTATGATGATTCTTTTGCAATGTTTAATTGAATTAAATTTCAGCTCATCCAGAACTGGTGGTTGAAGAAGCAGCGATATGGAAAGAGGGTTGCACCGCAGAGCTGAGTGCCATCAATACACATGTCGAACCTGAACTGATTTCTCCTGAAATGGTGACGTTACATTTTCACATTTCTAACTACAATTATTTCCTTAATCTAACAATTTCAAGAATTTAAATTAAAGTCAACTATATTGAAAGCAAAAGTAGGATTGTGCTGGAAATCTGAAAGAAAAGCAGAAAATATTAGAAACACGCAGTAAGTCAGGCACCAAATGTGGAGAAAGAGAGAGAGGGACAAGAAACTACAAAGAGTCACGAATGAAGCCCAGTTCATTACACAAACCAGCCTTCCATCCATTGACTCCATCTACACTTCCCCTTGCCTCGGAAAGGCAGCCAGTATATTCGAGGACTCCATGCACCCCAGACATACTCTTTTCTACCTTCTTTCATTGAGAAAAAGATACAAAAGTCCGAGGTCACATCACAACCTACTGAAGAACAGCTTCTTCTCTGCTGCCATTTAGACTTTTGAATAGACCTACCTTACTTTTCTCTAACATGCTAGCTATGACTGTAAAACTACATTCTGCACCCTCTCCTTTCCAAGTCCCCTACCTACTATACGAACAGTATGTTGTGTCTGTATAGCGCTCGAGAAACAATACTTTTCACTGTGTCCCAATACGTGTGACAAGAATAAATCAATTCAAACTGAAAGGAGGCGGAACCTTTGTGTCGCAGTCTGAGTTTCTGGTGGGAGCGGACGGGGGATGGCGGCGCTGGGAGCAGCGGGTTGCCGGTTGAAGTTTTTAACGGAGAGGCTGCGAGAATGGCGGAGGCTGGAGCGGCGGAACATTTACAAGAAGAAATGGGTGAGTGTGGGGCTGAAATGTGCACGGTAACGGGAGCCGGCCCCGCCGACCGCCCTCAGTAACCCTGCTTTCTCCTCCCCAGGCTTCCTCGCAGCCCCGGGTCCCTAGCACCCGGCTGGCTTTACACAACATGGACATGAGCTACAGCCTGCAGTTCGCCCAGCTCTGGCCCTCCATCCGCTTGGCTTTACTCTGCGAGCAGAAATACGCGGCTCTGATCAACTCGTTCGGCGACGTGGACAGGACGATCCGGGAGATGGAGCGGCGGCGGGCCAGAGACTTTGTGTACGAGGGCCGCGGGAAGAGGGCAGCTCCGGGGCCGGACGGGACACCACCCTCCCCAGTGGCAGCCGGACAGGAGTCCCCCCACCCTCAACCCGCACCAGAGTCGCCATCCACCCGGCAGGTGAAGCACTCCATCCCCATCAGCCCAAATCTCAAGTGTTTCACCTTTCCTAGGGGAGACATCACACGGTTTGAGCCCGCAAGGTACTTCATTGACTTGTGTGTCTGCTGCTTGATCGTTGAACGGGACCATTCACAGTTTGCCTTTGGGTGGATCGCAGATTTCAGATCTGTTATAGGACGGTGTCAGGTTTAAGCCAGCTAGGGTACGAAATGGGGAAAACCACCAGGACATTTTTTTTTACTGTTTTACAATCGTAGAATCCCTATAATGCAGAAAGGGAGCATTGGACCCATTGAGCCTGCATGGACAACAATCCCACCCCATGCATTCACCTTAGCCGCCCCCCCCCAAAAAAAAGGGGCAATTTAGCTTGGCCAATGCAGGTAGCTCTAGAATCATAGAACCCTACAGTGCAGAAAGAGGCCCTTCGGCCCATCGAGTCTGCACTGAACACAATCCCACCTAGGCCCTACCCCCATATCCCTACATATTATACCCACTAATCCTTTTAACCTACGCATCCCTGGACACTAAGGGGCAATTTCTTAGCATGACCAATCAACCTAACCCTGCACATCTTTGGACTGTGGGAGGAGACCGGAAGAAATCCACGCAGACACAAGGAGAATGTGCAAACCCCACACAGACAGTGACCCGAGCCAGGAATCGAACCCAGGACCCTGGAACTGTGAAGCAGCAGTGCTAACCACTGTGCTACCGTGCCACCCATATTTGGACTGTGGGAGTAAACTGGCGTATCCAGAGGAAACCCAAGCAGATGCTGGGAGAATTTGCAAACTCCACACCGACAGTGACCCAAGTTGGGAACTGAACCCGGATTCCTGGAGCTGTGAGGCAACAGTGCTATCCATTGTGGCACATCATCTATTGGTGGTTGATTATAATGGAAAGTTGATAAGTCATTCCCACGAGAAGCATGTATTGGGTTGGGTTTGTTTTCATTTATATCTCATGATACCGAGGAGGCAACATACCACTATTACTCTAATGCTACAAACCACTTTCCATTGTTTAGCTACTGGACAAATTCAGACATCCAGTTTTTCTGTATCAATTTTTCCTGTGTAACATCATCCAATTCATTCTCTCCATCTCATTCATTTTCTTTATATTGCAAAACCTTTTCTTGAGCAACATAGTTATCCAGTGCACCTGGCACATCAGATACTTCAGAGTTTGGACATCCTGCACTGCATGCACCTGTAATTGAATATCCACACCTGACATGAATAGGGCACCACCCCGTACAAGAAAAGACTAACCTGAGTAATAAATAAAAGTCCAAGAGACGAGAAGACAATAAGCTTCAATATATGGGCAAGGCATCACAAGGGGCAGCAAGGGATGGACGTGAGAAAAACAAGAAGAAAAGAGGACATATCCTCTCTCTGTCCAAACCCAGAAACCTGGCATTAATATATTCTTCTGTGTTACTTTGTTAACTTAATTAAAGCTAATTTTCTGTATCCTGCCTGGCTTTACAGTTGCAGACCTTCCCTTTCTCCATGTCAAAACCCCTATTCTGGTGAATGTCACTCTTCATCAGTAAAAACTAACTTATGTCAGTAAATTACTGTCAGCCTCTCACAGATCAAATTTTGTCATGTTTTAAAATGCTTTAATTGTTTTTAAAGTATTGAGAAATCAGAAGCAAAATTGGGATAAGGGAATGGTGGGCAGAACTGGGATATCTAGAAAACCGGTCAAATTTTTTTTTTCCACAGACTCTTGAGATTTTCTCAAAGGCTACCTTTTTGAATATTGGGGGTGAAATTTTAATTTTCACATGAGGAGTTCAGCATATTATTCTTCCTTAGTTCTTTGGTATTTTCTTTCAAATTTGAATTCCAAATACAATTCAGAATAATAAACCAAGATCAGATTGATCCCAAATTCCAATTATTTGATGCAGTGAAACACAAATTTCAGGAGTAAAGCAATAGAGCATGGAAGTCAATCTACAGAAAAACGTTTAACACGAACAATATGATTCAGTGTTGTAATCAAATGAAGAATGATAACTTAGGTGAGTGTTTCCTCACTGCAGGACAGATAACTTTGTTACAGCTCAGTTCTAGTTCATGACACCTTATTAGAAGTTGCAATTCAAAGTACCAAATTTAATAAAACAGAACCACTAGATAATTCCCTACCGCCTCACTGTCTCCACCTTTCACAGGACCAAGAGGGCAATGCATACCGTTTGAAATGCTGCCGGCTAGTTTCAGCTGACCACTTGTGTCAGTGACTCCCAAGGTGCAAACCCACACCAGCTGAAGCTGGGGCTGGACACGGTTATTAGGGGATCCCCAAGGCCTGGAGTCAGCACCTATTGAGACTCTGACAGCAAGACGTGAGCACAGGACAGAGAGGCCATGGAGCCTAAGGCACTTTCTCCCTGACAGGCAGCAGCCCCAACTCAGACCAAAGCCAAGATCCACTCCTTCAGACCTCATCTCCAGTTCCTCATTGGCCACAGCCTCCAGCTGCTGCATGATGCGCAATAGTCACTATGCAGTGTATATTGAAGCGGGAATCTGTCAAGACTCTGAAGCTAACTGGCAATATGGCCTGTGTTGAGAAGAAAACCCACATTATCCTCTGTTAACTCCACCTAGCCATCTGCAATGACGAAGAGTTCAGCTCGCTTTATCCCAGAGTGAGGTCTTGTCCAACATATAGGCTGTGCTGTTGCCCTAAAGAACAAACAAGACACCCTAGCAAAGATGCAGGAGGGATTGGAGGAGCTGGAGCATCAACATGGCAGAGACAGAATCTGTGATTGATGGAGCGGCTGCTGATTGATTCTGATTCTGCGCTCACTTCTCCAATTAAAATACAAGGGGCGACCCTTCTTGAATTTTATGCCTCCGTCATTGCGCCTCTGTAGGAAATTTGAGGTTTCCAGGGAAAATTTGCCCGTCATCCCTGTGTGTTTGAATCCTGCTAGAAAGAGAAGGAAGATAAATATAGGGGGAAAAGTGATCCCGCTTCCGATTAGCCATTAGCTCCAAAAGCGAGACATAGATATTTTCTGAAGTTACGGAAGTCTCATCTCAGATGTTGGGAATTTTTCAGCTTCTACTTTTGTCATAATATATTCTGATACATTATTTTTTGCCCTATCTCAGACCAGACAGTTTAAGATTGTTGGAATATTATCTGATGGATGCTGCATCACTCCTCCCAGTACTCATCCTGGATGTTCAGCCGGGGCACACAGTTCTTGACCTCTGCGCAGCACCTGGTGGCAAGTCTCTGGCTCTGCTGCAGACAGAATGCTGTCGTAAGTGAGTGGGTTATTTTTAGTGGGAGACTTAATCGCATGTTAAAATTGCAAAATCCTGATGACAGTATGACAAAATAGTGTTATCATTCCTGAAAGAGAGAGAGGTCGGTATGTTTTCCAAAGTGGAAAAATCAATTCTTGCTAACAACTAGTTCTTGTTCAACTTTCACAGAGGCTTGCAAGCACTGCTGGTTGGACAGCTTCAAGGCTTAAAAGATGGAGATTAACTTCCAAGTGTCAAGCAGTTAAAATCAGTTTTCACCAACATAAAGTTTAAATTAATGAGTTCAATTTGTAAGGTTCTCTATAGCAAAATAAATATTCAAAATAGATCTCTTTCTAAAAGACTGTATTGTATTGGGAAAGAAATTATTTATAGAATGTACCTGCAGTTACTTTGACCCTAAGTTAATTTGAGTTTGTTTATTTGGTTGGTATGAAAAGAAATACCTGCAGTTACTTTCATTGTGCTTTATGATTTACAGGTGCTGGTTTTAGTGGGATCAGCTGTAAAATATTGTCTTGTAGTCCAGCATTGACCTCATTAAGAGGTTGCTCAGTCCCTTTGAAGGTAAAATGTATAACAAGGTTGGGCTGGCATTGGAACGTTGTTTCTTATAGCCAAGACTGATCAGATCAAAAATCTCCATTTCTGTTAATTGTTGGAGTCTAGCATGAAATAGGTTTGGATCATTTTATCCTACTTTCAATGGGTGCAATTCCCTGCACAAAACTGCTCATAATTTGATAGTCTCACTCAAAAGGGGCATTAATGTTGGGTTTTGTAAGAAATGAAAATGTCTGTAAGTGAGCTGCTCTTCTGAGGTTGGAGTTAACCCACATTGCAAAGACAAGAGTTCACACAGCTTTTCTTTACCAATCCTGTAATGTGCCAAGCCTGGGTCTGTTTGACAATGGCACAGTGGTTAGCATTGCTGCCTTTCAACGCCAGAGACCCAGGTTCGATTCCCGGCTTGAGTCAATGTCTGTGTGAGTCTGCACGTTTTCCCCGTGTCTGCATGGGTTTCCTTTGGGTGCTCTCGTTGCCTACTACTGTCCGCAAGACATGCTGTTTAGATGCATTGGTGCATTGGCCACGCTAAATTCTTCCTCAGCATACCCGAACAGGTGCCGGAGTGTGGCGACTCGGGGATTTTCACAATTACTTCATTGCAGTGTTAATGTACATAAGAACGTAATAAGAACATAAGAAATAGGAGCAGGAGTAGGCCATCTAGCCCTTCGAGCCTGCCCCGCCATTCAATAAGATCATGGCTGATCTGTCGTGGCTCAGTTCCACATTCCCGCCCTCTCCCCATAACCCTTAATCCCCTCTCTTATCAAAAACCCGTCAACCCGCGTCTTAAAAATATTTAGCGAGGTAGCCTCCACCACTTCAACGGGCAGAGAATTCCAGAGATTCACCACCCTTTGAGTGAAGAAGTTCCTCCTCAACTCCGTTCTAAACCGCCCCCCCTTTATCTTGAGGCTGTGCCCCCTAGTCCTACTGTCTTTTTTGAGCGGGAAGAGTCTCTCCACCTCTATCCTATCCATTCCATTCATCATCTTATATGTCTCAATGAGATCTCCCCTCATTCTTCTAAACTCTAACGAGTACAAGCCCAGTTTATTCAGCCTCTCCTCATAGCTCAACCCCCTCAACTCGGTATCAGCCTAGTAAACCTCCTCTGCACTCCCTCCAAGGCCAAAATATCTTTGCGCAGGTGCGGCACCCAAAACTGCACACAGTACTTCAGCTGCGGCCTCACCAGTGCCCTATACAGCTGCAGCAAGACCTCCCTACTTTTATATTCAATCCCCCTTGCTATGAAGGCCAGCATCCCATTCGCCTTCCTGACCACCTGCTGCACCTGCAAGCTGGGTTTTTACGACTCATGCACAAGGACCCCGAGGTCCCTCTGCACTGTCGCCTGCTGCAGTTTTTTGCCCCGTAAGTAGTAATCCTTCCTACCATTATTCCTACCAAAGTGGACCACCTCACATTTGCCAACATTAAATTCCATTTGCCATTTCCTGGCCCATTCGCCCAGCCTATCTAGATCCTTCTGCAGACTCTCCACACCCTCTGCACAATTTGCCTTTCCCCCAATCTTGGTGTCATCAGCAAATTTCGACACCCTACACTCGGTTCCCTTCTCCAGATCATCTATATAAATGGTAAAAAGCTGAGGCCCCAGCACCGACCCCTGGGGCACTCCGCTAGTCACCATCCGCCAATCCGAATAGCACCCGTTGACCCCCACTCTCTGCCTCCTATTTGACAACCAATCCTCTATCCACGCTAACACCCTACCTCCAACTCCATGTCCCTCGACCTTCTGCAATAACCTCTTGTGAGGTACTTTGTCAAACGCCTTCTGAAAATCTAGAAAGACCACATCCACCGGCTCTCCTCTATCCGCCGCCCTAGACACATCCTCGTAGAACTCCAGTAAATTTGTCAGACACGACTTCCCTTTAATGAAACTGTGCTGCGTCTGCTCTATCAAGCAATTCCCTTCAAGATGCCTCGCAATTTCCTCCTTAATGACAGATTCTAACATTTTACCTACCACAGACGTTAAACTAACCGGCCTATAATTCCCCGCCTTTTGCCTGGCACCCTTCTTAAACAACGGCGTAACATTAGCCGTTTTCCAATCATCCGGCACTTCCCCGGAATCCAGCGACGTCTGGAAAATAACCACCAAGGCAGCCACTATCACCTCCGCCATTTCTTTCAGAACCCTCGGATGCATTCCATCCGGTCCTGGGGACTTGTCCACAATCAGCCCCTCCAGTCTGTCGAGCACCGCCTCTCTCGTAACAGTAACGTCATTAAGACCCTCCAGTCCTACCACCTTTCCATCGCTAACACCCGGCAAATTATTCACGTCCTCCTCCGTGAAGACAGAAACAAAAAAGTTATTCAATACCTTAGCCATATCCCCATCCCCTACCACTAGGTCCCCTTTCTCATCCTCTAAAGGACCAATGTTCACCCTAGCCAGCCTCTTCCTTTTTATATATTTATAAAAACTCTTGCTATCCTTTTTTATATTAAGCGCTAGCCCAGCTTCATAGTTTCTCCTACCCTTCTTTATCAACTTCTTTGTCAATCTTTGTTGACATTTAAACCTCTCCCAATCCTCTTCTCGCCCACTACTCTTAGCTACTCTAAATTCCTCCGCTTTTAATTTAACACTTTCCTTCACCTCCTTCGTTATCCACGGCTTATTACCTCTCCTCCTACGGTCCTTTTTGACCATCGGAATAAATTTCCGCTGAGCACCAAGAAAGATCTCCTTAAAGATCCTTAACTGCTCCTCAGCAGACCCTCCCTCCAACGCGCTCCCCCAGTCCACATTCGCCAATTCTTCTCTCATCCTACAGTACTCCCCTCTATTCAAACAAAGTACGCGTGTCTGGGAACCCACTTTCTCCTTCTCCATCTGCACCAGAAACTCCACCATACAATGATCACTCTCTCCAAGAGGATCCTTCACCGCAAGGTCCCTAATTCTACCCGCCTCATTACATAGCACCAGATCCAAGATAGCTCGCTCCCTCATCGGCTCCAACACACACTGTTCGAGGAAACTATCCCGGCAGCATTCCAAGAACTCCTCCTCGAGCCTTCCGCGTCCAACATGGGTCGACCAATCAATATGCAGATTGAAATCCCCCATATCTACGGCCGTCCCATTCCTGCACGCCGCACTTATTTGCGCGTTAACAGCCCGCCCCACCTCCAGATCATTAGTCGGGGGCCTATAGACGACACCCACCAGCGTCTTCCTCCCTTTGCTGTTCCTAATCTCCACCCACAACGATTCCACCCTCTGCTCCTTGGCTCCAATATCATCCCTTGCTACCACCGTGATGCTATCCTTAATCAGCAGAGCTACGCCCCCCCTTTTCCCTCCTGCCTATCCTTGAGGCTGTGCCCCCTAGTCCTACTATCCTTTCTGAGTGGGAAGAGTCTCTCCACCTCTATCCTATCCATCCCATTCATTATCTTATACGTCTCAATGAGATCTCCCCTCATTCTTCTAAACTCTAACGAGTACAAGCTTAATTTATTCAGCCTCTCCTCATAGCTCAACCCCCTCAACTCCGGCATCAACCTAGTAAACCTCCTCTGCACTCCCTCCAAGGCCAAAATATCCTTGCGTAAGTACGGTGCCCAAAACTGCACACACTACTCCAGCTGCGGCCTCACCAATGCCCTATACAGCCGCAGCAAGACCTCCCTACTTTTATATTCAGTCCCCCTCGCTATGAAGGCCAGCATCCCATTCGCCTTCCTGACCACCTGCTGCACCTGCACCTGCAAGCTGGGTTTTTGCGACTCATGCACAAGGACCCCGAGGTCCCTCTGCACCGTCGCCTGCTGCAGTTTTTCGCCACGTAAGCCTACTTATGACACTAATAAAGTAAGTATGAACGCTGTGCACTGGGAAGGTGTTCCATTTAACATCCTTATCTTTCCTCATCTCAGTGACAATTAAAATATATCAACCTTTTAACTAAGCTTCAAAAAGTACCTTACTGATTGTAAAATGCTTTGGGGCTTCCTGAGGTAGTGAGAGGTATTGTGTAAAGGCATTTTTTTTTTAAATGCATTGGGAGATGAGAAGTGGAGAAAATGTTAGTAACAGACAACACCAAATTGTTCTGTAATGCTGAGGAATGAAAAATGTTGCCTTTGTCCTTTTCTGTTTGGACAGGACACCTCGCTGTCAATGATATATCCTTATCGCGACTAAACAGGTTGCGTAAAATTCTTCATAGTTATGTCCCAAAAAATGTGCGTATAGAGGACAGGCTGCGCATCACATCATTCGATGGCAGACACTGGGGAGAAGTAGAGAGGAACACGTTTGATCGGGTGAGTAAATTGTGCGATGGTTGTTAGTGTGATTTTGCTATACAAAAAATAACTCATCCAGATTAAGTTGTTTTAAAAGGCTTCTTAACTGAATTTCTGACTGTCTTTTTAAAACAACGGTGGCTACATTAAACAGCTGCCTATTTGATTTCCAAGAGGTTTAATTCCAGGTAACTATGTGGTTCAATTTTACTTTATTTGAGTGAGTTTTGGCAGCCTCCTTGGCTCTGGACTTCATTTATCATTTTTAACTGGGAACAGTGCAGACGGAAAAAACAAGTTCACGTTTAAGTCACTCTGCTTATTGAACCTGTTAACAAGTCTCCTTATTGAACCTGTTAACAAGTACAGTGTAACCATTCCAGACCTCCCACGTGGAAGGTTTGGCAGTGAGTAGCTTGAAAAGAGAAGAAAAAAAAATGACCGTGTTGGAGAAAATAAACTTTTTCTATTCAGTGAAGCAGAGTATGTACAAATTAGAGAATTGCAAAGTTTAAAAAAAAATGCTTGGAGAGGAAAATAAAAAAATTGGGTATCATGTAAGGGACCAGATAGACTGAAAATATCAGCCAGTGTCAAAATATTCAGGTTCTCCCACAATACGCAGCATGGGTTTTCAAGCCGAGGTCGTGGATTCCAGGGAGGCCCATGTTACTGCTTGGGCTTCTATATTTTTCTTACTAGTTGACTTGCTAATGTGTTATTTTTGTTGACGTGTGAGTAAAAACACTGCTCAGCGATAATACTATCCTTCAGAAGTCAGGATAAGGGTTCTGGTACCAAGGAATTGCAGGGAACCCTCCCAGAAAGAAGTGTGGAGCAAATAATCATTGGGACAGAGGAAGCTGAAGGAGAGTTAATTTGGATGTGTAAAATTCTGAGCAATTTGGCTAGAGTAGATAGCATATACCAGTTTCCTTGATCAGAGAGGTCACTAACCCGGGACATAGAATTAAATTAACTGAGAGAAGGTTTAAGGGGGAGTTGAAAAATCTTACATTCAGAGGATGGTGGGGGTCTGGAATCACTGCCTGAAAAAGATGTACAGGCAGAAGTACTGTCCACATTTAAAAAGCACTTAGGTATCCATCTAAAGTCCCATACGATGAGGCTATGGACGAAGAGCTGGAAAGTGGGATTAGGCTTAATAACACAATCAGTCAATAGTTGCCTTGTGTATATTCTGTCATCGTGGTTGACACCCTGTTGCAGAACAGAAGCTGAGGGGTGCTGTTGGAGCTGCTAGCTGTCAGTTGAAATGGGCAAATGGAAACTCCAACTACCCTCTCAGGTATACGTAAAATGTGGCATCACGTTATTTTGAAGAGCAGTGGAAAGGAACATGATTACCTGGTCATTATTGTATTGCTGTTTGTAGAAACTTGCTGTGTGCAAATTGGCTACCACTTTTTCTGTTTGACCATACCATGTTTGATCATAGTATGTAGGAGCAGAAATAGGCTACTTGGTCCAGAAGGTTCTGCCATTCAATGAGCTCATGACTGATCTCATATAATAATCCTTAACTCCACCCTCCTGCCTTATCCCATAACCCTTGACTGCCTTACTGATTAAAAATCTGCTTCAGCCTTGAACATACTTATTGATCCAACCTCTGCAGCCCCGTGAGGAAAAGAATTCCACTGATTCACTGCCCTCAGAAAAATTCCTCCTCACTTCTGTCTTATACTGAGATTATGCCCTCTGGTCCCCATAAGGGGAAACACCTTTCAGCATCTACCCTGTCAAGCACCGTGAGAATCCTATACATCTCAATAGGCTGCCTCTCATTCTTGTAAACTCCAATGAGTACAGGTTCAACCTCTCTTCCTAAGAAAATTGTTCAATTCCCAGGATCAACCAAGTGAACCTTCGTTGGATTGTTTCCAATGCCAGTATACCTTTCCTTAGATAAGGGGACCAGAACTGTCCACAGTAGCTTGTGCCTTGTATAGTTTTAGCAAGACTTCCCTATTTTTATGCTCCATTCCCTTTGAAATAAAGGCCAACATTCATAAGAACATTCCATTTGCCTTCCTATTGAAGTGCATTACTTCTCACTTTCCTGCATGATATTCTATCTGCCAAATTTTTTGCTCACGCGCTTATCCAGTTTATATCCCACTATTGACTTTGTGTGTCATCCTCACTACTTGCCTTCTCACCTATTTCTGTGTCATCCACAAACTTGGCAATAGTACATTCACTTCCCTTTGTCCAAGACTTAATATATATTGTAAATAGTTGTGGCCCCAATCCACCTCAAAGAATTCTAATAAATTTGTCAGCTATAATTTCTTGTTTGCAGAGTGTTTTGCGATATTTTGAAGTCATGGAAGGTGCTCTGCAAATGCAAGCTATTCTTTCTCTTTAATTGTATGCTGCTGATTGAAATGATAGAACACAATTCTGTGTGAAAAAATCCTAAATCTCAGGGAGGTGCCAACTCGTTGCCGCTTGAAAGGAAAAATATCAGGCAGTTAGTTCCCTGGGCCATTTACATTACCTCAAAGTGTCTGATTGCGGAGACTGGACTGATGGCCTGGTCATCTGTTGGACGATGAAGGATTCGACTTGGAGGAAAATGCGCATGTTTATTTACATTCTTTTACATTTGGGAAATTTTGGTCACTGACAATTTTTTTGAAAGGTCTTTCTGTAATAAAGTTGTTGATTTTGATTGTACCTGCAGGTATTAGTTGATGTCCCTTGTACAACTGACAGGCATTCGGTACTTGAGGAGGACAACAATATCTTTAGTCGACTACGTCTCAAAGAGCGACAAAGGCTTCCTTTATTACAAACCCAGCTACTGGTGTAAGTATTTCTATTATTTTGCTCTGTGTTCTCGCTCCTGCCCCTGCCCCCGCCCCTCTCTACTTGCCCAGTATCTCAATAGTCTGATTTTCTGGTGTATGCAAGGGCAGATGAAATATGGACTCCGTTGGCTGTGATGATCACACACTTCCCCCTGTCTATATTGATCACAAACCCAGAAGAGAAGAGAGAGACAATCTCCATGTAGTATTAGATACAAGTCCATTGTCCCTTTTTGCAAGCGGTGTACTCTATATCAACCATATATTCAAATGAGTGTTTGATATACAGGATCAACACAATGCAAGCCAGATCACTGACAAATCATTCAAGATCCATCTGTGATCTGTACTGAGTTTACTGGTCATTGCTTCAGCTGTTGAGCTAACAATGCAAGTAGATTCTGTACCTACTGAGCTAGAGAGAGGAAAAAAAATCACCCAGAGTTTATATTCCTGATTGTGATTCAGTAACTCCTGTGCGATGATCAAGTGACATTAGTTAATGGCATTGGCTAGAAAGTTTGTTAATATTCACAACATTAAAACTGAAACCAAGGTCATGGTCCACCATGTGATTCTGATCCCTATCTCACTGCATGAAACTGAAACATGGACAACATAGAGGAGGCATCTCAAGGCACTGGAGTCATGCCATGAACGCTGCTTGCAGAAGATCTTGCACAGTAAGTGTGAGGACGCACCATTGGCACTGTTCTCCCACAACCAGTTATCACAAGCATTGAGATCATCCATTCAGTTTAGTTGGGTTGGTCATATCATTCGAATATCAGGTACCAGGCTTCTCCAATTCAGAATCCCTTCTACCCATGGGTTCAAATGCCTGCTTTTGTGCCAATATCAATTCTGTCAGCTAATGGGTTCCTTTTACCACTTAAGTATTTTACAGGTTTTTTTTCCCTGTATTTTTGATTGTATTTGTACTCCTTCCTTCCAGCCCCGCTTCTGTTTCTTGTTAAATGCTGTTCATCTGTAGTACCTTCCAATTGAGTAAGAATCCATACCTGAAAAGTCTTGTCCGTCCCTCCGCAGTAACTATCTGACATGTTGATTATTTCCAGCATTTTCTGTTTTTTAAATGCCTGTTTTTGTTCTTAAGCTACCTTTAATGCTGGAAGAGCATTCATTCAACTTGCTGCTTTGGGAATTATGGGCGTATTTGCATTGCTGCCGACCTCTGGCAGTGCAGATTTAAGAATTAACTCTGCTAATATAAAACTTTGCTTCATTATGATTTGATAATTGATTCACCATGTGTTTTCTATGAAATCCTCAGGTTTTACCAAATTTTCTTCCAGTAGAGTTTGTCCTGTTGTTAGTTCATTTCCCTTTGGTTTTCTTCCCCAGTTCTGGCATTCTTGCCACAAAGCCTGGTGGATCAATTGTATATTCAACATGCAGCCTGTCCCAGTTACAAAATGAATGTGTGGTGGAGCGAGCAGTTGAAGTGGCAAAGACAGAACATAATGTGGAGCTATGTCTGGTGGACCTGACTGCTGTACAGACTCTTTACAGTGACACATTTAATTTCTATGGTCGTTGTAGAGTCGGGGAACTAGTCCTCCCACATCTCACTGCAAATTATGGACCAATGTATTTCTGTAAACTGCAAAGAATAAACTAAAACATATGCAACTTTTTAAAACTTAAACTAATGAATTGACTTTATTTTCCTTCTGAGAGTCTGATTTTATACATTAGTTTTAAATCTTACTGTTCCAGTGTGAAAAATGAAAGAAAATTAAACCTTTACTTGGTGCCAGTTGCATCGCTGATATCAGAGACCCGATTGCCAAAGCAAATCTTTGCCCAGTTCAAGGACGGCACCTGAATAAGAGGAGGACAAAGGAAGTGCTTCAAAGACACACTGAAGGTTTACCTCAAGAAATGCAACATAGACACCAATGCTTGGAAGAACCTTACTTCGAAGAAGCCTATCTGGATGAACCTCTGATTGAAGGGACACAATTCTTCGAGAACACCTGAAAACAAGACGAGGTCCGGAATATGAACCTGAGAAGGGAATACCAACAATCTTGACTCCAAGGACCAATTCCGAGTCCCAGAAACATCTGTCAGGTTTGTGATTGAAGACATGGCTCTAGGATCAGGCTCATCAGTCATACAAAGACCCAAAGAACCCATGACCGGTGATATGGAATTTCTTAGGTGGACAATCCTACGTGTTAGTGAGTAATCAAGGAAGAGGAAAGGAGCGCAGTTGAATGTGCCCAAGACAAAACAAAACATTTTGAACTCTGAATATTAAAATCCCTAACTTGTGCACAGTTTACATCAATAATACAGGAATACGTTATAGAGTGTAATTTACTTGAGAGTTCAAATAACATTAACTTGGCTGTATAAATTTGAACCACTAGGGGTTCTGAGCAAGATGAGCTTAGGACAGTGTCAGTTCAATGGATGTGGACACAATAGGAGCAAGTGTTGATCATATGGCTCCTCAAGCTTGCTGCACTCTTTAATTAGATTGTAGATGATCATTAATTTCCTTTCCTGCCTTCTGTTCGTATCTTGATTCCCTTGGAAGGTACACTATCAATCTCAGTCTTGCCATGTTCTCAACAACTGAACATCTATAACCCTCTGTGGTAATGCATTCCAATGCTTCACAGCCCAATGCGTGAAGAAATTTTTCTCCAACTTGAGGGCCTGTGCAAGCTCCTCATTTAAAATGGGAGATGTTCAGGAACAGGAAAAGATTTCATTTTCTTTGCAGTGCATAATGTTGGCAGTGCATTATACAGGCAAATGCTTGCTATCCAGAAAGCATTATAAATTTTTAGTCCTAATACGTCACTTAGTTGCCTGGAGTGCATATTAAGAGATACCTTCTGATGCCTCAGAAATCCCAGGTGCTAACTGAGCATTCATTGAGAGCCACCCTGTCATCAGGAATATCGTTAACAGCATTGGGCTCCTGAAGCAAAGATATAGATGGCTTGATCTATCTGGAGGTGTCCTGAAATAGTCTGCTGAGGTGTCCAGATTTGTGATGATTTGCTGCTTCACAGTCTGGCAATCTTGAAATCAGTCATTACCACCAGAAATTGTGCCTGTCTCAGAAGTTCAGAAGTAGGGATGTTTGCTGATGATTGTGGTATTCAGTCCCATTTGCAGCTCCTTAGGTAATGAAGCAGTCCAAAGCCACAGACAGCAAGACCTGGGCAACTTTTAGGCTTGGACCGATAAGGGGCAAGTGACATTTTTACATAAGAACATAAGAAATAGGAGCAGGAGTAGGCCATCTAGCCCTTCGAGCCTGCCCTGCCATTCAACAAGATCATGGGTGATCTGAGGTGTATCAGTTCCACTTTCCCGCTTTCTCCCCATAACCCTTAATTCCCTTGTCTATCAAAAACCTATCTATCCATGACTTAAATATATTCAGTGAGGTAGCTTCCACCACTTCAATGGGCCACACGAGTGCCAGACAAAGACCATTACCAACAATCTCCCCGTGATTTTCAGTAGCATTACTGTTGATGAGACCTTCATCATCAACATTCTGGGGTGTGGGTGGGCTCACCATTGACCAGAAACAACTGGAGCAACCATATAAATACTCTGGCTGCAACACCAGTAAACTGGAAATTCTGTGGCGAATAACTCACCTCCAGAATACCAAAGCCTCTTCACCATCTGCATGGTACAAGTTAGGAATGCAATGGAATGTCCCCACTTGCCCGGATGAGTGCAGCTCCAACACTACTAAAGAAACTCGACACCATCCAGGCCAAACCACCCTGTTTGATTCACATTTACCTGCTACCCTAAATATTCACTCCCCCAACCACTCACTGTGATAGCAATGTATACCATATTCAAGATGCACTGTAGCAACTTGCTGAGTCTCTTTCAACAGCACTCTCTAAATCACCTACAAGGACAAACGTAACAGAAGCATTAGAGCACCACCACCACAGCCACACATCATTCTGATTTGAAACTACATTGCTCCAATCCTTCACTGTGTGTACTTTGCTGTGTACAGCAGTAATTCAAGAAGGCAGCTCACCATTACCTTTTCAATGGCAGGGATGAGCAATAGATGCCAGTTTTGTTAGCAATGCCCATATCCTACGAATGATTGAAAGAAAACCACACTGCACAATGCCGATTCTGAATCGGAGGACCGACCTGGGATAAATTAATATCTTATGGAGGGGATTTTGCCAGGAACAGTCAAAAATAATTTAGGTAAAATATCCTAATCTGGAAGTCATTCCAATTTATTAATTTCATTTTGAGAAATTTGGAAGAAGTTACAAAAGTTCATGGGTGTTCTGTAATGGGAAACTCTACAGTAAACCTCTTTGCTAAACTCCAGCAATGGCTTGGGGTCATCAAACTTCAGCACTTTTAATTTGCACCTCATTGGACTTGGACAAGTGACATGCAGCTTTATAAGACTACATTATTTCATGCAGCAACTATGATTATAAAGCAGTTTTCAGGCAGTTTCAGGACAATCTGGGTTGGGGAGGAATTGCATTAGATCTGACTTTTAATAACTATAGTCAGGAATCCAATACTGAGAGGTATTGGTGATAACTTTGGCTTTAAAATAGGCCTTGACTGCTGTCTTAGTTCATAAAAGGAGGGTTAATTTAGCTAATGAAAATGGGCACTTGGTTGGTGCTGTGCTAAATAAGAAATGCCTGTTTGTAATTGAGGTCAAAACTTTGTGTGACTTCAAGAAGAAATTAGATCTAGCTCTTGGGTCTAAAGGATGAAGGGAAGTGGGAGGAAGGGGGGATCAGGATATTGAATTTGATGATCAGCTGTGATCAAGATGAATGGCAGAGCAGGCTCAAAGGACTGAATGGCCTACGCCTACTTCTATGTTTCTATGTTTTTGTTGAGCAATCTGTGATGCAGCACTTGGCACTATGAGCTTTTCCCAGGAATGCACATCGCGACA
Organism: Carcharhinus amblyrhynchos; assembly: GCF_965287045.1. Classification (NCBI taxonomy): domain Eukaryota; kingdom Metazoa; phylum Chordata; class Chondrichthyes; order Carcharhiniformes; family Carcharhinidae; genus Carcharhinus; species Carcharhinus amblyrhynchos. The sequence goes on along the minus strand of NC_137332.1, from coordinate 26,660,034 downwards.
AACATCAGCTACAGCTGGAGGATCATCAACTCAGTGAAAGATGCTCTTTGGTTTACCCAAAATATGTTGGTCTTCCAGAGCAAAGAGTTATACTCTTGATTTGCAGACTGGCACATTCCAAGGTCTTGGACTCCATGAAGAGGATGCACTAAAGCTAGGGGCAGTCACTGTAGAGGTGCAATGGGGAACGGTCATTGTCTAAGACCTTTCAACCTTAGTCCACCAAGGGGCTGGAAATTGTATAGACCATGTGACTCACATTTAATGTATGTGGAGAATATTACATGTATCACAATCATATTGAAGCAGCTCAGAGTGGAACATTTAAATATTTCACTTTCTGTAATGACCTTTTTGGAATATTTTGTAATGTTCTTTTAGCTATGTTATGAATGAAGTGTATTTTTGGAAAAAGAACATGCATTTCTGGTTTAATTGATGATTATCTTGATAGAAATGTGGCTGCAGGAGCTAAGAGTAACAACTCCAGATTTAGCACTCAGGTATTCATGCAACACAAAGCGGGTGGCAGCAGAAGATCTGGAGATTGCGCCAATGAGTCTCCAAGTTCTGATCTTACTGGCCCCCTGCTGGTAGAATGGTGTGAAACACACTGCAGGACTGCAGAAGTTCATGTGAATATATTAGCATGTCACGAGAGAGCATTCTCTCTGGGATGTTCTCCTTTACTCGATATTCAGTATAACCTCATGATAGCACCATTTACAACAAGTCTACAGAAGTGTGAATTTGGCACCTTCACCTCCAAAGGAGATTTTGGAGATGAGTGCTCAGGCAGCCAGCACTCTCCATGATGCATGCTGCTTGGGGGCATTGGAGAGTATTTGGGGGACACAGATAAGTTCAACTTGGGGTTGGGGGTCAATGTGCCAGAATTGCCATTTCGGGGAGAGAGGTCAGAGGGAGTCACTTGCAGATCTTACCTTTCCTTCGTGTTCGGGTGCTCCTTGCACCAAAGGGGTTGTGAAGGATGGTATGCAAGCAGCAATCCCTGTGTCCTCCTTCCTGGGTTCCTGTCCATATGATGCCTGGTGTTGGCAAAGGCCAAGGAGAAGAGGTGTGGGTTCTCAATGGTGTGCGGTGGGGGCGGAGGGGTGGTGTCCAGTGGGAGATTGGGGGTTGTTCACTTACCCTGGCTGAGTGAAGAAGATCATTCGTCTTCTTCCCTCACTGCTGCCTTTTCTGGAGTACACATGCATTGACCAGCAGTGCCACTACAAGTGGTCTGCATTCATTAGTTCCATATGTTGTTAACACATAGACCCTATTATAGTGGCTATGTATGATGCAACCTAACCTGGCATTATTACAGGCAATCAGGAATAATATTCATCCTGCATCCACACACCCTTTGCTCCCTCTCCCAAAACCCTACTGAGTGAGCAACAGCCCCCTCATACCCCCTAATAAAGAGGTGGAGGAGGAAAAGACCTAGGAGGAATGCATTTTGTCAGTGGTACTGCTGTCACAGGCTCGAGTTTAGAGAGGCACCAAAAGTAATTTAGAGGCCAATTTAGAAGAGAAATCCTCACCGTTGCATACACTGGGCACTAGAGGGCAGCAGCAATGCATAGTGGCAAGGACATGAGTGTCATTCCAGGTGGGGTGGAGGTAGGCAGAGTGAGTGCGAGTACACATACCAATCCTACTGTTGAAGAGTCGGATGAGGGTCTAAATGCATCCCATCTGATTCCCATGCATTTACTACGGCTAATCCACCTACCCTGCACATTTTTGAATTGTGGGAGGAAACCAGAGTACCCGGAGGAAACTCACGCAGACATGGGGAATGTACAGAGTCCGCACAAACTGTGACCCAAGGCCGGAATTGAGCCTGGATCCCTGGACCTATGAGGCAGCAGTGCTAATCATTGTGCCACTGTGCTGTAGAGATCGTCTTTGGCTGGCACTTGTGTGGTGTGAATGGTACTTGCCAGAAGTTTGCATGTGGACATGGACTGTTTCAGTATCTGAAGAGTTACGAATGGTGCTGAATAGTGGGCAGTATGGTGAGCTTGTGTTCGCTGTCTGTGAGGCATGGTTTACTACCCATGCCAGCATGGTTCACACAGGCACAAACTTGTCATGGAGGTCTCCCCAGAGGCAAAAATGTAAGTATAGTCCTAGGGGTGTGGGACATAGCCAGACAGTGCCATGGGAATGTCCCCTGACTATGTCCCCTGGCACCGTCCCTCATCACAGATCGGCACTGTCAGGTTGGTACCATGCCCATCTCATCCTGGCAGTGCCAATCTGGCAATGCCACCCTGTGCAAAGGGGTGAGGCCCAGTGGGCACCTCATTGAGAGGTGGAGGGAATTCGTGCAGATGTGATTGTAGGCTGGAAGTGGACAGATAAGCAGGGGATGCTGGTGATTTGGGAAGGGGGGGCAATAATCTCAGTGGAGAAGGGGCCAATAATCTCTAGGGAGGGTGTGGTTGAACTGAATGCTGGCTCTGATCAGGGTGGGGAGGAGAGCCCCTGAGGCCTCCGTGGCGGAGTGGGATGGAGGTTTATTGCTGCTCTGATCAGGGCACCTTTTAAAGATGGCACCCTGATCTCTGTGCAGCTGGGTCAGATGAGTGGGAGTTCTATTCACAAACAGGGCATGTAAAGACACAAACTCAATTTACAAAATAATGATTGGAATGCAAATCTTTACAGGTAATCAAGTCTTAAAGGTACGGACAATGTGAGTGGAGAGAGCATTAAGCACAGGTTAAAGAGATGTGTATTGTCTCCAGACAGGGCAGTTAGTGAGATTTTACAAGCCCAGGGAAGTCGTTATGGGGGTTACAGAGAGTGTGACATGAACCCAAGATCCTGGTTGAGGCCATCCTCCTGCGTGCAGAACTTGGCTGTCAGTCTCTGCTCAGCAACTTTGCACTGTCGTGTGTCGTGGAGGCTGCCTTGGAGAACACTTATCCAAAGATCAGAGGCTGAATGCCCTTGACTGCTGAAGTGTTCACCAACAGGAAGAGAACAGTCTTGCATGGTGATTGTTGAGCGGTGTTCATTCATCCGTTGTCATAGTATCTGCATAGTTTCCCCAATGTACCATGCCTTGGGACATCCTTTTCTGCAGCGTATCAGGTAGACAAACTTGGCCAAGTTGCAAGAGTATGTACTGTGTACCTGATGAATGGTGTTTTCATGTGTCCTTAGTTAACATTGTTTCTTTCTGTTGGAATGTTAAATGATGCCTGAGGCCCAATTCTGGATAGTTGGAGTTGCTGAGTCTTGGAAAACGGAACTAGCTGACTGAGCAAGTAGAAGCAGGTAAGAGAGCAGACCCGAGGAAATCTGGAGGAAAACTCCCTGCTGCCTGGAGTCATAGTAAGAAGTCTCACAACACCAGCTTAAAGCTCAACAGGTTTATTTGATAGCAAAATCCACTAGCTTTGGGAGCACTGCCCCTTCGTCAGGTGAGTGGGAGATCCATGTCAATGATCCGGCACATCTTGCAGAGGTTGCTGTGGCAGGGTTGTGTGGTGTTGTGGTCACTGTTCTCTTGAAGGCTGGGTAGTTTGCTGCAGACAATGGTCTGTTTGAGGTTGCGTGATTGTTTGAAGACAAGAAGTGGGGGGGTGGGGATGGCCTTGGCGAGATGTTCGTCTTCATCAATGACATGCTGAAGGCTCCGGAGAAGATGTCATAGCTTCTCTGCTCTGAGGAAGTACTGGACGACGAAGGGTACTCTGTCCACTGTGTCCCGTGTTTGTCTTCTGAGGAGGTCAGTGCAGTTTTTCGCTGTGGTGCACCTGTGGATGAATAAACGCTGCTCAATAATCACCAGGCAAGACTGATCTCTTCCTGTTGGCAAACACTTCAGCAGTCATGGGCATTCGACCTCTGATTTTTGGGTAAGCATTCTCCAAGGCGGCCTTCACGACACACGACAGCGCAGAGTCGCTGAGCAGACTGATAACCAAGTTCTGTACACCTGAGGAAGGCCTCAACCAGGATCTTGGGTTCATGTCACACTATCTGTAACCCCTATAACGACTTGCCTGGGCTTGCAAAATCTCACTAACTGTCTTGTCTGGAGACAGTACACATCTCTTTAACCTGTGCTTAATGCTCTCTCCACTCACATTGTCTGTACCTTTAAGACTTGATTATCTGTAAAGACTTGCATTCCAATCATTATTTTGTAAATTGAGTTTGTGTCTTTGTATGCCCTGTTTGTGAATAGAACTCCCACTCATCTGACGAAGGGGCAGTGCTCCGAAAGCTAGTGGATTTTGCTACCAAATAAACCTGTTGGATTTTAACCTGGTGTTGTGAGACTTCTCACTATGACTCCAGGCAGCAGGGAGTTTTCCTCCTGATTCCCTCAGGTCTGCTCTCTTACCTGCTTCTACTTGCTCAGTCAGTTAGTTCCGTTCTCCATGACTCAGCAACTCCAACTATCCAAACCAGGTGGTCTGATGATGCCCAGAATTGGGCCTCAGGTATCATTTGACATGCCAACTGAAAGAAATATTGTCAGCTGAGAACAACTTACATACTTCCTCACAATGTGGGGTGAGAGGCAGCGTGAGAACAGTTCACCTTCCCCAACAGGTAGCGTACAGGTTGCTGCCATGTTATGAATAGAACAAACCCATTGTTATTTAAAAAGCCAATCAGTTGAAAGTCTGGAAGGTTGGAATTTAAAACGGGCAAGTTCTAGAATGTAACGAGAACGAATAAAAAGATTAGAATCTGGCAGTTTAGACAGTTGAAATGATACAACCATAAAAAGAGAATTTGAGGAAGGGAAGTCAGAACTAGGAGAAATCTTGCCAACCAAATCTGGATGATAGGGATAAGGAGAAAATTGGATAGAAAAGATGGAGAGATAAGAGAGCAACCTCAGAACAAAGATAGATCAAAAGACGTGGAATAGCAAGATTCCTGAAGAATTTGGAATTGTAAAACTGTCAAGATAGAGGTGAGTTACTAAATACATAAGAACATAAAAACATAAGAAGTAGGAGCAGGAGTAGGCCACCTAGCCCTTCGAGCCTGTCCCGCCATTCAATAAGATCGTGGCTGATCTGAAGTGGCTCAGTTCCACTTTCTCCCCATAACCCTTAATTCCCTTGCCTACCAAAAGCCTATCTACCCTTGACTTAAATATATTTAGTGAGGTAGCCTCCACCGCTTCAACGGGCAGAGAATTCCAGAGATTCACCACCCTTTGAGTGAAGAAGTTCCTCCTCAACTCCGTTCTAAACTGCCTCCCCCCCGCTATCTTGAGGCTGTGCCCTCTAGTCCTGCTGTCCTTTCTGAGCGGGAAGAATCTGTCTACCTCTACCCTATCCATCCCCTTCATTATCTTATACGTCTCTATAAGATCCCCCCTCATCCTTCTAAACTCCAACGAGTACAGACCCAGTCTATTTAGTCTCTCTTCATTGTCCAACCCCCTCGTCTCCGGTATCAGCCTAGTGAACCTCCTCTGCACTCCCTCCAAGGCCAAAATATCCTTGCGCAAGTGCGGCGACCAAAACTGCACACAGTACTCCAGCTGCGGCCTCACCAGTGCCCTGTTCAGTTGCAATACAGTATAACACTTTCATATTTAAGATAAAAGAGAATAAAATGATACATTTAATAAAATCAACTCTGGAAAAATCTGGACGATTGAAATAATTAAGGACACCATGCACCTCGGACATTCTCTTTTCCACCTTCTTCCGTCGGGAAAAAGGTGCAAAAATCTGAGATCATGTACCAACCGACTCAAGAACTGCTTTTTCCCTGCTGCCATCAGACTTTTGAATGGACTTACCTTGCATTATGTTGATCTCTCTCTACACCCTAGCTATGACTGTAACACTACATTCTGCACTCTCTCCTTTCCTTCTCTATGCTTTGTCAGTACTGCACACAAGAAGCAATACTTTTCACCGTATACTAATACATATGACAATAATAAATCAAATCAAAGATGGGCAAAATGCATTAAATGTTATAGGTGCAACTAATTAATCAACTTGAATTTGGTGATTTGGGGGGATTAATCCCATGAGGAATGCACTCAAATCTATGTGCATGGTTATTGTAAAAAGAATAAGAAGTTAACCTGTAGATAACAACTTCTAGTAAGCTGGGAAGTGAGAAGGATGTCAGTTAATATTAGTAATGTTGGTTGAAGGATCAATCTTGGCGAGTCTATTGAAAGTCTATTCCTGGCTTGGGTCACTGTCTGTGCAGAGTTTGCATGTTCTGTCCATGTCTGCATGGGTTTCCTCTGTATGCCCCAGTTTTTCTCCCACAATCTGAAAGACATGCATTGATCCAAACAGGCGCCAGAGTGTAGTGACAAGGGGAATTTCACAGTAACTTCGTTGCAATGTTAATGTAAGCCTTACTTGTGACTAATAAATAAACCCTTAACTATATGTATATAAATGAATTGGAGTGAGATGTGAATTTAATCATATCAATTAATAATTTACATGTGTGGTCATGTAGGTGGTGTCTGTGTTTGCACTCAATGTTTTATAACAGTGCAGCTACTTATAGTAATAGCAGCAGTAATACTAACATCTAAGGGTTAATGTTAGAAGCTTATGATTTCGACCCGAGCACAAAAAAATACTTCTAATATTTTTGATTAGGATTACCTTGTTTGTTATTTTAAAAATTATATCTATTTGTCATAAATTATTATATTAAACACAGATAATTATAAATTGGTAATATTCAAGCTGGATTGAAATATTACAATTGACAACTGTGCCAGCTTAAACATTTCTGATTATCCATTCTCTTGACTGGGAATGGTGTATCATAGAATCATACAATCCTACAGTGCAAAAGGAGGCCATTCAGCCCATTGAGTCTGCACCAATGCAACATCTTATACAGGCCCTTTCCCCACCTCATCCCCACAATCCCATGCACTTAGACCAGAGACTATAGAATCCTACAGTGCAAAAGGAGGCCATTTGGCCCATCGGATCTACACCGATCACTATCCCATCGAGGTCCTATTCCCATAGGCCCACTTACCCCACTAATCTCCCTTGGGACAATAAGGGGCAATTTTTTACATCATGGCCAACCCACTTAACCTGCACATCTTCGGACTGTGGGAGGAAACTGGAGCACCCGGAGGAAACTCATACAGAAATGAGAAGAATGCAAACTCCACGCAAACAGTCAGCTGAGGCCAGAATTGAAGCCAGGTCCCTGTGCTGTGAGGCAGCATTGCCATCCACTGTGCCATGCCAAATTTTAATGTCCTGTGAACCACTTTCATGAAAATGCCATATCTCATGAGCCACCTCCTAGAAATATTTATTTTCCAGAGACTTTCTCCCTTATCTGAGTATAAATTAATAAGTTAGTGAATTTGGAAACATAAAATTAGTTTTTCTTAGGACACTGTCCTGCACACTATTAATAATTACATTTTTTGTGACATTATTAATTTTATTACATTATGAAACAGCAACACTCTTCGAAAAATACACTTTCTTATATCGTTTCGTTTTGATTAAGCCTAAACCTATAGATGAAGTGGAAGTTGGAGCTTCTTAACTGAAAGCTGGAGGGTGGACGGTGGTACAGTGGTTAGCACTGCTGCTTCACAGCGCCAGGGACCCGGTTCGGTTCCTAACTTGGGTCACTGCCTGTGTGGAGTTTGTATGTTCTCCCCATGTCTGCATGGGTTTCCTGCAGGTGCTCTGGGTTCCTCCCACAGTCCACAGATGTGCTGGTTGGGTGCATTGACTCAAATAGGCACCAAAGTGTGGCAACTAGTGGAATTTCACAATAATTTCATTGTAGTGTTAATGTAAGTCTTACTTGTGACGAATAAATAAACTTCACTTTAAACCTTTTGTGGCTGGGTGCACTGATGAGAACATAGCAGTATTGTGCTTTTGAGTATGTGCCCAAGATTGCTGGGTACCATTGTGTCACAACAAGCGAGAAGGGAGAGAGTTGTCTGCCAGGCACACAGGCTATTGACCATATCCAAAAAAAACCCAGTGATGGATTCTATTAATCTTCAGGAAGAGTATTGACTCTGTCAGCTACCTGGTTTGAGGCAATGCACATCATAGGAGCTTTTCAAGTGTTGAATGAAGTGTTCAGCAGGATTATTTCCCCAGCAATGTGCAAGAAGTGTAGGATTTCTAATCAAATTTCTAATCAAAAATTAGATGCACAAAATTGGACCTGTTTTACTTACAGAATTGCTAGACTCGGGATGTGATAGATGGGGGAACGGTCCAGTCATTTCCATTTTGGCCAGAATACCAGTTACCTCTGAATGGAGCTTTTAGCATTGGGCGTGAGGCGCGTATCTGTAGCGATGCAGTAAAGGCATTCTTGATTTTCTATTAGCAAGAGCAGCAGCACCCTATCATTCTGAGGGGCAGGACTCCTCCCTGATGATGGACTGAGGGAGGAGTCAGGAAGGAGATCAGGGCTCTGGATCACAGTTCCATCATCAAGGGACTGGACTGAGGCATGATAGGGAGAAGAGATCATGAAGGGACTGACTGTGACCCAGGGGACTTCTCCCAACCTCACCTCTACATCCTTTTAATTTAGTTCTTTCATAGGATAGGGGTGTTACTAGCAAGCACCAGCATTTGTTGCCCCATCCCCAATTGCCCTTGAATTGAATGGTTTTCTAGACCATTTCAGAGGGCAACTAAGTTACACATAAACCAGACCAGGGAACGAGGGGCAGAGTTCCTTCCCTAAAGGGAACCAGATGGGTTTTTACGACAATCATTGGTCATCATTAGATTTTTAATTCCAGATTTTCTTCTAATTTGGATTCAAATCATCTGCTATTGTGGGGACTGAACCCCTGTCCCCAGGACATTGGTAGATTGCTAATTTAGTGACAAAACCACTCCACCCACTGCAATACTACCTTGAAGGTCTCCTTCAGGATTTAGAGAAGTGGTCAGGAGGGGAGGGGGTTAGGCCAAGGCCACAGAAAACATTATCGAAGCGGTCAGGATTGCAGAGGAGGTTGGGAGGAGGGGAACAACATTTGTAGATGTGGAAAGGTGGAGACTGGGGACAGGGGGTAATAGTGCGGCTGGCTGGGGACAAGTTAAGCTGGAGACATATTAAAATGCAGATATTTGCCTAAAATACCACTCTTTCAGGCAGAGGTAGCACATGACTCCTAAATCTAGGTATACCCGATCACAGACATCTCTCCAACTCTCCAACGAAGGTTCAAGACAAAGTGTGTTCTAATAGGCCAATGATTTCTGCAATTCAGAACCTCAATCATTGGCTAACCAGCCCATCAGTTGGGATGATTTACATATCTGATTGGCAACTTTGGACTTTGGCCTGTCATTCAGGATGGCCAATGAGTTCTGGAGTCCCTGAGATCTTGGGCTCTGGTCATTTGGTGGGCAACTATCTGATGGTTGTCATTTTCCCATAATTCTGGCATGGAAAACATTTCTGCTCCCACCATTAGTGGATTTTTCCCATGAAACCCTGGAACCATTTTGCGAGCTCTCAAGGGTTTCGTGAACAACATTTTGGGATTGCTGGTGTAGAGAAAATACTAAAACTGTAATGGCTGGTCAAGTAATAGTTACATAGGAATGTAGGAATTAGAGGCAGCAGTAGGCAATTCAGCCCTTCGAGCTCGCTCAGCTATTTAACATTATCCTGATGTCAACTCAGCTTTCCTGCCTGCTCACCATAGTCCTTTAACCAAATTTTCATTAGAAACATATCTATTGCTTTCTTGAATCTTGATTGATTCTGCCTCCGTGCACTCTAGAGCAGTGAATTCCGCAGATTCACAAGCCTCTGAGAGAAATAGTTTCTCCTCATCTCAGTTTTGAGCCTACACCCTGTCATGCTAGATCTATGACCTCTTGTTCTAGACTGTCCCACGAGGGGGAACATCTGTTCAACATCCGCCTTTTCAATCCCTGTTAGCATTTTATGTACCTCAATCAGATCCCCCCCCTGTTCTTTTGAACTCCGGTGAGTACAAGCCCAAGTTATTCCACCGCTGCATTATTCGACAGCCCTTTCATTCCTGGGATCAATCTGGTGAACTTCCTCTGAACTGTCTCCAGTGTCACCACGTTCTTCCTCAAGCAACAATGATGTACCAACTGTCTCCACCAAGTGATTTTCTGTCAGCTATGGAGATAACCTTGTCTAGATTAATGATTTGATTATTGTTGCCATATGTTATTGATGTTGAATATCTGAGCAGGGCAGTGTGTTCAGATAGAGAATCTGGTGAACTGGTGTGACGATGATACTCTCTCCCTCCATGTCAGTAAAACAAAGGAGATTGTCATCAACTTCAGAAAGCGTAGTGGACAATGGAGACAAAGTAGAAATGGTTGAGAGCTTCAAGTTTTTAACTGTCCAAATAACCAACAGCCTGTCCTGGTCCCCCATGCTGACACTATAGTTAAGAAAGCCCACCAATGCCTCTACTTTCTCAGAAGGCTAAGGAAATTTGTTATGTCTCCCATGAACCTTCAGAGATGCACCACAGAAAACATTCTTTCTGAATGTATCACAGCTTGGTATGACTCTTGTTCTGCCCAAGCCCGCAAGAAACCACAAAAGGTCATGACTGTAACCCAATCCAACATGCAAACCAACCTCCCATCCATTGACCCTTCCTGCTGCCTCGGAAAAGCAGCCAGCATAATCAAGGATCCCATCCACACCGCACATTCTCTCTTCCACCTTCTTTCGTCGGGAAAAAGCTACAAAAGTCTGAGGCTGCGTACCAAACAACTCAAGAACAGCTTCTTCCCTGCTGCCATCAGACTTTTGAATGGACCTATCTCACACTAAGTTGAACTTTCTCTACATCCTAGCTATGACTGTAACACTATATTTTGAATTCTCTCCTTTCCTTCCCTATGAATGGCATGCTTCGTATGTATAGCGCGCAAGGAACGATACTTTTCACTGTACACTAATACATGTGACAATAATAAATCAAATCAAAAGGCATCATAGAAATACTAACCATTGTCCTTGCTGTGCTATCCTAGCATCAGACCAATATTATTCCTCTGGAGCTCATCTCTGTCATTGTAATCTGCGCTGTCCTGTATTTGAAGCTGATAAGATGGCTGGAAACCAGGACCCAACATCGTTTGGTAGCAAAGGCCCGCCTGAGGAGGGAAGCAGCTCTGACGGAAATGAAAACAATAACAGATCAGATTAAAGAGATGGTGAGTGCTTCTGGCTAATCCTCTGTCAAATTGTCCTGAATTGTCATTTGTAGTTTACATATGTATATATTCAAAAGATGTGCAGGCTAGGTGGATTAGCCATGGTAAGTTGCCCCTTCGTGTGAATCCCCCTTAGGAGGATGAGCAGAGTAAATATGTAGGGTCACAGGGATAGGGCCTGGATGGGATGCTTGGTGCAGACTTGATGGGCCAAATGGCCTCCTTCTGCACTGTAGAGATTATATGATTCTATGATTACAAAACTGTTTTTCATCCAGACTTTCACAAAAAAAAACTCTCACATAATCAGATGGAACTTTGGCCTGTTCCAAAAAAGGCATGGCCACCAAATTCTGCAATCATTGGAGCGAAACTAGGCAGGTCAGGTGGATTGGCCTGGCCATGCTAAATTGCTCCTTAGTGTCCCAAGATAGGTAGGTTAGATGGGATTAGCCATGGTAGATATGTAGGGTTACATACAGGGATAGAACAGGGGCAAGGGCCAAAGTAAGATATTCTGTCAGAGAGTTGGATTGAATTGAATTGATTTATTGTTGTCATGTGTATTGGTATACAGTGAAAAGTCTTGTTTCTTGTGTGCTATACAGTCAAAACATACCATTCATAAAGTACATAGAAGAGAAGGAAAGGATAGGGTGCAGAATATAGTGTTGCAATTACCAACAGGATGAAGAGAAAGATCAGCTTAATAACTGATAAATCTATACAAAAATTTGATGGCAGCAGGGAAAAGGCTGTTCTTGAGTCGTTTGGTATGTTTTCAGATCTGATATGTTTGTATCTTTTACCTGATGGAAGAAGGTGGAAGAGAGTATGTCTGGGGTGTATGGGGCAGACTCAATGGGCTGAATGGCCTCTTCTGCACTGTAGGAATTCTATGATTATTAAAGTAATACTACTGGTTGGGAGGTATGCAAGTTTTGCATATCTTTCTTCCTCCCCACCCAATCCTTCATCGGGTCACATCATTAAGACAAGGTGGCACTGGAAAGATAATATTATCTGGTAGAATTACTGACATTCCTGCCTCAGGCACAGTTACCATGCTGCACCTCTGCAAGGAGTGGCCATACAGCACTAGCTAGGACTGCTCACTGACAGAACTTAAAACAAAGTATTGGAAAAATTCAGTAGATTTCCCTTAGGCTAAGGTCAGGTGTAGGATCAAGTCTAAGTTCAGTGTAATGCCTGTTCTTGTCAGTTTATCTCTAGTATGCCTCTCTTGTGGGCACCACAAGATTCAATTTGAATTTGAATTGGTTTTTGGAGCAAGTAAGGAGGTGGATTAGGGGCTTGCCACTCTGAGCATTAGCTTTGTAACTCTGAGAAAAGAATAGCATTTTTAAAAACTCAGTAGGTCTGAGAGCTTCTGCAGAGTGAGAAACTGAGTTACCGTTTCAAGTGTGACATAACTCATCTTCATAAGCAGGGTAGAAACGCTGAAAGACCTTTATCAACGAGGATTAGGACACCAGCTTTGTCGGAAAAGGGCTAGGTTTTAAAAGAGATACTCCATTGTCCACACCTGTCAGCAGTCCTCCACTGAGGCTCTGATGAAGGGTCACCCAGACTCGAAACATTGGCTCTGTTCTCTCTGCACAGATGCTGTCAGCCCTGCTGAGATTTTCCAGCATTTTCTGTTTTTGATTCAGATTTCAGCATCCACACTAATTTGCTTTTATTTCCACAAGAGGCTTGTCTATGTCATAGAATTGCTTCCTCCTCCCCTCGACAGCTACCCCCCACTATTCAGGTTGGCAGTGCCAAGGCACTGCCCAGCTGTGTCTCTGACCACCCTGACTCCAATAGCCTCCCAGCATGGCTATGATGCCTGATCTCTCTTTGTGGAGAGCAGTAGCGGTTTCCAATGGCTTCCAGTTGCGCTGATGGGTCAATGAATATTAGAAGCCAGGTGAATCTGGCTAAATCCCAGAAATGCATAGTTAAGTGCAGATTTAAATATGCTAATCTGGTTCATGCCCTTTGCTGGATGGGGTTGGAGAATTGCTCCCATTGTCTCTATTTCATTGTCCCCGTATCAATTCTGACAACAAAATCTGATGACCAGTCAAAAAGGTAATGTTCTGCAAAGCCCTATAGATGGCGCTTCTTGCTGACCTCCCCCAAGGCCTTTACCACTTGAGGAGAGGGCTGGGGAGGGGGTTGGTAAAGGTGAGGGGTGGAAATGCCATTCCCCATCTGCGATATCACACACCTGTGATAAACACTATAGAATCATAGAAACCCTACAATGCAGAAGGAGGCCATTTGGCCCATTAAATCTGCACCGACAACAATCCCACCTAGGATCTATCTCTGTAAGCCACATATTTACCCCGCTAATCCCGCTAACCTACACATCCTGGGCCACTAAGGGCAATTTAGCATGGCCAATGCACCTAATCTGCACATCTTTGGAGTGTTGGAGGAAACTGGAAAACCCGGAGGAAACCCATGCAGACACAAGGAGAACATGCAAACTCCACACAGACAGTGACCCAAGCCAGGAATTGAACCCGGATCCCTGGTGCTGTGAGGCAGCAATGCTAATCACTATGCTACCAGGAAAATGAGTTATCAATCTCTATCAAATGATTGGCGAGGTTCAGTACCTGTAGGGCTCAGAGGATGATATGAAAGATCAGAAGTTGAACAACCCAGGGAGCTGTTAAGGCCCTTGATAGTTGCAGTTGTTGAACAGTCCACCTGGAGGAGTACAATATCCTGGATTGAACCATTCTCCGATTCTGTCAAACCCACAGTTATTTGTATTTTGAGAAATGAGAATATTAAGAGAATAATAAATAGAGGGTTATAATCAAATCTGAACCTTCCGACTTCCCTTTCCATTCCTCCGTTTTATATTCATTTTTGTTAGTTATTTAGTCTCTACTCCGATGTTATATTTTGTTCCTGAGTCTCTGTCAGCCCAGCTCAATCACTGAATAATCACAATTCTGTTTGCAATATAACGAAGACTCTGTTATCTTCCTCCTAGGAAAACTATAAATCAAAAATTGATTCCGTTCTCCTTCTCACACTTCACGATCTCTCGAAATCATTAAGCAAAGGCGATGTATCACCAAGTTACGTGCTGCATGCTTACCTGGAGAAAGTAAGAGAAAAGCCATGTCTCACATAAGATCACAGGAATACGAGCAGCTATTTAGCTGCTCAGGCTTGTCAGCTATTTAATAAAATCATTTCTGATCTGTGACCTAATTCCACATGTATGTTCAGATGCCTTTGTTCCAGATCCTTCTACCTTTGGTTAACAAAATCAGCTTTAAAATCAATTGATCGACCATCAGTTGTTATTTCTGGAAGGGAGTTCCAAACTCTTTTACTGCCTTTTGCATATAGAAGAGTTCCTAATTTCACTAACTATGAACTTCCCCAGACCAGGTGCTAGACTTGGAAGTTGGTGTGCATTTTGGTGATAGTGATCACAATTCGGTTAAGTTCACCTTAGTGATGGAAAGGGATAGGCATGAACCTCGGGTCAGTAGTTTTAGCTGGGGGAAGGGTAATTATGAGGCTATTAGGAGAGAATTAGGAAGCATAGGTTGGACTAGGAGATTACAGGGACTGGGAACGTCCGAAATGTGGAGTTTTTTCAAGGAGCAGCTACTGCGAGTCCGTGATAGGTATGTCCCTGTCAGGCAAGGAGGATTTGGTAGGGCTAGGGAACCGTGGTGCACTAAAAAAGTTGATTCGTTGGTTAAAAAGAAAAAGGAGGCTTATGTTCGGATGAGGCTTGAGGGCTCAGGTAGTGCATTAGAAAGCTTTAGATTGGCTCGGAAGGAATTGAAGAGTGAGTTAAGAAGGGCTAAAAGAGGACATGAGAAGTCTTTGGCTGATAGGATTAAGGAGAATCCTAAGGCGTTCTATAGGTATGTCAAGAACAGAAGGTTGGTTAGGGCAAGATTAGGGCCAGTTACGGACAGTAGAGGGAAGTTGTGTGTGGAACCGGAAGAGATTGGAGAGGCATTGAACCAATATTTCTCTTCGGTGTTCACGCAGGGGGACATGAATATAGCTGAGGAGGACACTGGGTTGCAGGGGTGTAAAATAGACAGTATTGCTGTTGATAAGGGGGATGTGCTGAATATTCTAGAGGGTTTGAAAATAGATAAGTCCCCTGGTCCGGATGGGATTTACCCTAGGATTCTCTGGCAAGAGAGGTGATTGCAGAGCCTCTGGCTCTGATCTTCAGGTCGTTGTTGGTCTCTGGTATAGTACCGGAAGATTGGAGGATAGTGAATGTTGTCCCATTGTTTAAGAAGGGGAACAGAGACTTCCCCGGTAATTATAGACCGGTGAGTCTTACTTCTGTTGTGGGCAAGGTTTTAGAAAAAATTATTAGGGATAGGATTTATAGTTATTTGGAGAGTAATGAATTGATTGGAGGTAGTCAGCATGGTTTTGTAGCGGGGAGGTCGTGCCTTACTGACCTTATTGAGTTTTTTGAGAAAGTGACCAAAGAGGTGGATGGGGGTAAGGCAGTTGACGTGGTATATATGGATTTTAGTAAGGCGTTTGATAAGATTCACCATGGTAGGCTTCTGCAGAAAATGCAGATGTATGGGATTGAGGGTAGTCTAGGAAATTGGATCAGGAATTGGCTAGCAGATAGGAGACAGAGGGTGGTGGTTGATGGTAAATATTCGTCATGGAGTTCGGTTACGAGTGGTGTGCCTCAAGGATCTGTTTTGGGGCCACTGCTGTTTGTAATTTTTATTAATGATCTGGATGAGGGTATAGTTGGGTGGATTAGTAAATTTGCTGATGACACCAAAGTCAGAGGTGTGGTAGATTGTGAGGAAGGGTGTCATAGTTTGCAGGGAGACTTAGACAGGTTACAGAGCTGGGCTGAGAGGTGGCGGATGGAGTTTAATGCGGAGAAGTGTGAGGTAATTCACTTTGGTAGGAATAACCGATGTGTTGAGTATAAGGCTAACGGGAGGACTTTGAATAGTGTGGATGAACAGAGGGATCTAGGTGTATGTGTACATAGATCCCTGAAAGTTGGGAATCAAGTAGATAAGGTTGTTAAGAAGGCATACGGTGTCTTGGCGTTTATTGGTAGGGGGATTGGATTTAGGAGTTGCAGCGTCATGTTGCAACTGTACACAACTCTGGTGCGGCCGCACTTGGAGTACTGTGTGCAGTTCTGGTCCCCACATTACAGGAAGGATGTGGAGGCTTTGGAGAGGGTGCAGAGGAGGTTTACCAGGATGTTGCCTATGAGGGAAGTCCTATGAGGAGAGACTGAGGGATTTGGGGTTGTTTTCGCTAGAAAGAAGGCGGCTAAGAGGGGATCTTATTGAAACATATAAGATGATTAGAGGTTTAGACAGGGTGGATAGTGATAGCCTTTTTCCTCGGATGGAGAAAGCTAGCACGAGGGGGCATGGCTTTAAATTAAGGGGGGGTAGTTATAGGACGGATGTCAGGGGTAGGTTCTTTACCCAGAGGGTGGTGAGGGATTGGAATGCCCTGCCTGCTGCAGTTGTAAATGCGCCTAGTTTGGGGGCGTTTAAGAGATCCGTGGATAGGTTTATGGACAAGAAGGGATTGGTTTAGATTAGTGGGTCATTGTTTTTTAACTGGTTGGCGCAACATCGTGGGCCGAAGGGCCTGTTCTGCGCTGTAATGTTCTATGTTCTATGTTCCCCTTGTTTCTCTGGAAGGAGCTGATGGTTACTGGGAATATAGTTCCACAGGCAGCAGTAGTTTTCCTTCAAACTCCCACACTTCATGTGTAATGTAGGCAGCGAATGTCAGCAGCAAACCATTCCCAAAGAAAGGATATCATTACACTGGCTTATTGTCATGACGGCCATGGGGGATCAACAACAGATCTCCCTGTGGGCCTCGTTGAATATATCAGCTCCTTTATTAGGCAAGTGGAGACTTGCTCAATA
Organism: Carcharhinus amblyrhynchos; assembly: GCF_965287045.1. NCBI lineage: Eukaryota > Metazoa > Chordata > Chondrichthyes > Carcharhiniformes > Carcharhinidae > Carcharhinus > Carcharhinus amblyrhynchos. The sequence goes on along the minus strand of NC_137332.1, from coordinate 26,642,867 downwards.
GGGAAGGAACAGTACGGGAGGTTTGAAACATAGAATCTCTATGGTGCAGAAGGAGGCAATTTGGCCCATCGAGCTTGCGCCAACAACAATCCCATCCAAGTCCTATCCCCGTAACCCCATGCAAAACCAGCTGGCTCCACTCAGGCCAGCAGTCGGTGGACCCGTGACCAATCTGCACTCTGGAGCTGTTGAGTTAAAGCTTATTTATTAGTCATAAGTAGGCTTACATTAACACTGCAATGAAGTTACTGTGAAAATCCCCTAGTTGCCACACTCCAGTGCCTGTTCAGATACACTGCAGGAGAATTTAGCATGGCCAACGCACCTAACCAACACGTCTTTCATTCTGTGGGAGGAAACTGGAGCACCGAGAGGAAACCCACGCAGATATGGGGAGAATGTGCAAACTCCACACAGACAGCGACCCAAGGCTGGGAATAGAACTCATGTTCCTGGCGCTGTGAGGCAGCATTGCTAACCACTGTGCCATCATACTGCCTGTTTGAAACACGGATACAGCTCTTTCTGTTCTTGTGCTCTCTGTGTCAGTTTGTCCGGCACAAAGAGTGGGAATGGATCAATGTAAAGGGTTCAGAAAATACATGAGGCAGCTTGGAATATTCTGCCAGGCTGAGAGATCTGCAGAAAATGGGAAAGTCATCCCTATAGATATTGGGAATGCAACAGGGGTGGAATAAAACAAGAGATATCTGGTGAAGCACTGAAATTGTGTTTTAGCCAGTAAAGTTTTACTTCAGGAATGTATGTTAAAACATCATATCAGTGCCGCAGTCAAAATGTGTTTCTATTTTGATTTTTTTGAAGGCTCAGGATGCCACAAAAAAATACAACTGCATCACTGAATTTCTTCCTGAATGTCAAGAACAACTTGCAGATTTGCGTAGTAGTAATAAAGGCCTCTTGTATGGGATCCCCATCAGTATCAAGGAAAACATTAACTACAAGGTACAGGTTTTTATGGGAAGCGTATTAAATATTGAATATTGTAAGCTCTCTGAAATTTGGTGCTGGGTCCACTGTTATTTGTCATTTATATTAATGATTTGGATGAGAATATAGGGGGCATGGTTAATAAGTTTGTAGATGACACGAAGATTGGTGGCATTGAGGACAGTGGAAAAGGTTATCTAGGATTGCAGTGGGATTTGATCAATTGGGCCAATGGCAGATGGAGTTTAATTTAGATAAATGCGAGGTGATGCATTTTGGTAGATCGAACCAGGGCAGGACTTATTCAGTTAATGGTGGAGTGTTAGCAAATAAGGCCATAGCACAAAATAAGATGTGTAAATATGTTAAGACACTAAGGCACCAGGCGGAATTTTACCGGCATGTCCCCCCAAGGTTCGTATGATTCTGCCCAAGACCAATGGTTCGCCAAGTCTTGTGTCGGTGAAATTCCGGCCACAGTATCTGAATGCTTGGAGCAGTTGTAATAAGGTAGACAAGTTAACTGTGCAAATTGATATATATGGGTACGATATGACTGTGATTATAGAGACATGGCTGCAGGGTGACGAAGGCTGGGAACTGAGTATCCAAGATTTGATATTTAGGAAGGACAGGCAAAAAGGGAAAGGATATGGGGTGACATTGTTAGTTAAGGATGAAATCAGGCAATAGTGAGAAAACATGTTGGGTCAGAGAATCTAAATGTAGAATCAGTCTGGGTGGAGTTAAGAATTAACAAAGGGCAGAAAACATTATTGGGAGTTGTTTGTAGGCTTCCAAACAGTAGTGGTAAGGTAGGGGATGGCATTAAATGGTAAATTATAGGTGCATGTAACAAGAGTGTTACAGTAATCATGGGTGACTTTAATCTATATATAGATTGGGCAAATGATACGAGTGGTGAAGTGGAAATTTTTCCTGCTTCTTGACTGTGCTAGAGAGGCTCAACAAAATTTGTTCCAACATAACAACTTTTCTTTATTTCCGAAAGACTGTATGCAGTTTTGGCAAAAACTTGAGTTCAGAGAACCGTCATTACGACTTGCTAATTCTGCTGTCAAGTCCGCCCTTACATAAAGAATCAATTCAATAGTTATACCTTTTTCTTATCAGTTTACGTGACTTCAGGAATTCGATTAATAATACAAACAGTAGCAACCTCATTAATTGTATTATAACCCGGTGACCTCTGAGACCTCTTTGTCTCATCATTCATACTTTTATCTTGTCGTTTTGATAGAACAGAAGAAGGCCGATGACTTTGTCATTTCTGACCTTATCTCGCCTCATTCATACATCACTAGGTCATGTGGAATCAGCCTCATCAGGTCTTGACCTTTTTGGTCTTATTCATGTCTTAGGTTATGCAGAGTCAGTGTTCCTTATTTTGTACCAAATACCTGACCAATTTTCCCAACATGCCACTATTTCATTCGTACAACTTCACATTAGCAATAATACTCAGGCAGATGCATTCCTGGAATGTATACAACATGTTTTTCTTTGGCCAGTGTGTTGAGGAACCAAGTAGGGAACTTGCTATCCTGCGTTTGGTATAATGCAACGTGAAAGGGTTAATTAATAATGTTGTTGTGCAGGGTCCTTTGGAACAGACATCATGAAGTGATAGAATTCTTCATTGGGATAGAAAGTGAAGTAGTTCAATCCAGCTTCTAAATTACAAAGGAAATTACAAAGATATGAGGTGTGAGTTGGCCAAGGTAAATTGGGGAAATTCATTAAAAGGCATGGTGGTGGATAGGCTAATACTTACGGAACAAATGATTGTTATGTTATAAAGAAAACAAGAAAAGTGACCCAATCATGTCTTACAAAAAAAAATTAAAGATATTATTCATTCCAAAGAGAAGTGATATAAATTTGGTCAAAAAAATCGCAAGCCTGAAGATTGGGAGAAACTTCAGAAAAGAAGGACAAAAATTAACACGGGAAAAATAGAGTATGTGAGTAAACATGCAAGTAACATAAAAACAGACTGTCAAAATTTCTGTAAGTGTACAAAAAAAAATTAGTGAAGATAAATGTAGGTTCATTAACAATCTAAAATGGGACACTTTATAACAGGGCACAAGGAAATGGAAGAGCAATTAAACAGCTACTTTAGTTCTGTTTTCATGGAGAAAGACATAAATAACTTCCCATAAAGGCTAAGGAACCAAAGGTCTAATGAGAAGGAGAAATTCAAGGAAAATAGTATTACTGAAAAAAAGTCATGATCTGAAGATTCCGGAGTTGGACTGGGCTGGGAACTGTAAGAAGTCTCACAACACCAGGTTAAAGTCCAATAGGTTTATTTGGAATCATGAGCTTTTGGAGCACTGCTCCTTCATCAGGTGAGGAGCTCGTGATTCCAAATAAATCTGTTGGACTTTAACCTGGTGTTGTGAGACTTTTTATTTCAAAAATAGTGCTGGAGAGATTAATGGAACTGAACTCCCAAGTCCTGATAATTTACATCTCTGGGTAGGAAAGGAGGTCATAGAGTCATAGAGGTATACAGCATGGAAACAGGCCATTTAGCCCAACTTGTCCATGCCGCCCAGTTTTTACACTAAACAAATCCCAATTGTTCATATTTGGCCCATATCCCCCAACACTCATTTTACCCAAGTAACTGTCTAAACGCTTTCTAAAGCGTTTAGAAAATTGAACCCACCTCTACTACTGCCTCTGGCGGCTCGTTCCAGGCACTGACCACCCACTGAGTGAATTGCCCTTCTAAATCCTTTTGCACCTGTCCCTTCTATGCCCTCTAGTTTTAGACTCCCCAGTCTTTGGGAAAATAACTGCTCTATGCCCCTCATTATTTTATAGACCTCTATCAGATCATCCCGAAGCTTCCTATGCTTCAGGGAAAAAAGTCTCAGTCTATCCAGCTTCTTCTTATGTCTCAAACCATCAAGTCCCATTAGCATCCGAGTAAATCTTTTTGCACTCTTTCTAGTTTAATAATATCCTTTCTATAAGCGAATGTCCAGAACTCGACACAATATTCCGAGTATGGCCTTACCAATGTCTTTTGCAACTTCAACAAGACATCCCAACTCCTGTATTCAATGTTCTGACCAATGAAACAAAACATGCTGAATGCCTTCTTCACCAACTTGTCCACTATAACTTGACTTTCAAGGAGCTATGAACCTGTACTCCTAGATCTCTTTGATCTATAACTCTCCCCCAACACCCTACCATTAACTGAGTAGGTGCTGCCCCAATTTGATTTGCCAAAATATACCACTTCACATTTATCTAAATTAAACTCCATCTGGAATTCATTGGCCGACTGGCCCAATTGATCAATCCTAGACAATCCTCAACAATCTTCTTCACTGTCCACTATGCCACCAATCTTAGTGTCATCTGCAAACTTACTAACCATGCCTCCTAAATTCTCAGCCAAATCATTAACATAACTAACAAATAACAGTGGATCCAGCACCGATCCCCAAGTCACACTGTTGGTCATAAGCCTCCAGTTTTAAAAACAACCCTTCACAACTACCCCCTGTCTTCTGTTGTCAAGCCAAGTTTGTATCCATTTGGTTACCTCACTCTGGATCTCGTGAGATTTAACTTAATGCAACAATCTACCATGTGGTACCTTTAGCAAGACCTTGTCAAGGTCTTGCTAAAGTCCATGTAGACAATGTTGACTGCACGGTCCTCATCATTCTCAATCAAAACTCAATCAAATTCGCAAGACATGATTTTCCACTCACAAAACCATGCTGACTGTCCCTAATCAGATCTTACCTCTCTAAATGAATGTAGATCCTGTTTCTCAGAGTACCTTCTAATAACTTACTCATTATAGATGTGAGACTTACTAGTCTGTAGTTCCAGGTTTTTCCTTGCAACCCTTCCAAACCAAGGCACAATATTTGCCATCCTCCAATCTTCAGGTACTTCAGCTGTGGTTGTCTATGATTCAAATATCTCTGCTCGCGGATTCACAATTTCCTCCCTAGCCTCCCATAACTTCCTAGGATACATTTCATCAGGTCCCAAGGGCTTATCTACCTTGATCTGCTTTAAGACTTCCAGAACCTCCTTCTCTGTAATATGTACACTTCTCAAGACATCACTATTTATTTCCCCAAGTTCCCTAACATCCATGCCTTTCTCAACAATAATATCGATAAATATTAATTTAGGATCTCACCCATATCTTGCAGATCCGTGCATCGATGACTTGTAATCATTGATCCTTAAGATGCCCCATTCTCTCCCTAGTTATTCTTTTGTCCTTTATCCTATGAAGATAGTTCATACATAGTTATCATCTTCCAAAACTCTGTAGATTCTGGCCGGCAAGTTGGAGGGTGGCAATTATAACATTGCTATTTAAAAAGGAGGGAAGGAGAAAACAGGGAATTACAGGCCTGTTAGCCTATCAGTACTAAGGAAAATGCTAGAGTCTACTATAAAGGATGTAATAACAGGACACTTAGAAAATATCAATAGGATTAGGCAAAGTCAACGTGGATTATGAAAGGGAAATCATGTTTAAGAAACTTACCGGAATCTTTTGAGGGCATAACTAGTAGAATAGATAAACATGAACCAGTGGATGTGGTGTATTTGGATTTTCAGAAAAAAGTGTCATGTTACAGGTTAGTGTGCAAAATCAATGTGACATGGAATGAGAACTGATTAGCAGACAGGACATAGAGAATAGGAATAAATAGGTCTTTTTCAAAGTAGCAGGTGATGAGTGGCATTCCGCAGGGATCAATGCTTGGGCCCCAGCTATTCACAATATCTATCAATAATCTGGATGAGGGAACCAAAAATAATATTTCTAAGTTTGCTGATGACACAAAAACTTGTGGGAATGAGAAAGGTGAGGAAGGTGCAGGGGTGTGGGGAATTACAAAATCAAAAGTAAACGAGAGGGTACGAGTGCAGGTTAATGTTGAGGACGTTCCACTAATTAAAGGAGTAGAGGGCACGGGAGAGGTTAGTAGTGTTTCTACAAATCGGGTCCAGATAAAGGCTGGCATAAAGACACTTTACCTGAATGCACAAAGCACTCGAAACAAAGTGAATGAGTTGATGGCACAAATCAGCATAAATAGGTATGATCTAGTGGCCATTACAGAAACGTGGTTGCAGGGTGACCGGGACTGGGAACTGAATATCCAGGGGTATCAGACATTTAGGAAGAATAGACAGGAGGAAAAAGGAGGTGGGGTAGCTCTGTTAGTAAAGGATAATATCAGGGTGGTAGTGAGAGAAGATATAGGCTCCAAAGAGCAAAACGTGGAATTGTTGTGGGTGGAGATAAGGAATAGTAAGGGGAGAAAGTCACTGGTGGGTGTGGTCTATAGGCCCCCAAATAATAACTTTGAGGTGGGGCAGGCTATAAACAAGCAAATAATTGATGCGTGCAAAAACGGAACGGCAATAATCATGGGGGATTTTAACCTACATGTTGATTGCTTGACTCAAGTCGGACACGGTGGACTTGAGGAAGAGTTCTTGGAATGCTGTTGGGGATGTTTCCTTGAACAGTATGTTACAGAACCTACGAGGGAGTGAGTTATCTTAGACCTGGTACCGTGTAACGAGGCAGGTAGAATTAGGGATCTTCTTGTGAGGGGTCCTCTTGGGACGAGTGATCATAATATGGTTCAATTTCTGATACAGATGGAGGGTGAGAAAGTAGGGTCCCAAACCTGTGTCCTCTGCTTGAACAGAGGGGAGTATGATAGGATGAGGGCAGAATTGGCTAATGTAGACTGGGGGCACAGACTGGTTGGTAGGGCAGCTGAGGAACAGTGGAGATTTTTAAGGAGATCTTTTTCAGTACTCAGCAAAAATATCTTCCGGTGATAAAGAAGGACTGTAAGAAAAGGGATAAGCAGCCGTGGATATCGAAGGAAATAAAGGAGAATATTAAATTAAAAACTGATGCGTACAGAGCAGCTAAAAATAGTGGGCAGTTAGAAGATTGGGAAAGATTTAAAAAACAACGAAGAATGACTAAGAAAGTGATAAAGAAAGGAAAGATAGAGAATGAAACTAAACTAGCTCTAAATATAAAAAATGATAGTAAAAGTTTTTACAAATATATAAAGAAGAAGAGAGCGGCTAGAGTGAATGTTGGACCCTTGGAAGACGAGAGGGGGGATTTAATGGTTGGAAATGAGGAAATGGCTGAGACTTTAAATAAGTTTTTTGTGTCGGTCTTCACAGAGGAGGACACAAATAGCTTACCGAATATTAAAGATAGAGGATTGGTAGGAGATGAGGTCCTTAATACAATTACTGTTACTAAAGAGGTAGTGCTTGGTAGACTAATGGGACTGGAGGTAGATAATTCCCTGGGACTGGATGGAATGCATCCCAGGATACTGAAAGAAATGGCAGAAGTAATAGCAGATGCGTTAGTAGTTATTTATCAAAATTCGCTGTACTCTAGGGAAGTGCCGGCAGATTGGAAAACAGCTACTGCTACACTGCTGTTTCAAAAAGGCAGCAGACAAAAGGCAGGTAACTACAGGCCGGTTAGCTTAACGTCCGTAGTTGGGAAAATGCTAGAATCCATCATTAAAGAAGAAATAGCAGGACACCCAGAAAAGAACGGTTCGATCAAGCAGACACAGCATGGATTCGTGAAGGGGAAGTTGTGTTTGACGAATTTACTGGATTTTTATGAAGATGTGACTAGTGCGGTAGACAGAGGGGAACTGATGGATGTGGTGTTTTTAGATTTTCAGAAGGTTCCTCACAAAAGGTTGCTGCAGAAGGTTAGGGTACACAGAGTTGGTGGTAAAGTGTTAGCATGGATTGAGGATTGGGTATCTAACAGGAAGCAGAGAGTTTGAATAAATGGGTGCTTTTCTGGTTGGCATGCCGCAGGGATTGGTGCTGGGGCCTCAACTGTTTACCATATACATCGACAATCTGGAGGAGGGGGCTGAGTGTAGGGTAATAAAGTTTGCTGATGACACGAAGATGAGTGGAAAAGCGATTGTGTGTAGGACGCGGAAAGTCTGTAGAGAGATTTGGATAGGCTGAGTGAGTGGGTGAGGAACTGGCAGATGGAGTATAATGTTGGCAAATGTGAGATTATCCACTTTGGAAGAAATAATAGTGGGATGGAATATTATTTAAATGGTGAAAAGTTGCAGCATGCTACTGTGCAGGGGGACCTGGGGGTCCTTGTGCACGAATCACAAAAACTCAGTCTGCAGGTGCAGCAGGTAATCAAGAAGGAGAATGAAATGTTGGCCTTTATCATGAGGGGGATAGAATATAACAGCAGGGAGGTCTTAATGCAACTGTACAAGGCACTGGTAAGGCTGCAACTGGAGTACTGTGTGCAGTTTTGGTCCCCTTATTTGCGAAAGGATGTACTGGCCTTGGAGGGAGTACAGAGAAGGTTCACCAGGCTGATACTGGAGATGAGGGGGTTAGCTTATGCGGAGAGATTGAGTAGATTGGGCCTGTACTCGGAGTTTAGAAAGCTGAGGGGGGATCTTACAGAGACTTACAAGATAATGAAGGGGCTAGATAGGGTAGAGGTAGAGAGATTCTTTCCACTTAGAGAGGAAACCAGAACTAGAGGGCACAGCCGCAAAATAAGGGCGGGGTGGGGGGTGGTGGGAGGTGGGACGCAGTTTAGAATACAGTTGAGGAGGAACTTCTTCTCTAAGAGGGTGGTGAATCTCTGGAATTCTTTGCCTGTTGAAGTGGTGGAGGCTGCCTCGTTGAATATGTTTAAGTCACGGGTAGATAGACTTCTGATAGACAAGGGAATTAAGGGTTATGGGGTGCAGGCGGGTAAGTGGAACTGATCCACTTCAGATCAGCCATGATCTTGTTGAATGGCCGGGCAGGCTTAAAGGGCTAGATGGCCTACTCCTGCTTCTATTTCTTATGTTCTTATGGATGTTAAGAGGCTTCAAGGTGATTTATGCAGGTTGAGTGAGGGCAAATACATGGCAGATGCAGTATGATGTGGAGAAATTTGAAGTTATCTACTTTGGCCAGAGAAACAGAATGGCAACGTATTCTTTAAATAGTGATGGATTGCAAAATATTGACTTACAAAGGGACCTGGGTGTCCTAGAACGCCAGTCATTGAAGGTGAACATGTAGGCACAACAAGCAATTAGGAAGACAAACGGTAAGTTGGTCTTTTTGCAAACCGGCTTGAGCACAGGGGAAAAGATGTCTTATAGTAGTTGTACAGGACATTAAAGAACCTACTGCTGGAATATCATGTGCTATTTTGATCTCTCCCTCTAGGGAAGGATACATGTGCCAAAGAGGGAGTGCAGCAAAGATTCACCAGACTGATTCCTGGAAGGAATTTTTAATGAGGAAAGATTGGGTTGACTATGTCTGTATTCACTGGAATTTAGAAGAGTGAGAGGGGAACTAATTGAAACATATGGAATTCTGACTGGATTGCATGCACTGAATGTAGGGATATTCTTCCTTCTGGCTGGTGTCTAGAACAAGTGGCCACAGTCTCAGGATATGGGGTAGCCATTTAGGATGAAGTTGAGGAGAAACTTCTTTATCATAGAATCATCATACAGAAGGAGACCATTGGGCCATCGAGTATGCACCGACAACAATCTCACCCCAGGCCCCATCCCCAAAAATCTATCCCACTAATCCCTCTAACCTACACATTCCCTGACACTAAGGGATAATTTAGCATGGCCACTCAACCTAACCCGCAAATCTTTGGACTGTGAGAGGAAACCAGAGCACCCAGACGAAACCCACGCAGACACGAAGAGAATGTGCAATCTCCACACAGACAGTGACCCAAGCCGGGAATCGAACCCAGGCCCCTGGAGCTGTGAGGCAGCAGTACTCATCATTGTGCTACAATGCCACTCCATCTGAGTAAAGTATCTCTTTACTCAGAGGTAATTCTCTGCCAAAGAAGGTTGTGGATGTAAAGTCACTGAATATATTTAGGAAGAAAATAAATTTCTATACTCTAAAAGTGTCAAGGGGTATGGGGAGAGAGAAAGAGTTGAGATAATTTGTTGAGATGGAGGATCAGCCATGATCATATTGAATGGTGGAGGAGGCTGAAAGGGCTGAATTGGTTTTGCTCCTATTCTCGATGGGATGGGTCTGAGAGTGGGTCTAAAAGTCAGATCTGAAACACTCCTAGTTTCAAGTCCACCAGCACTTAGAGTCAAAATGGTAAAATAGGGCCCTCAGTGTGGAATTTTATGACCTCTCTCGGGCGAGATCGTAAAACTCCGCCTGAGACCAACAGAGATTTCCTTTCTGCGAACCTCATCCATCCTGATTCCAGGGCAAGGCAGTAAAATCATGGCCTAAGGATCAATTTAGCACAGCCAATCCCGCTATCCTGCACATCTTTAACCTACAGGAGGAAACCGAAGCACCCGGAGGAAACTTATGCAGACACAGGGAGAACATGCAAACTCCGCACAGAGATTTCCCCAAGGCCAGAATCGAACTTGCATCCTTGGTGCTGTGAGGCAGCAGTACTAGCTGTCCTGTCAACCCCTTCCATGCCATTGGATTATTCCAGTACTTTTAAAATATTTATTTAGATCCCTGTTAAAGAAGTTTAAGACAAAACAAATTGATCAACTCAATTGCAAGGATTTTTTTCTAAGAAACCATGCAAATGGACAGGCGCAATATTACAACAGTCAAACGTTAATTAGCTTGACAATATCAGAGTTTTTGTTCCCTTATTTCCCCCTTCATTCTATTTTCCAGTGCTTTAAATCACAACAGCGAGTTCCTTTTTGGAGTTTATTGAGTCAAAATCTGTTTTCTCGAGGACCTCCCAACATTAATTAGTCTGCTGTGCTGCATGTTTAGCAGGCATTGCTCTGGCTAACAGTAATCTGAATGCTTGGAATCTGTGAAGAAGATATCAAGAATACGAAGCTTGTGATTGGAAAATTATGTTGGAAATATGAGAGAGCAAGAATGCTCCACTGATTGTGACCACATCAGGGATTTAATTGTGATTACTTGAAAAAGGTGTTTTGTGTTTCCAATCACAATTTTTCCTTGTTTACTGTATGCCACTAGGAGATTTTCCCAGTAACTTCATTGCAGTGTTAATGTAAGCCTGCTTGTGACACTAATAAATAAACTTCAAACTATGCAATATTTCCCAGAGCTCAAATGCTTCTGGCAAAACGGCATGGTAGCACAGTGGTTAGTGCTGCTGCTTCACTGCTCCAGGGAGCTGGGTTTGATTCCCAGCTTGGGTCACTATCTGTGTGGAGTTTGCACATTCTCTTCGTGTCTGCATGGGTTTCCTCCAGGTGCTCTGGGTTCCTCCCATAGTCCAAAGATGTGTGGCTTAGGTTGATTGGCCATGCTAAAATTGCCCCTTAGTGTCCTGAGATGTGTAGGTTAGAGGAATTAGTGGGTAAATGTGCAGGGATATGGGGGTAGGGCCTGGGTGGGATTGTGGTCGGTGCAGACTCGATGGGCCAAATGGCCTCTTTCTGCATTGTAAAGTTTCCATGATTCTACAAAAACAACAAACATTAAAATTTTAATTCGGGATCGACACGTCTGTCTCAACATTATGCAACCCAATGAAGCAACAAGAATAACGTGTTCTGAAATTTTTTTAATCCAGGGTCATGATTCGACTTGTGGACTTAAGAAATTCTTAAACAAACCCGCCAGTGAAGACAGCGTAATAGTTCAGGTGCTGAAGAAACAAGGAGCAATTCCATTTGTGAAAACAAATGTCCCCCAGACATTATTAAGGTAATATTCAATAGATTGCCATTGTAAGTTGCAGCTTCTAAAGATTGAAAGAAATGTTTGCTCAGGAAGATTGTAGGCGAATTATCAAACACACTGGTACCACTCTGTACTCTGAGGGAGAACTTAGCATAGCCAATGCACCTAATCAGTACGTCTTTTGGACTGTGGGAGGAAACTGGATCACCTGGATGAAACCCACATGCAAGATGCAGAATCCGCATAGCCAGTGAACAATGCCAGCAATCGAATCTGGTGCTGTGAGGCAACAGTGCTAACCACCATGCCACCTTGTAAGGACTCTGTCATCCACTACCCTGAGACAAACCCAGATTTGGACAGTACTGACGCTGTTCTTTACCTTGATTGCCAGGCCCTTCCCACCTCACTGCTCCAGTCCCTCAATTCCACTTCACATCCCACTCCCTCAACACTCACTTACTTACCTTTGCTAGTCCATGCAAGCTGCCATTCTCTTGCTCCCCTCCCTGGTGCTGTAGAGTTCAGCAGGGAAAATAACTGACATTTGTCACAAAGCTAACTGCTCCATGCCACCCTTAAACAAATCTAAAATAGATGCATTGAGATTCTCGTGAGCCACTGACTTCATCACAAAGAAATGTTAGCATGGTAGCACAGTGATTAGCACTGCTGCTTCATAGCTCCAGGGATCTGGGTTTGATTCCCAGCTTGGGTCACCGTCTGTGTTGAATTTGCACATTCTCCTTGTGTCTGCGTGGGTTTCCTCCAGGTGCTCCGATTTCCTCCCACAGTCCAAAGATGTGCAGGTTAGGTTGATTGACTATGCTAAAAATTGCCCTTAGTGTCCTGGGATGCATAGGTTAGAGGGGTTAGTGGGTAAATATGCAGGAATATGGTGGTGGGGCCTGGGTGGGATTGTGGTCAGTGCATACTTGATGGGCTGAGAGGCCTGTTTCTGTACTGTGGGGTTTTTATGATTTCTATGCTAAAGGTAAGCCTGCATTGAAAAACAGGTTTTATGCTAATGAGTCTTCACGGCCTGTAAAAACAATATAAGAACAAATCTCCCCAAAGACTGACACGTGGCCAAACATGTCACAAACTTGCTATTGATTTTATCATTACATCTCACCCTGCCATAGGGAAAAGTTTAATTCAGCCTGAACACCCCATTTACCTATCTTACGAGTCCTTAAAATAATTCATCCCAGCAACCAATGTTTCTTGTGAAATGTTTATAAGATGACAAGTGGATAGAAAGGCCCACTGAGAACTTAAAAAACTATTGGTTGGCACCTGTGGCTATAAGAACTATCCCTTTGAGTTATTAAATTATGACACTGCAGGCCTTTCGAAGTGTTAATGGGGACATGGAGCCACTTTAGATTTCCTGTTACTATTACTGTTACCGATCACTCACTAAAGAGCGTATTTTGCCTTGCAATAGCTTTGAGTGCAGTAATCCTATTTATGGACAAACCATCAATCCACACGATACAAAACGATCGGCAGGCGGCTCCTCTGGTGGCGAGGCTGCTTTAATAGCAGCAGGTGGCTCCATCCTTGGCATTGGAACAGACATTGGTGGCAGTATTCGCTTTCCAGCTGCATGCTGTGGAATCTGTGCCTTCAAACCGACTGCAAACCGGATAAGGTAAGAAATCTGTTTGCCACTATCATAGGAACAGGCCCCTTAAACCTATTCCATTATTTGGTGAATTAATTAGAGTCATAGAATCATAGAGGTTTACAGCATGGAAACAAGCCCTTTGGCCCAGCTTGTCCATGCCGTCCCTTTTTTATAAACCACTAAGATAGTCCCAATTGCCTGTGTTTTGCCCATATCTCTCTATATCCATCTTACCCATGTAGCATTCTAAATGCTTTTTAAAAGACAAAAGTGTACCCACCTTTACTACTACCTCTGACAGCTTGTTTCAGACACTCACCGTCCTGTGTGAAAAAATTGCCCCTTTTGTATCTCTCCCCTCTCACCTTAAACCAAAGCCCTCTAGCTTTAGACTCCCTTACTTTTGGGAAAAGATGTTGACTATCTAGCTAACCTATGCCCCTCATTATTTTATAGACTTCTATAAGATCATCCCTAAGCTCCTACGCTCCAGAGAAAAAAGTCCCAGTCTATCCACCTCTCTTTATAACTCAAACCATCAAGGTTCGGTAGCATCCTAGTAAATCTTTTCTGCACTCTTTCTAGTTTAATAATATCCTTTCTATAATAGGGTGACCAGAACTGTATTCCAAGTGTGGTCTTACTAATATCTGGTACAACTTCAACAAGACGTCCCAACTCCTGTATTCAATGTTCTGACCGATGAAACCAAGCATGCCGAATGCCTTCTTTACCATTCTATCCACCTGTGACTCCGCTTTCAAGGAGTTGTGAATCTGTACCCCTAGATCTCTTTGTTCTGTAACTTTCCCTAACTCTCTACTATTAACTGAGTAAGTCCTGCCCTGGTTCAATCGACCAAAATGCATCACCTCGCATTTATTTATATTAAACTCCATCTGACATTCGTCTGCCCACTGGCCCAATTGATCAAGATTATCAGTGGGATTTCTCTTTGAATCTCCATAACCCAGTTCATTTACCATGGCCAATCCACCTAACCTGCAAATCTTTGGTCAGTGGGAAGAACTCATAGTATCCAGTAGAAACCCACACAGATATGGGGGAGAATGTGCAAACTCCACACTGATAGCCACCAAGGTTGGAATTGAATCCACATTCCTGGTGCCGTCAGGTAGCAGTGCTAATCATTGTGCTACCGTGTCACCCAGGGTTTGTTGTTCCTTTATTATGACCTGTAACTTGCACATTTTCAAATTTATGATAATATAAAGAAATCGTATGGAAAAAAATAAAAACAAAACTGTTTATCAAGTCCAATTTATAGCAATGTGCTAACATATCTTCAGCACTAGTGCGGAGGTTGCAAACTAAACCTTACAAAAAGATACACTGTGGATAATTAGAGAGAGAGGTCTTGTGGGTCAGGAGTAGTACCTCTGCATCTGAACCAGAAGTTCTGGATTTAAGTCTTGCTCCAGGGCTCGTTGCCAACAAAAGGAATGTTCATTATGTGCCAAAAAGATTATTAATCAACTTGGTAAACCTTCCAAAATGCCCAAGGCAAGTAGTAAGCGTGGAAGAGAGTCATGGGCAATCATGTTTGATGCTGAGTGATGCGCCTCAAGCTAGAACCAATTGTAGGTCTCTTTGTTGTCCCTTGTGGACTATGGCTAATTTTGGCTGGATTATGGAAGAGGATAGGAACAAAGTAAAATTAAACAACAAGGTATAGCTATTATATAAGAAACAGAATGGCTCCTGACCAACTGTTTTGTGATTGGATGCTCTGATTTGTGCAGGTTCTTTTCTCCTGCTTACAGGTCCCAATTCTCACATTTTCACTCTTCAAATGATTGTTCTTTTAACATTGGCGAGGAAAATGGAACTCAGGTCAGATAACAACTATCCCACCTCATCAGCATTTACTTGCATCAACTGAAGGCACGTGCTGTTGGTTTCAAACATCTTACATCTAGAGTGGAGAGCACTTTTTTGTACATATAAAACATGCAAGGTGTGAAAGTCGATGTTTCCACCAATATATTTGGATAAAACGTATCAGAAGATCTGTTTTAAGAGATTACCTTTAGAAGGCAATTTGTTACTCGTTCTGGAGGCGAGAATTGCCTGACTGCAGTGAGTTGCTATTGACTAGGCAGCTTATAGTGATAAGGAGGCTGCTTTATTCATTAACTTAATCATATATTTCCATTTCATACAGCAAAATCGGATTGTCAGGAATTTTGCCTGGACAGAAAACCTGTGAGTATCTACTCTACATAAATGTTGTTGCTATTTAAAAACCATATCATCCTATGTGCCATTCCTTTCTCCTACGTACTGGGTGAAATTTTCCAGCCATTTGCGCCAGCTTTCTCCAGTCCCGCTCAGTGAATGAAGATTTGGCTAAGTGTCAAATCCTCCATTTCAGTGTTAGCAGAGTGTGGACGGTCAGAAAATTCTGGCCATCATCTCCTTACGTCAGACTGAACTACCTCCACCAACAGAGAACCTGGTAGCTTCAAACTACAGTGCTTCACAACATGTGCTCTATAATTATCCTAATATCTTCCCCATTAGCACATCGCTGAAAGCCATTTTAGATGCAAGACCAAAATAGAATAAGAAATAAGAGCTGGAGTAGGCCACTTGGTCCCCTGAGCCTGCTCCACCATTCAAGGCCCTGGCTTATCTTCTATCCCAACTCCAGCTTCCCACACTATCCCCAAAACCCTTCATTTTCTTAGGACCTAAAATCTACTGACTTCTGTCTTGAATATACACAAGAACTGAGCATCCAAGGGTCTCTGGGGAGAGAATCCCAAAGATTTGCAATCTTATGAATGATGAAATTTCTCCTCATCTCAATCTTAAGTTACTCAGGTTTTCCAGTCAGGAGAAATGTTTTCTCAGCATCTACTTTGTGGCCCCTTAAGGATTTTATATATTTTTTTCAATAAGATCACCTCTAATTCTTCTAAACTCCGAGGAATATATGACTAAAACTTAGTCACTGATGTAAAATTGCTGAGAACATACCGGTGAAGGCAAAGGGTAAAGAAACACTGAGGGTGGGATTTTCTCAACACGCTTGCTCCAAGTCCAGAAAATCCCACCTGAGGTTGGCCGACCATTTCATGGTCCGTGTCTGATCTGCTGTGATTCCCGTAGTGGGCGGGATGGAGAAATTCCACCCCATGGGTGGGAATTATCTTCTGATATGATGGCAGGAATAGCCGATCCCACTGACAGTGAGTCCCCGCTGCAAGTCCATGGTTGCAGAGGTTGTGCACCACAGGAAACCCCATTGATAGCAGCGGGACTGGAAGATCCCGCTATTGGCAGACTGCAGGTGACACTGCGTAGCATGCCATGGGGGGATGGAAAATCCTGCACACTGTTGCTCTGAAGTAGTGCAACATGACTTTCTCATAAAGGTGAGATGTTTTGATATCTACCTAATGTCATTGAGAATGCTTCTGACTTTGTGTCATCGCGCCAAATGAGTGACAGTTAATTGATGGCTGATTTTACATCAATGGAAATAAAAATTGGGAGAAATTCCCACTGGGCTGATCTGATGTCGGGCTATTTCCTATTAATCTTCTGCACCACAAATGAAAATCGAATCTCAGTGCTGTGTCAAGTTGTGTGGCAAGTTCTAAGATTTGCCACACAACTCTGATGGAGTTTGACATATAGCTTTGGTTATGCTTGGCAAGTAGATTTCCAATGGGTGGGATTTCTCTTCCAATCCGTGTGTGTCCTGCTGTTGTCAGTGGGGTTTCCTGGTGAATGTACCCTTCACCACCAGGAAACCCATGGCAGGGGTGTGTTGTCGGCCAGACTGTAAGACCCTGAATGGGAGCAAAAGTTCGGCCTGTGTTTTGGCTGGACATTTCGATTCAGTTTGATATGGATCAGGCGATGGTCTGTTCAGCAGTCAGCTCCCCTCATAGCACCAACCTTTCCCTTCTGTCTGACAAGCACACAATCAGGGAGATGCCAGGGCTTGGCTCTGGAGCATTGTCTCAAGATAAAGGGCCTATCATTTAGAATTGAGATGAGCAGAAATCACTGGTTGTGATTATTTGGAATTCTCTATCCCACAGGGTTGTGGATGTTCCATTGTTGAATACGTTTAAGGCTGGGATAAACAGATTTTGGGGTCCCTCAGGGATCAAGGGACATGAAGCATGTGTGGGAAAATGGAGTTGAAACTCAGGATCAGCCATGTCTGTACTGAATAGTGGAACAGGCTTGATGGGGCCATATGAGTTATTCATCAAATCGTACAGTCCATACAGTGCAGAGGGAGGCCATTTGGCCCATCGGGTCTGCACTGACAACAGTCCCACCCAAGCCCTATCCCTGTAACCTCATATATTTATCCTGTGGTCCTCCTGACACTAAGGGGCAAATTAGCATGGCCAATCCACCTAACCCACATATCTTTGGAGTGTGGGAGGAAACCCATGCAGACACAGAGGAGAACATGCAAACTCCACACAGACAGTCACACGAAGTCAGAATTGAACCTGGGTCCTGGCACTGTGAGGCAGCAGTGCTAACCATTGTGCCATGGCGCCTGCTCCTATTTCTTATGCTTCATTATTTTCAATCCCATCTCTCTAGAAGTGAATCATAGGATCCCTTCAGTGCATAAGGAGGCCATTTGCTCATCGAGTCTGCACTGACCACAATCACACCCAGGCCCTATTCCTGTAACCCCACATATTTACCCTGCCAATTTAGGATCAATTTGGCATGGCCAATCAACCTAACCTCGCACATCTTTGATCTATGGGAGGAAACCGGAGCACTCGGAGGAAACCCAGGCAGACACAGGGAGAATGTGCAAACTCCACACAGACAGTGACCTTAGGCCAGAATTGAAATCGGGTCTCTGGTGCTGTGAGTTAGCAGTGCTAACCACTGTGCCACCGTGCGCCTAGCACTTTGCTTGATTTTGGATTTTTATGGCCTTATTGTTCTGTTTCACTACTTTTGGTGATTTATGTATCTATTCCCCTGTCCCTGTTATTTTAACCCATTTAGACTTCTATTTTCCAAGGAGTATGTGCTCTCTATTGTCTCCCACCAAAATGGATTGCCTTGCACTTATCTACAATTAAATTAATTTGCTAGTTACACACTTAGGTGCATGATTATTAATGCCCTCTGTATTAACTACAGCAAATAGGCAAGATTCTCCAGCCTCCCAACTGCAGGTTTTTTGCTGAAGGGAGGAGGTGTATTAACTACAGCACACAATTTGCTGTCATCCACAAATTTTGAAGTTATCCTTCTGATTCCTGTTGTCTCTTTCACTAATGGGCTGGAATGTCATCCAAGATTATGCTCCCTAATGGGGTTTGAATCTGTGATCATTATAAATCTAAAGATATATCATTCAACGTTTTGAGTTATTTAACAACGAATCTTATTTTTGAGTGATATATGTATTGTTTTCTAGTTGAGTCAATGGTTGGTCCACTAGCCAAAGATGTGGATAGCTTGGCATTGTGCATGAAAGCTCTATTATGTGAAGACATGTTCCAGTTGGATCCCACAGTGCCACCTATCCCCTTCGATAATAAGGTAACTTACCTAACAACAATTGCTTGCATTTATATTGCACCTTTTAGGAATCAAAGTGCTCCAAAGCACTTCACATAAGCGAAATAGATTCTGAGAAGTAATCAATCCAAGACAAATATTAGGTTTGAGTGAGGTGACTGAAAGCACAGTTGAAATTGTAGTCTTTAAAGGGGAATTTGAAGTTATGAATAGAGCTTGTGTGCTGAGAGATTGAATTTCAGAAGAACAAACCAAGGTGGCTGAAAGTTCTGCCACTTGTAATGGTTCAGAGGGACTACTGTACAGAGCTAATAGTCCAGCACAAGACCAAACGACATAGGCAGGTAGCCTGTAGGGCCAGAAGAACAGGCAGAAATGAAGGGATTTGAAACAAAGGCAAACATTTTGAGTGGAATTTGAATACTACTCCCCTCACCAGTCCCTCCTGATTGGGAACTCCAAGAGCTTCCCTTAATGATTAGGGCTGCCCTTGCTAGAAATAGTTCCTTATCCTCCTTGGCCACCACTGCCCCTTTTCTCACCATGCAGGGCCTGCCTGATTGTCCTCAATGAGCTCACCCAATTTACCTGCACCCTGGGACTTCCTCCCTGTGCTGGTTGCTCCAGGGCTGACTGCTGTGCCTGCAATGGTCAGTACCCCTGACTGCATTACTGGATCAGCTGAAGATCTGCTAGCCTGCTGATTGGCTGGCAGCTCTTGGAGGTAAGATCTTCCCTTTTAAAGGTATGTTAACTGCCTGATTGACATTCCTTCAGGGACGCTGAAAATAGCCTCCAGCTTTCCAGTTGATAGATAGGACTGCTGCTGTGGCTATTAAATCCAGCACTTAGAATTTGATGCCTTAGGAAATTGATGAGCACAGGGCTAATTAGAGAATATTACTTAGAATTGATAGGGCCCCGGATCAGACACCCAAGGTATAATTCTGAAGCCAGACCAGAACCCAACAATTTTTCTATTTAGGCATAAATGTTAGATAATTATTCCACTGACAAAGTAGGGATCTTTTAGAGTGAAATAAGCTTTATTTAATAACGCAGTTTAAATATAACTCGAACAAATGAAGCAACTGAGCTATTAACTGTTGAACAATATTTAAGATGAAAGGGAGCAACTTTACTTTCTAGTTTATGGCTGTTCCAGTTTCAAATAAGCCACATTCATGCATAACTCAAACCCACATAAGAATCACAGAAACCCTGCAGTGCAGAAAGAGGCCATTCAGCCCATCGAGTCTGCACCAACCACAATCCCACCCAGGCCCTACCCCCATATCCCTACATATTTACCCACTAATCCTTTCAACCTACACATCTCAGGACACTAAGGGCAATTTTTAGCCTGGCCAATCAACCTAACCTGCACATCTTTTGGACTGTGGGAGGAAACCGGAGCACCTGAAGGAAACCCACAGAGACACGAGGAGAATGTGCAAACT
The DNA here is from genome assembly GCF_965287045.1 of Carcharhinus amblyrhynchos. NCBI lineage: Eukaryota > Metazoa > Chordata > Chondrichthyes > Carcharhiniformes > Carcharhinidae > Carcharhinus > Carcharhinus amblyrhynchos. The sequence continues at coordinate 26,622,515 of NC_137332.1, read as the reverse complement.
CCACACAGACAGTGACCCAAGCCGGGAATCAAACCCTGGTATACTTGCTAGAACATTTGTTAACAGTCTTGGACCTTTCAGGGTGAGAGAGCGGGGACAATTCTTCCAAAAGTGTTGAATTGGTGGGAAAACTGTTCTAAATCATGGCTGTTTTCTCAGTTCAACTTCATGCTCAAATCTCCCCATTCTGTGCACTGCAGAGGTCCGAGTCTCATTGAAAACTGGGGTGGGTAGGGGGAGGTTTTCACACCAGAATCTGACAGTTCTGGAACTCTGTGCATGAGCAGTGGCCCCGATCTGTCAGTCTCCCCATTTGCTGTCCCTCCAGCACCCACCCATAGCCTGCTCACAGCCCCTACAACAATTCCCGGGCCAGCCTTGACCACCCCCCCCCCCCCCCCCCCCCCACCCTCCAGCCTGGAGCACCTTGATGTCCAATCCACCCCCTCCAGCAGTGGCCATTCCCCCCCTCACCTGGCAAACCCTCCCACCCCACCCCCCACTGACCCCCCCAACCCCCCGGGAGGCAGGCCCGCCGGCCCACCCCAATTGCTGCCCTCTCTCCATTCCAGATCAATCACCATGCAGGGTGGTACCCCCACCCCCACCGATCACCCCAGGCCCCTTCCACAGTAGGCCCCACCCCTTGGCACTGCCCAATGCCTGGTGGCCAGTGCCAAGGTGCCCACTGGGCATGGGCACTTTGCCCCTGGCACTACTGGGGGCACAGACTGGCACTGCCAAGGTGCCCATGTCTAGAGGGCACCACCGCCCCACTGCCCAATCCCCTGGGGGGCTCTGATTGCTTCCCCTTCATTCAAATGGGGTCTCCCACTAGTTCCCTGAACATGGGGAGCTTCTCTAAAGCCCACCAGAATGAAGTACTCCTGATGGAGTGGGAGATTCAATTGGGACCGGTAAGTTCCCGATAATGAAGTTGAAAATATATTTAAAATACATTAAAACAAGATTCAAATGACTCACCTCTCTTCCCGCTGGTTTCCAGTGTGGTCTGGTCTTCGACTATTCTCCAGCTCTGGGAGATATGCATGATTTCTCGGCGCATGTGCAAATCCTGGAACAAAGCTGGCGACGTGCATTTCCCATCGTGACAGGCCAGAAGAGTTGTGGGTCGTGATGGGAGAAATGCTCCCAGAGTTTCAGAAGCCTGCAAAATCCTTCTAACTTCAAACAGCCTTCAGCTGCAACTAACTGCTTTTTACAAAATCTTTTTTTTCTGCTATAGCCCCAGCTCTGCTCATTAACCACATAATTACATGACCCTGTCAATCACTCAAATTAGAAATCCCAGGGAAACTTAGCTCTAAGATAACGGCAAAACGGATGCTGGAATCTGAAACAAAAACAGAAAATGCTAGGAAATCTCACTGGGTCTGACAGCATCTCTGTAGAGTCAATGTTTCGAGTCTGGAGGACCTTTCGATGGGCTCTGATGATCATCCAAACTGAAAACATTAGCTTCATTCTCTCTCTCCACAGATGCTATCAGACCGGCTGAGATTTTGCAGCATTTTTGGTTTTTGGTCCATTAGTTCTACTTAAAAAAAATATTGAAATGAATAATTACCCTCCTCTCTCAAAATCTGAGCTACATTCCCTTCAGATATATAGACTGCCTTTAGCATAAAGCTGATTTTTTAAGCATTCCCCATAAACATAAAAAAAAATCCACATCAATTGCACCACTGTCATCACAGATTGGATAGCATGCAGTTAGTGAGTGTTTATTTGTGTTGAAGGTAATGCTAATCAAGTTCAAGGGGACAGAAATCCTTTCACCAGAATCCCTTTATTTACAAGCTCCATAGCAGTACGCAGAGTACTGTCAGTCAGTATCTACCTTTGGGAGTGCCAGAGGAACGGAGGAACAAAGTAAAGTCTCCCTGACTGACCCATCAATTGGTTGTATTTCAACTTCAATGGCCTGATTAAAGTCATTACACCGTCTATCTCTATTTATATTTTTCTGAACTTTGGATCTTGTTGGTAAAATAAACCAAAAGAATTGCATCCTAACAACGACTTTTCAAAATTATTTTTTAAGATCTATACCAGCATCAAACGCATGCGGATAGGTTATTTTGAAAGTGATGGGTACTGGATCCCTACCCCCAGCATGAAGCGAGCTGTCATGGAAACCAAAGAACTGCTGGAAGAAGCTGGACACACGGTGTGCTTACTAAACCTCAAAGAGAATGGAGAAATTCCTGGAGGTAGAGGGAGGGTGAGGAGGGATGATGGAGAAAAATTGAACGGATGAAGAAATTATTTACCTTTAATTCATCTTTCCACCCAGCCCCTCATCCCGACACCAAACAAGAACACTGGAAACATGTATGAAAGTGTGGCAGGATAATCTGATTTATTTTAGTGTACTAAATGTATTACTCCATTCAGTGAAAAAGATTCTGCTGAATTAACTGTACAGTGGGTTTCTAATAGATGTGAACAAAGAACAAGGAAAATTGCAGCACAGCAACAGGCCCTTGGGCCCTCCAAGCCTGCACCGACCATGCTGCCTGTCTGAACTAAAACCCTCTACCCTTCTGGGGACCAAATCCCTCTATTCCTATCCTATTCATGTATTTGTCAAGACGTCCCTTAAAAGTCACAATCATATCTGCTTCTACTACCTCACCTGGCAACAAGTTCCTAAAGCTATCTGTGTAAAGAAACATACCTTGTACATCTCCTTTAAACCTTGTCCCACGCACCTTCAACCAATGCCTCAAATAATTGACTCTTTCACCCTGAGAAAAAGCTTCTGAATATCCGCTGTGTCCATGCCCCTCATAATCTTGTAGACTTCCATCAGGGTCGCCTCTCACCCTCCGCCGTTCCAGTGAGGACGACAGAGTTTGAGGGGCGGTCTGACAGTGGAGGGGGTCACATTCAGACATAACTGACAGGCAGAAAAGGGTCATTTAGCCACACTCCAAATGTTTGCACAAACCTTTGCATCATTTTCAAACCTGCTGACCGCTCTCCAACATTTACATCTCAGTCATTTATGAAGCTTGATAAAAAGCAATGGCCCTAACGTTGATCCCTGTAGGACTCCACTGGCAACAGCTCTTCAGTTAGATTCACAACCATTGATAACAAATTTCTGCCTGTGCAACTTCCCACTGATTCATAGTATTCTGTTTTGCATGGCAAGCAAATCATCAAATTGTTCCTCAAAATCTAACTAAATCATATCTTCAAGGATACCCCAAATATTCAAATCACCAATTCAAAAAGTTCTGGAAAATTATTAAAACACAGGTCCCTTTTGCAGAAACCAAATTGTGTGTAATTGAAGACTACTTCCCCATGTAGGTGATCAGAAAGAGTGTCTCTTAAATCATTTCATGTATCTCACATAAGTGACGTCAGCCTGATGGGCCAACATTTCTCTAAATTTTACCGATCAACCTATTTAAAAACGAATTGGGTAAGTATCCTTCAACTCAAAGAGAATAATTATGTACTTTAGATATGGGTAAGGGGTTCACCACCCTCAACCTGGTCTAAAGGTTTCTTTGTCTTTACTCTGGATATCCCTGATACAACTTGGATGAAGTTTCAACAAAAGTGATACATCTTTATTAAACCACTCATGCAATGATATATACTCAGGATAATACTGGATAAAAGCAAATTACTGCAGTTGCTGGAATCTGAAACCAAAAGGGAAAATGATGGAAAATCTCAGCAGGTCTGGCAGAATCTGTAAGGAGACAAAAAAGCTGACATTTCGAGTCCAAATGACTCTTTGCCAAAGCTTTTAACAAAGGGTCATCTGGATGCGAAACATCAGCTCTTTTCTCTCCTTACAGAACTGACAGGCCTGCTGAGCTTTTCCAGTATTTTCTCTCTTGGTCTCAGGATAATGTTTGTTTAGCTTCTCTGTGAACCAGAGCCCATCTCGATGATCAATCCGATGACAAATCCTCTGTGTGTATCTTCTTGAGCTGGTTTCATGGGCTCTTTCTTTATACCTTGTTTTTTTGCCATGGCCCTGTACCATATAAGGTAAAGTCTGCTTTTCGTCCTCTTAATTGGCTTTTAATTACATCACTATTCATCTCCACGTTTTCTCCAGATATTCTCTGGCCAGGCCCCATTTGCTTTTGAGGTACCATAACCAGTTTGACTCCTCTATTCTTTCCAACACTGTATTCAATCTCCTTCACTTGACTAAGTTAAACATCATGCTTTGTGTTTTGAGCCCATTGTGCAGTTCAGTGCAGTTCTTTACTTACCTTCTTCAGTCTGGGTCCTTCTCATACTTTGATGTTCCATGTTACCACCATGAGACAGACTCCACACACAGGGTTATACCACAGCTGGTCCACACAGATTACTATAAAAGAAATAAAGAAGCAGTCACATGGTTAAAAAGGTGATTGTATATTAAAAAGGGTTAAATAATATTTTGGCTTACAGGAGTTAGCAAAGTACAAGCCGGATCTCTTTAAGCACTCTTACAGGGGTGATATAACCTGGACCATTAGCCCAATTTATTGTAAAATGCCTTATTCTTCTAAAATTGTATTCTCAGCTATTTTAATATCTGCGTTAGATTATAAAGCTGTTATGTGAACATTATTCCTAGGAATGACAATTGTTGTGAAGTAATCATTTAGCATTGCACTTAGCATTGAACCTAAACCTTCTTTCAATGGATGTATACAGTCTCTAATGGTCCTCTGATGTCCAACATAGCTGAAAATAACTTCTGTCATTGCTACCACATATCTTTATTCTGAAAGCTATTTTGATGCCTCTTAATTAAGCAAAATATTTATCTTTCTTCAGCATTGAATTAATCCATTAATGTTTCAAAGTATTTTTGTCCTTTAATTTGTCCTTTCATATATCTAGTTTGTTATTTTGGATTTGTTTTGCTATGTGCCCTTTTTATCCTTTGGGATGTCTACTGCCTTGTTTTTACTTGGATTTACAAATGCCAACTTTTCCTCAGCATTCATTTCTCTGACTAGGTGAGTTGACCTATTAATCTTTTCCAAACCTTCATCCATTTATGCAAAATTAATCCTCTTGAAATCATTAATTTTAACTAGCTTTTGCTTAGCTATTAAGGCTACCTCCTCTTATATTGTGATTGCTGTTGCTCAGGTGGCTATCCCTAATTGCATCACTAACATTCTGTGATAGAAAGCATGAAGGAAGCATTCGGAAATTGTCCACTTGGGTGTTGTGAAGAAGTCCTTGACGCCAGTCACAGAGAATCATTGATAGCGACATTAGGCCAACCCACCTTCCTGCTGTCCTGGTCAATGCCATAGAATGTGCATGCGTGATTAACTTAGGGGAAAACAACAGATGGTGTTGATCCTTTGTACATCTTTGAAGGAGCTGGGCTGGTCCCTGACTGGGGCAGAGATCATTGGGGGGTCTGAATAGATAATACTTCAGGGCTGACTTTAGATTGTTTGAAGAATTTCAAAGAAGAATTTTCCAGAATATTGTTTCCTTTATTTATGTGACTGCAGGGATGGATGGTAGAGAAGGCGAACGGGGAGAAGTGTTTAGCCTGAGGCAGCGCAGTGGTTAGCATTGCTGCTAGGGACCTGAATTCAATTCCAGCCTCAGGTCACAGTCTGTGTGGAGTTTGCACATTCTCCCCAGGTTTGCATGGGTTTCTTCGTAGTCCCTGGTTTCCTCCCACAATACAAAGATGTGTGGGTTAGGTTGATTGGCCATGCTAAATTGACCCTAGTGACAGGGGATTAATGGATTAAATGTATGGGGTTACTGGGTGGGATTGTGGTCAGTGCAGATTTGATGGGCCGAATGGCCCCCTTTTGTACCGCATGAATTCTATGACGCTTCAGCCATTATTGCTGTGGATCAGGCTGGATGGACAAAAGACTCTTTTCCTGCATATCAATTTTGCCTGTCCATATATTCAATACAAATGAAATTAGATGAGATGATTGAGTAGATAGAGAGAAAGCATTTCTTCTGTGGGATAGTCCAGAACAAGTTACAGGACCTTAAATTACAGCCAGGATGTGTAGGGAGATGTTAGAAAGTACATCCTCACTCTGAAGGTACTGGAACTCTGAAACTCTCCCCGATAAAGGGGAGCAGTTGAACATTTCAAAACAGAAATTGATAGATTTTTGTTAGGCAAGGGCATTAAGGGTGACAGAACCAAGGTGGATAATAGATGCAGATTGGTTGTCATCTGATTGAATGATGATTCAGGTTTCAGGGGTTGAATGGCCTACACATATTTTTGTATGAAACACAGGAGATTCCACTTGATAAGGGACAGAATGCTGTGGAAGTGACAGGCGTCTCAGTCATTGGCTGGAGAGCTTGCTACAGCCCCAGTTCGCCTCTTTCCAGGAAGGCCTGCCACATCTTCTACTCAGTAAAGGGCCTGGCAATGGAATCAAGGACCCCAGGGTTAGAAATCACTGGATCCCAGGTCAAGGTGAGTAGTAGTGACTGGGTAGAAATCACAGGGGCCGGGGGAGCCAGCAGCAAGGGCAGCGAGGTGGCTGTCAGCAGGCATCTCTCTTCTCACTGCCCTCCCCTCCTCTCCACTTTGAACGAGGGAACGCTCTGTCCTTCCCTGAAATGTCTAAGCATCTCCACATGGATTTGCTTGTTGCACTCCCTGCATGGTGAGCCCGCTGCCTGCCACTGGGTTACTGCCAGTGGTGGCAAAGTGAGGCCCTCAGCGGGTATTAAGTGCACATTCAGGGGCCTCAATTGGCAGTGGGTCAGGAAAGCAGTACATGGGCATTTCTGCTATGGACTTAATCTGGCTGGAGGTGTGACCTTCCTGCCCTCTAATTGCCCCTCCTCCCCAACACTACGTCATCGCTCCCAAGCTCACCATGGGGAAGGGAGGAAGTTCTGCCCAAGGATACTGTTTGCAGAAGATGTCAGTGGCTTTTGATTCATAGATGACCAGAGAGTCAGCTTGAACTTACACCATGCCTTCTACTTTATGATTTTTTCTACTGCCCCAGTGTTGAATTCTATTTCTATTTGACCCTTGCCCTGGTTCATTTGAAATGAGTGCATGCAGAAATCAACTTGTTTATTCCAGGAACAACATGGGTGTGTTTCATGAGACTATGACCCCAGTGCATCAAGAGATGCAGTCTTAGGAGTGGAAGACCTTGGTTGTAAATTGCCAAACCTGGTTAGTTAATTACAGTTTCTGGAGCTAGAAATTTGAGAAATGGAGTAATTTCTGTACATACATCTTTTCACCTGTTTCCAGTTTAAAGCTTATTTATCAATGTCACAAGTAGACTCACATTAACACTGCAATGAAGTTACTGTGAAAATTCCCTAATCGCCACACTGTGGTGCCTGTTCGGGTACGCTGAGGGAGAATTTAGCATGGCCAATGCACCAAACCAGCACCTGTGGGAGGAAACTGGAGCACCCGAAGGAAACTCATGCAGACAGGGGGAGAACATGAAGTCTCCATGCAGACAATGACCCAAGCCAGGAATTGAACCCGGGTCTCTGGCACACCAGCAGTGCTAATTCACTGTGCCACATTGGCAACTCTGGGGATTTCAGGGGCTCTGCAAGCTCATGAGGTTCCTACATCTGCTGACTTACCCAGAATGCTTTTTCTGTGGCCATATACAAGATATTAATAATCATGAATGAAAGCACAATTTTCCTTTGTTCCCTTAACGCTGAGATTATTGATGCTAAGGCAATGGTCACTGGATGTGTGCCAATATCACAACAAACACTGGCGACTTGTCAGTAACTTCAGAACCCTGCGGAAAGGTCTGAAAACTGCTAACACAAGGTTCAGGAATTCAATATGAGCCAAATCCTTTTTATCAGGAATTCCATGTGTAGGTGAAATTAATGGAAGCCAACAAGAATTCCTCTCCACATGCTTTTCACTATCACTCCTATGATTCAGATGCTGCCAAACCAAGCAGAGTTATAAATTGGCCTTTTGTTATTCTCTGGAGTGTTGGCTCTTCAACCTATTAGGGATGATTTTGAATGATACATTGAATATCCAGCACAGAAATAACCGATTAGGCCAAGTGAATCATGCCAGTGTTTGAGCTCTGAATGAGGCTCCTTCCACCTCCCTCTTTATCTAGCCCTACTATTTCATTCAAAGAGAAAAGAAAAATACAGAACAGGAACAGCGCCTTCGGCCCTCCAAATCTATGTTGATCATGTTGCCCTAACTAAATAAAAAAAAACCTTTCACCCTGACTTGGTCTATATCCCTCTATTCCCTCCCTATTCATGTACTCATCCAGATGCCTCTCAAATGTTGCTAACATGCCTGTGTCCACCACCTCCTCTGGCAGCGCCTTCCAGGCACTCACCACTCTCTGTATGAAAACCTTCCCCTGCACATCTCCCTCAAACTTACCCCCTCTCACCTTAAACCTGTGTCCCCTTGTAATTGACTCTTCCAGTGTGAGGAAAAGCCTCTGATTATCCACTCTGTCTATGCCTCTCGTAACCCTGTAGACCTCTATCAGCTTTCCCTGCAGCCTTCGTCTTTCCAGTGAAAACAATCCTAGTTTACTCAATCTCTCCTCACAGCTGACACCCTCAAGACCAGCCAACATCCTGGTGAACCTTCTTTGCACTCTTTCCAAAGTTTCCATATCCTTCTGAATGTGTGAAGACCAGAACTGCACACAACTCTCCAAATGCAGCCTAAACAAGGTTTTATATATTCATTCCTCCCTAATATTCTTAACTTGCTTTCCTTTAAATGTATCTATGTCACTTTCCTATGTCACCAAGTTCCACTTTCTAAGCTCAGATTTCTCTTCATTCATATACCTATATCACAAATTTCAGGCAATGCAGGACCTTAAAATCAGATTGATTGGTTATGTAGAAGCAAGAGTGACTGTTTCTTTTTGTTTGTTCCCTCCTTTAGCAGGCTCTTCAATTCAATACAACAAATTATTTGCTCTTTGTTTCTCCCCCTTTTCAGTTGATATCATTCACACCACCAAGAATGTACTACGCTATGAATGAAATCATTTTCCCTGGACTTGGTGCAGACAAGGGCCTTACATTTGTAGAAAGCCTGTAAGTAAGTTCAGTGGGTTTGATTGCACAATGTTAGCACTTGAGATGGAACCATTATTATCAGCTTTTGTTACATTTTGTAAGCAGCAAGATTATTTGCTAAGGAGAGGTGGGGTGGATGGTGAGGTGAAGAAGAATGGGGTTTCAGGGGAAAAAACATCCAGGGAGGGATTCTCTGACTTCTGGCAAGTATCGCGATGGCCTAGAAAATTGTCAATCTTTGGAAAAGCAGGTTTTCTGCCGGGTTCCAAACCCATTGAGGCCTTCCCAAGCCACTCTGCTTGCCCTGATCGGGTTCCTATGTATATCCAAAGCCACAAATTTAAATATAATTAGTGGCTTGCAGCTCAAGTCAAATGGCTTTCACTATTCACTCACCTTCCCAGTGGGATTTCCACTGGGCGGGCATTTGTACAGGGCCTCACAAACACGGATTTGGTGTGTTGGACCCCAAGGGTTGGGGCAATACTGTCAACCCCTCAGCAAAGAGAGGCACCCTCCCCCCACACACACCACACAGGCATGAGGTTTACCCAACCTCCCCACTTAGCCCTCTCCTTCCCCCTCAGATTCCTCACTCAGCCCCCTTCAGGCCAAGCACCTCAGCAGTGCCAACAGTTCACTGCCCCTCTGCACTCATGCAATGACACTCTTGGGCACTGAGGGGGCCTGAGGAGGTAGATCCAGTAGCCATGCTGCTGCCAGGCTGCAAAGGACAGGTATCTCAAGGGTCCTGGGGTTTGGGTGACTGGCAGTTGGGGGAGGAGGGGGGATGTGGGGATTTTGAATAGACCATCAAACCCAGCAATTGTTCTCCAATTAGTAGATTTGCATTGCAGGAACCCAGTCAGGGCTGGCAGCATGGCTCAGATAAATCCTGATTGCTTTGACCCCCATCAGGAATCTCAATATTTGGCTGATGCCCCATCCTGTGGGGCATCTCACGAGCTGGAAAATCCAGTACAATATCTTTAAAGTCATTATTAGAATAGACTGCAGTGTGAGAGTGGAGAGTGTGGCCCAGGCCATCAGGGAGTAACTGTTATCTGTGCTGGAGTAATCTTTTCCTTCAGAAATATCTAAATATGCCAAAGCAAAACCGACTCTTTTATATTCTTTAGGGTTTCCTTCACTGCAAGTGATGGAATATTAGATATATAAGCAGATTAAGTGTGGGTAAGCTCGTGTGTCAATGCACTCCCAGCACAATTATTTGTTTTCTGATAACTATGAGGCAATATCTTTAGTTTACAGATTTGGTAGAAAAACAGGCTGAGTTTTGAGGCCTGACCCTGGAAAGTTCAGTTTGTGATGAAATATCTCTAATAAAAACATAACATAATTTATTCAGTCATCATAAAGCAGTAACCACAACTCGGACACACATATTTATGGTTGTTTGAAAAATCTGTCATAGAATCATAGAACCATAAAATTCCTGCAATGCAGAAGGAGCCCATGAGTCTTCACTGACCACAATCCCACTCAAGCCTTATTCCTGTAATCTGACATATTTATCCTGCTAATCCCCTGATATTAGCGTCAATTAAGCATGGCCAATCAACTTAACCTGCACATCTTTGGACGGTGGGTGGAAACTGGAGCACCCAGAGGAAACTAATGCATACATGGGGAGAATGTGCAAACTCCACACAGACAGTGACCTGAGGCTGAAATTGAAGCTGGGTTCCTGATGCTGTGAGGCGGCAGTACTAACCACTGTGTCACTGTGCCGTCATCTATATAAATATCCTGAATTGCTTAATCATGTTGCAATGATTCATTCTATTTTATAATTAGGCCTACACAATGAAAATAATTAATTCCAGTTAAATCTTTTTGAATTTTGTAGTAAAGGAGAAGTCATCGACCCTAGTTTGAAGTTTCAGATGTCTATATGTACTATGCCTGAAGCATTGAAAAAGCTCTTGTATTTTCTTCTGAAGCCTTTTGTAAGTATAAGAGTTGAGTCATGAATGGATTTGGGTGAGGGGAAAATACATAAGGCAAGACATTAGAAATGTATGTGTCACTGCATCAGATTTGTGACCATCATTAAGATTGTAAGATGTGAAGGGAAATCTATTTTTAAGTATATTGGTTCAATCCTGACCTGTTTTGTTTATGTGAATTAGCTACTTATGTATCTTATGCATGAAAACTTTAAGGTACTGCAGCAGTGGGACTTATCAACGGGAAAAAAGTAAAAAGTTTATTTATTAATCACAAGCAAGGCTTCCATTAACACTGCAATGAAGTTACGCTGAAATTCCCACTAATCGCCAAACTCTAGTGCCTGTTTCGGGCAATGCAGCTAACCAGCACATCTTTCAGACTGTGGGAGAAAACTGGCGTACCTGGAAGAAATATGGAGAACGTGCAAAGACAGTGACCCAAACTGGAAATTGAATCCAGGTCTCTGGCACTGGCAGCAGTGTTAACCACTGTGCCATCGTGCTGCCCATGGTGGGAAAGGGATGCTCAGATCACTGTCACTTTGGGTTTGGGGGCCAGTGTTGAAAGGGTTTTCTGGAGCGTCATACCGCTTCTTCAGTTTGTTCTTGCGAGGGGCTGTAGACCTGCTAAGGTGCCATTCCATGATGGGAGTCTTGGTTGCAATGGGAAAGGCCCCTATTATCCACTTTCAGGATGACAGAATGCCTGCTCCCTAACTGATCACTCAACCAGTACTCTTATTAAGGTCAGGATGCCCTGATCTGGCAGATTCTGTAGAGAGAGCTAATGAGCTGGAGTTTTCTGTTTGACTGGGTTTTCAACAACCTCTTAAAGGTCATTAAGTTGTCCGTCCAACTCACAGCGGTTCCTGCAGTGGGCGGGATTAGAAAATTTACTGGAATATTTCAAGTTGAGCTGACCTTTCATCAGAACTGAGAAAAGATAATGGGCGGCATTTTATAGCCTTGCCTGAAACTGTAAAATCCTGCCCAAGGAGAAAGGACCTTTCCGTGTTCTGCCCCTCACTCACTCCGATTCCTGGGGCAGTAAAATTCCAGTCAGTGTTATAAACCTTGGGAAGAGAGAAGTGGAAGTATGGAAAAGAGAAGCTCTGTGACAAGATGAAGAGCAGATGAGATTAAATCATTCAAGATTTTATGATGCTACAGCCAAACGGAGTGTTAATAAATACAGTTGTGGGTTTCGCAATGGAACAAGGGCTGTATGTAAATGAGACATGAATAGTTTTCTAAAAAAAAATTCAGCAAAATAATTAAATAAAAAGGGTCAAGCCAAGCGTAATGACCTCAAGTTGTTGAACTCAATGTTGAGTCCAGAAGCCTGTAGTGTGTTGGATCACAAAAAGAAGGGCTGCTTCTTGAGCTGGCATTGAGCTACACTGGAATAGTGCAGCAAGCCAAGGACAGAAAGGTCGGAGCAGAACAGGAGCAAGATGCGGAACATTTGAAGTTGGAAGTTGAGGCGGCCTCCCTAAGTCCTTATCATATGTATCAGTCAGCAGGCCGGTGTGGCTGCTTTTACTCTGCCTACTGATCTTGTCCTGATTTGTGAGCATATGCAGCTCCTGCTCCAGCCTGCTCTCTCCAATGCTTCTGAATTTCTAAGAGCCTCAACAGCTTGCAAGGTCTCCAGAGAAACCCCTGCATAAGTCCTGGACTCAACATATCTACAGTTCTAGCTTAATTCCTGGTCCTTCACAATTGGTTATTATAATCATATCCTTAATCTTCCCCACAAAATACAATAGGTACTGAGACAGATTATGAGATACCAATATTTTGATTTCAGTATTATTGTAAGATGTGACTGAATGAGAATGCCAGTGACCATGTTAGTTTCTTTGCCATAATGGAAGTGATATTCATGGTACAGCAATATCCTTCATTGATATTTCTTTTTTCATAAGAGTCCTAGAATCGCAGATGCTTTCAAGGCACTGATTGGAGTAAAGTGAGTTATGAATTATGAAGAAGGGTGAAAAGATATGTTTTTGCATATTTTAATTGCAATTTTGGTGAGCTTTTTCATAGTTAAAGCTGATTCTTTAGAAAACATATTGTAGAAGAAATTTGAGAAGATAATGTTCTCTGATGAACAAATTATATACAAATAAAATTGTGTAAATACTCCAATTTTCAAAAGAAACAGTGGTTGCGATTCTCCCATTGCGGCCCGCAACTTTTCTGTCAGGTCGCAGTGGGAGATGCGTGTCTGCGGCCTTGAACAGGGATTTGTGCATCTCCCAGAGCCGGCAAACAGTCGCCAGTCAGATCACGCTAAAAACCAGCAGGAAAGCAGGTAAGTTATTTCAATCTATTCTACATGTATTTTAAATATGTTTATTAGTTCATTATCGGGACCTGAAAGGTCCTGATTGAATCTCCCACCCCGCATGGAGTACTTCATTCCGGTGGGGTTCAGGCCAGCTCCCCACATTCAGGAAGCTAGCGGGAAACCCTGCCGGAATGAAAGGGGGACAATTGGGACCTCCCAGGAGTTGGACGGTGGGGGGAGTGGTACCCCCTAGGCATGAGTACCCTGGTAATTCCAGCCTTTGCCCTGGTACTGCCAAAATGGCAAAGTGCCCATGCCCAAGGGGGTGGAGCTGACTGTGGGTGGGGACTAGGTGCGGTTGATTGAGGGACAGAACTGTGGAGGTCCTGGGCTGGCCTGCGATCAAGCTGGCTAGCAAACGGGAAGTTGACAATTTAGGGCCAATGTGTGTGCACAGAGTTCCAGAGCTGTCAAACTTGTGCGCAAATAGGCTCCCTCCACCCTGGATTTTTAATGAGATCCCTGACTGGGACCTCTGCAGTGCACTGAGAGCAGCAATTCAGGTGTGAAGCTGAACTGTCAGAACAGTCAGGATTTGGAATAGTTCTCCCAACAATTCAGCACTTTTGGGAGAATCACCCCCTGTATTTCTGGATTGTACCACAGATTGGAGATTTAAGTTTCTGTTAGCAGTTCTTTTAAATAATTTTTATTTGAAATTTAGGCATTGCCATCTTTGGAAACCCTCTTGCTCTAGCTCAGCAACAAAATGTCATAGCTCTATGCTGCACTGAAAACTCTGCACTCCTCCAATTCTGACCATTTGTGCATCATTCTCATACTGTTGCCATCATTGGTGGTGGTGCCTTTAGCTGCCAATCTTTAAGCTCCTTTTTAAATTTTTTTAAATTCCTTCCTTTGCTTATCCAAATTAAAAACAGAAAATGCTGGAAACACTCAGCAGGCTGGACAACATCCATGGAGCGAAAATGACCCATGGTCATCATTTCAGCTCAATGACCTGTGAAGAATTGACAGTTCTGGGTTGTGGGCAGTATTTCTTTAGACTTAGGAATGGGTAATCCATTTTTTTCTCTATACTTGGGTTAAAATGAACAAAATTAATTTTTGAAACAGAAAATAAAAAAAATTAAAACTAACACAGAAATAGTGAATTTCTCATGGAAAGGAACCTCAGATGCAAAGTTCATTGACTTCTGAAAGAGATGGAGAAAAAGAAACTGTCTCTGGCAATTATCAGGCAGCACGGTGGCACAGTGGTTAGTGCTGCTGCCTCACAGTGCCAGAGACCTGGGTTTAATTCCGGCTTCGAGTCACTGTCTGTCTGGAGTTTGCACATTCTCCCTGTGTCTGCGTGGGTGCTCCAGTTTCCTCCCACAGTTCAAAGATGTGCGGGTTAGGTTGATTAGCCATGCTAAATTGATCCAAATGTCAGGGGATTGGCAGGATAAATATGTAGGATTAGGGGAATAAGACCTGGTGGGATTATGGTTGGTGCAGACTCAATGGACCAAATGGCCTCCTTCTGCATTATAGGGATTCTATATTACATAGGCTCCTGGAATCTAAAATAATTTGGAAAAGATTCTGTCACAACCACAGTGACCAAACAAGGGCTCATATAAACTGTGAGCTCTCAAATTTTTATCCTTTAGCAATGAAATTTAATTTAGCTAAGAAAATAATTTCCCACAACGTGATTTGTTAATATTGTATTCTTGCATGTATGTGAATGTGGATTTCAAGAATTAGAGAACTGGGGACCTAACTTTTTACATATTTTGCTATCTTTGCCTGATTTTTGGTTCAAACAAAATGTTACAATCACACAATGTTTACAGTGCAGAAGGAGACCATTCAGCCCATTGAGTCTGCACTGGCTTCTGAAAGAGCATTCTATCAAATCCCACTCCCTAGCCTAATCTCTGTAACTTTGCATACTCCTTCTTTCCAGATGGCAATACAATTCCCTTTTGAATACCACATTTGAAACTGCCTCCACCACCCTTTCAGGAAGTTTGTTCTAGACTCCAACTACTCTCTGGGTGAAATATTTCTTCCTGTCATCAACTTTACTCCTTTTAGCAATTATTTTGAATCTGTGACCTGCAGATTTTTATGCCGTTTTGAGTGTGAACAGTTGCTCACTATTGATCCTGTCTGTACCCTTCTAGATCTAGAATATCTCTATCAGGTTTCCTCCCAGCTTTCTTTTCTCCAAGGAAAACAGACCCAATCTCTCCAATTTACTTCTTAGTTGTTTATCCCTGGAGTCAGTCTTGCGGATATCTCCTATATTCTCTCCAATGCCTCTACATTCTTCCTCATGTTTCTCTATCTGTTTTATTTATTTATTACTTTCACAAGTAGGCTTACATTAGCACCACAATGAAGTTACTGTGAAAGTTCCCCTCACACTCCGACCAGGAGTGTGAATTTAGAGGGAGAATTTAGCATGGCCAATGCACCTATCCAGCGCGTCTTTCAGACTGTGGGAGGAAACCGGAGCACCCAGAGGAAACACACGCAGACACGAGGAGAACGTGCAGATTCCACACAGACAGTGACCCAAAACGGGAATTGAATCCTGGTACTGTAAGGCAACAGTGTTAACAATTGTGACATCATGACCTGAATACTAGTCTAGGGTAATTGATATATATCAGAAAAAGCAAGGGTCCCAAAACTGACCCCATGGAGAACTCCACTACAAACTTTCTTCCAATCTGAAAAACAACAACTTATCACCACTCCCCATTTCCTTTCACTCAGTCAACTTCTGAACCAAATGCCTTCTTTATTCCACAAGCTGGAATTTTGCATAGAAGTCAGTTTTATGGCATTGTATTAAATGTCTTTTGAAAATTCAGATACACCACATCAACAAAATTGCCCTTGTCAACTTTCTCTCTTACCTCCTGATTTTCCTATTCTGCTGCAGTGTACAGAGATTTGGCTTGCCACCAAATTTTCTGTCAGCACTACAGCAGGAACATGATGTGAACAGGCAGTAAGATTGCACCCAATGTGTTTACTGTAGTATAGTACAATATGTGAACCCACCAGTTATTCAGCAATCTTCTGCTCCTTGCCAAGTTCAGAAAAGGCCAATGTTTACCAACCAATTGACTTCTATGACATCACCTTTAGATTTTATCTGTGAACTCCCTGCTTCTTTGCTATTTTCTTCCCCTTGTGCCTCTTTGTGAAGTCTTGCCGCTATCAAGGAAAAGGCCTGTCAGACTCATTTATCAACACGTAAATTCCTTAATCTTCCTAAATCATTGAAAAACCCTTTTACAGTCAGACGTAGAATAGAATGATTGATCAATCTTACAGCTCCTCACACCGCTGTAACAATAAGTTGAGATGATGAGGGTTGAGGCAGCAAAAGGAATTTACATAAGAACATAAGAACATAAGAAATAGGAGCAGGAGTAGGCCATCTAGCCCTTCGAGCCTGCCCCGCCATTCAATAAGATCATGGCTGATCTGTTGTGGCTCAGTTCCACTTTCCCGCCCTCTCCCCATAACCCTTAATCCCCTCTCTTATCAAGAACTCATCAACCCGCTTCTTAAAAATATTTAGCGAGGCAGCCTCCACCACTTCAACGGGCAGAGAATTCCAGAGATTCACCACCCTTTGAGTGAAGAAGTTCCTCCTCAACTCCGTTCTAAACCGCCTCCCCTTTATCTTGAGGCTGTGCCCCCTAGTCCTACTGTCTTTTTTGAGCGGGAAGAGTCTCTCCACCTCTATCCTATCCATCCCATTCATCATCTTATACGTCTCAATGAGATCTCCCCTCATTCTTCTAAACTCTAACGAGTACAAGCCCAGTTTATTCAGCCTCTCCTCATAGCTCAATCAGATAAACCCATCTTCAGCATCTTAACTGCTCTACCCCCAGCAGTCCTCCCTGGGGAGTGATATTACAATCACGACAATTTCAAATCAGAAAAATTGTTTTGATCACAGCTTTAGTGCTTTTATTCTTATGCTTTCACAGATCAGTTGAGGAACTGTGGAAACTCCACGTCTCAGCAATGGTAAGATCAAACGTTGCTGTCAGCATCAGTAAGATCCATCTGATTCTTAAAATAAACCACAAGAGCATTTTAATTTTGAAGCGTTTGCCCATTTCTTGGTTTTAGTAAAATCTGCTTCAGATGAACTTGAATCCAGTAACCTCAGTCAATAATGGACATATTCCAATCACTCAGATTATTTTTAAAGCAAGTGAATTTTCTTTGTTCTCAAGATAGCAATCATAGTTCCTGATATGATTTTTAAAACACAGAATTGACGCTGAATTTAAATCACAAGGACACATCCAAAAATATATAGAATAGTGTGTTTGTCAAGAGTCCACAGAGCCAAGGCAACTCAGCTCTGGAACCGCTGCCTCTTACTTCTTGAGCAGCTTATTAACTGCCACCAATAATGAGGCCAAGTTCTTATATTTTGTGTAGACCTACCGTGAAGAGTATATAAAGGCATGGGGAACGCACGACATTGATGTCCTACTCTGTCCATCAGTAGGTCCTGCTTTTTGTATTGGATGTGCCGGAAAACTGTTAGGTAGGTACCAGTTCAAGATTATCTCCTTCCTAAGCAACTACAGGGTTGCACCAGAGAACAATAGATTCATGTTCACCATTGTATTAATTCACACAGGGGAAATCAGCTGGGTCACACACTTTAGTAATGTATGGCCATAGGTGCATTTATAGGTGGGTACAATTCTGATTTGGTGTTTTTGTCATGATAGGTATGAACTGACAATAAATGATAGCAACTCCAACATGATTGCCTCAGCAACTCCTCAGCTCTTGATGACTCAATCACTTCTCCTGAGACTGCATTCCATAGGATTCACAAAGCTGCACTTCCACCTCTAATTACTGGCATTCTTCTAACTCCTTTGCAGCCCATTAGCTTCATGAAGATGGCCTTGAGTTTCTTTGAATTCCAGGCTCCTGGTTGCACCAATCCATTAAAAAAAATCCAGGATTTCTCTAAGCCCGAACTGTCGAGAACCTGATAACAGCTCCAGGGGCTTTTGGTGAGCTGCAAACCACATGAGGTCCAAACTGCAGAGAAATATCTGATAAATGGCCCAATTAGATGTAGAGGATCATTCTTATTTTAGTTTGACAGTAAATGGGAAAGATCACACTAGGATGAGATGCACTTTGTAAATTAGGAGGCAGTGATTAATCCATAGAATCCCTACAGTACAGAAGAAGGCCATTCAGCCCATCAAGTCTGCACTGACCACAATCCCACCCAGGCCCTATTCCAGCAACCCCAAGCATTTACCCTGCTAATCTGCCTGACTCTACGGTCAATTCAGCATGGTCAATTAACCTAGCCTACATATCTATGGAGTGTGGGAGGAAATACTGGAGCACCCAGAGGAAACCTGTGCAGACACAAGGAGAATGTGCACACTCTGCACAGACAGTGACCTGAGGCTGGAATTGAACCTGGGACCCTGGTGCTGTGAGGCAGCAATGCTAACCACTGTGCTACTATGCTGCCCGATAAATGATACAATGATACAGAATTATAGAAATGAAATGTAATACGATTCCAGAACATAGTTTAATAGCATATTTATTGAAGAAAAGTAATACAATTGATAATGGGCAATATTTTAGACATTATTGCAACGTCATGTGTATATGCCATATGCTAAAGGTACTGAGGTCGGATTCTATGGAGCTGAACATATTCTGAGAGGTGGTGTTCATAAGATATTATCCAAAGTTACAGATAATAAAATACTATATTCTTTATTATACAGCGGATATAAGAAGGACAGAAAAATAACATTACAAATAAATTATTTAAAAATACTTTTCCCAACAGCTGCATCTAGCAACACAATTATTTACAATTTGTTAAATTTTCCTGCGGGTGTTGTGCCAGTTACCAAGGTAACGCAGGAAGATGAGGAAGAGCTAATGGATTATCAGGGCTACAGAAATGATTCCTGGGATAAAACTTTCAAGAAGGTCAGTGTGAGATAAATAAGGCAGTTTCATATATGGCGGTTTATCGTATGATTTCTGTTCTTTCTCTCAAAGTACATGTGGCATTTAAAACCAGATTTATTTGCGGACCATGGGCAGAAATTTATGAAAAAAATTCAAAGTGCTGAATGATTGAGAAAATGGGAGATTTTAGAATAATTTATTTGATGCAGCCTTATGGCACTTAGTACACAGAAAGTGCCAGGATGTGATTCTCAAAAGTGGGGAGGAGGTGGGGGGGCCTTTCTGGATGTGAAGCCAATTTTGCCAGCAAAACGTGGCAGTACGGCAACTGAGGAGACTAAAAAAAGGGGCGCGAACATGATGTTTCATCTCTCGCCTGATCTTACCAGTTTGCCTCGCCAAAGGTCAGGCAGGATATCTCTGCTTTCGATGCAGAAAATCTTAGAATATTGTCTAGAAATTTCAAGGGTGCTGTTGCATTTCTGGAAGCTTAATAAACAGCGACTTCCACCTGCCATTTAACGATGCCACTGGCTACATCAGAGACAGTAAAAAGTCTGACAACACCAGGTTTTAGTCCAACCTATTTATTTGATAATATACTCGCAACTGGGCAGACCGTGCAAATTTCACCAGCTAGGGTGCTATATGTGCACTAGGGTGGATTACCTAGAGCTGAGATAAGAACTTGGTCTGACTGGAAGACATTGTAAGGGAGAACAGGTGAAGGAAACAAGCAGCATAGTTTTGATGACCTCCAAAACGAAAGGTTTCAGACCAGGTTGTGACTCCTATGTGGACGCATCGACTACTGGTTTTGTACTTTTGGCAGATTGTAGCAATGAATCATTGATAACTACAACAAAAGTTGTGGAAGCTGGAAATCTGAAATACAAATGGAAAAATCCACCTTGATCCAGAATCTTGGGTCTCCTCTTGCTGCTGCTGGTAAAAGGATTGGTGCAAGCAACAGGGTGGAGAATAGATTGAGGGGGCTCTGGAGTTCAGAACTCCACAGAGATTTAAAAACAAACATTAAAATCTAACCTATCTCTATTTGTGGCCTCCAAAGATGAGTGACTAATTTTGTGAAGTGATCTTTCAAAAAGTATCAGGCGCCTAAGTAACATATTTAAGAGGCTTTCATCTGTTTTGAGGCATCTAAATAAAGAGGCTCCACAAATTTGGTTTGTAAAATCCAGCAGGTTGTCTCCCTGCCATATACCCACCCAACTACTTGCTTTTATACGAAGGGTTTGACATAGGGTGGGAGGGGGGTGGAGGTCAGATTAGATG
Organism: Carcharhinus amblyrhynchos; assembly: GCF_965287045.1. Classification (NCBI taxonomy): domain Eukaryota; kingdom Metazoa; phylum Chordata; class Chondrichthyes; order Carcharhiniformes; family Carcharhinidae; genus Carcharhinus; species Carcharhinus amblyrhynchos. The sequence continues at coordinate 26,601,857 of NC_137332.1, read as the reverse complement.
ACCTGCCCACCATTGGGATCAAATAATGGCCACTTAAGAGCCTCATTTCTTCCCCATCAATGTTTTACCCATAACAGGGAGGCCATGCGAGATGTCTGGCAACTTTAACTGCAGGGATTGCTGTTGGCCAATAGGGGGAGGTGAGTTGTTCTTGGTGACCTATTGAAGGCAACCCCCCAACTGCCCCCCGCCACCCTCCCCACCCGCTGCCCCAAGTCCCCTTTTACTTCTGGCTTCTCCAACCTGCATCCCAATCATGCCCCTTTGCTGGGATCTGCCAGCCTGGCCCCAGTGATATCCAGACGTACCTCTGTGTCCAGGCTCCACTTTGTCAGCACTGCCTGTGGACCCCGCAGTGGCTACCGCTACTGCCTGGCACGACAGAGATGCTGACTATCCAATTGGTCAACTGCTGTCTAAGTTGGGGCTTGCTCCTGAGATTGGGGCAGTCGCCTAGCCTTAAAGTAATTAACTCTATTCACGGTATTAAGTTATTGTGGGACAGCTGTCAAGATCATGGGGGAGGGGCTAACTACTAACATTTTAACTGGGTGGGGCCAGTAACCTGTAAAAGCCAGCCAAAGGAATAGAGTCACAGTCATAGAGTCAAAGAGGTTTCCAGCATGGAAACAGGCCCTTTGGCCCAACTTGCCTATGCACCCTTTTTTTAAAACTCCTAAGCTAGTCCCAACTGCCCGCATTTGGCGCATATCCCTCTATACCCATCTTACCTATGTAACTGTCTAAATACTTTTTAAAAGACAAAATTGTACCTGCCTCCACTACTACCTCTGGCAGCTTGTTTCAGACACTCACCACCCTCAGTGTGAAAAAAGTGCCCCTCTGGACACTTTTGTATCTCTCCCCTCTCACCTTAAACCTATGCCGTCTAGTTTTAGACTCTCCTACTTTTGGGAAAAGATATTGACTATCTAACTGATCCATACCCTCATTATTTTATAGACCTCTAGAAGATTGCCCCTCAGCTTCCTACACTCTCGAGAAAAAAGTCCCAGTTTATCCAACCTCTTCTTATAACTCAAACCATCAAGTTCCTGTAGCATCCTAGTAAATCTTTTCTGCACTCTTTCGAGTTTAATAACATCCTTTCATCAAGAGGGTGATCAGAGCTGTACACAATACTCCAAGTGTGGCCTTACCAATGTCTTGTACAACTTCAACAAGACATCCCAACTTCTGTATTCAATGATCTGACCAATGAAACCAAGCATGCTGAATGTCTTCTTCACCATTCTGTCCACTTGTGACTCCACTTTCAATGAGCTATGAATCTGTACCCCTAGATCTCTTTGTTCTGTAATTCTCCCCAGTGCCCTACGATTAACTGAGTAAGTCTTGCCCAGGTTCAATCGACCAAAATGCATCACCTTGCAATCATCTGAAATAAACTCCATCTACCATTCATTAGCCCACTGGCCCAATTGATCAAGATCTCATTGCAATCCGAGATAACCTTCTTCACTGTCCACTATGCCACCAATCTTGATGTCATCTGCAAACTTACTAACCATGCCTCCTATATTCTTATCCAAATCATTAATATAAATGACAAAAAAAAGCAGACCCAGCACTGACCCCTGAGACACACCACTGGTCACAAGCAACCAGTTTGAAAAACAACCTTCTACAACCACTCTCTGGCTTCTGTCATCAAGCCACTTTTGTACCCAGTTAGCTACCTCACCCTGGATCCAGTGAGATTTAAACTTATGCAAACCATGTGGTACGTTGTCAAAGTCCATGTATACAATGTCAACTGCAATGCCCTCATCAAATAATAATAGGAGGGATTATTATTTAAAAGGCGAAAAACTGCAGTATGCTACAGTGCAGAGCGACCTGGGGGTCCTTGTGCACGAATCGCAAAAACCCAGTCTTCAGGTGCAGCAGGTGATCAAGAAGGCGAATGGAATGCTGGCCTTTATAGCGAGGGGGATAGAATATAAAAGCAAGGAGGTCTTGCTGCAACTGTATAGGGCACTGGTGAGGCCGCAACTGGAGTACTGTGTGCAGTTTTGGCCACCGCATTTGCGGAAGGATATATTGGCCTTGGAGGGAGTGCAGAGAAGGTTCACTAGACTGATACCGGAGACGAGGGGTTTAGCCTATGAGGAGAGATTGAATAGACTGGGTCTGGACTCGTTGGAGCTTAGAAGGCTGATGGGGGATCTTATAGAGGCATATATAAGATAATGAAGGGGATAGATAAGGTAGAGGTAGAGAGATTCTTCCCGCTTAGAAAGGATAGCAGAACTAAAGGGCACAGCCTTAAAATAATGGGGGGCAGTTTAGATCGGAGTTGAGGAGGAACTTCTTCACTCAAAGGGTGGTGAGTCTCTGGAATTCTCTGCCCATTGAAGTGGTGGAGGCTACCTCGCTGAATATATTTAAGTCACGGGTAGATAGATTTCTGATAGACAAGGGAATTAAGGGTTATGGGGAGAAAGCAGGAAAGTGGAACTGATCCACTTCAGATCAGCCATGATCTTATTGAATGGCGGGACAGGCTTGAAGGGCTAGATGGCCTACTCCTGCTCCTATTTCTTATGTTCTTATGTTTTTATTAAATTTGTGAGACATGATTTTCTACTCACAAAGCCAAGCTGACTGTCCCTAATCAGTCCTTGCATCTCAAAATGCCTGTAGATCCTGTCTCTCAAAATACTTTCCAACAACTTATCCACTACAGATGTGAGGCTCACTGGCCTGTAGTTCCCAAGCTTTTCCCTGCAGCCCTTTTTAAACAAAGGCACAACATTTGCCACCCTCCAGTCTTCAGGCATCTCACCTGTGGCTGTCGATGATTCAAATAGCTCTGCTAGGGGACCCGCAATTTCCTCCCTAGCCTCCCACAATGTTCTGGGATACATTTCATCAGGTCCCAGGGATTTATTTACCTTGATGCGCTTCAAAACTTCCAGCACTCCCTTCTCTGTTAAATGTGCATTTCTCAGGATATCACTATTTATTTTCCCAAGTTCCTTAACATCCATGTTTTTCTCAACAGTAAATACTATGAGAAATATCTCTTGTGCATCCGCACATAGATGATCTTGTTGATCCTTAAGAGGCCCTGCTCTCTCTCTAGTTACTCTTTTGGTCATTATGCATTTGTAGTGTTGTAGTGGAGAATTCCTTGTTTTCCGAGCTGTGATAGTAAATCTAAACAAAGTTTGCTTTGCAAAAACAACTAGCTTTTATTATCACAAAACTGCATGCAGTATATAGCAGAGTCTTGGAGACAGAGAGCAGTCCCTACAAACTGCTGATTCTATACCAGGACCACGCCAGCTACAAGAATCAGTTCCATAGTTATACCTTTTTCTTATCAGTGTACACATTCAATTAGTAATACAAGCAGTAATACATCATCAATTGTATTAGCATCCGGTGACCTCCGAGACCCCTCTGTCTCATCAATAATATCATTATCTTGTCCTTTGAAGGAACAGAAAGGTTCCGTGATCCCTGACCATATCTTGTTTTCTGATGTAATAGAAGGTTCTGTGACTCTGACCTTCTCTCGCCTCACCCCTCCAGCCCTAAGAGTCAGCTTTATCAGGTCTTGACCTTCTCTGATATTCGTCATATCTTGGGTTATTCAGAGTCAGTTTTACAGGGGTTTGGCACTTTGGAATAGCTTGGTCAGCTCTCCTTTATACCAATTACTTGACCATTTTTCCCATCATGCCACAGCTTCATTTGTACACTATCACAGTAGAAGCTCTTTGGATTCTCCTTTGCCTTATCTGCCAAAACAATCTCGTGCCATGTTTTTGCCCTCCTAATTTCTCTCTTAACTCTACTCCTACACCCTTTATACTCTTCAAGGGATTCACTTGACCCCAGCTGCCTGTGCATGTTATGTGCCTTTTTCTTCTTCTTGACCAGGGCCTCAATATCCTGAGTCATTCAGGGTTCTCTACTTCTACCAGCCTTGCCCTTTACTGTGAGAGGAATGTGCTTACCCTGAACCCTGGTTAACAACTTTTGAAAGCCTCCCACCTACCAGACATCCCGTTGCCTTCTCACAAATTCCCACAATCAACTGTTGAAAATTCCTGCCTGATACCATCAAAATTGGCCTTGCCTTAATTTAGAATTTTAACTTTTGGGCCAGACCTATCATTTCCATAGCTATCTTAAAACAAATAGGATTATGAGTCACTGGGCAACACGTCAGCTCAGTGACTATCACTGTCAGCTGTACAGTTACAGTGACCCGGGTCGGATCTCTGGCTTGGATCAATGTCTGTGGGGGTTTGCACATTCTCCCCGTGCTTGCATGGGTTTTCTCTGGGTGCTCTGGTTTCCCTCCCACATCCCAAAAACATGCTTTTTAGGCTAACTGGTGTCAATAAATTGTCCTTGAATTGGATCTCCCTTAATCTGGCGTACATATAATTCCCTAAATTTGCACCCCCTTTATTGTGGAGTTCCACTAGAGGTAGACAAAAACGTCAATGATCGAAGAAAGACTTGAATAAGGCACTCACTGAGTGTTAAAATGGCAGGCACGGGCTTGTTTCCTGTGCTGCACTGTTCTTTGTTTGGTCCCAAAGTGATCCTTCACTAACACATCTGTCATCTGCTCTTCCTTATTTCCCAAGAGGAGGTCAAGTTTTGCCCCTTCGCTAGTCGGGCCATTCACATGCTAAATGAGAAATTCCTCCTGAATACACTCAACAAATTTCTCATCCAACCCTCTAATACTGTGGCTGCCCCAGTCAATGTTGGGAAAGTTAAAATCTCTGACTATTAGTACCCTATTTTTCTTGGAGCTATCTGTAATCCCCTTACACATTTGCTCCTTAGTTCCCCACTGAGTATTTGGGGGTACAACCCTATCAAAGTGATTTCCCCCTCATTTCTCAGTTCTACCCATATAGACTCAATGGCTTGACCCCTTAGATAGGGTAAACAGTTGAGAGCCTTTTTCTTCTGATGGTGATGGCTAGCACGAGGGGACATAGATTTAAATTGAGGGGTAATAGGTATAGGACAGATGTCAGAGGCAGGTTCTTTACTCAGAGAGTAGTAAGGGTGTGGAGTGCCCTGCCTGCAACAGTAGTAGACTCACCAACATTAAGGGCATATAAATGGTCATTGGATAAACATATGGATGATATTGGAATAGTATAGGTTAGATGGGCTTTAGATTGGTTGTCACAGGTTGGCGCAACATCGAGGGCCGAAGAGCCTGTATTTTGCTGTAATGTCCTATGTTCTATATCCCTTCTCAGTACTGCTGTTTTCCCTGATCAATAGTGTAATGCCCCGTCCTCTCTTACCTCCTGTTCTATCTTTCCATTTGCATCTGTACCTTGGAACATTGAGCTGCCAGTCCATGTTTCAGTAATAGCCATAATATTCCAATGCCACGTACCCACCCATGCCCTGAGTTCATCTGCCTTGCCCGTCAGACCTCTTGCAGTGAAATAAATGCAGTTTAATCTGGACTTCCCTTGCTGTCTGTCTTGCTTTTGCCTGATCTGTTTGGTACTAGGATCACTGACACTGCCTTTACTACTTAATGTGCTCTTTTTAACTTCTGTGCTGTCCTCAACCTTCTCTTCTGTCCCCCTACTGCTTTGGATCCCACCCCCCTGCCAAAGCAGTTTAAACCTTCCCCAGTGGCTCTAGCAAATCTCCCCGCCAGAACGTTAGTCCTCCAGGATTGTTAGTAGTTGAAGTGAGTAGGATAGATTTATTTGTGGGGAGGTAGGTAAACACATGAAAGAGAAAGGAACAGGCTATACTGATAGCGTTAGATTAAGAATATGGGACGAGGCTCATATGGAGCATAAACATGTTATGAACCACTTGGCCTGCCTGGTCTGTTTTTCTGCTTTACACTTCATGTAATGCACGTAAATATTTAGTTCTAACAGTATTGTGATAAATGGATTTTGCTGCATTAGTTTTGCCTTAAACGTTGCTTGGGGGAGCGCGTTGGAAGGTAGGTCTGCTGAGGAGCAGTGGAGGATCTTTAAGGAGATCTTTCTTGGTGCTCAGCAGAAATTTATTCCCATGGTTAAAAAGGACCGTAGGAGGACAGGTAATAAGCCGTGGATAACGAAGGAGGTGAAGGAAAGTGTTAAATTGAAAGCGGAGGCTTTTAGAGTAGCTAAGAGTAGTGGGCGAGAAGAGGATTGGGAGAGGTTTAAATGTCAACAAAGATTGACAAAGAAGTTGATAAAGAAGGGTAGGAGAAACTATGAAGCTAGGCTAGCGCTTAATATAAGGAAGGATAGCAAGAATTTTTATAAATATATAAAAAGGAAGAGGCTGGCTAGGGTGAACGTTGGACCCTTAGAGGATGAGAGGGGGGACTTAGTGGTAGGGGATGGGGAAATGGCTGAGGTCTTGAATAACTTTTTTGTTTCAGTCTTCACGGAGGAGGACGTGAATAATTTGCCGGGTGTTAGCAATGGAAAGGTGGTAGGACTGGAGGGTCTCAATGACATTATTGTTACTAGAGAGGCGGTGCTCGACAGACTGGAGGGACTGATTGTGGACAAGTCCCCAGGATCGGATGGAATGCATCCAAGGGTTCTGAAAGAAATGGCGGAGGTGATAGTGGATGCCTTGGTGGTTATTTTCCAAACGTCGCTGGATTCCGGGGAAGTGCCGGAAGATTGAAAAATGGCTAATGTTACGCCGTTGTTTAAGAAGGGTGGCAGGCAAAAGGCAGGGAATTATAGGCCGGTTAGTTTAACGTCTGTTGTAGGTAAAATGTTAGAATCCGTCATCAAGGAGGAAATAGCGAGGCATCTTGAGGGCAATTGCTTGATAGAGCAGACGCAGCACGGTTTCGTTAAGGGGAAGTCGTGTCTGACAAATTTATTGGAGTTCTATGAGGATGTGTCTAGGGCGGTGGATAGAGGAGAGCCGGTGGATGTGGTCTTTCTTGATTTTCAGAAGGCGTTTGACAAGGTACCTCACAAGAGGTTATTGCAGAAGGTAAGGGGGCATGGAGTTGGGGGTAGGGTGTTAGCATGGATAGAGGATTGGTTGTCAAATAGGAGGCAGAGAGTGGGGGTTAATGGGTGCTATTCGGATTGGCGGTTGGTGACTAGTGGAGTGCCCCAGGGGTCGGTGCTGGGGCCTCAGCTATTTACCATTTATATAGATGACCTGGAGGAGGGAACCGAGTGTATGGTGTCGAAATTTGCTGATGACACCAAGATTGGTGGAAAGGCAAATTGCATGGAGGGTGTGGAGAGTCTGCAGAAGGATCTAGATAGGCTGGGCGAATGGGCCAGGAACTGGCAAATGGAATTTAATGTTGGCAAGTGCGAGGTGGTCCACTTTGGTAGGAATAATGGTAGGAAGGACTATTACTTACGTGCTGAAAAACTGCAGCAGGCGACGGTGCAGAGGGACCTCGGGGTCCTTGTGCATGAGTCGCAAAAACCCAGCTTGCAGGCGCAGCAGGTGGTCAGGAAGGCGAATGGGATGCTGGCCTTCATAGTGAGGGGGATTGAATATAAAAGTAGGGAGGTCTTGCTGCAGCTGTATAGGGCATTGGTGAGGCCGCAGCTGGAGTACTGTGTGCAGTTTTGGTCGCCGCACTTACGCAAGGATATTTTGGCCTTGGAGGGAGTGCAGAGGAGGTTTACTAGGCTGACACTGGAGTTGAGGGGGTTGAGCTCTGAGGAGAGGCTGAATAAACTAGGCTTGTACTCGTTAGAGTTTAGAAGAATGAGGGGAGATCTCATTGAGACATATAAGATGATGAATGGGATGGATAGGATAGAGGTGGAGAGACTCTTCCCGCTCAGAAAGGACAGTAGGACTAGGGGGCACAGCCTCAAGATAAAGGGGGGGCGGTTTAGAACGGAGTTGAGGAGGAACTTCTTCACTCAAAGGGTGGTGAATCTCTGGAATTCTCTGCCTGTTGAAGTGGTGGATGCTGCCTCGCTAAATATTTTTAAGACGCGGGTTGATGGGTTTTTGATAAGAGAGGGGATTAAGGGTTATGGGGAGAGGGCGGGAATGTGGAACTGAGCCACGACAGATCGGCCATGATCTTATTGAATGGCGGGGCAGGCTCAAGGGGCTAGATGGCCTACTCATGCTCCTATTTCTTATGTTCTTATGTTCTTATGTTGCACCTACTGGCATCAATTAAATCAAATGAAAATGTGACTGGAGAGTTTTAACACCTGACATCAGAAATCTCCTTCTCCAAGTGCTAATGTTTTTGATTTTCTTGTGTTTCAGGCGGTGTCAGGTGGTATTGGGCTTCCTTTAGCCGTGCAGTGTGTGGCCTTACCCTGGCAAGATGAGCTCTGTCTTTGTTTCATGAGGGAGGTGGAAAAACTTGTCAAAAATAAGACAGGAATTAAGGAGAATCTGGAAAAGAGTTGCCCAAATGTTCATTCCTCAGGTGCTAAGTTACTTGAGAGCAAATATTATTCTGATGACAGTTTCTAAAATTAAGTCATTCTATGTCAATGAGCTCGATTGGCAATTGTGTTTATAATTACAGAGCAATACATTGCTTTTATGGCTATTTTACAAGCAGTAGAGGGAGTAATGATCTCCTGCCAGTGATCTTTGCAGCTCTGTGCAGTCAGTTTTCTGGATGACATTTTCAATTTTCAACATTTAAACAAATAATTCTCAAAACCTGAGCAGAAATATACAGAATAAAAATAGATGTGCAAGTTGATTGCTAATCTTTGTGGCTGTTGCTTCTTCAACATGTTAGTGATAGGGTTGCTAAATAATTCAAGAGTGTGACATGCAACTTGCATTTCCAGCAATGTGAAAGGTACCTTTTAAAAATAGCCTGTGTAAGGTTACTGAGATATAGACAAGCTCATTGCTCAAGGAAGAACTTTCATTTGTATAACACCTTTCTTGATCTCAGGTGCTTTGAATACAATTAATTACTCTACTGATGCATTGTATTTCAGCTTGTATTTGCAGGAACCACAGTTGGCAATTTTTGCACAGCAAGGTTTCACAAAGAGCAAGAGATGTTCAAAAAGGGACAAATAATGGGTTGAGGCCAGATAGAAGTCCCCTGCTCTACTTTCAATACTGCTATGAGACCTTCTGGGGGGGATTTTATGGTCTGCTCCTGCCTGCTATGATCCCGTGGTGGGTGGGATGGTAAAATTCTGTCCTCTTTGACTATCTGAGCGGTAGATGGGATTTTTTTTATCTTGCCCATCTGAAAAATGGTATCATCAGGCATGTAGCATTGCCTCGGTACTGCACTTGCATGTCAAACTAGATTATGCACTCAAATCTTTGGAATGGGACCTGAATTGACAATTTTCTGATTCGGATGTAAATGTGCTACTTTGGAACTGACATCTAAAGAGTTAATACTCTTTATTTGTATAGTATTGTTACTGTGTGAGAGAGCTTGTATTCCCACTGATATGAAAGGTAAGTGGAAGCACAAAAATAGTTTTAAAATTTCAAAAGTGAAACACTTTTGTTGGCACAACTTGTGCAATATTATGACTTTGTAATCTATTTGTTACAAAGTGCTTTGGGATAGATCAAAGATCAAAGGTAGTAAATTGGATTAGACACTGGCTCAATGGAAGAAGCCAGAGAGTGGTTGTGGAGGATTGCTTCTCTGAGTGGAGGCCTGCGACTCGTGGAGTGCCTCAGGGATCAGTGTTGGGTCCATTATTGTTTGTCATCTATATCAATGATCTGGATGATAATGTGGTAAATTGGATCAGCAAATTTGCTGATGATACAAAGATTGGAGGTGTAGTGGACAGTGAGGAAGATTTTCAAAGCTTGCAGAGAGACTTGGACCAACTAGAAAAATGGGCTGAAAAATGGCAAATGGAATTTAACGCAGACAAGTGTGAGGTATTGCACTTTGGAAGGACAAACCAAAATAGAACGTACAGGATAAATGGTAGGACTCTGAAGAGTGCAGTTGAACAGAGGGATCTGGGAATACAGGTACAGAATTCCCTAAAAGTGGTGTCACTGGTGGATAGGGTCTTAAAGAGTGCTTTTGGTACAAAGGCCTTTATAAATCGGGGTATTGAGTATAAAAGTTGGAGTGTTATGGTAAGGTTGTATAAGGCATTGGTGAGGCCGAATTTAGAGTATTGTGTACAGTTTTGGTCACCTATTTACAGGAAGGACGTAAATAAGGTTGAAAGAGTGCAGAGAAGGTTCACAAGGATGTTGCTGGGACTTGAGAAGCTGAGTTACAGAAACAGATTGAATAGATTAGGACGTTATTCCCTGGAGCGTAGAGGAATGAGGGGAGATTTGATAGAGGTGTACAAGATTTTGATGGGTGTAGATAGAGTAGGGTATAGAATAGCAAGCAGGCTTTTTCCACTGAGGCTAGAGGAGAAAAAAAACAAGAGGGCATGTGTTAAGGGTGAAAGGAGAAAAGTTTAAAGGGAATATTAGGGGGGATTCTTCATGCAGAGAGTGGCAGGAGTGTGGAATGAGCTGCCGGATAAAATGGTAAATGCGGGGTCACTTTTAACATTTAAGATAAACTTGGATGGGTTCATGGATGAGAGGGGTGTGGAGGGATATGGTTCAAGTGCAGGTCAGTCAGACTAGGCAAAAAATGGCTTGGCACAAACAGGAAGGGCCAAAAGGCCTGTTTCTGAGCTGTAATTTTCTATGGTTCTATCTCATATGGTGTTACATAGATAGAAGTTTGTTTCTTAATTATTTGTACACAGTTGGGGAGTCAGGATTAGACAAGATACTGGGAGGTGAGTTCTGCCGGGGAAGTAAAGAACAAGTCAGTGTAACAAAGGGGGATTAGATGTGTGATAGTTGGTTCAATGGTGACCATTGCCAATGATAATATGAAACTGGGGATTAAAGAAAATCAATTATGGGATGTAGACATCTCTGAACAAGCCAGCGTTTGTTGCCCATCCCTGATTTCTCTTGAGAAAGTTGGAGGGTAGATGGGGGACAGTTCCAAAACTCCTCTGGTGACCAGCAGTGGTAGATAGGCCTGAGCATTACACATAAGGCCAAGACAAAGAAAACATATTAGGCTTAACAAAGGCCAAGGCAAGAGATCAAACTCGGCAGGTTATGTTGGCATAATTTCCCATGACAAAATATTGGCCTAAGCTTTTCCAATTTAAATGTTGACATAGAACATTGATTTTAAATGGAAAGGAAGCATATCTGCATCGTGGAAAGAGATTTGTAAGAGCACTTCCTGGAAACTGTGATGGTAATGTGTCAAAAATAAAAATCTCAGTTGCTTGTTTGTAAGAATGATCATTTTCTTAACTTCTCAGTGGAAAGTCTGAAAAATAAATAACTGTTTAACCATTTAGAACTGAGCACAACATATAAAACTTCCATTTGTTTTAATTTCATTTGTCAATACCTGCACAATGCTGTAAAGAACTTGAGTGCAATGATTTGGGAATATTATCAAAATTGGAATTTATGTTTTACATTGAGGAGTTTTACTGGGAAATCAGAAACATACATAAATAGATGCAGAAAGGGAATGGATGACTGCCAGACATAGCAGAAGCAATAGGCAGGTAGTGCAGGGGTCACCTAGATCCATCTCCCTCTCTAACAGGTTTTCCATTTTGGATACTGGTGGAGAAGATAGTTCCTCAGGGCATTGCAGCAAGAGCCAGGACCATGGCACAGTGGGGAGAAAAAAAAGAGTGGGAGAGCAATATGATAGGGAATTCTGTCATGAGGTATGTTTCTGTGACATCAGGATGGTATATTACCTCTCTGGTGCCTGGCTTAAGGATGTCACTGAGGACATTCTAAAAGGGGAAGAAGGTTGTTCTCCAAATTGGTACAATGACGTAGGTAAGAAGAGGGGTGAGGTCCTGAAAGCCAAATATAGGCGGCGAGGAATAAATTGGGAAGCAGGACGTCAAAGATAGCAATCTCATTATTACTCCCAATACCATGTACTAGCAAGATCAGGAATCGAAGAATAATTCAGATTAATGGGTGTCTGGAAAGATGATTGACAGCATTGGACAATGGCTAGCATTGCCCCTCTAGATCCTTTTGCATCCCTCCCCTCTCACTTTAAACCTATGCCCTCCAGTTTTAGACTCCCCTAGCTTTGGGAAACGATGTTGACTATCTAGCTGATCTATGCCCCTCATATTTTATTAACCTCTATAAGATCACCCCTCAGCTTTCTACACTCCAGAGGAAAAATGTCCCAGTCTATTCAGCCTCTCTTTATAACTCAAACCATCAAGTCCTAGTAGCATCCTAGTAAATCTTTTCTGCACTTTTTCTAGTTTAATAATATGCTTTCTATAATAGGGTGACCAGAACTGTGCACAAGTGTGGCCTTACCAATGTCTTGTACAACTTCAACAAGGCACCCTAACTTGTGTATTCAAACTTCTGACCAATGAAAACCAAGCATGCTAAACACCTTCTTTGTCACTTTGTCCAACTGTGAGTTCACTTTCAAGGAGCTATGAACATGTACCCCTACATCTCTTTGTTCTATAATCCTCCCAAGTACCCCACCATTAACTGAGTAAGTCCTGCCCTGCTTCAATCTACCAAAAATGCATCACTTTGCATTTATCTAAATTAAACGCCATCTGTCATTCATCAGCCCGTGGCCCAATTGATGAAGATCCTATTGCAATCCTAGATAACCTTCTTCACTGTCCATTATGCCTTGGTGTCATCTGCAAACTTACTAATCATGCCCTCTAAATACTTTTAAGTTTATTTATTTATTACTGTCACAAGTAAGGCTTACATTAACACTGCAATCAAGTTACTGTGAAATTCCCATAGCCACCACAGTCCGGCACCTGTTCGGGTCAACGCATCTAACCAGCACGTCTTTCAAAATGTAGGAGGAAACCAGAGCACATGGAGGAAACCCACACAGACACAGGGAGAACATGCAAACTCCACACAAAAGTGACCCAAGTCGGGAATCGAACCGTATCCCTGGCACTATGAAGCAGTAGTTCTAACCACTGTGCTACTGTGCCATACCTCATTGTCATCCAAATTCTCATCCAAATCATTAATATAAATGAAAAATAACAGTGGACCCAACACTGATCCCTGAGGCACACTGCTGGTCACCAGTCTCCAGTTTGAAAAACAACCCTCGACAACCACCCTTTGGCTTCTGTCATCGAGTCAGCTTTGTATCTAGGGTGGCTGGCTTCCGTGAGATTTAACCTTATGCAACAACCTAACATGCGGTTACCTTGTCAAAGGCTTTTTAGAATTGTTGTAGAAAAAAACAACTGCACTACCCCCATCTACCTTCTTGGTTACCCCTTCAAAAAATTAAAAACTAGTCAAAAAACTTTAAAAAGTGATACCAGCAATTTCAACTGCACTGGCCAATCATGAATAGCCCATGTCCTTTACCTCTCTGCCATATCATCCTTATTCTAATTGCACAAAATAATCAGTGCAATTGCCAATTGAACCTTATCATAAATTCAGTAACAAGAACAGAATAGGCTGGAAAAGCTCAGCAGGTCGAACAGCATTTGTGGCAAAAGAACAGAGCTAATGTTTTGAGTCTGAATGACCCTTCAAATCTTGTGCATTTCCTTTGTATTTATTTATTAGTGTCACAAATAGGCTTACATTAACGCTGCAATGAAGTTACTCTGAAAATCCCCTAGTTGCCACAATCCAGCGCCTGTTTGGGTACACTGAGGGTGAATTTAGCATGGCCATTGCACTTAGCCAGCACATCTTTTGGATGGTGGGGGGAAAACTGGAGCAGCCAGAGGAAACCATACAAACTCAGGGAGAATTTGCAGGCTCCATACTGACAAGTGAGGAATCAAACCTCGGCCCAATGTGAGGCAGCAGTATTAACCACTGTGCTACTGCAGCATCTGTCTGCTACAAAGAACAAAGAACAAAAGAACAACCCAGCACGGGAAACAGGCCCTTCAGCCCAATGAGCCCGTGCTTAACAAAGCATTTTCCTACACCTACCTTGCCCCGTGTGTGTGCGAATGGTACCCCTATTGTAACCAGATTCAGGGGAGAATAGTTTAGGGACAATTTGGTACACCAATCAGCCTAAGAGCACATCTTTGGGGCGTGGGAGGAAACCGGAGCACCCGGAGGAAACCCACGCAACCACAGAGAGAATGCGCAAACTCCCACAGACACTGGCCCAAATCCATGTACCTGCACAGCTAGCAGTGATAGTCACTGAGCTGTTGTGGTGCCCATCTGCTGGTCCAGGTTTAAGCACACACCACGACGTGAAGTACTAGGCCACTCTCGAAACATCCGAGAGCAGCCCACGCACGACCCACCGTGTGCATGCCCCTCGTTTGACAACAAGGTGGATCGACACACCTGCAGATTAAAAGAGACAAAACATTAACATGTGGTATTACATTTCCAGTATTGTCCCGAGGCTCTGACCCTTTTTAAAACCGTCTCCTATAACCCTCCATCCCTGTTTCACTCATGTGCCTATCTAAGTAAACCTTAAACAAGCTGTTTGCACATTGCACCAATAATAAAGCAAATAATATCATTGTCTACCATGGTTACTTCATCTGATCTGGCAATCGGATGCAGAATTTATTCAAGGTGAATTTGACCAGGTGAAGGCAGCGGAATGGTGAAGGCGATTGGCTGTTGCAGGTAAGATTTGAATAGGCGCAGTCACTGGAACCAGAAGGTCATTTGTGGAGGAGCTGTTGTAAAGGGACAGTTAAACCCCAAACACTACTTCAGCGTTTCCCTCTAAGATCAAGTGTATAGTATTGACTGCGGCTGGAGGCAGCAGCATCAGTGACCCAGGCCATCTTCAAATTTATCTGGAGATCAAAGATGGATTGTGTCTGGAGGGAAGTGATGCACAAACTTCCAGAGAACGGAAGGAAAAACATTCTCAATACCGCCCTCATCCTGATGGCCACCTTTGTATGCGGCTGCATCAAGCTGTGTGTCGATCCTCAGTACACTAACAGCAAGTGCCACTAGTTTTTGAGGTTCTATCTGTCCCAAGTTTTGCGGAGGATGGGTCTGGCCACACTGCCGCAGAATGCTCCAATTGGTTGGACCATACCGCAGCATCCTGTCCTCTGTGGAAAAATTTTCCCGCAAACACACCTTTGACCACATGGCAATCAAGCAGTGACGAGCACGTAATGTCCTTGAGGCCCTGAGAGAAAAGGAGATGGCGGATCCTGTCGGATGGTTCCCTGTCAGTGTCATCTGGCAGAATGCCTCATCACCAGAACTCACAAACAAGCACCAAGATTTGGCTTGGCTGGTGGTGAGAAGGGCACTTCCTGTCAGATCCTTTATGTACACTCAAGGTCTCAACATCACCACACGTTGCCCTCGAAGTGGCTACGGGGGGTGATGAGACGGTTGCACGCCTCCTTGCAGAATGTGCTTTTGCAAAGAAGGTCTGGAGTGAGATACACTGGTATTTGTTGAGGTTCATTCTGAGCAGCTCGCTGACACAGGACTCTGTGCTCTATGGGCTGTTTCCAGGAATGCACACCAAGACAAATATTAACTGCTGCTGGAGGATCATCAACTCGGTGAAGGACGCGCTTTGGTCTGCCTGAAACTTGCTGATCCTCCAGCTGAAAGAATTGTCCTCGACCGAGTGTTGCAGACTGGCACATTCCAAGGTCAAGGACTACGTGCTGAAGGAATCACTCAAGCTTGGGGCAGCCGCCGAAAAGGCACAATGGGGAAAGTCCACACTGTAAAGCCTTTGAACAGAGGCAGACCGAGGGCCCAGTAACTGTAGAACACCCTTGGCCTGCGTAACTGTGTGCTAATCTGAAAAAGAACAGCACACAGTAAAATCTGAAGCATGTATATATTTTTAAGTTTTGAAATGTAATGAATGCAATGTTGAGTAAATAAGCATTGTATAGTATGGTAAAAATGATTTTTTTTGCACTGTTTGTAATTATTGAATATGTTGTTTTGCAATGGTTTATCTGAGAGTTTTTTTATGAATAAAGAATATTTTTGAAATAAAAACAAAATTGACATGTTGTGCTTTGCAAAGGCACATTCCACAAGGAGGTGTGCGACTGTCTCATCATCCCCGCAGCCTCTTCGAGGGCAGTGTGCGGTGGTTTTGAGACCTTGAGCACGCATAAAGGATCTGACAGGGAGTGCGCTTCTCACCATCAGCCAAGCCAGGTCTTGTTTGTGAGTTCTGGTGATGAGGCGTTCTGCCAGCTGACACTAAGTCTAGTCAGGGAACCATCCGACACGATCCGCCATCTGCTTTTCTCTCAGGGCCTCAAGGACGTTATGTGCTGACCACTACTTGATCGCCATGTAGTCAAAGGCCTGTTTGCAGAAAAATTTCTCCACGAAGATAAGGTGCTGTGGTGCGGTCCAACTACTTGGAGCATGTATCTAGTTTTACGTAATGAAATGTAAGGAAGGTAATGTCGTGTAAATAAGCATAGTATTGTACTGTTAAAATGATTTTTTTTGCACTGTTTGTAATTTTTGGATCTGTCAGTTTGCAATTGTTTACTTGAGAGCTTTTTTTATGAAGAAAGTATATTTTTGAAATTAAAAGTAACTGACATGCTGTACCTGGTTGAAGTCATTAGGTAACATTTTAGCTTCATTTGAAGCAATTTTTAAAAGCGGCATCTCGGCCTTTTGGCTAAGATGCAAATGAGATCAAGCCTTGGAGCTATGCCTACTCCAATCAGCTTGGATCATGTAGATCAAGACAGGAAGTGAAAACCCTGTTGGATCAGCTTGGACCAGGAATGTCTCAACTTGTTGAGACTCTGAATTGGACTTGATTTAATTGAATTGGAATAAAAACAAAAGAAAAAGCTGTTGGGAGGACCACAAGCAAGGGAAAGGTGAATTGAGATTTTTTCATCCTTTTACCCGTATAAGGGCAGTATGCAGTCAGAGAGGTGGTATGCTCTTCCTGCCAGATTTGGGAAGTTAGGGAGCAATCTAGTCTCCCTAACAACTTTGTTTGCAGGAAGTATGTCCCGTTGCAGCTCCTCACAGACCGCATTTTTCAGTTGGAGCAGCAGGTGGATGCACTGTAGAGCATCCAGGAGGCAGAGAGTGTGATAGATACTAGTTACAGGGAGGTTGTCATACCACAGGTTCAGTCAGATAGATGGGTGACTGCTAAGAGAGGCAGGCAGGTAGTGCAGGAGTCTCCTGTGCCTAATCCCCTTTCAAACAGGTATATCATTTTGGATACCATTGAGGGGGATAGCCTGTCAGGGGGAGATATCAGCAGCAGCCAGGCCAGTTGCACCACAGCTGCTTCCACTGTAGAGCAGGGTTGGGCAAAGAGCAAGTGAGCAGTAGCAATAGAGGACTTGTTAGTTAGAGGCACAGACAGGCGTTTCAGTGGCTGTGATTGAGACTCCAGAATGGTGTGTTGCCTTCCTGATGCTAGGGTCAAGGACATCTCTGAGAGGTTGCAGGGCATTCTTAAGCGGGAGAGTGAGCAGCCAGAGGTTGTTGTATGTATTGGTACCAATGACATAGGTAGGAAAAGGGATGAGGTCCTGAAGTGTGAATATAGAGAGTTAGGCAGAAGGCTAAAGTGCAGGACCTCGAAGGTAATAATTTCTGGACTACTACCAGTGCCAAGCGTTAGTGAGAGTAGGAACAGGAAGATTAGGCAGATGAATGCGTGGCTTGAGAGCTGGCGCAGGGGGCAGGGATTTGGATTTTTGGATCATTGGGATCTCTTCTGGGGAAGTGGTGACCTGTTTAAGAGGGGCGGGTTACACCTGAACTGGAGGGGGACTAATATCCTTGTGGGGAGATTTGCTAGAGCCACTTGGGAGGGTTTCAAATAGTTGGCAGGGGGATGTGATCCAAAGCAGTAGGGAGACAGAAGAGAAGGTTGAGGACAGCACAGAAGTTAAAGAGAGCACGTTAAGCAGTAAAGGCAGTGTCAGTAATCCTATTACTGGACAGATCAGGCAAAAGCAGAGCGGAGAGCAAGGGAAGTCCAGATTAAACTGCATTTATTTCAATGCAAAAGGCCTGACAGGCAAGGCAGATGAACTTGGGAGATGGATGGGCATGTGCGACTGGGATATTATAGCAATTACTGAAACATGGCTAATGGAGGGACAGGACTGGCAGCTCAATGTTCCAGAGTACAGATGCTATAGGAAAAAGAACAGGAGATAAGAGAGGAGAAGGAGTTACACTTTTGATTAAAACATCACTGCAGTACTGAGAGGGGATATATCCGAGGGTTCGGCCATTGAGTCTATATGGGTAGAACTGAAAAATAAGAAGGGGGAAATCACTTTGAAAGGGTTGTACTATAGCTGCACCCCTCACCCTCCCCCGCCCCCCCACCCCCCCCAACACACAAATAGCCAATGGGAAATTGAGGAGCAAATATGTAAGGAGATTACAGATAGCTCCAAGAAAAATAGGGTGGTAATAGTAGGAGATTTTAACTTTCCAAACATTGACTGGGACAGCCATAGTATTAGTGTGGTGGATGGAAAGAAATTTGTTGAATGTTTTCAGGAGAAATTTCTCATTCAGTTTGTGGATGGCCCGACTAGAGAGGGGGCAAAACTTGACCTCCTCTCGGGAAATGAGGAAGGGCAGGTGACAGAAGTGTTAGTGAGGGATCACTTTGGGGCCAATGACCCATAATTCTATTAGTTATAAGGTAGGTATGGAGAATGATAGGTCCAACCCAAAAAATAAAATTCTAAATTAGAGCAAGGCCAATTTTGATAGTTTCAGGCAGAATCTTTCAAAAATTAATTGGGAGTGTCTGTGTGAAGGCAAAGGGATATCTGGTAAGTGGGAGGCTTTCAAAAGTGCGTTAACCAGGGTTCAGGGTAAACACATTCCCCTTAGAGTGATGGTAGAAGTAGGGAGCTCTGGATGACTCGGGATATTGAGGCCCTGGTCAAGAAGAAGATGGAGGCACATGACATGCATGGAAAGTGGAGATCAAGGGAATCCCTTGAAGAGTATAGGGAGTGTAGGAGTATTGTTAAGAGAGAAATCAGGATGGCAAAAAGGGGACACGAGATTGTTTGGCAGATAAGGCAAAGGAGAATCCAAAGAACTTCTACAAATACATAAAGGGCAAAAGAGTAACAAGGGAGAGCGTAGAGCCTCTTAAGGATCAACAAAGTCATCTATGTGTGGATTCACAAGAGATGGGTGAGATCCTAAATGAATATTTCTCATCAGTATTTACTGTTGAGAAAAGCATGGATGTTAGGGAACTTGAGGAAATAAATAGTGATGTTTTGAGGAGTGTACATATTACAGAGAAGGAGGTGCTGGAAGTCTTAAAGCGTATCAAGGTAGACAAATCCCCGAGACCAGATGAAGTGTATCCTAGGATAATGTGGGAGGAGAGGGAGGAAATTGTGGGTCTCCTACTGGAGATATTAGAATCATCGATAGTCACAGGTGAGGCACCTGAAGATTGGACAGTGGCAAATGTTGTGCCTTCGTTTAAAAAGGGCTGCAGGGAAAAGCCTGGGAACTACAGGACATTGAGTCTCACATCTGTGGTGGATATGTTGTTGCAAGGTATTTTGAGAGACAGGAGCTACAGACATTTAAAGACGCTAAAACTGATTAGGGACAGTCAGCATGGCTTTGTGAGTGGAAAATCATGTCTTACAAATTTGATTTAGTTTTTTGAAGGGGTAACCAAGAAGGTAGATGAGGGCAGTGCAGCTGATATTGTCCACATGGACTCTGACAAGGCCTTCGACATGGTAGGTTGTTGCATAAGATTAAATCTCCCAGGATCCAGGGTGAGGTTGCTAAATGGATACAAAATTGGCTAGAGGGTGGTTGTAGATCATTGTTTTTCAAATTGGAGGTTTGTGACCAGCAGTGTGCCTCAGGGATCAGTGCTGGGTCCACAGTTATTTGTCATTTATATTAATGACTTGGATGAGAATATAGAAGCATGGTTAGTAAATTTGCAGATGACACCAAGGTTGGTGGCATAGTGGACACTGAAGAAGGTTATCTAGGATTTTTGACAGATAAGGCAAAGGAGAATCCAAAGAGCTTCTACACATACATAAAGGGCAAAAGAGTAACAAGGAAGAGAGTAGGGCCTCTTAAGGGTCAACAAGGTAATCTATGTGCGGATCCACAAGAGATGGGTGAGATCCTACTGAATATTTCTCATCAGTATTTACTGTTGAGAAAAGCATGGATGTTAGGGAACTTGGGGAATTAAATATTGATGATTGAGGAGCATACATATTACAGAGAAGGAGGTGCTGGAAGTCTTAAGGCACATCAAGGTAGATAAATCTGCAGGACCTGAAGAGGTATATCCCAGGACATTGTGGAGGCTAGGGAGGAAATTGCAGGTTTCCTAGCCGAGATATTTGAATCATCGATAGTCACGAGTGGGGTGCCTGAAGATTGGAGAGTGGCAAATATTGTACCTTTGTTTAAAAACGGCTGCAGGGAAAAGTCTGGGAACTGCAGGCCAGTTAGTCTCACATCTGTGGTGGGTAAATTGTTGGAAGGTACATTGAGAGATAGGGTCTACAGGCATTTAGAGATGCAAGTACTGATTAGGGACAGTCAGCATGGCTTTGTGAATGGAAAATCATGTCTCACAAATTAAATTGCATTTTTTGAAGGGGTAACCAAGAAGGCAGATGAGGGCAGTGCAGCTGATGTTGTCTACATGGACTTTAGCAAGGCCTTTGACAAGGTATTGCATGGTAGGTTGTTGCATAAAGTTAAATTTCCCGGGATCCAGGGCGAGGTATCTAAATGGATACAAAATTGGTTCTTGACAGAAGCCAGTGGTTGTAGAGAGTTGTTTTTCAAACTGGAGGCCTGTGACCAGCAGTGTGCCTCCGGGATCAGTGCTGGGCCCACTGTAATTTGTCATAATTATTAACGATTTGGATGAGAATGTAGGGAGCTTAGTTAGTAAGTTTGCAGATGACACCAAGATTGGAGGCATGGTGGACAGTGAGGAAGGTTATCTCGAATTGCAGCAGGATCTTGATCAATTGGGCCAGTGGCTGACGAATGGCAGATGGAGTTTAATTTAGACAAATGTGAAGTATTGCATTTTGGTAGATTGAACCAGGGCAGGACTTATTCAGTTAATGGTAGGGCGTTGGGGAGAGTTACAGAACAAAGAGATCTAGGGGTACATGTTCATAGCTCCTTGAAAGTGGAGTCACAGGTAGACAGAGTGGTGAAGATGGCATTCGCCAAGCTTGGTTTCATCGGTCAGAACATTGAATACAGGAGTTAGGATGTCTTGTTGAAGTTGTACAAGACATTGGTAAGGCCACACTTGGAATATTGTGAGCAATTCTGGTCACCCTATTGTAGAAAGGATATTATTAAACTAGAAAGAGTGCAGAAAAGATTTACTAGGATGTTACCGGGACTTGATGGATTGAGTTGCAAGGGGACGCTGAATAGACTGGGACTTTTTTCTTGGAAGCATAGGAGGCTGAGGGGTGACCTTACAGAGACCTATAAAATAATGAGGGGCATATACAAGGTAGATAGTCAATATCTTTTCCCAAAGGTAGGGGAATCTAAAACTAGAGGACATAGGTTTAAGGTGAAAGTGGAGAGATAGAAAAGTTTCCAGAAGGGCAATTTTTTCATGCAGAGGGTGGTGAGGGTCTGGGACAAACTGCCAGAGGTAGTAATAGAGACAAATACAATTTTACCTTTTAAAATGCATTTAGTTACATGGGTACAATGGGTACAGAGGGATATGGACCAAATGTGGGCAATTGGGATTAGCTTAGGTGTTTTAAAAAAAATAAGGGCGGCATGGACAGCTTGGGCCGAAGGGCCTGTTTCCATGCTGTAAAGATCTATGACTCTATGATTGCAACAGGATCTTGATCAATTGGGCCAATGGGCTGACAAATGGCAGATGGAAGTTAATTTAGATAAATGCGAGGTGATGCATTTTGGTAGATTGAACCAGGGCAGGACTTACTAAGTTAATGGTAGGGTGTTGGGGAGTGTTACAGAACTAAGAGATCTAGGGTTACATGTTCATAGCTCCTTGAAAGTGGAGTCACAGGTGGACAGAATGGTGAAGAAGGCATTCAGCATGCTTGGTTTAATTGGTCAGAGCATTGAATACAAGAGCATTGAATATAAGAACATAAGAAATAGGAGCAGGGGTAGGCCACCTAGCCCTTCGAGCCTGCCCTGCCATTCAATAAGATCATGGCTGATCTGAAGTGGATCAGTTCCACTTTCCCGCTTTCTCCCCATAACCCTTAATTCCCCTGTCCATCAAAAACCTATCTACCTGTGACTTAAATATATTTAGCGAGGTAGCCTCCACCACTTCAATGGGCAGAGAATTCCAGAGATTCACCACCCTTTGAGTGAAGAAGTTCCTCCTCAACTCTGATCTAAACGGCAACCCCCCCCACTTATCTTGAGGCTGTGCCCTCTAATCCTGCTATCCTTTCTAAGCAGGAAGAATCTCTCTACCTCTACCCTATCCATCCCCTTCATTATCTTATATGTCTCTATAAGATCCCCCCTCATCCTTCTAAACTCCAATGAGTACAGACCCAGTCTATTTAGTCTCTCTTCATAGTCCAACCCACTCATCTGCGGAGTTGGAATGTCTTGTTGAAGTTGTACCAGATATTGGTAAGGCCACACTTGGAACACAGTTCTGGTCACCTATTATAGAAACGATATTATTAAACTAGAAAGAGTGCAGAAAAGATTTACTAGGATGCTACTGGGACTTGATGGTTTGAGTTATAAGGAGAGGTTGGATAAACTGGGACCTTTTTCTCTGAAGCGTAGAAGGCTGAGAGGTGATCTTATAGAGGCCTATAAAATAATGAAGGGCATAGATCAGTTAGATAGTCAATATCTTTTCCCAAAGGTAGGGGAGTCGAAAACTCAACGGCATAGGTAAGAGTCCAACGATGTTAGGTTGATTGGCCATGCTAAAATTGCCCCTTAGTGTCCTGAGATGTGCAGGTTAGAGGGATTAGCGGGTAAATATGTAAGGATCTGGGTGTAGGGCCTGGGTGGGATTGTGGTTGGTGCAAACTCGGTGGGCCAAATGGCCTCTTTCTGCACTGTAGGGTTTCTATGATTCTATGAAAGGTAAGAGATACAGAAGTGTCCAGAGGGGCATTCTTTTCACACAGGGGGTGGTGACCATCTGGAACAAGCTGCCAGAGGTAGTAGAAGGGGGTACAATTTTGTCTTTTAAAAAGTTAAATGGGTAAGATGGGCATAAAGAGATATGGGCCAAATGCATAAGAACATAAGAACATAAGAAATAGGAGCAGGAGTAGGCCATCTAGCCCTTCGAGCCTGCCCCGCCATTCAATAAGATCATGGCTGATCTGTCGCTGCTCAGTTCCACATTCCCGCCCTCTCCCCATAACCCTTAATCCCCTCTCTTATCAAGAACCCATCAACCCGCTTCTTAAAAATATTTAGCGAGGTAGCCTCCACCACTTCAACGGGCAGAGAATTCCAGAGATTCACCACCCTTTGAGTGAAGAAGTTCCTCCTCAACTCCGTTCTAAACCGCCTCCCCTTTATCTTGAGGCTGTGCCCCCTAGTCCTACTGTCTTTTTTGAGCGGGAAGAGTCTCTCCACCTCTATCCTATCCATCCCATTCATCATCTTATACGTCTCAATGAGATCTCCCCTCATTCTTCTAAACTCTAACGAGTACAAGCCTAGTTTATTCAGCCTCTCCTCATAGCTCAATCCCCTCAACTCCGGTATTAGCCTAGTAAACCTCCTCTGCACTCCCTCCAGGGCCAAAATATCCTTGCGTAGACGCGGCGCCCAAAACTGCACACAGTACTCCAGCTGCGGCCTCACCAATGCCCTATACAGCTGCAGCAAGACCTCCCTACTTTTATATTCAATCCCCCTCGCTATGAAGGCCAGCATCCCATTCGCCTTCCTGACCACCTGCTGCACCTGCAAGCTGGGTTTTTGCGACTCATGCACAAATGCAGGCAATTGGGACTAGTTTTGAGGTTGAAAAAAGGGTCCGAAGGGCCTGTTTCTTTGCTGTAAACCTCTATGACTCTATGACCAAGGGTGTATATATGACCGCCTTCTGCTGTCAGTCTGACAGGGCGCACTGGAGAAGATTCGCACTGCGATTGGATGATCACAATCCATTTCTGGTGGGATTCCACGTCGGGCTTTAAGAGCAGTCCTGGCTGGACATAGGTGCTTGATAGTTGTGTCTGAGCTGGTGTGAAGGGAAGCGATGCCAGACATGATCCGTTGGCTGGGGACTGAATTGGCGCTGCTACCCAAACTGTACCAGGCAGTCGCCGGTTTAATTTGCGGCACGGTCGTGTTGTTTAAGCTGAGGGGATGGTTGGAAAGAAGGAGCTGTGTTGCGGAGCAGGAAAAGGCTCGAGCAAACAGGGAGAAAGCGCTGAGTGCGATGGAGAGAGCTGTGCTGGCGTTTAAAGAGTCGGTAAGCCTGGATTTGTCCGAGGACTGGATTACCGAGGTTTACTGCAGAGAACAAATACAGTGTTGTTGTACAGAATAAAATCAGAAACCGCTAACCTTAACCCATCGCATGGGGTATTAGATTGTGAGCCTTCAATCAGTGAGCGGAGAAATAGAAGCGGATGTGTCTCTGTAATCTTCCTGCTATGATTCTGGTGATACATTCTCACCCGCTTTACTGACTGGGAGCTGCTGTCTGACTGTAGCAGTTTCCAGGTCAATCTTGACTTTGTGGCCTGGGGTAAATGTGTGACTGTCAGCAGCCCAGTGAATCAGTGATATTTGGAAAGATATTACAGTTGGGCGAGGTGTAAAATGGGCTGCCGACTCGCATGTTTTTTTTTAACAATAAATCAGACATTTATCGCGCGAATTCTGTTATTTGCTCTAATTTCCTGTATTTCCGCGACTTGCCGCTAGTTCCTACCTGCATTTGAAGGCCCACTTTCAACGTTAGAATGAGAAAGGGGGACTGGGGTTAACATTGTGGGTGGAGGATCGTAGTCATGATGTGGATGTGCCGGCGTTGGACTGGGGTAAACACAGTAAAAAGTCTGACAACACCAGGTTTTAGTCCAACCGATTTATTTGATAAATTTTACTATTAAACTATTGAGTTTACTATCAAATAAATCGGTTAGACTGAAACCTGGTGTTGTCAGACTTTTTACGGTGGAGGATCGCACAGCTCAAGGATCGGCTCTGGGGGCAGTGGTACCAGCCTCGCGTTTGAGAATACGGGGAATATGTCTGTCTGTGTCTGCCTGTGTGTGTATGTCTGCCTGCCTGTGAGTCTGTGTGCGTATGTCTGCCTGCCTGTGAGTCTGTGTGTGTATGTGTGCAGAAGGTCAGGGGGCATGGAGTTGGGGGTAGGGTGTTAGCGTGGATAGAGGACTGGTTGTCAAATAGGAGGCAGAGAGTGGGGGTCAACGGGTGCTATTCGGATTGGAGGTTGGTGACTAGTGGAGTGCCCCAGGGGTCGGTGCTGGGGCCTCAGCTATTTACTTTTTATATAGATGATCTGGAGGAGGGAACCGAGTGTATGGTGTCGAAATTTGCTGATGACATCAAGATTGGGGGAAAGGCAAATTGTGCGGAGGGTGTGGAGAGTCTGCAGAAGGATCTAGATAGGCTGGGTGAATGGGCCAGGAACTGGCAAATGGAATTTAATGTTGGCAAGTGTGAGGTGGTACACTTTGGTGGGAATAATGATAGGAAGGATTATTACTTAGGTGGAGAAAAACTGCAGCAGGCGACGGTGCAGAGGGACCTCGGGGTCCTTGTGCATGAGTTGCAAAAACCCAGCTTGCAGGTACAGCAGGTGGTCAGGAAGGCAAATGGGATGCTGGCCTTCATAGCGAGGGGGATTGAATATAAAAGTAGGGAGGTCTTGCTGCGGCTGTATAGGGCATTGGTGAGACCGCAGCTGGAGTACTGTGTGCAGTTTTGGGCGCCGTACTTACGCAAGGATATTTTGGCCTTGGAGGGAGTGCAGAGGAGGTTTACTAGGCTGATGCCGGAGTTGAGGGGGTTGAGCTATGAGGAGAGGCTGAATAAACTAGGCTTGTACTCGTTAGAGTTTAGAAGAATGAGGGGAGATCCCATTGAGACGTATAAGATGATGAATGGGATGGACAGGATAGAGGTGGACAGGCTCTTCCCTCTCAGAAAGGACAGTAGGACTAGGGGGCACAGCCTCAAGATAAAGGGGGGGCGGTTTAGAACGGAGTTGAGGAGGAACTTCTTCACTCAAAGGGTGGTGAATCTCTGGAATTCTCTGCCCGTTGAAGTGGTGGAGGCTGCCTCGCTAAATATTTTTAAGACGTGGGTTGATGGGTTTTTGATAAGAGAGGGGATTAAGGGTTATGGGGAGAGGGCGGGAATGTGGAACTGAGCAGCGACAGATCAGCCATGATCTTATTGAATGGCGGGGCAGGCTCGAAGGGCTAGATGGCCTACTCCTGCTCCTATTTCTTATGTTCTTATGTATGTATGCCTGCCTGTGTGTCTGTGTGTGTATGTATGTATGCTTGTCTGTGTGTGTATGTCTGCCTGCCTGTGTGTCTGTGCGTCCTCCTGTCTGTCAGTGTGTGTGTGCCTGTCTGTGTGTGTGCAGCAGGGAGTGCCAGGGAGTCACCACCACCCACCGCCGCCCAACCCTCTGGGGAGCCCCAATTGCCCCCCTTTCGTTCCGGCAGGGTCTTCTGCTAGTTCCCCAAACGTGGGGAGCTACTCTAAACTCCATTGGAATGAAGTACTCCAGGCGGGGTGGGAGATGCTGTCGGATCTGATAAGTTCCATGCCGGGCCCAATAATGACATACAAAATATATTTAAACGATGTTAAAAAAATTCCAAATGAGTTAACTCTCTGCTGGTTTCCAGCGCGGTCTCAGCTGTGACTGTTCTCCAGGCTCTGCATTCCCGGAGCATGCGCAAATCCCGGAAAAGGACCGACGTGCCACTCGTCCGATTGGACCTACCAGAAAAGTTGCAGGTTGCGATGGGAAAATCAGGCTCTCAGTTTCTCTGGCTTTCCTTCTGGCTTTTTTTTTCCAAAAGAAAATTCCAGATGTGTGCATTGAGTAAGAAGTGAAATTCTGCCATATCTGTTTGAAACACCACTCAGAATTTGATGTCTTTTATATATAAAAAATGCACTTTGCACCTGAACACCAGCCTTTGTGAATATTTCACAAATTTCACTCAGTTTGCTGCTGAACCGAGTGTGATCTGCTGGCACCTTACCAGTTCCACTCAGCATAAATCAAACCCAGTTCTGATGGAGTGTCAGTGACTTGAAGAGTTGGATCTTTTTCCCTCCCTTGGTGCTGAGTTTTTGCAGCTGTTTCTGGTTTTAAATCAGAGGGCCCTATTTTATCATTTTGATTCTAAGGGCTGGGCGGACTTGAAACTGGGAGTGTTCCAGATCTGACCTTTAGACCCCACCATGCGCACTCTGCCTGAAAAAATGTCAGCGAGTCTGAATCGTGCTGCACAAGCCTGTGGGCAAGGCTTAACGCGCCCAATCAGTGCCTCCAACTGCGCGTGTGCAGAACAAAAATGATAGAATGTGGCTCCCCTGCCACATTGCTCCCAGGCCAGATAATGCCTCCCCCTGGCCCCCACAGACATTGCTCCACCCCCGTAACATTACTGAATCCCTTACCCCACCCCACCCCCTGCACTCCGGCACCCAGACTGATAGCAGGCCTCTCCTCTCCTCCCCTTCCCTCCTGCAACCTCAGGCAGCTGGGGACCCCTTCCCCACTGCTCTCAAACAGAGAGCCATTGGATACCAAGCACTGACTTCCTCACTAACTAGAGCGCCCGAATCGGACTTCTGTGGAGTATATCTGTTTCACATTGATTCTGGGAGGGCGAACACACACACACAGGGGGAGGTGCCTATAAAGTCGGGCATGAGGCCCATTAAGTTGATTTAAATGCGTGCAAATGCATTCAAATTGCCATCGCACCCGTTTCAGGCTCTGTCCTGATTGTGGCCATTTTTGGGCCTTGGTAAAGGGGGAACCAGCGCGGAGGCGGGCGCGGATTGCGCTTCTCGCCTCATGCCCGACTCTTACCAAGTTATCGCGCCCGGAAATGAGCGGAACGTGATGGTAAAATCGGGCCCAGTGTTTCTGTAAGGGGATAAAACAAAATAGCTGCTTTTTTAATGAGAATAATTTATACTGAAATATGATGTTAAAAGGGGTAATTTATTTTTCATGCTTCTTGCAGATTTGGAGCTTAGAAGAGCATGAAGTGACTTCATTGAAATGCATAAGATTGTGAGGGGGTCTTGACAGGGTGCCTGTTTCCTCTTGTGGGAGAATCCTATAACAAAGTCATGGTTTAAAAATATGGCGTCACTCATTTAAGCCAACGGAGGAGATGTTTTTATTCTCTTGATGGTCAAAAGTCTTTAGAACTCTTTCCCTAAAGACAGCGGAAGGAGAATCTTCGAATATTTAAAGATGGCGCTAGATAGATGCTTGTTAAACAAGGGCGGCACAGTGGTGCAGTGGTTAACACTGCTGCCTCACAATGCCAGGGACCCAGGTTCAATTCCAGCCTCAGGTCTCTCTCTCTCTGTGGAGTTTACATTTTCTCCCTATGTATTTCTCCCTATCTGGGTTTCCTCTGGATTCTTTGGTTTCCTCTCACAATCCAAAGATGTGTGGGTTAGGTTGATCGCCCATGCTAAGTTGTCTCTTAGTGTCAGGGGGAATAGCAGGGTAAATATGTGGGGTACAGGAATAGAGATTGTGGTCAGTGCAGACTCGATGGGCCAAATGTAGGGATTCTGCACTGTAGGGATTCTATGATTCTGAGGAGATGAAATATTATTGGGGCTAGGTGGGAATGTAGAGTTGGGGGTCACAATTGGATCAGCCATGATCTTATTAAGCGGCGTGGCAGACTCGATGGGCTGAGTGACCTACTCCTGCACCTAATCTATAAGCATATTTTCCTCTTCCTATCACCAGGGATCTCTATGCTGTGCATGTTGTTGTACTACATATTTTACTGTACTATATTCAACTATAACATCCTTATTGAAATTAGATAATTTAGCACAGGTCAGGAATTGAACCTGGGACCCAGTCACTTTTTTTCAAGCAATTTTTAATTCAATGTAGCAACAAAGTTGCATTGTTGGACAGTGTTTCTGACATTTTAATTCAAACTTTCTCTTCTCAGGGCAGATCTGGAGACACTGAATCTATTCTATCGCTCTCTCTCCTGGAGCTGCATAAACAATTGCAGGAAGATTCTCTTCCTCCTGATGCGGTGTTGCATGCTTACATGGAGAAGGTATGAAAATGCCATTTTGAATGGCTTGCCTTGCAACCACATGGTTAAGAGATTCATGGTTAAGTGAGTAAGAGAACTGGGGCGGATGAGGCTCGCAGAAGGGAATTCTCTGCTGGGCTCAGGTGGGATTTTATGAGCTCGCCCAAGTAAGGTCATAAAATACTGGCCTCTGTGCCTGAAGAACAAGCTGGTCTGAGTATAGTTTATTTTTCATAGCCCTGCCCACCCCCTAATGGCTCAGTGGCTTAGTGTAGCCCTGTGCCAGTAGCCAGGGATGGTGGGAAGGGGGGCAGAAGGCAGCATGTTGGGGGCAGTGTCCTGGGGCAGCGGGGATAGTGCTGGGTCATACAATCAGCATGATTCCAGGTTTGTTCTCCAATCTGTTGATCTCAGTTGGAAGTCTGACAACACCAGGTTTTAGTCCAACCGATTTATTTGATAGTAAACTCACAAGGTTTCGAGGGGACTCCCTCTTCATCAGGTGAATGAAGAGTTCACCTGACGAAGAGGGAGTCCCCTTGAAAGCTTGTGAGTTTACTATCAAATAGATCGGTTGGACTAAAACCTGGTGTTGTCAGACTTTTTACTGTGTTTACCCCAGTCCAACGCCGGCACATCCACATCACGATCTCAGTTGGGGATGAGTGCAGCTTCAGCTGTAGCCCAGAAACTTGATACCATCCAGCCCATTTGATTGGCACCCCATCTATCAAACATTTACTGCCTTCACCATTGATGCACAGTGGCAGCAATGTATATCTTTCATGAGATGCGCTGCAGCAACTTGCCAAGTCTCCTTTAACAGCACCTTCCAAATCTGCAACCTTCTGGAAGAACAAGAGCAATAGAAGCATGGGAACACTACAACCTGCAAATTCCTATCCAAGTCACACACCATCCTAATTGAACTATATTGCCGTTTCTTCACTATTGCGGGGTCAAAATCCTTAAACTTCCTTTTTAACAGCACCATGGGGTGTACCTACACCCACATGGCTGAAGAAGGTGATTTACCAAAACCTTTTCGAGGGCATTAGGGGTGGACAATAAATACTGGCCTAGTCAGCAACACTCTAATGCTATGAGCAAACAAAAAAGAACAAAATGATTTGTCACGCCTGATTTATACATTTCTTCTTCTGAAGGCTTTGGAAGTCCATCAGCAGCTGAACTGCCTCACAGATTTTCTTCCAGACTGCCAAGCACAGCTCCAGAATCTCCATGGGAAGAAGAAAGGACTTTTATATGGGATCCCCGTCAGCATTAAGGACAATGTTAACTACAAGGTAGAGGCTCAACTGATACGGGTGATAACTCAGTCTGAAAGTACGCTGGGAGAAGGGTAAAGCTGCAAATGCAATGTGTCAGGCTGCTGAGGGTGATAAAATTGGTTGGGGAGAGAAGGGAGCAGGAAAAGGTAAACTTGGCTGAGTTGAAAACATAAGACTTTGCAGGAAGTGGCGAGTCTGTCCATTTGTAACAACAGCATGTGAGTAAGTGCTATCAAATTTAATGACAATCACTTCAAGAAGTTTGTTGTTTCTTTGCAACAACTTACATTTATGTAGCTGAGCCCAATTAATAAAATTTCCCAAGATACTTTTATAGGAGGATTTGACAATGAGCCATGGGCAGGGACAACAAGGAGGGTGTTAATCAGTGTTTCATGAGAGGAAGTGGAGAGGTCTGAGGTGGGGATTTCATAGGGTAGAGTCAAACCAATGGTGGTGGAATTGAAATTGGGATTGCGCAAGGGATCAGCTATGTTCTCTTGCTCTTCTTAAAGAAAAATCCTTTCTCAAAGTTACAAAGCCATTGTGCAGAATGGACAGAGTAAGCCCCTATTCCATCTCATTGCTTACTCCAAAAACCTATTCAGATTGAACCCAGTTCATGGTCCCCAAAAAAGGGACATACTGGATCTAAGCTGACAAGAACAGGCACTGCACCTGCTCTCTCACTTGATCTAAACCTGCCAAAGCTTTCTCGTGGACTCTTTTAGCTTTGCTAATTTGCTTTTTAGCTTATTGCTTTTTAACTCAACAGTTTATTGCTATGACATTGTTTCACGTTTCTTCAGCAATCTTTCCCATTAACCTCAACATTTTTTTTGAAATTTAGTTTATTGACATTGTCAATTTATGACATTCATTCAATGTCATAGAGCTTTACAGCGCAGACAGAGGCCTTTCGGCCCATTGTGTCTGTGCTGCTCATCAAGCACCTTATAGATTCTAATCCCTTTTTCCAGCACTTGGTACATTGCCTCGAATGCTATTGTGTTTCAAGTGCTCATCTAAATTGTTGTGCCAAACCTTAGCTTTCTGAAATTTGCTTGCATAAGGAAAAATATGCAAATGTGTCCCTACCCAGATAAAACAGTTAGCCAAGCCTGTTGTAAACAGTTGAGAAGAGGTATGATTGTTCTTGCCCCAATGAGGCACTTCTACTGATGTGGAAGTGAGTTGCGTTGTGGTTCAGAGACAATGCCAGTGATTATAATGACTGTAGAAATGGATCTTAATAGCTGTGATATTCCTTTCCCCATTGTTGGAAATGAGTGAAAAGCAGCAGACTTCCACATGAATAGGTCATTTCCTTTTCATGTTGCTTAGGGAATTCTTGAGGATCCTTCATGTTGAGTATACCGAGGGGGATTGAATATAAAAGTAGGGAGGTCTTGCTGCAGCTGTAAAGGGCACTAGTGAGGCCGCAGCTGGAGTACTGTGTGCAGTTTTGGTCGCCGCACTTACGCAAGAATATTTTGGCCTTGGAGGGAGTGCAGAGGAGGTTCACTAGGCTGATACCGGAGTTGAGGGGGTTGAGCTGTGAGGAGAGGCTGAATAAACTAGGCTTGTACTCGTTAGAGTTTAGAAGAATGAGGGGAGATCTCATTGAGACATAGGAGATGATGAATGGGATGGATAGGATAGAGGTGGAGAGACTCTTCCCGCTCAGAAAGGACAGTAGGACTAGGGGGCACAGCCTCAAGATAAAGGGGGGGCGGTTTAGAACAGAGTTGAGGAGGAACTTCTTCACTCAAAGGGTGGTGAATCTCTGGAATTCTCTGCCCGTTGAAATGGTGGAGGTTGCCTCGCTGAATATATTTAAGACGCGGGTTGATGGGTTTTTGATAAGCGAGGGGATTAAGGGTAATGGGGAGAGGGCGGGAAAGTGGAACTGAGCCACGACAGATCAGCCACGATCTTATTGAATGGCGGGGCAGGCTCGAAGGGCTAGATGGCCTACTCCTGCTCCTATTTCTTATGTTCTTATGTTTGTGCATTGACCAGACGCAGACTTGGGGAAGTAATAGAAGTGAGATGCGAGGTCCCCATTGTACTTTTCTTCTAACTTTCTTCAGCGTTCACTGCTGTGCAAATAACCAGAGAAACTGTTGGCAACAGTTACCCACAGACTCCTAAAATAGGGCATGTGTGTGCCTTTGGAAAATAAGGCCAATGCTAAACAACCTGAAAATCCAGACAGATTCTCGTTTCCCCAAGCGGAGTGCAAATGTGTTTTACCAGACCTCTGTCCTGACTAAGTGAGTAAGGAAGCAAAAATCATCATTATATTCAGTTATGAACTTTAGTGGTTTATGCCATCACACAGTAAAATATGAAAGATGTATTCTTGTCAAAAAGCATTTTAATTTTTTAACACAGGGTCATGATTCAACTTGTGGACTTAGGATGTTCTTAAAGCAGCCTGCAATGAAGGACAGCATCTTGGTGCAAGTGCTGAAGAAACAAGGGGCTATCCCGTTTGTGAAAACTAATGTCCCTCAGTCCATGCTCAGGTAATATACTGTTTAGCTGCAGTTAGAGCCGGGTTACACCTGTAAATAAAGTCATAGAGGTTTACAGCATGGAATCAGGCCCTTTGGCCCAACTTGCTCATGCTGCCCCTTTTTAACACTTAAACTAATCGCAGTTGCCCACATTTGGCCCCTATCCCTCTACACCCACCTTTATCTGTGTAACTGCCTCAATGTTTTTCAAAAGACAAAATTGTACCCGATTCTACTACTATCTCTGGCAGCTTGTTCCAGACATTCACCACCCTCTGTGAAAAAATTACCCTCTGGACCCTTTTGTACCTCTTCTCTCTCATCGGATGGAATGCATCCGAGGGTCCTGAAAGAAATGGCGGAGGTGATAGTGGATGCCTTGGTGGTTATTTTCCAGACGTCACTGGATTCCGGGGAAGTGCTGGAAGATTGGAAAACGGCTAATGTTACGCCGTTGTTTAAGAAGGGTGCCAGGCAAAAGGCCGGGAATTATAGGCCTGTTAGTTTAACGTCTGTTGTAGGTAAAATGTTAGAATCCGTCATCAAGGAGGAAATAGCGAGGCATCTTGAGGGCAACTGCTTGATAGAGCAGACGCAGCACGGTTTCCTTACAGGGAAGTCGTGTCTGACAAATTTACTGGAGTTCTATGAGGATGTGTCTAGGGCGGTGGATAGAGGAGAGCCGGTGGATGTGGTCTTTCTAGATTTTCAGAAGGCGTTTGACAAGGTACCTCACAAGAGGTTATTACAGAAGGTCAGGGGGCATGGAGTTGGGGGTAGGGTGTTAGCGTGGATGGAGGACTGGTTGTCAAATAGGAGGCAGAGAGTGGGGGTCAATGGGTGCTATTTGGATTGGCGGATGGTGACTAGTGGAGTGCCCCAGGGGTCGGTGCTGGGGCCTCAGCTATTTACCATTTATATAGATGATCTGGAGGAGGGAACCGAGTGTAGGGTGTCGAAATTTGCTGATGACACCAAAATTGGTGGAAAGGCAAATTGTGCGGAGGGTGGGGAGAGTCTACAGAAGGATCTAGATAGGCTGCGCGAATGGGCCAGGAAATGGCAAATGGAATTTAATGTTGGCAAGTGCGAGGTGGTCCACTTTGGTAGGAATAATGGTAGGAAGGATTATTACTTACGTGGAGAAAAACTGCAGCAGGCGACGGTGCAGAGGGACCTCGGGGTCCTTGTGCATGAGTCGCAAAAACCCAGCTTGCAGGTGCAGCAGGTGGTCAGGAAGGCGAATGGGATGCTGGCCTTCATCGCGAGGGGGATTGAATATAAATGTAGGGAGGTCTTGCTGCGGCTGTATAGGGCATTGATGAGGCCGCAGCTGGAGTACTGTGTGCAGTTTTGGGCGCCGTACTTATGCAAGGATATTTTGGCCTTGGAGGGAGTGCAGAGGAGGTTTACTAGGCTGATGCCGGAGTTGAGGGGGTTGAGCTATGAGGAGAGGCTGAATAGATTAGGCTTGTACTTGTTAGAGTTTAGAAGAATGAGGGGAGATCTCATTGAGACGTATAAGATGATGAATGGGATGGATAGGATAGAGGTGGAGAGACTCTTCCCGCTCAGAAAGGACAGTAGGACTAGGGGGCATAGCCTCAAGATAAAGGGGGGGCGGTTTAGAACGGAGTTGAGGAGGAACTTCTTCACTCAAAGGGTGGTGAATCTCTGGAATTCTCTGCCCGTTGAAGTGGTGGAGGCTGCCTCGCTAAATATTTTTAAGACGCGGGTTGATGGGTTTTTGATGAGAGAGGGGATTAAGGGTTATGGGGAGAGGGCGGGAATGTGGAACTGAGCCACGACAGATCAGCCATGATCTTATTGAATGGTGGGGCAGGCTCGAAGGGCTAGTTGGCCTACTCCTGCTCCTATTTCTTATGTTCTTATGTTCTTATCTTAAACCTATGCCCTCAAGTTTTACACTTCCCTACCTTTGGGAAAAGGTATTGACTATCTTGTTGATCTAATCCCCTCATTATTTTATAGACTGCTATAAGATCATCCCTAAGCCTCTTACGCTCCAGAGGAAAAAGTCCCAGTCTATCCAGCCTTTCCTTATGACTCAAACCATCAAGTCCTGGTAGCATCCAAGTAAATCTTTTCTGCACACTTTCTAGTTTAATAGTATCTTTTCTGTAACAGGGTGACCAGAACTGTACACAGTATTCCAAGTGTGGCCTTACCAATGTCTTGTACAACTTCAATAAGACATCCCAACTCCTGTGTTCAATGTTCTGACCGATGAAACCAAGCATGCCAAATGCTTTCTTCACCACTCTGTCCACCTGTGACTCCACTTTTGAGAAGCCATGAATGTGCATCCCTAGATCTCTTTGTTCTATAACTCTCCCCACACAATTAACTCAGTAAGTCCCGCCCTGATTCGATCTACCAAAATGCATCATCTCACATTTATCTAAATTAAACTCCGTCTGCCATTTGTCAGCCCACTGACCCAATTGATCAAAATCCCATTGCAATCCTGGATAACCTCCTCCACTGTCCATTATTCCACCAATCTTGATATCATCTGCGAACTTACTAACTGTGCCTACTAAATTTTCATCCAAATCATTAACATAAATGACAAATAACAGTGGACCCAGTACTGATCCCTGAGGTACACCGCTGGTCACAGGCCTCCAGTTTGAAAAACAACTCTCTGCAACCCCCTCTGGCTTCTGTCAAGAAACCAATTCTGTATCCATTTAGATGTATCACCCTGGATCCCGTGAGATTTAACCATATGCAACAACCTATCATGTGGTACCTTGTCAAAGGCCTGGCTAATGTCCATGTAGATAACATCAACTGCACTACCCTCATCTACCCTCTTGGGTACCCCTTCAAAAAGGGGAAGCAAGGAGGGGGAATTTGGCACGTGACCAAATCTCCATTTATTGCAGTGGGACCAGAGAGTCTCGCTGGCATGAAGGGCCAGTAAATTCCAGCCAAAGAATGTTATTGTTACATATCACAAAGTCTTGTTTGTATATAAATGATTTTAAGAAAAACTTATTGTAGGCTATGTCCAAGTCACTCAGTGTGAGAGAGATCTCGTTCAGCAGGAATTCAACAAAAAGCACAGGACAATGATCCAAATCAGAATGGAGCATTCAAAATTCTTTCCTGCTTATGAAAAATGTGGCAAATAATTGGAAAGATGATGAGAAGTGAAATGCTGTCTGCTAGAAAAGTGTGTGTGTTGTAATGGAGCTGGACAGTGCAGTTTAATCTCACTGAATTTTTGAAATTTAATCTTACAATCCATACAGTGCAGAATGAGGCCATTCGACCCATCAAGTCTGCACCTATCACAAACCCACCCAGGCCCTAGCCCCATAGCCCACCTATTTACCCTAATTAGTCTCCCTGACTCTAAAGGACAATTTAGCATAGCCAATCAACCTAAACCTGTGCATCTTTGGACTGTGGGAAGAAACGGGAGCACCCGAAGGATACTCACACTGACATGGATGGAACATACAAAGTCCACACAGATGTTGACCCGAGGCTGGATATAAACCCGGGTCCTTGGTGCTGTGAGGCAGCAGTGCTAACCACTGTGTCACCAAGTGGTCACAGGGTCGCTGGAAAAGGCTTTAAATGATGCCTCTCCACCCCACTTCCCTGAATCATAATAGGATAACTATAAGTTGACACCTTGTGTCTTTTTAGCTAACAAATAATATCATTGGATTTCAACCTTCTCATTTTTTAAAGCAATAATTATGGTGAAATTCAAGACTAATGTTACAATTATGAAGAAACATATAAAGTAAAGCACTCAGACTATGTGTCATCTTCAAACTGTGAGCGATTCCAAGATACCAGTTCAGCACAAATTTCCTATGAAACTGACAGTGCTAAAGTTGCAACAACTGTACTATTTCCTGCACACAATGCGAGCCAGTTAATCAAAATGTCTTCTCCCCACTCCTTCCATTCCAATTAATAATTAAATGACAGTTGCATGTCATAACACTGAAGAACAACGTGTTCAAAGCTGGCTAAGAAAACAAAAGAACAAAGTCAAGCCTGCCGTGCGGAGTGTCACACAGAGTGCTGCCTCTACAGAACCTGCTGCCTAGGTTTTCGTGAGATGAAGCAGGTGTGTCAGGGCCTTAGGTGGAGCCTCCGCACGCTACATCTTTAATATAACACCACACCCCACCCTGCTCTGCAACCTATTTCCAGGTTTCCTTCAAGACATGAAATGTAATTAAAGGTGCCATAGATTAAACCCATTCACAGAAAAGTTCTTCAAAGTCTGCCACTCCCTCCTTAAAGGAGAAGAAATTTTCACTCCTGTTGAATCTATGATACTTCATCTTAAGCATCTGAAAGTAGTTTTGAAGTAGCTTGGGAATCAATTTATTCATCTTTCATGTGATAACTTAAAACTTAAGAGGGAAAACTTTGTTAAGCTGGGGTGTTAAAACTATGGTATGTCCACGTAAGGAGCACAATTGATTACTGCAGTCCATTACTGCTCTCTAAGTAATATAATAGGAATAGTAATCCATTTGAACAATTGGCTCTAATTAAGCGGTCACAGAAACATAGAAACTAAAAGCAGAAGTAGGCCATTCATTTTGATCATGGCTGATCATCAAATTCAATATCCTGATTCCCCCATTTCATCCCATATCGCTTGATCCCTTTAGCCCATTTAATCAGTCTTTTGATTGAAAATTCAATTTATCTTTTGTTACAAATGAGTTCTTCATTCTAATTAATCATGTGTTGATATTCCTGTTGTATGTATCCCTTTAATGTTCAATTGACCTAATTTTACTTCCAGATTAAGCAAATCATCAGAGAATAAATGCACTTCAACTGCTATAATATACTCCCACTGTGGCAGTAGGAAGGGTGATGAATATACTCACACTGTTACAATAGGAGGGGTGCTGAATATTCTCCCACTGCAACTGTAGGAGGGGTGCTGAATGTACTCCCACTGCCACAGTAGGAGGGGTGCTGAATATACTCCCACTGTTACAATAGGAGGGGTGCTGAATTTACTCACAAGGCAACAATAGGAGGGCTGCTGAATATACTTACGCTGTGACAGTGGGAGGGGTGCTGAATATTCTCCCGCTGTTACAATAGGAGGGGTGCTGAATATACTTGCACTGCGACAGTAGGAGGGATGCTATATACACTCCTACTGTTACAATAGGAGGAGTGCTGAATATACTTGCGCTGTTATATTGGAGGGGTGCTGAATATATTCGCACTGTTGTATTGGAGGGGTGCTGATTATACTCCCACTGCAACAACAGGAGGAGGGCTAAATATACTCACAGTGTTTCAATAAGAGGGGTGCTGAATATACTCACACTGCTACAGTGGGAAGGGTGCTGAATATACGCACATTGCGGAAGGAGGAGGGGTGCTGAATATACTCACACAGCTGTAGTGGGAGGGGTGCTGAATATACTCACACGGCTATAGTGGGAGGAGTGCTGAACATACTCACACAGCTATAGTGGGAGGGGTGCTGAATATACTCACACGGCTATAGTGGGAGGAGTGCTGAATATACTCACACAGCTATAGTGGGAGGGGTGCTGAATATACTCACACAGCTATAGTGGGAAGGGTGCTGAATATACTCACACGGCTATAGTGGGAGGAGTGCTGAATACACTCCCACTGTGATAGCAGGAGAGGTGCTAAATACAAACTGCTAATAGTAGGAGAGGTGCTGTATACATTTCAGCTGTTAAAGCACCAGGGAACCTGAAACATTCCAATTCACCCCAAGATGTTTTGACTGTTAGATATGAAGAAAGGTCAAAAATAAAGAGTCCTACTACATTACTGCCATCACAATCTAGAGCTTAGTTTCTGAAAAACAAATGTACTAATGTCAGGCCTAAACAGATTTTGCTTTTCAGTGATAAGTGTAAAGAACTCAGGCAGTTAAAAGATGCTGAAGACTCATAGAGTCATATAGGTTTCTAGCATGGAAACAGGCCCTTTGGCCCAACCTGTTCATGCTGCCCAGATTTTACAACTAAGCTACTGCCATTTGCCCATGTTTGGCCCATTTTCCTCTGTACCCGTCTTACCCATGTAACTGTCTAAATGCTTTTTAGGGGACAAAATTGTACCCGCCCCTACTTCTGCCACTGGCAGCTCGTTTCAGACACTCGCCGCCCTCTGTGTGAAAGAATTGCCCCCTGGACCCCTTTTGTGTCTCTCCCTTCTCATCTTGAACCTATGCCCTCTAGTTTTAGACTCCCCTCTGTCTTCTGTCATCAAGCCAGTTTGGTATTTTGTTATTACATTATCAAATCCCCTTTTTCATTATGTTCACTGAAGTGACTTGTCTCTTTAACATACGTAGAATTCTAAAGTTCACCTTCATTATTAGTGCAGTTTATATTTTATCGTATGATTTGCCAATCACAATTTTCATTTCCATATAAATTCTACAATTAAATCTAGGTGTGCACAAAATAAGTCATATCTTTACTGATGCAGAACTTTAATAGTTGAATGCAGTGTTGTAAGAAGTTTAATGACCTTAAGAGGTGTGATCAAGGTCAATGAATGCATCTCCAAGTGCCATTTACCACCAGCTACAAGCACTAGTTATGCACACTGATCAATTCACCACTCCTCGCACACCTTTTCTCACCTACAAACAATCTCTATCAACCACTTCTCTTACTTAATACCCAGAGCTTCACCTTGTCCTCACATCTTGGGAAAAGATGTTAACTATCTAGCTGATCTATGCCCCTCATTATTTTACAGACCTCTACATGATCACCCTTCAGCTTTCCACATTCCAGGGAAAAAAATCCTAGTCTATCCAGTCTCTCATAATGCAAACCATCAATCCCTGGTAACATCCTAGTAAATCATTTCACCTTTTTCTAGTTTAATAATATCCTTTCTATAAAAGGGTAACCAGAACTGTATTAAGTATTCCAAGTGCGGCCTTACTAATATCTTGGTACAACTTTAACAAGACATCCCAACTGCTGTATTCAATGTTCTGAACAATGAAACCAAGCATGCCAAATGCCTTCTTCACCACCCTGTCCACCTGTGAGTCCACTTTCAAGGAGCTATGAACCTGTACTCCTGGATCTCTTTGTTCTATAACTCTCCCAATGCCCTCCCATTAACTGAGTAAGCCCTGCCCCAATTCAGTCTCCTAAAATGCATCACCTATCATTTATCTAAACTAAACTGTATCTGCCATTTGTCGGCCTACTGGCCCAATTGATCAAAATCCCATTGCAGTCTTAGATAATGTTCTTCACTGTCCACTATGCCACCAATTTTGGTGTCATCTGCAAACTTACTAACCATGTCTCCTAAATTCTCAAGCAAATCATTAATATAAATGACAAATAACAATTGTTTAAGAAGGGGAACAGAGACTTCCCCGGGAATTATAGACCGGTGAGTCTCACTTCTGTTGTGGGCAAGGTTTTAGAAAAAATTATTAGGGATAGGATTTATAGTTATTTAGAGAGTAATGAATTGATTGGAGATAGTCAGCATGGTTTTGTAGGGGGTAGGTCGTGCCTTACTAACCTTATTGAATTTTTTGAAAAAGTGACCAAAGAGGTGGATGGGGGTAAGGCAGTTGACGTGGTATATATGGATTTTAGTAAGGCGTTTGATAAGGTTCACCATGGTAGGCTTCTGCAGAAAATGCAGATGTATGGGATTGAGGGTAATCTAGGAAATTGGATCAGGAATTGGCTAGCAGATAGGAGACAGAGGGTGGTGGTTGATGGTAAATATTTGTCATGGAGTTCGGTTACGAGTGGTGTGCCTCAGGGATCTGTTTTGGGGCCACTGCTGTTTGTAATTTTTATTAATGATCTGGATGAGGGTATAGTTGGGTGGATTAGTAAATTTGTTGATGACACCAAAGTCGGAGGTGTGGTAGATTGTGAGGAAGGGTGTCATAGTTTGCAGGAAGACTTGGACAGGTTGCAGAGCTGGGCCGAGAGGTGGCGGATGGAGTTTAATGCGGAGAAGCGTGAGGTAATTCACTTTGGTAGGAATAACAGATGTGTTGAGTATAGGGCTAACGGGAGGACTTTGAATAGTGTGGATGAACAGAGGGATCTAGGTGTATGTGTACATAGATCCCTGAAAGTTGGGAATCAAGTAGATAGGGTTGTTAAGAAGGCATACGGTGTCTTGGCGTTTATTGGTAGGGGGATTGAATTTAGGAGTCGCAGTGTCATGTTGCAACTGTACACAACTCTGGTGCGTCCGCACTTGGAGTACTGTGTGCAGTTCTGGTCCCCACATTACAGGAAGGATGTGGAGGCTTTGGAGAGGGTGCAGAGGAGGTTTACCAGGATGTTGCCTGGTATGGAGGGGAGGTCCTATGAGGAGAGACTGAGGGATTTGGGGTTGTTTTCGCTGGAAAGAAGGCGGCTAAGAGGGGATCTTATTGAAACATATAAGATGATTAGAGGTTTAGATAGGGTAGACAGTGATAGCCTTTTTCCTCGGATGGAGAAAGCTAGCACGAGGGGGCATGGCTTTAAATTAAGGGGGGGTAGTTATAGGACGGATGTCAGGGGTAGGTTTTTTACCCAGAGGGTGGTGAGGGATTGGAATGCCCTGCCTGCTGCGGTTGTAAATGCGCCTAGTTTGGGGGCGTTTAAGAGATCCGTGGATAGGTTTATGGACGAAAAGGGATTGGTTTAGGTTAGAGGGTCATTTTTTTTTAACTGGTCGGCGCAACATCGTGGGCCGAAGGGCCTGTTCTGCGCTGTAATGTTCTATGTTCTATGTTCTATATGCTCAATTCTGAATCTGTCTGCATAGCCATTGCCTCGGATCTGACAGACACCTAAAAAACCTACAAGAACCCGAAAACCTCATTAAAACTTGAAAGGTATTTAAAACTCAATATAACTTAAAACAACTCTAAATAAATATCTAGGAGTAAAACCATTACTTTAAGGTGGCTGAATAAATTAAGATCTTACTATATTACATTAAATCTCCAAATTTCCTTTTTAATATCTTGGTCCGATTTGGCAGTTTAGTTCTTTGAGTGGCAACTGTAACATTTCATGTATCGAAGAGGGCTATGCAATTGTCATGAGTTAGATTATGGCAATTACTTTGTTACGATTCCCAAAGAGAGTAATACCTTCAAACAAGAGATTTAAATTCTCAGTGTTAGCTTAAAGAAATGCATATCAAGATTTCAAGTTTTAAGACTTATATACTGTTATGGAATTCTAAAAGCCAGAACAACTAAATATCATCAAATAAGCAACTTATACTCCAAACTGCAGGAAACATAACATATTCATGTCTTAACATGACCAAAACCCCTATGAGCATAAATGAACATACAAACTGAGAGCAGGAGTTGGCCATTTACCGTTTGTTAAGATCTTGGCTGATTTTATTATGGTCAGAATCTATTTTCTTGTCTAGCCCCATTCCTTTTGACTCCCTCATCAATTAAGAATCTACCTAATTTTAGTCTTAAAAGTATTCAATGACCCAGTCTCCACTGCTCTTTGGGGAAGAACATTCCACAGACAAGTGACCCACTGTTTACTGTACCCTGTTCACAGGATTATTCCTTTTTTAGGAACCA
This sequence comes from Carcharhinus amblyrhynchos, assembly GCF_965287045.1. Taxonomy (NCBI): domain Eukaryota; kingdom Metazoa; phylum Chordata; class Chondrichthyes; order Carcharhiniformes; family Carcharhinidae; genus Carcharhinus; species Carcharhinus amblyrhynchos. The sequence continues at coordinate 26,559,118 of NC_137332.1, read as the reverse complement.
GTCCATAGTCACTTCCAATGGGTTCTCATCTTCCTGGTTTACTGAGTCATAGTATCCGGTGTCTTTTAGACCTTGTACCCAGTTCTCCCGAGAACTCTTGTACCGACTTTCAGCAGTAAAGCACCTCCAGTGTTTTCTTCTCCAGGCCTCACCAGGCCAAATCTCCCTTTAGATTGCCAGAGTCTGACTTTTTGACCAGACACCGTCCTCTCTCCCTCCCTGCCTGACAGTTCACAGCCGTCTCCTCTCTGTTGCGCATCTAGCTGCAGCCTTCGTCTCTGTGAGACATCTCTCACTTTCTCTCTCTCTTTCTTTATATCTAAAAAAGCTCTGAGCCAGCAGGTTTATCCAGAGTCAGCCCGATGGTTCCGTCCTTTGTTTTCAGTTGTTTGAATTTACTTTATTAGTGCACAGGTAGGCTTACATTAACACTGCAAAGAAGTTACTGTGAAAATCCCCGAGTGGCCACACCTGCTCGGGTACACTGAGGGAGAATTTAATATTGCCAATACATCTAACTAGCCCATCATTCGCACTGTGGAAGGAAACCGGAGCACCGGGAGGAAACCCACACAGACACAGGGAGAATGTGCAGACTCCACACAGACAGTGACCGGAGCCGGGAATTGAACTCAGGTCCCGGGCAGTATGAGGTAGCAGTGCTAATCACTGTGCCACCGTGCCGTCCCTTGTTCTCAGCAAGTCCCAACCTGGACCACCCCTTCACCAGCTCCTCAACTTTCCAGTCTCCATGGTAACCAAGCCCATAGGTTTGTTGTCATGTAGAACTTGGAACAGATCACATGACTCTCTTCACTCCTCTAGTCTACCTTGGGATCTGAAATGTTCTGAAACACTTGCCCAAATCTTTGAGTCTCCGGATTGGCTGTCCTCTGAGGGAATTGCCAGGGAGGCTTGAACTTCTGATGGGCAATTCTGCTGCTCCTCAGGATTCTCCATGAATATGTCTGACCCCAAATTAGACAAAGACTTTGGACAGTTCCAGAGTATTTACCTGGATAGTTACTCAGGAAATGTTAGTGAACAGAAATCTAACGTGAGTGATTTGAGAGGGTCAGTCTTGTGGTTACCAGGGAGTTACATTGAGTCCACAACTCCACCCTCTACCCCCTCCTCTGCCACTTGACCACCCTTCCGCCACTTGACCACCCCTCATGACTGCTCCCCCTCTCAATCTCCTCACAACCACTACTCAACCAACTAGTCCTGACTACCACCCTACTGCCCATCTGACCCAGCCTGACTTCCCGCTCAGATCTGCCTACCCCTAATAATCTAACTATCCACTCACCCACCTGCCTGCTCACTCAGCTGCTGCCCTGGCTACTTGCATACTTATCTCACTCACCCTGCAATCCTACTCCATTCACTCAATCATCAATTCTTTGGAGTTTAGAGGAATGAGAGGTGATCTCATTCAAACATACTTTTAAAAAAAGAAATCCTTTCTCAAAGCCAAAGTATAAAGTGCACAGAGTAAGCCCTTGATCCAAGCCCTTGCTTGTTCCAAAATACAAGTCAAACTCAAATTGAATCCTCTTGATATTCCCCACAAAAGAGACATTCTAGATCCAAGCTGATTAGAACAGGCATTAGACCCGATCTCGGGCTTCATCCTATGCTTGATCTTAGCCAAAAGAGCATTCAAGTGTATGTAATTTTTATAGGGATCAATAGGAAGATGTGGGAAGGATGTTTGTCTTGGTTGGGTGTCTAGAACCAGAGGACAGACTTTCAGGATAAGGGACAGATCATTGAGGACTGAGATGGATTTCATCTTGGGGTCTTGAAGAAAGTGGCTAGTGACATAATATCAAATATCACAAGGGGTCACGAGCTAAGGGTGAGGGGGGAGAAGTATAATTTGGATGCTAGACGGAGGTTTTTCACACAGAGGGTCGTGGGGGTATGGAATGCACTACCAAGTGGAGGTAGGCACGCTGGACTTGTTTAAGGTTTACTTAGATAGGCACATGAGTGAAACAGGGATGGAGGGTTATAGGAGACGGTTTTAAAAAGGGTCAGAGCCTTGGGACGATACTGGAAATCTAATGCTGCATGTTGATGTTTTGTCTCTTTTACTCTGCAGGCGTGTCGGTCCACCTTGTTGTCTAATGAGGGGCATGCACACGGTGGGACGTGCGTGGGCTGCTCTTGGATGTTTCGAGAGTGGCCTAGTACTTCGCGTCGTTGTGTGTGCTTAATCCTGGACCAGCAGATGGGCACCACAACAGCTCAGTGACTATCACTGCTAGCTGTGCAGATACGTGGATTTGGGCCAGTGTCTGTGGGAGTTTGTGCATTCTCCCTGTGGTTGCGTGGGTTTCCTCCAGGTGCTCCGGTTTCCTCCCACACCCCAAAGATGTGCTCTTAGGCTGACTGGTGTAACAAATTGTCCCTGAACTATTCTCCCCTGAATCTGGTTTCCAATGGGGGTACCATACGCACACACACGGGTCTAGGTAGGTGTAGGAAAATGCTTTGTTAAGATGGCGGCGTGGGCTCGTTGGGCTGAAGGGCCTGTTTCCCGTGCTGGGTTGTTGTTCTTTGTTCTTTGAGATAGCTGATGCTATTTTAGTTAAAAGAAAATTGGTTTAGTAGGGCATCATGATAGGCACAGGCTTGGAGGGCCAAAGGACCTCTTCCTTATAGAATCCCTAGAGTGCAGAAGGAGGCCATTCAGCCCATTGAGTCTGCTCCAATCACAATCCCATCCAGGCCCTATTCCCATAACCCCTCATATTGCCCTGACACTGAGGAAGAATTTAGCATGGCCAATCTACCTAATCTGCACATCTTTGGACTGTGGAAGGAAACCGGAGCACCTGGAGGAAACTCACGCAGACATGGGGAGAACGTGCAAACTCCACACAGACAGTGACCCATGCTGGGAATCAAACCCGAGTCCCTAGTGCTGTGAGGCAGCAGTGCTAACCACTGTGCCACCATGCCATCATCCTGTGCTGTACTTTTCTTTGTTCTTTCTTCCCTTGTAAAACTCTCTAGATTCTGGGAGGGTCCCATTAGATTGGAAGACAGCAAATGTATTCATTATTCAAAAATGGAGAGAGGCAGAAACCAGGAAACTACAGGTCAGTTAGCTTGACAGTGAAAATGTTAGAAGCTATTATTGAAGAAGTTATAGTAGGACACTTAGACAAGCTGAAGGTAATGGCTTTGTGAAAGGGAAATCATGTCTAACCACCTTTTGGAGTTTCTTGAGGAAGCAACATTTTATGGATAAAACAGAACCAGTGGTTGTACTTTACAAAGAAAGACATATCTTACAGAGAAAAAGTCTGTAGCTAGTTGGTCAGCAGAGCGAAGACTGACTCTTAAATGCCTTCTGAAGTAGCCTAGCAAGCCATTCAGTTCAAGGACAATTAGGGATGGACTACAAATGCTGGCTGATCCAGCGATGTCCATATCCCATGAATGAATTATCAAAAACTTGACCAAAACCTTTGAGATCCTGAGGGATCTTGACAGGGTAGATCTGGAGAGGCTGTTTCATCTTGTGGAAGAATTTAGAATTAGGGGTTAGTCTTTAAAAATACGAGGTCACCCATTTAAGATGAGGTGAACTTTTTTCACTTGGAGAGTAGCGAGTCTTTGGAACTCTCTTCCTGAAAATGCATTTTCAAGTAGAGGTGGATTGTTGGTAAGCAAAGGGGGTAATAGGTTATTGAGGATGGGTGGGGTGGAGATTCAAGGTTGTTAACAGATCAGCCGTGATCTTATTGAATGGCAGAGCAGGCTTGAGGGGATGAATGGCCTCCTGCTCCTTGTTCAGATGTTCATATGAAATGAGGAGGAATTTCTTCACTCAGAGGGGGGTGAATCTTTGGAATTCTCTGCCTAGAGGACCGTGGAGGCTTAATCATTGCATATAATCAAGCCCGAGATTGATAGATTTCTAAATATTAAAAACATCGAGGAATATGGGAATAAGGAAGGAGAATGGTGTTGTGATAGAAGATTAGCCATGAATGATGGAGTGGGCTGGAAATGCTGAATGGCTTACTCCTACTCATATTTCATATGTTCTTATGTCCACTCACCCATTCGCTTTGCATTCATCCATTCACCAACATTCAAACTAGACATTTGAACTTGCCACATGGCATGTCCCTTAGGGAAGGAAATCTGCCAGAGCAATGTGGTTGATTCTCCACTGCCGTCTGAAATGGCCCAGCAAGCCACTCAGTTCAAGGGCAACTAGGGATAGGCAATAAATGCTGGCCAGCCATCGACACCCATGTCCCACAAATGAATCATAAAAAGAATTCCCCCACGCAATATCAATTACTTTCTGCTACGTCTGCACATCTGTGCGTTAATAAAACTACACATGAACAAACAACTTTTGGAATAATCTGAAGCAAGGCTGAGGACCGGATTTTTGCTCTCAAGGTGAGTGGCTTTGAATTGGGAAATTCCATGGCTTGCCACACTTTCTTTGATAGAAGTTGCTCCACAGATGGCATGATCTTTGCCCTGGAGGTATGGGTACAGGTATAGGATTGGTTCTGTTCCTTCCGGAAGCAGATCAGTCAGCCATGGGCAGCAGAATGCTGCTTCATAGAACAGTACAGCACAGTACAGGCCCTTTGGCCCTCAATGTTGTGTTGAGCTATGTCTGAACCCATGATCAAGCTATCCCACTCCCTATCATTCTGGTGTGCTCCATGTGCCTATCCAATAACCACTTGAAAGTTCCTAAAGTGTCCGCCTCTACGATCACAGCAGGCAGTGCATTCCACACCCCAACCACTCTGAGTAAAGAACCTATCTCGGGCATCCCTCCTATATCTCCCACCATGAACCTTAAAGTTATGCCCCCTAGTAACAGCTATATCCACCCGAGGAAACAGTCACTGTACGTCCATTCTATCTATCCCCTTCATCATCTTATAAACCTCGGTCTGGTTAAAGATCCTTCTCCATTCTCTGGGACTTCTTCCCAGTTTGGTAACATGTTAGGTCCTCTGACTCTCACATCCTGTTAACCTTCATTCACTCTCCATGATACTTCCAAGTGCTCATACCAACTCATGCCCACCACCCAGCCCCATGGTCCCTTGTAGACTCCATGGCAACTCATAACTCATCCACCCCAATGTCCCCTCATTCCGTCCATGTCAACCTATGGTCATTCGATGCCCATTCACTCAGTATACACTGTCTTTAGTGATAATGACAAGTATGAAGCTGCTTGGAAAAGAAAACAGCTACTCATAATTTTCATCATGACGGATACTACCTTTTGGACATGTCAATGAAACAGGCTATTAAGTATTAATATCAGTGATGAAAGAGATCACAGAAAAATATATTATCACCCGATAGAGATGTTCATCAGGCAAAGTCAACAGTTCACTGCACCAGTGTAAAGAAACTCATTCACATAATTATTTAATGAGAGTCTGGGCTCTCAGCCAGTCCAATTAGCTTTTACACACTATCTTTAACAGTAGGCTGTCAGGATATGAGCCAGATAGATGCTTTCTTAAAATGAGCCATTTGGGGAAACTGTCTCCTTGCCCCAATAGAATCCCTACAGTGCAGAAGGAGGCCGTTCGGCCCATTGAACCTGCACTGACAAGATTTCCACCCAGCTCTTTTCCCCATTACCCTGCTAGTCCTGCTGATACTATGGGGCAATTTAGCATGGTCAATCAACCTAAACCACACATCTTTGGACTATGGGAGGAAACTGGAGCACCCAGAGGACACCCTCACAGTCACAGGGAGAATGTGCACGCTCCACACAGACAGTGACCTGAGGCTGGAATTGAGCCCATGTCCCTGGTGCTCTGGGGCAGCAGTGCTAACCACTGTGCCACTGTACTGCCCATGTGCCACCTTGCTAGCCATTGGCATAAGTCTAGAAAGGGGTTCTCTTCCTTTTTAGATATATTAACTATTGCAAGGAATCAAAATGTAGGAAAGGCGGGGAAATATGAAGCAGTTCATGAGAATAATGATGATTTGCTCTTTGCTAAAGCTACGAGTGCAGTAATCCTATATTTGGGCAAACTGTCAACCCGCATGATAACATGCGTACGCCAGGTGGGTCATCTGGTGGAGAGGCGGCCCTGATCTCAGCTGGTGGTTCTATTCTTGGCATCGGAAGTGATATCGGTGGCAGCATCCGCGTTCCAGCTGTGTTTTGTGGAATCTGTGGCTTCAAGCCCACTGGGAAACGACTAAGGTAAAAATGCATCAATTATTTTTCCTTTTGGTCAACTAAAATTGTATTCACGTTAATATGGGTGATTTCCTAATAATCCTCTTACTGCTAGGAATGTCACAAAGCTCATGGGGGAGGGAGGGGGCTAGTAATCACCTAAAAAAAAAAGTAAATGGATTTCATAGAATCAGAGTGTCCCCACAGTGTAGGAGACTATCCGGGGAGATTTCATCCTCTTGTGGGACATTTGATTGGTATAAAGTGGAAGATGAGTTTTAGAAAGTCCAAGATAAGGTGTTGTGGCATCATTCTGTGTATGATTATATTTCACTGATAATTGGTATCAAGCCAACATGGGTGAGTGTAATGTGCCATGTGATATTGCATTTTGTCACCAGGTAGATGGAGGAGTATCCTTTCTCTCTGTCTCTAATGGCCAGGCATGCCAAGATCTAGCTTATCACCAATGCTGTCTCCTCAGGAGCTGCTGTTATGGATTGGCTGGAGGTCCACTTTTGGTTCTCTGTCTCTTTCAGGTGATCTGTCCTCTCTTCTACTGTAAAGTGGGAAAAGCAATTCCCATGACTGTAAGAAATGAAATGTGTCCAGTGAATGGATGGACAGCATTTGTGAAAGGTTGCTGATGCTTGGCTGTGACATTGCATGAAGGGTGCATGTCACTGGTAGCTGGCCAGATTGAGAGCAAGGTGATGCCTTGAGAGGGAGGGATGGGTGAACCTGAAAGTAAGCTTGCTTGAGAAATGGATTGCAGGCGAAGGTTTAGAAAGGCAGAGTGAGCAATATCATTTCCTTTTCCTGATCTGACAAGGTTATTAAACATTGTTTGCCAGGAGTATGGCACTATATTCCTGCTGCTAATCTCCTCAGCAATGTCCTGCCACGTCTTTCTGTTCTGTGGCAAGCTTCTCCCCTCTGTTGGCAGGGAACAGAATCTCCCTATCGGCTTTTATGGCTAACTGCATTAGCTCTAAGGAGACAACAGTGAAATGAGGTGCTGTCTTGCCATGTTGTGAACCCACTGATGCAGCTCCTTGCCCTATATAATTCTTCAAATTTCATCTTTTCAGAGTCCATAAGAACATAAAGAATAGGAACAGGAGTGGCCATTTGGCCCTTTGAGTTTGCCACTGCCACTGAACGATCTACTTTAATTCCACCTGACTGGACTATTCCCAAATAACAATTCCCTCATCATCCAAAAAGATGGCAATCTCTGGCTTGAACATGTTCAACAACTGAGCATCTAATACCCTCTGGGTTTGTGAATTTCAATACACATTTAACTACTTCACCTGAAATACACTTAAACAGATCAGCATCATGCTTAATTGTGCAAATTGGTTGCAGCACCTGGGAGTCAGTTGCTCTTAAACTAATCACTAAATCTTTAAGAGTAGTTAATGTTAATTATAGCATTTGATTTCCTCTCCCTGGAATGTACCTGGTATTTCTTTATGACAGAAACAGGGCTTGTGGAGAATGGTGAATCACAGTACATGTTTCCCTACTTTTTTTTATCCATTCGTGGAACATGGGGTCACTGGCTGGCCAGAATTTATTGCCTTGTTGCCTGAGGGCAGCTGAGAGTCAACCACATTGCTGTGGTCCTGAAGTCACATGTAGGCCAGACCAGGTAAGGGTGGCAGATTTCCTTCCCTAAATGACATTAGTGAATCAGATGGACAATCGACAATGGTTTCATCATTAGACTCTTAATTCCAGATTTTTATTGAATTCAAATTTCGCCATCTGTTGTCATGGGATTTGAATCTTGGTGCCCTGGGTCTCTGAATTACTTGTCCAGTGACAATACCACTGTGCCTCTGCTTGCCCTGTTCTACTTTCTGTCTCTTTTGGACAGTTATGATTGAGGATTCTTTTTGAATCATCTGTTTTCATTTTTGTTGCACCCACAATAGAACCATTTTTTCTTTAAAGAAGTGAAAAGGTGTTACCCATCAATCAAAAAGAACTTTGACTGTAATATTGGCATTGTTTGTCCCAACTCTAGAGAGAATGAGGGTACAATATTTTCAAGACAGTAATAAGACATTTGGAAAGGGGTAGATCAAGTTGCTGTTTGTACTGTTTCTCTTTGTCTTCTGAATAATCACAGGCTTTGAAAGCTAACCAAATTATTCTGCAGCATGTCATTGAAGATTTTCATAGAATCCTACAGTGCAGAAAGAGGCCCTTCGGCCCATCGAGTCTGCACCGAACACAATCCCGCCCAGGCCCTACCCCCATATCCCTACATATTATACCCACTAATCCCTCTAACCTACACATCCCTGGGGCAATTTCTTAGCATGGCCAATCAACCTAATCCGCACAACTTTGGACTGTGGGAGGAAACTGGGAGTACCTGGAGGAAACCCACGCAGACACGAGGAGAACGTGCAAACTTCACACGGACGGTGACCCGAGCCGGGAATCGAACCCAGGACCCTGGAGCTGTGAAGCAGCAGTGCTAACCACTGTACTACCGTGCCACCCACCTGTGACTATGTAGAGTTCTGTGCACAGGCTGTGGTGTTTGTTTTGATGTTGGGAAATTCAGAACACTTGGGGCCCTATTTTACCCATCTGACTTTTAGACCTGTTCTGAGGTGCCCCCATACGCACTCTGCCTGAAGAAATACCAGCGATTCTGAATTGCGCTGCACAAGCCTGTGCGTGAGGCTTAATGCACCCGGAACCCTGCAGCTCTGATCAGCGCCCCCAACTGCGCCCATGCAGAAAAAAATGATAGAATGCTTCTTCCCTGCCACATCCCTCCTGGGCCAGATAATGTCTCCCCCCGCACACTTGATCTCAGGCAGAGTGGCAGCGGACCCTCCCTTCCACCCCACTAATCTCAGGCAGAGTGGCAGCAGTAACCCCGCTCCACTGATCACAGGAGTGCAGTAGACCTCCCTTCCTCTTCACTGAACTCAGAGTGGCAGCGGACCCACCTCTTCCTTCCCCTACCCCCTGCCTCTCCTTTCCCCATACCAATCTGAAGCTGACAGCCTTTGGACCCAGTTTCCCATTTTAAAAATGCAGAGCTACATTTCTTTCTCTTAGTTTTCTGCCAGACTGATTGAAAGGCTGGGGAGAGGCTCAGTAGGTGTGGAACCTGTAGTACAAGTCTGAAAATGCTGGGCTGCGAGGGAGGGGTTTGAGGAATATCACTTAAGGCAAGGGGGGAGTGGGCAAGATAGTAACTGGGGAGGGAGGGGTGGTAGCAGACAGATTGTGAGACTTTGCAGACTTTTCTGGTCATGGAAGAATCACTCCTACTGCTCTTCCTGGCCCACACGCATAGTGCTGTGAAGGTACTATTGTCTGTCCCAACTACAGAGAGAATGAGGGTGCCATATTTTATAAGACAGTAATAAGACATTTGGAAAGGGATCGATCAAATTATAATTTGTGCTGTTTCTCATTATCCTCTGAATAACCACATACTTTGAAAGCTAGTCAAATTATTCTGCAGCATGTCTTTGAAGATTTAGAGTATCTTTAATCTGCTGCAGGGGAGTAGAATAGATTTTCCCATCTGGCTGCTGTGAACCAGAGATTTGGCTGGCCTTCAAAATCTCAGACCTTGCTGCAGTGGGAGCGTGGCATGAATGGCCAGTAAGATCACGCCCACAGAATTTTTAATCTCTGAACCGACCCCAAATCATAGAATCCCAACAGTGAAGAAGGAGGCTATTCGGTCCATTGAGTCTGCACCGACCACAATCCCACCCAGGCCCTATCGCCGTAATCTCACATATTTGCCCTGCTAATCCCTCTAATCTACACATACTGGGACACTAAGAGATGATTTAGCATGACTCAGTGCACCTAACCCGCACATCTTTGGACTGTGGGAGGAAACCACGGCACTTAGAGGAAATGCACGCAGACATGGCAAGAACGTGCAAACTCCGCACAAACAGTGACTCAAGCCAGAAAATGAACCCAGGACCCTGGAGCTGTGAGGCAGCAGTGCTAACCACTGTGCTACTGTGCTGCCCAATGCATATGATTTTGAAAGCTTATAGTTCAGTGAATCTGGCTTTCTGTGCTTGTTTTATATCATTTACATCATTGCTGTGAATGTTAGAGTGCTGTTACTGTTCATGAAGAGGAATCAGGTTCTTTTAGTAACATTTTTCATTGATATGCTATTTAGCCCGCAAGGATTCAGATCATCTATACCTGGACAGAAAGCTGGTGAGTTTGTACAAAATTTCTGTTGACTTTCAGTTTGTTTCCTCTTATTTCTTGAACATAGAACATTACGGCGCAGTACAGGCCCTTCGGCCCTCGATGTTGCGCCGACCAGTGGAACCAATCTAATGACCCTCCAACCTAAACTATTCCAATGTTATCCATATGCCTATCCACTGACCATTTGAATGCCCTTAAAGTTGGCGAGTCCACAACTGCTGCAGGCAGAGCATTCCACGACCTTACTACCCTCTGAGTAAAGAACCTACCTCTGACATCCGTCCTATAACTACCACCCCTTAATTTAAAGCTATGTCCCCTCGTGTTAGCCATCACCATCCGAGGTAAAAGGCTCTCACTGTCCACCCTATCCAATCTTTTGATCATCTTGTATGCCTCAATCAGGTCACCTCGTAACCTTCTCTCCAATGAAAATAACCTCAAGTCCCTCAGCCTTTCCTCATAAGACCTTTCCACCATACCAGGCAACATCCTATAAACCTTCTCTGCACCCTTTCCAATGCCCCCACATCTTTCTTATAATGCGGCGACCAGAACTGTATGCAATACTCCAAGTGCAGCCGCACCAGAGTTTTGTACAGTTGTAACACGACCTCACGGCTCCGAAATTCAATCCGTCTACCAATAAAAGCTAACACACCGTACGCCTTAACAACCTTATCAACCTGGGTGCCAACTTTCAGGGATCTGTGCACATGTACCCCGAGATCTCTCTGCTCGTCAAAACTACTAAGAGTCCTTCCATTAGCCCTATATTCTGTACTCCTGTTATTCTTACCAAAGTGAATCACCTCACACTTCTCCGTATTAAACTCCATCTGCCACCTCTTGGCCCAGCTCTGCAGCTTATCTATGTCCCTCTGCAAACTGTAACTTCCATCCTCACTGTCTACAACTCCTCCAACTTTGGTGTCGTCAGCAAATTTACTAATCCATCCTTCTACACCCTCATCTAGGTCATTTATAAAAATGACAAACAGCAGTGGCCCCAAAACAGATCCTTGAGGTACACCACTTGTAACTGCACTCCAGGTTGAATATTTCCCATCAACTACCACCTTCTATCTTCTATCATCTAGCCAATTCCTGATCCAAACTGCTAAATCACCCTCAATCCCATGCATCTGCATTTTCTGCAATAGCCTACCATGGGAACCTTATCAAACGCTTTGCTAAAATCCATATATACCACGTCAACTGCCTTACCCTTATCCACCTCTTTGGTCACCTTTTCAAAAACTCGATAAGGTTTGTGAGGCACGACCTACCCTTCACAAAACTGTGTTGACTATCCCTAACCAATTTACTTCCCTCTAGATGATTATAAATCCTATCCCTTATAATTCTTTCCAAAACTTTGCCCACAACAGAAGTAAGGCTCACTGGTCTATAATTCCCAGGATGGTCTCTACTCCCCTTCTTGAACAAGGGGATACCCCTACCTTTCATTAGAGTGAACTATTTGCCTGAAACAGTTTGAATGCCCTATCAACCAGGTCAACTCAAAAGCTTCATTCCTTCTGAAGAGAACAAGGTTAACCTCCTGTCTGTATATTGCAAGTTTGATTTTAAGATTGCTGGAATCATTTAACTGTCAAATTTCTGTTATCTGAAATTCTCTATCAATGGAATGCTGGGTGTGCAGGGTTTGTAATTTGCTTGGAGATGCTTAACTCACTGGTAACAGTTGGAATGGAATTCCTGCAGCGCAGAAGGAGGCCATTTAGCCCATCGAGCCTGCACCGACAACAATCCCAACCAGACCTTATCCCAGTAACCCTTAGTATTTGCCCTGCTAATCTCCCCTGACACTAAGGGGCAATTTAGCATGGCCAATCCACCTAAACTGCACATCTTTGGAGCATGGGAGGAAACCAGAGTACCCGGAGGAAGCCCACGCAGACATGGGCAGAATGTGCAGACTCCACACAGACCGGAATTGAACCCAGGTCCCTGGCACTGTGAGGCAGCAGTGCTAACCACTGTGCTGGGAGCATGTTCTCGATCACAACTCTGCAGCACCATTTCCCCTCAGCACCACTCACTCAATTCACGTGCTCCCACACCCCTTCTGAGACGTCAACACCTGTGTGATCATCATGGTTCTTTTCGATGAAAATGTAGAACTGACCTTGTGCCTCAGTTAACTGGTATACTTGATTAAGCAGCACCTCCCATTCTCAGACAATGCCAGATAAGAAATTCTCCCATACTTCCTGGTCTCTATACTCACAAAAAGTAATGACATTCTTCCCTTGAATTAATTAACCAGAACTCTGTGTGGTACTCTGAGCGATTTATACAAATACAACATGCCATCTGTACATGTTTTCCCTCTGCTAACAAATGCCAGTACCTTAATTGCTTCTTTTACTTTAACATTACAGTTTGACCATGCATGAATGCATAACATGCTCCACTTTGCAATTTACCCAGATTATTAGACGGGCCCTTACTGGCAGCAGAAGTTGGTCCCTGAAATTGGATACTTCCATGTTGGCCATTCTATTAAAGACAATAGGTGGATTCCCAGTCAGTGAGCTCGCAGATCGGGAGCTTTGGCAACCTGAGTGGTAGAGCCGGGCACTGCAGAGTCAGGTCAGAGACCATAAGGATGCTTCTGATGCTCAGCAGAGAAGGGCTGCGCTGAAGGCTTCCAATGATGGTAGGGACATCGAGATGTGAGGGAAATGCCTCGCTGAGTGCATTCATCCTCGTGACTCTGTCATTATAGAATTTCTACAGAGCAGAAAGAGGCCATTCAGCCCATCAAGTCTGCACTGACTTCCAAAAGAGCATCCCATCCAGGCCCTCCCCTCCATCTTATCTTCATAACCATGGCTAACCCATCTAACCTACATATCTTTGGACAGTAAGAGGCAGTTCAGCATGGCCAATCCACCTTAACTGTACAACTTTGGACTGTGGGAGAAAACCGGAGCATCTGGAAGAAACCCAGACATGGGAAGAGCGTGCAAATTCCACACAGACAGTGACCCACTGAGGTATGGAGCTCCTGGCTGTGATGTCACTATGGTCTACCGCCAGGATTGAGCTCAGGTTTGTGAGTCTTTACCTGCTCCCCTTACACTCGACTTGTACCTGCCTGATCCTCTTCAGTGCAGATTTAGTCCGCTTAATTAGAGAGGGCAACTGGGACCTGGAACTCACTGTCTGGAAGAGTGGTAGAGACAAAAACTTTCACCCTATTTAAAAAGCACTCGGACATCTACTTGAAGAGCTTGTGACTTGCAGGACTATAGACCCGAGTGCAGGATGGTGGGATTAGGCTGGGTAGTCATTCACTGACCAGCATGGACACAGTGGGCCAAATGGCTTCCTGTGCTGTGACTATTCTGTAATTACAGTTCAGATAGAGGCCATTCAGCCCAAATGTACCTTTGCTAGCTTGTATCTGTGCACCTGCCCCTATTTTGCTTCTCTGGAGTGGAATTCTGATTGTAGTGAGTCCTTGCTGATTTCTTCTCCTCTTGGTCACCCCTGAGAAAGTCACTCCTCCTCCCATATTTCAGCCAGTGAAAACAAAACATTTGGAAAATCGTTTCCTGTCTGGAATGGCGAATGCAAGGCAAACAAAATAATTTAGTTGGGAAAACTAATAGTAAAGAAATAGCAATAAAGAGGTGAAAGAAAGCACTCTTGATCTAGCTATAAGCAAACTGTATCACGGTAGAACTCAAGAACGTGTTTTTAAATAATGCGACCTTTATTGCTTTCTAGTCACAGCAGCAGTTGGTCCGTTGGCCAGGGATGTGGATGGCTTGGCATTGTGCATGAAAGCTCTATTATGTGAAGACATGTTCCAGTTGGATCCCACAGTGCCACCTTTGCCCTTTAATAATGAGGTAATGTGCGTGATTTGAATTATATATTCATCTTCTAACTATGCCTTCCCTCTTGTTTCCCCTCTCCTCTCCACCACAGAACATCAGAGAGAATTGCCAGAGCTTTTGATTTCTTCAGAACAGAAAGAGGATTATTGTAAAAAAGCAAAATTCTGGAATCTGAAACAAAAAACAAAGTGCTGCAAAATGTCAGCACATCTGTTCAAGTTTAAGTTTATTCATTAGGGTCACAGGTAGGCTTAGATTGGCGCTGCAGTGAGGTTATTATGAAAATCCCCTAGTCGCCACACTCTGATGCCAGTTCGGACACATTGAGGGAAAATTTAGCACGGCCAATGCAGCTAACATGCACATCTTTTAGGCTGAGAGAGGAAACCAGAGCACCCAGAGGAAAGACACGCAGACGACGTGCAGACTCCGCACAGACATTGACCCAAGCTGGGAATCGATCTCTGGCAGTGTGAGGCAGCAATGCTAACCATCATGTTACCATGCCACCGTCTGACAGCACCTGACCGAGAGAGAATAGAGCTAACGTTTCGCGTCTGGATGACCCTTTGTCAGGGCTGAAGACAAAAGAAATTAGGACAAGATTTATATTCGTGGTGGGATTGTGCCTGCCTTCCTCCTCCCCAATAATGATATGATGTTACTCAAGGTGGGGGATGTCACTGTTAAGAATGGGAATATTTTTGGATTTTTTTCACTGTGTTAGACACATCCAGGTTAATTAAATTGTCTGTCAGATACAAGAGAAATGTCATGAGTTTTGTGGTCCCATCATGGGACTTCATACTCATGGGAACTCAGCAGTGTCATTCCCATGATTTTGTGTCCATTGACTTTAACAGGCTGAAAATCATGGCAAGTGCAGACTGGAGTCCCTTATATGGGCTCACAGCATAAAATTATTCTGGTAAACTTTACTTAATTCTGCTCCAATGAAATAATCTTCGACACCAGCTTATTAAAGCATCCTTTAGTCTTTCCCTAGACGTTTCCATTTCCCTGATAGTCACACTCACTGACCTGATTTACTAATTAGAAATGAATAATGGGTCGTTTTGTGCTGTCATGTAACCTGCACTCTCTACCAACCAGCCTCATTTCAATTCCTTTGCCAGTTCATGCAGGCAGCTGATGTTTGCAAAGGTTTAAAGAAAACCCTTCATTCCATTAATTCAGATGGGATTTCAGACCTGAAAATAATTCTCTGACACTTTTGCCCATTGTCTGAGGTGGTTCCCTGTCAATCTGTGCTGAATATTAGCTGTGTTTTTTGCTTTTTTTTTGATGGAGAGGTGATGGCCTAGTGGTATTATTGCTAGACCATCAATCCAAACCTCAGCTAATGTTCTGGGGATGTGGGTTTGAATCCTGCCACAGCAGCTGGTGGAATTTGAATTCAATAAAAAAAATCTGGAATTAAGAATCTGTTGATGACCATGAAACCATTGTCGGAAAAGCCCATTTGATTCACTAATGTCCTTGAGGGAAGAAAATCTGCCATCCTTACCTGGTCTGGACTACATGTGACTCCAGAGTCACAGCAGTGTGATTGACTGTCAACTGCCCTTCAAGGGCAACAAGGGATGGGCAGTAAATGCAGCCGAGCCAGCGATGCCCTTGTCCCATGAATGAATTAAAAAAAACTACTTTAGTGTGATCAGAATGCATTTTATAAACCAGAAACCTGTCAAATATGCTGACAAATGTGAGGTAATGCATTTTGGAGCTCCTAATACACAGAGGAAATATACAGTAATTGGCAGAAGCCTTAAGAGTATTGATAGAGGGATCATGGTGTACAGGTACACAGGTCTTTGAAAGTGGCAAAGCAGGTGGAGAAGGTAGTTAAGAAGGCATATGGCATGCTTGCCTTCATTGGCCAGGGCATTGAGTTTAAAAATTGGCAAGTCATGTTGCAGCTTTATAGAACCTTAGTTAGATCACATTTGGAATATAGCCTTCAATTCTGGTCGCCACACTACCAGAAAGATGTGGAGGCTTTGGAGAGGGTACAGAAAAGATTTACCAGGATATTGCCTAGTATGGAGGGCATTAGCTATGAAGAGAGGTTGGAGAAACTTGGTTTGTTCTCACTAGAACACCAGAGGTTAGGGACGACCTGATAGAAGTCTACAAGATTATGAGGGGCATAGACAGAGTGGATAGAAGTTTTTTCCCAGGGTAGAAGAGTCAATTGCTAGGAGGCTTTAAGATGTGAGAGGCAAAGTTTAAAGAAGATGTATGAGGCCAGCTTTTTAAACAGAAGGTGTGAGTGCCCGGAACTCACTACAGGGAGTGGAAGCAGACACCATAGTGACTTTTAAGGGGCACCTTGACAAGTACATGAATATGATGGGAATAGAGGGATATGGTCCCTAGAAGGGTAGGGGGTTTTAGTTCAGTCGGGCAGCATGGTCGGTGCAGGCTTGGAGGGCTAAAGGACCTGTGCCTGTACTGTAATTTTTTTTATTCTTTGTTCTTCCTTTCTCCCCAACCTCTGGAATAAATGTTAGAACTGATTTCTTTGACATGTCTGTTTCAGAGCATTCAACTTTATGTGGCTCCGTGCATGGAGTTCAACATGTTATTGTTATTTTTTTTTATTCATTCGTGGGACATGGGCATCGTTGGCTGGCCAGCATTTATTGCCCATCCCTACTTGCCTAAGGGCAGTTGAGAGTCAACCACATTGCTGTGGCTCTGGAGTCACATATAGGCCAGACCAGGTCAGGACAGCAGTCTTCCTTCCCTAAAATAACATTAGCGAACCAGATGGGTTTTCCTGACAATTAAAGTTTATTTATTAATCACAAGTAAGGCTTACATTAACACTGCAATGAAGTCATAGAGGTTTACTGCATGGAAACAGGCTCTTCAGCCCAACTTGTCCATGCTGCTGTTTTTTTTTAAAACCCCTAAGCTAATCCCAATTGCCTGCATTTGGCCCATATCCCTTTATACCCATCGTACCCATGTAATTAACTAAATGCTTTTTAAGAGACAAAATTGTAACTGCATCTACTACTACTTCTGGCAGCTTGTTCCAGACATTCACCACTCTCTGTGTGAAAAAATTGCCCCTCTGGACACTTCTGTATCTCTGTCCTCTCACCTTAAACCTATGTCCTCTAGTTTTAGACTCCCCTACCTTTGGGAAAAGATATTGACTATCTAGCTGATCTGTGCCCTTCATTATTTTATAGACCTCTATAAGATCACTCTTTGGCTTCCTATGTTCTGGAGAAAAAAAGTCCCGTCTATTCAACCTCTCCTTATAACTCAATCCATCAAGTCCTGGTAGCATCTAGTAAATCTTTTCTGCACTTTTTCTAGTTTAATTATATCCTTTCTATAATAGGATGACTAGAATTGCACACAGCATGGACTTGCCAACGTCTCGTACAACTTCAACAAGACATTCCAACTCCTGTTTTCAGTGTTCTGACCGATGAAACCAAGCATGCAGAATGCTTTCTTCACCATTCTGTCCACCTGTGAGCCCACTCAAGGAGCTATGAACATGTACCCCTAGATCTCTTTGTTCTGTAACTCATCTCAGTGCTCTATCATTAACTAAGTAAGTCCTGTCCTGGTTCAATCTACCAAAATGCATCACCTCGCATTTGTCTAATTTAAACTCCATCTGCCATTTGTCAGTTCATTGGCCCAATTGATCAAGATCCCGTTGCCGTTGGAGATAACTTTCTTCACTGTCCACTATGCCACCAATCTTGGTGCCGTCTGCAAACTTACTAACCATGCCTCCTATATTCTCATCTAAATCATTAATATAAATGACAAATAACAGTGGACCCAGCACTGATCCCTGAGGCACACCATTGGTCACAGGCCTTTCAGAGCGCTTGCTGCTTCTTCATCAGGTGAGTGCCTGACAAAGGAGCAGTGCTCTGAAAGCTAGTGGCTTTTGCTACCAAATAAACCTGTTGGACTTTAACCTGGTCTTGTGAGACTTTTATTGAATTCAATTCATAACAGGCCTATCTGAGTGCTTGCACAGCTCAAGACTGTTCTGCGCACTTTGCAAATATCATTTAATCTGTTTTCTTTCATTTTAGGTGTTTACCAGCACCAAACGGTTGAGGATAGGCTATTATGAGAGTGATGGGTTTTGGATCCCCAATGCCAGCATGAAACGTGCACTTCTGGAAACCAAGCAGCTGCTGGAGGAGGCAGGACATACGGTGGGTTCACTAATTAATGCCAGAGGATCGACAATAGTCAAAGGGAACAGAGATATAATACATGTTCTTACGATGAAAAGAAAAGCAGTCTTTAATGATTCTACCTCATGAGGAGTCAGTTTTGGAATCCGCAAAGTACAGCATTAGGTGAGATGGTGGCACAGTGGTTAGCACTGCTGCCTCACAGTGCCAGGGAACTAGGGTTTGATTCCTGGCTTGAGTCACTGTGTGGAGTTTATACATTCTCCCTGTGACTGCGTGGGTTTCCTCCGAGTGTTCCCGTTTCCTCCCATAGTCCAAAGATGGACTGGCCTTGCTAAATTGCCCCTTAGTGTCAGGGGGACTAACTAGGGTAAATGCATGAGGATTATGCAGTTAGGGCCTAGGTGGGATTGTGGTCTGTGCAGACTCGATGTGCCGAATTACCTCCTTCTCCATTGTAAGATTCTATAATTCTATGCAGGCCGGGCATCACATCTGTGCCTCTTTAAAACAGCAATCCAGCTAGTTCCACAGCCTGCTTGTTCACCCTACGCTTGCAATTGTTTTCTCTTTCAGTCATTTATATCAGCAGAAAATGCCTCTCCCGTGCTTGTTTTTTATTAAGTACTCTTTTATGGTGCAAGTTCTGTGTTTTTAGGATAATTCATTGCTAGAGTTAATTTGAGTACAATCCTCCACACTCTAGCATTCTGAACAAGTTGGCTCCGTGGATAAATCTACCTTTTGCCAGGGATTTTCTTTATCGCCCATTCTTCATGCAATGTTTTCCAGTAAGAAAAGTGTGCACCATGATGTGTAATTTTAGTTTTATGTGCTAAGGAGGCATTGGTTCAGTTCCAAGTCTCTGCTTAAGTTAACTGATCTTAGCTAGGCCAGATCTGAGCAATTGGTATCATTACTTCCATACAAGCAGAGGAGAAAATCAACCACTTGGGATTCTCACTCTTTTTGACAACAGTCCAGTGGCCTTGCTGTCAAATGTTGGGCTTATGAGTGACAAACAAGAATAGCATTATGCTGAAGTTGGATCAATTTCTGATGCTTGCTTTCAAAAGCCAACTGAAAAGTGGGTACTAGTCGTCTCCTGGTACCTCCTAATATCCACAGAAGCATAACTTGGCATGAAGCAGTGCCTTAAAAAAATAAAGAAAAAAAATTGCAGAAAATATTTTTAAGTGTGTATGAACACAGGTCTATCTTTCTTGCAGTCAAATCTTCGTTACAGTTTTCCCCAACATAACTACAGAATATACTGACTCACCTGATGAAGGAGCAGCACTCTGAAAGCTCGTGATTCCAAATACACCTGTTGGACTTTAATCTGGTGTTGTGACACTTCTTACTGTGCCCACCCCAGTCCAACGCTGGCATCTCCAGTCACAAAATGTATTAATGCAGGAGCCTATCTGACTACGCGATGCATTAAGTAGTAACCTGGAGGATTAGTAGTGATCTGAGGAGGGAACCGAGTGTAGGGTGTCGAAATTTGCTGATGACACCAAGATTGGGGGAACGGCAAATTGTGCGGAGGGTGTGGAGAGTCTGCAGAAGGATCTAGATAGGCTGGGCGAATGGGCCAGGAAATGGCAAATGGAATTTAATGTTGGCAAGTGTGAGGTGGTCCACTTTGGTAGGAAGAATGGTAGGAAGGACTATTACTTACGGGGCGAAAAACTGCAGCAGGCAACGGTGCAGAGGGACCTCGGGGTCCTTGTGCATGAGTCGCAAAAACCCAGCTTGCAGGTGCAGCAGGTGGTCAGGAAGGCGAATGGGATGCTGGCCTTCATAGCGAGAGGGATTGAATATAAAAGTAGGGAGGTCTTGCTGCAGCTGTATAGGGCATTGGTGAGGCCGCAGCTGGAGTACTGTGTGCAGTTTTGGGCACCGCACCTGCACAAAGATATTTTGGCCTCGGAGGGAGTGCAGAGGAGGTTTACTAGACTGATACCGGAGTTGAGGGGGTTGAGCTATGAGGAGAGGCTGAATAAACTGGGCTTGTACTCGTTAGAGTTTAGAAGAATGAGGGGAGATCTCATTGAGACGTATAAGATGATGAATGGGATGGATAGGATAGAGGTGGAGAGACTCTTCCCGCTCAAAAAAGACAGTAGGACTAGGGGGCACAGCCTCAAGATAAAAGGGGGGCGGTTTAGAACGGAGTTGAGGAGGAACTTCTTCACTCAAAGGGTGGTGAATCTCTGGAATTCTCTGCCCGTTGAAGTGGTGGAGGCTGCCTCGCTAAATATTTTTAAGATGCGGGTTGATGGGTTTTTGATAAGAGACGGGATTAAGGGTTATGGGGAGAGGGCGGGAAAGTGGAACTGAGCAGCGACAGATCAGCCATGATCTTATTGAATGGCGGGGCAGGCTCGAAGGGCTAGATGGCCTACTCCTGCTCCTATTTCTTATGTTCTTAATTTTAGTGAGTTGGCAAATGTCTCAATCTGGGCTTCAACAGGGCTGTTCAAACTTGAGGATATTGGTACAAAATAATATCTGAATAAAGTACTCAAAATATTTCTAAACCGGGTACATGGACAGCCAACGGTTATAGCCCTGTGGCCTGAATGCGTAAATGCGTGAGAATCCAGGCCAGTTGAGCTGTAGGCAATGCAATAAAAATCATACAGCTTTATTTGGTAACAGGAGCTTTCAGAGTGCTGCTCCTTCATCAGCTGATGAAGTGTTCCAAAAGCTCGTGCTGCCAAATAAATCTGCTGGACTTTAATCTGATGTTGTGAGACTTCTTACTGTGCCTACCACAGTCCAATGCAGGCATTTCTACATCATAAAAATCAGAGCTGAGCCTGATGTCAATTCTCTGCTGTCTTTTCCACTGGGAAGAAAACAGTACAGGACAGCCAAAATGGGTTCATAAAAGTCAGTTTAAAAACCATTCTATGGGGTGCAGCTGAGTTGCCGGGTGAAGTTGAGGGGAGTGAAATGCAGATCAATAAGTCTGACCTAAAATTGAGAGGAGGGGGCAGCCTGGATAAACTGTGCTGACTCTTGAAGTTTTAAAATGTTTTCCAAATTTTTAAACCATGAAGATTTGATAGTCTTGCGTTTGTGGTGGGATTAAATCCTTCACCTACTGTACAGGGTGAAATCATACCCTAATCATGTCTGACTGGAAGAGAAACAGAAGGGGAATGGGGAACAGATTCAATTTGTGTTGGAAGAACCATGTTAATCCAGTCTACACAAGACTAGGACGTTGAGTGAAGATTAGTTCATTTTCACAGGCGGTGCAAGGGTGGGCAGGGTGGCACAGTGGTTAGCGCTGCTGCCTCACAGTGCCAGGGACCTGGGTTCAATTCCGGCCTTGGGTCACTGTCTGTGGAGTCTGGATGGTGTCTGTCTGCATGGGTTTCCTCCAGGTGCTCCGTTTTCCTCCCACAGTCCAAAGATATGCAGGTTAGGTACATTGGCCATGCTAAATTGTCACTTAATGTCGAGGGATTGACAGGGTGAAAACATGGGGTTATGGGGTTAGGGCCTGGGTGGGATTGTTGTCATACAGTCCCCAGAATTGCAGACATTGTTATCGGTGCAGGCTTGATAGGCCGAATGGCCTCCTTCTGCACTGCAGGGATTCTATGACTGTTCCTAATATAAGATCTGTATTCATCGATCTTTATTTCCTAAGTTGTGATAATAAATGGGACCAACAATTCTAAGTACATACTTCAACTGGAATATTACATCATGTGTCTTGGTGCGAATGTTGAGAGCTACTTCTGGCCTGATTGTTGTTACTCTCAGTTATCATTGGTCACCCATACGCTAACAGTTCACTTTTATTGTTTCTTTTCAGCTGGTTCCCTTCACACCTCTAAGAACTGAATATGCATTTTGTGAGTTAATTTTCCAGGCATTGGGGGCTGATGAAGGCGTTACCCTGAAGCGAAGATTGTAAGTCTCACTTTAATGAAAGCATTGTAGGAAATTTCTTTTCAATTTGAAACATTCAGATTTATTGGCAATTACCTTCAGGTTTTAAGGATTATATGTTATCCACTACCTTGGCTGTTGTCTGGTGCAGTCTGTTCATAGTTTCCTAATAGTTAAGAAGTCTTAGTGGGCAACTGATCATCACGCGACCTTAGTATCAGAAATAATACGCAATGACGGGTTATGTGAGAAATGTAAAGCTGCAGGGGTCAAAGCCTAAATTAGTTCAAATATAAAGAATTTGGTCAGTGGTTCGGCCTCGTAAAAATTATCCAAAATTGTGCCAGTAGCTGCCCTAATGGGTGGCAGTTCTTTCTCTGTTTTCTTTATTAAAGAGCATATGAAAGTTGCAGTTGTTAGTATTATTTTTGTTTGTGTTCATTGGTTGTTTTTTGTCCATGTATAATAAAAGAACGATTTACAAGACACACTCTGATCCGCGAGCTCCAGATAGGCAGAAAGCTTTGTTCGTCTGACCTTTCCCATTAATATTGTGTGTTTTGACATGTCCACGCACAAACTGGAATTTGATTCTTATCTTACTTTGTATTTTCTAGAAAAGGAGACATATTTGACCCGACTTTGATTGATTTGTTTGTTATACAAAATATGCCTAAATTTCTGAAGAAAGTCCTCTGCTTTTTCCTGAAATATTTTGTAAGTAAAACATTCCCCAAAATGTGAGCTGTTCAAAAACAATCCCGTGTTATAAGTGCATAAGTAAATATAAAAATAGATTTTTGCAAAAAAAATTTAAATTACACATTGCAAATACTTGGAATGAACACAGTGCCTTACTGTCGGATTTCTGTTATTCAAGTGTTTGTCTTTCATCTGTCTTTGTTTTGAGTGTCGGCTGCAGTATGAGCAGTCATTCTCCGCTGCCTGTCCATGTTCTGATATTTTCCATCCTTGCCACCTTGGGTCTTCCTTGTGCATGTTTTTCTAGGTCTTTTGCCTTAGAAAACCAATACACTCCTTCCCTTTTTGCATCCTGTTTCCGTCATGTGTCCAAAACATGTAAGCTTCCTTGATATAATTGCCTCAGATGCATTCCTGTGAACATCAGCTTTCCCAAGCACTCACTCATTTATTCTCTTGGTTATCCATCAATTAGCACTGCTGCCTCACAGTGCCTGGGACCCGGGTTCAATTCTGGGCTTGGGTCACTGTCTGTGCGGGGTTTGCATGTTCTCCCTGTGTCTGCGTGGGTTTCTTCCGGGTGCTCCGGTATCCTCCCACAGTCCAAAAGACATGCTGGTTAGATGCATTGGCCATACTAAATTCTCATTCACTGTACCTGAACAGGTACCGGAGTGTGACAACTAAGGAATTTTCACAGTAACTTCATTGCAGTGTTAATATAACCCTATTTGTGACGTTAATAAATAAACTTATAAACTTAACCATGGCGTACACACTGTCCGAGTCCTATCATTTTGAATGTTCTTCTTCAAGCTTCGTGACTCTTCTTGTTGGTCCAGCTTATACAGCTATACATTGTCACCGGCCAAACATGGGGTTAAGAAGGTGAATTTACATTGAAATTGAGATGCTGTGACCACATCATGATCTTTTAAATGAGTTCATAATGCCTGACCCTTGTTAAGTATAGCCCAGTTTTCTTTGGTAGACTGTTCTGTGATGAGTGCCTCAAGATAGCGAAGCTATCAACCTGTTTAAGTTGAACTCTTGTTAATCAGAATCTTGCAGGTATTTCCACTCATTCCCCCCATTCCACCCAAATCCCATCACCTTTCTTGACAAGCCAATGGTGATAGAAGTACTAACCTTCATTTAGATTAAATTAATTCCTTCATTAAAATTTTGGATAATCCTCCACGCTCACAGCTGAATCCTTGCAGAACAAAGTGTTAAAAATGTAACCAATGATAACATTGAATCTGTTGTAGTGACCAATTGTAGCGTGATGTAAGGGACAGCTGATGCTTACAGCATGTAAGCAATGACAAAATGATGTGGTGCTCGGCTGACCAGTTGACTCAGTATAAATAAAGCTGCTGGGGTTTGTGAGAGTTTGGAATGGCCCAGGGTGAGGCCGTAAGTGTTGGAATAATGATTTTTTTTATCAAACCTTTTTCTTTGATTTGTAAGTCGGGGTAAGTTTGTTTCATTTTGCTGCCTACAACTAAAGAATTTCTTCTGCTGGATTATCACAAAGTGCTAGAGATTCTGTTTGTTGTACAGCCAAACCAGTTGGGCAGAACAGCGGCGCAGTGGTTAGCACTGCTGCCTCATAGCACCAGGGACACGGGTTTGATTCCCCACTTGGGTCACTGTTTGTGCAGAGTCTGCACATTCTCTCCGTGTCTGCGTGGGTTTCCTCAGGGTGCTCCAGTTTCCTCCACAGTCCAAAAGATGTGCTGGTTAGATGCATTAGCCATGGTAAATTCTCCCTTAGTGTACCCGAACAAGTGTCGGAAGGTGGTGCCTAGGTGATTATCACAGTAACTTCATTGCAGTGTTAATGTAAGCCTACTTGTGAGACTAATAAATAAACTTAAGTGTGTGTTAAATGTTATGTATCCCTTGTGGAAGACTGGCTTTTTTTTTGTATGATTAGCTCCCCCTTTAGTATTAAAACCTTACGTTAATTCTCAGTACATCAGGGCGAAGAATTGAGACATCACAGTAACTCAACCTTGAGGCAAAGGCATAGACTCCACCCTGCCCCCTCCCCACTTTCCATACATATGAACATTTTCCAAACTCTGTTGCAAATGTTTCCAATGAGTTTGTTTCCATCTGAATTTTGAACTACAAGGCCCTGAGCAAACGGCTAGCAGCTTTGATTGGGCCAGTATCCGCTTAGGGCCACCAAACGAGCAGTTGGGAGACAATCCATGTGATTGCTCCCTACTGTCAACGGACTGAGTTCTGAGGGAAGAACGGAGTGTTGCAGGCTTTCTCTTAGCCCAGCAGGAGAGGCATTTGAAAGGTAATCCTCTACTGGGGTACTTGCGGGATGGAAAAGAAGTGAATGTGCCATATGACTTGGAACTAAACTGAGAGTAAGGTGAGATGACTCTAGTTCAAGGTAGTAAAAGGAAAATGCAGAATTGATGTCAGGAAGTTCTTCAAAGGGTGATCCACTTGTGAAATAAGCTTTCTGAAGGAGAATGGGAAGCCGAATCCTGGAAAATGTTAAGAAACATTTGGATGGTGGAATAGGGGGATCTGCGGGATCCCTCTGGTGAAGGCTTTGAGGTGATCTTATAGAGGTCAGTAAAATAATGAGGGGCATAGATCATCTAGATAGACAATATCTTTTCCCAAAGGTCGGGAAGTCTGAAACTAGAGGGCATAAGTCTAAGGCGAGAGGGGAGTGATACAAAAGGATCCAGAGGGGCAATTTTTTCACACACAGGCTGGGCAGTGTCTGGAGCAAGCTGCCAGAGGTAGTAGTAGAGGTGGGTACAATTTTGTTTTTTGAAAAGCGTTTAGACAGTTACATGGGTGAGATGGGTGTAAAGGGACTTGGGCCAGACACGGGCAATTGGGTCTAACTTAGTGGTTAAAAAAAGGGGTGGCATGGACAAGTTGGATCGAAGGGCCTGTTTCCATGTTGTAATCCATATGACTCTATGACTCTGTTAGTGAAATAAAATGGGCTTTCTGGATTTGAAATTAGTCTGTAATAACAATGCAATTTGACACATAGGGCAGGACTTTCTGGTTGCGTTTTCCCCGAAACTGGAAAATCCCGCCTGAGATCAACGGATCTTCCCATGGTTCACCCCTTGCCCGCTATGATACCTGTGGTGGGCAGTACGAGGAAATTAGCTCCGTTCAATGTGGTTGCTGTAGTTCTTTAGCTAACCAGCTGGTGGTGCTATTGTCAGCTGTGTCTTTTTGGCAGCTTGGCATTGCTTTCAGTAAATGGTGAAGTTGTTATCCTCACGTTTTCATTCATGATACATTCTTTAATTACCCTCCCTTCTTCCCCACTACCCACTCATCAGCTCGGCTACAAAAATCACTAAGATCGTTGCAACGTGATCACTCCATACTTATGAAAGCTATTTATCAATTTTCTGACTTGCCGCTTTCTGAATGCCAATCACGCTCACAGGCACTGGATGCATAAGTTACTGTGAATCGTTTAAAATGACAAGTTGTCAGAAAATCTGTTGCAGCTGACTCACTTTTGGCAACTTCCTGATTTGTGGCATCACGACATAGTGGGACCATGGAATCATAGAAAGCTAAAAAGCAGGGCCTGTAGGGCTGTAATCTCAGGATTACTCCCTGTGCCACGTGCTAGTGAGGCTAGGAATAGGAAGATAGTGCAGCTCAACATGTGGCTAAACAGCTGGTGTAGGAGGGAAGGTTTCAGATATCTGGACTATTGGGGTCTCTTCCGGGACCTGTACAAGAAGGACGGTTTGCATCTAAACTGGAAGGGCACAAATATTCAGGCCGGGAGGTTTGCTAGTGTCACATGGGAGGATTAAAACTAGTTTGGCAGGGGAGTGGGAACCAAAGCAAAGATGAATTAGCTGAAGGGGAACCAGGGAGTAGGGCCAGTAAGACTGGGAGAAACAGCAGGCAGAGTGAGATTGCTGATCAGAGAGGGTGTGGTGGATTTGTTTCAATGCGAGAAGTGTAACAGGTAAGGCTTAGAGCTTGGATCAGTACTCGGAACTGTGATGTTGTTGCCATTACAGAGCCTTGGTTAAGGGAAGGACAGGATTGGCAGCTTAACATTCCAGGATACAGATGTTCCAGGTGGGATAGAGGGGGATGTGGGGGAGTTGCACTACTGGTTAAGGAAAATATCACAACTGTACTCTGGGAGGAAACCTCAGAGGGTTCACACGGCGAGGCAATATGGATAGAACTCAGGAATAGGAAAGTTGTGGTCACAATGTCGGGAGTTTACAATAGGCCACCCAACTGCTAGCGGGAGATTGAGGAACAGATATATAGGCAGATTTTGGCAAGGTGTAAAAGTAACAGGGTTGTTGTGGTAGGAGATTTTAACCTCCCCTATATTGACTAGGACTCACTTAGTGCTAGGGGCGTGGATGGGGCAGAGTTTGTAAGGAACGTTCAGGAGGGCTTCCTGAAACAGGATGTAGATAGTCCAACTAGAGAAGGGGCCATACTGGAGTGTAGTCCTCAAGTTAAGGTGCTAAATTGGGGGAAGACTAATTACAACAATACCAGGCTGGAACTGAAGAATGTAGATTGGGGGCAGATGTTTGAGGGCAAATCAACATCTAGCATGTGGGAGGCTTTCAAGTTTAAGTTGATAGGGATTCAGGACCGACACATTCCTGTAAGGGCGGCATGGTAGCACAGTGGTTAGCACTGCTACTTCAGAGCTCCAGGGTCCTGGGTTCGATTCCTGGCTCAGGTCACTGTCTGTGTGGAGTTTGCACATTCTCCTCGTGTCTGCGTGGGTTTCCTCCAGGTACTCCAGTTTCCTCCCACAGTCCAAAGACATGAGGGTTAGGTTAACATAAGAAATAGGAGCAGGAGTAGGCCATCTAGCCCTTTGAGCCTGCCCCGCCATTCAATAAGATCATGGCTAATCTGAAGCGGATCAGTTCCACTTTCCCGCTTTCTCCCCATAATCCTTAATTCCCTTGTCTATCAGAAATCTATCCACTAGTGACTTAAATATATTCAACGAGGTAGCCTCCACCACTTCAATGGGCAGAGAATTCCAGAGATTCACCACCCTTTGAGTGAAGAAGTTCCTCCTCAACTCTGTTCTAAACTGAACCCCCCCCCCCACCTTATTTTGAGGCTGTGCCCTCTAGTTCCGCTATCCTTTCTAAGCGGGAAGAATCTCTCTACCTCAGGTTGATTGGCTGTGTTGAGAAATTGCCCCTTGGTATCCAAGGATGCGTAGGTTAGAGGGATTAGTGGCTATAGTATGTAGGGATATGGGGGTCGTTCCTGGGTGGGATTGTGTTCAGTGCCGACGATGGGCCGAAGGGCCTCTTTCTGCACTGTAGGGTCCCATGATGAGGAAAAGTATGGCAAGTTTTGGGAACTTGGATAACAAGAGATATTGTGAGCTTAGTCAAAGAGAAAAAGGAAGCATTTATCAAAGCTAGGAGGCTGAGAACACACAAAACAAATGTGGAATATAAGGAAAGTAGAAAGAAACTTAAGCAAGGAGTAAGAAGGTCTAAAAGGGGTCATGAAAAAGCATTGGCCAGTAGCATTAAGGAAAATTCAAAGGCTTTTTATACATATATAAAGAGCAATACGGTAGCCAGGGAGAGGGTTGGCCCACTCAAGGACAAGGGAGGGAATCTAGGCATGGAACCAGAGGAAATGGGTGAGGTATTAAATGAGTACTTTGCGTCAATATTCACCAAAGAGAAGGACTTGGTGGATGATGAGTCTGGGAAAGGATGTGTAGATAGTTTGAGTCATGTTGAAATAAAAAAGGAGGTACTGGGGCACTTGAGAAACATTAGGGTAGACAAGTCCCCAGGGCCTGATGGAATATACCCCAGTTAACTGAGAGAGGCAAGGGTGGAAATTGCTGGGGCTTTGAGAGAACCTTTCTATCCTCACTGGCTACAGGGGAGGTCCCAGAGGATTGGAGAATAGCCAATGTTTTTCCTTTGTTTAAGAAGGGTAGCAAGAATAATCCAGGTAATTACAGGCCGGTGAGCCTTACATCAGTGGTAATGAAATTATTGGAGAGGAATCTTCGAGACAGGCTTTATTGCCACTTGGAAATAAGTGGACGTATTCGTGAGAGGCAACATGGTTTTGGGAAGGGGAGGTCATGTCTCATGAACTTGATCGAAGTTTTTCAAGGAAGTGACAAAGGTGATTGAGGGTAGGGCAGTGGATGTTGTCTGTATGGACTTCAGTAAGGCCTTTGACAAGGTCCCTCATGGCAGAATGGTGCAGAAGGTGAAGTTGCTTAGGGTCAGAGGTGAGCTGGCAAGCTGGATACAAAACTGGCTCAGTCAAAGAAGGAAGGGTAGCAGTGAAGGGTGTGTTTCTGAATGGAGAGTTGTGACAAGTGGTGTTCCTCAGGGATTAGTGCTGGGAACTTTGCTGTTTGTAATATATATAAATGATTTGGAGAAAATGTAACTGGATTGATTAGTAAGTTTGCGGACAACACAAAGGTTGGTGGATTTGCTGATAGTGATGAAGACCATCAGAGGATAGAGCAGGATATAGATCAGTTGGAGACTTGGGCAGAGAGATGGCAGATGGAGTTTAATCCGGACAAATGTGAGGTAATGCATTTTGGAAGGTCTAATACAGATAGGAAATATACAGCAAATGGCAGAAACCTTAAGAGTATTGATAAGCAAAGGGATCTGGGTGTACAGGTACACAAGTCACCGAACTTGGCAATGCAGGTGGAGAAGATAGTCAAGAAGGCATATGGCATGCTTGCCTTCATTGGCTGGGGTATTGAGTTTAAAAATTGGCAGGTTATGTTGCAGCTTTATAGAATCTTAGGCTGCCCTTGGAATATAGTATTCAATTCTGGTCACCACGCTACCAGAAGATATGGAGGTTTTGGAGAGGGTGTAGAAAAATTTTACCAGGATATTGCCTGGTATGGAGGGCATTAACTATGAGGAGAGGCTGGAGAAACTTGGTTTGTTTTCACTGGAGCAACGGAGGTTGAGGGGAGACCTGATAGCAGTCTACAAGATTATGAGAGGCATGGACAGAGTGGATAGTCAGAAGCTTTTTCCCAGGTTGGAAGAGTCCATTACTTGGGGGCATAGGTTTAAAGTTGATGTACGAGGCAGATTTTTTACACAGAGTGAGTGCCTGGAACTTGTTGCCAGGGAGGTAGTGGAAGCGGATATGGAAGTGACTTTTAAGAGGCGTCTTGACAAGTACATGAATAGGATGGGAATAAAGGGATATGGTCCCAGGCAGGGTAGAGGGTTTTAGTTAAGTCAGGCGGCATGGTCGGTCCAGGCTTGGAGGGCCGAAGGGCCTGTTCCTGTGCTGTAATTTTCTTTGTTCTTTGTTCATAGAATCCCTACAGTGCAGAAGGAGGCCATTCGGCCCATTGAGCCTGCACCGACGACAACCCCACCCAGGCCCTATCTTTGTAACGCCACATGTTTACCCTGCTAGTAATCAACCTAACCCGCATATCTTTGAACTGTTCCCCAGTTTGGGGAAACTTGAATTATGTGTAATCTGCATTTACTTGAGGGATGTGAGACAACATTTACATGTATATATTAATAATCAGCATTTCTATGACCCTTTTAATCTACTGTATCTACTACACACCTGTTTACCTCACATTCCCATTCCAACACTTAGTCAATCACTTGACTCCACTCAGGATGCTGTTTAAATAGTCAACTGTTATATTGTAGTGAAATATATCTCAACAGTTATTGTTTAGTTTCAGTCAGCACTTTTTGCATAGTATCTATAATCTTTTATTTGTTTTAGAGTCCTAGGATTGCAGGGTGCTTCAAGAACCTGTGTGCAAAGGGGTAAGACTTTGAACACTTTCATTCATTCCTTATTTTGATCTTGTATTCTGTCTGAACCCATCCAATAAGTTATCTTTTGAGTGTGGTGATAATTCTTCAGGAAACTTTCTAGAAACTATTAGCACTTTGTGGAATTGCTCCAGATTTATGTGCATTGTATATCACAGGCTGAATTTTCCTATCCTGTCTGCCACTGGAATCAGGGAAAGGACCACGAAAAGGTCCAGTAGCCTCGGGTGGGATTTTCCAAACTTGGGGCGAGCGAGGCCCTGCACGTCTGGCGGGTCGGTTATTACAGTTGGCTAGACAGCTAGATGCAGAATGACATCAATACTCCATACATCTGTCCCCAAACTGGCTATGTAATTTCATGGGAGGCCCAGCGTTCCAGCCTTGCCCCCACCCTTGTGGAGCAACACTCTTCAAGCCAAAAGTTGCCAAAATTGTCATTCTCTAATGGAGGGAAATGTCCATGATCCTTTGGGACGATGGCAAGGGGAAGCGATGGCCTAGTGGTATTATCCAGGAACTCAGCTAATGTTCTGGGGATTCAGGTTGGAATCCTGCCTCAGCAAATGGTGGAATTTGAATTCAAATAAATATCTGGAATTAAGAATCAACTGATGACCATGAGACCATTGTCGGAAAAATTCATCTGGTTCTCTAATGTCCTTGAAGAAAGGAAATCTGCTGTCCTTACCTGGTCTGGTCTACATGTGACTCAAGAGCTGAAGCAACGTGGTTGACTCTCAATTACTCTTGGGCAACCAGGGATGGGTAATAAATGCTGGACAACCAGTGATGCCCAGGTCTTGCAAATAATTTAAATCAGGTGCTCTGACATTGCAAGCATAGTACTCTGTGCCTGATGCTTGCCCGTAGATTATTAGTTCCTCTGTCATACTAAATTAAAGAAACTCATTGTGAGATATATAATTGTTAAAGACAAAATTATAATGTTGAACATTTTGATTCTGAGTATATTGAATGGTTCACAATTAAATTTTGATGCTTTTATTTTAACATTGGTGTATTTTTGGTAATATTAGAGCATTCCAGACTTCCAATCAATATCTTTACTCTAAACCTTCCTTCTATTTTCCTTGTGCCCTTTTCCTTCCTGGATTCTCTGTGTCTTCTTGTTATGTTCTTCTAGGTCAGTTGATGAAATGTGGAAGAAGCACGTTGAAATCGAGGTGAGATTTGTATCTTTTGGATGTTGCTGAATTTGCTGTTCATTTGCAGCAGATTTGCTTCTATTTCAAATGTGAATGAGTGAGGAGTCCAAGGAGATCGGTGACTGTCTGTTAGTGCACACGCTGTAACATGGGGCTAGATTTCACATGCTCCTGCCAATGAGTTTGAAGTGGGAGGGGGCTTGTTAAACGCAATATATGGCCTGGTTACAACCTACCCGCCTGCAACCTATCTCCTATTGTATGGGGTGGTGCACGCATCAACTTGCAGTTAGGCCTATTGAGATGCCAACTATTCAATGGCCAACAGTTCTGTTGACAGTACGTCCTCCCAAGATATAGAATCTGACAGTGCAGAAGGAGGCCATTCAGCCCATTGAGTCTGCACCGAACATGATCCCACCCAGGCCCTATCCCCATTAGAACAAAGAAAAGTACAGCACAGAAACAGCCCTTTGGCCCTCCCAGCCTGCACCAATTCTGATAGCTGCCCAAACTCAAACTGTATGCACTTAGTCTGTATTCTTCCATTCCCATCCAATTGATGTATTTGTCTATTTGCGCCTTAAATGCTGCTATCGTACCTGCTCCCATCACCTCCCCAGGCAGTGCATTCCAAACATTCAACACCCTCTGTGTAAAAGAACTTGCCTTGCACATCTTCTCTAAACTTTTCCCTATACACCTTAAGCCGACCTGACAATCCTCTTCACTATTCACTCCAGCTTACCTGGCAGGGGTGAAACCATGATCAAGCAGGTGGTTCTATAGTCTTGGTGTTTTGGCTAAGATCAAGTGTAGTATCAACATGCTGCACTTGGTTGAAGTCATTAGGTTACATTTCAGCTTCTTTTGAAGTAATTTTTTAAAGCGGCATCTTGGCCTTTTGGCTAAGATGCAAATGAGATCAAGCCTTGGAGGAGGAGCTACACCTACTCCAATCAGCTTGGATCATGTAGATCAATCCAAGACAAGTGGTGAGAGCCCTGTCTTGTCAGCTTGGATCAGGAATGTCCCAACTTGTTGGGACTCTGAATTGGCTTTACTTTGACTTGATTGGATTGGAATAAAAATTAAAAAAAACTCCACCAATTTTTGTGTCATCTGCAAACTTACTAATCAGACCAGCTACATTTTCCTCCAAATCATTTATAAATGCTACAAACAACAAAGGTCCAAGAACTGATCCCTGTGGAACACTGCTGGTCACTGCCTTCCATTCAGAAAAGCACCCCTCTACTCCTACCCTCTGTCTTCTATGGCCAAGACAGTTCTGTATCCATCTTGCCAGCTCTCCTCTGATCCCGCATAACTTCACCTTTCATACCAGTCTACCATGTGGTTCCTTGCCAAAGGCTTTACTGAAGTCCATGTATACAGCATCCACTGCCTTTCCCTCATCTATCATTTTTGAAAACTTTGATCAAGTTAGTGAGGTACGACTTCCCCTTCACAAAACCATGATGACTCTCACTAATATGTCCACTTGTTCCCAAATGTGAGTAAATCCTGTCCCTGTCCTGTTCCAACAATTTCCCTACCACTGATGTAAGGCTCACCGGCCTATAATTTCCTGGATTATCCCTGCTGCCCTTCTTAAACAATAGAACAACGTTGGCTGTCCTCCAGTCGTCTGGAACTTCATCTGTAGCTAAACAGAATACAGAGATTCCTGTAAAGGCCCCAGCCTTGTCACCCTCAGTATTCTGGGGTAGATCCCATTAGGTCCTGGAGACTTATCTACTTTAACGTTTTTTAAGATGCCCAAAACCACCTCCTTCTTGATATCACCATGACCCAGAATATCTACGCACCCTACCCTAGGCTCCTCATCCATCAAGTCCCTTTCTCTTTGGTGAATATTGAGTCAAAGTATTCATTTAATATCTTGCTCATTTCTTCTGATTCCATGCATAGATTCCCTCCACTGTCCTTCAGTAGACCAACCCTTTCTCTGGCAACCCACTTGCTTTTTTACATATAAAATGCTTTAAGATTTTCCTTAATCCTGTTTCGCAAAGACTTTTCTTGACACCTTTTAGCCCTCCTAACTCCTTCCTTATGATCCTTCCTGCATTCTTTATATTCTTCAAGAGCTTCATCTGTCCTAAGCCTTTTAGATCTTACGAATGCCTCCTTTTTCTTTTTGACAAGGCTCACGATATCCCTCGTTATCCAGGATTCCTAATACTCGCCACACTGATCCTTCATCCTCACAGGAACATGCCGGTCCTGAATTCCAATCAACTGACATTTGAAAGACTCCCACATGTTGGATGTTGAGTTACCCCCAAACAGCCTCCCCCAATCTACGCTCTCCAGATCCTGCCTCATGTTGTTGTAGTTAGTCTTCTCCCAATTTAACATCTTTGCCCGAGAACCACTCTTGTCCTTATCCACTAGCACCTTAAACTTAGGGAATTATGATCACTGTTGCTGAAATGCTCTCCTGCTGAAACTTCGATCACCTGGCTGGGCTCATTTCCCAATACCAGGTTTAATATGACTCCTTCCTGAGTTGGGCTATTTACACACTGTTTCAAGAAACCCTCCTGGACGCTCCTTACAAATTCTGCCCCATCCAAGCCCTGGCAGTAAGTCAATATAGGAAAAGTTAAAATCACCCACCACAACAATCCTGTTGTTTTTGCATCTTTCCAAAATCTGTCTGCATCTCTGCTCCCCTATTTCCCGCTGGCTGTTGGGAGGCCTATAATAAACCCCCAGCGTTGTGACTGCATCCTTCTTATTCCTGAACCCTACACATATTGCCTTGCTGCCTGAATCCTCCGAGGTGTCTTCCCTCAGTACAGCTGTGATAGTCTCCTTAATAGTAATGCAACTCCTCCACCCATTTTACATCTCCCTCTATCCTGCCTGAAGCCTCTAAATCCTGGAATGTTTAGCTGCCAATCCGGTCCCTCTTTTAACCAAGACTCTGTAATAGCAACAACATCATAGTTCCAAGTATAATCCAAGCTCTAAGTTCATCTGTCTTACCTGTTATACGCCTTGCATTGAAACAAATGCACTTCAGACCACTAGTCCTGCTGTGTTCAACAGCTACTCCTTGCCTGTTCTTCCTCTTAATCTTACAGGCCTTCGTCTAGCGCTCTCCCTCAGTTATTTCTCCTACTGACCTACTGTTCTGGTTCCTACCCCTCTGCCATACCAGTTTAAACCCTCCCGAGTGACTCTAGCAAATCTACCTGCCAGGATATTGGTGTCCCTCCAGTTTAAGGGTAACCCATCCTTCTTGTACAGGTCCCACTTGTCCCGGAAGAGATCCCAATGATCAAGATATCTGAATTCCTCCCTCGTACACCAGCTCTTTAGCCATGTGTCTCGTTGCATTATCTTCCTATTTCTCGTCTCACTGGCACATGGCACAGGAAGTAATTCTGAGATTACAACCCTAGAGGTCTCTTTTTTAACTAACTACCTAACCCCCTGAACTCCCATTGCAGGACCTTGTAACTCTTCTTGCTTATGTTGTTAGTACCAATGTGCACCATGACTTCCGATTGTTCGCCCTCCCCTGCAAAATCCCATGCAAATTACTCTAGCTAGTCCCGCTGACATTAAGGGGCAATTTAGCATGGTAAATCCACCTAACCCGCACACCTTTGGACTGTGGGAGGAAAACGGAGCATCCAGAGAAAACACACACAAACATGGGGAGAATGTGTAAACTCCACACAGACACTGACCCAAGCCTGGAATCGAACCCTTGTCCCTGGCACTGAGAGGCAGCAGTGCTATCCACTCTGTCACTGTGCCATCCCATGAGTGCAAGTCTTGCTTTAAACTAAGTAATGCTGCTCCTGGCATTAAATGACTATGTCAAGGGCTGTGACAGTGACCATGGTCACAAATGTGTATAGCACCTGGTTCCTTCCAGATTGACATAGATGAGATTTGTGGCATCCTTCAGTTTGCCAGCTATCTTTTATTTCATTCTCTCTTCTCAGACAGTTTTGTGAGAATTGTCAGTTTCTGAATGGTGTAGGGGCTCAAATTCAGCACACTCTCAAACTCCCAAAAGTTGGGATGTTCTGAAATAGAAAGGGGTTCCACTCTCTCAGCATTCAGCTGGATGAAGCAGTTTTCATGGTTGAATAGCTAACAGTGCAGGTGGTGTGAGACTCACAGTATTGATATGTGGATGAGATGAGGCTATATATGTGAAACAGGTCATGGCCTATAGAGATTGTTAGTAGGTGAGTGATATGGATGATCCTTTGTGCAGCTTTTGAGTTTAGTGACGTGATTGGTAGGATATGGCATTTGTTTAGTTTTGGTTTATTTTAGTGTTACAAGTCGGCTTACAT
The DNA here is from genome assembly GCF_965287045.1 of Carcharhinus amblyrhynchos. NCBI lineage: Eukaryota > Metazoa > Chordata > Chondrichthyes > Carcharhiniformes > Carcharhinidae > Carcharhinus > Carcharhinus amblyrhynchos. The sequence goes on along the minus strand of NC_137332.1, from coordinate 26,522,618 downwards.
TAACACTGCAATGAAGTTACTGTGAAAATCCCCTAGTCACCACACTCTGGCGCCTGTTTGGGTACAGTGAGGGAGAATTTAGCATGGCCAATGCACCTAACCAGCATGTCTTTTGGACTGTGGAAGGAAACTGGAGCACCAGGGGAAAGCCCATGCAGACACGGGGAGAATGTGCAGACTCCACACAGACGGTGACCCAAGCCGGAAATCAAACCTGAAGTTACCTTGACCACTCCCGTGAGATTATTAAACATCAAGTGGTATTACATTCAGGTCCTGGGGGGCTAGATTGCTGGCATTGACTGCAATGGCTATCTGGGCCCACTGCTTTCTGAAGGTTTATCTGGAGGGCCTCATGGCTCTCTGTGCAGGGATGACATTTCTCATTCTCTCCACCTCATGCACCAAGGCCTCCAAGGCAGCGTCAGAAAGTATTGGAGCTCACTGTCAGTTGTGTGGCCCTCTTCCTATGTCTTTCCCAGGTCAAACTGTAGATTAGAATGACTTCCAGAATCTCCTCCAGCCAAAATGAACCTCCTTTTTAAGAAGTGCAGGCTGTCTACAAATCATGCATAATTGAACATGTTTTTGCCCCCCTCATGCCTTTGTGCCTCCTGCATAAGGCGGACAGCCACTCAACAACATATCTGAGTTGAGGAAAAGTTCCACAAGGACCCAGAATGCAGGAATTGCTTCCCTTTCTTTTGTTCTGTGTTGCTGCTATCCCTCATCATTAAAGCAACGTCACTCTTTAAATATATACAAAAAGAAAGAGAGAGGCTAACGTGGACACAGACCCCTTAAAAAATGAATCTGGGCAGATAGTTATGGGGAACAAGGAAACAGCAGAGGAATTAAACAGATATTTATCATCAGCCTTTGTGGTGGAAGATACTTCGAACATCCCATTAATATTAAAGAATATGGGAGGAATTAATATCATTGCCATTACTAAAGAAATAGTATTAGACAAACTAATGGTGCTAAAGGCAGCTAAGTCCCCTGGCCCTGATGACTTAAGAACATATAAGAACATAAGAAATAGGAGCAGGAGTAGGCCATCCAGCCCTTCGAGCCTGCCCCGCCATTCAATAAGATCATGGCTGATCTGTCGCTGCTCAGTTCCACTTTCCCGCCCTCTCCCCATAGCCCTTAATCCCCTCTCTTATCAAAAACCCATCAACCCGCGTCTTAAAAATATTTAGCGAGGCAGCCTCCACCACTTCAACGGGCAGAGAATTCCAGAGATTCACCACCCTTTGAGTGAAGAAGTTCCTCCTCAACTCCGTTCTAAACCGCCCCCCTTTTATCTTGAGGCTATGCCCCCTAGTCCTACTGTCTTTTTTGAGCGGGAAGAGTCTCTCCACCTCTGTCCTATCCATCCCATTCATTATCTTATACGTCTCAATGAGATCTCCCCTCATTCTTCTAAACTCTAACGAGTCCAAGCCCAGTTTATTCAGCCTCTCCTCATAGTTCAACCCCCTCAACTCCGGTATCAGCCTAGTAAACCTCCTCTGCACTCCCTCCAAGGCCAAAATATCTTTGCGCAGGTGCGGCACCCAAAACTGCACACAGTACTCCAGCTGCGGCCTCACCAATGCCCTATACTTACATGCGAGGATCCTAAAAGAAGCAGCTTCAGAGATAGTGAATGCATTGGTTGTAACTTTCTAAAAGTCAGATTCTGGGGAAGTACCAGAAGATTGAAAAATTGCCAGTGTGACAACCCTATTCCAAAAGGGAGGGAGGCAAAAAGCAGATAACTATAGGCCAATTAGCTTAACATCTACTGCTGGAAAAATTGTTGGAATCAATTCAGGAAGCAATAACGGAACATTTGGTAAATCATAATCTAATTGAGAAGAGTCAGCATGGCTTCATGAAAGGGAAGTCGTGTCTGACTAATGTAAGAGTTTTTCAAGGAAGTCTCAACCGGAGCGGATAAAGAGGAACCGGTAGATGAGTTGTATTTGGACTTCTAGGAGGTGTTTGAAAAAGTACCTTATAGAAGGTTAGGTCAAAGTAAGACCCCATGGTATTGGAGGTAGTATATTAGCAAGGCTAGACAATCGACTCAAGGGCAGGAAACAGCAAGTGAGGATAATGGACTGTTTTTCAGGAAGGTGATCGCTAACCAGTGGGATTCCACAGGGATCAGTGCTGGGACCAGAACTGTTCAGAGTGTATATTAATGAGATGAAGGAAGGCACTGTGGCACACAGTGGTTAGCATTGCTGCCTCACAGCCTTAGGGACCTGGGTTGAATTCTGGCCTTGGGTGACCACTGCTCCCCCTCCTCCATCTGCAATGACCACTCTTCTCTCTCCCTTTCCCAACAATCCCAGTACAGAGTGGCAGTGAGTCCTCCCCATCCACTGATCACTCCCCGCAGTAGGCCCTGTGGCCAGAATGCCCCCTAACCCCACCCTCTCGTCACTGCCTGGTGCCTGTGGGCAATGCCACTGTGCTCTCTGGGCAGTGCAAAGGTGCTAGGCTAGCAATGCCAGCCTGGCACCACCCAAGGGGCACCCACCCTTGCTCCCGACCTTCTTGGGGGGGTGGTGTCTCAATGGTCTCTCTCCCCACCAGCAGGGTGAGAATGCCTGTTGTCTGTTAATGGGGAGCAGTTGTAAATCTTGCTAGTGGGAACCTCTCCTGGTGGGGGGAGACACCAGTGGGCCTGGAGAATACTGTCCGAGCCTGCTAATCATATTGAAATTTAGATTTCAATATGCTAATCAGCTCTGCACCAATTACTCTGAGAAAGAACCTGGGCGTCCCACTAAAGGCGCCCTGCTCTTGTCTTCTGGCCTACTGTGCTATTCGAGCAGCACAGCGAGCTGGGAGAACCCCAGCCATTGTATTCTTAACGGGCTTAACAGGGTAAATGCTGAGAGGATGGGAGTGTCGAGGACCAGAGGGTATCGTCTCAGAATGAAGGGGTGCCAATTTAAGACTGAGATTAGAAGGAATTTCTTCTCCCAGAGAGTTGTGAGTCTTTGGAGCTCCTGACCACAGAGAGCCGTGGGGGCAGAGTCCTTATGTATATTTAAGCCTGAAATAGATTCTTTATCAGTAAGGGAAACAAGGCTAATGGGGGAAAGGCAGGAAAGTGGACCTGAGGAATGTTGGGATCAGCCATGATCCTGTTGATGGTGGAACAGGCTCGAGGGACTGAATGGTCTATTTGGACTTATGGACTTGAAGGGAATGTAGCCTCATAGACCCAAGTTGCTCGGCGCTTGGCCCAACATCAGTGGATCTTTGCATAGTCAGTGCCTGCTACGATTCCCATGGCGGGCAGGAAGGGAAAATTCCACCCAGTGTTCAGCCTTTCAAAGTGGATTTTGTAGGAGTTTTGCCTGAATGCATGTGGAGCTGGCTTCAAGGAGGGAGTCTGGCCGAGGTATACCAGAATGATACCTGGACTGCATAGGTCAAATTTATTTCAGAAGCAAGTCTTCACTTAAAAATCCTGCAGACTGGGTGAAGCCTCTCTCTCCATCGCCCCCCTTTCTCTCTCTCTCTCCATCATCGCCCCCCCATTCTCTCTCTCTCTCCATCACCCCCCCCCTCTCCATCACCCCCCTTTCTCTCTCTCTCTCCATCGCCCCCCTTTCTCTCTCTCTCTCCATCACCACCCCCCCCTCTCCATCACCCCCCTTTCTCTCTCTCTCTCTCTCTCTCACTCTCTCTCTCTCTCTCCCCCCCCATCGCCCCCTCTCTCTCTCTCTCTCTCTTCCCCCCCCCATCGCCTCTCTCTCTCTCTCTCTCTCTCTTTCCCCCCCCCTCGCCCCTTTCTCTCTCCCCCCTTGCCCCCTTCTCTCTCTCCCCCCTCACCCCCACTCCATCTCAAACGCTGTCTTGGAGCAGACCTAGCTACTGCTTGTCTTTGTTCTTCAGGCTGTTGGCTCCTCTTCCTTCCCACTGTTTATCCACGCATGATAACCAGTGATTGTTTGTCGAGGGAAGTTAAGAAGGAGAAAAGTAAAAGAAAACAAATTGGAAGCTGACTTTAAAATGCACTCTTCACAGTGGCACAGATTGTTCTGATCTCAGTGCTTGTGAGTGTGTCTTTAAATTCAGCATCTAGTCAGCAAATCTTGCTACATCAGCATGTTTGCTGCTGAGTGGAACTTCTAACCAGCCCGGTTAACATTGCACAAGGATTAAAATGCTGTTTACAGACTGCTGGCTGAATTAATTTCTGAGCCAACCGAGTCTTTCTGGTTGTGATGTGAACCTGCTCCGCAGTACATGTGACATCATTGGAAGGGTCTATAAGTTGATTTTCACAGCATTGGGCACTTGTCTGTGCCTTTATCACTGGTTAGGCTCGTCTAAAAGGGCAGATTATCTGCATGCTACAGCGGAAAGTGCGAATAAAGTGTCACCATTAAGGAAACAAAGTTTTTGTTTGTTCTGCCTAGGCTTACTGTGCGGAGTACATCAGCATGTGGAAAAGCGCAAACCTTGATGTCTTACTTTGTCCAGCTGTAGGTCCAGCTTTCACTTCTGGATATGCTGGAAAATTAACAGGTACGTACCAATTCAGAATAATGTATTTTTGCAGGGAAACTATGATAATTTTACATTTTATATTGGGCTGGTACGTACAAAGATAAAGGGCGGAATCTTCTGGCTGTTCGTACCATAGGGATTTTCTGGTCCCGCTGCAGCAGACAGAGACTGGACTGAGCACCAAGTTCTCCATCCTCGCTCGCTGTGGCAGTGGGATGTAAACGGCCAGAAAATCCTGGTCAAAATCTCATCACTAAATGTCCATGTTTATAGTTTATTAGTGTCACAAGTAGGATTACATCAACACTGCAATGAAGTCACTGTGAAAATCCCCTAGTCGCCACAGTCCGGCGCCTGCTTGGGTACACTGAGGGAGAATTTAGCATGGCCAATCCACCTAATCAGCATGTCTTTCAGATGGTAAAGGCAATTAATTTGCCCTATGCTTCCAGAGTCACATGTGAAGGTCCATACATACAACCAAATTATTTGGAAGCCTGGTAAGGAATAAGGCTCTATTGAGGTCTCAAACCTAGTTTTAAAATGTCCTTGGAGATCCTTTGTTCTTCCAGGCACTTATGAATGAAAATCTTCATTACTTTCAGAAGGTGTAATACAATCTAAAATTGAACAGCCTGGAGTAGCATTTTGCACATGCATGTTAAGCAACAATGCATAAAACTCTCTTTGGGCTGTCAGAGTTAGATTGACAGCTGGGCATTAATAATGCAACCCAGTGCAACTCCAATTTTTACTTACGTTTCCTGTTTATGTAGTTTATGTATTGAATACTGAGACCTGCTTTGCAGAAGTGATTGAGAGGCACTGTTAGTGAACTAAAAGATTGGAATCAATCTTGACGTAGTTATTAATATTGGGCCATCTAACAGAAACATCTTAAAAGTTCTCTGAATCACTTTTTCCGAGTGCAGCCACTGTGTTGTTTTAGTCAAACAAAGCAATGACCATTTTACAGAAAGCCATGTCACACAGCAAATATCAGATGAAAGACTCTTTCAGCTATTGTTAGCTGAGAGTAGCATCAGTAGCTGAGGGGCTTGGAAAATTTGTACCCTTCCTTTGAAAATTTCAATGGAGGTTTAATATGGAATCACTGGAAAAGGAACACTTGGTTTGTTTATGTGATTCAAATGGACATGAAAGGATGACAAGGTTCTGATTTAACAAGCCTGGTTTAAAGTGTAGCTTCCACATTTCATATTTACCAAAGCACATTAAGACATATTCAGATATAGGAACTGAACCCTATTCTCCTGCCTTTTCCCTGTAACCTTTGATCTCCTTACTAATCAAGAACCCATCTATCTCTGTCTTAAATACGTACAATGGCCTGGCCTCCACAGCCTTCTGTGGCAATGAATTCCACAGATTCACCACCCTCTAGCTGAAGAAATTCCTCCTCAGCTTGATGCTAAAAGGTTGTCCCTTTATTCTGAGGCTGTGATCTCAGATCCTATTCTCTCCTACTAATGGAAACATCTTCCTCATGTCCACTCTATCCAGGTCTTTCAATATTCTGCAAGTTTCAATGACAACCCCCCTTATTCTTCTAAACTCCTATAATACACAAAGTAATTAGGGAGATAGTATCCTGGGATGAACAATGAAGCCATTATGCTGCTGATGATCTCATTCAACATAGTACAAAATTCCCCAAAGCTTTTGGAGCTTTCTGACATGTGGACAAATAACACTCCTCCCGACCATGTATATCTCAGAGTGGAAACTATGAATCATATTTATTAAGAAGTGCCATTATTGGTGTCATGATGAAACAGAGCACCTTTCACTAGATTGCGTAACTATATTAACTATAGTTCCTGTTCCAAAGTGCTGGTGATGCTTCAAATCTTCTTTTGGCTCTCTGTAATGAAACATACTTGACTCTATTGTCACTAATACCATTTTGCCTTTTGTCACTTTCTCAGGCTGAACCATACAGTGTACAACTTGGCATGTTGTTCAACTGTGAGCTTTAAAACCAAAACTTTTTTACATTGTCAAGGCTGCTTATTTTTACAACCACATTGTCATAATTATGCCAAGGCCAGTTTTCTATCACAAAAACCCTTTAATGATAACACAAAAAAGAGCCACTTCCCCAGCATACATCGTGCAGCTCAGTATTGGGGACTTACAGGATACCATTCAGGTTGAAGCAATGGGTTTTAACCCCTTGCTGCTCACTTCCCATTGAACAAGCCCTGCTCGCTCAGTAAGGGAGTACACACTCCATGAAGGTCACAGGGAGGTCTATTGACAATCCTCTGTGTCCTTCATGGTCAGAAGTCTCACAACACCAGGTTAAAGTCCAACAGGTTTATTTGTAACAAACACCACTAGCTTTCTGAACTGGCTGTTCCTTTGTCAAGTGGGCGGGAGTTCTGATCCTTGTCTGCTTTCTTGCAACTTTGTAGAAACTTGATGTCTGTGTCGATATGCACGATCTTCTTGGAGATCCTCTTCACTTGGAGCCGGCAGCCAGTTCCGAAAGCTAGTGGCATTTGCTACAAATAAACCTGTTGGACTTTAACCTGGTGTTGTGAGACTTCTTAATGTGTTTACCCTGGTCCAACACCGGCATCTCCACATCATGTCCTTCATGATCACCATAACACAGCATTGTCGTATGATAATTTGCTCACGGGGTTTTTTAAAAAATTCATTCATGGGACATGGGTGTCACTGGCTGGTCAGCATTTATTGCCCATCTTTAGTTGCCCTTAGAGGGCTGTTGAGATTCAACCAGATTGATGTGATTCTGGAGTCAAATGTAGGCCGGACCAGCTGATTTCTTTCCCTAAAAGACATTAGTGAACCAGATGGGTTTTTCCAACGATCGACAGTGTTTTTATGGTTATCGGTAGACTCTTAATGTGTATCCTCACTGCTATCTCCCCTCAGCCTCTGTGATGAACAGACTTATCCTCTCAGGCCATTTCAACTTCCATCTCAATTCATTAACTTTTCCCTCTTTAGTGCCCTGCCCTATAATACTCCCTTAATCTTTTCCTCCACGTTAGCTCGATGTAAACCCTTTCACTCGTATTCGCAGCTACCACCTTGACCTTGCCATCTCACTATCTTAGCAACTCCTAACACCTTGTGACGTTCACCTTGAGGCTAATTAAGAATATTCTGGATAATGATGCTGTTCTATTTTTGTCCCCACAGCCTTAGCCTGTTACCAGATGATTTTCAATCTGTTAGATTTCCCGGCTGGTGCTGTGCCAGTTAGTACAGTGACAGAGAAGGACGAGGAGGAGCTGAAGGGATACGTAGGTCACAGTAACGATCTCTGGGACAGGACTTTCAAAGAGGTTAGTGCACCTGATCAGACAAAGCAAGCCTTGATTCCAAAATCTCTGCAATGCGAGCCTCATTTCATATCCTGAAAGTAGAAAATATCTGTCCAAGATGCCTCATCTTTATGTTTCCTCTCCCTGAGATTTGGAAGTCACATCCTGCTAGTTTTTGTAGTACAAACTTCCATCAGCGTGTCCTTGATAAACTTTTAAACATGCACAGTGGTTAGCACTGCTGCCTCACAGTGCCAGGGTCCTAAGGTTCAATTCTGGCCTCGGGTCACTGTCTGTGTGGAGTTTGCACATTCTCCCTGTGTCTGTGTGGGTTTCCTCCAGATGTTCCGGTTTCCTCCCACAGTCCAAAGATGTGCGGGTTAGGTTGATTGGCCATGGTAAATTGCCCCTTAGTCTCAGGGGGATTAGCAGAATAAATGTGTGGGGTTGTGGGAATAGGGCCTGGGTGGGATTCTGATCGGTATAGACTCAATGTGCCGAATGGCCTCCTTCTGTACTGTAGGGATTCTAAAAGTGAAATAGTTAGATTTTTGGTGCCAGTTTCTAGCTTGAGCCAATGTATGGACCTAAAGTGATATTCCCATGTGCTTACAACTCAGGGATAGAAACCCACTTAATCCACAACGAAAGCCTCAGTCATGCGTTCATGTGAAGTGCTCTGCTCTGCGCTCTGAATATTCCTGTGTGTTCCCCATGAGCAGGAGATTGACACCTACTGGAGCTGTGCCCATCCACAAACCTGTCATAGCAACAACATTTGTTTGAGTTTTCAGTACTGACTTTTTGTTGTGAGCTATCCTGTCTTGTGGTTGGGCATTAGCAGTTGCTAAGTTGGTCACACACTCGTCTGAGCCAAAAGGTGAAGGTTCGAGTCCCACTCTAGAAACTTGATCACAAAGAGCTACCTGATGACTAAAACACTCTTCTACTGCCAGTGTGGCCTGAAGCAAGTCTGAACTCTTTAATTGTCACAATATTGGCACAAAATCTGGAACCTTCTGCAGCTGGGATTCCACATAAATGAAAATCAGATAAGTTGACACAGTTGGCGGGAGCATCCTTTTCACTTCTGACCTGTATTCCTCCTCAATAAAATTACTTGCTAGTTTATGTACTGCAACCTTCCATCAGCATATTCTCAATAAACTTTTAAACTGGATTCTATTTTTGATTCCAGTTTCTATCTTGAGCCAAGGTATTGGGTTAAAGTGATGTTCCCACATGCTTACAACTCAGGGATAGAAACAAGGCATGCATTTCTGCAGAATTGCAGGAAACCTGAGTTTTCTGTTACATTTTTGGTCTGGTTCCCCGAAAGGATGACTTGGGCCTGAATTGCAGCCTCAAATGAAAGACATAATGTTGACTGGGTGGGAATTTGAAAGATTATTCTGGAAAAAGAAGGATGGGGGTAGTCATTGATTTTCTCTTGTGGGGTGGAGGGGAATGTCACTTCTGACAAAAAAGGATGGTAACACATTGTACAGCAATGCCCATCTGAGTTGGGACAGGAAGGCAATTGCATACCAGACTTTGGAATGCTCAATGCAAAAATTTATGAATGGAACAGGATCTTAATTTATACTGTTTCTGAACTGGAATGAGCAAGGGTGGCGTGATGGTACAGTGGTTAGCACTGCTGCCTCACAGCACCAGGGACCCAGGTTCTATTCTCAGCTTGGGTCACTGTCTGTGTGGAGTCTGCATGTTCTCCTGGTGTCTGTGTGGGTTTCCTTCGGGAGCTCTAATTTCCTCCCACAATCCAAAGATGTGCAGGTTAGATGGATTGGCCATGCTAAATTCTCTTTTAGTGTACCCAAACAGGTGCTATAATGGGGCGATTTTCACAGTAACTTCATTGCAGTGTTAATGTAAGCCTACTTGTGACTAATAAATAAAAAATAGTGGGCACATAGACCACTTAACTTTCTCATAATGAAGCTGGAGAAAGATTATCCTGCATCTATTCATATGTAAAAAGTTGAATTGCTCTAAACCAATGTGAGAATGAATGGGGAAGCTAAGGCTGTATGATTTATGCTTACATTTGGTTTTGCCTTCATGGACTAGCATTACTCTGTGAGAATTGATTGTCCTTTCGTAATCAATAAAATATTAACCGTGTAATCAATGGAAGGTGATAATTCATTTCCACAAGGACTTATCATTTCATATGCACTTGATCTTATTTTGTATTTTTTTTCCCCTCTCCTGCATTCCAGGCTGTATCAGGAACTGTCGGTCTCCCAATAGCTGTGCAGTGTGTCGCCTTGCCTTGGCAGGATGAACTCTGCCTGCGTCTGATGCGAGAGGTGGAGAGAGTCAGAGAAAAGAAGAGGACAATTTAACTACATTCCAATCATTGGAGCAACCTTTCAAGTGTAGCTGCTGCCAGCTGAACCTTCACACACATGCTGCTGTACTCAGGGATGTGGCAACAATTTTTGGAATTGGAGGCATATGTTCACTTTGGGATTAATGCATTTTATTTTATGATTTTAAAAGATTAACATCAAGGCATGTTTAACATGTTAGAAAGATGTTGGCTATTCCTTCACATTCTATCACTGTAAATTGTAAAACATCGATCTGTTAAAATAATTGGGAATTTATTGAAATGTAATCTGATTTAATTTTATCAGCTGTCGGATCACTGCATCTTTCTCTGGTGACTCACATATGATGGGGAAGCATCTCTAATTATTGACGGGAATAAAGCGCACGAAATAAATTCATACTTTGTTCCTTACCAGGAACATTATGCTTGAGTTTCTTTTTTAGCATTTTCCTACAATTGACAATAGGAAATTACAATATTAAGTGTAAAGTTTATTAGTCACAAGTAGGCTTACATTAACATTGCAATGAAGTTATTGTGAAAATCCTCTAGTTGCCACACACCAGTGCCTGTTCGGGTACACTAAAGGAGAATTTAGCATGGCCAATGCACCTGACCAGCATGTCTTTTGGATTGTGGGAGGAAAACAGAGTACCTGGAGGAAACCCATGCAGACACGAGGAGAATGTGCAGAGTCTGCACAGACAGTGACCCAAGCCAGGAATCGAACCTGAGTCTCTGGCGCTGTGAGGCAGCAGTGCTAACCACTGTGCTGCTGTGCCACCCATAGTAAAATAGGCCCATAGTAAAAAGTTACAGACCTTCAGTTGTCTCCTTGGAACCCTGGCTTCTCACAGGCCCATTTTGCTTTAAATCTGCTTTCTACAGCTTCATCATTTTAACTTTAGAGCCTTCCCCTATTCCTCATGATTAACTTCACGAAACAGGATATTTTTCTGAAACCCATCCTGTTCATGACATAGCTGTCATCTTGGGATTTTTTTCCTGTCTCTCCCTGGTTTTTGGAACCTTCTTCTTTAGTTTCAGACTTGCTCACTGCCCCTTTTCATGTCCAGATTGTTCTGGTATCTGTTTTCAACTGAACTAAAACTACAGGAGCAATTCTCCCAAAAATGCTGAATTGGCGAGAAAACTGGTCTGTATCCTGACTGTTTTTTCAATGCAACTTTAAACCCAAATCACCACGGGCTGTGCAATACAGAGGTCACAATCATGAATCTTATTAAAAGCTCGGGGGAGTGGGGCTTATTCATACTGGCGTCTGGCAGTTCTGGGCCTCTGCACATGCGCGCTAGTCCTGATCTGTCAGCCTCCTGTCGGCCAGCTCAATCGCCCATGGGCAGAATTGAACCCAGGTCCCTAGAGCTGTGAGGCATCAGTGCTAATCACTGTGCCACTTCTAATTATTGTTGGAGATTTTAAAATTAAATCGCTTTATTTTTACTTTTTGTTTGATTCTTGTTTCCTCTTTTGTTCTCTGACTCCCAACTTTCTTTATTGTTCTTTATTTTGCTTTCTGTAAATGATTTTGCAAAGAATTAAATATTCTAATTCAACTTCCTGGTTTAAACTCAGCATGGCTTGGTAAGCGTTCTTCAATTTGATTGGTTGATGAGGCATGCTGTTGCTTGTCCTGCTTGCACATGCCACAGATCCCCTGCAGAGGGCTCTGTGCTGAACAGGATCTCTAAGCGTGATAGCTTGCTGGTCAAAAGCCTGTGACAGGGCAGTTGTGTCATTCCTTCATTAGTGACTGCAAAATCCAAACTCTTACTTTGAAATTAAACTCCCCTTTGCTGATCTAGTATTTTGGGTTAAGAGGCTTTTGAACTATTGTTTGCATATTTTGAAATCAGTGTACCTCTTATATCAATTTGAAAGGATTATTTAATATAAAAAGCATTTCAAATTGTACAGATGTAGAAGATGCACCTTTTCCAAATATACAGTAGCCTCAATATTTCAGCATCTAATTGTATTTATTTGCACTTGTCTTTTCTTTATTCATTTGAGGGACATTGGCATCACTGGCCCATCCCTATGGCTTTGGAGTCACATGTAGGCCAGATCACGTAAGGACAGTAGATTTCCTTCCCTAAAGGACATCTGTGAACCAGATGGGTCTTTCTGACAATTGACAATGGTTTTATGGTCATCAGTAGATTCTTAATTCCAGATATTTTTCTTTTTGTTGAATTCAAATTCTGCCATCTGCCATGACGGGAGTTGCAGTCGGGTCTCCAGAACGTTAGCTGAGTTTCTGGATTAAAGTCTAGCCATACCACTCGACTATCGCTTCCCCTTGTTATCTCAGAACATGCTTTGAATTGATCATCAGTATCTAACTCAGTACCAAGACAATTATAAAAACTGAACTTACAAACATGATTAATCATAATAGTAATTGTAACATGACCTCTTAGTTTAGGACAGGTTGTGGACTTGAGGACTGAAGTACAATTTGTGTAACTTTCTGATGATCATTAGACTTCAGTTTTATTTCAGTTGCTGTCAGAGAATTAAGGATCATGCCCAATTCAGTGACAGCATTCATTCCTTATTTGTAGTTTCTCACTTTGTCAGCACTTGAGAAAACATACAATATAAAATGTGTAACCCAGCCTTGGCACGGTCTGCTGTGGCTCAGTGAATATAATTATATTAATGTCTGTGAATGATTACTGTACTTATTATCCTAATAGAATGTGGCTTGGACCTCTGAGGAGTTAATGACACATGAAACTATTTGGGTTTTTACTGCGCTGAGCTGGCTGGATTGAAATGTGTAAATATTCTTTCAATTCTACTGTTTCCCACACCACCCCCCCAACCTCCTCCATTTATTTGCATTTAACATCATTCTCCTCATCACTTTAACCTGCACTCTCAGGGAAAAAAATAACTTCTGGTATTACAATACAATTCTGCTGTCCCTTCCCAGTCCCCAGTGTGGCGCAAATGGGAGCTGTACATAGCAGACAATGGGAAAATGTAGTCATATTTTCAAAGTTTCAAAAAATGGGCATTATAAAAATAGTAATGTTGCTGACACACATTTGGGGATCAGGGCCTATTTATACAGAATTTTACCTCAGAATGCTAACTTGGGGGTATGGGGGTGCTGTGGGATATAGTTCATGGTGGGGTAGGCTGTACATGCCATAGAGGAGGAGTGGCTTTGAAAGATACAATCCCTTTTCTCATTCCTTTCTTTCTTATGCTGTAAGTGTGAATTATATAATTGCAGTATTTCTAATTTTTTGTTGATATACAGTAAGCAAAAAAATGGAGGGTTGGCAGATTTGAAATGCATTAGTGTAGCTAAAGCAATGAGATGCGTAGTCAGACTTTGGGAAAAGAAAGGGTCACATGTTTCAGTTTGTGTTCCTCGGAGGAACATTTCAGTTTAAGTTTTCTTAGTATCACAAGTAGGCTTACATTAACACTGCAATGAAGTTGCTGTGAAAATCCCCCAGTTGCCACATTCCAGCACTTGTCCGGGTACACTGAAGGAGAATTTAGCATGGCCAATGCACCTAACCAGCATGTCTTTCAGACTATAGGAGGAGCACCCAGAGAAACCCATGCAGAGAACGTGCAGACTCCTTACAGACAGTAATCCAAGCTGGAAATCAAACTCAGGTTCCTGGCACTGTGAGATAGCAGTGCTAGCCACTTGTCACTGTGCTGCCCTAATAAAAGTCAGAAGTGTCCTCAGGTTATTATATCATACAGTGCTTAGCGTTAGTAAGCTCTGACTTCTCTAATTTGAATGTAATTTATTTTCTAGGTGTGTTGGGTTCAATGTGTGTGTGCACCAAGTTATTACTGATAATTGTCCTTTCTGTATTACCCTCCTGTTTTGGAATGAACAGAAAGTAAGAATTTGCAGCTTGCAGTTACAAAGCAAATCATGGGAAGAAAGGTGATCACATGTTTGTCATTGCAGCAGACTAAAGGAGATGACCTTGATCATTTTCTTTCTATTCATTCATGGGACATGGGTGTCATTGGTTGGACAGCTTTTATTGCCCATCCCTAGTTGCCTGAGGACAGTTGAGAGATAACCACATCGCTGTGGCTCTGGGGTCACATGTAGGCCAGACCATGTAAGGATGGGAGATTTCTTTCCCTAAAGAACATTAGTGAACCTGTTGGGTTTTTCCAACAATCAACAACAGTTTTATAGTCATCAGTAGATTCTCAATTCCAGACATTTTGGTCCCACCATCTGATGTGTTGGGATTTGAACCCAGGTCCCCAGAACATTTGCTGGGTTTATGGTCCAGTGATAATTCCACTAGGCCATCGCCTCCCCATAACAGGAGTGATGAAGGAGCAGCGCTCCAAAAGCCCATGATTCCAAATAAACCTGTTGGACTTTAACCTGTTGTCCTGAGCCTTCTTACTGTGCCCATTCTAGTGGAAATTGGCATTTGGAGTATCTTTTTCTGCAATTCTCCCTATGCCTTTCTTCTGCTGGGATTGTATACAAACAGTCTCCATATGTTCTGTGTAGCTTATCAAATACGCTAAAGAGTTCAATAGTTTCAGCCCTGTAAAGACTAAGGAAATGTCATCTGTGGATTAGGGTAAAAGCACTTAATTAATATTTGGAGTTTTTAAATTGATTGTTAACAGTTATTGTCTATTCTCTCTTTCTTAGTTACCTTCAGAGGACAATGTAAACTGCTTTCTCAAACTGCTGGAATCCTTGTATCAATAGTGCAATAAGAAGGTCATATCCCTATGCTCCACCAATAGTTGCCTGTCACTGATGAAAAACAAACAGAAAAGTTACACCTTGTATTACGTTCATAATTATAACTATAATTACAGCAACAATTGTCACTTGTTGTAAAAACCCATCTGGTTCACTGATGTCCTTCAGAGAAGGAAATCTGTCTTCCTTACCTGGTCAGGCCTACATGTGACCCCAAACTCTCAGAAATGTGGTTGACTCTTAATTGCCCTCAGAGATGGGCTGTAAATGTTGGCTCAGCCAGTGACACCATGAATGAATAAAAAAAATCTGTCTTTGGAAAACGAATTTTATATTTGTCAATTTGACCCATCATAGTTTTTTCATTTCTTTCTTTTTCTGTCTGATTATTGTCTTGAGTGATATATTCCTCCTCTCTGCCGCTCTCTTGCTGTATCCCCCCAAGCTTGCCTTTTCTTCCCTGTTTTAGAAATGTTACAATAAGAAGTCTCACAACACCAGGTTAAAGTCCAACAAGTTTTATTTAGAATCACAAGCTTTCGCAGTGCTTCTCCTTCATCAGGTGAGTGGAGAGGTAGGTTTCACAAATACGGCATGTATAGACAGACTCAATTGCACGATAATGGTTGGTATGCGAATCTTTTCAGGTGATCAAGTTTTTACTTTATAAATTTATAAAACTCATTTATAAATCTTCTTCTTTAACTGCCATCTATTTGCCAAAGTTTTTCATTTAGCTTATGCTGGGTGTTCATCATTTCTCTGATCGTTCAACTTCAAGCTGTTCACTGGCATTTGAGAAGCTCTATAGAAATGCAAATTGATGCACCAGAGAATGTTTTTATCCTGTGTTATTTCATTGGTGACTACAGTCTTCCGGAGCGTGTAACAGTGAATGGTACTAAGCACATCAATGAGTGTAATAGTCAAACCGATGTTATATAAAGTTCAAAGTCAGGGCTGCTATATTAGAGCTTTATAGCCATGGCATGTTGAGCTATGGTGTATGGTAGTCCACAGTAAGTTTGTGATATATCAAAGTATTACAATAAAAATTACATTAAACATTGGTCCAGATCTTACAGCCTTGAAAAAAAATGTCCACGAGGATCTAATGATCTCCGTGATATGGTTTTCACCTTTCATGATATTAATTTGAATCAGGTATCAAATAAAATGGGTCTCCAGGTGTCTGGCAGAGTGATGTTAGGGGAAGTGATAGCCTAATGATAGTATCACTAGGCTACTAATCCAAAAACTCAGATGATGGGGATCTGGTTTCAATCCTGCCAAGACAGATGGTGGAGCTTGAATTCAATAAAAGGAAAAATATCTGGAATTAAGAATCTACTGATGGCCAAGAAACCATTGTTGTTTGTCAGAAAAGCCCACCTGCTTCACTAATGTGCCATCCTTACCTGGTCTAGCCGACATGTGACTTTAGAGCCACAGCAATGTGGTTGACTCTCAACTGCCCCTTGAAATGGCCTAGCAAGCCAATCAGTTCAAGGGCAACTAGGGGTGGGCAATAAATGCTGGCCAGCCAATGACATATGTTCCATAAATGAATAAAAGAAAAGCAGGTTCTTCAGGTAAGCCCAATGAATAAGTCTAACAGCACTGATTACCCTTCACTTTTTATACATTTTACAGAGAGGAAAATAAAGATTTGAACAAAGTCATTAGAAGCTTAAGTATTGGGTGGCACGGTAGCACAGTGGTTAGCACTGCTGCTTCACAGCGTCAGGGACCTAGTTCAATTCCTGGTTTGGATCACTGTCTGTGTGGAGTTTGCACATTCTCCTCGTGTCTGTGTGGGTTTCCTCCGGGTGCTCTGGTTTTCTCCCACAGTCCAAAGATGTGCAGGTTAGGTTGATTGGCCATGGTAAAATTGCCCCTTAGTGTCCTGAGATGCATAGGTTAGAAGGACTGGGGGTGTAAATGTGTAGGGACATGGGGGTAAGGCCTGGGTGGGATTGTGGATGGTGCAAATTCGATGGGCCAGATGGCCTCTTTCTGCACTGTGGGGTTTCTATGATTCGATTGTAATCAGACTTGAAAATAAATGAGAAAACTATGGAATTTTTATTAAAATGGAAAATAGTGAATTTGACTAATATAAAATTAGTTTTCCAGAGTCAGAGACATTTTTCAACTATAATTATGAACTAGTGCAAAGTGTAACTTTTGATTTGATTTATTATTGTCACATCATCATAGAATCTACAGTGCAGAGGGAGGCCATTCAGCCCATTGAGCCTGCACCAACAACAATCCCACCCAAGCCGTATTCCAGTAACCCCATGTATTTCCCTGCTAATCATCCTGACACTGAGGGGCAATTTATAATGGCCAATCAACTTAATCTGTACATCATTGTAGGATGGCAGGAAACTGGAGCACCCAGAGGAAACCCATGTGGACACGAGGAGAACATGCCGATTCTGCACAGGCAATGATCCAAGGCTGGAATCAACGCTGTGCCACCATGTATTAGTATATAGTGAAAAGTATTGTTTCTTGTGTGCTATTCAGACAAAGCATACCGTACATAGAAGAGGAAAGGAGAGAGGGCAGAATGTAGTGTTATGTCATAACTAGGGTGTAGAGAAAGATCAACTTAATATAAGATAGATCCATTCAAAAGCCTGATGGCAGCAGGGAAGAAGCTGCTGTTGAGACAGTTCGTACATGACCTGAGCCTTTTGTATCTTTTTGCCGACAGAAGAAGGTGGAAGAGAGTATAACTGGGGTGTGTGGGGTCCTTGAGTATGTTGGCTGCTTTTCCAAGGCGGAAGGAAGATTAGAAAGAGTCAATGGGTGGGAGGCTGGTTTAAGTGATGGACTGGGCTTCTTTTATGACCCTTTGTAGTTTATTGTGGTCTTGGAAAGAGCAGGAGCCATGCTAAGCTGTGGTATACCCAAAAAGAATAATTTCTGTGGTGCATCTGTAAAAGTTGGTGAGAGTCGTAATGGACATACTGAACTTCCTTAGCCTCCTGAGAAAGTAGAGGCGATGGTGGGCTTTCTTAACTATAGCACCGGCATGGGGGACCAGGACGGGTTGTTGGTGATCTGGACACTTAGAAGCTAGAGTCTGTCTTGTTCAGGTTTCAATGATATTACAGCCTATTAGGAAAAGTTCTTATCAGTTTAGTGATTTCTAAAGATTGCCATTTGTGGAGACTACAACAATGCACTTCGTGGAAGAGAAAGAAATTACTGATAATACCTGCCATATTTTTGCATTTTAACTGCACATATGCTGATGCCAGAAGTTGCTGTGGGTTTCACAGGGTTATGATGGTGAATGCTGACCATTTTGTCACTATTACAGCTGCAAAGTCTGGTCCATTGTGTTATAAGTCAGGTAGAATATAAAAAGCTTAATATACTGAGGGGTTTATTGTATCGGTGAAGAACTTGCAATCATATAGCATCTTCCCCTTTATCACAGAGGGCTTCACATCCAAGGAAGTGTTTTGGAAATGTGGTCACTATTGTAAAGTAAGAAAAGGGGGCAGATGCACACAGCATGGTCCCACAAACAATAATGAGATTAATTATTTGGTTATGTCGCTTGAAGGACAGCTGTTGGCCAGAAGAGCAAAAGAACCTGCTCTGTTCTTCCAGTAGTTCAATTAAATCTTTTACATCCACTGGAGAAGGTACGTAGGCCTTGATTTAATGGGTGGAATTTTTCAGCTGTTCATGCTAGTGGGATTTTCTGCACCTGCTACAATGAACAGAGATTTGGTTCAGTGTCAAATTCTCTGTCCTCGCTTGAAATGGTGTGAACAGTTGGAAAATTCTGGCCAACATCTTGTTCTGACTGACACCACTCTGACACTGCAACACTTCCTTACTCCTGCTTAATTGGCATCTGATCCATAAAAATCCACCCCTTTACCACCAATGCTCAGTAGCAGCAATGTGTACTACCTACAAGACACACTGCAGAAATTCACCAAAGATCCTTTGGTCAAGGATGGCGCCTTCCAAACCCACAATCACTTTCATCCAGAAGGACAAGGGCAGCAGATAGATGGGAACACCACCATCTGTAAGTTCCCCTCTAAGGCTGTCACCATCATGACTTGAAATTATATTGCCGTTCCTTTGCAGTTGCGGGGTCAAAATCCTGGAATTCTCTCCCTAAGGGCACTGTGGGTCAACCCTCAGAACATGGACTGCAGCGTTTCAAGAAGGCCATCTTTTTTATGTCCACTTTCTGTCCACACCACCACCTTCTCAAAGGCAACTAGGGATGGCCAATAAATGCTGGCCAGCGTGATGCCCATGTCCCACGAATGAACAAAAAAATGTATTGCACTGAAGTGTCAGCCTCGATTATGTGTCTGAATTTCCAGGCTTGGGCTTGAACCCACTATTCTCTGACGTGGGGTAAAACAGTAATATCCTGATGGGAAGGTATATTAGTGCATTATAGCTTGGATTGTGGTATATATTTATTGAGAGAAGTATGGAATATACTACAGAATGGACACATTGGAGCAGATTTTCCCATTCTGAATCACATGTTATTGGATTGCCTTCCCACAAAAAAATGCAGGGTGATTCCATAGGGAGCAGCACACATTTCTGTCCATTAATTTATATGGATGGAAAGTTAGGAAGTTTTCCAGATGGGTATTAGCTCCTAGTCAGCTAATTTGCCTGTTTTCACTGTGCAATTCTCCACCACGCGCAGGAAGTAGATTCAAATTCTGTAATGAGCTGTGCAGTTTATCAAAATATTTTAAGTCTATTCTTTTTATGAAATCCTCCAATGCCATGACGGGGACACTGCTGTAAAGACTGTGGGTCTGAAGAGTGAGAGATCAAGACAAAACTCTTAATGGGAATGGAACTCAATTTAAAGTCTGAAAATTAAAGGAGTAACACCAGCCCAGAAAAGGAACAATGTAAATTCTCAAATCTCATTCCCACATGTAGTAAATCGTAGTGAAAAGTTTTATGAATGGGAAATTATTTTTCTTTATTTTCTATTCCGTCTCCTTTATTTCTCTCTGATGCCCATGGGAAACTAGTTATCCCAGGAGCCAGTCTTAGCCCAACTAAAAATTTCTGTTCTGTTTCACATTTCAGCACCCACATTATTTTGCCCTTATTTTAAAGAACTCCATCTAGCTGCTAACAAGGCTATTCTTGACTCTGCAACTACGCCCAAACTAAATAAACAAATACATCTCTTTCTGCTAATCAATTCATTCTCTGTTTTTCCCCCGACCCTGATTTAACTCTAATTCACTCATTCGAATCAATTCTCCTTCTCTGTTGTTACTCTGTTCTTTACTCCATCCTTAAATCACTCTTTGTCCCATCATTTACTAAAGTTCACTAAGATCCTAATTATCCACTGCTGCATTATTCAGCAAATTACACAGCAAAAAAAAATTGCTCCAACTGATAACTGTCGGAAAATGTCTCAGGAACAGTGGAATTTCTAACAAGATTTGGCTTGGGCTCTTGCTATTAGAACAACTGAAATGCAGGTTGGAAATGGCCACAGGAGGGTGCTGGTCACCTTCCCCCAGTGTCAGTCACCAGTCACACTGTTACGGTGATTAGTAAGGTGCTTTCAAACATGAACAATGACATAGTTTGGAGTTTGTACATGTTTAAATACCATTGACTGGCCCAGGGACTGGATTTACTTTCAGAGAACAACAATGATACAAGCCACGTACAATTCACTTAGGCTGAATGCCTGAGGAGACCTATGTTTAAAAATACGGCATGCTGCATCCCATTTTGTTTAATTCAGTTGATTGGGTGCTTTAGTGGCAATGAACCTTGTCTCTATCCGATAGATCCAAATTGAATAAAACCTATTATTTGTGATATAAATAAATCAAGAATCAATCAATGCTCTGTAAATGTTTCTGATGGAAGGACAGCATCTGTGTAATCTATTCAGTGGATTTACAATTCTACATTTGACATGTCATGTAGGTAACAGCTCCAAATCAATGTTTGACAAATTTGCAATGCCACCTCCGTTGTCTAATCCTAAAACGTGAATATTATCATCGAATGGAAGGAGGTCATTTGGCTCATTTAGCCTGCACCAACAACAATCCCGCCCTATCCCCACATTATTTACCCTGCTAATCTCCCCAAAACTAGGGTCAATTTAGCATGGACAATCAACTTAACTCACACCAGAGCAGCTGGAGGAAACCCACGCAGACATGAGGAGAATGTACAAACTCCAGACAGTGACTCAAGCCAGGAATCGGACCTGAGTCTCAGGCACTGTGAGGAAGCAGTCCTAACCACTGTGCCACCATGCCACCCCTGTTATCTTGTATAAGCCACGTATACTTGGAGGCCTCTGTCAACATGCAATGAATATAACATGGTGAACCAAACTAAACCAGTTTCAGAAAGGAGAGATGTAACTTGACCAATCTCACTGACATTGTAAGTGTTATCCTAAGTGGATTGAGGACTTGGAAGCAACAAGCAGGGCAGTGATGTCAGGATGTGTAAAGTGCTGGCTGGTGTACATCAAGGACCTGCATATCTTCTTGATTACTCCTTTTAATTAATGTCAATAGTTTTATCCACAGCTTGATGCTTCCTGGTCCAATCTGTGGATGACACTAAACCATAAGGCAGCAGGAAAGGCTGTTTGAAGAGGTGCCCAAAGACAAGTTAGATTAAATATGTGACCAACCATACAATTTTGCATGCTGGGTGTATTCTCCATGGCAACATCTCATCAAACAGTTGTTAACCTTTCAACCAATCAGCACCCATTCCTCAGGCAGTGTAAATTGTTGCTCCCTTTGAAATTTGGTATTTTTGTGACTGTCCTGATAAATGCAAGATGAAAAGCTTCAGCAGTGTGTCTCTTTTTTCAGCAATACTTAAGTTCTGTACTACTAAATAACTAAAAAATGAATAGCATACGTCCATCATAATTAGATGGCATATAAATATATACTGTGTATATCATATTATAAAGTAATTATGTAGTTATTAATGGGGTGATAATACAACATTGCAGATTGAAGAGAAATTGGGATCCATGTCTTACTTGGTTTAGTGTTTTGTTTCTGAAGCCACATCTGATGGATCCTGGGCAAAATTCTGCTGGTCATGCCACTTATGGCGTCAGTGATTCATACCTCTACATAAAGCAGCACCCTTTCTCTTTGAATCATAGAACCCTACAATGCAGAAAGAGGCCCTTCAGCCCATCAAATCTGCACCGAACACAATCCCACCCAGGCCCTACCCCCATATCCCTACATGTTATACCCACTAATCCCTCTAACCTACGCATCCCTGGACACTAAGGGGCAATTTCTTAGCATGGCCAATCAACCTAACTCACACATCTTTGGACTGTAGGAGGAAACCGGAGTGCCCAGAGGAAACCCACGCAAACATGAGGAGAATGTGCAAACTCCACACAGACTTTGACCTGAGCCAGGAATCAAACCCAGGACCCTAGAGCTGTGAAGCAGCAGTGCTAACCACTGTGCTATCATTGCCACCCAAATTTTGCTTCCATACATTGCTGTGCTGAAATGTCAATGGCTCCACTAGAGAATTAATTGAATAAACTCTTCCCATGTAATTGTCTAATGCTAGTAGATAACCTAGGATCTTATTCATCGTAAATTAGAGGCTATCCTGTCTTATAAGACATAGGCATAATGTTATGTAACACACAGCACATAATTCTGCTGCTAATATGAAGCTTTCGACCTATAAGGTCTATTTGCTGAGATTCGACTTTGAAGTTATTTTGAAGTCAATTCTTTTAGCAGAAAACGTAAGGTACAGGAGAGGGTGATTGCTTTTATTGAGTTTAGTAGTGGTTGTAAACATCTGACTTCTCTCAAGAACAGAAGAGCCCATCAGATATAATGGGTTTTATGAAGATTGAGTTGTTTCTGGAATTTATGCTTACACAACTTATTTTTAAGATTAATGTAGAGTCATAGAATACAGTACAGAAGGAGGCCATTTGGCCCATTGAGTCTGTATCAACCACAATCCACCCAGAACCTATTCCCACAACCCCATGCATTTACCCTGCTAATCCCCCTGATACTCAGCGGTAGTATAGCCAATCAACCTAACCTGCAAATTTTTGGACCATAGGAGGAAACCAGAGCACCCAGAGGAAACCCATGTAGACACAGGGAGAATGTATAAACTCCACACAGACAGTGACCCGAGGCCAGAATTGAATCTGGGATCCTGGTGCTGTGAGGCAGCAGTGCTAACAACTGTGCCACCGTGCCACCCTAATATGTATGCACAACTACACGTAAGGACAGGAATAGACCATTCAATATATTAAACCTGGTCCACCATAGATCGTGGCTGATCTATATCACAAGTCCACTTACTCACCCTCCTCCACCTCCCTGGTTATCCTTGTCTAATAAAACTCAGTATTAAAGATGTTAATTGACCTAGATTCACAGCATATTGAAGGAGAGAGGCCCAGATTTTCACTACCGGTTATGTGAGAATGTGCTTCCTAATTTCACTACTGAATTAATTAGCTCTAAATTGTTGTTCAGAAGGATGTGGAGGCTTTGGAGCGAGGACAGAAAAGGTTTATCATGATGTTGCCTGGTATGGAGAGTATTAATAATGAGGAGGGATTGAATAAACTGGGATTGTTCTCCCTGGAAAGACAGTGGCTGATGGGAGACCTGATAGAGATTTCTAAAATTGTGAGGGGCATAGGTAGGATGAACAGTTGGAAGCTTTTTCCCAGGGCAGAAATGACAAGGGGGCACAAGTTCAAGGTAAGGGGGGAAAGATTCAGTAGAGATGTCTGGGGGGAAGATTTTTATATAGATGGGGGGGCTGGAATGCACTGCCAATTGAGATGGTTGAGGAAGACATGTTAGTGACATTTAAGACTTATCTAGATAGACACATGAACAGGTGGGGAATAGAGAGATACAGGGTTACTCTAGATAGGACATTGTGAATGGTGCAGGCTTGATGGGCTGAAAGGCCTTTTCCCATGCTGTACTTTGATCTTTGTTGTATGAACGTCCACCTGATAACTGGGCTTCCCAATTTTGGCTGGCCAAGTCAGTTGTTAGACAATCTGTATTGTTTTCAATGGACCCACTCTGGGTGCTTTAGCATTGTTAACAAAATCGGGCAGCATGATTGATCTTCCTTCGGGTAATTATTCATCAATCTAAATAAAATCACCAAAGGTAATTTTTCATAAAATGAACGGAAAGAATCCACCTAAGCCTTCTTCAATTTTAAATGTAGGTTTTCACTATAGAAAATTGTTGTTCCAATAGTAAAGCTACAGTACCTACGAAATGTTATACTTTGTCATATTGCAGTGTGTCATGCGAAGAATTAACAAATAGTGGCTTGTTCAGAAATACTGAAATTTTCATGGAACATTGGATGAAGGTCGAAGAGTTTTGTTGATCACTTGTTCCACATATATCTGCCAGTCCATTATAGAGAATGAGGTGAGTAGGGAGCTACTTTGCTCTTGCTTGAACTTCATTAATCTTGCCCTTGTATTTCTCGTTAAGTTACGTATGCTGCTTAGATTTGCATTTTTTAAATTCATTCATTGGATGTGGCCAGCATGTATTGCCCATCCTTATATGCCCTTTAGAAGGCAATGGTGAGCTGTCTTCCTGAACCATCGCAGTCCATGTGGTGTAGGTACATTCACGGTGCTGTTAGGGAGGGAGTTCCAGGAGTTTGATCCAGCCACAATGAAGGAGTAGTCATTTATTTCCAAGTCAGGATGGTGAGTGACTTGGAGGGCAACGTCTAGGTGGTGATGTTCCCAAGTATCTGCAGCTTTTGTCCTTGGTAGCAGTCATGGGTTTGGAAGATGTTGCCTAAGGAACCTTGATGGGTTCCTATAGTGTGTCAGTGGGGGAGAGAGAGTGAACATCTGAGGATGGGTACCAATCAAGCAGGCTGTTTTATCCTGGATGGTGTTGAGCTTCTTGAGTGGTGTTGGAGCTGCACTGATTCAGGCAAATGGACAGTATTCATCAATTCCTGATTTGTGTCCTGTAGATGGTGGACAGACTATGGGGAGTCAGGAGGTAGATTACTTACAGGATTCCTAGTTTCTGACTTGCTCTTGTAACACAGTAT
Organism: Carcharhinus amblyrhynchos; assembly: GCF_965287045.1. Taxonomy (NCBI): domain Eukaryota; kingdom Metazoa; phylum Chordata; class Chondrichthyes; order Carcharhiniformes; family Carcharhinidae; genus Carcharhinus; species Carcharhinus amblyrhynchos. The sequence goes on along the minus strand of NC_137332.1, from coordinate 26,497,522 downwards.
TTATATGACTAATTCAAACAAGTTTCTGGTCAATGGTAATCACCAGGATGTTGATTTTGAGGCGATATTGCCTGGGTGTATTGCGAATGTTATATGCCACTTGTCAGCCCAAGCCTGTGTATTGTCTAGGTCTTGCTGCATTTGGACATGATGGGTGGAAATTGGTCGAGTTGGATTTGAATGTGCAAACTTCACACAGCCAGTGACTGGAGGCTGGAATTGAACCCAGGTGCCTGGCACTGTGAGGCAGCAGTGCTAGCCACTGCACCACCATACCAACTATTGCACCACCGTGCCACCCAAATATTACAATTTTTTGGGAAAACATTCCCAAAACTTTTGGGAAATTTTACAAAGACTAAATTTAACTGTGTAACTCTGATCTTGGGCAGGATTTTACTGCCTCGCTCATCCCAAAACCACAAAATCCCACCTGAAGTCAACGATCCTTTCCGTGGTCCCTTCCTTGCCCACGCTGATTCCCGTGGCAGGCGGGATGATAAGTTTCTGGCCCTTATGTGTTTAAGTTTTTTTTGTTAATAAATGTTTCAATTTAATATATAAAATCTCCAAAAGTGGTTTTGGATTTCTTTCATACCTTCTCACAATAAAATGCAAACTACAAATCATTGTGATAACTTGATTCAGTTTTCCTTTGGGATTTAGTTAATCCAGCAATTACTCATGCCACATCATAACAGCAAGGAGTGAATCAAGTTGATTGGTATTTGTGGGATCTTGGGAGGAGATCATGGTGAATTATCAGCATTTCTAGCTGTAGATTGTAACCTTATCTTTGGCACTGATGTGCTGAGTTCTGCCATCATTGAGGATGGGGATATTTGTAGAGCCTCCTGCTTATCTATGCCTGTTGCAAGTTTAAAAGACCCTGGATTATATTCCTCTTAATTGTGTTTTAATGGAAACAAGTTTGTTTATTCGTTTTCTTCCCAGAGTCTAAAACCACATCTTGGAATTAACCTTGTTGCTCTTTTTGTAGCCATCTGCAAAACCTCAATGTCTGTTTAGAGGGTGCATACCCAGAATTAGACATGATATTCCAAATGTTGTCTGCCAAGTGATCAATGTACAGTTACAATTATTTATCTGATTTTAAATTGAAGTGTACACAGGAAGATGGCTAAATTTGATTGTTTCTAACAGCGCTCTCTCTTTACACCAATTTGAGGTCCCTACCTGCTTCAAGAAGATGGGGACAATCATCCCAGTACCAAAGAAAAGCCTTAATTAAGTGTGCCTTAATGACTACTGTCCAGTGGCTCTAACATCCATCATTATGAAGTGCTTCGAAAGATTAGTCATGGCACAAATCAATTCCTGCCTCCCAGACTGTCTGGATCCACTGCAGTTTTCCTATTGCTGCAACAGGTCCACAGCAGACCCTATCCATGTGGCCCTACACTCAACCGTGGAACACCTAGATAATAAAGACATTTATATTAGACTCCTATTCATAGACTTTAGCTCAGCCTTTAACACCATTATTCCTACGAGGCTCATCTCCAAAATTCATGGCGTGGGGCTTGGCTCCTCCCATGGCAACTGGATCCTCGACTTTCTAACCCGCAGACCGCAGTCAGCAAATCCCAGATTCTATCCTCGGTGCGTGCAGAATTATTAGTTTTCCCTGGGTGGGTTGACATGTTCTTGTGTTGAATCTATTAAAAGGTTGGCAGATTTAATTCTTCTGGTGGAATGAATTTGGTTTCCAAAATATAACATTCTTGTCACGTTACGTGCTTTAATATGAAAAAACACAAGTTTCTATTTTCATAGTGCCTATCACATTATCAGGACACCCCAAGATGCTTTACAGCCTTAAAGCATTTGTAAAAATGTGGGAACTTTTGCAATGCAAGAAATAGAATAGCCAATTTGTGCAGAACAGGGTCCTACAGGCAGTAGCCAAGACACTGGGTATAAGTCATTTGTTCCTCTTCGTAATTGTTGCAAGGACCTTCGTTTTTCTGCTGAGAATGATAAGGCCTCGGTTTAGTATAGAATAGAATCATGGAACCTTTACATGCTAATCCGACTGATTGGAATTGAATTCAAGTCCCTGGTGCTGTGTTGCAGCAGTGCTAGCCACAGTGTCACCGTGCTGCCTCAGTATCTCAGACAAAGGACGACACCTCCAGCATTGTAGCACTCCAACAGTTCTGCCCAGAATGTCGGCCTCTGCATGACTTCACATTTATCGACATTAAAATCAGTTTGTCACTGACCTGATCCAAATCTCCTTGAATGTTATCAATTTCACTTCCCTTAATTGCTAGCCACATAGCTAAATGCTGTTAGTCTACATTCCAATATTACAAGAATTCCGCTTTTCCAACTCATGTAGAAATGGCCATGATTCTCCCATCGTGACCCACAACTTTTCTGTCGGGGAAGCATGTATATCTCCCAGAGCCAGTGAACAGTCACTGGTCAGACCCACGCTGGAAACCGGCAGAAAGACAGTTAAGTCATTTGAATTTGTTTTAAATGTATTTTAAACATGCTTAGCAGTTCATTATTGGGAACTTCAGGTGACGGAGGGTGGGTGTGCGGTGTGGGGGGGTGGGGGGGGTGGGGGTGGAGGGGAGGGGGGGAGTGCGGTCGGCTGGAGAGGCAGCACTGTGGTGGTTCCTGGCTGACCAGCAAATGGAGAGACTGACAGATCGGGGGCCACTACACATGCGCAGAGTTCCAAAGCTGTCAGACTCTGGTGTGAATAGGCCCAGCCCCCTCTTGGTTTTTAATGATATTTACATTTGTGACCTTTGCAGTGCACAAGTAAGGAGTTGAACTGGGATTTAGAAGAGTTTTCCCGCCAATTCAACATTTTTGGAAGGTTCATGGCCATTAGCTGTAGTTATCCAGACTTAGCCCAACCCATGCTGCTCAATAAGCAGGGTTTTGTGTTTTAGATCATGACCCCTATGTCAGGGCAATTGGGGATTGTAACTTCAAGCTGTGTCAGGAGCAAGCATCTAACGGTGCTTTTCCAAAAATTGCCATCTAGAGAAGGATTGTGGCTGGTGGGATCCCAAAGGGCCAAGAGGAGGCTCAGCTCTGCCAGGCAGCAAACTGCTCTGGAGGAGACCAAAGACCAGAAACAGATATGGAGTGGTAGGACCATTAGTTCAGATCATGTGAGTGGTTGTGATAGTGGGAGGCTTGTGGTCATCGATCCTGCGAAGTGAGTGATGGGTGTTGGGTGGTGGACGGGGGAGTGAAGGGGGTGTTTAAGGGGCATCCAATTCCCAAAGTGGTTGCCAAAACTCAAATCTAGGGATGAGTCTAAGCGTGTTGATGAGGACTTTAGGATTGAGATCCAGGGTCCATTGTCGGACAGTGAAGAAGGGTAGCTCAGTGGGCTTGGGGGAAGCACTCCTGATTGTGTTAGCCCATTAGCGTTTCTGGAAAGACAATTGCCTCTTCCATAAAACAATCATCATCTTCTTTTGGATGCCAGGTGAAACTTGGAAGATTGGTTAATTATGAGACACAAGCTGTATTATAATAATTAAATGGACAATCTGTCCCTGGAGACAGGTTTGTTGCCTGCCCCATATCATCGCTGTTAAAACTGGAAATGAACACAATGCAAGAACTTGAGAAACAGAAGCAGGAGTAGGCCACCATGCCCTTCAAGCCTGCCCTGCCATTCAATCAGATCATTGTTGATCTATGCTGGCTTGAGCTCCTTTTTTGGGTGGATTAGGAGCAGAATTTTAAAATATCAATATTCCACCCAATCCAAACCCATTCATTTTTGGAGGTTAGAATTACCTGCTTTGTGTACCACAAAACTATGTGTGTACTGTAAGCCATTGTTTTACATTGCAGCTATAATAATCCATTGTTTGTATATTCCATTGTATTCCACGTGGCTCCCCATCCTCATATGTCCCCATACACATCATTAACCAAGAGTTTTTATGGACATTTATTTTATTTTTATTCATTTGTGGGACATGGGCACCACTGGCTGGCCAGCATTTATTGTCCATCTCTAGTTACCCTTGAGAAGGTGGTGGTGAGGAGGGTGCGAGGGTAGGTGACATTACGAGGCCTAAAGTTAAGGAGAGGGTACAGGTAAGGGTGGAGGCCGAGGATGTCCCAATAATAAAGGGAGTAGGGGGCGTGAGTATGAATAGGGTCCAGGGGAAGGCTGGGATGAAGGCACTTTATCTGAATGCACGAAGCATTCGGAATAAAGTGGACGAGCTGGTGGCGCAGATCGACACAAATGGATATGATCTGGTGGCCATTACAGAGACGTGGCTGCAAGGTGACAGGGACTGGGAGCTGAATGTCCAGGGGTATCAAGTGTTTAGGAAGGATAGGCGGGAGGGAAAAGTGGGGGGCGTAGCTCTGCTGATTAAGGATAGCATCAGGGTGGTAGCAAGGGATGATATTGGAGCCAAAGAGCAGAAAGTGGAATCGTTGTGGGTGGAGATTAGGAACAGCAAAGGGAGGAAGACGCTGGTGGGTGTCGTCTATAGGCCCCCAAGTAATGATCTGGAGGTGGGGCGGGCTGTTAATGCGCAAATAAGTGCGGCGTGCAGGAATGGGACGGCCGTAATTATGGGGGATTTCAATCTGCATATTGATTGGTCGACCCATGTTGGACGCGGTGGGCTCGAGGAGGAGTTCTTGGAATGCTGCTGGGATAGTTTCCTTGAACAGTGTGTTGGAGCCAACGAGGGAGCGAGCTGTCTTGGATCTGGTGTTATGTAATGAGGCGGGTAGAATCAGGGACGTTGCGGTGAAGGATCCTCTTGGGGAGAGTGATCATTGTATGGTGGAGTTTCTGGTGCAGATGGAGGATGACAAAGTGGGTTCCCGGACACGCGTCCTTTGTTTGAACAGAGAGGAGTACGGTAGGATGAGAGAGGAATTGGCGAATGTGGACTGGGGGAGCGCGTTGGAAGGTAGGTCTGCTGAGGAGCAGTGGAGGATTTTTAAGGAGATCTTTCTTGGTGCTCAGCAGAAATTTATTCCGATGGTCAAAAAGGACCGTAGGAGGAGAGGTAATCAGCCGTGGATAACGAAGGAGGTGAAGGAAAGTGTTAAATTAAAAGCGGAGGCGTTTAGATTAGCTAAGAGTAGTGGGCGAGAAGAGGATTGGGAGAGGTTTAAATGTCAACAAAGATTGACAAAGAAATTGATAAAGAAGGGTAGGATAAACTATGAAGCTGGGCTAGCGCGTAATATAAAAAAGGATAGCAAGAGTTTTTATAAGTATATAAAAAGGAAGAGGCTGGCTAGGGTGAACGTTGGACCCTTAGAGGATGAGAAGGGGGACTTAGTGGTAGGGGATGGGGAAATGGCTGAGGTCTTGAATAACTTTTTTGTTTCGGTGTTCACGGAGGAGGACGTGAATAAATTGCCGGGTGTTAGAGATGGAAAGGTGGTAGGACTGGAGGGTCTCGATGACATTACTGTTACTAGAGAGGTGGTTCTCCACAGACTGGAGGGGCTGATTGTGGACAAGTCCCCAGGACCGGATGGAATGCATCTGAGGGTTCTGAAAGAAATGGCGGAGGTGATAGTGGATGCCTTGGTGGTTATTTTCCAAACGTCGCTGGATTCCGGGGAAGTGCCGGAAGATTGGAAAGCGGCTAATGTTATGGACACCAAGATTAGTGGAAAGGCAAATTGTGCGGAGGGTGTGGAGAGTCTGCAGAGGGATCTAGATAGGCTGGGCAAATGGGCCAGGAAATGGCAAATGGAATTTAATGTTGGCAAGTGCGAGGTGGTACACTTTGGTAGGAATAATGGTAGGAAGGATTATTACTTACGTGGAGAAAAACTGCAGCAGGCGACGGTGCAGAGGGACCTCGGGGTCCTTGTGCATGAGTCGCAAAAACCCAGCTTGCAGGTGCAGCAGGTGGTCAGGAAGGCTAATGGGTTGCTGGCCTTCATAGTGAGGGGGATTGAATATAAAAGTAGGGAGGTCTTGCTGCGGCTTTATAGGGCATTGGTGAGGCCGCAGCTGGAGTACTGTGTGCAGTTTTGGGTGCCGTACTTATGCAAGGATATTTTGGCCTTGGAGGGAGTGCAGAGGAGGTTTACTAGGCTGATGCCGGAGTTGAGGGGGTTGAGCTATGAGGAGAGGCTGAATAAACTAGGCTTGTACTCGTTAGAGTTTAGAAGAATGAGGGGAGATCTCATTGAGACGTATAAGATGATGAATGGGATGGATAGGATAGAGGTGGAGAGACTCTTCCCGCTCAGAAAGGACAGTAGGACTAGGGGGCACAGCCTCAAGATAAAGGGGGGGGCGGTTTAGAACGGAGTTGAGGAAGAACTTCTTCACTCAAAGGGTGGGGAATCTCTGGAATTCTCTGCCTGTTGAAGTGGTGGAGGCTGCCTCGCTAAATATTTTTAAGAAGCAGGTTGATGGGTTTTTGATGAGAGGGGATTAAGGGTTATGGGGAGAGGGCGGGAATGTGGAACTGAGCCACGACAGATCAGCCATGATCTTATTGAATGGCGGGGCAGGCTCGAAGGGCCAGATGGCCTACTCCTGCTCCTATTTCTTATGTTCTTATGTTCTTATGTGAGCTGCCTTCTTGAATTGCTGCAGTCCATGTTCTGTGTGCTGATCCACAATGCCGTAAGGGTTAAATGCTATGGGGTAACTCAGTGATTTTATGCGCAAATATGGGATAATAGTCTGCTACTTCTATATTCAAAATGGTATATATAATCGTGACTCGTTACTACGTGAATCTCTTTTGGATTTTTGTACCTTTTTAATGTGAAAGCTTTCCATTTGCAAATAATTAGCACAATTCGGCCAGTTATTTAATATTGGGAAGGTGATGGCCTCGTGGTATTATTGCTTGATTATTAATTCAAAAATCCAGATAATGTTCTAGTGGTGGACCCGGGTTCGAATCCCACCACAGCAGATGGAGAAATTTGAATTCAATTAAAAATATCTGGAATTAAGAGTCTACTGATGACCATGAAACCATTGTTGATCATCAGAAAAACCCATCTAGTTCATTAATGTCCTTTAGGGCAGGAAATCTGCCATCCTTACCTGGTCTGGCCTACACGTGACTCCAAAGTCACAGCAATGTGATTGACTCAATAACTGCCCTCTGAAATGGCCTAGCAAGCCGCTCAGCTGTATCAATTGCTATAAAGTCTCAACATTTATGGAAGTGACAACATGTTACTCTTATCCCTCAACGTAAGGCAAGAATTTGTTCACTCTAAGCCCGCATATGGCATCTTAACTCCTGTTCCAAAATGCTGTGCAATAACTCTGATTTTATGCGCATATGTAGGATAATAATCTGCTACTTTTATATTCAGAATGGTATATATAATCATGACTAGTTATTGCATGAATCTCTTTTGGATTTTTGTGTCTTTTTAAAGTGAAAGTTCTCCATTTGCAAATAATTAGCACAATTCAGTCTGGTTTTTAATTTGTGAGTGTGTAGCAGTCACACAAGTGCCTACCACCAGAACATATGTCTTGTGTCTTGTTATTTTACTAAGCTAATGGACTGAGCTCAAATGCTAACTGTCTTCTCTGACAAGTTTATGAGGATTTAATAAGGCGCGAATGGATGAAATGAGGTGGTAGACAGAGCTCAATATTGAGAGCCGGCTTACTTTGTCGAATACCGTCTAGTTCCAGTCAGTTTACACGACCATTACACAGGCAGTATCTGCGGTACCATTCCCTGGTTGTGTTCTCACACAACGAGCACAAGGAATGTTGTGTTTCATCTAGGTACATTGTCATATAGTACTGACTGAACTCTTCTTTGAGACCTATTTCTAATAATGAATAACAACAGTTAGCATTTGCAAATTAAATTAAGTAAACAAAACGAAATTCAACTTTTGCTTGTGGACACAAGAGTGGAAGCCTGGAGGTGAGAATTCGCCGCCACAGATTGTAGTTGAGACCAAAACGTTGTCTGATTTTAAGAAGAAGTTAGATATAGCTCTTGAAGCTAAAGAGTGGGATATGGGGGGATATTGATTCGATGATCATCCATGATCAAAATGAATGATGGGGCAGACTCGAAGGGCCAAATGGCCTACTTTTGCTTCTAGTTTCTATGTTTTTATGTGAGTGGGTAGATGGGGAGGAGATGCAACAAGGAGACAAGGGTGGAAATTCGATAAAAGGTTAGTCATGTGCAAAGGGAAAGTGTGAGACAGGATGGTAAGAAATTGACAAGCAAAGTCTGAGGCACAGGAGGATTGACCTTCCATTATACTGAGCCTCACAGTGCCAGGGACTCGGAGTTCGATTCCCAGCCTGAGTCATTGTGCGGAGTCTGTACGTTCTTCCTGTGACTGCATGTGTTTCCACCGGGTGCTCCCACAGTCCAAAAGGCATGCAGGTTAGGTGCATTGACCTGAACAGGTGCCAGACTGTGGCGGCTAGATAACTTCATTGCAGTGCTAATATAAGCCCACTTGTGACACTAATAAATAAACTTTGAACTTTAAGGGGAACAAGTGGTAGCATAAGGCTGAGAATTATGACAGCAGCATAGGCTCAAATGGTGTGTGGTAAGGTATGTGAAAAGCAACGAGCAGGTTCAAGTTTCAGATTCAGATTCCAATCAGTGTTAGTAGCTCTGGGATTAGGGACATCCTGTTAGTTCTAAGCACATAAATTGCATCAATTTATTCTGTTTTCCTACTTGCTGGGCAGTAAATAGGGAACCGTGATGGCAGCTACCAGAGAATTGAGATGACCAACCTTCTCCATCCTGGTTTTGATTGGTTCAAGGCTTCTACAGTTAAAAAGAACACCAATAGGAAAGGGCTGTCATACTGTTCACCATACTGCAAACACCCAGCTACCCCTGCACCATGGTATGCCTGCCATGTGCTTCACTGGAAATTTCAATTTTAATATAAAAGTTTAACATTAATTAAACTATTCACCACAAACATTAAATGTTTCCAATTGAGTTAAAAGCCATGATGCCACACCAACTTCTGCTGTGTTCATAAAATCCAATGGCTCACCATTTATAACATTGTCAGAAGTTCTCTACTAGATTTCTTTTATTCAATTGTGGGACATGGGCACCGCTGGCTGGCCAATGTTTATTGTTCATCCCTAGTTGCCCTTGAGAAGGTTGTGGTGAGCTGCCTTCTTGAAATTTTGCAGCCCACGTTCTCTGGGTTGATCCACAATGTCTTTAGGGAGGAAATTCCAGGATTTTGGCCCAGTGATTGCAAAGAATCAGCAATATATTTTGAAGTCAGGATGGTGAATGGCTTGGAGTGGAACCTGCATGTGGGAGCATTCCCATGTATCTGTTGCCCTTGTCCTTCTAGATGGAAGTGATTGTGGGTTTGGAAGGTGCTGAATTTCTAGTTTTGTAGTGCCCCACCGGCCATCCGTGATCTACACATGGACTAAACAGATAGGATTTTGCCTCAGAAATATTCTTTTTGTTTTGTATCCTTCCCTGACAGCACTGTGAGTGTACCTACACCACACGGACAAGAAGGCAGCTCACCACCACTTTCTCAAGGGTGATTAGGGACGCACAATAAAAATGCTGGCTTAGCCAGCGATGGTAATGTCCCCCGAAAAAATAATTTTAAAAAATTCCATTATTTGACTACTGCAGCCATGACACAGTTCAATCCCTTGATTCTTCCTGGATGCCTCATGACCTCTTGGCTTCTCCCTCTCCTACGCTCCTGATGGATCAGCATAAAGAAGTTCAGCAAATGACGCTGATAAATATAAATGAGACAGAACATTGGGGCCCATCTTAACTCAACCACTAAGGGGAGAAAAAAACACTATAATTCCTCCATCACATTAGCTAAGGCTATCTTGAATTAATCAGTATACCCAGAAAACCATTCTCTTTTGCATGGAGACTTTCTTCCTGACATCTGACCCAAATTACCTTTTGACCAGTTTTAACCTATCACAGAGCAGAACATGTATTATCATTGCCCCAATACTTTCTGGCACACTAAATTTCTACGTCAATATTTTGCATTAGTACAGCACCATTGTAGAATATTTTATTAAATACAATTTTGGAAGTATATAAATTGATAGCATTTACCATTCATTATAGTAAATGCTGCATCTAACTAAGGTACAGCACAGGAGATAGAGAATGTTAATTTTAACCTCTGGCCTGAAGGAATGCAGCTTTATGTGACAAATAATGTTACACATGGGTCTGCACTTCTTTGCAATTTTTTTTCCGTTTATATAATGCTGACTATAGTACGTATATTCTAATAGTGATGACATTATTGTGTTCAATCATTATGGTCATTACCAGCCCGAGGTGTTTCCTACACCCCAGTGAGCACCTCAAGGCCAGTAATGATGGCCAGAACGCCTGAATAAACTGAGGTTTGTGCAGAATTAACCCTCAAAGCACTCTCTCAGCTTTTACCCTGCTATCGCACTGTCATGTGTATGAATGGAATCTGTTCTTCTCCGTCCTTCCTATTTGAACAGTGAGATGTAAACTAAGGAAGAAGTTCAGAGGAAGCTCTTTTTATCTTTGAGGGGTGTGTGTGGAATGGGGGGGAGGGCGGTGCGTGGGGGCACAGGGACCATAAAATTGTTCAAAATTATACAGGAAAACCATTTAAAAAGGAAACAAAAAATGCGCAAGACTTTGGAAACAGTTTGGTGCTTCACTGAAAGCAAATATTCTAGGCACACAGCAGCCATCTCAGAGGGTCCCTAATTATTGATTGCAGCTGGAAACAAAACTGTCACAGCAATTTCCAAAGATAACAGCTACAAACCAAACTCCAAAAAAATAATGTCTGCACCATAATTTTTAAGACCTTTGGATAACAAAAGGGTGGCACGGTGGCACAGTGGTTAGCGCTGCTACTTCACAACATCAAGGACCCAGATTCGATTCCTGGCTTGGTCTGTGTGGAGTTTACGTGTTCTCCCTGTGCCTGCGTGGATTTCCGTCGAATGCTCCAGTTTCCTCCCACACTCCAAAAAACACGCTGGTTAGGCGAAATGGCCATGCCAGATTCTCCCTCAGTGTACCTGAACAGGCGCTGGCGACTAGAGAATTTTCACAGTAACTTCACTGCAATGTTAATATAAGCCTACTTGTGATTAATAAATAAAATTTTAACTTTAGTACCTCTGTAAAATTTGAATAGTGCCAACATGGTTTTCTTCATGTGATTTAACAAAGAGTTGGATCTGTCAAAGAGAAAAAAGAAATGGGATGTTTTTAACCTGCTGGGACCTGGGAAGTAGACAACTCAAAGCCTCAGGTTCCTTGCTGTCCAGATTCTGCTATTTTCTGTGTTGTCAAGTGCTTCTGGATGGGCAGCCAGGCCACCGACTGAAAGCTGACGGGAGTTTTAATTCACATAAATCAATCGTGCATTAGGAAACTCTTATAGAGATTTCTTCTTCAAAGTGAAATAAATCTGCCACAGTTTCCTGACAGGTAAAAGCCATTATGAAAAGGATTGGGAAGCTGAAGGAACCTTTCCTTTTTGAGACCTGTAGGAGCAGGAGGGCTGTCCTGGGCCCAAGAAAAAATGTTTAGACCTCCCCTGCCCACGCTACCATTCTCTACTCAAGATTCCAGAGCCTGTCAGACACGTTCCTTTGGAGGTTGACCAGCAAAATTCTGGTCTATAATGACTCAGGAAGCCTGACAAGAAAGGAACATAGTTCATTACAGAATGCAAAGAAAAACTACTACCATGGCGTACGGTGTCTTGGCATTTATTGGTAGGGGGATTGAATTTAGGAGTCGCAGCGTAATGTTGCAACTGTACACTACTCTGGTGCGGCCGCACTTGGAGTACTGTGTGCAGTTCTGGTCCCCACATTACAAGAAGGATGTGGAGGCTTTGGAGAGGGTGCAGAGGAGGTTTACTAGGATGTTGCCTGGTATGGAGGGGAGGTCCTATGAGGAGAGATTGAGGGATTTAGGGTTGTTTTCATTGGAAAGAAGGCGGCTAAGAGGGGATCTTATTGAAACATATAAGATGATTAGAGGTTTAGATAGGGTGGATAATGATAGCCTTTTTCCTCAGATGGAGAAAGCTAGCACGAGGGGGCATGGCTTTAAATTAAGGGGGGGTAGCTACAGGACGGATGTCAGGGGTAGGTTCTTTACCCAGAGGGTGGTGAGGGATTGGAATGCCCTGCCTGCTGCAGTTGTAAATGCGCCTAGTTTGGGGGCGTTTAAGAGATCTATGGATAGGTTTATGGACGAAAAGGGATTGGTATAGGCTAGTGGGTCATTGTTTTTGTAACTGGTCGGCGCAACATCGTGGGCCGAAGGGCCTGTTCTGCGCTGTAATGTTTTATGTTCTATGGTATATATACCACTAGTCCCTGCCTGATACTACAGCTTAGAGGCTCAGACTGGGCCTGCCTTCTAAAAGGCTCAGGTAATGAGTTCTAGTGTGTAGGCCACTACCGTTTATCAGGGGAACTCATATTCAATGAGCCCCTCTGGGAGATCAAATGATAATTCCCCATGGACCTCGAGGGGGTTATCGCAAGGTCCAGCAGTTACAATTGTCATGGCTTCACACAGCTGAAGCAGGACAGGATGAAAAAAAACTCTCTGTATTCAATATTTACCCATCAGAAACCCACTGGCATCTTAATTACCAATTGCACAAAAAGCAATGTACTATTGCAGCCTGCCAAGAAAGTGAACAAAGTTTAATCTGAACAGATAAAACAAAAAGACTTGCATTTGTATAGAACCTTTCATGATCTCGGGATGCCCTCAGAGTGTTTTACAGTCAATGAAGTATTTTTGAAGTGTAATGGGTTTGTGTACAATATACGATGGCTAGAACTGTTCACGGTGACGGGATCTTCTGATCCCAGTAATGGTGCACCTCGCTGCAGGTTTCCTGTTGTGGGTTTCCTGGCAGTGTGGGATGGAATCAATGCGTAACATATTGGCCAGGGCAGGATCAGAAGATCTCACCTCAAGCTGGTGACACGCTGCCTCTGCTGCACGAAAGACACCGCGGTGAGGCTAGAGAATCCCACCCTGTGTGGAGTGGTGAAATGTTATGTTGATATATAATTTAACATGCATTCAGGGTGAATCATCCCAGAGACCCCTGAAGTAGTTACAGACTACAAGAAATAGAGAAACAATTTCTCTGGCAGCCACTGCCGTTCTGTGGAATGTTAACTGTGGAATCGGAAATTATAAAACAAAATAAGACGCAAAGAACAAATTCAAAACAAATGGAGGCGAACTCGTTGGGGTCTTTTAAGAGACTTCTGGATGGGTACATGGGATTTGATGGGATTGAGGGTTATAGATAGGCCTGGTAGGTATGGATATGATCAGCACAACTTGTGGGCCAAAAAGCCCACAAGTGCTGTAGTGTTCTATGTTCTATATAAATAAAGCCAAAAAAAAACTCATTGAAAATTCTGGGTAGCTAATTATAATGGTTGGTCCTAATGTCCTCAGTTATAATTCACTCTATGCCTTAACTCATTAAAACTATTGTTCCGGGTTCATCAGTTCCACTGAAATTTAACGCACGCTCACTGGTGGGTATGCAGGTCAGGTTGTATAATTCCCAGACTATGACCCAGTTACAATGAAGGAATGGGAATATAGGACCAAATCACAATGGTAGGGATAAAAACAAAATACTGTGGATGCTGGAATCTGAAACAAAAACAGGAAATGCTGGAAAATTTCAGCAGGTCTGACAGAAAATACTGGAAAATCTCAGCAGGCCTGGAGAGAGAGAATAGAGCCAATGCTTCAGGTCTGGATGACCAGTGATCTTGGAAGCAGTTTTCCTCTACAATAAAGCTCATCATTAACTGCTGAAATCTTCATCCCTCTCTGCACCGTCTCAATACTTGTTTCTCAAATAGCCATCTTTCTAATTGTGGCACCTTGACCCTGTGTAAGCTATCCAGAACTCTACTGGGATTTTGAATTCTCTTCTCCATCCCATCATTCTCATCTATAGCTAGCTTCACTAATTCCCTTTAGAGAACTGACTTCATGTTCCTCATCTTTATCATCAAATCCCCTCTTGTCCTTGTCTCATCCATACACCGGAGGACTTGCAAATATGTCCTTGTTTAAAACAAGTGGTAAGGATAGCCCCGGCAATCACAGCAATCAGTTCAACATCAATGGTGGGTGAGCTTTGATTATTCAAGATAGAATTACTAGTGATGGGGAAAAATATGGGTTGATTAGGAAGAGCCAGCATGGATTTCTAAAAGGAAATCCTGTTTAATTAACTTGAAGGAGTTTTTTGAGGAGGTAACTGAAAATATCAGGGAGGGTAATGCTGTTGATGTGGTGCACATGGACTTTTAGAAGGAATTCAATACCGTGCAACCCAATAGACTTGTAAGAAAAGTTATAGCTCATGGAATAAAATGGAGAGCAGCAATATGGATACAAAATTGGCTGATTAATAGGAAGCAGAGATTATGGTCAATGGCTATTTCTTGGGCTGGTGGAAGGTTTGTAGTGATGTCACTTACTTTTCCTATCTATATTAATGAGCTAGATCTTGGTGTGCAGGGGACAATTTTAAAGTTTACGATGACATAAAATTTGGAAGTATTGTAAACTGTGAAGAGGACAGTGTAGACTTTGAAAAGGACATAGACAAGTCTGTGTAGTGGGCACAAGGGTGGCAGATGAAGTTCAATGTGGTGACGTGTGAGGTGATGCATTTTGGTAGGAAGAACATGGAGATACAATACAAGATAAGGGGTAAAATTCTTAAGGGGGTGCAAGAACAGATGGACCTGGGTGTATACGTGCATAAGTCATTGAAGTTGTCAGGACAGGTGGAGAGAGCAGTTCATAAAGCATATAATATTTTGGACTTTATTAACAGAGGCATAGAGTGCAAGAGCAAGGGGGTTAACTTATACAAGATGCTAGTTGGACCTCAGCTGGAATACTTTGTACAGTTCTTTTACACAGAGGGTGGGTGCCTGGAACTCACTGCCAGGGGAGGTGGTGGAAGCAGATACGATAGTGAGTTTTAAGGGGCAGCTGGACAAATATAAGAATAGGATGGGAATGGAGGGATATGGTCCCCGGAAGAATAGAGGGTTTTAGTTCAGTGAGGCAGCATGGTCAGTGCAGGCTTGGAGGGCTGAAGGGCTCCTGTGCTGTAATTTTCCTTATTCTTTGTTCTGGGTGCTACACTATGGGAAGGATTTGAATGCACTGGAGAGAGTGCAGAAGAGGTTTACAAGATTGGTTCCAGGGATGAGAAACTTCAGGTATGAAGATAGATTGAAAAAGTTGGGACTGTTCTCCTTGGAGAGAAGAAGGCTAAGAGGATAGAAATGTTCACTATCAAAATTGTGCAGGTTAGGTAGATTGGCCATGGTAAATTAACCCTCAGGGCCCTATTTTACCATTTTGATTCTAAGTGCTGGATGGACTCGAAACTGGGTGAATTTCAGATCCGACTTTTAGATCTGTTCTGTGGTGCCCCCATACACACTCTGCCTGCACAAATATCAGTGAGGCCGAATTGCGCTGCCCAAGCCTGTGGGTGGGGCTTAACACACCCAAAACCCTCTGATCGGTGCATCCAACTGCGCATGTGCAGAAAAAAAATGATAGAATGCCGCTCCTCTGCCATATCCCTTCCTGGTTGTCTCCACATAGAAAGCATACGAAAGCATGTCTGTTTTGCGCTGATTCCATATAGGCATATGTGGTGCTAAAGGGGAAAATGTCAGTAAAGTTGCGCTTGCGGCCCATTAAGTCAATTTGAATACAGGCAAAAGCATTTAAATGGCCGTTGATCCCATTTCAGGCATGATCCCAACCATGGCCATTTTTGGGCCTTGGTAAAAGGGAAACCGGCACGGATTTGCATTATTCACCTCATGCCTGACTTTACCAAGTTTTCATGCCTGAAAATGGGTACAATGTGATGGTAAAATTGGGTTCTTCGTGTCAGGGGGATTAGTTATTTAAATACGTGGAGATATGGAGATATGGGGATAGGGTCTGGGTGGGATTGTTGTTCAGTGCTGATTTGATGGGCCGAATGGCCTCCTTCTGCTCTGTAGGGATTCTATGATTTTATGATCATGACAAGACTGAACAGAGTAGATAGGGAGAAACCATTCCAATTCATAAAAGGATCAAGAACGAGTCAGCATAGATTTAAAGTGATTTATCAAAAAGCAAATGTGATATGAGAAAACACTTTTTCACACAGGGAGTGCTTTGGGTCTGGAAGTGCGGTCAAGGCAGGTTCAATCAACGCATTTGTGAGGGCATTAGATGATTATTTGAGTAGAAACAATAGGGAAAAGTCACGGGAATGGCACAAAGTCATGATGCTCGTTTGGAGAGCCAGTGCAGACTTGATGGGCCAAAAGGCCTCCTTCTGCACCGGAACAATTCTGTGATTCTGTGATCTTTTAAAGTCAGGCCTGCAGTCTGCATTCTGCTGACTCTGGTTTATTGTTGTATCCCTATTCTCCTACTTCACTGCCAGAACAGAATTGTACAGCCATTACATCTCTGTGTTTGGACACTCTTATCCAAAAGCACTTTCTTACATTCCCTCCATCCTTCCCAAAAGTCAACTGAAATGTGACCTTCTTGTCATTGCCTTTTGAATTGTCTTCTGGATTTGTTACATTCTGCTCATTGGCCATCTTTCCCCTTGTAAAACACTCAGGACAGGATTTTCTAGTTGCGCCAGCCCCGAGACCGAACATTCCCACTTGAGGTCAATGGACCTTTAATGGTCCATCAAATTGTCTGTCCTGCCTGTGACAGTTCCTATAATGGGCAGGACTGGAAAATTTAACCCTTAGAGACATTTTTTTATGAGGATTCTAAATAAATGCATGTGGTTATTTCATTCGATTTGCCATCATTCGTGAAGCATGGCTCTACATTTTAATGTCATACTTTAGTTTGTGCTATTAATAACAAACGCTGTAATCTCTTCAATCTTTGAGACAAAGATATAGGAGCAGAATCTGGCCATTTGGCCCATCGAGTCTGCTCTGCTATTCAATCGTGATTGATAAGTTTCTCAAGCTCATTCTCTTGCTTTTTCTTTTTGATCCCATTACCAATCAAGAACCTATCTATCTTTGGCTTACATATATTCAACTTTCTGTGGAAAAGAATTCCATTGATTCACTCCCCTCTGGCTGAAGAAATTTCTCCTCATCTCAGTTCTAAAGGGTCATCCCTTTTCTCTGAAGCTGTGCCCTCAGATTCTAATCTCACCTACTTAAGGAAACATCTTTGCCAATTCCACTCTATCCAGGTCTAATCTGGGATACATCTACTCTCTGACTATCCAGGAAGATCTGGACAATGATGACGGACAGTAATGAACATTGTCAGAGAATACAGCAGGATATAGATAAGCTGGAAAATTGAGCGGAGAAATGGCAGACGGAATTTAATCCAGATAAATCCTCATTTTGGTAGATCTAATGCGGGTGGGAGAACTATACAATAAATGGCAGAACCATCAGGAGCGTAGACACACAGAGGGATCCGGGTGTGGAAATCCACAGATCCTTAAGGGTGGCAGCACAGGTGGAAATGGTGGTGAACAAGGCATATGGCATGCGTGCCTTTATTGGGCAGGGCATAGAGTATTAAAGTTGGCATATGGTATTGCAGTTATATAGAATATTGGTTATGCCACATTTGGAATACTGCATCCTGTTCTGGTCACCACACTACCAGAAGGACGTGGAGGTTTTGGGGAGAGTGCAGAAAAGGTTTACCAGGATGTTGCCTGGTATGGAGGGTCTTAGCTATGACGTGAGATTGAGTAAACTAGGGTTGTTCTCTCTGGAAAAATGAAGGTTGAGGGGTGATCTATTAGAAGTTTATAAAATTATGAAGGCCTTAGATAAGATGAATAGTTGGAAGCTTTTTCCCAGATCGGAAATGACAAACACAATGGGTCACAAGTTCAAGGTAAGGAGGGGGCAAGGTTCAATACAGATATGTGGTATTTTACACAGAGGGTGGTGGGGGCCTGGAATGCACTACCAAGCAAGGTGGTTGAGGCAGACAAGCTAGGATCATTTAAGACTTATCTAAATAGCCACATGAACAGACTGGGAATACAGGGCTAAAAAAGGATGGTCTAGTTAGAAGCATGTGATCGGTGCAGACTTGGAGGGCCAAAGGGTCTGTTCCTCTGCTGTATTGTTCTTTGTTGTTTGTTCTTTGTTTTGTTTAGCCAAATACTCTTTTTTCTATGTTGCACTCATAAGGCCCTGTATTAAAATGAGACTAGTGACATTGAGGGAACAGGTTATTCCATACATTTCCTTATTTTAGCAATAGTTGGAAAGGGTGTAGAAGAAACTGACTGACCATTAACCACAAGGGCAGCTAATTCTGGGTTAGTGTTTTGTCCATAATGCTTGTATTGGGTTTAGTGATGTGAATGGTGTGCATGGGTAGTAATTCACAACTTCATCAACATCATGTTTCATGTATTTTGGCTGCGGCTTTATTTACTTGCTTGGTGCTTGTGCTCGAACTTTGTTGCTTGAGAAAGCAAGTGTACATGGAGGTTGGGACAGTCAGGTAGTGGGTCCGTGAGTTGGTCTACTCAAAGTATTTCTGGACAACTGGGGTTTCTAAACAATAGATTTTCAGAATGGAGAGAATTATAGAATCCTATAGGCCATTCAGTCTATCGAGTCTACATCTACCACAATCCCACCCCAAGACCCTATCCCCATAACCCCATGCATTTACCCCCTGACACTAAAAGGCAACTTATCATAGCCAATCCACCTAACCCACACATCTTTGTACTGTGGGAGGAAACGGAACACCCGAAAGAAGCCCACGCGAACATGCGAAAAACGTGCAAACTCCAAACATGCAATGACCCTAGCCGGGAATCGAACCCAGGTCTCTGGCGCTGTGAGGCAGCAGTGCCCCCGCTGTGCCACTGTGCCGAGGTGACAGTGATTCTCATATGTTCATCCTACCTCAAGTGCTGCATAAATGGCAAAGGAATCTCAGTGCTTAATGGTACATTCATCAATAAAAAGGAAAAAAAATAGAAAATATATTTTGAAGAGGTAGGTATATCTTTGAAATCTCTGGTTTAAAGGAAATATTCAGTACGTAACTGGGAGAAGGAATGATCTCCCACTCATGAAGCTAATAGTTATAATTCCCACATGGCAAAGCATTTCCTTATTGACGGGATAAAAAGTGGTATTCAGCAGTTACCCACCAAGTGCCCACTTATCTATCTGTGGGGCTCCATGATCAATTTGGAGACTGACTATTTGTGGTGTGAGGATTTTGCTTATTCTGCCTAAACCTTTGCTGAAATATTAGAGATAATATAATGCATAGAGTCTGCAACGCACGGATAGGTTTAGCTGAATGAAGCATTTTGTTGTATTGCAATCCATTTATTACTGCTAAGGTTACTATTTATCCAAACCCTCGCTTAAAACGACCCTAACTGAGCAGAAAATCATGTAGATGCATCAATTAACCCTTGCCCTGCCAGACTGAGTGCAAGATTTCTGATTGTGCTTTTTCATTCTCGCAAGAGCCACCTGTAATTAGTTACCCTCAAGCCTGGCAGTGACTTGTCTGGACTGGGCCAGCAATCACCTTTTCTTAGGGAGAAATAATTACCTCATCGAGTGAAGGATACCCATTTAGGGAATGGAAAACATTCTGATTCCTCGCTAGGTTTTAATTTCTCAGTGTCTGCAAAAGCATTTCCTGGCCAATATGCAGAGACAACTCTCTTCATCTTATGCCAACCACACCAATTAATCCCTATGACATTCCAGCATTTTCACTTCCAGCTTCTGAATGGGATATTCAATATGCCGTCAGTAATCCCTCAATTATGGGTAGCTTTCTGCTGCGGACATGTGCCCATGTCTGTGTGGGTTTCCTTCGGGTGCTCCAGTTTCCTCCTGCAACCCAAAAGACGTACTGGTTATGTGCATTGGCCATGCTAAATTCTTCCTCATGGTACCTGAACAGGTGCTGGAATGTGGTGACTAGGAGATTTTCACAGTAACTCCATTGCAGTGTTAATGTAAGCCTAGTTGTGACACTAATATATAAATAAATAATCCAGGGAGGGCATTTCAGAAATTGAGTTGAAGTAGGTGAAGGCTCTACAGCTGTACATGGTGTAGTGGTATTGTCACTGGATCAGTAATCCAGAGAACCAGGATAATGCTCTGGGGACACAGGTTTGAATCCCACCATGACCTGTGGTGGAATTTGAATTCAATAAAAGTCTACTGTTGACCATGAAACCATTGTCAATTGTCATAAAAACCCATCTGATTTACCAATGTCCTTTAGGAAAGGAAATCTGCCATCCTTACCTGGTCTGGCCTACATGTGACTCCAGACGCACAACAATGCAGTTGACTCTTAACTGCCCTCTGAAATCAACTAGTGAACCACTCAGTTCAATGGCAATTAGAGATGGGCAATCAATGCAGACATTGGCAGTGATGCCCACATCCTATGAACAAATAAAAAATATAGAAGGAAGGGGCTGCAAAGGAACTGAGAAATGGAAGAGGAGTAGGCATGTTTTGAAACACAGAATTGAAGAAGTTTGGTCATGTAAAGAGGAGTGAAGCAATGGGGAAACTTGTAGTCGAGGTTAAGCATTGTGAAATTGATGTGATGGGGAATGGGTAGCCAATGAAGGTTTAGCAAGGACAGTGCAATAGAGTCATGGGAGATGTTGGAAGAGACCTTGGGCACGATTTTACACCCTCGCTGGTTCTGAAACCGTAAAATCCCGCCCGAGGTCAATGGACTTTTCCATGGTCTGCCCCTCGCCTGCTCCGATTCCTGTGGCCGGTGGGATGGTA
This sequence comes from Carcharhinus amblyrhynchos, assembly GCF_965287045.1. Lineage (NCBI taxonomy): Eukaryota > Metazoa > Chordata > Chondrichthyes > Carcharhiniformes > Carcharhinidae > Carcharhinus > Carcharhinus amblyrhynchos. Next base: position 26,476,626 of record NC_137332.1, on the reverse strand, counting down.
AAATTCCAGCCACTATCTCAAGTAGCAGAGTTGCAGTAAAGTTGTAACTTTTCAATCTGTGAAAACTGATGGACATGGAGAGCATTAGAGTCATGAATCTGCAGGTGACAGAAGTGGAAGTTGTTGTTTCACTCTTGGTAACAATAAATTTGAAAGACTTCAGCAAATGTAAAGAGACATACCTATATAGCTTTGATGCCCTTTTCCTTGAAAGAAAACTAAGATAGCATGTTTAATTTTTGAAGCAAAGTTTGAAAATGGCTCTTTTGAAAGAGCTGAAGGAAAATTACCATTTAAAAAAATGGTTTTTGCATTAAAATAGTCCCTGGTATTTATGCTGTTAAATCTGCTGCCTGTGTAATTGGTATGCAGGTGAAAGTCTACCGAAAGTGGATTTAAGGCTTGAAGCTGAATTCTGGGTGCCAACTTGAGAAAAAAAAAGCCAGCTTACAAATAACTTTAAAGAGCACAGGACGCCTTCTTTATAAGGGGTTCCAAAAGTCACACTCTAATGTCAAATTGTTTGATAATTACTATTCCTGTGGGTGATTATGGAATTATCCTTCCGAGGGTTAATGTAAAACACCCTAAGCTACCATAAAGTTGTTTGCATCCCATCCCTTCCTCTTTCCCTTGTACCTTTTGATTTCAGTGAGTCCGATTTTACATGTAGTTTAATTCTCCTTATGTAGTTCTTGAGAAAGGAAATGATAAAAACAGCTCCATGCACAATTGTACTGTTTATGCATCTTATCTGCTTTCACGAGTCTGTCTGTGTGCATCCATGGATCAATGTATGTCTATCTGTTCCTTATTGTTCTTATCTCTGCGTGTGCCTCTCTGAGAGTGTGCCTGGGTGTGTAGCCTCATTAATTTGAGGGACGACTATCTGTGAAAACGGGACATCTCCCACTTTATCATTCAGAACACCATTTAGCTGTGAAAGGGAATGAAATTCAAGTTTGATTTTGCTGGAACTGGGTAAATCACTTACTCACCAAACATGGTGGCACTCCCAAAAGATAGTGATGAGTTTCCCTGACCAGGTTACCATACATCAATAGCAAATTGAGTTCTGGTTACTGCCTTATATTCACTGTCCCTAACCTTTTTTGTTCAGATTATTAGTGGAGACAGATCATTTCCTGAACTGAACAGTGACAGTTTCTTTCACAAGTTCTACATCCTTTAAATGTAATACTCTGCATCATGTGCCTTTCTAATCATCTAGAAAAACAATCTGTCAGGACAAACCATTGCATATTGACATCACTGCGAGGCTTATTCAGGTTAGTGACCTAGACCCAGCCGTCTTCAGCTGATTTATTATTGACCTTCACTCCAATATAAGTGGGGATATTCATGGATGATTGCACAATGTACAATGCTAATTGTGACTCCTAAGATACTGAAGCAATCCGTATCCATATGCAGCAAGACTGGGGTAACATTCAGATTTGGGCTGTTAAATGGCAAGTAGCATTCACATCACACAAGTTCGAGGCAATTCTCCCGCCTGAGGCTCATAAGATCCTGCGCAAGGCCAATGGAAAACGCTGCTCTGCAAGCTTCGCCCACCCCGATTTTGGGGTGGGCATGCCGGTAAAATTCCGGCCACTCTCTCCAACAAAAGAGAATCTAACCATTTCATGGAACTACAATGGTATTACTATTGCTGAATGTCCCATCATCAATATCCAGGGAGCTACTCTTGAAAGCTTAACTGCACCAGTCTGAAAAAAAATTGTAGCTACAACAGTAGGCCGGGCTGGTAATTCTGCAGTGAATAATGCAAGATAGAATTCTCCCAGTCCGCCCATGTGGGTTTGGTTGCGGGCAGTCGAGGAGAACATGGCTGGAGCCAAAGCATCAGAAACCTGCTGGTTTAAAATTATGTTGCATTTCTCCCAGTCACAGATTCATGGCAGTCATGATGTGAAGTTGCCGGCGTTGGACTGGGGTAAACACAATAAGAAATCTCATAACACCAGGTTAAAGTCCAACAGGTTTATGATAAACCTGTTGGACTTTAACCTGGTGTTGTGAGACTTCTTACGGAGATTAATGGCAGGTCATTCTTCCCACTGAAGGGTGGCGCAAATACCATTTGTATTCATTTGCATCTCATGAATGCTCTTAAAAAACTGCCTACTACTTTCCTGTTGGACCTTTTAATCTTGTGTCACACCAATGGGAAATTACGTCAATGTCAAACCCGATTAATAAAGAGTCTCGTGAACAAAGTGGTCCTCAGTTCACCAGGGACTTTGAGATGATTGCAGCAAAGATTTCTGCCATAGTGCTGCACTGCCCCCTCATGTGCTGTTCACCATTTTGCTGGGGCAGACCAGTTCCTGTCCTCTATCTCCAAGCTGAGTTAGCCTTCGTGGACTCTCCTGTATCACAGTCTCCTGCGACTGGGGAGAACAGGGATCTCCTTCCCCCTGGTGCCACACACTCGTGTCTATCTAGACAACACTGCACTGCAGGACTCATGCAGACCCCACAACAAAGCTCCAAAGTTCAACTGGAGGTTGGAGTGCAGGGCGAGGTTGCAGAGGGCGGGGGAGGGGAAGTGGGTGGTGGGGTGGCCTGACAAAGACAAGGAGAGGAATATGGAAGGAGGGCTGTGCAAGGAGATGGGGGGGGGTGATGAGGGTTGGGGGTTGAGGGTTGGTGGGTTGGGAGGGTAGGGTGAAGGCTCACAATGGCAGGTAGAGGGGTTAGGAGGTGGATGAAGAAGAGGAACAATGGGCAACAGAGGGAAGTCTGAGGCAAAAGAGGTTGGACACCAACAAGCCTGATTGAAAAGTTCACAAACAAAGGGGTCAAAGAGATACAACATCATTTGCTGGAAGGGAGTGCAAAGACTTGAGATGTGGTGGGTAGATGTCCAAGTGAAGCATGTGCATCTTGCAGGTGAGAGGAGGGTGGTTGAATCAAGGAACAGGCTTCTTCTTGAAGCTTTTTCCCCTGGGTTGCTGACATCCTGCACAGTCTAGTGAAAACAGCTAGGCTGGAGAGAGTGTGCTGGTATTTAAATACAGCGCTGGGACCTTCAAACCCATCAGCAAATGGCAGACAAATGAATCAGCTGCTCACTCACCAGGACAATTGAACAACTAAGAGGTTCAAGCACAGAATTCTGCCACTCTGATTGGCCAGAGCCAGCCAGCACCACACTTATTCTCAAGATGACAGAATTCCATCTTCAGTTCCTGATTCCCCAAAACCTACCTACCATAGAACGTAGAACATAGAAAAACTACAGCACAAACAGGCCCTTCAGCCCACAAGTTGTGCCGAACATACCTCTACCTTCTAGGCTTACCTATAACCCTCAATCCTACTAAGTCCCATGTACTCATCCAGAAGTCTCTCAAAAGGCTCTATCAAATTTGCCTCCACCACCACCGCCGGCAGCCAATTCCACGCACCGACCCCCTCTGTGAAAAACTTACCCCTGACATCACCTCTGTACCTACTCCCCAGCACCCTAAACCTGTGTCCTCTTGTGGCAGCCATTTCAGCCCTGGGAAAAAGCCTCTGAGAATCCACCCAATCAATACCTCTCAACATCTTATACACCTCTATCAGGTCACCTCTCATCCTTCATTTCCCCAAGGAGAAAAGACTGAGCTCCCTCAACCTATCCTCATAAGGCATGCCACCCAATCCAGGCAACATCCTTGTAAATCTCTTCTGCACCCTTTCCATGGCTTCCATATCCTTCCTGTAGTGAGGCGACCAGAACTGAGCACAGTACTCCAAGGTACCATTTACAAAGCACAAGTCAGGAGTGTGGTGGGCTAGTGCCAACAACTCTCAAGAAGCTTTACACTACCCAGCACAAAGCAGCCTGCTTGATTGGCAGCTCATCCATCATCTTAAACATTCACTCCCTCCACCAGGGTGCACATTGGCAGCAGTCTGTACCATCTACAAGATGCATTACAGCAACTCACCAATGATAGCAGGTTCTATACCGGCAACCTGTACCACCTAGAAGGAGAGCAGCAGATTTTTGGGAACACCACCAGCCGCGAGTTCCTCTCAAAGCCACACACCATCCTGACTTGAAACCATGTCACCACCTTGTCATTTCTCCTGGGCCAAAAAATCAGGAACTCCCTTCCTAACAGCACTGTGGGTATACCCATGCCAGTGGTTCAAGAAAGTGATTCACCATCACCTTCTCAGAGGCAAATAAGGATGGTCAAGAATTGTTGGCCTTGCCAGCAATGTTCATATCTCAAAAGGATTTAAAGAAATGTTACTCCAAAAGTTGTTTCACATTGACCTTGTCGAGCAAGGATGATCTCTGTGCTGGAGTCTACGCCTGAAGCGATTACAGAAGACTTATTTCAGCATTGACATGAGGCCTGAGGTTGTCTAACAGCTGTGCAGAAAAAAAATGGTGCTCTAAGCAATTTAATTGTAGCCCTAGTGCCCAGGCAGATCAGATCTGGGTCTTTGTCTTACTAAATTGCTTATCACTTTGTGGGCTAAATTTTCTGGCCCTTTGTGTCGGTGGGATTTTGGGACCTGCCTACGGCACCCCCCCCACCCTCTATCCACTCAGATGAATTCCTCAGTGGCACAGCTGGCAAACAACGCAAAATGCCGTTGACATCGGTGAGACCATAAGATCCCGCTGCTGGCCAATGGCGGACTGCCTCTGCTGCAGGAAAGCAAGCCATGGGGTGGGGTAGGAATCCCATCCTACTTGTCTATTATGAGCACAATGATCATGAATTTAAGTCCCACGGAGTCAGCTTCTGTGAAGGCATTCCAGCTAGCTTCCAATGTAACCCCATTTGAATGGAATGAAGCCAGAGAATGATGATTCTTACTCATCCAGCAACTGACCTCACCCAAAAGAATGTTCACCAGTGGCTTATGTACCTCTTTCCTTTTGTTGGGGGATCGGAATATTGTAACATGGAGTCAGCTTGCAGCCAGCATTTAGCTCAGGGATGTCGCTTTAAAGAGTTAATGAAATAGATAATTTTCATTGCCCTAGGAGAGGCAGTAGAGAATTATTTGATCCATAAAGGATCACTCTGCTGGAAGCCCTATCAGTCTCTTCAGCGTGAAATTACACAACAGCAGGGGGCTGTTCCCAGTCCTGTAAAAACATTACAGAGCTATATTTTCATGTAATGGTTCCAACTCAATGTACCAAACCCCTAGCCTTGCCACTCTAGTTAGTGAAATTACTACAGTACATGTTAAATTTTATTCACACAATTTCCAGAGTAAATTCAACGTACACCTAAGCTTTGGGCTTAAATTGGCCAGCAATTCATGTGAAAGCCACTTTGTCTCATCAACATATTTACTGCCGCAAGTACCACTGAGGTTATTTTGAAGTTGTTTTAATAAATGCTGCAGTAAATGCCATCCCAGTTCAACAATCAGTACTTGACAGCATGACCCCCTAACATAAACCTCATTATAATCTATTCCTTTATTATCAACGCCTACTAAATTACAGATAAAAACATAGGGTTAACCTTGGTCAGTGCTGAAGCTATTGCTAAAATGAACAGAGTCTATTTAGGAAGAGTTCTTAACTTTGTTCCATCCAGGTTGCATGTCTATTCAATGTTGACAAGAATAAGTGCTGTAGAGTGGGAGCCCCAATGCTATCACAGTGGCAGAGGCATTGATGTTGAGGAGATACATTCTGCAATACAGCACAAAAGGTGATGCATTCCTAGCCCAGGATAGACTATGTACTGGAAGTATGAAGTTAGGTTGATGGAGAGAGGATTCTGCAGCAGGAGCTTAAATGTCCAAATACTCCTTTAAAAAGTACACTTCCGCTGGTGGAGGCTCAGTTCTGATGAAAAATCTAAGACCTGGACTTTTGTCTCCACAGATGCTACCTGAATATTTCCGTCTTTTTTGTTTATGTGTGTTTCAGAGTGCTTGGGAGTTTTGTACTTTTATCAGCATGACCTAAGGACCAGGAGGATGCAGTGCAGCTCTCCTCTTGGAATAAGCCCTTGGAATGACATTCATGAAAGTCACACAAAGATGGCCTTGCTCTTCAAAAAATAGCAGTCAAAGTCATGTGGGTGAGCTGGCAAAGTTAGGGGGCCATGCTTCCGTTATTCCTCCCTGCCTTCTGATGTGGATACTCTATATTGCAACCATGTGGCAATGGAGAAGCAAGAAGAGATTGACTGGGAGACTGGGTTCAGGCTACCCTTAGATGCTGAACTCAAGAGCTGGTGTCATGGGGAGCTTACCTATAGAAGGAGGCTGCTGTCTGAACATCATTGATTGACTGAGTCCTATAAGGTTGTACTAGAAAATGCTGAAAAGTATGACATTTAATAGGGAGGAATATAAATCCTGTATCTGAAACCAAAAAAGAAAATACTGGAAAAATTTCAGCAGGTCTGGCAGTATCTATAAGGAGAGAAAAGAGCTAACATTTCGAGTCTGATGATCCTTTGTCAAAGCTCTGACTTGAAACATCAGCTCTTTTCTCTCCTTTTAGATACTGCCAGACCAGCTGAGATTTTCCAGCATTTTCTCTTTTGGTTTCGGATTCCAGCATCTGCAGTAATTTGCTTAAATCCTGCATCTGTCCTGTTCAGATTAGAACATGTGATAGAGGCGCCACGAAGAGCATCTGCAGTGTAAACATCCCCTTAACTATAAGCACAGTTGTGAGCATTCCCAGGAATGGCATGATTGATGCCCCAGAGCTGTTGGATTCTGATAGTTATTGTTACAACTGCTGGATGATATAAGGTGGTTATGTTTTAAACAATCTCTTTTAATTCAAGGTAAAGTGGAGTGGTTTGGAGTGGGAGGGGCGGGGTATGACTTCCAACATAATATGCCCAGAGATAAGACCATATGACTTGGTTGCCATGGGGACAGAGGCACAGATCAAAACTTATTAAAGTGTAAGTTTTAGCACCAAAGAAGGGACACTTGTTCTTATTGTGTACAGGTTCACAGAATCTCAGAAGCAGTCATCTAGGGAGATTTGGAGAAGAAGACCTACATCAGCTGCTGCTGTGCTAAACAGGGGGAATGGGCTGTTTTCTGGTTAATTCCAAATCAGAGAGTTTGTAAGGATGGATTCTCTGTTTGAATAAATTCAGCTTGTGGAGTGTTAATGACCATTGGGTTACCAGAGGGCATCTTGCTACTGAAAGTCCATTTGATTATATTTATGGCGTGAAAAGACTTTGTTTAAAAGACACTGTAAAATTTACCCTGGTGGGGGGATGGAGAAGAGATCCAATTAAAGCTGGGAGGAGCTTGGGACTTTAAAAACAAGATTACGTTTCTGCTGAGAGTATGTTGTAATGTCTGTATATGACATGAGGTTTTTACTTGTATCTAGAAGTTGCAAATGCAAACCAGCCTCCCATCCATTGACTCTGTCTACACTTCCTGCTGCCTTGGCAAAGCAGTCAGCATAATTAAGGACCCCACACATCCAGGGCATTCTCTCTTTCACCTTCTTCCTTTGGGAAAAAGATACAAAAGTCTGAGGTCACGTACCAACCGACTCAAGGACAGCTTCTTCACTGCTGCTATCAGACTGTTGAATGAACTTACCTTGCATTAAGTTGATCTTTTGCTACATTCTAGCTATATCTGTAACACTACATTCTGCACTCTCTCGTTTCCTTCTCTGTGAACAGTATATTTTGTCTGTGTAGCGCACAAGAAACAATACTTTCCACTGTATGTTAATACACGTGACAATAATAAATCAAATCAAATCAACTCAGAAGGTAATATAGGTAGCAGAGTGGCACAATGCCTAGCACTGCTGATTCAGTTTTGATTCTGGCCTCTTCTGACTGTCAGTGTGCAGGTTACACATTCTCCCAGTGCCTGTGTGGGTTTCCTCTAAGTACTCTGGTTTCTTCCCACAGCCCACAGATGTGCAGGTTAGGTAAACTGGCCATGCTAAATTGCCCATTAATGTCCAAAGCTGAGTAGTTTAGGTGGATTAGTCATGATAAATGTGCAACGTTATGGGGATAGGGATGGGGTGAGGGCCTGGGTAAGATGCTCTTTTGGAGAGTCAGTGCTGATCCCATGGGCTAAATGGTCTCCTTCTGCACTTTAGGGATTTTATGGATTATAAATCATTCATACCTTCTCTGCCTAAGACAGGTTCTTATTAAATTGTTTGCTGACAGTAATATAGGAACATAGAACATAGGAGCTGGAGTTGGACTTTTGAGCCTGTCCAGCCATTCATCATAATCATGGCTGATTATCCAACTCAGTAAACTGCTTTCTGTGGTAAAGAATTCCATTGGCTCATCCTGAGCTGTTTTCTTGTCAGAGGTTGTTTGTTATTGCCTTCCACTCTTGGACAGGATGAGGAAACAGATTCCAAGTCAACCGTAGCTCGAGCAGGAATCAAGCCTGCACTGTTGGTTTTATTCTGAACCACCTACTAGTCATCTAGCTGACCGAGCTAACTGGCCATCAGAAATAATTTTTGCCATTCTGTGTATTAGTTGCTTATTGAGTAGTGTTCAGTTGATGTTGATTTTTGTTTGTTACAGTAAACGTTTTCAAATGTGAAACTCTGTTGTGCAATCCTTTGATTTAGTCACTGGGAAATTTTATCTTTTTTAAAAGCCATCAGTCACTACGGGATTGTAACACTATAAATGGGGCAATCAAGATTCGCCATGTGAGTGAATCATTGGACGGGATTTTATGGCCTCGCTTGCCCTGAAGCCATAAAATCCTATCCGATGTGAACATTTTCCCATGCTCTGCCCCTCGTCCTCTCTGATTCCCATGGCGGGTGAGGTGGTAAAATTCCAGCCTATATTTTTCATTGTCAGACTGCAATGGAGGCATCTAAACTGACCTCAGGAATTTGGAGAAACAAGTGCAATTGCTGACATTGAGACAGACACCACCGGTCAGGCCAAATGTAAGAAAATTGTTCTATGATTCAAAATTAAATATACTAAAGCTTTGTTTTTACATCTGGTCTCTCAAAATTCAGATCTACAATTAGTTGAGTTTCAGATTTGGTTCAGTGGCAAGAATTTTGGCCCTGAGTCTAAAGGTCATGGTTTAAAGAGCACACCAGATAGTTGAACAAATATTCTAGGCTGTGGTTCAATGTCATGCTGAAGGGGTCCTGCACTGCTGGAGGTGGCATCTTTGGGATAAGATGTTAAACCTAGCACAAATTTCAAACAATGTCATCCGTGACATGCCTCTATGGTGCTCAAGGTGTCTTCAACTTACACTTGCATATGCTGCATCTTCATGTTACCCTCTCCTCACTGACAGAGGCATTGGAGGCAGCCTGCTGACCTTGGTGGTCATCCTCTGGCTGGCAGAGCCTGAGTATAGGTTGTCCAGCCCCATGACAGATGCTCCTCAGTATTCATTACATCGTTGAATGCAGCCATAACTAGAAGAGAGGCAGAGGGAATGGTATCATTGTCCAGAATGCCCTGAGAGGAACCCGCAGAGATAACAGCTTTTCTGCCAGTGTAAGGGGCATTTGGACCTCCCTATTCATCATTTCTTGATGGGTACCTAACAGAGAGAGAGTGCCTTATCCATCTCTCACACTGGCAGTGGCCTCCTGAGGTCACAGCCGGTGTGTTGGATTGTGGGTCTGAGCATCAGCCCAGAAACCACCCGATTCTCTTCCTGGAACTGGCTCTATGACAGAGAAGGTTGTGCACTCAGTGCTAATGGTCAATGCAGTAATCATGCTCCATATGGACTTCTCCATGTCAGAGATCGTGGCACGCAGAGGCTCATGGATCTCTGCCAGATCTCCCCACTGGACATCCAGCATCTACTTGGACACAGGGACAACTCCAGAAACTCATCATCTGCCTCAGGCTCAGCATAATCCTGGTCTCCAGCAGTGCTCCCACTGTCGGCACCCTGGGATCTCACTTCCTCTGCCAACTCCTCACATGAGTGTGAAGTACCCTCATCACTGTGCACTACCCATGGAGCTGATCACCAAATGCCCACCAATGTGCTGCCTACTTCCAAAGCTGGTGCAGATGTGATATTTTCTACTGAGCTTAATGGAGGGGCCTTGGGATCACTGGTGGCTCTTGTGAATGACACATCGGCAGCAGGAAGACAAGATATCAGTACAAACAATCATAGTCACTGCCCATGCTGATGACACAATGGAGACCTGCAACATGATGCCATCTGTACTGGAGCTTCAGTGGTGACATGCTGTGACATTTGCATTTTAGTTAAGAGGACCCCACATTGTTTGCACTCCCCACTGCACAAGCATTTGTGTACTGCACCCTTCCCTTCATCTGAGATCACTACCTCAACATGACTGCAATTGTGGGAGGCTAGGGAGGAAATTGCTTGTCCCCCTACCCGAGATATTTGAAACATTGATTGTCATGGGTGAGGTGCTTGAAGACTGGGGAGTGGCAAATGTTGTGCCTTTGTTTAAAAAGGATTGTAGGGTAAAGCCTGGGATCTACAGGCCAGTTAGCCTCACATCTGTGGTGGGTAAATTGTTGGAAGGTATATTTAGAGAGAGGATCTACAGGTATTTAGAGACACAACGACTGATAAGGGACAGTCAGCATGGCTTTGTGAGCGGAAAATCATGTCTCACAAATTTGATTGAGTTTTTTGAAGGGGTAACCAAGAAGGTAGATGAGGACAGTGCAGTTGATGTTATCTACATTGACTTTAGCAAGGCCTTGGGGATCTGGGTTCAAATCCCGCCATGGCGGATGGTGGAATTTGAATTCAATTAGGAAAGAATTTTAAGGGTGGCATAATGGTTAGCACTGTTGTCTCACAATGCCAGGGATTTGGGTTCGATTCCCGGCTTGGGTCACTGTCTGTGCGGAGTCTACATGTTCTCCCTCTGTTGGCGTGGGTTTCCTTTCGGTGCTCCAGTTTCCTTCTATAGTCTGAAAGACATGCTGGTTAGTTGCATTGGCCATGCTAAATTCTCCCTCTGTGTACCTGAAAGGGCAGTGGAGTGTGGCGACTATGGGATTTTCACAGTAACTTCATTGCAGTGTCAATGTAAGCCTACTTGTGACACTAATAAATAAACTTTAAACTTTACCCAGAGTCCACTGTGCAATCCCCACCACGGAAAATAGTGGGGTGGGGATGGGGGGAAGGGGTTGGGGTGTTGTTGGAGGGAAGGACTAATTAGCACCCCACCAGGCCACTGTGGTTCTGAGGAAAATCCAACATCCAAATCTAACAAAAATATGTTAAGATCCTTGGCTGAGAGAAATCCCATTCTCGAATCCCACAACTGACTGCTGTTTCTCGCTTCAGCCATGTGAGGGATGTGGGAGAGCACACCTCGAGAACTGGATGCTGCCTACTCAAGGATAAAATTAATTCACTTCCAAGGAGTTGTCTGCGACGATTTTAAACTTCTGGCCAATAATTATCAAGCGACATGTGGAATGGGATGGGGTGAGGGGTGGTTGGGGTAGATTGCGGGGGGGGGGGGGGGAGTGAAGATAAATTAAGAACAAAAATAAATGCACAATAACGTTTACAAGTCGATCAGTTAACAGTTGGCTCACATAAGCTCGATCGTGTAAATTAGTGCTCGGAACATGTCTGCTATGGTCCCATTCTAACGAAGAGAATGTTTATTACTTTTTGAAATTAAATTAACAACGCGACTATATTAGGTTACAGGCCTGTATCCTGCTATTTGAATAAAAGAATTTATCTTGGAGTCTGTGGGTCAGTGCAAAACACTTACTTAATTCCTATTTCAGTGCTCCAGCAGACACAGGTTCTTTTACTTGACAGCCCTCCTTGTTTTATCTATTGTATGTTTCTAAGCACTCTTTGATGCTTATCAGTAGCGTAATGCTGTTTGAGGGATTTGGCAAATGACAGGCTGAAGAATGCAGGAGAGAATTGCCACGCTGAATGACAAAAAGGATGTTCGAAACAGGATTAATATCATATTCTTACAGTGCCTGACAGCTACTGAATAGAGGGAGAATTCTTCAATGGTCCAAAGTGGCCAGGTTCCTTTCTTCTCACTTTTCCTAGCTTAAATCCACCGCAAGTACTTTAGAATTAACTGTGTGGCGTTATTATAGAATTGGGCATTGAGTACAGTGTTTTTTTTTAAATCTGGGAAAAGTTAGTTTTTGAAATGAATGAGCCGTCATTTCTCTGCTGTTGAAACGACTAATTCCTTTGCTGGCTTCAGCCTCATGCTACAGACTGTTCAATTTGCAACTAAATTCCGTCCCAATCATGCGCATGACCATTGCAGAGATTGAGGCAAAATAACTTAGTCGGAAATATCAGTGGAGATTTAGTTACCATGGAGAAGGACTAATTTTCAATGCTATTTACTTTTCTTGATTTTAAAGCAGTCTGTTAAAGTGCCTGGCAGTATTTTTTTTGGAGCATGCGCCACTACGATTGAAAGTTTAGCATTCCCTGCTCCATCCGAATCGAGCAGTTTTTTTGTTGTAACTCTGTAATTTATTGTGATGTGGTTTCAGCCTTTTTGTGCTCTTTGAATCTGCATCTAGCCTAATGGACAGTAAGGACTGATAGTTAACAGTGTGGCTTCTCCAATTCAAATCCTTCCTATGGCTGCCTGGTCCTTGCATTAGATCAGTCTGCGATGTGCGCACGTTGTATGGCGCTGTTGGAAAAAGTGGACTTTTGTCTGTTGAAGTGGGGAATATTTTCATTTTGCGGAGCTGTGTAAACATCACTTATTAGCAAGACCCCCAAGGGGTCTATATTCCAGATTTCCCATTGCTGGTTTGCTATGTACAATGAAGAGCCATAATTAATTCTATCTGAGGGGACATGTGACAGGTTTTCTGTTTGCATTTGTCTGATAATTGATTTGATTTGAATTATTATTGTCACATGTATTAGTATACAACCACATTGCTCTGAATTCATATGAAGGCCAGACCAGGTACAGACTGTAGATTTCCTTCCTGAATGGATATTAGTGAGCCAAATGGGTTATTTCTGACAATGGTTTCATGGTCATCAGTAGATTCTTAATTCCAGATATATCTTATTGAATTCAAATTCCACCATCTGCCATGGCAGGGTTCGAACTCAGGTCCCCAAAACATTAGCTGACACTATCCGGGGCTGACAGTCTAGCAATAATACTACTAGGCCATCGCTTCCCACAGTTTTGAGGGTGAGAATGCAAGCAGAAAAGAGGTGCAGTGAAGTCTTTCCTGTTGACTTATGACTAGTCATGACAAGTGGGTAAATGCTGAGGGAAAACTAAGTTCCTTGATGGGCTGCACAGAAATTGTGAGAGATTTGAAGGAGAATTATACCATGACACTCTTGGTAAGATCATTCATTTTACTGCAACCAGGTCCTGGGGCTAAAATGTTGGTAACATTTAGGTGTTATTTAGCTCTCACCTTGTCCATTCATTAATTTTGTATGGTATCTATCCACAATTCCAAAGGATGATGTTCCTTCCTGCTGTGCATTTGCATTTTGCCAGCAGCACCATGGATCCTTGATAAAGCCTTGCTCCCCTGCTGGAGCTGAAGCAACTTTGTGATCTTTCTTTTCTGTTTAACCAACAAAATTTAAAAAAGTCTCCTTTCCATTAAGATGCTGCAGCTCCCAATGTACCACCTCCTTATCAATCGCTGGTAACGGGGTTCATGATTTATACTGTGAATGATAATGATGGCAACCCGGAAACCGGAACTATTTCTTCAACAATTCCGGCACCTGGTTCTCGCATTCTGCCCTTTGACTGGAGTAGCAAAATCATTCATAATACCAGTGGAAAACCAAGGGATGAAAAGTCTTGTCCAGGAAATTTAAGACATCCAACCTTTGACCATTTTGCTTTCCAACATGATGGAATCAATCCTCGGGAACATTCTTTTCTTCTAAAAAGTCACCACAGTTAAAAAACAAGTATTCCAGTCCTCCTGTGCTCTGCTTAGCATTGATATTTTTAACATGTTTGTTCAGTAGTGAATGCTGGTTACATTGTCAGAGAAATCAGGTCTGAAAAGTTTCTGAGCCCAGCATTTTGCACAAGCCACATTAACACTGACAAAGTTGAAATGGTAGTTGGCACAGTGGCACAGTGTTTGGCACTGCAGCTTCACAACGCTAGGGACCCAGGTTTAATTCTGGCTTCGGGTTACTGTATGTGTGGTATCTATATCTTCTCCCCATGTCTGTGTGGGTTTCCTTCAGTTGCCCTGGTATTTCTCCAACCATCCAAAGATGTAAGGGTTAGGTTGATTGGCCATGCAAAATTGACCGTAGCCTCAGGGGATTAGCAGGGCAAATATGTGGGCAAACAGGAATAGGGTCTTGGTGGGATTGTGGTTGGTGCAAATTCAATGGGCCAAATGGTCTCCTTCTGCATTGTAGGGATCTTATGAGATTCAGCGAAGTATACCAGGTTAATGGCTGTATCTTTGCTGAAGTTATTTGACCTCCATTATACTTTCACATTCAAAGACTCCACCAAGGCTTCTGCCATTATAATGCTATCCTGGTTGTTTCATTAGTTTTAATTGTGCAGAGAAATCTTTAAATTATATGGGAGAGATACTCTTCCCCAGAACACCAAATATATCTGTACTTTATTTAAGTTTAAATCTTGAGCCTTTTTTTCACTTTTTCTACCACTTTTAGCTCTTATTTGCTATCTTAAACAGCATGTGTTTTATTCATTCAAGGGATGTGGCTTCATTGGCTAGGCCAGCATTCATTTCCCATTCCCTTTAGAAGGTGATGCTAAGGTGCCTTCTTGAATTGCTGCAGTCCATGTGGTGTAGGTACACCCACAGTGCTGTTAGGTAGGGTGTTAAAAGACTTTGACTCAGTTACGGTGAAGGAATATGCCCAAGTCAGGACAACGTATGGCTGAGAGGGGAACTTTCAAGTGCTGGTGTTTGCATGTGTCTGCTGCCCTTGTCTTTCTGGGTGGTCGTGATCATGAGTTTGGAAGCTGCTATCTAAGGAGCCTTGATGAGTTTCTGCAGTGATGGCACACACGGCTGCCACTGTGCATCAGTGGTACAGGGAGTGAATGTTTGTGGAAGGGATGCCAATCAAGTGGGCTGCTTTGTCCTGGATAGTGTCAAACTAGTGTTGTTGGAGCTGCACTCATCCAGTCAAGTGGGAGAGTATTCCATCACATTTATGACTTGTACCTTGTGGACAGGCTTTGGGGAGTCAGGAAGTGAATTACTCACCACAGGATCCTTAGCCTCTGACCTTCTCTTGTAGCCATAGTATTTACATGATTAGTCCAGTTCAGTTTCTGGTCAATACTAACCCCCACAATATCGATAGTGGGAGATTCATCAATGATCCTGCCTTTAAATGACAAGGGGTGATGGTGAGGTTTTGTCTCATTGCAGGTGGTCATTGCCTGGCATTTGTATAGTGCGAATGTTATGTGACACTTATCAGGCCAAGCCTGGATATTGTCCAGACCTTATTGTGTTTGGATGTGGGCTGCTTCATTCAGCATTTGTAGAATTGCAAGTGGTGCTGAACATTGTGCAACCATCAGCAAATATCTCCACTTCTGATCTTAAAATGGAAGAAAGGTTATTGATGAAGCAGTTGAAGATGGTTGGGCCAGGACATTACCCTGAGGGACTCCTGCAGTAATATCCAGGAGTTGAGATGTCTGACCTCCAAACAGCACAACCTTCCTACATGCTAGGTATGTCTCCAGCCAGCAGAGAGTTTTCCCCGTGATTTCCATTGACTCCAGTTTTACTTGGGCTCCTTGCTACCATACTTGGCCAAATGCTGCCTTGATATCAAGGGTTATCGCTCTCACCTCATCTCTGGCATTCAGCTATTTTTTTTCCCTGTTTGAGCCAAGGCCATTATGAGGTGAGGTGCTGAGTCACCTTGGCAAAACCGTAACTGGAAGTGGGAAGCTTATTGTTGGTCAATTACAACTCAATTGCAATGTGGATAACTCCTCCTAGCACTTTACTTATGATTGAGAGTAGACTGATGGAGTGGGAGGGGGCTGTTGGAGTTGACTGGATTGGATTTGTCCTGTTTCTTGTGTACGGGACATAGGTAGGCAAGTTTCTACACTACCAGGTAGATGCCAGTGTAATAACTATACTGGAACAGCTTGGTAGGATTGTGGCAAGTTCTGGAGCACAAGTCTTTGGTGGTATGGCTAGAATATTGTCAGGGCCCATAAAATTTGCAGTCTCCAGTCTTCAACCATTTCTTGTTATCAAGTGGAGTGAATCAAGTTGGCTGGAGACTGGCATCTGTGATGCTAAGGATGTCTGGAGGAGGTCTAGATGGATCATCCATGTGGCTCTTCTGACTAAAGCTTGTTGCAAATGGTTCAGCCTTATCTTTTTCACTGATGTGCTCCACTCCCCTGTCATTGAGGATGAGGATATTTGTGGAGCCTCCTCCAGTGAGTTAATTGTACACTGTTATTTACAACTGGACGTGGCAGGATTGCAGAGTTTAAATTTGATCTATTGGTTGTGGGATTGCTTAATTCTGTCTGTCATTTGCTACTTAAGCTGCTTGGCACCAAGTAGTCCTGTCACTTCACCAGGTTGACACTTTATTTTTAGGTATGCCTGGTGCTACTCCTGACACGTTCTCTTCATTGAATCAGGATTGATCCCCTGGCTTGATGGTAATGGATAAGTGGGGGATATGTTGGGCCATGAGGTTACAGATGATGTATGAATACAATTCTGCTGCTGCTGATTGCCCACATTACCTTATGAATGCCCAGTATTGAGCTGCTATATCTGCTCAAGTCAATTCCATTCAGTATGGTCGTATTACCATACAACACAATGGATGTATCCTCAATGTTAAGATGGGACTTCACCTCTGCCAGTGACTATACTTCAACAAGTAATTCATTGGTTGTGAAGAAGCTTTGGTCTGTCTTGTATTAGCTTGGAGAAGGTATGAGGAGAAATGAGAGAGGGACAAAACACAGATGGAGCTTCTGAGTTGGACACAATGGGAAGGATTAACTTGATGGTTAAGGAAAGTATAAGGGAATAAGGGGAATAAAGGAGTAGGAGGAATATAAGGGAAATTAGAGATAGTTTTAGATTCAAAGAAGAAGCATACAATTGGCAAGAAAAACTAATAGATCTGAGGATTTGGAACAATTTAAAATTCAGCAAAGACGGAACAAGGGATTGATTAAGGAGGGAAAATAGAGTAGGAAAGTAAGCTAGCGGGGAACATAATAACTGGCTGTAAAAGTTTCTATAAGTATGCAAAGAGAAAAAGATCGACAAAAACGAATGTAGGCCCCTTACAGTCAGAAACAGGGGAATTCATAATGGGGAACAAAGAAATGGCTGAGGAATTTAATTTGTACTTAGCTTCTGTCTTCACAAAGGAAGACATGTATAATGTACCAGAAGTTCTGAGAAACACAAATTTTGTGAGGAATTGAAGGAAATCAATATTAGTAGAGAAATGGTTTTGGGGAAATTAATGGGATTGAAAACGCATAAATTGCCAGGAATAGATAATTTTCATCCCAGAGTTTTTAAGAAAGTGGCCCTAAAAATTGTAGGGCTATTGGCAGTCATTTTCCAAAATCCTTTGTATTCTGAAATGGCTCCAACAGATTGGAGGGCAGCAAATGTAAACTCAATATTCAAAAAGAGAGGTAGAGAGAAAACAGGAAACTATAGTACATGATAATAGTGAAGTTGCTAGAGTTTATTATCAAGGATTTCATAGCACAGCATTTGGAAAGCAATGGTATAATCAGACAAAATCAGCATGGATTTATACAAGGGAAATCATGCTTGATCAAACTACTAGAATTCTTTGAGAATGTAACTAATAGAGTTGACTGAGAAGAATGGCCTCAACTACTTTCTGTGATAGTGAATTCCATGGATTCATGAGAACATAAGAACATTGGATATGGTTTATTTAGATTTTCTGAAATCTTTTAACAAGGATATATGAAGTGGTATCTGAAAGTTAAGGGCCACAGTGATCTTGACATCCACAGTTAGTGTTGCCTATGCCCTGGTGTACAGCTCGAGTTGTTATTGGCACAGGGAACAGCCCACTTTGTGAAATGCAAGCTCCTCAGCCTTTGCTCCTCAGTGAAGTCCACGCTGAATCCCTGTGATCTCCTGTGCACTCTGTCAGCCCCGATGAAGGGTCATCTAGGCTCAAAACATTACCTGTATCCTATCTCCACAGATGCTGTCAGACCCACTGAGATTTTCCAACATCTTCTGTTTTTGCCTCCTGTGCACTGTCTTCCTTTTTTCTTTATTGCCAAATGTCCTGCTCTCTGCTGGCAATCTTGCTGCTTCTCCTAGTTTTCCAGACCAAAAGACAGTCTGTGGCTACAACCTGAGAGTGTATAATAAGACAAAAAAAACCCCAGGGAAGCACCATTGCTATTCTTGGTAGTCAAACTTAACATTCTAGCTCTGAGAGCACAGACCACAAACACAGAGAAGTTAATCAGCATGACAAAGCAAAAATAAACCTATAGGTACGGCATGACCTCTTCAAAGAGCCTTGGGTGTTCCACCTGCCTAACCAGCAACCAAGTTGTTGGGTAAGATTAGCAAGTGGGACATTGTGTTCTCGGATAATCCAAAATAGGAAAAGGATCCTTTAACAACAGTTGGGCCCTTGTTTACAATGTATTTAGTAGTATCACAAGTAGACTCACATTAACACTGCAATTAAGTTACTGTGAAAAAACCCTAGTTGCCACACTCCGGCACCTGTTCGGTTACACTGAGGGAGAATTTAGCATGGCCAATGCACCTAACCAGCACATCTTTCAGACTGTGGGAGGAAACCAGAATACCTGGGGGAAACCCGCGCAGAAGGGAGAAGGTGCAGACTCCGCATGGACAGAGACCCAAGCTGGAATCGAACCTGGGTTCCTGGCACTATGAGGCAGCAGTGCCAACCATTGTGCCACCGTGCCCCCTCATTTACACAGCATTCATTGCTTTACATGGTCCTGGGTTGTGTTCTGGATACCTACGGAGGAACCCAATCCAATATGGCAGGCAGCACACTTTTATCCGGAAATTAGCATTTCTACTCACCACGTTAGATACATTTATTTAGTGCCCAAAATCCAGTGAGGCACAATAACATCTGTAGGCTGTATGATCAGCGTTATAGTTTTGCTTTGACTGGAGCCAGTGGACAGTTTATTTTCTTCTACACAACATGCATTCTCTCTTCATTCACCTTACCCAGGAAAGAGAATACAATTTTTAATAGTGCTGTAATCGGTGCCTCGGGGTGTCATGCTTTGCTTAATAGCTCAGTGATTTATCACTGGTGCTTACTGGTTTGTCCACAGGTTTAGTTTCATCTCATCTGCCAGATCGTTTGATCCCTGTCTCATTGAAGACATGATGATTACTCTTTGCTATCTAGTCTTCTTTCAGTTCTTCATGACCTGCATTTAGGGGTCCAGTAATTACAGGCTAGCTGCTGGTTGTCAGATAGATACTACCCAGCTAATTTGTCCAGTGTATGGCTCATTATGCTGACACTGACAGCAGGTGATTTGTGCTGTGTAAACCTGCAGGCTATACCTGATACTTCTTGCAGGGAAGACAAAACAAAAATAACTCGTTGTCTCTAGAGGTCTGGTGACTGTAAATAGTAATCACAGGGAGCCTCGGGTAACATGGTAGAAAGGGTATTCCCCTGGCACAGGTGATAGATAGTGGAGAGGCTTGGGTGGTACAGAGTCAATATCACCTCTCATTCTTTCAATTGAGAAACCTGAGTGAAATCCCAAGAATCCCGTTAAGATTCAAAGGATCAATAAAGAACAAGTGCAAGGAACAGTGATTTTAAGCTTCAGTTTTAAAAATCCGGGAGAAGGAAATGGGAGGAAAATAAGCTTTGAAGTACTAGGAAAGAATGACATGGAACAGAACTCTGTGTGTAATAAGTCTTGGAAGAACAGATTTGATATATCTTCAGTTCTGGTGCCAGAAATAGACTTTTACTGATTTAGGAACATACTTTTTGCTCGCCTCCTATAAAATAACATTCTGAGATCAAAAATGGATCCCTGCCACCAGTTTATGTCAAGAATGATTATGTTGGGTAGGAATATCAGGTTTAGTGAGTGGACAAGGAGATGGTAGATCAAATATAATGTGGATAAGTGTGAGGTTTCTACGTTGGTAGGAGGGATGGAGCTGCAGAATATTTATTTATTTCCATTACTGTCACAAGTAGGCTTACATTAACACTGCAATGACATTACTATGAAAATCCCATAGTTGCTACACTCTGGCCCCTTTTCAGGTACACTGAGGGAGAATTTACCATGGCCAATGCACCTGACGAGCACGTCTTTCAGACTGTGGGAGGAAACCGAAGCACCTGCAGGAAACCCATTCAGACATGGGGAGAATGTGCAGGCTCCGCACAGACAGTGAGTCGAGGCCAGGATTGAATCTGGATCCCAGCACTGCGAGGCAGCAGTGCTAAACACTGTGCCAACATGCCAACCACTGTGCCACTGTGCCTTTCTAAAATAAGGAAAGATTGGGAAGTTTTCATGTTCACAAGTTAATAAAACCTAGCATGCAGGTGCAGCAAGCAACAGGGAAGGCCTTTATTGCAAGAGGATTTGAGTAAAGGAGTGAAAATGTTTTGCTTCTATTCATTACTTAGACTGAACTTGGTGAATTGTGTGCAGCTTTGGTCTCCTTATCAAGGGAAGGATATATTTACCATATAGGGAATGAGCAGAGGTTTACCTGACTAATCCCTGGGATGATGGGACTGTCCGATGAGGAGAGATTGAGGAGATTGGGATTTCCCGCCTCGACGCTCCATAGGGTCTGGTCCAGCCAGATCATGTGACCATCAGCGAATGTCTTCTTAAAGGGCCATGCTCCTACAGCGATGCAGCAGTGAAAGATATACCAGGCCATGACGTCATTGATGTGGTGGTATGAAGTTCTGCAGCTCCTGATTCCCTATAGCCTAGTTTCCAGTTACTACACCCCTAGCTACGACATTCTGCACTCTCTCGTTTCCTTCTCTATGAATGGTATGTTTTGTCTGTATAGCAAGCAAAAAACAATACTTTTCACTGTATGTTAATACATGCGACAATAATAAATCAAATCAAATTCTGAGTTGTTAAAGCTGTTCTTACTTTCACATTTAACACTGTGATAGTTCCATGAGGATTGAGTAATTATCAGTGCTACAAATACAGTCACGGATAGACATAGGTGTGGCAGGTAGATCAGTGAAGACAGGTCAAGTTAATAATACTCTGGTGTTGTCTCATTCACCAGCTGCTCCAAACCCAGTCTAGCAACCAAGTATTTTAGCCCACGGCCAGTTGAATCAGTTGTGATACTACTGAGTCACTCTTATTGATGGATATCAAAGCTCTTTGAGCCTTTGCTATTCTCAATGCATCCTGCAAATAGTGTTCAATACGTAGGTGTACAGATTCAGCAGGAGAGGGAGGGTGATAAGTGGTCAACCTCTTTCACTCACATTGGACCTAGACTCATGAGAATGAATGAAGTCCAGGATCGATGTTGGATACTTGAAGGCCCCTTCTACTTGACTCTATATCACTGTGCCTCACCTCATCACTTTGCTGGTGGGAAAGGACATGTAGAGTTGTTGATGACAAGAAGAGCAGAGATTTCTTTGTGATTCCACCCATTGCATCAGTTTTTGCAGCTGCTTGGTTAACCAGTGTAGTTCTGATGTGATTGCCAAATCAATAGTAGGCCGGAATTTTACTGGCACACCCATCCCGGAACCAGGGTGGGCGAGACTCACAGAACAGAATTCTTCATTGGCCTCGGGTAGGTTTCACAAGCCTCGCCCAGATGAGGTTGTAAGATCCCAGCCTATATGTCTGAATATATGTATTAGTACTGCTGCCTCACAGCGCCAGGGACCTGAGTTTGATTCTGGCCTCAGGTGACTGTCTGTGTGGTATTTGCACTGTCTTCATGTGTCTGCATGGGTTTCCTCCCGCAGTCCAAAGGTGTGTAGGTTAGATGGATTAGCCATGGTAAATGTGCAAGGTTGGGGGATAGAGTGGGGAGAGAGTTGGTACAGGCTTGATGGGCCAAACGGTCTCCTTCTGCAGCGCAGGGATTCTATCAAACATGTGCTCAGTATGCATACAGTATAATTGGAGAAGGATAGTTTGAATAGATTAATCACAGCATATTCAGAGGCCTGTTAAAATCTAGTTAGCATGTACTATTTAAATCACCATCTGCAGAAAACAAAAGTAAATGATATTACAATTAATGAAACTTTGATTCTTTGCTTATTTCTAAGATAAGTACTGAAGAACTTCAAATAAATTGCTGCAGCTTTCGTGTCCTTTACTAAAGCCATGTGTGGATATTCAAGGATGCAACCAGTTAAATACTTGCTAATAGTTCAGAGCTTATACCTGAGGCTTTAGATATTACCTTGTGGAGAGTTAATAATTTAAGTCGTCAGAGAGAGCTTAGATATAAAGAGGAATCTGAAATAAGTGAGGAATGATCACGGGGCTGTGAAAAAAGGGATCAGTGCGGCTTTAGGATGGTGGCTAAAACCTCGTTATTTTCTTCCTTCTAATCCTTGACCTTTGCAAATCTCATTCAGGCTAGTGGGAGAGGGGGGGAGAAAAGGAAATTATCTTCAAGTAATCTATGGCCAAGTTAGACTGCTATCCTACGGGCTGCACCTGGTAAATCCCACCCTCTGTGGAATCAATTTCTGAGCCATGTTCGCTTTAGCGCTGGATTGAGAGGCTCAAGCGTTTTAGCAATGAGCTGCCTCTTAATTGGCTCCAAAACTAATTTAGTAGGGGATCTCCTCCCCCCCATAGCTTCCAATCCACCGGATGGTCACTTTCTTTATTTTTTGTCCCTAATGCAATTTAGTCCAGTCTCTGAAACACTTCTGCCTTGGAAGTGATTTAAGGCACAAGAAAAGGAAATTGGAATGCTTAATGTAGCTTTGGAGCTCTTAGGTTTCAATATGGATGAAGATTGGTTCTTCCTTACAGTGCAGCGTACCTGCCGGCTTTAAGAAGCACAAAGAGTTGGTGGGAAAAGGAGTGTTGGCTACAAGAAAGGTAAAGGTTTGATGTCAGTGTGGCTGGTCGCGCTATTGATAAATTATTAATGATACTCACCTGTCAGAATTTATGTATGAAAATGTTCTGGGGAGAACCAAAACAATCCAATAAAGTGTTACTCAATCAATGGCAGCACAGTGGTTAACACTGCTGTCTCACAGCACCAGGGACCTGTGTTCGATTCCGGCCTTGGGTCATTGACTGTGTGGAGATTGCACATTCTCCTCATGTCTGCATGGGTTTCCTCCGGGTGCTCTGGTTTCCTCCCATCCTCCAAAGATGTGTCGGTCAGGGTGATTGGCCATGCTAAATTGCCCGTTAGTGTCAAAGGGGCTTGGAGAGTAAATATGTGGGGTTACAGGGTGGGACTGTTGTTGATGCAGACTCAATCGAATGGCGTTGTAGATTCTATGATTTTACAATTCTACAATAATTTATCACAGATTTCTAGTTTACGGGCGCAATTCTCCCAAAATTGTGGTTTCTGGCAGGTAAAGCGGTGAAGTTTCCATCGGGTGGGTTTGGCGCCATTTGGGTTGCTTTTCACCCACACTTAGTCATATTTTGGGAGCTTGGGAAGATTCCTGTCGGGAAGGAAATGTGTGGGACCTGAAGGCGTCGGCCAGGCTGGCTCCTTGGAAATCAGAGAGGTGCTCTGATCGCTAGACAATCATAAAGTCTGCCCCCTCCTAACCACTGACAGAGACCTCCCCCGCCCCCACTTGCATATATCACCTCCCCACCCTTCATCGCTGGTATGAATGCCCCCCCCAACACCCCCAACAAGGGAGCAGCGCCTTGTTATGGGCTTGCTGAAAGCTCCTTTTTTGGCAACCACTTTCAGCCTGGCCTTCAGGCCCAATCCCTTGGCAGTGCCAGTGTGTCAGTGTCCCCTGGCACCATGGCACGGCAAACCTGACAGTGCCAGGATGTCAGGCTGGCAGTGTCAGGCTGCCAGGGGACACTGCTAAGGTGCCAGGTGCAGTGCCAGGGCATTATCCGGACATGTGCCTGACCACTCGAGGGCTGTAATGGCCTCTGAGCTCCCCAGCATGGTCATCATGTCTGGTCTCCAGTTTTGGACACCGTGGGCCCGATTTTACCAATGCGTCGTACCCGTTTTCGGGTGCAGAAACATGGTGAAGTTGGTTGTGAGGCCATTAACACGAACCGTGTCTGAGTCTTCACAGGTGCTCACTTTACTGAGGCCCAAGAATTCTCGGGCCTTAGTAAAGTGGGCATCTGTGAATGCATTTGCATGCATTTAAATTGAATTAATGAACTGCCTGCCCACCTTTATCAGCATTTCCCCCTTTACCACTGCGTTCTTGCATCCAGATTCAGCACGAAGCAGACACGCTGAGCAAAAGGTCTGTTTCGGGCGCTCCAGCTGCTGAAGAAGTGAGTTCAGCACTTCTGGTGGCTCTCTGACTTAGATCGGTGGTGGTGGGGAGCTGAGGGGGGTGAGTCAGAATATTTTCTAGTGAGGTGGGGGAAGAGGAGGAGGCAGGTCAGATGTATCTCTGGTGGATGGGGAGAGGGAGGACAGATCACTCTCTGGTTGGGGGGGGGGAGGGCAGGTTGTCATCTGGGGGTGGGGAGGAAGGAGGAGGCAGGTCAGATGTATCTCTGGTGGGGGGGGGGGGGGGGGGGGGGTGGTGGGGTGTGGGGGGGACGATGTGGGGGTGAGTGAGGAAGGAGGCCAGATCATTGTTTGGTGAGGGAGGTAGAGGCACAAACTTTCTCTGGGGGGGTGGGTGGGGAAGGCCCGATCATTCTCTGGGGGGTGGGTAGGGGAGGCCCGATCATTCTCTGGGGGGTGGGTAGGGGAGGCCCGATCATTCTCGTGGTTGGGGGGGTGGGGTGGGGGTGAGCTATTTCTAGCCTATCACATTTCTAATTCTAATCATTTCTGTTATAAATGCTACTTCAATTATATTTCACTTGCCACGAATGTTGTTTTCTCCAGCAAGTTCAGCAGAAGTAGAAATTATCTTATTACCATCTCCCAAATTATCTTCTACATTTGAAAATGCAGCTTTTAGAATTTACTCAAGTTGGCTGTTGCTAAACACAATCGCAAAAGTTGCTGAATCAGGCAACCGTTATTTGTACACACACGGATATGTTTCACAACACAACTTGTGGATATGTACCTGAGTGGATTTTGCAAGTACAGGCAGCAAAGAGAAGGGATTCCACTGATTTAATAGAGCACGCGCACTTAATGAGGGTCCCATGGGACCCGATTTTACCATTTTCATACTAAGTTCTGAATCTGGGCGCAAATCAGATCCGACTTGGAAATCAAGCACTCCTATAAGCACTTAGCCTGAAAAAAATCGTGAGTCTGAATTGCGCTGTGGGTAGGGCTTAACGCACCAGTGCTTTGAATTGCGCATGTGCAGTTAGAAAAAAAAATTGAAAATTACGCCACTGTCACATCGCTCCCTGGCTGCAAAAAGTGGATAAAGCAGCCCTGGAGCAAATAGCGGGAGCAATGGCCCCCACATTCATCACCCTCACCCTGACAACATAACTTTCCCCAGAATGATCGCGACCTTCTCACCCCTTTCCCCCCACCGATCACCCATAGAATGGCAGCGGACTCCTGCCTGCCCACCAGAGATCCACCTGGCCTCCCCTGCCCACCCCGCCCCAGAGGAAGTTAGGGCCTCTCCCCTGCCCACCCCCCAGACAATGATTGGGCCTCCCTCTGTCCTCCTCCCCATCCACCAGAGATATATCTGACCCGCCTCCCCCTCCTCCCCCCTACCACCGACCTGAGTCAGAGAGCTGTTGGAAACCCTAAACTTCCCATAGCTTCTTCAGCAGCTGGAGCGCCAGAAACAGACGTTTTGCTGAGCATATCTAAGCATAGCAAAATCTGAATGCGATGGTAAAGGGGGAAATGCTGGTAAAGTTGGGTGGGCAGTTCATTAATTCAATTTAAATGCTTGCAAATACACTTAAATTGGGTGCAAATTGTATCGTGGCCATTTTCAGGCCTCAGTAAAGTGGGCATTTGCGTGGACATGGGCACGGATTGCATTAATGGCCTCACGCCTGACTTTACCATGTTTTCCTGCCCGAAAACAGGCATGACACAAAGGAAAAATCGAGCCCCATGAGTGATTCCCTCTGGTTCTGAAAAGGGTCATCCAGACTTGAAACATTGGCTCTATTCTCTCTCCATGGGTGCTGTCAGACCTGCTGAGATTTTCCAGCATTTTCTGTTCTTGGTCCCTTGGTTTAATGTTGTGTCGGCAGGTGGCTGAACTCTGGGAGCTGGGTGAATATGGCTAAAACCTGAAATTGCATATTTTAATATTGGTTTAAATATGCTAATCTGGTTCATGTCCTCACTGGGTGCTGTCAGCTGTGAACAGGGAGGATGCCAAAAGGGGTTCTTCCCATTGTAAATCATGCTGTGGCCCGTCTCGTGAGGTTCTCCAGCCATTATATGAATCATAGAATCATAGAAACCTACAGTGTAGAAAGAGGCCCTTCGAGTCTGCACCAACCACAATCCCACCCAGGCCCTACCCCCATGTCCCTACGTATTTTACCCACTAATCCCTCTAACCTAAGCATCTTAGTACACTAAGGGGCAATTTAGCATGGCTAATCAACCTAACCCACACGTCTTTGGACTGTGGGAGGAAACCGGAGCACCCGGAGGAAACCCACACAGACACAAGGAGAATGTGCAAACTCCACACAGTCAGTGACCCGAGCCAGGCTTTGAACCCAGGTCCCTGGAGCTGTGAGGCAGCAGGGCTAACCGCTGTGCTACCGTGCCACCCGTATCGTGTGGCTGTGTGCATGGGGTTGGAGAATTGGCACCTATATATTGCTGTTAATAAACTCCAGCTAGATAATGGGCCCAATTGTACATAAGTAAATCTTGCCTTTATTTGTTAATCCTGCAACAAGATCAACAGCTTACATTTATGCAGAACCTCTAAAGTCTTAAAAGATACTAACACACTTCAGAGGAGTGGATTCAAACAAAAAATGATCTTGATTTGAAGAATTGAATGTTACTTCACGTGACTAAAGTCAAAGTGATAGACTGAGGAGTATCTTAAAGAAAGAGAGAATCTGATGAGATAATTTCAGAATTTAGGGCAGTGTAACCAATGGTCAGGAAAGAATAAAAAAAATACAATACACTTGGTGAAGGAATGCAGAGTTCTTAAAGAGTTATAGAACATGAGGAGATACAAAGTAGGGATGGACGAGGAACACGAGGATGAGAATTTTAAAACATGGGACAAGGAGCAATGAAGGTAAGCAAGTACAGAGATAATTAGAATTTTGTATGAATGTGAGTACAGTGAAATATGTTTGGGACATCGTGTTAGTCCCCCTGACAATTTTAGCATGGCCAATCTACCTAACCTACACATCTTTGGACTATGGAGGAAACCGAAGCACCTGGAGGAAACCCATGCAGACACGAGGAGAACTTGCCGACTCCATACTGACAGCTATCCAAGACGGAAATTGAACCCAGATCCCTGGTGCAGTGAGCCAGCAGTGCTAATCATTGTGCCACCATACCACCCTTGTGGGGTTGGAAATTAAGAAAAGGCCAATGACAGTCTAATCCCATCATGTATTGTGTGTGAGCTAATGGGCACACATTATTCTGCTCAATGGGGTGCTATACTGATTTTGTGGTGGTATTTTCTAACTGGTCATGTAGCAACTGTACAGAAATTTGAGCTCGGAAAGAGTTCTTCTGTAAGACCTCAGTTAAGATGTAACTGAAAATGCTGGCCTGTGTTTATTGGCCGTTTATTTGATATACCACAATCTTGTCCAACCTTACTTAAGTAAGAAGTCTCTCAGCACCAGATTAAAGTCCAACAGGTTTATTTGGAATCAAAAACTTTCAGAGTGCTGTTCCTTTATCAGGTGAGTGACTCCTTCATCATATGACTCACATGATGAAGGAGCAGTGCTCCAAAAGCTCATGATTCCAGACAAACCTATTGGACTTTAACCTGGTGTTGTGAGATTTATTACTGTGCCCACCCCCGCCTAATGCCAGCATCCCCACATCATGGCAACATTACTTGTCATTACTTTGAAGGCTATTTATCTTTTTTCCCATCTGCCATTCTAGTTTGGATTTACCCTGAAAATCATTTCTTGCCAAGTAGCCGGAACATTCCTTCTGAGAGGAGAGCCCCATATAGCAGTTAAGCTTTGGTTAAAAGGACCTCCAAACATTCATCCTGAGACTGAAGCTGATACAACTATTTCTCCTCTCATTGGCAAGATTTAGCATGTCCTTTTAAATGGCTGCTGTAGGCTTTAAGAACTAGAATCTGTATGCTAATATCTGCCCTCTGCTCATGTTGGGCTCCCATGGATAAGCTCAGTCTGGGCCAAGAGCTTTCAGTTTGAATACGTAATGATTCTGATCCCATGAAATGCCACGAGATCAACGCACATGATTTCAACAACTGGTGTGTCAACCCTCCTGAGGTTTTGCTGCTTTAGCCCGGGGAGCAGAAATTCTCCCTATTGTGTAAACTACATCAACATATTGCTGTACTCAGTTTCCATCTTGTGGTAAATCAGGTAAAATAAGGGTATAATCACTGGGAATAGCTAAATGTTTTTACTGTATTTGCACAAAGGCAAACAATCTTATAGGCGACCTCTGCGATGTCCCACAGGGCAACTGGAAATTTTCCAGCATAAACTGTGCTTTGTGAATCATATCTTTTGTATGGTACCCACACTAACATGAAAAAGATTATGATGGTGGGCTGGGGTAATGGAATTTGTCAGAACATATTCTTTCATGCCTGGAACCTAGACTTGTTCCCACCTTAAGAAATAGGATGAAGGTCTTTCTTTTTCTTAGGACTAAATGTCCTGAAAGAAATATATCTGGGACAGTTTTAATCCTGATCCCAAGTGAAGTTCATAAAAAGCACTAAATATTTTACACAAACTTTCAGAAGATGCACCACGATGAATGATGTAGGATTTGGAAATCTCTCACTGGTAAAATTGGCCATGATGTGGAGATGCCAGCGTAGGACTGAGGTGGGCACAATAAGACATCTCACAACACTAGGTTAAAGTCCAACAGGCTTACTTGATATCATGAGCTTTCAGAACATTGCTCCTTCATTGGATGAGCCTGATGAAGGAGCAGCGCTCCAAAAGCTTGTGATTCCAAATAAACATGTTGGACTTTAACCTGGTGTTGTGAGATGTCTTCCTGGTAAAATTGGGGCTCTCATGTGAAATAATACATTGAAAGAAAGTGACCTCGATGGAGAAGTGTAGAGACAGTTTTACTACAGATCGGATCTGTGATATACCTGGTCTAATCCTGACATTGAGTGTATTTGTTACAAATTCAGGTCTGTTATGACTTCTTTGGTTCCATGGTGTCCATCACTCCCAAACCTCTGAACATCATGGAAGTTGACATTGTTTATATCTATCGTGCCAAAGCATAAGAAGGCAGAGTAAAGCAGTACACTGTTGTGACCTGAAATTGGATATTTGCGTCAGTCAGATGTGTATTTCTTTTAACACTCTGAAGGAAGACGGAGCAAACATTTGGTGAAATGAGGCCTGATTCAAATTGTTACGCTACTTTAGTTCACAGTATGGCAGTTATCATCAAACTTAATTCAAACAGCACAACTTATCTTTGTATAATAATACAAGATAAGAAGAAGCCATACTTCCCCATGAGTGGATTATCTTATTTGACTCGATCTCCTTACAGAGTCTGCTGTCTGACAAATTCTGTCTGTGGAGCGTTCTGTTTCAAATACCTCCTAGCTACATGTACCTTTATATCTTATCTCATTGTTCACTGCCAAAATAGGAATCAAACATTTTTTAATACAATGATTGTGAAGTGCTTTTTGATTGCCAAGATAGTCAAATAAATCTCTTATTATTCAGTCTTATAATTTAGTATTCAGTATTAATAATTTCTTATTATTCAGATGGTATTGTTTACTTTCTGACAATGCTAGCTCATTATAACTATCTATAATCTCAGACCCCTTTCTTGTACTTAATGTGATGGAGCTTCTACTTTGAACAAAGTTGGGAATCTGGGCACAACTGATGCTCGCAATTGCGCTGGTTTTCCAGAGTAAGGGTAATAGCTCAAGTTTCTAGTCAAATCTATTTGCAAAATCATAAATCATAAAATTCTCCTTGAACCAATGGATCTGGGATGCATAATAGAATGTAATTGTTTTGTTATTTTCCTTTAAGATATCTTCATTGATGTATTTATGAGTGGTCATGATGTGGAGATGCCAGTGTTGGACTGGGGTAAATACAGTAAGAAGTCTGACAACACCAGGTTTAAGTCCAACCGATTTATTTGATAGTAAACTCACAAGCTTTCGAGGTTTACCTCTTCGTCAAGTGAATGAAGAGTTCTGGCCTCAGACAGAGCATATAAAGCACAGACAGTTTACAGATTACTGATTAATAGATTCTGTTAATAATCTGTATTAACAGATTACTGATTAATCAGTATTAATAATACCGATTAATCAGTAATCTGTAAGCTGTCTGTGCTTCATATGCTCTGTCTGAGGCCAGAACTCTTCATTCACTTGACAAAGAGGTAAACCTCGAAAGCTTGTGAGTTTACTATCAAATAAATCGGTTGGACTTAAACCTGGTGTTGTCAGACTTCTTAATGTGTTTATGAGTGGTAACACGGTGTACTTTTATTAGTAGTGCAAAAAATATATTTATCACAAAAATAAGTATTTTAAGCAAGAGCATTTTGCCCACAACTAGTGAGTAAACCAGTTTGTCCCCTCAAATAGTGAGGGGGCATAGCTTTAAATTAAGGGCTGGTAGTTATAGGACACTTGTCTGAGGTAGGTTCTTTACTCAGAGGGTAGTAAGGATGTGGAATGCCCTGCCTGCAGCAGTCGTGGACACGCCAACTTTAAGGACGTTCAAATGGTCAGTGGATAGGCATATGGATAACATTGGAATAGTTTAGGTTAGAGGGTCATTAGATTGGTTCCACTGGTCGGTACAACATCAAGGGCTGAAGGGCCTGTACTGTGCTGTAATGTTCTATGTTCTAATTTGAAAATTACATTGAAGAATTACATTGAACCCTTTATTAGTTTCATTTGTGTAAGCCAATTTATTGGTAAATTAAATATTTAACATTTGTATACTATTAAAACATGTCTAACAATGTCCTCATGTCTCAAGAAAATTTCACTTAAAGATCAAACAGGTGCAATTGGTAGAAACACGTATGTCATGCCAATTATTTCAATCTGGGGGCATCGCCAATTTTGGTGAGGACAACATCTAGCAAGATGTTTTTTAAATCTCTTGCTGGTATGCCAGGCAGACTGTAAACACTTCTTTAGGTTTGTGAAAAGGAAAAGATTAGCTGGGATAAATGTTGGCCCATTAAGGATGAGGACAGGAGAATTGAAAGTGGGAATGGCAGAGAAATTCACACAAGAAGGACAGAAAATCTCCCAGTAATGTTAGGTCACCAAGAGACTTCTGAAACTGAGGAACTAAAATAAATTAGTACTAGTGAAGAGGTATATTTAACAATGGAACTGGACTGGAGGATGATAAATCCCCTGGACCAGTTGAGCTTCATCCCAGAGTGTTGAAGGAGGTGACTTGAGAGATAATAGATGATTATCTTTCAAAATTCTATAGATTCTCAGAAGGTTCCTGTGGACTGGAAAGTAGCAAATCTGTCCCATTAAAGAAGGAAAGAAGATGGAGAGTGGTGAACTATTGACCTGTGCCTTTGATGTTAGTAATAAGGGAAATGTTTGAATCTATTATTCAGATGTGACAGTTGGACATTTAGAAAAGAATGGTAAATTGATAAAGGAGAATCAGTGGATGTAGTATATGTGGATTTTTACAAGGATTTTGGGGAGATTAATGAACAAAATTAGAGCACATGATGTTGCAAGTAATAGACTGGCAAAGTTTGTGAATTAGTCAAAAGACAGAAAGCCGAGGGTAGGAATAAATAGATTTTTCACAGGATGGCAGTCTGTTATTAGAGAGGTAACCCAAGAATCAGTGCTAGGTCTAGCCAGCGATGTCCACATCCAATATTTGAATTAAAATAAACAACCTCCATCTCATCCCAGGACCCTTGTTGTGGTTGAGTTAATCTCTGACTTTTTTCTTGGCTCTCTTTTTGGACATGTAAGTCATATACTGTCCATATTCTTCCTGGAATGTAATTAACCAGTATGCTTCTGATTTTTATTTATTCATTTTACGTCTTGAGGGCATTGCTGGCTGTGCCCAGCATTTATTGCCCATCCCTAACTGCTCTCCAGTTAGAGGGCATTTGAGAGTTCACCACATCACTCTGGAATCACGTGTAGGCCAGAGTAGGTAAAGACAGCAGATTTCCTTCCCTAAAGGACATTAGTGAACCAGATGGGTTTTTATAGCAATTGACAATGGTTTCATGGTCATCTTTAAATTCCAGATTTTTACTGAATTCAAATTTCACCATCTGCCCTGATGGGATTCGGACCCCAGAACATTTCCCTGGATCTCTGGATTCCAGTTGAATGACAATATCACCATTGTACAACGTTCCCATGCTGTGGAAAGCCGAGGAATGGATGTTTACCTCTTCTTCCCTTTCTACGTGAAGCTTCCTTTTTATGGTACTAGCTGCTTCATCTGGAAGGAATAGACTCTGTTAACTTCTCCGGGTGTTTGTCCAGCTCTAGTAGGTTCACAATCATCGAGCCCAGCCGGTCCCTAATCTGGCAAAAGCATTTATTGCTTAAGCACATTTAATAATGTCTACTCCTGCAGTGGCGTGCTGTGCAAGTCCAATGTCACATTCATGAGTCAATCAGATGAATAAACAGAAGATTGAAAATTATTCCCAAGCAGGGTTGATTGTTGCTTTATTGGTACAAGGCTTGCCAAACCCTCGCACAATGGCTGGGAGGCTGCATCCAATTGGATTGGCCAGGGGTGGTCATTCTATAAATTTTTGAACTGTAGTTGAAAGCTTTGCACTGCTGCTGATTAAATATTTGAAACCAAAACAATGGTGTCCACATAAACGTGCTCATTCCTTCTTTCTTCATGAAAATGAATCAAATAAGAATGGATGGTTGTCGGAGAAGATCTTAATCATGAAAGATTGCGTGCCCTATCATTCTGACAAATCCTCCTGACTGATCATCTTGGGTACACTGCATATTTATACTGATGCAACAACCTTGCTGAGAGCAAACCTATTCAGAAACTCAGCTAATATTCTGGAGACCTGGGCTCGAATCCCGCCATGGCGAATGGTGGAATTTGAATTCAATTAAATATGAATTTTAAGAGCGGCATTGTGGCACTGCTGTCTCACAGCACCTGGGACCCAGGTTTGGTTGCAGCCTCAGGTAACTGACTGTGTGGAGTTTGCAAGCGTTTCCTCCGGGTGTTCCGGTTTCCTCCCACACTTCAAAGACGTGCGTGTTAGGTGGATTGGCCAGGCAAAATTGCCCCTTAGTGCCAGGGAGATTAGCATGGTAAATACGAGGGGTTTCGGGGATGGGGCCTGGGTAGGACTCTTGTCAGTGCTGTCTTGATGGGCCAAAAAGCCTCCTTCTGCACTGTAGGAATTCTATGATGGTTAATGAGTCAGATGAATAAACAAAGAATGATTATTCTCAAGCTGGGTTGATTGTCCTTTTGTTGGTACAAGGGTTGCGAATCCTCCCATAATGGCTGGGAGGCTGCTTCTGGTCAGGTTGGCTGGTGATGGGAAACACACTGGCCATTCTATAAATTTCTGAACTGCAGTTGAAAGCTTTCCACTGCGGCATAACAAGTTAAAATGGTCGCACATTCTGCAGGAATGGCCTTCTGCTTTTATGGTCAGCCTGTCTTCATATCCATTGGATTTTCTCACAATTATAATGGAAGCACCGAATGATAGCGTTGATTGTTCCTCTTTCATTCTGGACCTGTTTTTCTGTGGATGTGTTGGCACTTCTACTGCTCACAAACTTGAGTCAGTGGTTTCACTCCATAACGGTTCCCTATCACCCCCAACTAAAAGTCTGTTCTGCTTCTGTGACTCAGCCTGCCTCACTAATTGCGCCACCTTGGGCAATTTTATATCTACCTGGTCTGCAGGAAGTCAGTCAATGTTTCATCAAGCATTACCAGCACAATCTGATCTCAGATGAGTTCACCCTTTAGAGCCCCATACTCACAGTTATCAGTAAATGTTACGAGCCCATCTCTCTCTCTGAACTCTGTCATATGTGATCCAGCTGGCACTAATGATATATATTAGCTATTGGCATAACAATTATTAATGCTTTATACTACACCTGTCTCTGGCAGCCAACACTCTTCTTCTTGCTCACCCTTGTAGTTCTGGCACTGCTGGGACCACTAAAGCTGCCCGCTAGTCAGACTGGCAGGCAGCTCCCAAGTGCAGGGCTTTCTCCCACTTAGGGGTGGGAGAAAGTCCCATTCTCACCATTGTAGCCCCCTGTTAGGCTGTTATGGTTGTGGGTTGGGTTTCTTCCTGGTGTGTCAGCTGCGGGCCGACTTTCCTTCTGTGGTGGTGGGGAGGGAGGTGGTGGTGGTGGTGTGGGGGGTAGGGAATGGGGAGGGGGTGATGCGGTTTGAGGGGGGGTGTGTTGTATGGGCGTGAACAATCCGTGGCTCCCTTATTATTCAGCCCAATGTTCACCATTTTAAATTTCCATGATCGATTAAGTGCTCACTCTTCATTCAGCACCCCTCTCCTCTCCCCACATCCCTGCCATGACAATGATATCTTCAAGATTCTAATCTCAGAATTATTGAGAGCCAGGCATCCATCTTAACCATAACTTTGGTTTTAATGCTTTGCCCCATAGTGCCATCCAAGATAAAGGTGATATGAGAAAAGAATCCATTCATTGAAAGTGGTGAATCCTGGCCATCTGTTATATGCTGCAATGCAAAATAATCATCACTGAACAATCCTATATGGCTGAACACTAGGGGGCCATTTTCTCCAGGAGGACATTGGAGAATATGGTCAATAGACTGTAATGTAAAACAATCATCAGTCCACACTCCAATAACAGCCAAACAGTAGGGGTCCTTTACTCCAGTAGGATAGTCTAAAATATTGCCTATATAAAAAGAGTTATTTGATTTTTTTTTGTGATGCAACTTGGTTAAAAGGTCAGCAAATAATTTCCAACATCAAGGACTTTCTATTCTCTTTGAAGCTGAGAGTTTTCTGTTTCTAAGGCATACATCAGTTCAAGTAATTGGGACAATATCAGCATTTAACATTTTTTTTTGTGAAGCCAGTTGTATGCACTCACACCCACTGGGAATTAAATTGACACCGCCTCACCTCATTTCACTATGGATCTTTTACCGACATGGACAGCAAAGAATTTTACCCTAAATGTCTGGGCCATATTTGAAATAAAGTCCCAGGAGTGAAAAAGCAGCATTCTCATGTTCTGCATTACTTATTCTTTCATCAGTAAAAATTATAGTTGTTATCTTCCCTGTCTCAGGTCAAATCCATGTTTGAGGTATGAAAGCATAGACTTTTGTATTAGTTTTTCAGAGTCCCCATTCCCACTGCTCTGTTTGGATACCCAGTAACCATAAACAGCAAATTTATTATTTATTTATTTATGAGTGTAGGCTTACATTAACACTGCAATGAAGTTACTGTGAAAATCCCCCAGTCACCACACTCCGGCGCTTGTTCGGTTACACTGTCGGAGCATTTAGCACGGTCAATGCATCTAATCAGCATGTCTTTCAGACTGTGGGAAGAAACCGGAGCACATGGAGGAAACCCATGCAGACACGGGAAGACTCCACACAAACAGTGACCCAAGTTGGGAATCAAACCCGGCTCCCTGGCGCTGTGAGGCAGCAGTGCTAATCACTAGGCCACCATGCACAGTAACAGCAAGGCTCTTACTCTGTTACCCATAACTTACTTTCCTTTCTGAGCCTGATATTGTATTGGCTGCAGTAAATCTGAATACTGAAACAAAAACAATAGGAGTGCCAACATGACATTTTCCAGCGCCCTTCATCATCCTCAATCCTGAGGATCTTTACAGGTGAGAAACCTCATTCAGGTCACACATTGAGATTACCACTGTCCTGTAACATGATGGTGGTACATTTCATGTTGAATTCAAAGTCTGTGCAGATATGAAAATGCAAACTTTTATGTTGCACACTTACACATTTAGAGGATGCCCTTTGCCCTCTGTGCATCTGCTTTCTCAGGCAAGCATAAAGGATACCATGGCACTATTTGAGGAAGAACAATGGAGTTCTCCTGATGTTCTAGTCAATAGCTAACCTTAACCAAAAAGCAAATTACTGCAGATGCTGGAATCTGAAACAAAAACAGAAAATGCTGGAAAATCTCAGCTGGTCTGACAGCATCTGTGGAGAGAGAACAGAGCCAATTTTTTTTATCTGGTTGATTCTTCGTCAGAGCTAAAATGTATCACACAGTCATTTATCTTGTTGCTATCACAATTGTAGAATTGTTGAGTGTAGAGATAGTATGTGCTCTGTATCAGACAAAGGAACTTTAAGAGGTAATTGCAAAAACTAAGCATTTAATCACCAAGTTCACTACTATCTGGAAGCTGACCAGTTTGACCTTTTCCCCCCCTCTCCTGGGTCGGCAGCAAGGACTATCACCCAATTCTGGTATATAATATGATGCCATTGGGTCCAACTGCAAATTTAACTAAAAGCGAAATACTGCAGATGCTGGAATCTGAAAATGTAACAGAAAACGCTGGAAAAACTCAGCAACTCTGACAGAATCTGTGGAGAGAAAGGCAACATTTCTGGTCAGTATGACTCTTCAGAGTTAGAGAGGTAGGTATGTAATGGATTATATGCTGTTTAAGAGCTGGAGCAGACCCATTGGAGCATCTTGCTTTTAGGTTTTGTTTTCACAGTGCCACTGCTCTTTGTTCCCCATTAACACATTCTGATATCTTTATGCCACAATCAGGCAAGGATAGATAAAATTTTGAACAGTAAAGGAATCAAAGGTTATGGTGAGCGAGCGGGTAAGTGGAGTCCACAGAAAGATCAACCTTGTTCTCTCTCTCGCCAACATTAAGGGCATTTAAATGGTCATTGGATAAACATATGGATGATATTGGAATAGTGTAGGTTAGACAGGCTTTAGATTGGTTTCACAGGTTGGCGCAACATTGAAGGCCAAAGGGCCTGTACTGCACTGTAATGTTCTATGTTCTATGTATTTGTAGACCCTTGCTATGCATAATTTGGCCTCTGTATTTTCACATACACTTTCACAATGCCCTATACTCACAAAAAGCACTCCATTTCATGTAAAGTGCTTTGAGGTGTTTATTTGTTTAAAGTTTATTTATTAATCACAATTGGGCTTACATTAATACTGCAACTAAGTTGCTGTGAAAATCCCCTAGTCGTCACACTCTAGCGTCTTTTCGGCTGCACTGAGGGACAATTTACTATGGCCAATGCATCTAACCAGCACATCTTTTGGACTGTGGGAGGAAACCGGAGCATGCGGAGGAAACCCGCTCAGACATGGGGAGAATGTGCACCTTTAAGCTATGAAAGGTGCTACATAGATACAACTTCTCCAATATGAGTCAACATTCTTATTCCATTACAAGTTGCTGAGAAGTATAGCTCACCTATTTGAGAAAGAAGGTTTCTCAATACTGAGGCATAAGAGGGAGGTAAATTGAACACAATATAGAATAATGGGTGAGAAGTATACGTCACCTATTTGAGAAAGATGTTTCTGAATACTGAGGCATAAGAGAGAGGTCAGTTGAACGCAATATAGAATAACGGGTTGCATTTTGCCATCAGTGATGCAGCAAAGGTGCTCGCTGCTGACCATAAAGAAAGTTGCTTACAAAGATATAATGTTCACTGTGATATGGAATTCCCCTCTCCTGATGTAAATCTGTGAGGTGCAGATGCTGGCGTTGGACTGGGACGGACACAGTAAGAAGTCTCATGACACCACGTTAAAGTCTAACATTTATTTGGAATCACAAGCTTTTGGAGCACTGCTCCTTCATCAGGTGAAGAATGAAA
The DNA here is from genome assembly GCF_965287045.1 of Carcharhinus amblyrhynchos. Lineage (NCBI taxonomy): Eukaryota > Metazoa > Chordata > Chondrichthyes > Carcharhiniformes > Carcharhinidae > Carcharhinus > Carcharhinus amblyrhynchos. The sequence continues at coordinate 26,438,333 of NC_137332.1, read as the reverse complement.
GAGCAGCACTCTGAAAGCTTGTGATTCCAAATAAAGCTGCTGGATTTTAACCTGGTGTTGTGAGAGTTTATGATGTAAATCTGAATCAGATATCAAGTCAAGTGCATCTTTAGATGTTCAGCAGCAGTAATATTAAGCAGCCAATCACATTGAGTTATGCTAACAGACAGCATACCAAGAAGTAGAAATCACTGAATCCTTTCCCTTTTAATTTTAAATATTACAGATGGCAAAATTAATGATTGTGATGTGCGTTATCAATTATCACAAGTGAGCTTGTGGAGACGGTAACATAGTGGTAATGCTACTGGAATAGTTACCCAGAGGCCTGGACTAATCCTCTGGTGACATAAGTTTAAATACCAGAACAACAGCTGAAGGAAACTTAAATTCAACCAATTAATAAATCTGAAATAAAGTGCTAGACTAATTTATAATGATCATGAAACTTCTGGATTGTTGCAAAAACCTATCTATTCGTTAATGTCCTTCAGGAGAGGAAATCTGCCATTCCCAAATCAACTGACCTGCAGATTTGCAGCAATGTGGTTGAATCTTAATTGCTCTCTGCTCAGTTGTATCAAACTTCTGTAGATAAAAATGCTGTGAGTCTTAGCTACACCACATAGAAAGCATCCGTTCAAGGAGGCAGCTTATCCACTGTGCTTTCAAAGGCAATTTGTGATGGGGAATAAATACTGGCCTTGCCTATGATGCTCACATCCCAAGAATTGTTTTTGAAGAATTAAACATTTGGAAATTTTTATCATCTTGGAGAAATTTGATACTCAGTAAATTAAAAAACTATTCTTTCCAGGCCAGTGAGGCTGTTTATTAGTAATTGTGAACTTAGTATATTATTTAAACCCAGTTACACTTTATTCTTTGACAAGCATTTTCTTTATACAGGAAGTCTAAGGCAGAATGTTATAAGTTTTTGTCACTTCAGTGATTTCTGATTAATTGTAATCTCGGAGTTCTCAACCACACATAGGACCAATTTCTATGATGGTTCATGTTCAATTCCTGATGTTGCTTTCTGTTTTAGTTAAGTAAATAAAAGTCTATTAGAAAATCCCATGAGAAATTCATGCCGGTAAAGTCAAATTTTGGACTCCTGCTGAGTAGATAGTCAGGGTTATATTTGTTCTGAACCACGCTGATGTTAAATGTGAGCATATCGAAAAATGCCAGAAGGGTCACAGGGAACACTGGTTCATAGTAAGAACATAAGAACTAGGAGCAGGAGTAGGCCACCTGGCCACTTGAGCCTGCTCAGCCATTCAATAAGATCATGGCTATCTTTTTGTGGACTCAATTCCACTACCTCCCCCACTCAACTTAACTTCTTTACTGTTCAAAAATTTATCTATCCTTGCCTTAAAAAAATTCAATGAGGTAATCTCAACTGCTTCACTGGGCAGGGAATTCCACAGATTCACAACCCTTTGTGTGAAGAAGTTCTCCCTCAACTCAGTACTAAATCTGCTCCTCTTTATTTTGAGGCCATGCCCCCTAATTCTTATTTCACCCACCAGTGAAAACAACTTCCCTGCTTCTTTCTTATCTATTCGCTTCATAATCTTATATGTTCCTATAAGATTTCCTCTCATTCTTCTGAATTCCAATGAATATAGCCCCAGTCTACTCGGTCTCTCCTCATAAACCAACCCTCTCAACTCTGGAATTAACCTAGTGAATCTCCTCTGCATCCCCAGCCAGTATATCGTTTATCAAGTAAGGAGACCAAAACTGTACACAGTACTCCAAGTGTGGCCTCACCAGCACCTTATATAGCTGCAACATAACCTCGCTGTTTTTAAACTCCACCCTGCTAGCAATGTAGGACAAAATTCCATTTGTCTTCTTAATTACCTGCTGCACCTGCAAACCAATTCCTTGTGATTCTCGCACAAGGACATCCAGGTCCCTCTGCACAGCAGCATGCTGCAATTTTTCACCAATTAAATAATAGTCCATTTTGCTATTATTCCTACCAAAATGGATGACCTCACATTTGCAACATTGTACTCCATCTGCCAGACCCTCACCCACTCACTTAGAATATCTATATCCCTTTGCAGACTTTCAGTGTCCTCTCCTTACTTTGCTCTGCCACTCATCTTAGTGTCATCTGCAAATTTTGACATAGTACACTTAGTCCTCAACTTCAAATCATTTATGTAAATTGTCAACAATTGTGATCCCAACACTGATCCCTGAGGCATACCACTAGTCACTGACCGCCAACCATAAAAACACCCATTTACCCCCACTCTTCGCTTTCTATTAGTTAACCAATCCTCTATCAGTGCTAATACTTTACCTATAACACCGTGCACCTTTATCTTATGTAGCAGTCTTTGGTGTGGCATCTTGTCAAGTGCCGTCTGGAAATCCACATCCACAGATTCCCTATTGTAGTGGTATGTGTAGCCGGAATATTATGGCCATTCACGCTGGCAGCATTTTCCCATCCTGCTACTGTGAATGGAGATTTGGCTGGGTGGGTGAATGGAGTGCATCTACAGGTGGATCTTCCCGATTCAGTGCGGAGGGGGCTGGAAAATTCATCAGGAGCCCAAAATTCGTCTTTACGCCAGCATGAATTTCTCATGGGATTTTCCATTGCTGCCTGCCATGGCAGATCAAGAAACATGCTGGATGCAGGCATGAAATTAATTTGCATCCCATTAAAGGAATGCAGATAAAAGCCCAACTGGAACCTTCCACCCAGGCCTGATTTTCCGTGACGCCAGAGGGAAAACACACTGGTCAAGACTATATCTGAAACAACTTGGTACCTAGGTGTTGGGGACTTGCCTGAACAATGCCTGAAACTGCATCAGGAATTTGTGACCTGGACCCTGAAACCTCACAGCAAAAGGTGCAGGGAGCAACTTTTTTGGTGGATCTTCCAGATTCAGTACAGTCGAGGAGGTCCATCTTCTACCTTGGGTCAGTGATGTTGGGTGCTGTTAGCAGTGCAGATTGTTATTGTGTAAGTGATTGAGTATAAATGCATTATTGTGCTAATGACACAACTCCCCTTACCTCTTACTCTGTCATGATTATACCCTGTGATAGTAATTTGTGCAAACATGAGAAACTTATACCATGCAAACAAATTATTCCACTTGCATGTTTACTTTAAAATAGTGATCTATATTTGGGGATTTATTGAATTATAATTTGCAGAAAGGAGTTCATTGAAATAGTTACTAATCATGAGAATATGCTGGTTAATGTACATCATGAATGCGAATGATGGATTTCAAAGATTACTTATGCAAGTTTTCTTGCACAAAATCTATGGCAGGACTTTTGCAGTACCGTAGCAAAGACATTGGACCCCGATTTTGCCATTGCATCACACCAAAACCTGGTAAAGTCGGGTGTGAGGCCATTAACACGATCCGCACCTGTGTCTGCACAGATAGCCACTTTACCAAAACCTGGGAATGATGGCGATCCGATTCACACCCAAAATGGGTGCAATGGTGATTTAAATGCATTTCCATGCATCTCAATTGAATTAATTAACTGCCCACCCAACTTTATCAGCATTTCCCCATTTACCATCACTTTTGCCGATCCGGAATCGCGCTGAAATGGACATGCTGAATAAAAGTCTGAACTGGGCGCTCCAGCTGCTGAAGAGGCGAGTTCAGAGTTTCAGAGCTCTCTGACTCAGATCAGTGGGGGGAGGGCAGGAGGGAGGAAGGTGGGTCAGATCATTGTCTGGTGGTGGGAGGGAGAGGGCAGATCATTGTCTGGTGGGGGGAGGAGAGAGGCGAGCCAGATCATTCTCTGGTGAGGGCATGGGTCGGGAGGAGGAGGTGGGTCAGATCTTCCATTGGGCGGGTGGGGGGGGGCAAGTGAGGCCAGATCATTCTCTAGGGGTGGGGGGTTGGGGAGAGTGAGGCCAGATCATTTTCTCGGGATGGGGGTTTGGGTGGAGTGAAGTCAGGTCATTCTCTATGGGTGGAGGGAGGAGTGAGGTCAGATCATTCTCTGAGGGGTGGGTGGGGCAGATGGATCTCTGTTGCAGGGCCAGGGAGGTCCGCTGCCACTCTGCAGGCAATCGGTGGGGGGTAAAGGGCCAGGGGGTTGCGATCGGTCTGGGCAGTGGTGGGGGGGGATAGTGAGTGGATAAGGGAGACAGTGATGTCTGTGGAGGCCATCGCTCCCCCTTTTTGCCCCCGGATCACTTTCTCCACTTTCTGCGGCCCGGGAGCGATCTGGCACAGACTCGATTTTTCAAACTGTTTTTCTAACTGCGTATGCGCAGTTCAGAGTTCCAATTATTTCGGCTGCGCTAAGCCCCACCCACAACATGATTCAGACCTGCAATTTTTTTTTCAGGCTGAGTGCATGTAGGGGTGCCTGAAAGTAGATTTCCAAGTTGGATCTGAATTGAGCCAAGATTCAGCACTTAGAATGAAAATCGTAAAATCAGACTCATTGTCTGCTATTCCATGATACTGTGCGGGATTTGCTTTAACTGGTAAGCTGTTTCTTACTGTTGTAGAATTTCCCATTGAAATAAGCGCCTATTTTCCTATCACACTCCAGGGTGCATTGCCACATATTTTACATCATATTGTAGAGAAGTTGATTTAATTCACTTTTTCAAATGCGGGTTTGTTTTAAGGTAGACCTATCCCAATTCAATGTCCACATAATTCCATGTGTTTCTTTTTGCAGAAATACAGAGAGAAATAGAGATATTTATTGGCATTCTTCAGTCCTTCCTCATTTCAAAGGGTGATTCCAAGTGTTGAAAATATAGGTTTCTCAGGTGCCTATTTGTCAAACGATCTCAAAATTATATGGAAAGGATTCAAAGTTAATTGACTTCTCCTGCTAATGGTTATCCCTTCATCAGTATCACAAAATCCGATCATGTGGTTATTATTGTATTGCTGTTATCGAGGAAAACCCAAATTTTAATAGTTGGTAGATACCAACAATGGGTGGATAGCTAAAAGTGAAATGCTAACACTACTGGAAGCAGCCATTGTGGAATTTCTTGACCTGGAAGATCTTGACAGCGGATGCTATAAACTGAAATGAATGTGTTGTCCAGGGGTCTCGTTGGTGCCTTTCACCTGTATTATGCTTTCCTTTGCAGCTTTTCAGGTAAAAATTACACTCTTCAGTGAAAATTATGGATCATCCTGTCACTTATTACAGATTAGTTAATGGATAGTATTATCTGAATGCTATTATTTACACTAGGACAGTGCTCAAACACTATTTCTAAAAATAGGAAAATATTTAATCTTAGGCTCTTTTGTTTACCAAATAAAATAGGCTTCTGGATTCCGTAGTGCCAATACACCTCACACTACGTCAGAGGGTTATTGTTAGGGTAACAACCAGCTGGATACAGTTTCAGGATGTAGTGGGTCATTAATGCAGAACACCCATAGAATGACTTGAAAAAAGCCCTTAGGAGGGTAGGAAGGTGATAGGTTCCCTATATCTGAAAGTGATAATCAGTGGACCTGCCTTGAAACAACCATATACAAAATAATATGGTCACCTTGTACACTATGATGGACAAGGGACTGGGAATATAAAGATATTTTAGAGCCAAATATCTCAATTCCTCAGGTGAATATTTCCATCATAGCATCATAATGAATTAGACCAATATTTAACTACATTACAGTCCAATGTGGAAGGAACATCATCTCAGATTGTGACTACAATCATCAACATCTTAATCATCCAGAGATTGCAGAGATAGAATTTTGCTTCAACTGGAGCATCAACTGGAGTATTGGTACAAATTCTGTGCACCACATTTTAGGTAGGATGTGAAGGCATTTGAGAGAATGCAGAAAAGATTTACCTGAATCGTTCCAGGAATCCACAGTGGCATAATGGTTAGCACTGCTGTCTCACAGCGCCAGAGTTTGGTTCTTGACTTGGGTCACTGTTTGTGCAGAATCTGCACTTCTCCCCATGTCTGCATGGGTTTCCTCAGGGTGCTCTGGTTTCCTCCCAGAGTCTGATAGGTGGTTAGGTGCACTGGCCATTAAAAAATTCTCCCTTAGTGTACGTGAACAGGTGCCGGAGTGTGGTGACTGGGGATTTTCTGGATAGCATGGAGGCACAGTGGCTAGCACTATTGCCTTGCAGCACCAGCGATCCATGTTCAATTCTAGCCTTGGGTGACTGCCTGTTGGAGTTTGCACATTTTCCCTGTGTCTGCGTGGGTTTCCTTTGGGTGCTCCAGTTTCCTCCCACACTCCAAAGTTGTGCGGGTTAGTTTGATTGACTGTGCTAAATTGTCCCTCAATGTCAGGGGGACTAGCAAGGTAAATATGTGGGGTTATGAGAACGGGATCTGGGTGGGATTCTGGTTGTTGCAGACATGATTGGCCGAATGGCCTCTTTCTGCACTGTAGGGATTCTATGATTCTGTATAAGAGACTTTAGTTATGTGGGCTGATTAGCAAAGCTGAGATTGTTCTGCTTACGGACAGAAGATTGAGGGGAGATTTAATAATGTTATTTAAAATCATGAGGGATCTGGACAAAGTAGATAGAATCATAGAATCCCTACAGTGTAGGAAGAAGCCATTCGGCCCATCGGGCCAGCATCGACAACAATCCCACCCAGGTCAATCAACCCAGCATGGCCAATCAACCTAAACTGCACATCTTTGGAGTGTGGGAGGGAACCAGAGCACCCGAAGGAATCCCATGCAGACACAGGGAGGACATGCAAACGCCACCCAAGGCTGGAATTGAACCCGAGTCTCTGACGCTGTGAGGCAGCAGTGCTAACTACTGTGCTGCCACCAATGTGAAAAACTGTTCTCATTAATGGAGGGGTCAACAATCAGAGAGTATGAGTGATTGGCAAAGGAAGCAGAGCTGACAAGAGGGAAAACTTACTTATGCAGTGAATGGTTAGAAGCTGGAGTGCTGGAGTGCAATTGCCTGAGAAAGTGGCGGAGGCAGATTCAATCATGACTTTCAAAACAGAATTGGATAATTATCTGAAGGTAAAAGTATTTACCAAACTACAATGAAAAGACAGGGGAGTGGAACGAACTGGGTTACTCCTGCAGAGACTCGGCACACACATAATGGGTCAAGTAACCTTCCTGCATTGCAGCCATTCTATGAATCTATGTTATCTCCACATGCTGTTTTGTCTAACACACAGCCTTTGTGACAAAATACAGTTAATCATATGTGAAGGTTTTCTAATCTTATGGACATATTTTCCTCAGTTTGTCACAGATTGGTAGTTTTGAGAGACGCTTAGCACCAGTGATAGGACACAGCACATGAAAGATATTGAAACCCACAACAGCTTTGTCCCTGATTTTGAACAGCACTGGACACATTTTGTTGAGTTCCAGCTGCATCGAATATATTCCTCTAGTGAACACATGGTGCGCCATGATCGAAAGCATTAATCCTTCCTTCAGCTTCAGAACAGGCTGACAGCTGTGGACAAGCTCCCTTCCATCAGTGGTATGGCCACCATAAAAAAAGTGGAAAGCAAAGCAAGGAAGAACTGTGCATGGTTGCCATGGGGAAAATCATAATTTAACTTCCTCCGTGCCCCATATAAACAGAGGGTAGCACCGAATTTAAATCATGGGAGCATTTGTTAAGATGTCACAAAGAGAAAGTAGACAACCTACAGCCAGCTATTTATTATATTCAATAATTGCACCACATAAGTCTCCAAGATTTCTATGAATAGAAGATTGTGTGGGATTAGTACATGGGTTTTGCTATCAATGTGTTTTTCATCTTGGGGTAAATGATTCTTTCAGCCTAAAGGGGTGGCGGTTTGATTTTCCGGGATCTCCCATTATATTGACCATCATCTGAAAGGGTGACAGTAGCCAACGTAGAACAACGTAACAATTTTGCAAAATGCTCTTGCTCTGTTTGGTGAGGAATTGATTTGGTTACCAGCAAATCTAACTGGAACGTATGGAGACAGATGATTTTGCAACTGTAAAGAGACTGCAGAATGGTCTGTTTAAATTGGTTCCCCACCTCCCCCCCATCTCCAACCAGTAACAAGCTTAATTAACAACTTTCTCCACTCATCACTAAATGTGGTTTGGAAGTATATATATCAGAGCATGGTACACTAGCATTCCTCCAAATCTAGAAACTCACACCATAATTTCATTTCAAGGGACAAACTGTATACAAATAATCAATATACAAACAATTTGTACATAAAATATCTATATACAAACAACTTGTATACAAATAACCTGTATACAAACAAATCGTATACAAATGCTGGGAATTAAGATCAGCTCCAATCTGACGTTCTAAATGGAACAAAGGAAGACTGGGAGACACCATAAGGTACAGATACCTCACTTTATATACATCCAGAATTCTGTGCCTATTCAGATAAATACAGTTCCCCCATTAAAAATCATCAAAATAAACATTTATAGTGCCTACAGTAAAACATGTCCACAAAAGTTCTCAACATTTGAGTTTTTTTTACATTCTGTGTGTTTTTTTAACATAACAAGCAGATGCACAAGCGGTCTTGTAGACCTTACTATGATGGTTGAGGCAATCATAAATTTTACCTCTGGAAACATGGGCCTATGAAGGAACATTTGCAAATGAATGGCTAGAGTTCAGCCCTTGATTACGTTAATTATACATTACATACACACAAACGAAAAGTTCCCTTTTTTTGAAAAATATTTTAAGTGACCTTCACAAAGTGCAGTTTACCTAATTAGCTGCAGAAGCTCTTTATAATGAAACATTTTACAAGGCCACGTAGCACAATACACTTAATGGAATTCACTCACTTTTATTTTTATTTTAAATAATTGCTTTGCACTTTCCCTTTTCGCAAGAGACAAACTCCTTCAGCGGCAATACATACTACAGTTCACTTACTAAATTATCATTGGCAACTTAGTTATTTACAAAAATCAAACAATTCACAATTAGTGTTTTGAAAAGTGCCCAGAGTCATTGGCATTTTTGAATTTCAATCTTAGTGTAGGTATGGTCCGGATGAAAATTACTAATGCTAACTTTGAATGGTATTTATTCACTCTTATCTTTTGATGCAGTGTAACAGGCTATCTTGTACACAGGCAATAAAGGAAGATCAGTGTTTGAATGGAGAGGTCCCTCTCTTCTAAACATTATCAAACTTCTTTTTAGGTTGAAAATGGAACACATGTCCCAGAGTCTCTAATGATGCACTACCAATCTCCCTAGCAGAAGCTGGTTTACTTTGTCAGGGTAGATTTCATTCTTACTTTGCTGACACAACAACAGTAACTTTTAACAGTAGTACATTGGCTAGGCAGTATTTAGGGATATTGAGGGAACATGAAAGGTGCTGGATAATGTAAGTTTGTTCTTTCTGTATTGTACAAATTAGAGCCAAAAGTATCCTTCTGCTCCCTTCAGTGCAAAGTAAATCCTATTTTTTGTATTGGATTTAAAGCTCTCCATTACCCAAACTTCTCATCAATTGGTAGATTTGATATCTGTCACCTTTCCTGCTCCAGATCTTGGTATGTCTAGAAGCTAGACTTAGCATCACAGCCATGTAATTCCAAACAGATGTTGCCAAAGTCCCTCCAAGATATCTGACATTCAGCAATGCACTAAGTAGTGGCAGACTTTGCAAAACCAAACCATGTGCTGCTCCATCTCTACAAGGGCAAGCAGCCCCACTAAAACTTTAACATGGAAACAGTAATTATTCAAAATAATTGGTGACTGTTTAATGTATACTTTGGGCCAATGTGATGTGAATTTATTTTGCAAAATCTGAACTTTCTGGATAATAAATTGTACCCTTCATTCTTACCCCAGGCATTGGTTCCATATTGTCTGGAAGAGTTGAGTGCACAACTGATTAGTATACTTGTCTGTCCCTCACTCAAGAAACATAGTGTGAACAGATCAAGTCCTTTATAAATCAGTGATCAACTGACTGCCATGTCTCCATGACTCCAGAGTTCTAAAGTATAAAATTTCTTCTTCCATAGTGATTTCTTCTTCCAGTTTGGTTTAACTTCTTTGGTTGGACATTTCCCTCTATCTCCTTCCTAAAACAGGCAGATTGTGACATTTTCAAGGACACTATAACTTTATTTATTTTATTATTAGAGTCACAGTAGGCTTACATTAACATTGCAGTAAGGTTACTATGAAAGTCCCCTAGTCGCCAAACTTTGATGCCTGTTCGGGTACACTGAGGGAGAATTTGGCAAGGCTAATGCACCTAACCCAGCATGTCTTTCAGGCTGTTGGAGGAAACCGGAACACCCAGAGGAAACTCACACAGACACTCAGAGAACGTGCAGACTCTACACAGACAGTGACCCAACCTGGAAATTGAACCTGGGTCCCTGGCACTGTTGGACAGCATTGCTAACCATTGTGCCACCATGCCGCCCCTACTTGTTGGCATCTGCGTGAATTATCTTGTTAAATAGCTCCCAGTTTTAATTTTCTCTTCTCATTGAAAGGTAGCTTGCAAAATGATCTATCTCCAATGGTGTGGCTAATGGAATGTTGTTGACATTGTGGATCTTTGTAAAAATTTTTCCTCCTGATTTGAACCAATCTATTAATTTTTTTTCTTTCCAAATATTGAAAGGTATTGGACTTGATCTTGCTTTATTGCTGTGCATTGGAGAACATGCAATACATCTTACCCTGAAAAACTTTTAAAATAGTGAACTCTGACTCAAAAGTAAGATACGGGATTTAAATTTATACTTAAGATGCTTTGTCTTTAATATTGGTGATAGCATTTTTGATGTAATAATAGTCTATTGCTAAGGACTCTGAGTTCTTTGAGTAGTCTATTGTCGAACATTCTACAGAACTGTGGCAATTACTGAGGAACAAAGAAATAGGAAAGACTCTTCTCACCATCTGGGTAAGGCAACACTGACTTAATACACAGCTCATGAACACGACAGACATGTATTTACATTTCAGAGACAACACTGGCTATTCCCACTGGGGATCAAGCTCACATCTCACTAACTTTTTTGAAAAATGTAAATAAAAATGATTTCATCTGTACAACAGGTATTTTACAAATAACTTCTCATTACTTGATTCACATTTCTATTACTGTAGGAACTGATTACATACTGATGTGGTTACTGTTACACCCTTCTTCCACCATAGATTGACTCAGCCACCCACCCCCCAGCAATGAGTAGAAAGAACATTTTTTTCTGAAGGTTCTGTGTTGTCTATCACTGTTTCATGTGGGCTGTAGCTCAGTGTCCGGTTAGGGACAGCTACAGTCAGAAAAATATTGACCACAACACAAACAACCTCCTGGCATCAGAGATGAGATTAGATGTCACTGGAACATTGTGATAACATACTCATGAAGACAGTTATTTATTCTTGTTTGTTTTCTATCTGAGTAGCCAAGAAAATAGATGATTTGAGATTTTAAGATGCAATGTATTACTAGAACTGCTTTCAAAGGGGAACATCCCAGTGCTCAGATGGCCAGTGTTGGAAACTGAATTTATGCTTTTCAAAGTCAGAAATGTCAGTGCTACAAATGAATAGCTATTTTTCTTTAATTTAGCATTGCTATTGGGCACTTTGGAGACAGGTTCAACATGGATTAAATACAAGCTAAAACTCCCTCTATACTTCCCTCAGCAGATTTACATCAAATACACTAGCATTCTCACTAATTCTTTTGGGATACCTTTGCGTGCTAATAAGTGTTCAAATGGTTCTCAGAACCAAAAAGACTAGTCTGAGCTAGTTTTCTGTTCAGGTACAAGAGGTGAAATGACAATGTTCCACTTCACTACTTTCACCCAGTCTTTGCAGAGGAAGCTTCTTTAAGATAAGTTGATATTTGCCAGTGAGGAAGTCCAGCGAACAGAGAACAACTGGTATTTGATCTTGGCAGATTTTCCTAAATTTTCACTAATGCAATAAAAAGATTCTACATTTTGCCACTAGATGCTGTTGCTAGTTCATTTAATAAATACCAAACAATATCTTTGAAGCATGTTGGAGTCATCTACTAGCAGATAATTGGAAGAACACTTAATTAAAATAACATTATAACCCAGGGTAGACTGCTTGCACTATTAGCTGAATGGTTGACATTTCTCTGTCCACTATTTTAATGTATATATTAATCTATTTATTTTAAATGGGTCAATTCCACCACTAGGATAGCGGAGAGTGCCATACAAATATTTGTCCACTAATATTGTTATTTAACAATAACTAATAACTAATCTAGTTTTTACTGTATATGAATATAGTGAATTTAATCTTTACAAGGGCAAAGACTGAAAATGGAATGTGTAGATTTTACTGATGTTAAATGATTAGAAACATTGGTGCACTAGTGTTTCACCTTGTGCATTGTGACTCATTGTGGTATGTAGGTGGGAACTTTACAATTCCCACAGAGGATCTTGGATCTTGACCACTATCAGCAGCAATCCCATGTGTGAAGTGATAAGTCTTGATGGATTGGTGGCTTGAATAGCTGCCCTCACTTGCCATTCTATCACAATGGCTGATCTTGTTGGTTGGATGGTCTTAACACCATTTTTGGCACACAGCCATGATTGGTGGAGCTGTGTGATGATAGACACAGAGATTCTGAGGTGATCCACTGTTAGACTTTCACCAGTGGTTACGCTCTCAGTCAGAGAACAACATATGGGAAAAGGGAATTCAGAGAAACGTGATAACTCAAGGAGTTTCAATGGGCAGAATAGTTAGAAAATAACACGAAGCTGCAACTTGATGTTACTAATATTTTTGTGATAGGTGAAGCTTTTTGAGAACTACTATTTCTTTAAAACTCATGAGTTTAAGAATGATATTAGGCTAGGAACAACATTTTTTTGTGATGTTTTACACTTAATGAGTATAATTTTCAAACGAGTCTTATTGGAGACAACCTTAAGTAAAATCATTGTCCATTTAAGTTAGAAATTGTAGCCACAGATCCATTGAATATTGTGAGCAGAAAGAGTGCTATTGATCACAATGGCCTTTGAGGAAAGAATCTGAATAAATTGGCTTCTTAACAGGCAGATGGATTTCAGTGCCACTTTACGCTCTACCTTTAAAGAGGATCCGCATTTGTTTGTAAGTGATTCCATTCAGAGTAAAAACGATTAAATTGTGCATCAGCAAATAATCTCTGATAATTATTGTAGCCTCTAGACAAGAGGGCAACATGACCTCTTTCTTCCCCAGCCATACTGAGCCAGGTTGTTTGTAAACTCCCTGTCATATTGGACCCTGAGCTGACCTCCTGGATACATAGCCACATCATCAAGGTCACCTCCACCCAGCTCCATAAAATGACCGGTCTCCACTGCAGCTGAAACCCTCTTTTCTTTTTCTCCGACCCCTCCCATCTTCCATGCTTCATAAATAGATCACCAACTCTGCAGTCCATAATCTAGCCGGCACCAAGTCCTGTTCACCATTGTCCATTGTTGCCAAGACACCAAAATCTTAAGCTCTAAACCTGTATTCTTTGCTCAAATTCTTTCACGGCCTCGCTCCTCCCTACCTCTGTAACCTACCTTCATCCTCTAAGAACTCCGCCAGCCTCCTTATCTGGCCTTTTGTCCCTTCCTGACATCATTTGCCCCACCATTGACAGCCGCCCCGATCCTGAACCCCTGTCATCTCCTCAATAAATGTCTGCCTCCCCAACTGCGTGTCCTATAAAACATTCCTTAAAACCTCTTAGAGCAAGCGTGTTCTAATATCTCTTGCAATGACTCAATAGTCGGGTTACATTCTTGTGAAACGTTTTGGCAAATTTTTACCATATATATAGGCGCTATTTAAATGCAAGTTAAGTCCAAGCAATGTATTTATGCTATAGGATTTGTGTCATAATGCCTTTAGAGGTGAGATTAATGACTTAATGAGCATCATTAGCATAGACAGAAAGATGACAGTAACCTTTAGCTGCAGGTAACCACGCGGATGCTTCGCAATTTCAAGCGTTGAAAGACCACTTGGCTATCTGTCTGAAGTTAAGTGATTAAGTGAGGGCAACAGAGTGTATAACACGAGTGTATAAATGTTCTATTTTTATCATATGGAAATTGTTGGAATGCTAAAAGTTGCCAGGAGTTGGGAATGGTCACTGGGAACTAGTGCTACTCGCTCTCCCTGACTGTCGCTGTTATGAAATCCCATTACTGTCTCAATTCATGGCAGAAGCAGCGTTGTGTACGCTTGTGGCGATGAGAGTCAGACGAGACGCCTCAAAGGACTCTCGCTGATTGTATGAGGAATCCTGAGATCCTGGCCACCCAACTGCGCTGCAGCGTGAGCGGCCAATCCTCAAGTTTATGCTGCAGAGAGAGAGAGAGAGACACTGAAACTTGTTGCACTTACAAGTTTGCACCGTTACAGATAGCATCGGAACTGGATTAAATTTGAGCTGACTGGTCCGGTCCGTTCCAGGTCGTTGTGGCATTGGGTTTAAAGATGCGCACGGGTGTTTTTGCAAGGTCACGGTAACGCCTCAGAGGGGCTTAGATGGGGAGTGCTGAGCAAATCTGGAGGGTCATATTGATTCAGGTGGCTGCAACCTTCAGACAGAATGGTTCCTGCTAAGCAAGTGGCTGCTACAACCATCCCTCTTCCCCTTTGTAAACTGGCCTTTGAACTCCAATATTTAGCAGAAACTGCAATGGGTTCGCAATCTGGTTTTTGTTTTGAACTGCATCTGTGAAATTGGCATCCCCATTTTTACACAACAGTGAATTGCGACACAAGTTGCGATGGGCTGGGCTGTGTGATGTTGGCCGCTGCGTTTTTAATTTCGACAACCCAAAACGGTCGGAAACCTTAACTGGGAGCGGGTACTGGTTCTGTTGCAAGCGCTGGGTTCGGATCGAGAAATTCGGCCAGTTTGGTGCAATTTTTTGATTAAGTACGGTGCGAGAAGTATTCGGAGCCTTGAGCATCATTGTCAAAATGATGGTCCAGTTTTTTTGTTATTGATTTCACTGGTTTCACCGAATTGTATCATGAGCTGGGCTGATCATTTCCGGCCCTGAGGTGGATATCAGCAGTAGAAAGACGCTGGATGTAATCGGTGAGATGGTTCCCCCACAATATAACAGGTTAAACCCATGGCTTTAAACATTTAGACGTGGCTTGCCAGAGTCTTCTCGTTTCTGATGGGTACTGGTTTGTGGTTAATTTGATCGCGAATACAGGGAATGGGTTTAATGCTGAACTTGATGTTAATAAACAGTCACAACCGTGGACTGCAAACCGCACCCCATCCCTCTCTGTTAAAGTGGCGCGTCTAACTGATCCGAGGGCACAATTTTTGAAGCAGAATTTGTGGCATTTGGGAGTCACTGCCCAACGTATTTTAGGACTTTCGTGAAACGTATTTCAAATACGGCCCTGCCTTGTCCGAATGTTCAGGGATGAAGTTACAGAGGAACACGGATTCACCTCTGATCCAGTCTACGAGTAGTCTATGCTGTTCACTAACTGCTTCTGTAGTCAGGGCGGGGGGTAGCGGGCAGAATCTGGGGCGGACAAGCGACGCTCGGAAATATGTGCACCTAGTCATTGAGATCAGTCTCAACCAAAGATGTGCAGGTTAGGTTAATTGGCCATGCCATAAAATTGTCCCTTAGTGTCCTGAGATGCGTAGGTTAGAGGGATTAGTGGGTATAATATGTAGGGATATGGGGGTCGGGCCTGGGTGGGATTGTGTTTGGTGCAGACTCGATGGGCCGAAAGGCCTCTTTCTGCACTGTAGGGTTCTGTGATTCTATAACTACAGATACTTAAATGACCCTGTTTTAATGGAGAACCTTATTGTCGGCGCCCTGCTGAAAAACAAGTGTCAGCAACGTTCTTTCCCTCTCCCCCTTGTTCATTAGTTTTGAACAGTCTTGGGGCAAAACAAAGCGCTGATTACCTCGTCAGGAGGGAGCTGCTTCCGGGATCTCCGTGTTTAAATTCACGCTGCTAATGACACAATAGGACCAGTTTTCTTGCAAAGGGGCATTTGGTTTTAAAACTCACTCTAAGAGGGTTTAAGAGCGTTTCGGGCAATTGAACCTTTACATATTGGATTCTGAAAACTGTAACCAATTGGTAGTGGGGTTTAATTTAATCTGAAACTGGGACAAAGTGATATCTGGGGCGCGGTGGGGGGAATGCAGCTTTTCTGTGTGAGTATAAAGTTATTTGATTCCTCCTACTCATTATAGGAAATAGATATGCAATTAAATGTTATGCACGTTACTTTAAAGCATCTTTTACAAAGCTAGCAACATCTAACTCGGCCTAAACGCAGCAATATCTTGGTGTTGTTGGTAAGTCTCCATTTCCAAAGAGGATCGCCTCCTTCCTCAGCCTGTGGCCAGGGCCTGTCAAAGTCAGTTTGATAGGCTGTCCAGTCCCAGCGAGGCAGCGTGCTGCTTGGCTCGGAGCCGGAGGTTCTCGATGCTCGTGGTTTTGCTGTTGAGGTTGGGCAGGGCGCCGGATGCCTGCAGGATGGGGCTGGACCACACTTGCTGGGCATGCGAGAGCGACTGGTAGTAGGACTGGCAGTGGAGAGAGCTGATGGGGGCCACATTCATATTCATGCCTAGGTATGGCATGGCCGGCGGGCTACCCATGTCAAAGGAGGAGTAGTGGACGAGGTTGTTGGTGGCTGCCATGTGCTGACGGAACTGCTCCTGCAGCCGGAACAGGCTGAGAGGAGAGGAGGAGTAGGAGTGGGTTTGTACCAGGTTACTCCCGCTGCTCGATGCAGGCGTCCCTGTCGTGTTAATCGGCGAGTCTGTAAGACACAATGGAAAAAATGTATACCCTTGGCTTATGTCTAAGTTACGGAGGAATTTATTTTTTTCTGATTAAAATTTAACAATATTGTCCAACTTTCCAATTTCAACTGTAGTTGCACACTAACAGTTGCCTCACAGGGCCAGGGACCACGGTTCGATTCCTGGCTTTGGGTCACTGTCTATGTGGAGGCTGCACGTTCTCCCTGTGTCTGTGTGGGTTTCCTCCTTGTGCTCCGGTTTCCTCCCACTGTCGGAAAGACCTGTATTGGCCATGCTAAATTCTCCCTCAGTGTACCTGAACAAGAGTGTAGCGACTAGGGGATTTTCACCGTAACTTCATTGCAGTGTTAATGCAAGCCTACTTGTGACGCTAACAAGTAATCAAACTTTAAAACATCCAAAATGCAAGTCGGCCCATCCTGGGTTCTAGGAACAGCGTGTTGCTTTACTGCCAGGGCTTGGTGGTGGTGGTGGTGGTGGGGGGGGGGGGGGGGGTAATAGAAAACTTCACCAATTGGTTTTCCAAAAGAGTTATTTGCGCATTTATGACCTACCACATTGCTTTTATACTGCTATTTGGGTGGAACACACAACTCTGTTTTACTTTGTTCTTTAGACGTGGGCCACCTTAGTAAAACTACATTTTACGCCATTTCTAGTTATCCATGAAAGGGCAGGGACGGGCCACTATTTGAATTCTTGGAGTGGTCAAAGTCTGGGAAAACCTGTTGGGAGGCAGTTGAACCTGTTGGGAGGCAGTTGAATCTGTTGGGAGGCAATGTATCTGTAATTCAGACACTTTCTCCCTGGTCATCTCAATGGATTCCACCCCACTCCCCAGATGTGAAAGGGCTGGAATGTGCCATCGAGTCAGGTATGGATGGATGGGGAAAGGAGAATTTCATCCCACTGCATTTAGCCATGCAGATTAACAGCTATGGTGGGAGGGCAGGGGTTGGGAGGTTAGTGAGTGACCCTGGAGGCTGTGGTATCAGATAGGCTTATTAATACGTGGAGGTACATAGAAAATAGGAGCAGGAGGCCATTCGATCCTTCTAGCCTGCTCCCACATTCATTATCATCATCGCTGATCATCCAACTCAATAGCCTGATCCCGCCTTTTCCCCATATTCTCTGATCTCCTTCCCCTCAAGTTCCATGTGAAATCTGCTTCTTGAAAACATTCAATGTCTTGGCCTCAACTGCTTTCTGTGGTAGTGAATTCCACAGGCTGACCACTCTCTGAGTGAAGATAGTTTTCCTCCTCTCTGTCCTAAATAATCTACCCTGTATCCTCAGACTGTGACCCTTGGTTTTGGTATAGTCTCAGCTGTCAGAACGGATTGCCACTAAGACCTCAAAGTGCAGGTGAAAAGGGGTTTAAATCATTCCACTCTCAGGTCCACAGTGATAGGCAATTAATTCAAATGCTGCTCTGGTAACTACACCTGTAAAGCGCCAAAATCACATCAGCTTGCAGTCAAACAATGGGTTCATCAGTCCTGACAGCGCCCGGTTTTACTTGTCTGCATTTGAAACCTGACCAGCTGTCAGAAAACTAATCACTGGAAATGTGAGCTTTATCTGATCAAAACCAATGTGACACCGACGCCAGGAGATTGAGTGGAAAATCCCATCCAAATGTCTTTTCACCCCTCCAATTCATTAAGGGGGGGTGTGGGGTGGATTTTGAACCTTTAAAGTGCCGAGCTTTTCAAATCAGGGGCCACAAGGAATCAACAGAAGCTGCCGAACTCAGACTACAAGGGATTCATTGATTCAAAGGGAGTCAGACCAATGCGGGGGACATTAGTCATCAAACAAACATGTTTTCCTTAGTTACTGATGCACATGAATCGGTTTGTGTTCAGGCACCAATTCAGACATCGATTTGACAGGACAGACACGCGGCAGTCTTCTGGTAACCTGGTTCTGTATGGCGTGCAAGAAACAATACTTTTCACTGTGTACTCATACATGTGACAATAATAAATCGAATCAAATCAAATTGTGATTTTAATATCTCGATACCCCCCACCCCCACATATTGCTGCTTATTCTTCCCCTTATGCTCTCGACTGACTTATAGTAGGCCTTGTTTGTGCCAACACAAATAAATAGTTTCTTCTCTCCCACTTCTTTCCTGCCCCCATCTTTACGGCACAGAAGGAGGCTATTCGGTCTATCAAGTCCATTCTGGCTTTTTCTGTACAGCAGTAAAATCACTCATCCACCACGCTACCCTCCAGCTCCCAGCCCTTCAAGTTTATTTCCCTCAAGAGTCTATCCAATTTCCCTTTGAAATGACTGAGGTCTCCCTTTCCAGCGTCCTGGTAGGCACTAAGTTTCAGGTTAATATCTCTCCCTGCTTATAACGTTCTGCCTCACACATCCCCGTGTCTCTTGTTTAAAAATGTTAAACCAGTTATTTGGAACAGCTTTTCCTGGTCGACTTTATCTCAAGCTGTCATAATCCTGTACACCTCTATCAAACTTCCCCTCTTATCGCATTTGCTTCTTTAGAAAGTTACTTTAAATCTGTTTGTGATCCTTTTACAAGTGGGAACAGTTTCTCCCTATCTAATCTGTCCAGACCCTTCATGTTTTAAACATCTCCTCTCAGCCTTCTTTTCCCTAAAGAAAGCAGTCTTAACTTCTCTAATCAATCCTCATAATTGAAATTCTTAATTCCTAGAACCATTCTGGTGAATGGAGTGGGTGGCACGGTGGCATAGTGGTTAGCACTGATGCCTCACAGTGTCAGAGACCTGGGTTTGATTCCAGCCTTGGGTGACTGTGTGGAGCTTTACGTTCTCCCCATGTCTACATGTGTTTCCTCTGGGTGGTCCGGTTTCCTCCCACAGTGTGAAGATCATAGAAATCCTACAGTGCAGAAAGAGGCCATTGGCCCCATCGAGACTGCACTGACCACAATCCCACCCAGACCCTACCCCCATATATACACCCGCTAATCCCTCTAACCTATACATCTCAGGACACAAAGGGACAATTTTAGCATGGCCAATCGACCTAATCCACACATCTTTGGACTGTGGGAGAAAACCGTAGCACCCACAGGAAACCCACACAGACACTAGGAGAATGTGCAAACTCCACACAGACAGTGACTTAAGCTGGAAATCGAACCCAGGTCCCTGGAGTTGTGAAGCAGCACTGCTAACGACTGTGCTATCGTGCCGCCCTTTGCAGGGTGGTTAGGTGTGCTGGTTAGGTGCATTAGCCATGGTAAATGTGTGGAGTTACGGGGTTAGAGGGGAGGTCGGGATGCTGTTTCGGAGACTCAATGGGCTGAATGGCCTCCTTCTGCAATGTAGGGATTCTATGGTTCTATGGATTCTAATCTTTTTTGCACTCTCTCCAATGCATTCACACGCCAAGCTGAACTAATGTTTTATACAAGTTCTGCTCTTGTACTCTGTTTCTTTATTAATTAATCCAAGGATTCTATATGCTTTATTAAATACGCTCTTAACCTGTCCTGCCACCTTCAATGTTTTCAATAATGTACAGTAAGTAGTCTCACAACACCAGATTAAAGTCCAACAGGTTTATTTGGCGCAAGAGCTTTCGTAGCGCTGCCCCTTCATCAGGTGAAAGCTCTGATACCAAATAAACCTGTTGGACTTTAACCTGTTGTTGTGAGACTACTTACTGTCCCCAGTCCAGTACCGGCAATTCCACTTCAATAACATATGCACATATACACTCAGGTCTCTCTGCACCTCCTTTAGAGTTGTATCATTTATTTCGTATTGTCTCTCTATGTCTTCCTACCACAATGTATCGCTTCACATTTTTACACATGGAATTTTATTTGCCACCTATCTGTCGACTCCACCAATTTGTCCATGCCTTTTTGGAATTCTGCATTGCCCTTCTCACAGGTCACAATACTCTCCAAAATCCTGTATCATCCGCAGACTTTGAAATTGCGCCCTGTGCTATTTTGCCAGATCTGAACAGCTCCTTTCAGATTCACTGCGGCTGGTTATTGGTCAGAAAGAGGATTGGTGACAATTCGGGATGATTTGAAAGGGGAAAATACTTTATCAACAGTAATCCATTAATCTAATGAGGGATACGAGGTGTGCTCCAGAACTGCAATCTGAATTTGAGGGATAAGGAAGAGTGGAATCCAGGTGAGTTGAATCATACGCAACTTCAGGACTAGTAAAACCGGAGTGACAACAGGATTTGGGTGAATTCTAGTGTGAGATTACGCTGTAGTGGCTTCGAAAGGCAAGCGGTTTGGGGACTGGGATGCAGACAAATTCGAATGAGACAGGGCATGGGAGCTTTACATCACTTGTTGGAATTAACACATCTTTGAACAGTTCGAACCCGGATCCCCGAGCATTTGATTTTGAGGGGATTCCTTTAGTGGATTCGGAGCCAGTCCTAGGGTTTTGGAATCCAGTTTGAAGTGAACGGGACAAGCGGAATTGGGGGTTGCAATTGGCGTTGACTTTGGCAGCATTGGCTCAGATGCAGAAATTTCCAAATGTTGAAAGTTAAAGTGACAATAATGAAATGATGAACTTTGTCAGGTTGGGTTGAACCATGAAGGCACGGGAGAATCAGCTCTCAATCCCACCCCCCAGTTAGAGCAGAAAGCTCCCATTTACCGGATTTGGGGCTCCCCCGTTTACAGGTCGGTGTCTTGCTCTCAGGGCTGCAGCTCTTCTCCTGCTTGAACTCTTCGGCGGGTGATTTAAACTCTCGCTCCCGGTCCATCTGCTCCTCTGCCGACGATTCACTGTCTGACTGCTCGGCCGACGTGACATTTAATTCGATGTTAACGGGCTCGCCGCCAGCGCTGCGCGGCTCGCTGACTTCCGAGCAGCCCTGGGTCTCGGTGGCTGCCTTCTCCGCCTTCGCCTCGTCCTGGCTCATCTCGGCCTCTTTCTGCTTCTGCAGCTGCTCCTTCTGCAGGCTGCGCTGCTTCTTCCGAAACTTGGCGCGCCGGTTTTTGAACCACACCTGAGTATTCAACATTCAAAGAAGAAAGGGTGACCATCCTTGACCTTGCCATGACATTTTAAACACTTGGAAACGTTGTCAACACCGGGGAGGATAGCGGGGGAACTGGAAAAGGAAATGGACTGATGGTTGGTGGACAAGTGACAGATGAATTTTAATGTGTGGACGGAAGTGATTCATTTCAGTGGGAAGAATACAATATAGTTTAATTTATTTATTAGTGTCACAAGTAAGCTTACATTAACACTGCAATGAAGTGACTGTGAAAATCCCCCAGTCGCCACACACTTTTGGGGTACACTGAGGGAGAATTTAGCACGGCCAATGCATCTAACCAAGCATATCTTTCGGACTGTGGGAGGAAACCAGAGCACCCGGGAGAAAGCGCACGCAGACACGGGGAGAACGTGCAGACTCCTCATAGACAGTGACACAAGCCGGGTCACTGACGCTGAGGTAGCAGTGTTAACCACTGTGCCACCTGTAAGTTAAAAGGTACATTTCTAATGCGGGTGCAGGACCTGGGTATATAAATGGTTGAAGGTGGCAGGACAGATTGGGAGAGTGGTTTATAAATTATGTGGCACTCTGAGCTTTATAAATAGGATAATATACTCGCAAGCTTTCGGGTTAGCCCCTTCGTCAGGTGACTTCGAAAGCTTGCGAGTATATTATCAAATAAATAGGTTGGACTAAAACCTGGTGTTGTCAGACTTTTTACTGTGTTTACGCCAGTCCAACGCCGGCATACTCACATCATGACTTTATAAATAGGGGCATGGAGTTCAAAAGCAAGCAGATTAAACTGAGATAAAACACAGGGTTCGCCTCAACAGAAGTATTGCATGACGTTTTGGGCACCATATTTTAGGAAGGATGTGAGGGCATTAGATAGAACACAGAAAATATTCACAAGAATGGCTCCAGGAATGAGGAGCTTGAGTTATGAAGGTAGATTGGGGAAGTTGGGACTGTTTTCCTTGGAAAAGTGAAGGTTGAGAGGAGATTTTCAGTGTTCAAATTCATGGCAGACCTGGACAGAGTATAAAGGGAGAATCTGTTCCCATTGGCGGAAGGATTGAGAACCAGAGGACGTAGATTTAAAGCAGAATAAGTAATGGTGACATGAGGAAAAACAATTTTACGCAGTGAGAGGTTAGTATCTGGAATGCTCTGCCTGAGACCATGGTGGAAGCAGCTTCAATCAATTTGAAAGAGAATTGGATCATTTGAAAAAGAGAAATGTGCGGAGCTACAGGAAAAATACAGAGGAGTGTCACAAGTTGAATTGCTCCTGATGTGGGTTAGCATGGACACAATTGGCCAAATGGCTGCCTTCTGTGCTTGTAACTATCCGGTGATTCTATAACAATCCAGTTCTAACTATTGTTGGTATGGTGAAAATTGCAGTACAAGAAGAGTGGAATATAACTCCTAAGATATTCCCATGGACATTGCAATGACATTGGTTTCATTACGCAATGCCAGAAGTATAGCCGCTATGCAAAGCCCAGTAAAAACTGAATAGATCACAGATAACAAAATTAGATAGTTATCTAAGCAGCTAATGAGTCATGGATTTTGTGATAGATGACTAATGGGGAAGGCAAGGGATAGGATATCCTGTACCTGCACTCTAGCCTCAGGCAGGTTGGTGCACATTGCCAACCTTTCCCTCATCACCACATCTGGATAGTGAGTTTTCTGGAACGTCTTCTCCAGAGCCTCCAATTGCTGGGCGGTGAAAGCTGTCCGACTGCGACGTTGTTTACGGTGCTGGGACCCATACCTTGCCTCGAGGATAATATCTTGAAATGCACAGCCGTTGGAAAATAAAAACACATCTAGTTTAATTATTGGGAAAGGAACAACTTTCACAAACATCCTTGTCAATTGCTAACCCTTTTGTCATTCAGCTGGTTTGTAATGATGTTACCTCAATCCTTGTGCCATTAACAACAAACTCATAAATAGCAACTTCTGCACAGGAGATGCACAAAAGCTGCCCTACAATTGACTTGTGCTCAACCTTCCCCTCTCACCTTGTTAGGGGTCTTATATCCATTCAGCACCACTTTTAAAACTTACTGGCCTCATAAAGCGGCTTATGCTGGCACAGTGGTTAACACTGCTGCCTCACAGCACCAGGAACCTGGGTTTGATTCCCGGCTTGGGTCACTGTCTGTGTGGAGTTTGCATGTTCTCTCTTTGTCTGCATGGCTTTCCTCCAGATGCTCCGGTTTCCTCCCACTGTACAAAGATATGTGGGTTAAGTTGATTGGCCATGCCAAATTGAACCTTAGTGTCCTGGGATGCATAAATTAAAGAGATTAGTGGGGTAAATATGTGAGGTTATGGGGATAGGGCCTGGGTGGGATTGTTATCAGTGCAGACTCGATAGGCTGAATGCCTCCTTCTGCACTGTAGGGATTCTATGATCTTATGATCAATGAATATTTGATCAGCTTGATTGACTGGTTATACTCACAAAAATTGAGTTGAAATTGTTTCCATTGAGAATTGATTATTGTTCCCAATAAGGCCAGTGACAGAGTTGGGTAAGGATCAGCAGCAGGAGTTGATTTTGTCAAACATTCAAATCACTACCAACAACTTTTCAGTCAATAATATCTTGGGGATAAATTAGAATCATAGAATCTCTTCAATGCAGTAGGAAGCCTTTTTGGCCCATCGAGTCTGCACCGACTCTTCGACTCACCCAGGCCCTCTCCCCTGCCCTACACATTTACTATAGCTAATCCATCTAACCCACACATCTTGGGATACTAAAGAACAATTTAGCTTGGCCATCCACCTAATCTGCATATCTTAGGACTTTGGGAGGAAACCAAAGCACCCAGAAGAAACCCTCACAGACATGGGGAGAATGTGCAAATCCCACACAGACAGATACCCGTTGCTGGAATTGAACCCAGTCCCCTGGTGCTGTGAGGCAGCAGTGCTAACCATTGTGCCACTATGTTGTCTGAGGAAATTTTATTACATTTGGGGGTGAAGCTCTTCATTTCTGTAAGTTGATGTTTATGCATTGCATTGACCCTTCTATTGAACATGGTGGGGGTGAATGACAATGGTCATTATTCTGCCTTGTGGGTGAGAAACAATTTTCTTGTAAATTTCTCAGGCCCCTTCCCTTCAAGATTTCTCAATGGTGCACATAACAGAATACATCTTGTTAACTGTGGAATGGACGTATTGATTTCCAGTGATAAATATCTTTGCCTTGTAGGATGATGTAAATTAGATGAAAGATTAATAATTATCTCTTTTGGTAATTTTGACATGGTGGGGTAGGGGTTTGGGGGAGTGCTATATTGGCCGGGGCACAGAAAATCATTCTTACTCTCTTTTGAATAATGTCATTGCCCCTTCAACATTCACTTGGACACGCAAAGGGATCCTAATTTAATACATTCACAATAAAATTTACAGACAAGTTCAGTGCCTAGACTGATCAGGAAAAAGCTTCAAATCCCCACTGCATGGCTTCTGTGTTTGTTCCTCTGGCACAGTTGCTGTGTAGGGAACATCACATATCAGTTGCCATGAGAGATACCCATGTATTAAACATAAACAGGTGTTTATAAGGCAAAGATATTGATGGGTTTCTCTTCTCTACCAGTTTTTCCCTATTTGCTGCTTCTTCCACATTCATCTCTAACAATGTGTGAGGAAATGAATGCATTTTTTATCCTGGTAGACTTCATCCATTCAGCTGCTCCTGTTTTCCTCCTTTTTTTAATTGCTAAGCTAAAACTCACCCCATCCCCAACTGCACTTTAGCCCTGAATTATCATCTTTCTACCTACATAATCTATCTCTAGTTTCTCGCCACCCCTTCCTACCCGATGGAAATTTATTTAACTCATGTTTCCTTGATATAATTCCCATCAAAGTTCTGACCAAACACCTTTGTTTCCTTGCTCCATATTAGCTGGCACTGTAAGTTTCTCCCCTTCAGACATTTCCCCCTCTCTTTCAAATGGTTTTACATCACTGTACTCTTTGACATATTTGGCCTCAAAATTCCCTTTCATCTCTAAAGCAATGGACTTAATTGTCACCTTCCAGATCATATCCATACCTTCTGCAAATTTCTATTTGAATTTCTCCAAGTACTTTCCACTTCTTTCATAGCTCTGAATTGGTTCTTACCAATTTTGTGAATTAAATGTCCCATGACTGTGTTGCATCCTCTTCCTCTTTGACCTCAATTTTCAGAAAGGGTGACCACTCCATCCTCCGTTAATGTCTCTTTCCCTATTGTCCATTCGTTGGTTCCATTCTTAGCTGTCTGATTATAGCAAGTGTGACTCTACCAGCGGCATCTCTTATCATCCTTGGCTCTTTCTTTTCCCTCCCAAAGGCTGCACTTGGCAACATTATCTACCAAACATGGAGTCAGCTTCAAGCTCTAATGCTGATGCCAGTTCTAGCTGCTCACCATCTTCCTCTGCACACGAACTGTCCGACTGTCTAATATCTAAACTTGAATGAATCATTTGTTCATCCACTCCTTTACTTCAGCCCTGCTACAAACACCATAGCCTTGTTACCAACAAGGATCCTTTATCCTTGTCAGTATCATGTATAATTCAGTACAGAGCTTCCAATTCCTTGCCTTTTCCATCTCAAAGACCCTGCATTCACCTTCATTAACATTGCTGTCTCTACTCCTACCTCTGCCCAAATGCCAATGAAATCCACATACATGCCTTTGTCCCCTGAAACTTGAAATGCTGAAAGGAAAATGTCATGGGGTGTACAAACGGTCAGCTGATCATCTACCACCCACTAGCTGCCAGTTCTAAAAATTAAAACCAGTTTTGCAGTCATGACTTGTTCAGCTCAAATTGCAATTCATGTGGTAATTCCAGTTGAGAAAGACTATTATAGCCATTGAGTTCATCTACCTAGAGAGATATTAGTCCCTCAATATTTCATTATTGGATTACTTCTTGTTTAATTCCAGGGTTTTCATCTCTGCTTCTTTTCCCAGAAGTCTATTCTGTATGTTGATCACTTTTTGTTGAAGGAATAATTTTGTAAGTGTACCTATTATTAGTTTGAATCCATGTCATTTTTCCCAGCTGTTGCTGGTTACCTTAAAGCAATATTCTGAGTTTAGCTAAAAATTAACAAGAAAAGACCAGCTGGATCAGCAAGCCTGTTCCAATGATGATCAGATCTAGATGGGATGGGAAATGTGTCTGGAAAATGCCTTTTATATAACTGTAGAATGCTTTTTTTGATTTTATATTTGGTCAGACTAACCATGTATCCTCATACTGTTTGGTTCATGGCACTGGCTATGAATCTTGAGACATTCCTGGACTGTGACATGTAGACTTCTTTACCCTTAAACAGACTTCAGCTCAGAACTATGTATGATAGTCACCTGCTTGACATGAGCCCTATACATTGAGTAAATACCTTTACCTATATTAAATAACATTTTCCTGACACATGTCCCATCCCATCTAGATCTGATTGTCATAATTTATTCTCATGCAAAGTTTCAATACTTTTTCAAATCTTTTTATCAGTTATGAACTTGTAGGTAGTTGCAATCAGTCTTCATCAAACTATTAATAATGATTATGACCATCAATGGTTTTAGCACCAATCCATGCTGCTCTCCATGGATAATCTCTACCATAAACTGTTGCTT
This sequence comes from Carcharhinus amblyrhynchos, assembly GCF_965287045.1. NCBI lineage: Eukaryota > Metazoa > Chordata > Chondrichthyes > Carcharhiniformes > Carcharhinidae > Carcharhinus > Carcharhinus amblyrhynchos. Next base: position 26,410,793 of record NC_137332.1, on the reverse strand, counting down.
ATGAGAATGTAACTAATTCCTTATTTAACACAAGTTCCCCTACCAGTTGCACTATTTCTGAGTAGCCTATTCTGTGGTACCTTGTCAAAACAACTGGGCTACCTTTATTTTTCTACTTAATTAACTCCTCAAAATTCAATTGATTGATAAGCCATAACCTCCTTATCCAGAGACTATGTTGAGAATCTCTCCTATTGTCTTTGACGATGGGGATAAAAAGTAATATCAATGGCATTATAAAGCAGGCAATAGTGGATCTGTTGTCCAACAGCCCAAACTGTTTCGAGACTGCTTTTTCTATACAAGATTATGTCCACATCCATTTTGAGATGTTCAACTTTAGAGTCAATGGTGCATTGCATTATTGGAGAATCATGTGCTGAAGTGAAAAATAATGATTTAAATAGTAATTTAAAACCTATACCAATCCTGACTGTCCGTCTTAATCTGCCTAAGAAACTCTTCAATGTTTTATGTAATCCTTAATATGGCTCTTGGTTTCCTAGGACAGCTGAAAATGATTTTGCCATTGATAGTACAGCTATCCACCATCCACTTCCCCAATGACGTTTTGGCTGCTCTGATAACAGCTTTTGTTTAACTGAGCTTAATGTCTATGTCTTGTTTTTCTGAGGGCTATTTTGTTGTAGCATGCAAAAGTACTTTTTCTTAAGTATGATTTGACCTTGCACATGACCAGAAAACATCATGGCTTTGTTTTAATGTGTACCTTTCTTTTGATTTTAGGGATTTTTTATTAGGAAAGTTTAATAGAGTTAAAGGTTTAAGTTTAAATTTTGATTCTATGTTGGTATTGACTGCTCTCTAGATTTGTCAAATTCTCTTAACTATCTCAGGTGTCTGTATAGGATCATTTCTCAAGTGCCTCCTTTTCAGTTCTGTGAAGCCAGGTGTTCTTCAGACTTTCTTCATTAACTCAGACGTTTGACAGTAAACATCACCTTATGTCTCTTCAGTGTTTTAATCTTTCTTTCATATCCTATTACTTATAACTGAATTACTCATTTGTAATAAGTAATAACACAGTAATAACTTGTGATAAGTAATAGGACTGTACTCGAGGTACAGTCTGATTTGGAATACTACAGGACTCCTTGTGATCTATTGATTTAGCTATTTTCTGTGTTCTATATTCTGTTAATTTTGTTGATCTGCATTCATGAATGCTGCATTCATGAAGCATGTTGTGCCAATATTTTTTTTTGCATTGTTCCTATTTATTTCAACATCTTGCTTGATTTTCTTTCCTATGTGCAGAACTTTAATCTTCCATGTTAGATTTTGCTTCCTAATTTTCTGCCCACATTTTGTCCAACTCAGTCTGTAATTCTGAAGTTGCTTCTTCTAATATTGCTGCCACTTCTTGTTTGTTATCATTCACAAATTTGACAACTTTGCATTGACTTTCTGAATCCAGCATAAGTGTATTCAGAAAAAGAGAAAATAAAAACTCAACTTTGCTGCACGGTGAAAAATGACATTAGTATCTTACCAGCCAGCCTCTCAGCCAGAGTCAGTGCATGGACAGATGGTCTATAGTCGGGAGCATGCTGGGCCTGTTGTGCTGCTTGCTGGTGGAGATTATACATTGCACTCAGAGAATTCATGGCATGAAGAGAGTAACCATTGACCCCATAGTGCTGCATGGCTGCAAATCTCTGGGAGAAACAGCAAATATACAGTTATCAAAGAATGGCTAGAATTTTTAGACTCAATGCATTAAGTACAGTTTATGATCTAATTGTTTGGTTTGCTTGATATAGCATCCATGGGGAATATATTCAAGATGATTTTGTATTCATAGTATAACTTTAGGGTTGATATCATGATGTCAGTATTAGCAATACATAGCAGACCAAGGAATCCCATTCAAACAGATGTGTTAACACAATTTCTTGTTATTTTAGTCAGTTAGAAATCCATTGATATCAGTCAATATACCTTCAATTCATGTAATACTTGAAGCATTTTAAGAAGCTACTTCTTGCCATTTAAAAGTCAAGCAATTAGTTACTTGCTTAATAACTATTGAATTAAACATGTGATCAAATCCTGGCAAGTCAGTGGACATGTATTTCACATGACCCATGCTGAGTGCCATTATTACCATGTGACCAGAACAACGTGTGAAGGTATTCTACTCAAGGTTCTTAACCAAATTTTAAATAAGAGGCTAAGAAGTGAAATTCTCAATGAATAGGATCTTAATTTGGTGAAATTGAAGAAGTTCTATTTCCACTCTGGTTCATATGTTTCATATTTGGCTGGTTTGGATAGAGCAGACCTGGAAAAGGAATAAAGGTTAGCTTTTCCCCCTAACCTAATAGCAAGTAAAGCAAATGGCAACATAATTCAGAGGCCCTAATCAACAAAATGCCTTAAATTCAGATAATCTATAAATCGTATTTACAAAGGTAGGGTGCATCAACATGCTAACCAGCTAAACACCCCCTATTTTTGATAGAACATTTGGAATGTTCCTTTCATACTTAATTTTTAATTACTCAATGCTTTCTTTTTAATGCATTTTTGTGTCAAACAAGATACATAATGCTGGAATTGAGACTAGAACATTGCAATGTTTGTGTTCTAAACATCAGGGAAAATGTGCTTCCAGGGCAACAATGGCACAAGGCAACATAAACTACCATCTACATTGCCCCAACAACACATATTGGTGCCCACTATCAGGAAATATCCTTTACTCAAACTTGGTGGGATTTTGCAGCTTCACTCGAGCAAGGCCAGAAATTCCCGCCTGAGGTTAACAACGATTCCCGTTGTTAGACTATTGGCTGTGCTGGTTCCGAGGTGGGCAAGGTGGTAGAGTTCCAAAGTATTACATTTTAATTCTCACAAGGTTCATTCTTAAAATCTCCAAATTGGGGTTCTAGTTTGGAGTTGACTTCTATCGGATTGTGGCTAGGTTTGGCCTGGTTGACCATGTCAACCAGAAATGGTTGAATGAACCATTTCAAATGAAATGCTGATGCCACTAAATAATTTTACTAACAAGTTTTATAATCCTTACAGAGAAGCAAATTTTAGCTGATTAGACTGCCAAGGTTTTAGTTCAAGGTCCAAAGATGAATGTTCAAGTTCACAGCACTAACCAGCTCTTTATTAACTTGATAAGAGTTAAAAAAAATTCTATCATATCCTTTTTTCTTGTAATTTACATTAAAGTTATTCACATTCAGAGCAAGGGTGAAATTATTCACTCAGCTCCATATCATTATGACCTTTACTCGCTCCTCAATTTAATGATCCAATCAGTGAATCTCTAGACAAGGGATAACATCATTTTTAGTCTTTTTGGGCTACTACAGCATGTAATATTAAATCTCAGAGGTCATCTACACAGCTTAAATCCAGATTCCCAAAAGGTTAGTTTTAACAATGGCATAACTGCTAATAACCACCTTTTCAAATTCCAAACAAGTCGATGTAAAGAACAGTAAATATAAGCATAAATAGGATTGAGCTGGACTCAGAGTCAGTCTTAGAGTTTAGAGGTTTTATGTGTTCCAGTGGTTGTAGCTTTAATTGTCTTGCCCTAAAAGGTGTTCTTACAGACACCTAATTCAGAAAGAATCTCCTCACAACAACTTGCATTCTTGATCAGTTCCAACAAGAGGCTAATGCATGTTGCATTGTTGTTGATTAATAACAAAGCTCCAAGCTCTCCTGACTCTAAAAGCAAGGTAAGCTGTTGCCTGCAGATATCTTCTCTTTGTTACAGTCCTTGTAGGTTCTACCATCAATAATGTAGCTGATTGGTCATGTCATGTTAGGCCATTACATTGAAATTAAATGCTCTGTAAAATATTCCAAACTTTTTCTTTTCTATTATAAAACTTGTCTTTCTAGTAATATTGATTACTTGCCTTGACTAGCTACATATTGGTTAGATGCTACATATTATTGTCTCATGCATTGGTATACAGTGAAAAGTATTGTTTCTTGCACAGGCAAAGCATACCATACATAGGGAAGGATTGGGGACGATGCAGAATGTAGTGTTGCAGTCATAGTTAGGGTGCAGAAAAAGGTCAACTTTATATAAGTCCATTCAAAAGTCTGATGGCAGCAGGGAAAAAGTTGTTCTTGAGTCGGTTGGTACGTGACCTCAGACTTTTGTATCTTTTTCCTGAGGGAAGAAGGTGGAAAAGGGTATGTACAGGGTATGTGGGGTTCTTGATTATTATTTGCAATGCAGCTTGGTACTGAACAATTCTTTCTACCAGGTTTTATCTATTTTATCTATTGCATTACGCAACTTCACAATATTTTGTCAAAGCCAGTGTAATTACAAATATCTACAGTGAACTCTAGGCAGTCCTTTCTAGTTATATCAGAACAAAAAGCTTGGTTAGGGGATTGCCATTGGCATTTGTATCTCTTCTAATTGGCCAGTATCTTTAGGGCAGCCAAATATAAGGACAGGCCTTATAGAAATATTGCAATGAGCAAGAGCACCTGGACAGGTTTCCAATTCAGATTCCTAAATTTGTTTAGGTTTGAGGGCAGCATGGTGGCAGAGTGGTTAGCGATGCTGTTTCACAGCACTGAGGACCCAGGTTTGATTCTAGCCTTGGGTAACTGCCTGTGTGGAGTTTGCACATTTTCTCTGTGTCTGCGTGGGTTTTCTCCAAGTGCTCCGGTTTCCCCCCATTGACCAAAGATGTGCAAGTTGGATTGATTGGCCATGCTAAGTTATCACTTGGTGTCAGGGTAAATATTTGGGGTTACAGGGATAGGGCTTGGGTGGGATTGTTGTCAGTGCAGATTTGATGAATGGAATGGTCTCATTCTACGCAGGAGGGATTCTGTGATTTGAATCAAGATGTGAACTTTAAAGGTCTCATCAATATGTCCTTGTCTTAACTTGCTTAATCAACCATTTTAAAAGAATCTGATGAAGGTTGCACAAAAGAAGCCCCCAGCACCTCCTGCGATTATTTTATTGGAAGCAGAAAAAACAGGAGGACTCCTCCTTTCTTCCACCAAACAACTGCAGACTGCTGTTTGCCCAGCCTCACCCCTCACTCCACAATCACCTGAACCCCTCCACCCAGTCTTCCTAACCCCTCAGATGTTCTTCTGGTTCTCAGCGCTGCCCAATTGGTTTCGCCTCGAGAGAGGAGTTGCATGGAAGTGTTTAATTATTACTTACATTTCACCTCCATGATGATGATGAGGCAAGGATGAACCTACAATAGTCCTTATTCCTTGACCTTACAGTTTGATGGCATATCTTACTGCAGGAAACTAATTTCAGCCCTTTAGAGTGCCTAACAAGAGTTTTTCTTTTAAACCTTTCTTTAAAGATGAAGCATATTTTAAAGGGAGTATAGGAGCTAAGAGACTTGTGGATGTATGTACACAGGGCAGGATTCTTGGGCCTTGCTTGCCACTGGGATCATCCTGTCCTGTCAAAAGTCAATGGGTCTTTGGCTGACCTGCCACATCCCCCAGTGTGGGTCCTGCCATGGGCAGTGTCAGAAAATCCCAGCCATAATGTTTGAAGGTGACAGGATGAGTTGAGAAAGCTGTGAAAAAGACATGTATGGAATCCTTGATCGTATAAGTATAGGCAAGAGTATAAAGGCAAGAAAATGATACTAAACTTTTATAGAATGCTGTTGAGGCTCACCTGCAGTACACCACACTTTAGGAAGGATGTTATGAAAGAAAGATTTCGATTTATACAGCATCCTTCGCAAACTCAAGACATTGCAAAGCAGTTACAACTGATGAAGTATTTTTCAAGTGTTGTATATAGGAAAATTGGCAGCTAGTTTGCACATACTATAATATCACAAACACTAATGTGATAATGACCAGATAATCATCTTAATTATTTTCAAGGGCCATTGGCCAAGGAATCAATGAGGACTCCTCTAATTTTCTTTGAAATAGAGCCAAGGAATCTTTTACATCTACTTTGATTTAATTTCCCATCTGAATGGCAGCATCCCCAACAGTACAGCACTCCCTCTGTACTGGAATAGAATAGCCTAGATTTTTGTGCTCAGGTCTCTAGAGTGAGGCTTGAATCTTCCACCTTCTGACTCAAGCAAGAATATTACCCATTGAACCACTGAGAGTGTGCCGAGAATGGATATCAGGGATACATGAGTTCAGTTACGTGGAGAGCCTGGAGAAACTGAATTGCTCTGCTTAGAAAACATGGGAGATTTAATAGAGGTGTTCAAAATCATGACATGTTTTGATACAGTAAGTAAAGTAAAACTCTTCTCAGTGACAGGAGGGATAGTAACTGAAGAATGCAGGTTGATGGTAAGTAGCAAAAGAACTAGAAGCGGCATAAGGAAAAAATGCATTATGTTCTATTGAACTAGAAAACATTGCTTTTAAAAGGATAGTGAAAGCAAATTCAATAGTAACTTTCAAAAGGGAATTCTGTAAATAAATGAATGGCAAGGTATTTGTAGGGCGATGGGGAAGGGCCAGGGATTGGAGCCAATTGGATAGCTCTTTCAAAATGCCGTCATAGACACATTGAACCAATCGCTTTCCTTCTGTGCTTAATTATTTTACAATTGATTCTATGAAAAGCTTTAAGGACTTCTTCCAAAATAAATTTCTCCCCATATGGATGCTTCATGGACACATTTGAGTGGAATCCAGCAGTATTAACTTTACCCAGCTCTAGACTGGCTGACTCAGGCAAGTGCAAAATGGCAACATTTAGCCCGGTGGAGCCTTCTTGAAACAAAAAACATAAACATCAATTGGGGAAAATCCGGCACAAAATAACACGTCACTAGATTACACCAGGTGTAAATTGAGGAATAAATTACAGTCACACTGCAGAAAAGATGAATAGTTTGAGATTATCTCCAAAACATGAGATATATTCATTAAAAAGATAATTATGTATGTCATATAGACATATATATAGATATAGATATAGATGGATATATATATAGATAGATATGTAAACACGGATGTATGCATGCAAAACCTACTGGAACTATTCTCCACAGATTTCATTTTGCTTTTACTGAAGGCGGAGTTACAGAATAAAATAACATTGAAGCATAAGTAATGGCATCTGAGTTACATGACTATTTTGAATACAATAATGATCATTGTTTAAAATTCTATTGGATTTTGATTGCATTGACTTTAAAATATCTGCCCTTTTCAATGTAACTTTATCCAGCTGCCTTAAAGAGATGCTGTCACCAGATTAAAGTGATTTGAGACAGTTGAGTAAAGATAGACAATATGAAACTATAATGGCCAAGCATATAGAAATGCTGCTCAGCACATCAGTGTTGAGCTGGATAGGCAATTTCATGGCAGCAGCAGTGGAGAGAGAAGTGGAGGAGTTTAGCACAGGAAATCAGAGCAGCGCAGAGAAGCACTGCAAGTATAGCATTAGATAATGGAGTGAATGGCAATATAAAAAGTAGATCCAAAACTACTCAAAGGGGTAATATGAGTTTAGACAAACAGCTGTACAACAAACCATTGAATAAAAAGATACAATGTGGACTATGGTTAGGTGATAGATATCACAGAGAGAATATGCGAGATGTGATAAATAGCTACAAAGTGATTTGGTGCTGGCCAACACTGTAGCACTGGATAGTGGGGAGTTTCGCTTTGATCAGAACGTTAGTGAATGAGATAATATCCTTTTCTCCTCCAGCAGCAGAGGAATATAATTCCTCAAGAAGTATTTTATTCTTTCAGTCTAACCTATTCTTAAAATATCCATTGTCAGGTGGTCCAAGTTACAGCATGCTTTGGAATCAACTTCCATGTCAATATTAGATTTACAATAGGATTGGTCTGAAAATGAAGCCAATTCACTCAATGTTCAACTTACTGTATCATAGAATTGTTACATGCATTGTACATGCACAGATCAGCCTCTGGAGTACTGAGTTCTGATTTAATCTTTACAGTGAAAGCTAGTATTGCTCTGCAACTTTGCACTGGTTATTTATAGTTTCAATTTACTAATTTGCTCTTTGGTCTTAATTTCTTATCCTTAGTATTTGTAAATTATCCATATAAGATTGCATACAATCTTTTAACTTGTAAATAAATGTCAAAGGATGCACTTGCTATTTAATTTGAGAAGCAAAGTTTAGAGCAAAGTGGAACGTTTTAACTCCTATTATAAGTCTGGCACTGCAAAGGAATCTCATTGCAAGCCTTACAGTGCATTCGCATTATAGTTACTGCACCACTTTGCTTTACTTTACATCGGTAGCACAGTGCCACAGTGATTAGCATTGTTGCCTCACAGTGCCAGTTGATTTCTGGCTTGGGTCACTGTGTAGAGTCTGCACATTTTCCAGGTGTCTGTGTGGGTTTCCTCTAGGTGCTCCAGTTTCTTCCCACAAGTCCAAAAGATGTGCTGGTTAGGTGCACTGGCCATGTTAAATTCTCCCTCAGTGTAACCGAACAGGTGCCAGAGTGTGGCGTCTAGGGGATTTTCATGGTAACTTCATTGTAGTGCTAATGTAAGCCGAGTTGTGGCACTGATAAATAAACTTACATTGATGATGAAATTAAAAGTGTAAGTTCAAACTGAATCCAAAGTCAAGATCGCACTGAACACTGGAGATAGGTGAAGTATGATTTTCTTGCATTCTGCTTCATTTTGAAGTCAATCTGATTCTTAAAATCTTATGTATTGTATGCTTGGGAATCAGTTCGGATCTTGATACTGGATTAACAAGTACTACGTGGCATTGGTGTGAGGAAAACCTGTGGTGTGAATGCAATGGTTAGTCTATTTTTAGTGCACTGAGATCTGATTTAATTCTGTGATTAGATCTGAACTAGAGTTGAAACGAATTTAAGTGAGATAAAAAGGTCTGGACAGTATCATGTCATGTCCTTTTTAATTCCTTTACTAGAATATCTTCTTGTCAGTTTTCATGTATCGAAACAACTTAATGCATTACATTTTAACCATAATTTTGTGAGTGTAAGAGAGCTCTCCTGAGAATGTTTGATTGTTTCTATTGATGAGGGAGAATATAAGAGCATTAATAAGTAATTACAAAATGAGAGTGCCACAAATTTCATGACATTGTGTATTAGATTGGTGAGATTGAGTTTTCTGTCGGTTTACATAGACTGCATGATCTCAGCTGTGCCATTGTCTAACCAGCATCATCCAGCGACTGTCTCATACACAGCTCATGGCCAATTAGAAAGCACTGTAGATGCAAAGCATGGAGCAGATTACCTGCCTGCTTTTCCATCCAGGTAAATGTTTGTAATATACAAATATACAAATTAGGAGCAAGAATAGGCCACTCAGTCCGGCAAACCTGCTCTGCCATTCAGTGAGCTTATGGCTGATCTGATTCAGATCACATTCAACTCCACTTTCCCACTTCTCCTCAATAACCTTTCACCCCTTGTTAATCAAGATTCTATCCAGCCCTGCCTTAAAAATATTCAAGGACTCTGCTTCCACTTCCTTCTGAGGGAGTTCCAAAGGCTTACAATCACCTTCTGAGAGAAATAAATTCTCTTCTTCTCTGTCTTAAATGGGTGACCCTTTATTTTTAAACTGACACTCTAGTTCTGTCTTTTTCCACAAGAGGAAAAACCCTCTCCACATTCACCCTGTCAAGACACATCAGGATCTTAAAGTTTACAGTCTTGGTGTCTTTTACACTTCTAAACTCCAGTGAATACAAGAGTAACCTGTCCAACCTTTCCACAAAAAAATCCCCACCATTCCAGGTATTGATTTAGTAAACCTTCTCTTAACTGCTTCTAACACATTTACATTTTCCCTTGAATAAGAAGACAAATACTGTACACAGTACTCCCAATGTTGTCTCACCAGTTTCCTTTCCACTGAAGCATGACCTCTTTACTTTTGTATCAACTCCCCTTGCAATAAATGATCATATTCTATTACCTTTCCTAATTACTGATGCATTCTATTTTTTGTGATCCACGCACTAGGACATCCAGATTCCTCTGATGCAAAATACCTGTTCAATTCACCCACCATCTCTCCACTTTCCCCTATCAATTCCCCACTATCAATTTCTACAAGACCAATATTCACTTTGTTGCTCTTTTCTTATTTAAATATCAGTAGAAGTTCTTGATATCTGTCTTTATATTTCTAGCCATCTTTGTCTCATACTCAAATTTATCCTCTATTAATCTTGTTGCCTTTTTTTTGCTGCTTTTTTTCTTCTGTCCAGCCTTCTGACCTATCACCTGTCCTTGTGCAATTATATGCTTTTTCTTTAAGTTTGATATTGTCCAGTTAAGCACGGATGGTGGATCCTTCTCTTGAAATTTTTCTTTTTCATTAGAAAATATCTTATTGACACAGAGGAAACATAGCAAGAGGAAGAAAGAAATTGAAAAGCTAAACTACTTCAGAAAGGTATCTGTCTCTAGGGGTGTACCGGTAGATGCAGGAAAATGAAAACAGCTGATTTAACTTACACTGGCATCATGTATGAAACATGCATAAACCAATAGAAAAACGTTAATGGAAAATGAAAATATGTTTGTTAAACAGATGTATCACTAATTCAAACTAATGCCCTATCCTGGTTGGGAGTCTAGCATTCCTGTTGAAGCTAATTGGCTGTCTCCAATTTACAATAAATCTGGTAATAGTGTGGGAAATAAATCTCCTTGAAGAGTGTGGTACAATGCTGGACATCAGAAAGCTTTTGCTATAACCATAGCTGCAGGGTTTAGGAATATATATTACAATGGGCACTAATAATAAGCAGCTCTTGCTCGTGTTTAAGATCCTTTTAAAAATACATAAATCAATTATGGAAAAGAACCTATACAGCATTTTTTAAATTACAAATGCATTTGTCAAGTGGAGGCTCTGTTTTTCAGGCTGTCGAATTCTGCTTACAGTGCTTAAAATAATCTTTATATTTCATTAAGCAGCCAAATAAGTTGCACTTGCCCAGTGGCTGTATTGATGGGTTTCAGTTGAGGCCAAACATGACTCTCCTGTTCCTGTTCAGTTGCCACAGCATTATATCCAATACGCAGTACTCCAAGAGCCAGGGGATCAGAAGGGATTTAATTGGCTCAACTGGAAGCAGTGTAGCACTGATCCCACATACAAGAAGTTGGATTTGGGACCTTCTTCTTTATATTAACGCTGGTCATTTTAAATTGATGGTGAGGTTTTTTCAGTTGGGTGCTGCTATATTTCCAATAATTTTAATTTTGCTCATTTCTATTGTAGTTTTAACGTAACTAAATGAAACGCAGTTGGAAAAGAATTAATTCTCACATTTCAATCCATCAGTGCTAAAATGTTAAGTAGTATTATGTTACAATCACAAGATAATAGATTACCAGTTTAGTGCCAACTGGCATTAAATTATGGACTGTTTGTGATATGGATTCCTGTCAGCCAGAAGCTGGGCTGCAACTGCTCTGTACTCAGTTTACTTAGGATTATTGTCATCAACAGGGAGAGGACATTTTCATTCCATCAGCGTGAAGTGGATTTATGCTCAAGTATTACAGAAATAAAAGGCAGTGTTTTAATTGATCACAACACAACAAGCACAAGTTGAGAAGGCTGTTATAAAGATACGGCCATCCTTCGTTTTATAAATAGAGGAATAGAGTATTGAAATAAAATGAAAGATTTAAAAAACACTAGTTAGGCTCCAACAAAAATATTGTATCCAATTCTTGGCACCAGATCTTTTACTCATTCATGGGAAGCAGGTGTCACTGGCTGGATCAGCATTTAGTGCCCATGCTGAATTGCAGAGGGCATTTAACAGTCAACCGCTTTTCTGTGGGTCTGGAGTCACGTGTAAGCCAAACCCAGATTTAATTCCCTAAAGGTAATTAGTGAAACAGATAGTCTTCTAACAAATGATTTAAGGTCATTATTAGACTTTTAATTCCAGATTTTTATTGAATTCATCAAGTACTGTGGTGGCATTTGAACCCCAAAGCATTAACCCTGGGTCTCTGGATTATTAGCCTAGTGATAATACCACTTCACCATTGCCTCCCCTGTAGGAAGGATGTCAAAGCCTTGGAGAGCTACCAGGATTGTACCAGGGGTGACAGACTTTGGTCACATAGATAAACTAGAGGAACTAGATTTGCTCTCTTGAGAGCAGAGAAGGTTAAGGGGAGGTTTGAGGAAGGATTTTGATAGATTACACAAGGATAAGCCATTTCCAGTGCTGAAGAGTTGGTAACAAGAAAGAAGGTGCAAATTGAAGGTAATTAGTGAAAGAGCCAGGTTTTCTAGTTATTTGCTGTGATCTGAAATAGACTGCCTGATTGTTTGCAGACTGAAGTGTTTATTGGAAGCATGAAGCTGATACAAATCAACTGCAAAGAAAATCCAGATGTGTAATTAGATAGCAGAAGATGGTTTTGATCTATTGACCTCTGGGTTATGGGCACACCACATTTCCACTGCGCCACTCTGCTCCATGGACTGCCTGAAAAGGTAGTGGTAGCAGATACAATAATGGCCAGGGTTTCCAGACCTGTTCTGACAGGACCCTCTATAGGAGATTCAGCGTCCCAGTCAAAAATCCATGGACTTCTGGTGAGACCGGATGATCCTGGTGGCAGGTAAACTTTTAAAAGGGAACTGGATAAGTTCTTGAATTGGAAACATTTGTAAGGCTAAAGGGATTATGGAACTCACTGGACTTTTTTTTCAAAGTTCCTGCACAATAATGCAGTGTTATGTTGTGTCATTCTATTGACATCTCTGAACCAATGGGAGCAGGGCCATAAAACGTGCTGAAGCATTCAAAATATGTCAACTTGGGCAGGACCAGAAAATCCTACTGGTGGGAAGGCCATAAAATTCCACCCAGTAATTCTACAGGTGAAGTTTAAGAGAATGATTCTACGTGTCCAGCTAGCATGAAAATGGGAGAGTTCCTGATCCATTTTTGGGTGAGTTTTCATGCCCAATCTTATGGATTTAGATGTTGAAAATATGGGCTAGACCATTTCCAGCTGTTGTAGGCAGCAGGCCCCTTTCCCTCTCTGATCTGATGACCTGCAGAGCGGCAGCAAGCATCCCCTTCTTCTCCAATCACCTGCAAATTGGCAGCGCACCTCCCCCGATCTGATTACAGGCAGAGTGTGCAGTGGTCCCCGTTCCCCCTGATCGGGCCACCCCACCCTTATAGATGCCGTCCCAAAGGTCGCATCGCCATAGGCTCAGTCCCATTGGCCCCACCCTCTTAGGCTCCTCTCCCATAGAAACTGGCCCTGGTGCCCAGTGGACATTGCCAAAGTGCTAGGCTGGCACTGCCAAGTTGGCACTGCCAAAGGGGCAACCCCCTTGCCCTCAGCCTACCCAGGAATCTCAGTGACCTCCAATTCTACCAGCAAAGCCAACACCACTGTTCCCCATTGATCAGGAGCACCTCTCCCAGCGAGGCCACAAAGGCAAGCAAGCTCACTGATGCCATTGGAATTAATATTAAAATGTATATTATTTATTTGCAGCGAGAGTCTGACCTTGCTGGAAATCTGGCTCTCGTAAGCTCGCGAGAGCTGATAAATCAGGTGTGCTCCTGATTTCTCTGGCTCTCGTGTGATTTTAGCAGCTTGCCCCCACCCATCGATGGGCAGGCGAGCCGGTAAAATCCCAGTCTATGTATCCATATATCACATACTTTAAATTATTATGGAACAGTTTATGGTACAGGATGCTACAACATTGTTAAACAATATTTTGATAATACCTTGTTATAAAACAACAGGTCAAGCCCTGTGTTACAATTTGCAGCAATGCATTGTGTTAATCACAATCTATGAGGTTGGGTGAACCTGGCACAAATGGTAAAATGTGGCTTGAAATCTCCTCAGGTCCATATCCAATTCACTTCCAAAACTTAACCCCATAATATGATGGAAATTCTATGTACACGTACAGCATTCATACAATTAGGCAATAGTGAGAGAAGTTCTATGGAAATTTCAGGCCTTTAAGATATAACGTAACATATCTAGGAGTATATAAAAAAAACTTAATGTTGGATTTAATAGTCATATTATGGAGGTCTTGTGGTGCAATGTCAGAGGCACCAGAAGCTCTGGGTTCAAATCCCACTGCAGGACTTGATGGCCACCTAAGGTCATAGAATCTCTTCAGTGCAGAAACAGGTCCATCAAGTCTGCACTGTGTCCCCAAAAGAACAATTTTTTTGATTTGATGTGATTTGATTTATTATTGTCATACGTACCCGTACACAGAGAAGGAAAGTAAAGCGTGCAGAATGTAGTGTTACAGTCATAGCTAGGGTGTAGGGAAAGATCAACATAATATGAGGTAGGTCTGTTCAAAAGTCTGATGACAGCAGGGAAGAAGCTGCTCCTGAGTTGAAATAAAATCCTGCATGAAGAGACTTACCCAGACCTTATCCTGATGATAACCCCATGTATTTACCCCACTAATCTCCTTAACCTACACATCTTGGGACACTAAACAGTGATTTAAAATGGTCAGTTCACCTAACCTGCACATCTTTAGACTGTGGGTGAAAACCGGAGCACCCGAAGGAAATCTACACAGATATGTGGAGGATGTACAAACTCCACACAGTCTCTCAAGGCTGGAAATGAACCCAGATCCCTGGCCCTATGAGGCAGCAGTGCTAACCACTGTGCCACCATGCCACCTCATTCATAATATGGCCAAACATGTTGATTATCAGCGTGTAAATCCTTTCATAATGCCTGGTGACAGGCAGTGAGAGTGGAAGAGTTTTCTTGTTACTGCAGAAGGCAATGGGAAACCACTACAGTAAATCAGAATCATAGACCAATCCAATAGAAGTGCATCATTATCAATGCTCCCTTAGGGCATGGTTCCTGAAAGAGAGGAGTCATATTATCCTCATGATATATTTGATCTGAACTATTTGATGGATCACACTGAGTAACTCCACCATTCAATTCAATATAAGTCACTCCTATATGTCCTATCTCTGTATAAAATACTTGTCAATCTGCAGCACAGTAGAAGAATCAAAATTAAATATAGTCTTCAGTTTTGCTAAATAGCAAGATCTGGAGCAATTTGGGAGCAGAGTTGAAGCATAAGATGTTGGGAAAATGTAAAACTGAAGCATCATGTCTCCACAAGTGGAGGGTGGAAATAATCACTGTGGGGTAAGTTTACCTCAACAATTTTGATTATAAATGAGGACACAGGAATTTATAACACAATAGTTAATGCAAATGTGTGACAAAAATGTGACAACAGAAAGTAACTTTTCAAAGAGGGAACTTTGATTTGATTTGATTTATTATTGTCACATGTATTAATATACAATGAAAAGTATTGTTTCTTGCATGCTACACGGACAAAACATACCATTCATAGAGAAGGAAAGGAGAGTGCGCAGAATGTGTATTACAGTCATAGCTAGAGTGTAGAGAAAGATCAACTTAATATAAGGTTGTCAAATCTGTAAGAGATTAAATTAAAGGCTTGTTACAGGGTTTAAGAATTAATGTAGAGTTTTAAAAGCATAGAATGAGAGTAAAGGATTGAATTAGAGGATACGCTGGACACAACTTGCATGAAACCACTGTGCTTTGGTGCCATCTTGAATCTCTATGTGTAGCTATCAGAGCTTATATATGTATATACTATATATAAACATATAGTAGCTATTGGACAATTTGCCAAATTCATTTTCTACCTTTTATTTCCTACAACAGATGTAAAATGAATATCACAGTTGGTTTTCAAAATGCGAAGTGTTTTGACTGGCTCAAGAGAACTTTGATAGCAATATAATTGACTGCAAACAACCCCGTACATTTCTCAATTCCAATTCTGATTCAAATATAGTCAAATGCATGGAACACCTCCTGTTTATTTCCATTGTATAGAAGTTCATTGGTGAAATAATTTCTCATTCATGTCCATTGTGAAGAGTTCTAATTCCATTTCATTATGGGATGTGGATGTTGTCAACCATCATTTATTCCTCATTTCTAGTTACCCAGAGAAATAAGTGGTTAGCCTTCTTGAATAGCTGTGGTCAGTTTGCTGAAAATATCCCCACAATGTCATTTCAGTTCACTCCTATTTGGAATTCCAGCAGATCAGCTCATCTCCCAAAAAATTTCCAAGCAGCATTTCAATGGGGTAATGCATTTTCCATTTGTTACAATTCCAGTGGACAAAACCATTCCCCAACTTCTGGCATTACAAGAGATCACAGTGTATAAGTTGACTTAATGTATATGCCATGTATAAGCTTTTCAGTCCCTAACATCATGCTTTTTGATATTTGCGCAAAAATGTCACCCCCCTCCCTTGGCATTAGTCGTCACAATCAACTTTTCATTCTCCAGATGGATGTTTTATTTCTAGGCACCCTAAAATTGGGTGCAAGGAGTCAAGCAGGCTTTATTCATTTGGGTGTCACTGGTTGGGCCAGCAGTTATGAGATATGTTACAAAGATGTGTAGGTGACTAAGGCATGTCCCCTTGTAGCAAATTACAAAGATAGTGACAGCCCACCCCCATGTCAACAGTTCACTTTTATACTCAGCACATAAATCCCCATTTTTAGATGGATTTTTCAAGCCTTAGAAGGTCAACTTTTATGCTGACTTCTTTATTATGTAACATTCCTGATTCAAAAAAAGTATTTAAATATAAGTATTTAAGGAAACAAATTATTTTCCCTTGTGATTTCATTCTGAGCTTAGCGTGTTTGTTTTAACAGACGTGGTGGTGAATTTTACTCAGAGAAAGAAGTGTGTCTTATCGATTTAACCAATTTCATACAAAATATATTTGGCAGCGACAGTGCATGAATAGCAGGCTGCAGTATGACTTAGGGTCAACACATTGACACAGTGATTAGCATTGCTGCCTCACAGCATCAGAGACCTGGGTTCAATTCCAGCCTTGGGTCTGTGTGGAGTTAGTGCATTCTCCTCGTGTCTACTTGTGTTTCCTCCGGGTGCTCTGGTTTCCTCCCACACTCCAAAGATGTGTAGGTTAGGTAGATTAGCCATGGTAAATGTGCAGGTTTCCGGGGATTTGTTGGGAAGCAGGCGTTCCTGGATAAGATGTTCTTTGGTGAGTTGGTGCAGGCTTAATTGGGCAAATGATCTCCTTCTGCACTAGGAATTCTATGGTTCGAGGTGTATAATATATAAAATAATGGAGTTATTGCGTCTGCAATCTAATTGAATAGGCTTATGAGATTCACTATTAAAACAATAAGTTACTACAATGATTATAAGTCTGCAATGAGGTTGAAGTGTACGACATAGAAAATAATAAATACCTGCAATTGATCACATGATTAAGGCACTTAACTGATGTCATAGGCAGCTTGAGTGATTGAAAACTGCCAGAAATATTAGAGCTTTGCAACAGCTGCATTCTGTCTTGTATTTTTGGTATGAGCCATACTGGTGGATAAGTGAACTGGTTTACTTATTTCTTTTTAGTCTTTTTATGGAGCAGAGTAAGGGTTCTATGATGATGATAATATGCCAGCCTAATTGATTTATGAGACACCCACATAAAACAATTATTACACTGTAATGTAATCAATGCGAGTTGATCCGATAGGTTTAGTTGTATCATAAAACAGGAGATTAGATTGTATAGTTAATGAGAATGATGATCTGATGGTTTGTAATTATATCCAGTATTTTGAGATTAAATTGCAGGGAAGTGAATTTTTCTTTTCATAAAATATTGCATTTATTTCAGTCCTATTCAGCTGCTGATCTGGAGCTATAGTTTACAAAGCTTTACTAAGCACATTACTTTGAAGTTTGTGATTTCATTAATGGCTCATTAATTATGGAGAGAATCAGGCATTATCCCATTTTATTGTTAAAAATGGATTTTCACCTCTGAGTTTGACATCATTAATTTCTAACAGCATACACCTTGTTTTAGTTTTAAAGTAAGTCCTCATTCAAGTTTGGTCTACTTTGGTACTATTGTTACAAAGTCAACTGAAAGTATGTTCCACTCCTTGAGACACAGCATCTGTGTAAGAAGATTCTTTGTTACGTTGTCATTATTGCAAGTTCATACAATTTAAAGATACTTCGTTTCTGTCTCTCTCTCTCTCTCTCTTCTCATGCAGCATCCTTGGTTTCCTGAGGATTGCTAATCATGGCTCTCTGCACACCTTTATCTTTTCTAAGTTGCCATGATATTCTAACCGGTAAGTAGAAGGAACAGCCAGTCACAAGGATTACCTCTGCTGGTATACAGACTGAACCTCTGCCATTGGCACCATTAGGCACCATATCCTAACATTCTGAGCTAACCAACTCTAGAAGTGTTTAATTGGCCGTAAAGCTCTTGGGGGTCCTCAGAGGTCATGATAGGCAGTAAAAGATTGGAAGTCTTTCTTTCTTTCATGCCAGTCCACAATATTTGGTTAAAGAAATGTGCCATGTGATAGACATTAAATTAAATAACTAAGTTGTTATAGACAGTTTACAACCTGATCAGGTTTGCAAAGATCTTTGCGTTAAAGCACTATTGATCCCAATGTTAGTAAACTAACTTCAGTAAGAAGTCTCACAACACCAGGTTAAAGTCCAACAGGTTTATTTGGTAACCACTAGCTTTTGGGGCTCTGCCCCTTCGTCAGATGAATGGGGAGTTCTGATCACAAACAGGGCATATAAAGACACACGCTCAGTTTACAGAATACTGATTAGAATGTGAGTCTTTGTAGCTAATCAAGTCTTAAAGGTGCAGACAATGTGAGTGGAGATAGCATTAACCATAGGTTAAAGAGATGTGTATTGTCTCCAGACAGGACAGTAAGTGAGATGTTGCGAGCCCAGGCAAGTCATGGGGGTTACAAATAGTATAACGTGAACTCAAGATCCCGGTTGAGGCCGTCCTCATGTGTGCGGAACTTGGTTATCAGTCTCTGCTCAGCAACTCTGCACTGTTGTGTGTAGTGAAGGCCACCTTGGAGAATGCTGACCTGAAGATCAGAGGCCAAATGCTCGCGACTGTTGAAGTGTTCGCCAACAGGAAGAGAACAGTCTTGCCTGGTGATTGTCGAGTGGTGTTCATTCATCCATTGTCGTAGCGTCTGCATGGTCTCCCAATGTACCATGCCTTGGGACATCCTTTCCTGCAGCGTATCAGGTAGATAACGTTGGCCGAGTTGCAATAGTATGTACCGTGTACCTGTTGGTTGGTGTTCTCATGTGAGATGATGGCATCCGTGTCGATGATCCGGCATGTTTTGCAGAGGCTGCTGTGGCAGTGTTGTGTGGTATTGTGGTCACTGTTCTCCTGAAGGCTGGATAGTTTGCTGTGGACAACGGTTTGTTTGAGGTTGTGTGGTTGTTTGAAGGCAAGAAGTGGGGGTGTGGGGATGGCCTAGATGTTCGTCTTCCTCAAAGACATGTTGAAGACTCCGGAGAAGATGTTGTGGCTTCTCCGCTCTGGGGAAGTACTGGACAACGAAGGGTACTCTGTTGACCGTTTCCTGTGTTTGTCTTCTGAGGAGCTCGGTGCGATTTTTCGTTGTGACATATCGGAACTGTTGATTGATGAGTCGAGCGCAATATCCTATTCTTATGAGGGCATCTTTCAGCATCTGGAGGTGTCTGTTGCAATCCTCCTCATCTGAGCAGATCCTATGTATATGGAGGGCTTATCATGGACAGGAGGATGCCTTTAACATGTTTAGGGTGGGAGCTGTAGAAGTGGAGCATCATGAGGTTACCCTTGGGCTTGTGGTACAGTGAGGTGCTGAGGTGACCATCCTTAATGGAGATGCATGTGTCCCCAGTCCAACGCTGGCATCTCCACATCAAAACTAATTTCACCCAAGGTGACAAGACATTTCAGTTCAACCAAGATTGTAATTCTGTTCTGTCCGCTGCTTGCAAGAATTATAACACTTACTGATCTTAGCTGAGTGAGGTGGAAAAATGGATTTGAAAGCTTGTTTTCATCACTACTGAGAATTTTTTAGCTCAGATTCAATGTTTTTTGAATCTAGACATTCACAAGTAATGGCACAAACAACTAATGCTGCAGAGATAAACTTCTTGAAACATCCAATTAGAATGAAGTCAGAATGAGCCATAGATTTGATGATCATTATGATGTTTTATTTCTTCAAAATATAAGTTTCCATCAAGAGCCACTACAACCACTGGGAATGTCATATTTTTAGCTGAAGTTTTTTCAATGCAAGATAGTAGACATGTGAAACAAATCTACCAGCCTTGAGTTAGGGAGAAGAGGGTAGGGCAGACTTGGCACTGGATACACCACTATACACTGGTACGGGCACTTTATTCAATTACAGATTTCCGTACAGGAAACTGTAATAGATGCTCCTGAAAATCATTTTATACCATTTCATGGGTGGCACTTGTGGAAGGAGTTGTCTCTTAAGCCATTAGCAAAACTCTACCATTTGAAGCTACACATCCCCAAAATATTTAATTTGCTGCATTTTAATTACTCATTTGTGGGACATGGATGTTGCTGGCTGGCCAGAACTTATTGTCCATCCCTAGTTGCCTTTGGAGGGCAGTTGAGAGTCAATCACATTGGTGTGGCCCTGGAATCACTAGTAGGCCAGACCAAGTAACAATGGCAGATTTCCTTCCCTAAAGGTCCTTAGTGAACCAGATGAGTTTTTCCAACAATCAGTAATAGCTTCAAGGTCATAAATAGATTTTTAATTCCAGATTTTTTTAATTGAACTCAAATTGCAGCATCTGCTGTAACAGAATTCGAATTTGGTTCCCCAGAAAATTATCTGGGTTTCAGGATTAATAGTCTAACAATAATACCATTAGGCCATCACCTCCTCAATGATGAAATATATCATATTAAATAAATGGAATGATGATGGTTTTCAATATCAGCAGCAAATCACCAATCAACAACCTGAGGATCTATATACATGTAATATATATAATATAATATATGCCCCCAAATTGTTGTGATCAAAGGGAAAATCCAAGATGGTATATTGTATATATTAAACATTTCCTCCTCCTTGTCTGAGGAAGAGAAAGTAATGTTTTCTTGTTTTTGGCATCTTTTCTCTTTAACAGATTAGAAGTGTATGCATGGAATCTCCATTTGGCAGCTGTTGCCCAGATTTTACCCTTTTGAAATGTTATCGTTTTACTTTATGGTAATCCAAGTGAACTTCAGAGAATGGTCTATATCTTCTCACAATCATTTACTCAAATTGCTTATCCCTCTTTACATTCCTTTCTTAGCAGCCTGGTTATAAAACAATATGTCTAAAATGAAACTCTGATAAATCGGAAGCGGCTTAAAGTGATATGCTTCTAGTCAGGAGTCCCCAAAAGTTCTTGTTTTACTCAAACCAGATTTACGTTTTGGTTTAACTCTTTCATGTGATGGGAACATCATTGGCAAGCCCAGCATTTGAAATCCATCCCATTTGCTCTTGAACTGAATGGTCTTTTGGGCCTCTTAACAGTCAACCAATTGCTGACACATTCTGGAGTCACATGTAGGCCAGACCAGGTAAGGATGGCAGAGTTCCTTCCTAGAGGACATTAATGAACTAGATGGGTTTTTACAACAATTGATGATAGCTTCATTATTGAGGCTAAAAAGGAATAATACATGGAGGAGTTGGATGGCATGCCAAACAGCCTTGCAGGAATAAATCACAGTGGAGCTCATTAAACAGGGCTGAGTGGGAATTCCTCCAGGGCTGGCAACTCCATCAGTCCCAGCGGCATTTGAAAGAGCTCAGTGGCAACTGCTGGGATTGCAGCTGAAGAGAACACAAAGCTTAGGACCCTGGTACGGTAAATCCATGGTCTTGGGCCTAGAGGGTTTGGGACCATTACTGATAGGGACCATGCTGAGGAAAAGTGGTTGAGTGAATTTAAGAGAGAGGGCAGGTAGGAAATAAGGGGGTGTTCAGTCTAAGGGATGGGGTTGACAAGCCTGCAATCAGCAAAGGGCAGCCCTTGAAGATCAACACCTCTCTTTCTTCCTACCCTTTAACCATTTGAGGTTAAAATATCAGACTTCGTGCTCACACACTGCCACCTGTGCCAAATGTATTGTGGATCGATAGGCTTGGCAACAAGCTTAATTCACCCACAATTGGCTATTTCAATATGGCAAATGACCTGCTCATTTTGGCAGTTGCCCTTACCCCCAAGGCAGCGGGAAGTGTAGACAGAGTCAATGGACGGGAAGCTTGTTTGTGTGATGGAGTGCAATTCTAATAAATAGGAAATAGCATATGATATGAAGGGAGGCAGTGGTGTAATGGTAATGTCACTGACTAATTGGGCCAAATATTATCTGTATTATCCATTCTAAACAATAAAAAATACATTGGTCAAGTTATATTTTGTTCATTATCTCAGTATATACCTACATTAATTTTGCATTACATTTTGACTAGAAATTGATCTGAAGGAGGGACTATCACAACAGCCTCATTTAACACATGATTAATTATGTACAAGTAAGAGTTGTCTTTATCAGTTCAACAGTTATGACAATTCTATGATTTGCTGTGAAACTCCATGTACTGATGGATCAGTTGTTGTATTCTAATATGACTTATTACTGCACCAACAAAACATACTCAAACATAAAATAGTGCAATACCTAATGTATAATGGCGTAACATGTTCATTCACAATGGCACCACATTCCAACACAGAACTAAATGTAAACTTGTACACTATAATGTAAAATGATACAGTACTCCAACCACAATATCTCGATATACTGAAAGTATGTGTTCTAACACATTCCAGCACTGTACAATGATTGTCCCATTATGTTACATCAAATTCCAACATAAGGTTAGAACTTATAATTTTACAAAGTCCTGATAAACTATTACACAAAACCACAAAACTATGCCCTAAAATGCAACTCCAATGATTTCCTATCAAAATCCTAGCACCATGTCCAAATATCCCACCACACACAACACAATATTCCATGTATAACATGACAATTCTGTAATCAATGTTACTATAGGCAATGCTTCTCTGACCTTGTTTTGTTCCTTCTAAGTTGTTACTTCACCATCTGTCCATTTGATTGTTACTCCATCCACAAATATTCAATCCCTCCACCATCGACAAACAGTGACAGCGATCTGTACTATCTACAAGATGCACTACAGGAACTCAGCAAGGTTCCTTTGACAGCAACTTCCAAATCATGAACACTACCCTCTAGAAGGACATAGGCAGCAGATACCCGGGAACAGCACCACCTGGAGGTTCACCTCGAAATCACTCACCATTCTGACTTGGAAGTATATCACTGTTTCTTCACTGTTGCTGTGTCAAAATCCTGGAATTCCCTCGCTAACAGCACTGTGGGTATACTTATACCTCAGAGGCTGCAGAGCTCAAGAAGGCAGCTCACCACCACCTTGGGATGGGCAATAAATGCTGGCCTAGCCAGTGATGCCCACAGCCCATAAATAAACTTCTAAAAACCTTATATTTTTTTTCTCATTACAGCCTCACTGATTTGAAACTGTGTCTCATTCCACAGTCTTCCACTTTAGCCCACTTCTGATTATAGTTCATTCAGGACAATAAAACAGTGGAACCCCTTACTTTTTGTGGCTTCCAAATTCTTGTTGTCTTTCAAACTCAAGCTTGGCATGTAATCTATCTCCAATCTTTGCTTTATATTCCTTTGTGACATTAGTCTTGGTTTCTCTTGTCACTTGCCATAATTAGTGCACAAATCTGAATTTCTCGTGACACAACACTCCAAAACAATCAAATCTAGAAACATGCATCATATCATAACATTCCAAGATACAATTGGAATGCTGGAATACTATACAATTGTCCATTAGGATATTATTGAGTCTCAAGATTGAATTTCCTTAGTTGAATCAATACAAACAGCTCTTACATGAAAGTTCAATGTATAACTGCACTATAGCATTGTATTGCTATGTTAATCCCCATTTAGAACTGCACTTAATTTAGACCTACAAATGCTCTCAAGACACTTGGCAATTTACGATCAGAGACAGGATTTGCAATCAAATATTAACCAACCCATAGGGTTGGATAATAATAATGTCTCAAAATACTTCATAGAAGTGTAATCATGGAGTCATAGAGGTTTACAGCATGGAAACAGACCCTTTGACCCAACTTGTTCATGCCGTCCTTTTTTTTAAATGTCTAGGCTAGTCTCAATTGCCTGCATTTGGCCCATATCCCTCTTTACCCATCTTACCCATGTAACTGTCTAAACACTTTTTAAAAGACAAAATTGTACCTGCCTCTACTACTATCTCTGGCAGCTTGTTTCAGACACTCACCACCCTCTGTGTGAAAAAAATTGCCCCTCTGGAGTCTTTTGTATCTCTCCCCTTTCACATTAAACCTATGACTCCCAGACCTTTGGGAAAAGATATTGACTATCTAGCTGATCTATGCCCCTCATTATTTTATAGACCTCTATAAGATCACCCCTTAGTCTCCTATGCTCCAGAGGAAAAAGTCCCAGTCTATCCACCCTCTCCTTCGCTAGTCAGACAAAAGAATTATAGAATATCTAGCTGGTCTCTGGCTGAAACCTAGCAATGGATTAGTTATATTTTTGCACCAAGGATTATTTTATGACTGATCAGAATTTTAGATTTAATTACTGCTTTTTAAACATGATTTCTGTAATTAGATTAAATAGAAGGGTGGGTTTGCCCATTGGAATTTTTGCCTGCATTTGAATCATGGAAGAGAACTGGGTGATCAAGATTGGACATTGAGATTTTATCACATCAAATGGGGCTGAGTCTAAATTAAACCAAGGACTGTAAAATGTCTTTTTGCCTGACGTCTGCAGTGTCCATCAAATTTAAGGTAGTTTCACGTCAATTCCTATTGCTTGCATACAAAACTTTCCCTAAATCTGGCATTAATTGGTAAACTCACTTCAAGAGGAAATAGAGGCTATTGTATGAAAGTCAGAATGATCACATTTTTCTATTAAGTATTGGTCTTTTAGAACTGAGACATGTTAATAGGATAGAGTAGATATCGAACTGTTTTGTTACAGACCTGGGAGCACTTGATGCTGATACTGGATGCTTGTAATAGGAAGTTTAATTCCCCAGTCACAAAAGGGGTAGCATGGTGGCACAATAGTTAGCACTACTGCCTCACAGTGCTAGGGACCTAAGTTTGATTCCTGGCTTAGGTTACTGTCTATGTGGAGTTTGCAGGTTGTCTGCGTGGGTTTCCTCCAGTGTTTTGCTTTCCTTCCACAGTCCTAAAGACATGCTGATTAGATAGATTAACCATAATTAATTCTTCCTCAGTGTACCTGAACAGGCATCTGAAGTAACAACTAGGGGATTTTCACAGTAACTTCACTATAGTGTTAATGTAAGCCAACTTGTGACTAATAAATAATAACTAAACTTAAACCTGTCTCAACTTGAGTGCAAGAGAAAAACCAAATGAAGAATCATGCTTAGATCAAGTGATAATTTATGTGGGGCATGGCGAATAGGGGATTTTCACAGTAATTTCATTGCAGTGTTAATGTAAGCCTACTTGTGACAAATTAACAAACTTTAACTAATTTTGAACTTCTGTACAAGGCTCCTCCTGCAATGTCCTCCTACAATGCTTCATACAAATTTTTGGTCAACAGATGATAGGTTGCATCCACTAATATATATGGACTTATTTTATTTCTGTAATGTTTGGTCTGTATATTGGAATTAGGATACATCATTAGTGGAGAACTTCAATATATCTCACACAGAATTTCCATTTTTTTACAAGGCTTTGAACAAAATCTACTATCAAAAGATGCTTATGATAAAATACAGGTGGTTACACAAAAGATGAGATTGATGAATATACAAATGTCAAAAAGACTTGCATTTAAATAGTTAGAATTTTTTAATATTTTCATATTAGTGTGTAGGTTATCTAGGTTATCATGCATATTGTTTTTAAGGAACATTTATGCTACAGATTTGACATCTGAGCAGAGGGACTTCAGCTTTGTATCAATAGAAAATTTGAAATTTAAGTTTGGCGTGAGGACCTGACCTGCCTCTGAATAAAGCAGAGTGAGATTCCCTGTAGGGGCTGCCTCACATTGCTTAAGATTTGACACAGTGTGGAGTGTAAATCCAGTGCAGTGTCAAACCTGGTTTACAAAGTACTCAGTGGGTCTGTCGTGCCCTATGGACTCTTTGTAAACCTAGTCAATCTTCACTTAATCACTTAAATGTTTACAGAGCTGGCATTACCCTTTCCCCATGCTCTCAGCATTTCAATGTCTAACTTTTGGGAGACAGCTCTGGTGCGGTTGCATTCAGGCATGTGCAGAGTTCTCTCTTAAGGACACTAAGTCCTAGCTGGGCTCAAGCTGATCAGATTAATAAGATTCTGCCTGGAACCTGCATTGCAGCCATCAGTTGAGTCAAGTGCTGAAGTGAATATGTGCAGCTCCTTTTCTGCATAATGTTTGCCAAAAATCCCAATAAATGGCAGGAATATGACACGATTATTTTCTAATCCAACACTGATTAAAATCATAAAACCTGTTGCCCCATTTTGAGTCAGCAAAAGATTCACAGAATTGAAGTACCATCATTGACCATTGAATATTGTACAAAGCTATGCTAAAAGTTATGTTACTTCGTAAGGTATTAAAAAAAAATCACAGAAAAGACAGGCACATGACATTAACTTTCTGGTAACAGTGGTAATTCAATTCAATATTGACATTGTGAATTGTAAGGTCAGTAATAGACATGAAATTGCTTGTTTTGCTGTTTAGAATAAAAATTCACTGTTTAAATCGGCTTCTAAACACAATAGTAAGAGGAGTGTGGAATTGGGAAGGAAAAGGCTTGCTGTATGTTTTTAAAAGAGGTTTACACTTCATATTCCTTGCAATATTTTGCAAACCTGCAGTACAAACATCAGCTGTGGACACAACAATCAAAGCATAGGCAATTATTGATGACAATTTCTTTAGATGTGACATACTTAAGTACCATTTGGCCACATATACATCACCTTAAAAAGGTAAATTGCCCTGCAACCTGGTAGTGTTTACCAGTCCCACGGTGCGGTCACACACAAATATATATATATATTTGAATAAAGATCATTTATTTAAAATAATAGTCAACATTCAAAATGAAGAAATGACAAATCATATTGGCCAACTTTTAAGTTGAATTACCTCTTGTGCTCTATTATTCTGTAGAAATTGTAAGTTACATTATTCAGAGAACTGTTCCCTTATATCATTAATATAAACTTTGCATCCCTGAGTTAATAAAAATGTCTGTTCCAAAAGCAGCACGATTTATTGATCATGTAACCATGCTAAACCTCACCTGGGATTCCCTGCTGTTGGTGTTGGTTAGCCAAGATGGAAACTGCTTAATTGTAAGGCACTGATAACTCATGAAATGAGCACAAAAAGCTTTGAAAAGAAAACTGTTACAATCAGAAAAAATCCATTTCTTGTGTATCCTGAGGATTTGGTGTTTTTTCTCTGTGTGTAAACAGGGCAATCATTTTATATTATTTCCAGCACAACAAAGTGGTTGTAAACAAAAGGACGCATTTTGTGAATGAGGAGTCCTGGCACAGACCCTCTCCTGCTGGGAGAGCATATTGAGAAATCACAGACGCATGTTTATGAATTCCCATTCATAAAATATACTATAAGCAGTATCACATCACTTTTGTTTCCATGTACTGCAGCCAACGCAAAAGCAGCTTTCTAAGCTCAATTTTAAAGTTTAACAGGTGCTCTGCCAGTCCATTAGACTACCTTGAGATCAAATTATTCGGAGAGAATTAATAGATTAGTTGCCTCTTTATGAGTTAGTTATATTTCACAGTTTACATTCATACTTTTAGTTTCACATTAACGTGAACTGTGCAGCATAATGAAATTCATCAGACTGAATTCTGATAAAGTGGCTGAATTCACTTGGAGAGATGAACTTACATTATTATGGAGGAACAGTTCAGAACTTTTGACCTTTTATCATGCAGCTCAATATTCACAAAGTGCTGGCTGTTCCTTCAATATAAAAATTTGAACTAATGTTTGAACACTGTTGACTTGTGGAAGAATGGTGCAGGCAGATAGAATAACTCAAAGTGATACCTGTACTATAATAGTGCCATTACTGGCCATAAACATTTCACTGGCACTTGAGTAGAATGCATGTGTTAGTGTATATCTGAAACTGCTCTTTTCCCCAATTATAGGCTGGCTTTATTCTGCAATTGTAGTATTGAGGCATAGGAGCTTTGTTTTTTGCTTTCATCAATACTAACATCATAACGTAAATCTGGAGCCAGCCTCGTTTGACCTTAGAGCATGTGAAGAGAAGATTTCATATTCCATTTCATTCCATAGTAAGGTGGGGCCTTGATTCTGATTTAGAAGAGTGTCTTTATAAACAGAAGTATATATACGTTGCTTTTTCAATATCCTTAAGATATATCCGAGGTCATTGAATATGGGAAATAATAGACAAATGATATGCTACCAACAAAGAAACAAGATCACTTTATTGTCGCATGCATAGGCAACAACATGCAACAGTTAAATTACCAAAATATCACAGCATGGACTATTTTTATCATCTACATGCTTCTTTATTAATACAGCCCTGTATTAATTGTATATGAAACAATAAAGTATAGACTAACATTAGACTGACCTATTTTACCTACATTTCTCTTCTCATGCAATTTGCTCTGAGGATTATTTAGATTGACAGGAACAAATAAGAAATCAACTATTTCTATAATCTTTCTATCAAGTGCTTTTTTAAAGTCTCCTTGTCCTGTGACTGAATCTCTTTTTGGCCCTTTTTAAATGGAATGTGGTCAGCAAACTGATAAGTTCATACTGCTGATGTTGTTGATTCAGTTTTGAAATTGAGTTCACATCGGTGGGCAGCATGGTGGCACAGTGCTTAGCAATGCTGCTTCACAGCGACAGGGACCCAGGTTTGATTCTGGCCTTGGGTGACGGTCTGTGTGGAGTTTACACAGTCTCCCTGTTTCTGCATGGGTTTTCTGTGGGTGCTCCAGTTTCTTCCCACAGTCCAAAGGTATGCAGGTTGGGTGAATTAGTCATGCTAAATTAGTGTGTAAAGATGCATAGGTCAGGTGGATTATTAGCCATGGCAAATGTAAAGGATTACAGGGTTAGATAGGAGGGCCTGAGTGGAAGAGTCAGTGCAAACTGGAAAGGCTGAATGACCTCTTCCTGCACTGTAGAGATTCTGTGGTTCTATTAAGTGCCTTTTAACTCATTTTCCTTGTTGTTTTATTAGTGATCCCTGAAAATTATGAATATTTTCCTAAGCAATCTCTGAACAGCACTCACCAGTCTTTTCGGACAGTCTTTCCACAATTGAGAGCAATAGCAGCTGCCATACCTCACTTACAGGATAAACTTCTTTCAAACATTACAGGAACAAGATAAAGTGAGCTGCAATTTCAGAAAATACTATCCACGAAAAACACTTCAATAGTTTTCTAATGGAACAGATGCACTGTACATCTTGAGTAGGGGTGAGTGGGTTTACATGTCCAACTGATGTAAAACAAATGGTTCAATTGTAACATAACTATGTCGGTTTGATGTTGTTGAGTGTTGTTTGAGAAGAGTTGTTCTCTGACCATTCCAGTTGCTTGCAAGTGAATTAAAATCAGTGCAGATTTTGAAATCTTATTGGTGGTTCATTGAACTTTAAGGAATCAGTTCCATTGCATTTATTAGTTTTAAATCGCTACAGGCTTGATAGCACACTTGTTAGAAAGATCAGAGCTATACTGCCACTCAACTCTGCTGCAATTTTTAATTGCAGTAGCTGCTATCCAAAATGTCCCTATACGTCATAACAATGCACGCACATGTGACGATTTAGTGATTCATACATATATCCTGCAAAGGTAGATTGGCAGTCTGTCTGATTTTGCATGAAGTACAGTGGACTCTGTTCTCAGCAACAGGAGGGAACTATCTTTAATGTTGTTCTAGTATTTCTGGCACCATCCAACATTCTGCTGCATAGCTGAATTCATTCCAGCTGGAAATATATTGCTGCTTGCATATTTTAAAATAAATGTGAAACCCTGACAGGAAGGGGATTTGCCCTAATACACTCAAGAATCAGTGTGCCAAGTTAATGCCTATGTCCTATTATCATTTTTACACCTTTGTAAGCTAGCTTGCATCATTGGAAAGTGGCAGAATAGCTGCAATACTTGTATTTTTAAACATCTCATCGGCAGTTCCAGGTCCATTTACCAATCATAGGATTCCCTGATTAGAAAGTGGCGTGATAAAGTAGAACAATGTTGCATTGTTTGCCATTTCCAAAAATGGTACAGGTATGATTTTATATTTTTTGCTTATCTGTTTCTCTCATTTACTGGAGATGCCACATTGTGAATGAAAGTTATCAAGTTATGGATACCAGCTGTCCTACTATACCTTATCTTTACAGTTACTTCTTGCGAGTAGCTGTGGAAAGTGAAAGCCTGCAACTTATTGAATTATGATGGGGATGGTGGGGGAAATAGAGGGTGAGGAAGAGAGTATAAGAGCTCAACTTCATCCCAGCTCTGACAAAGAGTCATCCAAACTCAAAACATTAGCTCTGTTCTCTCTCCATGCTTGCTGGGTTCAAATCCTTGGCAGCCAATGGAATTTAAATTCAGTTAATAAATAAAAATTGGTGGAGTTGTTGATAGTGCCAGGGGTTGTCAGAGGATAGATTGGAGACTTGTGCACAGAAATGGCAAATGGAGTTTAATCCAGACAAATGCGAGATGATGCATTTTGGAGGATCAAAGTTAGGAGTGAATAATACTGTAGATGGCAGAACTCTTAGGAACATTAAGATACAGAGGAGTCTATGCAGTCCCACAGTTCCCTAAAATTGGAAACACAGGTGGTTAAGAAGGCATACGGCATGCTTACCTTCACCAGCCAGGGCAATGAGTACAAGAGTTGGGAAATCATGTTGCAGCTATATAAAACCTTGGTTAGGCCACATTTAGAATACAGCATGCAGTTCTGGTCACCACACTACCAGATGGATGTGGAAGCTTTGAAGATAGTGCCAAAAAGGTTCACCAGGATGTTGCCTGGTCTCGAGGGCATTGACTGTGAGGAGAGGTTGAATAAACTAGAATTATTTTCACTGGAAAGATGGAGACTGAGGGGAAACCTGATAGAGGCCTGCAAAATTGTGAGAGGCATAGACAGGGTGGACAGTCAGAGGCTTTTTCCTGGAGTGGAAGTGTCAATTACAAGGGGGCACAGATTCAAGGTGAAAGAAGGAAAGTTTAAGAGAGATGTATGGGGGAAGTTTTTCATTCAGAGTGGTGGGTACCTGGAATGCACTGCCAGGGGAGGTGGTGGAAGCAGGCACATTAGCAACATTGAAGAGGCGTCTGGATGGATACATGAATAGGGAGGGAATAGAGGGATATGGACCGAGTAAAGGCAGAAAATTTTTTTCAATTTAGTTAGGGCATCATGATCGGCACAGACTTGAAGGCTAAAGGGCCAGTTCCTGTGCTGTACATTTCTTTGTTCTAAATCTGGACTATCAACTATGATGCCTATCACCAGTTGTTATAAAAACCCATTTAGTTCACTAATACCCTTGTGACTCCAAATCCATGGCCATGACTCTTACTGCCATCTTCAATTGTCTAATAAGCCGTTCAGTTCAAGGGCAATTAGGGATGGGCAACAAATTCTGGCCTTGCTCATGATGCCCACATCCCATAAAAGAATAAAGGAAAATAACAGTTAACTCATTACATTCAAGGTATTTTTCCAGGTTAACTACAATGGTTATTATCATGGTAACCTGTCTGATTATAGATCACTGAAGGGTTTATATTCGGTCGGGATGTTTCAATTTATTAGGGATAGGTATCGAATCATATTATGTAGTTACAAACTGACGCAAGTTCAATAGGTCTGATATATGTAGCTAACCATAGGGGCATGTGCCCAATTATGGACTCAGTATAGTAGCAGGATCCAGTATAATCTGACATTATAGAATCAATTCACCAACTGCCAGCAGGGAGCCACATCTGAAAGGAATGCCGATCGCGGATTCCATGCTGTACCGTTGTAAACCTGGCTCTACTTTATATATAGAATTTACAGCACAAAGCAGACCATCCAGCCCAAATTAACAATGCCAGCCTTAATACTCCACACCAGTCTTCTCCCATTCTAATTTACCTGTTCCCACACTGTGCTCCCATCTCTCCATTCCCTTCTACCTCATGTATCCGCCAAGCTTCCCTTTAATACCAGCTGCTTGAACCATTTCACGGAGCGGCGAGTCGCACATGTTTACCACTCCGTGTAAAGAGATTCTTCCCATATTCCGCATTTGATCTGTAGCAGCAATTGAGCTCTGGCGAAGGGTCATCTGGACTGGAAACGTTGGCTCTATTCTCTCTCCACAGAGCTGCTGAGATTTTCCAGCATTTTCAGATTCCAACATCCGCTTTTATGTCTACCCACTTGTTCTGGGTTCAAGCACAAGTAACCACAAAATAGTTTCCCCGTGTTCATCCTTTTGTTTATTTTGTTTTTTTAAAAAAATACTTCTATCAGCGCCCTTCAACATTTTAACCCTCATCCTTTCAAATTTTTTCTGCAATGAGCTTTGTGAATTTTTTCTTATTTATGAAACTGCATACACTTGTCTGGCTGGAATAAAGTTCTGTGTGAATTTAACATTAGCTCCTCGTTTGGATATTCCATCCCTGTAGAACGCTGCTGCGTTGTTTACGTTATTTATGGTCTTGTCAACTTGCGTTTCTACTTTTAGCCATTTTTGTCTTTGCGTTCTCAGGTCCCCTCCAACTTTACCCCATGTAGTCTGCACCGAATAAGTGGCCTAATTTACAGGCAGCGCCCACTGGGACCGCGTCATTGCTGGGTTTACCCTATCGCTGTTGTGTCAGGCTGTGTTAATACTGTCACATTAGCGTCACTGCAAAGTGCATCAAAATATCAGGAGACCAGCAAGTGCATTAATGCCCTGTGATGGCGAGCCCGTCCAATCCCCAGATCTCCAAAAAAAAGGTGCGGGAGAATTCCAGGCTGGTCCCCCTATGGGCTCGATAAATGAGCCTGTTTAACCACCCGTCATTGTCTCCTGTCCCTTTGCTTGGAAAGAAGCAGGGACGCCACAGCGAACCCTGGTCTGAGGAGCACAGGAAGATAAAGTGATCGCTAGGAATCTCAGTTCTTGCAGCTAATAGTTTCAGCTGATACTCATGGACGCGGCAAAAAACTTTCCCCGCGTGTCCTAATTCAGTCCCTTGTCCCTTTCCCCTTCTAAATGGAACGTGACCTGTAGGGCGAGAAAGTGCCTCAGCAACAGTGTTATGTATTATTATCAAACTATCTGTTGGGGAGGGGGAAAGCCATTAATTATGAACCAGGCGATTACAAAGAGGTAATTGGTATAATTATCTCCATCCTCTTTAATGTAGTGTGACTGATGCGTTTTTTGTCGAATTTAATCAGGCGATTTGTTTCGTGTTAAGAGACATAAATCCGGTTAAACTCAAACTTTAATTGCATAATTACTGAAGGATATCTCCATCTCCCCCATTGATATTGATTCATTCTACCCGTCCACCAGTAATCTCCTTCATGTATTCCTCATGCACAGGCCCCATATATCAAGCTGCTTTTCTCTATATTTATTCCGTATCGATGCACGGGATGTTCATGCCTTTATTTAATATGGAAACGCGTGTATCAATTCAGACGCTCATATAAAACGCCCTTCGACATTATGTTGTGTCTAGTTGTGCTTTAAACTGCCGTTTATTGATTCAGTTAAATCTGCATATAAATGGACGCCTTCCATGTGTCTCCCCAAGGATTGGGAAAATGAGTAAATTTACTATCTGGGACACGGAAATGCCGAATAGCAGTGATAACACTGATGGATTGTTGCAGCGTCTCAAAACACGTCCCGCAGATTTTAGGTGCGAATAATATTAGGAAGTTGTTCACACTTTGTTTCAAATGCAATTTTACGACAGATACTTAAAAAATAAACAGTTCTCAAAAACAAATAGCGCGGAGTTAAGAGTTGTACGAAGTTAACACACTTCAGAGTGTATATTATCAATACACTTGTCCTCCCGTTGTAATAGAAGGAAATAGAAAGATAGAGAGTGATTGATAGAGACGGGACCGACTATGGGGAGGGGCGGGGGGGCGTGTGGGGGGAAGAGAGATGATTTAAAAAAAGACGATAAAGGTTTATACTAGTTAACGTGTATAGGTATTGTTCTGACAACTGCTGTCTCGGGAATTAACTGATACACAAATTGCCCGTGGAGGAAGTTGTTTGGGGGGGGGGGGGGGGGGGGGGAGTAGCGGGCAGGCGCTGAGCGCCTTCAGTGCAAGAAGGGCACAATCTTAAAGTTCATTAATACTTATCAGCCTGGGAAGCAACCCAACACATGGGCAGATAATCTTCAAACACCCAGGATGAAATATAGAGTTCAGAACCGACATTAATAGGAAAATAGTTAGACCGAGCACACTTATGAAATCAAATAATAAATACTTGTTAAATATATTTTAAATGTTGATCACCACCACCACCACCACCACTGCAGTCTGCAAGATATATGTTTGTCCTCCCTCCCAGGTTTTAAAATGAGACACTTGGGATATGCAAGTGGTATTGGGATCGCTTCATCTCCGCACAATTGTGACAAACAATAGAATTATTGAACTGGGGTTGCATGTCTGTGCATTTCCAAGTGTTTTCATGACAGACTAGAAGAGAGAGAGAGGGAAGTTTCCATTTGCTGCCAAAGTCGATTATCTCCCTGGTTTGTACAGTGTTAAAAGTTTGGCGTGGCGGATCTGCCGTAAGGGCTCCTTGCTGCGGGACATGATTATATATTTATTACTGTCATCTACATCTGCAAAGGCAAATCTAACGACAGCGCCGATCTGGAACCAAATATACAGCACTCCTAATCGAACTGCATAAATCAGAGCAAGCTAGGGGGAAATGGCGAGTGAGGGGGCGAGAGAGGACAGTGAAGAGAGAAGAAATATATATTACTTCCTTTAGATAAAACATTCGACTTTTTTTAGAAACCAAATGAACCATTGCGATACGTTTAAATGTTTATTTTTCGGTTCACAACAGAATATGTATATGAAATCATTTGATAGAAATGTATTTTCCTTCTCTGAAGTCCTGTGTGTAAGCGATTAGAAGATTTTTTTTGTTAACATGTTTGTATTTACTTGAATTATTTGCATAAACAATATAAATTCCTTATACTATTAACAAATTAATTAGAGTGCTTATTAATAATTTACTACAGAACATAATGGAATAAAGGCACCTTATCCAAACCTGCAAATACATTTAAACGGTTGGTATGCATTCCAGGGTCTTTGCACTTATAATTGGAATATTGGCAACTTTAGTTTAAATAATTACGTTGTGATAATTAAATCTTTTTTGGGCGTAGCTTTAGGGCAGACCATATTCAAATGTACTAATTATAGTTAATTGAGATGTTTTCTCGCTGTCAAAGTGCGCTAAAGAGTATAGGATAGTCGCTGCAAGTGAAACTGAAAGCAATTAGACTCAGTTGTAATATTAAAATGTCGTGCAAAAAATAATTATTTCTTAATTGTTGTTAATTATTAAACACAACCAAATGGGCCTTGATTACATATCGGACGAGTGCAAGCCACACGCCTAAGATTTAAAATCATGATTTATAGAATTGCTCTTCCGTTCGAATGAATTTCCGAACGCTGGGATTTACCATTTACACGGGTTCATTTTTGTTCCTTAAGTCTCTGTACATTGAGACAGAGCTAATTATTTATGGACACTTGCTAAACAGTTTAAAAAATTCATTGAAATGAGATTTACAGCAGCGCCCAGGAATGTTGATTACTTCGACAGAGGCGATTTCTAAACATTTACTTTGCTACAAAGTAGGCCAGCATTCAGCAGTCACCTCTGCATCGGGATCATTGCCGTAGGGGCGAGTTTGGCAAGATTTATTAGATATTCCTTAAAATATGCATCCTGATCCCCATTTGGCTCGGGACCTAATAGAAGTGGAAATAGCTTTCGACTGCAGTGCGGTTCATTCATCATCCTCTCTGACACCAGGTTGATTCCCCCACCCCCCGCCCTTATTTGCTGATCATATATATATATATATATGGCCATGCTCAGACGATACAGCACAGAGTTGATGCACTCCTTAGGAAATCTCTACCTTCCTTATCATTATTTCTCTTCCAATTACTCTTTTCAGACCCTGTGCACACTCATCACCGTTACTTCGTGGCACGTCTTCCTTCTGTTTGCTTTCTACCCAACGCTATATTTTGATAACACACCTGTCCATTGCTTTATGTCCCCAGCACCGTGACAAACATTCCTGATTTTGTGATTGTCTGTTGGCCATTCTGAAGTCCCATACATCTATGTAGTTATCCTGGATCATTCAACATCTATCTACATATGTGCAGACATTATAAATATTTGCCATGGGCATACATCTGATACAATTAATATTTAATGTGTTTGTATCGATGTTTATTAAACACGTTCACAGTTTCTGCATGCATTAACACTACATTCTGCACTCTCGTTTCATTCTCTATGAACCGTATGCTCTCCCTATATAGCGCGCAAGAAACAATATTTTCACTGTATACTAATACATGTGATAATAAATCAAATCAAATTATATATTTGCATCTTTTCTCGGTATCTCTTTCTCTCTCTCTCTTTTCCATCATTATTAATTTCGCTCGATACTGGTCATTCAATCTCTCTCTCTCTTAAACTGTTTATTTAACTTGTGCTTCATTTTGTTTTTAAACTTTCTCGGCAATGCGCCATTCGTGAATCGTTCCCTTCTTTTTCCAATGAATATCTTTTCGCATTCTCTATTTCCTCTTGTCCCTTTCTTTCCCCTTTCTCACCTGCCTCACCTGTAACATATGCTGTCTAAATATTTATCTCCGGTGCAATCGTGTCTCTCTTTCCCAATCTCTCCCGATTTCGCATTGTCGAGAATGTGCGGCCGTTGAGGAATATTTCGCTCGACTATATTGAATGGGAAGAGCTGGTCTCTGCCCAACCTGAGCAGATTTTTGATCAGATAATTATAGACTAACTTGGCGACAAATCTGCTACTAATATAGAGGGAACGGCGAATGGGCTTTGCACTGAGTCATTACAACTTTGCCATACTTTCATTGTCGAATAATCTAACAAATCAGCATCTTTACAACAGTGTGCAGGTCTATCTATCTGTTCTATCTGTTCTATCTATCTATCTGTCTGTTCTATCTATCTATCTGTTCTATCTATCTAGCTATATTTCTATCTATCTATCTGTTCTATCTATCTAGCTATATTTCTATCTATCTATCTGTTCTATCTATCTATCGATCTGTTCTATCTATCTGTTCTATCTATCTGTCTATTCTATCTACCTATCTGTCTACATTTTTTTAATGAATAAGTCACACGGATAAAATAAAACAACTTTTTCTAAATTCTAGCAGGACCAGAAACCGACCCATAATTCGCAGAATAAGTCCAGGAGCTGGAAGATCCTATCTCACGCCGTACCCCGAACAATTATCGCAAAGGGGAGTGTATTGGAGACAGCTTCAAAACTCCAGTCGGATTTACTGAAGGAACCTTTTGAAACTTTGCTGGGGAAATGTCTCCACATCAGTAGAGCGACGTTAATCCTCCACTATCCAGTATCCACCACCACCGCTCACCACCCCCCCTCCCCCCAACGCTGGGAATTCGGTTGACGCCTTTACAAAAAAAACAAATATTTAAAAACTCTCCGCAGCATGGGAGTATTATATGGAAGAAGTTAAGGAACTGAATCAGGATCCGAGCATCTTTTTTAATCAATTCCTTTCTGCTCCCATAAAGTGCTATTTGCAACACCGCGGATCCCCTTTTAACTGGCGCCTGTCAGAGAGATGGTGGGAGTGTATCACTGATGTGTCTGTCTAAAAAGCGAAGCGTTTTCCACTGTTAGAAAAGCTGGCGCTGTAAATGATACAAGGAAACTGCCGCGCAGCAAAACACAAGTGAAGCGCATCCAGAAGTTTTGCATCTTTACATCTTGCTTGGCACGGGAAAGGTTTGAGTGAATCCAATGCGAAGGTTTCCCTTTCCCCTGAGTGCGAACATTTCTTTACTTACAAAGGCTCGCAGCGTAACCTTTGTGAGAAATAGCACTGATTTGGGCACTCGGAGCTGAGGTTACAGGTCTGAGAGATGCTTTTGCCGGAGCTTTTCCGAGTCAGGGAATGAACGCTGACTTTTAACAGAGGTACACCCCAAGGAAACAATCAGAAAGATTGACGTTCAGATCTTTGAAGACATCAGATTGTTCTGATACGCAGCCTTTTTTTAAAAGAATAAAAGCATCAATTTTCATTGCGGGCATACATTTTCTTTGATAAGATATAAAATAAACAAGTGGGGGGTGGGGGGGAAGGATAAATAAAAGATGATCAGTTCGTGGGACCCACCAGCAAACCAACGTGTCATTATCAGACCAGCACAAATTAAACTTGGCAAGTCGGCAAACAAATCCGAGCAAGCAGCCTGTAAATATGCCAAACATCGGGGCAAAGTCATTAATTTGCATACATTTACTGAGGTATACGTGTAAACATATCGCTTCATCCATCTATGCATGTTCCAACGTTGAGAGAAAGGAGAACAGTTTGTTAAGCACACATCTTCAATTTAAAAGTCTATATTCTGCACTTACCTTTCCAACGCTGAACCTTGGCCGTAGCCCACGGAGGATACACTCCTAGTTCAAGAGCTCGTCAATAATAAGGCAGAATATGTGACACTTAGCGATTTTGAAATTGTTCAGTAAGATAGTTCTGACGTTTTACTTCTGTCTACAGACACCTCTTGTCTCTCTTTTTGTATTAGTCTCTCTCTCTCATACACACACACACTCACACAGTCTCTCACACTCCGTTCTTGCAGATTAGAAAGTTGTAGCCAATGACAGGGTATGTTGCCATCTGCTGGGAAGTCGGCTGATGCAGAATTTTAAAACAGAATCAGTGGCGTGCTTCGGGAGCCAAGAGCAAGTCTGCAGGATTTCAATGGCCCTTCAATATGTCAATCAAAACATGGCCTCTCCGCTCTCCCTCTCACTTCTCCACAAACTTCTTGTAAAACAACCTGCGTCACATTCCTATCTGGACAGATCAAATCAGCTTCAAACATTAAAACACAATAAGGAATTTATAATATGTTATCAACAAGAAGGACCCAACTTTACCCCCTCCCCACAGCACATGAAAGTGCACAGTATTTAAGTGCCCTTTGTACATGGATATCATTTTTTTCTGTTAGTCAGAACTGTACAGACTTTTTTTTGGTGCAGAGTTGACGAACTCAACCGTTGATTTTATTTGCTTTTCAGATTTGTCATGCTCCCTGCAGCAGAATGGACGTCTCTAACCCTCTGGATATTGCTAATAGAGTCCCGGGTCCTTCCCATACAATCTCTCCCAGCCCTGACGGCTTAAACTGGGATTGGGGGCAACACGACGCCATTCCACACACCAAAAAAACTGCCTTAAAATGACTACTGGTAAGAGGATTAAAACAATAATGCCCGTCTCTCCTTGATGTGTGTTAGATAGCGTCTCCTTCCCATAGTGCAGGATAAAACTTTGCTCTGATATAGGGATGGTGAGATCTTTAAGGGGTAATACTTGGAACATTTCTCTTAAAGATTGCTGGAAGAGTTTTGTGTCCAGCTAGTTAAACAATTTCTGAAGCCGCTCCTTGCCAGTGCATGTTCTTATTTCACAATTTACCTCTGCTTTCCTGTTCGTGACTAACCGTAACCTTTTTTAAACATTTATTTTGCATATTTCTCCAATCCTTCTCTCAACTCTTTTTTTTCACACTTTTTTTTCCACAGTGTTCTCCTGTTTCCACGCTCCTGTTGCTGCTGTTGTTTGGAAGTGTCCGCTAAAATACACTGGCTGCTTATATGTTTAAGTTCCTGTCTAGCAGGCTCCCTTGTCTCATGCCAACTGCGGGTCTGCAGAATGAAAGGGGATTAACTTGTGAACTGCTGAAAGTAGGGACTTAAATGGGC
Source organism: Carcharhinus amblyrhynchos (assembly GCF_965287045.1). Taxonomy (NCBI): domain Eukaryota; kingdom Metazoa; phylum Chordata; class Chondrichthyes; order Carcharhiniformes; family Carcharhinidae; genus Carcharhinus; species Carcharhinus amblyrhynchos. The sequence continues at coordinate 26,370,494 of NC_137332.1, read as the reverse complement.
GCAAAATCTCTCAAATGAGTCATTGTGGGAGCCGTTCTAAAGCAATTAAAGCAAGAATAAATTCCTCCCAGCTTTTCCTTAAAGCCAGCTTTCAGTGCAGCTTAATGCAGACTAGCGTCCAGTCCCGTCAGAGGGGTTTAAGTAAAATATTAAGAAGGTTGGTTTCTTTACAGCATTCCCTCCTTGCCTTTGCCCCTACCTCTTCATATTTCATCTGGCGATCTCACAAAAAAACTTACAAGTCTTGTTTTACAAACTTATCCCTTTTTTGTATTTATGGCCTCCTCTCTGTCCTGTACTGTATGCACGGTTTTATATCCCCAGCAAAGCACAGAATAACAAGGGCGCGTTATCCATTCGAACTATAGTGCCATCAATCTTATTTTCCCTCTCTCTGAACGATATGTAATAATATTTGAGACGGGCAAAGAATAAAGACCGAGGAAATAAAAGAAAAGCTTCGGAATTGTCTCCGGGACTTCTTAGAGTTACAGAGACGCCAGCACAACCCCTAAACCCTCTCCCACCTCCCACCCCCAACCCCCAAACAACTAAACATCTGAAACTAGAAAAGGGAGGCTATTGGCGGCTGTCAGCTAATTAATAGATCTAATCACTTTTACTTTATGAATATATTATATTTGCAGCCTCTTTTGCTCTTTTCTGTTTTTTCCCCTTTGCATCCAACCCGTCCAAGGGTACCCAACAGCTGCTCATTTAAAGGCAATTAATCATTTTGATGTATCGTTTAAAATTGACTGGTTCCTAGGGACCTCCTCTGACAAGAATAACAAAGCAATTTGCCAGCAGCCATCTACACGACATGTTATTAGCGCCGGCTTCGTCTGAGCAGGGCTGTGGGAGAATTAGGCAGCAGGCTGGATGAATAGACCTACCTGTTAGCGAGGATCTCCTCTCCTACACCTGTACTTCACACACCGACCAAAAGAAAATCGTTTTATTGATGACAAGAGCCGCCAATTCTCCTTCTAATCTCGCTTAAGAAAGTTTTAGGTGACTGGAATGTCATTTTCTTTCATTTTTTTCTCTCTCCTTTTACAACTGCCCAAAGTAGGAGTTTAAGGTGATTTGAATGTCACAATGGCTTCTGCATTACCCAGCTCCTCCACTTCACCCATTCTGCTCATTAATTCTCCTTAACGTTGTTTTATTCGTCAACTTCAAACGGATTAATTGCAAACCAAAATAATGATCTTAAGCAAAGCCACAAACTCGACATTATGAAACCCTTAGACATATATGAATAGCTCATTGGGTTCTAATTGAAGTCTGACTTTGAAATTCCGGAAGTCTCAGTTGTTGCAGTTTGTCTGCCGCAGTCCAGCCAGCTCTGCCCCGATACTTTTCGCAACATTTGCAGGAAAATTATTTCCAGTCGAAAAGGTTACAAGTGACAAGGGGTTGACACTGAGTGTTGAAGTCAACTTATTGAATGAATGTATTTTGTACAGTCTAAATAAATAATTTAATCAAAAGCGTTGAACATCACAATCACTGTGTTTGCGGCAATGAACAACGCATTTTGTGAAGATGGTTTTAACCTCCCATTAATATTTTGAATATCATATCATCAAATATGCCTGAACCCAAGATGGACGGTACTTACTTAGTCGCTAAACGAAAAGGGTTTCCTCGACTTTATATAGTTTATCAACAAAACTTTTCATTTATTCCACCCCCCCCCCCCCCCCCCCCGCCACCCCGCCCGACTTTCCTATCAGGTCTTCACCTCGACTTGCCCCGATTTGTAATTCCTTCTGCGAGATAATTAGCATTTTAAACATCATAGCTACAGTAAAAAAAAGTTGTCCCTATCCAACTTATCAACATCGATTATTTTTATTAGTCTGACAACAAGTCTAACAATAATTAAACACCTTTCTCCAAACCTCTGGTTGATGTAACTAAATTGCAGGCATTGCATCAGAATTAGCAGTGGAATCTCTCCCTCCCACCTAAGGTTATTAATTCAAATATACATGAGATCTCTCACTTTGATTATTTCTCCCCAATCTGCTTACAGAGATAAGCACACCTTTGGGAGGAGAACAAAGTTTCATCCACTCCACTCCACACCATTGTGCTGGGAGCAAGCTAAATCCATACATCTGCGCGCAGATGTTCATAAACTGCCCCCTCCTAACGCCATTTTCTGTTCAGTGTGAAATTTCAGATTAAAGGTGCATTATTCTACATTTGGAAACGTCTCACTCGATAAATAGACAACGATGCACAGAAATATAGATGGCTATACAACTATATATAGGACCAATCTTGCACACCAGTATCTCTGATAGACACGGATTTTTCCCAGGCCTTGGTTTAGCTCCAGTAAATCGGGTACACATCTCATCTTGCCTGGCTTGTGCAGATCTACTCGTGCACAACTCTTCTATTTTTCCCCTCTTCCTTTTGCTTCGACCTCTTGCACACCAAATTCCACAGTATATCAATGCAATAGATTATTTAAATTAATTGCAATACACAGGAGCTACAACCCATTGTAAACACCCAATCAATAGGCTCTGATCTGTAGAGGATGCGGGGCAGAAAAGCACAGTCCGAATTCTTGAATAGAATAAAGCAAACCCTTTGGATTAACAGAGATAAATATTGCACTGGAAACGTCGTTAGAATTTTTTTTGAATTTTTTTTTAAATTTGAGACCAGATGGAAAGAAAATAGCAACTTGGTACGTTGCAACTTCCTAAATTAACAGGTACACTTGGGACGCCAGGTAAAATCCGAATGCAGCTTCTCCACAAACGCGAAGTCCAAAACTGAAAATTTGTGATTTAAAATTAGTCTTCAAGAAAAGCGGGAATCAACTTTGCTTCAATATTTGAAGAAACTCTTCTATATGCATAAAATAGGGCACTTCCACTGAGTGTGGTCACTAAAGCCTGACATGGGAGCGTTCCTAGAGGTGGGGATTCTGGCAACCTGATGCTCTGGGATCGAACTTTCTAACGACCCCTATCTGGTTCCCGTTGCCATCGCAATTAGTGTTCAACTTTATGAAAAGGAGCTCTTCAAAACTAAATAAATCAGATCCATTTTGACGATTTGAAGTAGAAGTTTTTTTTAAAAAAGATCAGTCCTATTATTTAAAGCACGATAGATAACAAGCGGGGATAAAAGTGAAGTTTTAAACATAGTCGGATGTAACTAAGAACTTCTCTCTCTTCCACTTTCACTTCCCTCTCGGATCACTCAAAATCTCTGCCTGACTAAATAGTTGTAGGATTTTAATAGGACCAGAACCGAAGCTGTCTGGCTCTGCTAGAGTTTTAATATTCTCGACTAAAGATAAAATGATTTCCTTGAAAGTTCGTCGGAATTCGGATGTGTCCTGCCTTCCTCAAATCAAAACATATATCTTTTTCATGGGAACCGTCACACTTGAGTTGTTTAGTTCCTAGTAACTTTGAACAGGAGCGATTATAACTTTACAAAATAATTTGCATAATATTCAAAATATAAAACGCACTCTGATTAGAGGTCAGAAGGACGCAGGTATCGGGGACACACGGTGGAACTCCACCAATGACACGATTCGATTAGTGGAATAGATTTCCAATTATGAAAAAAAAAGTCACTTTTAATATGAAGAATGTTTTACCTCGTGGATACGGGTACAAACAGCTCGCCAGCCTCATCAGTCTAAACAATTGAAGTGTTTCTTCGCGATTTTTGACAGTGGCTACCAGGTTGTCCAAGCCTATTGGCGGGTTCTCTAGGGCTGTTTGTTGAAACCTGGGTTAATCACGGGGCATACTCTGGTTTAATCCTGGCAAACTACTCGGGCATCCAGCATTCGGGGGCTCTGTCAGTCTGCATGTATTGGGGTGTTTGCATCTGTCAACGTGTGTCTCAGTGTATATGTGCATGTTTTTGGTTGGTTTTGAGTGTGTGTCTCCAGATATCCCACCGTCTCCATCTCCTTGTTTAATCACTTTTTTTTAGGACAGTGGGGAGTGTAATTTGAAACAAGTGTTCATTAGCAACCGTAGGAAGGTTTTATTTTACCTAAATAAGTAAGATATGTCTATGTCTCAGTAATTTTTAGCTACAGAACACTCGTAACCACAGTCAAATATGTGAGTGATATTCCAGAGATATGCAATGGGAGCAAATAATCCATACAACTCCTAGGAGGGGAAAGACTCACTTACATCCGCTTTCATGATATCTATCATATCCTTTCACACTTCCAATGCATTTAGAAAGCTGAACTTTAGAACGGAGAGTTAAACTCCCACACATGATCAGAGAGGAGGACTGGCCTGACGTATGTCAAGTATGTGATATGCTTAAAATTGAATATTTTGTTTTCATTTTCTATTTTATTATTTTACTGCGCGTCTGTACATAACATAATAGCCCCCGTGCTTTCGAAGTAGGCGACCTTATTTGGAGCCTCTTCATAATACATATAGTCTGCTTTGAATGGATAACTTGATCTCCGAGAGTACGTGGATACAAATAAAGGCTCTTTTCCTTTGATAAAGTATTAGGGAGCTCGAACCTTGACTTATTTGATCCCGTTCAAAAAAAAAATCCTCAAAACCTTAGCGGTTTAAGGGTCCGTGTGAATGCTTCATCATATAACTTTTTTTTCTAAACTTGACTATGGAGATGTGAAAAATCCATATTGCTAGCCACTGGATCTGGCGGCAGTAGAATTTACATGCGGATTTGTGGCCAACAGCAACCTAGGCAAGCCTCCCATATCCGTGGATTTGCACCTATCTGCCTCAGAGCAGCACAAGGAAGGTCTTTGTAAAACCTTAATCCCGAAGCAACACAGCTTTACCAACACGAAGGGATAAAAGGACGATAAAACCACAACGTTATGGTGGCAAATCTTCTCTAATCCTTCGATTTAGCAAAACAAAGCCCCTTGCTATAATCCGGTATTGCTTTAAAAAGCTCAGATTTTGTTTTGGTAAGAAGATGATCCAAACGACTAATTTTCTGAGAGGCTAACGTACTCTGACAGCCTTAAAAAGACAAAAGAGAGAGGAGGGGGAAAAATAAATGCAAACCTCATTCTTTTACTGGGGTTGAATCCAGCTTTTTTTTTGGAACTCTGCAATAGGAAAATATCAACTTGTCAGCAGTTTTGCGGCAAAGGAGTTTAAATGCCATCACTAAAAAAAAGCTTCTTCTCTATCCCCCCTCCCCCCAACTCAGCACTGAGTGGCTCTAAACCCTTTTGATCATTTTTAAAGCATCTTAAAAACTGTAACAAATTACTCCCAAGAAACGCCAGGGGAAAAAAAAATCAATTATCTAAATGAAAGGGGCTAAGACTGAGAATAAAGGCAAATGACATCATAAATAGTAATTTGATCTTTTCATTCCGAATGGAAAGTTTCACATTTATGACAATCCATATAATTCCACGTATTGTGGCGTTGATAATACCCAACACATGGGGTGAACTATCCCCGTGTATGTATGTTCCTTCGGCAGGAATGCGTTCCCCTGGTGTGTACAGTGCTACTGTGATCCGAACTGCATCTGTCTCGAATATCCACGTATAAGCTTTGCAGTTAATTTGTCTATGCGCTCGGTGTTCATGAATGTACTCGTTCATGGTATTCACATGGGCATACTGTATATATAATATGTGTGTGTGTGTGTACCTGGCCACTGCATGTACGTGCAACTTGTATATCTGAGCTATTTCCATGCCGGTGAGCATGAGCATCTATTCATCAACCTAAGTACACCCGCGTCTCCACATATTTGTGCATAGTGTGTACGTGCACTGGACGCAGTGTCTAAGCGTCTACCACTTTATGGGCTAAAAGCATATTGGGAAATCAAATATCTAGTACCGCAGTTTGAATAATTCACTTTGTTGCTTTCTCTATCAGTTTAGGAAGGTTTGTCAAACTATTGCCAGCAGTGTGAGCGGCAAAGGGATTTAAATGCCATCACTAGGTAAAAGTTCCTTTTCTCCCTTAAAGCCAAACGGAGTGGTCCAAATCCCCTTTGATCATCTGTAAAGCATTTTAACAACGATTTGGAAAGATAACCGGACTAAGTACTGTCAACGGAACGCAATCACCGTGCGTCTTAGCGTAATTCTTTAAACGTTTCCCAGAAAGGCGAAGGGACAACATAACAAAGACACGTATGCACATGTACCAGCACACTGACACACGCATCCCCAAACATCAGCATGCACATGTGCAATTGCAGCACATAAGTGCAACACGGACTGACACATGTAACGACCCCAGCACACTCATTTAAGCAGGCAAAACCAGCGCACAAACAACAAAGCATGTAGAAATGTAGAGACCTCCAAAGGCACAGAAACAGAGGGCCATACATCTTACACAAGAGCAAGTGATCGCGGAGGCTGGGAATCTGAAATCAGAAATACTGGAAATACTCAACAGGTCTGGCGGCGTCTATGAAGAGGGAAACAGGGTTAGCGTTTCAGGTCGATGACCCTTGGGTCTTCGATCAATCGAAGGTTCAAGAAGTCACCGGCCTGAAATGTTCATTCTGTCGCCTCAGAGGCTGCCAGACCTGCTGAGGATTTTGGATATAAACCGCGTTTAACATATTGCAAAGGAGTGTCGATGTAATCTATGACACGCCTAATTCTAATCCAGGTTACCCGTAATCAAAAAGAATGAATACACACGAATGTAAAATGTTGTCAGCATCAGTTATTCAGTGACTAGAATGTAATTTTGAAATACCATCAAGTTGTTGGTACATTACTTTAACTTTTTTATTTTGGTGTTTTTTTTAACACTCATGCACATTTCTTACCGAGCCTTTGCGTTTTGACCTATTTGCACTGCACGGTTAGAACGTGGGAACTTCGAAGCATTACTCTCTGGGTTGTTGGAAACTTGATACTGTGGAGATTAACAATTGCCGTGTGGTGCACTTTTATCCTCATTGTTGCGTAAATACAATTCAGAGAAATACAGAACGAATGTTCATCTGTACAAAGTACGTCTTATTGAGCACATTGCACAGGCCTCTTTTGTCTAAATGTCGGTTGCGCTTTTTGACGGTAGCACGGGTAATTCCTAAAGGGCTGTCTCCTTTGCTTAGGATGTGCTTTTTTTTAAATTGTTACATAAGGACACTGCCGAGCTATTTTGAGACTCTGTCAGATCCGGCCTGCTTCAAACTCCGAGCCGTCCTTTTTTTTATCCCCAGTTACTTTCCCCCTTTTCTGTCTCTGTCACCTTCTCTTTGCCCTTGTTTTCTAACTTGGCTGCGTACACCTCTCTCGACTTTTACCTCTCCTTCCTGTTTATTTTCTCTCTCCATTTCGTTCCCTATCAGATCCGCTCATTCTCTCTGCATTCGGAGGGATGTCTCTGCAATGCTAGCTTTAATGTCTCGTAGTTTTCATTCCTAAAGACCCAGGGACAACATCGCCTACAGGAATGCCGGACTCGCTGTGTTATCTCTCCGAATTTATGCAACATTTCAATGACCCAACAAAAGAAAGTTGAAACCTTTTATTTCAGCACAACTTTAAGTTAACTTCATTTGTTTAACAAGGATTCAGCCCGTGCTATACTTATTTGGCCGTGTGGTATCTCATAAAACGGATCTTCCCCTTCAAACTCGAATCCGTTAAAATGTTATTCATTGTGGCGATTTTTACTCTGATGCGTTTTAAACAATGAGCAACGGCGGGCTTTCCAAGAAGGAAATATTTCGAGTATAAATCAAGGGCATTCTAATAAGATGGAATGTTATGACAGCTGGAGCTCTCGGGGTGACAAAAAAAAGTAAAACATAAAGGAAGTTTAAGACAAATGCACCGAATCCAGTCGGAGAGTGAATTGAAAAGAAAGACATAGGAAGGGCAAAGAGGGCAACATTAAAAGGAAATGTAAAAACATTTTTATAAACATGTAAAAAGTTAAATGATGTTCAAAAGGAATGGTGAGAAAATTGCAGAAATCTTCTTGTGGAGCCAAGTGCACGATGAATACTGCACAAAACAAAAGGTTGGAGTTAATGTTGTGGTACAGGATGGTGAGAAGCAATTTTGCTTGGTCAAATATGAAGAGGGATGCTCAATAGATGAATATCTATTAGAGTTATCAACTACCCCCGTTCCTAGGCTGCTGAGGGGAGTGAGGACAATGTTCGAAGAAGTCATTTTTTTTGATTTTGGGGCGTTGGGGGGAGGGGGGCTGGTGGGAAGCGAGGGTGGTCACCAGAGGAGTGGCCGATTGAAAATGTTACACACACCTGTTCAAAAACGGGGCGAGGAATCAACCAGACCGCAATTATTGTGTACAGTCTTGGTCACCTAGTTACAGGAAGGATGTAAATAGGGTTGAAAGAATGCAGAGAAAGTTCACAAGGATGTTGCCGGGACTTGAGAAGCTGCGTTAGAGAGAAATTGAATAGGTTAGGACTTTATTCCCTGAAGCGAAGAAGAATGAGGGAAGATTTGATAGAGGTGTGTAAGATTTTGATGGATATAGATGGAGTGAATGCAAGCAGGCTTTTTACACTGAGGCTAGAGGAGAAAAAAAACAGAGGGCATGGGTTAAGAGTGAAAGGAGACAAGTTTAAAGGGAATATTGGGGGGGGGGGTGGAATTCTTCACGCAGAGAGTGGTGGGAGTGTGGAATGAGCTGCCGGATAAAGCGGTAAATGTGGGGTCACTTTTAACATTTAAGAAAAACTTGGACGGGTTCATGGATGAGAGGAGTGTGGAGGGATATGGTCCAAGTGCAGGTCAGTGGGACTAGGGAAAAAATGGTTCAGCACAGACAAGAAGGGCCAAAAGGCCTGTTTCTGAGCTGTAATTTTCTATGGCTCTATGGTTCTAATGTCAGTGGTGGCAAAGTACTACAGATCATTGTCAAGAGAAAAACATAATTATCATTTGAAAAATCATGGGCTAATGAGGGCAGTCAGCAAAGGCATTAAAGACAAATTACGTCTGTCTCATTGAATTGACTTATTTAATGAAGTATCCGAAAGGTTTGACGGAGGTCGCAGAGTAGACATCACATATATATATGGACTTCTAAAAGACATTTAATAAAGTACCACATAACAGACTTTTTGGAAAGTGCAAGCATGTGGTATTGAAGGGACTGTGACAACTTCACGAGGGTGGTTAAAGATGGCCAATCAATATTACCCTTGCCAGTGCCACCCACTTTCCATGAATAAAAATAAAGTAATGGGGTATTTAATTGGTTGAGGGATTGGAAGCAGAGAGTAAGGGGGAACAAGTGTGTTTCCTGACCGGAATGAGGTAAGTAATGGGATACCCAAGGAGTTGGTATGAAGACCACCCATATTCCTGTTATAAATAAATAACCTGGACTTGGATGTAGGGAGTGTACTTTTGTAATTTAGGGAAGATACAAAACTTGACAAAGTGGTAAGGTGTGAACTGGATAGTAGCTCATTTCATGACACATAGGTAAATTAGTAGAATAAGCCGGTGCACGGCAGATACAGTTTAAGGTGTTTAAGTGTGAAGTAATGCACTTTGGAAGGAGCAACAGAGAGAGGCAGTGTAATCTAAATTGTACTATTTTGAGAGGGATGCAAGAACAAAGAGGCCTGGGATGTGTATTGATAAATCTTTGAAGGTGGCTGGCCAAGTTGTTAAAGTCATTAAGAAAGTTATAAGATATTTGCATTGTTAAGGTCATTGGATACAAAAAGAAGACATGCTAAACCTAAACAAATCACCATTCGGGCCTGAACTGGTTGTACCTTGGACAGTTTGAGATGATTCCGGAATTGCCAGTACCTTGGCGTGGGAAGGGCAGAGATTTACTGCTATGATGCCTGGGATCTGATTCTTCAGCAATGTGGAGAGGAGAAACTAAAATTCTTCTCTTTAGGAAAGAAAAGGCTAAGGAGAGACATAATAGAGGTATCCAAAATTATGATATAGCCAGTGGAGAGAAATTGTTTGCTTTGGACTGTGAGTCGATGGTCAGAGGTCATGGATATAAAATAATTGACAAAACAACTAGAGGGGAAATGACAGGATTTGTTTTTGTTTACAGTGCTGTTAAGGTCTGGAAATCACTAATTGAAAGGCAGTGGGATAAAGTTTATTTATTAGTCACAAGTAGGCTTACATTAACACTGCAATGAAGCTACTGTGAAAATTCCCTAGATCAGCGTCCACAGGAAGTTTCAAACATAATTAGACAAATATCTGAAAAGGACCAATTTGCAAAATTATGAGAAATAGATGGGATTTGGAAATACATTGGTCAGCTCTTTCGAAGAGTTTGCACAGGAACAATTGGCCAAATGACCTCCTTCTGTATCGTAAGTTTCTATAATTCTAGAGTGAGGAGGGCAAGTTTTTCATTGGGCGGTGGTGGCATTAGACCTTTCTCCCACCAATCATTTGCGGCTTCTTCGGTTCATAAGCGAGAACACTGTTCACCAATCGCGTGATTTCATAATCACATTCATGATTCTGTAGCTTGAATGTTGCTGACATCGGAAGACGCAACGGACATAAGTTCTAGTCATTCTACCAAATGCATTGCACACTTATATATGTTCTTTATGTACAAACATTTATTTGTGCACACATAACATAGGTGATAGAGATATATAGACACAGATAGGCATTCGAATAATGAAATTCTCCTAAAAATGTTTAGATATGCATATACATGTTAGACGAGTAGGCATTACTGCTGAGGGCCCCTTTTCTGACTTATTTTAGAATAACCATATTCACAAAGTAAGATGTATTGACAGAATCGTCTAACACTTGCACCTCATACTCGGAAGACGGTAATCGAAACTATATAAATTGGGCAGGGACGATTAGAAGAAGCAGATATACTCAAACTGCTGCAAGCCGATGTGAACTTCCGAAGCAATAACAAACTTACCCGGAGCAACTCAAACTCAAGTAAAAAAGTAATAATTCTACTGGGGGGAAGGGGAGCAAGAGTGAACCTGGGAAATAAAGTTGGAACAAAATATGGGCAGAATTGTAAAGTCAAAATGATAAAACCTTACATGCTTTTTCGATGCCTAATTATTCATACACATACTTTCTATGAATATGAAACAAAATCAGAAAATGCTGGAAAATATCAGCAGGGATGACAGCACCTGTAGAGAGAGAATAGAGCCAATTGCACTGGCACATATACGTAGAGAGAGATTTCTATAGTCTGTATTGGCATATATGTACAGAGATTTCTATAGGGATGGACTGGCATATATGTAAGGAGATTTCCATAGGTACGTATTGGCATGCATGTATGGAGATTCCTCGTCCCGATCTAACTATTTATAGTACTTCTCTTTCGGAGTTCTGAAGAATCATGCGAAATTGAAACGTTAACTTTATTTCTCTCTCAACAGATGCTGCCAGATCTGTTGAGTTTATCCAGCATTGTCAGTTCCATAATATGTTTAAGGCCTAAATAACGATTAAAAAAATTGGGCTTCGCTTCAGGGGAAGAAATGCCTGTTAAACAGTTCTTTCTGGCAAGTTGGTCAAATTTTAATAGCAGAAAATTAGTTTTTCAAGTGTCATTACTCAACGTGAAACGTTGCAGAAGGCAACTGTTAACAGCGTCCAACATTCAGGGGCGGATATTTTATCTTCAAGGTGCTGCTGCGGTCTTCAAATGATAAAAGGTCTTGAAAAATTGTGCCTGATATATAAAAAAGATAGACCAACAAATTATCTCGTCCTTCAACCAGTCTAAAATCAACAATTATTTTCCGCAGTCTCAACAGAAACGCTATTCCGTGCGGTGTTCTTGAACAAAGACCAATCCAGCAGGTGTCGTATTTAGTGCACCTGGGAATGTTAACTCCCAGTGGACTTCGACAAATAAACAACACTTTTAGTGCCTTACATCAGAAGTCCATGTCTCCCGCCCCAAACATGAACTACTTGGCCTTCTGAAAGTGACCCTGGATAACATCGGTGCTACATTAAATCAAACCATCATGTTAACTGACACTCGGAATTGCATGCCACGGGAATTAATTTTAACTTTTAATGAAACTTTTAATTAAGATACACGCCTATGGAAATGTCCATGTATATGCCGATGCATGCCTATAGAAATCTCTATACATATATGCCAGTGCATGCCTATAGAAATTTCTATACATATATGTCAATACATGCCTATGAAAACCTCCATACATATACGCCAATACATGCCGACAGAAATCTCTATACATGCACGCCAATGCATACCTATAGAAATCTCTATACATTTATGCCAATAATTAATTAAAAGAAAATTAACCTGGGAGTATTGGGCCGGAGACACATTGAACTATATTGAAAGAAACACAGCATAAAATGAACGGAACACACCCAAACTTTAGAGGTTGATGCACCAGCTGATGAGCCAGATACGCTTTCCCATAAAAATTAAACCCTGGCATACTAAATGATATAACGCGACGGTTTGAGCCAAGCAAGTCCTCTGATTCCGAACTACCTTTTAACTTGGTCATCCTTATTTATAGAACATTTGCAAAGGGCAGGCTTGAGCTCTGGACAGTCATGGGAGACATGTTTCTGGTTCAAAGAGGCTACTGCCGATGGACTCTTCCGACCTTAATGCAGAATAGGTTAAAATTTATCAAAAATGTTAAACCTGTTTTGGGAACGTATTGAAACACATATTGCAAAGTCATCAAGTAACTGTTTTAACTTATTGTCTCCCAAAGGCCCTTGTTTAAAATTTCAAATAGATATAATTTTGCACTTCAATTAGCATTGCAGTTTGGTGCAGGGATCTTCTTATCTGGGATTTCCAATTTCAAGTATTTAAACCAGATTTGAAAAAAACATAAGAAACAGGACAGGAATAGGCCATCTGTATCTTTGATACTTCTTTGCATTTCAATAACTTCATGACTGATATTTTACCTCAACTCCACCTTCCTGCACGATCTCCATTTAGGACACAGATCAGTCACAATGAATTCTTAACGGGTTTGACAGTAGATGCAGAGAAAATGTTTTGTTGGCTACAGAACCTGGAACATAGAACCAAAGTCTCCGAATTAAGGGTCAACCTTATAGGATTTAGGTGAGGAGACATTTCTTCACATAAAGGGTTGTGAAACTTTGGAATTCTCTATTCCAAAGTGCTGTGGATGATCAGTCATTGAGTATTTCATGAGAAGGATCGATAGATTTTTAGGTGTATGGAAGTTAATAAGACTCCATATGCTTTGATTCCCGTAGTATCCAAAGTCCATCTCTGAGTTGCCTGTACTGGATGATTGGACATCCACAGCCCTTTGGGGCAAAAGTTTCAAACACTCACAGCACTTTGAGTGAACATATTCTCCTTCAGACTCATTATTCTGAGACTGTAATCCTAGTTCAAGATTCTCCAGCTTGGGAAACATCAACACTTATGTTATCAAAAATGTTATATATTTCAGTGAGATCCCCTGTCATTCTTCTAAACTTGATAGTTTATATCCCTGGTCTATTGTAATCACTTTTCATTGGACAATCAGATCCTCCCAATAATCAGTCGAGTGAACCTTCATTGTGCTCCTGCTGAGGCATGTATATCCTTCATTTTGCTAAGCAGATCAAAACTATACACAAGTATTCCAGGTATGGTCTCACCAAAGCACCATCCAATTGTAATAGCACTGATTACTCTATCACACCAATCACTTTGTAATAAAAACTAATATGCTGATTACTTTTCTAATTGTTTGCTGTACCTGACTGTTAACTTTTAGTGATTTATGTACAAGACATCCAGGACTCTCTGAACAACCCATGTTTCTTCATCTCAATTCTAAAAGTTAGTTCTGAGACATGGCTCAGTGTTCTAGATTCTCGAGTTAAGGAAAAGATTTTCTCAGCATCTACTCTACCAAACCCTTTAAGAATTTATAGTAAAGCCACAGCCCAAACTTTGCAATCAGTGGAAAAGCAACACTGTTTGCCAATTACCTCAAACAAAGACCTTTCAATTCTTGAGGCACACACTCCCTTTCCATGATGGCAGTTTGAAACTGGCACTGAATCACTCCAGGCAGTGAACAAGCCAGGTAAGCAGCCAATCAATTGAAGTATTTTTATAGCAAACCAACAACTTAAAAACACCTAATCACTTCACTTTTAATTTAAAAAGTGGGGTAGTAAAATAAATTGTGATTAAATTAAAATGGAAACCAATATAGAGATAAATAACCTTTGGAAATTATTTTTATCATAATGGAGAAATTTGACGTTCCAAATGTATAGAATTGGTTTTTCAGGGCCCATGAGGGTGTTTGATAGCATTTATGATGTTTAGTATTTATTAAAAAAGAGACACATCAAAGATTTTCATCTTGCATTTGTTGCCTATCCCTTGAACATCTTGCAGTCATTAGGACACTACACAAGAATATCGATATAAAGGGGAAAACAACAATTTACACTGTATGAGAAGAAAGTTTTAAATGATTGTCAAGTAGATTGATTGCTAGAGGCATTGTCATGGCAAATGCACCAGGTGGCTAACAGTTAACTGCCAAGCATTGTTTGAAATTTAAACCAGGCAGTTTGATTCTGATTGGTCAAAGTATTGCCCTGAGGAAGGATTCAGCAAATGGCTGTTTTATTTCACTGAAACAGTCACAATATGTGTAAACATTCTGTCGGCAAAGAACTGGCCCCTGTGTATATAGCTTCCAGTACATGCAAATGCACCACACTATGAGTCCAACTGTAAATCTTAAATTGGTTGTCAGTGTAATTCTTAGTGCACTGAGGATTATTTAGCAAATGCTTTCCAATTGCTGAATCACACCTCATGTTGGACATTTATTGACTTTTACATGCATGGGCTGGTCAGGCATGGTCTGGTACAAACAACGGTTAGGACATGCTGTTTGGCACAGTCTGTGAGTCTTTGGGGCAGAAGACCTATACAGCTAGCATCACACTGACACTAAAATTCATTTATCAGAATATCATGTTATCATTCTATTAAAAGCCCAGCTAAATCCCATTCAACAAGGTGTAATTTTCCAGGGTCATTGCAGCATGTCTAATAATGTAACAGTGGAAGTTTAGGTCAGTTCTAAGATGGTTGAAGTCTGGGGGACATCAAAGCCCATCCTTAAGAGGCATAGATCACTGGCAAGAACTTCTAATTTTCACCTTATTCTAGGCAAGTGTGGACTCTTAAATCTGTTGTCAGTTTTATTAGCATAATGATGGCAAACCTGAA
This sequence comes from Carcharhinus amblyrhynchos, assembly GCF_965287045.1. Lineage (NCBI taxonomy): Eukaryota > Metazoa > Chordata > Chondrichthyes > Carcharhiniformes > Carcharhinidae > Carcharhinus > Carcharhinus amblyrhynchos. The sequence goes on along the minus strand of NC_137332.1, from coordinate 26,355,240 downwards.
CAATTTCAGCACCATTACCATTGCAAACTCAGGGAAACAGTGACATGGTGGCAATGTCACTGAACTAGTAATGCAGAAGCCTAGGTTAATGTCTTAGGACTGCAAGTTCAATCTGGCAGCTGGTGGGATTTATCTAGAATATAAAGCTACTCTCAGTAATGGTGACCATGGCAGCAATCATTAATTGGTCATCTTGTTCTCTAATGTCCTTTATGGCAGGAAATCTGCTGTCCTTATCTTTGATTTGATTTGATTTGATTTATTATTGTCACATGTACTGGTATACAATGAAAAGTATTGTTTCTTGCGCGCTACACAGACAGAGCATACTGTTCATAGAGAAGGAAGTGAGAGGGTACAGATTGTAGTTTTACAGTCATAATTAGGTTGTCGAGAAAGACCAACTTAATATAAGGTAGGTCCGCTCAAAGGTCTGATGGCAGCAGGGAAGAAACTGTTCTTGAATCAGTTAACCGGTGATCTCAGACTTTTGTATCTTTTTCTCGATGTAAGAACGTGGAAGACAGTGGCTGGAATTCTCCTATCCCACCCCTATTGTAATTCTATCGGGCGCGGGGACGGACTATGTAAAGGTCCATTGAAGTCAGGTGGACATCTCCGGTTTTCAGGGGAGCGCGGCTGGAGAATCCCACCAGTATATCCGGGCTGCAGGAAGTCCTTGAATGGCTTATCTGAATCTCGATGTATGACTCCAAACCCACCAAAACTGCGGTCTGAAATGGTCCAGCAACCCACTCAGTTCAGTTCAAGGGATAGGCAATAAATACAAGTGTTGATGCAGCAATGTCCGCATCTCAGGAAAGAAAAAAGACCAATCTGTCCATATACCCGACTTTGCCGCATAATATAAAATCAAAATGCTGCAGATGCTGGAATCTGAAACAAAAACAGAAAATGCTGGAAAATCTCAGCAGATCTGACAGCATCTGTGGAGGGAGATTAGAGTCAATGTTTCGAGTCTGGATGACCCTTCTTCAGAACCCCTTTGGTTAACAAAAATCTGCTTGGTTTTCACACAAGGTAACTAGAGTGTGACTCTAGTTCTGCGCGAAATATTTTTAATCCCCTCGCCACATTATCCCTTCTGCTATCGAATCCTTAATATTACAGGAAACGGGTACTTCTGTCAACACTCTCCCAAAGTTGAAATAAAACACTATCGGCGACAGAGCTCTGCGCATGTGTACAAAGCCTCTTGATGACCAGTACGGGGGAAAGACGGTGGTCGTTACAGACAAGCACAGGCCACTGTATAAGTATAACTTTAGTCCAAGCGCCTGCATTTCAGATCTTCAGTTGTCAAGGTCGGATTCTTATTGTAATTAGCTGGTTTCTGGATTTTCCACAGCAATGGAGAGAGAGAAAGATTAAATACACTAAAGACGTTGTGAAATAAATGAAGAAATTGGATCTTATTCCTCCTTTCAGAGCGGTGTAGAACTTCATCCGGAAGTTTCCGCTCAATCCTATACCCCACCCCGCACCCCGCCGTCCCCACCCCACACTGACACTCAGATTCCCAATAGCCGAAATAGTGGAAAATCATTGAATCGCTCTGCAATTTGACTTTAACTCACTCTGACCCAATTAACTCCCAACTTTTTTTTTGCTCCCTGCGTGTGATATAGATGGAAGGTGTGATAGATACATTGAATCTGCTATAATGACGTGGTGAAAATGCCATTGGGCTAGAGTAATTCAGAGATCAGCTAATGATCCAGAGGACCTGAATTCAAATCCCCCCAGAGCCTCCTGTGAACTTGAACTTGATTTAAGCAAATCTGGAAACTTAAAAACTGGTGCAGATTTTTTTTTTAACAAAGTTTGCCATTAAGCACACAACTACTTCACCACTGGTACCATCCCCCCCCCCCCCCGCCCCCCCCGGAAAGAAATCTGTTACCGTACAGCTGACCCCAGCTTCTCACTACACAGTTGACTCTTGATGCCAGGGATACATAATGCTAATCGTTTCCCACAAAGCACAAAACTAGGAACAAAATGTGAATGCCAGATGGAGTTGAGGGCTCTACAGTAAAATTCCCATACGGGTTGCCAGCGCAGTACTGAAGTGTCCTGCGGGCCGCTAACACTCACTGTCCAACCTCACAAGGAAGGATGCATATCTGGACAAAGTTCTGCACAGATAGTCCACTGCTGCCAGGGCATAGAAGCGCGGGGGGGGGGGGGGGGGGGGGTAGGGGCGGGGGCAACAGTGGAACATTTTAAATATTATCACGTTAAGAATTACAAAGTTTTCCAATAGATGTAAGACTGTAATCAAATCATGTACCAATGGAACACTCAATTGAATTAGTGTTTGAAATTCATGGCCAGACCACCAGTATCCTCTGGTCAATGTTAATTGGCACCTTAAGTGATACATTCATTTGAATGAATGTTCATTTTTATGGTGTTACCGGTAGTTAAGTGTTTTTAAATCCTAATTTGAAAATTATATTTTATTGCGTCTTCGGATTTAAGATTCCTCAAAACAAGTGTAACTCATTGTGTAAGAAAGAGTTGGTGAGCAATCGCCACCTTGATCACTGCCCACGGCGTTAGTGAGCTGAAAGGTGCGTAACAGCACCTTGTACAGCACGCGTATGACATTTCCAAACCCCGGCCCATTCTTTCGCGCCATTTATCGTGTCAGACTGTCTATTAGGACGATTAGTGTGACACTGTGGAAAATTGTGCTCGTTCGACTTATTCCTACTAGGAAATACCAAATAACAAGCCTTCCAGCCCAGTAAACCAAACAACTTTCCTACCATGTGCCGAATTCGATCGCCCATTGGTGGTTACAGATAGACTCAAGCACGTAAACTCGGTAATGTTAGGTGATTGTGGAATTTGGAAAGCGCAAGGGAGACTTTGGAACTTAAAGAAAGCAGAAATAAAGCCCTCGCATTTAACTTGAGGACGGAAAAGGTGAAAGGAATGAATCAGATCCGGAGAGAAGGACGGTTTTATTATCAGGCTGGGATGCGAGATTCTACAGTTCTAGAAATGGTATAGAAGCTGTGTGATTCCTCTATAGGGCAAATACACCTTTCAGATTTTATTGGCGGATACATTCCATCATTACCACTTCCAAAAGTAAAAAAGTTCCTTTAAATTACACCTATAAAAGGCGAGCTGTTACTTAAGGCGGCCTCCAATACCCGCAGTTTATTATCACCGCGCCTCCTTATATATTTGGTCTATTCGTACATTAAAGGCCTGTGAGAGGTATCATTGGTGCTGAAAGAACAGAACCTCATAACCTGACGAGCAGATTCTGTCTGAAAAACATATATACAATAATAATTATGCTGTTAGCGATTCCCTGAATGCTTGAATTGTGCTAGCGTTGCCACATAGAATGGTTTGCGCTTGTGATTTATTGCCAAGTTGCAGAACACAATAATAGAGGTAGGTTGCATTTTTATTGGCTATTTAAAAATCTGTTCCTATTTGCTACTCGGTTTTATATAAATGCTACATTAGAACTTTTACACTTGGAAAGCACTGGGAAAAAAATCATTCTGCTGTTTGACAACCCAACTCAGTTCTCGACTGAAGCCAAAGAATTGATATGTCATGGATTACTGCCTTCTGTTTCGGCTCAGACCCAAACGAGCCACCAGGGTGAAACTCTTCTAACCAGAGTCCCTTAAATCTGGTGGCTGGGGACAGGGACATTTCATTCGCAGTTGATAACAAGTGCCTTCCAGCACTTATTTTCCACAAGTAATCTGCCCGCGCAGCCTGCAGATTGCTGAGGCCGTGTTCTTTCTCCGGCCATTGCAACCAACGGTCACCAGTGACCATACATCACTTTCCCTTTTTGTCAGGGCGGCCTCCCGGAGGTCTTTTTTACTAGCTCCAGTGTCACTAAGGAGCACCAAATGCACATGTACGTGTCAATAATCTAGCCCCCAAGTCAAGTCAAATAGCTCCGTGAAAAGAGAGAAAAAAAATGAATAATGCCCCTGGCCCATCAATAGCTGCATGTCAGGAGGCGTGATAAGGTATCGATCAAAAGGCAATGGCATTTGTTGCAATTTCAGCCCCTTAATGTATGACCATCAAGGCAGAATAAGACCTCAGTATCATTACAACATTAGTATCATTTGTGACAGGAGGCTCTCTTGAACCTCGTAGACGGCTGAGTATTAGGAGGGGAAATCGCATCAGAAGGTGGGCAGGTGCCTCCAGGCTCTGCCTCTCTAAATCCTGTCTCCCTGCAGCACATTCATTCACCCAGCCCCTGCTCAGGTCCAGCCGGCCCCGATATTATTATCAAACCCTTTCACCTCCTTCGAATTTCAACATTGTGCTAAATATTTCATGCACTTGTTTGATGCTAACTAGTGACTTCATCAAGTGGCGAAGAACTTCCACGCCGTCCCCTCTCCCCCCACCCCCCCAACCCAATCGCACAATTTTTCTTTCGTTTGGGATCAGCACTTAGTCAAATAGGACAGCAAAACAGATGAGAATCAATTATTAAAACACGGACGATGTAAAATCGGGCAATTTTCTATGCTTACAAGAACGTTGGCACGAAAATATAAATAGATGTGTTTAATCAATAATATTCCGCTGGCAGCCACAAACGCGGTGCATACCGCCTTCAACGCCAGTGGAATCAATCATAGCAGTATTCTTTCTATTGTGTGTTCGCTATTTTTTCAGGTTATCATTAACAACTCCCAGCGTCTAATTGGGATAACGCTTCGTGAACACACATTCAAATAGGAGCTGGGACGGAGATGCAGATGCAGATAGACAAAACAGATTATTTAAACCTGTGGTTTTAAGTTATGCAAAATTGCCTGTTGGATATTTAATTTTAAAAATATCCATTTCAATAGCCGTATTGCCGATATGGGGAGGAGAGATTAATCTTGAATGCATCTGGCATAATAGTTGATACTTTACAACCTTAATTTTATATTTTCCGTTTCATTTTAGTGAGAAGTGCTGGGGAGGGGGCCGGGTGGGGGATATGTTTTATCTATGTGTAATTTCACCTTACAGCTTTAAATACTTTCCTGAGTAACAGTACAGATTTATTCTCACAGCCAATTTCTGAACATGATATAACAGATGCAAAGTGCCTGTTATAAAGTCATATTGAATGTTTTTAATTAAACTGAGTATCTGCTATTCCTGCCTTAAATATAGGTCAATGCATATATATATTAGTGTCATTGTTTATCTAGAAGAATGTTTATCATAATTAAAAATCAAGCCCTTGGTCTGTCTTCTGAGGATGGCCTCTAATAGACTTAACTTTCAATCATTGATGGTAAGATGTATTAGTACAATTGTACTGTTGTCTTTTTCCGAAATAAACTTTTTTTTTGTTTTTGTTTAAAGAAACCACGCTAGTTTCCTGAAGGGGCCATCAGTAAGCCTGTTGGGTGCGCTCATTTTAAATGCTATCGTTTAATAGCTCGTCCCGAAGATCTGCGTAAATATAACAAAAAAAATCCACTCACCAGCAAAAGCACTTCATCATCCTAATGAGCTCACTGTTGTGTGAATCTGAATAAGCTCGCTGTTGTTGAATATTAATTGTAGGAAGAGGTTTGGGATGCTGGTTACAAATGGCCTGTCCTTACACGGGGAGCGCTTGGCCCGAGGGGAAGGGAAGCTGGACAAACCTTCATTTAGCAGGGTGGTGGAGAGCCTGGCTGATTCCCCTCTGTTTTTTTCTCTCTCTCTCGCCCCTCGGTAGACCCAAAGACAACAGGCACAATAGAGGGGAGTGAAATTGCAGCAAGCAGGAGCTGTCGTGGTGGGCCCTAATAGAATGGAAACAGGTTGAGATGGGTTAATTAACAGGATAATCACCCAACAAGGCTTAATTTCTTTTCAATGTTTCAATGAGGATCTCATTACGAAGCTTAATGTAACTTTACAGTTGCGGGCCGGCTGAATGTGAATTGATCGCTCGCTGAGTTAGTCTTTAGCCACCGACCTGTATATTTCAACCGGTTAATGGATGCTGGCGGGGGAATGGCTTGGGCCGTGTAGAAAATTGAGAGACAAAATTAAGACAAACACAAACACGGCTCCTCTCCAGACAAGAAAAGGTCAACAAGAATTGGATTCTATTTCTTCCAAAGAGGTGCTTCATTTCTCAGGGCGAGCAGGAGGGCAATACTCTGCACACACATTGTCAGCGATATTCCAGAGTGTTGCAATATATGTGTGACTATCTCCCCGCATTGTTTTTATTTGTGAATTCTACTCCTGTCTCAGTCGTTAAAGGGTGACATAACTTTCCTTTTAATATACATTCCGACTATTAGAAAGTGCTTTGAAACCCCATCGTCATTTACGATGTCCCCCACATAAAAATGATGTGGAGATGCCGGAGTTATGCTGGGGTGGGCACAGTAAGAAGTCTCACAACACCAGGTTAAAGTCCAATCGGTTTATTGGGTATCATGAGCTTTCGGAGCGCTGCTCCGTCATCAGGTATACACATTTTAAAATAAATAACCCTATTCTCTTATTTTTGGACAACTCAGCGACGGAGTAGCATCAGGCACAAGAGCATTTACACCCGGCGGTGCATGGAGTCACCTGGTTAGCAAAGAGGCTATGACGAGTTTCATTGTCAATTGCCCGCCTTTATTAATGTTTAAGCGGGATAAAGAAATCACTGTGGCCTGATCCACAAACCGATGATTTATTATTAATAACCTGTTTACCACCATGTCAATCAATTAGGCCGGTTCTGTCCCGCTGTTGAGGAACAAACGTTAATCATAAAATGTAATCTCATCTAAATAGCTAAAAGCTTAATGAAGTTGTGTGTGGGGGGGGGGGGGGGGGGGTGGTGGTGGGGAAGGGGTCATTAGAGAATGTGAGCCAACAGGAGAGAGCTTCTCAGTCCAGGTGGCGATAGGCACCGCCGCCAATAACAGCAACAACCCAGGCTGAGAAGTGGAACTGTTGGGAGTGGGTCTGAATTCTACCCACACTCTCAGCTTTTCCGCTTATGAAACTATAAATCTTACAGTTTATAGAATTATCGACGGGCGCAGGCAGATTGTTTAATTTTTGCTTTAATCCGGCGTTAACCCCCTGCATTACAAATTGCACTTTTTAGAAAGACGTGTTCTCAGTTAAATATCATCCCCTATTAACCCGCTGCCCTGACCGTTTATCACGTCCTGCCCCGGGGTCCTCGGCTGATCCAAGCGAGGGTAGTGTCATTCCTGATCTGAACAGGTTGGGAGTCATTTACCCTCATCCCACACGCAGACCTTTCTCTCTCTCTCCTCCCCCTCCCCCCGAAGTAGGAACTTCAGGAAGGGGCAGATTTTTTAAAGCCGCAGCTGTAAGCTTGCTCTATCTCCGATAAAGAGCCTCTTGCTGGGCTTAAGTGGGCATGTAAAGAGCTGGGCTGATCTCGCAGCAGTGGCTCGATAGCCCAAGGCCTGTCTGTCTCCCAAAGGCTCTTATCAACTCCCCGATGCTCCTCCGTGCCCCTTTCTCTAAGGAGAGATGGTGCAAAGTGGGAGAGGAGGAGGGGGGTGGGGAGGATGGAGTGAGAGGTGAATGTTCCCAAAGTAGCATCTGTCTCACTGGTGTGACCACCTGGCTCAGCTCACTGGTACCAAATGGCACCGAGCTCTGAGTGATTGGTGTGGGGTGGGGGCGGGGGACACGATGTGTTCTTTCTTAATGAGTGCGGGGCAAGTGTATTAATTGGGGAAGCGAACTCAAACTCTGGGTGGGATGGAGGTGGCGTGTGGGGGTTGAGGGTTGGTGGCTTGCGGGGGGGGGGGGTGGAAACAGAGAGGAGCCGGATAACTACTCTGCCCTTGTCTCGCTCTATGGACAACAGGGGCCCAGAATAAAACGCTAAATGGGAAGCATGCTTGAAGTTCGGGAGTGTCATTGCACCCAGAGAGAAAGGCAGGGAACAGATTCACATTCAGTCCCGGTGCTTGACATCTTTATTTTGCCCTTTCAAATTCTCATTAATATAAAATGCCCATAACAATCTACCCGGACTGAACTCCTCCGCTTAGTTACATATCTACACTCCTTATCCGTTCAAAAAACAACGCCACAAATCAATCCAACAACTTGATCTTCTGGTTATTTGACAATCTTTTATTTCCCACAGTCTACTAAACACGACGACAGCCTATAAAGTCAGATATGCTGAGATCTTGTTATATTCTTGTTCGGAATTGTAATGACTCAGCCCGAGCAGTACAATTCGTTATTTAATGGCATAAATGACTGGCATTGATTTTTTAAAAAAATTCTAACTATAACATTAGATGATGCATAGCCGGGGTGAACTAGGCTGCGAGGCAAACCCTGGCTGTTTAAATAGCAGAGGGTCCCGCATGCTGGGAGGCGGGGGAGGCGGGGGGGGGTGAATAATCTTCGGATAGGTACTTTCCTTTAGGGGTATTCTATGGTTTATGTGTGTGTGTGTATTTCTCTTTCTCTCTCCCTGTTTGACGTGACTTGGCGCTGCTTGTAAGCTGTAGCACCTTCTCGCACTTAGGTATTCCAGTATCAGATATGCAAGATTTCATCACGACGCAGCATTTGCTTTTATGACAAGTCCAACATATCAGAGATGGATCTGGACAGCCCCTCGTTGGACTCAGCATTGGAAAAGTCAAGGACATTTGACACATTTGTCAAAGTCCTCATTGACCCCTGACCCATGTGGTTCCCAAAATATCGATTCCTGGCGTCTGCACTCAACTGGCCTCAAGACATCTGAAGGCAAATGCAGAACTGCTGGACTGGCAGGACTTTATAAAAAGGACTGGATCGATGAGAAATTACAGGAAAAAAAACAGAACCGTAAGCTCTACGTGAAACTTAAGCAATAATAAAGGTGTGAGGAAGGATTTCTTAAAAGGGCAATGGACTTTTTTGTATTAATGCCGGGCGGAGGTGGGATCATCAAGAACATAAATAGCCAGGTGAGGCAGATAGGAGATGAAATTACAGCTCCATCATTGATATGCAATTTAAAATACTTCCCGTTTATCAAATATCTTAAAAAGTAGATTTTGTAGTCTTTAAGAACACTGAAATAAAGTCGTTCCAAATAAATTTTCATTTTAATTTACACTCCACATGCTCTCAAAATGACAATTATAGTGGAAAATATACATCGCACTACCCCATTAACATTTCAGTCGTAAAATTAATTCTTAGCAGGCTAGGTATTAAATAAACCACCCTTGCTGGAACTTTGTGTTTTGAGTGCCGATCCGGTGTTCATGTTAACATTATCAGAAAGACAGGTTGTACTGACCTCTCTTCTCGTCATGAGGTCTGGTTCTGTAGGTGGTTAAATCCAAAAAGAACATGAGAAACTCATTAAAGAACTTGTGAATACGTGAATGCGTTTCGAATGGACACATACTATATTTAGTATAAATATAGTATAAATAAATATATTTCTCCAACGAAAATTGCAAAAAAAAATAGGAGACGCACTTGCTTTATTTGTTAACGTACTTGTTTGAACTTGTTTATTTAACTATTTCCACCTTGATATATATTTTGTTTTCTCTTTAGATCTTCCTGCAGCACATCCCAGATATTGGGTGGAGTTTTATCAACCCCACAGATTTGGATTCTGAGACGAAACTGGAAACATTTTAAAAGTTGCATTTTGGGTGAGCTCTCTGGCCCTTTCCAACAAGTAGCTGGAAAGTACATTACTATACAAATCATTGGCATCTTAGTTCCAGGACATCACTGCAGGAGTTCCTCAGGGTAGTGTGCTAGGCACAACCATCTTCAGCTACTTCATCAATGAAGTTGCTTCCATCGTAAGGAAAGAAGTGAGGGTGTTTGCTGATGATTGCATAATGATCAGCACCATTCACAACTCTTCAGATTCTGAAGCAATTCATGCCCATATGCAGCAAGATTTGGACAACATTCAGGCTTGAGTTGATAAGTGGCAAGTAGCATTCATGTCACATACTTGCCAAGCAATGCCCACATACAACAAGAAATAATCCAGCCATCTTCACTTGACATTCAGTGGCGTTACCATCACTGAATTCCCCATCATCAACATGCTGGGAATTGCCATTGGCCAGAAACTGAAATGGACTAGCCATATAACCATACAAGGGCAAGACAGAGGCTAGGAATCCTGCAGTGATTCCTAGCCTCCTATTATCCTAACTCCTTTTATCCTGTCCACCTTCAAGGCAGGAGACAGGATTGTGATAGAATATCTCCACTTGCCTGGATAAGTGCAGCTCCAACAACCCTCAAGAAGTTTGACACCATCCACAACAAAGAAGCCCTTAAAATTGGCATCCCATTCATCACATTCAACATTCCCTCTTTCCACCACCGATAAATACTAGCAGCAGTGTGTACAGTCTACAAGATGCATTGCAGCAACTCACCAATCAGCCTTTCCACCGTCTTCCAAACCCACAATCCTTACCACCTAGAAAGGCAAGTAAGAAGTCTCACAACATCAGGTTAAAGTTCAACAGCTTTATTTGGAATCACAAGCTTTTGAAGCACTGCTCCTTATCAGGTAAGTGATGAAGACACAGCACTCTGAAAGCTCATGATTCCAAATAACCCTGTTGGACTTTAACCTAGTGTTGTGAGACTTCTTACTGTGCCCACCCCAGTCCGACACCAGCATCTTCAAACCATAGAAGGACAAGGGCAGAAGATGCATGGGAAAACTATCATTGTCAAGTTTCTCTCCAAGCTACGCACCATCTTGACTTGGAATTATATCACTGTTCATTCACTGTCACTGGGTTAAAGTCCTGGGACTGCCTCCATAACGGGACTGTGAGTGCTCCTACAACATAGGAACTGCAACAGTTCAAGAAGGCGGCTCACCACCACTTCCTCAAGGGAAATTAGGGATGGGCAAGAAAAGCCTATCTAACCAGCAACGTGCAGTGATGAATTAATAAATAAAACAAAAAATAATCAGATCACAGCTTAAGACCCCACTTAGAAGCAAGTTTCAGAGATTAAATAACTCTTAACTGTTGTCAGACTGGCCTCTATTCAGTCTGGAAACCAAGGCTGCACCTTGAAAGTGGTTATATAGAAGCAGGCCAAAGGACCATCAATACCGCTTTCCACTTGTTGAATGAATGAACAACATGAATAAAATAGCTGCAGACTTGAACACAACCTTTCCTGTGGATGGGTTTGCTCTCCACAAAGATCACTCTGAGAACTACAGGGCTTCCTTATTTTTGTGTTTAAGCAGGCATCGAAGAGCATCTTCATTTTGAGGTGGCCTTAAGCTGCCTGAGCAATACTGACCTCTCCCAATGAAGCTACTGTTTCCCAATATGGCAGACTCTCCAATTGGACCACCTATTTCAGAAACCCACATGTTCTCCTTAATTAGATAGAAAATACAGAGAAGTCTCTTAATTAGCCGCCTATTGTAAAATCCTTCCATTGGTACACCTAGACTCGGGGAGTGGTGGAGGTGGTGGGGTGGGGGGTGGGGTGGGGTGGGGCGGTGCTGAGATTTGGAAATGGTCCCAATCTGTAATTATAAATAATGTCAGTAAGATTTTGCACAAAGTCTTTCAAACCGTTGCCAATGTCACTAAGTATAACACAGGGGTATGGTAGTACAGTGATTATGTAACTGAATTGCCAATCCAGAGGCCTAGATCAATAACACAGGCACTGGTAAATTCATGATCCCACCACAGCAGTTTGAGAATTGGAATGAAATTTAAGAAGAAACCTGTATATAAATCTGGAATCAGTAGGAGTCCATTTAGTTCAGTAATGTCGGTAGAGAACAACACCATTGACTTTACCCAGTCTGAGTTTCATTTCACTTCTGCACCATACCAATGTGATTGACTGCCCCATGTAAAGGCAAAGCAAGCAATTCAGTAATATCTAATGTCTATAGAAGAATGAATACGACCATTAGGGATAAGGATATCCTGAGCGCATATCAGACCAATGGAAAATTGTTCAGCAATGATTTGTCTTCTGATCTCCCCTTCCTGTTCTATTCCCTCTGTGGAAGGCAATACCATTGACAAAGAGTAACATTTTTCAAGCAACCTAGTTGTCTCTCTCTGTGCTGTCGTTGATGTCAAAGCCATCATTTAGGTCACTGTCATGTACTATATTTGCACTTGAGAAGGCAGAAATGATGTGTAGCAACATCAAATTCTGAAAAACCATTACCTGTGGTTATGTAGTCATGGCTAGCATGTTATTAACGTGATGGATGTAATTTAATATAGTTGCTAATATTTATCTTAATGGCATTATCATATTTTCTAAATAATAATACTCAAATTGAAACCATAATAAAGAATACATGTCAACTATGGCTTTCACCAACCTTTACAGATGCACCATAGAAAGCATTCTTTCTGGTTGTATCACAGCTTGGTATGGCTCCTGCACTGCCCAAGACTGCAAAAAACTACAAAAGGTTGTGAACGTAGCCCAACTGATCACATAAACCAGCCTCCCATCCATTGACTCTGTCTACAATTCCCGCTGCCTGCAAAACAGCCAGCATAATTAAGGACCCCACACACCTTGGACATACTCTCTTCCACCTTTGTCTGTCGGAAAAAAGACACAAAAGTCTGAGGTCATGTACCAACCGACTCATGAACAGTTTCTTCCCTGCTGCTGTCAGACTTTTGAATGCACCTACCTTACATTAAGTTGATCTTTCTCTACACCCTGTAACACTTTTGCACTCTCTCGTTTTCTTCTGTTACTGGTATGCTTTATATAGTGAGCAAGAAACAATTCTTTTCATTATACATTAATACATGTGACATAAATCAAATCAAATCAAATCAAATCAAATCAAACCTGAGGATCGGATGCATTAATCTGATGTGGAAATGCCCAGGACTTGACCATTGGTGCTGGTAGTTCATGCATTATTGGCCACTTTTGGTAACTTGCTATCTTGAATTCCAAAATCACGTCTTTCCTGAATCTTACTGTTAACATTGGAATTTTACTGACAACAATGATTGGTCCATGGGAACAACCAAATAAGTTAACAATTGCACTTCCTTGAACAACTGGCTTCCCAGCTATATGAAGAGTTAGGAGCACTGCAGGTTCAGGTTTCCTGCTTTTTATTTTTGCTAAGCACTTGTGTAACTTAATCTGAGAATTATAAGATGCATCTGTTCCCAGATAAACTCAGATAGGTAGAATTAGAAATTCTATTGAATAACAGAATTATTATAGTGTAGAAGGAGAGGCCATTTGGCACCAACTCTCTGTATGAGCAATTTACCCAATGCTGATTCCCCACCTTCTCCCGCTAACCTTTCACATTCTTCAGATAGCAGTCTAATTCCCTTTGAATGCTTTGATTTATCTGCCTCCACCACAATATCAGGGCATTTCAGACCTTAACAACTTGCTGCGTGAAAAATTTCTTCTTATATGTTTCTGTCAATGACTTTAAGTTTGTGCCCTCTCATTCTTAATCCTTTCACCAATGGGAATGGTTTCTCTCTATCTACTCTATTTAGATCCCTCATGATTTTGAATATCAAATCTCCTCTAAACCTTCCTTCCTTTATGGAAATAGTCCTAACTTTTACAATCTGCCACATTTACAATCTACCTTCTCATCTGAAGTTCATTGTCCCTGGAACCATTCTCATCTACTGCATTCTCTCCAATTCCTTCACATTCTTTTTAAAGGTGCTACTGGAACAAATGCTCTAGCTGAGGCTGAACTAGTGCCTCAGACAAGTTCAACTTAACCTTTTTGCTCTTGCACTCAACATCCCTATTAAAGGATGTGCTTTATTAACCACATTCTCAGCCTTCCTGCCATCTTCAGTGACTTATGTACATTTACACTGAATTTGGGTGTAAGTTGCAATATTCTCCCCTTTAAGGCAGAAGGTTGTGGGTTCAAGTTCCAGAACAGGGGCTTGATCATAAACTGCAAGTTCACTCTTCAGTGTAGTACTAAGAGAATGCTATATTGCCAGAGGTGCTGTCTTTCAGACACTAATGTTAAAGAGTGGCTTTGCTTGCCCTTGTAGTTGATGGAAAAGATCCCACAGCACTACTCAAAGAAGTGAAAGGATAGCCTGACCCATATCTATTCCTCAACCAATATTGCTAAAACAGATATGCTCGTGATCACAGTGGTGTTTGTGAGACCTTGTTGCACTTAAGTTGGCTGTGGTATTTCCAACATTTGCAACTGTGACTAACGTAGCAGCACAGGTGGCCATGGTGATTAAGGAGGCATATGTCATGCTTGCCTTCATCAGCTGAGGCACTGAGTACAAGAATTGGGAAATTATGTTGCAGCTATATGAAACCTTAGTTAGGCCGCATTTGGAGTATTGCGTGCAGTTCTGTTCATCATATGACCAGAAGGACTCGAGGGTGTTGATTATGAGGACAGGTTGAATAAACTAGGACTGTTTTTACTGGAAAGACACAGGCTGAGGGGAGGCCTGATAGAGGTCGATAAAATTGTGAGAGGCATAGACTGGGTGGATAGTCAGAGGCTTTTACCGAGAATGGAAGCGTCAATTACAAAGTGGCACAGGTTCAAGGTGAGAGGGGAAAAGTTTAAAGGAGATATGCAGGAAAAGTTTTTCATGCAGAGTGTGACGGGTGCCTGGAAATGCTGCCAGAGGAGGTGCTGGAAACAGGTATATTAGCAATATTTAAGAGGCATCTGGATGGGTGCATGAAAGGGAGGGAAATGAGGAATATGGACCTATTAAGAGCAGAAAGTTTTTTTTAGCTTAGTTAGGGTATCATAATAGACACAGGCTTGGAGGGCCAGAGGTCCTATTCCTGTGCTGTACTTTCCTTTCTTCTTTGTTCTAAACCTCAGAAGTACTGCATTGTAAAGTGGCAAGAGATGTCCTGAGGTTGTGAAAGGTATTCATATAAATGCAACTTAGTTTTTCTTCTTCCAAGTGCAAGTAATTTTTGTTTTTTTTCAACCTGAAAAGGGGAACTATCTTTTCAGATACTGTCTTATCTAATGCAAATTTCTGGCAATCTCTGCTTTTATATCCAATGCAATGAAGCAGTTTCTATGATATCTATGATATCTATGATACAGGGCAGATCTAACAAGCTTATATCATATTATTTGATTACCTGTGGCATTACTCACAGAGAAATATGAGAGTACTTTGTTTTATATGATTTACAGTTTTTATAAACATTCATTAACTATTAAAAACTGCTTTTAAGTTCAATAAAATGCACTGTTTCCCCCAGCAGTGAGTTCCAGGCACCCATCACCCAGCTTGCCTTGTACATCTCCTTTAAATCTTGTCCGTTGCATATTAAACTTATGCTCTCTCGTAATTGACTTTTCCGCCCTGGGAAAAAGCTTCTGACTATCCACTCTGCCCATGCCCCTCATAATCTTGTAGATTCCTATCCGATTGCCCCTCAACCTCTGTCATTCCAATGAAAACAAACCAAGTTTCTCCACTCTCTCCTCATAGCTAATGCCCTCCATACCAGGCAACATCCTGGTAAATCTTTTCTGTACCCTCTCCAAAGCCTCCACATCCTTCTGGTAGTGTGGCGACCAGAATTGAACTCTGTGTTCCAAGTGCAGCCTAACCAAGTTTCAAGAAAGTTCCAACATGACTTGCCAATTTTTAAACTCAATGCTCTAGCCAATGAAGGCAAGCATGCAGTATGCCTTCTTGACTACCTTTTCCATCTGCATTGTCACTTTCAGTGACCTGTGTACCTGTACACACAGATTCCTCTGCCTACCAATGCTTGTAAGGGTTCTGCCATTTACTGCATATTTCCTATCTGTATTAGACCTTCCAAAATGCATTACCTCACATTTGTCCATGCATTACCTCAAATCTGTCATCCTTATCAGTCTGGCCCACAGCAATGTGGTTGACTCTTAAATGCTCCCTCTGAAATAGCTTAGCAAATCATTCAGTTCAAGAGCAATTCAGGGTGGGCAATAAATGTTCGCCCAGCCAGTGACACCCACATCCAGTGACAGCTACATCTCTGCATGAAAAAGAAAACTGTTATCCCTAAATATTTACCCAATTCCCTTTAAAAGTTATTATTCAATTTGCTTCCATCAACACCTTTCAGTCTTGCATTCATGGCCCAAAATTATTGTCCTCATCTTTTCACTGGTTCCTTTGCCGGTTTATGGATTATTTTAAGTAAAGGTTATTAAGGTTATTGGAACCAAGACGGATACATGTAAATAAGATAGAGATCAGCCATGATCTAGTTGAATGGTATTACAGGTTTGAGGGACTGAATGGACTTTTCTATTTGACCCAATGATAAAGAATGGCAATTTTTGTCCAAATTAGGATGATGCGCAACTTGGAGGCGAAGCTAATCCCACCATATTGCTGTTTTTGTACTCAGTAGTACGGATTGCCGGGGAGGGAAGGATCTGTTGAAGTAACTTTCTGCATAGCATCCCATATATCATGCATGGTGCAGCCAGAGTGATAGTGGTGAAATGAGTGTTGTTTATACCACCTGGGATACAGAACAGATAGACAGTGTTTATCTTCACACCAAGAATTTCCTCAGTGTTGTTCCCACTTTTTCATCCTAATCCAGTTGTGTTAGAAATCTGATGCTGTGGTATCAGTATTAATACTGATGCTGCGGCCGTCTGCAATGAGAGTCCTTCATGTGTTGAAGTGACCACATATAGTCCATTATTGATTGCCAAGCATGATTACTCATGCGAGCTGATAGTGAACATTTCTCAGTTTTCTGATGTTGCGGAAACATGTTGAGCAGACCCCTATCTATAGCACAGCATTCAGTTTTGAGCACCACACCTCAATAAGTTCATATTGGTCATGCAAGGGCCGCAACGCAGATCCACCAGAATAATGCAAGGGTTTAGAGGATTAAAGAGTCAGACCACGTTCCATAAACTTGATTTGTCTTTCTCTGTATTTAGAAGAATTAGGGTTGATTTGATTGTGTTTTAAAATAATAACGAGGTCCAATATGGTGGATAGAGAGAAACCATTTCCTGTGGTAGGAAGAGATTGAGAAGATATAAGGGAGAATTCATCCAAGCTCCCACCAGCAGATTCAATGGCGGATGGGGGGAAGATTTTAGCGAGAGGCTCAAAAATTGTATGGCCTGAATTTCACTGGGGAGCTTCTGCTTGTGCTCACAATGGTGGATCAGGAAAGCCACTGGAAACTGGCTTGAAAATCATTTGCATCTCTTCATTCCAGTGAAGGCTTGACAATCCAAGCCTGATTTTCCACGATGCCAGTGGGTAAACACTCTGGTGCAGAACTTGTTTGGAAGTGCGGTGTGCAGATGTTGGGACTCACCTGAACAATGCTTGGGGCTGCCTCTGGAGATCAGGGTAGAGGCAACCTGACACTCTGAATGCTGAAACACCACAGCAGGATGAGTATCTTCAAGTGGACCTTCCACATTTGTTGTCCTGGAATGGGGAGGTAGGAATGGGGGGCGGGGGATGGCAGTGATAGTTACTCAGAATGTTCCTGGAGCTCCTTCCTCTTTCTCAGGAGGTTCATCTTCTTTCTTCAATAGTGATATTGGGCATTTTTTTCAATGTGGCACCCAGATAGGATGGAAAACTTTGTGTCATCAGGCCAACACGGAATGCTGTGCGAAACCTACAGGTGCATGATTAATATGATTGGGGCCAGAAAGTTTGCCACGTTTTCCTGCCAGCCTCTGAAGCCAGAAACGCTCCACCTTCCCACCCTATCACGGGGCTTAGTCCCTGGATGGGACAATTCTACCCATATTGTCTTAAAATTAGAGCTAGGTCATTTGGGAGGACTCAAATTTCCACCTAAAAATGGCAGAAATATTGCATGGTTCCAATTTTTGTGCTGGTGCTTGGATAGATGAGAGTAAGTGATACATTCTAAAGATTTCTTTCCCCCTCAGTCTGTGTGCATACAGGCCCCAAGATTTCTTAAAGTTCTCAGAAAAAGCTAGGAAATGGGTAAGCAGAAATAGGAAATGAGTATCAGAACAAAGTTGCACAAGGTGGCGAGTTGAGTATAGGGGGTTCTTTGGTGTCCTCACCAACATTTATTCCTCAACAAGTTGCTGGTTTAGATTATCTTCTCAAGTATTTCATGTTGATTTTGAATTTCACAGTAACTTCACTGCAGAGTTAATGTAAGCATGACTTGTGACACTAATAAAAAAATAAACTTTAAGAACATAAGAACATAAGAAATAGGAGCAGGAGTAGGCCATCTAGCCCTTCGAGCCAGCCCTGCCATTCAATAAGATCATGGCTGATCTGAAGTGGATCAGTTCCACTTTTCCGCCTGCTCCCCATAACCCTTAATTCCCTTGTCTATCAGAAATCTTAAAAAACTTTAAAAACTTTATAAACTTTAATGGCTGCATTTCCCTATATTGCCAAGTGATTACTGTTTCATTAGAAGTAACTCTTCAAATGCAGACAATAAAAATAGAAGAAAACTTACTCCAACTTATAAATCAAAGAAAGGGTTTTAATAAAGAAACATCATTACTCCAAACTTGGGGCCTTGCCCTGGGCCAATCCAAGCTCTTCACAATCCATATAGGTTCTTACTTATAGTGAGTCAGCTGGTCAGCTGACTATTACATCATCCTGTAATTGGTTCCATGGTTTACTGGGTCAGCTGACCCTTACATCTTGTTACCATTAGTCACATTACATCCAATACAAATTTGTCACTGGTTACATTCTCACAATTACTCTTCAAAGTTGACTGTGAAATGCTTTGGGACATCTTGAGGATGCAAAAGATGTTATCCAAATATAAATTCTTTCTCTGAAAACTTGGACATTGTAAAGAAAATAATCTCTGTAAAGGTTGCTTCCTTGGGTTGAGTTGTTTGTGCGATTATTAATCTGTTTAGGTTGGGGATGGAATGAAAGGGTGAGATCAGGGGCACTTTAATAATCATGTGGATGTTAAACTTGGTTGGATGAGGGAGTTTGCTATCCACTGATGTTACAGAATTAGCAGAGCAAGATTGGATAGAAGGGATGGGAATGGGAGCAATAGCGATGATTATTGAGAGAAATACTTAATTTATAAAATACAGCAGAGTAAAAGTATTAGATATCATAGTGATGAAAGGGAAGATTTCCCTCCACAGTTACACTGACCCCTTGAGTTCCTGTAATTTATGCCAGAGTTGCTAGGAATGCTAATGTATTTCTTGTGTCCAGGGCTGCTAAAGAGTGGGAGAGGTTGAAACATTGAAGGGATAGATGGTAAAAATGGCCGTGGGGATTGTGATGTTGGAGTAAGCTATATTTATTAAGTGTAATGCAGACAGCCCTCCAACTTAGTGCTGCCAGTTCCTTATAATGTTTTCTACATACAGCATGCACTGTATGTTTTTTATCTATTCATTATTTGTGGATCAGCAAGAGGCCTAATGTCGTTAGTAACGTGAATGACTCAAAGTCATCCTGCACTATTTCAAAGTCAGCCTGCACCGTTTACAGAGGTGGTACATTATAACTGAAGCAAGTGCTGGGAATTCTTTTGCAATTGAATCTGACCTAGGACAGAGTGAAGAATGACTAATCATCAGTGCTCAGGTTGCCAGGCATCATGCTGGAGGAAATGGAAAGGAGAATGGATACCCTGGATCCTTGGGGGAGGCAGGCACACAATGGGAACAGATGGTGCAGGTGATCAATGTAAGTAATATATGCTCAAGAGCCTGTATGCAGTGCTACAAGGAACTCACAGGAGTAGCCAAGATCATTGACATCATCTACATGTGCCATTCCATCCCAGTTGTATCACTAACCTCTCACACGTCTCAATTCACCACACCTGGATCACTCACCTGTGAACATATCTCTCTCATTGAGGACTCAGACCTAACATGCATATACTTCTCTTTACTCCCATACGAACTTCTTACCCACAGCTTACTCGCTTCATCCATATATATTCCATGTCACTCATCGACACACTTCTCTCTCTCCTGCAGGAGAAGGTGGTGCAGAACCCCAAGCAGCAGGAAATAACTGGAGTGTAAGGCATTGGGGGGTTGGGGTGGGGCGAGATATGGCAACGTGTTCTAACTCCCATGATTGGCCATTATGGTAAGGACCATTACTGAGGCAGGGCCAGTAGAAGGGTTGAAGCCATTGAAAATGACAATTCCTCCAACACAATCTTCCTTCTCATATCCCACATCACCCTCATCTCTTACTCTCTTATGATTTACTTCTTGCTGTCTCCTCTCAACTCACCACATTCAAACCTTGTCCTTTTTTCATTTCAACCCAAGCTTTGTTCCCTGCAACCTATCCAGGCAGTGGTGAAGGAACAGGAAAGTAATAATGATGAAAACAACCCACCGCTTGATTTCACACTTGTAGCTTCCAGTTGGGATACAGAAACTGGGCATATTTTAGGGTTTAGCATTGAAGTGGAATTTGTTGATGTAGAGACACCGGGTACACGTACATTGCATCGAAAGTAGGGGACGATGATAACACGGGTGCCAGCTGACCAGAGGGTGAAGTCATGCACAATTGTAGAGGACACAGGTGAGGACACTGATGGGAAAGGCTGAAGGAAAAGGTTGTTGTGTGTGTAGATCAAAATGGTTGCTGAAATTGAAACTATCAGAAAACATACATTCAAAATAGGAGCACAGAGGAGTCCAGTGACACAGGAATTTACGCAGAGCCTGGAGTGCATGCTTTCCATATGGAACTGATATTCAACTCCATCAGCACTTGTTGAACCAACCTTGATACAACATCTGATGACCAAAGCCTCCTCTTCCATTACAAACAGCAGCCACTCAATATTGGAATGCTGCACTGGAATCTCAGGCTAATGCTGAAATTATTCTGAATATCAGTGCTCGAAGGGGTTTCCAGGGTGCTGCAGCAGTCCAGCAATCTGTCGCAATAAGACAAGTACAAAACCTTGGAAGGGATAAGCAAAGAAGTTTACATTTTTGGTCCTCTGCCAAAGGTGCTTGTGATGTGACATTGCAGCAGACACCATCACCATTTCCCTCTACACCTCACCAAATAGAGGTGTTGATGGCAGGAACACTTGTCAGTGCCTGGCAACACGATGTTCAATGTATTGAACCCAGCAAATAAGCTACATTCAGGGGTGAAACCACACGGAAGACAAGAGGTGAATCAGTCCAGGAGGTTACACAGCAATTGAACTGAAAGAGGAGAATGGTCAGAAAATTTTCCTCCCACATCCTGGTCCAAGATTTATTGTGAACCTGTCACTTTTCTCAGCATCAGGGGTACAAAATGAAAAGATTCTGGGGCAGTCTCAGCCCAGATTTTAATGGATGAAAACTACATCATGTAAGTAATTTTTCCCCAGTTGCCATTCAGCTGTCAGTTTCACTCAGAAAAATAAAACACAATAATGAATAATATGAGAAAATGAAAAACTACATTGATGCAATATGGGGAGCTCTAATGAGGGTCATATTAAGGTACATGAGGCGAAGAATTGCACTGGCTTGCTACTTATATTAACGTTATATATTATAACATTTGCTGATGATATTGCTGAAGTTAAGAGATTGGTAACATCCAAATGGATCTGGAGCAACTTAAGATTGATGTATGATGATTCTTAATGCCCTCTGGAATGGGTTAGCTGCGTATAACAGCTGCTACAAAATGAACCCATCACCACAATGACTACAATGGTTCAAAATTAAAAAGACCCATACAACTTTCAGGGCAACTGGGAACGGGCAATAAAGGCTGCCTTTCCAGCATCACCCACATTCTGAGAACAATTAGTGAAATAGTGAATGGATTAAGCAACAAAACATAGATTTCAATAAAGATAAAAGTGAAGTTATGCTGTATATGTAATGAACAGTTATCCATTTACAAAGACATAAAAGGAAAATAATTTGGTCGTGAACACTGGCCACCTACTGAAAGCATTGTATTAATATGAAGCTATAATTTTTGAATATGTTCATTACATCACTGGAAAATCAACAATAACATCCATTTATATCATTCCTTTAATGTAATAAATCATCAAAAGATGCTTCACAGGAGTCTTATCAGATACATTTTAATATCATGCCGCCTAAAGAGATAACAGAACAAGATGTCAAAAAGCTTGGTCAAAGAGACAAGCTTAATCAACATTATCAACAAAATTTAACACTGAGCCATATGAGGTAATAATGGAACAGGTCACCAAACATTTGATTAAAGGCATGGGTTTTCAGGAGCATATTTAAAAGAAAGAAAGATGATGCAGTTTGAAAAAGGCATTCCAGAGCTTAAGATTTACACAGTTGAAGATACATTTTTGATGAATCAAAGGGAATTGTGGGCACACAAAAGGCAGAATGGGAAATCTTTCCAAACATTATAAGGCTGGAGGAAATTACAGAGATAGGGAACAGTGAGGCCTTAGAGGGATTTGAACATAAAGATGGGAATTTTTAGTTTGACACATTGCCAGACTAACAGGCAGTACAGGTGATGGATGATACAGACTTGCACCAAGTTAGAATAGGGGGCAACAGAGTTTTGGATGAGTTGAAATTTCCAGAGGATGCAAGGGTGAGTTTATGACTAGGAGACCATTAGAATAGTCTGATCTGGAGATAACAAAGATATTGATGAGAGTTACACCAGCATTTAATCTGTGGTAGGGTAGGAGATAGTTGATTATCATACTGACAGAATTAGATGGTCTTGGTGATGGTGTTGGAGTTTAACTAGGCTTGGGGTTAAATAGGATGATGAATCTGTAAGCTGTCTGATTTTAGGGAGGGAGACAGAATCCATGACAATGAAACAACATTTGTAATGGGGCTGGAGACAATGGCCTTTGGCTTTCCAATATTTAATCAAATATTATCTGTGTTGGAGAAGCATGATGTTGCAATATAACATATAACATTAATATAAAACTCTCAGCATGGGAAATTTAAGAATGAAAATTTGTTTGGTTGTATTTTTCAGTCCTGATAGCTTATAGGATCAAATACACAGGTACACACGTGAGGTGATTAACATTGCTGTCAGTCCAACTAATGAAAAAACATGGATCTTGTGATCCCAAAATGCACTGGCTTGCAAAGTATGGCAAGCCAGACAAAACATACAATACATATTTTTCCCCAATTTTTATACTCACTGTTAGCCTGACACACACACAGCTCAGATGCGACATCTGTTATATAGCCTGTATTCTGCTCCAAAAATGTGTGGAAGAATTTGTTCTAGTCAGATTCCACATGTAAACTGATGACGTCTGACTTTAATGCACCACTAGCTTTTTCAAACCCTCCACTGCATCTGAGTAATCATCAGTAGATTCTTAATTCCAGATATTTTTTATTGAATTCAAGCATCATATACTCAAACAGCTACTCACTTCATGGAACTCACACATTCAGTCACTGAGGACTTATTTCACCACTCACTCTCAACAAGACTTTCATAACACCATCATCTTATCTGTCTTCTTGCCCACATTCCATTCTCTGCCCCTTCTGGGTAAGTCAGGGACATGCATTTCCGCCAACCCCTGCTCCAACTCCTCTCACCACATCTCTTTTCTTTGTCTTCATACAAACCAAATGTGCACACAACAAGAGAGATAGCCTGGTGGTATTCTCACTGGACTATTAATCTAGAAATTCAGCTAACATTCTGGGGATCCGGATTCAAATCTTGCCATGGCAGATGGTAGAATTTGAATTCAATAAAAAATATCTGGAATTAAGAATCTACTGTTGATTACTCAGATGCAGTGGAGGGTTTGAAAAAGGTGTTGGTGCATTAGAGTTGGACATCATCAGTTTACATGTGGAATCTGACTAGACCAAATACTTCCACACATTTTTGGAGCTATATAACACGTGTCGCATCTGAGCTGAGTGTGTGTCAGGCTAACAGTGAGTATAAAAATTGGGGAAAAATATGTATTGTATGTTTTGTCTGGCTTGCCATACTTTGCAAGCCAGTGCATTGTGGGATCACAAGATCCATGTTTTTTCATTAGTTGGACTGACAGCAATGTTAATCACCTCATGCGTGTACCTGTGTACTTGATCCTGTAAGCTGCCAGGACTGAAAACACAACCAAACAAATTTTCATTCTCAAATCTCCCAGACAGCCCATGTCTCCTGATGGCCATAACATTCCGCCTTTTCAAAAAAAAGTTGTCATCTTCTTTCTTATGGAACTGAATTTTGAAAACAAATGCACTGGGCAAGAACCAAAAACAAAGGCTCAGGTATAAAACTTGTGTCAAGTAATATTAAATTTGAAGCAAAACATTGACAGCAAGCTTTTCTGAATGACTGGAAGCACTCTGAAGTCTAAACAGCTGCACATAGCCCAAGCTGCCACCCACATCCCCCCCCCCCCCCCTCCACTCTCCCCAATATGTACACCCTGCCCCCACCTTTACTACCCACTAATCACATCAAACCATGTCAAATGCCGACAGGAATTACTCTCTCTTCTTCATTGGCTCGGTTTCCCATGTTATTGATGAATTTAATGAGAGATCAAATTTAATCTCTTTCCACAGTATGATGGATCAGTCAGGCATTTCTTAAAACGCTTCCAGTGACACTAATCTGCATAATCTTTTTTCCAAATTTGCTTCATTTCATTTGATTATTCACTTTCTATCACTTTAGGAGAGTCTGAAACTGATTTTTTTCCTGTTAAATGACCAATATTTTAAACATGTAGCACGGAGACATTGATTCATTAATATTTAAAGAGGATTATCATTGTCCATTAATTGATTGAATATGTTTATCATGTGGGACATTTATTCTTCTTCAGAGCTGGAGCTCTTTAATCTGTTTACACCCTCTCATGCTGAGATATTGATACTTCCACATATTTGTTATTTATCATTCTTGCACGGTATAAAAATAACTACATTATTGGACACAAAAACTCCAAAATTGGCAGCTAACAGCATCTGGCTAAACCACTGATGTATAATAGGTTTGGGGCATGTAGCTTTTTTATTTATTTACCGAAGACCCATTTCATCTCATTCCTTTGACTTTCTGCAAGCGATTTGACTTGGAATTAAATATTCTAATTGGCACTTCCTGTTTCAGACTTCATGCTCCTCATTAATAAATCTTCAGTTTGAATGGATAAAGAAATATGCAGCCACTTGCCCTGCTCTCACAGGTCCCTACACAGGGTAATGGCCCAGTATGACTCTCCAATCACAGTAAGATCCAGCGACAAATCCCAGACAAAGTCCATGGGCCAGTGCCAGCATGGTGGATGG
Organism: Carcharhinus amblyrhynchos; assembly: GCF_965287045.1. Classification (NCBI taxonomy): domain Eukaryota; kingdom Metazoa; phylum Chordata; class Chondrichthyes; order Carcharhiniformes; family Carcharhinidae; genus Carcharhinus; species Carcharhinus amblyrhynchos. The sequence continues at coordinate 26,329,892 of NC_137332.1, read as the reverse complement.
CATCCATTCACTGCTGAGCGTCAGTGATTCCAGAATGTGGCCAGAATTCTCTGTTTATGAGACTAAGCGCAATGGAGGGTTGCTCCAGTGACGCCTTTCCTGCAGGCCAGAATGGCGGGATCCCGTGCCAGATTCTGCACTTGCAATCTCATTAATTATGCACAAATGAGTCACTGGTTGCCTGGCAGCTGATTCGTCTGCCCACTGTTAGCTGGGGGATTTGAAGTTCTGGCACCATATGTAAATACCACTCCGGCACACTCAAAACACTCTCTCCGACCCACTTGTCTTCACCAGACTGCGCAGGATGTCAGCAACCCAGAAGCAAAAGGTGAGGAACCTCAAGAAGCAGGCAACATCAGCTTTCACTGCCAAGGCCTTTATTTGAGGAATCCAGACCCACTGGCATGTGCTCTGCCCAAAGGATGGCTTGGGAAAGCACACAAACCTCCATTCTCCGCCCTGGCAACTACCATCCACCCACAAAGTGCCATCCAATGTAGGAAACGGATGAATGATTTTATCTGCGTTGCTGGGCTAAGTCCTCTCTCAGCTCTGAGAATCACAGAATAGAATCCCTACAGTGCAGGAGGAGGCTATTCGGTCTATTGAGCCTGCACTGACAACAATCCCATCCAGGTCTTATCCCCATAACTCCACGTATTTACCCTGAAAGTCCACCTGACACTAAGGGGCAATTTAACACAGCTAGTCAACCTAACCCACACATCTTCCTCCACCGTAAAACTCCCAGCATGGCATCATATACTCATGATGTGGAGATGCGGGCGTTGGACTGCAGTAAACACAGTAAGAAGTCTCACAACACAAGGTTTAAGTCCAACAAGTTTATTTGATAGTAAACCCACAAGTTTTCAGAATGCTGTTTCTTTATCAGGTGACCTGACGAAGGAACAGTGTTCTGAAAGCTTTATCAAATAAACTTGTTAGACTTTAACCTGGTGTTGTGAGACTTCTTATCATATACTCAAACAGCTACTCACTTCATGGAACTTACATATTCAGTCACTGAAGACACATTTCAACACTCATTCTCTCAACAAGGCATTCACAACATCGTCATCCTGTCTTATTGCCCACATTGCATTCTCTGCCATGCATTTCTGCCAACCTCTGCTCCATCCCCTCTCATCACATCTTTTTCCTTTGTCTCCATACAAACCAAATGTGCACACAACAGGAGAGATGGCCTAGTGGTATTCTCACTAGACTATGAATCTAGAAACTCAGCTAATGTTCCGGGGACCCAGATTCAAATCCTGCCAGGGCAAATGGTGGAATTTTAATTCAATAAAAAATATCTGGAATTAATAATCACTGATGAGCATGAAACCATTGTTGATTGTCAGAAAAACTAATCTGGTTCACTAATGTCCTTTAGGGAAGGAAATCTGCCATCCTTACCTGGTCTGGCCTACACATTACTCCTGAGCCACAGCAATGTGGTTGACTCTCAACTGTCCTCCAAAGGCAAGTAAGGATGGGCAATAAATGCTGGCTAGCCAGCGAGGCCCATATCCCATGAATGAATAAAAAACAAGTCCAGGCATGGGAAGGGATGGCAAAATCATTACCCTCACCGAATCCAAGGAAGTTACTGCAATGTTCACCAGCGAGGACAGAGATCGTTCCTGTGGTAATCCAGAGCTTGGTCTCTGGCAGCAGCCTAATGCCAGCTCCATCACTTCACAGATTCCTCCAATTCACTCTGAGTGCCATATATACAGAAATAGCTTTAGCTCACCCACTAAAACTGTCCTTTAGTATTCTTCAGGTCACAGCCAGCTAGCCAGCCCAGCAGCACTCTGAGCCCCCAGAGTACATCTGAGGATAATCGGGCTCAGGAAGAGCAGTCACAGCTCAAATCCACACCCTCCACCAGCATAGAGACACACATTTCAGTGGGGCACAGCTCTAGATTAGACTCTGCCTCACTTTCTGGAGAACACGTCACAGACATGTCCCCACAGCAGTCAGAGGCAGAGACAGGCCAAGTCTCTGGCACTTAGAGGGCTGCTGGAGATCAGCCACCTCAGTGTCAGTCAGACCATGAGCCTCTGGAAGCGGTTGCCAGCTCATTGGTGGGATGCAAACGGAGACAGCAGAACATCGGCTGAGGTTTGAGAGTTTCTCAACAGTCTAGAGCACATGATGGAGGAGCCTGTCTGTATTCTATCTGTTTGGCTCCAACAAGTGAGTGTCCTGAGGAAACTATGAGGAGGTTGGCAAACGTCATGGAGACTTTGGTCCAATAAGATTTGAGGGATCTGTGCTCGGCTCTGCATTCCATGGCCACATTCTCTAGTAAGCACCATCAAACCATCTAGTAGGTTTCATCACATGATGAAACACCTTCACCTCTGAAAGGGTTCATAATCACATAAGTTCAAAAATCACAGCAGCTGCTATGTGAAAATCTGCAAGTCTTTATTAAAGCACACTCAGATAAGCATCAAGACCTAGGTACAAGGGAGACAATCCCAGAATATAAGTTTGTTTATTTAACAAAGACTCTTAGGGTCAGATTTTAAGACCTTGCTTGTCTCGAAATCGTAAAATCCTGCCCGAGGTCAACGGACCTTCCCATTGTCCATCCCCTCGCCCGCTCCAATTCCTGAGGCAGGTGGGATGATAAAATTCCAATCTTAGCCTGAGAGAATTTATTAAGTCAGACATTTGGGCATGGGAGAGATAATTGATATCTACAAACCTAGGCCACAAGCTAGGATGAAAAGGACAACTTGTAATGATAATAAATTAGGTCAGCTAGCATGTTCAAACCTTTACACTGATTGGATGTTATAATTAAGGAGACATGTATGTACTGTGATTGATTTTTAATATTTGTATTTTGTGCATAATATAACCTTAATCAACATTTGTGATTCATTAGTGATACCTTCTATACAAATATAACCCTTTGATGTACATGAATTATTTATTGAATCTGGGAGTGTATCTGTTTGTGTAAACCTGTATTTGGGACTTTGGCTTGATACCAGCTGACATTCTAGCATCCTCAATATAGCACACATAATAAACAGCTGATTTAAAAATTAGTACCTTGGTCTGTCTATTTGAAGGGACTAAAGTTTGAACAAGATAAAACACCTATATCCCCGCAACAACCTCCTTCCATGTGTCCCATCTCCTGCAGAAGTCAAGCCAGGACCCTCGCCAACAGGAGAATACCATCAGTCATATATCGCAGTGGTCTCCACCCAGAACAGTCCAAGTGTGTGCAGTCTCTCAGAGTCCCCTTTGACTGTACCTTCACCAACTCCAGCAGCGCAAACAACCAAGACTGCTCCTACCCCTGAGCAAGAGACCCTATGAGGCTGGGCTACACCAGGGCTTAGGCCATCAGCAGATGTCGACCAAGGTCATCACAGGCATCAGGACATAGCCTATCCTGTGGGTATCAGAGTATAGTGGTAATATTAGGAAAGTTAAGAAGTTTTAATATCACCTCAGGGTCACGGGCACTCTATCACTATAAGTAAATGGTCAGTTTTGAAAACCATTTCATGGCTATGTTCATATTATGGTCAGAATAAAGCATTTTGGTTTGGATCTTTGCAATCCTCTTATTCTAAGGTTCAGTTTTTCTCACACTCAGAGTGGCCCCTTCAATATTAATATTCATGAGAAGTCACCCTTGGTGTAACTTGGTACACCTCCTTGTGTGTTGTCAGGGAGATGTGTGCACTTCTTTATTTGGAGTGAGTGATGGGTGAATTCTCAATCCTTAGTCCTCAATGACTGACGGGGGCTCATCAGATATGTGACTCTCTGTGTATCTGGATCCCCCAACTGTTAGTTTTCCAAACCAAAACATGCACTTTAGAATGAGAATTCAATGTTGGTCTGCATTTCCTTCACGGCAGTGTTTGCCTCTTTACTGGCAAAGGATGTGTCTAACCTTGACTCACATCACTATTCTTCCTTGCTGGACTTTGAGTTGACAGAGTGAGTGCATTAAGCAGGACACAGCTGACCACAGCTAAGATCCAATCCTACTGAATCATGAGTCTTAAGGCCCAAGTGTGAATGAGGGACCCGACCTCTCAGTGATGGTTTGGCTATTGCCTTAGAAATCACAAAGTGTTGGAGCGCTAAGGAAGATGTATCCTCATGATCAGACTTGGTTTTACTCATTTTGAAATGTTACGGCTATTAAGGTATTACAGGCATGCCTTCCATGCCTCCCCTCCTCTGTGATGGCATTAGTCTGCTCATGTTGTCCCTTAGCATCCCCCTGGGCCTCCTGCACCTTCTCATTTTCAGCTTCTGAAGAGGACTCCTCTAACTGCAGTTCACCCTCTGGCAGAGCCTCACCGCTCCACATAGCCAGATTGTGAGGGGCACAGCAAACTGCGACCATGCAGCAAATTCTCTCTGGAGTGTATTGGAGAAAGGCACCTGAGTCATCCAATCATCTGAATGGCAACTTTAGTAGTCCTATGGTCTGTTCTATGAGGGAGTGTGTGGTGGCGTGATTAGCATTGTATTTTTCCTTGGCTTGAGTCTAAGGTGGCACACTGGACTCATTAGCCATGTTGAAGTGGGTAGCCATTATCCTCCTGTAACCAACCTTGCAGATGTCTGGCCCCTCACATAACTTTGTTAGCTGGGAGTGACAGAGAATGTAGGAATCATTGTGATACTCAACGAATCAAGCACAAACATGCAGAATTTGCTTTTGATGGTCACACACCAATTGCACGTTGATGAAATAGGAGCGCTTGTGGTTGATGAACATTAAGAGCTGCTGCAAGGGAGCATCTTGCTGATGCTCACGCTCCCCCTGATCTTGTTCCACATGCACTATCTCCTGCTGGAGTTGCACACACCAATACCTTTCTCTTTTTCATTTCCAGCATTGAATGAGGAATCGCAGGAATGCTCCCCAGACTATTGAACCCATTCTCACTTTTGCCTCCTCTCTGAAAAGATATATTAAAGATGAAAATGGTTAAAGGTGACAAAAAGGATGATGAGAACTTGTGAACCAAGGTGACTCTGAACTCTACTGATTGACTTGACTTTGGTTGCTCGTGGCCAGTGCATAGATTCTGCTTGTTCATTGATGAATGGCATTAATTATGAACTCATGACTCTCTTTCATTGATGGAAAGGCAGACTTGATGTAGTTGTGCCCCCTTTACTATAGCTGTCACTCTCCATGGCTGCATTCCAGTGTTCCACCATGTAGCTTTCTAAACTTTGACATGAGGCCAGGAGTGTAAATTTTAAAATCTGGCTTGCTGTTGCTTCCTGGGTGACTGGCTCAGAATCCTGTGTAATTGACCTGGGCCCTGTCCACTATAGTGGCACCAACAAGTGAGCATGCATTCCAAGAAGGAGACCAGAAGTCAGCTTAATGTTCTTCCCACACTTCACCATATTGCTCCCAGACAGAATGGATCTTACTTATGATTTTGGAAGACACCATTATCTGAGCATCAAAATAGTGGCGCAGCACAGATATTACTGGACAGAGTTTGACACTCCCTCTCTCACTTACTACGTGCCTTCAATTTATCTGGAGCCTCACGACGTGCAGGTCGAGATTCACCCGTTATTCTTTGATTTGATTTATTATTGTTACATACTATAGTATAGTGAAAAGTACTTTTTTCTGTGCGCTATACAGACAAAGCATACTATACATACAGAAGGAAAGAAGAGGGTGCAGAATGTAATGTTATAGTCATAGTTAGGATGTAGAGAAAGATCAATTTAATATGAGATAGCTCCCTTCAAAAGTCTAACAGCAGCAGGGAAGAAGCTGTTTGTGAGTTGGTTGGTATGTGTTTTCAGACTTTTATATCTTTTTCCTGATGGAAGAAGGTGGAAGAGAGTATGTCCGGGGTGAGTGGGGTCCTTGATTATGCTGGCTGCTTTTCTGAGGCAGTGGGTAATGTAGATAGAGGGCAGCGGGAGGTGTAGATAGATTCTCCAGCCTCTCCCACTAATACTAGATCCAGTTGTTGTGGTGGTGATCATTGACACACTCCCTTCCCTAGCCCATGTCTCACATGGATCTGTGCCCTTTCCACCTGGAAGCTGGCACTGTCATTCACAGGGGATCCCTCCGCCATGTGAGCTTCCCACACCACACCCTGTATTAACATCATGAAGCTTAACATCATACTAGCATGACACAAGTTCAGAAGGCCTGATGGGATGCTGCTTTAATAACTGTTCATGGGATGCAAATGTATGTGAATTGCCTTCATGCCACCTGCCAGCTGGAAGGGCAACCCACCATTAGCCCACCATTGGGAGAATTGCAATGTGATTTTTATACCGGCCAGTTTCCACATTTTTGGCTCACACCATATTCTCTGTTCCTGTTACGGATTGGGTGGGAGTTTCATGTTAACATGGTGTAAGTGCTTCAGACCGTACATTAGTACAATCAATGTCAATGATTCAGACTACATCCCAATATCAGTGATTGACCTGTACCCTAACAGGGTCAAAGATTTATGCCATACAGTAACAAGATGACTGACTACTACATACTTCAGAAGAAACAAGAATAGCACGGTTTTTCACATGGAAAAATGGCCCAAGGTGTTTCACAGAAGTGTAAGGAAGAAGTGGACACCTTGTGGCTCAAACAGTTATTAGGATTTGTGACTGATAGTTCAGCCAATAACGTAGATTTTAAAGAGTGGAGCGGTTCGGTGGAGGAATTCCAGAGCATGGGGCATAGAGATCAGTCAATTGCCCCGCCAACACTGACTGAATTGAGGAGCGATAAGCAAGATTGCAGAGTTGTAGGAACAGGAAGTTCAGGAAGTTGTGGAGTTGGTGAATCTGACGAAAGCAGGAAGATTGAGGCTCTCACTCTATTGACATGTATTTGGTAATGGATCCGTGAAGCAGTTTTGGACATTTTACCATTTTATAGATGCAATATAAATGGATGATGTTGTTGCTGCATGTTAGTGTAGTCAATGATTTGTACAGTAAGTTAAAACTGTGTCAGTAATCTTCAATGAACATTACTATAATACCTTAAGTTTAAGTTTTTTTATTAGTGTCACAAGTAGGCTTACATTAATACTGCAATGAAGTTACTGTGAAAGTCCACTAGTCGCCACACTTCGGCACCTGTCCAGGTACACTTAGGGAGAATTTAGCACGGCCAATGCACTGAAGCAGTACATCGTTCAGACAGTGGGAGGAAACCAGAGCACCCGAGGAAACCCATGGAGACACGGGGAGAATGTGCAGATTCCACACAACCAGTGACTCAAGTCAAGAATTGAACCAGGATCCCTGTGTCTGTGAAGCAGCAGCGCTAACCACTGTGCTACCATGCCACAGTAATTCAGATTGTATATTAGTGTAACATATTGCCAGAGATTCTACTGCATATCAATGCAGCAAATTACCAGCAGTTCACATTGTTCATATAACACTGTGAGTTGTACATGGTGTCATTGTGGTCCAAACCCATGATCACTTCCATCTAGAAGGACAAGGGAAGTAGATACATGGGAACATCACCACCTGCAATTTGCCCTCCAAGCCACTCACACTTCTGACTTGGAATGAAGTCGCCATTCCTTCACAGTCGCTGGGTCAAAATCCTGGAATTCTCTCCCGAACAGCATTGTGGGTCAACTCACAACACATGGACTGCAGTGATTCAAGAAGATGGCTCACTACCACCTTCTACAGAACAATCAGAGATGGACAATAAATGTTGATGTGGAGATGCCGGTGTTGGACTGGGGTAAACACGGTAAGAAGTCTCACAACACCAAGTTAAAGTCCAACAGGTTTATTTGGTAGCAAATACCACTAGCTTTTGGAGCGCTGCCCCTTCGTCAGGTGAGAGGGCCCACTCACCTTCTTACAATAAATGCTGGCCAGCCAGTAATGCCCATGTCCCATGAATGAATTAAAAAAAAGATGGGCCACATGGTTTTCTTATGTACTGTAAACCTCCGTGCTTCGAAACATTGTAAGATACTTCAAAAGTTGGGGATTGATCCAATAGGATTAAAGAAAAAGGCAAACCTTACAGATGCAGAACTAAATTTAGGGGAAGAGTTGAAAGTGAGGCAGAAAGAGGGATTCGGGAAGATAATTTCAGAGTGAAAGGGAAAGAGCTTTGCCCAATTGATTTGGCAGAGGTGGCACACTCGATTACAGCCAGTAAATCAGCAAGCAAGCAGAAACAGATAATGCAAGGTCATCATTGATCGGAAACCTTAACCCCGTATCTGTCCACGGATGCTACTTGAACTTCCCGGTACTTCCAGCCTTTTCTGCTTTTATTTCAGATTTCCAGAATCTGCTTGAGTTTCAGGAGTGAATAGCTGAGGAGCTGGCAGAGGTCCTGGGTGGATAATGATTTTAAAAAATATCTACTGTGGGATTTGGGAGTCAATGAAAGTCCAAAGATGTGCAGATTAGGTGGATTGACCTTGCTAAAGTGCCCCTTAGTGTCGTAAGTTTGTGTCAATTAGGAGTTATGGGGATCGGGTGGGCAGTGGGTACATGCTGAGTCGTTGCAGCCTTGATGGGCCAAATGGCCTCCTTCTGCACTGCAGGGATCCCCTAATACGATGATTTTATGATTCTATGAAAGTGAAGAAGGCCAGTGGATGTGCGATAAGAATGGAATAAACTGCAAGTGGTAACAATCTGAACAAGTTGGAGTTTTTTTATTGAAGACTGGAAGATGAATGATGACAGTGGGGCCAAAATTAATCTTGGGGGTTATGAAGGAACAGGTGTAGGTTCAGGGGTGGGAACGTAAGAACTTAAGAACTAGTAGCAGGAGCAAACAATGTAGCTCCTCGAGCTTGCTCCGCCATTGAATAAGATCATGGTTGGCCTCGTAAAATCCCTACAGTGCAGTAATTTGGCCCATCGAACCTGCACTGACTCTCAGACAGAGCATCTTCCCCAGGCCCTATGCCCACGAACCTCAAGTATTTACCCCCCTAATTCACCTAACCTACACATCTTTGGATTGTGGGAGGAAACCGGAGCACCTGGAGGGAACCCACGCAGACACAAGGAGAACGTGCAAACTCAACACTCAAGGCTGGAATCAAATTTGGGCCCCTGATGCTGTGAAGCTGGAAAAGGAGGAGATTTGGACCTGGAGCAGGCACCCTCACTCTGTGAAAACCTATCAGTGCTGCAGAAACAGCAAGAAGTCGTCATTCTGGCAAAAGCCAGCCGAAGGACGGTGCATTTTGGAGGATGATGGGATTGGAAGCCTAATTATTGACAAGTCCGATCGTCAATGTCATCACCAGCTGGAGAAAGAAGGTGAACCTGGAAAAGAGGGTGAATCTTTGCTGCACTCCCTGTCTGACACACGGGTTACAGACAGAAAATGCTGCAGGTACGCAGCAGGTCAGGCAGCATCTCAGGATATGGAAACAGAGTTAATTTTTCAGGTTAATGACCTTTCACCCGAACTGTACACAGGGCGCAGGCTGGTGAATGAACGGCAAGTTTCTCTTAAAAATGATTCAAATGGAAAGATGGTAAATTACATTAGATTTACAAATGTAAGTACTTTAACAAACTGCAATTCAGTCATTGATGTCACCACAGTCTTCAGAAATGAGGCTGTCAGTAAATTGTTAGAGCTGTCAAACAACCCAATGGAACTGAGCTGATCAATTGTGTTTGGCGACAGTTGGTGCTAGTTAGAGTCTGTCAAAGGCAGTCATTCTTGCATTAAATTAGCATCTGTTTCTGGAACGGGTCTCTGCGGCCTGATGTCATTCAGTTGCCTTTTGGGCCCAGGGAGCTCCAACAAGTACAGGTTTCACGAAAGCAAACCTCTCGGGTTAGGGGGCATGTGTGTGTGTATGTGGGGCGGGCGGGGGGGGGGGGGGGAGGAGCGGAGGAGGGGGTGGGCAGATTAACTCCTATTCCCAGGATGATCATAAATTATTTCTTTATTATGTAAGCACAGGGATTTTCACATCTTTCTGTGAGGTTTAGCGCAACCAGCAGCGCTCTGAAGGCATTTATGGAAAGAATTTGACAAATCACTGTCTAAATAAAGAAACAGATTTTTGCGTTCATTGACAGTAGCTGCACAGCTGTTCAGGAAGCAGAAAAGATATGGAAACGGACTCTGCATAAACACATTGAAGAAAGGATAGCAATGGGACATAAAGAGTTCATTTATTTATTGAAATGAAATTTTCTTCACATGCTATGTGCACTTTTGTTTCTGTGAGCTATCAGGTCAGTACCTCTGTTTTTCAGAAATAATACAGCACTTTATTTCAAAGCCCAACTTCTTTCTTCAATTTCTCTCCTATTTCTTGCCTTCATTCATAGAAGATTATAGAATCCCTACAGTACAGAAGGAGGCCATTCAGCCCATTGAGTCTGCACCGACCACAATCCCATCTGGACCCTATTCCCGCAACCCCACATATTTACCCTGCTAATCCCCCTGACAAAAAGGGGCAATTTAGCATAGCCAATCAACCTAACCTGCACATCTTTGGACTGTGGGGGGAAATCGGAGCGCTTGGAGGAAACCACATGCAGACATGGGGAGAATATGCAAACTCCACACAGACAGTTGCCTAAGGCCAAAATCGAACCTGGGTCCCTGGCACTATGAGGCAGCAGTGCTAACCGCTATGCCACGGTGCCACCCTAATAAGAGTGGGCCTGTGGCAATTGGTGAGAGAAAGAAACGTGAGAAAAAAGTCGACTGGTGAGTCTGGAAGTTCCCAGCCATTAACGCGACTTCTCTCTCCTCTGATGCTACCTGACTCGGTGAGTATTTCTTGCATTTTCTAGTATCATTTCAGATCCCTATCTACCATTTCTTTTAAGTATTCTTGTATATAGGTGGTCTGGCCTCAAGGTCAAATCCACTTGCATTGCATTCAATATTTTTTAATCAATAATTTCTACCATCCTTAAATTTGACTCCTGATTTCTCAGAAAATGAAGCTCTCCTTCTTTGAGAGAATCTGTGACATCTTTTGCCAATATTGATGGACAGAAAATGTTTGGACTTCCTGCTTGCTTTATACCATCTCCCTTCATTGCCTTCAACAGATTCCACTATGTCTATAATTACTCTCCTTGTACTTGGGGTGGCACAGTGGTTAGCACTGCTGCCTCACAGTGCCAGGGACCTGGATTTGATTCCCACCTTGGGTCACTGGAGTTTGCACATTCTCCTTGTGTTTGTGTGGGTCCCCTCTGGGTATTCCAGTTTCCTCTCGTGGTCCAAAGATGTGCGGGTTAAGTTGATTGGCTGTGGTAAATTGCCCCTTGGTGTCAGGGGACTAGCGGGGTGAGTATGTGGATCTATGGAGATAGGAGTAGGATGGAGTTGTAGCCTGTGCAGACTTGATGGGCCAAATGACCTCCTTCTGCACTGTAGAGGCTCCATGATCCGACTTAAAGAAGTCCTGTTTTTACATTCCTTCCAATTCCAACACTTACTTGCGCCTGTCCAATTAATTTTCTGACAGTCTTCACCTCACCTTATCCTCTACTGTGTGCCACTGGACCAGAAGATCTGTACTTGACAATAGCACCGTTAGTGCCCTTCCTTACACAGTGACTCATTATAATTATGGTATGAAATGCTTTATTAGAATGTGCGAGGGAAGTGGATTCAATAGTAATTTTCAAAAGGGAATTGAATACCTGAAACTCAAAAATTTGCAGCCTATGGGAAAGAGCAGAGCAGTCGGTTTAAGTGGATAACTCTTTCAAATAGCCTACATAAGCTCGATGGGCCAAATGGCCTCCCTTCATGATTCAATGATTTCTTCACTACCTTATTTAGTGATGCACCTGACCAATATGAATTTCCTCCTGAGACATTACTTGATCTCCTTCCACGGTGATAAGATTTAAATCAGGAACCTACTTTGCATGCAATTTCCCTAGATTTTCGAAAATATCCTACTTCTTAAAATGACTCTCTCCACAAAGATGGGATGCAGGGCTTTCGGTGACTATTAATAAAGTATATTCTGTATGGAGGTCAACCTGCAAGTGATATATTTCAGGAACCAATGGAAAGAAGAAACCACAATTTATTTTCTTCTGTGTTATAATCGCAAAAGAACCAAATTTACTGAACAAATCCCAGGAAGAAAAACAATGGACATGATTTCACTTTGACAATCAAACAAAAGCCAACACAAATGCAGCATGAATCACGATTAATATAAACCTTAATTGGCAGATACGATAAAGATTAATCTCACAGATTTATGAGGCAACCCACTCAGCACTCAGCCACAAACCACTGATCTTCCTCAGATAGAAGTCTCATTTTCATCAAGGACTTAACCACTGAAAATAATCTAAATTCTATGAGCATGCTCTTCACCAAAATTGTGCTTTCTAGAACTTCCTCACCTCTACTCGTAACAGCCTTGACGGTGTGGATCCATCAGTATTACCTTTATCTGAATCGTCAGTGATAGCCCTGTGCATGGTATGGCCAGTTCTGATCGTCAGTTTAAGTAACAGACGCAGCTTCAACCACTTGCATTTGTTTGTTGTCAGCGTCTTGATCCAGCATCAGTTGCCTGTTCTGCTGGGTGATGTAAGCTTAGATGGCTCTGCATATTTTATCTGGTTTTAACCAATTTTGGTTTCTTCAGAAAAATCATCCGGAATTCTCTGGCCTTTTATGCCAATGGGATTCTCCGGTCCCACCGGCAGCGCGCACCTGTCCGTGGATATCCCCCCAGTGCTGGGTGACATCAATGGGAATTCCCACTGACAGTGGTGGGATTAGAGAATCCCACCACTAACAAACAACACACCAGCTCCTGATGGTGGGAAACATGCGGCTGGAAGGCCAGAGAATCTCCTCCATCAAGTTTCATTTTCAGTTAAGATGCGACTCAAAAATCATTACAACTTTTGAATCCCAGATCAATGCACTTAACAGACCATTTGACAAGCTATTTGTTCAGACAACAGTTCAAATGACATGCTCCCCCACTTCTCCCACCAACCGCAGATTCCATCGCATCCGTTCCAGTTCTCTGCTCTGTGCTGCCTCATTTAAGGGAAGATGCTGACGCATGATAGAGTTCCACGTGCAAAAGGATAAAGGCCAGAATTCTCCAGCCATTCACACCGCACTGCCACTGCAAGCGAGAATGGAGAATTTAGCGCTCAAAAAAATCTCTGTTCACTGTAGCAGGACTGGAAAACCCCAGCTGTGGGTCAAGAGAATCTGGCCCAAAAGACTTACATCTGGATGGTGCCTTTCTCAACCTCAGGATGTTGCTAAGTGCATCACAGTCAATATGCCTTCGTTGTTGAAATGTAGGAAAGACGGCAGACAGAAACACCAACGGTGAGATCCACTAACAGCAAAATGGTTTTGAGTGGATAAGATAGAGAGAGCCATTGGCTAAGCTGCAAGCAGATCCAGAGGACTCCTGCAGAGCAGCCAATCTTTGTACAGTATGATGCCACATTTGCTCAGGAACAGATCATCCATTTTTAGAAATGGTTGTTGAAGAATAAATATTATTTAGCACATCAAGAAGAACCCACCCTTCTCTTCTCCAGAATATGTTTAGTATCCTCAACTGAATCATAGATTCATAGAATCGACGGCACGGAGACAGGCCCTTCGGCCCAAACTGGTCCATGCCGACCAAAAAGCCCACCTAAGATAACCCCATTTGCCTGCATTTGGCCCATATCCCTCTAAACCTTTCCTATCCGTGCATCTGTCCAAATGTAGTTAAATGTTGTCAATGTCCCTGCCTTAACTGCTTCCCCTGGCAGCTCATTCCACATGCGCGCCACCCTCTGTGTAAAAAGGTCGCTTCTCAGGTTCACATTAATTCTTTCCCCTCCTAACATAAACCTATGCCCTCTAGTTCTCCATTCCCCAACCCTGGGGAAAAAACGGAGTGCATTCACTCTATCCATGCCTCTCATGATCTTATGCACCTCTGTAAGATCACCCCTCACTCTCCTACCCTCCAGAGAAAAAAGTCCTAGCCTGTCCAATCTCTCCCTATAATTCAGTCCCATGAGTCCTTGCAACATTCTTGTAAATCTCTTCTGCACTCTCTCCAGTTTAGTAACATCTTTCCTATAGCAAGGAGACCAGAACTGAACACAATACTCGAGGTGCGGTCTCACCAACATCCTATACAACTGCAACACAACCTCTCAACCTCTATACCCAATTCCCTGACTCATGAAGGCCAGCATGGAACTGAGGCCTGAGGGACTGTAGTTACAAAGAAAGATTGGAAAAGTTAATGTTGTTTCCCTTAGAGAAGAGAGGTTTGTGGGGAGATTTCATAGTGACATTCAAAATCATGAGGGGTCTTGTCAAGGTAGATGGAGCAAAACTGTTTCCATTGGTGAATTGCCGGGAACTTGAAGGCAGAAACTGTATGTGATTGGCAAAAGGGCCTAAAGCGACATGAGGAGAAACTTTTTTTTTAAGGCAGACAGTGGGTTTGATCTGGAATGCACAAACGGAAAGGCAGGTGGAAGCAAATTCAATCATGACTTTCAAAAGAGAATTAGATAAACACCTTAAGGGAAAAGAATTGTAGGACTGCAGTGAAGGGGTGGGGACTGGGACAAGCTAATATGCCCTTGCTGGCATGGACTCAATGGCTGAATAGCCTCTCTCTGTGCTGTAACCAATGATTCCTCGATAAGTAACCAAACGATTAGTTTGACAGGTTGCGATTATCACTGTATAAATGCCATAGCATAGAAACATAAACATAGAAACATAGAAGATAGGAACAGAAAGAGGCCATTCAGCCCTTCGAGCCTGCTCCACCATTCTTTAAAGTAAAGTTTATTTATTGGTCACAAGTAAGGCTTACATTAACATGGCAATGAAGTTACTGTGAAATTCCCCTAGTCGCCACACTCTGGTGCCTGCTTGGGTCAATGCACCTAACCAGCGCGTCTTTTAGACTGCGGGAGGAAACCAGAGCACCTGGAGGAAACTCACGCAGACACGGGAAGAACAAGAAAATTCCACACAGAGAATCACCCAAGCCAGGAATCGAACCCGGGTTCCTGGGACTGTGAGGCAGCAGTGCTAACCCCTGTGTTGCCATTCATCAAAATCATGGGTGATCATCCAACTCAACAGTCTAATCCGGCTTTCTCCCCATAACCTTTGATCTGTTCATCCCAAGTGCTATATCCAGCAGCCTCTTGAATACATTCAATGTTTCCTGTGGTAATGAATTCCACAGACTCACCACTCTTTGGGTGAAGAAATGTCTCCTCATTTCCGATCTAAATGGTCTACCCTATATCGTCAGACTGTGACCCCTGATTCTGGACAGCCGCACCATCTGGAACATTCTTCCTATATCTACCCTGTCTGGTCCTGTTAGAATTTTATACGTCTCTATGAGATGCCCCCCTCATTCGTCTGAACTGCAGCGAAAACAGTAATATAAGCAGATTGCTCATATTACACTGACTGGAGATGGGGGTCTGAAAATATTCAGGCATCCTACACATTTCTACATTACTTCAAATAAAATTAAACTTATATTATTCATTTTAAGTCAACCGACTCCAATACTTGGAGTGCTCTGTTATAAAGCATCGCTGCTAACAGTTTAATGAACCCATATCAAACATAGTTTAAAAACAAGAGTACTTTGAATGATTGTCAGTTGGATACTGGAAGATTAATATTCCATGAGGAAACCGGCCAATTGGAAATGAAACAAAACTGAGTTTGATTCCCTGGAGGTGCGGTTTCCAATGTAAGTACCTCCATCTTGTTTACATGTGGAAATTTTCTGTGACTGCTTTGTTGGAAGCAGACATGGTACGAGAAAACAATGAGGTTGCTTCAGGTATTATGGTCATTACCGACCCTGAGGTGGTCATTACAGGCCTGAGTGAAGTGAGAGATGGTAATGAGACCCTTAGGGCTCGTAATGACCATAATGCGGGAAGAAATGATGTTATTATTATTCTATCAATCTCAGTGCAGTACAGTGTATATGTAATTTTCCATGCTGTCTCTCTCTCTGAGCACTCAGTTAATTTGAGCTGAGCTTTCTTGTGTAATATCCGGGCCTTGGAACGTCTCTCCAAATAAATTGGGATCCTGTTACGTGTGACACATTCAGAAGACACAATTGTCAACTCAAGCAATGGGCTGGATTTTATCTGTCTCGGCATTGGTGACCGAGGCGAATTGGAAACCTAGGCCGAAATGCCCCTCTCCTGCTGTCAGCGAGAATGGGAGAATTTGGCACTCAGCCAAATCTCTGTTCACAGCAGCGAGACCAGAGAATCTCAGTCTTGGGGGGAGGCTGGAGAATCCGGCCGCTGGTGCCCGTTCATGCCCGTCCTTGCGATCTGAAGCTCATTGGATGGCCAATTAGTAGTCACCGGTGGAAAGGAAGCCAAGTAGAAGTGTAAAGCAGGGTGGGGGGGTCTACTTCCAATCAAAATGGTATGGAGTTACATTATTTGGCTGAGGGGTAGATAAAGCCGTGAATGGGAGTTTGGTCATGGCTACAAGTTTAAAGGCCCCTTGCTCTATCGGTGGGTGGAATTATTTTACAAAGTGCTGACTCACGCGAGAAAAGCAGTGAGCAGTACATCAGCTACAGAGCTGGATTCTCTTGCCCTAATTTCAAGCCCGTGCCTTCAGCAACATCAGCTGTCCAAAGTTTGAGGGGCTACTTTTAAAAATAGAAACAAAAAAACGCCCTCTATAGACACAGAGACTGTTCCCCATTCCCACCCCCTTCCCCACCCTCCGGAGGTCATCTGCACATAATTGACAATGCCAAGCTGCTTTTATACCCATTTTTACTTATTAGATTGGATGAGGTTTAAAAATGTTTAACAAAAACCCGTGCAGACACTGCCCTCTTCATCAGTACAATCTGCTCCATGCTCACATTGACAGGTATTCTCTACCATGCTGTCACAACCTTGTTGCTGAAAACACCCTCCAAACCTTCTCACAGCCAATGGAAAAATGCAGGGGGACAACAAAATATTTGAGACGATTGGGTCGTTAAGAAACTCAATAACTTATCAATTATTAATTTCAAAATCGCCATTTCCACGCCTGCTCCCCTTGTGCAAGTTCAAACTGGTGCGATAACATTGTGTTGTTGGCCAATACCATCACGTCCTATTTTACTTGCGCGTGGGGAGAGGAGGGGTGGCCCGCCTGATTGGAAGGGGTAAAATTTACCCTGATCTTAGAAGTTAAAATGGGGATAAAAGTAGTTGTCAACTACATACAGATAATCTCCACTATAATCTCCACTTATAAACACTCTGACCCTAATATTTTGAGTTCATTGATTCATCACTGGAAGTATATTGGAGCGGGACTCATGTGAACCCATTGTAATGAAATCAATCTGCCCAAAAGTTCCAGGGCCAGCTAATTTCAAAAACATTGCCGGTGGGACATGTCAGATCGGGAGTTCCAGGATTTTGACCCAATAATCATGAAGAATCAATGAAATACGTTCAAGTCAGAGTGGTACATGATTTGGAGGGGACATTGCAATCGTGATATTCCCATATACCTTGTCCTTCCAGATATTAAAAATTTTAAATAAGGAAGGTTGTGTTGAAGAAGTCTTGGTGAGTTATTGCCACGCATATTACACATCACAGTCATGGTATGCTGGTGGTGGAGAGAGTGAATGTTTAAGACACTGTCCTGGATGTTACTGAGTCTCTTGAGTGTTGTTGGAACTGCACCCATCCAGACCAGAAGCAGCAGGACTGGTTCCAACGTGGCGTCAAAAAGTGGTTTCAGCTGACTTGATGTTAGTTTCTGGGACTTTGTCTGCACATGTATGAACAATGTCTGTCAGATCACTCCCAGCAGATCAGGTATTCAGTAACATGACGCACACTTCCCCCATCTGTACCCAGTCCCACTGTGCCTTTTAAAGGGCAAGCATCAACCTCCAGATGGTGGGCTTTGGCTTGCTTCTGCTTAGGCTGAGCTTGTGAAAGGTACTGGGCCATATTCTTAGAAGTGTTCAGGATGGGCAGTCCTTAAAATCAGGGAGGTATTATAAATGCCAGACTTTACAAGGCAGTTTTATTGTAAAATATCTCCTGTAATTTAAGGAAAAGTTGGGAATTTTGGAAGCATTCCAGCTCAGAGACATATCTATGTAGTCTAATTGCCATGAGGGTCAAACTCAAACAGTAGTCTATTAAAATCGATTGACAGTTATCGGATCATTCCATAGTAAGGGATAGCTGCTCTAGTGAGACACAGGCAGAGAGAAAGACATGGCAAAAATAAAAATGGGAAGTTCTGGAATAGCTCAGAAAGTCTGACAGCATCTGTGGAGAGGGCAACAGTGGCCTTTTAATCTCATGAGAGGCTGAAAATGGGATTTGCACCAGTAAAATTTCAGTTTGGGATCTGCCTTGCATCCCTCCAATGTTGCAATCAGGTTCATGCCCAGGAAGGGCACAATCCGGATTTCCATATATGACCATCCATTATAATATAATTAGCGGGATTTATGCCACTAATTCTGCTCTCAGTCTATCTTCCCACCCAACCCATGTGATGTCACTACTGTTTTCAAAAACGCACAGGTAAGCATAGAACCTTGGGTGTGAGCGACATGCCCAGCAGTGCCAGGGTAGCAGTGCCAGGGCGATCCTGCTCTGAGCCCTATTGGGGGATTTCCTTTATGAATGGTGAGGCAGGGAGGATGTGGGGGAATGCCCTGGTGCTTCTGGTATGGGGAGAAATGTTCGATGCCTTTGGGTGGGGCCAGGATTGGGAATGTCCAATGCCTTTGAGGTTGGGGGAACGCCACCCTGATACTTGGAGTGGGGGTGGTGGGGGGACAGAGAGTGTCACCCCGATGCTTGGGGATGGAATCACCCTGATGCTTGTTGAGAAAAGCAGGATGCTTGTAAGAATTAATTTTCAGCTCAAAAGGAAGGGAACAGAACAGCAATTGAGGTGAGATTTTCCAGACCCTGCAGCATGTTTTCCAATGGAGAAGGTGGCTCACCCTTGGCTGCAGATTTTCTGGTCTCCCCAATGTCCATGGCAGTTGGCATGGCTTACCCATCCTACCATAGGGGAACACACTGTGACAGTTTGCCAACTCCATGGTGGGGGGGAGGGCTGGAAAAGACATCCTCGACACATTTCTTCTTTTAAAAAACCTAAAGAAGGCATAAAAATGTTGACTTAGACATAATCCTGATCCCAGGACAACATTCCCATAAAAACTGATGTCATTCTGAGGATTTGAGCACATTACAGTTTGCGTTCACATAGATCAGTATGTCTTTGGGAGGAAGGGAATAAATCTTGCGTAAGTCAGTTGAGCCATCACAGTGTATTATCGTGGAGATGAGAAGCCTTTTGGCATGGCAGCAGTCAAGTCCTGACATCTCTTGAAGTTGTTCTGAAAGGAAGAACATTCTTTGTAGGATCACAGTCCTCAGCAAAGTGTGAAAGTCAACACCTCAGGCTTGTTAAAGTGACAAGGAAATGAGAGAAGCAGAGTGAAATTCTATCCAAGCCGGGCTCTTTCAAGATTCACATGGGCTGAGTCAACACATTAACAAAACCCATATTAACCATGGAGCCAATGGTAGCTACCCTGGTAAGAGGAAAACAGGGAGGTAGAGACAAATGTTAAAGTACTGTCAGTTTGATAGATTCAGAGTAAACAGAATGAATGATTCCAATGATATTTTCATTCAATCAAGAAAGAATGCTTGAAAAAGTGGTGACAGTTAGAGAATGGAAATGTCTAACAGTGAATAAGTAAAGTGTTTCAGGGTATCCTGGTGTTATGAAAAGAACTATATAAGTTAAAGTCTTTTCTCAGGAAAGGGAAAAAGAGAATATTCAGACATACATCAACTGTATCACACTGATATACTGAATCTATCGATGATCATTCCCTGCACCAAAGCACTCTGAAGTTTATCTCCATTTAGATAATAATTTGCCTTTGTATTCTTCCAAAATGGATAACCTCACACTTACCTGCATTAGACTCATCTTCCAAGTTTTTGCTCCATTCACCTAACCCATTGATCCATTTTGTAAATTTCCTATTTCACTTTTGCACTTACAATCCCACTTAATTTAGTGCCATCTGCAAATTTGGCTTTAATATCTATGTATCCTGCATCCAAGTTGTAAAAATAGATTGTACATAGGACCGAAGCCTGTGGCACCTCACTAATAACATCTTGCCAATCCGAAAAAGACTCATTTATCCCCAACTCTGCTATCTGTTGATTAGCCAATCCTCTATCCAAGCTAATAAGTTACCTCTAATCCCATGTAGACTAAACTTGTGCATTAATCTTCTGGAAATTCAGATACATCACGTCTACAGACCATCATTATCCACCTTGCTTGTTACATCTTCAAAGAACTCAAACAAATTAGTCAAACATGATTAACCCTTCATAAAGCCATGCTGGCTCTGATGGATTGCATATTGACTTCCTGCATAATAGATTCTAACAAATATTCCAGTGACAGATGTTTAACTAAGTGATCTATAGTTTCCTACATTTTGCCTCTCTTTTTGAATAAGGGCATTATGTAAGCAATGTTCTATTCTACCGGAATCATTCCCCGATCCAGAAAATTTTGGGATATTGGAATTTTGGATGCAGTAAACCCAACGCCATTTCCTTTAAGACTGAAGGATATAGGCCACCAGGCCCTGTGGACTTGTCTGTCTTCAATCCCTATAGTCTGTTCAGTACTTTTTCCCGAATGATGATGATAGTTCTAAGTTCCATCCCTTTCCATAACCTTTGCATTTTCTGTCACTGTTGGATTGCTACTTATGTCTCTGCCATGAAAACTGAGGCAAAATATTGATTTTGAACATGTCAATGATGATTTGTAGCTCAGCCTCTGAGTGTGCGCAGATGCGGCAACATCTGCATACTGCAGCTTGATGACAGAAGTTGAGATAGCCTTGGTTCAAGCCTGGAAGCATTGGAGGTTGAACAGCTTCCTGCTAGACCTGTAGATAAACTGCACTCCAGCGGGGAGCTTCAAGGTGGTGGGGTGGAGTGTTGTAGTAAGGAAAATGGAGAAGAATTTTGGTGCAAAGATGCATTCTGCTTGACCTCAGTTTGCACTTGCATTTGGTCTGTGATGGTTCTGTTGGTGAGGATCATGACTTGCTTGCTATTGTGGATCATGTGGAGGATGGTGAAAAATTTCTGTGGGCAGCCAAATGTGAGGAGGATATTCCACAATCCCTCATGGTTGACAGTGTGGAAGGCCTTTGTGAGATCGAAGAAGGCCATGTACAGAGGATGATGTTGCCCCCTGTCCTTTCCCTGGAATTGTCACATGTTGAAGATCATGTCCATTGTGGCTGTTGATAGATAAAGTCGCACTGAGACTCAAGGAGGAGCACTTCAGCTACTGGGAGGAGACAGTGGAGGAGGATTTTCACAATGACCTTTCTGTGGCAGAGAGTGGGGAAATCCTTCTGTCATTTCCAGAGTCAGACCTACCTCCTTTCTTGAAGATGGTCACAATTACAGTAGATAAAAGCGAATTACTGTGGATATTGGAATCTGAAACCAAAACAGCAAATGCTAGAAAAAAGAGCTGACGTCTCAAGTCCAAATGACCCTTTTGTCAAAGCATGTTTTGACAACGGGTCATCTGGACGCCAAACGTCAGCCCTTTTCTCTCCTTACAGCTGCTGCCAGACCTGGTGAGATTTTCCAGCATTTTCTCTTTTGGTTTCACAATTACAGTGTCTCTGAGATCTCTCAGTATAATCTCTTCCTTCCAGATAATGAAAATGAAATCATGGATTTGAGTCAGGCGTGCCTCCCTGCCATATTTTAGTACTTCAGTGGAGATTCCATTTGTGCTGGAGGCCTGTTGTTTTTCAGCTGTCGGGTGGCTTTTTGACCTCATGGTGAGCTGTGGTTTTGCTGAGATGGTGGCAGATGGCATGTTGTGGGATGTGTCAAGGAAACTTGCTTCAAAGACTGCATCTTGGTTGAGGAGGTCCTCAAAGTGGTCTCTCTAGCAGGCATTCACTGTCTCTCTGAACACCTCTCAGGTTTTGGATCTCAGTGGGGTTGGGAGATGGGGTGCTCAGACTGTAGATGGTTTTAATTGTGTTGAATTAGCCATGCATGTTGTGAAAGTCAGCAGGTTACTGAATGTCCTGTGACCTTTCCACCTACCATCTATCCTTTAGGCCATAGGTTCTTTGTAGCACTTTGGCCTTCAGTAACTTCTCCTGATCAGGATTTGATGGAGCTGCCAGTTCAGGAAAGGTTTGCATTTGCAGTCTAAGAGATCCTGGATCTCCTGAAAATAAACAATTTTTGATATTTCCTGCTGGAGAGCCAGAGCATGCAAATGCTGACTGTGGCAGCTTTTAGAGCAGACCAGGTACTGAGGACACTCTGTGCCTCTGGCTCATTGGTCATTTGCAGGTTAATTGTGAGGCACCGGTTGAGTAGATCTTGTTTCTCAAGGTCTCTGAGTCCAGAGATATTGGTACTTCTGTGGCAGAGTGTTTTTCTGTCTCAGTCAGTTTGAGGCCAGGTTGATGGAGATGGTAGAGCGAATTGTCAGTCCAAAAGTCATCATCTCCAGTTACAGCATGGGTGCTGCGGACATCTTTGTGGTCCCTTGCTTAGACGATGACATAGTCTATTAGATGCCAATGCTTGGAGTAGGGATGTTGCCTTGAGGTCTTGTACTTACTCCTCTGGCATTTGTGCCCAAAGTCATCATCAAGTGAACTCAGCTGTTTTATCAATATATTTCACCTTCAACATCAGCCAGACCCTTCTGCTATACCAGTGCAACATTAGAGCCCACTTACAATGGTGACAGCCAGTTCTCAAAGTGAGATTATCATATTACTGTCAATTACTGTCAAGTCTTCAGAATTAGGCACAAATCTAATAGTTGATGTTTCCCAAACTACTTTTAAATGGGATTATTGCAGCCAACAATTGGAGGATCTTTTTCTTTCATTCATCTGAACAAGCTTCAAAGTCAGATAGAATGTTGTAGCATAAAATTGGGTCATTCATCAAACCTGTATGTACCTTTTTCTCCAATATGAGCGATCCAGTCTGATTCCACTTTCCTGTTTTCTCCCTACGCTCTTAAACACAAATGTTTTCAACTTCCCCCACCCCCACAATCTCCCCTCCCCCACCCACATTGACTCTATGTCAATGTACTTATGGAACCTGCTTCAACTATGGTTGATGACATCAAATTCTACATTCTAACCACCTTTCGTGTAAGGATTTTTTATAAGCATCCTTCTTTTGAGATTATCTTAAATTCCCCCTTCTGAGATTATCTTAAATTTGTGCCTTTTGTCATTATCTTGCCAATCATATTAAAAAAAAGCCTATCACTACTTACCTACCGTAATTTTGAAGCCCTCATTTAAGTCACGAATTGACTTTCTCAATCCTCACATTTCAAGTCTTTTCCGAACTGTAACTCATCATCATGGTAACATCTATCCTGCAACATCACCATTTAATTTATGTCCTTCCTATAATAGGTTTGAAGACCAATATGCACTTCATAGTTCCTCATTTATCGAGGACGACTTTTAAGTGGAATGCTTTTGTGCTCCTTATTATGTTGAAAAATTCCTTTAGATTTCCATCTGACATATTCCTCATTCATTCCCTGCAGAATAAAACTTTGGAATAATTCAGTGTCTGGCTGCTGTTGATGTAACTGAAACAGTTAGTAGTAAATTAAGAGACACTAGACTCCGTTCTATTTCCCTAGACATACCTGACTGTTGCATTTGTGCTGGGAATTAATAATGTAGCGTGCACAATGTACTTTCAATTTCTTTTCTCCCCAAACTTAAGCTACATACCGGGGCCAATTTTCTGAGTGTGATTTGATAGCTGGTCTTTCGCCTGGAGTTAATACTCATCAGAAAATCAGGGACAAAACAGCTATTGAGGAACTTCAGTTATGTAAAAGGACTTGAGAAGCTAAGATTGTCCTTCTTAGAGCACAGTAGGTTAACTGAGATTACTAGGGTTTTCTCTGAGTGAGTAAGAGAAATATTTTCCACTGCAGATGAATCAGTAAGTAAAGCACACAGATTTAAAACAATTGGCAAAACAACGAGAGGAAAGATAGTGGAATATTTTTACTCTATAAGATGTTATAATCTTAAATGCACTCCTAGAAAGAGTGATGGAAGCAGATTCCACGGCAACATTGGTTGAGGATTAGGTATGTTATTTATTTAATTAGTTGCACAATTGTTTCAAAAGCAGGTGACATGATTAGTTGGTGATGTCACTGCGGTGTTTCAGAGGCTACTGCTTTTAATTTCAGTTTGTATTCTGTATAGGCAACATCTCTTTCAATAGATCTGTTATTGTTAATTTGAATTTATATGTGCAAACCACCAGGGCAATCTTACTAAAATAATGCCGAACAAACGTGAAAACGGGAGAGAATTGCATCGATGTTTTTGGGCGACTTAAAAATCCAATCTTATCACATTCTGAGGAAAACAAAATGAGGGAAGATCTGTTTCCCAGCAGCAGGGGGAGGTGGCAGGGCTTAAGGTCACTCAAAGCCAGGAGATTGCATTGGAGGGCTCCGTTGCACATGCACAGATCCTTCCATTCTGTGCAACAGCACAAAATAGGGAGATTGGCCACTGCCTCCTCCAAGCTATAGTTGGGCTCTGCACATAAGTGCCCACCCCTCCACTACTTCTGGACTCCACAACTGATCATGCCCCTCTTCTCCCCGTACAGGCCAGGTGATCGCTCCCCCCCCCCACATGGACCGACTGATCACACCCGGTCCTGATGATTGCCGATGGTAGAGTGGACAGTATTCCCCTCCACAAATTCCAGTTGCAGAGTGCACGGTGTCCCTTGCCTACTTCTGCTTAGGTCCCACTCCTTCAGGCCCTGCCCCCTCAGGCCCTACCCCTTGGAACTGCCCAGTATCCAGTGGGCACTGCCAGGGTGTCAGGCTGGCAGTGTCAGTCTAGCATTGCCCAAGAGGCATCCCCCCATGCACCCAACATCCTGGCGGGGCCAGAATAGCCTCCACTCCTACTGGCGAGGCCATCATGACGGTTTCCGTTGATGGGGATTATGCATGGTCCTTGCTGGTGATAAACTTCACCAGTGAGGCTGCTAAGGCAAGTGAGCCTGGATGATTCCATCTTGGGCTCATTTGTAATATTTAAACTCTAATACCATGGAAATTAAATATTATAATCAGCCTCATGACTTTTTCGGGTGCGAGGCTGATCTCGCTGGATATCAGTGCTGATAAGATTGCAAGAGACAAAAAACTGGGGCGTGAACCCAATATTTCAGCTCTTTTGTGATCTTACTGGCTCTCTCCAGCCATCGACTGGCAGGGTGAGAAGGTAAGATCCCCCCCCCCCATCTCTTTTTGTATAAAACCTCCAGCATAGTCAGGACATTGCAAGATATATACTTGAAAAGAGGGGGAAAAAAGTGTTAGGCTATGAGGAAAGTGTGAGGGAACTGGGACTAATTGGATAACACATTCAAAAGACCAACACAAGCAGAAAGGGCTGAATGTCTTCCCTTAGTTTAATTTATTCATGGAATGTGAGGGCCAACATTTACTGCCCATCTCTAATTGCCTTTGACAAGGCGTTGGTGAGCTACCTTCATTAATTGCTGCTGTGTATTTGGTACAGGTACATGCACATTGATGTTAAGGCTTCTGACCCAGTGACAGTAAAGGAACAGTGAAATGGTTCAATGCTACACAATTTGAAGGGGTGCCCCAGCTCCAGCACATACTCTAAAATTACTGCCATGATGTTTTGGCTTTTAATCTGTACAGGCAAACAACAATGACTGGAAAGTAGACCAACATGTAGCCATTGAGCAACAATGTGACAATTTGCTCCAATTTTAAGATCAATGATTTAAATACACTATCAGAGACGCCCGACCCAACTGACTCAATGAATTCGTACTTGAACATGGTGGTGATGCCTTAGCAACAATCCCAGCTCACTGAGGCAAAAACAAGTTATAAACCTACATATTTAAAAGAAAATTATGAATACTCATTCACATATCTGACATAGTGGCACAGTGGTTAGCACTGCTGTCTCACAGAGCCAAGGATCCAGGTTCAATTCCTGGCTAGGGTTACTATCTGTGCGGAGACTGCACATTCTTTCTGTTTCTGCATGGGTTCCCTCCAGGTGCTCCAGTTTCTTCCCACAGTCCAAAAGACGTGCTGGTTAGGTGTATTGGCCATGCTAAATTCTCCCTCAGTGTACCTGAACAGGCATCGGAACATGGTGACTAGGGAATTTTCACAGTCACTTCATTGCAGTGTTAGTGCAAGCCTACTTGTGGTAAAAATAAATAACAAAATTAACACTTTGTGACACTGCATAAGAAATGATAGTTTCTCAGGCCACAGTGCGTGGAATTTTATAACGTTGTTCTGTCAGTGCAGTCGGCTGCTGAACTGTAAGTTTCATGTGACAGCAGCTGTTGCAGAGAGCCCCCATTTCGCTTCTGCTTTTCTTTCCCTGAAATTCCTCATATACATCACTCTTCTTTTAAGCTTGTGTTCATCATGTTATTGCCATTATCACACAGTGGCAGAATTCAGCACCATCTGCATAAATACTTGGTGTAAACTTCTCTGACTTTAGACTCTTAAATACACACACACACACAGACAGAGAGGGGGAGGGAGAAAGAACAGCTTACGGTTTCATAGTTTTATCGTAAGGTAAACAGAAAAGAGCCCAGATCGTGACAAATATCCCGATTCCCTTTTCATGAGGGTATGCTGGCAATACTTGCAAGAGAAAACCAATGAAATCCACAATGAATAAGTCTCTTACTCCAATGTGCTGTTGGCAAGGTGGGATCCCTAGACAGGTTAAGAGGATGAGGAGATTTTATCAAGTTCTGCAAAGAAAAAATCGTCCTAATTCTTATCCTATATGAAGCCTTAAGTGAACTGATGGTGACATGGCCTGGATTTGAAATATATCAGCTGAGTCAAGTCTTATATCTGTAAATGCATTACTCTAGGTCTACAATTACACCTAATTGTGGGGTAATGTGGTGGCTGAAGTTTAACACTTGCCGCATAAGCTGATCTAGCTTTCTGACTCTGTGAGTTGCATGGTAGCACAGTGGTTAGCACTGCTGCCTCACAGTGCCAGGGACCCAGGTTCAATTCCGGCCTCAAATGGCTGTCTGTGTGAAGTTTGCACGTTCTCCCCTTACCTGCATAGGTTTCCTCCGAGTGCTCTGGTTTCCTCCCACAGTCCAAAGATGTGCAGGTTAAGTGGATTGGCCATGCTAAAGTTGCTCCTTAGTGTCAGGGAGATTGGCAGGGTAAATACATGGGGTTACGGGGATAGGGCCTGGGTGGGATTGTTGGTGCAGACTCGATGGGCTAAATGGCCTCTTTCTGCACTATAGGGATGCTATCATTCAATGGGTGGGATTTTACAGCCTTGCTCGACCTGAGACTGGAAAATCCCGCCCGAGGTCAACGGACATTTCTATTGTCTGCCGTTCGACCGCTCTGTCTCCATGACGCATGAGGCAGTAGAATTCCGGCATATCATTCGATTCTTTGGAGCTCCCAATCAAACCCTTGAAATAAAATTCTCATTTCATTTTGTGGAGTTCGTCCCTTATTTTAGCTCATTCTGTCTTATTTCTTTAGCAATACCTGGGAAGATAACCTGCTCTCTAGCCTTCCGCAGTGTTGATCTTGAACAGGAAAGTAAATAAGGCGGAGGTGACTTGACACTAATTTTCCCTTCCACTCTGTGCTGGATGTTTTGGCCCCTAGCTGTGCTAGTATGAAGGGAATCAGGAATGGTGCGTGGGATGCTTCTGCTTATTCATATTGTGTTTGGCCGTCAGAATGTTCAGCTAGTGCACTGTTGCGTTCCCTTAATCTTCCAAACTAATATCAAGTCAAAATGCTATTACAGAAGATGTGACCTGATGTATCAATGAGGGAGGCTGAAGTTATTACAAGCTGGCTGCACTGAGTAGACAGGGGGATAATTTTGACTTTGTGCAATAGTGAAAGTGGATGATAGAAAGCCAGCAGCCTGTTTTGCATCTGACTTTTATTTCCATTGAAGTTAATGGAAACACAGATTGGTTATGATGTAAAATGGTTTACTGATTCGCCATCATCCACTTTACATACTGCACACAATTACAAATGCCCCTACTGAGACAAGCGTTGGCACAAGCTTGTCATTGAATTTCAGAAAAATTAATAAGTCCCCAGATTTCTGCAAGGCCGTTGTAATCTAGTGTAATTGAGAAGCTATAGAAGCCAGTAATATGAATTGAATTCTTAAAAAATACTTTCATTGCTACCCAATTATATGTGATAGGCATACCTGTCAATCTACAAACGACTGACCTAACCACCTCTGACCTTTGTTATAGACCGTTAAGGGAGAAGAGGACATTTCCATTTACAGGCAGTAAATTGTAGTTATTCGTGATTGTGATTAGTCAGGAACAGCTTGGGTCTCCTACAGATTACTTGATCGCTTTGAGGAGTTAGGCGATTTCCCAGAGTTTTCCTTGAATTTGTCACAGGTTTCATTCTCTGTCAGGGCAGCACAGTGGTTAGCACTGGTGCCCCACAGTGTCAGGGACCTGGGTTCAATTCCAGCCTTGGGTGACTGTCTGTGTGCAGTTTGCATGTTCTCCCCATGTCTATTTCCTCCGGTGCTCTGGTTTCCTTCCACAGTCCAAAGATGTGCAGGTTAAGTGGATTGCCATGCTAAGTTGCCCCTTAGTGTTAGGGGATTAACAGGGTACATATGTGGGGTTAAGGGGATAGGGCCTGCGTGGGATTGTTGTTGGTTTTGATTTGAAGGGCTGGATGGCCTCCTTCTGCACTATAGGGATTCTATGAATCTATTCTATTATACGCTACTTCTTCCAGAAAATGTGTGTTTGGGAAGTGAGCACTTTGCATGGTTGTAAAGTTAACTGGATGGAGCAGACTGGCTAGTTCTTTCTCTGGCTTTTCTTGACACATGTGCGCTTATACAACATTTAGGCTGGATTTTAGCCTAGAGGCAGCAAGGGAGAAGGTTAACTGTTTTGAGGCTGCGGAATTAACTAATTGACCATTTAACATGCAGGAAGTGGATTTTGCTCTGGGTTCTCCCTCTTCTCAGCCATTACTTGGGCAGAAGTGTGGCAGAAACCTTAGAAAAACAGGAATAAAAATCTTCAGAAATTAACTTCCGGAACGTATATTGTAAATGTACGAAAGTTTTTTTTTTGGGATTCTAGTTATTATTTTTTTCATTCATGGGATATGGATGTTGCTGGCTGGCCAGCAATTATTGCCCTTTCCTAGTTGCCCTTGGAGGCCAGTTGAGAGTCAATCATGTTGCTGTGGTTCTGGAGTCAAATTTAGACCAGACCAGATCAGGATGGCAGATTTCTTTCCCTAAAGGACATTAATGAACCAAGATAGGTTTTTCCGACAACCAACAGTAGCTTCATGGTCTCAGTAACTTCTTAATTCCAGATTTTTTTATTGAATTCAAATTCTACCATCTGCCATGGCAGGATTCGAATCCAGGTCCCCAGAACATTAGCTGAATTTCTGTATTAATAATCTACTGATTATTCCACTTGGCCGTCACCTTCCCATTCTTTACTTGTTCTGTTGTGATTTGTTACCGTCATGCAAACACAGGAGTAACTTCCACTTTTGCCATGGACAAAACAGACTGGTGTTTGCTAATTGACTACTTGATGCATGAAAAGGCAGGAAATAGAGAGATACGGATCACATAGAGGCAAAAGGTCTTTGGCTTAGAAAGACGTCATGTGTTAGTGCAGGGTTGGTGGGCCTGTTCCTGTGTTGTATCCTTCTTTGTTCTTTTTAGCATATCCTGTCCAATTTTCTTTTCTTTTCAAGTCAATAGCAATTTTCTGCCTGGAACAGAGTTGTAAGTGTCTTCCCCCCTGCCCCACCCCCATCCCCATAATAGTTACTGGAAATAAATATGCATACAAAATGACTGTGATATATCTTCAAGGTTGGTGATAGGTTGAGATGCCGTAGACATGGTTGCTATGTATTTTATATATACATATGTGTATATTAAATGTATATAATGTATAATTTGTTATCTGTCAGGAATATAAATAACATTGTGGTTTTGTAGAGTGACTGTTATATAACTCAAAAATTAATATCCTCTTGCCAACTTCAGCCTTTCCATTGACTTTTGAATTTCTTTTATTCTTCCATGGGATGTAAGCGTGCTGGCAAGGCTGGCATTTATTGCCCATTCCAAATTGCCCTTGAGAAGGTGAAGGTGAAGTGCCTTCATGCTCTGTGACTTGATAGAAAAAATAAAAAGACATCTACATAGTACATTGCATGACCACTGGATCGTCGGAATTCTACTGCCTTGCCTGGCACGGAATTGGAGTGGGTGAGGGGCAGACAATGGTAATGTCCATTGACCTCGGGCGGGATTTTCTGGTCTCGCTCGAGCGAGATGTCTCAAAGTGCTTTGTAGCCATTGAAGTAGTTTTACAATGCAGTCACTGTTGTAATGCAGGAAGCTTGGAAAGGAACTTGTGGTGCTGCTCTTGTTTTCAAAGAGACTGTTTTAGTAATATTGTGCTAACCTCTTTTATTAGTGTCACCAGTGGCTTACGTTAACACTGCAATGAAGTTACTGTGAAAATCCTCTTGTCACCACTCTCCAGCATCATTTTGGGTACACTGAGGAAGAATTTAGCATGGCCAATGTACCCAACCAGCAAGCCTTTCAGATTGTGGGAGAAAACCAAGCACCCATACAGAAAAGAGGAGAACAGTGCACAGACAGGGACAGTAACCCAAGCTGGGAATCGAACCCAGGTCACCGACATTGTGGGCCAGCAGTGCTAGCCACAGTGCCACCGTGCTGCCCAGGTCAGTTGGGAAATTTGGTAAGTGGTAACAGTGAATGGAACTTTCCTCATTCCACAGATGTGGGTTTAAATATGTGACCAGGAGCAAAACTGGAGCATCGGCATTGCGTTGGTGGTCTGAGCATTTCCACCTTTGGGCGATCTTGTCAGAGGCACATGAACAGCAGCTGGATATTACTTGCCCGGAAATGGTGGGTAGCCACCTAGGCTAATTAAACGACAAATGGATGAGTGCCAAGGTCTGCGCGAGGGTTGTCTGAGTATCACAGTGGACACCTGTTGAGTGTGGAGCCTGACAGCTCCAAGAATCTCCCAGTGGCAGGACAGAGGGCCATCAGAGCTGGTGCAATTGTGCTGCAGAGCCAGTCTGCGAGGATGAAAAGTTGCCAGTGCAGCAGCAATGAATTCTCTAGAGGCATTACTCCTCCACTCTGATGTCCCGACTGGCTTTGGGCCTCTTTCATTTTGAAATTTTAAATACATTCAAAGGTTGCATCCATGATAGGCATTATCACACTCACCTTCCTGTCTCAGCAGCATTCATTTCATTTGGTAGAATCATAGCATCCTGCAATGCAGAGGGAGGCCATTTGGCCCATTGAGTCTGCCCCAACTGCAAACTCACCTAAGCCCTATCCCCATAACCCCATGCATTTATCCTAGCTAGTCTCCCTGACATTAAGGGGAAATTTAGCATGGCCAATCCACCTAACCTGCACATCTTTGGACTGTGGGAGGAAACCAGAGCACCCAAAGGAAGCCCACACAGACATGGGGAGATTGTGCAAACTCCACACAGACAGTGACCCGAGCCAAGAATCAGACCTAGATCCCTGGCACATGCGGCAGCAGTGCTAATCTCTGCAGGTCATCTGATCGGGCCTGAAGCCTCAGGAACCACTTTGCTAACCTTCATTGGATGGCCTACAATGGAGGTGGACAATTAGAAAGCCACATTTGGACAATTGTGGTGGAGATTGGTCTGCCGCCCCATGGGGTGTTGGGATCTAGATACAATCGTAATTCCTGAAAATATTCTATCAGCCCAGTGTGTGCTAATACACCTGGCCCAAGTTGTTAGATTTCTGACTCTTCCATGCCTACCCGCTAATTGAAGTCACCTACATGCAAGCAACAATATCCAGTACAGTCAGAAGTAAAAGATGTGATCATTTTTAATTTTAATTTCTCAAAATGTTGTCCAACAGATGAACTGCTTCATCACCTATTGGATTTTTATGACATGTCGGTGGCGCAAGAAGTTTGTTGCAAATTACAAATGGTGCTGCCAACAAAACTGGTGGATTGTGAAGGGAGGTCTCTTTCTTTAAAGTGATCTGTTTTAGTTGGGTGAGGACAGAACCTTTCTCTGAAGTGGTCAGACTAAGATGGTTTTCATCTGCATGGAATCAAGATAACGTAACTACTTTCAAAAGCAAGTTGGCGTTGAAACTTTCCTTACAAAATGATCGCAACTCCCCCTTTAAAGATGGCACTACGCAATCTATCAAGGATATTTTAATTGAACCACTTGCTTGTGATAAGAGATCCTCATAGTGTCGTTTAAAATTTCTCACGTTTATTTTTTAATGTCACAAGAAGGCTTACATTAACAGTGCAATGAAGTTACTGTGAAAATCCCCTAGCTGTCACATTCTGGCACCTGTTTGGGCACACCGAGGGAGAATTTAACATGGCCAATGTACCTAACCAGCACATCTTTCGGACTGTGGGAGGAAACTGGAGCACCAAGAGAAAACCCATGCAGACGTGGTGAGAATGTGCAGACTGTGCACAGATAGTGACCCAAGCCAAGAATTGAACCCAGGTCCCTGGCGCTGTGAGGCAGCAGCGTTAACCACTGTGCTGCCCCAAGTACTGAGTGGTAACTCTCTATTTAATGGCGGTACATAAGGTTTGTCCTTTAAGAGGACCTGGATTTGCAACTCCCCCCTCCACCAAAAAAGAGTCTTGGTGATGAGATTCTTGCTGTAACAATTGCATATCAAAAATGTTTTCAATGCCCTTCAATTGAGCGAGTGCATCTCTGAACTTGCAGCATTATCCCACTCACTGCATTAAAAAAGATATCCACATATTATATCAGTGGCAAAATGTTAATATAAAAACTTGGAATATATGAAACCTTTCTGAAAGCGTGATTACTTTGTACATCGTATTAAAGAATGTGGCCTCTGCAGACTACATTTAGTAACAGTCAAAGAAAAATCAAATCTAGCAAAAAATCCCTTGTGTTTTATGGAAATGGGACAGTGAGGTGACAGTCACATCATTATTTTCCAGAAGACTCTCACATCAACCCTTTACACTAACCAACAAAATAAGGATCTGGGCAATGGTGCAAAATGCAGGACTTATATAAATGACCAAAGAATAAAAACTTATTTAAAAATTGTCTTTGTTATTGAAAGGTGTGTTCCACCATCAGGAAAATATTTAGGAATATGTCCAATCATCAGGATCCCTTTTAAATAGTTTGTCTTACCATAAGGACTCTCGTAGTAAGAATTTCACCATAATGATTCCACATTCGGATCCTTCTACAAAGAACAAAGACAAAGAACAACCCAGCACGGGAAACAGGCCCTTCGGCCCAACGAGCCCGCACCGCCGCATCATCCTACACCTATTCTACCCTGCGTGTCTACGAATGGAACCCCTAACTTAGCCAGATTCAGGGGAGAATAGTGTCAATTTGGTAAACCAATCAGCCGAAGAGCACATCTTTGGGGTGTGGGAGGAAACCGGAGCGCCCGGAGGAAACCCACGCAACCACAGGGAGAATGCGCAAACTCCCACAGACACAGGCCCAAATCCATGTATCTGCACAGCTAGCAGTGCGAGTCACCGAGCTGTTGCGGCGCCCGTCTACCGGTCCAGGATCAAGCACACACACCGACACGAAGTACTAGGCCACTCCCGGAACCTCCAAGAGCAGCCCACGCACGACCCACCGTGTGCATGCCCCTTGTTTGACAGCAAGGTGGACCTCCACCTGCGGAATAAAAAGACAAAAACGTTAACATACAAGTCTGCATTTCCGGTGTTTCCCGAGGCTCTGACCTTATTTAATAGCCCCTACTATAACCCTCCATTCTCGTTTCACTCATGTGTCTGTCTAATTGAACCTTAAATGAGTCCAACGTTCTTGCCTCCACCACCCTACTCGGTAGCGCGTTCCATACCCCCACGACCCTCTGCGTAAAGAACCTTCCTCTCACATCCAAATTATACCTCTCCCCCCTCACCCTTAGATCATGACCTCTCGTATTTGTACCCAGTCTAGGGAGCAGCCTCTCACTATTGACTCTATCTATTCCCTTCAGTATCTTATATACCTCTATCATGTCCCCCCTCAATCTCCGTCTTTCCAAAGAGAAAAGTCCCAGTTTCTCTAACCTTTCCTCGTAACCCAGTCCCTCCATGCCAGGCAACATCCTGGCAAACCTCCTCTGCACCCTCTCTTCTAAATAGATGCTTTATTTTGATTTGAAAACTAAATTTGTTCTATGTTAAAATAACATAAAAACTAAATTGTTCACAGATCATAGATTGCTACAGTACAGAAGGAGGCCATTTGGCCCATCGAGTCTGCACTGGCCACAATGCCACCCAGGCCCTGTCCCCATAACTACTTGCATTTATCCTAGCTAGACCCCTTGACACTAAGGGACAATTTAGCATGGCCAATCCACCTAACTTGCACATCTTTGGATTATGTTTAAAAATAGCACAATTGACATTTATAAACTTTTCAAAATAAGACAACTGGCACTTTTCTTCGGGGTTTAAATTCAGTGTTTTCCCACATTAGCCCACAAATATAGGCCGGAATTCTCAGGCCATTCATGCCAGCCGGATTCTCTGGTCCCCTCCACTGGTTTGGGGTGATGACAATGGAAATTCCCAGTGTCGGCAACAGGACCAGAGAATCCTGCCGCTAGCAAACAATGCACCAACTCCTACCGACAGGAAACACGTGCATTGGAGGCCGAGATTCTCGCCTATAGTACCTGTTCAGCAAATATATTAAAGTTTAGCTGGAAGTGTATTGACCTGCGTGTAACAGCGATCAAAGGAGGATATGACTCAAAATAAATGATTGAACACTTCTCTTCCCATTAGGAAAAGTCTCTATGTTTGCCTTTATTGAAGATTGGAAGGCTGCTGAAGATCTCTCGTGTCAGGTGAAACAATTTGGGCCTGATTAATGAACTCAGGGAAAAATGCATTCATTCAGAGTTAAAATCAGCCCTTAATTCCTGCACATATGCCTGCATTAAGCACTTGGATCGGTGCCTTTCGAGGTCGTGGAACACAGGAACGGAAGGATTGATCATTTCATCATTTTATTTAGATCGTGGCTGACCTGTACCTCAACTCCAGTTACCTGCCATTTTCCCCTATCCCTTGATAGCTTTAATAGGAACACTGGTTATCTATCTGTGACTCTGAACAATTTGAAAATACTAATTGCTGATAATGACGCCAGGATCAGCATCCAGGACTGAAAGGATGGATTGGCACGTAATACCCATGCTGACAAGCATACTCAACAGCTACCGGAGAGTTAAAAGGTGGTTTAAATACAATGTGGTGTGCATGCATGCAAGGAGAGTAATAGTAAATGTTTCTTGACTGTTGTACATATGGAGTGGTGTTGTGTGATTGGAATAAGATGCCAAATAAGCTAAAGGTGAAATTTATACAAAACAGACTAAGGATGAATAATAAGATCATCTCAAATTTACTCCCACACAACATACATTTAAATTGAAGCTAATATTCAGAAAGTCAGAGACACACATTCAAAAACACCTTCATATTTAGCGTCAAAATAACAGCCACACTCAGATAAAAAACTGCAATGAAAATAGGATTGCAAAGCTATGAACATGCTCAAAGCTGCTGCTCAACTACTCACCTGCTAAAATATAACAGTCAAAGCAACAGCACTTACATGGTCAGAGCTGCAAAATCACAGGCACAGTTGCACAAACATATTCAAGACAGCCATTGACTTCACACACGCACACACATGCACGTACACACATGCATGCACACACACACATAACAGACAGGCATTGAAAGCAATTACACACTTATAAACACTGCACAGATTAATAAAATATGACTGTTTATGTGCAGAAACGGTATGGAGACTGCACTCACTACTGATTTCAGCTGGTTTGCACTTCTTCTGGGTGTGAAGGGATTCAGAAGGTGCATCTTAGTGAAGATTTATGGCCATATTATACTTGACTGCTTGTGCATCACTTCTTCAAATGCCCAACAAGTTTGAATGCAATTAAATAGTTCAGAATTACTAAATCTCAGTTTGAAAAGTATTGCAGAACACAGGCTTGTACTTGCAAACTCTGGCAAAAAAAAAGAAGTTTCTGTGAACAGAATGCAAAAACACAATTTGCAACAGACGGTTGTATTTTGGTTGCAATAGACGAATATGGAAATAAATTCCATGGTAAATAACACAGTTAAAAGGAATGGTGTGTATTAATTAATCCTGGCATCACTGATGCCTGGATGGTGACAGCATTGCTGGATTCAAATGAGACTTAACCTTGGGTGAGACCAGTTAGCTAGCCTTTCTTCTCTCATCTTCTCAAATCTAAAAATTGTTAAGTGATCTTTGTAGCTCAGCTTTCCTCACAGATTAATGTAAGAATGGCCTAATGCTTGCAAACGTGACTGCCTGTGACAGGCATACAAACTCCTCAAAAGGAGGAATTTCCCAGATAAACACCCTTCCCCCATCCTAAAAAAAATCTGCTTGCGAGACGTCCTTTAGAAGAAGCTGACCACTTAATCCTCAAAAGCTTGATTACTGCAAAATAAAAATGAAAAAGAAAGTTCTTTTTAGTTAGACAGAGGATATAGGCAGAAAGGAGAGTGGATCGAGTCAGGGAGGCTGGTTTGATATCAAACCCTACAGGTGGCTTTCTTCCTGCTCTGGCATCAGCCAGTGAACTTGTTTTTTTAGGTTACACTAGGACACATTTAAGGCCATCTGGATTACTTTAAATGAGATGAAAAGTTTGGGGAATAACAACTTGAAATACATAATTTATAAGTTTAAATCGGACCCTTTGGTTACCTTGTTTCCTTTCTACTTTCCTTTCAGTTACTCAACACTCCTTCCCTTGTTTCTTCCCAGTTTTGGAAAGCTTTTGCTCTGATGGTAAAGAAAGATTAACTGTAAATTTTGAGAATTAAGCTTCCCTAGCCAAAACTTCATAAAGCAAAGTACCTCCGACTATCTCCCCAGTTCCTGAAATATTCCAAAAGTCTAAGGCATTCGCACTATTGCTGCTTTTTAAAGTAGAATTTTCTTTCTCTCGTTTGGTGATACCTGTCATGTTAATGCAATGATGGTATCTAACCACCTGTGACAATGAAACATAGAAACTAGAAGCAGGAGTAGGCCATTTGGCCCTTCGAGCATGCTCCGCCATTCATGGTCAAATTCAATATCCTGATCCCCCCTTCTCCCCCTTGATCCCTTTACCCCAAGAGCTATATCTAATTTCTTCTTGAAATCAGATATTTTGGCCTCAACTGCTTGCTGTTGTACTGAATTCCACACATTCACCATCCTTAGGGTGAAGAAATTTCTCCTCACCTCAGTTCTAAAACATTTACCCTTATCCTCAAATTATGATCCCCCGTTCTGGACTCCCTCACCATTTGGAACATTCTTTCTGAATTTACTCTGTCTAACCTTGTTAGAATTATGTAAGTTCTTATGAGATCCCCTCTCATTCTTTTAAACTCCAGCGAATATAATCCTAACTGACTTAATCTCTCTTCATATGACAGATCTGCCATCCCAGGAATCAGCCTGGTAAACCTTCAGTGAACTCCCTCTAATAGCAAGGACATCCTCCAAACTGCACACAATACTCCAGTTGCGGTGTCACCAATGCGCTATACAATTGCAGCAAAACATCCCTTTCCCTTTACTCAAATCCTGTCGCTATAAAGGCAAACCATTTGCCTCTCGACTGCCTGCCATAACTGTGTGCTTACTTTCAGCGACTGATGCACAGGACACCAAAATCTTGCTGAGTATCCACCTCTCTCAATTTACTCCCAACGGATTGGGCAAAGATGTTATGGGTTCATTTATTAAGACTCAGCACATGAGAATAGCTATACATAGTATAAAGCTCAAAGACTACAGAGCTGTGGGTTTGTGCTCTGCTCAAACAAAAAGTGAAACTAAGACAGGATCTCAGGACACATTTCCCTTCTAGTGTTGTCATGCTTCTATCCCTTAACGGCAAATTATAACAAAACCTACAATGTCTGGTTGGAGAAACTTATTTGACCAGTATTTATCTTTGCACTGATGAAGGCCTGGCTTTTCCATCTCCCCAGTGGTGGGTTTTTCAGCAGCGGTTGTAGTGAGTCTTTGGCTGCTGGCAAGATCTTCACATTCTGCCAATGGGCTTTTACTTGGATCACCCACCCCACCACTGGGAAACCCACCACGAGGTGCGGGAATGGGGGAGTGGGGGAGATGGGGGAGGGAGCGGGGGTCACTTTGACAGGACCGGAAGATCTACCAGTGAAAATGGCCAGAAAATCCAACCCTTGAGGGCCCATGGGTTAGAAAACTGTGGTTGTAATACCTCTGTTCAAAAGAGGGAGGCAGAAATCCTGAAATTATAGGCCATTTA
Source organism: Carcharhinus amblyrhynchos (assembly GCF_965287045.1). Lineage (NCBI taxonomy): Eukaryota > Metazoa > Chordata > Chondrichthyes > Carcharhiniformes > Carcharhinidae > Carcharhinus > Carcharhinus amblyrhynchos. Next base: position 26,291,139 of record NC_137332.1, on the reverse strand, counting down.
GCCTGATATCTGTCTTTGGGAAAGTGTTTGCACCCCATATTAAGCAAGTAAAGATTTTAAAAAATCATAATAAAATCAAGCAGAGTCAACATGGTGTCATTGAAAGGGAAATTGTATTTGGCAGCCTATACCTGCAATCTTAACATTTCGCCTCACTGGTCGATAAGATCGTGAGAGGGCTGGGAAATCAGATTTGTAGCTGATTTCTTGCCTCTCTTGCGATCTTCCCAGCATTGGATATCCAGCATGAGGCTGATTGTAATATTTAAATCCAATGGTAATGTTGATTTGTATATTACAAGTGAGCCTGGGATCATCTGGGCTCACTTATCTCTTTGGTTCCCTGGTGAAGGTTCTCTCCTACGAGGATCATGCGTGGACCCCATCAACAGGGACCTGATGTGATGGCCTCACTGATAGGACCAGAGGCCATTGAGACCCCCCAGGAGGTGGGAAGCAGAAGAGCATGCCCCTTGAACAATGCCAGCCAGACACTGTCAGCCTGCTGGCTCAGCTAGCACACCTGCCAATTGTGACCTGTCCTCATTGCTGCTCCTTAATACGGTGACTGCTTCTTGCTACTTCCCTTGCACAAACCAGCAATCCCTTGCCTCCTTCCTCTTATCTCACCCACATTCTCATTCTGGCCCACACCCTCCCTTTCTGCCTAATGATTTTTCCCATCTGCTGGGGAACCTTACCAAATGGTCCCTGGTTGCGGGCCTTTTGCTGGAAGCTTTCTCCTTCAGCCACTGGCCCAGGAAGTGGAATTGAAAAATGTCGATGAGCTCCTGCCATTAAATTCAACAGGATCTCTAGATGTCTGGGATGTCCAGATTTCCTCTGACTGCACTCCCTTGCTCCCTCCCTCGTGTGCACTGGGCATATGTGGAAACTGACAAAGCTGGCTTTCGTCAAAGAGCATCAAGAAGATGGAAGAGCCATGAAGAAACATCATTAGATTTCATGGAGAACACTAAACTGATTTTGGTTTCTAGAACGGATGGCAAGGTGGCACAGTGGTTAGCACTGCTGCCTCACAGCTCCAGGAACCTGGGTTCGATTCCCAGCTTGGGTCACTGTTTGTGTGGACTTTGCATGTTCTCCCCATGTCTGTGTAGGTTTTCTCTGGGTGCTCCAGTTTCCCCCCACAGTCCAAAGATGTGCGGGATTGGCCATGCTAAATTGCTACTTAGTGTCTCTGGATGCGTGGGTTAGCAGGATTAGCAGAGTAAATATGTGGGGTTATGGGGATAGGGATTGAGTCAGATTGTGGTTGGTGCAGACTCAATGGGCCATGCAAAATTGACCCTAGTGTCAGGGAGATTAGCTAGGGTAAATGTGCAGAGTTATGGGAATAGGTGCTATGTGGAATTGTGGTTGACGTAGACTCGATGGGCCACTGGTCTCCTTGTACACTGTAGGGACTCAGAAGGTTCACCAGGCTGATACCGGAGAACAGAAGGTTCACCAGGCTGATACCGGAGATGAGGGGGTTAGCCTATGAAGAGAGATTGAATAGACTGGGTCTGTACTCGTTAAAGTTTAGAAGGCTGAAGGGGGATCTTATAGAGACTTACAAGATAATGAAGGGGCTAGATAGGGTAGAGGTAGAGAGATTCTTCCCACTTAGAAAGGATAGCAGAACTAAAGGGCACAGCCTCAAAATAAAGGGTGGGGGGAGCAGTTTAGATCAGAGTTGAGGAGGAACTTCTTCACTCAAAGGTTAGTGAGTCTCTGGAATTCTCTGCCCATTGAAGTAGTGGAGGCTACCTTGCTGAATATATTTGAGTCACGGGTAGATAGGTTTCTGATAGACAAGGGAATTAAGGGTTATGGGGAGAAAGTGGGAAAGTGGAACTGATCCACTTCAGATCAGCCATGATCTTGTTGAATGGTGGGGCAGGCTTGAAGGGCTAGATGGCCTACTCCTGCTCCTATTTCTTATGTTCTTATGACTGGATGAAATTATCTTCTATGAAAGAAAATAACAAGTCGAAGACAAGAACAAAAATATGATTAGCGCAATTTTTTTGAAAGGAGTAATGAATTGCCTGGAATTTCACTGACCACAGCAGTGAACTATCAATAGGAAACCAAGTCTATAGAAAGCAATTGTATTTCTGTACAGTGGTGATGACAATGTGAGATGATGCACTGATTCAGCTCAATGTCTCAATCAGCATACTGTCTCCCCATCCAACACCCGTCCTACCTCCGCGCAACGCCCTCCCCCATCCCCACCCCCGTCCCTAACTGATATACTAACTGATGGCTCTACTGAATTGGGAATATTAGCAGCTGCCAATTGCCATGATGACTTCTAATTCCAAATTAATTCAGGGTAAATGAAGTGTCAGAAGAAGATTGATTTGTTTTAGTAATTGCCCTGATGAGGAGTAGATCACGCGATTGGCAGAGAAAAGAGAGAGGGGGGGGGGGGGTGAGTGGGGGGGAGGGGGAAAGACTGTAAACACTAGCCTGAGGGGTGTGTGTGGGGGGGAGATGGCTGTTTGTACAGGCAAGACCCACTTCTCACTACACAGATGTCTGATATTCTCTTGAGTGACAAACAATTTGGCCTACATTGTTCTTGGGCCTAACAGGTGGACCAGATTCCTCAGGGTCCTGGCAGGACGGTTATGCTATTTATAAGCTTTCTTTCTAAAGGCAAAATAAACACTGGGGGCTGTAGTTTTAGCGACAGGACCTGGAAGATGGTATGTCACGCCTGTGGCCGCAGAAGAACTGTAAGGAAGGCAACAACATTTGTAAAACTAGGAACGATTTGTTTCACTCTTGTTTATTCTTCACGAACCTTTTTAATCATAGTAGCGGCTGCCATTTCTGATGGATAATTATCCAAAAAAATCTATTTGGCGTGACCACAGTAACCACAAGCTAGTACTGTGACCTTTATTTATTTAATGAGTCAAAATAATGTTCTGTGAAAGAATGTTCTGGAAACCACTTTTCTCTTAAACAGTTCATTACAAGTGACAGCTTTATACTTGGAAGTTTAAAAATGCATCGCTATCTTGTCAATGGAACGGGTAAAATAAAATGCCAGTCATTTAGCTTCTCATCCACACTGAGATACACGTAATTTGAAGTCAAGAATGTTCTTTCCAACCTGGGATGTTGGAAATCTGTTTAATCCGGAATATTTGATACAGGTTCAATTCCTGGAAAAGTCAATAGCAGCTGAGCAGATTGCCCCAATATGTGTGATAGAACATAGAACATAGAACACTACAGCACAAACAGGCCCTTCGGCCCACGAGTTGCGCCGATCACATCAACACCTATAACCCCCAATCCCATAAAACCCCATATACTCATCCAGAAGTCTTTTAAAAGACCCCAGCGAGTTCGCCTCCACCACCACCGACGGCAGCTGATTCCATTCACTCACCACCCTCTGAGTGAAAAACTTACCCCTAACATCACTTCTGTACTTTCCTCCCCGCACCTTAAACCTGTGTCCTCTCGTAGCGACCATTTCAACCCGGGGAAATAGCCTCTGAGAATCCACCCTATCTATTCCTCTCAACATTTTATAAACCTCTATCAGGTCGCCTCTCAACCTACGTCTCTCCAGGGAAAAGAGACCCAGTTCCCTCAACCTAACTTCATAAGGCATGCCTCCCTGTCCAGGCAACATCCTTGTAAATCTCCTCTGTACCCTTTCAATAGCTTCTATGTCTTTCCTATAGTGAGGCGACCAGAACTGCGCACAGTACTCCAAATGAGGCCTGACAAGGGTCTTATAAAGTTGCAGCATTACCTCCCGACTCCTAAACTCAATCCCTCAATTTATGAAGGCCAGTACACCATACGCCTTCTTGACCACCTCTTCCACCTGCGAGGCCGATTTAAGAGTCCTGTGGACCCGGACCCCAAGGTCCTTCTGCTCCTCAACACTACCAAGACTCCTGCCCTTGATAGTGTACTCGTTCATCCCGTTGGTTCTGCCAAAATGGACGACTACGCATTTATCCGCGTTGAAGTCTATCTGCCACTTCTCTGCCCAGTCCTGCATCCTATTTATGTCCTGCTGCAACTTTTGCCATCCTTCCAGGCCATCCACAACACCACCGACCTTTGTGTCATCAGCAAACTTACTTACCCATCCTTCCACTTCCTCATCCAGGTCATTTATGAAAATGACAAACAGCAAGGGTCCTAGAACAGATCCCTGGGGCACTCCACTGGTGACTGACCTCCATTCAGAAAAAGATCCATCCACAACCACTCTCTGCTTTCTGCAGGCAAGCCAGTTCTTGATCCACAAGGCCAAAGGCCCTTGGATCCCATGCCCTCTCACCTTCTCAAGAAGTCTTGCATGGGGGAGCTTATCAAACGCCTTGCTGAAGTCCATGTACACCACGTCCACGGCACTTCCTTCGTCAATGTGTTCAGTCACATTATCGAAGAACTCAACTAGGCTCGTAAGGCACGACCTGCCGTTGACAAATCCATGCTGACTATTCCTGATCATGTCAAACCTCTCCAAATGGTCGTAAATCTTGTCTCTCAGAAACCTTTCCATCAGCTTACCAACCACTGAGGTCAGACTCACTGGTCGGTAATTTCCCGGGCTATCTCTGTTCCCTTTCTTGAAAATAGGGACTACATCCGCAATCCTCCAATCTTCCGGAACCTCTCCCGTCTCCATTGACGACGCAAAGATCATCGCCAGGGGCTCTGCAATCACTTCCCTCGCCTCCCACAGTATCCTGGGGTATATCCCATCTGGTCCCGGCGACTTATCAATCTTGATAGAATTCAAAAGTTCTAATACATCCTCCACCTTAATGTCCACAAACTCAATCTTTTCCATCTGCTGCAAATCCGTAGCAAAATCTCCCAGATCAGCTTCCACTGTGAATACTGAGGCAAAGTACTCATTAAGCACCTCTGCCATTTCTTCTGGTTCCACACAGACCTTACCCCCTTCACCTTTTATAGGTCCTATCCCTTCTCTTCTCATCCTTTTACCTTTCACATATTTATAAAAGGCCTTGGGATTCTCCTTAATCTTACCCGCCGAGGTCTTCTCATGACCCCTTCTGGCTCTCCTAATTTCCCTTTTAAGCTCCTTTCTACAGTCCTTATACTCCTCAAGATCCTTAACCTCTCCTAGTTCCCTGAACCTTTTGTACACCTTCCCTTTCCTCCTGACTAGGTTCAACACAGCCTTCGTGCACCACGGTTCCCGCGACCTACCAAAACCCCCTTGTCTCATCGGAACGTTGTCACGCATAGCTCCAGGCAAACATTCCTTGAATATCCGCCACCTTCCTTCGGTACTTTTCCCTAAGAACGCCTCCTTCCAGTTTATTTGTCCAAGTAACTTCCTGACTTCTTCGTATCTCCCCTTACTCCAGACAAACACCTTCCTAGCCTGCCTGATCCTATCTCGTTCCAATGCAATTGTGAAGGAGATAGAATTATGGTCACCATTTCCAAGATGCTCTCCTACCGAAAGATCCATCACCTGCCCTGGTTCATTCGCCAGTACCAGGTCAAGTACAGCCTCTCCCCTCGTAGGCTCATCCACATACTGTGTCAGGAAACCTTCCTGAACACACCTAACAAACTCCTCCCCATCCAAACCCCTTACCCTAGGGATATTCCAGTCGATGTTTGGGAAATTGAAGTCTCCCATCACGACAACTCTGTTATTAATACATTTCTCCAGAATCTGTTTCCCTATCTGCACTTCAACTTCCCTGTCACTATTGGGTGGCCTATAGAATACACCCAGCAAAGTTTTTGACCCTTTGCTGTTCGTAACTTCCACCCACAGAGACTCTGTAGATAGTCCCTCCACGGCATCCTCTTTCTCTGCAGCCATGACACTGTCCCTGATCAACAGTGCCACTCCACCACCTCTTCTGCCATCCTCCCTGTCCTTCCTGAAGCATCTGAAACCTGGCACCTGAAGTACCCAGTCCTGTCCCTGAGACATCCAAGTCTCCGTAATGGCCACCACATCACAATCCCAAGCAGCAATCCACGCCCTAAGCTCATCTACCTTATTCACTACACTCCTTGCATTAAAATATATACACTTCACCCCCTCAGTCTGGGCATTTCCCTTCTCCACCCCCTGTCTAACCTCCCCCCCATACTGCCTGCGGTCCTCCCCTACCTGGGAGCTAACCTCCTCCGTCCCAGTTTCCCCATCACAATTCCCTCCCCCCATCCTTTCTAGTTTAAAGTCCCCCCGGTAGCCTTAGCCAGTCTTCCCGCCAAGATATTAGTCCCCCTGGGATTTGCAGTGATGCAACATGCACTGTAATAAGTCTTTGGAGGCAGAAGTCCCTTCACCAAAGTCCCCTTATTTACAAACTCTAACAGCAGTATATAGAGTGCTAGCAGTTAGCAATCTACCTCCGCTGACTCTTCCGGTTAAGTACAAGACAAGGACTCCCTGATTGGTCTGTCAATTGGATTCTGTCAGGGAGTTCATACTCCAATAGGCCAACCTCAATGGCCTGATTGAAGTCATTACACCCCCCACTTTGTGTGTGTGTGTGTGTATGTGTGTGCGCGTACGCTCGCTGTCGGTCAGTTTCTGTGTCACTTGCCCGCCATGCGTGCATGTAACTAAAACCCCCTTCCATTCAAGTGCCACTGGTTACACAACATCACGTCCAGTGAAGGCATGTCCTGTTCATAACTTTTGAACCTGGACCGCCTTCCCGTGGAAGCTTCTGGAACTATCTTTTTTATTTTAAATGGACATTCACACAGATGGTAAAGATGGCTGTTGGGATGTCAGGTGAGTTTTGCTTATTCAACAGATTATCTCAAGCTTCCGGAAGGTTCTAACTGAATCACCCCTGGTTGTGGAGGCGTCACCCTGGAATGAGCATATCCAGACCAGCAGCCTCCTGTGGAATTCACATCTGCCATTGTTTGAAGGTTATTCCAAATGCAGAATCAGTGCACTCCTAGACTCAATGGGCAGAATTCTTCCCTGCCAGCAGGTTCAGTGGTGGACTTGGAAGGGTTTGGGGAAAAGAATTCACTTAGGGGCCAAAAAATTGGATTTACACTGGTGCGAATTTCCCACAGGATTTTCTGATGCCCACCATGATAGATCGGGAAACCAGTTGGAGGTCGACATCAGTCGGATTTGCATCTTGTTAATGGGACGCAGAGAAAGGCCCAACTGAATCTTTCTCCCACACCAGATGCTCTACGATGCCAGGACACATCTGGAACAGGGTGGTGAGCAGAAATCAGGTCTCATCCGAAGAATGCTCGAGGCTATCTCCAGAAGTCTGGATGGAAGCTGCTAGTAACCCTGGGTACACCACAACAGAGGATGGGAGGAGCATCCATCAGGTGGACCTCCCAGCTTCAGCGTCATTGAGGAGGTGCATCTTCCAACCAAAGTGTGTTCCAGGATATCCATCCTCTCTCTTCAAAAGGTTCAGCTTCTTTCTTCAACAGTGAGTCAGTGATGTCAGGCATATTTTAAGTACAGCAGCCGGAGATGATGATGGAATATGTATGATTAATTTTGCCCTGCCACGGAATATGGCGCTAACTTCCCAGATGCATAATTAATGAGGTTACGGTTGGAAGGTATGGTACGGTTTCCCGTCAACATCTGCAGTGTAATGATTTGGACGCCCAAACCATTCTCATTAGATGATACCAATATTGATCATGTGACCAAACCCAGCTTGAGATAACGAGTTTTATCTAAAGACTTTCAGTTTTGAGACTTTGACTAGGATTCATTGTGTAAAGCCTTCTCTCCTTTGTAATTTAGTCTTTTAGCAGGCTCATTAGCTTCCCCAGGCAAGCCCAGATACTGGCAAGGAAACGAATGTTCAGCAGGTCATGAGGTTAGGCATTGTGGCTTTCATATCAGGAGGTCATGAATGAATACTAATCCATTGCAGGACTGGAAGAAACTACTTGGCTTAGGGACTTTGTATTCACTAAATAAATAAATCTAAAGGCTCAAAGTGACCAGGTCAGTCTGGAGAAAAGCACTGAAGAGACAGTGGCTGCAGAAAGGGCAGTGTCACCTTTGTCATTTCGCCAGGAAGCTTTAAAGTCTTTTAAGAGCCTCCCAGTCTGATTCTAAAATTCCAAGTCCACCTATAAAGAAATTTGACCTTCTGATATGAAAGGCACAATGCCTAACTTCATGACTTGCTGAACATTCATCTCTTTGAGGGGAATCCTGCAACAATCCAGACATTTGACTTCATTTGAACCCATCTAAAACTACAACTCAGAAAAGACTTCCGCCAAAATCTTGCTGCTGTTTACACCAGCAGGACCTTATCGTCTCGCCAATGGTAGACTCCCACTGAGGGTTACTGGGTGACCAGCTGTGCGGCAATGGCATTCCATTGTTAAGGGCTGGACCATGAAATCCCACCACCAGCAAGAGGAATTTTGGAATCAAGCTGATTCTTAAAGGGCAAAGATGACACTGCCATTTCTGTACTGTGAAACATGTTGTGAAGAGAGCGGAAAATCCCGCCCTTCCTTTGTCACCTGATCTGAAAGGATAGTTTTCCTACATAGAGCCAGACACATGTGGGAGAATTTTTCCCACCCGCCATGGGAATTGTAGTGAACAGGGGCAGATCATGCAAAGATCCATTGACCTCTGGCAGGATTTTTCAGTTTTGCGGCAGGTGCGGCTAGAAAATCCTGCCCATGGACTGTTAACTACTCTTTTGGTTTGTCACTTGTAGAAGTGCACTATCTTTTTTAGTTGTATCTTTCTTGAGCGTGTGCTGCATGACTGACATTATGTTTAGGTTTGTCGGGGTGAATACATGAATAAATAATCCTCTTCATTTAAACTCACAGGAGTCTGCTGCTGGAATTCTTAATCGGCTATGACAAAAGGTGGCTTAGAAACTTACACATCTACCTTTACAAAATAAAACCCATTGATACAGAGAGAAGGGGAAGGAATTAGTGGTTTCAATTTAATAATCCTCTCCTGTTCAGAATAACAACCAGTGTCACCTTGATTGTTATAAAGCTCCAGGAAACTTAGAACAAGACCCCATTCAATTTGGATCAGCATAATTAGACAAATGTATTCTCTGCAACTTACTTTGTTATATCTTTTTTGAGATGCTTATCAGTTTTCGGACATTGAAAAGATCTGTTGTTTAATCAGTTTGATATGAAAATTTAATATAATTAGCATAATGCATCAGTAGATTATCTGTAATAGTTTAGCAAATCAAAACTGTAACCAGCTCCACTGCACAGGATTCTCTCCAGAAGCAGCAGGGTTATAGGTCCTTATATTAACTTGGAGAAAGTCTAAGGGTGAGTGTGGAGAGTTTGAATATCATGTGGGGAACCTGGAGTTTCAGCATGTTGTGATGTGGCGTTTAACCCAGCCAGTTCATTACAACTTTAATTCCTGTTGTTATGATGAATGTGTGGCATGGCAATGATGTCCGTGTTATAATCTCAACTTGAGTGTTTGAAGGGCCATTCCAAAGGCAGAATTTAGAAGATTTGGTAGTCTTCAGAGATAACCATCATTCAATGATTTGCCCATAATTTTGAACAACTGTCTTAGATCTCCCATCAACCTACTCTGCTCTAAGGAGAGCAACGCAGTTTCTTTCGTATCTCTATATAACTGAAGTCTCTGTAATCATCTTTGTAAAACTTCTCTCCACCCTCATCAAGAATTTGACATGCTTCTTCCCCAGAATTTTAGACAATGTTCTACCTGAGGATTAACCAGTGATTTGTAAAGGTTCAACATGACTTCTACACTTCAATACCTTATTTACAAAGCCAAATATTGTGTACATTTTTCTAAACACCTTATCAATTTAACACCATCACAGATTTGTGAAAATCTATCCAGAGGTTCATTTCCTCTTTCTGCCCCCCATTAAAGTAGTATCAGTTAGATTATACTGTCTCTCCATGTTGTTCCACTCAAAGTGCATAACTTCACACATGTTTGCATCAACTTGCACTTACCACCTAACTGCCTACTTATCTAAATCCTCTTGATAGCCGCTACTTTCCCCTTCTCTTCACTGAATTGACAAGTTTTCACAAACTCCCGAGATCTAAGTTGCATTTCCTATATTCATTTATATACAGCAAGAAAAGTAGTAGTCCTTAATCTGGCTTCTGGACGCCTCCAGTGTAAACATCTCTCTAATCAGAGAACAAGTATCTATTCACCACCAATCCTTATCCCAATTGCTGTATATATTCAAGTTACTACTGTCCCTTTAATCCATGGTACTTCTTTACTCAGGCATGTCATGCACCATAAGACTATAAGGGATGGGAGCTGAAGTAGGCCATTCTATCATAACTGATCAGATGTGATAATCCTCAATTCCACCATCCCACCTTAACCCATAACGCTTGATTCCCTTACTGATTTCAATTTTGTCTAGCTCTGCTTTGAACATACCTAACCACCCAGCCACTAGCGCCCTCTGCAATAAAGGATTCCAAGATTCACTACCCTCTTGAGAGAAGAAATTTCTCCTCATCCCTGTATTAAATGAACAGCCCCTTACAAGGAGATGATGCCCTCGGTCTTTCCCAAATGGAGAAATGACCTCTCAGCATCTAACCTATCAGATCATCTGAGAATCCGATATGTCTCTCAATCTTCTAAACTCCAGTGAATACAGGTCCAACCTACTCAACCACTCCTCGCAAGAAATCCCTCCATACCATCAACCTATTCAACCTTCGCTGGACTGTATATAATGCTAGATATCTTTTCTTTGATAAGGTAACTAAAACTGTTCACAGTATTCCAGGTGTGGTCTAACTAGTGCCTTGTATAGTTTTAGCAAGACTTCTCCACTCTTATGCAGCAGGACATAGATAGGATGCAGGACTGGGCGGAGAAGTGGCAGATGGACTTCAACGCGGATAAATGTGTTGTCGTCCATTTTGGCAGAACCAACGGGATGAACGAGTACACTATTAAGGGCAGAAGTCTGAGTAGTGTTGAGGAGCAGAAGGATCTTGGGGTCCGGGTCCACAGGACTCTTAAATTGGCCTCGCAGGTGGAGGAGGTGGTCAAGAAGGCGTATGGTGTACTGGCCTTCATTAATCGAGGGATTGAGTTTAGGAGTCGGGAGGTAATGCTGGAACTTTATAAGACCCTTGTCAGGCCTCATTTGGAGTATTGTGCGCAGTTCTGGTCGCCTCACTATAGGAAAGATGTAGAAGCTATTGAAAGGGTGCAGAGGAGATTTACAAGGATGTTGCCTGGACTGGGAGGCATGCCTTATGAAGTTAGGTTGAGGGAGCTGGGACTCTTTTCCCTGGAGAGACGAAGGTTGAGAGGCGACCTGATAGAAGTTTACAAAATGTTGAGAGGAATAGATAGGGTGGACTCTCAGAGGCTATTTCCCCGGTTTGAAATGGTCGCTACGAGAGGACACAGATTTAAGGTGCGGGGAGGGAGGTTCAGAAGTGATGTTAGGGGTAAGTTTTTCACTCAGAGGATGGTGAGTGAATGGAATCGGCTGCCGTCAGTGGTGGTGGAGGCGAACTCGCTGGGGTCTTTTAAAAGACTTCTGGATGAGTATATGGGGTTTAATGAGATTGAGGGTTATAGATAGGTCTGTAGGTTGGTAGGTGATGTGGTCGGCGCAACTTGTGGGCCGAAGGGCCTGTTTGTGCTGTAGTGTTCTATGTTCTATGTTCTATGTTCTATAATCCATTCTGTTAATTGAGGCTATTTTTCCAGTTAATTGATAGACACAATAACTTTATCTTTAAATCAAATCTCATCTTCATTAGGAAAATGTAAAAGAACCTTAAATACTTATGATTGCTACAAGACTCTTACACGGTATTACAAGAAAATGTTTTTAGTCTGCTAAAATTCCACTATAATATACTTAGAAGCATAGATTTTCAACTACTAATATGTATCTAATGGCTTTGTAGGGGCGTATCTACCCATTCTTGCTGGACAGACACAGGAAGAGATCAGACTTTGTCAAGCTTAGAGCTTGAGATTTCTTTCTCTTGCTTCTGTGGTCCTTCTTCCAATTCTGCTTTCAAGACTTCAAAATTTATCATCTGAGCCCAGCTGTAAACATGCATTTCCATACGTAGACACTGACTCTCGAGATATTGTTGAAATTAGTTTATTATAGGCCTCCTGACTTTAGGGCCAGTTGTCCTTGTTTATCTTAGCACTCAAAATCAGTCTTCTGACTCCATTTGAAATGTGGCCCCTGTCTATTTGACTAATGAGGATGAACTTATTATCAGGAATATGTGTTGCTCTCCATCCTGCTAATTTGTCATGGTTAGCCTCTCCCTTGAAGATATCTGTTATCCAGTTTCCTGCTGAATTCATATTGCCTGCTGTAAAATCAAAGGTATTTGTTGCAAGTAAACATAGATCACTTTCTCTTGCAGATCACTACTCACAGCCCGAAGTTAAAGCCTCTTAGTTCTGAAGTTAGCCACATTTCCCATCAGGCCAGAGTAGTGTCCTTTCTTTGCTTGGTCATTTTATATCAAACCAAAGCTAGTTGCTTACAACTCCCATTGAAATAAAGGCCAAAATGTAGGGTGGAATTTATTGAGAATGATTCTAGGTGTCCAGCTAGTGTGAAAATGGAGAGTTGCAGATCCGTGAGTTTTTACACCTAGTCTTGTGCATGTAGTGCATGAAAAATTGGCTAGACTTCTTGTAGCTGCTGCAGCCAGTGGGCTGGGCTTAATTTGATGGTAGTCCTGATGTGGGCACCTTGGCACTGCCAGCCTGGCACCTCAGTACTGCTGTGAGGACAGCATGACCACTCTCCATTTGTGGGGAGTAGGTGTTCTCCTTGCTGGAGAGAACTGCTACCACTGAGGCCACAAAGGCAAGTGAGCCTGAACGATTCAGTGCTGGGCTTGCTAATGTCATATAAATTAGCATTACAATAAATTTAAATAATTTATTCAGCCATCCGCCCACTTCTAATGAGTGGCTGACCTCTCCACCAATCTGGATCTCGTAGGATTGCGAGAGCTGAGAAATCGAGTCTGATCCTGATATTTCAGCTCTCACACGATCTTATTGGCTCACTCCATCCATCGATGGGCAGGGTGAACGGTAAAATTTCGCCCATAGACTCTTGTATCCTCCTCGGTAGCACCGTGGTCAATGCTGCTGCCTCACAGTGAAGGGGACTCAGGTTTGATTCTTGGCTTGAGTCATTGCCTGTGCAAAGACTGCACATTCAGTCCAAAGCTGTGCAGGTTAGCTGGATTGGTGAAGCTAAATTGCCCCGTAGTGTCCAAGCAGTGTAGGTTCAGGGGGATTAGCAGGGTAAATATGTGGGGCTATGGGGATAGGGCCCAGGTGGGATGCTGTGTTGGAGAGTCGGTACAGACTTAATAGGCTGAATGGCCTCCTTCTGCACTGTAGGGATGCTATGATTCAATGATCCAAGACTCAAAAAATGGCAAACTAGTGAGTAACTAGATAATGATTTTGATGACGCCCATTGATGGAGCAATGATTCCAGCAGAGCTCTCTTGATCAATACATCCACCTGAAGAGGCTGAAGGGGCCTCAATTTAAAGTTTCATCCATTCAACAGCAGCTCTAAGTAGCACATTGCTAGGAGCAAGGTTGTGCAGCTAGTAAGAGGGATGTGTAGGTTAGTCTTTCCTCTGACAGGTCTGGTGAGGCCTTTAATTTTTTTTTACTGAGAAGGCCAAGTCCTTGGGACAATGTTTGTAACATGCACTTTGCTTGGCCACTTCTCTATTACAGAGAATTACAGAACGGTTACAGCACAAAATGAGGCCCGCTTTATTTCATATGGCTCTCTGTAATAGCAACCGACCTCGTCCTACTCCCCTGACTTTTCCCCACAATTTTCTTTCCTCTTCTGATTAAGATTCAATTCTCTTATGAAAGCCATGATTGAATTCTGCCTTCACCACACACTGAGATTGCATTCCACATCTTACCCCTCATTGTGTAAAAAAGTTTTTCCTCATGGTGCCACTGCCTCATACATCAATTACCTGTCATTGGTGTTCTCTGGTTCTCAATTGTTCTGCCAACTGCAAGGGTTTCTGTCCAAACCCCTCTTGATTTTGAATATTTCTATCAAATCTCCCCTTAGTCCTCTCTTCTCATAGAAACATAGAAACATAAAAACATAGAAAATAGGAGCAAGAGGAGGCCATTTACCCCTTCAAGCTGGGTCCACCATTCATTACAATCATGGCTGATCATCCAACTCAATAGCCTAATCCTGCTTTGTCCCCATAACCTTTGATCTCATTTACCCCAAGTGCTACATCCAGCTGCCTCTTGAATACATTCAATGTTTTGGCATCAACTACTTCCTGTGATAATGAATTCCACTCTTTGGATGAAGAAATGTCTCCTCACCACCGTCCTAAATCCTGAATCCTCAGTGTGTGACCTCTGGTTCTGGACTCCCCCACCATGGGGAATATCCTTCCTGCATCCCTTCCTGCATTCTCCAAGGATAACATCTCCAGTTTCTTCAAACCCATGGAACCTAAGGTTCATCATCCCTACAATGATTCTCGTGAATCTTTTTTGCATTGCCTCTGATGCCTTCACATCATTCTGCTCAAAGGTCTGAGCACTTCTTTTCCATTGTTGATATAATATGAAAACTTGGGCTGGATTCTCTGGCCTCCCCACAGAATCTGCTGGTCCCGCCATTGCCAATGGGAGTTCCCACTGATTCCACCCATGCCACCGGGAGACCAGTGGCGAGGGTGCGCTGAGTGTGAACAGCTGGCAAGTTCTAGCCTCTGTGTAGTTCAATTGAGTAATAACAAGGTCAGATGGTAATTACAAGCATTTTAATCTTTAACTGCAGCATACAAATCAATTCGCAGTTGGTCTATTTTCAGCAAATTACTGTGGATGCTGGAATCTGAAACCAATAGAGAAAACACTGGGAAGTCTCAGCAGGTCTGGCAGCATCTGAGTGTGGCAACATTCCTTCTTTTGTCAAACGAAGAAGAAAATCTTCAAATTTTATACACTCTTCTTTTCAAACTGAAGGTGACATTGCCTTCCATGCTAGTCTCTGGCCTAATGGAGAACCCTCCAATACAAACCTAACATTATGCACACATTTACATTGCTTAGTAACTCCATGTGTGCAAAGGTCTTCACACGTTTTCAGCAGATCACGTAAGTTAGTGTACTTGACGCATTGCCTAGGATATTTCTATTGCTCGGTCTTCAAGATTTTCTGTAATGACTGTTGCCAAAGTAAGGCAAGTCTAATTCTCATGTACCAATAGGAGGAAGGAGCCTCTCGTCTCTGTTGCTGACTTGATCTGTAAGCACATCCGCTACTGCATTAGAAAATCGGACTTCTTACTGAAGTTGAAGTCATGCTCCCTGCTGTCCCAGAAAAGTGGTTTCCACTATCGACCATACAGTTTTTTTACCTTTTAAGAGACTTTAAGTAACTTTGACAAAGGGTCATCTGGACTCAAAATGTCAGCTCTTTTCTCTCCTTACAGATGTTGCCAGACCTGCTGAGATTTCCCAATGTTTTTTCTTTTGGTTTCAGATTCCAGCATCCGCAGTAGTTTGCTTTTATTTAAGTAAAATCATGCAGCTGGATTTCCCGTCCTCCCATCCCTTTATATTTATTTTTTTCTTTTCGGTGGGGGGAAAGATTATCTCATTTTCATTCACCAACTGCATGGTTGGCTTTACTTTTAATTGCTGCAGAAATGCTTCCCTAATTCTCTAACACATACTGGCCAGAATTCAGTACCACACCAATCACTTGTGCATTCTGATGTCATTACGTTATGCCCAGTCCCGTGGATGGCACATCCCTCTGCCACAGGTTTCCCTGGCACATGGGATGGAATCAATGGGAAATCCCATTGACAGCATCAGGACCAGCAGTGGCACACCACCTCCCTTTATGAGAAAAAGATGGCATGGAGGCCAGAGTTTCCTGCCGCACGTGTTGCAATCTCTTGCTAGAATGAGCCTGGTGAGAAAGGGAGATGGGATATGGCGTTATGTGGGAGTCAATCTCAAAAAATCAATTAAGGGAAGATTTGATAGAGGTGTTCAAAATCAAAACGAGTCTGGACAGAAACTGTTACAGCTGGCAGAAGGATCAATAACCAGAGGACATCAATTTCAGGTGATTGCATGGTTGGTATTAGGAATGTGTTGAATGGGGTATTGTACTATACTGCAATGTATGTAGCAGAATGCTGCACCACTAATAAATGCCATTGCAGCAGCATCACTTGGTCTTCGTTCTAATTAAAATTGACAAATTACAGGTTGTCCTAATCAAGAATTCCTTATTTGATGTGTAAAAATCGCTGATAATATTGGGCTTTCTACCTGAAGTTTTTTTTGTTAAAGCCTTTTCAATACCATTTTGCAGGTAATGACATAATACTGTACAATTGATTGGAGCTAAATTAATAATTCAGTAAACAGCAGATGCGAGAAAAGTATTTAAATGTTATTGATAAACTAATCTACATAGCTTCATTAGAAATCCAATCATTCAGCACCTTCATTGATTTGGATCACTAAGATATAGACTGAAAAAGCAGACAGAAAGTGATATCTTCAGCAGTAAGAGCATCTTCATTTGGTTATTTTTTGAGATCGACTCCCTCGGTTGAGACACCATTATCCATTTCCCTTTATCACCAGAATAATTTGAGCAAGAGGTTTCAACATGCTGGACAGGATTCTCCGATCTTGTCCATGGCCACCCCGCTGCAAGTGAGAACGGAAAATTTGGTATTCCAGCAGCACTGGAGAATCCCAGCCACTGATAAGGTTGGAAATTTTCTATCTCAGATTCAAGTTGCGTGGTGAGAAGTGTAGAAACAACATACTAAAGGCAGATCATATTAACAATTCCTCTAACAGCATTCTGAATTCATGAAAAGAAATATGAAATGATTTTATTTTACACTATGCTTATCAAATAAACCTGCAACAGTAACAGGGACATCTGTGTTTCGCCGTTCTTGCATTATTAGTGATCAGTGTTATCAGGGACACAATGTTGTTATTAAGAGTGAACCCAACATCTTTACAAAATTGGTCTCAATGTTAGTTCCAGGTGGGTAAGAAATGGTTCCAATTTTCTTCCCACGCCTAGTGGTGTGCTTAGGGCAACATGGTGGCACAGTGAATAGCACTGTTGCTTGACAGCAACAGGGACCCAGGTTTGATCCCAGATTTGGGTGACTGTATGGAATTTGCACGTTTTCCCAATGTCTGCGTGGGTTTCCTCTGGATGCTCCGGTTTCCTCCCACAGTTCAAAGGTGTGCATGTTGGGTGGATTGGCCATGCTAAATTGCCCCTGAGTGTCCCAAAATGTGTAGGTTAGGGGCATTAGTAGGGTAAATGTGTGGGATTATGGGAATAGGACTGAGGATGGACCTGGGTAAGATGCTCTTTTGGACAGTCAGTGGGCTCAATGGCAGCCTTCTGTACTGTAGGAATTCTATGATTATTGGCAACAGATCCAGAGTTTAGGGGAAGCATAGAGTCAACATTACCATTCTCATAACCATTCTGAAGAGCAGAAGTCTTGCTACACGCTCAACATGGGGATAATTAGAAAAGAAGAATCTCTAAATACAGAGCAGCTTCAAGTTTGCATAAAAAGAAACAGAAGGATTAGGTCAGGACTTTCCTCTATGCGGTAGGGGCCAGGAAGAAGATTTTATTGCAAGACAAGATATCAAGGAGGTTTCAAACTCATATGAGGATGTCCTCCAGGCATTTAATTCATACTTCAATGTTTGAAAACTGTGATAATTGAGCGAACAAAATTTACTAAGAGTAAGCAAAAACTGGGTGAATCCATAAATTCATTTAAAAATGATCTGAACAGACCCACAGAAATTTGTGATTGTGGGAATCCTCAGAGGTGACTTAATACATGATAATATAATTGTTGTGGTCTTGGATGAAACGCTATCAGATCTTTTGCAAACAAGGGAAGATTTAACTCTCAGAAGACAGTATAAAGGCATAAGAGACAAAACTTTGGAAGCTAAAGAGAATGGTTATTTGTGGGGAAGTGATGCCTCTTGGAATAAAAATGAGTGAGGCTATTAAAGATGTTGGAGTAAAAGAGAAAGACAATAAAGTAAAAGCCCGCAAAATCGAACAAAGCAAAAGCATGCCAACCATCCTCTTGTGATACTCTCAGTTAGGTGGGAAAACCCTACACAAGCAGAAAGAATGACCAGCAGGAGCAGCTGACTGCCATAATTGTGGAAAATTAGGGCATTTAAAAATTGTCTTCAGATCCTCACAGCTCATAAAGTGGAGATGCCAGTGTTGGACTGGGGTGGGCACAACATAAAGTATCAGAACACCAGGTTAAAGTCCAACAGCTTTATTTGGTAGCGTGAGCTTTTGGAGCACTGCTCCTTCATCAGGTGAGTGACCTTCATCACCCGATGAAGGAGCAACACTCCGAAAGCTCGTGCTACCAAATCAACCTGTTGGACTTTAACCTGATGTTGTGAGACTTCTTACTGTGCTCATAGCTCATAGCAAGAAAGAGAGAACAACAAACTAAGTAAAATTCAAGAACTGTAGGAGCCACAGAAAAAACAGCAGATAACCTTCTTAGGAGTTAATGAAACAGAAAATAATTATTGAAGCATCAAATAGAGAAGTTGATGGTCACCCAACAGAATTCAAATGAGATCTGGTGCAGGTGTTTCAGTGTTACCCGATGAAGTAACATGGCTTAAAAATATCACGTTAGAGCCATCTGCCTTAGAGTTACAAAGCCCAATGGGACAACACTAAAAGTCATAGGCCATCACTTGGCAAGATTAAGATACAAAGATAAAGAAATCATGGAACCACTGCATGTGAAGAAGAACCAGAAGTCATCATTACTGAGTAGTAAGACATGTTTGCACTCGAGGCTCAGAGTCATAGAGATTTACAGCATGGAAATGAGCCCTTCGGCCCAACTTGTCCATGCCGCCCCTTTCTTAACCCCCAAACTAGTCCCAATTGCTCACATTTGGTCCATATCCCTCTATACACATCTTACCCATGTAACTGTCTAAATGCTTTTTAAAAGACAAAATTGTACCTGCCTCTACTACTACCTCTGGCAGCTTGTTCCAGACACTTATCACCCTCCGTGTGAAAAAAATTGCCCCTCTGGACCTTTTTGTATCTCTCCCATTTCACCTTAAACATATGCCCTCTAGTTTTAGACTCTCCTACTTTTGGAAAAAGATATTGACTAGCTGATCTATGCCTCTCACTATTTTGTAGACTTCTGTAAGATCACCCCTAAGTCTTCGATGCTCCAGAGAAAAAGTCCCAGTCTACCCAACCTCTCCTCATAACTCAAACCATCGAGTCCTAGTAGCATCCTAATAAATCTTTTCTACACTCTTTCTGGTTTAATAATATCCTTTCTAAAATAGGGTGACCAGAACTGTACACAGTATTCCAAGTGTGGCTTTACCAATGTCTTGTACTACTTCAACAAGATGTCCCAACTTCTGTATTCAATGTTCTGACCAACGAAACCAAGCATGCCTAATGCCTTCTTCACTACTCTGTCCACTGTGACTCCGCTTTCAAGGAGCTATGAACCTAAACCCCTAGATCTCTTTGTTCTATAACTCTCCCCAATGCCCTACCATTAACTGAATAAGCCATGCCCTGGTTCCATCGACCAAAATGCATCACCTCAGGTTTATCTAAATTAAACTACATCAACCATTCATCAGCCCACTGGCCCAATTGATGAAGACCCCGTTGCAATCCCAGATAGCCTTCTTCACTATCCACTATGCCACCAATCTTGGTGTCATCTGCAAACTTACTAACCATGCCTATTAAATTCTCATCCAAATCATTAACATAAATGATAAATAACAGTGGACCCAGCACCAATTCCTGAGGCACACCACTGGTCACAGGCCTCCAGTTTGAAAACAACCCTCTACACCCATCCTCTGTCTTCTATCATCAGGCTAATTTAGTATCCATTTGGCTACCTCATCCTGGATCCCTTGAGAGTTAACCTTATGCAACAACCTACCATGTGGTACCTTATCAAAGGCTTTGCTAAAGTCCATGTAAACATCAACTGCAGTGCCCTCATCTATCTTCTTGGTCACCCTTCCAAAAGAAAATAAAATTTGTGATTTTCCCCTCACAAAGCCATGCTGACTGCCCCTAATCAGCCCTTCCGCCTCTAAATGCCTGTAGATCCTGTCTCTCAAAATACCTTCTAACAACTTATCCACTACAGATGTGAGGCTCACCAGCCTGTAGTTCCCAAGCTTTTCCCTGCAGCTCTTCTTAAACAAAGGCACAACATTTGCCACTCTCCAATCTTCAGGCACCTCCCCTGTGACTATCGATGATTCAAATATCTCTGCTAGGGGACCCACAAGTTCCTCCCCAAGCCTCCCATAATGTCCTGGGATACATTGCATCAAGTTCTGGGGATTTATTTACCTCGGTGCGCTTTAAGACTTCCAACACCTCCTTCTCTGTAATATGTATACTCCTCAAGACATCACTGTTTATTTCCTCAAGTCCCCTAACATCCATGCTTTTCTCAACAGTGAATACTGATGAGACATATTCATTTAGGATCTCAGCCATCTCTTATGGATCCACACATAGATGATCTTGTTGATCCTTAAGAAGTCCTGCTCTCTCCCTAGTTGTTATTTTGCCCTTTATGTGTTTATAGAAGCTCTTTGGATTCTCCTTTGCTTATCTGCCAAAACAATCTTGTGCCCCCTTTTTGCCCTCCTGATTTCTCTCTTAACTCTACTCCTACACCCTGTGTATTCTTCAAGGAATCCGCTTGATCCCAGCTGCCTATGCAAGTCATGTCTCTCCGTCTTCTTCTTGACCAGAGCCTCAATATCCAGTGTCATCCAGGATTCCCTACTTCTACGTGCCTTGCCTTTCACTCTAAGAGGAATGTGTTTACCCTGAACCCTGGTTAACTCATTTTTGAAAGCCTCCCAGTTACCAGATGTCCCTTTGCCTTCCCACAGACTCCCCCAATTAACTGTTGAAAGTTTCTGCCTGCTACCATGAAAATTGGCTTTGCTCCAATTTAGAATTTTAGCCTAGTTACATGGTTGATGAAATTACTGATGAGCAATCTAGTGAGATATTCAGGAATGAATTTGTGTCTCAAATTTTACAGCCAAGAAAGCTGAAAACAGAATATCATCCAACTCTAGGGGAACATGCTAAACCTATATATACCTTATCACTTTGAGGTAGGTCCTTCATCCACTCTTGGGCAAAGTCTGAAGTGAGATTGAACACATGTTACAACAAACAGTCATCTCTCTTTAAACATACTGATGAAGTGGTGTCCGGAAAGGTCATAGCACCAAAATCTGATGGTTCAATTAGAATCTGTGAGGACTTGACTCAATGAAACTAGTCAGTAGAGCCTGAGATCCACCAAATAAAGACAGTGGATGGAAGTCTCAACAAGTTAGCAAGACACAACCTCTTCACAAAATTAGATGCAAAGAGTGTTTTTTGGCAGTGGTCTCTGGACAAAGAATCCAGATTGCTAACTACATTTATTACCCCATTTGGTCATTATTGTTTTCACAGTTTACCAGTCAGAATTGCTTCTGCACGTTCTCCCAATGTCTGCATGAGTTTGCTCTGGATGCTCCAGTTTCCTCCCACAATCCAACGATGTGCAGGTTAGGTAGATTGGTCATGCTAAATTGCCCCTTAGTGTCCCAAGACGTGTAGGCTAGGGGGATTAGCAGGGTAACTGTGTGGGATTATGGGAATAGGGACGAGGTGGACCTGGATAAGTTGATCTTTTGGATAGTCAGTGAATTGATGGGCTGAATGGTGTCCTTCTGTTCTGTAGGAATTCTATGATTCTATGGCAACAGATCCAGAGTTTAGGAGAAGCATGGAGTCAACAATGGATACTCCAAAGAACAATGGTACTGAACTTGTAAGGAATGGAAGGAGTAATACGCCATATGGAAGACTTTCTTGTTCATCAAGGGAAGAACATGACTGTCAAGAGACTGCAGTCTTCAAAATCCTACAAGGAGCAGGTTTGATATTAAACAACAAATGTGAATTTGCAAAGCCTGCAATATAATTCTTAGGCCATATTGTGCAAGCTTCAGGAATTATGTCCTCTGTTGCCACGGACAATCAACAGCATTAGTGGGTTCTCAAAGCCTAAAAACATCACAGGTTAATGAAGACTCCTTTGGACAGTCAACCAAATAGCCATGTTTCTGCAAAGTTTGTTGGAAAGCAACAGGTTATTACAATAGCTTGAAGCAAGGTAAACTGTAGTGCTGAGATGTGGCACAGCAAAATGCTTTTGACAAGATCAAAAATCTCCTAATTTCACTAAAAATTCTAGCGCACTACAATACAGAGTTTCCAACAATTGTACCAGTAGACTCATCATCTACAGGCTGGGTGCAGTATTCTTTTGAATTCAAAAAGATGGACAAAGATGACCAGTTTATTATGACTCAAGATCTCTCACAGACAAAAAGAGTTATGTAACCATTCAGATAAAAAACATTAGCTGCCACATAAGCCTGCAAGAAGTTCTTTGATTATGTCATGGGATTAAGATTTAAATTGAAACCAACCGCAAACCTTTGGTTACTTGAAGGGAATTGTACATATGCCATCTAGAATTCAATGTTTTAGACTAAGGATCATGAAATATGATTCAGTTACTGAGTACATGCAAGGGGAGTACCAAAAAACAGCAGCTGCATTATCAAGAATATCAGTGGAAGGTATCAAACAGGACGATTTAAATGTTATTGAGGAAGTGGAAGCGTATATATGCTTATATACGTATATATGCTGGGGCCTCAGCTATTTACCATTTATATAGATGATCTGGAGGAGGGAACCGAGTGTAGGGTGTCGAAATTTGCTGATGACACCAAAATTGGTGGAAAGGCAAATTGTGCGGAGGGTGGTGAGAGTCTACAGAAGGATCTAGATAGGCTGGGCGAATGGGCCAGGAAATGGCAAATGGAATTTAATGTTGGCAAGTGCGAGGTGGTCCACTTTGGTAGGAATAATGGTAGGAAGGATTATTACTTACGTGGAGAAAAACTGCAGCAGGCGACGGTGCAGAGGGACCTCGGGGTCCTTGTGCATGAGTTGCAAAAACCCAGCTTGCAGGCGCAGCAGGTGGTCAGGAAGGCAAATGGGATGCTGGCCTTCACCGCGAGGGGGATTGAATATAAAAGTAGGGAGGTCTTGCTGCGGCTGTATAGGGCATTGGTGAGGCCGCAGCTGGAGTACTGTGTGCAGTTTTGGACGCCATACTTACGCAAGGATATTTTGGCCTTGGAGGGAGCGCAGAGGAGGTTTACTAGGCTGATGCCGGAGTTGAGGGGGTTGAGCTATGAGGAGAGGCTGAATAAATTAGGCTTGTACTCGTTAGAGTTTAGAAGAATGAGGGGAGATCTCATTGAGACGTATAAGATGATGAATGGGATGGATAGGATAGAGGTGGAGAGACTCTTCCCGCTCAGAAAGGATAGTAGGACTGGGGGCACACCCTCAAGATAAAGGGGGGGCGGTTTAGAACAGAGTTGAAGAGGAACTTCTTCACTCAAAGGGTGGTGAATCTCTGGAATTCTCTGCCCGTTGAAGTGGTGGAGGCTACCTCGCTAAATATTTTTAAGACGCGGGTTGATGGGTTTTTGATAAGAGAGGGAATTAAGGGTTATGGGGAGAGGGCAGGAATGTGGAACTGAGCCACGACAGATCAGCCATGATCTTATTGAATGGCGGGGCAGGCTCGAAGGGCTAGTTGGCCTACTCCTGCTCCTATTTCTTATGTTCTTATGTTCTTATACTTTGCTCATTACTAAACACTTAACCAGCCACTGAGAAGAGATTACAATAAGTTAAGGAAGAACAGCAGCAGGATGACAAGTGCATCAAATAAGAGTATAGCCAGGATGGATGCTGGATTATACTTTTAATAAATCAGTACTTCGAACAGAGAAGCAGAGGAAACATCTCACAATCATTAGTGAGGGTCCCATGTCTTCTGTGATCCATGTACACTTTGATATTGCTGATCACATTCAAGCTTTAAACTTGCATTGCTATTTTAAACTACAGTACCTTAAATACTTGATCTGACCAATTAAATGCTGGTTAAACAGCAATTGTAATTACTGTCTGTCACGGCTATTCTGCCGTGCATTTTACAAATGCAACGACTATTGCACAAGCAGAAAATGAGAAGATCACAGGCCCAGATGTATGAGAGGTACCACACATGGCTTCAGATGTTTGTTGTTTGCACACAAATGGTAATTTACAAGCTCAGCAGTTTACTAATACAGATTCCTATAGGACGCATGCTTCTCATCCACTGGGAGTCATTCCATGTTTTAGAAACTAGCACTAACTTAGCATAGCATTGTTAAACTTACTTAGACTGCTCTAATCTGCTTTTATTGAACTGGTCCCTGGATTCAGACTTTTTCTGATAAGTCCGGATTTCCAAATCTCCATGGATTTCGAGTGTTTGTTTATCAAAGTATCCTTTAGAAAAAGGGCTTACTCTTTAAGATGAAAAAATGTGGGAAGCTATTGCAGAGACTTTCATGTCTATAGCACACTCGCCGTCCCTAAGCTCTGTTTGCTGGAGCAGCTGGGCCGTCCTCTGTTGCCTCAGAGGGATTATCAGTCCCTCAGCCCGTAGCACTCTGCATACAATGGGGAAATATGACAGCTCACTTAAATCGCTTGACTCCCTAATCCGCACAGATTTGTTGGGATTTATCATTTTATCGCAGCTAAGTAAATACTTTTCCTTATGCTTTTTATTGTGAGTAGATAGTTAGTAAAGCATCCTTTTGCGGTGCCGCTCGCTGCTTTCTCAGAGTTGCTAAATGTTGATACATTGATGGCGTTGAGAAGCAAACTAGCGCTGAGTATCGGCAGACAGCGTCACCAACAGATAGGAGCATGCATCACTAGGAGAGTTTGTTCCAAGCGAGTAACGCATGGAAGGGTTTGAATAACTCCAGAATTAGTGACAGCAAAGCTTGGGGTAAGTATTAAGGAATGAGATGATTGTGATTAAAAATAATTATTTTCAATTTGCGTAGAAAATTAGAATGCAGAATGTTTTAACTAAAATATTGGGCATCACTCCAGATAAGCCCTTAATTTAACATAAAAAATGAATCCTATCTGTGTTTTTATTTAGAATATATACATCCTTAATCATCATTGGAGCAAGATTGCTCCTAATGCAGTGTGTTAAATGAAAATTAAACTTTCACATATTTCTAAAGCACAACTGAGAATATCCAACCTTGAATGCAATGGTGTGCACTTACAGTGCATACGTTCAACATGTGCATGTAGATATTTCAACTTTGTGTGGACATTAAATTTGAGTGCAAGTTTTCTTTTGTAGGTTTGAACCTTCTCTGAAGTGAAGTAAAATGAGATTCACTCACTATAGTTTGCTGTGTGAATCCATCCTAAAATAGGGTGCCCTATAAAAGCACTGATAAGAATACTGCTTAATCAGCTTAGAGGAAACTAAGCTGGTATAAGTAGTGCACTGTGGACCAATCTCACTATTTTTTGGTGCAGCATAGTGAGCTCCCAATTCACTGGTCACATCAGTAGCTCATGAATGGCATGAGGTCATGGCAAAGTGGTCTCTGTAAGGAGAGGAGCCCCACTAACAGTGAGATGGTAAAGTAGGCATAAGAGTCCTTTGCCGTGCAAGTCACTCAGTGGAACTGTATCAGGAAGGCATCAGATCTAAAAGAAAAGTGCCAACTTAGAATAATTATGAATAAAATACACTGATTCATTTCTACAAAGGGAGACCCTCCCCGCAAATGCCAAAGTAATTTTGAGGTTGCTTAATTTGCTTGATACCTAATTCAAATTGATCTAAACCTGCAGCTCTAACACAGAAAAAAGCAAGATGACTGGGACCCACTTCAGCTGATGAAAGTAAAGGAAACCAAGGAAGATGGAGCTGAAAAATATCTAAAATTGTTCCGATTTTCTTTTTCTTTTTGCAGCAAAACAGTTGCCTTCAAACATGAGTCTGAAGCTACGCGGCAGTTCACATTCAAGGTGTCAATAATTGACCCAATAATGGCCTAAATGACCTACAGCTCCATAATCACACCTATAAAGTGGTACTGAGGTCAGTCTCCCAGAATGTGCGTGGCGCGGTAGCACAGTGGTTAACACTGCTGCTTCACAGTGCTAGAAACCCAGGTTCAATTCCCAGTTTGGTCACTGTCTGTGGAGTTTGCACGTTCTCCCTGTGTCTGTGTGGTTTTCCCCCCCCGGTGCTCCGGTTTTCTCCCACATTCTGAAAAATGTGTTGGTTAGGTACATTGACCCAAACAGCGCTGGACTGTGGTGAGTAGGGGAATTTCACAGTAACTTCATTGCAGTCTTAACGTAAGCCTTACTTGTGACTAATAAATAAACTTTAATGCCTGGAGCATCAATGGAGCGTATGGTAATCACATCAGAATCTGTGACAGTTCTCCACTTTCCAAGTGGTTCAGGGCCAGGAAATTGCCCTTCTTCTACAGAAATACAGACTGAATTCCAAGTGGCAATTGGGGGAAAATTTCTACACTCTTGGGCCTGGGATGCCGTCGGGGTTTTTAGGATTTGATATATTATTTTTTATAATCATTCATGGGATGTGGGCATTGCTGGCTAGGCCAACATTTATTGCCCAACCGTAAGGGCATTTAAGAGTCAACCACATTGCTGTAGATCTGGAATCACATGTAGGCCAGACCAGGTGAGGACAGCAGATTTCCTTCCCTGAAGAACATTAATGAACCAGATGGGTTTTTACGATAATTATTGCGAGTTTTTTATTGAATTTAAATTTCAAAATCTGCCATGGTGGGATTCGAACTCGAGTCTCCAGAGAATTACCCTGGATCACTAGCCTAGCAACAATACCGCCATGCCACCGATATGAGCTAATAGAGCAGCTATCCTGCTGTTAATTAGGCAAACAGACTTAGGCCCCAGTCAAATGATGACATTTGGCATGGATCTGCATGAAGTGTTGATTATCTGAGCATCTTCAAACCAGGTAATTGTCTTCTCGCTCAGAGTGCCATGCAAGTAGTGTGTTCAGCTGCTCTCTCTCTTTCTCTCTCTCTCTTCTTCAAATCTGTTGTTATCATCCCTGTCAGGTAAAGACAATTCCTGTGCACAACTTTAAAACACTGATTGTGATTGATTTGGAATCTTTTGGAACTAACTTTTTTTTTTACAGAAATTGATGTTAACAGGTGACTAACATCGCCAGGCTGAAGGTTAGATGACTTTTGCAATTTCTGTCCCAAAGCTCTGAAAAAAAATTATTGAATAACTATGGGTGGGGAGCCTCCCCCTTGAATGGACAGTACAAGAGAAAACGCATCTCTGGGATTTATACCTGCTCGTATTTACCACTTACTGGGAACTCAGAATGTAAAGACTTCTGGACCCACTGGCCGGGACTTTACCATCGCGTTGTCCTCATTTTCATGTGTGAAACAGTTGTAAAATGGGGCGAAAAGCGGTTAGCGTGATTGGCGCCGGTTTTCGCGACTGGTGTCATTTTACGACTGCAGGATTTCCAGCACCGTCAGCCTCTCACTGGAAACGGGCAAGAGGCAGGTTAATTTATTGAAATTTACTTAAATAAATATTTACATGTCCCTAAATGAGCCTGGCGCTCAATTGTCTGTGCTCTCCTGCCTTTATGATCTCTCCGGGAAAGATTCTCACCAGCGAGGAATAGACATACTCCCCATGAACGGGCAGCAGCCGAACTGGTGTCACTGGTGGAACCAGAGGACACTGAGGCCCCCCTGGGGAGGTGTGAATGGCCATCATCTATATCCCCTTGAGTAGGAATGGCTTTAAACTTCCAAATCATTCTGAGTGGACAATGGCAGTTGATCACGTGACTAAAACTGACTTCAAATCAGAAATCTTTTATCCCAAGCACCAGAGGGAAATCGCTTAGTGTATGCAGAACTCCAGCAATGGACATCAGCCCCAAGAAAAGCCCCACCCCCTTTTAAATATGCAGACTACGACATCTTAAAAATCTCCTAGCCTGGTTCCTATTCCAAGCCTATCTGTACAGAATCTTGACCTCCTGGTAAGAAACCCACAAGTAAGCAACTGCTGCAAAAGCCCACCTCTCTGAGGCTACAACTCTGAGATATGATTTCAGCTGTTTGAATCTAAATTTGAACCTAGATTAACCCTTCAGAAATGAAAATACTTTTTCAAAAGGCCTGTAGTGACTCCTTTTTCATAAGATGAGCTAACATGTGAACTATGGCCTATTCTTTAGTTTGCAATGTGTAAGATTGCACTATCGTATGTGTTTGTGTGTGTGTGTGTGTGTGTGTGTGTGTATGAGACAGACTTGAGTGATTGATGTGACATTAGATTTTTGGAGTGAAATTGTGAATAAATAATCCTCTTTATTTAAACCCACAAAAGCATGCTGCTGGTTAGTAAAAATTGACCACAGGGATTCAGAAACATAGACATCTTCCTTTCCAAAACATACTGATTATAGACAATAAGGGAAAGGTAAAGGTGATTCAGGTCTCTCCTATCCCTCTTTGCAACAAGTCCTCTCCTAAAAAAAATCTTGACTCTAGAGCCCTTGCAAACTATCATCCTATCTCAAGCACTTCTTCCTCTGCAACATCCTCCAATATGCTGTGGTCTCTCAAATCAAAATCCCATCTTTCCCATGTTTCAATTCCTCCAATCAGGTTTTTGCCTCTGCCACAATACGAAAACTGCTCTAATCAAATTTCAAGTAATATTCTATGTGACCTTAACTTTCTCAGCCAGTCTGCAGCCTTTGACACAATTGACCACACCATTTTCCTTGAATGTCTCTCTATTATCATCTAGCTGGATAGGACTGTCCTTGTCTCATTCTAATCATAGCCAAAGTATCACTTACAATGGCTTCTCTTCCTGCTGCTGCATTATTACCTCTGATAGTCCCCAAGGATCTAGCATTGGCCACGCAATATCTCATCTACCTGCTGCCCCTTGCTAACATCATTTGAAAACAGAGTGCTAGTTTTCATATACACAGTGACAACATCTTCACAACCATCTCTTTTCACTGCTGTTATATTATCAGACAGCTAATCTGGCACATTGAGCAGAAATCTCCCCCAATTAAATTTCAAGAAAACTGACCTCATTCCAAACTCTGTTCAATAGCTACTGACTCCCTCATATAGCTACTGACTTCATCTCTCTCTCTGCCAGCAGCCTGAGATTAAACTAGTCTGTTTGCAGCCTTCATGTCACATTTGATCCCGAGATGCATTTTCAGTTGTCCATTACTAAGACTTCCAACACAGGAATCCCTGTCCCAATTCCTGAATCCCCCTCACTCATGGCTTCATTACTGCTCGTCTTCACTATTTCAATGCACTCCTGACTGGCCTCCCACATTCTATCCTCCAGAAACTTGAGATCATCCAAAACTCTACAGCACGTACCGGGTCCTGTTCACCCAGTGTTCACTGATCTGTATTAATTCCCAGTTAGGAAGTATCTTAATCTTAAAATTCTCATCCTTATTTTCAACCCCTTTTATGATCTTCTCTATGTATCTTCTCGTAATCCAGAACTCTGTGAGATATCTGCTTAGCTAATTCTGTTCTCTTAAGCGACCCCAATTTAAATTGCTCCACCATTGGTTGCCTAGGCCCCAAATTTTGTAATATTCTCCCTCCATCTTTGTCTTTCTATCTCACTTTGCTCTTTTAAAACACTCCTTAAAATTTGCCTCTTGGACCAAGCTATTGGTCATCTGACCTAAACTCTCCTCTTTGGCTTGGTATTTTAGTTTGCTTTATGAAGGTCCTGTAGAGGTTATTAAAAGCACTATATAAACATGAATTGTTGCTCTTGCGTTCAACTTCAGAAGAGTAAAAATGGTGAACATTGTCAGTTCAAACAGCAAAATCCAGGCCAATGACAAATACAGTCTTTTCTAAATAGTACTTGAATTACCAATGTATCCTGCACTCCATCACACCCCCTTTCTGCACTGTACACTTTTATTGAATCAAGATGTTTCCTTCCCCACTGCTGGGTGAGCAGAAGGTGGTGGGTTAGGTGCCCACAAATCTTACATGCCTCCCATCAGGGCATGTAGAATTCAGCCCTACGTTTCTTCTCTCTACCCCTCCTGCCAATATGCATCACCTCACACTTCTCTGTTCACAATTCATCTGCTACTTGCCTATGTCGTGATTCAGTCAATGGATATCATCCTCACTGCTTGACAAGCCTCCAAGCTGGATAACATTGGCAAGTCAATGCTGCCCATGAAATTGTCTTCTGTATTCTAATATTCAGGCTGTGCATACATATATATGACATGTGTACACACAGAGTCTTTGGACTTTGGGGAGAAATCGGAGAACTCGACAAAAACCCACGCAGACACAAGGAGAACATGCAGACTCCTCAGACAGATACCCAGGCCGGAATTGAACCCTGGTCCCTGGCACTGACTGGCAGCAGTGCTAACCACTTAGAACTTAGAATCCCTACAGTACAGAAAGAGGCCATTCAGCCCATAAGTCTGCAACGACCACAATCCCACCCAGGCCCCACCCCCATATCCCCACATATTTACCTATTAATCCCTCTAACCTATACATCTCAGGACACTAAGGGCAATTTTAGCATGGCCAATCAACCTAATTGGTACTGTGTCACCTTGCCTCCACATGTACATACAATTATCAAAAAAAACATGATTGTAGTAGTGACTCTTGGGGAATATCACTGTCAAAAAACACCATTTAGCACAACTTGTTGTTTTCTGTCCATAAGCCTATTTTTATCCAATCTGACACTATAGCTAGTTAGGCCTCATCTGCAGTGCTGTGTCCAGTTCTGGGTGTCATACTTGAGGAAGGATGTGAAGGGATTGAAGAGATTGCAGAGGAGATTCACAAGAATGATTGCAGAAATAAACTGCTGTAGCAATGAGGATAGATTGGAGAGAGTGGGTCTGGTTTCCTTGGAGAAAAGAAGGCTAAGAGGAAATCTGATAGAGGTATTCAAGATCCTGAAGGGTATGGACAGTGTAAATAGTGAGAAACTGTTCCTACCTAAGAGACCATCAACATCCAGAGGGCACAGATTCAAAATTATTGAAAAAGGAGTAAAAGCGATGTGGGGAAAATTTCTATCACCCGGAGGGTGGATGGAGTCCGGAATGAGCTTCCTGAGAGGATGGTGGAGACAGGTTTGATTGCAGAATTCAAAAGGGAATTGCATTGCTGTCTAACATGGGGATGAGGCAAGGGAGTGGAATTAGGTAGAGTGGTCTTTCAGAGCCAGGGCAGAGTTGATGGACTGAATGGCCTCCTTCTGCACTGTAAATATTCTGTGATATTGCTATGCTGTGATTCTCAATTTTTAAAATTTGCCCTTTGTGTGGTATTTTGTCAAACGCTTTTATTTAATCCATATGGATAACTGCATAATCCATATCTACGACATTCCCATCATCAACTTTCCCTGTTACTTCAGTGAAAAATTCACTCATATTGGTTAAGCATGCCCTGCCTTTAACAAAGCTAGGCTGCCTCTCCTTCATTAACTCAAATGTTTTCAAGTGCTTGATGATATTCTTCCCTGACTAATGTTTCCCTAAAACCTTATCCGCAATGATGTTAAACTGACCGGCCTGTAATTACTAGGAAACTGGCTGGCCCGGGGTTACTGGGCATCTCTGAGTGAACAGCATTTCCAATAGTACTACATTGGAATATCAGCTCAGAAAATGTGCTTAGATCCTGGAGTAAGGGCTGAACACATGACTTTCTGACTCATAGGACAGGACTTGTTAATACTCAGCCAAGGCTGACACTCAATGTGAATGTGGGCACAGTAATGCTTCCACCAGCACTATATAGTGCCTGCTGGCAGCAGGGCCAAGAATGGGAACCTATTGTATATGCAAGAATTATAGTCTGCAAATTTATGCGCACTCATTTGTAGCATAGCATATTGAAACTCCAAAATCATCAGTGCTAACCGCCTTGTAACAATGAAAGGTTGATGGATGAGACATCATAAGGCAACAATATTAAAGAAGGGCCGGAACCTTAAAGTGATACTTTTTCTTCAAAGTGCTCTGTTGATAACAAAAATTCAATTGCTAAGGCTCCAGCTTAAATGCATCAGAAATGTTGCTTTTCTTTTGCAGCACTTCCTGCTCCCAATTTGCTGACGATGCCATTACTAGCTCATGGTGCACAGTGAGTGAGGGCTCAGAACTACTTGTGTTATTAGTCGGTAAGATATTGCACAGGCCAAACAGGCACTGTAAACCTCACATAATCCTCTCACTGCCCTTCTTCTTAATGCACATTCTCAGCACAGTATTATCCAGATATAGAGACAGAGAATCTCTTTTCATTGGCCAGTGCCTCAAACACCGATTCCCGTCCCCTTAAGTATCCGTATTTGGATTGATAAATGACGTAACCCTTTTGTAGTGCAGTTTTTTTTTGAAAAAAGCACATTTTAGTACAATGCTCTTTGAAGAATGCTTCCTATTTTCTTTAAGCCATGATACAAATTTAAATTAAAATCTAAGCTCCTTCATCTATCTTTGTTTCCTTTCTGGATGTTTATTTTGTAATGTTGCCGAATATGGCTATCCCACACTATTGATGAGATACCTCAATTTTCAAAATTCTGTTTCAGGAATGTTGCCTGCTTTTTCCTCTACTAGAAATAAATCAACAAGGATTGTCTTTCAATTATTGCTGGCTCTTTCTTATTAGTCATTTCCTTTTTAGGTAAGCCTGCAGCCTCCTCACTAGAATCATATCCATTATTTTAGCTATCATTAATGTTAAGCTAATGAGCTTGTCTGGTTCATATCTCTCCTCTTTATTTCTGTTTGCATTATCAGTATTTGCTTCCCTATTGAAAATTCACAATAGTTTCTTATAACCCTCGGTAAAGTTCTCTCCTCCTCTTCACCTTGAAAATTTTGACTGGATTTCTTTTTTCTCTTTCACTTTAATTGTCCTGTTTATTTATTAGCCTACAGGCTTTTTCCTTCTCTGAGTAATATTCTTGTCTTTAATATTTAATATTACAGCTTTAAATGTTTCCCATCTTTATTCAACTGAGATTATAGGAATATAACCCATTTAATTTCCCTTGGATTGTTTTTTTTAATTGAAACTCGGCCCCTGAGATGAAGGCCAGAACGCTCTCATTAGAGGCAGAAATTGGGGAGTTGGGGGAGGAGGGGTGGTCAGAGTTAAGCCTGATGTCTCAATCCCACTTCTATCCCAGCAGTGCCAGCAGGCAGGATCTTCATGTCCTGGACAGTTGGCAGATGGATTAAGGAGAGCCTGCCGCAGGACCCAATGCCTGAGATGGAAATGGAGGTGGGCTGATGCTGAAGACTAGGTTAAAACATTGGTCTGGATTTTCAATGGCATCAGCAGCCCACCACATAAAGTTAAACCTATAGACCAATGTAAATGCCTCCTCACCTATCCTCTTACTGCCTCTATGCCCCTTAGCCTCCATTCCTTTAGCCTAACTCAACCTCAATCCTGTTACCCAGTATCCACTTTTTAAATATAACTCACAAGCCCTATAGTGACATTTGGAAGTCATTGCAAACCTCATAAATCTGTCAAAATAAACTAACATCACTTGAACAGGTATTTAAAAAACCACTAGCCTTTGCAGAAGTCATAAATCTGTCAGAGCCATCAAACCTGTATTTCTCGCAACAGTCAAATAAACATTCACAGCACTTTGAAACAAATGAATACTTTGGAAACCAGCCCAAAGCTCATACATCTGTCAAAGTTTATGAACAGCCAGACAGATGGCTGAGTTGAGCTGTAACAAATGAATGAAACAAATGGGAAATGGTTTAACTATTAGATTTTGAACTCACACCGAGCTGTACTTTTGATATCATACAATGCACTGCAGCACCTTATATTGTGGATGATCTGTTTTAATGCATTTAAAGACTTTGCCACATTTACAATGCTGATCTTTCAGTTGACAGCTTGTTAGAAGTGATAACCTGGCAACCACATTATTTATTAGTCAGTTGCATTTTCCAATTACAGCATTATCATCACTCACTTTACACAGCACAGATACAACTCAGGTGACAGGACTTAATAATGATGGAAGCAACATCATTTTTACACAACTTTCATACACTTCCTGCCTCCAATCTATGGTTCATAGAACATAGAACATAGAACATAGAACACTACAGCACAAACAGGCCCTTCGGCCCACAAGTTGCGCCGATCACATCACCTACCAACCTACAGACCTATCTATAACCCTCAATCTCATTAAACCCCATATACTCATCCAGAAGTCTTTTAAAAGACCCCAGCGAGTTTGCCTCCACCACCACTGACGGCAGCCGATTCCATTCACTCACCACCCTCTGAGTGAAAAACTTACCCCTAACATCACTTCTGAACCTCCCTCCCCGCACCTTAAATCTGTGTCCTCTCGTAGCGACCATTTCAACCCGAGGAAATAGCCTCTGAGAGTCCACCCTATCTATTCCTCTCAACATTTTGTAAACTTCTATCAGGTCGCCTCTCAACCTTCGTCTCTCCAGGGAAAAGAGTCCCAGCTCCCTCAACCTAACTTCATAAGGCATGCCTCCCAGTCCAGGCAACATCCTTGTAAATCTCCTCTGCACCCTTTCAATAGCTTCTACATCTTTCCTATAGTGAGGCGACCAGAACTGCGCACAATACTCCAAATGAGGCCTGACAAGGGTCTTATAAAGTTCCAGCATTACCTCCCGACTCCTAAACTCAATCCCTCGATTAATGAAGGCCAGTACACCATACGCCTTCTTGACCACCTCCTCCACCTGCGAGGCCGATTTAAGAGTCCTGTGGACCCGGACCCCAAGATCCTTCTGCTCCTCAACACTACTCAGATTTCTGCCCTTGATAGTGTACTCGTTCATCCCGTTGGTTCTGCCAAAATGGACGACTACACATTTATCCGCGTTGAAGTCCATCTGCCACTTCTCTGCCCAGTCCTGCATCCTATCTATGTCCTGCTGCAACTTTTGCCATCCTTCCAGATCATCCACAACACCACCGACCTTCGTGTCATCAGCGAACTTACTTACTTCATGCCTCAACTCAGCTTCCAAATCATAGCCACCCCTGAAAATTCCCGAAGTTATAGGGTGCCCATTTCAGCTTCCAGTAGAATATGTTGGGTTCACGACCTTACTCCTTTCCTGTGTAGCTGAAAATGGCTGGACATGGAAACAGAGGCAGCGCCTCCCCCGTTGCTGTTCAGTGGCCATTTTTCCCAATCTTGACTTCATTGTGGGACTGCAGGATCTCATATTTCCAGGTCCTCATTGGCACTGATTGCTACACAATCTCAAATTTAATTTTGTTATTGATCAATCATCTCCATAGATCCTATTATTTTGCAAATATGTGTGCCATCCTGATTATTTGTAAGAAGCCAGATGGGACAGGAAGCAGAGGAGGAGTGAAATTTTAAGTGCCTGGGAATTTCTGGCAGTGTGAGGGTATTCTGATTTTAACATGTCACAGTGGGATAGTAGTAAGTGCTTGTCTCTGGAATAGAAACACTTTAAGTATGTTCACAATATAATGAGCCTTGTTAAGTCTAGCCCAAATTTCTTTGGTAGACTGTGCTTCTTCCGTGAGAATGACTCAAGATAATGAAGGTATCAACCTGTTCAAGCTGAACTTTTGCAGGTCTTTTCACCCATCCCCACCATCTTGTCAACATTGATCAGGTGATTGTTTTTCCATTAATTCAATCAAGATGATCATAATATCATCAACATATCAAAACTCATACTTGCGCCAGTAAGCACACACTAACGACATGAAGCACTAGGCCAATCTCGAACAATCAAGAGCAGCCCAAGTATGACCCATCGCGTGTATGCCCCTCGTTGGACAACAAGGCGGACCGACTTAAAACCTGTGAATGAAAACCTTTCTGAATGTATCACAACTTGGTATAGCTCCCACTCCGATGAAGACTGCAAGAAACTATAAAGGGTTATGAACGTAACCCAGTCTGTCATGCAAACCAGGCTCCCATCCATTGATTCTGTTTACACTTCCCGCTGCCTTGGAAAAGCAGCAAGCATAATCAAGGACTCCCTGCACCCTGGACATACTGTCTTCCACCTTCCTCCATCAGGAAAAAATATACAAAAGTCTGACATTGTGTCCAATCAACTCAAAATCAGCTTCTTCCCTGCTGCCATCAGACTTTTGAAAGGACCCAACATTTATTAAGCTGATCTTTCTCCACACCCTATCTGTAAGTGCAACACTATATTCTGCACCGTCTCCTTTCCTTCTCCCCTATGTACTCTAAGAATGTTATGTTTTGTCTGTGTAGCATGTGTTATGGTTCTGGTTAGAAACTCTGAAGTGGAATCCACCTGAATCATTTTTGCATATTGAATTTGGCTAGGATAAGCATAATATGGTTCACCTCAGGTATGATTCAAGTGACCCATTAGGGAGCTATACCAAACAAAGTTTATTTAAGAATATAGTTAACATGTATAGTAAGTTAATTAGCAATCACTGTTATCAATTAAAAACAAAACAAAACGATCACAATAATGTATAACCATTAACAAATATATTTAAGATGTTCCAATCAAACAACCCCCATAAATAAAAACAGGTTTAAAACAGTAAAAACTACTGCTCAAATGATACTGGGACTGATAACATTAAATCAAAATGTGGTTAAAGGGATCAATAAAACACCTTAGTCTTGCGGTGCCCAGTGAGCATGGAAGGCCTCGACGGTTTCTCAGACACCGCATTCTCTGTCTCCAGGGATACCCAGCCATGAATGTAGCCATGGTAGAGGGGCAGACAGTCAGGCTGGATAACATCCTCGGTCCCCCGCTGCCTGGATCTATTGATAGCTCGTTTGGTTAGGCCCAGGAGCGGATACACGAGGAGGCCCTCTGCATTCCCTGCCCCTTCTGCACCAGGTGTCCGTAGATCTGGACCAAGTGACTGAAGTGCATGCAAAACATCAGTAAAAGGTTTTTGAGATGACTAAAAAGGGAGTGCAGCCTATGAGTGAAAGATTGCAAAAAGGGCAGCTTTCTTAGGAACTCGTGAACTGGTGCAACGTACGGTTGTATGGAACCACTGTGTTACATGTGTCACCCTCCACTCCAGGTCCCCAATGTAGTGAGGGAGGATTCCTCTATCGAGGGATTACCATTGCGGACCTCTGCCACCACATGGCAACAAGCCAAGGTGTACCCAGGCAACAGGTGAGATAGTGGAAGGTGTGCAACAGCAGCCCATGTAGGAAATCCTCCATGCAGTGGGAAAGGGCACAGAGGGCATTTCCATGATGTGGCTCAAACTGTGAGGCTCAATCCCCGGGAAAGTGAGGTTTGGGCTTGGGGCCAAAGTGAAATTCTGTCTGAGCAGGGATATGCTCAGTTGAGATTCTATTGCACCATTGTGCCTCCTCGATCCTGTGTATAATGCTGGGTCTGAGCATGGCCCTGAGGACACGCATGACACAGGTCATGAGTTGGACACCCACCGCTGTGAACTCAGCCAGCACGCGGGGTGTCATCCAGCCCATTCCTCTGCCACCCAGCACATCCCTGACCCTGGTCACCCAGCATCCACAGCCTGTCTCTTCCATCAGCCACCAGAAATGGAGTTGGTGGAGGAGTGAATTCCTGAGCAATAGCTCCATTTATTGATTAGTGTCACAAGTGGGATTACATTGACACTGCAATGAAATTACTGTGAAAATCGTCCAGTTGCCACACTCCGGTGCCTGTTCGGGTACACTGAGGGAGAATTTAGCCTGGCCAATGCACCTAACTAGCATGTCTTTTGGACTGTGGGAGGAAACCAGAGCACCCGGAGGAAACCAATGCAGATACAATGAGAAAATGTAAAACTCCACACAGATAAGGAATTAAATCCGAATCCCTGGCGCTGTGAGGCAGGATTGCTAATCATTGTGCTGCCCCCCAAGTACTTTTTAAAAAAAATACATCAATTGTCAGAGCTTAAAAAGTTTACCTTTTGATTGCCATCGAGCTTAAAAGTGAGATTAATTTTCAACATCTTGCAAAGAGAAGTGATCTCTTTCTGTTGATCTAAGTTAATATTCTGTGTTTTAGACAGACTGGCGTATTTACCCATGCATCACTCTGTGGGTGAGTAGTGAGTGATTGGGTTTTGTGGGTGTAGAGACAAGGCAGAAATTCTTCTGCCTGGGCAGCAGAAACAAAGTAAAGATTTGTGTCTGATAATCCGGTGAAGCTAATTACAAGGTAAAATGAGCCACTAAAGCATCCCAATGACTTCTCTAACAAGGATAATTTCACTGCTTACACAGCTGTCAGTCGCAGCCTCTCGCTCACTCTGCAAAACCTATTAACTCCTTTTAACAATTTATGATGTTCAATAACTGATTAGGAGGCTCTGGGTTCATCACTTAGATCAGTGTGGTCAGTGTCTGACCATTACTGGAAAATCAATGAGTTTGTACCAGAATCACTAATTATCTGTCACCTTAACTATTGCCTCATTAGGCTGCTTGATTTTGTTGGTTTTAATTTAAACTAAGTAGTCGAGTATATTAAGGGGCATGAGTTTTAAGAATTCAACCTAATCAAATCTGACATTTCCTCCTCCACCAGCCCAAATAATACAGTAAATTAAGTTGGAATAAATGTATATTACCTGGGGGAAAAAAAACTCAGTGTTAACAAAAACCCCAGTTATGTACAAACTAAAAGTTGTACTTTCGGGGAAAGAAAATCACTTTGATCTCAGAACGTTTCAGATAATTTTGGAGGAGACCAAAATGACCAGATTCAATGAATATATCAAAAAGTAAATGTTGGTAAATCCACACTTCGCAATCACTTTTTGCTTTTTGGTGTGTGTTACAATTGTTGAATTTTCTCTGCAGTAGGAAAATGCATTTTTCAGCGAAAAGCGAAAAATGGGCTTTTACAAAGGGAAACCGATTTGAAGCATTTTAATGTTGTGTGAGGCCCTCAGACTTCTGTATGTTCCTTATTCAAGATACTAGCTGTGGCGGGTGGATGCTTAGCCAACTAGGGGAGATGCTTCCTGAGCCAACAACTGAAGGACCTGAATAAGTATCAGGAGTGTACTTTGTTACACATCCACACCTCGGTTTGCCTCAAGAACCGAGGGCGGAGATGAGTGCCTCTGGAGGCTGGTTCAGACCTGGGACAGGCCATATGATTGAGTGGGAAGATTCAGGAAGATGCCACCCCCTCACCCTCTTCCCTCTGATAAAGTCTGGGGTGGGAATGCTCAAGAGGGTCCTTCCTGACTGGAGGTAAACTGAGGGTCTTAATTAGCCACTTAAGAGTCTCATCTCACCGTTGCTGATATTTAACGAGCAGCTAGTGGAATCTTCCACACACATGACGAAGGGAAACCTTTTCCGAAAGCTTGTGGGATTACTATCAAACAAACTCGTTGGGCTCTGACTTGGTGTTGTGAGACTTCTTACTGTGTTGTAGGCCTATGACCAGAAAAACCCTAACAGGTAGGCCTGGGGCCTAGTGAGTGTGTTCCCACCTTGCCAGGCACTGTACGTTTGATGGAGGCACCTGTTGGCAGGGATAGAGGGATTCAGACCTCTGCCCTTTGAATGGATCCCCCTTGGTACCCCTTTCCAGGGTCACCTTGTCTTGCCTTGGCAAATCTGACACACTCACCTTATTCTTGTGACTCCATTGCCAATCCACTGACTAGGCCTCACTGCAGCATCAGCTACTGCTGATGCTGAAAGGCCTGAGACCCAATGGTGAGAAGGGAAGTTCCTGACTGGGACTTAATCCCATCAGGCCTCCCAAAAATGGCTGCAGTGGGAGTTCCTACCAGTTTTCCAGTTGATGGACATCCCCCTTGCCCCCCAGACAGGTGCCAATTAAACTCCGCCCCTCTTGTCATTGTGCAGGATTAGTTGAGGACAGAGCTATCGTGGATGTGAGTGTCAGCTGGCTGTTCTTGTGTTACTCCATTCACACTGGAAGATAGCCGCTAATTCGATTCACTGATCCACCAGAGGATAGAAGAGTTGGAATGTATGGAGTCTCGGAATTCTTCCTTGGAGTTCACTCAGCAACTCATTGCTTGCACCACATCTCACTCTAACTTTGCCAGTGAGGCTTAACCAAGTCGAAGGGAATTAATTAACGGGTAAAATGAGGAAGTGGGAAGGGAAGGTGATGGCAGAAGAGAAGTAGGAATCTGATGACTGGAGGGCCAGCTCACCTTCTCCCTTCTAAAAGCTGCTTTTAAAGATAGAATCTCTTTCTGAGGTTTGGTGCAATAATTGCAGACTATAGCAGGCAACCTTCAACGGGTGACAACTCATGTGAAGGGGCTCACAACTCGTGTGTACTAATGAACAGATTGACAACACTGCTGTTCACATGGAGTATGTGAAAACACAAAAGGGGAGGCAAAGGCCAAGTGGTAATATTGCTGGACGAATAACCCAGAAACTCAGTTAATGTTCTGGGGACCTGGGTTTAAATCCCACTAGGCAGATGGTGGAATTTGAATTTTATTTTAAAATCTGGAATTAAGCATCTGCTGATGACCATGAAACCATTGTCAATTGTCAGACATAAGTGACCCATCTGGTTCACTAATGTCCTTTAGGGAAGGAAATTTACTGTCCTTACCTGGTGTGGCCTAAATGTGGCTCCAGATCCACGGCAATGTGGTTGACTTTCAACTGCCCTCTGAAATGGCCTAGCAAGCCATTCAGTTGGATCAATCCAAGGACAGCCAGGGATGGGGAATACATGCTGACCAGCCAGTAACGCTCATGTCCCGCAAATAAGTAAAATAAATGCAACTGTACAATAAAAGCAAAATACTGCAGATGTTGGAACTCTAAAATCTGAATCCAGTGCTTTCTGTTTATATTAAATGTGCAGTTGGTTCAGTACTGGTCAATGATCATATGACTTGCCCACTATTTCTCCTCTTCTTCCACATACCATTGTAGATGTTGTGGGTTTCCTGAAATATTGACTACAAAGCATTTCAACGATGTGGTTTATTCACTAGCTCTGCAGCTACTTCAACAGCTAAAGTTTTTAATGTTTATTTACTATTGTCACAAGTAGGCTTATACTAACAGTGCAATGAAGTTACTGTGAAAAATCCCCTAGCCGCCACATTCCATTGCCTGATTGGGTACACTGAGGGAGAATTTAGCCTAACCAACACATACTTAACCAGCACATCTTTCAGACTCTGGGAGGAAACCGGAGCACCCAGAGGAAACCATGCAGGGAAAATGTGCAGTCACCACACAGACAGTGACCCAAGCCAGGAATTGAACCCCAGTCCTTGGTGCTATGAGACTACAGTGCTAACCTACTGTGCCATCCTGCCACTCCACACTTGTGCTCTACTCATGCTCCTGAGGATAACTCCCATGTTCCCAACACGTGACCTTTTTTGTAGCCACGTCATCATGTTTCTTATGTGACCACTCGGTCTACAATCGTGGATAAAGAAAGATTCCATAGGTACACTAAAATCTCAAGAGGTAGCTTGTTATCAAAAATCATTGCCCCAAACCCCTAATTCCAAACCCATTTCATCCAAACTGTTTTTTTAAATAAGCCAAGTAAAACAACAAAAGAACTCGTTGAACCAGGCAATTTTCTCTTTTCACATAATTTTATGTACAAAGGCATGGTTTTCAAAGGTTCCCAATTTATCTGAGCAAAATTAAACAGTGTACTTCCAGTGTTAAAGCTAGGAGACGGTTCAGTGTCTAAACGACATTGTTTTGCTGGTTAGATATCAAAAGTTATCTTCTATTTCGACAGGATCATCCTGTCATTAGAAAATTATATCATTTTCATTGTGAGTAAATATTCAATGTAAATAATCTGTGCCCAAATGGCCACTTTATAACATCCTGATCTTATGGGACATTACAAAGATGAAGATTTGAACCAAAACCTGAATGTTCACATTGTTACTTGGTAACATAAATCAGGCCAGAATTGTCTCGTGGAACGGTTATAATTATTTTACAGTCTCGGAGAGGGATTTCCTAATTGTCCTAGGGTTTTGCCTCTACATGGCTTCCAGGTGGGGATGAACAGTGTACGGACTGTGTTGTACAAGGCATCTCAATGGTATGGGACGAACTGCATGGATCAGTGGGTCTTTTCCTGTCCATTATCTCTGATGTAAATATATCTAAATGATTTGAAGGAAAATGTAACTGGTTTGATTAGTGAGTTTGCAGACAACACAAAGGTTGGTAGAATTGCGGATAGCAATGAGGACCGTGAGAGGTTACAGCAGGATATAGATTAGCTAGAGACTTGGTGGGGGGTGGGGGGGGGGGGGGGTGGGCAGGGGGGCGGAGAGACGGCAGATGGAGTTTAATCTGAATAATTGTGAGGTAATGCATTTTGGAAGGTCTAATACAGATGGGAAATATACAGTAAATGGCAGAACCCATAAGAATATTAATAGGCAGAGGGATCTGGGTGTACAGGTACACAGGTCACTGAAAGTGGCAATACAGGTGGAGAAAATAGTCAAAAAGGCATATGGCATGCTTGCCTTCATCGGCCAGGACATTGAGTTTAAAAATTGGCAAGTATTGTTGCAGCTTTATAGAACCTTAGTTAGGCTGCACTTGGATTATTGTGTTCAATTCTGTCGCCACACTACCAGAAAGATGTGGAGGCTTTGGGTAGGGTACAGAAAAGATTTACCAGGATACTGCCTGGTGTGGAGGGCATTAGCTATGAGGAGAGGTTGGAGAAACTTGGTTTGTTCTCACTGGAACAATGGAGGTGGGGGGGGGGGGGGTGGTTGGGGGGGGGGGGGGGGGGGGTAGGTGGGTGTGCGCCCTGATTGAAGTCTACAAGATTATGAGGGGCATGGATAGAGTGGACAGCCAGAAGCTTTTTTTCCAGAGTGGAAGAATCAATTTCTAGGGGGTGTAGGTTTAAGGTGCGAGGGGCAAAGTTTAAAGGAGATGTATGAGGCAAGTATTTTACACAGTGGGTGGTGGGTGCCTGGAACTTGCTGCCAGTGGAGGTAGTGGAACCAGATACAATAGTAACTTTTAAGGGGCATGTTAACAAATATATGAATAGGACGGGAACAGAGGCATCTGGTCCCCGGAAGGGGAGGGGGTTTTAGTTCAGTTGGGCAGCATGGTCCATGCAGGCTTGGAGGGCCAAAGGATCTGTTCCCATGCTGCAATTTTCTTTGTTCTTCTTTGTTCTATATATTTCTTTTCCTTTCTGATGCCTTCTATTTCTCACATTTGATGGGAGGATGTTTTGGGATTGTACAACCCTAGTTAGATGACTGCTGGAAGTGACTTAACAACATAGCAATGGAACAAAGATGGTCTTTAGAAAGAGAAAGACTTAAATACAACTTGATGTAACTGTCACGGAAGAAAATTGCAATGTGTTGAAAGGATTGTTGTTGTCTAATTAGCCACAAACATTTCTATCAATTCCCATGAGTGTTTCCAGTGTGTGGGTTCTGGATTTTCCTCTTGCTGATTAATTATTAGATTCTATCTTCAGCAAAAGCTTATGGCAAGTAATTCATAGAATCATAGAATCTCTTCAATGCAGAAGGAGGACATTCAGCCCATCAAACTTACACTGGCCACAATCCCGCCCACAGATTTACCCTGCTAATCCCTCAACGCTAAGGGACAACTGAGCATGGCCAATCAACATAACCCAGACCTGTTTGGAGTTTTATGCTCATTTTATGCTTGTGTTTGTTTTATCCTGTGGTAAAATTTCCTTGACTCACAATGCCGCCATGTATTTTTCCAGTATCCTAATTCTCTTTGATATAAAAAGCTACATGGCTTTGTCTTTGCCTATGAGGACCAGCAAAACTCTTTCAGTGAAGAACAGGATGTCTCTCTCTCTCTCTCGAGTAAAAAGATAATCAAATCTCCATACCCAAAGTGAAAAACTGGGCCATTCGACAGAGCAAAGGGCAGCTTTTGTACAGTTTTCCCAACGACCAAGTAACTTTATTCTCACCATTGTAATTAACTAGTTCTCCAGTTCACAAAGAATCATATAGCTACACAAGTGAAAAATAATGATGCTCTCCCATTAACGTCACCAGTAAAACAAATCTGCTTTTCCAGTGGCAAAATGTGACTTCCCTAATGGAGGTTTGATTTGATTTATTATTCTCACATGTATTGGTATACAGTAAAAAGTATTGTTTCTTGTGTGCAATACAGAAAAAGCACACTATTCATAGAATACACAGGGGAGTGGGAGAGAGTGCAGAATATAGTTTTGCAATAGGGTGTTGAGAAAGATCAACTTTATATAAGGTAGGTCCATTCAAAAGTCTGATGGCAACAGGGAAGAAACTGTTCTTGAATCAGTTGATATGTGACCTCAGACTCTTGTATCTTTTTCTCAACAAAAGAAGGTGAGAGTATGTCTGGGGTGTGTGGGGTCCTTGATTCTGCTGGCTACTTTCTCGAGGCAGTGGGAAGTGTAGATGGAGTCAATGGATGGGAGGCTGGTTTGCGCGATGGACTGGGCTTCATTCACAACCCTTTGTAGCTCCTTGCAGTCTTGGATAGAGCAGGAGCCATACCAAGCCCTGATAAAATGGAGAGCATGGGGCATCTTTAAAGATGATAGCAGACATGCCGAAGAGCAGCAGAGCA
The DNA here is from genome assembly GCF_965287045.1 of Carcharhinus amblyrhynchos. Classification (NCBI taxonomy): domain Eukaryota; kingdom Metazoa; phylum Chordata; class Chondrichthyes; order Carcharhiniformes; family Carcharhinidae; genus Carcharhinus; species Carcharhinus amblyrhynchos. The sequence continues at coordinate 26,246,209 of NC_137332.1, read as the reverse complement.
TCCCTTTTGGGGAAAAAACAACATATATTTCTCTCAATCAGCAGCAAAATGCACTCCTCCTGTGGAGAAAGTTTACTGTAAAAGGAACCAGCCTTGCAGTGAGGGGTTTCCTTACTTTCACAATGAAGATATTTTTCTCAGTGCATAGAGAACCCCCTCCTCAAAATACGATGCTACACCAACATATAGCAACTCAGCACCCAACAATAGAGTACCTTTTAGGGAAAAGCAGTATACCTCTTCCTACTGTACTATTTTTCTTGGTGAAAAGCAATGAGGCTCCCAAAAGAGATGAAAGAAATGTCCCAACAACGAGCCAAATACAATCCTTCTAATGAAGAAATACCTTACCAAGGAAGAACAAGCCAATTCTTTCCACTCTGTCCCCCAATGGAAGGACTACAAAGCTGTGCTCATTGAAGAAAAAGATAGATCTGTCAGGAAAGAGTAACACTATTCTCTCCTCCCTGGGGTCATTTCTCCCCTTAACACATTTTCAATGAAGCTATTGGAAATGGTCATGTGACTTCAGCATGTGACATAATCAATTAATAATCAAATAAGTGAAATAAATTACGCATTATATGCGCAGAAATGTTAATCCATCGACATTGAGCAGACAATTGATTTTCTAACTTATTAAGACTTGTTTGGAAACAAAGCATTCCTCCTCAGGTGCTAGTGTGGCTTTATTGTAAGATCCAGTAGCATATTTTAGTGGTTCTGTTTGTAAAATACTCTTGTCAGCAGTATATGAACAATCAGTCTTATGTACTAACCATGTTTTTGTAAACAGCCCTTTCCTGACAGATTCGTTCCTATCTAAAATTCAATAGCCCACAGGTTGAAGGAGCAATCCTGCCCCTCTGTGAAGCACAAAAATAATCTCCTGTGATAAAATATCTGGCAGGCCTCTTGTGTATTGCTGGTTCTGACCAAAACTGGCAATCAGGGTCCTATTTCTGCTGTAGGAACTCCCATTTCCACTGCCCTATCAACTGAAACAGGCAGGCACTTTAGACACCTATCAGTAGGCCCCTTTCAAAATGTAGCCAGATTACTGATGTTAATACGAGGGTGTCTCCTCACAACATTTTGCAGCCATTATTACCCTGTTACTGCCATGGAAAGGTAGTAAAAATTGGCCTTAAAGTGGACCTTTCCCATTCATGATGCAGCTGTGGCTTATTGCTTCCTGCTATGTCCATTCTGCTACATGTCAGAGTGGCCTCCCTGCTCTGAGGCCTGAACCATGGTTCTCTGCTGGATTTCTAGTGTCACTGTACAAATAGGTTAAAAGGATCTGAACTTTTGAATTTCTTGCCCGTTGCCCCGACATTTGTCCTTGTTAATCTCAGAAATTAGAAGAAAGCTGGTAAAATTGTGGGAATTTTGCCCAGGATGGAAAAGTGCCTGAGAGAAGCTCGGAGGAGGGCATTTTAGCTATTTAGATACTTGAAAATTAATTTTGCATTTACCAATCTTTGTGCAGGAAGTGGAAGAGGAGGTGGAGCCTGTTTGGGTGATTAATGTTGGGGGAAGGAGAACATTTCTGAGAGATTGCTTTGATGCTTCATTAAGAAATCTCACAACATCAGGTTAAAGTCCAACAGGTTTATTTGATAGCAAGAGCTTTCAGAGCACTGCTCCTTCATCAGGTGATGGGAGTTGAGTTCACAAACAGGGCACATAAAGACACAAACTCAATTCCAAGATAATGGTTGGAATGAGAGTCTTAACAGGTAATCAAGTCTTTACAGGTACAGACAATACGAGTGAAGAGAGGGTTAAGCACAGGTTAAAGAGGTGTGAATTGTCTCAAGCCAGTGCAGTTAGTAAGATTCTGCAAGCCCAGGCAAGTCGTGGGGGTTACAAATAGTGTGACATGAACCCAAGGTCCCGGTTGAGGCTGTCCTCACGTGTGTGGAACTTGTCTATCAGTTTCTGTTCGGCGAATTTGTGTTGTCGTGTGTCTTGAAGGCCGCCTTGGAGAACGCTTACCTGAAGATCAGAGGCTGAATGCCCTTGACTGCTGAAGTGTTCCCCGATAGGAAGGGAACATTCCCGCCTGGTGATTGTCGAGCGGTGTCCATTCAGCTGTTGCCATAGCGTCTGCATAGTCTCCCCAACGTACCATGCTTCGGGACATCCTTTCCTGAAGCATATCAGATAGACAATGTAGGCCAAGTTGCAAGAGTATGTAGCATGTTCCTAGTGGATGGTGTTCTCACATGTGATGATGGCATCTGTGTCGATGATCTGGCATATCTTGCAGAGGTTGCTGTGGCAGGATTGTGTGGGGTCATGGTCACTGTTCTCCTGAAGGCTGGGTAGTTTGCTGTGTACAATGATCTGTTTGAGGTTGTGCTGTTGTTTGAAGGCAAGTAGTGGAGGTGTGGGGATGGCCTTGGTGAGATGTTCATCTTGATCGATGACATGTTGAAGGCTCCAGAGAAGATGTTGTAGCTTCTCCCCTCCAGGGAAGTACTGGATGACAAAGAGTACTCAGTCCGTCGTGTCCTGTGTTTGTCTTCTGAGGAGTTTGGTGCATTTTTTTTTGCTGTGGCACGTCAGAACTGTCAATCAATGAGTCGAGCGTCATATCCTGTTCTTATGAGGGCATCTTTCAGCATCTGTAGGTGTCTGATGCGATCCTCCTCATCTGAGCAGACGATGAGGATCCGATGCTGCCATCTCCACAACACTGATGCTTCATGGAAGAGGGGGAACAGGGGACCAGAGAGGAATGAACAGCTCTAGGTGTAAGGGAATATTTTGACAGGTGGAATAGTGGCCCAATGGAACCATGGAAAGGGGAAGCTGGGCTGTAATAAAAAGGGGGTAATGGTGTTGATCAGAAAGCCTGCTCAAGCGAATGAGGATGGTTGAGATGCTGTTCAGTAGGAGGGGAGAGGGAAATGTGTTACTCAATGAAGAAAGGCAGGCAGAAGTCTCAGCTACAGGGATGGTGGGGCTGGTATGATCAGGCAGAAAAGATGCAGACAGCACGTGATCTATTCACATACTGCACTTGGCAGATGATGATGTGGAGATGCCAGCGCTGGACTTTAACCTGGGGTTGTGAGACTTCTCACTTGGTGGGTGACCCAGAGCACCTCAAAAAGCATAGCTGTCAGACCGAGAAGTTTTCAGATTGGCGGGAATTTTGTGAGCACCTAACAGCACAAATGTGTCTAGCAAGATGAACCACAGAGCTAAATAATTATCCTCTTTACTTAGCCAAAACTCATAAGGCTGCTCAACAGTGACACTCATTGGCCAGAGTCAGAAACTGCATGCAGATTCCACTGACACCCAAGTAAAATACTGCGGATGCTGGAAATCTAAAATAAAAGCAGAATATGTTGGAAATACTCAGCAGGTCTGGCAGCATCCATAGAAAGAGGAACAGAATTAACGTTTCAGGCTACATCACAACTGGGCAGTTCCTATGAAAGGTAATTAACCAGAAAAACTGGGCTGAAATTTATGCAGGGAGTTTTGCCATGCACCCCCCACCCCTACCCCCTGCTCCCAATCCACCTATTCCTGCCCTCTCCCTCACCCTGCTTGCCCAGGTTTCCCCACAGCCATTTTACAATCATTTGGCAGCTCCAATTGGGGAGGAAGTCTCCTCTCCAAGAACTGCCTACCGACTAAATGGCCAGCAGCTCTTTTGTTCCCTGCGCATCACTGGAAGTGATGCCGATTGCTGGGACTGCAGGTAGTAATTGAAAAAGAACAGTGTATGGAACCTGAATGAAGGTAAACTTGAGGTAGCCAGCCTGGTAGGCATTGGAAATGGGATTGACAAAGTATGGCAGGGTGGAGGGAATCACCTTGATGAGTGCCTCTTTTTGGCACAGGAGATAGAAATGAACTGTGTGGGGTGGTGGGATTATGAGGTTCTTCAATTTGGTATCTTGCTGTTCCTAATGCGGCCTCCGCATTGGGGATACTAAACGCAGACTGGGTGACCTTCGCTCAGTCCACGAGCATGATCACAACCTTCCGGTTGCTTGCCATTTTATTTCAGCATCTTGCTCTCTTACCCACATTTGCATCCCCAGAAAGATCTCACAAGCAGCAAGAAGACAAGCAATGACTGAGTTGCAATGCTCCAGGGAAGCCCAACACACAAATTGAAAGAACAAGACCTCATCTTCCGATTAGGTCCTCAGTACTCAACATTGAGTTCAACCAATTTAGGATGTGACCTTTCTCCCCCACATTCATCCTTTTTTTAATATTCAGAACATTTTTTTGTCCCAAAGCAACAATTTCTCCCTGTCCCCCACAGGGCCATCAGTCACTTGTTCTCACGTTTTGCTTCTACTAAGCAGTGAATTTCATTCTCCCATGAACACATTCATATGTCTTACCTTTAAGCAACTACTCACACCTTTTCTGGCCATTAATGTTTTCACTGTCACATGTCCTGCACATTTCTGTCCCACTCCTTACCAGCGCCCACCGATCACTGACCTTCTAATCTGCTCCGGTTGCCCCACCCCTTCTTATACAGTATGTAATCCATCACATCTCCCTCTCTTTAACTCTGAAGATGAGTCATGTGGACTTTTAACTCTATTTTCTCTATCCACAGAGGGTCCGAGATTTTCCAGCAATTCCATTTCTGTTGTGAAAAGTTGATGTTGTCTGGACCCTCCAAAGCTACTTTCATGTTAATTAGGGTGCTACCACAACATGCCAACAAACTATGGGCAGTACAGACCAGAAGGCATTTTGATGAAATGGATCCTTGGCTCCAGTCAAGAAAGCTGAAAGCATGTTTACTCAATACTCGATACTCAATTTTCCTGAAGTCTCTTGAGATTGAGTCACCCATTAGTCATTGATAATGATTCCTGGTTGATAGTCAATTTTCCTTCTGAAACACATTTTACTACTTTCACAGTTCATATGCTTTCCTGATATCATTGAATAAGTATGTCACAGCCTGTTATGCTTTAGGGACTTACAATTTCAGTAGAGGGCCACTGCAGTTAAACTCTGAAGAAACTGGATGGTGTGGTGGTGCAGTGGTTCGCAGTGCTGCCTCACAGTGCCAGGGACCCGGGTTTGATTCCTGGTTTGGGTCACTGTGCAGAGTCTGCACATTCTCCCCTTGTCTGTGTGGGTTTCCTCCAGTGCTCCGGTTTCCTCCCACAGTCTGAAAAATGTACTGGTTAGGTGGATTGGCCATGCTAAATTCTCCCTCAGTGTAGTCGAACAGGCGCTGGAGTGTGGTGAATAGGGGTTTTTCACAGTAACTTCATTGCAATGTTAATGTAAGCCTTTAATGGCACTAATAAATAAACTTTAACTTCCGCATCACATGGCAACACTAACAGGCTAAATTGCATGGTTTTTTAATTTATTTATTAGTGTTACAAGTCGGTTTATATTAACACTGCAATGAAGTTGCTGTGAAAATCATCAAGCGGCCACACTCCGTGTACAGTGAGGGAGAATTTAGCATGGTCAATGCACCTAACCAGTACGTCTTTCAGACTGTGGGAGGAAACCGGAGCACTGGAGGAACCCCATGCAGACTCTGCACAAACAGTGACCCAAACTGGGAATCAAACCCGGGCCCCTGGCGCCGTGAGGCAGCAGTGCTAACCACTGTACCACCATATGGCTGATTTATGGAATTAGTGACTGTTCCAGAACATTTTTTACTTCCTTATAAGATCAATGCTTTTGTCCTATTATTCTCTACTCCATTTCAACTGCTGGTGAAAACTTTCCCTGCTATTGGACACTAAGTCCATTTTCTCTGTAATTTTCAATGGCCTATAGGTGCGAACTACTGTGCAACTGTCCTCAGAGCCACCATTATTCCACAACAGTGCAAGTACAGTGTGGATGATTTATATCTTCACTGCTGCTTTTTCTGCAATCAACTCATTTATGTGACAACACAAGGAGCACCAAGATGATAATGATCTTTACATTCTACATGCACCAGCATGAAGTCAATTTAAATATTGCCAGTTCAGACAGTTTTTAACACATTGTCTTTTTGTGCAAAGCATGTCAGGAAATCTCCAAAGATTAAATAAGGAGAAGGTGCTCTATTACAAATAATTTAAAGTTTATTTATTAATGTCACAAGTAGACTGACATTAACACTTTAATGAAGTTACACTAAAGGAGAATATAGCATGGCCAGTGCACCAAACCAGCATGCCTTTGGACTGCAGGAGGAAACTGAACCATGTGGAGCAACACGCAGACATGGAGAATATGCAAACTCCACATAGACAGTGACTCAAGCTGGGAATTGAACCCAGATCCCTGAGGCAGCAGTGCTAACCACTACGCCACCATGCCATCCACACCACTGTTCCACTGAATAGTGAGGACAGTTTGTGTTGTTAATCACAACTGAAGGAACTAGACTGAGAACATTTTACAAAAAGGAGATAGGAGAATGAGAAAGACCAGGTTTGAAAGGCTGTGAAAGAATCAACCTCACTTCTAAAGTAAAGTTTATTTATTAGTTACAAGTAGGCTTACATTCACACTGCAATGAAAGTTACTGCGAAAATCCCCTAGTCGTTGCCCTCCAGCACCTGTTCGGGTACATTGAGGGAGAATTTAGCAGCACATCTTTGGACTGTGGGAGGAAACCGGAGCACCCAGAGGAAACTCATGCAGACATGAGAGGAATGTGTAAACTCCACACAGACAATTATGTAATCCGGGAATCGAACCCAGATCCCTGGCACTGTGAGTGCTAACCACTGTGCCAACGTGCTACCTTTTAAGATCAGAAGCGAGAAAAAGAGACTTACGTTTAGATGGTGTTGTTTGCCATTCAACCAGAACGTATCAAAAATAATTTACTTTTAAAGTGGAGCCTTTGCTGATCCAGCACAGAAGGAGGACATTCTGCCCACTGTGCCTGTGATAGCTCTTCAACAGACTTCCAATTAGTCATATTTTTCTGTCTTTGTTCCCTCCAAATGTCTCTTCAGTGGAAAAGCTGCCTAAACCTTGGATAAACGTCATAAATGCCATTGTCTGGAGTTTCCACAACTTTTCCATCACAATCACTTGGAGACAAGCTGGAAAATCTCCATTTAAGTCACATTTAAATCGGTTTTTATTGGCATTGATTGAGAGAAGTGTGACAAACTGACCCATTTCACTTTACATTATATATCATTATCAGCGAGGCTTAACTCAAAATATTACTGCGATGGTCATCCAATTGGACATAGAAACTAGAAGCAGGAGTCAGCCTTTTGGCTCTTCGAGCCTGCTCACCCATTCATGGCTGATCATCAAATTCAATATCCCGATACCCCCTCTCCCCGCTATATCCCTTGATTCCTTCAACCCCAAGACTTTATCTAATTTCTTACTGAATTCAGGCAACATTTTGGCCTCAACTACTTTTTATGTTAGTGAATTCCATAGATTCACCACTCTCTGGGTGAAGAAATTTCTCCTCACCTCAGTTCTAAAAGGTTCACCCCTTATCCTCAAACTATGACCCCTAGTTCTGGATTCCCCCACCATCGAGAACATTCTTTCTGAATCTATCTGAACTTGAATCTGTTTGCTTGTGTTAGAAATCAAAACACTTTGTTGAATTGCAAACATGGGGTTGAATTATGTGGAGCCTGCAGGGGATAGGAGGTGAATGGCCAAAAAAATTGAAAAACAGGAATGGAGTGCCCCCTGGCATTCTGCCAGCTGTGAGAGAGGTGGAGGATGGCCCTTGTGTTCAGAAACCAATTGTGCTAATTAAAGTGGAACCTCCATTGCATGGGGTGACTGCCTGGTGAATAGTGGCGGCCTCATCACAAGTTTGGGAGAGAGAGGCCTCCAAATCAATCACAGGCACTGTGTGGTCCACAGAGAGCTCACCAAATGACAATAGTCACCCCGCAGCAACACCCTCTCACCCTCACCAGCCGCCAATACCCTCCTCACCAGGGCCTGCATTACTAATGCCAATGTCAGTGCCCCTGGACCCTACGTACCCTGCTATCAGGGCAGCATCCATCACGGCATTTCTAGGATGACTGCAGTCCAACCAGTTAGCTCCTAGGGGGCGATTTCACCAAAAACATGCCAAGAGCCGAACGAGCATGAAAATAGGAGATTTTTTTGGCAAGGGGAAATATCAAATCGTGCAACAGTACCAAAAAGGAGGCACAATCTGATTCTCGCCAGCAGGGGGAGGGGGTGGAGCCTAAGCTCACTGGGATTGACACTGGACAGCTCTTAGAGGTGGGTCTCTATCCCTTAAAGGGATGGGAGGTCCAACAGCAGCTCACTACTATAAGATGAGCATAAAATCCAATTAAGGGCTCCCACAAATGGCCAAGACATGGTTGTCCCTGTCTTTCTGGCCTCGGGGTCACCACTGCCCTAACAACATCAATCCCAAGCTGTGCAATTCATTTGTAGATGCACCTGATTGGCCGTTATTCAACTTCTGCTTTAGTTCAGATTATCATTTTGAAGGGGCTTGCCAATCTGCTTTTTGTTATAAATTTGAATGCCTCTCTCTGGATGGAGAATTGGCAGAAGGATTTGAGTCTGCATATTGATCTCAATAGTCTAGAAATGACTCTGGCAGCTACCTAAGACAGGAGCTCAGCACCACTGGTTATACTTTAGAGGAGGCGATGGCCTAGTGATATTATCGCCAGACTATTAATCCAGAAATTCAGCTAATGTTCTGGGGAACTGGGTTCAAATCCTGACATGGCAGATGGTGGACTTTGTATTCAATAAATTATATCTGGAATTAAGAATCTACTGATAACCATCAAACCATTGTTGATTGTCGGAAAAACTCATCTGGATCACTAATGTCCATTAGGGAAAGAAATCTGCCAATTTTATATGGTGTGGCCTAAATGTGACTCCAGGTCCACTGCAATGTGGTTGAATCTCAACTGCTGTCCAAGGGCAACTAGGGATAGGCAATAAATGCTGGCCAGCCAGCGATGCCCATGTACCATGAATGGATAAAGAAAACAATTGAGAAGCATATCACCTGCTTTAGGAACCACCTCAAAATGATTTTTCCCAAAGTGCAGTTGACAACAGGCCTGCCTCACTCAGAATTATCTACCTTCCATGTGGCCTAACCAAGAAAGGTGTGTTTTATAAATATTTATCAGGAATTAGACCTATTGCATGTTACTTATACTTCTGCCCCACTTCTAATTCTCCTCTGGTTCTCAGGGATGACATTGGGCTGCTGTTGGCAAAGTGGACCAAGGCGGCAACTGTCTCTGGTGACACCCCAAGTGCCACTAGCTCAACTTAAGAGAAGGCTGAGGACCGCACTTTGATTATCAAGGCAATTTCTCCTAGTTTTTTTTAATTCATTCATGAGACATGGGTGTTGCCGGCTGGCCAATTTATTGCCCATCACTAGTTGTTCTTGAACTGAATGGCTTGCTAGGCTATTTCAGAGGGCAGGTGAGAGTCAACCACATTGCTGTGGCTCTGGCTGTGCCACATATAGGACACACCAGATAAGGATGGCAGATTTTCTTTCCTAAAGGGCATTAGTGAACCAGATGGGTTTTTTCCAATAATCATAATGACTTCATGGTCATCAGTAGATTCTTAATTCCAGGCCATCTGATATGTCAGGGTTCAAACCCAGGTCCCCAGAACATTAGCCGAGTTTCTGGATTAATAGTCTAGGGATAATACCACTAGGTATTGCCTCCCCCCTTGCTGTGTGAGTCAGCCAATTGTACCCAAAGACAGTGGAAGGACCCTACTAGTTTATCCTATATGCAGTTTTGATTTAGAACCTTTGAAGAGAAGACAGTATGTTTGGCACTTCCAAACAGTTAGTTGATGTAGAAAGCTCTGATTCTTAATGATTAAAGGGAAAGCAAATCATTAGCTAAGAAAATTAAATCAGGCATTAATTTTACACAGTCTTGAACTATATATTATTTCATTCAAGACTCTAGCAAGCTTAAATATTGGTGTAAAAATGTGTTTTGTTGCTATCATTAATTTCTTGTTTGATTATTGTTTGACAGTTTCTGCTTAGCAGATAAAGCCCAATCAAGGTTAAGAGTGAGTGTCACTGCTGTTTTCAACATGAATAGAAACTCTGTGCAGACACTTACTGAAACTCATAGCTGGAGCAATTCAGCAAAGGGATTTCCAAATTGCCTCTATATTTTGGGGTGAAGCTTTTACCTATTGAGCAGGAGAGGATTTTGAGGATTATGAGGGCATCAGTCCCTCTATGGCTTTTGATGTGGAATTTGGACAGGACTCTAACCCTAACTCTAACCCTAACCCTAACTCTTCCACCACCCCCCCCCAAAAAAAGTGAGGCACTGAATACCATTTTTCAATTTACCTAAGAGAGATTGGCATTGGAAAAACAGCAGAAACACCAATGAGTATTTCAAGACAATAAAAAAAAGCTCTGATAGCCAGATTTGATTATTAGCCTCGTAAAGCCACTTGTTACTGGACCAAATTTCTGGACTTTGCCAACAATGCAAATGGTCAGGAAGCATTGCTAATAATGAACGTGCTTCCCCCTTTTATGATAGTGACCTCACTCTGGGGTTAATGACAGGGCAGATTGACAGTTGGAGCTCCGTCCTCTCCATATATCCAGTATTGCAGCAGACCAGGGGGGATTCCTTTACATCTAGATATCAGAGCAAGTGAAAAGACTCTCGAGGATGACGGGAAAGACTCACCTATGAGGTTGGCCTAAAGCCAAAAATATGTGGTCAAACAAAATATGTGGTCAAAAGAAAATTCAAAACTGTAACAAGAACAACTGTTGGCCAGAGAGTTCCCACCTTTAATTTCGCCACGAGGACAAGCAAGCACTGCTTTGATTGCTAAAGGACGGCATCTCTGAGTTTCGGCAATTTATAATACCTTCCTCGCACTCTTCACGGAGCAGAATATTTTACATGGCAAGAGATGCGCTATAAAAAGAAAGTAAAGGAATTTTTGAGGGATATACAGTGAAACACAAAGCTAAATAAAGCATCACTAAGATGTTGGAATCAACAAGAGATATAGCTTTGGTGGAGAAGATGAGAGGGTGGGATCATTAATGCTGAATCATAGACAAAATGTGTTTGCACCCGGCCACAGCCCAGTCTAGAGAGCAATTTTCCAAAGATAGCCTTCTTAAACTCTTTCATGGGATGTGGGCTTCACTGGCACAGCCAGCACTTGTTTCTAATTGCCCTTGAACTGATCGGTTTGCTAGGTCTTTTCAAAGGACAGTTGAGGCCACTTGACTGAAGTCACATGTAGGCCACACCAGGTATGGATGCCAGACTTCATCCCGGGATGAAATTCACACTCGTGAGCAGATTGTTTTTACAACAATCGATGATAGTTGTCATGGTCACTGTTACTGAGACTAGCTTTGTATTCCAGATTTATTAATTAAGTTTTAATTCCAGCCAGCTACCATGATGGGATTTGAACCCATAGCGTTAGCCTGGGCCTCTGGGTTAATAGCCCAGTGATTTGGTCACTACACCAGCATCTCACCCATTGGTCAACTGTGCACTGGCCAGCCAATTCAGGATGGCTGTTGGGCTCCCCAGTTGCAGGTAGGAGACCAGGAGAGCGGGTGTCCTCTGAGAATAATTAATTATTTACAGCGGTCGCAGGCCGCAGCTCCCTCAAATTGGAGGGGAGACTCCCCCAGTTGCTCTGTGTGGTTGTGGCGATATCTTTTTATGTCCCCCTTCTTTGGGGGACAGCCTCTGGTTCCCGTTGCAGCCCTCAGACTGCCACAGGGAAACTGCCTCCATGTAGCTGGCAGTTTGCCCGTGTGAAGTAAGACCCACTGTACACTGGTTAAATGCCAGGATAGCTGGAAAATTGCCTCTAAACAAGGCATTAATGATTTAAATAGGCTATTCACCTTCATGGTATGGGGATGCCAACCTACTATCCTGCCTGTCCAGAGAAACCTCCCCACTGGCAGGAATACCATTGCAGCTGCTGATGCACACACCCAACACTTTCCCTCTCCCTTTCCCCCTCCACACCCCCATTTTCCTGCCTCCAGCCTGCTGCACAGGGCTCAGAAAAGTCTGTCCATGAAGTTTATTTATTAGCGTCACAGGTAGGCTTACATGCAATGAAATTACTGTGAACATTTCCTAATCACTATGCTCCAGCACTGGTTCAAATACACTGAGGGAGAATTTAGCATGGCCAATGCACCTAACTAACGTGTCTCACGGACCAAGGGAGGAAACCAGAGCACCCGGAGGAAACCCACGCAGACATGGGGAGAATGTGCAGACTCCACACAGACAATGACCCAAGCTGAACCCAGGTCTCTGGTGCTGTGAGGCAGCAGTGCTAACCATTGTGCCACCTAAGCCCCTGTAGTGAATGGCATAGTCAGGATACAGCAAATGGAATAGTTAGGAGTCAGAGGTACTGCCTGACACAGAAACTGGAAAAGAATAGTCAGCAAGGGTGGGACAAGATCTTGGACAGGCTTGAGAATAAGAGCAAGGACCTCGAAGTTAATGTGCCCCACAGACTTGGACACAGAGGATTTTCGAGTGTCGGGAATCTAGTGTGTTCAACACGAAGACAAAACATTAGTACCCAAAGGCAAACACAAGTTGTAGATACAAGATACTTCTTTTCCTACAATCCCACCTGCGTGCCATTTAATGAAGATTACCCCAGTTTACAGGGATTCACTCATTCTTAATCACGAGAAACGAGCTCGAGAAAAAAAGAGGCATCTGAGACGGTGAAAATGACACATCATCTTCCTAGGGTTGCATTGCTGAAGACACATCCCTTATGGGACCAGGAATAAAATTACAAAATGAATAAATGCAGAAGCCGTCCTGTTTCCTGCTAATGTTGCACGATTACCTATTAACTGCCAAAACAAATGGCAGAAATGAGGAAAGTGACACCAAATAAAAAATGTCACAGGTGATCGATTTATCGCATCTAATGTCCTGGCTGCATGGCTTGAACAGGCTGGTTGACAACACAATACTAATATTATATTATAGCCTTCATGGCGTTCAGTGCGAGATGATGTATAACTGTCACTTCAAGTGCCATTCACTGTAGGGGCTTGGGCGGGCAAGCATGGAAAATGGACTGGTTAGGATTAATGATTCTGAAAATGATGGGAAGATTGAAATTCCATCATTCCCCCGCTGCATGCAGATTGAAGTATACCTCAAAGCAATCTCGACTTTAAAACAACAGGGCAATGACAGTTCCATTTATGCTTTTTTTTCCCTTTCAACACAAAAAAATTGCCGACAGACTTATTTTTATTTTATTTCGTCTTTAGACCTAATCAGCTCTCCGGCGGTGGGAGAAGTTCCAGGAGGCAATGATGCTAATCACATGCAAATGTAATGCAAATTACCAGCACCCTGAGCCAAATGGTTAAAGTTTTTTTATGAAGCAAATTAAGAGGGACTTGCTGAGTGAAATGGTTGGTTTAACAGTGACTACATCGACTGCCAGCTGTGAATTCCAGTTTACATAGAAATGGGTAGTTTGCAAAAATTGTGTATAATTTTTTTTATTGTCAAAGATGTTCGCTGGAGTCTGCTTGGAAAAAGAAAGATTTGCTACATTTCCCTTATTTTATTTGCTTAAGCATATTATTGAGGTTAGCGGGCTTATCTTTAATGTAGGTTTTGTGTGCTATGTTTTAAGATGTTTAACGACAGAAGAAATAGGTAATGGTGGCGAATGTTTCTTTTTTAAATGAAATTACCGATCAGTTATTGCCATATCAAAAGTCACAATAAATGATAGTCATGTGAGTCTCGGGACTTTGACAAGGGATACATTCTAGTTGAAAATATATGAATAGAGATATATAAATCGAGACACAAACTCTGCAGCAATGTGCTGTGAACTGTATATCATCTTTTGTGGTGGTGTCAGAATTAGAGTCCTATTAGAATTGACTCAGACTCAGGATATTTTTTTCTGAGATGCTTTTCCAAATTTTCCATCTCTTTTCCTAACCTTACTTTCCCTATAAGTCAGTTGCTACCACTCAACACTGGCTCAGCCCATATTTAGATGTACTGAGCACTCCCCTGTTAGCCTTTTCTTGCATTACACTTCAATACTTTCTAACTTGCTCATGTAATAGCGCAACACATTATTTCTATGGCACATTCTGAGAAATGTTACACATTTATGACTTCCAACTCTCCCAGGGTTACAGTTATCAGATAGCGGCACGGTGGCACAGTGGTTAGCATTGCTGCCTCACAGCGCCAGGGACCTGGGTTCGATTCTTGGCTTGCGTCACTGTCCATGTGGAGTTTGCACATTCTCCCTGTGTCTGCATGGGTTTCCTCCGGGTGCTCCTGTTTCCTCCCACAGTCCAAAGATGTGCAGGTTAGGTGAATTGGCCTTGCTAAATTCTTCCTCAGTGTATCTGAGCAGGTACCAAAGTGTGGTGACAAGGGGATTTTCACATTGCAATGTGAATGTAAGTCTACTTGTGACTAATAAATAAACTTCACTTCTATCATCAAAAAGTGTTGTTGAACATCTCTTTAATCTTGTCCTATGTTGTCTTCCCCATCCTTTGTCCAGACCCAGAGAGATTTTGGGGTGATTATTAACTGTTACTGCCTGTTTCTGGTCTAACTTTAGTTCTGGTTCTACTAATGTTGGCTGGCAGATAAAAATCAGGTGGACATCTTTGCCACCTAAGGCTTGCCTGACCAAATTTCCAAGTAGGCCTTTAAATGGGCATCTAGCACTGCCACTTATACCAGAAGGAAGGCTGCTTAAATAAACAGATTAGGGTTCAACAGGACCCCAGTCACCATTTTGATGCTAAATGGGTGATGGATCATTCACCATGCACCACCTAAGTCAATTGTGTCAGGCACAGAATGGCCTAACCAGCAGTTCATTAAGGGACTGCTGGAGACTACTCCCAAAACAGCCTGGAAATGTCCTTTTGGTGAGGGTGGAGGGTGGGGTGGGAGGTGGTGGAAACTTTGTAATGCCTGGAGAGTAGAATTGCTACTTGAAGTCCCACAAATGTGCAATGATCCACTGATGGACTGTTCTTACTTGTTCAGAAGGTAATGTATCTGTTTTGTGTCCAAAATAAAAGATTTGCTTTCATTCATTAGTGCAGGATGTTCCAAAGCATTCGGCCATCGCAGTTGGGCTGAGGAATTGCATAGTGTTTCATTCCTCTAGGTTTTGAGACAGCAACAAAATGATGTTAGTTTCTCCTCCCAGAACACCAACCCATGTTGTTTGAGGTGATGAGGCTTCTTATTGAACTGTTAGGTTACTCACCCAGATTTGGTTCATCATCATCATGAACCGGATCCACAAATCTTCGAGAAGCAATCTTGCATTTACTCCAGGTTTACACCCAGAAGGAATGTCCAGCGCTGAACTCCATTGAGTCTGTCAAATTACAGGGAAGTCCCATCATTTAGACACCCATGTTTATATGGGTTTAACTTTATGGGGCACCAGGCATCAAAACAAGTCTGGACCATCGGGATATGCCTTTTCTCACAGGTAATATTGCTTGTTGCTTTGTCACCAAGCTGCTGAGAGGGAAGTCTGAGGAAGTTCCTAGCATGATGGCTCTACCCCTGATTACTCAATCTGCACTGGGTGCCTTTGCATAGAGCAGATGGAGATTGATTCCTTTACAAAGCACACTTTTACAGACAGCACAGAGCAGGGCCCAGTGTAATCAGGTCCCTATCTGTATTCCAACCTTTCCACCACATTGCCAAGGGAAACTTAGAATTCCAATCATGGTCACATTTCTTCTGTTGTGATGGCTTTGTAAGGGGCAATTGGAGGTACTACCCCAATATCCCTTTTTTTTGGAATTTTAGATCCCTAGAAATAGGCATTTTCACCTGGCTGTGCTTATATTTCACTTTCCTCCTGAATCTCGCTAAATATAGCCATTGAGCAGAGAGATTTGCCTGCATCATTGGCTCTTGTTGTTAAAGGACATTTAGAGTTTTATTGCTCTTAGTCATTTTTCCATTAACAATTCTGCTGGGCTGTTACTTGTTTGTTAACAGTATAGCCTGATTCATTACAAAACATAAATGCAGGTTTTGTTGATTTCTCTGTTACACTCCTTAATCAACTGGCCAATCAGGCCTATTTCTCCTAATTGTTCTGATTGTTTGAAATGTGGAAATCCTGCATTCGTCCTAGGAGGCGGCACGGTGGCACAACAGTTAGGACTGCTGCCTCACAGCGCCAGGGACACTGGGCACTGTCTGTGTGGAGTTTGCACATTCTCCCTGTGTCTGTGTGGGTTTTCTCCAGGTGCTCCAGTTTCCTCCCAATCCAAAGATTTGCAGGTTAGTTTGATTGGCCATGCTAAATTGTCCTTTAGTGTCAGGGGAATTAGCAGATTAAATACGTTGGATTACGGGGATATGGCCTGGGTGGGATTGTTACTGGTGCAGGCTTGATGGGCCAAATGGCCTCCTTCTGCACTGTAGGATTCTATGATTCTATGACGGGATCCTTTGATATAGTACTTTATCAAAGTAATTCTATGAGTTTGTGTTCCTGTTGCAGAGCTTGGCCCAGCAGAAACACATGTCAAGAACTGGGGAGAGTCTGACAGTGCAGCAATTGCAGACGAATGGATCCTAGCCATTAAAATTTAAATCCCATCTTCTACAGCCTAAATTCCTGATATGTGCTCCCATTTTCAGAAGGTTTTTGGAGGTGACATCAATTTATAACATTATCCCCACAGATTGTCACTGCCTGAGGCTAATAATCAATTTATTTCCCATTATAACAATCGGGAAATATATTTACCCTTTCGTTTCAAATAAGCCAGTTCCACTTTCAAGGCGACATTTGGAAAACATTGAGTAGCATCTTCTGAAGAGGTAATAATCCCTGTCGCTGTGACCAACGGTGGACCCTAACCCTGCTCCAGTCAGCTGTGGGAACCTTGAGTGGCATTTTAGAGTGGTGACCTGTGGATTGACATTACTACTGTTAATATTAATTAGCCAATTAAAGAATGCATTCTAGCATTGCTTTCCAATCACCAGGCCGACAGCTCAAGAGCCTCAACAGCACCATCCTTGGAGGTGGGCACCGCTGATACTGCAAAAGGAGATAAATTCCTTTAAGTTTTGTGTGGGGTCCAGGCAGGCAGGCGCCAGTGATGGACGGTGGGGAGTCAATGGAAACCACAATCACAGCAGCATAAAGCAAGCAATCAATCCACTATCACCATTTTTTCTACATGGTAGAGAAAACAAAAGAAAAACCCTGTCTCTCTGGATGGGGAGAGTTTTTAATTAAAATTAAAAGTGAAAAATGGAGAAAAGAGGTTAAGATAACTCTTCTATACAGAAAGTTTTCAGAATATGGGATGCTTTTCCAAGGAAGTGGTCAAGATAAAGGCCATTGCAGCCTCTATACAGGAAAATTGGAGAAGTATTTGAAGCAAGGACAACACAAGGTTACAGGAAAAGCATACGACAGTGAAATTAGTAATGGATTGCACTAGTAAAGAGGCAGAATATGATGGACCAAATGGCCTCCTATATACCATAAACCTTTTTGGCTATTTTGTGGTGGTCTCACTTTGTTTTGCTTTCACTCAGAATCAACTAGCAGCATGATAGGTTCCCCTGCACCAAACTTAAAGGGTTTCGCTAGTTGTACTATTTGCAGTTCTCTGCCTTCCTTCCAGTCATGCTCAGAAAAGATCATTCCCGTTTCTCCAGAGCACATTTTGAAATGTCACTGACCACTAAATTTTCCTTGGATCCTTCTCAGCAGTGTTGCTTTAACTGACAATTTGCCTTTCCAACTGACCATAAATGGTTGGATGCATAAGGATTCTCCCACATCTACCGTGGTTTCTCTGTTGCTGCAGAATCTACCCTCTCTATTTAGTTCTGCTTCGAAGTACAACTTGGCTGATGCGCTTCCCTCGTCTGCTGTGATTCCTCCTTATATTTTCAGCAAGGGATTAATTACTCCCCATGTTGCTGACTGATTATTCCTTGCTGCTTGTCACTATTTTCACTCTGCCTCAGTAACTACTTATCAGGAGTGAATTTTGGGTCTAACTGTTTAGCTCTCTTGGTCTATTATTTTATAGTCCTCATAATGGAACCACAAATCATTTCAACGTGCAGAGTACCAGAGCTAGATTTCTCATCTAGAATCATAAAACCCCTTCAGTGCAGTCGGAGGCCATTCAGCCTTCACTGAGCACAATCCCACCTCATTCCCGTAACCGCACATATTTACCCTGTTAATCCCTTGGACACTAGGATCAATTTAGCATGGCGAATCAACCTAACCCGTACATCTTTGGACTGTGAGAGGAAACTGGAGTACCCGGAGGAAACCCATGCAGACATGGGGAGATATGTACAAACTCTAGACACTGACCCGAGGTTGGAATCAAACCTGGGTCCCTGGTGCTGTGAGGCAGCAATCCTAACCACCGTACCACAGTGCAATCCTGGATTCCATCTCTAGATGGTACAGAGCTGTAAAAAGCTCTTTATTCACCCATTTTTTTCCAGATTTTTTTAAAATTTAAAAATGTCAAAAACAAAGACAAAATTACAAATTTTCCAATTGTTTTCCAAATATGTAATTTTATAAGATTTTATAATTTCTCTGCTTATTCTCAGGCTGTCAAAAAAAAGCACAAAACACCCTCAGCTTCTGTTTCAATTGGAATTTCATTTTTGCCTTCCTTAATCAAACCAAAGGAATTCTAAATCTTTTGAATGGATTTACTTATATTGACTTTTGTTTGATTCAGTAGGAGCATTTTCATCTTTGGGTCAAAAGACTTGAACACATAATTGAGGCTGTCACTTTGGTACTGTGGGTGATTGGACTGCATTGTTGGAGTCACTGAGGGAAATTTAATGGAGCCCATCAGAATGGGAAACCTGGGATGTAAAGTTTTATTTTCCTGATTTGATTTGATTTATTATTGTCACATGTATTAATATACAGTGATAAGTATTGTTTCTTGCATGCTATACAGACAAAGCATATGTTCATAGAAAAGGAGAGTGCAGAATGTAGTGTTACAGTCATAGATAGGATGTAAAGAAAGATCAACTTAGTGTGAGGTAGGTCCATTCAAAAGTCTGATGGCAGCAGGAAAGAAGCTGTTCTTGAGTCATTTGGTACATCACCTCAGATTTTTGCATTATTTTCCCAATGGAAGAAGGTGGAAGAAAGTATGCCTGGGGTGTGTGGGATCCTTGACTATGTTGGCTGCTTTTCCAAGGCAGTGGGAAGTGTAGACAGAGTCAATGAATGGGAAGCTGGTTTGTGTGATGGATTGGGCTACATTCATGCCATTTTATAGTTTCTTGCTGTCTTGGCAGAGCAGGAGCCATGCCAAGCTGTGATAAAACAAAAAAGAATGCTTTCTATAATGCATCTGTAAAAGTTGTTGAGAGTCGTAGCTGATATGGCAAATTTCCTGGGTTGTCTGAGAAGTAGAGGCGTTGGTGGGCTTTCTTAACTACAGTGTCCTGGTCCTGCAGGACAGGTTGTTGGTGATCTGGACCCATTCCACTTCATCCCCATTGATGAAGACAGGGGCATGTTCTCCACTACGCTTCCGGAAGTCAATGACAATTTCCTTTGTTTTGTTGACATTGAGGGAGAGATTATTGTTGCCGCACCAGTTCACCAGATTCTCCATCTCATTCCTGTACTCTGTCTCATCATTGTTTGAGATCCGACCCACTACAGTGGTGTCATCAGCAAAGATGCAGAGATAAAGTTGGTCGCATATTTGTGACCTGTTAGGCATTGTGGCCATCTGTGGAGGCTTCATGCCTGCTATGAGTTCTCTTTAGTGTAAGGCAGTTTTTAATAAAGTCCCACTATTGTGATAAAGTCAGTGGTGTATTGGAATCTTGTGGCACCCAATTCATGATCATTTACAGGTGGCTAGCACCAGTAAGCTTTGTGCAGTTGTGTGTAAACGTTTTTTTCTTTAATTGTACATGCATAGGAGGGGAGCAGGAGAATGGCAGCTTGCATGGAGGCTTGGGACCAGAAAGGATGAATCAGTGCTGAGAGGGGTTTTGGAGTGGGGTCATAGGCACGGAGGAGTGGAAAAGGGGTCCGTTGGAGGACAAAGGGTGAGGTCAGGAGCATGGATGAAAGGACCTGGTTGTGGTTGGGGACAGGAGTGGGGGAACAGTCAGTCGAGGTAAGAAAATGAGGATCCTAATGGGTGATGTCTGTTCTGCGTGTCCATCCCAGGGTGTTGGCTGACAGAGTCCTTACAAAGCTTTGAGTTCATCTGCAACATCCCAATTATTGTCATTGAGAGCGATGTTTTTCAATGCATAGATGGGATGACTGAACTTATAAGTAAAGTCATGTCTCACAGAATGGTGAGTAGACGCCGAACATAAATATTCAATGAAGAGTGAACAAAAAAACACAACATTGTTTCTTCCACAATGAAAGGAATATCCCTAACTCCCCTCCCCTCAACAGATAATAATGATACATATAGTGGCCGGAATTTTACCGTCCCATCCACCAGGGGAATCAGAGCAGGCCAGGGGCAGAATTTTATGATTTCAGGACAAGCAAGACCATAAAATCCCACCTAGTAGAACTTCTGGTCTCTGGATTTTTGGACCAGGATGAGTGTCAGAATCCTGTGAAAGTCCTGACTCATAGCCTTCTGTGAGAATTTCTCCGGATGTCTGAACTTCTAGGAGGTCGTTCTCCTGTTCCCTAAGACTCTCCATGAATGTTTCCGACATTGTGCTAGTGTCTGAGACTTTGGACAGTTCAGTGGGACGTAGCTGAATAGTTACCCAGGAGACTTTAAACTGGAATATCTTAGTCTAGCTCTTGGGTAACTTGATAACCGACTTTCCCAGTAACTCATACTGGTGACCCCCTCCCCCACCCTCAGCCCCACCACCACACCTACCACCCTTGATCCCCCAACTACCTCCCTCAACCACCCTGACCCAAATTGGTTTGTGCTTGATCTAAATACAACATCACCTACCTGCCACCCTACCCACTTACCGCACCTACCTACCCACCCCACCTCCCTACCCTCTTGATTTATTCATCCACCCACCCATTTAATAACATTCACACTAAATATTTAATTTTACCGTACAAAAGTATTGTGCAAAGGGGCCATGTCTTGACATCAAACCATACCCTTCCCCTTGCCTAATACCGTAGCACTGCAATTTTAATCGCTATTAAAAAGCTGCAACTCTCTCCTGAGGAGGCAGCATTCTACCTTTTTTTCTGCGCATGCGCAGTTGGAGGCGCGTGATTGGAGCTGCAGGGTTTTGGACTGTTAAGCCCTGCCTACATGGTTCTCCAGCACGATTTGGAATTGCTATTTTTTCAGGCAGAGTGCGTATAGGGGCATCTGAAAATGGGTCTAAAAGTCAGATGTGAAACACTCCCAATTTCAAGTCCACACAGCACTTCGAATCAAAATGGTAAAATAGGGCCCAGTATCTGAAAGTTTGTTAATCAATACAAAACTCTGCACAGAATTCAAGAACAACACTCGTACAACACTTCTTTTCACTCCTATACATTGAACACTATTTTTAGACAATGTCATTGGAGGCTACTCTGTGTAGATGGCTTTAAATGCCAAGTTGAGTATTTTTAGGTGACCTATGAACAAAGTAATACATAGTAAAACAGTGTCTTAGCATCAATCTTATTATAATACATTTTCAGTTGCTAATCTTGGTCAGGTTCATATTAATGCAGCGCTTTAAATTTCTACATCTGCTTCAGTACCCCATGTAGAACATAGGACATAGAACATTGAACATTATAGCGCAGTACAGGCCCTTCGGCCCTCGATGTTGCGCCAACCAGTGGAACCAATCTAATGACCCTCTAACCTAAACTATTCCAATGTTATTCATATGCCTAGCCACTGAACATTCGAACTCCCTTAAAGTTGGCGAGTCCACAACTGCTACAGGCAGGGCGTTCCATGCCCTTACTACGCTCTGAGTAAAGAACCTACCTCTGACATCCGTCCTATAATTACCGCCACTCAATTTAAAGCTGTGTCCCCTCGTGTTAGCCATCACCATCTGAGGAAAAAGGCTCTCACTGTCCACCCTACCACCCTAACTAACCCTCTGATAATCTTGTATGCCTCAATTAGGTCACCTCTTAACCTTCTTCTCTCTAACGAAAATAACCTCAAGTCCCTCAGCCTTTCCTCATAAGACCTTCCCACCATACCAGGCAACATCCTGGTAAACCTTCTCTGCACCCTTGTATTCCTGCTGCTTTCTGTTTTCCTCATGTCTCTGTAACTTTTTATTAAAAATGCACTTGATAACGAAGATAATAGATTTTTGGAAACAGTGAATCAGTAAAAACATGCAACTAATTGAAAACACTTAGAAATTTCAGATGCGCTTACCTGAAGCACAATTTTTATCTGACTAATTACATTTCAAAATGTATTGCTCTGTGAAATGTTAAGTTCTATGGATCATTGCGTTGTGTTAATGTTGAACAAGAATGGGTCAACATAACCTCCCACTGACAATGATCTACAAATTTGCCCAACTCTTTCACATAAATACATAAATATCTTAGCTATATTCACACATTAATCACTCACTTACGGTCCTGGCACCCACATGCCCACCCATGCTCACCTCATACAGGCATGCAGTGTTTGCAGATCCTGATAAGATTTTGTTTCTGTAGAACCTCTGTGGTTAGGTCACACATTTGTTTCCCCCCCAACTCCCCGTATTCCCTTAATGATTTTCCTGCAATTTTTTGCCAATGTGCTGATGAGAGTGAGAACATATGTGGAAACAATGAGGTGATGATAATTTACTAAATAGTAAAAGAAATACAATAGTTACACCTGGTTGACATCAGCGTTTCTCATGAATTTGTAAGTGCTGCATCTAGGGTGGAATCATGCAGTGGAAATTACTGGTTTGGTAATGGTTGGTTAGATCCCCATGGAGGATTTACATTTTCTGTCTATTCTGTTTCATGCGCCCTTTAACCACTTCTGTCCTTTGCAAAAGTTATCGGAGTGGGATCGCACTGTCAGCTTCACAACTAGGTGCACTAAAAACTTAACCAACACTGCCACCCAGTTTTCAGCCAATTTGAAGCTTTTCTTTGCTTCAAGCTTGCTACAGCTTCAATAATGGTTGAATTATGCTCAATGACAGTAATATAAAAATGGGAAAGTGAGAATAGGAAAAAGGAGTTAAAGTATTTTTCATAGAATCATAGAATCCCTACAGTGTAGAAGGAGGACAACAAACCCATCCAGGCCCTATCCCCATAATCCCACATATTTACCCTGCTAATCCCCCTGACACATGGGTCAATTTTGCATGACCAATCAGCCTAATGTGCACATCTTCGGACTGTAGGAGGAAACAGGAGTACCCAGAGGAAACTGATACAGACATGGGGAAGAATGTGCAAACTCCACAGAGACAGTCACCTGAGGACAGAATTGAACCCTTTAACAACTCTGCCACCGTGCCGCCCCAAATTTTGTTTTGAGATTGTACTTTTAGTGCTCAATTTATTTTAATGCATTGATATTAATATAGTAAAGTTACTGTTAATACCTGTCTGGCACTATTATAGTGATACTTGTTTTTATTTCATTGCAAAAATGTGCAAGCTGATCAGTCCAGCAGGACTGGACGTTCCCATTGCCCATTCGCAGTTAACACATCAATATTCAGTCTTAAAATAACTGTAGCCTGTTCATAATATACTAATAGCATACCACAATAAGTTTCACCTCTCTATTTCTTCTACATTTTCCTGTACGGTTCCAATAATTTTTTGAATTTTAGCAATAAATTCCTGGCTTTTAAAATGACTTTTTTCTGCTTACTTCTTATGTGAACATTGACAGTCAGCCTATCTGAATTACTTGGACACGACGACACAATGGTTAGCACTGCTGCCTCACAGCATGAGGGACCTGGTTCAATTCCGGCCTCGAGGGACTGTTTGTGTGGAGTTTACACGTTCTCTCCATGTCTGCATGGGTTACCTCTGGGTGCTTTAGTTTCCTCCCACAGTCCAAAGATATGCAGTTAGAGCTGGATTGGCAATGCTAAACTGCCCCTTAGTGTCAGGAGGACTAGCAGGGTAAATATGTGGGGTTATGAGGATAGGGCCTGGGTGGGATTGCTGTCATTGCAGGTTCGATGGACCGAATAGTCTCCTTCTACACTGTAGGGATTTTAAAAAATCTCAAAATGGGGAATACGGCATTCATGATATTTTGTTCTGCATCTCTTTCTAAAGATATTTTCTATTTAATTACATATCAAGGTTGATTTTGGTCTCATTGGCCTCCTTTCCCCAGATATTGTGATCGGAAATATTACAATTGATCATCAATAGGGACAAACACCACTTAAGTGCATGCTATTTGTTCCTATGGCAACAGCTTCACAAACTACGATGAGACTCCATCTGTGCACGTCTGCTACTGTGTACACAAGAATATGCTGTAGTTACAATGAAACCCTGCTGAGTTCAGTGACGACTAATGGGAATATTTTGACCATCTTTTTCCCTTAGGATGTTACTCAGGGATATTGCTTTTGTTTTGCACAAAACAACATTATTTTGTCATTTGGCATCTTTCATGGATTAGTATCAGGATTGAGTTGAATGTCAAGAACTCTGCTCATGTATATATTTCTCTCTGCTAGATATATGAAGCTAATTGACTCCCTAGGTACCTATAAATGATTTAATAAATGTGCCTATAAATATCGCTTCATGTTGAAAGATTATGGTAGTTCCTGATGTGAGAAAGCCATGCTGGCACTTGATGTCTGTCCCGTATCAAGATAGCTGCCACAATATTAATATGGCACTGATGATAACTGAATCTTTCTAGACTCACATAATTAGAGCATCAATGCCTTGTATTATGTAACAGCTGAACTAACACTTGTGATGGCTAATAGGGTGAAAGTGAGAGAGCAGTCAAAAGTCATAAATTGTGGAAATTTCACTTGATGAAATGAGAAAATGGTTTTAAAGCCTTCAGGGTTACAGGGTTGCACTTTTTAAACTGCACATGTCAGTGTTCAATCAAAGTATTGCATTTCAACGGTATCATTCAATCCAATGTGCAGGATTCCTGATCCAGATATTTGATGTTCAGATGCTAAACTTTTTCTCCAACTGATCCCACTGACTCCCTTACGTACACAGCACTGTCACTGCACATTCCCTCTGTGCTTTGACTTCCAGGTCCATTCTGTTTGCCATGTTTTCCAATCTGCCATCAGTGGTTATGCGTCCCTCTCCTCTGGAATCATTTTGCAAGCCTTCCTGCATTTTCATTTCATTCTCTGTTTTCACATCCTCCAAAAATAAGAAGTTCCCTTTAACCATTTTAGCCTTGTGCAAGTTTTATTTTCCCAATTCAACAAATAATAAAATGTTGATGGTTCTGGGCTTTATTTCGAGTGGCCTTGAGAAGTGCCTATATGTACAATTGGTTAGGTAGCTGAAAACTCATAAATACCAGACACATCCCATACTTCTCAAGCTGCAACAAGTCTTATGTAACAGCTGAACTAACACTTGTGATGGCTAATAGAGTGAGGGTGAGTGAGCAGTCAAAAGTCATAAATTGTGGAAATTTCAGTTGATGAAATGAGAAAATGGTTTTAAAGCCTTGAGGGTTGTGGAGTTGCAAGCATATTTACCCTGCTAGTCCTCCTGATACTAAGGGGCAGTTTAGCATTGCCAATTCAACTCTAACTGCACATCTTTAGACAATGGAAAGAAACCAAAGCACCCAGAGGAAACACACGCAGACATGGAGAGAATGTGTAAACTCCGCACAAACAGTCACTCAAGACCAGAACTGAATCAGGTCCCTGGCGCTGTGAGGCAGCAGTGCTAACCATTGTCTGGGTCTAAAGTAAATCCAAGTGCTTTATTTGAATAGGGAAATTCGGCCTTTGCTTAAAATCTGTGTGGCTAAAAGTAGAGCTCAACCAATGTAGCAGTGGCTTGATTGCCCAGACAGACTGATTGTGAGCCTCTGCCCTCCTCTCTGGGTTACTATTGCACCCATTTTACACCTATAAAACCAATGGGACAATGTTGACTTTGGACCCCCTTAAACCACTCCACTCACAGGAAGTAATTCAATATGGGTAAGCAGGATGAAGAATCATAGAATTCTACAGTGCAGAAGGAGACCATTCAGTCCACCTAGTTTGCACTGACCACAATCCCACACAGGCCCTATCTCCATGCATTTACCCTAGCTAGTCCCCCTGATACTAAGGGGCAATTTAGCATTATCAATCCACCTAACCAGCGCATCTTTGGACTGTGAGAGGTAACCGGAGCACCCGGAGGAATCCCATGCAGTCACGGGGAGAATGTGCAGACTTTTTGCAGACAGTGACACAAGTGGGAATCGAACCCGGGTCCCTGACACTGTGAGGAAGCAGTGTTAACCACTGTGCCACCGTGCTGACAAACTAGATTAATTCTGAAATGTTAAAGATTCAAACATATGAATATAGAGATTGGTATCTATTAATATGGTTTGATTGTACAGAATGAAAGACATTGCTCAATTCTATTGCTTCAATTGTTAAGTTACAGAATCACATGCTCTGTCTTCTAGCCGAAGAAACAAGTTATTTCTTGCAGGGACATTATCTATTTGAAGATTTGACCTTTTAGAAAACATTTATTTAAAAAAATGGCTTCAATTATATTTTGTGCACAGTAACATGACAAATTATGCAATGTGGGAAAATAAATCACTGATATATTGGAAAGCAACTATCTTTTGTGCATGGACTAATTTAAAAATAATATTGACATCTTGATAAGTTTTAAATTTATTGGGCCATCAAAATGAAAGAAGAAATCAGATGACAAAGAGGGGGAACAATGTTGACTTTCGGGGAACTCATAATGAAGTGATTGAGGTTAAAGGGAAGTTGACATTTTTCTTTTAGTACTTGGAAGAAATGAATGTTTCCTGTCGCAATAAAATGATTATTTTTGCTGTTTGATTTTTTTTGAAGAGTAGGTTGACACTTTGGCGAGAGAAAGAGCCTATATCAGACACATATTTTAAGTTTAAGGTTATTTATTAGTGTCACAAGTAGACTAACAGTAACAATTGCAATGAAGTTACTGTGAAAATCCCCGAGTTGCCACGCTCCCTCTGTCTATTCGGATACACTGAGGGAAAATTTAGCATGGCCAATGAAGCTAAGCAGCATGTCCTTTGGATTATGGGGGGAAACCTGAGCATCCAGAGGAAACCCATCAGGTATAGGAAGAACATGCAGACTCTGCACTGACAGTGATCCAGCCAGGATTCAAACCCATGTCCCTGGCACTGTGAGGTAGCAGTACTAACCATTAATGGAATCATGCACAAGTGACACAAAGGTACCTATCACCCTGATTCTTGCACGTGTGTGATATAATTGTGATATGCATTATATTACTTTATCATATGTTTATCAAATAAGCAAAATGTTTTTGTAATAATCTAACAGGGCAGTGACAATATTTCCCTAATAATCAAGTTTTCTAAAATTCATGAAATTCTGTAATCTTGAGGATCATTTCCAGAAGAAAGTTGTCTGTTTAATCTTGCCCCCCCCCCCCCCGGAAGTTACCAAGTTCCACAAATAAATGTTATTCAGAGTGCAGTAAATGCTAACTATTTTCAATTATCTAACGGAAGGGGAGTCTTTTGGCTGTGACTTTCCCGGCTTTTATATTAACTGCGTATATTCAATTCAGAACGTGTGAAGTGATAACATCTGTTGGCCAGAGAAGAAGATGCTGGAAAATCTGAGCAGATCTGGCAGCATCTGTCAGGAGAGAAAAGAGCTGACGTTTCGAGTCTGGATGACCCTTTAACAAAGCTCTGTCAAAGGGTCATCTGGACTCGAAACATCAGCTATTTTCTCTCCTTACAAAAGCTGCCAGACCTGCTGAGGTTTTCCAGCATTTTCTCTTTTGGTTTCAGATTTCAACATCCGCAGTAATTTGCTTTTATCTATTAGCCAGAGACTTTGCTGGGAATCAGCTACAAATTATTTCTTAATAATAATCCGGTTACAGTTGTTAATTCTTCAAGCCTCCCTGCACAACAATGACTTGGAGCACTGGCCGAAGGCCAATGCCAAAATCAAGCCCTCAAACTATAAATATATCCCACCCCCATGATGTGAATTATTTGTCAGCATGCAAGAGTTTAACGGAGTTGGTTGGGGGCCTGAAGATTTGATAAAGAGCGAGAGGGAAGTTTCGGGGCTGTTTGAGTCCCGTTTTGTGGATAACCCACTGTTCGCCACAAAGCTGTGCCTTAAAGACTGCGTTTAAACAGTAATAATTCGATTAGGTTTTAATGGAATAATCTGCCAGGTTTGTGGATTACCCCCACCGAGTGACACCGCGAGGACTGTCACTCCCAAAACAAAAACAGTCGAGACTCACAGGGAGAGAAAAGAAAATCAATGAGATTGGACTCCTCTTACACCCGGGGAGCAGGTACTGGACCTGGGTTTGTGTTCCCGAGTCCAGCCACAAGGAGAAGCAAGAAAAGTTGTGCTGCGTTGCAAAATAGAGAGAGAAAAGGAGGATCGGTAATACAATCTGTAGTGCGGATAGGGTTGAGTGCTTCTTTTTATTCAATAAATTTGTCAGGAACTCGGGGGAAAAAAAAGAAACATTATTATGTTGCATCTCAACTTATTTGTTCAGAGTGCATTCCCCGGCTATTTTAATGTTGTCACTCTGTCTTGTGCACTTAAGAAGCCCTTGACAGATCATTCAATTCTCTTCGCCATTTAAATGTTTAAAAAAGAAATCTTTGGCAGGGCAAAGGGGGTAGGAGCAGTTGCAAAATAATAGAACTTTCCCTAATGCAGGCGAGGAGACTCTGGGTGAGGGATAATTCCTGAGAAAGTAGGGGGGGGGTGCAAAATACACACACACACATAAATGAATTCACATCCAGGTTTCATTTGCTAGTCATTGGCAGCAAATTGCATTCTATTTGGGAGAATGAGTGCAAAGTTTCTCGCAGGTGATAATGGCTGAATTTGCAGCCGTAAATTGAAATTTATGACATTGAAAATGAACATCCGAAAAAAAATACATTTGTTTTTTTTTAAAAGCAGACAACCTTCAAATACGAGGGCAAGCCGAGGAGAAATAAGGAGTGCTTGATAGGTGCGCATTGTTGGGGCACATTAGCGACAATAATGTTGTCGCTGGCGATGTAAATTGACGTCTCTACATAGTCAATAGACACAGTTGGCTGCTCGCAAGTGGGGAAGTACTTAAGCAGTGTCACTGACAAATGAAATATTTTAGGGACTTAATCAGAATAATGACTTTCATCAGGCGGTGACAAGTATTACTGCTTCATCGCACCTAAAGAGAAATATGATTGCACACATAGATTTTGTGATCAGCGCGCTTGTACCCCAGTGGCCCCTGTGAAAGGCAGGAGAAGGTGGCAGCCGCCGCCTCTGGCTCCCACTCGCCTGATAAATCGCTTCCCAGATAGAAGGCGGACAAATCCCAATCTGCGGCCTGCTGGGTTCACGCAGCTCAGCAGCGGGCTGCCCGCTACTTGCAGTATAAACACTAATAAATCTCAGCACTCCTAACAGCCATCAGTTAGGTATAGCGGGGTGAGAGAGAGAGAGAGAAAGAAGGGGTGGGTGGATGGATGGATGGAAGAGAACTGAGAGAGAACACAGAAAAGGAAATTGGAGGGTGGAAGGGGGAAATGGGGCGAATGTGAGAAGGTGTTAAAATAAAAAGCAGAGATAGTTAAGGGGAATGGCAGAGAGCAAATCGCAACAAGAGAACAGGGACAGGACAATCAGTTAAAGTTTATTGATTATTGTCACAATTAGGCTTACAGTAACACTGCAGTGAAGTTGAAAATCCCCTACTCTCCATAACCTGTTTGGGTACACTGAGGGAGAATTTAGCATGGCTAATGCACGTAACCGTATCTTTCAGACTGTGGGAGGAAACCGGGGCACCCGGAGGGAACCCACACAAACACCGGGGGAACATACAGACTCAGCAGTGACAGTGATCCAAGCCAGGTGCTGTGAGGCAGCAAGTGCTAACCACTCTGCCACCGTGCCGCCCTAGGTGGGTGGACACAGAGGATGAACAGACGAAAGCAAAAGAGGTACAGAAAATGCAAGGAAGAAAACAAATAGAGGAAGGGGAAGAGTAAATGATGTGGCAGTTAAGAAATGCGAGCTTCTGAGTTAAATGGAAGAAGCACACAGTCCTCAATTCAATGATGGAGCGGTGTGAGATGAAAGACTGGGGACTGCACTTGTTACTCCCATCTACCTGGCTGGGGATGAGTCCATTCCAGGTCACTGCACAGAGCAGGGAGCTCAGAGAAACGGCATTTTAGACAGCTGGATCAGGGGTGGAGAAAAAATGGGAATTGCCCATTTAATCCTGTAGAAACCACTTCACCTGCACAGTGACCCTGCAATAACTCTGTCAGCTACAATGGAGGAGGTTGCAGACCACGAAAAAGAGTGTGTGTGTGTGAGAGGGGGTGGGGGAGAGACGCGAGGGCTTTCCAGGAGCAGGAGGACTCAGATTAGCTCTTTTGATTTTAAGAATATGAGAAAATACTTTGCAAGAAATGTGTGGAAAATTGGGCATTTTGTTTGCAAGAGGCTGAGAAAAGGAGAGAAATCAAAATTTAAAAAATGGTAAAAGAAGCATAAACAGGAAAACCGAATAAAGCTGATGGAGAGAGAGTAAAATATGAAGGGATGGAGACTGAAGGATTACTGAGAACAAGCTAGAAAGAGTGAGAAACTGAGGGGGAAACGGAGAAAGACTGAGAGCCTGAGTGTGAGTTAAAGATTGTGCGTAAGTGAATGAGGTATAAAACATACTGCTAAGAGGTTTAAATCTCATATGTTGAAAATTATGGCTCCCATGATGCCAGTGTAATGAAAATCATCTTCAATTACTGGTGGGTTTAAGACATGATTATTTCATGTGCACAATATTAAGGAAATGACAGCGGAAATTCGTCAGAAGAAATTAATACTTAACAGTTTTAACAAAGACTCCCCAGTGAGCCTTTTTCTCACCCGCTGTGACACAGCCATGCATTTGAGCTTACTTGTTAAATTCAAATAACAGTGAGGAGATGTAAGCGAGGGGGGAAAAACTGTCATGTTTGAACCGGAGTAAAAATGACAAAAGGAGAACGCTGCTGGAACAAAAGGAGAAACGTACAGGTCAAGGGCAAAGACGGTCATGTATGAACGGGAGATTTTTAAGACACATTTTAGCCACTGTGCTGCTCACTATACCTTTGCTTCTAGGTAGACCAACTATCCCGTTCTCTTACTCTCCCTGTCAGTGCCAAAAGAAATCAGGCTAAGTATATTTTTTTTAAGCGCTACTAAGGGTTTCTGACTGACACCGATTTCTCTGCATTTCAACACTTCTTTTTCGTTAACCTCTCAGCAGTTTTTAAAATCTCATTAATAAATATTCACTCCTTCTGTGGTCATTAAGGCTGAATGATGGTTACAGCCCAGGGCACAGAACTGGGTGGTCTCTCCTTTTGCCTCTGGGACCCTGGATTTGAACTCACTCCAGACATAAGGATATAAGGATCATCTGTTGGCCAGAGAGAGAGAAATAAAAACAGGGTGAGGGAGGAATTCTGGAGCCTGAGTTCAAATCCACATGGGGATACAAGCTTACAAAGGAACAGATATGAAATCAGAGCTAATAGAACTGCAGCAATTTTCGATCGACTATCTCGCAGTGAAAACCACTGTGGGTGCTCAGCTGGTAACCTCACCCTTTATTTCGATGGTTGTTCAGAAATGGTGGGCCATCTTGCACATCAAACTGAGACAATGGTGGAGGCACTTAAAAAGCATTTTGTCTCTGTCTTAACAGGGGAAAGTGAGAAAGAGACTGTAAAACCTCCAGGGAAGGATGGAGAAGAACTACTAATGGAAATAATAATCTAAAAGGAAGCTGTATTAAAATGGTCAATGAAACTTAGAGGATCACACAAGCAGATTCAGATGGTATACATCATGCAACACTGAAGGAGGCTGGTGAGGAGGCACCCATTGAAACTTTCTGAATATCTTTGGAAATGGGAGCTGTGAAAAAGGAATGAAGAATGACAATTGTTACAACCCTGTTCAGAAAGGGGTCGGTGATCAACTCGGAAGTTATAGAGCTGGTAATCAGGCCCTGATTGTGGACAAATCTTAAAGGAGGAGTGTTTGACTGTCCTAAGGAAATACGGCATGTCTGCAATGACTTTCACCAACCTTTACTGATGCACCATAGAAAGCATCCTTTCTGGTTGGATCACAGCTTGGTATGGCTCCTTCTCTGGCCAAGACTGCAAGAAATTACAAAGGGTCATGAATGAAGCCCAATCCATCACGCAAACTAATCTCTCACCCATTGACTTTGTCTACACTTTGCACTGCCTCAGAAAAACAGCCAACATAATCAAGGACCCCATGCACCCCAGACATACTTACTTCCATCTTCTTCTGTTGGGAAAAATATACAAAAGTTGAGGTCACGTACCGACGGATTCAAGAACAGATTCTTTCCTGTTCCCATCAGACTTTAGAATGGACCTGTCTCATATTAAGTTGATCTTTCTCTACATCCTAGCTATAACACTACATTCTGCAGCATTTCCTTTCCTTCTCTATGTATACTTTGTATAGCACACAAGAAACAATACTTTTCACTGTACACAAATACATGTGATAATAATAAAACAAAATAAAATCAAGTGACTCAGACAAGAAATCTTGATCATTGCTTGTGTTGGTTTTGAAAATATGCCCTCTAGAGTCTATAGTACAGGCTGAAATTAGGAAACACTCAGACATACGAGGTAGTCGGTGTAGATTTGTAAAGAGCATGTTGTATGAATTTTAATTGAATTTTCTAATGGAATCAGTTTGTAAGTATAAAGTGAATAGATTGGACAACATTTTAAAAGCTGTTTAGTAATGTGCCTCATAAGAGATTTGTGTTGAAAAAAGGAATTGTAGTCACATGGCTGGAATATTAGCTCGGTACAAGAATGTAGACCGTAATGGTAAATGAATTTTTCAAACTTGAAGCAAGAATCTGGACTTGTTATCTCTTTATATAAATTATTTCAACACAGATGAATGCTGTTGAATTTTGTTGATGACATTAAATTAAGGGGCATGCCAAATATGGAGAGGTCATGAGGATGTAGATTGCTTAGCACATATTAGAAAATGCAGTTCAGCATGGAAAAGTTGTAAAGTTTTCTCTACTTTTGTTGGTAGCTGTCTGCTAAACACTACTTTCTGCTATCTCACTTTACTGTCAGCTTGTGCCATTATATATTCCTATAAAATGCTCATGTAAATTTTGTATACAACAAATACTGTCACACCAGCAGCGTCACTGCAGCACCTTCAACTTGCATCTCCCAACTCTGGCCAGTATTAAAGAAAACATCCCAAAGCTCCAACCCACTAAACTTCTCGGCTTTCCAAAGTACTGCGACTTTTGCTATTTAAGTACAAATAAGATAAAATCAAAGTATATATTCCACAAATTTTAGAACCAAATGAATGACTTTGAAATGGATACTGAATTTCTTTTATATGCCCTGCTTCAACCAGTGACCATTTGTCTAAACCTTTTTGGTCTAAAGTCTTTTGAAGCCACATCTGAAATGCTATAGGTGATTTACTAGAATATACGACCTGGAAGAAAGGGAATCAATTCATGGACGATGGCTTCAACAGCATGATTGGGCTAAGGGCAAAGGTGACAATATTACATAGGTGGTCTTCATGATAGAGACAACAAAAATCATAGAATCCTTACATTGCAGAAGGAGGCCATGTGGCCCATCAAGCCTGCACTGGCAACAATCACACCCAGGTTTTATCTCAATAGCTCCATATATTTACCCCGTTAATCCTCTTGATAAGGTGCAACTTATAATGGCCAATCAACATAACCCATACACCTTTGGACTGTTGGAGGAAACTGGAACATCCAGAAGAAATGCACGCAGACATGAGGAGAACGTGCAAATTTCACACAGGCAGTTACCCGAGGCCAGAATTGATTCTGGGTCCCTGGCACTGTGAGACAGCTGTGCTAACCACTGTGCCACCATGCCATCCATTATAGAGCTGGAAGCGTAGAAGGGGGAAGGAAGGGGACAGTCTCAGTTACTAGTAGAAGCCTTCGGGCTAGCTTTGCATCCATGGCTAGTATATCATTAGAACTACAGTGAAATGCATTTCTGTTAGTTCCACCTATAGTGAAGCCACCTGTCAGTGCAGAAAAACCAAGTACTACTCCAGCAACAGAACAGGCAAGACAATAGTAATGTAACTCACTGATATTTGTAAAGCTAATGCTACCTCAGGGCACCAAGTCATTTGTGGTAATATAACCTGTATTTCTGTAAAGGAGGGCTTCACTTTTTGGCCACACAGGAAGGACTCTTCATAGAGGGTATGATCTAGGCCAGATGTGTGGATATGGCTTCAGTAGTGAGTCAGTGAACCCTGGTGGGTAAAAGCAGATAACCATACCTTGTAACAGTGTATATTAATAAGCAGCTTTTTAATTACAGAAATAAAAAGAGAAAATGTTAAAAATACATGAGTGGCCTGGCAGTATCTGTGGAGAGAAAAACACAGTTAGCTTTTCAGGCCTGTGACTTTTCGTTAGTATTCTGTGGCTGTCAGGCAGATGACCCATCTCTGTTATTGTCTTGTGAGAACGGGTCACACTTCCAAACATTGGGAGGATTCACAATGCAGTTGTCCCATTGAGATGTGCAAACAGAGAAGTGTGGCTATCAGGATGGAGGGACAAAGTTCAGCTGCAGTGCCTGTTCAGCTCAGAATCTCTGCAGTGCTCTTTGTGGCCATCTTCTTCCTTGTTGTAGCTGCAAAAATGAGGGAAGCTTAAGAAAAGCCTCAGTAGTTTCTGAGATCCAGTGGATAATCTTAAACTTTTTTAAAAGTTAAAAACTTTTGAAAGCTTTTCAAATTATTGGGAAATTGTACCTATGGTTCTGAAGGAGGGACACACCAGTCCCCTGAAACCAGCTCTAACTCTCTAACTTTCACTTCTGTAGTCTTTGTGACTTGCCATGGGCAAAAATCCCTGTGTCTTCGAATGGCATTCACTGTCTGACAGAAATGATATATTACACTGAGCCACACCTACCCATTCACCAATATCTACATGTTGCAGAACAAACTAGTGTTGGATGTGGGCAGCCCATCTCCTATAGAAGAAAATTTGGATGGCATGTCTTGAGGTTAGTATTTTTCTGGTATGCCCTTCCCTGCTCCATTTTACTCTGTTTTCCACCCAGAAATCACCTGAATTTTCATTGCATTTTTCTCTGCACATTGCTTGTTTGTTTTCTGGTTAGTGTGAATACTTTCGTATTTTTGAGATTTGCCAATTGTTTCCTTCATTGTTCTTGGTTTTGGCCGTAATTGCTTTACACTTAATGAAGTAGTGACGTTGAAGATTTGGCCTTCTGCATGGCTGGGACAAGGATGATTTTGGAAGCAACCAGCAAATAGCTATTATACCTGAGGGCCTAGACATTGCATTGCACCCAAATTTGGCCATCATCCTGCTGTGGCCATGAATCAATGGCACCGTCTCACAGATCAGTCCCCCCGGGTCTCACTTTATTATTGCTGCCTCATTGGCAGCGGGTCAGTTACAGCAGGAACAACTATTGGCTAGCTTGGACATAGGTGAGATGGTTAGCTGGGGGGTGGAGGGTGGAGGGGCGGTGTGGGAGAAGTGGTGAGACATAACTAGGGTGATGGATAGTGGTAGGTGTGGATGAGCAGTGATTGGCTGTGATCCAGAAATTGAATGTGAAGCTGGATGGAAATCTCCGGTACACTCTGACTCCACAATTAGGTATGACAACGTTAAACACTTACCATTCAGGTGGTAGTCTCCAGCAGTTCCTTTAAACATTGATGATTTGCCTACCAAGTGCATGAAAATAGTAACCATGGCATGTCCCTGTGCATGATGCAGTCGGCACTCTATACTAAGGAATCCAAAGTTCAGGCCTATGACCTTACCATTGCTGTGACCTAAAGCACGGTCTTCTCATATATGACATATCTTGTCTTCACCTTTTGCAATCCAGTTCTTTTTACAGAAATCATACTCACATTTTGGTGCTGGTTCAATCTGCAGGTTTTCAAGTCCAATTGGTAATGGCAGTGTTGGCTACAGTTTATACTTCCAAGCACTGTTCATGACACTGCAAAAGAGAACCTCTCCAAACAGGCCTGCAATCCCTCAGTACACTTGACTGCTGAATCTTGAGCACAGATCTAGGCAGGCTGCCTTTAATCCTTGATTATACAGCTTAATGCTTCATTGAGTATTACAACTGAATGTAAAAACCAATGCCAGTTTAATAGTTGCCCACTATGACACATTTACCTCACCCAAAAGCGGAGATACACAGACAGCTTGTGTGTTTAATAGAAGTATGTTCAATGTGAAATTTTCAATTCACGATGAATTCCGGGTTCATAGGAAGGTTCAAAGGGATGAAGGGCCCTTTCTGCACTGTACAACTCTATGACTCACAGGTCTTTTTTGTTATCAAGCTAATGCTCCTAAAGCATCCTGATCAAATCTTGATTCATGCTGGAAAGAGCTTTGGGGATGATACTAATGTCCCAAACAAATACCTAAAACCATAAGACCACAAGAATTAAGAACAAGAGGAGACAATTCAGCCCTGTGCCTGCTCCACCATTTAATAAAATCATGGCTGTTTGCTAACCACATATAAGAACTCTTAAGCTTCATGTTATCTTGATTCACATTGAACCTATTTCTGAACATTTTAAGTAGAATAGACTCATGGAAGACTAGCAGTCCAAAGCAGGACATCTAAGAACTAGCATTGGCTAATGTCAGCAGCTAAGTGGTATTCCTGCACAATCCATAACCTTCCACATTTCTCTACTGCCATCCTCTGGAGATCAGCCCAGATTCAGTAGGAGTTATGTAAGGTTGTGTCAGGAACAGAACCAGTCATACCTTGGGCAGAATGAGACACTAATCTAGCGAAGCGACCTTACAGAGCTACTGGATTCAAAAAGCCAAGAACAATAGAGAGAGATCTCTCAGCCAATGGATACAGCAAGCTTTGTCACTCTATCACGTGTTGTTGTACATGGCATATCATCAGTCAATTAACTGAAGAAGGAAGCTCCATGAACATCCCGATCATCAAATATTGTACATTTATGTATCAGAGAAACAAGAGTAAAATATTTACAATCAGTCTGACAAAACACTATTTTGGCAGAACATCGGCGACAACATCCAGGAGCTGAGATCTCTCGACATCCTTGAGCAAATTGAAGACTTTCTGCCCGATGCTGGCAGGGGTGACAATGATGCCACGGAGTCAATGGAAATGATCAGGGTGGTTATGCCGTTACTTGGGGAAGAGGAGGTAGGTCCCAGGAAGCCACTGGACATGTATGCTGGTTGGAGGGAATGGGAATGTGACAAAATCCAATCATTTGGGACCTGAAATTATGAAGATGATTGGTGGCCTGGAAGTACGCTACTTTGGATTTGTAATGGGCACCAGGGGCAAATGGCTCGAAAAGAATAACAGCCTGATGACGTTCCTGGGAATCAACAAGTTTCAATCATTCGCCCAACAAATCTCAAGACTCACTCTGTCATTAATGTTGGAGTTATTAGGTATCTTCAATGACAATCCATTAATGAGTATTCTCTAAGCATGCTTTCATACTGCAGCCATCCACAATACTGTTTTCCTGCAAAGAAAGAAGCACTGTTGGATAGTCATTGGTAGATCAGGACTAACTTCAGCTTCTATCAGTGCTGATCCCACTGAGATATTCCTTAAGAGCAGAAGATAGCCGGGGCTGGAGGCCCAGCTGAGTATCTGTTTGCTGTCTCATGTCTCCTGTGCTTTAAACGATACCTCACTGAAAGAGTAGAAGTTCCCAAATTAAGTGTCTGCCATTTTGGATGGTACATAGAACAATTGTGTAAAAGAGTGAAGAACTCAATCACCTCTGCCAACTTTAGTATCAGAATACATGTGGTGTCATAGTTCATATAAGGTGCCAGAGCATTCAAAGCACAGTATATGTAGTGCCACTGTACATGTAAGAAACACCACATACGCTGTGAGACCCTGTGCATTATTACTGCATACGCTGCAGCACCATGTATATCGCCACACCACATGCATTGTAACATTACCTGCATGAGGCTACATTCACAATGATTCAACTTAATATGATGACATATGTAATGTCACCATGTGTAGTGTCACAAACAAGTGTGTTCCCCATGCATGCCAGTTATTGCGCACGTGTTGCTGAAGTGCCTGTGTGTGTTAAAAAATTGAATAAACTGCTTAAATCCTAATTTACATGGACTACTCACTAACAGTCACTAGCTAAATAAATAACTGTAATGGTTGGCTGCTCAGCCAACTTGACTACCTGCCTGAAATTCAGAAGTTTGTATACTTGCATTTGGATCTAACACATATCTGTAACTGAGCCAAAGTTCCTTGGAACTCATTGCTTTGTTAAGCAGTGACAGAACAAACAGTAATTTTGCTGTCATTGAATAGCTCTGGCACTTCTCCACTACTGGAAGCTATTAAGCAGATATCTATGATATCTTGGGATCTTTCCCAAAAAGTTATTTTCAAACACTGCCCAAGTTGAAAATACTGAAGGTCATTTTGATTGGGAAATGTTCATACACCTCATCATGTACAAGTTTGTACATGTGCATACATGTGTGTGTCAGTGTGCATGTGTACGTATGCATGCATATGTAACTGTGCGTCTAAATGCTTGGGGGGGGGGTGTGTGTGTGTGTGTGTGAATGCTTGTGTATGGCATACAATGCCTCTGTGTGCATCTAGATATATGCACAAGTATTTGTGTATGGTTATATGTTCACATATATGTATGTGTACAAGTGTATGCACATGTATATGTTTATACACATGTGTGTACATGTTTGATTATGTGCATGTGTTTCAATGCATCTGCATGTCTGTTTATTCCTATGTCATTTCTTGCCTCACTGTTTCTGCATGTGTGTCATTTTTATCTGTCTGCATATTGCTCCTTTGGTAGAAATGAAATTACAAGGTTCAGTTGCCTGTATGGACAATCCCAACTGGAAGTGACAGTGTTAGTTAGTGCTGCTTACACTTGTCAGTACATGGCAACAGTCCACTTTGACTGCTTCTTGAATATTGGACCAGAAGGTATCCATTACTGTATACACCTGTAATATGTGGAAATTAATATATCGGCTTGGAGTCTACCAAAACAAAATTAAGTGCCCAATGCGTGGGAAAACAGGAATATTTCTCACCTGTTTTTTGGTTGTACTTACCCAGAATGAATCTCCAACACTCTGAGCATTGCAGAGTGCCACATGTGATTCATTCTGGTAAATAGCTAGTGTGCTTCATCCCGCCCGAGAGGCCGGCAGCATAGTGCTGAGCGGACCACTGCATATGCACCGATCTGTCAGAGCGGAGATCAACACATGCGCACTGTCCCCTCATTTCCAGCCTCCCGGTTGCTGGCCTCAGATCACTGACCTTCCTTGCAACCACACTGATCATTGGCTTTCCTGAACCCCAAATGCTGGCCTACTGGACCTCCCAGGCCGCTGTGATCTTCCTCCACCTCCACGCCCAGCCAGCCCCAGTTTCCACCCCAATCCCAGTCAGCCCCGAAACCTCCCACCCTCCCCCCTCCATGGCCAGCCTCGATTGCCTCTGCCCTCCCTCCCTACCGATCCCATTTGCAGACTGGCAGCGATTACCCCTGTTCACCAATCACCCCCCCCCCCCCCCACCCAGTAGACCCCCAACCCCACAGAAAGCCCCACCCACTCTCACCCCACCCTCTTGCCACTGCCCTCTTGTCGATGGGCAGTGCCAAGGTGCCTGATGGGCAGTACCATGGTAGCCAGGCTGGCATTGTCATTCTGACACTGCCAAAGTGCCACCCCTCCTTTCCTCCAACCTTCCAGGGAGACCCCACCAGTTGAGTCAGGACAGCTGTTCCTTGTTAGTGGGGAGCAAATGTAAACTATGCTGAAGGGAACCACTCCCAGCGGTGGAGGGGGAGTCAGTCACAGGCCCGGAGAAAACCATCCTGGGCTGCTAATCTGCACCCATTTCTGGTACAAAGCTAATTGGGCTAAACAAAAGTACTTGAGAGACCTGGTCGTGAATGTTGCTAAAGGCCACCTGCTGCTATCTCCCTCGTGCAGCATGGCCATACTCTTCATAAATCCAGATTAAATCAGACTGGTAATTCTTGCCTTACCTATTAGATCTTTGTCAAGTCATGAAATTTCTTCTGCACTTTTTCCAGGTTCACCCAGTTGGTCATTTATTGCCTAGCTTTCTGAGGCTGTACCACATATATAATATACTCTTTGCACCAAAATATTCAGGAAAATACAACATCCATAAAATAGGCTTTATGAATTCCTCATCACATTTTCATTAATAGTTGTAGATGCCAGAGTGGAATTATGAATTATTCAGGATTTACTGTTTAACTGGCAATTTAGGTGTTGGAGAAGTGTGAAATAAGCATTAATACAGGTGGTTTATTACAGGAGCATCATGACAGGATAATTTTCATGTTTCTATCCTAATAGATTCAGATTGCCACCACCTTCACTTTCCTTTGCCATTACCTACAAAATAAGGAGATTTGCTTTTCATTCTCATAACAGAGCAAATATATCCCATTGAAATAAATACAAGCATACACAAATGTTTTCGCTGAGAAAGATCCAGCAAGATTCACGGGACAGCTGAACCATGTCATTTTCTTCGTATGAACACTGTAAAGTGTGTGTAGTGAACTCTGACATCTTCATGGACATGTGTGCGTGTCAACACACTGACAAGTACAGCGACATAAAAGCACACTCATCCACAGTGGTGGTTCAAGAAGGCAGCTCACTACCACTGTCTCAAAGGAAATTAGGGATGGGCAATAAATATTGGCCTAGCCAACATTGCCCTTGTCCCATAATAGACTTTTAAAAACCACTACGAGTGACAAATGCATACCTGTACCCACTTGTGTACAAGAACAGTTCTTGCATGCAGGCCACCCATTTCTCGCCCAGGATGAAAATCCTGGGGAAAGAAGGCACCTTAACCACCCCTCACATATTCAAGAATCACAGCTTGTGGGAAACTGTTTACAAATACACATTGGGATCCTCAGCCATTAGGATATTGCAATTTTGAAGTACAAAGGGATGGAGTGAGCTCCATCTATTTGCACTAGGAAGGAAGTTTTCTATCCCATGGGTCTCAAAGGCTCACCAGCAGCCACTCCATTTGTCATTTCTCTTCTCCTGAAAATGCTTCTCCTGGCTTCCGAAAAGTATAACTTGACTTGGTACAAGGTTATCCTTGCTTTCCACCCCATTGTCCCATCAGCCTGGATTAGCTCCATTCCCCAAAGGTCAGGAAACAGTCGGATAGGCGACACGGTGGCACAGTGGTTAACACTGCTGCCTCACTGCGCCAGGGACTTGGGTTCAATTCCCGGCTTGGGTCACTGTCTGTGCGGAGTCTGTACGTTCTCCCCTTGTCTGCATCGGTTTCCTCCAGGTGCGCCAGTTTCCTCCCAAAGCCCAAATTCTCCCTCAGTGTACCCGAACAGGCGTCAGATTGTGGCGACTAGGTGATTTTCACAATAATTTCATTGCAGTGTTAATGTAAGCCTACTTGTGACACTAATAAATAAACTAAACTAGTGAGGTCCTGATAGAAAGCCATCAGTGTAAAAGGTTCACTCTTTCTTTCTTCTATTTATAACAGATTCTGTTTTTATTTCAGTTTCATGCCAACATCTGCAGCATTTAATGTTTATTTATTATTCATTCATGGGCATTGTGGCTGCCCAGCATTCATTGCCCATTCCTAATTGCCCCAGGGCAGTTGAGAGTCAACCTTATTGCTGTGGCTCTGGAGTCACATGTTGGCCAGATCAGGTGAGAATGACCCATTTCCTTGCCTAAAGGACATGAGTGAACTAGATGGATTTTTTTCAACAATCGACAATGGTTTCATGGTCATCACTAGATTCTTAATTTGAGATTTCTTTTATTGAATTCAAATTCTACCATCTGCTGTGGTGAGATTTGAACCTGGTTCTCCAGAATAGCTGAGTTCCTGGATTAATAATCTAGCAATAATAATACTAGGCCACCTCCTCAGTATGCAAATCAAAATCTTGCCTGCCCTCCTCCACTTGACCAACTGCAGCCAAGTGCCTGTCGAATACCTGCAGTTTACCAACTATGTTAGGCCTTGGATGACTGTCTGGGCGGAGTCTGCATGTGCTCCCTGTGTCTGCATGGGTTTTCTCCGGATGCTCCGGTTTTTTTCCCACAGTCCAAAGATGTATGGGTTAGGTGGATTGGCCATGCAAATTGCCCTGTAGTATTCCAAGGTGAGTAGGTTAGACGGATTAGCCATGGGAAATCTGCAGGGTTATGGGAGTAGGGCGGGGGAGCGGGCCTGGGTAAGATACTATGTCAGGGAGTCAGTGTGGACTCGATGGGCTGAATAGCCTCTTCTGCACTGTAGGGATTCTATGATTCTGTTTGATTGTGACTCAAACCCAAAAGGTAATCTGGACATCTCGATGATGACTTCAGGTGAGGGTAGTTTGTGGCAGTAAACTATCATGTACTGAAGATTAACCACACTTCCCCCCTCGCTCCTTCACGCAAGCAACTGGACAAGGTCTCTAAATGTTTGCCTGCTGAAAGCAGCCTTCAATCTGCTTCACTTGTATCACCTTCCAAAAGCAGTTACAGGGCTCAAACCTTGAGTATGAATTAGGCAGCATGACTGAAAAATTTGTCACAGTGGGTTGAATCAATGATAATTACCCTCTTGACATGAGTACTGTTATTACTTTACAGCTTTGCAAACAGGATCAGAGACATGTGAAAACACATGCAGGGGGCAGATCGATACATGATAAAATATAGCTGGGCCTGTTTAAGGTATTAGATGGCGCTTTTCAGCCAGCCTAGCCATTAACTACTATGTACTGACAAGTGTAAGCAGCATTCTCTAATACAGTCAATTCCTGTAAGGGTCATAAACCATTTGGCTGGAACATTTTATATACTTATCAGAATGAAAATACGAATCCACGTGTCCCTCCAGAGCTTCTGTCAGAATGCGTTGAGATGCTGCGTAGTCAAAGTGAGAAATCTTACTCTTGTGCTCCATAGTTCACTTATAGCCACATCTCAATTCAGAGCCAATTTCCCGGCAGAGTTGCCTTCCTTGCATTATGCACTTTTGCAGTTCCATAGTTCCCAGTATTTTAGAAGAAAGACGAGATGTCCTAAACTCACGAGATTGAATGTTGAGGTTGACTGGGCGTCAGTTTCCACTGTGGCCAAATGGACCACCATAA
The DNA here is from genome assembly GCF_965287045.1 of Carcharhinus amblyrhynchos. NCBI lineage: Eukaryota > Metazoa > Chordata > Chondrichthyes > Carcharhiniformes > Carcharhinidae > Carcharhinus > Carcharhinus amblyrhynchos. The sequence continues at coordinate 26,202,521 of NC_137332.1, read as the reverse complement.
CTAATACTAATTGTGTGCATGAATAAATATTATTCCATTAATAAGAAGTCACCTGCAGTTCTTTGTCCACCATATAAGGGTTAAAAATATACTGTGCGGCAAGGCACAACACCACCATTGCTGAGGCTGTAGCAATACTTGACCACGGTGTGCTTCTCAGTGGCTTTAGCAACTCCATGGATGCAAAGTAATTATGGGATAACTTAAAATGTAAATCATGGCCATATATACATTGGCGCTGACTAATGCTGTAGACAACACTGGACACAATATGCATTGATAGTGTCCATTGAGTATCATTTAACAGCCTGGCTGAGGAGCATCTTAAAAGTAAATATGTGTTTTTTATATATGGGTCAGTGGTTTAGTCTGTTTGCTCCATATCCCTCATGCTAAAGCGCTATATCAATATGTTTAGTAGTGTGTAGTGAAGAGGCTGTTATGTGCCTTGAGGAGGAGTGTGTGGAGGATGGGTCATGTCAGAAAACCTGCAAAGGAAATGCAGCCATTGCTTGATGTTGGAGTGAATGGGGAAGGGGGAATGCATGATGTAGCTTGTCTGTCTTTGAGGGCCCTGCAATTTGTACACACACATTAATAAGACCGTAAGACATTGAAGCAGAAGTAGGCCACTTGTCCCATTGAGTCTGCTCTGTCATTCAATGGAATCATGACTGTTTCAATGTGATAATCCTCAGCTCCACTTTCCTGCCTTATGCCCATAACCCTTGATTTGCTTGCTAATTAAAAATACGTCTATCTTGCCCTTGGACATACTAAATGACCCAGCCTCTATAGCGCTCAGCAATAAGGAGTTCAGACTCACTACCTTCTGAGAGAAGAAATTCCTCCTCATCCTTGTCTTAAATGGGTGATCCTTTACTTGGTGATAATGTCCTCTGGTCCTAGATTCTTGCTGCAAGGGGAAACAACCTTTCAGCATCTACCCTGCCAAGCCCCCTGAGAATCTGATGTGTCTCAATATGGTCTTATTCTCTAAACTTTAATGAGTGCAGGCTTAACCTATTCAACCTCTCGTCATAACCAAATCCCTCTATGTCTGGGATCAGACAAGTGAACCTTCTCTGGACTGCCTCCAATATTAATATATCTTTCCTTAGGTAAGGGGATTAAAACTGTACAAATTATACCAGATATGGTTTCACTAGTGCCTTGTATAGGTTTAGCAAGGCTTCCCTGTATTTATGTTCCATTCCCTTTGAAATAAAGGCCAACATTCCAGTTGCCTTCCCAATTACTTTCTGAACTTGGTTGCTAGCTTTTTTGTGATTTATGCACAAGGACACTTAAGAATATTGATAAGCAAAGGGATCTGGGTGTACAGGTACACAGGTCACTGAAAGTGGCAATACAGGTGGAGAAGGTAATCAAGAAGGTGTACAGCATGCTTGCCTTCATCGGCCAGGGTATTAAGTTTAAAAATTGGCAAACTTTATAGAACCTTAGTTAGGCCGCACTTGGAATATAGTGTTTAATTCTAGTCACCACACTACCAGAAGGATGTGGAGGCTTTGGAGAGGGTACAGAAAAGATTTACCAGGATGTTGCCTGGTATGGAAGGCATTTGTTATGAGGAGAGGTTGGAGAAACTTGGTTGTTCTCACTGGAGCGACAGAGGTTGCGGGGAGGCCTGATAGAAGTCTACAAGATTATGAGAGCTGTAGACAGAGCGGATCGTCAGAAGGTTTTTCCCAGGGTGGAAGTGTCAATTATTAGGGGCATAGGTTAAGGTGCAAGTGGCAAGGTTTAAAAGAGATGTATGAGGCAGATTTTTTTATACAGACAGTGGTGGGTGCCTAGAATCATTGCCTGGGGAGGAAGTGGAAACCGATGTGGTAGTGACTTCTAAGGGGCATCTTGAATGAGATTGGAATAGAGGATTATGGTCCCTGGAAGCAAAGGGGGTTTTAGTTAAGTTGGGCAGCATGGTCAGTGCAGGCTTGGAGGGCCGAAGGGCCTGTTCCTGTGCTGTAATTTTCTTTGTTCTTTGTTCTTTGACCCACAAATCTCTTTGTGCTGCATTTTTCTGCAGTCTTTCTCCATTTAAATAATATTCATTCCTTTATTCTTCCTACCAAAGTGCACAACTTCACATTTTCCTACATTATATTCCATCTGTCCAAATCACCTAACGTGTTTATATCCCTCTATAGACTTGTCATCCACACCACACATTCCAGCTATTTTTGTGTCACCTGCAAACTTGGCAATAGTACATTCACATCAAGTTTGTGGATGCCACTGACTTGGGCATGCCCAATCTCCACTTTGCTATATGACAAATCAAGGGCCCTTCAAGAGTCACCTGCCATATCAACACTTGTTATTGTTGCGAGGGGCATTCATTTTTCTGAAGAAGCATGAACCGGACAAGAGGCACAGCTTTCAGTGGCTTGCTCAGTATCCTTGAGTGCAAATAAAATGCCACATGTGAGTCAGAGCACCCTTCATCTGTCACATGACTTTCATGAAGGGAAAAAATGACCAAAGTGATGTCAGTGACCATTCTCCAAGAAGCTACCATGATGTTTCAATTGTGTGATGCCCCACATTATTTGACACAGAAGAAAAATTGAAGCTTTGATTTTAACTGAGAGCGGAATTTAGGCTGTTAGGTGGAACGTTAATTATCCTTGATACCTGGGTAATTTTAATTAACATGCCACAGCTGCATGACACCAGCCAGCTCCTTGTCCAAAACAGTTGGGAAGCAAACGTTTGGGCAACATAAGACCCTGGCTACGAACACAGACTATATGAACTAGGGGCAGGGGTAGGCCATTCATCTCCTCGAACCTGCTTTGCCAGTTAATAAAATCTTGGCTGATCTGGTGGCAACCTTAAATCTGTCCCCTGCCCATTCCAGATAACCCATCACCACTCCTTTGCTTACCAAGAACCTGTCCACCTCCGCCATAAAAATATTCAAAGATTCTGCTCCCACCATCTTTTCAGGAAGAATTTCCAAACACTCATAAATGTCAGGGAAAGAAAATTACCTCGCCTCTGTTTTAAGTGGGTAACCTCTTAATTTTTAAACATTGACCCCCTAATTCTAGATTTTCCCACAAAAGGAAATATCCTCTCCAATCCACCTCATCAAGACTCCCCAGTATCTGCCATCTTTCAATCAAGTTGCCTCTTACTCTTCTAAACGTCTGCAGATACAAGCCTAGCCTGTCTAACTGTTCCTCATAAGACAATCTGCCCATTAGGTTGTTAAATCTTCTCTGTACTACTTTCAACATATTTACGTCTTTCCTGAAATAAGGAGGTCAATACTTTATACTGCAGTCCAGTTGTAATCACAATAGTGTTCTGCATAACCAAAACATAACCTCTCCACTTTTGTATTCAATTCCCTTGCAATAAATGCTAACCTTCTATTAGCATTCCTAATTACTTGCTATAATCCAAGCATGTCGTGATTCATGCAAAGACATCCAGATCCTTCTGCATCTGAGTTTTGCAATCTCTCACCATTTCGATAATATGCTTCTCTTTTATTCGTCTTGCCAAAATGGATGATTTCACACTTTCCCACATTATACTCTATTTGCCAGATCTTTGCCCATTCACTTAAACTATTTATATATTTTTGTAGCTGCCTTATGTCTTCTTCACAACTTATTTTCCTACCTATCTTTATGTCATCAGCAAATTTAGCAACCATCCCATTCATCTTCATCCAAATCATTTACATAAATTGTAAACAGTTGAGGTCCCAGCACTGATTCTTGAGTCACCCCACTCATTACATCTTGCCAACCTGAAAAAGACCCATCAATTACCTACTCTACATCATGTCCGCCAGCCAATCTTCTATCCAAGTCAATATGTTACGCTCCAGACCATGAACTTTTATTTTCTGCAATAACCTTTGATATGCCACTTCATCAAATGCCTTCTGGAAATCTAAGTACAGTACATCCACTGGTTCCCCTTTATCCACAGCACTTGTTACTCAATGTTAGAGCCAAAGAAATGTTTGCCAGCAAGAAGGTAAGCAGTAACAAAGGTGTTTTTGGTCTCAAGAGAGGGAAATTGGGAAGACTCATGGTTAGGTGCATTGGGCATGCTAAATATTCTCCTCAGTGTACCCAAATAGGTGCCAGAGTGTGGCGATTAAGGGATTTTCACAGTAACTTAATTGCAGTGTTAATGTAAGTCTACCTGTGACAGTAATAAATAAAATACTCCTGGCCTCACAAAAAAAGTAATAAAATGATCTTTACACGGCCTTTTCTGGTGCTGAATTATCTTCTCCTACCTCCACTTGGCAAGAAAGCACTAGTGTTTTTTTCTACTCAGGCCAGACTTAAAATTAGAATCAAGACCCTGGTCTGCATATTTAAAGAAAGACCTGATGGTATCAGATGCAATCTTCCTGTCTCTGAGAACAGCATGTAATAATTCAAAATGGAAGAATCCATTTAGGACATTGGCACATAAACCACCTGGTCACCTGTCCAGCCATCAGTTTAGCTAGTTTTTAGGAGAGCTTGTCTATCCTTTACTTCTACAATTGTAGACTCTGCTGAGAAACCTGGTAATATCAGAGAAGGGTCTTGGGTTGGAAACCTGGTGGTCTCTTCCACATCTGTCAATTCCACCTGCAAGAACAGTGTTTCACCAGATGTGTCAAAATAAAAAGAAAAAGGGCCATGTAATACTCAAAATAGTGCCAAGCAGAGGTTACAAGAGATCACAATTGGTCAGCTTAATTGAAATCAGTAACTCACTGTCTAGGCAATTAATTGACAGATCCATGCCTGCCCTTCTGTGCATTGAAGCTTCAACATTGAATGTCACCATACTTCGACTTAACTAACAATTTGTGGAACTCTGGTTAAAAGCAGCAAATGATTATTTAGATTTTACTCATTTAGCTTGTAGTAGTACTTGGGACAAGGATAGGGGAATCTGTAGTTCTAAGACACTAAAAGAAACTTAGATTTTAGCACTTACCGCTGGGGTCTAGTGGCTCAGCTAACTTCATCTTTGAAGTCAAACAGGAATGTTTGCCTTGTAGGCTTTTTTTAGGATTTTGGATGATAAGACATCTTAGGAGATTGGCATGGTAATATTACTAATGGAATAGCTCCCATGTGGCACAGCTGATGACTGAGTCTAAAATAATTTGCATTACATAGAATCTATGGCACAAAGCAGGTTCCTTGGCCCAGACTTGAGCCTCCTTCCCCTCAAATGCATCATTCAAGAAGCAAAGGAAAGAAATGAGTGACACAGTGGCAAACTGGTTAGCACTGCTGCCTCAGAGCGCTAGGGACCTGGACTGAATTCTGGTCTTGGATGACTGTCTATGTGGAGTTTGCACATTCTCCCCGTGTCTGCTTGGGTTTCCTCCCTGTGCTCCAGTTTCTTCCAAAGATGTGCAGGTTAGGTTGATTGGCCATGTTAAATTGCCCTTTAGTATCAGGAGGATTAGCAGAGTAAATATGTGCAGTATTGGGGATCGGACCTGGGTAGGATTCTTGTCAGTGCAGGCTCAATGGGCCAAATGGCCTCCTTCTGCACTGTAGGAATTCCATTCTATGAACACAGTAAATGAGAGACTTGTCAATTTAATATGTGGGGAAGTTACTGGGACCTAACATCAGGGATAGAGTAACTGAGCACTTGAACTAATGCAAGCTAATCATAGTCAGCTTGGATATGCGAAGAGTGAAGCATGCCTGACAAATAATTAAACAACCTCCATGGTAGATAGGGGAGTGTCAATGAATATTATCTATGGGAACTGCCAGAAGGCATCTATTTCACATAAACAATTATTATCTAAAATAAAAGTGTACGGACTTGGAGGTGACATTGTGACTCGGATTGGCAAATATTTGAGAGGTTGGAGACAGAGGTCACCAATTTCATCTCCATAACACCATTGCAGACAGCTCTAGAGCAACTGATCCCCTTTTGGACATTGTATGCTGTACCAGGACCTGCTTCTGGCACTGCCTGCACAATATGGCACCTGAGACGGGCAACCCCTGTACAAACTGGAAGCATCTGAGTTGCTGTTATCCTGATGTCATACAGTTCTATTGGCTGATGTGGTGACTATTATCCAAATTTGTACTATTCACATCCATTATGCAAATTCATACATTGTTTACAAGGGACAGGTATTTAGCTGTGAGAAGGGCCCAGCACAGTGTAATTTTTAACAACTTCTGCAATTGCAAAGTGTCTGGAAGTGTGGTGAGATGGTGCTGGAAGTGTTGTAGTGAGTTCCTGTTTTTGGTAGGGAGCTTTGGTGCATTCTCACAGTAAAGGCAGAGTACCAGGTGGTCTAATGCAGCCACATAAAGGCTGCCATAAGTAAGGGGGCCTTTATGGCAGTACCTCTGGATCTGCAACATGACAGACATTGAACAAAGGCTGCAGAGAGGGCAAGTTTTCACAACAAGCCTATGTTGGATTTAGACTCCTCCAAGCTCCTTACCAGTGTCAGATGGCCAACTGGCAGGCCTGGCAAAGCATCCAGCAATTCAGTATAAATATACACCAGTGTTCTCCTGTATGCCATCCTCATCTAAGGACCCTGTAGCAGGAATAGATTTGTGACCTCATCATCTGGTGAACTGGCAAAGGAACAATCATTTACCCCTGGTTTGGTTGTAGCCATATCGGGTACCCAGCTGTGAATGCCTGATCACGTGAAGAGGTCAGTGGTGAAGTGATGCTCCCTTTCCTCCTTCTAGGGCTGCCGTGGTTCCTGTAGTTGGGAAGGCAATAGTCCTTGGGTTTCTGGGGCAGCATGGTGGCACAGTGGTTAACACTGCAGCCTTACAGTGCCAGGGACCCAAGTTTGATTCCTGGCTTGGTTCAGTGTCTGTGTGGAGTTTGCACATTCACCCCATGTCTGCAGGGGTTTCTTCCATGTGCTCCAGTTTCCTCCCACAGTCCAAAGATGTGTAGGTTAGATTGATTGGCCATGCTAAATTGCCACTTAGTGTCAGGGGGATTATCAGGGTGAGTAAATGTGATTATAGGAATAGGGGATGGATGGGATTATGGTCAGTGCAGACTCAATGGACTGAATGGCCTCTCTCTACACTATAGGGATTCTAGGATTCTACGAAGGCAGGAACTCAGAAGGGGAAGGTTGGAGTGAGGGAAGGGGTGTGGGATGGGAAGCAAGAGGTCCATGGTGGCATGATCATCAGCTTGCCAAATAACAGAATAAGGATTAGTGAGAGTGTGAGACAGAGCATGCCATCATCCTCAATACTGTCAGACACACCAGATGTCATTAGATTGTTAATGGCAAGACTAGGAACTGTGGAGGGACAAAGGTGTCACTACATACACCACATTGAAAGCTAGTCAACAGTGTGAACAAATACATAAACTCCTTTATTTCAAAGGAGTTGGAATTCAACATCAGTTATACAGAAATCTATGAAAGGTTATGGCTCTGAGGTGAATAAGTAGAACTGAGGTACCTTTCAATGATAATCTTGCTCCAAAATTGTGAATGACTTCAGTCTAACCCCATGGGTAGAATTTTCCAGTCTCCTGGGGATGGGTTTACAAGGGGGTAGGGCCTGTAATATTACACGTTGCCTTTTCTGCCACCTACCTGCCTGCCTTCAACATGGCTGATGAGTGAGGCTGTAAAATCCCACCCATGGAGCCTGAGGGCATACATTTATGATAAATTTGAACCACAGCCACCATGACGAAAGCAGCTTAGACAATGTCAATAATTACTTCTAAGTAATTCACTAAGTTTCTCAATTTTTACTTCCCTCATCGTTGCAGGACAGTCTGGAGTGCACTGCCTGGGAGGGTGGTGGAGGCGGGATCCTTTAAAAAGTACTTGGATGAGTACTTGGCATGCCATAATATTCAAGGCCAAAGACCAAGTACTGGCAAGTGGGATTAGATGGGCAGATCAAGGCCTTTCATCTGTCGGTGCAGACTTGATGGGCCGAAGGGCCTCTTCCACACTGTAGTATTCTGTGATTCTGTGCTTCATAACAATGAAGGTGAGTAATTATTGAATCTGAATATAATATGCAATCACATATTTACTGATCTTCTTGAAAACCTAAGATCTTGAGAGGGTTTGATAGGGTGGGACACAGTTTTAAAATAAGAGAATTCCTTTTTAAAACAGGAATGAAGAGATTTTTTTTCTCCCACAGTGTCACTCGTGTGGAATTCTGTTCCTCAGAAAGCAGTGGAGGGAGGGGCATTGAGTTTATTCAAGGCAGAATTAGATGGATTTTTGATAGACAAGACTTATGAAAGTCAAATTGAGACCACAAACTGATCAGCCATGAACTTATTGAATGGTGGAACAGGCCTGAAAAGACAAATGAGTCTATTCCTGCTCTTCTGCTCCTATAAAGAACAGTGAGGCTTTATTTCTGCTTCATACACTTCCTGTGATGTCTTAAAGGCATACTTCCCAACAAGTAATAAACTTCAGGCGGTTTTAATCTCATGCAAGGATACAGTACTTGCAAGTAAATCCCATTCAGAATTGAAGAGGACACCTCCATCCTCAGGTCCAGATTCAAAAGCAAAATCCAGAGTGCAAGGAAATGACCGTGGTATATAACAGCACCATTGAATCTCATGGAATCTTCATTGCTCCATAGAATCATAGAATTCTTACAATGCAGAAAGAAACCATTTGACCCATCGAGCCTGCACCCACAACGATCCCACCCAGGCCCTATCCCCTTAACCTCATGTATTTACTCTGCTAATCTCTCTGACACTAAGGGGCAACTGAACATGGCCAATTAACCCAACTTGCATATCTTTGGAGTGTGGGAGGAAACCGGACCATCCGGAGGAAACCCACGCTGACATGGGCAGAACGTGCAAACTCCACAAAGACAATGACCCAAGGCCAGAATTGAACCTGGCTCCCTGGCACTGTGAAGGAGCAGGTGCTAACCATTGTGCCACCGTGTCGCCTCATGCCACTTCCAAGTTGGCTTCACGTTCCTGGTGCTCAAAGGGAACCTTGCTGTGCCACCCAAGTCCTTCATCAGGTTCAACACAATCTTCTGAGCTTGGTCCAAAAACGGATTTTGGAGATCAAAGAGCCATTCCGACATGACGCCACACAGTCCAAATCACGATAGATTACTAAAAAAAAACAAATATTTTTGCCCTGTCAAAAAAGCCACATAATTCATGACTGCTATTCTTTTATAGATCCATAACTAGTTTCTACAGTAGTGTCAACAATGTGAGAGCAGTTTATTCTTAAGGCTCCCAATTTATTGTGAATCTAATCTTTTCCCGGCAGCCAGCCCAAAACTGCAGCAAGGTGATAAAAGCAATGGCATCTTTCTTTTTTTGGTTCCAACAAACACAGCTAAGAGCTTTCTTTGTTTGGAAATATATTTGTGCCTCCTACCTGCTTGAGGCAAACAAATGAAAGTAATGTAAACCACCTTAAAAGCAGACTAATGGATCCTGGCATGAACAAACGGTTTATTCACCAGGAGAATTTAATCCTTTCCGCATCTTTATATTCAGATTAAAGCCAAAAAGAGGATTTACAGAAGCCAGTACTGTCTTGCAAAGAGAGTGGAAAAAAAAGGGGCGAAAAACATACGTCTCCACTTAACATGTAATTTTCTTGTCTTGAATAAACATTAAGAATAAAAAGAGTGCTGGCTTAATCTTTCAAACAATTTACAGCTTAGCAAATTTACCTTCTTTGTCTGCTGGCGGTACTTTGGAAAAAAAAATGTGAGCTATTCTGAAAACCCTTAAAAAGATTCTCGCTGTCCGAAGAACAAATGAGACAATACGCAGTCTCAGGTACAGTATTGTCATATAAACACACTTCTACACATGCACATCACATATATTCACTATTTGACAGACACAAACATGTGCGTTGAAATCACATATATACACACATCATCAGGCAGACACACGCACACACACACACATACGCAGACAACTCAAACTGTAAAATATTGGTGCTATGAAAGAGGATTTTATTTTTAGTATAGCTTATTGCTCTTAAAACTTCACAGCTCAAAATGTTGAGAGGAGGTTTATTAAGGGATCTGTTGAAGTGTATATTAGATCTGTCCCTAGTGGGGGTCTGTGTTAAATTCCATCATCAGAGCCTATTACTGATCCATCAAACACCCCTGTAATTCTGTCTAATGGCCTCATTTCCCTAAGTGTCACTCATGTCACTCAGCGAGCTTGTGCTGATTTGGTGTGCAGCACCGAGCCAGGGCTTGGCACTGTTTGCAGAGAAGACAGAGAGAGAGAGAAAAATCAATAGCACCTTTACACGACAAAGGCACACAGGCCTGTAGCTGGGGACTGGAGGAAAAAAAACTATCCAATACTCCATTAGCTATCTACACCATTAGTCACTTCAGTCAATCTGAAACCTTTGAGTGAAGGCTGAGGAGAGACCAGAAAAATAAAAGTGAAAGAAAGACTACACCAGAAAATATGTTAGTAGACTGAAGGGTTTATGATAAAACATGTTGCCATTAAAGTGGTCATAAAAATGGTATAGAAAAATGGATTATTGCATTAAAAGTTCCAACAGTTCCTTTAGCTGTAGCTGATAGAAGGTACTTTGGGGGGAGGTGATCATTTTCCACACACCCCCACCCCCCCACTGCCGCCACCCCCTCTCTCTTTCTTTCTCTCTCTGCCTTCATACCATAAATACAGCAGGACCCCTCCAGGCTATTGGCACCCAGGCTCTCATTTCTGTAGTGGATAATTGACTCTGTTCAGCAGATAATTCATAGCTTGCATATGCCGGCTAATACATCAGAGCTCAGAGACTCAGGAGAGCCGGGAGCAGAGACAGAGAGGGCGAGAAAAAATTCAGATGATAAATGGCTGCATTACTGGTTTATGAATGAATTATGTCCAGCAAATACCTTGAGCAGGAGAGTCTGTCAGCTGTTATCTGTACTAATCTGGGACAAAATATGACTATTTTCACATTAAAAAGAAAAACCTGCACAGGAATTAAATCGAACAATCGGGCCATTAAAAATGTATGTTGGAGCAGCCTTTTTTTTCTGTAAAGGTTTTCCCATTTATCAAGGCAACTTCAGTTTTCGTGTAGTTTTTGTCAGTTAAAACAGATCAGGATTACTGGGATATGGCACAGAAGAGAGATTCTTTCTCGCTGAAATATTAGCGCGCATGCCTAGGCCACTCTTTTTATTTTTATTTTATGTTTGTCAAAGTGACAGGTGGAGAAGGGGGATTTTTCCATCACGCGCAGAGTGACAGCATGAATTTGATTCCCCAACTTAGTCAGTTGAGGTTTGTGGCATGTGCACCTTGAGCTTAACCTCAGTAAAACACGCGTGGAAGGAACGTTATACTATCTAAGCTCATAGCTTCTCTTCAAAAGATTCTAAACTATTTAACTTAACTAATGTAATGTCCTTCATTTAAATACATGGACAATATATCAACCCCCCTCTTATCTGTGATATATAATTAACCAGAGTGTATATTCTTCCTCATACTTGCGTGCTTTTTGAATGTATCTGCATATTAAATGTATATTAGGTAAATGTATTCCTGTTGAAAACTCACCTCTTTAATCTTTAGCTATTAAATGGAATGTATAGTTGTTAACTGTGTAGCTGTTAACATATCTTCCGTTAAATACATGTTCATGTTGAGGGTATATTCTTGACCATATATAAACTGTTGTTGGTTCCTGAGCAGCTAATGGAAGATACATATTTAATCCTACCAAAGAGTTAAAATCCTGATCAAAAGGACATCCCTATATTTCAGATTCTGAATGCAAATAAGATTGACCAGTTTATTTTCCTGTAGGTCTGGATTGGTAGCACCATGACTCCTTCCCTCTACCATATCCTCTCAATACCATATCCTCTCTACCATATCCAGCATTAATCCACTAGGTCAGAATTCATCAACGTTCCTTAGGCAGCACCTTCCAAACCCATGACTATTACCATCTAGAAGGACTAGAGCAGTGGGGACACCACCATTTAGAGGCTCCCCTCCCAGTCACTCACTATCCTGACTTGGAAATATATCACTGTTTCTTCATTGTCACGGGGTCAAAACCATGGAACTCCCTCCCTAATAGCACTGTGAGTGTATCTACACCTCAGGGACTGTAACCATTCAAGAAGGCAGCTCACCAACATGTTCAGAAGGGCAATCAGGGGTGGGTCACAAACGCTGGTCTAGTCAGCGATGCCCACATTCTATAAATAAATAAAAAAATCCCAGGTTACTCTTTTCAAAGGCAAATATGTTACTTGACCCATTTCATCTGTTCTCTAACTTTATCTATGCATTAAATGTAAATCATAGAATCCTACAGTGCTGAAGGACACCATTTGGCCCATCGAGTCCACGTTGACAATCCCACCCAGGCCCCACTCCCATAACCGCACATATTTACCCTGCTAATCTCCCTGACAGTAATGGGCAATTTAGCATGGCCGATCCACGTAACCCACACATCTTTGGATATGAGATCCAAAGGTCTCTAGATTCTTTCATCTCAATGATTGAGGCCATCCACTCAATTGCATTGCCAAATTTCTTTCTATTTTCCTTCAACTTGAGACTTCCTCATCCTATCCTAAAATCCTTGTTTTGAGTCCATGTCACTCTACAGCTCTCTCCCAGGTCTTCACCAGGTGCTACTCTTCCATGAGTTCCATCATCCCCAACCTCTCCCAATTAAATTCTCCATTGTATAGTTATCCCTCTATCGACCCATAATCATTGTGTCTTCAAATTCAATGTCAGGTTAGGAACTTAATACAGGTGACGTGATGTGTTTTGAAAGATCCAATTCAGATGGGAGCTATAAAACAAACGGCAGAACCATCAGGAGCATAGACACATGGAGAGATCTGTCAATCAACTGTGATCCATGGTCCTTAAAAGTGGCAGCACAGGTGGAAAATATTTGGATCATATATTTAACTGTGTAAGTGGCCTCAAGGTTGGGAAGAATTGGGATCCAAATGGGATGAAGGCACATTCACTTCAAATTATTCCAGGGCCAATAAATGGACATGCAGCACGTACACAATGAGATGAAGGAATACAGGAATGGGTTGAGAAGTGTGTGAGGGATGGAAAACTGAATATTAAGCTCCACTGTGATAATAGCAGGGGTTTCTATATTCATACAGTGAGAGTCCAAGCTGGCCTGGCAGTAAATGTACTGCACCACCATCTTCCAACCTCTGCCAATAGCACAGTACAAAGTTAAACTAAGGAGAAGCTCTGCTGCTGCGGACTCTGAGGGTGAATTGGAGAGCAGTTGCTTGCAGTGGAAGCTGAATAAAGTGCAACCTAACTAAATTGTGCTTTTCCAAATGAGGATGGAGGCATAGCTGAGACACTTTAGGAGTCCTTCAATGACAATGCAGGGAATCAGGGAAATAATGCAATGATGTCAATTAATATGACATTAAGCCCAAAGACTGGCACTAACCAACCTCCTTGTTTTAACCCCTTGTTCATAGCATGGAAATCCCTCAGAGCGATAACAAACTCCAGAGAAATAAGGCAACAGGACAAGCTCTGTAAGTCTTAATCTTACACAGCCAAGAATAAGCATGGCATGATCCTGAAAGTGGGTATGCCGGCGTTGGACTGGCGTAAACACAGTGAAAAGTCTGACAACACAAGGATTCGCATTCTAATCAGTAATCTCTAAACTGTCTGTGCTTTATATGCTCTGTCTGAGGCCAGAACTCTCCATTCACCTGACGAAGGGGCTAACCCCGAAAGCTTGTGAGTATATTATCAAATAAATAGGTTGGACTAAAACCTGGTGTTGTCAGACTTTTCACTATGATCCTGAAAAGCATGTGAACAAGGTTCATTCCAAAAGCTTAACATTAAGATCGAGACAACACTGATGTTGAGAATGATCCATAGAAGGGGCACACACTGTGGTGAAATGGAAGCACATCCTAGCGACATGGGTGATAAGTGATGGGAGGGACCATGGATCACAGTTCACTGACAGCAACATAAAATGAAGGCATACACAAGAGATGTGCAATGGGTGCAATTTTATTCACATTTGTGAACTTTGTTTAAATGTGGTAAACACCCATGCTACTCCTAAATTTTTCTATTTCAATCCTACTGCTGGATCTAGGTGAATCCACAACATTAGCAGCAGAGCTGGAGGTAGCTGGCTGAACACCACACCCTGATATCTGTGACGATTTTTGTAGGCATCATCTGGAGGGCACTGTGGCTGATGGTGATGGGGTCATAGGAAAAGGGGATGAAATCGGCTGAACCCTCCTGGAGTCACTTGGGTGATTGGCCCCAGGGTGTCCTTTTACTGGCCCTTGTCCTTATGGGTGCCCAAGTGGCTGACTCCTTGAGGAGAAGGGGAAGCTGATTTTGATTTATTTTTGTCACATGTATTGGGATATAGTGAAAAGTATTGTTTCTTGCACGCTTTACAGACAAAGCATACCATGTCTAGAGAGGAAAGGAGAGGGTATAGAATGTAGTGTTACAGTCATAGCTGAGATGTAAAGAAAGATCAACTCAATATGAAGTAGGTCCATTCAAAAATTTGAAGGCAGCAGGGAAAAAGCTGCTCTTGGGTTAGTTAGTACGTGAACTCAGTTTTGTATCTTCTCCCTGATGGAAGGTGGAAAAGAGAATGCCCGGAGTGCATGGGGTCCTTGATTATGCTGGCTGCTTTACTGAGGCAATGGAAAGTCTTTTAAGAGGGCTGTTAGAATGTGGTGTTCTTTTTCCAGGAGAGCAGTAGAGGCTAGGCCATTGAATTCATTCATGGCAGGGTCAGGTGGATTTTGATAGACAAAGGAGGGGAGGGTTATGGGAGGTAGACAGGAGAGTGGAGTTGAGACCACAACCCGATCAGCCATGATCATATTGAATTACTAAGGAGGTTCAAATGGCCGAATGACCTATTCATGCTCCTAAGTCCTATGTTCCTATAAACATCTGACCTTACATTCGTGTCAGCACTAAGACTGCCTATTTGCCAGCCAAGGGTATAAAGGGATATGAAGCCAAGTTACAGACTAGCCAAGATCTGATTGTATGGGGATCTATTAGGCTTGAGGGATGAAATTGCCTACTCTTATTACCTCTTGGACCCAATGGCTACCTCTGTAAGCTTTCTGTCTCTAACTTTCAAGACTAATGTCAACACTTCACATCAGCCTTCTCTTTCATTCCCAATTTCCCCGAAGGTATGATCACCACCCAGTTCCATGCCCACTTCTTCCATATTTTCCCTTCAAATACTTTCAATTTCCACCTGCCCTCAGCAAAAGGAAAGACCTGTAATATCCTTGGTGACTGTGATCATAGTGCATTTTCTCTCTTTATCCCATATGAATATGGCAACAAGAGTAGGCACTTAGCCTCTTGACCCTGTTCTGACATACAATTAGGCTAGTGATCTGTACCATAGCCACAGGTATTTTACATTGTTCCATATTCCTTGATACATTTATCTATTTATCAATCCCAGTCTTGAAAATTTAAATTAACTCAACATTCTCAGTCTTTGGGGGAGTGAGCTCCATGATTCCATTGGGATTCTTGATTTTACACATAAATGCCCTCACTCTGAATTTAAGATTGTTATCCCCTGTTCTAGATACCTCACCAGAGGAAATAGGCTCTCTGTATCTATCCTACTGAATCCGTAAACAATTTTAAACACTTGATGAGATGACCCTGCAACTTTTTAAACTCTGAGGACTATTTTATACAATATATCTTCATAATTTAAACTTTTAAGCCCCATTATCGTTCTGATGAGTCTCTGTTATATGACATTCAAGGTCATAAATCGACTAGAATTTTCTGGCCCTTCATGGCGGTGGGATTCTCCAGTCCCGTTGGCAGCGCAGCCCCTCCCAGCCATGCGTTTCGTGCCAGTTTGGGGGTACATCAATGGGAATTCCCATTGACAGCAGTGGAACCAGAAAATCCTGCCATTAGCAAATAATGCGCCATCTCCCACTGGCAGGAAACAAGTGGCTGTGAGGCCAGAGAATCTCACCCATCATTCCTGGAGAATGAACACTGTTGTTAATTGGATGCACATCAATGTTGAAGCTAAAATGACGGCTGCTTTCTTTGCTGGGGAGAGTTTATTACCTCAGTTCAGTCAACACTACTACAACCTCCAGTGTCCCTGCTCTCCCCATTTGTACATGTACAAATACCTGTCAGCTGTTTAACAATATAGTTGTCATTAAATCTGAACAAAGTAATTAATAAGACATTAATACCGCTATCCTTACCCTCTGGATCCCATCGACTAATGATTTACCAATTCACATTGCAAGATTACATCCAATCCTGTGTACTCTCATTATTGAGAATTACCTGTACAAAACTTGTCAAACGTATTCTGAATTTTCATACAGAAATTGGGTGAGATTTTCTAGCCTATCCCTGCAGCAGGTTCTCCAGCATTGAGGCGTGCGATCCACACAAAATGCCATCGACACTGGCGTCAACATTGGCAGGATTGGTAGATCCCACTGGCGACCAAAGGCAAGTTGCCTCTGCCACTGGAAACCATGTCGTGGGGGGGAGGGGAGAGGGGTGGGGAGGGCCATGGAAAATCCCACTCATTTTCTATCCAATATGCTAGTGATCAGCCGAAAAAATACCAAGTAGAAAATTTTTAAAAATTTTAAAAACAAAATAAAGTAAAAAATATCAAGTCATACCCCCACCACTGGACGGGGTGCAGAGGAGGTTCACCAGAATACTGCCTGGCTTGGAACATTTAAATTATGGAGAGAGGTTGTGTAGGCTTGGGTTGTTTTCGTTGGAGAAGAAAAGCTGAGGGGCGACCTGATTGAGGTGTACAAGGTTATGAGAGACATGGACAGAGTGGATAAGGAGCAGCTGTTTCCCTACGTTGAAGGGTCAGTCACGAGGGGACATAGGTTCAAGATGAGGGGCAGGAGGTTTGGGGGGGGGTAGAATGTGAGAAAAATATTTTTTACCCTGAGGGTGGTGATGGTCTGGAATATGCTGCCTGGGAGGGTGGTAGAAGTGGATTGCCTCACATCCCTTAAAAAGTATCTGGATGAGCACTTGGCACATCATAACATTCAGGGCTATGGGCCAAGTACTGTCAAATTGGATTAGGTGGTCGTTCAGGTGTTTCTAATGTGTCAGTGTGGACTTGATGGGCCGAAGGGCCTCTTCTGCACTGTATGATTCTTTGATTAGTCAGGCAAGCTCTATCTTTCTTAAATACATGCTGACCAATGACCATCATTCTGCATCTGGTCCCTGTTTCCGTTCTATTTGTGGAAATTTATTCCCACTGAATCCTACCACACAGGATTTGTGTCCTGTTTGAACCTGACCTAAAATTCAAGTTGCATTTCTTTGTTACCACAAACATTGAAATTTTCACCTCCACATCACTTGCCTCCACCCTTATATTGATTGCTCATTTCTGCTGAATGCTTATCTATGCCTTTCTTATCCACATCCTCAATCACCTCATGTCAACCTCCTCGCTCCACCCTTCACAAATCGCAACTCATTTAAAGCTAATCCAGTCAGTTCTATTCAAAACCAAACACAAATTTCCAACCATCCTTGTCATCAGCGAGTCTGTTCATGCCTTATCTAAAACTTAATTCAACTCTAAATTCCAGTATTTATCCTTCATTCCACAATTCTGCCCTCCTTTGCATTTGCCCAGTTGTGTCCATCCCTTCTTCAACTGCACCTCCAGTGGCAGAGATTTCAAACTTCCTTGGCCATAAAATCTGGAAAACTCTCCTTAAATGCTTAGCCTCATTGTCTCCTACCCTTCATCAAAAAATTGCTTCATTTAGTCTTGCCTCTTGTCACTGCCCTTAAACTCAGTGTTCAGTTATATTCTCCCTTGTGAAAGGCTTGTGATGGTTTACTGTGTTAACAGGGCTATAAAAATAAGTTGCTATAATTAGGAAATCCTTCACCTACCCACTGGAGTCTAAACCAGTGGTTTCCAGCTGGTGTGCCACGGCACACCTGAGTTGTCTTAAATGATTCAAACTGATAAAAAATTCACATAATTAAACTAAAACTAACCTTCATCTTCAGCACTGTGGTCCAAGACCCCATGAATGTCAAGCCTCCCACACATGAGCCGACTGAGCCACATGTCCGTGGTTTAGATTCTTTATGTTGGTCAGGCCCATGCATATGACCGACGGGACTTGGAGCTGAAGACAAAGGTTCCAAAACAAAGAGCAAAAATTCAAAAAGGGTGGAAAAATCCTGGGAGAGACAGAGAGAGGTTAAGAGAAAACAGGAGAGAGGACAGGGAGAAGATAAAAGCTAAGTTTCCGGTAAGAGAAGAAGAAGACAGAAGTGCAAAACAGGAACCAATCAAATTAAGAGAAGAAGAAACAGCCTCCAATTTGAGAAGGTGCTGCAGGGAGCAGATCTTAAGTGAAGGGGAATCGGGAGAATGTGGGCTTAAAATTGCTCGAGAAAGCCTTTTGCTTGAGGGCAGTTCAGAGAAAATAGGAGATGTGCCTCAAAATGTAGTATAAAGGTACGCCATGACATATCAAAGGTTGTGAACTACTGGGCTAAACAAGTTAAATTCACATGTAAAATTGTTAAAAATAGTATTATTATTTCCTTAATGGAACCCTGACTCAAAAGATTGTAATAATTGTTTTTGGAAAATGTGAAGGAACAGGGTCACAGGACTGCTAATTAGCTTTTGACAACAAGGAGAAAACATTTATTACACATGAAAAGTTTGATTATAATGCAATTCTCCTTTACTCCCCCCTTAGCTTCACAAATGTGTACAGTTTTCAAGGATAACACCACACTCTGAAACCAAATGGCCAAAGACACTTAATCAATCTTCCAAGGATTTCTTTTTAAACTCACTCCAGATGGTTGTCATGAGTGTTTCCAAACTCCACTCTCAAAAGACACACTCTAAAATCTTCTTCCAAACAATGCTGTCCATCAGCTGTTTCATTGAGAATCCAGCTCCAGGGTTTCCAACTATCCTTTCAAACAAAAGTTCCATTCCACTATTTGGGTAAAGAATCCAGGTCAAGGTTTTCCACTTCTCCTTTTAAGCGTCCTTTGTCTTAAATGTTTTTACACAAACCTCCAAAATTCAACTACTGATTTCCACTATTATTTCAAATAATGCCTCACAAACTGTAGTACAATCTCACAAACCTTAAAACTTCATCAACTGTCTTTCTGGTCTCTCACAATTCAATTCATTTTCAGTTTTCTGTGACTTCACCGAATAGTATCCTATCCTAATCCCTGTTTCTTCTGTTCCTTAAACTTCTTGGAAACCTCTCTTTGTTTCTTTAGTTTTATTAACCAACCATCCTTTAGACTTCTGCACTTATTTTCTTAACCATTACTCCATGGTATGGCTTTTCATCTGGTAAGGTTGAGAAAGACAGTTGATTATAGCTTTCTATAATCAACTGCCATGAATTCAGAAAAAAACCCAAAAAACCTTACCACCCTAAAGGTGTCCTTGGTTGCTTAGCAATGATTTTTTAAAATTTTTCCAAGCTTGTAACCCTTTCTCAGCACAACAGCAACACAGTTTGAACTGATAAAACCCCCACACACGTAAAAACCTTTATCTAATATAAATCTAACTAGAGTTTCACTCTTCTTATAAAGAACCACTAAATTAAACACACTTAAATCTATATCTTATTTCTAATATTTAACCATACAAATATAGAACCCTTGAAACTACCTCTGTTTTCCTGACATTCATGTTTTCCCCCGTAGCAAAACACCACTCCCAGCTTGGTCTCCCTATTTTTGCATTCTCTTAATATTCATTCCTCTTCCTTTTCTTTTGACCCAATGATTTCCCTTTTCATGAGCATCTATTTCTCTATCTGTCAGTTTCTCATTTTTCACCAATCTCCTTCTACCCTTCATTATAATCCACTCTCCTTGCTAACTGCTCTCTCTTCCCTTTGATTAGCCTTGTCATTCATACCTGTTCCCTGCTAGAGGCTATTGCACAGGAGATCCTGCTCCTTCAAAGTGGAATATTCTGCTTTAGAATACAACTATAAATTAGAACCATTTCCAGGTCAGAACACCTGTCAGGCCACCCGTCTACGGGATCTTCCCGGAGGTGACCTATTAAGAGGGTCTGCTTCCAAATGAGGTTGGCTGGAGTGGGGAGGGGGGGGTGACACTGCACACCCAATCACAGGGCCTGCAAATTGGAAAGGCCAGCACTCCCACGGCCAGTGGTGGGCACCACCACTGTTGGATAGTGAATGTAAGGGCGCCTCCATCTCAATATGCCCTCTGAAGAGGTTAGAAATCAAGTCTGCAACTGATGGCCACAGTTATGAGATCACCCATGCAGGGGGGAAACTCCTGTGGCCCATTAATGCCTGCAGCTCCACAAGGGTGTTAAAATAGGAGCATCTGCCATCCTTGAAAACTAGCAAAAACAAACCAGCAACTTTAAAAAATCTGACATGATGCCAAAAAGCTGACATCTCAAAAACGTTCCTATTTCTAAGCCTATACATTGTGAGAACAAATAGTTATGAGGTGTTTCTAATGTAAACTGTGGACATAGCAAGGATTCCTTTGATTGTACTGAAAGAGGACAATGCACATGAAAGGCTGAGGGGTGAATTCCAAACAGAGAAGGACAAAATTGTTGGTGCATTTCTGAGAACATCTGAGATCATTCTGCCCTGGAAAAGTCAGATGTGTTTTTACATGAATAAAATGATGAATTCTGTTAATTTTAAGTGTATTTATATTTCACAATTGACAAACCTTTAAAGTCAGAAAAATAAGATGAATAGAACTTCCCCAAACCTCAGAAATCGCATTTCCACATCAACCTACCTCACCCTACCCCAGCTTCTAAAGAATGTGCCCCATGAGGCTTCTCAGACTTCACAGGGACACTCTCCCCTTCAACCCAGTTCAAGTTGGTACTATTCTTGCAGTGCTTTGCACAGTATTCTATTCTGTACCTCTTTTAAGCTGCCATTCTTATTTCTGTACAAAATGATACTCTGCCCCTGCTCCAACCTCCACAATCCAAGTCAGCAGTTTTCCACTCCCCTCTTTTAAAAGCTTATTACTGGAAATCTCTCTTCTGGCATCCCATTTGTTCAAGCTGACTCTCTCGTACTCCAAGTTCCAGCTCCTAAATCCTCCTATCTCACTTTCATTGTCACAGTGGTTATCACTGCTGCCTTACAGTGCTAGGGACCCAGGTTCAATTCCGGCTTTGGGTGACTGTGCAGAGTTTGCACGTTCTTCCCGTGTCTGTGTGAGTTTCCTCCGGCTGCTCCAGCTTCTTCTCACAGTCTGAAAAATGTGCTGGTTAGGCGCGTTGGCCACGTTAAGTTCTCCCTCAGTCTACCAGATGCGAGGCTTAGTGAGACGTATCTCATACTCTTTGGCTATAGAGGATGTCTCATGGATCACAGTACATAGAAGTAAATCTGGTCTCACAGCCATGAAAATACATGCAGTAAATCCATGCTATACATGGGTACTTAGCGGTACCCATTTCCATTTTGTTGCATGCACATACTTTCACATAAATGCACTATTTGATATTTCACTGTTCTTTACATACATTCCATAAAAGGCTGAAAGGCAGCTGTAGCTCACATACAGATAGGCACTGTAGGGTGCATTGGTAGCAAGTGGTTACATCAGGTGTGGTTTTACAGCCTCGCTCGAGCTAGACCGGAAATTCCCGCCTGAGATCAATGGACATTCCCATTGACCACTCCCACCTCCATCTGTGACGGGTGAGGCAGTGGAATTTTATAGAGTCAGCTTGATTCAGTGGTAGATCTCAGTGCTACATGGTTGGTTTAGAATTAAGTCTTTTAAAGCAACTAGGGAAGGACAGTAAATGTTGTTTTGCTGGTGTTGTGAAAATCACATGAACAAATAAAAATTGGATAATTAATTTCCTGGACTTCGCAGGGTTTTGGAAGTTCTGCAATCTCTGACGTTGTGAATGATTCTGTATGTCAAAGCCAACATCATTCTAGTGCATGACCAAATGATGCATTGGCTCACCATCTGTTTAATGCTGCTTTGGGCTGGATATCAGTTCACATCTCTGCCGCTCCCAATGGGTTCCACCCCCAACACATATAGAAGAAGCACCATATTCTTCTGCTTCAGCCATGACCTTCCCTCCATCATAAGGTCAGAACTGAGAATGTCCATTGATGATAGCACAGTGTTCAGTACCATTCACAATTCCTCACCTCTTTTTCTCCCATACATTTTTATTTTAAATTTAATTTGTTTCCAACTTTAGAAATGATCTATTTTTAAATTAATTTCACTTTTGTTGATGCTTCAAATGCTTTACTTTTTTCTAGCTTTGCTCTATTTTTATTTGTTTATGAAATGCGTGCATTGCTGGTACAGCCAGCATTTATTTCCCTCCCAAATTGATTTGATTTGATTTATTATTATATGGCGTTGGACTGGGATGGGCACAGTAAGAAGTTCCACAACACCAGGTTAAAGTCCAACAGGTTTATTTGGAAACATTAGCTTTCGGAACACTCCTCCTTCATCAGGTGAGTGATGAAGGAGCAAAGCTCCAAAAGCTCATGATTCCACCAAATAAACCTGTTGGACTTTTAACCTGGTGTTGTGGGACTTCTTACTAGTTGATTATTGTCACGCGTGTTAGTATACGGTATACAGTGAAAAGCACTGTTTCTTGCAGTTCATGTTCATGTGCAACAAGTCCTGGACAACTTTCAGACTTGGGCTGATAAATGACAATAGTATTCTTCCCTACATGCCATTATGCCAGATAGTCTTGAGCAATAGACAGTTTAAGTACCTTCCTTTGACATTCAGCAGCATTACCATCACTGAATCTCCAACCATTAATATCTTCGAGGACATCACTGATCTGGAAGTAATTGGGTAAGTGACATAAATACTGTGGGTACAACAGCAGGCCAGAGGCTGGGAATTCTGTAGCAATTAAGTTAATTCTGACTCCCTAAAGCCTTTCCACCAACCGTAAGGCACAAGTCAGGAGCATGATCGCATAACCCCCGCTTGCTTGGATGAATGCACGTCAAGAATTCAACACCATCCAAGACTGGATCAGCATCCCAGCCAACAGCTTAAATATTCACTTTCTCGACCACTAGCGTGCTTATTCTGCTGCACCTATCTTTTACAAGGATCCTTCGACAGCTTCTAAACACACTACCACAAAGAAGGACAAGGTAAGAAGTGCAAGGGGAACATCACCACTTGCAAGTTCCTTCAAGTCACACAACATCCTGACTTGGAAGCTTGCCACTCCATTAATGTCACTGGGTCAAAATCCTGAATCTCCCCACCTAAAGGCGTTGTGAGTTTACCTACACCACAAATGTTGCAACATTTCACCTGCTAGCATCACATTTCAAGGGCAATTAAACTGATCTTTCTTTGCACCCTGACTATGACGGTAACACTATATGCTGCACCCTCTACTTTCCTTCTGCTCTATGAACAGTCTGTTTTGTTTGTATGGTGCACAAGAAACAATACTTTTCACTGTATAGTGTATACTAATACATGTGACAATAATAAATCAAATCAAATCAAATCAATTTGGGAGAGGAATAAATGATGGCCATACTAGCAACGCACTCATTTCATTAAGAAATAAAAATAGAGCAAAGCTAGGAAAAAAAACATTTGAAGCATCAACAAAGGTGAAACTAATTTAAAAATAGATCATTCCTACTATTGGAAACAAATTAAAGCTGAAATAAAAAAAATAGGAGAAAAAGAGATAACAGAGTGAAGAGATTTAAGATGTTAACATCTTCTATTTCATTTACAACTGTTTAATACTTCATATAATGTTAATGTATACTTGCTAGTGGAATGCAAACATTATTTTCGTAGCGTGTGAAGTGCAAACTTACTTGTTAGCCCAAGGAGACAGGAATTCCCAAGAGCTGTCAGTCAGTAAGGGTTAAGCCAATTTTGAAATAGCAAAGCTGACAAAAATATGCCAAGCTGCCATTTTCTGCAGTTTCATCTGTGCTCAATATGTCTGCACTAACTCACACTTAATATAGGATTTAATACATTGCCCACTGTTTAATTAATACTATGTTGGTGTATTAGGGTGATATTTGATTTGGTTGATGCTAGAATTAGTACGTGAGTTAATAAAAATAATTACCCAATTTTGCAGTATAAATTAGGAT
This sequence comes from Carcharhinus amblyrhynchos, assembly GCF_965287045.1. Taxonomy (NCBI): domain Eukaryota; kingdom Metazoa; phylum Chordata; class Chondrichthyes; order Carcharhiniformes; family Carcharhinidae; genus Carcharhinus; species Carcharhinus amblyrhynchos. The sequence continues at coordinate 26,178,225 of NC_137332.1, read as the reverse complement.
ATGAAATGTTTCAATTTATTTCAGTGAGAGTTAGGGTATGAAGATGTCAAAAGCATTAAGTTGAAACTTGTTAAGATTATGAACTTGAGGAAACTATTGATTGCACTGGTGTATGAGCTAACAATGATGGAGTCGGTCGTGTGATTTTCCACTCAAGGTGTTGATGGAGCAAGAGTCAAGGTAGGCCAGTGAGCACAGAGGCAACGGGTGACTAGGACTTGTGTGAATTAGGATATTGACAGCAGGATTTTGCAAAAACTCCAATTTATGTAGAATGGAAGAAGGGAAACTTGACAGGGAAGCTTTGAGATCAGTGAGAAATGAAAAAGGTTACTGCATGAGTCCTGCTATGACTGGATAAGTATGAATGGAAACAGACAAGGGCAATCCCACTGAGGTAAACAATGAAGGGACATTGGTGGAGATTGTTATGGTTAAACTATGTCAAAGGCAGACTGAGAATGGCCCCGTGGAAAGATAGAGAGGTCCACCCTTCTAATAACCTTTTAGTGCAAAACTTGCTTCACTTTGTCATCAAACAGGGAATTTGGCACTGAGCTACTCTGTCACGTGCTACATCTGTCCTCCTGTTAGTCTTGTCGATGTACACCTATATTAATTTGTCATTGGCCATCAGCTGGCTTACAGCTCTGTGGAATTATATCTTCAGTAAACAGGGTATCATTTGGCTTTTATGTTATCTTTTAAAAATAAGCAATGGGGGACATAAAGTACAATTCTTGCCAGCTTTGCTCAGTAGTAGCACTCCTACTTCTCAGTCAAATCGTGTTCTCGAGCCTTAATCCAGACTGAAGCACATCATCTAGGCTGACACTTCAGAGTCGCATGGCACTGTCAAAACTTTCTAACCATTCACGCCAGTGGGACCTTCCAGTCTCATCAATGGTGCACCCTGCTGCAGGTTTCAGGTCGGTGAGAGGTGCATTCAGTGGGAAACCCCATTGACACTGGTGGCATCAGAAGATCACTGTTGGGCCACCTCATGCCACAGTGGAGCATGCAATGGATTGGGCAGTAAGTCCCACCCTGTCTTCAGACTGAGATGTTAAACTGAGGCTCCGCCCTGTTCTCTCAAGTGGATAGGAATGATCCTGGGAAACTATTCAATGGAAGAGATGATGTTGTATAGTGTTTTATATTGGATATTGGTTGGTAATGAGTTAATTCTAATTGTTTAATAAGCTAATCATATACTGTGTACATTATCACCAGAAGTGATGGAATATCATGTGATTTGGTCTCTCCTACAGCCTCAGATGTAAGTCGGAGCAGTAAGGTGTGTTCCAATAAAGCTCCTGTTTCACATACCTCTGCAGACTCATTAAGTATTTTGTATTAGTCTAACTAGACCAAGAATATGGTAATTGGGTATTTTCCCCAGTGTCCTGTCCAACATTTACCCCTCAATTAATGCCATTAAAACAGATTATCTGCTCATTTATCTTAACGCTGTCGGTGTGCAAATTGGCTGCCATGTTTGCCTACTTTACAAAAAGTGACATTACTTCAAAAATATTTCATTGGCTGTTAAGTGCTTTGAGCACCTTGCAATATAAGTGTAATGGCTGGGAAAGATAATCCAGGGGGATGTATAGCACCAATTTACAGCCACTGCCAAAGGACTAGGGGGCACAGCCTCAAGGTAAAGGGGGGGCGGTTTAGAACGGAGTTGAGGAGGAACTTCTTCACTCAAAGGGTGGTGAATCTCTGGAATTCTCTGCCAGTTGAAGTGGTGGAGGCTGCCTCGCTAAATATTTTTAAGATGCGGGTTGATGGGTTTTTGATAAGCGAGGGGATTAAGGGTTATGGGGAGAGGGCGGGAAAGTGGAACTGAGCCACGACAGATCAGCCATGATCTTATTGAATGGCGGGGCAGGCTCGAGGGGCTAGATGGCCTACTCCTGCTCCCATTTCTTATGTTCTTATTAAAGTTATCCTTCACTTGTAGAACTTCTCACAGACTTCTACCGCAGAGGCCAGGAAGTATGACTCACTAATTTCATTACTGCTAATATTTATGCTGCACTCTGATCTGTTGATACACTGAGGTACTGCTCAGCAATGGCACATGATTGAAATGCCCACAAGAAGATGTTGTTGTCTCTCTAGAAATGCATCCTGCTGCCAACCCACTTCAGCAACTGCAGAAAACAGCCACTCAAATTTCACTTTCTGAGGTGTTGCTTCCATATAGCTAATAAAGGTTCAACTAGCTGCATGCACCTCATTGTCAGCAGATGTTGCAGTAATGCAGTAGCCAGCACTTGATTTCCCAGGATTTAATCTTTCCTTTGTGGGCTGAAGGAATTGGACATGGTGGATTGTTTGGAAAAAGAAATTCATTATGGTTGACCTGGATTCTGCGTGTTGATTGTGCAAATCCAGTACAAGATACCACACCAGGCAGTTACATCTATTTGGAATTACTTCTGGGGTGAAACAAGAAGCTTGTTTTTCAAAACAGGCTTTCTTCATAGACACTGCTTGCTGGGAGTTAACCAACAATTTCTGTTGTTGGCTGAGGTCTAAAAAAAACTCCCCTGCATAAGTTTAATCATCTCCTTAAATACAGTTTTTGCCTTTGATCTTCTCTCATCTGACCTAACTTCATTTAGAACTCAGACCTAATTACTGTCATTTCTTCATTTTAGCTTTTACAATGTAAATTTAAATTATACTCACTTTATGAAACCTTTCTTCACATTTTTTATTGTACACTTTATGTCTCTTTCTTTGAAACCCCTAAATCCATTCTTGTTCTGTTCCCCCCTTGTTCCTAACTTGTCTGAGGTAAACATTGATTTTCAGTATTGCTAAGCTCATCAACATATCAAAGGCACAAGTTCTATTAACACAACTGTGCTTTCCTTTCCCTGCTTTAATTAACTTACATTTTCCCACAGTTTTTAAAATGTATAACCAGCAGAAAATATTCCAATTTCTTGGATTTCCCTAAAATTTTCACACTATTTTCCTGATACTAGATTAAGCTGTATCCCTTGCTCACAATGCCATCACCTCCTCATTGCAGATCAGGTGACCACTTTGCTGAATGTCTCAGTTCAATCAGCAAGAGTAACCCCAGGTTTCCAATCACCCAGCAATTTCATTATCTGTCCAACTCCCACTATGACCTTCCCATCCTTAGCTACCTACATTGTTTCAAGAACCTCAGTGAAAGCACAAGGAGCAGCAACTAATCTTTCACTTTATAACATTTGGCACTCAATATTAAGGTCAACATTCTGAGATCATAGCCTCTACTCCCATACTTATTTTTTTGTTTTACATTTACCAAACCTGCACATCTTGGGACACTAAGGGGCAACTTAGCATGGTCAATTCAATAACCTTCACATCCTTGGACTGTAGGAGCAAACCGGGGCATGCAGAGGAAACCCACACAGACATGGGGAGAACATGTTAACACCACACAGGTACTCAAGGTGGAATTGAACCTGGGTCCCTTGCGCTGTGAGGTAACAGTGTTAACTACTGTGCAATCATGCTGCTCATTATGTTGCTCCATCTCTACTTTCCTTACCTTGGGGCATTTGCCATTCGCACATCCATAGTTCAAATTTCAATTGGTTCAAAGTTGAATGCTTAAGCAAAAATATTTAAAATATAATAGGTTTAAAAAAAACAGAACTCTACTCTTCATCACAATTAAAACTAGCCTCTTGTACAAGCTTCAAAAGTACTCTCCAATTTCATCCGTTCCCTTTAGTTTCTCACTGCTTTCTACGAGAACTCCCTGAGTAACCATGAATGCCCATTTTGGAACATGGCGATCAACACTGAGCACATTTCCAGTATGAAAACGATTAAATTGCGTGTCCACCCATTACAATTTATTGCAAGTTAGCTGACATACTAAATTGGCATTTTAGCCTGTTTTCAAAAGAGCTTCTTGTATTCAAATCTCATCCAACATGCGTATATACATAAGACACATTAGGTTCAGTGATCTGGTGACTGCCTGTTTTCAGGTAGCAAAACTCCTGAAAATGCATTAATAATTAGAAAAGTAAGAAGTCCAGTGTGAATTGAATGTAAAAATAAAGAGTTGGGAAATAAAAATGCAGGGACTGCCCTCTTTTATAAACACACACAAAGACCTTTCCTGATACTGTACTTCACTGTTTTTTCTCCAATCATTGCAACCGATAATTCCAGAATGTGGGAAAGCACATTAGCCTATTTGGGATTCAGACTAAGAGGCAGAAGTAAAATGAGGCAGCTTCCCACTAATGCCACGGATTTGAATATAGGGCTTAAGTATACATTAAGAAGATGTCTCCAAACCAGAACATCAGAGTGTAAAGTACTTATTGTCACTCTGACCGATCAAAGGGTTTTTCTGTCTGAAGTGAAATCATTTTGGCTGTGGTTGCATGTTGCTATCGAGTCAATAAATTGTTACCAATAGACAGTCTTTCCTTATTAAAATGCACCTGGTGTTTAAAAATTAATGAAAGCAATTCTTCTCTGGCAGCAACAAGGATCTTGCAAGACATTACTTTTTTCTCACTTTGATACATATTAATCTTGCCTCAGTAAACTTTTTAATTTCCCTCCTGTGATGTGTAGGTAGCTTCCCTTGGTCCTGTAAAATGCAATCCTATTGAGTAGGTACCAAAGATTATTTAATGTAAATAATGTAAGGAATGATTCAAGAGGAGGCACCATTAAAATATACAGCAGGCAGTACAATTTGGTATCTAACCTCTTCCACCCATTTTGCCGTGCTCCTGATTTTGCGGAGCAAAACTTGTGGGAGTATCATCAGCCACGCTCCCAATGTGAACAGCCTCATTTAAATATTAAAATCCAACCATGAGCTTTGGGCTTTTGACCTTCTCTGTCTTCAGTCAAAGCTTTGCCCTCTATGACAGCCTAATGTATAAAATCTGGATAAATTGGCGTTCCAAGGCCTGGTCTACTGAAGGAGACAACTTACAGGAACAATGTTTTGTGAACTTTCCTGGTTGGTGTGTTTTGTTGTCGCCATCCTCGTTTACCCTTTACTGTATTTTTGTTCTGTGCATTAGTTGATTTTCTTACGTTTCCTTCCACGTACACCTGGGGCTGGATTTTCATGGTCCAATCTGGGCCGGAACAGAGATGGACGGCTGCAGAAAATGGCGGTGATGTTGTATGGCCAGACATTGATGGATCATAGATCATAGAATCCTACAGTGCAGAAGGAGGCCATTCAGCCCATCGAATCTGCACGAACCACGATCCCACCTAGGCCCTATCTCCATAACCCCATGCATTTACCCTAGCTAGTCCCCCTGATGTTAAGGTGCAATTTAGAATGGCCAATCCACCTAAACCGCACATCTTTGGACTTGGGACAAAACCAGACCTCCTGAAGGAAACTCACGCAGACACAGGGAGAATGTGCAAACTCCACACAGACAGTGACCGAAGCTGGGAATCGAACCTGTGTCCCTGAGGCTGTGAGGCAGCAGTGCTATTCATTGTGTTATCTCCACGTCCAGAGTCAGTGAAATTCATCAGAATGGGGTGGGGGGAACAAGTCTCTGAACAGACCTGTGCTCCAAGATAGGCCAGTAGGTAAAAGTGTAACTCTGCAAAAGTTTTTATTTTTCCAACGGAGTTGCTGGCATTCAATAATTGCCTGCCTCAACCCATCTGATGACAGATGTGGATTATGTCGGAAGTGAGCCATGGAAGCCATGGAAGTTTAAAAAGCTAAACATTCATGTCTTCTATAGGTTAAAGGCCCTTTGAAGTTGCAGCAGCCCATTACAACTCTTGCCAGCTCGGAGGTAGCCATTCTCCTGACATTGTGTGAGTAAGGTTACTTGGATTCTACCTGAGTCCCAGGAACTGTGCTGCTGGAAATGGACACTGCACTCTTAGAATGCGAGGCCTTTGGATTAAGGCACAGGAAAGGCTAAGAATCAGGAGGCCAAAGGAGAGAGACAGTGTACATGAAGGAGAAGGAGGCACTATCCAGAGAACAGGGTCTACAGGCAGAGTTGAAGGTGCGTGGATATGACTGAGGATCAGTGCCAAAGGAAACTGTGACTCACTAGGAAGGTGATGCTTGACTTCTGTGCCCTTATTGGTGAGGACCTCACAGGCGACTAGGTACCAGTGCATCACGCAGGTGACACATTGCCCTTTGCATTGAGATTGGACAATAATTAGATTCACAATGGATAGGGCACCACAGGTTCAGAGGGCACTAGGTTTAGTCCCTACCCTGGTCAGGTACTGCTGCCCACTACCTGCCTTCAAGGGTCTTTACCATTATGGTGGTCCTGTTGCACTCTCCATAAGATGTGCATGCTTGAGGATGGGCGGCTCATTGGGGATGGAGCAGGAGCTAAGAGAGGATGGGAATTAGAGGCAGAGGGAGTTATCACTTAACAGAGAAGGGTCCTTACTGTATGACAAGATTGTCTCCTCCTGCCACTGTCTAGAAAATGGATCTGCCACCTGTTGATGCTGCCAACCCTCTGACTCCCCTGAGACATATAGCTTCCACTTCCAAAATGGAAGTCTTTAGCACAATCTCCCTCCCTCAGCAGTCCGCGGGTGTCAGAAATCAGCCTTCATTCCTGCCCTTGCCAGCTTTAATTAGTTAGGAAACTTTCTCCATAATAATAAAGAGCTCATCACCATGAAAATCAGAACTTCAATCAGTTTCCCACTGGAGACAAGTTTCTGACACAAACACAGACCGGCTCCTGTTTCCAGCCTCCAGAGTGAAAACATGGCCCCAGGTCTATCTTTCCAACAGAAAGGAGGTGAGGTTGATCAAGTGTTGCGCTTGGATTCTTGAAAATTGCTGTAAGGGTAGCAGGAAAATCTTTCCTTGGAGGTTTCAAAGTACTTGCCAATCGCAACGGCCAGCTCCCACAGCACTCAGCAACTTTCTCTGGTAAATGAACTTGGCACAACCCTCTTCCCTCACCTCTCGCCACTCTACCTCAAGTCTCTGCCAATGCTGTGGTATGGTCAGGAGGGTCATTGCTACGGATTCGCGCTCAAACTGCCAAAAACCTGATCCTGGAAGCGCCTTAGTATGAACCTGGAAATTTTGACAGGATCTGTGACAGAGCTTAGTCACAGAAACAATGTAGCATAACTGTTGGCACTCTACCCTATAACTTATCTCAACTAAGCCACACTGCACTCCAGGTAAATGCAAGGCAGCCATTTTAACTTTTGTTTATGGGCAATATCAGATTGGCTGAGTGTTCAACACCTCTCCCAATTTTTCTTTCTGTTTGGTAAGGATAGTTTGGTAAGATGAGGATTGCAGTGTTCGGCCGTGTCTGACATTACTGATTTCACAGTAACTCCCAAAGTGAAAATTATCCACCGTATGATTTTGATTTGATTTGATTTACTATTGTCACATGTACTGGTTTACAGTGAAAAGTATTGCTTCTTGCATGCTATACAGACAAAGCATAACATTCATAGAGAAAGAAAGGAGAGAATGCATAACGTAATGTTACAGTCATAGATAGGGTGCAGAGAAATATCAACTTAGTCAGATGGCAGCAACGAAGAAGCTGTTCTTGAGTCCATTGGTACATGATCTCAGACTTTTGTATCTTTCCTGACAGAAGAAGGTGGAAGAGAGTATGTCCAGGTGTGTGCAGTCCTTAATTATGATGGCTGCTTTTCTGAGGCAGCGGGAAGTGTAGACAAAGTCAATGGATGGGAGGTTGGTTTGCGTGATGGACTTGAGTGATCAAATCTAGATTAAGACAGATTAAGTTGACAGAGAACTCCAGATAAAACAGTCAGGATAGCAGTGAGGCAGATACTTGTCTAAATCTGAAGATGTTATAAAAGCCAGTTCAAGAAGTCCATCTTGGAAGATCAAGATGGCCGACCTGATTCATTAGGGACGCACAATCTGTGGAAATCGATCGTGAAAAATATAGAACTCATCATTCACCAAAGTTATCATGCAGAAAGGTTGATAGTCTGAACTGCATTCTTTGAAGATGAATAATATGAGAGGCCTAGGAGCTGATTTAGGTGGTCAACAGTGATACATATAGAATGATCTGGCCCATACCAGGCGGGCATCCTATGAATGCAGATAGTAAGTTCCTAAAACTGGACCTTATTGTACCTGTTTTAAGTGACCATTGAACTCCAATATCATCCCCTTGATGCGTATGTGGAAATTCCAGATAACTGCAAGTCATATATATATATATAATATATAATAGCCTTGTCCAAAGAAATTTTTATTCATTTGTGAGGCATGGGTGTTGCTGGCTGGCCAGCATTTATTGCCCATCCCTAACTGTCTGAGGATAGTTGAGAGTCAACCATATTACTGTGGCTCTAGAGTAACATGTAGGCCAGACCAGGTAAGGATGGCAGGTTTCAATATATTTATATACGATAATACAGATATACATATATGTACATAGTAAACTCCTGAAAAAAGCTATAGGATGAGATTTTCCGGCCTCCCGGCTGTGTGTTTCCCTGCGGTGGAAGGTGGTGCGTTATTCTCTGGTTCTGCTGCTGTCAATGGGATTTCCCACTGATCTCACTGCCCTCTGTCGCAAAACCCACAGGCGCTTTTGTGGGACTGGAGAATCCCGTTGGCGTGAATGGCCAGAGAATTCCAGCCGTAATGTTTATGCCGTCCAGTCCAGATAAACATTTGCAAAATATGCAATGAGCTGCAGATTGTGGCCAGCAGCAGCAGCTATTTATTGATTCAAAAACGATGTCCTTTTGGTCCTGAGTTTCGGCCAAAAGGCTCAGTGTGACTGAAGAGGCAGATTCCTGACCCCACAGATCGTTGAGCACTCGGGGCAGGGCAACCCATAAGGTGTTGGGATTCAGAGTGCCTGATTTGCTTTTCTTTCCTTCTCTGCTGCTGCTCTGCATCCTCACTGAGACTCTATGATGATTCTTGGACATCCAAATCTGTCACGCAAAATCCACAGTGCTTCGCAATTTACCGTATCAAATGCTTTTCTCAAGGCGATGAGAGCAGTGAAGAGTTCCTGGTATCGTTCCCAACATTTCCTTAGCTTTTTCTGGCCACAAAGACCAAGTTCCTCCATAAGGCTGGAGCCACACTGAGTCTCTGGCAGAATTCCCTTAGACACGGGAAGTAGACAATTCAGGGGAACGGGTGTCAGGATGTTTCCCTGCTTTAAAGTTTATTTATTGCATCACAAGTAAGCTTATATTAATACTGCAATGAGGTTACTGTGAAAACCTCCCAGTCGCCACACTCTGGCGCCTGTTCGGGTACATTGAGGGAGAATTTACCATGGTCACTGCACCTAACCAGCACGTCTTTTGTACTGTGGGAGGAAACTGGAGCATTTGGAGGAAACCCACACAGATATGGGGAGAAAGTGTAGACAGTGACCCAAGCTGGGAATTGAACATGAGTCCCTGATGCTGAGAGGCAGTAGTGCTAACCACCGTGCCACCGTGCCGCTCCTATGGACAAGAGGAAAATATCTTGATCAGTTCCACACCCTGATTTAGCTCCTTTCTTAAAAATTGTTACAATTACTGAATTGGGGGTGAGAGGGATGGGAAAGTGGGGCAAGCTCTTCTCCCTGCAAATCCATGCGATGAGTGCATGGAGTCTTGATGTGAGTAAAAGCCCACCTCTTTTGAAGGCCTCAGCTGGAATACCATTGAAACCCAGGCTTTGTTGTTTGTTGCCACACTCCCATCGATGGTGGTTCATAAGAACATAAGAACATAAGAAATAGGAGCAGGAGTAGGCCATCTAGCCCTTCGAGCCTGCCCCGCCATTCAATAAGATCATGGCTGATCTGTTGTGGCTCAGTTCCACTTTCCCGCCCTCTCCCCATAACCCTTAATCCCCTCTCTTATCAAGAACCCATCAACCCGCTTCTTAAAAATATTTAGCGAGGCAGCCTCCACCACTTCAACGGGCAGAGAATTCCAGAGATTCACCACCCTTTGAGTGAAGAAGTTCCTCCTCAACTCCGTTCTAAACCGCCTCCCCTTTATCTTGAGGCTGTGCCCCCTAGTCCTACTGTCTTTTTTGAGCGGGAAGAGTCTCTCCACCTCTATCCTATCCATCCCATTCATCATCTTATACGTCTCAATGAGATCTCCCCTCATTCTTCTAAACTCTAGCGAGTACAAGCCTAGTTTATTCAGCCTCTCCTCATAGCTCAATCCCCTCAACTCCGGTATCAGCCTAGTAAACCTCCTCTGCACTCCCTCCAGGGCCAAAATATCCTTGCGCAAAATATCCTTCCCCCATGCATTGTACTGCAGGTTACCGGGAGATAGATTGGAGAGTATCAGCTGCCACTGAGGAGTTGTTGAATACGTTCTTTCCAGCCATGATGAATGGCATTGTCTTCCCTAAGAAGAGAAACACCATCCTGTGAGCAAAAGGCATATACATCCAGAAACATGTGTACATCTGCTGTATACATCTGCTGTATACAGAGTTAACTTTAGATAGATGTCATTCCATAATTATTCAGACCCTGGTGTACAATAGCGCTTACAGGTTTAATCACTGCCCAGTCACACTCAGCAATTCAGATCTCTGGTGCAAGCAAAAACGGCCACCAATTATGTAACATCATTGCTCAGCAATACTAAATATAGTCATTTCACTAACTGTATGACCCTTGAAATACTCACATTTTTAGAAATCAAAGTATATTTGTGAAAAGTGCTTGTTTTATGATCAACATTTTCTGTTCTTTCAGCTTTGGTTGAATTACTCAGTAAATGTATTAGGGACTGGGCTACAATGTGGAAAATTGCGCAGGTACGTTCTATCCACAAAAAGCAGGAAAAATCCAGTCCCACCTCATCAGTTGACTCTCAATCATCAGCGAAGTGATGGAAGAGGTCATCGAGTGTGCTACCAAGTGGCAATTACTTACCAACAACCAGCTCACCAATGCTCAATTTAAGGTCCACCAGGACTACTCAGCCCCAGGCCTCATTACAGCCTTGGTCCCAGCATAAATTTCTGACATGCGGCGACAGTGACTGCCCTTGACATCAAGACAGCATTTGACTGAATGTGACATCTAGGAACCCACGCAAAATGAAATCTAAAAGAATTCGGGGAAACCCTCCCCCACTGGTTTTAGTTACACTAGCACAAAGGGAGATGGTTGAAATTGTTGGAAGCCCTATTATGTCAGTTCCAGGAGTTCTTCAGGGAAGTGTCCTAGGCCAAATCTTCATCAACTGCTTCATTAGTGATCTTCCTCCATCATAAGGTCAGAACTGTGCATGATCACTGATGATTGCACAGCATTCATTTCCATCCAGAACTCCTCAGATAATGAAGGTTTTTGCATAATTACAGCAAGACCTGTACAATATTCTGGGATTTGGTTGATAAATGACGAGTAATGCTTGTGCTATGCCAGTGCCAGGCAATGACCATCTCCAGCAAGAGAAAGTCTAACAGCTCATCTTGCCACCCAGTTGAAACTCCTACTATCAACATCTTGGCTGTCACCATTGACCAGAAACCCAACTGGACCAGAAACTTAACTAGATCAGGCACATAAGTACAATGTCTGCAAGATCAGTTTGGAGACCAAGGCCAAAGGTCAAGCCAGCACATGATGGAACTTGCATGTCGTTTCAACACTTCAGTATGACGCCATCCAGGACAAAGCAACCCATTTGACTGGCACCCTAATCACCACCTTGGATATTCGTGCCCTCTGCCACTAATGCACAATGAATGCAGTGCATACCATCTGCAAGATATATTGCAACAATTCACCTTTCATTCCTGCACCCGCCACCACCTGGAAGGACAAAGGACAGACCCATGGGAACATCACCACCTCCAAGTTCCCTACCAATCTACACACCATCCTGGCTTGGAACCATATCACCATTCCTTCATTGTCACTGGGTCAAAATCTTGGAGCTCCTTCCCTAACAGCACAATGGATGTATCTACACCAGATGGGCTCCAGTGACTCAGTAAGGTGGCTCACCTTCACCTTCTCAAGGGCAATCAGGTAGAGACACACCAGCAACACCCATGTCCTGTGAATTAAAGTTTTATTTTAAAAAAATGCAAATAGCTTACTTTGGTCTGAAGTCCATTGTAATCTTCATCTTTGTTTTTGGCCAAATAGTTTTATATGTTTCAGGGTTTGGCTGAAGTAGGGATTATATTTCAGTCTCCTTTCGCTATGATCAATGGGGATTATTTTTGGGTGTATTATAATGTTGCTGCACTTGACAACCTGAGCAATTCTTACTCCATTGACAGCACTTGGGGGGAAATAGAAAGAGGACTTGCACCACCTATTGGCAGGAAATCAAATAAGAACAATAATTCCTCTGAATATTTTATTCACTCTTTAATCTTATTACCTCCTGTTTTCATTTAGTAATATTCAGTTTCTGAAATGGCATTTGGGGGAAAATGCTTGTGATCACAGGAATACTTTAGAAAATGTTTTTCATCAGGAGTGCTATCCAGCTGTTTGACAGAAAATGTTGAGGATGTAAAATATGCATATTGCAGAGTTTGCACATAGCAGTGTGTGTATCGCAGAGTCTGCACATAGCAGTGTGTGTATTGCAGAGATTGCACACTGCAGCGAGTATATTGCAGAGCTTGCACATTGCAGTGTGTATATTGCAGAGTGTGTACATAGCCGTGTGCCTATTGTAGTGTATCTTGCAGTTAGTATAATGCAGTGTGTGTATATTGCAGTGTGCATATTGTAGTGTATCTTGCAGTTAGTGTATTGCAGTGTGTATATTGTAGAGTGTGTACATTGCAAAGCGTGTACATTTTAGAGTGATTTTGTATATTGCAAAATGTGTATATTACAGAGTGTGTATATTCCAGAGTGTGCACATTGAAGAGTGAGTACATTGAAGAGTGAGTGTTTACATTGCAGACTGTGTATATTGCAGAGAGTGTGTACATTGTAGAATGTGTATATTACAGAGTGTGTTTATTGCATAGTGTGTGTACATTGCAGAATGTGCACATTGCAAAATGTGTACATTGCAGAATGGATACATTGCAGAGTGAATGTGTACATTGCAGAGTGTGTACATTGCAGAGTGTGTACATTGCAGAGTGAGTGTGTATATTCCAGCATGAGTTTGTATATAAGCAGAGTGTGTACATTGCAGAGTGTGTATGTTGCAGAGTAAGTGTGTACATTGTTGAGTGAGTGTGCATATTGCAGAATGAGTGTGTACATTGCAGAATGTGTTCATTGTATAGTGAGTGTGCATATTGCAGTATGTGTGTATTGCACTGTATGCATCTTCAGCCTTCAGTAAAGAGGAATTGCAATATATTGTCTGGACCCATGGAAGTGACATGACATAGAAATATGAAAAGTGAACTTAGTATTGCTGGGAGATATGTAGGGCTGAATTTAATGGCTACAATGGCAGTCCCAGTCATGAGTAGGAAGAGCAATCTTGTGGGTATACCGTCACTTTCCAGTTTTCCTCCCAGTCCCACACCATTCTGACTTGGATGTGATCGCCTTTTCTTCATCACTGTTAGACTGAGTAAGCGTTAAGGTCTTGAGATGTAGTTAGTATCCTGAAATTGATTTTAATGGCTGATCATGGCAACCAGTCACAGAACTAGGTGGAGGTGTTGGTGGAAAAGTAATACCACAGGACCACGAATCCCAAAGCCCTGACTAAGATGTTCCAAATCCCATCACATCAATCTAGAATTGAAAGTTAGTCTCAGAAATGAAACTATTTTTGATTGTTGTGAAAACCCATCTGGTTCACTGATGTCCTTTTGAAGAAAGCTGCCATCCTTACTTGGTTTGGCCAACATGTTACTCCAAACCCATAGACCACAAGACTATAAGATATAGAAGCAGAATTAGGCCACTTGGCCTATCGAGTCTGTTCTGCCATTCAATCATGGCTAATATTTTTCTCATCCCCATTCTTCTGCCTTTTCTCCCTAACTCTTGACCCCCTTATTAATCAAGAACCTATCTATCTCTGTCTTAAAGACACTCAATGACCTGGTCTCCACAGCCTTCTGCAGCAAAGACTTCCACAGATTCACCAGCCTCAGGCTGAAGAAATTCCTCCTCATCTCTGTTTTAAAGGATCGTTCCTTTAGCCTGAGGTTGTGCCCACATAAGGGAAACTGGGAATGGAGCACATATGCTGGCCTTGCTAGAGATTCCCAAATCCTATGAAGGAAGAAGAAAAGCTGAACTCCAGGGAAAATTGGCAGGAAGCAGATGAGGGATCAAGAATGTTCCAGGAGGAAGATGAATGTAAACAGGGACACGGCTCACATAATAGAAGCTCTAAAGTTCTGATTGAGTACTGATCTGTGTATTGGCTGTGGAGTATTTCACCAGAAATGTGCGGGTTGGGTTGATTGGCCATGCTAAATTGACCTTAGTGTCAGGGTGATTAGCAGGGTGAATATGTGGGGTTACGGGAACAGGGCCTGGGTGTGATTGTGGTCGGTGCAGACTCAATGGGCCGAATGACTTCCTTCTCCACTGTACAGTTACCATAATCTTTCCACGACCAGCAAAGGCTGTAAAATTCTCAGAAGGATCATATAGATCTGAAATGTTAATCTCTTGTCTCTCGCCACAGATGCTGCCAGGTCTGCTGGGTTTATCTAGCATTTTCTGTTTTTATTCAAAACTACACATGGATTTTGGCTACATCCTACACCCATCGACCCATCTTACCCTCTGAGACACATCTTACCCTCCATCTATCTTAGCCCCAACACATCTTGCCCCCAACACATCTTACCCCTCCTGACCCATCCTATCCCCTTGACCCATATTCACCCTTGACTCATCCATCCCCCCATCCCAATCTACCACCACCACCTCCGCCCCTCCCCCCACCAACCACACCCACCAATAACCACTGTACCCTTCACCACTTCCCTCGCACACTTTTGCTTTCTCCAGCTTCTCAAAGTGGCTGGAACCTTCAAGCAACTAGAGCCATTAAAAGGACCAATGCTTCATTTCCCCCGATGTTGCTGCTCTGAACTGGAGCAACTCGGGAACCAGCCACGCTGCACATTTCTCACCAGGCCCTGGTTAGAACCTTCCATGAGAAATGTGCACCTTTCCATTGGATAAAACTGAACAGAGTGGCAATGCGACTTTGACCCCCAGATCCTGTGGAGCACAGGTTAGAGTAAGATGCATTCGAGAGAGAGAGATGGGCATCTGGAGTTCAGCAAAGCATAACTAAAAGTGTAATTATAACAAATCAACATCCAGAGAAGTGGACAGAAACTTTTGGTTAAAAACTGATCTTGAAATGGAATTTGCATTAGCAACTCTTTGTCACCACCTAGTGATGCTAGGCTGCTGTTACCTGAAGTGGAATCTTTATATAGTGGTCTGGGGTTTTTCAAGATGACTTTTTCTTTCAGGACTGTTACTTTGTCTGAACTGAAGAGGAAACACCATTTACAAAGCAACAATGTGCATCTATACATTTATCTTTAATCCTGTTACGGGAACATTAACAAAAATTAGATTATAATTTGACAATTTGAAAGGGGCTAAGATTAGGTTCGAGTATTTTTATTTGTTTGTGGGATGAGAGCATCCCTGGCTAGACCAGTATTTATTGTCTTTAAGGAGGTGGTGAAGAACCACTTCTTGAACTGCTGTGGCCCATGTGTTGTGAGAAGACACACAGAGCTGTTAGGAAGGGAGCTCCAGGATTTTGACCCAGCGTCAGTGAAAGAATGATATAGTTCCAAGTCAGGGTGGTGATTGCCTTGGAGGGGAACTTGCAGGGGGCAGTATTCCCATGCATCTGTTGCCCTTTCCTTCTGGGTGATAGAGTTTGTGGGTTTGAAAGATGCTGTCAAAGGCAAAGAGTAACTTGCAGTACACCTTGTAGAACGTGCACACTGCTGCTGCTGTATCAGTGGTGGAGGGAATGGATATTTAAGGTAGTGAATGGGTGCCACTTAAGTGAGCTGCTTTAACCCGGATGGTGTCAAACTTCTTGAGAATTGTTGGAGCTGCACCCATCCAAGCAAGTGCAAATTCCATCCCACTTCTGATTTGTGCTTGTAGATGTTCAACAGGCTTTGATCAGTCAAAAGGTGAGTTACTCACCACAGGATTCCTAGCCTCTTACCTGCTCTTGTATTTACATGGCCAGTTCAGTTTCTGCTTAATGGTAACCCCCCAGGATGTTGATGGTGGATGATGGTAATGCTACTGTGCTAGTGCTGCCATAATCTGAACAACTTTGATTCCTTCCAGTTGGTGTCAGCTGTGGTAGCACGCTGAATCAGAGGGTTATGGGTTCAAAGTCCCACACCACAGATTTAAACACAAATCCAGGCTGGTATTCCTGTGCTGATAGTGAGGGAATGCTAGCCTGTCTTTCAATTCAGAAGTTATCAAGAGCCTGTTTGCCTTCTCAGGTGTACATAAGAGAACTGTTTTGAAGAAGGTTGGAAAGGTTTGCTGATTGTGCAGACCAACTTTTATCCCTTAACTAACTCCACTAAAGAAAAATATAAATATCTGGTCATAATCATATTGCTGTTAGGAGGGACTTAATTGTTCACGATTTGGCTGCCGTCTTTCTGCGTTATATTGCAAGACTTCACTTCAAGAGTAAAGCAGTTTGTGACATTGTGAACTTGTGAAAGGTGATATATAATTGCAAGTCTTTCTTTCTACTACAGCCTCATTCAGAAACCATAGGACATGTGGCTCCTTCACTCAAGAAAGAGGCAGATCATTTTTTAGATTTTAATGACATCAGAGTATGATGATACTGTGCCTTTAAAAATGTATCTGTCATAGTTCTTGTGCAAGATCTGCAATAGCACTTTTTAAAATTAGCAACGCTGTTTTGTCTATACCTAGCAGCCCTGTATTATTAATGCAGCAACATAATTGCTAGAATGTTTGTATTAATCTGGACTAATACTGTTCTGTTGTTTTCAAGGATTTCCCCTGGAACTTTGCAGAGTAGGACTTGATTAGGTTTATTGACAGGGAACAAATAATGGAGCTAGTCTTACACAGGATATTCAAACCAGATGCTGCTTGGAGTTGTTAGAGAGGAGCACTTCTCTTTTCCCCTCTCTGAGATTGGAGATTGGAATCTGTCAGGAAATAAGATTCTTTCTCTGAGATGTTGCTGTTTGGAAGCTGCAGAGGGAGGTAACCCTTTCTGTTTCTGAAGTCTGGAGACTGGGAGCTGCCAGAGGCTAGTTTACTTCTCTGAAGTTCTGTTGTTTGAGGATATAGCCTTCTCTGGAAACTGCTGCCTGGATATCTGGCCAGAGGTGTTAAAAGGCTAGAAATCTAGCATCTGCATAAACATATCTGCTTTTGGTGCTACTGATTCTAAAGAAGGTATCTATGTTTGTGGGATTTATTGCTAAGTTGGAACAATAGACATAGCTAGCTGTTAAGAATTATACTTTGTCATAATTAAATATTTTAATTGGGAAAATCTGTTAATTCTGTTTGTTATATTCTAACTGTGTTCTTAAATAAAGTTTGTCTTGATAAAAGCTTCCTAGTAGGTCACTGGAATCACACCTAGACTGAAATACCTTATGCTCACCCTAATTCCAAAAGCAAAAGTAAAACTTTGTGTCTAGGCTAACTTCACAATATATCTTGAAGTTTTTGACCTGGTCCCTAACAAAGGGGTATGGAGTGACAGTGGGAATATGGCATTGAGGATCTGCCATGATCATATTGAATGCTAGAGAAGGCTTGAAGGGCTGAATGGCCGACTCCTGCATCTAGTTTCTAAGTTTCTATGTTTCATGCCTGTAATCAGGAATATTTTTTGCAAAATTCTAAAGTCATCCCAGTGGTTCATAGCAAAGCCTCCAATTCCAAACCATATGGGCAGATCCCTCATCTCTCATGGGTTAGCTGAGCATAGTCAGGCTCTGCCCCTTTTCTGTGGTCAGACTCCCGAAACTCCTGCAGCACTTCAAGGTTAAGAGAGGGAGCTGTCCAGGGTTTTGATCTACTCGATATTACACATGAGTGTCACTGGGTAAGGACAAAATCATTCTAAGCTATTGAATAAGCTATTGGTAGCCAGCATCAGGACTCACACAAGAATAGAGGCATCGTGTGAAACAGTGCCAGTGGAAATATGCCACCAATACCTTCTGGAAATTCATTTGTGAAAAGAATTAGGGGAGTGAATTGGAGAGAAAAAGAAGAGAGATGGGCTCTGATATTTACAGGGAGTTGGAGAAGCTGCAGGGAGTACAGTAATGATCGAAAGCCCAGACAGTTCAGGGCTGCAAAGGTTCCGTCAACATTGATAGCAAGATCTCATTACCATTTCCTTCTTTGGTTCCTTGTCTAGTGGTTGCCAAGATTGCCGAATGGGGAAACCAATGGCAGGAGGCCACATTCAGACATGCTTGGGAACCATCCCTGGAAACTGGGAATTCTTAGGACTTGGGATCAGGGTATAATGAAAGGCAGGGGTTCAGAACCAGGTAGGAAGTTTGGGATTGGAGCTTGCTGGGCAGATGGAAATTGTACACTTCAGAGGGTGGGGGTGGGGGGCACGCAGCAATTGGTAGCAAGGAGGCGAAGGCCTCTCTTCAAAGGGCCACGTGTTTTAGGGAATTGGGGGTGGGGGAGGGGGTGGAGCATTCCTGGTCATCCTGGCCCATAAGGAGTGCTTTGAAAACCCCGATGGAGCCAACAGCAGAGAACCCTGAAAAACACAGCTGTTAAATTTAAACTGGGCTATCAGCTGCATTATCAGACACACTGTAATTCTGATGAAACCTCACAGACCTGAAGCGTGTTTCTCTCTCCAGAGATGCTGCCTGATCTATTGAGTATTTTTTTCTGGTTTTCTTTCAGATTGCCAACATCCGCAATATTTTCATTTTGTGGGAACCTGATTTAATTTTAATGAGATGTCCTGCCTCTCCAGAAGAGAACACACTTGCCTCACAAGCCACCAGAGTTGTTGGAGTGGGGCGGGGGGGGTGGGGGGGGGCTGCTGCTACTGGTGGTCCTGGATGCAGATTCACTGATTTTTCATTTTTACCCTTCATCCACACTCTCTCATCCCACCCCACCCCACCCTAACCTTCTCCAATCATCACAAAGGGATACATCCCAAGTCCATTGTAGTTGCAAATACACCAAATATGCTTCAGCTCCACCTCATCTCACTTGGGCCACAAAGGGATGGCCACATGCAGAACTTTAGTCAGAAAGATGGAGATGTCTTGTTCAGCTCGGTGGCACAGTGGTTAGCACTGCTGCCTCACAGCACCAGGGATCCAGGTTTGACTCTGGCCTTGGGTGACTGTCTGGGTGAAGACTGCACATTCTCCCCATGAATGCATAGGACTCCTATGGATGCTCCAGTTTCCTCCCACAGTCCAAAGATGTGTGCCTTTGATGGATTGGCAATGCCAAATTGCCCCTTAGTTTCCAAAGATGTGTAGGTTAGGTGGATTGGGCATGCTAAATTGCCCCTTACTGTCCCAGATGTGTAGGTTAGATGGATTAGCCATGGGGAATGTGTGGGGTTACGGGGATAGAGCGTGGGAGAGTGCCTGGGTAAGATACTCTATCAGAGAGTCAGCAGACTCGATAGACTGAATGGCCTCTTCTGCACTGCAGGTATTCTATAATTCCTGCCAAAGTTGTTACCCGTATGCATTTACTGGACATCCTGGTACCTGACTACACAGATCATCCTGAGAAATCCGCGTGAATTGATTGCTTGCACCACCATACACCCTTTCCCCTCGACAAATGAGGGGTCAGAATTTTTACATGCCACCTTAGAAGATTTGTTCGCTTGTTTGATAGCTAACTTCATTTTCAAAGAGTTAAAATAATTCACAGCAAATTTCTGTGCACTTGTATTCATTTCAGAACTGATGTGATACCTAGAGTGATGAAAATATTAAAGGTACGTGCAAAAATGAGAAAAATGCCTCATCAGAATCAATAAAATTCAGTAACAATTATCTACATAGAGACTGCAACAGCAAAACGCCAAAGTTTGAAGAGAGTAACAGCACCACCTGCTGGTCACAGGGTTATACTTTGCAAATTTATTTTCAACTGATTCAGTTTCTCGGACTGTGGGACACACACTTTAAAAAGCTAGGTCTTGTCTAGTGAAACTAGCCACAAACTGATTGTTGACAACTGTGGTGGTTGATTCAATTTTTTATCTTTCTAACATTTCCCTTGCTTTTCCAAGTCCTTGACTAAAGGACATGGAAGAGAACTTTGGAACTTAGAGCAGCGTCTCGAACTTGTTCCAAATTTTAATTAGATCATGGCTAGATCTTAACTCCATCCCCCCCTCCTTGGTTCTGTAACCTTTCATACCAATGTCTAATAAAACTCTACCCATCACAATTTTACTCACAGGATCGACAGCTTTTTGGGAGTGGGAATTCCAAATTTCTCTTGTGTGAAGGGGTAGTTCCTGATATCACCTCTGAATGGCCTAGTTCTAATTTTAAGCTGCTACCCTTTGTTCTTCTCTGGTAGAGGCAATAATTAAGTTTAAGTTTATTCATTAGTGTCACAAGTCAGCCTACACTGACACTGCAATGAAGTGTCAATACTGTGAAAATCCCCTAGTCGCCACACTCTGGCACCTGTTCGGGTACACTGAGGGAAAATTTAGCATGGCCAATACACCTAACCAGCACATCGTTGGACTGTGGAGGGAACTGGAGCACCCAGAGGAAACCCACACAGACATGGGGAGAATATGCAGACTGCATACAGACAGTGACCCAAGCTGGGAATTGAACCCAGGTCCCAGGCACTGTGAGGCAGCAAGGTTAACCACTGTGCCACCCCCATGGATCTCCATTTAGACTGACAAATCCTTTAGTTCTCTTATAAACCTCAATGGGATCAACCCTTCTCTACCCAAGATAATACAAATCTGTGGTGGGATTTTCTGGCCCTTCCCACCAGCAGGATTTTCCAATCCCATTGAAGGCAACACCCCCAACCCCCTCCTCCCAGTGACAGTGGCACAGGCAAGCCACAAAAAATGATGTAGGCATCAGCAGGACTGAAAGTCCCATTGGCTGTCAATGGCAGGCCACAACCAGAAAACACACCGTGAGATGTCAGAAAGTCCCTCCCCTAATCAGTGCAACCATTCCTCAGAACTTGAACCCTATTAGCCCTGGTATAATTCTGATAAACTGCACTGCACCTTCTCAAAGTCCAATATAGCCATCATGAGTTACAACCCTCATAACAGTGTGCAGCGTTCTAAGTAGGGTCACAGTAAATTTTTACCTAATTGTAACATAATCTTCACACCTCGTTCCAGCTTGCTTGAAATAAAGGCCATTGTGCTTTATTAAAATACCTTTGACACTCGTCTAGTAGATTTTAGATCAGAAATGGGGTTCATTGCAGAATAAGCCATATTCCTATTGACGGCACTGATCACTGTACCTCTGCCCCATGAAGTAAAGTCAAATGTCCTTCTCATGAGCAAAATGTCAGCATTAAGAGGTAGTGAAAATGTGTTCTTTGGAATGATTGATGTACCAAATTGAAAAGTCAAGGCTAACATTTTGAAATGTCAAACTTCATTGAAGTTGTCACTTTTGATCAGGCTTTCTCAAAGTGGGAATCATGATCCGCAGTTGGGTCATGGGATGTTGAAAATGGGTCGCTGGCTAAATTCTCGCCACCCTATCAACTGATCCTGTTCAAAAAAATACGGGATATTCTGTGATTGTGTAAAAAAATGCTGGATGTTCTGTGTTCCTGTTAAAAAAATGTGGGATGTTCTGTGATCCTGTTTAAAGAAACTCAGGATGTTTTGTTTATAATGCACATTCTGTGGAAGGTGGTGTGACAATGAGGACCTCTCAGACAATGACACAGCCAGTGTGAGGACTTTTGATATGGAGGGAAAGCTTAGTGTTACCTGATACAATTCAAGTTACGTGTATTTTATTAATGGAAGAGTTAAGAATTAGGAGGTATCATTTTAAATGTACAGTAAACCCTGTTTAGATGTGACTGTAGCAGCAGTACTGCAGCTTGCCTGGTCAGTGCTTGAGTCTTGATCTCCCATCATGACGGCAGATTATAACTTTAGAGTTTGAGGAGTATCATCATTATTTCACAAAATAGTTACTTCACAATCCAACCCATTATGTTCTACTTATGGTCAAAATGAGATGGCATCAGAATTTTGGTTTACTTATAATACTTCTTTTCATCGACCATGACTTCTCCTTATTCTGAATGTTTCTTACTCAAATCCAAGTAACTACTTCTTTAAAAATAATACACTTTTCTAATTTAAAGGTATTTAATGATACTCCCTAACAGCAGATTCTTACCCAATTAATGAACTTGCCTTTACCACCATGCACCAAATTCCCACATGAACCTAATTTGCTACGCACTCTGTCTCTGTCTCTGTGGTCAGCTGCCTCTTCATGTGCCTCTTAGGATAATATTGTCAAGGGGAACGATGTGGATAATGAAAACGTTTTTAATGTTTATTTATTAGTGTCACAAGTAGGCTTACATTAACACTGCAATTAAGTTACCGTGAAAATGCCCTAGTTGCTACACTCCAGCACTTGTTCAGGTACACTGAGGGAAAACATAGCATGGCCAATAGATCCAACCAGCACGTCTTTCAGAACGTGGGAGGAAACCAGAGCACCCAGACGAAACCCACAAAGACACGGGGAGAACGTGCAGACTCTGCACAGACAGTGACCCAAGCTGGGAATGGAACCTGGGCCTCTGGCGCTGTGAGGTCAGCAGTGCTAACCACTGTGCCACTGTGCTGCCCTCGCCTATGAAGTAGAAGGAGATAGATCCTTTGGAGATACCAGTGAAAATGGTGAAGAAGCTGGAAGAGAATCTATTGCAGGTGATTATTTGACTACAGCTGGATAAGTAAAAATGGAACTAGGTGAGGGCAGTCCCAACCAACTTGATGACGGAGGACAGGTATCGGAGGAAGATAATGTGGTCAACCAGGTCATTCACAACAAGATTATCAACTCAATTTGCCATAATGTAACAATAAAGAGTAATTCAGAAATGACACAGGCACAAATCAAGCTGTTACTAACATAACACTTCATGAATTGAGTAGCATAGTAGCAATTCATCAATTATGAAATAATACATAATACAACAGAATATCCCCTCATCCTGACCATACACATTAGCGGAATTTTACTGCCTCACCCATCCCAGAATTGGGATAGGCGTGGATTGTGGAACACTTTTCCCCTCTGGCCTCGGACGGGATCTTATGAGCCTCGGTTGACGTAGTAAAATATCGACCATTATGTATTTCCAATGACCAAATGGAAGTCTGATCTTTTCCAGTTTTGGCTACTGTGCTACAGCAATATATCCAGGAATGGGAAGTAATGTGAAATAGGGTAACCAACCTAACACCTAGTTCATGTTATCTGAGTCTTGATGAGACAGTGGAGATCTTGGGGTTGTTCATGTTTCCAGGGGAGATGGTTCAGGACAGATATTATTCAAATCATCAAGGCCATGGATAAATTCATTCACACTAATATGATTGAGATGGCACAAACTGTAGAACCAGGAGAAATGAGGTTAGATTTTCCTTCAACTCAGGTTTCAGTGGTGTGGGATTTCCTTCTGTGCCTCTGATTGCAACAGCCCCTCTGCAACTCCCCCTTCCCCTCATCCCACCAATTCCTTAAGTCATGACTCATTACGAATGCAGAGTAGGCTGGTGAGCCTACCTGTCAAGGTAGGTACCTTGATTAAGAAGCAAAACAATACCTGTGATTGTTGCCACTTCACCACAGGAGGTGTCTAGCAGAAGATCCCCACTGCCTTGGCTGAAACTGAGACTCAGAAAGGCCAGAATGGAACCAAGGGAAGGCTCTGCCCTCTCCTCTACTCCTTTCAGGGGAAGTTAACACCATTCCCATCACTATATTGAGCCGTCTGTCACATTTTTATTCATTCGCAGGACATGGACGTCACTGGCTGGTCAGCATTTATTGCCCATCCCTAGTTGCTTGAGGGCAGTTGAGAGCCAATCACATTGCTGTGGCTTTGGAGTCACATGTAGGCCAGACAGGTAAGGACGGCAGATTTCCTTCCCTAAAGGACCTTAGTAAACCAGATGGTTTTTTTCTAATTGACAATTTTATGGTCATCAATAGATTCCTAATTTCAGATTTTTTTTATTAATTCAAATTCCACCATCTGCCGTGGTGGGATTCGAATCCCGGTCCCCGGAACATTAGCTGAGCTTTTAATTTAATCGTCTAGTGATAATACCACTTGGCCTTCACCTATCCTACTTTGCAGCAGGTGGCCCCAAGGAGTAGCCTGAGTGGGCATATGGGAGCCAAATGCATCAGATATACCCCTTACAGCCCTTACAGCAAGAGGTGAGAGAGGGCAGCTGTAATGGGAATTAGGAGCGGGATTACCAGCTCATGCCAGGGAAATGGCGTTGGATCTCAGCACCCCATTTTTCCATGGTTTTTGGCAAGGTTCTCCTGAGGAAACACAAAGGAAAATCCAGCCAGAAAGAAGGGAGGTTTATAAATACTTCAGATTTAACTGCTTTTTACAGGTAGCATTGAATGTGTGAAATGGATGACTTGTAGAGGCATCCAAAGTGGAGAAATGTACAGAGAAATTGGTCACGTATTTGACTGAATGAACAAGATATTGGTCCAATTGTACCTTTGGTACCAGTCAGATGAACTGAAGCATTTTCTCATGACTTGCACATTGCTACATTCCTACCACATTGAGGAGTGATTGATTCATTCCATGGTTCAGTAGCAATTCAAATATCATTTCTGTCTGCTTGAGACATCACTATGTCCCTGTTACAACCATGAAATGTTCATTTCCTCTCTCCTGCCCCTTGTGATCTCCTACAGCAGGGGAGTCATGGGCAATTTTGACAGGGCTTTGGTTTCAATTTCAGATCTCCTTAAATAAATTATTTCAAAGGAGCTCACATTGTGTCAACGTTAGTGAGTCACAAAAGAAAGAACTGAACTGAAACTGTTACAGGCGAGCTTTGTCAAGGAGTCATAGAGGTTTACAGCATGGAAACGGGTCCTTCAGCCCAACTTGTCCATGCAGCCCATTTTTTTAAAACCCCTAAGCTGGTCCCAATTGCCCGCATTTGGCCCATATCCCTCTATACCCATCTTATCCATGTAACTGCCTAAACGCTTTTTAAAAGACAAATTGTACCTGCCTCTACTACTACTCCTGGCAGCTTGTTCCAGACACTCTCCACCCTCTGTGTGAAATAATTGCCCCACTGGAGTATTTTGTATCTCTCCCCTGTCACCTTAAACCTATGCCCTCTAGTTTTAGATTCTCCTAAGTTTGGGAAAAGATATTGACTACCTAGCTGATCTATGCCTCTCATTATTTTATAGGCCTCTAAAAGATCACCCCTCAGCCTTCTATGCTGCAGAGAAAAAAGTCCCAGTCTATTCAGCCTCTCCTTATAACTCAAACCATCAAGTCCCAGTAGCATCCTAGTAAATCTCTTCTGCATTCTTTTTAGTTTAATAATATCCTTTCTATAATAGGGTGACCAGAACTGCACATAATATTCCAAGTGTGGCCTTACCAATATTTTGTACAACTTCACCAAGATGTCCCAACTCCTGTATTCAATATTCTGACCAATGAAATCAAGCATGCTGAATGCCTTCTTCACTACCCTGTCCACTTGTGACTCCACTTTCAAGGAGCCATGAAACTATTAATGATCTGGATGAGGGTATAGTTGGGTGGATTAGTAAGTTTGCTGATGACACCAAAGTCGGAGGTGTGGTAGATTGTGAGGAAGGGTGTCGAAGTTTGCAGGGTGACTTGGACAGGTTGAAGAGCTGGGCCGCGAGGTGGCGGATGGAGTTTAATGCGGAGAAGTGTGAGGTAATTCATTTCGGTAGGAATAACAGATGTGTTGAGTATAGGGCTAACGGGAGGACTTTGAATAGAGTGGAGGAGCAGAGGGATCTAGGTGTATGTGTACATAGATCCCTGAAAGTTGGGAATCAAGTAGATAAGGTTGTTAAGAAGGCGTACGGTGTCTTGGCGTTTATTGGTAGGGGGATTGAATTTAGGAGTCGCAGCGTCATGTTGCAACTGTACACAACTCTGGTGCGGCCGCACTTGGAGTACTGTGTGCAGTTCTGGTCCCCACATTACACGAAGGATGTGGAGGCTTTGGAGAGGGTGCAGAGGAGGTTTACCAGGATGTTGCCTGGTATGCAGGGGAGGTCCTATGAGGAGAGACTGAGGGATTTGGGGTTGTTTTCACTGGAAAGAAGGCGGCTAAGAGGGGATCTTATAGAAACATATAAGATGATTAGAGGTTTAGATAGGGTGGATGGTGATAGCCTGTTTCCTCGGATGGAGAAATCTAGCACGAGGGGGCATGGCTTTAAATTAAGGGGGGGTAGTTATAGGACGGATGTCAGGGGCAGGTTCTTTACCCAGAGGGTGGTGAGGGACTGGAATGCCCTGCCTGCTGCAGTTGTAAATGCGCCTAGTTTGGGGGCGTTTAAGAGATTGGTGGATAGGTTTATGGACGAAAAGGGATTGGTTTAGATTAGTGGGTCAATGTTTTTTTTTAAAAATAAGACTGGTCGGCGCAACATTGTGGGCCGAAGGGCCTGTTCCGCGCTGTAATGTTCTATGTTCTATGTTCTATGTACCCCCAGACCCCTTTGTTCTGTAACTCTCCCCAACACCCTACCATTAACTGAGTAAGTCCTGCCCTGGTTCAATCTACCAAAATGCATCACCTTGTACTTATCTAAATTAAACTCCATCTGCCATTTGTCAGCCCACTGCTCCAACTGATCAAAATCCCGTTGCAATCTGAGATAACCTTCTTCACTGTCTACTATGCCACCAATCTTGATGTCATCTGCAAACTTACTAACCATCTGTCCTATATTCTCATGCAAATCATTAATATAAATGACAAATAACAGTGGACCCAGCATTGATCCTTGAGGCACACTGCTGGTCACAGGTTGCCAGTTTGTAAAGCAACCCTCTACAACCACCCTCTGGCTTCTGTCATCAAGCCAATTTTGTATCATTTAGCTATCTCACCCTGGATCCCATGAGATTTAACCTTATGCAACAACCTACCATGCAGTACCTTGTCAAAGGCCTTGCTAAAGTCCATGTTGACAACATCAACTGCACTGCCTTCATCTACCTTCTTGGTTATATCTTCAAAAAACGCAATTAAATTTGTGAGACATGATTTTCCATTCACAAAGCCACGCTGACTGTCCCTAATCAGTCCTTGCATCTTTAAATGCCTGTAGATCCTATCTCTCAAGATACCTTCCAACAACTTATTCACCACAGATGTGAGGCTCACTGGCCTGTAGTTCCCAGACATTTCCCTACAGTGCTTCTTAAACAAAGGCACAACATTTGCCACTCTCCAACCTTCAGGCACCTCACTTACGACTATCGATGATTCAAATATCTCTGCTAGGGGGCCCACAATTTCCTCCCTAGCTTCCCACAATGTCCTGGGATACACTTCATCAGGTCCCAGGGATTTATCTACCTTGATGCGCTTTAAGACTTCCAGCATTTCCTTCTCTGTGATATGTACACTCCTCAAAACATCACTATTTATTTCCCGATGGTTCCTAACATCCATTCTTTTCTCAACAGTAAATACTGATGAGAAATATTCATTTAAGATCTCACCCATCTCTTTTGGATCCACACATAGATGACCTTGTTAATCCTTAAGAGGCCCTACTCTCTTCCTTGTTACTCTTTTGGTCTTTATGTATTTGTAGAAGCTGTTTGGATTCTCCTTTGCCTTATCTGCCAAAACAATCTCTAATCCCCTTTTTGCCCTCCTGATTTCTCTCTTAACTCTACTCCTACACCCCCTATACTCTTCAAGGGATTCACTTGATCTTATCTGCCTGTGCATGTCATGTGCCTCTTTCATCTTCTTGACCAGGGCCTCAATATCCCGAGTCTTCCAGGGTTCCCTACTTCTACCAGCTTTGCCCTTTCTAAGAGGAATATACTTCCCCTAAATGCTGGCTAACACACTTTTGAAAGCTTCCTATTTACCACAAAGATCTCTTTGCCTTCCCATAGATTTCCCTAATTAACTATTGACAGTTCCTGCCCGATACCATCAAAACTGTAAATAACTTCATACAATTGCTGTATGTAAGAAACAAAGTGAAGATGTGCTATAATCATTAATGGGGGAAATGCTGGCATAGTGGTATTATCACTGAGCTCGTAATCTAGAGACTAGGGTGATGCTCTGGGGAGCGGGTTTCGAATCCCACCCCAGCAGATGGTGGAATTTAACAACCCATCTGGTTCATTAATGCCCTTTAGGGAGAGAAACCTGACATCTTTACCTGGTCTGGCATGGGGATTCAAAACCACAATTATGATCCACAGTAATGTGACTGATTCTTAACTGAAATGGCCTAGTGAGCAGCTCAGTTCAAGGGCAATTAAGTTTAAGTATTAGTGTCACAAATAGGCTGATATTAACACTGCAATGAAGTCACTGTGAAAATCCTCTAGTCACCACGCTCTGGCACCTATTCGAGTACATTGAGGGAGAATTTAGCATGGTCAATCCACCTAGCCAGCACATCTTTGGACTGTGGGAGGAAACTGGAGAAAACCCATGCAGACACAGGAAGAACATGCAGACTCTGCACAAACAGTGACCCAAGGCTGGGAATTGAACTCAGGTTCCTGGCGCCGTGAGGCAACAGTGCTAACCACTGTGCCATGCCGATGGACAAACCAGCAATTTTCACATCTCATTACTGAGTATTAAAAAAAATTATTTAAAAAATTTGCATATACTCGCATATGGCGTCGCAGCTCTCCCGCCCCTGTTTACAGCCACAACGTGCTGAAATCACATTACAGTTATCCTCAATTTTCCATCTCACTAATCAATGTTTTAATTATTGGTAGGTTAGAACTGGTGCAAGGGATTTAGTAGGCGTTATGGGCTGTTTTGCAAAAATGCACGAGTCGAAAAAAGTGCCCACACACAACGGACCTCAAGTGGTAAGCAGCAAAGATAGCAATCCCCACACACACTGACAACTCACTTTTGTGCTGGACATGTAAGTCAAGCCCCATTTTTGGAGGGATTTTTCAAGGCTTACTTATACGCTGACATCTATGATAAATTTCTTTCTTGGAGATAATGGCCTGAATTCTGCAATCTAAGTTTAAATTTATTTATTATTGTCACAAGTAGGCTTACGTTATCACTGCAATGAAGTTACTGTGAAAATCCCCTCGTTGCCACACTCTGGCGCCTACTCGGGTACATTGAGGGAGAATTTAGTATGGCTGACCTACCAAACCAGCATGGTTGTCTTGTCTTTTGATTGTCTTTGGGAGGAAACCAGAGCACCCGGAGGAAACCCACGCAGGCACAGGGAGGACATGCAAAGTCCGCACAGACAGTGACTCAAGCCGGGAATCGAACATGGGTCCCTGGCACTGTGAGGCAGCAGTGTTAACAACTGTGCCATCATATCACCCACAGATGGGATTCTCCAGCCCACTGCTATGAACAGAGATTCGTCTGAGTGCCAAATTCTCCGTTCTCATGGGCAGCAGAGTATGCAAGACGGAAAATTCCAGCCAGTATTATTTAGAAAAGCATGTCCTTTTTTAAATGAGTGTCGTACAGTTACTTCTAAGGGAGGCAATGGCCTAGCGATAGTATCATTAATGTCCTGGGGACTAATGTCCTGCGTTCAAATCCAGCCAGGGCAGATTATGGAATTTGAATTCAATAAAAAATATCTGGAATTAAAAATCATTGTGAAAGCATTGTCAATTGTCAAAAAACCCATCTAGTTCACTAATGTCCTTTTGGGAAAGAAATCTGTCGTCTTTACCTGGTCTGGCCAACGTGTGACTCCAGAGCCACAGCAATGAAGTTGGCTTTTAACTGCTCTCAAGAGCAGCTGGGGATGGGCAATAAATGTTGGCCAGCCAGCGACACCCATATCCCATGAATGAATAAAAAAAAAATTTGTTTGCTGTGGTTTGTAAAATGGATAAATGACTTGGAGGAAAATGTAACTGGTTTGATTAGTAAGTTTGTGGACGACACAAAGGTTGGTGGATTTGCAGATAGTGATGAGGATCATCAGAGGATACAGCAGGATATAGATCAGTTGGAGGCTTGGGTGGAGAGATGGCAGATGGAGTTTAATCTGGAAAAATGTGAGGTAATGCAAAATGCAGATAGGAAATACACAGTAAATGGCAGAACCTTTAAGAGTATTGATAGGCAGAGGGATCTAGGTACACAGGTCACTGAAAGTGGCAACATAGGTGGAGAAGGTAGTCAAGAAGGCACACAGCATGTTTGCCTTCATCAGCCAAGACACTGAGTTTAAAAATTGGCAAGTCATGTTGCAGCTTTATAGAATCTTAGTTAGGCCGCACTTGGAATATAGTATTCAATTCTGGTCACCACACCACCAGAAAGATGTGGAGGCTTTGGAGAGGGTACAGAAAAGATTTACCAGGATGTTGCCTGGTATGGAGAGCATTAGTTATGAGGAGACGTTGAAGAAACTTGGTTTGTTCTCATTGGAACAATGGAGGTTGAGAGGCGATCTGATAGAAGTCTACAAGATTATGAGGGGCATAATTATGAACGTCAGCCCTACCTGGCACTGCCTCATCCACAAGGGCTGTCAAGCTTACAAAGCAAGTTCTATAGCTGAAGCACAACTTAAGCATGAGCTGCACAAGTCCAGAGCCACCAGCGCAACAACTACAGTAAATACTCAAGTCTGTCCAATATGTGCCAGGACATTCTGTGCCCGAATTGGCCTGATCAATCATCTTTGGACACACCGCAACCAGCCTCAAAATGACTAATGATGTTGAGGTCCTCATCGATGATGATGGATGAACAACATCCATCCAGATAAATAAGGGGCTTGATTTTGAATGTCCCCCTGCCTTATTTACAACATTACTGACCCACTGTCAAAAAAAGGTGGATCCCCTGAAGAGAGGAGATGGATTCCTCAGGAACACTTTGAGGCTGAAAGATGGACCCTCTCGGTGGCAATGAATCTGAAAGCTCCACCTGATAAATGTCCCACGTCTACCTTCCACCACCCCCACCACCCCCCCACACCTTTGCATCTTTTTCCTGACGGAAGAACTGGAAGAGAGAAAATCTGAGATGCGTGGGGTCCTTGATTGGCTGCTTTTCCAAGGCAGCAGGAAGTGTAGATAGAGCCAATGGTTGGGAGGTTGTTTCATGTGATGGACTGGGCTTCTTTCATAGTCCTTTATAGTTTTTTGCAGTCTTGGACAGGTGGAGGAGGTATTGTTGCCTATCCTTACTGACTGTGGTCTGTGGATTAGAAAATCTAGGGTCCAGTTGCAGAGGGAGGAGCCCGAGGCCACAGAGTTTGGAGATGAGTTTTGGAGCAATGATGTTGTTAAAGGCTGAGCTGTAGCCCGTAAATAGGAGTCTGACATAGGTGTCTTTGTTACCTAGGTATTCCAGGGTTGAGTGTAGGGCCAGGGAGATGGCATCTGCTGTGGACCTTTTGTGGCAGTAGACATGTGGTAGGGAATCCAGGCCAGAAATGATTTATGCCGTGATTAACCTTTCAACTTACTTCAGGGTTATGGGGATAGAGCCTAGGTGGAATTGCTGTCAGTGCAGGTGTGATGGGCCAAATGGCCTTTTTCTGCACTGCTGGGATTCTATGATTCTCTAGTTTTTGAGCACACTGAACATACTGATATCTACTATCAGAGAGAATCAATGAAAAAGAAACTTGGTTTGCACACATGAATGCTGATGTGAACTGCTAGGCATGTACACCAGTTGAAATGAAACAATTCACTCTTAGTTGGCACAGCTTAGCTTGAGCATGATGTGAACTGGGTGATTTGGATTCCTATCACAGCAGAAGAATTAATGTTTGATGATGTCCTTGTGGCAGATTTATAATCGCATGTCTCAGCTAGTATTTGACGAGTGAATAAAAAAACCCTTTAAAAAATCATTGTAAAGGGAAATTCGGAAGATTGGATGAAAGTTGTCATTTGTCACCCTGTCTGCATCACACTCCACCTCCACCTCACTGGGCTGTAAATGAGATACAAAGTTTGACATTTTCACATTGAAAATAGTCTCTACCTTTCCAATGTGTTGCTGACTTCATGAACACATATCAAGGAGCAACAAATGGTAGTCAGTTTCCTCACCGGACATGTCTTATCTGATTGATATTTTTAACTCAGCACCCAGAATACTTGACACAGGTGGGCACCAGACACGTCATTGCAAAAGCTCAATAAAAATAACAGCAGCAAGAATGGCCCAATGCATTGCTGTTTTTCACAGAATCATAGAATCTCTGACAGAGTATCTTACCCAGGCTCTCTCCCCCCAGCCCTGTCCATTTAATTCCTCACATTTACCATGGCTAATCCGCCTAACCTGCACACCTTGGGACAGTAAGAGGCAATGTTGGCCAGTTGGCTAGAGTGTGGTTCTAATAATGCCAAGGTCATGGGTTCAATCCCTGTTCTGGCCAGTTGCGATTACCTGTGCTTGTAGAATCCTGGCTCTTGTTTCCTTTAAGCGCCGGAGTGTGGCGACTAGGGGATTTTCACAGAAACTTCATGGCAATGTTAATGTAAACCTACGTGTGACACTAATAAATAAACTTTAATATAGCATGGCAGATCCACCTAACCTGCATATATTTTGGGTGGTATGGTGAACTTTCAATCCTGACTTTGCTGCTATTCATGATGTGGCGATCCCAGTGTTGGACTGGGGTAAACACAGTAAGAAGTCTCACAACACTAAGTTAAAGTCCATAAGGTTTATCTTGTAGCAAATGCCACTAGCTTTCAGAGCACTGCCTCTTCGTCAGGTGAGTGGGGAGTTCTGATCACAAACAGGGCATATAAAGTCACACACTCAGTTTACAGAATACCGATTAGAATGCGAGTCTTAGCTAATAACAGCAAATCTGGTGTTGTGAGACTTCTTACTTTGCTGCTATTGCCAGCTCATCCAATCAGAGATGAGCTTTAGGGTGCATTGGCTCTCGGTTGAATCCTGCCATTGCAGGTGGTAGAATTTGAATTGAATAAAAATATTTGGAATTAAGAATCTACTGATGACCATGAAAACATTGTAGATTGTCGGAAAAACCCATCTGGTTGACTAATATCCTTTAGGGAAACCTTGTCCAGTCGGGACTACGTGTGATTCCAGAGCCACAGTAATGTGGTTGACTCTCAACTAACCTAGCGCAATCAGGTGGCTGGCTAGCTAGCAATGCCCATGTCCCACAAATGAATAAAAAACATTACAAGGCATGAGGTGATGCACAATAGACCATATACGCAATTATTCAGCATTTTGCATGATTATCATTGTACTTGTGTTCATTGTTTTTTTTATGTTAAATTCTGTTCGCCTACAAAATACCCCTTGAATATCAAACCATATCTTTGGTAATGTGTCTAGTTCTACCCATCAAAACCCAAGGGTCGCTGTCAATCTTTGGGAACAGTCCAAGGATGTGTAGGTAGGTGAAAAAAGCATGGAAGGCTCATCATGCCTACACCAGGGCATCAATCCAGGTCCAAAAGATGGTCTGTGGGGCAAAGTGAGGTGGGGGGGGGAGCTGGGCAACTAGTAAGGGAGTGCCTTTGATAGTGTGTAGGTGGCAAAGAGAGTGAGCACTCAGCACTTGTCTTTGAACAGGGTTGGCACCCTTGCATCATGGGGGTAAGGCTGCCAAGGACATTTGGGTGGACGCCTTACCAGAAGGAAAGGTGTAGATGGCAATGTGGGCATGACTGTCAGATTTTATATCCAGTGGTGATAAGGAGCAACATATTCCAAGAAGAACAGGACTCAGGGCATCAAGAGGATATAGCTGAGAAGAGAAAGTCAGGAACACAACGGAGATGAAACCCTCAACACAGGATTCATCACCAAAGGTGGAGCTACCTGTAGCTGACTGGAAACCAGTACTGCAGGAGATTGCAGCTGTCCAGGGAGATAGTCACAGACACCTGTGTGGAGTTTGTATATTTTCCCCTGAATGTGTGGGTTTCCTCCAGGTGCTCTGTTTTTCCCCAGTCTGGAGATATGAAGGTTAAGTGGACTGGCCATGCTAAATTGCACCTTGGTGCCCCAGATGTGTATGTTAGGGGAATTAGTGAGGTAAATATGTGGGTTTACAGGGATAGGGCTTGGGTAAGATATTCTGTCAAAGAGTCAATGCAGACTTAATGAGGCAAATGGCCTCATTCTGCACTGTTGCAATTCTGAGGTTCTGTGATCTGTGCCCTTATCACAAAGACCTTGCATTTCATTGCACTGTACACCACATCCTGCTAGTGGCCCTCAAAATAACTGGACTATAAACTTCTTAATTTCTGGCTTCTTCTAAGGATCAGCTGTGGACCTTCATAGCATGTTAAAAACAGCTACATAATGCTGCATCTGACTGCTCACTGCTGCCCTCTCTGTCTAAACTAGGCAGTAAAAAGTCTGACAACACCAGGTCTAGGCAGCACATTCATGTAACACCAGACACAACTTTACAGGGACAGAGAGCCTTAAAACTTTTGCCAGATATTTTGCCTCAGAACCGACTCTCCAAAATAAGATGCCACCCAGGTCCTCCCTTCCACCCTAGCCCCATAACCCCATGCATTTATCATGACTAACCTACTTGCCACAGAAATGTTGTTGACTCTCAACTTCACTCCAAGGGCAACGGGGGATGGGTAATAAATGCTGGCCAACCATCAATGCTGGTGTCCTGCGAATGAATAAAAAAAAATCCCCCCAAGTGGCCATCAAGACACACAATGACCAGTGAGTAGAATCTATCAACAAGAAGAGTTTCAACTCCTTCAAAATGCAACAGGTCTGTGTCTACAACAAGAGCTTCCCCTCAGTATGCAGCCTCAGATGTATCCACAGGGATAAAACATATCCCCTGAAGAGATAGCCACTTACCCCTGTATGAAGCCCCAGAGAAAGGCACAGCGGTGATACAACTAAATGGCACTTTCTCTGCAGGACAATCATTGAAAAGGCCACCAGGATTCTGAAGATGTCAGTTCACGTGTTCAGGTTGGTTGGATCGTGCCCTCCAATACCCCGCTGCCAGGTTGAATGCAGGTAATTATGATGGTCTGTTGCACTCTCCGTAACATGGTCCGTTGAGGACATTGGGACCCTGGAAGGAGTCCTGAGGAGGGGTTGAAGCAGGAGCTAAGAGAGGGGGAGGAACTACAGCCAGATGGAGATGACACTAAATAGAGAAGTGTCCCTGCTACATGAGGCACAGACAGTGCTCACTCATGAGGTGTCAGTTCAGGCACAGTCGGTAGCACACTTGCTTCTGAGTCAGAGAGATTGGGAATTCAGATCACACTACAAGGCTTGAGTACAAAAATCTAGCCTAACATTTCAGTGCCGCACTGCGGGAATGCTGCACTGTTGGAGGTGCTATCATAAATTCAAACAAGGCTAGGTCTGCTCTCTTAGGTGGATGTAACCCCTGAGGAAAGGATGTCCCGAGGCATGGTACATTGGGGAAACCATGCAGATGCTATGACAACGGATGAATGAACACAGCTCGAGAATCACCAGGTAAGAGTGTTCTCTTCCTGTTGGGGAACATTTCAGCGGTCATAGGCATGCGGCCTCTGATCTTCAGGTAAGCGTTCTCTAAGGCGGCCTTCACGACACACAATGCAGAGTCGCTGAGCAGAGACTGACAGCCAAGTTCCGCACACAAGAGAATGGCCTCAACCCGGATCTAGGGTTCATTTCACACTATCTGTAACCCCACGACTTGCCTGGGCTTGCAAAATCTCACTAACTGTCCTGGCTGGAGACAATACACATCTCTTTAACCTGTGCTTAACACTCTCTCCACTCACATTGTCTGTACCTTTAAGACATGATTACCTGTAAAGACTCGCATTCCAAACATTATTTTGTAAATTGAGTTTGTGTCTTTATATGCTCTGTTTATGAAAAAAAACTCCCACTTATCTGATAAAGGGACAGCACTCCTTGTGCTATCAAATAAACCTGTTGGACTTTAACCTGGTGTTGTGAGACTTCTTACAATGTAAAAAACCATAACACTGTTTCAAAGAAGAGTAGAATCTGTGGTGGCCTGGCCAATACTTGTCCCTCAATCAACATCACAGCTACCAGATTATTTGGTCATTGCTATTTCTGGAAACTGGCCGTGTGTAAATTGGCTGCTGTGTTTCTGACATTACAACCGTGACTACCCTTCAATGGATGTATATCATTCTGGGATATCCTGAGGTTGAAAAAGGCATTATGAAAATGCAAGATCTTATTTCCTTTTCTTCTTTATGTCTGCCTTTAGATAAATATCCAATTAGTGTATATTATTAAGATCAAGGCCTTGTTTTCAAAGTTCACAGTGCAGGATTTTGTGCAAATTACCTTCCATTTTGGCTTACAAAATGTTGCTATCTTCTATTTACAATAAAACAAAATTAATTCCCCAAATAATGGCATACATGGGCAGTAGTACTCCGACCAGCAAATATGCAGACATATGTGACAATTTGGGCACAATAATATTATGTGAGAGCACTCTTCTCACATAAAATCACTGAATTGAGTTGCCTGCATGTAATGTCTGCATATTCACAGGTTATATATGCACGTAATATTTTATTTTATAAAATTTGAAACTCAAATAATGCAACTATTCTGAATTACACTTGATAGAAACATAGAAAGGTAATGGTGCAGAAGGAGACCATTCAGCCCACTGTGTCTTCATTGGCCAAAATAATCAAAACTAGCTGTTCATTTTGCTCCCATGTTCCAACAACTGATCCGTAGCCTTGCAGATTACAGCACTTCAGATGCAGATTCAGTTATCTTTTTAATGAGTTGAGCCTCATTTCAGCCTCAACCATCAAATTAGGCAGTGAATTCCAGATACCCATTGCCCTCTGGGTGAAAAAACTTTTCCTCATGTCCCCTCTGATCCTTCCGCCAATCACCTTAAATCTGTGCCCTTGATAATTGACCTCCCAGCAAAGGGAAACAAGTCTTTCCTGTCTATCCTGTCCAGGCCCCTCATAATTTTGCATACCTCAATTAGGTCACCCCCTAGTCTCCTGTGTTCTGAGGAAAACAAGGAACAAAAAGCAAAGAAAATTACAGCACAGGAACAGGCCCTTCGGCCCTTCAAGCCTGCACCGACCATGCTGCCTGACTGAACTAAAACCCCCTACTTTTCTGGGGACCATATCCCTCCATTCCCATCCTATTCATGTATTTGTCAAGACGCCCCTTAAAAGTCACTGCTATATCTGCTTCAACTACCTCTCCCATAACAAGTTCCAGTCATCCACTACTCTCTGTGTTTAAAATTGCCTCGTACATCTCCTTTAAACCTTGCCACTCACATCTTAAACCTGTGCCCCCTAATAATTAACTCTTCCACCCTGGGGAAAAGCTTCTGACTATCCACTCTTTCCATGCCTCTCATAATCTTGTAGACTTCTATCAGGTCGCCTCTCAACCTCTGTTGTTCCAGTGAGAACAAACCAAGTTTCTCCGATCCTTCCTCATATGTAAGGCCCTCCATACCAGGCAACATCCTAGTAAATCTTTTCTGTACTCTCTCCAAAGCCTCCACATCCTTCTGGCAGTGTGGCGACCAGAATTGAACACTATATTTCAAGAACGGCCTAATTAAGGTTGTATAAAGATGCAACATGACTTGCCAATTTTAAAACTCAATGCTCTGGCCGATGAAGGCAAGCATGCCGTAGGCCTTCTTAACTATTTTCTCCACCTGCGTTGCCACCTTCAATGACCTGTGTACTTGTACACCCAGATCCCTCTATCAATTCTGTTAAGGGTTTTGCCATTTATTGTATATTTCCTCGCTGTATTAGACCTTCCAAAATGCATTACTTCACATTTGTCCAGAGACCTTCCAAAATGTATTACCTCATATTTGTCTGATTAAACTCCATCTGCCATCTCTCTGCCCAAGTCTCTAACTGTTCTATATCCTGCTGTATCCTCTGATGGTCGTCATCACTATCCGCAAACCTTTGTGTCATCCGAAAAATTACAAATCAAGCCAGTTACATTTTTCTCCAAATTATTTATATATATTACAAATAGTAAAGATCCCAGCACTGATCCCTAAGGAACGCTACTTGTCACAGCCTTCAATTCAGAAACGCACCCTTTAATCGCTACCTTCTTTGACCGAGCCAGTTTTGTATCCAACTTGCCAGCTCACCTCTGATCCCATGCGATTTCACCTTCTGCACCAGTGTGCCATGAGGGACCTTGTCAAAGACCTTCCTGAAGTCCATGTAGACAACATTCATTGCCCTACACTCATCAATCATCTTCGTTACTTCCTCAAAAAACTCAATCAAGATTGTGAGACACGACCTCCCCTCCACAAATTCAAGTTACCCCTCAGTTACGTCCACTTATGTCCAAGTGGGAATAAATCCTGTCTCGAAGAATCCTCTCCAATAATTTCCCTACCACTGATGTAAGGCTTACTAGCTTGTAATTACCTGGATTATTCTTGCTACCCTTCTTAAACAAAGGAAAAACATTGACTATTCTCCAATCCTCTGGGACCTCCCTTGTAGCCAGTAGGGATAGAAAGATTTCTCTCAAGGCCCCAGCAATTTCCTCCCTTGCCTCTCTCAGTATTCTGGACTATATCCCATCAGGCCCTGGGGACTTGTCACCTTAATGTTCCTCAAGAACCTCAATACCTCCTCCTTTTTGATCTCAACATAACTGAAACTACCTACACATCCTTTTTCATACCCATCACCCACCAGATCCTGCTCTTTTGTGAATACTGACTCAAAATACTCATTTAATACTTTGTCCATTTTCTCTGGCTCCAGGCATAGATTCCCTCCCTTGTCCTTGAGTGGGCCAACCTTCTCCTGGCTACCCTCTTGCTCTTTACATATGTACAAAAAGCCTTCAGATTTTCCTTAATTCTGCTGGTCAATGCTTTTTTGTGACCCCTTTTAGCCCACCTTACCCCTTGCTTAAGTTTCTTTCTACATTTCTTTTATTTCACACTTGCTTCATGTGTTCCTAGCCTCCTAGCTTTGACAAATGCTTCCTTTTTCTCTTTGACTAGGCTCACA
Source organism: Carcharhinus amblyrhynchos (assembly GCF_965287045.1). Taxonomy (NCBI): domain Eukaryota; kingdom Metazoa; phylum Chordata; class Chondrichthyes; order Carcharhiniformes; family Carcharhinidae; genus Carcharhinus; species Carcharhinus amblyrhynchos. Next base: position 26,138,884 of record NC_137332.1, on the reverse strand, counting down.
ATATCTCTCGTAATCCAAGGCTCCAAAAACTTGCCATAGTTATCCTTCATCCTTATTAGACTGTGCTGGTCCTGAAAGCCTATCAACTTTCACTTGAAAGCCTCCCACATGCCAGATGTTGATTTGCCCTCAAACATCTGTCCCCAATCTACATTCTTCCTTTCCTGCCTACTTTGTTGTAATTAGCCTTTCCCCAATTTAGCATCTTAACTTGAGGACTACACTTATCTTTACCCATCAGTACCTTAAAGCTTACTGAATTGTGGTCACTGTTCCTGAACTGCTCCCCTACTGAAACATCGACCACCTGGCCAGGCTCATTCCCCAATACCAGGTCCAGTATGGCCTCTTCCCTAGTTGGACTATCTACATATTGTTTCAAGAAGCCCTCCTAGATGCTCCTTACAAACTCTGCCCCATCCACACCCCTAGCACTAAGTGAGTTCCAGTCAATAGAGAGGAAGTTAAAATCTCCCACCATGACAACCCTATTTCTTTTACACCTTGCCAAAACCTGCCTACATATCTTTTCCTCCATCTCCTGCTGGCAAGTTGAGTGGCCTATAGTAAATCCCCAATATTGTGACTCCACCTTTCCTATTCCTGAATTCTATCCATATTGCCTCGCTGTATGAGCCCTCCGAGGTGCCCTCCCAGAGTACAGTTGTAACATTTTCCTTAACCAGTAGTGCAACTCCTCCACCCCTTTTACATTGCCCTCTATCCTGCCTGAAACATCTGTATCCTGGAATGTTAAGCTGCCATTCCTGTCCTTCCCTTAACCAAGTCTCTGTAATGGCAACAACATCACAGTTCCGAGTACTAATCCAAGCTCTAAGTTCATCTGCCTTACCTGTTACACTTCTCACATTGAAACAGGTGCACCTCAGTCCACCAGACCCTCTTTGATTAGTAGCCCCACCCTGCCTGCTGTTTCTCTGAGTCTTACTGGCCCTGCTCTTTGGTTCCCCTTCAGCTAATTCACTTTTGCTTCGGTTCCCACCCCACTGCCTAACTAGTTTAAATACTCCCGTGTGACACTAGCAAATCTCCCAGCCAGAATATTTATGCCCTTCCAGTTTAGATGCATCCCATCCTTCTTGTACAGATCTCATTTGCTCCGGAAGAGACCGCAATGGTCCAGATATCTGAAACCCTCCCTCCTACACCAGCTGTTTAGCCACTTGTTGAGCTGCACTATCTTCCTATTCCTATCTCTGCACAACAACGTTCTGATGAGACAAGGGGGTTTTGGTAGGTCGCGGGAACTGTGGTGCACGAAGGTTGTGATGAACCTAGTCAGGAAGAAAAGAAAGGCGTATAAAAGGTTCAGAGAGCTAGGAGATGTTAGGATCTAGAGGAGTATAACGCTTGTAGAAAGGAGCTTAAAAAGGAAATTAGGAGAGCCAGAAGGGGTCATGAGAAGGCCTTGGCGGGTAAGATTAAGGAGAATCCCAAGGCTTTCTACAAATATGTGAAGAGGAAAAGGATGAGAAGTGAAGGGATAGGACCTATAAAAGGTGAAGGGGGAAATGTCTGTGTGGAACCGGACGAAACGGCAGAGGTGCTTAATGAGTACTTAGCCTTGGTATTCACTGTGGAAAGTGATCTGGGAGGTTGTACTACAGGTTTGTGGCAGACTGAAAAGACTGAGTACATGGACGTTAAGAAAGAGGATGTGTTGGAACTTTTAAATTCTATCAAGATAGATAAGTCACCGGGACCGGATGGGATGTACCCCAGGTTACTGTGGGAGGTGAGGGAAGTGATTGCAGAGCCCCTGGCGATGATACTTGCATCATCGATGGAGACGGGAGAGGTTCCGGAGGATTGGAGGATTGCGGATGTGGTTCCTATTTTCAAGAAATGGAACAGGGATAGCCCAGGAAATTACCGACCAGTGAGTCTGACCTCAGTGGTTGGTAAGTTGATGGAGAGGATTCTGAGGGACAAGATTTATGAGCATTTAGAGAAGTTTAGAATGATCAGAATTAGTCAGCACGCCTTTGTCAAGGGCAGGTCGTGCCTTACAAGCCTAATTGAGTTCTTTGAAAATGTGACTGAACACATTGACAAAGGAAGAGCGGTGGATGTGGTTTACATGGACTTCAGCAAGGCGTTTGATAAGATCCCCATGCAAGACTTCTTGAGAAGGTGAGAGGGCATGGTATCCAAGGGGCTTTGGCCTTGTGGATCCAGAACTGGCTTGCCTGCAGAAGGCAGAGAGTGGTTGTGAATGGGTCTTTTTCTGCATGGAGGTCGGTCACCAGTGGAGTGCCCCAGGGATCTGTTCTAGGACCCTTGCTGTTTGTCATTTTCATAAATGACCAGGATGAGGAAGTGGAGGGATGGGTTAGTAAGTTCACCAACGACACGAAGGTTGGTAGTGTTGTGGATAGTCTGGAGGGATGTCAGAAGTTGCAGTGTGACATATATAGGATGCAAGACTGGTTGGAGAAGTGGCAGATGGACTTCAATGCAGATAAATGTGTAGTGGTCCATTTTGGCAGGACCAATGGGATGAAGGAGTACAATATCAAAGGTCGGAGTCTTAGCAGTGTTGAGGAGCAGAAGGATCTTAGGGTCCGGGTCCATAGGACTCTTAAATCGGCCTCACAGGTGGAGGATGTGGTCGAGAAGGTGCATGGTGTACTGGCCTTCATTAATCGAGGGATTGAGTTTAGGAGTCGGGAGGTAATGCTGAAACTTTATAAGACCCTTGTCAGGCCCCACTTGGAGTACTGTGCGCAGTTCTGGTCACCTCACTACAGGAAGGATGTGGAAGCTATTGGGAGGGTGCAGAGGGGATTTACAAGGATGTTGCCCGGATTGGGAGGCATGCTTTATGAAGATATGTTGACGGAGCTAGGTCTCTTCTCCCTGGAGAGACGAAGGTTGAGAGGTGACCTGATAGAGGTTTATAAAATGTTGAGAGGAATAGATAGGGTGGATTCTCGGAGGCTATTTCCCAGGGCTGAAATGGTTGCTACGAGAGGACACAGGTTTAAGGTGCTGGGAAGCAAGTACAGAGGAAATGTTAGGGGTAAGTTTTTCACTCAGAGGGTGGTGAGTGAATGGAATCGGCTGCCATCAGTGGTGGTGGAGGCGATATCGCTGGGGTCTTTTAAAAGACTTCTGGGTGAGTATATGGGATTTAATGGGATTAGGAGTTACTGATAATTCTATGGCTTGTTAGGTATGGATGTGATTGGTGCAACTTGTGGGCCGAAGGGCCTGCTTGTGCTGTAGTGTTCTATGTTCTATCCTCACCAGCACGTGGCACAGGGAGTAATCCTGAGATTACAACCCTAGAGGTCCTGCTTTTTAACTTTCTATCTAACCTCCTAAACTGCTGATGCAAAATCTCATCACTCCTCCTACCTATGTCGTTAGTACCAATATGTAGCACGACATCTGGCTGTTCACCCTCTCCCTTCAGAATGCTTTCTGTCCATTCAGAGATGTCCTGGACCCTGGCACCAGGGAGGGAGACTCTTTCACGTCCACAGAAATGTCTATCTGCACCCCTAGCCTACTCAATCCCTCCATACAGCTGCAACTTTCCAGCCCTGGCAACATTCTTGTAAATCTCCTCTGCACTTGCATTCTCTCTCCAGTGCAATTATATCCTTCCTTAATGTGGTGACCAGAATGGTACACAAAACTCCAACTGCGGCCTCACCAGTGTTTTGCACATTATGCCATTACATCCCTGCTTTTGTGTTCAAAATCTCACCCAGTAAAGGAAAGTATTCCGTTTGGTCTCTTGGCCACCTTGTCCACCTGTCCTGCCACCTTCCAGGACCTGTGGACATGAGACTCCAATGTCTCTCATTTCCTCAATCTTTCTGAATATCTTCCTGTTTGTTGAGTTTATATGCAGAGAAAACCTAACAGAAGTTTTTTTTTTCTGATTGTGTGATTGCTGGTGTGGTTGTGTACTGTAACTGTCCAAGATCCTTCACAACGAAAGACGAGGTCAAATGTTCATTTGAATTCCTTCACTGTGAAGACATTTATTTCCTCTTGTCTCCACACATGTTTGGATTGGTTGTTAATCTTTGAGTATTTGATTCATCTGAAGAACTGATTGTTTTATATAGTTTGCAACTCAAATAATGCAACCATTTATGAATTCCACTTTATAGAACAATAGAAAAGTTATGGTGCAGAAAGAGACCATTCAGCCCACTGTGTCTGCACTGGCTAAAAAAAAGAAACTAACCACTCATTTTACTCCCATGTTCCAACGCTTGGTCCATTGTTTTAGGATTGTTTTCATGGGAGTTCAGCCGAATGAAGGGGGATCTCATAGAGGCTTAAAAAATTCTAACAGGACTAGACAGGATAGATGCAGGCAGAATGTTGCCAATGGTGGGGGAATCCAGAATCAGGGGTCACAGTCTGAAGATTCAGGACAGACCATTTAGGACAGAGATGAGGAGACATCTCTTCACCCAAAGAGTGGTGAGCCTGTGAAATTCATTACCACAGGGAGTAGTTGATGCCAAAACATTGAATGTATTCAAGAGGCACCTAGATACAGCACTTGGGGCAAATGGGATCAAAGGTTATGGGGAAAAAGCAGCATTAGGCTATTGAGTTGGACAATCAGCTATGATCGTAATGAATGGTGGAGCAGGCTTGAAGGGCCAAATGGCCTCCTCCTGCTCCTACCTTCTATGATTCTAAGTTTGCTATACTGACTGTTCACCATATGATTGACTTCATGAATGGGAATTATTTTCATTCCTTCTCAAAGCAGATTCATCTGAAGGGTATTTTCCACAGATGCCATCAGGTAAAAGATATTCTCCAGCCGCATATTATCAGTCTGCTCAGGCGGCACTGCGAAAGAGCAATTTACCAAAAGGTTAATGGCAGGAGAGCGGAGTTAATGAATGAATCAGAAGAGAATAAATACTTCAGATAGAAAAAGCTTCACTGTCCCTTCCCCTGACTCAACCTCACGACAGTAAATGTGGCCTTTGAATAATTAATTTTGCAATGTGATTTTATAGACACCAAGAGCAGCCATATCAACATACAGAACTATGTTGTCATAGCAGCGTGTGCTTCATAGTGTCCAAAGGGTCTAATAAAGAAAAATTAAAAAGTAGAAATTGGCATTGTCAATTCTACAGTCACAGACACATTAATTGTTACAATATGTCAATTATATCCAAGTAGCAGCTGCTAAATGGCGGAGGGACTGATGATCTCCCCAAAACATGAACTTTTCTTTATCAATTAAATGTTGACCTACTGTAAAGACGGTCCTTTCCAGAGTTTTGTCAACAAGGCATCTATACAGAAACACCAAGAAGTGCTTAATATCTTGCCTAATGTATCCCATTCCCTATAAATCTGTTTTCAAAGCTTGTTTCTGGTTATTTATTTAAACAAACCCTGTGGATTTCTCGTGCACATCTAAACATAATTTAGTAATCTCAGAGCATCACAGTGATTCACTGTGCTTTCCTACAATGCTCTGCAAGTGCAATATTCTTTTAATCTCTGGGCTGAAAGTAATATAAGCCATCTCACTCCAGAGCTGCTGTCAACAGAAAGGGAGACTCGAGGTATTGATGTATGTGCAAATGTGTTGTACAATCAGGACATTTTGGACATCCATCCTTCTTCAGAATAACTACCTACAAGCTATTTCTGCATCTCCTGATTAATTGTCCACCCCTCTTGACACATGGCTGCAAGCCTGCAGCCAGAGCTTTTGAAGCTTGTCTATCTTATAATTAAAATGTTATCCATGGAGAAGTCATTCTTAACTGTCCTTCGAGCTTCAAGAGACTAAATTCCATTACAGCTCCCGGTCTCACGGTTATTTCAGCTGTGCCACAATAACAAAACTGCCATCCACATTATCTTCAAGGTTACCAGCCTTGTTGCCGGAGTGCTCTTATGAGCTCATTTGTCACAGAGTGCCATTGTGATCAGACATGTGCTACCATTCACCTTGGTTCTGTACATTTGCTGAACAAATAGAGTATTTCAGGCCGGGAACAGCGCTGTTTCTCTGAAAAATGGCACTAACAGTACTTCCCAACCAAAATTTGTAGTGTAACTTTGGGAACATTCAGTGGAATTTGTTTAACAATGCAAAATTCATTCTGCGCCTTATAATCATTGGTAACTGATTCCACCTAATTTGATTTCAAAACTGTGACTGTTTTGTTACATGTTGCAACACTCAATAGAAAATTTAGTCTGACTTGAAAATAATTGATTTTCATCTCAAATCCTCTATTTCTTGGTCACGGATCCTAATAACTCAGATTTTATGGGTTTCAGTATTTAGCCATGAACATAAACAATTTACGTATTGTGCAAATGATGTGAGGGCAATTTGATCCTTTTGCTTGGAATTATTTGTAGGGACAGAAAATGGAAATTGGGGTATTTCAGAGATTACAAAGAGGTTTATGGCCACTTCCTGCTTCTGTGTTCCCATATTCGTATGCAAGTTCCAGGCAATGACTATTACTAATAAAGGAGAATAAAACCATCTCCACTTCACATTCAATGTCATTACCATCACCGAATCCTCTACTTTCGACATCCTGGGCTTTATCATTGTCCAGAAATCGTGCTGGATCAGTTATATAAAACCTGTGTCCCTGCAGCCTGTCCACCAACTGTGAATCACAAGTCAGGAGTGTGATGGAACACCCTTTACTTACATGGATGAATACAGCTCCAACAACGCTCAAGAAGCTTGGCACCAAACAAGACAAAGCAGCCCATCCAGCAACCTAAATATTCAATCCTTTCACCACTGGTGCAGAGTGACAAGAGCCAGTTACAAGATTTACTGTAGTAACACTTTGAGGCTCTTCCTAGGCCTTCCAAACACATGATCTCTACCACCTGGAAGGACAAGGACAGTAGGCATATGGGAACACCACCAACTATGGGATTAGCGCGCCTTTAGTGGTAGATATTATTGGGCAGTGTGGGTACACCTTCACCAGATTGACTGCGGTGGTTCGAGAAGGCAACTCGCTACCATCTTCTCAAGTGCAATTGTGAATGGGCAACAAATATTGGCCTTGCCAGCAATGCCCACATCACATGAAAGAATATAACAAAATAATTTTGACTGGAATTTCAGCAGTGCAACTCCAATTATCATCTGTTGAACACAGCATTATTCAGTGAAACAGCTCACATAAAAAGGGCAGTAAAATAATTTGGCCATTTAATCTGCAGGCATTCATTATCCTTTACAGATGAAATTAAAAATCAAAGCAGGCAGCATAATTAAGGACCTCACACACCCCAGACATTCTCTCTTCCATCTTCTTCCATTGGGAAAAAGATACAAAAGTCTGACGTCATGTACCAACCGACTCAAAGACAGCTTCTTCCCTGCTGCTGTCAGACTTTTGAATGGACTTACCTTGCATTAAGTTGATCTTTCTCTGCACCCTAGCTATGACTGTAACATTACATTCTGCACTCTCTCGTTTCCTTCTCTATAAATGGTATGCTTTGTATATTGTGCAAAAAACAATACTTATCACTGTATGTTAATACATCTGACAATAATAAATCAAATTAAATCATATCAAAACATCAGGTGCTGATTGTTTGCCAGAATCTAAGAGAGGACATTTGTCCCTCTTTAACAATAGGAAAGTTCCAAATTTTAAATCATGTTCTGCTGTTCCTTCCAAAGTTGCCATGAACTGACATTGCGTTGCGAATGTCATTCAGTTACACGAGTGGATTAATTGGTATGCGAAATTGAAATGTTACATTGGATGTTCCTTTAAGATTAAGATGTAATAGTTGGCAAAACAAAAAAAGGCACCCTCCCTGTGTCTAACCCATGTCATACCTGACGCAGTTGTGCCAGATATGAAGATGACGAATAGTTTGACATTTTCGACTGCTAAAATCATTAGGACCAGCACACAATGTACCCAATGCCGGTAATTTGAAAGAAAGAAAAACTCAAGAGTATGTGGCTAACCTGGTTTCAAAAATCTTTGCCGTTAAATTGCTGCAGCATTCTTCCAATATGTTGCAGCATTGAAATATTTTCCTAGGTGTTAATGGAATGGGTGCAAAAATGACTTTGTCAGCTTAGACAGGTCTGTCGCATTGAATAAAAATATCAATCAACAACTGTTCTAAATCCCTTTCATGCCTGATGCAAAAAAAAAGCGGTCTGACCTTGTTACCTAGACAACAGCATCAACACAGCGGATCGATTATTGTGCTTGATGCTAAACCCCACTCTCAGACTATGTAAACGGACGTGACCAGTGGGAAATAAATAGTGATTTGGGTAGACTTTTTTTTTAAAGTGCAAGTTTTCTTGGAAATGATATGCAGGTGATATGTAGTGTTTGTGCCATATAAAGAGGAACAGGCTGTTTCTCACCCAGATCTGCAGAAAATAACATTTTCTCACCAACTTTTACAGAATGCTATCACACATTTCATGGAAAATCCTCCTTAAGTCATCAAGGATTTTTCACTTATTCTGCCATTGCTACATCCTGGGTTTTCTACCACAGACCCACAACTAATTGAACGGCATTTGAAGACAAGTCTGTGTTGAAAGTGTGCCCAGCCATTTAGGGAATGGCAGTCTTAAAAGATGCCGACTTTAGCTCCAAAAAGCAAGTTTTGATGCAATATAGAGTTATGATTGGAGCCAAGATGGGTTGTTCGCTCCTGTCCTTAATCAAGGTGGCACGGTGGCACAGTGTTTAGCACTGCAGCCTCACAGCGCCAAAGAGCCAGGTTTGATTCCAGCCTTGGATGACTGTGTGGAGTTTGCATGTTCTCCCTGTGTCTGTGTATTCCATGATGCGTAGACTAGCAGGGTACATACATGGGGTTGTGGGGATAGGGCCTGGGTGGGATACTCTGTCGGAGGTTTGGTGCAGACTCGGTGAGCCAAGTGGCCTCCTTTTGTATTGTAGGGATTCTATGATTCAACCATCTAGAGCACAGATCAAGGTGCAGCCAGCTCAGCACAGGAGATTTGCCTTCATCACCTTATGCTGCAATAGGAAGAAAGTCTTCATGCCATACATTTGAGTCAATGTTCTACTGAGTTAAACCAAGTTCCACAATAATGATTCGGCCAGTACTTGTCAAGTAAACCACTACCTTGAACTGTTATGCCTCTGGATCTTTACAAGTGATTGCAGAGGATGCAGACTGAACTCCACAAATAGTATTACACTGATACATAAAACAGGCAGAGGAAACCTTTTCATCACTTTCCCCATAAAAATTATGATGTGGAGATGCCAGCATTGGGCTGGGGAGGGCACAGTTAGAAGTCTCACAACACCAGGTTAAAGTTCAACAGGTATATTTGTTATCACGAACTTTTGGAGCGCTGCTCCTTCATCAGGTGAGTGGAGAGTTGAGTTCACAAACAGGGCATGTATAGACCAAGACTCAATTGCAAGATAATGGCTGGAATGTGAACCTTTACCAGTACAGACAATGAGAGTTGGGAGAGGTATAATCACACGTTAAAGAGGTATGAATTGTCTCAAGCCAGAACAGTTAGTAGGATTTTGCAAGCCCAGGCCAAATGGTGGGGGTTACCCATGTATTCCAACCATTATCATGCAATTAGTCTTTGCCTATATAAAAAACTAGGTTGTTGCTTAGCAACCAGACTCCACCCCAGCTTAGAAAGAACTTTTGAGTCTTGATAGACACATGAACAGGAGGCGAATAGAGGGACAGAAATGATGTATTGGCACATGCTTTGAGGGCTGCAGGACCTGTTCCTGCTGTATTGTTCTTTTTTCTTTGTTCTTCATTCTCTAGTTTTCAGCTGCACACCAGAGAAGCTGGACAGGACAGGAGCTTGGGGAAAAGCAGACTTCCTAAAAGAACAAAAGAAATTTCAAAAACAAGGAGCTGGAGAACAAAATAATTTCTCAGGAAGACAGTTAACTTAAAGGAATAAAGAAAAAGAAGTCAAACAAGGCCCTGTTAGGTAATGTTAAAGAAAAAATGCTAAGAGGTAGAGCCAGCTGCAAGAACCAGATTTAAAGTTAGAAGCCAGACAGCAGAGGTAAATTAGAAGTTTGGTGACATTTTAATACAGCCTGTAAGCAATAGTGTTCTGCTGGCACAGCTGGGTTACCTGAGAGGTTGTGTGGAAGGTTGAATGCACATGGCAATTCAATGCAAAGGAATACTGAAAAGAAAGATGGGTGTCATAGTCTGCAGGGAGACTTAGATAGGTTGCAGAGCTGGGCCGAGAGGTGGCGGATGGAATTTAATGCGGAGAAGTGTGAGGTAATTCACTTTGGTAGGAGCAACAGATGTTTATGGCTAACGGGAGGACTTTGAATAGTGTGGATGAACAGAGGGATCTAGGTGTATGTGTACATAGATCCCTGAAAGTTGGGAATCAAGTAGATAAGGTTGTTAAGAAGGCGTACGGTGTCTTGGCGTTTATTGGTAGGGGGATTGAATTTAGGAGTCGCAGCGTCATGTTGCAACTGTACACTACTCTGGTGCGGCCGCACTTGGAGTACTGTGTGCAGTTCTGGTCCCCACATTACAAGAAGGATGTGGAGGCTTTGGAGAGGGTGCAGAGGAGGTTTACTAGGATGTTGCCTGGTATGGTGGGGAGGTCCTATGAGGAGAGACTGAGGGATTTAGGGTTGTTTTCGTTGGAAAGAAGGCGGCTAAGAAGGGATCTTATTGAAACATATAAGATGATTAGAGGTTTAGATAGGGTGGATAGTGATAGCCTTTTTCCTCGGATGGAGAAAGCTAGCACGAGGGGGCATGGCTTTAAATTAAGGGGGGGTAGCTACAGGACGGATGTCAGGGGTAGGTTCTTTACCCAGCGGGTGGTGAGGGATTGGAATGCCCTGCCTGCTGCAGTTGTAAATGCGCCTAGTTTGGGGGCGTTTAAGAGATCTGTGGATAGGTTTATGGACGAAAAGGGATTGGTATAGGCTAGTGGGTCATTGTTTTTGTAATTGGTCGGCGCAACATCGTGGGCCGAAGGGCCTGTTCTGCGCTGTAATGTTCTATGTTTCTATGTTCTATGTTCTATATCCTGGAAGTGGATCCTTGGTGAAGGCATCTGAGAAAAAGTGTTGTTTGGGAGAAGATCCTAAGGCATGTTTTTCCAAGAGTGGAGTTTGGAAACACTTGTATGGAAGTCAGAGTTCCAGTGACGCAGTGAGTATACAAAGGGATATAGACAGGTTAACTGAGTGGGCAAAAACTTGGCAGATGAAATATAATGTGGGAAAATGCAAAGTCATGCACTTTGGCAGGAAGAATAAAGGAATTGATTACTATTTAAATAGTGAAAGCCGCAACGCAGAGGGATTTGGGGTCCCCATGCATAAATCACAAGCATGCAAGTCCAGCGGATAATAGGGAAGGCAAATGGCAAGAGTATTCACAGACATCTTCAGCCTCTCTTTACAACAGTCTGAGGTCCCTATCTGCATCAAGAAGATGACCATAATTCCAGTACCTACGAGAAACCATATAGCATGCCTTAATGACTATCGGCCGATGGCTCTGACATCCATCATTATGAAATGTTAGCCATGGCACGAATCACTTCCAGCCTCCCGGACTACCTGGATCCACTACACTTTGCCTACCACTGCAATAGGTCCACAGCAGATGCCATTTCCCTGGCCCTGCACTCAATCCTAGATAACCTAGATAACAAGCACATCTTTGTCAGACTACTATCTATTGATTACAGCTCAGCCTTCAACACTATTATTCCCACGAAACTCATCTCCAAACTCCATGGTCTGGGCTTTGGCACCTCCCTCTACGACTGGATCCTGAACTTCCCAACTCATAGACCACAATCAATAAGGTTAGACAAAAACACCTCCTCCACGATTATCCTCAAGTCTGGTGCCCCACAAGGCTATGTTTTCAGCCCCCAACTGTAGTCCTTATATACCTAAGGCTGTGTGGCCAAATTCCTCTCCAATTCAATTTTCAAGTTTACTGATGACACCACCATAATGGCTTGGATCTCAAACAATGATGAAACAGTATGCAGGAATGAGATAGAGAATCTGGTGAACTGATGCGACGACAATAATCTCTCCCTCAATGTCAATGAAATGAAGGAGATTGTCATTGGCTTCAGGAAGCATAAAGGAGAACATGCCCCTGTTTACATCAATGGGGACGAAGTAGAAAGTGTCGAGAGCTTCAAGTTTTTAGGTGCTCAATCACCAGTAACCTGTTCTGGTCCCCCCATGCCAACACTGTAGTTAAGAAAGTCCACCAATGCCTCTGCTTTCTCAGAAAATGAGGGAAATTTGGCATGTCAGCTACCACTCTCACTACCTTTTACAGATGCACCATAGAAAACATTCTTTCTGGTTGTATCACAGCTTGGTATGGCTCCTGCTCTGTCCAAGACAGCAAGGAATTACAAAAAGTCATGAATGTATCCCAATCCATCACACAACCCAGCCTCCCATCTATTGACTCTGTTTACACTTGCCACTGTCTCAACAAAGCAGCCAGCATAATTAAGGACCCTACACAACCCAGACATTCTCTCTTCCACCTTCTTCCTTCGGGAAAAAGATACAAAAGTTTGAGATCACATAGCAACTGACTCAAGAATGACTTCTTCCCTGCTGCTGTCAGACTTTTGAATGGACATACCTTGCATTAAGTTGATCTTTCTCTACACCCTAGCTATGACTGTAACACTAATTCTGCACTCTCTCATTTCCTTCTCTATGAACAGTATGTTTTGTTTGTACAGTGCACAAGAAATAATACTTTTCACTGTATGTTAATATGTGCAACAATAATAAATCAAATCAAAATCAAAAATGGAATGTTGGAATTTAGTACAAAGAAGGGAAGTCTTGCTAAACTATATAAGGCCACACCTAGAAAACTGAGAACAGGTTTGGTCCCCTGATAATATACTTAAAAATATACTGGCCTGGGAGGCAGTCTGGAGAAGGTTCACTGAGTTGATCCCTGTATGGAGGGATTTTCTTATGTGTAGAGATTGAGTAGGTTGGATCTACACTTTTTGGATTATAGAAAAATGAGAGGTGATCTAATGGAGATATATAGGATCCTCAGTGGGCTTGTCAGGGTAGATGCTGAGAGGTTGTTGAGTCCAGAATCAGAGGGCATAATCACAGAGTAAGGGGTCACCCATTTATAACAGAGATGAGGTGGAATTTCTCTTCTCAAAGAGTAGTGAATCAGTGGAATTATTTACCGCAGAGAGCTGTTGGATCATTAAGTATGTTCAGGCCTGAGATAGACAGATTTTTAATCAGTAAGGTAATCAAGGGTTATGGGGATAGGGAGGTAAAGTGGAGTTGAGGATTATCACGTCAGATCAGTCATGATCTCATGAATGGCAGAGCAGACTCGATGGGCCAAATGGCCTACATCTATTCCTATGTCTTATGGTCCTGTGAGACCAGTTGGTTCACAGCGTACTATGCATGTGGGGAATTTGATGAGAAATCCATAGAAGTTGTTTTGGGTGGCATCTGTTACTTGTTTTCCGAGTGTGGTGTTTCTGATCACATTTGGCCTGTTGTGTATATGGACTGTGTACTTACTGAGAACATGAGAGTATAGAAAGCTTTGTAACTTGTGTTATCCTTATAAATCTGTATATTTGTGTAATGATATAGGTGGGTGAAACAGCAGTATAGTATAGTCAATCTTTTCATGTTTACTAAAAGTTTGAGTTGATTCTATTGCTAAAAGTTAATCAGTGGCCCTGCGACTCTGTGCATCCACATCTCTAAACAAAATAAGTTATTGAGCCAGGGTTCTGCTCAGGAATCTGTCTGCCTGGTAGTAACATCAGCTGAGGTTATAGCTGTACATTCAAAGAAAACTAATATCACCCAACTCAATTTTCGAGTTAGTGGCAGGAACTTGATTGGAATTTTGAAGTCAAAATCCAATCTAGGTGTTAGGCCCCTGCAGAATTTTCAGATATAGATGGTCAGAGCGTGTGTTACATATGCCCCACATACTAGCACCAGATATGAAGCTGCCCAAACAGCAGCCCTTCAACAGCCTGATCACCAAGAAATTGTTAAGAATCCTTCAGTTAACTTCCCTCTAATTGCAAGCCACAGTTTTTAATAATTTCCAGCTCATTGGATATCCTATCCAAACATGCAGTGTGCTTCCTGAGTTGACACAAGACATGCAGGGAACGATAACTAGTCCTAGTAATTTTGTATATGCTTAGAATGAATAATTGCAACTTCTCTAAATGACTTTCTCAAATTCTGTAAGGTATCCATAGAATTCCTATAGTGCAAAAGGAGGCCATTCAGCCCATCAAGCCTGCACCAACTCTCCAAAAGAGCATCTTACCCACTGCTTCGCCCTATCTCCTTAACCATGTGCTTTTACCATGGCTAATCACATAACTTAGACACCCTATTCTTGTAGCCCCGTGCATTTACTATGGTTAATCCACCTAACCAACATATCCTTGGACACCAAGGGGCAATTTAACATGGCCAATCCACCTAACCTACATATCTTTGGACTTTGGGACGAAACCGGAACATCCAAAGGAAAGCCACACAGTCAAAGGGAGAATGTGCAAACTCCACGCAGACTGGAATCAGGCTTGGAACTCTGGCGCTGTGAGGCAGCAGCGCTAACCATTGTGCCACCATACCCTCACAGAAACAGGAATCGTGCCAGTAACAGGAAGCTAGGAGATAACAAATACATTTAGTACAGAAGCAATAGGAAGCAGAAAAATTACAGACACATTCAGTACAGCAAACTGATGTCAGCTCGGTTCAGTTGTTGGTACTCATGCCTTTGAGTTAGAATATTGTGGGAAAGCATCATGCGCATCACAGGAACTGATCACATATTTCTTTTCTCTCTCAGGTGGTTGGCAAAATATCCCATGGCACTATTTCAGAGGTGGGCAGGATAAAAAGTCAAGACAAATTTTCATTATAGCAGTAACAGTAAATAAGGATTATATTCAACAGTTTAATGACCAGTTTTCTACGATGGCAAACAACCTTTGTCACAAGCCTGTAGCAACATAAAGTCACACATAAGGTCAGTGTAGGGAGGAGATAGGAGTAAAAGCTCTTCATCTGATCTTGGTTTTCTATTCATTCATGAGATGTGGGTGGCGCTGGCTGGGCCACCATTTATTACTCAT
Organism: Carcharhinus amblyrhynchos; assembly: GCF_965287045.1. Taxonomy (NCBI): domain Eukaryota; kingdom Metazoa; phylum Chordata; class Chondrichthyes; order Carcharhiniformes; family Carcharhinidae; genus Carcharhinus; species Carcharhinus amblyrhynchos. The sequence goes on along the minus strand of NC_137332.1, from coordinate 26,123,685 downwards.
CTCTATTTGCTCTTGAACTGAGTGCATTTCAGACAGCATTTTGAAAGCCAACCACATTGCTGTGGAGCTAGAGTCACATGTAAAGGTAAAGTTGCCATAGTCCCAGATGACCATAGGCAGCTCCTCCCGTTTGAGGAGGAGAACTGACTTGTGGTGATTTAACCTGAAGATCACCAGATTTCAGGTAAGGGGCAAGATTGAGAAGGTGGACATGAATGAAAAACCTGAGCCAGTACAGGAATTGAACCCCATGCTGTTTGCATTGATCTGCATCATGAACCAGCCATCCAGCCAACTGAGCTAACCAGTTAGGGAACAGTCATACGTAACAGTTGTAACAGGATAGGGGAATTGATAGCATATATAGAAACAAATGAGTATATGATAACAATTAAAAATACATGGTTGAGAGGTGACCAAGGCTGAGAACTGAATATTCAAGGAAATCTAACATTTCAAAAGGCAGGAAGCATGAAAAAGGAGATAGGTTGCTCTGTTAATAAAAGATGAGATCAGTACAATAGTGAGAAGGGATCTTAGCTAGAAAGGGCAGTTTGGGTGGAGATAATAAAAAGCAAGGAAAGAGGTCTCTGGTGGGAGTAGTTTATAGGTGCCCTAACCATTGAACCATAGAAAGCACATGTCACAAAAGGAGGCCAATCAACCCACTGTGTGCATGCCAGCTCTCTGAGAGAGCAACTCAGCTAATCCCACTGCCCCATCTCTTCCTCTTAGTCGTGCAATACCTATATGGTGTATGGTTCCACAAATATCCTGATCCTCAAAGATTGGGGACCCCAGCATATCAGTGCAAAAGACAAAGGTGTAGATCTTGCAATCATCTTCAGCTCTAAGTGCCATGTGAATGACCCTGACTTGGAACTGTATGCTGATCCTTCACTGTCATGGGGTCAAAATCCTGGAGCTTCCTTCCTAACAGCACTGTGGGTGTTCCTAATCAGCCTAATTCTTTATCAGCCCAAACCTGACTGTTGTCCATGTCTTGCTGCATATTGGCATAGACTGCTTAAGTATCTGAGGAATTACCAATAGCCCTGAACATTGTGCAATCAGCAAACATTCCCACTTTTGACCATATGTTGGAAGGAAGGTCATTGATAAAGTTGCTGAAGATGGTTGGGTCTGGAATACTATCCTGAGGAACTCTGCAGTGATAACCTGGGATTGACTTGATTGGCATCCAACAACCATAACTATCTTCCTAGTTTTATGTGGAGACTTTTGTCTTCCGATTCCCACTGACTTCAATTTTGTGTCTGTTGGGTTTCAATCATGCTAGTAGGGTGTTTTTTTTTACTGCAAAACATAGTCCATGCTCACGTGTTGCCACTTGGGTTTTCTCCTGCCAGGAGAATGTGTAATCACGTTTCTCTTTAAGGAATCCACTTTGAATGAGTCTAGTTTCCTGCAGTGCAGCAATGTCCACATTGAGTCTGTCAGCCCTTTGTTGATCTCAACTGCATTTTGTTCACCAGCCTGTAAAATGTTGTTTGTAAGGCCAGGACACATGATCCTTAGTTTCCAGCTTGCAGTGCGAAAGACTGGTGTCATCTTTGTTGATTTTGTCTTGCCTGGTAGCAACCAACCTGTGGGGAGAGAACCATCTGAGTTGCAAACACCCATTGAACCAAGCAGGCCATGGTGGGACAGCACCTAACCGACTGTGGCTACTCAACTTCAGGCGGTGGTAGCTATCCAATCAGATGTGATAAAATCCCCCATCGTTGGAGGTAGCTCCTGGTGCCTTGATCTATATCAATCGATTGAGAGATTATAATGATTTCCTGAGTTGAGCCAATGTAGACCACATGTAATGGTTCAGATGAGAAACTTCAAAAGTGCTTTATGAAGCCCGCCTGAATCTTCAATTTGGTGAGCATAAGCATGAGATGTTTCACTTCAGGTATGATTCAAGTGACCCACTAGGGAGCTTTTATCAAACAAAGTTTATTTAAGAATATAGTTAACATGTATGGAAAGAAAATTAGCAATAACTTCTAACAATTACAAATAAAAACAAAATACCCGCAATCATGTACAACCTTAATGAATATATATGAGCTATCCCAATCAAACTAACCTCCGTAAACAATGCTTTAAAAGGTTCAACACAGCATGGATTAAGGGTCATGTGATACTGGAAATTGAGTCCTTTGGTTGAAGTCTTCAGTTTTTTGGATTCACTCTAACAATTTGAAGACAAGACAACTTCCCAAAACACCAGAGAGACTCTAGTCCAGCCCCCAACAAAAGCAGATTTTTGCCCTTCAGGAGAACAAGATCTTGTTTTCAGCTAACCAGCAGAATTCCCAAAACAACAGAGAGAGAGGGAAAACTCTTCTTTTTAGCTTGCTGTCCCTTCTAAAACTAAAACTCAAACCTGCAGTTCCAAGCTGTCCAAAAACACCTGACCACCCTCTTAACAATGCAGAATGTATTGTTAAACCAATGCCAGAGTAAACACAAACAACCCTGTTAAAGCCACTGAAGTAGCAACAAAGCCATTTAAGTAGAGTCATAGAGTCACAGAGGTTTACAGCATGGAAACAGGCCCTTTGGCCCAACTTGTCCATGCCGCCCTTTTTTTGAAACCCGTAAGCTAATCCTAATTGCTCACATTTAGTTCATATCCCTCTATACCCATCGTAGCCATGTAACTGTCTAAATGCTTTATTAAAGGTAAAATTGTACCTGTTTCCTCTACAACTTCTGGCAGCTTGTTCCAGACACTCACCACTGTCTGTGTGAAAAAATTGCCCTTCTGAATACTATTGCATCTTTCCCCTCTCACCTTAAACCTATGCCCTCTAGTTTTAGACTCCCCCACTTTTGGGAAAAGATATAGACTATCAAGCTGATCTGTGCCCCTTATTTTTTATAGACCTCTATAAGGTCACTCCTCAGCCTCCTACGCTCCAGAGAAAAAAGCCCCAGTCTATTCAGCCCCTCCTTATAACTCAATCCATCAAGTCCCCGTAGCATCCTAGTAAATCTTTTCTGCACTCTTTCTAGTTTAATAATATCCTTTCTATAATAGGGTGACCAGAATTGCACACAGTGTTCCAAGTGTGGGCTTACCAATGTCTTGTACAACTTTAACAAGACCTCCCAACTCCTGTTTTCAAAGTTCTGACCAATGGAACCAAGCATACTGAATGTCTTCTTCACCATTCTGTCCACCTGTGACTCCACTTTCAAGGAGCTATGAACATGTATCCCTAGATCTCTTTGTACTGTAACTCTCCCCAGTACCCTACCATTAACTGAATAAGTCCTGCCTTGATTCAATTTACCAAAATGCATCACCTCGTATTTGTCTAAATTAAACTCCATCTGCTATTCATCAGCCCACTGGTCCAATTGATCAAAATCCCGTTATAATTGGAGATAACTTTCTTCACTGTCAGTAGTGAATGGCGTCTCTAGTCAGCCTGGCAGCAATGAGAAAAACATATTGAAAATGTTTGCTTACAACTACAGAGTACATGATTAAAAAAAACACTTCTTAAATGTACACTAATACCACACACAGAATTGATTGGAACAGCTTATATATATTCATTAAGGGCTATATATTATTATGGTTGTTTTGTTTGTAATTATTAAAAGTTATTGCTAATTTTCTTTCCATTCATGTTAACTATATTCTCAAATAAAATAAATATTCACAAAATGGGGTAGCCACCCCAGAATGCAGGCCTTGACAAATAGAATGGACGCTCTGGGGGGAACTTTCCCACCTTGCTCACTACAGGAATCATGGTGGGCAGGGGTGGACCGTGCAAAGGTGAGTTGACTTTGGGCAGGATTTCCAGTTTTGGAGCGAACGTGGCTGGAAAATCCTGCCCCCTGAGTTTCCCAAGTAGCAAGACTCCTCCCCCTCCCCACCACCTCCCCTCAGTATTGGTACCAGCTCAGCTGAAGGAGGTGCCAGAAAAGCTGCCTGAGAGATAACAGATTACTGTCTTCAGGACTCCACTCTGGATTTTCTGTCAAGTTTTCTCCTTTCTCTCTCCCAAGACACCCAAGGCATAGGAGCTACATAGGAGCTGGGGGTCCACTTGGTGGGCATCAGGGTATAAAGACAAACCAGCGGTCCAAAATGCCACGCGTTTGAGGTTCAGGCCTCCTCTGAGTCGCTTGTAGCATGACCTGGGTCAGAAAGGTAACCCGTTGATGTACGTTGCCACAGTGAGGCACTACATGGGGCTTGCTGGTGAAGAGACTACGTACCATATGCACTCGGTTCTCTTTTCTCAGTGGTTGTACTGGCTAGTAGTTTCCAGAACTGAAAGGAAGGTGTGACAAGCAGACTAACCGCTATGCTTCACTGTCAGTGCTAATGTATTTGATGCATCACATCAACCATCCACTTCCACCATAGAACAAAAGTACCAACTGCCAAAGGATTGAATATAACAAGACAGCCATCATTCAGATCATGCTGATAGAATGAAGCTGCATCTGTCAACATATTTCATTCACACTGAAGATTACAGACCACAGCTGGTGAAATTTAATTTCAACTAATAAAGACTGGAATTGAAAGCTAGTCTCAGTAATGGTGACTACATAACTATCATTAATTGTTGTATAAACATCTTTGGGCAACATGGTGGCACAGTGTTTAGCATTGCTATCTCACAGCGCCAGGGACCTAGGTTTAATTCTGGCCTTGAGTCACTGACTGCATGGAGTTTGCACATTCTCCCCGTGTCTGGTTGGGTTTATTCCAGATGCTCCAGTTTCCTCACACAGTCCAAAGATGTGCAGGTTAGGTGGATTAGCCATGGTAAATTAACCTTAGTGTCAGAGGAATTAGCAAGTTAAATATTTGGGGTTATGGGAATAGGGGTGGGATTGTGTTCGGCGCAGACTCGATGGGCTGAATGGCTCCTGATTCTATGATTCTATGAAAACAGGTCCTTTCAAGTGAACCAATGTAGGTGGGCAACAAAAGATGTGTAAGAACATGTGAAATGTAGAAGTACAAGTTCAACTACGTATCATCGATACAAACAGCACGGAGGTGACAAGCAGAACAGACATATTGATTCCACAATAGCAGTAAGCAATAACAAAAACAAGAACAGCAACAGCCTGTTGACTCTTGATGAATTATTTGGGCATGCAAATTCTATTGGCAAATTTCCCCATTATACAGGTGCTATAGACAGGGGAGCAGAGATAAACTGACAATCCAACTTCCCTTCCTTTCTGATGCAATCGGTGTGGTTTATTTTAAAAGGCAGAGTTTTTTTATTCTTTCATGGGACGTGGGCGTCGCTGGCTAAGCCAGAATGTATTGCCCTTGAGATGGTGGTGAGCTGCCTGCTTGAATCTCTGCAGTACATGTGTTGTAGGTACACCAAGTTTTAAAGTTTATTTATTAATGTCACAAGTAGACTTACATTAATACTGCACCAAGGTTACTGTGAAAATCCCCAAGTCACCACACTCCAGCACCTGCTCGCATACACTGAGGGAGAATTTAGCATGATGAATGCACCGAACCAGCACGTCTTTCAGACTGTGGGAGGAAACCATAGCACCCGAAGGAAACCTAAGGAGACATGGAGAAAACATGCAGACTCTGCACAGACTGTGACCCAAACCAATAATCAAACCCAGGTCCCTGGCTCTGTGAGGCAGCAGTGGTAACTGCTGTGCCACTATGCTGATCAATAAACTGTAGCAGAGGTCTCGGTTAACTGGGCATGAGACTGGCCTCAGTTTGATCCTGAAGCTTGATTCTGCTTACAATAAGAATCAGCATTTTGAGGAAGGGGAACTGTGAGAAGCAGAAATGAGACACACTGAGCACAACAGACAAAACAATTAATACATTACAACAGAGAGGAAGCTGAGGGGCGGTGTAAACATTTTTAAAACACTTTTACAATCAAATGTACTCAAAATTATCCCTGTGAGGAATTTTCCCCTTTGAATAAGGTTGGGTTATGAATTCTAAATTAGTTCTGATCGTTACCTCTTAGCCAATTTGAGTTCTCCATCTACAAATATTGAGCAGCAGATGGGAGCAAGTTATTGCATTGATCCAGTAAATATAAACCTTGGCTATGAGAAATGCATGAACTAAGCTGGGCCAAATGAGAAGCAATTGTCAGTGTTTCATTAAAGGGCACTCCTCAGAGTCTTGTTTGTAAGATAGGAAATCAATTCCAGCTGGAAACTGGTCAATTGGTCAATACTTAGTTGTCATAACATATTTTTACGAACCAGTAAATCATTAAGGCTGACAGGATATAATGATTATAGTACTCGATTCTTATATATGTTTATAAAGGCTGTAGTTTCTGTGTGCTTGTGTGTATCAGTCTGGGAATGCTCACCTCTTCCTCTCTTTTCCCAGTTTACTTTATCTTTCCTATCCTAATTCCAGCCAGTGTGCATCACATCCATTTAACAACTGGGTTGACATGCAGAATGCCAGACTGGCTGAAGTACGTTTTTTTTCTATTCTTAGCAATGGCTGGATTAGTATGCACAGCAAAAGCAGAATTGTACTCAGGAGGAAGGGGCGAGATGATGGGTTTGTACTCAAGTGTTGGCTTGACCCAGTTTGATGTGGGTCTGAACTCTTTGGTAAGGTTAGGATTTGAGCAGTATAATAGGATTTAGCACAACCTCCAGTGCAGGGAATTTTGTACAATCAGTGTACTATTTTCAGATACGGCATAAACTGCAGTCCTATTACAATAGTTCATGTGGTTATTAACAAATATGGAATGATATGAAGATGCAAAGGGAGTTTCCGATGTCTTGGCAACAACCATTATCCTATCAATGGAGCATTCATTTGAAAGACATTTATGACAGAATTTGTGTGATACTTGTCTGCACATCAGAATTAATTGCACTTTATAAGGAGTGCATTGAGACTTTTTGATTTGTAATCCAATTTGTAAATGTAAACTATTTTATAGTACTTTCTTATGTCAACCTGCTAAGGTTGTATGATTGCACATGAGTCACTCAATCAATTTTATTTTCTAACACTACTCCTATATTCCTCATAGTAGCAGCATTGAATGTCCATCTTTCATTTCATTGACTAACTGTTAAATAACTTTAATGCAATTAACTGCAAGCTGGTGAGTGCTCTTAGCATTAATGCAAAACCCAATTGGAAAATTAGATGGTTCATTAAATAGACTGAAATCTGGCATAATGAATATCTGTCCACTTCAAGCTCATTACTCAGGTGTCAGCAATTGGAAATCTACCCTGATCTGTATTCGATGGTAGCAGCATTCATACTTGAAGCATCTGGTGGAAGTAGAAATATCCTTAGTTCAGCAATCCCCTGACTGAGTGACCAAAATCTTTTGCAATATTTATCATCTCCAGAAGCATTTTTGCCTGGATTTTGCATGAATTTTATCCTGTAGGGCTGATTATTTTTCCCCTTTTTTTTTGTTTTGGTGGTTCCACTTTGGGTTACGCCATCATTTTCCCAAGCCCAAAGTTCTTTATTTCATGGAGGCACATGATAAAAATGAGGTGTTGTATTGTGAGAGAGGGAAAACTGTTACGGGTTCCTTTGGTTCACTGTGGATTAGAATTGGTGGAATCCCTGTGAAAAGGTCACCTGGAATTCCTTTAAATCGGGGCAGATGACTGAGCTGGAAAAACACAAGATTAATTAAGGAGAAAATACATTGGGAAAACAGGAAACTATCAGATAAAAAAAAACGAAAGTCTGGAATGAATAAAGAATGTTTCAGAAACTGACATTTTTGCATTCTGGTGCCCTGGAAGGATATGAACTCTAATAATTGTTCCATTTCTTTCACTAGAGACAGTTGGATGATAGATAAGATTACATAAATTGATCTTACTCGATTTCCAGTAATCAATAAGAAAACATATTTACCTCAAGGAAATCTAAAACTATTTGCAAAACTAGAAAGATGCAAGCCTGGAATTTTTAATTAGTCCTGCACAAGCAGAAGAATTGCCTGAGATCCATTATTTAGGATCTCTGCCCATATTGAGTACCCTATGAATAACCAGTGACATAGAAAACATATTGAGAAAGTATTTAGTTGCAAAATACTGATTCAAATATGAATTAGCACAATAGTGGCCTTCAGGGTGACATGGTGGCACAGTGAGGTGCTGCTGCCTCACAGCGCCAGAGACTGCTTTCAATTCTGGCCTTGGCTCATTGTCTGAGTGGAGTTTGCATGCCCTCCCTGTGTCTGTGGGACTTTCCTTCAGGTGTTCTGATTTCCTCCCACACGCCAAAGATGTGTGGATTAATTTGATTGGCCATGGTAAATTGCCCCTTATTATTAGGGAGACTAGCAGGGCAAATAAATTGAGTTATGGGAATAGGGCCTGGGTTGGACAGTGGTCAGTACAGACTCGATTGGCCAAATGGCCTCCTTCTATACTTTTGGGTTTCTACGAAGTTTCTGGCATGCAGGACATACATTTCTAATCCATCCATCGTAAATTGTGTATCAACATTTGCAATGTAATGTTAAATATAAAAGGTTAACTTAAAAGACAGTAACATTGTGATAGTTGTATTTTAGCCTTTTACTGGTTGCTTTCATTTATGGTTCTGTTCCATCTTAGGTGGCATTTATGATCCTTTATAGCAATTATTTTTCTTTCTCCCAGGATCTTTACCCTCATTAATGGATTTCTTATTGTCAATTTCACCACCTTATGGATTTGTGTTAAATCCTAACTGATGTTACTACCAAATGGGAAGCTCTCAGAATGGAACCCTGGCTCAAAAAGTCATAACTTTCATTATTTTTAGAAATCCTGGAGGAACAGGACTGCCAATTAGCTTTCAATAACAAAAAACTATTTAGTGGATATAAAAAGTTTCACTATATTACAATATTCCTTCATTCCCCCTTATTTTCACAAATGTACATGGATTTTAAGATTAACACAGGTTACTCAATATGTCTTACGCAATAATGTTCTCAATAAACACAGTCCCTGCAACCCAACAGGTTAAGTGTGGTCAGACAACACCCCACTCTGAGACCAAGCCACTTAGTCACTTCTAATGTTCTTGAGAAAAATAAATCTGCCATCCTTACCTGATCTCTCCTATATGTGACAACAGATCCACAGAAATGTAGTTGACTCTCAAATGCCCTCAAGGATGGGCAACAAATGCTGGCCCAGCCAGCACCTACACCTCATGGCAAATAAAAAAAGTTGAGCGAGGATTGTGAGGATTTCTCTTCAAATCCCTGCCAGATGTTTGTCATACATGTGTTTCCAAATTCTGCTCTCAGAGAGACATGCTTTAAAACTATCTTTATACCAAAGCTTTCCATCACCTATTTTAATCAAGGATCCACCTCCAAGTTTTCCTACTATACTTCCAAACAAAGCTTTCACTCAACTGTTTTAGCAAAGATCCAACTCCAGGTCTTCCAACTCTCCTTTCTGTATTCTGATGTCTTAAATGCTTTTACATAGTCACTCTACAATTATTTTACCCATTGCTGAACAGTCTATAGTAAGAAATCACAAACTTCAGAATCACTTCCGATATCTTTGCGGTTTTTCATTAGCCAACTTCTTTTCATCTCTGCCTGTGGTTCCTGTTCTAATTCTAGTTTCCTCTATTTCTTTAACTTCAGGCTTCTTGAAAACTCCTCTTCACTTCTCTAGCTGTCGTTTAAATTTCTGGCACTGACTTAAAATATTACACCATTGTATGGCTTTTCTTCTAGCAAAGCTGAAAACTGCTTACCTTCTAGCCTCCTGTGACCAACTGCTATGAATGCAGTTAATCACAATCCTTTCCTACCTTAAAAATATTCCTGGTTGCTAAGTAAACATTATTTCTTCTCCAAGCTATTACTTACTTTTCAAGCTGTAAACATAATAGAAGCATAGTTTGAACTGAAACCAAAACTATGCAACGTCTTTGTCTAACATGAATCTAATTGGAGTTCTACTCTGCTTACACAAAAATTCAACAATACAGATACAGATTACCTAAAACTACCTCTGTTTTACTGACAATGGAATAAGGAGAGGACCAGAGGAAAATCAGGCAGGTAAGATCACATGACATAGAAGGTCATTTGCTCCATCCTGTCAATGCTAACTCTCTGTAGGAGCAACTTAGCTAGTCCCATTCCCCTTCCTATTCTGCCTCCAATTTTGTTTTCTCTTCAGGGCCTTATCCAATTCCATTTTGATAGCTCTGATTCTACCTGTTTTCACCACTCTCTCGGGGAGTACAAGCCACATCCTAGCTGCTTGCTGTATGAAAAGATAGTTTTCTTCGTGAAACTATTTGTTCTTTTGCCAGTTACCTTAAAGCCTTGTCCTCTTGTTTTCAAATCTTGCACCAATGGGAACATTTTTCTCGATCAACTTTGAGCAGCCTTGATTTTGAACACCTCTATCAAATCTCCTCTCAATCTTCTCTTTTCTAAAGTGAGCAACACCAGTTTCTTCAATCTATCCACATAACTGAATTCCTCACTCTGAGATCTCATAGAATCATTGAATAGACTCCCTACAGTGCAGAAGGAGGCCATTTGGCCCATTGAATCTGCACTGACAACAATCCCACCTAGGTCCTATCCCTATAATCTCACGTATTTATCCTGCTAATCCCCCTGACACTAATGGACAATTTAGTATAACCAGTCAACCTAACCCACACATCTTTGGACTGTGGGAGGAAACCGGAGCACCCAAAGGAAACCCACACAGACATGGGGAGAACATGTAAACTCCACATAGACAATGACCCAAGCCAGGAATTGAACCCAGATCCCTGACGTTGTGAGGCAGCAGTGCTAACCACTGTGCTGCTCATATAATCTCATAAATCTTTTCTGCACCCTCTGAAAAGCTATCACATCTGAACATGCAGTGCCCAGAATTGGACACAGTCATTGATATTTTATGACCTCGCTCAGGTGAGGCTCATAAAATCCTGCCCTAGGCCAATGGAGAATTCCGTTCTGCGAGCCACACCCAACACAATCCCAGGGTGAACGTGGTGGTAAAATTCCAGCCAGTATTCCAGACGAGTTTTAGAAAAACATCATCATAACTTTCTTGTTTTTGTACTCGGTTCCTCTATTTACAAATCCCAGGATCCTATAGTCCTTTCTCAACCTGCCCTACTGCTTTCAATGATCGTACAGCCCGTTCACAATTGGATCCTTTATTTTATACTGCCTTTCCTCATTCTTGCTACCAAAATGTATCACTTCACACTTCTCAAGTCTGAAGATGCAGGAGGCTGTCAAAACAAACACTTATGTCTGTTTTCCATAGAATGGGTCACCACCCTAAGGCTATAGCTTGAGGGGCAGCACTTCACATCAGATATTGCTGACTAGGGGTCTCTTCTACTCTAACCCCTTGCATAGGCACGTTAGAAGGACTTGCAGATAGTTAATAAACTGTTAATTAATCTGTTTCATAGCTGATTTCATAATGGCCACATTATGAAATTACCTTCTATGGCCATTAAGCCGTGGGGTGAGACTCAAGCCTAGAGCTTCTGGCTAAGAGGCATGGACAGTACCCATTGCAACAAAAGCTCCCCCCCTCCTCCCTGACCACTTCACCCTGTTCTGTATTAAGTATGCAACTTTATAAGACACTTGTCAGACCCCACTTGGAGTACTGTGTGCAGCTCAGGTCGCCTCACTACAAGAAGGGTGTGGAAGCTATTGAAAGGGTGCAGAGGAGATTTACAAGGATGTTGCCTGGATTGGGTGACATGCCTTATGAGGATAGGTTGAGGGAGCTAGGTCTTTTCTCCCTGGAGAGACGGAGGTTGAGAGGCGACCTGATAGAGGTTTATAAGATGTTGAGAGGTAGGGATAGGGTGGATTCTCGGAGGCTATTTCCCAGGGCTGAAATGGTTGCTACGAGAGGACACAGGTTTAAGGTGCTGGGGAGCAGGTACAGAGGAGATGTCAGAGATAAGTTTTTCACTCAGAGGGTGGTGAGTGAGGGTGGTGGTGGAGGCGAACTCGTTGGGGTCTTTTAAGAGACTGCTGAATGATTACATGGGATTTAATGGGATTGAGGGTTATAGATAGGCCTGAGAGGTAGGGATATGATCGGCACAACTTGTGGACCAAAGGGCCTGTTTGTGCTGTAGTGTTGTATGTTCTATGTTCTATTTAAGTTCCATGTGGCAGGTGTCCACACATTCCACCAGTCTGTCTGATTCTTGAAGCTTATTTTGTTTTCCTCACAGCTCTCAATATGTCATCTGTGCTCTGCATTGTTTAGGTCATGAATAATTATCGAGAAAAGCAGTTGTCCTAGTACAGACACCTGAGGAACCATTCCAGTCAAAAAAGCAACTCTGATTCCAACATGGGCCTGGATTTGGCAGCCAGCAGCATAGGAACAGCATTCACAATGCACTATGCTGCACACAGAGTTTTTGTGGATTTTCCAGCAGAGACTTGTTGTCATCAAGGTGTCTATCCAATGGTTTACCGCTGTATCTAGGGGATGTGTAGCAAGGATGAATCAGGCAATGTGCAAGACTCTTCAACCAAAAAATCCTCACTGAGGAGTGCAGCATTTCCAATGACATTGACACAAGTTTGTGTAGTATCACTGGAAGTGGTAACAAGCAAACAAATTTCCACCCCTATTAAAACCAGTCTGACAATTTCAAATATCATCATTTAAAATTTTCAGTAATACATTTGAAAAATCCAAATTGGGCCATTCTTGCAGGTTTTTCTTCATTCCAAAGGGCATGTTTTCCATATTTGTATATCCAGATGGAACTTTGCAAGTTGGGAACATACATCAAGAGGGTTTGAAACAGCTATCACTGGGCCTTGGCGATTTTGAATCCAATCATTAGTTTTCCTTTAAAAGTCTTATGTGATATGAGTCTGATTACCCTCAATCCAGTTTCCAATTGTTGCAAGCTGTCCGTAGTAGGCACCAATTGGAAACAAGTTGGTGGTTTCAGAGCAGGAGTGAGGATAATTTGTGCAAAAGGAGAAATGTCACAGTGTTACAGAACTGGGTGCCATGTCAGATTGACATTAAGGCACTGTTTAGGAAGTGTGGAAAAGCAAATATGCACTATGCTGGACCTGAAGTGGGGGCAAATTTTATCAGCTCTGATGCAAAATAAAAGCTGAAAAATGAAGATCGCAGAATCATAGAGTTGTTAAAGCAGTGAAGGAGGTAAATTGGTCCATTGTGTCTGCGCCTGTTCTCTTTCTTTCTCCCTGTATTCAAGAACCTTCTTCCTTTCCAGATGACAATCCAATTCCCTCCTGAATATCTTGATTGAACCTGCCTCCACCACAATCTCAGGTAACACATTCCAGATGTTGACAACTTGCTACATGAGAAAGGTTCTCTTCATGTCTCCATTGCATATTTTGCCAATCACCTTAAATCTGTGACCTCTCATGCTCGATCTTCCCATCTGTGGGAATAGTTTTTCCCTATCTACCCTCTCCAGTGCCTTCATGATTTTGGATATCTCTATCAAATCTCCTTTTAATCACGTCTTCTTCAAAGATAATTGTCCCAACTTCTCCAATCCATCAAAAAAGATACCATTCATCAAACAAAGCTAATGGTCCGCCCTCCTCCAAAATAATTATTTGAAAATAATGAATATATAAGTGATGATCAGTTTTCACAAAATACAAGCATTTTGAAGAAAAATCAAAAGCTTCTTGAATTTTCAGAGACAAAGGACCTGATTATACCCTAAACCATATCTCCCATGCCAAACTACAGAGCTGCATCAAGTAAGTCACTCTTTGTACATAAGCCTGTGCAATGGATGCCAACAGCCTGAATGAGAGAGTTTGAAAGTTTATTTATTAGTGTCACAAGCAAGCTTACCTTAACACTGTGAAAATCCGCTAGTTGCCACACTCCAGCGCCCGTTCAGCTGCACTGAAAGAAAATTTAGCATGGCCAATGCACCTAACCAGCACATTTTCGGACAACAGAAAGAAACTGGAGTACCCAAAGGAAACCATGCAAGTTTGAGGAGAATGTGCAGACTTAGCATGTGACTTAAGCCGGGAATCAAACTCAGGTCCCTGGCGCTGTGACACAGTAGTGCTAGCCACAGTGCCACCTGGCATGGTGGCACAATGGCTAGTTCTGGCACTTGTAGCAACAATTGGCTTTCCTCATGTCCACAGCATAACAGTTGGCACTCAGGTAGCTTTTAAGGCAGAAAATGAGTCCGCTGCTTTGTCAACATGGTGGGATTTGCCTCCATCAATGTACAACTGGTATGTAATCACCAAAGAAGGACGACACACGTATTATCAGTTTTGTTGGTTGCTGAGCCACCATCATTCTGTGACGTTAATCCATCCACCCAGAAATAGCAGTGAATGGCTGCTATAGCTCAAGAGCTACTTAGAAAACCCCATCATATTGAGCATTATAAGCGTAATGAGATCCACATATAGGACCACCAGCATCATCCAGAGGTCTTGATAACTTATGGACCATAAGCAGAAGATCAGAAGGCATAGTAGGTGAAGTAGGCCATTCAGCCCATCGCATTGCTCTGCTGCCATTCAATGATATCATCACTGCTCTGATTTAACCCTCAACTCCACTTTCCCACCTTATCCCCATAACCCATGATTCCCCTACTAATTAAATATCTGTCTATGTCAGCCTTGAACATACTGAACAGCCCAGCTTCTACAGCCCTCTGCAGTAAAGAATTCTACAGATTCACCGCCTTCTTACAGAAGAAATTCCTCCTCATCTCTGTCTCGAATGGGCAACCCCTTACCCTGAGGAAAAGGTAACCCATGGAAGCAGTATCTTCCTTTTTTAAAAATTAATTTATAGGATGTGAGTGTGACTGGCATTTATTACGCATTCCTAATTGCCCTTGAACTGAGCAGCTTGGTAATCCACTTCAAAGGGCATTTAAAAACCAACTATTTTCCTATGGATTGGCCATGGTGGGATTTGAATCCAGATCCCCAGTCTAGTGACAATGCTACCACACCACCTTGTTTAGAAAGGACCAGGATGTGACCTGCATAAACTAAAAAGCTGACCTAGAGCAGGGTGACAAACAGGGGAGGAGGTAATCACACTGACACTTTGTATCTGTCCCATATCCATTGGTCAGAAGGGTTTCAATGGAGGGTTGACAATGGGTAAGCTCCAGCTCCCAGTGAAAGGGGATATTAAAAAGTGCTCAGGGACAGGGGCAGTCCTGGGGAGGTGGCAGTGTGTGCCAAACAGTCACCTTCTTCAGCTGGAAGAGGAAGACAAGGAGGAGGAAGATTGAGGGAAGTTCCTGCCACTTTGAGTGGGGAGCAGAATGCTGTTATCACAAGCTGCTAAAATCAAAATACTCTGTGCCAACCATCTGTTCATTCTCTGGAATCAGTGAACCATTCTCAACTCATAATTCATGTATGTTTTCTGTCTAAATTAATTAATGCATTGTATTCAAACTTTTTTTTAATTAACTGAATAAAGTATCTTAAAAGTACCTATGAATAATCAAGTGCCTATTTTGGGTATCTGGGGCCGATAATCCAAAACAGTTATAGTGATCACTCTTACCAATACTATCATGCACAGATGCAAACTGTGACTGGCAGATTGGTGAGGATGAAGACAGGTGGGGTTTTTCCTGCTTTTTGGTTTCTTCACCATTGGCCGCAGACCCAGTCTAGTACTGATGTCCTTTAGGGCTCGACTATTTGGTCTGTAGTGGTGCCACCAAGCCACTTTTGGTGGTGGACATTGAAGTCTCCACCCAGAGTATAAACTGTGCTCTTGTCATTCTCAGTACTTCATCTAAATTGTGTTTTTCTTTATGAATTCATGTGGGCTTCGCTGGTTGGGCCAGCATTAAATGCCCCAACTCTAATTGCTCTTGAACTGAGTGGCTTGGTACACATTTCAGAAGGCATTCAAAGGTCAACCACATTGTTATGGATCTAGGATCACGTGTAGGCCAGACCAAGTATAGATGGTAGATTTCCTTCCCTAAAGGGAATTTGTGAACCAGATGGAGTTTTTTTTTTAGACAATCATTTCATCAGATTTTTTTATTTAATTCATATTCCACCATCTGCCATGGTGGGATTCAAACCCAAGTCCCCAGAGCATTAACCTGCATTGCTGAATTATTAGTCCATTGACAATACCACTGTACCACCATCTCCCCAACATGGATTAGAGAAGGGGCACTGACTTGTCAGCTGAATGGGGGAAGCGCATCGTAATTAGTAGGGTGTTACAATGTTTGATCTGATGCCATGAGACTTCATGCAACCCAGAGGTGATGTTGAGGACTCCCAGGGCAACTCTCTCCCAACTGTATACCTTTGTACCTCCACCTTTGCTGGCTTCTCCTGCTAGTGGGACAGTACCCTGGTGGTGGTGATATCTGGGACATTTTCTTTAAGGAATGATTCCATGAGAATGATTATATCAAGTTGTTGCCTGACTAATCTGTTGGACAGCTCTCCCAATTTTGGCACAAGATCCCAGATGTTAGTCAGGAAGACTTTGCAAGGTTGACGGGGCGGGGTTTGTCATTTTCCTTCCCAGTGCCTAGATCGATGCCGAGTGGTCCGTCCAGTTTAATTCCTTATTAATTTTCTAGTGATTAAGTACAACTGAATGGCTTGCTGAGCCATTTCAGAGTCAACCACGTTACATAGTGGTACACAATCAGGAGGGAGCTCCCCTGGAATTAGGGAAATACCTTAGGGAGCAGTGACCACAATATGATAGAATTTACCCTGCAGTTTAAGAAGGAGAAGCTGGAATCAGATGTAATGGTCTCACAATTAAATAAAGGTAACTATAAAGGCATGAGGGAGGAGTTGGCCAGAGATGATTGGAAAGGGAACCCATTAGGGGAGACAGTGGAACAGCAATGACAGGAGTTTTTGAGAATTATTTGGGAGGCAAAATAGAAATTCATCCCAAGGAGGAGGAAACATGCTCAGGGGAGGACGAGGCATCCATGGCTGATGAAGGAAGTTAAGGACAGCATAAAAACAAAAGAAAAAGCATACCAAGTGGCAAGTATTGGTGGGAAGCCAAAGAATTGGGAAGCCTTTAAAAGTGAACAGAAGACAACTGAAAAAGCAATAAGGGGGGAGAAAATGAAGTATGAATGTCAGTAACTAGTAATATAAAAGAAGGTAGGAAGAGCTTTTTTTCAATATATGAAATGAAAGAGAGAGACAAAAATAGCCATTGGACCATTGGAAGATGAGGCTGGAGAAGTAATATTAGAAAACAAAGGAATGGCAAAGGAACCCAATAGTTACTTTGCATCAGTCTTCACGGTGGAAGACACCAGTGGGATGCCAGAGCTCCAGGAGAGTCGGGGGGCATAGATAAGTGTGGTGGCCATTACTAAGGAGAAGGTTCTAGGGAAACTGAAAGGTCTAAAGGTGGATAAATCACCTGGAGTGGATGGACTGCACCCCAGTGTTCTAAAAGAGATAGCTGAGGAAATTGTGGAGGCATTGGTGGTGATCTTTCAGGAATCACTGGAGGCAGGAAGACTACTGGAGGAGTGGAAAGTAGCTAATGTAACACAGCTATTTAAGAAGAGACGGAGCATGTGATGGGAAATTATAGACCGGTTAGCCTGACTCCAGTCATTGGCAAGGTTTTAGAGTCCGTTATTAAAGATGAAATGGCAGAGTATTTGGAAGTGCATGATAAAGTAGGATTGATTTAGCATCAATTCATCAAAGGGAGGTCATGTCTGACAAATCTGGGTACGAACACAAGAGGTCATCACTTAAGGGTGAGGGGGGGGAGGTATAATTTGGAGGTAAGAGGAAGGTTCTTTACACAGAGAGTTGTGGGGGTCTGGAATGCGCTACCGAGTAGGGTGGTGGAGGCAGGCACGTTGGACTCGTTTAAGATGCAGTTAGATAGGCACATGAGTGAAACGAGAATGGAGGGATATGGTAGGGGCTATTAAATAGGGTTAAACCTCGGGAGACACCGGAAGGGCAGGCTGTATGATTAATATGTTTTGTCTTTATTCCACAGGTGGAGGTCCACCTCGTGTCAAGCAAGGGGCATGCACACGGCGGGTTGTGCGTGGGCTGCTCTTGGAAGTCCAGGAGTGGCCTAGTACTTCATGTCGGTGTGTGTGCTTGATCCTGGACCGATAGACGGGCTCCACAACAGCTCAGTGACTAGCACTGCTAGCTGTGCAGATACATGGATTTGGGCCTGTGTCTGTGGGAGTTTGCGCATTCTCCCTGTGGTTGCGTGGGTTTCCTCCGGGCGCTCCGGTTTCCTCCCACACCCCAAAGATGTGCTCTTAGGCTGATTGGTTTCCACCAAATTGACACTATTTCTTCCCTGAATCTGACTGAGTAGGGTCCCATTCGTAGAAATGCAGGGTAGAATAGGTGTAGGGCGATGCGGCGGCGCAGGCTCGTTGGGCCGAAGGGCCTGTTTCCCGTGCTGGGTTGTTCTTTGTTCTTTGTTCTTTGTTCTTTGTTAAATCTGTTAGAGTTCTTTGAAGAGATAACAAGGAAGTTAGATAAAGGAGAACTGGTGGATGTGGCCTTTGACAAAGCGCCACATCGGAGACTGTTAAATAAGTTAAGTGCCCATGGTGTTAAGGGTAAGATCCTGGTATGGATAGAGGATTGGCTGACTGGCAGAAGGCAGAGAGTGGGGATAAAGAGTTTTTTTTCAGGATGGCAGACGGTGACTAGTGCTGTGCCTCAGGGTCATTGCTAGGACCACAACTTTTCACAATATACATTAATGATTTGGAAGAAGGAATTGAAGGCACTGTTGCTATTTGTAGATGATACAAAGATATGTAGAGGGACAGGTAGTATTGAGGAAGCAGGGGGCAACAGAAGGACTTGGAGAGGTTAGGAGAGTTGACAAAGAAGTGGCAGTTGGAATACAACGTGGAGAAGTGTGAGGTTATGCAGTTTGGAAGGAAGAATGGAGGCAGAGACTATTTTCTAAATGGGAAAATGCTTTGGAAATCAAAAACACGAAGAGACTTGGGAGTCACTGTTCAAGATTCTCTTAAGGTTAACGTACAGGTCCAATCGGCAATTAGGAAGGCAAATGCAGTGTTAGCATTCATGTTGAGAGAGCTAGAATATAAAAGCAGGGATGTACTTCTGAGGCTGAATAAGGCTGTGGTCAGATCTCATTTGGAGTAATGTGAACAGTTTTGGGCCCCATATCTGAGGAAGGATGTGCTGGCCTTGGAAAGGGTCCAGAAGAAATTCATAAGAATTATCCCTGGAATGAAGTGCTTGTCGTATGAGGAATGGTTGAGGACTCTGGGTCTGTACTCGTTGGAGTTTAAAAGGATGAGGGGGATCTTGTTGAAACTTACAAGATACTGCAAGGCTTGGATAGAGTGGACATGGAGAGGATGTTTCCATTAGTAGTAAAAACTAGAACCAGAGGGCACAACCTCAGGCTAAAGAGATGATCCTTGAAAACAGAGATGAGGAGGAATTTCTTCAGCCAGAGCATGGTGAATCTGTGGAATGTTTTGCCACAGAAGGCTGCGGAGGCCAGGTCATTGAGTGTCTTTAAGACAGAGATAGATAGGTTCTTGATTAATAATGAGATCAGAGGTTATGGGGAAAAGGCAGTGGAATGGGGATGAGAAAAATATCAGCCAGGATTGAATGATGGAACAGATTAGATGGGCTGAGTGGTCTAATTCTGCTCTTATGTCTTATGATCTAATGGTTTAATTCCTCAACAATGTAATCAAAAAACAATGCAAGATTAAAGTTGCAAATATAATAAAGATGTTGATTTTAATTCCAAACACGATATTGAAGTGAAACCTCTTGTCATGCAAGTGCTCCCTTGCTTTCAGAAGAGCTGCTGTAATAGTTACTGCTGCACATACAAGGATCAGGCTCATAGAGAATCATCTCCTGAGCCTCTCAGGGGTCAGGTGCAGGCTGCAGAACATCAGTTGCTGCCATGGCAGGATGATTCAGCTGGCTTTCTGACAAAGAAGTTTGTATTGAAGGGGCTGGCCAGAGAGATCAAAAAAGAAAGCAGAACAAAGAAGAGCACAGTACAGGAACAGAGCCTTCGGACCTCCAGCCTGTGCCAATCATGATGCCCTAACTAAATAGAAAAAAAACCTTCTACCATTATTCGGTCCACGTCCCACTATTCCTTCCCTAATCAGTTTTGAAGTGTATTTATTAGTGTCACAAATAGGCTTGCATTAACACTGCAAAGAAGGTACTGTGAAAATCCCTTAGTTGTGACACTCTGGCACCTGTTCGGGTACAATGAGGGAGAATTTAGCATACACCTAAGCAGCACATCTTTTGGATTGTGGGAGGAAGCTGGAGCACCCAGAGGAAACCCACACTGACACAGGGAGAACATACAGACTTTGTAGACAGTGACCTAAGCTGGGAATCAAAACTGGGTCACTTAACCATCTAGATGCTTCTTAAATGTTGCTAATGTGCCTGCTTCCACCATCTCCTTGGCAACACTATCCAGGCACCCACCACTCTCTGCGTGAAAAATTACCCATGCACATCTCACTTAAACTTTCCCCCTTCATCTTAAAACTGTGCCCTCTTGTAATTGACACTTCCATCCCAGGAAATAACCTTCTGACTATTCACCCTGTTTATGCCTCTCATAATTTTGTGCAAATCTCTCAGGTCTCCCCTCAGCCTCCATTGTTCCAGTGAAAAATAATCCCAGTTTATTCACCCTGTCCTCATAGTCAACACCCTCAAGACCAGGCAACAAACTGGCAAATGTTCCTTGCATTCTCTCCAAAGCTTCCACATCCTTCTGGTAATGTGATGACCAGAATTGCATGCAATACTCCAAATGTGGCCACATTTTATATAGAGCTGACATGTTGACCTCCTATGAGAGGATAATACCTGTCTCTTCCCCTTCAACACTGCCACACATAGGCAGGAGTACAGGCAACCAAAGAAGTAGCACCTTGAGACCTCTTATTTGTTAATTCCATCTGAGGTTGACCTCTGTATGTCTATGGGAGTTAAAAGCCTCCACTCCTGACCCCATCTTTCTGGTCAAACCAAGTAAACTAACTTAAATTATGTTCGGACAAAGAAAACGGGGGCAGCTCCCCAAAAGGAGGGGGAACAGCCCAAACAGAAACAAAAGGTACAAAGGAAACTTAAGACACGTCAAATCAAAATGTGATTATCGGGGTCTATAAGGCACCTCAGCCCCTGCGGTGCCCAACGGGCACGGAAGGCCTCGACAGTGCCCGCGGACACCGCGTGCTCCCTCTCCAGGGACACCTGGCCACGAACATAGCCGCGGTAGAGGGGCAGGCAGTCGGGACGGACGGCCTCGTCGATCGCCCGCTGCCTGGACCTGTTGATGGCGCGTTTCGCCGGGCCCAGGAGCAGGTTCCTCCACTCCTGACCAAGGGCTCAGGTTCAGTCCTTCAATTAATTCAATTCAGCTGGGGCAGCAGTTTAAGTGCTGTAGTTAGCCTGAGTGCTCCTAGATTAGGGTGAGCAAAATCAACCATTGATTTCTACCCAAACTTGATACAATACACCCCCACCTCCTCCCCCAATGGGGAATGCAAAAATCTGGTTGTCAAGGGAGGATCTGATTGGGCCCTCAGTTAGGAGTTCCTCCAAAGCCAGGGCTGCTACCCGTCAAAATGGGTAAGTTACTGAAGGACACCCCTGCAACTGTGCCCCAATCAGACAGTTAATGCTTTCAGGACATGAGGGAAGGGAACAAATGTAACAGAAGATCAGGAGAGCACATTCAAATGCAAGTGATGCAGAAACCTTATCAGACCCATGGATGCTAGCTCTAATCAAACTTTAATCAAGCAGCCTTTTTCACTAAATTAACCATTAACAACCTTTTACATCTGTTCAAATTAAAGAACAAATTTACAAGAGCAAAATCTGGAGTGACTAAGTTAATGTTGATTTTTGAACCTATTAGTTATTCTATGAGAAAAAAACTCAGTGTTATGTACTATTTAGTATGCAAGGCGTTTGCTGACAGTGACTAACATTTTGTCAGCAATCTAGCTGATTATTAATTTATTGATTAAAAAAAATGCTTTGGGTAGAATTTTACATTCACCTGCCAGTGGGTTTACCAATGTGGGGGCTGGTAAAGTTTCTCAGTTGATGTTCCCACTTTCAAGAGTGGACTTGGGGGAGGATTCAGACATGGTCAGGCACAATTCTTCCACCTCACTGATGTGATCGAGTAGCGTAACTGGGCAAGAAAAATGAGCAAGAAGCGAAAAGTTGGATTTGTGCCTAATTACTTGCCTCTTGTGATATTGTTGGCCACATTCTGCGAGCAAAATCAGCCTGGTGTCCAAGAAAGTGCAAGGCTGACTTAAGTATTAATAACCTGCTAAGCATGTCATTAATGAGCCTGTGATGCATTAGTCCAGCCGCACTCATCTTTCCCACCTTACTGGACAGGTCCTCACTGGTGAGGATTGCAGATGGTCTCCATCAATGGCGACCAGATGTGATGGCCTCATCGGTGGAACCGGAAGCCATTGAAGCCCCCACCCCCCCGGGTGGTTGGGGTCAGGACGTGGCAACTTCCCACTCACCTGATGAAGGAACGGCATTTCCGAAAGCTTGTGGGTTTACTATCAAATAAACTGGTTGGACTTTAACCTGGTGTTGTGAGACTTCTTAAAGTGTTGGGGTCAGTGCCAGTCTGGGAAATTGGTGAACCCTCCAAAAATGTTATCCCTACAAGTCTCTGTGGGGAGGTGTAGAAGGTTGTGTACATAATATGGTAAGACAGGGAAGATGTAAAGTGAAAGGTTAACTACAATACTGTTCAAACAATGGCTGTTGAACATGTGCATAAGGAGCTATGTAATAATGATGTTTTCCAAAACAATCCTAATGACAATGGAGGTCTCTCCCCTCATCCCGGGCTTCATCTCCCTTCTCTGCCATAAGAATTCCTGCATACACATTGTCCTGAACTCCAAAAATCTGGGACTACTTGTAATTCCAGTCCAGGCCACTGCTACCACTGGTGTTGCCGGGGCTACACAGCTGTCAGCCAATCAGATTGGCTGGCAACTCTGAGAGGTGGGACTTATGCCAGAACGAGGGGCATTAACTGGTTATGAGGCTGTCATAATCAATACGAATGCATTTCCCCACTGAGTTGCCCCATCATCCCGAGATATCCTGCCCTTCATTTATGATGTTTTTGGACCTATAGCCAGTTGTTAAATAAATTAGCAGATTAATTATGTTACAAATTTTGTCGATTACGTTTTCTGCCTTCATGTTTATAGCAGAATTCTATATTTGTGAGACCTGGCAGGAAATGCTGGCTGATTCTAGGCTGGCACTCAGTGCATTGAGGTAACTGTGCCTAGCTTTAGCTCATTTGAGTAATTGGCAAAAACTGACAGGAAAATGTTGTTCTTGTGGTGGCAGCTAGCCTAACAGGGGATGGCCCACAGCTCAAATTTAAAAGGATGTGGCAACTTAGAAGATTTCAAATACTTTCAGCCTTTGTCAATCTTGAGAATGAATTTTAAATATATGTTAACCTTTACTAAGGCTGCAGAGTATATTTTACGCAATTCAAAGGAACGACATCGCTGTTTGTAAAGGGTGCAAGAAGAGTTACATACCAGAAATTTCAGGTCAATTTCCCAGAAGGCAGTACATTGTTTGTCAAAAAGATGGCACTGGTCTCAATAGCCTGTGCTGTCCACGAATGCCATCTGTTATGCACTGGGAACCCTTGCAACTGCAAAATGTTCGGTGTCCCATCAAGCTGATACCTCCTTTCCGCAGGGAGTATGATGAACCCATTGAACAACCTATAAAACAGAAGTTGTAATTTTCCAACAGTGGGGAGTTTTGCCCAACATTGGACAGTCATATCCTGAGCTTCTGTGAAAGATGTTAGCAGTACTTTGTTGCTGACATGCACTCGAAAAATTTACATAAGGGACTTGGTCACTTGCTTGATGCATTTGTGGACAACTGACTGAATAATCAACAGTTGGGACTTGGAATGATCCAGTTTAATTCATTGAAGGAAGCATCCCAATGATAAAAATTGCCTACAAGTCAGTTTGTAAAAGATTGCTGTATATGGCACACATTTACTGAAGTGAGTGTGCCAAAGAAGAAATCTATATTGGGGCAGCATAGTAGCACAATGATTAGCACTGCTGCCCCACAGCTCCAGGGATCCAGGTTCAATTCTGGCCTCGAGCCACTGTCTGTATGGAGTTTGCATGTTCTCCCCATGTCTGCATGGGTTTCCTCAGGTGCTCCAGTTTCCTCCCACATTCCAAAGATTTGTGGGTTAGGTTGATTGGTCATGCTAAATTGGCCCTTAGTGTCAGGGGGTCTAGCAGGGAAATACATTGGGTTGCAGGAATAAGGCCTGGATGGGATTGTCGTTGGTGCATTTGATGGGCTGAATGGCCTCCTTCTGCACTGTAAGGATTCTATGATTCTATTAATAAAAATAGATCCTCAGGTTAGGATGGGTAAGTACATAAAGGATACATTTGTCTTTCTGCTTTGCTTCTTTCAAATCTAGGAGATCCACTTGATTCCTGTGACTCAGTAAGACGTGTCCCTACCCCTGGCTTCATATCATAATTCAAGACTTGCTGGCCACGGAAGTAGTTGTTCATGATATGGTTCAACAGCTTAATAACTAACCTACTAATCCTTCCAACACTTTCCCACTATTTCCCAAAGGAGCGGGGAAGGGGGAAGATGTATATGAAGATACAGAATAGTCTGTATCTTCTAATGAAATTACAACCCTGTCTATTTTGGTTGTTGCAAGTAACATAGCAGCTTAGAAATATGACTCATTTAGAAACCAAGATGTTGCAATATAAAAATGTCAGAATTAAACAGCACCAGACATTAATTGGACAATCATAGTTCAGGTAAATCAATACAGTGATGGCTTCATTAATTTTGCAATCTAAAAATGTAAAGTTGTACTCACTTTTGACAAGATTATTCCTGCAAGTCAAATCATCCAAAACTGTTGAGCTTCTTTCAAAGGTACTACACACCAGCAAAACTCCTCATCACCAACAGAGTGGGAGGAAAAGACCTGTTGCAGATCCAAGGAGTGACTAAATGCTGCAGATTCAGAAGGTTTGGAAAGGCCATTAACTGAGACGGTTAGATGGCTGTACTACTTTAAGGATAGTTTCCAAAAGCATTTAATCTGAGAGGACAGGAATGTGTCTTGCTGGCTTAAAAGTTCTGTCAGAAGTCTCACAACACCAGGTTACAGCCCAACAGGTTTATTTGGTAGCACAAGCTTTCAGACCATTGCTCCTTCAGGTGAGTGAAGAGTTGTGGTCACAAACAGGGCAAACATAGACGGAGACTCAATTTACAAGATGATGGTTGGAATTTGAATCTTTACAGGTAATCACGTCTTTACAGATACAGAAGTTGTGAGTGGAGAGAGGGTTAAGTACAGTTAAAGAGGTGTGAATTGCCTCCAGCCAGGACAGTTAGTGAGATTTTGCAAGCCCAGCAAGTCATGTGTGACATAGTGTGACATGACCCAAGATCCTGGTTGAGGCTGCCCTCATGTGTGCGGAACTTGGCTATCAGTTTTTGCTCAGTGATTCCAGCCAAGGAATCAATGAATCATCTACAAAATTTGAAGAAGTTTTCAACTCCTTTGACACTTATTGTAACCTCAGAAATAACAAAATCCTTGAGTACTAAATTTACCAAACCCATGCAGCCATCGGGAGAATCTGTCAACTCCTTCATTAATGAGCTGTACAGAATGCCTGAACACCTAGATAACAAGGACATCTGTGTCAGACTCCTATTTATTGACAACAGTTCAGCCTTGAACACCATTGTTCCCATGAAACTCATCTCCAAACTCAGGGGCCTGGGCCTCGGCACCTCCCTCTGTGATTGGACCCTGAACTTCCAAACCCACTGACCACAATCAATAAGGATAGGCAACAACACCTGCTCCAGAATCACCCTCAACACTAGTGCCCCACAAGGCTGTGTTCTCAGCCCCCCTGCTGTACTCCTTATGCGCCTATGACTGTGGGGCCAAATTCCCCTCTAATTCAATTTTCAAGTTTGTTGCCGACACTACGATAATGGGTTGGATCTCAAACAACGACAATACAGAGCACAGGAGTGAGATAGAGAATCTGGTGAACTTGTGTGATAACAATAATCTCTCCCTTAATGTCAACAAAATGAAGGAGATTGTCGTCAACTTCAGAAAGCATAAAGGAGAATATGCCCCTGTCCACTTCAACGGGGTAGAAGTAGTAAGAGTCGAGAGCTTCAAGTTTTTAGGTGTCCAGATCACCAACAACCTGTCCTGGTCTCCCCATGCTGACGCTGTAGTTAAGAAAGCTCAACCACACGTCTACTTTCTCAGAAGACAAAGGAAATTTGGCATATCAGCTACGATGCTCACTAACTTTTACAGATGCACCATAGAAAGCCTTTTTTTCTGGTTGTATCACAGCTTGGTATGGCTCCTGATCTGCTCAGGACAGCAAGGAAATACAAAAGGCCGTGAATGTAGTCCAATCCATCATGCAAACCAGCTTCTCACGCATTGACTCTGTCCGCACTTCCTGCTGCCTCTGCAAAGCAGCCAGTATAATTAAGGACCCCAGGCTCCCCGGACATTGTCTCTTCCACCTTCTTCTATTGGGAAAAAGATACAAAAGTCTGAGGTCACATACCAAACGACTCAAGAACAGCTTCTTAGCTGCTACTATCAAACTTTTGAATGGATTTCCATAGCATTAAGTTGATCTTTCTCTCCAGCCTAGCTATGACTGTGACACTATATTCTGCACTCTCTCATCTCCTTTTCTATGAACGGTATATTTTGTTTGTATAGTGCACAAGAAACAAGATTTTTCACTGCATGTTAATCCATGTGACAATAATAAATCAAATCAAATCAAATCAACTCAAAAAAGGTAGTGATTTTGAAATCTGAGCTAACTGGGGATAGAATATTTGTAGGAGTGGTGAATAATGCACTGTCAGACGTGCTTCAAGGGAATGAAGATCTAACCCTTGGCAAAGCTATCCAGATTGTCAGGCAGTCTGAAATGTAATTGCTGCACAGATCCCTACTGAGGGGCAAAATCAAGCCATGGTGTAAAGGAAAGCCCACTATCCAGTTAGTGAAACAACACAGAAACAGGGAGACTTCAGACCAAGGGAAGCAATACCCTAACCATCAAGTAGAATGACCATGCCAGCGCTGTGGAGCAAAATGCCCCCACAGGCAAAATTCAAGATCCTGTAAAGGGCCTCTTTCTGTACTGTCTTGTAAATTCAGCCCAATATTTTAATTGTAACCAAATTTGGGAATTTGTGCAAGGTCTAAACATCAAAACACACAAAACATCCCAAAATGATTCATGAGGGTGATTCAGCACACCAAGACGACACAACCATGCTTCTTGGGTGAGGTCAAAGATCCTGGATTTTTGTATTGGAATGAGGACATTTCCTTTAATAACCACCTCACAAATTTTAAGTTGGACATGGCAGCTAGTGTTACCATCCTACTGGACAAATAAACATGGTCAAGAGACTTCTGGCTTTGAACAACAGTGTATGGATGGAGAAGAATCCCACTTCTTGGCATAGGCATGATTCTGGAACCACTAAGATATGTTGGCAAACAAATCTTTAAGCTGATGCACGTCATCCGTAACCAGTCATTTTTCTCTCTTGAGCTAAGGTACCCGACTCTCCTCAAAATGCAGAAAATGTCAAGACAACTACTGTTTTAATTATTCAGAACTGGAAGCTTCAAGAGTTCAAACAAGAAAGGGTATCCTGTCTGCAACTTCAACTCGAAATTGTCTTCCTTCTTTTCAGAGCAGGTTTGTCCACTCTCATGCCAGTAGCCCCTCACTGGCTAGACAAGCTAGCCACTCAGACGGTCACTATAACACCTCCAGTGGTTGACAGTCAAGAAAGGAACCAGAAATGGGAAGTACCTCGATCACTGACTCTGACCCCATTTGGAGAGGTAAAAGCTGAGAGCACAGAGCAGACTCTGTAACCCCCTAACCAGCATGACGGTGCCACTGATGATGCTGAAACCAAGTCGTTGCCGTCCATTGATGACAGCACACCACACAGCTAAGCACAAAGATGAGTATGCTACCAAGTCACACCTTCATACAAGGAGATCCATCTTCCATCCAACTGTGCTTCTTGTCAAGCCACAGGAAAGAGGAAGAGTTAAAAACATGATAAGAGATGAGCCCAGGGTTTGTCCATTTCACAGAATGGGATAAGCCAACTGCCATCTTTCACTATAATTGAGGAATTGACAAAAGAGTGATTCAGTGCCAAAAAATAGAAAAAGAGGATGAAAAGACACACAGATGTCAGACCAACCTCCAACTCAGCAAAGTTTACCTGCAGTGACAGATTCTATCACTCTTCTGACAGTAGTAAGAAAAATATTTGTAAAGGTCATAAGGCCTCCAGACCACCTTAACCTGTGAACTCAGAAATTTGAAGGGAGAAGGTGGAGTAGTAATGATGTACATATATGGGATAACTTGTAATACATTGGATAAATGTGTGAGTGGCACGGCAGCACAGTGGTTAGCACTGCTGCTTCACAGCTCCAGGGTCCTGGGTTCAATTCCCGGCTCGGGTCATTGTCTGCGTGGAGTTTGCACATTCTCCTTGTGTCTGCGTGGGTTTCCTCCGGGTACTCCGGTTTCCTCCCAAAGTCCAAAGATGTGCGGGTTAGGTTGATTGGCTGTGCTAAGAAATTGCCTGTTAGTGTCCAGGGAAGCATAGGTTAAAGGGGTTAATGGGTATGATATGGGGGTAGGGCCTGGGTGGAGTTGTGTTCAGTGCAGACTCGATGAGCCAAAGGGCCTCTTTCTGCACTGTAGGGCTCTATAAAGAATTGGAGAAAGATGTAGTATAAGGCTCTGGAACATAAATGATTAACATGGGACTGAGTGCGGTATAAGCCACACAATGATGCAATAGAACACATGATCCACACCTGGGAAGGGTCAATTGGACAGAGCTGTGTGTAGGAGCAAGCATGGAGACAGCTCCTAACTTGGACCTTTACTGTGTGTATATTAGCTTCTAGTCGTTAATACAAGCAGTCATTGAGCCCTATATCAACCCTGCATGCTAGGCATAACAAGGACATATCTGCGTCTTGAACTAGACATAATGTGGGTGGTAAAATATCTGAGGCTAAGTTCCTTTAATCTATTACCCCAAGAATTTGTTGGCATATGTCCAAATAGTCCCCAGATCTCATACTTAGGCTCTGCAGATAACAGGATTCCTTCCCACTGGGGAGACCTTAATCATAGGGAGAGGAGTCGTCTAGATATCCATAAAAAGAAATTATGGGCGGGGGGACAAACTCCTTTTTCTTTGAATGGGATAACACTTTCCAAGAACAAATTTTCAAAGTAATTACTGCCATTGTTCATACAGCCAAGGAGGAAATGAAATATTGATCCAAATAAAAGAGTGGTTGGTTTGCCAGAGATTCTCACATCACACTTGGGCATGCACCAGAATATACTTCCCCCAACACCAGCTATACCAGGCGCATCAATGATATAAAACAATATCTTTTCCCAAGATCTTTTCCCAAGATCTGATGGCAGCAGGAAAGAAGTTGTTCTCAAGTCGGTTGGTACGTGACCCCAGACATTTGTATCTTTTTCCCGATGGAAGAAGGTGGAAGAGAGTGTGCCCAGAGTGTGTGCGGTCCTTAATATGCTGGCTGCTTTTCCAAGGCAGTGGGAAGTGTAGACAGTCAATGAATGGGAGGCTGGTTTGTGTGATGGGCTGGGCTTCATTCACGACCCTTTGTAGTTTCTTCCGGTCTTGGGCAGAGCAGGAGCCATAACAAGCTGTGATACATCAGAAAGAATGCTTTCCATGGTGCATCAGCAAAGATTGGTGAGAATCATAGTGGATGCCAAACCAGTCCCTACTGTGATGCTACTCGTATTATCTATAATTAAAGTAAAGGATACCCTATATTATATTCCACCATTCTAAATGCAAGGATTAAAAAATAGAAGGGCGGACAAGTATCACACAGCTCTAGTGACACATAGCCTTTCCAGCGTGCTCCCCAATAAAATGAAGGAGACCACCGCCAGACCAGAAGCAAAGGATGTATTTCTGAACTGCAAATATCAGGATAACTTTTCAAGCTCTTTAAGGATAGTAAATCAGACACATGGCCAAAAACAGGATGGGTAGATCCCTCAACCCATCCCCAGTACTACAAGGATACATCAGGAGTAGGTAAAACTTTAGGCTAAGTACTTAAGTCATTTATAAGTTAACACCTCATTTTGACTTTACATCTTTAGTTTTGACTTTACGATGCCAGCCAGCATGTTCAATATGTGCACATCAATGTTCTGTGCTGTTCATTTGTGTGACTGGACATTGTAAATCCAGCCATTGTGCCACTTTCATTAGGTCAAAATACCTTTATTAGGCTGGAAGCGTGTGTTTTATTCTGTTAATCCACCTGTAAGCCAATGACCAGTTTTTTTTGGCACACTCATCATGACAGTGCTTGATGCATCACCTGATATGCTAATATGCTCTCAGATTCATAAGGTTAAGTAGGCAACTGACAGTGATCGATGACTTCATTATATCCCTCACACTAACCGAGGAATTTGTGCTATGGCATTCAGACATTAACTGTCGCCTCAGCAACTTGACAGAGCAAGAATTGTGAACATTTAACACCGTCAGGCAGTGATGAGTGATTTCCAGGCTTGGTTTTCAGGAATGTTGTGAATCCGAAGACTGCCTGTAAATAATTACTGATGACCTACCAAAGACTACAAATGCCTTAATAAGACCTCCCAAACCATACCCCCACACCTCACAACTTCTGTCCTCACAGGTTAAAGGTGACATGATGTAATCTCACGAAATGTGTGTTATTTTCTCATCAAATATTTAGCCGAAGAGAAGTTATTTCTGTAGGAAGCTTAAAGAAATTGGTCTAGCAATGGAACAGTCTCATTCTATTTCTTATCTCCCCACTCCAATCCTGCTGCTGTGTCTTCAAATCATCACCAGCTTTTTCTCTCTCACTTTATCTTTATCTTCTACTTGCGTTTATCTTCCTTAATCCTGGTGTATTTAATCCATGTTATTTTCCCTTCCATTTTTTGAACATTCATTAAATTTGGTCTGCTTTTCCCTCTTTCTCGTGCTTGACCTTTTCCACCAACGAAAGCTGGACACAGAAAAGCAGGAACAATTCACAAACGGAAACAGGTAGACCAGAGGCTCAAACAAAATTGGACTGCTGCGCTCACGTACGTTAGACCAGAAATGGCAGGTCACTAGGGAGACACCGGCAAAATGGACCTCAACTGCAGGCTGTTGCAATGCTGGCATCAACACTTAGGTCATTCCTATGGGAAGCAATCAGGAGATAACTGAGCATGGGCCAGTAGCATTCCTCAGAGCGACACTCCTCCTAACTTCCCATTCAGCTAAATATTTTTCATAAAACTTATCTTTTTGGTAACATCATGACCAGACAGCTTGGTTATGCTGAATATAATTGGTCTTTCACTGGCTTCTTGCTGGGGATTTAAAGCTTGTGTTAGGCTCCTGTGCATGAGGTTTAATGGCTGTTGCAGACATGTGGGCCCTGGATGATTATAGAACCATAGAACTTCTACATGGATAAGGAGGCCATTTGGCCCATTGAGTCTGCACTGACTCTCTGAAAGAGCATTTTACCCGTGCCCACGCCACTTCCCATCCTCTTAATCCCACACATTTACCCCACTAATTCCCTGACCTACATATCTTGGAGTATTAAGGGGCAATTTACTACACCCAATCAGCCTAACTTGCCCACCTTTGGATGGTGGGAGCATCCAGAAGAAACCCATGCAGACACAGGGAGAAAGTACAAACTACACACAGACAGTGACCCAAAGTTGGAATTGAACCCTGGTCCCTGGCTCTGTGAGGTAGCAGTGCTAACCATTGTGCCACCGTGATGCCCCAAAACTTTAGTCCTTATTGATATAGTAGGCAGCATGTTTCCAATACAGAATATATGTGAGCTGCTGGCATTGGATATTCGAGCACCCCTTTTATGATGCAAAATGTGCACGGAGCCATAGAATGTCCAGACCAAATACCCGTATCATCAAGTTTAACAATTGATTGGAATGTGAAGATAAGAAATAAATTGAAACTGTTCCATTGGGGGCAGCATGAGCTTTTCAATCACAGGCAGAATGACTGAGTGAAAATCTTCCCCCTCTACGATAATAATAGTCCGAAGTAAAAGCACATAGTATAATCTAACTGTAATTCACCTCTTATTTTTAATCTGACTCTGAGACTACAGGGATGTCTGGAGTGGGAATGTTAGGCTCATGCTATTGGGTGTAAACACTGATGTTACAGTGCAGCATAGAGTAAAAAGACGTTACTCCATATCTGCACTTTACTCCACACATTTGCTTGATCTTAATATCAAGAAAAATGTTCCCTTGTTAATATTGACTTCCTCTACTTCAAAAATATGTGATTACAGGGTAGCATGGTGGCACAGTGATTAGCACTGATGCCTCACAGTGCCAAGGACAGGGTTCCATTCCAGCCTTGGGTGCCTGTCTGTGTGGAGTTTTGATGTGAAGATGCTGGCATTGGACAGGGGTAAGCACAGTAAGAAGTCTCACAACACCAGGTTAAAGTCTAGCAGGTTTATTTGGTAGCACAAGCTATCAAGCCACTCTGAAAGCTTGTGCTGCCCAATAAATCTGTTGGACTTTAACCTAGTGTTGTAAGACTTCTTACTGTGGAGTTTGTACCTTCTCCTTGTGTCTAAGTGGGTTTCCTCTGGGTGCTCCGGTTTCCTCCAACACTCCAGAGATGTGCAAGTTAGATTGATTGGCAATACTAAATTGCCCCTTAGCATCAGGGGGACTGGCAAAATAAATATGTGGGGGTTAAGGGGATAAGGCCAGGGTGGGATTGTTGTTGGTGCAGGCTCAATGGGCTGAATAGCCTCCTTCTGCCTGTAAGGATTCTATGATTATCTCCAACAGTCCCCAGGCCTGGTGTTGCATGTTGCAACATGTATTTATCCAGGACCAGTCTCTCAGTTAATTGGGAAATCAACCTCATCTTACGCAGACAAACAACAATATGAACATAATTTAATCAGCAAAATAATATTTAAAAAATAGGAATAAATCATATTTGGTATATAGCTTGGTGCATTATGGATGCTATGAGACTCTTGCCTACCATTTGGAATTGAATTTCTGACATAAAGACAACTTTCAAGAGCTGGACAGTTGGTCTGTTGTTGCCTCGGAACCCTAATAGTCAGGGACAAAGTTTAATTGTTTGTTATCTTTTACTCAGCCCAATGGGAATAGTTGATTTGTAACTTCCGGACTTTCAGACGCTACTCGGCACAGTCTGTCACCGAATGTACAGAAGACATTGTGTGTGGAAAGTTGTGGGTTCCCTAAATCACTGACAACAAGGGCTTCAAACAAAGATAGTTTATTCATAAGTTCATAAGATATAGGAGCAGGATTATACCAATTGGCCCATCGAGCCCTCTCCACCATTTGGTCTTAGTTGTTATGCTTCTCATTCCCATTTTCCTCCCTTCTCCCCATAACCCTTCAACCCATTACCAATCAAAAATCTGCCTAACTCCTCGTTAACTTTACTCACTGTCCCAGCATCCACCACACTCTGGGATAGTGAATTCCACAGATTTACAATCCTTTGGGAGAAGTGGTCTCTCCTCAACTCTGTTTCAAGTTTGCTAGGCCTCATCTTAAGACTATGCCCTCTCGTCCTAGAATGCCCCACAAGAGGAAGCATCCACTCCACATTTACTTTATCCATACCTCAATTTGACCCCCCCCCCTCATTCTTCTAAATTCTAGAGAGTTTAGACCTGAGCTCAACAGCCATATACAACACTTGTGCCCTGCCCACACTCCTGGGTAACTCCCGTACGCCAGCTACAAGGCCTCTTTTGTAGCAGCACCAACACGTTCCCACGTCACCACTCCGTCTGCACGAAGGATACAGGAAAAAACAAGCACAAAAATGTTCCCAACAAGACAGAAAACCATGCAATCCATTTGAAATACCATGGGCTGTATTATTATAAGAGCATCTGTGAGATATTTTGGCATGATTTATATGAGATACAGATTAAAGATTTATTGTTCAAAGTTCTCTTGCTTGCATTATTTATTGAAGCATGGAAACAGGAACCAATATATCCACCTCCAGGATTGCCTCATTTAATGCTTTGAAACCAAAGTGCTTTAATATTGGTCTCTGCAACACAATGGCAGGAATTTCACTGCCCTGCCCACCATAATCGGAGCAGGGAAGAGGCAGACAATGGGAACGTCTGTTGACCTTAAGCAGGATTTTACAGTTTTGGGACGAGCAAGACCATAAAATCCTACTCAATGACTCTGTAAAAATAAGCAAATGTTTTAAATCCTCAGCTTGGGTGGAGCCTAAATGAAGAAAGCGTTCCCAAAATTAGTAGTCAGCAAAACATCTGACAATTGGTTTGCACCTTTCTTATGCTTAAGAGTTGTCAGCATAAGAGAGGCAGAAATTTAAGTTAGATTCATCTCAGATTATCCATTAAGAACATCATGCTCAGGCAATTTGTGCTGAGGACAGTGCATATTGATGGGTTGGAAGTGAGGTACAGAGGCTGTGGAGAGAAGCCAGCAAGAAGCTAGGTGTCCTTTTACCTGGGAAGAGAGCAAATGGAAGATAGCTGGCTGGGGAGCAGAGCACAGTTAGGGATCTAGACCAGGATGCATAATAGAAATAATGATTTGATCACCGTAGCAATGCAGCATTGTGCGAAAGGTGGGGGGCATTGCAATGGGCTGGGGTATGAGGAGTGAAGGACAGTGGGTAGAGAAGTGTCCAGATGGTGCCCAGAGCAGGATATGGAAGTTTAACACTAATAACTTTAGATTTCAACTGAAGTAAGAGCTACCCATATATTTTAGCTAAGAACACAATGAGTTTTGTAGCCATCTGCTTAGAATAACACTTTTCTTCCTGCATCCAATTTTTCAGTCAAAAGGCAGATTCTGAAAATAAAACTCAGAAAATCAAAATGCGTCTTCAAGCAAAAGAATACTTTTGGGTGAATGACAGGAAGACTTGCTGTTCACAGAACATCCCATTCCTCATTCTTCACCACTCTCTTCTTATCCAGTATTGAACTCAACAGAGATAGCAGGTTTATGCACATGTGGACAATGCCATCCATACACATATGGGAAATGCCGCACACATGTGGACAATGCCATACACATGTGGACAATGCCATGCACATGTGGACAGTGCCATGCACATGTGGGCCATGCCATGCTCAGTGGAATGCACTGAAATCTTTAGTCCACCAGTGCAGAAAGCAGGGGCAGTTGAGCATGGCTGAACCTCTTCACTCAGTAAAGGCCCCAGTACATATTGAAATTTGAAGAATGCAGAGAATTGAAACTCCAGGCTCCAGAGGAAACAGTAAGACCTGTACATGGGGCAACAGTCAAAGGCATTTCTAATAATTTTATGGGTAAGTTGTAGTCGACTTATTCCAGAATTTAGTTTTTTTTAATAGACTTTTTTTTTGTATTCAGCTAGGAGGGTTGAATAGGGGCTAAAAGACGGACTGGTAAATGAGAGTGAGAAAAAGAAGCAAAGTAATAAAGAAGCAAAAAATATAAATGGCAATAAACAACAAGAGCTGAAACAAATGTCAACTAAGGTAAACTCCTAAGAGTCAGAACAAGAAATTAGAGAGAATAATTGAAGTAGAAATTGGGTGTTGGGCTTTAACTGAAGCTTGACTTCAGCCAGGACATGACAAGGAACTGTCAACGCATTATCAGAAGATTTAGAATGAAGCAGCAAAAGGAGGAGAGTATTATGAATCAAAGAATAGATTCATTGTAAGTTTGAGTCAACGGTTAGGATCTTTAGTTTCAACTAGTCACTGTCTGGATATGAGTCATTTGATATAAGCAGTTTAAGCAGAATCGCAATACAATAAAATGGTATATAACAAGGTGGTGGTCATATTTAACACAGGGCCCAGACTCTCCAGTTGATTGGGGAGCTGTCTTTTGCTCTGTTCTTGTTGTTGACCAGAGTCCATCTTTTTTCTCTTGGTTACGAGCCAAGACTCTCTGGATTCATCTTCTTGGGTCTCGCCTTGTGCCATATTAGGTGACTGATTAGCTTGCTCTTGAACAGGGTGAAATCTCATTTTAGCCAATCTGATTAGTTTATTATTACTTCACTATTGATCCAATGAGTTTACCATTATTTAATTATTGCCTGTTATTGTTAACTTGCATGTCTCTAATGCATCATGTTCATGTTTATTAAGCAGGAGACCCTTTAGCTAACCTGATTAATATTGCAAGTTCCTTGTCTTTGCAACTGTCCAGTTGTACAGGCCAGCAGACAAAATGCGTATGTGTGTCTAATCAGCCAGAATATTCCCCATCATGAGCTTTTACAACAGCTCAACATTTTCCTTCCGCTGTTCCCCCATATATTGGAATCTTACTTAAAGTTCACCTCTTGCTTCTCAAAATTTTACAAATACATAATTCTGTGTTGACCAACACATTCCCCACCTTGAGGGGGCAACAAAGCTGATCCCACAACATTATTTTCTACAATGATGATACACTCAAAATATGAATGCTCTGCTAATGCCAATCACAGATATTGCAAATTCATGCTTTAAGCACCAATGTTTGGAC
Organism: Carcharhinus amblyrhynchos; assembly: GCF_965287045.1. Lineage (NCBI taxonomy): Eukaryota > Metazoa > Chordata > Chondrichthyes > Carcharhiniformes > Carcharhinidae > Carcharhinus > Carcharhinus amblyrhynchos. The sequence continues at coordinate 26,086,775 of NC_137332.1, read as the reverse complement.
TTCCTATGAGAGATATGTACATACATGCGGAGAAGGAGAACTGTATGGGTGCGATATTCACAGACTGCTGCACTGGTCCAGCAGCGTAGTGAGCTAGAAAATGTCAACGAGTGGCCAGAAACGCAGGGGGAGTTGGAACCAGCATTCGGGGTTGGGGGTGTGTCAAAGCCAGTGATATCGAGGGGGGAGAGATTGTGGCTGGCAATCGGGAGTGGGGAGGTCAGGGCTGGCGATATCCAGGGGTGGAATGGGTGGTTGGGGCTGATAATGTCTGGGGAGGCGGGGGGTGGGTCGGTGCCAGTGATCGGGAGGCCAGTATACTGAGAGATTGGCACATAGACGGTGGCACCCTCAGCACTCTGCTGCCAGCCTCTCGGGTGTAAATCCCTCGATGGCCTCTGTACCGCACAGAGTGCCAGAAATTCATTTAACTAAGCTCACCCAAAAAAAGATGGGAAAATCTCCCATTTTCCAGCCCATTGTGCATGTTGTTTTTTTTGGGAAAATTGTGCCCTGCCTGTCCATGTTTCAGTCAGGACATGTCAAACTTTCAATATAACTATTGTGGCCTAGGATTTGTTGTTGCATACATTATCATTAGAAATATTGCGAGCAGTAATGGCCAGATAAAAAGCTATAATCTCTGCCTTTTCACCAGTACTCTAATGGAACAGGTAACAACAGCAATTGAGCCAGGAATGATGGTTCTCCATCCACTATTGTGCTTATTTGATCTTCTGCTGCAAAGGATAACAGTTGCTGCGAGCACCTAGCCACTTTTGCGTGGGTGTATTAGATGGTGGGATAATGAATCATTGACTTTGCATTGTCTATGGTTTTCATCCTAGCAAACTGGATGTTGGGAAATATCAAATTATTACCGTCTAGAAAGCCAGCTGGGTGAAGGATAGAATTGGAGCCAATCTTTACAGTCAATCTTTACTTTTATAAGCATTTGTTTGCAGAGATGAGCCATACAAACGCCTCCCAACCACAGTTTGTTTGTTCCTATTTATAGGAACACAATTGAATCCCCAATTGGTGTCCACCATCTGTATATATATATTTACCCATTGAGCATTGTTAAATGAGGCACACACATCAAGTAGTTTCAATGGACAAAACTGGAGTCAAACCAGTGAAAGCTCCATACAAGTATAATCGCAGATCGATTGATTGTGATTAATTTCTCCAAACTGATGCATGCCTTGAACCCCCATTCCCATACCCCAGACAGTTCCCCCCTTAAGGAGTTCTGCCACAACAACAGCAGACATTTCATATCCCTTTGGTTGATGATATGCAACCGGCAGTTACCCGATTAACGACACATGGAAAGAAAATGAAGAAATGAAGAAATAAAATTTGTCAGCATTAACGTCGGATAATTGTTCTGATATAACTCACAATTTGCCACAGATCTGGTGACAGAGAGAAATGAGGAGATTATTAAGGTAGGTGGCCAAAAGCTTGATCAAAGAGATAGGTTTTAAGGAGTGCCTTAAAAGTGGAAAGAGAGATAGAGAGGTACAGAGGTTGTGGGAGGGAATTTAAGAGTTTACAGACCAGACAGCTGAAGGCATATCCACCATTGGACAGTGATTAAAATTGGTGTGCTCAAGTGGTCAAAATTACAGAAGTGTAAATATAGATTAGAGGTAGGGAGGGGCCAGATCATGGAGGGATTTGAAAACAAGGCTGAGGATATTAAAATCAAAACTTAACTTTGGGAATGACCTTACCAAAAAAAATTCCAAGTGCTGAATGAGTGTAAAAATGAGAGAGATTTGTGCCCATTTCTGGGTAAGTTCCCAAATGCAATCGTATGGCACTTAGAAACAAAAAATGCCCAAATGTGATTCCTGCCATCATGGAGAATGGGCAGAGCCTATTCATGCCAAGAAGCCGGCTGCTGAGCTCTCAGGGTGCCATTTCACAGGCACCCCAATCTCTCAATTCACACAGTATACACGCAGTGTCATGATGTGGAGATGCCGGCGTTGGACTGGGTTAAACACAGTAAGAAGCCTCACAACACCAGGTTAAAGTCCAACAGGTTTATTTGGTAGTAAACACTATCAGCTTTCGGAGTTTGCCCCTTCATCAAGTGAGTGGGAATTCTGATCACAAACAGAGCATATGAAGGGCAACCCCGTAAGCTAGTGGTGTTTACTACCAAATAAACCGGTTGGACTTTAACCTGGTTTTGTGAGACTTCTTACATACAGTCTACACAGGGCACTGAGAAATATCATCTCACCAACTGCAACCCCGCCCCCCGGACCAGCTGATATGATCGTCCCCTTTGAGTCAGTGTAGGTCAGCAATCACAGGGGTGATGGGTGTACAGAATTTGGTGCAAGTCAAGACATTGTCAGCAGAATTTTGGATCACCTCAAATTTATGTGAGTAGAAAATGAGAAACCAGCCAAGAGTGCATGAGAATAGTCAAGTTTAGAGTACTAAAAGCATGGATAAGGCTTTTATCAGCTAATGGGGTGGAACAGGATGGGAGGAGATGAGGTAGGCAGAAGTAGGTGGTCTCAGCGACAGCACAGTTCAATGGTTAGAAGCTCACACTGAGATCAAATATGATGGCAATGTTGCGAATGATCTCAGATAGTTGCCAGACACGTTAGTAGAGTTGGTGGCAAGGGAGTAGAGTTCATGATGGGATTGAAGACAATGGTTGTGTCTTTTCTAGTATTCAGTTGGAGGAAATTTCTGCTCACCCAATTCTGGATGTCAGACAAGCAAGGCTAGGTTTTCACTCCCAGGTCAGATTGGGAGAATTCTCAGCTCCGTGAATGCAATCTTCAAAAATAATTGCCCAGACATGGATTTTCTAGAATAGAAGTTGGGGTGGGTGCCCTGGAAGACTTAAACAGGATGCCAGGTGTGGAGGTTGGCAGTAGGCATGCCTCAGGGATGTGTACTGTGTCCAAATATTAAAAATAAAGGCTAAAACTCTCCCAGCCCTCAACCTTCCCACAATCAATCCCCAGGCACTTCCCATGCCCCATCAAAGCCAACCACTGCCACTTCATGCTTTGTACCCAACTCCCATGGCCCCTCACACCCTCCATGCTATTCATATTTTATAGCCCCTGTGCCAAAATATGCCATTGAACCCCATTACCCATTATAACCTGTGGGCAAAGCTATAGCCCGTGCCACCACCTAACCTATACCGATTCATCTAGTATCTTTACTTATGGGCAGATGTCATGATTCATGCAACAAAAGGTGCAATAAAATAAAATTCTATACAATGAAGTTGTAAGTGTCTATTACAGACTTCATTACATTGAGAAACAATATGAATTAAAAATATATTATATTTGCATTTCTTTAGCTAAATAATGCATTATTAACGATAAATATTTCATTCAGGTGCATAATTCCTTACACTAACATTGGAATTCATGGTTCCATTTCAAAGAGTTTGTAACCACTTTAAGCTGTCAGTCAAACTGTGAAACAACAGGCATCCCACTGTGATAATGGTTGATTGTAAAATCAGATATGCAGCACTAATCCAATAGTGGAAACCCTCGTGTTAATATCAACCATCAGAGTGAAAAATCATTTGTTTTTATATACTCCAATCATTACTTTCTAAGATTTGAATGGCTTGACCTTTAAATTCCTTGACATCATAACAGCTCTCTATGACAGCTCCCTTTGACAGGCATTTCTGATAGTTTTGACTGCTGATTTTGACAGATATGTGAGGTTCCAATGAGCTTGCCAATAATGAGTTTATGCACTTCTTACACACATTTATACCTAATGTGACATTAGTGTAGCTTTAAGAATTTTTTAAAATCATGTTCTCTGCAGTTGTAAGCAGACTTTTTCAGTTTTTTGTTTCTCTCATTGCTGCTGGACTGTTTGCTAGAAGTCCTTTTATTGCTACATCAATAAATGAGGTTCTGTTTATTTTTATTATGGGCCTCAGGTACTTTCTGGAATCGTTATGACCTGCATTGTTAGGAGAAAGACTGGTTGACAGGTTATGTGTTTTGGACAGTTTTTTTTCCTTCCTAGTGATTTTGAGGTTTCATTTTCTGTTTAGTTGCTGGCTGCAGTTTTAGTTTAGAAGGGAGCGGACACCAGACTGAAAGTAGTGTTTTTCTCTCTTCCTGATATTGGAAATTCTGCTAGTTAGCTGAAAGCAAGGTTTCATGCCTTCCTGGAGTGGAAAGTCTGCAGTTGGTAGTTAGCTTGCCTAGAATCTCTCTCTCCCTGGTGTTCTGGGATGCTGTTCTGACTTCAAACTGGGTGTATCTAGAGGGTTGCTAGAAGTTACAAGGCTGAGAAGTCAGGGTTCCAATCTCCAACCAAGTGACTGAAGCTGACTCCAAGCTTGTCTCTGTGTGCCTCAAGAGAATTACAACATTCAACCAAAGGGCTAAATTCTAGTATCACGTCAGCATTAGTCTTTGCTGTGTTAAATCTGTGGCAAAGGTTTTATTTATGGGATTGGTTTCATTGCAATGATGTTTAGATGATAAGGTTGATATATATCATGATTGTTTTTTCCATGTTTGTAATTGGTAAAAGGTATTGCTAATTTTCTTTTAATACATGTTAAACATAATCTTAAATAAACTGTGTTTGATAAAAGCTCCCTACTGGGTCATTGGAATCATACCTGAAGTGAAATATCCCTTGCTCATCCCAGCCAAATTCAAAGGGCAAAACCTATGATCCAGGCGGACTTCATAAAAACACTTTGGGGTTTCTGACCTGGAATATAACACTAATTTTAACAATTCCAGAGGGTAACTGAGCTACTTGAAAGGGCATCTTATATTTCCCAAAGGTATCCTGGGACCAGATTCAAATGGGTCCCTTAACTCTCCAAAGGCATACCCTAGCTATCTAAACAGATCTATCATTTTCAAACCAGTTTTTATGTGGAGTAGAACATAGAACATAGAACATAGAACATTACAGCGCAGAACAGGCCCTTCGGCCCACGATGTTGCGCCGACCAGTTACAAAAACAATGACCCACTAGCCTATACCAATCCCTTTTCGTCCATAAACCTATCCAGAGATCTCTTAAAAGCCCCCAAACTAGACGCATTTACAACTGCAGCAGGCAGGGCATTCCAATCCCTCACCACCCGCTGGGTAAAGAACCTACCCCTGACATCCGTCCTGTAGCTGCCCCCCCTTAATTTAAAGCCATGCCCCCTCGTGCTAGCTTTCTCCATCCGAGGAAAAAGGCTATCGCTATCCACCCTATCTAAACCTCTAATCATCTTATATGTTTCAATAAGATCCCCTCTTAGCCGCCTTCTTTCCAACGAAAACAACCCTAAATCCCTCAGTCTCTCCTCATAGGACCTCCCCACCATACCAGGCAACATCCTAGTAAACCTCCTCTGCACCCTCTCCAACGCCTCCACATCCCTCTTGTAATGCGGGGACCAGAACTGCACACAGTACTCCAAGTGCGGCCGCACTAGAGTAGTGTACAGTTGCAACATTACACTGCGACTCCTAAATTCAATCCCCCTACCAATAAACGCCAAGACACCGTACGCCTTCTTGACAACCTTATGAGTAATTCACACACTCTGGGTTTCATAATTTCTTGCCTTCTAAAATCCCACACCAGTGGAGGCAACTGATGATTCAAATTGCCGGCATAGACTGTGCGCTTGCAAAATGTGATCATCATCATCCCCGCCTCTACAGAAATGGAAAATACTGCAATGCCGGCATTGCCGTTGTTTTCACCCATCGCAGCAAATTTCTGGTCTTCAGTCTGATCGTTTAGAGATAGTGGAAGGGTTAAGAGAAGTGGTGGTGATGCAGATGCATTTAGAGCCTATCATGTTTTTGAATGATATTGTCAAGAGGCAGCGTAGTGTTGAGAAATAAGAGGGAGACCGGAATAGATCCTTGGCCGATTCCATGATATGGAAGTTCAAAGAGCAGCCATTGATGGTGATTCTATGGATACAGTTAAATAAATAAGAATGGAACAGTCACAAACAGCTGGGCGATAGAGGAATAGACCACAGGAACAAAATGTTTCAAATGTGTTTTAGCTTTGCAGTGCTGTGATGAATTTAAATTGAAGCCGTTTGTGAGAATGAATCCCTGCAGTGCAGAAGGAGGCCATTCAGCCCATTGAACCTGCCCCGACAACAATCCCACCCAGGCCCTATTCCTGTAACCCCGTGTATTCACCCCACTAATCACCTTGAGACTAAAGGTCAATTTAGCACGGCCAATCCACCTAACCCACACATCTTCAGATTGTGGGAGGAAACCAAATCGCCTGAAGGAAACCCACGCAGACACGGGGAAATCCCTGTGTAAACTCCACACAGACAGTCACCGGAGGTCGGACGACACCCCTGGAGCTGCGAGGAACTGTGCCACCGTGCCGCACAATCTATCTTTGTCACTGAGCAAGATAGGAGATCCAATTAAGATAATTATTGTTCAGTTCCTCTTCATCTCTTTTTGCCAAGTTTCTTCCTCGCTTCCTCCAGTATTTTGTCTCTTTTTGGTTATTTGTTTTATTAAAGCACTTTAGGATCTCAGTTAATTGGGTTAGGGAAAAATTTGGAAAGATTTAGAGCCTTGATGGGCATTCGACAATATCTTTTATCTCAGACCATGATTGGATAAAATTGCCAGTGAATGGTTTTTCGAAATGAACTCAGAAAGTGTGGGCCTCAAATCTCGTTTGTTGCTACAGTAACCAATTTACTAATACAGCATTTCTTTTGATTATATAACACTGTTGGTGATTTATGTCCTTTGATGTCACCAACATCCTTGATGGTTCCCAAAATAAAATCTCATTCTTCAGTAAATTTATTGTTTTATATCTTGCGTTGCTTGTATCTAGTTGAATATCCTCTTATGAGGAAAGCTCATTGTGGCTGACTTTTCCCACGTACCTTCCTTATATAATATATTACCAATATAGTAGGCATCACAGGCCTAATTTTAACTGCGTGCAAGTGGGTGGGTTTTAAATTACTTGAAATCTCATCCCATATCCCCAGTTTATAACAGTATGAAAGGAAGAGAATCATCGACTGATGACTAAGACCTATCCCTAGACTCCTATTCCATTCTATCAGGGAAATATATGCATCAGGCTCAGAAGAGCCTTACGCCTTAATCTAATTGGTCAAGGAAACAGATAGCTCATAACATCCCAGCCCAGAACAAACAGTCAGAGAAATGAATGTCTCCGATTGATATTACTTTCATCCTTAAACTCTATCAAAGTGGATGACTTAGACTCGTAAATATTTCCTCCTACACGCAAGGAATGTCAGCTACTGACTGCCAAACTGTTGTAGCCCAGAGAAGGTTGCAGCATTTGTCAATGACCATGTCACCCTAAGTACATATTTTTATTATTCCATAGAATGTGGGCATCACTGACTAGACCAGTGTTTATTGGCCATCTGTATTAGTCATTAAGAAAGTGGCAGTGAGCCACCACCTGCTGTGAGGCAGCAGTACTAACCACCATACCAACGTGCTGCCCATCCAATTGCTTGGGGATCAACTGACTTGAACTTCTTCAGCTGGATCTTGGTAGGATTCCCAGCTCAGGTAGAATCACCATAAAACATGGTGGCAAGGCAAGAACAAAGGGCTATTTTAGCATCCAGAAAAGGCTGCAGTGAGATTCTGGTGCCTACTGAAAAGTGGCGTGGCCCAAAGAATTTTTTTTTAAGTTTTAGAAATTCTACCTTGACCTGCGTAGTGACCTGCGTAGAACCCATTGATTCATCATATTAGACAATGCAGCCCTTTTAAATACAAGCCTTCCTCCCATCTCCAAAGGAATTCCAGGTGTCAGGAACACTATTATATTTCTGGTATCTCTGTTGATATGATACAAACAGCAGGGGGAAAAATTGTATGGCATTTTATCTGTGTATCTTTTGAATATATCCACCCATTTTAGATTTGATATATTCTACACATATTCACCTCATCTGCCTTCACCAACTGAAATGTCCTCCAGAAGAATATCCCGGCTTACCAATTTTGGCATCAGCGTCCAGCAGCTTTGCATGCATGATACACCACTGTGAGGCTCTGATTCCCAAGCAGAGTGAAGTGAGACTCCTGTGTTCAAGGCGTCTTGCTGTCACTCCAGCTCCAGAACTTGACACTCCATTAATGCTATAATTATAATTACAGCATCATCATCTGTGGAGCACAGACATTACAATGTGAGGGCACCTAGAAAAATCTTTCTGGCTTAATCATGTTTTCAGCCCTGCCTTTTCCCTTCTCTCTTGTAATTGGCATCAGCTTCCATTTCAGTAAATTGCAGTAAGGACATTGCAACTTATCATGGGGAAACAGTGGTGTCGCGGCGCTGTCACTGGACCAGTAACAGAGGTGGAGGGTAATTCTCTAGGAACATGAGTTCCAATCCCACCGTGGCGGATGGTGTAATTTGAATACAAAACTTTGTGATGACCACAAAACCACTATTAATTGTCATAAGAACCCATCTGGTTCATGAGAATCATAGAATACCTGCAATGTAGAAGGAGGCCATTTGGCCCATTGACAACAATCCCACCCAGGCCCTATCCCTGTAACCCAACATGTTTATCCAACTAATCCCCCTGGCATCCCCCTAACACTAAAGAGTAATTTAGCATCGCCAATCAACCTAACCTGCACATTTTTGGACTGTGGGAGGAAACCAGAGCACCCAGAGGAAACCCACGCAGACACAGACACATGCAGACTCCACACAGACAGTCACCCATCCCAGGTCCCTGGAGCTATGAGGCAGCAGTGCTAACTACTGTGCCACTATGCACCCGCAATGTCCTTTAGGGAAGGAAACTTGCCATCCTTACCTGGTTTGGCCTACATGTGATTCCAGAGCCAGAGCAATGCAGTTGACTATTACTTGCCCTCTGAAAGGCTCGCATTCCACTCAGTACAGGGGCAATTAGGGATGGGCAAAAAATGCAAATGCTAAACTAATCTTCTGCTTTCCAATTAAATCATTATATCTATCAAGTGATTGTCTGCTTATTCAGAGCAAACATTAAACTTTGCTTCTAAGGAACAAATGAAGCCTTTTATCAAGTTTCATAACAAATAATTATCAGCTGGAATCAGTAATTCTGATTAACACCGAATCTGTAGAAAGTAGAATAGAGATGTTATTATTGGAACAATAGGGAAGACCCGTTCATGGATTAATGAAATAGCTACCCTGTAATGTGGTAAATTGTGGTTTTGTTACTTTCATCTTATTTGGAATAAGAAAGTTCCCTCGAAAGGGAACGGTAAAGACATCAAAATTGGAGATAATCTGAGATGGAAATTTCAGGAGAAAGACTCAGCAGAAATCTAGGAAAATTCCACAGTCCACCATATTAGTCATTAATTGATTTATGGCCTGTTTGGACCTGGAAAAGAGGAATGGAAAGTATTTTCAGAATTGAAATGTAATCATCCAGGCTGACTGAAAATGTGTCTTTACCCAATTAGAAAGGGTATGTGTTACAGCCTGGAACCGCAGAAATTCGCAGCACAGGAACAGGCTGTTTGGTGTACTGTTTTAAAGTTTATGTTTATTTATTAGTGTCACAAGTAGGCTTACATTAACACTGCAATGAAGTTACTGTGAAAATTCCCTAGTTGCCACATTCCAGCGCCTGTTTGGGTTACACTGAGGGAGAATTTAGCGTGGCCAATGCACCTAACCAGCACGTCTTTTGAACTATAGGAGGAAACCGGAGCACTCGGAGAAATCCCACGCAGACACAGGGAGAATGTGCAGATTCTGCACAGATAGTGACCCAAGCCGGGAATCGTGGTGCTGTGAGGCAGCAATGCCAACCGCTGTGCCATTGTGTTGCCCATCTAATCCTATTGCCCCCCACCTTCCACTTCAAATATTTGCCCATTTTCCCTTAAATGATGACACAGTTTCTGCCTCAACCAATATCTCCTGCCAAGCTTTCGAACAGTCTCTGAACCTCTCACCTCATAATACAGTTCCTTTTGCTGCAAAGCTTCATAAAGATTTCAAAGATGATTCGGTATGGGCCATCACATTGAGCAGGAACTAGTAATTCAATGCAGCATTGGAAAGTTTTGAAGAATGACGTGTAACGCAGCTAATTTTAAGATTCAAACACCAAAGGAATACAAAAACTAATAAATGAGGAAGTTCAAAGAAGATGAGACATAATGCCATTATAAATTATGATAACAACAATAAGCATTCTATTTATTATTTGCCAATAAAAAAAGCCACTGCAGAGAACCATCTGTGCACTATATATTTCACATTCAGTATTCCCCAAGTCAGGAGGTCTTGTGATGCAATGGGTAGTATCCCTGCCCCTAAACCAGAAGGTCCAGTTTCAAGTCCCATCCCAGGAGTTGATGGCCAAGTAAGGCGCTTTCATAATGTTGAATGTCAATCTGCAAAATCCTTCCCATACACCAATGGCAGGTGGTAAGAGTGGGAGAAACTCCTGGTCAGCCAAGGATGTTGGAGTGGTGCCCCCCTCCCAACCTCTAAGTCTCTGCCGACAGGGTACTGACCTGTTCCAGTAAAAATGTTGCTATGAGAAAAGATGAAAGTTTGCCTTGTATACCACCATGTGTTAGAAGAGAAAGAACATACAAACCATTTACAATACTACTTAAAAATCTGATACAGGACATGTCCCATTTGGGAATCACAGACATGGCATTATATACCATTTGAATCAAGAGGATATCATTTGTTCAGCTGTCTAAATGTTAAACAAATCCTGGCTAATCCATTGCCCATGCTTCTGCTCAATTATTATTTCCTATTTTACAATTAGTTTACAGACTACATGAACAAGATTTGCACAGAGATTCAGAAGCATACAGTTCCAGATGGAGGTAAGTTATTCCTATTTACTCAGTGAGTACTGTAAATTATTTCAACAAGCCATAATGAAAGCATAGGTTAGATATAGTGTCATAATACAATAGTCCTGTAGTCTGACCTAAAGCCTTACAGAATTACCCTTTATGCATGAACATAGACAGACAAACAGCTGGTTGTGTCTGGAATCATTGGCCCTGGAGCAGGATCAGGATTCATACATTGTTGGAAAACTCATCTGATGAAAAAACAAGCCCGAACCTTTAGAATTTGTTTAAAAACTAATTGAGCACAATGTGAGATTTCTCCAAGGTGTAGTTTGGCTATCTCTGTTTATTGCTTTTGTTTCATTCCTCTTTATATATAGATAGTTTGGCCAATTGCCACGTACAGAGCCTGGCTGACATTTTGAAAATCACAGCTATTTTACTAACATAGATAGAATTCATGTGAAGAGTGTCATCGATCTATTTGTTTTCACAAAGGAATTTTTATGACTTTTCATTTATAGTTTTATTGTCTGATTTATTTTTATTTGGTAGCACAGAACATGAGTATTGCGGAAAAAGACATTTTAGAGTTATAGAATCCTATAGTGCAGAAGCAGCCATTTTATTCATCAAGTCTGTACTGACCACAATCCCACCCTGATCCTATCCCCACGTATTTACCCTAGCTTGTCCCCCTGATACCAAGGAGCAATTTAGCATGGCCAATCAACCTAACTTGAGCATCTTTGGACAGTGGGATGAAACCAGAGCACCCAGAGGAAACCCACACAGACACAGGGAGAATGTGCAAACTCTACATAGGGAATGGACCACTGTGGCACCGTGCTGCTTTGTAGAAGCTTTTCATTTTATGCCCAACAGGACAACCGCAAGAATACCAATGTCAGTAAAAGAACAACTTTATACTGTATCAGAAAAAAGTGCTGTTTCATTGACAAGGGGACTCTGAATGCTGAAGCCCTTCGAGCCTGCCCCGCCATTCAATAAGATCATGGCTGATCTGTCGTGGCTCAGTTCCACATTCCCGCCCTCTCCCCATGACCCTTAATCCCCTCGCTTATCAAAAACCCATCAACCCGCGTCTTAAAAATATTTAGCGAGGCAGCCTCCACCACTTCAACGGGCACAGAATTCAAGAGATTCACCACCCTTTGAGTGAAGAAGTTCTTCCTCAACTCCGTTCTAAACCGCCCCCCCTTTATCTTGAGGCTGTGCCCCCTAGTCCTACTGTCCTTTCTGAGCGGGAAGAGTCTCTCCGCCTCTATCCTATCCGTCCCATTCATCATCTTATATGTCTCAATGAGATCTCCCCTCATTCTTCTAAACTCTAACGAGTACAAGCCTAGTTTATTCAGCCTCTCCTCATAGCTCAACCCCCTCAACTCCAGTATCAGCCTAGTAAACCTCCTCTGCACTTCCTCCAAGGCCAAAATATCCTTGTGTAAGTGCGGCGACCAAAACTGCACACAGTACTCCAGCTGCGGCCTCACCAATGTCCTATACAGCTGCAGCAAGACCTCCTTACTTTTATATTCAATCCCCCTCACTATGAAGGCCAGCATCCCATTAGCCTTCCTGACCACTTGCTGCACCTGCAGGCTGGGTTTTTGCGACTCATGCACAAGGACCCCGAGGTCCCTCTGCACCGTCACCTGCTGCAGTTTTTCGCCACGTAAGTAATAGTCCTTCCTACCATTATTCCTACCAAAGTGGACCACCTCGCACTTGCCAACATTAAATTCCATTTGCCAGTTCCTGGCCCATTCGCCCAGCCTATCTAGATCCTTCTGCAGACTCTCCACACCCTCCGCGCAATTTGCCGTTCCACCAATCTTGGTGTCATCAGCAAATTTCAACACCATACACTCGGTTCCCTCCTCCAGATCATCTATATAAATGGTACATAGCTGAGGCCCCAGCACCGACCCCGGGGCACTCCACTAGTCACCAACCGCCGATCCGAATAGCACCCATTAACCCCCACTCTCTGCCTCCTATTTGACAACCAGTCCTCTATCCACGCTAACACCCTACCCCCAACTCCATGCCCCCTTACCTTCTGCAATAACCTCTTGTGAGGTACCTTGTCAAACGCCTTCTGAAAATCAAGAAAGACCACATCTACCGGCTCTCCTCTATCCACCGCCCTAGACACATCCTCATAGAACTCCAATAAATTTGTCAGACACGACTTCCCCTTAACGAAACCGTGCTGCGTCTGCTCTATCAAGCAATTCCCCTCAAGATGCCTCGCTATTTCCTCCTTGATGACGGATTCTAACATTTTACCTACAACAGACGTTAAACTAACCGGCCTATAATTCCCTGCCTTTTGCCTGCTACCCTTCTTAAACAACGGTGTAACATTAGCCATTTTCCAATCTTCCAGCACTTCCCCGGAATCCAAGGCAGCTTGGTTCTTGTAGAGTCATAGAGGTTTACAGCATGGAAACAGGCCCTCCGGCCCAACTTATCCATGCTGCCCTTATTTTTTTTAAACCCCTAAGATAATCCCAATTGCCTGCATTTGGCCCAGATCCCTCTATACCCATCGTACCCATGTAACTATCTAAATGCTTTCTAAAAAATAAAATTGTACCCACCTCTACTACTACCTCTGGCAGCTTGTTCCAGACACTCAGCACCCTCTGTGTGGAAAAAATTGCCCCTCTGGACACTTTTGTGTCTCTCCCCTCTCACCTTAAACCTATGCCCTCTAGTTTTAGACTCCTCTACTTTTGGGAAAAGATATGACTATCTACCTTGTCTGTGTCCCCCATTATTTTATACACGTCTATAAGGTCACCCTTCAGCCTCCTACGCTCCAGAGAAAAATGTCCCAGTCTACTCAGCCTCTCCTTATAACTCAATCTATCAAGTCCCGGTAGCATCCTAGTAAATCTTTTGTGCACTCTTTTGAGTGTAATAATATCCTTTCTATAATAGGGTGACCAGAATTGCACACAGTATTCTGAGTGTAGGCTTACCAATGTCTTGTACGACTCTTGTATTCAATACAGGTTCTGACTGGTCATGGCATTGCTGTGAGTAATGAACCAGTGAATTTTTGCTGAAAGAGGCACAATGTGTATATGTTCTTTCTGGATGCAAGGTGTGTATTGATATATGTTGCTTGGAGTACATGAAAATGCCCCACTCTGTGAACCTGACTGACAACCTCAAACCTCAAATTGTCAGTATAATTTTTAACACACTGAGAGTCATTTAACAAATGTTGTCTAATCACAGAATGACACCTGATGTTTGACACTGTGGGCTAAATCTTACCAAGAAATGGCAGTGTATTTCTCTTTAGAGAAACAGGTTGCATTTGCCTTCAGATCTTAAGACACTGAAAAATATCAAGGAGGCATGTTTTGTGCCATCATACAGAGGACAGGGCCTAAACACACCAACAAAACCCAGCTGCACAGAAATCAGGGCTCCATCTTTATAAGACAATAAGACATAGGGGCAGAATTAGATCACTCAGCCCATCGAATCTGCTCCATCATTCAATCATGGCTGATATTTTTCTTATCCCCACTCTCCTGCCTCTTCCCCATAACTCCTGATCTTATTATTAATCAAGAACCTATCTATCTCTATCTTAAAGACATTCAATGACCTGGTCTCCACAGCCTTCTGCGGTTAAGAATTCCACAGATTCACCACTCTTTGGCTGAAGAAATTCCTCCTCATCTCTCTTTTAAAGGATTGTCCCTTTAGTCTGAGGTTGTGACCTGTGGTTCTAGTTTTTCCTGCAAGTGGAAACATTCTGTCCATGTCCACTCTGTCCAGGCCTTACAATATCCTGCAAGTTTCAATAAGATCCCCCCTCATCCTTCTAAACTCCAACAAGTACAGACCCAGGATCCTCAACCATTCCTCATACGGCAAGCTTCATTCATCTTCATTCCAGGGATCCTTCTTGTGAACCTCCTCTGGACCCTTTCCAAGGCCAGCACATCCTTCTTTAGATATGGGGCCCAAAATTGCTCACAATGTTCCAAAAGGATGCCTAATCATAATCAGAGTAAACCTCCCCCCAGCCCACCACAGAGATCAGGGATAAAAGATTGATTGATTAGGGCAAGATTAGGGCCAGTCAGGGACAGTAGTGGGGAAGTTGTGCGTGGAGCCTGAAGAGATAGGAGAGGCACTAAATGAATATTTTTCGTCAGTATTCACACAGGAAAAAGTCAATGTAGTCAAGGTGAATACTGAGATATAGGCTTTTAGACTAGACGGGATTGAGGTACATAAGGAGGAGGTGTTAGCAATTCTTGAAAGAATGAAAATAGGTAAGTCCCCTGGGCTGGATGAGATTTATCCTAGGATTCTCTGGGAGGCTAGGGAGGGGATTTCAGAGCCTTTGGCTTTCATCTTCATGTCGTCATTGGCTACAGGTGTAGTGCTGGAAGACTGAAGGATAGCAAATGTTGTCCCCTTGTCCAAGAAGGGGAGTAGAGAGCATCCTGGGGATTATAGACCGGTGAGCCTTACTTCTGTTGTGGGCAAAGTTTTGGAAAGAATTATAAGAGATAGGATTTATAATCATCAAGAGAGAAATAATTTGATTAGGGATAATCAACACGGTTTTGTGCAGGGTAGGTCGTGCCTCACAAACCTTATTGAGTTCTTTGAGGGGGTGACCAAAGAGGTGGGTGAAGGTAAAGCAGTTGATGTGGTGTATATGGATTTTAGTAAAGCGTCTGATAAGGTTCCCCATGGTAGGCTACTGCAGAAAATGCAGATGCATGGGATTGAGGGTGATTTAGCAGTTTGGATCAGGAATTGGCTAGCTGATCGAAGACAGAGGGTGGTGGTTGATGGGAAATATTCAACCTGGAGTTCAGTTACTAGTGGTATACCACAAGGATCTGTTTTGGGGCCACTGCTGTTTGTCAGTTTTATAAATGACGTGGATGAGGGTGTAGAAGGATGGGTTAGTAAATTTGCGGATGACACTAAAGTCGGAAGAGTTGTAGACAGTGAGGATGGATGTTACAGTTTGCAGCGGGACATAGATAAGCTGCAGAGCTGGGCTGAGAGGTGGCAAATGGAGTTTAATGCGGAAAAGTGTGAGGTGATTCACTTTGGCAAGGGTAACAGGAATACAGAGTATAGGGCTAATGGAAGGACTCTTGGTAGTGTCGACGAGCAGAGAGATCTCAGTGTACATGTGCATAGATCCCTGAAAGTGGGCACCCAGGTTGATAAGGTTGTTAAGAAGGTGTACGGTGTGTTAGCTTTTATTGGTAGAGGGATTGAATTTCGGAGCTGTGAGATCATGTTGCAATGGTAAAAAACTCTGGTGCGGCCGCACTTGGAGTATTGCGTACAGTTCTGGCCACCGCATTATAAGAAAGATGTGGAAGCACTGGAAAGGGTGCAGAGGAGGTTTACCAGGATGTTGCCATCTCCACCACGCACCCCCCTGGCAATGCCCATTGCTGGCATCCCCAGCCTCTCCGTCCACTCTTGGCCACCACCACATTGAAATGAATGCCCCCTCCCCTACCATGAGCTGCCTACTGGGGTCTTCCAATTGGCACTGCCAGGTTGGCATGGGCATGCTGCCAGCCTGGTGGTGTCAACCTAGCAGTATCAATCTGTGTCAAGGGCCACTGCCAAGGGGCATTGCTGGGCCACTGTCTGGCCATGCCCCTCTACCTTAGAGGCCATAATATCTTTGCACCCCCAGGGAACCGGGGTGACCCCCATGACAGATTCATGTCTGTGTGAACCTGTTGTAAAAGGTGTCAATACACAGGTGGAGGGGGTGGGTCACTATCTGATGAGAAGGAGGGTCAATAACATTTAAATCCATTCAAATTCATGTAAAGCAGGTTCACACCCATTATGGGACCCATGAGGAACCTGGAACATCCAAAATTGCGAACTTTCGGCAAGATCTGTGACTTCCGGATCCTGAGCCCCCTCCAACATTCACACAGACAGCAAGCATGGGCTCAAACTTGCCCCCAGTGATTTGAGTTTTGCAAGCATGGGCTGGTGGGGTATGGCCTGGTTTGCAGAGAACAGCTGGGGCATGCTGTTTTGTACAAACCGCCAGTCTTTGCGACGTACGGCCTACATAACTAACATCACACAGGCACTGAAATTGGTACACCACTTTATTCATTTGTGTGATAGGCAGATTGTCTTTTTGGCTTTACGGCAGCACTCAGTTAGTGACGAATACCATTCATCTTGTTACTGCAGAGGAACAGTGTGAAATACCTGGCTCCACCTGTTGCTCAAATCTTTTGTGACACCTTGTTAGAACTAACTCTGTTAGATTCAAGATTATTTCAGAAACGAAGAAGCATAAGCCTGAAAGCCTGAGGTAGACCAGGCACTTTTCAGGGCTGGAAGTGACAGCTTTAGGCAGTTCATGAGCAAGAAATGAGCCATAGCCATTCGCTAGTTCATTCCTCAAAGAAATCCTTCATTCATAAGTTAATCCCAACTTTAGAAAAGCATCCCCTGCTGTGTTGTTATGTTAATAGTTCGCACAGGAACCAGACATTTCTGTGACTGTTTTGTAAAGAATGAGAGAAATATTCATTTTACTAGTCTAATGCGGCACTTCATGCCCATAAGGGACATAATAAAGAATGCCAGTGTTGGAGACAATTTATGGCAGTCTAGCTTATATTCAAAATGCAGCCCTAGGGATGAAGGACCAATATTTTGACACACTGTACAATCCAATGGCAGGAAGAAAGACATGTTCCATGTGTTCTGAACTTTGAAAACCACTGCAAAGATGAAAATTGACTAAACCATTCGGTCATTCTTCTTGTTTGCAAACAGAAATTCCAGGAATATTGCTTTTCTTCAAGGCTTCTTTGAATTGAAATAACAGTACACTGCTTTCCACTGTGGCATACAGTCTGCTTGACTTATTCCTCTGCAATCCTCTTAGGGATTAGTCAACCTTCTGATGAATCACACACACATGAAAGACAAATTTGAATAAATTTGCTTCAAATTTTATCACAAAGTACATTGTAACTACAAAATCAAAGTGAGAAGGTTTGGAGTCAAACAGTGGGATTACTGCAGCCAAATGCTAACACTGTGTCAAGTAAAAAATGCTGGGGCAGCATTTTGCAGGCAACGGTCGTAACTCTGTTAGATTCAAGATTATTTCGGAAAAGAAGAAAGATAAGCCTAAAATCAAAGTTCTAAACTGGGGAATGCAGCTTTTAATAAGATCAGATATGATTTGGCCAAAGTGGACCTGGAGCAAACACTTTTAGGTAGGTCAGTGACCAAACGATGAGAGACATTCAAGAAGGCTGTACAGGGCCAGCATGTTCCAATAAAAAAAAGAGTAGGACCAACAAATCCAGTGATCCCTGGATGTCGAGGGATATACAGCATTGGGTAAAGAGACAAAGGGAGGCTTAAGGCAGATATTGAGGTCTCAGAACTACAAAAGCCCCAGTGGAGTTTAGAATGTGCAAGAGGGAACTTAAAAGGAAATTAGGAAAAAGGAAACATGAAAGGATACTGGCAGGCAAAATACAGGGAAATCTTCAATTGGTTTACAAGTACATTAAGAGTAAAAGGATAACTCGCAAAAAAGTAGATCGCGGTGATAATTAAAGTGTGGAGCCAGAGGACCCAGGTGGGGGTTCTAAATGAATATTTTGGGCAGAATTTTCCCGTCCCACCCACCATGGGAATCACAACAAACTGGACAGAAAATTCGGTGGACCATGCAAAGGTCCTTTGACCTCGGATAGCAAATTCCAGCCTTGAGGCGTGTGCAACTGGAAAGCTCCACTCTTTGTGTCAGTGTTCATTCGTGACAAGGACAATGTGGGTATTGAAATCAAGGAGATACAATTAAATAAATTAACACAGACAGAGAGGACATTCTGAGTTGTCTGGCCAGCTTAAAAGTAGATTAATTCCCGGGCCCGGAAATATATCCCAGTTGTTGAATGAGGCAAGGGAGGGAATAGCAGGGGTGCTAGCAATAATTTTCAATTCCTCTCTAACCATAGGTGAGATGCCAGCCGATTAGAAGACAACCAGCGTGGTAACATTATTCAAGAAGGGAGGAAGGGATATCCCCAGAAACTACAGGCCAGTCAGTCTAACCTCAATCATGGGGGAAACTATTGGAAGCAATTCTGAGAGACAAAATTAACCTGCACTTGGCGAGGTCAAGAACAGTCAGCATGGTTTCGTGAAGGAGAGGTCATGTCTGACCAATTTCATTTAACTTTTTGAAGAGATGACCAGATGTGTAGATGAGAGTAATGGATTTGAAATAGTCTCCCTGGATTTCAGCAAGGCTTTTGACAAAGTCCCACATGGGAAGCTGATAGCGAAGGTAAAGTCCATGGGATCCAATGGAATTTGGCAAATTGGATCCAGAGTTGCTGAGTAGCAGAAAGTGGATGGTGATGCTTGAGAGGAGGTTTTCTGACTGGAAACCTGTGTCCAGGAGGGTCCCACAGGGATCAGTGTTGAGGCCCTTGTTCTTTGTGATTTATATAAATGATTTAGACTTGAATGTGGGAAGATTGAGCAGTAAGTTTGCAGATGATACAAAAACTGGAGGGGTGGGAAATAGTGAGGAGAATGTCCTTAGATTACAGGAATATATAGATGAGCTGGTCAGATGGGCTGGAATTTGATCTGGATAAGTGTGAGATGGTGCACTTGGGCAGGGCAAATAGGACAAGGGCATAAATGGCATGATCCTGAGAAGCACTGAGGAGCATGTACACCAGTCCCTTAAGATAGCAGGACAGACGGGTGAAGCAGTTAAGAAGGCATACAGTTTACTTGCCTTTATTAGCTAAAGTATAGAGTTTAAGAGCAAGGAATTTATGCTGAAATAGTATAAAATGTTGGTTAGGCCACAGCTAGAATATTATGCACATTTCTGGAATCCACATAATAGAAAGTATCTGATTGCACTTGAAAGGATGCAGAGATTTCCCAGGATGTTGCCTGAGCTGGAGAGTTTTAGTTATGAAAAGGAGTTGGATAGAGGTTGTTTTCCTTAGAGCAGATGAGATTGATAGGGAACATGATTGAGATGTATAAAATTAGGAGGTGCATAGAGAGAGTAATTAGACAGAACTTTTTCCTTCTTAGTGGAGGGATTAATGACAAAGGGCATGGATTTAACGTAAGGAGTAGGAGGTTTAGAGAGGATGTGAGGAAAACTATTTTCACCAAAGGGTCTCGGAAGTCTGAAACTCACTGCGTGAAGGGGTGGTGGAGGCAGGGACCCTCATAACATTTAGGAAGTATTTAGATGTGCACTTGCGATGCCAAGGCATATGAGGCTATGGAACAAGTGTTGGTAAATGGGATTAGAATAGTTAGGTGGTAACTTTTGACCAGCGCAAACACAATGGGCCAAGGGCCTTTTCTTCAATGCCGTCCACCTCTGCTCATGATGATGTAATTGGAGGAGTGATCAAATGCCATATGGTTGTCACAGAAAATCATTATTACCTCACTCTTCCTGCAGGGATAATGAATAATGCTGGGATATAATTAAATCCCTTCAATTTTATTACACACAAAGACAGTGAGAGTAACATTAAATTTTATTGCTGGGCAGTTTGTTCTACAGTTTACGCAGTGTGGTTTCCCATTGAAGTCAACTGTTGTCACCTTTTTGTCAGATAAACATAAAAATTTAAATTATCCACAGTTAATCTGAAGCGTTTTATCATTGATACCTTTCTGTCATGGTGAATAACTTCATCAAACAATCATTTTTATCACTCTCTTAAAATATTTTGAACATATTGTGGATAAAATCCAACCTTGGCAGGCATTGCAAAGTGAGACATGCCAAATCAAATATTTATTGTGGAACCAACTTATTATTCCGGTCCATGAAATCGTTTGGGAAGATGAAATGTCAGGTAAAGAAGAGGTAGGTGAAGGAAGAGTGCCAAGGTTAATAGAAAGGGAATGAGAAAAGTAGCAGCTTGAACAGGGTTGGAGGAAAAGAACAAGATTAAACTAAGGGGCAGAGGGATTCCCATTCTAATGGGTTGAAGGACAGGTGTGAAGGATAGTGGTGGAGAAGGAGCAGAGAGCCAGTGTGAATATGAGAACATTAGTGAGAGTAGAGGAGGAGAGGGTGTAGCAATGATAAGGATAGGTTTTGAATGGGTGATGTCTCTCGATGAACTGAATGAATGGATTGAGGAAGTGATTGTTGATTTGATTTGATTTAATTTGATTCAATTTGATCTGATTTAATTTATTGTTGTCATAGGTATTGGGATACAGTGAAAAGCATTGTTTCTTGCGTGCTATACAGGCAAAACATAAAGTACATAAGGGAGAAGGAAAGGATAGACTGCAGAATAATGTGTTGCAGTGACAGGTAGAGTGAAGAGAAAGGTCAGTTTAATATATGATAGGACCATGAAAAGTCTGATGACAGCAGTGAAGAAGCTATTCTAGAGTCTGTTGGCATGTGCTTTCAGACTTTTGTATCTTTTTCCCGATAGAAGAAGATGGAAGAGAGTATCTCCAGGGTCAATGAGGCCCTTGATTATGCTGGCTGCTTTTCCGAGGCAGCATGAAGTATAGGCAGTGTCAATAGATGGGAGGCTGGTTTGCGTGATGGACTGGGCTTCGTTCATGACCCTTTGTAGTTTCTTGCGGTCTTGTTCAGAGTAGGAGTAATACCAAACTGTGATCCAACCAGAAAGGATGCTTTCTATGGTGCATCTTTAAAAATTGTTTAAAAGAGTGAGATAAGTTTCAATGAAATGATGGCCTGTTGAAAACCAAACTGATACTTTCCTTTTCCTCAGACGAAAGAATTCTGGATATTTCCTCATCTTCCCATTCTTTCAGGGAAAAAAATGGAAAATTGAAAACTGAGGTTTACATAGTACCATAGCAACAATGGAGGCCATTTTAGGCCAACTGTGCATGTGCTGACTATTTGGGAGAGATATCCAGTTAATCCTATCACCCAGCTCTTTCTCCCAGGTCTTTAAATAATTTCCCTCACTACTGTTTCACTAACCCAACCTTGATTTTCCTCTCCGCAGTCCTGTTGGGGCAGCCTCTTGACACATGTATGTTACAATTTGGAATTACGGTGTAGGAAATTGTCCCACTTCTCTACATTCTTCCAGAGCCACCTCTGCTCTCAGGCAATTCCTGAGGTAGAGACAGAAGGCTCCTCTCTGTCCCAGTCTGTCAAGTATCTTCATATTTTCTTGGCCTCGGCTCAACACAAGGGCTGGAGATTTCCCCTCCTGCCCATTGTGGAAATCGTACCGGGTGAGGCAAGAAATTTGGCGGGCTATTTAAAGATCCGTTGAGTTTGGGTGGGAATGAGAGTGTGCGTGGCTGGAAAATCCCTCTCGATAGCTGAAAATCTCCTGGCCCACCTGCCGCGGGAGTTGTAGAGGGCAAAACAAAATATTTGGTGGACCATTTGAAGGTTCGTTGAGCTTGAGCAGGAATTTCCAGTCTTGGGGCGTGTGTGGCTAGAAAACCCAGCCCAATGTCTAACTTTATGACATAAAGTAGTAATTTTTTACGCATGTTTTAGTGCATTAAGCGTGCAGAATGAGTCATAGCAATGTTTCTCTGTTACAGAGCTCCCTGTATATTCTACTGCAATAACTATTTGGGTGCATTAGCATTAACTGCTTGTGCAACCAATAAAGTCTTTGGGGGTTTTGAAGCAACAGCTTAATTTTATAAATTATCTTCAATTACTGTATTGTGCAATTTTCAAAATAAATATTGCAGAAATGTTCGATGTGTCAACTTTAAAAGGTAAATAAAGGAACATCGGAACAGGAGTCAGTTATTCAGCTTCAATTGATATCACCATTCAAGTAATATCAGACCAAAACTCATCCTCATTTACCCATCTTAATACCAAATCTCTTGACTCCCTTAACTACAAATATCGATGTCTTAAAGCTCCAATTATCTCATCATCCCAAAACTTCTAAAACATTGTGTGACAAGATGCCCCCAATTCCTCTCATAAATTACACACAAAAAGAGGAAATGCTGGAAAATCTCAGCAGGACTGACAGCATCTGCAGGACGAGAATAGAGGCAACGTTTTGAGTCTGGATGACCCTTTGTCAGAGCTAAGGACAAAGAGAATCAGCAGAGATTTATACCATTGAGGTGGGGGTGAGGGGGGAGCGAGGGAGTCTGGAAATGGACAAAAGGAAGGTAAATGAGGATGCAGAAAGTTTGGAAGGTGCTAAGAGAGTCCATTAAGTGATCAGAATGCGAAAATGGCAGAACAGAGGTACAGATTGTTAAAGCACTGCCTGAGGAATGTGACAGTTGCACTGAAGGGGGAGGGTATGGAAAGAAGGAGAGCTGGAATGGAGAAGTGGAAAAATTGAAGTGAGAAAGAAGGATGATAAAATGGACGAATGAGATGACGTGAAATGGAATAAAATAAATGAAAATGGGGTGAGGGTGGAGGAGAGAGTTCATTCTCTGAAGTTGTCTCCTCCATCTTTACCCCATTTCCACTTATTTTATTCCATGTCATCTCATTTACCCATTTTATCATCTTTTTCACTTTGATTTTTCCACTTCCCCATTCCAGCTCTCCTTTGTTCCACACTCTCCCCCTTCAGTGCAACTGTCACATTCCTCAGGCAGTCCTTTAGTAATCTGTATCACTGTTCTGCCATTCTCATATTCTGATTACTTAATGGATACTCTTAGCATCTTCCAAACCTTCTGTATCGTTATTTACATTTGCTTTGTCCAATTTCACACCACCCGCCCCACCCCACAGTATAATTTTTTTTGATTCTCTTTGCCCTTAGCTTTGATGAAGGATCATTCAACCTCGAAATATTGGCTGTATTCTCGCCCCACAGATGCTGTCAGACCTGCTGAGATTTTTCAGCATTTTCTCTTTTTCTTTCCGATTCCAGCATCCACAGTATTTTGCTTTTTTTCCCCACATGAATTAATTGGCTTTATTTTAAAATTATTTCCTCTCTTTGTTCTTTTTCTTCACGAAAGAAATACTTTCTTTGCATCTACCTTATTGAATAATCGTTTCAAAAACTTCAAGGCGCTCACCTTTCAATCTTCTACTCAAAATTCCATTGATATAATGTAAAGGGAATATTCATAGAATCATAGATACCCTACAGTGCAGAAAGAGGCCATTTGGTGCATTGAGTCTGCGCCGATCACAATCCCACCCAGACCCAATATCCATAAGAACATAAGAACATAAGAAATAGGAGCAGGGGTAGGCCATCTAGCCCTTCGAGCCTGCCCCGCCATTCAATAAGATCATGGCTGATCTGTCGTGGCTCAGTTCCACTTTCCCGCCCTCTCCCCATAACCCTTAATCCCCTCTCTTATCAAGAACCCATCAACCCGCTTCTTAAAAATATTTAGCGAGGCAGCCTCCACCACTTCAACGGGCAGAGAATTCCAGAGATTCACCACCCTTTGAGTGAAGAAGTTCCTTCTCAACTCCGTTCTAAACCGCCTCCCCTTTATCTTGAGGCTGTGCCCCCTAGTCCTACTGTCTTTTTTGAGCGGGAAGAGTCTCTCCACCTCTATCCTATCCATCCCATTCATCATCTTATACGTCTCAATGAGATCTCCCCTCATTCTTCTAAACTCTAACGAGTACAAGCCTAGTTTATTCAGCCTCTCCTCTTAGCTCAATCCCCTCAACTCCGGTATCAGCCTAGTAAACCTCCTCTGCACTCCCTCCAGGGCCAAAATATCCCTACATATTTACCAGCTAATCCCTCTAACCTTTGCATCACAGGACTCTAAGGGGCAATTTTTAGCATGGCCAATCAATCTTGGACTGTGAGAGGAGTACCCAGTGGGAACCCACGCAGACACGAGGAGAATGTGCAAACTTGACACAGACAGTGACCCAAGTCGGGAATTGAACCCAGGTCTATGGAGCTGTGAAGCAGCAGTGCTCACCACTATGGTGCTGTGCTGCCCAACTAATATTGTTGGTTTACTGCTAATGAACAGCTTTGTTAACCAACCACGGTCATATTTTGATATGAGGGATCATTTCAAGGGTCTTTTACAATGGGGTGGGAATATTGCTGGTGTTAGTTTGCAATTTTTGCTTTGAAAGAAATTGGTTCCATTACGTGGAAATCAAATCAGGCCACAGATTTCCTCAGAGCCTTTCAGGAGAAAGAAATACTGTAAGGCGGCTGGGATTTCATCCCATCATTGAGACATCACACTGACTCTGTTAGAATTTGTACATCTAATTTATACAGTAGTTATCAGGCCACAGAGATAATTCTCCTTCTCCCATCACTGGTCCAACAAGCAGTTAGCTGTGTTAGAAATAGCTCAAGTCTCATTTAAGATATCAATCGCCTGACCCTTTGGATATTGAACAGTGTCAGACCGGAGATGAAGACAAAATACTCTGGATGCTGGAATCTGAAACGAAAACAGAAGATGCTGGAGAATCTCAGCATGTCTGACAGCACTTGTGCGGGGAGAACAGAGCCAACATTTCAAGTCTAGATGAAGCTGTGTCAGAGCTAAGGACAAGGAAAATTGGACAGGGTTTATACTGTGAGGGTGGTAACTATGATGTGGTGATGCTGGCGTTGGACTGGGGTAAATGCAGTAAGAAGTCTCACAACACCAGGTTAAAGTCCAACAGGTCTGTTTGGTAGCAAACGCCACTAGCTTTTGAGACTCACCTGACGAAGGGGCAAAGCCCTGAAAGCTAGTGGTGTTTGCTACCAAATAAACCTTATGGACTTTAACCTGGTGTTGTGAGACTTCTTACAGACTGCTAACTGACAGGAATGGCATAGGCAAAAAGACAAAGGAAATGTAAATGGTGATGATAAAGGTAGGAACGGTGCTAATAGTGTCCATTAAGAGATCGAAACGTGGAAATGGCAGAACAAAGGTGCAGAGAGTAGGAATGCGGGAGATGGCCCTAGTGGGTGGGGAGATGAAGAGGGTTTGTTAAACAAAATGGAAAGTGAGATTTTAGCAGTGGAAAAATGAAAGTAACAATATAAAATAATAAAAATAGATTAATAAGATGAAAAGAAAAACTTAAATAAACTAAATGGAGATGGAGGATGGAGTTCATGCTCTGAAGTTGTTGAATTTATTATTCAGTCTGGAAGGTTGTAAAGTGCTCAATAGAAAGATGAGGTGCCATTCTCCCAGTTTACGTTGGGCTTCACTGGAACATTCCAAAAAAATGTCAAAGACTGACATATGAACAGGAGAGCAGAGTGGTGTTGGAAGTGGCAAGCAACAGGAAGGTCTGCTTATGGACAGACCGAAGGTGTTCTGTGAAATGGTCACCCAGTCTGCGTTTGGTCTCTCTGGTGTAGGGTAGACCGCATTGGGAGCAGTGAATGCAATAGACCAGGTTAAGGGAGGTGCACTTGAGGCACTGCTTCACCTGAAAGGGGTGTCTAGGACCTGGGATGGTGAGCAGGGAAGAGGTAGAGGGACGGGTATTGCACCTTCTATGATTGCGTGGGAAGGTGCTGTGGGCAGAGGGTGAGGTGTTGGGTTTGGAACGGTCCCTGTGGCATGCTGACAGAGGGGATGCAGGGAAGAAGTGTTGAGTAGTGGCATCATTGCAGGAGTGGCAAAGGATGATCCTTTGAATGTGGAAGCTAATGGGGTGAAAATTGCGAACAAGGGGGACCCTATCCTGGTTCTGGGAGGGAGGGGAGAGAGGTGAGAGCAGTGCTCATGAGATGGATAGACATGGTTGAGAACACTGTCAGTCACATGGGTGGAAAGTCATGATTAAGAAAGAAGAAAGACATATCAGCAGCGCCATCTTGGAAAGTGACATCATTGGAACAGATGTGGTGGAGGTGAAGGAACTAAGAGATGGAGTCCTTTCAGGATGTGGTGTGTGAAGAGCTGTAGTCAAGTGGCTGTGGGACTCGGTGGACTTGTAATTGATAAGGCCAAAGATCTTAACACTGAACAAACAGAAGTCAATTCCAGATCTATCCCTGCTCACCCCCACACTGTCAATCCCCTTTCCTCTCAACTCCAAAGGACTCCCAGGAACAATAGAATCAATCCATGCCTATTGTTGCCTTTGAACTGCTGACACAAGTTTAGTTGTATACATAGGCCTTTGATTTGTTGTCATTCATTGGCCATACCCTACATTACATAGAAATATAGGAACTAGAAGCAAGAGTAGGCCATTCGGACCCTCAGGTTTGCTATGCCATTCATTATGATCATGGCTGATCATCGAATTCAATATCTTGAACCCCCTTTCCCCCATATCCCTTGATCCCTTTGAGCTACATCTAATTTCTTCTTGAAATCACACAATGTTTTGGCCTCAAGTACATTCTGTGGTAGTGAATTCCATACATTTAGCACTCTCTGGGTGAACAAGTTTCTCCTCACCTCAGTTGTCCTCAAACTATGACCCCTAGTTCTGGACTCCCCCAGCATCGGGAACATTCTTTCTGAATCCACCGTATCTAACTGTTAGAATTTCATAAGTTTCTCTGAGATCCCCTCTCACTCTTCTAAATTCTGGTGAATATAACCCTAATCGATTTAATCTCTCCTCATATGACAAGCCTGTCATCCAGGGATCAGCCTGGTTACATATTGCAATAGTCTTTCCCAATTCTGTCAGCTCAAGTGTTCATTTTGTTCCTTTTTCAATCTGTTTTTAACCAATGGGACATACCTTGACTTGGTGTAAAAATGAGTGGTAGTGAGTGACCAGCCTTTTATACACGACTTCAAATGGAGATCTGAGAGATGTTAAACGCTATCACCCACCCGACACCAATGTATAATGTCAAGATCCTCCCCAGTAACTTTTTTAAGTAGAGCATTTCAAAGTGTTATGTGCTAAATGTGAGCTTTTTTACCATTTTATTGCAGAAAATGATTTTCTGTCATGAACCATAATTTAAAATGTAATTGTTAATTGCCTTATCACATCACTTTGTCATTATTTTTCATATCTGACTTCTCTTAGTGGCTTGGTGTGATCTATTATTATCTTCTTATTAGCATATTAATTTGTATCATTTGATGAGTCAGCTTCGGTTCACTTACACAACATAAAGTGCACATTGCAAAAAAATGACACATTTTAGCCATTTTGTATTAAACTGCTGGGATGTTTTGATTTGTTAAGAAGCATTATTGTGAATGTGTTATGGATTGGAGGGAGATTTAAAGTCACGTTCTCCTGAAAACATGGCATAAACAAATGTATACTTGAAACCCTTTTTTGAAACCACACATGCTCCTTCCCATTATTTATTTGGAATTCTTTACTAAACAGTCTTTGATACGTTTTGACATTTAAAAAAATCAGACTAAGTGCGACGTAAAGAAAGTATTTTATGAAGAATAGTAATTCGTTGTGGACACATTAGAAGGGGGTTTGCTGCACTCCCATGCTCCTCCTGTTAATGGGTATGTCTGAGTGAATTTTTGACAAATGATAGAGAAATTTTCACTTCCATAAACCAACACCCACCTTCAACCACCATAAATGACGCTAAATGCAACAAAGTGCTTCTGCCACAAAGGAAGCTGAATAACAAATATTCACAGTCCCCCACTCCTCCCACAGTGCAATGGCTGAGGTTAAATATTTTGATCTCTTCTATCTTCTTCAATAGTGTTCATAGAATTCCTACAGTGTAGAAGAAGGCCATTTGGCCCATTGAGTCTGCACCGACATTCCGAAAGAACATCTTACCCATGCCCTCTCCCCACAACTCCACACATTTACCATGGCCAATCCATCTAACCCACACATCTTGGGTTGCTAAGAGGCAATTTATCATGGCCAATCCACCTAACCTGCACATCTTTGCAACTGCTTCTATTTATTTTACACCTCTGACAGGATTTTGCTCCCTTGATGAGGGACTTCTGTGGAGGGAGGTGGGGTGGGGTGCATGATTTATTTGATTTGATTTATTATTGTCACATGTATTGGGAAAAATATTGTTTCTTGCTTGCTATACAGACAAAGCAACCCGTTCATAGAGTACATTGGAAAGAAGGAGTGCAGAATATAGTGTTGCAGTTACTGGGAGGGTGAGAAGAAAGGCAAGGTTAATATGTGATAGTTAAGTGCTGTCAGGCACTCAATTGGCCAACATCGGGTCTGCCATGTACTTTAGGACCCTGAGGGAAGATTTCCTGCTCAGTGACAGCTGACAGCCAATCAGGGGCTGGAACTCTCCATGCTGGCGGCACCAATGGGACTGTTGGTTGCTGTCCATGATGCTTGAAGGCCCGGACCGAGGGTCTCCACTGGATCCCAGGACACAGGCGAATGGACAAGATGAGGGTCACAGGGACGAGGGGAGTGGGGCAAAAGGTAGCTTTCAGCATCTCGCCATCTCCTTTTCCGATGCCACATTCCTTAATGCCTGTCAATGAGGGCACCTCACCTGTACAGGCTACAGGTAAATCTGACAGGATTTCTTGGACACCTTGGGGAGGTACATGAGAGTGACACAAGTTCCATTAGATTCCTGGGCTAACACCAAATTCTTGTGGACTCAGGGATAATTAGCGTCAATGGATCATTAATGAATCTAATGGACATCCTGCCAAGCAGGATTCACTTTAAAGTCCCAGTGGCATACTGGGACGTGAGGATGCCCAGGTGTGCAGTGACCTACTGCCTGAGTGCACCTTTGCTCGGACAGAATTTCATATTGGCCCCAAACTCCGAACACACCCACTCCATCCCCACGGGAGCTGGTGCCCCATAGCCTGGGCCACCTCGTGGAAATGCCCTCTATGCCCTTTCATCCTGCATGGAGAGAATTCCCTGTATGAGCTGCTGCTGCATATCTCCCACTTCTCTGCCCTTGCCTGCCATCCTTGGCATGCCTTGTTGCCATCTGGTGATGACCAACCCGATGGTGTCCCTCTACAGAGGAGTCCTCCTCTTAATGTCAGGGATCTGGAGTTACATGCAGCAGTCTCCCATACAACTGTCAGTTGCACTGATTCACAAACTCCCAAGGTACCTACCTTTTCTACAGCCTTGGGGACTCTGTGGGCCACACAAATATAAGTTATAACAGACTGCACGCCCTTTTCAGTTTCTTAAAAAAATCTTTTGTTGTAGTTTTGTTTGCACTTTATCCCCAAAATCATGGCCTATGGGCACCCAGTGCAGAGAGATGGCAGAGAACGAGGAGGACTTTCTTGTGAACCTATTCCAGGGCCTTATTGAATTTGCCATAAACAAGTCTGACTGACTGCTGACCACGTATAAGTGGCATGGTGGCACAGTGATCAGCACTGCTGCCTCACAGCGCCAGGGACCTAGATTTGATTCCCGGCCTGCATCATAGTCTGTGTGGAATCTACACGTTCTCCCTGTGTCTGCATGTATTTGCTCTGGTTTCTTCCCACAGTCCCAAAAAATGGGCTGGTTAAATGCATTGGCTATGCTAAATTCTCCTTCAGTGTATCGAGAAAGGCCCGAAGTGTGGCGAGTAGGGGATTTTCAGGGTAACTTAACTGCAGTGTTAATGTAAGCCTATTTGTGACCTTAATAAATAAGCTAATCTGTTAAGTTATATTATGGCTATATTCACAGTCGGGTGTCTCTAGAGAGAGAGCATGTGTGCCGTTAAGCCTTCCATGCCCAATGAGCACCATGCAGATTGGGCTGCCTTAACGAGTCTTGTAATCGCATTTTGGTTTAATGTTTTAAGTTTCATTTGTGACTTGATTTTTGTTTGATGCAGGGCCCCTTTAAGGAGCTGCTCTTTTATAAATTGCCCCTCAGTTCATTTGGTTTAGTTTGCTTGGCTATTGCAAAAACATGAGCAGGCAGGATTCCCACATTTTGCCCATTCCTACCCCCAATTTAACCAGGCACAGTTTTCCTATTGTTGGGAATCTGATACTGGCACTACTGCTCGATTCTCTGAGACTGCCCACCCTCATGCCCTCTCTGTCTAGAGCAATGAAATTCTTGGGACTGAAGTTCCTCAAGGCATAATCCCAATAGTTAAAATGGGATTGCAGCCAACAGTCCCCTCCACTGCTGAGCCAACTTGGGGTCAGTGGAAGGATACTTAATTTATACAGGTTAACAAGATTATCACAGGCTTGGATAGAGTGAATAGTCAGAGTTTTTTTCCCAAGGTCGAAGGGTCAATTACTTGAGGGCATTGATTGAAAGTGAGAGGGGGAAATTTAAAAGTGATGTAAGGGGTAAGTTTCTCACACAGAAGGTGGTGAATGCTTGGAATGCACTGCTGGAGGTGGTGTTGGAAGCAGATTCTATAACAAAGTTCAAGAGGCATCTGGATAGATACATGAATAGGCAGGGAATAGAGGTTTATGGACCATGTAGAGGCAAGAAAATATTAGATTGGAGAGGCACCTGTGTCAACACAGATGGGCCGAAGGGTATGTCCCTGTGCTGTGCTTTTCTTTGTTCTACAGGACATCCCTTGTGGAAATTATCAGTACTGAACTGAATATAAGGGAAAACCTATCTTTATTTTATCTATGTCTCAGTCACCTGTAGCCTTCACCATCTCTCAATCATAAACTTTTTCTCAATATCAGAATCACTATGATTGATGTATTGTTGTTCTTTCTGAGTTCCAAATGCTCTATCCATCATTCTCCTCCCTCTCAAAATCCCTACTGCGTTAGGATCAATGTTGTTTCGATCATCTAATTCCTTATTTTGACCTTAAAGTTGTGGAGCTTGTTTCTATTTCCTTTTTCTTGCAACCTTCAGCTTATTACAATTCAAATTAATTTTTACTCTTCTACGCATAGTAATGTCTATTACTAAGGCATGTTTGCCTTCATCGGCCGGGACGTTGAGTTTAAAAATTGGCAAGTCACGTTGCAGCTTTATAGAACCTTAGTTAGGCTGCACTTAGAATATAGTGTTCAATTCTGGTTGCCACACCATTAGAAGGACGTGGAGGCTTTGGAGAGGCTACAGAAAAGACTTATCAGGGTGTTGCCTGGTATGGAGGGCATTAACTATGAGGAGAGGTTGGAGCAACTTTGTTCTCACTGGAGCAACGGAGATTGAGGGGTGACCTGATAGAAGTTTACAAGATTGTGAGGGGTATGGACAGAGTGGATGGTCAGAAGCATTTTCCCAGGTTGGAAGAGTCAATTACTAGGTGGCATGAGTTTAAGGTGTGAGGGGCAAGATTTAAGGGAGATGTACGAGGCAGGTTTTTTACAAAGAGGATGGTAGGTGCCTGGATATCGCTGCTGGGAGAGGTGGTGGAAACAGATACGATAGTAACTTCCAAGGGCCGTCTGGACAATATCATGAAGAGGATGGGAATAGAGGTATATGGTCCATGGAAGGGTAGGAGGTTTTAGTTCAGTTGAGCAGCATGGTCGGTGCAGGCTTGGAAGTCCAAAGGGCCTATTCCTGTGCTGTAATTTTCTTTGTTCTTTATCCTGACGTATTACACTTCCCTTGGTCTCTCAGCCATTACAATATTAATATGTATATCTGTATTTTACCTTTCTTTGCTATTTTTAATGTTCCTCAGACAAGAAATCACAATCTCCTACAGCCCTGGATTATACACTCTTGGACCACCCCTCATACTCACATTGCTAGCAGAGGTTTGCATGTGTTATATTCCTCAATGGGCTGCATCTCACAATCTATCATGTTCACTTTCTTCAACTTATGTCCCAGTATCTCTGGGTTTCTGATGCTCCCATTGTTGGTGAGTGAGTGCTGAACAGTAACATTGCCTGTTTGTTGCGATGACAAGACAATACAACCAGCCTTTTGGCTTTTTTCCATTACAAACAACTTTTTTCCAAAGTAGTACTGTCATCATAATTCATTAAATATAAATCACGAATGTTAATGGTGTCCCACCACACAGCCCACCTTTTTACAAAAACAATGCATGTCTGGCTGTACTTTACAGATACAAGAAAACATTTATTTGAAATTGTTTCTGTGTTGATGATACAGTGTATAGACGTGCCTTTTACAATGACAAGACTGGAAAGATTGCTCACAGAAATAGTTAACTAAATGAAACAAAACTCCCCAGCATCTTCGCAACTATCCCCATCCCTTCAATAATAAATATGTGATTCATAATCATAAACTAAAGGCTGATTGAATCATAGAATCCTTACAGTGGAGAAAGGCCATTTGGCCCATTGAGCCTGCACCAACAACAATCCCACTCAGGCCCTATCCCCATAACTCCATGTATTTGCCCTGCTTAACTCCCCCTGACATTATAGGGTAATTTAGCATGGACCAATCAACCAAACCCACACATCTTTGGATTGGCAATGGCTAAAGCTTGGTACTTCTCTTCCTTTCCAATTACTTTGTAGCATTGTTTATATCACAGTGTTACTGTGAACAATCAAATACAGAGTTCCCAACCCCTCAGAATGCCTCCTTTAAAGACCTCGAACTGCTGTTACAATTTCCATGAGGCTAACCAGGAGGAGAGGTGGATAAAGTAAATGCATTGTCACCTTACCCCTGCCCTGAATATTTGCTTCCTTGCTCTGGTGGTTTAATAAATACAGCACGAGGGGAGCATTTATACAGTGCATAAACCAATGAAGGGGTTCAAAATGAGTGTGTTGAGGCATACAGGGGGGAAATGGGTTTTGCCAAAATATGTATCTCTGTCTACAAAGTTAATCTTCTCATAATATTTTATTAAATTAGTTATATCTGAATTAAAATAAACTTGTCCCAAATTTCTTTTTGAGGGTAAAGGATAGAAAAATGCACATCTGGTGACAAAAATCTGTACTTTTGGCGTACGTAGTTTATGGTCCATATACTGCTCAAGCAATCAATTAGACCTTATTGTCAGGTCACTGGTAATTTGCACAGATGCTTGCGACAGTTTCACAATTTGGGGCTCGGTGAAGTTACAGTCAGGCGGTGCTTTTGTTTCCGTAGGTCAAATTTCTGCTTAAAAAGAAGCATTTTCACTGAATCGCTTCTGGTCCGCATACGTTTCACGTTCAGAAGACAGCAGGAGACTTTAAAATGTCACTGTCCAAATAAAATAAATTGTAAACATGAAGGTGACTGCAGTTCACACAGAAAGGTAGGTTGATGTGGTCTGCAGCGTAGGTTGTTCAAACTTAAACACAAGTTTCTGCTGGTGGAAGGTTCAAGAGACTTAGCCATGACATTGTACAGTAAGGATAGTTTTGAACTTAGAGCTCAGGCCAGTTCTATGATGATGAGCCCACATCCCGGGGTAGGTTCAGTTGTATCGCCTCAGCGCCAGCTGTATACTTGGCTCCAGGGTTGTTGCCATCCATTGTAAAGAGTTTGCACGTCTTTGAGTTTTCATGGACTGGAGTGGATTTCTTAGAAGACACCGGTGAGTTTGTGGGGCTGAGCTGGACTGCAGTCGTGTCTTGCACTGTGTGCTCACTAGTCTCAATCTCAAAAGTGGCGTGACCCGGTTTGATAATGCCAATGTTGGAGCCAGGTTTGGACTTCCTTTGGCCATGGGCTGGAGGTCTCCGACTGCAGATGCAGCAGGCTGCAAAGAAGGTGAAGGCAACCACCAGCAAGATGGGCCCAATGATGATGGGAGGATTGTTCACTGGCAAGAAGGTACCAAACGCAAAGGCTCCCACAAGAGTTATGTTGATCCCTGCCAACATGATACAGAGCCCACAGGCACAACAAAGAGCTGGAGATGGAAGGCCCTGAGGCCTGGTCTTCTTCTGCCCAGACTTTTGAGGTACCGCAGTGTTAGTTTTGTCGGTGAACATGATGCTTTTGATTAGAGGGACGTACTAAAGCATTCCCACTCCAAGTCACACATTAGAAGGGCATTAGCTGTGAAAACAAAAGTATATACATCAGCTAATTAACAGATTCAGGCACATGTGAATGAAGTACAGTTCAATTTGCAATTATTGCATAGAGGGTACAACTTGTTAATCCATATTTATTAAGCGTTCCATAAAAAAACTAAAAAAATGTTATATGATGTAAAGATATAAAGCTTTCAGGCAAGCATACAGCATGCTTGCCTTCATCAGTTGAGGCATTGAGTATAAAAATTGGTTATGCTTTACAGAACCTTAGTTAGGCCTCATTTAGAATATTGTGTACAATTCAGGTCGCCATACTACCAGAAAGATGTGGCTGCTTTGGAGAGTATACAGAAGAGGTTTACCAGAATGTTGCCTGGTCTGGAGCGTATTAGCTATGAGGAGAGGTTGGATAAACTCAGTTTGATCTCACTGGATCGACGGAGGTTGAGGGGTGGTAGAGGTTTACAAGGTTATGAGTGGCATGGATAGAGTGGATAGTTAGGTGCTCTTTCCTAAAGTAGAAAAGTCAAGTACTAGGTGACATAGGTTTAAGGTGTTTGGGAAAAAGTTTAGAGGAGATGTGCGAGGCAAGTTTTTTACAGAGAGTGGTGGATGCCTGGATCATGCTGCCCAAGGAGATGACGGAAGCAGGTACAATAGCGGCAATTAGACGAATACATGAATATGGTGGGAATGGAAGGATATGGATTCCATAAGTGCATACAGTTTTAGTTTAGGCAGGCATCATGATCGGCTCAGGCTTGGAGGGCCTGTTCCTGTGCTATACTTTTCTTTGATCTTTGTTGTTCTTTGATGCAGAAGGAGAAAAGGAATTTTTTTTAAAATGTAACTGAGGGATACCGACAAAAGGTATACGATTATTACTAATATTGATAGGATACTGGGATATTACACCTAAAATTGCCAACTGCATAGAGGGGATCTGAGACGTAACAGTAGTATTCTTAACTATTAGTGTAATTTTGTTGAGCTGCAGTCAGTTACTGGTCGAATCAAGGTTCCTGTCACTTTTGGTTTCTGTCTCACGGTGGCTGCCTCACAGCGCCAGAGACCTGAGTTCGATTCCGGACATGGGTCACGGTCTGTGCAGAGTCTGCACATTCTCCCGGTGTCTGCGTGGGTTTCCTCCGGGGCTCCTGTTTCCTCCCACAGTTCGAAAGAGATGCTGGTTAGGTGCATTGGCCATGCTAAATTCTCCCTCAATGTACCGGAACAGGCATCAGAGTGGGGCGACTAGGGGATTTTCATAGTACTTCATTGCAGTGTTAATTTAAGCCTACTAGTTATGCTAATGAATAATAGTATAACATGGAAACAGCAAATATTTACTCAAGGCAATTGTGATAAAAGACTACATCCCCAAAATCATGCATTAAAGTCTGAAATACAAGCACAGATTTGAACAACAGATTGTGTGTACTGAATTGTATACTCAGCAGATTGTACAAATCAGGAAAGATATACTAACAGATCTTTAGTGATTAAGAGGATTTTCTTTTGTTCTGGATTGATTTATGGGGACTAAGTGTGGTCAAGTTGCATTTCTACTGCAAAGTATTCTGAAACTATTCATACAATTTATGGGTTTGCATGATATTATAAGGCCTGTACTTATGTGGAAACTCTAAATTGTGATTGGCCCCAAAATTCCAAAGGGGATTGTGGCAGTGGGGAAAGGTGATAGATGGCCCACTGATCACCCTCTGTTGATCCTCCAGGGAAACGAGAGATCCAGTTACACCGAGAGAGATCCAGTTACTTCCATCTGGGATCCATCACCGAGGTCCAGGATTGGCTAAGGGGCCTGGACCAGTAAGCAATACAATTTAAAAACCTGTTCTCCTGTATCAGCCCCTCCTGTATAAGCAGAGTTGTACGGAGTTGTACAGGAGTTGTACCAAAGAGCTGGTACTGTGACACAGTGGTTAGCACCACTGCCTCACAGTGCCAGGGAGCCGGGTTCAATTCCAGCCTTGGGTGACTGCGTGGAGTTTGTACATTTTCCCCATGTATGTGAGGGTTTCCTCTGGGTGTTCCAGTTTCCTCCGGCAGTTGAAAATGTGCAGCTTAGGTGAATTGGCCATCCTAAATTGCCCCCCAGTATCCCATGATGTTACAGTCAGGAGGATTAGCAGGGTAAATGCATGGGGTTATAGGATAAGGTGCAGGGGGGTGGTCCTGGGTAAGATGCTCTATTGGAGAATCAGTGCAGAGTCAATGGGATGAATGGCGTCCTTGTACACTACAGGGATTCTATGAAGTAGTTACCCAGGTTTTTAGGCACAGCAGGAAGATGCCAAAGAGGTACTTCCAGCGGCACTTACTTGCCCTGCAGCAAATGAGATGCTGCCACATTGACCCTTGCAACATCAAGAAAGATCAGTGCTGACATTATTGGCTGGCATTATCTTATCCACCTACCATATTGGGTGGATAACTATTTGCATGCAGATACAGAAAAATCTCAATGAGTTCAGTCCCTGGATGTCACCTCCAAACTCACAATAGCCAAGGACTATCCCCCCACAAGAATGCATTTTCCCATATGCCTAGAAACTCAGACTACACTAAAAACAACAGATTCAGATGCCAAATGAAAATACAGTAAATAAGTGAAGAGGTATTTTTTAAAATTGCTCACACCCCACAATGACCTGACCTCACAAAAGAGCTCTGTATTGTAAAACGGGGGGGGAATTTAGCTCTGGAAAAAAGCTCTATGACTAGAGTTGGATAGACATATGGATAATATTGGAATAGTTTCGGTTAGAGGGTCATTAGATTGGTTCCACTGGTCGGCACAACATTGAGGGCCGAAGGGCCTGTACTGCGCTTTAATGTTCTATGTTCTAGAACTTTCAGGATGGTGAGAGCTCGGCAAGCTGGCAGGGAACACAAATACTCAGACTCAATACCATTTAACACTTTAAGGAGCATGATTGGCAGGAGGCAGGACTTCTGCCCATCATCTGGAAGATGTCCTACCTTGGACAGCAGTCATGTTGGCTGGCAGGGCAGAAGCTGGGTGCTTCTGATTGCAATGGGGCCACCCACCCCCACACTTCCCACCTGAGAACGAACTTAGTTCAATTTTGGCTTTACTGTGTGAGATCTACCATTCATCCGCCAATTTAAAAATTGAGGCCGGGCAGGAGAAGGCCTTTAAGTGGACACTTAAGGGCCTTAGTTGGGGCAAAAGCAGGCTTACATTCAGGGGCCTTGCGATCATAGTCGGGTCCAGCCAGGCAGAATCCCGAAGGGAATCCCATTCTTACAATTTTACACTCCCCCTGCCTCAGAACCAGTCAAGGGAGATAACGTAAAATTCTGGCCTGTAACTGTTTCCTGCTTAGTGCGCTGTTTTCAGGTATACACAGTGCCGTCAGTCATATCTTCAATACAGCCAACGATCGAGGTATATAAAATTTTAAAAGAGATTAATAAAATAAAAATATAGACCAAATGTTTCCTCTTATTGGGCAATCTCGAACAAGAAGTCATCGATATAGG
Organism: Carcharhinus amblyrhynchos; assembly: GCF_965287045.1. Lineage (NCBI taxonomy): Eukaryota > Metazoa > Chordata > Chondrichthyes > Carcharhiniformes > Carcharhinidae > Carcharhinus > Carcharhinus amblyrhynchos. Next base: position 26,048,483 of record NC_137332.1, on the reverse strand, counting down.
TTGATTTAAAAAATTTTTTTTTCAATTTAAAGTACTATTGTATTAGTATACAGTGAAAAGTATCATTTCTTATGTGCTATACACACAAAACATACTTTCATAGAGAAGGAAAGGAGAGAGTGCAGAATGTAGTGTTTCAGTCATAGATAGGGTGTAGAGAAAGATCAACTTAATGCAAGGTAGGTCCTTAATTATGCTGGCTTCTTTGTCGAGGCAGCGGGAAATGTAGACAGAGTCAATGGATGGTAGATTTAACACTGAGGTAAATTTAACACTGAGATGAGGAAGAACTACTTCTAGCAGAGGATTGTGAATTTGAGGAACTCACTGCCCTATAGCGTGGTGGAGTCTGAATTGCTGATTGGTTTCAAGAAGGAGATAGATATATTTAGAGTCATAGAGGTTTACAACATGGAAACAGGTCCTTTGGCCCAACTTGTCCATGCTGCCTTTTTTTTTAAAACCCCTAAGCTAATGCTAATTACCCACATTTGGCCCATATCCCTCTATATCCATCGTACCAGTGTAACTATCTAAATGCTTTTTAAAAGATAAAATTGTACCCACCTCTACTACTACCTCTGGCAGCTTGTTCCAGACACTCACCACCTTTTGTGTGAAAAAATTGTCCCTCTGGACACTTCTGTATCTCTCTCCTCTCACCTTAAACTATGCCGTCTCGTTTTAGACTCCCCTATCTTTGGGAAAAGATATTGACTATCTACCTTGTCTATGCCCCTCATTACTTTATAGACCTCTATAAGATCACCCCTCAGCCTCCTACACTTCAGAGAAAAATGTCCCAGTCTATTCAGCCTCTCCTTATAACTCAATCCATCAAGTCTCGGTAGCATCCTAGCAAATCTTTTCTGCACTCTTTCTAGTTTAATAATATCCTTTCTATAATCGGGTGACCAGAATTATACACAGTATTCCAAGTGTGGCCTTACCAATGTCTTGTACAACTTCAACAAGACGTCCCAATTCCTGTATTCAATGTTCTGACAATTCTAATAAATAAAAAGGATCTGGGTTTGTAGGGAATGTCAAGTCATCTGAGATTGATTCATCACCTTTTCATTGTAGCAGGAGTGGGGTCATCAAATTTCTCCTCCATAATGTTTGCCATATTCACTTACATGACAAGGATAACTACATTTGCAAGTGATTAATTGTATGTGAAGTGTTCACAACACTTGAATGGTGCTACATGCTAATCATTTCTTTACATTATTAGTGGAATGGATTGAAATTCTGAATCAGATTGTTTGTGAGTCAGTTTCCATAACTGCTATCAGAGTCAACATATGCTTTTAAATAAAAGCAAATTACTGCCGTTGCTGGAGTCTAAAACCAAAAGAAAAAATGCTGGAAAATCTCAGCAGGTCTGGCAGCATCTATGAGGAGAGAAAAGAACTGACGTTTCAAGTCCAAATGGCCCTTTGTCAAAGCTAAAAGGCATGGAAAGTGGGAGGTATTTATACTGTAGTGTGAGGGTATGAAAGATGCGTCATAGCCACAAAAACAAGGGGAAAGGCTAAGAGGTGCTAATGGCAGTTCCATAGAGAGAATAGAAAGTATGAATGGCCAAATGGCAGAGAAGCTGAAATCAGAGGCTAAACTGTGACAGATGAAGAAGTACAAATATCGCCCACTTTTTGTGCCTTTTAGCTTTGACAAAGGGTCATCAGGACTTGAAACGTCAGCTCTTTTCTCTCCTGACGGATGCTGCCAGACCTGCTGACATTTTCCAGCATTTTCTCTATGCTTTTAAATGTTAGATTCTACTTTGACATGACCTGTTATATTTAATACATCTTCCTCTTCTGTACATCAGTGATTATAGTCCTATCCTGTTTATCTTGGTTATCAGTTTATATCTTGCCAGTGAAATTCAAACTAAACATTTTACAGGTTGGTGGCACAATGGTTAACACTGCTGCCTCACAGCACCAGGGACCCGCATTCAATTCCCTGCTTGGGTCACTCACTGTCTGTGCAGAGTCTGCACATTCTCACTGTGTTTGCATGGGTTTCCTCTAGGTGCTCTGGTTTCCTCACACAGTCTGAAAGATGTGCTGCTTAAGTGTAATGGTCACGCTAAATTCTCCCTCAGTGTACCCAAACAGAGTGTGGTGACTAGGGGATTTTCACAGTAACTTTATTGTAGTGTTAATGTAAGCCTACTTGTGACACTAATAAATAAACTTAAGCTCAGGTGCGTGAGTTTGTCCAAACTCGCGCACCTGAGCCTAAGTTTATTTATTAGTGTCACAAGTAGGCTCTTTATTCACCCTGTGGTATTTTGGAACATAATGGCATGGATTTTTCATAGTAATAAGGGCCAAATTATCACTGTTTGCCACCATTACTGTGTAAAACTAACAGCAACTTCTGGAGTCCATATCTGCACATTTCAATGAAAATCTCAAATAGTTGTCAGTGATTCTACACCGCTCCAGAGGATGCTTTGTTCAAGCCAGCCCCAAATTGCAATTGATAATCAATGAATTAACAAGAAACCTTCATTTTTACGCTACAGCCTCAATATCAAAAGATAAACCTTTGTTAACGTTTATTTATTATTGTCACAAGTAGATTTACATTCACACTGCAATAAAGTTACCTAGTCGCCACACTCGGGCACCTGTTCGGGTACACTGAGGGAGAATTTAGCATGACCAATGCACTTAACCAGCATGTCTTTGGACTGTGGGAGGAAACCGGAGTATCCAGAGGAAACCCACACAGACATGGGAAGAATGTGCAGACTCCACGCAGACAGTGATCCGAGCCAGGAACTGAACCCAGGTCCATGGCACTGTGTAGCAGCAGTGCTAAGCACCGTGCCACCGAATGAGTATCTGTGTTTTTAACAGCATTGTAACTCTCACATTCAGATGCCAGGAACAAGTTGTATTCTCACACTTGGCTCACATTGCATTCGCTGATGTATATGTGGTTTCTCCACTACTAATGGCATGACAGGAATGGCAGCTTACATCCTCCCCCACCCCCCACCCCAGCCCCACAGATGTAAAGCTAACATGGAGTGGCCTGTCCCACAGCCATAACACACTCTGAGTGGGTTAACAAGGTCAGTGTTGAGGGAATCTCCACCCTTCACTGGGGAGGAAGACCTACACTCTGCAGTTGCTAACCAATTCAAATGGCCAGCAGCTCCATCAGTCCCGGCTGTGCCAAGAGTGAGTTAGCCTGGACTACGATAGAAGGAGTAAGAAGGCCCAGGGATCACAGAACTGGTAGGTCCAAGGTATTGAGAAGGAATTCAGATGATCAGGGAGGGGCTGAGAGATGGAGGGGGTTGGTTCTAAGGCAAGGGGAGGTTAAGAAGAAGGGGAATATTCAATCTTAGTGGGGGGGGGGGGCTGCCTTCTATTCACAAAGGCAGCCCCTAAAGACTCAACACACTCTTTCTTCAGCCCCTTTGAAGAAAGAAGGTAAAAAGTCCTCTCCTGCCCGGCTGCCCACTCTAAACATTTCATGGCATGGGCAGCAAATTATCAGTGTCAATTAGTAACATCTCAATTAACCCTTCAACATCCATTTGAAATGATGGAAGGGATGCCAATTTTGATGCCTTCCCTGTTTTGGGGAGGTGAGTTGAGGGGTGGGTGGGAAGGTGTGGGCACTTGCTCTATTTTATGTGCAGTCTGGGAAATAATGTGCAGCAGAGTTTACAGAATGCCCATTTGGTTCGTTCCTACTGGGGCGAGAGTCGCACTTTATTCTAGAGAGAGTTCCACAAACATGCTTCAGCTTTTCCATAAATCTGTTATTTTTAATAATCTGAACTCTTCAATTAACATCACAGGCAGTGGAGCTGCGTAAGAGTGAAGCGCACCCTTTGCTGTTGCAGTGCCATGTCCCTGAAAAACTAATTTTATATTTGTGCAATGTGCAAGGTCTTCATTATGATTTTAAAAAGTAATTTAAATTATTTAACAAAAATTATTCGTAAGTTTTTTAGAAACTAGTCAGTTTATGCTATTTCCATTTCTAACATGCCACAAATGTTTATTTCACTCTCTGTGAAATTTAAGTTAAATGGGAATGATGCAGTGATTTTTATTCCCTGGTTTTCAGTCTGTGGGAGTACTTCAATGTGATTGGCTATTCATCCTGATTGATGACATCATTGCTGATGGACGAGGAAAAAAGAGTGATTCATGCCACGGAGATCGTTAAGTCTTTGTAAGCAACTTTCGTTGAGATCAGCAGAGAGTGCTGGCACTTTGCTGCTGATCTTGAAATTCAATATACAGTTTGAGCCTCATACTTGGGATACCACACGGTGAATTCCCCATTCCAGCCGTGCCATGAAGGAGAAAGAAGAAATATTGCACAATGAGAAAGGAGGTGACATCAGTCAAACCAGACCTCTTGGCAAATAGTATTGGCACATCGGGAAACACGTGGCTTGCCCTCTCCGTCTTGGTCAGGAACATTCAGAATGCAAAGTGATAATTGATATTCAAAGGGACGTAGCTGTTGAAACATTGGCATCCACAGGACTAAATTCTAATTGATATAAACAAGACCACTTCAAAGAGCTCTGTCTCAAGATTATAAACTAGCTGAGGCAAAGTCATAATTCAAAAAGATGTTAGAAAAGTATCTTGTGCTTACTGACAGTCACAACCTTCAATCAAATCAGCTTGTCCAAATCCAGTTTCTTGGCATTCTGAAACCACAAAACAAAATCATCCACTGTTATGTATTTTTAATTTATTTATTAGTGTCACAAGTAGGTTTACATCAATACTGCAATGAAATTACAGTGAAAATCCCCTAGTTGCCACACTCCAGCACCTGTTCAGGTACTCTGAGGGAGAATTTAGCATGGCCAATACACCTAACCAGCATGACTTTTGGATTGTGGGAGGAAACCGGAGCACCTGGAGGAAATCCATGCAGACATGGGGAGAACGCGAGACTCCACACAGACAGTGACCCAAGGCCGGAATTGAATGCAGGTCCTTGATGATGTGAGGCAGCAGTGCTAACCATTGTGCCACAGTGCTGCCCCCAGCTCCTCTTGTTTGAGATTGAATGGCAATTTTTGCAAGTCTCCAATCCTGACTTGGTGGAAATGTGGAATGGAGGATTGAACACCACAACCATTTTACCATGTCTGATTTTGATGCTATTGTTTAGCAAGCATTTGCACCCACTGGAAAATGTCATTTGAGGGTAGCAAGGCTGACCCACAACAGCTTAAAAGCCTTTGAAAGGAATAGGGTGGGTGAGCTAAGCAGTATTTTCTCATTCTATGGATTAAATTCTTATGACTTGCAGGAAAAAGCATCACAGCACATTAAGGGACATTTGTTTGCGTAGTACCACTTCTACTACACAGATTTACATTGATTCTCCAAGGCTGAGGATTGAAGAATGCTACACTGGTCATAAAATGCTACACTGGCCCACTCCACTGCCTGCTGGGCCATTGAAGGTAAATCTAAGTGGCACTGCTAAGTGGTGCTGTCCTGCAAACTCATTTCTCCCCTGTATTTTTCATGCATTACAGTGCACATGAAAATCAATGCAATGATTCTCGGGCAGAATTCATTGTAATTTATTGGTTCCAAGCTTGAGGAAAAGAGATATTCAGAAAGTATTTTGCAGTTATCAGATACCTACAGTATAGGAGACTAAAGGTTATTTTATACTCTAAGCTCTTTAATTCCCTCCTTAAATCCTTCACTCTCTTTCATCTCCCTTAACAGGCTTAATATTTACCTCTACGACCACACTTTTGATTATCTGTCCTAATGGCTCCTTCTTTGTTCTATGTCAGGTTTCTGATGATTGCATTTCTGTAAAATGCCTTGGGATATATTAAAAGCATTCTATAAATGCGTGTTGTTGCTGTTATGGATTTATTATGAAAATAGAAAGTCACGATTCATTTTTGGTGTTGGGATCAAACCAACAAGCCCTGAAATATCTATTCCTGAGCGATAGGGGAAATGCTGGCATATCACTGAGGGGAGAATTTAACCCAAATACACGGACAATCAGTGTGAGTAGACTCTAACACTACATTTGTACGTACTGATAAAACATCTGAATGATGCTTGCTAAATCAGACTCTAGAGTGCATGTGAAAAAAAATGTATCTTGAATTAAGTGGGATGAAGGAAGCTCAATAATTGGGATTATCCCAAAATGAGTTGTGTTTTCCTGGGAATTTCCTCCACCTCAATATTAGATTGATTGAACCCATTGGTTTAGGATGACATCACAAATTCAGCTCCCTTACCACTGATTTGCCTTTACCCTCTGTTTGAACTTTTAAATTTGACATGCTATTTGACCCTGACTACAATTGCAGACACTCCCTGACATAAAGACCACCCTCAGCAACAATGCCTGCTCTTGCCCTGTTATGGCCATTCACTGAGACTCTCAAACAGGCTTTCATCACCTCCTGACAGGAATGATTTGGCATTTGAGGACTTTCAACCGTTTAGGCGCCATAAACTTCAAAATGGCCAACACTGCCATACACATTCTCAACCAGATTAAACACCATTTACTCTTCATCCTTACCTTTGATGGGCCCCCAGCCTCACCCAGACATTAAATTTTAAATCCTCACCACATCTTCAAATTGCTCGATGGACTGAACTCATTCTATCTTTGTAATCTCTCCAGACATTCCCTTCCTCTACCTTTATTCCATACATTCTGGTCTTCATCCCATCATTCATTGAACCACCTTCAAAGGTCTGGATTGGACCCTCTGGAATTACCTTCCCAATTCTCTTTATCAGCATCCATTAAAAATCCTCTCAAAACCCAACTCTTTAGAGCAAGATTTTGGTTCCCTTGTTCAGCATTTGTTTTTCCTCATACTTATCTTTGAAACACTTTTATTTTAAAAGACACAATGTAAATGCAAATTCATATAAACGTAGGGATTGATTTTTAGGCCCTGTTGGGGTTGTAATTCGGAGCAGGTGGGTGCTAAAATTAACATCACCAGCCTGCCAGCTGTTTCCCTAATACAAACCCTGCCCTGGGTCATTTTCATCGAGGTGGAATGGGTAGCTGATTAAACTTGTTAATGGGCATTTAAGGCTAATTAAAGGATTTGGTACTGCTTTTTTTTATTCATTTGTGGGACATGGGCATCACTAGCTGGCTAGCATCTATTGCCCACCCTTAGTTGCCCTTGTTCAGAGGGCAGTTGAAAGTCAACCAGTTTTTGTGGCTCTGAAGTTACATGTGGGCCAGTCCAGGTAAGCATGGCAGATTTCCTTCCTTAAGAACATTAGTGAACCAGAGGGGTTTTTCCAACAATTGGAGATAATGACCATGAGACAATGGTCTCATGGTCATCAGTAGATTCCTAATTCCAGATATTTTTTATTGAATTCAAATTCCACCACCTGCCACGGCAGGATTCGAACCCGGGCCCCCAGAACATTAGCAGAGTTTCTGGATTAATAGTCTAGGGATAATACCACTAGGCCATAGCCTCCCCTTAAAGCTGTTTCTGTATCGCCTTCTTGTTCTTTTATCACTGCTGTGCACAGAGAAGTGAAAGAAGATGAAAGAAGAAATAAGAGAAAGAAAGGCTTCCGTTTGTGTAGCACTTTCACAACCACCAAATGGGCTGGAATTTTACCGGCCCGTCCACCGTGGGAATCGGAACAGGTAAGGGGCAGAGTATGGGAAAGTCCATTGTACTCGGTTGGGATTTTACAGTTTCGGAATGAGTGAGGCTATAAAATGCCACCCAATCACCATCCAATCAATCCCATTCCTTTGCTCTTCCCCATAAAACAAAGTGCTTTACAGCCAGTGGGGTAATTTTAAAGTGTAGACATTGTTAGGTTTCTTTAGTTTATTTATTAGTGTCATAAGTAGGCTTACATTAACACTGCAATGAAGTTACTGTGAAAATCCCCTAGTCGTCACACTCTGCCACCTGTTCAGGTACACTGAGGGAGAATTTAGCATGGCCAATGCACGTAACCTGAATGTCTTTCAGACTGTGAGAGGAAACCGGAGAGTCCGGAGGAGTGTGATTTCCCAGTTGTCCTCTGGAGTTTAATGCGGAAAAGTGTGAGGTAATTCACTTTGGCAGGAATAACGGATGTGTAGAGCATAGGGCTAACGGTAGGACTCTGAATAGTGTGGATGAACAGAGGGATCTAGGTGTATGTGTACATAGATCCCTGAAAGTTGGGAATCAAGTAGTTAGAGTTGTTAGGAAGGCATATGGTGTCTTGGCCTTTATTGGTAGGGGGATTGAATTTAGGAGCCGCAGCATCATGTTGCAACTGTACAAAACTCTGGTGTGGCCGCACTTGGAGTATTGTGTGCAGTTCTGGTCCCCACATTATAGGAAGGATGTGGAGGCTTTGGAGAGGGTGCAGAGGAGGTTTACCAGGATGTTGCCTGGTATGGAGGGGAGGTCCTATGAGGAGAGACTGAGGGATTTGAGGTTGTTTTCGTTAGAAAGAAGGCGGCTACGAGGGGATCTTATTGAAACATATAAGATGATTAGAGGTTTAGATAGGGTGGACAGTGATAGCCTTTTTCCTCGGATGGAGAAAGCTAGCACGAGGGGGCATAGCTTTAAATTAAGGGGTGGTAGTTATAGGACGGATGTCAGGGGTAGGTTCTTTACCCAGAGGGTGGTGAGGGATTGGAATGCCCTGCCTGCTGCAGTTGTAAATGCGCCTAGTTTGGGGGCGTTTAAGAGATCCGTGGATAGGTTTATGGACGGTAAGGGTTTGGTTTAGGTTAGCGGGTCATTGTTTTTTAACTGGTCGGCGCAACATCGTGGGCCGAAGGGCCTGTTCTGTGCTGTAATGTTCTATGTTCTATGTTCTATAACTGGAGGTAGCAGGGCCAGTCCAGCTGCTTGGAGGTAGCCTTGCGCTAGCAAACGATGAGGGGAGACAGCAATCCCGGTGACCACCCTGTAGAGGGACGGCCCATGCAACATCCCCACACCCTCATCTTGTGGCAATTTGGCTCCAAAACCCATTCTTTCAACTTTAAATTGTTACAGAGAGCTGAAAGACCTCTGAGTGGCTCTTAAGCTTCAAGAGCCCACTTATCAACCTTAATGAGACAGTGAACCTATCTTCTGGCCATTAATTGGCTGCGCCTGGAAAAATTACAATGAGTGACTGTTTCCCAAAGTGCGCGGACTTCTCACTCACGTTTCAGACTTACGCCATGGTTCAGAAGCCTGTCGGAAAAATCCTGCCAATAAGTTCATAAATGGTATCGTACATAAGGAAGCTATTTGACCCATTGTGTCTGAGCTGACTATTTGTTAGATCTGTCCAATCAATCCCACTCCTTTGTTCTTCCCCATAAAACACATTGTTGTTTATTTGCTGCTGAGGTTCCTTAAGGCTAGCAATGTGGTATTACTACAACAAGTACACTCACCAACACAGGGTTATCTTTGTTGCATGTGAAGTTGTGAACTGGATATTTTAGGCTCAGTCAGTGATGTATGATCCACAATTAAATCTAGATACTAAAAAGCTAGATTCCATTGAGATTCATAGAATCCCTACAATACAGATGGAGGCCATTCGACCCATCAAGTCTTCACCAACCATAATCCCACCCAGGCCCTCTTCCCATAACCCTTCATATTTACCCTGCTAATCCCCCTGACACTAAGGTTAATTTAACATGGCCAATCCACCTAATCCACACATCTTTGGACTGTGGGAGGAAACCAAAGCACCCAGAGGAAACCCACACAGACATGGGGAGAATGTGCAAACTCCACACCGACAGTGACCCAAGCCGGGAATCGAACCTGGATACCTGGTGCTGTGAGGCAGCAGTGCTAACCACTGTGCCACTCCTTGAATACTATATTCAATTTGTCAAAATGGGGAATATACGAGCACTATGAGGCTCTGCCATCAGGTAGCTCTTACCTCGGTAAGAACCGGAGTGAATATAGACTACACGAAACATATGTGATATTTCTGACAGAACATCAACACTGCACTTTGAATTTCTATTATGTTGGCACTGACAGATTTCATATGCAGTCTAATGAAACAATTGGACAATCATTCAATCTGACACTGATCTGAAAGCTTGGGAATGCACCATTATCAACTTGTTTGCACACAAATGAAGTGACTCAAAGGAGGTAACATTCAAATGGAAGAGGAGACATCTTGTAGCTGCTGCCGGTAAAATGGCCTGGCTTTCAATTCTACTTGAATCACCTGTCTCCCTCTGTTCGTCATTCATTGCTCTGGCCTATTTCCTATTATCTTTTTCATTTATCTTTCTCATATCCACTTTTATCTCTTAAGGTCTCCCATGAGCGTCAGCCATGACTCAATTGGTAGCACTCTCTCCTCTTCAGTCTCCAGGTTTGAATCCCCCACTCCAAGGTGTGAGGACAAAAACCAAGGCTGACGCTCCATTGGAGTGCTAAGGGAGTGCTGCATTGTTGGAGGTGCCATTTGTCGAACAAGGGGCCTCATCTGCTTAGTTGGATGTAAAAGGTCCCCAGCACTATTTTAAAGGAAAGCAGAAGAGTCAAATAGACTCGAAATGTTAGCTGTTTCTCTCTCCACAGTGCTAATCATTGTGCCACCATGCTGCCCATGTTTATGTTATAAATTGGCTCACAGTATGTGCAGCATTTAACAAGTGTGTCATATGGAATATGCCATAAATAAGCCACCTGAAACTTGTGGTAAGACTGCAGCCATTACTTAATTGCATGAAGTATGTAAACACAATAATTTGATAGGCGAGAATGAAGACTTTAGTTGGATTTAATGATTGGAGTAGGTATGGGTGTTCTCCTTAGAGAGAATTCTGGGAGGAGCTTTGGTAGAGGGGTTCAAAATCATGAAGGATTTGGACAGAGTAGATAGGGAGAAACTGTTTCCTTTGGTTGTGAACCAGAGGACAAAAAGAATCAGAGGCACCATGAAGGAAAAGCTTTTTTTTAAGGCAGCGAGTGGTTAGGATGGGGAATGCACAGCCTGAGACTCTGATGGAGACAGATTCAATCATGGCTTTCAAATGGGAATTTGATGATTACCTGAAAAGAACATTTTTGCAGGGAAAAGGCAGCAGAGTGCAATGAGTTAGATAGCTCTTTAAGGCATGATGGGCCTCATTCTGTGCTGCAGCCATCCCATGATTTGTTACCAGTTACCAATTATGTTCCATTTCACACATTCTGGGATGTTTTTCTCTTCGCTATGTATGAATCCTTTATAAATGATTAATGAAGCTGCGACTGTAGTTATCTCTGTGATATTAGTGATTTTCACTGCAGTGGTGTTAGAAAAGTCCTGTCAATATAGCTCTTGGCTCCTAACATTTGGAATCAGACAATGGTACCGATACCATATTTTATTCAGTTGGAAATGCTTTAATAAGTAATGTTAATGCATGCAGGAAGCACAATGGTAGACAGATCTATTTTTTTTAAAAACAGGGACTGCCCGGGGCTCTGCTTTGGCCTCTCAAGATCCAGGGTATCATTAAAGAACAAGCAAAAAGCTGGCTGACAGAAAAGCCAAAATATACTGCAGCTGAAATAAAAAATGGAAAATTGCTAGAAATACTCGCAGGTCAGAAGGAACCATAGAGAGAGAAACAGAGTTAACATTTCGGGCCTGGTTGAGCGTGAATTAAAATATTTTATAAATGACACGGAGGCCGAATGGCCTCCTTGTATACTGGAACCAATTCTATGATTCTATGAAGATCTCCTGTGGTTTTGTACAGGGTGAATAAGACTACGCACTGTCTTACCTCAACAAAATTTGATGTCATGTAGGGAATAACATTGGAGAATTGCATTGACAAAATAAAGCTAACTCAATTTCTGTTAGATGGTATCCCAGGATTTTTATTAGTGCTTTTTTTAACAGACTGAATTTCAATTTCAAGATTGTCCGCTACTTAGTGAAAACCATTCAGTTAATTTTAATTATTTATTTTCTTCACCTATACATTTAATCAATTTAAACATGCAAAGAAGGCCTGTTTTCAGGCCCTTCTGCAAAATACAGGGATAAATTAGATGTTGTACACTGACTGCATTGTAAACATCGTACTGAACTTGAACAACAACATCTTGTATTTGCATTGCACTTTTAACATGCCAACATTCCAAAGTATTTCACGCATGCATTATCAAACAAAACCAACCCACACCAGGAAATATTACGTGGCCAAAAACTTTGTTGAAGGGCTAAATTTTAAAGAAAGAAAGGCAAAGCATTAGACAGGTTTACAAATGGAATTCCAGAGCTTATGGCTTGGCAGCTGAGGGTCACCAGTGGTGGACTAATTAAAATTGAGATGCTGAAGAGGCCAGAATTAAAAACAGAAGGGCTCTTTCAGTTAACATCTTATTACGGCTCATCATTTGATTTTGGAGAGCTTTTTAATAAAACAAAATTACAGTGTTCAGTTAAAGATGTGTGAGCTTCATCTCACCCAGGGGTGTTTTATCATTTTCCAAATTAGTTGTTTCTTTTGATCATTTGACACACTGGCAATCGCATAACCTCTTTGCTTCAACACTTACCTGCAAAAATCAAATGTCACCATGTGCTGAGAATCTACTTGTCCTCAATATTGCAAAGAATACATTGCCATGGAATGCTCCAAGCAGTTGCCCCTTGCCATACCATCTATCTCTGGTGAAAAATCTTATGCAGAAAAACACCTTTGACCACAAGACCATCAGGCAGTGATTTGCATGTAATGTCCAAGAAGCCCTGTGAGCAAAGGCCCTGTCAGATGGTTCCCTGATCAGGCTGTCAAAGTCACTTGGCAGAATGTCTCAAGGCTGGAACTTTCAAACAAGGAGCAAGCTGTAGCTTGGCTGGTGATGAGAAAGGTCTTTCCCATCATGCCGTTTCTACATGCCCACAGTCTCAGCCCCTGTGCACATTGCCCTCGAGGTGGTCGTGGTGGGCATGGGACAATTGTAGACCTCCTTGTGGAATGTACCTTTGCAAAGAAAGTCTGGAGAGAGATGCTGTGGTGTTTGCTGCGGTTTATTCTAAGCAGCTCCATGACACAAGAACCTGTGATCCATGGGCTGAGACAAACATCAGCTGTAATTGGAAGACCATCAACCTGGTGAGAGACACACTTTGATCTGCCTAATATTTGTTGCTCCTTTGGTACAAAGAGTTGGCCTCAACCAAGAATTAAAGACCAGCACATTCCAAGGTCCAGGACTGTGCGCTGAGTGATGTGCTAAAGCTTGGTGCGGCACTGCAGCAGCACAATGTGTAGCAAAAAAGGCTGCTGTTTAAAGATCTGTCAGCCTTCATTTACTGAAGGGCTAGAAACTGTGTAGAACACCTCAGCTGTACGCCTGACATGGATTTAATATTGTGAACGTCAAGAATATTGAAACTGTATTGAGGAATCTCAGAGCTGCTGTGTGAAGAAAAGTTGAATTCTGTTGCAGTTTCTGTATATTCAATTTGAAATGTTTTGCCCTTGGGCCATATGCCTGACACAAATTATAAATATCAGGAGTATTGCAATTTTATTGAGCATCTCAGAGGAGGCTGTATAGAAAAAGATTGAAATTTATCACCCTTTCTGTAATATTCAATGTTTTATAAAGTGCATTTGCAAATTTTATGAATAAAACATATTTTGGATAAAAAAAAATTACCTCACCCAATCTTACATAAATTCTTTACCTAAAACAATTCTCAAGTTCCTATTTTAAAGCTAAAATGCTCTTTAAAGAGCATCATTGCTCCTGGCCTAATTGCTGGCATGGTGAGTTGTTAGAGACTAATTGACCTTAATTGATATTTGCTTTTAGCATGTATAGTTTGTGTTGACAGACTGTGAGCAGGATAGAGTGACTAGATTCAAAAATATGTTGGGACGCAGCGGTGACTGAATGTGTTCAGATGATGTCTGAATCTTCCTTTGGATGTTTAGATACTTTGACTTGATGCAGAGTTGATTTGTATTGGTTTCAAAGCTCTTGTGTTTTGCTATGACATTGTCAGTAATGGTTCATAAAAAAAACAAAACCATTTTATTTGTGAGGTGAATTCTCACCATCAATACTCCCACACAGACAGGCAGTTGAATCAGTTTTAGAAAAAAAATACAGTTTTTAGACAAAGCCACTCCAGAAATCACATGGATTAGAATATGCAAAAATGTTTCAGTATTTAAAAAAAGTGCTTCAAACATGTTTTTTCAATGTAGGTAGAGACATTGAGTTCAATGCAAGAATGGAGAAAAATTATGAATCAAATCAGGTTCTTAAGAATAAAAAAAAATCCACACAGCATTGGTAAAAAAGACAGTGTTGGATATTAATCAAGTCCAAGCAGATAGATTGAATGTCTTTTTTCCCATGGCTGCAAATACCCTAAGTAAAATGAATTAAATGCCATCTTGAATGAATTACTAGTTGTGCATAACTTAACTGTCTATTTCACCCAGGCAGGCATCAAGGATGGTTTGCGAAGAATTTAAAATTCCACAATTGACTATTTTTTAAATTCATTCAATTGAGGTAGGATTTGCTGGCTAGGTCAGTGTTTATTGCCCATCACTATTTGCCCTTGAGAAGGTGGAGGTGAACCGCCTTCTTTAAAAAAATGCTTTCTGTTTGATGTAGGTACAGTGTTGTTGGGGAGGACATTCCAGGATTTTGACCCAGCAACAGCAAAGGAATGGTAGTGATGTATTTCCGAGTCAGGATGGTGTGTGCCTTGGAGAAAAACTTCCAGGGGATGGTATTCCCAGGTATCTGCTGCTCTTGTCCTTCTAGATGGTAGTGGTTGCAGGTTTTGAAGGTGCTGTGGAGGCTTGTTGAATTCCTGCAGTGTATTTTGTAGATGCTACTGAGTGCCAGTGATGAAGGAAGTGAATGTTTGTGGATGGGATGCTGATCAAGTGGGCTCCTTTGCCCTCTATGGTATCACACTTCTTGAGTATTGTTGGAATGCCAGGCAAGTGGAGAGTACTCCATCACACTTCTGTCCTGAGCCTTGTAGATGCTGGATAGGTATTGGGCAGTTAGGAGGTGAGTTGCTCACCATAGGATTTCTAGCCTCTACTGTTCCTATCACTACAGTATTTATATGGCTAGCCCTGTTCGGTAACTCCCACAATAGCGTCATGGGGTAATGTTTCAATTCTCTCTTGTTGGGGAGAGTCATTGCCCTGACGCAAATGTTACTTATCACTTGTCAGCCCAAGCCTAGACATTGTCCAAGTCTTGCTGCATTTGAGCATGGACTGCTTCATTGTGCAGTCATCAGCGAACATCCCCACCTCTGGCCTTATGATGGAAGGAAGGACATTGATGAAACAACTGGAGATGGCTGGATCTAGGACACAACCCTGAGGCAGTGATGTCCTGGAACTAAGATGACTGACCTCCAACAACCACAAAATTCTTCATTTGTGTTGGGTATGATTCCAACTACTGGAGAGTTTTACATTTGTGTCAACTGTGACTCAGTATTAATAATTTTGCCTCTGAATCAGAGATTATGGTTCAAGTTCCATTCCAGAAACTTCAGTACAAAAATCTAGGCTGACACTCATAAGAACATAAGAACTAAGAGCAGGAGTAGGCCATTTGGCCCCTCAAGCCTGCTCCGCCATTCAATAAGATCATGGCTGATCTTTTTATAGACTCAGCTCCACTTACCCGTCCGCACATCACAACCCTTCATTCCTTTACTATTCAAAAATTGATCTATCTTTGCCTTAAAAACATTCAATGAGGTAGCCTCAACTGCTTCACTGGGCAAGGAATTCTACAGATTCACAACCCTTTAAGTGAAGAAATTCCTCATCAACTCAGTCCTACATCTGCTTCCTCTTATTTTGAGGCCATGCCCCCTTGTTCTAGTTCCACCCACCAGTGGAAACAACCTCCCTGCTTCTATCTTAGTTTTCCCTTCATAATTTTATATGTTTCTATAAGATCCCCCCTCATTCTTCTAAATTCCAATGAGTATAGTCCCAGACTACTCAATCTCTCCTCATAAGCCAACCCTGTCAACTCTAGAATCAACCTAGTGAACGTCCTCTGCTCTCTCTCCACTGCCAGTATATTCTTTCTCAAGTAAGGAGACCAAAACTGTACACAGTAGTCCAGGTGTGGCCTCACCAGCAGCTTAAACAGTTGCAACATAACCTCCATGGGTGGAATGGTGGCACAGTGGTTAGCACTGCTGCCTCACAGCTCCAAAGATCTGGGTTCGATTCTTGGCTTGGGTCACCGTCTGTGCGGAGTTTGTACATTCTGCCCATGTATGTGTGGTTTTCCTCCGGGTAGTCCGGTTTCTTTCCATACTCCAAAAATGTGCGGGTTAGGTTGATTGGCTATGCTAAATTGCCCCTTGGTGTCCAGGGATGCATAGTTAAAGAGATTAGTGGGATAAATATGTGGGGTAATGGGGATAGAGTAGGGTTGTTGTCGGTACAAACTCGATGGGCTGAATTGCGTCCATCTGCACTGTAGGGATTTTATGATTCTATTCTATGATTTTCTCTGCTTTTAAACTCCATCCCTCTAGCAATGAAGGACAAAATTCCGTTTGCCTTCTTAATTGCCTGCTACACCTGCAAACCAACTTTTTGTGATTCATGCACAAGGACACCCAGGTCCCTCTGCACAGCAGTGTGCTGCAATTTAAATAATAGACTATTTTGCTGTTATTCCTACCAAAATGGATGACCTCATATTTGCCAACATTGTACTCCAACTGCCAGACCCTTGCCCACTCAATCTATCTATATCCCTTTGCAGACATTCAGTGTCCTCTACACACTTGGCTCTAACGCTCATCTTAGTGTCATCTGTGAATTTTGACTCACTACATTTGGTCTCCAACTCCAAATCATCTATGTAAATTGTAAACAACTGAGGTCCCAACACTGATCCCTGAGACACATCATTAGTCACTGTTCACCAACCAGAAAAACACCCATTTACCTCCACCCTTTGCTTTCTGTTAGTTAACCAATCCTTTATCCATGCTAATACATTACACGTAATACCGCACACCTTTATCTTATGCAGCAGTCTTTCATGCAGCACCTTGTTAAATGCCTTCTGGAAATCCAGGTACACCACATCCACCAGTTCCCGGTTGTCCACTGCGGTCATAATATCCTCAAAGAATTTCACTAAACTAATTAAACATGACCTAACTTTCATGAACCCATGCTGCGTCTTCCCAATGGGACAATTTCTATCCAGACATCTTGCCACTTCTTCCTTGATGATCAATTCAAGCATTTTCCCCACTACAGGAGTTAAGCTAACCAGCCTATAGTTCCTGCCTTTTGCCTATCTCCTTTTTTAAACAATGGCATCACATTTGCTGTTTTCCAATCTGTTGAAACTGACCCAGAGTCCACAAATTTTGGTAAATTACCATGAGTGCATTTGTCATTTCCCCCACCATCTCTTTTAGTATCCGGGGAAGCATTCCACCTGCTTCTTTAATGATAATGGTCATTTCCAAGTCCTCACCTGCCATAGTGTTCTTGATATCTCTTTTTGGCATGTTATTTATATTATCCACTGTGAAGATCGACACAAAATACCTGTTGAATGTCATGGCCATTTCCTCATTACCCGTTATTAAATCTGCCTTCTCATCCTCTAAAGGACCAATGTTTATCTTAGCCACTCTTTTTCATTTCTTATTTTGTAGAAACTTTTGCTACCTGGTTTTTGATCTGGGCTAATTTACTCATAATCTATCTTACATTTCTTTATAGCTTTCTTTGTAACTTTCTGCTGACCTTTAAAGATTTCCCAATCTTCTAGTTTCCCAATAATCTTTGCCACTTTGTATGCATTTTTTTTCAATTTGATACTTTCCTTTACATCCTTAGATATCCATGGCTGATTATCTCTTTTCCTACAGTCCTTCCTTATCATTGGCATATATTTTTGCTGAGCACTGGGGAAAAGTGCTTTGAAAGTCCTCCACTGTTCTTCAGTTGTCCCACCATCAAGTTTTTGCTCTCAGTCTACCTTAGTCAACTCCTCCCTCATCCTATTGTAATCTCCTTTGTTTAAGCACAAGACACTGGTATTGGATTTTACTTTCTTACACTCCACCTGTATTTTAAATTCAATCATACTGTGATTGCGCTTTCCAAGAGGACCCTTAACTGTGAGATTATTACTCGGGTCAGTACTGAGGGAGTACTGCACTATACTGCATAGCAGCATTGTGGCACGGTGAATAGCACCACTGCCTCACAGTGCCAGGGTTTGATTCCAATCTCAGGTGACTGTGTGAAGTTTGCACATTCTCCCCATGTTTGCATGGGTTTCATCCAGGCACTCTGCTTTCCTCCCACAGTTCAAAGAGGTTTGGTGGATTGGCCATGCTAAATCGTTCCTTTGTGTCAGAAGTATTAGCAGGGTAAATATGTAGGATTACAGGGATAGAGCCTGGGTGGGATTATAGTCGGTGCAGACTTATTGGGCTGAATGGCACCTGTAGGAATTCTATGATATAAAGGGTCCAACCTTTTGGATGAGCAGTTAACAGGCCAGTACATGTGTTGGGTACATGTATTAGATCCTTTGGCGCTACTCTGAAGAACAGCAGGACAATTATCCATGAGGTCCTGGCCAATATTTATCCCCGAGTCAACATCACTAAAAACCAATGATCCGGTCATTAATCATACTGTTTGTGGGAACCAGTGTACAAATTGACTGCTCCATCTTCCCCATTCCACCAGTGATTGTATTTCAGAGCATCGTGAAGCATGCAAAAGTTGATGAGGTTCAAACCACAATATAAGACGGTTAGCAATGTGATCACTACTCTGACACAAACATATTTCAATTGAAAGGTGCACCATATGCTACATTGCCGCAAAGCTATGAAAACAAATTTTGCCAAATTACCCTCTTGACCCCAAAAGGCGACACCGATTAAGAAACATTAACGTCAACTTAACTAGGTTCTGGCGTTCCACGAACCCAATGATAAAGATAAATTAAAAACCATTCCTTCACCAATCATATCAAAAAGTACGGGCAAAAAATAACCACATGCATTCCCCCACTGTGGTAGACAGACCCTCAATGTCTTGGTGATATTGCAACCTGTCTGACTGCGACCAACTTAACAAGAGTCCTTTGCAAAACCTACCGCCACAAGGAGAATTCATCCTTTTGGTAAAAGAAGTTAAAAATTGAAATCATTGCCGAATGGGTGCAAAGGCAAATCAATTTCAGGCGGTTGAATGCGGTAATTTCCACTTGCAAATCAGCATGCACATCATCTGTAGGGGCAGCGATCAAGGTGAGGAGATGGAGCATCCTGCTTTCTTTCCCTGGGACCCTGACCACATCTTACACTCCCAGGAAAACCCTCCAACTCCATTCCATCAACCCCCGGGGAGGGACTGTCACCCTGAGGTCGCCTCACCGGCAGACAGGAAAGCGGCAGAAGGAATGACAGGGGACTGAAAATTGAAGGGAATCAAACAAAAAACAAGGGAAGAGATAAACAAGATCGGGGCAGTGGAGATGGAAAGGGATCAGAGGAAAGAAAGGTTGGAAAAACAATGAAGGGAAAACGCAATAATTTGGGGGCAGAGAAGATAAAAGTGAAACAGAACACAACTGACTGGGGTTATCAGTCGAGGGGGAAAGGAGAAAAGAACATCTATTAGGATTGAGGGAGCTGCGTTCGGGACAGTCTCTTGGATAAACATGTAACCCCCAGCAGCACTCTGATTAAACAGTGATTTAGAAAGATACTGAGGCTATTCTCACGAACGGGGCAGTCCACTGTCCTTTCCAAGGCTTGACAGATCTTTGGAAGCTCTGGAAGGAGCTTCGAGAGACCGAAATGAGAATAGCACATGTAAACAACCTAAAGATGCGATTCACTCACAGCGCCGTTTTACACATCCTTTACTTTCCATCCACCTCCGGGCAAGTAGCCGGGCTCTCTCACCCAAAGCAGCTCTGGACCCGGGTTTCCTGCGACCACCTCCAGTCAATATCCATCCCGATTACAGCATCAGATAAAACACCGCAGTGTTATTATCCTCCTGCCACAGCCTGTGAACTGCAACCAAGATTGCTTTGCCCTTTCTCTTCTTTAGGCTCTCTGCTTTATCGTGCTGGGGGAGGGGGGTGTTGGATAATTGACAGGGGGGGGGTGTTAACATAGAGAAGGGGGTTGCTGGATGTCTGTTCACTGAATGGAGCACTGATGAGACAAAGTATTCATTTAACAACAATCTTTACAACACAAATAAAATAAGGTTCAGATTTTGGTCATATAATGGCCACCGGGAATGGATCTGTCTCCAATGTAGTCGGTAGCCTTTGGATGATAAAGTCAATTCTCACCTTGCTATCGCGAATCCTCCTTATCGCCCTGAGATCACCACGCCGCAGTGGGAGCAGTTCACTCCGAGCCCCCACTCACAACTGCTCCTCCTCTGTGGTCTCCCATAAAACCCCATCCCTCATCCCACCCCCACAACACCACCCAGTTTTTTTGTTTAGTTGGGGGGGGGGGGGGGTGTGGGCAGTTAATCCAATTAGTCAAATTCTCCCAGGAGTGGGATTCACTGGCTGCAACTCCAGGAGAGGAATGTGAACAGTCTTGCTTGTGGGTGTCGCTTTACCCTGAAGTTAAGCAACACTCATCTAAACCAGTGGAGTCAATAAGACAGAGCACCAAATGCCCACGTTACAAAAGAGACACAGTCCACAAAGGTACCAAAGTCTTTATCAAGATTCAGCACTTTCTCCTCTGACAGTGTGTGTGTGTGTCTATTCTGCTCAGAAGCTGAAGTTAAATACACAGTTTGCCTTCCGGGACAATATCTTCCTTGAATAATCCTCAGGGTTTACCTCCTGTCAGACAGGGAATAACGCTACACGCCAGCGCTCCACTGCACCCCCTCCCCCTCCCAGGCTAGGGGAGCCTTCTATTCCAGCAGTCCCCCTCTCCCTCCTGCTGGCCACTGCTCTGTGTGGTTGCACACATCGGTTGGACTTAAACCTGGTGTTGTCAGACTTCTTACTGTGTAGCACAGATCATCAGACGTGAGGCGAATTCGCTGCTGCAGGCAGCTCCTCCTCAGCTGTTGAGCAAAGCTGCAGCCGCTGCCACAGACTGACATGCTGATTGTACACAAGCTGCTCCCCCCGCCCTCCTGATACGATGGATGGGTCACAGGCAAGACCGACCATGCCTCAGTTCCCAGCTATGTTAGCTAACCCTCCCTCTCCCCTAGTGCTCTCGGGGATATTGTGCGATACTCTTATACCTGATGGAACTGAGGAAGTCAATCCTGACTGGGACACATTCCCAACCTCCCAGCATCTTACACATCGCTACCGACTAGATTTCTATTAAACCGTTTAGAACTGAGGGAGAGAGAAATTTCTTCACCCAGATGGTGGTGAATGTAGTTGAGGCCAAAATGTTGTCTGATTTCAAGAAGAAGTTAGATATAGCTCTCATAAAATCCATAGAATTCCAGTTCAGAAGGAGGCCATCCTGCCCATTGAGTCTGCACTGACCACAATCCCACCCAGGCCCTATTCCCATAACAGCACATTTACCCTGCTAATCCCCCACACACTAGGATCAATTTAGTTTGGCCAATCAACCTAGCTGGCACATCTTTGGACTGTGAGAGGAAACCGGAGGAATGCCACGCAGACATTAGGAGAACGTGCAAATTCCACACAGGCAGTGACCAAGGCTGGAATTGAACCTGGATCCCTGGCGCTGTGAGGCAGCAGTGCTAACCACTGTGCCACCATGCTGCCCAAGTGCCACTGTGCCACTCTTTGGGCTAAAGGGATCAAGGGATATGGGGTTTAGGGGAGATCAGGACATTGAATTTGATGATCAGCCATGATCAAAATGAATGGCTGAGCAGACGCAAAGGGTCAAATAGGCTACACCTGCTTCTAGTTTCTATGTTTCTAACCTGAATGTGTGAGTGGATCTCATCAGTAGTTTCTGTAAGCAAGCTGAACTGCTCTTTAGTACAAAGGCACATCATCTGTTGTACTTCCAACCTTTCCCCAGACAGAAATCCCATCACTCTATGTGAAATATCCATTTCTATTCAGTTTCCATTCACATTGACATTGACATGCCTGGCTCATCTGGACACTCTGTCCCCAGGATTTATTTTGCTTCCATTCCTCTCCGCTGTAAATTTATAGTATAAATCTTTTCTGATTTTCTTTGCTCTTAGCTCAGAGGAAGGGTCATCCAGACTCAAAACATTGGCTCTATTCTCTCGCCACAGATGATGTCAGACCTGCTGAGATTTTCCTGCAGTTTCTGGTTTTATTTCAGATTCCAGCATCCACAGTATTTTGCTTTTGTCCTGACCCCTGTAAATGAGTGTACTCACTGTCCTTCCGAGATCCCAAGCTTTGCTCTGTATATACACACACCCACACACACAATGGATGGATGAAGATGTTACATAAAAGGATTGAGATATGGCCTTTCCTCAGAATCTTCTCTCTACAGATGCTGCCTGAATATTTCCAGCATTTCTCTATTTTTCAGATTTCCACCTGTATGTTTCTTTTTCTTTGAAAAATATTTTTGTTCTCCATGTTGCGAGCTGCTTGTCACTTTAAGTACTCACCACCAGGCGAAGTTATGTATGGTGTACACTCCCTTTGGATCCCATTTTGCATAGGTTCGTGAAGCTCTGACCTGATTGAGACAGAGGCTCGAGATGCTTTTAGAAGGGCCCTGGTTAAAATGGGAACAGGCAATCCTGTGTCAGAATTGGCACTGTGATTTTAAACTATGACGACTCAGTTAAAAATCAGGCTAATATAAAGGCAAAATGCTGCCGATGCTGGAATCTGTAACAAAAACAGAAAATGCTGGAAAAATGCAGCACATATGCTGTCAGACCGACTGAGATTTTCCAGCATTTTCTGTTTTTGTTTCTAATTCCAGCATCTGCAGTATTTTGCCTTTATCTTAGTGGGCCCTGACGAAGGGTCATCCGGACTCTAAATGTTGCTGGTATTCTCTCTCCCCAGATACTGTCAGACCTGCTGGGATTTTCCAGCATTTTCTGTGTATAAAATCAACCTTGTGTGTGTACCAGATGGCATTTAATCTGAAATGTCTCCACTACGTCATCACTAATTTGTTGTCATTATTGCAGCCCTGCTGATGGAGTGAGTGAAACCTACTCTTTCTGCCACTTGTAACTATTGAGAGTTGGATCTGAAATTCATTTGAGCATTAAATATGAAAAATGTACAGTGAGTCACAGCCCATTAGAGGACAGATCGGCTTCCAGCAAGGCCACCATAAGTAGAAGTATGTGGCATGTCTGACTGAAGTACTGGCTTGTTGCCAAGAACAGCAAATCCATGGCTGCTCTGATGGTGAATAGAGCAAGGACGGCACGCAGGGCAGGAGTCAGAAAGGAAAAGATTGTTTGGTAAAAAGGTAGGCGCACAGAAGTTAGTAATTCCAACGCATGCCATACATTCCTTACCCTTCACCTTCACGCTAACTTCTTCACTTCCTATCAACCTCTTGTTTCATCACTACCCCACTTCATTCCATTGAAATGTCACCTTGTCTGGTCTAGTCCATTCACTTCTGTAACCTCCTCCCCTCTGGGGTAGCTCATTTTAATCTGAACCCTCCATCCATTGATTTATCATTGTCATTCACTGACAAGAGTCTAAGATTTCACCACCCTCAGCGTGTTGCCTCTACCCCTCCTTCAACCCTCAATTCTTCTCCATTTCCTCAAAGTGGTTTTGTTTGCTTCCAAAATTCAACCTATTGCTTCCTTAAAAAAGTAAAATCAGAGTAAGGAAATGGACTGTGCAGTAGAGTATCTTCATTGCTTGGGCAGCAACCCTTTCAATATTTTGAAACTTCCTGATCTGTTCTTAATATAGGAGAACACAAGTTGCCCAGGCCATGGTGAGAAAGGAGGTACTTATGGTGGCCTTGCTGGAGGCTGGCATGTCCTCCAATGGGCTGTGACTCATCCACCCCAATGTCTGGTATAAAAGACCACATGGCACTACGTCAAAGAAGAGCAGGGGAATTATCCCTGGTATCCTGATCAATATTTATCCGTCACTCAACGTCTCAAAAACTAGATGACCTGGTTATTATCACATTGCTGTTTGTGAGACCTCACTGTGTGTAAGTTGGCCACATTTCCTACAATGTCGACACTTCAAAAGTAATTCATTGGCTGTCAAGTGCTCTGGAATGTTCTGAGATTGTGAAAGTTACGGTATAAAGGCATATCTTCCTTAACCTTAGTAAGCATTCTAGAATATGTAACTAGTCTCTCTAATATGACAAAGCAGTAGGTCTCCAAAATCTGCCTGGAATCAGAGCTACTCCAACAACTCTTTGAATGGCGCAAGCAAAATAATCTCTGCTCCACTTCATTGACAGCTACATTTAACCTCTCTCTTGGTTCTTTTATTCTCAAATAACATTGAAAATGAACATTGTTATTTATGTCAACTGACACTCCCGAATCATGAGCTATTAAACAATAGTCTCAGCGCACCAATTTAATAAGATTTTAATTTCACTTACTTATGTAAATGAGTACCATAATACATATCTCTCTGGCATGAGCCCCAAATGTCACTTTTATGGTCCAAGTAATTCAGCAGCTGCTTGGGGCAGTCTGGTCCAGCTTGATTTTTGGCATTAGAGTTGGCATTGACTTGGGTAAGGCAAGAGAAAGAGAAACGTGCTCCGTTCTCATTGCATAATTCCCCAGCTACTGGGATGTGGTTCTGCATTTCCACTGCCCTGCAGGGCACATATAATACAACTGAAGCCCCTTTTCATTCAGCCTCCCAGCCTGTGCAAGGTGAAGGAGATGGCAGACTCTAGAGCCTGCATGACCACAGTAGGGGAAGCCCTAAGAAATTTAACTGCTTGCACCCCTTCTTCCTCCAAGAAGGGCTGAGCAATTCCCATTGAGGTAACTACACATTCTGTTGTTGACAGGGGGCTGTCGATATTATGCACCATAACCCCACACAAGTTGGTAATGGACTCCTGCACAATCTCTGACATTTCAGGAGCACTGCTTTGTGGACAGCCTAATACATACAGCAATTGCTTGTGCACTGAAAACATTTTTCTTTTGAAGTGTGAGCCTTTAATATTTTACTTTGTCTTATTCAGCAGAGGGAGGTGATGGCATAGTGATATTGGCATCGGATTAGTAATCCAGATATCAGGAGTAATGTTCTGGGGACTGAGGTTCAAATCCCACCATGGTAGATGGTGACATTTGGATCAAATAAAAGCTGGAAAAGTCTAATGGTGACCATTGTTGACTGTTGTAAGAACCCATCTGGTTCACTGGCGCCCTTTAAGAATCTGCTATTCTTAAGTGGTCTGGCCTACATGTGAGTAAAATCCACAGCAATGTGGTTAACTCTTATATGGCCTCTGAAATGGCTCAGCAAGCCACTAGTTCAAGGGCTATTAGGATAACAATAAATGCTGGCCAGCCAAAGATGCCCACATTGTCAGTGGACCCACCTCCAGGGGTTCCTTTCCAACTGAATCACTTGGCCTTGGTGAATCATTCCCTCCAACGCACTATCTATGCCATGAACATTGCTGATTCCTGAACCAGTGCTTGTAACAGTGAGACCAAGTGATGTTGACCTTCTGGAGGATCCTCAGTCTGTGCAACTGCATGACATGAGGTGCCTGAAGAACTCCCTAACAGCATTGTAGTTGTACCTATACAACATTGACAGCAGCAGTTTAATAAGGCAGCTCATCACCACCTCCTCAAAGACCATTAGGGATGGACAATAAATACTGGCCTAGACAGCAATGTTCACATCCAATCGACAATGTTTTTAAGTGAGTTCCTCACACCCATTTAATGTCTGTCTTTCTCAAACTTAAGTGCAACTGGGTCATGCGTGGAGCACATCTGATCCAGAATAGTCTCAAAAAGGGACAAGAATTATAATCCACTTCATGCCTTGAGAAGAAAGGTGAGCAAAGAGTTGGAGGTTTTCTGGTATTTTTTAATAATGTTTGGATCACTTTGCAAAGCTTATGGAAGATTGTATAACAGTTTCAACAATGCACATCTACAACTACAGCACACCATGATGCATATGGTGAATTCACGGCTATTTGCCCAAATCCCCAGAAAATAACAGAATCACAACATTCTGGTGTGGACTGGTAAGTGACATTTGTGCCACATAAGTGGCAGATCCTATCATGATAACTGAGTCTGAGCCACTCAAGGCTGCTAGTCCTATTGCCGATTAACACTCATCACCTTTGGAGCTCCACAAGCCATAGTGGTTCATAACCTTAAGGCCATCATACTAGGGTTATATCATGTACAACTGAGGCTGAACTTCTAAGCACTGGCTTTCTTTCCAAATCCTTAGGCACAAAGTAAAGGATTAAGGTTATGGTGCAAAGAAGACCCCAAAGCTGATCCTTAGTATCAGAGGACTGAGTTATGAAAGGAAATTGTCTGTAAATCATTGACTCCTCTGCCTGGAAGAGAAGTAAGTGAGAAGGGCTGTCATAAAATACACTCAGTTATTCAGAAAGATTCTTATGGATCATTGGTTCAATTTAAGTCATGACTGCACAAAGAGGAGGCAGAGTATAAGCTGCTGAAGACTAATTAGAAAACATTTCTTTATTCAAAGAATGGTCAATAGCAGAAAACTCTCAATGGTTGGAGTCACACAGAGTACGAAGGAAGATCATTGTGGTTGTTGGAGGCTGATCATCTCAGTCCCACGACTTCAATGCAGGAGTTCCTCAGCCCAACTATCTTCAGCTGCTTCAACACTTTCTGCAAAGCTGCTTTATTTCATCATAAGGTCAGAAGTGGGGATGTTTGCTGATGGTTGCACAATGTTTAGCACCATTTGCAACTTCCCAGATACTGAAGTAGTGCATGCCAATATAAAGCAAGACCTGGACAACATTCTGGCATAGACTGATAAATCATATTTGTCCACACAAGCGGCAGACAATGACCGCCTCCAACAAGACAAGATCTAACCATCCGCCCCGATTTTCAATGAAATCACTATCACTGAATGCACTAATATGAACATCTTGGTGGGTGACTATTGCAAAGACACTGAACTAGGCCAGCCAAATAAATACTGTGTCTGGAAGAACAGATCAGAGATTGGGAATTCTATAATGAGGAACTCGCTTATTGATTCCCCAAAGCCTGTTCAACATCTGTAAGGTAAAAGACAGGTGTGTGATAGGAATATGCTCCACTTGCCTGGATGAATGCAGCTCCAACAACACTTAAGAAATTCAACACCATCCAGGACAAAATAACAAATTTTAAAGCTTTAAACTAAGGCTAAAAGTTACATTCTAAAACTGTGAAACTGAAGACACACTATTGGTTAGAGGTGTTTGCTGCATAGTGCATATACCCGTCAGCACTTATTTAATTTGATTCCTTTTAGTTAAATAACAGACTTCTAACATTTCACGTTTTAGCATGAGGAATACTGAAGTAATCGGGGTTTGGAGCTTATAAAGATTTCTCAAATTAATGAGGGAAATGCAAATTTAATCCAATAATCCTGATGTGAGATATTTTATTTTTGATACTGTAGTTTCATTATTCAAGACTGGTGATTATATCAACAACATTTCTGTCCCTGTTAAAATCACAATGACTAATTGTTGAAAAAATACATATGCTGGACTGGGACAGCGTATCGGAATAAGGCAGCCCATTTTCCCCTGTATTCACTATTACCATGGCTCATTCCTTTCCAACTAGCAATCTCTATTATAAAGCAAAAATTAAATTATAGGCTTGTTACAGCCACAAAACCGCCATCAAAATTAAATATTTTGCACAAGATAATTTTTCAGAGCAAACTTGTGCACTTCATATTAAGCGGTTTATTATTGAAGTTGCTGCCATGATTAAGGGAAATATGCCGCAATAAATTGATGCACCATTCTTTATGTAAATTAGTATTTTTGCTCCAAAAGTTTCTGCAATTCAATTATAAAAAAATTATAACTTGTGTTAAATGTTGTTCAGATCATATTCTCAGACCAGCAGAAGCATAGCTAAAAACCTCAATGTCGAAATATTAAACTGTTTGCAAGTTTAATAATGAATCAGTCCTTTAAAGGGCTATTATAGCATAGAATCTTCTTAGTTTGTCTGCATTATTTTAAGATATCAAGATGTCAGCAGATTGCAATCCACTAAATCAGTAAAAGTGAATATTCGATGTGTATATTTTATTATTTATTGCATGGGATGTGGGCCAGACCAGGTAAGAAAGGCAGATTTTATTCCCTCTTACTGAACCAAAGGGGTCTTTATAACAATGGCTTCATGGTAATCATTGGACTTTTAATTCCAGATTTTTATTGAAATCAAATTTCACCATCCACCATGGTGGGGTTCCAATCCAGGTCCCCAGACTGCCAATTCAGTGACAATATCACTGAACAACTACCATTTACAGCTGATAAAGAAGGGTACGAGAAACTATGAAGCTGGGCTAGCGCTTAATATAAAAAAGGATAGGAAGAGTTTTTATAAATATATGAAAAGGAAGAGGCTGGCTAGGGTGAACGTTGGTCTCTGAGAGGATGAGAAGGGGGACTTAGTGGTAGGGGATGGGGATATGGCTGAGGTCCTGAATAACTTTTTTGTTTCTGTCTTCACGGAGGAGGACGTGAATAATTTGCCGGGTGTTAGAGATGGAAAGGTGGTAGGACTGGAGGGTCTTAATGACATTACTGTTACTAGAGAGGAGGTGCTCAATAGACTGGAGGGACTGATGGTGGACAAGTCGCCAGGACCGGATGGAATGCATCCGAGGGTTCTGAAAGAAATGGCGGAGGTGATTGTGGATGCCTTGGTGGTTATTTTCCAGACGTCGCTGGATTCCAGGGAAGTGCCGGAAGATTGGAAAACGGCTAATGTTACGCCGTTGTTTAAGAAGGGTGCCAGGCAAAAGGCAGGGAATTATAGGCCTGTTAGATTAACGTCTGTTGTAGGTAAAATGTTAGAATCTGTCATCAAGGAGGAAATAGCGAGGCATCTTGAGAGGAATTGCTTGATAGAGCAGACGCAGCACGGTTTCGTTAAAGGGAAGTCGTGTCTGACAAATTTACTGGAGTTCTATGAGGATGTGTCTAGGGCGGTGGATAGAGGAGAGCCGGTGGATGTGGTCTTTCTGGATTTTCAGAAGGCGTTTGACAAGATACCTCACAAGAGGTTATTGCAGAAGGTCAGGGGACAGGGAGTTGGGGGTAGGGTGTTAGCGTGGATAGAGGATTGGTTGTCAAATAGGAGGCAGAGAGTGGGGGTCAATGGGTGCTATTCGGATTGGCGGATGGTGACTAGTGGAGTGCCTCAGGGGTCGGTGCTGGGGCCTCAGCTATTTACCATTTATATAGATGATCTGGAGGAGGGAACCGAGTGTATGGTGTTGAAATTTGCTGATGACACCAAGATTGGAGGAAAGGCAAATTGTGCGGAGGGTGTGAAGAGTCTACAGAAGGATCTAGATAGGCTGGGCGAATGGGCCAGGAAATGGCAAATGGAATTTAATGTTGGCAAGTGCGAGGTGGTCCACTTTGGTAGGAATAATGGTAGGAAGGATTATCACTTACGTGGCGAAAAACTGCAGCAGGCGACGGTGCAGAGGGACCTTGGGGTCCTTGTGCATGAGTCGCAAAAACCCAGCTTGCAGGTGCAGCAGGTGGTCAGGAAGGCAAATGGGATGCTGGCCTTCATAGCGAGGGGGATTGAATATAAAAGTAGGGAGGTCTTGCTGCGGCTGTATAGGGCATTGGTGAGGCCGCAGCTGGAGTACTGTGTGCAGTTTTGGTCGCCGTACTTACGCAAGGATGTTTTGGCCTTGGAAGGAGTGCAGAGGAGGTTTACTAGGCTGATGCCAGAGTTGAGGGGATTGAGCTATGAGGAGAGGCTGAATAAACTAGGCTTGTACTCGTTAGAGTTTAGAAGAATGAGGGGAGATCTCATTGAGACGTATAAGATGATGAATGGGATGGATAGGATAGAGGTGGAGAGACTCTTCCCGCTCAGAAAGGATAATAGGACTAGGGGGCACAGCCTCAAGATAAAGGGGGAGCGGTTTAGAATGGAGTTGAGGAGGAACTTCTTCACTCAAAGGGTGGTGAATCTCTGGAATTCTCTGCCCGTTGAAGTAGTGGAGGCTGCCTCGCTAAATATTTTTAAGAAGCGGGTTGATGGGTTTTTGATAAGAGAGGGGATTAAGGGTTATGGGGAGAGGGCGGGAATGTGGAACTGAGCCATGGCAGATCAGCCATGATCTTATTGAATGGGGGGGGCAGGCTCGAAGGGCTAGATGGCCTACTCCTGCTCCTATTTCTTATGTTCTTATGTTCTAACAGTATCTTCTTACGTTAATAGAAGGAGATATATACCATCTTGTCTCTGTCAGTGTGAAGATTGTAAGGTTAGTGTCACTATCAGCTGTTTTCAACTGAGACTGAGACACTACTCAAGAGGGAAAGTTGCCTCAAGGTTTGGAACAGATTTTCAGTTAGGATGAAGAAGAAACAAAGGGGACCAAAGGATGAAACCCAATGTCCAGCTTTGAGAAACTGCAGTCAGAACCACTTTGGGAAATTTATTCAAAGAACAAAGAATAGCACAGCACAGGAGCAGGCCTTTTGGCCCTCCAACCCTGCATCGATAATGATGCCTGCCTAAACTAAAATGTATGCACTTACGGCACTGGTATGCTTCTATTCCCATTCTATACGTGTATTCGTCTAGATGCCCCTTAAACAGAGAAAACAGAAGCTTGTGATGAACTTCAAGACAAACAGGGCCCCAGCTACCTCGCTAAATATTTTTAAGACGCGGGTTGATGGGTTTTTGAAAAGAGAGGGGATTAAGGGTTATGGGGAGAGGGCGGGAAAGTGGAACTGAGCAGCGACAGATCAGCCATGATCTTATTGAATGGCGGGGCAGGCTCGAAGGGCTGGATGGCCTACTCCTGCTCCTATTTCTTATGAAATCTTGGGAAAACACGGAGAAAAAAACAGGATTGAATTCTAATTCCAGTTTTGGGAATATAGCCATGGGGTTTTGTGATCAATTTTGGTGTAGAAAATTCACAGGAATCACCCAAAGGATGGGCAAGGATGTGCTGTAGGGGAGGCTTGGTGGGTCAAACGACAGGTTCGACTCAAGAAATTCAATGAAGCAACATTGGCCCAAACTGTGACAAAGGAGAATGTGCAAATGGAGCTTTCCTAATTGCACAATTCTACTAACCAATGTGGTGCTCAGACACATATTGCCTGACAGGTTTTCATGGAGCAATAGCTGTATTTGTAAATAGGACCTCTGATAAAATGTAGTTAACAGAAATGAAATCAAGCGAGACATATATAATAAGTGATAAACATTATTTTACATTATTCCCAAAATCAAAATTAACCCCAATGTGTGACAGCACCTGTACTGAGTGATGGGTATCCCCATATTGGGTGACAGAGAGCCCCATTACTGGGGAATGGCCAACCTAAGTTAGGTCTTAGACATCCCCTGTATTGAGTGATGTCCCCGGGTGATAACTATGCCTCTGATGGTTAATAAACACCACTCAAGTAATATATAGCCACTGTATTGTGTGATAGGCAATCCCTGTGTTGGGTGATAGACAATAGATGTATTGCTTGATGGTCAGCCTTGTTTGGCTAACAGACAGCCTGAGTTAAGTAATAGACACTCAAAGCATCGGGTGATAGCCAAGCCTTTGTTGAGTGAAAGGTATCCACTGTACAGCATGGTGGTCAGTCCTTGTGGTGGTCTATTGCCAGAGCCACAGCGATTGATCAAGCAAGTATCAGCTGTTCCTTTTTGAGGTGATATTAGCACATTAGTTAAGGAGTGTTTCCGTGCAGTATTGCTCTGTGACTCTAAGTGCATTTTCCCTAACAACCTATAAAACATGGGAAAAGCATTCCAAACTTATAAGAGAGTAATAGAATCATAGGGCTAGCCTTGCATGAAATATTCCACCTATGAAAACGTGTTTGTATTGAATGGTCCCATTTGGCCAAATTTTCATTTCATCAAGGAGATTGAGTCATGCCCACCAACGCTGGAAGCAGATTGTAGACAGCCATAGAGATGGACGAATGTCAACAAAGAATTCTCATGGAACTGTGGAATAGGTGGTTATTTCTTTTTTGTATCTACATCAGCTTAAAAACAAAGCAATCCAGCAAACACGCTGGTGGATAAGCTCTCTCTTGCCTCTGTGAGCTCTTCCCACAGTGCTCTGGATGAGGGTGGAAGCTCCTCTGCCCCTCTGCCCTTGACAGTGGCACCTTTTGAGGCTGCGTGACCGAGGAGTGTCCAGCCATGTGACTGGGTGCACTCTCCCTGGTAAAGCCTGCTCAGGTACTGCTGAACAGAGGATGATCACCAGCAGGGCTGACACAACAGCAGGGTCAACTCACTGTCAACTCACTGCTTTAACTTACAGCCAGTGAGGGTAGGCACCAAGGTTTAGTACTCACAAGCGTAAGCTTAAGGAACCGGGAGCACAGGATGGGGTTTTCAATGCATATAGCCATTCATTTCATCAGTGTTATATATTGTTTTTGTGTTACATTGGTGACTATTTTATGTTTTGGTCCTTGCTTCCACCTCTGGCAAAATAAAGATTTTGTTTCCGTGCCCCTTAGTGTTCTTCATATTTTCCACAGGTATAAGCCTCATTAATGGCTTTCCATAGACAGCAGGGCAGCAATTTTCATTACAGAGATTAGAGGTGGCATTGAGGTCATGGCATTATCTTCTCAGAAATGTGTGTGAAAAAGATGGCAGCGACCTTACACTGGGGTGGAAGGCAAGCCATGGAGGCCTAGCTGAAGGAGCATTGAATCAAGGCCTACCTGAAAGAAAAATCGAGATGATGTTGAGGATCAGACTTGATCATACTGAATTAAAGAGCAAGCTTGAAGATTCTACTGCCCTTATTTTTAAGAACTGCATATATGTAGCTAATGCACACAAGACTCTTAGTCAGTTAGGGTATGTTGAACGCACCCAATTGACTGTTGTGGATAATGAGTTTCTAATGCCCAAGTTAAGAATGAGTTGTCAATCTGTTGCTTCCACAACACAACTACTTACATTCCTTATGGATGTCACTGCCTATGTTACCTGTTAACAATCTACAATCTGAAGAATATATGCTGGGGTTTTTTTTCAGTGAATGGGAATGATGCAGTAAAAGATAAGGTGCTGGCAAACCTAAAACAAAAGGAATATATGTTATAACACTGCCCAGTAAGAAGTTTCACAATATTAGGTTAAAGTCCAGCAGGTTTATTTGGAATCACGAGCTTTGGGAGCACTGCTCCTGCATGAGCTGATTGGAACTTCTCACCTGATGAAGGAGCAGCACTCTGAAAGCTCATGATTTCAAATAAACCTGTTGAACTTTAACCTGGTGTTGTGAGACTTCTTACTATGCCCACCCCAGTCCAATGCCAGCATCTCCACATCATTATGCTGCCTGTAAGAGAGCCCTTCAAACAACGTGATTGAATGTAAACCTGTCCAAATACATCTATTTGTATGCGTGTATGTCTGTGTGTATGTCTGCCCACATGCATGTGTGTGTGTGTGTACACATACGTGTGTATATGTATGTGTGTGTGTCTGTGCATGTTTATGTTTGGGGGCGGGTGTTTTGGGATGGTAGTTTGGGCCCAGAGTGTAGGGAGAGAGAGAAAGCAAGAGAGTGATAGGACAATGTAAGAGTAGAATGGTACTGGTTCTGAGCTAGTCTTTCTCTTATTGACATAATTCTTCAAAAGTAGTCAGGAGTTTTATATTTTGGGGCCCATTTTGTATCTGTTTTATTGCATTATGTGCCCATGGTCTTGTAAATTGATAGTTTCGAGATCTTCAAGGGAGCATAGACTGGTGAATCAGAGTTCATTCTGCAGGCCTGCCGGTGCATGAGTGCATGTTGAACGAGGCTGAGTTGGAGGGACTTGCGGTCAGAAAGCCTTTTGAGACACTAGCATGAAAACAGTTCTAAGTTGCAGCCATGCTGCAATAGACACATATAATAAACATTTAGACAGCTGTTGTAATACTGTGTATTTTGTATGAGCAGCACTTAAAGAGCAAGGAAACCTATCTTGCATACATATTTGAGGTGGTTATTGAAAACTGTTGGGTTGTCATACTTTTGTAGCTGTCCCAAAGTCTACCACCTTCTGTATTTGGAGTCAGTCCTCTGAGTATTGCTGACAATATTCACCTTTCCAGCTTTTCCTTGCCGGATGTTTCCGATTGATCTTATGAAGCAGTGGCAAGGGAGGGAGAAAGAGAGTGCAGGATTCAGAGAATAATATAGCTTCAATTCCCCTCCACTTTATAGAGCGCCTGCTATGTTTTAGAATTCATGTCAGCTGCACAAGCATTCCCTCAGGCAGCTTGCAGCGCAGATGTAAGTTCATACTGCTTAGTTAATATATGCACATCATAAATTTCAGGCAGAAAGAGCTCTGCAAAAAAAAAATCTGCAGAATCTCAGATAGTAGCATTCCAATCAAAATTAAGCAAAACAGAAATATCTGCCTTTAAATAGTGTCTCCATTCATGGTTGGGAAGGTTGGCTTAGCTTCAGTGGCGGGTGGGGGGGAGGGGGAGGGATGCTGCAGGTGGTAATTAGAAAGCAGATAAATATGGAAGAATCTTTTTAGAAAATGGTCAATTTTTCTGTTTATGAAAGCTGGATTTCCACTGTTTCACTTTGCTGAACGCGTTTCAGCAAATAGGGATCAGTTGAAGCTAACGTTTCTGTAAATGGACAGAAGTTACTATTTGAACGTCTATTGGTTTAACGCAGAGTCATAGAACATCAAATTCCTACAGTGCAGAGGGAGGCCATTGTGCCCATCGGATCTGCACTGACATTCCAAAAGAGCATCTTACCCCATTCCACCTCCTACCCTCTCCCTGTAACCCCATGCATTTACCATGGCTAATCCAACTAACCTATACATTTTTAAACATGAAAGGGGCATTTCAGCACGGCCAATCCACCTAATCTGCACAACTTGGGACACTAAGGGACAATTCAGCATGGCTAAACCACTCAACCTGCACATCTTTAGACTGTGGGAAGAAAAGGGAGGCAGTGACACAGTGGTATTGTCACTAGACTAGTTATCCAGAGACTCAGGGGGACAGACCCAGGATTGAAACTCACCATGGCAGAGAGTGCAATTTGGATCCAGTAAAAATCTAGAATTAAAAGTCTAATGATGACTTTTATGATGATAACAATCGTTGGTAATTGTCATTGAAAAAAAACCATTTGGTTCATTCATGTTCTTAAGGGATGAAAACCTGCTGTCCTTATCAGATCTGGCCTACATGTGATTCCAGACTTGCAACAATGTGGTTGACTCTCAAATGCCCTCAGGGATGGGCAATACATGTTGAACCAGCCAATGATGCCCACATCCCACAACTAAATTTTGAACAAAACCAAGCCCTTGGAGGAAATGCATGAGGAGAGGCTGAATAGACTGGGTCTGTACTCGTTGGAGTTTAGAAGGCTGAGGGGGGATCTTATAGAGATGTATAAGTTAATGAAGGGGATGGATAGGGTGGAGGTAGAGAGATTCTTCCCACTCAGAAAGGACAGCAGGACTAGTGGGCACAGCCTCAAGATAAGGGGGGAGCAGTTTAGAATGGAGTTGAGGAGGAATTTCTTCACTCAAAGGGTGGTGAATCTCTGGAATTCTCTGCCTGTTGATGTGGTGGAGGCTACCTCGCTAAATATATTTAAGACACGGGTAGATAGGTTTTTGGCAGGCAAGGGAATTAAGGATTATGGGGAAAAAGTGGCAAAGTGGAACTGAGCCACTTCAGATCAGCCACGATCTTATTGAATGGCGGGGCAGGCTCGAAGGGCTAGATGGCCTACTCCTGCTCCTATTTCTTATGTTCTTATGAGGACACGGAGAGAAGGTGCAAAGTCCACACAGCCTGTTACCCAAGGTCAGAATCTCATTTTGATTTGATTTGATTTATTATTGTCACATGTATTAACATACACTGGAAAGCATTGCTTCTTGCGTGCTATACAGACAAAGCATCCCATTCATAGAGAAGGAAACGAGAGAATGCAGAATGTAGCGTTACAGTCATAGCTAGGGTGTAGAGAAAAATCAGCGTAATGCAAGGCCAGTCCATCCAAAAGCCTGACAGCACCAGGGAGTCTTGAGTCGGTTGGTATGTGACCTCAGACTTTAGTATCTTTTGTCTGACAGAAGAAGGTGGAAGAGAGAATGTCCAGGGTGTGTGAGACCCTTAATTATGCTGGCTGCTTTGTCAAGACAGCAGAAAGTGCAGACAGAGTCAATGGATGGGAGGCTGGTTTGTCTTGCATTGTCTTGTTACAAATATCTTATGATGTGGAGGTGCCGGCATTGGACTGGGGTAAGCACAGTAAGAAGTCTCACAATACCAGGTTAAAGTCCAACAGGTTTATTTGGTAGCACAAGCCACAAGCTTTCTGTGCACTACCCCTTCATGAGGTGAGTGGGAGTTCTACCAGAACTCAGACCAGGTTCAAGAACTCCGACTCACCTGATGAAGGGGCAGCACTCTAAAAGCTTGTGACTTGTACTATCAAATAAACCTGTTGGACTTTAACCTGGTGTTGTGAGACTTCTTACAGATATCTTAATCATAGTAAAAGATCAATTTAATGAAATACTTAATGACAGGATATTGATACCGAAACCCTGTAAGAAAATTGGAGATTTTCATAAAACAGGACTAATTATGAAGGGGGTTTTTCATTGTAACCATTACATGTGAAAACCACTCAACCTTTGGAAAACTATTTTTCACTTTGCATCCCCATTAACTTAGCATGACATCAGATTAGAAAGTAACATGAAGCATTACACCATTTAATGAATGTGATGTTTATCTGGAAACAAATGGCGCGATAAAGCTCACTCAAGCCATAATGTATATGACAGGGCAAATGTGTGTGAAAATAGCTCCTATTGATTAGAAACTAATGCTATCCTTCAGCCATGAAACCTTCAGGGCTCTGCAGTCAGTCCTTTTCTTTTAAAATGTTTTATAAAGTGTTTTTGGTTTTGTATTTTGTGCTGCATTACATGTGACTGATATTTTTGAATATTATGGAACACAGTCAGATGACTCAGTACCCCTCCTTTCGCTTATTTCCAATAGTTTACTTGGAGGCACAGTTGTTCAAAATGACAAAGTGTTTCAATATGGAAAGTACAGGGAAACTACTTCCTCTGATGAAAAAATCCAGAGCAAGGCACCAAATCCTAAGATGAAACAAAGCGATTTAGGGGTGATATCACAAAGCACTTCCCACATGCAAAGGGAATGGAAAATAAGAACTTTTTCCCCAAGAACTCTTGCGGATTTCATAGAAACTTATAAAATTCTAACAGGGTTAGACAGGATAGGTTCAGAAAGAATGTTCCCAATGGTAGGGGAGTCCAGAACTAGGGGTCATAGTTTGAGGAGAAGGGGTAAACCTTTTAGACCTGAGGTGAGGAGAAATCTCTTCACCCAGAGGGTGGTGAATGTGTGGAATTCACTATTGCAGAAGGTAGTTGAGGCCAAAATGTTTTCTGATTTTGAGAAGAAATTAGATATGGCTCTAAGGGCTAAAGGGTTCAAGCAATATGGGAGGAAGGGGGATCAGGATATTGAATTCGCTGATCTGCCATGGTCGAAGTGAATGGCAAAGTAGGCTGAAAGGGCTGAATGGCCTACTCCTCCATCTAGTTTCTATGTTATTATGCAAAACACAGTGGTGCTGGGTCCATTCAAAATGTAATGACTGTCTCTGTGGAGTCTACACGTTCTCCCCGTGTCTACATGTGTTTCCTCTGAGTGCTCCAGTTTCCTCCCACAGTCCGAAAGAAGTGCTAGTTAGGTGCATTGGCCATGCTAAATTCTTCCTCAGTGTACCTGAACAGGTGCCTGAGTGTGGAGACTAGGGGGTTTTCATAGTAACTTCATTGCAGTGTTAATGTAAGCCTACTTGTGACATAATAAATAAATTTTAAACCAATAGAGTTTTATTTGGTGAAAGATTTGGATCAAAAATGGGTAAATGGTGTTGAGGTACTGATAAGCAATAACCTAATTGCATGATGAAAAAGGTTTGAGGGGTAGGATGGTTTATTTCTGTTCTTATTTTGCTATGATATTTCTTCATATATGTTCATCCAGATGAAGCTACACAATATGCATTAGTTCTAAAGTTATTAAAAGCGTTAAGCAGTCATCTGTGTTTTGTTTGTTTTATTCATTCTTTTGGATCCGTTTATCAAGAACATTTTCATAACATCATGTACATTTTAGATATAATTTGCTCTTTTCTTAAGGCATAAAGTTTGTCAGAGAGATTGGGGTGACCAGACATTGATTACTTCTGATAATGATTTTCTTCTCCTTCGTTGTCATGACCCTTCAGCTTCTCTTCTCAGACATTAACCATCTTATCACCTCCATGGCATCTCTAAAAAAATTTGAGGGTCGCGTAATACTTGGTCACAGAATCACAGAATCATTGCAGTGCAGAAGGAGGCCATTTGGCCCATTGAGTTTGCACTGGCTCACTGAAATAGCATTCCGCCTAATTTCACTGCCCTGCCTTATCCCCATAACCTTGCACATACTCTATTTTCAGCTGGTAATCCAATTACCTTTTGAATACCTTGATCGAACCTGCCTCCACCACCCTCTCAGCAAGTTCATTCCAGACTCCAATCACCATCT
Organism: Carcharhinus amblyrhynchos; assembly: GCF_965287045.1. Taxonomy (NCBI): domain Eukaryota; kingdom Metazoa; phylum Chordata; class Chondrichthyes; order Carcharhiniformes; family Carcharhinidae; genus Carcharhinus; species Carcharhinus amblyrhynchos. The sequence continues at coordinate 26,009,552 of NC_137332.1, read as the reverse complement.
GGGTAAAAACCACTTTTACTCCTTTTGCCACTGATTTTGAATCTGTGGCCTCTATTTCCTGATCTGGGCTTGAGAGGGAACATTTCTTCACTATTTACCCTGTCCATACCCCTCAGGAACTGGAATATCTCTATCATGTCTCCTTTCAATCTGCTTTTCTTTAAGGAAGACAGTGCCAACTTCTCCAATCTATCCTCATAGCTACAGTTATTTATCCACTAATCATTGGTGTCAATAAAAAAAAGTAAGGGCGAGTTTAAATTCCAGTCACCATGGTCTGGGATGTCAGTTTTCCATAAAAGTTGCATCTAGAGCAATATTGTTACTCGTTAGCAAGTTGCTGTGAAAAAGCCTTCCTAAGGGACAAGGCACAGTTAACATTGTCACTGGTTAGTTTTAAAAGATCAATCTCTCTCATAGAAACTTTACCAAGAGGACACAACTGTCATGAACTAGATGGATGAAGTTATCTCAATCATATTGTAAACCACCATCTCTGATTACCAATCCTAATTTGTTTTTATTTAGCATGTTTTCACACACTTTTTTTCTCTATGGGGAAAAGTTGGAAGGCTTTCTAAGCTGATTAGCAACCCATTGTTATGAATGCTCCTGCAAAGGCCAACGTCCTGGCGTTGGACTTGAACCCAGAGCTTTACTCTTCAAACCTCATAGCTTCTGGTCTCGAGACATTATCACTGTGCTACAAGATCTGCCCATCGAACTTATTGATACCTTGGGCCCAATTTTCCCATCACGACCTGCAACTTTTCTGGTGGGTCTGGCCAGGAGAATCGCGTCGTTGGCCTTTTTCCGGGATTTACACATACGCCAGGAACACATGCACATCTCCCAGAGCCAGAGAACAGTCTGGCAGGAAGACAGGTAAGTGATTTGAGTTTTTAAAAATATGTTTTGCATGTCATTATCGGGAACTCGTCGGCCCTGATAGAATCTCCCAACCCATCAGGAGTACTTCATTCCGGCGAATTCGGGGAACTAGCCGGAGACCCCGCTGGAATGAAAAGGGGTAATTGGGACCCCCCAAGGTGTCAGGCAGTGGGGGGGTTGGTGCCTCCTGGGTATGGGCACAGTGGCAGTGCCAGCCTATGCCTCTGTCACTGCCCAAGGGACAAAGTGCCCATGCCCAGGGGCACCTTGGCACTGTCCATCAGGCATCGGACAGTGCCAAGAGTTGGGGTCTATTGTGGGTGGGGCCTGGGGATGATTGGTGGGGGTGGAGGATCCCACTGCCACACTACATTGGGTTCAGTCTGGGCTGGAGGGAGGCCAGTTATCAGGGCAAGCTGGGGGGAAGTCTGCCTCTCAGAAGGGAGGGGAGTCTGACCTGGGGGGAGTCTAACCCGGGGTGGTGTCAATGGTGGGGGGGACTGCTGGAGTGAGAGAGGTGGGGGGGATCGCCATTGCTGGGGGGGTGGGCTGGACATCGGGAATTGTTGTGGGGGCTGCGATTGGGCTGTGGGGGGGCGGGTGGGGGGGTGGGCACGCTGGAGGGCCAGCACTGCGGGTGTCCCAGGCTAGCCAGTGATTGGGTTGGCCGGCAAACGGGGACACTGACAGATCAGAACAAATGCGTGTGGACAGAGTACCAGAACTGTCAGACTCTGGTGCAAATAGGCCCCACCTTCCTGGGTTTTTAATGAGATTCCCGATTGGGATCTCTGCAGTGCACAGAGTGGGGAGATTCAGGTCTGAATCTGCACTGAAAAAACAGTCATGATCTAGAACAGCTTTCCCACCAAATCAGCACTTTTGGGAGAATTGCCCCACCTTATTACTAATTTCCATCTACATTAATAACTTTCTGAATGTGAACAGGAATAATGGACATCCTATAGTCACATACTGAAACATTTTGGAAAGACAATGGCTGACTGATATTATTGCTAGACTATCATTCCACAATGCTCAGCTAATGTTCTGGAAACCTGGGTTCAAATCCCACCACGGCAGCTGGTGGAAATTGAATTCAATAAAAAATATCTGGAATTAAGAATCTACTGATGACCATGAAACCATTGTCGATTGTCGGAAAAACCCATCTGGTTCACTAATGTCCTTTAGGGAAGGAAATCTGCTGTCCTTACCTGGTCTTCCTACATGTGACTCCAGAGCTACAGCAATGTGGTCGACTCTCAACTGCCCTCTGAAATGGCCTGGCAGACCACTCAGTTGGCAAGGAGGCAGCTCTCAAGGGCAATAAATGCTGGCCAGCCTGCGATGCCCAAGTCCCACGAATAAGTTAAAAAAAACTGAGCTAATGAAAAGGTAATGTGGACATGTGTTAAAATAGTTTCCTTCATTTTGCCCTGTGGCTGTTTTTCAGACTTAATTACCTACAATCTCTTACTATCTTGCTTTTAAGGTTAAGCGTTTATAATTATAATGGGATTCTGCTGCAGAATGTCATATTGATGTGACAGGAAAGCATTAAGTAACATACATGAGGAGAAATTCCTTCACAATGGGATTTGATTGTTGTAAGGCAACTTAGAACTGATATTATTTAGCTACAAAATCTCCAGTTACAATGTTACAGTCAAGGTAGAGATAATAGGAATGGTTTTCTTATTTTCCACCTCTTAAGTGACCAAAGACGGCATTTTTGTTATGAAATGTGTTTTGTAAAGGAGCTAAAACTGCCTACAATATTTTTATAAAATTATAGTCTGCTTGTAACCCCTAACATAGGAAATTTTTCTGGCAGTTCGGATGAGTTGACACTTTGTTACCTCTTAAGATGCTCTAATGATACATGTGGCTGCAGAGATCAAAGTCCAGGGGAATTCTACAAAGGCCATCTACATTTCACAAGAAAGAAGTCTCACAACCTGGTTTTATGAGACTTCCTATTGTGTCCACCCTAGTCCAATGTCAGTATCTCCACATCACTGCATACATTTCGTAAGCCACTAAAGCCTACCTGTCTGCTAGGACGAAGAATCCTGAAACTGCCTTTGAAAATATTAATAGTTGGAACATTAACAATCTCAAGACTACAGATAAAGGAACGTGCATTTTTTGTCAAAGCCAATGTGGGCAGGACAGGTGTAACTTATGTGCCATGACCGCCCTAACTGGAGGAAGCTGTAATACTACCTTGTTATATTGTCAAGCAGCTCGTAATTTTCCATTTAGCAAGCAGCAGCTCAGGAAAAGTATTCTGTCCAGGTATGAATACCAGCACAACTTCCCACTTCCCAACTATACTATTTCTACTGAAACTTCTGAACTTCTGTACTATGGCCTATAAGACTAATTCACCTCTATGTGCCTATCCAATTGTAGGATTCATCTACTGGAAAAGTGAACTATCCAGCATCAATTTTCAACATACTGATCTCAGTGAAGAAATACCATTGGACTCTGATTCTGGACGCTGGACCATTATTTATTCTGTTGTTGCTGTCCTGTAAATCTTCCTTATTCTATCCTCTCCTATTTTATTCTATGAGTGATAAAGGGGGCTATGTTATGACCCTTATGTTTGAGAGTTTGCAACTAAACAATCACTCTGAGCTTACCCTATCTGGAGTTATTATGTAGGGTTATTAACAGAGGCTGGGGACACCAAAACTGGAAGATTGAGAAATACACTGCTGTTTATATAGGGGGAAATCAAAATCAAAGCACCTTTCTGTATGCACATGGGTTGTGAGAGGAGTTGCTTAATTCAAACCTCCTCCTCCCCATTACAGCTTTAAATCCTGAATGCCATAACTGTCAGACACATGACAGGTTTCCTGAAATTATAAGAAAGGTAAATGTTTATTATTCAACACCCAAATGTATACATGACAACACCCACTCTGGCACTCATACAGATACACACAAACTCAAGAAAAGAGTGTTGTTGTCGAAGCAGTGTGCATTTAGGTCTTAGAGTTCTCAGATACCTTGCTTTTCCCTGGGGAGAAAACTTGAAATGATTCAAGCCTGTGAGTTTTTTTTTGTCTACTGAAGAAGAGTCTGGAGGTTTAGGAAGGCTGATTTTGTTATTTTATTTTCTCAGTAGCAGATTTCTTATGTTCCCCTCCAGTCAGGCTACAGTAATAAAATCCCATAGCAAAGCCCTGGTATAGTTCATAGAAGCATTGAATTCCTACAGTGCAGAAGGAGGCCATTCGGCCCATCAAGTGCACTCTGACTCTCCAACAGGCCATCCCACCCAGTTCTATCTTCATAACCACACATATTTACGCTGCTAATTGCCCTAACCTATACATCTTAGGACACTAAGGGACAATTTAGCATGGCTAATCGACCTAACCCACATAAATCAGAGCATCCAGAGGAAACCCACGCAGACACTGGGAGAATGTGCAGATTCCACACAGTCACCCAAGGCTAGAATTGAACCTGGTCCCTGGTGCTGTGATACAGCAGAGCTAACCACTGTGCCACTGTGCCATCCTTTCCTCAGTTAGAGAGGTCAAGATCAACTGGTGCTTCTGAGGCAGGTTCTTTTTCTTCGCTGCTCTTAATGATTCTGTCTCTGCCTAAGAAGAATATGTTTTATTAAAACCCCTTATCAGATGTCTAGTCTCTATCACGTACCAGAACATCGCTTTGTACTGTCCTTAAAAATAGTTTCTAATTGGGGCCATTGTCCAACAGTGGAACTTGGGTATCACTCATCCGCATAGAAGCTTGATAAAATAGAGCTACTGAGACTCATTTTCTGGATTTCAAAATGAAAAAGAGGTTTCAAATAGCATTGTGAAATCAGTCTTTACTTAGTTAGAAATGCAGCCATTAACAAACAGGAGAAATTATTTACAGTTGGATGACTTTCAATGATGTGTTCAGAAAGGTTATTTGTATTTCAAAGGCTTTGTTAAAACTTGGCCAGAGATTAACTTTGAGTCTCTGAAGTTCCATGTGCGATTAAAAAAATGTCACCTGACCTCTTTTATTTTACTGGAAAGTGTCCATTTCAGGTTTTTGCTTCATATGTTCACGTGTCTGTGCGGTGTGAGCATGACAATAAGCATATTAAGTGCATATTGCAAGTATTATTAGCAGAAATTTTTCAAATGAATTATGAGAAGGAACAACAACAAAGCCTATACAGAGTAGAAAATGAAACTAAAGCAGGAGCTTGTGAACCATCCCAATGACATCACCATCAAATCATGTGACTGGCTCTTAAAGCAATCATGCAACCACTTAAATATATACCACCCTCCCCCCTTACTTCAGTGGTCATGATAACAAATTGCTATGCTATTATACATAGAATCAAAATTACTTCAGACTTCATTAATCATTATATATAGTCAGTAAGAAAATTGATCAGGAGGATGTTTGTTTCTTTTTGGTTGTACGCACATTCTAGAAGTGTGATTTGGAGTTTCTCTTAGAATTAATTCTGCATCACTCTCACATGGTATAGTGGCATGACACAATCATCAGGCAACTCACATTCAACCAGGTCCTCCAGGGTGGTATTCACAATACCAGGGACTGAAGAATTTTGTATTTCTGGAGATGATTCTGAGAACTCGTTTTGTGATGACAACAATTGGTCAACATGGCATTGCTGAACTAGTTAATTTTCAGTTTGAATCATGTAAGAAATTGGGCCTGTTTTTGCTAAAATGAGGCTGGTACCATTTCTCACTTGTGGCATAATTACACACAGAGACTCGATCTCCTTGTTGAAGTGTGGTTGTTTTGCTCTTACTTCCTCTCTAGCAACTTGAGGTTGTTGATGCTTTACCAACTCTGAAGTTTCTGAAGGTAAAAATAAATCAAACATAGTTCTCAATTTTCTCTTTAAGAGTGGTAACGCAGGGTAGTCACATGTGTAGTGTTTCTATAAGATGCTAAAATGATATACACACATTGTAATAATAAACTTTGCTCTTTTGAAGCTTTTAAAGAATGCTTCAATGATTGTATGAATCTTTCAGCCAATCTACTGGTTGATGGATGATAAAGTGTGGATTTTAAATGCTGAATGTCATTTACTTTGAGATGATCCTCAAACTCTTGTGAAGCATTATTGTGAACAATATGTTCCAGTTTACCAAATTTTACATCAACTTTTTCAATTGTTGAAGATCTCATGGGAGCAACTTCTGGCCACTTTGAGTATGCATCAAGTATGATTAAGAACATATAAACCTCAAACAGACCAGTAAAATCTACATGGTGTCATTTAGGCCACTGGCAAGTCTGTAATGGAGAGTATTTCTTACTTGTGCACAGGAGTGACACTTCCCATTTCAGTCTGAGCTTCCAGACCCGGCAACCAAAAATGACTACATGCTCATTCTTTCATCCGGACTATCCCAGGATGTATTTTAAGTAATATTTCAGGAACACTTCCATGCAGGCTAGGAGGAATAATCACTCAGATTCCCCACAATAGACATTCACCTTGGATGCTCAACTCAAACTTTCTCGATACACATGGGCCACGATTCTCCCAAAAGTGCTAAATCCCAACTGTTCTGACAATTCAGCTTCTCACCTGAATCTCCGCACTCTGTGCACTGCAGAGGTCCCAGTTGGGAATTTCATTAAAATCCTAGGGGGACGGGACCTATTCCCACTGGAGTTTGAAAGTTCTGGAACTCTGCATATGCCCAGTGGCCCCAGAAACCTCCCTTTTGCTGCCCAGGTTGATCGTTGGCCAGACTGGGACACCCACAGTGCTGACCCTCCAGTCCTCCCCAAGGCTAGATCGTGGCCCCCACAGTAATTCCTGGGCCAGCCCTGTCCCAAAGCGTCCCAATGTCCAGGTCCTACATCCCAGTAGCGGTGATCCCCCCACATCCTTCACACTGGTAGACACCTGGGGTCAGACTCCCTGGAGGCAGCACCCCCCCCCCCCAACAGAGCACCATCCCCACCACAGCCTGCCCCAATTGCTGCCCTCCCACCATCCCAGACTGGAGTGGCAGCAGGACCCCACATCCCCACCAATTGTCCCTAAGCGCCACCCACAATAGGCCCCGATGCCCGATGGACGTGTGTCCCCTGGGCATGGGCACCTTGTCTATTGGGCAGTGCCAGAGGTCACAGGCTGGCACTACCAGGGTTCCCATGCCTAGGGGGCACCATCCCCTGCCCGTGGGGACCCCCGATTGCCCCTTCACTTCAGCGGGGTCTCCTGCTGGTTCCAAAATGTGGGGTGTTAGTCAGAACCCAGCCAGAATAAGTACTCCTGACTTCATTCTGGAGTGGGAGATTCAATAAGACCACAAAGCTCCCGATAAATAACTAATCTGCATATTTAAAACAGATTGAAAACATATTTAAATGACTTGGCTGCCTCCCCGCCGGTTTCCAGCGTGCTCTGAACGGTGACTGTTCGCCAGCTCTGGGAGATGCACATATGTTCCCGGTGCATGCGCAAATCCCTGTTCAAGGCCACAGATGCACATCTCCCACCACGACCCAACTGGAAAGTTGCGGGTCACAATGGGACAATCGCAGCAATGGTATCAAATCAGGGGTGTGCAATGTGTTCCAGCTGTCATTCTTTTCAATACCATATCCATCACCTTCCCCATCACAGGATTATTTCTGGTATGTCCCTGAACCTGAGAAGCTGTCACAGGCAAATGATTTACTAGCAAGAGAAAGCATAGTAGCAAAATTAGTTGGTAGTATTTGTTCAATAGATAAAGGTAAGCATGCTAATGCATTAGCATTAGCATGGCACTCAGACAGACAATACTTTATATCGTAGGAGTGTGTAAGTAAGATCAGTGACCATATTTACAATTAGCTAGGAGCAAACACATACATGCCTTTAAATGGTCCCTAAATAGTAATTAAAGGGTGATGATCAATCAATAATGTGAAAAGACAACTATATAATGTTGAAACCTCTGTACATCAGAAATTATACTCAATGTTTCTTTTTCTAGAGGAGCACAGTTAGATTCAGCACTAGTCAGAGTATGTGAAAAAAAAGCTGTTAGTCTTTCTTCTCGCAAAGACTTAATATGTAAAATGACTGCCTCTACTCCATAAGGTGAAGCATCGCAAGCAATCGGTAACAGTAGCTTTGGGTTAAAATGAACGAATACTTCAGACTTCTGCAAAGCATCTTTGACATCCTTGTATGCTTTCTCATATCCTGTTGCCCAGTACCATGACTGTTTCATACATAGTAAATTATGCAATGGCTTCAGTAATGTAGCTAAGTTGGGAACAAATTTGCCATAATAATTTACCAATCCTAGAAAGGACCTCAATTGCATCACATTTGTTGGATATAGTTCTTCTAAAATTTTGTTAGATGCTTTGTGTAAGCCTTTACTATCAATAACATGACCAAAATACTGAACTGATATCTGTAAAAAGTTACACTTTTCTTTCTTGATGTGCAGACTATGTGCTTGACAATATTCCTATGTTGCTTCTATATTATTCAAGTGTTCTTGTTCACTGGACCCTATAATTAGAATACCATCCAGGTAACATTGTACAGCATTGTAACACTTAAAACCTGATTCATTGATCTTTGGAACAGGGCTGACATGAATGTTATGATGAGAAAAGCCTTTATGAGTAACGATGGCTGAGATTCAGTAGCTCAAATCATGTGATTGGCTCTTAAAGAAATTGTGCGACTACTTAAATATGTTATACATAAATTGATGGACAGATTTGAAATATGTCAACTCATTCGAAAACATGGGTTTTGAGGCGCTTTCTAAAGGTGAAGTCAGAAGGATTTAGGGAGGATGTTCCAATCACTTGGGGGCTCATTGAAACAGAGAAAAGGTGGGCAAGTAATGAGCGAACATCAGAGGACTGAAAATCATGGGTTGAGAGGAGTTTTCAGATGAAGGTGGGTAACGGTCTTGAAGAAACCTGCAAAAAACAGTTTTGAATTCAACATGTTTAGGGATATATTAGCTGCTTTCTTTTTAAAATGTGATAGAACTCTTACCTCTGAAAATGAAATCTGCAGAATGCGTTGCAAATTAACTGCCCTGGCAAAGGTCAGCACAGGCAGGCTGAACAAAACCCATTATGCAGCAGTTGATGGAAATAGTGATTCTCAGCCGAGCCATTTCCTTTATAGACACAGCTTTCAGATCGACTTGCAAGAATCAGCAAAACTCCGCCACCGTTTCTCTGGTGAAGCAGCGAAGATGGAACACCTCGATATAGCCCAGTGAAAGACTTTGACAGGGAGAAATCGATCAAAACTGAGATTTACAGATATGAAATAGCCGCCAATAAGGAATTTGAGAGAAACCTATTTACACTAAGACTGGTTCAAACGTAGTAGCTGAGTAGGAGTAGCTGAGGATTGGAGTATCTAAGGGGTAGCTAGATAAACACATGACAGGGAAAGAAATGTGCAGATGGGATGAGATGAAACACAATGGAAAGAGGCAAGCGTGCCTCCTTGGTAACAGTGCAATGGGTCAGATGGTCTCTGATGCAGATGCACCTGCCTTTTGTTAAAATATTGGGCTGGATATTCCTAGCATAAGTAACAGCATTTAACATACATTTAAGTATTAGTCTCCTTTGAGCACATTGTAGCTACCTACAAAAAAAAATGGCAGATTGAACTCAGTGCATGTTAGGTACAAAGCCTCTTTGATAGATTAGCAGTTTTCCCTGGCCATATGTAGGTACACAAACCATCAGAAAACGCTTGCAAATGCATCCTGATTCAGGCTAGGTGCTGTATTATGTGCGTAAAATATAAATAAAGTTCTTGAGGCTGGGTCAATTGAAAATATCAAAACAGATTAGTTAACTAAGAACAAAGAGAAATACAGCACAGGAACATGCCCTCTGGCCCTCCAACTCAGTGTCAATCCTGGTGCCGTAACTAAAGTTAAAAAAAACTGCCCTTACTTGGGCCCTCACTATTCCTGCGCCCATCAGATGCCTCTTAAATGTTGCTAATGTGAGTGCTTCCACCACCACCTCTGGCAGCACATTCCAGGCATCCATCACTCACTGCGTAAAATACTTCCCTTGCACATCTCCCTTAAACTTTCCCCCTTTCACCTTGAACCAGTACTCCTTGTAATTGGCACTTCCACCCTGGGAAAAAGCCTCCGACTATCCAACCTGTCTATGTCTCTCATAATTTTGACGTCCCCTCAGCCTCCGTCTTTCCAATGAAAACAATCCTAGTTTATTCAACCTCTCCTCATTGCCAACATCCTCGAGATCAGGTAATCTCCTGGTGAATCTTCATTGCACTCTCTCCAAAGCTTCCACATCCTTCTGGTGGCATAGTGACCAGAACTGCACACAGGTACAGAGGAGATGTCAGGGGTACGTTTTTCACTCAGAGGGTGGTGAGTGAATGGAATCAGCTGCTGTCGACGGTGGTAGAAGCAAACTCGCTGGGGTCTTTTAAGAGACTTCTGGATGAGTACATGGGATTTAATGAGATTGAGAGTTATAGATAGGCCTGGTAGGTAGGGATATGATCGGCGCAACTTGTGGGCCGAAGGGACTGTTTGTGCTGTAGTGTTCTATGTTCTATGTTCAATACGACAAATATAACCTAATCAAGGTTTTATGTAACTGCAACATAATTTCCCAACTCTTGTACTCAATGCCCAGGTTGATGAAGACAAGCTTGCCATATGCTTTCTTAATCACTTTGGCCACCTGTGTTGCAACTTTTAGGGAACTGTGGGCCTGCACGTCTAGATCCCTCTGTATGGTAATGTTCCTTAGGGTTCTGCCATTTACAGTATAATTCACACCTAAATTTGACCCTCAAAAATGCACCACTTGCATTTGTCTGGAATAAGGCCATTCAGCCCATCAAGCCAGTGTTGGATTTCCACAAGGGAAGTTTAGAAAGTTCCACTCCCTGTTCTTTTTCTTGTAGCTCTTTGTGTGATTATTCAATTCCTGGCATGGTGGCGTAGTGGTTAGCTTTGCTGCCTCACAGCACCAGGGACTTGGGTTTGATTCCCAGCTTGGGTCACTGCCTGTGCAGACTCTGCATGTTCTCCCCGTGTCTGCATGGGTTTCCTCCGGGTTCTCTGGTTTCCTCCCACAGCCTGAAAGCCACGCTGATTAGATGCATTGGCCGTGCTAAATTCTCCCTCAGTGTGCCTGAATAGATGCTGGTGAGTGGCGACTAAGGGATTTTCACTGCAACTTCATTGCAGTGTTAATGTAAGCCTATTTATGACACCAATAAAAAAACTTTAAACTTTAAGAATGAATCTGCTTCCACTACACTATTAGGTATTGTATTCTAGATTCCCACCATATTCCGCATAAAAAGATTTTTCTTGTATCACCTTTGATAATTTTGACAATCAACTTAGTTCTCCCCTCCTCTGCCAATGGGAACAGTTTCACAGCCTAACTAGAATGTTCTAGGAAAATGTGTAAATAGAAGTTATTTTCTAGAGTTATCTTGTGCCTAATGTCATTTGAAAAGAGTACAGAACAGTATCACCTTCTACTGTGGTTTTCAAATATTACATCAATAACAATCTAGTTACAGACCACATCTCATTCCCTTCACTCTATGTAGCCCTCTTTAACCTCACTTTATGGACGTATGCACATAAAAATTGGAGCAGAATTAGGCCACTCGACCCCTTGAGACTGCTTCACCAGTCAATGGCAGGTCTTTCATATGAGGAGAGACTAAGCCGATTAGGACTAAATTCACTGGAGTTTAGAAAGGTGAGAGGGGGTCTCATAGAAACTTATAAAATTCTAACAGGATTAGAAAGGGTAGATTCAGAAAGAATGTTCCTGTTGGTGGGGGAGTCCAGCACTAGTGGCCATAGTTTGAGGATAAAGGGTAAACTTTTTAGGTTTCTTCACACAGAGAGTGGTGAATATGTGGAATTCACTGCCACAGCAAGTAGTTGAGGCCAAAATGTTGCGTGATTTCAAAAAGAAATTAGATATAGCTCTTGGGACTAAGGGATCAAGGGATATGGGGGGAAGGGGGGGTCAGGATATTGAATTTGATTATTAGCCATGATAATAATGAATGGCAGAGCAGGCTCAAAGGGCTGAATGGCCTGTTTCTGCTTCTATGTTTCCGGCTGGAATTTTACCGTCCGCCCACCATGGGAATTGGAGCGGGTGAGGAGCGGAGCATGGAAAGGTCTGTTGACCTCGGGCGAGATTTTATGATTTCAGGATGAGCGAGGCTGTAAAATCTTGCCCATTAGGTTTCTATGTAATGAGATTGTGGCTGATCTGATTGAAATTTCGACTCCATATTCATGCCTACTGACTCATTAGTCAAAAACATATCTAGCTCTGTCTTAAAAATATTCAAAAACTCTGACTTTTGAAGAAAAGTGCTCGAGAAACCCATGATTGAGAGAAAAAAGTTCCCCTCATCTCTGTCTCAAATAATTGACCCCTCATTTTTAAACTGTGACTCCTAGTTCTTGTGTTCTACAATTTAAATATGGACCTAGAGGGTACTGTACATAGGAATCTTAAATTTGCAGTGTCAGATGCACCTCATTTGTAGTAGTCTTGCTTCTAAGTCTAATGGCTGTAGTTTCAAACCCACTCCAGAGACCTGCGCACTACATTAAACTGTTAGTGAGGGAGGATGCACTGTTTTAGGCATCCTCTTTAGGATGTGACAATAAATTAAGGCCCTGTCTCCTCTCTCAGGTGAATGTAAAAGATTTTGTTGCACTATTAACAGTAGGTGAGTTCTTTCTGGTATCCTAATCATATAGAATCATAGAGTCCCTTCAGTACAGAAGGAGGCATTTTGGCCCATCAACTTGACCTTAATTTCAGGGGGATTAGCAGGGTAAATACATGGGATTGCAGGGATAGAATCATAGAATCCAACAGTGTAGAAGGAGGCCATTCAGCCTATCTAGTCTGCACTGAAAATAATCCTACCCTATTCCAGCTAGGGTAAATGTATGGGGTTATATGTATGTTCGAATGTATGTTCGAATCCCACCACAGCAGATGGTGAAATTTGAATTCAATAAAAATCTGGAGTAAACAGTCCAATGACAGTGAAACCATTGTTACTTGTTGTAAAAACCCACCTGGAAGAGAAGGGAATCTACCATCCTTACGTGGTCTGGCCTAGCCTACAGGCAGCAATGTGATTGACTGTACCCTCTAAAATGCCACCCAGTTTACACTGATCACTCTGTGCAGCCAATGCACAGAATGAGGCCATTTAGCCCATCAAGCCAGCACTGAATCTCCACAAGGGAAGCTTAGCAAGTTTCACATCCTGGTCCTTTCCATGTGGCCCTTTGTGTGTTTATTCAATTCCCTTTTGAAAGCCAAGATTGCATCTGCCTCCATCACACTATTAGGCAGTGTATTCTAGATCCTAACCATACTGATTAGAAATACTGAAATGACTGTGAAGCATTTTATGGCACCCTGGAGTTGTAAAAGGCACTATATTTCTTTCCAGGAACATTTTCAATTGCAGACCAAAGTGATAACCTGTGACAAACTCAATTAACAGCGTGATAGCAATATAATTCTGTTATGACATTGTTAATTTAAATTTTATTTGGGTTTTTAATGGCTTTGCGATTCAGGGGCAGGGAATAGCAAGACACAATAATTTCTGCCCAAATATCTGCGCAGTAAAGACACCAACACAGCATTTGAGACAATTTTTCTAGATCTTTACTCAGCAGTTGTCTGAGTGTGCACAGAGCAACTGAATTTAAACACGTGAGCTATTACAGCTGTTATCAATTTTAATTCCAATCAAAGAGCTTGTAGAAACTCCAGGGGACAAGATGCTTGCATTTTTTTTACTTAGAATGTTTGCTTCAAATACAATAATTCAGGATGGCCCCTGTATATGCACAGTTGTTCAATAATGCCAGAGCCCCAGGTCTTTCAATTTCTCAAATTAATCATAGCCTACAAGGTACAATATCCATAGCACAGAGTGACTCTTAACATGGCTTACAGGCAGCCTGGAGACTGAAGCAGTGTTAGACTCTGTTTGGTGCTTTCAGATGTGTTGCTATGCGGTTTGTCATCTTTTGATAGGATAAAGCACATTTATCACACATGATACTAAAGCTATGTTTTACTTGACCGCACACTGAGTCAGTCAAAAACAGATACCATAACACTTTCATCTTCTTCATGTCTGAATTCCAATACTCACTCTAATTAGACAGGGAATGGGTTACAATATCAGTTGGTCTAACAAGAAGATTACAGTAACATAACAGACACACTCAGATATTTGTTACCCCAGGGTTAGTATGGATGTTTTTTGTTTGCCCTGTGTATGACTTATTGCTGTTCAGTAACCTGATGATGCACTGCCTCTAGTGTTTTGTTTCTGTATTGTTCAGTGGTTTGTTCCCTGTGGCCTTATGACTCACTGCTGCATTGCCGATAACATGTTTTTACACTGCAACATAACTTCTATGCCCTGTTTCGATGCATGCTATTCATCTGTCATATTCATGCAACTCTTGGTTGCTGTGCTGACATTTAAAGAAATTCTAGGGACTTCTCAGATTGCCAAGACTAAACTCCAATGAAGAAATCTGCAGAGATGGGTTTCTTCCTCAATATATTGTAAGGCTGTAGTACAAAAATCATCAATGGCCCAAATTTTCCAGGGTATTGCACCTGCAGAGAGGGTACCCCAAAAACACACTGGGAATCCCCATCCCCAGAAGTCCCCAGGTAAGCATTACATGGCATTTGCCAAGAAGGATCAAACTTCTGTTGGACAATTACCCTGCACTGGAAACTATCCCAAAATACAATTTAAATGGCAAGCTTTGGATGGTTCCAACTATTTTACACCAATAGTTACACAGACAAAGTTTGAAGAATTAAAACAACTTCTAACTACTGGGTAACCAAAGTATTTCTGCTCTGACCCTGCCGCGGGATTCTTCCCCATCCTTCAACTCTCCATAGGACCTCCTGACAAACCAACCATTCCCCCCCGACCAAAACCCCACTATGGGAAGGGTAGTCAGGAGGTGGGGATGTAGTTGGAGGGGGAATGGGAGAGAAATCAGGGGGTCCCATAGGGGGATGGTCAGGGAGTAGTCGGCCCTGACTAGCACCCCCCACTAACTCCACTATCGATTACTCCAGACCCTCCAGGATCAAACTTCTGTTAGACAATTACCCTGCACTGGAATCCATCCCAAAATACAATTGAAATTGCAAACTTTGGATGGTTGTGACTATTTTACATCAATAGTTACAAGACAAAGTTGGAGGAATTAAAACAACTTCTAATTTCCCAGTAACCAGAGTGTTGCACCTGCGGAGGGGCAGCCCCCCTCCCACCAAACCCCCCCCCCCACCCCCCCCCCATCGTCTGCAGGTGCAACACCCAGGAAGATCTGGACCATTGATGATTTTTGTACCTACAGCCTTACAATATACTGAGAAAGAAACCCACCTTTGCAGATTTCTCCATTGGAGTTTAGTCTTGAGATCCCCTGATTTCCCTCCCAACACCCTCACCCCCAGACCGCTCTCCCTGCCACCCAACTGCCCTCCCCAATCCTGACTAACCCCACGGTCCTCATGTTCCCAACTATTCACTCCTGCCCTCTTCCTATAACCAACCTTTTCCCTCACCTCACTCATCTTCACTTACCTTACAGACTCACCTTCCCCCCTCAGCTTCTTAAAGTGCCTGGACTTTTATAAGTTATCTGCTTTACGGCTGTTAGTACTGTGAAAAAAGGGGACAGGCACATCTTCCTTATCTTTGGCTCAGCTGCCTTCGACACAAGGTCTCAAGATCCTGCTGCACCGCGCTTTCCTCAGCTGGTCCCAGTTGGAAGATTTGGGTGATGAAGGAGCGACATCATTTAGGGGTAAGCAACATGGAGCAGACTGGCAATTCAACTCTGATGCCACTCTACAGCATGGAGTTAATCCTTCATACAAAAGTATTAATCCTTCATACAAAAATTAACTACATGACATAGAAAGTAACTAGATCTTGCAGCTCAAGCTCTGGTCATCACCACAAACACATTTCCATATACCAAATATAATTGAGTATCCACAGCTCTCTGAGGTAGAGAATTCCAGAGAATCACATGCCTTTGAGTGAAGGAATTCTGTCTCATCACAGTCCTCATCATAAAGTTCAATACTCTATTCTGATCCTGTGGCCTTTAAAAACGTCCAGTGAGGAATATCAGCTTTTCAGCATTTACCCTATCATTTTATAAGCTTCAGTGAAATCCCTTTTCATTCTTCAAAACCCCAGAGATCAGAGGTGCAGTCTGCTCAATCTCACCACACACAACAACCCACTAATCCTCAGAATCAATTTAATAAATTTTTGTTGCATCCCTTTGAAGGCTATCCTTCCTTGGTTAAGGAGAACAAAACTGTACACAGTAGTTTAGGTGTAGTCTCAACATAGTCTGATATAGTTGCAGTGCCTATTGCAGTGCCTATTGCTTTCAAAAATGGTTTCCAGGTTCCCACAACAGGGTGGTTCTATGTGGCAGGATATTACTTTGCGCACAGATCATACAATTACTCAAATATATAAAAAATTAGCAACAATCTGCACTTTGGCATTTCCAAGTTTGTATGGATGGAAATTGTGCACACTTACAGACCTGTAGACCCAAATACACAGCAGCATACGTGTACATGCATTTGCACATTCACGTCAGTGTACACATAAACACAAACACTCTGTGCTAATTGTCCTTTGTATCTGATATGTTTCTCCTGTATGTTCTGCATTCAGTCTACTCTCCAGATGGCTGAATAAATTTCCTTTTTTGAATGACGTCTGGTTGTTGAGCCTCAGCTGATGTGCTGCAAGAAGCAAAAAGGGTAAACAGACATTTATAATTGAAACAATTTCATACCTCTGTTATTCCTGATCTGTTATAATATTTCTTGTCTTTTTACAGATTTACCTGCTATCTAATAAAGACATTCTTTAAATTCCTCTTGCCGCCACCTACAATTTCTCGATTACCATCTCCCTTATAATAGGCATCAAATGGCACATTCGCACTCCATAAGTAAAGTGTTGGGCAGAATGGTTTCAGGTTCAAGCCAACAGTAATGAAGTGCAAATTGTGTGTGAAAGTCTGAACTAATCCCAAAGTGAAACAGTTACAATTTCCCATCCAGAACAGATTACTTGGCACAAAATTACAGCTGCATTGTCTGCATTAATAGTCAACTGGGTTGTCTGCAGTAGTTGTCAACTGGGCTCTCTGCTATAATGATCAAACAGCCTGTCTGCAGCAATGACCAACAGGCCTGTCTGCAGTAATGATACTGGGTTGTCTGCAGTACTGGTTAACCAGCCTGTCTTGCAGTAATGACCAATCGGCCTGACTGCAATAATGGTCAACTGGGCTCCCTGCAGTAATGACCAAACAGCCTGTCAACAAACAAACAAAGAAAAAAGGACAATACAGCACAGGAACAGGCCCTTCGGCCCTCCAAGCCTGCGTCGCTCATGAGCCCAACTAGACCATTCATTTGTATCCCTCTATTCCCAGTCTGTTCACATGGCTATCCAGATAAGTCTTAAACAATTCCAGCATGTCCGCCTCAACCACCTTGCTTGGCAGTGCATTCCAGTCTGCAGTAATGACCAACTTGCCTATCTACAGTAATGGTCAATCAGCCTGTCTACAGTAATGGTCACTCGGCCTGTCTGCAATAACAGCCAACTGGTCTATGTGCAGTAATAGTCAATCAGTCTGTCTGCAGTAATAGTCAATCAGTCTCTCTGCAGTAATGGTCAATCAGCCTGTCTGCAGTAATGGTCACTCAGCCTGTCTGCAGCAATGGTCAACTGGGCTGTCTGCATAATGGTCAACTGCTAAGATTTTCAGTTCTGATTTTTTTTTGAACAGTATTTTGCAAGGCATGTATGATCCATCTGTGCAGCAATCGTTTGAAGATCCATTTTCAAGTTTGCTGATGACGCCATCATATTGGGTCGGATCTTCAACAATGATGAGACGGTCTACAGGAAAGAGAATCTAGTGAACTGGTGCGTTGACAATAATCTCTCCCTCAATGTCAGTGAAATGAAGGAGATTGTCATCAACCTCAGGAAGCTTGGTGGAGGACATGCTTCTGTCTATATCAATGGGGATGAAGTGGAAATGGTTGAGAGCTTCATGTTTCTAGGTGTCCAGATCAGCACCAGCCTGTCCTGGTCCCTCCACACTGATGCTATAGTTAAGAAAGCCCACCAGGAGAGGAGAGGAGCTAATGAAACATAAAATTGTAGCAACATTTGGAAATGGAGTAGATGAAATTGCTAATAAGTGGAATTCAGGATCTTAGTGAGAAGATTAATTCCCCTCACTGACAGAAACTGGGTGGAGTACAAGTTAAATTGAAGCAGGAGGTTTACTCATTGTTTCCAGTCTGAAGAGAGTTCACTACAATTTTAAATGCAGGCATCAAGGACACCAGTCAAGATCACAGGGTCATTCACCAAGTGTGTCCCAATGATACCAGTTAGACCCGACCTCATTTTTACTATTGGCCAGAGAGGAAACTGAGCTCTAACTTTCCTGCTGGGCTAATGCAGACTGGGGAGATGATCAGTCAAATTGGTACCCCAGGGTAAGTATTATTTCTTCCCTTTTAGGTCTGGAAGAGCATGATTACTCTCTAAGCTCATCAGGAAATGGATAGGCTTTGCCTGTCCCAGGTGTATCCCGACTAACAAACTTCCCTTCTCAAACCACTGTCCGTCCTGTTCTCACAGACCCCCTTGCCACTCTTACATATGTTTCGAGCCCATCCAAAAGTTTCTAAACAGCTCTGTTTTCACAGCCATTCTACCAATACCAGGAAGTCAAAATGTAGCATGTGAATAGAGCCTGGCTGTTAAAATCAAGTATGCTTTCAGGATGCATTGCCAAACAGGCCAGCCACTCACCAAACTGTTTGAGTATTAGAAATCCTGCCCATTGTTTCTAGAAGCACAATATGGAACCTGATAGGGAGTTTGGATGATTAAACCCAATGATGCTCAAAACGTTACTGTTCCTACATTATCCACGTTGATTAAAATCATTATTTGATTACCCTTCCTCTGATGAATTGGCGTTGGCAGTCTTTTTGTCTGGAAGGTTTATGTTTTTCGGTGGGTTTTGTTTTGATGGTTCTGGGGAAAGAATATCCATTATTATCAATCCAGCAAACCTGCTTGGAGACATGTAGAAATTCTAATTTCATGGGAATCACATCTGGCACCAACCTCTAAAGTTCTCTGGTACTCTTACTAACATTCAGTTCTAGACATAGAATTCCACATGCATTAACTTTACAGTAAACCTTTCCTGTCTATCCTCATAAGGTCATTGTAGAAGTGCTGGGTTCCCAAACGCTGACAACAGGGACTTGTAACATGCAATACTTTATTACCAGCTGCACAGCTAGTCCATTCTTGTGTTCTGTCCGCAATTCTGGAAGAACTTCCATGCTCCCATCATATGATCCTTTTAGTTGCCACGTTATCACATGACTTCTCAGTCTACATTCATTAAACCCATTTCTGCATCTCTTGGGGATAGTGAGGTGTTAGTTATTGCTTTTGTCCTCTCTGACCATGCCTCAATCAGTTGGAGGGCTTCCAGCTCATTGTCATCACAGTTTGGGCTTCGTGTCCACAAGTGACGTTAATTTAATTTTTATTCATTTGTGGGACATAGGCATTGCTGGCTGGCTAGCATTTATTGCCCACCACCAGTTGCCCTTGGAGGATAGTTGAGAATCAACCACATTGCTGTGGCTCTGGAGTCACATACAGGCCAGACCAGGTAAGGACAGCAGATTTCCTTTCCTAAATGCTTCTCGTTGCATTGTGCTAGCTTGCTCCTTTGAGCTATTGGAGGAAGGGAAGATCCATTTCCAGGCATCAGACAGAAGATTCTGTGACATTGGTGAAGAAATGTAACAGCACAAGGTTTCCCTTCCCCACTGTAAAATGGCACTTCAAATCTGGTGTCATATCTCTGTTACATTGTGGATCATTTCAGTAACAAGGGACGTCAAAGGCCATAACATTCACTATGGAAAAAAATGGATTACAATTTAAAAGAGACTGTACTCAGGAAATTAACAAATTTTAATGAGCTGCAACAAATGGAATTTCAAGATCACTAAAGAAACATTGTAATATATGTTTTTGTTCTTATGGACTTACTGCTATGGGGTCCAGGATGCTTTTTTACCTTTTTAGTAACTCTTATATTTTTACCTGAGTGAATCTTAAACTAACTCCTTTCTCGTTAACTCAAGAGACTTGACTGGCCTATTTATTCATATAAATTTACTTCTGGTCAACATCAGCTCACACTTTTCTGCAGTAAGCTAACTATGCTACATTCTGCCATTCCATCAGACTGTCTTAAAGTATATCACTAGCATTCGCATTGTTCGACATGCTTTCATGCTTTGTATCATATACATATAGGGTGGCACAATGGTTAGCACTACTGCCTCACAGCGCCAAGAACCTGGGTTCAATTTCAGCCTCAGGTCACTAAATGTGTGGAGTTTGCACATTCTCCCCGTGTCTGCATGGGTTTTCTCCACGTGCTCTGGGTTCCTCCCAGAGCCAAAAGATGTGCGGGTTAGGTTTCTTGGCCATGCTAAATTGTCTCTAGTGTCAGGGATTAGCAGAATAAATATTGACATTACAGGCATAGGGCCTGGGTGGGATTGTGTTCAGTGCATTTTTGAAGGGTTGAATGGACTCTTTCTGTACTGTAGGGGTTCTATGATTATGTAAATGCACTCAAGTTAAGTCATTAATATGTTCTGTGCCCTGGGGGATACCATTATATGCTTTTCTCAAGTCTGAAAAAGCAACATACTGTTCACAATTACTCTTTGTTTCTTGTCACTTAGGTAATCTTTAAACAGCTGCCACTGTTCCATTGATCCTTTGGGCTTTAACATTGCTGGTGAGCTATCATGTGGCACTTTGTCAAATGCCTTTTGGAAGACCATGGGGGAAATTTTCCCATCCCGCCCACCACAGAAGTCAAAGCAGGCGGGGGTGGAACGTGCTAAGGTCCGTTGACATAAAGTGAGATTTTCCGGTTTTGGTGTGAGCACGTTTGGAAAATCCTACCCCATACATACCACATCAACCCTCCCTTTACTTGATCAAAAACCTCAATCCAGTTGGTATTCTCTGGCTTTTGTACTTCGTGCCTCTAATAATAAAACACCTGTCCTGCTGCCTTCAGGTTTTTGCACAAGCACCCCTAATTCTTACTCTTCTTGCATTCCCTTAACAAATATACCATTAAACTTAAGAAACAGATGTGACATATTTGTTAACATTCAGTGAAAGCTTAACTTTCTACTTTCAGATTTTATCCACAGGATATAATTTCAGGACATTTGCACCTAAGTTTTAAATTTATTTATTAGTGTCACAAATAGGCTTACATTAACACTGCAATGAAGTCACTGTGAAAGTCCCCTAGTCACCTTACTACAGCACCTGTTCGGGTACACTGGGGGAAAATTTAACATGGCCAATGCACCTAACTAGCACATCTTTCAGACTGTGGGAGGAAATCGGAGCATCCGGAGGAAACCCACGCAGACAGTGACCCAAGCCGGGAATCAAACCGGGGTCCCTGGCGCTGTGAGGCAGCAATGCTAACAATGCAGCTTCCTGATGCGATCTTCTGAAAATTATTTGTAAGCTTCACTTCACCAAATTTGTTACTACACTAAACTTTTAAAGCTTAGTTCAAAAGACTCATGCACCACCAAATTACAGCAACATGAATTGACTTGTGAAGATATCCTCTGAATGCTATTTCTAATAAAACAAAATATACTCAAAACATATTTAAGATTACAGTAAAAATACTGAAATCACCTTTTTAATCATGATGGCACTAACAATCTAACAAGGGGAACTGTTGCCATTATATCTGTAAATAATGGAGTCTATTAAGAATAAAATTATGGAGATGATCAACAATTAATTACCTTCTCTTGTATAACTGACAGATGCTAATTCTGGATTAATGCTCCGTTGCTGTGGATGGATTCTCATGTTTCCTACAATAATAAAAAAGTCTCTATTCATAATTTTTATCAATAAAATGTTTGAATCTTTGAACAGCATGTAATTAGATAGGGCTCTTGGATATAATTTAAAGCTAGGATGCTCAATTATGTAAGTGAAAGGAAGCTTTGAAAAGTGCTCACAGATTATTGTGCAGAGTATTTGTAAATTAACCCCTTAACTGAACCAGTTAAACTCAAAACTTTTCAATACATTATAGTTATTAGTGCCTTCAAAACATCTGGTTAAAAGAATGGGACAGACTCAGAAGTGGGCAGCAAGGATCCGGATTCAATTCTGGCCTTGGGTGACTGGGTGGAATTTTACGGTGCGTCTGCCTGAGGTTTGTACCTTTCCACCCGAGGCCACTGAGAATGCAGTCCTCTGAGCCATGCCGGCCCCCAGAACCAGGGTAGGCGTGCTGGGAAAACTCTGGCCTCTGTATGCAGTTTGCACATTGTCCCCGTGTCTGCGTGTGTCCGGTTTCCCAGATCTCTGGATACTTTGGTTTCCTCCCACAGTCCAAAGATGTGCAGGTTAAGTGGATTAGCCATGCTAAATTGTCCCTTAGTTTTGGAGGTTAACAGGTTGAATACGTGGAGTTATGGGATAGGCCCTGGGTGGGATCATTGTCAGAGCAGGTTCGATGGGCTGAATGGCTTCATTCTGCAGTATAGGGGTTTTACGATTCTATGAATCAAGTGTATACCTGTCTCAGGATTTGCTAGCAAATTCAACAGCTACTTTCTGAAAATGTCTGTAGTGATTTTAGGTGCATTGGAGGACAGCAATAGCCTTGTATTACAAAAGCACAAATATTCCATTAATGCAGTGCAATGTGCTGCTTCCAGAATCTCCCCCAGCCTAAATGTAATAGCATGGTCCCTTTAAGAGGATGTTGCCTGAGGGCCACACGATAGGGCCAGGCTCCATGGAATGTTAAGGCAGGAACTTGAGCTAATCGGCTGCAAGGTTGTGGACCCCGAATCAAGAAGGATCCTCGGTTGTAGTCAGGGAAGAGTGCTGTATATTCGTATAGTTTATTTTGCCTGACCCTTTTGTTGTAAATACTTTTTTATCGCTGGCAATAAGGCCTTTGTTACTTTGAGCCACATCGAGTCACCCTCGGTCTAAACATCAGTTGTTGTGGCTGTAATTTATTAACCTGCAAAAAAAAAGAAATCAGAGAATATTTGGAGGATCTTGGCTCAAAAGGGTTAACAGACTCCAATTTTTGGTTGGAACATTTGCATGATATTTATTGTCAGTGTCAGTGTCAACCTCTGTTTTGTTAGGCAGTTTAACTCAAGGTAATCTTGATGTCGCAAGTATTTTAAGCACTTTAATATCTTTTCTATTAATATGTGCTATTTAATTATAGTAATTATTCAGTGTATCTATATGCATTTGTATTATTTTTGAGATATTTTGTGTCATGGTTTTGAATTGATTTAAGCTATGGGAGTTCTCTTTCGTCTCGTGATCTGGGAACATCGCAGAAAATATTGACAACTTGAGCCCCTAATTTATATTTCCAAGTTGCATGAGATGTGAATACGGTTGTTGAGGATGTTCATTTCAATTTAAGATTCTGCATCCAAGAACTTTAAATTGAATGTTAAGTGAAAAATTGCTGGTGTGATTTTACAATGACTAAAGCTTGCTTGAGCAACTGTGAAATTTTGCAAAGGGTAAGATACGGCCTTGAAGCTACAGTTGCTATAGTATCCAGTCAAACTTTTCGCAGCAATTCATTCTAATTAAATTTCAGCTAAGAATTGTGATTACCTTTTGCAGTTTAAATTGAAAGTGTGTGGCCTTGTTTTAAATCATTTGGAAGCATTATTTCCTTGATTCATGAAAGTGATCCCCTTCTCTTCCTAGTGTCACCAAACTAATTTTTATATCTAGCCATAAAGAACATTTCCGCATGGTTAAGCTGTTTTACTGAATGGACCCACAAGGCCTCTACAATAGCTTTGATGACCTGTGCACATCATAAGGCCCCAATTTCCATGTAGGCCTAAGGCTTTATCTCCTAACTGGCACAAGTGCCTCAACCACAAAGTAAACAATACTATTGAGAAAGTTGACCTCTGTCCGACACAAACATCTGGCAAAAAACATCAGCCATGGCACCAGCTAAATCTGCAGATGATCTTGATGAAGACCGCTGCATACGTCCCTTCAATCTAAAAAAAACTCACCATTCACACCGTTCCTTTACCAATTTTGTTTCCATGCTGCCATAGTTCCTTCAAATGCAGAGACATTAATTTGAATTCTCAATTGTATTTAGTTTGCTCTCAGATATGGGTAACACTAGCAATGATACAATTACTATTCAGTTGCCTTCGGAAGATGCTGATGAACTGCATCCCTGCTCTGCTGTCGTCTGGGTAGTGGTGTTGTCATTACAAAGGTGTTAGGCTGGCAATAAGGCCTTTGTTACTTTGAGCCACATTGAGTCACCCTCGGTCTAACATCAGCTTGGGTATTAGGCATAGAATTCCAGGATCTTAACCCTTAACAATCAAGGAATGGTGAACTATGGTCAAATTAGGATGGTGCATGATTTAGAGGGTAAGTTAGAGGTCCACGACATTGCTGCTTTTTTTCTTTCTAGTGATGGAGCTCACAGCATAGAGAGATGCGGTCAATGTGAGTTCCTGCAGTACATTCTGTAGACACAGTTGTGCGGGGGGCCAGAATCGTAGTGGGCAAAGGTCTGTTGTCCTCGATGGGATTTTCTGGCTTTGGGGTGAGCGCAGCTGGAAAATCCCACCCAGTGATTCCTGATTTTTGGCCAACATTGTTTTGTTATAATATCGTAATGGTTGTCACACCATCGTCAACCAGTGGGTTTTTAAATATATTAATGAATTCAGCCTCACTCTTGACTGAACTCACCAGTTACAGATACTTTAAAGCACAGTATTGAAATAACAAATTACCATCAGTGAATAACTGACATTATGGTGTTTATTTATTCAGCCTGCAAGTAAAGAAAAGCAACTTCCTCTGAAACAAACTGAGGATCTGACAGGGATAAACACATAGGCAGCGAGACCAACAATAAAACTCAGATCAAACTGACAACAACCTATTAACAACCTCCACTCACCAGTTTCTCATTAATTGTTCTGGACACATCAGTGGTTTATCCTCATGAATTACTCATGCTGCTGATTTTCACTCTCTCTCTCTCTCTCCCTCAATCACCCTCTCATTTTATCTGGAATATTCACCCTTTGCAATCTCTTTCACATGATGCTGTCTCCAACATCCTGCATCCTGTTTACCAGCCCCTGGTTTAAAGATGCTGTTCTTTAAAGATGCGGAGCAGGCTCAAGGGGGCTAGATGGCCTACTCCTGCTCCTATTTCTTATGTTCTCATCATTAGTTTGTGATGATGAAATCGCTGAAGCATTTGAATTTAGACTTATCTTACTTTTTTTTGTATTTGGAGAAAGAATCCAAAAGAACCTCACCACAAGTCTTACATTTGTTATTCGCTTAATGTTGTTTCACTTAAAGTAGTACGTTTTAGGACCACAAGTACAATGTTAAGTGAGGATTCCCTGTACAGACTGCCCGTGATAGAAAGGTGGATGTTGGGTCTGGCAACAGGGGTGCCAATCAAGCAAACCACCATATCCAGGTGGTGTTGAGTTTCTTGAACTGCATCCATTTGGGCAAGCAGTGAGTAATCCATGTGTGTTGCAGATAGTTGGTGGATAATGCTTTGAAAAGTGAGCCACTGCACTGCTTCCAAGGCCATAGTGTTGATATGGTTGGTGCAGTCAAATTTCTGTTCAAGATGCTGATCCCACAGAGGTTGATGGTGGAGAACTCGGTAATCCTGATACTGCAATAGCCAATATTTTATCAATTAAAGTAGAATTAGATCCATTTTAAGCAGTTCATTTACATTGAATCCTATGGCTTTTTTTTTATCCCAGCATACCATCAAGCACTGGACCAGCAATTGTTTCCCACTCCTAATTGCCCTTGAACTGAGTGGCTTGTTAGGCCATTTCAGAGGGCATTTTTAAGAATCAACCACATTGCTGTAGACCTGGAGTCACATGTAGGCCAGACCAGGTAAGGACAACAGATTTCCTTCCCTAAAGGACATTAGTGAACCAGATGGGTTTCTACAACAAGCGACAATGATTTCATGGTCATCGTTAGTATTTTAATTCCAGATACTTATTGAATTTAAATTTCACCACCTGCCATGGTGGGATATTACGCAGAGCATTACGCTGGGTCACTGGGTTATTCGTTCGCTATGCCTGTATTATTTGTACCATATATCCAGTGAGTAGAACTGACTGTATTAAGTGAATTCCTTTGAATAGGTAGATGCAGGGAAGATATTCCCGATGGTGGAGGAGAGCAGAACCAGAGATCACAGTCTGAGGATTCAGGGTAGACTATTTAGGATGGAGGCGAGGAGACATTTCTTCACCCAAAGAATGGTGATTCTCTGGAATTCATTACCACAGGAAATAATTGATGCCAAAACATTGAATGTATTCAAGAGGCTGCTGGATGTAGTACTTGGGGTGAAAGGGATCAAAGGATATGGAGAAAAAGCAGGATTAGACTATTGAGTTGGATGATCAGCCATGATTGTAATGAATGTCAGAGCAGGCTCAAAGGGTCAAATGGCCTCCTCCTTCTCCTATCTCCTATGTTTCTGTGTTTCTATAAATCAAATACATTACTGAAAACAATTTAAAAATAAATAATTTGGGTATGTGGTGGTTGCAATCCTGGTTGTTTTGAAACCTGCTAGAGAATCATGTTTAAAATATTATGAGGCAGAACAACCTCAAACTATATAAACCTAAATTCCTATTACCATTCATCTCATGTCAGCATGAGAAAGAATTATAATTAAAAGGGAAATGAAAATGTGTTGCTGCAGCTGTTCTATACATTAAAGTTTCATCTTACCCAGAAATGGTAGAATTTGATTGTACTCCAGCCATGTCCGGATGAAGGGAAATATGGAAATGATCAGACCTGTAGAACAAAGACTGTGTTATACCGAGTTAGCTCATTTAAACAGTGTCATTTTGAAATTAACCTGATGATATTCATCAACAAACCAGGTCAGCTAACATGTGGTGCTCCTGAAACTTCATCCCTTCTTAATATTAATCCTCCGTGCCACTGATTAGCATCAGAATTCTATTTATTTTAATTTGGGGCAAGGTTGGGCAACGGGCATTGCTGGGAACAGAGTTTAATTTTAGTTGAAGGCACAGAAAGATTGGGACTTTATTGAACAAGTGCAACATAGAATCCACCTTCCTCCCACCCTCTCAAATGGGATGTTAAATCAGGGCCTGTCTCCCCTGACAATGGGATGTGAGATTTCAAGGTACTATTTTAAATTGTCCTGGCCCATGTTTATCCCTCAGTCGACATCATTGAAAAGTGAATTATATAGCCATTATCATTTTGTTGTGTGTTTGAGTTTCCTGTGTGCCAATTGGAAAACATGTTTCCTACATTACAACAATGACTCCACTTCAACTGCACCACTGGCCGCAAAGCTCTTTGGCGCTATGTAAATTCAAGCCTTTTTTCTTCTCTCTGTCTCTTATTCTCTCAAACCTCCTTGATACACCATCTCTGTGCTTTGATTTCCCACTGGGCGTATCATTGCATTTTCTCTAATTGAGAAAGATTGAGGTCAGAAGATTTGATGAAGCTTTATTTCAAAAGGCAGAATTCCTATAGAATCTGTCCACTTTCTCTAATGAATAATCCTGATGAAATGGGATGGAAATAAGAATTAAGAGTTCGTGCGAAGCCACAGCTTAGAATTTTATCTTTTCCAGGGAACAAATTGGATTGAAGCCATGTTTAGAGTATTGCATGCTGTTCTGGTCGACACTCCACCAGAAGGACATGAATGTTTTGGAGAGGGTGCAAAAAAGGTTTACCAGAATGTTGCCCGGTCTGGAGGGTTAGTACTGTGTGCAGTTTTGGGCGCCGCACCTGCGCAAAGATATTTGGCCTTGGAGGGAGTGCAGAGGAGGTTTACTAGGCTGATACCGGAGTTGAAGGGGTTGAGCTATGAAGAGAGGCTGAATAAACTGGGCTTGTACTCGTTAGAGTTTAGAAGAATGAGGGGAGATCTCATTGAGACGTATAAGATGATGAATGGGATGGATAGGATAGAGGTGGAGAGACTCTTCCTGCTCAGAAAAGACAGTAGGACTAGGGGGCACAGCCTCAAGATAAAGGGGGGGTGGTTTAGAACAGAGTTGAGGAGGAACTTCTTCACTCAAAGGGTGGTGAATCTCTGGAATTCTCTGCCCGTTGAAGTGGTGGAGGCTGCCTCACTAAATATTTTTAAGATGCGGGTTGATGGGTTTTTGATAAGAGAGGGGATTAAGGGTTATGGGGAGAGGGCGGGAAAGTGGAACTGAGCCACGACAGATCAGCCATGATCTTATTGAATGGCGGGGCAGGCTCAAAGGGCTAGATGGCCTACTCCTGCTCCTATTTCTTATGTTCTTATGTTCTTATGTTTCTCATAAGAGGAGAGGTTGGATAAACTCGGATTGTTTTTACTGGAAAGACAGAGACTGACGGATGATCTAATAGAAGTCTACAAAATTATGAGAGGCACAGATAGGGTGGCGAGTCAGAGCTTTTGCCAGGGTACAAAGGTTGATTGTAAGAGGGCACAGGTTTAAGGTGAAAGGTTGTAAGTTTAGGGGGGACATGCCAGGAAAGCTTTTCACACAAAAGGCGATGGGTGCCTGGAACACACTGCCAGTGGAGGTGCTGGAAGCAGGCATGTTTAGCAATGTTCGAGGTGTATCTTGACAGACACATGAGCGGGAAGCAAACAGAGGGATAGAAATGGCAGGCTTTGTGGGCCAAAGGGCCTGTTCCTGTGTTATATTGTTCTTTGTTATAAAATGACTAAATAGACAAATAAGAGAATATGTAGTTAACCATTTAAATGTTGTGGAGAATCATCAGACCGGCTGTAGGTCAGATTTAGCTTTACAGAAAATGTGAGCATGTCAATCATGGATAATATCGCGGTATATTTTTGTGTCAATGAGGTGAATGGTTAAAGGAGAAACACTTCATAAATAACAACCTGTTTTCATCCTACTACTGATCCTCTAATCAATAACAGGGTCCATTCTTGTTAATCAGGCTCCCCAATCTACACACCCACTCTCATCCGTTTGCCCACAGTTTATCCTCTCTAATCAGTCATCTCACTGCACTCACTGAAAGCAGTGTTCCCAAATTACAAATCCAGCTCCAGCATACATTATTTAGAAGCCCCCATTCTTCTCTATAACTAATCAACAACCCCAGCTCAAACCTACACTGATCAGCAACTCCCGTCCTTTCCCCATTCAAAATAATGTCCCTTAACAACCAGCTCAAGAATGCTACAACTAGAAAACCTGGCCCATTGAATGTGAGTCATATAATTACTGTCATGTAAATGAAATACAGAGGGGAACAAGTGGAGGCACTTTAAAAGCGAGAATGCTTCATAAATCCAAATTAATTTTTTCTGCCTGCTTGTAATGGTTAATGGTTCCAGTAAAGTAGGGGGCAGGGGAATGTTGTATTCTATCTGTGTTTTCTTCATGCTTCTTGCAGCACCTTTGAATGTGCTTCTAGATTAAAGTATTATCAATGCAAATTGTTGGTGTTGAAATCGGTGTAAAGAAACAAAGCAGCTACTGGCAGAGTCATTCCAATAGACTGGATTCTTTAACTTCAAGGGCAAAGGCTTTTTTGTAGTTGAGCATCTGAAGAACTTTTCAGCCGTCTCAAATGTATTAATAAGGTGATTTGTTCATTTAAATAAACTTCAGATGTGCAGACAGCCTCAGTGACACTGACTGCACGTGCAAGCCTCACACATGGAGAACCACAGAAGAGAAAGTACTAGAAAATGTAGTACTAGAAGCCTCACTGGTAGAGATGGGCCATATCAGTCATGATCGAATGGCGGACCCGACTCAATTTGCTAATGGCCTAATTCTGCTCCTACATCTCAAGAACTTATGAACTAGATGGAAAGGAGAAAAGCCACCTTGATTCTAAGGAGCGGCCAGGAAGCCTCAAAGAATGTTGCCAGATGGGGGTGGCAGTAGAAGACCAAGGGTCCCAGAGTCTGGTCCTGAGGACATGGCAACAGCACCACAAGAAGTGTAATGACCCTTCATGGGCCGTCAAGGTCAGTGAGTGCACTTTGACATAAAATCTCCCACCCACTCCATCACCAATATCTCATACAGCCTAATGCACACCCATCACACCCCCTGCAGCATTCAGATCCTCCATCTCATCTCCGCCACTTTCAAGATGCTAGGCTCACATCCAGCTCCTACTTTGTCAACATATCTCCAGCTATTCATCTGTGGTGGACACATAACCCAAATACATGCCATAGTGCTACAAATGCTCTCCTGTAGAACAAGGTGGCACACCACTGAAAGGAACAGATCAGAAATAGTGGGGAACAATGATGCCAACATTTCCTGAGTCCTTTAAGAGGGGATGTTTCTCTGCATCATGAAAATGGCTATAGCAGAGTCTTTGATATTGGGTGCCACTGAGAACATAATGGCATGTTAAGGTGCTAATCCTGCTACCTGGCATGATGAACAACTGTGGAAGGTGTGACCAGCGACCTGTCACTTCCTACCCCATGCCTGTTCCCTCACACATACCTTGCCATCTGCCCAGCTGCCATATGCCCAGGCAGCGGAGAAAAGACAACAGTGCAGCAATGAAGTGGTGCTGCTATTTGATCCGGCACACTCCACTCAGAGTCTTCCAGCTTCTGCAACACTATCTTCAATGGTGCCACAGATCTGAATCATCCAGCCAGAGAAATCAGAGATCCAATCACTGATGTCTGCGAGGTGAGTTTGGGATAGTCCTAGGATCCCTACAGTGCAGAAGGAGGCCATTCAGCCCATCTCATCTGCACTGACCACAATCCCACCCAGGCCCTATCTCCATAACCCTGCTAACCCTCCACTTACCCTGCTAATTCCCCAAACACGAGTGTCACTCTAGCATGGCCAAACAACCTAACCCATACATCTTTGGACTATGGGAGGAAACTGGAGCACCAGGAGGAAACCCACAGAGACACGGGAGAATGTGCAAACTCCACACACAGTAACGGAGCAAGATTAATATCAGAAATGATTAATAAATCTCAATATGATTGAACTTATTTCTAAGAATTGATAGCAAACCACATGAGACAGTTTACATTGCTCAGTAAATAGGATAAAATAATACAATTCCAAGCACAGCAGCTAAATATAAATCTGTATTTAAGCAGGCAACAGCAGAATCATGTTACTGGAATTTGTTGCTATTTGCAATGCATACGGAATGCAAATCTCTAAACTGGGAGGAATCGCTTGTCTCATGTAATTTGTTCCCAAAGGACTTCTCTTTTCAGAGAATCATAGAATCCTACAATGCAGAAGGAGGCCATGCGGCCCATCGAGTCTGCAATGACCACAATCCCACCCAGTCCCTATCCCCCCAACCCCATGCATTTACCCTAGCTAGTCCCCCTGACACTAATAGGAAACTTAGCATGGCCAATCCGCCTAACCCGCACATCTTTGACAAAGATTAGGAAATCTTCATCTAAAGATGTGCGGGTTAGGTGAAATCTGGGAGAAAACCGGAGCACCTGAAGGAAACCCGCAGAGACACAGGGAGAATGTGCAAACTCCATACAGACAGTGACCCGAGGCCGGAATTGAACCCGGGTCCTTGGCACAGTAAGGTAACAGCGCTAATCATTTTGCCACCATGCCACTTTTTATCATCAGTTTATACCCATGATCTAGGGTAGAGCAGTTGACAATCCTTATTCTATCACACACAAGCAGAAGATGCTGCAGATAATCAGCAGGTCAGGCAGCATCTGTGGGAAAAGAAACAGTGTTAGCGTTTCATGTCTGTGAACTTTGATCCGAACCCATTCTCTTCTATTGTTGTAGGGAGTGGCTCACTGAGTCCATTGCTCAAATTTGCTTTTACCCCAAAAAGAAATATTAAGCATGTTGGGATTTCTCTTAAGCATGGCTAAGTTGGCGTGGCACTATCTCTTCTGAGTCTTAAGGTTTGAGGTGAATGTTCCGCTGTACGGGGGCACAGTGGTTGGCACGAAGACTCACAGCACCAGGGACTGTGTGTGGAGCTTGAACATTGTCCCCATTTCTACATGGGTTTCCTCTGGATGTCTGGTTTCTTCCTACAGTCCAAAAGCTTTGCTGGTTAGGTGCATTGGCCATGCTAAATTGCCCTTAAGAATCTGGATCTGGGGGTGTGTGAATTGGGAGGATTGGCCATGGCAGGGTTGCAGGGATAGGGCAAGGCAGTGGCCCTAGTTGGAATGCTCTGGATGCAGACTCTTGCATTGTAGGGATTCTACGATTTTATGGTTCCATGGCTTGAGCACAAAAATCAAGGCTGACAGTCCAGTGCCGTGAAGGAGTGCTGCACAGTCAGAGGTGCCGTGTTTTGGAAGAGACATCTGCCTGCTTGGGTGGATGTAAAAGATCCCATGGCATTATTTTGAGGAAAAGCAGTAGAGTTATTCCTGATATGCTGGCCAATACTTATCCCCCAATCAACATAAAAACAGATTATTGGGTTATTATCACATTTTTTTTGTGGGATTTTGCTTTTTACAAATTGGTTGCTACGTTTCCCAAATTACAACAGTGATGACGCTTCAAAAGTACTTCCTTGTCTGTAAAACACTTCATGAGACATCAGGTCTTGGTGTCATAATGTCATAGAATTTCAATGCACAAAAAGATACCCTTCATCTCATCATGCTTGTACTGGCCATCAAATACCTATCTATTCTAATCCCATTTTCCAGCACTTGGTCCGTAGCCTTTTATGCTATGTGATCATGCAAAATCTATATAAATGCAAATCTTTCGTAATGAGTAGGGCTTTGAGACTTTAAGTGGAAGATAGAGAAAATGCTGCATGTTGGACAGTCCTCTCTCCCTTCAAAAGGGATGATCAAAAAATGGTATATTAAAAAGAAAGATGTTAGTCTTAGGTCTGCTCTCAGTTGGATTGATATAGTGGATTGAGACAGTTCCAATAAGTTGCCATAGTCTTAAACAAAACAATGGAGTCTGAGTGCAGATTAGAGTACCTACCTAATGCGCCTGCACCGAGGAAGATGCCACCCACTGCATCGGCTCCACAATAGCTGGAGACCCCTAAGATGATGCATCCCGCCACGATGGATGTGACAGAGCAAGATACCCGCAGGCAGTATAACTGGTTGAGACTAATGTCGTTCATTCACTCCTCCGTTCAAATCTCTATAACCACCGAGCATCTAAATTTCTTTCAAATGTCTTCAGTTGCATGTTTCCTGCTTAGTTTTGGTGCATGGACTGTTGCACCGTGAGAGATCCTGATCCTTATTAAAGTTTTAGTATGTATTGAGTAAGTATTCCCTTACCACTTAAGAGTTCACAATTGGGTTCCTTCAATATATGCTCAAGCTTAAGATGGAAACTGATCTGTCAACCATCAAGGTTTTATATTTAAAGGCATGTATCCCTTACAATGTTATATCCCTTGACTGCAAATTACTCAGTCAATGACCGGTAATGATTTTACTTGCTTCTTCTGTACTGATAGCAACGAGAGCTTACAATTATTTTCATAGAGTCTTCTCTAATCGTTTCTCACTTTCCAGCATTACTTTGGAAAGTTGTTTGGGGGGAAATCAGTACCCTACAACATCGTTTCCATTGCCCCCACCAACCCTCACCCCCACCCCACCCCCCCGCCTCACAGATATAACCTTACCTTTGGTCCACTGATAGTTCCACAGAATTCCAGGCAATTAATTCAGACTTTTTTTTAAATCTGTACATTACAGACACTAAAGGAACTTATAACATCACTGTCTTTTGCAGTATTCAGGTGTTGGAAATGGCTTTGTTGGCATAATATCAATCTTGCGCCTACTAATGAAAGATAAAAACAATTTAATTCCCGAGGCCAGGGTGGGTAGATAGTGGGTGTGCTGCCCACTCAGAGTAGAATGTAGGGTAAAGTCCACTTCTACTCAGTTTTTGGCCAGTTTAAAGGCCTTCCCACCAGCAAAATGCAAAATTTTGATGTATTTGGAAATAAAAACAAAGGATAGTACAGCACAAGCCCTTCAGCCCCTCCAAGCCTTTCTAAAGACCTTTTGCCGCTACACAGTCATATCCCACTATTCCCTGCCTAATCATGTATCTGTCAAGATGTCTGTTAAACGTTGCTGTTGTATCTGCTTCTACCATCTCCTCTGGCAGCACATTCTAGGCACTTACCACTCTCTATGTAAAAAACTTGCCTTTCACATCTCTTTTAAACTTTCTCTCTTTTATGTTAAACCTATGTCCCCTGGACATTGACATTTCTACCCTGGGAAGAAGACTCCGACTATTCATTTTATCCATCCTCTCATAATTTTGTAAACTTCTTTTAGGTTGCTTCATCAGCCTCCGATGTTCAAGTGAAAACAAACCAACTTTGTCCAATCTTTCCTCATAGCTGATAGCCTCCAAACCAGTCAACACCCTGGTAAGCTTTCTCTGTACCCTCTCCAAAGTCTTCACATCCTTCTGGTAGTGTGGCTACCAGAGTAATGCGCAATAGTCCATAAGTGGCCTAACTAAAGTTCTATACAATTTTTATACTCTGTGCCCCAACTGATGAAATCTAACATGCCATATGCCTTCATGAACACCTTATCCACATGTGTTGCCAGTTCCAGGGAACTGTGGACTTGTACGCCTCGATCGCTCTGTATGTTAATGCTTCTAAGGATTCCGCAATTTATTGTATACTTCCCTCCTGCATTAGACCTTCTAAAATGCATCACCTCGCAGATTAAATTCCATCTGCCATTTCTCCGCCCAAGTCTCCTATCTATATCCTGCTGTATCCTCAGACAATCCTCCAAACTAGCCACAGCTCCCCCGATCTTTGTGTCATCCTCAGATTTACTAATCAGACCATCTACATTCTCCTCCAGATCATTTATATGCATTACAAGCAACAGGAGTGCCAGCATTGATCCCTGCAGAACACCACTGTGCACTTGAAACAAAGAAATTACTCAATCATATTCAGGATAAGGAATTCAGTGCGTGTGTAGGAAATGCAAGAGCACACATTCAGCTTTATTCCACAGGACTTTACTGCGTAAATGAGCTCTGCTGTTGTGCCACCCTCACAATATCATTCATTTGTTCTTAATGTCTTCCAGCTGCTCGTTTTCTGACTTATCCACATGTTGTTCCAGAGGAGAAGCAGCAAACAAAAGTACAAAATGAACATGGGCTGCCGAACTCATTAATTAAAAGTAGATGATCATGTTCAGGTATATGGACTGTAGCCAGTTAAATATTTATAAGTCATCTAAAGAAACCACAAGGAGATGAAAGATGATCTTTGCTGATCAGCAATCAGTAAACCAGTCTGCCGCAAACTGAAATACTTAAAGGAAAGACTGTGCTCAGCTGAAAGGAGGTGTCTATGCACTTTCTGGTGTCCCTCCTTGTTTCTTTGTTCTCTATTTAATTCCTTAAGCGTGTCGTTTATGGGCAACTTTATTGAAGCACCTGGGACTGCAACATAACCAATGTATGTAGTTTGAAAATAATTTTACTGTCCGTATTGAAATATACGTGGACCAGAATTTTTCCATCCTACCCACCATGGGAACCATAGTAGGCAATGGGGAACAGACCATGCAAGGGTGCATTGGCCTCGGGCTAAATTTTCTGGTTTTGGTGCGAGGGCGGCCAGAAAATCCTGCTCGTAATGTTCTCATTATGAGTAGGATAAATGCATGGATTATGGGGATAGGACATGGGTGGGATTGTGGTCAGTGCAGGTTTGATGGGTCAAATGGCCACATTCTGCCCTGTAGGGATTCAATGATTCTATAATTCTATGCTAAAGTGAAGCACCTCAGAATGAATCTTGATCTCTGGAGAAAATGTGAATATCATTGCACGTTAGTGTTATAATAATTTGAAATGTATTGTGATGTGCCTTTCAGATTTTATATGAATAAAGTATATTTCTGCAAAAAAAACTCTTGGTTTGCATCACTTCTCGACCTTTTGGCTAAGATCAAGCATCAGATGAAGCCCAAGATGGGGTGCAATGCCTTTACTTGTCAGCTTTGATCTTGTTTATCTCTCTTATGGGGACCATGAATTGGGTTCAATTGGTTTTTAGAGTAAGCAAGGAGACATATTAAAGGCTTGCCCTGTGCACTCTGAACATTGACTTTGTAACTCTGAGAAAGGAATAACATTTTTAAAAAAAACCTTGGCTTGTAAACAATTCAAGTGGCCTTTTGGTTAACATCAAGAATAGTAGGATCAAGCCCAAGATCAGGTGTAATGCCTGTTCTTGTCAGCTTGGGTCTAAAATGTGTCTCTTGTGGGGGCCATGAATTGGATTCAATTTGATTGTGAATTGATTTTTGGAGCAAGGAAAGAGATGGGTTGGGGGTTTGCCCTGGACACTCTGAGCATTGGCTTTGTAACTCTGAGAAAGGAATAATTTTTTTAAAACTTGACTCGTAGAATATCAAGTGAATGTATACAGTAAATATTACATGTATCATAGTTATATTGAAGCACTTCAGAGCGCAATTTGATCTATGTATAATACTTAAATACTTTTGCACCATTTGTAATGACCACTTTGAGATGTCTGTAATGTGTCTTTGATTGTATTGAAGCTTCTTA
The DNA here is from genome assembly GCF_965287045.1 of Carcharhinus amblyrhynchos. NCBI lineage: Eukaryota > Metazoa > Chordata > Chondrichthyes > Carcharhiniformes > Carcharhinidae > Carcharhinus > Carcharhinus amblyrhynchos. Next base: position 25,972,664 of record NC_137332.1, on the reverse strand, counting down.
TACTGCAACATGATGTGTGTAGAAGTCTGAATTGCACTGTGTGTGATAGCCATTTTGAAATGTTTGTAACATTCTTTCAGATATTTTATCAATAATGGATGGGATTTTCCAACCTTGTTCATGGTGAGACTTGTTGCGAGCGAGAACAGAAAAGGTTTTTTTTAAAGTTTAATTATTAGTGTCACAAGTAGACTTACATCAATACTGCAATAAAGTTGCTGTGAGAATCCTCTAGTCATCACACTCTGGTATCTGTTTAGATACACTGAAGAAGAATATATCATGGCCAGTGCACCCAACTAGCAAGTCTTTTGGAGGAAGCCGGAGCACCCGGAGGAAACTCACACAGACAAAGGGAGAACGTGCAAATTCCACAGAGACAGTGACCCAAGCCAGGAATCGAACCTGGATCCCTGGCGCTGTGAGGCAGTAGTGCTAACCACTGTGCCACCATGCTGCCCTAAAATTTGGTGTTCCAACAAAAGCTCTATTCACTTTCAGCACTACCGGAAAATCCCAGCAAAGAACGAGGATAGAATATTTCGGTCAAAGTATATTTTTGCAAATAAAAAACCTAGCTTGCAGACCATGTACATCAAGGAGCTGGTAACCGTGTAAAATCTCTAGGACTGTCAGCTTTATCTTGACTAAATACAGTAAATGTAACTGTGTTGAAACATCTCAGAGTACATCATTCCAATGCATATAATTTAAAGAGTGTTGTACCTTCTGTAACAAAGTCTGAGGATTCAGGGTAGACCATTTAAGATGGAGGCAAGGAGAAATTTCTTCACCCAAAGAATGGTGAGCCTGTGGAATTCATTACCACAGGAAGTAGTTGATTTCAACATATTGAATGCATTCAAGAGGTGGCTGAATATAGCACTTGGGGCAAATGGGATAAAGGTAATGGAGAAAAAGCAGGATTAGACTATTGAGTTGGATGATCAGCCATGATTGTAATGAATGGCAGAGCAGGTGCGAATGGTCTCCTCCTGCCCTTATCTTCCATGTTTCTATGTTTTCATTCCTGCTTTGAAGCATCTCAGAGGACATCTTGATTGTGACTCTTCCTCACGGTTGAACCTGGGGTAAATTCTGTTTCATATGTTTCTCTATCTACAGTTCCTCAGAACTGTACTTACAAGAAAAATGGTTGGCGCTGCTGCCTCATAGTGCCAGGGACCCGGGTTCAGCTCTGGAATCGGGTCGCTATCAGCATGGGGTTTGTGCTTTCTCCCCATGTCTGTTTTGGTTTCCTCCCACAGCTCGGGAATGTGTGGATTGGGTTGATTGGCCATGCTGAGTTGACTCTGATGTCAGGGGCTACTGGTGGGGTGGATGTGTGGGGGTGGGTCCTGGGTGGGGTTGTGGCCATTGCATACTCGATGGGCTGAATGGCCTCCTTTTGTACTGTAGTGATTCTATGATTTTATGATCTCTATAGAAAATGTGAATATCATTGCAGCTTTACTGAAATGACAATTTGAGATGTTTTGTAAAGTTTGTTTCAGATATTTTGTAAGTATATTTTTGCAAATAAAAAGACTTAGCTGCAGACATTTTCTGTCAGATTTGACTGTGAAATACTTTTATTTTTATCAGTATAATTTATCAAAATGCAAAGGAAATATCACATGGTTTGTTTGGGTTTTGAATGGATGTTGGAGGGGGGTAGATTGAATTGAAGTGTTTAAGACAATAAAAGGATTCAATAGGATAGATACAGAGAAGCTATTTTCATGAGTGGAGGCATTCAGAATAACCTTAAAATTGCAACTAATGAATTACCATTATTCAGACATTCTGGAACTGTCTTTCTCTTTGTGGTGAGGGTCCCTTTAAGGGCAACATCACAAAAGATGATCACCTGGCTTGAGGGACCAATTTGGGACTGAGTGGGTAATTACCCCAGGCAGGGGGAGTCCTTTCTTAGGCAGAAGACTGGTGCAAGACATGTGAAGGCGGGTGGGAGGGGGAGTCAGTGTTGCCAGTCCTGGCTAAGTCTGTGAATGTGCTCCATTACACTCTTCCAAAAAGTTGTGAATGCTAGATCAATTGGAATTTTGTAAGTTTGTCAGGGAAGATGAAGAGGTGGAGTTGGGGTAGATTCATGATCTAATTAATGGATGGAACAGGCCAAGGGAGATGAATTCCCACTTTGAGCCTCATGGATCTGTTGGAAATATGTCTAGGACTCTTCACACTGATGTGACGTATGTTAAGTTATGCTACATAGACATCCGACTGGTTATAAACCAAGGTCCTCATTTGGTGGGTCCGATCCAGTGTATCCAAAATTCTGCCAACCCATTTGTTGAAAAAAATTCAGTAGATATGTTTCTTACACTGCATTAACCTGCTATTATGCAGACCTCCAAATCGTTTTCCCAAACTGCTGTAGCCATTTCAAAAAGCCATGATACAATGGGCAATATCTTGTGCCCTTGCCTGTGGCAGGTTTGATGATGGGGGTGGTGGGGGATTTAATCAGGTAGGTGGTTGGTGGATGCCTCCAGTCCAATGGATTGAATGATGGGAAGGCCCTGGATGGACTTCCCACCCCACTGCCTCTTACGTGGACAAAATCAGGCTTCCATGGAGGGAATGTTTCCGTAAGAATGTTGAAAGTGGGTGGAAAGTTATGATTTGTATGTCGGAGATGATAGAACTGGTGGAAGATCGTCCATTGAATGTAAAGGCTGGTGCGATGGAAAGTAAGGTCAAAGGGAACCCTATAATGGTTCTGGAAGGAATGAAATCAAATCTGCAGGAAATGTAATATGCACAGTCAAGTTGGGGTTCATCCATGATCTTAGGGGTCAAGGGCCCTGTCAATTTTGGGGGAGGGGAAAAAGGAATATCCATTTAATGCCCAGTTATGAATTTCTTCCCACTTCTGGTGTTAGTGCCACTCTGTGAACACATTGCCATCTCTGGCTTGGTATCCAGCGATGCTGCTAGGCCTTGGATGGGTACCAGCAGCAGCAATCACTCCCCTCAGAGATGCTGTCAATCAATGGAACTACAGGCCTCTGATTGGCTGGCAGCTTTTGGCAGGTGGGACTTTTATCCCTGGGTCCTTGACTCTAGAAGAAGGTCCACTGCTGGCCTGTCAAATGCCTGTAAAGAAACAAAAGATGAATCTAGAGGAAGTGTAAATGGCAACAGCAGAACCACTACCAACAAGTGCTGTCTAAGAAAATGGGGCCAGAAGTTGTGACATGAAGTTGAAAGATGTTAATTTTGGGAGGTTGTATAATACCTAATCGAATGATAGGCGCTGTTCCTTCATCTTCTATTGAGCTTCATTGTAAAAGTGTGAAGGCCAAGGACAGAAAGATCAGGACATGGCTGGGGTTATGTAGAGGGGCGCTGAATGGAGGTGTTCAGCACAGTTATCAAATCTGCATTTAGCATTCTCAATAGACAGAAGGACAAATAGTGGGCAGCAAATACATTACACCAAAGTGAAAGAAGCACAAATAAATTTCTGGAAGGATTGTTGGTGTGGTGGCGGGTTGGCAATGGTTGCACAGTTGTGGCATAGTTGTCAGGGGTAATGTGGCAAGTGTTGCATCTAATGCCCTTGCACAGGAAGGTGCAGTGGGAAGGGAATAAGGGATTGGGGGGTTATTGAAGTCCAGACCAGGGTGCCATGGAAGGAACATTGAGAATGCTGAAAGAGGAACAGAAGAAAGATTTTGTAGTGACTTTGCGGCGGAGATAGAAATGGTAGAAGATGGTCCATTGAATGTGAAGGACGCTGAGGTGGAAAGTAAGGTAAGAATTCCTCCCTAAACCTCTCTGCTCCTAAAAAGATAAGTCTCGCCCAACTATTGGTCTCTTGTGTTAATATTTTCTTGTGTGTCAGACTTTGCTTGCCAACGCTACAGTGAAGCATGCTGGAATGTTTGACTGCATTAAAAGGTGCTAAATAAATGTAAGTGTTGTTTCAAGTACTCATCCATCCATCAAAAGCTGTACTGGCCTCTGTTGGAGCCATTCCCTGCAACAAGACATCCTGTGCTCCAATTACAATCTGCACAAAGACATTTCTCCTAACCCCTCGTTGATCTCTTACTGTTAAACTTTTATTTTAATTGAAGTGTTATTATTTTAAAATAAATTGCATTGGGTGGCACAGTGGTTAGCAGTACTGCTGCACAGCACCAAGGATCCAGGTTCAATTCCGGCCTCGGGTGACCGTGTGGAGTTTGCACGTTCTCCTTGTGTCTGTGTGCGTTTCCTCCAGGTAGTTCAGTTTCCTCCCATAGTCCAAAGATGTGCGGGTTAGGTTGATTGGCTATGCTAAATTGACCCTAGTGTCAGGGGATTAGAAGGGCAAATATGTGGGGTTATGGGAATAGGGCCTGGGTGGGATCATGGTTGTTCAAACTCGATGGACCGAATAGCCTCCTTCTGCACTGTAGTGATTCTATGATTCTATGCCCTCTATAGTTAAGCATTATCTCTGCATTCAAACCCCAATTGTAATTCTTGGATCTGCAAATGAATATGAACTGCAGGCAGGGCTGATATTTCTAATATAATTAAGAATGTAAGAGTTAATTGTTAGTCCATATGTGATGTCAATCATCCTATTAACCACATAAACTGTCATTGTTTTGTTTTATCGAACATTGTAGAAAAGCCTTGAGTCACAACTTTGTGCTCTAACAGGGGCTGTTATTGAAGGTAATTAAACACCATGCGTCAACTTTACGCTTGCCATACGTTCATGCATTTGTGCCAGGTTTTTTAATTGATTGTAATTAGGACTGCACCAGATTGGCGTACATACCAAATAAATCTCTGCTGCACCAACAACAAGAAAAAGAAATGCTTGAAATGTGAAGGCTGAGATTCAAACCCCAAGCACTCGAATGAATGAAAGGAACTTTAATGCATTCACACAGTGGAAAGTAATTTTCCCAGTCTCAGCAGTGATACAGGGTACATTAGCTGGCTGGTTACATTACTGGACTATTAATTCAGAGAGGTTATATCACACAATGGTGACATGAGAAATGGAATTAAGTTTAAAATGACTACGAGGCTAGTGAGCTTCCATTGCGAGTAATGAGTCTGTGATTTGATTTGATTTGTTTTTGTCACATGTATTAACATACAGTGAAAAGTATTGTTTCTTGCCACTATACTGACAAAGCCACTATGAACTGACTGTTCATAAAAAAGGAAAGGAGAGAGTGCAGAATGTAGTTTACAGTCATAGCAAGGGTGTAGAGAAAGATCATCTTAATGCGAGGTAGGTCCATTCAAAAGTCTGATGGCAGCAGGGAAGAAGCTGTTCTTGAGTCAGTTGGTACATGACCTCAAACTTTTGTATCTTTTTTCTGATGGAAGAAGGTGAAAGAGAGAATGTCTAGGGTGCGTGTGTCCTTAATTATGCTGGTTGCTTTGTCGAGGCAGCAGGAAGTGTAGACAAAGTCAATGGATGGGAGGCTGGTTTGCGTGATGGATTGGGCTACATTCGTGACCTTTTGTAGTTTCTTGCTGTCTTAGGCAGAGCAGGAGCTGAACCAAGTTGTGATACAACCAGAAAAAATGCTTTCTATGGTGCATCTGTAAAAGTTGGTGAGAGTCGTGGATAGCATACCAAATTTCCGTAGTTTTCTGAGAAAGTAGAGGCGTTGGTGGGCTTTCTTAACTATAGCATCAGCATGGGGGGATCAGGACAGCTTGTTGGTGATCTGGGCACATAAAAGCTTGAAGCTCTTGACCATGATATCATGATGAGCGACCTCTTGTAGCTTTGGGTTTTGAGGGCCCAGCTGCAGATTGCAACATCATGGCTTTGATCAGGGTCATCTGACCCAGCTTGTATGACACTGACAAGGCAAAGTGGATAGTAGGGGAATAAGCACCCTGAGACATGATTGCAGATGCCTGTCCCACAGCACTAAGGGCTCTCCTCTGGAGCTGCACCTCTGCATGAAAACAATGGAATGGAATGACCACCAGCTCCTGCCAGCACTTGGTCGTCAATTTTGTTTTATTCATGGGGTGTTGCCATCACTGGCACTGCCATCATTTATTGCTCATCTCTAATTGACCTTGAGAGGGTGACAGTCACAGCAGATTTCCTTCCCTACACAACATGAGTGAACCAGATGGTTTTTTTTATGACAATGGTTTCAAGGTCATCGTTAAACTTTAATTCCACATTTTTATTGAATTCATATTTCACCATCTACCCTGGTGGGATTCGAACCCAGCATTACCCAGGGTCTCTGGAATACTAGAGGCAATACCACTATGCCACTACTTCCACATGATTATCAGAAATGTTATCAGACCCCATCCTGGTTGGCCCTATTTCAGTGTTTATCAAGCTGACCACTCACAGCAGGCCTGACAGAAGGATCTCAATACTTTGCATGAAGTCCATGAACGCAAGTTGGAGCTGGTCTTCTCCAAGCTGTCTGACACTCTGAAACTTGAAGTCTCTCTTCCCTGTGCACCAAATAAACCCATCAGTCTTCTTCAGCATTTGAGCTCATGAGGAGAGGGAGATGGTGGCATAATGTATTCCACTGGGACAATAGAATCATAGAAACCGTACAGTACAGAAAGACACCATTCGGCCCATCAAGTCTGCCGACCATGATCCCACCTAGGCCCTACCCTCATTTCCCTACATATTTTACCCACTAATCCCTCTAACTTAAGCATCGCAGGACACGAAGGGGCAATTTTAGCATGGCCAATCAACTTATCCCACACATCTTTGGACTGTGGGAGGAAACTGGAGCACCCAGAGGAAACCCACGCAGACAGGAGGAGAATGTGCAAACTCCACACAGACGGTGACCCAAGCCGGGAATCGACCCCAGGTCCCCGGAGCTGTGAAGCAAGAGTGCTGACCACTGTGCTACCATGCCACCCCAATAATCCAGAGGCCTGGGTTAATCCTCTGTGGGCAGGGGTTCAAATTCAGCCAGGGTGGCCGTGTAATTCCAATTCAATGAATTAATCAGAACCTGGAATTGAATGCTAGTCTCAGTAATGCTGACCATGAAATGATTGTCATAAAAACTCAACTGGTGCATTAATATTCTTTAGGGAAGAAAATATGCCATCCTTACCTGGTCTGACCTAGGCATGACTCTACACTCATAGTGACATGGCTGGCTCTGATCTGTTCTCTTAAATGGCAACCTATTCAGCTCAGAGTAAGCATAAATGGGTAATTTTCGGTTTGTCAAGATGTAACTGGAATGCCACGGAGATCAATAATGGGGCCTCAACTATTCACAATCTATTTCAATGACTTGGATGATCGGAACAAACGTATTGTTGCTGAACTTGCTGATGGCACAAAGATAGGTAGGAGAGTAGTTGTGAAGAGGACGTAAGGAGCCTGCAAAGTGAGTGGACAAAAAAGTTGACAGTTGAAGTACAACGTGGAAAAACGTGAACATTTTTTCTTTGGCAGGAAAAATAGAATAACAGCATATTACTTAAATGGAGAGAGATTGCAGAACTCTGGGGTACAGAGATTACCCCAGAGGTGTCCTGGTACGTGAATCGCAAAAAGCTAGTATGCAGGTACAGCAGGGGATGGCCACTGGTGGCCTAGCTGTTGCTTGGTATGTTGTCTGCCCCAACATACCATTCCCCACACTGAGAAGATTGCCCTCTTCGAGTCCACTTTGGAGCAGGGCCTCCAAAGCAAATCTAAGGGACCAACCTCTTGAAGCAGTTTTCCCACCTTGGAATGCTGTCCACAATCAAAGCATGCAACCCTGATAAGAAGGACAGACTGCCTTTAAGTGGAAAAGACTCCACTAACTTTTCAACCCTCCAGATAGGCATGCAATCAACAGCAGCACAGTAACCCTGGCTGCATGCCTGTCTTGGTATAGTCAGCTGCCTGCATCAATTCCATATAGTCCATGTTGCAGTGTGTACCTTGCTGCTTTACATGCTTGTTTTCAGACATAATTACATGTTTAGGCTCTGGTATGTATGTGTTTTCCTGATCAGATCATGTGATTAGTTAGCAGACCGGTGTTACATGTTGTTAATTCTTGCACTCAAGTGTGCTGTCTCTTTGCCCAGACATCTGTGTCAGTCATTAAGCAACTGTGTCTTGTTGTTTATATTGTTTATCCACAACTAAAAGAGAAGCTTTTTTTTGCTTCCTTGGAGGTACGCTATTTTAAGATGGCATCTTTCTTCAAAATACTTAAAACAAAGAAAATATGTTAAAAAAAGACTAAAATCCTCATTTTTGCCAATGTCAAGGTCAATTCATTTCTGTGCATTAAACCTTTGTACTGCTAGCTCTATTTTTTTGGTAGTTAGTACCCCCTCTATTAATAAATTAGTATATCCATTAGTTCTAACAGCCACAGCAAATGAAATCCCCACATAATACAAGAAATATTGGACGTCTAGGAATGGATTGTTGATATTTATCCAATCTCTGAAATATCAATTGAATCATTCATTTCAATTCTACATGTCCAGGTTATGTTGATGGTGCCTCTGAAATCCATTAAAGCCTTGCAATTCTGCTTGCCAGCAACCTCTGTTCTTCATATTTTAATGGCTCAATGCATGTAAATCAATTCAAAGCGTGAATAGTTATTTGTTGGAAACAGAACTTGTCTCTGAAAAAAAGAGACATGCCATTGAAACGTTTCATTTTGCACTCACGAGGACAGCTCGCAAGATTAAGCGACAGTAAAGAGAGCAACAATTAATACTGCGTGAGAACAGAGTGCTGTCTGGTTGGCAAGTGCATTCTGATTGGCATGGAAAATGCAACTGAGAACAGTTAACTGCCAAGTCCCCTTTTGTTATTGGGGGCATCGTTGGCTGGACTAGCATTTATTGCCCATCCCTAACCCATTTCAGAGGGCACTTGAGGGTCAACCACACTGTTATGGATCTGGAGTCAAGTGTAGGCCAGACCAAGTAAGAATGGCAAATTTCCTTCCCCAGAGGACATTAGTGAACAGATGGGTTTTTAAAACAATCTGTAATGGTTTCGTGGTTATCATTAGAGTTTTAATTCCAGATTTTTACTGAATTTAAACATCACCATCTGCCATGGTGAGATTCGAACTGGGTCCCCAGAGGATTACCCTAGGTCTCTGGATTACCAGTCCAGCGACAAACCATTCTGACTCCACCTCCCGTCATGCAAAGTGCATTCAGATTATCAGTCAGACTCACTGTGGCTCATTTATGAATGCACACAAGGATCTGTTCTTTGCAGAGCCTGTCCATGCATTTTTTTTCCAATTCAACAAAAGTTGAAGCCATCACGTCTGCACCAACCACAATCCCACCCAAGCCCTATCCCCATATCCCCACATATTTAGCCTGCTAATCTCCCTGACACTAAGGGGCAATTTAGCACGGCCATTTAACCTAACCCGCACATTTTTGGACAGTGGGAGGAAACCAGAGTACCCAGAGGAAACCCATGCAGATACAGGGAGAATGTGCAAGCTCCACACAAACAGTGTTGGTTCTAACCAAGGCCAGAATTGAACCCAGGTCCCTGGCACAGTGAGGCAGCAGTGCTAACCACTGTGCCACCATGCCACCCCAACAAAAACTTGGCAGTTAGCTACCCTCTGCTGCATTCTCCATGGCATCACTTCTGCAAACAGAGTTCACTTGCCAATAATTCAGCATTCTCTTCTCTTACGGTTTGAATTGTTATAAAAACAGAGAATGCTAGATAAACTCAGCAGGTCTGGCAGCACCTGTGGAGAGAGAAACAGAGTTATTGTTTGAAGTCCAGATGACTGCTCTTCAGAACTAAAGAGAGAGAAGAGAACTCACCACCTCCTGTTCAAGTGCAACTGGGGTTGGACAATAAATGCTGTCCTTGTGAGTGACACTCACACCCCAAGAGTCAACAGAAATATATGCACTCTATCAATTCAGTGACATGCTTCCCATCTATAACAATGAAATATTGTTCATGTCTGCAAGTACAATCTCCACCTATAACAAATCCACAGTCTACATTTGAGGATACAATATTCTCCATTTATATCTGGTTAATACTCTGCACCAGTCCGGACACAAACCTGTAATTCAGGCTACCAAAGTACTTTCTACAATTGCTCTAGAGTCTGCAATTTACTCTTTCTTTTTAACTGTGAGCCTATAGTTTTTATTCAAGCAACCAATGCAACATTCCACTGCACACTGGTTGCAGGCACTGAGAAAATTGTCAGGGGAACTGCTGGTGATTTTAACAGATGATTGCTTATTGTGTTTGTATGATATTCTCTGTCTGCTTTTAATGAAAGCGCTAATCTTTTTATTCTGTGAATAGACAGTGTTGATTTGTCTCATATTGGGACAATGATGTAAATAAGGGAAAGTTAACCAACAGAATCAGACTTGCAATTCTTCATCCCATTCTGAGTAGCTGTAGGTTGAAAGCAAGCTTTCATACAGAGCTGCAAACAGATAGGACAGATCATGGCCACATTTTGCATCATGTCCTTTCCACGGTGGCACAATAGATAGCTCCAGGGACCTAAGTTCAATTCCAGCCTTGGGTCATTGTCTGTGTGGAGTCTGCACGTTCTCCCCGTGTCGGCATGGGTTTCCTCCGGGAGCTCCGGTTTCCTCCAACATCCAAAGATGTGCAGGTTAGGTAGATTGGCCATGCTAAATTGCACTTTACTTCAGGGGCACTAGCAGGGAAAATACATGGGGTTCCGGGGATAAAGCCTGTGTGGGATTGTTGTTGGTGCAGGCTTGATGGGCTGAATGGCCTCCTCCTGCCCTGTAGGAATTCTATGATTCTTTGACTCTGTGATTATTCAGTTGCATGAGTTCCGTGAGCTTCCTACTTCACTGGATGAACACATGCAAAGGGAAGAAAAGAAAGGGAGTATTATTGCTGACAATCTGGAAGATTCTTACTAATTTGACATGAATACATTTGAGCTAACAGAAGCGGAACGAAATTGTTAGGTTGCTGTTGATAATGAACAGTACATTAATTAGCACATCTCAGTGTGTAAGAATTGAATTTGTGGGGCAGGGAGTGCTTCATCCATCTGGGCTACAGTTCTGGAGGAGTTGGGCTTTCAGATGCGAACATACAAGCAAACAAAACACAAAATACAAGCAAACAATGGCACAAGTAGGCCATTAAGCCCCTCAAGCTTAGTCTGCCATTCAATAAGACCATGTCTGATCTGCTTGTGTCCTGAACTTCACATTCCCACCTCCATCCCCCTTTCCCCCCAATAATCTTTGGTGCCCTTGCCTCACAAGAATCAATGTACCTCTCTCTTAAATATACTGAATGACTCTGCTCCCAATCCCTTCTGAGGCAAGAATTCCAAACCTTCACAACCATCTGAGAGAAAATAAATTGGATGGAGATAGCTCAATTCTTTTTCCGATGAAGTTACAAGATCCCCTGGTCATCTTGCCTGCTATTATCTGTCAGAGTAAGAAGTCTCACAACACCAGGTTAAAGTCCAACAGGTTTATTTGGTAGCACAAGCTACAAGCTTTTGGAGTGCTGCTTCTTCATCAGGTGACTCATCTGATGAAGGAACAGTGCTCTGAAAGCTTGTGGCTTGTGCTACCAAATAAATTGTTGGACTTTAACCTGGTGTTGTGAGACTTCTTATTGTGCTTACCCCAGTCCAATGCCAGCATCGCCACATCATTATCTGTTAGAGCCCACTTACTATCAGCCTTTGCAAGACCAAGCTCCAAGTACCTGGCTTCAATTCCCATCTTGGGTCACTGTCTGTGTGGAGTTTGCACATTCTCCCCTTGCCTGCGTAGATTTCCTCTGGGCGCTCCAGTTTCTTCCCACACTCCAAAGATGTGCGGGTCAGGTTGATTGGCCACACTAAATTAGCCCTTAGTGTCCTGGGATGTGTAGGTGAGAGGGATTAGTGAGTTAAATGTGTGATGTAGTGGGGATAAGGCCTAGGTGGGGTTGTTATCGGTGCAGACTCGATGAGCTGATTGGCCTCCTTCTATAGTGTAGGGTCTTTATGATTCTATGACCATGTGAGTGATCCTAAAGGCTGGCACGAATAGTGCGCCGAGAGACAGTTCCCACATCCATGTCTATTGCAGTTGTGTCTCTACAATTGGGCATTATGTCAGCATGTTTGGCCAGCTTTGCAAGGGCAGAATGCAGAGCTGCAACAAAATATTGTATCAGAGTCCAGTCAAGATGATCCCCCAGTGTGGTCAATCCAATCAGAAATATATCACAAAGATCAAAGTCCGAGGACTTGAAAGCTACCCTGTTCCTGAGAGAAGATTTGTCCCCTCATTGGAGGTTGTTCCCTTCTAGATGACCCAGTAGGTACCACCTAAAGTTCTATGCAATAGCTAAATCTCACTACACGATATGGGTAATGGGGTACTGTATATTAGCTGACATACATTGTAGATTTCCTTGCACTCAGAAATGATGGCACTCAGAAATCAATTTTTTTGTTTTTGGTAAACAGCTTTTAGGTGGCACAAATCCAAAAATCTGTATCAGTGGTGTAGCCTGAAGTGGTCCTTGATGTTTTGCCTGCTTCTTAGCTGCCTCCTCCAAATTCTCCTCGTCATTCATGCTGTGTGTCTGTTCCTTTTGCTCTAACTCAATTCCTGGAATTAATGGATTGATCGCTGTGTTGCCATACAGCCTCAGTCCTTGCAAAATTCTGCGCCACAGCTATCCCAGTGGAAACACAAAGATATATTTCAATCTGCAGCAGACCCCTGGTAAGATCTTGCAGAATATTAAACATGTCAGGCATTGTGGTACTTACAGTAAGTTCCTTTGCAATAGAATGCCTGAGTGAATGTTAAACTTATTAGGGAATGTAAGTGCAATAGGAATGAGTACTAGCCTGCACATACAGGTCAAGTATTTGCATATCTCCATTTCAATGGGCTGCACAGCATGCTGATGTTCTATATGCAGGCCTGAATTTTACCAGCAAGTCCGATTCCAGAGGCCGGCGAGGCTTGGAGAACGGGCCTATGAATCGTATGAATCTCAGGCGGACATGCCAGTAAAATTCCACCCACAGAGTTGGTGCCTCCCGCTATTTTAGAAGCTTAAAGTTGGGTACCTGCCCGAGAATGGACTGCCTTCCTTCTGATAGAATCATAGAATCCCTACAGTGCAGAAGTTTGCACCGACCACAATCTCACCCAGGCCCTATTCCCATAACCCTTCATATTTACTCTGCTAATCCCCCTGATATTAGTGTTAATTTAGCATAGCCAGTAAACCTAACTCGCGCATTTTTGGACTATGGGAGGAAACCAGAGCACCCAAAGGAAACGCACACAGACATGGGGAGAACATTTAAACTCCACATAGATGGTGACCCAAGTCAAGAACTGAACCAAGTCCCTGGCACTGTGAAGCAGCTGTTCCAACTACTGTGCCACCTTGCCACCCAAAAATAATGGCACCCAATGCGGGGTTGTGGGTCTTCATTTCATGCAATCATGAAGATTTGGCAAAATGCTGTTTGTGTAATTAATCCTACCACACTACCTGACATGTGTAATGTGCTGCAAAAATCTTACCAGGCGTTTACTGCAATGAGCCACTACTGCAGCACCTAAGTACGTACCTAAGTACATACATTGTAGATTTCCTTGCACTCAGAAATCAATTTTTTTGTTTTTGGTAAACAGCTTTTAGGTGGCACAAATCCAAAAATCTGTATCAGTGGTGTAGCCTGAAGTGGTCCTTGATGTTTTGCCTGCTTCTTAGCTGCCTCCTCCACATTCTCCTCGTCATTCATGCTGTGTGAACTTACAAGGAGAACCTTGTAAATCCAGGTTTCCCAAGTAGGTGAAAGATGTATCATGCATGAATATGGATAGTCTTATTCTTGTGCTAGACATCCATGCAAATGAGAAGCCATTGTACTTGAGTATGCAGTCAATGGAGCTAAATTGATATGTGTGAACGGGAGAACAGGGCACTGATTAAACCAAGAAAAAGCTTAAAACTATTGAATTTCTCCTCGGGTGAGAGGGAGGCAACAAACACTGTATCGACTGATTTAGCCCTGTTTGTGATCAGAACTCCCCACTCATCTGATGAAGGGGCAAAGTCCCAAAAGCTAGTGGCGCTTGCTACCAAATAAATCTGTTGGACTTTAACCTGGTGTTGTGAGACTTCTTACTGTGTTTACCCCAGTCCAACGCCGGCATCTCCATGTCTTGACTGATTTTGCCACCCCCTTCTCCTGATGGATTTCTTTGTTAGGAATATGATTCCTGAGCCATCGATGCCCAGCCTCCATTAGACTGTCATTTTATATCCAAAGTCCAATTAAAGTCCCTACAAGAGAGACATTCCTGATCCAAGCTGACAAAACAGGCTGCCCATTTCCTGTCCTGGTCTCGGTCAACCCAGATCCAAACTGATAGGAGCAGGCATTACACCCCCTCCAGTGCTTGATCCGAGCTCCATCTGAGCCAAAAGGTGTAGATGGAATTTTTAAAAAATACTGCAAATGAAGCCTCAGTGTAACCTCATTGACTTGTATCAAGTACAGGGCAGTAAAACTGCTCTTGATCTTAGCTATACTGTCGTTTTTTTAATGCATCCAATTCAATCCAATCATAGTCCAATCCAAAATCTCAGCAAGTGAGACATTCTAAATCCACACTGACAGGACAAGCGTCTCGGGCTTGATCTACATGATCCAAGCTGATTGGAGCAGGCATTGCACCTCCTCCAAGGCTCGATCTCATTTACATCTTAGCCAACAGGCCGAGAAGCGACCCTGTCATTTGCTCAGAATAATTTCCAAAGCTCTGTCCCAAAGTGAGGCCATTCTTCCCCACCCCCCGGCTAATTGTAGCCAGTGTCTCCTCTTTCAAAATATGTAATACAGAAGGGGGAAAAGAAAATCACAAGTGCCTTTTTTGAGGAGCTGAGTCTGCATACTTAACCTCCTGGTTCACATTCCCTCACCTCCACCCTTACATTCCCAGTAAGTGGGTCACTTTAGGGGCTAGATGGCCTACTCCTAACTCCTATTTCTAAGCACTGTTGGGAACATAGCATTTTTATGTAAATTACAAGCACTGTCAAAAATCTTGCTCCCCCACCGCCCTCCCTGCATACCTGTAATGTGGATTGCACTGGGATTCAGTTACAAGTTGCTGCCACTTGTTCTCCCCAGTAGTTTAACAGCCCTAACATTTGCCCGCATATGGAAGACGTCACTTGAATTGCACCCATCACTTTAAATTTAATCCACCAGCCAGATGTTTCACCCCGTGTAACCCCATTAGACTTGTCCTTTACACAAGACCAAAGCTGTACAAGGAGCTATGAATAATTATTCAAATGTCCTGACTCAGACAACTCACTGTGATGGTAGTTAGCTTTGCATCAGCAGGTAGCAGGAAAAGCAGAAGTTTAGCCTGAAGCAGAAAATCAAGCAGGGTTACAAAGATGTTCCAACATACTGCAGAAGCTGGAAATCTGAAGCAAAGACAGAAAATGTTGGAAATACTCAGCAGGTTGGGCAGTGTCTGTGGAGAGAGAAACAGAGTTAACTGTTTCAAGTCAATGACTCTGAGAACATTTTGACTATGGGTCATCAGCCTGAAACATAGGCCTGGATTTTCACCAAGTTGAATTGGACGCCATTTAACAATTTCAGAGAGGATCCCTATTCCAGAATTACCTATCATTTTTCTAGTTTAGTTTTTGGGAGTGCCCCCAATGCACTGAAACCCTATGGCCCCTTATGCCAATCTCTGGCATTCCCTTGCCCATTTGGCCCATTGTACACTTTCCGCTCTAGAACTAATGAATCTATTGTGTATAGTGGAATATACAAAAGAAAGGTCATGAATGTAACTCAATCCATCACCAAACCAGCCTCCCATCCATTGACTCTGTCTACACTTGCCACTACCTCAGCAAAGCAGCCGGCATAATTAAGGACCCCATGCATCCCAGACAATCTCTTTTCCACCTTCTTCCATCAGGAAAAAGATACGAAAGTTTGAAGTCACGTACCAACCAACTCAAGAACAGCTTCTTCCCTGCTGCTGTCAGACTTTTGAATGGACTTACCTTGCATTAAGTTGATCTTTCTCTACACCTTAGCTATGACTGTAATACTATATTCTACACTCTCTCATTTCCTTCTCTATGAACAGTACGCTCTGTCGGTATCGCGCGCAAGAAACAATACTTTTCACTGTATACCAATGCAAATCAAATCAACAAAGCTTTGAGAAAAGTCGGGCAGAATTTTCCAGCCGAGCGCATCCCAAGACCAGAAGTTCCCACCCAAGCTCGCTATACCTTCAAATGTTCCGCTAAATTTCCTGTCTCGCCCACTATGATTCCCATGGTGAGTGAGATGGGAGAATTTTGGCTGTAATCTATTGATAACTTTCCCCTATGCTTGAAAAGGCAGGCAGGCTGCACTGCAAGCTAATAAAAGTGTCAATTATCCAGGACCTTTGAAGTACCAAAGAAAAACCACAGAACTTGAAACTACTTTGCAAACACTGTGAATTTGACAGCAGAGTTCAGAGAGCGTGAACTGTCATTCACACAATATGACTTCTGTGGCACGTGCTCCCATATTGAAATAGCTATCTGGGATTTCTGTCTTTCTGCCTGAGAGTCATGATGTGGAGATGCCAGCGTTGGGCTGGCGTAAACACAGTAAGAAATCTCACAACACCAGGTTAAAGTCCAACAGTTTATTTGGTAGCACAAGCCACAAGCTTTTGGAGCACTGCTCCTTCATCATGTGGGTCACCTGATGAAGAAGTCGTGCCCCAAAAGCTTGTAGCTTGTGCTACCAAATAAACCTGTTGGACTTTAACCTGGTGTTGTGAGACTTCTTACTCTGACAGATAATAGCAGGCATAATGACCAGGGCACCTTGTGACTTCATCGCACCCCCCCCCAGTGCATGGGTGGGAAGCCTGAGGTGGCATGAAGGCCTGGGGAGTATTTGGGAGGTGAAAGAGGTATAATGGCTGAGAGTTGGAGGGTCTTTGTGTTTTGTTTTTAACTGGAACAAAGTCCCATGGCAGTGAGGTTGGCCTTTTAAACAGGCTGTCTGGACACCCAGTACCCCATGGCTGGCCCTACAATTCTTCCCGGGTCAGCTGGCCCAACCCAGCCCGTACCCAGGAAGATCCCAGGCACTTTCTTCCGAGGGGAGTGGGCTGAGTAATTTTTTTCTGATTCTCCCCTACCCACTTTGATAATAAAAATCCAGGCCATTAACTCAGTATCTCTCCATAGATATTGCCTGAGCTTCCAGCATTTTCTGTTCTCATTGCACAGATGTTAAACTTATTTCAGAAGCAATATTATTTAAAAAGCACAGAGGGTTTGGTCACATGTAAGAAAATTATTCAGTGAGGTTGGCGAGCATGTAATTGATGTATCGTATGTGAAGAAAATAAAGGAAATGAAAGATATGTGAGGAGATTCTGGACAAGTGTAGAAAAAATAGGGTTGTCGTAGTGGGAGACTTTAACTTCCCTCATATAGACTGGACATCCCTTAGGGCTGGGGGGTCCGGATGGGGAAGAATTTGTAAAATGTATCCAGGAACAATGTTCTTTGGAACAATATGTTGATAGTCCAACTAGAGAGGGGACTATATTCGACCTAGTAGTGGGAAATGAGACCAGTCAGGTCATCAAAGTTTCAACGGGGGAAAATGTGGCAAACAGTGATCACAATTCTGTAAACCTTCGGATAGTCATGGAAAAGGATGAGTGTTGTCCTATGGGTAAGGTGCTGAATTGGGGGAAGGCTAACTACGGCTGGATTAGGCAGGATTTGGTGGCTGTTGATTGGGAGAGGCTGTTCGAGCATAAATCCACATCTGGCATGTTAAGGAGCAGGTGATAGGAGTGCAGGACAGGCATGTGCCTATAAACAAGAAGGTCAGGGAAGATAGGATTCGAGAGCTGTGGATAACCAGAGAAATTGTGGGTGTAATCGAAAAGAAAAAAAGAGGCATACATAAGGTCCAGGCAGATAAAAACAGATGAAGCACTGGAGGAATACAGGGAAATAGAAAAGAACTCAAACAGGGAGTTAGAAGGGCAAAAAGGGGTCACGAAATGTCCTTGGCAGACAGGATTACGGAGAATCCTAAGGCATTTTATACATACGTTTGGAACAAGAGGATTGTCAGAGAAAGAGTCGGACCTCTCAAGAACAAAGGAGGGGAATTATGCTTAGAACCCAAGGAAGTAGGTGAGATCCTAAATGAATACTTTGTATCAATATTCACAAAGGAGAGGGACATCTTGATTGGTAGTGTCTCAGAGGGATGTGTAGACCTGTTAGAACAAACCGCAATTACAAGGCAGGAAGTGTTAGATGTTTTAGGAAGCATTAAGGTAGACAAATCCCAGGGCCAGATGGCACTTGTCCTGGATCACTGAGGGAGATGAGAGATGAAATTGCTGGGCCTCTGACAGAAATCTTTGTGATTGAACACAGGTGAGGTCCCAGAGGATTGGAGGATAGCAAACGTGGTCCTGTTATTTAAGAAGGGTAGCAAGGACAACCCAGGGTAATTATAGGCCAGAGAGTTTGATGTCCATGGTAGGGAAATTGTTGGAGAAGATTCTTACAGATAGGATCGATACACATTTAGAGCTGAATAGTCTCACTGTCAATAGACAACATGGTTTTGTTTGAGGGAGGTCATGCCTCACAAATTTGGTTGAGTTTTTTGAGGAGGTGACAAAAATGACTGATGAGGGAAGGACTTGGATGTCGTCTACATGGATATTAGTAAAGCATTTGATAAGGTCCCTCATGGCAGGCTGGTGCAAAACGTTAAATCTCACAGGATCAGAGATGGCTACAGAACTGGCTTGGCCATAGAAGACAGAGGGTAGCAGTGGAGGGGTCTTTTTCTGATTGGAGGTCTGTGACCAGTGGTGTTCTGCAGGGCTCTGTACTGGGACCTCTGCTGTTTGTGATATATATAAATGATTTGGAAGATGATGTAGCTGGTTTGATTAATAAGTTTGCGGATGACACAAAGATTGCTGGATAGTAATGAACATTGTCAGAGAATACAGCAGGATATAGATAGGCTGGAAAATTGGGTGGAGAAATGGCAGATGGAATTTAATCCAGATAAATGCAAAGTGATGCATTTTGGTAGATCTAAAGCAGTGGGGAGCTATACAATAAATGGCAGAACCATCAGAAGTATAGAGACACAGAGGGATCTGGGTGTACATAAGAACATAAGAACATAAGAAATAGGAGCAGGAGTAGGCCATCTAGCCCTTCGAGCCTGCCCCGCCATTCAATAAGATCATGGCTGATCTGTCGTGGCTCAGTTCCACTTTCCCGCCCTCTCCCCATAACCCTTAATCCCTTCTCTTATCAAAAACCCATCAACCCGCTTCTTAAAAATATTTAGCGAGGCAGCCTCCACCACTTCAACGGGCAGAGAATTCCAGAGATTCACCACCCTTTGAGTGAAGAAGTTCCTCCTCAACTCCGTTCTAAACCGCCTCCCCTTTATCTTGAGGCTGTGCCCCCTAGTCCTACTGTCTTTTTTGAGCGGGAAGAGTCTCTCCACCTCTATCCTATCCATCCCATTCATCATCTTATACGTCTCAATGAGATCTCCCCTCATTCTTCTAAACTCTAACGAGTACAAGCCTAGTTTATTCAGCCTCTCCTCATAGCTCAATCCCCTCAACTCCGGTATCAGCCTAGTAAACCTCCTCTGCACTCCCTCCAGGGCCAAAATATCCTTGCGCAGGTGCGGCGCCCAAAACTGCACACAGTACTCCAGCTGCGGCCTCACCAATGCCCTATACAGCTGCAGCAAGACCTCCCTACTTTTATATTCAATCCCCCTCGCTATGAAGGCCAGCATCCCATTCGCCTTCCTGACCACCTGCTGCACCTGCAAGCTGGGTTTTTGCGACTCATGCACAAGGACCCCGAGGTCCCTCTGCACCGTCGCCTGCTGCAGTTTTTCGCCACGTAAGTAATAGTCCTTCCTACCATTCTTCCTACCAAAGTGGACCACCTCACACTTGCCAACATTAAATTCCATTTGCCATTTCCTGGCCCATTCGCCCAGCCTATCTAGATCCTTCTGCAGACTCTCCACACCCTCCGCACAATTTGCCGTTCCCCCAATCTTGGTGTCATCAGCAAATTTCGACACCCTGCACTCGGTTCCCTCCTCCAGATCATCTATATAAATGGTAAATAGCTGAGGCCCCAGCACCGACCCCTGGGGCACCCCACTAGTCACCATCCGCCAATCTGAATAGCACCCATTAACCCCCACTCTCTGTCTCCTATTTGACAACCAGTCCTCTATCCACGCTAACACTCTACCCCCAACTCCATGTCCCCTGACCTTCTGCAATAACCTCTTGTGAGGTACTTTGTCAAACGCCTTCTGAAAATCCAGAAAGACCACATCCACCGGCTCTCCTCTATCCACTGCCCTAGACACATCCTCATAGAACTCCAGTAAATTTGTCAGACACGACTTCCCTTTAATGAAACCGTGTTGCGTCCGCCCTATCAAGCAATTCCCTTCAAGATGCCTCGCAATTTCCTGCTTAATGATGGATTCTAACATTTTACCTACCACAGACGTTAAACTAACCGGCCTATAATTCCCCGCCTTTTGCCTGGCACCCTTCTTAAACAACGGCGTAACATTAGCCGTTTTCCAATCTTCCGGCACTTCCCCGGAATCCAGCGACGTCTGGAAAATAACCACCAAGGCATCCACTATCACCTCCGCCATTTCTTTCAGAACCCTCGGATGCATTCCATCCGGTCCTGGGGACTTGTCCACAATCAGCCCCTCCAGTCTGTCGAGCACCACCTCTCTAGTAACAGTAATGTCATTAAGACCCTCCATTCCTACCACCTTTCCATCGCTAACACCCGGCAAATTATTCACGTCCTCCTCCGTGAAGACAGAAACAAAAAAGTTATTCAAGACCTTCGCCATATCCCCATCCCCTACCACTAGCTCCCCTTTCTCATCCTCTAAAGGACCAACGTTCACCCTAGCCAGCCTCTTCCTTTTTATATATTTATAAAAACTCTTGCTATCCTTTTTTATATTAAGTGCTAGCCCAGCCTCATAGCTTCTCCTACCCTCCTTTATCAACTTCTTTGTCAATCTTTGTTGACATTTAAACCTTTCCCAATCCTCTTCTCGCCCACTGCTCTTAGCTACTCTAAATTCCTCCGCTTTTAATTTAACACTTTCCTTCACCTCCTTCGTTATCCACGGCTTATTACCTCTCTTCCTACTGTCCTTTTTAACCATCGGAATAAATTTCTGCTGAGCACCAAGAAAGATCTCCTTAAAGATCCTCCACTGCTCCTCAGCAGACCTACCTTCCAACACATTCCCCCAGTCCACATTCGCCAATTCTTCTCTCATCCTACCATACTCCCCTCTATTCAAACAAAGGACGCGCGTCCGGGAACCCACTTTCTCCTCCTCCATCTGCACCAGAAACTCCACCATACAATGATCACTCTCTCCAAGAGGATCCTTCACCGCAAGGTCCCTAATTCTACCCGCCTCATTACATAGCACCAGATCCAAGATAGCTTGCTCCCTCGTCGGCTCCAACACACACTGTTCAAGGAAATTATCCCGGCAGCATTCCAAGAACTCCTCCTCGAGCCCACCTCGTCCAACATGGGTCGACCAATCAATATGCAGATTGAAATCTCCCATAACTACTGCCGTCCCATTCCTGCACGCCGCACTTATTTGCGCGTTAACAGCCCGCCCCACCTCCAGATCATTATTCGGGGGCCTATAGACGACACCCACCAGCGTCTTCCTCCCTTTGCTGTTCCTAATCTCCACCCACAACGATTCCACGTTCTGCTCTTTGGCTCCGATATCATCCCTTGCTACCACCTTGATACTATCCTTAATCAGCAGAGCTACGCCACCCCCTCTTTCCTCCTGCCTATCCTTCCTAAACACTTGATAGCCCTGTACATTCATCTCCCAGTCCCTGTCACCTTGCAGCCACGTCTCTGTAATGGCCACCAGATCGTATCCATTTGTGTCGATCTGCGCCACCAGCTCATCCACTTTATTCCGAATGCTTCGTGCATTCAGATAAAGCGCTTTCATCCCAGCCTTCACCTGGACCCTATTTGCCGTAACGCCACCAATTGGGACATCTTCGGCCTCTTCCCTTACCTGTACCCTATCCTTAACTTTAGACCTCGTAGCGTCACCTACCCTCGCACCCTCCCCCCCCCTAATTAGTTTAAAGCCCTGTCTACAGTCCTCTTTACTCGATTCGCCAACACTCTGGTCCCAGCACGATTCAGACCAACCCCATCCCGCCCGAACAAGTCCCACCTACCCCAATACTGGTGCCAATGCCCCATAAATTTGAACCCATTCCTCCCACACCAATCCCTGAGCCACCCATTCACTTCCTTTATCCTGTCAACCCTATGCCCGTCTGCACTCAGTTCAGGCAGTAGCCCAGAGACGACCACCTTGTCGGTTCTACTTTTTAATTCCATTCCCAGCTTCTCATACTCCCTCCGCAGATCCTCAGTCCGCACTTTGCCTACGTCGCCGGCACCCACATGTGCTACAACGACCGGGTTCTCACCCTCCCACTCCAGGTTCCTCTGCAGCCCAGCTGTGACATCCTGTACCCGAGCACCAGGCAGACAACACACCCTTCTGTGCACTTTGTCATTGTGACAAAGGACAGTGTCAATACTCTTCACCCCACTATCTCCAATCACTACTGTGTAAGTCCACAGATCCTTAAAGGTGGCAGCACAGGTGGAAAAGGTGGTGAAGAAGGCACATGGCATGCTTGCCTTTATTGGACGGGGCATAGACTATAAAAGTTGGCATATGATGTTGCAGTTATATAGAACATTGATTAGGCCACATTTGGAATACTGCCAGAAGGACATGGAGGCTTTGGAGAGAGTGCAGAAAAGGTTTACCAGGATGTTGCCTGGTATGGAGGGTCTTAGATATGAGGTGAGATGGAGTAAACTAGGGTTGTTCTCTCTGGAAAGACAGAGGTTGATGGGCGACCTAACAGAAGTTTATAAAATTATGAAGGGCATAGACAGGGTGAACAGTGGGAAGCTTTTCCCCAGGTCAGAAATGACAAACACAAGGGGTCACAAGTTCAAGGTAAGGAGGGGGCAAGATTCAACACAGATATGCAGTATCTTACACAGAGGGTGGTGGGGGCCTGGAATGCACGACCAAGCAAGGTGGTTGAGGCAGACACGCTAGGATCGTTTAAGACTTATCTAGATAGCCACATGAACAGACTGGGAATACAGGGCTACAAACGGATGCTCTAGTTAGGAGCACATGATCAGTGCAGGCTTGGAGGGCCGAAGGGCCTGTTCCTGAGCTGTATTATTTTTTGTTTTTTGTTTCTTTGAAAGGAGAGAATGGAGATGAATTATCAATTGAATTATTTGCTCCATTAGAAAAAAGTTAACTGCAGTTTTTTCATCTCTTTTGCAGCGAATTCTTAGCCTGTCTGATTGATGGATTCTCAGTTTGCAGCTAAAGGGAATTTAAGGTGAGATTCTGAGCTGGCAAGGTTCCTGAGCCTGTCTCAAATCACCAGGATGCAGTTGCAGCCTCTGGGAGCTGCCCTGTAAATTGTGCTGTCTGCACCCAGTCTGATTAGCATCTGGAAGGATGGGCACACCACCGATAAACTGCCTGTATTGTAGGTAGTACAAGTTGCAAGACAAGAATATGATGATGCACCCACCACCTGAGAGTCAGTCCTCCTCCTTCTCGGTTGATGAAGGACTGTCTGGATCTTTGGCTAGTCTGAACAATGAGCCAGCTGTGAGGTGGAAAACAGCGCTGGATAGGCAGGAACATTACAGAGGCAGAATGGCACGAATCCAAGAATACAGGATATTAAATGAGCAGTCACCATAAACTTGCATTCCCTGCCCCTCAGCCCAGCATATCACAAGCCTGCCTTTTGTTAAACATGCATTCCCTTTGCTCTCACCCTCTTCATTAGAAACTACTGCATCTCCTCAGTCAACACATCTCGCATCCTGCTTGCATACCATCGCTAGTATATGCTCCCCCCCTAACAGGAGCAGAGCAACATATGGAAGCGACACCATCTGTTGGGTTCCTTTCTCAAGTATTGCTCATTCTCTTCTCCTCTGAAGATGTACTTGCTGCTCCTAACATCTTTGACCAACACATTGTAGCACTTTTCCTGTCTGAGCCCTTCAACACCACCCACTCCCAAACAGCCTTGCTGGGCACAGAGTTCCACTGCTGCCAGAGTTGCTCAGGTACCATCTCCCAGCCACATCGAATGCATACCATTCATTCCAAACGCCAGGTGGCTTCTTTGCACACCCTTGCAGAGCAGAGAAGGTCATTGACCGCCTTCTGACACTGCAGCCAGCCCCTGTGCATGGCTGTTTGTCTGCTGACTCGCTCCACCACCTAACTCCAGGTTTTCTTCATGAGGTGTCTCCCCGTCCCATCTTTTGAAACAGTATCTCTCATCACTCACTCACAGCCTGACAGAGGATACGCAAGCAGTCCCTCCTCGCAAACCAGCCTGGGCCTCTCGTGGAACACCTTTCCCACTTTCATCTTTAATTGGCCATTCAGCGCATGATTGGGTAAGAGCAGACATTACATACACTTGCAGTGCCTGCATGCCAACCATGAAATTCAGGCATCCCCTCACCCACCCATCCCCCTCTCTCCCCCCGATACTTTGGTTGTTACTAACAGAATTTTCCCTTCCTGATTTGTTGCATGAGTAACTACTGTGGAGAATGTTCTTTGTTGCGTATATTGGTTGCGTGGAATATTTGATCTTGAGTAACTGTGGTCTGACTCAGGAAGGTTTCTGCAAACTGTTTTATTTACACTTTACCTGATGAGCTATGAGGTAGGCACTCCCTCAAGTTCAGAGTATCCTATCTGCTATACAGAGCCTTGAGCATCAGACTGCTGCTGTCACTTACAACATAATATATATGGCTAACTCAATATCACAACTAACTCAATTTTCAAGTTTTCTGATGACACCACTGTAGTGGGTTGGATCTCAAACAATGATGAGACAGGAATGAGAGAGCATCTGGTGAACTGGTACGGCAATAATAATCTCTCCCTCAATATCAATAAAGCGAAGGAGATAGTCGTCAAATTCAGGAAGTGTAATGGAGAACATGCCCCTGTCTACATTAACAGGGACGAAGTAAAAAGGGTCGAGAGTTTCAGGATTTTAGGCGACCAGATCACCAACAACCTGTCCAGGTCCCCCAGTGCCAACACTACAGTTAAGAAAGCCCACCAACACATCTACTTTCTCAGAAAACAAAGGAAATTTGGCATGTCAGCTACGACTCCCACCAACTTTTACAGATGCACCATAGAAAGCATTTTTCCTGGTTGTATCACAGCTTGGTATGGCTTTGTTTTACAGATATTGAGGGAAAGATTATTGTCGTCACACCAACTCACCCGATTCTCTATCTCGCATGTGATCATGAAAAACACTTGTAACGCTTACTCTAATTTGCAAACCACCATAAATCTTTAGCTGTGCAATTGACTAGCAATAGAAATAGTTGGGTACAAATTTCCTTGAGGTTGCTTCTGCATGTATGTAGGATTTCTGTCACACTTCTTGTAACATTATGGGTATAGGAGCACGCAAAGAAATCGTCAGCCAATGAACTTGCAGGCTTTGAATGAGTACATTATACTTGATGATGAGTCTAACATGTAATGGAAACATTCAAATGGAAGAATATCTTATTCACTGCAATTTACAAATGTACTGACTAGCCTTGGGCAACATGACTATAAAGTGATCTACACAAATGATGTAGAAATTCACTTTGCAAATCACAGGAATGTGCATTTGTAGTTTTGTTTATGTAATAAAGATAGAATACAGGTTACTTCTTATATGGAACACCCAAGTCTTTTGGCTCTGTGAGTCAGGAAGATGCATAGTAATAAGCACCAAGAGCCATATCTAAAGTTTAAATCTATGTTCCCATTCATTTCCAAGCAACTAATACAACAGGTCTGAAGGCAAGACTTTCAACAACTGTGATAACATAAAATTGACAGGTTTGAAGATGTCTCACTCAATTTTCCTCTCCATTAGCTTTTCACAACTTAATTGATTAACACAGTTAGGAACTCATTAGTACCTTTGTTCAACTCCTGTAAGTTCCATTAATAAACTGCAAAGTAGAAATTCAGAGGCTTACTGCCAGGACACCATTTCAAAATATTCAATTCCCTTCATATGATATAAAGAAAGGCTGAAGGCATTGGATACTGCAACAGCTATGAGCCCTGACAACATTCTGGCAATAGTACTGAATAGTACCGCTCTTGAACTTGGTGTGTCTCTATCTAAGCTATTCCAGTATAGCTACAACATTATGGCAATGTGGAAAGTTGCCAGGGTTTGACCGGTCCACAAAAAACAGGATGAATCTAACCCAGCCAATTAACATCCCATCGGTCTACTATCGATCATCAGCAAAGCGATAGAAGTGGGACACTGATAGTGCGATGAAGCAACATTTGCTTAGGAATGATTTACTCCCTAACACTTAGTTTGAGTTGCAGCAGGGCTACTTGGCTCCTGCCCTCTCTCTAGACAAAAGAGCTGAAGTCAAGAGGTGAGATGACTTCAAGGCAGCATGATATCAAGGCAGCATTTAATCGAGTGTGGCATCAAGGCACCCTATGTAAACTGGAGTCAATGAGGAAAACTTGTCACTGATTGGAGTCATGCCTAGAACAAAGGAAGGTGGTTATGGTGATTGGAGATCAATCATTTCAATCCCAGGATATCGCTGAAGGAGTTTCTCTCAATAGTGTCCTAGGCCCAACTATCTGCATCAATGGCCTTACCTCCATCATTATATCAAAAGTGGGAATGTTCACTGATGATTAACTATGTTCAGTGCTATTCAGGATTCCTCAGATACTGAAGCAGTTGGTGCCCAAATGCAGCAAAACTTGGACAACATTCAGGTTTGGGCTGACAAGTGGCGAGCAACATTCATGCCACACGTGTCAGATAATTACCATCTCTAACAAGACAGAATCTATCCATCGTCCCTTGACTTTCAATGGCATTATCATCGCTGGATTCCTCAACATCAACATGCTAGAAGGTACCATTGATCACATGCTGGACTAGCCATGTAAATACTGTGGCTACAAGAACAGATCAGAGAAATTCTGTGGCAAGGAACTTACCTCCTGATTCCCCAAAGCTTGTTGACCATCTACGAGGCACAAATCACGAATGTGATGGAATACTCACCATTTGCCTGGATGAGTGCAGCTCCAACAATACTCAGGAAGCTTGACACGATCTAGGGCAAAGCAGCCCACTTGATTGGCATTCAATCGAGCACCTTCACTTCCTCCACCACCAATGCACAGTGGCAGCAGTGTGTACCATCGACTAGGTGCACTGCAGCAACTCACCAAGTCTCCTTTGACAGCAGCTTCCAAACCTGTGACCTGTAAGGACAAGAGTAGCAATTCCCCTCCTAGCCATACATCAATCCTGACATGGAAAAATATCGCAGCTCCTTCACTGTCACTCAAACTCCCTCCCTAACAGCGCAATGGATGTACTTACACCACATGAACTGCAGCAGTCAAGAAAGGCAGCTCACCATCACCTTTTCAAGATCAATTATGGATGGGCAATAAATGTTGACCTAGCCAGTGATATCCACATCCTGTGAATTAATTAAAAAAAGTTTTTTTGGATGGACCAGAGGAAGGTTAATCTCATGACTGCTTACTGTGATTTAACAATTTGACAAAAGATGTCACAAAGGTGCAGCATTTCCTCAATACTGTATTAAGCTATGAGCTTAATTCTAGAATTATTCTAGAATTCCAGAATTAAATATTCTAGATACTAGATATAGTATTACTAGAATTAAGTATTCTAGAATTAAGCATCAAACTTGTGCAGAGTGCATTTCTACCATGTAATTTTTCACAGTATTAAATTATTTGGCAACCAAAATGTAATATTTGACCCCGAGATGTGCTTCCAACATGTCCATTCCATCACTAAGACCACCTACTTCTACCTCTATGTAATATCCCCAGATTCAACCCCTGCCTCAACCCAGCTGCTGTTGAAACCCTTCTTCGTGCCTTTGTTACTTGAAATCAAATGATACTTCTAGATTCCGGTGCACTCCTGATCGGCCTCCCATCTTCCACCCTGCTTAACATGAACACATCCAAAATTCTGCTGCTCGCACCAAATGCGATTCACCAATTCACTTACCCCAGACATCCTCTGTTCTATCTCATTCTTTCAGGAAAACAATTCAAAAGTCTGAGTTCACATACCAACTGACTCAAGAACAGCTTCTTCCCTGCTGCTGTCAGGCTTTTGAACGGACTGACCTTGCGTTAAGTTGATCTTTCTCTACACCCTAGCCAAGACTGTAACACTACATTCTGCACTCTCTCGTTTCCTTCTCTATGTACGGTATGTTATGTCTGTATAGCGCACAAGAAACAATACTTTTCACTGTATATTAATACATGTGACAATAGTAAATCAAATCAATCACTCCTGTGTCCGCTGACAGCATACACTTCCAGTCTAGCGATGTTTGAGCTTTAAAAGTCTCATCCGTGTTTTCAAAACTCCTTAATGAACTCACACCCTTTCTAACTCAGTGACTTCCTCCAGTATTGAACCATTCCAGCTCTTTGCAAATGTAAAATTCTGGCCTTTTTCATACCTGCAATTTAATAAGGGAAAGGTACGATCATTGGTATCAGTGCCTTCAGAGGCTGAGGCCCTGAATCCCTTCCCCCTCCAAACCTTTCTGCCTCCCCACTTCAATATCCTCCCTTAAGAAGCTCCTTAAAACCAACCATTTTGCCCAATGTCAAATATTGTCTGTTAATGCCCCAGGGAAGCACTTAGTGGTGTTTTACTACAGTATAAGTGTAAGTTATTGTTTTTATTCTGGTGCTGAAGGTGTTTTCAGTGCTTTTTAAGTCTACCATATGCAACTTCCTCATCTTCTTCTCGAGCTCTCTGTTTCAAAGCAGGTCCATGGAGATTATTTACCACATCACAGTAAAGTGCTGTGATTTTTTTACTATGGGTAGAGTGAAGAGGCAGACGGATTGAACCCCACGTTGTTGGCATTAATCTGAGCCACCCATTATCCACCTAGCCAACTGAGCTAACCAGTCTCTCTGACCTTCCCACAAAAACACGACTATAAAATTGCTCCAAAAGGATAGTTAGCCCTTAATATTTTAACGATTTCTAAAGGAACAAATTCAACAATTCACATCTTTGAAAAATCATAGAATCCTTACAATGCTGAAAGAGGCTGTTTGGCCTATCAAGTCTGCACCAATCACAATCCCACAAAGACCCTGTTCCCGTAACCCCTCATATTTACCCTGCTAATCCCCCGACACTAGGGTTAATTTACCATGGCCAATCAACCTAACCTGCACACGTTTGGAAGACCCAGTTTTGATTCCTGACTTGGGTCACCGTCTGTGTGGAGTTTGCACGTTCTCTCAATGGGTTTCCTCCACGTGCTCCAGTTTCAAAGATGTGCAGGTTAGGTGAATTGGCCATATTAAATTCTCCCTCAGTGTACCTGACAAGCTCCAGAGTGTGGTGACTAGGGGATTTTCACAATAATTTCATTGCAATGTTAATGTAAACCTACTTGTGGTGAATAAATAAGTAAACTTAGAGGAAACCCATGCAGACACGGGGAAAACATGCAAACTCCACACGGACAGTGGTCTGAGGCTGGAGTTGAATCCGGCTCCCTAGAGCTGTGAGGCAGCAGTGCTAACCATGTGCTATCATGCCAACCAATCATTGGGCTTAGCATAACATCCCATTTCAGTTCTGACAAAGGGTCATCCTGGGCTCGAAACGTCGGCTCTATTCTCTCTCCACAGTTGCTATCAGACCTGGTGAGATTTTCCAGCATTTTCTGTTCTCCGCCTCCCTTGAACATCGATCGGCCATGTTCACATATGTGTCAGGCAAAGCTACAGCAAAGGGCCAAAAGGTAAAGTGAAAGCCGTCACAGGCTGAGCATTGACCTATATGGGGAAACTTTATGGAAAGATCACAGTCCCATCTGTACAAAGAAACCAACTTATTTCCTCATTTCTGGCTTTCAAGCTTATTTCAATTTCTTCCATAAAATGCGCCAACACAAATAATTTGTCTGGAAGGAAATTATCTCTCTGCTACTAGGTTTTAACTTAACGGGGCAAGAAAAAATGAGCAATGACCTCTCCTTTGTGCTTGTACTTAGGAAAACACTGATAGCAGGACTATCCAATAGTGCATGCAGTGTCTCTCGTTTTTAAAGAATCTATGTGATCATAATGGGTCAAAATGTTTAAAAATCTATAATACTTTTGATTTACCCTTCATTGGCTGAAGTAAGAACTCTGAGGCAGATACTGTATTCTTTGCACACTACTGCTAAAGGAGCACCGAGTTACTGCAGTGGTTGCTACAGTAACGGGTTGCCATAGCAATCAACTTTGCAGCCCATTCATGCAGGATGTATTGGTGTTGTCCATCAAATAAACACGGCAGAGTTTAATGTTACCATGGCTCTCTGACCATTTCAACAATCTCCTCCAAAGGTTCTGTTGGGGAAGAGGAATGCAAATACTGTGATTCTGTCAATTTAAAATGTTATCCATCACAAGGGATGCCATAATAAAATGGAAGAAATTCTTATCAGGCTTTTACCGTGAAAAATGCTAAGTGGTTAATGAGCAGTATTGCCGGAACCCTGGGTTGAGAATGTAAGTCTTGTTCAACAACTGATTGCACATTTGCACTGGCTCATTAAAAACAAACATGCTGACTGCAGATCGAAAAGTCCTTACAATTAGGGGTATGTTATTAAAAACCTGAATTGTTTTACAACATTGACATTTGCTGATGATGCATTTTGTAGTTTTATGTAATTTTGACAATAATGGGCACTGGAAGACATGGTAGTGTGAAAAACTGGCTTCTCATCATTCGAGCTTGCAATTAAACCTGGACTGCACTGATGTCACATTTGAGACTCTCTGTCCACTTGCTTTAAGAATTCTATGTAAACTGAATTTGGGCTGCCTCAACTCACCTTCCAATGTACAGATAGTCATTCTTGTGTGGAAGTGCAAAAGACCCCATGGTACTATTCAAACATGAGCAAAAATGTCCTGGCAAATATTTATCCTTCAACCAAATAAAATGACTGTTTAGTCATTTATCCAAATTTAGGAGACCTTACTGTGCGCAAAGTAGTTACACAAATCCCTTGCATCACAAAGAAAATCTGTCAAGCTTTAGCCCAGCAGAACTCAAGGGAAAAGGGAAAGCGAGAAAATTCCAAGAGAGAAAAAAGTGGATTAAAGATTTAGAGCTTTAAGTATCAACATTTAATTATAAAAAAAACTCTAAAACTGTGCAACAAGGAAAAGTGTCCGTAAACTTACATTTGGGACCAAGTTTATTTTTTCTTGTCGACTGGGAAATGACAGGAGTGCATACAACATTGGCTTTCCACTCTGTTCAGTTTTGCTCAGTTGCAGTTAATATAAGAAAAGAAATAGGATCTAGAGCGTGCCATTCGGCCGGTGAGCCTGCTGCATCATTCAATTCGATTGTGACCTCAACTCCAGCCTCTTGGTGTATCCCCAGATTATGTCTTGGTATTCAAAAAAAAACAATCTTGGCTTTGAATATATTCAATGTCTCAGCATTTGGAAACCTCTTGGTACAGAATTCCAAAGATTCACAACTCTTTGAGTAAAGAAATTTTTCCTCACCTCATTTCAAAATGTTTGAACGGTGACTACACTTCAAAAAATACTGAACCGACAGTGATTCCCCAAGGTTGTAAAAGGCACAATGAAAGTTTCCGTCTTTTATATAACTCGTGCTGCACCAAAGCTGCGAGTACTCTAATGTTAACACTTTAGGACCAGTTTAAGAAATTATGTTCTCGGTGGGCACCTGTAGTGCACATTGAGAGACCGTGCTTATGCTGTTTGTGATTTTTTTCATCCAGTATGACTGTAATTTGATTTGATTTATTATTGTCACATGTATTGGGATATAGTTAAAAGTAATGTTTCTTATGCACTGCACAGACAAAACATACTGTTCATTGAGTACATAGCAACAAAGGAAAGGAGAGGGTGCAGATTGTAGTCATAAAATCACAGATCCCTACAGTATAGAAGGAGGCCATTTGGCCCATCAAGTCTGCACTGACCACAATCCCACCCATGCCCTATTCCTGCAGCCCCACCGAATTTAGTTGGAGTTACATAATTGATGGATAGGGAATACTGAATTGTGGAAACTGAGATGTTGGCAGAATGTTTTATTTGAAGAGCCTATCGTGATCTGATTACATCTGGGGATGTAATTCCATTTTGCAGTGGAATTTGGTTGGCTCAGTGAGTCTTTGTAACTTTTTTTCTGCAATAAATCGGCTATTCTCCCCTGAACCATAGATACAAAGGAATATTTTATTCACAATGGTTCATTAATTTCATATAGCTTGAGCTCTGAGGTTCAAACCATATGTTACACTTGTCAGGAAGTTACACTTCTCCTCTCTGAGCAAGGAAATCCTTTGCTGATTTAAAGCAACAGCCTTCCTAATCTTCATGGCTCTGTAAAACAATATCATTCACAACAGCAATCTTGTCAGACATACTCTGTCAACATTATTAACCCTGTCATATTTCAAAGATGGTCTTCTTACCTCTTCCTGCACTGTTTCAAATGCAAATACTGTATATATTTTGTGTCGTAACGGAGTCTATTCCTGTGCTATGGGGTAATGGTCAGATCACCTCGGATTCCACAGGATTCATCCCTTTACACAATTCAAATAAACTCCCTGCATGGTTTCCTCATGCACAGAAAATGTTATATCACCGACTTTCTTTTATTCATTCGTGGGACATGGGTGTCATAAGAACATAAGAACATAAGAAATAGGAGCAGGAGTAGGCCATCTGGCCCTTCGAGCCTGCCCCGCCATTCAATAAGATCATGGCTGATCTGTCGTGGCTCAGTTCCACTTTCCCGCCCTCTCCCCATAACCCTTAATCCCCTCTCTTATCAAAAACCCATCAACCCGCTTCTTAAAAATATTTAGCGAGGCAGCCTCCACCACTTCAACGGGCAGAGAATTCCAGAGATTCACCACCCTTTGAGTGAAGAAGTTCCTCCTCAACTCCGTTCTGAACCGCCCCCCCTTTATCTTGAGGCTGTGCCCCCTAGTCCTACTGTCTTTTTTGAGCGGGAAGAGTCTTTCCACCTCTATCCTATCCATCCCATTCATCATCTTATACGTCTCAATGAGATCTCCCCTCATTCTTCTAAACTCTAACGAGTACAAGCCTAGTTTATTCAGCCTCTCCTCATAGCTCAACCCCCTCAACTCCGGAATCAGCCTAGTAAACCTCCTCTGCACTCCCTCCAAGGCCAAAATATCCTTGCGCAGGGGTTGGCTGGTCAGCATTTATCACCCATCCCTAGTTGCTCTTGGAGAGCAATTGAGAGTCAACCACATTGCTGTGGCTGTGGAATCACATGTAGGCCAGACCAGAAAAGGATGACAAATTTTCTTCTCTAAAAGACATCAGTGAACCAGAAGGGTTTTTCTGACAATGGTTTTATGGTCAGTAATAGATTCTTAATTCCAAATTTTTTTTATAAAATTCAAATTACATCATCTACCATAGCAGGATTTGAACCTGGGTTCCTATTAGCTGAGTTTCTGGATTAGTAACCTGGTGATAACACCACTAGGCCATCACCTCCCCTAAGGTGGAGAATCAGGATTGCAGACCTTTTGGAAATGCCACTGTATTCTTAACAAAAACAAGCAATATGTGGAGGCTGTATTAGCAGGCAGTATGACTCGAGGAGCTCCTGGAACTGTCTCGTTTGATGAAAAGAGGCTTGAGATTTTACTGGCAAAGGAAGACATGAGCAAATTGTTAATCTTTGAGAGCCAGAACATAGCGCAAATGTTGGCAATCGGGTTAATGAGCTCCCTTCAGGATATTTCTTTAAATACATCTTCTTTCATGGGATGTGAGTATTGCCGGCAAGGCCAGCATTTGTTGCTCATTCCTAAGTGTCCTTGAGATGGGAGCACATAATGAACAATGCACACACTCAGCACCCAGCCCACAATTCACAATATACTACTACATCTGCAATGCAGCTTCCACACTATTCACTCAATGCTTCAATCTTCTAAAAATCTGAAGCCGCAGCAACGTGAAGGTGATTGAAGATATATGTTGCCCCTCAGTCACACGTCTCGAGCATATTTTTCACACAGCGAGTGGTTTGGAATGCTCTGCCTGGAAGTGAGGTGGAAATGGGATCAATCAAGGCATTCAAGAGGGAATTAGAAAATGAAATGATGTGCAGGGGTATGGAGAAAAGACAGGGTAATGTCACTAAACCATGATGCTCATTTGGAGAGCTGATGCAGTCATGATGGACCAAATGGCCTCCTTCTGCACTGTAACAATTCTATGATATTTCTTCGCCAAACTCCTTCAACTATTTGTCTACTTCCTGGCCGTTCACACCACGCTGCAGCT
Source organism: Carcharhinus amblyrhynchos (assembly GCF_965287045.1). Taxonomy (NCBI): domain Eukaryota; kingdom Metazoa; phylum Chordata; class Chondrichthyes; order Carcharhiniformes; family Carcharhinidae; genus Carcharhinus; species Carcharhinus amblyrhynchos. Next base: position 25,937,922 of record NC_137332.1, on the reverse strand, counting down.
GCAGTAAAGTCAGAGAATTTGATGCCCAAACAAAACTCCGTTCAGCAGAATGGAAACTCCCACAGGTATGAATGGCCATGATGTTTTGGCCACTATCTTTCCACACCAGGTGTCATATCAAAGGAGGAGATATTAGGAGGGATCACCAGAGCCTTGAATAAAAAAAAGTGGTTTGTTAACGCGTATTATAAAGGAGGATTGAAAAGTTGGGAGGTTTAAACAGGACATCCCACAGTTTGGAGGCCAGAAACCTTGCTTCTGACTAACAGCAGAATTTCCAAAAAACAGGGAGAGAGAGAGAGAGAGAAACAATTCTTTTCAGCTTAATGTCCACCCTCTTCTAAACTAAAACTGAAAGCAAGTCCCTGAATTCTGGGGGTGGGGGTGGGGGTGGGGAAACTACCTGACTTTGACTTGCAACCAATCTTGCCCTTCACAATACAAGGTCATAAAAGATCCCAGAGTAAAAATAAACAAAACCCCCATTTAAACCATTGAAGCAGCAATAAAATGACTTCTCCAGACAGCCCAGCAACAATAAAAGAATCCAAAGCTATTATAGCTGCAGATAACATGATTTTTTAAAAATTCTTAAAGGTACACTAACATCACAATCTTGTGGATGTTCTATTTTGCTGTCATGTTAGTGGAGGGACCTCACCTTTGAGATACTGGCTGGAGTTAATGTTTGGGTGAGGGTGTGTCAGAATCTTGTGATGGAATATATTCCAGATCCTGACCCTGTATGGAACGACTCTACGCACTCCAACATGATCTTCTGGTAGACAACCTCCTAATTGACCACTCCATGTCTTCCATCCAATTAAAGAGGATTGTGTTGGGGGAGACGGGGTTCCTGAGGCTGCAGTCTCACCAGGAGGGTAAGGTGTTGCTCAGGCAGAAAGGAGCTTGTGAGCATGCCTCAAAATGGAGATACCCTTGGAAGCATGCATATCATTTCAAAAACAAAGCGTTCCCACTGCAGTAGGGCTGTCAAAGTGGAGGAGAAAACCCTCAGGAGGAATTGCTTAGATTATCAGTGTGGCATTGGTCCCATCATTTAAACATGCAGTCCCATTCAGCCTGCCATCTAGAGGCCACCTTCACAGAGATCTGGGGCTCAACATTCAGTGGGAGTCCACGCCAGTGCTGGGAGGATCCTTGTGAAGTTTTGCACTGATCTGTCATTAGTGCCTTAATCTAATATTATTGACTACTCACCACTGCTAAGTCAACAGATGTCGCCAATATTCACCCACCTCGGGCAAGGTTGCTACCAGGGAGGTTCAAACTGGCACATCAATTTAACTGGCTGCTTTATCGGAGACAATGTTGACCTTCCTGCATGTTAGAGCTGCACTCATCCAGGCAATAGAAGAGGATTCCATCACACTCCTGACTTGTGTCTTGTGGATGGTGGGAAGACTTTGGGGAGTTAGGAAGTCACTCACCACAGAATACCCAGCTTCTGGAACTAGAAAAGTACAGCACCAGAATGGGCCCTTCGGCCCTCCAAGCTGATAATGTAGGGAAAAATCTCTTGTGGTCTAGTAGTAGGGGTACAAGACACAGAGAAACAAGGAAATACAAAAGGGCTTTCAGTTTTTTGGTGCATACCAGAGAAGGATAGCAAAAGTAATCCAACTAATAAAAAATCCTGCAAGTCTGCTTCTGAGCATTTACTAGCTGTTTTCTTCCACTAGTATCTCTTCCTGAGTCACCCAAAATCCATATGCTAAACTCAGTATTACCTCACCTTCAGAGCAAACATGAGTTCCCCAAACCCATATTTACTCTGAAGATGAGGTAATACTGAGTTTAGCATATGGATTTTGGGTGACTCAGGGAGAGATACTAGCTGAAAAAAGAAACAGCTAGTAAATGCTCAGAAGTCTGCCAGAAGAAAACTATTTGAAACTGAGCTAACCCAAGCTAGAACCCTTGATGTTAAGATAGTGAAAAAATTTTCACTAGGGTTTTGTGCCTTTAGGTTTTGCTGGGATAAAAGGAATAGTGTGAGTTTGAATCAGTTTCTGGGATTTGTATTGCAATCTTTCCAACGTGTCTCGTGTAATATAATTTGCTGTTTTCTTGTTTGATAAACATTTTGAAGTATGCTGACAGACTCTTTGGAATGTTAGTAACTGACTTCCACAGTTTCTAAAACAAAGTTAGGATGAACCAAGCCTTGTTTCACTCTGGATTCTAACGTCTCCAATATTGACACCAGCTGGGATCGTAACATTATTAAATGGTATTCAACGTGGGGGAATACTACTTTATCAGTGGAGGAAGGGTGGTAGGTGGCAATCAGCAGAAAATTTCCTTGTTCATGTTTGATGCAATGACAAGGGACCTAAAGTCAATGTTGAGGACTTCCAGGGTCACCGTTCCTGAACTTATACCACGGTGCAAACACCTCTGGTGGGACAGGACATACCCAAGGGTGCAAATAAAGCAACCTGGCATATAGCCTGTAAAGTAACATTTGTTGAGTATAACTATGTCAGACTGTTATTGAATTATTCTGTGGGACAGCTGTCCCAATTTTATCCAAAATCCCTAAACGATTGCGTACAGGGCTTTGCAGAGTCATCTGGGGAGGTGTACCTTTGTTCTATCTGGTGCCGTGTTGATGCTTATTGGGCATTCCAATTTTATTCATGTTGGTCTTTCTCATAGCCCTTCAATACGACTGAGTGACTTTGCAGAGGGCCAGTTAGAATAAGCTACATAAGAAAAGAAGAATGAAAAGTAGGCAATTCAGCCCCTCAAGCCTGCCCTGCCATTCAATACAATCATGGCCAATCTCATTTCAGCCTTATCTCCATCTTCCTGCCCGCATTGCTATAGATCTAGAGTCACATGTTGGCCAGACAGGTAAGCAACAGACTTGCTTTTTTATTATAGGGCATTAGTGAACCAGATGGATTTTTATGACTATAATATAAAAGCAAAATACTGCTGATGCTGGAAAGTTGAAATAGAACATAGAAAAATTACAGCACAAACAGGCCCTTTGGACCACAAGTTGTGCCAAACATGTCCATTCCTATATTAGGCTTACCTATAACCCTCTATCTTACTAAGTCCAATGTACTTATCCAAAAGTCTCTTAAAAGAACCTATCGAATCTACCTCCACCACCACTGCCGGCAGCCGATTCCACGCAACACCATCCTCTAAGTGAAAAATTTACCCCTGACATCTCCTCTGTACCTACTCCCCAACACCCTAAACCTGTGTCCTCTTGTGGCAACCATTTCAGCCCTGGGAAAAAGCCTCTGAGAATCCATTTGATCAATACCTGTCATCATTTTATACACCTCTACCAGGTCACCCCTCATCCTTTGTCTCTCCAAGGAGAAAAGACCGAGCTCTCTCAACCTATCCTCATAAGGCATGCCACCCAATCCAGGCAACATCCTTGTAAATCTCCTCTGCACTCTTTCTATTGCTTCCACATCCTTCCTGTAATGAGGCAACCAGAACTGAGCACAGTACTCCAAGAGGGGTCTGACCAGGGTCTTATACAGCTACTGCATTATCTCCCGACTCCTAAACTCGATTCCTCGATTGATTAAGGTCAGTACACCATATGCCTTCTTAACCACATCCTCTACCTGCGAAGCTGATTTGAGCGTCCTGTGAACTCGGACCCCAAGATCCTTCTGATCTTCCACACTGCTAAGAGTCTTCCTCTTAATGTTATATTCTGTCATCTTATTCGACCTGCCAGAATGAATCACCACACACTTATCTGGATTGAAGTCCAACTGCCACTTCTCTGCCCAGTCTTGCATCCTATTTATGTCTCATTGCAACTTCTGACATCCCTCCAAACTATCCACAACACCTCCAACCTTTGTGTCATTGGCAAACTTACCAACCCATCCCTCCACTTCCTCATCCAGGTCATTTATAAAATGCTGGAAAAATTCAGCATGTCTGGTAGCATCTGTGGAGAGAGAAACTGAATTAACATTTCAAGTGCAGAGCACTATTCTTCAGAACAAAAGATAGAGAGAGATGTCATGGATTTTATACTGTATATGAGAGGGTGGAGCAGGTGGCTCAGAGTAAAAGATCAGGATTAGGTGGGAACTGGGTGAGATTTATAGAATCATAGAATCTACAGTGCAGAAGGAGGCCATTTTGGCCCATTGAGCCCGCACCAACAACAATCCACCCAGGTCCTGCCCTATCCCTGTAACCCCACATATTTACCTTCCTAATCCCCATGATACTAAGGGGCAATTTATCAATCAACCTCACCCCCACACATTTGGATTGTGGGAGGAAACCAGAGCACCCAGAGGAAACTCACGCAAACGCCACAGAGATAGTGACCTGAGGCTGGAATTGAACCTGGATCCCGGAATTGAACCTGGATCCCTGGCACTGTGAGGCAGCAGTGCCGACCACTGTGCCACCCCAAGGATGTTATGAGCACAACTCAAAAGTGGATTATTAATGATAGTCTTAAAGACTAACAACAGGTGCTGGTCATAGCATAAAGGTAAGATAGTAGAATGTGTTAATAGCAGGACAAAGGTCAGCATTTTGTGAAAGCAAAACATAAGAACAAGTGATAGATGGCCCTGTGGGGAAGGTTGGGGGCAGAGTGGGTAGCATTTCGTCAACAAATAGGGATTTAAAAGGTGGGGAGGTGGTTCAAGGTTTAGGAGGGAGTTCATATTTTGAGGTTGTTGAACTCAATGTTGAGTCCAGAAGGCTTTATGACAATCAGTTACTTGCATGGTCACTGTTACTGATAGTGTATGGGCCAATAATTTCAGTCAGGGAGTACGTGGCTCAGAATAATCTCAGCAGAACAGGTTTAATTCCTGTCCAGGCTGAGGTAGATTTGGGATGTGCCTCCTTCCCCTTCCCCTGAGAGTAACAGAAACAGAAAATGCCAAGGAAACAGCGCAGGATTAAACATCAACAATGAGCATCGGACCTGCCTGCAGACAGAGCATGGAATGGGATTACCTTCTTATTCCCCATTTATTTAATTGAATCAATTAATTGGATTGAACAGGCTCTCCTTGTTTAGGATCATTTGCAAATTGGGTTTGAGTCGATCATTTATGTTCGCTAAAGTATCCAAACATCAATCCTTGGGGCGCTTCACTCTGTGCTCCTCTTCCTGTCAACATGACTCTGCTGTTTTCTGACCTTTAGCCAATTTCTTGACCAATCCCAAGGTTTAACCTGAGATGCATAAAGCTTTGAGCCTTTTGGCCAGAAGTGTGTAAAATGCTTTTTTGGAAATATCAGCTGCCGTTTACGCTCCAGTGCACACAGTGGGCATTGCAAGGCAGGGTGCATCGTCAACCCTGGGAATGACATAATTTGAATTGGTTAAATTTCACTTCGATGTTCTGTTTCAATTACAGTGCCCCACCAGGGACTGTCGCTACCACCCACACTCCCCCCTGTGATTACCTCCCGCAGTCAAAAGATGTGCAAGTTAGGTAGATTGGCCCTGAGCAGTGCACAGCACACGTTTAATGCACTGATTTCTGATTTTATTAAAAGAGTATAAGTTGCTGTTTTAGTGGGGGTAAATTTCCATGGAGCTTCTCTACCTTAATTGCTGTAACTTCAGCAGAATCCTGGAAAGCCCAAAAGCATTGTTTCAGTGTTTCCAGTTACGACAGATGAGCAAAATCCTTCCAGAAATTCAACCCCATAACTTCGCTTGATTTGAATATAATACAAATCATAAAAAACAACCAGAATTTTCAGGTCTGCAAACATTTCCACGTTGTTAACACTGTTACTGCCAGCGAGATCTCCCGTTCCTGCCAATGGCCACCCCCTGCTGTGGATTTATTGCGGAGGGAGGGAAATCCCGCCCCCAGGTGCAACATGAATGTAAGAGTAGCTTAAGGGGAGAAACCATGGAGATCATTCACAGGTTGTGCTGGATTTTTTGCTACAACAATCCAAAAGTAATCTCACTAATTTGCTCTGAGTTAATTTCTTTTTACATTTATTTGTTTTGTTCTTAATGGATGCATTAGACTGTACCTCAATTATCCCCACTGGGACCAGTTCTGGGGCAGATGAGACGTGTACAAGAAGAATAGGACTGGGTATAATATCCTTGCAGGGACATTTGCTCGTGCTCCTGGGGAGGGTTTAAACAAGATTGTCATGGTGATGGGAACCTGAGGGCAAGTTTAGGGAGAAGAGAAAACTGGTGGTGGGAATTAGAGAAGTGTGAAGGGTCAAGGAAGGTGTGTTCATAACACGGCCTAACAGGGTGAGTGTGTCAACCAGTAAAATCTTTCCAAACATGTCACCGGTTGACAGTAAGAGTGGGACGGACTCCAGGTCAGTTACGATTCACGTGGAGTTGCACCCCTGAAGCTCGTGGGAAGACTAACGATCTGTTCTGAGAATTACAAGCTATGAATACAGACAACAGTCTGCCTTCCTGCACCACTAGATGTGGGAAGAGAACTGGAGTGGGATTTGTAAGTCAGTAAGCTGAGGTCAAGTGAGAGAGAAGCTAAAAAGCCTAAATCACACATGTATATGCATCTAGAGTGTGGTTAATATGGTTGGTGAACTACAAGTACAGGTTGACAAATGGAATTATGATATTGCTGTAACAGAAACCTGGTTCAAAGAAGGGCAGGATTGGGTGTTAATTAGGCCTTGGTCGAGGTGTTTAGGAGAGACAGGAAAAGAAGGAAGGGTGTGGAGTAGCGGTATTGATTAAAGATGACATTACAGTTCTGGTGGTAAAAGACATTCCAGTCAAGACTAAGGAAGGAACCTGAAACCAATGGGGAAAATGCTGGAAAATCTCAGCAGGTCTGGCAGTATCTGGACTTGAAACGACAGCTTTTTTCTCTCCCTACAGATGCTGCCAGACCTGCTGAGATTTTCCAGCATTTTCTCTTTTGGTTTCAGATTCCAGCATTTGCAGTAATTTGCTTTTATCTAAGGAAGGAATCTTTCTGGTTAAGGGTGAGGAATAAAAAAGGTGCAATAATATTAATTTGTGAAGTATATAGACCACTAACTAGTGGAGGGGGCATAGAGAAACAAATTTGCAAATAAATTACAGGGAGTGCAAGAAATATGGAGTATTTATATTGGGGACTTCAATTATCTAAATTTAGACTGGGATAGGAATAGTGCAAAGGTTCAAGGGGGATTGAGAGTTCCTGGAATATATTGGGGATAACTTCCTACAGCAATATGTTTCCGGTCCAATGAGAAGGCTGTTAGATCTGGTTGTAGGGAATGAGTTGACATAAGTGGGATCAAACAGCAGTGAGAGAACATTTAGGGATAGTAACTATTGTATCATAAGATTTAGGTTGGCCATGGAAAAGGATAAGGAGCAATCCAGTGCAAGGATAATTAATTTGGGGAAAGTGTACTTGTGACGACAATATACCTGAGTTGAATGAGTTGGAATCAAATGTTGGCAGGTAAGACAGTGACTAAACAATTGGTTACTGTCAAAGAGAAAGTACTTCAAGCAATGTCAAGCTAAATTCTCTTGAAGGGGAAAGGTAGAACAAATAAATTCAGAGCAACTTGGATGACCAGAGAAAAAGAGGTGAAATGAAAAGGAAGAAATGTGTGTGTGACAAATGTCAGGTGGAAAATACAATAGAGAATCAGACTGAACATAAAGATCAGAGGAGAAGTGAAAAAACTAATGAGAGAGCAGGGAGAGAGCATGAAAAGATACTAAAAGGCAATCCCAAGGTCTCCTATAAGCGTATGAACAATAAAAGAAGGGTAAAAGAAAGAGTTGGGCTGATTAGGGATAAAAAAGAGGATTTTGCACATGAGGCAGTATAAATAGCAGATGTATTAAATGAGTACTGTTCATCTACCTTTATAAAGGAAGAAGATGCTATACAGGTTTTGACAAAGGATCATCTGGACTCGAAACAGCAGTTCTTTTCTCTCCTTACAGATGCTGCTAGACCTGCTGAGATATTCCAGCATTTTTTCCTTTTGGTTTTAGATTCCAACATCGGCAGTAATTTGTTTTTATCCAGAGAATTCCACAGGTTCACTACCCATTGAGTGAAAATTCTTTTCATCATCTCAGTTCGAAGTGGCCTGTGCCATATCCTGAGACCTTGTATCCAGTTCTAGATTCCAGAACCAGGGAAAACATAGTCCTTGTATCCAGTCTGTTCAGCCCTGTTAGAATTTTGTACATTTCAATCAGGTGTCCTCTCAAGCTTCTGGACTCTAATGAGTACAGGCCCAGTCAAACCAATCTCTCTTCATAGGACAGTTCCACCAAGCCCAATATCAGCCTTGTGAACCGTCACTGCACACTCTTCATAGCAAGTATATCCTTTCTTAGTTCAGGGCACACAATATTCCAGGTGTGGTCTCTCCGAGGCCCTGTATAAAATGCAGTAGGACATCTGTACTTAGTTATGCCTGGCAAAGAGCGGTCTATTCTGGTTTCTACCTCAACCTGTAGAATAAAAATATAAGCACAGCAGGAGCCATTCAGCCTCTCAAGCCCATCTTGCCAATTATTAAATAAAGGTAAGTCTGCACCCCAACTTCTAGGTGCGTTTTCCTTGATTCTCTAAACCTATCAATCTCAATTTATGAATGAGGAATTGCAGATGCAGTTCCTTTGTTCTGAAACACTGTGATGTCACAGTCTCAGCTCTGGCATAAAGGATTAGAAAATAAACTGGAAACTAAATTAAAGGGATAACCAACCTGAGTCATTACCACACACACTCCCGGCCGTTTGCCACAGAATTCTATGAAGTCAAGGAACATTTTTTAAAAATAAGGAAAACGTACAATCAAAAATTGAGAGCAGGCAGAAAAGAGATTTTACGTTTTGAAAAAATGCAACATGAAAAGATCCTTAATACCAATGTAATTATTTGCAATACATTGTTCTTGACCATTTAATTTGCTGACAAAACTGCATAAATCAACGCTAATCTTAGTTCCTGTGAAAATTGAAAGTATACATTGTTCAAGGTAAGAATTACGCTGGGCATTTTAACTTCAACAGTCCTTCATCATACAAGCAAGCTGTGCCAAAGGAAGTATTGTGAATTATTACGGTGAGAAGATAAAATGTAATTCTAATCTCCAGCACAGCGTGCATCAATACATTTGTATAGTTTTCATTCTCACAACGACGGTTGCCTATTTGTTCTTGAAATACATCTTTTATCTGACCGCATCTTTACCTCTACCAGGTTTTCAATTTTCATCTTATAATGATGCTTTAGAGTATAACATAATTCAACGGATTGTGATTCTTTACAATTCTCTGTTCCTGACGGTTGTAAAAGATCCATCTTTTTCAAGATTTAAGGTTGGGGTAGACCTGTACCTGAGGTCACCATTGCAGATGTCAGAGCAGCTTTCTCGAAGATCAACCCATAGAAAGTGACTGGCCCAGATGGGGTACCCAGACAAGCACTCGCATCCTGTGTGGATCAGTTGGTGGGAGTATTCACAGACATCTTCAGCCTCTCCTTATAACAATCTGAAGTCCCTCTCTGCTTCAAGAAGATGACCATCATCCCAGTTCCTAAGAAAAACCAAGCAGCGTGCCTTAATGACTATTGATTGATGGCTCTGAGATCCATCATTATGAAATGCTTCAAAAGACTAGTCATGGCACAAAGCAATTCCAGCCTCCTGGACTACCTGGATCCACTACAGTTTGCCGCAACAGATCCACAGCATACGCTGTCTCCCTGGCCCTGCACGCAACTCTGGAACACCTAATCAACAAGGACATCTATGTCAAACTCCTATTTATTGACTAAAGCTCAGTCTTCAACACCATTATTCCCATGAAACTCATCTCCAAACTGTGTGGCCTGGGCCTCAGCACCTCCCTCTGCCACTGGATCCTGAAATTCCTAACTCAGAGACCACTATCAGTAAGGATAGGCAACAACACCTCTTCCACGATCATCCTCGACACTTGTGCTCCACAAGGCTGTGTTCTCAGCTCTCTATTATACACCTATGACTGTGTGGCCAAATTCCCCTCCAATTCAATTTTCAAGTTTGCTGATGATACCACCATAGTGGGTCGGATCTCAAACAATGACAAGACAGAGTATAGGAATGAGATAGAGAATCTGGTAGATTGGTGCGGTAACAATAATCTCTCCCTCAATGCCAACACAACGAAGGAGATTGTCATCCACTTCAGGAAGCATAAAGGAGAACATGCCCCTGTCTATATTAATGGGATGAAGTAGAAAGGATTGAAAGCTTCAAGTTTTTACGTGTCCAGATTATCAACAACCTGTCCTGGTCACCCAATGCCAACACTATAATTTAAAAAGCCCACCAACACCTCTACTTTCTCAGAAGATTAAGGAAATTTGGCATGTCAGCTATGAATCTCACCAATTTTTATAGATGCATCAGAGAAATCATTCTTTCTGATTGCATTACAGCTTGGAATGGCTCCTGCTCTGCCCAAGACTGCAAGGAACTACAAAAGGTCGTGAATGTAGCCCAATCCATCACGCAAACCAGCCTCCCAACATTGACTCTGTCTACACTTCCCGCTGTCTCGGAAGAGCAGCCAGCATAATTAAGGAACCCACACATCCGGACATTCTCTCTTCCACTTTCTTCCTTCGGGATAAAGTACATGAGGTCACATAACAACCGACTGAAGAACAGCTTCTTTCCTGCTGCTGTCAGACTTTTGAATGGACTTACCTTGCATTAAGTTGATCTTTCTCCACACCCTAGCTATGACTGTAACACTACATTCTGCACTCTCTCGTTTCTTTCTCTATGAATGGTAATGCTTTATCTGTATAGCACACAAGAAACAATACTTTTCACTGTATGTTAATACATGCGACAATAATAAATCAAATCAAATGAAATCAAATCAGATATTTGGTCTCTCAGGGAATCAAGGGCTAAGGGGAACAGACATGAAAGTGAAGTTGCAGCCCAAGATCAACCGCGATGGCAGAGCAGGATTGATGGGCCAGATGGTTTACGGCTGCAAAATCTTGTGGTCTCTACATTGCTCACCAATATAGGCCAGAGAACACTGCCTTTGCAACCATGTTCTCCTCTCTTCCTACAAACCCACTTCTCATTTTCATTCTCGATCATGCACATGGACTGAAGGCATCGCTTCTTTTGTCCTACTGGGATTATAAATAGATTGGAATAGGATTAATTCATTCTACCAGTCTATGAGCCATGCAACTCTAATGAGGTGGTATCACAATGCCATCGATCACCATCTCGTGGAACTTTGTAAGATGCATTCCTCGACCTAAGAACTAGACACCACCTTCAATCTGCATAGGAAAAACATAAGAACAGAAGGAGTCCATTCAGCCTCTCAAGCCTATCTTGTACTTATTATCTGTACTTCTATTGCATCTACCTGCCTTGGTTCCATATCCCTTGACGCTTATACCTAACAAAATCTATCAATCTCAGTCATGAAAATTGAAATTGACCCAGTTTCCATGGCCTTTTGGGAAGCATGTTTGTGATTTGTGGAAAAAGTGCTTAAAACAGCAGTCTATTTTTAAAATAATGCTGCCTTGTTGTCTATCCCTGTGTGGATGTCTCCAGCCCAACCAATAGCCCATGGCACTTCCCAAATCAGTAACATTCTCTTTAATATGCTACATGAACTCCAAATGCACTGCTGTAAGTGAACGAAAGGACAAGGGCAAAGGGATGCAACTTCAGTGTAACTGATGCCTTCCACAATTCCATAACCAAGTAGTTGTTTTGTGTGGTTCCTATGTCCTGTATTACCTATGGTACCTATATTACCCCCCCAAACATGAACCAATATCTTGCACATTAACTCTTTGTGTGCCACCTTATCAAATATCTTTTGGAAATCCAGGAAATACTTTACTTACTGTATCTAGTTTAATAATTACATCCTCAGGTATTTACTAAAATAATCTAGCCACAAGGTTCACAGTGTAAATCAAAGGAATTTTACTGAACAAAAATCAAGAACATGAATTCTAGCAACTGCTCTGTCTTAATTGGTCAGATAAGTTAGAAATATTAAAAGTTCAGTGAACAGACTTCATTCTCACATTCTTGAATCCAAAATTATTAACTCAAATTTACATCTACACTCAAAAGGGAAAAGGCTAGAAAATCCCAGCAGGTCTGGCAGCATCTGTAAGGAGAGAAAAGAGCTGACGTTTCGAGTACAGATGACCCTTTGTCAAAGCTAAAAGGCATAAAAAGTGGGAGATATTTATACGGCAGGGTGAGGGAATGAAAGGTGAGTCGTAGCCATAGAAACCAGGGGAAAAGACTGCTAACAGCAGTCCATAGAGAGAACAAAGGGTGTTAATGGCAGAGAAGCTGTAAACTGTGACAGATGAAGATGTTGGGGGAGGAGGGGGGAGATGGGACAGAAGTGGAAGGTAGAGAAGGGGAAGCAGGAGGAAAAAGGTAAGGAAAGAGGGATGAAGTAGGAGGAAAGAGTTGGGGGGGGGAAGAAAAATTAAGAAAGACAATAAAGAAATAAAAGGTAGAGAACACTAGAAAAACTAAATAAAATAGAACGAAAACAAAGGAAGCCAAGGTGGGGTAGAACAAATTATCTGAAGTTGTTGAATTCAATGTTGAGACCTGAAGGCTGTAAAGTGCCTAACCGGAAGATGAGATGCTGTTCCTCCAGTTTGCATTGAGCTTCGCTGGAACATTGCAAGATTCATACAAAGGTTGAGATTTCCTGGGTCTTTAGCTTATTACTGGCAATATTTCCCTTCAAATCTCCTCCAACCATCCCATGGATTTCAACTTCAAGTTCAACACAGGTGTAGCTAGCAGCTTAAGCATAGCCACATTAGGTCAGAATTCTTCTGGTTCTAATATTCTTTAACTCTGGAGTCTTGTATCTAGACCCATCTCTCCCTTCTCAGCTTGGCTATTCCAGAAGTCTAATTACGAGTTCTTCAGTTAACAAGCGCTTTAAACACTTTTAGTTGGCACAGCAAATTTCAAAAGAATTCTGCTGGAAAGAGAAGTTCCTTACTCCACAGCCAGATTTTCTAAAAACTAAAAGTACATCATGAGACCAAAAGCCACACTCACAATCTACTCACCATATAATTAACTTCTTGTTGATTCTTTGCTTTCTATTGTTTATCTCCTGGGTAACTTGGTCACATGATCATTTACTGGAAGTCAGGTGCTTGCTCAGAAGTCAAATCTTAGAGTAATGTACTTCTTAAAGAGACTATCTCCTAAAAATAAAACATAGAACCCCCGCCAAAAAGAAACTAAATGGTGACTGCATCAGCCTTACGATTCTAGCTACTGGAATGACTTTACCACATAACTGAATGTATCTTGTTTTTCCATGGCACAGTGCCCACCTACATTGGTTGAAGAAATAAAAGCAATTGCTGCTAAGCATTTACAAATGTAACATAATAAGTGTGTCAATGATGTGACCCTGCAATGTACTAGTTAGTGTACTAGTGTTCTCATGTATGGTTGTGTTAAAACTTGGAAGTTCTTGCTGTCTGCTTAATGAGGGGTCTTCAGTTGTCTAATGAATATTTTAGGGGGAAAGGGGAAGAAGGCCTGATGCCTTTGGGATTAAGCTGACTCCAAAATATACTTTGCAATGGGGTGTTAGAATGGTTTTGATCCTCTAGTCTGTGTAATCAAGATTCCAAAACAGGCAGATGCACAATACTCCAGATGTTAGCTAAACCAGTACACTAAAGGATTGTTAAGGGGCAGACTAGTACCTGGGATTCTTCCCAAAAATTCCATATAGCCTGCAGTTATTCTTTGTAGAGTAGTTTTTACAAGAGGAGTAGGGAGCTATCTAATTCTTTATGCTCGTAACCTTGTTGATTTTAGTTCTTTTAAGCTCCAGCTGTACTTTTGTGCATTATGAGTTTTCTAAATCTCAATCCTTGCTAATCTGTACCCTAACATTTTCTGGCCATGTGTTCCCACGGGGAGATAATGTATACATGATGAAACAAATGAAGACTCAACTTGTGTGATCCTGCCTTATTTTAGTTGGGAGATTCACGCAACTAATCATGAAAAATCTATCAGGAGCAGGAGTTAACATAAGAACATAAGAAATAGGAGCAGGAGTAGCCCATCTAGCCCTTCGAGCCTGCCCCGCCATTCAATAAGATCATGGCTGATCTGAAGTGGATCAGTTCCACTTTCACACTTTCACCCCATAACCCTTAATTCCCTTGTCTGTCAAAAACCTATCTACCTGTGACTTAAATATATTTACCGAGGTAGCCTCCACCACTTCAACGGGCAGAAAATTCCAGAGATTCACCACCCTTTGAGTGAAGAAGTTCCTCCTCAACTCCATTCTAAACTGCGCCCCCCCCCCCCCCCCCCTCCAACTTATCTTGAGGCTGTGCTATCCCTCTAGTCCTGCTATCTTTTCTGAGCGGGAAGAATCTCTCTACCTCTACCCTATCCATCCCTTTCATTATCTTATATGTCTCTATAAGATTCTCCCTCATCCTTCTAAACTCCAACGAGTACAGACCCAGTCTCTTTAGTCCCTCTTCATAGTCCAACCCCCTCATCTCCAGTATCAGCCTAGTGAACCTCCACTGCACTCCCTCCAAGGCCAAAATATCCTTGCGCAAGTGCGGTGACCAAAACTGCACACAGTACTCCAGCTGCGGCCTCACTAGTGCCCTGTACAGTTGCAGCAAGACCTCCCTGCTTTTATATTCTATCCCCCTTGCTATAAAGGCCAGCATCCCATTCGCCTTCTTGATCACCTGCTGCACCTGCAGACTGGGTTTTTGCGACTCATGCACAAGGACCCCCAGATCCCTCTGCACTGTAGCATGCTGCAGCTTTTCGCCCTTTAAATAGTAAGAACATAAGAACATAAGAAATAGGAGCAGGAGTAGGCCATCTGGCCCTTCGAGCCTGCCCCGCCATTCAATAAGATCATGGCTGATCTGTCGTGGCTCAGTTCCACTTTCCCGCCCTCTCCCCATAACCCTTAATCCCCTCTCTTATCAAAAACCCATCAACCCGCTTCTTAAAAATATTTAGCGAGGCAGCCTCCACCACTTCAACGGGCAGAGAATTCCAGAGATTCACCACCCTTTGAGTGAAGAAGTTCCTCCTCAACTCCGTTCTGAACCTCCCCCCCTTTATCTTGAGGCTGTGCCCCCTAGTCCTACTGTCTTTTTTGAGCGGGAAGAGTCTTTCCACCTCTATCCTATCCATCCCATTCATCATCTTATACGTCTCAATGAGATCTCCCCTCATTCTTCTAAACTCTAACGAGTACAAGCCTAGTTTATTCAGCCTCTCCTCATAGCTCAACCCCCTCAACTCCGGTATCAGCCTAGTAAACCTCCTCTGCACTCCCTTCAAGGCCAAAATATCCTTGCGCAGGTGCGGCGCCCAAAACTGCACACAGTACTCCAGCTGCGGCCTCACCAATGCCCTATACAGCTGCAGCAAGACCTCCCTACTTTTATATTCAATCCCCCTCGCTATGAAGGCCAGCATCCCATTCGCCTTCCTGACCACCTGCTGCACCTGCAGGTAATCCCTCCTACTATTATTTCTGCCAAAGTGGATAACCTCACACTTGCTAACATTGTACTCCATCTGCCAGGTCCTCGCCCACTCGTTCAGCCTATCCAGATCTCTCTGCAGACTTTCCACACCCTCCGTACAATTTGCTTTTCCACTCATCTTTGTGTCATCAGCAAATTTTGTTACCCTACACTCAGCCCCCTCTTCCAGATCATCTATATAAATGGTAAATAGCTGAGGCCCCAGCACCGATCCCTGCGGCACTCCACTGGTCACCAACCACCAACCACCAACCAGAATAGCATCCATTGATACCAACTCTCTGCCTCCTATTAGACAACCAATCCTCTATCCACGCTAACACCTTACCCCCAATTCCATGCACCCTCACCTTCTGAAGCAACCTTTTGTGCGGCACCTTATCAAACGCCTTTTGAAAATCGAGAAACACCACATCCACTGGTTCCCCTCTGTCTACCGCACTAGTCACATCCTCATAGAAATCCAATAAATTTGTCAAACACGACTTCCCCTTAACGAATCCGTGCTGCATCTGCTCTATCAAACCATTCTTTTCTAGGTGCCTCGCTATTTCTTCTTTGATGATGGATTCAAGCATTTTTCCAACTACAGACGTTAAACTAACCGGCCTACAATTCCCTGCCTTTTGCCTGCTACCTTTTTTAAACAGCGGTGTAACATTAGCCATTTTCCAATCTTCCGGCACTTCCTCGGAATCCAGCGAAGTTTGGTAAATAATCACTAAGGCATCCACTATCACCTCTGCCATTTCCTTCAGAACCCTGGGATGCATTCCATCCGGTCCTGGGGACTTGTCCGCCATCAGTCCCGTTAGTCTATCAAGCACTACCTCTCTAGTGACAGTAATACAGGTTTATGTAGGCAAGAGATAGTTTTAAGTAATATGTACTTGTGGGTGTTAGGAACAAGTTGTAGCTTTAAGTTTAACCTAAAATTTTTATTTGTGGGTTTAAAGAGTGAAACCAAGGTTTAGTTTCATTTTGAGTTTGTCTCTGTGAGATCGAGCCAGCAAGTCTAAAGCTCTGTTGGTATATCTTTATTTTTAATGAGGTTTTATGAGTCTCAGTGGTTTAGAGAAGTTAAAACAAAGCAGAAAAACTGGGCTGTGCCTAGCAACAGGAGACCTACAGAGACTGGAAGAAACAGAAAGCAATTTTAGGCCATTTGGAAATAGGTGTCAGGAGAAGTTGGACACAGGAGAACAAACAGCAGAAAACAGATTTCCCAAAACAACAGAAGAAAGTCACAGAAACCAGGGAATGGGGACAAAGTTCCAGCTAGACAGGTAAGTCAAAGGACAAGTACAGGGATCAGATCTTGTTCAGTGATGTAAAGTAAGGAGCAGAGAAAAGGCTCCGAATTAGGAAGAAGGGCAGAAAACTTGTTCTGTGGGCTTACGAGAAGACAGAAGATCCAGTGAGAACCAAAGGTTGGCAACTCCAAACTGTGGGCTTGTGGAGCAGTGGTCTGAGTACCCAAGAATGTACCTGGATGGTGAAGCTTAAATATACATGGTGATCAAGGGGAAAGGTACATCACAAAGGAAGATCAAAACATGGAGAACGATCCTTGATGAAGATGTCCAAATGAAAGTGTCATTTGAGAGAAGATTCCAAGGCAAGTTCTTCGAGAGCAAAGATTGGAAACCCTCCTGTGAAGGACAGAGTTTCCATGAGACCAGTTGGTTCAGTGTAACAAGTGCCTGCGGAGAGTTGATGAGAGATCCATAGAAGTTGATATTGTGGCATCTATCATTCAGGAGTGGGGGGTAATTTTCCAATCCTGTTTGCACCACAGGGCTCTCAGAATGAGATCGCTCCTCACCCCCACCACTGACAACATCATCAGGTTCACACACACCAACTTGATTACCATGGATTGACATACATTTAAATATTCAATGGTGGCTTTACACTATTCCTTCTGATTTTGTCATTTCCTCCCACCGGTGTGATGTTGTCAGCAGGAATTACTAATGGTTTCCGAAAACAGAAGTCAGTGTAGACCCAGGGTTGTCAGGGACATGGCCTTGCATCCTGGCAGTGCCGAGTTGGTGCCTAAAGGAGGCAGGGTCTACAACCCTATAGTGGGGATTCACTTTATGGGGCAGGGGCAGGGGGCAGAGGGAGAGGTGCCAATGCCAGCGATTGGGGGAGAACCAAATTGGGGGAAGGTCTTTAATGTTAATTTGTGGAGCTGGCTCTAGGGCTGCTCCTCACAATGATAATGTAAACCATACCCTCATCTTTAAAATGGTATAAGATCTGGCAAGAAAACCTACCTGTTTCTCTGGACAGAAATCTCTGATTTTCAGCCAGAACCTGTCCCTTTGCCGTATTTTGGGAGAATTCCACCCTGGGTTTTGGAGTAGGGTGTGACCAGTCACAGTTCTGGACTGTATACTTATTGCAAACAGTAGAGTATAAGGTATAAATCTGTATATATCTGCAAAAGTTAAATAGGGTAGAGTTGTAGTAGGAGGAGTTAATCTAAGGACGAGCTAGGAGCAAATCTTTCGTAAGTTCATCAGCAGACTCCTGTGACTCTGTTCAGTAGCCATCCTCCATGTTTCAAAACAAAGGATAAAAGTTAGGATCTGTCAAGCCAGGTTGGAATTTGACTTGTCCAATTGTATCTGCTGGAATCCTAACAATGCACACATCCTTCAACTCTTCCTTCTTCCAGATTAAAAAAAATCACTGTTCAAGGTCCCAGGTTATCCAAAGCTTGAAAAATCAGAAGCTGTTAAAAAAAAATTGCACTTTTAAGGAAAATTTGTGCTTGAATACCCAATAAGGTGCAATTGTATTTTACGAAAGGACACTATTGAACAAGTAATTTCAGTTTATTGGGAAAAGCGGATTACAATCAAAGCAGGAACATTAGATTATTAAACACATTTATTTCCACTCTCTCCTGGGCAGCTTAAATGAAATAAAATTTCAAAACTATATAATCTAATGAGAGGCTGATGTGCCTAAATGGCCTTACAATCATATTACTACTCCCCTGGTTTTCTTTGGTAGACTCTGGGCTTTGACGGAGTGCACAAGCAGGTAACTTGTCCCCTCCCTCTTTCAGTGCAACTTCAACCAGTAACTGGAAGACTTATAGGTATGGTAACACAATGGTTATACCATTGGACTAATAATCCAGCAGCTTGGACTATTAACCTAAAGAAGTGAGATCAAATCACAGCACTGCAGTTGGAAATGCTAAGTTCATCTATGTAATCTGGAATAAAAAGATAACATCAACAATGGATTGAGGTAAAATCTGGTTCATAAATGTCCTCAATTGTATCTTGGGGCAATTAAGAATGGCCAATTGCCAGTGAAGCCTACATCAACTAAATGGTGAAAGAAGGGCAAGGAATGATCCTTTTGTTTTATTACCTGGGGCCCACGTTACACAGCATAACTTGATTCCAACTATGTGAACTCATTTCTATTTTGTACGGTACAATATTGAAAAATAACAACCTTTTAGATGGAAATCATTTAAAATAGTACTACAAACAAGTAAGGAGACTTATTAGCATTTTCATGAAATGAAAATAATAATGTCAACTTTTTTCTCTGACAATATGTACCTGTTGACTGGGCCCAACATTCCAATCCCATGTACAAAATAAACATGATACTGAGAATCAGCATATGGATGAAATCAGCATTCTGGGGTTACCATTGACCAGAAACTGAACTGCACCAGCCATAGAGATGCAGCAGGTACAAGTCAAAGGCTCAGATTACTGAGGCGAGTAACTTCCCTCCGGACTCTCCGAAGCCTGTCCACTATTTACATAGCACAAGTCACAAGTATAATGGAATACTCTCCATTTGCCTGGATGAGTGCAGCTTCATCAACACTGGAATCTTTACACCCATCCACAACAAAGTAGCCCACTTGATTGGCATTCCTTACACAAACGTTCACTCCCTCCATCACTGACACACAGTAGAGCCTGTGTGCCATCTACCCCATGTACTGCAAGAACTCACCGAGGTTCCTTAGGCAGCATTTTCCAAACCCACCACCATCTAGAATAACAAGATCAGCAGATACTCAGGAAACCGCCACCTGGAAATTCCCCTCCAAGCTACTCACCATCCTGACTTGGAAATATATCACCGTTCCTTCACTGTAGCTGGGTGAAAATCCTGGAACATTCTTCCTAATAGCGTTGAGTGCACCTACAGCACATGGACTGCAGCTTAAGAAGGCAGCTCACCACCACCTTTTCAAGGGCAATTAGAGATGGGTAATGAATGCTGGCTTAGCCGGTTACACCCACATCCCTTCACAGTTGTTGTTTGATGACCTGATTTAACTTCGAAAATGGTTGAGTCTAATTCAAGCAGCAACATTTTAGTATTGCAATCTAAGATAGGGAGGCACAATTACTCTCAAACATGGCCCAATCAAATTTTTTAAGATGTTATATCTGTGTTTAGCATGGAGGAAAATGTGCTCTTGCCAATTTTTTGCTTTGGAAAGAAATTCATAATATCAGTATAGCAGAATACTGGAATTCTCAAGTTTTTCTTCTCCCTCATGCTCTGAAAGAAAAATTGTGATGTGGTGGCTATGACCATTAATAATTGAAAATAACTTTCAACAAAGGCAGGAAATTGGAAAGCCTGAAGAACATTCGCCACTTATCCATCCTCCAGCAATGTTTTCATTACAACCCTCAACCACAAAAACCATTGAAATTATTTTCCCTATAAATTGCAGCTAATTGCACAGTGGGTATATCTACACCACATGGACTGCAGCAGTTCAACAAGGCAGCTCACTATCATCCGTTTAAGGGTAATTAGGGATGGGCAATAAAAAAATGTTGCTGTAGCCAGCAATGCTGATATCCCATTAAATGGTCGTCAAAGAAAAAAATTAGAAAATGCAGTGCAGGGAGTAATATGCGAGGTTTAATAGCACTGGAACAGGAATTATTTCTTCAAAAGCCTTTATTTTTAATCTGAATAGAATCTTATGTTTTAAAGAAAAGTATTCTCATATTGCTAAAACACTTCCATGCAGGAACTGCAATGAGTGTTTAAACAGGTTGCGTTTTATTCACCCTGCTCCGTTACCCTACTGAATACCTTGAGCACAACTCTTTGCGCTCATTACCTTTTCCCATTAAGTCATGAAATTGAGAATTTTTCTTTCAGAGCATGAGGGAGAAGAAAAACTTGAGAATGCCAGTATTCTGCTATACGGATCCTAATTTCGTGATGGAAATCTAATCATGTCTTTATATTGTAGTATTAAATCTGGAAAGAACACTGTAGACAAACCAATGCTTTGGGCGCAAGTCCCAGTGCCAACAAATATGAACAGCCCGAGGTGGAAGAACTTGATGATTGCACCTAGTTTTTGAAAATATTACCAAATCTGCTCAGTAGCACAAGGGAAAGCAATTTGACACAATTGAGAAGTAGCACACATTACTGAACAACTTACACTGGAAGTGTTTCAAGAATGGCAACAAGGTATTAATCACACTGGGTGCACGTTGAATATTATAATGGACATTATATAAACAATGATATACATCATTGAAATATACAAAAATTAAATTATTTGTTGAATGTACTGAGGCTCTGGAAACACTATTATCATTTGAAATATTGCATCCTTTCATCAAACAAACATGGTTTTCTAAAAGAGTAGCATTAAAACTCTTGCATTACAAGAATACCTATTGCAAAACATAAAGTTTGCCAAAAAGCTCTATCTTTATATTTCCTCAGTTGACAAGATCTTACTCACCACATGTCCATCACTGTTTAAAGGAGACTATAACACTACAGATAGATGCAGAGACTGGGAACAATTCAAGTGCCAAATGTGCTGTATTAATTTTGGCATGAATGTACATCTTAAAAAACTGATTGCGTTTTAATATAAAGGTGGTTGAAATTTTCAGTCCCAGTAGGGTAATAACATCAATATTGCGATACAATGTGGCTTTTAGGGATTCCCTCTGCTGAAATTATTACACCACTAAACCTCTCAAAGTGGATAATGCATTCAATTTTCATTTATGATCTTGGAAGTAGCTGCTGAGAGACACACAAGCTGCAGACTGAGCCCAGATCTGTGCAAATGTTAGGATGGTGGACAATGCTTGCCTGTGCCAGGTGGGCCTTGATATATTGCGAGATTTGGGCCTTGACTGGCACGTGATTGGGGTAGCATAATAGCACAGTGGTTAGCACTGCTGCTTCACAGTGCCAGGGACTTGTGTTCAATTCCCGGCTTGGGTCACTGTCTGTGTGGAGTTTACACATTCTCCCCATATCTGTGTGGGTTTTCTCCAGGTGCTCCATAAGAAATAGGGCTAGATGGCCTACTCCTGCTCCATCGAGCCTGCCCCGCCATTCAATAAGATCATGGCTGATCTGTCGTGGCTCAGTTCCACATTCCCGCCCTCTCCCCATAACCCTTAATCCCCTCACTTATCAAAAACCCATCAACCCACGTCTTAAAAATATTTAGCGAGGCAGCCTCCACCACTTCAACGGGCAGAGAATTCCAGAGATTCACCACCCTTTGAGTGAAGAAGTTCCTCCTTAACTCCGTTCTAAACCGTCCCCCCTTTATCTTGAGGCTGTGTCCCCTAGTCCTAATGTCCTTTCTGAGCAGGAAGAGTCTCTCCACCTCTATCCTATCCATCCCATTCATCATCTTATATGTTTCAATGAGATCTCCCCTCATTCTTCTAAACTCTAACGAGTACAAGCCTAGTTTATTCAGCCTCTCCTCATAGCTCAACCCCCTCAACTCCAGTATCAGCCTAGTAAACCTCCTCTGCACTCCCTCCAAGACCAAAATATCCTTGCGTAAGTGCGGCGACCAAAACTGCACACTGTACTCCAGCTGCGGCCTCACCAATGCCCTATACAGCTGCAGCAAGACCTCCCTACTTTTATATTCAATCCCCCTCGCTATGAAGGCCAGCATCCCATTCGCCTTCCTGACCACCTGCAGGCTGGGTTTTTGCGACTCATGCACAAGGACCCCGAGGTCCCTCTGCACCGTCGCCTGCTGCAGTTTTTCGCCACATAAGTAATAGTCCTTCCTACCATTATTCCTACCAAAGTGGACCACCTCGCACTTGCCAACATTAAATTCCATTTGCCAGTTCCTGGCCCATTCACCAAGCCTATCTAGATCCTTCTGCAGACTCTCCACACCCTCCGCGCAATTTGCCGTTCCACCAATCTTGGTGTCATCAGCAAATTTCAACACCATACACTCGGTTCCCTCCTCCAGATCATCTATATAAATAGTAAATAGCTGAGGCCCCAGCACCAACCCCTGGGGCACTCCACTAGTCACCAACCGCCAATCCATATAGCACCCATTGACCCCCACTCTCTGCCTCCTATTTGACAACCAATCGTCTATCCACGCTCACACCCTACCCCCAACTCCATGCCCCCTGACCTTCTGCAATAACCTCTTGTGAGGTACCTTGTCAAACGCCTTCTGAAAATCAAGACAGACCACATCCACCAGCTCTCCTCTATCCACCGCCCTAGACACATCCTCATAGAACTCCAGAAAATTTGTCAGACACGACTTCCCCTTAACGAAACCGTGCTGCGTCTGCTCTATCAAGCAATTCCCCTCAAGATGCCCCGCTATTTCCTCCTTGATGACGGATTCTAACATTTTACCTACAACAGATGTTTAACTAACCGGCCTATAATTCCCTGCCCTTTGCCTGGCACCCTTCTTAAACAACGGCGTAACATTAGCCGTTTTCCAATCTTCCAGCACTTCCCCGGAATCCAGTGACGTTTGGAAAATAACCACCAAGGCATCCACTATCACCTCCGCCATTTCTTTCAGAACCCTCAGAAGCATTCCATCCGGTCCCTCCAGTCTTGTCCACAATCTGTCCCTCCAGTCTTGTCCACAATCTGTCCCTCCAGTCTTGTCCACAATCTGTCCCTCCAGTCTTGTCCACAATCTGTCCCTCCAGTCTTGTCCACAATCTGTCCCTCCAGTCTTGTCCACAATCTGTCCCTCCAGTCTTGTCCACAATCTGTCCCTCCAGTCTTGTCCACAATCTGTCCCTCCAGTCTGTCTCCAGTTTCCTCCCGCATTCTGAAAGACATACTGATTAAGTCCATTGACCCAAACAGGCACTGGACTGTGACGACGAGGGTAACTTCATTGCAGTGTTAACGTAAGCCTTTCTTCTGACTAAAAACAAATTTTAAACTTTTAACTTTATGTGCAACTTGGAAAAGTGCATTTTTATACATAATGGGCAGGGTGGATACTCTACTCTGATTGATATCAGGCAGCCATGAAGTAAATGCTTCACACTAACCTGAAGAGTTAGTGCCTTCTTTCTGCTGAATCCCTGAGTCAACTTATGTTTATTTATATCTTTCAAGCAAGTTCAACGTACAAAGTATTTCAAACAATGGACATGTGTTAAGATAAAAATAAATATATTTGTAACAATGTACTATTTTAAAAATATAATCCCATAATTTCTCCTAATACAAAAATAACAGAGCTATCTGCAAGCTGCTATAGGTTGAGCACCAACATCATGTTTCATTTTAAGACAAAACTTTCACAGACTGAAGTTCTGCTCCATTCCATTTAATGTGTTACATCAGAACATCTCTGCATTGGATGAAATCTATTAGCCATGTATCAAAAAGTCCCATCACTGATGCTCATCGTAGGAGTGGATAACTGCCGCTGTGGGGTTCTTTCAGCCTGTGCCTTGGCCCTGCGCTTAGCAAGCCTAGAGTTGGAGGGAGGCGAAAGTCGCATGGAACAAACAGTCTTGATGATGGCTTCCTGTTCCCCTTGCATCTCCTCATCCTGCTGCGAAAGCTGCCTGTTGAAGGCAATGGCTTCTGCAGCAAAATCCGTCAAGTCCTTTGTGCTGCTATTTCTGGAGAAGGAACAAGTCAACACTTTAAATACATCTACACACTGATAAGCGGCACTGCATAATATAACCTCAAAATGCAAAGAAAGCAAAAGGCATTACTGTGAAATGTAACAGAAGTTAAGACATTGTCCAGTTATTATTAAATTCGAGTTTTAACTTAACTATGTGATTTGATATCTGCCATTACAAACTTGGCAGGTCAAGCAGAAAATTACAAGCAGCCTGTATGTTTGCACATATTGAAGGGCAGCCAGAGAAGATGTGAGAACCATAAAAGATGCAAACAGGCTTGAAAGAGGATGTGCACGAGATCATTAATATTCTGAATGATAGTTTCCCTTGTGAATACTTGGAGGAAGTAACGAACAATATGCTTTCTCTGAGCAGAGAAACTAAACAGAATTAATGAGTTTGATATAGATGAGATAGATTGAAGTCTTAAACAGGCTAAAAGAGCCCCCAAATAAAATAAATCTCCAAGAAAACACGATTATTTTCCCAGGAGGCTAAGACAGAGTGGAAAGGAGCCTTTTCAGCATTGATGACTGATATCAAAGGGGAAATCACCAAACTCTATACCTGCACAGTGGAAACAGCCTCACATTGTGTCCTTACTCAAGCTGACAAAACAAACACCGGCAACTACAATCTCCCTAAAGAAATGACCTGGGATTCAGACACTGACGGCAAACTGGTCAAATTAGCAGATTATACCAAAATGGTAGGGGCAGTAAAATTGGATGAGGTAGCTAGGAAATGACAAAATATGTAAGCGAGCAAATGAAGGACTGCATGTAAAAAGGACAAATGAGCAACACTGACTCTATGAATGGCATTAAAATAGCACAAGGTTAAGTTGAAATAACAAAGCCAATAGAAGGAGCAATTATAGAACCATACAGCAGAGTACAAGTCAGGGAAAGTCATAATGAAACTATATAGTTCTCTGATCAAACCACATCAAGATTACCACATCTATTTCTGGTTCCCAAGGTACAGTCAAGTCATGGAAACAATACAAAGAACCGCAAGGCTGATTCCTAGAATCTGATTAATTGGAAGGATTAGCAAGCTCCTTTACCTTTGTAGTAGTTGTGGTGTGGGCAGACGTCTTTCTGGCGCATTCTACAAAGAAAGAGAATTAGCACTGGAATATATAATTTATTTTTTTAAAAATATTTTGCTAGGTGATTAACGAAGTTCACAAAGGGGCGTGCATTTTAGAATTGCTGTACATTTGTATGCAATACAAAAATTAATTAAAGCCAATGAAGTAACACTTGGAATGGATGAATGCAAAATTACAGGGGTATTTTATGGCAGAATAGTTTTCATTTAAATTAAATGCACCTTGGATTATTCTCAGTATTCTTTAATACTGAGTAATGAAGCTGTTTAACAATATTGCATTGAGCACCTCTTGCTTTCCTTTTCATCATGCTAGCCAAAGACATGTGGGGTTAGGTGGATTGGCCATACTAAATGCCCCTGAGCATCAGGGGAATTAGCAGGGTAAATATGCAGGGTTATGGGGATAGGGCTTGGGTGGGATTGCGATTGGTGCAGGCCCAATGGCCTCCTTCTGCACTGTATAACCAACTTCAAACTGAAAAGCATGGGTGAAGATGTTGCAACGGAATTGATTTTTTTTTTGACCAGTCACAGAACAGCTTAGACAGAAGTGTTTATTTTGTGAGATGGATGTTTGTGCTATAGCACACAATGATTCACATGTTGACGGAGAGTAAGGTAGGAAATGCTGTGAGTGTCAATGTGGAGACTCAGTTTTCACGAGTCATTAGCCTTTTAATTGTTTCTTAATGTGCCTGTACCAGAAATCACAAATAAAACAATTAAAAAGTGTATTAGGAACTGGGAGCACTAGTAGGCCATCTGGCCCCTCGAGCCTGCTCTGCCATTCAATGAGATCATGGCTGATCTTTTTGAGGACTGAGCTCCACTTACCCACTTGCCACACTGGGCTGAATAATATGGTGCCAAGGTAGAACATAGAACACTACAGCACAAACAGGCCCTTTGGCCCACAAGTTGCGCTGATCATATCCCTACCTACCAGGCCTATCTATAACCCTCAATCCCATTAAATCCCATGTACTCATCCAGAAGTTTCTTAAAAGACCCCAATGAGTTTGCCTCCACCACCACCGACTGCGGCCGATTCCACTCACCCATCACCCTCTGAGGGAAAAAACTTACCCTTGACATCTCCTCTGTACCTACTCCCCAGCACCTTAAACCTCTGTCCTCTCGTAGTGACCATTTCAGCCCTGGGAAATAGCCTCTGAGAATCCACCCGAACTATACCTCTCAACTTCTTATAAACCTCTATCAGATCACCTCTCATCCTTCGTCTCTCCAGGGAGAAAAGACCTAGCTCCCTCAACCTGTCCTCATAAGGCATGCCACCCAATCCAGATGGAGTGGGGGATGTGTGAACTCCTCCGTTTCCATTCTACTTCAAGGATATCACATTAGTGTGGAGCCGACACGCTCCACATCATGTAACCAAGCACACCACAGGGCTGATTCATGAGAGCCGAGTGGGATTTCTGCCCCTTGTTGGGATTGAGGTCCTGCCTTCTGAAGCTGTAGGCCAACTGAACTGGCCATCAGCAGCAGCTACATCACTCCTGACAATGCCAGAAAGGCAGCATCAGTGGCACTGCCAGGACAGCTAGGGAAGAGTGGATCCCATGGCTTTGGGCCCCCGAGGCTGTTAAGTCTGGGGTCTTGGGCTAGGAGGGTTTCGGTAGGTTAGGGAGAGGCACAGCGGGGGTCTGTTAAAAGGACTGAGCTGGTAAGGAAGCAAGGGGGGAGGGGATTCAATCTAAGGGATGGGGCCACTCTGTGGTCAGCAAAGGAAAGGTTCTGAAGAGTGACCCCCACTTCCCCAACTTCCTTCTTGCCCTTTAAGTTTAGAAATTGGACTTCTCGCTCCCACCCTACTATTCACGCCAAGTGTTATCTGGTGTTGGGAGCATATTTATAGGGTCAACTGGCTTGATAATAAAACTAATTAACCCTTAATATTCATTTAAAATGACGGGCTGATTTCTGCAGCCACCTGTTCCCCTGTATTACAGGGGGATGTGCTCGGGGGTGGATAGGAAGCTGGTGGAAAAGGCTCACACTCCATTTTATATGCCCCACCCCCACGGAAAACAATCCCACTGGGAGCATGTACAATTCAGTCCTTTATGTCCCTAATCACAATCTACAAATGAAACGGCAATGCATTAAACCATCCCGTCAAATAATCACATTTCAGCTACGCACACTCACCCCCTGCACCCAAGGATGTTGAAGAACTTGTGAGGCACTGAGCCTATCCTTTGCATCACGCACCAATAACTTGCAAATCAAATCCTTGGCCCCGTCTGAGATGTGAGCCCAGTCCTTTTCGGGGAACTCGTATTTGCCTTCTTGTATGCTCTCAAACAGTATGTTCTGCGGGCAAATAAACATCCATTATATTTCAAAAGCAAAATACTGAGAATGCTGGAAATCTGAAATGAAAACAAAAAAAAAAAAATGCTAGATAAACTCAGCAGGTCTGGCAGCTTCCATGGAGAGATTCCTTCCTGGTATGTCAGTTTCAATGGAAAAAAAAAACAGGAGTCATTGCCCATCCCTAATACGTGCCTGGCAAGGTGAACCACTTGAACAGCTACAATCTGTGTAGTGTTAGGTGCACTCACAGTAGGGGAAACAGAGTCACACAGTCAAAACATTAACTCCGCTTCTCTTACCATGGATGCTGCCAGACCTGTTGAGGTTTTCTAGCGCTTTGTTTTTATTTCATCGTATTTGAACTGGGTGCTGTACCTTGAACAAAATATACCAAAGCTCTTCCAATTGCTCGCTTGGTTGAGTAGCTGAGTCACAAAAATCAGATCAAATTTTTGTCATTGCTATCCCCTGGAGTAACAGGAGCTCCAGGGTAGTAAAAGAAAACATCAGTCAATATCTTCTGATCCCACTGCCCACTGGTATGTTAATCTGTGTGAACATCATGATATGGCTTGGCTACGAGACCCTGCATTGAAAATACAATGCCAACCTTCGCTGTTTAGGTGCTTACATAGAAAATGACCAGTTAAACAACGTAAAGATAGCACGAATGGAACCATCGTCCTACCTGGTATGGCAGCTTGGTGATTTTTCAGTGGGCTAGTAACTCATAACAATAATCTGGACACTGGAATTCAAATCCCAACCCTGACAGTTGGGGAAAAACCTTGAATAAAAAGCTGTTATCTGCAATGGTGACCATGGAATTAAAAGATTGTCATTAAAAACCCAAGTAGTTTACTAATGTCCTTTAAGGAAGGAAATCTGCTGCACTCGCTCGATTCGGCATCCAGCTTTGCAAATTAACCCCGAAGAAACAAAGAAGAAAGATCCTAAAATAATTAAAACATATTAACCAAATGCAATAAAGAAAACGTGACAATAGTAACATTCTCGAAAAAGTTTTAAAAAAGTTTGCAAAGAGGCCGAGTTGAGAACCCATGAGGGTCCTATGGGCCTGGTAGATGTCCAAGCCACAAACTGCAGAGGGAAAGGGACTGAGTTAATTTCCAAAACCTATGTGTAGCTCTTAAGAGTATCAAAGACCTGTAAACAGATTGTTTGCTATTGGAGTTGAGAAATGTTTGATCAGGTTGAAGGTTTTTTAAAACAAAAGGTCACTTGTCAATAAATAACAAATCTCCTCAAATGCATGGTATTTAAAAGTTCTCATTGGGATTCCAATTCACAATATCAGTGTTATTATTAATATGGCAATGTTCTTAAAAAATATATTCACCCAGGGAAATGCAAGAAAGAATACTTCAGAAACAGCAAGCACAGAAGTTGAAGAAAAAAGGTGAC
This sequence comes from Carcharhinus amblyrhynchos, assembly GCF_965287045.1. Classification (NCBI taxonomy): domain Eukaryota; kingdom Metazoa; phylum Chordata; class Chondrichthyes; order Carcharhiniformes; family Carcharhinidae; genus Carcharhinus; species Carcharhinus amblyrhynchos. The sequence goes on along the minus strand of NC_137332.1, from coordinate 25,908,482 downwards.
CATCAACCCCAATGGCCAAATGGAAAAGGCAAATTTACACAGTAAGAAATATTTCGTAATTCAACACAAGCTCGGTGGATCAAAATTAGTGAATAACAGAGAGAAATACAGCGGGTGTCAGAGACACTACTGTAAACTTCCCAGCAAAGGCGACTCATCGTGAGGAGAAAGGGGACACTGCAGCACTAGCCAAGTTAGCAAAGAATTGAGAGAGAAAGTAGCATTGAAGGCGGCACTATAGGTGATGCGAGAAAGCTCCATATGTGCTTAGAAATGAGGTTTGATGTTAGCTAAAGGTGAGGAGACTGAAGAGATTGAAATATCCAATCAGGATGTAACTTAGCTTCGGACATTGGCAGCAATACCAGTTTCCACGGAAACGAAAAAAACTGCAACAATGTGTGGTATTAATCTGATCAACGTGCTTGCGAAGCTGTTTCGTGGAATACAGCGATACTTGTACCATTAAACTCCACTGAGAATATTCATGTCAAACAGAGCATCATATTTCTGTAACTCTAACATCCTCCACCCTAATAAACACAATTTACTTTTTCCAAAAATTCAATTTTGCGGGATGTGGGCATCGCTGGCCTGGCCAGTATTTATTGCCCAGCCCTAACTGCCCTCCATTTCAGAGGACATTTGAGAGTCAACCACATTGCTGTGAATCTGGGGTCACATGCCAAACCAGGTACGGATAGCAAAAAAGCAAATTACAGCGGGTGCTGGAATCTGAAACCAAAAGACAAAATGCTGTAAAATCTCAGCAGGTCTCGCAGCATCTTTAAGGAGAGAAAACAGCTGAAGTTTCGAGTCCAGATGATCCTTTGTCAATGCTCTTTTCTCTCCTTCCAGATGATGTCAGACCTGCTGAGATTTTCCAGCATTTTGTCTTCAGGCAGGTTTCCTTCCCTAAAGGACATTAGAGAACCAGATGGGGTTTTTTTTGAACGACAATCAACAATGGTTTCATGGTCATCAGTAGACTTTTCAAATTCAAATTTCATCATCTACCACAGTGGGATTCGAACCTGGGTCCCCAGACTATTACCCTGGGTGTCTGGATTACTATTCCAATGATAAAACCACAACCTCCCCTGAAGAACGATATTATTATTTCTACAGATAAGGCATGATTTTCTATGATTTGATAAATCATCACCTGCAGATATGTTACATTGCCTTACCCGACACGCTGAGCAGGCCTCTCCTCTGTCCCAGCCACAGTCTGTTCCACAATTCCCTACAAAAGGTGGGTTGCCACTCAGCATGATGTACAGAATTACTCCAAGGCTCCACAAATCGCAACGCTTATCATAAAATGATGCGTCCTCTGTGAACGTCTCTACCACTTCAGGAGCCATGTATTCTGCAGAACCACACTAAGAATATTAATGCAATTATTAGAAAATGAAAACCAAACTAGTTCAGCATTAATTTCAAACCTAGCATTAAGACTGGGTTTGAGAATGCCAATAATCTAGGCTGAGTTTTTTTATTCATTTGTGAGACGTGGACATCGCTGGTTGGGCCAGCATTTATTGCACATCCCTAGTTGCCCTGGGAGGCAGTTAAGTCAACCACATTGCTGTGGCTCTGAAGTCACTTGTAGGCCAGACTAGGGGAGGACTTAAGTGAACCAGATGGATTTTTCTAGCAATCAATGGTTTCATGGTCATCAGTAGATTAATTCCAGATATTTTTTATTGAATTCAAATTCCACCATCCGCCGTGGCAGGATTCGAATCCAGGTCCCCAGAACATTAGCTAAGTTTCTGGACTAATAGTCTAGTGATAACACCAGTAAACCATCACCTCCCCTGTAGCATTTTGGAGGTTTGAAGCCGGAGACAGAAAATCTGCATTGCCTCGAAAATAACTTTCCCCCAACAAACCCATCATATTGACGGTGATGATTATGTTTTATGCAACTTACTATTTTATAATAAATCTAAATTTATGAACTAAAAAACAGGCAATAAAAAAAAACTAAATGCACTAAATTCAATTTGTCAGGAACACACCTGATGTCTACAGATGGAAAATGCAATTTAATCATGCACAAGTGACCACCACAGGGCATCTTGATAGAATAGAGTCAGAGGAGGTAAAGCTATGTTAAACCAGACTGCATAAAGACAGACCTATCAGCATGAATTTTAAATGGGTCTACCAAACAATGCTGTGCTCCAGTAGCAGATTCCTCCACTGAAAACCCTCGGTAAAAATAAATCATACTAATGAAGTAGCTGGGAAAAAAAACGGAAGGGATTTTCTGGAACAGACTTTTGGTTGCTCGCCAAATTTTCCAATCCCGGCTATGGCGATTTCAGCTGGCGGCGAGACTGGAAAATCTCAGCCAATGTCCCGGCTTTTGATGTCAGCTGTGAAAATGGCGCTAGTTGTTCATTACATTTACACTTGCCCACTGAGATTCTATGGGGCTTTTGCAGTCTGTCCTCAGAGTATCTGAAACCTGTGTGAACAGGGCAGCCAATGATGAGAGTCCCTGGCCAGATTGAAGACTCGGTCCTGCGATATGCAGAATGCAAATCAGGAATTATAAACTTGAATAGTTAACTCAAAGTCAAATCATGTACAGAAAGTAAAGGAGGAAATGAATGAAGGGAGTAAGACAGAGGTAAGAGACAGCAAGAAAATGGGGCGGTACGGTGGCACAGTCATTAGCACTGCTGCCTCAGTGCCAGGGACCTGGGTTCAATTCCCAGCTTGGGCCACTGTCTGTGTGGAGTTTGCATGTTCTCCTTGAGTTTGCATGGTTTCCTCCAGATAATCTGGTTTCCTCCCACAGTCCAAAGACCTGCTCGTTAAGTGAATTGGCAATGCTAAATTCTCCTTCAGTGTATCTCAACAGGCGCTGGAGTGTGGCGACTACGGTATTTTCATAGTAATTTCATTGCAGTGTTAATGTAAGCTTTACTTGTGACTAACAAATAAACTTTACTTTAAAAGTAATTTTTTTGGAAAAATCTCCAACAGGAATTAAAATAATTAAGATTGGAAGGAATGAGAATATTGATTTGTAAAAGTTCAATGTTAGTGCCAGAGGGGTTATTTGGCAATAATTGGGACCCAGCACTCAATTAACATTCACTTACACTCGACTGGACTAACTCTAACTTCTTCTGGCAAGCACTACATTTTAATGCCCTTCTCAATGTGTTTCAATACCGAGTAACTTGGTGAGATACCAATACAGCAAAACCTCTGGAGCAGCATTGCAACGTGGACAGATTTCTACATTTAATTGTGCAGGTGCGCCCGAGATATTCTTTGGTAATATAAGTGTCAACATCTTCACCATTAGTTATACCCCAAAAGATGGCCTAATGTTCCACTTCTGACATCTGTGCAATGGTATTTTCTACATGTTCTATCTAACGATGGACTCATTATTCTTGAGCACTGATTGACCCATCCAAAATCATTACATAGAGTTGCAAAGTTTTTACAGGTGATACAAACATCAATGTCAAAATACCCACTCAATACCCAATACCCACTCAGAGTGGTGAGCGTCCGGAACAAGCTGCCAGAGGTAATAGTAGAGGCAGATACAATTTTGTCTTTTAAAAAGTGTTTAGACAGTTACATGGATAAGACGGCTATACAGGGATATGGGCCAGGCGCAGGCAATTGGGAGTAGCATAGTGGTTAAAACAAAGGGGCAGCATGGACAGGTTAGGCTGAAGGGCCTGTTTCCATGTTGCAAACCTCTATGACTTCTGCCACAACGGGCGGCTCAGGGGCTTTTTGCTGGCCCACTTCTGCACCCAGCATCTTTGCGTTCATTCTAGGAGTGGTGGACACAACTTCCAATCCAACCCACTCCCTCACTGCAAATCTCTACTGCATTGCAGATGAAAGAAACTATAAAGATGATGAAAAGCCTCCAGTGACTCATTTAACCTATTTCCTTTTCATAGAAACATAAAAAAATAGAAGTAGGAGGCCATTCGGCCCTTTGAGCATGTTCCTTCTTTCATTACGATCATGGCTGATCATTCAATTCAATACCCAGTTCCCACCTTCTCCCTAGATCCCTTCGGCCCCAGTTATATATAATTTCATCTTGAAATCATATACTCTTCTCATTCTTCCATTTTAATTAAACTAAAATATAGCAAAAACAGGACTGCAGGCAACCATCTTTAAAGGTCAGGTATGCAAAGGCAGGAATTCTCCCAAACCTGCACAACCGGGAGCAAAAATCAGAGCTCAAGAGTTTTGACAATAAAGCGCTTCAAGCAAGGTGTACTTATAAAATAGGCAGGCAAGTCACAGATAGGGATATGGAAAACATGTCATTATTACCTTTGGAAATTTACTACACTGAATGTCAGAAATAATTGCAGTAATTTAGTTCAGGAAATGCAGCACAGATTAAAAACAGAAACTGTAATCACACTTACTTACCGGAGTCATCAACTCAGGAGTTGTTATAGGAGTACAGGCACTGCTCAACTTCACCCCACTACCAAGGTCAAAGTCACAAATCTTCACTGGGGATATCTAGAGATGGGAGTGTGGAAAAAGGGATGGAGACAGAGAGGAAGGGAAGCAGGGAGATAGACAGAGAGAGAGAGAGAGAGAGAGAGAGACAGAATGTGTGTGAGAGAGAGAGAGAGAGAGAGAGAGGGAGGGAGAGGGAAGGTCGGAGAGAGAGGGAGAGGGAAGGTCGCAGAAGGTCAGAGGGGGAGAGGGAAGGTCGGAGAGAGAGGGGGAGGGGGAAGGGCAAGGTCGGAGAGAGAGGGGGAGGGACACAGAGAGAGGCATAGGTGACAGAAAGCAAGGAAGAGCAACAGAATGAGGGAAGGTGACACGGAGGGAGAGTGACACCGAGAGAGCGCAAGAAGAACAGAGAGAGAGAAAAAGGGAGAGCAACAGAGAGAGAGAGAGAGAGAGAGAAAAATGGGCAGACACAGAGAGAGGAGAGAAAAGAGACAGCAATTTTTATTTAGTGTCAAGCTGTCCTAGCAGGAACTGAGAATGGCATTTGCAAGCCAGCTCATAAAACAGCATTCAAAAACAGCAAGGATGTATATTCCTGCTCAACTCAACTGGAAAAAGGACTCAGGCACTTGCTCCTTTATAACCTGCAGAAACAGTATGATGGGTGTCAAAGAAGCCCTCCTGATTTGCAAAAATTTAAAAATCTCCTCAGAAAAATATGCCCCAAAGCAATTCACTTTACATCATTAAGATAATTAGCTACAGTCCACAAGGGACCACGGGCATATAGTTTGCATGGCACCACGCCACATCAAGCATGGGGGCAAGGAGGCATGAACTAGCACAGCCAGTATGGGGTTTGAACCTGTGCCACTGGTGTCATTCTGCACCACATTAGCCACTGAGCTAATGACCCCAAACGTTTTGAGGCAAAAGTACAAATTTTACCAGAACTGACCAATGACTAGCCAAGTGGAAATGCATTCATCCCATTGTTAATATCCTACAACACAAAATAACTAATGCATATTTAACTAAAATGCAGTATCATTTTAACAAGGATTAATTGAGGTTAAGGTTATTTATTAGTGTCACAAGTAGGCTTATATTAACACTACACTGCAATGAAGTTACTGTGAAAATTCCCTAGTCACGACACTCCGGTGCCTGTTTGGGTACACTGAGGGAGAATTTAGCGTGGCCAATGCACCTGTCCAGCACGTCTGGTGAATCTTAATTCAGCAGAACAAGAGAATTTATTTAATAAGTGTTTGGTTTCTCCCTATAAGTGTAATCTCCAGTCTCGAGCAAGTTATCACAGTTTATTGTATTCAATCAAAAAGACAGGATTTCTTTAAAAAATCTCTACTGCATTGCAGATGAAAGAAACTATAAAGATGATGAAAAGCCTCCAGTGACTCATTTAACCTATTTCCTTTTCATAGAAACATAAAAAAAAAGTAGGAGGCCATTCGGCCCTTTGAGCATGTTCCTTCTTTCATTACGATCATGGCTGATCATTCAATTCAATACCCAGTTCCCGCCTTCTCCCTAGATCCCTTCGGCCCCAGTTATATATAATTTCATCTTGAAATCATATACTCTTCTCATTCTTCCATTTTAATTAAACTAAAATATAGCCAAACGAGTAACTTTTTGGGACCAAGGAAGTAACCAACTTATTCCAGCAAGTAGGACAAGGTCTTAAACAAAGTTAAAACCATATAATGGCAGCAGTTACTGAAACCAGTAAAGCAGTGTTCAAGGGTCTTCCAATAGTATAAAGAAAATGCAAATAAGACATGACTCTAAAGGTCTTAAAATACTACAGCCACAACACAGTAAGCAGGTGAGCGAACCATGTGCAGCTGCATGTTCCTACACATCTACAAGCATAGCTGGCTTCAAAGCAAACTAATGAAATGTGCAAAAGGAGACAATTTCGTTGGGATTATCACTAAAACATCTCTCTGAACATAGTTTCATTTACCCAATGGTGGAAACACAAGGGGAAAAAAACATAATTTCATGTAGAAAGACAGTTGTTAAGAGCATTGCTCAGTATACAAAGCTTCACCAGGCTGTAACAGACGATAGTATGGATGTGAGGGGATGCTATGTCCCATTTTGATATCATATCACAATTCCATACAAATAGACCCAACTATCAGGTTTACAGCACCACACGGTAAAATGGGTAAGAAACATGTTAGTATTTAATCTAATTCTCCTGGATGCACAACAATTAGCACTATTGCCTCACAGCATCAGGGCTTGATTCCCGGCTTGGGTGACTGTGCAAAGTCTGCACATTCTCCATGACTGCATGGGTTTTCTCCGGGTGCTATGGTTTCCTTCCACAGTCCGAAAGACGTACTGGCTAGGAGCACTGGCCATGCTAAATTCTCCCTCAGTGTACCCAAACAGGTGGAGTTTGGCAATTTTCACTGCAACTTCATTGCAGTGTTATTGCAAGCCTACTTGTAACACTAATAAATAAACTTCAAATTTTAAACAACATTTTGGCTTACTTTGAAATCACAGGTCAAAGAAATTGACAACAAATTGGCATCAAGCCCATTGTCACTGGGCATTGCATAAGCCACCCCATTTGCAATCTGTTCCCTTGAATCTGCCTTTACTTCATATTTCCTACCCCCACTATTGTTCATCTCAGCATTTTCCATTTACTAGCCCAAACTAATAAATGGTCCAAAATCTGTGAAATAAAATACTTTGAAAGTTTAAAAAAAAGAATCACAGTAACCTAATAAATGAGCAGTCATATTTTAACAATCAAGACGGCTCACCATTTCAGCAGCTCAGGGCATTGGGGAGAGTTACAGAACAAAGACATCTCGGGATACATGTTCATAGCTCCTTGAAAATGGAGTCACAGGTGGACAGACTGGTGAAAAAGGCATTTGGCATGCTTGGTTTCATTGATCAGAACATTGAATACAGGAGTTGGGATGTCTTGTTGAAGTTGTACAAGACATTTGTAAGGCAACACTTGGAATACTGTGTGCAATTCTGGTCAACCTATTATCGAAAAGATATTATTAAACCAGAAAGAGTGCAAAAAAGATTTACAAGGATGCTACAGGGACTTGATGGTTTGAGTTAAAAGAAGAGGCTGGATAGACTGGGACTTACTTATACAGGTCTATAAAATAATAAGGGGCACAGATCAACTAGACAGCCAATATCTTTTCCCAAAAGGTAGGAGATTCTAAAACTAGAGGGCAGAGGTTTAAGGTGAGAGATACAAAAATGTCTAGAGGGGCAATTTTTTCAGAGGGTGGTGAGTGTCTGGAACAAGCTGCCATAGGTAGTAGTAGAGGCAGGTACAATTTTGTCTTTTAAAAAGCATTTAGATAGATAGTTGGATGGGTACAGAGGGATATGAGCCAAATGCAGGCAATTGGGATTAGCTTAGGGGTTTTAAAAACAAGGGTGGCATGGACAAGTTGGGCCAAAGGACCTGTTTCCATGCTGTAAATCTCTGACTCTATTACAGTCATTTAAAAAAAAGCAGGGAACTGCCCTCCCTTATGGAGTGCACGGAATAGAAGCAATGTACTGGACTGCTCAGAATCTCTCGGTGACACAGACAAGCAGCATAAGCTTTTGTTCAAAGGCATTCATGTCGTACAGGGTAAATTGGTGCAATAGACATTTACCTGTTCGGCATATTCACAAAGGATATTCTCTGGCTTCAGATCTCTGTGTGCTATACCTTGACAAGAACAAACAAACAGTCAATTACATAAGAGAACACCAGGCACCAGGGTTCTCAGTCACAGCACCTTAAAATTTAACACTGCATGGAATTGATTGCCCTAATGAATTTGCTGTCTAAGTTTGACATACCCAAATTGCTGTGCTTCCAACCATTCCAATACTTCCTCTATTTTTTCCTAGTCAATACCACCATCACTTCCAGCTTTGCTACTACATTGTGTGTGTGTGTGTGTGTGTGTGTGTGTGTGTGTGTGGCAGGAGGGAGGGGGTGTCCACATGATGCCAGAGCAGGGAAGTGGGCCCCCACCCTTGCAGACCAGAGCAGGTTGTTCATCTTCTTCCGGGACTGCATGCCTGCGCTCTTTGTAAAGTTCGTGGCACTCACTGCCACGGTCACCGCTTCCCACCATGCCTCCACCTATTTGGCTGAAGGCAGCCTCCTGCCAGCTCACGGAAAGAAGGTGGCCTCCTCTCCTTCACAGCTTCCAGCAACCTCTCCACCTCTGACACTAGAAATTGGGGAGCAAGCCTTTTCCCAGCCATTTTGCTGGCTGAAGAGAGTGTGTTGCTAAAGAGAGCGTGGACATACTGCTCCCATTTGTAGAGGGCTGACAGCTGAATCCTGACTGTAGTGAATCAGGCACCAGGCTTCAGAAAGCCTGCATGAAACATGCAGCAGGGAGAACTGGTCCATTAACATATTCTGAATTGTGAGTGCAAATCGTTGGTGGCGCCAGCAGGAAACCTCTGGCTTTCCCACTGGCGTGGGCACTTAAAGTTTAATTCATTTCCTAAGTAGGCTTACATTAACACTGCAATCGAGTCACTGTGAAAATCCCCTACTCGCCACACTCCGATGCCTGCTTGGGTACACTGAGGGAGAATTTAGCACAGCCAATGCACATGACCAGCATGTCTTTCGGACTGAGGGGGGAAACCAGAGCACCCGGAGGAAACCCAAGCAGACACGGGGAGAATGTGCAGACTTCCGCACAGTGACCCAGGCCAGGAATCGAACCAGGTCCCTGGCACTGTGAGGCAGCAGTGCTAACCAGCTATCCACTGTGCCACCCACTTAGTCCCAATTCAGGAGAATCGCAGCCATTATCTCTCCCATTCGCTTCCGAACCCTTTCTGATGCAACTAAGCTTGAAACATAAACCTTGATACACCTAATTCAAGAGTTAGAAAATACCCTCAGACAGACGATGGCCACCTCATATGTACTGGGATACTTCCAAGTTGTTTTCTTCGACAAGCATAAAGGTCAACAGTCCTAACCAGATGGGTTACAGATGGCATTCATCTATAATTAGTTACGACTAACATGAAATGTTGATAGTTTAAATTAGAGGCATTCTGCTTGTTGCAAGCCCAGGAGAGCTGTATTTCTTCATTATATGATTCAGGATCAGGATCCTGGCATGAGCGGCATGTCCAAATCTTGACCTCACCTCCCGGCGCCAGACACTTGACACAATTTTTTTTCTTATCTTTTCTTACCTGACACAATTTTTTTTTTTTAAAACAAGCAGACCAATTAGTGGTCTAATCGCTGTGGAATTAACAGAGATAATGACAGGGAGGAGGCTGGAACTGGACCCAATTTAAAAGGGAGACCAGTAGCTACCGATGTAGTTGCATATTTATCTCGTGGTGGAACAGAGTTGAGACACGTGGGTCAGCAGATCAGGCACTCATAGAAGGCCTGCCCTTAATTCACAGATGCCTCCACTGTGGTGCTCTTGGAGGCACTGGCATCACAGATATGCACCCTCTTCCTGGAGAGCAACAGGAGGCTAGTTAGCCAGAACAAGGAGGCAAGGCTGGATGTGCCAGTGAAGTCAGTTCTAAAGCATTGTTAAGAGGAGATTGGTGCAGTGCCAAACGGACTTCAGTGACTTCAATGCAGCACCATTAACCAGACGAGAGACCCACAACCTGCATGGCCTGAAGCAATATAGTATTCCTGAAAGTGGAAAATGTCTGCAATTATAATGGAATCAAAACTGAAGACAGCAATGTGCTTACACAGCTGGAAATGGTGAAGGAGGCCACAATGGTCTTAACTCATTCATCTTTGACCTTGCAGGGTAAAAGGAGCACATAGATCCAGAAAAAGGGCTTGTTCAGGTGGTGGACAGATTGTCCCATATTTCATTAACATCCACAGAGGAGACATAGCCAAAGGTGACCAGACATCCAGCAGTGGATGATGGTGAGATGGGAATCCATCCCAGACAGTGTGAAATGCTCTGGATGTGGAGTTCTTTTCTCCCCAGTTTTTTTTTCATGCCAAAGCAAAAGTTCTAATATCCTGTGACATCGCTGCAGAAACAGCTGCTGACAGAGGCAAGCCTTCCTAAGCAGTTTGTTCAGTTTGCCACAGACTACATTTGGAGGCAACTCATGCAGAAGTAATTGGTGTTCGTACTGGAGAAAGGATCTACACTTGCACATTAGTTGAGCATACTCCCCTCAGTGGGGCCTCATTTATGTTTAGAATGAGTGGTCACATAGTGATCAGCACTTCACATGAGTGGGAAGTGACAGAGCCAGACTCAGCTGTTGGTAGAGAACTGACACTGATGATCACAAAAGAATGGAGTGGCTGCCAGTTGCACCTCTCAGCTGGTAGCTCTCTCTGACAATCATGCACATCATGAAAGGGCAGAGACAGTCACAGTTCATGTTGATGAGACCACTTCTCAAGGGGCACCATCATCACCTGCCACCTTAACTCCAATGAATGAAGCATCATTTAGACAGTAAGAGCAAGAGAGAGAGAGAGAGAGAGAGAGAGAACACAGACATCCCAGATGGGTGGAGACAGAAGCAAGCAATCTGCTTTTACTCCTGCCTCAAAAGGCAGGAAGAACATGGCATAGGAACAGCCATGAAAGCACACTGCTGCATCCATAGTTGCACTGAGGTAGCATTTAATCATGGTAATATAATGTGATATGATCACAATCCAATAAAAGGAAGTTTTTGAATAGCCCCAGACTTGTGCTTCAAATCTTTGATGACATTAAGGCAACAGAAGGAAGAAGTGGAATGTTTTTGTCCAGGTTTGATGTGTGGCCATTGGACACTTTTGTTCCACTCACTGTGTCGGACTAGGCAAATAATCTGCATTGTTTTCATCCTGAAAGTAACCTCTCATTCAGAAGAGGTTGAGTTTCAAGCTTACTTCCAGAATTAGGGACATTCAGGGAGCAGGGAGCTCCCTCACATTCCAATCAGGCCTTTGACTCCTCAGCCAGACTTGAGGAGCATCTTGCACCATGTAGCACCCTCCTCCAAAGTAGTGTGCCTCTCTTGTGACTGTTCCTCTTCAAAGTCCACACCTCTCTGGGTGGCCATGTTATGGAGAGTGCAGCACAGCACCAAATTTGAGACACCCCTAAGGGACAAAGCGCCAGCAACTGGAAGCACACCTTCAGAATTCCAATGGCCTGTTTCAGGTGGTCCTTGTGATGAGATTATATCTGTTCTAGCACCTTGGTAGCAATTTCCTGAATAGATACCCTTGTCTCCAAACAATGTGCAACAAAGTTTCTGCTGGCCCATGAAAAGCTCTGGCATCTTCAATTGGATTAGAATGAAGGAGTCATTGCAGCTGCCAAGACATTGTGCACACACCTGCATGAAGCTCTTGCTGACAGCTCGAATTGTCCATTATTGGAGTAGAATTTTCTCCTGTTGGGCAATTTTCCTCGCTGTTCAGTCAGACGGTCACATTGGTACAATCGATGACCCTCCTGCACTTGAGGGAATCTCATGGGGACAAATTGCACTGCTCTCTCTGCAGCTCCATCAATATGGAACACAATGTAATCCTCTATCCCGATGAACAGCTGAACAACCTGATGCAACGATGGGCAATCAATTGAGAAGTACCAGTTAGGTCTGCTGACAATCCTTGGGGATCAAGCCATGTGCAAAGAAGCTCAGCAACACCATGACTTAATAACTAACGGTAAGGCATGTTCACAAGAGATGGGCAGTCTCTGCTGACGCTCAGGTGAGGGCACACACAGGCCGGAATCAACAGTCTGGAAAGACACTGCCACCTGTAGCACTGATATTTCTAGGAAGCTAAATCTGTAGTGCTAAATTCTATGGGGAGGGTATTGCCTTTGTTGCTTCCCAGTTTGGAGTATCAAGTCCCCATTTCCAAATATGGCATTGCACATTGTCAGATTATCACATCTGTCTGAATTCTCCAGCCATCTCCTTTCAATTACCATAAATGGGTCTTTTGCTGATTGGCAGGCAGGGTACGGCAGGGATCTGTGCTAGGACCCCAACTATTCACATTATATATTAATGATTTGAAAGAGAGAACTAAATGCATTATTTCCAAATTTGCAGATGATACAAAGCTGGGTGGAAAGGTGAGCTCTGAGGAGGATGTATGGATGCTTCAGTGTGATTTGGACAGCCTGAATGTGTGGGCATATGCATGGCAAATGCCGTATAAATGTAGATAAATGTGAAGTTATCCACTTTGGCAGCAATAATAGGAAGATAGATTATTATTTGAATGGGTGTAAATTGAAAGAGGTGGATACTCAGCACGACTTGGAGTCCTCATGCATCAGTCATTGAAAGTAAGCATGCAGATACAGCAGACAGTAAAGAAGGCAAATGGTATGTTGACCTTCATAGTGAGAGGATTTGAGTATAGGAATTGGGATGGTTTACTGCAATTGTAGAGAGCATGGTGAGGCCACACCAGGAGTACTGCGTGCAGTTTTGGTGTCATCTGAGGAAGGATGTCCTTGCTATCGAGGGACTACAGCAAAAGGTTTACCAGACTGATTACTGGAATGGCAGGTCTGTTATCTGAAGAGACACTAAGTCGGTTAGGATTATATTACAGGGAGTTTAGAAAAGTGAGAAGGGATCTCATAGAAATTTCTTCACGCAGAGAGTGGTGAATGAGTGGAATTCAGTACTAGAGAATGTAGTGAAACCAAGTCGCATGATTTAAATAAAAAATAGAAATAGCTCTTGGGGGGTGGGGGGATCAGGATATTGGATTTGATGGTCAGCCATGATCATAATGAATGGTGGAGCAGGCTCAAAAAAGGACCTACTTCTAAGTTCTGGTTTCTATGCCATGCCAAAACTCCCCCTCTATTTCCCCAACACTTGCAGATTATACATTTGGAGAGCTCTGCTCATGTGATGATCACTCTGTCCCAAAGCACGAGTCCTCTCTGAGCCTTGTTTCTTTTATCCTGCTTTGTGACCAGCACCCCCATCCATCACTGGTTTTCTGCAGCGAGGCCACCTCCTCCTCATCGACTTGCCTCAGGAACCTGTAGATTTTCTGTACCTCTTATCTAAAATCGCAAGGTGGCTCTCAATGAAATGGGGAGATGTAAGAACTAACTGCTATGTCAAGATATTGCTGCCATTCTTTAAAAGAATCTTGCATGAACAATGGAATAGCATTACCATTTCAACATGGACAACTAAATAGCAGCAGCAGTCCTTAGTAAGATCTTTTCAGCCAGTGTTTTACTTCCAGATCACTGATTGGCAGTAAAGAAAATGATCAAATTGAAAAATCAGGGTATGTTAGAAAAGAAAGGCACAAGAGGGAGAACCAGGAGGCAAAGCTCATCTGAATGGACAGAGACTCTGGCAGATGGATAGCAGCTTGGGAAAGTTCAGGTGCAACTTTTCCCACAGTTCTGGAATTTCACACTCTGACACCAATTTACAGGAACAGCTCAGTAGAAATCATGGAAGTGTTCCAGTTATAGTCTGCAAACTCAGCGAGTGTCGAAGTTTTAAAGTCAGGTGGGACAAGACTTAGCAACAAGAAATCCCACTGAATGTATTCAAGAACCATAAGGCAGAAAATTATTCTATCCAAACAGCAAGAATAGAGTGGGCAGATTATTACAATATGGTCAGGTATTGCTGACCAGAGTGTGAATGGGGGCCACGTTAATGCTGAGTATCTGGCAGCATTTGTGCTATCCACCATCAATATCTGTGTGTGTGTATGTGCCTATGTGTGTGTGTTTAACTACTTGCTGCCCAGAGTTAAAAATCAGACTTTGTAGCATTAACATGGAGCTGATTGTTTGATAGAACTAGTCAGGGGAATAAATAATGACCAGTCTTTAGCTGCAGGGCTAAAGTTATACTACTCACCTACAACACAGTAAATGAAAAAGTATTGCAGTCCCATCAAGCTGCTTTAACTGCAGGACTGCTACCCACCACTCAGAAGAATAACAGTCCCAAACCCAATACGGATGTATTATAAACAAGAACAGTTGGTGGGTGCTTTAAGAAGGCAAACAGTCTCAAGTTAAGAGAGCAATCACAAAACATTTGAATTTTTGTCATGAACCAAATATGTATTTGGACACGTGCACTTGCTCATTTTACAAACAGTAGGACACCTGTGGCTAATAGAAACAGAAAAAGGCAGTTAAGCCAAAAGGCTTGTCATTTTGACAAATCAACCCTTATCTAGCCACCTTTCATTATATTCCTCAACCCCTCCGGTTTCCCAAACTAAAATTCTGAACTGCTTTTCTGTTAAAACATTTCATTTTCAGCACGTCCTATTATCATCACATGTTGTCTTTTTAATTGCAAAGTGCGCAGTCCTGCTGGAATGTTGCCTGGCATTTGCTGCTCATGTATCACATTGGAATTCCTATTCAATTCTTTAGTCACTCCCCCCTTTTGCCTTTCAATCTTTCATTTCTCTCAACAAGTGGGTCTCACCAAGGTCTCCTTTCTGCCTTGCTGTATGGAAAAATCATTAGTTTCCTTTTTTAAAAAGGAACTCTTACTCTCTTTACAGTCCACCTGACCAATTAGTTAGCTAAAGACTTGCAACATTTTTGTTCCCTTCTTTGAGGTGTTTAGATCTGTCAATCACAGCTTCCAACAAACACCTATTTTCCCTATCATTCCAAATATACCCTTCAATTGCCCGTATTGTACGGCAGTGCAGTTCTTGACTCGTCTGAACATTCCCTGTGATTTGTGACCTCTGAGCCAAGGATAATATTTGCTGACTTGTTTGATCCACTCAGGCTGTTCCCAACTTTATTCCTTTGTCATATGACAGCACTTTTTTTTTTCAACCTCATTTTCACCAATAACACTTATAATAGGCAGTTTTTACTGCCTATTATAGGCAGTTGCCTATTCCTGCAGTGTAGGCAGTTTATGCTGATATTGCAGGAATGGTAATAGGCCTATCCTATTCCTGCAGATCAAGTCTTTGTTTTTAATTCCAAGAAGGAATAAAAACATTTGTTGCCCATCCCTAACTGAATGGCTGCAGAGGGCAGTTGAAATTAAACCACATTACTGATGATCTGAAGTCAAACGTAGGCCAAACCAGCTAAGGATGGCAGATTTCCTCCCCAAAAGGGAATTTGTGAATCAGATGGAATTTTACAAAAATCAATATTTTACAATCTTCACTGTGACTAGTTTTCAATCCCAGATTTGTTACTGACCAGCTGCTGTGGTAGGATCTAAACCCAAGTTCCCAGAGCTTGGGTCTCTGATTACTCATCCAGTGACATTATCACTACTCCGCAGTCTCCCACAGTCTACTGCACAATTCAATAGATACTCTGAAGTACAGACCTTCATTGCCCCACTTCAACCATCAAAATCACTCTGCTCTCAGAACATATTTGATTAATTCTTTTGGCACTAACAAACCTTACCTTTGGTGTGCAGAAAATCCAAGGCAGATGCAATGTCTTTCACAACAATACTTGCTTCCCTCTCATTAAAGTGCTTTCTTCTCTGGATGTGGGTCAAGATGGAACCTAGAATGCAGAGTTTATTTAAAAGTGGTAGTATTATATTAATAGGATTTTCAAAGAGTAATACAGGACTTGATTACAGGAGCAAGGATGTCTTATTGCACTTATAGAGGGGGCCTTGGTAAGACCTCACATGGAGTATTGTGTGAAGGTTTGTTTTCCTCATCTAAAAAAGGATATACTTACTATAGAGAGAGTGCAACAAATATTCATCAGATTGAATCCTAGAATGGCAGGATTGTCATACGAGAAGAGATTGGGTCAATTGGGCCAGGATTCACTGGAATTTAGAAAAATGAGAAGAGATCTAATTGAAATTTCTGATAGGGTTGGACAGATTGGATGCAGAGATGTTGTTTCCTCTTGCTTGGGGGTCTAGAACAAGGAATCACAGTCTCAGAATACAAGGTAGGCTATAGGACAGGTTTGAGGAGAAACTTCTTCACTCAAAGAATGGTGAACCTGTGGAATTGTCTACTAGAGAAGGCTGTGGAGGCCAAGTCACTGAATATATTTAAGAGGAGAGAGATATATAGTCTCTGAAGGTGTTATAGGATATAGCGGAGAGCACGGGAGAATGTTTTTGCGATAGATCAGCCATGATCATACTGACTGGCAGAAGAGGCTCGAAAGACCGAAGGGCCTCCTCCTGCTCCTATTTTTTATGTTTGTGTTTCCAGGATACAGATTTTTGATAGTGTGTGCAGCTCTAACCCAAGCATCAGAGAAAGGTTGGATTAGAGTAATGAATGGTTGTTTGCGTCTGCATCCCCCACAGGGAAAGCTATTGATCTCCACAATGCTCGCATAGAATGCTGCAAGTGCTTGTAAATAGGAAAAGAAATACATTTTCATTAGAAGAACTGTCATATAGGAGTCAAAACATTAACTCTGTTTCTTTCTCCACTGGTGTTGCCAGACTGCTGAATATTTCCAGCACTTTGCTTTCAAAATGTCATTTCTTTTAACGTCTAAAGGCAAGAGTCAAAATTCCCATAGGGACGT
Organism: Carcharhinus amblyrhynchos; assembly: GCF_965287045.1. Classification (NCBI taxonomy): domain Eukaryota; kingdom Metazoa; phylum Chordata; class Chondrichthyes; order Carcharhiniformes; family Carcharhinidae; genus Carcharhinus; species Carcharhinus amblyrhynchos. The sequence continues at coordinate 25,891,431 of NC_137332.1, read as the reverse complement.
TAATTTTTAAATTACTGGAAGGTTTGTGACCAACACTCAAACAGACCCATGCAGGAGGCCCAGACACAGTAGAAGAAGATGGCACGCAGCTTTGCAGCAGCAAAATCAATGCAGCTCTCACTGCAGTCCCAAATAAATATTTCAATATCCATTCACTTGCTGACCAGGGAATTAAACAGCGTCATGATAAAAATTACCCGATCTTTCTATTTTTAGGAGCGCAAGAACAGGAGAAGGCCATTTAACTGGCAGTAGAACAGTATAGCACAGTGGGAGAGAAAAACCTTTAAAAGAAAATCGACACAGGAAACAAAGGCAGTGACAGGGCAGCAAATCACAACGGGAGAGGGGGTGATACATCACAAGCGACGTCACAGGACAAGAAGTCAAGCAGTCTAAGTGCACTTCGCAAGCTTTTAATTTTTCTTCTGTTTAATTAAATAAATTATAAACGATGACAGAATCAATTAACGAGCATAAAAGCAAATGCAGTTAACACTCATCTGATACAACCAATTTAGTATGCTCCACCATAATGGAAAGGAGATCCACAAACAATTAAACTACTGCCTCCCTTGTTCCTCCATCAGAGCACACCAGTGGATGAATATCATCAAAAAAAACCCCTGATCTTTGCAAAACCAGCTGGTGATGAACATGTCTGTGCTGATGTACATCCTTGTCAGGGTAGAAGTCAGAATCACAAAATCGGGATTATAATCTTAAGGGAACATGGTTTGGGATTAATGACGAACTGCAGGATAATGTAACCATCCATGCAGGTTGAAAAGACCAAAACCATAACAGGATCATTGAGCAACATCCAGGATCCGTCCAAAGTCTCACAGAAGCTGCAGCACCTCTGCCATGTCATCCTCCCTAAACCCCAGCAAAGAGAAGCCTAGGCCCTGGTAAGCGGCAAGAACCCAACACGTCGAGCCGCCTCTGACCCTTCTCGATGAACAGAGAGGGTATGGCAACAAGTCCAGCAGTCACAGTCTTCGACTGACCCCAAACCATTCTTTCCTCTGACAGGATTCTCTTCTCCATTTCCTTTAGCACATCTTGCAGTTTATCAAAATGAGCACCAAAAGCGTATGCTGGGGAGCTGAGACCATCGTCCATCCCTTCAATGCCAACAGCATCACCAAAGCGCAGGCCTGCTCACCGGAGAAACCGTCACTGCGATCTGGAACCCAATCCGGCCGTCTCGATCAAAGAAGGATTATCTTGATTTAACTTGGCTTCCCTTTACTAAAATTTAGCCTGGATCTTCCACGATCACAATACAGTTTACATACATCAGCAGTGGATAAAATTATGGGTTGTGCATCAGGATAAAACATGGATTAAAAGATGAGTAGCACCAGAGCTCATGAAAACACAGCCGCTCCTACACTTACATCCCGTGACCCTCCCCCCACCACCCCTTGGTTGTTTCTTTGGGGTTGGCAGGATGTGCCAATTAGTGTGCCACAGGGATAAGTGCTGGAACTTCTTACAATTTATATAAATGACTTGCATGAAGGGAACAGGTGTGAAATTTGCTGACCACACAAAGATACATAGGAAAATATATTGTGAAGGGGTGTAACATGGTTATAAGGGGATATAGATAGGTTAAGTGAGCAGGCAAAACTCCAACTGCAGGTGGGATTCTCCCAAAAGAATTCTAAGTGCCGAATTCATGTAAAAACTGGAATAAATCCCAATTTTTCCTTGGGATTTTCAAAATGAATTTCCCTCCTGCACTCTGCATCACAGAGACTCCAAGTGTGAATCTCATTAAAAATATGTGGATGGGGTCTATTTCCGCCAGAGAGGACAGCAGACTCCCTTTCCACCCCGATGGCACCGATCCCTAGTGTGGGGTAGCAGTGGAATCCTCCCACCTCCACTCCCACCGATTGCTGTTATAGGCCCCACCCCAAGGCACTGCCCAATGCCCTGTGGGCAGTGCTAGGGAGCCAGGCTGGCACTGCCAAGCTGGTAGTGCCCAGAGGGTACAGTCTTTACCCCTGACCTCCTTTGGAGGGGGGGGGGAAACACTAGCAGGCCACAGACTTCAGTCCCAGGATTGCTAATGATATTTAACTTAGGGTTAACATAATTTATTCAGCTCCACGGCAATTTCTGATGCGGAGCTGATGACAACGGACTTCCAGCAGTCAGAGACGTGCGGAGGCCACAGTGTCTTGAGGGAAGCCCACTACACAGCTTCCGCTCAAGTCTTCCAGCCTGCGGTGCTGCACCAGGCTGAGAGAATCACCCCCTGTTTCTTTCAACTGAGGATTTTCCTGACTTTACTCGGCATTTTGCCCCAAAGCTTAACTAGAAACCTTCCAGCGATGTTAATATGGAGTTTTCTCTCCAGGGTTAAGCACTTATGGGCTGTGCATCAAGATAAGTAAAAAGGATTAAAAGCAGAGTAGTGCTCACATAACGGGACCCCCATCTTTAACTTTAGTAGTGCTCTGCGTTCCTCAGCTCCCTAAGATATGGAAGTAATTTCTATCAACTCAATCTCTTCTCTTTAATATCATGAAAACTTTGATTAAATCACCAACAAACCTTCTAAATTTTAGGGAATGTAACCCTAATTTATATAATCTTCCCTCCACCTCACAATTTAACCTTTGGGGATCCATTCTGATGAATCCACACTGCACTCCTTCCATATTCTAAAATGTAGTGTCCAGCACTGCTCACGATATTCCAGGTGTGGTTCTAACCAGGGTTTTGCATACTGAAGCATGGCATCTATTCCCTTGTATTTCAGCCCTCTAGATCTAAAGGTTGGCAATCCATTAGCTTTTTTAATTATTTTGTGTGCCTGTTAATGACATTTTAATGATCCATGTACTTGGCCCTCTAAGTCTCTTTGCACCAGTTTCTGGCTTTTCACCATTTAGAATGTGCCCTGTTTTCTCCCTCACATCTGCCTACATTGAAATCCAATTTCTACAGTTTTGTCTATCCACTTCATCTATCAACGTCGTTTTACAATTTGAAGCTTCCATCAACACAGCTTACAGTGACACCTATCTTTGTGTCATAGGCAAATTTGAAAATATGGCTTTCTATGCAAACAAATACAGTAAAATAGTTGAAGCCCCACAGTTCCTTCCGGAAACTAATCATATCCTTCTGTAATCCCTAGTTAAATAAAAACTTAGATCCACAAATAATCTTAGTTAAAACCTTGGCAAAGCAACCAGGATTAGACTACTTCTTGTTGAGACGAGACGCTTTATTTAACTGTTTAAAGTGCTTAACGTGGGATTGTCATTAAAACATCAATTTGCATTTTGTTTCATCTGATTACACCAGCTGCCCAGTGTAACTTTTCTCATCACTATGATTAATTGTTAACTGGAAGAAACGCAAGAGTCCTGAGTGCTCAGTGTTGCTGATGTGTTGGGTGATAGAAATTGCATACAACTTCATTAATTGCTGACAAGGGGAAAAAAAAACAATGGGATTGGGTTTATATGATACAGCTTCCAAAGTGGAAATTATGCCAGGTCTATTTTTCCATCATTAAAAACCAGGAGAAAACGTAGTACAGAAATAAAATTGGATTTTAATGTAGGAGAGAATAAATGCAGCCTCTTCTTTCAGCCACTTAAGGTAATTAATTTACAACAGAAGTAGTCACAAGTAATACAAGATTCAGCAAAACAATTTGTGGAGCTGGCACTCATCAATTGCTACCAGTTGCCCCAACTGTTCTTTTGAATAATACTCAAATGTCAGGCGTGGCACCAAATCTTTTATTTACATCTTGCTTGTGGAACCGTTAATTTGTGTCCAATGTGTAATCATAAACTCATTTAGCCTGCGACATCACCATACAGATGATGCTTCCCAATCATATATTCTAATACCACAATAGCTGCTGCATGAGGCATGCAGGGACAGATTGTAACTGCCACTGCAAGATATTACTTGAGGCTGAAAGAAATTATAATAATTACAAAAGCTACAGTTTAGATAAGGGACCAATGAATCTGTTATGCACAGTGTAACAAAGCACGGTCCATTAAGCTCTATTCTACTTGAGGACCTGAATGATGTGACAAACCATGATAGCACAGCTAAGCAGTTATTCACCCAAAGCCTGAAATTATACAGAAATCAGTTGCTGATCTCATTATTTCCCATGTGTATGGCCTAAATTTAATGTGGATAAGTTATTGCATTTGGTTAACTTTGAACTGGGAGCCTATCTGTATATTCTATATTCTCAACAATTGAGCAAAATGATTCATAATTCATAATGTTAGCAGCATTCACTCTTCAGTTACTGAAACTCTCAAAAGCAGGAGAGAAAAAAAATTACAAGTGCAAATTTATACAGACTACTAAAAGTTACATGTTCATGAAGACAAATGTGTTGACGTTACACCAAGAAATGGGACAGGTCCATGCTAGTCTTTATGCTTCACGTAAGCTTTATTCGTCATAACCTTCTATTCCTTTCTCCCCCATGTGCTTATCCAGTTTCCATTAAACACATCTATGCTCCTTGCTTCGATTACCTTACAATAGAGTGTTCCAAATTCTTACCATTCTCTGGGTAAAGTAGTTTGTCCTAAATTTTCTACTGGATTTATGAGAGACCATCTTATATTTGTGACACCACTCTTGCCCAACTATGGAAATATCTTCTCCGCGTCTACCCTATCAAACCTTGCCATAAGCTTAACGGCTTCTATCAGGTTACGATGTGGATATGCCGGCATTGGACTGAGGTAAACACAGTAAAAAGTCTGACAACACCAGGTTTAAGTCCAACCGATTTATTTGATAGTAAACTCACTAGCTTTCGAAAGCTAGTGAGTTTACTATCAAATAAATCGGTTGGACTTAAACCTGGTGTTGTCAGACTTTTTACTGTTTCTATCAGGTTACCACTTAGTCTCCTCTTCTCTACAGAAATTAAATCCAGCCTGTTCAAACACTTAAATCTGTACCCTCTGGTTCCTGTACTATCAGCTAATGATAGGTTTAGAAAAGATAGACAAAGAATAACTTATCATAATCTTGTACACCTCCATCAAATCTCCCTAACTCCAAGGAGAACAACCCCAGCTTTTCCAACTTGTTTTTTTTTTAAATGGATAAGCCATACCTGAACAATTTTTCATTTTGTCACGGAGGTGCCACTGTGGTAATTATACTGGAATAGCTTGGCGAGAGTCCCAGCTAGTTCTGAAGAACAAATCTTCAGTACCACTGCTGAGATGTTGTTACAGTCTGTTGCCTTTGCTGTAGCCACTGCATTCAGCTGTTTCCTGAAAGCAGGTAGAATCAGCCTGAACCAAATCATTTGAAGGCCAGCTTCTGTATTAACTCAGGGGGAGGCCAAGATGGATCTGCCATTTAGCACTTCTGGCAGAGGAGAACACAATGGCTTCAGTCTTATTTTTAGTGCTCCAGCATCATTGAAGATGGGGATGTTTGTGGTGCCTCCATTAGTTGTTTAATTAGTCACCGTTATTCACGTTTGGTTGTGGCAGGACAGCAGAACTTTAATCCAATCAGTTGTTTGTGGGATCGCTTAGCTCAATCTATAGCAGGCTGCATCATATACTTCCGCATTATAGCTTCACTCGATTGTGATGCATCTCAATCAATGATTCACACCACATCATTGCAGACTGTCTCCTGCGGAGGTCTCAACAGCGGAAGCTGTTACTTGGCTTGGTGATTACTGAATATGACAAGAGTAACCTGGTTGGCACCTCATTGTTAGATATGCTTTGTGCTGTTCCTGGCATGTTTTTCTGCATTCATTGAACTAGAGTTGATTCCCTGATTTTCTGGTCATGGTAGAGGAAATAACATGATAGGTCCAGAGGTTACAGATTGTCATGGTGTATGATACCACTCACCACAGTGCCCCATGGATGCTCAGTTTTGAGTCGTTACATCTGTTCTAAATTTATTGCATTTAAAAAAAAACGATAACGCACACAACATAGTACGAGTATTGGTAGGAGAAACTGTCATGGACAAAAACATCTGTATAGGGAGAACTCTTTGCCACAGAAGGCTGTGGGGGCCAGGTCGTTGAGTGTCTTTAAGACAGATAGATAGGTTCTTGATTAAGAAGGGGATCAGGGGTTATGGGGAAAAGGCAGGAGAATGAGGATCAGCAGACTCGATGGGCCAAGTGGCCTAATTCTGCTCCTATTTCTTATGGGAAGTTGGGGAGGATGAGGTCAAATACGTTTTCACTCTTTGGTTCTCTCACCAACTGCAGGAGGCCCAGTTTGGCAGATATGTCTTCCTGAACTTTTCCAGCTTGGTCAGAAGTGATGCTATGGAGCCACTCTTAACAGTAGACTTTTAAGTCTCCCACCCAAAGTAATTCTGTGTCTTTGCTACTTTCAGTACTCAAGTGGTGCTCAACAAGGTGGAGAATTGATTCATTACCTGAAGGAGGGCAATAGGTTAGCAAGAGGTTACCTTGCCAAAATTTGATCTGATGTCATGAGATTTCATAGGATCCAGAATCAATGTTGAGGACTCCCAGGGCCACTCTCTTCCTCTTTCCTGCCTATATAAATGTATACTATTGAGCAGAGATACAGCCCGGGATGGTGACAGAGGGGTTTGCTGCATTGCCTGAGTTTATGACTATGCCAGGCTGTTGGTTAACCAGTTTTGGGGCAGCTCTCCCAATTTGATTCAGGTACAATGTTAGTGAGGAGAACTTTGCAGGGTTGATTGGGTTGCTTGTGTCTTTGTGGTGTCTCATCCCTGGGGTAATACCAGTTGGCATGTCTGGTTTTATTTTCATTGGCATTCCTCATAATATAAAAATATTATAAAATATAAAATTGAATATAAAAGTAGGGAGGTCTTGCTGCAGCTGTATAGGGCATTGGTGAGGCCGCAGCTGGAGTACTGTGTGCAGTTTTGGGCGCCGCACCTGCGCAAGGATATTTTGGCCCTGGAGGGAGTGCAGAGGAGGTTTACTAGGCTGATACCGGAGTTGAGGGGATTGAGCTATGAGGAGAGGCTGAATAAACTAGGCTTGTACTCGTTAGAGTTTAGAAGAATGAGGGGAGATCTCATTGAGACGTATAAGATGATGAATGGGATGGATAGGATAGAGGTGGAGAGACTCTTCCCGCTCAAAAAAGACAGTAGGACTAGGGGGCACAGCCTCAAGATAAAGGGGAGGCGGTTTAGAACGGAGTTGAGGAGGAACTTCTTCACTCAAAGGGTGGTGAATCTCTGGAATTCTCTGCCCGTTGAAGTGGTGGAGGCTGCCTCGCTAAATATTTTTAAGAAGCGGGTTGATGGGTTCTTGATAAGAGAGGGGATTAAGGGTTATGGGGAGAGGGCGGGAAAGTGGAACTGAGCCACAACAGATCAGCCATGATCTTATTGAATGGCGGGGCAGGCTCGAAGGGCTAGATGGCCTACTCCTGCTCCTATTTCTTATGTTCTTATGTTCTCATGGTTTGATGGAAAAAGATACAAAAGTCTGGGATCACATACCAACTGACTGAAGAACAGCTTCTTCCTTGCTGCCATTAGACTTTTGAATGGACCTACCTCGCATTAAGTTGATCTTTCTCCACACCCTAGCTATGACTGTGACACTATATTCTGCACTCTCTGCTTTCCTCCTCTATTAGCATGCTTTGTCTGTATAGCGCACAAGAAACAATACCTTTCATTGTATGCTAATACATTTCACAATAATAAATCAAATCAAACTGAGGAGCTTTTTAAGTCATTTCATTGGGTAGTTAAAAAGTCAACCACATTGCTGTGGATCTGAAGTCGTATAGGCCAGGCTAGGTAAAGCTAGCAAATTTCTTTTTCTAAAGGACACAACAGTGGACCAAATGGGTTCTTTCAAGAACCCAGCAGCTCATTTATTTCATTAACCAAATTTAAATTTGTCAGCTTGTATGGTGAGATTTGGAGATTCATCTCTAGTTCATCAGTCCTGACCTCTAAGATGCTGAGACAGTAATATAATCTCTATGTTGCCATGCTTTGTCTACAAGATTAAGTGGAATAGAAAAAAATTAAACCGGACATAATTTCAACCAAAACATATTGCAGGAAAAGGAGATAAAAGGTGTCCAGTCAAAAACAAACATTTGGAACTAATTTCTGCTACTAATTTGCCTCTCAAAATGATAAATACTGCTTTAGATATTTCAGATTAGCTAGTGGAGGCAAGATCTCTGGAATTATTCAATCATAAGAAGCAGTGATGAGCAGAGGTAGAGAGCATATTTTCGTTGAAAGATGAGCTGGAGGAGTCAAATGATCTCTTTTCAGCCTTACTCAACAATTATTCGTATCCTCCTCTTCTCCATCTGCCCAGGGTCCAAACCTGAATCAGTAACAAAAACACAACCAGCTGCTGTGTTCCCAAACTCTTGTGCCAAATATTAATTATGAGAGGGTGGAAGGCCAGAAGGGCAGAAAGAGAAGTGGATGGATGTAAGATTTGCATTTATTTAACACAGAGACACTATTAAAACTTTGAAATAGGTGGATGGGATATAAGAGAATGATTTGCCCATTCCTGTAAGAAAACATCCCATTCTCAACTCTGGGTTTAATCTTTCCTTTTAAAGGGGTTCACAACTGGAAGGGAGGAAGCAAAATAAAGGTCGCAAAGCCTCATTTTGCCCTACTGTGTAATAATGCATTAGCTCACTCGTGCTTTGCCACCAAGCGAAAAGCAACAACATTTTGCAGCACATTATTTGTTGCTGAAGCAATGGATATGACCTACCTCCACGCATTTTTTCAAACACCAGGTAAAACTGTGCTTCATCCTCAAAAAATTCAATCAGTTCTAGAATGTTCCTACAGAAAAAGAAATAAATTTAAATCTCAAGGGCTCTTAGTACAGATGATAAAACCAGGGGAAAAAAAAAGTGCTTCCTGCTCCAATTGAATAGGAAATAAATTAAAACATTTTATCATGTATTGATTTCCTTTCTTCATACAGTATATATTTCTCCAGGGAGTTTCTATGATAATATTTGAAAATATAACTGGCTCTTTCCACATACATTTCATTCCTGTGTGGCCTGTATAAGAGGTTTAGACAATCAAAACAGCAGCCTATATTACTTTTTCTATCTCATTAGCTACAAACCATTTCCCAATTTCAAACTCCCTCAATACATCTCTATTAGAAAAGTTATAATGCAGTTTTAACTAAAATTGATTTTGCTGGGACTCAGGTAAAGCTTGGAAGCAAAATGAAATTCCAACAACAGTTGTGCCCATTTACTGCTCACAGATTAGTAAGTGCGACAGAGGTGCATGCTGTAAGTTTTATAAAAACAATCACCATTGTGAAGGCCCAGTCCATATTCACAAATAAAACCATGCAAGGCTCTCTCTCTTCTCTTCTCCTCAGTGCCATTGTGGAATACTTGCTCAAGTTCCATTACTGCTGTAAAGGCATGTGAACATGGCCACACATTTTCAGCAGGAAATAATATGATGGCATGTTTGTCAGGTTTAGCTTGATAAAAACTTGCGAATATTATACATTTTAGCTTTCAGAAAATTGACATACTTCCTCGATGTCTTACCGTAGTCAAGGTAAAAAGCATCTCATCTTCAGTAAGGTAAAATGGAGAATTATTTAATTATGTACCCTTCAAAATGTAGAGGATAGCAATGATAGAATGGTGTGTGACATGACCAAGCGCTAACAAATGTCAACGCAGCAGCAAGGCAAGAAATATAGAGTTACTAAAAACATGCAGGACAGCACCACAAAAGTTTGTTTATTTATTTTATTTATTAGCGTCACAAATAGGTTTAAACTAACACCGCAATGAAGTTACTGTGAAAATCCCCAAGTCGCCACACTCTGGCACCTGTTCAGGTACACTGAGGGAGAATTTAGCATGGCCAATGCACCTAACCAGCACGTCTTTCAGATTGTGGGGGAGGGGAATCCCACCCAAATACGGGGAGAATTTGCAAACTCCGCACAAACAGTGATCCAAGCCGGGAATTGAATATGGGTCCCTGGTGCTGTGAGGCAGCAGGGCTAGCCACTGTGCCAACATGCTGTCCCTAGTTGAACACCTTTTTGTGATTTCTCCTAAACTGGCATGTTGAAATGCAAATCTGTGATATGGTGAGGGTTGGAAAAATCCCCAAGGTGAATTTGAATCTAGTACTGGGGAGGAGCTTATCTAGGTTCCTTCTGATCAACTCAGACTGCAAGCATCTCCCCCTCTCTGGGCAGCTATGCATAACTGGTATTTCTTCCTGTTCCAATGGAAGCTTCATAAGATTTTCCTACGGCAATAATCTCAACATAGCATTGACTCTGACAACTCTTTGATCATCTTAGTCACTGGCCATCTTGATTCCAGTTTAAACCCTCGCACTGATGGAGCAGCTCTGGCCTACACCCTCATTAATGGTCTGGCCTAGTGTTTCTTCCTACCTTGCAAATAAACAAACAGAAGAGAATAAATAGGCGAGCAAGAAAATAAGTTAATGAGAAAAGACTGAACCAGGAAAGGAAAGACAAAGTTAAAGGAGAAGGGAGGATAGAGAAATATCTATAATAAAATGGTATTGTTAATATTATTTAAGATTGTACTAATGTTTGTCAGGTATGATAGGGCATCAGTTCCATACAATATCATTGTTCACAGCTCCCTTATTTAAGGATTTGAAACTTACTGGTTTCCCTGACACTGATATAAAGTCTCAACTTCACGGAAGACCCTACTTCGGCTCAAATCGGCCTTCTTCTCAATAACCTGCAGGGGAGAAGACAAAGTGCTTTCAATTACTGTTCTATCATGATAAAATAAGAAAAACAAAAATATTCTTGTTCTGCATGGAAACACAGTAAGTAGAAGCAGGAATAGGCCATTCAGCCCTTTGAGCCTGCTCCGCCATTCATGACTGATCATCAAATTCAATGTCTTGATCCCACTTTCTCCCATATCCCTTGATCACTTTAGCCACAAAAGCCATATCTGTCTTCTTGAACTCATGATGTGGAGATGCCGGCATTGGACTGGGATAAACACAATAAGTCTCAGTTTACAGACAATACACGTCTCTTTAACCTAAGCTTAATGCTATCTCCACTCACATTGGCTGCACCTTTAAGACTTGATTAGCTGTAAAGACTCGCATTCTAATCGGTGTTCTGTAAACTGAGTGTATGCCTTCATCGCGAGGGGGATTGAATATAAAAGTAGGGAGGTCTTGCTGCGGCTGTATAGGGCATTGGTGAGGCCGCAGCTGGAGTACTGTGTGCAGTTTTGGGTGCCATACTTACGCAAGGATATTTTGGCCTTGGAGGGAGTGCAGAGGAGGTTTACTAGGCTGATGCTGGAATTGAGGGGGTTGAGCTATGAGGAGAGGCTGAATAAATTAGGCTTGTACACGTTAGAGTTTAGAAGAATGAGGGGAGATCTCATTGAGACATATAAGATGATGAATGGGATGGATAGGATAGAGGTGGAAAGACTCTTCCCGCTCAGAAAGGATAGCAGGACTAGGGGGCACAGCCTCAAGATAAAGGGGGGTGCGGTTTAGAACAGAGTTGAGGAGGAACTTCTCCACTCAAAGGGTGGTGAATCTCTGGAATTCTCTGCCCGTTGAAGTGGTGGAGGCTACTGCGCTAAATATTTTTAAGAAGAGGGTTGATGGGTTTTTGATAAGAGAGGGGATTAAGGGTTATGGGAAGAGGGCGGGAATGTGGAACTGAGCCACGACAGATCAGCCATGATCTTATTGAATGGCGGGGCAGGCTCGAAGGGCTAGTTGGCCTACTCCTGCTCCTATTTCTTATATGCCCTGTTTGTGATCAGAACTCCCCACTCGTCTGACGAAGAGGCAGTGCTCCGAAAGCTAGTGGCATTTGCTACCAAAGAAACCTGTTGGACTTTAACCTGGTGTTGTGAGACTTCTTTCTTGAAATCTGCCACAGAAAGTGGTTGAGGCCAAAATGTTGTCTGTGAATTCCACACATTCACCACTCTCTGGGTGAAGAAATTTCTCCTCTCCTCAGTTCTAAAAGATTTAGCCCTTATCCTCAAGCTATGACCCCTAGCTCGGGATGCCCCCATCATCAGGAACATTTTTTCTGAATCTGCATCTTGTATACTGTCAGGAAACAAAGGTGGTTTTGCGTCATCTATATTTGTATTTGAGAGTATTAGAAATAAGCTTTGGCTTTAAGTTTAATTCTGTGTTTCTGTGCAAGAAAAGGGTTGAAACTTTAGTTAACTTCATATTACCCATAGGTGCCTGCATGTCTGTGGGCTTTGGCCACTTTAATCTGTGCTTGCATTGTAATTAAAAGATTTACAATGGGAAAACAAACAGCTTAAAGAAAGGCTGGATGATTGCTTGGCAAACAAGTGCCATCTAGGTTAGAAATAATTTTTGAATTTAGTTTTAAACTAGACCCAAAAACAGCTGAGAGGACACAATGAAGCAAGCTTCCCAAAAGAACAGAAGTAAGTCCAGAAACCAGGGAGTTGGACAAAAAGTATGTCTCAGGAAAGCAGGTAAGTTGAAGGAATGAACAACAAGTTGAAGTTGAACAAGCTCTATATTCGTTGGATACAAGGATAGTAGGTACCACAGCCAAATTTGCAGATGAGACTAAAATAGGTGGAATTGTAAGCTGCGATATGAAATAAGAAATTTACACATGAATGTGGCAAAATTGGCAGATGGAGTTTAACACGGATAAATGTGAGTTATCCATCTTGGCAGGAAGAATACAAAGGCAAATTGGCAAATTATTATTAGTGGAAAAAAACTTCTGAGTGCTTCAGTGCAGAGGGACCTGGGTGTCCTTCCGCATGAGTTGCTGAAAATTAGTATGCAGGTACAGCAACTAATATGTCAGGCAAACAGATTTTAGTACTTATTGCTAAAGGAATTGAACATAAATGTAGTGAAGTGTTGCTGCTACTGTACAAAGCATTACTGAGATTACACTTAGGATGTTGTGCACAGTTTTTCTTCCCTTATTTGAGCAGGGCTGTAGTTGCATTAGAGACAGTTAAGAGGAGGTTCCAGAATTGAATCCAGAAATGAAAAGCTTGTCTTAAAAAAGAGTGATTGGCAGTTTAAGCTTATACTTATTGGAGTTTAGAAGAATGAAAGTAGATCTAATGGAGGTGCACAAGGTACACTGATAAAGTAAATGTGGAGAGGAGTTTCCTCTTGTGGAGCAATCTGGAACAGGTCATGGTTTTAGGATAAGGGGGGGCAGATTTAAAACAGAGATGAGGAGAAATTATTTCTCCCAAAAAGTCATGTGTCTGTGGAATTCTGTGGAGTGTGGTGGATGCCAGGGCTTAGAGTAAATTTAAGGAAGGGGTGACAGATTTTTAATTAGTAAGGGTTTGAAGGGCAATGGACAAGAAAGTGAAGCGGAGATGAGAGCAGTCATGGTCATATTAATTGGTGGAGCAGGCTCTAGCAGGCTCAAATGAGAAAAGGAATAAGGGGATATGGGGAACAAATGGGGAGATGGATTTGAGACCAGGAAGGGATCAGCCATGATCTGACTTAATGCTGGAGCAGATTCGAAGGACTGAACTTCCCTACTTCTGCTCCGAATGCCTATGTTCCCGAGGGGCTAAATTATCTACTCCAGCTCCTAATTCTTATGATTTTTATGACGATCCTGTTGGGTAAAGTAAAAAGCGGAGAAAGTGCTCTGCATTAAACAGTGGGCTGCGAGAACCAGATTTAAAGTGAGAAACCAGACATCAGAGATAAATCAAAAGTTTGGTGACATCTTAATACAAACTGTGAAGCAGTGGTGTTTTTGCGGGAGGGCTGGTTTTGTGGGAGCTTGAATGCACACACCAATCCAAGGCAGAGGGATACAGAAAGGAAAGACTGAAATCCTTGGCAAAGGCATCCGAGAAAAAGCATTGTTTGAGGGAAGAATCTAAGGCATAGTTTTTTGAGAATGGAGTTTGGAAACACTCATGTGGAAATCAGTGAAACCAGTTGGCTCACATAGTATCCACAAAAGTTATATTGAGTGGCATCTGCAACTTGGTTTCAGAGTGAGGTGCATCTGACCACAGTTGGCCTGTTAATTTATATGGACAGCGTGCTTCCCAAGGACATTATAGTGCAAGATATATTTTGTAACTGGTGTTACCCTTAAAAATCTGCATACATCTTTGAAGATATAGATGGGGTGAAGGACCTTGAATTATAATCAATCTTTTCATGTTTAATGCATTTTAAGTTAAGTAAAAGTTAATTAGCAGTCCTGTGAAACTGTTCATCCATGCCTCTGAACAAAAAAAAAAGGTAACGGTTATGGTCTATTAAGCCAGAGTTACATTCTGGCCCCTGACTGTCCAATAGTAACATCAGCTGGGATCACAACAATATGTTGGAACAGGACTAACACTCTTGATTTTGGAAGATCCAAGAGTCACAGTAAGCACATATCAAGTCTCAATGGATACATTCTTGGATGGTATTAGGTAACAATCTTATTTACCACAATCTTTATTCAGAAAATCACATTAACTAAACAGAAGACTGCTTTGCACCTTTTAGATAGGCCTGTATTTTCTCTGCTTGATTGAAGAGGAACATAAATCTTAAGATGAACTTCAAGATTAATGTTTACTTAATTCATGGTAATTATCCACAGTTTGACACATTCTACCTAATTTATTATACAATAATAATATAAAACATGACAAAGCAGCAGTGTACAGAATGCAGAAAAGCAGACAGACTTTACTTGTACAGATCTTTCATAACCTCAGCACATCCCAAAGGACTTTCCAACCAATTAACAACATGATGAAGTACAGTCAGCTACACTGACAGCTACTTTTCAGACAGCTAGTCCCACAAACAGCAATGTAGTTAATAATGGGCAAACAATCTGATTTTGGGTGTTAGGGATATATATTGGTCGATATGATCTGGATAACTACTGGATTGCTTTCAAATTAGTAATGGAATCTTTCACACTCACACAAAGCAGATAGGCTTTAATGCATCTCTGATAGTGCAGCCTGCATGATTGAGAGTTCATATTGCCCGAATAACTTGATGTCTTAGTGTGCGTTGATTCTACGTACAGCCTAAGTAAAAACAGCTTTCTCCTGAGCTTGGGTTGCATTGTGTAAGTTAGCTTAAGGCAAGGATGAGGAGCTGATGGAATGTATGAAACTCACTCATCCATGCCCTGTTGGTTTAGGTGAGACTGTGCAAAGAATCATAGAATGCCTACAGTGCAGAAGGAGACCATTCAGCCAATTTGAGCCTACACCAAAAGAGCATGTTACCCAAGCCCACCCCTCATCCAACCCCTGTAACCTAGCACATTTATCATGGCCAATCCACCTAACCTGCACATATTTGGACTGTGGGAGGAAACCAGAGCACCTGGAGGACACAGGGAGAACGTGCAAACACAGATAGTCACCCAAGGCTGGAATCAAACCCTGGTCTCTGGCACTGAGGCAGCAGTGCTAAACATAATGCCACTCCATCTGGTTTATAGCAACAAAATAGTTAAGTGGGCCATACCAATAGAATGCTTAGAGCTATGTTCCTTTCGTTAACTCCATGCTCATGACACTTTTACGTATCTATTATATGCACGCATACCACCTTCAAATTGAAGTTAAAAAAATCAATGGCAGAATTAATATTAGAGATCGGAGAGACCCCTCGATGTTGTACTCAGACTAACAGCTCAAAAGACCGATTTAGTCACAATGAAATCCTGAAATGTCATGTCACAATAAAGAGCTGATTATGAATTGTTATATCCAACACATACGTGCTCCAGTGTTTAAAGTAACTAAACAAATTAGAAAACAAAAAGCAGTCCAACAGTTTACCCTCAAGAACTGCACTGTCAGCCTTGATTTTTCTACTCTTTGGTAATCTTTTAATAAGTGGGGGAGCTTTCTTTGAAGCCTTTATTAGAAAATGCAGGAGGATTCTTGGGTTTGTAAATTTCTATTTGCCATTGATGAAACTATTTATTGATGCTTGAATTTGCCCCATAATATTAAAAGTGATTCTATAGGCTTTGCAAATATAAGGAGGTTCTCCTTTCTATAGGATTTCCAATCATACCAATAGATCCACTGTGCTAATGTCAACTTTTTGAAAAGCCTATCCAATTGGACCAACTCTTTTGCCTGTAGTTCTACAATGTTTACCCCTTTGCTAATGTGCTGATTAAGTGCATTGATCCGAACAGGCACTGGACTGCGGAGACTAGGGGACTTTCACAGTAACTTCATTGCAGTGTTAATGGAAGCCTTACTTGTGACTAATAAAAAAAATAAACTTAACTTGTGAGCTCAATTCTCTGAAGTGTGACATTAATCCACAATCTTCTAATTCAGGAGGACACAGGTGTTATGCACTGAGCCACATCAGACACTCAGGACAAGATTTCACAGCCTCGCTCAGGCAAGATCATAACATCCTGCCCGAAGCCAATGGAGATTTCTGTTCTGGGAACCTTGCCTGCCCCAGTTCAGGGGTGGGCGAGATGGTAGGGTTTCGGCCTCAAACTTAGACAGCGATGCAGAGATGTATTACGTTCACAGACAGGCTAAAGTTGTTCTTATAGCCCTTATGATTTTAACTATGGCAAAACACCACATCTGCCACAGAGTATGGAAAGTCTAACCCAAGACAGAAGCAGCAAGATGCTGGAAGCTTCCAGTTTGTATTATAAACACCAAGGACCAAATCCTACAGTGGACTCAGGAAAATCCAACCTATGCACTTTCACAGCTTGCAAACTATACACCTATGACTTTTCGTGCCACTTTTGGGGTTGGGATTGAAATAGAATCCCTACAATACAGAAGGAGGCCATTTGGCCCATCAAGCCTGCATCAAAAACAATCCCACCCAGGCCCTATCCCCATAACCCCGTGTATTTACATGAAGGGACAATTCAGCATGACCAATGCACCTAACCTGCACATCTTTGGGCTGTGGGAGGAAACCGGACCACCCGGAGGAAACCCTCACAGACACAGGGAGAATATGCAAACTTCACACAGACAGTGACCCAAGCCAGGAATTGAACCCGGGTCCCTGGCGCTGTGAGGCAGCAGTGCTAAGCACTATATCTCCGTAGCACCCCATACAGTTTACAAGCTGCACAGGAGCACGTGAGCAATGTCGTTGTGGAAGTGGATCAATGAAAAAGCCCATCTCAATTCTCCCATACAGTATCCCAGCTCCGAACAGTCTTTAAAAGAGTCCCTAAACCTCATGCCACCCAATCTACTGGCCTGCCAGCCAAGCCCTTTCAGACTGCTTGACAGTGGGGCAGCAACTGTGCTGAAAACCATTAAGTACTTGAAATTCAACCAAGTATTCAGAATGGCCACGGCTGTCCACACAACAGATCTCTTTCTGGGAAGGAAAGAACAGAAGTTGCTAATTTGAAAATAGAGTGCTTGTCAATCAATGTATCAGAGCAGGTGGTAAGATTTGTTTCAAATGTAATTTTTTTTCAAGTGTCAAACAAGCCAGAGCCATTTAAAGAATAGTAGGAAAGATGACAGTATACATTGACAGGCTATTCTTCAGGAGCCACATCCTCCATTGCTCATGATGTATCAGAAACAGTGATGTAATTTTGTTCCTTACCTTTACAGCACATTCTTTTCCACTGTGCAAATTGACACAGCCTTGGACCTTGGCATAGGATCCTACTCCTAGTTGTTCATCAGTCAGCTTATACAAATCTGCCAATGCAATAAATTATTTAATACACAATTATTTCAGAGTAGTCACAATATTGTCAGTGCTTTTAACAAGACATTATATTGAAAAATCAAAGTGAACAGATCAAAATGAGATCAGAACATAACCAACCACAAATAATTGTAAAGGAAAAGTACAGCTTAGAATAACAACCAGAACATGCAGGAATTGGTCTGGTCATTGGCCAGTGTAAACTTTCAAAAAATTGATAGGCCAAGTAGTCTTTTCTGATCCCAAGCTTTTCTTAAGTAAAACTATCATGAAAACATCACAATGCATTGGAAACACACCTATCAAAATGGAAAGCCATTTTCTATAGAATAAGGCTGAGGCACAAGCACCCTCTTTGGCCCTCATATTGATATGATTTTTTAAAAAAATAATCTATAGGATGCAGGTGTTGCAAGCCAGGTCAGCATTTATTGACATCCTTAGATGCCCTTGAGCAGTTGGTGATGAACTACCTTCTTGAACCAGTGTAGTCTATGTGGTGTAGGCACACCCAAGAGCTGTTAGGGAGGGAGTTCCAGGATTTTGATCCAGTGATAGTGAAGGAACTGCGATATATTTCCAAGTCAGGATGGTGAATGATTTAGAAGGAAACTTCCAGATGGCGACGTTACCACGTGTCTGTTGCCCTTGAACTTCTACATGGTAATGATCATGAGTTTGGAAGGTGCTGCTTAAAGAGTCTCGGTGAGTTCCTGCAGTGCATCTTGTAAATGGTACACACGGCTATCACTGTGTCGATGGTGAACTGAGTGAATATTTGTGGAAGACTGCTTTGTCCTGGGTGGTATTAAGCTTCTTGAGTACTGTTGGAGCTGCACTAATCCAGGCAAGTGGACAATATTCCATTGCGTTTGGATTTGTGCTTTCTAAATGATGGACAGGGTTTGGGGAGTCAGAGGTGATTTACTCTCCACAGGATTCCTAGCCTCTGACCTTCTCTTGTAACCAGAGTATTCATACGGCTAGTCCTGTTATTTATTTGTTACCTTTTCAGTTCCACAATGAGCAAGGTTAAGTGCTTTCTCAAAGCTGAGAGAATAAAAGAAATCAGCAAGCAATAAGAGTGAGCAAGAACCTGGAGAATAATGCCACGGGAAAACAGAAGGAGAGACAGGATACGTGCTCCGAATGCCAGATTAGGAAAATATGAGCAACTGAAAAATTCAAAGTACCAGGAAAGTACAGGAGGCCCATCAACATCGATAAAAAAAGGTTAACGTTTTCACTGTCAGAACTAGAAAAGGGAAGACACATGACAACTTGCTTGGCAGTTAAAGATGTGTTTATGCTAGCAGAACAGCAATTCACAAAGCATGCAGAATACTGAATCTTAACAGATAAATCCGTAGAGTGCAAGTCACTGAAAATTACTGTGCTCTAATCAGCATCTACCGAGTACTGCATCCAATTTTTGTCACTCAGTTCAAGGAATGCAATCAAATTTAAATAGCCAATTCCTAGTATCAGGGGATTTGAGTTATGAATAAAGCCTGGACAAAATTAGCTTTGCAGTCTTGGAAGTCAGACGTTTACAAGATAGCAAAGGTTAACTTGAAACAGTACTTGAGGTTAAACTCTGACAATAGGGGCAGTCTGTGTAGGTTAAGTTCTTTACACAGGTTTCAAATTTTACTTGTCTTCTTAGGAAGAAGCAAAAATTCCTGGAACATAGCTAATGCTAAAATGGAGGATGGAAAACTAAATTGTTTTTACGCAGATGCACCAGATGGGTCAAATAGCCTTACCTGCATTTATCTCCTGATCTTGTAAAATGATTTACTGGTTATCCGAAACCCAAGACTGGATTGCTGCCTTGTACTCACCCAAATGTCCAACATTTTACTTTTCTCCCCCTCCTTTCACATACAGAAATCATTGCTCCAAGTTCAGTTTAATATTGCTACATTTGGTAGAAGTTAAATAAAGTAGCAAAAATAACATTTCAAATATTGAAAATAAATATCTTGTAAATTAATAGTTTGAATGAGATTCAATTGAGTAATTTTAATTTAACTTTTGTTGTATGCCATGCCTTGTGATTCAGCATGGATTTTGATGGATCAACATCCTCTAGCTAGGTTGAGAAGTAGCAGAGAGAGCAGCCGAGATGAAAGGCCATTAACTGTAGAATCATATACGGCTCCATTCACCATGCACACCGCGTCCCCCCACCATGCTCATGCGCAAATCGCTCTAGGGCTGGATAATTGTGGGGGAGGGGTCATAGCATGGTTAGCACTGGTGAGAACACCTTTTGGGATTCTCCCAGAACCCCCATGGCCCAATATAATCCAGTTCACACCCTTGTATATTTAAAGAATCATTTAAATACAGAGTGTCAGTTTGGAGGCACATTCTCTTGGCTTCCGCAATTCTCCCAATCCTCAAGCGCAGCTGGAACCTGGCTCGAATCACTACTGGTCTCCACAAATGGAAACGAGTCATTACAGCCACACCAGAGAGACTCTAAGGAAACTGAAGCCCTCAGCAAGTTGGGGGATGGCTGGGTAGTGCCCTAGTACTGCTAATGTGGGACTGCCAGCTATGGGGGTGCTTCTGAAGGGTGGGGAGGTGACCCCACAGCAGGGTGTCACTTAAAGGGGGTGAGGGGAGGGGTTTTTGGTCCAGCAAGTTTTTTTTTGGGGGGGGCGGTGGTTGGTGGTTGGGTGCATCCCTCAAGGTGCCAGCCTTGCTGATGTCATTACGACCTCACTCCAGAAACAATTCTAAGTGTGAGTGAGACCAGTGAGAATCTCCCCAGGCCCCAAAAGTTTGAATTGCAAACTGAATTGCACTAAACCACCCAGCAGGAATCAGACGGTTTCCCGCTGAGGACAACACTTCAACATTTTTGCGAGAATTCTGCCTGTAGTTTTTCAAACTGTATCTGCACGCTCAGCTTGAACTTATTTTCTAGGTTTATTTGTTTTCAATGTTTGATAAAATCAGTGGGAATGTTTAGGTAATTGGATAAAAATATCAGCATAGATGGCAATAAAGCCAGTCCAACATTTCTGAAACCTTGTGATCCAAATTCTTGTTTACATATAAAAACAAACAGGAACAGTGCGGTCCTGTGAAAGTTGTAGAAAAGAATGGAACTATCGTGGGCGGCTAATAATTGTTTTGAAGGGGATCAAGGAACAGGTAGGTCTAGAAACAACACTCTAACCTCGAGAACTCTATAGTAAGTTGAGCTGATACAATGTTCAGTTGCAAGAGGCCAGGGTGATTCATTGCTTCCAAGGTGCCAGAGTTCAGAATGGAACTGAAAGGGAAAATATGATTCTGTGTTGGGAAAGGGATAAACTAGAGGCTGAGACTGACAGGGCAACCATAAATACAGGTTGGCTAGAATGATGGAGCTAGTAAAATCCTGGGAGGTCTAAGAAAAACTGAAGAAAAGAGCTTCTGGGTCCTCAAACATCGAACGTACAACCAGAGGTAATACACTGATCTTCCAAGGCAATTCCGGGAGAATGCTGACGAACAATTCCCCTGCTCACTGGGACCTGTCATGAATGTCTCTGACTCCAAGCTAGAGTTGGAGATTTCAGACAGTTCCGAGGGACTTAGCTGAATAACACCCAGGACAAAAAAAAACAAAAAAAATTTTTTTTCAAAACTACTACAGTGAATAATGGAGGGGCATGTGATGTGTGGTTTCTGTATGATGTGGGAACTGGTGGACTCCAGGGTCCATCCCAGTGACCATGTCTGTAGTAAGTGCAGGTTGCTGGAGGAGCTCCAGCTCAAGGTGGATGAGCTGGCCTCTGAGCTACAGACACTGAGGCTCATCAAGGGGAGAGAGGGTGCCATTGTCAATGGGGTGCAAGAGACATCCACCCCCCCCTAGACTGGCTAACTCTAAGGGTCAGGGACAAGAGGGGGCTGCTGGGAGGAGGAAGGGGGGGGTGAGGAGCGGAGGCCTCAGCCTCTTAATCTGCATAACAGGTTTGAGGTTCTTGCTTCCAGGCTGGACGAGAACGAGGCAGATGAGGTTGGTGAGCAAACTGCACACGGTACAGTGATGCAGCAGGACATAGGCAAAGAGAGGGGGAAAAGGAACGTAGTAGTGATTGGGGATAGTGGGGTTAAGGGTATTGACACTGTCCTTTGTCACAATGACAAAGTGCACACAAGGGTGTGTTGTCTGCCTGGTGCTCGGGTACGGGATGTCGCAGCTGGGCTGCAGAGGAACCTGGAGTGGGAGGGTGAGAATCCGGTCATTGTGGTACATGTGGGTGCCGGCGACATAAGCAAAATGCAGACTGAGGATCTGGGGAGGGAGTATGAAAAGCTGGGAATGGAATTAAAAAGTAGAACCGACAAGGTGGTTATCTCTGGGCTACTGCCTGAACCGAGTGCAGACGGGCGTAGGGTTGACAGGATAAAGGAAGTGAATGGGTGGCTCAGGGATTGGTGTGGGAGGAATGGGTTTGAATTTATGGGGCACTGGCACCAGTATTGGGGTAGGTGGGACCTGTTCGGGCGGGATGGGGTTGGTCTGAACCGTGCTGGGACCAGAGTGCTGGTGAATCAAGTAAAGAGGACTGTAGACAGGGCTTTAAACTAATTAGGGGGGGGGGGGGGGGGGGGAGGGTGCGAGGGTAGGTGATGTTACGAGGTCTAAAGTTAAGGAGAGGGTACAGGTAAGGGAAGAGGCCGAGGATGTCCCAATAATAGAGGGAGTAGGGGGCGTGAGTATGGTTGGTGGCATTACGGCAAATAGGGTCCAGGTGAAGGCTGGGATGAAAGCGCTTTATCTGAATGCACGAAGCATTCGGAATAAAGTGGATGAGCTGGTGGCGCAGATCGACACAAATGGATACGATCTGGTGGCCATTACAGAGACGTGGCTGCAGGGTGACAGGGACTGGGAGCTGAATGTACAGGGCTATCAAGTGTTTAGGAAGGGTAGGCAGGAGGGAAAAGGGGGGGGATGCGTAGCTCTGCTGATTAAGGATAGCATCAGGGTGGTAGCAAGGGATGATATTGTAGCCAAGGAGCAGAGGGTGGAATCGTTGTGGGTGGAGATTAGGAACAGCAAAGGGAGGAAGACGCTGGTGGGTGTCGTCTATAGGCCCCGAATAATGATCTGGAGGTGGGGCGGGCTGTTAACGCGCAAATAAGTGCGGCGTGCAGGAATGGGACGGCCGTAGTTATGGGGGATTTCAATCTGCATATTGATTGGTCGACCCATGTTGGACGCGGGGGGCTCGAGGAAGAGTTCTTGGAATGCTGCCGGGATAGTTTCCTCGAACATTGTGTGTTGGAGCCGACGAGGGAGTGAGCTATCTTGGATCTGGTGTTATGTAATGAGGCGGGTAGAATTAGGGACCTTGCGGTGAAGGATCCTCTTGGGGAGAGTGATCATTGTATGGTGGAGTTTCTGGTGCAGATGGAGGAGGAGAAAGTGGGTTCCCGGACACGCATCCTTTGTTTGAATAGAGGGGAGTACGGTAGGATGAGAGAAGAATTGGCGAATGTGGACTGGGGGAGCGCGTTGGAGGGAGGGTCTGTTGAGGAGCAGTGGAGGATCTTTAAGGAGATCTTTCTTGGTGCTCAGCAGAAATTTATTCCGATGGTCAAAAAGGATAGTAGGAGGAGAGGTAATAAGCCGTGGATAACGAAGGAGGTGAAGGAAAGTGTTAAATTAAAAGCGGAGGAATTTAGAGTAGCTAAGAGTAGTGGGCGAGAAGAGGATTGGGAGAGGTTTAAATGTCAACAAAGATTGACAAAGAAGTTGATAAAGAAGGGTAGGAGAAACTATGAAGCTGGGCTAGCGCTTAATATAAAAAAGGATAGCAAGAGTTTTTATAAATATATAAAAAGGAAGAGGCTGGCTAGGGTGAATGTTGGTCCTTTAGAGGATGAGAAAGGGGACCTAGTGGTAGGGGATGGGGATATGGCTAAGGTATTGAATAACTTTTTTGTTTGTCTTCACGGAGGAGGACGTGAATAATTTGCCGGGTGTTAGCGATGGAAAGGTGGTAGGACTGGAGGGTCTTAATGACATTACTGTTACTAGAGAGGCGGTGCTCGACAGACTGGAGGGGCTGATTGTGGACAAGTCCCCAGGACCGGATGGAATGCATCCGAGAGTTCTGAAAGAAATGGCGGAGGTGATAGTGGATGCCTTGGTGGTTATTTTCCAGACGTCGCTGGATTCCGGGGAAGTGCCGGATGATTGGAAAACGGCTAATGTTACGCCGTTGTTTAAGAAGGGTGCCAGGCAAAAGGCAGGGAATTATAGGCCGGTTAGTTTAACGTCTGTGGTAGGTAAAATGTTAGAATCTGTCATTAAGGAGGAAATTGCGAGGCATCTTGAAGGGAATTGCTTGATAGAGCAGACGCAGCACGGTTTCATTAAAGGGAAGTCGTGTCTGACAAATTTACTGGAGTTCTATGAGGATGTGTCTAGGGCGGTGGATAGAGGAGAGCCGGTGGATGTGGTCTTTCTAGATTTTCAGAAGGCGTTTGACAAAGTACCTCACAAGAGGTTATTGCAGAAGGTCAAGGGACATGGAGTTGGGGGTAGGGTGTTAGCGTGGATAGAGGATTGGTTGTCAAATAGGAGGCAGAGAGTGGGGGTCAACGGGTGCTATTCGGATTGGCGGATGGTGACTACTGGAGTGCCCCAGGGGTCGGTGCTGGGGCCTCAGCTATTTACCATTTATATAGATGATCTGGAGGAGGGAACCGAGTGTAGGGTGTCGAAATTTGCTGATGACACCAAGATTGGGGGAACAGCAAATTGTGCGGAGGGTGTGGAGAGTCTGCAGAAGGATCTAGATAGGCTGGGCGAATGGGCCAGGAAATGGCAAATGGAATTTAATGTTGGCAAGTGTGAGGTGGTCCACTTTGGTAGGAAGAATGGTAGGAAGGACTATTACTTACGGGGCGAAAAACTGCAGCAGGCGACGGTGCAGAGGGACCTCGGGGTCCTTGTGCATGAGTCGCAAAAACCCAGCTTGCAGGTGCAGCAGGTGGTCAGGAAGGCGAATGGGATGCTAGCCTTCATAGCGAGGGGGATTGAATATAAAAGTAGGGAGGTCTTGCTGCAGCTGTATAGGGCATTGGTGAGGCCGCAGCTGGAGTACTGTGTGCAGTTTTGGGCGCCGCACCTGCGCAAAGATATTTTGGCCTTGGAGGGAGTGCAGAGGAGGTTTACTAGGCTGATACCGGAGTTGAGGGGGTTGAGCTATGAGGAGAGGCTGAATAAACTAGGCTTGTACTCGTTAGAGTTTAGAAGAATGAGGGGAGATCTCATTGAGACGTATAAGATGATGAATGGGATGGATAGGATAGAGGTGGAGAGACTCTTCCCGCTCAAAAAAGACAGTAGGACTAGGGGGCACAGCCTCAAGATAAAGGGGGGGCGGTTTAGAACGGAGTTGAGGAGGAACTTCTTCACTCAAAGGGTGGTGAATATCTGGAATTCTCTGCCCGTTGAAGTGGTGGAGGCTGCCTCGCTAAATATTTTTAAGACGCGGGTTGATGGGTTTTTGATAAGAGAGGGGATTAAGGGTTATGGGGAGAGGGCGGGAAAGTGGAACTGAGCCATGACAGATCAGCCATGATCTTATTGAATGGCGGGGCAGGCTCGAAGGGCCAGATGGCCTACTCCTGCTCCTATTTCTTATAAATGTTGGACGAAAAATATCCTAGTCGAATTCCTCAACCTGACTCAACTAACCACCTCCCCCCCATCCCTACCTCTCTCATTGATCTGACTAATCTCCAACTTGATGACTGCTCGCGGTCCCCCGACCAGGTACCACCCTGCCATCTTACCCACCTCACCTTCCCATTACGAACATTCACACTGCAATTTAAGATTACAATACTGCAGTTAGTGCTGTAAAGAGATGCGTCTTGTCTTCCCTGGACACAAAATGCTGCATTGCAACCATAGAATCCCTACGCTACAGGAGGCAACTATTTGTCCCATTATATCTGACATCAACTCTCCAAAAGCGTCTTACCCAGGCCCACCCCAAAAACCCAACACATTTACCCTGCTAATCCCCCTAACCTACACATCTTTGGACTGTAGAAGGAAACCGGAGCACATGGGGAAAACGTGCAACACAAGACTGGAATGGAACCCAGGTCCCTGGTACTGAGAGACAGCATTATTAACCACTGCTGTGCCATCAATGGATGCTGAACTCTGTATTTCTAAAAGAGCCAGGTTCGCAACCCAACAAGAAATGTGGAGCAATGTTGAGCTGTGGAAAATTTGGAGCAGTGCAGCAATCCAACGACGATTGCCACTTGGCAAAAAATTCCAGTGAATGCGTTTTGTCTAGTATTGTTGTCATGATTTCCTCTTTAAAGCTCATTGTGGACAGTTTGGGCACTACTGAAACCAAAATGGTGCACATGACCTGACCTGATGTAGCACTGCAAAGTCTTTTTTCGTTGTGATCTCCCTGGTGTCAGGTTTGAAGAAATACTGGCATGATATATACACAGATTTTAGGATTTTAGGATCCTTTGCAATTAAGGATCCACAATCTTTTCAGGTTTGAGGGACATAATATTCAAAGTCATGAAATAAGGCAATCTTAGAAACTGAAAGATCCTTTGAGAAGTACTGTTAAATACACAATCATTAGTTAAGAGTATGTCTGAAAACCCAAAGGAGTTTTTAAGTTTAAGTTCATTTATTACTGTCACAAGTAAGTTTACATTAACACTGCCATGAAGCTACTATGAAAATCCCCTAGTTGCCACATTCCGGCATCTGTTCAGGTACACTAAGGGAGAATTTAACATGACCAATGCACCTAACCAGCACATCTTTTGGACTATGAGAGGAAGCCGAAGCACCCAGAGGAAACACACACAGACGCGGGGAGGATGCGTAGGCTCCACACAGACAATGGCTCAAGCCTAGAATCGAACCTGGATCATTGCTGCTGTGAGACAGCAGTGCTACAGTAGTATGATCAGAAAAATACTCCATTTAGGAGCTATTATATAAAGTTTTAGATTATTCTAGTATTTTACTTTTTGCCTACTTGAGCCAGATTAAAAAAGAATGATACAATTGTTAATAGATCACTATTGCATTATTCACATATCCGTTAATTACTCCCTATGCCACTTACTGGGCCTATTAGAAAGGGAGTCATTGGAAGTAGGTCAATGTTTCACTGTGGACATAGAGGAAGAGGTTCATATTTTTGGACAGCTGGATCTCAGGCAATCAAATAAATAAACTAGGGAGGCATGGAGGAAAGATAATAATGAGGACCAATTAAGAAGGAAGCAGACAAGCCTCACAAGAGAGCAAGGAATGGTCCATGAGATGCTTACATAAATGCCAGGAGTACAAGAAATGAAATGAATGAGCTAGAACCAATGATTAATAGTGAACAAGTAAATAGCCAGAGATTAGGAGACCCAGGTTATAAGAAAGGGGGAATAAATCTGCAGTGGCTATGTACACTTCAGTAAAGACTGAAATATAAACTATGGGATCACACAGTGTTGGGGCAACCTGATATATTGCAAAAGAGAAGGAAATAAGAAATAGCATAGGGACACTTTAAACAAGCTCAGGACAAAGAAGGAAAAACAAAAACAGGATTAATTTTTAACTGGTCATCATAGAATTTTTTGGGAGGTCGAAGAAAGTGTCGAAGTTTCGGCGAGAAGCTTATTGTGAAATATTTCAAGACACTTTTCTTAATTAAAGAAACCATTGTGAGGGAGGCAATATTGGATTTGCTCCCAATTAAAATGAAGAGGAAAGATGGAGATGTGGAGATGAAGTGAGGATGTTTTCAAAAGAAATGTTTTTAATGTTAGTGAGCCAGTTTTTCCCCAAATTAAAGACAAGGGTAAAATCATACGATAGTGTGCAATGAAACATCAGAAACAAGGAACACGAAATACTGTGGATGCTGGAAATCTGAACTAAAAACAACTTGCTGGTAAACTCTCAACAGGATAGGTACTATTTGTGATGAGAAAAAATACAAGTTAGCATTTTAAGTCAATGATCTTTCATCAGAGCATCTGAAACTGTTGAGTTACAGGAGGGAATATGGTAAGAATATACTGGATGTATATAAAATGGCAATAACAACGTGTTGAAAGTAAAGCAAGTCTGCAGAAGTACATTGCCACCAGTAAAATGACCCAGTGAGGAGGTAATGTCTGAGGACAAGTAAGTGGCAGAAGTATGAAATCTTCATTGTATCTGTTTTACTATGGGGACAAGGGAAAGAAAGAGAATCTGAGGGGAGCATGTGAGAGAAAGAGGGAGGCTGTCAACCTTTGTATTATTTCTTGTAATACCAAAGATTTGGAAGTTAAAAGATAATACAAAATCTCCAGTGCTTTCACATTTCAGTAAAAGGGCACTCAGTGGTTGTGTTTCACAAAGTACTTGTATGTCTTATAATCTGATCAGTACAATTGGAATGTGGCCAAATGCATCCCATTTCTATTTTTTTTCCATATAAAAAGGAGAGCGGAGATGCAAGGAATGAGCTCGCTTAGAAGCCTTCCCGGTGGGAAAATATTCAAGGCCTTAATGGGAGATACTGAATTATCTGGACAGACAAGATCTGATTAGAGAAAGTTAACATGGATACAAAAGCAGCAGGACTAGGTCTTTTTACGTTTACATGAGGGGAAGACGGAGGAATTATCTACTTGGATTGCAGGAGTTCCTTGGTATTTCAAAAAAAAAAGACTGCTCAAAGTGCACTTGACTGAGAGAAAAGACAAAATTGGGATGAATTGCAGTATAGCAGAAAAGTAAACAATATTCCAGCTAACAGGGTAGAAACCAGTTGCAAGTAGAGTACCATGGGGTCTATCACTGGGGCAGCTGTTTATCATTTTGATCAAATGAGTTATAGAACAGAATGTTGTTCAAGAATTGAAGATGGTATCAAACTAACACAGTGGAGAGAATACTATTAGAGATCTGGATCAAATGAGCTGATTTGCAGAGAGGGGACTGCATGTTGCAGAGTACTGAGATATTAATCATTGAATCCTACAGTGCAGAAGGAGGCCATCCGGCCTATCAAGTCTGCATTGACCACAATCACATCCACGCCCTATCCTCATAACCCCATGCATTTACCCTAGCTAACCCTGACACTAAGGGGAAATATAGCATGGCCAATCCACCTAACCTGCACATCTTTGAACTGTGGGAGGAAACCAGAGCACCCAGAGGAAACCCATGCAGACACAAGCAGAATGTGCAAACTCCCCACAGACAGTGATCCAAGTCAGGAATCAAACCCATAACAAAGCAAAAAAGAATTGGGGGATGTTAATGATGTGAACCATTGAGGTGTATAGCTAAGAACATGACCAAGTCAGGGAAGATGATGTTATAATGGTATCAAACTCAGGGGAGACAATTTGCTCTGTTTTAGTCCCCAAGTTGCAAAATTATTGGAGACACCCCAAATCAGAAGACTAAAGTATGAGGGAAGGATTACCCATCCTGATATTTGACTCTCTGCACAGGACTATGGGCAATGCCATTCGAAGAATAGTACAAGGATAAATTTAATAAAAAGGAAGATTTTCAAAGACATGAAAAAATTGAATGCAGGGCAGATCATCAGGCATAGAATTTCAAGGAAAGAATAAAATCTTTCAGTTAAAAAGAGTCAAAGGAGAGTAAGAAATTTAGACAACCTTTTATAATAAGACACTGATAAAGTTATGGAACAGGCTATTATTAGAAATGATGGTGGAGAAAACCGTTACAGATTTTAAGATAAGGAACGGATGAATTTTTGCTTAGGGCTGTTAACTCCAGAATCCTAATTGGAGGCTTGAGAGGGTTGGTCAGACTAACCTAAGATCTTCTTATGCCCAAGACATCACTAAGTATTAAATATTATTTACTGTATGTAACATTCCATTAGCTAACTTGAAGTTTCTTTTTAAACTTCTTTCACAAATGGAGTGAGAATAAATTACTTGTTGAGTATTCATCTTTTCCTGTCTGAATAATTTGTCTTTTTCAGTGAGGTTTAAACATTTAGCAAGTCTAAGGTGAGATTTGACAGTAATGGATTCTACTTACATCCAGCTGACAGCTTTTCCAATGTTATATATCTTTTTTTAGGACTGTGACACAAAAGTTGAGTCTGCCCCTCAGCAAATAGATTATTTCAGATGGTGAGTTACAACTGAGTATGACACATCATACAGGAATTCTCAGTGACCTAATATCACGCAGGGAAGTGGTTTGTGATATTATCTTCAAGGAAATGCTGCAGGTTAAACTTTGAAATGTCACACCAACAGATATCAGAAGTCATCAAAATAAAGTCACTGACCTTTAAACTTCCCAGTAAAGCTGTCTGTGGCCCTTGCTCTTCTCTTCTTCTTGTTGCGTTTGCCATTGTCAATAATACTGACTGGGTGACTGGACATAATTTCTGCAAGAATCCAAAACAAAGAAAAACACTCAAATGCACATTTATTGTTGAAATGATTAATTAGATGCAGTGAATTTCCCCTTATCACCCCTCCAACCACCAAACCCTTCGCCCCACAAAGTGCTGGGAAAGTAATAAAATGTCACAAAAGAAATCAGGAAACAAAAAAAATACTATATTCTGCTGAAACATAGAAATATAATTTATGGAAATGAGGAAGTCACAGATGGCTGACAATCAATTATTCTTGAGGCTCGAGGAGAAACGTGTGCCATCAAAAGCTTTATCTGTCATTAGTCATACCTCTACATACTCTTAAGTATGTTATAGATGATACACAAGTACAAATTGTACTATGTTTCTTGGAAAGGTTGCCTTTAGTGGACATTTCTTTGTTCTATCATTTGCCATTAAATAACATCACACAATTTTATCACTGTCTCCATTATTTCCTCTTGGAGATTTCTGCAGCCCACACCTGTGACCAAGGGTTGGGCGATGTACTCCTAACATTCAATTAGCATTGCTCTGCCATAGTCAAGTATTAAGATGCCCTACAGTGTTTCCTTTTCCAAGGACATTCTCACTGAAATCTGCCACAGCTGCCATCTCAGAAAGGGACAAGGATCACATTTTATGGCAACATTAATTTAGCTGGAGCTGGATATATTTACAATATCCTGAGGCGTGTCATCTACTGTAAAATAAAGAAAGTCATTGAGGCTCCCTATTAAATGACGGCTAATTATATTTCTCACTCTGCTACCAGAGACAGGCAAGTGAAATTAGCTTCTCACAGATCTCAGGCTTTTCCATGGTTCAGGTATCATCAGCTGCATGCACATCACTTAGTCACAGGTCATCTCTGCCCAGGTACATCACCCTCAGGCAAACTGGCTAGGAAGTCAGTTCAAAAGGGAGGAAGTGGAAGAGTAGTGGCAGTCTTTTAAGGAGATTTTTAATAGCTCCCAGCAAAGATTTATCCCAGTAAAAACGAAAGACTCTGTGAAGGATGTGCTGCAATTACAATGCATCCTTCTCAGCAACTAACAGTTACTGTTAATACAGTAACTAATACAGTACAGTTAATACAGTAACTAATAAAAAGGTTATATAAATTGCACCAAATTGAAAGAAATACTGTACAAATCTGCAAAGGTAGGTCAGGAGATTGGTCAGATCTTAAGAACCAGCAAACTGACTAAAAAAATAAAGAGGGAGAACACTGAGTGACAGGGAAAACTAGCTAATAATATAAAAACAAGCAGCTAGACTTCCTACAAGTATGTAAGTAGAAGAAGAATTATTAAACAAGTAATTAAGTTAGTCCTCTGGAGAGTGAGCCTGGGGAATTGATAATGAAAACAAGGGAACAAGGGAGGCATCGACCAGGTATTTTGTGTCTAGTGTTTATCTAGAAGACTGAAACTTACCAAAGATACTAAAAAATCAAAAAGGTGAGAACAGGGAGGAAAATAATCATCATAGGGAAAAGGTACTGGGAAAGCTATTCGACCTAAAGGCTGACAAATTCCCAGGGCCAGATGGCCAGCACCCTAGAGTCTTTAAAAAAAAAGTGGCTGCAGGTAGTAGATGCATTGGTTATAAACTTCCAATTTTTTTTAGATTCTGGAAGTCTTCCATTGGTTAGGAAAATAAGCAATGTAATAACTTGATTTGAGAGAGAGACAGAAAGCTGGATACTAAAAGCCAATGAGTTGAACATTGGTCATGAGGAAATTGTTAAAATGCTTTATCCAGGAGGTTACAACAGGATGCTTAGAAAATCATAATGTGATCAGGTAGAGCCAACACAGCTTTGTGAAAGGGAAATTTTGTTTAACTAATACAGTAAAGGTTGTTTGGGAAGTAATGAGTGGGGTGGGTAAAGGGAAATCTGCAGATGCAGAAGGAATCTGATAAGGTGCCATATCAAGAGCACAAGGGATTTTAGCACAGGTAAAGGATTGGTGAGCTCACAGGAAGCAGACAGTATGGAATAATCAGGTTAACAAGCTCTAACTATTGGACTGCTTCTGGGGGATTGATTACAAATGTAGAGAGGTTAATACTTCAGTTGTACAGGGTATTGGTGAGACCACACCTGGAATATTGTGAACAGAATTTGGCTCTTTATTGACGAATTATGAAAATGGATTAGAAGCAGTTCAGACATGTCTTCCAGTTTCCACCTTCTTCAATTCAGGCTCCAGTGCAGTATTTGAAAACCTGGGAACCCATTCTCTGTGTGCCTTTATTGTTTCCCAGATCAGATTTACTTCCAAAATGAGTGCCATCACCACAAGTTCCAGCCAAAATGCACATTCTGTTTAAGAGATGCAGACTGGTTTGAACTGGTGCTAGCAATTTATATACATTTGTGGCCTCTGCTGATGCACACAGCTAATAAACAGGATAGTTAGCTGAGCCGAACAAAGTTGGCGTGCTGTCTGCATTGCACTGAACGAGTGCGAGTTAACTGTTTGTACATCATGATCCCCCATACCAATGTTTGGGGACTATCCAATTTAACCCCCATGATTCTGTGCGATACTTTAATGTGCATTTTTATGATCTATAAGCCACGGAGGTGGTGCTCACAGACCGTTTGTCACTCAGCATTCACTCCGAATTCCCTTATTTTACTCCTAATCTCTCTTCCATTGTGTTGAAATGAAGACACTATTGTATTTTAAATCTTTTGTTTTCCCCCCTTTAGACTTCAAATCCTCAAAATTTTCTTTTCAACCTTATTGCTGTTCTGCACAGTGTACCTCAGCCCTCCATCTTACATTCCAAAGAAAATGAAGATGCAGTGTTTTTTATTGAAATTAGCCCAAGGAATGAATTATCTTTCTACCTTGTTTTAATTAAAACAAATCAAGAAGCTAGGATAAAATGAAGATTAAAAAATTGGATAAAAGGGAATTGATAAGGATTCAGCTGCAATGAGGGTTTTTGATAAAAGTCTCATAACAGGGTAAACAGATACTTACCAAAGTGAAGTGGAGAATAATATGGCATAGAATAACAGGAGTTAAAGATGAAGAGGGTAGAACTTCAAATGGAGAACTAAGAATTAATGGTGCATGGGAAGGCAACGGCCAGGTGGTTTATCACTAGATTATTAATCCAAAATTCAGCTAATGCTCTGGAAATCCAGGTTCGAATCCCACTGTGGTGGATGGTCGAATTTGAATTAAGAATCTACTGATGACTGTGAAACTATTGCTGATTGTTGGAAAACTCGATCTGGTTCACTAATATTGTTTAGGGAAGGAAATCTGCCATCCTTACCCAGTCTGGCCTACACATGACTTCAGAGCCACTGAATTGTGGTTGACTTTCAAATGCCCTTGGGCAATTAGGGATTGGCAATAAATGTTGGCTGGCCAACGATGCCCCATGTCCCACAATCGAATAAAAAATGAACTTAAATGCTAAAACTGTGGTAAGTATCTGTTTACCCTGTTATGAGACTTTTATCAAAAACCCTCATTGCAGCTGAATCCTTATCAATTCCCTTTTATCCAATTTTTTAATCTTCATTTTATCCTAGCTTCTTGATTTGTTTTAATTAAAACAAGGTAGAAAGATAATTCATTCCTTGGGCTAATTTCAATAAAAAACACTGCATCTTCATTTTCTTTGGAATGTAAGATGGAGGGCTAATGTATAAATGTTAGTAGGAGGGACTTCTAAGGCAAGTTGTTCAGATAAGACGAGATCAAAAGCATTAAATAGTACTTCAGCACAATGGTCTTGTAAAAGAAGAAGAACTAGCAGGGGAAAAAAAAAATCACAGCCACATCTGGTTGGAAGCTGAGCTCTTTCCCAAAACAAGCTGTTGCCTGGAGATTGCAGTTTAACCCTAGCTATTTGCCACTATGAAGAAGAAAATTTCCCAAAGGTAAGATACAGAACCTGTACAGTATTTATTGTTGGATTTGGCTCATAGTGCTAAGAACTATGGGATGCTGTTTGGGAGAGGCATATTTTTGGATTTTAGGGAAGTAGGGAGATTTTGAATGGCGTGTGTAGCCATTATTGCAGTTAAGTGCAATTTTTGTTCTGTGTGCTTTATAGTTTAACAAATGTGCTTTATTTGAATAATTACAAGAAGACTGGAGCTTTCTTCACTGAGTTTCGTCTCTTTCCTCACATTACACCAAACTGCAAAGTAAACAATCAAGAACCGATGTTCCAAGTTTCCCTTCCAAGATTGGGAATACCCTCACATTTAACATCAGTGGGGTTCTTAACACAACTTCCACTGTCTGGTTTCTCTTTCTCTAGTAAGATGCTTTGTGCTAGAAGTGGCAACAAATTCATAATTTCAAAAACAATCAGATCTCTAAATTAGGTCACAAGGTAAAGTCTCCGTCTCTCTCACATACAGCACAATTTCATAAGTTCTTACTTTCATCCTTTCTTTTAAATTATTAGCTGACAATAAACTCACTTATCCATAACAATTTATAAAGTACTGACAAATGAGGGTGGCCCAGTCTAGTTTTTGCTATTTGTAATTTTGTTTTCTGCCTTTCAACTCTCCAATCATCAGAAGATTTAATCTCACTGTATATCTTAGCAACTTGTTTTTAAGAAGAGTTTGCAAGTCAGATAAAGCCACACTTCTGTGAGACAGAAGGAAAGAAGAGCAAAGATAGAATCAGCTAGCGGAGGGGTAAGAAAAATAATTTTGATCCCCCTCTAGGGCTCCCTTTCCACTTCTCTAATCTCTCTCCTCATTAAAGCCTACCTCTTAGACCAAAATTTTGACCTTAATATCTCCCAATATGATCTTTGTCAAATTTTGTGAAACATTTTGGAATATTTTACCACATTAAAGATGCTATATAAATGTAAATTGCTGTTGTTATTTAAACAACCCAGAAACAGCAGCCTATGAATTATAGCACATAGTTCTTGCTGCAATAGGGGCATCAAGGAATTAGCTGCAGTGGGGTTGATTCTTAGTGTGAAGGTCCCCGATTCAGACGGTAGTAGGTTTAAGCTCCACTCCAAAGATTTGGATGTATAATTTAGGTTGACATTTCAGTGTAGTACTGGGAAAATGTTGCAATGTCAGAGACATTTTTGCAGATAACACGTTAAACTAAGATCCTGTCTTCTCTGTCAGGCGAGCATAAAAGGTCCATAGCACTATCTGAAGAAGTGCCAGAAACTTTTCTGAAGTCCTGACCAATATCTGTCCCTCAACCAAGCATAGATTGTTTCATCCCTTATCTCACTGCTGTTTGTGATACTGCTGCTTCACTACTCAGAAGATAAGTGTCGCATTTCCCTGTGGTAAGACAGTGACAGAAATGGAAGCATGTCACAGTAAAATTTGGCCCACATGTTCTCCTTAAGAAGGAAATGTCCAGCTTTACTTCACAACTTCATTGCAACACTGCCACAAAATTAGGAGTTAGCTGCAGAGGGAATGTGTACAGAAACCAATGATGTACTATTCTAAACCACAGTGCCATCATGCCCAAGAAGGGAAATTATTTTAATTAAATCATTAATGCAGTGAAAAATAAATCATGTTATTTTCAGTCTGATGTCTCTGGAAGTCCTGATAACATTGCAGATAAATTATGTAAAATAGGCATTTTAAAATAATTTTCCAATCATATTTTGGAAAATTCAAGCAGTCATATGGGAATGGATATGCCTTTCAGTAATATATTCATGCATGAGCATCAGTTCATGTAATATAACATGGCATATAATTATCATTGTGTCACTTGAACAAGTGACAAATAGCAACCTGATAACTCCGATTCAGAATCTGCAACTCAATTAAAGCTCTTAACTAGCCACTCTACACGGCCAAGTTTCATCAATACTCATCAAGGCTGCATGGGCACAGAATCAGGTCCATAGCAGAGTCCCATGTAGTCATGACTGCTTCATGGTTTATATCAACAGGAAGGCGACGTGCAGAGCGCTGCATGTGAGAGCAGGGTAACTGGATAGCAAGGTGCATATGCCGGAAGGACCACTGAACATGAGATGATGAAAATTAAAGTATTGTATGCATCACCATTACAGAATGTGGGGAAGACCCAAGTACACAAGATTATTTTAAAATGCTGGTTAAAAATAAAAGCACTGACAGCACATTCTTTACAGAAATGCACAAAAGGTCGATAAGCATTTGAAATGCTTGCTGTTATATTTTCATCGTATGAGTGTATTTGGGCTCAAGGTAATACTTTGAGCCAATAGTAAGATATACGCTTCTCATGAAACATGAACCTGTACTTTTCTTTTCTCTCCACAGATGCTGTCTGATCTGCTAAATGTTTCCAGCATTTGCTAGTTTTAGCTCAAATTTCCAATTATTGAAAAAGCCGTCTAAAAAAAAGGAAAAATGTATTTGATACCTGGTCTTGTTTGTGAACTCTGAGTAATTTCTTCAGGGTAGTTGGTCACTGGATGACTAGAACTGCAGGTGTTGCTGAAACCACTCAGAGGGATTGGGGAGAGTTGAATGCTCTGCAACTGTAAGCAGCAATGAATTACTAAAGCACAAAAAAAGTTTGATTGTAATAACTGAGTTAGATCTCAGGCAGCAAACAGGACTGCAACATGGTATTTTTTGGGTGGGCTGGGGGTGGGGGGGGAATTCCCTGCCTCTCCCTGCTCTAACAAGTACAGACAGTAATTTCAATAATGCTGTCTGTGAATACTGAACTGCCAAAATTGATATTGTGTCCAAAACACAAAGGCTTAAATTGAGGGTTCAGCTCAAATATCCCTCCATATTACTACTGTAGAGGAAAAAAACCCATAAGGATGGATACCTGGCATAAAAATAGCAGCCCAGCATATGAAGGGTTAATAGACATTAAGCAGGCATGACTTTCAATGCAGACGACTACTTGAAATTTAAACCACAGGACAGACAGTTATTTGAATTAAACATACAGGGAACAAATACTTCAGGAAGCCAGGCACCTTAAAAGATAGATAGTCCTGGGACAATGGGGTCTGATAGGGAGGTCAGCCACAAGTAGGAACAGGAATACATAAATGCAGGAAAACCAATTACTATATGAATAGACCAAAACTAAGTCATTGTTAAAGGGGAATGTATCCATTCATTCATCGAACATTGCAATATTGAAATGCTCATGTCTGTACCTGTTCATAATGATGTGTTAAACAATGTTCACCTATTTGATTACAACAATGTGTTAATAGTGTCCGGTCCATCTATTGTGTAAAGGGTATAAAGATGAACATAATAAGAACATAAGAAGTAGGAGCAGGAGTAGGCCACCTAGCCCTTCGAGCCTACCCCGCCATTCAATAAGATCATGGCTGATCTGAAGTGGCTCATTTCCACTTTCCCGCTTTACCCGTGACTTAAGTATATTTAGCGAGGTAGCCTCCGCCACTTCAACGGGCAGAGAATTCCAGAGATTCACCACCCTTTGAGTGAAGAAGTTCCTCCTCAACTCCATTCTAAACTGCTGCCCCCCCCCCCCTTATCTTGAGGCTGTGCCCTCTAGTCCTGCTGTCCTTTTTGAGCAGGAAGAATCGCTCTACCTCTACCCTATCCATCCCCTTCATTATCTTATACGTCTCTATAAGATCGCCCCTCATCCTTCTAAACTCCAACAAATACAGACCCAGTCTATTTAGTCTCTCTTCATAGTCCAACCCCCTCATCTCCGGTATCAGCCTAGTAAACCTCCTCTGCACTCCCTCCAAGGCCAAAATATCCTTGCGCAAGTGCAGCGACCAAAACTGCACACAGCACTCCAGCTACGGCCTCACCAGTACCCTGTACAGTTGCAGCAAGACCTCCCTGCTTTTATATTCTATCCCCCTCGTTATAAAGGCCAGCATCCCATTCACCTGCTGCACCTGCAGACTGGGTTTTTGCGACTCATGCACAAGGACCCCCAGGTCCCTCTGCACCGTAGCATGCTGCAGCTTTTCACCCTTTTAATAGTAATCCCTCCTACTATTATTCCTGCCAAAGTGGATAACCTCACACTTGCTAACATTGTACTCCATCTGCCAGATCCTCGCCCACTCGCTCAGCCTATCCAGATCCCTCTGCAGACTTTCCACACCCTCCGTACAATTTGCTTTTCCACTTATCTTTGTGTCATCAGCAAATTTTGACACCCTACACTCAGCCCCCTCCTCCAGGTCATCTATATAAAAATGGTAAATAGATGGACTGCTGCTATTGTATCGTTGAGAGAAGGTGCTGCCCAGCACTGCAGAGTGCTAGTGCCTTTTTTCCACGAAGCTTCGTTAAATAAAACTGTATTGTTGCACCTCCAGTCTGACTCCAATGTAGTAATTTTCCCACAACACTACTCAGAGTAGTAAGGGCATGGAATGCCCTGCCTGCAACAGTAGTGGACTCACCAACATTAAGGGCATTTATAGGGTGATTAGATATACATATGGAGGATATTGGAAAAATGTAGGTTAGATTGGTTTCACATGTTGACGCAACAGTGAGGGCCGAAGGGTGCTGTAATGTTCTATATATGACCCGCCAAAGAAGCTTTCCTGCCCAGTAATATTTAAGGGGAAAAAAATAACTTTAGCACAAGTTTCTCCATTCAAACACTGCCTTCTTTCCCTCAATGTAAGATCCCTGAAATCCCATTCAGGTAGCTAATTCGTCAGTCCTTTGCATTAACACTAATCAGCCATAAGAAGAAATTCACGTTGGCTCACCCATTTGACTTTTTCCCTTTTCTCCTTTGTAGGGAAATGCTTATTTCACCATCTTTGTAATAATACAGCTGAAAAGAAATCAGAAACCCACCAGATGGGAAACTGCAGATAAGATATTTCCCAGCAGAGTTTGTTAGAATTGGCCATCTGCTGTTTCTCCCCCATAAATTGTTTATGGCTACAGTTATATGGAATATATATATATATATATATATATAATATATATGTATATATATGTATAAATGGAAAATCATTCAATAATCTCTCCTATTCCTTATGCTCATCATTTCATTCACAATCTAAATTACTCATTAATTGTTGTATAGCAGCTTCCTGAAATTATTTTTTTCCATTCTATCCATTGACCCTCCCTTGGGAAATCATTCTTTTCTGGAATATGGTTCCATCTGCAAGAATTACGTCTGGTCCCTTGCCCAAGTGGCCATTTGATTGTGAGAGTATTGCAACAAAAACCTACCCTC
Source organism: Carcharhinus amblyrhynchos (assembly GCF_965287045.1). Classification (NCBI taxonomy): domain Eukaryota; kingdom Metazoa; phylum Chordata; class Chondrichthyes; order Carcharhiniformes; family Carcharhinidae; genus Carcharhinus; species Carcharhinus amblyrhynchos. Next base: position 25,851,995 of record NC_137332.1, on the reverse strand, counting down.
ACCCATCTCTACACACTCCCTGCTAGCAAAGGCCATAGGAGGATCCTAGAATAGAATCATAGAATTCCTACAATGCAGGAGGCCACTTGGCTCATTGAATTGGCATCAGCCACAATCCCATCCAGCCCCCATTCCCTTAACTGCCACATATTTAGCTAGCTAGTCCCTGCTTATCCCTGACCAATTTTCTCTCTCTCCTTTCGCACAGGCATTGAAGCCAGTTGCACTGCTGAGTAATGCCCTAGCTGCCTCTGCAGAGACAGATTTATCACAAAATCCTCAGCTGTTCGCTGATAAAGTTCATTAAGCCCAAATAGACCAACAGAAAATTCAGTTTAAACAAAAAAAAGTAGGGTGGTCCTATTTCTACATACAATCTTTACAAGAGTATTCACCACTTCGCAATGGAATTAAACAGTTTGGATGGGACTGAAAACTGGGTATCTGTAACTTTAGTCATTTTAAAGCAACAAAGATTTCCTGTCAAAGCTGACTGCATCCATTACTCTTTGCCCTTCGCCTCTCTGCCAGATACCTTCTACAGGCACTGTAGCTATAAGTGAACTCGTAAAGCATGTGATGGAAGACCAACTGACATGGATACATCACAACCAGGTCAACCTGGTCCTGTCCAACATCGACAGAACATTCTTTCAGTGGGAGTCACTGGCAAAGTCAGTCATGGGAATCCAGGCCAATTTCCCCAACAGCCACAATAATAATTTGAGCTAATAATACTGTCTCAATTAGCTCATCAACCTATGACTAATGCTGAAGATTTCTTGGACTGTATGGATCAGCATAAAACTAAAATCACCCATTTACCCAGGGTAGGCATGAGGTGCAGGGAAAGGAATGAGATTAATTTTGCAACATCAGTACAGGCTGATTTTTTTAAAAATATTTCCATTTCTCACTCATTTACTGTAACAGGATCATGCCACCATTCATTTGGTACTGACAATATTGAATACCTAATCCTAGGACTAATCATTTGACATCACCTGTTACCAACCAGCAACTCCACCCTCTGCTCTCCTCCTCTATCTCAGTTAATGTATCATTTACAATATACATCTTGGAGGTCTGTAAATATTGTTTCTCAAAATGAAGCAGTTAGAGAAGACCAAGTAATTACCAAGGGTGCACCACAGGAGGCAGTGAGTGCCATCAAGCACATGTCTTTTTAAATGACTAATTCCATACTAGTTTCTCAGAAGACTAAGGAAATTTGGTATGTCCATTACAAATCTCACCAGCTTTTACCGATGCACCATAGAAAGCATTCTTTCTGGTGCTCTGCCCAAGGCCACAATAAACTACAAAGGATTGTGAACAAAGCCCTGTCCATCACCTAAACCAGTCTCCCACCCATTGATACTGTCTGCATTTCCTGTTGCCACAGAAAAGCAGCCAGCATAATTAAGGTCACCACACACCCTAGACATGCTCTCTTCCACCTTCTTCTGGTCAGGAAAAAGATACAAACGTCTGAGGACACATATCAACTGACTCAAGAACGGCTTCTTCCCTGCTATCATCAGACTTTCGAATAGACCTACCTCGCATTAAATTGATCTTTCTCTACATCCCAGCTATGACTGTAACATTACAGTGTGCACTCTCTCCTTTCCTTCTCTATGAACGGTATGCTTTGTCTGTATAGTGCACAAAAAACCAGGCCTTTCACTGTATATAATACATGTGACAATAACAAATCCATATGTGTAACATTCTTTCAGTGTTAGCTGAATCTATAGCAGTTTTCTTTTCAAACTCAAGTAATTCAGTTTTTATTTGCATACTAATTGGCATCATAAAGGTTTCGTGCAATTACAATTCCATTCACATCAAGGGGTTGCCAAGGTTGCAGTTTTGTCAAGCTGAACAAACCTTCTCAGGGAGGAAGCTGAACGCTGGTAAGGCCACAACTGGAATATTGTGTGGGGTTCTGGTCATCACATTACAGGAAAGGCCTAATTGCTCTGGAGAGAGAGAGTGCAGAGGAGGTTTACAAGAATGTTTCCTGGGCTAGAAAAGTGTAGCTACGAGGATAGATAGATTGGGTTTATTTTACTTGGAACAAAGAAGGCCGAGTGGTGACTTGAATGAGGCGTACAAAATTATGAGGGGAAGAAATACAGAATGGACAGGATAAAATTGGTTTCCTTGGTGGGGAATTCTAGAATCAAGGGATACAGATTCAAGATAAGTGGCAGAAGGTGTAGAGGGACATGAAGAAGTTTTTTTTTTAAACAGAGAAAGTTGTAAGTGTCTGGAATTTGCTGCCTGAGTTGGTATTGGAGGTACTCTTCAAAATTACCCAGATCTACACCTTAAGCACTGTAAGCAATATGGGAAGATGGGATTAGAAAGGACACCTGAGTGTCCACAGGCTAAAACGAACAAGGTTGGCCGAATGGCCTCTTCTGTGCTGAAACTTTTCTATGGTTCAATGGAGAGAGGCGGAGAACAAAACACACTTTAGAGATACAGCACAGCCATAATGGGAGATGAGTATTCTAGAGCAAAAAAATAGAAAGTGTCAGACAAATACATGGTATCTACAAATAGCAGGAAAGTGTATTTCCATTGGTCCCAGATCTATCTACTGGAATATTATTGAAATCTACTAGAATACTGACACATATGGTATCTGCTCTGCAACAAAAAATTGCATCTGTAATTCTTCCAAGTGAAATCAAAGTTAGATTTTTGGGGTTGGACAGAGAATGGCCTCCCCTTGTGCCCTTTTCTTCTTGCTCAGCCACTTTTCGTTCGATTCAAGGTTAGGTTTGAGAGGCACTTTCGTTCCAGTCTAGATTTTTCCATGACAGCTGGAATCAAAAACATTCACACAGGTGCCATCCCAGCTCCCCCACTCTAACAATTTACCCGTGTTTCCACTGTGTGTCCAACAGGTCGATGTGATGTGTGCGGTGTATGAGTCAGTATGCTTTCTGCTTTTGTGTATTTCTCAGTTTCAGCCTGCACCACTGGCCAGCAGCAGTGCAAGTAAAAACAGCCAAGAATGAAAGTCTTTGCCAGTCAGTACTGAATGACTTTTTGGACCAGAATGCTGAGGAAGCAGGCTATCCTAGATTTGGTACTGTGCAATGAGGACGGTTTAATTAATAATCTTGTTGTAAGGGGTTCATAGAGAACAGCAGCCATAACACAATAGAATTCTTTATTAGGATAGAAAGTGAAGTAGTCTGATCCAAAACTAGACTCCCAAACAATGGGAAGTATTAAAGTATAAGGTGTGAGTTGGCCAAGATAGATTGGGCTACTTCATTAAAAGGCATGAAGGTGGACAGGCAATAGCTAATATTTAAGGAAGGAATGCATGCATTGCAACAGACCATATACATATTCTTTTCTGACACAAAAGCACAACAGGTAAAATGGCCCAACTGTGGCTAATAAAAGAAATTAAGGATTGTATTAGACCCAAAGGTGAGTCATAAAAATAAAAGCAAAATACTGCGGATGTTGGAATCTGAAACAAAAACAGAAAATGCTGGAAAATCTTAGCAGGTCTGACAACATCACTGGGGAGAAAATAGAGCTAACGTTTCGAGTCTAGATGACGCCTTGTCAGAGCTGCTCAAGAAAGAAACAGATAGCTAGATTTCTGGATATTAAAAGCATCAAGGGGGTATTGGCATTGAGATAAAGGATCAGTCATAGCAATCTTCATGGGCTGATTGATCTTCACATGTTCCTATTTCCTACGTTTCGATTAAAACATTCAAAGGAAGCGTATGAGAAAGGTGCAGGTTCCCTGTAAGGAACTCTTTAGCTGATGATAGAACCCCTCATAAATGAGTCAGGACATTTTCTCTCTATTTGCCTCCCAATTCAAGTCCACTTAACCTACTAATATTCATGCTCCAACACTGTGCTCCACTACAGGGTGAAAAACCAGTTCTGAGGAGAGCTGGACACTGTTTTTAGCAGAATCCCCCAAACAGAACATCTTTACTTATTGGGGGAATTTCAAGCGTGTGCAGACCAGAAGGCATAGCCCTGTTATATCTCAGTCATCATGATTTGGGAAAGATAAATGACAACAGACAGGGACTATTTGACTTTTACTGCTACCACAAACATTGTGAAATGAACTCCTTCTTTCAGAACAAATCATGCCACATGGATCCAGCCATTAGTGCTAGCTGGATCTGATCATCACCAGATGTGACTCTCTGAACAGCATTCTCAATATATGCAGCTACCACAATGCTGACTGTAACACACATCTCTCCCAGATGTGCACCAGGGTTAGGAAGTACACCTAAAGCTTTTCCATTCTAAGCAAAAATTCTGTCATCTATGTCATCAATACAGTATATCCAGATAATAAAAAACAGTTCTACATCTGAATTGAACAGGCACTCTTAGGTAGAAAATGAAACGTACTTTGCGGCACCATCTACAACACTGCACTCTCAACATCTTACAAGGAAGATCAGTAAAATGCTGACTGGTTCAAGGCTAACACCAGTGTGATGGAACCTGTCATTGAAGACAAGCAGTCCATTCTCAATTAATTACAACAGAGATCCAACTGAAAAGACTCTGAATGCACCAAGAGCTGCTTGAAGTAAAGTCTGACTACTGGCAGTGTGCCAGTGACTGCTCATTAAAACTATCAGAATTTCCAAAATGTCCTTCAACTCAAGAACTAGAGGGGTATATATGAAGGGATCAAAAAGGCAATGTGCTCATCAGCAAGAAAACAGCACCACTGTAAACAAAAGGTGGAAGAGATCATCGTTGGTTGCAGCAAACAGATGGGTGAGTTGGGTGACACACTACCTCAAGGTGTACTTTAGAGAGAACAGTGTCATCAAGGAAGCTCTAGACACCATTCTCTATCATGGAAGAGCTGGATATTTAATCAACTATGGAAGAGCTCGGCAAAGCTATTGACTCTTTTGCCGTTGACAAAGTTCCTGGTGATGATACTGAATTCATCAAGCACAGGAAATCAGCTTTCCTGCAGCATCTGCACAAACTTCTCAGTCTCTGATTGAGAGGGGGCAGTGCCCCAGGATATGCATGATGCAAAGATTATGATCCTGTAACCCGGTGACAAGGATGCTGGCAGTGATTGCAACAACTTGAGACATCTCCCTGCTGTAAATCATGGAAAAAGTATTTGCCCAAGTGTCTCTTGTCGGATTGCAGATCCTGACTGAACTCTACCCTGAATCCCAGTGTGGTTTCAGAAATGGAAGACCAACAATTGATGTGATTTCTCCCAGTAGCTGCAAGGGAAATACCACAAACAAACATCAATCTCACCAAGACATTTGACCACGTGAGCAGAGACGTTCTATTTAAGCTGCTGGAGAAAGCTGATCTCCTCTTTCCATGACAACATATGGACAGGGTTAGCTAACATGAGATCCACAGAGAAGACAAACAGGATTGTATTCTGACACTATTAAATATTCTTCTGTTTGCTGCTGTCATATGCCTTCAGGACATCTATAGAGGCTGTCTATTTCCGTACCTGAACCGATAGAAAGCTGGTCAGCCTTGCTCACTTGAGATCAAGGCAAAGGTGCGTCAAGCGCTCAACAGAGAGTTGCTCTATGCTGATGATACCACACCCGCATTCTTTACTGACGAAAACCTGCAATAGCAAATATACAGACTCTCTCTCACTTGTAAAGGATTGGTTTGCCCATCAGGAAGGCTAATGCTATGTTCAGGTTGTTGCCATGCTGCCATCAATTAGCATTGACAATGTGACAGTGTAAGTTGTTGATCTTTTACATATCTCAACTCCGCAATCAGCAGCCATCTGTCACTTGATGTGAAAATCAATACAAATCAATGCATTGTAAATGTTACAGCTGTTATATCCAAGCTGAAGAAAAAAGTGTGGAGCAACAGCTGACTAACCAAGAACACCAAACTGTGAGTCAATCAAACCTGCATCCTCAGTGGCGAGACCTGGCCAACATAAGCTAGACAGGAGAAAAGGTTGAACAGTTTCCATCTTTGCAGTCTCGTACTTATCGTCAGCATCTCTGGGCAGAAGAGATCACAAACTCAGAGTTCCTGGAGCGTACCAATTCCATTAGCAAAAACTCACTGCCAAGTTGTGCATCAAATGGATGATGGATGTACACCCTAAGACCAGTGAATTAGTCATGAGGTCATGACTACCTGGACGTCCACAATAAAGGACCCATACAATGAGATATGAAAATAGCAGACATTGAAATTGACAACTGGGAGGCAGTCACTCACAGCCATGACCCTTCGAGGTTGACTGGAAGGGCACCAGAAGAGATGAGCAGAAACAAAAAGATCAGCTGGCAAAGAAGTGGGCCCAGAGAAAATGGAGGCCAGTGAATCATGCAACTTTTCAGCCCACTGTCTTCTTCTGAAAATAATACAGCAAAGTCTGCCATGCCAGAGTGGGGCTCCTGAACCACACCAGGCCATGCTCAGCACAAGAATTGACCACCACGGCACAAACTATCATCTTACAAGTTGGATGGATGTCACTGTATCTCTACTATCCAGTACCGATTGCATAAACTCAGTCACTTGGACTTGGCACATGCAAATATGACCAACAGCCTCCTTTGATTTGGAACTGAATTAAATCCAGTTTAAATGCTTCACTGATGTAAAATTATGTCAGCCCCACTCTTCTCGCGATGTCATTTTATGTCCATTGTTTTGTGTTATGACAAAACAACCTACTAAGTTCATCACTTCAGTGCCTCAGTTATATAGTTATCAGCAAGTCAGAACTGGATCTTCAATCCTGCATTTTTTCTATAGGAGGAGGAGAAACCAGTATGCGACTTCCCTTCACATAAAGATACACATTATATAGGGTTCAACATGTGCTAGGATTTCAACAAACTGGATAGAGCTTCTTCTTGAACTCTTTTACCTTATAACCAATGACCCTGACCAGGAAGAAAATTAGTTCCTTTCCAAAGTGCAAGCCAAAGGAAGGAAATTAAATATAGGGGGAAAGAAACCCTTTAACTCACCTTTAAAACAAAGTAGAATTATCAGGATTAAATCCAGCAGTTCATGCTTTCACTCTTCAACCAGGATTTCCCAAACTCTACTTTCTTCAAGTAGATTGCCTTTGAGATTCTCTGAGTCATTTTACTGCCTATACTTGTATCTTAAGATTATAGCAGTTAAAAAAAGTACTTTTTTTTTAGAATTTGACTCCTGTATTCATTATGCTAAAGAAAGTGCATACTTATATGAAACATTAATTTTCCAGCACTTTTCTAACTGATTGAAAAAGCAAGCATACAATCTCTCTGGTATGTTTATTCAAAGCCCTTTCCCAGTCAAAAAATAAAGTCCTGTACTATCACATCACCATCACAGCTATTGTTGAATACTGTGACTGTGTTTTGCAGTTTGCAACTTCCCTCACACTGTAGAGGGAATTGTCCTTGGTGAAATGATTTGATTTGATTTATTGTCACATAGAAAACATAGAACAGTACAGCACAGTACAGGCCCTTCAGCCCTCAATGTTGTGCTGAGCTATGTCCAAACCCAAGATCAAGCTATCCCACTCCCTATCATTCTGGTGTGCTCCACATGCCAAGAACTGCTTGAAAGTTCCTAAAGTGTCTGACTCCACTATCACAGCAGGCAGTGCATTCCACACTCCAACCACTCTGAGTGGAGAATCTACCTCGGACACCCCTCCCATTTCTCCCACTGTGAACCTTAGAGTTATGCCCCCTAGTAACAGCTACATCCACCCGAGGAAATAGTCTCTGAATGTCCACTCTATTTATCCCCCTCATCATCTTATAAACCTCCATTAAGTCACCCTATCATCCTCCTCTGCTCTAAAGAGGAAAACCCCAGTTCCCTCAACCTTTCTTCATAAGACCTACCCTCCAAACCAGGCAGCATCCTGGTAAATCTCCTCTGCGCTCTCTCCAATGCTTCCACATCCTTCTTAAAGTGAGGTGACTAGAACTGAACACAATATTCCAAACATGATCTCACCAACATCCAGTATAGTTGCAGCATAACCCCATGGCTCTTAAACTCAAACCCTCTGTTAATAAATGCTAACACTCTATAAGACTTCTTCACAGCTCTATCCACTTGAGTGGTAACCTTCAGAGATCTGTGGATGTGAACCCCAAGATCTCTCTGGCCTCCACATTCCTCAGAACCCTGCTGTTGACCCTGTAAAAATTTATAGAACAAATGATTTAAGTTTATTTATTAGTGTCACAGGTAAGCTTGCATTAACACTGCAATGAAGCTACTGTGAAAATCCCCTAGTTGCTACACTCTGGTGTCTGTTCGGGTTCACTGAGGGAGAATTTAGCATGGCCAATGCACTTAACCAGCCTGTCTTTTGGACTGTAGGAGGAAACTGGAGGAAACCCATGCAGACATGGGGAGAATGTGCAGATACTGCACAGACAGCGACTCAAGCTGGGATTGAACCTGAGTTACTGGCGTTGTGAGGCAGCAGTGCTAACCACTGTGCCACTCTATGTATGTACGTATTGGGATACAGTGAAAAGTATTGTTTCTTGCGTGCTACACAGACAGAGCATACTGTTCATACAGAAGAGAGGGAGATGAAGCAGAATGTAGTGTTACAGCCATAGCCAGGGTATAAGGAAAAATCAACTTAAGAAAGATAGGTCCATTCAAAAGTCTGATGACAGCAGGGAAAAAGCCGTTCTTGGTTCGACTGGTATGTGGCCTCAGTCGGACAAAGGCGGTAGGTCCGGGGCGCGTGAGACCCTTGATTATGTTGACTGCTTTTCTAAGGCAGCGGAAAGCGTAGACAGAATCAATGGATGGGAGGCTGGTGTGCGTGATGGACTGGGTTTTGTTCACAATCCTTTGTGGTTTCTTGCAGTCTTGATCAGTGCCGGAACCATACCAGGCTGTGATATACCCAGAAAGGATGCTTTCTATGGTGCATATGTAAAAGTTGGTGAGAGTCGTAATTTCATCCAAATTTCTTTAACCTCCTGAGAAAGTAGAGGCTTTTTTTTTTTAACTACAGTGTCGACATGGAGGCACAGTACAGGTTGTTGGTGATCTGGACATCTAGAAGTTTGAAGCTTTCGATTATTTCTACCTCACCCCAGTTGATGTAGACAGGGGTGTGGCCTCCACTATGCTGCCTGAAGTCGATGACAATCTCCTTCGTTTTACTGACATTGAGGGAGAGATTATTATCATCACACCAATTTACGAGATTCTCTATCTCTTTTCTGTACTCCGTCTCATTGTTTGATATCCAACACATTACTGAGTGATGGACATACTTTTCATGGCGCGTAGTGTTGCCTAATTGACTCCAAAACAATCGGAATTGTAAGTGTGAACACTATTGAAATTCAAATCTAATTATTTCCCCATGCTTATCTCTGGTTCCTTTTATTCATTTAGTTTAGGCATAAACAAAAATAACATAATCCCATGACTGCAAGATCACTAACTGTGAATGCCTAACAATATACCCCTGCATTCAGAGCACGTACCTAATCACCTTCCTTTCTACAGCACTCAACTGGCTCTTCCTCCAAATTACACAAAATATCAGACACACAACCATTTCAGTGACTCCCTGATTCTTAGGCAGTAGCATAAATCTTCTGAATAATATGTCCCCATCAGCTGTTTCTGTCTAAGGAAATTAATATTTGTCTCTGTAATGCTTACCTTAAGGGAGCAATGAAAGCTATTCAGTTCTATTATCTTGCTCTGCCTCACCATATCTGCCAACTGAACGACGAAGTAAAATTAGCTGCGTTTTAGTGGAACTAATCAAAAAAGAAGCAACAGTACTGAATATATGGTGACAGCAGACCATTATTCACAGCAGAAGCAAGAAGCCCCGATTCTCTGTATACCCCCAGGCAGAGACTATCAACAATAGTTAACATTTCAACAAGGATATTCTTAGTTTGCTTCCTTACTCCTTCCTCCAAAGGAATTTTTAAAATATTAAATCAGCTACACTGCAAAAACTCATCACCAGCAATCTCTACAGTTCTGTGTTCTAACCACTGATATTTCCCAAGTCATCAATAGCCTCACAAAGAAAATAACCAGGTTTCAATTATGTAATAGGATAATGACATCTGTTACGGAATTACCAGCATTCATTCTACTGAGGGACTTCAAACAGCTGTTATAGAGAATAGTGATGGATGCTTAGTGATATTTTTTACCCTGAACAGATGTTTGGGTGGATTATAAAATAATAACAAAGAAAATCACTAAACAAATCTAATTGATGAAAAATCAGATAAACATAAGATTTGTAGGATTGTTACCAGAACCTAATGCCTTAAATTTACAACAATCCTGATAGTTCATCGTGCAATATTATTTTTTTCTTCTGCTGTAACTACTTGAGTCACAAAATGGCTTTAGAAATTGACCTTTCTCAGTCGTTTACTAAAATATACAGCCTCAGTTCTTTCAAGTGTGCCATCCTGAGCTGTCCACTCAACTTTGACCATTTGAGCTACACAAAAGGAATTCAATTTGTCGCACCCTTGTGAAACTGCGCAAAGATATTTTGGCCTTGGAGGGAGTGCAGAGGAGGTTTACTAGGCTGATACCGGAGTTGAGGGGGTTGAGCTATGAGGAGAGGCTGAATAAACTAGGCTTGTATTCGTTGGAGTTTAGAAGAATGAGGGGAGATCTCATTGAGACGTATAAGATGATGAATGGGATGGATAGGATAGAGGTGGAGAGACTCTTCCCGCTCAGAAAGGACAGTAGGACTAGGGGGCACAGCCTCAATATAAAGGGAGGGCGGTTTAGAACGGAGTTGAGGAGGAACTTCTTCACTCAAAGGGTGGTGAATCTCTGGAATTCTCTGCCCATTGAAGTGGTGGAGGCTGCCTCGCTAAATATTTTTAAGACGCGGGTTGATGGGTTTTTGATAAGAGAGGGGATTAAGGGTTATGGGGAGAGGGCGGGAAGGTGGAACTGAGCCACGACAGATCAGCCATGATCTTATTGAATGGCGGGGCAGGCTCGAAGGGCTAGATGGCCTACTCCTGCTCCTATTTCCTATTTCTTATGTTCTTATTATTTTTCACCCTAGTCAGTACAAATAAAATATCCAAATTAAAAAAAAGGCAGAGGAGGTTGACTCATGTAATACTGAGAAATGGGTGTAATCCTTCAATAGGAACATCTCTTAAACAAGTAAGCAGGTGTGAACAGCATACTGAGTCACAAGACAACCTTACCCTTAATCCATTTTGTGACATTTTCTCACACTGTGCTCATCATGTGATGAGCTGAATCAGGAGATTAGGTAGGGAAGTTGATGGTGAGAGATGAAAGAGTATCAGCTTGCATGGAGATTTTTGTCCACTGTAAGACTCAACAGCAACCAGTGAACTGACTTTTTCATAAATTCACAGTGCCAAAGCCTTCTTCATTAGCTTGGTGCCGGTCTGCTGTTACTAAGGCACGCCCACAGCTACGCTCAAGAACTCAATACAGGAGAGTGGCCGAACATGACAGTGAGTGGAATTTTCAAAAAGGCGGCAGAGTGTCAGGTTCTGACAGAAAACTGGCGTGTTTCATCCAGAAACACAGCCCGGGTTTTATCACCAGATCTGTAGACACTGTCCATCAAAAATCAGGCACCACGGTTTGCGCTGTTACTCTAGTGAGGCAGGGCCTGATAGAGCCAGCAAGGCAGGGCTCCAGAGATCAGGGCACCAACTTTAAAGGATGCACCGATCTCAAAGTTAAGTTGAAGGCTCCCCCAACCCACTCCCATGGACATTAAGTCTCCGACACATAAAAGAAACACCTCCAACCTTTGCACACAGAAGGCAACCCCCTCACCACTCAAAGATCGGGGCATCCCCTCCAATTCCACCCTCCCCAACACCATGCAAGAATCAGGGTGACCGATCGCCCACTCTGCCGCATCGGGGCAAACCCACCCCCCAACAATCTCTACGTCCATCCTCCATTCACAGACTCTGTTTTCCTACCCCAACGTAGGTATAACCTTTCCATCAAACCATCAGGCCTCACTCTACACATAAGGGGAGCCTCCCCAAACAGGCTCCCTGGCACTACCAACCTGTCTACCGCCAAGGTGCCACTGCCCAGCCATGTCCCTCATCACGCAGAGGTTATACTCACCTCTGTGCCCCAGTGTGGTTATCATGACTGGTCTTCGTTTTTGAAAACCAGTAGAGATTCCCACAGGCGTGACATCACATTGGCACGCGTGGGGGAGGGGGGGGTAGCATTCAAAGTGGCTGGACATAATGGCTTAAAGACTTCTAATGAGATTTAAATTCTAGCTAATCAGGTTGATTTCCTTTAGGGCATAAACCTCAATGTCGCTGACAGGAAGGTGGGAAGATCTCAAACCGAGATCTTGCTGGCGCAAATCCCATTATGGCCCTCTCACAAGATTTAGCGGTCATGACCAGGTTTGTGCCCATAGCAAATAGGCCCACTAAACCTCACCCAGTAATGTCCTATATTTGAACCCCATTCTGTGTTGAGTTAGCTGATGTCAATCAGTTGGGGGGTGGGGAGAAATATACACAAGGAGGATTCTCATTCCTGGTTGGACACCAATAACCCCTGCTGACTGGTGAGGTTGACATTAGGCTCAGCTGCGATTCCCCAGCATCAAATAGCCTATCTGCACTCACCATCGAGACTCACACACATCTGCAAGGAGCGTTAACAGTTTCAAGAGAAAAGAAAATTAGTGGGAGGAAATGTCCTCCTTCAATCATACACATGTACCATTTCATGCTCTATTACATGTTGGAAAATAATATATTTCAGACAGATTTGATCCTAGGAGTGGGTAGTTTGAAGCCGTGGGCACATGTTCAAACCCAAATGTTCTCCACACAGACATACAAACGTACTGCCATGTAGTTTAACATTCAGAATTAGATGGAACTGTAAATTGTAGTTCCGATCTATCAGAAAATGACTGTTGCAATATTTAAGTAGCCTACATCCTACTCTGTCTAATGTCTGAAGACTGAGGAGATTGTATGCAATTCTACAACAAATTGCCTCTGACACCAGTACATATGGTACAGCTATTATGCCAATGTGGGAAAACCAACCACCTCCACCACCCCAGAATAAACTTATACATCTTTGTCTGTTGTTTGTCAGACTTGTCAAATCTTGAAATTAAAACCTCAGAACATTACAACTGGCTGGGATCAGTCAGTCTTGTTCAAGCTGCAGTAAGAAATCTCACAACACCATGTTAAAGTCCAACAGGTTTATGTGGAATCATGAGCTTTCAGAGTGCTGCTCCTCACTCCCCTGATGAAGGAACAGCGTTCTGAAAGCTTGTGATTCCAAATAAATCTGTTGGACTTCACCTTGGTGTTGTGATATTTGTTACTGTGCCCACCCCAGTCCAATGCCATGTGGCGACTAGGGAATTTTCACAGTAACTTCATTGCAATGTTAACGTAAGCCTACTTGTGACTAATAATTAAAAACTTTAACTTTAAACTAGGAGCAGGAGTAGGCAATTTAGCCCCTCAAGCCTGCTCCGCCATTCAATACAATCATGGCTGATCTTGTCATGAATTCAACTCCACTTTCCTGCCCGTTTCCATAACTGTTCAAAACATTACTAATTAAAATCTGTCTATCTCCTCTTTAAATTACTCAATGTCCCGACATCCACCATACTCCAGAGTATTAGATCTCCTCTCATACTCCTAAACCCTAAAGAGCATCGGCTTAAACTGCTCAGGTCTTTCTTCATTAGACAAACTCTCATCTCTGGAATCAATCTATTGAAACTCCTTTGAACTGTTTCTAATGCCACAAAATCCTTCCTCAGATAAGGGGGCCAAACGGTACAAGTACAGTCTCACCAATGCTTCGCAGCAACACATCCTTACTTTTATATTCTATTCCTTTATACAGGTGTTTCTGGAGTGTAGCCTTGTGTCAGGACCAGTGACTGACGGACTCAGTTACCTGCTCCTCGGCAATGGCCTGGCAGGATCAGAGGTAATAGCATCCCTAGAGATCTTTGAGAAGCCCATAGAGGTCAGGAAGACTGAACAGCTGCAATGGAAAGTGCCTGGCATTGTCCTGACTGTGGAGTAACCAGGTCTATGACCAGACAACTTCAGTCAGAGGAAGCTGAAGTGGCACTGCAGACAGAAAACTTTCTGGTCTGGTTATCTGAAACCTGTTTTGGGACTCTAAAGGAGATAATAAATAGATGTTCCTTGGTAGCAGCCCAGCAAGCTGACCCACAGTTAAAAACATTAGCGCTAACAGCACACACTGAAGCTGAGGCAGAAGCAGTCCTCAAATGCTACTCCATTAGAAGTGAGATGCTGTTGAGGAAATGGAGACTCCATCACAGGCCTGTAAGTAATGTGTGAATACTGAACTACCAGGAGTGCTGCCGAGATACCACAGCGAATATTGCGGCAAGTTAGGGAATTACTGCAGCAACTTCACAAATTTCCGGTGGCGGGGCATATCGGTATAAGTAAAACCCAACACCGCATCAGCCAGCATTTTTACTACGCGCATCTCCGCAGGGTTGTAAAAACAGAAAATATTGGAGAAACTTAGCATGTCTGACAGCATCTATAGAGAGAATAAAGCCAACGTTTCGGCTCAGGATGACCATTCATCAGCGCTCTGACATCAAAGCTCCCCCCCAACCCCCACCACAACCACCTCTCCCACTTGGCCAGCTGCTGCTGCCACATATGCCAACACTCAGGTTCATTTGCCACCAATTACTTTCCTGCTGCTCACTCTTCCTCCTCAGATTGTTTCATTCCTGCGTTTGCTGCTAATAGACACAATTACTCCTCGCTCATGTGGGCAGCAGCTCACTAAGTGCTGGCACATGAGCCCCAACATCGGAGTCGGAGGCACTTACATTTGGGAATCCTTGGATTACAAAGAGGGGGGCGGTGGTTGCCAGAAAAATACTTCTCATTCCTCCTGAAATTCTGCCATTACACAAGTTCTCCTTGGAGTCATCTGCCATACCCTCAGAGAGAGTACCATTGATTTAAAAGACCGCTCACAAGTAGGGTATGTAATCCCGGCTGCAGTTCATAATGGTTTGAAATAAATTCTGACCTGAGCGTTGGATTTTGGAATAGAAATTTCCTTGGCATTGCTGACAATTCCACGATCCCACTGCTGATGAGTTGGGGGGGGGGACGTGGGGGAAGCTGGAACAGAACACTTTCCCCACTTAGTTAGCTGCTGCTCATGTCTATTAGCAGACACATTTTCCCTGTGTCTGCTTGGGTTTCTTCCACGTACTCCAGTTACCTCCCACAGTCCAAACATGTACAGGTTAGGTTGATTGGCTATGCTAAATTGACCCTAGTGTCAAGGGGATTAACAGAGTAAATGTTTGGGGTTACAGGGATAAGATTGGATGATATTGTGGTCAGTGCAGACTCAATGGGCCAAACGGCCTCCTGAACTGTAGGTATTCTGTATTCAAAGCACAACAGTTTCAATGTTCATATAAATACATGTCTTTTTTACATATTAGACATCTATCCTATATTTTTATTAGCAATGAAAAAACAAGACTCTCAACAAATTTCAATTGTTAATTGGGCAATAAAATACAGAGTTGCATGCATGCATGCAAGATGCAGAATACAAAACCTCAATGTCTCTATAGTGCAGGAGGAGCTCATTTGGCCCATCGAGCCTCCACAAACAACAATCCCCATAACCGCACGTATTTACCCTGCTGGTCCCTCTGATACTATGCGGCAATTTAGCGTGGCCAATCAACCAAAACTGCACATCTGGAGTGTGGGAGGAAACCCATGCAGACACAGGGAAAATAATGCAAACTCCACACAGTGACCCGAGGCCAGTTTTGAACCTGAGTCCCTGGCGCTTTGAGGCAGCAATGCTAACCACTTTGCCACCCCAGAAGAAAATGACATTTGACCCACTGAAGCTCACCCCTCCAGCATAAACCAGCCTCCCATCCATTGACTCTGTCTACACTTCCCACTGCCTTGGCAAAACAACCAGCATAATTAAGGACCCCACACACCCCTGGACATTCTCTCTTCCACCTTCTTCCATCGGAAAAAAGATACAGAAGTCTGAAGTCACGTACCAACCCACTCAAGAACAGCTTCTTCCCTACAGCCATCAGACTTTTGAATGCATTAAGTTAATCTTTCTCTACATCTTAGCTATGACTATAATACTATATTCTGCACTCTCTCGTTTTCTTCTCTATGAACGGTAAGCTATATCTATATAGCATGCAAAAAGCAATACTTTTCATTGTATATTAGTACATCTGACAACAATAAATGAAATCAAAAAGTACTCCCTCCCTATAACATAAGCTTGTTGTCTGCATTGTGATTTGTATCTTGCAGGAAGCTAAATTTAGCGTTAGAAATAAGGCTCAGCCTTATTCTGGAATTAAATGGTGACGAGATTTCCAAGAAGTGTTATGCACTGCAGCACAAGCCCAGCTTCCAGAGGCACACAACGAGCACAGCAGAACACACGTTCTGAACCAACTTGACTGAATATTGCGATAGTTAACTTTTAAAAGGGATCTTTGTACAATCGCGCATCCGTGCAGGCGCCGGCTTCTTTTGTGGGCAAGACAATACGAGTTCAAGTAAAAGCCAAGAAATACAGGCATGGCTGAAACTTGAACTGCAGCTCAAAGTCGCGCGTTGTAGTATAAATAAACCTTGGATATTTTCAACATCCCCGCTTTCTTCATCTCGACTACATGGCTTCAGAGATTGTTCGGGATATTTTATCGTCCTCTGAATTAGCTGTTTTTAAAATTATGTTCACTTTTCGTTGGATTGCATATTTGATCGGCGTCCCGACAGTTTGTTTCACATTAAGTATTTCAATGCCTCCACTGTAGGGATTCTATCAGCACAGTGTTGGGTTTTTTTTCCGCCTAACATCCCGCTTAACAGAACTTACGTCCTCGAAACGTTATTTACAAACCACTTACCCTCTGGGTGCGATACAAAGTTTCACCCGCCTTGGACTTTATCACCGGCAGATCCAGTACTGAAACAGGTTTCAAACAAACCCAATTAAAATACCGTAACGCACTCCCATGAAAATGAGATTACACTCACTGGCAGCTCCATTGTGAAGAGGCGCTTTGGACTGGGTGAAATTTGAAAAGCAGCATTGCGAGTGACTGTGCCGATTATAATAACCTTGACTAGGAAGTAACGACTCGACTGTGGCCAAGTGAATGCATTCCTTCACTGGATGTTGAAACAGCCCCAGTGAGTTGCATCACTCGGGAGTCATTGCAACAGACTAAATATAACCTCTCGATTTCCCGGTTTGATTTGAAATGTTAACTGTTTCCTACAAGAAGCACCGCACGGGTCGGCATCACTGTCTCCTGGGCTGAGTACGCTTGTTTTGAGGAGTATTAAAAAAATACACACAGACGTGGAAGATTTAGAGGGTAGATCCTGTGTCAGCTTCAGGTCAACATAGAATGGGGCTACACTGGGAAGGGGGGGGATTTATAAATCAGAGGGGGGGGTGTAAATTAGAGGAGGAATTTGTAAATCAGAGGGGGATAGATCTCAGAGGGGGAATTTATAAACCATAGGGGTATATGTAAATCAGAGAGGGATTTATAAATCAGAGAGGAGGATTTGTAAATGAGAGGGTATGATGGTACTGAATCCCTCCTCCACTGAGTAGTTTAGCTGCCGGATGAACAGCTTGTATGTAAAGTGGAGTTTGCTTTCTCTCAGGGACTCAGCATAAAAAATCTCCCCCTGCTATAAACACTGAGCACAAACCAGTAAAAGAAGAGGGGAAAACAACCATTAAATCAGACAAAGAAACCTAAGTTAGGAAAGAAAGTCTAAAAGTTCCACTCAGTATTAAATTTAATTCTTGCCTGGGCTCTCTCTCTGTGAGGGAAAGAGTTCCCTCACACACAAACCAAAAGCTCCTCCTTCCCGCTTGACAGCCCCCTTGGCAAGCCAGACAGCAGATTCCTAACTCTCTTCTATCACTACCTTGGAACTCCGGCCACAAGGACTAAGCTCCGCTTTCACAGCTTCCACTACCTCCCGCCCCGGGGCCGGCCCCCGAGAGCTTTTCGAAATTCTGGACTGGGCGAACCGTACTGACTCGCGCCGGTCGGCCGCCGTAGCACCGCCATGTTGGGAGGTCAGTCAGCAGCAATGGGCCGCTCTCCAGCGCCATGTTGTGAAGGTCACCCACATCAGACAACTATCCAGCAGCAACGGCGAGGGGAAATAATCCGTCAATTCTGCTTATCCCATTAGATTTTTAATCGTTGCTACTAGGATCAAAGACTCTATGATACATGTACTACCCCCTTCGCTCCTTTTCTACTTGGCTGCTTGCATCTTCACCTTTATAAATATTCAAGCTGGAACTACTCAGATTTATCTAATTTCTTAAAACATGAAATGTGTTGCCTGCACCTGATTTTCAAAGAAGCATTCAAAAAGAACTGTCAGGGCATTGCGTGGAGCTTTAAAATAATGGCTGTAATTGATGATTAAAGGATCTGCAATCTGAGTCATTATTGTTGGTTATAAATGTCGGTGAAACATTTCCCCAATGCTAAATGCTCCGCATCACTGTTTGTTCAACAGCAACAAATCTAATCACTAAGACTGGCTATAATCCTGTCACTATAGGAAATTATCTTCTGACTAATTACACAATATCACATTACATGTGAGTGGCACAGGCTGATTTATGAAGTATACAACATTATTTCCCCAGTGACCAACACTTAAGCTCCGTAAACAAAATAGCCTGGATGCTGATCACAATCAGAAACCGTAGGAAGGAATGAATGAACTGAGTCTTCCGAGACCATGCAGAACTTCCAACAAAAACAGCTTTATTCAACATGCATGAGGGAAAGCAGAACTCATGGCTGTCATTACAACTTGCTTCCGAGCTACTCTACTGAGCACTGGCTCTTACATATTCTGATACCCCTTTCTTTACAATACAAAGCATTACATTCACATTAGGTTGTCATATTGTTACTTTGAATTGGTTACAATTCTTTGATTACGTTATACAGTTCCATTGTCTTGTGTGCTTTAGTTTTTCATTGTTTTCTGGATATCTGTCTACCTGTTTACAATATCAAAGTGTTGTGTTTGTCAAACTGATTTCAATGTGGTGTTATTTGTCCCATCTCCTGGATATTTCATTAAGTTTTCAGAGGCACAGTTGTTCCTTTAGACCTTTTGGAGCCTCTATAAGTGATATCAATTCTCATATGGTTGTTGTAACCTTGGACTGACACCACCTGGGGTGTGACTGTTTTAGTGCCATCTGAGATGTAATTATTTGTATTTTGCCCTGTCTGCCTGCAGTGAGTGTGGGTGCTACAGTGCTGCCTGTTTAACCCTTTCCATATATTCCTTTCCTGCTGCAGCTCACAGTCCCTGAGTTTTGCCCTAATGCAGAAACGTTGGGTGGAATATTTCAGTTTTTCAGACCAAGTATGGCAGTGGATGGGACAGAGTTTCCTGTTGATCAACTCATTAAATATGTCAGGGAGCTGCTTGCTGAATCATGCAGTGGGGTACTGATTTGTCCACTTGCTATTCATTCATGGATTTGAATTCCTACGGCACCAAACACACACACACTCTGCAGGCTCAATGAGTGCTGGTAAAGAACTGTTCTCCCAGAGAAGCAAGTACTCCGTACCATGATCAGCCTCGACTCCCCAGTAATTCTCCTCTAGGCCATCTGAGAACACCTCAATGAACTGGTAAACATGCAAAATCCCTCAGACTATGTGCCTAATCCTAACTGTATGTGAAGCGGAGTGGCATGACAAGAGGACCAATCTATATAGTTTGAAAACAATTGTACTTTCTATGTCAGAAATATTGAAATGTATGTAATGTTCACATTATGGAATTTAAGCTCCTCAGAGTCCATCTTGACTGGAGAAAATGTGAATATCATTGTACTTTTCTGTTATAATACTTTGAAATGTTTCTGTCAGAGATTTTATAAATAAAGTATACTTTTGCAAAAAAATCTGAGCATGCCAACTCTTCCCCAGGGATGACAGCAGGAGTTTGACTTTGGTGGCTATCAGAGAGGTCACCAGGTTGGTCTTGTGCCCATGGCACAAAAAAATACTCTGCAGTACAGAAAGGGGATGACTGATCTCATCTGCTCCTCCAGGGTGAATCTAACTTCCACTCTAGACTCTCACACAGGCATCAGATACTCTAAGGGTTATACTCCACAGGGATTTTACATGCTAAAAGCAGATTGGACAACTGCATTCATGATTGTTTCACACACACTTTAATATCACCACCATCTCACCTGTCATCCTGCACATCCTCTGCCCATACTGGGAAGGGCACAGCAGGTGTGCTTTCTTCCCAACTTCCTTTCTGTCCATTCTCTTCACATTCCATTCTGTCCGTCTTCATGCAGGGAAAGCTAACCTGCAACAAGAGGGTACAATCCCTGACCAGTGGTACGATTCAGGAACTCAGTCTACTCGAGAAGGAGGCAGCTGAGTTGGCAGGGGAGACATTCCTGTGTTGAAGTCAAGATCCCCCAACAACCAATCTCGATGACGCTTTCATTAGTTTAAAATGTCATGACCTTCACAGTGAGTTACGCCTAATGTTAGATTCTGCCTACTCAGGGATAAATTCATGCACCAGCAGAAACAGGCCAAGAAATCCTCCAGCCACCCACTGGTAGATATCTGACCTTTTGCTTCAGGGCAGGGAATGGGAATGAGGAAAATATCAGCCATGACTGAATGGCAGAGCAGACTCAATGGGCCGAGTGGTCTAAATCTGCTTCTACGTCTTATGGCCTTATGGTCCAATTTTGCTCTTCCGCCTGCAACAAACGGAACCAGAAAATTCCACCTGTTAACTTTGTTTCTGTCTCCATAGGGCGGCACAGTGGCACAAATGGATAGTCCTGCTGCCTAACAGCACCAGAGACCGGGCTTGAGGCACTGTCTGTGCAGAAAATGCAAGTGCTCCCTGTGGGTTTCCTCCAGATGCTCTGGTTTCCTTCCACAGTCCGAAAGACGTGCTGGTTCGGTGCATTGGCTATGCTAAGTTCTCCTTCAGTGAACCCAAACAGGTGCTGGAGTGGCAACTAGGCCTAGTTGTTAATGTAGGCCTACTTGTGACACTAATAAATAGTCACTAATAAAAACATGCTGAGTGCTGCTGGCATTTCCTGTTTTCATAATTTAATTCCCTAATCTATAGTTACTGTTGAATCATTTTTTCTGAGTCATTTTTTTTACCAAAGAAATGAAGAAGGCAATCTGATTCCTGCCAGTAATGACAAAAACACCACCCAATAATTAACCTATTTCTCTGTTGGAGATTATTCTTCTCAACAGCTTGCAGTAATCAAAATCAATGGCTTCCTATTACCCTGCTTCCATCGCCTTCGAGAAAATAAATTAACTCATCTCTGGAATAAAACATATTAATCTTTTATGGCTTTTAATATTAGAAAATTGCTATAAAGCTGAGTTAGTTTGTCCGTTTGTTACAATGGAATCTATCACACGCAGCTTTGTAGAGTAGAAAAATAAATCATGGTAGACTTTACTGGGAGGAGCTGCAGGCTATTGATAATGTATCGTGTTAGTGCCCGCACTTCTGCTCAGCTCACAGACAGCATCATTTTAAAGCACTGTTCCATAATTCTCCTAGAAATGTAAGATTAAAATCTTATGCTCATTGCTGCCACCAGTGTGAGTCTTTTCTCTAGAGAAAATCTTAACCATCAGCTAACCTGTCGTAGGAATGTTTGTTGTTCATACTGTTGATCAAAATATAGATGTCTCCAATTTCATGATATTGAAATCCTTCACTGTGGTTCATACAGCTATAGAATTCCTACAGTGCAGAGGAGGCCATTCAGCCTATTGAGTCTGCACTGACTCTCTGACAGAGTATCTTAACCAGGCCCTCTTCGCTGCTCTAACCTTGTAACCCCACACATTCACCATGGTTGATCTGTCTGATCATAAGACACTAAGGAGCAATTAACATGGTCAATGCACTTAACCTGCACATCTTTGGACTGTGGGTAAAAACCAGAGCACCTGAAGGAAACACACACAAACACAGGAAGAAGGTGCAAACTCCACACAGACAGTTCCCCAAGGCTGGAATCGAACCCAGGTTCCCAGAACTATGCGACAACAGTGCTACCCACTGAGCCTCTATGGTGCCCATCCACATTTTTTTTTAAAAATGTACAAGCAAATGGGTTATAGACATTTGAGAAAGCCAATAACACAGGTCCCTGTTCAAACTCACGAGAAGCCACCTGCAACCTATTCAGTTATGTGTTAACCACTCAACCTCACTGCTGCAAACATTAATCACGTACTGATGGGACATATGTTTCAATCTGTGCATTCTTCATCAGCAATCACAAGGGGAATTAATTTATGCTGCTACTGCTAATGAGATCAAAGAGCAGGTCCAGTGCTTGCGCTAGTTTAAAATGGTAATATGCTGAGCTTTTTTAACTGCTTTCAATATAATCACGCACAAAAAGCAAGGTTAACATAAACTGCACATAAAAAAAGTAAAGAAATAAATATTTAGTGTCTACACAGTCAAAAATACAAGTTGCATAAGGGAAACCTAGGTGTTAAAAGGAGTGTGGAAATTAAGGTAATTAATATTACAGAGAAAAGTACTGGAGAGACATAAGGGACTAAAATTTGACACATTCCCCAGGACCCGATTACCTTCAGCCTAAGGTTCTAAATGAGCTGCAGAGATGTGGATACTCTGGCTGTAACTTTCTAAAATTTTCTAGGCTGTGGAACAGTCTTGCCAGTTTGGAAGTTAACAGATGTGACACCAGTATTCAAAAAAACAAAGAGAGGGAGAAAAAAGGAAACTACAGGTCTGTTCACCTGACATCAGGTATTGGGAAAGTGCTGGAATCTATTATTAAGGAAGTCTTAAAAATGTAGTTGGAAAATCACAGTACGATCAACATTTTTCAAAAGGGAAAAAGTATTTGACAAAGTTTATTTGAGGTTTTTTGGGAATGTAACTAGTAGAGTAGTGAAAGGGTTATATGGAAAATTTAGTTAGCTAAGAAGGGAAAGTTAATTAAGGGTTCTGTTGGATTAGAAACATGGGCACATCAGCAGAAACCAGGAAGGTCTTATTAAGTGACTTGTAAAGGAGAAGACTGCAGAACTGAGATTATAAGCAGATGTTCTGTCTGGATAATGATAAAGACAAACAGAATGTACTGGCAGAGGACTAAGGATAAGAGATAAACTAGACTGCACAATCAGCAGAAATGGACAAACAGGAGAACACCTGGTCAGCCTATGAAAAGTCAACAACTGAGTAATGAGGGGTTGACATGACAGAAGGTGCAATTAAAGCAGTAAATCTTTGGAAGTAGCAAAATTCTGTCTTAGAATGACTAAGGCAGCTGTCTCACCATGAGCTCCCTTGAATAAATGATCAATAATTTGTTTGTTAAGTTTGTAAAGTTGCACCGTTTGGCACAGTCAATGGTATTGGATCATCTGGATGGAGCTGCTAACAGGTGAGTATATTTATCTACCACCCTTGGATAGTGCATTAAGTCAGCCTGAGCATAGTCCAGCTGAGTATCCAAACAATTAAAAGAGGCCAAAGTATAGGAGACACCAAGGAGAGAAGGCAGATTCTTGTCTTAATGATTGTCCAGTGGTGAGTTCCGAACTACATTCGAACTAATAGGGAACGTAACCATTCATGGCCAAAACTTTATTTACGGAAGAAACAACATAACAGGTTCATGCAGCTAAAACTGCAGTACAGTTAGGTCAGACCCCTGGACACTGCACGTGGGTAAGTCAGTCAAAGCCACGCTGGTCGAGAAACTAGACCACACAGGGGCCCCCCAACCCACCCTCCCCATTTACCAGAATCTTATGAAAATATACCATAGGAGAGAAACCACGTTAGGAAGGATGATGTGCTGGCAGGAAGTGGGGAGAGTTGTAGTCAAATGTTGTCAGCAATGCCTGCTCAACACAACTCACGGACTGATCAAAGTCCACATGTCACACTAGCCCTGACCAAAAGGACCACGTGAGCAAATGCAGATAAATGTTGCAAATAAACTTGACTATGGGAAAGTCATTTGTTTAATTTGCAGAATGTTACTCATCGTTTTGATGCCTCTGGGGTTGGTTACTGGGTTCCTGGTGGCTGAATCCAGGATCGATACTTGACTATGACTGTCTATTGCACTCTGGCACGCCACAAGCAATGTTGAGTGTGACATGGAGCACAGAATGGTGAAAGGGCACTGCCTTGCCATGTCCCTCACTACCCAAGGGCTACACTTACCTTTGTGCTCCCAGCATGGTCATCAAAACTGGTTTTTCATTTTTGAAAACTAGTAGTGGCTCCCCCAGAGTGACATTACGCTGGCGGGGCAGAACAATTAACACCCTTGGAAGCATCGCCACTAAGCCGTTAAATCATATTTAAATGTATTTAAATTGATTACATCACTGGTGGGGAACAGGGAAGATCTCAAACTGAGATCCCACCACCGCAAATCCCATTATAGTCCTCTTGTGAGAGTTTGCAGTCATTAAGGGATTTGTGCCTGCGATGAACCGGTGCTGAGAACCGCAGTCTATATGTTCCTATTGGAATCATAGAATCCCTACAGTGCAGAAGGAGGCCTTTCGGCCTATCATGTCTGCACCGACTACAATCCCACCCAGGCCCTATTCCCGCAACCCCACATATTTACCCTGCTAAGCCCCTGACACTAGGGTCAATTTAGCATGGCCAATTGGCCTAACCCGCACATCTTTGGACTGTGGGAGGAAACTGGATTACCTGGAGGAAAGCCACACTGACACGGGGAGAATGTGCAAACTCCACACAGACGTAACCCAAGACTGAGAATTGAACTCTGGGCTCCTTGTGCTGTGAGGCAGCAGTGTGCACTAGGTCACCCCTTCAGTTTGAATCTGGACACCAAATGTGCCTAATTGGGCAGGTGGTCACTGCTGGCTGCATGGACTTGTTATATTGTTTCTTCTGTAAATAAAGTTTTGGCCATGACTGAATACGTTCCCTATTAGCTCAAATGTAGTTCGAAATTCACCACTGGACAATCACTAAGACAAGAATTTGTTCTTTCGCTGAATATTTCTGAGCACAAGCTTCTTTCTGCAGATGCTTCATTGTAAACAGCAGCAACTATTAATGAAGTTGAGCAGCTGAGTAAGTGAGATACCTGTTTCAGGCACCAAAATGTAAGCGATTGTGAGATATTATTTTAGAACTCTCACTGTTTTGTTGATCAATTTGCACCATCTCCTCAATGTAAATGCTCTTTCAAATTACTTAACTTCTTAAACTGTAGCGGAAAGCAACTATTGGAGCAAATTACTTCATTAAAAGGGATAACAGGGAAGCTGAAATTATTTCTCTCATTTGTTTTTGGTGGAATAATTGCACCAAATCAATTATCACTGATGAAAAATGTGCATGTATGAACATCTCACAGTTATTAAGAAATCAAATGTCTATTGTTCAATCCTATGTAAGTTCGAAAGATTGCAAATGCTGTAACATGCCTTTAAGGGATTGCATCATGATAAAAACTAACTTTAGGACAAAAAGCAGAAGTTTCTTTTTCTCACAGAAAGTGGTCCACATGTGCAATGAACGTCCAGACAACAGTTGAGGCAGAAACCTGGAATTGTTGAAGTGGGTAGATTTTTTTTTCCTGGATGAATTAAAAGAAGTTGAATGGGATTCCTCATCTGCAAATATCTGCTGTTGAGTTCTTATAATGGTAAGAACCATTATATTTGGCCGGACCGCCTGCCCAATTAGGCAAATCTGGTGTCCAGATTCAAACTGAAGAGACACCATGGTGCACACTGCTGCCTCACAGCACAAGGGGCCCCCAGGTTCATAGAAGAAATGTGTCATGTGATCCAGTTTTAAGAACATAAGAACATAAGAAATAGGAGCAGGAGTAGGCCATCTAGCCCTTCGAGCCTGCCCCGCCATTCAATAAGATCATGGCTGATCTGTCATGGCTCAGTTCCACTTTCCCGCCCTCTCCCCATAACCCTTAATCCCCTCTCTTATCAAGAACCCATCAACCCGCGTCTTAAAAATATTTAGCGAGGTAGCCTCCACCACTTCAACGGGCAGAGAATTCCAGAGATTCACCACCCTTTGAGTGAAGAAGTTCCTCCTCAACTCTGTTCTAAACCGCCCCCCCCCCCCTTTATCTTGAGGCTGTGCCCCCTAGTCCTACTATCCTTTCTGAGCGGGAAGAGTCTCTCCACCTCTATCCTATCCATCCCATTCATCATCTGATACGTCTCAATGAGATCTCCCCTCATTCTTCTAAACTCTAACGAGTACAAGCCTAATTTATTCAGCCTCTCCTCATAGCTCAACCCCCTCAACTCCGGCATCAGCCTAGTAAACCTCCTCTGCACTCCCTCCAAGGCCAAAATATCCTTGTGTAAGTACGGCGCCCAAATTTTTAAGCAAAGCACATAATCTCAGCTCTGTTGCTGAAGTGTCTTCAAGCTTTATACCTTATGCAGCTGTTTACGTGTGCCTAGACTTAGTAAATGACCCCACAACATTTTTACCCAATTTCTTATTCGTGCCTTTTATACCATTATAAGAACTCAACAGCAGATATTTGCAGATGAGGAGTCCCATTCAATTTCTTTTAATTTATCCAGGAAAAATAAATATCTACATGCTTCAATGATTCCAGGTTTCTGCATCGACCTTTGTCTGGAAATTCATTGCACATATGGATCTCTTTCTGTGAGAAAAAAAACTTCTGCTATTAGTCCTAAAGTTTGTTTTTGTTACTTTTGGTCTATGTCCCCTGCAATGGTCAGGTTAGAAACTCCAAAGTGTTCTATGGAATCATAAGTTTTGGGATTTGAAATTGGCTAGGGTGAGCATGATATGCTTTACTTCAGGTATGATTGAACTGACCCACTAGGGAGCTTTTATCAGACAAAGTTTATTTAAGAACATAGTTAACATGTATATTAAGAAAATTAACAAGAATTTTTATCAATTATAAACAAGAAACAATCATGAGAATGTATAACCCTTAGTGAAGATGTCTACAATGTTCCAATCAACCCAATCCCATAGACAAAAAAGCCCTTTTCACATGTTTAACACAACATGGACTAAGGCTCATGTGATATTAGAAATTGAGTCATTTGGATGGAGAATTGAAAACTCTCAGCCTTGGTCCACTGAGGACAGGTTGAAGTCAGAACAGCTTCCCAGAACATCAGGGACTTTAAACAAACCACTAACAGCAGATTCTTCCCTTCAGGAAAGCAAAACCTTACATTAAGATCACCAGCAGAATTTCCAACTAAAATAGGGAGAGAGACTTCTGTTCAGCTTGCTATCTCTGTTAAAACCCAACTTCAGCTCAGAACTGAAAATTCTGAACCTTTAACTCACTGGGAAAAAAACCTGTCCAAAAACACGTGACCATCTTCCTACCAACGTAGGGTTGTAAAACTAACCCCAGAGTAAATATAAAAAATCCCATTTAAACCACTTACGTAGCAAAAACGGACTCATCATAGTCAGCCCAACAACGTAATGACACCAGCTAAGGCTGTGAGCTGAGAAACACTGACTGTGAGAGCTGCAGAAATCATGATGTTAAAAAAATCTCTCAAAGGTACACTAACAGCATGTCCCTTGCTCTTGAATTATACTTTATAGTATCCTGATAAATTATTTTCATTGCCATTCACTACTTCACACCCATTTATGAGGCCATTTCTTGAGTTCCTGCTTTCCAAACTGAAAAGCCATGGATGGCATTCTCTGGCAACGCTTACCCCAAAACCGGAGAATCCCACCCACGGTCAATGGACCTTTGCGTGATCCATCCCCCACCTGCCACAATTTCTGTGGTGGGCGGGATGGGAGAATTTTCCCCCACATCCCTCTAATCTTTCCTCACAACATTTTGACCCACCACTGGGGACCAGCCTTGTAGCTCTTTTTTGAACTGTCTCCATTTAATACCTCCTTTATTTCTTAGCAATCAGGACTAGACAAAACAATCAAGTTGTGCTAGCAGAGTACAATACACTCAGTCATGTCTTCCTGGGATTTAATATTTCACCTGAGGAGTTGATAGCCACTCTGTGATAAATTGGACAATTAAGTGTAAGTGCAATTCTGGAGGTCTTAATCCCCTCCATGTGTCTGTGTGCATTTCCACAAGCTGCTCTGGTTTCCTCCCACAGTCCAAAGATGTGCAGGTTAGGTAGATTGGCCAAGTGAAATTGGCCCTTAGTGTCCCAGGATGTATAGGTTTGGGGGATTAGTGGGATAGGGCCTGGGTGGAATTCTCAGTTGAAGAGTCGGTGCAGACTGGATGGGTAGAAAAGGCTCATTTGGCACTGCAGGGATTCTATGAAACCTACAACAGTCCAACAATTATACTCATAAGCACATATGATTTGAGAACTGTACCTATTCCATGACTTCCCCTCACAAAGAGTCACACCTAAGGGCTAAATATTACTCTACCTGCAACAAACTTGGACGAAACATAATTTTAAACATTTCTTTTCAAAGTGGCAGAGAGAACCAATGATTTACAAAGTAGTTATCAATAACTTTATTTTCAAACAAAATAATAAAATTCAAAAGCAAGAAGTATTAAAAGTACATGTAAGAGAAACATAATGAGAATATCTGTAATGTCTTAATTATTCTTATAATGGTAGATTTATGGTTCATACATCTTTGTCCATTACAAAATCTAAGCTCTCCACAACATGCTGTAATTTCTATCCATCTCCAATTCAATGTAAGTTCTTGTAGGAAAGTTATTCACAATTTCTCCAGATCATTCACTTTTAGAAGATGATCTTTACTGTTCAAAGCTCCTGCTTCCACCACCATTGATGTCAAAAGTGACATTTCTGGCGAATATCATCTTTCTCATATTAAATTAAAAAAATAAACTTGTACTTTTGTGATTAATAGATTTCTAGGGATGAATGTTCTGTACAAAAATAGATGCTGCTTTGCATGATTTTAATTTACAGGCATTTGCCAAAGGAATGGAGAGTTTGCATGTCTGAATTGGAAGCAGAAGATTTCACAATAGATTATGTCAGTCATTAAATCAAAGAAAATAAACTTCTTTTATATTTGTCTGTGAGATGTGGGCATCACTGGCTAGGCCAGCATTTATTGCCCATCCCTCATTGCCCTTTGAAACATTTAACATGAATTTAGCAATTGAAACTAAGGCAATGAAATTTGACTAACAGCTCAGCAAGTTCATATACAAAGTTATCAGAGTCGTTCACAACAGGAAGGCTCCTAGTTTGATTTCCAAAATCTGTACTGATTTTAGTTGGGTTCGGGCAGAATGGTAGTAGGCATGCTACAATTAGCTTTGGTGATGTTCGTTTGGAGAGGGGAAGCTACTTACAGTATTTGCTCTTGATTGCGATACAATGACCTCTGCTGGAAGTGAACGTATGTAGTTGTTCAGTACAGACAGTATCAGTCTTGGCAATGACTCCTCCATTCTTGAGCAACGAACTTACACTCAGCATCAAGGCTTGCATTTGAATATTGACTGCATGAGTGAATTATCCGTGGACAACTACCATACATCAAGGAATCAAGAACTTTGGAAGACGGAGTAAACTGGTGAGTAAAAACAACTTTAAAAATTACCAAACAAACTTTGTCATGGTGATCCCATCATAACATCATTGAAATTAAAGAAAGCTTTCAAATACTACTTATTCCTAAACACTTATATAAAATTATAAAACACAAGTAAGAAATAAAACCATGTAATTTTTAAAAGATGCAATTTGTTGAATATCAGCATGAAGTCCCAAGGTAAATTGACATATTTTAAACTATGAGGCTAATTTAATTATGGCTCAGTCATCACAAATTGGAGACTTGCTCAGGCTCCATACATCTAAGTCAGTGACTGGTATACAGTTTGCAGTTCTCTTGAGCTGAACTCAAAAGTGTAAATAACTAATAAGATCAAACGTTACTAGCTGACAATCTAATTGGTTCTTCACCAATGTGCTCACAACACTAATTGGGGTGTGATTGGTGCATGTCAAGAGGATCTTTGAAATGTAAGTATTTCATTATTGTGTGTGGAATTCTGGTCAAACTACTTTTCAACAATCTACTGCCACCCATATCCCACCTATAATCTTACAACGGAAATGCTGATCCCACATCACATTCTTTGGTCATGACAGGACCCACAGAAGATGATGAAATCACTAATAGCTTGGCATATGCGAACACTGAGGCATCTAACACTTTGCCAAACCTGGTCTCATCGATAATTCTATATAGCAGATGGATAAATATTTTCTTTTCAATGTGGCTCAGTTGTATTACTCTCATCTTTAAGTCAAAGATTTTTGGTTTAAGCAACACTACAGGACTTGACTACGTAATCTCGACTGAGATTTCTATGAAGTACAGATGTAATGGAGTGCTTCCTTGTCAGAGGTGTAATTTCTGAGATATTAATCCAAGGCTCCACCTAGCTGCTCAGATAGGCATAAAAGATCCCACAGCATGATATGAAAAAGTATGTTGAGTCCTCCCATTGTTCTGGGCAATATATACTTCTCAGCCAAAACTAAAAGGAAGCAAGGCAAGGAATTTTGTTTTGATGATGCATTATTTGTAATGATGCAGAAAACATATTTTGTCAAAACATTTTTGAGTCAAAGAAGTGACACTGCACATTGAAATTATATAAAAAAAAAAGTTATTTCATGTTTGACCAACAGAATATTAAGGCAGACTTTCCTGGATTTGTTTCTTGGGTAAACTGAATCATTTGATGCAGTGAATATCAAAAAAATGGTGCAACTTGGAGGACAGCCCTGTAAAGGAATCTGTATGTCTTTCCTCTCAGTCAGGTTAAGTGACAGACTTTACAGCAATCTGATTATATTTCATTTTCAGTAAATGGATGGTGTGTTACATGTTGTGCATAAGCTTGGTTATAAGTAACATGCTTATTTGGTAGTATAGTGAATGTTCCTGGGATAAAAGATTGTCCAAAGATGAGAGGTTGGGGATTTTATAAGTATGAGGGGTGATCGGATTGAAAAAAATACAATATTAAAGGGTAGACACTGAAACGTTGTTTCTACTGGCTGGGGTATCTGGGCACAGTCTCAGGGTAAAAGGTCAATCATTTTGAACCGATATGAAGAGAATCCTTGGAGTTGTCCAACTTAGAGGGTTGTGGATGCTTCAGTGTTGAGTGTGTTTAAGCTGAACTGGACAGTTTTGTTTTGTTGTCTCAAGGAATCAAGGGATTTGGGGAGCGAGCAGGAAAGTGAAGATGAAGGCACAAGATCACCAATGATCTATGAATGATAGAGTAAGCTCAAGAGCCCTACGCTTTAATCTTGCTCCTATTTATTTTACCCATTCAATCCACTGTGTAGAAAAACATTTCAAAGCATTTGGCAATTTGATTAAATGGCATTTTAAAGAATTGAAATTCTTTAGGTAAAACACTGTAAAAGATTCCAAGACAAAAACATTAACAATAGTTTTTTTCTTTTACAATATTGGAGTCTATTGGCTAATGTTTATCAAAAGACATGATTCTGATACAACTGTTGCCAGTTTTCACAAAGCCCTATTGCTACTTTGAATCCAGTCTCCGGTGTGTTCTGAAGCTCATTTTTTAATATTCATGAGATACAGCGTTGGCCAGGCCAGCATTTTTTGCCCATCCCTAATTGCCCTTGAGAAGGTGGTGATGAGCTGCCTTCTTGAACCATTGTAGCCCATGTTGTAGGTACACCCACACTGCTGTTAGGAGGGAATTCCAGGATTTTGATCAGCAACAGTGAAAGAATGGCAATCTATTTCCAAGACAGGATGGTCACTTAGAGGAGAATCTCCATGTGGTGATGTTCCCATGTATCTGCTGCTCTTGTCCTTCTAGATGGTAGTGGTTGTGGGTTTGAAAAATGCTGTCTAAGGAGGAGTTCCTGCAGAGCATCTTGTTGATTGTACACAGCAGCCATTGTGCATCATTGGAGAAGGGACTGGATGTTTGTACATGAAGAGCCAGTCAAGCACGTTGCTTTATCCTGCATGGTGTCGAGCTTCTTGGGGTCTCTGATACTGCATTCATCCAGGCAAGTGGAGAGTATTCCATCACACTTCTGACTTGTGCCATGAAAATGATGGACAGGCTTTGGGGAGTCAGGAGGTGAATTATTCACCACAGGATTCCAAGCTTCTGAACTGCTCTTATAGTATTTATATGGCTAGCCTAGTTCAGCTTCAATGATAACCCCCCCACAGGATGTTGATAGTGGGGTCTTCAATGATGATTATGCCATTGAATGTCAAGGGGAGATTCTCTCTTGTTGGAATGGTCATTGCTTAGCACTGCATGGCGTGTATGTTACTTACCACTTATCAGTACATTTAAAACAATGGTTTCAAAAAAATGACTTGTATCCAATTCAAAATTGGTTTAGGTATTTTAAGTTTTATGCTAAGTCCCTTCATGCAGTTATTTGCTAGATTTAGAAAATACAAAAACTGACATTTCACTCTCATCTGGTGGTGTGTGACTAAATTGCATCAGTTTTAAATCCTGTACAAGTACAATATATACTGGACTAAAGCAAAACCTTTCATTTGTGTCAAATCTTATTATTTCTGTATTTATCTCTTCATGTCTTGATTTATCAGAGGTGAGTGATTCGTCTTCTTGGTCCAACACTACATGGCTTGTGTATATCTCTGACGTTACTATGTTATTGTTCTTGTAAATAAAGGAAGGCCACAGTTTGACCACTGCACCATTAGTTATTATACTACCCTGTTCATTGGAAGACAATCAAAATCAATTTATAAACTGAAAAATAATTAAATATTTTGAGTCATTTAAACATTTGATTTAAAACTAATCTATCCAGACAGTGATGGTACAGTGCTGCTGGCATTTGATGCTAAGGCTTATGTGATACATGTCTGATACCTGGTGGTCCAACATTGAGGTGGTTCAGGTTTGATCCTGTTGCTATTCGTCTATTCTAGTGCTGGGGTAGAACATACCTATTAATTTATGGTATGTGGTTTCTGATTCTTGGCACCCTGGTTCTGGAGCAGCATATGCTTTCTGTACAATAGCTAAGTGGACCAGGGATTACTGTGATGAACTGTAGATTCACTGTCAATGTGACTTGGCACTAAGACTATAGAGAATAATTGGTGGTGGCCATTTAGGCTCCAAGTTCACGGTCACACGTGTCTCTGAATAAACAAAAGAGTGCTTTATGAACCAAATAGTTTCGGAACAGATAGTCTTTTTGGAACGACATCAGATCCTTTTGTTTTGAGCAAGTGTATTTTGTTAGATAAATCAAATTGTGCAGGAGTTGCTGAACTGCCTTTAGTTGACTGATTAAATCCATCCATTGAGGGGGGGAGGGGGGGAGCGGGTGAGATAGACAATGGCCTCCCTAAGATGAAGGTATTTTGATAGCAGAGTTTATTCTATCACTATAAATGTGATCCCTTGAGGGCGTTTTATGAATTTTTGATTTAGGCTTCGAAATGACTTCTCTTGGTGAACTTTTGCAAGGACTCAGATTGTAGATTTTCACTTTCTGGTAACCTTCTTTGCACCAGACAGGACGTGGCTCAGTTGTTGGGTTTTGTGTCACTGGGGAGAATCGCTGTGTGACCTCTCTCAAGCTGGAATCAGTGGCAAATTTTCTCTGTCATCACTTTCTGTTAGAGAGAAAAAGAAAAATGAAATACGTTTTTATTTCCCTCTTAGAAGAGGACATTTTACAGTTCAGGAGTCTTTTCAAGCACATTGGGCAGAAATTCGTGCCCAACCTTCCACGTTTCGTGGCAGCGGGAGGTGGCCAGCCATAGACCGGCAGGGAGATCACCTGGTCCCCACTGTTGTCAATGGGGTTTCCCATTGAATGCACCTCTCACCACCAGCAGGGGCAAGCCATCAGTGGGACTGGAAGATCCTGCTTGCATGAATGGCAAGAGAATTCCAGCCGTTCAGCTTCTGGAACAGACAAGCCATTGGAAAATTCTGCTATCAATGCCACAATGCAACTAAAAACAGCTTGCTTTTGTAATGTAACAAAACGTCCCAAGGCACTTAACATGATTAACCGCTACAATATGATTATACCACTACCACGCAGGAACTTGAACTAAAAGTTCACTGGAACTGCTGTTTTGGGTTGAAACACTAATGTTACCGTCATATGGTGGTGCTGACCCTGCACCGTGTGGGAAACAGTCATCTGGCAGTGATGGCTCTGGGCAGGATCCTGCTGACAAATGAACAGACCAGTTGATGGAGTGATTTTTTGCACCCCTCTGCTTCCATACTCATTTGCAAGTGGGACCAAAAATTGTATCCAAGAGATTTTTATAGCATTTTGCGATGTGGTCAACTGGTTTCGTTTTGGTTGTCCAATGCACTCGAATAAGTTCTGCAAAATACTCTCCGGTTTAAAAGGCCCACAGAACAATTTTAAAGTGAAACAAATTTCAAAAATTATAAACATGATTATAAATAAATTACAACATCGGCCTAAACAGAACTGTTCCATTATGCCACATGTAGCAGTCAACTGTTCAGTTTTTTTTGGCTACTTTTGTTACGATGACATCCATTGAATCACTAGATACTTCATTGATTATAAAACCATCGTCCAATGGTTGTGAAAGCAGTTGTATAAGTATATCAATTTCTTCTTTTTCTTTGACGTAATATTAACTGATACTGGACACAGAAGGCCTCAAGTGTAAGTATGCAGGGGCTCAACAGGGGATGGAATCTTACCATCCCCCCTGCCAGAGTTGGCAGTTCTCTGCCCACCCCACTTCCCCCTGATCATCAGCCCCTCCCCCACCCAAAGTCAGAGCTGACACCCAAGACCACCTCTTCAGCCCCCATGGCCATCACCAGCATTCCCTGCTCTTCCGCCTGCTCCAAATCGGAATGAACCCCCCCTTCCCTCATGAGGCTCCAACTAAGGCCCACTCCTTGGCACAGGTTGGCATTGCCATATTGACATAGGTATGGTGCCAACCTGTGCCAAGAGACAGTGCCAGGGTCTTTGTCAAGCCACTGTCTGGCTGTGACCCTCTCCCTTGGAGTCTATACTTATCTTTACTCCTCCGGGAGGATCCACAACAGGTTCAGATCTAGGTGAACCTGTTGTAACTGGCTCTAGCGTGACATCACACCAGCACCTGCTGAATAACTGGTGAGGGGGAAATGTTCTGGAGAGCGTCCCCAAATTTGAGCATGCGCTGCCTTTCCCATGGATGAAGAGAATGGGCTTAAATTCAGCCCCATAATTAAATTTGCTTGGTTTCCATTTTATGATATTGTTTTTCATAAGTTCATAAGATATTGGAGCAGAATTAGGCCATTCGGCCCATCGAGTCTTCTCTGCCATTCGATCATGGCTAATGTGCTCCTCATCCCCATTTTCCTTCATCCCATAACCCTTCTACCCATTACCAAATAAAAAAATCTGTCTACCTCCTCCTTAAATTTACTCACTGTCCCAACATTCACTGCACTTTGGGGTAGTAAATTCCACAGATTCACAACCTTTTGGGGGAAGTAGTCTCTCCTCAACTCTGTTTCAAATTTGCTACCCTTTATCCTATGACTATGATCTCTCATCCTAGAATGCCCCACAAGAGGAAGCATCTGCTCCACATCTACTTTATCCACACATTTAACCACCTTGTATACCTCAATTTGATTTCCCCTCATTCATCTCCCCTCATTCTTCTAAATTCCAGAGAGTATAGGCCTAAACTGCTCAATCTCTCTTCATACGACAAACCCCTCATCTCTGGAATCAGAGATTTTGCGCCAATAGTGGCCTTTTTTCCGCCGCTGTTTGAAGAGTGTCTCCTTATTGTTTTATTTAAGAGGGATTCATTGATTGAGTCCCTTTGCCACTTACTTCTCATTATCCACAATCAATAAAACCTTTCATACGTTACTGAATTGATTTGGGATTTTGTGGCCGACTTTTGCTCTCACCAGATAGTGCTTAGTCAATACAGCTCTTCCCTTTCACTGTCAGTTAAAGGATGTCTATTAACAATAAAGGATCTTTGTGTTCAGCAGAAGGTATTGTTAAAATGATGTTGTACATCTTCTTGCCAATTACTGGATGATTTGGCTTACACAATTGAATAGAAGATCATTGACATCGGTGGATAACCTCCGGGTGTGGACACGGAGGGATTTGAAGCTAAAGATGATTGTTTTGAAATCAAGGCATTGTTGGACAATGGCTTCAGCCTTCCCAGTATTTAATTGCAGAAAATTTCTGCTCTTTCAACACAGGATTGATAAGCAGTCTGATAATTTAGTAACAGGGAAGGAGTCCAGAGATGGTGGCAAGATAGAGCTTGTCGTATAGATGTGAAAATCGACCTAGGAGTTTTTGATGTTGCAATGGGCAGCATTTAGATCAGAAATAGAAGGGACCAAGGATAGATCCTTTGGACGTACCAATGGTAACAGTACAAGAGGAAAAGGATTGCAGAGATGGAATATACAGGTCAAAAATAGGAAACAGAATTCTGATTCTTACCATTCTGGCTCATATCCTCCTCTCCTGCTTATTTTTGCGCACAGTTTAAAGTTTTTATTTATTAGTGTCGCAAGTCGGCACTGCAATGAAGTTACTGTGAAAATCCCCTAGTCGCTGCACTCTGGTGCCTGTTCGGGTACACTGAGGGAGAATTTACCATGCACTTAACCAGCTCAGACTGTGGGAGGAAACCCATGCAGACATGGGAAGAATGTGCCAACTCCACACAGATAGGGACCCAAGCCGGGAATCAAACCTGTGAGGCAGCAGTGAAGCTGCAGAAGGTCAATATGAGTAAGTGGTGGGGCAACTAACATTCAATAAAGAATCATTTATTTGGATTTGAAAAGCTTTGAGGGTGTCTTTTATTTTCAAATGTATCAATATGGATTAGTGACAATTAGTGATTTTTTTTTTACTTGTTAACACCATTCCTTGCGACTAAAGCTGCATTTTCAAATCAGGAAACAAATATCTTACTACAAAAAAGGACCTGAAAGGAGTTGGCAGGTACTTTGAGTGATAGCGTAAAGGAGTAAAGAAATTTACTGTAAGCTTACTAGAATTTTTATTGAACTGTGAGGCGTGTTGGTTTAACTTGATCCACTGGATGGTGATGCAGTGGTCACGTCATTGGATTAATAATCCAGGCTGATAATGTCTAAAATTGTGACATGGGTTCAAATCTCACCATAATAGTTAAATCAATACAATCCTGGAACTGAAAGTTTGTTTAAGTAACCATGAAACTATTGATTGTTGTAAAAACCCGTCTGATTCACTGCTATCCTTTAGGGAAGGAAATCTGTCGTTCTTACCTCGTTTGACCTACATGTGGCTCTAGGCCCACAGATATGTGCTTGACTTTGAAATGCCCTATAAGATGTTCATTTGGGGATGGATGACAGGTGCATCCCATGAAAGAATATTTTTTTTCACAAGGCATCATAAAACAAATTAGAAGGGTTACTAAAAAGTTAAAGATGTGCCCTTATTCCTTCTTTGAACACTTTTTACTGTCAACTTCCAATGGCAACATTACCGTTTACAGTAGCACGTACAATTTTTACTTTGTTAACTCTAAAGTATGCTGTCTGTCAAAATGTTTACCACCAGTACTAATTTGTCCCCAGTGGCCATACAACTCCCACGCATGAAAGGAGTTTGGGTAGTGGATTGAGAAATCAGTGAGGAAGTGTGATTATTAATGAGTCAATGAGTGGATACAACATTGGTGTGGAAAGCTTTTTAAGTGTGCACAGTAGGGAGTTTGCCTTCGGGAAATAGTGATAATTGTAAATAACACTACAATTGAAATTTGTGAAGGACAAGCAGGAAGAGAAGCACTTGTGTGAACTCTGTCACTGTTTTCACAATCGTTGAATTCTCATAAGTGCCTTAGAATCCCTCCCTGCAGAAGGAGGTCATTCAGTCCATCGAGTCCTCACTAACCACAATCTCACCCAGGCTCTATCCTCATAATACCATGCATTTATCCTAGCTCGTCCCCCTGACACTAGGGGCAATTTAACATGGCCAAACAACCTAACCCGCACATCTTTGGACTGTGGGAGGAAACCAGAGCACCCGGAGGAAACCCATGGGGAGAATGTGCAAACTCCACACAGTGACCCGAGGCAGGAATTGAGCCTGGGTCTCTGGCACTGTGAAACAGAGTGTTAACCATTGTGGCACCATGCCGCCCTTCTGTCTAAGGAAATGCTTGCATCATTGCTCAGAAGCTGATTGCAGGCTGTTTTTGTGGCGACACACAAGGACAGGTAACATTCCAGTCATCCGTTTTGGCAAAAAGAAAGACGGCCAGGATAAAGTGGAATTTTGTACTCTTCAGTAAAATTATCCACAAAAGGATTTTGATCTCCTAAAAACTCGCAATAATGTTTTTTGTCATGATAGTGGAGGAAAAACACCAAATTACGTGCAGACAAAAATGGACTTCAAATAATAACCTGTGAGTTTAAAAAAATGGACATACAAGTCCAAAGCTGGTTGAGGATGTAAATTCAGTCACTGGCTATTTGCTGCTATTAAGAGAGACAACGGAGCCACAACTTGTTTCCAGATAAGGATACCTATCTCAAGCTAAATAAAACTCAAGACATACAGTAGCAGTAGCTAATGACTGGGATACAGGCCAGCCACAAAGCTTGGTCAAGTGTGGACTAGTGCTGGGTGTGTCCGAGTGTGGGTGTGAAACTGAAGCTAAAAGCCAGCCAGCGGCAAACACCCTTGCAAATGTCTTTTTCTCAGGCGTTATTCTCCCTCTGTTTGTTGAAGCAAGTTAGTATCAAATGTGTGAAAGTGAGACCCCTTTTAGATTATTGTTTTCATTCTTGATTTCTGAGATCTGCCAAAATGAATGCTGTTTGAGCAGCTACACATGAAGGGCATATGACAAGAATGGGGACATGGAGATAGTACAGAGAACATGAAGCAGCATGGGGGTAAAACTACAGCTGAAAACAAAATGGAGCAGCTTCTCAGCCAAACTACAGAACATTGGAATATTGAAACCTATTATTCACCTGCTGAAATCAGCACTACTGGAATCACAGATTGCAACACTACATCATCTACTCCTCACAGACAAGTCAACAGCTGTTTCATATTATTTTCTTACTTTGGACTCAATTCTCATTTCTAAGCTGTATGAACGTATATGCCAGTGTTTGATAATTTTCTTGCATTTAGTAGTAAATAAACTCATCCTTTCTTTAATTCCAGAAAGCCTGGTTAAATTTTAAAACATAAATATTGGGCTGGGAAAAGGCATTTGCAAAGGGAGGGGCGTTTAAATATTAATCTTGTTGTGACCAACCTTGGGGGCTGAATAGAGACGGAGAGCCAGTTTATCCCTCCTCACCCGGGTGTGTAACAACTTGGTAGTATCCCAGGCGGATGTTAACAAATTGCGGCTTGTACTAAGATAATTACTACGGAGGGGAAGGAGGCTCCTAACAAACAGAGCAGTCTTGTGCAAGTTAACAGATTTGGGGAACATCATCTGAGAACCGATTGTAACATCTCTTAAATTCCTACTAGAAATTTTAGCCTTTTGGCTAAGATCAAGTGTAGTATTGACATGCTGTACTTGGTTGAAGTCATTAGGTTACATTTTAGCTTCATTTGAGGCCATTTTTAAGCGGCATTTCGGCCTTTTGGCTAAGATGCAAATAAGATCAAGCCTTGGAGGAGGAGCTATGCCTACCCCAATCAGCTTGGATCATGTAGATCAAGCCCAAGACAGGAGGTGAGAGGCCTGTCTTGTCAGCTTGGATCAGGAATGTCTCAACTTGTTGACACTCTGAATTGGACTTGATTGGATTGAATTGGATTGAAATAAAGTATACAACATGGACAGAAATCTGATGATCCTGTAAAAATCACACACTAGTTTTAAAACATATCATATACAATACTTTTTTTATTTTTCACAAGTAGACTTACATCAACACTGCAATGAAGTTACTGTGAAAATCCCCCAGTTGCCACACTCCGGCACCTATTCAGGTGCACTGAGGGAGAATTTAGCATAGCTCATCTTTTGGACTGTGGGAGGAAACCGGAGCACCTCGAGGAAACCCAGGCAGACAGTTACCCAAGCCGGGAATCGAACCCGGCTCCCTGGTTCTATGAAGCAGCAGTGCTAATCACTGTGCCACCATGCAGTTCAGTCATGTGAACTACGTTTTGGCATTTAAAAAAAAAAATTCTGGACAGTAGCACGGATGTCCAATGGCCTCAATGGCACATTTTCTACCTGTTTTGCCAGCAATACATGTGGCTGAACCTTCGTGGAGAAGGTGTGGAAGTCAAGTAAGGAGATATCCTATCCCTGCAGACTCATCTTCGATATTTTCATTCCTGGACAGTGGGGATGGGATAGAGTTGGGACGCCCTCCTCTCCAGGCAACCAGGAAAGTGGGCAAGTGCAATAGTGAGCTGGTTAGAAGACCCACATTAGTTCTCTGGGAAATCAATCCACTTGCATAAAGGATGTTAGACCATCTAATCCTCATCCTCCTCCACCCCATGGTGCTCTGTGTCCCTCATACTACCTCCATGTTTCCATATGTCCTCGATGCCCTCCCATGTTTAGCCACTCACCCAACTTTTACTTTGGTAGACATCAGGAGCCATACTGCAAATGGAATGAATAATCTAAGAGAGATCTCATTCATTGATACTGAAAGAAAAACCCAGTCATGAAACCCATTAAAGAAATTTAAATCCACTCAAGTGGTTAATTTGCTGTCAAAATAAACATCTTAATTTCACAAACCACATCACACATTTAAAAACCATCAGTCAAAATGTGAACTTAGCCCCTTGCTGAGATAAGTGGTTCTGAACCATATGAAGCTCAGGTAAGCATTTATAATGAGCTCAGCTGTAATAACAAAGCCTGGGAAATGTAAACAATGGAGTCTATTGAAACTGAAAACCATTTTTTCTAAGCTATATCAGATGCCCTGTCAATCAAAGCAGTGCATGTGCAACTGCAAGCAATTTCTTTTTCCAAGTGAAGGCTGCTGAAGACCTTTTTTATTTTAAAAAGGATAGTGGACTTTTAAATCTGTTCAGATTATTAACCAGAGATCCTAATAAAAACAGAGCTAACTTACAATACAGTATCTCACAAGTGAAACCAAAAGAATTCCTTTGTATACACTTCAAAGCCTGTCATTAAAAGAATTCCAGGTTTGGGTTACTGGATTCTTGGTTCCCCACTAGGGATTGGAGTTCCTCTCTGGCTCAAACCTGCTCTTAAAAGCCTTGAACCATGATTACTGATGGAGCTTGAACACATTGAAACTGCAGGATGGATTTAAACTGCTCAAACCTGCAATGGATCTGGCAAGCACAGGACTGCTATGTGCAGAATGACTATCTGTATCCTTGTCTCACACTGACAAAAGTGCTGGAATAACAGGCAAGAATCCCAGAATCAGGAATCACCCACCATTTTAAAAGGCTCCTGAGTCACTTTGACTTAATAAAAATCTGGGCCACAGTATCTGACTCAAAATTAAACTTTTCCA
Organism: Carcharhinus amblyrhynchos; assembly: GCF_965287045.1. Taxonomy (NCBI): domain Eukaryota; kingdom Metazoa; phylum Chordata; class Chondrichthyes; order Carcharhiniformes; family Carcharhinidae; genus Carcharhinus; species Carcharhinus amblyrhynchos. Next base: position 25,810,142 of record NC_137332.1, on the reverse strand, counting down.
TTGTCCCCAGCAAAGATAATTCATGCTATTACTTGAGCAAATGAAGATTAAGAGCAGAATTTTCCCATCCCACTGGCCAAGTGAATTGCAGCGGGCAGGGCTCGGACCATGCAAAGGTCTGTTGATTTGATTTGTTTATAGTTGTCACATGTATTAGCATACAATGGAAAGTATTGTTTCTTGCACGCTATACAGACAGAGCATACCATTCATAGAGAAGGAAATGAGAGAATGTAGATGTAGTGCTACAGTCATAGTTAGGGTGTAGAGAAAGATCAACTTAATGCAAGGTAAGTCCATTCAAAAGTCTGACGGTAGCAGAGAAGAAGCTGTTCTTGAGTCAGCTGGTACATGACCTCAGACTTTTATATCTTTTTTCTGAAGGAAGAAGTGGAAGAGAGAATGCCCGAGGTGCGTAGCATCCTTAACTATGCTGGCCGCCTCGCCGAGGCAGCAGGAAATATAGACAGAGTCAATGGATGGGAGTCTGGTTTGCGTGATGGATTGGGCTACATTCATGATCTTTTGTAGTTTCTTGGGGTCTTGGGAAGAGCAGGAGCCATACCAATCTGTGATACAACCAGAAAAAAATGCTTTCGGGTGGAATTTTCCAGCTTTTGGATGAATGCGGCCAGAAAATCCTGCCCTAACTTGATGAAAGCAATGAGGGCTGCCCAATGATGTCATTATTTCGTGATAATAGGAGATCTACACTCAATAACAAACTTCGGTGTCTAAATGGCATTGCTGCTTATTAAAACAGGACATTTAACTTCAATCTTAGAAAGAAGGCCCACACTTGCAGTTAAACGTACTGCTATGTACTCCAATACTCCATATCATAATCACCCTCCCCCGTGCCCCAGTCCAATTTACTGGCAACAGCATTGCTTTATAAATTCAGATTCAATTCTTAGCCTGTATAAACCTTTTCTTGGCACCCACTGACCTTTCTCAACAGCATACTTTAATATCACCAGTTTTAAGGCCACTGATATCCTGAGTAATTGGTTTGAAGTCAATCTTCAATTCTTTTTCTTTCTCCAAACAGAATTAAATTTCTGAACATGTCATACAAGTACCATTGGAAATAAAACTGTCTGAAATCATTATGATCACATTCCAGGCATTTGATACTGGACTCTTCAAATGTCATTTTTCTACCCTTTTATTTCTTACTTTACGGTGCTTTTATTTTGATGTTTGATGGATTTGATCTTTCACAATAGTAATTCAGATTCATATAGAGTAAAAGATCCATAGAGTAAAAGGTACTTCACAAGGGCACTATCAAATAAAATTTGACATGGAACTACATAAGAATTTAGGGCAGATTACCAAAAGAGGTTTGGAGCAGTGTCTTAAAATAAGGAAGGGACTGTAGTATACGATCAGAGCTGCCCTCTCTGTTGGGGGTATGTAAATAAACTAGTTCAATATTGGCTGTCCGCTGTGAATCCACATGGTGGGCCTTCTCTTTTGCATGTCAGCCATGACTCTTACCAATTTATACAGGCGCACCATAGAAAGCATCCTTTCTGGACATACAGCTTTGTATGTTCCAGTTCCAAACAAGACCGCAAGAAACTAAAAAGGGTTGTGAATATAGCTCAATCCATCGCTCAAAACAGTGTTCCATCCATTAACCCAGTCTAAAATTCCTGCTGACTCGGAAAAGCAACCAGCATAATTGAGGACCCCAAGCACCCCCAGGCATACTCTCTTCTACCTACTTCCTCAGAAAAAAGATAAAGTTCTGAGGTCACATACTAACCGACTCAAAAACAGCTTTTCCCTATTGTTGTCAGACTTTTGAATGGACCTACCTCGCACTAAACTGATCTTTCTCTACACCCTAGCTATGACCGTAACACTACACTCTGCAGTCTCCTTTCCCTCTCCTCTATATACTCTCTGAACGGTTTGCTTTGTCTGTTTAGCTAGCAAGAAACAATACTTTTCACAGTATACCAATACATGTGACGAGAATAAATCAAATGACAACAGAGAGATGGAGAGGATCAAGGCTTGTGAGCTGAAGGCACAACTGCCATTGGTGGAGCAATAAGAATTAAGCGAGGGGGATTAAATATAAAAGTAGGGAGGTCTTGCTGCGGCTATATAGGGCATTGGTGAGGCCGCAGCTGGAGTACTGTCTGCAGTTTTGGGCGCCGTACTTACGCAAGGATATTTTAGCCTTGGAGGGAGTGCAGAGGAGGTTTACTAGGCTGATGCCAGAGTTGAGGGGGTTGAGCTATGAGGAGAGGCTGAATAAACTAGGCTTGTACTCGTTAGAGTTTAGAAGAATGAGGGGAGATCTCATTGAGACGTATAAGATGATGAATGGGATGGATAGGATAGAGGTGGAGAGACTCTTCCCGCTCAGAAAGGACAGTAGGACTAGGGGGCACAGCCTCAAGATAAAGGGGGGGCGGTTTAGAACGGAGTTGAGGAAGAACTTCTTCACTCAAAGGGTGGTGAATCTCTGGAATTCTCTGCCCATTGAAGTGGTGGAGGCTACCTCGCTAAATATTTTTAAGACGCGGGTTGATGGGTGTTTGATAAGAGAGGGGATTAAGGGTTATGGGGAAAGGGCGGGAATGTGGAACTGAGCCACGACAGATCAGCCATGATCTTATTGAATGGCGGGGCAGGCTCGAAGGGCCAGATGGCCTACTCCTGCTCCTATTTCTTATGTTCTTAAGAATTAGGGATGCTGAAGGGGCGAAAATTGGTGCAGACATGTCAGAGAGTTGTGAAACTGGAGGAGATTACATGGAGAAGGACAGGCAGACCATGGAGGGATTAAAATTGAAAAGCCACTTAACTGGAGCCAATATTGATTAAGGAGCATAGCACTGTTAGATGAAGTAGATTTTTTGGACCTATGTTTTTATTTACCCTTTTTTTACCTTTTGTTTCCATCTGGGACCAGAGTTTTAGATCGCCTCAAGTTTACAGAATGTGGGAGCCTGGCCACGAACATATTGGAATAGTCAAGTCTAGAGGCATCAAGACTATAGAAGAGTTTGAGGCAAAAATGGAGTCAGGTGATGGTAACAAGGTGGTAATTGGTGATTTTACTGGATGGGCTCTCATCTTGGTGTCAAATATGGCACGCAATTGGAAACAGTCTGGCTTGGCCTCAGATGGTTCCCAGGGAGATGGATGGAGTGAGCGGCTATGGAATAAAGTTTATGTGGGGATGAAAATATTGGGTGCAAGAAAGCTTGTGTGACATTTGCTGGCCTCAGTCATTTTTTTCTTGTCTAATTTAACAGCATTCTGTGAAATTTCAGAGTGCTGGTGAGGATTATACAGCCAGCTGGAGGGCTGGGAGTGAAACCTGCCAGCAACTCTGGGATTCTAAGATCGAGGCACCCTTTTAAAGTTATGATCACCACCCACCACCCCCCCCGCGGCAATGAAAAACAGAACTCCACCCCCCCCCCCCGCCCAGAAATTGGACATCATACTCATGGAGATCAGGACCTCTGTCCTCAGCATGTAGGTTGGAAACCAGCCCCCCCACCCATAAAAGTCAGATCAGCAGACAAGCAGAACAGTCCCAAACCTCACACACAGAAGAGGAACCCACCAACTCGCAAACGTTGGGCTACCATCCCCTGTCACAATGCAAAGATCAAGTCATCCCCACTATGCAAGTATCGGGGTAATCTGATATTACTCCGACATCAGAGCACTTCCTCACCCTCACAGGCATTGAGGTTCCCCCCTTTACAATCTTTGGCACTGCCAGGGTGCCCAGCCATGCCCTGCACCACCTGTGGGCTGTGCACCACCAACGTGGTCATCACATAATAGTGATTCATGCTGGTGTGACGTCACCCCACGCAGGAGGTGAGGGTGGGATGCAGGGAGAAAGAGGTATGTCCTAGGTAGACGCTCTGACATTAAGCCTGGTAATTATATGATAATGTGTTAAAATGTATGGAAATCAGAAAGGGCATGAACTTGATTCCGTCTCTGGGAAGGCGAAGATCTCAAACTGAGGTCTCACCAGTACAAATCCCGTTTCTGTCCACCCACAAGATTTAGTGGCCATTTCAGGGTTTGCACCTACAGCTCACACGACTGCTCTGTCACAACCAATAGCTTCAGTCTTCCCAATACTTAGTTGAAGAAATATCTGCCTATCCAGATGTTGGATAAGCTGTCTGACAATTATGGAGACAATGGAGGGATCGAGGTGATGGTAAGGTAATACTGGATGCCATTAACATGCATCTGGAAACTGACGCTGTTTTTGAGATGATGTCAGTACATAGATTAAACATAAGAGGAGTCCAAGGATAGACCAGAAAGAGATGTCATTGCAATTAATTCTATGGCTATGATGAATAGAATGAAGTAAGTGTCATCCCGCCCAGTTCAAAGATGGTGGAGAGATGATAGAGAAAGATGGTGCAGTTAATAATGTCAGCGGATGCAGACAGATTGAGAAGGATGAAGAGGAAGAGTCTGCTGTAGTTAGAACTGATATCTGATGTAGCAGAGATACTGATGTGGGCTGTTCTGGTACTGCAGCAAGGCTGGAAAACTGAGTATTTAATTATGGGGTTTGATTTTTAGCCCCCCACTAAGGCCAGAAACAGGCAAGCAAGAGGGCACTAAAAATAGCAGCACCAGCCTGTGTGCAATTCCCCAGCTCTATTCAACCCCGGAGCCATTTTCATGGAGGTCAGATTGTGTGTGTGTGTGTGTGTGTGTGTGGGGTGGGGGGCATACTTTGTTCAGCAGGGCCACTCCCTCACACAGCAGGTAGCCAGTTCAGCTTAGTAAGGGCCATTTCAAATGCTTGGAGGAAGCCTATTGGTGGTAGACCAAGGCCTGGACACCCACTTCACCCGCCTGGGTACAATCACAGACTGCAAAGGAGAGGGGCATCCCCCGCCCCCCCCCCCGCCCCCCCCCCCTGCCACCAGCACACAGTGGAAGGCTGCAAGAGCCATCTTTTAATTTAAACCTCAGTAAAGGTTGGAGACAACGTGCCTCCATTTTCAAGCACCCTCTTCCTTACTCCCTTCCCATTGCAATGCTGCTGCTCTCAATCTGGAAACTCCTGATTGCTCTCCAGCCGGTGAGCTTGCTGTCTGACTGTTATTTGACCTCTCTGGGGAATCATCATTTTCTAAATGGGAATGGATTAGGAAATTAGAAACACAAAAGGATTTGGGAGTCCTTGGTTAAGATTCTTGTAAGGTTAACATGCAGGTTCAGTTCGCAGCTAGGAAGCAAATGCAATGTTAGCATTCACATTGAGAAGGCTAGAATACAAGAGAAGAGATGTACTTCTGAAGCTGTATAAGGCTCTGGTCAGATTCCGTTTGAAGTATTATGAGCAGTTTTGGGCCCCATATCTAAGGAAGGATGTGCTGACCTTGGAACGGATTCAGAGGAGATTGACAAGAATGACCCCTGGAATGAAGAGCTTGTCGTATGAGGAACAGTTGAGAACTCTGTGCCTGTACTTGTTGGAGTTAGAAGGATGAGGAGGGAGATCTTATTGAAACTTGCAGGATACTGCAAGTATCCTGAGTGGACATGGAGAGGATGTTTCCACTATTAGGAAAAACTAGAACCAGAGGACACAACCTCAGGCTAAAGGGATGATCCTTTAAAACAGAGATGAAGAGGAATTTCTTCAGCCAGACAGTGGTGAATCTGTGGAACTCTTTTGCCGCAGAAGGCTGTGGAGGCCAGGTCATTGAGTGTCTTTAAGACAGAGATAGATAGGTTCTTGATTAATAAGGGGATCAGGGGTTATGGGGAAAAGTCAGGAGAACAGGGATGAGAAAAACTCAGCCATGATTGAATGGCGGAGCAGACTCGATGGGCCAAATGGCTTAATTTCTGCTCCTGTGTCTTATAGTCTTCTGGTCTCATAGTGGGAAAAGAGTTAAGGGAGGAGGTAGATTTTGTGGACAAGCTGACTGAGAGAGCAGGAGGGCAGATAAGAGAGAAACTAGGGGGGTGGGAGGGAGGGGTGGGTGGCAATAGCCCAGTGGTATTATTGCTGGAATATTAATCCAGAAAGTCAAGTAAAGTTCTGGGCACCTAGGTCTGAATCCTGCCACGAAAGAACATAAGAACATAAGAAATAGGAGCAGGAGTAGGCCATCTGGCCCTTCGAGCCTGCCCCGCCATTCAATAAGATCATGGCTGATCTGTCGTGGCTCAGTTCCACATTCCCGCCCTCTCCCCATAACCCTTAATCCCCTCTCTTATCAAAAACCCATCAACCCGCGTCTTAAAGTTATGTAGCGAGGTAGCCTCCACCACTTCAACGGGCAGAGAATTCCAGAGATTCACCACCCTTTGAGTGAAGAAGTTCCTCCTCAACTCCGTTCTAAACCGCCCCCCCCTTTATCTTGAGGCTGTGCCCCCTAGTCCTACTGTCCTTTCTGAGCGGGAAAAGTCTCTCCACCTCTATCCTATCCATCCCATTCATCATCTTATATGTCTCAATGAGATCTCCCCTCATTCTTCTAAACTCTAACGAGTACAAGCCTAGTTTATTCAGCCTCTCCTCATAGCTCAACCCCCTCAACTCCGGTATCAGCCTAGTAAACCTCCTCTGCACTCCCTCCAAGGCCAAAATATCCTTGCGTAAGTACGGCGCCCAAAACTGCAGACAGTACTCCAGCTGCGGCCTCACCAATGCCCTATATAGCCGCAGCAAGACCTCCCTACTTTTATATTCAATCCCCCTCACTATGAAGGCCAGCATCCCATTTGCCTTCCTGACCACCTGCTGCACCTGCAAGCTGGGTTTTTGTGACTCATGCACAAGGACCCCGAGGTCCCTCTGCACCGTTGCCTGCTGCAGTTTTTCTCCACGTAAGTAATAATCCTTCCTACCATTATTCCTACCAAAGTGGACCACCTCGCACTTGCCAACATTAAATTCCATTTGCCAGTTCCTGGCCCATTCGCCCAGCCTATCTAGATCCTTCTGCAGACTCTCACCACCCTCCGCGCAATTTGCCGTTCCACCAATCTTGGTGTCATCAGCAAATTTCGACACCATACACTCGGTTCCCTCCTCCAGATCATCTATATAAATGGTAAATAGCTGAGGCCCCAGCACCGACCCCTGGGGCACTCCACTAGTCACCAACCGCCAATCTGAATAGCACCCATTGACCCCCACTCTCTGCCTCCTATTTGACAACCAGTCCTCTATCCACGCTAACACCCTACCCCCAACTCCCTGTCCCCTGACCTTCTGCAATAACCTCTTGTGAGGTACCTTGTCAAACGCCTTCTGAAAATCAAGGAAGACCACATCCACTGGCTCTCCTCTATCCACCGCCCTAGACACATCCTCATAGAACTCCAGTAAATTTGTCAGACACGACTTCCCCTTAAAAAGATGGTGGAAAGATGGAAAGATGGTGGAATTTGAAATCTCTTAAAAAAAAGTTACAAATCTACTGATGACTATAAAACCATTGTCAGAAAAGCCCATCTGAGTCAGTAATGTCCTTTAGGGAAGGAAATTTGCCTGTCTTACCTACATGTGGCTCCAGAGCCACTGCAATGTGGTTGACATTCCCATGACTGAATAAAAAAAAATTGTGAGCACTGCAGTAGTGTAGGGATAAATCTTAAGGGGAAGCTTCACTCAGTGGGCTAGGGGAAGGAAAGGGGATGGTACAAGGTGCTGAGTTTCAACCTTAGTGACAAAGCAATCCATTAACTCCTTGCACTTATTCGAGATGAGGAGGGGGGGCAGGATCTTTGCCCCTATATGTAGGTGAGAATGGCGGTGGGTGTGTAATTTTACATTATTCATCTGTTTCTGCAGGCAGAATCAGAGGTGATAGCATCACCTGCCCACAAGTGGGAGGAAGCTTCTTAGAGAAAATTAAAGCCCAATTATTGGAGGTTCAGTGAAATATCCAGTCGATCTGTGCAGGACACTGTGACATTTTGAACATGCCAACTGCCTAAAAGGTGGCAGACTTGGTGGGGAGAGAGGACAGGGGAGCATCCTTCTGGTCACAACTGTGGTAACAGCCTGCCCTTCACAATGCTACTTTATACAATTAAAGTTTTTTAAAGTTGCTCTTTTCCTCATTTGCACGCTGCACAGCTCTGCTCTGGATGGCCTCCAATTAGCCCACACACTGTCCTTTATTGAAGGGTAAGCACACTCTCTTGCCACTAATTGGCAACTTCAGGCAAAATCACTGTCGATTAGCTTCTCCGACATGGAAGGGATCAGGATTCTGCGTTCTGATTCAAAATAGAAAGTCCGAGCCGAGGAGAATTTGCTGTTGAGAACAGAAGCTGAGGCCTGCTTTACATTTCAGAATTCCAGAAGCATCCTGAATTAACTTCAGTATTGTTGTTAAAGATGTTCCTTCTTCGACGATAGTTTACATGCAGAGTGGACGGGAATCACTACAAAGGGATAAGCTTCCTTTGATCAGGCAATCTTTAATTATTCATGCAGGGTTCTCTTGTGTCCTGTTGTTACTCCATTTGTTTTAAATAGATCAACAACGATGTTAAAAGAGTGCACCAAGGAACAGGCTGAATAATTTCTCCCATGACGACAGTTCAGAGTGTAGAAATTCTGCCAGGGTTTTTTTGGATTTTTTTATGTTGAATTCCAGCTAATATAACCGTGTAATTGGATTGAATGCTGCCATTCGATTCGCACAGCTGCTCTGTCAGGCCAGCCCCACAAATATATTTATATCCCGTGATCTCAAACCCTTAGGGCTAGCTTTTTCAGAGAGTGTGGTTCCCCACAGTGCCACTCGAAGAGTCAGGGGGAACAATATTGTTGTCAATCAAGGCATCCCTGCAGACATTTAATGCTCTCTGTTGTGTAAGTTAATTGGAGGCAAGACATCCACCTCTCACTTGGAATGGGGTCCTGGCTCTATAGTACCAGAGACACCACTGATAGCCAGTTCTAGGTGCTAGGAGTGCAGGACCAGGTAGGTGCAGGGTATCGCAGCAGGGATGGGAGGGGAAGCCCAGTGGAAGGATGGGTGGTAACTTTGATAGCAGGCCTGAAGGGTTGAGGGGTTGGGGGTTGGGGGGGAGGCAGGGGGCCTGATATGGAAAGGGAGGCCTCTTGATGGAGGCTGCCCTAGCACCACCCTGCAAAATTGTGGGCAAATTAGGAGTGGGCATCCTCTCTCAATAGAAATATTAGTCGTATAGAAGAAATTTGTGGACAGTTCTGCTCTAGTGGTCCATTGCTGCGGATTACACTATATTCTCACTGAGAAATAGCCAACATTCACTGCAGTTGAGAGGTTCTATGCCATTTATGATTCACAAATGGCTGAATTACAAGACTACTATTTTACACTGAAGCCATCAGAAATACAAGTTCAGACAGCTTTACAATCATATATGTAAACAAACATACCAGTGGCTCCAGCTCCCGTTCATCAATCAAGTCAAATTCCGTCACAAAGTAGTAAAAATGCTTGTAGCAGGTATTGACATGGGCTTCAGCTCCCATGGTGGTAATCCGATCAAAATGGTGGATGTAAACATGAACAAAGACTCGGAAAAGTCTAGTGAGAATCTTCTTACAGAGCTGCATAAAATTCTTAGGGAAGGGAACACCTAGGGAAAAAAGAGACAGCGAAGTTAAAAAAAATGTTTTTGGAAAAAAACCATCAGACATTTTTTAATGATATCATCACTTTAATGAACTCTCCCTGCTCTAACCACTCAGGTGGAACAGCAGCATACAAACTTCAGTACATATTGCTGAAAAAGGAGACATTTTTTGTCAAAGCTTTTCATCTTGCACTCATCAGGACAGGTCACAAGAATACTAATGTCAGAGGAAACAATAAATTTATACTGCACGAGTAGAGAGTGCTGATTCGTTGGCAAGTGGACTCTGATTGGTATAGGCTTTCCCATGGATAATGCACTAGTTGATGGTGACTGACAATTAACTGCCAAACAGGGGTTGAAATTTAAACCAGGCAGCTTGATTTTGATGGGTTAAGGCTTTGCCCTGAGGGATGAATGTCATTTATTTTGTTTAGCTGAGAGAGCTGCTAGTGTAATGTACATGTTCGTTAATACCAAACATAATTCACAGTTTCGAAAGCTGGTACAGCCCTCAACAAACAACTTACAACTGAAGAAAGGGCTTCAGTAAAGTTCCTTGACCAGGCTTCAAGGAGTCTAAATAAATTCAGGTCCTTTTCATTACACTGACTTGCAGAATCATTAATAGTGTTTTGGAATGACATTCTATAATTCAGTTTGCTTTTCTTCAGAAATGGAAATCCAAGAGCCATGTACATTGGCAGTCTTACTAGAATGGCTGGCACTGAAACTGGAGCAATTTCACACTAGTGTTTTGCAAGAGTCTCATCCCCGATACTTATGTCTCCATTATGTTGCTAAATACCAGTTTCATTGTTTTCTCCAAATAGTGAGCGGCAGAGAACAGAACCATTGTACGATGAAAGAGTTCTCACGGCATTCATAGGCTGTGCTAAATTCTCCCTCAGTGTACCTGAACAGGTGCCAGAGTATGGTGACTAAGGGATTTTCACAGTAACTTCATTGCAGTGTTAATGTAAATCTACTTATGACACTACTAAACACTTTAAAGTATTTATCATCAATTTACCCTTGAAAGTCAGTTGCTTGAAGTATCTATATTGCAATACTGGAGCAGCAAACCCAGATGACAGCATTGTTAGACTATCTTCTTTAACACACAATGGATAAAGTTTGCTGGTTTTAACCATCTTGCTGCTAAAGGATCACAGATTTTGTGATTCTTCATGATGGAAAATCCTCCATCTTGAATTTTCCTGATATTGACATCACTTCTTCTGTGTTTCATTCATTGCATTAAAATAGAACTTGACAAAAATGGACAATTCAGAATACATACCAGAGACTAAGTAAAAAAGGTAAATTGATGTTGAATTCTTTAACGTATTTAGTAGTGTCATAAGTAAGTTTACATTAACACTGCAATGAAGTTACTATGAAAATCCCTTAGTCACCATACTCTGACACCTGCTTGGGTACACTGAGGGAGAATTTATCATGGCCAATGCGCCTAACCAGCCCATCTTTTGGACTGTGGGAGGAAATCCATGCAGACAGAGGGAGAACATGCAGGCTCAGTGCAGACAGTGAGCCAAGACAGGAATCAAATCTGGGTTCCTGTGAGGCAGTAGTGCTAACCACTGCCACCGTGTCTACCTTCTGGTCATAAGATAGACAGTAGTTCACAAAAACAGATCACCACTACCTTCAGGGGAAGTTAGGGTAGCACATTCTGGCTTTGATAGCAATGTAAACACAGTAAAAAGTCTGACAACACCAGGTTTTAGTCCAACCGATTTATTTGATAGTAAACTCACAAGCTTGTGAGTTTACTATCAAATAAATCGGTTGGACTAAAACCTGGTGTTGTCAGACTTTTTACTGTATTTGCCCCAGTCCAACACCGGCATATCCACATCTTTGATAGCAATGTCCAGTGAGCAAACTATAAAAGGATAACAATGAGCATTGGTCTATCATGAAGTATCCAACACACTATTCTTTCCAGGAATTTAACACATCCCCACAGAGGTTAAACTATTTCAAATAACAGTCATATCCTAAATTAAATGTAACACTATTAGGTACAGTTTGGTGCATCGACAAACCGTGAGTGTAAAGGGAGCTAGAAATTTCTAATTAATATGCTAATGGAATCATTTTGATCTAACTCACCAGGTGGGAAACAAAGGCTGGGTGGAATGCTGTTTTATTATCACACAGACAGTATTAATCTCCACTAAATTCAATAGAAGATATAATCAGGCAGGGTGAGAAAAACAAAATTGCAACTACTCTTCAGAAGAAGGGTTCCAAAGAGGACGCATATCGGACTCTCTCCACGGATGCTCAAAAGCTGCACTTTGTTTTCCAGCACTTTGTTTTCATTACACATCTCCAGCATCTGCAGTATTTTGCTTTCGTCATTGCAGCCAATCTTGCTGGTTTCCCAACAGGCAAGCTGGGTTGTCCTTGCACCCTTTGTACTTGCTATCCTATCCCACAGCATGAGTTAAACGTAGATGAAAATTCCCAATTCTTACCAAAGAGGAGGCAAGGGAATGGAAGTACTGAAAACATATAAACAAACGCTAAATGCTAGGAGTGGCAAAGTGAGGTAGGAAAATCTAACAGTAAACTCACGGGCACATGAGATCCTACAGTTTGGCAATGGTCTATACCAGTGTAATATGAATAAAGGTTCAGATTTAGCACCTTTCTTATTGCTATGAAGAAACAGCTGAGTTTCCTTTGGAGCAAGATATGCTAAACTTGCATTGAACCTTGGAGTACTGTGTGCAGTTCTGTCATTATTTAATAAAATGGGGAGAGTGTGCAAAAGGGATTTTCAAGGATGACACAGCACTATGAGAATACATAGATCAGGTTGGATTTCTTTTCCTTCAAGGAGAGAAGGTTGAGGAGTAACTTAAAAAACATCTTTAAAATGAATAGAGGCTTTTTTGGAATAGACACAGGACTGAATGTAGTGGGGGAGGGGAGGGAGTTTTGAGCAAGTGCATTACCGTTTGACAACTGCAGCCTAAAATAGCATTCATCATCTTCCCCTCACTCACAAACATATGCAGAATGTTCCGCTAACTTTCTCAGGCCTGCCACTGACCCAGCCAATATTCCAGGCTCAGAGCCAATTTTTGATAAGTTCTTCAGGCTCTGCCCAGGATGTCTGTGGGAAGGAAGGAGAGGTAAGCTCCTGCTTTTTAATCACATAATATTGATTACATCAGTCATTCAGCATAACCTGTCCAGCCTTTATTTCACTTGAACCTGCTTCCTTGTTACATCAGCATAACTCTCTTTTCCCTCCTTCTACATATGCTTACATAGCTTCCCTTAGATGCACTGACTTCAACTACTTCCTGTGCTGGCAAGTTGTACATTCTCCCCATTCTCTGGTAAGGATATTCCCTATCTTATTTCCTGCAGGTGATTATACTGGTGGCCAATGGTTTTGTTCTTCCCCACAAGTGAAAACACTCTGTGCTGAACTTTTAGCTCCCTGCCCCCGGCTCTAAGAATGGAGGGTCCCAAAAATGACATGTGTGTGGAAGCTGCCTGAGCTTGTTCTGTCACCAGGCATTTTTGCCAGGTTCAAGGTCATGCAAAGCTAACCTCCCTCATTAGAAAGACGGGCAAGTTTGTACGTTTTACAGGTGGATAGTGGAGGTCGACTGGAATTTTCCAGTCAGCCCCCCGATATAGGGCAGATCAACTGCCTGGAAGTGGGTAGCAAGCTAGGGTTCCAGCTCCCCTGGCAGGTCTATATGTAGCCCTCGCTGCCTGCCTGGCTGGAGGTAGAACCATAAACTGCCTGTAAAGAGGCTCCTCCCACCATCCCCCCTCCCCCCCCCCACCCCCAATTCCCCCCCCAGTGATGGCCGGAGAAAATTCTATTTTTAAATTAAACTCCAAAGTGGCTGAGAGGGCACCTTCTTGTTGAAGGTCTCTCCATGTTACTTATCTTTTAATGCAGCCAGGAGCTTCTCTGAAGCTGCTTTGGGTCTTCAACTTCAAGGGTCCGCATGCCACCCTTAATTGGACAGAGAATCTGTCTTCATGTCATTTAAAGTCTCACCCATGTGAAAATGTTAACTTCAATTAGATTCCCACCAGAGGTGGACTTGGAATCCAAATTCTGATTCCCGTCACATTCAGCCCCATGTCTATTCCAATGAAGCCTCTATTCATTTTAAAGGCCTCTTTTAAGTTACTTCTCTACCATCTCTTTTTGAAGAAAAAGAAATCCAACCTGTTTTGTTTTTTCTGTAGGTGCATCCTCATAGTCCTGTACCATCCTTGAAAATTCTTTTCGTACTCTCCATTTTATAAAATAGTGACAGAACTGCACACAGTGCTCCTAGAATCATCATCCAAGGTTCAATGCAAGTTCAGCATATCTTCTCTATTTTTAAATTCTATCCCTCTGGAAATAAATCTGTTTGGTTTATTTTGTTATGGCCTTATTGACCTACACATTGATGCAACTGATTTTAAATACTCCACCCCCATCTGCCTCCCCTCGTAATACTGGTTGTCAGAAAGACATTGGTTTACACTCAGTATTGCTAAGTTGTAAATTATGATAAATCGATCATCAGTGTTTTCCAATCATTTGCACTTCAATTATTGGGTGGGTATATTAGACAGCCAATGCCACTTCTGATAGAAGATTATGAAAGTGGTAGGAGTGAGTATTTAGAAGTCCCTAGGAAAAAGTGCCATTGCATTCCTATGGAGCTAATCAGACAGTTACACATAATCCTACAGTGTAAAATCTATATTGTTATCTATGCTCGGATTTGATACTTTCAAATTGCTTTCTTTGGAATAGAGTCATAGGGCAGGATTTTTGGACAGTGGGATTTCCCACCTGATGAGTCATCAGGGAAAGCATCCCTATCAATCAAGTCATCCCAGCAGCTATTTAACACTGCATGGACATCTGTTTCTCATGCAGGAGGAAGCCCCTTCTCAGAGCACTGCTTGCTAATCTTCACCCTGGAGTGGGGGACACTGCTGGGACTACAATCAGTCTCAGAAGCATATTGGACCAGGTAGGTGCAGAGTAGGGAACAGGAGGATAGAAGAGAGGAATGGGAGCCATGATCGCAAGCGCAACTGGGGGGGACGGTTTGTCAGAACCAGGAATGTCTGCCAGGTTTCCCCACTGTCCCTGAACTCCTACCTTTGTGCTAGGCCTTGCCCAATGTGTATAGAATTGCAGGCATATGGTGGACAGGTTGGAAGGCCCAATCCAGCTTCAGAGAAGCTCCTGGCTACATTAAAAGGTAAGTAACATGGAGAGATCTTCAACAAGAAGGTGCCCTCTCAGCCACTTCGGAGTTTAATTTAAAAATAGAATTTTCTCAGGCCATTCAGGCATCTTTACATCTGGCAATGAGGATAAAATTATCCTGATACTGCCTCTGGCCCAACACCTGTGAGTATCCTGTTATAATTGAAGGCTTTAGTATTCACCAGAATCTCTCTCTGGATGAATAGACCCATTTGAGATATTAGATATTGTCAGACACTGAGTAATGTAGAATCAGAAAAGACAAACAGTTAGATATAAAGAAGTACTTTCCACTTTGGAGATTTGTCTCCCAATTACAAAATCCCTTAGAATGATTGCATTTCTATGTTTAGTTATTCCCACTGTGCAGTCTACTGCCCAGTGGTGCTATGATCTGGACTGTTTTGCTTTAAAGTATTGTCACTCACTGCAGTCTCCAAATCTAAAGTTTACTTATTTATTAGTGTCACAAGTAAGCTTACATTATCACTGCAATGAAGTTACTGTGAAAATCCCCTAGTCACCATACTCTGGCACCTGTTCAGGCACACTGAGGGAGAATTTAGCATGGCCAATACACCTAACTAGCACGTGTTTCGGACTGTGGGGTGAAATTGTTCACACTGCTTTGGGTGTCCTCTAACCAAGGCTGTTACAGTTGATAAGGGTTGGAGAGATATTGGTTAGAGATGGAGGTCAGGAAGAGAGATTGGTGATCGCGATCATGGGAGATTAAGTGATCAAGCAGTTGGTATTCTGATCACTGCAGAATGCAGAGCCTGTGGAATCCAAACACCAGCAGGGAAGTAGGCAGCTCCAGGAGGGAAGGAGATGTACTCCTGCTAGGCCCTCAAGCAGTGCTGGAAAAGTGCTTAGCTCTTTTGTGCAGCAGCCTTCATTAAAATATTTTAATAATGTGCTTGCCTCCTAAAAGCAGAAAAGGTGCATGCACCCCCTCCTCACCTCCATTAGAACAAGGACTGGCTAGGTTCGAGGTGGGTTAGGTTTGGGTATGCGATGCTTAAAATTTTAAGCGTCCTACTTGACCCCAAACTATCCATTTTATTGGGTTTAAATTGGACCCTGTATGTTTCTGTGACTCCATCATAAGTTAACAGATAATTAGTAGAGTCGTAAAATCATTGAATACAGAAGGAGGCCACTCAGCCCATCAAGCCCATCCTTGCTCTGGAATACCTACTCGCTTTGAGCAGAAAGCATCCCTTCCTTAAATAGTTTAACAAGAAAGTATACAATGAGCAACTGAAAAGGAGATTATGTAGACACGCAACATAAGCTCAGCAAAACATTGGTTTTGAACCCATTGTGGTTCTCTATTGTATTTATGGCTGAAAGTGTTCCTCAGTATGGAATGCTAGTGTGGCACTGTCAATGAAAAGCAGCTCTCTGATGAGTACTTGTGTACCTTTGTCTTAAATATCAGGCAATAATTGTTGAAAAGCTTTCCATCAGTTCTAGTATGATAAGTAAACACCTTCTGTACCTGAAGCACAGAATTATGAGTGCAAAAAAGGTCCTTTGGCCCAGAGTCTGCACCGCCTATAACTAACACGAATGGCAGCTAATTCCATTTTCCAGCACTTGTCCCATATCCTTGAATGTTATGATGTTTCAAGTGCCCACCTTAATATTTTTTAAAGGTTGTAAGGTTTCCAGCCTACACTACCCTGACAGCAGCAAAGTGAAGAATATGACAAAACATGTTGATGCCAGAACACAACCCTGTTTGACCACACTGTGGATCTCACAGCGATCAGATGTTACCAGTCACAGTGGACCTTGCCTGTCATGTTGCCATGGAAAGAGGAGATCACATTGAGCAACTTGGAGGTCACTTTTCGCCAACCTTTTAAATAAGCCACCTCTGTTCATACGGTCAAATACCTTGGCAACGTCATTGAAGGCAGTGTAAAGTGGTCTCCTTTTGTCCCTTGCTGCTAGACTGAGATATGCTAGTTGTAGATCTGAAGCCACTCTGGGATTTGGGGTAGATGCATTCTGCCAGGATCTGCATTCTGGCAAGAATGACAAAAATGGGTAAATACTTCCTCCATGATGTTCAGTAGGGAGTTGCCTCAATAGCTGTTGAAATCAGTACAGTCACCCTTGTTCTTGTGCAAGGACGCAACATTTGCATCACTCAATACTGCGGCAATGCCTCCTACCACCAGCACAGATGGAGAAGGTCATGCAGAAGATGTAGGATAGGCAATTTCTTGTGCTTGATGAGTTCCCATGGTATAGCTTCAGCACCAAGAACTTTGCCCTTGGCGCGCAAATCAATAGGTTTGCTAAGCTCCTCCACTGTGGACTCAATATCCAGCTCTTCCATGACTTTCAATGGGATCTTAGAGCTTCCTCAAAAGTACAACTCAAAGTGACATTCCACCAATCTCCACTTTAATTGGTGATGACCTCCCTTGCCTGTGTTTTCAATGGAGCCATTCACTCTGGCAAAACATGGGGCGCGAATCAGTTTTTTTTACCCTTGCATGCCATCTTCCCAGCTTGCCAGGCTAATTGACCAGCGTGGAGAGCTGGTAGGATCATGCCCAATAAATATGCAATAATGTGGGTAGTACTAGGAACCACAAGTTCTTACCACTAGTTATATGGGAAGAAATTAGAATAATTATAAATCATTCATTGCTTTATTAGATCAGAGCAGATACATTTGACCAATATATAGTTTTAAAAGAATGTTTCCAATGCTCCTTCTCTTGAACACAAGTGTCAGTGTCCTCCCAACTGATCACACTGCTTCACTTTTCTTTAAATACCTGAAAATTAACTTGATGGAAAAAGCAACTGTAGCATACAGTTTACATGGCAGCAGTTCAAGTTTGCAGAGGCCAATTTCAAGAGCAGCTAGTAGTGGTGGGGTAATGATTAGGGACCGCAGATGAATGGGTTGAGCTGGTAGTTGTACAGTGATATGCCTTTTGAAAAGATTCTGAAAAAGGACTAGTTCATAAAAACAGCGGCTTCTATTGGATGAGAGCTTTTTTTCCCACCCAAAGTATAATGTCTTGGCTGATGATCCCTCAGTGGCCAATTAGTGCTCAAGCCAAATGAGACTCAAATGAAACAGATCCCCAAAATAAAAGCAAATTACTGCAGATGCTGGAAATCTGAAATAAAAACAGAAAATGCTGGAAAAACTCAGCAGGTCTGGCAGCATCTGTGGAAAGGGAAATGGAGGCCAGAATTCTGTTCACACTGGTGGGATCTTCTGGTTCTGTCGACAACACATCCCTGCCACAGGTTTGCCAGTGGCGTGGAAATCCCATTGACCGTGAAGGAACCAGAAAAGCCCGCTGCCAGCTAATTGCACCACCCTGCATTCACTTCGCACCCCCCACTCCCCTCCCCATCCCACAGTTAACGTGTTGAGTCTGCGTGACTCTTCTTCTGAGCTAAAGAGAGGGCTAAATGTGATGGATTGGCAAATAGGCAGGATATCAGGACTTGTTAATGGGAAAACAAAGGGTCAATATTCAGTGAAAGCAAAAGTAAAGAACAAGTGGCAGATGGTTCAGTGGGGGAGGGGTCAAAATTAACACTTTGCTTCTAAAATTGAACAAAGGCCACTCAGGCCATCTAGCTGCCCATTCAATAAAACATGTTTAATCTAATATCATTATTGAATCCGCCTAATTTATTTAAATTGCCTGAGGGAAGTGAGTAGCTCCACAGTATTAGATTTAATTTGATTCCACTTTGAAATCAGAAAGATGAACTGCCTACAAAATTACAGATGTCATTTTCTGTCAGACAAACAATTTGTCTCAAATCTCAGTGACAAAATAATTAATGTGTGGTTCGCATAGCTTTATTAATCTATTGAGCAGTGGAAATTTGTGTCATAATTAGAATTATGCACGTGAAATAGTTCCTGCCAAACCCATTACTGGAATTCCATTGCTTAAAAAATAATTATTCCAAGAAGCATGTGAACAACAAGCTAGGGTTCAATCCCAGGGGTAAGTGCACAGAGCTGGAGTTTAGCTGAAAACAATAGTGTTTGTAGGGCAAGTTCACCTAGCAGTGTAAACAAGAATTAAGAACTTGTGCTAGCTGATACAGTGCGATACACTATAAAGGAGATTGATAGGATGCAGTGATTATATTCTCGTCCATATATCACGTGAAGCTGATAATCTTGGGAAGAGCAAAGGACAAGCATTTCATTGCAGGAAAGGGAAAACATGATGCAAGATCATTTAACGTATTATTCACTTTAAGCTTCTCTCACACACACCTACTTGTCAGAGTTCATTGTTGTAATGTCCAGGGAGTAAGACACAGCCCATTTACTGGATGCGGTGTCATGACAAAGAGCACACCAAATAAACACAACATTTGTAGAATCATAGAATCCCTGCAGTGCAAAAGAGGCCATTTGGCCCATCAATCCTGCACTGCCAACAATCCCATCCAGGCCCTATCCCCGTAACCACACACTTTTACCTTGATCATCCCTGTGACATTAAAGGGCAAGTTAGCATGAGCAACCAATCTAATCAGCACGTCATTTGGAGTGTGGAAGGAAACCAGAGTACCCAGAGGAAACCCATGCAGACAGGGGGAAGACATGCAAACTCTGCACAGACTGTCACCCAAGACCGGAATTGAACCTGGTTCCCTGGCGCTGTGAGGCAGCACTGCTAACCACTGTACTGCCCCAAATTCTGGATGCTATAATTCCGCATATTCAATCTATTTGGTTATCTACTTACTTTATTGAAATCCTCATTGACCCCATTTAAACAATGCAGATGATTTTAGTCTCTCTGTTAGCTACAGTGATTCAATAAACAACCAGAGGAACATATTCTGGCCATTTAATAGATTTATTTACAGATACTTTAAAAAAAATCTTGATTTTGGAATTCTGCTTCTGGGATTTATAGGCTGAATTTGTTGGCTGCAGGGCACATGCGCTAGATGAGTGGAATCAGGCGTGAAACCCACTTCTGCCCAAAATTCCTGTAAAGATATGGTAACAGGTCGGATGGCAAGTTAAGGCCCACCTATCATGGAATGCCCCTGTTGGTTGGGTCAGTACTGCAAAGTGGGAGGAGCTGAGAGAGAGATGAGAGGATGTCGGGCACCATGTCCAGTGGTATCCTCCAGGACTCTGGTAACCTCAGTTAAACATCCAGTGGAGGAACATATAAGTCATTCAACATGGGAACGAATTTGATGTTAATACTGCAGCTTTTTGGCTATGAACTGATCCTGACTAAAACCTTCACTGACTCAATGCATTTGTAGACAGTAGCTTCGAAATATGTCTTAAATCTGCAGGTCCTGCCCAGCATCTGCCTTGATCCAACTCAACGATCTGGCAGCAGTGAAAGGTGCTGTGGAAAGGAGTTTCCTTTGTCTACTTACATCAATGAAGCAAGGTAAAATAATGAGTCAGCATTTCCCTAGCGCCTTTCATGAGTTCAGGACATTCCAGAGTGCAGTTGCTACTATAATATGGAAAATGTGCCAATTTGCACACAGCAAGCTCCCATAGTCAGCCATGTTGGAACTTTTACATCCATCTGAGAGGGATGATGTGTTTCAGATTAATATCTCACCTGAACACTGGCACCACAGACAGTGCAGCACTCTCTCAGGTCTGCGCTGGGACTATAAACCCACATGCTCAACTCTCTGGGGTGTTATTTGAATGAATAACCTACTGAGTTCCAAAGAGCTCAATGCTCCAACATAGTAGACACCCATCTCATTAAAGGTACATCTAGTCTTCCTGCTATTGCAGCAGCTTTGGTTTGCTTGGCTGAGATGGTGCAACTCAGTCTAGAGCTGTGGTGAGGGGTACCAGCTGAGAAGGGGTTGGTTGCTGGGCGTTGCAATTAAGTGTGGTTGCTCCCTTTTATAAGAGAATCCTTTTTTTAAAAAAAACACTGTTTTTAAATGTTTTTTAATCTGGTTGTTCTGCATCTACCGCTGGGTCAGTTGGGACACCCCTGATAACAAACATACAATATCTGTACATTGGTTCAAGAGTTAAGTATGGAACAAGCAAAGGCAAGTCAAGTAACAGGCCTATTTGTCCATGAAACAAATTCCTGAATGATCAAAGATAAGACTCCCACATTATCCATAGCAAAAAATGAAATGAAATTCTAAAACGTTAATCTCAAATTGCAAACCATGCTATTCACCCTGACTGTATTCCACAGACAGTCTTATCATTGAGAATGGCCCTTGGTTGAGTGGTGGAGTACCTGTGGAAGTCCAAAGCACTATGGTTTTAGCTTCAGCAACAATTTCCCAGCAAGCCACGGGTGCCAAAGCAATGCTATTGCCATTGTAAATCATTTGGCTGCTGCATACAAATGGCTGCTAGATAAGGGCTGTTGGAAGGACACAGGTGCCGAGGAATGAGAAAAGATTGGCAGTGAACTGGAATATTTGAGGGAGCTGGAAACGACATTCCTACTTCTGACTCCACATAACAAAAAGATTAGGCCACTGTTTGGGAAGAGGCCTCCAGTGGTCCTGTTGAAGATCATACATTCCTTTTCGATGCTTGGTGAAGACAGGGTTTATATGATTTTTCACCCATTTCTCCTCGAACTTGTGATCAGAGTCTGGGACCCATATTTGCACATTTAAACAACCTGCTTTGAAACTACCTGAAAATTTAGTTGATACACAAAATTAATATTTTCAAATGCCTTCATCAATGAGTTTTGTGGCGTTAAAGTAACCCATTTTAAATTTTGAATTAAGTGGCACTATTTAATAAAAGCAATCAAGCTTAGAAATTCATTGGCATTTAAATGCCCAAAGTGTGGTGTGACCATGGCAAAAATTGCCACCCACTATTTAGTCAAGCAGAAGACATCATCAGTATTCAGAAGGATAATTAAAATATAACAGCTTGACAACACTTTTGCTTCGCCTGGCCCCACACAACATCATCAGTGAAAGACAAAAGCTTACCTACTGTGAGAGGCTGTCCTAAAATACCTCAAGGTATTTGGGCTCAAGCATCTGAAGGTTAGGGTGAAGTGATAATGCTTTCTGTATTTCTCCCTATCATTTATAGCCAGGACCCAACATTAACACCTAGAAGAAACCAAGTTTGCTTCTCTCCTTCTGATTATTTTGGGTATAGAGATACCATGTGCCCATTTAGAGACCTATCTGAAATTCTGTTCAGGAGGTCGAATGAGTGCATGAGGTCCCCACAGGCAGTCATCGACTGGTCAAATGTTTATCAGACAAGAAACAGTAAAATCTACTGAAAGGCTATCCCTTTTTAAAAGACTACCCCTTTTTCAAATTCAAGGCAGGCTTTTACTTGTGCACAATGACTGAAAATTTTAAAACCTTAGGCAAAAAGTGTCACTCTCACCATGTTCACATTCTAAACAGTAACATTGAGTAACAGTTCTATTTCAAAGGCTTTAAAACATTCCACGTTGTACTTATTTTTGCCATTTGGCCAATTCTCCAAACGCTAACATACATAACCTCTTCAATCGTAAGTTCTTATTTTTCTCTCAGAAATCTTACCAACTCGAGTGGGAAAGTTGTCCTCGTTATTGATCAGGGCCTCGATCCAGTCCATGAGCAAATTCATGTACTGTGGGGCAGTTACTTTGGTGGGCTTCTTGTACTTGTGCTCGTCCTGCCACCTGTATTCATACTTCAGCCCGCCTGACATGATGGGACAGCTCCTTTCGGTGCAATATTCACAAATGGTACCGTAGATGAGGTTGATGCGGTTGAAGAAATCGACCGTGTTGACTGCAATCCAATCGTTAAGGTTCTCCCCTGCGGGAAGCTGAACTACAGTCTTGAGATCAACGCCGGATTTAAGCGAGGCCTGCGCTTTTTTGTACAGCTCGAAGCGCTGGGTTCCAGGCTCGAACTTCTTTCGGGGTCGGAAAGTCCTGTCTTTATTAAAGACCTGCTTCAGGCAAAGGGCCATCTTTTAAAAATTACTGAGTTGCGATTGCCTCCCCTTTAAACACGATTCAATATAAAAAAAGGGCTATTTTTCTTGATTTGAGTTGGCAGTATTTAATAACTTCAGTGGCCGCTTGTTCTCTGCAATGTACTGCAGCAAGCTGAGTATTCTGCAAGACAGAAGAAGCAAGGCAGGTTCCAGTAATTTTATCAAGGTATCTGATCAATTGTTACACCATCTCACATTAAAGCTTCCATTATATCAGGACGTACGTGTAATCCTCAGGTACAAGTGAAAATATTAATTTCTGTGAAGACTCATTTCTGAAAGAGAACATTCAATGAAACATTCTCCCCAGTGTTCCAGATGTGGAGTGACTCTGGGTACTCAGGGGGAACTTCATCTCCAGAAATGTGCAGTTTCCATGGCGGGGGAGGTATGTGTGTGCTGTGAGGGAGGTTAGGGATGACAAATATGGGGGTGGGGAGGTGTAAACAGGGAAGGAAGAATGGGCAAGGGCTGTGAGGGGTGAGTGGGCACAATGGAAGGAAAAGGGGCAAGTGATTGGAGGACGAATAATGGTAAGCAGATGTCAAAGCACCCCCCCCGCTTCCTCCCCAACTTTCCTCCTTCCCCTTGGTGTCAGACTCCCACCATGCCAGACTGCCCTGTCCTCCTCTCCCTTCCTGATATCAGACCCCGCTTCTTTCCACTACCCCGCAATGGCCTATTCACACACCTTCTCCCCGGCCTGTTATTTTTAATGGAACATTTGAACTCATCTGCTTTACAGCAGCTCATGCTGTGTCCTCCTCCTTTTATACTTTGACACTGGAGCCAGGGTTCTCCTGCATGGCCTGAATTTCACCCAGCCTGAGTCAGGAAGCTCGACCTAGACAGGTCTTCAGAGGCCAGTGCCCTTTCACCAGATTCCCCTTGTTTACAAACTCTATTTTACATAAAGTGCTTCAGTCAGAATCCAAACCTGACACTTCCAGTTTCACATATAGAAGAAGTCCCTGATTGGGCAGGCAATTATAGCCTTTGATGTTTCCATGGAGAACATTCCGGCATTTTTCTTGCTGCCATTTACAAACATATCCCTTGTTTCGCCCAACCACTTCATACTCACAAATGATGTGAAGTTGTTGCATTTAATCTGCATCAGGACAAGGCAGCTTCCCTTCACAATAAATTCTGGTCTTCTCTCCCAATTTAGTTGCTTTATGCGAAAAACAGGGGCCAAACCAACAGCAATTATGGCCTCAATCAGGGAGCTCATACTCCAAGAGGCCAACCTCATGGGCTTGTGGAAGTCATTACACCAGGCTCTTTAGAGTTTCAGTGCAGATAGGTGAATATGGCATAGCAATCTGATGTTGATTGCCACTCTGAGAAAGTTTTCTATATATTCGTATATACCGAGCATATATTGTACACAAGGTATCACAGGCTGGGTGGATCAGTGGGTACTTACCTCACTCTCAGTAATGCCATTCTATTCTCTCTCATCTCCATTAGCTGCCTAGCCACCAACACCATTATTTCTAAATCCTTATTTTCATCCTCAATCTCCATTCTGTTGTCCTATTCATATTAAAATTAATCATTTCTCCATCCCGCATCGAGGGTGCACAGCCTTTCCCCCACTGACAGCAAAGACTTCAGCCATCTTGGCCCTGGTCTCTGGAGTTCTTTGCTTAAGGTTGTGGGATAGCAGGGTGGCACAGTGGTTAGCACTGCTGCCCCACAACACCAGGGGCCTGGGTTCAATTCCCACTTGGGCCATTATCTGTGTGGAGTCTGCACATTCTCCCCAGGTCTGCGTGGGTTTCCTCCAGTGCTCAGGTTTCCTCCCACAGTCCAAAAGATGTGCTGGTTAGGGGCATTAGTCATGCTAAATTCTCCCTCAGTGTATCCGAATAGGCACCGGAGTGTGGCAACTAGGAGATTTTCACAGTAATTTCATTGCATAAGTCTACTTGTGATACTAATAAATAATCTTAAACTTTAAAACCAGCTTCCTACATCTCTCTCCACCTTTAAAAATCTCTTCAAACCAAACTCTTTGATCAAACCTAATTGCTTTGACTAATTCCTGCTTAGTATCTAACACAGAGTGTGCCTATCTGTGCAGGTATTTTAGATTTGAACTTACATTTAAGTATGTAAGTAAAAAGAATGACATGTCATATTAAAACACCAATGCATTCTGTCAATTTTCACTTTCATTTTTGAAGCACAATCACACTTCCTGTCTAACATGATTCAGAGGGCTGAATATTCAGGGGACGAGGGGCAGGGATGGCTTGCAAACCCTTTCCCCCACAACCAATCCCACCACAGCAGCAAAGTCAGCATGGACAACGCACTGCGGGTGGGTTAAACAAGGGCTGAGAGGGACTTCTGCCCATCGCTGGGGACAAAGTCCCACCCTCAGGAGCTGCTGGATAATCCAATCCAACAGCAGCTCCCTCAATCCTGGGAATGCCATGAGTGCTGGGATAGCAGGATGAGTAGGCAAGAGGCCCCTTAGAAACACGGAAGTCCAGAGTCTTGGGCAGGGAAGGCAATGGGTAGGAAGAAAGTGGGGGTTTCTATTTTAGAAGGGGTCACCACCACACCCCCAACTCCCCCATACACAAAAGGTAGCATTCAAAGATAGAAACCACTCTCACGTCTTTTCTGCCTTTTGGCGATAGATAGATAGAAACCCTACAGTACAGAAAGGGGCCTTTTGGCCCATCGAGTCTGCACCGACCACAGTCCCACCCAGGCCCTATTCCCCATATCCCTACACATTTACCTGCTAATCCCTCTACCCTACCCATCTCAGGACACTACGGGGCAATTTTAACATGGCCAATCAACCTAACCTGCACATCTTTGGACTGTGGGAGGAAACCGGAGCACCCGGAGGAAACCCACACAGACACGAGGAGAATGTGCAAACTCCACACAGACAGTGACCCAAGCCGGGAATTGAACCCATGTCCCTGGAGCTGTGAAGCAGCAGTGCTAACCACTGTGCTACCGTGCCGCCCGAGAGACTATTTTAAAAATCAAGCTGCCCACCTAACCCTAACCCATGCAAATACTTTACGAAGAAGGCAACGTATCATCAGGTCAGTACATGGTGACAGAGTGGTTAGCAACGCTGCCTCACAGCACCTGAGACCCGGGTTCAATTCCAGCCTCAGGTAACTGCCTGTGTGGAGTTTGCAGATTCTCCCTGTGCCTACATGGGTTTCCTCTGGGCGCTCCAGTTTCCTCTTGCACTCCAAAGATGTGCAGGTTATGTTGACTGGCCATGTGAAATTGTCCAGTAGCGTCAGGGAGATTAGCATGGTAAATATGTGGGGGTATGGGGATAGGACCTGGGGGGATTGTTATTTGTGTAGACTTGATGGGCCAAATAGCCTCCTTCTGCACTGCAGGGATTCTATGATTCTATGATCAGAGTCAATTGGCTTGACAACAAGTCTAATTAATCCTTGATTACCTAGAAGTGTGAGGTTATGCACTTTGGAAGGAGGAATGGAGGCATAGACTATTTTCTAAATGGGAAAATGCTTAGGAAATCAGAAACACAAAGAGACTTGGGCATCATTGTTCAAGATTCTCTTAACGTTAACATGCAGGTTCAGTCAACAGTTAGGAAGGCAAATACAATGTTAGCATTCATGTCAAGAGGGCTAGAATACAAGTGCAGGGATGTATTTCTGAGGCTGAATAAGGCTCTGGTTAGACCCCATTTGGAGAATTGTGAGTAGTTTTGGGTGCCATATCTAAGGAAGGATGTGCTGGCCTTGGAAAGGGTCCAGACAAGGTTCACAAGAATAAACCCTGAAACGAAGAGCTTGTCATATGAGGAACGGTTGAGGACTCTGGGTCTGTATTTGTTAGAATTTAGAAGGATGAGGGGGGATCTTATTGAAACATACAGGATACTGCGAGGCTTGGATAGAGTGGTTGTGGAGAGGATGTTTCCATGAGTAGGAAAAACTAGAACCAGAGGGCATAACCACAGGCTAAAGGGACGATCCTTTAAAACAGAGATAAGGAAGGATTTTTTTTAGGCAGAGAGCAGTGAATCTGTGGAACTCTTTGCTGCAGAAGGCTGTGGAGGTCAAGTCATTCAGTGTCTTTAAAACAGAGATAGATAGGCTCTTGACTGATAAGGGGATCAAGGGTTATGGGGAAAAGATAGGAGAATGGGGATGAGAAAAAAATTAGCCATGATTGAATGATGGAACAGACTCAATGGGCTGAGTGGCTTAATTCTGCTCCTTTGTCTTATAGTCTTATTTAAGTATGGCAAGTAGTTTGTCACCTTCTCATCCTCACCCCACTATTACGGGGGAGCTGAGGGGTGGGTGGGAAGGTATGCACTGGGCACCCATGTTGCCTGCCCCTGCCAAAAACATATCAAGTGGGGGCATACAAAATGCAACCTAGAAAATACTTTTCGCACTTCTTAAAAGTAAGTACCATTGAACAAGTGTGGAAGGTCAGGAATTGCTTAGCGTCCCTGAGTTTGAATGCTTATCTATCCAGTCTCCTCTAGTGTGTTTTGTCTAGAGTTGCCCTTGGGCAAAAATCTTATTTCAACAGTATGTATATATCTTAGAGAAGTACCTCATTTAAAAATCAAACCGAGCAAAAATAGCACTCTTAGCCTGTCACCATTTTAAACCAGTTGTGACTCTCGCCCCAATCTTTTTCTCTGCAGCACAAAAAGAAGTTGTTTAAATTCCGCTGCAGTGGAGTGTGAATGAACTGTAACAGCTGTCTTTTACTTCATGCTGCATACCACAGATCACTGGACAGTCGATTCCAGCTCTGAGTTGAACTGTGCAGTTCATTCGTTGGGGGAAAAAAAGTACAAGTTTTTACATAAAAGTTTCAAACAAATAAAAAACAGAGAATAAAAATTTAGTACGAAGGCTAAATGAAAAGAAACTTTTATCACTTACCTCACACACTGTAAGAGTTGCTTCTCTCTCTTCTGCATAAAGAATCTGCACAGTTGTTACAGGAAGCAGCAGCTGTGGGGGATTTACATTGTTATAGGCTCAATTTAACACAGCCATTATTTGTGTTTTCCTCTGCAGACACATTCCAGCGTTTAACACAGAGCTGGGATAGGAGAGGGTTACATAAGAACTGGCTGGGCTATTCTCCTGTTTTCCTGTTTATGATGTCACATCCTGAGACATCCCCCCTCCCCGATCACATCTGTTTATCTTTTTCTGACGTTTTTTTTAAGAAAATGCTTAAAGAGATGGTTCCCTCGTGTCGTTTGGCTCCACCGCAAGTGACAAAGAAGTCAACCAAAAAAAAGGCGGTGAACTTTCATTCAACCACTTCAGCCCAAGTATCTTTTTGTAACAGTTAGATAAAACTGTCACTTTTCGAGGCTTCTTCACTTTCCTCCTCTTTAGCTGCCGAGCTTCAGAACAGACATGTCAGGGCGACAAGAGGACAAGGAGCCACACCCAGAGCAATCTGCTTCTTGCCACAGGTTTTAGAAAACACGCAGCAATTTGAAAATGCATGGAAATATTAAACTGAAACCTGTGATAAGAGGAAGTGCACCCATCTAGACAGCACTTGTGGTGTCTGCAAGCCTCCCCCTCAGTGCATTCACTGAAACACAAGAAAAATCTACAACTCGTCTTATTTTTTCTGGTTGTAACACAGCTTGGATGGCTCCTGCTCTGGCCAAGACCGCAAGGAACTACAAGAGATTGTGAATGTAGCCCAATCCATCACACAAACCAACCTCCCATCCATTGACTCTGTCTACACTCCCTGCTGCCTCGGCAAAGCAGCCAGCTTAATTAATATCACGCACCCCAGACATTCTTTCTTCCACCTTCTTCCTTTGGGAAAAAGATACAAAAGTCTGAGGACACGTACCAACTGACTCAAGAACAATTTCTTCCGTGCTGCTATCAGACTTTTGAATGACATACCTCGCATTAAGTTGATCTTTCTCTACACCCAAGCTATGACTGTAACACTACATTCTGCATGATCTCATTTCCGTCTCTATAAATGGTATGTTTTTGTCTGTATAGCATGGAAGAAACAATACATTTCACTGAATGTTAATTTATGTGACAATAATAAATCAAATCAAATCAAAATTATTAAGAAGTTGAAGATCTGCATGCACTTTATGTCTGCACAAGTTCCTTTCCCATTGATATATTTTAAGATAATTTTTATATTAGGTTTTTTGCTGGTAGTAAATCCACTTCCATAACATGTTTATTTAAACTCCTCAGTGAAGTTGTGTAGTCTGGACACGAAGTTTCCACCAATTGTTTAAAACGTGTTCTAAAAATCTTACAACCATTTTTTCCTCTAATTCTGTCATGAATACATGCTTTATGTCAAATAATGATTTTTAATCCACCTGCTGGAAACCGGGATTGAGCTTTTGAAATCAGAGACACTTTTCCACGCAGAGATTAAAGGTGACTTGAGCCTAGAGCTAAAGATGGCTACCCCAATTTACATCACTACTTTCCAATCCATTGCGAAGGAGCCAGCAGGCCTCCTTCTTGGGGACTATGAGTAAACAACATGCCTCCATCAAGAACAATGACTTGGGGACTATGAGTAAACAACACTCTGGGTGGAATTTTCCCATTCCACGGAATTTTAGTGGGCACAGGGCGGACCACGCAAATGTCTGTAGATCTCGGGTGGGACTTGTGGCATGCATGGCCAGAAAGTTCTGTCCGCTGTCTCTACTCGCAAAGCATCAAAGCAATCACCTCGGTATTCAACTGGTGGAGAAGAGCCTAATTGCTGGGAAAATAGGTCCCCAGCCGAGAGGGGGGTCCACAGATATGAACTCGGCGAGCTATAATGCCTTGACTCCTAATAACTTGAACAGGATTGTTGCTTTGAGAGGAGATTCCCAGATGTGAAATGATTAAAGATGCAAGGGGGAATACTGTTGTGAAGTTGAGTTTGTGAAGTTTGGTCCCTTTAAAAGCTGGTTTTGTGTTCAGTGCTTGAATGTTTAAAATGCAGGCATACAGGGTACATAGATTGCAACATTTATAACCAGGACCAAGCATCAGGCTTGCCTTAGCAACAGGCTTTGCAGATTTTTGCATTTTTGACAGCATGTCAGTTGAAATAAGACACTCAGCCATTGAGAATTTATTGTTATTGACCAATCATGGTATAGAAAATCAATAGGTCATCAAGGATACAAAAGTAGGAACTCAACTGCTTGCCTTCAGTTCTGCTGTTAGTTAGTGAGTTAGTTCAGTTTAGGAGTTGAACTAGAAAGCTGCCGCTTCCCAGCACTTGGAGAGGGGCAGAGTGACTCTCTGTGAACTAAAGAAATATCTGTTAAGAGAAATCTCCATCTATCTACCAGAAGGGTACCAAATTAGTAAGGTTACTGACAGCAACATCAACAGAAGAACACCAAAGGTTTTTTTCCAAAACCACACAACCTATTAATATATGTTTCTTTTAGGATGACAGAGTTAGTATTATTGTCTGGTAATGAATGGTCCTTGTACTTAATTGTATAGCGTTCCAGTCAAACCTTACTTTAATTGATGTACTCATTGTTTAGTTAAAGTTCCCAGTTGGTTAAATAAATCACTTGTTAATTATTCACTTTAAAGTGAGTGTCAAGTGTTTATGTTGATGAACTCTAAACGTCAATGAAGAACAGTTAACACTTTCCCAAACACTTTAACAAATTACAAAGCGAGGTAAAGGGGATTAACCTCTGTGTTGTAACAATACATGAGTGATGGCCACATTTGAATCACTGGTGATGATCATGTGACAGGTCCATCCTTTACACGTTTTAAGCTTCTGCCCCCTCTGCAATAGGACAAGCAACTGAGACACTGACAAATGAAGGTTGATATTGGGGTGCCTCCTTCCTCCCTCTCTCTCCAACCCTCCTTGCAAACTTTGAACCCTGTTTGTTGACTATGTCCCTCCAGAGCATCATTGCTGTAGAAAGGATTAATGAGCAGAATTCAACCCCACACTACTGCCTCCAGGAGAACAGCCAAATTAGCCATCTGCATCTTTAAATCAGAAGCATCAGGACCACTGAAAAACCATCAAATGAATCCAACTAAGACGCAACAACAGATTGTATATTCTTTATATTTTTATGGACTCAGATTTGACTAACCCTTCCTTCCCCACTCTGAAGTGTACTTGTGTGCCTTTGCAACCTTTGAGAGTGTGTGTGCGGAATTTTCCTACCCTGCCCACCACAACAATCATAGTGGGTGGGACACAGACTGTGCAAAGATCTGTGGACCTCAGGTGGGATTTTCTGGCATCAGGGTGAACACGGCCAGAAAATCCCACCCTGTATGTGCATGCACGCAAAAGTCAAAGCGTATTTGATTAAAATCGATAATAAACACAATAAACCAACCCCTTTCTTTGTTAAACTCAAGTAAACATGTCCAACTGGTTATTTTGTGACCACAGAGCATAAACAGTTAAGTTCTTGTTCAATTGGCGAGTAAATGCTTTTCAAATCAAATGAAACCCTGTTACTGTCAAATTAGAGGGTAAAAAGAGAGGTAATTCAATCCATCCTCACCTGGTAACACTTCAAAATAAGAGTTTAGACTAAACTTGAAAACTTTTCACAGCATCGCTAAATCTTTCCATTGGATTGCATTTTGTGGCTAATAATGTACATTTTTATGTAAAGATCTCAGACCTTACCTGAAGCCTAAACTTGGGCTTGATAGCACTAACGTTCTCAGAAGTCTCTCAATCTTGCTGTAACTTGAGTGGGGGATAGATGCCATGGAGAAATGGTATCAACTTCTAGTCATTTGTATCATCACTCCAGAAATTCTACCAGTTTTCAATGGAAATTCCAGGCAGATATTTTTATCCAGAGCTATGACTCTGTGCTGTATTTAAATAAATTTTACAAGTATATTTTTCTTCAGCTTATAACATTTCCCCTGAGGCAAAATGCATTTTGATTATATTTCAGAGAGAGAGTTTGTGTAGGTCTGTGCGAAATGGAATTTTAAGGATGGCAATATATAATTACGCATGAATCGTAGCTTTATTTCTGTGTTCCTTAAACTTCAGAAAGTGTATTAACTAGTCATTTGGCACTTGAATATTGCTTAAAAAAGACATTTTGTTGAAGATTTTCTTCTTGCACTCTTCAGGACAATTGCCAGAATTACCAATGATAGCAGGAAACAACAACTTTACATTATATGAGAAGGAAATACTGTTGGTTGGCACGTGGGATCTTATTGGTAGTGGTGGTGCCATGGCAAAAGCAGCAGTTAATGATGACTGATAGTTAACTGCCAAGTATTCTTTATCAACTTAAACCA
Organism: Carcharhinus amblyrhynchos; assembly: GCF_965287045.1. Classification (NCBI taxonomy): domain Eukaryota; kingdom Metazoa; phylum Chordata; class Chondrichthyes; order Carcharhiniformes; family Carcharhinidae; genus Carcharhinus; species Carcharhinus amblyrhynchos. The sequence goes on along the minus strand of NC_137332.1, from coordinate 25,777,909 downwards.
GGCAGCTTGACACTGATTGACCAAAGCATTGCCCTGAGGAATGAACCAGCAAATGGCTATCGCTTACTTTGTTTAGCTAAAACAGTCACAAAATATGGACATGTTCTTCCTGTCTGCAAAGAACAGGACCCTGTGCAACAATATATGTGGCTTTCAGTAAATGGAAATGCACCACATTGCGAGCTTGACCATCAATCTTAAGTTTGTTGTCAATGTGATTCTGACCACATTGAGAATTATTTAGCATCGATTGTCGAATCGCAGAATCACATCTAACGTTGGACGCTATGTTTTGAGTTTTTCATGCATGAGCTGCTTGGGTATGGTCTGTACCTTGCTCATTGCCATATGGTCAGGTGAACTGTTACAACCAGTTTTGAACAAGTTTTCCAGATACAAGGTGAAGGATTCATTCACAGTTGTGAAGACCATACAGGATGTGGGTATCGATCGCAATGGTGGGTCCATGTGCTCATTTGACATTGCTAGTCCATTTACCAATGTTCCCATTAAGAAAACCATCGATATTTGCATTGCAGCATGACATCATGACAATCTACACCTAGCCGTCATGTGAATCTGTATAGTTTGTGAACTCAGCAACTCAAACAGTTTGGTTCAGCTTTAACAACTTTGCTTTGCCAAAGAGAAGATATTGCTGTAGGATCCCCAGCTCTCACAAATATCTTTGTTAGTTCCATGACAAACATGTATTCAATAGAATGATGCCTAACCTTCTAACCGATTGTGTATTTCCAGTACGTGGATAAGTTTGCTATATTTAAATTCATAGCAGCATGTAATAATATCCTCACATGTCTTAATACGTTCCGTCTGTGTTCAAATTCCCTCCCACCAAAAGGCCAATTGTGCCAATTAAATGGCCAGTTAAGGGCCTCTTCCCACTGCTGCTGGCATTTTACCCATGTGGGTGGGCCTCCTTCCACTTGGGGACACTGATTCATGTACCTTGGGAATCTCCCTGTGTTGCCCACAGGGAGGCTCCTGGAAGCTATGTCCATCCTGTGTAGCTACATACCAACTCTCTCCCATCCCCCCCCCACCATTCCGCCCTGCTCGGGACTGTCTGACTGGCCTTGGCATGCCCAGACCCCACTCACCTGGTCTCCTTCCTTAGTGTCCTCTTCGTCTCATCACAATCCCCGTAGTGACCACCACTCAGGGCACCTCCTGCAGGTGAGCAAACTCCCTTCAAGAGGATGGCAGCTTTTATAGCCAGTAATTAGTTGGCTGACCACTGTAAAATGCACTCAGGGGTCCCACAAACAACCAAGGCGATGCTGCTGGCTTTCTCTCCATCATCAGGAATCCACTCCGGTGACAAAATTCAGTTTGGGTTTGGGAAATGCATATTCACTTATCTCAAGTCTGACTGCCCCAATGAGACAAATGATCCCCACATTTTAATTACAAAACTGTTAGTGCTGATGCATTCTCAGAACAATCCCTGACAATGAATTGTCTGCTTACTGTTGTCCATCTACTTAAATTCAGTTGGTTGTTAGACTGGCACTTTGTGTGACTTTTTGTAAGCAAGGCAATCTCAACAGACGCTCACTATTAGGCTTTGTTCTGAGAAGGGGATGGATGGCAGGATACAGTTTCTGAGACATTGGTTTATGTCCTTCCATCTGACAGTGATTGATAGATTCATTGTGAATGATCTCTTTTGTCTCTGAAATAAGTGCCTATGAACAACTTTTTGCCTAGGCAGAGAAATATTGAATCCCTATAGTGCAGAAAGGGGCCTTTTGGCCCATTAAGCCTGCACAGACAACAATCTCACCCAGGCTCTATCCCTGTAACACCACGTATTTACCCTGCTGGACCACCTGACACTAAGGGGCAATTTGGCATGGCCAGTCAACCTAACTCACACATCTTTAGAGTGTGGGAGGGAATCTGAGCATCTGGAGGAAATCCACAGGGAGAATATACAAACTCCACAAAGTCATAAGAACATAAGAAATAGGAGCAGGAGCAGGCCATCTAGCCCTTCGAGCCTGCCCCGCCATTCAATAAGATCATGGCTGATCTGTCGTGGCTCAGTTCCACTTTCCCGCCCTCTCCCCATAACCCTTAATCCCTTCTCTTATCAAAAACCCATCAACCCGCTTCTTAAAAATATTTAGCGAGGCAGCCTCCACCACTTCAACGGGCAGAGAATTCCAGAGATTCACCACCCTTTGAGTGAAGAAGTTCCTCCTCAACTCCGTTCTAAACCGCCTCCCCTTTATCTTGAGGCTGTGCCCCCTAGTCCTACTGTCTTTTTTGAGCGGGAAGAGTCTCTCCACCTCTATCCTATCCATCCCATTCATCATCTTATACGTCTCAATGAGATCTCCCCTCATTCTTCTAAACTCTAACGAGTACAAGCCTAGTTTATTCAGCCTCTCCTCATAGCTCAATCCCCTCAACTCCGGTATCAGCCTAGTAAACCTCCTCTGCACTCCCTCCAGGGCCAAAATATCCTTGCGCAGGTGCGGCGCCCAAAACTGCACACAGTACTCCAGCTGCGGCCTCACCAATGCCCTATACAGCTGCAGCAAGACCTCCCTACTTTTATATTCAATCCCCCTCGCTATGAAGGCCAGCATCCCATTCGCCTTCCTGACCACCTGCTGCACCTGCAAGCTGGGTTTTTGCGATTCATGCACAAGGACCCCGAGGTCCCTCTGCACCGTCGCCTGCTGCAGTTTTTCATCCAAGGCTGGAATTGAACCTGGGACTCTGATGCTAAACCACTATTCCACCGTGCCACCAACTACGGCACTGTGCCTGGTAGCTACTCTTCATGTAATGTCACATCTCGGCACATGTCGAATAAGAGTTTGTTTAGAGTGGTCTTTGGCATTGAGCACACAACTGTTGGTTCACTGTGCCATTGGCAATCACAGATATTGAAATAGCCATTTTGGAACATTTACCAATACAAATTAAAGAGCATCAGGATCAGCAGAAAACAAAACTGTTCAAGAAATTTTCAGAAACAGCAAGTATTTTTAGACAACAAGTCATTCACAGAACAGGAAGTGAGTCAAAGACAGGAAGTGACTACCCATAAGAACTACACACATAGGTTTATTGTAGAATGATACAGCACAAAAAAGGCCAATATGGCTGTATCTGCTCTTTGAAAGAGCGATCCAATTAGTCCCACTTCCCCACTCTATCCCCATCTCTCTGTAACTATCTGTTTCTTTAGATCTACCCTTCAGTAAATATAATTTCTTGGCTACGTGGAAGGAGAAGCAGGCCCTGGATGGCTGGTGATATTATTCTTCAAATAAATATCTGGATGATAAGACCATAAGGTATAGGAGCAGAATTAGGCCATTCAGCCCATTGAGGGGAACCTTTGATCCCCTTAACAATCAAGAACCTATCTATCTCGGTCTTAAATATACTCAATGACCTGGTCTCCACAGCCTTCTATGGCAATGAATTCCACATATTCAAACCTTCTGGTTGAAGAAATTCTTCCTCATCTTGGTTCTAAAAGGTCACCCCTTTACTCTGAGGCTATGCTTTGGATCCTAGTCTTTCTTACTAATGGAAACATCTTGAAAATTGAAGGTTCATTTATTAGCCACAAGTAGGCTTACATTAACACTGCACTGAAGTTACTGTGAAATTCTCCTAGTCGCCACACTCCGGCGCCTGTTCGGGTACTCTGAGGGAGAACTTAGCATGGCCAATGCACCTAACCAGCATGTCTTTTGGACTGTGGGAGGAAACCCACGTTGACATGGGGAGAACATGCAAACTCCACACAGACAGTGACCCAAGCCAGGAATCGAACCCGTGTCCCTGGCGCTGTGATGTAGCAGTGCTAACCACTGTGCCACCTTACCATCTTCCCTGTGTCCATTCTATCCAGGTTTTTCAATCAGATCCCCCTTCATCCTTCTAAACTCCATCGAGTACAGATCCAGAGTCCTCAAATGCTCCTGATACATCAAGCTTTTCATTTCCATGGTCATTCTCGTGAACCTCCTCTAGATGTTCTCTAGGGTCATCCTTCCTTTGAGACGGGGCCTAAAATTGCTCACAATATTAAAATTAAAGAACACCCCACTTTCTTAACCCAAAAATATTAATTCCCACCAATTTTGCCTTTCAGTAAAGTGACTCTCTTTAGTTCTGTCCTCTCTTAACACAACAGGCCAGATTGGGAACTTGATGCAAGAGGAGCCATGATATGAAGCCAAGGGCACAATTCTGCAGCTTGTTTACTGGAATAGTTCCACCTTCAACGTGTGTGTTTTAGTCCCATACCTTTTCCCCCAGAAAATGAGAAAACAAAGAAGAAAAGCTACTTTCTTTTTGTGTACCTTTTGGTACTTTATTCCCAATCAAACATCCAATTCAAAACAGATCCAAGCTGACAAGGCAGGCCATATCTTCCATCTTGGGCTTGATCAACAAGATCCAAGCTGACAGGATGAGGTTTACACCCCATCTCGGGTTTGATCTGAGCTGCATCTTAGCCAAAAGGCCCAGATGGCTTTGAAAAGAATTGCTTCAAGTGACGCCCCAGTATAACCTCACTGGCCAAGACAAAATGCGAAACCAGATTTACACTTGATTTTAGCCGAAAGGCCAAGAAGCCATGAAGAAAAGCTATTTCAAGTCCAGTCAATCAGAAACTCCTGATAGGTTTAAAGAATAGGTCAAATGAGCAGGTCAAATGGGATAAAGGAGTATAATATCAAGGGTAAAACTCTTAGCAATGTAGAGGATCAGAAGGACCTTGGGGTCTGGGTCCATAGGACTCTTAAATCGGCCTCGCAGGTAGAGGATGTGGTTAAGAAGGCATATGGTGTACTGGCCTTCATCAATAGCAGGATTGAGTTTAGGAGTCGGGAGATAATGCTCCCCACTTGGAGTACTATGCTCAGTTCTGGTTGCCTCATTACAGGAGGGATGTGGAAGCTATTAAAAGGGTGCAGAGGAGATTTATAAGGATGTTGCCTGGATTGGGTGGCATGCCATATGAGAATAGGCTGAGGGAGCTCGGTCTTTTCTCCTTGGAGAGACGAAGGATGAGGGGTGACCTGATAAAGGTGTATTAGATGTTGAGAGGTATAGATCGGTGGATTCTCAGAAGCTTTTTCCCAGGGCTGAAATGGTTGCTATGAGAGGACACAGGTTTAAGGTGCTGGGGGATAGGTACAGAGGAGATGTCAGGGGTAAGTTTTTCACTCAGAGGGTGGTGGGTGAGTGGAATCGGCTGCCGTCGGTGGTGGTGGAGGCAAATTCAATAGGGTCTTTTAAGAGACTTCTGGATGAGTACATGGAACTTAATAGGATTGAGGGTTATAGGTAAGAGTAGTAGGCAGTGATGTGATTGGCGTATCTAGTGGGCTGAAGGGCCTGTGTGTGCTGTAATTTTTCTATGTTCTATGTTCAATAGTAAGAAGTCTCACAATACCAGGTTAAAGTCCAATAGGTTTATTTGGTATCACAAGCTTTCAGAGTGCTGCTCCTTCATCAGATGAATGGATGAAGGAACAGTGCTTCGAAAGCTTGTGATACGAATAAACCTGTTGGACTTTAACCTAGTGTTGTGAGACTTCTTACTATGCTTACCCCAACCCAGTGCCAGCATCTCCACATTAGGTTTAAAGAATTGCAGAGGTTTCATAATCATAAGCAGATGTTTAATCTAACAGTATAGACAGCCTGTTAAAATCCGCACCATTTTTCACTGAACTCTCCACATTTTAACTCTCTTCAGACAGACACCTGCTTCCGCCCAGAGTTCCAGAAATGGTATTAAGGATCAGAAGGTAATAAATATTTCTGTTTCGAAGTTGGCTTAAACATAGATTCTGGACAGTTTGGAACCAGCAATAGTTTTCTTTAAGTGGAAGCTCAGAGGAATTGTTTCACAACTGTAAAGGAATGCTTTCCACTGGAAAGTATTTCCTTCCTGTGTGAACTCACCTCTTCATGAATTCTCAATCAACTCATTAAATTCAATGAATCTTTGAAAATTAAAATGTATTCTTTGCGATTAAGCTTTGCAGATTCATCATGTGCTAAAATGGGGAATTGTGACACAAGATATATCAATCTGACTTGAAATTAAAGAATTTTGTTCTATTCTTGTACTATTGGAAAGGGTGCAGCATTGCAGGGTGCAGAGGAGATTTACCAGGGTGTTGCCTGGTGTGGTGGGAAGGTCTTATGAGGAAAGGCTGTGGGACTTGAGGCTGTTTTTGTTAGAGAGAAGAAGGTTAAGAGGTGATTTAATAGAAGCATATGAGATGATCAGAGGATTAGATAGGGTGGACAGTGTGAAGCTTTTTCCTTGGATGGAGATGGCTAGCACGAGGGGACGTAGCTTTAAATTGAGGGGTGATAGATATAAGACAGATGTCAGAGGTAGGTTCTTTACTCAGAGAGTAGTAAGAGCGTGGAATGCCCTACCTGCAACAGTCTAGATTCGCCAACATTAAGGGCATTTATAAGTTCATTGGATAAACATATGGATGATATTGGAATAGTGAGGTTAGATGGGCTTTAGATTGGTTTCACAGGTTGGTGCAACATCGAGGGTCAAAGGGCCTGTACTGTGCTGTAACGTTCTATGTTCTATTAAAAACATTTGCATTTAGATAGTACCTCTAACATAGTATAGCATCCCAAGCTTTTCACAGGGGCGTTACCAGACAAAATTTCACAGCAAGTCACAGCTTAGTCATAGAGCATGGAAATAGGCCCTTTGGTCCAACTTGTCCATGCCAACCATACATCATAGAATCCCTGGTGCAGAAGGAGGCCATTCAGCCCGTTGAGCCTGCACTGACTACAATCCCACTCAGGCCCTATCCCCCAATCCCATGCATTTACTCTTCTAATCCCCCTGACACTAAGGGGCAATTTACCATGGCCAATCCACCTAACCTCCACATCTTTGGACTGTGGGAGAAAACCAGAGCACCCAGAGGAAACCCAGGCAAACAGGAGGAGAACATGTGAACTCTGCACAGACGGTGATCCGAGCCGAGAATCGAACCTGGGTCCCTGGTGCTGTGAGGCAGCAGTGCGAATCACTGTGCCACTGTGCCGACCATGCCAAAAGCAGTTTTCCTAAAGTGAACTAGTCCCATTTGTCTGTGATTGGCCCACATCCTTCTAAACCTGTCCTATCTATGTACCTGTCCAACTGTCTTTTAAGTGTTGTAATTGTACCTGCCTCTATTACCTAATCTGACAGCTCATTCCGTGTACGCACTGCCCTCTGCGTGAAAAAGTTGCCCCTCAGGTCCCTTTTAAATCTTTCCCTTCTCACCTTAAACCGATGCCCTTTATTCAATTCAATTATACAATAACAATGAAGTTGAATTGAATTGAACTGAATTAAATCTAAGCCCTCTCATTTTGAACTCCCCTACCCTGGGGGAGAGACCATGGCTGTTAACCTTATCTATGCCCCTCAAACAGCTAGGTTTTAAGCAACATGATAAAGAAGAGGGATTTCCAGTGCTCAGTAAGGGAATCAAGAGTTGTGGGGATAAGGCAAAAAAGTGGAGCTGAAGGTTATCACATCAGACCAGTCATATAACAAAGAACAAAAACAGCCCAGGAAACAGGCCCTTCAGCCCAGCAAGCCCATGCTGCCATTTTAACGTTACCAATCCCCCCTCCACCCATGACCCTTATCTATGATTATGGCATTCCACATTGAGGGAAAACTAATTTAGGGACAATTTATTACCTCCAATCAGCCTAATAGCACATCTTTGGGGTGTGGGAGGAAACTGGAGCACCCGGAGAAAACCCACGCAAGCACGGGGAGAATGCGCAAACTCCCACAGACACCGGCCCAAATCCATGTGTCTGCACAGCAAACAGTGATAGTCACTGAGCTGTCGTGTGGCCTAGCATCTGATCCAGTTTAAGCGTACACTAACGACATGAAGCACTAGGCTATTCTCGAACATCCAATAGCAGCCATGATTTCACTGAATTGCTGACAGACACAATGGGCTGAATGGCCTACTTCAGTTCCAACGTCTTATGATCTAGTGCCCATAGATAGCTAAAGACATAGCCATCTATAGCAGGGTGATGGAAATCAGGAATACAACATGCCAGAATTGGTAAAGATTTTGCGTGTAGTTATAGGGACGGAAGAGGTTAGAGATAGTAATGGGTGGAGTTGAAAAATAAGATGACAATTGTAAGATTGAAGCGTTGAAGATTGGACTGGGAGCCAATGTGGGTCAATGTCACAGGAGTGCAGATGAATGAGACTTCTTGTGAATTGGGATACAACGTTTTGGATGAACTGAAGTTTATGGAGTGTAGCTGGAATAGTCAAGTCCAGAGGTGAGTGAAACTTAAACTGAATAACAAGATCTCTTGGGACAGGCAACACAGGAGATCTGCAAATCACCGGGACCCTGAGTTTAAATTATGATATGTAACTCTGGAAGAGTGCAAGTTGCAATCATGTGGTCCTGGAAAAGACTAAACATTGATTCCCCTGTTGTTTATTCGTCTACTTCTCAAATGATTTCTCTGCCAAATAGCTATCCAATTCTCTAAATATTGTTCACACTTACCACAGACAATTTTTACCAACGTCTGTGTGAAGATGTTCAGTCTAAACTTTTTGTGTTACTGTTCCCTATCAATCCTAGATGCAGACTGTATTTCCAGCTATTTCTGTTGTTACATGAGACCTTCTGCACATTTGAGCTACAGTTCTTTTCTTTTATAACTGGTAGGCAAGAATTCTTCAGAAAAAAATAAAATGAAGAACATAAAGCTATTTTCTAACTTTATAAATATTTATGTATGATTAACTGCTCCTTTCACACAATTTGCAAATTACAGGTTTGACTATTTGTAATACTGTTGCATCTCACCAGCCCCCCACGCACCCCGCGCCCCCCCCCCCCCCCCCCCTCCCCAACTCCGCAGGGCATCTTCCTTCTTGATCTCTGTGAATCCCTTATTCACTGGAACCTATCGGTTATCTTCATAGTGTCAGGTGCCAAATTGTGATAATGATAAAACTAAAACAAATTTATGACAGTTATAAAGAATAATTAAAAAATAAAGTGTAAAATAATAAACAGATGGCATAATTACAATCATGCCCACAACACCATAAGTTGCAAAACACAGGTATCCTCAATTTACAGAATAATGATCTACCCAATTTACAGAATAACGGTCTACCCCACTCCACATTTCATGTCAAAATCCATAGATCATATGTTATCATGTCGGGTCCATTAAATTCTCAATCATTTATATGATATTTGGGAGTTTAAAAACATTTTTTTTACTCCATTCTTAAAGTTACAAAGCCACTGCATGGAGTTGACTGGGCAAACCCAAATCCGTTCCTTGCTTTCTCCAAAAACCAAATTCAAATTCCAATTGAATTCAATTCAATGTCCCCACAAAGGAGATAGACAAGATCCAAGCTGACAAGACAAAGCATTGCACCCCATCTTGGGCTCGATCTGATGCTTGAAGAAGGCCAAGAAAGTAAGGGGTTGGATTGTTTCACAGTCGATTCGTTGTCTATTTTATTTGTGGAAAGACATCTTTTCTCATCACACATTTACTTTTGCATGGTTGTGGCAGGAGAAAATAACAATGAAAAGTAAGTTTTCCAGTGAAGTCCACACAGAATTTTTTTCCACCTTTTTGCAAGACGGAAGACATATCCAATTAAATAGGGTGGGTTCAGAAAGAATGTTCCCGATAGTACAGGAGTCTAGAATTAAGGGTCATAGTTTGAGGATAAGGAGTAAACCTTTTAGGACTGAGGTGAGGAGAAATTTCTTCACCCATAGAAAGTAATTGAGGCCAAAGTATCTGATTTCAAGAAGAAATTAGATACAGCTCTTGGAGTTAGAGGGATCAAGGGATGTTGCAGGGAAGGCAGGATCAGGATATTATGATCAGCCATGATCATAATGAAAGGCAGAGAAGGCTCAAAGGACCGAATGGCCTATTCCTGCTTCTATTTTTTATGTATGTTTCTATGTATGTTTGATTGTATGAGAGTAGCTTTGGAATGTCTTACCTTACTTTGATGGTGTATGTCCATTTTTTAATTAGCTCCCATCTGTAAAATGTGGCACGGATCCTGCCACCGAAAGTGGGATCACCAGTACTTACCTGCCCTCACACACATAACCCAATTCCCAAACCAGTTTGGCTACGGCAGCACTCCAGCTACCATCAAAAACTACCAGCTTATGTATTTAGAAAATCAGATTTTGTCTTATCTAAGTTACCTTAAATTATTTGTCCAATATATGGCAATGCTATAGGTACATTTTTGCATGTGTTATGGTCGTATTAGTTCAGTCTCAGTACACGATGATTTATGTGTTCTAGTTGAATTGACTGTAGCAGTTTTTATACGTGGCTTCTCAGTAGCCCCACAGTTATCATGTATCAACCTTATGTTTGCTGCATGTTGAAATATTGGTATACAGAAAAACTATATCAATTGGCCCTTTAATGAATAGATTTCTGTGGTGAGTGGAGACCATAAATAAGGTAATGTTGTGTAAAAAGTGTTTCATTATGTAAATAAATAACAAAGTTTAACAATAGCAGTAGCTCAGCAGAAGAGTAATAATAGTAAGACCTATGAAATCAGGAGCACTTGTAAAACAAGTCTTGCTTACAGGCCACCTTCTTGCAGTCTGAAAAGCCTGCCAAAGCTCGCACATGCTCAGAACCCTCAACAGACACCAGTAAAACAATTATATAGGAGAAAGACTGATCAGAACACTATGTACTCAAAATGGCACTCTGTAAATTTTCATAATAGGATTTTAATAAAGAGTAAACCAGAGATGTGTTTTTTACCAGGCCAATGGTCATTTTATAGTCGGCTTAACTGGTTTCAAATATGGCAGAGGAATCCATAAACCTAACATGACACCAGCAATTGTGTTATGTAAAAAAACATTAAAAAACCTCTAAAGTTAGAATTCCCAGATGTGATAAATTTTCTTCTGTGTGTGCATTTTGATCATAGAGAAAAGAATTTTTTCCTACTTTTTATGGGGCACTTGTTTCCCAGTGTGCCAACATAATTCTGTTACATTGGTATGTAAATGAGTCAGATACAGGTCCAAAATCAATGAACATTAACTTGGCAAGCAGTCAAACAAAAACATGCATCTACGCATATATATTTAGTTGTGTCTGCAGCGACATAATTAAAATTTATGTTGCTGTTAACATCTCCATCTGTTATCTCTGGTGTGTATTGATAAATCTTTCTATTTCATCAAACATGTTTGCAAGTTTAACAAATGAATTAATGGGTGGAGTCATCCCAGGTACATTACTGCACACCTTTTAGTTGCCAGCCCAGAGTCAATATTAATAGTTAAAAGGGATAAGAGATGACCTATCTGCCTGATCATTTTAAGATGATATATTATCATTTGAGAACTTAAAAGGATTTGAAAATTCATTGGAACTGAGATGTCCCTTTTTGCATGAGTAAAATCAATTGAAAGTGATAGAAAAGAAATCTAAACCCAGCAATGCCAACATCTTAACAGGGATCAATTCCAAATAGTTCTAGGGAGAGAGTCTGCAATCAGTTACAAGAAGATAGTAATTATTAGTGGTGCTCTCCTTTGGAATAAGAGGGCCACTGAGAATATAAATTCTAATTACAGAAAAGTGATTTAATTAAAGTTGGATAAAAATAAGAAAGATTTATCAATACACACCAGAGATATCAGAACTGATAACACGAAGATGAGTGGAAAAGCAAATTGTGTAGAGGGTGTGGAAAGTCTGCAGAGGGATCTGGATAGGCTGAGCGAGTGGGTGAGGACCTGGCAGATGGAGTACGATGTTAGCAAGTGTGAGGTTATCCACTTTGGCAGAAATAATAGTAGGAGGGATTACTATTTAAAGGGCGAAAAACTGCAGCATGCTACGGTGCAGAGGGACCTGGGGGTCTTTGTGCATGAGTCGCAAAAACCCAGTCTGCAGATGCAGCAGGTGATCAAGAAGGCGAATGAGATGCTGGCCTTTATAGCGAGGGGGATAGAATATAAAAGCAGGGAGGTCTTGCTGCAACTGTACAAGGCACTGGTGAGGCCGCAGCTGGAGTACTGTGTGCAGTTTTGGTCGCCACACTTGCGCAAGGATATTTTGGCCTTGAAGGGAGTGCAGAGGAGGTTCACTAGGCTGATACCGGAGATGAAGGGGTTGGACTATGAAGAGAGACTAAATAGACTGGGTCTGTACTCGTTGGAGTTTAGAAGGATGAGGGGGGATCTTATAGAGACGTATAAGATAATGAAAGGGATGGATAGGGTAGAGGTAGAGAGATTCTTCCCGCTCAGAAAGGACAGCAGGACTAGAGGGTACAGCCTCAAGATAAGGGGGGAGCTGTTTAGAACGGAGTTGAGGAGGAACTTCTTCACTCAAAGGGTGGTGAATCTCTGGAATTCTCTGCCCGTTGAAGTGGTGGAGGCTGCCTCGCTAAATATATTTAAGACACGGGTAGATAGGTTTTTGACAGACAAGGGAATTAAGGGTTATGGGGAGAAAGTGGGGAAGTGGAACTGAGCCACTTCAGATCAGCCATGATCTTATTGAATGGTGGGGCAGGCTCGAAGGGCTAGATGGCCTACTCCTGCTCCTATTTCTTATGTTCTTATAAGAAATAGAGATGCTAACAGCAACATGAATTTTAATTATGTCCCTGCAGACACAATTAAATATATAGATGCATGCTTTTGTTTGACTACATGCCAAGTTAATGTTCATTGATTTTGGACCTGTATCTGACTCATTTACACACCAATGTAACAGAATTATGTTGGCACACTGGGAAACAAGTGCCCCATAAAAAGTACGAAAAAAATCTTTTCTCTATGATCAAAATGCACATACAGAAGAAAAGTTATCACATCTGGGAATTTTAACTTTAGAGGGTTTTTTTTAAGTAACACAATCGCTGGTGTCATGTTAGGTTTAGCCCTTGAAAAGAGATTTCATTGGCATTGCAAAAGAATACCACTCAGGGATGAAGGTGAGGAAGAGAGTAAAAATGACCAACTTATACACCTAAATGGGACGGCACGGGAAAGCAAAACAAACATAGCTCTTTCCTCGTGATAAGTACTCCAACTTGTCAATCTAACCACTTCAAAGAATGCAGACACCCGTTCCTAACCTTTCAGTGTTAAAAGGGAACTCCCCAGTGAAATTGATCATCAAAGCATTTAAAGGGGTTTCAGAGCAGCTGTTCCTTATGAGAGAAAGCAAGGGGATGTACCAGGTAAAGCCACTGTATTTTAAAGATGTCTTTTACCATTTGGACAAAATCCCAATGTGGAATGGAGTGCTGCGGTGACTTTGAAGGCTTCCAAGTGTCCATGGGTCATGGATATCAAAGTGGCCAGGGCATTTCAAAGGTTTTAGAGGATAGAGAAAATAATGAAAACCTTTCCAGGCTTGGTGTCTGACATCACCATCCTGAAAGTGAATGCCACCTTTCCCAGGCAACAAAGACAAGCACAGCCACTAGATCACCATCCTCAGAACAGTCCAAAGGTTAACCTCTCCATCCAACCCAAGACCACCCAACCCTCAGGCCCCTTTGGGGATCCTCCCTCAACAGCCTGGCAGCAGCAGAGAGACACAGTGCCTGCTTTACTTCCTCCTTACCCTCAGAGTACAAGGCATGAGGTCCAAATTTGTTAGGAGGTGCACCAAAGCCCACCCAGTGGTCTTACCTGGTTGAGAATCAGCTCTCCAGCCTGATAATTATATGCTTATTAGGAGGTTTGAATATTAATCAGGTTCCCATCGGTCTGGACTGGAACTTAATTGAGGCCAGCAGAATTGGCTGGGAGCATCACAACTGATTTGCCACCCAGCCGGAAGCCCATTTTAGATCTGATGTCCCATTCAGTGGGCCATCGGCATTCCTGCCAGGGGCTAGCGGGCCCAGCAAATCCTAGGCAATATCACCGTTCCTTCACTGTCTCTGAATCAAAATCCTGGAACTCCCTCTCTATCAGCACTGTGGGTCTATCACATGACATGGTTTGCAGCGGTTCAAGACGGCAACTCATCACCACCTTCTCAAGGGATAGCCAATAAATGCTGATCTAGCTAGCGATGCCCACGTCCCATGAAATAATTTAGAGTAGGCGATCTCCTAATTGGTCACTTGAGGGTCTGTCATCCAATTAAGGTCAGTGCCTGGATCTCTGATGCTGCCAGCCTAATCAGAGAGCAGGCATCTCTGAAACCTCAGCAGTCCCACCAGGAAAGGTCAGAAATCAAAAGGGAGGTGCCATACATAGAGTGTAAAAATTACAAGTTAGCGAGTTGAGGATGGTAAGCTCCACAAAATTGAGGAAAAACCCTCTGGATGGTCAGTCAGTTCTTGACCCCCGGGTCTGCTATTGGGCATCCACCTTCAGGAAACTACAATCCCGACTATGATCCCCCATCCCTTTCACATATGCAGCCTTTAGAAAATGCCCAGAGACCATCTGGAGTTGGGGAAATTGGCACATTGACCAACAACATGAAATTCTGTGCCAGTCCATATCAGGAGCTAAAAATTCAATCGCTGGTCCCTAGACATTTTCCCATCACCAACATTAACTTGACTAATCTGGATTTATCATTCAGGAATACTGAATTACATTATTAAAGAAACAAAAAAAGACTGATGAATACGCCTCCAGCAGCAGTCCTATAAAACTGCTTTTAACCTGACAATGTTGTGCTTTAAATCATCTACTCCGGACAAGTCCACACATTTGGGGTGGCATGGTGGCACAGTGGTTAGCACTGCTGCCTCATAGCGTCAGGGACCCAGGTTCAATTCTAGTCACGGGTCACTGTCTGTGTGGAGTTTGCACATTCTCCCCTTGTCTGCGTGGTTTCTCCAGATGTTCTGATTTTCTCCCACAGTCCAAAGATGTGCAGGTTAGGTTGATTGGCCTTGGTAAATTCACCCTAGTGTCAGGGGGGTTAGCAGGGTACATGTGCGGGGTTATGGGAATAGGGCCTGGGTGAGATTGTGATCAGTATAGACAAAATGGGCCAAATGGCCTCCTTCTGCAGTGTAGGGATTCTATGATAATGTTCTCAAAAGTATTTCTGTATTTTGATACCTTGGTCAAATTATAAGTTTACAATACTATATTCAAAAAAAATGAGTAAAGAACTAAAATTTGCACCTATGGGTTCTTGCTGTTGCAAGATGGAAGGCCAAACTAATTCCTCACAACTCCTAATGGTTATTTATAGAGACAGATTGGCCAAGAAAAAAATCATTTGCTTAACAGAAAATTGTATTATGCAAGAATGGGACTGAACTAGTTAAAAATGCATTGTATTTTGAACAAAGCTGAAAATTCAGGACGTCTTAGCAAGTGAGAAGAAATTTTGTTTGATATTCCAAATGGTCATAATTTCTGACACTATCCTGGCCAGTATAACGTCCACTAAAGTTCTGAACATTGCTGAGTTTAAAAGATTGCTACTTAGTACTCTGCTGATTACACGTTAGGATGGCATCACTTCTTAATATTTAAGCTGTCTTAACTATTATGCAAATGTAATCCACCTTTGAAATGGATATGCAACTTATTTATAAGCTCCCACTTAAGATTTACATAACATGCTCCTATAATGTGAGCATCATTGTTGTGGAGATGCTGGTTTTGGACTAGGGTAAAACAGAAAGAAATCCCACAACACCAGTTTAAAGTCCAAACAGATTTATTTGTAGCAAAAGCTTCTGGCTTTTGCTACAAATAAACCTGTTTGGACTTTAAACTGGTGTTGTGGGATTTCTTCCTGTGTGACCATTATTGTCAACATTGGCTTTTCTTGTCTGCCCCAATTCACCATAGATGGCAGCAAGCCATCTTAAACTATTGCATTTCATCTGGTGCGCTCTGTGCTGGTAGGGAGGGAGTTCCAGGTTTTTGACCCTGCAACAATGAAGGAACAATGATATCTTTACAAGTCAGCACCGTGTGTGATTTAGCAAATAACTTGCTGATGGTGGTGTTCTCATTCATCTGCTGCCCTTGTCCTTCTAGTTGGTAGAGGTTGTGGATTTGAAAGGTACTCTCAAATCTGGTGTAGTGCATTTTGTGTAGATTACACACTGCTGCCTCTGCGTGCTAGTGGTGGATGATGTGCACACTGCTGCCACTGTACAGCAAATCACCAGTTAGGAAGTAGACCAATTTTGCCACAAGACATTTGGACTAAAACCTTACAAGTGTTCTTGTACAAGAAACATATCGGATGTGATCATTTCAGCTCACTCCGCCAATCAGGAAGCACGCAAGACTTTCACACTAGGCACGAGGCGGTCTTGTACCAAAAGCCATGCTCCAGACCCTGTTTTGCCGGCACAATCGGCTTCAAAGAGGATTTAAGTATTACTGTCATGATTTGAATAACTTTTAACGCGTTCGGCACAGCTGTTTCCAACCTCCTAAACATTTCTCCCCTCACCGACAGGGATCACTGCTCGTGCCCAACAGGACCAGACATGATGGCGACGCTGGAAGGGGGCACGTGGAGGCCCTTAAAGCCTCTGGGTCATATGAAGCAGGACCCATGGTGCATTGCCAGTCTGGCACCACCCACAACAACAGTGCCTGGGCAGATCCAAAGGGATGTGGCCTGTGGGGGTGGGGCTATGATGCAGGGGGAAGCAATGGGGGAGCTATGCAGGGAGATGGGAGTGATTCTGGGGAGGGGGTCATGATGAAAGACTCATCAAGAGGATTCCGATGCTGGTGACCCGTGTTGCTATGTGGAGGATACACTGCCACCAATGATGGGGCGGTGGAGAGGAGGCAGGAGATCTCCCAGCACACGAGGAGACCCTGAGCAACGTGCAGCCAGCTTTCCCGGCTGGCTTAAGCTCCATGCAGCAACCGCCTCCCCCCCCCACCCCCCGACCCACCCCGGCATGAAACTCCCAACTGCTAAATTAAAATTTGACTAAGTATGGGAAAATCGTGTAGAGTAGCTCACTGAAAAAGGTGAAACACTCCAGCTTCCAGAGTTTTGACATTTTTGGGAAGATCTCCCCCATAAAGTTAACATGCAGGTACAGCAAGCAGTCAGGAAGGTAACCTGTACAATGATTTTCATTGCAACAGAGTTGGAGTACAAGAGTAAGGAAGCCTCAATGCGAACATTCATGACTTTGATGAAGGGAAGATATACTTGCCTTAAAGGAAATGGAATGAAGATTCACTAGATTGATTTCTGGGATGAGAAGATTGTTTAATGAAGAGAAATTGAGCAAAATGGTCGTGTACTTAGGAAATTAGAAAGATGTGGTGGTGAAACATACAAGGATCTGAAAACATTTGAAAGGCTGGATGCTGAGAGACTCTTTCCCCTGATGAGGGAATCTGAAACTAGGGAGCATAGTCTGAAAATAGGAGGATGGAAATTTTGGACTCTGTTGATAGCTTTTTTTTTGCAATCAGAGGGCTGTGAATCTTTAAATTAACAAACATGTGGATTGGTAGGAAAGTGGAGATTTTGGATCAGTTATAATTTTATTGAATGACTGAGCAGACTCAAATAACCCAATCCTACCCCTATTTCTTACACTTCTCCTTTCCTCAAAGTTGAAACTCTTTAGTTTTAATGAGGCTCTTGTTCATGTGTTATAGTGCTTCATCTGCAACTCTGCTTCATCACATTCAAGTTGTGAATTTCAGAGACATTCTGATGAATTGCTGCCAGTCATGAGTACTAAGGGATCACCCCTAGTTGGATCATCCATAATTTCTGGAAAAATCTAGTCCCAGACAATGTTGCCCATAGAAACTGGCGCACAAAAGTGTCAAACTTCATAGGTCCACAACAGAGGTCATATAGATTTATCTATATCGCAGCCTTTTCTTCCAAGTTACACAGGTCCTAAGTCTTTGCACTCTGATTTCCCATCAATGAGCCTCCAATTCCATGCTGTTCGATCTCAGCAATAACTGACATATATTTGAAATCACTGGGTTTATGGTTAAATGTCTCCACCAGATTGTAGATCTGTTGGCAGTCCGTGGCGTAAAAGAGTTGTGCTTCATTGGCTAGGCACTGTGCCTCTTGTACGTTCTGTAAGTCAGAAACATAAAGTTTGGTAAATGTCAACATCGTAACCTAGGTTTTGCAACTGTCAATAGCCCAGTCCTTTTAGTATATTATTGCATTAAAGTTGGAAAATTAGTTTCTTCTCCCTGAAAGGATGACTCAAACAGAGGTGTTTTCACAGGGGCAAGAAGCATTGCAAAACTAATTGTATTTATTCTTCTTATAAATGACCATGATTTACTGCAAAGAGTAAAGTGTTCTTGTTAATAAAGGCAACACCTCCACATGATAAATTTACAATTTTTACAGTTTTAAAAATGCTGTCACAAGAAATTGCTTAAGTCACAAAACACATGTTTCATCTGTCTCTGTCTACACTTCCTGCTGTTTGGCAAAGCAGCCAGCATAATTAAGGACACCACACACCCCGGACATTCTCTCTTCCATCTTCTGCCATCGAGGAAAAGAATCAAAAGTCTGAGATCACGTCACGTACCACCCAACTCAAGAACAACTCCTTCCCTGCTGCTGTCAGACTTTTGAACAGACTTACCTTGCATTAAGTTGATTTTGCTCTACACCCTAGCTATGACTGTATTAGTTCTGCACTCTCTCCTTTCCTTCTCTATGAACAGTATGTTTGTTTGTATAGTGTGCAAGAAACACTTTTCACTGTAAGTTAATACATGTGACAATAAATCAAATCAAAATCTTTCTTAATCTTGAATTATAATTTCCTTCTATTCAGTTTTGCTTATTCTTTAAAATAGTGGTTTGCTGTGGTACAGCACACATCTGCATTAGTGTCTGCTCCACACAGAGACGCATACCCAGTCTCAGCTAGCATACAGGTGTTTGGAGTGGCCAAGAAATGGTGACTGAGGTCACCATTCAAAGGAAATCAAATACAGGTCCTTCCCTAGGTAACTTTCATATTTCTCCAATTTTAGTTGGGGTGTTCATACTAAATGATTTTCTATGTGGAAGAATATACATAAAAATTGGTACTGTGCAACTTTGAAAGATCGCTGACAGCACCATCTATGGGAAATCAAAGAGAACAGAATGTGCTTCAGGATGTCTTTATCATCAGCATGTTCCCCATGTACAGGAGATAAAGGCTAGACCTTGTAAAAAAAAACTGCTAATGAACATTATATGGTTTTTCTTTCCGACATAGCATTTACACATTGGTGAATACTGCTGTCAACACTTGATGAGCAGTGGTGTTCATTTCTCTTTAACCCTGAAATTAAAATCTCCAATATCAGTTCAAAATAATTCTAGCCCAAGTGATTTCTAGAACAGTCCGTCTATGCCCAACCCTATAATTTTCGATTCAACTCCCAACCACATATTCAGAAAGGAGTTATTTGCCACAGTAGTCACCACTTTTGATGGAGTTTTATTGCACATTTATTATGTAGCAAAAGAAAATGTTTTACCAGAAATGTTGTGTCTATTTCAGCGGTAAGGAGAACGATGCCCTTCTCCTTCTGGAGATCAGGGTAATGATATAGTATAAGCTGACTTGGCGAATTCTCCCCCAATGACTGCAAAACAAATAAAACATTGGAAAGGGCCAAAAGAAGCTTAAGACATACATCACCCCAGTGATTCAACAGTGGGACGGTTGGCCTACAGACAAGTGGTATAACAAATTAAGGATTAAAAACCATAGTAGTTTAGTGCAGCCATAATGTTTCTTTTTATACAATGATTGCCCCCGCCGCATGCCTCAGATACTTGGTGCAGCTGCAGGCAGGGACTACAGAGTAGGAGCATGACTGCATATTTTACAGTGTTTTTCTCATTGTTAACAGAGATATGTGGCAAGTACGATATGGGAAGTTGTAAATTTCTTTAGGCGGGACATGGCATGAAAAGGACTGAAAGTTCATGAATTAGAGAGACTGACATTTGACTAATGCTGACCAAACATCAATATGAAATACAATAATTACATCAATTTTTAGCTAACTATGGGGAAACATTTACTTTTACTAATCTGTTGGATTTTGGAAAAAGAAACCCTAGAATATATTAGCAATGCCACTGGAGAGTCCTTTAAACGTAGCCAATCATACTGGCCTTAAAGGCACAGTAAAAGTTAGTAGTTACTTATCACAATTTTGGTCTAGACAAGAGAAAAGTTGTAAGGCAACATCACAGGAGACCTAATTATGAACAAATTCACTAAAGTATACTGATTTTACTGTTGTCAGTTATTTTCAGAACAGCATTAATGCCCAGTCTGCAGGTGTATGATTACTTATGCTACATAATGCATAAATAGTAGGCAGACACTATATCATTAGGAAAGCCGTGGCGTAGTGATATTGTCACTGGACTACTAATCTAGAGACCCAGGGTAATGCTCTGGGGTCTTGGGTTTGAATCCCACCAGGGCACATGACGGGATTTTAATTCAATAAAAGAATTGTGGATTTAGAAATTTACTGAGGACCATGAAATCTTTGTCAATTGTTGTAAAAATCCATTTGGTTCACTAATGTCCTTTGGGGAAGGAAATCTGCCATCCTTACCTGGTCTGGCCTACATGTGACTCCAGAGCCACAGCAATGTGGTTGACTTTTTAACTGCCTCTTCAAGGGCAATTCGGGATGGGCAATAAATGTCGGTCTACCCAGCAATGCCCACGAGTGAATAAAAAATAAATTTATAAAGTAACTACAGCAGAGATTCATAGACAAAAGTGAGACTCAACTTCAGATTTGCACACTTTGAAGCACTTTGTCATGTAGTTTTTATTGTCTAAAAATTGCACAAATCATTGAATTTACTCAAGAATCTTGTTGGGGTAATTTTACCAGTTTTTACTTCCAGCACAAAGCTTCATAAAATTACAACCAATCACTATACTTGTTCTGTGATGTATACAGGGCACTAGGGGATGCAAATGCACAATGTAAAATGACTTCTCTTTGGGAGCCAGTGTTAAAATTCTATATGGTATCCCTCTTTTTTTTGTTAATTTGTGGGACATAGGTGTCGCTAGCTGGCCAGCATTTATTGCCCATTCCTAATTGCCCTTGAAAGGCAGTTGAGAGTCAACCACATTGCTGTGGGTCTGGAGTCACATATAGGCTGGACCAGGTAAGAGCAGAAGTCATTTTACATTGTGCACTTGCGGCCCTAGGTAAGGACAGCAGATTTCCTTCCTGACATTAGTGAGCCACATGGGTTTTTCCAACAATCAACATCAGTAGATTCTTAATTCAAGATATTTTTAATTGAATTCAAATTCCATCACCAGGAATTCGAACCCAGTTCCACAGTACATTAGCAGAGTTTAATAGGATTAATAGTCTAGCGATAATACCACTAACCATCGCCTCCCCCTTTGAGCAACTGTGATAGGAAATTTGAAGGAAGCAGGTACAATTACCAAGAGTAACTGTTAACACATCAATGAGCTGCTAAAGAAGTGTTTGTTCCAACATCAGTTTTTAAAATTCTGCAGGTCCTCTTCCAGTCAGTCACGTACCTGAAGATTTATTAAAGAAGAAAAGTGAAGCTCAGTCGCAGACCACTGACCCACAAAGAACTCATAACCAGCTTGTCTTGGTAAAGCATACAAGAACTGGAAAGGAACAGGACAATCATCAACACATGAGCTTAAGGAATTACATGAGGCTTTTTGGGTCTGGAAAAAGTTGTAACGTACAGCTATAAATCATGAGGTTCTGAGTAAATGACAAGGCACACAGTTCAGGGTGGGGAAGTCTGTCACCAGAATCCCTTCTAGAATTTAGTCACCCAGACTGGAGAATTATTTTTGTCAAATCATTCTCTGAAATGCCAAGGAGATTCAGTAAAATATCATACCTCTGAACCCAGCCACAGCAAGGCTTTGAACCTGGGCCACAACATAGCGAAGAAATGCAAGAGAAAAAATACAAAAGGGAAGTGCACCCAGATTGCTGGATTACTGCTACACAATATCTTAATCTCACTATTGGCTCCATTGCTGTATATCAAAAAGCACCATTTCCTTTTACAGTACCAAGTAATTCTTCGGCTTAAAATACTGTTCCCACGATTGGTGAGGGTCTTCCAAACTATTCCACACAAGATATAAAAGTTTCTGGCCTGACAGATGATTCCAATCATTCCTTCTATTTTCCAACTTCTCAACTCCAGCCAATTGCAATTATATTAAACCAGCCATTAGCAATACTAATATGGTTTGTTTTTTTAAAAAAATCCACCATGTTCCTGCTTAGCTGGATTATGCACTGTCCTTTATCCAACTTCCCCCTATGCATCACCTGGATAGTCTCCATTCCAACAATCTCAAAGTTTTAAAATTCTTTATCTCCTTCAGCTTATCCCTCCTCCCTTCTACAATTAATTTATTTTATCCTGAGTGTAGAAAAGTATTTCCCCAGGAACTTGTACGATTTGGAACAGGAAGTGGCCATTGTGCCCCTCATGTCAGCTCCACCATTCAATAGATCAAGGCTGACCTGCACCTCAAAGGGCCCTTGATATTCTTAACCTAACAAAAATCCTCTATCTCGGTCTTGTAAACTCCACATCAACATTTAAAAAACAATCTTAAAATAATGCATTTGTATGATCACATTCGGACAAACCCTTTTTGAGAAATCCTCACTATCACTTAAATCCCATGCAAGCAAAACCAGTTAACCCGCTTCATCTCCCCACGATCAAAGGGCAGGGGCTGACAGTCCAGCGAGGCTGGCAGCATCAGGCCAAAAGCCAAATTATTATTACGAAGCAACAGCAACACAAAAACCTAAGGATTTTCAGGGACAAAAGCGTCACTTATTTTGAAGGAGGTAGCGGCTAAGCTTAATTGTAATAAAAAAGCACAGACATGTGTGACAGAAATAGCATATTAGCAAATGTGTGTCAGAAACATAATGAAAGAAACAAAAACTGCAAGACTTTTAGTATACTTGATGTGCCTTCCATGTTTGGTATGGGTTTCTTCATTTTTTGCAAGAATTTGAGAAATTGCATGCTTGCAGCTCATAAATATATGAAGCACAAACAAAAAACTTTCACTAAAGCAGCAAGCAGAATGCGCATTATTTTTTTCCAGAATGCAACCACTCACAGTCACATATCATTTTAAAAAGAGACATCCCAATATGTTGACAATGAGCAGTACTATTTACTCACAGTGGGGCACTTCTGTGACCTGCTGTGCATCAGATCAAATGTTGCACCCTTTCAAAGAAAACAAAAACTATTACAAAACATGCAATTTAAAAGTAAGGACAAACAATTTTCTCATATCCTATTCAAATCAAAGCGATACTCACAGGAATTACTGCAGAGATAGTATCCTTCTGAGCAAAATACTGATTCCAAATCTGAAAAATACACAAACATGAATGGAACACATCAAGAATATCTCCAAGATTTCAACAGCTTTTGAAACAAGCAAATGTTTGTTTTCAATGGTCAAACCCTTAAACTTGTAACTTTTTTCCCCAATAAAATATATACCAAATACAAGAATAAAAGCATAATCAGAAATCAGAAATAAAAACAGAAAAATGCTAGAAATAGCAGATTTGGCAGCATCTGTGGGGACAGAAGCAGAATTAACATTGAGGCTATCTGACACCTCCAATATAAGAAACTGGCCCAATGATTTATCCACACATGTAGCAGGGGATACAAAAACCTCTGCTTTTTGAAGACTATTAAAACAAAATAGATTAATTTAAAATAAGGACCACATATGATATCACAATGTGCCTCACTTACATATTATACAAAGGTATTGTCTGTACAAGCACATACATAATCACTTTTGAACAATTATTATAGATTTAAATTATACTTTTATATTTTCTTGTGAGCTTTGGCCAATAAGCAATTTACCCCTCCAGCATAATGGGAAATAAGCTTAATTAGACAAACCACATTCTTTTGGAACAACGAGGCATAGAGCATTTACCATGTTATCAGGGACAGGCCAGGCCCTGGTAACTTTGAAAGTTAGGATTTTGAAAGTGAGTAGAAGGATTCAGCTTCTAACTGCAAGTATAGATGTACTCAGCCTCCTTGAAAAGGGGACAGAAAATAGACAAGAAAGATGACTCCCTTCTTGTTCCCAGGACTGCACGTGTTAGGAGCGCCCTTGAACCTACCAAATTTACGTAGATAAGTTTTCTAGGAAGGGGCAGGGCAGGGCAGGGACAACCTCTAGGTTTGGTTGACCAATGAATTCCTAATTTTGCTGGAAGGAAGAATGCTGTTGGCAAAGTAAATAAATTGTATTTTAATTGGACCATCCAGCTTGGATGACAGGTTGGGCGGGAGGATCGTATCTTCCGAAATGTATATCTGTTGTCTTATATAATGTAACATCAGAGGGAAGCTGGAATCCTCTGACTATCTCTCTCCCAATACGTGTTGATCAAATAAAGAATATCTTTAACTGTATACTGTCTCTCGCAAATCTTTGTATTAGCTGAGATCAGGTGAATATAAGACACCGCCCCCCCCAGAGGGACACCCCGAGAAAATCCCCTCACAACGTGAATCAATGAAATAGCCTAAAAAGGTAAGACAATCGGATATTTAAATTTGCAAGAGGTATTTTTCCCCATCTGAGTAGGATGTATACAGGGTATACATGTTTCCCCAAATAAAGGCTCAGGTCCAGATTTTGTCATTTTAAGTTGGCAGAACAGTCGGCATTACAATTGTGAAACTTAGAGTGAGAAGTCTCACAACACGAGGTTAAAGGTTAAGTTTACAGAATTTCAGAACACATGCATAAAAGGTGGAAATCTAGAAATTACAGTGCAAATAGGAATTAATAAAGTACAACCTAATGGCCATTACTGAGATATAGCTGCAGGATTGCATAGATTAGAATCTAAATATTGAAGGATATGTGATCATTAGAAAGGACAGGAAGTTTGAAAAAGTGGAGAGGTAGTTATGGAAACTGTGACCTCCACCCAGTAACCCCACTGGCTGGAAGCCAGGGAAGCTTCCAGAAGGATGCAGAGAGAGAGAGATGAGGTCACTAGGAGTGAGCTACAGTACGACCCACAGCGAAGACAACTACAGGTAAGACTCAGTGGTAACACAGAGACAATAGAAGAGGGCATACAAGAATCACCTTTGAGGATGAGGGCCCTGAGATGGCAGAGGCTCAGAAAATTGGACCCCATGGCTTGCTCAAGTTCATTGGAAAAAGTTTTATTAGAAACTTAGGTAAACAGTACTACGATAACTTGAGAAGAGTAACAGTATCTATATACTTATTAATATAATCCCACCACCAGACTCACCATGGACTACTCTGCGGAATCGGTTACATTCTTGGACACACACATCTCCATCAAGGATGGTCACCTCAGCACTTCACTGTACCGCAAGCCCATGGATAACCTTACGATGCTCCACTTCTCCAGCTTCCACCCAAAACATGTTAAAAATGCCATCCCCTACAGACAAACCCTCCAAATACACAAGGTCTGCTCAGATGAGGAGGATCGCAACAGACACCTACAGAAAGACACCCTCATAAGAACAGGATATAACCCTCAAATCATCGATTGACAGTTCCAACACGCTACAGCAAAACCCTGCACCAACCTCCTCAGAAGACAAACAGAGGACATGGCGGACAGACAACCCTTCATCGTCCAGTACTTCCCTGGAGCAGAGAAGCCTCCGGAGCCTTCATGTCATTGGTGAAGACAAATTTTTCGCCAAGGCCGTGCCCAGATCCGCCACTACTTGCCTTCAAACAACGACACAACCTCAAACAGACCATTGTCTGCAGCAAATTATCCAGCCTTCAGGAGAATAGTGACCTTGATACCACACAACCCTGCCACAGCAATCTCTGCAAGACATGCCGGATCATTGACACGGATGCCATCACTTCACGTGAGAACACCATCCACCAGGTATATGTTTCATACTCTTGCGACTCGGCCAATGTTGTCTATCTGATATGTTGCAGGAAAGGATGTCCCAAGGCATGGTACATTGGCGAGACCATGCAGATGCTAAGACAATGGATGAATAGACACCGCTTGACAATCACCAGGCAGGAGTGTTCCCTTCCTCTTGGGGGGACACTTTAGCAGTCAAGGGCATTCAGCCTCTGATCTTCAGGTAAGCATTCTCCAAGGCGGCCTTCACAACACACGATAACGCAGAATCACCGAGCAGAAACCGATAGCCAAGTTCCGCACACATCAGAACGGCCTCAACCAGGATCTTGGACTCATGTCACACTATCTGTAACCCCCATGACATGTTTGGGCTTGTAAAATCTCACTAACTGTCCTGGCTTGAGACAATTTACATCGCTTTAGCCTGTACTTAACTCTCTCTCCACTCGCCATTATCTGTACTTGTAAAGACCTGATTATCTGTTAAGACTTGCATTCCAACCATTATCTTGTAAATTAAGTCCGTGCTTATATACTCCCTGTTTGCGAATCCAAATCTTCATTCATCTGATGAAGGAGCAGCGCTCTGAAAGCTTATGCTACCATAAAAACCTGTTGGACTTTAACCTGGTGTCGTGAGACTTCTTACTGTAATTGAGTTGAATAGCGAACTAAGTCTGGTCCTTTCATTCATCTCGTAAATAAAGGCACCTGGGTAAAGTCTTTGAGATATATAAACTGATCTGTCCACATTTCATAGACAAGTGGAGAATCTATAACTAGAGGCCACTGTTTTAAAAAAAAGTCACCATTTAAGGCAGAGGTGAGGGGGGAAAAAAAATTCTTTGAGGGTTAAAAGGCTTAGAATTTGCTTCCTCAATAGGTGGTTCAGGCAGAGTTTTTCAATATTTTGAAGACAGAAATAAATCGATTGTTGAGAAGCAAGGAGATGAAAAATTATCGGGTTAGACAAGAGTGAGAAGTTGAGGTTAAAATTCGATCAATCACGATCTTATTGAATGGTGCAGCTGGCTTGAGGGGCAGAGTGGCCTACTCGTAATTCATGTGTTCATATCAAAATACAAAGCATGAAAATTCTTAATTAATGGCAAATCAAATCAGATGCTTTGATAAAGTGACTGGTGCTTTCTTTTTAAAATTTGACATCTTAAGTAATTACCTGTGCTATTTCATCTGGAGTTTTTTCTTTCACCATATCCACATTGAGAATGGAATGAAGCGTCTAAAACAAGAATAATCCAAAAGACTCAACATACATCAGGCAAATCAGCTGAACAAAGAAAATAATGAAGACAGCTGAAGTTGAAAAATGTTGATTTATATTTAGTCAAAGTAATCAGGAGCAATTACTTCAGACTAAAAGTAGTGAAAGCTTTTTTTTTGTTTCTCTTTCACATCTTCTTTAACTTTCCTCTCTGAACTGTACACCATACCAAAGTTCACAAGACGACCCATGTGAAAACAACTGCTGAACTATAAACAGATGCTGGAGCTGAGAAGTTTTCAGCCTTTGTGGGTTTCCTTCGGATGGTCCGGTTTCCTCCCACACTCCAAAGATGTGTGGGTTAGGTTGATTGGCCATGCTAAATTGACCCCAATGTCAGGGGGATTAGTAGAGTAAATGTATGGGATTATGGAAACAGGGCCTGGTGGGATTGTGGTTGGTACAGACTTGATGGGCCGAATAACCCCCTTGTAGGGATTATGGTTGGAGTGAGGAAAATTCCAAGCTACATATTGCTAACATACACAGCAGATGCTCAACACTCTGACTCAGGTAAACACTCAGAGCATTGATATTGATTCAACTGTAATCCAATTCAGGTTTACAACTGCAAAATAATCTCAATCAGGCAAGATGCCCCTGCACTATTCTGCATGCATGAGATCAAAACAGCTTCAGGTTTTGCGCACTGCTTATCTTAGCTGTCATAGTTTTTTGGCTCAATTTAAAGGAAACTATCAAAAAAAATAGAAAGACAGCAATTAAATGGGTGATTTAAGTAAATTTATCAAGCACGACAGTAGTAATGAGTGAATTTCTCTAAGTGCAGAATTTCAGGGGAACACACACCTCTTACCTTATCCTTGAGGCCAATTGGCTTTCCAGTTGTTCTTTCGCCGAGTTTTTTTGACTAAAAGAAAACATATTTTTTAAAAAACTGAAACGCAATCAAGTTCTGGCCATCCCAGGACCTAGCATCATCTAACCCCGAGTCCTTAAAAAAAAAACCCAATTGTAGTCTACTTCTCAAATCTAGCCACCTAGTTGTTCAATTAAAGGAACTTGCAAATTATTCGTGAGACAGATGACTGATTCAATTTCACACTAATTACTGGCAGATTCCATTAAAAAATAAATTTACACTCAGTGATCACAACACAAAAGCATTACAAAATAATTTGAACATAAAATGTTCACAAAGTCAAACACAAATTATTCCAATAAAAGGGAAATGCTGCAAAAATCCGAAATAACAACAGACCTCCTAACACTCAGCAGTTTTGGCAGCATCTGGGAAGAGGAAACATTTCAATTATGACTTTTCTTCAGAACTGAAGGAAAATAGAAATATGATGGGTTTTAAGTTAGGGATGGGGGTGGAAGAAGGTCTACAAGGACAGGAAAATTCAAATGACAAAGATGTAATTGGACAAAAGGCAAAGAGAGTGTTACAATGTTTGCAGTAAAGAAAGAAAGCATTTGTCCAAAGTATGTGTGAATTGCAGAATAATCCATATTCAATCTCAATCCATAAAATCAAAAGTGACACTTGGCAAAAAAATTAAAATGGGGGACAGAGTTTGTGATTTGAAATTGGTGAACTGAAATGTTCAGTCCAGAAAGTGCCTAATCGTAAGATATAACGTGGAGATGCCAGCATTAGACTACTGTGCTAATCGGAAAATAGAAGAGCTGTGTGAATTTCACTGGAACACATGTAGAGTCCGAGGACAGGAATATGAGCATGACAGCAAGGTGATGAATTAAAATGGCAAGAAATAGTAAGCTCAGGTTATGCTTGCAGACTGAGCAGAAGTGTTCCTGCAAAGCAGTCACCCAACCTGCTTTTGGTTTCCCCAATGTAGAAGAGACGACGTTGTAAGCATTGAGTAGTCCACTAAATCTAAACACCCAAGAGTGTTTGGAACCTTGGCTGGTTGGGAGACAGGAATTAAGGGGCAGTTGTTACACCTCTTGTGATTGCATGGGAAAGAGAAGTGGTGTGGGAGGTGACTGAGGAGTAGCCAAGGTTATCACAGAGTTCTTTTTAGAATGATGACAGGGTAAGGGAAGATGTTTTCAGTGGTGGGATTATGGAGATGGTGGAAGATGATCCTTTAATGGAATATGGAGGTTGGTAGGGTGGAAGGAGAATCAAGCAGAATCCTATCTCGGTGGAAGGGAAAGGGATGCAAGGAAGAGATGCAGGAAATGGGTTGGACATGGTTGAGGGTCTTGTCAAAAACAGTGGGAGGGAATCCATGATTGAGGAAAAAGGGAGACATATCAAAAGTGATGCAAGGTTGCATCTACTTTCCTGCCTGCCCCATAACTTTGTAGGTCGAAAATCTGCCGAAAGTAGGCTTGAGTATATCCAATGACATGGCTGCCACTGCGCAGTGGAAGAGAATTCCAATGACTAACAACCCACTGAGGGATGAAATTTTCATCAACAACCTCTGTGGCATTGCGTGGAATTTCATTCCCTCCCCTCAGAATTAAACTAAAGTTGGAAATTTGAAAAAGAAAACTTCTTTTATCTCATTCTTAATCTCATCTATCCTTTCCTCTTGACATGCAGGTCTGAAAATTCTTCAATCTGATGACTGAAGAATGATGCTATTCCTTGAGTTGGTGAAATATGTTTCAGATCTCCTATAGAGGATGACATGCTAGATTAGACATCCAATGACATGTTTCCACTGAGATGTGTACAACAACTCTAGACAACTGTCAATGAGCCCTGTACTTTCGCTGCTGACCATAAAATCAGGATCATGTGAAAGAAAGTGCAACACATGTTTCCAACTGATAACATGTGTGTAATTACAAGCATTCCTGACTCAATTCTGGCAGTTCCCAGACATAGCATAGAGCGATTTTCATTCTTCCATGGACTGATATCTGTAATAAGCCAACAACAGACATGTAATGTCTAAAGCAGTGAGTGTAAATTAGATGTAAATCATGTACAACAGCTGCAAAGCAATATACAAAAAAAGTCATTAAAAATTTTTCACTGCAGTCACAAACATTGTAATATTTGAAACATCTTAGAATATAAAAACTGTAAACTTCCACAAAGATGTTTCTGTTCTACTGTTGTAGTTCCAAGTATGTTTCTGCTGAAGTTGCAGCACTGAAATGGGATAAAGCCCTAAGAAAAGCTACAACATTTTGCACCACTACCCACTCCACCACTATGTCCAGTTGCATCAGGTCCATAAAGAGAGAGACTTGGCAAGTGTAATGGCTAATAAGACACTTGTTGTTTATCATCAGAGTCATGTACAGCTACAGAGTTCCCCTACCCTATCCCACGTAGGCAGTTCCTAAATAGCGACCATTTTATTATACTCAAAAGAAAATGAATCCAGAGAACTCTCAATAACAAAAAGGGATTTGAGGAAACATTGTAATTAATGGTATAACAGAGGTGTTCATAAGGACAGTTTCTTTTTAATCGCATTCAGGTACAAAATATTTTAATAAAGAAAATTGTACAGATTCTTGCCTTCTCCTCCATGAGTCTGATAAACTCGCCCTGTTTTGAATGTCCTAACGGGTGCCTCTTAACATCTTCTTTCTTTGCCATACGAGCTTCATATTCATCTGGTTTTGTCCTAGAATCCAAAAATATGTGCATTTAAGGAGAGGTTTAATGCAAACATTTTAAAATTCATTCATGAAGTGTGAGCATTGCTGGTAATGCCAAAATGTATTGCCCCCTAAACATCCTCAAGTAGGTGAGCCATTTTCTTGAACTGCTGCAGGCCACATACTGTATGAGCACCAAGTATTGTTCAGGAAGGGGTTCCAGGATTTGGTTCAGCAACAGTGAGCGGACAGCGATATTGCCCCAGGTCAGGACTTGGAGCAATTCAGAGAAGGTGGTATTCCCATGCATTTGCTGCCCTTGTCATTCTAGCTAATAGAGGTCACAAGTTTAGAAGGTGCTGCTGAGGGTGCCTCAGTGAGGTACTGCAGTGCATCTTGTCAATGGGCCACACTGTGTGTGTAGTGGAAGGAGTGAAGGCTCAAGCTGGAGGATGAAGTATCAATCAAGCAGGCTGCTTTGTCCTGGATTGCATCAAGCTCAGTGAGTGGACAGTATTCCAACACACTTTCTGATATGTGCTTTGTAGATGGTGGACAAGCATTGGGAAGTTCAGTTTCTGGTTAATGATGATTTTGCTGATGTTGATATTGGGGGAATTCAGCAATTACACTGGCACTGAATGCCAAGTAGGAATTGCTGGATTCTCTCACGCATTGGCAATAGTCACTGCTTCAGTCTGTGAGGAGTCACAAATGCTGTCATCAGTGAACATCCCCCTTTCTGACCTTATGATGGATGAAAGGTCATTGATGATGCAGCTAAAGATGGTTGGACCTAGGGCAGTATCTTGAGGAACTCCTGCAGTGATGTCCTGGGACTGAGATGTTTGACATCCAACCACAATCATCTTCCTTTGCACCAGGTATGACTCCCCTAATTCCCATTGACTCCAGTTTGGCCAGGGCTCCTTGATGCCATGATCAGTGAAATGTTGTCTTGGGGCAGTTACTCTCACCTCAACCAAGTTTAGGTAAGGTGGAATGAGATCAGGTATTGAGCGGGCCTAGTGGAATCCAAACTGAGCTTTGATGAGCAAGTTTCTTGCTGTGCAAGTGTCGCTTGATAGCACTGTTGACAACAACTTTCATCACTTTGTTGATGATTGAAAGTAGACCGATAGGGCAGTAATTGGCTGGATTAGATATGTCCTTTTTTTGTGGACAAGACATATGGACAATTTTTCATAGATTGGGTAGGATGTAGTGTTGTAGCTGTGATAGAACAACTTGGCTAGGGCTATGGCTCATTCTAAAGCACAAATTTTCAGTACTATTGCCAGGATGTTGTCAGGACCCATAGTCATTGCAGCATTCAGTGCCTTCAGTCATTTCTTGATATTACGTGGAGGTTTTTTTAAAATTTATTCAGTCAAGGGATATGGGCTTCATTAACTAGGCGAGCATTCATTGCTCATCACTAGTTGCTGTTGAAAAAGTGGTGGTGAGTTGCCTGCTTGAACTGCTGTTAGGGAAGGAGTTTCAAGACTTTCACCCAGCAACACTGAAGGCAGGGCAATATATTTCCAAGCCAGGTTGGTGAGTGGCTTGGAGGAGAACCTCTAGGTATCTGCTGCCCTTATCCTTCTAGATGGTAGTGGTTATGGATACGGAAGGAGCATTTGTGAGTTCCAACTACACATCTTAAACATAGCGCACATTGCTGTTGTGTGTCAATGGTGGAGGGAGTGACTGTCTGTGGAAGGGATACCAAACAGGCTGCTTTGTCCTGGACAGTATCCAGCTTCTTGAGTTTTGTTGAGGCTGCAGTCATCCAGGCAAGGGGACAGTCTTCCATCACACTCATAACTTGTGCTTTGAAAACTGTGGACAGGCTTTGACGAGAACACTAGTGTCTCTAATAATGGTGGCCTCAGAAGACTGAGAGGGATCATCCACTTGGCAGTTCTTAAAGGTTACTTATTAGTGTCACAAGTAGGCTTACATTAACATTGCAATGAAGTTGCTGTGAAAATCCACACCTGTTCAGGTACACTTAGGCATGGCCAATGCACCTACTTAGCACGTCTTTTGTACTGTGGGATGAAACTTGAGCACCTGGAGGAAACCCACGCAGACTCGGGAAGAATGTGCAAACTCCACACAGACCCAAGCCGGGAATCAAATCCAGGTCCCTGGAATTGTGAGACAGCAGTGCTAATCACTATGCCACCACGCCGCCCTGCTCAGTTGAAGATGCAGTATATAAACCAGCAGATGAGAACAGCCTCTCCCTCACCTCCTGAGCTGCTGGATCTTAGTCTGGTATTTGCTGTAGAAAGGATTTTTCTGCAG
This sequence comes from Carcharhinus amblyrhynchos, assembly GCF_965287045.1. Taxonomy (NCBI): domain Eukaryota; kingdom Metazoa; phylum Chordata; class Chondrichthyes; order Carcharhiniformes; family Carcharhinidae; genus Carcharhinus; species Carcharhinus amblyrhynchos. The sequence continues at coordinate 25,744,696 of NC_137332.1, read as the reverse complement.
CTCCTGCTCATCCTCGGCTTGATTTAAAATGCCGGATAGGGAGAAAGTGCGGAGCTGGTCGGACACCACGCCGAGCCCGAGGGGGAGGAGGCTGCGGTTCCTAACAGCCAGGGTCCGATTAGAAAAAGACCAAAGCTCCCTCACCGCCGCCATCTTGCTCGCTCCCCCGTGCACATCACAGGGCTCGGGCTGGAACTGCGCCCCGCGATAAAGGTTCCCCCTCCAAAACTTCCAACCGCACAGCTTCAAAAATCAATGCGTCCTTAGTTTCATTGAATGATATGAAGAACAGGCTTCACATTTAGCTGCGAATGAAAAGTGACGCTGGACTGAGCTGCCATGATGCAATGTGCTGATAAAAAGTCAAAGTGTCAATGTGGTCGAGTTGACGGACCTCATTCGGATGGTGGACGTTCAGAGCGGCAACGGCGACCTTCTCAAGATGGCGGCGTAGCAACGGTGTGAGAGCCCAGAGCAGGGGGTGGGAGGGGATGGAGCCGGGCAGCCCCGGGAAGGAGGACAGCCTCTGTCACCATGTGCCCACCCTATTCACCATTTGTGCCAAGAATGTCAGCGAGAACATGGTTCGGCTGGAGCAGGGAGTCTGCGGTAAGACTCGAAGCTGAGGCTCCATTGTGTCTCTGGGTGACTGAGGCCCAGGCACCTGTCTGTCAGGCTCACTCAGAGATAAGGGCAAGTCGCAGCTCAAGATCTGTCAGGATGTCAAAGTCCTTTCGTAGATTCGTGAGGAAAAATGTCAGCAACAAATCTGCACATGTTGTCTATCCTTTATTAGGTTATTAAGTGACAGCCTAGTGGTGTCATCGCTAGACGATTAATCCGGAAATTCAGCTAATTTTCTGGGGACCAGGATTCGAATCCTGCCATGGTAGATGGTGGAATTTGAATTCAATAAAAAGAATATGGAATTAAGAATCCACTGATGATCATGAGACCATTGTCGATTGTCAGAGAAAAAAACATCTGGTTCATTAATGTCCTTTAGGGAAAGAATTCAGCAGTTCTTACGTGTGACTCCAGAATCACACGAATGCTGTTGTTTCTCAACTGCCCTTGGGCAACTAGGGATGGGCAATAAATGCTGACCAACCAGCAGCACCCATATCCCACAAATGATTGCCCATCCCTAATTACCCTTTATACAAAACATATGCTGGAGTGTGGCGACTTATTGTGAGCCGTCCCCTGCATACCCTCTAATTCTATCTTTTACTCTCCTATGCTTTAAAAACTTAACCTCTTAGTCTCTTAAACTCTCACACTGTTTTATTCCCATCTCCTATCAAGATGATCTTTCTCTACACTTTAGCTATGACTGTAACAATACATTCTGCACCCTCACCTTTGCTTCTCCCTATGTACTGTATGAACGGTATGCTCTGTCTGTATAGTGTGCAAAGAACAATACTTTTCACTGTGTGCCAATGCATGTGATAATAATCAAATTAAAAATTAATAAGGCAATTTAAGCATAAAACCTACTTTCAACAAATCAAATGGATTTTAAAAAAATTAACTGATGTAGTCACACTGGATCATAATCTGTGTGTTTGCTCTGCGTGGTGTCCACTAGTCACAGAAGTCTGCACTTAATGCAGCCTATTTCTCCAAGGACTGTTATTTGGCTGAAAGTTTGCACTTCCTTGTAACAGGCTCTTCTAAGTCCCCATCCTGTGTTGTGCTCCATACGCAGATTTGCCAACTGCAATTCTCCAAGAGCTGCTGAAGTTCCTTAACATTTATGACCTGGAGAGAATGGAAGAGGTCGCCGTAAAGAAAGGTAAAATTACTTCAGGAATTTCACCCTCTAAATTCAAACTCCTGTAAACCATCTGTTTGGCCTCTTTTAAGGTCAAACCAAATAAAAAAAGCCCAAGTTAAATCAGGACAAAGTAAAAGGGGCAGCTCCCCAAAAGGAAGGGAAACAGCCCGAACAAAATCAAAGTACAAGGAAACTTGAAAACATCAAATTAAAATGTGATTATTAGGGCCAATAATGCACCCAGTCCCTGTGGAGCCAATGGGCACAGAAGGTGTCAGCTGCAGCCATGGACACCGCATGCTCCCTCTCCAGGGACACCTGGCTGTGAACGTAGCTGCAGTAGAGGGGCAGACAGTCAGGATGGACGGCCCCCTCGATTGCCCGCTGTCTGGACCTGTAAATGGCGTGTTTCGCCAGGCCCAGGAGCAGGTTCACGAGGAGTTCGCCATCCTGACCCTCCCCTCTCCGCACCAGTTGAAACCATCTGTTTGGGCATTCGCTTGGATCATTTAAACCTTAATTCAAATCACTGAAATCTTCAAATTAAAAGTTATAATTGTTATTAATTTTAACATTGTGCTTTTCTCTTCTGTGTATTTTTAATTGTTAATGCCATGATTTCATCAAAGGAAATGTTGTGAAGGAATTTCTTCTGAATTGACATATAAGGTAACTCGTTACGAGCACCTTTAATCAGAATCATAAAACCAGACAACTGATCGGATAATGTGCGCCTTGTTTACCATTGTAACAAATGAAGGGATTATGGTACCTTATCTGATGTTTAAGCGTTTAAATTTTCCTATTTTTGCATTCTTCTGTCTGTGTTGGATAATGCCATGATTAGCAAAGTAGCTTTAAAAAATAATTGCTGGAAAAAAAGAGACGTGCTACCAGAGCTTTTCATCTTGCATTCATCAGGAGTGCCAAATTTCAAAGAGGGCAAAAGTTTATACTGCTAGAGTAACAGATATTGATTTATTGACAAGTCAGTTATGTTTTGGTTGAGATGTTTCCATGGAGAATGCACCAGGCAACTATTGTCCCCCACACTTTATTCAAAAAAAGAACAATGCCTGCATATGCTCTTTTTGCCTACAGTACAGGTTCCTGCGCGTGAATCTGTTCCTGTGTGTGAATCTATGTAGCTTCTAACAAGTGTAAGTGAGCTACATTGTGGGCCTGACCAATAGTCTTAAATTAGTGTAATTCTTAGCACGCTTGGGATTGTTCAGCATACACTGTCCAATCATAGAAACATAGTGTGGGGGACAATTACTTCCCTGGTGCATTGGTCAAGATATCACCATGGATAATGGAGAATGCTAGCACGAGGGGGCATAGCTTTAAATTAAGGGGTGGTAGTTATAGGACAGATGTCAGAGGTAGGTTCTTTACCCAGAGGGTGGTGAGGGATTGGAATGCCCTGCCTGCTGCAGTTGTGGATGCGCCTAGTTTGGGGACGTTTAAGAGATCCGTGGATAGGTTTATGGATGGAAAGGGATTGGTTTAGGTTAGAGGGTCATTGCTTTTTTAATTGGTCGGCGCAACATCGTGGGCCGAAGGGCCTGTTCTGTGCTGTAATGTTCTGTGTTCTATGTTCTAATGACATCTGACTTACCAACCAATCACCACCTTTTTCTTATGCAATATATGTTGTTGCTTTTTTTGAGATTCTTGCATCTGTCATGAGTCCAAGACAAAAAGCATCAACTGTGTCTTTTCTTCAGCAGTACTCAAGGTCTGCACCACTAAGCAATTATTAAAAATAATTACTTGAATCAGAATCCATTCACAATTATCTGCTGCAACACAACATCAGATTAATAGCTTGAAAGCTAAATATAAGAAGGTTGAGTGGCATATGATGTTATACTAAATAATATTCAGGCTCATGTGATAATACTGGTACTCCTTTACTTGTATATTCATGTTAAGAAACTTTTCATTTAGTAATTTCTCATTTTAATTTTAAGCTAGTTGTTAAACTAATGTACCAACTGCCTCTTCTGCTGAGTCAGATAGAAATTGGTGAACTCATAGCACGGTTTGAAGGGGAGCAGGAGAACTAGCCACTGTTCTGGCCAGTACTTTTTCATAATATTGCTTTAAAGAAAATAAACAATTATTTGCTCTTGTTTAAGATATTTGTAGTTGGGATGTTTCTAACACAATGACTCTCAAGTCAAGGCACATTGCTAAACTTTGGGATGTTTCAATCTGTAAGTGGAAGTACATTTGCTAAAATGCCACATTTATTTCTACCTGTAAACATTAATGCATTTGGAGCATATTTACTCCTTACCTCATAGAATACATATTTTAATGGCAGTCATTAATCTTAAAAAACAATAAGGTAAGATCTCGAATAGTTTAATTACTTTACCATAGCTGAAGTGTCCAATTCTCACATGATAATCCTTGCTGCAGTGGGTGCACACATAAATCAAAGGATCGGATAATAAAGTCTATGCAGTATTGACTTGTGAACCTTGATTCCTTTTTACTTTCTTCTCTTTCCTCTCTCAACCTGCCTGATTTTTTGATGCAGACTAGCCCTCTTGTGTGGCTGTTTAACCCAGCTTGTGGTATCAATTATAACAGTTTTCCAATCTCTTTGAAATGCTTTTATTTTGTGTCTTAATATGTTTTATAGGCATTTCAACTCAGGTGCTTTGGCTGCAGCTTTGGCAGGATTTGATTGGAACCAACCCGAAAGTAAGAACGGTAAGTATATTTTTATGCTGTCCGTTTTTTATGTGACGATTAATATATCTAGAAGTAGAGAATTCAAGACAGCATTGTGATGTCGGGCAAATTTTGTGAAAACATAGACTGCAACAAAAGCTGCTATAAACTGCTGTTCTGTTGCTGGTTAGCACTAGCCTTTGCTTTTAGTTTTGCAGTACATCCTGCCATATCTAAAGAAATTTAAAACCGATAAAGTAAAATTATTTTATTGCTCAGCGATTAGCGGGTTAATGTTTTAGTCTGTAGTCCTAACAAAGGTGAAGATGTTGTGGTGGACATCCTGTTCATTTGACATTAATAGAAGTTCTGCTTAAAAAAAAGTTAATATTTTGCAACAGCTTTATGGTTTACTTATGACACATCCTGTGCTAATTCTCTACAGTAATGCTGCTCAACATTAACTGACAGGATTTGCTTGCTTGCAATATAAATACTGTACCTGTCAAATCCAACGGTTGGGTGCTAAGATGATTTCCCCTCCATATTAGAAAGAAAGGACATTCACTTGTGCATTCCCTTGTAGTATTCGCATAAGCAAGGGCTCAAGTTGCTTGGGAAAGTATTCCAGAGCGTAGAGAAAACAGAATTCAAGATTCTGCTTAGGAATTCTTAAGTTAACTTTAAGAGCTGTCATCACGGGATGTAGTTGCTTTTGTGTACTGATCTGTGTTTTCATTAATACCACAGGAACCTTTTAACTGGAGACAAAAATTCCTGCAAACCTTCTTTCATGGTGTCTTATGGGGAACACTGGATATCTTGAATGACAGGCGTTTAAAGAATTCTCGCTCTTCTGCCTTGGTACTAGGATCACGACATGTAAGCAAACTGGTCATACGCAACAAGCTCCAAGGAGTGAAAGAACTTGCTGAAAATCCAAGCATTTGTGCCCGTTTGACTTCCACAGTGCATAAGCTGGTGTTTCAACATCTGCGTTCCGTGGATCCACTGTTAGAGCACTCACTGTTAAAGCTGCTTCATAGGCTTGTTCACCATGGCGTTGTGAAGGAGGTGGCATTGTCACATTGGAATGAACCCCATCCTGAATTATTGTCTCACATACTAAGGACATGTGCAGGACTTTGGCATGAAGGGAAGAGGGAAGATGAGAATACTTATTGTTGTGATGAGGGCAAATTAATAATGAGTGCTAAATCAATGAAGCCAACGGCTCAGAGTGATATATTAGATTACCGCCGCCAACAACCTGAAAGGGCTACGGACTGTACTTTACCTGATTGGATGTTTACTACTACTGAAAACAATGGTGATAAGAAACTCGTGTCTTCACGTGTTAACGTGCCTTCTGCTAACCTGATATCTCCAATCGCATGTTCTGTAAATTCTGAAGGTACAGCATGCGAGGAACTTTATTTGATGAATGGATCTAGTTGTTGTGAAACACACAGGATTTACCCCAAGAAGCGCAAATCCGATGGCACAATGTGTGGAAGACAGAGCAGTCTTGATGTACACACTGTTTCAGAAGTTCAGCCCTTTTCTGGAATACACAATATGGCTTTCGTACAACAAAATTCTTGTGCATCTAGCAGTCAGTTAGAACAGAGGCCCACTGGCAAGACTTGTGAATCAAGCAATTGTTGTAATGGTCTAAAGGAGGATTTGTATCCTTATGCATGCAGCAGGGTTGCGAAAGAGCCTAGATGTCCTAATCTATATCATGATGGTTCTGAAGAAAAATCAAGTTATTCCCATGAAACCGATGGCAGAACATTTACCAAACCATCATCATCCAGTGTAATCACTGGAACTTCAGAACAGCTAGTGTCTCATTGTGAGTTTACTAATGGTGCTGAAAAGACAAGTGCTGCAATTGCAGAGGAAGGAACATACACAAAAGCAATTGGGAGTTTTTCAGAAGGTCGTGGATCTCCTGGAATGATTTCTGGAGAACTTGAATCAACAAATGTACAAAATAGAAAGTTGGAAGAATCATATCTTCTCAATTCAAGCATTTGGACCTCAGAAGGTCTGGTGTCGTGTTCTACAAACCAAAGAACATGTAAGAAGCGAAGTCTCATTGACATGTTTAATGTCCAGTCAGCTGAAAAACCAAAGATTTCTGGTTCACCTGAAGCAATTGAGAAGCCAGAGGATATCTATGATTATATTTTCATGATAGGGGGAAATAAATCAGACAGTGAGCAAGGCACCTCAGAAACTGATGAAAACATCCTACTGGAGGGTTTGAGTAACTCTGATTTCTTTGGCCAAGAGCAAGTGGACAACATACCTCTTTCTTGCTCGTCTGAGTTCTATCTGAGGAGTGTGTCGGTGCTGGAAATTACATCAGTCTCATTGTCATTCAAGTCTTCCAGGATGCTCTGCAAGTTGCTCCGTTCATGGGTGTCCCTCCAGAAACTAGTTTTGGAATATAATGGTTAGTTGGTAAGGTTTGTGGAGATGATAAAGTATTGCACAATTTGATTTTATAGTTACTCCAAAAGCAACAGCTTGCAATACAACAACCTTCAGCATGAGTAGGTGACTTTATTTAACTGCATTATGTTCAGCTCATAAAATGAAGGGTTCACCTAATCCTTATTTGTGTAACATTAAATAATGAGCAGAAAATCAAAAATTAGACACTTAAGTTTTGAGTACTTCACTGGAGGTTTTGCCTTTGACTTTTTTTTATAAAACATCATTTACCATTTGCAATTATCTTGAAAGTATTATAAAACTGCCCACTTGTCAGAAATTATATCAGGTTAATGTTCTTTGTAATTCACCTCCTTTCATTTTATGTCTGGGGCTAGAGATTTTGATCCATGTTGACAAGTCTTGTTGGTGTTTTAATAATGCGGTGAATGATTTAATGAATGGCTCTTGCAACATTTTTGTTATTTAAATTAATTTCTATCTACACCATTTCCCAGTCTAGATAGGATAAGCAAGTCATCTGATAGTAACTCTCAACATTCTCCTAACTAGCAAGTCAATTAAGGTTGGCTTGGCTGCAGAACTTTGCAAAAGTTTAAATTTGCCACCTGAGAAATTATGGTTGTGCTTACTGCTTTACATGGGCAGCACTGGTTATACTCTCTTGTTGCTTCTGCTTTAAGGCCTGGGACCCACCATCTTTCCAATTCTCAAGGAACTCTATGTCCTGTCTCGATGCCATGACAATAGTCTTTCCAGTCTTGTATTAAAAGATGATATCCTGCACCTTCCCATGATCAAGCTGATTAAATTCCTGCTCAGCAACTTCCCCCGCCTGCACACATTCCATTTGGGTTTCCTGCTGGAAATACAAAATGAGTCCCTGGAAAACGAGTTGTTGATGACTGCTGCAGAGGTAACAGGTCAGAAATGCATTTTTATTGTTTTTTTTAAAGAAATACATCAAATGAATCACCCTTATTCCAAGTGAAACATGCTCTGAAAGCTCTTGATTTTGTTCATCTTTGATTGGGCAGGAGAGATTGACGATCGTGCCTGTCCCACATGCTTTCTGTGGTATTCTGGTCAAGCTCCAGAAGATTGGCAGGAAAGCTAGTGGAGTAGCAAGAATGCAATCCAGGTTGAAATTTAAAAACAAAAATTAGTAGATGATTGATGATGGAACTTCAGTTAACCACACCGCCCCCCCCCCCCCCCCCCCCGATAATGGTCATCCCAGCAATCACACACCTATGCTTTAACATTTAATTAAAATTGGTTGATAATTCTATTAATATTTGGATGTTCACTTTGGAATTTTCTCATTGTTTGCTGCTGTGTTTTCTCAGATAGCTGTTTGGAGGATTTGAGTCTGAGTTGCACAGACAAACCCCTACAAGTTGACTTGCTGATGCCTGTTTTAAAACGATTGAAATTCCTCAGATGCCTGTGTCTGCACAGGGCATCATTTGAAGCTCCAGAGGAACTTGGCAAACTGCTGTATACGACTACATGTGGGTGATAATGTACACTGAAGGGATAAGCCTGTCAAATGTATTTTTTAATTTTAATAAGATTTTGCATGATTCCCTTGCCTTAAATAACCTGCAGTTTTAATTACAGCAAATGCATACTGGCTCCAGAGGAACCCTGTGGATGCGTGTAGAATTGTTGATTCTTAGAATCACTACGGTGCAGAAGGTGGCCATTTGACCCATCGAATCTGCACAATTGTCCAAAAGAGCATCTGGCCCAACCTCCACCCCATCCCGATAACCCCTTGCATTTACCATAGCTAATCTCTCTAACCTACACGTCTTTGGACACAAAGGGGTAACTTAGCACAGCCAATCCACTTAACCTGCATGTCTTTGGGCACTAAGTGGCAATTTAGCATGGCCAGTCCATCGAACCCGCACATCTTTGGGCAGTGGGAGAAAACCAGAGAACTGGAGGAAACCCATTCAGACATGGAGAAAACGTGCAAACCCCACACAGATAGTCACCCAAGGTTGGAATCAAACTTGAGTCCCTGGCACGGTGAGGCAGCAATGCTAACCACTGTGTCTAATGTTTCCCAATAATTCTGTATTGACTGAGTTAATTAATTTTTCTCCCTGACTGGATGACCCATTGTTTGGAGATCACAATGATTTTTCTGGTGTTTCTGATATTTTCCAGTGCAGTAGGGGAAGAGTCCAAATAGAGAAACCTTTATTAGTCTGACAACATTAAATCCCATATTAAAATGTTATCTATATTTGCAAAGCTGCATATCTAATGATGTAACAAATCATTTTGCCTCCTAGACTTTCTCTCTGCCTTAGATCGGGTTACCATACAGGATGTGAATCTTGCTGTTTGCTTTAAGGAAGTTCTAGATCTTTTGCGTAGTGCTCCTTTTAAAGGTGAGAAAGAGCAAATAGTGTAGCAATAGATTATATTGAGTTTTAATTGTTGTTTGAACTATCAATAATAAATGCAACTCAAGTGTCTCAAATCCGGTTTTCCTTAAATCAGAGGCGTCTGAAAACTGGACATTATTAGAATGTGCCATGCATCAATTAAAAAAAAAACCTTACCTGGAGAATTCTCTAGATTGCACAGTGTGGCACCAGCCTAGTTATCTGCTTTGCCACTTCCATGCCAGTCTATTTCCGAGCAACCCTTGACCCCATTCAACCCAGCTTTGCCCAAACAGCCCATGGCTCGAATTGCCAGACCCAAAATCCAGCATGACCTTGGTCCTGATATTTTAGAAGACTGCATTGGCATAAAATAATAAGTTGACATTATCATTTGAAGTTGCAGGTTTTGCTGCAAGATGCACATCAGAAGTCAGTTAGTCATCTTTTCTCATACCTTCAATTGAAGTGTAGGACTGGAATGTAGAAATTAGGTTCTCTGCGTCCCTGTTTTTTAATCAAGTCCCTGCCTGACTTTTCAGGCGTATGTAAAAAAAAATCCATAGCATTATTTTAAGAAAAGCAAAGGCTTTCTTCCTATATCATAGCTAGTGTCTCAGCCAACATCATTAAATCAATGATCGCGTACTTCCATTTAGTTAACGTTGTATGTTGAAATCCCACAAGGAACCAAATTAAGTCCTGTTATATTTTTAGCCATCATGAACATTGGCTGTATCGATATCACCCTGCTTATACGTTGCCATAAATGGGTGGAGTATCTTGCCCTTCTGGTGGACCGTAATCAAGGTGACACATCTCACATGCAAGGGGCAGTCACTTCATTGAGCAAATGGGTGCTATATATTTAAAAGGGTTGCAGGTTGCATTAAGAGCTGATCACATGATTTGACGGTGATGTCATTAGGGTGTTTGCAGAGATTGCTGTTTTATTTTCAATTTGTACTCTATAGGCGAGACTTAGAATAAATCTGTTGCTGTTAGTTTGAATCTACCGTTGCCTCCTTTATATCTTTGGGAATGGCCTAAAATGCCATGGCAACAATTACATGTAGATTTTGCTGATCCATTTGAGAGTCCGTTTGAAGGTTACATATTTTTCAGTAATAATTGATGCGTCCTCAAGGTGGCCAGCACTTGTTACAATGGATAACAGCAAATCACATGAGTGTGACACCCCTTCCCCTCCCCACCCCCCACCACCACCAAAAATGCAACACAGTGGAATTGTTTCATGTGCAACCGTTGATTCCCTTATCACCAACTTAAGACAATGCTGAGATTGTGCTACACTTGTGCATTAAGCTGTTAGGAACCTACATTCAAAAGTGTTCTCAAAAGGAGGTGAAGTGTTTACAGAGAGAAAATGGATGATCTCACAAGCTATATCTACTTAAGCGTTACAACCTAACTCTAACTTATTGTGTTTAATAATTACTTAAGACCCATCTTTGAATATGTGTCACAGGTTTGGAATGCTAGACTTAGCAAAGAGCATGTAAACAAACAAAAGTGTTCTGAAACAAGTATTGAAACTGATTCTAGGTACCCAAGCTATTCTAACACAAGCAAAAAACTGAATGTGTTCCCTTGCTGAAAGGTGCAAAAAGCTTTGTCTGATTAGCTTTATAAGACCCTTGTCAGACCCCACTTGGAGTACTGTGCGCAAATCTGGTCACCTCATTACAAGAAGGATGTGGAAGCTATTGAACAGGTGCAGAGGAGATTTACAAGGATGTTGCCTGGATTGGGTGGCATGCCTTATGAAGAGAGGTTGAGGGAGCTCGGTCTTTTCTCCCTGGAGAGACGAAGGATGAGAGGTGACCTGATAGAGGTTTATAAGATGTTGAGAGGTATAGATCAGGTGGATTCTCAGAGGCTATTTCCCAAGGCTGAAATGGTTGCTACAAGAGGACACAGGTTTAAGGTGCTGGGGAGTAGGTACAGAGGAGATGCCAAGGGTAAGTTTTTCACTCAGAGGGTGGTGGGTGAGTGGAATCAGCTGCCGTCGGTGGTGGTGGAGGCGAACTCGTTGGGGTCTTTTAAGAGACTTCTGGATGAGTACATGGGATTTAATGGGATTGAGGGTTATAGATAGGCCTGGTAGGTAGGGATATGATGAGCACAACTTGTGGGCTGAAGGTCCTGTTTGTGCTGTAGTGTTCTATGTTCTATGTATGAACTTTGTTCGAAAATCTTGAATCCCACCTCCCGTTATCACAGTCTCTTGCCACAACCATGCAAAAGTAAATGTACAATGGAATTGAGGAGAAAAGACACCATAAGAAATAGAACAAATATAATACTCGAGCCCAATCCCCTACCAGATAAAACTCATAAATAGTATGCAAATAATTGAGAATTTGAGGAACTCAACCTGACAACATGTAATGTATAGACCTTAATGATGGAGTGGACCTTTCAGTTTTATTCTGTAAATTAAGGAAACCTGCACTATGCAAAGTATTGTAATTATTTATATATCAAAATGTTCATAGCTGCAGAATCTTTTGACCACATTATACTTCTTAAAATTTGAATTGTCTGTCATGAATTATGATGACTTGTTTTATTTGTATCATCAAAATGCAGCACCTGTTGCTATGATGATTTTTCAATGAACCATTGATCTAAATGGCTAAATAGATCATCAAGTCATTATCCCATTGCTGCTAGTGGCACCTTACTGTGTGTAAATTAGCTGCTATATTTCATTACAGTATTTACTAACTTCAAACTACTCCATTGACCATAAAACATTTGGGACTTCTTGAGGTTGTGAATGGCACTATGTTAATGCAAATCGTTCCATTTATGTACTGACTTTGATAAATTGTAAAAATGAATCTGCAGTTTGACTCCATAGCAAAGGCTCTTGTTGCAATGACTAAGAAACATCTTTTTCCACTTTACGTTCACAGGTTTAACATTGAATAATTGTCGGTTGTTTGAAAGACAAGCAGCAGAAACTGTATCTAAAATTGTCACTGCTCTGAAGCAAAATCAGTCTCTGAAATTCCTATCTTTACCAGCAAATCGATTAGGTTCGTACGCCTCATTTTATTCTCACTCCACATTTAGTTGGTTGTGTTGCTCTATTGTCATCAACCTGAAACAAAATGTATTATTGTCCCTGTATAAAATGGTATTCAGTGTCTCTCAACCATCATTTCCCAGCTGTGTTTATTGTACTTAACACAGGAATTTATGTAGTCCATGCAGTCTCCAAGCCTGTGAATATACATTCTTTTGAAATTCAATATGCAGATTTGTGTTTCCAAATTATATTGTAGAAAAAAAATTCAAAACATCTGGAGTTGTGGCCATTCTTAATTAATAGCTTGATATCCCATGCTGTTCTTATCCTTACCTAGGCAACGAAGGGCTGCTCTCATTGGCAAAACTGTTTACTGAGGATTCTTTATCATGCATCTCTAGCCTGAACGTAAGGTAACCAATGTTTTTTTTAATCCTTTTCTTCAACACACACGCGCACACACACATGTCTGAAGTTTCCTATAATTCCCTCTTTCCAACATCAACATCCAATTGATTGCTTTGAGAGGTAGAGGACAGCTCAGGTTAACTGTTTTCGTGATTGGCATCCACAAACAGAGAAGTGACTGTCTCCCAGTTTGGTGAGACTAGTATTCCTGGTTGTGGAGAATGACAATTGTGAATGTACTGTTATGCAAAACTCTGTTGGCACCCCACCATTCTATTTGGATTTAGCTATCTTGAAATACCATATTATGGTTATAGGCAAAACCATCTCTTGTGGTGTAATCTTTTCTAGCCTAACAGATTTTTTAAATAATTGGCAAAAAAAGCAAAAAACAGGGGATTGGACTGTTATCTGAAAGGGAAGAATGTGCAGGGTTATGGCAAGAAACTGGGAAATGGCAGTAGGTGAATTACTCATTTGGAGAGCCAGTGCAGACAAAGGTGAATGGCTTCCTACCCTCTAACAATTCTGTGATTCTATAATGGCATTTATTATTTAATACATCTAACAAAATTAATTGTGCATTTTTAGCTGAGTTAAGTCACTCTGTGATTTATTTTAAAGCGCAAATTGTATTCGAGGAGATGGATTACTCAAGTTTGCAAAGCTCCTTATGACTTCTGAATCCAAACTATCTGGTGGGCTGAAGCTAAAGGAACTAAACATAAGCGAGAACCTGTTCTTCAGAGATCCTGCACTTACTCAGGAGGCACTTGAACTTTTCAGAAACAAATGTCATGTAATCACAATACAGTCACTTACTGAGCCATTACAAGCATTTGCCGACCACATCAGTGTAATGTAGACATTCCAATATGATGCACATCCAGAAGCCTCTTTGTTAACCATTATAAATTACCACGTTCAAATTTCTTGGTTCTTTTATTTATAACCAGGACTGTTGATTATTGTAACTGTAGTGTCTGTTAATTTAGAAAAGTGAATGCAGCTCCAAGAAAATATTTCACCAATTATGTCCTTTGAAAACTATCATTCCTTCTTGCTTGGTTGGCTTAGGATCCAAGCTGATCTAAAGCAATTACTCATGGATGGACTACAAAATAAGCCATGTTAAGAACATAAGAAATAGGAGCAGGAGTAGGCCATTCAGCCCTTCGAGCCTGCCCCGCCATTCAATAAGATCGTGTTTTTGGATTCTGGTTCTCAATTTTAGTTAGAATTCATAGAGTGTAGCACTTTATGCTTAGTAGTTTGTTTTCCATTTTCTATTTTTTAAAAAACTAGGGGAGACATTCTTTTGAGGATGGATCCACAGTCCCTTCACAGCATGTTGGGCTGCACTGTTAATAAATATGATTTTTTTATGCTCTCCTAATATTTGTTTCTAATTTTTTTAGTATTGTGATTATTGTGAAGGCTTGCCATTTTCGTAAAGTTCTTGGCTTAGCAAAGTGGTTTATTTTTCTTTCACACAAGTGATTTGAGATAATCTTTTTTGGTTTGGAGCACTCTAAGAAATTGTCTCAGCAACGTACCTTAAATAGATGATGGGCTATATATGCAAAGACCTTCCAGGTAGTGAATTGGGCACAACCTCCTGGGTTTCCAGGGACAAATAAAGGGGAACCATTGTATAAGTGAAAGAAAAATGCAGGAAAAACACATCCTAGTGAATGAGAGAGATACAAAGAATACTAGAGGGTGACAAAAAGTTACGAAGGGTATCAGATCAACACAATATTTCACCGTTAGGAGAAAATAGGGTGGTCAGTAACAATATGGGCCCCTCAAACTGCTCAATGATATCTGAAAATAAGCAAATAGTAGACAAGTTGAATAATTACATAGAATCATAGACTAGAATCCCTACAGCGCAGAAAGATGCTATTCAGCCTATCGCACTTCCACTGTCAACAATCCTAATCCTCAGAACCCAACGCATTTACCCTGCTCAGCTCTGACACTAAAGGAGCATTTTAACATGGGCAGTCAACGTAATCTGCACGTCTTTGGACTACGGGAGAAAACCAGAGCCCCTGGAGGAAATCCGCATAGACACGAGGAGAACGTGTGAAGTTTGCACAATCACCCCAAGGCCGGAATTGAACCCAGTGGCTTAGTAAGCACTGTAGATGAAAGCATAATATAAGAAAGAAATTAATCTATTAAATGAATGGGCAAACTTTGATTTCGGTATAGGTAAATGTAAGGTAACTTTACATCTAAAGCGGATAGAACAAAGATTACATGTTAAATGGTGAAAAGCTAGAGACACTGGTGAGAGGGAGGTGGAAATTCAAGCAGGGGGACAGGTCATCTAAGTGAGCATTAAGTAGTCATGAACGGGTATAAAAAATAATTGGAAGAGTTCTAGGTCTTAATGTCTAGAGGTCTAAAATATAAAGGGATATAAGTCATGTACACCTATCCAAAGCCCTGGTACAGTTGTCTGGAGTACTGTGGGTAGTTCTGAGCACCACATTTTGGAATGTATGAGTCTTGGAGGAAAGTCAGTATAGAATTGCCAGTGAAACCTGGACTCAGTGGATTAAATTAGGTGGGGAGATTACTCAAACTGTATTCCCTGGGCTTCAGAAGTTGGTTATCTGATTAAAGTTTTCAAATTGTTAAGGAAATAGACATGAGAGAGAGAAACCATTTCCACTGGGTTGGGAAGTCTAGGATGCGAAGGCGTAGTATAAAAATTGGACCCATAGCTTTCAGCAGTGTAATTATAAAACATTTCATACAAGGGATGGGAGAAGTTTGGAACTCTCTTCAGCAAATGGCAATTGATAAACCGACCATTAATTTTAAACTGGAGTTTCATAGACTTTTGTTAACCAAAGTATTTAAGATTTTGGCAGGTATATGGCATTAGGGATTGAATGGTGGAACAGATTTGAAGGGCTAACTGATGGAGAGAATGAGATGAGGTTTGAGATTGTTGCCTGGACTGAGGAAAGTTTGAGTAGGCTTGCATATTTTTCCCTTTGGAACAGAGGAGGCTGAAGGGAGACCTAATTGAAGTACATAAAGTTATAAGGAAGAGAGATCTTGGCCTTGTTTCACAATCTGTAACATGGGGGCGTAGATATATGGTAAGAGGTCATAGATTTAGAGGGGATTCAAGGGAAAATATTTTCACCCGAGCTGATGATGATCTGGCAGTCAGTGTCTGAGAGGGTGGTACATGTTTTAAGAAAATCCTTAGATGCGCACTTGAAGCCCTGTAACCTACAAGGTTACAGATCACAAACTGAAGTTTTTTTTAATTCATTCGTGGGACATGGGTGTGGCTGCAGGCCAGCATTTATTGCCCATTTTTAGTTCTCTCGAGAAGGTGATAGTCAGCTGTCTTCTTGAAATGCCACAATCTATGTGCTGTGTGTTGACCCATAATGCCGTAAGGGAGGAAATTCCAGGATTTTGACCCAGCAACTTCAAAGAAACGGTGATACACTTCCAAGTTAGGACAGTGAGTGGCTTGGAGGGGAACTTGCAGGTGGTGGTGTTCCCACGTATCTGCTGCCCTTGCCCTTTTGGATAGAAGTGGTCGTGGGTTTGGAAGGTGCTGCCTACGAGTCTTTGGTGAATTGCTGCAGTGCATCTTATAGATAGTATACAATGCTGCTACTGAGCATCGGTGGTGGAGAGATTGAATGTCTGTAGATGTGGTGTCAAGCTTCTTGAGTGTTTCAGCTGTACCCATCAATGCAAGTGGGGAGTATTCCATCACACTCTTGACTTGTGCCTTGTCAGAACTGGAGTCAATAGAGTAATACCTGGCACAAAGGAAGATGGTTGAAGTAATCATCTCAGTTCCAGGTCATCAGTGTAGAAGTTTTTCAGGATAGTGTCCTAGGCCCAACCAATTTCAGCTGCTTCATCAATGAATTCCTTCCCTGATGAGGTTATCAGGTCAGAATGGGCATGTTCACTGACAATTGCACAATGTTCAGCACCATTCACTGAAGAAGTCCAAATCCAAATGCAACGAGACCTGGGCAATAGCCAGCTCAGACTGACAAGTAACATTTGAGCTACGCAAGTGCCAGGCAATGGCCATCTCTAACGAGAGAATCCATCATCCTTTGACATTCAATGGCATTACCTTTGCTGATTTTTTTTTTTACTGTTAGTATGATGTCTCAAAACATCTGATTACTTTACAGTAATAGTTTATAAATTGATTGACTGAACAGAGTAATGTAATTGTATCACTAATGGAACAGTGGTCATGCTGTGGCCTTCCTAGTTTTACATGAACGATACATTGTTGATTACATAGTAACGATACATTGTTGAATCAAGAAGAAAAACCTGATGCAGAAATAAAGATTTGACCCAAGTGAAAGGTTTGCTTTTGCCCAGTATGTATTGTGCTTGTACAGGATTTAAAATTGGGGCAATTTAGTCTCACACCACCAGATATGTGAAATGCCAGTTTTTGCATTTTCTAAATCTAGCAAATAACTGCATAAAAGCAATTACTTTTGAATTGGGGAAAAGTCATTTTTAAATCTTTGTTTTAATTGTACTGACATGTACTGCAAGTAATTGTAGTGACATGTACCATCTCCAATAAGAGAAAATCTAACCATCGCCTCTTGACATTCAATGGCACTACCATCGCCAAATCCCCCACTATCAACATCCTCAGGGATACCACTGGCCGGAAACTGGACTAACCATATAAACATTGTAGAAGGGCAGATCATAGGCGAGAAATCCTGTGGTGAGTAACTCGCCTCCTGACTCCACACAGCCTGTCCATCATCTATAAGATACAAGGCTCTCCCCTTGCCTGGATGAATGCAGTACAACAACTCCATTCAGGACAAAGCAGCCCACTTAATTGGCACTCCCTCCACTACTGATGAATAGTGGCAGTAATGTGAACTATCTATAAATGCACTGCAGGAACTCATCAAGGCTCTTAGGGCAGCACCTTCCAAATCTTTGATCACTACCTTCTGGAATGACAAGGACAGCAGCCACATGGGAACACTGCCACCTGGATGTTCCCTTCCAAGTCATTCACCATCCTGACTTGTAAATATATCCCGTTCCTTCACTGTTGCATGGTCAAAATCCTGGAACTCCTACCCACTGTGGATTGCAACGCTTCAACAAAGCAGCTCACCATCATCTTCAAGGGAATTTAGGGGTGGCAAATAAATGCTCACCTAGCCAGTGATGCCCACACCCTGTAAATGAATTTGACAGAAACTATCAGATGACAAACGAACGTGGCAAAAACTTTCCACTGAGGGCCTTAAGTCATGCAGCTAATTATATTGCAGGGGGTGGCATGACCTCTAGAGCACATTTTTCTGGTCATAGCCAATTAATAGGCCACTCCTGGGGCTGGTGTTCAATTTTAGGAAGATAGTACTGCAGTGGTAATGCCCCTGGACTAGTAATCTAGAAGCCCAAGCTAATAGAAACATGGAACAATGGAAAAGTAGGTAATTCAGCTCTTTGAGCGTGCTCTGCCATTGAATATGATCTTGGCTGATCCTCTATGCTATACTTCCACTCTCTCCCCATACCCCTTGACACCTTTAGAGTCTAGAAATGTCTATTTCCTTCTTAAATATATTCAGAGACTTGGGCTCCACAGCTTTCTGTGGGAGAGAATTCCTCCCAAAATGGGGAAAATGCTGGCAGATGCAGGAAGTAGTCTTTAATAGGATGCTTAAATGGCTCAATTGGCCACCTACACGCTGCTGAGCTACCTGCTACTGGCAACATGCCTGGATGGTGTAAAGACATTGGGCTTCCATCCCAACACTTTATCCAGTTATACTGGCTGCCCTCCTACCTGCTAACCCATTTCCAAAGAACTGGGAGAATTCAACCCAGTGTTTTAAGTCAGAAACAAAAGAAATGAAAACTGCATCTCCATAAAAAACTGAGGAAATCATTTAACATTAAAGAAAATATACATTTTGTAGAGGACCATTGTCTTTCAATAACACACATGAATTGACCATAATTGTACAGAAAGTAAGTGGCTAAAAGATGAAAGCTCTTCGAATTAATTTAAACCAGCTTTTTGAGGGTATCACAGGTGACAACAGACAGGAAAGACGATATTAATCTTAAAATTGTCCGAATTTTCAAGCCAGATATTTCGCAAAGGGAAACTAGAAATATTGTACTTACACTTTAGTACCACTGATTTCCCCTTGCATATTAGAATGTCTTGTACAATATATACAAAAACACTCATTCATGGAATAGATCATAAATCTTCCCTGCATTATATGCTATTCAGTCCTTCTCATTCCACGTTCAACGGAGAAGTCGCAGGAGTATTTTGTATGAAAATATACAATATCCAAGAGCACTTCACTAACAGTGATAAATACTTTAACCACATATTGGCTGAGGCCAAGGTGGACTGAGGAGCCTGTTGATGCTCATTGATCTTCCACAATGAAGTTGAGGGATTCCACTGAAAGCATACAGCTGTCAAGTCTCTATTACAATTAGATTGCACACATGAAATCCATTTCACACGCTGTCGATAAAGTACAAGTCTTTCTTCCCCACAATTTTGCATCAACTGCCGGCCATCTCAGATAACTCCACGCTGTTGCTCATGGGAGTGGTGATGAAACACAAAGGAGACAGCAGAATCCCAGGCAGACTGAAGGACCATATCATGTAGTCCGCGTTTATCTGCACAGTGATTCCACTGGGAGAGATCAGATGTGCAGTCTGAGCCCTCAGGAGGGCAGCGCACCTGACGTCCATTGACACATCGGCGACACTTCAACCTGCAGAAAGAAAGCAGATGGTCGGTCACGTTAAAGGTGAGATTAAGATACAGACCACTAATAAATGTGCAAACATTTACAAATAATTACAGTTTGTGACATTATTCTGAATTAGACCAAAGAGCACAGTTTAGACCTTAACTGGTCAGCTGTCCTCAGTTCTGCAGTGTTTTGACTTGAATGCTAAAGATACAACTATGATTTGAAGATCTGCTGATAAACACAACACAGGATTTCAAGAATGGTTGTTGTGTCATTTCCCCATAGTCAGGGAAAGGGAAACAACAAAATCACTCTGGATTGCTAATATATCTCTATGGGAGGTGGAATTCTTGACAGAACAACATGTGGTATAAGGATATTAAGGAAAGAAAAATAAGAACTACATTGAAACCCCCATCTGTGCTTTACACTTTCTCCTCCATTAGCTCATCTTTCTGCCCTTGTCTCATGTGCACTTATTCATATTCTCAAATGCCTTTTTGAATAAGTCAAATCTTTCTTTCCCCCTTTCCCTGTGGGAAGCTTTGTGTCACTTGCATTTATTCTTCATATGCCTCATGAACTTAACCAACATTAAAGGAATAGGTTCAACATCAATCAAGACACTACCTCACATCAGCCTTTCATATTGCCACGCTTTCTTGAAACGATACATTTGAAAATAACTGCTCCCTAGGTTAGCTGTAAAATTGAGAATAGTTACCGATCGTGCGTGTCACTGGCTGTGCTCTCATTTAGAGTAAAAAGCTCCTTAAGTTCTCCGAGGGAGAAGTGTCGTTCAACATCTTGTTCCTCATCCACGACACAGCTACTCAAGGCTTTTTTGTGTGTCTGACGCTGGAAAATCTTCTCCTCGATTGTCCCTGTCTGAAACGTGATAGGATACTGCTGTGATAAATCATCTTTGGCTCCAGTTAATACATTATTTTCATTTACATAGTGCATCATGATCTCTCAAAACTCTTGTACAATTAATTATTTACTCGAGTACTGAGTCGACTCAAGCCATCATATTTCATCATTTGGAACTAAACCCCAACATCCGAAAGGACAGTCCATTTAATCAAAAACGACCTCTTCAAGATAAACAAGTAAATAAAATTCAGCTCAAATAATTTTCTCTGCTAGAATTTGTGCTATAAAATGTTTGCTATCAAAACTACTCAGGAAAGTTCAAAGCTTACTCGGGGCAGCGGTGGCGGGTGCAGGGGGGTCACCTCTATATAGTATAAAAACACTGCCTTACAAAAAAAGGAGGGGAATCCAGGAGGTAGTACTAAAACATACTTGCTATTGGCATGGCCTACAAAATGTTCTAAAGAAAAGAAATGGAATTAGATGGCACCTCGTCACATCCTCAGAGTGGTGTGAAGTGCTTTGGTAACAATGGATCACTTCTGAAATGCAATTACTTGTTATGTGGGCAAATATGACAGCCAATTGTACACAGTGAAGTCCCACAAACAGCAATTGCAATAACCCGAGTTCACTTCAAGAACATCAATTCACAATATATCACTCAGTAGTGTTGAAGTGTTAGATTATGTACTTCAGTCCTGGAGTGGGGCTTGAACACATAACCTTCCAACTCATGAATGCGTGAGTAATTGAGCCAGCCTGACACTTTAAAGAAAGATCAAAACCGGGCTAACTGAAAAAAATACAGCTTAGCATTACTTATTTGCTTAAGTACATGACAGTAAATTATATTGTTTGTTTTGAAAAATTCAAATTAGCTATGCCAACTAAGTGACTAGATCAATTCATAAAGCTAAGTTCCCCAAAGGTAGTTGACCCAATTACAAATCTCAATGGAAAACATTTGAGGTAGATTAACTAACACCCTGAGTCAGAAAAGGTTGCAAGAAAAAGACTATGTGTTTAAATATTACTTGTTTAATAAGTCAGTACTGATTTACTCATTATTTTGTCTCTATAGGAAGTTAAATAGAATTATTGGAATACATATCTATTAGAATCATAGAATCTCTGCAGTGCAGAAGGCGGCTATTCGGCCTGCACCAACAACAGTCCCACTCAGCCCAATCCCCGTAACCCCATGTATTTACCCTGCTAATCCCCAACACAAAGGGTCAATTTAATGTGGGCAATCGACCTAACCTGCACATCTTTGGAGCGAGGGAGGAAACCAGAGCGCCTGGAAAAAACCCATGACAGACATGGGGAAAATGTGCAGAATTGAACCTGGGTCCCTGGCGCTATGAGACAGCAGTGCTAACCACTGTGCCACAGTGCTACCCCATTATAGCAGATTATTTATTTTCAAATTCAAGCATCACACAAATAAACAGATCTAACAGGATGCTTTACTACTTTCAGATACTGAAGTGAGATCTTCTAGAGCCACATCAAAGTCCAACAGCAAAAATTTGCCATTTCCAGCTGTGGTGCTGTGGACTTGGCTCTGACTGCACTTCCAGATGTATGATCACTTTCATTAGTATTCAGAACTGAATACTGGGAGAGTGAGATGTAGCCAGGGTCTCCTGCACTACCGACCTGGCGGTCACCCATTCCCTCTTTTCTCGCACATTCTCACTCTGTGAGGAGATCACATCTATACAAATGCTATCCACAAAGCTCTTAGCATGCGGATGTGACACAGTGACACCAGATCTGTTCAAGCTCTGAAACCTGGACCTTGAGCTGCTATATCTATTGACATTTCCTGCAGATATGGTTATCCAGGACACAGGAAATCTGGATTTCCCACAGGAAGAGGATGTGCACTCCAGGGATTGTATCTGTCTTGCCATTCCTCAATCTATTAGATTATAAAACTTACTACTTAAAATAAATGCTCACCAGCTACTCACTTTTTCTCTTGTCATTTGAATACATGGAGGTTACTTGAAATGCTTAATCCTTATCAAAATAAATGTGAAATTTTCAATTTCCCAGCTCCCTGGACTAACTTTGGAGAAAGGACAACAAAGTTACAATTCTCGCCAGCCAATCGACATTTGGCCTTCCTGTTTTGTTTTTCCAATCTCACTTAGTGCTCCCAGTCTGCCTCAGTAATCCCAACCTGCTTCACACTCACCCCAGAATACAAATTACTTGACTGGAATAATGCCTTCAATTTTCTTCCAGATCTTTATCATAAAAATGCCACATTTTAAAATTGATTTTTGAGAACGTGATTCTGCGAACAGTATCTGTAACAAACCAAATTCTTACCGACAAAAGCCTGTAGATGTAACAAATTTTCTTCTGTCCATCTCGCCATATACGAGCCATTGCTTGTTCATCATTAGCCGGATTCCAGTCTGGATCAAACATGACTAATCGATTTGCACCAATTAGATTCAAGCCACATCCGCCAGCTTTGCTACTCAGCATGAAGATAAATTCTGGATTCTATAAAAGAATTACAAAATGATTGTATAGAGCTGGAATTTATGCACATTTCACGTGGAGGGAATTTTCAAAAATTTTAAAGTGTATTTATTAGTCACAAGTAGGCTTACATTAACATTGCAATGAAGTTACTGTGAAAATTCACAAGTCACCACACTCTGGTGCCTGTTTGGGTACATTGAGGGAGTATTTAACATGGCCAATGCACCTAACCTCCAGCACATCATTCGGACTGTGGGAGGAAACCAGAGCAGCCAGAGGAAACTCATATAGACATAAGGACAATGTGCAGACTCCGCACAGACAGTGACCCCAGCCGGGAATCAAACCCAGGTCCTCAGCACTGTGAGGCAGAAGTGCTAACCACTGTGCCACCCAACAGAATCAATTATGAGCAAATCTTGTATACACCCACTGTTTAATTACAAGAGGTTTGATTGTAGTTCATGTGCTTCTGGTTGGCTTTATAATCAAAAATCATAACAAGGGAGGAACAGCATCATTGTTGTGAGAGGGAATTAAGACAAGAGCATGTTCTAAATATGTCAGCAGGTATCACCAGTAATTAACACTGGCTGACCTTATTTAGTTCTGATAATTTTTCTTCTACTGAGCTTTCTAATTTTCATACATCCTGCCATGTAATAAGAAATGGAAAAAGACCACAGGAAATCAAGATTTCCAGGAGTCAGTTACTTGCCATTTTCTTCCCCCCCCACCTACATGAAGTTTAATTAGAAAATGTAATGGCAAGGTAGTTGTAGAGGTTGATCAGCCTAGCTCCCACTGAAATATTCAGTGTCTTCTATCCCACTCACTGAGAATGCTGGCAGAGTTCAGAAAAAAAAAAAATCTGCTCCATTTCTTTGTGCTTGCTGCTCTTTCTCTGCTTTCCTCTCCCTCCATCCACTTTTTCCTCCCTACTTTAATGTCTCTGGTGTCAATGGTAGAACATTTGTCTCTCCGATTCAATATGCCATGGATTCAAGGCCAAGAATTGAGCACATAAACCAGGATAACATTTCAGTGCAGTGCTATACCAAATTATAAAAAGGATTTACGAGGCAGTGGGACAATGCAAAAAGAAATTATAACAGTACAGCCAGAAATGAAAGATTTTACCTATCAGGAAAGGTTGAAAACAAGAAATCAGAGAGCTAATCTAATAGAGGTTTTTATAATTAAGAAGGGTTTTGATAAAGAAGATACAAACAGTGCTTCCATTTATGAGCAGTACAATGTTAGAGACCTTCAACATAGGATAATCACCAAGAAATCCAAGGGGGAATTCAGGAGAAAGCTCTTTACCCAGGGAATGGTGAGAATATGAAAGCTGGGAGCACAGCAAGTGATAGAGACAAATGCTGAAGATGCATTTAAGGGATAGCTAGATAAGCATAGGAGGGAGAAGTGAATAGAGGATTATATTGCTAAAGTTAAATGACAAAAACTGGAAGAGGCTCAAGTGAAGTATAAGCACCTGCATGGATGAGACAAGTAGTCCTTTTTCGTGCTGCATATTCTAAGTACCAATATTGTCTGAGGTGCATTCTTTTAAATAAGATGTTATAGAATAGGTAGAATCCTACAGTGCAGAAGGAGGCCATTCAGCCCATTGAGACTGCACCGACCACAATCCCACCCAGGCCCTATCTCCATAAACCCATGCATTTACCCGAGCTAGTCACCCTGACACTAAGGGGCAATTTTAGCATGGCCAATCCACCTTACCCGCACATCTTTGGACTGTGGTAGGAAACCAGAGCACTCGGAGGAACCCCACACAGACACGGGGAGAACATGCAAACTCCACATAGACAGTGACTCAAGCAGGGAATCAAATCTAGGTCCCTGGCGCTGTGAGGCAGCAGTGTTAACCACTGTGCCACCATGCTGCCCCCGTTAAACCAGTTCTGGTGGATGTAAACAATCTAATGGTGGCATGATCAAAATAACAGGGCAATTTTCCTGCCTTCTGGCCAATAGTTGCCCTCAACCAAACAAATTGACCGGTTATTTATCTTACATAATAAAAGTGAAATACTGTGGATGCTGGAAGTCTGAAACAGAAAAATGCCTGAAAAACTCAGCAGGACTGGCAGCATCGGTGGAAAGAGAAACAGAATTAATGTCTCAAGTCCATCAGAGCATTCATCGCACTCTTTGGTAATTTATCTCATTTTTGCTGTTTGAGGAATGTTGCAGTTTGCAAATTGCCTGCTATATTTGTCTATAAAAAAGTGACTGCACTTCAAAAGCAATTAATGGATGGGAAGCACTTTGATACGTCCTCAGGATGTGAAAAGTGCTTTATACATTTGTTCATTCCCCTTTTTGGAGCAAGTGCAGGCAATTGGAACAGATATAATAGGTCAGTCCAGAAAATGAGAAAGACTAAATACTGCAGCAGTAATAGGACCATTCCAAATAAGGGCATCGATTCAGATCTTCCAAACCTTTCAGCACACGTTTGAGAATTCTGCGATAAATTATTTAAGAAATGAATTATGTAACGCATC
Organism: Carcharhinus amblyrhynchos; assembly: GCF_965287045.1. NCBI lineage: Eukaryota > Metazoa > Chordata > Chondrichthyes > Carcharhiniformes > Carcharhinidae > Carcharhinus > Carcharhinus amblyrhynchos. The sequence continues at coordinate 25,719,176 of NC_137332.1, read as the reverse complement.
ACACACACACCAGCCACAATGAAAAAAACAATGACTATCCTTACTAAAAAGGATCTAAAATAGCATTCTGCTTTTTTGAATCTGCAAAGGTTACACTATTTAATTTTTGTATTAAAGAGAAAAAACACCAATTCAGTTGCAAATAAAACAAGAGGGTGGCACAGTGGCAAGTGCTGCCTCACAGTGCTAGGGACCTGGGTTCAATTCCAGACGGGGGTCACTGTGTGCATGGAATTTGCACGTTATCTCTGCGTCAACGTGGATTTACTGTCTCCCACTGTCCAAAACTGTGCACATTAAGTGAATTGGCCATGCTAAGTTGCCTCTTAGTGTCCCGGGATGTGTTGGTTGAGGAGATTAGTGGGATAAATATGTGGAGTTATAAGGATAGGGTCTAGGTGGGATGCTCCATCAAAGAGTTAGTGCAGATTTGATAGGCCAAATGGCCTGCCTCTATGCTGTAGGAATTTTGAGCTAGTACACGCCATCTCAATATGTCTGTGCGTTAAGAATGCTACAGGAAATAGCGCATCATGAATTCATTTTAGGAATAGCAGTATTTTCTCTCTGCATCTTAGAATCATAGAATCCCTACAGTGCAGAAGGCGGCCCATCGAATCTGCACTGACCACAATTGCAACCAGGCCCTATTCCCGTAATCCCACATATTTATCCTGCTAATCCCCTTGACACTAAGGTCAATTTAGCAAAATCAATCAACCCAATTCGTGCATCTTTGGGCTGTGGGAGGAAACCGGAGCACTCAGAGGAAACCCACACAGGCACAGAGAGGAAGTGCAGACTCCATACAGTGACCCAAGGCTGGAATTAAACCCTGGTCCCTGGCGCTATGAGGCAGCACGGCTAACCACTGTGAGGCAGCACAGCTAACCACTGTGCCACCATGCCGCCCCTTAATTTTACTAACATGGACACCTTAGTGTGATAAAATACTGGATCACTAACGTGAAGCCAGTCCGAAACTGGATGTAACTTCAATAAATTAGCGTCAAATAAGGTTACTGGGGCTTACCAAGTGACAATGGATAGATATTCCACCATAAACATGAAAGATGTGTATCTAGGTTGACTAATTCCATTTATTACCATGTTGGAGGGGCAAGTTTACATTTCAGCACTTGCTTCACAGTTCAAGTCATGTGATACATTATCTCTGTGCAGGGGCATCACAAAATTACTTCATGGCAATAAGAGGCTGTACAAAGACATAACTTATTACTTACTGAGGGATTATTGAAACGTTCCACAATTTTGGCCCTCTTTTTTACTGTCATGGTACCATCCAATCTAACGTACAGGTATCTGATAAAAGGAAAACATACTAGGTTATTCTTCCTTCAAGAAGAAATAAACAATATTTAATGATGAACAACAAGAACCAAACATTCAGCCTCTCATTTCAGCTACAGTATCCACATAGTCATAGAATCCCTACAATGCAGAAGGAGGCCATTCGGCGCATTGAGTCTACACTGACAACAAACCCAGCAGACGCTATCCCAGAAACCCCACATATTTACCTTGCTAATCCCTCTACATCCCCAGACACTAAGGGTCAATTTAGCATGGCCAATTCACCCAACCCGCACATCTTTGGACTGTGGGAAGAAACTGGAGCACCTGGAGGAAACCTACACAGACATGGGGAGAACATGCAAACTCCACACAGACAGTGACCCAAGCCAGGAATCAAACCTAAGTCCCTGGAGCTGTGAGGCAGCAGAGCTAACCACTGTGCCCCCTTGAACTGCAAAACTACTGTTCTGCAACATGAACTGTAAAACTATGGCCTCAAACAACCAAAGGATGCTCACAGTGTCTTATAATACACATGTATTATATAAATGTCCCTGTAACCAAAGCTGTAATCTAGAAGTAAAAATGTATCTCGTTATCCACACAACTTTAGATTCTGTCATCTTCATCGCCTTTATTTCATCATGTCTACTGCAACACTCAAAATAAATTATTTAAATATAATTCTCAGATTGTTGGCAACTTCAGAATCTCCCATTAGGTTCCAGCTCAAATACTACAATGTTGAAACAAGCCCTCCTGGCAATGTAATAAAACTACTTGGATAGAAGTAGTAGTTTCATCATGGTAAAAGCTATAACAAAGAGTATTTTCTTCAGTTTATTAAACTCTTGTTTGCTACCTCTATTCTCATTCACTACTCTATTTTGATTAGACTTTATTTTAAAATAATAAATCCAAATTCTAATATTTCTATAAACAATGAATGACTTGCATTTTTAATGTTTTGTACAAGTTCAGGGCATCCCATTGCCTGAGAAACACTTCTGAGATATAATCATTGTGGTATTATTGGAACCTGCAGCTAATCTGCATACAGCAAGGTCATACAAGCAACAAGAAAGTAATGACTAGATAATCTAATTTAATAATATTAGAATCACAGAATCCCAACAGTGCAAAAAGGAGACGATTTGGTCCATTGACTCTGCACTGTCAACAATCCTACCCAGGCCTTATCCCTGTAACCCCATGTATTTATCCTGCTAATCTTCCTGACACTAAGAGATAATTTAGCATGGCTAATCAATCTAACCTGCACAACCTTGGACTGTGGGGGGGAAACTGGATGAAACCCATGCAGACATGGGGAGAATGTGCAAACTCCACACAGACAGTGACCTGAAGCCAGAATTAAACCTGGGTTCCCTGGCACTTTGAGGCAGCAGTACTAACCACCGTGCTGCCATATTGAACAAGGTGTAAGTATTGCCAGGCCACCAAGGATAACTTGCCTGATTTTTAAAAATTATATCTCTAGAACTTTTGCATTCACCTGAGGGGGGAATTGGGTGCCTGGTTCAACATCTCATCTGACAGACAGTAGTCTTTCCATCAGTGCAGTAGTCCTTCAGTACTGTACTGAAGTATCAGCCTAGGTTATGTGCCCAAGTCTCTGGTGTGGGACTTGAACCAACTCAGGAAGCAAGACAACGGTTAAATGCTGTTCTTTTTACTTTTGTATTGCTCAGATTGAGAATGAATTTTGGAGATTCTAACCACATTAAAAAAAGGCCTCTGGTTGTTTGACAACGAGCTCCAAAAATATACACAGTTAACTAAAAGCTTGGTTGAAGAAGTAGGTTTTAAGGAGCATCTTAAAACAGGAGAGAGAGGTCATGAGGAAGAAAAGAAATTCCAGAATTTGAGGGCTAGGCAGCAAAAACACAGCTAATAAAAATATAGGACTGGAAAAGGTAGAAAGGGAGGAGCGAGGCCAAGTAGGGATTTGAAGCAAAGAATTAGAATCAAAATGTTGCTCTACTGGGAACTAATGTGGCTTTGGGAGCACACTGGGTTAACTGAGTTAATATTCAGGCAGCCAAGTTTTGGATCAGCCCTCAGAAGTCGAAAGCTTGACATCACAAAACACAAGTGAATTTTTGATATGATTTTGTCGAGTGATTTTGAAGCAAAACTGAGAAAATTGATAACCCTTTCATGTCTGAATCAGAAGCCAAGAATTATTACTGCTATCGTTTTCAGCCAAATCAAATAACCAACGTCTGCAGTTGTTTCTGTCTCCAGAATACCTGGGCTAATATCTTGTAGTATTTATTCACATAATCCGATGTTTAAAGCTTCTTTCTCTCTTATCCACATTATGGAGGATGTCCAACATGTTCCAATGCATCACATAATTACTCACAATGTCACACAACTCACCTCCTGTCTCTGCAGAGCTTCTCAAACAAATCAAGGGTCTGTGTGTAGTTTGATACGAGTACCACCTTATCAGAACTCGTACTTCGAGTCATGGCCAAGATATAATCAAGGGTAAGCATCTTGCCTGAAGAAAGAGTAAAATGTGGAATGATTAAAATTGTACTAAAAGCATATTTTCCAACCTATGATTTAATTCTGAAATAAGACATATTCCACATGCTGTTCTAAGAAAATGCTTGGTTGTAAAACTGAATTTTCTTGAGGTCAAAGTTATACTCAGGGAGTAACCCGGAATAATTGCATGCAGATTGGAAATGGGCTTAAACCTGGTTAAGGCAGGTCTTTGAAGGTGGTGACATGGAAATTTTCTCTGGGAACAAGGGCAGGCAGAGATCTCGTCTGCCTTAGAAGCTGGACATCATTAAAAAAACTCCACCAGAATTCCCACTGCTTCAGGCATCCCCCACTCTGAATGTACCGCAATGAAACCAAAGTTGCTAAACAAGTCAACGAAAGTCACTAGAACAGGTTGTTGGATCTATCTGAATCTTCATCCTGAAACAAGAAAATTAGGCATTGTGGATTTCAAATCCAACCCTGATTGCTGTATCCAGGTTTATGAAGAGGAACAGAAGTTCACAGTGTCTTCCAACAGAACACAACGACAGGCTTATTGCATTTCAGCAGTTTATAATCAAACAAACTGCAACCAAAAAAATGGATACAGATTGGCCTGTATTGGAAACATGGTTAGGACTCGCATGTATTTTGACATCTCAGCCTTTTGAACGGTGAGCAAAGTTGAAGAGAAAACAGCATTAGTGAAGACAACTGGCCATGAAAATAGTAGATTCACTATTGTGCTCTTGTGTATGTTTCATGGGACAAATATGCCAATGGTGATAATCAAAAGATGGACCTTCCCAAAATAACAATTCCCAAAGGGGTCACGGTCCAGGTTCATGATAAAGAACAGATGGATGAAGGTGGCTTGGTAATGTGGCTGAGGAAAGCCTGTAGTTTCCAACCAAGAAGATTACATAAAGAAATTTTTTCCCCATTTGGGACATGTTCAGATCACATTTTGGCGATGATGTTCTTGCTGAAGGTAGATCGCAAAATGGTGATATTGCAGCAATTCCTAGTGGTCGACCCTGCTTTGTTCAACCACTGGATGTCTCTCCAAACAAGCCATTCAAGGACAGCATGAGGAAAGGTAGAATGACTGGATGATTGGAGGAAAAGAGACATTTACCAAGGAAGGCAGCTTAGAAGCTCCATGCTAGCAATCCTGTGTGAATGGGCTGCAGAGGCCAGGGATTAAATCAGAACAGAGATTGTTGTCAAATAATTCAAAAAACGTGAGTTATCCAATGCATGTAATCCAGACAAGGATTATTTATGAAAAGATATGGCCAATAATGACAAGATTGCTGATGAAGATGATACTGATGATCTACATGATGATACCATTCAAGAAGTAGTTTAGAGCACATTATTTGATAATGAAGGTGAGGAGGGGAATGATTTTTGTGGATTCTAATACACATTCAGTGCATGCTGCTGCTAAGTTTCTGTACTGCAAAAAAGAACTGAATGATATTGTACACATTTATATATATGGCTTTTATTTTTAATGAATTTGGTTTACACAAATTAATGTCAGTCTCCACTGAGATTATTAATTTCTAAATACAAATTCAATAATGACAATATTATAAATAGCGCCCCTTTTGGGACCAGGGCTGTTGGGAACAATCTCCAAACTGGCAACTGTGCAATAGCAAGACAATGGGAGAGGATAGATTCCAATCTCTTGAAACTATTACCTATGTACACCCATACACATATGTGAATTAGGAACAGTAAGTGATTCAGGCACTCAAGCCTGCTCTGCCATTCAATAATATCATGGCCAATCTGATTATGGCCTCAACTCTACTTGCCTGTCTACTCCCTTATTCCCTTTCACTCCCTCGTCAACCAACAAACTATCTAACTCCACCTGAAAACTATTCAATGATGCTGCTTCCAGTGCTCTCTGGGAAAGAGAGTTCCACAGGCTCAGGAGCCTCTGAAAAATAAAATGTCCTCATCTCTGACTTAAATGAGAGAACACAGTAAGAAGACTCACAACACCAGGTTAAAGCGCTCCGAAAGCTAGTGGCTTTTGCTACCGAATAACCCTGTTGGGCTTTAACCTGGTGTGTGAGACATCTTACTGTGTTTCCCCAGTCCAACACTGGTATCTCCACAATATTAAATGGGAGACCCTTATTCTTAAGCTCTGTCCCCTAGTTCTGGTCACTTCCGCATCCTTTCAGCATCCATCCTGTCAAGTCCCTTCAGGATCTCGTATGCTTCAATAGATCATTTCTTATTCTTCTAAATGCAAATGGTTTCCGGCTCCACCTTTCCCCATAGGATAAACCCCTCATCCCGGGGTCCTGGGACCCAGTACTTTCAGTATGCACAGGTCCTTATTAGTTAAATATTTAGTGTTAGAAATTCGGGTTTTACAGGAGTAAGTACGGGAGTTTATTTTCAAGATAATGATTATATCACTAATCTGCAGTGCATTGGGATGCGGCATTGCATTGAAGCACCCAAAATAAAAATTCATGAGCAAACATTTTTCCATAATGTAGAAAAATAGATTATGCCAGACTTGTATCAGTGAGTCACTCAGGAGACTGCTGCTGTCTTATTACTTTGCTTCCAAACTCTTCTTTCACAAAGCTGTTGATTACCAATATCAGCCATGCCAGGGAGGGTAGCTGTTGCTTTATTGCTGTCAGCTAATGGAAGGAATTCACAAGATATTTAGATTGTCTTGAGAAATTCCAGGCACCTACAGATACCTGGCCCCAAGCAACCTTTCTTTTAGACAGTAATTGCTAACAATCCATTCGATTGTGGGACTTGACAGTCAAGCCCAATTAACATCCTCACCTCACACCCTTACATGCAGACTTTACAGCAGGGACAATGAATTGGACTGGTGATTCTTCACATACAAGTCCAAATCTGCAAACATATTTTAATTTGATAGACACTGCTAAAGTTATGTGTCTTTTCTTCCAGTTTCTGTGTTAAGAAAGGAAATTTTACAGATATTGACTTAAAGCATTACCAGACAACTGCGGTTCCACGGATTTTGTGCTGTACCCTGGTGGAAAGAGATCAAGTGCTCCCTGAAATCCTTCTTCACCTTCCACACACTTGTCATAGATTAGCGTTGGGTCTGGACAGAAAAGGAGATACAGAGCATTAGGAAAAACAGAAGTGGCAACTTTCCCCACAGAAAAAGGAATCATTCATTTTTGCTCTACTTTCTTCACAGCATCATAAAACCGTACCCCAATTTCTGTATAGTTTGACTTTTTGCCCATTCCTTGGATTCCAGCAACCTCTGAGACAAACTATTCCCAGGCCTTTGTGTTACCACTGATTGCCAGAGGATATACAGCAGGTTTGCTCCCTCTACTCTGTCCCATAAACCCCACTTACTGTTTCAGCTGTGAATCTTTGCACCTGCAAACCAGGCAAGTGGGACCTTGCTACATGCAAAATGAGAAAAATCCACAACTCTCTTAACTTCCCTGCCACCACAACAATCAGTGCTCCTTTGAACTCTCATTCCTGCTAAGCCTTCCTGCCTGATTTTCCTACAACTCATTGTCGGAATCAATATTCTTTGCATAGTTCTCTACTGTAATTCATTTTTTCCTAGGACTTCAAAACTTAAATTATTTTGTTGTTCCCTTAATTTGGCCTTTGTTACAAATTTCAGACTTCTCAAATTATATTAGGAATCTGGATTTGTATGTCCACTAATGAGCAGAATGACTGATAGTTTGCTATTACACCCCGAAAGTGCTCAGAAAAAGTGGTCTACACCTACGTCCAGAGCCTGAGATCTGATATTTAATCTTTTCCTTCTCGTTCTTGGGAGATGTTAGTACCCTTGCAGACATTGATCTGCATCTGAGCCTCCAGAGCCTGAAATCTAGTATTTAAAGTCTCCCTCTTACTTGGACAGAGGTTGGTGCCTTTATGGAGGTGGAGTCACTGACAGGGTCACCCCTGTGTTTGCGCAGTTGGGGTTGCCCCAGTGATGTCCATAAAAATCATAGAAGCCCTATAGTGCAGAAGAGGCCATTCAGCCAATTGAGTCTGCACTGACACCAATCCCACGCTGGCCCTATATATAACCCCATATATATATCCCGCTAATCGTTCTAACCTATGCATCCCGGGACACTAAAGGGCAATTTAGCATGGCCAATCGTCCTAACCCGCACATCTTTGGACTGTGGGAGGAAACTGGAGTGCCCGGAGGAAACCCACGCAGACATGGGGAGAATGTGCAAACTCCACACAGACAATGACCCAAGCTGGGAATCTGAACCCTTCTGGAGCTGAGAGGCAGCAGTGCTAACCACTGTGCCACCTTGGTTTCTTTAAAAAGAAAAAACTGATTTTTAAAAAATATATTAGTACGGTACCAATGAACTGAGGTATGACATTTCCATTTCTGAAATCTGGCTTTTCAGATATTCAAACAGAAAAACAACGAATCCAAATCCAATAATTTTACTACTCACGGTTACAAAGTTTTTTCAGTGAAGTAATTGAAGATAAAGAAGAGACGCTCATCTTCCCACTGTTAGCTTGCTCCATTTCTATTGCTGGTTTGGCTTGTTTTAAGAAAAGCTGGTACAACTCTGACTGTAGAGGTGTGAGTCTGAAGAAAAGAGGCGGAAGTTTAACTGAAATTATAGAAGGATGGGGTAGGACAAATTCACTTCATTTTCTAACTATTCCCTGCAGGAGGCAAGGGTGTACCAAAAAAAAAGACTCCAGTGACTGAAGCGTCTATTGGCTTTTGGTGGACATAAATATAGTTAATTGGACAAGTGTAATTTAGTTATAGTTGCCCAGGTCGTAGTAGTTACATATTATTTGATTTTAAAAATATCATGCAGAGCAAAACCAATACGATTGCAATAGTGATGAATGTGATCGTTAAATGACAACAAAAACCTTTTTGATTATCACAATAATTGTATTTGCAGCGTTGAGTTTCCTCAGTTTGATTTTGTCCACCCGTTCAACAGAGGTATTTCCTTTATAATCAGAGAATAGAAGGTGTTGGACAGATTTCAGAGAAAATTTGCACAGGAGCAGCTGTGCCTTTTAGAATATTATTTCCAAACATCAACACTCACCATAAGACTGTTCCCGTTTACCGGTAAAGAATAAAGGTTGCAATATGCAGTCAGGTCAAATGTGAGGAAATGAAGCAGGCCATTCAGCCCTTCTAAATTATTTTGCCATTCAGTTAGTTCATGGCGATCTGTATCTCAGCTCCATTTACCTGCTTTTGTTTCATATCCTCAACAAACAAAAATTTATCAATGTTAAAACACTTCAATTGTCTCAGCATCTACCAATTTTAGGGATAAATGTTTCAGATTTTGGTGAAGTGTCTCCTGATTTCTCTCTTCTATAGCTCCTAGCTCCTCTTGTTCTGGGTTCCTCCAATAGGGAAATAACTTATTTATATCTACTCAATCAAATCCCAGAATCATTTAAACCGTTTGATTAGACCACCCTCCACCTCTTCAGCCCAAAGTATTACAAGACAAGTTTAGGCAACTTATTTTCATCATTTAACCCTGTAAAACATGTGATCATCCTGGTGCTGTACAACTTTCTTGATTCAGCGACCAAGACAGAATGCAGGAATCCGCAACCTCTGTGTATCACAACAGAATAAAAAACACATTAACCCTTTTCTCACTATACGGTTTACTTGCATGTCAATAGAAAATAAGGAGTCTATCATCCTGTGTCCTGCTTCAGACGTGCTAAATCAATGTGAAGGACTTGGACTGATACAAGTAGATCAACTGATTTTACATTAAAAGATCTGAATCAGGCATATTATAACTATACACACTAAACGTGATATTACCTGCAGCAGACGATTTGCTCAATCTTCACTGGCAAGTATTTGGAGAGGATATCTGATGTTCTTCGGATCAAACACCTGATGTGAGGATTTGGGCAATATGTCAGATAAAACAAATCTTGCGCAGGTGAAGGCACTGTTTGTTAACTAAGAACAAATCTACCATTTGAGATCATTCATACATAAGCAAGGAAGAAATTTTTAACCACCAAAAAGAATATTGTAAGGTAAAGCATATAAGACACAACTGGACAGATTTTACATCCTAAACATGTACATCTTCCAACGGTCTCTAACATTGATAAAACAAAAGCAGCAATGTCACAAAAACACCACCAACTCCAAATTCCCTTTTAAGACACACAATAGTCATATTTGGAGAGTTGTTGCCATTCCTCATTGTGATGCAGTGCCAATGAGGGAACTTCCTAACACCATTCTGGAAGACCTTTGACCAAAAGAACTGCAACTTCCCCACCCTCTGTTCCTTAAGGATGAACAATAACTATTTTGCCAGTGTCACCCACATCCCAAGAACAAAATTCAGGGAGTTACTCCAGCATAATACGAGTAATTCTGGGCAGCGCAGTGGTTAGCAGTGTTGCCTCTCAGTGCCAGGGATCTGGGTTCGATTCCCGGCTTGGGTCATTGTCTAGGCAGAGGCTGCATGTTCTCCCCATGTCTGCGTGGGTTCCCTCTGGGTGCTCCAGTTTCCTCCCACAGTCCGAAAGACGTGCTGATTAGGTGCGTTGGCCATGCTAAATTCTCCCTCACTGTACCCAAACAGGTGTTGGAATGTGGCGACTAGGGGATTTACCCAGTAACTTCATTGCAGTGTTAATGTAAGCCTACTTGTGACACCAATCAATAAACATTAAACTCTTAACTATTTATTTTGTTCCCTTACCTGTTCACAATGCTGATTAACTCTTTAAGTTTCTCCTCACCATGCTGTCTTTCACTCTCACTTGCATCTGCATCACGGCCCTTCAAAATGGGCAATTCAAATCGCTTCTTAAATTCCTGTGCAGTCCCTTAAAGAAAGGTTTGAACAATTGTTAATCTGCTTTAGAACTGACTCTCAACAACCACACGAGGTGGACCTTCAGGTTATTTTTGCAGTACGCAGAAAGTACAGAAACTGATAATTTCATCTAAGGAATGCAATCAGCAACTAATTCTGGAAAACAAAACCTGCAGCTAATTGAGATGCTTGCAAAGGTCCATTTTTAACCAAAACAAGTCTGTGTCAACCATAGAGTGGAAACAAATACTCACCGAGTATTCCTGCATTGACAAAATGTACAAGGCTGAAGTACTCGAGTAGGTCATTCTGGATTGGAGTTCCTGAGATCAGCACACGGCGCTTAGCCTTTAAATTGTTCAGAGCTTGGTATGTCTGGTTGTCTGAATTCTTCAACCTGTGGCCCTGTGGTGTGAATGGAATAAAAAACTTTCACTTATATAATTCTCTTCGGGTTTTATACACACACATATTTTTACTTCTTAAAAAATTGCAAGTATTTTTAAATTTGAATAAATATTTAACATGGTGAAAGTGAAAAGTTTAGTTTAAGAACATGAAGTATACGGTACACATGGCACCCAAACAGGTACAAAATGTATTTCACACAGGACTGTACAGCAGGTTTGTTCCTCTACTCTGTCCCATCAACTCCACTTACTGTCTCAGCTGTGAATCTTTGCAGCTGCAAACCAGGCAAGTGAGTCCTTGCTACATGCAAAATTACAAGAATCCACAACAAACTCTCTTAATTTCCCTGCCACCACAACGATCAGTGCTCCTTTGAATCTTACATATAAAGCAGAATATTAAGAGGTACCATATCCCTTGGAGGTCCTTAACATCATCTTGTCTGCTCTTCTCAAATATCTGCTCGTCTGCTATGGTGAGTACACAGGTTATGAAATCTGAAGCATTACATGTGTAATCGTACACATAACTCACACAACCCAGAGCACGCCAGACCTAAATGAAACATTAGGGTTTGCTGCACACTATTCAAGAACCAATACTGAGGCATATGTTATGAGTGATTAATCAATTTGTACACAGTGTACTCTGAATCTGTAGGCAAGAAAGAGAACTTAAGCAAATTGTGAATAAGCACTATTTAAACACAGGAGAGGTTTAATTGCCTTGCATCAAGTTATTAGAGGCCTAGAAAGAGTGGAAAGGAAGTAGCTGTTTGCCTTAACAGAAAACTCAATAGTTTTCATAGAAAACAGAATACTTTAAAGTAACTAGCAGATGGATTCGAGGGGAGTTGAGAAGATTTTTTTTCACCAGAGAGTGGGGGCTGAAAGAAACAGCCTGAAGGAGTGATGTTTGCAGAAGTATTCATGCATTTAAAAATAATACTTGAATATGCAGTAAAAATAACCTCCAGGGTTACTGACCAAGAGCTGGAAATTGGGATTAGGCTGCACAGCTTATTTTTCTGCTTTGTACAGACACAATGGGGAAGATCTTATGAGAAAATTTCTAAGTGCTGAGCTAGTCTGAAAATGGGAGAGGTTCAAATCCGCTTGAGTGAGTCCAAATTGCATTTCTTACGCACTTAGAAGGAAAAAAATGGACTAGGCCATTTCTAGCCATCTGAGGGAGGGGCAGGACTTAACTCACCAGGAAGGCTGCTGCAGCAGCAGAGGGACCCATTGTGCATGTGCAGACCTGTGGCTGCACCTGCGCAATGGCAACCAGCAGAGAGCTGACAGTCTAAGAAAGAGACCTGTCAGGCCTCTGTTACTGCAGCTGGCCTCAGAAATCTCACCCACGCCGCCCAGACCGATCGCCACCCTCCATCCCCCTCCCCCAACAATCACGATACAGAGTGGAGCCGGGTCCCACTCCGCCCACCAATTGCCCATACAGGGTAGCAGCAGGGCTCCTTCCTACCCAATGGGCTCACCCCCTTCATGCCCTGCCTCTGCCCATCTCTTCAGGTCCTGCCCCTGGGCTGACCACACCCTATTTAGGCTGGCACTGCCCAAGGGACAGAACTCTCTTGCCCTCAACCTCCCAGGGGTCCTCAATGCCTTTGGTTCTACCGGCGAGGCCATCATGATAGGTCCTTGTTAGTGGGAACCATGCGTGATCCTCACCAGAGAGAACCTCTCCTGGCGTGGTCACAAAGGCAAGTGAGCCAGTACTCATTGCATCCAAGGCTCATTAATTCTAGTCAAATGAAGATATAAATATATTTAAATAATATATTCAGCTTCTCCCGGAAATAGGCAGGAGCAAAGTGGTAAAATCACCCCCTGTGTGTTGAATGGCCTCCTTCATAGATTTTTTTAAAGTTTCTTACAATCAACCTAGAAAGAATGCCTCAAAGTAAAGTTATAGAGAAATATAGGATTGTCGCGGACACAAAAAGGCTTATTTTAGGTTAATCTATACGAGTAGAATTAGGGACTATGGGTAGGATTTTCTGGCTGTGCTCACCCCAAAACCGGAAAACCCATCTGTGGACAGAGAACACAGCCAGCGTTGAGACTAGATGACCCTTTGTCAGTAACTTCAGAACCAAGATCAGGAATTGCACATTCATTCAGAGTCTGGAGTTAACTTCAGATACAGAATGGAAGAAAGAACCCTGAAATCACTTAAATTGAATGTAATAATGAGGGGATAATTAATCAGGGATCAAACGTCACTGATGGATGAATTAACATGTGTCAAAAAGCTGTGTCCTATCTGAGATTGTTTTGTGACCTTGTGAATTGATATCTGCCGTCACATATATATGCTGAGACACAGTTACTACAGGCTAAACATGAAGCAAGTGTAGTTGGTCAAGCACCAAACACATCCAATTTCACACAGACCAGCAATATAGTTACATTACAGAATAACAGAGAGGTTAAGCTACGTTACTTAGGATCCTACCTCATCACATATGACCAAGCCAACAGCACCCTTGCAAAGGACGTCAGCATGTAGCCGGAATGTCTCATAAGAAATTATGAGGATTGGAGTTGGAATCCGTAACCCATGCTGGCTCATGAAGGTAGCTGTGTCAAGAGGAAAAGGATGACATGAAAGGAATCGATCAGTTATAAATTTCTACCTAAACCAGTAAGTTACAATGGAAATCTGTTTGAGAATTCTCAAAATATGAGGTTAATCAATAACTTCCTGCAGTTTGACACTGTCAACATCTTACATTTGCTGTCATTGTACACTTTAGCCTATCCAAAACTCACTCATCAATCTTGCTGACCTACATCAGCCCCCCAGTTTACTGGCATTTCAAATTTAATATTCTCATTCCAATGTTCAAAGTACTGCATGGCCTTACTCCTCGCTATCTCTATAAGCTTCTCTACACTAGAAAACTCCTTCCTCCCTCCCCACCCCCCCCGCCCACTCCGTCCCCCCACCAAATATTCCCCTTAACAAAGCAAGAAATATTTGCTAGACCACCAGGGAGAAATTTGTGCTGCCTTGGGATCATTCCATCAATTGTTTCTGAAAGGGGTTCAGTTCACATCTCATTTGAAAGATGGTAGTTCCAAGAATGAAACATTCCCTGCACTGAAATGTCAGCTTAGGTTTCAGTCAAGTTCCTTTAGTGGAATTCGAACCCCAAAACTTTGGACACAGGTTGATAGCGCTACCACTCAGCCACAGCAGACAACTTGAAAAGAGGTAGAAATTTGCCCAAGATCAGTCTCTAAACAGACTGAACTCACTGACAGAATAAGAAGTGAATTAATAGGAGAATGCAACACTCACTCCTGAAATTGTGCAATTTGATTAATTTTTTAAAAAATTACAATTGCACATTTTCCTGCAATATTGCCAAGAATTCTTCCTGTCAAGTGTGTGGTATAGTCAGTTGTTACCAAGCACAAGTTCATTCCATCTAACAAACCGTGGCTTCCAGTCAAATTTTTGCCAAGTGAAGTCACTGTTTACATCTGGGACGGCAGGGTGACACAGCAATTAGCGCTGCTGCCTCACAATGCCAGGGACCCAGGTTCGTTTCCTGGCTTGGGTCACTGTGTGGAGTCTGCGCGTTCTCCCCATGTCTGCGTGGGTTTCCTCAGGATGCTCCGGTTTCCACCCACAGTCTGAATGATGTGCTGGATAAGTGCACTGGCCATGCTAAATTCTCCCTCAGCGTACCCGAACAGGCACCAGAGTGTGACGACTAGGGGATTTTCATAGTAACTTCATTGTAACGTTAACATAAGTCTACATGAAACAGCAGTAAATAAACTTTAAAAAATTTAATTCTTCAGCCTATTTGATCTCATCTTCCAGTGCAGCTCCCTATCACTGTGACTTTCAAAATGAATTGTCTGATTACCTTGACAATAATCAGAACCTTGATTTAACACATCACTTAAAGGATATGCTTGCCTTCATTGGCCAGGGCATTGAGTTTAAAAATTGGGAAGTCACGTTGCAGCTTTATAGAATCTTAGTTAGGCCGCACTTGGAATATAGTGTTCAATTCTGGTCACCACACTACTAGAAGGATGTGGAGGCTTTAGAGAGGGTACAGAAAAGATTTATCAGGATGTTGCCTGGTATGGAGGGCATCAGCTATGAGGAGAGATTGGAGAAACCTGGTTTGTTCTCATTGGATCGACGGCGATTGAGGGACGACCTGATAGAAGTCTACAAGATTATGAGAGGCATGAACAGAGTGAATAGTCAGAAGCTTTTTCCCAGGGTGGAAGAGTCAAGATGTACAAGGCACTTTTTTTTTCACACAGACGGTGAGGGTGCCTGGAACTCGCTGCTGGCAGTAGTAGTGGAAGCAGATACGATAGTGACTTTTAAAGGGCATCTTGACAAATACATGGAATAGGATTGGAATAGAGGGATATGATCCCCGGAAGGGTAGGGGGTTTTAATTCAGTTGGGCAGCATAGTTGGTGCAGGCTTGGAGGGCCAAAGGGCCTGTTCCTGTGCTGTAATTTTCTTTGTTCTTTGACAGCAAACCCTCAGTACGGGACTCTGAATGCCAGCTAATGAAGTGTTCAAATCCTGAGCTTTGAGACTATAACTTTTGACTCATAAACAAAGATTCTACTAGCCATGCCAAATCACACTGACTTGATTAAAAAAGAGACAAAAAAATACTTACCCAGTTTCTGGTCAATTTCTGTCTTTGTTCCTCCATCAATAGCCAATGATTGCAGCTTTCCTGTCAGCCACTTCTCCACCTCATTGTACCAGTTTTTCACCAAACTGGATGGAGTCACAACAATGACTTTCTCAATCTCTGGCTTGGCATCTGGGCTTTGTCGTAAGAGGGTCCACATTAGGGAAATGCACTGCAATGTTTTCCCCAATCCCATCTCATCTGCCATAATACAGCCAAAGCCATCCATAATACGCCGGCCTGTCACACAGTCCCACATGAACTTCACTCCCTGGAAGACAGACACATCATTTACCTAGTCATTTAAACTAGGCAGGTTTCAAAATGAAAGCACAAGTAATCTTAATCAGACCCTAATCTCAGTCAAGATGCTTGATGGAAGGCACTAAGTGGAAGCCAGGACTTTGTCCTGGGAGAAAAAGTATAAACTGCCAATCCCATTCTATGCAGTAACCTCAGCAGTAGTCAGGCCATGAATTGCATCAGCAGATTTAGGAGCAAGTTACCTAATGAGCATTTCTGATACAGATTTAACAGCGGTTGCATATTCAGATTTAAGTTGGGTTTGGTTGTTTCTAAGATGTTTTCTTTCCTCTTCCCTTACCCACCAAGTCTAGTCACCATTACCTTCTGACGCAGAAATAAAGATGCTACAAGCTAATGTTGACTGATAAGAAGAAAGAAAAAGAACGATCTATCCAGTTTCTGGTCAATCTCTTTGTGCCTCATAGCCGATGATTGTAACTTTCCTGTCAACCACCCATCCCCTCATCCCCTACTCCCTATCCATCATCTGTCTGTGCCACCAAACCTCTGTAGCTGAGAAGATGGATGGGACACATTCTCTCAGACCACCAGCTGATAGATGCTAGGATATCCCCAAGATCCACTTGGACTAGGTCCTTTAATTTACCTTTTCCCTGCAGAGGAGCAAGAACTATTACTCAGGACTCTCTATTGTAATACAGCCAACATCAACAACTGTCAGTTTGGAGAAGTCACAGCCATAAGGTCAGATTAACTGCAGTGCAATACATTCCCAAAGCTCAGTGACATTGAAGCTTTTAACTTCTCTCTCCTACACTAAGGGACACTGAGGGCTGAATTTTGTGAGACCACCAGTCGGAGAACTCCGATCAGTTACGTGGGGGAAGCCTGAAGGAATCAAGTGCCTGACAGGCACTTAAATGCATACCAGCGGGCATCCAAGTTTCTGCTCTGTGCTAGTTTCTGTTCTATCCCAGTTCCCACTCTCACTACTTCATCCCAGTTCCCACTCCAATCGCTGTGCCTCAATTTCCTGCTCTCACTGCTTAACACTATTCTCACTGTTTAGTCAGGGTCCACTCCTGCTCCTTTACTCCAGGATCACATAGTCTACTTCAAACCCGAGTCTTTATGCTCCTGCAAATGGTAGTCTCATTTAAAAAAAAATGTTCATGGGATGTGAACATCACTGGCTAGACCTGCATTTATTGTCCATCCTGAAATCTCCTCTGAACAAGAGCAATTAAGAGTCAACCACAATGCTGTGGGTCTGAAATCACTTGTAGGCCAGACCAGGTAAGGGTGACAAATGGTAGGGTTTTTAGGATGGCAAATGACAGATTTCTTTTTCAACAATCATTAACGGTTTCAGATTACACTTACAATTCCAGATTTTTAAATTGAATTCAAATTTCATTTGCTATAGTGGGATTCAAACCCAGGTCACCTGAGCATTACTCTGGGTCTCTAGATTACTAGTCCAATGATATTGGCACCATAGACTTGAGGTTTTACCCATTTCTTTATATAGTGGAAATAATTATGTTAACATGCACAGTAAGTCAAAAAAGAATTATTTTCTCATCCATAAAAGACATTAACAGCTATGCACCAAAAACATTCCTCACCTCTCTCTGATGTGGTCTTAAGACAGAGGATAAGATAGGATCGACCACCACATGTACTGGAAGCTTCTCTCTGACAGAAGGGGAAAATTCACAGAGAATTAGAGAATTTATGTTGCTTGATCTTGACATTTAATAGGCTAATCAATGCCTGATTTTACCACTTGATTCAGCAGACTGTCCATCACATATTTTTTGGGAATATTTTTATACTTCTCCTGATGATTTTCTAAATGTTTAAAACTAACAACAAAGGTGTTGCAGAGCAATTTTAATCCTTTTACTATCCCAATATCTCAAATATTTTAATTATACCAACCATTTTCAGAATTGTCCAGATACACCCACAATGCTCTTAAGAGGAGTTCCAGGATTTTGATTCAACAACAGTGCAGCAACTATACATTTCCAAGTCAGGATGGTGTGTGATGTGGAGGAGGACTTGCAGGTGATGGTTTCCTTTATATCTGCTGCCCTTGTCCTTCTTCGAAAGTCACTGGCCCATGCATTTGCTGCCCATGTCCCTCTATGCGGTAGAAGTCATTCATTTGGAAGGTGCAGTCAGAGAAGCCTGGGTGACCTGCTGCAGTGTACCTTGTAGATGGTATACCCTGGTGCCACTGTGTGCTAGTGGTAGAGGGAATGAATGTTGAAGGTGGTGGATGGGTGTCAATCATACAGGCTGCTTCGTCCTGAATGGTGTCAAGGTTTTTGAACGTTGTTGGAGCTGCATCCGTCCAGGCAAGCGTAGAGTATTCCATCACACTCCTGACTTGTGCCTTGCAAATGGTGGACAGGTTGTTAGGAGGTGAGATACTCTCTGCAGAATTCACGGCCTCTGACCTGCTTTTGTAGTATTTATTCAACAGCATTGGAGAATAACATGCAGAGTATGACATGCTTATTGGGGAAAGAGAGTCTACCAATCTTATGCTGCCACTGCCAAGCTGAAGAATGAAATCTCCATAGTACAGATCAGATATTTTGATCAAATAGATACTACTTTACAGGTCTGTCTATGTCAAGAGGCAAAAAAGAGATTGAGCTATTATGAATTTTGCACACTGTAGTTGGTCATGAATACTTGGTGCAAGCTTTTAAGTATAAGGTAAGGTAATGTAATGATATTACTGGGATATGGTTATATTCCATAAATCTTTTGACCAAGAATAGATTTTACCCACTTGTCAGCCTTTAATTGGTCATGTGCACTCAGAGGTGGAGGTTCATAGAGTACCAGGGCACCTTCTTCATACGGATCATGGAGAGATCGTCTGGCTCCTGCACGCTTAATCCCAAGTGCCTTCAATCCAAGGGAACCTTAAATATGACAATGCATGTAAGAATTAGTTATAATCACTATAAAGTAGACCATCGGAATTTTGCTCTTTAACCCCTATAATAACAACAACAATTGGTGTCCATAGTGGATTCAGCCTACAGAAGTGTCAGTGATTACCAGAAAAATACTAAGAGTGACTTTTTGTTAATGAAAAAATGAAACAGTATTTGTATTATTCACATCATGTCAAGATGTCACATATTAAGCTCAGTTAATATGACCTTTCATTAATATGTGACATACTAATGAAAGGTCATTAATAGTATCTCTCTCTCCACAGATGCTACCTGACCTGCTGAGCACTTACAGCCTTTTCTGATTCTATAAAGATCTCTAATTTAATCACAGTTTACACAGTTAAGGAATGTGCACCTCGATAAACATATGTTTAACTGCTAAAGAGAAAAAGGTCAATAAAAATGTGCACATGTAAATATTTTAAAACAATAGAAGGACTTATGACAGAAAGATAATTATACAGATGTAAACTGAGGATTACAAACTAAGTATTGGAACAGCAGGAAGATAATTTTAAAATAAATTGAAATGAACCACAATCAGGTTAACAGATAGTTTTTAATATTATTGAATTTCTTTTCATGAGAAATGCCCTAAGTGCTTAATATTGTAAATAATATTGGACATCAGGGCCCAGTTTCAATTCTGTATAAATGCCTGGGTTTTGGCTAAGTTTAAATTGGGCGTCAGGTAATTACTTCAAGGTTATAAGTTGAATCACAGTTTTGTGAATTGTTTATTTCCACCTTTATATTTTATGATCTCCTTGGTTGGATTAGTGTAATCATAAATTCATAAGATATAGGAGCAGAATTAGGCCATTCGATCATGGCTGATAAGCTCCTCATCTCCATTTTCCTGCCTTCTCTCCATAACCCTTCAACCCATTACCAGTTAAAAATCTGTCTAACTCCTCCTTAAATTTACTTACTGTCACAGCATCCATCACACTTTAGGGTAGTGAATTCCACAGAATCACAACCCTTTGGGAGAAGTAGTTTCTCCTCTACTCTGTTTTAATTTGCTACCTCTTATCCTAGGACTCTGACCTCTCGTCTGACCAATGGAAGCATCCGCTCCACGTCTACTTTATCCATACCTTTTATCATTGTGTATATCTCAATTTGATCACCCCTCATTCTTCTAAATTCCAAACAGTATAGGCCTAAACTGTTCAATTTCTCTTCATATGACAAACCCCTCATCTCTGGTATCAATCTAGTCAATCATTCTCAAAAGCTGTCTAATAGTTCCACGTAACATTGATAAACCATCACAGTCTATTGATAAGATGAGCCTTGGAACTCACTTTAATGAATCCATTTTATCTTAAGATTAACTAACAGTTCCTACTTTTGAGGCAGCTAGTACATTAAAGCTCTACAACATAAAGTCTAGATGTTACATCTAGTCACACTAACGTATTCCACCAGATGCTATTGATAATATTTCAGACAAAGAGCAGACTTTTCTACATCGGCTGCTGCTTATACCTGTGTAGTTTGGAATAGGCACTCGGAAAGGTTTGGCTAAGATGCTCCGAATAAAAGCCTCCTGTGGAGGAACAGAAAGAGATGTCAACATGTACATCAATCAAACTTACTAAAACATTGATGATAAATCAATTTAAAAATGTTATGCTATTATTGAGATGGACTAGATAGACTGCAAGGTTGTTTACATTTTTGCATATTTCTATTGATATTCATAAATGTTGTAAGAAATTCTGTTGGAGATTTATTTCTGACAAAAAGAAACATGCTACCAAAGGTTTTTGTCTTGTGCTCATCAAAATTGGCAGTTAAAGTTTAAGCTTTAATTGGCAGTTAACAATTCTCTGCTGTACTCTCCACAGCAACATCACTACCAACCATGGGAGAGTTCTCAGACAAAATCAGCTCTAATTTAGATTCCACTACATTTGTAACAAACTTGACAACATTAATCAACAGAATTCAATACCTTCAGCTATATCCCAATGGTACATCTGCAGGACCCACCCACTCATAAGCTCCTTCCCCATGAGCAACAACTTGTGGTATTGGTCACTCACATGCTGGCTGCTGTCAAGGCACACAGGTCGATTGGTCAGCTGTGCTAGTGGTTTCCGAAATGGTGACATAAAACTTCCACCACTGTCATGCTCAGATCGTACCTTTCGTCTTTTTGGATTCTGTAAATAAAAATTCAGATTTTAAAATGTTGTACTTTTTGGTTTTGTGCAAACCATATTTCGCAGAAATCAACACCTCAATCTCTAAAGAGACGCTTATGACCCCCTGTAGGCAAGAGAGACCCATTTCAAAGGGAATTATACAAAAGCCATCTACATTTCATAAGTTTGCTTGTCTCATCAATCACCCATCCATTCCCATTACCAAATCATCGGGGATTTCAAAGATGCTATACATTGAAAGTTCCATCAACAGAAATAATTCTATGTGGACTTTAGCCCAGTGAGTCCCACATCTCAAATGAGACAAGATTCGATCTACTCGATTGAAAGTTAAATCAGTAAAATCAAAAGCTTAAATTTTAGCTAATCTTCACTCCACCTGTTCTGCCTCATTTGATTTCACACCACTACATATTGTATTTTAAGCAATTATTTTCATTGTTTCAGGAAGAAATTCCAACGTTATCTTTTTGAAAGTTTTGACTGTATCTTTCCTAAGAAAAGTCAAGACTAAGGAAAACCCCTATTGGCCTACTGAAACCTATCCCATTAGCTCAAATGAGATAAAAAGGAAAGTCCATTATATTGCAATTCAAATATGATCAATTGCAAAGTGATCCAGGCAGGTCAGTGTTTTTCATATAATAAAGTATGGAACATGTTTTCTTTGATTTAATTTTATTTTCAATGCATTTTAACAGGCTTCATCTGAAGAACTGCAATTTCATTTGCGAAGACATCACATTCATTCTTTATGAACACACAAAAGATACAATCACTTTTTTTTCACAATATTATTCACATCAGGTACAGTAGCAATCACTAGGAAAATAACACACAGAAACACTTAAATAAAAGACATTCATCATTCTTTAATTTCCAATTTGTATTAGATTACTCTACCACATCCTCAGCATCAGACACGTGTCCTGGCTTTCGCTTGGCAAGCTGACTTGGGGCTTGACTTCTTCTCTATGGAAGGAAAGTAACACATTTACAAAAGTTTAGCAAGATAGACTTGCATTTTTACAGCACTTTTGATAACTTCAGGACATTCCATAGCGCAAAACAAAAGAGGTACTTCAATAGATACAATAATAGTAAGGCAGGTAATTATTTGAATTGGTGTAAATTGAGAGAGATGGATGCTCAGCAAGCCTTTGGAATCCTTGTGCATCAGTCGCTGAAAATAAGCACACAGGTACAGCAGGCAGTAGAGAAGGCAAATAGTATTGGCCTTTATAGCAACAGGATTTGAGTATAGGAATACAGATGTTTTGCTGCAATTGTGTAAAGTGTTGACGATGCCACACCTGGAGTATTGTGTGCAGTTCTGGTGTCCTTATCTGAGAAAGGATGTCCTTGCTATAGAGGGGGTACAGCAAAGGTTTACCATGCTGACTCCTGGAATGGCAGATCTGTCATACAAGGCGAGACTAAGTCAGTTAGGATTATATTATTGGAGCTAAAGGTTATTTATTAGTGTCACAAGTAGGCTTACATTAACAGTGCAATGGTTACTATGAAAATCTCGTAGTCGC
Organism: Carcharhinus amblyrhynchos; assembly: GCF_965287045.1. Classification (NCBI taxonomy): domain Eukaryota; kingdom Metazoa; phylum Chordata; class Chondrichthyes; order Carcharhiniformes; family Carcharhinidae; genus Carcharhinus; species Carcharhinus amblyrhynchos. The sequence goes on along the minus strand of NC_137332.1, from coordinate 25,696,364 downwards.
CACACTCCACGCCTGTACAAATGAGGGAGAATTTAGCATGGCCACTGCACCTAACCTGCATGTCTTTCAGACTGTGGGAGGAAACTGGAGCACCGGAGGAAATCCACACGAGAGGAACCTCACAGTAACTTACAAAACTCTAACAGGGTTAGACAGGGTCGATTCAGAAAGAATGTTCCCGATGGTGGGGAAGTGCAGAACTAGGGTTTGAGGATAAGGAGTAAACCTGAGGCGAGGAGAAATTTCTTCACCCGGAGAGTGGTGAATCTGCAGAATTCACTATCACAGAAAGCAGTTGAGACCAAAATGTTGTGTGATTTCAAAAAAAAAAGCTCTTGGGGCTAAAGTTTTTAAAGTTTATTTATATAAATAGAAAGCATTGAAGGAGAGTGCAATGAGTAGATTTTAACTATCAACAGATTCTCAATTAAGTAAAGACTTTGCATCATCTGCAGTTGATTCTGTTAGTTTGGAAATCTTGTTTAAAGATTTGCCTTCTCATATTCATCAAGAATGTTCCAATGTTTATTTATTGGTCACAAGTAGGCTTACATTACAATGAAGTTACTGTGCATTGAATTTCTGTGACTATTATGTAGATGAAACAGCTAACTACACACAGCAAGGTTTCACCAACTGGAATTCTATTTTTTATCAGCTCGGTTAAAAAAATAATGTTGACCGTGACATTGGAAAAACAGCCTGTTCTTCCTCAAATGGTGCAGCACAGTCTGTGACAATGCACCAAATCTTTAGCACATCACTGCAGGCTCAGCCTACGTTATGTGCTGCGGTTTTGTACTGTCACAAGCCTCTGACTCAGGAATGAATGCAGTACCAAATGAAAGTGCTGCTGATGTTTTTCACAGCAGATGATTGGAATAACCCAATGAAATACAGGACGGTTGAAAGAGAGGTCCCAAATGCTCTGCCAACTCAGTTAGCCCCTTACTTTACTTACCATTTTCTGAAATATCTATTTATTCAATCAGTTTTAAAGCTGAATCAAAATTCCATGATGAAATTTACTTGAAGAACTGAACGTCTTTGTCTCATCCAACTTCTAGTCCATAATCACTGAACAGTGGGGCTTCCATTCTCTATTCCATTGCTGGGCAGTTGATTCAATGCTTTAGCGAATCCAACGATCAAATCTTAACTTCATTTAGCAATTCTTTTCCAGTTTCCATGAATATAGTTTCTCCCTTTAGGCCGAAGTCATTTTTAAAACTTAAACTTTTCTGATAAATTTGGGTACTTTACACTTCAGTGCTAAACAATTCCTGTGCTCTTAAAACCCCTTTCAACTTGATGCTGAACTGGATTTTTTTTCCCCGCCTCACATTATTCTTTGCTCATTTTTCTCCATTTATAAAATCATCTGAAGAGTGTCATTCCCTTTCACAATCTCAATTTCTGCTCATTTATATAAATTACCCTTTATTTTTCAATAAATACTGTTAATCACAATCTGAATACATCTGTTAACAAACGTAAACATGATTAGTTCACAATTTAGTAGTTAATCCAGTCTCTGCAATTCTTGACTTGCCTCATTTTCAAACATATTTAAGTCAAACACAGCAGCATTATATTCACGGTCTGGCAAACACAAAACTGTTCAGAAAGCATATCTCTGTCCTAGTATTTGAACTGTAATTTGCACCCCTCTTTCATAGATTTGTCTCTGTTATATTCCTTAGATTGTAGTTATCTCCATGTGAAAATCCACATGTGAAAGCTTAGACCCCGTGCCAGTCTCTATCTCACTCTCTGTGCCAGCCCCTATCTCACTCTCTGTGCCAGCCCCTATCTCACTCTCTGTGCCAGCCCCTATCTCACTCTCTGTGCCAGCCCCTATCTCACTCTCTCTGCCAGCCCCTATCTCACTCTCTGTGCGCCAGCCCCTATCTCACTCTCTGTGCGCCAGCCCCTATCTCACTCTCTGCGCCAGCCCCTATCTCACTCTCTCTGCCAGCCCCTATCTCACTCTCTCTGCCAGCCCCTATCTCACTCTCTCTGCCAGCCCCTATCTCACTCTCTCTGCCAGCCCCTATCTCACTCTCTCTGCCAGCCCCTATCTCAGTCTGCCTATGGCAGTCCCTATCTCACTCTCTCTGCCAGCCCCTATCTCACTCTCTCTGCCAGCCCCTATCTCACTCTCTCTGCCAGCACCTATCTCACTCTCTCTGCCAGCCCCTATCTCACTCTCTCTGCCAGCCCCTATCTCACTCTCTCTGCCAGCCCCTATCTCAGTCTGCCTATGGCAGTCCCTATCTCACTCTCTCTGCCAGCCCCTATCTCACTCTCTCTGCCAGCACCTATCTCAGTCTGCCTGTGGCAGTCCCTATCTCACTCTCTCGACACAGTCTCTATCTCTCTCTGTGCCAGTGGCTATCTCAGTCCCTTCGGCCCTCCCTCTCTCTCCTGGCCCCAGTTCCCTCTCTCTTTAATTCAAATGCTGCCGAGATCGCCCAATGTCTCCACCCCCAATCCCTCCACCGCCTCCCCCCCGTTAGCCGGCAGATACCCGCGGTATTTCTCTCTCTGTTTATATATTTATTTCGGGTTCTCTCTTCTCTCTATTTCTCTTACGGATCAAATCTGCCGCCAAGATGGTGATGCGGCTGCGCAGTACCTATTACGGATGCTGCTGAGGCTCAAAGAGCGAGAGAGAGAGAGAGACTGCACTTTATCCAGTCACCGCCCACTAACTGCTCAGTAAAAGATAAAAAGCATCCTCAAAGCGCTGCTAACCTAGCATTGTCCAACACCAGCTTGCCTCCTTCATCTCTCAGTGCTCCCACTGAGAAGTAGAACTAGATATTGTCATCATATGTCCATAAGGATCTTCACTGTCACTTGGCCAAAGTCCTGGAATTCCCTTCCTAATTGCACAGAGTGTACAAGAAGGCAAGTCACCCCCCACTTTTTGAGGTGACTTGCCTTCTTGTACAGTCGGTTCAGTTAGGATGGGATGGGACTGAAAATCAGACGTGTTTTACAATAGTTTTATTGTTAGATGAGTGTTTTTAAAAAGCCAATTTTATTAATTGAGTTTAAGTTCCACTAGTTGCCATGATGGGACTTGACGCGTGACCTCAGAACATTAGGCTAAACCTCTGGATTACTAATCCAGTGACATTATTACTAGGTTACCAGATCCCCCTAATTACCACAGTAATGAGGGATACAGGTTTGTTGATTAACCTGTGCATTTGTTTCCTGAGCATTTTGCCCAAGATGATATACATTTATAAAACATACTGTATTATTAAACAAAGTTCCAGGTAAGGGAAGAATGATGTAAAACTAGCCAGGAATCAATGACACTGAGGCTAATTATAAGAAGATGGTGTTTTAATGTTATTACACCTTACAATTCCCAAGGCCATAGAAGGTGAATCGATAGACCTTGGCTGTTTTATCATCTAGTAATTCTAATGTCCTTATAAATTCTACCCCTCTCGGTGGCAAGGTTGGAACCTCACAAAATTTAACCATCCCTAAATACCCTTAAGAATGAGGCCATATTGAACCATTGCATTCCATTTGGTGTAGAGTTGGCTAAGGAGAGAGTTCTAAAATTTAAGCCCAGTGCCAATGAAGAAACAGTGATATATTTATTTCCAAGTCTAAATGGTATGTGACTGGAGGGGAACCTACAGGCCTTGCTACCTTTTAGCTATTGCTCTTTTGCTTCTAGGTAGTAAGGTTCTGTTGAAGAAGCTTTAGTAAGTTGCTACAGTGCATCTGATATTGGAATATACTGCTGCAATGGTATGTAGTTAGTGGAGGAAATGATGGTGGATGTGGTATCAGTCAAATTTTGTTCAAGTTGATGTTGAGTCTTTCGAGTGCTCTTAGTGCTGCACTCATCCAGGCAAGTGTAGAGTATCGCAACACACTCCTGTCTTGTGCCTTACAGACGGTGGACGGAGTTTCGGGAGTGTAGAGGTGAGTTACCCGCTGCAGATAACCAGGTTCTGACCTGGTCCAAAAGCCACAGTATCTGTAGTTGGTGTAGCTGGGATTTTAACAGCTTGCCCTGTAATATTAAAGACTAATGTATATGTCATGCAGAGACATTGGCATTGAGGTAAAGTCACTGGCTAGTAATCCAGAGATGTAGGTGGATATTTTAAATTTGTAATGGTTTCAATAGCTGATGTTAGATGTCTACTAAAAGGGAAGTGAATTTTTACAGCACTGTTGCAAACCTTTGGCCCAACTGCTCCATTGCCATGCTCACACTCCATTTTTATACTGAAAACCGTCCTGTCTATAATATATCTTCCAGGCATGAGCACGTATTGATTCTTATTGTCCTGTCTGGAGACAATACGCATCTCTTTAATCTATGCCTAATGCTATCTCCACTCACATTGTCTGCACCTTTAAAACTTGATTAGCTATAAAGACTCACATTCTAATCAGTATTCTGTAAGCTGAGTGTGTGCCTTTATATGTCCTGTTTGTGATCAGACCTCCCTACTCACCTGACAAAGGGGCAGAGCCCTGAAAGCTAGTGGCATTTGCTACCAAATAAACCTGTTGGACTTTAATCTGGTGTTGTGAGACTTCTTACTGTGTTTACTCCAGTCCAATGCCGGCATCTTCACATCATGACAATTCCCAGAGCCATAATTAGCAGCCTAGCCAACATGTCAGTCTCCTCAAATGATCATGTAACATATGCCACTTCTCTTTAAATTGGGCGACCCCTCAATTCTGGCACTCAATGCTAGGCTGTGGGTTTCAGCTTCTAAGTTCTCTCCTGTATCTTGTACCTTGACAGTTTCTCTTTCATGACGTGGATGTGCCGGCGTTGGACTGGGGTAAACACAGTAAAAAGTCTGACAATACCAGGTTTTAGTCCAACCGATTTATTTGATCGTAAATTCACAAGCTTTTGAGGGGACTCCCTCTTCGTCAGGTGAATGGAGAGTTCTGGCCTCGGACAGAACATATAAAGCACAGATAGTTTAGAGATTACTGATTAGAATGCAAATCTTTACACCTAACCTGCTGTTCAAGTCCTAAAGCGGCTGACAGTACATTGTCAGCCACTTTAGGACTTGAACAGCAGGTTAGGTGTAAAGATTCGCATTCTAATCAGTAATCTCGAAACTGTCTGTGCTTTATATGCTCTGTCCGAGGCCAGAACTCTCCATTCACCTGACGAAGAGGGAGTCCCCTCGAAAGCTTGTGAGTTTACTATCAAATAAATCGGTTGGACTAAAACCTGGTGTTGTCAGACTTTTTACAGTTTTTTTTTCACCAGCAGATGGAGTACAAGAGCTATAAAGTATCTCAAGATTCATAAACTGGTTCAGATGGGACAAATAAATTAACATCTTAAGCAGGGTCAGGAAGAGAAAGTGTGGGCCCTGTTGCTTCTCTTTCTGGTCCCTTGTCCCCCACACCTCCAAACTTAACCCTATTAGTTTCCCCCTTTCAAGATTTTTTCTATTCATTCATGGGATATCACTAGCTGGGCCAGCATTTATTGCCCATTGCTGAGGGTATAAGAACATAAGAAATAGGAGCAGGAGTAGGCCATCTGGCCCTTCGAGCCTGCCCCGCCATTCAATAAGATCATGGCTGATCTGCCGTGGCTCAGTTCCACATTCCCACCCTCTCCCCATAACCCTTAATCCCCTCTCTTATCAAAAACCCATCAACCCGTGTCTTAAAAATATTTAACGAGGTAGCCTCCACCACTTCAACGGGCAGAGAATTCCAGAGATTCACCACCCTTTGAGTGAAGAAATTCTTCCTCAACTCCGTTCTAAACCGCCCCCCCCTTTATCTTGAGGCTGTGCCCCCTAGTCCTACTGTCCTTTCTGAGCAGGAAAAGTCTCTCCACCTCTATCCTATCCATCCCATTCATCATCTTATACGTCTCAATGAGATCTCCCCTCATTCTTCTAAACTCTAATGAGTACAAGCCTAGTTTATTCAGCCTCTCCTCATAGCTCAACCCCCTCTACTCTGGCATCAGCCTAGTAAACCTCCTCTGCACTCCCTCCAAGGCCAAAATATCCTTGCGTAAGTACGGCGCCCAAAACTGCACACAGTACTCCAGCTGCGGCCTCACCAATGCCCTATGTAGCCGCAGCAAGACCTCCCTACTTTTATATTCAATCCCCCTCGGTATGAAGGCCAGCATCCCATTCGCCTTCCTGACCACCTGCTGCACCTGCAAGCTGGGTTTTTGCGACTCATGCACAAGGACCTCAAGGTCCCTCTGCACCGTCGCCTGCTGCAGTTTTTCTCCATGTAAGTAATAATCCTTCCTACCATTATTCCTACCAAAGTGGACCACCTCACACTTGCCAACATTAAATTCCATTTGCCAGTTCCTGGCCCATTCGCCCAGCCTATCTAGATCCTTCTGCAGACTCTCCACACCCTCCGCGCAATTTGCCGTTCCACCAATCTTGGTGTCATCAGCAAATTTTGACACCATACACTCGGTTCCCTCCTCCAGATCATCTATATAAATGGTAAATAGCTGAGGCCCCAGCACCGACCCCTGGGGCACTCCACTAGTCACCAACCGCATTTAAGAGTCAACCACATTGCTGTGTCTCTGGAGTCACGTGTAGGCCAGAACAGGTAAAGACGACAGATTTCCTTCCCTGAAGGACATTATTGAACCAAATGGGGTTTAATGACAATTGACAATGGTTTCACACTCATCAGTAGATTTTAATTCCAGATTTTTTTAAATTGAATTCAAATTTCCCGTCTACCGTGTGGGAGTTGAATCCAGGTTCCCAGAGCAGTACACTGGGTCTCTGGAGTACTAGTCCAGTGATAGTGACACTATGACAACATCGCCCCAGTGAAGCAATTCACCAATCATAAAAACATACTAGTAAAATGATAGCACCCATTGTTGGAATCTGGATTTGAATATCGTCCAAAATCATGTTTGTTCTTTGACACATGCTTTGACAGCATGTGTCAAAGATCAAAGAAAATTACAGCACTGGAATAGGCCCTTTGGCCCTCCAAGCCTGCATCAACCATGCTGTCCAAATGAGTTAATGGGTAAATACTAAGAGTACCATTGATATAGTCGATACCATTGTCTGTATGGTCTATTTGGATTTCAACAAAGCCTTTGACCAGATCCCAAATGGTAGACTTATAAAGAAGGCAAATGCACGTGGGATAGAGGGAAATTTGATAAGGTGAATTCAAAATTGGCTTAGTTGTAGGAGATAGAGGTAAATGGCAGAAGGCTGCATTATTGACTGGAAGCCAGTGTCCAGTGGCGTACCACAGGGATCTGTGCTGGGTCCCCGCTTATTCATCATTTATATAAATGACATAGATGACTATGTGGGAGTAGGATTAGTAAATTTGCAGATGACATAAAGATTGGCCAGGTGGTTAACAGTAAGGCTGAGTGTCTTGGGCTGCAAGAAGATATAGATGGAATGGTCAAACAGGCAGATATGTGGCAGATGGAACTTAACCTTTAAATGTGTGAGGTGATACACTTTCGAAGGAGTAATTTGACAAAGAAATATCCAAGGAATAGCATGACACTAGGAAGTTCAGAGGAACAAAGGAACCTTGGTGTGTTTGTCCATAGATCTCTGAAGACAGAAGGGCATTTTAGTACAGTGATGCTAAAGGTAAACGGGATACTTGCCTTTATCAATCGAGGCGTGGATTACAAAAGCAGGGAGGTCATATTGTGTAGAACTTTGGTGAAGCCACAGCTAGAGCAGTGTGTGCAGTTCTGGTCCTCACATTATCAGATGTGATGTCATTGGAGGGGGTGCAGAGGAGATTCACCAGAATGTTGCCTGGGATGGAACATTCAAGTTATGAAAAGAAGTTGGAGAGGCTTGAGTTATTCGCTGGAGCAGAGAAGGCTGAAGGGCGACCTTATCAAGGAATAGAAGAATAGGAGGGGCATAGACTGGATGGGTAGGGAGTAGCTGTTCCCCTTAGTTGAAGGGTCAGTCAAGAGGGGACATAGGTTCAAGGTGAGAGTCAGAGGGTTTAGGGGAGGATGTGAGGAAAAATGTTTTTACCCGGAGGATGGTGACAGGCTGGAATGCACTGCCTGGGAGGGTGGTGGGGGTAGGTTGCCTCAGATCCTTTAAAAAGTACCTGGATGAGCATTTGGATAACATTCAAGGCATCTTCTGCATTGATTCTGTGATAATGCAGTGTTAGTTTGTGTGCACCCAATAAGTAACCCTACCGTAACTATTCAAACAGCGAGTACAAATTTTATTTTATTGTTAACTTGGTAGGAAAATATCCCAAAGGTCATTTATAACAGCGTGTAGATGACTGCCTCAGCCCTCCATAACATGATCTGAACATTGCGCCATATTAACACTGAGAGTAAATTCATATTGTTGGGAAATATTCAATACTTGAATCTAGATAAACTACAGAAAATCTTTTACATTCTGTTGAAGGATTAGAAGACTTTCACCTGCCTGGGTGCATGATATTATTCAATATAATTATTTCATACAAGGAGTCTGACTGGATTTTGTTTTATCAGTAATCTCAGGGTAGAAAGAGCAAATGACTCCTGAATGACTGAACAACATAGGTCTTCACTGTCAGTGAGAAGCGTTGGAGTCCTCAGGTGTCTCTGTGCAAAACAACTTTTAAGAGGTCAGAAGACAAAGACTGAATAGTTCACAATTTTCCTAGTCTGAAGACTCAACTGTTGCTGCTTTCCACCAGAATATATTTTCAATATTTACCCTGCAACGTAACTTTATCACCATAAGTGTTTTGGCCCTCTATTACCCATACTGTGGTTAGCAACCAGGAATGATAGTGCCTTGCGCTACTTCAGCACCTCCCACCCCAGGCAGTGGGGCAATGGCCGCAGGAAAACCTTTTATTGACCCCAGTGACATGGGAGACCATTCACCATCCTTAATTAGACAGAGGCAGTAAGTTGATTGACTACCTACTTGGTCCCACCAACATTTGTGGATACCTGGCCCATCAATACCTAACTTCAACTGGACCACTGTGGGATAAGCAGGGAAGAAGAAGGTGGAGGTTTTGTCACTATTGGCAGAGTTGCGGTTCTTTATTGTGGAGGTCACTTCAGGAATTTAAAGCCCTTCCTTCTCTCTTCCTTTTCAGCTTTTCTGCACTAAAGCAAACTATTTAGGGGGAAGAAGTTTTCAAATGGCAAGATTCTCTACCCCACCACAGAATGTCAGTGGGGAATGCACCCCACATGCTTCGTCAAGCATTAATAGGGTGCAAAATCAGTTTTGAGGCATCTAACTGGTGGCTTCCTAGACCTGGCAATGGCAACATCACCGAGCAAAGTGCCAGAAGATCACAATGCAAGTTAAGCTCTCAGCAGGACCAGGACAGAAGGTCCCGAGGTGGGAGATAAGGGTCCAGGTTGCACAGGCCAGAGAGAGTATGGACACACAGTGGGACACTGGGGAAGGGACCCATGATTGGACCATCCACCAAGGCCCGAGCAGACCAACCTGCTGGGCTTCCCCACACCTCAGTCCCTGACTACCTGCCGCTGGGCAAACAGTTGTGGGCTGGGTAGGAAGTAGCCTTAAATGGACAGTAGCAGAATTTTAATGGACCGCAACTGCAAATCCACTGATGAGAGTTTGTAAAATGTTGGCCCAGATTTATTTAGTTACCATATTGGCTTTGCTGCAGCAGGCAGCAATTAACTGAGGTACACAGAGCAGGCTGATTCCAAATTCAATACATAGCCTGTTCAGACTCATCAAAGGCAGCCACAAGGAAGCAAAAACAATTGGTTTTACATACCTCCAATGGCACAACTGTTATTGCAATCATTGAAATAAACACATTGAAAAATCTAAGTGCCGTAATGTGTGGCCTAAATGCTACACAAAACTGGATATGAGTCCACGCACATCAGCAGCCTGAATTAAACAACACTTCCCCGAGGTTATGGCATGATAACCACGCACAAAGGGTTGTTTCAATATACACACCTGCCCTTTGGTATCAACTTGAGTGAGGTACCAAAGGGGATTCTGCAGCACAATAATCCAGCAAAAAGTCAACATCAGGAGTGAAAAGGAATGTATTTTTTACCCAGGGAGGAGGCAGGGGAGGGCATTAATTAGGACTGTGGTATTAATTCCATCATGTAAGGGTAGGGCGAAACATTTCCAATGATGAGACAAGATGATTTTACTCATTTAATTTTATTAATTGGAGGTTCATTTGTGATGGAGATGAAAAAATGTCACTGTTGGTGATTAGAAAATTGATGCTGACATTTTTATTTCCGTATTATCAGTTTCTTTTCCAATGCCAAAAAATACCAACTAGTCTTATTGCTAGTTTAAAATAGAAAGCAGGACCCGTATTTGAAATATGCATTTAAAAACAGTGTAAGTTACAAAGAGGATGATCAAAATGAAGGTTTCCAGAGGATGGCGTGGAAGAGGAGGATCTTCATCAATGGACACTCTACAATCTTCCAGGAATCCGGTTTTCCTGATCTTCCATTTCAATGTGATCATCCATGGTGGACTAAGATAAAGGGAGATAGGGATAAACAAGCTCATCAGCAAGCCATTAGCACGAAAAATTAAAAGAGAAAATAACTCGAGAGGCATTGAAACAACCAAGTGAGTGAGCGGCACGAACAGCCTGGTGTGCTCTGGTAAAACCGGTTACATTCCTGTTACTTTAGATCCAGATAAACCCCAACACTCAGCTGAAGGCAGAACCTGTCACTTTCCACAGCTTAAAATTTCTAGCCTCTTATATGCTTTAAGTTACTAGCTCCACATTTAATATTTAGAACAGAATCTCATCATCGAACCTTTTACAATTCAGACTGCAGCGATAGAATTTTTATGTTCTGTCCATTACATTTTTATTTATTAAAATGCTGCGTTCATGAATCACTAAGATCACCGTCTTAAATTGAGTCATTTTTGAGCTTACGACTCAAATGAAAAAAGTCACATTCAAATTGGTTATATGAAAGGGGCAAAGAAGGAAGGTGTTTGTGCCCTATTATCTAAGTGTCTTACATGCCTTTCATTCAATGCACACTTTAGCAGCGAGTTACAGTCACGCAGCAATTACAATAGTCACTTGCAAAAAGCAACATTCCACAAACAGCAGCTATTATGATCGGGTCAAAATGAACATCGGAACAGGGGTGGGTCACTTAGCCCTTTGAACTTATCCCATCAATCAATGGGATCATAGCTGACCTGTGACCAACTCCTAAGCTACCTTTGCCCTATATTCCTTTTAACCAACATCAGTAAATCTTAAGCTTTACATTTAATGATTAAAGTAGCATCAATTGCCACCCTTTGTATTAGGAGTGTTTCTTAATTTTGTTCTTGGAAAGTCTGGTTGTATTTTTTTTAAAAGACCATGCCCTGCACACTCCCCTCCCCACCCCCAACACCCTTAGTCCTTGGCTTCTCAGCCAGCAGAAGTATTTCCTATCCTCCATTTCTGTTCACTTTAATGTGAAAATGTCTGTCAAATCATCCTTCTAAATCCCGTTAGTCACAACCCTTTCCTGCAGATTGTTTTATACATACAATGCTGATGAGATTTCTCATTTACACAGTCCACAACGAGATAGATAGAGGTCCTTGGAGAGCTCTTGGCATCATGGATCTTAGTGCAAGATAAATTGCCATTATCTGCAAGTATTCTCTATCACAAACACGCAATCACTCACTCAAAAACATCAGGACTCAAAATAAATTACACTAATTTGTCGAGACATTTGTATTAGAATAACTGCCAATCAAACACAAGCAGAATAGAATCTTGGATCTTCTGGAATAACTGGCAGACATAGAATGTAAAAGATGAACCTCAATGCTGGGGTTAGGGACCTTTCTCCACCCAGCATTAGAAGCTGTCAGATCAGCCGTATTGTGATTCAGGTACAGAGTATAGAGAGATGATAGAGGTTTGCGAACTTGACAGCTTGAGTCCATTATGAGGGAGAGTCTGCAAGATCATCAAATATCTTCCCCCCCTGCCACCTGGCCACAAGCATAATGCCTTGGCAATTCAATACCTTACTGCATTTCTTGATTCCCTAAGGCTTTTCGCCATATACTATTAATAAAATAATTTCTATAATGTTCTCCTTTGGATAGGTAATCATGTATTGTACCAGGGTTCCTTTGGAGTAAGTCATTATTTACCAGCCTTCTCAAGGCAACTTTAAATTTTACTTTTCTATGTGACCTCTACCTTAATGTCCAAAGCTGAACAAATTCACCGCAGTGCAAAAGGGAAGCCTTTTCATTCCCTATGAAAACCAGTTTTATGGCAAGAGTAGAACATCAAATTTATGTTCAGTAATAGGCAGCTTTCTCCCCTGTAAACTGGATCTCTCTAGAGCCCGTGCAAAGACTACTGCAGCATTTTTCACATAGTAATCCTCCAAATGGTTAGAATAGCTAAGAAACTTTTTTTATCCCATTGTTTTAGCATAGATTCAAACCAAAGTCCCAGTAGTGAAAAAATAGTGCACCCGTCAACTACACCAACCAATCCCCAAAATTGCTTTTTGCAGTGTGTAAAGAAGTGGACAAGTAATACAAAAAAATGCAGTACAATCCCGAGAAATCAGACACATTTTGCACCTACAACTATACATCTGACCCATCACATGATGCATCTATTTGGAAAGTTAACAAACAAAGCTAGTAGAAGGTCAGGAAATGGCACATGCAGGGGAATTTTTAATCTCATGCAGGGGAAAAGAGTGGGCAGCAGTTAAAATAGAGTCACTCCACTTGCTGCACTCACTGGACTAACACAGGCGACCCGATCATTATCCTTCCTCACATTGCCAGAAACAGCCAAGGCCAGTGACATTCAAAGAAGGACAAGGGCAGCAGATGCATGGGGGACACCACAACTCGTGAGTTCTCCTTGAAGTCGCTCACCATCCTGACTTGGCAATATATTGTTCCTTCACTATGTCTGGGTCAAAACCCTGGAACTCCCTCCATAGCAGCACTGTGGATGTATCTACACCACATTAACAACAGGAGTGGGCAACTAGGGATGGGCCTAAACAGCAACATCCACAACTCATGAAACAATTTTTATAAACGTTAGGCTGCAAAATTAAAACTTTGCCAGTCCTTTGACTTATTGTCATCCTCCCGTGTCAGCTTTCTATTGCAAGTTAAAATCTCCCCTTTTGGTTTTAGCATACATAAAATGATTAGTTTGGAGTATTTAAATAAAAGAAACAGGCTTTCCACAGAGACAATGGTAAAACAGATTTTATATTGAAAAGTAAAACAAATCTAAAAAACGGACTTGACAAATACTGAGGCTGACCCCTTTCTCTGAACAAAATGCTCCAGGTTTCTACAAAACAGCAGATTCGCAGGACTAAAATCCAGACCTGGCATCATCTCTGCCATCCCACTCACCTGCATCAGGATCCGTTCCTTCTTTAATCTGCTGTAAAAACGTAGGACGTCAGCATTCGCATGGACCACTCGGCTGTCAAAGTCCATCACTCGAAGACCTTCCAGGCTTCGAGCACGAGACAGCGCTACGTACGCCTGGCCGCTTTCAAATACCCGTGACAGTGAGAGCTCCACACAGTCTAACGACATACCCTGGGACAGAGGGAGGAGGAAAACAACGGAATGAATGAAACAAAATATAAAATCAGAATTATTATAACCAAGATAAAATTCTCACAAATGGAAAAAGAATTAAAGTCAGCGGTGGAGCAGAATGGGCTGTTGAATTCTGTAGTAGGGCAAAGCCAGGGAGTGTGGGCTGCAGCAGGAGAAGAATGTATGGAAAGGGTTAAACACATAGCACTGTAGCATCCACCTCCAGGACAAAATACAAATAGCTATATCTCAGACAGTACTAAAACAGTCACACCCCAGGTGGTATCGCTCCAAGGTTACTACAACCATATGAGAATTGATACCACTTATCAAAGCTCCAAAAGGTCCAGAGGAACCATTGTGCCTCTGAAAACTTAATCAAATATCCAGCAGATGGGACAATTAACATCCCATCAAAATCAGTTTGACAAACACAATGCTTTGATATTGTAAACACGTAGACAGGACATATTCAGAAAATTATTAAAACTAAAGCATACAAGACAATAGAGCCATACAATGTAATCAAAAACAGAACTGTAACCGATTCAAAGTAACAATTTACCTGATGTAAATGTAATGCTTTGTAATGTGAAGAAAGGGATATAAGAAACTGTAAAAGCCAATGCTCAGCAGAGTCACAGCCACGAGTCCTGCTGTCTCTCATGCATGTTGAATAAAGCCACTTTTGTTGAAGTCTTACATGGTCTCGGAAGATTCAGTTCGTTCATTCCCTCCTACAAATTCCCATCACCTCTTTTATACTAAAGTACAAAGCCAAGAGACGGAATTTTAGTCATTCACGCCACCAGATTTTCTGGTCCCGCTAAAACAGGAATTTGCCTGAGTGCCAAATTCTCCCTCCTAGCTTGCAGCAACGGTGGGAGGCAAATGGCCTGAAAATTCCAGCTACTTCACTATCAGAAATCACTATCTGATTTCCAAGTTAGCTTTTATTTTAAATCTGTACAATGAACTACAACAGTTTGTCTACACTTGTTTCTAGGAAACTGACAAAAGGGAGACCGGTGTAATTGTTATTTCCCTGATTCTTGGCATGGACAGTTCCTCTCAGTTAGTGGAAAGGTGACAAGGGAACTGCGGTATCTTATAATGTCCATCAAACGGAATCTTTTCCAGTAACTGACTTGCCCGTCCAACAAAGGATCACAGAGCCCCACGTCATCGCTTAATTAAGCTTTGGATCAGCTTCACTGGCAAGATCTCATCCACAAGGATTTGTATCCGCGCCCAGGAGGTTTGAAGCTGTGGACTAAAAATATCAGCTGCAGCCTACCTGTGAAATGCTTTGTTTCATAATTTGTGCATTCAGTGTGGAGGTGAGATGTTTGTGTGTGTGTGAAGAGAGAGAAATGGTACATTAACCACTGGAGAACCAACAGAGAATTCAGCAACAAAGTAAAGGTAAACAGAGATTTGAAGGACAGGGTTGTGACTGGTGTTATGTATCGTGCCTCCGGGTCAGTCAACACCAGATCAGCCCTCATTGTGTCACCCCAGTTAAAATGACTATGAACAGGATGCACTAGCACCACCTGGTTTAAGGTGCTGAATGGGGAAGGAATCGTGAAATCTCAGATCTCACCACAGTGTGTAAGTTCAATGTTTTATGTTTAATAATCATCCGTTTTTTAAAAAATTACTGAGGAAATTCTTTGAATGAAAAGATGTTTTGGAATTCCACTTCAAGGGCATTCGACAGACAACTAGACAGGTCAATCGGCCGAGGTATAGGGCGGAATCTTGTCCCTTTCCCCTTGGGAGTTCCAGCTTCCAGTTTGATTTAATCCATGGCAGGAAGGTCTGTGTACGGTCTTCCCACCTGCTGAGGCCCGCAAGAGGGCAATTGCCAGGCCCACTTAACAGCATCACCTACTGGTACTAATATTAATCCAGCAATGGGTAGCAGCTCATGATGCAGGCAGCATGATGTAAATCTGTGTGGGTAGCCATCTGTGGTGGTGATGGTGGGTAGTTGGGGGTAGGAGTGCAGGGGGAGGGTAGGTGGACTTTGCAGTTGTGAATTCTGCCATATACAGCACATAAGGGCAGCATGGTGGCACAGTGCTTAGAACAGCTGCCCAATAGCTCCAGAGATCAACGTTCAATTCCAACCTTGGGTCACTGTCTGTGTGGAGTTTGGGCATTCTCCCATTGTCTGCGTGGGTTTCCTCCAGATGCTCCAGTTTTGTCCCACGCTTCAAAAATATGCAGTTAGGTGGATTGGCCATGCTAAATTGCCCCTCACGTGTCCAAAGATGTACTGGTTAGGCGGATTAGCCAAGAGAAATGTGTGCATTTACAGGGATAGGGCAGGGAAGAGGGCCTGTGTAAGATGCTCAATTAGAGTCAACGCAGACTCGATGGGCTGAATGACCTCTTCTACATTGTAAGGATTCTATGATTCCATGAATAGGACTGCTGAAGAAATCGGAGCGATCTGTCTTTGTGGTATTGTCTAAAGTGTAATTTTGTGAATTCCATAGAATATCATTTGTCTGTTAGATTAACCATAAATTGTGTTGATTTTAGTTTGATTGCCACAGTAAAAAGTTTCAAGAAGTGAAACTTTGTCCAGCAGTTCTCTTTCACTAGTGTCATTTGGGCAATTTGATTTGTTCAAAACAATACCTGACTCTTGTGAATGGAGATGGCCCAGGCCAACTTCAGAGGTAGCTGGTGTCTTGTCAGGTGGGTCCCACCTAAAGCTTTAACCGTCCAACGTTCTGGCTTTATCGTCTCTGTTACACCACATAAGAACCGCACTCGGGGCAGCGCTACAGGAATAAAAGAAATCTTCAATAGCTCTTTTGTTTCAATTACTGAGAAAGATGTGTGTAACATGTAATCACTATGGACACCTCATGATAAATACAAAGCCCAACACAGTCACACAAAGCTATACGCAATCACACTTACACCCCTATATTTATGGAGATGACATGGATGGATGGGAATCTTGGACCAGAAAATTCAAAAGTATTGATTTACCAGATAATGTGCGCGTATGAAAGTTTTAAATATTTTCTGTAGGTTACCCACCCTAGAGCCAGTCTGAGAATGGACTAGAGTGGAAAAGGAAAAGCCTGCAGGACCAGACCACAGCTGGGAGCAGAGACTAGAAAGAGCGAGGGTCTTCAATCATGGAGCTGGAGGCAGGCGAGATTATTCGGCTGGGAGAGGATACAGGAAAAGTATTCCTGCTCCTCCTGGCCCACAAGCAGTGCTGAAAATATGTTTACCTCGTGGGTCTGGTCTTCATGGATTCAATAAGCTGCTGGGTTTTCTGCAGAGCACCAAGAACTGAAATGTGTTAAAGACGAAAACCCTGTAAAAAGCTGGAGGCGTGCAATATCCTTAACAACCCTCATCACGTGACCCATCACTGAGAGCAGATCGATCACTTACTCCCCATCCGGTCTCTGTTCAAACCAGTGGGCAGATTCGAAGCAGGTTAGGGCCATGAATATGTTATCTTCTCATCCCACCCATCATTCTTTGATGGGGTTACAATTAGCATTGTATCTCTTGCCACCACAAGAACTTATTGTTTTGTTTGATGGAAGTCTATCAGAATAAAAAAAACATTTTCCTAGACCTCCAACTTCTGAAATAATTACCCACATTCGTTCCACCTCATAACCCAGCTTTGATGGCGGTAGATAAGCACCTACATTTGTTTCCCGGTTCAAAATCAATGATAACTCCTCGAGCCCCATTTACCATTCCCCGCTCTATGTCCAAGTTTTTAGTCAGCATCACCTGTGGAACAAAGAAAGCTAGTTCAGGATGGAAACCGTCGTGATCAGAGGTATACAAAATATCCCTCAGTTACTACCTTAGCATGCAGAGGCTCCCTGTTGACGCTGGCATCCAGTGTTTTCCTCTTGTTACCAATAAGCCACATAGCCTAGCATTGTTTACATGACTGGCCACCAAACCAGTGGAAATACAAATCACAAGGTCTAATGGAGATCTCAAAATACAAGGATAATAGGAGTATCTGAGTGGACTAGGGCTAGTACAGGAACAGTAGTCTTTGATATTAAACACTTACCTGTGCCCCTTTCTTCAGTTGCAGTGTCTGTGCTGCCGGGCATTGTGCATTTAATGTCTGTACGAACATGGGATCACTGTCAACTGCTTCAAACGTTTGCAACTCTCCTGAAAACACACAAGTCATAAAGAACAGGTGAGCACTGCACAGGGATTAAAGTTAACTCAGCTCTCTAGCTCCTGCCCTGCAATACAAGGGTTACACTAAGTTGACTGCATTTATCGCAGTGAAAGTGTGGCTCATCATGACTTCTTATTACAAAGTGAGAGCATCCATGGAAATGCAGGGGTGTTACAGCTGCCCACTTACCTCCTCTCTCCTCGCTGTCCAAAAAGTTAAATGTTGCTTCCAGGTGAAGCAGCAATTTATGTATACTTCTTTCAATTTAGTATCTGGCATCACTGCTCACAATGTGGTTACCACAACATCTCTACTTTCTCAGGAGGCCAAGGAAATGTCCACTATGACTCTCCAACTTTTACAGATGCACCATAGAAAATATCATATCTGGATATATCATAGCTTGGTATGGCTCCTACTCTGATCAAGACTGCAAGAAACTACAAAAGGTTGTAAAAATAACCCCGTCCACCACATAAAATAGGGGATTGGGAGGGTAAATATGTGGGGTCACGGGAATAGAGCCTGGGTGGGATTGAGTCAGTGCAGACTCAATGGGCCAAATGGTCTCCTTCTGCACTGTAGGGATTCTATGACAAACGCGTCTCCAATCCAATAACTTGGTCTACACTTCCTGCTGCCTCGGAAATGCAGCCAGCATAATCAAGGACCCCATGCACCCTGGACATACTGTCTTCCAGCTGCTTCCACCGGGAAAAAAGATACAGTCTGAAAGATGTGCTGGTTAGGTGAATTGGCCATGCTAAATCCTCCCTCAGTGCATCCAAGCAGGTACCAGAGTGTGACAACTAGAGGAGTTTCACAGTAACTTCACTGCAGTGTTAATATAAGCCTACTTGTGACACTAACAAATAAACTTTAAACAAAAGTCTGAGATCATGTACAAACCGACTCAAAAACAGTTTCTTCCTGGCTGCCATCAGGCTTTTGAATGGATTTACTTTACATTAAGTCTTTCTCGATACCCTAACTATGACTGTAACACTACATTCTGCACTCTGTTTCCTTCTCCCCTATGTACTTCATGAATGGTATGTTTTGTCTGTATAGCACACAAAAAACAGTACGTGACAATAATAACTCAAACCAAAACCTCAATGTGGCCTATCAATTTAATTCTCCACACACCCTGAGTATTCCTTTCGTCCTTGTCCCACTCATCCCTTGCTCAAAACCTATTACATCTCTAACTTTTCCTAATTGAAACAAAAGGCCAACAACCTGAAACGTTAACGCTCTCCACAGATGTTGCCTGACCTGCTGAACGTTTCCAGCATTCTGTGTTTTTATTTTGGATACAAGTTTCATTCTTTTGATGTGTTTAACACAATCACTGGCTGCTCAGCACTGATGTTCTCCATTGCTTTCCATTCCAGCGATGCTCCAGTTAATATTCCCAACCTCATTTCAAAATCCCACCCTGCCCTCACGCTCGTGAGCTCCTCCAGCCTGCAGCCATCTGAAATCTCTGCATCCAACAATTTTAGCATAGTCTTCATTTTAATAGCATCATGCCTTCAGCTTTCAGGGTCCTAAGCTGTGGAATTCCCTCTCCAAATATTTCTATCAGCACGGTAGCACAGTGGTTAGCGCTGCTGCTTCACAGCTCCAGGTGCCTGGGTTCGATTCCCGGCTCGGGTCACTGTCTGTGTGGAGTTTGAACATTCTCCTCGTGTCTGCGTGGGTTTCCTCCGGGTACTCCGGTTTCCTCCCACAGTCCAAAGATGCGCGTGTTAGGTTGATTGGTCATGCTAAGAAATTGCCCCTTAGTGTCCAGGGATGCGTAGGTTAGAGGGGATTAGTGGGTATAATATGTAGGGATATGGGGGTAGGGCCTGGGTGGGATTCTGTTTGGTGCAGACACAATGGGCCAAAGGGCCTCTTTCTGCACTGTAGGGTTCTATGATTCTATGATCTATGAGCTATCTCTCCGCCTGATGGTATAGTGGCAATGACTAGCAATCCAGGGGCTAATACTCCAAGGCTAGAGCTCTGGGGACGTGGATTCAAATCCCACAGTGACAGCTGGTGGAATTTAAATTTGATTCATAGATCTGGGATCTAAAGCTAGTTTTAGTAACAGTGACCATAAAACCATGTAGATTGTCATAAAAAAACCCATCTGGTTCACGAATCTCCTTTAGGGAGAGAAACCTGCTGCCTATTACATCTCTAACTTTTCCTAATTGCAATGAAATGTTAACATACCATTCACGAAGTACATAAGGGAGAAGGAAAGGAGAGGGTGCAGAAGGTAGTGCTACAGTCATAGCTAGCGTGCAGCGAAAGATCAACTTAGTATAAGGCAGATCCATTCAAAGGTCTGATGGCAGCAGGGAAGAAGCGGTTCTGAGTCGGTTGGCACATTTCCTCAGACTTTTGTCTAAATTTATTTGTTAGTGTCACAAGTAGGCTCACACTAACACTGCAGTGAAGTTAATGTGGAGTCACATGTGGGCCGATCTGGTCGACATGTGACTCCAGACCCTCAGCCATGTTGCTGACTCTTAACTACCTCCGAAATGGTCAAGCGAGCCATTCAGTTTCAGCAACAAATGCTGGCCTTGCCAGTGAATATCACATCCCATGAAAGAATAAATTTTAAAAAACAGATCTGTCTTATTTTAAGACACTCCAATTCATCTTGTCCACCAAGCTATTAGTCTTTAACAAACAAAACATGATAGCGATCCTCTCGAGACTAATATTCTTGCGACTGCTCAGCTCTGCCTATAAGTATGTTGCTTCCACTGTATTAACATGCCTGAAAATTACTTCATTTAACTCATCGCTCCCCCCCCCACCTTACTCTTTGCCTTTGTTCCCTACACGATCTGCCTAGCTCCTTTAACAAATATTCTCAATATTTTTAATTTTAAAATTAAAACGAATGCCCACACAGGCTACCTTAACTCATGTCCAAATGGTCACCAAATTGTAACATTTGGTCATACCTCAAAAGGACCATCTTTGTAGCTGCAGGATGGAATAATGTGTGTAGAGAGAAGACAGGAACAAAAATAAAGAGTATGAAGAGCAAACAAATGGCTGCAAAGGGCTTCACTCAAGACACGAAAATCTATGCAAAACATTTCTTCTGTTCCGCCACTCCCCAATTAACGTTACCACAGTGATAATCCTTTTAAAAAATCTTCTCAAAACATCTGATGCAAAGTTCTAATAGCATTGACCTCCATAATAAATATATTAATTAGATTTTCTCCGATGCATTATAATAGCAAGGATTTGATCAAAGTTCTCGCATCTCTTTCTGTGGAAGGCACGATGGTTAACATAGCTGTCTCAAAGCTCCAGGGACTCAGGCCTCGGGTGACTGTCATATGGAGTTTGCACGTTCTCCCCATGTCGGCATGGGTTTCCTCCAGATTTCATTGCATACTCCAAAGATGTGCTGGCCATGTTAAATTTCTCCTTAATGCCTCAAGATGTGTAGTAAAATGGATTAGCCATGGTAAATGTGTGGGATTATAGGGTTAGGGCAGGGAAGCGGGCCTGGCTAAGTTCCTCTGTCAGAGAGTCAGTGTAGACACGAGGGGCTGAATGGCCTGTTCTGCGCTGTAGGGATTCTATGATTCAATGTACATTCTGCTAATATTACAGCTGCAAAGATACATTGAACCAATTTACCTGTATATTTACTTCTAATCGTTACAGTAAACTTGGCCCACTTGGTGCAGTTGATTTACGCAATTTCCTTTCACCACTGGGAATTATCCAGACCAATAAGGTGAAGTAACCAAGTGAAATACATTCAAGATGGTCTCAGTATCATTCCTACAGCAAATGGGTCAACAGCAGAAAACTCCCCATCATTCTGCACTAAATTTGCAATCTCCTTCGAAAGAGGTTGCATTAAAGTGGGTGCTCGAGGTGGTGGTCAAAGACAGATGAAACAAGCTTTACTTTGAACATAACTTGTGTCACACCAGGTCTCGATAATGAAAGCGTTCTACTCCCTACCATTGGGATTTCTCACTGGGGTGAAGAAAAGTAAGTGGGAAAACTGCACACTGAGAGTAGCTAAGATTCACCACGAATCTCCATCACTCCGAAAATAAGATTTTGAAATCAGAAAACAAGTATTAGTTGACTGCAACTAATTTAATCTGACCATACGCACAAACAAACTTTGCAATCTGTGGCATGGTGGCACAGTGGTTAGCACTGCTGCCTCACAGCGCCAGGGACCCAGGTTCAATTCCTGGCTATGTCATTGTCTGTGGAGAGACCGCACATTCTCCCCATGTCTGCATGGGTTTCCTCCAAGTGCTCCAGTTTCCTCCCACGATCCAAAGGACGTGTTGGTTAGGCGCATTGGCCATGCCAAATTCTCCCTCAGTTATCCAAACAGTGTGTGGCGACTAGGGGATTTTCACAGTAACTTAATTGCAGTGTTAATGCAAGCCTACTTATGACAATAAAAAAAAAGCTAAAACCTACTAACAATCAGTCATCGTATTGAACACTTCAGTCTCTGCCCGACCATGACAACTGTTCCCCCACAGAGCAACAAGCAGCTACATCATCAGAACATTCAAATATTTCTCTTATCTTCACGATATGCAGTACTCTGAACACAAATATAAAACTATTCAATTAAGAAGAAATACAGACCCAATTGTAAAGAGGAAACATATTGGGACCCATAACAGAAACTGTCTGAATAATTCAACATGACTCAATAAACACAAACTGGATGATCGATTATTGTATGATGAGTATATGCGCCAAGATCCCCATGGTGTATTATTTCTAACGTTTCCCGCTTCTGATGAAATCTCATGGGCCTAAAATGTTAACTCACTTTCTTGCCACAGATGCTGCCATAACCTGAGTATTTCCACCAACTGTTTGGATTTCAATTCTACTGCAGCGCTATTATTCAATTAGTCCCCAAAGTTTACCCTTTGTTTACTAAGCAGCTGCTGTTGAGTTACAAATAATGCTGAATGGGGATTAAAAGCATAATGGATCAGGTGATCTGGATGGAAATAGGCCCAGGAGGAGTTTGCAAGAAAGCCAAAGCTAAGTAAATTTGTCAGCAGCACAGAATAGGCCTTGGCTGGATCAGTTTCAGATCTCTAAACAGGATCTACTCCCGTTACCTGGTAACCGCTGGAGCTTCTGCTCGTTGGTCAATTCCACATCATCTTTGTGCGTGCAGAGCCGTGTTGCTAAGATGCCGTCTCGATCTATCTTCTGGTTGGCTGTGTTCATCAACTGGACCGCAACTTCTTCTGGACATCTGATTTCAGGACAGATTTTGTTTTTCAGGACCGCCTTAAGTAATTTCCAATATACATCAGACCCCTCCACTTCCCCAACTGGCTGCTTCCAGAGCAGCCAGCAGAATAACAGAAACTAGAAAAAGGAGTAGACCATTTCGCCCTTCGAGCCTGCTCCGCCATTCATTATGATCATCAAATTCAATACTAATCCACCCTTTCCCCTCATATCCCTTGATTTCTTTAGTCTCAAGAGCTATATCTAATTTCTTCTTGAAATTGGACAGTTTGGCCTCAAATACTTCCTATGAAAGTGAATTCCTCACATTCACCACTCCCTGGGTGAAGAAATTTCTCCTCAACTCAATTCTAAAAGGTTTTGGGAAGTTTTGGGAACCTCGGACAGCAAGAGATATTGTGAGCCTAGTCAAAGAGAAAAGGGAAGCATTTGTCAAAGTAGGAGGCTGGGAATACACGAAGCAAGTGTGGAGTACAAGGCAAGTAGAAGGAAACTTAAGCAAGGAGTAAGAAGGGCTAAAAGGGGTCACGGAAAAGCATTGGCCAGCAGGATTAAGGAAAATCCCGAGGGTTTAAGAGCAAGAGGGTAGCCAGGGAGAGGGTTGGCCCACTCAAGGACAAGGGAGGGAACCTATGTGTGGAGGCAAAGGAAATGGGTGAGGTATTAAATGAATACTTTGCATCAGTATTCACCAAAGAGAAGGACTTGGTGGATGATGAGTCTGGGAAAGGATGTTGGATAGTTTGAGTCTTGTTGAGATCAAAAAGGAGGTGGTATTGGGGTTCTTGAGAAACATTAAGGTAGACAAATCCCAGGGCCTGATGGGATATACTTCAGAATACTGAGAGAGGCAAGGGAGGAAATTGCTGGGGCCTTGAGAGAAATCTTCATATCCTCACTGGCTATAGGGAAGGTCCCAGAGGAATTGAGAATAGCCAATGTTGTTCCTTTGTTTAAGAAGGGTAGCAAAAATAATCCAGGTAATTACAGGCCGGTGAGCCTTATATGTGAGCAACAGGTACAACACTAAATAAAATATCTTGCTCCTTCAGAACTTGACTTGACTAAATTGTTTGACTGTGAGCTGCGTTTCTCACATATATCAGTGGTAATGAAATTATTGGAGAGGATTCTTCAAGACAGGATTTATTCCCACCTTGGAAATAAGTGGACGTATTAGTGAGAGGCAACATGGTTTTGTGAAGGGGAGGTCGTGTCTCATGAGCTTGATTGAGTTCTTCAAGGAAGTGACAAAGGTGATTGAGGGTAGGGCAGTGGATGTTGTCTACATGGACTTCAGTAAGGCCCTTGACAAGGTCCCTCATGGCAGAATGGTGCAGAAGGTGAAATTGCATGAGGTCAGAGGTGACCTGGCAAGGTGGATACAAAACTGGCTCGGTCAAAGAAGACAGAGGGTAGCAGCAGAACGGTGTGTTTCTGAGTGGAGGGCTGTGACAAAGGGCACTCCTCGGGGATCAGTGCTGGGACCTTTGCAGTTGGTAATATACATAATTGATTTGGAGGAAAGTGTAACTGGATTGATTAGTAAGTTTGAGGACGACACAAAGGTTGATGGATTTGCAGATAGCAGTGAGGACCATCAGAGGATGTAGCAGGATATAGATCTGTTAGAGACTTGGGCAAAGAAATGGCACTTAAATAAATTGCCCATGTGCGCCAAAGAAAAAAATCCAGGGCACAAAATGACAAAGGAACTAGTATAGATTGTCTGGGTCCCATGAAGCAACTAGACATTGCTTAGCTAATCGCCGAATCAGATTTCTGCAGGTCAGATACTGGGTATTTTGCTCATCAGATCCACATCAAACTTTTGACGCAGATTCATTTCCTCATATTTAATATCAATTTCAATAAACTACAGAGTGAGATAATGACAATAATGGTAATGATAATTTGGTGATTGTTTAGTCAGGGTTACATGGCGCCCAGGACGCCAAGAAGGACTCTGCAGCGCTTCTTGGGATCCTTTACCGCCACCTGAAAGGGTAGTTAGGCCTTGGTTTTATGTCTTAGCTCAAAATCGCACCTTTTCTATGCAATATTGCACAGGAATATCGGGGTAGATTTTCAGGCATTTCATAGAACCCCCAGTGCAGAAGAAAGACATTTAGCCCATCGAGCCTGCACTGACAACAATCCCGCCGGGACCCTATCTCCGCATCGTCACGTATTTCCCCTTCTAATCCCCCTGTGTCAATTTAGCATGGCCAATCCACCTAACCCACACATCTTTGGATGGTAGGAGGAAACAGGAGCATCCAGAGGAAACCCACACAGACACAAAGGGAGAACATGCAAACTCCACACAGACAGCAACCCGAGGCTGGAATCGAACCTGGGTCCCTAGCCCGTGAGGCAGCAATGCTAACCACTATGCCACCATGCCCACAACATGAACCCACAACTAACTGGCTCTGAGGAGAGACTGCCAGTCCCAGAGCCAGGGCTGGCATAATTACTCCTCATTAGAGGGATAAAAACTGGCTCATATAATTTCTACCATTACAATGCTCCCCAGATGAAAATAACCTCCTACTGTTTTCAACAGATACGGTGGGAGATGGAGATAGATTTTCTTGGCCAAAGTCAGGAAAGCAATCACTGACAAAATTGAACGTATTTAAATCACTACAAAACATTTATTGGGCACTTAGAAAACTTTATGTAAGAACATAAAGTAAGCTTTTAGAAATGGGAGAAGTCCTTAGCCTCAATTTTGGAAGAATCAATCATACTCATAATATCCCTCAGCCCTCCCTTCTCTCCAGTAACACAGTGAACTGCATCTTAAATTTGTTAATATGGTCTACACAAGCGGCTATATCTGATATGCTTTGGAGAGATTTTCTTTTTGTCAAATATAGCAAGCCCCATCTACCTTGATGGAATGTCTGGTTGATCCCACGCATATCGCTAAACATATCACTGAAAATCAAGGTTACAAGATTTATTTTGCAAGATACTCTGCCATGTAATGGAATACTTGCCTCCCAAGCCGAATGGCCTGCAACATTGCAATGAATTTCTTATCAGTTTGTCTTCGCACATCTGTTAGCTCCATATTCACGTGGATACACTTCTGCCAACTCTTAGCCTTAAATAAAGTATAAAGTACATTCACTTTACTAAGCAATTAAACAGAGGGTCCTAAAATCCAAGAGACTGGAGAATTATTTTCCCCACGTACAAAATAAATAAAACACAGCAATGAACACAATTATATATTCTTGGCTTTTGTTTTCCTTCCTTGTTACACTTCTTCTCCTATCCCTCATGGTGTAAGTATCATAGAATCCCTACAGTGCAGAAAGAGGCCATTCAGCCCATCAAATCTGCACCGGCCACAATCTCACCTAGGCCCTATCTCTGTAACCCCATATATTTACCCTGCTAATCCTCCTAAAAGTAGGGTCAATTTAGCATGGCCAATCAACCTAACCTGCACATCTTTGGACTGTGGGTGGAAACCGGAACGCCCAGAGGAAACCCACGCAGACACAAGGAGAACATGCAAATTTCACACAGACAGTGACCCAAGGTTAGAATTGAACCCAAGTCCTTGGCGCTGTGCTAACCACTGTGCCGTCCTCGCAGTGGCACAGGTAGTCTCCACAGTTCATCAATTCCCTCCACTATTTTCCACTGTCCTCCTAAGCTAATGGAGGACAATTAAATTGTTTGCAAACTGCAGCTCATTACCATGTTTACAACTGGCGTTACAATCTGATCCAATTTAATCACAAGATGACAGATAGATAGAAACTGTTCTCATTGTCAGAAGGATTGAGAACCAGAAAACACTAATTTAAAGTGATTGGTAGAAGAACCACATGCAAAATGAGGAAAAACCTTTGTTTACTGAGTGGATGGTTAGGATGTGAAATGCACTGTCTCTACATGTGGGAGAGGCAGATCTTGGCTTTCAAAACAGAACTGGACACACACCTGAAGCAATAAAACTTGCACGGTTACAGGGACTGGGAATAAGTAAATTCCTTTTATCATAGAATCCATATAGAATCATAGGACCCTACAGCGCAGAAAGAGGCCCTTCGGCCCATCGAGTCTGTACCGAACACAATCCCACCCAGGCCCTACCCCCATATCCCTACATATTATACCCACTAATCCCTCTAACCTATGCATCCCTAGACAATAAGGGGCAATTTCTTAGCATGGCCAAGCAACATAACCCACACATCTTTGGACTGTGGGAGGAAACCAGTGTACCCAGAGGACACCCACGCAGACACGAGGAGAATGTGCAAACTCCACACAGGCAGTGACCTGAGCCGGGAATCGAACCCAGGGTCCTGGAGCTGTGAAGCAGCAGTGCTAACCACTGTGCTACCGTGCCGCCTATATTGCAAAATATAGTGTAGGAGGAGGCTGTTCAGCCCATTAAGTCTACCCCAATTCTCCAACAGAGCATCTTACCCAGGCCCTATCCCTGTGACCTCACATGTTTATCCCACTAATTCTCCTAACCAACACATCTTGGGACACTTAGCATGGTCAATGCATCTAACCTGCACATCTCTGGACTGTGGAAGGATAACGGTTCACCCGGAGGAAATCCAAGCAGACACAGGGAGAATGTGCAGACTGCAGACAGTCACCCAGGTCAGGATTGAACCCGTGTGCCTGGCACTGTGAGGCAGTAGTGCTGCCCTAGAATAGATCTAGCATGGATACAATGAGCTGAATATTCTTATTCTGTGCTGAAATCATTCATAATTCTATTAGACAAGACCTTAATATGAATAAAGATTCCCAAATCTAGACAAATTGGTGACACCCTCCTACATTCTACAACCAAGCTGACCATTTCACTTCTCCTACCCAAGAACCTGTGTGTGGCTACCAAAGCATTTGAACACAAAACACAATAAAGTTGCAACAAAAATACGCAAAACATCACCTGTACTTAAAAGGAGTAGGTGATGCCATATCAAGAGTTGATGCTGAATCATTGGACATTTTAACATGTTAATATATTCCAAAACAGTAATGCCAGCAATTCTCAATAATGTACGTAACAGATTACATGTTGACTTGTAATCATAGAAACCATACAGTGCAGAAGGCTATTCAGCTCATCAAGCCTGCACCGACAACAATCCCATCCAGGCCCTATCCCCTCAACCCTATGTAATTACCCTGTTAATCCCCTTTGTCATTAAGGGCAATTTATCCTGGCCAATCCACCTAACCAGTATGTCGTTGTTTATTGGGCACAAGATGTGCAAGGAAACCCAAACCACAGTTTCATTCATTGTATGTCAGCAGCAGGCACTCTGAACAACGCCCGAAACCCAAACAGGTTTCATCGTACTGAGCTTCGCTTTGGAAACAAAGGTGGTGGAATTCTATTTATTTTGCAAAACATGGAAACCCCTTTGATTAAAAAAATAGTGTTGGGATTAGTTATTGCATTACCTGGAAGCAAAACTTGTATTTCTCCTTCTTTTGGGATACAGGGGGAAGCTGTAGAAAATCTCCGCAAACTATCAGCTGGATTCCACCAAATGGCTCATTGCATTGCCGAACGATCCTGCAATAAACGGAACACTGAACCAACTCAAGACACTCAGTAACCAGTGACTATAAAGGAATGGGGCACTCATCTATACGCAAGAAAAGGCTCTTCATCTTTTTACATCAATTTAAGGACATTTCATCTGTTCTAATACTTGGGATTTTCAGAGCTTTATTCAATCATGTTGTAATTAAGATCCATAAAAATTGTTGCCAGTGTTTTTTGCGTCAAAGATCATGATATGTAGGCCATGTTCTGCACTGGTGTTGTCCACAAATAAAGTGCAGCCTCTATCAAGTTTCATCTGAGATACGGCATGGTGGCACAGTGGTTAGCACTGCTGCCTCACAGCGAAAGGGACGCGGGTTCAATTCCTGTCTTGGGTCATTGTCTGTATGGAGCTTGCCCATTTTCCCCGGGTCTGCGTGGGTTTCCTCCGGGTGCTTCAGTTTCCTCCCACAGTTCAAAGATATGCAAGTTACCTGGATTGGCCATGCTAAATTGCCCCTTAATATTAGGGGAACTAGCTAGGGAAAACGCATGGGGTTATGGGGATAGGGCCAGGGTGGGATTGCATCAGTGCAGACTCGATGGGCTGAATGGCTTCCTTCTGCGCGGTAGGATTTTATGACTCTACGAGAGAGATTAAAACACAAGCTAATAGTGAGATTTACAGTAACAACTACCATCTGAAAACCTCAGAGTCACTATACTAGAAAACCCTTGGTAATCACAGCGATTTCCATTTACTGTGTTAACAAATTGCATTTATACAGCACCTTTAATATAGAAAAATGTTTCATTATGCATCACAGAAAGTAATTAACGGTAAGCCAAAGAAAGAAATATTACGACAGGTTATAAAGGGCTTGGTGGTGAAGATAGCTTTTACAGACGGTATTGAAGGAAAATAGGAATGTGGGAAAGCAGGAGGGAATTTTGTGACGTGAATCTGGGAGTGTCTGATGGCGTAGCCACCAATGGCGGAGTCAGATGCCGAAACCAGGAGGAGGAAATGGCCATTCAGTGCTTCGAGCCTGCCCTGCCATTCAGTAAGATCATTGCTGATCCTTTTTCTCAATGCCAGGGAGGAAGAGACTACAGTCAAAAGTTCAGGGAGAAGAAAAGGCCTTGAATGAATGAAAATTTTACATTGAATGCTGAATGACTGAGAGCTCATGTATGTTACCTAGGGGCAAGAGTGAGGATGAGGTGGGCTTGAGCTTGGTACAGAGCAGGATGTAGGCAGCAGTTGGAATTGAAGTTTACAGAGTATACAGGATAGGAAAACCAATTAGAAGGGCAATTGTAGAGACAAGACTGGAGGTGACAAAGGGCATCAATTGGGAATTTCAACAACTGGTGGCCTGATAATACGGGTGGAAATAAGCAGCATTTGTGATGCAAGGTATACAGAATCAAATCAAGGTTGAACAGAACACCGAGATTACAAGCAATCTGAGATGGTCAAGGCTGAATCAGTGACAGTGGTACAGATACTGTAGTAGGGACAAAACATGATGGTTTCACTGTTCCTAATTGAGACCCGGCTAAGATAAGCAGTCTGACAATACAGAGACAGTGAAGACATTGACTGGTGCCAGTGGGGTAGAGTTGGGTATTGTTTAGCGTACAAGTGAAAGCTAATGCCGTGCCTTTGAACGATGGCACCAAATTAGACCATGTTATGAAGCTTGGTCAGAGAAATATCATCAGCATCATGATACTTAAATAGAAAGCAAACTGGGAAATCACTTTCAGCTTGTCAGCAGTGTTATGCTTTCAGAAACCATGCAGTCATAACAAGTTTTTAAGAATATAGGGTTATCAGAAAGAACATCATTTAGGGAACTGCACTCAGATGCAAATTGCACATTTGATAAGCTCCATGGGGGGATGAGTAGCAGCAAAACAGCAAAAACTGGAATATTAGTGACCTAGGTACAATCAGCTTACAAAACATATCTCTATTGTATGAAAACAATCTGAACAAGTCAGATGCTTTCTCGTAAGGATGGTGGTCACACACCTTTTAATGGTCAACCTTGAACAGCATCTCTGCTTAGCCACTGACAGGGCGTAGCAGTGATAACATTACAATACGTGTTCCTACTAAAAAGCCAGGGATGCTTGAGGAGATGGAAAAATAACTAACTGTACTAATGGTTTTGCAGCTACTGTGACATACCTGGCCACTGCTTCAAGTTTGTCAAAGAATTCTCCTTCTATCATAGAGATTTCATCTATGATAAGGTGTCTGCAGCTCTGCCACTGTCTGAGAATCCCAGGTCTCTGAGCCAGCTCTATGCACTGTTGCAAGGGAGCTTTCCCTGAACCGATTCCTAACAACAACAAAATAAATAAAATTTTAGAGACGGGCGTATCCACTCTGTTGCTCTCACTACCTCAAATCTCCAAGTCTGAACTTGTACATTCATTCATGGCAACATTTTAATTATTTGCAGCATTCAAAATGTGGATAAGAATCAAAAATAGATGGCAATGGGAAGAGAGCAGTATATATTCAAGCATTGGCCAGCATAAACTTGATAGGATGAATAGTCATGTTTTGAACCTCCACAGTTTGAGAGAACTGTTTATATAGTCACTGTTCACTTGAAAATACAAAACTAAATGTTTGAGTCCAAAACAAGTGGATCATCAGGTGCGTGGTATCAATGAACTTTAGTTTGATGAGAGGAATGGTTAAGTTTCTAACTCCACCATGTGCAGTGCAAATTGACTTGGATCCCTTTGACAATCCTGTAGCAAAAATATAACTTAATGACCTTTCTCAAATCCCTAGTTTTCCGCGGTTAACACCGAGGATTGTGCTGTGGGGCATACCAGACCTGCAAATGCATGCAGAGTTGTTCCTCCAATGTGACAGGCAGCCACCCCGGTACTCGCTGTGGCGTAGGTATCTTTTGGAGGCAATGCTCCCACAATCCTCCTCAGCAAGAAAGATTTTCCTGTTCCTTGAATTAAAATTAAAAAGAAAGTGAGTGGTTAGGAAAGTACAAATTGGTACATATTGTGTGAAGAATCAGCTTAATGTGGCACTTTACCACATCATAGCTTTGACATAGTTACAGATCTGTCAACTCTGTCTTAAGAGCGTGCATTTAATCAAACCTCAGAAAGTTACCCTGCATAATAGAAACATAAGAAACATAAGAACATAAGAAATAGGAGCAGGAGTAGGCCATCTAGCCCTTCGAGCCTGCCCCGCCATTCAATAAGATCATGGCTGATCTGTCGCTGCTCAGTTCCACTTTCCCGCCCTCTCCCCATAACCCTTAATCCCCTCTTATCAAAAACCCATCAACCCGCGTCTTAAAAATATTTAGCAAGGCAGCCTCCACCACTTCAACGGGCAGAGAATTCCAGAGATTCACCACCCTTTGAGTGAAGAAGTTCCTCCTCAACTCCGTTCTAAACCACCCCCCTTTTATCTTGAGGCTGTGCCCCCTAGTCCTACTGTCTTTTTTGAGCGGGAAGAGTCTCTCCACCTCTATCCTATCCATCCCATTCATCATCTTATACGTCTCAATGAGATCTCCCCTCATTCTTCTAAACTCTAACGAGTACAAGCCTAGTTTATTCAGCCTCTCCTCATAGTTCAACCCCCTCAACTCCAGTATCAGCCTAGTAAACCTCCTCTGCACTCCCTCCAAGGCCAAAATATCTTTGCGCAGGTGCGGCGCCCAAAACTGCACACAGTACTCCAGCTGCGGCCTCACCAATGCCCTATACAGCTGCAGCAAGGCCTCCCTACTTTTATATTCAATCCCCCTTGCCATGAAGGCCAGCATCCCATTCGCCCTCCTGACCACCTGCTGCACCTGCAAGCTGGGTTTTTGCGACTCATGCACAAGGACCCCGAGGTCCCTCTGCACCGTCGCCTGCTGCAGTTTTTCGCCCCGTAAGTAATAGTCCTTCCTACCATTCTTCCTACCAAAGTGGACCACCTCACACTTGCCAACATTAAATTCCATTTGCCATTTCCTGGCCCATTTGCCCAGCCTATCTAGATCCTTCTGCAGACTCTCCACACCCTCCACACAATAGTTCTGTTCCTCATGCTAGCCTCGACCTTCTCTGAGCAAACCTCCAGTCAATGCTTACCCATGATAAGCACTGCCTTGTGAACATTTAAATCACAAAATGCTGATTTACCTACAGCTAACTTTCCTTCCATTCTTCAAGAACTAACCAGGCAAGAACAAGTATGGTAAAAGCAAATTACTGTGGATGCTTGAATATGAA
Organism: Carcharhinus amblyrhynchos; assembly: GCF_965287045.1. Classification (NCBI taxonomy): domain Eukaryota; kingdom Metazoa; phylum Chordata; class Chondrichthyes; order Carcharhiniformes; family Carcharhinidae; genus Carcharhinus; species Carcharhinus amblyrhynchos. The sequence goes on along the minus strand of NC_137332.1, from coordinate 25,663,405 downwards.
AACAGAATCGTAGAATCACAGAATCCCTACATTGCAGAAGGAGGCCATTTGGCCCTTCACAGACAACAATCCCACCTGGGCCAAAATGCTGAAAAATCTCAGCAGGTCCAACGGCGTTGGTGGAGAGAGAATAGAGCCAACATTTACAGTCTGGATGGCTTCCCATCAGCAGAAAGGTTTGGCCTGGATTCCTGATGGCAGAGGTGGAATAACAACATGCTAACCCACCAAGCATAAAAGCAAATTACTGCTGATGCTGGAATCTAAAATCAAAAGAGAAAATGCTGGCAAATCTCTCCTCTCAGATGCTGCCAGACCTGCTGAGATTTTCTAGCGTTTTCTCTTTTCCTAACCCGCCAAGCATCCCATTCCATACATTCAGCAAAATGAACAAAGAATAAAACTACTCTGGCCTGGTATAAAATGCAGGAGTAAGTGGCAAGAGGAGAGAACAGAAGGATCCCAAATTTCCTCAGGAATCATTAACACTAGCCAAATTGACCCAAGACAACAGGGCTTGGCTGTGCTGGATTTCTGTCATTTACAGGATAATCTGCTCTGCTTTATAAAGAAATAAGCTTTTGTGTGATCTTTACTTGTACCATAGATCCAAGCAAAGATTCTGCTTTGCAGTTGGATAATACTCTGAACCACCCTATACTAAATAATTTATAATTTGAACCAGGGACCATTAGAATCATAGAATCACCACACTGAAGAAGGTTTGGCCCATCGGGCCTGCACTGAGAACAATCCCATCCAAGTCCTGTCCCCATAATCCCATGTATTTACCCTGCTAAGCCCCTGACATCAAGGGACAATTTAGCGAGGCCAGTCCATCCAAATCTCCTTATCTTTGCACTGTGGGAGGAAACCAGTGTACCAGGAGGAAATCCATGCAGACGCAAGGAGAATGTGCAACCTCCACATAGACATTCACCCAAGGCCAGATATCAGGTTCCTGGTGCTGCGGGGCAGCAGTACTAACCACTGTGCCACCATGCCACCTCATTTTTCTACGAGAAATGTCTGCACAATCTAATTCTTTAATCAGCCTCATTGTAGCTACTGAATTACCAGCACTTCCAGTGAAGAAGACATTCTTTCCTTTCAGAATCATGCTGAGAATGTGCGCTTGTTCCTTTGTGAGCTTCCTTACCACCGGCATTGTCAAGGTGGGTTTTTTGGCAGGTTTCATCTCTGTAACCTGCATCAGGGCAACATACAAAATCAAGAAATTATCTTTTATGCAGTCTGAGACAGTCATTACGGCACAGAAGGAGGTCACTTGGCTCATTGGGTTCATGCCAGCTCTCTATAGGGCAAAACCAGTCACAATCCAATTCCCCCATACACTGAGCTTCTAAATCATCCAAACGTCCCCCCCCACTTTACTGCAAAGACCCTGGAGGATATTTTAATTGATGAAACAGGGAGCCTGGGTTAGGTGGCAGGTAAAAGCCTTAACAAAAGAAGTTAGAATCCCAATCCAAACCCACCTCTCACTTTAACAGAGATGAGAAAGTGGTGACCAACTGACCCCACTGGCATTTGAGATATCGTAATCTCCCCCTGGTTCAGCTATTCAATTTCAGGCATGGTCAGCCAGCTTTCCCCAAGAGGAAGTGAGTGTAACAAGGTGACAAAAGAGCAAAGGATTTCAACCTGTAATACTACAGTAAGTGTGATATATATATGGAATTAATACTGGAGTTCTATGAGGATGTGTCTAGGGCGGTGGATAGAGGAGAGCCGGTGGATGTGGTCTTTCTTGATTTTCAGAAGGCGTTTGACAAGGTACCTCACAAGAGGTTATTGCAGAAGGTCAGGGGGCATGGAGTTGGGGGTAGGGTGTTAGCGTGGATAGAGGACTGGTTGTCAAATAGGAGGCAGAGAGTGGGGGTCAATGGGCGCTATTCAGATTGGCGGATGGTGACTAGTGGAGTGCCCCAGGGGTCGGTGCTGGGGCCTCAGCTATTTACCATTTATATAGATGATCTGGAGGAGGGAACCGAGTGTAGGGTGTCGAAATTTGCTGATGACACCAAAATTGGTGGAAAGGCAAATTGTGCGGAGGGTGGGGAGAGTCTACAGAAGGATCTAGATAGGCTGGGTGAATGGGCCAGGAAATGGCAAATGGAATTTAATGTTGGTAAGTGCGAGGTGGTCCACCTTGGTAGGAATAATGGTAGGAAGGATTATTACTTACGTGGCGAAAAACTGCAGCAGGCGACGGTGCAGAGGGACCTCGGGGTCCTTGTGCATGAGTCGCAAAAACCCAGCTTGCAGGTGCAGCAGGTGGTCAGGAAGGCGAATGGGATGCTGGCCTTCATCGTGAGGGGGATTGAATATAAAAGTAGGGAGGTCTTGCTGCGGCTGTATAGGGCATTGGTGAGGCCGCAGCTGGAGTACTGTGTGCAGTTTTGGGCGCCGTACTTACGCAAGGATATTTTGGCCTTGGAGGGAGTGCAGAGGAGGTTTACTAGGCTGATGCCGGAGTTGAGGGGGTTGAGCTATGAGGAGAGGCTGAATAAATTAGGCTTGAACTCGTTAGAGTTTAGAAGAATGAGGGGAGATCTCATTGAGACGTATAAGATGATGAATGGGATGGATAGGATAGAGGTGGAGAGACTCTCCGCTCAGAAAGGATAGCAGGACTAGGGGGCATAGCCTCAAGATAAAGGGGGGGCGGTTTAGAACAGAGTTGAGGAGGAACTTCTTCACTCAAAGGGTGGTGAATCTCTGGAATTCTCTGCCCATTGAAGTGGTGGAGGCTACCTCGCTAAATATTTTTAAGACGTGGGTTGATGGGTTTTTGATAAGAGAGGGGATTAAGGGTTATGGGGAGAGGGCGGGAATGTGGAACTGAGCCACGACAGATCAGCCATGATCTTATTGAATGGCGGGGCAGGCTTGAAGGGCTAGTTGGCCAACTCCTGCTCCTATTTCTTATGTTCTTATAAATAATGGAGAACTCACATGCAGTAGAAACTGGGACCTGTTTAAACTCATTTCACTCCCACAGCTAATAAAGAGGCTAGCACCCTATTCTGAAGTCAAACCCAGGAGCCAAAGGTTGATGAATGGGATGGAAAGAGGGTTTGTAGTCTCAAGTATGGATTTTCTTGTTCATTTTTATTTTGGCTTCTTCCCAATTTGACATGATTATAATAATAAATATCACATTAAAATTTTATAAAGCTTTTGCCCTATCTCCCTGCGGCCCCTTAGCTGCGAATTAAGGGAGACAGATTGCTTGTAGATCTTTTTCTAAGTTGGCCTATTCATAATCCCCAGAAATACACGGCAGGAAGGGGAGCTGAAAGAAGCATTTCTTTCCTGCTTGGTGCCACCAAGCATGGAGAAAATATGGGCACAAGAAGTCCATAACACAGTACCCCAAAGCTTTCTACCACCTCACAGGGTGGTGTTGGCATGCTAGTATTGAAATTATGACCATGGAACAATTGCTGATTGTTGTAATAATCCATTTAATATCCTTTAGGAAAATAAATCCGCATCCCTTACCTGGTCTTCCCTACATGTGACTCCAGACCCTCAGCATTGTGATTGACTCCTAAATGCCCTCTGAAATGGCCTAGCAGTTCAAGGGCAATGAATACAGGTCCAGCCAGCAATATCTACACAGAATCACATTCGGCCCATCAAGTCTGCACCACAATCTGACAGAGGATCCTATCCAGGCAATTTCCAGTGACTCCATGTATTTCTCTCACTAACCTACACATCTTTGCAATACTAAGAGGCAACTTAGCATGGCCAATCCACCTAATCTGCGAATCTTTGGACTACAGGAGGAAACCAGAGAACCCAGAGGAAACCCACTCAAAGACAGGGAGAACATGCAAACTCCACACAGCCACCCAACTCAGGAATTGAACATGTGTGAGGTGACAGTACTAACCACTGTGCCACCGTGCAGACCTGATTAAATGACAAAAACCCTTCATGCCATCCTTCTGTTTTCCTATTGGCATTCTAGAATCATAGAATCCTTACAGTGCAGAAGGAGGCCATTCAGTCCATTGAGTCAGCACTGACAATAATCCCACCTAGGCTCTATCTCCGTGATCCCACATATTTACCCCACTAATCCATCCAACCTAGGCATCCTGGGACACTAAGGGGCAATATAGCATGGCCAATCCACCTAACCCACACATCTTTGGACTGTGAGAGGAAACCCTTGCACCCGAAGAAAACCCACACAGACACAGTGAGAATGTGCAAACTCCACACAGACAGTGCCCCAAGCCAGGAATCGAACCCAGATCCCTGGAACTGTGAGGCAGCAGTGCTAACCACTGTGCCACCGTGCCACCCACAGCTATACCACATAGCATTGGAACCAGCACTAAATAAAACAGCTTGGGAAAAGATTACATACCAGGCTGTTTTCTGATGAGATGGTCCTTGAGCGTTTAATCTGTCTGTTTGGTCCCACAATGCCTCCTCGATTGTTCAACCCTTTGGTAGAAATTGGGGATTGCACAGTGCCCTGCGGCTGAAGCTGGTTAGCTCGTTTCACATCCTGTGCCTGCACGGGACTGATAGTATCAAACGTCCTTGGGAGAGTGGAGAGCAGCCGCGTTCGGTCACTGACTGGTTTGTTGATCTTCTTATCTGCAGCGTATTTGATGGCGAGCGTCTTGAAGAGTACTTTTAGCTTATCTGGCGGACAGTTCGAAACTAGGATCTGAATGTTATCAGGAATCAGTTTGATGGAACTCTTTCCATCCCTAATAAACTGCGTGAAAAGTTGGATTTCACGTAGGACAAAGTTTTGGGACAGTTTGCCATCATGCACTTGGAGAATAATATCGCGGAATTCATTGCGCCCAAGGGTGATGATGGCATTGCGAATATTTTTGCGTTTGGTCGCCTGGCCGGCTGGGTTGAGGTATTCAATTGTAACACTACTTTGGACCTCAGTGCCTGAAGAGGCAGATAACATTCTACTCCTGCAAGTGAAAACAAGTGTTGTTGTAGAAATGTCAAGTAAAACTAGGCAAGATACGTACTATTGTGTCGGGTGTTGGCAGGTTAAGTATTTCTAATCACGTTTCATGTAATGGAGAAAATAGCAAGTTACACCAATTAGGGAAAATTCTTGCAGCTATTTCTAATCCACTGGATATTGGCACAGATGCTGATTTATTGGAACATTAAAGTAGATGGAAGGCCCTGGTTTTGTTCTTTGTGAAGAACTTCACTTTCCTTTTGAACTGTTTCCAAAACCAATATTGAAGACTTAGAAAAACTTGCATTAAAAAGCACCTTTCATGACCACTGGGGCTTTATGTTTAATGAAGTACTTTTTGAAGTATAGTCACTTATAACATATGTAACCGGCAGCCACCATTTGCACTAAAAATGGTGGAAAAACTCAGCAGGGCGATGGTGGCTTAAATCACTGGACCATTAATGAGGCCAGACTAATAGTCATAGAATCCCTACAGTGCAGAACGGGGCCATTCGGCCCATCTAGCCTACACCAACAATCCCACCCAGGCCCTATCCCCATAAACCCACATATTTACCCTACCAATCCCCCTGATACTAAGGGTCAATTTAGCATGGCTACTCCAGCTAACCCACACATCTTTGGACTGTGGGAAGAAACCAGAGCACCCAAAGCAAACCCATGCAGACACAGGAAGAATGTGCAAATGCCACACAGACAGTCTTCCGAGGCTGGAATTGAACCCAGGTCCCTGATGATGTGAGGCAACTGTGCTAACCACTGTGCCACCCTACACTTTAATACTTTGAGCATATGGCTTCAAATCTTACTATGACAGCTGAAACTCTGCTGAAGCATAGTGGAGGACATGTCTCTATCTACACCAACAGTCATGGAGTGGAAACGGTTGAGATTTTCAAGTTTCTAGGTGCCTGGATCACCAACAACCTGTCCTGATTCCTCCATGCTGATGTTATAGTTAAGAAAGCTCACTAATGCCTCAACTTTCTCAGTAGGCTAAGGAAATTTGGCACGTCCACTACGACTCTCACCAACTTTTACAGATGCACCATAGGAAACACCCTCTCTGGTATGCTTGGTATGGCTGTTGCTCTGACCAAGACTGCAAGAAACTACAAACAGTCGTAAACGGTCATCACGCAAAGCAGCCTCCCATCCATTGACTCTGTCTACACTTCCCGCTGCCTTGGAAAAGCAGCTGGCATAATCAAGATCACAAATACCCCGGAAGTACACTCTTCCACCTTCTTCATTGGGAAAAAGATACAAGTGCCTGAGATCACATTCCAACAGATTCAAGAATAGCTTCTTCCCTGCTGCCATCAGACTTTTCAATGGACCTACCTTATATTAAGTTGATCTTTCTATACACACTGGCTTTGACTGTAACACTGCATTCTGCACCCTCTTCTTTCCTTCGGTGTGAACAGTATGCTTTTTATAGCACGCAAGAAACAATACTTCTTGGTGTACACCAATACATGTGACAATAAGAAAACTAATCAAAAAGCAGCATTTAAACTCAGCAAATGAAGCTGGAAATCAATGGTGACCACAACAACTGTTGTCGATTGTCGTAAAACCCCCATCTGGTTCATGAAGAAAGGTCATCATCCTTACCTAGTCTGAACTACACATCAATCAATTTGACTCTAAACTGCCCTTTGAAATGGCTGAGCAAGACACTCAGTTCAAGGTCAATTCAGGATGGACAACAAATACTGATGCCCACATACCATCGAAGAATTAAAAAAAAGTCAGGCAGCATCTGTGAGGTGAGGAATCACGATTTTAGATTATTAATCTTTCATGGCAAACTTTAGGGATGTAACAGGTCTTAACCAAGTACATAGGCAGGGAAGGCTTGAGAGAAAGTGGGAGATAGTAGTGATTAAATGGCAAAAGGCGTGATGGTACAAAAAGAGAGATTGGGGTAAGCGAACAAAAAGCTGTACATCTGTTGTATTTAATTACCATGGAGAAACCAGTAAATGAATTACAGAATCACAAAGTTGTTACAGCATAGAAGGCCTCCATTCATTTCATTGTATCGGCATTGGCTCTCTGATACTCCTTATAGCCTTGTGCATTCTTCTTTTCTAGATATAACAGTCTGATTCCCTTAAGAACATAAGAAATAGGAGCAGGAGTAGGCCATCTAGCCCCTCGAGCCTGACCCGCCATTCAATAAGATCATGGCTGATCTGTCGCTGCTCAGTTCCACATTCCCGCCCTCTCCCCATAACCCTTAATCCCCTTGCCTATCAAAAACCTATCAACCCGTGTCTTAAAAATATTTAGCGAGGTAGCCTCCACCACTTCAACGGGCAGAGAATTCCAGAGATTCACCACCCTTTGAGTGAAGAAGTTCCTCCTCAACTCCGTTCTAAACCGCCCCCCCTTTATCTTGAGGCTGTGCCCTCTAGTCCTACTATCCTTTCTGAGCGGGAAGAGCCTCTCCACCTCTATCCTATCCACTCCATCTTATACGTCTCAATGAGATCTCCCCTCATTCTTCTAAACTCTAACGAGTACAAGCCTAGTTTATTCAGCCTCTCCTCATAGTTCAACCCCCTCAACTCCAGTATCAGCCTAGTAAACCTCCTCTGCACTCCCTCCAAGGCCAAAATATCCTTGCGTAAGTGCGGCGACCAAAACTGCACACAGTACTCCAGCTGCAGCCTCACCAGTGCCCTATACAGCTGCAGCAAGACCTCCCTACTTTTATATTCAATTCCCTTTGCTATGAAGGCCAGCATCCCATTCGCCTTCCTGACCACCTGCTGCACCTGCAGGCTGGGTTTTTGCGACTCATGCACAAGGACCCCGAGGTCCCTCTGCACCGTTGCCTGCTGCAGTTTTTCGCCACGTAAGTAATAGTCCTTCCTACCATTATTCCTACCAAAGTGGACCACCTCGCACTTGCCAACATTAAATTCCATTTGCCAGTTCCTGGCCAATTCGCCCAGCCTATCTAGATCCTTCTGCAAACTCTCCACACCCTCCGCACAATTTGCCGTTCCACCAATCTTGGTGTCATCATCAAATTTCAACACCATACACTCGGTTCCCTCCTCCAGATCATACTTCTGAATACTTCAATTGCAGCTCCCACCACCCCCAGCTCCCCAAATATCAGTACGAAGTCTCACAACACCAGGTTAAAGTCCCGATGGAGGAGCAACGCTCTGAAAGCTCGAGCTACTAAATAAACCCATTGGATTTTAAACTGGTGCTGTGAGGCTTCTTACAGTGCCCACCCCACTGGCATCTCCACATCATGGCACCAAATATCAGGCAGTGCATTTCTCAGACCCTAACCACTAGTCCAACGTCATTGCAAATTTTACCATACCATCAGAAAGTTACTGAATTGACTTCACTCCTCGTTCTTGTTTTCCCGCAGAATTATCTGCAAAATCCCTAAGTTACACTGAATCCTTTACATCATTTACTTGCTTATTTGGGTCAAGTCACTGAATGCGAAATCGGTCCTGAAAAAAAAATCCTGTTAGTAGATATAGCGATTCAACTGCGGGTGTAATCAGTCTCACGTTTCTGAATCCTGGGCAGTTCTGATGATGTATCGATTAAAGTGGATTCGCTTCCCTGAGTCGGTTTTCAGATAAGGGACTGGGTACGTGTCCCCTCCTTCCCTGCAAACACTTGTGTGAGTTTACAGATGTATCTTTCGGTGTGGTTGTACAAGGAGGACAGGCGGCTGGTGAGTGCCTCCCCAATCAGACCCTCATTCATTCATTCATTCATTCAGTCTCTCGCTGTATCCGCTGCAACTTTCAAACCTGCCGGCGCGTAATCCACCAATCAGAGGAGGGCGCTCTGAACTTTTAGCCAATCAGATTTCTCTGACGTTGGAACGGTCGGGGTCAGAGGTCGCACGCACCATTGTGACATCATTACGGCGCGCTGAATGGCAACATTTGCGGGGCAAAGAGTGGTATACGCATGCCCGGAGCAAACAGAACGATATAGATATATGATGCAGTAGTCACTAACGAGGAGAAACGGGCAGGTGAAGGCTTGTGCTTCACACGTTTTTTTCAGATGAATTATATTATTTCAGCTTTCCAGAGTTTACCGTTTTTTTTAAAGGAAGGGATGATCAGAGCCTTTCCAAAATTTTGCAGGCAATACTAATGCTCCTGCGAAACCCCTTGGGAGGTTTTATTAGCATAAAAAATATTGTCGTGGAGAGAGTTTGTGTGTAGGATAACTTTTTACAGGACAGGGAACAGTTACATTACTATTTGAATACGTCATTTGAAAGTCGTTAACGTTTGCAAAAGCTTTTTAAAAATAAGTTTGCAAAGAGAACTGGTTGACATTGTTCTGATGTAGAGATTCTGGCGTTGGACTGGGGTAAACGCAATATGAAGTCTCACAAATCCAGATTAAAGTCCAACCAGATAATTTGATAGTAATCCCACTAGCTTTTGGAAACAATGTTCCTTCGTCATGTGTGTGGAACCTATCAAATAAACTGATTTACTATCAAATAAACTGGTTGGACTTAAACCTGGTGTTGTGAGACTTCTTACTGACATTGTTCTGTCATTGGTCTGGGATGTTACAGATATAGTGCCTTCATGACCTGAGAATACCCAATCAAGTGTTTTTGATATAATCACTGGTCAGTGATAGGAAATGTAGCAAGCTCCAGCAAATAGCAGAGTGATAATGACCAGATTTTTAAAGTTATGCAGATTGAGGGATACATGTTCAGCGGGGATAATTCCTATCTCTTTGAAGTAGTATCATGGGATCTTTTACATTCACTTAAGACAGCGTAGGAGGCTTGGTTTAAGGTTTTATCCGAAAGATAGCACTTTGCAAACAGTGTAGCACTCCCTCAGTACTGCACTGGATTCTGCATTGGAATCTGAACTCACAACCTTTCTGACTCAATTGAGAGTGCTACTGAAACATCATGATGGTAAAATAATGACAAACTTTGAATATCAACATTGCTACGATTTGTGTGGGTAGGGTGGCAGGACCTGGTTCCAATGTGCGGGGTGGGGGATGGGGAGGAGCTGATTCTAGTGTGGGTGGGAGGGGAGGGGAGGGGGAAGCTGATTCCAATGGGAGAGTTGAGGGAACTGGTTCCAATGAGGGCGGTGGCGGGAATGGGGGAGCTGGTCCAATGTACGTAGTGGGGAGAGAGTCTTCATTGAGTGTTCTGTGTTGAAATGTAGAGAGAAAGGCTGAAAGTCACATGAGCACATAAAATAATAACATTCTTGCAAAACACTTAAGAACACAATTATATGATTTATGATATGTTGATGTATAATACATGAACTTTACTAGTAGCATACCAAATGTTACTGAGCCGTTTTATTGCTGATTTGTTTTTGCTGCTGACGGGTCACATGGAGAATGCAGCATGGCATAGTGTGTGGCAGGATACATGGAACAATACAGCATGGCATAATGCATAGCAGGATACATGGACCGGAGCAATACAGAATGGCATATGCATGGCAGGGTACATGGACCGGAGCAATACAGAATTGCTTATGCATGGCAGGAGAGTGTTTACCATGCCAACATGTGTTTACCCAGAAATTGACACTATTGCTGGTTCATGAAAGCGTGAACTGAGAAATAGAGAAATAACAATGAGGGATTTATTGCATACTCTTTCTGGATAGATGAATGAAATTTCACCAAACAGCCGTCAAGATCCATAATTATTTCTAAATGTTGCTGTGGCAGTCCCCCGAATGGAATCTAAATCTATTTGCCAAACACAATTTTATCATGATCAAGGCGCCTTTAAATGAATAGTCAAACTGTGACATCACAGAGCAAGTCTCACCCTCACAATGAGCGTCACAGTGAAATGAAACATCACAATGGGTTTGGAAACCTGGGGCAGGAGATGATACAACCAGTTTAAGTGAAGGAAGTGCAGACATACTCAGACATACTTACTGGCTGATCTTCCTGTGACTGAATGCAGTAAGCTAGATGCTCTGAACAAGTTTATTTTGTGAAGGGAGTGGGAGCAATGGTAAGGCCATGAACTGGTAGATTCAATGGAGTGTTGCTAATAGTAGAAGGTTTATCTCAACCTGGTTATCTCGTAGTTTGTGAAGGATATCACAAACTCTGTTCATAGTCTGCTGCATATTAGAGTAGAATAGTTGTATTTGTTGTTGTGAGTAAATCTTCTATGCCATTCCTCACAGATAGTCAAGTGCTTGATCTCCAGGGTGTGAGCACACGTGTGTTCTAGTGCAGTAAATCATTGTCCCCTAAATAAAGCCTAAGAATGTTTATCAAACAATTTCATCAAAGTCAACCTTCCAACTGGCTGTCAGATTGTGATATCACAGAGTAAATCTCACTCTTAGAAAGCACATCACAGTGAGAACAAACATTGCAGCAGGTTCATCTGCTGGGAAAGTTTGAGGACAAATAGAGCTTCATTTAGAACTCATTGATCTCACTGGGACTGAATGTGATTGGATTGAAGATCTGAACAAGTTTATCTTGCATCGGGAGCATGAACAATGGTAACATCATCACCCAATAAATTCAATGGAAAGTTGCTGACATCGGAAGGTTTGTCCCAACATGGTTATCTTGTAATTGGTGGAGGACATTGCAAACTCAGTTAATGTTGCTGCATATTAGAATGGAATAGTTCTAGCTGTTGTCATTCCTCGTAGATAGTGGTGTGTTTGGAGCCTGATTTCTGATCATTAATCACACACACTCTCAGGTCCCCCTTTTGTCCCCTAGTACAACCAGTCTCAGTTCGGTGCTCAGGCTGTTCTGCGATATATTCAGCAACTTAACATCATTGACATTGAGATATTCTAGAAGTTTGGCTGAAATAATCAAAATTTGCCAAACACACTCAAAGTCCTGGGTAGACAGAACAGAATTTAATGAAACAGGTTTATTTTCCCATAGCTTTCCTCTCGGTTGGACTTTTTGAGAAGCCTTAGCGTTAACATGTATAGCACAGCGAACATTTAATTCAGCCCCAATCAAGATTCACACCGGCAGTGAGTGACCAGTTCCCCTGGCTCTGACACAAGCCAGAGTGGATCCTTATCGATGGTATGGGTACCATCAATGATCTGGAGTGTCCAGCTATACACTGCTGCAAACCCAATAGACACAAGCACTGTTTCAAAGTATATTGAAGTGTGGGAATCAACATTCACAAACAGAAGGATTGCAATTTCAAGCAATCCCATCCTCATTGCCCACCAGCCATGTTCACTGGACTGTAACCATATAGAAACCAGTTTTTAACAACCTAACTCATTCTGTCATTGTGATAGAAATGAAACCTGAGAATGTTTGTCCAACAATTTATCAAGGTGGAACAGTTAGTTGGTTGAGTCAAACTGTGACACCACAGAACAAGTTTCGCACGCACTGAGCATCAGAGTGAGATCAGACATCACAATGGCTTTGCAAACTGTGTATACATATACAAGGCAGGAGGCTGCACAACCAGTTCAAGTGAAATAAGTGGAGATAAGCTGATTGTTATTAACTGTGTGATTTCTCTCAGACTGGATGTGATCAGCCAGAAGGATCTGAACCCGTTACTTTGTGAAGGAAATGTGAATATTGATAACATTATCAACCAGTGGTTGGAATGGATGGTTCTGGATATTGAAAGGTTTGTCTCGACATGGTTAGGTTTAATTTGCACTGCTGCACAGTGGGATGGAACAGTTGTATTTGTCGTCACAAGTAAATCTCCCTCAGAGGTAGTTTGTTGCCTGGAGCCTGATCTCTGATGGCTGATCATCATCCCCAATCTCGGCTCCCTCCTTGAAGTCCCCGACTGACCATCTTTGCCAGTCTGTGATTTCAGGCACTGTTCTGTAAGTACATTCAGCTACTTCACATCATCGGCATTGTATGACACATCCCACCTAACTAACCCCCCCCCCCCCCACCCTCCCACAACCCCACCATCACCACTGTGCAAAACAGAGGGGAAAGAATGACAGAGTGGTAATGTCACGAGATTAGTAATACAAAGGCCAGACAAATGCTTTTGGGACATGGATTCAAATCTCATCATGGCAGCTGGTGGAAGTTGAATTCAATTAATTATAAATCTGGAATTGAAAGCTAGTCTGAATTGTTGTAAAAACCCATCTGATTCACTGATGTCCTTTAAAGAATGAAATCTGCTGTCCTTACCTGATCTGATCTACGTGTGAGTCCAGACCCACAGCAGCCAGTCAAGGGAAATTAGGGATGGATGACAAATACTAGCCTTGCTAGTATTCCCACAACTCATGAAAGATTTTTTAAAAAAGGCTAAACAAAACTGGTTGATGAAACTTGTCCATTCTCTTGGGAGATAACGTTCTGAAAATCTGAGATCTCAATAGAATATGTAGTGCAGTTGGAATTGGACTCAGTTCCATGTAAGACTGCCTATCCCCCAACAGCACAATCAACTTCCCCCACCTTATTGATACCAGCTCAGCATCAGTGGGTCATGATCAACGGCATCTGTCACCACCAATGATCTGGAGACCCCAGCTCCATTCTCACCACCATCCATCGCCTTCAGGCTTGTTCACTGGCTTGTAAGGTTCAAACAGCCGAATGGCCTACTCTTGCTTCTAGTTTCTATGCGTACCTGATTTTACATACAATTCCTTCTATCATTATGACTAAAATAAAGACCAATAATTTTCACCAAGGTGACACTGGGTGAGGCAAATTGTGACATCACACAGGGACTCCCACCTTCACACTGAGCATGACAGTGAGATCGGACATCACAGCCGGTTTGTAAACGGGGTAACTTTGAGGCTGGAGGCCGCACTATAATCCAAGTTCAGTGACGGAAATGGTACGGCTGCATTGACTCTTACTCTCTGATTAATCCCTTCAGAAGTGAGTGCGGCTGTGCAGACAATGTGAACAGCTTTGGTTCGTGAAGGGAAGTGTGAAAATTGTCCAAATCAGTTGATTGGCCGTGCAAAATTGCCCCTTAGTGTCAGAAGAATGTGCAGGGTAAACACATGGGGTTATGTGGACGGGGTCTGGGTGGAATTGTTGTCGGTACAAGCTCGATGGGCCAAATGGCCTCCTCCTGCACTGTAGGGATTCTATATTGCCAGCCAGCTGACAGTCAGAAGGTTACCACTATAAAAGGTTAGTTTATCCGTGCAGCTGAGAGCCTTTGTATTGAGGCCACATATTGGTGTTGGGTGTAGTTTTTTGGGGTAGAATGAACGATTAAACAAGAAGGAACTGAAGGCACTGTTGCTAAGTTTGCAGATGGTACAAAGATATGCAGATGGACAGGTAGTATTGAGGAAGCAGGGGGCTACAGAACAACTTGGATAAGTTAGGAGACAGAGCAAAGAAGTGGTAGATGGAATACAATGTGGAAAAGTGTGAGGTTGTGCACTTTGGAAGGAGGAATGGAGGCATAGACTATTTTCTAAATGGGGAAATGCTTAGGAAATCAGAAATACAAAGGGATTTGGGAGTCCTTGTTCAAGATTTTCTTAAGGTTAATGTGCAGGTTCATTTGGCAGTTAGGAAGGCAAATGCAATTTTAGTGTTCATATTGAGAGGGCTCGAATACAAGAGCAGGGATGTATTTCTGAGGCTGTATAAGATCCTGGTCAGACCCCATTGGGAATGTTGTGAGCAGTTTTGGGCCCTGTATCTATGGAAGGATGTACTGGCCTTGGAAAGTATGAGTCCAGTATGAGTTCACAAGAATGATTCCTGGAATGAAGAGCTTGTTGTATGAGGAATGATTGAGGACTCTGGGTCAGTACTTGTTAGAGTTTAGAAGGATGAGGGAGGATCTTATTGAAACTTAAAGGACACTGCGAGACCTGAATAGAGTGGATGTGGAGAGGATGTTTCCATTAATAGCAAAAACTAGAACCAGAGGGCACAGCCTCAGGCTAAAGGGACAATCCTTTGAAACAGAGATGAGGAGGAATTTCTTCAGCCAGAGAATGGTGAATCTGTGGAACTCTTTGCCACAGAAGGATGTGGAGGCCAGGTCATTGAGTGTCTTTAAGACAGAGATAGATAGAGGATCAGGGGTTATGAGAAAAGGCGGGGAATGGGGATGAGAAAAATATTAGCTATGATTGAATGGTGGAGCAGACTTGATGGGCCGAGTGGCCTAATTCTGCTCCTATGGTCTTATGGAGAGGGAGGGAATGAACGAATAAATAATTAAATTCCTCAATTATCCCCCAGCACTAAGAGTTCAGGGTTAAGAATTGAAGGATGCCAAGTGTGGGGAGTTGAAGAAATGTTTTGCACAGATGGAGTTATAATCAGTGTCTGTTGAGACAGAAACTGCAAGATGCTTTGAAGGAATTGTCAGTTGTCTATATCCAGAGCTGATGGTATCTTCTGTTTTTAACACTAAGCTGGCACCAGCACAAAGAACAAAGAAAATTACAGCACAGGAACAGGTCCTTTGGCTCTCCAAGTCTGCACAGACAATGCTGCCTGACTTAACTAAACTCTCCTATTCTTCCGGGGACCATATCCCTCTATTCCCATCCTATTCATGTATTTGTCCAGACGTCTCTTAGAAGTCTCTGCTTCCAGTACCTCCCCCGGCAACAAGTTCCAGGAACTCACCAACCCCTGTAAAAAAATTTGCTTCCTACATCTCCTTTAAACCTTGCCCCTCACACCTTAAACCTGTGCCCCCTAATAATTGGCTCTTCCAGCCTGGGGAAAAGCTTCTGACTATCCACTCTATCCACACCTCTCATAATTTTGTAGACTTCTATCAGATCACCCCATCAACCTCCGTCATTTCAGTGAGAACAAACCAAGTTTCTCCAACCTCTCCTCATATTTAATGCCCTCCATACCAGGCAATATCCTGGTAAATTTTTTCTACACCCTCTCCAAAGTCTACACATCCTTCTGGTAGTGTGGCGACCAGAATTGAACACTATATTCCAAGTGCAGCCTATCTAAGGTTCTATAAAGCTGCAACATGACTTGCCAATTTTTAAACTCAATGCCCTGGCTGATGAAGCAAGTATGCCGTATGCCTTCTTGACTACCTTCTCCACCTGCATGGCCACTTTCAGTGACGTATGTACCTGTACACCCAGGTCCCTCTGCCTATCAATGCTCTTGAGGGTTCTGCCATTTACTGTATCTTTCCTATCAGCATAAGACCTTCCAAAATGTATTGTCACATTTGTCTGGATTAAACTCCATCTGCCACCACTCCGCCCAAGTCTCCAACCAATCTATATCCTGCTGTATCCTCTGATGATCCTCATCGCTATCTGCAAATCCACCAACCTTTTTGTGTTGTCTGCAAACTTATTAATCAATCCACTTACATTTTCCTTCAAATCAATTACAAGCAGCAAAGGTCCCAGCACTGATCCCCGAGAACGCCACTTGTCACAGCCCTCCATTCAGAAACACACCCTTCTCTGCTACCCTCTGTCTTCTTTGACCGAGCCAGTTTTGTGTCCATCTTGCCAGCTCACCTCTGATCCCATACAACTTCACCTTCTGCACCAGTCTGCCATGAGGGACCTTGACAAAGGCCTTACTGAAGTCCATGTCATCAACATCCGCTGCTCTACTCTTATCAATCATCTTCATCACTTCCTCAAAAAACTCAATCAAGTTCGTGAGACATGATCACCCCTTCACAAAACCATATTGCCTCTCATTAATATGTCCACTTATTTCCAAGTGGGAATAAATCCTGTCCTGAAGAATCCTCTCCAATAATTTCCCTACCACTGATGTAAGGCTCACTGGCCTGTAATTACCTGGATTATTCTTGCTCCCCTTCTTAAACAAAGGAACAACAATGGCTATTGTCCAGTCCTCTGCGACCTCCCCTGTAGCTGGTGAGGATACAAAGATTTCTCTCAAGGCTCCAACAACAGTTGCACAATAACATTACAAGGAACAAAATAAGCCAATTAGTTTTGCGCCCAGAATCTGTATTCCGTATTTAGGAATTAAATTATTTAATAATAAGGGGGGTGGTTTAAAATACTTGTATTTGATTCAATCCTTTACTTCCTGTGCCCAGTTTCTTTTCCTGCCACAGGTACACAGTTGGTGTCTGGATGAGCAAGAGGAAATGGAATTTTTAATCAAGCTACCAACAGATTCAAGTTGTAAGAGACAAAACAAAAGCAAGTGAATCTAATACAAGAGAGAGCAAATGCTGAGCAAAAACCAATCAATACCCATAGAGACACTGAAAAGGAGGAAACAGCGCAACTGAAATTCTCATATCCTTCATCTCTGTCCCACTCAGTTGTCAATGACAGCTCCACATAGAATCATAGTTTAATATGAGTTTTATCCTTTAGTTTACTTTTTAATTGACAGTCTACCCTCCCCACTGACCTTTCTAAATGCAGCAAATAGTTGAGGGAAAATACTGCAATTATTAAGGGAAAGTTGGATAAATATTCAAAAATTAGTGGGACTCTGATCAGACTTCAGGGCTTCAAAGAGGCTGTCTATATAATCTGTGGGCTGTGCTCTGGATGCTAAAGTTAGGGGCGGCACGGTAGCACAGTGGTTAGCACTGCTGCTTCACAGCTCCAGGGACCTGGGTTTGATTCCCGGCTCGGGTCGTTGTCTGTGTGTAGTTTGCACATTCTCCTCGTGTCTGTGTGGGTTTCCTCCAGGTGCTCCTGTTTCCTCCCACAGTCCAAAGATGTGTGGGTTAGGTTGATTGGCCATGCTAAAAATGCCCCTTAGTGTCCTGGGATGTGTAGGTTAGAGGAATTAGCGGGTAAATGTGTAGAGATATGGGGGTAGGGCTTGGGTGGGATTGTGGTCAGTGCAGACTCGATGGGCCGAATGGCCTCTTTCTGCACTGTAGGGTTCTATGATTTTAATCTATAAGTTGACCAAAAATCCCAGCATGCTTAACTCTCAGCCAGAAAAGCCTTTTTAAAGCCACTATTGTCATTTTTGTTGTTAAATTATTGCTGCAGCCGGTCTTTTTCCATCCACATAGCACTTCTTTTTACAACTGGTGGGATTTTGAACCTCTTGAAAAGGCAGTGTACCATCTTCCGCCTCATTCCTCTTGCTCTGTACCACCCTACTGCCTCCACGGATGCTGCCAGACCTATTGAGTTTTTCCAGCATTTTCTGTTTGTGTTTCAGATTCTAGCATTAGCGATATTTTGCTTTTATCAAACTTTCTGCGACTGGGCCCAAGTGTCACCAGAAGGACAGTGGTTACTTCATGCAGACAACGTGAAAACGTTTAATTAAAATATTTGAGGTGACTCTCCAACTCGGAAACAGAAAGATATCCCCTCCAGCGCAGCTTGCATTTCTTAGGGTGGGGACGCTTGTTACTTTGTTTTATAGAAGTGTCGGAAATTAATGAACAAACCCAAGAATACAGCGGTAAGTTAACCTCGCGATAAGTAGGTGAAACTGAATGAGATGTTGAATGGGTTGGGCAGTGGAAGGAATACTAAATCTTCCTGCTTCATCAAAATGTGGAATAGACTGAACCAGACACACAGCTTCAGCAATGACTCCGAGTGGGTAGAGAGGAAGGAGATTCACCACAGCACAGGGGCAGATTCGGAATATCTGTTGAGGAACAAGAACAGCAGCAACACCCACATCAACAACATCAGCCCTCCCAGTAAGGTTGGTCGGTAAATGGGGAAGCAGGACGCCAATAGCTGCGGCTAAGTTAAAGAGCCAGGGCAGAATCTGCACCTCATATCAAACTGCTTCCCAACTCGCGCGTGACCTCCCCACTGTGTGCAGCTCCCTCAGATTCTGGGTTGCATTTAGACCCCAGCAATCTGAGTTCTAGCGTGTGATAAAGTAGAAGCCACTTAGATTGAGCAAAACGTATGAGCACGCTCGCCAGAGGACATTTTTTCAAAAAGTATTTGAAAGTGAGATCATGCCTTAAGAGATTTGCCTGAGATCCATTGTGCTGATGCATCTTGATGATAAGATCTACAATCTGCTGCTCTCAGCCAGTCTGAAGAGTGAATGCTCATCACATTTCTTCTGAAGGTGTGCTTTCACTGCTGACAGGTGATTTCTGACTCTGGGGAAATCAGTTTTCCTGTCCTGGACTTCAGTCACCTTGATCTATGCTTTCCAACCGCCAACTTTCCCCACAGCATGGGGAACAGTTTATGTAGATTCACCTACACCCTCTGGTGAGGAACATGAGGAGCAGCAAAAACACCAGCAAAACTAACAGCAAAACCAGCAGCACGAAGAAAACCAACAGCAGGGGCAAAACCAGCAGCAGGAGCAAAAAACAGCAGCTGGAGCAAAACCAGCAGCTGGAGCAAAAAACAGCAGCTGGAGCAAAACCAGCAGCAGGAGCAAAAACAGCAGCTGGAGCAAAAACCAGCAGCTGGAGCAAAAACCAGCAGCTGGAGCAAAACCAGCAGCAGGAGCAAAAAACAGCAGCTGGAGCAAAAACCAGCAGCTGGAGCAAAAAACAGCAGCTGGAGCAAAACCAGCAGCTGGAGCAAAAACAGCAGCTGGAGCAAAAAACAGCAGCTGGAGCAAAACCAGCAGCAGGAGCAAAAACAGCAGCTGGAGCAAAAACAGCAGCTGGAGCAAAAAACAGCAGCTGGAGCAAAACCAGCAGCTGGAGCAAAAAACAGCAGCTGGAGCAAAAACAGCAGCTGGAGCAAAAAACAGCAGCTGGAGCAAAACCAGCAGCTGGAGCAAAAAACAGCAGCTGGAGCAAAAAACAGCAGCTGGAGCAAAACCAGTAGCAGGAACAAAACCAGCAGCAAAACCAGCAGCAGGAACAAATGCCACAGCAGGATCTTCACTTAAGTGCCTGTGACTCAGTGACCTGTCTTCACAGCTTTGCCTTCCACTGCTGTGAGTGCTGAAGCCTCAGGATTCATTCTGCCGTTTAGCCATTCTAACCCCTGCTAGGAGCTGATGTTGTCCAGATGCTGCAGATGTCAACAACGACCTGACATGAAAGCCTGAGCATGCTGAGAAATGCCTTGTTTGACAAATTCAATTCGTTATCCCATTCATCCTCTCACTTTCTTCCAAGAGCGGAAGCCGGATACATTTAGCTCTGAACCATTCAAAGCGATGCCCAAGTCAGATGTTGTCCAGATTCTGCAGATGTCAGCAGCAACCTGCCACAAAAGCCAGAGACTGCTGAGAAATCCTTTGCTTGAATGTGTGTCATCCAGCCCATCGCTGAGCTAATGAGCCATGGTCAGGTCCACTCCTGAGTTAACATGGTTTCCCAACCCACTCACGACTTCCCCACTGTGAGCAGGTCCCTTACGATAAGATCCCACCCATTGATTCTTCAACCATGAAGTGAGATTTCTGGGGCCACATTTAGTTGAAAACAAAACAGTCAGGACAATCAGTTTCTCTGTAATCCACATTGCCCAGTGGATGATCCACACTCAGTTAGTCCAGAAGCTACGGAATATTGCAGCAGGAGATAGTCCTAGTTAAATATATACTGGGCTTTCAGATAGTGCCTCAAGTGCTGCTCAACACTGCTTGACGAATATCGGATGCCTCGTGGGAATACCAAATTACTTGATGTGTAAAGACAATAATTTTTTTATTTAGGTGAGGTAAGTCTGCAGAGCCTTCACCAAAATCCCTTTATTTACCACTCTAACAGCAGTACACAGAGTGCTCGCAGTTAGCAGTCTACCTCTGGGGGTTTCAGAGGAACTGGCTGTCCTGCTTAGGTACAAGGCAAGGACTCCTTGACCGGCCCATCAATTGGATCCTTAATCAGGGAGTTCATACTCCAGTAGGACAACCTCAATGACATGATTGAAGTCACTAAATTAAGGAACTTTTATTTTTTCCAGTACAGTACAACTGTTACTCAGAGTGACAAGGGCTTGTCCTGCTAGGCTGAATCCCCCTCGCTATGAAGGCCAGTATCCCATTCGCCTTCCTGACCACCTGCTGCACCTGCAGGCTGGGTTTTTGCGATTCATGCACAAGGACCCCGAGGTCCCTCTGCACCGTCGCCTGCTGCAGTTTTTCGCCACGTAAGTAATAGTCCTTCCTACCATTATTCCTACCAAAGTGGACCACCTCGCACTTGCCAACATTAAATTCCATTTGCCATTTCCTGGCCCATTCGCCCAGCCTATCTAGATCCTTCTGCAGACTCTCCACACCCTCCGGACAATTTGCCGTTCCACCAATCTTGGTGTAGCATCAACTGGAGCGAACCCGGCAGCATCAACTGGAGCGAACCCGGCAGCATCAACTGGAGCGAACCCGGCAGCATCAACTGGAGCGAACCCGGCAGCATCAACTGGAGCGAACCCGGCAGCATCAACTGGAGCGAACTCAGCAGCATCAACTGGAGTAAAGCCAGCAGCATCAACTGGAGTAAACCCGGCAGTAGCACCAGCTGCCTCCTTCTTCCCAACCGCATGGTGCTCCATAGGGCAGCGATGATGGACAGTGATCCTGCTGGGAGGAGGTAAAACCCCAAAACAGGGTCTACAGGCAGAGTCAGCTCTTTCAGCAGAAATGTGTGAGCACCACATCCCAGCGATTACACTTCATCAGGAGGCCCAGGCTTTCATGGCAGGTCATTGCTGACATCTGCAGCCTCCTGGATCAAGACCTCCTTCCCAGTGGACTCGGTGGGTGCACATTACCAGTGGTCCTCAAGGTGCATGTCACAGTTTTCTGCCTCTCCGTGGAGTTCTCTACTCTTCTTTTGTAAGGAGAGAGGATGGTGAGGATGAGAAATGGATTGTGTGGAGAAGAGAGGACATGTTTGTTGAAGAGGGTGCAGGATTTGACACCACTAATTCCCAGGTTATGCCACTCACTTTGCCTGCCCTCTCAATGTCCTTGAACACTTTGGGGACCTGTCTCCAGGTTTTTAGGGACTACACTCGTGATACTCACTTCCTCAGCCAATTCTTCCATACCTGCTGGCTTTTGCAGGCTGGCCTCCTCTTCTCATATTTGGCAAATATCACCTGACTGCAGATCCTCAGATTCCATTGCCAGACCTCTATCTAAATATCTGAAAGCAATCATGGCACTTCTGCTCTGATTCCTGAAGCTTCAGTAACCACAGCAATGCAATGAACAGTTTGGGCATTCTAACCCCTGCCGGTGTCAGATGTTTTGTCCAGCGGAAGTGGTGGTGGTGTCATGGTGTCACTGGACTAGTAATCCAGAGACCCAGGGTAATGCTTTGGGGACCCAGGTTTGAATCCTACCGCTGCAAATGGTAAAGTATGAATTCAATAAAAATCTGGAATTAAGGAAGTAATGATGTCTATGAAACCATTGTCGATTTTTGTAAAAATCCCATCTAGAATCATAAAGTTCCCACAGTGCAGAAGGAGGCCATTTGGCCCATCAAGCCTGTATTGACAACAGTCCCACTCATGCCCTATTCTCGTAACCCTACATCTCTGTCCTGTTAATCCCCATGATACTAAAGGGCAGTCTACCAATTGATTCTTGAGATTCCTAATGCCACATTTAGTTGGAAACACAACAGTCAGGACAATCAGCTTCTCTGTAATCTACCCTGACCAGTGAAAGCCCCATAATCACGTTGCCCAGAAGCTGCAGAAAATTGCAGCAGGAGCTGGTTCAAGTTAATCATTTATGGATCTCACAAAGAGTGTTTCTCGGATATAAATGCTGTTCAATGCTGCATTTCAGGAGAACACCAAATCACTTGATATGTAAAGACAATAATCCTTTTCCTTGAAAAACCTTTATTTTCTCCAACAACTGTTACACAGGGTGACAAAGGCTTGTCCTGTTAGACCAAATAGTATTTGTCGTGGGTCTTAAACGCAAACAATTATGTTCAATTACTGTAATCTAGATTTTACCAGTATCTGGCTGTTTAACTGGAATATGTATCAGATTATTGTATTCCAGCAGTGTGATAATGGCCATGATAAACACCCAATATGCCTCCTAATTACTTACAACATGGAGACCCCTCATATCTCCGGGAGATTGCGCTATTCAGGCTGCCATTCTTTGATAATATGCTTTCAGTTGACTTCAGTCTCCAATCCGATACAAGTAGTTCCACCTTCTTTGTCCTCAGTGCAATTTGATTAGTTTCCATCATCCTGTACAGAATACCTGAATGTAATTCAGCTCCACTATAAACTGATGTTCACTCTGCACGTAATGATACATTTTCCATTCACTAGTTTGTCCTCCCCTCCATCCCCCCATCCTTGTGATAAGTATTTGCTAAGAAGCTTTTCTCACGCTGTGTTGCACTTACAATGAAAGATAAGCCAGACAGCGTGCCTCATTGACTATCGCCCGGTGGCTCTGACATCCATCATTATGAAGTGCTTCAAAAGATTAGTCATGGCATGAATCAATTCCAGCCTCCCAGATTGCCTGGATCCACTACAGTTTGCCTACCGCCGCAACAGGTCCACAGCAGACGGCATCTCCCTAGCCCTGCACTCAACTCCGGAACACCTGGATAACAAAGGCACCTATGTCAGACTCCTATTTATTGATTACAGCTCAGCCTTCAACACCATTATTCCTGCAAATCCCATCTCCAAATTCCGTGACCTGGGGCTTAGCTCCTCTCTCTGCGACTGGATCCTTGACTTCCTAACCCAGACACCGAAGTAAGCAAGGATAGGCAACACCTCCTCCACAATTGTCCTCAACTCCGGTGCCCCACAAGGCTGTGTCCTCAGCCCCTCACTATACTCCTCATACGCCTATGACTATGTGGGCAAATTCTGCTCCAAATTCATTTTCAAGTTTGCTGATGACATCATTGTAGTGAGTCAGATCTTAAACAACGATCAGACGGAATACAGAAATGAGATAGAGGATCTGGTAAACTGATGCAACGACAATAACCTCGTACTCAATATCAGTGAAATGAAGGAAATACTCATCACCTTCAGGAAGTGTAGTGGAGGACATGTTCCTGTCTACATCAAAGGGGATGAAATGGGAATGGTCGAAAGCTTCAGGTTTCTAGGTGTCCTGATCACCAACAACCTGTCCTGGTCCCTCCAAGCCACCAATGTCTCTACTTTCTCAGGAGGCTAAGGAAATTCAGCACATCTGCTACGACTCTCACCAATTTTTATAGATGCACCGCAGAAAGCATTTTTTCTGGATATATCACAGCTTGTTATGGCTCCTGTTCTGACCAAGACCATAAGAAACTACAAAGAGTTGTGAACATAGCCCAGTTCGTTACGCAAACCAGCCTCCGATCCATTTACTCTGTCCACATTTCCCACTGCCTCATAAAAGCAGCCAGCATAATCCAGGATCCCACACACCCTGGACATACTCTCTTTCACCTTCTTCCATCGGGAAAAAGATACAAAAGTCTGTGGTCACATACCAACCAACTCAAGGACATCTTCTTCCCTGCTGCCTTCAGACTTTTGAATGGACCTACGTTATATTAAGCTGATCTTTTGCTACACCCTATCTGTAAACTACATTCTGCACCATCTTCTTTCCTTCTCCCCTATGGACTTTGTGAATGGTATGCTCTGTATAGTCTGCAAGAAACAATACTTTTCATTGTATCCCAATACATTGAGAATAGATCAAATTAAATCAAAAAGATGTGAACAATCTGGGTTCTAGGATACACCAAAAGGGAACAATTAATAAGAGATACACAGGTCGAGGAAAACATGTGCGCACACTCAACAGAGTTAGTTCATAAAGTCTTTAAAAGTGGCATCATGCCTAGAGATTAACCCGAGATGCATTACGCAATTGGATCTCGATGATAAGATCTCCAATCTGCTCCTTTCAGCCAGTCTGAAGACTGTAGAATAGTGAATGCTCATCGCATTTCTTCCAAAGATATGCTTTCACCACCGACAGATGATTTCTGACCCTGGGGAAGTTAGTTGTCCTGTCCTAGACATCAGTTACCTCGACTTGTACTTCCCAGCTGTTAGCCTTCCCTCAGCATGGGGAAAAGTTTATGTAGATTCAACGGCACAGTAGCACAGTGGTTAGCACTGTTGCTTCACAGCTCCAGGGACCTGGGTTTGATTCCCTGCTCGGGTCACTGTCTGTGTGGAGTTTGCACATTCTCTTCGTGTCTGCGTGGGTTTCCTTTGGGTGCTCTGGTTTCCTCCCACAGTCCAAAGATGTGCGGGTTAGGTTGATTGCCCCTTTGTGTCCAGCGATGTGTAGGTTAGGGAGATTAGCAGGTAAACGTATAGGGATATGGAGGTAGGGCCTGGGTGGGATTGTGGTTGGTGCAGACTCGATGGGCTGAAGGGCCTCTTTCTGCACTGTAGGGTTATTGTTCTGTGTTCTAAATAGATTCGCCTACACCCTCTGTTGAGAAACAAGAGGAGTAGCAACAAAAAAACCAGCAGCGAAAAGACCAGCAGCATCAACTGGAGCAAACCCAGTAGCAGGAGCAGCAGCACCAGCTGCCTCTTTCTCCCTAGTCACATGGTGCTTCGCAGGGCAGCGATGATGGACAGTGATCCTGCTGGGAGGAAGCGAGACTCCGAAACAGGGTCTACAGGCAGAGTCAGCTCTTTCAGCAGAAATGTGTGAACACCACATCCCAGCAATTACACTTCATCAGGAGGGCCAGGCTTTCATGGCAGGTCATTGCTGACATCTGCAGCCTCCTGGATCAAGACCTCCTTCCCAGTGGACTTGGTGGGCACACGTTACCAATGGCCCTTAGCGTGCATGTCACTGGAGGGCCAAGCCACAGTTTCCTGCCTCTCCCTGAAATTCTTCTGAAAGGTAAAATGGATTGAGTGAAGAGACAGAAAGGGCAACATTTGTGGAGGAATAGGGGTGTTTAGAGTCAGGGAAGGTTATACCATCACCTATATTGCCCGCTTGGGACACCATCCAGCTCTGTCTCCTCATTTGGGTTACTACACTCATGATGCACACATCGTCCTCATTTCCAGCAATGCCTGTTTGCTTTGCTCAGCTGGCATCTACCTCTTGTGCTTGGAAAATATCATCTCATTGCAGTTCTTCAAATTCCAAGTGTCTGAGTCCCAGTGAGCAACTTTCTCCATTCTCCCAGTTATGCCACGGTTCAATCTTAAAAATCCTCATCCTTGTTTTCAAATCCTTCCAAGGCCTCACTTCTCCCTCTTTCTGTCACCTCTTCCAGCTTTCTAACTGTCTGAGACCTTTGACCACTCACACCTTGGCTTCTTGTACATCCTCAATTTTAATTGCTTCACCAATGGTAGTCATGCCTTCAGCTACCTGGGCCCTAAGCTCCAGAAATGCCTCCCTATATCTTTCTGCATCTTTACCTCCTTTTAGATTTTCCTGAAAATTCAGATTTTCCTGAAAAAACAAGCATTCGGTCAACACATTTGATTTGATTTGAACAAAGAGATCTAGGGATACATGTTCATAGCTCCTTGAAAGTGGAGTCACAGGTGGACAGAGTGATGAAGAAGGCATTTGGCATGCTTGGTTTCATCGGTCAGAACACTGAATACAGGAGTTGGGATGTCTTGTTGAAATTGGACAGAATGTTGGTAAGGCTACACTTGGAATACTGTGTACGGTTCTGCTCACCTTATTATAGAAAGGCTATTATTAAACTAGGATAAGTGCAGAAAAGATTTACTCGGATGCTACCTGGACTTAATGGTTTGAGTTATAAGGAAAGGCTGGATAGACTGGGACTTTTTTCTCTGGAGCGTAGGAGGCTGAGGGGTGATCTTATTGAGTCTTTAAAATAACGTGGAGCACAGATTAGCCAGATAGTCAATATCCTTTCCCAAACGTAGGGGAGTCTAAAACTAGAGGGCATATGTTTAAGGTGAGCAGGGAGACATACAAAAATGTTCAGAGGAGCAATTTTTTCACACAGAGGGCAGTGAGTGTCTGGAATAAGCTGCCAGAGGTAGTCATAGAGGCATTTTTAAAAAGCATTTAGGCAGTTACATGGGTAAGATGAGTATAGAGGAATATGAGCCAAATGCGGGCAATTGGATTAGCTTAGAGGTTTAAAAAAAAGGGTGGCATGAACAACTTGGGCCAAAGGACCTGTTTCCATGCTGTAAACATCTATCACCTCTATGATTTGATTTGATTTGATTTGATTTATTATTGTCACATGTATTAATATACAGTGAAAAGTATTGTTTCTGGCAAGCTATACACACAAAGCATACCATACGTAGAGAAGGAAACGAGAGAGTGCAGAATGTAGTGTTCCAGTCATAGCTAGGGTGCAGAGAAAGATCAACTTAATGCAAGGTAAGTCCATTCAAAAGTCTGATAGCAGCAGGGAAGAAGCTGCTCTTGAGTTGATTGGTATGTGACCTCAGACTTTTGTGTCTTTTTCCCTGGCTGGTTGTCCAATTTTGTTTGATTAACCTTCTGCTGGGACATTTTACTATGCAGAGATAAGAGTGGTCAAAAACTAAATAGCCTGAAAATGAGTGACCAAAGGCACAAATAACAAAATAATTGCAGCAGGAACCGTTAAATTATGGCACATTTTATGTTCTGCAGTGAGATGCAAATATTCCCGGGCCATTTTCACATGGGTGGAATTATTAAACGTCGAGTGGATAGCAACATTAATTTTCCCTTTGTTTATCTTCATGTGGAGGGGGTGAAGGCATTGGGCAGGCTATAGAGAAAGAAATACAGGAACAGCACCTGGGCACCCAGTACCTGGCTTAACAGTTATGTGGAGAAATCTACCTGGCCACCCACCCCACTGAAGATTGGCACACAGCTCCATGGACCATATTTAAAATAAAACACCGCATCATGTGCTGTCTTTGTGCAATGGTTCTGAATGTCATAATGTACCCAGGAATTAGCACGCTCAGGATGACTGAGCAATGATCTACAAAGGCATGACAGAAACAGCGATCAACCCAAACAGCTGGCTGGAAATTCCAGCAACACACCCAGAAAAACAGTTTGAACTTGTGTAGCATGCATGTTAATCATCACTTGTCAGCTGAGCCTGGATATTGTCCAGGTTTTTCTGTGTTTGGGCATGGGCTGCTTTGATATCTGAGGAGTTATGAATAGTGCTGAACACGATGGGATCATCATTGGGTATCTCCACTTCTGATCTTATAATGGAAGGAAGGTCATTGGTGATGCAACTGAAGATAGTTGAGCTCAGGACACTATTCTGAGGAACTCTTACGGTGATGTCCTGAAACTGAGATGATTAACCTCCACAACCATCTTGCTTTGTGGCAGCTATGACTCCAACCAGCAGAGGGGTTTTTTTTGCCTGATTCCCATAGACCCCAATTTTTCTACAGTTCCTTGATGCCATATTTGGTCAAGTGCTACTTTGATATCAAAGGCACTCTCATCTCACCTTAATAGGACGGTGACGTGATCAGTTACGACGCCACCTCTCATAAAATTGTGCTATCAAGCACACACGCTCTCAGTATGGACTCAGGTTTGCTTCTGATATCAGTGTTCCCAAGACCATGGGAAAATATCCATCCTTATTTTTCAAAGAATATGTAGCCTGCTTTTTCTTCCAGCCAACTTACTCTTAAATTTTATATATGTTTTACACTTCACATTTAAATTGATGTCCTTCTCGGTGTTGGCTCTTGCTGCTTTTCAGTTTGCTGCCTTCCTATTAATGGATATAAAATAGCAACTCATTAAGTTTGAATAAAAATAAATTTGTGCCCATCTGTCTTATCTACACTAGCATATCTTTATGCCTCCTGCAATGCTGCTTGGAACTAATTCTAGTTTCAGATTTGCATTCCCTTCAAAATTCTGAACAGTTCCTTGCAGATGTGGGATAAAATTGTTTTATTGTTCTGAGTATGGAATTGGAATTGAAATGCACAAGAATAATATTTTCTTTTTTGGCCTTGTACCACCAACTCTTCTGTCATTTAACCTTGCCTGTCATCCACCCTTCCCTTTTTTCCTTTATTCCATCTCCCACCTCTCAGTTACTTAAACCCATTAAATTTCTAACCCTTCCCAGTTCTGATGGTCATTGACCTAAAGTGTTAATTCTGATTCTCTCTCCACCTATGCCGCCTGACCTGCTGAGTATTTCCAGCATTTTCTGTTTTAATTGAAGTTTCCTCTCATACCTTGAATAAGATCACATGCAAATTTGAAAATCTAGTGGGACTCCTTGAAGAATAAAGGGTTAATAGCTAATATTATTATTATTCTAATAAGCTAGAGTGCACCATTAGTGATGTCATAGAGATCTACAGCACAGAAAAAGCTCTTCAGCCCATCTGTGCCGGTCAAAGACAAACCCATTTTCCAGCACTTGGCCCATAGCCTTGCATGTCTTGGGCCTCACAAGTGAATATCTAAATACTTCTTAAATGTTTTGAAGGTCTCTACCTCCACCACTCTTTCAGGCAGCAAGTCCCAGACTCCTGCCACCCTTTTCCTCACATCTTCTCTAGGGTGGCATGGTGGCAAAATGGTTAGCACTGCTCACAGCAACAGGGACCCGGGTTCATTTCCAGCCTCAGGTGACTGTCTATGTGGAGTTTGCACATTCTCTCCATGTCTGTATGGATTTCCTACTGGGTGCTCTGGTTTCCTCCCACAGTCCAAAATGTGCAGGTTAGGTCGATTGGCCATGCTAAATTGTTCCTTAATGTCAGGGAGATTAGTAGGATAAATAAGGACGGTTACGAAGATTGGCTTGGGTAGGATTATTGTTGGTACAGGATTGATAGGCTGAATGGCCTTCTTCTGCACTGTAGGTGTTCTATGATTCTATGGTACATCCTGCTCTTTACCTTAAATTTATGCTCCCAAGTCATTGATGCCTCACACGGCAGCCAACTAGATTTACACACAGCGATGGAGAAAGTCTTACCTCTGTCCAAGCCCTTGAACCTTTTGGAGGCCCTCGACAAGCTACGCACTGGAGAAATTGACATCACAGATTCAGTTGACACTGGAATGCCTCCGGATTCACTCAGAAACCAGTTAAGAATCAATTCAGTGTTGTCCTTAGTACAGTCGTCAGCTGTGCCAATGAAATTTGAAGATGGGTTTGATGAAGCAGCTCACCTTCCCCAGTTACTGGTCATTGGTGAAGCAGCTAAAAATGATTGTGCTTTGAACCCTTATCCCGAGGAACTCCTATCTTCTGAATCATTCTAAATCATTATTCCAAATTGTATGGATCTAATTTCAGATGCTATTGTGATAATTGCTTTCTACAAAGACCATTGTGAAACAGGAAAAGTACAAATGAATTTGCATTCAAATCCTATTACTTCATCTACTTCATTACATTCTAAGCATAAAGATAACATTCAGAAATACAACTTGCTTAGATCATGTAACACAAGGATGGGTCAATTTAATGATGCTGTCTGAAATCAAATCCTCCTTCTTCACTCAAAGGGTGGTGAATCTCTGGAATTCTCTGCCCGTTGAAGTGGTGGAGGCTGCCTCGCTAAATATTTTTAAGATGCGGGTTGATAGGTTTTTGATAGGCAAGGGGATTAAGGGTTATGGGGAGAGGGCGGGAATGTGGAAACTGAGACACGACAGATCAGCCATGATCTTATTGAGTGGCGGGGCAGGCTCAAGGGGCCAGATGGCCTACTCCTGCTCCTATTTCTTATGTTCTTATGTTCTTATATATGTGGAAAAGATCAATGCAAATATACAAGTTTATTTTGCTCACATTTGTGATCTTTGCTACTTGTTGCATCCATTACTTCTATTATTGAGGAACGTGGTTAAATTTCCTTTCATTATTTGATTCTGCAGAAGTTCCAAGGAATCAAATGAAGATTTAGTGTTCCATTTGAGTTTGTCTAATGCTGACTGCCTGCAGCTAGAATGATTACCTATATAGTAGGTATATCAGTGTATGATCCTGTTTGTCTCTCCCTCCAAGGTAGGGTGGGGGGAAGGGGGTAGTGGGTCATGGAAGTCCCTTTGGAGTCTCACTTAGGTTCAGAGCTATACTCTGGACATAACAATAATGAGTGATATTGCCAAGTAATGTGTTGAAACAACATTTATATTGGATAATGAAAATTATGTAACCATATACAATTATAATTGATAACATAGAAAAAAGAAGAAAGAAAGCAGTATAATTTTATTGATGGGGAAAGCAATCTGTTGTAATGTTCTAACTTTATAAGAGGGTTGTGGATTTTGACAAAAAAAAGAAAAGAATGTGGTTTGCACACATAGATTTAATCTAACAATAACAGGGTTTACTGAAAGAGATGTTCTCTACCCTGCACAGAGTACAAACTGAAAATAAAATAGCTGCCTGTGCAAGCATCCTAATGACACCACCATCAAATCATGTGATCAGCTCTTAAAACAATCTGCAACCACTTAAAATATGTGACAATGCTCCCCTTTTACTTCTGTGGCCTTGGTAACAGATTAATACAATGGGCCTGATTTTACCAAAAATTCGCGTCCATTTTCAAGTGCAAAATCGCAGTAAATTCAGGCATTGGG
The DNA here is from genome assembly GCF_965287045.1 of Carcharhinus amblyrhynchos. Lineage (NCBI taxonomy): Eukaryota > Metazoa > Chordata > Chondrichthyes > Carcharhiniformes > Carcharhinidae > Carcharhinus > Carcharhinus amblyrhynchos. Next base: position 25,631,907 of record NC_137332.1, on the reverse strand, counting down.
CCTGTGACGCAATCTGCACCCGAAACTGAGCAGATCACGCCTTTACCGACACCTGATTTGGGCGCAGATCCGGTCCGCGCCCCAATTGGATGGCCTGATGATTTAAGTGCATTAGCATGCATTTAAATCAACTTAATGAACCGTGCGCCCAACTCTACCCCAAATACCACTTTACCATCTTCGGATCTGTTCTGGATCCGTGCTCTTATCAACCTGCAGAATAAAAATCCGAAGCGGATTCCTATTCTGCAGAGGAACCTCCGAAGCCCATCATCCTTGAACACCCTTCACAGATCCCCCGCTAACCACCCCGGCAGACCCGCCTCACCCCCATGATCCGAACCCCTGGGAGACAGACCCCTTCCTGGCAGAGTGCTGTTTTGCCCTCACTCTGGTCTAGCAATTTGAGATTGCTGTTGACACTCTATTATCTCTGAAGGTTTCTGGAGGTAGTAACAAATCAAATATAGTTCTCATCTTTTGCCTTCAGAACATTTTGCAAGTGAACTTTGAGTAGTTGCATGAGTAATGCTTCAATAAGATGCCAAAAATCTATTCACATGACATGATAATGGACAATGCTCTTTTGAAGCTTTTAAAGAATGTTTCAAGGATTGTATAAATCTTTTATTTAATCCGTTGGCTGATGGATGATAAAGCATGGATCTTTTAATGCTTAATACCATTTGCTTTAAGATGATCCTCAAACTTTTGTGAAGTAAACTGTGAACCATTTTCGCTAACAATCTGTTCCAGTTTACCAAATCTTGAAACAATTTCATTGTAGAATCATAGAAGATAGGAGCAGGATGAGGCCATTTGGCCCTTCAAGCCATTCATCATGATAATGCCTGATCATCCAACTCAATAACCTATTCCTGCTTTCTCCCCATAACCTTTGATCCCATTCACCCCAACTATATCCAGCTGCCTCTTGAATACATTCCATGTTTAGGCATCAACTACTTCCTGTGGTAATGAACTCCACAGCATTACCACTCTTTGGCTGAAGAAATGTGTCCTCATCTCCAGCCTAAATGGTCTAACCCGAATTCTCAGACTGTGACCCCCTAGTTCTGGACCCTCCCTGTCGGGAACATCCTCCCTGCATCTACCCTGTCTAATCCCGTTAGAATTTTGTAAGTCTCTACAAGATCCCTCCTATTCTGTCTGAACTCCAGCAAAAATAATCCTAACCTAGTCAGTGTCTCTTCAGACATCAGCCCCAACATCCCCCAAATCAGCCTGGTAAACCTTCGCTGTACTCTGTCAAGAGCAAGAACATCTTTCCTCTAAAAGGAGACCAAAACTGCACATAATATTCTAGGTGTGGCCTCACCAAGGCCCTGAATAATTGCAACAAACATCCTATTCCTTGTACTCGAAATCTCTTGCAATGAAGGCCAGCATACCATTTGTCTTTTTACAGCCTGCTGTACCTGCATGTTTATCATGTTTTTAATGATGTGTTCAAATGTAGTTGACTTCCTGAGTGCAACCTCTAGCTACTTTGAGTGTGCATTAAATATGACTAAGAACATGTAGCTCTCAAAAGGACCAGCACAATCTACATGTAATCATTGGCAATTCCTTCATCTAGGCTATACCATGATGTCCTTCATATAGTTGTTCAAGAATTCTTCCACACAGACTAGGAGGAATGACCACTCAGATTCCCCACAATAGCCATCAGCCTTGGATGGTCGAGTCAAAGCCTTCTTAACAAACATAGTTCAAATCAGGATGCATGTGATGTGTCCTGCTATTGTTTCTTTCAATGCCATATCCATTACCTTCCCCTTCACGGGATTATTTCTGGTATGTCTCTGAACTTGAGAAGCCGTCACTGGTAATAATCTACTAGCAACAAATAAAGAACATTTGCAAAATTAGTTGGTTGCAACTGCTCAAAGGGTAAGCATGATAATGCATTGGCACGAACATGGCATTTTGATTGACAGTACTTCATATTGTAGAAGTTGCAGGTAGGATTAGTGACCATCTTTGCAATTCGCTAGCAGTTAATAACAATCTGCCTTTATATAGCCCATGCATAGCAGTTAAGATCAGTCAATAATGTGAAATGATGATCATATAAATAATGATGAAACTTTTCCATGCCAAAAATACACTCAATACTTTTTATTCTAGCTGGGATAGTTAGATGCAGCACTAGGCAGAGTACCTGAAGCAAAAACTATTGCTCATTCTTCTCCTTAAGGAATAATATGTTACCACTGCCCCGACTCCATAAGATGGAGCATCACGAGCAGCAATGGTAGCTTCAGATTAAAATGAACCAATACTTCAGACTTCTGAAAAGCATCTTTGACATCCTTGTATGCTTTCTCACATTCTGTTATCCAGTCCCATGACTGTTTCGCACATAATAAATTATGCAATGGCTTCAATAATAGGTAGGCAGTTCAAGATAGCACCAGGGTGTGATGATTTCTTGTCAGCTACCTCCAGAATACCCTCTAATTCTATCTTTTACTCTCATTCTATGTTTTTAAAATTATACTTTTTCTTATAAACTCACTCTGCACCCTTTTCTTTTCCCCTATATATTCTATGAACGATATGCTTTGTCTGTATAGCACGCAAGAAAGAATACTTTTCATTGTACATCAATACATGTGACAATAACAAATCAAATCAAATCAATATGTAGCTAAGTTAGGATTAGATTTGCCTCATTTTACTAACCCTAGAAAAGACTCCAATTACATCACCTTTGGTGGATGTGGGGCTTGTAAAATAGCATCTATCTTTTTAGTGCTTCATGTAGACTTTTGCTATCAATAATCTGACTCAAATACTGGGCTGGCATCTGGGAAAAAATCAGATTTTTATTTCTTGATATCCAGACCATGCGATTGAAAATGCTCCAATGTTGATCTAATTTATTCAAGTGTTCTTGTTCATTGGACCCTGTAGTTAGAATATCATGCAGATAACATTGTACACCAGAGAGACCACTTAAAACCTAATCCATTGATCTTTGGGGCACATCATAGGCAAGGGGTCAGCAGACTCCTGGGCTCCAACATCTCTCTGGCTCCCTGGGATGATCTTATCTCCACTTGATGTGGATCTTCAGCTGTGAAGTGCTTAGCTGTAAGGTGCTCACCAGTGAGTATCCCGGAAGGCTGTCTATGTATGGGACCTACTGAGGTGTGAGGTGTGAGTATCTGCATTGGTGCTGGGTGTGGATCTTCAATGGTGGGGTTGGAGCAGTCCCTGTCTGAACTGATGGAGTCCGATGAGTCCAGCCTGTTCCAGTGGTCAGCCTGCAAGCGAAGGGACGTGGCATCAGTAAATTACAGGGGATATGGAGGGAGCATTAATTATTCACTTGCGATTTGAGGTATGACAGCTTATGTAGATCATAGATCATAGAATCATACCGTGCAGAAAGAGGCCCTTCGGCCCATCGAGTCTGCAACGAACACAATCCCACCCAGGCCTTACCCCCATATCCCTACATATTATACTCACTAATCCCTCTAACCTACACATCACAGGACACTAAGGGGCAATTTCTTAGCATGGCCAATTAACCTAACCCGCACATCTTTGGATTGTGGGAGGAAACCAGAGCACCTGGAGGAAACCCACGCAGACACAAGGAGAATGTGCAAACTCCACACAGACAGTGACCTGAGCAGGGATTCGAACCCAGGACCCTGGAGCTGTGAAGCAGCAGTGCTAACCACTGTGCTACCGTGCCGCCCCAAAGTTTATTTATTAGTCACAAGTAAGACTTACATTAAGACTGCAATGAAGTTACTGTGAAATTCCCCTACTCACCACAGTCCAGCACTGTTTGGGTCAATTCACCTAACCAACATGTTATATGTTGGGAGTCCCCACATTTCTCTGCTGCCCCCACTTCACTAGCAGTGCAGCCAAGTCTTCCATCTATGTGGCCAGCTCAGGGGCCCACTCCTCAAAGCATGTGAAGGTTCAGTGCTCCAGCATGACTCCAGCTGTCCGTGCCCGCTCATGCCTGTTGTGGTTGAGTTTGTCCTGCAATGGAATGGAGAGGAAGAGTGCAGGTGGGAGAGTTGACATTTAAGATGGTGATGAGGTGTGGCCGGTGTGAGGCTTGGGTGGGGGCGGAGCTGGAGTGTGAGGAGCATGGCAGTTACTGGAGGAACATGGTGATTATGGGAGGGAGGAAGGGACCTGATGCCTGGTGATGGCAAAGATCAATGTGGCTGAGTGTGAGAAAGGGTTGGGAGTACGAGGGGTGTGCGAGGGAGCCTGGGGGTGGTTCCTTCACTTCTTCCGACTGCTGCCCCATCCTCTTCTGACCAGGGCAACCACTGCATACGAGGCGTGGTGGTGACCTTGCTGGAAGGCCGTGTCCTGGAGCGGGGGTAGAGTGTGTCCTGTCTTTGTTCCACTTCATCCGGCATCCTTGTGAGGGCCACCTCCGGGAAGTGCAGTATAGTCTTCTTAGCGGCTATCCCCTACAATCATTGTGGAATATGTGGAAAGCCCTTTATATGGAGCTCCCCAGTACTTACAGCAGTTTATGCAGCAGGAGAATCAGGGAGAATGCATTGCTGGAGTGACATGAAACATAGAATCCCTGCTCTGCAGCAGAAGGCTATTTGGCCCATTGAGTCTGCACTGACCACAACCACACTCAAGCCCTAGTCCCATAAACCCACATATTTACCCTGCCAATCTCCCTGACGCTAAGGTCAATTTAGCATGGTCAATCAACCTAACCCACACATTTTTGGACTGTGAGAGAAAACCAGGGCAGCCAGAGGAAACCCACACAGACCTAAGACCATAAGACATAGGAACAGAATTAGGCCACTCGGCTCATTGAGTCTGCCCCGCCATTGAATCATGACATTCCATTCTCCTGCCTTTTCCCCATAACTCCTGATCCCTTTATTAATCAAGAACCTATCTATCTCTGTCTTAAAGACACTCAATGATCTGGCCTCCACAGCCTTCTGTTGCAAAGAGTTCCACAGATTCACCACTCTCTGGCTGAAGAAATTCCTCCTCATCTCTGTCTTAAAGGAGCGTCCCTTTAGTCTGAGGTGTGCCCTCTGGTTCTAGTTTTTCCTACTAGTAAAATCATCCTCTCCACATCCACTCTATCCAAGCCTCACAGTATCCTGTAAGTTTCAATAAGATTCCCCCCACCTCATCTTTCTAAACTCCAACGAGTACAGACTCAGAGTCCTCAACCGCTCAACAAGCTCTTCATTCCAGGGGATCATTCTTGTGAACTTCCTCTGGACCCTTTCCAAAGCCAGGACATTATTCCTTAAATATGGGGCCTAAAAATTGCTCACAACACTCCAAATGGGACTGACCAGAGCCTTATACTGCCTTAATACTAATGAACCATACAATTCGGATGAAAAACACGCCATCAGTGTGAAACACTCCATTTTCTGTGTCAAAACCAACATTTCTGTTAAGATGTCGCCCAAAATTACAGATCTACGCTATATTATAGACATTAATCCCAAATAGGTCTGTTCAAGACAGCTCCCCAAAATGGATAATCCCAAATTATTCTGTTCTACAACAGAAACTTAATTAATAAAATTCTCCTTGGTTCATACATCACCAAATCTCTGAATAACCTTATTACTTGTGGGCACTGTAGTCCTGGATTCGTGACCTTTCCATAGACTCTAGTGGTTGACTATACCAGCCTGGCTGCAGCGCTGAATCTTCGAAGCAGCCTGCATTTGAGCTAAATTTCTGGCTCTATTCCAGACTTTGAGGTTTTTCAAAATAAATTCTGCTGAACATAAGTCCTTATCGATTCTCCTCACAGGCACTGCAAAGTTTTGCAGACTTCATAATCCAAATTGTTTACGTATTTTTTGATGATGTCTTGCCAACTGCCATCAGTCAGGTGATATGTCCATCAATCAGACTCCATCTTCTGATGACTGCACCATATTTGACCACCCGCTGTAAAGCCAGTCATTGTCCTGGACGTAGTCCAATGGTCACTAAACCCAGTTTAAAAAAGAATGGATTTCTGAATAAAAAATTTTGGAAAAAACAACTTTAATTTCTGCAGCCTAGCTGAGAGAAGGAACACAGCGATATAGGCCAAACGCCAGATGGCCAAGAACGAAAAACAAAATCCCAGGAAAACACATTACCACTGATTATGATGAATTAATGAATCAAAGCACAATAATAGCTAGGATTAGATCAATGTCTACAAACTAAAATTCAGTACAAAACAACTTTAAATATTCAACATAGGCTAAAAATCAAGAGCAAAAGAGACGTAAAATGCAAAAAATGGAAAATAGTGGTCACAGGCCTTAAGCCTACATTCCCTTAGGACTAAGTCTTTTGAGATTTTGTAACTATTGCATTTAAGGGTAATATATTTGATAGACAGCCCTGCAATCTTCAGACAACCCTAGAACTTAAGCTGCAATCTTCTATAATTTTCCCTTCATTTTGGACGGAGAAGATAAAGTGATCCATGGAAACCTTCTTGGTTTTGGACTTCTCCCACATTTGTCCCCACATTACAGGAAGGATGTGGAGGCTTTGGAGAGGGTGCAGAGGAGGTTTACCAGGATGTTGCCTGGTATGCAGGGGAGGTCCTATGAGGAGAGACTGAGGGATTTGGGGTTGTTTTCACTGGAAAGAAGGCGGCTAAGAGGGGATCTTATAGAAACATATAAGATGATTAGAGGTTTAGATAGGGTGGATGGTGATAGCCTGTTTCCTCGGATGGAGAAATCTAGCACGAGGGGGCATGGCTTTAAATTAAGGGGGGGTAGTTATAGGACGGATGTCAGGGGCAGGTTCTTTACCCAGAGGGTGGTGAGGGACTGGAATGCCCTGCCTGCTGCAGTTGTAAATGCGCCTAGTTTGGGGGTGTTTAAGAGATTGGTGGATAGGTTTATGGACGAAAAGGGATTGGTTTAGATTAGTGGGTCAATGTTTTTTTTTTAAAAATAAGACTGGTCGGCGCAACATTGTGGGCCGAAGGGCCTGTTCCGCGCTGTTATGTTCTATGTTCTATGTTCTATGTTCTCAGATGTTTTTATTCTTTACCACTGTTTCCTCAGTAATTGAGCTGTTAAACCAGAGGGAGGCTATTACACCACAAGGAACAACAACATTTAACCCCTGGATCTAGATTCCGCAGTGCAACCCAAACACACTTAGCTAACATGCACACGATGAGACCCAGGCTACCATGTGAAACATCACAAGATGAACTATTATGAAGCACAAATAACGGTTCCACTGCCTAGAGTTAGCACCTTTGATATTCTGGCTGCAGGTTACTCATACATGGTGACTCACCAGATAGAATTCAATGTCCTCCTATATGGCAAATTTGGTGGTGATGGGGCATTTAATTGGCAGAATAGTGGCAGTGCCTTCTGCCTCCATCCTACTTAAGTCAGCAGCGTGAAGGTCCATGGACAGTTTTTCTGCCCCACTGCCAACTGAGGCCCTCAGCAGCTCTTGCTGGGTGGGACTTTCACCCCTGGGGTACTTGATCTCAGGAAGGTACACAGTTACCCAGTTAAATGCCTTGAGTGGAAGTCAATGTAGCAGGTCTTCTCTAAAAGAGGTGACATGGGGCTTTCGCCAGCTATTCAGTCAGTGGACCAGGCCCTTGTCACCTATCATGTCCTGATCCCATCTCAGCGCTGCCTGCTATCATGTGCCTAGTGCCAGAATCTGAGCTGGTGGTGTGAGTGCGAGATTGGGTGACAGTATTTCTTTTCAATAGTGTCCTCCTCCTCCTCCTAGAATTTACACTTCTGCACCAGTACTTGTCCAATGAAGTGGCAGTTCTTGATTATTTGAAATGTTAAAGGCACAAGGAGGGAGTTAGGGTGAGGGAAGTCTTAGAAACCAAGAAATGCATAAACAATCTGTACTTAGTGACTCAGAAGTGATTTTCGCATGAATTCTTTGGGTGAGGTAGGAACAGGTCACCATCAGGTTCAATGATTTCAGCCCAACTGTTGGCCACTGCCTTAATCATGGCAGCACCAGTGATTACCATTAATATCTTTCCATAAGGGTGCAATAGGTAGGTGTTGCTGCCTATGAATGTGCCACCTTGTCGTGGACAAGAGAGGGCAGCATGCCAGTAAGCATGCTGCATTGGGAAAATGTGCAGGCTCCGCACCAACAGTGACTCGAGCTGGGAATCGAACCTGGGTCCCTGGTGCTATTAGGCAGCAGTGCTAACCACTGTGCCACTGTGTAGCCCTAATATATAGCGGACCTCTTTCTTCCTGTCTACCCAGTAGACCAAGAACTCCAATGCTGCATTAGACATCCTTGGAACATGCACTCTGTCCTGTCATGCCATTTCATATATTTTTTCTTCTCATGAGACTCTTTTTCAATGGGTTCCAGCAGCTGCAGCATTCATAATACACCTCACAATTAAGAGATGCGTATAAGTAGTGCAGGCTAACCTTTGCAGTGGGATTCTCTGATCCTGCCGCTGTTAATGGAAATTCCCATTGATGTCACCCCATGCTGGTGAGAAACCCACAGGCAGGTTTTGCTCTGCTGGCAGGACTGGGGAGGATCCTGCCAGTGTGAACATCCAGAGAATTACGGCCCGCACAATTAATTGCTAATTCAGTGTAGTTGCAGCCTTTATCTACAAAAAGCCAGAATCCTGAAGAAAATGACTGTGTTGGTGGGTTTTGCAGTGGCCCAGTATCCTCACGAGATGTTGAGAATTTTGCACTCCAGGATTCTTCCTGTCCTGCAATCCGTCCCTCAGAATGCAGACCATGGGAAGAACACCAAGCAAACAATCAACAAAATGTAAAATCGGAGCGCAATGCTCAAAAACTAACAGACAAAATCAACCATGAGCAAGTAGAGGAAGTCATTTCAAAAGCTGAGAATGAACTTCGTCTGACATATAAAATGACCAGTGGAAACCTTGGCAACCATTAATAGAAGAAGCCCCTCACAACTAATGGAAATGACCACTTTAAACTTTATGTAAATTACATTGCTTTATGTGGCAAACCATACTGCCTGTTCTGTCAATTCCAACCTGCATAGCTGTTATTAAAATGAATCTCCAGGAAAACAAGGCATTCCTGATAATCTGCTGCAACATTGCCCAACTTCTGGGCTTTATGAGAGGAAGAAAATGGATTGATGATTTAGTCCACACTGCTGTCACCCAGTCGTCTTGCCTTATTACACAAACAATCACCGTTCCTGTAAACAAATACATATAGATGATGTGTAACTGTTGAAATGTGCTTCCTTTTTCATTTGACCGAGCTATTTGATTGCCCAGCTGTCAGAATTTCATGTGCTACAGTGTTTGGATCCTATCCTGTTGAAGTTATGCTTGACGCGGTCAGAATAGTAGAAAGCTTCAGCATAATGTCACAGATGACAGGACATGTTATCAATTCATGTTAAACTAATAATGAAGATTTGTGACAACACTGATTTGGAACTGAGAAATGGAGTTCACAATCTATTGTCTAGTCTCATTATATGAGATAATAGCTAATGTAGAATTTATTTATCTGTGTGTCATTGAGGAGGAATTGGAATTTAATAAAATAAATTAACATATTTCAGTAAATTAATTAATGAGATGAGGCAGTGCTGCAGCGCTGGACTAAAAACCTAGAGATCCAGGATAATGCTCTGGGGACCCGGGCTTGAATTCAAGAAAAATCTGGAATTACAAGTCCAATGATGACCATGAAACGATTACTGATTTTGTAAAAACCCACCTAGTTCACTAATGCCCTTTAGGGAAAGAAATCTGTCATCTTTACCTGGTCTAGCCTACATATGAATCCAGATCCAGCAATGTGGTAGATGTGTTAACTGCCTTCTGAAATGGTCTAGCAGTTCAAGTGCAATTAGGGATGGGCAATAAATGCTGGACCAACCAGTGACGCTGACATCCCAGAATAAATTTTTAAAACTGACTGTTTCTTCTGGCTATTGCAGACTTTTCCTATTTTTCTTATAAGACTTTGATACTTTAGTGTTTTTCCATATATGATCATACCGCTACATCTACTTGTTCCTCCTTATCGACCCAGCTAGTTACAATCATATTTCATGAATTTGTCCTCTACACTATTACTGCAAATTATGTTTACTCTCTCTATATGACAATGAAATCCCCTATGATTGTTGCACTACCACAGAATTGTTACAGCACAGAATGTAGCCAGTTGGCCCATTGTCTCTGCACCGGCTCTCCAAACAAGCATCATGACATCATGCCATTCCCCTGCCTTTTCCCAATACCCCTGCACAGTGTTTCTATTCAGATATTCATCTAATTCCCTCTTGAATGCCTCGATTGAACCTGCCTCCAAAACATTTACAGGCAGTGCATTCCAGACCCGAACAACTCGTGTGAAAGAAGTATTTTTTCACATTGCATTTGTCTCCTATTACATTCAACTCTAATTTCCTGATTTGTACACTAGCCAATAATACAACTATAGGTTGTTGTTTCTTAGCTCCACCCAAACTGATTCTTCACTCTAAGTTTGTGAGCTAAACTCCCCAAACATAACAATCCCCATCTCATCCATCTAATCCCTATCTTATCTTTCCCAGAATTTCATGATAAATCCCTCCAGTCAGATCTACATCCCTGACATTGTATCAGCACAGTGCTTACACAGTCACAAATGACAAGCTATATGATTGTGACAAAGGTGAACGCTCCTTCCTCAAACCTCTTGGCCCGTTTTTGACACACTATTTTCCTCCAACATTGTGCAGCAAGGTGGGGCCTCTCACTTGGTTCCATTCCTATCGATCTAATTCCAGCTATAGAAAATGGCTTCTCTTCCTGTTTCTGCACAGTTACCTCTGGTGTCCCCCAAGGATCCATCTTTGTCTCCCTTCTATTTCTCACTTATATGGACAGAGAACAGCAATTCATGATAACTGGTAGTTTATTCTCTTCCTTATTTCCTGCCTGTGATTGGGGAAACAGCCCCTTACTAAATATTGAATTTCACTTACCTACCTGACTGGCATTTTCAACAGTGTCTCTGGGGGCCACTTCTTTCCAGGAGGAAGACATTTAAGGATGTTTAAATGCAAAAGTGACTAATTTGAATCATCTAGCCAAGAGTTTTCTTCTTTTTATGTTTTTATGTCCAGTGTGTGGGAATAGTGAGTCGGCTAATTAGGCAATTCTTTCTATGAATATATTTTGTAATGCCAGCAGAATGATCCACAGTCTTCATTACAAAGAAGTCTGTTATAAAGTTAATTTAATTATTTCTGCATGTTTTATTTATTTTTAAGTGCCAATTACTGTCAGTTTTGTGCTGTTGATGACTCATGCCCAATGGATCGGAATCAAATTTTCACTAAGTTAACTGCAATGGAGTCAGGGTCAGAGTTTTACAGCACAGGAATAGGCCCTTTGGTCCATCAGGTCTGTGCTGGCCACCAAGCACCTAACTAATCTAATCTTTTTTTCCAGCACTTAGTCCATAGCCTTGTATGCTGCGGCACTTCAAGTGTTCATCTAAATGCTTCTAAAATGTTGTGAATGTTCCCTGCGCCTGCCATCCTTTCAAGCAGTGAGTTCCAGATTCCCACTGCCCTCAAATCCCCTCTAAATCTCCTGCTCCATACCTTAAATCTATACCCCTGCTTGTTGACCCTTCTAAGTGGAAAACTTTCTTCCTCTCTATCTATTTCCCTCATAATTTTGTACACCTCGATGAACTGAGAATATTTTACGTTCGTGAGAGAAATGAGATTAACTCTGACATGCCACTGTCTACATCAGCAGGGACGAAGTAGAAAGTGTTGAGAGCTTCAGGTTTTTAAGGGTCCAGATCACCAACAATCCCCCCATGCCTACAATAGAGTCGAAAAATCCCACAAATGCCTTTAGTTTCTCAGGAGACTAAGGAAATTTGGCATGTCAGCTACAACTATCACCAACTTTTACAGATGCACATAGAAAGCGTTCTTTCTGGTTGTATCACAGCTTGATATGCCTCCTACTTTGCCCAAGACCACAAGGAATTACAAAAGGTTGTGAATGTAGCCCAATCTATCACGCAAACCAGCCTCCCATCCATTGACTCTGTCTACAGTTCCCACTGCCTCGGCAAAGCAGCCAGCGTAATTAAGGACCCCACCCATCCCGGACATTCTTTCTCTCACCTTTTTCCATCAGGAGAAAGATACAAAAGTCTGAGGTCACGTACCAACCGACTCAAGAACAGCTTCTTCCCTGCTGCTGTCAGACTTTTGAATGGACCTATCTTGTATTAAGTTTATCTTTCTCTACACCCTAGCTATGACTGTAACACTACATTCTGCAGTCTCTCGTTTCCTTCTCTGTGAACAGTATGGTTTGCCTGTATAGCACGCAAGAAACAATAGTTTTCACTATATGCTAATACGTGTGACAATAATAAATCAAATCAAATCGTCACTCTCAATGGCTTGCATTAATCCATACGTCTGAGTTAAAATGACCTCGACACAGACCTTAGTATGTATTTGCGGTATTAGCAAAATAATGCTTATTATGTTCTTATAACATTCCATTGCCCACTATTTGAGCAGAGGATTTAACTTGTCAAATGTCGATTAGGTAACTAAGGAAAGACAATCTCCCCAGACAGACTAGGCCCTCAGGCTGGAATTGCATTTAGACATGGATTAGAAACTGGCTGTGATGGGTTCTTCCCATTTGGTCAGGACCATTAGCTACTGATCCTCCACTCATCCCCCTCCCTCGCTGATCCCCCCAACTCCCAACTAGGGCCATCAGGCAACCCACTTGAGTACCATTACCATAAGACCTGAGGACATAGGAGCAGTTCTTGGCCATTCAGCCCATCGAGGCTGGATTTAATGAGATCATGACTGATCTGATGGTAATCCTCAGGACCACTTTCTGATCCTATCCCCGTGACTCTTGATTTTCTTACTGATTAAAAGTTAAACTTGATCTGGGGAAGCTTATCTCATCTGCTCTTTCAGTCACCAGAAGACAGCACCATCTACACAGTGAGCCCTTACCCGCCTCTCCATCTTAAAGCACTGGCAAGTAGAAGTTCTGTGCTGGCACACCTCACTGGTGCAGCCAGATACCTGAGTGCCTCTGGGGTTTTTTAATGCCATTTATGTTTTGAAAATCTGATGTATAAGGATTCTAAACTGTGATGCTCAACTTCTTGTACAGTCTCCAGTCCCCCATTTACTTTTTTTAATTATTTGTGGGACATGGTCTTCGCTGGCTGGCCAGCATTTATTGCCCATCCCTAGTTGACCTTGTTCAGAGGGCAGTTGAGAGTCAATCATATTACTGTGGCTATGGAGTCATGTATAGCCCAGACCAGGTAAGGACTGCAGATTTCCTTCCCTAAAGGACGTTCGTGAATCAGATGGGGTTTTCCTGACAATTGATAACGGTTTCATTGTCATCAGTCCAAAGATGTGCGGGTTAGCTTGATTGGTCATGCTAAAAATTGTCCCTTAGAGTCCTGAAATGCGTAGGTTAGAGGGTAAATATGTAGGGAAATGGGAGTAGGGCCTGAGTCGGTGCAGACTTGATGGGTCAAATGGCCTCTTTCTGCACTGTAGGATTTTTATGATTCTATGAGTAGATTTTTAATTCCAGATTTTTTTATTGAATTCAATTTCCACCATCTGCCGTGGCGGGATGTGAACTTGAGGCCCCAGAAGATTAGCTGAATTTCTGAATTAATAGTCCAGTGATAATACCACTAGGCCATCACCTCTCCACTCTGAAAGTTAAGAGATCACAATCATGACTTTCTCTGGCATTGCAACACTGTGAGGCAATCCGATGGGGGGAATGGATTAGTGTCAGTGGTTTGGGTGCAAGTCAGACTGACTTGACAAAATGCCTTATCCTGTCCTATGTGTCATACGTGGAATGAGTTTCATACCTGAATCTGGTTTCTAAATGTGGAGAGGTCCACAGCACGAACTGGCCTACTATAATTCAAAAGCATCAATGTCTTACATTAACTCATTTCTCCTGGGCTGAAGTCCACTTCTCTGTGGTTTAACAAAAACAAAGCAGAGCTCTGACAAAAGGTCAGCTAAACACAGAATGTTGGCTCTATTCTCTCCCCACAGATGCTGTCAGACCTGTTGAGGTTTTCCAGAATTTTCTGTTTTTTGTTTCAGATTCCAGCATCAGCAGTATTTTAATTTTATCTCTGATGTTTACGCCGGCCTCCAACTTTTCCATTATTTTCAGTGGAGAATTCTCTATTATTATCCTCAGTTGGGCGTTCTCCATTCTAATTCTTGGTCTGCTGTTGTAACCTCAGCTTCCTGCCCACCACTGGGAATTTTTCATTCTTCGCTGAACTACCAGTCCGACTGGTTACCACTATGTTATGAACTCTGCTTCACTTGAATAGAATCGAACAGGCGGCACAGTAGCACAGTGGTTAGCACTGCTGCCTCACAGCACCAGGGACCTGGCTTCTATTCCTGGCTTGGGTCACCGTCTGTGTGGAGTTTACACATTCTCCTTGTGTCTGTGTGGGTTTCCTCCGAGTGCTCCGGCTTCCTCCCACAATCCAAAGATGTTCAGGTTAGGAGGAGTGGCCGCTCTAAATTGCCCTTTAGTGTCCCAAGATGTGTGGGTTAGATGGATTAACCATGTGTGGCATTACAGGGATAGGGCAGAAGGGAGGGGCTGGGTAAAATAATTTGTTAGAGAGTCGATGCAGACTCAGTGGGCCGAATGGCCTCCTTTAAAACAGGCAGCATGGTGGCACAGTGGTTAGCACTGCTGCTATACAGCACTAGGATCTTGGTTTCAATTCTGGGCACAGGTGTCTGTATGAGTTCTCCCCGTGTCTGTACGGATTTCCTCTGGGCATCCCGATTTACTTCCACACTCCAAAGAAGTGCAGGTTAGGTTGATTTGCCATGCAAAATTTCCTCTTATAAAAAAGAGGGGTGGCACGGTGGCACAGTATTTAGCATTGCTGCCTCACAACTCCAGGGACCCGGGTTTGATTCCCAGCTTGGGTCACTATCTGTATGGAGTTTGCACATTCTCCCCATGTCTGTGTGGGTTACCACTGGGTGCTCCGGTTTCCTCCTACAGTCCAAAGATGTGTGGGTTAGGTGGATTGGCTATGCTAAATTACCCCTTAAGGAGACTAGGTTGGGTAAATGCATGGGGTTATGAGGAGAGGGCCTGAGTGGGATTGTGGTCGGCGCAGACTCAGTGAGCCAAATGACCTCCTTCTGTACTGTATAGATTCTAAGATTCCAAACCTTTTCTCTGCTACCTTTTGCCCACTTGCTATAGATGAAGTTTTTTTTTAATTGGAGGAAAATAGTCAATGCATCAGTTTGCAAGTGGTTCATGCTTTCCTGACACTGGAAATCAAAAATGTGAAACATTGATCTTTCTAAGTCCAAAAAAAGTAAATCATTTCATTATTCCTTTATCCTGCACTCTGGATATAACATAAGTCCATAATGTTATTGATCTATGACAAGAAATTGACCCTACACTATTCTCCCCTGAATCTGGCTACAATAGGGGTACCATTCGCATACACACGGGGCAAGGTAGGTGTAGGAAAATGCTTTGTTAAAATGGCGGTGTGGGCTCATTGGGCCGAAGGGCCTGTTTCCCGTGCTGGGCTGTTCTTTGTTCTTTGTTTGTTCTTTGTTGAAAGAAATCATATTGTCAATACATACTCAGGTTAATGGAATCCTGAAATGGTTTTAATCAGATGTGTCTCCTTTCTGGCCAGTGTACCTTAATGTGTGACATTTTTATCCTAATTTATTCAACTTTTTCTTGAGTGACAAATTAGAGTTCTGCATTTCTGCTGTAAATTAAACACAACTCCCATACACTTGTTTTAATAAGTCATGCTTCAGACCAATAAAGGCAATGTTATTTTGTTTGTTAAATACAACATTAGGAATTCTAATTTATCTGATGCCTGTAGTTTTCTGACAGTTGTTGTAGAAATTTATCTGAAAGCTGTTGAATTGTATTCCCAGTATTAAACAAATTGATGTTCTTAATATTAACAGGTCTAAGTGTAGGAAAAATATTGCTTTGCTTCAGACAGGTACACTTGGTTCAGAAACTGTGGCCCATGAATCCGGTCATACTCAAAGGCAGCTGCACTGGGAGCAGGTAACGCATCGGTCCAAATCTTCTGACCATCAGATTGTCAGGTCCCGCATGCATGCCAGGACCCTGCAAACCTCGGTGGGAGGCTGTTGTGAAATTACAACATATGACAGCAAATCCCCTTCTTCTGGGGATCCTCTGCAAATGTTGCTCAGAGTGAATTGGAATCAGAGATTTGGGACAGTTCTGTAATACTTTTTTTTATTCGTTTATGGGATGTGGGTGTTGCTGGCTGGGCCAACATTTAGTGCCCATCCCTGAGAGCATTTTAAGAGTCAACCACATTGCTGTGGCTCTGGGGTCACATGTAGGTCAGGCCAGGTAAGGACAGCAGATTTCCTTTCCTAAAGGACATTAGTGAACCAGATGGGTGTTTATGACAATCAACATTGTTTTCGTGGTCATCATTAGACTTTTAATTCCAGATTTTATTGAATTCAAATTTCAAATTTTCCATGGCAGGATTTGAACCCGAGTCCCCAGAGTATTACCCTGGGTCTCTGGATTACTAATTCAGCGACAATACCACGACGCCACCACCCTCCCATTTACCTGGGTGGTTACCCAGGAAATGTTAGATAGCTTAAAATCTAGCCTAATCTCTGGATAACTGCACAATTGACTTTCAGTCACACATCTCCCCGCAACCCCCCGCAACCTTCCACCGATTTCCTCATCACTCAACACGAACCAACTGCACCCTGACCACCAACTACCCATCTGACCCAAACTGACCACAAAGACTAAATCATCCTTCTCAACTAACTGTCTACCACCTCACCCAGATACCCATCTTAGCCACCAACGACCTCAACCAGTTACTTCTCCATCCATTCAATAACATTTAAACTTATCATATGGCAGTTGGTGCTATAAAATGGAATGTCCTGTCTTATCCAACTCTATTTCACTTAAGTGGAGATTCCCAATAGGTGCTGTGCTGTGCATTTCTGAGGAAGCCAGGCTCACAAGGTCCTAGCAGAAATGTGCAGCAACGTTGGGTCGGGGGAATTTGTATTTGTGGGTGGGAGGGAATGTTTATGTTTGGTGACCTGCTCTGGCAGCTGGAAACATTGATGCTGATGCCCCTACTGCTTTACATTTCTCCTCTTCCTGTACCTGCGTAGGGATCTTGCAGTGAGGCATTATGGATGGTACTCAGGAATAAGAAGGGTGAAATCACAATGTTGGGAGTGTATTATAAACCTGCTTTCACTTTCAAACTTAGCATAGAATTCAATGGTATTATGATCACTATTGTTCAGTGAATCTTTTATTATGACATGTTAATTAACCATACTTCATTACACAATACTATAACCAAGATAACTTTATCTCTTATCAGTTTCACTGCATACTGCTCCAAGAAACTTTCATAAAAACATTCTACAAACTCATCTCCTAGACAACTCCTGCTAATTTGATTGACCCAGTCTATCTGAAGATTAAAGTCCTCCAAGATGGTTATACTGTTTTGTATAAGCTTCAATTTCTTCTTGCTTAATAGTCTGTAAAATAGAGTAACTACCATTGTTAGGAGGCCTATAAATTATCCACCTGTGTTTTCTGACTCTTCCTATTCTTAATTTCCACATATACCGATTTCATTTCATTGATTTTTCATCAATGTCTTTTATCATCACAGTTACCCCACCCCCCCCCCACCTCTTTTGCAATTCTGTCTGTCTTTCCAAAACATTGTGTACTCTGGAGTATTTGTTTTCTGACTTTGATCACCTTGCAATCATGTCTCTGTAATAATGATTAGATCTAAATCAATTTACCTCTTCTTATGCCATCAGCTCATCCATCTTATTGCAGATGCTGTGTGCATTCCACTGAAGAACTTTTAATTTTATTGTTTTAATTTTATCCCCTACAATCCCTTTATTTTGCTGATGTGCAGTTTTTTGTTGAACTCCGTCCCATTCTGCTTGTCTTTACCCATACCGCTATTGTAATTACTTTAACAAGGTCCAAGAAGTTGGCCTCTTGGAGTATGAGCTCCCTGATTGAGACCACAATTGCCTGCCCAACCAAGGAGCCTCACCTGTATATAATGTATATAAATATGGGAGTGTCAGGTCTACTGACACACCAGATTCTGAATTTGAACCTGAAGCACTCTTAGGAGTGGAACAGTTTACAAATAAAGGGAGTCTGGTGAAGGTACGCTGGCCTTTGAGGAGTTATTTCAGCTGCATTGTTCCAATTCTCTTTGGATTTCTAAATCTCCCTTCTACTAGAAAGGAATCAGGAGGCTGAATGGCCTTTGTTCTTCCTATGAAAGAAGACAATTCCACCTGAGCAGCATTTCCTCACTACTGTGTCAGCCTAAATTATGCGATAAAGTCTCTGGAGTGAGGCTTGACCTCACAACGTTCTGACTCAGACTTGAGTGCGCTGCCACTGAGTCATGGCTAGCATTATACGTGTCCGGCTGCACATTTCCTGTCTGCCCTGTCCACCCAAGGCTATGGGAAAATCGTCTCTCTCCTCATCATCAATGATTTTCCACTGCTGGAGTTGTGGGCCAGGATTTTATAGCGTCGCCACATCTTGTCTTCCTCTGGCGGATGTGGCAGGCCATTTAACTTGCCGTTTACTTTGGTGGGACCTTTACATCCCGTTGGGTGGGGAGGGTGGTTAAAACCCTGACCACAATTTACCTATTTAAATACTTTAAACTTGCCTCTGATGGTATTCCTGTGTTTTTATACACTTGAAATATGAAACAGTGCCACGGTTTTGGGAGGAAAAGATGTCTGAGTCAACAGTGAAGATGTAATGGATGTGGCGTGAATTCATCTGGCTGCAGACTTGCACAGTTGGGAACACAATAGCAGCAGTGTTAAAGGACAACAGGAAATTATTTCACTGGGATTTTACCGGGTTTTTTGGGTCATCATCATTATGCCTAATTTTTTTAATAAACAAGGTCTGTACTAGACAGTTATTTTCAGATCCAAACTATTAACAGAACCCACCCAAGTGGTGGTAAGTTATAACTACCTGAGTGGTTGCCTAGCGGAAAATGGTTACAGGCCAGGTAAATCCTGTGGAAAATTCCTTCCTGAGTACCTTCTAAGAACAAAACACAGGATTCCTACCTGAGTAGGAATCCTGAATCTAGGGAGCTTTAATATGATGTTGGGGGCCTTGGTATTATCCCTCACTGAACCTTGCATTCATGGTAGCATTTCCACCTTTGAACAAAGAGGCTTGAGCAGCACTCCGGAAAGTCCTGCCTGAAAATATGGCAAATTCAATGGAGAATTGGATAAGTATTTCTAAAATTTTAGCAGGTCTATGGGGAGAGAACAGCAGAAAGGGATAAAATAAGGCAGATGCTGGAATCTGAAATGGAAACAGAAAATGCTGGATAAACTCAGTAGCATATGTAGACAGCATATGTGGAGAGGGAATAGAGCTAATGTTTCGAGTCAGGATAACCCTTCGTCAGAGCAGAAAGAGACTGACTGGACAGCTGGCAAAGGCATGATGGGCTGAAAGACCTCCGTTCTGTATCATTCCACAAGTGAACAGCTGAGAATTTTCGGTTATCTTTCTTTAAAAGTTTTTACTTTTTTCAAGTCTGAATGAATCATAATCCGGGGGGGATTGGGAGGGGGAGTGGCGGGGTTGGGGCGGCGGGGGGAGGTAGCAGAACTGCTTACAAGCGATGAACCAATTCCATGCGTAGATGGGATGTGGCAGGCCAGAAATATCCTTCTGATTCTGTCACTGACTTACTTTTCTCTCTGGCTAATTCAGGGTCACCAGTGATTCAAACGAGTTATTTTCGAAAAGGAAAAGCAAAACTGTGTCTTATTACATTTGAAGAGATTAGATTGCAGCCTTCAAGTTCCTCCAGGGCACCTTTTCTGCAATATACACAGTTTATATTTTGTAATATACTTTTGCACAATTCTGTGCTTTGTATATGGCCAGAGTGAAATGCTACTGCCAGTTCACTCCAACTTCCTGGTGCAATATCTTAATCTGAGTCTTGAATAACTGATTGACAGTACTGGAAGTTTCCATTTATTGCTGAAGAATCCAATGATCGGTAATGAGTTTTTCACATTTTGGGGATAAAATTCGAAAGCCTTTGGTGATGGATGTGGTATCGTGAAGCAGGATTAACCTATACTCACTGCTTCCAGTGCAGGAGAGTGCACACATTTCTCTAATGATAAAAGCATGCAGTCTATCTTCAAATACACGCCTCAGCAGGAGCCCCAACAAAGGAGATTGTCATTGACTTCAGGACGCGTACAGGAGAACATGCCCCTGTCTACATCAATGGGGATGAAGTAGAAAGGGTCGAGGGCTTCAGGTTTTTAGGTGTCCAGATCACCAACAACCTGTCCTGGTACCCCCCCAAATGCCAAGACTATAGTTAAGAGAGCCCACCAATGTCTCTACTTTCTCAGAAAGCTAAGGAAATTTGGCATGTCAGCTACAACTCTCACCAACTTTTACAGATGCACCATAGAAAGCATTCTGTCTGGTTGTATCACAACTTGGTATAGCTCCTGCTCTGCCCAAGGCCACAAGAAACTACAAAAGGTCGTGAATGTAGCCCAATCCATCAGGCAACATAGCCTCCCATCCATTGACTCTGTCTTCGCTTCCCACTGCCTCAGAAAAGCAGCCAGCATAATTAAGGACCCCACGCACCCCGAACATGCTCTCTTCTGCCTTCTTCCATCAGAAAAAAGGCACAAAAGTCTGAGGTTACATACCAGCCGACTCAAGAACAGCTTCTTCCCTGCTGCCATCAGACTTTTGAATAAACCTACCTCACATTAAGTTGATCTTCCTCTACACCCTAGTTATGGCTGTAACACTACATTCTGCACTCTCTCATTTCTTCCCTATGAACGGTATGCTCTGTCTGTGTAGCACACAAGAAACAATACTTTTCACTGTATGCCAATACATATGACAATAATAAAACAAATCCTTGTCAGGCCTCATTTAGAGTATTGTGTGCAGTTCTGGTCGCCTCACTATAGGAAAGATGTAGAAGCTATTGAGAGGGTACAAGGATGTTGCCTGGACTGGGAGGCATACCTTATGAAGTTAGGTTGAGGGAGCTGGGACTCTTTTCCCTGGAGAGACGAAGGTTGAGAGGCGACCTGATAGAAGTTTACAAAATGTTGAGAGGAATAGATAGGGTGGACTCTCAGAGGCTATTTCCCCAGGTTGAAATGGTTGCTACGAGAGGACACAGATTTAAGGTGCGGGAAGGGAGGTTCAGAAGTGATGTTAGGGGTAAGTTTTTCACTCAGAGGGTGGTGAGTGAATGGAATCGGCTGCCGTCAGTGGTGGTGGAGGCGAACTCGCTGGGGTCTTTTAAAAGACTTCTGGATGAGTATATGGGGTTTAATGAGATTGAGGGTTATAGATAGGTCTGTAGGTTGGTAGGTGTTGATGTGATCGGCACAACTCGTGGGCCGAAGGGCCTGTTTGTGCTGTAGTGTTCTATGTTCTATGTTCTAAAATCAAAAAGTTTGTATGAGTCTAGCACAAATTCAAGCTGCCCTGCATTTGCTAAATCCAGTCTACATCTCTCAAGAGAAGTGCAACCTGACTGCAACAGGTGCTGGAAGGGACTGGAATGGAGTGTCTGACCTGGAGGGAGACTCAGTATGGTGAACCAGGGTAGAAAGAGTATTACAGGATCCTGCGACTCAGCACTGAAAGCACTGGTGAAGGAGACTGACTGGAAAAGATGGTCCTTTAGCCACAATGGGCATGGAAGCCTGCAGGAAAAACTCACAGAGACAGTAGAAGCAGATACCTTCACTGACTCTGCATCTACCTCACAGGCAGAGGAAATGTAATAACCTCACACAGGTAGTCAAAGTCAGTGGATTCATTCTCAAATTCCATAACCTTATAACTGAACCTCCAGCCGAACGCACAGCTCAATTCATCACACTCCCTTCACACAGCTAACAACTGTGTCTGTCAATCACGATTTGTCTATCACACTCATATTTTTACTTTCCCCCTCACAGCCCCACACACATATTTTTACCTCCCCCTCGCAGCCCCGCACACTTCGTACTCCTTGCAAGCCCCACACACACAACTAACAGTTTGCACGCACTCCCACATTTTCAACAAATAAGTCACCTCACCCAAACACACTGGGGTGAATTTTAACATCTCGCCCACCACGGGGAATCGGAGCAGGTGAGGTGCAGACCTTGGAAAAGTCTGTTGATCTCGGCAGGATTTTCCGAGCAAAGCGGGGAAATTGTACCAGACTCTCTCTTGCAGGATGAGGTGACACGGAACAAGAAGCAGCAGGAGTGAAGCAGTGAGGGTCAGGTAAGGCTCACCATGAGCAGGAGACAGCACTCGCCATCATTGGAGCCGCCATGATAGAGGCTGTGACCAGTGGCAAGGCCGAGACCAGTGAAGGTGACAGTATCCTCACACTTAATCTTCTTTTCCACATCCCCCAACCTCTGCTGATTTACAAATTACAGGTGGTGCATGCACGCGTCTCTTGCTTTTCTCCTCTCCTGTCACTGTAACTCAACTGTGACACATTTTTCCTGTCAGATACTCAAGAGCTACAACCTGATCAGATGGTGGTAAAGGACCAAAAAGCAAAAGAAGAATATCGGATTGATAATGAAGAAATACCACCACTCACTGACACTCTCAGCTGCCAGCTCAGATTCTGACTCTGCATCTATCTCAGAGGCAGGATCTGCGTGTGGTAAATACTAGGCGGGTGCAGCAGGCTTGCTGCAACATAGTGTCACAGATACGTTCTCCCACAGAGGACTCAGATGAGGACTTTGATAAGGGGCCAGTCAGAAAAAGGCTGATGGGGATGTATCTTACAGAAAAGCTTGGTGCATTGGCAGTCTTGCCTGAAGATCAGTGCTGACAGTCCAAGAACATTGTAGAGTCCAGAATCAAACTTGACACTCGGTTTTACAGTGCAGCCCATTCCATCCAACATGGAAGTGGTGATCAACATCATGAGAATACTTGTTGACCCAACTGTGCTGAGATCCAATGACCAAAGTCTTAGCTTCCATTGCCAGACTAGGAGGGATCACCCGAGTGTCTGAATGCTCAGTGGAAGCTCTGACTGAAGTCAGCCAAGCTCATCTTATTGCACATGACTACAGCTTTGCGCCACTTAGACTCCCAGCAACATTACTGCAGATATCAGCAATGATAGAAGCTTCCACAACCTCACAGCCACCCAGCAAGCTGTCTCCAGCAGATTACTGGGATTGCTCAAACAATCCAATTCTCTCAGGATGACATTATTCATCCTCCCCACCAGTGCCACTCTACCACTGCTCTTGCTGTTGGCTGCCAGCAAGCCAGCCCAGACTGCTGCCACCAGTATCAGTTCACAGCTGAGATTTCTAGGGTAAAGATTCTCAAGGGTGCCCTGCAAGGCAAGCTGCAGTCTCCTGCACTGAAAGTTAGCAGCCATACTGTATCACTGAGGTAGTGCTGCACAGGAGCCCCTAGGCCAGGCAAAAGCACATAGAGGACAGGTGCTAAGAGAGTGATAAGACTTGTAGGACCATAGGATCACTATGGGCATTCAGCCCATTGAGTCTGCACAACAACAATCCCACCCAGGCCCTATCTCCGTAACCGCATGCATTTATCTCAATGGTCACCCTGACACTAATGGCTAATGCACCTAACCAGCACGTCTTTCGGGCTGTGGGAGGAAATCGGAGCACCCAGGGGAAACCCACGCAGATACGAAGAGAACATGCAAACTCCACACAGGCAGTGACCCAAGCTGGGAATCAAACCCTGGTCCCTGGTGCTGTGAGGCAGCACTGCTAAGAGATGTTATGGAGGGAAAATCTCAAGAAGGAAAAAGAGAAAGGAAGCTTTGGATATTTTGAAAACTGAAGGAAGCTATTGACAAGTGAAAAGACAGGCAGAGGATGGAGAGATATGGAAAGACTACTATAAGCCAAGGACCTGCCTTCAGGCAGAGCACATTACCATTGTTCACTTGTACAAAGGAAAAGGACAAATCTCTGTGAGTGATCACCACAGAGGAATCCAGAGAATTCTGGCAAAAAGTTCTGCTCAACAGGCTGGTAAGCCACATAGGCAAACATGGTCAAAATATGTGCAGAAGCACTTGCAACATGACCTTCATCCTTCTGCAAGGACAGAACAAATGCTGAGAACAACATCTGGGGCACTCTTGTGCCTTTGTTGACCTGACAAAGCCTTTGACACAGTAAAGAGATGGGTCTTGTGGAAAATCCCAGCCAAACTTGAATGTCCTGATAGAGCTGTAGACTTAACACAGCAGTCTTGTGATGAAGTGACAGCCAGAGTCACTGACTGTGGTGAATACACTGACTCATTTTACAGAGCAAGTGGTACAAAGCAAGGGTATGTCAAGGTTCCTGTGCTTTTCAGTATATTCTTTACTTCAAGGCTTTCTTGAGCATTTGATGGAAATGTTGATGGAATACACATCCAATTCCAATGACAATATTGTCTTGGAATCATGTCCCAAGACGTTATGCTCTGAATGGGCCTGCCCTGCCAGCAACCTCGGCAAAAGGAGATCCCAATCAAAAAATAAATAAAATGGAATCTCCCCTCTGACACAGGATGCCCAACTATGACACTCACAACTTTTACAGATGCACCATAGAAAGCATTCTTTCTGTTTGTATCGCAGCTTGGTATGGTTCCTGCTCTGTCCAAGAATGGCAACTGGTTGTGAATGTAGCCCTATCCATCATGCGAACCAGCATTCCATCCATTGAATCTGTCTCCACTTCTCATTGCCTCAGAAAAGCAGCCAGCATAATCAGGGACCCCACACAGCCCGGACACATTCTATTCTACCTTCTTCCATTGGGAAAAAGGTACAAAAGGCTGAGGTCACATACCAAATGATTCAAGAACAGCCTCTTCCTAGCTTCCAGCAGACCTTTGAATGGACCTACCTGATATTGAGTTGATCTTTTTCTATACCTCAGTTATGACTAAAACACTTCATTCTGTATTCTCTCCTTCCCTTCTCTATGAACAATATGCTTTGTCTGTATGGTGAGTAAGAAACAATACTTTTCACTGTATCCCAGTACATGTGATAATGATAAATCGTCAAATCAGAGCAGGCTTGAGGGGCTGAATGGCCTTCTCCTGCCCCTATGTTTCAATGACACCTCCTACTGCTGGAAAAATAGAAGTGTAAGGAAGGTCTTAAATGGCCATTAATTGGCCATTGAAGGCCTCAATTGGCCCCAGGATAGGTGCGCCACTATCCCCTGCTACTCCCTTGCTGCTGCTTAATTACCAGGAGAGGCTGATACACAATGCATGGTGCTGTCACGTGGCACCTGATATTACAACCTCTCCCCTCCCACCACTAGCTGTTTGTCTGAAAGCTCCAGGTGTAGGGATGTGGTGGGGGCGGGGCAGGGGGGAAGTTGGCAAAGGCTATAACAAGAACACTATTGGAGGGTTTCAGTTGCCAGGTAACATTGCACACAAGTATCCTACTCATGCACATTCCATCAATTTAGAAATGTAGGCATCTACAAGACCTTAGTTGTCTAAGATATGTTTCACACAATAATGCCTCCTCTCCATTCATCAATACTGGTAAATTTACTGAACCAAATAACAGAAAACTACTTTCCACAGACTGAGCATCAGAACTGAATTTCATTGTTAAATGCATTTGATAAATGTCAGTCTAACTTTGCTTTGCGCCTACTTGTTCTGCACCTTATTGTCCACCTTCCTTTGTGCAATATATTTTAGAAAAATTCAAAGATTTATGTGACATGGAGGTAGAGAAAAAGAATACAATGAAAATGATGAAGCTAAGTCATATTACAATATCTTAACATGCGACCACAAAAGATTCAGTTTGTTTAGTGAGAGTTGGTTTCCTAAGCAACAGTCAAAGGCACATACAATACCACACTGACCTTTGAGGATGGATTGCTTCTTTTACTTTGTCTTTGAGCAAAAACATTTTCCGTTAAATCACCTGCTTTCAAATTACATTCAAACATCTCATGCTGAAAACTATAATATTAAAGATTGAGATTATTAGCAGGCCTTAGCTAGATGTCAGTTTAATTACTACATGTTATTTACGGCATAGGAACATGGCATTTAGCCCAGGTGGACCACATCAGCCTTTATGCTGCACTCGCCCCCTTGCACTCCTCTTCTAATTCCATCAACATAACCTTCTATTGCATTCTCTCTTATGTGCTTAACTAGTTTCCTCTTCAATACATTCAAGCTATTATGTGGAAATTGCAACCACAATGAATAATCAAAGATAATCATTGAATCTATGATCTATGATTTTATGATTTCTTTAAATATTCATTGTGGTTGCAAGTGCGGGAGGCAGTGGCCTGATGGTATTATCGCTACACTATTAATCCAGAAACTCAGCTAATGCCCTGGGTTCGAATTCCACCATGGCAGATGGTGGAATTTGAATTCAATAAAAATATCTGGAATTGAGAATCTATTGATGATCATGAAACCATTGCTGATTGTTGGAAAAACCCAACTGGTTCACTCATGTCCCTTCAGGAGGGAAATCTGCCATCCTTATCTGGTCTAGCCTACATGTGACCATTCATATATTATGAGCATGTACAATGCATAATGGCATAATAAAACCTTCAACTGGTCAACTTTGGTGTCTGTCTTCTTTGTTAGAGTCACTTGATATGTAGCAAACATCTCTTAAGATAGGTTACTCAAAATTACTCTTAAGAGATGCTCATGATGTAATTGAACCGACTGAGAACACATCTGCAATCAGAGGGTGACTGAAAGTTAATCAAAATCTTCCATCTTCTGGCAGAATGGTTTGCAATAAATATCATTAGACAGTGTGATTTTATTATTTTGCTGTCAATACTTTCTTCCTCCTGCCTCGAAGAGACAATGAATAAAGCAATATAAGTAGAGAAAGAGGTTGAGCAGGAGGGAAAAGAGAGAGAAGAGAGTGAGAGGGAAGTGAAACATTGAGAAGATCATTATGAGAGGATAAGATTGCTGTTTGGAATTACTTCTTCATGATGTGCTTGCAAATGAAAATCAATGTACACAAGAATGCGGTTTGACTCATCTTTGTCAGTGAGGCGAATGTAAACATGTGAGGAGGATTCAGACAAAGAACTGAAATGGCCGCAATAAATATTCTGATCTAAAATATTGATATCCTGCAGCTGGTTTTGAGTGATTGGTTTTATTATCAAGAGGCAGGCAAAGTGAAATTGCCTGACTGAAAGAAGAAATTGAAGGGAGGCCCAAGCATTTTTGTGTTTGCACCATCCTTTTTACTGTGCTACCACTTCAGTCATGCATCTTGCAGTGGTTGTCGGGGAGAGAGAATAAAAATGAGGTCTAATACAGGCTCATCATTTGACATATTTAGATATGAAAACCTCAAGAATAGTTAACCTTTTGATTAATGATTTTGTTAATCATTTTTTTGGTAAGAACAATTGTACAAAATTTATTCCTAAGGGCTTTAATGTTTCCTCAAAGAGACATGATTTTATAAATCCTGGGATAAGTCATTTTCATGCCTCTGTAAGTATTTGGCATAAGTGATATTGAACCTATGGTTGACATCAAACTTGTGATATCATCCAGTCTCTGCTGGGGGACTACAGAGAAGAAATTTGTGTTGTTTTCCCACCCAAGCTGAATGTTGGAGTCGAGGCAGTGATCCGAGTGGAGGGTGAAAGCCTTTCACTGAGTTTAAAGATTATGAACCAGATGTTGGCGTTATCCCAGGAGGCCGTGGTCTCATTCTTAGAGCAAAAAGCTTCCATCAAGGATGGATTTCTAAATCAGAACAAATTGTAGATGTGGGACATTAGAATCTGCTCAGCAAAGAACAAAGAACAACACAGCGCGGGAAACAGGCCCTTCGGCCCAACGAGCCCACGCTGCCATCTTAACTATGTGTTTTTCCTCCTCCACCCTTGACCCATGTCTATGCTTATGGTACCCCCATTGGAAACCAGATTAAGGGGAGAATAATTTAGGAACAATTTGTTACACCGATCAGCCTAAGAGCACATCTTTGGGGTGTGGGAGGAAACTGGAGCACCCGGAGGAAACCCACACAACCACAGGGAGAAATGCAAACCCCCACAGACACTGGCCCAGATCCATGTATCTGCACAGCTAACAGTGATAGTCACTGAGCTGTTGTGGTGCCCATCTGCTGGTCCAGTTCTAAACATACACAAATGACGCGAAGTACTAGGCTACTCTCGAAACACCCAAGCACAGCCCACAGACGACCCACCGTGTGCATTCCCCTCGTTAGACAACAAGGTGGACCTTTACATGTTTTAACTCCCTTTTCAGTGCCTCTAAAAAGAAAGGCATGCATTCACATAGTGCCTCTCATGACCTCAGAACATCCCAAAGTGCGTAACAGCCAAAAAAGTACTTTTAAGGAGTGGTCACAGTCCAGTAGGAAACACGGGATTCAGTTCATGCAAAGCACTGACTGACTTTTATTCATTGTTATGCCCTTCACAGAAAGTGAATGACCGACTTCGATTAATATGAAATGAAGCATTATGGTGACATAGTAATGGTAATTCAACGGACAGCGTCTTACAGTTATTGATTAATTACAGACAAGGCCAGGGACTCAAAGCATTGTGTGGAGGCTGATGGGACAGCTGGCATTGACAGAATATTGCCATTTAGTTTAGTAAATGTGATATGCTGCGTGTATGATGGTGACGTTGCATCCATGGAGGTGAAGAGAAGATCTTTGATTTGATTTGAGAATCAGAGAACCCTACCGTGCAGAAAGAGGCCCTTCGGCCCATCAAGTCTGCACTGGACACAATCCCACCTAGGCCCTACTCCCATATCCCTACATATTATACCCACTAATCCCTTTAACCTACGCATCCCTGGACATTAAGGGGCAATTCTTAGCATGACCAATCAACCTAACCCCACACATCTTTGGACAGTGGGAGGAAACCGGAGGAAACCCACACAGACATGAGGAGAACGTGCAAACTCCACACAGACAGTGACCTGAGCCGTGAATCGAACCCAGGACCCTGGAGCTGTGAAGCAGCGGTGCTAACCATTGTGCTACCATGCCACCCGTGCAATAAATTTGATTTATTATTGTCACATGTATTAGCTTACAGTGAAAAGTATTGTTTCTTACACGCTATACAGACAAAGCATATCATTCATAGAGAAGAAAACGAGAGATTGCAGAATATAGTGTTACAGTCCTAGCTAGGGTGTAGAGAAAGATCAACTTAATGCAAGGTAAGTCCATTCTAAAGCAGGGAAGAAACTGTTCTTGTGTTGGTTGCTGCTTCCGCAGAATTATGAGCAATATACATGGGAGGGAATACAGTTTTCAGAACACTAATCAACCTTATTAATACCCATGAAGCAAGTGTAAACAATTCTTGTCAAATATACAGTTCTTTTGCATTGAAGGCTCAAGATTCTAAGAGTGAAAAAATTGTGAACTATGATGTTAATGTGATCATACTACTTTAAAGATAATATGCTATTTTTTAATGATTAGTTTCAGCTCCCTTTTCAGTGCCTCTAAAAAGAAAGGCATGCATTTACATAGTGTCTCTCAGGACCCCAGAACATCCCAAAGTGCGTAACAGCCAAAAAAGTACTTTTAAGGAGTGGTCACAGTCCAGTAGAGAACACGGGACCCAGTTCATGCAAAGCAACCTCCCACACACAGCAGTGTGATAGTGGTCAGAGAGCCTGCTTTTTAGTAATAAAAACAGCAAATGTTGGAAAAACTCAGCAGGTCTGATAGCATCTGTGGAGAGAGAAAATAAAACTAATGTTATAATTCTGGATGACTCTTCATCAGTGCTGAAGAGGGGAAGAAATACAATATAAGAGGGGGTAGAGCAAGTGGAGACGAGTCGAATGTCAATGATTGGTGGGTGCTACGAGAGATTGCAACAAAGATGTGTCGGTCACCAGACACAGGAAGCTTCTACTTTGCTTTTAGTAATGTTGTTTGTGGAATGAATGTTGAAGTATAAAGATCTGGCACATGTATGATTACTGTGGGACTGAGCAAAGTACAGCTCACACAATAATGTAAGAGAAAGCACCCAGCGTCAATTAAGTGTTGGATAGAGCCTTGTGTACCAGCAAGCATGGAGATAGCTTGTACCTTTTACTGTATTATAATTAGTTCTGTGTCAATAAAGACTTAAAGTTAATCAATGTATGATTACAAAGATTTCTTTAGAGCCACTGAACTGTATCCAGTACCCTACAATATGGTAGCAGCTTGTAGAAAAACTCAAAATCACACAGAAAACACAGAGTAAAACAAAAATGTTGGACGACTCACAGCAGCACAATTGTTAGCACTGCTGCCATACAGTGCCATAGACTCGGATTCGATTCCCGGTTTCAGTCACTGTCTGTAAGGAGTCTGCACGATCTCCCCATGTCCACATGGGTTTCCTCCGGGTGTTCTAGTTTCCTCCCACATTCCAAAAGATGTGCTGATTAGGTGCACTGGCCATTCTAAACTCTCCCTCAGTGTACATGAACGGGCCCCAAAGTGTGGTGTCTAGGAGATTTTCACTGTAACTTCAGCGTAGTGTTAATGTAAGCCTACTTGTGACACTAATAAATAAACTCTAAAAATCACTTCAGAGCGGTTAACACACTGCTTTACTCAGTAGGCCCAATCGTGGTGCCATTACTGCAAAACAGGGTATCAGTGAAACATCTGCTGAATTGGAGGCAATGCTAAAATCATTCAATGTTTCATAGAACCCCTACAGTGTAGAAAGAGGCTGTTTGGCTCATTGAGTCTGCACCTACGACATTCCCACCCAGGTCATATTCCCGTAACCCCTCATGTTTACCCCTAATTCCCTGACACTAAGGTTAATTTAGCATGGCCACTCAACCTAAGCAAATCGTTGGACTGTGGGAGGAAACCGGAGCACTTGGAGGAAATCCATGCAGACAAAGTGAGAATGTGCAAACTCCACACAGCCAGTGACCTGAGACCAGAATTGAACCCAGGTCCTTGGTGCTGTGAGGCAGCAGTACTAACCATTGCGCCACCATGCTGCCCAGGTGACAAATATATTTTAATCTAACAAGCAATGCAATACTTGATGAAGCTAAGAGGGGGTTGAGCTATGAGGAGAGGCTGAATAAACTAGGCTTGTACTCGTTAGAGTTTAGAAGAATGAGGGGAGATCTCATTGAGACGTATAAGATGATGAATGGGATGGATAGGGTAGAGGTGGAAAGACTCTTCCCGCTCAGAAAGGACAGTAGGACTAGGGGGCACAGCCTCAAGACAAAGGGGGGGGCGGTTTAGAACGGAGTTGAGGAAGAACTTCTTCACTCAAAGGGTGGTGAATCTCTGGAATTCTCTGCCCGTTGAAGTGGTGGAGGCTACCTCGCTAAATATTTTTAAGACACGAGTTGATGGGTTTCTGATAAGAGAGGGGATTAAGGGTTATGGGGAGAGGGCGGGAATGTGGAACTGAGCCACGACAGATCAGCCATGATCTTATTGAATGGCGGAGCAGGCTCGAAGGGCCAGATGGCCTACTCCTGCTCCTATTTCTTATGTTCTTATGTTCTTATATGTAACAAATGAATCCAATAGTCAGTAAAGCCTGTCAATTCATCCATCAATGATCTATACAGGTTAGCAAGAAGGGTGCATATACAGAGCCTGAAGATGTAAACTCCGAGAACCTGTATAAGCTGATGGACAATGGAGGAGTGCATTGTGAAGCTCCACTTCCACTGAAACAACTTCCCCATTCCAACGTGAACCCACCATTCCTGACCTTCACATTGATTTCAAACTCCCCATCACCAGGACTTCATAGTCAGAATGCAACATTAAAAACTGCCAGCAGAAATGTCACCAAACATCGTTATCAAAATGCACATTCAATTATATAAACAGAAATAAACTATTCACCATTATGCCTCCACTTAGTGCCTGACCTGTGGATATCTTTGCTTATGCTAGTGTTCCTGTGCATTATAATGGAGAAGGGGTCCAGAACAAATTCTTGGAATTATAGATCAGGAGGCTAACATCAAACAATAGAACCCTTTGTAAAGGTAACAATAAAAGAACATCTAGAAATTAGAAATATAATAGTAAATAGTCAGCATAAACTTCAAAAGGGGAAATATTGTTTGATCAACCTTATTGAATTTTTTGTGGAGGTAACAAAGTGAGTATCAATATTAGTACAGTGGAAGCAATCTATCTGAGTTTTCAAAAGTTTTACAATAAAGCACTCCATAATATCTTAATGAATAAGATTAGAGTCAGGGGACAAGTGGCAGAATGGATTGCTGGCTTCAAGACAGAAAGCCAACAAGGCAGTGAGGGTAAAAGTTAGCTATCCAGCGTGGCAGAATGTGGGAAGTGGTTTTTAACAAGGATTATTGGAATAGACAGTACAACTTCTATAGATGCATAGGAGAAGATGCATAGGAGATTTATCAGGAAGATACCTGAAATGCATGGGCATATACACCAAGAAAGATTTGACAAGCTGGGCTTCTCTTCTTTTGAAAAAGGAAGGCTGAGCGGTGACCTAAAGATTTTTAAAATTAATGAAAGGCTTTGATAGAATAGATAGAAAATAAAATGTTTCCTCTTGTGGGGAAGAACATAAGAATAAGCCATCAATATGAAATAGTCACCAAAACTCCAATGGGGAACTCAGAAGAAAATTTTTTACCCAATAAGGGAAAAGGATATGGAACTCACTGTCAAAGGGAGTGGTTAGTGAATAGTATAGATGCATCTACGAGAAAGCTAGACAAGTATATGATAGAGAAGTGAATAGATGGTTATGATGATAAATTTAGATGAGAAAAGATTGGAGCAGATTCAAGAGGAGCACGAACACCAACATTGTCTGCTTGGGCCGAATGGCCTGTTTCTGCGTATCCTGTGTAACTCAATGGTCGCTGTGCTAATCCAGTTGATGCAGTTGGTAGAAGGCTGTTGATTTTCACTGTTACTATGGTATCCCTTATCAATTCAATATAAAAATTCATTGTGGCCCTCTGCCTGTTCTCCTAAATATTCTATATATAAGATCAATGATCCGCTAAAGGGAAGAACTGGCTGTGTTTGCAAACTATTATTTGTGTTGGGATGATAGCTCAAGTCATATTGCGATACCCATAGGGAAATATTTGCCCCTAATAATCCATTTTAAAGACTTAGTTACACAGCACATATTGAGCAAGGGAATCTTGTTTTTAAAAAAGGGAAAAACCTAAATAGGAAAATCTCACCTTTGTGAACCACCTAATATCAGTATTTATAATTCTGTATTTCAATATGTGCCAGCTTGAAATAGCAGGAAGAAAAAGTGGATGATTCCTAAAGAATCAGATGATATTACATGTCAGTTTCCCTGAGGGAGACTGTTAAGTTTTCAACTCAATATTCAGGGTATAAACAAGAACTTGCTGTGTGTGGTAAGTAACCACAATAATGAATAGGGCATTGTTCTCTCCAAATATCCTAGCGACCTTTCTCATTTCTCAAGCGATCAAATGCTTTTGAGCGATAACATAATCACAGCTAAAAACAGAATGCTGCTCAATTCTCAGTGCTAAACTCCTACCTTTGAAGCGAACTCAGTCAGTTTGACAGACATATTCTCGAACAACACACACACTCATCTCAACAAGGGCATGACTCATCCTGTTCATTCTGAAACTTCAAGTGATCAAGTAATAAGTTAATAAAATATTCAGTATGACAAAGAGAAAAGGTTGTTAAGAAGGCATACGGTGTCTTGGCGTTTATTGGTAGGGGGATTGAATTTAGGAGTCGCAGCGTTATGTTGCAACTGTACACAACTCTGGTGCGGCCGCACTTGGAGTACTGTGTGCAGTTCTGGTCCCCACATTATAGGAAGGATGTGGAGGCTTTGGAGAGGGTGCAGAGGAGGTTTACCAGGATGTTGCCTGGTATGGAGGGGAGGTCCTATGAGGAGAGGCTGAGGGATTTGGGGTTGTTTTCGCTGGAAAGAAGGCGGCTAAGAGGGGATCTTATTGAAACATATAAGATGATTAGAGGTTTAGATAGGGTGGATAGTGATAGCCTTTTTCCTCTGATGGAGAAATCTAGCACGAGGGGGCATGGCTTTAAATTACGGGGGGGTAGTTATAGGACGGATGTCAGGGGTAGGTTCTTTACCCAGAGGGTGGTGAGGGATTGGAATGCCCTGCCTGCTGCAGTTGTAAATGCGCCTAGTTTGGGGGCGTTTAAGAGATCCGTAGATAGGTTTATGGACGAAAGGGGATTGGTTTAGGTTAGTGGGTCATTGTTTTGTAACTGGTCGGCGCAACATCGTGGGCCGAAGGGCCTGTTCTGCGCTGTAATGTTCTATGTTCTATGTTTAAAAGGTGAATAATGACAATGAAACTGCCCAAGGAAATTAAAAAGTTACATTTAAACTAAAGATATGGTCCATTAGTACAGACTCTCAAGATTGGCCTCTGATCACAGGAACCATGTACCAAAGAGTTAGCATAATAAATTCAAAATTAACTCTTAGATTTTATTTTTCTATCTATTTCTGTTGAACACTTTAATTTTCGTTAATACTAATGAAATTGGGAGAACTAGTTGGAGTGAGTTATTTAGTTCACAATTTGAGGGGTCTGAATTTCCCATATGCTCACACATGCACTTAGGACATTGAGAGAGTGTTTACATTGCCTCAGATGAACTGACTTTGGATCTTTCTCTTGTTAACTGTGAGCTTAGAGAGTTGCTCCACACTAGAAAATTCAATCTTACTTTGAGCTCAGGTTGGTGCTCTAATATCCCAAAACCACAACCTTTGATAGTTGCCTCTATTAGTATTGAGCATTATCGAACGCTGATTTTAATATTGCAGAAAAAAGAGAAATGCTGTTGAACCTTTTCATCTTGCACTCATCAGGACAGATGCAAGAATCCCAAATTTCAAAGAGAGCAACAGATTATACTGAGTGAGATAAAGAGTGCCGATTGGTTGGGAAGTTAGCTCTGATTGATCAAGACGTTGCCATGGTGAATTCACCAGGAAACTATAATGCCCATGTTTTTGTTTATTCAAAAAAGCTGCAATATCTGGACATATTTCTTTGCCTGCATATGATTAAATGTAGTTTCTAACAAGAGTAAGTAAATGACATTGCAAGCAACTTGATCATGTTTTTTTTTAATTCATTCATGTATGCAGGCGTCATTGGCTAGGCCAGCATTTATTGCCCATCACTAATTGCCCTTCCAGCTGCCTGTCTGCTTAGGCTGTTGCGGTCCAATGGTGTAGGTACACTCACAATGTTATTAGGGAGGAGGTTTTAGCATTTTGACGCAGTGACATTGAAGGAATGGCAAGATACTCCTGAGTCAGGAAGTTACGTGACTTGGAGGAGAGCTTGCAAGTGGTGGTGTTCCCACGTGTCTACTGCCCTCGCCTTTCTAGAAGGTAGCAATTGTGGATTTGGAAGGTGCTGCCTAAGGAGCCTAGGTGAGTTCCTGCAGTCCATCTTGTGGATGGTACATACTGTTGCCACTGTATGTCAGCGGCAAGGGGAGTGTCAATCAAGTGGGTTGCTTTTGTCCTGGTGTCATGTTTATTGAGTGTTGTTGGAACTGCATTTATCCAGCTAAGTGGCAAGTACTCCAACTCACTCCTGACATGTGCCATGTAAATGGTGGACGGCTTTGAATCAGGTGAGTTACTAACCACAGGATTCCTAGCCTCTGACCTGCTGTTTTAGCCACAGTATTTATAGGGCTGCTCTGGTTCAGTTTCTGTTGAGATAGCCCTCAGGATGTTGATAGTAGGGGACTCAGCATATACGGAGGGGAGATGGTTAGATTCTGTCTTGTTGGAGATGGCCATTGCCTGGCATTTGTGTGTTGCAAATGTTACTTGCCATTTGTCAGCCCAAGCCTGGATATAGTCCAGTTCTACCTGTAGTTTGGCATGGGCTGCTTCTGTATCTGAGGAGATGCGAATGATACTGGACATCGTGCAATCATCTGTGAACATCCCCACTTACAGAACAAAAAACAAAGAACGAAGAAAATTACAGCACAGGAACAAGCCCTTCAGCCTTTCAAGCCTGCACCAACCACGTTGCCTGATTTAACTAAAACCCCCTACCCTTTCGGGGACCATATCCCTCCATTCCCATCCTATTCATGTATTTGTCAAGACGCCCCTTAAAAGTCACTACTGTATCCACTTCCACTATTGCCCCGGCAACGAGTTCCAGGCACCTACTACACTCTGTGTAAAAAATCTGCTTCATACATTTCCTTTAAACCTTGCCCCTCTCACCTTAAACTTGTGCTCTGTGGCAATTGACTCTTCCACCATGGGAAAATGTTTCTGATTATCCATTCTGTCCATGCCTCTCATAATCTTATAGACTTCTATCAGGTCGCTCCTCAATCTCCATCGCTCCAGCAAGAACAAATCAAGTTCCTCATAGCTAATGCCCCCCCATACCAGGCAACATCCCGGTAAATCTTTTCCGTACCCTCTCCAAAGCCTCCACATCCTTCTGGTAGTGTGGTGACCAGAATTGAACACAATATTCCAAGTGCAGCCTAACTAAGCTTCTATAAAACTGCAACATGACTTGCCAATTTTTAAACTCAATGCCCCGGCCGATGAAGGCAAGCATGCAGTATGTCTTCTTGACTACCTTCTCCACCTGCATTGCCACTTTCAGCGACATGTGTAACTGTACACACAGATTGCTTTGCCTATTAATACTCTTAAGGATTCTGCCGTTTGCTGTATATTTCCTATCTGTATTAGACCTTGCAAAATGCATTACCTCACATTTGTCCAGATTAAACTCCATTTGCCATCTCTCCGCGTAAGTCTCCAACTAATCTATATCCTGTTGTATCCTCTGATGGTCCTCATCGCTATCCGCAAATCTACCAATCTTTGTGTCGTCTGCAAACTTACTAATCAAACCAGTTACATTTTCCTTCAAATCATCTATATATATTACAAACAGCAAAGGTCCCAGCACTGATCCCTGAGGAATGCCACTTGTCACACACATTCAGAAACACACCCTTCCATTGCTACCCTCTGCCTTCTTTGACCGAGCCAGTTTTGTATGACCTTATGATGGACGGAAGACCATTGATGAAGCAGCTGAAGATGGTTGGGCCTGACACACTACCCTGAGGAACTCCTGCAGTAATGTCCTGGAACTTAGATGATTGACCCCCAACAACCACAACCACCATCTTCCTTTCTGTTAGGTATGATTCTAACCAGTGGAGCATTTTCCCCCAGATTCCCATTGATTCCTATCACACACCATCAAATGCGGCCTTGATGTCAAAGGCAGTCCCTCTTACCTCAGCTCCAGTGTTCAACTCTTTGGTCCATGTTTGAATGAAAGCTGTAATGAGGTCAGGAGCTGAATGGTCCTGACAGAACTCAAACTGAGCATCAGCAAGCAAGGGTCACTTGCTAGCACTGATAATGACCCCTTCCATGAATTTATTGATAATCGAGAGTAGACTGATGGGACGGTAATTGGTCAGGTTAGATTTGTCTAGTTTTGTGTATGCAGGACATACTTGAGCAATTTTCCACATTGCCGGGTTGACGCCAGTGTTGCAGCTGTACTGACACAGCTTGGCTAGGGGTACAGCTAGTTCTGAAGTACAATTCTTCACCACTATTGCCAAATCAATGCTAGGGCCTGTAGCTTTTGCAGTGTCCAGTGCCTTTAGTTAGTGTAATTCTTTGCACACACAGATATCTTTAGCAAATGTTGCTCAATTGTGGAATCACATGTGACATTCGATATTGGCCGAAACTTTACCATCCCTCCCACTACGGGAATCAGAGTGGGCGAGGGGCAATCAAGCGAAGGTCCTTTGACCTCAGGCAGGATTTTACGGTTTTGGGATGAGCAAGGTCGTTAAAATTCTGCCCGTTATGTTTGAGTTTTGCAAGATTGTGTTGGTTGAGTAGAGTCAGTACTTCTACTGTGAATAGCCAAAAGGATGTGCTGTTTGATATCATCCGTGCAGCCGAAATATCTGGCATCACGCCAGCACTGAAACTCAAATATCACATTACTCATTTGTGTTATAGGCACAACATTTTTTTGCCAGCAGCAGTGGCAACCCGAGTGGTGTTTTGCGCTCAGAGGGTAGAGTTAGATAAAACCACTCTCAGCCTCCGAGAGTTGTCAGGCAGAGGGATGGAGTTGGTGGTGAGGGAGAGGAGCTTGTGGTGAGGATTAAAAGCAATATTTAATTTGGAGGAAATTTTCACTCATCCAGCAATGGATGACAGGCAGACATTCTGACAATTTAGAGACAGTGGAAGGGTCAAAGGTGCTGAGGTAAAGCTGGGTATCATCAGCATGGAAGTGAAAATTGACTCTGTGCTGTCAGATAATGTTGCTAACGGGTAGCATTCAGGTGACGAGAAGGAAGATGCCAAGGACAGCTCCTTGGGGAATGCCACAGCAACTGTGTGGAATGGGAGGAGAAGCCATTATGGAAAATCCCTGGAGATGGTTAGATCAAGAAGAACAATCCAGGTGAGAGCAGTCCCACACAATCGGAAGATGCTGGAGTGCTGTTGGAGGAGGTTGGGATGATCAACTGTGACAACGGTTGCAGACTGGTTGAGAAGGACAAGAAAGGATAGATTGCCTTTGTCACCTTCACATAGGATGACATCTGTGACTTTAACAAGATGTGGATATGCCGGCGTTGGACTGGGGTAAACACAGTAAAAAGTCTGACAACACCAGGTTTTAGTCCCACCGCTTTATTTGATAGTAAACTCACAAGCTTTCGGGTTAGTTCCCCTCCATTCACCTGACGAAGGGACTAACCCGAAAGCTTGTGAGTTTACTATCAAATAAAGCGGTTGGACTAAAACCTGGTGTTGTCAGACTTTTTACTACTTTAACAAGAGCCATTTCAGTTCTATAACTGGGGCAGAAGCCTAATCAAAGGATTCGAACATGGAATTCCAGGATAAATGGACTTGAATTTGGGGGAAGACATCATGTTCAAGATCCTTGGGTAGGAAAATAAGGTCAGAGGTGGGATAGTAGATTGCAAGGGTGGAGTGGTCAATTGTTTTTTTTGAGGAAGAGAAGGACAGGACACTAGGAATGAAAACCATGAACGATGTAGCTCATATGGAAGCTAGGAAGGGAAATTGAACAGTTAATAACTTAGTGGGATTAGGGTCAAGAGATCACATGATGGGTCTCATGGACAAGCTTGAGAGAGCATGAGGAAGGGATGGGAGAGAAACCAGACAGAATTACACAAGTTGAGACTAGAGTGAGGGAGAGAA
This sequence comes from Carcharhinus amblyrhynchos, assembly GCF_965287045.1. Lineage (NCBI taxonomy): Eukaryota > Metazoa > Chordata > Chondrichthyes > Carcharhiniformes > Carcharhinidae > Carcharhinus > Carcharhinus amblyrhynchos. The sequence goes on along the minus strand of NC_137332.1, from coordinate 25,592,280 downwards.
ATTTTAGAAGAAGATTGTCCCAGTGGAATGCAGAAAGGGAGGAAGGAGACAGAGCAACCAATGCAGATGGTCACACAAAAGTCCATGTGCTCCTCCCCTTATTGTTGGAGGTGAGGGTGGAGCAGACATGGAGTGGATTTTACATGGAGAAGAGAAACCTTTGTATTCCCAGGTGATTCTGCAACAGTGGACAATTTTCACAGATGAGAGCGGGATTTGATGGTGCTTTAAATCGGATGCTGCCTAAAGTGGCAGCAAATGGCCAAACCAATACTCCAGAATGTCCATTCAAGTCTGTGTCCCTTGCACTTAAGGCGGTGGAGATGAGGGCCATACCAGAGGGAGTGAATAGGTTGAGAGAAAGTCTTGGCTTTAGTTTTACTGACATGGAGTTGAAAGCATTTTTTGCTTCTTCTAAAATTTGATTTTGGATGGGCGGGCGGACAGATTGAAAGACGTTCTTGGAATTGAGTGCTGTTACATTGCCTGTGAATGTTGACCATATATTTGTAGATAATTGAAGGTAAAACCATTACGGTAGGACAGCAGGGATCATTTCCTAGCAACAGAGTTGATTCAGTGAGTTCCTGTGACAGAGAATTTAACAGAAGTAGCAACAAAGGAATGAGTAGTGATGGCAAGCCAGCTAGCAGGTAAACCACTGAGGACACTTCAGAAGGGCAGGCAGATTTAGAACACTATGCTTTAGAAGTGAACCCATCATTCAGATTCAGAGAAAACCAGTGAATTTGGTGTCTCATCCCCTCTTGTGCATCTCAAATATTTCTGTCAGCATCAACCAAGCCCCAGTTGTCATTGCTATAACTCACCTCACAGTAGAAAACTGACCATAATTCTGTTCCACACAGTGCTGCTATCAATCTCGTGAGGAGAAATCATTAAAATGTCTGACTTGGGAAATAGAAATGTTGCACTGGTTCATTAAGTGTGCTCTTGGAGTCAACCACTGAATCATTATGGCACAGGGAGAAGCCATTCATCCCATCAAGTTTTTTCATCAGAGTAAAGTTTTAACGTTTATTTATTAGCATCACAAGTAGGCTTACATTTACGTTTCAACGAAGTTACTGTGAAAATTCCCTAGTCCCACACTCCAGCACCTGGTTCAGGAAAACTGAAGGAGAATTTAGCATGGCCAATGTACTTAACCAGCATGTCTTTCAGACTGTGGGAGGAAACCGGAGCACCTGCAGGAAACACAAGCAGACACAGAGAGGAAGTGCAGGCTCTGCACAAACAGTGACCCAAGCTGGGAATCAAACCCAGGTCTCTGGTGCTGTAAGGCAGCAGTGCTAACCAGTATGCCACCCTCTATGCATTTAAGGGAGGTCCTCTAGGCATTTAAACAAAGTGTTCACACTTGTACCTACATGGGCTATTATAAACACATGCCAGACAGTTCCAGCATAAACCCAGATAACGTTTAAATTGATGGAGTTGAATTTTCCACAGTGGTTTTCCTGTCTATTCACAATATCTTCAGCATAAAAGTAGCAGTAACTCTAGTGAAAATAGTATTTATGCTGTTTTTTCACAGTTGCCATGGTTCTTCCACCAAAGCTACTATAGACAAGCAAGCATCTCACCTTAGAATCCAACTTTCATGTTCCAAGTAATTTTCATTTATCTTCATTTGCGGATACAGAATTATGTTCTGATTTACGATGCACTCTGGACAGCCTTTTCCAAATCAACAAAGCCTACAAGATTGAACAGAACAGTGACTAAGAAATGAAAGTAAAGTAAGGCTAGGTTGCTATGGTCATATTGCCAGGGTTCAGATTCCTGTGGCTACAAAGCCATCTACGCTGCAACAAATCCAGTTATGCTTGAGGATGGCACTGAGATTAATACTGTCAAAGTATAAATTTACTCTAATAACTTAACATGAAACATTCTTCACAAAACACTACAAACCAAGTTAATTACTGATTGTTCAGGAGATAATTCTGCCTCATTATTCTGGGAAGTTATCTGACTTTAGTATTCTCCCTTAAGAAAAGTATGACGATGAAGAGGAACAAGATGATTACTTTGAATGGTTTCTCTTCAGCTGAGATGCCACACTTGTTAGATTTTATGTTAAGCCCACAGTTGTATCCCTGAGGTTCATTATTGGTGACATTTTTTTGATGAAAGGTGGCTGTGGCCTTACCCTCCATCATTAAGGCACAGAACGGTTAACAAGGAGCTTATAATAAATAACCAAAAAGAGGAGAATCGCACACTTGTGGCAAAAGGAATGCTACATGCATCATTTCAAGAGACAAGGCTCAAATCAGGCAAAAGGAAAAACTATTTGTTTCAACCTTGTTAAACTCTTTTACACTCCTACATTTTCTTTTGAAACAAGAAAAGCAGTTATACTATATAAGGCAAGTTTAAAAATGTTTTTCACCTCTCTGATGTATAATCCAGTCGTGTCCCCACATTGCTCAAAAATGGACTTATCAATGCCATTCCAGAAGCAGACTAGAAACCTTCTAGTTCATAAGGTTTAGTTCTCTGTCAGGCAGTGCTTTATCCAAACAGAAAGGAAGAAAACTCTATTCCATATATCGATAAAATAAACAGGAAACAAAGAATTAAATTAATCCTATAAGATTCACAAATGCTGAGTTGTTGATCATTCAGCCCTTCGAGTCTGCTCCGCCATCCTTTATGATCATGGCAGCTCAATTCCTGCCTTCCCCCATATTCTTTGATCTCCTTTTCCTCAAGACCTCTATCTACTCTTTCACAATGTTTTGGCTTCAACTTCCTTCTGTGGAAGCAAATCTAAAGGCTTACCTCTCTCTGGATGAAGAAATTTCTCCTCATCCCAGTCCTAAAAGGTTTGCTCCGTGTCCTTAGACTATGACCCTGGGTTCTGGACACCCTCAACCCTCCATTAGGAACATCTTTCCTGCATTTACCCAGTTGAGTCCTGTTAAAATTTTATAGGTTTCTAGGGGATGCCTTCATTCTTCTGAACTCCAGCGAATTAAATCTTAACCAATTCAATCTCTCCCCATATGTCAGTCCCGCATCATGGGACTCAGTCTGGTAAACCTGTGCTGCATTCCCTCCTGTTTGAAGATTGCCTTGTCCATATCTCTGCAAGCCCCCCCAAACTTACAACTCAGGGAATTCTGTATTCCTACAACTGCAGCCTTTTATGCATTCTTCACTCCGCCATTTGTAATTACACCTTCAGCTATCTAGACCCCAAGCTCTGGAATTTCCCTCATAAATCTTTCCATTTTTCTCTATTCTTTTCAGACCTTAATGAAAACCTACCCCATTAGCCAAGCTTTACTTTACTCCTTCAAATATCTGCTTTGACTCTGCTAATTTCTGACTGCTTACATTGCAATGAAACATCTTTAGGCTTTGTCCCTTAAACGTGCTGCATAAATGCAAGTTGTTGTCCTTCTTGATGTTAATTACTGAATGCTTGTTAACCAGAGCCTCAAGATAAAGGGGAGGCGGTTTAGAACGGAGTTGAGGAGGAACTTCTTCACTCAAAGGGTGGTGAATCTCTGGAATTCTCTGCCCGTTGAAGTGGTGGAGGCTGCCTCGCTAAATATTTTTAAGAAGCGGGTTGATGGGTTTTTGATAAGAGAGGGGATTAAGGGTTATGGGGAGAGGGCGGGAAAGTGGAACTGAGCCGCAACAGATCAGCCATGATCTTATTGAATGGCGGGGCAGGCTCGAGGGGCTAGATGGCCTACTCCTGCTCCTATTTCCTATTTCTTATGTTCTTATGTGTTTACGAGGCATTTTCTACTAACGTTAGTGCATTTGACTGAGATGGTATTGCTGCAGCTATACCTATGACTAGTCAGCAATTTTTATTGGATAATACGGTTCTGATAACTGCTGTAAAATGCCTTCAAGGAATAGCAGCCTTGCATCGCTAGAAGGAAAGTGTATCTTGTGATCCATTCTTTAATTTCATTTTTGAGCAGAGTACACAGCACACAGTTCTGTTGCTGGTGCCTTCAAGCTTTCCATCCATGTATTTCTGTTGTCATATGCCTAGTCACAGAATCATGGAATCATAGAATCCCTACAGCGCTGAAGGAGGTCATTCAGCCCATCAACTCTGCACCAACTCTCCAACAGATTATCCCACCCGGGCCCTATTCCATTATCCCAAGTATTTACCCCACTAATCCTCCTAACCTACCCAATTTAGCATAGCCAATCAACCTAACCTGCACTTCTTTGGACTGTGGGAGGAAACCAGAACACCCGGAGGAAACCCATGCAAACATGTGTAGAATATGGAAACTCCACACAGACAGTGACCTGAGGCTGGGATTGAACCCAGGTCCCTGGCACTGTGAGGCAGTACTGCTAACCAACTTAGTCTTGCTAAGTGAATACACAGCGCGTTTACACAATCCCTTGTGAGTGATTGGTATTTGCTATAAAACCACAACACTAAGCAATCAGGCAACAGCACTGGTGTGAGCTTGGAATCAGGTTAGTACTCTTTGACCAATAACAATTTGGAAATTTGGTGTTGTGTAAAGTGTATATGCATTTCCCAATAAACAAACAGCTCAAAAGGATTGATTTAGAGACAAAACTTTTTTATGTGCCATGTCCATGTTTAAATAAATTCCAAGAAACTTAATTGTTTATTAATTTGAAATGTTTTGGCTCTCTCCCTAGTTCAGATATGTGAGCAAAGAAAGTAACCTGAGGACAGCAACTAAAGCATTCATTTTTGATAAATTTCAATTAACATTGAGCCTGCTTTTGATGTTGCAGACAGTTTTAGCCGGAAAGCCTAGCTGCAAGAAAATTTGTTCCTTTAATAAAAAGGTTATGACTGGAATCACTATCTTATCATGCTGAGGCCATTTTGGCAGCAATTAGGTGCTGCATGGATACAATTACAATCCCATTGTTAAACTGTTGTTGCTGGCACTTCTGCATGCTAATTAATCACTGGTAGTAAACTTTGGCCCTCAGATAGAAATATGCTTGGAAGAATTAATTTAACCCCTTATCTAGCCAGAAATGGGTGAAGGGATTGAAAGGATGGTTGCCAAATTTGCCCTGACACAAAAGTAGATAGGAAAGTAAATTGTGATGAGGACATAAAGAGGTTCAATAAGATACATATAGTTAAGTGACTGGGCAAAGAGCTGGCAAATTTTCACATGTTGTGAAATTGTCCATCTTGGCAGGAGGAACAAAAGACAAGCATCTTATCTACATAGTGAGAGATGACAGAGCTCTGAGGGATCTGCGTTTCTTCATGTATGAATTACAAAAGGCAAGTAAGCAGATACAGCAAGTAATGAGGAAAATTAATAGAATGTTATTATTTATTGCAAGGGGAAGAGAATACAAAAGTAGGGAGATCATGCTTCAGTTATACAGAACACTGTCACATCTGGAGTACTGTGCACAGTAATGGTCACCTTATTAAAGGAAGGACATAAACAAGTTGGAAGCAGTTCACAGAAAGGTTAACAAACGAATACATGGAATGAGCAAGATGCCCTACAAGGAAAGGTTTGACAAGCTAGGCTTGCTTCAACTGGAGTTTAAATTAGTAAGAGGCAACTTCATTGAATCATGTAAGACTCTGAGGGGTGCTGGCAGGGTGAATGTGAAGACAATGGCGGGGGCTCTCCAGCCTCCTATCCATGTGTTTCTCGGCAGTGGGAGGTAGTGCACTGTTCACTGGGTGAAGGAATTCTCTGGTACCTCCATCTCAATTGATGTCCACCCTATACCACTGTGATACCTGCGGGAGGGAGTGCACTATCAGCGGGACAGGAGAATCCCACCAGCATGAATGGCTGGAGAATATCCATCCCACCCCCCCCACCCCCCCCCCCACCCCTCGCCCCTACTGATGTTTCCTCTTGTGAGAGAATCTGGAATTTGGGGTCACTGTTTAAAAATAAGGGATCGCCTATGTAAAACATATATGAAGTGAAATGTTTTCAGTCAGAAGGTCGGGAGACTTTGGGGATTCTCTTCCTGAAAAGAAGGGTGGCACGGTAGCACGGTGGTTAACATTGCTGCTTCACAGCACCAGGGACCGGGGTTCAATTCCCGGCTTGGGTCACTGTCTGTGTGGAGTTCACACATTCTCCTTCTGTCTGCGTGGGTTTCCTCCGGGTGCTTCGGTTTCCTCCCAAAGTCCAAAGATATGCAGGTTAAGTTGGTTGGCCATACCAAAAAATTGCCCTTAATGTCCTGACATGCATAGGTTAGAGGGATTAGTGGGTAAATATATAAGGGTAGGGCCTGGGTGGGATTGTGGTCGGTGCACACTCAATGGGCCAAAAGGCCTCTTTCTGCACTGTAGGGTTTCTCTGCTGTGAGCAGAGTCAGAGGTGGATTGATCCTTGCAAACAAGGGGGTGATAGATTAGAGGGTAAGCTGGATGCAGATTTGAGGTTATTGTCAGATCTGGGGCACCACCAGGGAGAGGCACCACTCCCCCCCTCAACTGCCTGACCCCCCTGGGGTGTCCCAATTGCCCCCTTCACTCCAGCAGGATCAGGCTGTTAGTTCCCCCAAAAGTGGGGAACAGGTGTAATCCCCATTGGAGTGAAACACTCTGGAAAGCTGGGAAAGGCTAGTGGGCCCGGAGACTACAATCCCAAGCCTGCTAATTACATTTGAATTGTAAGGAAATGATTATTTAAATCATTTCCATATCTCCCGGAACAAACATCACTAGAAATCCAGCACTGGGAGACGCAAGCGAATTGCAAACACTCACGTGAACCCTGCGACTCGCCCGGTGCAAGATTCTCCTGGCCCCCAACACTAAACAATTAGCACATCGGGATGGGAGAATCACAGCCCTAATGCAAGGAGACTCCTTGAACAACCCACTCTCAATGATGAGGGAGCCTAGTTCATAACTCTAGAAGCCGAGGCTGAAGAGCTTGCAACCACCTTCAGCAAAGCACCATCTCAGCATCTTCCTGAAGTATTTACCATCCAACAGCCGGTCTTCAGCTAATTCGATTTACCCAACATGATATCAAGAAATGTTTGCATGCACTATATACAGAAAAGACCACTAGCTGTGACACTGTAACAGTAAAGGCCTGTGCCCTGGATCCAGATGTTCCTCTCTCTAAGCTGCTTCACTGCAGCTACATTGACGTCCACCCAACTAAGTGGAAAATTGTCCAAGCATATCCTGTCCACAAAAAGCAGGACAAATCCAATCTGACCAACTACAGTCCCAATCACCGTGCTCTCAACCATTAGTCATCAATAGTGCTATTGAATACCTCTTACTTAGCAATAACCTGCTCACCAATTCTCAATTTGGGATGCGCCAAGGCCACTTGACTCCTGACCTCATTACCGCCTTATTCCAATCATGGACAGAAGAGCTGAACACAAGAGTTGATGTGAGGTGAGAATGACGATTCTTGGCATCAAGGCAGCATTTGGCCAAATGTGGAACCATGGAACCCTCATAAAATTTAAGGCCGTGGGAATCAGGGGAAAAATCTCCCCAAGTAGAAGCCATTCCTGCCTGGCATAAAGGATGTTGGTTATGGTTGTTGGAGGTCACTGCCAGCTTATGTTAGAGCAGTATTGCACCTCTCTAATACTGAAGACAAAGCCCAGTGAGCCTCTGAAAAAATGTGACCTCATTGATCCTTCTGTCCCCTAATCCTCCTAAAGAAGAGAATTACTTCCAGCTGATTACCTTTCTTTAATGATGGTTTACAACACTTTATAGATCCTCACACACCTCACTCTAGCTCTCAGCTGGCTTGAGATCCACCAAGAGGGCGTCAAAAGGATTTAATTTTCAGGATAGGTAAGAACATCCCAAAACATGACCCCATGGTACAGGGGGATGAGCAGAAGACCTGCTCCCATCTAATAAATGGGTGAAACAAAAAGCATGGTTTGGATTAACACTGTAACTGGGCTCTGTCATACTCAACAGTCCGTATTACAATGCTCCATCCCAGGCCTAGTTGAAGGTTTGAGCCCAGAGTTTCTTCTCCAAAGGTTCCAAGTGGAGAACAGACACCTGCTCCTGAGGAGAGAAGAAAAGAAAATTGCACAGAAAGTCATTTCTGGGCCCCATCTCCATGCAGTTCCTCAGAGACTGTTCTCAGGCAGGTGGAAGCAGTTGGGGAGCAATCCATTATCGAGCCCATCTCATTCGGGATTTATGCCTGGCAAAGCGTAGGCAATAAAAGAAGGTTGAGGAAGAGAAACATCCTGACCACGAAAGAGACAGAAAAATCATTCACCACATTCTTTTATTTTGTTTTTACACTAAGGGTGCAAAACATTGTAGATTGTCAGTGCAGTGGGAGAGGAGAGTCAAAATGAAATATCACCATGTCTCGCTTCCACAGGCATCTTCTGCAGCAAACAACAGCATTTAGCAAGAAAGACAGACATTTATTCCACATAAAAATAAGTGCAATCCCAATAATTAGCAGGCAGTGGCTGCAAAGAAATATCCTTGCAGGCGTATAATAGGATTTTCAGTGAAGCAACAATACATTTGGGTTTAGCAACAATGTCTCATCCTTTATTAAAGAAACTCAATTTATTGTGTTAATGCTTCATCGACAGTCTGCAACCTGTAGAGCAGGGATACAATGATTATAATATCTGTCTGAGGAAAGTGAAAAATGTTCAGTTTTCATTCTGTAGGGTACATACATATTTTAGAGGGAATGTATTACTCTGTGAACAAAAGAGAGACACCAGTCTGCCATATTATCCCATTTAGCTTTGACCACAAGTGCAATGCAATTTTAAAACAGAAAATTCTAAAGGTTCTTACATTTCTGATGACTAAGCCGAAATTCATGCCTTTCTTATCTCCAGCCCAGACCATCTTAAAGCTCTCCTGGCCGACCTCCAGCTCCATATTCCCCTTCATTATAGCTCATCAAAAACTCTGCTGCTGACATCCTGCCCTGCACAAAAGGTTAAATGTTACTGCGGTGAGAGGAAAAGGCTGAATTTTACAGGGGGAGTATTCCTCACACCCATCTCCCACCAGCACCCCCACTCCTGGTGGTAATATCACCAGCGTCTCAATGGCTTGTTGGGGGAGCCTTGGAATCCCTTCAAGGCAACAATTTATTAAGAACGGCATCAAGGAACCTTAGCAAAATTGAAGTCAGTGGGAATCAGGGAAAAACTCCTCACTGCTTGGAGTCATACTGAGAACAAGGGAAGATGGTTGTGGTTGTTGGAGGGGATTCATTTCAGTCCCAGGATATCACTGCAGGAGTTGCACAAAACTATAGAACTGCAGAATCCCTACAGTGCAGAAAGAAGCCATTTGGTCCATCGAGTCTGCACTGACTCTCTGAAAGAACATCCCACCCATACAATCCCCTCTGCCTTATCCCTGTGAACTCATATTTACCTCAAGGCTAATCATCTTTCAACACGAAAGATGCACCCATGCAGACACAGGGAGAATGTGCAAACTCCACAGAGTCACCCCAAGGGCAGAATTGAACCCCGGTCCCTGACATTGAACCAGTAGAGGTAACCACTGTTCCATCTTGCTGCCCTCAGAGTAGTGTCCTAAGCCCAACTATCTTCAGTTACTTCAATGGCCCTCCCTCCGTCATAAGGTCAGAAGTGGGGATGTTCATGGATGAGAGCACAATATTCAGCACCATTCGCATCTCCTCAGATACTGAATTCTCTATCCTTGCTGGCATGGTGCCAGGGTGAATGAGATCAGAGAATCCCGGCCAATGGGTAGAATTCTGCCATCAGGTACTAAGTTGTGTGATAGAAGTGGAAAAATGGAGTCTTTTCAGCTGTGGAGGCCAGTGAGAAAAGATACCATGGGCAGGATCTTCCAGCTGCATTTGTCCCAAGGTTGGAAAATCCTGCCTGAGGTCAACAAACTTTTGCATGGTCTGTGTCCCACCCGCTACAATTCCCATGGCAGGCGGGATAGTAAAATTCCACCCCACTTCTTCTAGCCCCAACCTCATTAATTATGTAACCGAGTGTTTTGCGCTGTATTGTTGGGCATGGCAGGTCTGATGGTGCATAGTTCGCTGTCAAATCCAAGTGCCATATTGAAAAGATGCCCAACATCACCGATCCAGTGTTGAGGAAAGAGTATGGGCCTCCTGAAAATGAAGATTGACCTCTGGGAGACCCCCAAGTCCAGAACTGGACCTCCTGAGAAAGAGATTGGACCTTCAGGGACATTCTGAGGCTGGAAGGTGGACCTCCTCTTCAATGACACTGAAGCTGGAAGATCCACCTGTAGATGCTGCCCCACCTCCTGTTGTGGCGTTCCTTGGTCGAGGGTCCATCTTGGCAGTCTCCATCTTGAACTCTGGAGGCATTGTTCAGCTGAGTGCCAACATCTGTGTGCCACATTGTCTCAGATTCTTTTTGCGCCAGTGTGTTTACCTGCTGGCATTGTGGCAAATCGGGCATGGGGACATGAGAAGAAAGATTCGCTTGAGCTTTCAACTGCAGCCCATTAGTGAAATGCTAATCACTTTCAAGTTAACGCCCAGCGGATTGCCTGCTCTGCCATGGCAGCCACCAGTGGAAGATTCCATGGAAAATTCACACAGGCATAAAAGTAATTTTGGGACATTCCGCTGAATTCCCCACCCCACCCCTGAGCCCCCACTCCTGCCATTGAACCCACTGGAATGGGTGTGGGAGAATTCCACCACATATTTCGATTATGCTCTTCAATAGGACAAAGATTAACACCCAGCATTTTTCATATGGCAACAGGGATCTTTCTGAATACGACTGGGCATCAGAGAATTGTAGGGAGTTGAAGTGAATGCCCCTCAAGAAGGAGCAGAAGTGGAGGAGGTTTAAGCTGTGTAACAGCATGCGAATTACTAATAACTGATTCCACAGCCAGATGTGCTATTTAGCTGCTATCTTTGCAGGGAAACGAAGAGAAGATTCCCTGTACATTTTGCCCAATAATGGAAACACATTTTGTGTGAGACTTTACCGTACTCGTTGGAGTTTAGAAGAATGAGGGGAGATCTCATTGAGACAAAAAAGATGATGAATGGGATGGATAGGATAGAGGTGGAGAGACTCTTCCCGCTCAAAAAAGACAGTAGGACTAGGGGGCACAGCCTCAAGATAAAAGGGGGGCGGTTTAGAACAGAGTTGAGGAGGAACTTCTTCACTCAAAGGGTGGTGAATCTCTGGAATTCTCTACCCGTTGAAGTGGTGGAGGCTGCCTCGCTAAATATTTTCAAGAAGCGGGTTGATGGGTTTTTGATAAGAGAGGGGATTAAGGGTTATGGGGAGAGGGCCGGAAAGTGGAACTGAGCCACGACAGATCAGCCATGATCTTATTGAATGGCGGGGCAGGCTCGATGGGCCAGATGGCCTACTCCTGCTCCTATTTCTTATGTTCTTATGTTCTTATGTGATGTTAGCAGGCACCAATCTTTGCCACAGTAGTGAAACATTGAGAAAAGCAGATCGTAAAAAGTTGGAAAGGCTTCAAACATCAGTGCTGAAAGAGGGAAAGATGGACATAGAACGCAAAAGGAACTACAAACATGACTCACTTGTGAAATACGTGGATACTGAGTAATAATTTATATTAATCACATAAATGTCAATAATTTAAGGATGACTGATTTAAACTTGTTGATTGCATTCCTCTCCAGACAGCTTAATAGAATTTCGCGACTCAGTTACAGTGTGCATATCAATTATGCAAATTGATTTTGTGAATGAGTTGTTTCATTCTGAAAGTTCAATTAAATCACTATAGAAATACATATGCAATAAAATCTTTCTATCATATAACTGCAAGGAAATTGTAGTCAGTTCCTTTGCTTAATTTCATAAACTTACAAATTATTTCTCAGAATATTTGCATACCAGTGCTTAAATTGTTCTTGTGAAATTACTTTGCTGTTTCCATTTAGTTTAAGTATTCCTCCGTAAACTTCTTCCTCCAAAAGTAATCTACTTAAAAATATTAAAAATGTTTATTCATTTGTAGGACATGGGTGTCGCTGGCTGGCCAGCATTTATTGCCCATCCCTAGTTGGCCTTGAACTCAGTCTTTTTTCGGAGTATAGTTGAGATCAACTACATTGCTGTGGCTCAGGAGGCACATGTAAGCCAGGCCAGGTAAGAACGGCAGATTTCATTCCCTAAAGGACATATGGGTTTTTCCGACAATTGACATTGGTTTCACGGTCATCAGTAGATTCGTAATTCCGGATTTTTTTTATTGAATTCGAATTCCACCATTTGTCGTGGTGGGATTCAAACCTGGATTCCCAGAATATTAGCTGAGTTTCTGGAATAATAATCTAGGGATATTACCACTGGGCCATCGCCTCTCATATTACAGAGAACATTAATGTTAAACTGGTATTGTCATATGAATATTTCTATTGTGAACATATAGATCTGGAAATGACCATTGCAATTCATTTGGTGAATCCCAAAGTTTAAAGTAATTGTGCACAGCTATTAGGATTCCTCAACAACTTCTTTATCAAAAAGCCATCAGCTCCCTCTGCAACACCATCTTCCTCCATTACCTTTCTGCGCAGATAGTTAAATCCATTTAATCACACTCAGTTGTTACAATCATCCCCAAATGAGGTTCCCCTATTTTGTAGATCAATGTGAGATCCCTAGCTTTGCCACCATCCTGCTGTGATACTCTCAACCCAGGTGAGGAAGGTCTTGAAGCCCCTCTGCTAGTAATCAACAAGCTTAGAAACAGATATGGATAGTGTAGTAAAGTTGAAGGTAACTCTTGTGGCTTCAGCAAGGAATGGTTTATCAGCTAATTTGATTTGATTTGATTTATTATTGTCACGTGTATCAACATACATTGAAAAGTATTGTTTCTTGCACACTAAACAGACAAAGCATACCATTCACAGAGAAGGAAACAAGACAGTGCAGAATGTAGTGTTATAGTCATAGCTAGAGTGTAGAGAAAGATCAACTTAATGCAATGTAAGTCCATTCAGAAGTCTGGTGGCAGCAGGGAAGAAGCTGTTCTTGAGTTGGTTGGTACATGACTTCAGACTTCTGTATATTTTTCCTGATTGAAGAAGATGGAAGAGAGAATGTCCAGGATGCGTGGTGTCTTTAATTATACTGGCTGCTTTGCCAAGACAGCAGGAAGTGTAGACAGAGTCAATGGCTGGGAGGCTGGTTTGAATGATGGATTGGGCTGCATTTACAACCTTTTTTGCAATCTTGGGCAGAGCAGGACCATACCAAGCTGTGGTACAACAAAAAGAATGCCTTCTATGGTGCATCTGTAAATGTTGGTGAGAGTTATAGCTGACATGCCAAATTTCCTTAGGCTTCTCAAAAAGTAGAGGTGTTGGTGGGCTTTCTTAACTACAGTGTCAGCATGGGGGGACCAGGACAGGTTGTTGGTGATCTGGGCACTTAAAAACTTGAGGAGAATGTTTACATTCCTGAAGTCAATGACAATTTCCTTTGTTTTGTTGACATTGAGGGAGAGATTATTGTTGCTGCACTAGTTCACCAGATTCTCTATCTCATTCCTGTTCTCTGATAAGGGTCTGAAAGAACTAATAGACAAGTCTACTTTCTTCTGATTCTGTCAATATCCTTTTTTTAATTTCTTCTTTCCTCATTGCAGCTTACTATCGCACCTATTTTAGTGCCATCTACAAATTTGACTATAGCACTCTCTATCCTTGTATCCAAGTCATTAGATTGTAATTAGTTGGAGCCTGAGGAAGGAACACTATTGCACCCCATTAGTTACATCTTGCCAACCAGAAAAAGGCTCTTCTTTTGCAGCACTTTATTACGATTACCATTTTGTATCTGACAAGTAATATAATACCATAATTTAACAGACTATCAGACAGTGCAAACTCAAACAAATGTTTTTCTGTGATTGCAGGTGGTGTTTGCCAGTTAACTTGTTTAAGCAGATTGAACCCATTATTGTGAGGAATAAAAAAACTTCTCCATCTGTAAAATTGTGCTAAATATCTTGCACTGTAAATTGTTCGATTTCCCATTACTATAATTGTCTTTTGTTTCAAGCCATCTAGCTTACCAAGATGCCTGTTTCTGTTCATTCCAATATGACAGGCAGCGGGCCATTGGTTTGCAATAGCTACGCACTTCCTGCCTGCCACAATGGAAGTTTGATGCCTGTTTAGTGTCTGAGCAATGGGTAGGGTACTATTAAATTTCATAGTCAATATACCTGTGTTACACCAGTGGCACAGTAACATTTCATCATAATATGAAAGCAGGCTGAGTGACTCACTACATCAATTAGCAGATAATCATTCTCTTAATGATAGCTTAGAGATATTTCTGATCGGAATTCCTTAGATGTCCTGCAAAAAGATTATATTTCCGTCTTCACTGCAGTTCATACGCCATTTCAGCTACAAACTGACCCTGTGGACATTCTTCTAATGAATCAGATTCATCAAGTTATGAATGCTTAGAATAATATTCATATCTAAGCTAAGCCGACTACAAACTTGGTTGAAAGCAGTGCAATTTTCACTAATGATGCGTGGGATTCTCTGGCCACGCTTGCCTCACAATTGGAGAATCCCAGCCAGGGTCAACCTTTGCATGGTCCGTCCCTCCCCCCTCACCCCCGCCAATCACACCGTCCCCCCCACCGCTCCACTCCCCCCACCCCCGCTAGAATTCCCGCAGAGGGCATGGCAGGAGAATTCCAGTCACGTATTTGTGTCTTTTAAGGCAATACAATTTTCCGACTGAAGTCAGTTGTTTCAATAAATCCAGCTGCGTTCCAAAGCCCTGATAAATTTCTTTGATGCTAAATCCACCAGAATAAATTAGCCTGATGTTGCAGCAATCATGTGACCTGAAAGATTCTCCCAAAAAAATTCTAAGTGCCGAATTTGTGTAAAAACTGGAGGAACTCCCGCTGGTTTCTTTTTAAGCGGGATTTTCGAAGCGAATCTCCCACGCTAAGCACTGCAGAGTGCCGGAATGGGATTCACATTGAAAATCAGGGGGCTGGGCCAATTCCCCCGGGAGAGGCCAACCCCACCCCTACCCTGCCCACCCTCTTCCCTCCCCCAGTCCCCCCTAGTGGGTGGTCAAATGTGGACTTTGTTATGCCCGGTCCTTGGACAAGCCCCCTCCATCCCCCCCACCCACCAATTCCAGGCATGATACCTTTGGATTGTATGGCAATTGTCCAAGAAGTTCAAACTCATGATGGGCAATTGCTCTGCACTGGGAACCAACCAAAAATACAATCTTATTCACAAACTTCAGATAGTTCTGATTGTGTGCAAAAACCCAGCCTGCAGGTGCAGCAGGTGGTCAGGAGGGCGAATGGGATGCTGGCCTTCATAGCGAGGGGGATTGAATATAAAAGTAGGGAGGTCTTGCTGCAGCTGTATAGGGCATTGGTGAGGCCGCAGCTGGAGTACTGTGTGCAGTTTTGGGCGCCGCACCTGCGCAAGGATATTTTGGCCTTGGAGGGAGTGCAGAGGAGGTTTACTAGGCTGATACCGGAGTTGAGGGGGTTGAGCTATGAGGAGAGGCTGAATAAACTAGGCTTGTACTCGTTAGAGTTTAGAAGAATGAGGGGAGATCTCATTGAGACGTATAAGATGATGAATGGGATGGATAGGATAGAGGTGGAGAGACTCTTCCCGCTCAAAAAAGACAGTAGGACTAGAGGGCACAGCCTCAAGATAAAGGGGAGGCGGTTTAGAACGGAGTTGAGGAGGAACTTCTTCACTTAAAGGGTGGTGAATCTCTGGAATTCTCTGCCCGTTAAAGTGGTGGAGGCTGCCTCGCTAAATATTTTTAAGAAGCGGGTTGATGGGTTCTTGATAAGAGAGGGGATTAAGGGTTATGGAGAGAGGGCGGGAAAGTGGAACTGAGCCACGACAGATCAGCCATGATCTTATTGAATGGCGGGGCAGGCTCGAAGGGCTAGATGGCCTACTCCTGCTCCTATTTCTTATGTTCTTATGTTACATCAGCACTTACCCACAAAAAATTAGAAAGATTAAAACCACTTGTGACTTCTGGGTAACTGTTGTATAGATCCACACCAACCCTCCCTGGGATTCTCACCATACGCTGAACCACCAAGGGATTGCTAAACCCTTCGCTGATTACCAGGGTACTCCCCAAATATACCAACAACCCCTACTCATGATATTGCACCCCCTCCCACAAAGAAACTAACCTCCCTCCTTCCAGGGGGGCAGAATTTTCCCACCCCAGGAATTGTAAGCGGCAGGAGTGGGCCTTGCAAATGTCCATTGACCTCGGATGGGAATTCCTGCCTTGCGTGGGAATTACAGCCTCGGGGAGAGCGCCCTGGCTCTCTCTCCCCACCAAGGTCCAATCCGATCCACCACCTTTCCTCAGTTAGACTCACTTCCCAACGATTACTCCACCAACCAGATCCAACTCACATTCATCCCCACCAACCCCCCCACCTCCCCTTTCCAATTGGACTGACCCATCCCTGAGACTGTCCCAACTGACCCATTCCACCCTCGGTGCGACCTGATCCAACCCACCCCCTGAGGCTCAATCTGACGCCACCCAAAATCCTACCCCTCATCCCCCGAAATCCGGCCTTACCTCATCTGGCCTATCAAAGTCCTTTAAACTTAGCTGGACCTTTTCTGGTTTATAGCAACTAGTGTCATAAGAAAAGAGAGCTTGGTCTCCTTTCCTCTAACGCAGCAGCACTAAGCTGAAGGCCTCAGGAGAGCACTATGCCATCCAGACTGAGTCAGAAAGTTTATAGTTTATTTATTAGTGTCACAACTTGGCTTACATTAACACTGCAATGAAGTTACTATGAAGATCCTCTCGTCGCCACACTCTGGCACCTGTTCGGGTACACTGAGGGAGAATTTAGCATGGCCAATGTACCTAACCAGCATGCTTTTGGACTGTGGAGGAAACCAAAGCACCCGGAGAAAACCCACGCAGACATGGGGAGCACTTGCAAACTCCACACAGACAGTGAGCCAAGCCAGGAATCAAATCTGGGTCCCTGGCACTGTGAGGTAGCAGGGCTAATCACTGTGCCATCGTGCTGCCAAAGGCTTTGTGAGATAGAATTGAAAAATATTTCTTTGAATTTATTTATTATCATCACATGTATTAGTGTACAGTGAAAAAATGTTTCTTGTGTGCTGTAGAGCAAAGAATACCATTCATAGAGAAGAAAAGGAGAGAGTGCACAATGTACTGTTACAGTCATGGCCAGGGTGTCGAGAAAGATCAACTTAATGTGAGGTTGGCCCATTCAGAAGTCTGATGCCAGCAGGGAAGAAGCTGTTCTTGAGTCAGTCGGTACATATCCTCAAACTTTTGTATATTTTTCCTGATGGAAGAAGATGGAAGAAAGTATGTCTGGGGTGCATGGGTCCTGAATTATGTTGGCTGCTTTGCCGAGACAGTGGGAAGTGTAGACAGAGCCAATGGGTGGGAGGCTGGGTCTGAGTATGGGATTAAGGTATGGAAATAAGAGTGGAATGACAACCCATTTCTGAATTACCAGGCTGCGGGAATTCAGGCACATGTATTGTTAGAAACAATTCCATTTGTTCATGTGTAGGCGATGAAACTGATCAGTTGGGACTGCTGACACACCAAGGGAGGTAAGTCTAATACGGCAATATTTTGAATCATATAAATAATTTACATCATTGTTTCGTAGTATCTTTGTTATTTCCTTTGTTCCAGTGTGAACTTCAAAAGAGATATGAGATTTAACTAACCCCGGGCTGTAACAGTTCTTGTGATTACTTGCTTGCGTGGTAGTTGAATGAACTGATTCTGGCGGAGAACCTTTCTCACCATTACCCACCATTCTTCTTCATAAAAAGGCATCATCAGTAGTCTAATCTTTATGAAATGATTTTTTTTCAAGACTTGGTCCTGCAGTTATCAGAACACAACACACATGGGCAGCACAGCGGCACAGTGGTTTGCACTGTTGACTCACAGCGCCAGGGACTCGGGTTCAATTCCTGGCTTGGGTCACTGTCTGTGTGGAGTCTGCACATTTTCCCATGTCTGTGTGAGCTTCCTCCGGGTGCTCCGCTTTCATAAGAACATAAGAAATAGGAGCAGGAGTAGGCCATCTAGCCCTTTGAGCCTGCCCCGCCATTCAATAAGATCATGGCTGATCTGAAGTGGATCAGTTCCACTTTCCCTCTTTCTCCCCATAACCCTTAATTCACTTGTCTATCAGAAACCTATCTACCCGTGACTTAAATATATTTAGCGAGGTATATTCCACCACTTCAATGGACAGAGAATTCCAGAGATTCACCACCCTTTGAGTGAAGAAGTTCCTCCTCAACTCCGATCTAAACTGCTCCCCCCCGCTTATCTTGAGGCTGTGCCCTCTAGTCCTGCTATCCTTTCTAAGCAGGAAGAATCTCTCTACCTCTACCCTATCCATCCCTTTCATTATCTTATACATCTCTATAAGATCCCCCCTCATCCTTCTAAACTCCAACGAGTACAGACCCAGTCTATTTAGTCTCTCTTCATAGTCCAACCCCTTCATCTCCGGTATCAGCCTAGTGAACCTCCTCTGCACTCCCTCCAAGGCCAAAATATCCTTGCACAAGTGCGGCAACCAAAACTGCACACAGTACTCCAGCTGTGGCCTCACCAGTGCCCTGTACAGTTGCAGCAAGACCTCCCTGCTTTTATATTCTATCCCCCTCGCTATAGAGGCCAGTTTGTTTCCCCCCACAAGTCCAAAAAACATGCTGATGAGGTGCATTGAACAGGCGCCAGAATGTGGTGATTAGGGGAATTTCACATGTAATTTCACTGCAGTATTATGTAAGCCTTACCTGTGACTAATAAATAAACTTCACTTTAGGTGATGCAACACGTCAGCAGTGAAGCTTGATTAACTTTGGAAATATTATCCAAATCCTAAACTTTTGTCATGAATGCAAACACCTGCTCATCATTACTTACACAAAGACCAAACTGGAAAAATGTTGATGCTGGTACTCATCATCTTTAATACCCTGGGCAGTCCTTTAACCATTAAGCAGGTTATTTCTGCTCTTAATTCCTACGTCCTTTGATGCTGGCCAGCTGAAGGTCTTGTTTGTAGAGGTGCACTGAAGCAAAGCAGCTTTATTTGGGCTGAAGGCAACCAGCCAACTATTTCGCTAGCGACTCTGCCTGAGACAACGTAGGCACCTAGATTCTTCAGGTGCAATTGTGGAAGATTATTTCTCGTATTAAAAAGGAGGTAAAGTTAACTGTGTTCTTCATTTTTGAAGTTCAACAAGCTTACGATATCCTGCATCCTCTGTACAATGCCATAAGCAGTTGTAACCTTTGCCCTTTGTACACAATTTTTTCATTATAATCAATGCCTGGTGATGCACTATTTCCACAGGAAGCGAATGACGACTGAGGAACAGCAAACAAGTCTTCAAATTTCTAGCTAAACGTGCTATTCAGCGGTTTCTCAGTAAGGTCAGCACCTACGGATGTATCGGTAAACATAACAGGCCACTAATAAAGTTATGATGGCTCTGTTGCTGGGTACCACCTGAGCAGCAGAATGAATATGACTGCAAGCCTTGTCTGTTCACATACGCCATCGAGACCTTGATGCCCAAATTGGACATCTTGTGCTAAAGAGATATTATCGCCAGGTGAAAACAATGCATCCCGTTCAGCTGATCACAATTTCAATAGCAATAGAAATTGTGCTCTGCAAGCTTTGCTTTTGTTATATGTGTGCAGCGTAGACCTTCAGAAGTTCCAGCTGTCTTCGGTGGTTAGTTGGAAGGGTCCAGTTGTATGGAAGTGAAGGGGGCGAGTAGCCATACTAATTATCATACCCATTAGAAGGCTTGACATATCCAATTTAGCAGAGATAGAATACTCACAGCTAGCTGAGAAGTATATTAATTAGCCAAGGGCACAAACTGTTAGTTCTCAGGCAGAAACATCACAAGTGTCAACTCTCGCAGACTGTAAAAATTCAGAAAATAAAATGGTCAAAAGATAATGGCTGGAATTGGCCCAAAAAAATTCTAAGTGTTGAATTTGCGTAAAAATGGGATTAAATTCCTCTGTTTTATTTTGAGTACGGTTTTCAAAATGAATCTCCCATATTCTGTACACTGCAGAGTGCACTAGTGTAAATCCCATTGAAAATCAGTCAGCGGGATCTATCCTCATTGATGAGGCCAGCTGCATAACGCATTGGGTGATCTGGAGTTCAACACCATCCAGTACAAAGCAGACTGTTTAATCGGTATCACATCTACAAACATACATTCCCTCCACCACCGACACCCAGAAGCAGCAGTGCACACTATCTACAAGATGCACTGTAGCAATCCTCAGATAGCACCTTCCAAAGCTGCAACCACTCCCATATAGAAGGACGAGGACTTGCGAACCACCTGCAAGTTCTCCTCCAAGCCACTCGCCATCCTGACTTAGAAATATATTGCCATTCCGTCACAGTTGCTGGGTCAAAATTCTGGAATTCCCTCCCTAATGGCATAGTCAATCCACAGCACGTGGACTACAGCGATTCAAGAAGGCAGCTCATCACCACCTTCTCAAGGGCAACTGGGCACTGGCAATAAATGCTGGCCAGCTAGCAATGCCCAGATCCCACAAATGAAAGAAAAGTGCGGTAGTCCACACTGATTGCCTCTTGATTGCTGGCCAGTTCCATGACCCTGCGTTGCTGGCCTTGTGACCGCCTCCCCCATGCCTCAATGGTTGGCCTCCTAGACATGTCCAGCCCCAACCTCCTTCCACCTCAATTTCCCAACTCCACCCCCCCCACAGCTCTGACCTGACCGGCCAGCCAACCATACCCCCTCCACCCTGATAGCCAGCCCTGATCTCCCTCCCTCTGTCACCAATCCTGAATGCAGAGTGGCAGCAGGTCCCCCCATCTTACAGGCCCCACCCCGATAGGCCCTGCCCATGCCTGGTGGGCAGTGCCAAAGTGCCCCCTTGACATTGGCACTTTGTCCCTTGGGCAGTGCCAGCGGTCCAGGCTGGCATTGCCCAAGGGGCACTTCCTTGCCCCCTAACCACCTGGAGGGCCTCCATGGCCTTGTCTCACTCCAGTGGGGTTGGGCTACCAACTCCATGTTAGTAGGGAGTTGCTGTAAACCCCGCTTGATAGTGGGTGGGCAGGGGTGGGAGTGGCTGGTGGCTGTGGGGAGTTGCTAGCCAACCCGGACACTTCAGTCCTGGGCCCGCTAATCAATTGGAAATGGCAATTAGCATATTTTAATCAGCTGATTTCTGGCGCAAAGCTGATGACACCTGAAATCTGATGGCTGGAGGCGCGCAGAGGCCTAAAGCCCAGCGGGAAGCCCACTACACAGTCTCTACTTGTCTCCCAGCCAAGGAGAATGCCCCCAATATTGGGAGGCACCAATGTTCACTGCTTTAAATAGAGTTTGTGTTTGTATCAAGCCTCCCTAGTCTGAAAGAATACATCAAACACTCGGGTCCTTGGACATGGGGAGGATAATTGATATCTACAAGTCAGACACAAGTTTTGTTATGTTAGGGACCAAATAGCATACTCAAGCCTTTACACTAATTTATTTCTTTATCCTTTCATGGAATGTGGGTGTCACTGGCTGGACCAATATTTGCTGCCCACCCCTAATTGCTCTTGAACTGAGCGGCTTGCTCAACCATTTCAGAGGGCAACTAAGAGTCAACCACATTGCTATGGGTCTGGAGTCATATATAGACAAGACCGGGATAAGGATGGAAGATTTTCTTCCCTAAACAACAATAATGAACCAGATGGGTTTTTACAACAATCGACAATGGTTTCACGGTCATCATTAGATTTTTAATTGAATTAAAATTTCACCATCTGCCTTGGTGGGATTCGAACCTGGGTCCCTAGAGCATTACGCTGGGTCTCTGGATTACTAGTCCTACAGCAATACCACCAGGCCACTGCCTCCTCTCCATTTGGTGTTATGATCAAGTAGACATGCGTATATTGGCCAGAACTCTACCACCTCACCCGCCACAGAATCAGTGTGGGCAAGGATCTGACAACAGAAATCTCTGTTGACCTCAGGTAGGAATTTCCGGTCTCGTCCAAGTGAGACCATAAAATCCCCACCCGTGGTAATTGGTTAGTAGTATTTATACCTTATGCATGATGTAAACCTAATCAATAGTTGTGAGTAGATATAAATTATTTCTATATAAATATACATCTCTGATTAGTATATGCTAACTACGTGTATTCATTGTTCGCTGGAGTGGGCAGAGTGAAGGAGCACTGAGTAAGGTAAGAAATTACCTTTTAAAACTGTTAGAATCATTTAAAAGCATTTTCGCGGGCTTTTTCATGTTTACGGCTTTAAGAGTACAAAGGGAGTTGATCGCGGGGATTTGTGGATAAGGAGTCTTTCAAACGGCACTAGGTTTAAAAGGACGCCTGCTGTAGACAGCGGGCAGTGTCGGAGTGGGCAGCGGAATGAGAGGGAAGCACAATGAGCTATTAGGGCTTCGGATCAAAGTGCTTGGGAGAAAAGGGCCAGGTAAGTTTGAGTTGAAAACGTTGTTCAGTATTACTAAAGGGGAATAATGGAGGGGCATGTGATGTGCTGTTTCTGTATGATGTGGGAGCTGGTGGACGCCAGTGTCCTTCCATGTGACCATGTCTGCAGTAAGTGCAGGTTTCTGGAGGAGCTCAAGCTCAAGGTAGATGAGCTGGCCTCTGAGCTTCAGACACTGAGGCTCATCAGGGAGAGGGAGGGTGCCATTGATAATGGGGTGCAAGAGATATCCACCCCCCTGGACTGGCTAACTCTAAGGGTCAGGAACAGGAGGGGGCTACTGAGAGGGGGAAGGAGGGTGGGGAGAGGAAGAAGGAGGGTGGGGCGAGGAGGAAGGAGGGTGGGGAGCGGAGGAAGGAGGGTGGGGAGATGGGGATTGGGAGAGGTTTAAATATCAAAGGAGGGTGGGGAGGTGGGGATTGGGAGAGGTTTAAATATCAAAGGAGGGTGGAGAGGTTTAAATATCAATCTGCATAACAGGTTTGAGGTTTTTGCTTCCAGTGTGGACAAGAACGAGGGCTGTGAGGTTGGTGAGCAAACTGCACATGGTACAGTGATGCAGACACAGAACATTGACAAAGAGAAGGTGAAAAGGAATGTAGTGGTAATTGGGGATAGTGTGGTTAAGGGTATTGACACTGTCCTTTGTCACAATGACAAAGTGCACAGAAGGGTGTGTTGTCTGCCTGGTGCTCGGGTCCGGGATGTCGCATCTGGGCTGCAGAGGAACCTGGAATGGAAGGGTGAGAATTCTGTCGTTGTGGTACATGTGGGTGCCAACGACATAGGCAAGATGCGAACTGAGGATCTGGGGAGGGAGTATGAAAAGCTGGGAATGGAATTAAAAAGTAGAACCGACAAGGTGGTTATCTCTGGATTACTTCCTGAAACGTGTGCAGATGGGCGTAGGGTTGATAAGATTAAGGAAGTGAATGGGTGGCTCAGGGATTGGTGTGGGAGGAATGGGTTTGAATTTATGGGGCATTGGCACCAGTATTGGGGTAGGTGGGACCTGTTCAGGTAGGATGGTGTTGGTCTGAACCGTGCTGGGACCAGAGTCCTGGCGAATCGTGTAGATAGGACTGTAGATAGGGCTTTAAACTAATTTGGGGGGGGGGGAGGGTACGAGGGTAGGTGAAATTACAGGGTCTAAAGTAAAGGAGAGGGTACAGGTACGGGAAGAGGCCAAGGATGTCCCAATAATAAAGGGAGTAGGGTGCGTGAGTAAGGTTGGTGGCGTTCCTGCAAATAGGGTACAGGTGAAGGCTGGGATGAAGCCATTTTATCTGAATGCATGAAGCATTCGGAACAAAGTGAATGAGCTGGTGGCGCAGATCAGCACAAATGGATATGATCTGGTGGCCATTACAGAGACATGGCTGCAAGGTGACGGGGACTGGGAGCTGAATGTACAGAGGTATCAAGTGTTTAGGAAGGATAGGCGGGAGGAAAAAGTTGGGGGCGTAGCTCTGCTGATTAAGGATAGCATCAGGGTGGTAGTAAGGAAAGATATAGGAGCCAATGAGCAGAAGGTGGAATCATTGTGGGTGGAGATTAGGAACAGCAAAGGGAGGAAGACGCTGGTGGGTGTCGTCTATAGGCCCCTGAATAATGATCTGGAGGTGGGGCGGGCTGTTAACGCGCAAATAAGTGCGGCGTGCAGGAATGGGACGGCGATAATTATGGGGGATTTCAATCTACATATTGATTGGTCGACCCATGTTGGATGCGGTGGGCTTGAGGAAGAGTTCTTGGAATGCTGCTGGGATAGTTTCCTTGAACAGTGTGTGTTGGAGCCGACGAGGGAGCGAGCTATCTTGGATCTGGTGTTATGTAATGAGGCGGGTAGAATTAGGGACCTTGTGGTGAAGGATCCTCTTGGAAAGAGTGATCATTGTATGGTGAGTTTCTGATGCAGATGGAGGAGGAGAAAGTGGGTTCCCGGACCTGTGTCCTTTGTTTGAACAGAGGGGAGTACGATAGGATGAGAGAGGAATTGGCGAATGTTGATTGGGGGAGCGCATTGGAAGGTAGGTCTGCTGAGGAACAGTGGAGGATCTTTAAGGAGATCTTTCTTGGTGCTCAGCAGAAATTTATTCCGATGGTTAAAAAGGACCATAGGAGGAGAGATAATCAGCCGTGGATAATGAAGGAGGTAAAGGAAAGTGTTAAATTAAAAGTGGATGCGTTTAGAGTGGCTAAGAGTAGTGGGCGAGAAGAGGATTGGGAGAGGTTTAAGTATCAACAAAGAATGACGAAGAAGTTGATAAAGAAAGGAAGGATAAACTATGAAGCTAGGCTAGCGCTAAATATAAAAAAGGATAGTAAGAGTTTTTATAAATATATAAAAAGGCAGAGGCTGGCTAGGGTGAACGTTGGACCCTTAGAGGATGAGAGGGGGGACTTAGTGGTGGGGGATGAGGAAATGGCTGAGGCCTTGAATAACTTTTTTGCTTCAGTCTTCACGGAGGAGGACGTGAATAGTTTGCCGGGTGTTAGCGATGGAAAGATGGTAAGACTGGAGGGCCTGAATGACATTATTGTTACTAGAGAGGCGGTGCTCGACAGACTGGAGGGAACTGACTGTGGACAAGTCCCCAGGACCGGATGGAATGCATCCAAGTGTTCTGAAAGAAATGGCAGAGGTGATAGTGGATGCCTTGATGATTATTTTCCAAACCTCGCTGGGTTCCGGGAAGTGCCAGAAGATTGGAAAACGGCTAATGTTACACCGTTGTTTAAGAAGGGTAGCAGGCAAAAGGCAGGGAGTTATAGGCCGGTTAGTTTAACATCTGTCGTAGGTAAAATGCTTGAATCCGTAATCAAGGAGAAAATAGCAAGGCATCTCGAGGAGAATTGTTTGATAGAGCAGACGCAGCACGGTTTCGTTAAGGGGAAGTCGTGTCTGACGAATTTATTGGAATTCTATGAGGATGTGTCTAGTGCGGTGGATAGAGGAGAACCGGTGGATGTGGTCTTTCTTGATTTTCAGAAGGCGTTTGATAAGGTGCCGCACAAGAGGTTGTTACAGAAGGTTAGGGGGCATGGAGTTGGGGGTAGGGTGTTAGCGTGGATAGAGGATTGGCTGTCAAATAGGAGGCAGAGAGCGGGGGTTAATGGGTGCTATTCGGATTGGCGGTTGGTGACTACTGGAGTGCCCCAGGGGTCGGTGCTGGGGCCTCAGCTATTTACCATTTATATAGATGATCTGGAGGAGGGAACCGAGTGTATGGTGTCGAAATTTGCTGATGACACCAAGATTGGTGGAAAGGCAAATTGTGCGGAGGGTGTGGAGAGTCTGCAGAAGGATCTAGATAGGCTGGGCGAATGGGCCAGGAAATGGCAAATGGAATTTAATGTTGGCAAGTACGAAGTTGTCCACTTTGGTAGGAATAATGGTAGGAAGGACTACTACCTACAGGGCGAAAAACTGCAGCATGCTACGGTGCAGAGGGACCTCGGGGTCCTTGTGCATGAGTCGCAAAAACCCAGCCTGCAGGTGCAGCAGCTGGTCAGGAAGGCAAATGGGATGCTGGCCTTCATAGTGAGGGGGATTGAATATCAAAGTAGGGAGGTCTTGCTGCAGCTGTATAGGACATTGGTGAGGCTGTAGCTGGAGTACTGTGTGCAGTTTTGGTCACCGCACTTACGCAAGAATATTTTGGCCTTGGAGGGAGTGCAGAGGAGGTTCACTAGGCTGATACCGGAGTTGAGGGGGTTGAGCTATGAGGAGAGGCTGAATAAACTAGGCTTGTACTCGTTAGAGTTTAGAAGAATGAGGGGAGATCTCATTGAGATATATAAGATGATGAATGGGATGGATAGGATAGAGGTGGAGAGACTCTTCCCGCTCAGAAGGGACAGTAGGACTAGAGGGCACAGTCTCAAGATAAAGGGGGGGTGGTTTAGAACAGAGTTGAGGAGGAACCTCTTCACTCAAAGGGTGGTGAATCTCTGGAATTCTCTGCCCGTTGAAGTAGTGGAGGCTGCCTCACTAAATATATTTCAGACGCGGGTAGATAGGTTTTTGATAGTCAAGGGGATTAAGGGTTATGGGGAGAGGGTGGGAATGTGGAACTGAGCCACTTCAGATCAGCCATGATCTTATTGAATGGCGGGGCAGGCTCGAAGGGCTAGATGGCCTTCTCCTCCTCCTATTTCTTATGTTCTTATGTTCAAATCTGGAAGTATATCTGCATAATGCAAGTCCCCCTGCTGCAGCAGAAGGTAAAACTGCCCTGTGAAATGGAGTTGGTGCAGACTGACCCTTTGACATGTACACCTAAATGTCAAGGTGCCTAAATGTAGATGTGGACAAAGTGCTTCATTGTACCTGTATTTGTTGTTCCTTATGAACTTGGTTCTGTTTTTCAGTCACGTAATGCTATGAGAACAAAACAATTTCTTATGAGTACTTCTTATAATATCAGATTGAAGTAGCTTCAACAGCAACAAATAATGGGAGGAAAGCTTGGTATAAAACTGCAAAAACTGCATATTATCCAATAAAACTGACAGCAAAATGTAACTCTAGATGCATAAATAGACACTCAAACAGAAACTCAAACTGTAATTTCCATTCTAAAATGCCTACTTCAGTATATCAGGCCTCAGGACTTTTGATGCCCTCATCTTATTTATCCAACAATAAAAGAACGAACTGTGCAAAGCAAGTCAAAGAAGAAGGTTTAATAAGGAAACTTCATTACACCAACACTCGGGTCACACCCTGGACCACATCAGTTCCCCACAATTCTCATCTGCTTTCCATTTATACTGGGTTCAGCTGGTCAGCTGACTACCACATCATTTTGCCATTGGTTACATTTTCTACCTGGTCAGCTAACACTTGCAACATGTTAACATTGGTTACATTATAATAGATTCCAATGTTATCATTGGTTACATTGTAAAAATCTAAATTGGATAATGCCTATTCTGTAAGTAGAACCCTCAGTACAATTGTGAAAAACTTCTAATTCTTCTTCTTTGGCAGTCCCTCAGGGTCAAGAATGACACTCCAGAGAGTTATGCAGCTATACTTCCAAATTTGAATACAATAATTTTAGCATATATCAATCATAGATGTACATTTATACCAAAATTATAAGAAATTATAGAAATTATCTATATCCACTCACAACTATTGATTAGGTTTACATCATGCATACGGTACAAAAACATCTACAGGGAGGTGGATTCTGTCCATCAGTGTGGAACCAGATATCTAAAAATCTATGAATGAAATGAGGATCAAATAATGTCTGTTGGGCAGCCTCATCAAGGGAAAATGGACATTCAAGAAGGGGTGAGATGTAAACATTTTACAAGTTTCAAACTTGAACCCTGCTTGCTTACTACTCACCAACTTTTCCTTTTAAGGAAAAGATTGGACAGCAGATATTGAGCCTGCTCCTGATTGGTGTATTGTCCATTTAAATGTTTTAATGAAGCTGTATGCCTCAGCTTTTATCCCCAGTTTAGGTTTCACCCTGGCTGACTAGACTTCCTGGACCTCGAGAAATCCAACAGCTAAAGGAAGGTGAAGATTGCTGGATGGAATAGGGAAATGACTTTCAATCAACATTTGTAAATCAGGGTGAACAGAAATGTTTCCTCCCCCAATCGCCACCAACAAACCCCACCACCCCACTCAAGCTCCCCCGGCTAACCTACTCTTCTCCCTGCAGATAGACCCCACTGAGATTTTTAAAGCCCCATCTCTGCCCCGGACCTATCTCTGATATGGGTAGCATGGTGGCACAGTGGTTAGCACTGCTGCCTCACAGCGTCAGGGACCCAACTTCGATTCCCAGCTTGGGTCACTGTCTGTACAGAGTCTGCATGTCCTCCCTGTGTCTGCATGGGTTGCCTCCGGGTGCTCTGGTTTCTTCCCATGTCTGAAAGACATGCTGGTTAGGCGCATTGTCCTTGCTAAAATTCTCCCTCAGTGTACCGAATAGACTCCAGAGTGGGTTGACTAGGGGATTTTCACAGTAATTCATTGCACTGTTAATGTAAGCCTACTTGTGACACTAATAATAAATGTTGGTAATCAATACCAACTCTACAAGCCACTGTCTGCTCACATCCCTCGCCCCACCCCCTTGCCTTCTCTATCCCAGCAGCATAAAATTGCCCACTCCTTGGCTGTAGCCTTTACTGTAATGTTGGCAGTCTGACACAGAAACAAGCCTATCAGGTGAACTTCCAGCAGGGAATCCTGTTCCAAAAACAGCATGCACACTGTGAAGTCAAAACTCCTCAACTTTCCACTTGTGGTTTCCCGACCAGAACTCTTCTCTCCCACTTGAAACTTCTGCCCAAGAAATACTGGGGCCATCATACCTCCTCAAATCACATTAAATATCACATGGAACATGCAGCTAAGTGGCCATTAATATAATATTCCCGAATTGTGTATACCACGAACAAGACTCCATTGTTGAGAGAAGAAACTCAAAATGTATTATTATTTACCATATTTGGTTTAATAAAAGGGGGCATGGATTAAGGGGCTTCTTTAAAACGGTTTATAGACTTATGTGAGATACCTCACCAGTGATTTATATCAATGGTCAAAAACCCTAAGGTCCTGACATGTATGGGAAGGCGGAGAGGGAGCATGAGGGAGAATAGAAGCCAGGAAACCTGGCCGGCATGCAGTGCTGGAAAGGCATTCCCTGGATCAGACTTCTCCCATTTCCTGTTCCCAGGACGGCTCCCAGGACTGCTTCCAAGGCAGCACAGTGGCACAGTGGTTAGCACTGCTACTTCATAGCATTCGAGTCCCGGCTTGGATCACTGTCTGTGTGGAGTTTGTGCGTTGTCCCTGTGCCTGTGTGGGTTTCCTCAGGTGCTCACAGTCTGAAAGATGTGCTGATTATGTGCATTGACCTGAACAGGCACCGGACTATGGGGATAGAGGAATTTCACAGTAACTTCATTGCAGTGTTAATATAAGCCTTACTTGTGACACTATTAAATAAACTTGATAAAACTTTAAAACTTTATTTCCCTTCAGCTTCCAGGTTTCCTGATCACTGAGAAAAGCCAGATTGCGGGCGTCAAATCTAAAGCATAGCTGAAATTGGGGCTTTTCACCCTCATTGAATATATTTAAATTACTGATTCACCTTTGGAGAGCCAGTGGGCTGTCTGCTCACACCTCCTACCGCGTACCTCCCAGCCAACCCACTCTGTTAAAACTGAAATCGGAGGTGGGTTGCGGGTCTGGTTTCACTAGTTTTGAGTTTTTAACCCTCATTCTTTTTTACCTGCCCTTGAGAGTTAAAATACCTCCCACTACTCTCAAGGCGGTGCTGCTAAAGCTGGTGCACGCAGAGAGACTGTCTTTTTGGTTCATTCCTATAACAACATTTATGCGAACATTTGTCCAAAAGAGATGAACTACTTGGCGTAGTAAACAAGAAGGCTTTGAATAATTCAAATTCTGACTAACATCTGAGTAATGCAGACATAAAATTTATAGCCCAAGATAATGCCATCAAAAATGATATTGGTTTTACCCCCTCACTGCAAAGGGAAAATAAGAAAATTAACAAAATGCTTCATTCTTTGACACACACTGAGGAGCCATTTCACCCAGAGTTTGGAATTAAAACGTTCAAAGCTGATACCAGCAATCAGGTTTAAAAATTTTTTTTTTTAACAAACTTTACTTCCAAAGGTACCAAAAGAAAATGTACAACAGGCAGATGCTTACCGAGAGACTGCAAGTGTTTTCTCTGTTTGAAAAAGAGGGATTCAAATATATTCAACCATTGCCAGTAAGAGACCCAATGGCCTGAGCCAGAATCCAATGTTCAATGCTCAGCTCTATTTCTCTCCTCCTTCTCCAGCTTTCCTTCACCTATTTTAAAGTATAAAAATTGACAGGTCATGCTGCTTAGTTAGGCCTCTTTTGGAATATTTATTACTATTCTGGTTGCTTTGGAGAGGGTACAGAAAAGGTTTACCAGGATGTTGCCTGGTCTGGAGGATATTAGCTATGAGCAGAGGTTGGAAAAACTTGGTTTGTTCTCACTGGAATGACGGAGGTTGAGGGACAGTAGAGGTTCACAAGGTTATGAGTGGCATGGACAGAGTGGATTGTCAGACGCTCTTTCCGAGGGTAAAAGAGTCAAGTACTAGAGGACATAGATTTAAGATGCATGGGGGAAAGTTTAGAAGAGATGTGTGAGGCAAGTTTTTTACACAGATGGTTTGGAATGCACAGCCCAAGGAGGTGGTGGGAGCAGATACAATAGTGGCATTTAAAAGGCATCTAGATGAATACATGAGAATGGAAGGATATGGACTCCGTAAGTGCATATGGAAGTGCATATGATAAGTGCGTATGATAAGTGCATATGGTTTTAGTTTTGGCAGGCATCATGGTTGGCACAGGGAAAGCTGAAAGGCCTGTTCCTGTGCTGTACTCTACTTTGTTCTTTGTTCTTTTTACTGTCTAACCTCTTCACTGTTACACACGTAACTCGGTGCTGTACACAAGACTTCTACTTCAAAACAACCTAATGCATTAGGGAATGTCCTGTTCCAGCCTCTAACAGCTGTTAATTTGATAATAATATCATGCATTAAAATTGTAAACTGGAACATTTAAATAAAACAGGGAGAGCGCAATGGGCATTAATGAACCAAATAAAGGCTTACAATCTGAAATTGCTGCAAACACTCAACAGGGCAGACAGCAACAGTGCAGAGAGAAACAGAATTAAACAGTTCAATTTTAACACCACCCCTCCCCTCCCCCCCACCTCTGTCTCCACTCCACATCAGTGGCTAAGATGAAAGTGCTGATGCCAGTCAGGTAGGCAAGAGCCAAACTTCCCCGTTGTTGGCTCATCACTGGGGAAGTTTCCCAGGGACAGACAGTGAAGCCGGTTGGTTATCTGTTCCACAGAGGTGGGCAACTAATTTGCTTAAATAAGGGCCCAATAATGGGCCATTTTTACTGGGCCATGACAGCAGAGTGGCACCCATCTCACATGAGGAATCGGGCAGCTTCGTGGAGCCACCTCACTGCGACCACTGGAACCAGAGGCTTCAGGATCCAAAAGGGGAACTGTGAACCGGAAAGCTAGCCCACATGAACCCCCCCACCTCCCCCCCACCAGCTTCTTCAAGGGGTTTTCCCTCTGTCCCTGCCAATTGCCCTCGGATTTCATTTTTTAGTTCCTTGTCTGAGGGTGCCTCCATTTTGAGGTGCTCTGAGGTCTCTGACCTACCGCTGCTGTGGCTACCTTTCACGTTGGTGCTGTTGAGGCTTCAGGAAGGGCTGGGAGCATCAGTACAGCTGATTATCTTCAATTGGATGGAGGGATCTCAGGCAGTCAAGTAGAGGGCCACCAGTGATTAAATTGCCCAAGCCTATCCTGCTGCCAGCAAGTGCAGTGTCATGACCCACTTTTCACCAACATCTGAGTCCTGAAGACCATCTCAAAATCTAGTCAACATTTCAGCCTCTGGCATTTTGTCAAAGCACAACTCCTTTCAGAAAAATGAGTTCCCTAGATGTCTGTATCTTCCCCACTGAGTTTAGATTCCATTTGAGTACTGAAATCTCCAGTGCACTGGAACAAATATATTCTAGGCCATTCCCAAGCGGGCTAGAAATTGATATTATTTCTAGTCTGCCGAAACGTAAGAATGGAGCAGCAGTGACAATGTCCTCAGAATCACAGAATAGTTACAGCGCAGAAGGAGGCCCTTTGGCCCATTGGCTCTCCAAATGAACATCACGACTTAGTGCCATTCCCCTGCCTTTGCCCCGAAACCCTGTACATTGTTTCTATTCAAGTGATCATCTAATGCCTACTTGACTGAACCTGCCTCCACCATACTTCCAGACACTGCATTCCAAACTGGAACCACATAGAATCATAGAATCCCTATAGTGCAGAAGGAGGCCATTTGGCCCATTGAGTCTGCACTGACCACAATCCAACCCAGTCCCTATCCCCACGATCTTGTGCTGTGTGAAAAAATGTTTTCTCACATCACGATAGTATCTCATGCAAATCACATTAAATCTATGCCTTCTTGATTTTGAACCCTTTTTTACAAGGAGGCCCAGTTATTCCCTATCTACTCTGTCTAGCCTGCTCACGATTTTGAACATTCCTATCAAATCTCCTCAGCCTACTTCTCTCCAAGGGGAACAATCCCAACCTTGAATTTATCCTCACAACTGAAGTTCCTCATCCCTGGAATCATTCTTGCAAACCTCTTCTGCACTCTCTTCAATGTATTCACATCCTTCCTATAGTCATCATGTCCCATATCCAGGATGGGTGGGGGGGGAGGGGGGGTGGTGGGTACGTGGTGATGGTCAGGTGCTTCTGAAGGAGGAGGGAGTTTGAGAGGTCAGGGAGGATGCAATTAGGGAGGGGAGATTGCAATCGGAAGGGGTGAGAGGGACATTGTCGGGGAATGAGGACTTGCAGTAGCGAAGGTGGTTGTAGCTGTCAAGAACGTGTATAGTCAGAGTGTGTGGTCAGGAATGTGTGCAGGATGGGGGGGGGGCGGTGGGAGGGGGTAGGGGTGGGGGCATGGGGGGGGATGCGGGGATGGAGGTGAGTTAGTTGTTGCAGTCAGACAAGTGAATGTAGTCCGGGGGTATGCATTGATGGGTCCTGTGCAGGTTGAGAGGGGACATAGGGGCTTCTTGTGGGGGAATTGGGGCAGTAGTCGGACAGTGAAGGGTAGTCATGGTGTTCCTTGGGAGGTGTTTGGGGTAGGTGAGTACAATAGTTACCCAGAGCTTAGAAGTGGATTTAATTCTTCTAATTTTTCCTGGATAAGTGTTACTGTATGACGGCCAGTACAATCCAAAGTTTGTAATTTAAATCTCATTTTCAGATGGTTCTCATTGCAGGGCAATTATTCATCAAAAATGTGAACTCTGTGAGCAATTTCCATGCAATTCTTACCCGGGGGCATCCAAGTGGGGCTACCCAGTGCATCTTTTTTTATTCATTCATGGGACATGGGCATCACTGTTTGGCCGGCATTTATTGCCCATCCCTAGTTGCATTTGAGAACACGGTGGTGAGCTGGCCTCTTGAACCACTGCAATCCATGTACTGTGAAACCCAGCGACTGCAAAGGAACAGCAA
Organism: Carcharhinus amblyrhynchos; assembly: GCF_965287045.1. Lineage (NCBI taxonomy): Eukaryota > Metazoa > Chordata > Chondrichthyes > Carcharhiniformes > Carcharhinidae > Carcharhinus > Carcharhinus amblyrhynchos. The sequence goes on along the minus strand of NC_137332.1, from coordinate 25,558,532 downwards.
GGTATTTCCAAGTCAAGATGGTGAGTGGCTTGGAGGGGAGCTTGCAAGAGGTGGTGTTCCCATGTATCTGCTGCCCTTGTCCTTCTAGATGGAATTGGTCGTGGGTTTGGAAAGTGCTGTCTAAGGACCTTTGGTGCATTGCTGCAGTGTATCTCATAGATAACACACACTGCAGCTACTGAGTGTCAGTGGTGGAGGGATTGAACGTTTGTAGATGTGGTGCCAATCAAAGGCTGCCTTGTCCTGAATAGTGTCAAGTTTCTTGAGTGTTTTTGGAGCTGCACCAATCCAGACAAGTGGGAAGTGTTCCATCACACTCCTGACTTGTGCTTTGTAGATGGTGGATAGGTTTTAGGGAATCAGGAAGTGAGTTACTCACCACAGTATTCCTAGCCTCTGACCAGCTCTTGTATCCACTGTGTTTATGTGGTGAGTTCAGTTGAGTTTATGGTCAATGGTAACCCCAAGGATGTTGACTGTGGGGGATTCAGTGATGATAACACCACTGAATGTCAAGGGCGGTGGTTAGAGTGTCTCTTATTGGTGATGATCATTGCCTGGCACAAATATGGCGGGAATGTTACTTGCCACTTGTCAGCCCAAGCCTGGATATTGTCTAGATTTTGTTGCATTTGGACGTGGACTGCTTCAGTATCTGAGGAGTCGTGAATGGTGCTGAACATTGTGCAATCATTGACGAACATCCCCATTTTTGACCTTATGACGGAGGGAAGGTCATTGATGAAGTAGCTGAAGATTGTTGGGCTTAGTACACTACCCTGAGGGACTCATGCAGAGATGTCCTGGAGCTGAGATGACTTACCCTCCACAATCACAACCATCTTCCTATGTACCAGGTATGACTTCAACCAGCAGAGAGTTTGCCCCCTGATACCCATTGATTCCAGTTTCTCTAGGGCTCCTTGATGCCTCACTCAGTCAAATGTGGCCTTGATGTCAAAGGCTCTCATTCTCACCTCACCTCTGGAACTCAACTTTTCTGTCCATGTTAGAACCAAGGCCGTAATGAGATCAGGAGCTGAGTGACCCTGGCAAAGCCCAAACTGGGCGTCGTTCATCAGATTATTGCTGAGCAGGTGCTGCTTGATGGCACTGTTGATGACCCCTTCCATCGTGTTACTGATGATCAAGAATAGACCAATGGGGCAGTAATAGGCCAGGTTGGGATTTGTCCTGCTTTTTGTGTACAGGACATACCTGGGCAATTTTCCACATTGTTGGGTAGATGCCACTGTTGTAACTGCACTGGAAGAGCTTGTCTAGAGAAGCAGCAAATTCTGGAGCACATCTCTTTAGTACTATTGTCAGAATGTTATCAGGGCCCATTGTCTTTGCAATATCCAGTGCCTCCAGCCATTTTTTTGATATCACGTGGAGTGAATTGAATTGGCTGAAAGCTGGCATCTAAGATGCTAGAACCACTGGAGGAGGCCGAGATGGATCATCCACTCAGCCCTTTGGCTGAACGTTGCTGTAAGTGCTTCAGCTTTATCTTTTGCACTGATGAGTTGGACTCCTCCATCATTGAAGGTGGGGATATTTGTGGAACTTCCTCCTCCAGTGAGTTGTTTATTTGTCCACCGCCATTCACAACTGGATCTGGAATGCTGAGCTTAGATCTGATTCGTTGGTTGTGGGATCGCTTAGCTCTGTCTATCACTGTCCACTGCTTTTTGTCATTTATATTAATGATTTTAATGAGAATATACGAGGCATGGTTAGTAAGTTTGCAGATGACACCAAGATTGATGGCATAGCGGACAGTGAAGAAGGTTATCTCGGATTACAATGGGATCTTGATCAATTTGGTCAGTGGGCTGACGAATGGCATACGGAATTTAGTTTAGATAAAGGTGAGGTGATGCATTTTGGTAGATTGAACCAGGACAAGACTCGCTCAGTTAATGGGAGGGCATTAAGGAGAATTACAGAACAAAGAGATAAGAACATAAGAACATAAGAAATAGGAGCAGGAGTAGGCCATCTAGCCCTTCAAGCCTGCCCCGCCATTCAATAAGATCATGGCTGATCTGTCGTGGCTCAGTTCCACATTCCCGCCCTCTCCCCATAACCCTTAATCCCCTCTCTTATCAAAAACTCGAAGTATAGGTTCATAGCTCCTTGAAAGTGGAGTCACAGGTGGACAGAGTGGTGAAGAAGGCATTCAGCATGCTTGGTTTCATTGATCAGAACATTGAATACAAGAGTTGGGACATCTTGCTGAAGCTGTACAAGATGTTGGTAAGGCCACACTTGGAATATTGTGTACAGTTCTAGTCAACTGATTATAGAAAGGATATTATTAAACTAGAAAGAGTGCAGAAGAGATTTACTAGAATGCTACTGGGACTTAATGGTTTGAATTATAAAGAGATGTTGGATAGACTGGGACATTTTTCATTTTTCTCTGGAGTGTAGAAGGGTGAGGAGTGATCCTATGGAGGTCTATAAAGTAATGACGGCGTCGATCAGCTAGATAGTTAATATCTTTTCCCAAAGATAGGGGAGTTTAAAACTAGAGGGCATAGGTTTAAGGTGAGAGGGGAGAGATGCAAAAGGACCCAGAGAGCAATTGTTTCACGAAGAAGGTGGTGAGTGTCTGGAACAAGCTGCCAGAAGTAGTAAAAGTGACAATGGGTATAGAGGGATATGGGCCAAATGTTGGCAATTGAGACTAGCTTAGGGGTTTAAAAAAAGGGCAGCATGAACAAGTTGGGCTGAAGGGCCTGTTTCCATGCTGTAAACATCAATGATTCTATGACTTGCTGTTTATGCGGTTTGGCATGCAAGTGGTCCTGTTTGGTAGCTTCACCAGGTTGATGCCTCATTTTTAGGTATGCCTTGTTCTGCTCCTGGCATGCCCTCCTGCACTCTCCATTGAATCAGGGTTGATCCCCTGGCTTGATGGTAATAGATGGGTGGAGGATATGCCGGGATATGAGGTTACAGATTGTGCTGGAGTATAATTTCGCTGCTGTTGATGGCCCACGGTGCCTCATAGATGCCTGGTCTTGAATTGCTAGACCTGTTTGAAGTCTGTCCCATTTAGCACTGTGATAGTGCCACACAACACAATGGAAGTTATTCTCAATGTGAAGGCGGGACTTTGTCTCCATAAGAACTGTGTGGTGACCGATACTGTCATGCACAGATGCATCTGCAGCCAGCAGATTGCTAAGGATGAGTCAAGTATGTTTTTCTCTCTTGTTAGTTCCTTCACCTCCTGCTGCAGACCTAGATAAGCAGTAATATCCTTCAAGATCCATCCAGCTCGATCAGTAGTGCTGCAGCTGAGCCACTGTTGGTGGCGGACATTGAAATCCCCCACCCAGAGTACACCTTTGGGGTAATCCTCAGATGCACTTAATCAGAGCTCAGACGTTACATGTTAATATCTCCTTTCTTGAGGGGAAGGTATTGAGAAGGATGGGAAACTATTGGTGTTCACCCAACACTATGTCTAAATATCAGTTCAAAACAGCCCCAGATGGAAGAGAACACACTGTTCCAGCTTTAACAGCTGTATCATTTAAGGTTAATATAACCTACCGCTAAAACTGAAAACAGGAACAGTTTAAATTAAGTGAGATGGACTGAACAGACTTCTAGGAGATAATAAGCCAGCTACACAAACACACAGGGAAATCTTACATGTACTGCCACTGATATACTGTTTTGATTTCAAGGCACATGCTTTAAATTCAACTGCAATTAGAAAGCAATTAGGTTTTTGTAGGTACACCCCCGAGAACAAGGGACATTTTGTCCTCTTTTTCAAAATACTAAGGTCCAGTTCACTGAGTACTGTATTTGGATCTATTTTAAGAAGTTGTCTCCTTATTCACACTGTTCCATCCTGTAAAGTACAAAGGCTAAAAACTTAATTGAGTATTGAGTACATGTTTTGTGTGTAGAATGGATGTTGGAGTATTTGTATAGGTGCCGGTCCATAAGAGACCAGACTGCCCCAGCCCACTGGCTTCCAGGTAGCTCAAAGCCACCCGGCCTGGCCATCTCTACTGTCCTCAGTAGAAGATCTTCCAGCTCCCAAGCTGTAGCCACTGAGAAACTCTAGGAGCACTAGAATAGGCAAACGAGCTATACTGATTGTCCCCTTAAGATCCACTGCAGAGCAAGAGTCAAATGAACTGGGGAACCAATCAGGGAGCAGGATCACACTGGTGAGCTCAGATTTCTATCCTAGAAACTTCTGGAAAGCTGCAAGCTTCTGCCTTATAGTTATAAATAAATAGATGTTCCAGTTGTTATATACCTAACTGGTGAACAGGAATTATTACATTGGCAATGAGGATAAAAAAACAGTCCAAAGATTGTTAATATAAAGCCACATTTTCAGACCAATGGAATAGAGGAGATGGGAAAGAGAAAGATAATCCTTTTGAATGTGTGTGAGACAAGAGCATACAATTTAATACACAGCTTCACATCTCCATGCGCACCCAATTCCAAATCCTTCGCTGAGATAGTTGGATTGGTAAAAACACACTACCAGCTGAAGCCATCGATAATATTACAGCGATTTCAATGAACTCAACCAACACAGCCCCTGGGGAAACTACTGCAACTTATATTACCAAGTTCAAACAGGTCTCAGAGAACTGCAACTTCGGCACCACTCTCAACAATATGCTGTGGGACTGTTTAGTCTGCGGAGTAAATAACGAGACCATCCAAAGGAAGCTATTAGCAAAGGCAGACATAAATCTTAAGAAGGTGTTAGAGATAATGCTAGCGATGGAGAGCACTAAGGAGGGTGTACAGGAGATTCAGAGTGCACAAAATAGCACGGTCCATCAGCTGGCATGGGAAGCTACAGACAGGGGTGGTGCCAAAAACAAAGATGCAATTTTAAAAGTGGAAGCAAATGCAACCATGAATAGGGTGAGAAGATTTAAAAGAGCCAATCAGTTGCCTAGGATTGTTACTGGTGTGGGGGGGTTGGCAGTTAATCATTCTCCTGAATGTTTATTTTGTCACATGAAATGTAATTTAAGGCAGTGATGTAAAAGTAAATCAAGTCTACCCAGAAACAGAGTTAGTAATACACCGCAAGTGTACAATATGGAAGAGCCCAAAACTAAGGATTTAAACGTTCACTTGTCATTCAAAGTTAAAACTAGCCCACATCACTGTGCTGCTTTTGGTAAACAATAGGCTCTTAAAGATGAACTGTACTTTTCTTTCCAATACACTCTGCTTTTTATGATAAGAAATGGCATCGCTCTTTGTAAGATCATCCCTGTATTCTTTTCTACAAAATCGTCCAAGACGACTGCAGAATAAATCAGTGTCACTTCTGGTTCGCAAAAACAAAAGCTACCCTCTGATGTGAGATACGGCAGCAGTAGTGTGTGTCATCTACAAATTGTACTGCAGGAGCTCACCAAGTTTCCTTCAGAAGGAAAGGTTTACCAGGATGTTGCCTGGTATGGAGGGTCTTAGCTCTGAGGTGAGATTGAGTAAATTAGGTGTGTTCTTCCTGGAAAGATTGAGGGGCGACCTAATAGAAGCTTATAAAAGGACATCGATAGGGCGGAACAGTCGGAAGTTCTTTCCCAGGTCGGAAATAACAAACACAAAGGGCCAGAATTTCAAAGGAAGGGGGGCAAGCTTCATTACAGATATGTGGGGGACGTTTTCTACACAGAGGGTGGTGGGGGCCTGGAATGCACTACCAAGCAAGGTGGTTGAGGCAGACACGTCAGGATCATTTCAGCCTTATCCCAATAGCCACGTGAACAAACTGGGAATAGTGGGATACAGAAGGATCGTCTAGTTCGGAACATATGATCGGTGCAGGCTTGGAGGGTCGAAGGGTCTGTTCCTGTGCTGTATTGTTCTTTGAAGGAAGTTCCAAAGCCATCCCCCCCACCACCACCTTCCCCACCCCACACACCCCCATCGCACCACCACCTATAAGGACAGGAGTGGATAAATACCCGGGAATACTAGAACCTGGAACTTTTTCACTCAGAGGGTGGCGAGTGAATGGAATTGGCTGCCGTCGGTGGTGGAGGTGAACTCGCTGGGGTTTTTTAAGAGACTTCTGGATGAGTACATGGGATTTAATGGGATTGAGAGTTACAGATAGGCCTGGAAGGTATGGATATGATAGGCACAACTTGTGGGCCGAGGGGTCTGTTTGTGCTGTAGTGTTCTATGTTCTGTTATGTTGCAGCCGTATGAGGTGCTGGTGAGGCCACACCTGAACTACTGTGTACAGTTTTGGTCTCCTGACTTGAGGAAGGATATACTGGCGCTGGAGGGACACAGATAACATTCAGTAAGTTGATTCCGGAGTTGAGAGGGTTGGCTTATGAGGAGAGACTGAGTAGACTGGGGCTATACTCACTGGAATTCAGAAGAATGAGGGGAGATTTTATAGAAACATATAAGATTATGAAGGGAATCGATAAGATAGAAACAGGACAGTTGTTTCCACTGGCGGGTAAAACTAGACATGTTGTGGGAATGCCGGCGTTGGACTGGCGTAAACACAGTGGGGGGTCTGACAACACCAGGTTTTGGTCCAGCCGATTTGTTTGATGGTGGATTCACGGGCTTTCGGGGTTGGCCCCTTCGTCGGGTGGGTGGGGGGTTCTGGCCTCGGACAGAGCGTGTGGGGCGCAGACAGTTTGGAGATTAATCAGTAATCTAATCAGTGGTCTCTAGACTGTCTGTGCTTTGTGTGCTCTGTCTGGGGCCGGAGCTCTCCGTTCGCCTGGCGGGGGGGCTGGCCCCGGTGGCTTGTGGGTCTGTTGTCAAGTGGATGGGTTGGACTGGAGCCTGGTGTTGTCAGACTTTTTACTGGGTAAAACTAGAACCATGGGGCATGACTATAAAATAAGAGAAGCCGATTTCGGACTGAGTTGAGGAGGAACTTCTTCACACAAAGGATTGTGAACCTGTGGAATTCCCAGCCCAGTGAAAAAGTTGAGACTAACGTATTGAATGATTTTAAGGCAATTTAGATTAATTTGTAAAGGAAATCAATGGTTATGGTGAGCAGGTGGGTAAGTGGAGCTGAGTCCACAGAAAGTTCAGGCATGATCTTATTGAATGGCGGAGCAGGTTCGAGGGGCCAGATCGCCTACTCCTGCTCCTAATTCTTATGTTCTTATATCCTTATATTTATGAAATGGATTCAAGTCGCTTGTCATGCTTCTCTCAGCAAATACCCAGTCATTCAAATATATCGCCTGAGGCTCAGTCAGATCGGTCAATATTGGTGATCCCGTTCATTCTATATGATCGACATTGCTAACCCCTTTCCAGAGTAATTTTAGATATTTGTCCGAGTTTCGGTGCTTTTCCCTGCTGTGGAGATTATTGAGTCATTAGATGAGGGATGACAGGAGGTGGTGAGCTGCTGAGGTTACAGAGATTTTGGTTGCCCTGATGCAATGAGACATGATGGAGACTGGCTACTGGGATGTCCTCCGGCTAGAACTTTCTGACTGCATGAAGATGCACTACTACAGCTTATAAATCTGTTTTGAGAGTGGGACATGATCTACACAATGATATTAATGGACAATTATGGGACACTTGTGGAAAAGCCCGATACCGTGACTGATGCCACGTTGGACGAAATGGATGATTGGCATTTGTGGCCTTCCCTCCCACCCAGTCAATGTGATGACACAACGCCTTCAAATAAGAAATAAGAGACAGACAAGAAGCAGTGATTAATGCAAATTTATTTCATGGCAGGACTGAGACAGCTGGTGTGAGGGAGTCTGCCTGATCAGAGAAATCATGAGTCACAATGTCCTGTAGCCTCGGACAGCCTCACAGCTCGGTGCATCTTGTAATTGGATGTCATTGATGTACGCAGCAATGGTGGCCCCTGTAACAACGGTTGAGTATCTCAATCATTCCCCATCTGCAGTGACCTTTGAAGCAGAAACCACCAATGGAGGCGCATCCGAATTCATCACCTGTAATCAAGCAAGGAGCATTGATTTGGTCAATAATTCTAGGGGTGGAGTGAAGGTGGCGATCTTCGAAACATCCCCACGTTATACCTGTCAATATCACACTCAAGGTGAAGTACTGAGGAACACAGTGTGACATAAAATTACATTTCTGACTCACGTCCTTATCCAGATTCACCTTAAATGTATTCATAAAGTCATCTGAAACCCTCCTCTTGGGTAGGAGACTGAATATTCTCACCACTCTCTGGTCAAAGACATTCCTCCTAATTCCTTCATGGCACTGTGATTCCGATAGCACCTAGATTTTAACTCTAGACCACAAGTGGAAATCTGTCACTACTTCCAGTCCATAAGAATTTTCCACATCTTAGTCACAAAACAAACAATTAGTGTTGAAACCGAATACAATTCACCACGGTGATTTTTGATGAGAATTGTCACATTAATTCACTCATTCCCCGACCTTGGCAAATACCAGGGCAGGTGGCCAGAAGCCTCCTGCTTTATCACATAACTTCAGAACAAATCAAACGGGGACAGGCTGAAGAGGTTTTAGGGAAATAATTCATTGGTCTGTTTCAGTGGGGTTTTAACGCCACGGCAAATGATGCTTTGGTTCGTATGAGCTGGACTCTAATGGCCCGAATTGGAGGAGTTGAGAGAACTTGGCGAAAAGTTAGACTGAATAAGATTGCAGAGATAGTGAATTGGCGAGGCCATGGTTAATTTGAAAACAAGCATGAGACTTTGAAAGCTAAATAATTAAATGGACTCGAACCAAGGTAGCTCGGTGGATAAGGAGTCCCTGCGTGAACAGGACTTGGTGAGGGTAAAGACATTTCCACAGCTATTTGGAAGGTGTATCTTTACAGAGCCAAGTGTGCATTGGGATTGTGGTGTATACAGATAACCAAGGGCTGGGTTTGGATTGCAGCCGTTGATGAGATAAGACAAGAATATTATCGAGTGATGCTGTACAGCTTGCAGTAGACAGTACCAGAGGTATGCGATTGTATTTGCATGTTGGAATTCATAACACACCTATGCTACGGAGAGTTTGCTCCAGCACTTACCTCCAGTTTTAGCCCAATCGTCTCTCTTATCCAGGATGTTGCTGTGGGCCAGTGACATGACACCAAGCATCAAGAGCAGTGTTTTCATCATCTTCGGTTCAGTTTGTCACCTTACTTTGCAAGCGGACTGGAGTTATATCACTTCAGAAAGCATTATCTAGTTAATGATCATACACCCCCTCTGCGGATTGGCTAGAACTTGGGCGAATTATATTGTCAGTTCAGTAACTGACAGCGATAATAAGTCCAATCATTGACTCAATATTTCTCCAAGGAAAGCCTTTGATTAATAACCAAAGCAAAACCTGAGGGAATAGATCTGATTTATAGAAACAAAGTGCTTTGATTAAATTGACTCCTTTCAGCAGGACAAGAGGTCATTGGAGAACAGTATTTCCAAATTTTCATGAAAAACACAATCCAAATGTATCCAAACATCCTCCACCCACGGCGCACACTCCCACCCAGCTCCCCAATGGCCCGGCGCAATTTCATTGTCTATTTGTTGATGCTTTTCATATTTTGATTTTTTTTAATAATGAATGTCAAGAAGGCGTATGGTGTACTGGCCTTCATTAATCGAGGGATTGAGTTTAGGAGTCGGGAGGTAATGCTGCAACTTTATAAGACCCTTGTCAGGCCTCATTTGGAGTACTGTGTGCAGTTCTGGTCGCCTCACTATAGGAAAGACGTAGAAGCTATTGAAAAGGTACAGAGGAGATTTACAAGGATGTTGCCTGGACTGGGAGGCATGCCTTATGAAGATAGGTTGAGGGAACTGCGTCTCTTTTCCCTGGAGAGACGAAGGTTGAGAGGCGACCTGATAGAAGTTTATAAAATGTTGAGAGGAATAGATAGGGTGGATTCTCAGAGGCTATTTCCCCGGGTTGAAATGGTCGCTACGAGAGGACACAGGTTTAAGGTGCGGGGAGGAAAGTACAGAAGTGATGTTAGGGGTAAGTTTTTCACTCAGAGGGTGGTGAGTGAATGGAATCGGCTGCCGTCAGTGGTGGTGGAGGCGAACTCGCTGGGGTCTTTTAAAAGACTTCTGGATGAGTATATGGGGTTTTATGGGATTGGGGGTTATAGATAGGTCTATGGATTGGTAGGTGTTGATGTGATCGGCGCAACTCGTGGGCCGAAGGGCCTGTTTGTGCTGTAGTGTTCTATGTTCTATGTGTGTTTTTCTCTGTATTCCTGAATAGTGTTTTTATTCAAATAATTTCCTCTTGCAGTGCCCCCTCGCCCCGACACATTTTTCCTGCTCTAACTACGCAGTGTGTAGATGCTCCAAATAGATTACTGCCATATGGAAAGGCAGGGGATGAACAATTCTTCAAAGACATATAGCAACGGCTCGTCAAAATTGGCCTTGTAATTGGCTTTCACGTCCTAAGAACTTGTAATAATGAGATGTGGAAGGTTCCTGAATATTGGGTCACAGTTTTGGGGGTCAGACTGCATTCCACGTGAATACAACAATTCCATTCTTGCCATTTGTGTTGCAACATGTTTTGCTCGTTTTGAGCTGTTATATATTTACCTGCATCACGGAACTGGCCGGCCACCAGTTGCCATCCTGTCTGATGGCCGTGAACATGGTATGAGGATCTGAGAGTGATGGATCGGATCCAGCCTCATATTGACTGAATGTGAAGACAATTCACAGGCCAACATTCAACAAGGTTGTGTAAAATAATGACCTGAATACAATCAGCCAGATTGTTCCCCCTTAACCATATTTCACTTGGCTATGATAAATCTACCAAACACTGCATTAAAAATACCAATTCCTCTAGAATCGATTCTTGTTTGCAGAACACCTATTATAAAGATTCAGAGACATTTGTTTGTTTATAGTACAGACATCTGTAATTATTCATCTATTTCCTTCCGTCGCTGGGATAGAAATCATCCTACACTGTGGAAATATCACTCCATAGTCCCATTATTTCCTGCATTTGTGTATCATTACTTTTTCCAGCTCTTCAATGGGTATTTTATATTTATTTGATCTGTTTCACTGGTGAGACACACATTCGTAGCTTGTCGCTCGTTTCCTGTGAACTGAAAGGCTCACTGGGCTGTTTCCGAGAATTAAATGTCAAAAAAAAACTTTGTTTAGTGTCTGGAGTGATATAGAGGCCAGTTCAGGGAGACTATAACTGCACTGTATCCTCTGCTCCTGGTTTTATATTTCCCATGAATGGTTTTCCCATTCAACAGCAATAGTATCATTGTAATGTCACTGTGCCGATAATCCAGAGACATCAGTAAATGGTCTGGAGATGTGGGTGTAAATCTAAACGCCACATTCGAACAATCTCAATATAATTCACTCATTCTTTCTGTAATGAAAAGATGGTTCCAGAAATGGTGACTTGAAACTGGGAGGTTGTCATCAGAGCTCATTGTAATTGCAATGCCCGATAAAAAGGACATTTGCTGTGCTTATCTTATGATTCAGTTATTCTGCAACAGAAGGTGGATATTCGAGACGTGGGGGCAATGCCAGCTTTCTGTAGAATCATCCGCTCAGCCTCATTCCTCCTGCTGTGTGCCTGCCGCTCTGGGAGAATTTTAGCTTTGTCAAGTGAAGACCCCATGCCCTTTTTTAAAGTCTTTGATCATCTTTGATCATTTAGGGTGGTGAGGGATTGGAATGCCCTGCCTGCTGCAGTTGTAAATGCGCCTAGTTTGGGGGCGTTTAAGAGGTCTGTGGATAGGTTTATGGACGAAAAGGGATTGGTTTAGGTTAGTGGGTCACTGTTGTTGTTTTTTTTAACTGGTCGGCGCAACATCGTGGGCCGAAGGGCCTGTTCTGCGCTGTAATGTTCTATGTTCTATGTTCTATGTTCTATGGAATTTGGTACGGAGCCTCTGCCATAGTGAAAGGAGAACACACATTGCAATATTTAAAAGAAGGACTCCAGTCATTGAGTTTGAGGGGTACTGCAGCAAAACTAATGAGTACGCAGGAGGAGCCATCAGGATAAAAGATGTCACCACTGTCCCTGTAAGCTATTAGCAGCAGTCCACTCAGTTCCCAGTAATAATAGTGTCAGCTCCAGGGCCAAGTCTTTGGGCCATGATTGGCTCAAGACAAACAAGTTAAACTGGATGAAAATCTTCCAAGTCACAGAAGGGGGAACTGCCTGAGTTAATGAGGAAGAATGAAACTGTTATTTGCGGTGAGTTTGGTAAAATAAAGGGCCTTAAGACAAAGATCTATGTCGATCTAGAGATAATGCCTCATTTTTTAGAGCAAGACCTGTACCATGTGCCTTTTGAGCAAAGTTGGACAGAGAATTGAAGAGATTGGAAAAACTAGGCATTGTCCAGCCAGTTCAATTTGCAGAGTGGGCAGCACCCATAGTCCCCATGATAAAGCCTGACAAGACTGTCTGTGGAGATTACAAATTAGCAGTTTATCAAGCTGCCAAGTGAGATAAGCATCCAATTCTAAAGATTAGAGACTTGTATGCTGGAGGTCAGTCTTATACAAAGCTGGGTATTAGGTATGCATATTAGTAAATTGAGGTAGGTAATGGTATTTTTCGTCTGTATAGTGCGCAAGAAACAATACTTTTCACTGTATCCCAATATATGTGACAATAATAAACCAAATCAAATCTAAACAATGCTTCCTGAGGTTGTATTATAATAAGCACACACAAAGGTTTGTTCCAGTATACATGCCTATCCCTTTGTATGTCCAGAAAACAATGGAAACTCTATTACACGTATGCATAGATGATATTTTGATAGCTGCATCTACTGAAGCTAAACACCTAGCTAACTTAGAGGAGGTGCTTAAGGGATTTAAAGAGGCTGGAGTTCACCTCAAGAAGGAGAAATGAATTGAATTTCAAGCCACTGAAGTAGTCGATTTGGGGTATCGTGTAAATGCACAAAGGCTACACCCAATAGAATACAAGGTCGGAGCAATAAAGGAGACAACAGCCCCAGAAATACATCTCAGCTCAAGTCATTCTTAGGAATGGTGAATTATTATGGGCGTTTTCTACCCAATTTGTCGACATTGTTGGCCCTTTGCATTTGAATAATAGAATCATAGAATCCCTACAGTACAAAAGGAGGCCATTCAACCCATCGAGTCTGCACTGACCACAATCCTGTCGGACTCCATTCCAGCAACCCTACATAACTACCCTGCAAATCCCCCTGACACTAGGGTCAATTTAGCATGGCCAATCAACCTAACCCACACATTTTTAGACTGTGAGAAAACCAGAGTACCCAGAGGAAACCGAAATAGACACAGGGAGAATGTGCAAACTCCACATAGGCAATGACCTGAGGCTGGAATTGAACCTGGATCCCTGGCATTGTGAAGCAGCATCGCTAACCACTGTGCCATCGTGCCACCCATACGCTGCAAAAGAAGAAGTAGTGTTGGTTTTGGAAGACACTCCAGAGAGAAGCTTTTAACAGAATAAAGAAACTGTTACATACATCTGGGTTACAGGGGTATTTTGACCTGTCTAAGGAATTAGTGTTAACTTGTGATGCCTCTACATATGGCATTGGAGTGGTATTGTCCCACAGGATTGATGCCAGATCTGCAAGACCTATAGGGTATGTCTCGAGAACCCTCACAGAGGCTGGGAAATGCTACACTCAGATTGAAAAGACAGGCTTGTCAATAGTATATAGAAGAAAGAAACTTCCACCAGTATTTATATGAGGGGCACTTTACCGTTGCTATGGACCACAAAACACTCTTGGGTCTTTTTAAAGAATATTCCACAAATCCACAAGAATTCAGCATTGGGCGTTAATTGCATTCGCTTACAAAAATATATTCAAGCATTAGCCTGGAATATTCATCGCAAATGCAGATGTGCTTAGCCTTTACCAGAGACTACAGCACCTTCTCCAATACTGCAGGAAATTATTAAGGTGTTGAATTTCTTGAACACTTTGCCAGTTTTGGCACAGCAAATCAATAGAGATCCGCTGTTGTTCAATGTAAGGCACAGAATACTAATAGGTTGGATAGTGAGCCAGTTTCTGAAGAGATGCAACCATATTGTATACTAAAGGATGATATAACTTGCATGTGGCATCATACGTTGGGGAACAAGAGTATTCATCCCTCTACGAAGAAGGGAGTCGCTCCTAAACGATTGCAGAGTGCCCACAAGGTGAAGATGTTTGCCAGGAGTTACGTCTGGTGATGCAGACATTGAGCGCCTAATCAAGCACAGTGAATAGTGGCAACTACAACAAAGATTGCCTGCTGCAGCCCCATCACACCCTTGGGAATTATCTGGCCAGCCATGGGTATGGTCCATATTGATTAGATTGGTCCATTCAGGGCACAATGTTTTTGCTCCCTCTCAATGCACATTCAGAGTAAGCGTTTGAGGTGAATTCTCCAATATCGCATATCAGAGCTGAGAAATAGTTTTTCCACCCATTGAATTTGTAAAGTCATAAGATGTCAGATAATGGAACAGCCTTCATAAGTGCTGAGCTTCAGAACTTCATCGCTGTCAATGGTATCAAGCACATTAGCACTGGGCCTTACCACCCACCATCCAACGGACTAGCTGAACAAATCATCCAAACCTAAAAGCCTGGCCTAAAGGAACAGTCAGGAGGGACACTGGACACCAGGATCTCATCATTCCTTTAGGGCTATAGGATCACTCCACATGCAATGGGAGCCCCACAAGCAGAGTTGTTAGTAAACTCTTGTCTCAGAACGATCTGAGCCTCCTGTTTCCAAATTTGCCGGGGAGGTTAGAAGCCAGCCAAAGCAGCTCGTGGACAAAACCATGATTCATGGCCATTTGCAGTGGATGAGGAATCTTAGAAGTGACTCGAGTTGGTCCCTGCAGTCATTGCATCCAAAACTAGACCCCTGCTTTACCAAGTGGACATAGAAAGAAGGATCGTCCAGAAACACATAGACCATTTGAGAGAACAAGAGTTGTCTGAGCAACCAATGCTGCCACCAGGAGCTATATTACCATTCAGGCACTAAACTAACTGTTCGTCCTGTGGCAGGCACACCTGATGTCTCCATGGAAACAGATGGAACTGAACTGCCTGTGCCTGAAGAGGCATCTACAATTGTCGTTCTGCCTGATAGCTATCCTGGGAAGTGCCCAGAAGAGGAGTTACACTGCTCCACAAAAATTCAGAAACCCTCTGAAAGACTTAATTTATAATTGATCAAATTCTTGTGCTGAATGTTTAATTATCTTGGACTGTGTAAATTGCGTATTGATATTTGAATAAAAGGACTTAGAGTAATCTGGTGACTGTCCCTTTAAAGATCCATCTGCAGAGTTAGGGTTACATGACCAGAAAACAAATCAGGGAGAAAGTGGAGCTCGGGTTTCTGTTCCAGAAGCTTCTGCGTAGCTGACTGGTAGCCATGAGGCTGTAAGCCTCTGTAATAAAGTTATATCCAAATAAATATTGCAGTCGGTATTTACCTGACTGTTGAACAGAAATTATTACACAAGCACACACCATAGAAACTTAGCGATTTCGCAAAGATGGTTCATTGGTAGACAGCTGTCATGTAAGCAGTTGTCAAATCGATGATGCAGTCAGTGAGAGCATAAGCAAATGATTTTGGTTTGGAATACCTGACAATCTTCATAAGCTTACTGGCACCCAATTTGACGACATTAATCTGATGGGTGTAAGTACTGGGTCAAATGATAGAAGGGACTATTGGTGCCGGAGGCAAGAGAAGGATTGATCTGTAAAGTCCCTCCCAATCCATTTACTCCTTTGCAGCTCTGGCACTCATTATGATGCTGGACCATCTCTCCTGCTGTTTCAAGCCATTTGTTCCCTTCTTCATCTTCCTGCTCCACTTCTTCCTCAGCAGGTCTCTCCAAGATAACTCCCCTTTAAATACTTACATTATGGACCATGCAGCAAATATTGAGGATCAGGCAATCTGAAAAGGAAGATCAGGTGGATCCCTAAACAATGGAGGGAGAAAAAACACCCAAATGTGGAAGTCTGTGCCATCGAGCAGTTTCAACATTTGAAGTGAATAGAGTTAATTGCCTTCAGGACAAGAAAGCACTGTGCAAAACCAATATGTTCACCTAGCCCTCCAACACTGACTTCTCATGCAGTTTTACAATCGATCATGCAACTTGGGCTTAGCCTATAATGTCACACATGAGACTGAAATCAATGAATTTACCCTGTGCTGAACACTCATCCATTGAAATGATGGGTGCATCCATTACTAAGGACTGGTGCACTGTGAAATCATCATGATTACTGCCCGGAAACTGGGAACAGATGTATATGATTCACTGCCTGTGTTAATTGTATTGTGATTATTCAACAATATACAGTTCACGAACATTGATTGGAGTTTCACTTGAATATATTTAAAGAGATAGTTATTGATACCATGATGTGGTTCAGTTAGGAGGTGCATGGTTGCAATGGATCTGTTCTGGGATCAAGGATCTGTTCTGGGACCCTTGTTGTTTGTCATTTTCATAAATGACCTGGATGAGGAAGTGGAGGGATGGGTAAGTAAGTTCGCTGATGACACTAAGGTCGGTGGTGTTGTGGATGGTCTGGAAGGATGGAAAAAGTTGCAGCAGGACATAGATAGGATGCAGGACTGGGCGGAGAAGTGGCAGATGGACTTCAACGCGGATAAATGTGTAGTCGTCCATTTTGGCAGAACCAACGGGATGAACGAGTACACTATCAAGGGCAGAAGTCTGAGTAGTGTTGAAGAGCAGAAGGATCTAGGGGTCCGGGTCCACAGGACTCTTAAATCGGCCTCGCAGGTGGAAAAGGTGGTCAAGAAGGCGTATGGTGTACTGGCCTTCATTAATCAAGGGATTGAGTTTAGGAGTCGGGAGGTACTGCTGCAACTTTATAAGACCCTTGTCAGGCCTCATTTAGAGTATTGTGCGCAGTTCTGGTCGCCTCACTATAGGAAAGATGTAGAAGCTATTGAGAGGGTACAGAGGAGATTTACAAGGATGTTGCCTGGACTGGGAGGCATGCCTTATGAAGTTAGGTTGAGGGAGCTGGGACTCTTTTCCCTGGAGAGACGAAGGTTGAGAGGCGACCTGATAGAGGTTTACAAAATGTTGAGAGGAATAGATAGGGTGGACTCTCAGAGGCTATTTCCCCGGGTTGAAATGGTTGCTACGAGAGGACACAGATTTAAGGTGCAAGGAGGGAAGTTCAGAAGTGATGTTAGGGGTAAGTTTTTCACTCAGAGGGTGGTGAGTGAATGGAATCGGCTGCCGTCAGTGGTGGTGGAGGCGAACTCGCTGGGGTCTTTTAAAAGACTCCTGGATGAGTATATGGGGTTTAATGAGATTGAGGGTTATAGATAGGTCTGTAGGTTGGTAGGTGTTGATGTGATCGGCGCAACTCGTGGGCTGAAGGGCCTGTTTGTGCTGTAGTGTTCTATGTTCTATGTTCTATGTAATGCTTCACTCTGTTAATAAATGTAAGGCTGAGTAAAGATTGGCTCCAGTCCTATCATTCACCTTCTGAAATAGAAAACCTGTGATCACAAATACCTTGTACATTGAAAAACTACAAGCCTTTCCTGTTCAGAAGCAAAGCTGCCTCATGATGAGGAGACCACAGTTTGCAGTTGATGATGCCCTGCAATTGCATAAATCCAGCAATGCAGGTAGGCCCCAACATTGTTTATTCTTCTCTGTCTCACTCCACGGAGAAGTTGCAATTCTTTATGCACAGTTAGATGCTTTTTTTCCCCCAGCCACGACGATGGGGTTATAAAGACCTGTACGCTGCTCCATTACCTCCATTGTCCTCTTCTTGCAGCTCAGTTTTGCGACGCTCCTGTAATGAGCAGGATTTTCCTGGAATTGGGGGGTTACTACACTGAACGCTTCATCCAGCAACTTGGCAGATCAGCAACTTACATCCCACTGCAGTCTGCTCACATGAACAAATGTGAAGTTCTGCAAATACTAACCAACTACTGGCAGGCAGTGGAATTGAAATTCAATTAATGTAGCTAGAAAGATAATTTCAGGAATGGTGACCAGAAAGCTCTCGTTGATTGTTGGAAAAACCTATCTTGTTCACTAATGTTCTTTGGGGAAGGAAATCTGCCATCCTTACCTGGTCTGATCTATATGTGATTCCAGGCCCACAGCAATATGGCTGACTCTTAACTGCCCTCTGAAATAGGCCCAGCAAATCAATTCAAGGGCAATTTGGGATGGGTAACAAATGCTCGTCTTATCAGTGATGCCCACATCCTATTAAAGAATGAAGGAACTATTAGCTTGGCATCAGGAGTCAGAGGAGATTTGGCTGCATTAATTTTAGACTGATTTCCAGCCTCTTCCACAGAGTTTGTCACCAGTTATTGCTCAGTAGTGGCACCTACAGGGAACTAATCTTTAAAGTTTATTCATTAGTGTCACAAGTAGGCTTACATTAACATTGCAATTAAGTTACTGTGAAAATCCCCGATTCACCACACTCTGGCACCTGCTCGGGTAAACTGAGGGAGAATTTAACAAGGCCAATTCATCTAATTAGCATGTCTTTCGGATTGTTGGAGGAAACCAGAGCATCGAAGAAAACCCACGCAGACACAGAGAAAATGTGCAGTGACCCAAGACAGATCGAACTTGTGTCCCTGGTGCTGTGAGGCAGCAGTTCTAAGCAGTGTCACGGGGGTCCTCTGAAATCCAGTGTCTCTGAATGCAGGGGTTCCTATGAAATCAGGGGATCCTCTGAAATCCAGTGTCCCTGAATGCAGGGATTCCTCTGAAATCCAAGTGTCTCTGAAATCAAGAAGGTCTCTAAAATTGGGGTGCCTCAAGGGCTCGAAGACCACGAGATAATGTATCATTTGTATCGATTGAGGTAGTGACCAAACCTGCATTTCAAAGGGAATGGGATAAACATCTGTTCACATGATCTGATGTCATGTGACCAGGGCATCACATGGTCAGATATCAGGTGCCCACATATGTCACATGATCAAACCTCCAGTGTTACCTCTGAACCAAGTTGGAAACTGTATTCACAACCTGTACAGATTCTTGCTGCCCTCCTTTCTGTTCCTGCTCTTCTTCAATTGAGAACATCAAACATAAGCCCAGTAGATCATCCGAGTTTAGCAACTGTGAACAAGAAATAAAATTCAAACATTCAGCCCCTCACAAACTCTCTTTTCCAAAATAGCTAACAGCCAGTCACTGAAATCTCGCTGCTGTTCATGCTGGCTCAGATCCGTATGGATTTCCAGGTGGCAAAGGGTGCGCTCAACAGGGAACCCCACTGATCATGGCAAGATCACAATACCCACCAACAGTGAGCATGCACTGCCACCCGCCACTGTGAACCCCACCGCAGAGAGGGAGGGAAATCCCACCCATGTCAGAATCTTGCTGCCGCACACGCTGATGGGATCTTGTAGTCCCACCAAAAGCGCACGCCCACTGTGGGTTTCCCAGCAGTGAGAAGTGAGAAGAATGACAACGGCAGGACCTTAAGATCCCGTTGCCAATGAACATCCACCACCTCTTGTCATGGTTAAACACGCAGGGGTAGGAAAGTCCCATCCAGTATCCAAAAACAGCCAAAATATATCTGTCCTAAAAGCATCCTCACAGTCTAAAAGAACTAACGGAAGGTTAACCTTCATGGAGGTGGTTGTGCCTTTAAGGAGATGACCTTGAATACACCTAGAACCAAGTTCAGGAAAGGGAATAGATTTAGGTGTAGGATACTGATCTAAACAGTGCCGGCATTTATTACCAGAAATGTCTATTGAGCATCTGGATCAATGTGGGATCACAGATATACCAGAGATAATTCAAATACTTACTTTATTCTCTTTGTCATTGACATTTAAATGAAACATGTGCTAGTTATATTATTATCCATCACATATCGACATAACCATATAAAACGTCCATAAAGATGTGATATATAGATTATACAGCATCCACAATAGATAGAATTAGAGTTATAGAATTGTAACTGGCCAAGTTTGAATTAGCTTGAATGTCATTTATTTATTTGGTCTTTTTAAAAGGACCTTCGATTTGTTTGGGGTAATACTAAACATAAAACTCACGGTGAAAACTCAATGCCTGACTAATATTCTGCTTTCTCAGGGATAATCTCTCTCTTGCCAGTGTGTTTTTTGTTCCTATCGGGCAATTAAAAATCCAATAAATCCTCTAACTCAGTTTAAACGCATTTAAGAGTGGACAATCAGTAATGGTATCCTTGGGCAAGCTTGGGAATTTAATTTTTATTAATTCAGGGGATTTTGGCATCACTGGCAAGGCCAATATTTATTGCCTATCCCTAACTGCCCTTGTGAAAATGTTTTTTTTATTTTATTCATACATAGGATGTGTGTGTTGCTGCCTAGACCAGCATTATTGCTCATTCCTAGTTGTCAATAAGGAGGTGGTGGTGAGCTGCCTTCTTGTAAGATTTTGAGAATTCTATTAATTTTTAGCATCTGTAATATCTAAGAATTTTATTATGTAAGTACAGATTAACATTAAGTGGTTCAGACTGTTGGACAATTAACAGTCAGGATGGTTGGAGAAACAGGAAAAGCAAATGTTTGTGAAGAAACAAACTTGTTTTGTGGCGGAGTTCAGTTGAGTTGAGCTGGATCTGTCCTAATGGCCAAAATATTCTGAAGTATTCGTTTTAAATCAGTTTGAAGAAATGGATAAAACAATGTGAATTTGGGAAGACACTGTTTAAACAAGCAATGCATGTTTTAATTGATCTGTACTAGACAGGGGCAACTTTTAATCTCCAACATTGTGATAAGTAATGGTCTTGACAGCTGTTTTTAAGTGTGGGGCTTGGGTTAACATATACTGACAAGAGAATTTGATTCTTCATGGCTTCTCTGTAGCTGGAAGGACATGTGCATTTGTTTGTGATGGAATGTAAACTTATGGAGTATGTGAACCGCAAATCAGGGGTTGTTACAAAGGTGGGGTGACATGGGATGAATTCTGTCCTAAAGCAAATAGCAGGAGTGAATTTGGACCAAAAAAGAAAGAATGGGAGACTGGGGGATAAAAGTTGAGAAATCATAATTCTCAGTTGACACAATGAAGTATGACTCTTCTGGTCACAGTTCAGAATCACTTCAAAGACAAAGAACAGGCACATTGCTTGTGTTGACAACACCAAGTTTATTTATTCATCACAAGTAGGCTTACATTAACACTGCAACAAAGTTACTGTGAAAATCTCCTCGTCGCCACTTTCTGACACCTGTTTGGGTCAGACTGAGAGAGAATTTAGCATAGCCAATGCTCCTAACCAGCACATCTTGCAAACTGTAGGTGGAAGCCAGAGCGTCTGGAGGAAACTCACTCAGACACAGGGACAATGTGGAGACTCCGCACAGACAGTGACCCAAGCCAGGAATCAAACCCAGGTCCCTGGCACTGTAAGGTAGCCATGCTAACAACTGTGCTACCGTACTACCCAGATTTCCTGGGATCTTGAGAAATGAGAAACTTCTATGTTGTCTTCTCTGCCTATTGTTAAGTATATGTGAAAGCTTGCTTAATAAATTCTACTTGATTCATAAATACCAGTTATTTGTACCTTCTAGGTCAAACACAACTGAAGACCCCAGCTTTCGAAAATAATAATTTGAACCTTAAAATTTATTTAAATTGGAAGGGGTTTTATACTTCAAAAACCCACACCTTACAACTGCTGCAGTCCCTGGGGTGTAGGCACATTCACAGTGCTGTTAGGGAGGGAATTCCAGGAATTTGACCTAGCAACAGTGAAGGAACAGCGATATATTTTGAAGTTAGGATGTTGAATCACTTGGAGGGGAACCTGCAGGCACTGATGTTCCCAGGTATCTGCTTCACTTGTTCTCCTAGGTGGTAGTGGTCGTGGGTGTAGAAGGTGCTACCTAATGAACCTTGGTGAGTTCTTGCAGACCATCTTGTTGATGGTACACATAGCTGCCACTGTTCATCAGTTGTGGAGGGATTGAATATTTGCGGAGGGGTAACAATCAAATGGATTGTTTTATCCTAGCTGGTGTCAAGCTTCTTGAGTGTTGTTGGAACTGCACTCATCCAGGCAAATGGAAAATATTCCATTACACTTCTGCCTAGTGCCTTGTAGATGGCAGACAGTGTTTGTGGAGTCAGGAGATGAATTACTTGCTGCAGGGTTCCTAACCTTTGACCTGCTCTGGTAGCCACAGAATTTATATGGCTGGTTCCAGTTCAGTTTCTGGTCAATAGTAACCCCCAGGATGTTGATAGTGGGGGATTCAGTGATAGTAATGCCATTGAATGTCAAGGGGCAATGGTTATATCTCTCTTCTTGGTCATTGCCTAGCAAATGTTCTTGCCACTTGTCAACCCAAGCCTGGATATTGTCCAAGTCTGGCTGCATTTGGGCATGGACTGCTTCAGTATCTGAGTAGTCGCGAATGATACTGGACATTGTGCAATCATTAGCAAGCATCCCCACTTCTGACACTGCAAGTAGTCTCACAGCACCAGGTTAAAATCTAACAGGTTTATTTGGTAACACGAGCTTTTGGAGCACTGCTCCTTCATCAGATGAGATGAAGGAGTAGTGCTCCGAAAGTTTGTGCTATCAAATAAATCTGTTGGACTTTAACCTGGTGTTGTGAGACTGCTTAATGTGTCCATCTCAGCCCAACGCCAGCAACTCCACATCATGGCTGCTGACATTATGATTGAAGGAAGGTCATTGATGAAGCAACTGAAGATGGTTGGACCTTGGACGCTACCCTGAGAAACTCCTGCAGTGATGTCCTGGGTCTGAGATGATTGTCATCCAATCACCACAACCATCTTCCTTTGTGCCAGGTATGACTCCCCCCGATATGATTCCCCCCGAACTGATTCAGGGGGGAATCAGTTTCTCCCCCTGATTCCCACTGACTCCAGTTTTGCAAGGGCTTCTTGATGCCACAATTGGTCAAATGCTGCCTTGGTGTCAGGGGCTGTCACCCTCACCTCACCTCTAGAATTCAGCTCTTTTATCCATGTGGTGGGTGGTGTGGTAAAAATCCAGCGCTAATGTCATCATAATAGCCCAACAATGAGGTATTCCATTACCATTGGTGATTCAAGCCAATACTTGCCCCACACCAACATTTCCTAGGATTTCCTATCCGCTCTTTTGCTATCCTTATCAAACTAGTGAGAATTTTATCATCATAGTTCTGCTGTCTTATAAAATCAATGGCAATGTCCAGTTTGCTGCCTTATCTTGCTTGTTGTTGCTACTTAGTCTGAACCAGAATGGCGGTGGAGACACTTGTGGCAGCTTGGTTTAGCAAAGGAAGGGGAAAACAAATTTATTTCGAAGAACTTCAACAAGCTTTTGATAAACAAAGGATTTGATGAGGCAGATACAAGGGAGATGATTTCCCTTGAGGAGCAGACTAAAGTCGATGTCTATAAACATGAAATAGTCGCAAGTAAATCCAATTAGGAATTCAGGGGAACTTCTTCATCCTGAGAGGAGTTACAAAAATGTAAAATTCATTGACACAGACAGGCAAACCGAATTGATGCCTTTTCCAGGAATCTAGATAAACACATAAGAAAGGAAAGTGGGATTCAATGAAAAGGGGTGGGAGGAGGCTCATGTAAGCCATAAACATCAGCAGTGGAGCTGAATGCTCTGTTTTTGTTTTCTGTAAATTCCATGTAAGCTGGAAAAGACACTGGTTCCATAAATAATTAACTAACCTACTGACATTTATATTGTGTAAAATGAACACAAATGGATATATGTGCATTCAAATGATACAGCTAGTCAGACACTAGCCAACACGTACAAAAATATTTGCTCTGTGTGAATATCAAAGCTGCAGATAGTCACAGGACTCTGGATGGCAAGAAAAAAAAACTGGCAGAATTGAGATCACAAATAATAAAACAATTTCCAGGATGCAAGGATAAGGTTCTGTAATGACTTTAATGAGGCAATTTGAGGTGGGCCTGTCAGAATATGAACTCCCGGATTAAGGGCCAAATTGATGGGCCATTCAGGCAGTGGCTTGCCTTGTATTTAACCAGGAATGTCAGTTCCTCTGAGACTCCTATTGTAGACTGTTAACTGAAAGCAGCTTGTATGTCGTTGTCAGACTTTGAATAAAGGGATATTGGTGAAGGGGCTTCTGCCTCTGAGGACTCATTACAGGTTCTATAGCTTTAAGTGTGTGCCTTTTGATCCCCCACAGAGTAGAAGTGATGTGAGGTCTATAAACCATATGAATACCAGGTCACCCACATCATTACTTTACAGTCAAATGGCAATGGCATGAATAACAATAAATCTTGCAGTGAAGTTGGAGATTGACATTGGCACCAACAATGGGTTGACTGATTGAGAACAGACATTTATCCATTAAGGCAATGGTGTCAGAGGAGTGGTGAAAGTATCCCAGAAAATTATAGCACGATGCAACTAAGGGCACAATTCACTTATTCCATTATTTCTTGGCACTTTTATGCATTAATAATGGCACAAACCACAAATACATGGGTCCAAGTTTCTGACAAATTTCCAGCCACTCTGACCTTCCAATGTATTACTACTAAAATAAATTATTAATCAAGAATAATGAGGCGTGCAGAGCTAAAAATATACTAACAGCTTCTTAAAAAAATAATGTGTTTTGCAACTAACAAGGAAATCATTTATAATTCATTTAGTTAAATAAGCAGGATTCTTTCCTGCATGTTGTTCAAACAATTAATACATATCCAGGATATCTTTAATATGTCTCTATGGCACCAGCCCTCTAAACACAGAATGTTCTAGAGCAAGGTTTAAAATATGTGCATGAGCAATAATTATGCATTGTACTCAGTAACAAAAAGATGGCAATGATTCTCTAACTCAGAACCCTCTACCAGATAACATCCATGCAGACACACACACACACACACACACACACACACACACACACACACACACACACACACACACACACACACACACACACACACACACAGGACAGTATTTTGATCTTCGGATCATAAGAACATAAGAAATAGGAGCAGGAGTAGGCCATCTAGCCCTTCGAGCCTGCCCCACCATTCAATAAGATCATGGCTGATCTGTCGTGGCTCAGTTCCACTTTCCCGCCCTCTCCCCATAACCCTTAATCCCCTCTCTTATCAAAAACCCATCAACCCGCGTCTAAAAAATATTTAGCGAGGCAGCCTCCACCACTTCAACGGGCAGAGAATTCCAGAGATTCACCACCCTTTGAGTGAAGAAGTTCCTCCTCAACTCCGTTCTAAACCGCCCCCCCTTTATCTTGAGGCTGTGCCCCCTAGTCCTACTGTCTTTTCTGAGCGGGAAGAGTTTCTCCACCTCTATCCTATCCATCCCATTCATCATCTTATATGTCTCAATGAGATCTCCCCTCATTCTTCTAAACTCTAACGAGTACAAGCCTAGTTTATTCAGCCTCTCCTCATAGCTCAACCCCCTCAACTCCGGCATCAGCCTAGTAAACCTCCTCTGCACTCCCTCCAAGGCCAAAATATCCTTGCGTAAGTGCGGCGACCAAAACTGCACACAGTACTCCAGCTGCAGCCTCACCAGTGCCCTATACAGCTGTTCACACAGGTAGATCAGTAGCAGTCCTAGACCCTGAACGAAGACTGAGGCTTTTTAATTCAGTAATAGGGGCGGCACAGTGTACAATGGTTAGCACTGCTGCCTTACAGCACCAGGGACCCGGGCTCAATTCCGGCCTTGAGTCACTGTTTGTCTGGAGTTTGCACATTCTCCCCATTTGCGTAGGCTTCCTATATGTGCTCAGGTTTCCTCCCACAGTCCATACATGCATGGTTTAGGTGGATTGGCCATGCTAAATTGACCCTTAGTGTCAGGGTGATTAGCAGGGTAAATACATGGCATTATGGGGATAGGTCTGGGTGGGATTGTTATCGGTGTAGGCTCAATGGGCCGAATGGCCTCCTTCTGCATCGTAGGATTCTATGAATAGCATTTGTGTCCTGCTTCTGAACAAACAAGCATGAACAACGCCTGCGTCCAGCTGATAAAGCCTCGCTATTAAAAGGGGATCCCAGCAGGGTCCAGAATGGATCCATTCTGCCATTGTCAGGGTAGAGACGGGGCCCTACACTGAAGGAGTGAGAAGTTACCCTCCCCTAGATCTTCAATAGGCATCCCTGGGGGTAATGCTGCAATGAATGAGGGTCCACTTGGAAATACTCTTCTTGCTAGAAGGGCGGAAGAGGTCAACATCAAAGAGCAAACAGGCATGGTTGGAGGTCAGGGAAGAGTTGAGTGGCATGAGTGAACTGGGTAGGAAAGAGGAGGGACATGACAACCCCCCACTCCAATCTACCCTACAGCTCCCCTCATTCCTCTCTGTCAAGACATGTCCTCAGACAGTCTTCTGAACAGCCACCACTGACACCCACACACATCATATTATCATCTCACAACGTCCCCTCACAGCCACCCTCACAAATATTGCAATTCCATCCTCTCAAACATTCCGCTTTCCCCCCCTCTTCTCTTGTTTCAGAAGAGAGTGCAGAAAACCAGGATTAAATATCAAAGAACAGGAAACAAAGAAGGGTACAGCGTAGGAACAGGCCCTTCAGCCCTCCAAGTCCGTGCCGATTATAATGCCGTAACTAAACTAAAAAAATCTTCTGCCCTTAGTAGGCCCATATCCCTCTATTCCCTCTCTATTCACGTATCCATCCAGATGCCTCTTAAATGTTGCTAATGTGCCTGCTTCCATCGCCTCCTCTGGCTGCATTTTCCAAGCACCCACTACTCTCTGCGTAAAGAACTTTCCTTGCACATCTCCCTTAAACTTTTTCCCTCTCATCTTGAATCTGTGCCCCCCTTGCAATTGACATTCCATCCTTGGAAAAAGCCTCTGACTATCCACGCTCATAATTTTGTAGACCTCTATCAGGTCTCCCTGCAGCTCCTGTCTTTCCAGTGAAAACAATCCGAGTTTATTCAACCTCCCCTCACAGCCGACATCCTCGAGACCAGGCAGCATCCTGGTGAACATTCTTTGCAGTCTCTCCAAAGCACCCGCACCCCTCTGGAAGAGTCAATTCCAAGCTTGGCTTACTGTGCAGAGTCTGCACATTCTCCCCGTGTCTGTATGGGTTTCCACCAGGTGTTCAGTTACCTCCCACAGTGCGAAAGACGTGCTGGTTAGATGGATTGGCCATGCTAAATTGTTCATTAGTGTCAGGCGGACTAGCAAAGGTAAATGCATGGGGTTAAGGGAATAGGGCCTGAGTGGGATTGTGATTGGTGCAGACTCGATGAGCCGAATGACCTCCTTCTGCACTGTAGGGATTCTCTAATCTATGTTATAATGACAGCAGGAATGATCTCCAATGTGTTGAAAATCAACTGTATTACAGCAAAAACAGACTGGCACAACAAGGCCGGTGAACAAAAACCTATCACTTAAACAAAGAAGCAGCTGTCATTCTTCACTATTTAATGTCTTCTTAGTCTACCAGTCCACATTGTTCCCTCAGCTCTTAACTAAACAGCCCAGGAAATCCGTGTGCTGGCAGTCAAAACCAGAATCCAGGTTTAAGTCCTCTGTCAATTAGAATCATTGAATCCATACAGTGCAGAAGGAGGCCTTTCGGCCCATCGAGTGTACATTGACTGTCCGACAGAGCATCTTACCCAGACTCACCCTTCCACCCTATCCTTGTAACCCCATGCGTTTGACCTGCTAATCCTGCTTTGGACACTAAGAATCAATTTAGCATGGTCAATTCATCTCACCTGCACAGCTTTGGAGTGTGGGAGGAAACCAGAGCATCCCTGAGAAAACCCACATAGACAAGGGGAGAATGTGCAAACTGCACACAGACAGGCACCTGAGGCTGGAATTGAATCCGTTCCCTGGTACTGTGGGGCAGCAGTGCTAACCACTTTGCCACCGTGCCACCCTCACAGCAATTGTCTTTTTACATATTGAAATCAGTGGCCTACTGGTTACACAGGGCTTTCTCCACACGCTCTTCAAAACACGCTCCAGTTCAATAGAGAAGTTAGTGAGCTACCAGCATGCCAGTGATTTTTGACGCATTAATAACACATTAACCCTGCCTCTCTTGAGGGTTAAAATATAATCTATAGAGCAAGTGGAAGAAGTTATATAATCAGCATGGCAAGGGGAAAGACAGAGAAACAATGTCAGTGATTGAGGAGCTAGAGTCTACTTGCCTTACACCTAGACAGACACAGCTGCTTATTTAACACTATACATCTGGAAAAATATATACCTTTCTCTTGTGTAATTGATGTGGAGCCCAGCATGATACCTGGCTGACAGATTTATTAATACAACTTTTATCTGTGGCGGCATTTGAAATATTGCAATGATTTTCTTTTGGGTTCTTGCTGCTAAATATTATGAAGCAGAGTTAGAGATGTTGCTGCAGAATATTTGATCAACTTGGGTATTTTCTGAACAAACGTTTAACAAATATAATCGAATTTTGAGCCTTGGCACAGAAACACAGTCCTCTTTGTGTTAAATAGAGAAATCTAACTTCCTAACTGATAGCAACTGGGGAGGTGATGGCCTAGTTGTATTATTGCTAGGCTGATAATCCAAAAACTCAGCTAATGTTCTGGGGACCTGGGCTCGAATCCCACCAACGCAGATGGTGGAATTTGAATTCAATACAAAATATCTGGAATTAAGAATCTACTGATGACCATGAAACCATTGTCAATTGTCGGAAAAACCCATCTGGTTCACTAATGTCCTTTAGGGAAGGGAATCTGTCGACCTTACCTGGTCTGGTCTACATGTAACTCCAGAGCCACAGCAATGTGGCTGACTCTCAACTGCCCTCAGGCAACGAGAGAAGGGCAATAAATGCTGGCCAGCCAGCAACACCCATGTCCCATGAATGAATAAAAAAATTACAACATGCCATACATGCATCACTATTCCAGGTCACATCAAGGGTGTGAAATTCAAGTCTGTAGTGCTGCGCGGGCTGGGGGCTATGGAAGTCATGAAAGTCTGAAATAGCCATACTCCCAGCCATTTCTGCCAATAACATGTGTATTATTTCGTCCCGTGAAGCGGGGGGGCTGGTGTTACGTCTTGTGGCTCCTGGAAGTTTGGAATCATTTTTATTTCTTAATCATCATTGATGCCGCTGGCTCGGACAGCATTTGTTGGCCAGCCCTAATTACCTTTGAGAAGGTGATGGTACGCCTTCTCGAACCACTGAAATCCATGGAATACTGATAGGCATGGATCCTGACTTCCAGGAATTGCTGACAAGCTAGTAATGGGTGTGCAGTGCAGTGTGAAAGGTTGGAAGTATGAGATGTGATGTACAAATGCATTCACGGACCTTGTCCCTCTGCATGAGGTCCTTAAGCTTTTTCTGGAACTGCTGCCGGGTCATCAAAGCCAGACTCTGGTCATTGACACCCTGGCTACCTGCACCCATCCTCTTTGGAAGACAGTCCTTGCAGGCTGCCTGAGCCAGCAGATTGGGTGTATGTAATTAAATTGTACACCAAGCTGCCTCAATATGCCTGATGTTTCAGGAATATCTAATCATCAGTTATCTCTTCAGCCCATTTAGCTTTTGGTCTTGTGTTGTTACTCTATGTTGACCTAAAAATCTTTTGTTGATCATGTCACGTTGAATTCTGCAAGCAGCCCACACTAATCTAAAACCCTACAGCCAAGCAAACTTAAATTATACAAATGATAGAGGAACTTTACATTACACCAAATAATGAATTTACTTGCAGCAAGATAGGGATGAATCAAACAAGGGTAACCATAGAGAGACATAATGGGTTTCATAGCATCTTAAAGCTGGCCAAGGATCACACATTTCATATTTAATAATGGGTTTACATCATTTAAACTTAATTACAATATGTACAATAAAACTTTGGGCAGGGCTCACACTGTTGCTGATTATATCTTGCACAGCATGGTTGTACTGTGGAGTCTTATATTCAGCCTGCGAGAAAGCAACTTTTAACATACTGACAGGATTGCATTAACCCATACAAGCCATCCCTAAAACCTTGCACATTGTCCATATATCAACTTTTATAGATGGGCCATAGAAAACCTTCTTTCTGGTTGTATCAGCTTGGTATGGCTCCTGCTCTGTCCAAGACTGCAAGAAACTACAAAAGGTCATGAATGTAGCCCAATCCATCACACAAACCAGCTTCCCATCCATTAACTCTGTCTACACTTCGCACTGCCTCAGCATAGCAGCCAACATAATCAAGGAACCCATGCATCCTGGACATTCTCTCTTCCACCTTCTTCCATCGAGAAAAAGATACAATAGTCTGAAGTCACGTACCAAACGACTCAAGAACAGCTTCTTCTCTGCTACCACCAGACTTTTGGATGGACCAACCTTATATTAAGTTGATCTTTCTTGACACCCTAGCTATGACTGTAACATTACATTCTCCCTTCCTTCTCTATGAACTGTATGCTTTGCCCACATAGCATGCAAGAAACAATACTTTTCACTGTATACCAATACATATAACAGTAATGAATCAAATCATATCAAATATCTCAGAACTGATGATGATTGTAATGGTTTTGAGATGCATGGCAATCATTGCAGTGATGATGGAATGTACCAGTTGCAGCCTTACAAGTTCCCAATGAGTGCAGCAGATATAAAGAGCGAGGAACAATGATATTGTGAGTATTGTGTTGGGTCATCATTTTTGTTACCTATTAATCATTTGACATATGCTTGTCATCACAGACATATATAGCATCTTGATTAAGCACATAAAGCAAACTGGTCTCCTGCTCCTCAGTCCTGTGTTCCTCTGGCATCATGTAGTTTCTCATCTCAGTAAAGTTTCTGAAAGGGACATTCAGCAACCAATGTATTACCGTAATTGTGATGTTACGGGAAGGAGAAGATGAACAGGTTAAAATTCTTTTCTGTATTGAGGTTGTTTTTTTTTAATCAGTTGCCAGCAGATCATTTGCCTGTAGCAGACTTGGTCCTTATCACATTACAAAAATGAACCATCTTTTGTAAATGTAACAATAGGACAGGCCTTCCTGTTAGTGGAATAATGAGATGAGCAGAGGTTATGGTTCTGTTTCTTTGTGAAAGCAGCTGGACTTTCTGAGAGATATTAAACTTTAAGAGGAAGTTGGGAGAAGGAATCAATTAGTGTCTCATCAGTATCATCTCGAACACGGCTTTTGGAGAATTGCAGCTTATTAGTGGAAAGGTCACAAGAATTGGTTCCTGCACAGTATTTGTAACTTCAGATCATACAATGCCTCTTCGTTAAGTAATACACAATACATTTGTCAAGTGAGTGACACTGAAAAAACACAATTCAAGTTCAATTGTATATTTGAAGAGGGATTGTTGCATTCAACACCTTTTGGACATTGTACACCTCAGGAGTAGAGCTGGCAAATTCATTGGCAGCAGCAGAGAATTCTTCTACACAGCATTAATAAATTGTTGTCTAAATCAGCTTTAAAGAATGATCAGTAAAGGAAGAAAGCTAACCCTGAGAAATGATTTGAGATAATAAATTGAAGAAAAAGGCATTTGCAAGCATGGGAATGAATGAATTTACTACTTCTTTCCTGTAATGGAAGGCATTTTTAAAAATTCATTTATGGGACACGGGCGTCGCTGGCTCGGCCACTATTTATTGCCCATCCCTAATTGCCTTTGAGGGGGTGATGGTGGGTATCTTCTTGAACAGCTGCAGTCGCTGAAGTGTAAGCACAGCCACAGTGCTGTTAGGGAGGGCGTTCCAGGATTTGGATCTAGCGACAGTGAAGGATCAGCGATATATTTCCAAGTCAAGATAGTGAGTGACTTGGAGGGGAACTTCCAGGTGATGATGTTCCCAAGTAAATAATACTCTTGCCCTAGATGGCAGTGATCTTTGGTGTGGGAGATATTGCCTAAGGAACTTTGGTGAGTTCCTGCAGCACATCTTGTAGGTGGTTCAAATGGCTGCCATTATTTGGTGGAAGGATTGAATGTTGTAGAAGGGGTAGCAATCAAGTGAGTTGCTTTGTCCTGGATGGTGTCAATCTTCTTGAATGTTGTTGGAGCTGCATTAATCACAATAAGCGAGAATGTATTCCATTACACTCCTGACCTGTGTCTTGTAGATGATAGATAGGCTGTGGAGGGTAAGGATGTGAGTTACTCGCCACAGGATTCCTGCTCTGGCAGCCACAGTATTTATATGGCTATTCCAGTTCAGTTTCTGGTCAATGGTAACCCCCAGGATGTTGATGGTTTACACTGGCATGTCTAGTGTTGCTGTCCATTTATGGGCTGCTAAGCTGCCAAGTGGAGAAATGATGTGCCTCCCACAACAGTTCTTAGTGGACAGGTTGAGGCAATATGTTCCATGATCAGGGACTCATGCCCTCAGTCGCACTAGGTCAGCCCTTCATCCTCCACTTGCAGAGCAAGAGGCTGAATAACTCATGCCCTGAATTGATTCTGAAAATCTGGATCATGAGTTGATTGTAACCATATATGCTTTAGCTACTGTTTCCTAGAACAGCCAGCATGATTCTGAGTGCTTCTTTGGCTCTTGTGAGTGGGAAGGTGAGTGTTATTATCAATTTCCATCTCATGGAGTGCAATAATATCATGGCGATTGGCAGGCAAGGCAATGTGAGACAGCATCAGAGGCCAATGTGCTGGAGTGGACCTAAATGTCCCTGACACCATCTTCATCGTGGTGTTTAACCACACATATTCGATCTTGGTGTGCTGGCTGCAGGGCCAGGAGACACAGTAGTATTCTGTAGTAGAGTGAGGTCAATGTTGTTGTGCAATGTGTTCTGGCTGTTCTCACTAATGCTGTTCCATTGAGTTTCCAGACAAAGGTCACTCTGGCTTTTATTTTTTGGCTGGTTTGATGAAATGAAGCTAATAGGTGAAAGTCATGCCCTGGATGACTCCCACCTATTTAGGATAAGTCAAGGATAGGTCACCTTGCCCATGCCTCTACTTTCTCAGGAGGGTAAGGAAATTCAACATGTCTGTGACGACTCTCACCAATTTTTATAGATGCACCATAGAAATATGAGAGAAGATAGGTAGGATAGTCACCAGTGAATTGGACCAATGGAACTCTTCCTCTAGACCTGCTGTCTTTTGGTGAATCCAGTGAAGATACTTGTGTCAAATTTTTTAGCTATACAATTCTATCAAAAAAGAATTTTCTGCAGAAGGTTGAATTGAATTGATTTATTATTGTCACATGTCTTGCTCATGATACAGACAACACACACACACAGACACACACACAGACGCGCACACACACACAGGACTAAGGAAATTTGGCATGTAAGCTTCAACACTTACCAACTTTTACAGATGCACCATAGAAAACATTCTTTCTGATTATATTGCAGCTTGATATGGCTCCTGCTCTGCCCAAAATCACAAGAAACTACAAAAGGTCGTGAATGTAGCCCAATCAATCATGCAAACCAGTCTCCCATCCATTAATTCTGTCTACACTTCCCTGTGCCATAGTAAAGCAGTGAGCATAATTAAGGACCCCACACACCCAAGACATTCTCTCTTTCACCTTCTTCCATCAGGAAAAAGGTACAAAAATGTCTGAGGTCACATCCCAAGAGCAGCTCTTTCCCTGCTGCTGTCAGACTTTTGAATGGACCTAACTTGCATTAAGTTGATCTTTCTCTACAGCTTAGCTATGACAGTAACACTACATTCTGCACTTTCTCCTTTCCTTCTCTATGAACAGCATGCTTTGTTTGTATAACATGCAAGAAACAATACTTTTCACTGTTTGCTAATACATGTGACAATAGTAAATGAAATCAAATCAAATCAATTCAAATCAAATCAAACACACTATATGAATTAGTCCTTGGCTTGTCCTCACAGCTAGTGGTACATGCCAGCCATGAAGTTAAATAACTCCAGTAGATTGTGGAGCTGTCCTAGATGATTTTGCAGTCTGTTGCAGCACTGGTTCATTTGTCCCCAGAGGGTGAGATGTTTGGCCTGTTTCTTTAATTGGGGAGGTTGTCCAGTTTCTTGCTGTGACTGCCTGCAAGACAACTTGCTTCCAGGAAGAGAGAGAGTGAAGTCCTTCCTGTTTCTTTATTTTTCTGCTTCTCCTGGTCTCCAGTCAGTCTTTAAACCATTTTCCCCATTTATTCCCAGAAGAGGAAATAGTCATGTCTTGCATTCATCCCAGAACTTTTTACACATTCTGTGAAATAAATCAGCAGCAGATGGGTGTTTTTGGATGTCTGATGAGATGTATGACACAGTCGCCATTCTCCTCACAAACCCAGGAAATTGATCCAGCAATCTGCATTTTCCATACCTTCCTTTCAAGTATCTCTGTTTCCAGTAGGCCTTGACAACTCTTCAAGTCGTCCCAGGAAAGTCTGTCAGCTTAATCAATTGAGGAATTTTCCAGAATGTGGTCACTTTGGAGTATCAGCCAACTTTCCGTCAGTATTTTACTGTTTTCTTTAGAAAAAAGCATAGGTCTTCCTTTAAATGTTCGATATGCCTTCAGAGAGCTGGAGATATTAAGAGAGATAACATTGCTATAAGTAATAATCCAAGAGGGTTAGGAAAGGAAAAATAAATTAGTTTCGAACCAGTGAATCACAAAATTAACTATTTTCTGTTACTCTAATGGAAAGACTGTATCCTGTTTAACATGAACAACCAAACATTTACAATGAGTCTTGATAATATCTTCTGTTGACATTGGCTATTGGTACCTTTGTTCACGTTATGGATTTGCTCAAGTTTGATGGATTTCATTTTGAAAGAGAAGCCATTAACTCCTTATGATGTCAAAGATAGCAGTGAGTTCTTAAGAACCATTGTTAACACATCCAAGCTGTTGGAGAGTAAGACAGGGAATGGGATCCTTTGTTGCACCCACTGTGCAAACACACTGAACTATTTTTGTCTACGTCAGCATAAATCCAATATCTCACTGATTTGAAAATCAATAAATCCAATTCAACCCATCACAATAAAACAATGGCCCATCTGACAATGAATCAGGCACATTTCTTTGGAAATTTCAAGGCACCAGAGTGACTATGAGAAGCTAATCAGCTTCCAGCAGAATAGCTGATGAGTGTAAAGGCAGCAAGAAGCCCATGAATCCATGCCCTCCATTCATTATAATGAGCTGCAATGAGGCTGAACAGTAACAACAGTGGTTCAGCAACACAGCATCCATTTGGAAAAAAAGCCGTGCTTGCAAGAGTAATGGATTCACCAACACTAAGGGTATTTAAATGGTCATTGGATAAACATATGGGTAATATTGAAATTGTGTAGGTTAGATGGGCTTTAGATTGGTTTCACAGGTTGGCGCAACATCGAGGGCTGAAGGGACTGTACTGCGCTGTAATGTTCTATGTTCTATGAAACTCAGCTATTCCGAATTAGCAAACAAATTAACATAGAAACTAGAAGCAGAAGTAGGCTATTTGGGCTTTCAAGACTGCATCGCCATTCATTATGATCATGGCTGATCATTGAATTCAATATCCTGATCCCCTTTTCCCCCCATATCCCTTGAGCCATTTAGCCCCAAGAGCTATTTCTCATTTCTTCTTGAAATCACACAAAATTTTGGCCTCAACTATTTTCCATGGTAGTGAATTGCACTGATTCACCACTCTCTGGGTGAAGAAATTTCTCCTCACCTCAGTCCTAAAAGGTTTACCCCTCTAGGGCGAAAAGGGACACAAAATTCTTTTGGCAGACAAGACAAAGGAGAATCTAAAGAGCTTCTTCAAATACATAAAGGGCAAAAAAGTTACAAGGGAGAGAGTAGGGCCTCTTAAGGATCAACAAGGTCCTCTATGTGCGGATCCACAAGAGATGGGTGAGATCCTAAATGAATGTTTCTCATCAGTATTTATTGTTGAGAAAAGCATGCATGTTAAGGAACTTGGGGAAATAAATAGTGATGTCTTAGGAGGGTACATTTTACAGAGAAGGAGGTGCTGGAAGTTATAAAGCACATCAAGGTAGATAAATCCCTGGGACCTGATGAAGTATATCCCAGGACATTGTGGGACGCTAGGGGGAAATTGCGGGTCCCCTAGCCAAGACACTTGAATCATCGATAGTCACAAGTGAGGCGCCTGAAGATTGGAGAGTGGCAAATGTTGTGCCTTTGTTTAAAAAGGGCTGCAGGGAAAAGCCTGGGAACTATAGGACAGTGAGCCTCACATCTACAGTGGGTAAATTGTTAGAAGGTATTTTGGGAGACAGGATCTACAGGCATTTTCAGATGCAAGGAATGATTAGGGACAGTCAGCATGGCTTTGTGAGTGGAAAATAATTTCTCACAAATTTAATTGAGTTTGTTGAAGGGGTAACCAAGAAGGTAGATGAGGACAGTGCAGTTGATGTTGTCTACATGGACTTTAGCAAGGCCTTTGACAAAGTACCACATGGTAAGCTGTTGCATAAAGTTAAATCTTACAGGATCCAGGCTGAGGTATCTAAATGGATACAAAATTGGCTTCTTGACAGAAACCAGAGTGTGGTTATAGAGAGTTGTTTTTCAAACTGGAGGCCTGTGACAAGCAGTGTGCCCCAGGGATCAGTGCTGAGCTCATTGTTATTTGTCATTTATATTAATGATTTGGATGAGAATATAGGGGGCGTGGTTAGTAAGTTTGCAGATGGTTGGTGGCATAGTGGACAGTGAAGAAAGTTATCTCCAGTTGCAATGGGCTCCTGATCAATTGGGCCAGTGGGCTGACGAATGGCAGATGGAGTTTAATTTAGACAAATGCAAAGTGGTGCATTTTGGTAGATTAAGCCAGGGCAGTACTTACTCAGTTAATGATAGGGCACTGGGGAGAGTTACAGCGCAAAGAGGTCTAGGGGTACATGTTACTAGCTCCTTAAAAGTGGAGTCACGGGTGAACAGAATGGTGAAGAAGACATTCGGCATGCTTGGTTTCATCAGTCAGGACATTGAATACAGGAGTTGGGACATCTTGTTGAAGTTGTACAAGACATTTGTTCGGCCACACTTGGAATACTGTGTGATATTATTAAACTAGAAAGCATGCAGAAAAGATTTACTAGGATGCTACCAAAACTTGATGGATTGAGTTGTAAGGAGAGGCTGAATAGACTGGGACATTTCTCTCTGGAGCGTAGGAGGCTGAGGGGTGACCTTATAGAGGTCTATTAAATAATGAGGGGCATAGACAAGGTAGATAGTCAATATCTTTTCCCAAAGGTACGGGAGTCTAAAACCAGAGGGCATAAGTTTACGGTGAGAGGGGAGAGATACAAAAGTGTCCAGAGGGGCAATTCTTTTCACAGAGGGTGGTGAGTGTCTGGAACAAGCTACCAGAGGTAGTGGTAGAGGCGGGTACAATTTTATCTTTTAAAAAGCTTTTAGATAGTTACTTGAGTACGATGGATGTAGAGGGATATGGGTCAAATGCAGGCAATTGGGATTAGCTTAGGGGTTTTAAAAAAAAGGGCAGCATTGACAAGTTGGGCTGAAGGGCCTGTTTTCATGCTGTGAACCTCTGTAACTCTATGAATCTTATCCTCAAACAATGACCCCTAATTCTCGACTAGGGCACTTTTGGCTGTTTTAGATACTCGTGTGTTGTCTGTACCCTCACCACATGCCTGGCAAGTCCCTAGTAAGCAATACAGTGCCTACAGCTCTTTACAGCTGTCGGTGCTGACAATGCAATCCGATGGTTCCAGAATGTTATTCTAAACGTGCTGGGAACATCGGAAAATTACCCTGATGGGTGAATTCCACCTTACTTGGTGAAGTCAGCTTGTTTCCATGACCCCAATGTCTTCTTCTTTCAACTCATGTTCTCTCCAATTAAAATTTCTGAGCTTCAGCAGTTATCAATAGATTAATTGTTTCAATCTTTAACGTTAGGGTGGTACGGTGGCACAGCAGTTAGCACTGCTGTCTCACAGCATCAGAGACCAGGGTTCAGTTCGTGGCTTGGTTCACTGTCTGTTCTGAGCCTGCACATTCTCCCCATGTCTGCGTGGGTTTCCTCCGGGCTCCTCCTCCTCTGGTTTCCTCACACAGTCCAAAAGATGCACTGGTCATGCTAAATTCTCCCTCAGTGTACCTGACCAGGTGAGAGACTGCAGCGATTCAGGGTTTTCACAGTAACTTCATTGCAGAGTTAATGTAAGCCTACTTATGTCTAATAAATGAACTTAAACTTAATGTTGTACTCGGTTATTGTTTTACATTTGATTACAATTTGGGCTTGCACAAAGAACAAAAAGATGGAATCTAATGTGGGCAGAAGGCAATATCCATTTTTATTACATTGGATTTGGAGATTTTTGACAAATGTTTTGGGATTTACTCTATATTTGATAGATTTTTAATTGGATTATGATAAAAAAGCAAATTCCGTTTCTATTTGCTGAGACTCCAGAACTTTTATTGGTGTCTGGGAATAATATTCGGGGATAACTTATCAGGCATAAACATTTTTGCTGAATAATTGGCCTGGCGCCCAGGAAGGGCTGATTTAAATATTTGTAAGATCATTTAAATCTTATGAGTGAACGTGGGACATAATATTCCAGTCTCACTTAGCTTTCCAACCTCTCCAATAGAGGTCCTCATCAGTGAGGATCACAGAGAGTCCCCACCAACAGGGACCAGATGCAATGGCCTTCTCAGTAGGATCAGAGGTCATTGAAGACCCCATGTGGTTGGGGGCAGAGGCCTGATGGGGTGAGGTCTGATGGGATGAGATCTGATGGGGCAGGGTCTGATGGGTCAAGGCCTAATGGAGCAGGGCCTGATGGGGTGGGGTCTGTTGGGGTAGGGCCTGATGGGGCAGGGTCTGATGGGGCGGTGCCGGATGGGAGACGTGGCGGAAGTCTGGAGTCTTCCATCAGAGTGCAGGGGTGGGGAGGGGCAGCACTGAGAGGCCAGAGGCTAGCAACTGGGAAGGGGGTTGGAGGTGCGAGGAGACCAGAGGTTTCCAGCAGCTGTTAGCATCTTAATGCCGGCAATGAATGCTTTGAAATATTAATAAAGTCTTTAGCTCTCTGGAGAATGTGGATAACTCATAATTAAATGATAGGATAAGAAATGACAGATGGATATTAATATGATTAAATTAAATATATAGCATTGGTGCATGCAGAAAAGCTGATACTTCAGCTAGCAAGGCCTAAGGTTTCCTCCACCTCTCTACTTTTCTTTCTTCCTTTAAGATGCTCCTTAGACTTCCATGTGACCAAACATTTAGTCTTCTGTGCTAATATCATTTCAGGTATAGCTTTTTCATGACCGTCTATGTACATTCATATCCACCGTAGAGACTTACTCACCCTTGCAGATCTTCTACCAGCATGGCTTCCATGTTCTAGGGATGACCCCAGTGATACTGCCTTCTGCTTCCTCCTCTGGTCATACGGGGAGGTCTTCTCTTTCCATCACTGGACATTAACATGTCCCACCTGTTACTCACATCCTGGAAGTAGACACATAAGGAATTGTCACCAAATCTTGGGCAATTTTGTCTATTCTGAGAAATCCCCTTTAAATATCTATCACTGCATCTCTGTAAACCTTCCCTTAGCCTAATTTGTGAGTTCAATTTAGCTAGCTGTGCTTTCATACTTTCATACCCGTCCATATTTAAGTTTAAGAATACTAGTCTTAGACTCATTCTTCTCTCCCTCAAGCTGAATATAAATTTCAATCATATTATGATGATTGCTACCTACAAAATCATTAATTAATCCAATTTTGTTGCACAATACCAGGTCTAGTATCGTCTAGTTTTCTGTTGGTGTTAGAATGTGCTGTTCTAAAAAATCACCCCAAAACATTCTACGAATTTCTTGTCTAGGCCCACATATGCCCATCTGATTTTTCTGTCTATATGTAGATTTTAATCTCCTGTGATTGTTGCCATACTTTGCTGACAAGTTCCCATTATTTCATAGAATCATACAATCATAGAATCCTTAAAATGCAAAAGGAGGCCATTTGGATCATCAAACCTGCACTGACAATCCCTCCCAGGTCCTATTCCCATAATGGAACATATTTATCCCACTGACATTAAGGAGCAATTTAGCATGGTCAATCCACTCAAGTTACTGCATATTATTTCTTCCTCTGTGCCATATACTGCTGTATGGTTATCACACAACTCCCACAAGCGACTTCTTGTCTTCATCATTTCTCATCACAAAAGTGAGAGATGGCCTAAAACAGGACACCACACTTCTACATTGTGGAATTCTGACCTTAGGCCATCCTTCCCTATTATGCTAATCCCATTATATTAATTAACAGACCCACATCTCCACTTTCTTTTAGCTTCCTATTCTTCCTAAATAACACGGACCTTTCAATATTCAGGTTCCAATTGAAGTCATCCTCGGGAATAGCAACCAGATTGTACTTCTTTATTTCTGTTTCCACTATCAGTTCTTCATTTGGTTTCAAATGCTACGTGAGGAAAAAAATATCTACTGAAGTTATGGAAAGTAGTCCGGTCTAGCAATTAATGTCATGCCATACTCAAACTACCCATCCTAAAGCTTAAAAATACTACTGAAGCCAGAAGTAGTAATAGGAGTGAATGACAAAATCATAATGAAATGACAGAAAGCTAAATTCCACGTTGACAAAATGGCCAAAACATTGCCAAGGTTGAGAGTTGAAAAGCCTTTCAGAGTGCAAACATTCAACACAGTCAATAAAAGTCAGCTCGCTTGGCATTTTGGAACCTTTGTAAAGCAGTTGTCACCTCAATGATACATGGTGGAAGTCAAAGAACAAAGAGAACAAAGAACAAAAACAGCCTGGGAAACAGGCTCTTCGGCCCAACGAGCCCGCGCCACCATTTTAACACATATCTTCACAAGCACAGACACATATTCATAACCGAGAAGCTGCTCCTTCACGGCAGACAGCTGCTGAGGAAGAATTAATTTCACCAATTAAGCAAGTTGTGGATCGACCATCCGTCCCAAATTTCAACTCCCCATCAAACGCAATGGATCAGCAGCAACACTCACTATGGCAACAACATTCCCCGGACAGCCAACATAGCCCAGAAGAACATCCAACAACAGCACACAAACGTGTTGTTAGATGAACTGAATGCTTTAAAGATTATGTGCACAATGTGTGTGAAGAGAGAGATGAAAGTGAGACAGACTAGGATGAACAGTTTTCTGATCGCTATGAAAGCTTTCATCATAGGTTGTATATGTGGGTAACTTGCAACAGAAAATGATAGTGCTCGCCATGTGTTTTTTCTCTTTTTATGAAAAAGGTGGTGTTTGTGCTCTGTTACCGATGTGTAGTGTGGCTTTGCCATAATCATGGGGCAGATTTTTAATTAGTAAGAGGGTCAAGATCAGAGGTGCACAGCTTTGAGCCACTGGCCTACAGGCCATTTCACCACGACAAGCCCAACTCCAGGTCATTTTCAATGAGAACAATTGAGGGTTGGATCAGCTTCCTGTCCCTTCCAGCTGACAGCCAAGTCAGGCCAATTATTGTCAATAAATGGGTCTATTAAAGCCCTTATCTCACACAGATTGGGATTTTCAGTTGATGAAATGTTCAGGGAGTCATGGAACTAAACAAGTAATGGCTGGGGAACTAGCAGGTGAAAACAGGGCAGATTGGAAATAGGGTTGGAAAAGGGGTTGATTTTTGTCTTGCTATCTGAAGTGTAGTCTGTAATTCTGAAATTAAGCATTCAGTGTCACTGTATAAATAACAGGTTTGAAACGTTTCAGGAATTGCAGTTGTGACATGATTACTAATGTTGTAAGAAAGGGTATTTCTCTCTCTATCATTTTGTTGAATCAGCTGAAAGGTTGTAAAGGAAGATTGCATTATTCAACACTATACTCTGCAAATCTGGGGTTTGAGCTGTGTATTGAAATTCCTGCTACTCTGCTAGTCTGCGTTAGCCCCAGCGTGGAATAATGCAGGTGGTAAAGTTTGGGAGTTTCTTAGTTTAAAGTTTATTTATCAGTGTCGCAAGTAGGCTTACATTAACACTGCAATGAAGTTAGTGCGAAAATCATAGGGAGAATATTTGGAAACGTTGAGTTTGAAGCCAGCTAGGGTTTGAGCTGTGCAACATCCAGTGTCTGAACACAATAGTTCATATCTTCCAGCCAAATGGATCTCCAAAATTACCTTCAGGCCTTTGGTAATGTCACCTAGACCATTAAGAATGCTGCTGCATTAACTCTTGATTCATTTGTTATTGCTTTGAATTTGGTCAACATAATTCTCCTGTGATGCTTGGTATAGACAATTCAGCTGAGAATTTTAAACAGCTGTGACTAAAACACAATTCTTATTCCCTGATCCTGCTGTATTATTTATTCTGTGTGGATAACCTTACACCCACAGCGCATAGGAAAAGATAACATGCCCGTAAGTAAACAGGAGGGGGCTTACCTCTTCAATTCTGAGCCATCCTGTCCTCTCACTTCACACACACGCCACAATTGTATACTTCCTTCCCGTCCAGGAGACTTGATCTCCCCTGGTCTCGTCACCTCTGATCTGGGGGCAGTGGGGAAGGAAACAGCCAGTGAGCTCACCACCAAACAGTCCCAAGCTGTACTCAATGAATAGAACTGTCATCATGTACACACAATGAATTAAAGGGCCACATTTCATAAATATAATGGTAAGCATTTACAGTTACTGTTTAACATAAGTTGATTTCCAGCAGTTACCTTTTTACCATTCTCTATATTGTGCTATCAGTATTTAAAGATCTATTAAAGCTGTAATAGATTAGTATCCTTAATGCATTCTGCGTGTTTCCACAAGTTAATTGGCACAGGTGACTTATCCCTCGTTCTGTAACTGATTGCTCTATGGTCTTACCATATTTAAAGTAAAGTTTATTTATTAGTCACAAGTAAGGCTTACATTAATACTGCAATGAAGTAACTGTGAAATTCCCCTAGTTGCCACACTCTGGCACCTGTTCGGGTCAATGCGTGTCTTTCAGAGTGCAGCAGGAAACTGGAGCATTTATTACTGTTTTAGTGCTCAGTGTACATGTGTTGGCTGCAGACAAAACAATGATCTGAGATTAGATAAACATGCTTAAACACTTTGCCAAGAATAACATTGTGTGCACCTCAACTTCTCACCAGTGGGTCAGGGGATTTATCATAGAATCCTACAGCGCAGAAGAAGGCCATTCAGCCCATCAAGTCTGCATCGACAATGATCCCACCCAGGCCCTATCCCAATTGTCCCACATATTTACCTCACTAATCCCTCTAACCTATGCAACTGGGACACTAAGGGGCAATTTAGCATGGCCAATCAACCTAACCCGCACAGACAGTGGGAGGAAACCGGGGCACTTGGAGGAAACACCCACAGACACGGGGAGAACATGCAAACTCCACACAGACAGCAACCCCTGCCAGGAATCAAACCCAGGTCCCTGACACTGTGAGGCAGCAGTGCTAACCACTGTGCCACCCTTAAATCTAGTTGAATGAGATTGAACAGGGACTAACTATTCAGCTTTTTGCTGCCAGTTAAACTGGGAGGAATAAGTTAAGCAAATTGGTTTTTTTGCCAGCTGCTCAAATCTGAACATACTAAAATATTCATTTATCTTCATTGACTTTGGGGAAGTTCAAGCAGGAATGTCTTGCAATGATCAGACATGATCAAATTGAATGGCGGAACAGGCTCCAAGGGCTGAATAGTCTACTCCTGCTTCTAGTTTCTATGAAGAAAGTCTACCTGCCTTTGTCCTTGCAGAGTTCACCTTCTGATCTGCAGCTTGCACCTTAGCTGCAGAGTGGAGCTGCCAACCTCTGAGTGCTGGCGGCTTCCCAATGGCCTGTCATCATTGA
Source organism: Carcharhinus amblyrhynchos (assembly GCF_965287045.1). Classification (NCBI taxonomy): domain Eukaryota; kingdom Metazoa; phylum Chordata; class Chondrichthyes; order Carcharhiniformes; family Carcharhinidae; genus Carcharhinus; species Carcharhinus amblyrhynchos. Next base: position 25,514,465 of record NC_137332.1, on the reverse strand, counting down.
GAGATGCTTATTGTCCCTGACAGGTGGCAAGCTTCTCTCTGACCTTTAATTGTTTGCAGCTTTCAAAACCCTGGTAAACAGGCCAAAAGCACACCATGTGCATGGGAATCCAAAACTAGCCTGCATTCCCGGTTCCCAACTCTAGACTGAACATCCGCCCTCTGCCTCAAACCCAAGAGTTGGGAATATCCAGATGGCTGAGGGAGGGCATCCTATAAAACAATGAAATTCAGCCCATACTAGCAGAACAGTTTATGGCCCTCTGCTAATGGCAAAAATCTCCTAAAAACAATGGTCTTTTCTCACCTTGTGCTCTATTTGAGTCTATTGGGAAATGTATTCAACCCCATTGTTTAACTCTCTATAGTAAAGGTTTTAAAGGCCTCAGTAAAACTCATGACTGTTCCCAACTAATACAGCTTCCATTAGGAGTGTGACAGTGAACCATCTGACAGATGCAAAAGGGAGGTTTATGAGAATATTGGGTTTGTCATTGCGACATTAGTGTACTCTGAAGAGATTTTTTTTAAATTATGTTCTGTGCAGCTCTCCGCTCTCAGTGTTGACAGGTTGTCTATAGAAGCCTTTTTATTGCACCTTCAGTGGTTTAAATGGGGTTGGTTTATTTTTACTCTGGGTTGTTTTATAACCCTGCATTCTTAGGAGGGATGTCATGTGTTCTGGACAGTTTTGTTTCCTCCCAGTGAATTTAAGGTTTCATTTTCTGTTTGGCTGCAGAGTTAGGTTTTAGAAGGGACTTCAAACAGAAAGCAGTCTCTCTCTCTCTGTCTCTCTCCCTAGCTTTGGAAATTCTGCTAGTTAGCTAAAAGCAAGCCTTCTTCTTGCCTTCCTGGAGTAGAGAATGTGCTGTTGATGGCTTGACCAGAGTCTCCCCCTGGTGTTCTGGGAAGCTGTTCTGACTCCAAATGTGTGTGTGTGTCTGCCTCAAAAGAACTGCAGCATTCATCCAAAGGACTCAGTTCCACTATTACATGAACACTGGTCTTTGTTGTGCTAAACCTGTGAAAGGGTTTTGTTTGACTGATTGGAACATCTTAGATATATTTGTTAAGGGTTATATATCATCATGGTTGTTTTGTTTTTGTTTGTAATTGATAAAAGTTATTGCATTTTTTTCCATATATGTTACTATATTCTTAAATAAACTTTGTTTGATAGAAGCTCCCTGGTGGGTCATTAGAATCATACCTGAGGTGAAACATATTATGTTTAGCCTAGCCAAATTCAAGAGGCAAAATTTATGATCCAGACAGGCTCCATAAACACTTTGGAGTTTCTGACGTGGATCATAACATCATTTAGGAGAGAACCAAGCTCAGTACAAAGTGAGTCACTGTGGTTAGTGCCAGCGCCAGGGATCCAGCTTATACTCCCGGCTTGGGTCACTGTTTGCGCAGAATCTGCAAGTTTCCCCCGTGTCTGTGTGGGTTTCCTCTAGGTTCTCAGTCTTCCTCCCACAGTCCAAAAGATATGCTGGTTCGGTGCATTGATCATGCTAAATTTTCCCTCAGTGTACCCGAACAAGTGCCAGAGTGTGGTGACCAGGGGATTTGCACAGTAACTTCATTGCAATGTTAATGTAAGCCTCCTTGTGACTAATAAATAAACTTTAAGTACAGGAGAGAGCCAATATCAGAAGTCAAGGTGACTGAGCCGACTTCTCCCAGAATGCTCCTCTGCTGCCTCTGTTGGATGCTCTTCCTCCTGTTTATCACTGGAGGGATTCTTCCACAATCCACTATTGAGTTGAGGTGACTGAGCTGACTACTCCCAGAATGCTCCTCTGCCGCCTCTGTTGGATCTCAATCCCTGATGAAAGATTTGTGCTTTTATGTCATTATAAAAACACAACAAGGGCGAGTTTTCTGCCTCCTAGCCATCTCCTCTCCCCCCCTGAATATTTTGCCCCAGGAAGGTATGACAGCAGCGAGGCTGATTGAAGGCATCCCATTGCCTTCTCCCTGGAGATTGGAGGTGGGGAGGAGGATTTGATCGTTATTTCATTGAAACATTCTGGTTTATTAGCTTTCTTTTGTGCTTTATTTTTCCCTGGTTTGAGTACTTGTTGGCAGCAGTGGGCTTAAAATGCCTTGTTAGCGTCATTGTAAAATGTTTGCTTACTTAACTTTCAGGAACATGACATGCGTTGTTTCAATCGAGTTGAGGTGCTGGAATTTGCCACTGAGCTTGCAATGGAATATTAAAAAAAAAGTATCTCTGTCTCAGCTACAATGGACAGCATTTAATTAGCTTCTGGAGTCCAATGCCACTCATATGTTTTAAGTTGTGTCTGTGGATACCAGGTTTAAACGGAAAATGTTATGTTCTAAACATTTGGCTGAATACTCACCTGATATTTGGTGAATTTTTATCACTTATCTAATCTAGGAACTTCAGGATTCACAATGATATGGCTGGAATACACCATAAACATCAAAGATGGGAGTTATTGAGCTTCTTTTGCTGAAAGCCTGAAAATTTGCCCATGTTTCACAACCATACAACAAGGTACTGAGTTTACAGCCCTCATAAACCAGCAGCTTGATTCTGACAGACAGTTTAATGTAATTCCATACATGTTTCATGTGTGAGCCAAAGTACTAGCTGCTTTCCATGTGCATGTATCAGGTTCTGCATCAAGAGACAGGTTATCGATCACTGTGAACCCAAGGGAGCAGAACTTGTTAAACACATCAACTGGGGCGTTACTTAGAATGAGCATGGGCAAAGGTGTGACATCTTGTCCCATAGCCATGATTTTCTTGATTCTTATAGTAATGGGAGAGAAAGTGACAATAGTGGGAGAGTTCAATCATTTAAGATATAACAGCAACAGCATTTAGTAAACACGGAAACCTCAACAAAGACTGGTTTGAGACCTAATCAGCAGAGATGGCATCAGTCATTGAAACAAAAAGCAAAGCCTACCTGAAGCACAATGCTGCATGATTTGAAAGTAGCCAAGAGAGTTACACAAATGGTAAGGGAGATGCCAAGCAAATAAACACCAGCTCAAACTATCTTGAGAATTCTGTAACAATGGATACTCATTGTTTTCCTACCATCACCAAATATGTCCCCCCGAAATTGGTGTGTAGTAGAGTACTCACCAGAAAAAGTAAACAGATGTCCCACTGGGTTGAACACTGCTGTGAGTTGTATTCCCAGGACACCAATATCTACCAATCTGCGTTTGACACTCTCTCACACTTCCTGTCATAGAATCATAGAACCCTACAATGCAAAAGGAGGCCATTTGGCCCATCACGTCTGCACTGGCCACAATCCCACCCAGTCCTATCCCCATACCCCATGCATTTACCGTAGCTAGTCCCCTTGATACTAAGGGGCAATTTAGCATGGCCAGGCAACCTGGCCTGCACATCTTTAGACTGTGGGAGGATACCGGAACACCTGGAGGAAACCCATGCAGACATGGGGAGAATGTGCAAACTTCATACAGATGGTCATGATTGAGTTAGATGAAGAACTCCCATCACTTGAATTCAAAAAGGGCTTTGATTGCTTAGTGAGCAGAAAGTCACCTGTCAAGGATGGAATTCCAGCCAAACTGCTCAAAGACCGAAAGTGCCAACTACTACCACACCTTCGTGACCTTCCCTTTCTCTGCTGGAAAATACAATCCTTTCTACAAGACATGCATTGTACAAAAGTCAAGAACACAGATTTCACCCATAAAGCTGATGTTGTAATCAACTTCGGAGGTTATATTAACATATTGTATTTTTGGTTTTTTTGCTTTAACTTAAGCAATATAGTTAGCTTATTACCGTCTTCACCAACAGAGCACTTGGCACAAGACTCAACAATAATTCCACATTTTCAAGAAATGGACCTGAATTAATGTTTCCAAACACAAACAAGGATATCCAAAAGAAAAAGCCATTGCAACTAAAGTCCTGATTTTTGGCAATAAAAATATTATTGAGTTGACACAATATACATGCATAAAAAGATAAAAATATAATAGAAGCAGGAATAGGTCATTCATCTCTATGAACCAGCTCTTCTGCATCAGTTACACATTCCTGTATTATCCCCATATCCCTAGATTCATTTAGCACTTAAATGCCAAAGGATTTCCAACATCCATGACTGTCTGTAGTACAGAATCCCTAATGTTCACAATCCCTTGAGTAAAGAAAATTCACCTTGTCTCGATCCTAAATGGATAACCCAGTATTCTAAGATGCACCCCTATTTCTAGATTCCCAGGCCAGAGGCAACATTCTTACAGCATCCACCCCGTGAAGTCCCTTAAAAATGTATTTGTTTAAATGAGATCACTTCTCACTGTTCTAAACTCAAGGGAATATAGATCTAATCTAATCTAATTTTCAAAACTCAATTGCCCACCCCCTACTCATCCCATCAAGCATGAGCCAATTACTATTAGTATAGGATATTTATCTTGGCCAATAATATTTACTCCTGGACAGCATGGGACTGTGTGATCTGTTAGTGAACTTTAAGAGCTTTTCACAGTCTCCTGACACTCTTAATTGTCTGGGACCACTAGAATTGTCTGGAATCCACACTAATAAGAGTTTTTCTCCCTTTTGCTCAACAGCTGCATTGTTCCAAGGAATGTGGTTCTTTTTACTTGACAGTATTCCATCATGCCTTAGAGCATTGTGTCATTAGCCAAGATGTATGCTTTTAATACAGAATATAATTTCAAAAACACATGTTTAAGTTCTCTAACAGTGGTTATATGTGTCCCTCTGCAAACAGTACCTTTGTAAGGTATATTTCAGGCACTTCTTGACTTTGCACTGATTTACCATATCCTGATCTGTTAGCTGTTTTATTCCCAAGTTATTTTAAATTCCTTCTTACACTCCTGCACTGAGCTCTGCCTAAATTTGCTGAGTAAAAAGTCTGACAACACCAGGTTTTAGTCCAACCGATTTATTTGATAGTAAACTCACAAGCTTTTGAAGGGACTCCCTCTTCATCAGGTGAATGGAGAGAGAGAACATCTCATTGGCATGGGGCCAGCTGACAGAACTGCCAGTTGGTCATTTCTTTGGATGCCCACCCACTCCACCCTGAACTATCCTGTACAGTCGCATTCTGAATTTGATATAGGTCATCTGGTTAAATCCTTTCCTCATTAAGTCTAGCTGACCCATCACTCCTGCCCTCACTAACTTACTATGAATCTCTGTCATTTAAGGACAAATTTAAAATTCTTATTTTCATCTTTATGTAACTACCTGGGTCTCATTCATGCAAACCCAGCAATTGCTTCCAGTCTCAGACCCCTCCAACACATTAGTACTCTGACACTGGCCTTTTGTGCCCCTTCACAGCGATTTCAACTGACAGGGATCTCCTCCCTAATCATTCCTCCCTCTCCATTTGTCTCTCTTTCTTTAAAGTCTCTTCAAAACCCTTCTCTAAACTAAGTTTTAAGTTAAAGTTTATTTATTAGTGTCACAAGTAGGCTTACATTAATACTGCAATGAAGTGACTGTGAAAATCCTTCAGTCGCCACACCCCGGCACCTGTTCGGGTACACTGAGGGAGAATTTAGCATGGCCAATGCACCTAACTTGCACATCTTTAGACTGTGGGGGGGAAACCGGAGCACGCAGAGGAAACCCACACAGACACGGGGAGAAGGTGCAGACTCCACGCAGACAGTGACCCAAGCTGGGAATTGAACCCAGGTCCCTGGCACTGTGAGGCAGCAGTGCTAACCACTGAGCCACCGTACCACCCAGTTACCTTTCCCAATCTCTCCCTTCCTGGTTCATTCCCCTATTTTCCACATACCTACCCATGAAGCATTTCTTTCACCTCAGCAACCGCAGACAAACTAAACAACCGAGCTGGCTTGGTTCTATTTATTTATTTTAACTGGAAACTCTTGTCAGCAAAAAAAACATTTTCTTGAAAGGAGACTCAGGATGTAGAGGTTCTCTGTGAGACAGTAACAGTTAATACTTCAACTGACTCATCTGGTGCCAAAGTGATTGGCAAAACACGTTCACAATCAGCAGGAACAGCCAAGGATCTTGACCTTGAAGAGGAACTGGAAGATTGGTTAGATAGGATGATATCAAAATGTCACCGTGACAATCTTGGAAATATATGAATGAAGAAAAAATAAATTGATGGTAAACACAACAGTGGTATCATATTTGCAGCTTGCAGTGCAGTGATTGCTCTGTGTTTGTTTTACCAAAGTAATGTTATTTTTAATATTGCACATGTACAGAAGGGCAATTTTTGGAAAGTACAGTCTGACTACAATTAATTAGCTCCTCCACTAACAAAATTGAAGCAGTTTTCACTTGAGAGCTAAATCAACCGCTTTTATTTTCCTTTTTTGATTTAAAGCCAGATTTAACTAAAAGATGTGCCAGATAGGTAGACAGACTATGCTGAGTTGTCCCTTAGTGTCCCAATATATGTAGGTGAGATGGATTAGCCGTGGCAATTGTGTGGGGTTACACATGGGGGAAAGGGCCTGGGTAAGATACTCTGTCAGAGAGAGTTGGTGCCGTCTCAGTGGGCCAAATGGCCTCCTTCTGCACTGTAGGGATTCTATGAAAAGGAAAAGAATGCCTGCAGACAGCCTTCATGTGTAATGCTGTGGATGGTACTGATGCCCTCTCTTGGCTTTCAACATTATAAAGAAAACAGGTTAGGAGTTAGTTCCGAGGGAGGCTGGTAGATGGGGTTAGATCCCCAGCAGACAATCGTCTATATGTGATGTTATTCTGGTCAGGAAGTTGCCCCATTCCTGTTGCAAAGATGACCTATCTCTGGCAGTTCTCTCCATGTCCCTGAAATCATTGGAAAGATGCCATAACAATTCTGTCTTCTTCCTCAAATTCAAAGTCTTTATCCCCACCTGATGAAGATGTATCTCATTTGTCACTCTGCTTGCCAAATCCTATCCTCACTATAAGGCAACAGTCTTCAACCTATTGTCCATGGTGATACTGGATACTCTCTCGGGTGCGTACTGTAGTGCTCCAGTAATTTATGCAAGCCAAGAGTCTGTTTGTTGGCAGCCTTGGTCCAACCATAAGTTTCATTGCACTGGTCCTCCATATGGCTGTGGAAATCACCCACTGGATCATGAACCACATCCTCAGGGTGGATTTCTTGGCACCCATGTTCCAATCTTGTGCTTAGGCAGTGATTAATGGGTCAGGGAGCTGGGAGTGACATTAGAGGTAGGAATCATGAGAACTCCCTGGGAAATAGGCACACACCTGAACAACTGGTTTTCTGAGTTCACCGACTATTTGAAAGTTAGGGGTGTAAAACCCCTTGTGATTCATACGTGCAGCTGACATTTCCCAGGGAGCTCTAATGGACACATGAGTGAAGTCCATGGCCCCTTGTGCTGTGGAAACCACATGGCAGCCCTAAGGTTCAGTGCTTTTGGGGCCTGGCATTGGCGGTGAACCAGATTATACCATTGACTCTTCTGACCAGGGCATTGGTCATCCATGTGCTGTAGCCTCGGGTGTGCCACACATTTCCCCAATGGAACCTGGAATGATCTGACCGCATAGCAGTTCAGAGCTGTGGTCACTTGTCAGGTTCATCCCACCCACAGGGTCTTGTTGAAATAAGGCACATTGGTCAGTGACAGCTTCCCTGAATAGCCTCAACTGCCTCTAGCCTTGCCTCTCAGACATTTGAAGGTAGTTGGTGCATGCCCTGAACACACATTGATGAGCCAATGCCCTCTGATGCCATTGGCATTCCTGGTTGTTTTCTTCTTCAAGAGCCTCACCATCTGGTGCAGCATCCAGATTGCTCAGTGGCCTCTGTTATTGTTCCCTCCTGGCCCCCCCAATGACAGACACTCTCCTCCCCTGCTTATGGAGCAAGGTTGAAAAATAAGTCAAACATTGGAGTTTAGAAGAATGAGAGTCTGAGGGGGCTTGATATGTTAGATATGATAAATACTGGGAAGATGTTTCCTCTTGTATGAAAAACTATAACGTGGGGGGGGTGGGGGGGGCACAGTTTAAGGATGTGAAGTCTCCCTTTAAAAACAGAGGGGGAGATTTTGTTTTCTCTCAGAGGACTGTTAGCCTGTTTCCCTGAAAGCATTGGCATCTTTATCACTGGATTCATTAAAAGCCAATTATTGCGGATGCTGGAACCTGAAACCAAAAGAGAAAATGCTGGAAAATCTCAGCAGGTCTTTGACAAAGGGTCATCTGGACTCAAAACCTCAGCTCTTTTCTCTCCTTACAGATGCTGCCAGACCTGCTGAGATTTTCCAGCATTTTCTCTTTTGGTTTTACTGGATTAATTTCTTTCTTTCCACATTTATTTAATTGTTGTTTATTTATTATTCAACCGATTTTTGTTAGACAAGGGAGGATTATGGGGAGCAGGCAGGAAAGTAGAGTTGAGACCACAATCTGATCGGCCATGGTCTCATCGAATGGTGGGCAGGCTCGAAGAGTCTTTTCCTGCTCCTATATTACAATGAGGTTCTAAAAGGGTGTATGAGACGCATTGTGAATCATAATAGTGGACTATTAAAAAAGCAGGCAAAGATTTGGGCACCTCAGTGCAAGTGGCCTTTACTCTATAGCAGTTGCAGCTAACCAATGGGAATGTCTGAGTCACCAATGGCCCACACCCAGGACTCCTCCCCTTTCACAATATCTTCCTCCGAGTTGAACCTGATCTCCTGTCAGCTTAACTTACCTTCTCTGTGATGGCAATGGACGCCTCCAGCATGGCCCTTCAGTGGTCGTCAACCAGCTCAACTATTCCTCTCTCATCCTTGAGATTCCACACATTCCCCGTTTTTATTCATTTACAGGATGTGAGCTTCACTAGCTCAGGCAGCATTTACTGCTCTTCACTAATTGCCCCAGATCCTCCAAGCATCACCCTGCGCTTTCCACAATCACCCTTGAGGCTCTCGTCATCACACCATCACCTTTGACCCAATTTCAGAGACTATCAATCTTCCAGCTATCATGTTTGATTCTCCCCCACAACCCTCAATGTGCCTGTGTGTCATCTTGGAGCCTCCCTTCATCAACCCATGAACTGCCCTTGCTAGTCCTAACTCACCTTGAGACCCGCCCTCCATTATGCTTGACGTCTCCTTGTTATAGAGTCATAGAGGTTTACAGTATGGAAACAGGCCCTTCAGCTCAACTTGTCCATGCTGCCCTTTTTTTCAACCATAAGCTAGTCCCAATTGCCCACATTTGGCCACATCCCTCTATACCCATCTTATCCATGTACCTGTCTAAATGCTTTTTAAAAGTCAAAATTATGCCCACCTCTACTATTTCCTCTGGCAGCTCGTTCCAGACACTCACCGCCCTCTATGCGAAAAAATTGCCCCTCTAGACCCTTTTGTATTTCTCCCATCTCACCTTAAATCTGTGCCCTCTGGTTTTAGATTCCATTCCCTTTGGGAAAAGATGACTATCTAACTGATCTATGCCCTTCATTATTTTATAGAACTCTATAAGGTCACTCCTCAGCCTCCTATGCTCCAGAGAAAAAGGTTCTAGTCTATTTAGCCTCTCCTTATAACTCAAACCATCAAATCCTGGTGGCATCCAATTAGATCTTTTCTGCACTCTTTCTAGATTAATAATGTTGAACATGGGCCTTCCCTGTATGATCCCTGTGCTTCTCCTAGAGGCACAGCTTTCCTCCTCAGACAGGAATGATCCCAACCTATAGGTGAGAACCTCACTCTGGTGGACCAGAAGCTCGAACAATTGCATGTTGCATCATCATGCCCTACAGTTGTATTGCTGTCAACTGCCAAACACCTTCCCCTTTCCCCCTTGATACTGGACCTTCCAGCTACACAATGTTGCTCCCCACCCCCATGTGCTAAATTAACCAGAAACAGCAGTTCACCTTGAATCCGTCAACCTTGGCTGGTGCACGGTACCTTTAATTGCTGTGAAACAAGAGACAAGAGTATTCCCTGCATTGCTCACTTAGATTTGAAAATGGGTCATAATTTTTAAAGCTTGGCTCAAATTAGTCTTCATGGGATCAAAAGTTTAGAGTATTCACTACTGGATGGTGTGAGTTCAATCTGGCACTGAAACATTGTTGATCTAATTACAAAAACTCAGTCTGCTGTTAGGAACCAAAAGTCCCGCCTAATTAAGCACCCCTCTGACCATCACATTTCCCACTCCCGGAGGTCCCATAAAATTCCACCCCATGGATCTAAAAGCTGCAATCGTAAAGACCTTATTTGATGTTTGTGAGTTAACAAAGGAAAACCATTGATGCATGTTAAGCATGTCAGTAAATGGAGCCCAGACCATTGCACATGCGGCACAGTGGCACAATGGTTAGCGCTGCTGCCTCACGGTGCCAGAGACATGCTTTCGATTCCTGACTTGGGTAGGTGCAGAGTTGGCACATTCTCCCCCTTTTTTGCATGGGTTTCCTCTAGGGTTCTAGTGTCCGAAAGGTGAGCTGGTTAGGTGCATTGGCCATACTAAATGCTCCCTCAGTGTACCCGAACAAGAGCCGGAGTGTGGCAACTAAGGGATTTTCACAGTAACTTCATTGCAGTGTTAATGTAAGCCTACTTGTGACTAATGAAAGAAAAATGTGAGGAGGCTAATATTAGCACTATTGATGTACATAAATTTGTTCCCATAGTCTTTTTGCATATATTAGAGATTCAGTCTAAATATTTTGAATTAAAGATATATATAAACATATATATATACAAACATATCATTAGCACCATTGCTTTGCTGGCAGTTACCGTGAGGCTGAACCACTTTCACTGGTAGACTCAGTTAATTTAGTTAACTGTTTTGAAGACCATTGTGAATTTAAGAAGTCTGCCTTTGACAATAGGAATCAGAAAAAAAAGCTTTGTGACTAACATTTAGCTCACTCAGAGTTCTATCTCACATAATAGCAGTCTTGGAGCTGCTGCTGTCTCACAGAAAAGCTAACATGTGGGTAATTAACATATACACAAATATTATATTGTATTATAACAGATACAGCTGAGAAAAAAGGCTTTGCCAATTAAAACTTGATGGTAATTGAGACTTATGAAAGCAACAACTGGTGTCTGGAGCAGCAATAATAGTTGCAGTAAAGGAGTGGGAATAATTTTGCTTATGCATATTTAAGGAATTTAGGGAGCTCAATTTATTGGACAAAATAATAGAGCATTTCACACTACCAGGCAGAGATGTGCAAGTGTTAGTTACTATCGCTTTTCATAAAAATCTTGCGACAGGCTATGAAATATATCACTGCTTATTCATCATCGCCCAGTCAAAATCCTGGAACTCATACCTAACAGCATCGCGGGTGCACCTTCATCGCACACACTGCACTGGGTCAAGAAGGCAGCTCACCACCACCTTCTCAAAGGCAATTAGGAAGCGGCAATAAATGGAGGCCCAGCCAACAACACCCACATCCCGTAGATTAGTAAAAAAGTGAAGCATTAACTGAGCACTTCTGCAATGTGTGGGAGAGGGTCAAGAGAGGACACTTCAACTGTGAAGGGAGGCATCATGTTAGTAAACTCCAAAGAAAAATGTTATTGTGTTTAATTTTATTCAGGTCATTTCCTTAACAAGATTATTGAATGATACTCCTTTGACCTAAGTGCATATTGTCTATAAAACTATAAATTATACTAGTCCTGGTGCAATACCTGTCCAATTCTTCAATACCTTTAGACAGAGAAGGAAAATGTCAGCAATGCGTACATGACACTGTTAGAATTTACTTGGCAAGTGGTACTGTTAAAATACCTTGATGGCACTGACTTAATTTATTGCATTTGTGCATTAGAGTTGTTGTTTTTTGCTGAATCTTTTCAGAAGCAGTTCAAAGGAAGAGAATTTATGGAGAATCTAAAAAAGTTGATACATTCCGATTTACTAAAATATGGGTGACAGAAAAAGATGAACGATCCCAAAATTCCAAATTCACATTAGGCTGAAATTCGCTGTAATTATTGGACAAATGGCGGGGTGGGACTTCTGCCCAGCCACATGAAACCACCAGCTTTCATTGAAGGACCCTAACCGGGTCTCCACTACTGAGATGCAGCCAAGTCAAAGCTAACTATGACTCTTAGAAAATAACTGCTATAGTAGGTGTACCAGTTGCACAACAGGTGGATCTCTTACTCTGTTTGGAAGAGTGATCTTAAAGTCTCGCATATGGTGAACAGGATGTTCAAATTGTGGGATGCTTAAAAGAACAATTGCAGGAGCCCACAGACTAAAAATAATGTTGCACTTTATATTTAATAATATTTTAATGTGTGGATATTTTATTGACTTTAGCAAGTGAGAAATGTTATTCAAGTTACACACCACTGCGTTTCCTTCATGATAAGCAAGATCTAGGATGATTAAGCCGTGTTGGTTTTTTCCTTGTATAGAATAAATCCAATGACGCATTCATCTGGTGATACTTTTAATTTGCTATTCTGGTTCAAAAGTATACAAACCAATAATGCACATGGCCCTGATTGGTCTTAGAATGCGTGGCATGCCTTACTTAAAAGTCACCTTGTCATTCACACATAAAGGCACTGTTATGAAGGGCTATATTTGAGAGACAAATACATTTGGTGTCAAAATTACACCACAGCTATTTAGGATGCTAAAGGGAAGGGTTTGCTTCTTGGGCATCCAACTGTGATTTTCAGTTCACAGCCCACAGGGAGCATTTAAAAGTACCACAATTGTTTACATAAGAGATAAGCAGTGATAAAAGTAATCAAGAAATAAATGGACAAAGATTACAAAATTGTAAAGTTACTTTAAGAAAGGATAAACTGAAAGCAGCCATCCTTAATGAGGTGCTTTTGCTTGGAAACTCTGTATTGATGTCAGAGGTGTGCATACATTGTACAGTGATTCATTTTAAAAATTAAAGGAGCCAATTTCAGTGTCGAATTAGGAGTTCAAAGACTTTAAAGGCTTGACCTTGTGACTGAATTAGAGACAAGGTTGTTAATACTGAAGCATGGCTAACATGAATGCCACTTTATAGGAGATTACACATTTTAATAGATTCATTCTTCTGATACAACACTAAACTTATGAATGCATTGTTTTGAGAATAATGCCGCATGTCTAACAGCTTTAAAGGACACACAGACACACAGTAAGTTGCAAAATTTATCCTCCTGAACTCTGGTTCTCTCTAATCCCCTTCGGAATAATCTAGTAATATAATCAATCAAATCTCAGCTGAAACCTATACTTTGCATTGAATAAAATGACCCAGCTTTACAAATCTAACACCGTAACCAAGGGCTTTTAAAATGAATATTAATCAAATGGCCTTCCTCTGGCAGCATGGTGGCACAGTGGTTAGCACTGCTGCCTCACAGTGCCAGGGACCCAGGTTCAATTCGAGCCTTGAGTCACTGTCTATACTGGAATTTGCACTTTTTCCCCATGCTTGCATGGGTTTCCTCGGGTGCTCTGATTTCCTCCCACAGTCCAAAGATGTGCACGTTAAGTTGATTGGCCATGCTAAATTGACCCTAGTGTCAGGGGAATTAGCGGGATAAATGTATGAGGTTAGGGGAATAGAGCCTAGGCGGGACTGTGGTCGGTACTGACTCAATGGGCTGAATGACCTCCTTCTGCACTGTGGGGATTCAATGATTCTATGAACATTTTCAATCACCAAGTGGGATGATAAAAATGAATAACAATCACCTCCACCTTTCTTCCATTACGTCTGTCCAGTCACATTGCTTGCCTAATATGTAGACTTGGGTGAACAGCAATTTATGAACATGTGAACATACGAAATAGAGCAGAAGGAGGCCATTCAGCTCCTCAAGATCATGGATCATTTGTTTGAGTTGAGCTCCACATTCCCATCTCCCCCTGCTAACCTTTGACACTCTTGTCTAAGAAGAATCTACCTCCATCTTAAAAAGATTCAATGACCCCACTCCTCCACCTTCTGAAGCAGAGTTCCAAAGTTGCACAACTCAGTGAGAGAAAAGAAAACCCACAATTTCCTCCAACTATCTATCAGAAAGACCAAACTCATCAATTTTAGCCATTGTCACAAACTCTCTACTTCCTTATATCCATCTCTGGCCGCTCACAGTTTGTATCCTCAGCATATTTTTCACCTTCAACTAAGATTGCGATCCCATAAACCTTCCATCAATAAGACCATCTATTTCCATTTCCATATCATTTCCTACCTTTAAAGTTTTAAAGGATGGAACTTCATTTATTAGTCACAAGTAGGCTAACATTAACAATGCAATGAAGTTACTGTGAAAATCCCCTAGTTGCAACACTCTGACGCCTGTTCGAGTACACTGGGGGAGAATTTAGCATGGCCAATGCACCTAACCTGCACATCTTTTGATTGTGGGAGGAAACCAGAGCACCCAGAGGAAACCTATGCAGACTCGGGAAGAAAGTGCAAATTCCACACAGACTGTGACCCAAGGCAGGAATTGAACCAAGGTCCCTGGTACTGTGTGGCAGCAGTACTAACCACTATACCACCGTGGACGGCGGAATGTTAACAGTATTGGTGAGCTTAAAGTGTATAAAATTCCAAGCCCAGGCAAGATGTATCCCAGGCTGCTGTGGGAGGCAAGGGAGGAGATTGACCCTAATTTTCAAACCCTCTCTGGCCGCAGGAGAGGTCATGATGTGGATGTGCCGGCGTTGGACTGGGGTAAACGCAGCATAAAGTCTGACAACACCAGGTTTAAGTCCAACCGATTTATTTGATAGTACACTCACCTTGTGTACTATCAAATAAATCGGTTGGACTTAAACCTGGTGTTGTCAGACTTTATACACAAGAGAGGTGCCAGGAGACTGGGGAACAGCTAATGTGGCACTGTTATTCAAGAAGGGAATTTTAGGACAACCTAGGTAATTACAGACAAGTGAATCTAACATCACTGGTGGGGAAATTATTGAAAAGATTTCTGAGACACAAAATTAATCTCTGCTTGGAGAGATAAGAATTAATCAAGGATAATCAGCATGGCTTTGTCAGGGGGAAGTCATGTCTCACAAATTTGATTGAATTTTCAAGGTGGTGGCTAGGTGTGTAGATGAGGGCAGTACAGTTAATGTAGTCAACATGGATTTCAGTAAGGCTTTTGACAAGGTCCTGTATTGTAGACTGATCAAGAAGGAAGGAGCCCGTGGGATTCATGGCAATTTGACAAATTGGATCCAAAGTTGGCTTAGTGGCAGGAGGCAGAAGGTTGTTCTGGTGACTGGAAACTATATCCAGTGGTGTGCCATAGGTATCGGTGCTGGGTCCCTTGATGTTTATAGTGTACATTATGATCTAGATATGAAAATAGGAGGTATGGTCAGTAAGTTCACAGATGACATGGAAATTGGTTTTGTGGTAAATAGCAAGAAGGGAAGTCTTAGATTATAGGGTGATATAGGTGAACTAGTCAGATGGGAGGAGAGTGACAAATGGAATTTAGTCCTGAAAAGTGTTGGGTGATGCAATTGGAGAGGACTAGCAAGGCAAGGGTACACACAGTGAATGGTAGGAAGCCTGGAAGTACAGAGGACCAAAGGAACCTTGGGGTGCATGTCCAAAAATCCCTGAAGGCCATAGAACAGGTAAATAAAGTACAGACACAATGGGCCAAAGGGCGTCTTTTTGTGCTGTGACTCTATTGTCTTCTTCTGTCTGTGGAACCATCTTTCATTACTATAGACTCCTACCTCTCCTTTTTATTCACAACTATTGTTCCCCTCATTGGCAATGCATTACTTCATCTTTCCTCATTAATTGCTATCTATTACATTTGAACAATTACTGAATTGGACCAGGGGTGGGTTGGATTTTACACTTGCATTTGCTATCAGCAAGAAAGGCAAAATTGCGCTACATAAATTTTACTGTTATTGCCAAGTCCTCCCCCCACAACATCCCCCCTCACTGAATATTCATACCTCGCTGATGTAACATCACATCGATGAGGGATACAACAGGTATATGAAGGCATGACTCAATCAAGGGGATCCCACACTGGGCACAGTCTGGCACTGCCAACCTGTGCCAGAGGCCAATGTCAGGTTGCTGGGGAAAGTTTTAACTCTCTGTTGACTGGGACACCTCGATCTCTGTGGAGCCAGCCTCACCAAACTGATGGAGTACAAAGAACAAAGGAGAAAGAAAAATACAGCCCAGGGACAGGCCCTTCAACCCTCCAAGCCTGTGTCGATCATGATGCCCTAACTAAACAAAAAACACCTTCTGCCCTTACTCGGTCCATATCTCTACCCCTACCTCAGCCTATCCTGCCCTGAAATCTCATTCATATCCTTCTCACCTCCTGAATTTATGGTCTCAATACTTTCAGGAACATGGGGATGACTTTTAATGGTTAATATCAGGTATTTGGAAATCCTGCTGAAGTCATCATTTGACTTGTTTTTCACATTGTGTATGGGAGTTCACTGTGTGCAAATTGTCTGTCAGGTTCCCTACATTTCTACACTTCTAAAGTATTTCACTGGCTTTAAAGTACTTTGGGATGTCCTGAGGTTGTGAGAGGCACTATATAAATGCAAGTTTTTCTTTTCCCGCATTTTATAGAATCCCTAGAGTGCAGAAGTGAGCCATTCAGCCCATGGAGTCTGCACCAACTCTCTGACAAAACATCCGACCCTGTAACTCCATATATTTACCCCATTAATCCCCCTAATCTACACATCTTGGGACACTAAGGGACAATTTAGCATGGCAACTCAACCTAACCTTTTGATTTGGTTTGATTTATTATTGTCACATTTATTAACATACAGTGAAAAGTATTGCTTCTTGCGTGCTATACAGACAAAGCACATCATTCATAGAGAAGGAAACGAAACAGTTACAGTCATAGCTAGGGCACAGAGAAAAATCAACTTAATGCAAGGTAGGTCCATTCAAAAGTCTGACAGTAGCAGGAAAGAACTTGCTCTTGAGTCAGTTGACACATGACCTCCGACTTTTATACCTTTTTCCCGATGGACAAAGGTGGAAGACAGAAGGTCCGGGTGCATGGGGTCCTTAATTATGCTGGCTGCTTAGCAGAGGCAGGGGGACGTGTGTAGACAGGTTCAATGGATGAGAGACTGGTTTGCGTGATGGATTGGGCTACGTTCATGACCTTTTGTTGTTCCTTGCGATCTTGGGCAGAGCAGGAGTCATACCAAGCTGTGATACAACCAGAAAGAATGCTTTCTATGGTGCATCTGTAAAAGTTAGTGAGAGTCATAGCTGACATGACAAATTTCCTGCATACCTTTGGAATGTGGGAGGAAACCAGAGACATGCAAACTTCACACAGATAGTCATCCAAGGCCGGAATTGAACCTAGGTCCCTGGTGCTGTGAGTCAGCAGTGCTAATCACCGTGCTATGTGTTGCAGTGCCACCTGAGGCATAGAAACTCATGAACATATGACAATTATTGACCAGCCCCTCAGGAGAACGTTACTCAATCAGCCTGAATAAAAATAAAATACTGCAGATGCTGGAAATCTGAAACAAAAACAGAAAATACTGGATAAGCTCAGTTGGTCTGGCAGCATCTGTGGAGAGAGTTAACATTTTGAGCCCATGTGACCCTTCTACAGAACTGATGAGGAGCAAAAATGTAAAGAATTATATATTCGGAGAAGCAGGGGAGTGGAAATGGGACAGAATCAATCAAACTGCAACCCACAACAATTAAATTAGCAATAGGTGCCTCTGCAGCAAGTTGAAATCATGTTCCCCATTTTTAAAACATTAAACAATCCTGCTTCCTCTCCCACCCATTCATAGAATCCTACCATGCAGAAGGAGGCCACTCAGCCCATCGAGTCTACACCATCCACAATCCCCCCTAGGCCCTATCCCCATAACCCCATGCAGCTACTCTAGATAGTTGTCCTGACACTAAGGGGCAATTTTAGCTTTGTCAATCCACCTAACCCACACATCTTTAGACTGTGAGAGGAAACTGGAGCACCCAGAGGAAACCCATGCAGACACGGGGAGAATGTGCAAACTCCACATGGACAGTGACCCCAGTCAGGAATCAAACCCAGATCCCTAGCACTGTGAGGCAGCAGTGCTTACCACTGTGCTACCACGCCACCAATGGTGGGGTTCTGTGGGGTTAAGATTCCCACTTATTATTCCAATGCTATCCTGCCCAGTGTCCCAGCCACCTGCCTTGCAACAACTTAGCTCATACAAAACTCTGTTGCCCATATCCTATCCCTCATCAAGTCTCACTCACCAATCATCACTGCCTCAGTTACATTAAACTGACCTTCTCTCAGATTTTCATCCTAAACTGAATCCTTCCTGAGTCTCCAACATGATATGCATATCCTCCCCCATTCCCTAAGTAACTATATCTTCAATAGCTAAGCTCCATGCACTATAATTCCCTCTCTAAATCCCTCCATCTCTCCAGCTCCCTTATCTCACTTCTTTGACCAAGCTTTTTACTGTTCTTTCTTCCCTTGTGATTTCACATAATTTTTATCCTTACTGCCTTCCCTCTAAAGCATCTTTAGTTGTTTGGTTATACAGTAGGTGATTGGATATTATTTTATTGTATTTAATGGTTTGCAAAATGGAATTGAATAAATGGATTAAAATGAATGAAGTAAGAATCAGTAGTAAAGTAACATATTTCCAATGATAGCACTGATTAGATGTTCTGATTCTCTCCTGCTAGGAGAAATTTTTCCTTGTTAAATTACCCCTTAATGTCCTTGTTATCTGAAAGTCCAGCAGAGAATATCAGGTTGTTTTTTCCTTCTAAATCATCTTCATGTATCATTCAATTTGCAATCTGTAAAAGACCCTATGCAAAGAAAATTGTTGGCCCTCATTAGATCCCCAGAGAACACCAACATATGCTGTCCTGTTTACTTTGTTTAGCTCACCTTGTAGGATCTCCATTATATTAATGGGACAAAGCATATCTGTTTAGTAGGTAACTATTTTGCTACCCATTTTGCAATTCAAAAAACTCTCCCCAGGCAAGATAAGGCAATCCTTTTATTTTAACTTGGGGAGGTCTTGGCTTAACCAGTGTGTTTAGATACTTCTAGAAAAGAAATGTTAATTTGCATCTTACTCTTCCTGTCCTCCAGTTGCACCTGCCCACTTTGCTACTCAAACCTTAATGTAGTTTATTTTTGTTAGAGGCAATTTGATTAATATTTTGGTTTAATAAACACCAAGGTTATACAGTTCTTTTCACCGAGGCATTCATTCTTCTAAAAGCTTATGAAAAAATTGTCATGCAATTAAAATAAAAGATAGAAAATTGACTATAACAAAGCCTCTCTCTACATTGTCAGTCACTGAATGCTCTCAGTTGTATAATCTTTCTTCGCTGAAAGATAATGGGAGGGGAGGGTGCAGATTAAAGTGCCATCAAGGCAGAGTGATGAAAACTTGTTAATGTTCCTTGGTGTGTGCCAAGACAATGACAATCCTATTAGGGACATAAAAGGATGTAAGAAAAGTCAGGGATGTGAAAAGATCATTGATCTACAAAATTAAAATGACTTTTTTTATTATACATTTTTCTTTATTCTTTCACGGAATATCGACATTGGTGGCTGAGCGAGTATTTATTGCCCATCCCTGTCTAAATGCCCTTGAACTGAGTGATAGGCCATTTCAGAGAACATTTTAAGACTCAAGCCCATTGCTGTGGACCTGGAGTCGCATGTAAGCCAGGCCAGGTAAGGACAGCAGATTTCTTTCCCTAAAAGACGTTAGTGAACCAGGTGGGTTTTATGGCAATCAACAATGGCTTCCAGATATATATTGAATTCAAATTTTGCCATTTATTGTGATTGGATTTGAACTTCAGTCCCCAAGCATTACCCTGGGTCTCTGGGTTACTACTCTAGTGACAGTACCACTACGCCACTGTAGTATTTGCAAGGATTGGTGACAATCAGTTAGTGTAACAAATTTAATAATTTACAAGCAGATAAATGTACAGAGTATTTTCACAGTGATATCATTTCCAACTCTAAGATCTGCTCTGACTATAAAAGCCCACATTCTGCACTGAGATTCCCGTTCTCCTTCCCCATTGGGCAATCAGGTCACATGTCCCTCCCACTGTAGATTCCTTAAAGGGGGCAGCTACTATAGCCATACACTCTCTGGGTTGCATCAATTCTGGTGCTCAGTACATATTTCTGCACCTTTATCATCTTTAAGCAAAGTTTCTTTGATACTGTCTAATTGCCCATGGTCTTTTCTTTCTGGGCGTCTGAAATATGCAGGGGGTGGTTTTCCCAGCCCACTGCGTTGCTCTAGCAGTGCAACGAGCCAGGAAACATCTGTGGTGGCTGTTTAGCAAGCTCCCCGCAGGGTGCCATGACCTCTGTACATCTCCAGAGACAGGATTTCTGGAGTTGCCAGCTCTGTGCTGGAAATCGGCATGGAGCTATTCCCAATTTATATGTGCTCAAAGACAATTAACACCCAAGACTTGTTTCCCTTCACTTTAAATGTAATTTACATTAACAACCTGAAAAATGTAATTGATAACTAATTGACAGGTGCTTTATTTTCTCTCTATTTTTAAAATTCCATCGGTTGTACATATCTCACATTTTTTTAACATGGACTTGTCACTGTTAATTTTAACTTACCATGTACCTGACTATTTAGAAACATAGGAAATAGAAACAGGAGGAGACCTTTCTGCTGTTCGAGCCTGCTCTGCCATTCGTTATGATCATGACTGATGATCCAGCTCAATAGCTGGTACTGCACTGATGCCTGTAGTACCCCACCAGGCACTGTCTGCCATTCAGAAAATGACCCATTTATTCCTACTCTTTGTTTCCTGACTGCCAACCAGTTTTCTATCCATCTCAGCACATTAATCCTAATCCAATGTGTTTATTTTTGCACACTGATTTCTTATACGGGATTTTGTCGAAAGCTTCCTAAAAGGCCAAGGAAACCACATCTAAGGCCTGCCCCTCATCAACTCTACTAGTTACATCCCTGAAGAATTCCAGTAGATTTGTCAAGCATGATTTCCCTTTCGTAAATCCATGCTGACTCTGTCCGATTCTACCACTGTTTTTCAAGTTCTCTGCTATTATATCTTTTATAATGGACTCTAGTATTTTCCTCACTATCAACGTCAGGCTGACTGGTCTATAATTCCCTGTTTTCTCGCGACTTCCCTTTTTAAATAGTGTGGTTACATTAACTATCCAGCAATCTGTAGGAACTCTGTCCATAGAGTCTTAGAAGATGACCACCAATGTATCCATTTCCTTAAGTACTCTGGGTTGTAGATTATCAGGCCATGGGGATTTATTAGTCTTCAATCCATCAATTTCCCCTACACCATTTCTCTACTAATACTGATTTCCTTCATTTCCTCCATCTCACTAAACCCTGTGTGTCCTATTTGCATAATCTATATCCTTTTGCAAGTCTTAAGCTTTACTTTCTGTGTTTTTACAGTTCTCCATAATTTTTAATTTTGATAAGATTGCATTTCAATATCCAAAACACATTTACCAAATAGAATCAACAAGGTCTCAGATATCAAGCTCTGCAAGGCTCCACTAAACATTTCCCCTCAAACTGACAATGGGGTTAATTTTATGAAACTGGTGAAATCTGGGCTGGGAATGGATAGGCTGGCTAAACCATAGTAGCCCACAGTGCACTAAAGTGACCTTGTCCACTTTTCTAGTATCAACTCATTCCATTAATTATCATAAACTATCATCAACTTTTTACAATGCTCAGCGTGGGGTGAGAACTGCCAAGCAAAAATGACATGAAAGGAAACCAAATGTAAAAACACATATGCAGGGCACAAGATCGATCGGCGCGGTGAGCTGGTAAGATTGCGTGAGAGACCAAAAATCAGGTTTGCTCCAGGCGTGAACCTGATGCTTAGCATGTCATTATTGACTCCGGCATTGTCCAGGCTCATTTGCATTCACCTCCTCGCCAGTCGGTCCTCTCGCTGGCTAGAATCACAGCTGGTCTCCACAAGTGCTACCTAAACATGATGGTGTTGCGGGAGGAGTTGGAAGCCCCCAATGGGCACTGCCCAGCCTTGCCCCTGACCACCTGGCTTCAATGGTCTCTGATCCCCCCCGGCATCACCATGGTACCTGGTCCCTATTGGTGGGAACCATGAATGATTCTCATCAGTCAGACCTCTCACCAATGAGGGGGAAAAATTCTGAGAGGTCAGAAATGGAAACATGAAAAGCATGATATTAATATGCATATTGGCTTTTGCCCCCTTTTTTGGTGTGAAACCAATTCTGTGAGCAAAAAGAGCTGGGAAGATGGCATTCAGTGCCAAACAGGTTTGCACCTGGCTTGAACGCCTCACACACTATCTTCCTGGCCTGCTGTGCCAATCAATAATGCAGCGGGCCAAGAAGATCGCACCCACAATCTGTAAGAAACCCACACAGACATGGGGAGAATGTGCAGACTCCACAGAGACAGTGACCCAAGCCGGGAATCGAACCCAGGTCCCTAGCACTGTGAAGCAGCAGTGCAAACTACTGTGGCACCATGTATTATATGTCTAGTGTTATTAGGAGGGATTTGTTCTATTTAAATCAATACTGCCTATTTTAACGCAGTTATTGCCTTACATTTGCTATTACTGCTCCTTGGTACAAATTCAAGTGCTGTGACATCTGTTATGATTGCATGTTTAATAGGCTGGTAGTTATCTTTGCTGGTCTTCTTGCCCTTTTTAAGTGTATAGTATATCTGCCTATTCTCAGGCTGCAAAATCTACCACTGTTTGATGATTCATTACTTGATTAAAAGCAATTCCTCACAAATGTCCTTCCTCACCTCCTTCTGAGAAGTTTATTGGGGCGGATATGATTGATTAGAATTCAAGAAAATTAGTTTTCCAATGAGAAGCTGCTGCAGACAGAAAGCATTTTCCAGTAGGACAATGATTGGATGCAGTAACATGTTGAACTAAACTGAAGCACAGCCAGGGACCTGGGTTCGATTCCCGGCTTGGGTCACTGTCTGTGTGGAGTTTGCACATTCTCCCCGTGTCTGCATGGGTTTCCTCCGGGTGCTCCGGTTTCCTCTCACAGTCCAAAGATGTGCGGGTTCTGTTGATTGGCCATGCTGAAATTTCCACTTAATGTCCTGAAATGCATAGGTTAGAGGGATTAACAGGTAAATATGTAGGGAAATGGGGATAGGGCCTGGGTGGGATTGTGGTCGGTGCAGACTCAATGGGCCAAATGGCCTGTTTCTGCACTGTAGGGTTTCTATAATTCTATGATTCTAAGATTATAAACTAAATTCTCAAAAAGCCCTTAATTTCAGAGCTACTGCTGCATTCATCTATACTCAAGGTTAACCCCTTTCAGATGAACTCCCAATTAAAAACAGAAACTGCCATCACACAAAGACATAATTCATTAAGACTAATCCACTTGAAATACATATATGTGTCAGTTTGTTGCATCAGATAAAAATGAAGTCTTCTATTAGTTATGACTCTGCAGATGGGAGCAATTGGGTTTGCAATTGGTCCTTGCCAGTAGAATAAAAATTAGTCAATAAAGTATTAGTAGCCTAATATACACTGAACCCAATGTCAATGAGAGAGAAGTTTGGGTACAATGTAAAATGGATTGCCAATCCACTATTGTCCAATTTCACACTATTGGCAAGCACTGGCAAACTCCCCCAATTTGTTTAATCATTTTTTATGATGTTGAAATGGTTCAGAACAACTTGTCTCTTTTTCACATAGATTTCCTTCCCCCAGTGCCTATAAAGATAAGCAGCATGTTAAAGGGGTTTTTTTAACTCTTAACCCTTAGAGCATTACCAACCAGTCATTACATTAAAATGTAGTTGTCCTGCCAGGGCTGGCAGTGCATTCCTGTTAAAGAGGACATGTTCAAAGCTAACCTGATAAAAATACAAGCTGACCCACCTTCAAATTCCCAGCATCAGAAGCTTGTTACTAACACAGGAGACCATTTTGACTGGTGATTGCCTAAAGACATAATTTCTGGCCACCACGTTTAAATAATTAAGGACACATTGGCCAGAATTTTATGTTCCACCCACCACGGGAATCAGTGCGGGTGAGGTGCAGACCATGCAAAGGTCTGAACTGTACAAGAATAGAAATGACAATTAAGGGTCCATCCAAGAAATGGATAGATTTCTGCAGACTCACGTAAACCATCCATATGGTTGCATAGGTTTAAAGTGCAAGCGGCATGTTTAAAAGAGATGTACGAGGCAAGTTTTTTACATAGAGGATGATGGATGCCTGGTACTCGCTCCCAGGGAAGGTAGTGGAAGCAGATATCATAGTGACTTCTAAGCAGTGTCTAGACAAATACATGAATAGGATGGGAATAGAAGGATATGGTCCCCGGAAGGGTAGAGGGTTTTAGTTCAGCTGGGCAGTATGGCCGGTGCAGGCTTGGAGGGCCAAAGGGCCTGTTCCTGTGCTGTAATCTTCTTTGTTCTTTGTTTATATTGCCTTGAAGCCTAGATCAGAATATGTGTTTCTACTTGCTGATCATCTACTTCACATTTCAGCTTCCAGTTTCTTAGGGGAAGAACTTGCCCTTGGTTCTCCTGATCTACTGACATAACTCCAGTGGAAGGTCACAAAAATTCTTGGGCAAATGGCCAAGCTTTTTGCACCATTTCCCCGCGGGAGGTTACAGCGAGGCAGGTGCTCAGGAAATGGAAATTCTAGAGCCTCCTAGGCTACAAATGTGATAAAAATATTTGTACAAGAAAACAATCTGTCCCAAAAATACTTTTTAATAATTAAATCTCTGCAACCGAATAAGAAATAATAAACTTTGTTGCAGAATGTACTGCAAACAGACCTGAACATGGAAAAAGTGCCATTCTTATAGTTAAAGGTGATCACATGAGGTGTGACAATCCTGTGCCTTTAAGAAATGTATTTGTGTCATGTTTCTTATGCAGGATTTTGTTTTAGTGGTTTGTTCTATTGACCCGGTGTCGCTTTGTCTATAACTGCAGCCCATGTTGACACTGCAGAAGCATAATTGATCATAATTGCTAAAGTGTTTATTTTAATCAGTTCTGTTATTCTTTCCCCCTGGGATTTTTCAGAGTGGGGCTTGATGAGATTGATTGAAAAGAAAATTCATGTGATTAGATGGAACTAGGCTTATTCAGAGAAATAAACAGTTGCTGCTGGGAACTGTGTGAGAAGTAGCTCTCTGTGCATCTCTGTCTCTCTCTCTCTCTCTCTCTGGAGATTGGAAACTGGGACCTATCAAAAAATAAGTCTCTTTCTCTGAAATTTGAAGATTGACCTTTTTCTGGAAGCTGCTGTATGGGAGTCAAAAGGCAGATGTCTTTCTGTATCTTTATCCAGAGGGGTTAAAAGGCTGGAAATGTACCACATGTTTGAAAGACATGTGGGTTAGATGCATTGGCCTTGCTAAATTCTACATCAGTGTACCCAAACATGTGCCCGAATGTGACGACTAGGGGATTTTCACAGTAACTTCACTGCAGTGTTAATGTAGGCCTACCTGTGATACTAATAAATAAACTTTAAACTTTGTATGTGAGCATATCCATTTTTATGCTGACTGATTCTGAAGAAGAATGTACATCTGTGGGGATATTGCTTAAATTGAAACTATATAGGTAGGTACCTGTTAAGAATGATACCTTGTCATGTTTAGGATTTCAATCGGGTGAAAGTTCTACTGATTCTTAATTTTAGTGGCCCAAGTGCGTCAATAAAATTACATCTAGAGCGAAATATCTTATGCTCGCACTAATGCCAAAATCAAAAAAAGTTGGGGTCTAGGCTAACTTCATAATATACCTTGGAGTTTCTGATCTGATCCCTAACAGAAGTATGAAATTCTCACTGCTGCCTAGCAATGGGTCTTTAATTCAGTTTGAGTAATTTACTTTCTGTATTGTTGATGCACAGGTTTCAGTTCTGTTGCCTTGTGTTGTGACACTACCACTTATTT
Source organism: Carcharhinus amblyrhynchos (assembly GCF_965287045.1). Lineage (NCBI taxonomy): Eukaryota > Metazoa > Chordata > Chondrichthyes > Carcharhiniformes > Carcharhinidae > Carcharhinus > Carcharhinus amblyrhynchos. The sequence continues at coordinate 25,488,388 of NC_137332.1, read as the reverse complement.
GGATGTGATCATGATAACTGTGACACTGGAATGCCTGATTGTAATCTTCTTCCCATTTGATTTTGAAGGAAGAAGAGGGTGAACAATGGAAGAGAGGCAGACAATTGGGGTGTACCAAAGTTAGACTAGATCTATATTTTCATATCCTTCCACCATGTTTATGGGTAACAATGCACCTACCTGGCAATGAATATACAGATATCATAGCATAACTTCCAAATCAGCAAAATGTGTGAGAGCATGTGTGAGAACAATGTTTACATTACCCAAATACCTCAGTGTGCCAGACAACCTGTAGCAATAGCACATTAGGACCACCACATGTTAAATTCAAAGCAGTGAACAATGAATTAAATCAGCTCCTGCTGAATGGGCGACGGTGAGTTAGAACGTGAATTACAAACAATAAACTGTACAAGAATTGGCATAGAAATGACACCTCCACAAATTAGGGTCTGAAAGTGAATATTCAGCCATGCCTTCAATGTTTTAAAAATAGGCTTAGCTGATCACTAGATTTTCTTTAGCATATCTTCACACAAACATTTTCCCCTTTGGATAATAGTAGGGAAATGATGGAAGGAGATTCCAAAATCCTTCAGCCCATTGAACACTCTTTCCACAGCACACTAGTCCTGCTGTTGGACTTGAACTCAAAGCTTCTGGTCCAGAGTTGGGGACACTACCAAAAGAGAAATTGCTGGAAAATCTCAGCAGGTCTGGCAGCATCTGTAAGGAGAGAAAAGAGCTGATGTTTTGAGTCCAGGTGACCTTTTGTCGAGTCTGGACTCGAAATGTCAGCTCTTTTCTCTCCTTATAGAAGCTGCCAGACCTGCTGAGATTTTCCAGCATTTTCTCTTTTGGTTTCAGATTGCAGCATCCACAGTAATTTGCTTTTACCCAGCTGGGGACACTGTGCCACTAAAGCTTTGATCACTGTTGTCCAAAAGGCAGTGTAAAATTCTGGAAAGTGTTTTTTTTTCATGGGATGTGGGCATCACTGGCTAGGGCAGCATTTATTTCCCATCCTTAATTGCCCTTCAGAAAGTGGTGGTGAGCTGCCTTCTCGAACTGCAATCCATGTGATGTAGGCATATAGTGCTGTTAGGGCAGGAGTTCCAGGATTATGACCCTTGACCCATTTTGAGCAATGTGGCAATGGTTTTGGGATGGATGAAAGGGACTAGGAAGAATAAATGTGTTTGTTTTCTACAGTCAGTGATTGTACTATATATTCTATCTAGGATTTACCTATTTTGGTTTTACCACAAATTATTGCTTACAGTGTATCTTTTGGTTTCACAATACATTTGTTTAAATTCGCTGTATCGTTGTTTAAATGTCCTTGTGGGTTTTCTCTGCATGCTCTGACTTCCTCCCACATGTGTGCAGGTTCGGGAGATTAGTGGGGTAAATATGTGGTGTTATGGGTTTAGGGACTGAGTGGGATGCTCTGTTGGAGAGTCAGTGCAAACTAAATGGGCTGAATGGCCTCCTTCTGCACTGTAGGTATTCTATGATTTTTGTTTTACTTATTTTAACTTCACTACGATTTATTGAGTATGCTGTCACTTGCATGTATCACTATTTGATCATGATTTAGTGATAATATGTGTGAAATGTAACGATCAAGGGGAAAAGTAGTATTTAAGTTTGAGTAAATCACTGTTCATCAGCATTCATTTTGAAAACATGAAATGTGATGTTCCAACAAAGACATGACCTCATATTGTTATAATTGCATGTGTAAACTAGCTGGCATTATCAGGGAAATGAGGAATTATAATATTTTGCTTTTGATAATGGCACTGTCATATTTCTCATAAATTTGAAACCAGGATAGTGGGGGTGTAATTGGCATAATTGGATAAAGAGACAGAGAGAGACTGCAAGGGTCTAAACATCAGGAAGAATGTTTTGATATGCTAATAAACCAAGGAGAACCTCAATAAGAATTTACATATGGTAATAACATAAGTAGTTATGAAGTGCGTTGTCTTAGTCCAAAGTAGAACATATAGAACCATAGAATCCCTACAATGCAGAAGGAGGTCATTTGGCCCATTGACTTTGCACCAACACTCCCAAAGAGCAGCATACCCAGGCCCACACGCTCTGCACTATATATGTAACTCCGGAAATTTACCATGGCTAATCCACCAAACCTACAATCTTTGGACACTAAGGGGCAACTTATCATAGCCAATCCACCTAATCTGTATAAGACCATAAGACATATGAGCAGAAGTAGGCCACTCGGCCCATCGAGTCTGCTCCATCATTCAATCATGGCTAATATTTTTCTCACCGCTATTCTCTGGCTTTTTCTCAGTAACTCTGACCCCCTCATTAATCAAGAACCTATCTATCTCTGTCTTAAAGACACTCAATGACCTGGCCTCCATAACCTTCTGCAGCAAAGAGTTCCACAGATTCACCACTCTCTGGCTGAAGAAATTCTTCCTTATCTCTATTTTAAAGGATCTTCCCTTTAGCCTGAGGTTGTGCCTCTGGTTCTAGTTTTTCTTACTAGTGGAAACGTCCTCTCCATATCCACTCTATTCAGCCTCGCAATATCTGATAAGTTTCATCCTTCATCCCTTCACCCCTTTACCCTTTTAAACTCCGAGTACAGACCCTGAGTCCTCAACCGTTCCTCATACGACAAGCTCTTCATTTCAGAGATCATTCTTTTGAACCTCTTCTGGACCCTTTCCAAGGCCAGCACATCTTTCCTTAGATACGGAGTCCAAAACTGCTCACAATACTCCAGATGGGGCCTGACCAGACCCTTATACAACCTCAGAACTGCATTCCTGCTCTTGTACTCTAGCCCTCTCGACATGAATGCTAACTTTGCATTTGCCTTCCTAACTGCCACCTGAACCTGCACGTTAGCCTTAAGAGAATCTTGAACAAGGATCCCAAACTTTGTGTTTCTGATTTCCTAAGCATTTCCTTATTTAGAAAATAGTCCCTGCCTCCATTCCTCCTTCCAAAGTGCATAACCTCACACTTTTCCACATTGGATTCCATCTGCCACTTCTTTGTCCACTCCTCTAACCTGTCCAAGTCCTTCTGCAGCCCTCCTGCTTCCTCAGTTCTACCTGTCCCTCTACATATCTTTGTATCATATGCAAACTTAGCAACAGTGCCTTCAGTTCCTTCCTCCAAATTGTTAATGTATATTGTGAAAAGTTGTGGCCCCAGTACTGACCCCTGAGGCACACCATTAGTCATCGGCTGCTATCCTGAAAAAGACACCTTTTATCCCCACTTCCTCCTTCTGCCAGTCAGCCAATCCTCTGTCCATGCCAGGATCTTATCCTTAATACCATGGCAACTTAACTTATTTAACAGTCTCCTGTGTGGCACCTTGTCAAAGGCCTTCTGGAAATCTAAATAAATCACATCTACTGGTTCTCCTTTATCTAACTTCCTTGCTACCTCCTCAAAGAACTCTAACATATTTGTCAGACATGACCTCCCCTTGACAAAGCTGTGCCAACTCAGTCCTATTTTATCATGCACTTCCAAATACTCTGCAATTTCATCTTTAATAATGGACTCTAAAATTTTGCCAATGACCGAATCCAGGCTAACCGGCCTATAATTGTCTGTCTGCTGCCTCCCTCCCTTCTTAAATAGCGCTGTTACATTAGCTACTTTCCAGTACTCTGGGACCCTCCCTGCCTCCAGTTATTCCTGAAAGATCACCTCCACAATTTCCTTAGCTATCTCTGGGGTGTAGTCCATCCAGTCCAGGTGGTTTATCCACCCTTAGACCTTTCAGTTTCCCCAGATCCTTCTCCCTGGTAATGGCCACTACACTCGCCTATGCCCCTGATTCTCTTGGAGCACTGGCAACCCACTGGTGTCTTCCACCATGAAGACTGATGCAAAGTAACTATTCGGTTCCTCTGCCACTTCTTTGTTTCCTATTATTACATCTCCAGCCTCATTTTCCAGTGGTCCAATGGCTATTTTTGCCTCTCTCTTACCTTTCATATATTGCAAAAAACTCTTCCTATCTTCTTTCATGTTACTAGCTAGCTTACACACATATTTCATCTTCTCCCCCACCCTCCCCCCACCCGCCCCCCCAACCTCCCTGCCCCCCCCGACTTCATTGGTTTTTTAGCATCCTCTGCTCATTTTTAAAGGCTTTCCAATCCTCTGGCTTCCCACTAATCCTCGCCACTTTGTAAGCTTTCTCTTTTGCTCTTATGCTGTCCTTGACTTCCCTTGTCAGCCATGGATGCCTCGTCCTCTCCTTAGCATGTTTCCTCCTCCTTGGGATGAATTTCTGTTGTCCATCCTGAATAACCCCCAAAAATTCCTGCCATTGCTGTTGCACTATCTTCCCTGCTCGGCTCCCTTTCCAATTAACTCTGGCCAACTCCTCCCTCATGTCTTTGTAGTTACCTTTATTTAATTGTAATACTGTTACATCTGATTCCAGATTCTCCCTCTCAAACAGCAGGGTAAATTCTATCATATTGTGGTCACAGCTCCCTAAGGGTTACTTCACCTTAATTCCCTAATCAAGTCTCATTACACATCACCAAATCTAGAATAGTCTGTTCCCTAGTTGGCTCTGTCACAAGCTGCTCCAAAAAGAATCATCTCTTAGACATTCTACAAATTTCTTTTCCTGGGATCCACTACCTACCTGATTTTCCCAGTCCACCTGCATATTGAAGTCCCCAGTGATTATTATAATATTGCTTTTTTTATATGCCTTTTCTATCTCCTGATTTATTTTCTGCCCCACACCCTGACTACAGCTAGGGGGCCTGTACATATCTTCCATCAGAGTCTTTTTACCTTTGCAATTCCTCAATTCTACCCACAGAGCTTCTATGCCTTCTGATCCTGTATCGCTTCTTGCTATCAATTTAACTTCATTCCTTACTAACAATACAACCCCGCCCTCTTTACCCATCTGCCTGCCCTTTCGATAGGACACACATCCTTGGATATTTAGTTCCCAGCCCTGATCCTATTGCAGCCACTTCTCTGTGATGCCCACAACATTGCAACTTTGGACTGTGGGAGGAAACCAGGGCATCCAGAGGAAACCAGTGCAGACATGGGAGAATGTCGTGAAGGAGGGAAAGGGTGAATGCATTTTGTACCCGGAGGGAAAGGGTTAATGGATTTTGTATCTAGAATATGTCACAAACATAACCCTTCATCATGACTGATCTTCTCAAGCATATACTGCTCCTAGCATTAATATAAGTTATTTGTTCATGTCTTACATGCTTTAACTCTCATTTGTATAAAGACAGATAGTTTAATGTGGCTGTTATTTTGTAGACTTTGCAAATCTTACCTATTTGTGTTAGTTGGACATGGTTACACAGATGGTAGTTTACAATACTGGCTTTTGACAGCTGCTGATGGCAAAACGGCTTTTAAAAGGAAGAGTCCTGCGGAGGCAGCCGCGATTGCACAAGTAGCTTCAAAGACAGGGATACCGATACTGCTGCAGAAGGGTTTTGAATGGTGACCAGATTGAAGCTTGTGTCATGGCTGCAGCTGCCAGCTGGACTGTGAATCGTGATTAAATCTGGGGTTGTATTGTGACCAAGGAAGGGAGATCTGGAATTCTGGCCAGAATGGGAAACTTGTGTCGTGATTGACATTAAGACTCATGATGTATAAATGCCAACTTGAGTTTGTGTTCTATGAGAAGTCTGGTAGTCCTGGTTGGAACCAGTTTCTCCCAAAACTCTGGAATAAACGCCAGAGTTTTGAAATAAAAATCACTGTATTTTGAGTAATTAACAGTCTCAGAGGTATTATTTTACCTACAACAGGACTGTGGGAGGAAACCAGTGCAGACATGGGAGAACGTGCAAACTCCACACAGACAGTGACCCAGGCCAGGAATTGAACCCAGGTCTGCTAGCACTGTGAGGCAGCAGTGCTAACCACTGTGCCACCATGCCAGCCTTATAAATGCTATAAAATTGTAAGCAAGTGAGGTAAGGATGGAGTAAGTTTACATTTTTTAACATATAGGAGCTATAAAGTAAAAAATGGAGTTTGATCAGTTCTAGGAAAAGGGAACTTCGAAGAGACTGGTGAATCAATAAAGGCTAGATTCATCAAAGGAAAGGAAAACATCAAAGAAAACACTGAAGCCTTTGAGGGGTGGCTGCTTCAATCTCCACAAAGACAGTACGTTCAAGCCCAGATCTGGAGAACCAGTTGCTATCAGCCTCAGGAGGCACCCCAAGGGCAATAGGGTATTGTGTGGTAAAGTTAGTGGAATTCTACAGATGTTAAAAATCTATACAGAATATTGCCAACAGAAAGAGGCAAGATTAGCTTTGAGTAGAGTTTAAGCTAATATCTTTTCAAATTGTTTTACAATGCTGTTAAGCCATTATTTGTGTATTTTTTATTTTCTTTATTTTAATAAATGTTCACTTTAATATCATATCATCACAATTGGTCAGTTTTGTCATTTTCTGATTTCAGAAAACCTCCTAATAGTACACAAATTGCAAAAGGATTGCTTTAGCAATTTGGTTCAAGTCTCCTTTTGGGATTTGGCAGCTCGATATTTACTATCAGCCATGCTGTAGCAGCATTTAAAGTAATGACATGAATTAGAACAAGATCATCAGTCCAACAGGCATCAGTCCAACAAGCATCTCCAACTAACATTCATAAGAATTGTGGCACTGTCAATGACAGTAAAGTCATCTGTGTCCTCTTTGCTCCCACATGGCACCAAGATATTTTACAGGGCAGCACTGTGGCACAAAAGTCAGCACTTCTGCCTCACAGCTCCAGGAACCCGGGTTTGGGTCACTGTCTGTGTGGAGTTTGAACATTCTCCCTGTGTCTGCATGCGAGGTGATGCATTTTGGAAAAACTAATGTAGGGGAGAGTTATACAATAAATGGTAGGACCATTAAGAGTATAGAAACACAGAGGTGTGCAAGTTCACAAGTCCTTGAAGGTGGCAGCACAGGTGGAGAAGGTGGTGAAGACAGCATATGGTATGCTTGCCTTTATAGGAAGGGATATAGACTATAAAAGCTGGAATCTGATGTTGCAGTTGTATAGAACGTTGGTTAGACCACATTTAGAGTACTGTGTCCAGTTCTTGTCTCTGCACTACTGGAAGGACGTGGAGGCCTGAGACAGAGTGCAGAGGAGGTTTACCAGGATGTTGCCTGGTATGGAGGGTCTTAGCTATGAGGAGAGATTGGGCAAACTGGGGTTGTTCTCCCTGGAAAGACAAAGAATGAGGGGAGACTTAATAGAGGTGTATCAGATTATGAAGGATATAGATAGGGTGAACAGTGGGAAGCATTTTCCCAGGTTAAGGCGACGATCACGAGGGGTCACGGGCTCAAGGTGAGAGGGGCGAGGTATAACTCAGATGTCAGAGGGACGTTTTTTACACAGAGGGCAGGGGGGGCCTGGAATGCACTTCCAAGTAGGGTGGTGGAGGCAGACATGCTAGGGTTGTTTAAGACTTACCTGGATAGGCACATGAGCAGACTGGAAATGGAGGGATTCAGGAGAATGTTCTAGTTGAAGATCAAGAGCCTCAAGACGTTCCTGGGAATTAATAGATTCCTATCAGTCGTCCAACAAATTTTAAGGCTCACCTTGTTACTTACGTTGGAGCTGTTGGGGATCTTCCATTACAGTCTGTATAGCCTGTTGTATGTCTATTTATGTTTATTGATGTCTCCTTTTACATCCACAGGCAATTCGGTTGGACTTGTTGGTCAACAAGGTGCATACACACGGTGGGTTGTGCAAGGGTTGCTTTTGGATGTTGGTTCAAGAGTTGCCTAGTGTTTCACGTCCGTTAGTGTACGCTTAATCTGGATCAATTGACGGGCAAAATGTCAGCTCAGTAACTATCACTGTCTGCTGTACAGTTACAGGGACCCAGGTCGGATCTCCGGCTTGGATCAATGTCTGTGGGAGTTTGCACATTCTCCCCGTGCTTGCGTGGGTTTTCTCTGGGTGCTCCGGTTTCCTCCCACATCCCAAAAACGTTCTTTTTAGGTTGTTTGGTGTCAATCAATTGTCCCTGAATTGGATCTCCCTTAATCTGGCGTACATATAATTCCCTAAATTTGCACCCCTTTATTGTGGAGTTCCACTAGAGGTAGACAAAAATCGTCGACGATCGACGAAAGGCTTAAATCAGGCACTAACGGAGTGTTAAAATGGACAGTGCGGGCTTGTAGGGCCGAAGGGCCTGTTTCCTGTGCTGTGCTGTTCTTTGTTCTTGTTCTTGGATTTACTCAGGGTGCTCTGGTTCTTCCCACAGTCCAAAGATATGCAGGTTAGGTTGATTGGCCATGTTGAATTGCCCTTTAGTGTCCCGGAATGTGTAGGTTAGAGTAAATAGGTAGTGTTAAAAGGATAGGGCCTGGGTAGGATTGTTGTCGGTGCAGATTTGATGGGCTAAATGGTCTTCATTGCACTGTAGGGATTCTATGATTCTGTTCTATGACCTGGTATGTAGGCAGTCCTCCTCACTAACATCCCATTTCACCAGCCACCACAAAGGATAGGAGCGTGACACCATATTATCACCCAGTTGCAAACTTAATTTCCAGCATTGAAAGTTATTGTGCCAGCAACTGGGGTTTCCCACATCTTCTGTTACCCAAACAGCCTTTGTGAAAGGCAGAATGCATACATTATAAATATTATTGAACTTTATAATCGCTGGCAGCATTTCTAAGCTCAGAATTGGCCACTTACTTCCAACTATAGCATCATCTAACCATGGGTTAACCTTTGTGAGTAGGCTGTGTACGTGCAATTCCCACTTCCCTCTGGTGGCCTCCCAGTGTCAGATCCAATATGGGATGGGAGGCTTTTAAAGCATTTCCTTTTCTCTCTCCCAGAATCCCTTTTCCATTGGAGGTCAACTCGCCCCAAAGGTTAAATGAAGCTGAACTCACGACATGAAGCAAGCTCAGCAGATTGTATAGTCGAGCAAGTGTCCATAAGACCACATAGTTTTATTAATATTGATCTTTTACTTAATGGCTGCTGACGCAAGTAATTATAAGCACTGAATAATTTGGCTTGTTTCTAGTTTGTTTGTTTTATGGTTAAGCTTGAGCTATGGTTTTGCTGTCAGGGTGGCACAGTGGTTAGCGCTGCTGCCTCACAGTGCCAGGAGGCCAGGTTCAATTCCCACTTTGGGTCACTGTCTGTGTGGAGTTTGCACATTCTCTCCGTGTCTGCGTGGGTTTCATCCAGGTGCTCCAGTTTCCTCCCACAGTCCGAAGATGTGCGGGTTAGGGTGATTTGTCATGCTGAATTGATCCTAGTATCAGGGGGCTTAGCAGGGTAAATTTGTGGGGATAAGGCCTGAGTGGCATTGTGGCAGTGCAGGCTTGATGGGCCGAATGGCCTCCTCCTGTATTGAAGGGATTCTATGATTCAAATATTGTTTCTGGGTTCTACTTATCTGCTGCTATTTAGCCGATTTGGAAGATCGTGACAATCTTCTTGTATGGGTGATAGGTTATATGTGCCTAAACCCATTGACACTTTCCTTAATCAGTTTCCAATAACTGGTTAACAAGTAGCAGATTACTGACTGGCCATACCTTCCTCGGCATTTTAATTGTGAGTATGATTAATTTGTATTTTGCCCTTCTCAAGAACAATTATGGATGGGCAATAAATATTGGACTCACCAGCAATGCTTGCGTTCTAAGAACAAATGGACAAAAAACAGATTAAGGCATTGTGGCTTTATCAGGATTGTTTCATCAGTTCATCAAACTAGGTAGATCAACATTTGAAAATCAAATATGCACACTTAGATAAAGGCTAGTTAATGAGTTTATGTCATAATTACTCTTACAATGAAAAGCAAGACCTCAATTTCTGGGAATTACATAATAGGCAACAGTTCCAGGGATCATTCAAACAGAATGCATAATTACAGCCTGCAAGCAATATTAGTCATGGCTTACCTTATTATTAATGAACATTCTCAGGGCCTTGGCTTGCACGCAGCACAGAGTATTGGCTTTCCCAGGTTCAGTTTGCACTAAACATGCCCTTTGGGGGCAGGGGGAGGGGCTGAGAGGGAGATGAGGCAGACAGGAGATTCAGAAATATTACTTCTTATTTCCTTTGTTTCACGCTGTAACGACACCCACATCTTGGAAAGCGAATTGCTCTTGTTTTCGCCTCTCTCTGACAATTGCCAAAAGCATTTTTGCAATACCCTGTTTTTTTCACTGTAACCAATGTCTGCCAAAATATGAAGATAATGAAGTGCAGCACTCTCCTCACTATTCTCCTATACAGCATTCAATGGAGAACAAAACATTTTAGAAACAAATTTATTTTAAGCATTCCACATTAGGACATTGAATATTACAATTGTTAAAGAATACATTGAGTCACTCGTAGTTTCAACTGCATATAGAAGATCTTTCTGCATGCATATTAGACAAAAGACAAGGACAGGAAAGGTATTGACGTGAATGTCAAAGTTTATTAGTGTCAAAAGTAGGCTATCTTTAACACTGCAATGAAGTGACAGTGAAAATCTCCTAATTGCCACACTCCAGCCCCTGTTTGGGTATACTGAATTTAGCATGGCCAATGCACCTAACCAGCACTTCTTTCAGACTGTGAGAGGAAACTCGAACACCCAAAGGAAACCCACACAGCCAGGGGGTAATGTGCAGACTGTGCACAGGCAGTGACCCAAGCCGGGAATCGAACCCAGGTTCCCGGTGCTGTGAAGCAGCAGTGCAAACCACTGTGGCACCGTACCAGCCCCATATGGTCTACCTTCCCCAATAAAATTAACAGCATACTTCCAAGAGCTGGCTTCTATATTGAACAGCCCTGAGAAACCTGCTGGCTTGCTGATCATAAGAACATAAGAACATAAGAAATAGGAGCAGGAGTAGGCCATCCAGCCCTTCGAGCCTGCCCCGCCATTCAATAAGATCATGGCTGATCTGTCGCGGCTCAGTTCCACCTTCCCGCCCTCTCCCCATAACCCTTAATCCCCTCTCTTATCAAAAACCCATCAACCCGCGTCTTAAAAATATTTAGCGAGGCAGCTTCCACCACTTCAACGGGCAGAGAATTCCAGAGATTCACCACCCTTTGAGTGAAGAAGTTCCTCCTCAACTCCGTTCTAAACCACGCCCCCCCTTTATCTTGAGGCTGTGCCCCCTAGTCCTACTGTCTTTTTTGAGCGGGAAGAGTCTCTCCACCTCTATCCTATCCATCCCATTCATCATCTTATACGTCTCAATGAGATCTCCCCTCATTCTTCTAAACTCTAACGAGTACAAGCCTAGTTTATTCAGCCTCTCCTCATAGCTCAACCCCCTCAACTCCGGTATCAGCCTAGTAAACCTCCTCTGCACTCCCTCCAAGGCCAAAATATCTTTGCGCAAGTGCGGCGCCCAAAACTGCACACAGTACTCCAGCTGCGGCCTCACCAATGCCCTATACAGCTGCAGCAAGACCTCCCTACTTTTATATTCAATTCCCCTCGCTATGAAGGCCAGCATCCCATTCGCCTTCCTGACCACCTGCTGCACCTGCAAGCTGGGTTTTTGCGACTCATGCACAAGGACCCCGAGGTCCCTCTGCACCGTCGCCTGCTGCAGTTTTTCGCCCCATAAGTAATAGTCCTTCCTACTGTTATTCCTACCAAAGTGGACCACCTCACACTTGCCAACATTAAATTCCATTTGCCAGTTCCTGGCCCATTCGCCCAGCGTATCTAGATCCTTCTGCAGACTCTCCACACCCTCCGCACAATTTGCCGTTCCCCCAGTCTTGGTGTCATCAGCAAATTTCGACACCCTACACTCGGTTCCCTCCTCCAGATCATCTATATAAATGGTAAAAAGCTGAGGCCCCAGCACCGACCCCTGGGGCACTCCACTAGTCACCATCCGCCAATCCGAATAGCACCCGTTGACCCCCACTCTCTGCCTCCTATTTGACAACCAATCCTCTATCCACGCTAACACCCTACCCCCAACTCCATGTCCCTCAACCTTCTGCAATAACCTCTTGTGAGGTACTTTGTCAAACGCCTTCTGAAAATCTAGAAAGACCACATCCACCGGCTCTCCTCTATCCACTGCTCTAGACACATCCTCATAGAACTCCAGTAAATTTGTCAGACACGACTTCCCTTTAATGAAACTGTGCTGCGTCACTGGAGGTTTCTGACTGCTGTTAGAAAGGCCTGTTGGCTGCAGAATAATAATACATAAGAAACATAAGAAATAAAAGCAGAAATAGGCCATATGGCCCCTCAAGCCAGCTTCACCATTCAATAAGATCCTTGCTGAACTCATACTTCACCACCACTTTCCTGCCTTATCTCCATGGACCCTGATTCACAGCGTGCACAAAAATCTATCTATCTCAGTCTAGAATATACTCATCAACTGAATCACCATGAACTTCAGAAAAGATCATTTCATGTTCTGTGGTGTTAAAAGCCAGCTTTGTCACACAGCATGTTGAGACATGTACAGCTTTCCAGCATTACGACAGTGATAATAGCCTGGATTCTAACATACCTGACCCATACAGAGTGGCAATGTCGATAAGTTGCAGGGAACTCTCGTCAGGATTCCCCCAAAAGCTGTGGAATGACCTAAACCTGAAATCAGCCTGATTGGGCGGTACGGTGGCACGGTGGCTAGCACTGCTGCCTCACAGCACCCGGGATCCAGGTTCAATTCCAGCCTTGGCTGACTGTCTGTGCAGAGTCTGCACATTCTCCTTGTGTCTGCGTAGGTTTTCTCCAGGTGTTCCGGTTTCCTCCCACACTCCAAAGATGTGCGGGTTCGGTTTATTGGCCATGCTCAATTGTCCCTTAGTGTCAGGGCATTAGCAGGATAAATATGTGGGGTTACAAGGATAGGGCCTGGGTGAGATTGTTGTCAGTGTAGGCTCAATGGCCTCCTTCTGTACTGTAGCGATTCTATTCTATGGTCGGTTTCCAATCAGTTACGCATTACTTTCGTGAAGCCAAAAGTCTTTGATCCCAGGAGCTGCTCACTGGCACGCTAGATTTAGCAGGTAGGTTTAAAGGTAGTCACCACCTTGTCTGGATATAGCTGCCATGTTTTCTGAGGCTTTTTATTATTAATTCATGGGATGTGGGCATTATTGGTTGGGCCAGGGTTTATTGGCCTTCTCTAATTGCCCTTGAGAGGGCAGTTAAGAGTCTACCACATTGGATCCGGGGTTATATGTAGGCCGGACCAGGTAAGGATGGCAGATTTCCTTCCTAAAAGGACATTAGTGAACCAGATGGGTTTTTACAACAATCGTTAGACTTTTAATTTCAGATTTTTATTCAACTCAGATTTCACCTTCACGTTTTGGGATTTGAACCCAAGTCTCAAGGTTACTAGCCCAGTGACAATTCCACTATGCTACTGCCTCCCTATGAGCTTGCAGAGCATATTTCACCAACATGTGACTCCAGATCCACAGCAATGTGATTGACTCTTAAATGTCTCTGAAATGGCCTAGTGAGCCACTCAGTTCAAGGGTAATTGGGAATGGGCAATAAATGCTGGCCAGCCATCAACACCCACATCCTCTGAACGAATTAAAAAAACCTTCCTTTCTTTCTAATAGCAATTATTTACATTCCAAAATTCCTTTCATCTATTTTAGCAAACTTATACCCCCAGATTTCTTACTTCAACTCTCCCACGACACATGTACAGACTCCTCAACCACCAGCCTTACTCTCATCCACTCCTGGAAAATCTGAGACTTGAAGGTCACCAGTGGATATACCCTACCTTTAAACTGCACCGCCTTCAAAGAGTCAACCATGAAGTTAGTGAATACAGACTGGGCACTGTATGTGTAATAGTGAGGTCCCAGCATCCAAACAGGATAGGGAATATGCACTGCCACACTGCCAGTCAGGCATCCCTGTATAGCACCATGTAATCATGACATAAGTAAAGTCAAGTTTATTTATTAATGTCACAAGTAGGCTTACATTAACACTGCACTGTAAAAATCCCCTAGTCCCCAAACTCTGGCATCTGTTCGGGTTCACTGAGGGAGAATCTAGCATGGCCAATGCACCTAACCAGCACATCTTTCGGACTGTGGGAGGAAACTAGAGCACCCAGAGGAAACCCATGCAGACACAAGGAGAACATGCAGACTCCACACAGTCAGTGACCCAAGCTGGTAATCAAACCCAGGTCCCTGACTCTGTGAAGCAGCAGCCCTAACCACCGTGCCACCGCACATTTCACTCTCTTTCTCTTGATCCAAAATGGATAATGCTCAACCATTTTTTGCTTCTCCTTTCTTGCAGGTATAGCAATAGAAGGATGCAGGAAAATGCACGAAGGATGTCCCTGATGGTGGGGGCATCCAGACCCAGGGTTCACAGTTTAAGGATACGAGTTATACTATTTAGGACTGAGATGAAGAGAAATTTCTTCAGCCAGAGAGTGGCGTTCTCTACCACAGAAAGCAGTTGAGGCCAAAATATTGTACATTTTCAAGACTGAGTAAGACGTAACTTCTGGGGCAAAAGGAGTCAAAGGATTTGGGGGTAAGTAGGAAGAGGTTGCTGAGTTGGATGATCAGCCATGATCACAATGAATGGCGGAGCAGGTTCGAAGGGCCAAATGGCCTACTTCTGCTCCTGTTTTCCATGTTTCATTTTTGTCAGGCCTGTCAAAGTGCAGCCCTTCCTGAAAGGGTCTGAAAATAAGTTATAACTACACTCAACACCCAAACAGAAATCCCCTCCCAGCCTGTCCACCAAACAAAAAAACCACAAGTAAATATGAGTTCCATTCCCCAGCTGCTGTTTGGACACTCTGATTAGGGTCATTGGTCAGGGGGTGTGAGCTGTGCACCTGTATTCCAGAAGACATCCATTGAGTCAATTCTCTGCCACAATGTGATCAATGGAGGATGAATGATGAAGGCTTTATGCCAATTTCCTGCATTCATGTACTGGCAGGCAGGTGATCTGATTTCTGGGTGATCTGATTTCTGGGTGATCTGATTTCTGACACTAAATGAGTAAAATGTCTGGCCTTCACTGACATTTACAAATGAGGTCAGTGGGAATTGGCTGAGCGATCCAACGAAGCAAGCACTGGGGAGGCATTTTAATGTGCCTCAACAAGCAGAATAAACTTGTTCCAGTTTTCATTACTCATTACCTGTGGTAATTGTGGTCCATGACACAATGAAAACGGGCAAATTAAAAAATGACATACCACAAAGCTTTTGCATCTCCATATTGATGATGAATATTTTTACATTGTTTTGTCATGTTTTTGCATCTAAACAGGGTTTTTGTGGGCTTGTTAATGCTCCCAAAGAAAACTACTCAAGACTATAGCTTGTTAAAACCATTACTCTTTATTTATCTATGTGAAATTGGAACTTCGCCTCCCTCCAGATCTCAATTATCTGATCTTACATCGTCTTTACATCAGCATCATATGCTTCTGATGTTAACACTTTACTCTACATCCACTACAGGTCTAAGATGTGTACCATTAAGGGCTATCCATCACCATAACCAAAGCACTGTCCATCACTCTCTGCCACAAGACAGGATGTGATGTATAAATCCATGTACTCTGTAGAGAGAACAGAGCAGCTGTCCCACAAACCAGCCAAGTTCTATGTAACCTCCCAGTTCCTATTATATATGTATCTTCAAATTAAGTACCTACTAGTTGTCATTGTACCGTTGATGGGTTTGCGATATACAGAAGAACATAACAAGACTGCGCTCACTCATTTGCTTTGGCCTTCTTTCTTAATTATAGACTGACAGATTTGATAGGGATATTGCTGCATAGATTATTCTGGCATTATGATTTATAGGACTGTCCTGGGCACAACAATCTTCAGTTGCTTCATCAATCATCTTCCTTCCATTAGAAGCTCAGAAGTGTGATGTTTCATGACAATTGCACATTGTTCAACACCATTCACAACTCCTCAGACATTGAAGCAGCCCATGTCTAAATACAGCAAAACCTGGACAGTATCTAGGCTTGAGCTAACAAGTGGCATTTAGCATTCGCACCTCAGAAGTGTCCAGTAATGACCATCTCCAAAATTAGAGGATTTAGCCATTTCCCCTTGACATTTAATGATCTTATCATTGCTGAATCCCCCATTACCAACATCATGGGGCTAACCATTGACCAGAAACTCAACTGGGCTAGCCATATAAATACAGTGGATACAACCACAGATCAGAGGCTAGGAATCCTTTGGCGAATAACTAATTTCCTGGCTCCTCAAAGCTTGTCCATAATCTACAAGGCATAAGTCAGGAGTGTGATGGACTAGTCTTCATTTGCCTGAATGAGTGCAGCTCCAACAGCACTCGAAGCTTGACACCAACCAGGATGAACATTTGCTCCCTCCACCACTGATGAACAATGTGTACCACCTACAAGATGTCCTGCAGAATCTCACCAAGACTCCTAAGACAGCACCTTGCAAACCCACGACCACTATAACCGAGAAGGCCAAGGGCAGCAGATGTATGGGAACATCATACCTGAAGGTTCCCCTCCAAGCTACTCATCAGCCTGACTTGGAGATGTATCACTGTTTCTTCATGGGTCAAAATCCTGAAACTTCCTCCCTAACAACAATGTGGATGTACCTACACTACATGGACTGCAGCAATTCAAGAAGGCCAACACCTTCTCAACAGCGATTAGGGATAGGCAATAAATACCGGCCTAGCCAATGGCACCCAAATCCCTTGGATGGAAAAAGGTAATATAACACCACACCTTTAACTTTACGAATATTGATTGGAATATTGATTGGAATATTGATTGGAGTTGCTATAGTTCTAGCTCGCTAGAGGGGTCAGTGTTTGTACAAAGCGTGCAGGAAGGTTTTTTGTCTCAGTATGTTGACAGGCCAACTAGAGGTGAGGCTATATTGGATTTGGTGCTGGGAAATGAGCCAGACCAGGTGCTAGACTTGGAAGTTGGTGTGCATTTTGGTGATAGTGACCACAATTCGGTTACGTTCACCTTAGTGATGGGAAGAGATAGGCATGAACCTCGGGTCAGCAATTTTAGCTGGGGTAAGGGCGATTATGAGGCTATCAGGAGTGAATTAGGAAGCATGGATTGGATTAGGGGATTACAGGGACTGGGAACGTCTGAAATGTGGAGTTTTTTCAAGGAGCAGCTACTGCGAGTCCTTGATAGGTATGTCCCTGTCAGGCATGGTGGATTTGGTAGATCTAGGGAACCGTGGTGCACTGAAAGAGTTGAGTCGATGGTTAAAAAGAAAAAGGAGGCTTATGTTCGGATGAGATTGGAGGGCTCAGATAGTGCACTAGAAAGCTTTAGATTGGCTAGGAGGGAGTTGAAGAGTGAGTTGAGAAGGGCTAAAAGAGGACATGAGAAGACTTTGGCTGATAGGATTAAGGAGAATCCTAAGGCGTTCTATAGGTATGTCAAGAACAGAAGGTTGGTCAGGGCAAGATTAGGGCCAGTTACAGACAGCAGGGGGAAGTTGTGTGTGGAACCGGAGGAGATTGGAGAAGTATTGAACCAATATTTCTCTTCGGTGTTCACGCAGGGGGACATGAATATAGCTGAGGAGGACATTGGGTTGCAGGGGTGTAAAATAGACAGTATTACGGTTGATAAAGGGGATGTGCTGGAAATTCTTGAGGGGCTGAAAATAGATAAGTCCCCTGGTCCGGATGGGATCTACCCTAGGATTCTCTGGGAGGCTAGAGAGGTGATTGCAGAGCCTCTGGCTCAGATCTTCAGGTCGTCATTGGTCTCTGGTGTAGTCCCGGAGGATTGGAGGATAGCGAATGTTGTCCCATTGTTTAAGAAGGGGAACAGAGACTTTGCCGGGAATTATAGACCGGTGAGTCTTACTTCTGTTGTGGGCAAGGTTTTAGAAAAAATTATTAGGGATAGGATTTATAGTTATTTGGAGTGTAATGAATTGATTAGAAATAGTCAGCATGGTTTTGTAGCGGGTAGGTCATGCCTTACTAACCTTATTGAGTTTTTTGAGAAGGTGACCAAAGAGGTGGATGGGGGCAAGGCAGTTGACGTGGTATACATGGATTTTAGTAAGGCGTTCGATAAGGTTCACCATGGTAGGCTTCTGCAGAAAATGCAGATGTATGGGATTGTGGGTAATCTAGGAAGTTGGATCAGGAATTGGCTATCAGATAGGAGACAGAGGGTGGTGGTGGATGGTAAATATTCATCATGGAGTACAGTTACGAGTGGTGTGCCTCAGGGATCTGTTTTGGGGCCACTGTTGTTTGTAATTTTTATTAATGATCTGGATGAGGGTATAGTTGGGTGGATTAGTAAATTTGCTGATGACACCAAAATTGGAGGTATGGTAGATTGTGAGGAAGGGTGTCATAGTCTGCAGGGAGACTTAGATAGGTTGCAGAGCTGGGCCGAGAGGTGGCGGATGGAATTTAATGCGGAGAAGTGTGAGGTAATTCACTTTGGTAGGAGCAACAGATGTGTCGAGTATAGGGCTAACGGGAGGACTTTGAATAGTGTGGATGAACAGAGGGATCTAGGTGTGTGTGTACATAGATCCCTGAAAGTTGGGAATCAAGTAGATAAGGTTGTTAAGAAGGCGTACGGTGTCTTGGCGTTTATTGGTAGGGGGATTGAATTTAGGAGTCGCAGTGTAATGTTGCAACTGTACACTACTCTAGTGCGGCCGCACTTGGAGTACTGTGTGCAGTTCTGGTCCCCGCATTACAAGAAGGATGTGGAGGCGTTGGAGAGGGTGCAGAGGAGGTTTACTAGGATGTTGCCTGGTATGGTGGGGAGGTCCTATGAGGAGAGACTGAGGGATTTAGGGTTGTTTTCGTTGGAAAGAAGGCGGCTAAGAGGGGATCTTATTGAAACATATAAGATGATTAGAGGTTTAGATAGGGTGGATAGTGATAGCCTTTTTCCTCGGATGGAGAAAGCTAGCACGAGGGGGCATGGCTTTAAATTAAGGGGGGGTAGCTACAGGACGGATGTCAGGGGTAGGTTCTTTACCCAGCGGGTGGTGAGGGATTGGAATGCCCTGCCTGCTGCAGTTGTAAATGCGTCTAGTTTGGGGGCGTTTAAGAGATCTCTGGATAGGTTTATGGACGAAAAGGGATTGGTATAGGCTAGTGGGTCATTGTTTTTGTAACTGGTCGGCGCAACATCGTGGGCCGAAGGGCCTGTTCTGCGCTGTAATGTTCTATGTTCTACACCTCTCTCATTAAAAGATAGGCCAAGGAAAGGCCCATTAATTCAGTCACTAATATCCTTTTGTTTTTGCTTTGAATTTCTTATTTTCAAATGTTAGATTATTCATTGTGTGTCTCCTACTTTGACCCCTAACTGGTGTGGATATGGCATGTGAGGAGATGGAGAGGGTTCTGACAGGATGATCTAAGCTGACAACGAAGCATATTCCTTTTTATTAACTCTGCAGAAACTGTTTACAACCCTGATTCCCTAAAGAACTAGGATAACATCGTAGCACCAAGCTGAATCACTGCCAAAGAAACTCCTAAACCACATTAAACTCATAAAACCTAACCCTTAAGGACTAATTTTACAAAGAAAATGTTTCTTCAGGTTCTCCACCATAAATTCATATTTTCAGTCTAACACAAAGCTCATTATAGAACCCTTCTGTTGTATAAATTTATAAAGAAAACAGGAAATTGCAGAGACATCAGCTTCAGTTTAAAAGCTCCATTCTTGACTTAGATTTATGGTTCAATGGAGCATTAATGGTTATTAGAGCACAAGTCTTTGGCACTACTGAGTGGCACAGTGGTTAGCACTGCTGGCTCACAGTTCCAAGGACCTGGGTTCGATTCCAGGCTTCGGTCGCTGTCTGTGTGGAATCTGCACATTCTCCCTGTGTCTGCGTGGGTTCGATTCCTGGCTTCGGTCACTGTCTGTATGGAGTCTGCACATTCTCCCTGTGTCTGCGTGGTTTTTTTCCAGGTGCTCCGGTTTCCTCCCACAGTCCAAAGATGTGCAGGTTAGGTGCGTTGGCTGTGCTAAATTGCCCCGTGGTATCCTGGGATGCATAAGTTAGAGGGGTAATATGTAGGGTTAAGGGAACAGGGCCTAGGTGGGATTGTTGTCGGAGCAGACTCAATGGACTGAATGGCCTCTTTCTGCACTCTAGGGATTCTATACCTACAGCTGAAGTGTTGTTGGTGCCCGTAGCTTTTACATATCTGGTGCATTCAGCTATTTCTCAATGTCATGTGGCAAGGTAATTATTGATAATCAATGAGGGAGACAAGTGGTTATATAGCTTGAGGAGCTTCACTCCACAGCAAGCATGGAGCAAGGGGAGGAGACAGCTCTCCATGAGCTACCACAGCCAGTAAAGGAATAAAACCCACATGTTGATGTCATTCTGCAACACAATCTAGCCATCTAGCCGACTGAGCTAACTGAACCCCACTAATAGCACTTGGAACAAATCAAATTGGCTGAAGACTAGTTTCTATGGTGGTGGAGACCTGAGGAGGAAAGAAAGATGGATCATCCACTCAGCACCTCTGGCCCAAGATGGATGCAAACATTTCAGCTTTTGCACTTGGGCTGGGTTCCATCTTCATTGAGGATGAAGTTGTTTGTGGAGCCTCCTCCCCTTAGTTGTTTAATTGCCCACCATTATTCAAAACAAGAAGTGGCAGAACTTTGATCCAGTCCATTGACCCATGGTTAGTTTAGTTCTGTCTGTAACATGCTGTTTTCATTGTTTAGCAGATATATAGCTTAGTGTTGTAACTTCACCAGCTTGGCATTTTATTTTTGAATACAGTTGATGCTCCTCTCATTCTGTCCCTTCATTAAATCAGGGTTGATCCTCTGCTTGAGGGTCATGGTAGAATGAAAGATATGCCGGGCCATAGGATTAGATTGTGGTTGAATACAGTTCTCTGGTCCCGATAATCTGCAGAGCCTCATGGGGTTTTCAGCTGACTGAGTGGGCAGATACTTGGCAAATGCAACCTAATGTGGATAAATGTGAAGTTATCCACTTTGGTGGCAAAAGCTGGAAGGAAGATTATTGTCTGAATGGTGGCAATTTAGAGAAAGGAAAAGTGCAACTTGATCTGGGTGAAGATTTGCATGCAGTACAGCAGGTGGTGAGGAAAGCTAATAACATGCTAAATACCCCAGAATGCTGCTCCCACCCCCAGGCATCCCCAACGCCCAATCATGGCCCCCACAAGCATACCCAGGCCAGCCCCAACACCCCCCTATCCCGGGCCAGCCCCCATGTCCAGCACCCTCCAGCAATGACGATCCCCCCCCACTCTCCCCACCCTGGCAGACACCCTCCACAGGTGCAAATCGCCTCATGGGCAGCAGATCCACCCCAGGAGGCAGACCCCCTTTGCAGACCACCCCCCCCAACCCATCCCGATCACTGGCCTCCCTGCAACCCCAACTGGTCCCTGTGCAGAGTATCAGTGGGACCCCCCTCACCCCCATTGATCGCCCCAAAACCCGCCCACAATAGACTGAACCCCCTTGGGACTACCTGATGCCTGGTGGGCAATGCCAAGGTACCCCCTGGCCATAGGCACTTTGCCTCTTGGGCAGTGCCAGGGTGGTGTCTAACCTGGTGTTGTGAGACTTCTTAGGGTGCCCATGCCCAGGGGGCATCAACCCCCCCACCACCTGACCCGCTGGGGGTCTCCCACTAGTTCCGCAAAATTAGGGAGTTACTCTAAACTCCACTGGAATGAAATTGCACTGAGGGGGTGGGAGATGCTATCGGGCTGGGAGAATTCTGTCCCGGCCCAATAATCGCATTTAAATAACATTAAAAATAGATTTAAATCACTTACCTGGTTTTCCCGCCAGTTTCCTGCATGGTCCCGACTGTGATTGTTTTCCAGTGGTGGGAGACGCACAAGCATCAGGAACGCATGCGTGAATCCTATGAATCAGCTCATCCGTGCATCTCCCAGCCCGGACCACCAAAAAGGTAGCAAGTCAGAATGGGAGAATCACCGCCACAATGTCGAGTGACCATCAGAAAGTACATCTCTCAGTTTTTGGGGAATTCCCAAACTAAACACTAGCATAAGGCCCACTCTGATGATACATCCCTCTCCCCCTACCCACAACACCAGCCAAGCGAGGATAAACCTTCTGGATTCCTTTGGTTGCCACAGGATACCTCTCTTTTTCCAGAGACCGTCTTTTCTCACGTATTTCTGAGTGGTTGCTTGCAGAGAACTCTCAGGTTCTTTCCTCTGCTGACCATACTCGCTATAGACTTTTCTTTCTCTCTCTCTATGTGACACCTTCCCCTCTCCCTCTTTTTGGTCCAAAACTTGAACACTGAAAGTCCCCACTTGCCTTTGTTTTCAGGTGTGAACATTTTCTACCTTGCTTCTAAGGAGTCTCATCCTGGGCCTCCTTGTTCCCTTGGTAACCAAGCCACCCAGGTTTATTAAATAAAGTCAAATTGCTGTGGATGCTGGAATCTGAAACCAAAAGAGAAAATGCTGCAAAATCTCAGCAGGTCTGGCAGCATCTGTAAGGGGAGAAAAGAGCTGACGTTTCAAGTCCAGGTGACCCCTTGTCAAAGCTAAAAAGCATAAAAAGTGGGAGATATTTATACTGCAGGGTGAGGGAATGAAAGATGAGTCATAGCTACAAAAACAAGAAGAAAGGCTGCGAAAGCAGTCCATAGAGAGAGTAGAAAGTGTGAATGGCCAAACGGCAGAGAAGCTGAAATCAGAGGGTAAGCTGTGACAGATGAAGATGTGGAGGGAGAGGGGAGATGGGTGGAAGAGAGGTAAAATTGAGAAGAAAAAGGGGGGGGGCAAAGAGGGAGAAAAGGTAAGGAAAAGGGGGAAAATAAGGGAAAATAGTTGGGGGGAGCACCCAAGTTTATTGTCAGGCAAAACTCGTAACAGATAGAATGGCAATCTTCATTCCTCTATTTTACCTTGAATTAAACAGTTGATTTAAAACATTAGAAACACGTTAGCTTTATAAAACAAAATCAAGATGGCACCGGAGCAAGGCGACTTCCTGCAAGCTGTGACCAGCATGCCCTCTAATGCTTTTATTCTCATTCCAAAACTTTATTCTAACTCTTTTAAACTCTCTAGCAATGCTTTAATTCAATCTCTTACAGATTTGGCAATCTTTAGAATCCTGAAAACACCCAACCTACCAACATAATCAAGGACCCCATGCACCCTGGACATTCTCTCTTCTATCTTCTTCTTAGGAAAAAGATACAAAAGCCTGAGATCACGTACCAACCAACTCAAGAACTGTTTCTTCCCTGCTCCTGTCAGACGTTTGAATGGACCTACCTTGCATTAAGTTGATCTTTCTCTACACTCTAGCTATGATTGTAACACTATGTTCTGCACACTCTCCTTTCCTTCTCTATGTACGGTGAGATGTCTCATAACACCAGGTTAAAGTCCAACAAGTTTATTTGGAATCACAAGCTTTCAGAGTGCTGCTCCTTCATCAGGTGAGTGGATGAAGGCGCAGTGCTCCAATAGTTTGTAGTTCCAAATAAACCTGTTGGACATTAACCTGGTGTTGTGAGACATCTTAATGTGCCCACCCCAGTCCAATGCCAGCATCTCCAAATCATCTCTACGTGCGGTATGCTTTGTATAGCGCGCAAGAAACAATACTTTTCACTGTAAACTAATACATGTGACAATAATAAATCAAATCAAATCAAATCAAAATCAAACATCTGTAACAGTACTCTGTAAAAGATGAAAATTTGTTACCAGAGTACTGACTTTTCAACAACACTATGGTTTGGGTAGCTCCCAGAGGCAACGAGTCTGCCAAAAGCTCATTGATTTCAGCTGGAATATCTTGCCAATGGGCAGGCCTGGAAAATCCCACCCTATCAAAATATAACATTGTAAATACCTTATTAATCAACTTACTACATACTGTGCATGTAAAATTCTCTTTTTTATTGTCACTTCTCACTATTAATCAGTCTGTTTTAGCAGTATTATTTAGCTTAACTCTTTGCATCTAATCTCATGTGACAATTAGGATATAAATTTCAATTTACATGAATCCTTAGAGCTCCCACTCTCTCCCGTTAAGAGTTTATTTTACTTCTGGTGTCTTCACTTTCCATTATTTGTCATAGCAAATCTCCAATCTGATTTGGAGCATGTTTTGCAGCTTCTCCATGTCCCATGTTAGAAAATTTGAAACGGAGTCACTTTGAGCCCAAAATGTAGGCCAGAATCTTATCGTCCTGCCCACCAGGGGAATCGGAGCAGGCAAGGGGCGGACAATAGGAAGGTCCGTCAACCTCGAGTGGAATTTTACTGTTTCAGGACAAGCGAGGCCGTAAAATCCTGCCCATAGACTTTGTTTCTCTGTCCAGACATGCTTCCAGACCTGCTGAGTTTTTCCAACGTTTTCTGTTTTTATTTTAGAATATTTGTTTTGAACTTTGAAACCATTAGACGTCCATTGTAAACCCAGAAGAAATTTGTTCTTACACTGTTTCTTACTCTATGGATTCAATAATTCCTTTTGATTTTCTTTAAAAACATCAAAACTTTCATCAGTGTGTTGACTTTAAACCAGCTCTGGTTTTAACTCAGTATTTCCATTCTCTTTCATGGCTGTATTCAAGTCTGCAAAGGAAGTCCCAACGATCAAAAAGTTCACTTGTCCTCCTCCAGTTCAAATTACTTTTACCTTTTAAGTTCAATACCATAATTAAACGTTGTGTTCTTCTGCAGAAGAGCTAGTTTTAACACTGCCTCTGTGCACTGCTTTAAAAACCTCATGTAGATGATTAGTCAAAAAATGTTGATATCCTTTCCTAGTCAGTGCAGGAACTTTTAAAATTCCTTTTCCTATTCAGTATAAACTTTGTTCAATTCCGCTCTCACAAGAGCAATAGCTTCATCATTTTTAGTTCTAATTTACCTTCAGCAATATGCATCCTTACTCGTAGCTCAGCAGTATCAGTATTAGCTACGGCACAGCCGTTTAGTTTTGAAGCAATGATTTTCTTTATTCCACCATCAGCCTTGAGCGCTGCTGCTGTTATCTGCTTTGACACCTCTGATTTATGGTCTGCCTACAACTTTAACTCAGTCAGTTTAATTCATTTCCAGCTGCTATTAACTATTTTGTGTAAGTCTGATGCCCACTGAGCAGCATGGTGGCGCAGTGGTTAGCACAGCTGCCTCGCAGCACCAGTGACCTGCATTCTGTCAGTGCGGAGTCAACAGGTTCTCCCCATGTCTGTGTGGGTTTCCTTCAGATGCTCCAGTTTCCTCCCACAGTCTGAAAGTCATGCTGGTTAGGTGAATTGGCCATGCTAAATTCTCCCTCAGTGTACCTGAATAGGCACCAGAGTGTGGCGACGGGGGGATTTTCACAGTAATGTCATAATGTCATTGCGGTGTTAATCTAAGCCTACTTATGACACTAATAAATAAACTTAAAACTCTTTCTTCTCAACCCCAGCAATATGATATTTTGCCTCACAAACACTTCTTTAATTCATGCAGTAATTTCCACAGTAGGAGGACACATTGTCACTGATTTCAAAAAATTATTTGATTCTTTTTGTACATTTTCAGATCCAATAATTTCACTGGACTTCATAGAATCATAGAATCCTTATATGCAGAAGGAGGCCATTTAGCCTCTTGAGTCTGCCTGACATAGCATCTTTCCCAGGCCCGACCCTGTAACCACACATATTTGCCCCACTAATTCCCCTAACCTTGAGTTGTGAGAAGAAACCAGAGGAAACACACACAGACACAGGGAGAACGTGCAAACTTCACACAGACAGTCACCCAAGGCTGGAATCGAACCCGGGTCACCGGTGCTGTGAGACAGCATTGCTGACCATCTGGGCCACCATGCAGCCCATAAATCTCCATGGCATCCCTGGAGAAGGTAATACTTTATTTCCTTTCGGTTAAGAAAAAGTTTGGATAGACTAGAATTGTTTTCTTTCGAACAGCGGAGGCTAATGGGAGCAGACTTGAAGGGCCAAATTGTCTACTTTTGCTCCTAAGTGCAATGTATAGGAGACCTAATTAAAGTATATAAAATGTTAAGGTGCCTGGTCAGAGTGCATCAGAAGGCCCTATATCCCTTGGTCCCTTAGATATTTTTGGACAAGGCCAAGTTTTAGTTCATAAGAAGGAAGTATTTGCCTATGAATGTAGACTTTCTATTGAAGAAAAGCAAAACATATTTGGTGAGTTACTGAAGTGTAATAGTTAAGTGAAATAATGTTATGTCACCTTAGCAAAGATCGTTCATTATAAAGAAAGGCATTTTTTTTTCCTTTGCACTCTGTGTAAAAAGGGAGTAAACCTGCTTTTGAAGTTTATCATTTCCCTACACAATGAAAATTACCCCCACACACCTTCTGTTTTGGAAGTGAGAGGACAGTTCACCAATTCTTTCTAATTTTAACCAAGGCCTGGGAGAGGGGGCTGTAGACGATGCCAAACATCAGGGATAAGTGGCTAGGGGGACCGCAAGCTTGTTGATTTTAACATTGTTTCTCAGTCAAAACCGCAGACCTGAAAGACCAATTTAAAAATAAATGGATCTGTCAGGTTGAGTTCTGAATATTTTAAATGCAGTCAGTCAGTTTCAGGTCAGTTCTGCTAATTGCTGTGCTGCTTCTGACATTCAGGCAGCTTCATGATTCTGATTTTTCTGTTGAAAAACCTGTCAGAAGATCAAAAAGCTGTCCAAGTTTCAACAGCAGCAGTGCAGCAAGTAAGAATGGTCTTGGTTGAATAAGTGTAAGTCAGGTCCTTTTAGAGCCAATTGGATGCTGAGAGTGTGTGTGTGTGTGTGTGTGTGTGTGACAGAGAGAGGGGCTTGGGTGGAAGGTTATGAGGATTGTGGGGAGCTTGGAAGAGTGGTTAGTGGGGTATTTCGAGGGGCGTTATAGGGGAGGTAAGAGGGAAATTTGGAGGAAGATTAGAGGCGAGGTTAGAGAGGTTATGGAGTTGGGCAGTAGTTGCAGGGAAATTGGGGGGAGTTGGGCAGGAAAGTTGAAGGGGGGATTGGGGAAGGTTTGAGGAGGAGTTAGAGGAGGTCTTGGGTGGGTTGGAGGGGCACAGGGGAAGGTTAGGAAGGGTTGGAGGGAGGTTGGGAGACTGTCAGCTACAGAGTTTAATTGTTTAATTAAAGTAGTGATTTATTTGTAGCCACTTCCATAACATCAGTTGATTGCTCCATGATGAATTATATTTGGAGACTCACCACCGTGTCACCAATTTCACCCTTGCTGCAGTCACTCTGCTTAATGCAACTGTGATGAGAAAAAGACAAAACCTACATTTATATAGCACCTTTCACTCTGTCTCAAATCACTTTTCAGCCAATTAAATATACTTGATTTGTAGTCACTGGTCTAATATAGGCACTGTTATTGAATGGTGGAGCAGGCTCCAGCTATGAATATAACATTTGTATGTCATTCTGGGATGGGTGAGATGAGCTGGGTTAAATGGCCTTTGTCATCCATAATTATCCCACAAACAGAGGGTGGAGTCATGGCTGGATTTCTGATTATTTTTGTTGCTGATGAACATTTACTGTGAATGGGCTTTGTGCAATGAGATTGCCAGGACAGGAGTACGTAATGAGCTTATAGTGAACCAGAAACCTTCTGTACATTGCACATGATTCTCGAGGGACTTTTCTATTGAATTCAGTCTTGTCTCTTTGTTTAATTGTCTAATTTCTCTTGGTATCTTGGTGCTTTTTATGATCTTTTGAGATATTGAAATATCATGATAAAGTTGTGTTGGTTAGCGGATATTGAAAATATATTGTACTGAGAAGCAAGCACCAACCTCAACCTTGCTGATCACAAAAACGCAGATACAATTGTAAACCATTCAGTCTTTGTCCTCTGGCTTCTTAAAAGTTGTGTTGCACAGAGATACCTGAGGACTCCAATGCTTCTTACTGACAGTGAAGATCTTTGTTATTCAATTATTCCACTTTGTTGCTTAGGAGTCATTGATCTTTGTGTAAGATTATTGATAAAATAAAATCCAATTACAACTCTTATATGAAATAATTATATTGAATAATAGAATGCACCCAGGCAGGAGGAAGTCTTCTTCTACTTCTACAGAATGGAAAATACCTTGTACAGTTTATCTGAGTTGCAAGTAATGAATCTTTCCCCAAATATGAATTTACTATCATAAGAACATAAACATAAGAAATAGGAGCAGGAGTAGGCCATCTAGCCCTTCGAGCCTGCCCCGCCATTCAATAAGATCATGGCTGATCTGTCGTGGCTCAGTTCCACATTCCCGCCCTCTCCCCATAACCCTTAATCCCCCTGCCTATCAAAAACCTATCAAACCACGTCTTAAAAATATTGAGCGAGGCAGCCTCCACCACTTCAACGGGCAGAGAATTCCAAAGATTCACCACCCTTTGAGTGAAGAAGTTCCTCCTCAACTCCGTTCTAAACCGCCCCCCCTTTATCCTGAGGCTGTGCCCCCTAGTCCTACTGTCCTTTCTGAGCGGGAAGAGCCTCTCCATCTCTGTCCTATCCATCCCATTCAACATCTTATACGTCTCAATAAGATCTCCCCTCATTCTTCTAAACTCTAACAAGTACAAGCCTAGTTTATTCAGCCTCTCCTCATAGTTCAACTCCCTCAACTCCAGAATCAGCCTAGTAAACCTCCTCTGCACTCCCTCCAAGGCCAAAATATCCTTGCGTAAGTGCGGCGACCAAAACTGCACACAGTACTCCAGCTGCGGCCTCACCAGTGCCCTGTACAGCTGCAGCAAGACCTCCCTACTTTTATATTCAATCCCCCTCGCTATGAAGGCCAGCATCCCATTCGCCTTCCTGACCACCTGCTGCACCTGCAGGCTGGGTTTTTGCGACTCATGCACAAGGACCCCGAGGTCCCTCTGCACCGTAGCATGCTGCAGTTTTTTGCCACGTAAGTAATAGTCCTTCCTACCATTATTCCTACCAAAGTGGACAACCTCACATTTGCCAACATTAAATTCCATTTGCCAGTTCCTGGCCCATTCACCCAGCCTATCTAGATCCTTCTGCAGACTCTCCACACCCTCCGCGCAATTTGCCGTTCCACCAATCTTGGTGTCATCAGCAAATTTCGACACCATACACTCGGTTCCCTCCTCCAGATCATCTATATAAATGGTGAATAGCTGAGGCCCCAGCACCGACCCCTGGGGCACTCCACTAGTCACCAACCGCCAATTCGAATAGCACCCATTGACCCCCACTCTCTGCCTCCTATTTGACAGCCAATCCTCTATCCACGCTAACACCCTACCCCCAACTCCATGCCCCCTGACCTTCTGCAATAACCTCTTGTGAGGCACCTTGTCAAATGCCTTCTGAAAATCAAGAAAGACCACATCCACCGGCTCTCCTCTATCCACCGCCCTAGACACATCCTCATAGAACTCCAATAAATTCGTCAGACACGACTTCCCTTTAACGAAACCGTGCTGCGTCTGCTCTACCAAACAATTCTCCTCAAGATGCCTCGCTATTTTCTCCTTGATCACGGATTCTAACATTTTACCTACAACAGACGATAAACTAACCGGCCTATAATTCCCTGCCTTTTGCCTGCCACCCTTCTTAAACAATGGCGTAACATTAGCCATTTTCCAATCTTCCGGCACTTCCCCGGAATCCAGTGACATTTGGAAAATAATCACCAAGGCATCCACAATCACCTCCGCCATTTCTTTCAGAACCCTCAGATGCATTCTATCCGGTCCTGGGGACTTATCCACGATCAGCCCCTCCAGTCTGTCGAGCACCGCCTCTCTAGTAACAATAATGTCATTCAGGCCCTCCACTCCTACCATCTTTCCATCGCTAACACCCAGCAAATTACTCACATCCTCCTCCGTGAAGACCGAAACACTTTGTCCATCTGATACAACATGCAGAATATGTTGACGAGGGCTGAGGCAGTCACTGATATCAATGTTATCATCTGCATAATATTGTAAGTAACTAACGGGATATTTTCCTGTCAAAAGCACAGTATTGCACATTGCTGATAAAGTGTGTACTTTCTGGTTTGTTTAATATTTGCGATAAGATCGTGCCTATAGGGTGCAGATAAATTAGCACTGCATCATATTGCTGTTGCTCTTAATATTAATGACCCATGCTGCAAATATCAGATAACTTTTGTAACCAGATTCCAACAACGGTTGTTATTTTACGAGGACATTTCTGTGACTGGAGAATTGGTTGGTGAATCTTGAAAGGGAAAGAAAATTCACATGTTATTTAGGGAGAGGGTTAATGTGGTGGGGGGTGGGTGGGGGATCAGTGAAGTGAAAGAATAAGGGATCCACAAACAGGAGAAGATCGGGGGCCCATGATTTCCCTTTCCGGCCCAGGTTTCAACACAGATACATATATCTACCCTGATCTTCCACATGCTCCTTCAATCACCTCATCCAGACTCTGTTCTCTTGACCTGTTATCATCAATCATTCCAGAAAGTGACAGCTCAGCATGTTTCCCAGTGGTTCCCATATAAAGTGCCGTTAAGATATCATTATCCGCATCATAATCAGCTTCATGTTTTGCTTGAACTATCTCAAGGACTCTCCCATGAATTATGCTTGTTGTCCAAGTCATTTTCAGTAAACGTCAGTAGCGCCATAACTCAAGTGCTTCCAGTAAAAGTGATTCAATGAGTAATTTGCCATTCCACACAAATTCAGAAAAGTTTAAAGTTAAAGTTTATTTATTTATTAGTCACAAGTAAGGCTTACATTAACACTGCATTGAAGTTACTGTGAAATTCCCCTGGTTGCCACAGTCCGGCGCCTGTTCAGGTCAATGCATCTAACCAGCACGTCTTTCAGAATGTGAGAGGAAACCGGAACACCCAGACAAAACCCACACAGACACAGGGAGAACGTGCAAACTCTACACAGATGGTCACCTAAGCCAGGAATTGAACCCGGGACCCTGGCGCTGTGAAGCAGCAGTGCTAACCATTGTGTTCTTTCAGGCAAAGTTGTTGCTACTCCTTAGCTTCCTCCACAGCCTCAGACAGGTTACAGTGATTTTCTACCTTAAATTTGAATGACATCTTTAGTACCATTTCCCTTTAAAGGGTAACCTCCACTGATCATTCCAGATTGGCTTTTGGTGGTTCAGCAATTGGCAGAATTGCTCTGTAAGGCCTGAGACTGAGAAGGACCAGTTGTAAACTATAGCACTTCAGCCTTAAGGTAGATGGCTTTCTGGTCCCCTGGTTGTTATTGGTTGAGCAGGTAGCCGCCATGCTCAGATCTTTGGGAATACAACCTCAAGCTCTGATATCCTGTAGGAAGGTGTTAAGGACATGGCTGATGACAAAAACGTCAAGCAGTTCAAATTCTAGAAGGGAACTTGAAAAAGTTGCCCTTGTGTTTGTGCTCGCAATTTGTATTTTACGAGGGGAGGTTGAGAAGTCCAGAAATAATGGCCAGACCTCCACCATCTCGCTCGCCATGTAATTGGACTGGACGAGGGTCCGACAACAGAAATCTCTGTTAACCTCGGGCAGGAATTTCCAGTCTCACCTAAGCAAGGTTGTAACATCCCGCCCAATGTCTCCGACGATTTGTGATGATTTTATAGCAATGTAAATGTTTATTAAGAAATGGGAAATACGTGATGATATTACTAAGTTGGTAGGATGGTGTCTTCTGTCCTTCACCCCTTATCTATCTAAGTGTTTAGAAAGGAACAGGATAAGACCCTCAGCAAGATATAAACTAAAAAGTTAGCCTTGAGCAGGGTGACAGACAGGGGAGGAGGTAATCACACTAATATTTTATACCTGTCCTATATCCACTGGTCAGAAGGGTTTGAATAGGTGGTTAACACTGGGTAAGTTCCAGCTCCCAGTTAAAGGGGATATTAACAAGTGCTCAGGGACAAGGGCAGTCCTAGGGAGGTGGCAGTGTTTGTCAAACAGCCACCTTCTTCAGCTGGAAGAGGAAGAAAAGGAGGAGGAAGATCGAGGGAAGAGTTTTTGGCACTTCGAGTAGAGTGTACATTACTTCAGGTATCGTTAAAGTTTGATAAGCAACAGTCTTAAGTTGTAGATGAATGTGCGGAGTGGTTATTAAGTGAAGCCAAGAGTCACGATGGTTTTGGCATATGCTCAAATGTAACTGATAGACAGTTTGACAAAGGAGACAGGAGCATCAGGACCCATACATGTAGCTGTCCCTTGATGAAGCCACCCAAACTGCCAGAACACTGGAATTTGCAGAAGTCTCTGGATTCCCACAGGTGCAGGGTCCCACTGACTGTACTCTTATGCGCTTAAGAGCTTCCCGGTGGCTGCCACTGCAATTTACCAACAGAAAAAGGTTTCACTCTCTCAATGTGCAGCAACCATCAGAAGTTGCACATTATAGTGGCCTGGGAGCTGCAGAAGAGTGTGTTAGAGATTATGGGTTTTTCCTCGATAGGTTTTCTAAAGAGGT
This sequence comes from Carcharhinus amblyrhynchos, assembly GCF_965287045.1. Lineage (NCBI taxonomy): Eukaryota > Metazoa > Chordata > Chondrichthyes > Carcharhiniformes > Carcharhinidae > Carcharhinus > Carcharhinus amblyrhynchos. The sequence goes on along the minus strand of NC_137332.1, from coordinate 25,455,788 downwards.
ACAAAAAGAAACAGTGAGTTGGAGAAAGCTCGGGACAAGGTGGTCTACAGTGCGCTACAGTGCACAGGTATGTGCCCTTACAGCTGAGTAAAAAGTACAAGGAGTTACACGTGCTGGTAGATAAGTTGCAAAAGGAAAATGATCGCCATCCTGAACAATCATCCATGCTGGGAACAGAAGGGACATAATAGTGTGTGTCACTCAAAGGAAAAAACTGCTACTAGACCAAACAAATTAGTGCCTGACAGACAGAAAATACCAGACCAAGTGAGGGATTGGAAGATGTGGGGGCGGGGCTTTGAGGAAGTTAATTTAACGAGGAAGTGTCACCTTCCCGGAAGCAGACCACTCCCGGTGTTTAGCTAAAAATCAATCAACTCCAGGTGCAACTGTGACCCATTACAACTGCTGTCTTCAAAACCAGGGTAAGTCATTTTGAGCCTTGCAATGGAAAGTACCTACCCCTCTGCTCCACCTCTCCTACCTGATAAGGGAGTGCATATGCATCTGGTTATCCAAGCCAGAGCAAGGACAGAGGTAGGGGGATGGGATGGAGAGAAGAATGTTGAAAACACTATAGCTAGAGAAAGGGTCACAGTCTTGTATCTATCTTCAGAGCCCTAAGGAGAGAGAACATTGATTTTCATGAGGGTCTGGTTAGCATAGGTCCTTACTGCAGTCCCAAGGAGATTTGTGGAGCAATCAGAGTCCTCCACCATCATTATCCATGATCCTTACCCCAATCCAGTGAAGGAGCACCTTTTCCCAGATGGGAGTATATCTTACTTGTGAGTCAAGTCATTGTTAAAGCAGGGTGTTCTCCACAGACATCTGAGATTCAAAAGATTCCAGTTTGAATAGGAAGCTACAAAGTTTGAAAGCAATTGACATTAATTTAAAATGCTTTGAATTTCTCCACGGAGAAATAATTTTTCTTATTAAATACAACAGCATTTCAAAATGCACTTGCATAGCTGTGAGAAGACCGGTTTGTTCCCAAAGCAAAGATAGGCCTGAAGTCTTGAAGAAGTTGAGCAGGAATCTAGCTTGAACTTTTCAAAAGATTTGCACCAGCGTTAGAGTCATAGAGTCATAAATGTTTACAGCATGAAATCAGGCCCTTTGGCCCAACTTGTCCATGCTGCCCTTTTTTTAACCATGAAGCTAGTCCCAATTGCCCGCATTTGGCCCATATCCCTCTATACCCATCTGACCCATGTAACAATCTAAATGTTTTTAAAAGACAAAATTGTACCTGCCTCTACTATTTCCACTGGCAGCTTGTTCTAGACACTCACCACTCTCTGTGTGAAAAAACTGCCCCTCTGGACCCTTTTGTATCTCCCCCTTCTCACCTTAAACCCCTGCCTTCTAGTTTTAGACTCCCCTACCTTTGGTAAAGGATGTTGACTATCCAGCTAACCTGTGCCCCTCATTATTTTAAAGACCATTATAAGATCACCCCTAAGCCTCCTATGCTCCAGGGAAAAAAGTCCCAGTCTATCCAGCCTCTGCTTATTACTCAAACAATCAAGCCCCGGTAGCATCCTAGTAAATTTTTTCTGCACTCTTTCTAATAATATCCATTCTATAATAGGGTGACCAGAACTGCATACAATGTTCCAAGTGTGGCCTTACCAATGTCTTGTACAACTTCAACAAAACGTCCCAACTCCTGTGTTCAATGTTCTTACTAATGAAACCAAGCATGCTGAATGCCTTCTTCACCATTCTGCCCACCTGTGACTCCACTTTCAAGGAGCTATGAACATGTACCCCTAGATCTCTTTGTTCTGTAACGCTCCCCAACATCCTACCATTAACTGAGTAAGTCCTGCCTTGGTTCGATCTACCAAAATGCATCACCTCACATTTATCTAAATTAAATTCCATCTGCCATTTGTCAGCCCACTGGCCCAATTGATCAAGATCTTGTTGCAATCCTAGATAACCTTCTTCACTGTCCACTATGCCACCAGCCTAGGTGTCATCTGCAAACTTACTAACCATGCCCCCTATATTCTCATCCAAATCATTAATATAAATGACAAGTAACTGTTGACCCAGCACTGATCCCTGAGGCACATTGCTGGTCACAGCCCTCTAGTTTGAAAAACAACCCTCTACAATTAACCTCTGGCTTCTGGCAAGAAACCAATTTTGAATCCATTTCACTATCTCACCCTGGATCCTGTGTGATTTAAACTTATGCAACAACCTACCATGCAGTATTTTGTCACACACCTTGCTAAAGTCCATGTAGACAACACCATTGCACTACCTTCTTGGTTATCCCTTCAAAAAACTCAATCAAATTTATGAGACATAATTTTCCACTCACAAAGCCACACTGACTGTCCCAAATCAGTCCTTGCCTCTCTTAATGCCTGCAGATCCAATCTCTCAGAACACCTTCTAACAATTTATCCACTACTGGCCAGTGAGGCTCACTGGCCAGTAGTTCCCAGGCTTTTCCCTGCAGCCCTTTTTAAACAAAGGCAGGACATTTGCCACTCTCCAATCTTCAAGCATCTCACCTGTGGCTGTCAATGATTCAGATATCTCTGCCAGGGGACCTGCAATTTCCTCCCTAGCCTCCCACAATATCCTACGATACCACTTCCAGGCCCTGAGGATTTATTTACCTTGATGCGCTTTAAGTCTTCCGATGTACTTCTTACACTCCTTAAGACATCACTATTTATTTCCCCAAGTTCCTTAACATCCATGCTTTTCTCAACAGTGAATATTATGAGAAATATCTCTTGTTATTCCGCACATAGATGGCATCATTGATCCTTAAAAGGCCCTATTTTCTCCCTAGTTACTTTTTTGCCCTTTATGTACTTGTAGAAGCTCTTTGGATTCTCCTTTGCTTTATCTGCCAAAGCAATCTCGTGTCCCGTTTTGCCCTCTTGATTCCTCTCTTAACTCTACTCCTACACCCACTATACTCTTCCAGGTATTCATTTGATCCCAGCTGCCTATGCATGCCATGCGCCTTCTTCCTCTTCTTGACCAGGGCCTCCATCCAGGGTTCCCTACTTCTACCCGCCTTGCCCTTCACTCAAAGAGGAATGTGCTTACATTGAACCCTGGTTAACACACTTTTGAAATCCTCTGACTTACCAGGCATCCCTTTGCCTGCCGACAGACTACCCCAATTCACTTTTGAAACTTCCTGCCTGATACCATCAAAATTGCTCTTGCCCCAATTTAGAATTTTAACTTTCAGGCCAAACCTATCATTCTCTATAACTATCTTAAAACTAATTGAATTATGATCACCAGTCCCAAAGTGATCCCTCACTAATACTTATGTCATCTGTTCTTCCTTATTTCCCAAGAGGAGGTCAAGTTTTGCCCCCTCTCTATTCGGGCTATCCACATACTGAAGGAGAAATTCCTCCTGAATACACCCAATAAATTTCTCTCTATCCAACCCTCTAAAACTATGGCTGTCCTAGTTAATGTTGGGAATGTTAAAATCCCCTACTACTACCACCCTACTTTTCTTGGAGCTATCTGTAATCTTATATATTTGCTCCTCAATTTCCCGCTGACTATTCGGGGGCTGACAGTACAATCCCATCAAAGTGACCTCCCCCTTCTTATTTCTCAGTTCTACCCATATTGTTAAAGAAGAACGGCTTAAATTCAAACTGTTCCTTTCCAAGCTGAGTAAGCAGCAAATATCAGAACTTGAAAATAATTTTAAAGGAGACAAAGGAAGAGATACTGGGTGAGAAATGTCTTGTAAAACATTGAAAAGTTTTGAAATAATTAGAATTTAGTCTAAAATTGGAGCAAAGCTGAAGTAAAGATAAAAGTATTTAATAAAGCAAGCTTAAATGGATTTTTTTTGTGATTGGGAAAGCTTATATTTAGAAATTTTAATCACGGACCAAGTTTACTCCATCCACCCACCTCCACAATCTCTGAGCAGTCCCCACACCTCCCCTTCCACAATCTCCCACCAAACAAGCAGCAGAATCCAATCCTCCTGCCAACAGCTGCTTCTTCTTTTTGTTCAAATCATGACACAACCTTTGGATGATTAAATGCATATTGGGCATGACTAGATTTTCCGTTTCTAACTTTACAAATACAATTGTACATCTTAATCCATTTGGCCCTTTGCCAGGGCCTTGCTGGATTGTTTACGTTCTTTTTAATCAGGTGGGTTCCAGCTCCAACTGAATACTGGGGTTTTGAGAATTACGACACAACATAAAGGCTTTGCCTTTCAGCGACTTGGCCTTAGCCATTCATGATATTTATTATAACCCATTTGTTATCTTTCAAAGCAAAGGGCTTAATTTTCCACTCCTTGTCGGTTGGATTTTCCAGTCCTGCCGATGGTGATCCCATGCGGCAGTGACCCAAGTGACAAAGGGTGTGAGCCAAGCAAAATGCCATAGACATCGGCGAAACCCATAGATCCCGCCGCTGGTCAATGGTGGGTGGCATTTGCTGCCAGAAAACTCGCTGCCATGTTCCAGGGGGCGGGGGAGGTGGGAGTGGTGGACGAGGTTTCGTGGGGCATGGAAAATTCTGACCAAAGTGTTTGAGCATGGGAGCTGTTAGTTGAATTTTATATTCTATGCATAGAATTCTGGCTGAGGTGGGAAAATCGGGGTGCAGCTCTTCAGCCACACAGCCGAATTTTCTCTCCACATCCTCTGTGCACAGGAAGCCTGGGGGTGTTTTCTTCCATCACACTGGCACAGTGGAACCTGATATTGGTAGCAATGGCAGCTCCAATGGGGCTCCCTAGAAAGTCGCTCTGACACTGCCCCCTGGCCTGCGTTATGGCTTCCTCCTTAGTTTTGTTGCCCTCATCAAGGTCCTCCCTCTCAAAGACCAAAAATGGGGGTGGATTTTCCACCCCCATTTTTGGTGGATAGGAAAGCCAGAGAGGGACAGATAATCAACAAGAGTGCCAAAACTGCTTTCACGCTGGTAGGAATTCCCATTGAGATTGCCCCTGTCCCTGTCAATGGCATAATGGGGTTCCCACCAGAAAAGGTCAGGAACCCCATTAGCATTTACATATCGTTAACAGGCCTCCCCGCTGTATCATCTCCCCTTGTAAGGACTCCTTACTACCCCACACCGGCCTGGTGTGACATCACATCAACAGGGGTTACAAAAGGTGAGTTCAGCCCACGCAATACCCTGACTGTCTGGCAGTGGGTGGGTTGCCGGGGCTTCTGTTGGAGATGTTTTGGGTGGGCGGGTTTCTCCAGATGGGGGAGGTGGGGGGGCGGGCTGGGGGCAGTTCCATATCAGTATGGGGCTTCCTTTTTTTCAATTTTCTGTCCAGATTGGGGCACCTTTTGAGCAACCAAACTCATTCAGAGCTCACCCGCCAGTATGATGACGTGGGACCCACCCCTTCCATTCATTTTCTCTAAGCATTTGAAAATATAGTGGGAATATCCAAAAAGGCCGCTGGTGAGCTGTCCATGTTTTCTCCGCTCAACACAACACCTAGAAGAAAAATCAACAGGTTCCACTCTTCCTCTGTCATTCTGTTAAATCATCCCCTTTCAGAACCTTAGGTTTTTTTGACATTGCAAGCCACATTAATGTGAGATATTCTCTGGGGTGAGTACTAGAGAACTCTGTCTGTGTGATCCACCCATCAGAAATGTATCTTCAGTACACCAATGGTCTGCTCAGTCAATGAATGTGTTAAAGAACGAGCCGCCCTGTACTCTCCTCAAGGGCACTTTGTGGCATCTTTTGCGGGCAGCATTTGTCTTCTTGGAACCAACCCTGAATGCACTGAGGGCCCTTACAATCCGTGGCCACTACAGGTCATGAAGCTCTCCTCCCACCCTCTGTCATGTGTCTCCGTGCACTCTTCCACAATCCCCTTCCAGTCAAACTGACGCACTCAAGGAGCTTCCCCTGCCTCTGTATTGTGACAGCACCTGTGCCCCTTCCCTCCTGCTGGTCTGGTAATGGTAAACCTCAGCTCAGAGTTGTTCTTTGTCAGTGCACAGTGTGATAATTCAATCTGATCAAAGTCCAACTCAAGGTCTCCACAAGTGAGACATTCCAGATCCAAGCTGACATCACCGGCTCACCACTTCCTGTCCTGGGCTTGATCCACATGATCCAAGCAGGCATTGTCCCTCCTCTAAATCTTGATCTCATTTGCATCTTAGCCAAAAGGCCAAGCTGCCACTTTAAAAAAAATTGCTTCAAATGAAGCCTCAGTGTTACCTCATGACTTCATCCAAGTATAGGACAGCAAAACTACACTTGATCTTAGCCAAATTGGGCTTGGCCACACAACATTGCATGGAGTCAGAGCAGTGACAAGCATAGTGCAATTAAAGATACATGAACATACCTCAAGGTCATGAGTGGGTGCCAGACACATGTCTTTTATTCTCGATGCTGAGTCAGGTCAATCTAATTAGTTGCTGGTGATCTGGAAGAGAAGGGGTGGGGAGAGGTGTGATTCTGGCAAACAGCCTTTTTAATGAATTTTCATGATATTCAAATCAATGTAAATGTGGTTCCCAACATGGCGCAGTGGGCCATCTGACCTTCCATGAAAACTGGGAGTCCACAATTATAATCTTTTTTATGTCAACAGCAAACCTTTTGACCATTCTCCACATTTTCCTGCCCCAATCGCTATGATGCCCAATTCTGGCGATATCAGACAATTCTGCCTAATTGTGTAGGTGCGTATGTGTGTGTGTATGTGCTTGTGTGTGTGTCAGTGCATGTGTGTGTGTGTCTGTGTATGTCTCTCTTTGTATCGGTGTGCATGTGTGTGTGTGTCTGTGTTGTGTCTGGGTGTATGTGTGTGTCTGTCTGTGTTTATATCAGTGTGAGTGTGCATGTCTCTGTGTGTGTCTGTATTTGTGCGTGTGGTTGTGTGTGTGTATGTGTGTGTGTGTGTGCGCGTGTGTATGTGTAAGTCTGTGTTTGTTTGTGTGGGTGTATGCCTGTGTTTGTGTGAGTGCAAGTGTGCGTGTCTGTTTCAATACATACGTGTGTGCCTGCATGTGTGCCTGTGCGTGTGTCAGTGCACGTGTACGTGTCTGTGTATCTCCATGTTTGTGTGGGGGTGTGTGTGTGTGTATATATCTGTGTGTGTGTGTTTGTGTCAGTGCATGTGTACGTGTCTGTGTGCCTCTGCGTTTGTGTTTGTGTGTGTGTATACATGTGTACGTGAGTGTGTGTGTGTTTTCACAACATCCCTGCAAAATAGAAAAATTGTTTATTGCTTAGTTACTTTTCCTGTGCATCATTAATAAATCATTTTGGGTGCCTTATGTTGTCCTTCGCTTTAGTGAATTGCAATAGCTGAATGTGCTTTACAAGAAGTCACACTATGTGCTGACAATATGTTAACTGCCAGACATATTATTGGATAGCATTGTTCCACTGAGTGAATCTGCTGCATCAAATTCTGGCTTCAGAACAGCATCTCCTACTGTGTGCTCCTGTCATTTCAATTTTCCACATCAACTATCCTCATGGGTTTCTCTGAATGATGCTGGCATAAATAATGAGTTTTGAGTAATGTTATGTTGTTGTAATGTGATGATATGAAACCTAGATAATTCCTCTTTGATCCTTGATCCCGCAAGGCAATGTGCTATAAAAAAGAAACGCTTGATTTTTTCATTTAGCAACTTCAATAACCTCAAGATGTTCCAAAGTGCTTTCTCGCCAATTGAATCCTTTTGACTTGTAGCCCCTGTAAGTACTGTAGGAAACACAGCAGTGGTGGTACAGTGGTTAGCACTGCTGCCTCACAGTGCCAGCGATCCATTCACCCAGAAGTTTTCTCTGTGTGCTCCTGTTTCCTCCCACAGTCAAAAGATGTGCAGAGTGGATGGATTAGCTACTATAAAATTGCCCCTTAGTGCCCGAAGATATGTAGGTTAGGTGGATTAGTCATGTTAAGTGCATGGGGTTACAGGGATGGGGGGTCTAGGTAAGATGTTCTTTCGGAGAGTCGATGCAGAATCAATGGGCTGAATGGCCTCCTCTGCATTGTAGGGCTTCTATGAACTATGATCAGGCAACCTGCACAGAGAAAGCTCCTATTAATAGTCAAGTGATATTGACCAGCTCATCAGATTTTTTAAAATGATGTAAGTTCATAAGTTTATAAGATATAGGAACGGAATTAGGCCATTCAGTCCATCAAGTCCATTCAATGATGGCTGATTTGCTCCTCATCTCCATTTTCCTGCCTTCTCCCCATAACCTTTCAGTCCATTACCAATTAAAAATCTGTCTAACTCCTCCTTAAAAGTACTCACTGTCCAGCACCCACTGCGCTTCGGAGTAGCAAATTCCACAGATTCACAACCCTTTGGGAGAAGTAGCTTTTCCTCAACTCTATTTTAAATTTGCTACCCCTTATCCTAAGACAATGACCTCTCATCCTAGAATGCCCTACCAGTGGAAGCATCCATTCCTGTCTACTTTATTCATACCTTTTATCAGCTTGAGCACCTCAATTTGATCTCCCCTCATTCTTCTAAATTCCAGACGGCATAGGCCTAAACTGTTCAACCTCTCTTTATGCGACAATCCCCTCATTTCTGGAATCAATCTGGTGAACTTCCTTTGAACTGCCTCCAATGCCACTCCATCTTCCCTCAAATATGCGGACCAAAAGTGTACACAATACTCCACAATACACCAATGCCTTGTATAGTTGCAACAATACTTCCTTACCTTCATATTCTATTCCTTCAGCTATAAATGCCAACATTCCATTTGCTATCCTGCATGCTAGTTTTCTGTGACTCATATTAGCCAGAACACCGGGGGTAACTCCCCTGCTCTGTCTCAACTATTGCCAAGGAAGTTGATACATCCACCAGAATGTGCAGACTAGAGCCTCAGTTACCAGGTCTGGCAGCATCTGTAAGGAGAGAAAAGAGCTGACGTTTCAAGTTCAGATGACACTTTGTCAAAGCAAAAAAGCATAGAAAGTGGGCGATATTTATACTGCAGGGCGAGGGAATGAAAGATGAGTCATAGCCACAGAAACCAGGGGAAAAGAGTGCTAAAAGACCCTCCCTCCCTGAACAAGGATAGAGTCCTCCTTGTTCTCACATTTCACTCCACCAGCCTCCGCACACAAAGCATAATCCTCTGCCATTTTCGCCAACTCCAGCTTTTTGCTACCACCAAACACATCTTCCCTTCACTCCTTCTGTCAGCATTCTGCAGAGACCGTTTACTTCGGGATAACCTAGTCCACTCCTCCACTGTACTCAACACCTCTCCTGTCATTCATGGCACCTTCCCATGCACTCACAGAAGGTGTAACACCTGTCCCTTTACCTCTTCCATGCTCACCATCCAAAGTCCGAAACACTCATTCCAGGTTAAACAGCGTTTCACTTGCACCTCTTTCAGTTTGGTCAATTGCATTGGCTGCTCCCATTGTGGTCTCCTCTATATTGGAGAGCCCAACATAGACTGGGTAATTGCTTTGCTGAACACCTTCGGTCTGTGTGCAATCAGGAGCCTCACCTTTCGGTTGCTTGCCATTTTAACACACAATCCTGCCCCTATGCCCACATGTTTGTCCTTGGCCTGCTGCAATGTTCCAGTGAAGCTTAATTCAAACTGGAGGAACTGCATCTCATCTTCTGGCTGGGCACTTTACAGTCTTCCAGTCTCAAAATTGAATTCAACAACTTCAGATAATTAGCTCGACCCCATCTCGACCCCTTTGTTTTCGTTTTATTTAATTTTTTTACTGTTCTCTATCTTTTATTTCTTTATTATATTTTTTCATTTTTCTTCCCTCCCCCACTCTTTCCACCTACTTTATCCTTTCTTAACATAAGAACATAAGAAATAGGAGCAGGAGTAGGCCATCTAGCCCTTCGAGCCTGCCCCGCCATTCAATAAGATCATGGCTGATCTGAAGTGGCTCAGTTCCACTTTCCCGCCCTCTCCCCATAACCCTTAATCCCCTTGCCTATCAAAAACCTATCAACCCGCGTCTTAAATATATTTAGCGAGGCAGCCTCCACCACTTCAACGGGCAGAGAATTCCAGAGATTCACCACCCTTTGAGTGAAGAAGTTCCTCCTCAACTCCGTTCTAAACCGCCCCCCCTTTATCTTGAGGCTGTGCCCCCTAGTCCTACTGTCCTTTCTGAGCGGGAAGAGTCTCTCCACCTCTATCCTATCCATCCCATTCATCATCTTATATGTCTCAATGAGATCTCCCCTCATTCTTCTAAACTCTAACGAGTACAAGCCTAGTTTATTCAGCCTCTCCTCATAGCTCAACCCCCTCAAGTCCGGCATCAGCCTAGTAAACCTCCTCTGCACTCCCTCCAAGGCCAAAATATCCTTGCATAAGTGCGGCGACCAAAACTGCACACAGTACTCCAGCTGCGGCCTCACCAGTGCCCTATACAGCTGCAGCAAGACCTCCCTACTTTTATATTCAATCCCCCTCGCTATGTAGGCCAGCATCCCATTCGCCTTCCTGACCACCTGCTGCACCTGCAAGCTGGGTTTTTGCGATTCATGCACAAGGACCCCGAGGTCCCTCTGCACCGTCGCCTGCTGCAGTTTTTCGCCACGTAAGTAATAGTCCTACCATTATTCCTACCAAAGTGGACCACCTCGCACTTGCCAACATTAAATTCCATTTGCCAGTTCCTGGCCCATTCGCCCAGCCTATCTAGATCCTTCTGCAGACTGTCCACACCCTCCGCGCAATTTGCCGTTCCACCAATCTTGGTGTCATCAGCAAATTTCGACACCATACACTCGGTTCCCTACTCCAGATCATCTATATAAATGGTAAATAGCTGAGGCCCCAGCACCGACCCCTGGGGCACTCCACTAGTCACCAACCACCAATCCGAATAGCACCCATTGACCCCCACTCTCTGCCTCCTATTAGACAGCCAATCCTCTATCCACGCTAACACCCTACCCCCAACTCCATGCCCCCTTACCTTCTGCAATAACCTCTTGTGAGGTACCTTGTCAAACGCCTTCTGAAAATCAAGAAAGGCCACATCCACCAGCTCTCCTCTATCCACCGCCCTAGACACATCCTCATAGAACTCCAATAAATTTGTCAGACACGACTTCCCCTTAACGAAACCGTGCTGCGTCTGCTCTATCAAGCAATCCCCCTCAAGATGCCTTAACTTACCTTACCTTTTCTCCCCCTTTGCTTTCCTTTTCTAAATTTTATCTCTTTCCCCCCAAATCCCACCCCCCCACCCCCTTTCTTCATCTGTCAGAGCTTACTCTGATTTCAGCTTCTCTGCTGTTCGGCTATTCACACTCTTTATTCTCTCTGTGGACTGCCATTAGCAGCCTTACCCCTGGTTTCTGTGGCTATGACTCATCTTTCATTCCCTCACTCTGCAGTATAAATATCTCCCATTTTCAATGCCTTATAGCTTTGACAAAGGGTCATTGGGACTCAACATCAGCTTTTTTCTCTCCTTACAGATGCTGCCAGACCTGCTGGGATTTTCCAGCATTTTCTCTTTTGGTATCAGTTTCCATCATCTGTAGTAATTTGCTTTTGTCAGAGCCTCAGTTAAACATCTCATCTGCAAAACATTTCTGCCAATGCAGCATGGAAATGTCAGCTTAGACTGTTGTAGTGAGGTCTCTAGAATGGGATTTGAAGATGTAACTCAGAAACAGGAGCCCAACTGAACCCTGACTGAAGCATCTTCTAGGAGACTGTTAGTAACTAACATCATTGCTAACGGCATTTAACATTTAGAACTCAAATGTTTGCTCTGGAAGAGCTCAAACAGCTGTTTTTTCTGAAACCCTGTTGTGATTTCATACTTAATGCAATTTCTGACAATCTATTCCAGCCATTGTAATCTTACAACAAAAGGGAGTACTCCCTGGAAATTAACCAAATGATGTTTACCTATGTGTCCTATCTATTGACAAAGAGGTGCAACAACACGGTGGCACAATGGTTAGCACTGCTGCCTCACAGCTCCGGGCAGCTGATTTCGATTCCTGGCTTGGGTCACTGTCTGTGAAGAGTCTGCACATTCTTCTTGTGTCTGTGTGGGTTTCCTCCCACAGTCCAAAGCTGTGTGAGTCAGGATTGGCCATGCTAAGTTGCCCCTTAGTCTCAGGAGGTCTAGCTAGGATAAATGCATGGAATTATGGGGTAGATCCAGGTGGGATTGTAATTGGTGCAGACTTGATGGGCCAAATGGTCTCTTTTTGCACTGTATGATTCTAACATTGATACAGCACCTTCACCCCATTCTTAGCATATCCCAAAGAACTTCACAGCCAAAAATTTACATCTAACCACTGTTCTTACTTTAATAAATATACCAAGGTCAGGCAAACGACAATGAGATCATCTGTTTTGGAGATGTTGTTTGAGAATTATATCTTGACTGTGATTGATGGGACAACTCCTCTGTTCTGCTTTGAATACTTTGAGTTCTTTTGCATCCAATTGAACAGAATGTATTATTTCTTTTTGAAGCACTCAATCTTGTCCCTTCAAATTCAACTCCCTTCAAGTAAAGAAGTCTCGGTTTCCCATGCCCATCCTGATAACTAAAAGATTTAATGTTGAATCTAGTGGCCCTTCCCTGAAGATCCTCTCCACGTGGGAGGGGATCAAAAGTAGATCAAATCCGAAACATGGCTATAAAAAAGTTCTAAATAAGTAAATATGGAATTCTATATTTATATTTAACTACTTTGTAACAATCAAACGTTCATAAAGTATAGGAGCAGAATTAGGCCATTCGGCCTATCGAGTCCATTACGCCATACAATTATGGCTGATATGCTCCTCGTCCCCATTTTCCTGCCTTCTCTGTTCAATCTCTCTTCATGTGACAAACCCATCATCACTGGAATCAATCTCATGAACCTCCTCTGAACGGCCTCCAATGCCACTACATCTTTCCTCAAATACGGGGACCAAAACTGTGCACAATACTTCAGGTGTGGCCTCATCAATGTCTTGTATAGTTGCAACAATACTTCCTTACCTTTATATTCTATTCCTTTAGTTATAAATGCCAACATTCCATTCGCTATCTTTATCAGCTGTTGTGAATCACAGCAAGTAGGTCGATCCATAAATAAAATCCTATTTTCCACTGCAAGTATATATACTTGGACCCTCTTTTTAGTCACAAGCTATACTCACATTAGTAGTCAATCTCAAATCTTCTCCCAACAAATGCATGTTTTACTTATAACTGCATGTAAGAGATCAGGCAGGCCATGCACTCACTGTTTTTTGTAATTCATTCAAGGGATGTGGGCTTTGCTGACAAGGCCCATCATTTACTGCCTATCCCCAATTCCCTTGAGAAGGTGGTGGTGAGCTGCTTTCTTGAACTGCTACAATTCACAGTCTTAGAATCAGAATCATAGAAACCCTACAGTACAGAAAGAGGCCATTTGGCTCATCGAGTCCACACCGACCACAATCCCACCCAGGCCCTACCCCCATATCCCCACATATTTTACCCACTAATCCCTCTAACCTACGCATCACAGGACACTAAGGGGCAATTTTAACATGGCCAATCAACCTAACCCACACACCTTTGGACTGTGGGAGGAAACCGGAGCACCCAGAGGAAACCCATGCAGACACGAGGAGAATGTGCAAACTCCACACAGACTGTGACCTAAGCCAGGAATCGAACCCAGGTCCCTCGAGCTGTGAAGCAGCAGTGCTAACTATTGTGCTACCGTGTCGCCCGTTCAGTCACATTAAGGAGGGAGTTCCAGGACTTTTACCCAGTGATGGTGATATAGTTCCATGTCAGGATGGTGAGTGGCTTGAAGGGGAGCTTGCAGGTCGTGGTGTTCCAATGTATCTGCTACTCAATGGCATTTGTTTTGCCTACAGCCTCAGGGCAATGTACATAGACCTTTGGTGCTTCATGAAATACAACTCTCAAGTATCTCTTCCACGTTGTTACTTTCAGTGGGTAGCCTTGTACAGAAGGTACATAACTAAATTCACTGTATTGCATTCATCCAGTTCTAGTAGGTTTGGATGTTTTGCCCCCATGCATCTGGGTCAGCCTGCAGACTAGTTAATTCATCTAAAGTCCTAAGTTCCAAACATGCTGCTGAACTTAAAAAACATGTTCCTGATTAATGTATTGATCAGAATTATTGGTAAAAAATGGTGAAGGGGAACAGACTAATTCATGTGGGATTCCGCTAGTCACTAGCAGAGCTGTTGCCCTCAATAAGTACTCTTTGCTTATGTGAGCGGCACGGTAGCACAGTGGTTAGCACTGCAGCTTCACAATTCCAGGGACCTGGGTTCGATTCCTGGCTTGGGTCACTGTCTATGTGGAGTTTGCACATTCTCCTCGTGTCTGTGTGGGTTTACTCCGGGTGCTCCAGTTTCCTCCCACAGTCCAAAAATGTGCAGGTTAGGTTGATTGACCATGCTAAAAAAAAAATTGCCCTTAGTGTGTAGGTTAGAGGAATTAGTGGGTAAATGTGTAGGGATATGGGGTTAGGCCTGAGTGGGATCGTGGTCAGAACAGACTTGATGAGCCGAATGGCCTCTTTCTGTACTGTTGGGTTTCTATGATGTGAATATCAGCAATTCACTACCCACCAAAATCTTCCCATCCTACTTACCAGTTTCCATGTGGGGGAGGGGCAATTCTCCCAGCCCACCGCACCGTGGGAGATATTAGCAGAGGCCCTTTAGCGGGCTTCCCACTGGGAGCCACGGCCTCCGCGCGTCTCTGGGACCCAGATTTCCGGCTGCATCAGCTCCGTGTGCGAAACTGCTTTAAATATTTAAATCTTCATTTGAATCCCGTTAGTGGGCCCAGGACTAAAATCTCCGGGCCCGCGGGCCTCTTCCCCCCCACCCCCCCCCCCCCCACCTCCCCCTAATGAGGGTTTATAACAGGTCCCCACTAACAGGGAGCCAACCTCACTGGAGTGAAGAGAGGCCATGGAGGCCCTCTCCCCGGGGATCTGGGGTAAGGGGAGGTGCCCCCTGGGCAATGCCAGCCTGGCCCCCTGGCACTGCCCAAGGGGCAAAGTAGCAATTGCAAGGCGGCAGGGCCAGAAAGCGGGTCTATTGGGATTGGGGTATGTGGGGGAAATCGGTGGGGGGGGTCCACTGCCAATCTGCACTTGGGATCAGTGGCAGAGGAAGGGAGGACAGTGATCAGGTCTGGCCATCGGGATCGGGGGGCGGGGAGGGGGTTGCAGGGGTTCAGCCTGCCGGGGGGGTTTGGGCTGCATGTTGGGGTGGGGGGTTGGGGTTGCAGAGGAGTCAGGGCTGCAGGGGTCAGGGATGGTGCAGGGCTGGCTATGGGCAGTGGGTGTCGGGGATGGCCAGCAATCAGGGCATAGGGAGTCGGAAGGGCAGTGTTGCAGGGTTGCTGGTGATCAAGCTAGCTCCGACAGATCGACACATGTGCAGTAACCCGCTCAGCAGTATGCTGCTAGCCTCTCCAGCGGGGATAGACCCCATCCCCGTATCATCGGAGTGAATCGCGCTAGGACTCTCTGTGATGCACACAGCGTGGGAGATTCATTTTGAAAATCCCGCTAAGAAAACCAGCAGGTGTTACTCCAGTTTTTACACAAATTCAGCACTTAGATTTCTTTGGGAGAATCCTGGCCATGGTGTTCTACTGAACATTTTCTTGAACAACCAAGGACATAAACATTCGCAGGGGGCAATCACCATCCACCAGCTTTACAAGCCTTTCAAAAATTCAACTAAATTGGTAAGATCGACGCTCCACTTCTGAAAGCCATTCTAGTAATAGACTATGGTCTTTCCAAATGAGTAGAGTGCAAAGAGGGAAACAAACTGAATTGTAAATTAAGAGGAGAAAAGCTTCAGGACTAATGTCGGTCTGTGGATAGAATAGTAATATAAACATGATTCAACAAGACTGTCCTCTCCACTCCACATAAAATCCAGACCCATTGGAGTTTAGAGGGGATCTCATAGAAACTTACAAAATTCTAACAGGATTAGACAGGATAGATTCAGATAGAATGTACCCAATGGTGAGGGAGTCCAGAACTAAGGGTTGGGAGATAAGCGTTTTAGGACTGAGGTGAGGAGAAATTTCTTCACTCAGAGTGGCGAATGTGTGGAATTAATTACCACAGAAAGCAGTTGAGGCCAAATCAGCAATTTCAAGAAGGATTTAGATATAGCTCTTGGGGCTAAAGGAATCAAGAGATATGGGTTAGTGCGAGATCAGGATATTGAATTTAATGATCAGCCACGATCAAAATGAATGATGGAACAGGCTCGAGGGGCCGAATGATCTACTCCTGTTTCTATAAGCCTAAATACTAGTTTGTAATAGTCAGGTTCCTAATAAGAAACTTAAACAAATCAATGGTAATGCCAAGTTGTCATAGCAATGGGAGGAATTATAGCCAGAATCTCCACAACAGTGAACCCAAGGAAAATCCATAAAGGCTCAACACCGAGACAGAGGGCCCTATTTTACCATTTTGATTCTAAGTGTTGGGCGGACTTGAAACTGGGGGTGTTTCAGATCTGACTTTTAGACTGGTTCTCAGGCGCCCCCATATGCAATCTGCCTGAAAAACTTTCAGCAATTCTGAATCACGCTGTGGAAACCTTTGGGCGGGGCTTAACGCACCCGAAATCCTGCAGCTCCGATTGGCACCTCCAACTGCGCATGCGCAGAAAAAAAAATGATAGAATGCTCCTCCCCTGCCACATCCCTCCCAGGCTGGATAATGCCAACTCCTGGTCCCCATAGATATTGCCCCACCCCCACAACATTACTGACCACCTCATCCCCCCCACCCCCTCCACCACCCAGACCAATCATGGGTCACTCCCCTCTTCCCCCCAACCACAGGCAGTGTGGCAGCGAACTCCCCTTCCCCCTCACTGATCTCAGGCAGATTGGCAGCAGGCACCACACTCCACCCCTCTCTAATCTCAAGCAGAGAGCCGTCGGATGCTCAGCACTTTTGCTCAAATCAAACTTTTGTCTGTTTCACAGCAATTCTGGATGGGCAAAGGCAGTGGGAAAGGTGGAGGTGTTGGTAAGGTTGGGCATGCAACCCATTAAGTCAATTTAAATGTATGCCCATTTCGGGCGCGGTTCCGATCGCAGCCATTTTTGAGCCTTGGTAAAGGGCGAACCAGCATAGATGCTGGCGCGGATCAGACTACTCACCTCACGCCTGACTTTACCAAGTTTTCCCGCCCGAAAACGGGTGCAACTTGATGGTGAAATCAAGACCAGCATCGCACAGGCTCCTGAGAATAACAAAAGCAGCAACATCATTGCAACACTAATTCTTGCAAGCTCTACTCCAAGTCACAACTTGACCTCACTTGGACATTAGACATGTTCACTATCATTGAATCCTTATACTAGAATTTTTCTAACACCAATGTGCAAACACAATTATCACAGGGGCTGTCACAGCTCATAAAGAAGCCGCACAACCAGTTTCTCCAAGCAATGAGAAATTACAAATATATGTAGTCTCATTGCTCCCAACCACATCCTGTGAGAATGCAAATGCAGCAGGCAGTAAAAAAGGCAAATGGTATGTTGGCCTCCATAGTGAAAGGATTCAGGTACGGGAGTAAGGTTGTCTTGCTGTAATTATACAGGGCCTTGCTGAGGCCACGCCTGGAATATTGTGTGCAGTTTTGGTCTCCTTATCTGAGGAAGGATGTCCTTGCTCTAGAGGTAGAAGGTTTACTAGACTGATTTCCTGGGATGGCAGGACTGACGTATGAGTAGAGATTGAGTTGGTTAGGATTATATTCGCTGGAGTTCAGAAGAATGAGAGGGGAATCTCATAGAACCTTGAAAAATCTAACAGAACTAGACAGAGTACATAAGAACATAAGAACATAAGAAATAGGAGCAGGAGTAGGCCATCTAGCCCTTCGAGCCTGCCCCGCCATTCAATAAGATCATGGCTGATCTGTCGTGGCTCAGTTCCACTTTCCCGCCCTCTCCCCATAACCCTTAATCCCCTCTCTTATCAAGAACCCATCAACCTGCTTCTTAAAAATATTTAGCGAGGCAGCCTCCACCACTTCAACGGGCAGAGAATTCCAGAGATTCACCACCCTTTGAGTGAAGAAGTTCCTCCTCAACTCCGTTCTAAACCGCCTCCCCTTTATCTTGAGGCTGTGCCCCCTAGTCCTACTGTCTTTTTTGAGCGGGAAGAGTCTCTCCACCTCTATCCTATCCATCCCATTCATCATCTTATACGTCTCAATGAGATCTCCCCTCATTCTTCTAAACTCTAACGAGTACAAGCCTAGTTTATTCAGCCTCTCCTCATAGCTCAGCCCCCTCAACTCCGGTATCAGCCTAGTAAACCTCCTCTGCACTCCCTCCAGGGCCAAAATATCCTTGCGCAGGTGCGGCGCCCAAAACTGCACACAGTACTCCAGCTGCGGCCTCACCAATGCCCTATACAGCTGCAGCAAGACCTCCCTACTTTTATATTCAATCCCCCTCGCTATGAAGGCCAGCATCCCATTCGCCTTCCTGACCACCTGCTGCACCTGCAAGCTGGGTTTTTGCGACTCATGCACAAGGACCCCGAGGTCCCTCTGCACCGTCGCCTGCTGCAGTTTTTCGCCACGTAAGTAATAGTCCTTCCTACCATTCTTCCTACCAAAGTGGACCACCTCACACTTGCCAACATTAAATTCCATTTGCCATTTCCTGGCCCATTCGCCCAGCCTATCTAGATCCTTCTGCAGACTCTCCACACCCTCCGCACAATTTGCCTTTCCCCCAATCTTGGTGTCATCAGCAAATTTCGACACCCTGCACTCGGTTCCCTCCTCCAGATCATCTATATAAATGGTAAATAGCTGAGGCCCCAGCACCGACCCCTGGGGCACCCCACTAGTCACCAACCGCCAATCCGAATAGCACCCATTGACCCCCACTCTCTGCCTCCTATTTGACAACCAATCCTCTATCCACGCTAACACCCTACCCCCAACTCCATGTCCCCTGACCTTCTGCAATAACCTCTTGTGAGGTACCTTGTCAAACGCCTTCTGAAAATCCAGAAAGACCACATCCACCGGCTCTCCTCTATCCACTGCCCTAGACACATCCTCATAGAACTCCAGTAAATTTGTCAGACACGACTTCCCTTTAATGAAACCGTGTTGCGTCTGCCCTATCAAGCAATTCCCTTCAAGATGCCTCGCAATTTCCTCCTTAATGACGGATTCCAACATTTTACCTACCACAGACGTTAAACTAACCGGCCTATAATTCCCCGCCTTTTGCCTGGCACCCTTCTTAAACAACGGCGTAACATTAGCCGTTTTCCAATCTTCCGGCACTTCCCCGGAATCCAGCGACGTCTGGAAAATAACCACCAAGGCATCCACTATAACCTCCGCCATTTCTTTCAGAACCCTCGGATGCATTCCATCCGGTCCTGGGGACTTGTCCACAATCAGCCCCTCCAGTCTGTCGAGCACCACCTCTCTAGTAACAGTAATGTCATTAAGACCCTCCAGTCCTACCACCTTTCCATCGCTAACACCCGGCAAATTATTCACGTCCTCCTCCGTGAAGACAGAAACAAAAAAGTTATTCAATACCTTAGCCATATCCCCATCCCCTACCACTAGCTCCCCTTTCTCATCCTCTAAAGGACCAACGTTCACCCTAGCCAGCCTCTTCCTTTTTATATATTTATAAAAACTCTTGCTATCCTTTTTTATATTAAGCGCTAGCCCAGCTTCATAGCTTCTCCTACCCTCCTTTATCAACTTCTTTGTCAATCTTTGTTGACATTTAAACCTTTCCCAATCCTCTTCTCGCCCACTGCTCTTAGCTACTCTAAATTCCTCCGCTTTTAATTTAACACTTTCCTTCACCTCCTTTGTTATCCACGGCTTATTACCTCTCCTCCTACTGTCCTTTTTGACCATCGGAATAAATTTCTGCTGAGCACCAAGAAAGATCTCCTTAAAGATCCTCCACTGCTCCTCAGCAGACCTACCTTCCAACGCGCTCCCCCAGTCCACATTCGCCAATTCTTCTCTCATCCTACCATACTCCCCTCTATTCAGATGCAAGAAGGATGTTCCCACTGGTGAGGGTGCCTAGAGCTAGAGGTCACAATCTGAGGGTACAGGGTAGACCGTTTAGGAAAGCGATGAGGAGAAATTTTTTCACCCAGAGATTGGTCAGCCTGTGGAATTCATTACCATAGGAAGTTGTTGAGGCCAAAATTTTGAATATTTTCACGAAGCAGTTAAATGTAGCACTTGCGACAAAGGGGATCAAAGGATATGGGGAGATGCAGGATCAAATTGGGTGATCAGCCATGATTATAATGAATGTTGGAGCAGGCCAGAAGGGCCAAATGACTTCATCCTGTTCCTATTTTCTACGTTTGTAACAAGCTGAGAGATGAGGGGGAGGGGCCTGAAGTGTCGTTTCAGACGAGAAAAGCCAGGGTGAATCAGATTGCAAATTTCCCACGTGTAATTGCCCAAGAAGCAGTGACAAGCAGGTAAATAAGATCAATAGCTTATTGTTCTTTCCAAGAAAAAAATTGTTTGCATTGATAAAAGTGGAAATTTGAGGGAGCAGCACTGAATTTTTTTTAATCTACTTGTGTTTAAATGTTCAGTTAGCAGACAGCATTGCAGTACAAGATACTCCTGAGATCTCAGTCACTTTGTTTGTTGTAATCCTTTAATTCGTTGTCTTATTGTCAAGATTACAATAGAAAACAGTAGACACAGCAACACACTGGGTGAGCTTAAGCCGTGTTTGGATACGACAGTTTCCCTAAGCTTGCCAGCAGAGGGATGATTAAGAGCTGTCTCAAAGACTGAATGTACATTAGAAGCTAATCAGTACTGTAAACATTGCAGTTATCTGACATATTGGATGGCCTCAGTGCTGAGAAAGATCCTCCCTGCATTTCAACACGTAAGCCTCCTTTTCAACTATTCTCTCTCCATGAACTTCCTCTGTTCCAGTGCATTGCCAAGCAAAGCTGCTGTTAAAATTTTTATACATTTTCCTTTTTTAAAACGGACCGCAATTTAATTTGAGACGATGATTTAATTTTGGCTGAATTTCATATGTGTCTCTGTTTACTCAGTTTGCAACATTGGAGAGCTGTGAGTACAGAATTCCAAACAAGTCTGTTCCGGTTTCTAGTAAGGAAAACAAAATCTGATGATTGAGCTAATGTAGCAAGGAATCCTAATGCTTTACTTATTTATTTATACCTCTAATATTCCCTAAATACAATAATTTAAATATTTACTCAAAATGCTATGAAATGAATCCCATTTACATCTAGTTAATGGTGAGCAGGGTTCAACACAAACAGGATCACTTACTGGTATCTACCCGGAAATGTGGAAAACTGCCCGGGTATATTTCATCCACGCAAGGTAGGACAAATCCATTCTGGCAAATTATTGCCCCTCAGTCTATTCTCAATCATCAGCAAAGTGACGATGCAAGGAGCCATCGACATAAAGCGACACTTACTCAGTGATAACTATTCACTGAATCTCAGCCTGGGTTCCACCAAGAATACTCAGCTCCTGACCTCATTACAGTCTTTGTTCAAACATTGGCAAAAGAGCTGAACTCCAGAGGTAAGGTGAAACTGACTGCCCTTGACATCAAGGCAGCATTTGACCAACTGCTGCATCAAGGAGCCCGGCAAAACTTAAGTTAACGGGGATAAGCAGGGGGAACTCTCCACTGGTTGGAGTCATACCAAGCACAAAGGAAGATAGTTGTGGTTGTTTGAGGTTAAATATTCTGGGGACGTCACTGCAGAAGTTAAAGTCATCGAGTCATAAGTGGGATTTTACAGCCTCGCCTGGACAAAACCGGAGATTTCCGTTGTCGGACCCTCGCCCGTGCCAATTCTGTGGAGGGCGAGTTGGTAGAGTTCTGGCCATAGAGTCACAGAGGTTTACAGCAAGGAAACAAACCCTTCGGCCCAACTTATCCACACCACCCAATTTGTACCATTAAGCTAGGCCCAATTGCCTGCACTTAGCCCATATCCCTCTATACCCATTTTACCCATGTCACTATTTAAATACTTTATAAAAGACAAGATTGTACCACTTCTACTATTACCTCTGACAGCTTGTTCCAAACACTCACCACCCTCTATGTGAAAAAAATGCCCCTCTAGACCCTTTTGTATCTCTGCCCTCTCATCTCAAACCTATGCCCCCTAGTTTTAGACTCCCTTATCTTCGGGAAAATATGTTGACTATTTAGCTGATCTATGCCCCTCATTATTTTATGGACCTCTATAAGATCACCCCTAAGCCTCCCATGCTCCAGGGAAAAAAGTCCCAATCTATCCAGCTTCTCCTTATAACTGAATCCATCAAGTCCAAGTAGCATCCTAGTAAATCTTTTCTGTACTTTTTCTAATTTAATAATATCCTTTCTAAAATAGAGTGACCAGAACTGTACACAGTATTCCAAGTGTGGCCTTACCAATGTCTTATACAACTTCAACAAGACGTCCCAACTCTGACAAATGAAATCAAGCATGCCGAATGCCTTCTTCACTATTCTGTCCACCTATGACTGCACTTTCAAGGAGCTATGAACCTGTACTCATTGTTCTATAACTCTCCCCAATGTCCTACCATTGACTGAGCTCCTTAGGAAAGTCTCCTAGGCCCAACTTTCTTCAACTACTTCATCAAAAGCCTTCGTTCCATCATAAGATCAGAAGTGGGGATGTTTGCAGATGATTGTACAATGTTCAGCACCATTTGCGACTCCTCAGATAGTGAAACACTTCATGCGCAAATAAGAATTGAGGGAGACTTCTCAAATCCCACCATTGAAGAGGTGTCAAAGCTATCACTTGCACCAGGCACCAGCGTAGATACTCACACCTCAGTGATTCCAATAAGTAGGCAGGCTTCTGAGTGATACACAGATGAGCACCTCACAGCAAACGATCCACAGCAGGATGAGGCAAGGACATCCCAGGGAACCGGCCTTCAGAGAGACACTGCTGAGTCCCTTGCCAATGATGTACCCCTGGACCCAGTAGTCTCTCAGCTGCTGGAGCTGCAAAGGTAGAGTTGTGAGTATCAGGAAGGGATGACAGCATCACTCCTTGGAGTGTAGGGCTGATTGGAGGAGTCCCATCGCCTTCTATCTGAGGAGATGGTGCCGTCATCACAGTGCACAGAGGCTAACAATGAGAGGGTGACATTTGCAATGGGGACCTTAATGCAGGAGATGTGCACTCCATGGCAGGAGATGTCCACACCATGGTGCAGGGATATGATTGCATGGTGTAGGCACTGGTGGGAATCCATGAATGTCAGTGCCAGAGATGGTGGGGCTTCTGAACCTCACTTCAGCTGACTCTCCATCCCATGGAAGAGCACAGGGCCCACTGGGAACCCAATGGGAAGAGGATTGGCAGGAGTACAATTCTGGGCCCTCCAGCCAGGGGAACCTGGGTATCTCCACCTGATACCGAGGAGAGAAGCAGTCAAACATCCACGGTGCCCAAAAGGAGGCCTGAACCCTCAAGGTCATCTCAGGCTAAAGGAAATCAGTAGACTGCCTCAACCTCAGCTGTGGATCCTGGGGATACACCTAGAAGTAGTGGGAGGGTCAGGAAGAGTAAGGAAGCACAGGCACTGAGTGAACACAAATGCATATAGACACTTGTGTACATCGGTCACAGTTTGTTTTGAATGTTTGGCAATGATTTTCACTTTGTTCACCCACAGAGCCTTCACACTGTCTGTTCATGCTGCCATGTTTGGGGTAACCACCACGCTCATTCCTGTGAGTGCGAGAATACAGTGTAATGTCCCTCCCATCCTCTTGCCATCTTCCACTACGGAAGGGCAGTCCCTCAGTTGTGATGGACAGGAAGGATGGCACGGGAAGCATTGCCTGCATGCCAGCCCTCACAATCCTTTTAAAGCAAGGGGTTCCCCAACATGAAGAATAGAGAAGGCCTATAAGTGACCCCTCCCAGTCCTTCTCCTCAAAATGACAATTCTGGGGCCCCCATTCCCAACCCCGATTTGAACCTGTCTGTGCCCCCCCCCGAGTCCCTTCAGATTCCCCCGAGGCTGCTGGCTGCCTCAGCGCTCACCTCCAAAATCTCCCAAAGAGATGGAGAAGCCGGGTTCACGCTTCTGTACACCTGTTGTAAATGGCGCTGACACAACGTCATGCCAGAGCTCAGAAAAAGCGTCATCCAGACTTGAAACATTCTCCTCACAGATGCTGTCCAACCTTCTGAGATTTTCCAGCATTTTCTGTTTATGTTTCAGATTCCAGCAGCTGCAGTATTTTGCTTTTATCTCCAGATTTGTGAGTCTGCGCTCTCTCAATATTAATTTGTACTATTGAGATTTTAATCTTTTATGTAACAGGAGACAATGTAATGATGTAACTGGAAATATTTATTAAACGACAAAAGCGATGCTTAAGCTAGGCAGCTTTACTGGCTCAACCCAATTGCTTCCCAATTCAGCCAAGGTGAGAAAGTACCTCTCTCTCTGCCTCTCTCTCCCTCAGTCAGTTATGTGGACTTCTGTTCCCAGCTGGAATGAAGTCACTTGTATTTAGTTTTCAAAATCAGCATGCATGCCTGCGAGCTCCGTAGAATCCAGCACGGTGGCACAGTGGTTAGCACTGCTGCCTCACAGCACCAGGGACACAGGTTCGATTCTTGGCTTGGGTCACTGTATGTGTGGCGTTTGCACGTTCTCCCCGTGTCTGCCTGGATTTTCTCCGGTTTCCTCCCACAGTCCGAAAGATGTGCTGGGAAGGTGCATTGGCCCGAACAGGCGCCAGAGTGTGGCAACTAGGGGATTTTCATAGTAACTTCATCGTATTGTTAATATCAGCCTTACTTGTAACTAATAAAAATCTTAACTTAACAGTACAGAAGGAGGCCAGTCAGCCCATCAAGTCTGCACTAACTCTCCGGTAGAGTATCTTAGCCTGCTCCCCCATCTCCATCCCATTCCCACAACCCCATGCATTTACCATGGCTAATCCATCTAGCCTAGACATCCCCTAAAGGGCAGTTTGGCATGACCAATCCATCTAACCTGCACATCTTTGGACTGTGGGATGAAATTGGAGGAAACCCACGCAAACATGGGGAGAACATGCAGATTCCACACAGTGACCCAAGGCCAGAATCAAACCTGAGTTCCTGGCACTATGAAGCAGCAGTGCTAGCCACTGTGCCACTGTGCTGCTCAAGGTAGAAGCTTTTTAACTCTTCCCAAGCCAAAGCATGTGTGCATAATCAATGATGTGCCTAAACTCTGACGGTTCAGACAGTGACGGTTCAGACAGTGCACAATCAGTCACTGATTACTTTCTCGAGAGCGATTTGCATCTATTGATTTAATTTCCTGTTGTCTTTTTACTGGCCCTCTAATGTCAGTTTGTGGGACCATACCCTCATTATAGCTTTTCTGTCATTTAAAGTTTTGTGCTTTTCTCCTGAGATAATGAGATGTCTTAAGGTCTTTCCTTTGTCTGCCTATTTGTGATAAGAGAACATGTGATGTCATGCTCAAGAGATTTAACACCTGGACTCATTGTTCCAAATTGATATATCAATATCCTGTCAAATTCTTAGAAGGGAAGGGCCTATCATTGTGCTTTGGTTATTGAAATTGCTTTACTCCTTTGAGTTATAAATTCTGCTCTCCAGCATCAGATTTCCTCAAAGATGTGTTGGGTAATCCCTCTTGGAACCCGATTTTAAGAGGTTTTAATACATTTCAATACAATCAAACACACCTCCCACCATATGAGCACACACCCCGCCCCACCCCCTACCCGCCAACATGTTTACAACAGGTCCATCTAGACATGAACCTGTTGAGAGGAATCCCCTGGGTCACAAAGACAGGTATAGCCCATGGGGAGAGGGACACAGAGTCATACGGTGCAGAAAATGCCTTTCAGCCCATCGAGTCTGCACTGACAATAGCTACCACTAAATTCGTGTTAATTCCATTTTCCAACGTTCCTCCTAGATCAGTCCCTTGACACTCCTCCTGGCACAGGGAGAGTACCAGAGCAGACTCTAAGGGGAGCCTCCTCGGTGTGGTCATGTGTTTGTAAGGGGGAGAGGACAGAGATGCCAGCAATGACTGTTGTGGGGATAGGGGAGTGGGGGAATAGAGGGAGATGCTGGCAATGACTTTTGGAAGGCAGGGAGAGAGACAGATGCCAGCAATGACTGCAGAGGGGGGAGGGTGGGCGAGGCAGATGCCAGCGACGGCTGTTGTAGGGGGGGTTGACAGTGATGTGCTGGCAATGACTTTTGGGATGCAACAAGAGAGGCAGATGCCAGTGATGACTGCTGGCCGGGGTGGGGAGGAGGCGGAGAGGGTTTTGATTGCAGAGGTGAGTCCCTGAGACCACCATAGTTGGATGGGGGGGAGGTTATTTCTTGGTCTAATCAAACTGCCCTTTAAACACAGCACCCCAATTCCAGTGCAGGCCACTTTATCGGCACATTTCAGTCCCGCTAAGGTGAGGAACATGCTGTCTTTTAGTCAGATCCTAACTTTTTGGTAAGATCCCATCCAAATTATTAAGCAAGAAATAACCAAGGACTCAGAATGTTCCCCAAACAGCGTGACAATGATGCAGCAGTCAGGATTCAGACACTCAAGTGACCAAAGTATTGACAGTGCAGTCAGTATGTTGACTATACGGGTTTCGAACTAACTGCCAAAATATTGCAAGCCACAATCCTGTAATGTCCCACTTTACAGGGCTGAGATGACACCCATCGGTGCAGTTGACATCTAAAATGTTCCTTGTCGTTGTCCCCAGGTGACAGCTACTCGTCTGGATTTACCAAATCTAAATATCAAGTCAGGATGTGATCATTTTGTTTTTTTAGTTTTCATCACTGTGGCTGATGTGTCACTTTGTCTGAGGATTATCCTGTGGAGGTTTCTAACACACATTCAACTTCCGATGATTATTCATGGCTGGACAGTTAGTTTCACAGGTCATTTTGCACTGCACTCTTACTTTGATACATAAATAGTCTTTCTTTTTTTCATTTAGCCTTAAAAATGCTATGTAAAGCATTCTTTATAATTATACAACCAACATAATTATGAAGTATTATGGCAACGTGGTGGCACAGCGGTTAGTACTGCTGCTTCACAGCGCCAGGAACCTGGGTTCAATTCCTGGCTTGGGTCATTGTCTGTGTGGAGTTTGCAAGTTCTCCCTGTGTCTGCATGGGTTTCCTCCAGATGTTCCAGTTTCCTCCCACATTCTGAAAAACATGCTGGTTAGGTGCATTGACCCGAATGGGTGCCAGACAGTGGCGACTAGGGGAGCTTCACAGTAACTTCATTGCACTGTTACAGTGTAAAACTTACTTGTGACTAATAAATTAAGGAATCCGTGCACCCTGGACATAGTCTTTTCCACCTTCTTCTGTGGAGAAAAAGATACACGTGCCAACTGACTCAAGAATAGCTTCTTCCCTGCTGCCAACAGATCTTTGAATGGACATACTTCACATTAAATTGATCTTTCTCTGCACCCTACTATAACTGTGATGCTACATTCTGCACCCTCCCCTTTCCTTCTCTATGTACCGTATGTTTTGTCTGTATAGTGTGCAAGAAACAATACTTTTCACTGTATACTAATACATGTGACAATAATAAATCAAATCAAATCTTCCTCTGGATAAACAACACCCACCTTTCAGAAAGGATAATAGGGCAATCACACCATCTATAATGGAATTAATAGTGTGAGAACTATAGGGGGGGGGGCAATCTTATCAGAGTTTGGCAGAGTGTCAGTAAGAAAAATGGGAGTGAATCACATCCCCAGCTCTGGGGTCACTTCTGACTGGGTCTCGAGCCTCATTGACAAAAAAGTTTTATGACCACGAGAATCACACCGCGTCCACGGTGATCTCCCCCTGATTCACTCACCACAGCTCCACTTAATCGCACAAATCGCTGGGGAGCTGCATATAATTGCTCCCCAGCACATTTCCCACAGCTACCGTAGGGGGTAGCAGCTAGGAAGCCCGCATCATGATTCTCAGGCAGAACCCTGACCAGACTTCCTGATGGAGTGCAGCTGAAATGGGATAGACTGTACCCCCACTCAAGGAGAAGGCCTTGCACCAAAGTCACCACTCCCACCTGGGATGCAGTGGCAGCCCTGGTGGGCAGCATGATGGCATGGCGGCACAGTGGTTAGCACTGCTGCCTCGCAGCACCAAGGACCCGAGTTCGATTCCTGGCTTGGGTCACTGTCTGTGTGGAGTTTACACTTTCTCCCGTGTCTACGTTGGTTTCCTCTGGGTGCTCCGGTTCCCTCCCACAGCCCAAAGATGTGCGGGT
Organism: Carcharhinus amblyrhynchos; assembly: GCF_965287045.1. Classification (NCBI taxonomy): domain Eukaryota; kingdom Metazoa; phylum Chordata; class Chondrichthyes; order Carcharhiniformes; family Carcharhinidae; genus Carcharhinus; species Carcharhinus amblyrhynchos. The sequence goes on along the minus strand of NC_137332.1, from coordinate 25,427,348 downwards.
TAAGTGGATTGGCCATGCTAAATGGCCCCGTAATGTCAGGGTGACTAGCTAGGGTGAGTGGGGATAAGGCCTGGGTGGGATTGTGGAGGGTGCAGACTCAATGAGCTGAATGGTCTCCTTCTGCAGTGTATGATTCCATGCTGAGTACAAGCTCACTGCAGAAGGGGTCAGGTCAGCAGTGCCGCAAGAAGATGAAGGATCTTCTGCGCTCAGCCAGTGAGCCTCATGCAGTCTTTGGCTGGACCTCCTCATACGCCCTTCCCATCTCCACTTTCCCTATCTATGTCATTGCAGTAAAAACTCAACAACAAGAGTGAGTAAGCATACACAGCCAGAAAACTGGCAGAGCTCAGAGCCCTCACACCATTTGAGGAGAAAATCCCCAAACTGGCTGGGGAGGAGAAAGAGCGTGGCTGCGCTGATGGGGAATGGGAGCAGCAGACAAAAGTGAGAATCCTCAAGGAATTATTCTCAAAATCTCTAGAGAGTAATCAATGATCTCTCCTCTTTCTCCTGTAAGACACTAATGCCATCTCCCTTCTCTGGCAGGCAAAGCAGCAGAGCAGGCCAGACCATCCTTGCAACCCAGGGGGCATCTTGGATCTCACCGCTGAAGAGATATCACAACTGTCACCCACACCTGGCACCAGTGCAAATACCCACACCTGGCACCAGTGCAGATACCCACACCTGGGTGAGCACCGCACTGTTGAAGATACGCATCAGGTGGAGGTAGCGATGTCCAAAGGAATCAGAGGGATGCTGGGACTCTGCTGGGCCCCTGTCCGATGGGTCCTGGGCCCAGTCGTTGCTCTGAGCCGATGGAAATGCAAAGGCAGAGTCGCGAGCATCAGAAGGGAATGACAGCACCTCTCCTTGGACTGCAAGGTTGATTGGAGGAATCCCAACATCTTATGTCCAAGGAGAGGGTGCCATCATTTCAGTTCACCAAGCCCGACACCAGGAGGTTGGCTTCCTCAAGGAGAACTTGGCGTAGAACAAGCACTCAGGGACAGGAGTTATCTATACCACGGATCCACGCATGACCACAATGTCTGAGGCCTTTAACTGCATGGAGCAATCACTGATGAGAGTCCACAAGTCTGAGCACCAAAGGATAGTGAGGCTTCTGGACCTCACTCCAGCTGCCCCTCTATCCCATGGAGGACCACCAGGCTCATTGGGCACCTAAAGGGATGAAGATCATCTGATGCACAGCCTGAGGCCTTCCACCCAGAAGACCCTGGGGGTGTCCAGGAGATCTGAGCCCCCTTACCCCTCAGCAACACACCTCCAGCAATACCATGCTGCCCAAAACCAAGCCAAAGCCCTCTAGGTCCAGGCCCATCAAGGGATACCCACCTCAGGCAAGAGGAATTAATGGAATTGGAATGATCGGAAACATGAAGTAATTTGCTGAGGAGTGATATTGGAATGGGAAAGTTATGAGTATAGTGTCCAGGGATTTGCATTGGGACTATTATTATTTCTAATTTGTTTGAGCAATTTGACCCAAAAACTCAGTGACATAAAATTTGTAAGTGGTTAGAACAGAGGTAGATGGAGTTGAATTAAGTGAATATAAAATATTAGATACTGATATATGGTCAACATGTGTATTCTATGAATGATGCCAAAATAACAGGGAGAACTGTAAACTCCTAGGATGTTACTAAACTCAGCAATTAATGTGTCCAGTTGCTGCAACAGTGATCTACAAACCCTGTAGCAGCGTTCAGCTAGATTTTCTAATGTATCTGGACAGTATGCGCCTGAAGATGTCACACTAAAACTGTATAATGTGATAGTTAAAATCCACCTTGACTGTGTGACATTTTGATTGTGAAGGCAGGAAAAATTTGAGCTGGAAAGCGGTGCAGGAAAGGTTCACGTACGACCACGTTGTGAGCATTATGTGTTGTGGTAAAACAAAGAAGTTTGGTGTTGTGATATTTGAATGGGACTTGGATGGGACCTCAGAGAGGTATGTTAGACAAACATAAAATCCTAAACATTACGTCCATTTAAACCCAGGCATTCAAATGAGAGTGCGCTAATTCAAACAAGCCAAAGGCAAATTCAAATTTGATGCCAGTAAGATCTCCGCACAAGGAATGAACAATTATTTCCCCCCGATTTTAAGGTATTTCTCCCCTCTTCTGGACCCCCTGGGCGGAATTCTCTGGCCGCGCTGGTCAAAAAGCCGGAAATTCCTGTCCCACCGTCAATGGCGTTGCACATTCTCCGCAAGCTGCCTGCTAAAATTCCAGTGGCAGGCAGGATGGGATAATTCTGGCTACTTTTCCATCATTCCTCAACCAATTTACTCCCAGGATTATTTCTAGGCATCTGCTAAACTATTTAGCAAAGGATGAACAACAACAGCCTGGGAGAGGAGGGTTGACATTCACCTGGCAATGTAAAAACAAAAGAAATAAATGACACTCATTATGTGCTGTCCATGACATCAGGAAATTTATTGTATGGCCCATGAGGTGCTTTGGAAAGGTGTTTACTGTGTGAAACAATGAAACATATGACATAAAGGAAATGCAGTTGATTTATGCACAGCAAGGTCCTACAAAGGGAAGTGTGAAAATGAACAGCATGTTTATTTTCAGTGATTTAGTTGAAATATAAATAATGGCCAGAACACAAGGGAGAATTCCACTGCACTTCCTCGAAATAATGCAAAAGTATATTTTACATCCACCCTAAGTGATTTACTGGCTCATCCAGGAAGTCAGTGGCTGGGATTAGTGCTTCCATTAGCAATGAGTCTGAAAGGCCAAGGGAGCGGCAAGGTATCGTGAGAGGCCCAAAACGCAATGTACACTGGCAGGATTTCCCATTGGGATTGTCTTCGTTCCCTCAACAATTACATAACATCTCTCTAGAGATCCAGCACCAACTCCTGCTGAAGGCCCAGTGTGTTACAGGCAGTGGCCATTGTTCCCGACAGCAGGGTAGTGGAGGTGGACACGCTGGGATCATTTAAGACTTATCTGGATAGTCACATGAGCAGACTGGGAATGGAGGGATATATAAGAATGGTCTAGTTGGACCAATGAGCGGCGCAGGCTTGGAGGGTCGAAGGGCCTGTTTCCTATGCTGTATTGTTCTTTGTTCTTTGTTCCTTGTTCACCGTGGTCATGGAGGATTCCTGGGGCAGGATTTTCCAAACACACTTGCCCCAAAACTGGAAAATCTCACCCAAGTCAATGCATTCTTTGCATGAGACCATAACGTCATAAGACATAGGAGCAGAATTAGGCCACTCAGCTCATTGAGTTTGCTCTGCCATGCAATCATGGTTAATATTTTTCTCATTCCCTTTCTCCTGCCTTTTCCCCATAACCCCTGATCCCCTTATCAATCAAGAACTTATCTATCTCTGTCTGAAAGACACTCAATGATCTGGCTTCCACAGCCTTCTGCGGCGAAGAGTTCCACAGATTCACCATTCTCTGGCTGAAGAAATTCCTCCTCATCTCTGTTTTAAAGGATCATCCCTTTAGCCTGAGGTTGTGCCCTCTGGTTCTAGTTTTTCCTATTAGTGGAAACATTCTCTTCACGTCCACTCTGTCCAGGCCTGGCAATATCCTGTAAGTTTCAATGAGATCCTTCTAAATTCCAATGAGTACAGGCCCAGAGCCCTCAACCATTCCTCATACGACATGGTCCACCACCGCCCCTCCTCCGCCTTCTATGATGCTTATGGTGGGCAGGGTGGGAAAATTCCTCCCCCGGTCTCCAATTGGATGGCAGTGCTCAAGGGTGGGATTTCAGCTCCATTAGAGCCATCCAGCGGTAGGAGCGAGACTGTCAGGTAGGCATCTGCTTATCCTGTAATTGAGCTGGCCTTTCTGTCACCAACACTAAATTCTGCCCCAAGACACAGAGATGGTGGAGGTCAGGGTGCAGAGCTTCTTTGACATTCTCTCTTCCTCTTTGAATTCCAGTTTCGAGTGTTAGATTTATTGCCCGTATGAAATATTGCTTGTGCAATCAATTCTTCCCTATTTGCCTGCTTCCACACACAATTAAAATGCTAACAAACCTTAATGAAATTTGGGATGCAATCAATACTATCTCATGTACATTTAGCCATTTAAGGAGTCATTTACTGTTCGGTAAACATTATAAATAACAATATAAATCTTGTGACTGCAGCACTTAGAACAGATTGATGGAAATATGTGCCGACTAAAACAAACTCAAATCCCTACAAAGTCTTTACCCAGAATAGTTATAATGTTGACGGGAAACGTAAAAGGGAATCCAAAATTCTTCTATCAGCATATCAACAGTAAAAGAGGATTAGGGCCAATTAGCAACTTAAAAAGGGATTTACTTAAAAAGAACGGAGCATGGCTGAGGCACTTAAATTATTACACATCGCATTAGTGCTTACCAAGGAAAAATTGCTGCCAAAAATGAAACAGGAGGTAGTTGAGACAATGCATGGGCAAAAGATTGATAAAGAGGAGATATTAAAGATTCTGTTTCTTTTTAGTGTCACAAGTAGGCTTACATTCAAACTGCAACGAAGTTATTTGAAAATCCCTTAGTCGCCACACTCCAGCACCTGGTTGGGTACACTGAGGGAGAATTTAGCAAGGTCAGTGCACCTAACCAGCATGTCTTTCAGACTGTGGGAAGAAACCCACACAGATACAGGGGGAAGATTCAGACTCCACACAGTCAGTGACCCAAGCTGGGACTGAACCCAAGTCCTTGGCACTATGAAGCAGCAGTGCTAACCACTGTGCCACCGCGCCACCCCACATTCATTCATGTGATGTGAATGTTGCTGGCAAGGCCAATATTTATTACCCCTCTCTAATTGTCCTTGAGAAGGTGATGGTGAACTGCCTTCTGGAACCGCTGCAGACTGTGGTTTATGTACACCCACAGTGCTGTTCGGGAGTGAGTTGTAGGATTTTGACCCAGCAACAGTGAAGGTACAGCAATATATTTCCAAGTCAGGAAATTTCAGGTGGTGGTGTTCCCATGTGGCTGCTGCCCTTGCCCTTCTAGATGGTAGCGGTTGTGCATTTGGAAGCTGTTGTCTAAGGAACCTTGGTGGATTGCTGCAGTGCATCTTGTAGATGGTACACACTGCTGTCTCTGTGCATCAGTGGTGAAGGGAGTGAATGCTTGTGCAAGGGGGAGCGATCAAGTGGGCTATTTTGTCCTAGATGGTGTCAAGCTTTTTGAGTTGTTGGAGGGCTGCACTCATAGAATCATAGAATCCTTACAGTGCAGAAGGAAGCCATTCAACCCACTGAGTCTGTATCGACCACAGGCCCTAAACCCATAACTACATGTAGTTACCCTTCTAATCCCCTGACGCTAAGGGGCAAATTAGCATGGCCAATCTGCCTAACCTGCACATCTTTGGACCCATGGAATCATTCTAGTAAATCTCCTCTGCACTCTCTCAAGGACCCTCATATTCCTCCTACAGCATGGTGACCAGGGCTTGCAAGTGTGAAGTTATCCACTTTGGTAAGAATAATGGTAGGAAGGACTATTACTTACATGGCGAAAAACTGCAGCATGCGATGGCGCAGAGGGACCTCGGGGTCCTTGTGCATGAGTCGCAAAAACCCAGCCTGCAGGTGCAGCAGGTGGTCAGGAAGGCAAATGGGATGCTGGCCTTCATAGCAAGGGGGGTTGAATATAAAAGTAGGGAGGTCTTGCTGCAGCTGTATAGGGCATTGGTGAGGCCGCAGCTGGAGTACTGTGTGCAGTTTCAGTCGCCGCACTTCCGCAAGGATATTTTGGCCTTGGAGGGAGTGCAGAGGAGGTTTACTAGGCTGATACCAGAGTTGAGGGGGTTGAACTATGAGGAGAGGCTGAATAAACTAGGCTTGTACTCGTTAGAGTTTAGAAGAATGAGGGGAGATCTCATTGAGACATATAAGATGATGAATGGGATGGATAGGATAGAGGTGGAGAGGCTCTTCCCGCTCAGAAGGGACAGTAGGACTAGAGGGCACAGCCTCAAGATAAAGGGGGGGCGGTTTAGAACGGAGTTGAGGAGGAACTTCTTCACTCAAAGGGTGGTGAATCTCTGGAATTCTCTGCCCGTTGAAGTGGTGGAGGCTACCTCGCTAAATATATTTAAGACGCGGGTTGATAGGTTTTTGATAGGCAAGGGGATTAAGGGTTGTGGGGAGAGGGCGGGAAAGTGGAACTGAGCCACTTCAGATCAGCCATGATCTTATTGAATGGCGGGGCAGGCTCGAAGGGCTAGATGGCCTACTCCTGCTCCTGTTTCTTATGTTCTTATTATGTTCTTATAATATTCGAGCTGTGGCCAACTAGATCTTAATAAAGAATCCGCATCACTTCCCCGCTTTTGTACTCCAAACCTCTATTAATGAAACTCATGATCCAGGATGCTTTGCTAACCACTCTCTCAGTATATCCTACTACCTTGGAAGATTTATGCACACGAATCCCCAAATCACTCTACTCCTCCACACTCTAGAACTGTTCATTAAGTCTATAGTGCCTCTCCCTATCCACCGTCAAAATACATTGCTCATACATCTCTGCATTAAATCCCTTCTGCCACTCATCTGCCCTCTCTGGTAGCCAATATCCTGTTGCAGTCGTTCGGAATCATCCTCACTGTTTGCCACAAACACGAAGGAATTTGAATCTGTATCCCAATATCCTGGTCATTTGTATATATCAAAAAAAACAACGGTCCCAGCATAGTGCTTGGGGAAACAACCATTGTCCACTATTCTCCAGTCTAAGAAACAACCATTTACGATCAAAGAGCAAAGAACAATACAGCACAGGAACAGGCCCTTCAGCCCACCAAGCCTAGTCGATCACGTTGTCCTTTCTAGACTAACTGTCCCTGTATCCCTCCGTTCCCCTCATCCAGGCAAGTGGACGGTATTCCACTGCACTCTTAGCTTGTGCCTTGTAGATGTTGGACAGACTTTGGGGAGTCAGGAATGAGTTAATCGTCTCAGAATTCCCACATTCAATCCATTCTGCAATGTTTGCCATTAAGAGAAATATAAATGGAAGGGGATCACTGAAATCCCAGCCTCTTCCTTTGCCACTGCCAGCTCAGTTGGGATTCAGTGATCACTCTGACCTCAAGTAAACCACAATAAAGCTGCTGATTGGAACAAGTGCTCTCCAGCCTGGTTGTTTGGCTGTATCAGCATCATTCTTTTCATTTCAGAAATCACGTTAATAAAAAGGTGGCATTTTTGCTGTCCTTTATCCTCTGACGAAGGCATTGTGCAATATTGGGATATAATTAGTTGCAGTAGTCGCATAATAGCACCGTGGGTTCAATTTGCCCTTCAATGATCAGGTTTTCGTATTTTTGTGTAACAGCTTGCTGAAAGCATGAGCTAATAGTGTCGCAGTGAGGGAAGCAGGGTGCCTGTGACTGGAGCGAACAACTGTGTGCCTTCTTAAACAATTGAACTGAAGGTTTGTTAAATTAATAGTATGAGGACTTGAGAAGGACGTATAAGCTTGAGTACAGTAGATGAATTCAACAGTGAATAAAGTACAGAAAGAAAACTAAAAAAAGGAAGGATTGAATTCAGACAGAGAAGGTATAGAACAGAAAAGAAAAAATACATTTTAAATATCTCCAGCAATTCAAAAGCTGAAGGAAGTGGATTCCATGCCTGTAACAGAAATTTTTCAGTGACTGAAGGGTTGTCAGCAGTAATTGATACTTCAATGTGCATTGTCTCATTAAAAGGGTACTTGGACTTGAGTGAATAAAGCTTAACTTTCTGTGGCAAGTTTAGTCCATGCAAATACAGCAACTTCATGCTATTCAATACATTTCAACAGTCATCCAGAAGAAAGATGCCACTTTTGGGAAGCTAACAGTGAAGCAGCACAATCTGGGCTGCAACTTTCGGTTATTCCAAGGACATGGCCTATAACGAAGTGATGGCCTAGTGGTATTATCACTAGACTATTTAGAACATAGAACACTGCAGCACAAACAGGCCCTTCGGCTCACAAGTTGCGTTGATCACATCCATACCTGCCAGGCCATAGAACTACCTGTAACTCCCAATCCCATTAAATCCCATGTACTCATCCAGAAATCTTTTAAAAGACCCCAGCGAGTTCACCAGTACCACCACTGACGGCAGCCGATTCCACTCACCCACCACCCTCTGAGTGAAAAACTTACCCCTGACATCGCCTCTGTACTTGCTCCCCAGCACCTTAAACCTGTGTCCTCTGGTAGCATAAGAACATAAGAAATAGGAGCAGGAGTAGGCCATCTAGCCCTTCAAGCCTGCCCCGCCATTCAATAAGATCATGGCTTATCTGTTGTGTCTCAGTTCCACATTTCACCATTTCAGCCCTGGGAAATAGCCTCTGAGAATCCACCCTATCTATCCCTGTCAACATTTTATAAACCTCTATCAGGTCGCCTCTCAACCTTCGTCTCTCCAGGGAGAAGAGACCTAGCTCCCTCAACCTATCTTCATAAGGCATATCTCCCAATCCAGGCAACATCCTTGTGAATCTCCTCTGCACCCTCTCTATAGCTTCCACATCCTTCCTGTAGTGAGGCGATCCAGAAACTCAGCTAATAATGTGGCGGACCTGAGTTCAAATCCCACCATGGTAGATGGTGGATCTACAATGTAGATGGTGGTCTACATTGTGACTATGCAATTAACTCTCAACTGCCCTTAGGCAACTAGGGATTGATAATTAATGCTGGCCAGCCACTGATACCCTTGGCCTCACAGGAGTAGGGGTGCATTATTGGTCCTTTCAATCACACTTTTATTTTATGTTTCCTTTACACTTTGGTTTACTTTGTTTGGGATGGTTCCCCCTCTTTTAAAGGGACCGCCCTTTTTACATTGTCCCTCAGTTTATTTGATTTAGTTTATTTGGTTTGCCAAAAAGATGCCTTGATAAGTGTCACCCCAGGAAGGACCACAAGTCTCCTCAGCTGGCAAGAAAGTTTGTGTGCAGTGATGTAATTCTTAATTAATGCTAGAATAAAATGTTTCTGTTGAGAAGCATAGTATATATAAATGATCACAAAGTAACATACATCCAGCATTTTGATTTGTAGCAGTGCACGCATATTCCTTTGTGTATTACAGTGATATCACGGATCATTAGGGTCACTTATTTATGAAAAACAGATTTAAAAATAAGGACAGTCAGAAAGCAACAAAGTTGCTGTAGCACTGCTGCCTCACAGAGCCAGGGGTTGGGTTCAATATCGGACTGGGTAATATCTGTGTGGAGTTTGCACATTCTCCCCATGTCTGCATGGGTTTCCTCCGGGTGATCAGGTTTCCTCCCACAGTCCAAAGATGACAGGTTATGTGGATGGCCATGCTAAATTGCTCCTTAGTGCCAAAGATGTGCAGGTTAGGTGGATTGGCAGGGTAAATAGGGCCTCAGTAAGATGCCCTGTTGGAGAATCAGTGCAGATTTGATGGGCCAAATGGCCTCCTTCTACACTGTAGGGATTCTATTCTATGAACATTAAAACAGAATTTACAGCCCGAATCCAAAAAAAGAGAAGCTATATAAAAGGCAAAAAATGAAGAATGAGAGAGAAACAATCTATGTTTACTGTACTTTCGATTGCAAATAGGAGCAGGTGCAGTAACTTGTTACAATTCTGTTTTCTCCAAAACTGAGCTTGACATATTAATTTCGGCCAGTCTCCTCACCCAATACTGCCCCTTTGGACACAAACGGAATAAATGTACCCTGGGAATCGGATATATTCATCCAGTTCTGAGGCAGCGAGAGCTCCCTTCAGTAGCCCAGAGAGTGAAAGGAATCCGTTCTGCAGCCAAAGAACGAGGCGAACGTTAAAAGGAAAGAATTAAAAGCAATATTTTACAAATGCATTGTGAGAGCAATCAACATTGAGCATTTAAAGTAATTTGCTTTAAACAGAAGTACTAAAAAAATCACATTAACTGACATAAAATGTTATTTATAAATATGAAGTAATTAAATTGTAAAGGTTTGTTTGTGTTCAAAATAGTCATTCGGCCAGTCTGGTCTATGCTGGTCATTAGTACTGCTTTCTCCCATCCCTCATTTAACCACCATCAGCAAAACCTTTGTTTCCTTCCTCCTGTACTTATTAAGCATCCTTTTAAATGCTATTTGCCTTGAGTTGCGCGTTCCACATCCTAACTGCTCCCTGGATAAGGAAATCCCTCCTGAATTCCTCGCTGGGGCATGAGGAGAGTTGGAGAGAGGACCCAGTGGAGTGCAGCCGGCAGCTCTGTCATTCTGCTGCTGTAACATTCAGCACTGCCGTGGAGAGAGGGTGACGTCTGTGAGCTCTGCTTGTGTCAGCTGGAGGAGGCAGGCTCGGATTTTAAAAAGAGAGCGCGTTGGGTGTGTGTGCGAGAGAGAGTCAGAGCAGCAGCACAGCCATGTAGCAGAGGGAAGGAGAGCTGCAAGGAGTACACACACACACACAGAAGGAAGGAGAGCTGCAAGAGGAGTGCACACACACACTGCACACACACACACATACAGAGGGGAGGAGAGCTGCAAGGAGTACACACACACACACACACAGAAGGAAGGAGAGCTGCAAGAGGAGTGCACACACTCACTGCACACACACACATACAGAGGGAAGGAGAGCTGCAAGACGAGTGTACACACACATAGTGCACACACATACACAGGGAAGGAGAGCAGCAAGGAGCGCACACACGCACAAGAGGGAGAGTTGCAAGACAAGTGCACACAGTGCACACACACACACACACACACACAGAGGAAGGACAGCTGCAAGAGGAGTGCACACACTCACACACACATATACATACAGTTAGATTCCCTTCTGCTTTCACTAACTGCTCTGGAAGTAACTTTTCCTCCCGTGCTGATGAAGATCCTGTTTCAGTCTGGCTGACAGGCAATGATGATGACTGGCCCCCTGAACCACTCCAGCTGGGAGCAAGTTAACGACAGCCTGGCTAAGGGCTCGGCCGTGCCCCTGAACATCAAGTCGAGCCATGTGGTCACCTCGGCCAGCATGTTCACCGTGGGGGTGGTGGGCAACCTCATCGCCATCGTGGTGCTCTGCGTCTCCAAGAAGGAGCAGAAGGAGACCACTTTCTACACGCTGGTGTGCGGGCTGGCGGTGACCGACTTGCTGGGGACCTGCTGCACCAGCCCGGTGGTGATCGCCACCTACCTGAGCCGCCAGTGGCCGGGGGGGCAGCCCCTCTGCCACTTCTTCTCCTTCTCCATGCTCTTCTTCGGCTCGGCCGGCATGAGCATCCTGTGCACCATGTCCATCGAGCGCTACCTGGCCATCAACCACGCTTTCTTCTACAGCCAGTACGTGGACAAGGCGCTGGCCAGGCTGGCCCTGATGGGCTCCTACCTGCTCAACCTGCTGCTCTGCATCCTGCCCTTCTTCGGCCTGGGCAGCAACGTCCGCCACTTCCCCGGGACCTGGTGCTTCCTGGACTGGAGAGCCAGCAGCCCCCTGTCCGCCTCCTTCACCTACCTGTACGGCGGCTTCACCGCCCTGCTCATCCTGGTCACCGTCCTGTGTAACCTGGCCGTCTGTGCCACCCTGGTCAGCATGAGGAAGAAGGCAATGGGCAGAGGGGAGGGTGCTGCCACCAGCAGCTCCCGGGGCCGCCGCTTCCCCAACCTGGCAGCCTCCGCCGCCGAGATGCAGATGTTCTGGCTGCTGGTTCTCATGACCATGGTCTTTCTGGTCTGCTCCATCCCACTGGTGGTAAGTGAGGAGAGAGACAACTATTATATAAACACTTTACTATATAAGAAGCAAACATTTGAGAAATTTTGTCTGGTCACCAATCTGATTTTTGATTTGATTTATTATTGTCACGTGTATTGGGATACCGTGGAAAGTATTGTTTCTTGTGCGTTATACAGACAATTTGATTTGATTTGATTTATTGTCACATACAGTGAAAAGTATTATTTCTCGCGTGCTATAAAGACAATTTAATTTGATTTATTTATTGTCACATGTATTGGGACGTAGTGAAAAGTATTGTTTCTTGTGCATTATACAGACAATTTGTTTGGTGGCACAGTGGCTAGCACTGCTGCCTCACAGCACCCAGGTTCGATTCGTAGCTTGGGTCACTGTCTGTGTGGAGTTTGCACATTCTCCCCGTGTGGGTTCCGCTCACAATCCGAAAAATGTGCTGGTTAGGTGGATTGGTTATGCTAAATTCTCCCTCAGTGTAATTGAACAGGCACTGCAGTGTGGTGACTGGGAAATTTTCACAGTAGCTTCATTGCAGTGTTAATGTAAACCTACTTGTGACTAATAAATATACTTTACTGATTTATTATTGTCACATGCATTGGAAAACAGTGAAAAGTATAGCTTTGTGCAGGAGCAGTACGGTGGCACAGTGATTAGTTAGCATTGCTGCCTCACAGTTCCAGGGACCTGGGTTCGATTCCCAGCCTGGGTCACTGTCTGTGTGGAGTCTAAATGTTCTGGTGTCTGTGCGGATTTCCTCCGGGTGCTCTGGTTTCCTTCCACAGTCCAAAGATGTGCAGGTTAGGTTGATTGGCTGTGCTAAATTGCCTCAGAATGTGTGCATTAGTGGGGTAAATATATTGGGTCTGGGTGGGATTGTTTTCAGTGCAGACTTGATGAGCCAAATGGCCCCCTTCTGCACTTAAGGGATTCTATGAAATTGGCTATACAGATGATTTGATTTGATTTATTGTCACATATATTGGGATACAATGAAAAGTATTGCTTCTTGTGTGTTATAGACAATTTGATTTGATTTATTACCATCACATGTATTGGGATACAGTAAAAAGTTTTTTGCGTGCTGTATGGACAAAACACACAGTTCATAGAGTAATTAGGGAAGAAAGAAAGAAGAAGGTACAGAATGTAGGGGGCGATTTTCCCCAAAAAATTCTAACTCACGTGAAAACTGGAATAAATCACGTTTTTTTCAGTGGGAGTGCAGTGAAGAATCTCCCACACTCTGTGCATTGCTGAGTGCACCAGCATAAATCAGGTATAAAATCAGGGGGTGGGGTCTATTCCCACTGGTGAGGCAGGCAGCATTGCGCTGAGTGGGCCATTGCATATGCATCTATCTGTCAGCACCAAGATCGGTGCATGAGCAGTGGGCCCACACTGCCAGCCTCCCAATTGCTGGCCAGCTCGATCGCTCCCCAGCCCCGTAACATCGGCCCTCCAGCCTCTCGCGGGCCGATAGCTGGCCCCGTGAACATGCCAGGGTCAACCTCAATCGTCCCCCTCCCCCCGCTGCAGCCCCGAGCTCATGATTCCCCCCCAACCCCCCCAACCCATGTAGCACTGAGGAAATGGGAACTTTTCATTTGTCTATTAGCCATTTCCAGTGTCACATTCTGATTGTAATTACATCAAAGTTACCATTCAGATTGTAGTTGCGTAAAAAGTCACAGTCACTACTTGTGGTTGAGTGATTGAGTATAATTGCACAGCCAATTCTGACTGTGCTTATGGAGATGTCCCACCGTCCCTGACATCATTCTTCTAATTCACCTCCATATCCTCGCCAGAACTAGGCATCTTTCCTAAAGTGTGATATACAGAATTCATACAATCCTCCAGCCACAACCAAATTGATAATCCATAATGGTACAATTTCCTCGCTTCTATACCCTGTTTACGAAATCAAGGATTTATATTTCTATTTGAAGCAATTCGTCAGCCAACTTTAGACCATAAGAAGTTGGAATGGGGCAGGCTTTCAGCCCCTTGAGCCTGCTCTGCCCGTCATTCAATAGGATCATGGCTGATTCGACATTCTTCATGTCCAATTTCCTGCCCTTTCCCTGTAACCCTCGATTCCCTTACTGATCAGAAATCTCTGGTCTCTCTGTACCTGTACCCTTTTTACAGTTACATCATTTAGTTTATTCATCTCTCCTCATTCTTCCTTGCAAATGCATCACTTCACCATTCGCTGAATTGAATATTTTTCCAAGTGACACTTAAGCTTGTCCCAAATTATTGTCTCTAAAGTGTCTCTACCACTGACTGGCCTGTGGTTACCTGATTGGTAACCTCCCTTTTCTGATCAGGAGTCTAACATTTATAATTCTTCAACCTTCTACCACTATCAACATCCTGGGTGTTACTATTTACCAGAAACTGAACTGGACTAGCCATATAAATACTGTGACTGCTGTGAATACTGTCAACTTGTCTGATTACACACTTCAACCAGATGAAGTTGAAGTTCTCAGCCGAGGGCTCAATTTCTGCCCCACCACCAAAATGGACCCCATCAGTCTCACAGCAGACACAGAGGAATTCATCAGGCGAATGAGGGTGTGGGAGTTCTTCCACAAACCCCAAGAGGCCCACAGCAAACACAATGAGACAGCCAATGAACCGGAACAGCTGACAGAAAGATCCTCAGTGCAGCAACCGAAGAGGGAAGAGTCCAATTGGACTCCTCTAGAAGGCTGCTGCCCTTGACTTGACATGTATGCCCAAGCCATTAGGAGGTGCGTCAACACCAGATTCATCAACCGCACTCACAACTCAGCCCTGAACATCACCCAAGCACGACACAATGCCATCCACGCTCTCAAGACCAATCGCAACATTATCATCAAGGCATCGCCACATCATGACCACAATAGTAGGTCAGAGGCTGAGAATTCTGCAGTGAGTAATCTATCTCCTGTCTCCCCGAAGCCTGTCCAACATCTGCAAGGCACAAGTCAAAAATGTGATGGAATACACTCCACTGGCCTGGATGAATGCAGTTCCAACAAATACTCAAAAGCTGGACACTATCCAAGACAAAGTAGCTTGCTTGATTGACACTCCATCCACATGCCATCACTTCCGACACAGCGACAACCTTAGGTATCACTTGCAAGATGCACAATCGGAACTCACCAAAGCTCCTTAGACAGCACGTTCCAAGCTCATGACTGCTACTATCTAGAAGGACAAGGGCAACAGCCACAAGGGAACATCATCATCTGGAAGTTCCCCTCCAAGTCACTCACCATCCTGACTTGGAAATATATTCAGTGTTACTAGATTAAAATCCTGGGACTCTTTCTCTCACATCACACTGGGTGTACCTACACAACATGGGCTTCAGCATTTCAAGAAGGCAACTCACCACCACATTCTCAAAGGTAGTTGACAAGTTTTGGGGAGTCAGGAGCTCACTACAGAAATCCCAGCCTCTGACCTTTTCATGCAGCCACAGTACTTATATAGGTGGTCCAGTTGAGTTTCTGATCAATGGTAACCGTCCAGGATGTTAATACTGGTGTATTCAGCAACTGGAAACACCCAGCACATGAAACAGCATCTGCAAAGAAACCAATCAGTCAACATTTTAGGCCCAAGGCCTTAAATCAGGATGGACAGATTCTAAAGATGAGCAGCAATTAAAAAAAAAACTGGTTAATTTACTGATTTGTGTGATATTCAAATAGCTAGTGAGATTCAACATACTAAATTAATGTATTCTTTTTTTAATCAGATTCGTATTTTTGAGAATCAGCTGCATGGCCCTGTACAGATCCAGGCAGGTGAGAAACTGGACTACCATGGTGACCTCCTCGCCATCCGTTTTGCTTCATTCAATCCAATCCTGGATCCCTGGGTGTATATCCTCTGCAGGAAAAAGCTCCTTACCTTGGGGTGCGAGCGGCTGAAGCGAACCGTGAGTGCTGCCAGGGATGAGCAGGCACGCAGGGTGGGTTGGGCAAGTAGCCAGCAGATGCCACTGTCGTACGCCAACAGTGTTGCCACCAGCTATGCCTCGCTACAAGGAAAAGACGAAAGCAACGCGCTGCATGGAGAGGCTGGCCACGGAGCTGGTGCCATGACTCGCTCCTTTACGGACTTCACAACTCAGCAAGTGTGGGAGGCTGGAGCTCACCCATTCAGCATTCCTCAGAAGAGTCACACCGGCCTCAGTAAGACTCATTCTGAAGCCCCTCCACAGACTAAAGCCATTTTATGCACAATATTACAGGAAACTACGATACCGGATGTTAGCACACAAAACAACAATGCCCTGATCCAGCAGAGGAGAACGTTTGACATTTTGAATTGCACTTTAAGTACGCCTTCATCATGCATATCAGAAAAAAGTATTTAAAAGGAAAGTCTTTTTTTTAAAAGAAAGCGTTGGACATTTATATATCAGTTTTGAAAATATCAAGGGCCAATCTCATTCACAGCATAGAAATTAGTGTCACAATTTCAAATGGAGTGTCGAACACTGGAGCAAAGTTATCTGGATGTATGAGCAATGTTAAGACATCTCAATTCCATTTAAAGTTCCATTCTACAATCCATCCCTGCCACTGATATGACTAATTGTGTCTAACGGAATCGGACAGGGAATGATTTTAACTTGTATCGCTTGACATTAACAGGATGATAATGGCCTCAGAATAGGGTTATTAGCCTTAACTCCACATTAACCCTGCCAGTTTGTAAGAGGACTGTTAGTTGAACATGTCTAGAAATCATAGAAACTCTATAGTGCAGAAGAAGGCCATTCAGCCCATCAAGTCTACACAGACAACAATCCTATCCCTTGCACGATCCCCACAACCCCACACATTTACCCTGCTAGTTCACTAACCTACACATCCCTGGACACTAACAGGTAATTTAGCATGGCAATCAACCTAACCCGCACATCTTTGAACTGTGCGAGGAAACAAGGGCACGTGGAGGAAACCCACACAGACATGGGGAGAATGTGCAAACTCCACACAGATAGTGACCCAAGCCAGGAATCAAACCTAGGCTTCTGGAGCTGTGAGGCAGCAGTGCTAACCACTGTGCTGCCCATGCCCATCTGTTTTACAGGCATTAATTGGGGTCTTTTTAATTTTAGTCTATTCTTAAAGTTATAAAGCCAATACACAGAGTGGACAGAGTAATTCAGCTCCTTGCTTGTCCCAAAAAAAAATTCAAATTCAAATTGAATCCAATTTATGGTCTCCACAAGGGAGACATTCTAGATTCAACCTGACAAGAAAAAGCATTGCATCTGATCTTGGGTTAATCTGACGCTTGATCTTAGCCAAAAGGCCAAGAAGCGATTCAGTTGGGGTCTTATAATGGTTAGTTTGGCTTGAAAATGGTAGGCTTCGATCATTGCTCATCGACTAAAATGGATGAAAGATCCAAGCAGAATTGATCTTAGTTTTGGTGAGCCAGGGGGAGTAGGAGTTCTCTGGATTTCACTTTAATAGTAAGGGCCACAGTGACCCTGAGACTCCCAGTCTGTGGTCGTGCCTCCCTGCCCTCAGACAGCTGTGAGATACAGCTTTGGCAGCTCGTGCTTAGCTTCCATGCAGCTAGCCAGCCCTCTCCGAATGAAGATCAGAGTCAGTAGTGCTTACTTGTTTTGTAAACCGTCACCCAAAATTCAAAACCGGCCCCATACTATTTCAGTTTTGAAAGCCTGGATTTCAGGGACAAAATGTAATGTCCTCACCCAGTGGGGAGTTTGATGGTGGGTGGGGTGGTAGCACTTAACTGAATGGGAGGGTAACAGGCAGCCTTCCCACCATCCCACACCTGCCCCAATAAAGTCCATTAATTAATGCCCATTTAAGGGCTTCACCCCTCCACCACTGGGGTGGGGAACTCACCAGACAGCCCAAAAAGCAAACCCTCTCAGAATTGCTTGCAGGCTTCCAGGGGGCAGTTCCCTGTGCTTGATTGAAGGACCCAACATTGGGAAGAGGGGTCCAGCTGAGAGACATCCCTCTGCCCTTGCTACTCAACCCCTGCTTCCCCCAGAACACTCCCCCGTGATTCATCTCCCACCGTCACTCACCTGTGATGTGGATCCCTCGGCTTCCCTGGGCCTCGGGTGGGTGCATTACTGGAAGTGGTCACCGCCTCCCCAGTGGCGCTGCTGAGTGATGAAGGTCTCTGATTGGCTTGTGGCTCTTGGCTGGAGGGACCTCCATTCCCAGAATCCTTCATCTCAGCGAAGGCCGTTACTGTCTATTTAAGTGCTAATTGGCCTTTACTGCGGCGTTAGTTCCTGAAAAGAGGCAACACAGGGTTCTCCAGCCAGTGGACGAGAGCCCTGTCACCATCATTAAATTCCACCCTTGGAAACATTGAAAATAAAATGGCTTTTCAAATTAACCGGCATTACTATCCATCCACACATTAAATCAGAAGTGCAACAGACAAAGCAAAATCAATGGGGGTAGTTTTGGAACATTGCTATATCGGCAGCACACATATTTAAATACACCTTGATTGACAACTATCCACGCTTTAAGTATTGGAAGTTGACACTTTTAACTAATCAGCCTTTACCAATGCTAGCAGTAGAGTGGAATATAAAGGCCTTACCAGGAAATATGGAAATAATATCAATGCCCTTTCAGAGACTGGCATGATATCAGTTTGTAAATTCCATTCAGGATTTACGACAGAATAACCTCAAACCAGGGTGTAAATAAACACCTCATTATCTTATCAGGACAACTCACAACACTTCACATCCATGCAAATATAAGGACATAAGGACAGAAAGTGCTGAAAACACAGCCCAGGTCAGCTAGCACCTCTTGGAAGAACATAAACTTTAATACGTCAAGTTTTAATATGGTTCTGTACCCAACACCCTGTTCTCTCCACACATGCTACTGACCTCCTGCACATTTATTAGCATTTTCTAGTTATAAATTTTTTTTGATTATTTCTGAAATGTGGTCACTGTTGTTATGTCAGTACTATCCAGTCCATACCACAGACAGACACCAGGCCAGGGTGAAGATGTAGGAATTCTGAAAATGCAGAAAATATTTAGCAGCTCCTGGCCCACAGCCGTCTGAATCAAAACCATTTACTTTAGCAGAACTTATTTGCAATATTTCGCTTCCCTTCCTCTCCAGACTTCTCGATTCTCTTGGTCTACCCAGAGACACAGCAGGCAGACACACATCTGTCTATGTGGCTACTTTTTTTCCTGGAACAGGTCACCAGCAGCTGTTGCTTGTGGTTGCTACACCACATCAAACATGAATGAACAGGAGACTCTCCCATCCCTTAACCCCTGCTGTGGACATGCTAGAAAAGTTAAAAGTTTTTAAAGTTTTAAAGTTTATTTTATTGGCATCACAAGTAGGCTAACATTAACACAGCAACGAAGTTACTGTGAAAATCCCTAGTCGCTACACTCCGGTGCCTGTTCGGGTACACTGAGGGAGAATTTAGCAAGGCCAACATGCACCTAACCAGCAAATCTGTCAGACTGTGAAAGGAAGCTAGAGCACCCGGAGGAAATCCACATATACATGGGAGAACGTGCAGACTCTGCACAGACAGTTTACCCAAGCCAGGGATCGAATCCAGCTCTGTGGCGCTGTGAGACAGCAGTGCTAATCTGGAGGATTTGCAACTTGATAATCAATTTTGGCCCCATTATGAAGCACTTTCCGAGGTCCTGGGATGAGACTCAAACCCAGTGCTTCTTGCTCAGGGGCAGGGACACCACCCACAGCATCACATGCCTCAGACCAGGCAGCCTGTCACTGAGAAATCAAAAGGATGACCCACTACCAAAGTTCTGTCAATGACCAATGAGAAAGGTGGAAGATATGCCCAGTGTGTATATTCAGCTGAATTTGTTTTTAAGTTCTCCATATTTTCTTCCCTACCACTCCTGACAGTGTTCACTGCTCACTCAATTCCACAGTCATCTGCTGCTGTCTGGTTCTCCATGCAAGCGCAGGATGGACATTGAGTTAACATAGAACAGGACAGCACAGTACAGGCCCTTTGGCAATGTGCCGAACTATGTCCAAACCCAAGATCAAGCTGTCCCACTCCCTATAGTTAAATATAAGCTTGCCAATCTATTTTATCACCAGAGTTGAGTTCAATTCTGTTCTCATTATACAACCACACTTGGAATGCAGGTTCAGCAGGGGGTTACCAGCCAGCCATCATGAATCACAACACTTGTAGATTGTTCTCTGTCTAACCTGAATGATATTGCAGCCATTTGTAACATCCCTTACTAAGCTCAGCTAACTCACCATCTGAAATAAAATTGGATCTGTATGCACCATCTAGTCACTGAGCTGTCAGGAATTCAATTTCCGTTTCTTTGTGGCAAAACCTAAAATCCATCTTTCCCTGATTATTGGACCCAGATCAGGAAGTCAGTTTGTGGGCATTTATTGGGGCCTGACACAACATGTCCAACTTCTAACACAGTGTGTGGGCACTGCAGAATGTGAGCATAACTACTGCAATTTCTGATTGATGATAGTGAAGTAAGTGTCTATTGTTTACCTGTAATTTATGAACAAACTGCAAGTTATTTCCCTCACGACCGGTCATTCAATTGTAAAGGTGATTGCTGTGTCACATATTCTGAATGTCAGCTTACAACTGCATTGCATGCTCGGAGACACTGAATATATGTTTCGCTGAATTGGTTTCTTTGTCAAAAGACTTTTCTCTCAAATGAATCAATCATGTAAAATAATTTTATGTTCAATAAAATGGTTTACAAATAAAGAAATCACTGGGTGTGTTGATTGACGTTTCACCAAGCAAAAATCTCCTTTCCCTCTCCTCAAGTAAACTTGTGTACCAGAATTTTACCACCTCGCCCAAGGCTCATAAGATCCCGCCTGAGGCCAATGGAGAATGCCATTCTGCGAGCCTCGTCCACCCCGATTCTGGGACAGGCAAGGCGGTAAAATTCCGGCAGTAAGGTCTTTTCGATTCATTGAGAACGATAGATGGAGCAGTAGCCCATTCAGCTCCTAGAGCCTATACCAGCATTCAGTTAAATAATGGCTAATCTGAATCTTAACTCTATCTTTCCATTTTGGTTCCTTAATACTTAACATCCATATTTACCAAAGGGTTATCAATCTCAGTTTTGACATTTTCAATTGGCCTAGCTGCAACAGAATTTGGGGAGAATGTTCTAGACTTCCCCCGGGTAAAAGGGTACAGTAAGATGACCATAGGCTGCTCTCTCCTTTGAGGGGGACAGCTGACTGGTGCTGATTTAACCTGAGGATCACCACACCTCAGGCAAGGGGCAAAGTTGAGAAGGTGGGACCTTCATGAATAGCTTCAGCTGATAGGGAATTGAACCCACGTTGTTAGCATCATTTGCATCTGTTAACTAGCTGTCCAGCCAAGTGAGCTAAACTGCCTCCCCGCGTGTTGTGTGAAAATAGGCTTCCTAACATCACCCTGTATGGCCTAGATTTAATTTTAAGGTTACTTCCCCTTGCTGTGAGTTCCTTCACCAGAGGAAATAGTTTTTTCCCTATCTTCCCTATCAACTCTTTTAATCATTTTAAAACCTCAATCAGATGTTTTTTTAATCTTCTATTTCCAAGGGAATACTCAGCTTGGATTTTCCAGGATTAAACAGAAACCAAGTAGAGTTGGAATTTCTTTTTTGGTGTCCGTCATCTATATTTGCTCTGATTGTAAGATTTATTGACCAGGGTAATCATGTTAACTCATTGAGCTGAATTTTATAATGATGCCGTAGGTTGGGCCAGAAGTGGATAACATTCCAGTTTGTGCGGGTGGTGACCTGCAAAGTGGGTAACTAACCACCTTTAAAGGGCTGCCAGCCCTTGTTGCAGCAGCAAGGAGAAGACAATGGCACAGTGATAATGTCACTGGACTAATAATCCAGAGCACTAGGCTAACGCCCTGGAAGAACAGGTCTGAATGCCACCATGGCAGCTGGTGGAATTCAAATTCAATAACTAGTCTCGTCCTGATATTGTTGATCATGAAATTATTATCGAATGCCATAAATATCCATCTGACTCACTAATGTCTTTTTAGGAAGGAAATCTGCCACCTTTACCTAGTCTGGCCTACGTGCACAACAATGTAGTTGACTTTTAACTGCCCTTCGCTGAGCAAAACATTGTTTAAAGGGCAATTAGCGATGGGCAACAAATACTGGCCTTATCAGTGGTGCTTACATTGCATGCAAGAATAAAGTTAAAAAAGAAGACTAAAAGAGTCAGCAACAGAAAGCAGGTTGGTGCAATAATGGTAGGGGCAAGATACTAACTGGCTCCACAGTTTAACAGTACCTCCTTGCAGGTTCCCCTCCATGTTGTTCAATATAATGGGAGGTCCTCTTCCCCAGGATAGTGGGAGAGATCTGCCATCCTGGATGGAGATTGTAACCATGGGTTCACCCTTAAACCCTGGTCACAAGAGGATGAAATCTATCAAGGTAGCAAGCACTACAATATGCTCACCTGAGGAACTTACGTGCAGCAAGGCATGAGTGTAAACCAGTTAGAGAAGGGATGACAATGGCACTCAGGCCAAACATCAGCATTAGCAGGCAGGACAGCATGTTGGTTACTGGCACTATTCTGTCCCAGGTGACTCCTGCACTACCACTTCTGAGTGAGCACATGTAGAAGATGGGACCATTATGGGTAGTCAGGCATCAGAATCGAAGATGACGCGTACATCTTTATTGGGTAACTAGCAATGGCCATCTGTGTGCCATGATGTGGGTATGCTGGCGTTGGACTGGCGTAAACACAGTAAAAAGTCTGACAACACCAGGTTTTAGTCCAACCGATTTATTTGATAATACTCACAAGCTTTCGAGGTTTCCCGCTTCGTCAGGTGAATGGAGAGTTCTGGCCCACAATGTCAGACCCAGCACAAAATAACGTTCAAACAAAACTCCCAAATCTAAATCCAAATACTGCCCCCATAAACTGCGCATACTTAAAGAGGAACAAGGTGGAAATAGAAGTCCTCCAGGGCCATAGACTAGTAAAATGGACAAAATGGTAGAAGAATGAGGAGAGGCAATCGAAACTAAATGGTACAATATTAAAAGGAGTGAGAAACAAAGGGAACTGGAAATCTGGCTACAGAAATGGGGGTGGCATGGTGGCACAGTGGTTAGCGCTGCTGCCTCACAGTGCCAGAGACCTGGGTTTGATTCCTGGGTTGGGTCATTGTCTGGGTGGGGTTTGCACATTCTCCCCATGTCTGCGTGGGTTTCCTCCGGGTGCTCAGTTTCCTCCCACAGTCCAAAAGATGTGCTGGTTAGGTGCATTGGCCATGCTAAATTCTCCCTCAAGTGTACTTGAACAAGTGCCAGACTGTGGGGACTAGGAGATTTTCACAGTAATTTTGTTGTTGTGTTAATGTAAGCTTACTTGGGACACTATTAAATAAACTTTTGTTTGAATGTGGAATGACAAGTTGATAGAGCTGCAGGAAAAGCAAATTGGATCTTTGTCTTTATAAACAGAGATGAGAGAAACTGGAATTATTCTTGGTCTCCTATTTATCACGTCGATGCTTCTATCTTGCACCATCATCGCTGCCCTACCTCACCATCCCTTCTCTCAACCTCACCACTGTTATTTGAATATCAGACTGCTTATCCAACAGCCAGTACTGAATGAGAAGAAATCCCCAATGAATTATTGGGAAGATTAAAGGTATTGTTTTCAGTCACTTCTCCAAGCTCTGTTCTCCAGTTACCAACTCCATTCCTCTCCCTGGAAACAGCCTGAAATTAAACCTGTCTGATCAGAAATCTTGGTGTTTAATTTGATCCTGAAGTGTGTTTTTGACTTAATATTCATGCCATCTCTAAGATTGCTTATTTCCTCTTCCATAACATAGCTTGATTTTGCCCCTATCTCATCCCATCTGCTGTTGAGACCCTCACCCATGCCTTTGTTGCCTCCAGAATCACAGAAGCCCTACAGTGCAGAAAGAGGCCATTTGGCCCATCGAGTCTGCACTAACAACAAACCCATCCAGACCCTATCCCTGTATCTCTATATATTTACCTGTTAATCCCTCTAATCTACACACCCCGGGACACTAAGAAGCAATTTATCATGGCCAATCAACCTAACCTGCACTTCTTTGGACTGTGGGAGGAAACCGAAGCACCCGGAGGAAACCCATGCAGACACGTGCACACTCCACACAGGCAATGACCCAAGCCGGGTAATCGAACCCGGATCTCTGGCGCTGTGAGGCAGCAGTGCTGACCACTGTGCCACCTTGCTGCCCAACTAGATCCAACTATTCCAATGCACAATTGTCTCCCAAGTGCCAACCTCTGTATACCAGAGGCCATCCAAAACTCTGCTCCCTTTTTTCTTTACTGGCAGCAAGTCCCATGCCTCAATCACTCCTGTGCCCACCCACCCACATTGGTTCAGAATGAAACAACAGCTTAAGTTTGAAAATCTCAACCATGTTTTCAAATCCTCCACCCCTCACCCCTCCCTAATCTCATCCAACCCCAAAGTTCTCCAAGGTATTTGTGCTCCTCTCATTCCAATCTCTTTTGTATTCCCAATCATAATTTTTCCACCATTGGTGTCAATTTCCGTAGTTCCCAGGGAACAAAGCTTTGGAATTCCCTCCCTACATCACTCTATTTCTCTACCTCACTTTCCTCCTTGAAGACGTGGCTTGAAAACTCCGTCCTTGACTAAATTTTTGTTAATACAGTGGTTAGCACTGCTGTCTCACAGCGCCAGGAACCCAGGTTTGATTCCCATCTTGGGTTATTGCCTGTGTGGAGACTGCACATTCTTCCCATGTCTGCGTGGGTTTTTTCCAGATGCTCCGGTTTCCTCCCACAGTCCAAATTGTTGATGTGCTGAATAGATGGATTGGCCATGCTAAATTCCCCCTTCAGTGTATCTGAACAAGAGTTGGACTGTGGTGACTAGGGGATTTTCACAGTAACTTCATTGCAGTGTTAAGCCTACTGTGATACTAATAAATTAGTAAACTTTACAACTGTTTTACTTTTAACTGACCTAATATCTCCTATGTGTCTCAGTGTCATACTTTGTAATGTTCCTGTGAAATGACTTGGAACATTTTATTCCATTGAACATAGGTTCTTGTTACTGTTGTGTGGACAGAGATGATTAAGGGGAACTTCAACAGCAGTGTTCAAAACAATCCCAATGTTGCCATAACAAATGGGAGAAAGTATTTCCACTGTCAGGGAAGGTGGTCAAGAAGGCATATGGCATGCTTGCCTTTGTCGGTCAGGACTGAGTATAAAAGTTGGTAAGTCATGTTGCAGTTGTATGGAATTTTATTTTGGCCACATTTGGAATACCGCATACCATTCTGGTCACCACACTACCAGAAGAATGTGGAGACTATGGAACGGGTACAGGAAATGTTTATCAGGATGTTGCCTGGTTTGAAGGATATTAGCTATGAACAGAGATTGGGAAAACTTTGTTTGAGGCTAAGGGGTGACCTGATAGAAATTTACAAGATTATGAGAGGCATGGATAGTCTTTTTCCCAGGATAGAGACGTTAAGTACTAGGGAGCATATGTTTATGGTTAAAGGGGGAAAGTTTAAAGGAGATATGAGAGGCATGTTTTTTACACAGAGGTTGGTAAGTTCCTGGAATGAGTTGCCAGAGGAAGGTATAGAAGCAGGTACAATAGCAACATCTAAGAGGCATCTTGACAGATAAATGAATGGGCAGGAAGAAATTATATTTTTTATTCTCACCCAGAATGTGTTGTGTCACAGGCAGACTAACATTGCTGCCCATCCTTAATTGTCCTTGGGATGCTGCTAGTGAGAAGTTGATCTCATCTCTCAGTGTAATTATATTGAGGCACTGTAATGTTTGTACATGAATTACATATCAACTATTAAGTGCTCCAAGCAAAATCACATGCGAAGTGGGCAGGAGGATTGATATGTTTATAGTGAGACTTCCAGAAAGAAAGGCTAGCCAATGTTATTGTTGCGGCTGTTGACTTCTGTTTCTCATCTTTCCTCAAATGTGTAATATTATTGCTGGCAACTGTACCTTTCATGTCTCTGCTGACATAGAACACATGCTTATCCCTTTATGATGACTATTATTACCACACTATATGGAAAACCAAGCAGGTTTCAATGGTTTTCTCTCAACAAGGAATTCCCCAACTGCAGCTGCTAAATATTTACCCATCTGTGACAAACTGAACTGTTTAAATTATTAGAACAGAATAAGAAATAATTGTAATGGGAGTCAAAATTGGATGGGTTCTATATTGTGAGACTGATGCTGGCAGGTTCTATAGTAAGCTTTAAGTCTATTTATTAGTGTCACAAGTAGGCTTACATTAACAATGCAATGAAGTTACTGTGAAAGTCCCCTGGTCACCACACTATTCAGGTACAGTAAGGGAGAACTTAGTATGGCCAATGCACCTAACCAGCACGGACTGTGGGAGGAAACCTGAGCACCTGGAGGAAACCCATGCAGATATGGGGAAAATGTGCAGACTCCACACAGACAGTGAACCAAGCCGGGAATTGAACCAGGTCCCTGGCTTGTGAGACAGCAGTGCTAACCTCAATGCCACTGATGATGGGTTCTATATTGTGAAACCTAAGCTGGTAGGTTCTATATGATACGTTCTATATTGTGTAGGTTCGACATTGTGCAGGATCTATGCTGAAAGGTTCTATACAATGGCAGGAAGTCTGTCCCTCACCACACGGGAATCGTAGCAGGCGAGGGGCAGACCATGGCAAGGTCCATTGATTTTGGGCAGAATTTTCTGGTTTTGGGGCGAGCGAGGCCAGAAAACCCCGCCCCATGGGTTCTATATTATGTGGGTTCTACATTGTGAGAACTATGTTGGCAAGTTGTATATGATGGGTTCTCTATTGAGTGGATCTTACGTTATGTGAGATCTATGCTAGTTGGTTCTCCAAGAAGTCTCCCTTGGAGCTGTTTGTGTCTGTGGTGATCACAAGGCATGAGGGTGGCTGGGCAGGGTGACTGATTGTCCTGAGAGGGAAGGGAAGTGGCATTAGTGCATCATGAGGGATAACTCATGGAGAGGAGATAACTCACACAGGTGAGACTTGAACCATTACCTCATGTCTTGAGGGTTCTCATTCTTGTCTTCTGCCCCTACTTCACACTCTGCACAGGGGCAGTCCTGTTCCTCGCCAACCTACTCAAGGGCCATCTCATCAAAGGATGTTTGGGTTTTCAATTGGATATGACTCTGGCAGGCTGTGGCCCACTCATGCCGGCTGTGCTCAAGTTTATCCTGCAAAGGGACAGATGGGCAGAGTGTATTTCTGCCAGGTTAGATGGTGGAGAAGTCTGGCATATATTGGACTTGAGCGGGAGCAGGGATGTGAGGAGCACATTATCTACTGGGGGAAACTTGGAAGTGGGGTGGTTTGGGGGTGGGGGCGGGGGGGCAGAGGGTGGTGGAGTGGTGAGAGGGCCACATCTGAAATGTTGGGAACCTGTGAGGTGGCTGGGTGAGAGATCACCGTGGAGGTGTGCGGGGGTGTGTGAAGGAGTGTAGTGGGAGACATGAGGAGGCAGACTTACTCTGGCTGAGCGAAGACGATCATTTACCTTTTTGTGGCACTGTTGTCCCATCCTCTGCTGCAGCAAACCAGCACTCACTATCACGGCCGTTACATCCCAATCGGGGGCAGTGGCCTCGCTGGAAGGACGCCTGCAAGAACGGTCCTAGAAGTAAGACGTCCCACCTCTCTTCCACACCATCCCGGAGTTTGGTCCGAGCTCCCTCGGAAAATCTTGGTGCTGTCCTCCTGGCTGCCATCCCTCCAACTGGATCTGGAACAAGTGGTAAGGAGACAGTGAAAAGGAGCGCCCCACTAATTGCAGAGATTAGGTATTACTGGGTGAGTGGGTCAGAAGCAGGCCATTGTGAGTACGCCGTGATTCACATGAGTAGAAAAACTTTTCTTACAGAGGCTCAGTATTCCATAAGGGAATCCCACTGGTTTTCTCAACGGAACAGACACTTCTGAAATAATATGGTAAGATTCTACTCATAGTTTTTCACCATTTAAAAATAATTTTATCACAGGTCCCACTAAAGTAAATAACACTCCATCTGCCACTTTCTTGTGATTCACTGAACCAACCATATTCCTTTGCAAAATCTCTAGGCTAAATGTTCCTGCTGGTGTTGAGGGCCTGATGTCAGGACCATATGTAAGTCCTGAACCCTTGCTTGTCATCAAAGCTTTCACTGGCACAACATAAGATGAGGTGGGCTCCTGACTGGTCACCTTGACCATCCAGTTAAGGACAGGAGGAGTGTTCCCATGGTGCTGTGGCCTCTGAAAGGGCCTGCAACACTAGCTCACTGACATCAGGGCAAGTGGGCACTGCTCAGGTAGAAAGGTGAGCACAAGAACACACCAAAATGAGGGTGGATTTGGAACTCTGCTGAAGGCCCAGAATTGGTCGGGCCATCAGTGTGGAGGGAAAATCCCTGGAGAGGATTGCTATTGGCTGCCACTCTGTGACTTTTATACCTGAGGCTCATTCATTGGATGAATGGAAGGAGACTCCATTGATGGTTGCTTCGCCTGCCATCAGAAGGCCACCTCCAATTTGTTGCCGATCTTCGGTGTCAACAGTGGGTTCACTCTGACATTGGGAGAATGCTGGCAGGTTCTGAAAATGGCCCGAGAATAAGGCCTTCATATTAGTCTAAATGGTTGCCGTTTACGTGGAACAGTTGCCAATTCCCATGGCAACCCTCCCTCCCCTTTGGGAAATACGCTCACAGGACAATCTCGGGGAGCTATTCTAATGTGGAATTCTCCAAATTTTCCACTTCCCCCACATCTGAATTTGCCTCCGTCTCCAAGATAATCCTTTGTGTCCCCCTCACAGCTTACTATTCCACCAAGCTTTGTATTGTCCGCAAACTTGGATTCAATACACTTAGTCCCTCCATCTAAGTATAGAATCCATAGAATCCCTACAGTACAGAAGAAGGCCATTCGGCCCATCATGTCTGTACCAACCACAATCCCACCTAGGCCCTATTCCCACAACCCCACACATTTATCCTGCTAGCCCCCCAACACAAGGATCAATTTAGCATGGCTAATCAACCTAACCCACACATCTTTGAACTGTGGGAGGAAACCCATGCAGACACAGGGAGAAAGTGCAAAATGCACACAGACAGTGGCTCGAGGCTGGAATTGAACCTGGGTCCCTGACACTAGGGGGCAACAGTGCTAACCATTGTGGCACCGTGCCTCCCAATTGTTAATTGTTGAGGTCCCAGCACTTTCTGTTCCTATTATTTTAATTCTCATCTTCTTCTCACTCTGACCTTGCTGTCCTCAACCTCCCGAACTGTACCGTCTTTGAAGGGTAAATTCAACAATTTCAGGATGTAATCCATACCTCCATATTGTTTCTTTTCCTTTTGGTTTTGGTCCAGTTTTTTTTCTTGTTTTTGTTTTTGAATAATACCTGTTCATCATTTCTCTATTCCATTGTTGAAAGATGTTGGAATCAGTTATTAAGAAAGCAATAGCTGCACATTTGGAAAATCATAATCTATTTAAACAGAGTTAGTATGGCTTCAAGAAAGGGAAGTCATGTCTAACTAATTTGTCTTAGTTTTTTGAGGAAGTTTCAACCGGAATGGATAGAGGGGAACCAGTAGATGTGTTGTATTTGGGTTTCCAGAGGGTGTTCGACAAGATACTCACAGTCATAACATAAGAGCCCAAGATGTTAGAGGTAGTATATTGGCATGGATAGAGAATTGGCTAATGGGCCGGGAATGAGTGGGGTTAAGGAGCTCTATTTCAGGTTGGTGACATGTAACCAGTGGGATCCCACAGGGATCCGTGCTGGGACGGCAACTGTTTATAATACATACTAATGACTTGGAGGAAGCAATTTTGAGCTAACAATGATCCTCACCGTACTGTGTCAGGGCAAAAACCAGAATTGAACAAGACAAAAACAATGGGACACAGAACTCAGATGAGTGGTGGCACAGTGGTTAGCACTGCTGCCGCACAGCTCCAGGGATCTGGGTTCAATTCCCAGCCTTGGGTCACTGTCTGTGTGGAGTTTGCTCATTCTCCCCGTGTCTGCACAGATTTCCTTCGGATGCTCTGGTTTTCTCCCATCCAAAGACGCGCTGGTTGGGTGCATTGGCCATGCTAAATTCTCCCTCAGTGTACCCGGACAACTGCCAGAGTGTGGCGACTAGGGGATTTTCACAGTACCCTCATTGCAGTGTTAATGTAAGGCTACTTGTGACTAATAAATAAACTCTAACTTTAGGAGATAAAGTACTGGGGGGGTTAGTTTTCAATTGTTGAGATTATCTCCTTGTTGTAGGACCCAATCTGATTTTTATTTCACTTATATTAATAGATCTGCTCATTTCTACATAGGGCAAGTGAATCACTCCACCAGGTGACCCTCCTGGAAGCAGTACCTTCCTGCTACTTTTTGTAAAATGGAATAAATAGCAACAAGTTAAAAGGGCATACGTTTGTACGACAGGCATACGTTAACAGGATAGCCACAATTAACAGGAAATGGCAGTGGAACATGAAAGAAAAATCAATAAAGGAAGATAAACAAAAAATCTGATGGTCATCAAAATAGAAAAACCCTCAAAGGCAGCAAGTCACAATTACTTGCATAAAAGACATGGGCAACAAGGAAAAAATATGAATTGGTTAAACCATATCAATGAGAGGCTGAAACCACAGATGATTTCAATGATCTTGTGATATTGCAGGAAATGATTGACAATTAAACAGAGGAGTAACAAACAGCAGAGTTCCAATCATGCCCAGGCATGTGGAATGTAAAGGACCACCCTCTTTCTGTCTGAAATCAAGTGTAAAATTAATTTGGAAGCAGTTTCAATTCAAGTCCACAACAGAAAAATATTCTCAAAGTTTGACTCAGACAATATTTTAGCACATCAAAGCAAGTCTATTTGCAGCGCCACCCTGTGGTAGCTCAGCCACACACGACTAGAAATTCCACCGTATTTGACAGGTATTTGCTTTGGCAAAAGGCTTGCAGGCAAAGCTTCTGAATGCAGCATTTGGGATACACAGCCTGATACAGAGCAAAGGAGGCAGGGAAAGAGCTAATGGGAAGCTCTTCAAAAAAGCTGGTGCAAACTCAATGGGCTGAGTAGCCTCCTTCTGTGCTGCACTATTCTACAGTTCAACATAACTGTGAGAAACCTGTGCTTTCGCATGTACAACCAACCAACAGCAGTGGTTCCCAACCAGTGTGCTGTCTGCCATGAAGACCCTCCGGTAGTTTTTTGCAGTCTTGGACAGAGCAGGAGCCAAGCTGTGATACAGCCAGAAAGAATGCTTTCTATGGTGCATCTGTAATGGGACTGAAAGCAGATAAATCCCCAGGTCCTGATAATCTAATCCCAGGGTACTAAAAGAAGTGGCCATGGAAATAGCAAATGAGTTGGTTGTCGTCTTCCAAAATTCTGTAGATCATGGAACGCTCCCAGCAGGTTGGAGGGTGGCAGGTTAGCAGACGGGAAACAGAGGAATAAGTGGGTCTTTTCGAATCAGCAGGTAGTGACTCGTGGGGCCCCTCAATAAATTGAGGAATTAGGTCATCCATTTTCAGCCAAAAAAGATAATAAATCTGACTATTTGAGTCATGGAGATTTGCAGCATGGAAACGGGTTCTTCAGCCCAATTTGTCCATGCTGTCCTTTTTTTCAAACCCCAAAGCTAGTCCCAATTGCCCGCATTTGACCCATACCCTTCCATACCCATCTTACCCATGTAACTGTCTAATTATTTACATGGTAATCATGTTAGGAACAGTGGCGACCCAAAGAGACTTAGGTTACTAAAATATAATAATCAGTTACAAAAAATAATCAAAAAGTCTAATGTAATGTTAGACTTCATACCTAGCAGACTAGAATATGAAGAGGAAGATATTTTGTCACAGCTGTAGAACCCTGGCTAAACCACACCTGGACACATTGCATATTAGAAAAGATATATTGGCCTTGAAGTGAATGCAGTAAGGATTCACCTGAACTAGAAGGGCTAGATTATAAAGAGAGATTACATAATTTAGCTTGTATTCCTGGGACTGTGGATGGTCAAGTCTAAGGAGTGACCTGATTGCATTTTTTAGGATTTTGAATGGAATTGGTAAAGTGGATAAAGAGAATTGTTTTTAAGGATACACGAACAATGGGAGGGAAGCCATTCAGTCCCTTGAACCTGCTCTGCCATTTATTAAGATCCTGACTGATCTTTCTGCTGGTGAGGGAATCTATGACAAGAGGACATAACCTTAACGTCAGAATTTTTGATTTGATTTATTATTGTCATGTATTGGGATACAGTCAAAAGTATTGGTTCTTGCGAGCTATACAGACAAAGCATACCATTCATAGAGTACATGAGGGAGAAGGAAAGGAGAGGGTGCAGAATAACCAGGGCAGTCAGGAGACAAGTAAAGATAAATTTTCCTTACACAAAAAGTAGTAGATGAATGATTTTAATTTGGAGACTGATATAAGTTTGTTAACTAAGACTATTAACGAATATGGAACCAAGGCAGGTACATATAGATTTAAAATCACAGAATCTACAGTGCAGAAGACCATTTGGCCCATCAAGACTGCACCAGCAATCCCACCCAGGTGCTATCACTGTAACTCCGCATATTTACACTCCTAGTCCCCCTGACATGAAGGGGCAATTTAGCATGGCCAATCAGCCTAACCCACGCATCTTTATAGTGTGGGAAAAAACTGGGGCACTTGGAGGAAACCCAAACGGAGATAGGGAGAACATACAAACTCCACGCAGACAGTGACCCAAGTCCAGAATCAAACCCGGGTCCCTGGCGCTGTGAGGCAGCAGTGATAAACTGTGCCGCCCAGTTTTTACGGAGCAGCCAAGATCTAATTGAATGGCAAAGCAGCCCTGGGGGACTGAATGGCTGCCTTCTGCTCCTGTGTTCAGGTTATGGTCAAATCATACATGGCAATCTCGAAAATTAGGAACAATTTACCAACACCTTTCAGATAAAGGACAGCTCAGCAAATTCTCATCTCCCTGCAGTGTTCTGTGCTTAGCAGCAGGAGGAGCTGAGAGGCAAGGATTGAATCAGAACTTGGCACAAGACTGGACCAAGCTTCAAAAATAACTGTGGGAGATAGAAACTGAGCAAATAAACAAGGAAAGTACCTCAGGCTTTTTCTATGTTTTATATTGACACCATGAAGCACGGAGGGTTTAAAATAACAGAGCTTGGTTTACAGGGTGGTGTTCACTATATAGCTGCTTCTTCTTTCTGGCTGCTTCCCACACAAGTGACCTTCTGGCAAATACATGAATATATTATTACAGAGAGCAGCTACCAAGGAACAATATTAACACAGCTTTTGGAATATTCAACTCTGGTACAGGCAGCTGATGACCCCAAATGATCCCAACAGTCATTCCAATGGACGATGTTCCTTTATACAGCACTGAATGTGTATATTGTGTTTGTGATTTATGTTTTCCACTCTCTGCAATGCACAGGTGTATAAAAAAGAGAAATAATTCTAAATAATACTGACAACAAGAAAAAAGCAATCACTTTTAGATCGGGGATACGTAGAGACCAGTGTCTTTCACCAACTAAGACTATCATGATATTTTTTGATGTGGAGATACCGGCATTGGACTGGGGTGGGCACAGTAAGTAGTCTCACAACACCAGGTTAAAATCCAACAGGTTTATTTGGTGTCACAACCTTTCAGAGCACTGCTCCTTTATCGGGTGAGTGGGTATGTCACATACCCACTCACCTGATGAAGGAGCAGCTCTCCGAAAGCTCATGATTCCAAATAAATCATTTGTATTATTTAGAATTATTTCTCTTTTTTATACACCTGTGTACTCCAGAGAGTGGAAAACATAAATACAAACACAATATACACATTCAGTGCTGTATAGAGGAACATCTTCCATTGAAATGACTGTTGGGATCATTTGGGGCCATCAGCTGCCTGTCCCAGAGTCAAATATTCCAAAAGCTGTGTTAATATTGTTCCTTGGCAGTATAGGTGGAGAAGGCTGTGAAGAAAGCTTATGGTATGTTAGCCTTTATAGGAAGGGGTATAGAGTACAAGAGCTGGAGTCTAATGTTGCAGTTGTATAGAACGTTGGTTAGACCGCATTTGGAGTACTGCGTCCAGTTCTGGTCGCCGCACTACCGGAAAGACGTGGAGACCCTGGAGAGAGTGCAGAGGAGGTTTACCAGGATGCTGCCTGGTATGGAAGGACTGGGTTATGAGGAAAGATTGGGCAAATTGGGGCTGTTTTCCCTAGAAAGATGGTGACTGAGGGGAGATGTATTAGAGGTATACAAGATTATGAAGGGTATAGATAGAGTAAACAGTGGTAAGCTTTTTCCTAGATTGGAAACGCACATTACGAGGGGCCACGGGCTTAGGGTGAGGGGGGCAAGGTATAATTCGGATGTTAGAGGGAGGTTTTTCACACAGAGGGTTGTGGGGGTATGGAATCTCTGCCAAGCAAGGTGGTGGAGGCAGGCACACTGGAGTTGTTTAAGGGTAACTTAGATAGGCACATGAGCGGGATGGAGATGGAGGGATTTAGGAGACTGTTTTAAATAAGGTTCAGGAGCCCTGGGACGTCCCTGGGAATCAATTGATTCCTATGGACCTTCCAACATATTTTCAGGCTCACTTGTTTTACTTTTGAGCTTCTGGGGATTCCCTTGAATGTTTATATAAGGATGTGCATGGTACTGATGTTGTTCTATTTTAATCCACAGGTGCTTCAGTCCACCTTGTTGTCCAACAAGGGGCATACACGCGATGGGTCATACGAGGGCTGTTCTTGGATGTTTCGAGAGTAGCCTAGTGCTTCACGTCATTAGTGTACGCTTAAACTGGACCAGATGCTGGGCAACACGACAGCTCAGTGACTATCACTGTTTGCTGTGCAGATACATGGATTTGGGCCAGTGTCTGCAGGAGTTTGCTCATTCTCCCCGTGCTTGCGCGGTTTCCTCTGGGTGCTCCGGTTTCCTCTCACACCCCAAAGATGTCCTCTTAGGCCGTTTGGTGTAATAAATTGTCCCTAAATTAGTCTCCCCTCAGTGTGGAATGCCATAAGCATAGACAAGGGTCATGAGTGGAGAGGGGACTCATAATGTTAAAATGGCGGCGCGGGCTCATTGCCCGTGCTGTGTTGTTCTTTGTTCTTTGCTCTAAACCTGTTGCTCTTTAATCTGGTATTGTCAGACTTCTTACTGTGTCCACCCCAGTCCAACGCCGGCATCTCCACATCATGACTGCCACCGACACTGCAAACTGCTGATTCAAGACGGAAAGGATCTCCAAGAAGATAGCGCATATCAACACAGACAGCAAGTTTCTACAAAGGTGAAAGAAAGCAGATAAGATCACAAAAGGATTACAGATCACGAACCCAGTCAAGTCAACCTATAATATAGACAATGCTGAGAGACTTTGCCATCACACCTCTCTCACACTCCTCAACCAATTCGTACATCAGCTCTACAGCAGATGCCACAACCTGGAAACCAAGATAGAATCCATATTCTCAACTTGCCCCCAGGATGCAGCAGACCAGCTCCACGACACTGCCAAGTAGATGAGACAATGAAACTACACCATCTACATGGACACCAAGAACAGGAAATTGGCCTCTCACCTGATGAAGGGGCAGTGCTCCGAAAGCTCACGATTCCAAATAAAACTGTTGGACTTTAATGTGGTGCTGTGAGACTTCTTACTGTAATATTCTTTTTCCCTCCCTGCTCTTCCCAGACCATCCACTCTGTGTTTGGACACAACCCTATAAACAACAGACACTTTATTACCTCACAATGCGTGAGATTTGATGTGTTGGAGGAAGGTGGGATCACGATATTGAATTTAATGATCAGCCATGATCAAAATAAATGACAGAACAGGCTTGAAGGGCTGAATGGCCTACTCCTGCTTCTATTTTTTATGTTTCTATGCTTCTATGAGTAGTCAACCTATGGCCATCTCATGCCCACATGACACAGTTCCGAGAAGAGTCACCAGGATAAAGACTTTCTTCCTAACTCCAGAGGACACGTAGCCAATTCTGTTCCCATTCTCCAATCAACTGAGATTTTAAAAAAAGTCAGTGCAGACTGGAGTTAGAGTCATAAGATAGAATCATAGAAACATACAGTGCAGAAGGAGGCCATTCGCCCCGTTGAGCCTGTACAGATAACAATCCCACCCAGGCCCTATCCCCGTAATCTCACATATTTACCCTGCTAATCCCCCCAACACTAATTTACCATGGCCAAACAACCTAACCTACACATCTTTGGAGTGTGGGAGGAAACCATAACACCCAGAGTTGAGCCAGGAATTTTACTGTGAGGCACAATAGAAAGTGTTCAGTGCATTTGAGGTTTCTTTTTTTGAAATCTTCTTCACTGGAAGTTTTTCTTTCCTCCTTTATTTTCGTATATCCTTGACTAGAATTAGTGCTTCCTCCTGAGGATGGCTTCTATGAGAACCAGCGGCGCCTCCTACTGGCAGTTCATCCTATGACAACCAGTTCTCGGTATTTTATTGTAACATAGAGCTCGCGATCGATAATTAGAAGCTAGGGGAAAATTCGGGTTTTGTGGGAGTCAGCAGCCAACAACAGATCACAGGAACATCCTACGTCAACATATTTCACATTTTTAAATTAAGAGGTGAAAGGCAAGACCATTTGCTGCGACAATAGGTCACCCAGTCTCAGTGCCAGAGGGATTGACAGTTCAAAGGCTCTCTCAGCCTGGTCTATGGAGGGATTGGAAGCTGAAAGGTTTTCCCAGACTCAGAGGCATTCATGTTTCCAGGGCTGTGGGTTTGGCTTCAAAGTGTTTGGAAACCTGAAGCCA
This sequence comes from Carcharhinus amblyrhynchos, assembly GCF_965287045.1. Classification (NCBI taxonomy): domain Eukaryota; kingdom Metazoa; phylum Chordata; class Chondrichthyes; order Carcharhiniformes; family Carcharhinidae; genus Carcharhinus; species Carcharhinus amblyrhynchos. The sequence goes on along the minus strand of NC_137332.1, from coordinate 25,390,514 downwards.
AGGAGTTATGCAGCTACTACAGGCCAGCAGGTAAACTCTTGTGAAGCATTAACACATTGCTCCCTCTCCTGTTAGAGTGCAAAAGAATTTGGCGACATAGTCACCACATGCTGCCTGACATGAGATACCTCCCAAGGGAACGCTACATAGGGTAACAAAAAAAGTATGATTGGAGGGGGAGTGTTATTAAAAGAAAAGCACTTGTCTCCAGGTGACAGTGGCCAGAGTTTAAAGCTGCTTTATTTATTAGTCACAAATAAGGCTTACATTAACACTACAATGAAGTAACTATGAAATTCCCCTAGAAAACATGGAGACAGTTGTTGATGGTTCTGAGAGCTTGAGGATGTCCGGAAGGGCACTGGAAGAGAGGAGCAGAAATGAAAAGTTCAGCTTATTGAGAAGACCCACAGTAAATGGAGACGGTGAATCGTGGACCTTCTCAGTTCACTGTTCCTCTGGAGGTATTACAGTCAAGACTGCCATATCTCCTGAGCCACACCAGGCGATGCTGGAGACAGAGTTGACCATCAAGGCACAAACCATCATCTTATGAGACGGAAGGCAAACACCATCTCTCCATTTTGTCCCTAGAAATTGTAAACTCCAGAGTTAGGACAAGACACTAGACATTATTTTTCTTTTCTCTATTCTTTGACTGGATGTGCGCTTTGCTACATGTTGCCCATCTCTAATTGTCCTTGAATTGAATGGCTGGCTAGGCCATTTCAAAGGGCAGTAAAGAATGAACTACATTGCTATGGGTCTGGAGTCACATGTAGGTATCACCAGGTCAAGACAGCAGATTTCCTTCCATAAAGGACATTAATAAACCTTGAGTTTCATGACAATTGATGATAGTTGTCATGATCATGTGAGGCTAGTTTCCCATTTCCAGATTATTAATTGAATTTAAATTCCACCAGCTGCCATTGTGGGGGATTTCAACCCTTGTCCCCAGAATATTAATCTGGCCCTCTGGGCTACTAGTCCAGTGATGCTACCTCTACCCTACCCTCTCCCCCCAGTAATGGGCAAGAGGCTGTCAGGTTATTCATGCCCATTCTCGAGTTTTGCTTACTATAAGTTACGTGTTATTTCTAGCACACCCTAACAGACCCGCACTTCCAAAAAGCATGCAGAACAAAGCTTTTCTAAGCATGCATGCTGTGAAATTTGTAGGAATTCAATGTGCAGACACAAAGTAAAGAGTTTACCAATATGGCAACAGGGAAAGTCTGGTAGAATTAGTTATTTCAGTTGTTCCCACCAGAGGGTATCAAAGTATTAGAAGTCCCAGTGCTCTAGAGACTGTTGCGCACACAACACCAATCAGCCTGTCACATCACAAATGACAGCAATCATTTTTTAAAACGCTCCCTTAAAAACAATACCTGTAAGCATATTTATTGTTTCAGTGCTGCCAAAGTTGACATATGCAGATTACTAAGACAGAACAATCAAATCCCCGTTAAGTGGCACTTTAGAAAGAATGAGACGTGCAGGGTTATGCTTGGCCGACACCTTACTTCCTTACTTTTACAAAGGAGTAAATTGTCTCACAAATACCAACAAAATGCAAGCGTAAGTCGCAGCATTAAACACATTCAACCGTTGCTACTTGTAATCAGTTGTTTTTTGGAGAAGCAGAATGCAAGATGTGCAGACAATAACAGCCTTAAAAAAGATACCTTTAGCTCCTGGCATTAGATCAGAGGATTGAGTAATGGAGAGCAGACGGCAGAGTTTGACAGCGTCCAGGAGACTAATGCTGTATTGTGGTGACAATGAGAGTGTCTGTTTACTGCAGTGACTGGAGGTGTGTGCACCCCCAGTTTGTACAGTCCATGAGAGCTCTGAGATGCAGAGGGATCTGGGTGTCCTACTTCATGAATCACAAAAGGCTGGTATGCAGGTACAACATTTAATAGGAAAACCAATAGAATGTTCGCACTTATTACAAAGGGAATTGAATATAAAAAGAGGGATATATATGCTTCAGTCACACAGGGCACCAATAAGACTACATTTAGAATACTGTGAACAGTATTGGTCACATTTCTAAGGAAAGATGTAAATGCTTTGGAAGCAGTTCAGCAAAGGTTTACCAGACTAGTATCTGGACAGAGTGGCATTGGACCCCCCTTCCCCACAATCACAAGCATAGTGTCAGCAGACCCACTGTTCACCGCCTCCCCCCGCACCGATCGCACATAGAATGGCTGCAGACACCCCTCCCCCCCTCCAATCACACACAGAGTGACAGCGGATCCACCTGTCCCTGTCCCCCACAACTCTCCACTCACCTGGCGAAGGGGCAAAGCCTGTAAGCTTGTGGGTTTACTGTTGAATAAACTTGTTGGAATTTAACCTGGTGTTGTGAGACTTCTTACAGTGTTTACCCCACACCCCACCAGGGAGCCATCTGATCGCCCTCCCTCCCCCCACCGGAGAGCCATCTGATCCCCCTCCCTCCCCCCCACCACGACAGCAATCTGACCCACCTCCCTCCCCCCACCAGAGATACATCTTACCCACCTCCATCTCCCCACCCGAGAGGCATCTGACCCGCCTCCCTCTGCCCCCCACCACCCTCCCCCCACGATCCACCTCCCCCCCACCCCCCACCACCTCCCGCCCTACCCCCCCCACCTCCCCCCCCCCCCCCCCCCCGCCCCAGCCGATCTGAGTTAGAGAGCCGCTGAAAGCTCTGAACTTACCTCCTCAGAAACTGGAGCATCCCGAATCGAACCATGTCTGTTTCACACCAAATCTGGTCAGGCGAATACGGTGGTAAAGGGGAAATGTCGGTAAATTTGGGCATTCAGCCCATTAAGTCAATTTAAGGTGGCCTCAACTGATGAAGGAACGGCGCTCCAAAAGCTCGTGCTACCAAATAAACTTCTTGGGATTTAACCTGGCGTTGTGAGACTTCTTACTGAGTTTCAGATTTTGGCAGATAATGCTGCTGCAAAGTTTCTTGGGATAATTTACTCCATCAAGGTGCTAAGTTGTACATTCACAAAAGGTGAGCAGGGATTGTGTGGCCTTGAGGTGTGTGTACATATTGTTTTGTAGTTGTCAGGACAAGCTGAAAAGGCTGTTAAAGGAGCAACTGGGGTTCTTGACTTCAGAAACTGTAGTGTCACGTTTGAGAGCAAAGGAGTTATACTAAACATGTATAAAACACAGGTTGGGCCCCAGCTGAACCACTTTATCCAATTCCAGGCATCATACTTTCGGAGATTTAAAGATTTACTTAAGTGGAAGCAGGAATTGCAGTTATCTGACAAGACTAGCGAAATGAAGGCTGTTCTTTACGGAGCAGAGAAGATTAAGAGGAGCTTTGATGGAGGAGGGGATGTTCAAAATCATGAAGGATTTTGGTAGTGATTATTTCCAGTAGCAACAGGGTCACTAACCAAAGGACACAGGTTAGAATAAGAACCAGAGGTGAGATGAAAAGAATTTTATTTTTACACAGCCAGCTGTTATGGTCTGGAATGCATTACCTGAAAAATTGATGGAAGGAGATTCAATGTTAACTTTCAGAAGGGAATTGGATTACTGGCGCTGTGGGAAAGGGACAGGGATTGGGACTAATTGATGATTTTTTTTAAAGAGCCCACAGTGACCTCCATCTATGCTGTGTCATTCTAAATAACTGCAAATTGTTGTTGTGCACTTATGAACAAATCTTGCTGTTACACTGGGCTTCTGACATTGTGTAATTTATATTTAGGTACCTGACACCTATTATCTTCCACCAGTTATTACCATTTACTCATGCAAAGGCATTGTAAATGTCACTACATATTGACTGCTCACTGTGAAAATCCTCCCAGCAAGGCAGAACAAAAAAAATTTTTGCAACTGCTGTTACCAATTCTGTTGTTATGTATCAGACTGTGTTTGATTCCAAGGCTTTAGCATATTGTGTTATACTGAGGGCAGGATTTTCCAATCTCGTCTGCCCCAAGCTCAGAAATTCCCTTATGAGTTCAGCGGACACATAAATGGTCCTCTGAATTTTCTGCTTCATTCGCAACAAGCAAGTGGGACTGGACACTTTACCCCTGTGAGTTGATATTAAAATTCTACAGTTTATTGTATGTTATCATGTGCAGAGCAAATAAAGCTATTACATGTGCTTTGTTACAGTCTATTATACAATCTACACTATCAACCTGGAAAACCCAAGAGAATTCACAATCAAAAACAAATGAGTGTTTTAGTAACATTAATCTTCAATCATTATCTGAACAGAATTATAAAGCAATTTTTTCTTTTTCTCAAAATACGACTATTTGAAGCTTTACATGTGCTGTTGAGATAAATAGAAAATGTTTAGTCTTCTCAAAATGTTAACCATTAGAAGAACACAGAGGTGTCACCTAATTAATATAAACACCGAGGCAATGGACAAACTAAGAACAGAAATCATTGAAGTTTGCTGTATAGTGAAGACTATTTGATCCATCTCTCTGTGATGTCCTTTTTTGGAATAATCAAATAACTGGGTGGCACAGTGGTTAGCACTGCTGCCTCATAGCTCCAGCCACCTGGGCTTGGTTCCAGCCTTGGGTCACTGCCCGTGTGGAGTTTGCACATTCTCCCAGTGCCTGCGTGGGTTTCCTCTGGTTTCCTCCTCTCATCGAAAGAAAAGCAGGTTAGCTGGATTGGCCACGCTAAATTGCCCCTTAGTGTGCAAAGGCGTGTAGGTTTGATGAATTAGCCATGGAAACTGCCGCTTTGTTGGAGGCCCTGTATTTTGGATGAATCATTTAAACTGAGGCCCCATCTTCCAAGTGCAGCAGAGGAACAGGCCCTTCAGCCCTCCAATCCTGATGCCCCCATCTAAACTGAAAAAAAATCTTCTGCCCTTACTCAGGCCATAATCTTCTATTGCCTCCCTATTTATGTACCTATTCAAATGCCTCTTAAATGTTGCTAATGTACCTGCTTTCACCACTTTCTCTAACAGCGCGTTCCAGGCACCCACCACTCTCTGTGTGAAAAACTAGCCCCGTGCATCTCCCTTAAACTTTCTCCCTCTCACCTTGAAACTATGCCTCCTTGTGATTGACACTTCCACACTAGGAAAAAGCCTCTGACTATCTACCGTGTCTATATCTCTTAAAATTTTGTAGAGCTCTATCAGCTCTCCCTTCAGTCTCCATCTTTCAGTGAAAACAATCCTAGTTTATTGAACTTCTCCTCATAGCCATCACCCTCAAGACCCAGCAACATCCTGGTGAACCTTCTTTGCAAAGAACAAAGAAGAGTACAGCTCAGGAAACAGGCCCTTTGGCCCCACAAGCCTGCGCCACCCATTTTAAGATTCAGTGCGTGCCTCATTCCAATCCTTCTTCTCCCTACAACTTTTGTCCACGCCTCTTGGACTCCACAATAAAGGGGTGCAAATTTAGAGAATTATATGTGCGCCAGATTAACGGAGGTCTAATCTAGGGACAATTTGCGAACACCAATCAGCCTAAAAGATTGTTTTTGGGGTGTGGGAGGAAACTGGAGCACCCGGAGAAAACCCACGCGAGCATGGGGAGAATGTGCAAACTCCCACAGACACCGACCCAAGTTGGAGATCCGACCCAGATCCATGTATCTGCACAGCAAACAGTGATAGTCACTGAGCTGTCATGTTGCCCATCAGTTGGTCCAGTTTAAGCGTACACTAACGATGTGAAGCACTAGGCAACTCTCGAAGCAACACCCAAGAGCAGCCCTCGCACGACCCACCACGTGTACGCCCCTTGTCGGCCAACAAGGTGGACCGAATCACCTGTGGATGTAAAAAAAAGAGACATCAATAAACACACACAGCTTATACAGACATTCACAGAAGATCCCCAGAAGCTCAAACGTAAGAGTCAGGTGAGCTATAAAATATGTTGGACAGCCCATAGGAATCTATTGATTCCCAGGAACGTCCTGAGGCTCTTGATCCTTAGCGAGAACAATCTTTTGTATCCCTCCATCTCTAGTCTGCTCATGTGCCTATCTAGGTAAGCCTTAAACAACTCTAGTGTGCCTGCCTCCACCACCCTACTTGGCAGTGCATTCCAGGCCCCCACAACCCTCAGTGTGAAAAACCTCCCTCTAACATCTGAATTGTACCTCGCCCCTCTAACCCTAAGCCCATGGTCCCTCATGATTTTCGTATCCCATCTGGGAAAAAGCTTCCCACTGTTCACTCTATCTATACCCTTCATAATCTTATACACCACTATTAGATCTCCCCTCATTCTCTGTCCTTCCAGGGAGAACAGCCCCAATTTGCCCAATCTCTCCTCATAGCCAAGACCTTCCATACCAGGCAGCATCCTGGTAAACCGCCTCTGCACTGTCTCCAGGGTCTCCAAGTCCTTCTGGTAGTGCGGCGACAGAACTGGACGCAGTACTCCAAATGAGGCCTAACCAACGTTCTATACAACTGCAACATTAGACGCCAGCTTTTATACTCTATACCCCTTCCTATAAAGGCAAGCATACCATATGCCTTTTTCGCCACCTTATCCACCTGTACTGCCACCTTCAAGGACTTGTGAACTTGCACACCTAGGTCCCTCTGTGTTTCTATACTCTTAATAGTCCTACCGGCTTCCATGTCACCAAGCTTCCATGTCCTTCTGGTAGTCTAGTGACCAGGACTGCATGCAATACTCCAAATACAGCCTAACCAAGGTTTTATATAGCTGCAATATGATTTCGTAACTCTTATACTCAAGGGATGGATGGAATGTAAAAGATATTTTGGAGAAGAGCAAGAGTTACCCCTGGTGTCCGGGCCAATATTTATCCCTCAGTGAACATTACAAGACAGATTATCTGGTCATTATCACATTGCCATTTATGGGAGTTGCTGTGCACATATTGGTCGTACCTTGCCTACATTACAATAGGAACGACATTTCAAAAGTACTACATAAATTGTAAAGCACTTTGAGATATCTGGTGATTATAAAAAGTGCTGTATAACTGCAAAGCTTCTTTTTTGTTACCTAGGTGTCCATTAACTAGCTCCCTGTTTAAGCATTTAAACGATCTCTCTAAGCAAAGATACACGCAAGGCGAAAAAAAATTATGTGATAACCAGATATGCTTGTTGATTTTGTTGGCTCGATTATTTCTAAATATTTAGAATTCAGTAAATCTGTCCAAGTCAATTTAGATTCCAACTGACAAAATGAGGATTTGGGCCATTCCGTCCACAATCAATCTCCTTCTCCAGTACGTAGACTCTCCAGACCAGAGCATTACCTTTCTTCCACAATTCCAGGGGGAGGGGGAGTGGGGGGGGTGGCGCAGATGGTAAAGGAACACAATAGAAAAATCAAACTTCCAAAAAAAAGAAAATGTGCACGTGTTTTTACCATTTTTGGAAGCATCAAATGAAGCCACTTGAATATTATAGGTTAACAGACATTACTCGACACCAGAATATGTCTGCCTGTTTACCTATGTTGCCATTAACAATTTAGTTTTAGACGTGCATCTTTATTTTGAAAAGTAATGTTGGCTATATCAAGGCCTTAATTCTCCAGGGGTAAAAAAACAAAGTCCTTCTGCCAGCAGGAACAACGGAGTGCCTGACAGCAACAGAGGGCACATGGGCACTGTACCTATCTCCTTGATCCCACCCTCGGGTCCACAATTACAAGGACCTGTATCAACACCCCCCCCACCCCACCTCGGGGCAGATGGCACTGGGGAGGTGGGTGAATGGCAGGACGGATTTGAATCGGGCTTCAAGCCCGCTAATTACATTTAAAACAGGCCTTTTGAATAATTATCAGGTCCCCCACCCCCCTTCCCCATTGGGAATCTGATCGAGGTGGGCATGGCGTGGTGGGCCAGGAACACCGTTTCTCTGGGCCAACGCGATTCCCACCGGGGGGGGCTAGGGAGCCCGGAGAATTCCGCCCCCACTTTCCCCCACCCCCAAGCATGTTAGAAATAGATTAACAAGATCTCTATGTGTCACAGAAACTTTAAAAGGTGTTTTCTCCGAGCAACCTGTGAACGAGTGTCCAAATATTTGCGCACATGTTCTTATCCATTGAGTGAGAGCGATTCAATACAAAATAACTCCACAGCCTTTCTACCTAAAAAAAAAGTTAGTTTATTTCACTCTGTTGCTCTGGATAATACTTTAAAAAAAGAATAAGTTACTAACATGTGCACAAAACGTGGTTACAGATGAAGACAAAATAAGACTTATAAAAATTGGATCTATTTAGTCTATTTTTGGTGCAGGCCTGTTATTTCTGAAGTTGAGGTGTTGTATTGTCTGAAGTGAAGGGTTTGAAATTTCAGGATTTCTTAGAATCCTAGGATCCCTAGAGTGCAGAGGAGGCTATTCAGCCTATCGAGCCTTCACTGACAACATTCCCACCCAGACCCCATTCCCGCAACCCCACACATTTACCCTGTTAGTCCCCCTGACACTAAGAGGCAGTTTAGCATGGCCTATCAATCTAACACGCACATCTTTAGACTGTGGGAGGAAACTGGAGCACCCGGAGGAAACCCACACAGATGTAGGAAGTATGTGTAAACTCCACACAGACAGTGACCCAAACTGGAAATCGAACCCGGTTCCCTGGCGCCGTGACACAGCAGTGTCACTGTGCCTCCGCATTTGCTCTGCAGCTGCGATGGTTCCCACTGTCGAGTTACCGGAGGTTACTTTAACAGATGAGCCTAGGGTTACAGGGAGGAGAGAAGGTTCCTTCCTTCTGTTCTGCAGGTGTAACACTTTTAGCTGCCTTGTTACTTTAAAGCACACATTGTTTGTGTTTGCATATGCTTTTCTCTGCCTCTGCGTGGGTTGAATCTATTTCCAGATGGCTCCGCCAGCTTCCTGTCCTTTTCAAAGCATTTTGTAGGTAAGCTAAGATGGCCGCTGTTATCATGTGACCTGTACAAAATGACAAGTCACCTCCCAAATAAGGCATTGACACTTCATACTGCCTTTCTCCCGCCTGTGGTTCTTAGCTTTTGTTCTGGCCAAGGCACAATTTACATTCTTACAATCTGACATCAACAAAACTTCATTATCTTCTGGACGAGTCCACAGTGATCTACAACTAAATTAATTATTCTCTTTCGCTCTCTTAGAAGGGGACACTTAGTCTGAAATGCAAAATTCTACTGGTAGGGTCCCTACAGTACAGAAGGAGGCCATTCAGCACATCGAGTCTGCATCTACTCTCTGACAGAGCATTTTACCAAGGGCTTATACCCATAACCCCACGCATGTCCCCTGTTAATTCCCCCTAACCTGAACATCGTGGTACACAAAGGGGCAATTTAGCTTAGCCAATCAACCTGATTTGCGTATCTTTGGGACTGTGGGAGGAAATAGGAGCACCTGGAGGAAACTCATGCCGATACGGGGAGAACATGGAAACTCCACACAGATAACCAGAACATTATATCTGGTTCTGGTCACCACACTTCAGGCAGGATGTGACGGTTCTTGAAAGAGTCAAGAGGAGGTTTGGATTTTAGCTACCCAGTTAGGGGAGAAGCTGGGATTGAAGCAAGGGAAATTGAGGGGAGATCTGATTTTTAAAAAATGTACGAAATTATGTCAGATGTAGATGAGGTGTACATAAGAGAAACTGTTCTCATTAGTAGATGAGTGCAAGTGCAGGGGTGGTGGTTCCCAACTTTTTCAGTAACACGGCACACTTCAGTAAGACAAATAATTCCATGGCGCATCCACTTTTTTTAGCTGAATTGATTACTCATTAATGCCCCACAATGTAGTAGAGAACCGCAAATAGCCAATCACATACAAAGGATGGAACCACCAGGTCTCCCATCTCTGTGGAGATAGAACGTTGGCACCTGCTATATTTTTGGCAGGTCCCACGTGAATACCTGCCATTTCCGGCCATTCAAAAAGAAAGATTTTCAAAGGCAGTGTCTCAACCAGCAATAAATCTCAAATTATGTATTTAGATCTTTTTAAAAATTTAAAATAATTGAATTAACAAGGCCATGGTTGGGGAGAAAAAGGAACTATTACAAACCATCATTCGCAAATTAAATTGAGAGAATGTGTTGCACTCAATAAAAAAGAAAGAAATAGATTCTATAGGTCCGGAAATTGTTCAATTCATTAAAGCTGATCTTTCTATTCACCCTACCTGTAACTGCAACACTATATTCTATCCTTTTCCTTTTCCCCTATGTACTTTATAAACTGTATCTTTTGCCTGTATAACACACAAGAAATAGTACTTTTCACTGTTTCCCCATATATATGTGACAATAATAAAACAAATCAAATCAAAATTCTTTTTGTTGAAAACTGCCATAACCTGCACTGGTCTTAGAGAGGGAAGCAAACAACAAGTGATTTCTAGCAAACGTGCTCACCACAAACTAAAAATAATTTGTCATTAGAATTTGGAGAAACATTATGCCTTTCAGCTAAAATTTTTAGGACTGCAATTTCATATATTATTACAGACATTGGCATTTTTAAAATCTAAAAATAAACACAACTGTCTTCAATCCCATGTACCACTTTTTCTCTCTTTCATTTAGAATCAATGTTTCAGAAGTGCTGCATGATAAACTTGCAATCAGCATTTACACACCTGGATGCCAGTGGCTCTGCAGTTATAGCCCCCTAATATGAATCATTATTAAGGAGTTTTATAATAAAAGCCATCTTATATTTGACTTTAACCAAGAGAAAACATTTAATGCAAATAGATGAAACAGTAATGAGTGGATATAAATCATGTGAACCTAAAAAAATGGATTTCATGAGCCAACACCAATAAAAATGAGTCCAACCAATATAAGTTGTGGGCAGAGAGGGTGATGTGAACTAAGTGTAGATCTGAAAGTTAGTTTAAAGTTCATTTATTGGTGTCACAAGTAGGCTTACATTAACACTACAATGCAGTTACTGTGAATATCCCTAGTCAGCGCACCCTGGCACCTGTTTGGATACACTGAGAGAGAATATAGCATGGCCAGTGCAGCTAACCAGCACGTCTTTCGGACTGTGGGAGAAAACTGAAGCACCTGGAGGAAACCCACGCGGACATGGGGAGAATGTGCAGGCTCCGCACAGACGATGACACAGGCTGGGAATCAAAGCTGTGTCCCCAGCATCGTGAGATAGCAGTGCTAACTACTGTGTCACTATGCCATTAGGTAGACCATAATCCTGATATGAAATAACTTTGCCAAGAAACCTAGTGGTCTCTTCGTTGAGAAAGGACTCTGGGGTTAGCACAATCTAACAGGATGAGTTGGAGCAAAAGCTGATGGTGCCTCTGTGGCTCAGGGTGTGTTTGGATACCGACCTGATGAGAAGCAGCACTGGTAACTGGCACTGGTGGCAATAGTGAAGTTGCAGTGGGAGCTGTGCTGGTAGGTATGACAGCTTTTGGATTGGATCCCTATCAAATTGATATGAATTACCCTATTACGGTATTGGAGGAAGTTGCGATAGATGACCCTCATTGTGTGAAAGCAGATTAACCAGTGACTGGTCACTTTGCTGTCTGTGGGAGATAGATGGCATGGATAGGGCATTGGTGAGGCCGCAGCTGGAGTACTGTGTGCAGTTTTGGGCACCGTACTTACGCAAGGATATTTTGGCCTTGGAGGGAGTGCAGAGGAGGTTTACTAGGCTGATACCGGAGTTGAGGGGGTTGAGCTATGAGGAGAGGCTGAATAAACTAGGCTTGTACTCGTTAGAGTTTAGAAGAATGAGGGGAGATCTCATTGAGACGTATAAGATGATGAATGGGATGGATAGGATAGAGGTGGAGAGACTCTTCCTGCTCAGAAAGGATAATAGGACTAGGGGGCACAGCCTCAAGATAAAGGGGGGGCGGTTTAGAACGGAGTTGAGGAAGAACTTCTTCACTCAAAGCGGGGTGAATCTCTGGAATTCTCTGCCTGTTGAAGTGGTGGAGGCTACCTCGCTAAATATTTTTAAGACGCGGGTTGATGGGTTTTTGATAAGAGAGGGGATTAAGGGTTATGGGGAGAGGGCGGGAATGTGGAACTGAGCCACGACAGATCAGCCATGATCTTATTGAATGGCGGGGCAGGCTCGAAGGGCTAGATGGCCTACTCCTGCTTATGTTCTTATGTTATGTTCTTATAGTGACCCACGACCGAAATTGAACCCGGGTCCCTGGCACTGTGAGGCAGCAGTGCCAACTACTGCGCTGCCCTTAGCTTGGAACCATTTTGAAATAGTCTTTAAATTCAACACAAGGTTTTTTTTAATGTAACCTTTAAAACTGGTTTTCTAAAGATTGGTAACATCACAGCTGTGCACCATAACACACAAACACGTTTACACGTATGATATTGCATGTATGATATACAGACCTACGTGTGACAACACTATAATAGAGTCATGGAGGTTTACAGCATGGAAACAGGCCCTTCGGCCCAACTTGTCCATGCCGCCCTTTTTTTTTAAAACCCCTAAACTAATCCCAATTGCCTACATTTGGCCCATATCCCACTAAACCCATCGTACCCATGTAACTATCTAAATGCTTTATATAACTCTTTCTTCTGCACGTGGTACTGCTGCTTGTCTTTCGTTTTAGTCCTCTGCCCTCCCATCTCCCCCTCGCCAGAGGGGAAGCTCAACACCCATACAGCATGGATCAGAACTAGTCCCCAGATGAAAGAAGGCAGTGATCTCCCCAAAGGGCTTCTGTTAGGGCGGTGTCCTGTTCTGTATCATAGATTTTAATTTTTAATGTGCTTAAGAAATAGTCAATTGAGATGAACCAAAGGATTCCGTCACCTTAAAGCTGAATTGAATGGCAAAGCAAAGTGAATGGGAGAGCCCTCATGTCTTCAGGAGTTTAGCGATGCCCATCAATAACGTAATGCAAAAAGTTTGAACACCTGCACACATAGCTCTTTTGAACTGTTGGAGTTTACCTTTTTTTAAAGGTCTGAAGATTGATATCAGGGATAATCTCAGACTGTTGTTTTCGATCATAGTCATTTATGATCCAGCGTTATTTATGTAAACTGTAATCCAGATCACGCCATGAATCAATTCTTTGTTTACGCGTTTCCCTCTCCTGTTACCTGTGAAACAGTCACTAGGATCGTAAACATCTGATTTCAATGGTGAGTAATCAGCAGCCAATCTCCTGAATTGGAAACACAACACACTTATACATGAAAGAGGTCATATGAGTTTACACTTTATAAAGAATGTCTTTGCTTAAAGAACAATCACGCATCTAAAATAAAAGGGTTATCCACCTTCTAAGCAGACACTACCTCGAGTGATATCAGGATATAGTGTGGGCACTTACTGACATGTATTCTCCTTCAGGCAAATGGAAACATGGATGCTGCCTGTAATCTCCTCATGGACACTTATCACAATAAAACCTTCTCCAGCTGGAGCAACAGAACTCAGGTTAGGGCTGGGGTGAATATATAGAACCAAGCACAGAGAGACCCGTTTGAGATCTCCAAACTATGGAGTGTGGGCCTTGGCTCCTCCCTCTGCAACTGGATCCTGAACTTCTTAACCCACAGACCACAATCAGTAAGGATGGCAACAACATCTCTTCCACAATCATCCTTAACACTGATTCCCCAGAGACCATGCCCTCAACCCCCTACTGTACTCCTTATACACCTATTACCGTGTAGCCAAATTCCCCTCCAACTTGATTTTAACTTTGCAGATGACACCACCATAGCAGGTCAGATGACAAGACGGAATAAAATAGAGAATCTGGTGAACTAGTGCAATGACAATAATCTCTCCCTCAATGTCAATAAAACGAAGGGGATAGTCATTGATTTCAGGAAACGTATTGGAGAACATGCTCCTGTCTCTATCAACAGGGATGAAGTGGAAACGATCGAGAGCTTCAAGTTTCTAGGTGTCCAGATCACCAACAACCTGTCCTGGTCATCCCATGCTGACACTATAGTTAGGAAAGCCTCTACTTTCTCAAAAGACTAAGGAAATTTGGCATGCCCTCTGCAACTCTCACTAACTTTTACAGATGCACTATAGAAACATTCTTTCTGGTTATATTACAGCTTGGTATGGCTCCTGCTCTGTCCAAGACCGCAATAAACTACAAAGGCTCATGAATGAAGCCCAGTCCATCACACAGCCCAGCCTCCCAACCATTGATTCTGTCTGCACTTCCTGTTGCCTCGGAAAAGCAGCCAGTATAAGTAAGGACCCCACACACCCCGGACATACTCTCTTTCACCATCTTCCGTTGGGAAAACAATACAAAAGTCTGAAGTCACATACCAACCAACTCAAGCATAGCTTTTTCCCTGTTGCCATCGCACTTTTGGAACTACCTCACATTAAGCTGATCTTTCTCTACACTCTAGCTATAATTGCAACACTACATTTTGCGCTCTCTCCTTTCCTTTTCTATTAACAGTATGTTCTGCCTGTATAGCATGCAAAGAAACAATACTTTTCACTGTATGCTAATACATGTGACAATAATAAATCAAACCAAATCGAGGTATGAGTTGTACTGTGTCAATCTCAGAATGTGCCTCTCATTGTCGTGTACCATTGGGAATTATCTGAATACATGAGAATGACAGGCAGGGGAACACCTGTTAGTTCATCAAGTCTACCCATAATCCTCTAGCTATTGAGGGCCATGACCTCCAATGTCCCCGCACACCCGGGCACAAAAACATATGATGTAACATCTGTGTAATGTAAATAAATGTCAGCTGAGGGAGCATTGAATCTGTGCATTGATGGATAAAGGAGATTGAATGCAGTTTGATAAGCGGAGGTGGGAAAGGTGGAGTGCAGCGATATAGCTGGAATCTAGTGTGTGCTCTGGAAAGTACCGACAAGATTGTCTCCTTGATCTGGCTTCATTCCAGTGGAAACTCTAGTGCATCTCCAACAGCAGTGGTTATTCTTCCATTTGCTTTGAAAACAATGTCTGGAAACTGTGGAAATTAATGAATATATTTTGCCAGAAGAAGCACCAATCGGAAAAGACAAAAGCCCAAAAAATGGTAAAATCCTGAAGTAATTCCAACAAGGATAGAACCCTGTCTGATGCACAGGAAAAACGGTGACACCCAAGCTGGCTGAAGAGAAAGCTGATGCTCCACACATCTGGTGCCACCCCAATAGTTTGGGGGCACATCTGGTGGGGACATGCCTAGGCTATCCTAGGAATCTTGTTGGATGGCTCCCCCCATGCCCCCATGCCCCAGTTGGCTCAGTACCACTCATATCTGTCACAATCAAGCATAGGTTTCATTCTCATTCCAGTAAAGAAGCCAACTCAGATCCTGATGGGACTTGACAGGGTAGATGCTGAATGAATGCTTCCCTGCATGGGAGAGACTCCAGATTTATTGATTGAGATTAAATTCCACCAGCTGCCATTTTTTAAATTCATATCCTCAATGCCTTGGATTACTAGCCCAGTGATATTATCACTACCTCACTGTTTGGAATAAATGGCTTGTTTCTGTGTCATGCATCCTATTTATATAATTCCCACTACCAAATAACTGCATCAGCACTTTGCATGGCTCCAGCTATGTGTGGAGATTTGGCCTGTATTAAACTTGATATCGGATTTGCTCAATAACCAACTTTATCATGTTAACAGATCCAACCATCTTTCCGTGGCTTCCACAAAATAAACAATAAAGGTTATACTGGGAAAGTCTTGGTGGAATGCTGTGTGCACACAGTATTCAAAATGTGGCCTTACCAATGTCTTGTACAACTTCAACAAGACATCCCAACTCCTGTATTTGACTGATGAAATCAAGCATGCCGAATGCCTTCTTCACCACTCTGTCTACCTGTGACTCCACTTTCAAGGAGCTATGAACATGTACCCCTAGATCTCTTTGTTCTGTAACTTTCCCCAACGCCCTACCCAACTGAGTAAGGCCTGCCCTGGTGCAATCTAACAAAATGCATCACCTTGCATTTGTCTAAATTAAACTCACCTGCCATTCGTCAGCCCACTGGCCCAATTGATCAAGATTCCATTGCAATTGGAGATACCTTTCTTCACTGTCCACTATGCCACCAATCTTAGAGTCACCTGCAAACTTACTAAGCATGCCTCCTATAATCTCATCCAAATCATTAATATAAATGACAAATAACAGTGGACAAAGCACTGATCCCTGAGGCACACTGCTGGTCATAGGCCTCCAGTTTGAAAAACAATTCTCTACAACCACTGTCTGGCTTCTGTCAAGAAGCCAATTTTGTATCCATTTAGATACCTCACCCTGGATCTCATGAGATTTAAACTGCCATGTGGTATGTTGTCAAAGGCCTTACTAAAGTCCATGTACACAACATCAACTGCACTGCCCTCATCTACTTTCTTGGTTAACCCTTCAAATCAAACATCAGATCTAACAATCTCCACATGGCTTCCTCTAAACGTCAGGGGATGCAGTGATGTAGTGGTATTGTTGCTGGACTCGTAATCTGGAGACCCAGAGTAAAGTTCTGGGGGCCCAGGTTCGCATCCCACCATGGCAGATGGTGAAATTTGAATTCAATCAGAATCTGGAATTAGAAGTCTAATGATGCCCATGAAACCATTGTTGATTGCTATTTTAAAAAAACCCACCCGGTTCACTAATGTCCTTTACAGACGGAAATCTGTCATTCTTATCTGGTCTGACCTTCATGTGACCCCAGACCCACAGCAATGTGGTTGATTCTTAACTGTCCTCAGGGATGGGCAATAAATGCGAATGACCCCTACATCCTATGAATAAATAAGCAATAGATATTATACTGGGAGTGTCTTGGTAGAATAAATCTTCCCATCAAGAATGACTTGTCTGTTCCTTGGTGAACAAGTAACCCTGCAACTCCTTTCTCATACTCTGCTAGAGATTAGGAACTAAGCTAATGACTACCATGAAGTCATATCCTTCTTCTAACAGAGTAGATTGCCAATTCATATCTGCACTAATAGCACTGTTTGTTGTTTTAAAATAGATCATCGTTCACCATTCCCTGCTTTATATTAACACCTGCCAACTGGTTATTTGATCAGGTCTTACCACAGTAACACTGTTAAATAATATTTCAGGCACAAAATATCTCATGTTAACGAGTGACTGTATTTACATTGGCAGCGTGAACAGAGACAACTATAAATTCCTTCCAGATTTAAAAAGCAATCACATTTGGGTTGAAGTGAGTTTGAAGCTTGTGATGCAATCTGTTCCGTAGGTTGGGGGGGTGGGGGAGGGGAGGGGAGGGGTGGCCTGGGGGTTGGCAGGCATTGTGGGGGAGAGAGGGGTGGCGTACACAGAGTGAGGTGGAGGAGGTTGCATCGAGCCAAACATTCAGGATCAGAACTTCAAATGGTTTGAGGTGACCTGACCAAGATTATGGTAGAGTTTGTAATGCACTCCCAATAAAACAAGATTGTTACTTAACTTTCCACGGCGAGATTAGTTTTGAGTAGTTAAAGTGCTGTAAAATCCTCCGCAGCTTTCAAGACTATCACTGTCAACATCGCCTGTTACGGTTTTTCTCTACATGCATCTATGATGAGTGAATGGGGGGTTTGGAGTTACAATAAGGTTCAATGGTTTGCCTTCTCTGCTATGGTAGTGGGCCTATGGCTTCTGGAGTTCTGTAATCTGACCTTTTAGCATAAAATGAGCTCCATGTAGTCACCTAATTCAGCAGTACAGCTATTCACTCATCAAATTATGTATTGAGAGAGTACAGGGTTCACTATTCAGGACATCCGGTGCTTGAAGATCTTAAAGGACCAATCCAACTCAAAATATCCTAATAGAATAAAAGTCAGCAAAGTTACCAGATGACCATAGGCTGCTCCCCACTTTAAGAGGAAGAGATGGCGGTGGTGATTTGACCTAGGGATCACCACACCTCAGGCAAGGTTGAGGAGCTGGGGTCTTTTATGAATAACCTCAGCTGGTACGGGAGTTGAACCTGTGCCAGTGGCATCACTCCACACCATAAAACAGCCATTCAGCCAACTGAGCTAACCTTCCTACTTATGAAAGAGAAACAACATCCATATTGAAACATAGAGGGCTGATTTTCAGGTCCCATCAAGGGTGAGAACAGAGGCAGACTGGGCCCAGAATTACTGACACTGGCTACGCCATTTTTCTACAACTGTCCCAGTTTCACCAGTGTGGCGAGAGGGTGAAATCGTGCTCCTGTCCAATTCTGGAGCAAGGCCAGCTGTAGTGGTTGAAGAGCTCAGTAGTAGTGGGAGTTGAGAATTACAAGGGGATGAACATGCTGTCTGGGCCCAACTTGCTGAAGGGCGGCAGTAGGGAGCAAAACATGGCCAACCCAAGGAATTTTCCAGACGTCGCTGGATTCCGGGGAAGTGCCGGAAGATTGGAAAACGGCTAATGTTACGCCGTTGTTTAAGAAGAGTGCCAGGCAAAAGGCGGGGAATTATAAGCCGGTTAGTTTAACGTCTGTGGTAGGTAAAATGTTAGAATCCGTCATTAAGGAGGAAATTGCGAGGCATCTTGAAGGGAATTGCTTGATAGAGCAGACGCAGCACGGTTTCATTAAAGGGAAGTCGTGTCTGACAAATTTACTGGAGTTCTATGAGGATGTGTCTAGGGCAGTGGATAGAGGAGAGCCGGTGGATGTGGTCTTTCTGGATTTTCAGAAGGCGTTTGACAAAGTACCTCATAAGAGGTTATTGCAGAAGGTCGGGGGACATGGATTTGGGGGTAGGGTGTTAGCGTGAATAGAGGATTGGTTGTCAAATAGGAGGCAGAGAGTGGGGGTCAACGGGTGCTATTCGGATTGGCGGATGGTGACGAGTGGAGTGCCCCAGGGGTCGGTGCTGGGGCCTCAGCTTTTTACCATTTATATAGATGATCTGGAGGAGGGAACCGAGTGTAGGGTGTCGAAATTTGCTGATGACACCAAGATTGGGGGAACGGCAAATTGTGCGGAGGGTGTGGAGAGTCTGCAGAAGGATCTAGATAGGCTGGGCGAATGGGCCAGGAAATGGCAAATGGAATTTAATGTTGGCAAGTGTGAGGTGGTCCACTTTGGTAGGAAGAATGGTAGGAAGGGCTATTACTTACGTGGCGAAAAACTGCAGCAGGCGACGGTGCAGAGGGACCTCGGGGTCCTTGTGCATGAGTCACAAAAACCCAGCTTGCAGGTGCAGCAGGTGGTCAGGGAGGCGAATGGGATGCTGGCCTTCATAGCGAGGGGGATTGAATATAAAAGTAGGGAGGTCTTGCTGCAGCTGTATAGGGCATTGGTGAGGCCGCAGCTGGAGTACTGTGTGCAGTTTTGGGCGCCGCACCTGCGCAAAGATATTTTGGCCTTGGAGGGAGTGCAGAGGAGGTTTACTAGGCTGATACCGGAGTTAAGGGGGTTGAGCAATGAGGAGAGGCTGAATAAACTAGGCTTGTACTCGTTAGAGTTTAGAAGAATGAGGGGAGATCTCATTGAGACGTATAAGATGATGAATGGGATGGATAGGATAGAGGTGGAGAGACTCTTCCCGCTCAAAAAAGACAGTAGGACTAGGGGGCACAGCCTCAAGATAAAGGGGGGGCAGTTTATAACGGAGTTGAGGAGGAACTTCTTCACTCAAAGGGTGGTGAATCTCTGGAATTCTCTGCCCGTTGAAGTGGTGGAGGCTACCTCGCTAAATATTTTTAAGACGCGGGTTGATGGGTTTTTGATAAGAGAGGGGATTAAGGGTTATGGGGAGAGGGCGGGAATGTGGAACTGAGCCACGACAGATCAGCCATGATCTTATTGAATGGCGGGGCAGGCTCGAAGGGCTAGATGGCCTACTCCTGCTCCTATTTCTTATGTTCTTATGTTCTTAATTATCTCTGATCCGTAGAATGATGAATAGTGCAGACAGCTAGTGGGAAATGGATGCTTTTTTGTGTAGCAGATGTAGTGATCAGGCTGTGTGGGGTTCCTCAGGTGTTCCGATTTCATCCCACACTCCAAAAAACATGCTGATTAAGTGTACCTGAACAGGTGCTGGAGAATAACGATTTGGGGATTTTCACGGGAACTTCATTGCAGTGTTAATGGAGGCCTACTTGTGACACAAATAAATAAACTTAAATTTAAGGTAACTTTTGGGAGAGGTCAGATGCCCTTTGGGATTGTTAAACGTAGACATAGATATGCATAAAAAGTGCATGAACTCTTCAGAATTGTCAAAGAACTGAAAAGCTGGCAAAGAACTGTCAAAACTGCCAAGGAACTATCAAACTGACAAAAGCAAATATACTTTGGCAGGTAGTTGGTGCAAACTCAATGGGCCAAATGGCCTCTTCTGCACTGTACGGGTTCTATGATTCTAACCATCAAGTTGTCAAAGAGCTGTATGAACTTATTGGAGCTACCAAAGCTGTCCCAAAGAATCCCTACAGTGCAGAAGGAGGCCATTTAACCCATTGAGTTTGCACTAACTAGCCGAAGAGAGAGATGTAGGTCCATCACCTCCTCCTCCCCATCTGGTCTATCCATGTAAAACAGTGCACTTACCATGGCTAATCCATCTGTCAGTGGACTTAACCCTGTTGTGCTTTAAATTTTAAAAGTGTGTCATTTTACTCTGTCTGTTGATATAGTCATGTGGGTTATTATTATAGGATTTGTGTTACATGACCAATCTTATTACAGTAGGCCCTCTGATTGACAAATCCAAGTCATTATAGAAAATAAATATTTGTTTCCAAAAGAATTTTTTTTTTAATTAATATCATTTTAAAAGCAAAGTCATCAATAGACAGAATTTTATTTTATGTCAGAGCAGCTTGTGAGGTTTTTCCCATTGTGAATACCAGGTGAGATGGCATGGCGAGGATAAGGGTGAAGAACAATGGCTGAGGGATATGGGCTGGCACTAAGTTGCCATGAGACTCTAAGGGGTCATAGATGAAGTGGTGATATGCATTAGCGGGAGTATGAAGGATTGTGGAGATGAGTAGAAGGGAATGGGGGCAGGTGGTATGGGGGTCCATGGGGATGGGTGGGGTATGAGGTGACACAGATGTAGTAGAGGTGGTGTGTGAGCTGGAGGAATTTGTTTTTCAATTTGCTCCACACAGAGGAAGGCCTTCAAGCCAGTCTGACTCTGCACCCGGCAGCCTCCACATTCATTCCGGGGGCTGTTGGGTGTAATGACTTCAATCAGGCCACTGAGGTTGGCCTATTGGAATATGAACTTCCTGATTAAGGATCCAATTGATGGGCCAATCAGGGAGTCTTTGCCTTGTATGTAACCGGGAGTGTCAGTTCCTCTGACAGCCTCTGGAGGTAGACTGCTAACTGTGAGCACTCTATTTACAATGCTAACAGCAGTACACAAAGGGATTTTGGTGAAAGGACTTTTGCCTCAGAAGACTTATTACAGTGGGCCTAATTTCTAATCCAGCCCACCACCACCGCAGATCCTAAAATCTCAACTTCTGTGCCTCTTTCTGCTGGGTCGAGTTACAGAGTCCTGAAACATCCAAACTCTGCTTACGGGAGTAAAATAAGGGCCAATATATCTTAAGTCTGAACGTAGTTACTGTACTGCTATTGTCTACACAAACACTCTTGGCCTCGGTGAGGTTGAGAAACTATTCCGAACGACCAGATATACAGCCACTGAATCACAACATTGTAACACTGCAGAAGGTGGTTTTTCAGTCTGTCATTTCTGCACCTGAACATTAAGATAAGACTCTCAAAGTTACATCTCTTACAACAGGCAGAGAAAGACTTGTATGCCATCGGCATGAATTGGATTCAATCCAGGTCTCCTGATTGTTCTAGCCAAGAACTCTTGCAAGTCTCCAGAGGCTTTTTTCTGTTAATATGATGAATTGGATCTGAAGTATTCAATTTCAGCTCACTTGACAGAAATAATGAGAACAAACGAACTCTATGCATAGTATCACAAAATTTATTTAAAATATCTTAAAATACTGCATTGGAAAAGCTTTTTTGTTTTACAGAGGTTTTGTGTTGACATTCTGCATGGTTGAGATTAAATTACAATATTAAAAAAAAAGCTGTCAGAGACATGGCCCCATATTTCACTTCAAATAAATAGGATCTTATATCTGTAAAGGATGAGGTTGATAAAAAATAAATAAATAACTTAACTATAATAAATACTTTGCCTAATAAGTTTCTTTAATGCATAGAGATGCATAGCATCCAACATGGCTGGCTTGCACTCAAAATGTCAGTTAGAACCATGTGTTCATGTGAGCAAATTGTTTGGTTGGCCTTTTGCCTTAGTGTTTTATCATAAACCATTCACTTCAATGGAGCTTTTTAGAAAAAAATCTTCTTCCACCGAGTGTGAAGAGATAACTATTTGAAGGTCTTCTCGATTTAGAGATGATCTCAGCATTTCAGTGTTGGATTCTATATTTGACCTTTTTCAACTGTGCACATCTTGTCCCCATGGCCAAAGATCAAAATCAGGCTTGGGGAATGCACTGAGGCAAAAGTGTTTTGCCCAACAGAGCCTATGAATCCACTAATGTGCAAAAGCAAGTCTGCTATCAGTGTTTAGCATCAGGTGATATTCTCCATCAATGGTGCAGGATGGAATGGATTTTCTGACTGTGGTTGAATAAGGTTTTCATCCAACCATATACAGTTCAAAGTGCCAATCGGTCCACCAGGGAAAGGTGTCAAGAAGAGGTAAGGCGTTTCTCATAGAAAAGTGTGTGTGATAGATACATTCGAAACTGATGTGATCAGGTGTGTAAATAAGGGTAATGCAGTTGATATAGTTTATGTGAATTTCAGCAAAGCCTTTGACAAGGTTCCACATGGGAGATTGATAAAGATGGTAAAAATACATGGGATCCAGAGTAATCTGGCAAGATCCAAAACTGGCTTAGTAGTAGGCGACAGAGGAAGGTGATAAAAGGCAGTTTGTGGACAGTAGGCTGGTGTCCAATGGCATACCACAGGGAATTGTTCCACGTCTCTATTGTTTGTGATATATATTATAAATGATAAAGGGGGGGATGATAAATAAGTTGCAGATGACATGAAGATTGACAGAGTAGTGAGGTAGAAGGTCTTGGGCTGCAGGGAAATATGGACATTTTGGTCAGATGGGCAAATGAGTGGCGGATGGAATTTAACTCTGAAAAGTGCAAGGTGATGCACTTTGAGTACTTCCCTATCTTGTTACTCTTTCCAATGAATGGCAGGACACTAGGAAGCTCAGAGTCACAGAGGAACCTTGGAGTGCTTGTCCGCAGATCCCTGAAGGGGGCAGGAGGGGCTAATAGGGTAGTTAAGAAGGCATACAGGACACTTCTTTTTATCAGTCGTAGCATAGATTGTAAGAGCAGGGAGGTTATTTTGGAGCTGTACAAAACATTGGTTAAGCCACAGCTGGAGGACTGTGTGCAGTCTGGTTGTCTGTGATTGCACTGGAAAGGGTGCAGATGAGATTCACCTGGATGTTGCCTGGGATGGAGCATCTGAACAATGAAGAGAGGCTGGATGGCTTGAGTTGTTTCTTTAGAGCAGAGAAGGCTGAGGGGGAACCTGATTGAGGTGTAAGATTGTGAGGGGTATGGACAGGATGGATAGGAAGCAGCTGTTCCCTTTCATTGACGGGGAAGAAGGTTTAGAGGGGATCTGAGGAAAATCTTCTTCACCCTGAGGGTGGTGAGAGTCTGGAATGCACTGCCTAGGAGAGTAGTAGAGACAGGGAACCTTACAATCTTTAAACAATATGTGGATGAGCACTTGAAATGTCATAATATTCAAGGGTATGGGCCAAGTGCTGAACAGTGGGATTAGTATAGATTTAGTGCAGTTTTGTCGCTGCAGACTCGATGGGCCAAAAAGCATTTCCATTTCTGTGTGACTCTATCTCTATCTGACATCCAATCTTCTTTTGTAGACCTACAGTTAGTATTACTGGTTGAGGTGTTGAAATGTTTGTCTAGACTCAGTGGAGGGGAAGCGAAATAAAGTGGATAAAAAAAATGTTCACATTCTTCCAAACAGATCAGTAAGTAAGAATTCCCTTTGGTAAATGTCATGTCACTGCAAAGTGGTACAAATCATACTCATGGGATAACCCGAATTGGTGTTAAAATTATAAGGAATGAAATTCAACTGCAGTTTCAGTGCTTGACATATCGACCCTGTGTTTTACACTCGTTGCCTGATTTACCTTTCCAGTGACTCTAAGAGAAAGGACAATTGGTTAGTCGTACATAGACAGCCATTCCACAACCCCCATTTTGTGCAACCACAATGTTAAATGTCACCTCAACATGTGTTACAAATGAGAAGAAATTTGATTTCCTTCACTCCCAAGTGAACTAGAATCCAACACTCACTTTGAGATCAGAGATTTCCCCATCAATGTCATATTCTGTGTAAACTGAAAGCATTGATCAAGCTGCCTTATTGTGTGGTCAGATTACAGAGTTACATGCCAGTCTTTGGACCTTTGTATTTTTCCTTTGATCCATTCAGGCTGCAATATGTTTTAATTTTTAAATGAATAACAATTCCCCTGTCTCTGCTGTAGCTGCATTGACTACTTTAAAAAGCAGAAATGCTTAAGGCATTACCAAAGGGACTTTGTTGTTGAAGTTTCTCAGAGTAGCTTGCTCTGCAACATTTATTTTCTCAACTGATAGAGTTAAGATAAAACTGAGCCACCAAGAACTAAAAAGGTTTCCGCAGATTGAATGTGACATTTGTATCTCATTCAGGGACATCCCTCCTACGCAGTCTATTTTTTGAGGGCGCGGATACTTATCTTGTGCTCTCATCAGATAAACAGATACCAGTATAGTATGGGGGCAAAGTACGATTGTCTGCCTTTATTTTCATCTTCCTCATTTAAATTCAGAGGAATCTATTTAAGGAGGGAAGGAAAATCACTGTATAGCTCCAAGAACTTGATATTCTCTGTCAGAAGCTTCATGTAATCTTTGCCAGATTGACGCTTGTACAATCTTTCACATATGCCTGCACTGCACTCATTACATATGACACTCTCAGATGTTTCCATTGGACATTAGACATGATATATAAATGCAAGTATTTATTTTCTCACTCTCAGACCACATTAAAGCTTCACCTAAAAACACTTCCCATTTTTCTTCACCGTGGTAACCTGCACCTTAGGTGACACTTACAAAGCAGAGAAAGCAATTTGAAAATGAATAATGTAAGCTAGCAAGGTAGTTATGTGGACTATTTATGACATTCAACATGTCAAGAGTTCTATACTATCAGTGGTAATCATTACATCATGGATAGTCATGTCCTAATAGGCTCCCACAAATTATTTGTCCCCACTTCAGCTCATCCTTTGTGGCAAAAATTTATTTCCATGCTGCAAAGTTAGAACATTTAAAAGAATGAGATACTCAAGAAGTTGGATGATGTGTTTAATATCCACTGGGAACTATGCTCAGTCTGATTCAGTGTGACCGGCCCACGAGTAAAGGAGAAGGTTGTACTGTGTTCCAGGCCTACAGGTGAAAAAGCTAAATGCAATAGCCACCTGATGGTCTGCTATCAATGAAAAATGTGTTGCCATTGTTCCACTAGGACTTTGCTCATTTTGAAAAGCAACTTTGTTGGATGTGAGCCAATCATACCTGCAGCCTTTGAGTTAAGAGTTTAGATCATAAAGTAAAGCCTCAGGAAACTAACAGTATATTCTCTGTCTAAAAGTGGTCAACTAAAATACCATCAGTATTAACACATTAAGAAAAAGAATCAATCCAAAGCCCATTTGTGCTAAACTGTAAGTTTGGTCATCCACACCTGCAGCCTATAGTATGATAGCTGTTTGGATTTCATACTGTCATGGTTTATAACAGTGAGGTTAGAACAATCACATTAACTGTTAGTTTCAAGGGTCACGTTGTAACCTGTTGATATTTTGCAAGAGATGTAACTTTAAATAGAATTGTAGCAAGATTGTGTGACTACAGTATAGGTCAAGGGAAGACGTGTAATACAAGGGCAAAAGAACAAGAAGATAGGGAGTAATCGGAGTAGATTGAACCAATAAATAGAGTGAGGCATAATTGTGAAACTTCTTGCACTCAGTTTAAGATTAATGCTCATTGATTGTGAGTATGTTTACAATTGTTTTAACTACCTGTTCCACCCAAACATGTTGAATTATCAGCACGTCCTAGAAATAAGACAAAGGAAGACTCCGAGTTTAAAATGTCCCTAGATGTTGTGGTTAGCGGGTATCAGCAAAACTGTATGAGTTCAAAGTAGGCCACTGGTGGTCACTTTGGAAGAAATCAGAGAAAGAGGTATGGTGAGAACAGACCAAGGCTCTATCAAAAACGTTCAGGGTGCGTAGTGGACAGTATAGTGGAATAGTGTTTTGGCTTGTTATAGTATCACAGCTTTCTAGTTGTCCATAAACATACTGGCTCTGTTCCTGCATGGAATCTAACCACTGTGGCTCATATGGTGAATAAAGCAAGAATGATTCTATGCTAAAGCTCTATTGCAAACCAAGCGTACACTTGAAGCCCTTCGCAGCCTTTTTTCGCAGATAAGTATGAGCCATCAATTAAATTGATTTAAGCCCCTAGGAATATGAACCTTTATCCCTTTTCATACAAGCTGGTTTTCTCCAATCTTACTTGAAAGCAAATTTGACAAACTGTCAGAAAGAATCTGACAAAATGATTATTATTTAAAAAATTACAAGTACATTATTACCTGCAGTGTTTGAGGACAGGCAGATGGCAATCTTAAGTCCTTCAGTAACCTGTTACAGAATACCAAAACACTAGTCATTGTAATAGTGATTTATAACAATACTTTCTTAAATATTTTACCAGATGTTTTAATTTGGTGCAGAAGCAGACTATAGCTGGACTTTGCTCTTTTTCACATAAAAATGAGTGAAATTTCCATCTGCACACACAACAATGTAACTTGAAGGGAAATGACTCTGACCACAGCCAATGCTTGTTTTCAGTTCTCTGATGTTGCATCACATATCTTGTAATATGATTGCCATTGCTATCTTTGACAAGGGACATCATCATTTCAATGAAAGACAGCTATACAGTTAGCATAATGTTGGATAGACACGATGGTAAATCAATGAATGAGCTGCATTAAGATACATCTCCAGATAATGCATGAGGTGCAATGTTACAGAGTTCAGTGCCGTATGCAATCCTCCCAATGATCCCTGTATAAAAGTGAGCCTGAACGAACGATACCCTACTCCTTAGATCAAAAACAATCTGGATTTCACATCTGCACAGTGAGGTCTTTGGATACCTTTGGAGAATTAACCTGGCCTCCAACCTCTTAAATAGGTGGGACAGGAGCAAAGAAACTAAATAACCAAGGAGGTCGCATGTTGTATAAACACATATGCACACATGCATATAGTCCCACTCTTGTTGAAAGGAATATTACTGGCTATAGATGAGTACACAAGGAATAGATCCAAACTACAAGATAAAAATGGGTAATGGGGAGGAGGGAACCACAGTCTTGGAACATTCTCTGTTCCTCTGAGATAATGCCATACATTCCTTACTGCGAACTCTTTATGTTTTACTTCACGATTTCATGTGTTCTGCCCCAGTAAGAATTTGAGAGCCCTGAAGAATCTTCCTTTCCTTTCCAGAGTTTGTCACAGTTTTGTAGAGGTAATCATGCTTTCTCCATCTTCAGCACTCAATGCGTCCTACTAAAGTAAATGTTGAGTATTCATTTAGCGGAAGTCATTATTATTTGCAAATAAAATTGAATGCCTCTTCCTCGACTCCATTTTTTGGGTTCACTTGTTGAAGAAGCATATGTTTTTGACTATAAGATATTTATTATAAAAATATGCTTTCCTTGAGGATAATTCTGCATCATTTCCTTTGAAGAATGCCTTAGAAACCTCCATGTGTCCTTGGTGTGACTTTTGCCTTTTAGAAAGCTGTATATTGATATGTTTACTTTTGAAGAGCTCTGTGTCCCTTTTCCAACAAAAATACTTCACAGAAAATTGGGTTTTTTTTGCTCACAAGTCCGCACAATACAAAACTTATTGTATTCCTTTGAACAGAACAAAACCAGGTGCATTTTTCTCTTCCTAATATGGAGAGCTCTTGGCAGCATTTTCACCTGAGGGATGTCATGTACGCCTGAACTGTTAAAAGCCTATTGACACTGTTTACCTTTAGACCAGAAAACAGGTTCAGTATCAGATTCCTTTTGGTTGCTTTGCAACTTTCAACAAAGGAGAAGCGCAGACCAGAGCTATGTCTGATTCAAATCAGTTACCCCTTTGACTCAAACAAATTGATGTACAGGACCCAATCCCCCGACCCTCAAGTCCCCACCCCTTCTAATGCTCAAAGGTAGGTGCCAGCCTGTTATCTCCAAAAGAAAGTGTTGTACAGCCATGGTACCTTGCCTGGTACATTGTTCCATTGTGAATAGTCCCTGGCAACGCAGTCCATCATCCCATACATGTGCATTCAGCTGCAGAGAGCCTTTTGACTCTCTGCCACTGGTTTTGCACATCCAGAAAGGTCACATCTTCGTATTTACTTGGTCTGCAGCATGGATGGCTGATCACCTTCGCACCACTGCCGGAAAGGATCTCATTCTTTTTCAGCAGTTTGGACAATGTTAGGTCATAGTTTGAGCGGGAACGTGGACAATTTCCACTGCAGTATTTGAAAAGTACAATCTCATCTGATTTATACCCGAGTCCCAGGTCTCCAACTTTGACCCTCAAGCTATTGATATGGCATCCTTGATTGCCCTTTCTCGATTTCTTGCCTCTCTGCCTGTTTCTGCGTGAGCTGTTTGGTGGTTTTGCGCCTTGATGCGTACTCCCCGGGGATCGCTCGTAGCGGCTTCGCAGATCCTCCGCAAGCTCCTCAGGCCGGCCCGAAGTTACAGTCTCATCTGTAAGGAGGCAGAACGTTAAATTAGTACAGAATTCTGCGTTCTCATTGTTTGAAGTTACAGCATTGATACCCGCTGCACGGTTGAGTTTGTTTAGATGATTCAGGTGCTTTCTCTGCAATAATGATTAACACAGCATTATATAGAGTTAGAGGTTAAATACCGCAGATGCTGGAAATCAGAAATAAAAACAGGAAATGCTAGAAGTATTCAAGTCTGGTAGCACTTGTGGAGAGAGAACCAGAGTTAACGGGCCAGGTTTCTGCAAATTTGCGAAGTCTCCAGAATAATTTAAAAATGGTGGACAGGAGCAGATTCTGAGACTCCAGGCCCATTCCCAACACCCACAATTTTCATTGGCATGGGATAAGCCCACACTCTGAACTCCTAATCCAACCAACTCCTTGCAGTCATAGGCATCTCCTAGCTTCCCACAATGTTCATGGACTTGGGCAAGTTTCTCCATGACTCATAATTCATGTGTCTCAGAGGAGGTGAGAACCATAGACTTGCTCCAGGAACCTTTTGAAAGATAACTTCAAAAGATCTTACCCATTCTCCTCCTTATCCTTCCCATTCTAACTCATGGCACCACCTACTCCATAGCTCCTTTTAGCCCCCATGCCAACTTATGGCTCTTCCATGCCCATTCACCCAGTATATTCTGTGTACAGAATCAATGAACCCTATAACAACAATGGCATGTACGAAACTGCTTAGAAAAACCATTAAACATACTTTGAAAAAAAACAATGTTCCTAAAAGCCTATAAAAGTACCAAATAGACCATTAACACATTAATAACTGATACTTAAAGTACTTGACATCTTTTAACCTTGTGCAAATAAAGATTGAAACATTGATAAAAAACAGCAAAAATCATGCATTATAACCTCACAGAGGTATCAAACAAGCAAAGTCTACCGTTCTCCACACCTGAGTAAACAACCTCATTCACATGATCCTTTTATAGGATTCTGGGGTCACAGACTTGGCGGTTACTGGGGAGTGGATGGATGATGCTGTGGGTGAGGGTTAGGGGGGCTAAAATGTAACCAAATAACCAGGAAGAGAGGTGGCACAGTGGTTAACCCATGGATCTAGGTTCAATTCCTGGCTTGGTTCAATGTGCGTGTGTGTGTCGAGTCTGCACATTTCCCATTGTCTGCGTTGGTTTCCTCCGGGTGCTCCCACAACCTGAAAGACATGCTGGTTAGGTGCATTGTCTATGCTAAAGTCTCCCTCGGTGTACCCGAACAGCTGGAGTGTGGCGACACGGGGATTTTCACAGTAACTTCATTGCAGTGTTAACATAAGCCTACTTGGGACACAAATAAACAAATTTTGAATTTTAAAGGAGTCCCTGAGAACTGAGATGGGCCTTTTAACCAGCCACATATACACCACTGATTTGCTTCTGGGGGCAGCAGACATGACACTGTCCCACTCCCACCTCCCTGGAGTGAAAATGGAATGCAAAAAGGGCAATTTTATATTAAGGTGAGTCTGCCGAGTCAGAAACTTTCCTGATGCAAGCTACTCATTTTGGTGAAAAAAATGCAGCCCAATTTCCAGGTCAATGATTTTCCTTCAGTTCTGAGAGTTTTAGGTTTTTATTTAAAATAGACTTGTGATGAATTTGTGCACAGTAATAGACTAAGATCCAGACATTGCCACTACAAGCAAAGGTGTCACCACATAATTTATCAGTTCTAAACAGAAACTCGAGTGCTGAGTCGCTAGCTACCTGGTTATATTCACCTGAAAGCATTCTAAATCTTCGCCTGTGCTAATTTTGCTCATTCTGTATTTTTTTTTAAATAATGTTTCTCATCTCTCATTGTCCACAGACAGGATGCTTCACATGTAAGAGGGAAGAAGTCCAACTGGCCTTGGGTCCTTGCAAATGCTGTCTGAAGCTGGGAGTCATGCGGAAGCAGCCAGGGGATGGGTACTCCCTCTGAATTTAGCACAGTTCTGGTGCTAGGAACAACAATTCCAGTGCTGAGACTGACAGCAAAATGCAATTGAGTCATCGACTGCCAACTCTCCTCCATTTATAGAACTCGCAAAACAGAGAATAATGTGCAGGTGTGAAGGAAGCCAGATCCTTAGAAAGGCTTAAAATATGCAAAAGATGGAACTCACTTAAGCTACAGAGATGCGGTTGCAAATCTGTTGATATAATTACCCATTTCATAGCCAGTGGCTTCCTCTGTATCCCCACTGTTACTTTACTTCATAAGATTTTAGCGCATGGTAGATAAATCATCTGTCATGTATTCCGGCCAGAATTTTACCGGCACGTCCACCCTGATTATGGGCACGGGTAAAGCTCGGAGAATGGCATTCTCCGTTGGCCTCGGGTGGACGTACCAGTAAAATTCTGCCCTCTGTCTGCTATACGCTCCATCTTCCATTACTACCAGCGGAAATTAAAATCAGTTCTTTTTCTTCTCTTACAAATTTCAAGTTACCTTTCAGATCTTAAAACATGATGGATGGCGGCAATTTGCATGTTTTTTCTGCTATTTGCAGACCTTATAAGGTTCAGTTCGGAGGCAGGAGGAAGTAAATGCTGAACAAACACTTTTTGCAACACAATTACAAAGTGCTTTTGCCCACCCTCAAAATGTAGCCTATGCTTCATTAGTGAGGCATTTCCTAGACAGGATTGTCAATCTCTGGGTTATCGACTGGGAAGCCATGCGAAAAATAGAACAGCTAAAGAAAACGGGAAATAGGGGTCAGATGTGTATTATAGGATGTCATAACTGAACAACTTGAGAGCAGAGGTAAGATTGTGAATAGTCAGCAATGTTTTAGGATAGACTATGGTCTGACTGGCCAAATGTTTCTGGCCCTACAGAACCAAATTCCAGAAAAAAGTAACAAATGTCTTTACACTGGAACAAATGCGATTGAACAACATGGTGTTTAACGATAATAAATAGTAAACAATAAAAGGATTTGAAATAGGCAGTGGCGTAGTGGTATTGTTGCTGGACTTGTAATCCAGAGGACCAGAGTAATGCTCTGGGGCCTGGGTTTGAATCCCACCATGGCAGATGGCGAATTCAATAAAAAATCTGGAATTTAAAGTTTAATGTTGACCACAAAATTATTGTCTAAAAACCCATTTGGTTCACTAATGTCCTTTAAATCTACCATCATTACCTGCTCTGGTCTACATGTGATTCCAGATCCACAGCAATGTGGTTGACTCTGAAATATGCTTAGGGATGAACAATAAATGGTGGCCCAGCCAGTGGAGCCCCATCCCATGAACAAATATGAAAAAAAGGGAAGATACTTAACTTACAAAATGAGAAGAAGACTAGAGGAAATGTCACAAAGCAACAGTTCTAACGAATGTGGGAAACAGAATCTGAGAGAAGAGGGTCCTTCAGTCACAGGCTCTGTCTCCCTCAGGCTGCTGCTCCAGCTCCTCTCCTGACACATTCCTCCCTTCCTGTTTTTGTTGCTGCTCCTGAGATGAAGCTATGACTGAAGCAGCAGCAAATCCAGGAGATAGGAAACACATAGGGTGGGATTTTCTGGCCACGCCCACCCCAATTGTGGTGATCATAGATGGTAAACAAAAGGAAAACATGATATTAGAATCATAGAATCCCGACAGTGCAGAAGGAGGCCATTTGGCCCATCGAGCCTGCACCAACAATATCCCAGCCAGCCCCTATCCCGTAACCCCACGTATTTACCCTGCTAATCCCCCTAACCAACACATCTTGGGATGCTGAGGGGCAAGTTAGCATGACCAATCAACCTAACTCACTCATCTTTGGACTGTGGGAGGAAACTGGAGCACCCAGAGGAAACACACGCAGACATGGGGAGAACGTGCAAACTCTACACAGACAGCGACCCGAGACTGGAATTGACGCCCGTTCCCTTGTGCTGTGAGGCAGCAGTGCTAACCATTGTACCTCCATGCTGCCCCCAATTGAAAAGTTTTTTGTCTATCAATCATTTTCTCAGTATCCATCATCACATCTCTTGGTGTTCCTCCAACTCCATGCCTTTTCAATCTTGGGAACAGTTTGCACCATTATTGTGAACAACCTGAATTCTTCGTGAGGGTTAAAAGATTTAGTGATTGTCTCTAATAACTAGTTGCTACTTCTGGTATCAATGGAAACTTCCATTTCAGTCAAAGCTGCAAATACCCACTTTCCACATGTTTTCTCTTTTCTGGTTTGGAACAACTATTGCACAAGCTGTGTGTTGCCAAATAAAGGTATTACTTTGCAAAACAATTTTTTAACATATGCATTACATTTTTTAACATATGTATTAACATATGCTTAGCATATGATTTTGATCTGATTAATCTACTTGAGATCAGATGAGCTACTCTCCAGTAAATGGCTTGTCTATTTGGTACATGCGCTGTCTTATCCACCAAGAGAAAGATATCTTGAAAAAAAATGTCAACACACATACGGATGATAAAGTTATTCCGAGGCTACATTACTTTGTAAAGGGTTGATGGGAAAAAAAGTCTCCTTGAAAATCAAAAAATAGCCCTTAAGACAATCTTAAAAAGAGCTCCCCCCCAGAAAAAAACATTTTAACCTCTACTTGGGAGTCCTTGATATACTACCATGGTTAATGAATGTTGGCACTCATGATTCTTTAGCTGTTGGTTCTCAATTTAAGAAGACTAACTACCTGGAGGAGGACAGGGCTATGACCAGTGAAGGGAGAGAGTTTTCTACATATAAAGGGAAGGTCACCACAAGGCAAATCAATTTTTGTGGATCTACCAGCAGATAATTGCAGAGCTGTGCTGAAGATACTCCAAATTCAAGTTGATTGCCTTTTCTTTAAGGGAATGCTATGTAATGAAAAAGGTCCTAAAATCATCACAGAATGGTTACAGAAAAGGAGGCCATTCAGCACGACATGTCAATTCCAGCTCTATATAAGAGTTAATCAGCTAGTCCCACTCCACTGCTTTTCTCCGTTATAGTTTAAAAGGTTTACAGATGGGTACATGCTTGCAGGTGATGATGTACCACTGACATCAGTCAGTCATGCGTTAGGCTCTTGAGAGAGAGGTTGGAATACTGTGCCTAGGAGCAACATGCCTGCGCTGTAATCTATTTAGATGCAATACTAATAACATGTGTTAAGTGGCATGGTGGCACAGTAGTTAGCACTGCTATCTCACAGCGCCAGGAACCTGGGTTCGCTTGGGTCACTGTCTGTGCGGAGTCTACACATTCTCCCTGTGTCTGCATGGGTTTCCTCCAGGTGGTCCGGTTTCCTCCCACAGGCTGAAAGATGTGCTGGTTAGGTGCATTGACCATGCTAAATTCTCTCTGTGTACACGAACAGGCGCTGGACTGTGGCGACTAGGGGATTTTCACAGTAACCTCATTGCAGTGTTAATGTAGGCCTACTTGTGACACTAATAAATAGAATAAAAATAAAAAAAGTACCAATTTCTTGCTGCACAGTAGTTGAGGCACAAGGCTGGTTCACGCGCGAAAGCGCTCAAGGCTGATAGTTTAAAGTCTACCACAGTTACTCCAAATATAATTGATTACGAATTGCTCATCTCCAGTGGGGATGGGGGAAGAGGGACAGTATAAGAGTATATCTGCAATTAGGTACAATGTCAAGAGTCCAAAATGGAAGGACTGTCACAAACCACCCCAAGTCCTGAAAGTACTTTATTTTCAGAGAAGGTTAAATTAATTAAGGTTGCTTTTTTTTTTACAAACTACTTCCAATGATTCAAAAATTGATTATTTCTTTTTTACTGTTTTATGATCAATGTTCTATACTTACAATAGGCAGCAGCCCAGACAGATTGAGTTGGCAGTTCCCTGCTTTCGTCAGTATTAAGCTCCAGGGATCCTCGACTCTCAGAACTTCCTTTGCTCTCCATTGAAGTCCTATTGAAGGAAACCTTCTCCTTCTGCGCTAGTATTTCTCTGGAGTGTGGGCTGTTTACTGGAAACCAGTTCTCCTCTTGGGATGAAGCAATTGTGCTGACAATCAGGGACAGAAAGATGGCCAGGGTCCAGTAAGTAGCCTTCAAGACAAGAGTCATAACAAACAACATTTCAAAGACAAAGTCACATGGAAGCATTTCTCCTTTAACTCTCGTACGACAGTTTTCAGAACTTTGACACAAAGTGAGGCTTATTTCTAAAGGGCAAATTCAAGAAGGTTTGGAACTGCATCAAAGAAACTCAGCCGACCGCCCCCTTCAAAGCAAACCATCAGCAACAAACAGAATCCTTTGGAATTTTACTGTAGATTTGGACTGTATTATCGTATTGACATATTCACTACATTAAGCACTTTCATCAGAAGAGATTCGCAATCTGTCTGAAAGTACCAATATCTCACTGCACTGTAGTTGAGGCACGAGGCTGGTTCATGCGCGAAAGTGCTCAAGGCTGATAGTTTAAAGTCTACAACAGTTACTTGAAATACAATTGATTACGAGAAGCTCATCTCCAGTGGGGGTGGGGGAAGAGGGACAGTATAAGAGATCTGCAACATTCAGCATTGCACTGTGCATCATTACAAATTATTAGTCTCAAAGAGTTGGGTTTTTTACTAATTGCTTTTCTAGATCAGTTTCTCACCTTGCATCTTCTCAGGGGTTTTAAGGATGAATCAGCCAGGCCTCCTGAATCTATCAAATTGACTTGTCCACACACTTGCTCGCACCTGTCTAAAAAGAATAAAATTTAAGTTGAAATAAAGCTGCGCATGTCCAAGGATTCCAAGATGAGGGAGATCAGCAAAAGCATTAAACCATGCCTGTGTTCATACAGCGAATAACTGATGAGCTTGGTTTATTACTTTATGAACACTAATCTCCAGTAGAGATAGATGAGGTGTCAGATCATATGATGACAAGTAACTAAAACAAGGTTTTACATCACTTATAAACAAACCAAAGGTTATTAAACTGGAGCGGACAGATGATAATTTAAATGGGTTCAGGCAAAGGTCCATGTAACAGCAGCAGTGCCCCTAATCCATAGATCGCACTAGTTATCAAATCACTGAGCAATGCTGCCAATCCCTTCTTTAAATGGTGAACACTTCAAAACACATAAGGAAAGGGCCCTGGGCCTAACATAGTCCAGTCTAGCCAGGTAACAATTGCTAAATTTAATGCTGTCAATATAAAAAGGGGGAGTGACTGATTTTGATGACTTCTCTAATATTTCATTTCAGCTGGGTGTCGGATCTTTGCAGTACGGGAAGGAACATTATGCTTGGATTAGGATTACACAGGGATTAGCAAGCTTATAAACTGAAGAAAAACAGGCAATTCTGCAGATGGCTGACTCAAAGCCCATTAAACCATTCACTCAGCAGCGAAACCTCGACAGTAACCAAAGCAAATGAAGATACACAAGTTATGCAGGAGAGACAAAATGAAACTGTTTTAGGAATCACTGGACAAGTGTTTATGCTTCAGGGGCTAGCTTGGATTTAAGGCTAGGGTAAAGAATTCTTCAGAATAGAAGCTACCATTAGGTAATTTAAATTCACAGAGGCTTTAGACTTCTGCAAGTGCTTTGCCCCACTGGAATTTCAGCCTGCATTTACACTACAATGGCAGTGGTGGTGAAAACTATCCAGTGACTCCTGTAAAAATTGCACTCAACGGCAGGGACCAGCTTGTCTTTCATAACCTCCATGGTTACATAGCCTGCTAATGTTCACAGTCTAGGGGTCACATATGGAGAATTGACTTTTAGTGGGTGAGGCAGTTAAGTTAATGGCAGCGCATTAATCGTGAACCTTAAGAAGCGGAGTGGGGAGGAAAGAAGAGAGAGAGACCAAAGGCATGAAGAGCCACATAAGTGGGCGGCACGGTAGCACAGTGGTTAGCACTGCTGCTTCACAGCTCCAGGGACTTGGGTTTGATTCCCGGCTCGGGTAACCGTCTGTGTGGAGTTTGCACATTCTCCTCGTATCTGCATGGGTTTCCTCCCACAGTCCAAAGATGTGCAGGTTAGGTTGATTGGTCATGTTAAAAATTGCCCGTTAGTGTACTAGGATGTTTAGGTTAGAGGGATTAGCAGGTAAAATATGTAGGAATTTGGGGATAGGGCCTGGGTGGGATTGTGGTCAGTGCAGACTCGGAGGGCCTGTTTCTGCACTGTAGGGTTTCATGGTAATTAGAGAATGTATAAATGTTTTGCAAACTGTGATTCATTCCAACAACTACTGCAGTTCCAGTTAAGGCCATGCCCTTGAGCTTGTGTCCTCTTTCACACAGTTTTTTGCTCATTGTTCTTTGCTTCCACCTGTCCGGTTATACTACCTGCCTCTAAAAGCAACTTTTCTTCACACCCTGTAACCCTCCTTTACTGCGTAGCCCCCCCCCCCCGCCCCCTCCCCGCCCCCTCCCACCACCCCCAGCCTGCACCCACTGGGGATGTGTTTCCCCATTCCCCTGATTTTCTTTAGTCTGTCCACCTTTGCAACCACGATCCCAGTTCTTGACCTATAATCCAATTTGCTACTAATGCTCTCTAAGCATGCACTAGCTTAAACACAGAATAATTAGTTTTATTTAAATACAGCTTTATGAGCAAGCACTGCAGTTGACTTTCCACTGATATGAGGAAAGACAGACATAAAAGCGAGTTTATCTTTTTTTTACTAAAAATGAAGTTTGAACACAGAACAATATTATTCGATCATTTATAATTCCTCCACACAATTGACTGTTGATTCTGGAAAATCTCAAGAATGATCAAAGGGGAAGAAAATAACTTTAAATAAGGAAAGGCTGGATTCTTTTCTGGAACTTCCAACCAAAATAAAACAGTATCAATTTGGCATTCATTCAGCACCTTTAAGTGTCCCACGCTTCACAAGACAGTATTTGCCTTTAACTGTCTGACTGCATCTGTCAAATATGGTCGCACTTGTTCAGAAATAAAATGAAAACATGCCGCGGTGCACAATGTGTGGCCTTGAGGGAAAGACGCCACCTCCTGTAACACCAACCAAGTAGACCAGAAGATCCTGGGTGTTTTATGATCTCTGCTAACTTAGCTGAGCCCAGCCTTAGTTAGCTAGGGAGCAGGAAAACCAGTCAGGCTTGCCACTCTTGAAGACCAGCTATCCCGGCATGTCGTCCACTACAAGTGTACTGGACAACATGCCCCTCTCTATGTCAATGGTGACGAAGTGGAAATGGTCAAGAGCTTCTAGTTTGTAGGTGTCCAGATCACCAACAACCTGTCCTGGTTCCCCTCCCCCATGCCGACACTACAGTTAAGAAAGCCCATCAACGCCTCTACTTTCTCAAGAGGCTGAGGAAATTCAGCACGTCCGCTACTCTCGCCAATTTTTACAGATGCACCATAGAAAAGCATCCTATCCAGATGTCTCACAGCCTGGTATGGCTCCTGCTCTGATCACAACCACAAGAAACTACAAAAGGATTGAGAACATAGTCCAATCCATCATGCAAACCAGCCTCCCATCCACTGACTCTGTCTACACTTCCCGCTGTCTTGGCAAAGCAGCCAGCATTATCAAGGACCCCATGCACCCCAGTTAAACTCTTGTCCACATTCTTCCGTTGAGAAAAAAGACACAAAAATCTGAGATCACGTACCAACCAACTCAAGAACAGCTTCGTCCCTGCTGCCACCAAGCCATTGAATGGACCGACCTTATATTCAGCTGATCTTTCTTTTCACCCTTTCTATAACTGCAACACTATATTCTGTACCCTCTCTTTTCCTTCTCCCCTATGTATTCTATGAACGATATATTGTCTGCATAGTGCACAAGAAAGAATGCTTTTCACTGTATCCCAATACAAATGAAACATCCAACTGAGTATATACCATATGTACCCATCAAGGTAGACTTTTACACCAATATTATTATTGAGGGGTTTACGTAATGTTTGATTTGGGCCCACACCTCACCTTGTACAGGGACTGGATATCTAGATGTGTGCACTGATTGGCTAGCAGCATCTAGCTTACGACACGGATGGGTGCAACCCTGGTGAGGTCCACAGTCAAACCGGTCACGCTGATTCGTTCTGAGCCCCAACGCAGCAAATCTTTTGGCCGCAGCTCTGCCTCCTCAGAATGCACTATGATTTGGGCTGTCCGCAATGGCGATACTAGCGGCGCATCAGTTCAAACAGGTCCTGGCAAATTGTCACCAGAGCTTTCCTGGACACTGATTCTACCTGCCACATATTTTCAGTGTGTATATAAAAGGGGCCCCAGGGAAGTGGATGGGAGCCGGGCAATTGATGGGATTGAAAACCCAAGGTCAACTTTTACATGGGAATTGTGAAAAATAATGAAACCTTAAGCTGGACATAAACAGGGGAGTGGCTGATTTTGAGAGGAAGGGGAGAGGCAGGTCAGAGCATTCTAGGGGAGGGGGTGGGGAAAGTGAGGCCAGATCATTGTCTGATGGAGGGAGGGCCAATCGTTGTCGGGGGGGTGGGGGGGGGCGGCAGATCATTCTCTGGTGAGGGGGTGGGGAGGAAGGAGGAGGCGGGTCGGATGCTCCTCTGGGGGAAGGGGGGAGTGAGGCCAGATCATTCTCTTGGGGCGAGGGTGTTGTGAGACCAGATCATTCTTCAGGGTGGGGCGGGGGTGGGCATAGTTGGTGGTGGTGGAGAGTCAGGACAGGTCATTCTCGGGGGGAGGAGGGAGGCAGGTAAGATATATCTCTGGTGGGAGGTGGATCGCTCACTGGTGGGGGGGGGGGGAGGGGCAGATGTATCTGTGGTGGGGGGGTGGGGCAGAGGGGGTCCACCGCCACACTGCATGCGATCGGTAGGGGAGAGGGAGGCAGGGGATCGCAATCAGTCTGGGTAGTCATGGGTGGGGTGGATAAGGGGGGCAGTGATGTCTGTGGGGACTTTCGCCCTCGCTTTTCACTCCCAGGTCACGTTTTGCAGCTCGAGAGCAATCCGACAGGGACGCACTTCTTCGAATTTTTTCTTAACTGCACATGCACAGTTCAGAGCTCCAATCATTTTGGGTGCGCTAAGCCCCGCCCACAGCGCAATTCAGTCTCATGATTTTGTTTTCAGGCTGAGTGCGTATAGACCTGAAAGCAGATTTCCAAATCGGATCTGAATTGCACCCAGATTCAGCACTTAGAATGAAAATGATAAAATCAGGCCCATTGTTGGAGGGCTAAATACTGGTCAGGATAGATAGATAGATGGTTAAAGTGATGAGGTCCATCATTGTCACCAGAGTTTTGTAACAGTCACATGTATCATGAATCCATCCAGCATCCCCCAGCAATTCTCTGATACCTGTATGAGGCAGCTGTTTCTGAGGTCTCACCTGACAAGGCTTGCCTTTAACTCCATCACAAGGTCAGAAGTGGGGATGTCTGCCAATGATTGCACAATGCTCAGCACCATTCACAACTCCTCAGACACTGAAGCAGCCCATGTTCAAATGCAACAAGATCTGGACAATATCCAGGCTTGAGTTTACAGCTGGTAAGTAACATTCGTGCCACACAACTGCCAGGCAATGACCATCACCAAGAAAAGACAATCTAACTATCGCCCTTTGATATTCAATGATGTAACATCACTGAATTCCACACTGTCAAGATCCTTGGGGTTAACATGGACCAGAAGCTCAAATGAGCTCACCACATAAACACAAGAGAAGTTCAGAGGCTCAGAATACTGTGGTGAGTAACTCACCTCCTAATTCCCCAAAGCCTATCCACCATCTACAAGGCACAAGTCAGGAATGTGATGGAATACTCCCCACTTGTCTGGATGGGTGCAGCTCCATCATCACTCAAGAGGCTTGACATCATCCAGGACAAAGCAGCCCACTTGATTGGCACAAGCCAATCTATAAACATTCAATCCTTGCACCGATGCTCAGTAGCAGCAGTGTGTACTATCTACAAGATGCACTGCAATAATTCACCAAAGATCCTTGGACAGCACTTTGCAAACCCGCAATCACTCCCAGCTAGAAGGACAAGGGTAGCAGATAAATGGAAACACCACCACCTGCAAGTTCCCCTCCAAGACACTTCACCATCCTGACTTGGAAATATATCGCCATTCCTTCACACTTGCTGGATCAAAATTCTGGCATTCCCTCCCCAGTGACATTGTGGGTCAACCCACAGAACATGAACTGCAGCGATTCAAGAAGGCAGCTTAGCACCACCTTCACAAGGCAACTAGGGGTGGACAATAAATACTGGTCAACCAGCAATGCACATGTCCCACGAATGGATTAAAAAAAACTTGTCTGACCTCATCCATGAAATGTGGTCATTTGGGTGGTGTACTGAAGGGCTGGTCAGCATCCATCTGTAGAACCATATCTTAACAATGGTTAGGTCAAAAAGAGAGAATAAATGCAAAACAGAGCACACAGTAATAGTAATTCGTACTCCTGACAAGAAGATTTTGCTGCAGGAGCACAAATCAGAAAATTCCGCTTAGCCTACTTCATTCCAGGTATTGAGAATTTCATTTTTGCTATTTCTAATGATCTTAGGACAGCTCCACCTGTGCTACTTAGCCAATGCTACCAATTGTCATCACACAACTGGAGATCTAAACATTACTGAATGGAGGGACACTCCACATTAGATGTGTTTTCAGTAAAGACACTAAGAATCACAGAATTGTCACAATGCCTGAAGAGGCTATTTGGCCCATGCTGTCTGCACCAGCACCCCAAATACACAGTGGCATAGTGGTTAGTACTGCTGCCTCACAGCACCAGGGACCCAGTTTCAATCCCTGGCTTAGGTCTGTGCAGAATCTGCATGTTTTCCCCATGTTTGCATGGGTTTCCTCTGGGTGCTCCGGTTTCCTCCCACAGTCCAGCGCTGGTTAGATGCATTGGTCATACCAAATTCTCCCTCAGTGTACCCGAACAGGCGCTGGAGTGTGGTGACTAGGGATTTTCACAGTAACTTCATTACAGTGTTAATGCAAGCCTGCTTGTGACAATAAATAAACTTAAACTTAAGTGAGAATCATAGCTAGCTGTATTTTGACAATATTTGTGATGAATATGTTCCGTCTGCATAAAATGAGGCACC
The DNA here is from genome assembly GCF_965287045.1 of Carcharhinus amblyrhynchos. Lineage (NCBI taxonomy): Eukaryota > Metazoa > Chordata > Chondrichthyes > Carcharhiniformes > Carcharhinidae > Carcharhinus > Carcharhinus amblyrhynchos. The sequence goes on along the minus strand of NC_137332.1, from coordinate 25,348,435 downwards.
AGCCACACAGATGGCTGCCTATTGTATGGTTTGCATGTTTCAGGCCAACATAAAGACTCATTTGAGAAGCTTCAGTAACAATATAAATAGCGCATTCTTCCTTACGAAATTCTTAGAAATACACCATAAAATTCATTCAGTCTGAATAAAGCTTATTCTGCAGTAAGTTATAGAGTCATACAGCACAAAGAACAAAGAACAGTACAGCACAGGAACAAGCCCTTTGTCCTCCAGGCCTGCACCGATCATGCACCCAACTAGACCATTCGTTTTTATCCCTCTATTCCCAGTCTGTTCATGTGGCTATCTAGATAAGTCTTAAACGATCCCAGCGTGTCCGCCTCAACCATCTTGCTTGGCAGTACATTCCAGGCCCTCACCACCCTCTGTGTAAAATACATACCCCTGACGTCTGGGTTGAACCTTGCCCCCCCTCACCTTGAGCTTGTGACCCCTTGTGTTTGTCACCTCCGACCTGGGAAAAAGCCTCCCACTGTTCACCCTATCTATGCTCTTCATAATCTTAAACACCTCTATTAGGTCACCCCTCATCCTCCGTCTTTCCAGGGAGAACAACCCCAGTTTGCCCAATCTCTCCTCATAACTAAGACCCTCCATACCAGGCAACATCCCGGTAAACCTTTTCTGTACTCTCTCCAAAGCCTCCACAGAAACAGGCCCTTCAGCTCACCATGTCTATGCCGACCATCAGATTCCAATCTATACCAGTCCCACTTACCAGCAATTGGTCCATTGCCAACAACGCCTCAGCAATTTAAGTGCTCGTCCAGATGCTTCTTAAATGTTGCACAAGTTCATGCCTCCAGCACCCTCTCAGGCAGCGCGTGTGGTAAAAATAAACTGATCTCTCTGGCACTGAAAGGCACTTTCCAAAGAAGTGGTGGGACCAGAACGCTAACAGCTCTGTGTGGATGCTGTCACCAATACTTGAGAAAAAGAACTTGTCCAAAAAGCATAGACGATGGCTGGTCTGAAGGAAACTTCTGTAGCAAGGGAATCAAACTGCTTTTTTATGTCAAGTAGCTGTCCCATGAGGGTTTGCCGCAAAGTCCCTTAACTGTCGCTCTTTTATCATTATCGAAACATAGAAAATAGAAGCAGGAGTCGGCCATTCGGTCCCTTAAGCCTGCTCCTCTATTCATTTTGATCATGGCTGATCATTAAATTCAAAGATCCAGATCCTGCCTCCCCCCTCATAATTCTTGATCCCTTTAACCACAAGAGCTATTTGTCTTCTTGAAATTAGACAATGTTTTGACCTCAACTACTTTCTGTGGTAGTGAATGCCACACGTTCATCACTCTCTGGGTGAAGACATTTCTCCTCACCTCAGTTCTAAAAGGTTTACCCCTTATACTCAAGCTATGGCCCCTAGTTCTGGACTCCCCCACCATCGGGAACATTCTTTCATATTGCTAGTTGTCATTCAGTGGGAAACAAGGTGGTTGGTACTGGTCCTACTGAATGAGACAGCTGCTTGAGTGGCCTTGCGTGTTCTATTAAAACAACAAAGATTAAAAAGAAACCTTGTATACATATAGCACTGTATCACATTTCACAGGATTGGAACACCTCACAGCTAACTTATTATTTTTCCCGTTCAGTTACTGCCATTTCGTAGGCAAACTCAGCACTTTTGCACTTAATAAAAACTCACAAATAGCAATGATCGGCTGGTCAGCTAAATGAGTGATGATTGTGAGTGAGCGAGGGATACTGATCAGGATACCAAGGGAATACTCTTCTTTGAATCCTGACGTGTGCACCGGAATTCTACCGCCCTGCCCGCCACGGGAATCGGAGCAGGCGAGGGATGGACAATGGGAAGGTTCATTGATCTTGAATGTGATTTTACAGTTTTGGAATGAGCGAGGCTGTAAAAATCCCATCACACAGCTGAAACAGGGAGACAGGACCTTGAGTTAATGTCGCACTTAAAGGGCAGATAGCAAATTGCACTTGCCATGTGACAAGACAGGGAAATTGCAGAGTCGTTCCTTTAGTTGCATTGATGGATGAGATTTGAATGTATAATAGAGGTCTGTACAAGAGCACAACATACTGGCAGGGAGCCCACGCAGGAGTTTCCAGAGCGCTGCCAACCAGACATATCACTTAGGCTACATCACAGGTAAATAAGCTAAAAGCAGCATGGTGGCACAATGATTAGCACTGCTGCCTCACAGCATCAGAGACCCGGGTTCAATTCCAGTCTCAGGTCACTTTCTGAGTGGAGTTTGCATATTCTTCCTGTGTCTGCGTGGGTTTCCTCCCACAGTCCAAAGATGTGTGGGTTGGCCGTACTCAATTGACTTTAGTGTTAGGGGATTAGCAGGGTAAATATATGGGGTTAGGGAATAGGGCCTGGGTGGGATTGTGGTCGGTGCAGACTCAATGGGCTGAATGGCCTCCTTCTGCACTGTAGGGATTCTATTCTATAAGTCAGAGATGATAACTAAAGTAAAATCAAAATTGAAGTCAGATGCAAATTTTAATCATTCTTGGGAATTTTATTGGTGTCAACTGCGAGCTGGCCAGTAGCATTACAGTAAGACTTTGCTTAATAACGCCTTACGTTCCAAACTGTGAGACTAACTCCTTGAAAGACAGAACAGACGCCATGTGGGCTTTAAGTTATAGATCCAATGGGGCAGCCCATTATTTCACACACAATAAATTCACAGCTCTTATCAGCAAAGATAGTGGTTGCAAGGTATTAAAATCCATTTGATGAAGTAGGTAAGGAAAATTCTTTGAAGAAAATGAACTTAACGATGTGCTATGTGGATATGTATTCCAAAGTCTGTGTGACTGGTCAGTAAATTACCATCCTGTGTCCTGGTTGAAAAAGTTTAATGTTTAGTTACCCAAGTAAAAGAGAGATAATATTTTCGGTGTGATGTTATAATGCCAGCCCTGTAAATTTTAACATTTATTTGGATGAAACCAGGCCACTTATATTTTTCATATTTCATGAAAATGACGTCACAATGCTTCGACTAAAGTGAATTAATTCTTTATTCCAGCAGATGGAGCATGACTTTCAGCTAACAAGCCAGCATGTGTCTGAATTACACAAATTTATTGCAATCTGTTGCAAGTTAAATATTCAGCTTGAAACCCAGTCAGTTTCATCATATATTTTTCTCATTTTTCAAGGAGAATCTGATCCTCAACTCGATTTTCAAGTTTGCTGATGACACTGTAGTGGGTCAGATCTCAAACAATGACAAGTACAGGAATGAGACAGAGAATCTGGTGAACTGGTGCGGCGACAATAATCTCTCCCCCAGTGTCAGTAAAATGAAGGAGATAGTGGTCGACTTCAGGGAGTGTAGGGGAGGACATGCCTCTGGCTACATCAATGGAGACAAAGTAGAAATGGTCAAGAGCTTCAAGTTTTTAGGTGTCCAGATCATCAATAATCTGTCCTGGTTCCCCCATGCTGACACTATAGTTAAGAAAGTTTCTACTTTCTCAGAAGACTAAGGAAATTTGATATGCCCACAATGACTCTCACCAATTCTTACAGATGCACTAGAAAGCATTATTTCTGGTTGTATTACAGCTTGGCTACTGCTCTGTCCAAGACCACAAGAAACTACAAAAGGTCATGAACAGCCTCCCACCCATTGATTCTGTCTACACTTCCTGCTGCCTTGGAAAAGCAGCCAACATAATTAAGGGCCCCGCGCAACCCAGACATACTCTCTGCCACCTTCTTCCGTTGGGAAAAAAATACAAAAGTCTAAGGACACATACCAACTGACTCAAGAACAGCTTCTTTCCTGCTGCCATCAGACTTTTGAATGGACATACCTCGCATTAATTTGATCTTCCTTTAACTATAACACTACATTCTGCATTCTCTCCCTTCCTTATCTATGAATGGTATGCTTTGTCTGCATAGTGCACAGGAAGCAATACTGTTCACTGTATACCAATACATGTAACAATCATAAATCAAATCAAATATCTCATTTCTACTCTTCACTTGACTCTTGACAAAGTTAGGAAGTTAGAGGAAAGAACAGCAATCAGACCATTTTATAAACATCAATCTCACCAATGTTTATAGGTACACCATGGAAAGCATCTTTTCAGATGTATCACAGCTTGATATGGCCCCTGCTCTGACCAAGACCACAAGAAGCTTCAAAGGGTTGTGAACATAGCTCAGACCATCACTCAAACGAGCCTTCCATCCATTGACCCATCTACAGTTTCCACTACCTCGGAAAAGTAGCCAGCATGATCAAGGACCCCACGCATCCCAGGCATATTCTCTTCCACCTTCTTCCATTGGGAAAAAGATGCAAAAGCCTGAGATCACATACCATCCAACTCAAGAACAGTTTCGTCCTTGCTGCTATCTGAGTTTTGAATGGACCTATCTCATATTAAGTTGCTCTTTCTCTACACCTTAGCAGTGACTGTAACACTCCATTCTGCACTTTCTTCTTACCTTATCCCCAATGTACTCTATGAACAGTATGCTTTGTCTGTATAGCGTGCAAGAAACAACACTGTATACTAATACATATAATAACAAGTCAAATCAATCACAGTTTAAGGAGTTCAACTTCAGTTACGAAAACATTTTGGCAAAAGCTCTGAAACTGCACTCGTTTGAAACTTGACTCTTGGTAAATCACGCACTAAAGGACTGTAGTTGATGAACCCAGAACTAACAAGTCTAAATTCCTTTCCATAACTGAAACAGGCCAACCAACTTTCCCACGTTTAGCAGGAGTCTCGGTCAAGAGATTGCGATATTAAGTTCTCCTGATTGAACACTGCAATCTCCTGCTTGCACTATTCTGGTAATGCCCGACTTTGCTGGTTTTGTTTGCTTTCTCTGCCTTCTGGCGGGAAGCCCTGATTTAATAAAAGACTCTCGCTACCGCTCTTTGGTGATCTTTCACATTTTTTCCTTTTTTTAAAAAAGGATCCTTTCATGGAATGTGCTCATCGCTGGTTAACCCAGCGTGTGTTGCCATCCCTAATTACCCCTGAGAAGGTGGTGGTGAGCCACCTTCTTGCTGTCCAACAGGTGCCGGTACACTCTGTGCTGTTATGGAGTTGCAGAATTTTGACCCAATGAGACTGAAGGAACGGTGATGTCTTTCCAAGTCAGAATGATGTGCGACTTGGAGGGGAACTTGCAGGTGTTCCCTTGCATCTGCTGACCCTGTCCTTGGGGAAGGGAGAGATCAGGAGTTCAGAAAGTGCTGTCTAAGGAGTCTTGGTGAGGTACTGCAGTGTAACTTGTAGATGGTACACACTGCCTCCACTCTACATTAACGGTGGAGGAAGTGCATTTTAAAGTGATGGATGGGGTGCCAAACAAGCAGATTGCTTTGTCCTGGATAGTGTTGGGCTTATTAGTCTTTTCTTTTAATCCACAGGTGATTCGGTCTACCTTGTTGTCCAACAAGGGGCATTCAAGGGCTGCTCTTGGATGTTGCTTTGAGAGTTGCCTAGTGCTTCACGCCGTTAATGTACGCTTAAACTGGACCAGTTGACGGGTAACATGACAGCTCAGTGACTATCACTGTTTGCTGTGCAGTTACATGGATTTGGGCCAGTGTCTGTGGGAGTTTGCACATTCTCCCTGTGCTTGCGTGGGTTTTCTCCGGGTGCTCTGGTTTCCTCCCACACCCCAAAGATGTGCTCTTAGGCTGACTGGTGTTAACAAATTGTCCCTAAATTAGGCATCCCTCAATCTGGTCATGGTTCTTTTACTGTGGAGTCCAATAGGCGTAGACAAAGGTCATAGGTAAAAGAGGGCAATCACAATGTTAATTTGGCAGCGCAGGCTCGTTGGGTCAAAGGGCCTGTTTCCCATGCTGTGTTATTCTTTGTTCTTTATTGCGTATCACTGGAGCTGCACTCATTCAGACAAATGGAGAGTAAGCCATTATATTCCTAATTTGTGCCTTGTAGATGGTAGACAGGCTTTGGGGAGTCAGGAGGTGAGGTACTTGTCTCACAGTTCCTTGTCTCAACCTGCTCTTTAGTCCATTGACTTTATCTGATCAATGACAATCCACAGGAGATACATTAAGAAATGGTAATGCCATTGAATGTCAGAAGATGGTTAGATTTCTCTTGTAAGAGATGGCCATTGCCTGACACTTATGTGGCATGAGTGCTACTTGCTACAAATCAGTCTAAGGTGGAATGTTGTCCGGGTCTTGCTGCAGATGGACACGGACTGCTTCAGTATCTGAGAAATCATGAATGGGCAATTATCAAAGAACATCCCCACTTTGTACTTTCAGGGGAGGTCATTAAAGAATCAGCTGAAGATGGTTGGGTCTAGGGCACTACCTTAAGAAACTTCTGCAGCAATGTCCTGGGGCTGAGAGGATTGACCTCCAACAACCACAACCTTGACTATCATCCTTTGTACTGGGTTTGACTCCAACCAAAGGAGATTTTGCTGATAATCTAGAGGAGGCTGATGGGGCTGTAATTGGCTAAATAGAATGTGTCCTCTCTCTTATGGATAGGACACACCTGGGCAGTTTTCCATCTCACAGGGCAGTCTGAAAACCACAATCCGGCAATTGTAAGGACAGAAAGTCAGGAGCAAACATATAGAGAGGAGAAAAAAAACAAGAAGCAAAGACCAATAAAAACAAGACAAATAAAATAACTCCAGATTTACAACTGTTCAATAGACCCATTGATGTAAACTAGAATTGTGTTTTCATTACTTTTTCACATTGGGTCAAATTTTGTTGGCAGAATGATGGTGCACTAATAACATGTACCATTATCAATCTGCAAATTAGCCAGTCGGCTCAGAAGAAGATGATACATGCAGGATTCCAAATCTTTACAGCTTGCTGGTCAGCCACCCAGTCACTGTTAAGAATTTGCTAAATTTGCACAACAGAAAGTTAGGACTCATAATTAATAAATAGTCTTTTACCTATATGATGATTGATTGGCATAGCAATAACAATCTCCCCAGACCAGAAGGAGAACAATTTCAGCAGTCTCATTCCTACATAAGATCAATTGTAGTGAGAGATTTTAAACATATACTTTTTTCCCTTTCTGTCTCTTATCTCTTGCTCTTAATCCAGTCTTTCCTTCTCTCTCTATTTCTTTTTCTATCCACGATTTGGGACAGCACAGCAGCACAGTGGTTAGCACTGCTGCTTCACAGCTCTAGGGACCAGGGTTTGATTCCCGACTTGCGGCACTGTTTGTGCGGAGTCTGCACGTTCTCCCAGTGCCTGCGTGGGTTTCCTCTGAGTGCTCTGGTTCCCCCTCACAGTCCGAAAAACATGCTGCTTAGGTGGATTGGCCATGCTAAATTGCCCCTTAGGGTCCCAGGATGCGTAAGTTAGAGGGATTAGTGGGATAAATATGAGGGTTATGGGGATAGGGCACGGGTGATGTTGTTGTTGATACAGGCTCAATGGATCGAATGTTCTCCTTCCGCACTGTAGGAGACTGTGGTTTCTATGACTATAATTCACCCTCCTTTCAATCATTTCTGTTTCAGTTTTAAACCTTGAGATCTCGTTGCCGGAGCAGTAAATCTTGTGGCTCAGTGGGTAGTGCCCTCCCCTCTCAGCTGGGCACTTGGCCATGGAAGGTCTGTTCATGACTTGGTTGAACAGGTTGATAACCAGCCTGCTAACCCTGCGCTATTCCCTGAAGGGAAAATATTTAGTTTTATTTGTTTATGGGATGTGAGCGTCGCTGACTAGGCCAGCATTTAGAGCCCAGCTCTAAATCAGATTGCTGTGGATCTGGAGTCACATGTAGGTCAGACCAGGTAAGGGTGGCAGATTTCATTCCCTAAAAGGAATCAGTGAACCAGATCTATTTTTACAACAATTGACAATAATTTCATGGTCATCATTAGACTTTTAATTCTGCCGTGGTGGGATTCGAAACCAAGTTCCTCAGAGCATGACCAGAGATCCTCTGAATTACAAGTTCAGGAACAATACCATTGCCGCCCCATAAAGTAAAGTTTATTTATTCATCACAAACAGGTTTATATTAACATTGCAATGAAGTTACCGTGAAAATACACTGAGGGAGAATTTTGCATGGCCAAAACATCTAACCTGCACATCTTTGGACTGTGGGAGGAAGCCGAAGCACTAGAGGAAACCCAAGCAGACATGGGGGAAATGTGCAGACTCAGCACAAACAGTGGCCCAAGCTGGGAATTGAACCTAGAAACCTGACATTGTGAGGCAACAGTGCTAACCACTGTGCCACCATGCCACCCCTATGTGTGAAAATGACTTGAGCACTATTAACTGATGTCCCACGTGTCCTGTTATAAGCTGGCACTTCTAGATACAGTGCAAGGGATTTTGAGCTGGAGGGTGACGGGGAAATGAACATGTGAGATTCTTTTGTCTGGGTGGTTTCGGAGATGACTGAAAGAGCTACTTATTGTACTGTCAGTCCTCAGACTTCCAATACCACTGGTTCCTGAAAATTCTGTCTTAATTCGAAACATGGGTGGGATTTTCCAGCTGCACTCGCCCATAAACCGGAAAATCCCGACCAAGGTCAATGGACTTTTCCATGGTCTGCACCCCCCGCTATAATTCCTATGATGGGCAGGTCGGGAGAATGCCCGCCAGTAAGTTGGAATCAATTTTCCCATCAGAACAATGTTCTAAGTCAAGAATTGATTCAATATCAAGGCTTGAAATCCTATTTGCCTCAAAATAAACCCAGAGTTTTGCACTCAATCAATTTGAAAAATGTAACATAGCAATAAATTATTATTAAATATAAATGTTAAGAAAACGTTTGAAAAGGTAAAGATTCACCAAGTGAAAACACTTTGGAACAGCAACGGAGAGCCATGGATCAGGGAGCTGGACGACCCAGAACGTTCATCTCATAGAACCATAGAAACGCTACAGTGCAGAATGAGGCCATTCAGCCCATCGAGCCTGCACTGACAACAATCCCACTCCAGGTCCTATCCCCACAGCTGCACACATTTACCCTGCTAATCCCTCTAACCTACACATCCTGGGGCATTATAGGCAATTTAGCCTGGCCAATGCACCTAACCCACACATCTTTGGAGTTTGGGAGGAAACCAGAGCACCCGGAGGAAACCCACGCAGACACAGGGAGAACGTGCAAACTCCACACAGACAATGACCCAAGCCAGGAATCGAACCCAGGTTCCTGCAGCTTTGAGGCAGCAATTCTGACCACTGTGCCACCATACCACCCATAATGTTCCGAGTGTTTGAACCTGTTGGCTGTTGTAAAGTCACAGCTGACTGTAAATTCTAAACAGTTCATCAATGTTGTGAGTGTCGTTCGCTGTAACTCGAATGGTGTAAGGTTGTGGATTGCCTGAAGTTACTACAGTTGTGGTAATAGTCTCGACAATAGAGCAGCGAGCTTCGATTAAGGCCCAGGGTTCCCGTCAGCTCTGATAGACACTGCTTACTATTTTAACTATGCTGACATTTTTGTGTGCAACGTGATGCTTTTCACAACTGAAAATCCCACATCTAGGATTTGCTGATTGTTGACATTTCAGCTGAGGGACACGCAAAAGCCAGTGCTGTTTAATAGAGTGCATCAGCAGGCTGCACTCCATGTATTACTGTGCCCATTTAAAACGGAGGTACAAACAGTAAAGAGGCAGCGGAGGACCAGTGCCTCAATATACTGAGTAAGAAGTCTCACAACAGCACATCAATATCCCACGGCATCTCCACATCAATATACTGAGGCATGCGCTAGCCTTTGATGCACCCCCCCGAAATCCAGGCATTTTTCTTAACCACAAAATGCTCAGTGTTGGAAATCACAAGTACTGCCCTGCCTATCAGTTTCATGACTTGCATTCAACCCAAGTGAGGCCTCTCAAACTCACAGCAATCGAATAAAGTATTGCAAAAACACAGCACAGTTGAAATCAGTTAAAGCTTTCAAAAAGGAAATACAGGGGGCGATTTTCCCATCCTTTAGTGTGGCAGGCCAGGAGAATCACATGGGCCAAGGATTCGCGCATGTGTTTCCCTCGCGCGTGCATCTCCGAGCGCCGAATATCCAGTGCAGTCGGAATCACCCTGGAAATCGGCAGGACCAGAAGGTAAGTGATTTAAATCTTACTTTAATTTTATTTAAATGTAGTTAGCGGGCCTGGGACTGAGGTCTCCGGGCCTGCTAACATCTCCCACCCCGCCAGTACAACTTCACTCCGGCGAGGTTCAGGCGGGCGCCACACTTCCGGGGAACAAGCGGGACCACCCCACTGACATAAAGGGAGGGCAAATCAGGGCCCCCCCCCCCCAACCCGGGGGACAGGCTATGAGGGCAAAGTGCCTCTTGGGCATGAGCATTCTGGCAGTGCCAGCCTGGGCCCCAGCACTGCCCAAGGCAACAGCTTGGCATTGCCCACTGAGCATGGGGCAGTGCCCAGGGGGCGGGGCCTATAGCGGCAGGGCCTAAGGGTCAATCGGCGGGGGGGGGGGGGGGGGGGTCCCACTGCCACTCTGCAAGGGGATCGGTCGGGACTGGAGGGAGCCCAGCAATCAGGGACGGTGGGGGGTGGGGTGGGGGGGGTGGGGGGTGTGGGGGGGAGGGTGGTAGTCTGCCTCCCTCGGGGAGAAGGGGGGCTGGCCCACAAACAGAACAGGGGGCCACAATTAGGCTGTGAGGGGTTGGAGGGGTGTCCAATCTGGCCTGCAAACTGCAGGCTGACAGATAGTTTTGGGCCTCTGCGCATGTGCAGAGGCCCAAAACTATCAGCCTCTGGCTTGAATAGGCCCCACCCACCCCCCGAGCTTTTAATGATATTCACGATTATGACCTCTGCATTACACAGAATGTGGGAGATTCAAGTCTGAAACTGAACTGAAAAAAAAATTGTGATTTACATCAGTTTTCCTGTGAGTTCAGAATTTTTTTTAGGCGAATCACCCTCACAATATGATTTCAATATGAATAGTAGTTCCCGTGGCTTTGAAAAACGTACTTACAATACAGGAATTTAAAAATGGAGATACATAGGGGAAGAGAGAGAGACAGAGACAGAGAGAGAGAGAGAGGGATTGAATTAATAGCATTACCCCTTGTTTTAAAATGGAGGTACTATAGGATGTTAAAGGTATTATATAAAGTCTTTGGGACATCTGGAGGCTGTGAAAGGGACTGCACCTTTCCTTCCATTGGGTGGAATTTTCCAGTCGTTCACACTGGCGGGGTTTTCTGGTCCCACTGCAGTGAACAGAGATTTTGCTGAGCGCCAAATTTTCCACCCTCGCTTGCAGCGGTGGAATTGCGGGAAAATCCCAGCCACTGTACATCAGCCATTTGAAGATGGTCCGTTAGAAACTTGGTATCACAAAAGAATCTAGTCTGGGCAAGGGTGGAATAATGAAACTTCAGACTGGACTTTGACCTTGAGGTGGGGGGGGTCCCACCGATAAGCTCAAAAGCAGAGTTGTTGGTTGTGGGTGGGGGTGTGGGGGGGTGTGGGTGTTGGTGGAGACGATCATTCTTCAGTGGTTTGGGTGGGGCCTAGGGCTGCGTCTCATCAGTGGCACCCAGCTATTTGGCTACTGTCAGGGTTGCTGGCCCGGCCCCAGGGGTTACAGGTCCAGTGAAGGGCTGGGAGTTCAGACAGCATCACGGGGAGCGGTGACTGCTGCACTCAGACTGGTGTCTGGAGAAAGAGGGCGCCATGAAAGGTTGTTAGCCTCCCAACAAGATAATTGGAGATAACTTCTTGATTAATAAGAGGATCAGGGGTAATGGGGAAAAGGCAGGAGAATGGGGACGAGAAAAATGTCAGCCATGATTGAATGGCGGAGCAGACTCGATGGGCCGAGTGGCCTAATTCTGCTCATATGTCTTCTGGTCTTATGGAATCGAGAGTTACTGGGACCAATCAGTTAGACACTTACAATGCAATAGTGGGAAAGGGTTGGTGAGGGCAGGTATGTGTTGCCATGGGACTGGCCACTGCTGTAGAGAGCATTCTCCAGGAGAAAAAGATTGCCTGAATAGAAGGACACTGCCCTCCCAAAACCCAAGGGAAAGCCATTAGTGTTTACCTGGTGATCCCACCATGTGGCAAAAAGTGCCCTCCCCCCACCATCACCACTGATAGGCCCTTAAATGGCCCCTAATGTAGCTCAATGGACATCTGGGGAAGAAGGTTGCCAATCCTCCCAGAATGTTCAGGAGTCTCCTGGAGTCAGTCCCAAACTCCCAGTGTCCAATAGATTTCAAAACAAATATTTTACATTGACGCCATTGTTGGACCACCTTACCTCACAAATATCATCAACCTCCCCAAACCAGGAAAGACAGTCCCCATGGGTGCTGGCTGAAAAATGTAGCCTCTCGATCCCGGAGACCAGAGAACTGGGTGACAAGCAGAGTACATCTCCCAGAGGACACTGCAATCGGGTGGGCTGCAGTGACTTGGTCTTGTCAAATTAAATACTAGAGTGAGAGCAGTGGCTGGATACAGCTGTGACACAGTAACTCAGACAAGATTGAGATTCTGATGTTCCCACTATCTATAGAACATAGAACATTACAGTGCAGAACAGGCCCTTCGGCCCACGATGTTGCACCGACCAATTAAAAAGCAATGACCCTCTAACCTAAACCAATCCCTTTCCATCCATAAACCTATCCACGGATCTCTTAAACGCCCCCAAACTAGGCGCATTTACAACTGCAGCAGGCAGGGCATTCCAATCCCTCACCACCCTCTGGGTAAAGAACCTACCCCTGACATCCGTCCTATAACTACCTCCCCTTAATTTAAAGCTATGCCCCCTCGTGCTAGCTTTCTCCATCCGAGGAAAAAGGCTATCACTGTCCACCCTATCTAAACCTCCAATCATCTTATATGTTTCAATAAGGTCCCCTCTTAGCCGCCTTCTTTCTAACGAAAACAACCCCAAATCCCTCAGTCTCTCCCTCCTATTAATTATGCACAAACAACAGTAAGAGAAAGTGGACAGAATTTGTTTATACATCTCTGCCAGTGACTAATGTAAACCTGCAGCGTCTCCTGGAATATGTCTAGCCTGCGTTGGTAACCTTACTGGGCAGGAGAGCTGTCTGCCACCTGCCCTGTCACTGGCGAGGAGACGGACACTCCACTCTTACACTTCATCATCATTTTGCACGCCCCCATCTCGCTTTCCATTCTATCCCTGAGTGCTGGTAAATTCAGTCCATCTTGTTGGAGCCACCGACACATTTCACCATGACAGTCCTCTCTTACTTTTACACTCTTATCCTGACTCAATAAAACTCACCATCTGCAATGTTGTACAATTTAAGGTCAACACAATGCAGTCTTCATCTGGCATGGTCTAATTCTAATTGAAAACTAATTTGTCGCATTTAGCCAGACCTAATGTAGGGCACACAGAGTCCACTGTGCAGAAAGTTAAAGCTGAACATTGAGATGATGCTTTTTGGGAGGACGAACAATGCAAGGAAATGCACAATGAAGGTGGAACACTAGAAAGTACAGAAGACCAGAAAGCCCTCGGGCTGCTCATAAGGCCAAAGAGAGAACCCAAAGTCAAAGAGACTAAGAGTGTACAGATCCCAGGTGTCCATCATGGAGCTGGCGGACAACATGTGCCGCAGGAGACTCTGAAAGGGAGCAGCTGCGACCATTGAGGCCCCCAAAGTGGTTGGGAGCAGAGATGGACAGTGCCCCTTGGGCAGTGCCAGCCTGGCACAGCCCACTGAGTGACTGGATAGTGCCAAGGAGCAAAGCCTAATGGGAAGGGGCAGGGCCTGAAGGGGGGACAGTGCACAGGGAGCTGTACACTTTGCAACTGAGGATCACCGGGATGGCAATGACCAGACAGGGCTGAACAGAAGCAACAATTGACTGGGCGTGAGTGGGTGTGTGAATGAGGGCGGCGGAGAGTTGGGGGGAGGGGGGGGTGGGGGGGGCAGCTCAGGGGAGGAACAATCTCCTAATGTATGATGCATGGTGCATTGGGAGATCAGATGCATGTGCAGTAGCGCCCTCTAGCAATCAGCAGTTGGCTTCCTGGCATGAATAGAGTCCGTCCATTCCCCCTACTGGCAAGAATCTCACTTTGCCTCTTTTTTTTCCTAAATGAAATAAGACTTGAATTTTTCTCTCGCCGCAAATGTGTCTGAAACTTTCCCATTTTCACTCTCGTTCAGCACTTGGAATATTTTTGGTAAGATCGCCCCCTTTGGCTCTATGGCTTCATTAATGTGAAATCACTTAGCAGCATGTGAGTATAATTCTAATACTTAATACACCTCACAGCCAAACAATTACATTATTTTCATCATGGTCCTGCTCCAAATTAACAATTCTACCTGCCTAGATAGAGACCAGCAATTTTGTTGCATGGAATCTAAGCTCACTTAAGAGCGATCCAGTTTGACACTACAGACCTTGATCCAACTATCTAAGAGTGCAGTTTGATTTAAAGCAGTTCAAAATCAATTCTGCAGTAGCTGGCCAAGTCTCACAAAACACCAGACAGCAAGACTTGCTAGAGTCTGAGGAAGGGGTGTGGTCACCCAAAATAGTCCTGAACTATAAGTACGCTTCCTGCCAGTGAATCAAAAGTGACATTCATAGCGGTCATTTATATGTTCTTCGACTCAAAAGGGGTAAGCGTCAGAGAGACAAATAAAAAAAAAATCAACAATCCATTCAAAGCTCCAACTCAATAAAGTGGCTGTGAATAGATGCTAATCTTAGTCGCATCAATACAGATAAAGCATTATTGAGAAACCAGTCACTTCTCCATGGGATAAACCAAAGGAAAAAAGAATCACCTTTATCATACTTGTGAAATTCTATGCAGCAAGTTAAGTTTTGGCATTACGTTTTTCTTCTCAGCGACTACAGTCAGTGCAGACTTGAAGAAGTCAATGGGAGAATAATGAGAATGTCTTACTCTGAAATGTTTAGTGTGGGGACAGGGGTGCAGGAGAGGAGGCAGCGTAAACATGTTATAAACACACTTATCAAATGGCACTAACTTCTTTGGGTGATTTTATAGTACCGCACCCACCATTATTGTTTCTGCCTCAACACTAATTGAGGTCCTTAAGTGTTCAATTAACGCCTCCTCCTGCTATCACTTGTATTATCTGGTGGCAGGCATACATGCAGAAAGCCTGGAAGTCCAAAGATATATCAGTTAGGTAGATTGACCATGCTAAATTGTCCCTTAGTGTCAGGGGAACTAAGTAGGGTAAATGCATGGGGTTATGGGGATAGGGCCCGGGTGGGAATGTGATCGGTACAGACTCGATGGGCCAAATGGCCTCCTTCTGCATTGTAGGGATTCTATGATCTGTGATTTAATTCTATGATATGGCAAACACTGAAAAGCCAGATTGAGGGACCTGATATCAGAAAGGGAAAGAGTCTGCTGGGAGTCATTACCTGCCTTTTCATCTGATCCTCATAGTCAGCAAACATCCTCACAACCTCCATCGCATCCACACTGAACCTGTAGCCCGGCTCCCTTGCTGATCCTGGGCTCTAGGCGAGTGCGCTGCAGGCCACCTGGATTAAATTCTGCCCAGTGTGTCTGCTGCGGCTCAGTTGGCCGTACCTCAGCCCCTGAATCACTAAGTTCCGGGTTCAAGTCCCACTCCAGGGCTTGGTGCAAAAATCAAGACTGACATTCCAGCACGGTCCTGAGGATGTGCTACACTGTCAGAAGTGTCATCTTTCGAAATGAGATATTAAACTGAGGCTGCCTGTGCTTGTAGAGGGGGATGTGAAAGAATGCACGGTAGGGAAGTTATCTGTGGCGTCCTGGGCAAGACTTGTCCTTTTGTTCCTTTGTTGTTTGGGGCAGTGTGTTGTGCACAAATTTGCTGCCGTGATTCCTACAGAAATGAAATGACTTAATTGGCTGTAAAGTGCTTTGAGACATCTGATGATTGTGAGGGGTGCTGTATAAATGAAAGTCCTTCTTTTCCTTTTCCTTTTTAGGGTACATTGTGCAGAATGGGAGATATAGCCAGCAGCAAAATCTACTTCCGTTAGCCCCATACAATTCATTTTCTTTAGTCAGCGCCATTTGCTTGTGCTCAAATCAACAAGCCTTAGTAGATTAAGCTTTTCTCACAGCGCATTGGGAGTTTCAGAGCAACAATCTCAACCGCTGACTGTTATTAAAGGCCCATGAGTTCCAGATACACACCTGCCATTGCCCTGGTGTGAGGGGGCTGCAGCTGGTGGTCACTGGGCATGGAATGGGAGAACCACAGACCATTCAGGCAGCACTGGCACTTGTGAGGGTGTCAGTGAAACAATGAACGGATTACTTTCTTTTTAAATTATTATGGATTGCCATCTCATTTGAATTCAAATTAGAGGCCTAATCAACCTAGCACATACCTAGCCCCTTAGTGTCATGGGGATTAGCAAGTAAAGATATAGGGTTACAGGGATAGGGCCTGGGTGGGATTGTTGTCAGTGTAGGCCGGATGGGCTGAATGGCCTCCTTCTGCACTGTATGGATTCTATGATTCTAGATAAGTTTTCACAATAATCGACAATGATTTCACGGACATCATTACTTTGGGCAGCTCGGTGGCACAGTGGTTAGCCTCACAGCGCCTGGGACCCTGGTTCAATTCAGGCCTCGGGTGACTGTGTGGAATTTGCTTATTCTCTCTGTGTCCGTATGGGTTTCCTCCGGGTGCTCTGGCTTTCTCCCACTGTCCAAAGTAGTGCAGGTTAAGTTGATTGGCCATACTAAATTGACCCTGAGGGCCCTACTTTACCATTTTGATTCTAAGTGCTGAATCTGGGCGTGATTCAGATCTGACTTGTAAACCTGTTCTCCAGCGTCCCCATACGCACTCAGCCTGAAGAAACAGTCGCGAGTCCGAATCGCGCTGTGGGCAGGTCTTATCGCACCCGAAACGCTGCTGCTCCAATTGGAGCCTTCAACTGCGCACACGCAGTAAAAGAAAATATGAAAAATATTCCCCTGTCATATCGCGCCCAGGCCCCAGAAAGCGGATAAAGCGGCCCGGGAACGATGACCCCCACAGACATCATCCCACCCCCACAACATAACTGTCCCCCTTATCCACTCACCCTTTCCGCTACCCAGACCGATCGTGATCCCCCTGTCCCCTGCTCCCCTTCCCCCCACTACCGATCGCTTGCAGAGTGGTGGCAGACCCTCCTCCCCCCCCCCCCCCCCCCCACTGGTCACCCGCAGAGTGGTTGTGGACCCCCCCACACCGCTCCTTTCCGGGCCTTGGTAAAGTGGGGATCTGCACGGACGCAGGCGTGGATCATGCTATCCACCTCACACCCGATTATATCAAGTTTTTGTGCCCAAAAATGGGTGCAACACAATGGTAAAATTGGGCCCTTCGTGTCAGGGGGATTTGCAAGGTAAATACGTGGTGCTACAGGTATAGGGCCTGGGTGGGATTGTTCTCAATGCTGGCTTTAGAGGGTTGAATGGCCTCCTTCTGCACTGTAGGGATTCAATGATTCAACGATCTATGGTCCCAGTCCTCTTTGCTCTTGCGGATCACACTGAGATGCTAACCACTCACTGAGTGCACTGTAGGCCTCAGGCCTCTATAACTGTTTCCAGGGGATGAGCAGATAATGCACTTCAGCGTGCTTAGCACTCAGAATCTTTCAGCTGTCACATGAATATAGTCATTCACTTTCCCAATGCACTCTGTACAGGGAAAATCGATTCCCACTTCAGTACTGTGTGAAAATTCTTGCAGTTTCAGCTCACTGACTCAAATTAACTTCATCTTTCTGCTGGGTTTCAAGCTGCTTTTGCACTGCCAATTAATTCTCCAACTTTCGATTAGCATTTCAGTTTGGTATCCTGTTTTATTGTATGTGTAATGAAAGTTAGGCAATGAGAGTTCTTTTGTACAGTTTCCTTTCAATTACAGTCAGTTGCTACTGTTTCTGATTCAGCCTCTGGTAAGGTTTCTGTAGATCACACCCTTCCCTTCTCACTTACGACTCCTTTTTACACAAGTCTGCACTTTTAACAGTTGGTAATCTGTGACATCTTCTTTAGTTCTGACACTACATCGATTTTTTTTGCGAATTCCTTCTTTGACTCTCCTACATGGATGCATCCACAGCCACTACAAGGAATTATGTAAACACAGCCATGTACATATTTGGGAAAGAGTCTATCTTCTGGTGTGCGAAGTGTGCCAAAACTCTACTTAATAAAAATATAATTGGACTCAGCCGATGTAATTCTTTCTCTTAACGAAGATCCTCAATTTTTATCCTTCAAGTTGCGACATGTTTTGTAGCTTTCTAAATATATATAACTAATCAGAGAATTTGGTGGAAAAAATTTGTAACTTTAAAATACTAGCTCTCACAAGACAAAGAGTAGTATGATAAATAATAAAACCTAATTTACAATGGTGTCACTGTTAACAAAAAGGTTCCAAATGGCATATATCTCAGGCAAATGCTTATTCATCATTCATTGTAAGGGGGCATAAGCTCTAGCAACTGTGGTTATTGCTTTAATGCACAAGCTTGATAATTACTGTTTGCAATAGTGAGGGGGAGAAAAGCCTCTCCTTGGCAAGCATATCTGAATTTTTAACCCAGTAGTGTATGAACAATAATTCTTATGACATTTCTCTATTCATTACTTGAGTGTCAGCCTTGGGCTAATGTATCGGTTAAAATAATGGATGATGACCTACCAAATGAGTTTGTTGCACAATTGTACATTAGCACTGCACGTAGTAACTTCTAGGCAATAATTCGCAAGTAATCCGCAATCCCATATTTGGACAGCATTTAATAACCATTGGTCAAGGCTTCCAGAGCCTTTGTGATGCAATTATAAATTGACATGGCCCACTTAACAGTTTACCCTCCTTCATAAAAATAGATTTGTGTACTTTGAGCAACTTTGCTACTCAAGGATTAATGGACTGGATGAGCACCAAAATTATTTCAGGAACTATGAGGACCAGCAGTGAGAGGCAGTGGTGTGGTAGTATTGTCACTGAACTCGTAATCCAGAGATCCAGTGACCTGGGTTCAGATCTCACCACGGCAGATGGTGAAATTTGAATTCAATAAAACCTGGAATTAAAAGTCTGATGATGACAATGAAACCATTGTCGTTAAAAAAAAACCTGGTTCACTAATGCCCTTTAGGGAAGGAAATCTGTAATCCTAACCTGGTTTGGTCCACATGTGACTCCAGATCCACAGCAATGTGGTTAACTCTTAAAAATGCCCTCTAAAATGGACACAGTAAAAAGTCTCACAACACTTTGTTAAAGTCCAACAGATTTATTTGAAATTACAAGCCTTCAGAACGCTGCTGTTTCATCGGGTGAGTTCAGCTTCACGTGATGAGGGAGCAGCACTCCGAAAGTTAGTAATTCCAAATAAACCTGCTGGACTTTAACCTGGTATTGTGAGACTTCTTACTGTGCCCACCCCAGTCCAACACTGGCATCTTCACATCATGGCTGCCTCTAAAATGGAGGCCAGTTAGGAATGGGCAATAAATGCTGGCCTAGCCAGTGTCACCCACATCCACTGGAGCGAATAAAAATATAACACTGATCTTGTTCGACTAGCAAGTGGATATGAACCAAACCTTTAAACAACTGAACCACAAATCATGTGGTTGCATTAAAGTTTTGCTTTTAAATTCATTGAGTGGGATTTTCCATTGTCAGGGTGAAGGTGTTGCTAGCAAGACCAGCATTTGCCATCCAGCCCTAGCTTCTCTAAGAATGTGGTGGTGGACCACCTTCTTGAACTGAGTGGTTGCTCAGTCATTTCAGAGGCCATTTGAGTCAGTCATATTGGTGTGGCACTTGAGTTGCGTATAGTCCAAAGCAAGCAACAAAAAAAAATTTCCATTCCAAAGGGCGTGAGGAACAAAATTTTTTTTTAAACAAGAGTCTGAGAACTTCATGGTCACTTATACAGATGCCAGAGTTTCATTGGAACATGTTAAAATACTGAATTCAAATTTTCACACTGTCATGGTAAGATTGCAACTCATGTTGTCTACGTTATTAGTCCAGGCTTCTAGATTAATTCAATTTTATCCAAAGACTGGAGTGCAAAATCTGCAAGTCTTGTGTTGGAATTAATCCCCTTTAAAGGACAGTTAGAATAGTTAATTTTGATTACCTCAGACTCAGCTTGCAATTTTTAAACACACATGGTCACTATTAATCCAACTTTCTGACCTAGGCCTGCTGCCCATCAGATTTTTCAATTGTTGAAAATTCGGGCCAAAGGAGCTAACAAGAAGAAAAAATAACTGCAATTGATCAAGTGACAAATTATCATAGAATCATACAGTGTAGAAGAGGCCCTTCGGCTCATCGAGTCTGCACTAACATGTCAGAAACACCTGACAACCTACTTAATCTCATTTACCAGCACATGGCCCAAAGCTTTGAATGTTATGATGTTCATCTAATGTCAGAATGTCCTACTCCTGTTCTAATGTTCCTAGAGTAACTCTGTATAAAATCAATTCCTCCTTTAAAGTTCAAGACAACAATTTGGCTTAGAAATCTGTTGATGCAGTTCTTATTTTCTCGGGTGTAAAACTACGGGTGGGATTTTCTGACTGTGCTTGCCTCCATGGTTGGAAAAATCCCATCTGAGGTCAACGGACCTTTGCGTGGACCGTGTCCCGCCCTCTACAATTCCCGCGGCAAGTGAGTTTAAAAAAAATTCCGGCCAATCTCCTTGCATCTAAAATGGCAGGCAGCATGCTCACACATATCCTGCACCAGAAACCCACTGCTCATCATACTGGCTCGTAGGCTCCAGGATCCATATAGAAAAAGAGGCCTACCTCCAGTTACAGGATCTCTTCGTGAAATTAAACTGCCCTGAGCACAGCTTGGCTGCAGCCTAACAGGAAATCCATCAGTAAGATGCTTCAATTTTTTTGTTTACAAATATAGGGAGCCAGAAGGTGCAGGCAGACTCTCAAATATCCCAAAAACATTGCTGGCTCTCACTTAGCAACTTGCTAATCATTTTTCCTCCCATTCAATTGTAGCCCCCTCCTTTCTCAAGACCTACTCGACAGCCTCTTCTGGACGGCCCATTAAACCTGCACCAACAGTAGTCCCAACCGGGCCCTCTCCCCATAACCCCATGTATTTACCCCACTACTCCCCCTGTCACTAAGGAGCAATGTAGTTTCACCAATCAACCTAACCTGCATGCCTTTGGACTGTGGAAAGAAACCAGAGCACCTGGAGGAAACCCACGCAGACGTGGGAGAATATACAAACTCCACACAGACAGTGACCCGAGGCTGGAATTGAACATGGATCCCTGGCATTGTGAGGCAGTGGTGCCAACCACTGTGCCACTGTGCACTGGCCCAATATTCAGTTTCTCTCATGAGCTGTCTGGGAACATGCAGCAAACATCAGCTACTCGCAAATCTCATTGAAATGATGCCCCCAATACCAGGCCCAATTTCAACTGGACCTCAGGCCACCTTTAACTCAGCAATCCTGTCCTGTAGAACGAACATACAGCAAGGCTGATGATATCCAATTTCACCACTCATAAATAAATGTTGTGCAGTTGACAGGCTCCTTACACCAAGCCCAGAAGTAATCATATTGTGATTTACCAATGTTTGCTGCCAGCAGTTGGGCACTGCATCAGGACTACACATTTGGAAAACCAAGCCCAGCATGCAATTTACCCTTACTTCTCATCCAGCTAAACATCACAATAAGATACACCACAGAACAATAAATACACCCTCAACACATGAGGAAACAGAATATAAATTTGCCCGTTTCCACCAATATTTTACTTAGAGTAGTGTGGCACAGTGACACAATGATTAGGGTTGCTGCCTCACACTGCTGGGGTGGCACAGTGACTCAGTGGTGAGCACTGCTGCCTCCCAGCGCCAGGGACGTGGGTTCAATTCCCAGCTCAGGTCACTGTCCATGTGGAGTCTGAATGTTCTCCCCGTGTCTGCATGGGTTTCCTCTGAGTACTCCGGTTTGGTGCACTGGCCAT
Source organism: Carcharhinus amblyrhynchos (assembly GCF_965287045.1). Lineage (NCBI taxonomy): Eukaryota > Metazoa > Chordata > Chondrichthyes > Carcharhiniformes > Carcharhinidae > Carcharhinus > Carcharhinus amblyrhynchos. The sequence goes on along the minus strand of NC_137332.1, from coordinate 25,326,342 downwards.
GCTAAATTCTCCTTCAGTGTTACTCGAACAGGCACCGGTGTGTGATGACTGGGGGATTTTCACAGTAATTTCATTGCAGTGTTAATGTAAACCTACTTGTGACACTAATAAATAAATTTAATTTGCACTGGATTTAGCTTGGGACTTTAAATTTCTCCAAGATTGCTTTTCTGAACTTGCATACATTTTGACAAGTAGGTTTGAGGGCGAGATCAGCATTTTAAAGCTGAGGAAATGAAGATTTTGTCCACTGTTCTTCAGAGTTAAATGGGCCAAATGAGACTTAGCTTTAATTTTAGCTTTAGCATGTTTGTTTTTTAGTTTTTGTTTAACTCAGGGAGAAAATGCAACATTGGTCACTTTAACAGAGGATAGTCTCTCTCTCTCTCCTGATTGTATTTCAGTTGCTAGTAATTATCCTTCTTGTGCCTGTGGGTTAGCATGATAAGAATGCAGTTCGATATTTCTGAGAATATGTGATGCTTCAAATGTATTGGATGCAACAGCTACTTTGGATGAGATATTGGGACGTTTTCTTAGAATCCCTTCAGTAATTGGGTCTTCAATTTTTATGGACCAAATCACTTTAATTCACTCCTATTTTACAAGTTTTCTGATCCAAGCATAACATTTCCCAATTAAAACCTGATGCAAGAACAACATGTTCCTCAATTAACGTTTTTCCATTCCGGAACTTCTTCAATCCGTGACTGCATCAGAAGCAGCCATACATTTTTAGACACACACCGGCCTGCCTTAATGAAAAATATTCATTTGTTCAATGTTTTCTACTGGTTTTGTTTAAACTGAACTCATGCATGAATGATTGAATGCGCTGCAGTAGAAAAATTTACAAATTGACTTTTTTATTTGACGTATATGGAAATCCTGATTCAAGTCTAGCATTCTTGTCATTTGTTAGGATTTAACTGTCTGACTGTTTAGACCCTGAAAGCATACCTGGCATGGCTATTTCTGTTAATGCTTTGAGAACAATCCTTTTTACTCCAAAGCTCCAAACACTCAGGGTCACTGCTGCTTCTCCCAGAACCTGGCAGACGGTAAACCTACCAAATAAATGGATCTAGGTCATGAGGTGTACCCAACAGAGCTTGATTCTTCATCATTCATAAATATCGCTGCACTGAATTTTGTTTTGTAGTTTCACAGCATGATGGAAGACAATGTACTCCCCAAATACATTATAGCACAATTGGCTGGATTTCATGAAAGAAACAGTTACGATGCTAAGCAAGGCTTACTGTATGCATGTGTAAATCAGACAGCAGCTTCAGACACCCACACAGCCAGCCGACTCAACAGCTTCTTCCCTGCTGTCGCCAGAATTTTGAATGGACATACGATATGTTAAGTTGATCTGGCTCTACAGGCCATCTGTAACTGCAACAATATATTCTGCACCCTCTCCTTTCCTTTTTCCCTACATACTCTATGAATGGTATGTTCTGTATAGCACGCAATAACCAATACTTTTCACTGCGTACCAATACATGTCACCATAATAAATCAAATCAAAACTAAATGCAGAAATCAGGAAGTCACTGTCCGATTTCACTAAGACAGCACAATTATACTATCTTGTTGAAAGGCCCTCAGCACTGCAAACCCAACTTATGCAGTACATATGCACTAACCCACCAGAAAAAAAAGAGATTCACCATTTGAGTGTAAGCAAAATTTGAACAGTGGGATAAGCCTTGATTTCCAGCAACCAGCCTGATGTTGAAAATTTACTTTATAAAGTGTGGAGCCTCATTCCATCAGCTATGAACTGTTGGTGATCTGATAAAAAAAAGTTCTATAGTTTTTCTTTCCCTCTCTTTATCTCACTTTTTGTACATGATTGGACATTGAATTTGTTGTTCTAACTTACATTTCCTAATTCAGATTCTGTACAAAGGACATAGAGTTGCCTATGTTCTTCACATAGGCTTCAGATGTCAAGTAAAGGACTTGTTGCTCCTTGAGTAGTTAGCTGACAGGAACTTTCAGTGCAAAACCTCACTAAAAGTCTATGGCCAAAGAACCTCGTAACAAACAGCTGGCACCATTTGTTCATTGCTGACCAAAATTGCAGCTCACAGTAAAACATTTTTACTTTAAAGTGCTACTAATTTAATCTGACATTATTATCTTTCAAAGCTCCTCCACAATGGACGTTTGGGTGACTGATTTGTAAATAATGGATTTATTCCTCTCACCCCTTTTGAACAGGAGTTTACAATCCTTCAATTCTCTGGCACTGCTCCATGTCCAAAGAGCATTGGAAGATTGTGGTCAGAGCCTTTGTTAGCTTCAATCCTACTTCGCTCGGCACCTGAGGGTACATCCCATCCAAACCCGGTGACTGCTACACGGGAGAACTGCCAAACTTTTAAGTACCTCCTCTTCATCTATTTTTACCCTATCCAATTTCTCTACTCTTCCTCCTCTATTATTCATTCAATTTTTTCAGGCATTTGAAATTTCATGCATGACGTACAGCAATCATTGCATAACAGAATGCTCCATGCACACAATGTAAGCAGCCATTTAATGGAAGAACGATGTTTACTCTTGATAACATTACTCGAAACACCAATGTAGCATACAGGATTCTTGGCTTTATACACAGAGGCGGAGAGTGGAAAATAGCTACACTGCTGCTTTAGAAACCAGTGCGGGAATTCTACCGTCATGCCCACCACAGGAATCGGAGCACGTGAGGGACGGACAGTGGGAAGGTCTGTTGACCTCAGGCAGGATTTTCTGGTCTTGGTTTGAGCGAGGCCGTAAAATGCCGCCCCAGGTCTCATCTTGGGTATTGCAGGCAATCTTGGACACCGCAAATTAGGAAGTATGTCAAGGCCTTAGATAGGGTGTACAGAAGATTTACCAGCATAGCCCCCGAGACCAAAGAATTCGGTTACATGGAGAGACAAGGGAAGTTGTGTTGCTATCTTTAGAGCAGGACAAGTTGAAGGGTACTTGAATAGAGGTGTTCAGAATGATGTCAGGTTTATGTAGTGGAAATACATAGAACATACATAGAAAATAGAAGCAAAAGTAAGCCATTCAACCCTTTGAGTCTGCTCTGCCATTTATTATGATCATGGCTGATCATCTGATCCCAACTTTCTCCCTTATCTCTTGTTCCTTTAGCCCCAACAGCTAGATCTAATTGCTTCTTGAAATCATAAAATATTTTGGCCTCAACTATTTTGATGGCACGGTTGCACAGTGGCTAACACTGCTGCCTCACAGCGCCAGGGACCAGGGTTCAATTCCCTGTTGGGTCACTGTCCGTGCAGAGTCTACATGTTCTCCCCCGACTGCATGGGTTTCCTCCCACAGTGTGAAAGACATGCTGGTTAGGTGCATTGACCATGCTAAATTCTCCCTCAGTGTACCTGAACAGGCTCTGGAGTGTGGCAACTAGGGGATCTTCACAGTAACTTCATTGCAGTGTTAATGTAAGCCTACTTGTGACTAATAAATGAACTTTACTTTTTTTAACTTTTACCTTACTATTTTCTGTGTCGTAATTTCCACACATTCACCGCTTTCTGGGGACAAATTATTTCCTCACCATAATCCTAAAAGGATTTCCCTCAAAGGATTTCCCTCCCTTTCCCTCAAACTATGACCCCTAGCTCTGGACTCCTCCACTATCGGGACTACTATTTCTTAATCTACCCTGTTAGAATTTTATAAATTTCTATGAGATCTCCTATGACTCTTCCAAACTCCAATGAATATGATCCTGATATGAGGGCAGCATGGTGGCACAGTGGTTAGCACTGCTGCTTCACAGCGCCAGGGACCTGGGCTCGAATCCTGGCTTGGGTCACTGTCTGTGTGGAGTTTGCATGTTCTCCTCGTGTCTGTGTGGGTTTCCTCCCACAGTCCAAAAATGTGCAGGTTAGGTGGAGGTGGATTGGCCATGCTAAATTGTCCCTTAGTGTCAGGGGAGATAGCTAGGGTAACTGCATGGGGTTATGGGGATAGGGCCTGTAGTTGGTGCTGGCTCAATGGACCGAATGGCCTCCTTCTGCACTGTATGATTCTAACCGATTTAGTCTCATAGGAAAGGTAGAAAATATGAGCAGGAGGAGGCCTGAGCACCGAGGAGAATGCTGCTATTCATTATGCTCATCCAGCTCAATAAGGAGTTTTGAATAGCAGAAAATAATTAACCAGAGGATGCTGATTTAAGATAACTGGCAAAAGAACCTAAGAGATGAGGAGGAGAATTTTTAATGCAGCAAGTTATGGCATAATCTGGAATGCACTCAAATTTCTTATCCCATGAAAATGGCATTATTCCTACTTCCAAGCTTCTATCAGTGCTGCGCCTAATCACCCATTGTAAACCACACAGCAACAGTGCAGTGACAGATCCTTGCAAAATACATTTCAATTCAAAAATTCCTTCTTTATCACTATAATGGTCAACGTTTTTTCCTCAACAAACACCAGCAAAAAAAGTAAACTGGTCATTTGCTATTTGTGGTATATGCATAAATTAGTTTGCTTATTTGCCTATAGGTTTATTTATTAATGTCACAAATAGGTTTACACAAACACGGCAGGGAAGTTATTGTGAAAATCTCTGAGTTGCCACACTCCGGCTGAGGGAGAATTTAGCGTGACTACAGCACCTAACCAGCACGTCTTTTGGACTGTGGTAGGGAACCACCCAGAGGAAACCCACACAAACATGGGAAGAATGTGTGGATTCCTCACAGACAGTGACCCAAGCCAGGAATCGAACATGGGTCCCTGACGCTGTGAGGCAGCAATGCTAACCACTGTGCCACTGTGCTGCCCCAGAAAGCAGCAACGATTATATTTCAAAAGTAGTTGGTTAGTGAAAAACTTTAGAGTCTGAAGATTTAGTAAGTGCTCCAGCTGGGCCGGTGGTAAACCCTTTTCTGATAATTTCTCTTCCAGAAATACATGATCTGATGTTTATTCATTTTCGATTTTACTCAGCACTCATTAGTCTGTTTAATTGATCCAAATCTCTGAATTTAAAAAAAAAATGTCATTGCTTAAAATGCATAACTTCTCATTTAAAGAAAAATGGAGATGGTTAAGTCAGAAATGTCTTTTGGAAAAAGCTGAAGAGGAGATCATTTCTCAACAGTCTTTGGCCCGGTGTTTGGGAATTGCTTACAGACAAGAATTAAATGTGGCTGCTGTATGAACTGATAAAACATAAAGCACTTCAATGTAATATAAATCCAAACCCAGAGGCTTGAGCACATAATCCAGGCTGACGATCCACCACAGTACTGATGGAGAGGTGCACCTTTGGAAGCACCCTTTCTTTTTGAATAATCTCTGTGCTCTTGGATGGGTTTAAAAGATCCCATGACAAAGAAGAACTTGGAAGTTCTCCTCAGTGCTCTGGCCAATATTTATCCTTCAAACAGCATGACTAAAAAAAATTGGCCCAAATATTCACTGTTGGATTGCCAAACCGCTTCTACATTTTTGTGAAATGCCAAAGATCCACTTTCCTGGTTGGGACTTCCAATCCTGGCTTCTCCAGAAATGCAGAGTGTATTTGAAATTGAACTGTTTCCTGAAATTGCTCTGGATGGTCAGTGGAAGAACAAACCATGCCTTTTTTTTCACGATACTGGATACCACATTCTGGTAAATGTTTAGCAACACACTGAACTTTGAGGCAGCATGGTGGCTATGAACATTTATCGATGAACATTTAGATAGCTTTTCAGTGTGTTAGTGCATCAGTGTATGAGTAATTGGGTGAAGTAAGTAGGAGGCAAGGGGTAGCAGATGGATAAGGCGGCAGGCGAGTATGGCGGCTGGTAAGACCATAAGATGTAAGCGCAGAAGTAGCCAGGTCATTTGGCCCATTGAGTCTGCTCCGCCATTCAATTAGATCAGAATTCCATTGAAACATTGGAAATTTGTATTACCCACATACAATGGGCTGCACATTATAGATGGATGAGGAGGGCAGATGGCTCATTCCTCCTACCCTGGAGACAAAATGAAGTGGCTTGCCGCATGCCAGCCCACCCCGCAGCCATTGCACACTGTGGGTGGGCTAAATTGGTGCAGTATGGGTCACTGGGCAGGAGGTCCTACCCTCATAAGCTGCCAGGCAATAGGATTGGCCAGCAGCTCCAGCACTCCTGGCAGTGCCAAGAGCACTTTAATGGGCTCTGCTGGAACTGCAAGCAAGCTCATGAAGAAAGTCCATGGATTGGCAATGGGTGGGGAGGTAATGGGCAGTTTCAGGAGAGGTTTGGTGTGCTGCTTTTTACAAAGAAGGCAGGTGGGAAGAAAGGGGTGCTGCCTCCATTGTGCAAAGGGCAACAATGAACATTCCTACCCTTTCCAAAAGCTTTTTTAAAAAAAAACAACCTGCCCGCTCTTGCCCGACTGCCCACCATATTTTGGGGTTGAGCATGGTGGGAGTTTTTTTGGTGCCTGCCCTACTTAACATGCCATCCTCAATGAAAACACATCTGGTGGGGGCATATAAAATCCAGCCCATGATCTTGTTGTGAAAACCTACAATAATACTATTTTAGTTACTTGCTTTGATTTATTATTGTCACATGTATTGGTAAACAGTGAAAAGCATTGTTTATTGCGTATTAAACAAAGCATGCCATTCGTAGAGGACATAAGGGAAAAGGAAGGGAGAGGGTGTGGAATGTAGTATTGAAGTTACGAATATTATACATATTGGTAAACAGTGAAGAGTATCGTTTCTTTGCACACTATACAAACAAAGTATACCGCTCATAGAGAAGGAAAGGAGGGGATGCAGAATGTATAGTTACAGTCATAGCTAGGACGTCGAGAAAGATCAACTTAATGCGAGGTAGGCCCATTCAGAAGTCTGAAGGCAGCAGGGAAGAAGCTGTTCTTGAGTTGGTTAGTACATGACCTCAGACTTGCCATATTTTCAAAACATATACACTGAAAATGTGTATTTGGATCTTAGTGCGCTCAGTCTACAGTTTTCTTTTTTTAATCGGTGGACTTGTATGCCTCCATGGGAGGGAGATCCTAATATGTAGCGAGTTGTTCAAAAATCCATTGATATTGGCCAGGTGGGAGGAGCTGTAAAGTTCCTCCTTGAGTATTCCACTCAGCATCTCACTGGATTCTGTTACCTCATGAACGCACAAATAAACCTAAATAAAAGCAAAATACTGCCAATGTTGGAAGCCTGAAATAAAATCACAATGCTGGAAGGGCTCTGCCTCTCTGGCTGCATTAGAGGAGGGAGAAAAACACAGCCAACATTTTGTGTTGAATACAACAAGAACAGAAGCATCTCTCCACAGATGCTACCAAATCTGATGGGTATTTCCAGCAATTTCTATTTTATATTAAATAAATCTATTAATTTTAGTATGCATACATTCTGATGGGAGAGAATCATAGAGTCTCTATAGTGCAGAAGGATGCTATTCAGCCCATTTAGTCTGCACCAACAATGATCCCACCCAGGTCCTTTCCCCGTAACCTCAAATATTTATCCTGTTAGTCCCTCTGATACTAGTGGACAATTTAGCATGGCCAATCCACCTAACCCGCACATCTCTGGAGTGTGGGAGGAAACCGAAACAAAGAGAAAACCCTCACAGACACTGGAAGAACGTGCAAATTCTGACCAAGACCACAAGAAATTTCAAAGCATTGTGAATGTGGCCCAATCCACCACGCAAACCAGCCTCCCAACCATTGATTCTGTCTACACTTCCTGCTGCCTCAGAAAAGCAGCCAGCATAATCAAGGATCTCATGCACCTCGGAATTCTCTCTTTTACCTTCTTCCATTGGGAAAAAGATACAAAAGTCTGAGATAACATACTAACTGACTCAAGAACAGCTGCTTCCCTGCTGCCAACAGATTTTTGAGTGGACCTACTTTGTATTAAGCTGATCTTTCTTTACACCCAAGCTATGACTATAACATTATATTTCGCACCCTCTCCTTTCCTTCTCTATTATATACTCTATGAACAATATGTTTTGTCTGTGTAGCACACAAAAAAAAATACTTTCCACTGTATCCCAATACATGCGTCAATAATAAATCAAATCAAACTCCACTGTCACCCAAAGCCAGATTTGAACGCAGGTCCCTGCTGCTGTGAGGTAGCAATGCTAATCACTATGCTGCCATGGCATTTTCTGTTTCTTAAAGGATGAAGGAGAACAAGGTGGATATTTCATGATCTTTATTTTGCTGCATAGGGCAATCATAGGAGGACAATTTTTTTTTGCTACTCCATATATCATACTTACAAGAGTAGAGGTTTCAATTCAGTCTCCTAATGGGAAGTGCTGTTTTACAAAGAAGAACTAAACTCAAACAGTAATGGCAGCATTAATAGCTTCCTTATCATCATCTCTGTCCCTCCATATTTTGATGACCCAATTCAGGTTGTTCTTTATTCACCATGTTTGAACAGAAATTAAATTCAACTCAGTAGGTGGTCTCTCCTCATAAGTTAAAGTTGTAATTTGTGGAATTATTGTTTTCATGTTTCCAGAGAATGTGGAGAAGGGAAGGAGGGAAAATGAAAAACATTGTAAGAGAAAAGGCAGTTCACCATGACGTGTTCAGCAGTTTTGAGATGTATTGAGGAGAATCTGCTGGCACAGAAACAGCTAGTTTAATGACCATGTCATTATTAATGCATAAATTGTCTGGCTATTTGTGGATGCGTAGGTGAATTGTTGTGTGTTACAGATTTCTACAAATTACGAGATGATTTGTGCCTCCTGCTGTTGTGGCCTTGCAATAAAACAGCAGCTCATCTTCAACATTTCCATGGATTTCAGGAATTGCAGCATATGCACGAATTACCAGTTAAATTCACTGCCCAAAGTTAGATCTGGCACCCAACATGAGATTTGTGTTCCTGCAACATCACTCTACCACGCCAGCCTGGAAAGGGATCTATTGTATCTGAGGACACCTATTAGACACCAAATTATTTCTAAGAAATTGGCAAATTTTAGACTTTTCTTACCATCTCTTCTTTCCTTCCCTCTCAATCCCATCTTTCTTTCCTTCCCAATATTTCTTTCTCTTTATCTAATTTGGCTTATTTCCTTTTACTGTCATTTTTTTCTGTTTCCTTATCAGTCCTTAAATTTTGGTAACGATGATGGATTGATTGGCCCCATCATTCACCGAGGTCCCAGAAGCCCTTGCCATACCACTAACACTTGCACATCCAGCCCCAAAAACCATCAAGCTTAATAGTAAGGAAACCAGTCCAACTAATGGGTCAGGCCACAAGATGTCCCATCACATCAGCATTGTCTAAATGATTATTTAAGATATTTTTGCACAGACCACAGGTGATGTAATTTGAGTTTGGTCTTAATTATATTTGGCAAACATGGCATATCTGGTAGTCCACGCGCTCAGTGCTTGTGTAAGAATAGTAAAATGTCTCACACCATTGAAGAGCAGAGCTCCAAAAGCTCTTGATTTCAAATAAACCTGTTGGACTTTAACCTGATGTTGTCAGACTTCTTACTATGCCCATCCCAATCCAACGCCAGCATCTCCACATCTTGCGTAAGAAGTTATTGAGTTTAATAGTTAAGAACTGTGATAGAAACTGCAGATGAAGTTTACTCTTTTCTTTTAGAAATGCAGGGTCGAATGTCAGAAGTGTCCAACCATTTAAATTTTGGGCTGTCAATTCTTCTGATCCAAAGCCATAGAGTTAACACAAATTAGCTGCTTTCGCATTATCAAAAGGAGCATGGGAGCATAATACAGTTCCAATAGCCGGAGTCTTTTCTGACTGGCAGAAATTGCAGATGACACTGGACCCTTCAAGCCACTCTGTCTGAAAAAATGGTCAAGAGATTGCAATCAAAATGAACTAACAAAAGAACCAGTGTCTCATAATGGCAATTCATTGATGTCATATGCTGTTGCACATTACAACAGGCCAACAACTAATTGCTGTGTCCTGGTTTGTTCCACTCAACCTTATTTTGAGCCCACTTTTATTAATGACAAATGATACCATAGTTAACAAATGGGTAGGAATTGTTAAAATATACCCATTATGAGGCCTTGTTTTGTGAGATTGAGTAATTGAGAACACTGACAACAGAAAACAATTTCAACAAGTGAGAAGCATTTTTAATAACCAATGTGGTATAACGTGGCATGCATTAGTCACAGCCAAAGAGGTCCTGGTGGATTTCAGATACAAAGATAAGCAAAACAATTAAGTAATGTGCCAAAGGCTATATCCAGAACAGTCCTCTGCTGAACCTCAAAAGGATTCCACAAAAATAAATAATAGAAGAGACTGGAAAAGGACAGTGGACCCGAGTTAGACCCAGACGAGGGAAATGATTCATAAGTTTCGTGCTAAATGGTGACTGAGTCATCTGGTGTGTAGGCTTGTTAAAATTGTGCATTGGGAACACGTTGTCAAGGATCATATTAAGTCAGAAATCAGAAAATGATCAATTAATAAGAGAGATAAGCTCAGTGATACTTGAAAACTGGCTTTGTTTCTCATTGAAGGTGGAAAGTAACTGCTGCAGGGTGCAGAGCAGTTGGAGAGTTTGACCAGAGTGTCCTGGTCAAACAAGCTTTATTGCCACCCCAAACGTACAATACTTTCTCACTTTGTGAAATAATGTGCAATGCATGCTCAGCTCTGTTCTTAAATACATTCCCTACGAACCGCTATTGTTTTAAATTCTTGACATTTCCTGTGCTTTGTAGGTACCGAATAGCTTTGTATTGTGCAGATTCCAAGTGACTTTTTCTATTCATATGTGTATATGCATAGTTAGCACGATACCTCATAGAACTACTTAAAATATTTGGTTGGGTGTACACAGTAGGGTTTTGTTTAACTTTGTAGTGTACGTTGTTAACAGTTCTGTATATGAACATTGTGGGTTATTGAAATCCCATATAAATATAACAGTTTTGCACAGCTACCTAAATCAGTATAAAAGACATCAGACCCACAGAGGATATTTATTCCAAGTTTTTTTTTGTCTTTTTCCCAACAAAAAAAATCCATTAAAATCACTTACCTGTTATATAGCACTGTTCTTCAGTGAGAGCATTTGCAGAGCTGCTCTGCCTTTGTCTCCATTCACTTTCATTTACAGTTGGTTGGATAGGAAGTGCTTTTTTTATAACACATTTCCCATCTTAAGACCATCTCAAAAATACTTCAGAGCCAATCCATTACTTTTGAAAAGCAACGTTTTGTAGGTTAATTGCAGCAGCCAATTTTGACACAGCAAGGCTCCACAAACATCACAAATGAATGAGTGACAAATGAATTCTGGCTAAGAATCAGAATGCCAATTATAGGTCACTGGGTCTTTTAGTTGTTGGATTTCACAACTGAAAATTTGAAATTGCAATTTAAATTTTGCAAAAATGAGTGTTTCTTTTGTGGTTAAATTTGTGTAAAATGCTAAACTTTTATTTCAATTGACTGAAATTGAATTTGACCCAGGTTAATTAGCTTGATGATCGCCTTTCATTTTAAGAGTCCTAATTGAAGTAAGTTTAGGGCAGACTGCACCAATTTTAATGGGTTCAAGTTCACACCACAAATCTGTTGAAGCCTTCAAGAAAAAAAGAGATTTGCGTGTAATGTAGGGCTCATCAGGGCCACTGGAGCTGTTTTACAGGCAATTAAATACTTTTTAAGTGTGGTCATTGTTGTAAGGTAAGAAATGAGACAGCCTAATTTTTTTTTAATTCATTCATGGGATGTGAGCATCTTTGGTTAGGCAGCATTTATTGCCCATTCCAAATTGCCCTTCAGAAGGTGATGGTGAACTGCCTTCTTGAACTGCTGCAGTCTGTGTACACAGCAAGCTCCCACAAACAACAATGTGATGTCGACCAGATAATCTGTTTTATTTTAACAGTGGTTCAGCACCAAAATATATGATTTCTGCTCCTAGAAACCTTAAAGTGGTGTAGGCTCAAGTAAATTCACACTTGAGATGCTTAACTGTGGTTGAGCTTAAGCCACAAAATTATTGATGCACAATTAAGGGAACTTTATTCTATATCTGGGTTACACCTAACTCAACTGTGAAACATGGGCTGGAATTTTACCGATTCCGGGGCAGGCGAGGCTCGCAGAATGGAATTCTCTGTTGGCCCCGGGCGGGATTTTACGAGCTTCACCCAAGCAATGTCCAAACTAGAAAGACGTTCCATTCCTGAGAACTGACATCCTTCATTTTAAGGAGTCTCACCACTCTAATTCAAAAGTCCAACAGGTTTATTTGGTATCACGAACTTTCGGCGCACTGCTCCTTCATCAGGTGAGTGGTATCATGGTATCTGGTATCACTCGCCTGATGAAGGAGCAGTTCTCCAAAAGCTCGTGACACCAAACAAACCTGTTGGACTTTAACCTGGTATTGTAAGACTTCTTACCCCCAGCCCAACACTGGCATCTCCACATCATCCTTCATTTTATCAGCAAAAAATAAGTTTAAATGATGTTTTTAGAAGGGGCATTGGGCCACACAATGACTATTAAAATAATGATCTGAGTTTCACTTCAACCATGTACAGCAGGACCCTGAAGACAACCACAGGATTGTGTTACTGTTTCTTGTTTACCCCTGCTGGAGACAGTGCCCTAAGTGACAGACTTAGTTGTATTATAGTCAAATCATTTCAACAATGAAAGGAACTAAACCTCTTGTAATTCTTTTTTAATTTATGTGCAAAGCAAAACAAAACTAATAGTTACAATTTAAACAAATGTGTAAGGCTTGACAGGTCTGTACCAGTGAGTTAGGAGTTCACTCTTGGGCACGAAATGAACGCCCTCTGCCTATTTCTGCTTATGTTAACACCATGTTAGATGTAGCCCAGATATAAACTAAAATTGCCCTCGGTATATCAAGAAGTAAAATAAAGACATTGAATTTAGAGTCTTTCACAACCTCAGGATGTACTCCACAATCAGTTTGGTATTGTTTTTAAATGTGGTCACAACAATAACTTAGGAAACACAGTGACCAATTTTCACACAGCAAGATCCCATAAATAGCCATGTCCTAGATCTTCTGGGTTCTGGATCATCAGAGATCAGACATACTCACTAAGATGCACTATGGAACCCTTCAGAAGTCCCGACCCAATGACTCCATGGGAATTGTCTGGAATGTTTGAACTTCTGATGAGGAACTCCACTGCTCTCTGGGGTGTTCCCTCAGAGCATTCCGACTTATTTTACTTGATAGTTACCCAGGAATACAAGGCTGAAACGTCCTCATTTCATTTCTGAGTAATTATGCAACTGGTTGCCCAATCACTGACACTGACCTCCACAATTCTTCTCACCTCTCTCCCCACCAGGTTAACTCTGACCTGATAGACTCCCTCTGAACTCAACCTGACCCAACCTCCCTCCCTATCTACCTACCTGATTTTTATTCAGTAAGGCAATCAAGGGTTATGGGGTTAAGCTGAGAAAGTGAAGATGAAGATTATCATCATTTCACATCAATCAAACCACCCCGCATTGTTACATTATAAAGGGAGAATTATTTTATATTCATATTATAGCTATTATTTTGAAGTCAGCTCTCACATGAAACAAAGAAGGAAAGAAGTTGAATTTAAGCATCACCTTTCACTGAGGTCCACCCTAGCTTTTTGAAATGTGAGGGAAACAACCCTCAGCATCAACATGTCCTGGTCCCCCCCGCACGCTGACACTATAGTTAAGAAAGCCCACCAACGCCTCTACTTTCTCAGAAGACTAAAGAAGTTTGGCATGTCAGCTACAACCCTCACCAACTTTTTCAGATGCAACATAGAAAGCATTCTTTCTGGTTGTATCACAGCTTGGTATGGCTCCTGCTGTGCCAAGACCACAAGGAACTACAAAAGATTATGAATGCAATCCAATCCATCATTCAAACCAGCCTCCCATCCATTGGCTACGTCTATACTTCCCAATTCCTCAGAAAAGCAGCCAACATATTTAAGGGCCCCACACATTCTCTCTTGCACCTTCTCCTTTTGGGAAAAAGATACAAAAGTCTGAGGTCACGTACCAACCGACTCAAGAACAGCTTCTTCCCTGCTGCTGTCAGACTTTTGAATGGACTTACCTCATAAGTTGATCTTTCTCTACAGCCTAGCTATGCCTGTAAAACTACATTCTGCACTGTCTTGTTTCCTTCTCTATGAATGGTATGCTTTGTTTGTATACCTCACGAGAAACAGGACTTTTCACTATACTAATATAAGTGTCAATAATAAATCAAATCATAGCACTGGACCACAATGTCCCACAAACAGCAATGAGAGAAATGATCAGTTAACTATTTTATTGATTTTGCATGGCACTAGAAATGTTCACCTTTATTCTTCAAAAACAATGCCATAAAATCTCCTTGACCACCTGAGAGGACAGATGGACCTCATCCAATTTAATTGTCATCTAAAAATGGCACCACCAACTGTGCAGGGTTCTCTCAGTAACTACACTGAAATGTCAGCGAGGATTATGTACTCAGGTCCTTCAAAATCAGAAGATCGCTATCACTGACCGAAGGCCGAGACCTCATTTGATGCGAAGGAGTAATCTTCAGCATTAAGAGCTTATTAGTGCCTACGCATTATCCTAGACTGTACGTTCAGATCTTGTCTTCAATAATTCAGCATTAGGGAGATGAAATGCCTCTATTTTGTCAATGTGCAAGTAAATAGTCTGTTTCTGTATCTGATTAAAGTTAATATAAAAAATACCCAAACAAAAGAAATAAAATACTGTGGAATTAAAAGCAGAACACATTGGGAACACTCAGCAAGTCTGACAAGGTCTGTGTAGAGTTGCTAACATTTCAGGTTGGTGACATTTCGTTAGGATTTGGAAATGAAAAGGTAGTAGTTTTCAAATTAGCACAGAGGCAGGAAGCGGGGAGAGGGAAGGAAAGACAGAAGGAGGTCTGTGACTGCTGTCTGAAAGTACAGGCCCAGTGGTTACGAAATTAAGTTATTAAAATCAGTGTTAAGTCAAGAAGTCTGTAAAGTGCCTAATCAAAAGGTGAGGTGTTATTCCTCAAGCTCTGGGGGGAGGGGTCACTGCCACTGTGCGGAAAGCTGAGTAGAGAGTGGGAGTGGGACAGAGAATTTAAAAACACAACAAGAATGTAAAAAGCAGAATACTGCTGATGCTGGAAATCTGAAACACAAACAGAAAATGCTGGAAAACCTCGGCAGGTCTAGCAGTGCCTGTGGAGAGGGAAACAGAGTTAACGTTCTGAGTCCATTTGACTCTAGTGAAGCATTTGAAATATTAACGCTTCTTCTCTCTCCACAGTTGCTGCCAGACCTGCTCAGTTTTGTTTTCCCCCCAGCATTTTCTCCTTTTAGTTTGGAAACTTAGAGTCACACTTCCGGGCACAGTGGAAGTTTTCAGCAAAGTGACCATCCAATCTGCGTTTAGCCTCATCAGTGTAGAAGAGAATGCATCATGAGTATTTAATAAAGTAGTCTGAATTGAAAATAAAAGAGTATTCTTCCATCACCAAGGAGTGGTGTTTGATGCTGTGGGAGTTGGAATCAGAGGAGGAGAAAGCACAGATGCTGCAGCTCCTGTGCTTGTGTGGAGAGCTACCATAGAAAGGGAACCTGAAATCATAACTCTATCTCCACAGATGTTGCCTGATCTGCTGAGTATTTCCAACATTTTCTGTTTTATATTATCTAAAATACCCATCCCTTTAAAGGACCAATGTTCAAAGTCTACTGCAAATTTGGCACTGACATCCCATCCATGGTCCTCCATCTTGAATTTTGGTCATGAAATATTGCTTATATTTTAAATCAAGTCAATTTGAAAATATCTGAAGTAAGTGCAATAATCTTGCCGGGGACAATCTTCTGTCACTAACACTCTATTTACACAGTGAATAAGCACTTTGGGACAACACCGTGGCACAGTGGTTAGCACTGCTGCCTCACAACACCAGGAACCCGGGTTTGATGCCCAGCTTGGATCACTTTCTGTTCTTCCCCCCATGTCTGCGTAGGTATCCTCCAGGTGCTCCGGTTTCCTCGCACAATCCGAAAGATTGCATGCTAAATTCTCCCTCAATGTACCCAAACAGGCACCGGAGTGTGGCGACTTGGGGACTTTCACAGTAACTTCATTGCAGTGTTCATGTAAGCCTAATTGTGACGCTAATAAATAAACTTTAAATTTTAAGTCAACAGTCAAAGCCGGGAGACCTCCAGTACCCAATCCAGGTAGAGACAGCTGCTTTTAAATTCCCACTGCTTCCTTCCCATCAGATGAGCCTCCGCTTGCTCAATGGGGGATACAGCATGCAGTGGCGGACTGACTACCACCCGGACCCCTATGCTGAGTGTTAGTTAGACCCCCTGACCTTGCCCCCCCTGCCCCACCCTTCGTTGAATAGAATAAAGTGACGTTAGATAACGTATATTGTTGTACTATGTATAGTTATGAAAATTTATTTACCCTTAAAAGGGTTAAACCAATTTTTTTTTGCTCTTGGGCCCTCCTCCCTTCCGGGCCCCGAGGCTTAAGTCTACTCAGCCTAATGGTTAATCCGCCACTGACTCAGTGAGGCCAACAAAGAGATCTATTGACGATCCCCTGCAACCTCCATTGCCATCATTACAATAAGGAAACTCCTGTGGACAAAATATTTTATTTTCATCACTGCTGTCTCAAATGAGGCTGGAGATTAAAAACAAGGTGAATATTAGGAAATGGGCTCATTCTTAAAATGAGGTCTGATCTTGAGACTAATAATAGACCAAGAGGTCAGTGGTAGCAAAGTAAAAGAAAGTGTTTATTCACAAATCATAATCTTAGCATGGTCAACACAGGATAAAACCAAACGCAAACCAGCCTCCCATCCATTGACTCTGTCTACATAAGAACATAAGAAATAGGAGCAGGAATAGGCCATCTAGCCCTTCTCACACTTCTCACATTATTATTTCCTTCTCACATAAGCTTTCACCAATTTGCTACTTAATTTCACCTCTAGGCTACAGCAAGTGGTAGAAATGTAGAGTCAGTTTTCTGTTGCATGTTAATTGATTCTTTGCTTTATGCTTATTTGGTTAAATCAGTAGGTCAGTTATTCAATCCAAGCAGAAGGTTTCTCAATGCAGCAGTGCATTATTATCTAGACAAAATCGCTGTTCCAAACTAATGTGGCACCAAGTGGATTATTTCTTATCCTCAATCATATTGAGAGTTGCACTGAACAAGGAAATTTGAAGGAATGGTTACGTTAATGTACATCTCCCAGTAACTACAGGCTGATCAGATTTGGTGCAGCTTGAGAAAGAGGTAATTTTTTACACTTCTCACTGCCTCAGCAAAGCAGCCAGCATCATTAAGGACCCCACGCATCCCGGACATTCTTTCTTAATTTGGGAAAAAGGTACAAAAATCTGAGGTCACATACCAACCGACACAGCAACAGCTTCTTCCATGCTGCTGTGTTTTGAACGGACTCACCTTGCATTAAGTTGAGCTTTCTCTACACCCGAGCTATGACTGTAACATTACATTCTGCACTCTCGTTTCCTTCTCTATGAACAATATGTTTCCCTACGAACCCAGGGTGGAGCTTGAGTCCTGGGTTATCTGACCCATTCTCTTAAAGGAGAATGCCTCAACATACATAATAGGAATGGACTAAAACGATTAAATACTCCATATGTATTTACTGTCCTGCAGCAAAAATGCAGAATGACAACAGAAAATGCTGGAAAAACTTAGCAGGTCTGGCATCATCTGTGGAGAGTAAAATAGAATTGACATTTGGAACCTGCATGACAATTTCTTCAAAGTTCTCAAGAAGAGTCATACAGACTCAATGTTAGCTCTTTCTCTCTCCACAGATGCTGCCAGACCTGCTGAGGTTTTTCCAGGATTTTCTATTTTTATTTTGGATTTCCGTATCTGCAGTATTTTGCTTTTATGTTAACATAGAATTACAGTCTGGAGGTCACTGGATCAGTTGAATAATGCAGCTGTGCCATTACATATCTGCAGTTTTGGTTGATTTTTCAGGAAACAAGTAGGAAAAAGGACTCTTTAAAAGTTTATTTATTAGCATCACAAGTAGGCTTGCATTAACACTGCAATGAAGTTACTGTCAAAATCCACTAGTCACCACACTCTGGTGCCTGTTCGGGTACACTGAGGGAGAATTTAGCATGGCCAATGCACCTAACCAGCACATTTTTCGGACTGTAGGAGGAAACCGCAGCACCTGGAGGAAACCCACATGGCACATGGAGAACATGCAGTCTCCACACAGTGACCCAAGCTAACCACTGTGCCACCATGTGGAGACTAATCCAAGATGTGGGAGATTGCACATGGACCACAGAGTTAGTGGGGTTGATAGACTAAATGGTCTTTCACAACATAATTATGTCTTCACACCTTGGATCACCCCAAGCAAAGGGGCTCCAAAGGATTACCTCTTTCTCAAGCTGCACCAAATCTGATCAGCCTGTAGTTACTAGGAGATGGACATTAACGTAACCATTCCTTCAAATTTCCTTGTTCAGTGCAACTCTCAATATGATTGAGGATAAGAAATAATCCACTTGGTGCCACATTAGTTTGGAACAGCGATTTGTCTAGATAATAATGCACTGCTGCATTGAGAAACCTTCTGCTTGGATTGAATAACTGATCTACTGATTTAACCAAATAAGCATAAAGCAAAGAATCAATTAACATGCAACAGAATACTGACTATACATTTCTACCACTTGTTATAGCCTAGAGGTGAAATTAAGTAGCAAATTGGTGATAATTTATGGACTAGGTATTAACAAGCTATTTGCTCATATCAAGATTTTGAAATCCAAAATTTTATTGGGATAAATAGTAAATAGGAGTGATTTACACCATTGTTCTGGTTCAATCATAGAATTCCAATGCATGGCTCAGGTATCCTTTAATTGAGAGTTAATTGTTCTGAATTAGTGAATAATGTTGGCAACTATGGTGATTTGTTTGGAACTATATATTATTTAAGAGTTTGCACACACATATTTTCTGTATAAAGATGGTTCGTTTATTGGCATGACTATTAGTGTGACATAGTATATGAAATATTTGCGCTTCATAAGGGAGCCACAGCAAAAGACGGCACACTGCCAATCATTAAGCAAATGGTCAAATGATTGGAGTTGGCTTAACCATCTCACCTCATAAAAATGTGTATTTTCCAGTTTATTTTGGTGATCTCTCTCCACCACCAGTGACTCTGTACTGCACTGCGATGTATCATTTGAGATAAAAGATTATATCTCCGTTCCACATTATAGTGAAAATGAGACTAAGAACATAAAGATGTTTTTCCAATTAAGGGAAGCTGATGCATGTTGAGAAATAACTGTCTTGTGAAATAGAACAGCCTCTGTTTAACATGGATCTTTCCCTGGGCAGTCACGTAATTACTGACAGTACTTCCTCATAGTAGCACAACACTATTGTCATCCTGGTACATCTCTTATGCTGCACTCTGTATCCAAAAGATGATACCTAAATGGTGATACCTCCCTCCCTCCTTGTTTCTCTTGAAAGTGGGACTAAGACTGGTGTATTGGTTGATATGGCTGGAACGAGCTGCTCATGAGGCTCATGAAAATGGAAACAAATCGATGATTTCAAAAGGAAATAGGATGAGCATCTGAAGGAAATAAACTTGGGGATCGAGCAGGGAAATGTTACAGACTGGATTGTTCTGCAGGGAGCTAGCATGGACTTAATGGGCCGAAGAGCCCTCTTCTGTGCTGCTTTGGAGTCTATGGCCGGAATTCTCCGATCTCACCCAAGGCTGGGATTCTCCGGTCCTGCTGCAGTGAATGGAGATTTGAGTGAGCGCTAAATTCTCCAATCTCACTGACAGCAATGGCGGGGCGGACATGACTGGAGAATTCCAGCCAAGATTCTAGAAATTGACAGCTTATTCATCCCTTGCCCAAAGTAGTCATTTTCTTGGAACCATGGTAAATTTTATCTGGTTGTGTGACATATATCAGAAGAGGTTATCTCATCACTTTTGCCTCCTTTTTCACTCTGTTCCTTGAAGCCAATTGCAGTGTCTTGACACTAGCGCAATTAAAATCAGAAAACTGCTGGCATGTATGACTCATGAAGCATTTATCCTCTCAGGCATCGGGGAGCCACAACGCTCTCGTTACTATTTGTGTTGGAAGGAGTATAACAGTAAACCTACTGATCTAATTGCCATACATTCCTCTTGGTGAAACCACCAGATGTCAACACAGACCAGAAATTCATATAGACTGAAAGCGCTCCACTATGAGTCTATATTTGACTTTGCTATATTGTAGGAAGCAGGTAGATGTGCCCTAAAACCAGCCACCTCTCTTATGTATGTTTCTTGTAACAATAAAAGGTTAATAACTGTGGGTGACAAACTGGTCCATTGGAATCTTCCAGGTTTAAAAACTCCACTGATAATCTCAGTGCAATCTGCCTGACTGGTTTAAAACTTGAGGTACTACTAACCATAAGAATCGGGAACAGGAGTAGGCCATTCGGCCCATCAAGCTTGCTACACCATTCAAAAAGATGAAGGCTGATTCAACATTTAGTCTATTTACTTTCCTGCCTTTTCCCAGTAACACTTGATTCCTTTGCTGTTCAAAAGTCTATCTCAGCCTTAAATATACACAAAGAGCCCTCACAGCTCTCTGTGGCAAGGAGTTCCAAAGACTCACAACCCTCTGAGAGAAGAAATTCCTCCTCATTTCAGTGTTAAATTGGCACCCCTTTATACTGAGACTACGCTCTCTGGTCCTAGACTCTACCATGGTGGAAAACATCTTCTCAGCATTCATCCTGTCGAGTCCCTTAAGAATCTGATATGTTTCAATGGGATCGCTTCTCATTCTTCTAAATTCTAATGAGTGGAATCCCAAACTGTTTAACCGTTCCTCATTAGACAATCCCTCCTTACCCAGGATCACCCTAGTGAACCTTCTCTAAAATGCCTCCAATAAAACTTTACCGACCTGCCCACCACAGAAATTGGAGCAAGCGTGGGGTAGACCACAGAAAGATCTGTTGACTGGGCAGCATGTTGGCTGGACGGTACTGTAGCACAGTGATTAGCTCTGCTGCCTCACAATGCCAGGGACCCAGTTTGATTACTGGCTTGTGTCACTGTCTCTGTGGAGTTTGCACATTCTCCCTGTGTCTGCGTAGGTTTCTTCCGGGTGCTCCAGTTTCCTCCCACAGTCCAAAGGTGTGCAGGTTCGGTGTCAGGTTGACCTGACTAGATGCCACAGTGTGGAAACTAAGGGAATTTCACAGTAACTTCATTGCAGTGTTAATGTAAACCCTATTTGTGACTAATAAATAAATAAACTTACTGACCTTGGGCAGGATTTTCCAGTTTCAGGGTGAGCAAAGGCAGAAAATCCCACCCATAATCATTCCTTAAATAAGCAGACCAGAACTATTCTCAGTACAACAGATGTGGTCTCACCTGTACTTTGTACAGTTGCAGCAAGCAACCTGAATCACACTAAATTCAGTCTGAAACCTCAGCTTTCAATCATGGCTTTCTGAAACACTGGCTTCACAACTCAATCTGCGCTAAGGCCCTACCACCATATTTTCTGCATCACCATCCATCTACATTTTCAAGATGATATTCTGCGGCAATTGTTTTTGACATTAAGTTTGCTGCTAAGTGCATGCATTCTTCTGTTCAGCATTAATGTACAAACCTTTCCAACACTACTGCTGGAGTTTTCAATCACAATTCCACTTCCAATTCGAACAAGGAAATCAGTGGCAATTTGTCAGCAGTACAGTTCCTCTTGAGAATTAAGCACTATGATAACCTCCAGTGTTCATGGAAGGAAAGAAGTGAGATAAGGAAATAAAATGCAATTATGTGAATTTATTTACAGGTTATCTTTATAGTTAGATTGAAAAGCTCATCACCAGAAGCTGGTAACTCAACTCGGGCCGCTATCTTTTCAATGGTTTCCGAGGTAAGCTGTTGAAGCGTGACATTGCATTGGGCAATCTCAGCTCCAAGCATGCTACAGATCCACAGGTCAACCACAGCTTCAATATGAGGTCTTTGATTCACTCTGTGTGTATTTGTGTTCTGTTGATGTATAAGTCAATAGAGAATTTAAACCAGTGCGATAATGTGCATCTGCATATCAGTTGTGAAAATATTTACAGAGGCTGCCATTTATTCATAAACACTTTTGATTTCCCATGGCAATATGCCAGCACTTTCTAATATAAAGCAGTTTCCAGATACACTGAAACCCACTCAGGCTTGAGGAGGGGATGTAGAATGGATTTTGGGGCTTTTTGTTTTCTCCAGTGTCTAAATGTCAGCTGTGTGACTCACTGTTAGACAAAGGTGAATATCAAACATTTTCTTCTTTATGCTATTTCCCATGGTGAGTCTTTTATCTTTGAACCTAAGTTTTGCTATGATCAGAGAATGCAGTAAAATTTAGCATCATGTTTAAACATAATAGCTTCTGTATAAATACAAGTTATCAGGCTGAGTGGCAACTGTTGTATATATTCAGTCACACTCCCTTTGTTCTGTGCCGTCCACTGACACTAGTTAATGTTAACATCTTTTTTAGAAAAACCTTTAAAATTGCTGTGCTCTGTACTGGAGCAATTGATTTTGCAATAACATTACAGCAATGGGCCCTGTCTAAAACCTACGTTGGAGTATAAACAGGATTAAATGCAGAGGACAGAAAGTTTACATCTCAACTTGAGTGTCCACAGTTAAACAATTTTGCCATGCGGTCAGATAGATTTGACTGGGAGGAGCGGGGCTGGAGATTGAAAGTCCAAACATGCTTCTTACATTGTGGGACGATTTCTTCGGCTGGGATGGATGAGTCAGCAATCACACATACAGTATCACTAATCTTCAGCCCAGCCTCTTCCAAAACAGTTTGGCGATTCATTAAATGAATAATTAGCAAGAATGACATTTGAATTGCATGGCACTGTACCATTTCTGGTTTTAACTCAACGCCAACAGTTTATGACTGCAGCATCATTTCAGTGGGAATGGCCATTCGGAACCTCAGCTCAGTCAGAGTTTGTTGCAAATGGAAGCATTTTGACAATCTAACCATCAATTAGAAGTGTAGCCAAGAGACTCAGAAAGCTGCAGTAATTCTGAAAAATGTCTGGCTTTATGGCTCAGGTCCACAAAGGAGGCTTACAGGGGAGGCCAGCAAGGGAGGGAAAGTTTAAGCTTCAAAGACATTCCAAAGGGAAGTGGGTCCAGAGGTGTTTAAAATAAGTAATAGAGGACTTTTGTAGAGGGGATGGGGTTACTCTTTATGGTGGATTTTAGTGTTAGTTGTCAAAGGCAAACCAAAAAATGTATAAAGGAAGTGATCAGTTCAACAAAGGACTTACTTACCTCCTTTTTTTGAGAATGTCTTGAATTTGTTACTAAAAATTGAGTAATATTTGAAAGGTGCACACTTGTTCCTTGGCCTTGTGATAGAATGCAAGTAAACAAGTGCTATATTGAAAGAAAATGCAAAATTTGACAAAAGGCAATTCCTACCCTCTGCTGAAAATACCGTAGTTTAGAAATTACTGTTGTCAACATAAGTGGACAAATATTTAACGCATCCATATACAGTTCATCTGACTGGAAAATAAACTCATGCAAAATAATTGGGTAAATGCCTGCTTTAAACAGAGTAACCATACTGCCTTTCGAGCTAGTTCCGCCATTTAATCTGGAAGGAGGTTTGACAAGTTGCTGCACACACCTTGTACATAGTACACACTGCTGGCCACCTGTAGTGGCAGGAATGAATGTTAAGGTGGTGGACGATTTGCCAATCAATCTGCTTGGTCTTGGGTGGTGTCCAGCTTCCTGAGTGTTGTTGTAGTTACTCTTATCTAGGCAAATTGAAAGTATTTCATCACATGGTTGACTTCTGCCTTGTAGATGGTGTAAAAAGTCTGACAACACCAGGTTTTAGTCCAACCAATTTATTTGATAGTAAACTCACAAGCTTTCGGGTTAGTCCCTTCGTCAGGTGAATGGAGAGTTCTGGCCTCAGACAGAGCATATGAAGCACAGACTGTTTACAGATTACTGATTAGATTCGCATTCTAATCAGTAATCTGTAAACAGTCTGTGCTTTATATGCTCTGTCTGAGGCCAGGACTCTCCATTCACCTGACGAAGGGACTAACCCGAAAGCTTGTGAGTTTACTATCAGGTAAATTGGTTGGACTAAAACCTGGTGTTGTCAGACTTTTTACTGTGTTTACCCCAGTTCAGCGCTGGCACATCCACATCTTGTGGATGGTGAACAGACTCCCTCTGAATATCAACATTTAAAAGTTTCACACTTTAATATATATTCTGTTTTTACAGCCTTACTATCAAAATGAATAACCTCACAGTTCCCCCAAATTATATTCCCTCTGCTACCTTGTTGCCAATTCCCTCAACCTGTCTATATCTCTCTGTAGTCTCTTTTTGCCGTCCTCATAACTTACATTCCCATCTAACTTTATAATATCTGTAAACTTAGATACATTACTCTCAGTCTCTCTGTCCATGTCATGACTGATGATGGTAAATAGATAAGGCCTCAGCACTGATCCTTGCGATGTTTGCTCATTATAGCTGTTAACTTGAAAATGCCCTATTTATCTCTACCTTCTGCCTCCTGTCCATTAACTAATCTTCCATCCATACTAATAGATTACCGCCAACTTCATCTTGTAGCTCCTTATTGAATGCATTTCAAAATCCAAGTATATTATGTCGACTAGTTCCTCTTTATCTACCCTGCTAGTTACATCCTCCAAACATTCTAATAAATTTGTCAAAAACAGGATTTCCCTTTCATGAATCTATGTTGATTTTGTCTGATTGTACTGTGGCTTGTGAGGCACATCCTTAATGATAGATTCTAGATTTTCCAAAAGTTGATATTAGGCTCACCAGTCTGTGATTTGGTGGTTATTTGGTGGCCTTGGTGGTTATTTTCCAGATGTCGCTGAATTCCGGGGAAGTGCCGGAAGATTGGAAAACGGCTAATGTTACGCCATTGTTTAAGAAGGGTGCCAGACAAAAGGCAGGGAATTATAGGCCGGTTAGTTTAACGTCTGTTGTAGGTAAAATGTTAGAATCCGTCATCAAGGAGGAAATAGCGAGGCATCTTGAGGGGAATTGCTTGATAGAGCAGACGCAGCACGGTTTCGTTAAGAGGAAGTCGTGTCTGACAAATTTTCTGGAGTTCTATGAGGATGTGTCTAGGGCGGTGGATAGAGGAGAGCCGGTGGATGTGGTGTTTCTTGATTTTCAGAAGGCGTTTGACAAGGTACCTCACAAGAGGTTATTGCAGAAGGTAAGGGGGCATGGAGTTGGGGGTAGGGTGTTAGCGTGGATAGAGGATTGGCTGTCAAATAGGAGGCAGAGAGTGGGGGTCAATGGGTGCTATTCGGATTGGCGGTTGGTGACTAGTGGAGTGCCCCAGGGGTCGGTGCTGGGGCCTCAGCTATTCACCATTTATATAGATGATCTGGAGGAGGGAACCGAGTGTATGGTGTCGAAATTTGCTGATGACACCAAGATTGGTGGAACGGCAAATTGCGCAGAGGGTGTGGAGAGTCTGCAGAAGGATCTAGATAGGCTGGGCGAATGGGCCAGGAAATGGCAAATGGAATTTAATGTTGGCAAGTGCGAGGTGGTCCACTTTGGTAGGAATAATGGTAGGAAGGACTATTACTTACGTGGCAAAAAACTGCAGCAGGCGATGGTGCAAAGGGACCTCTCCTTGTGCATGAGTCGCAAAAACCCAGCCTGCAGGTGCAGCAGGAGGTCAGGAAGGCTAATGGGATGCTGGCCTTCATAGTGAGGGGGATTGAATATAAAAGTAGGGAGGTCTTGCTGCAGCTGTATAGGGCACTGGTGAGGCCGCAGCTGGAGTACTGTGTGCAGTTTTGGTCGCTGCACTTACGCAAGGATATTTTGGCCTTGGAGGGAGTGCAGAGGAGGTTTACTAGGCTGATGCCGGAGTTGAGGGGGTTGAGCTATGAGGAGAGGCTGAATAAACTAGGCTTGTACTCGTTAGAGTTTAGAAGAATGAGGGGAGATCTCATTGAGACATATAAGATGATGAATGGGATGGATAGGATAGAGGTGGAGAGACTCTTCCCGCTCAGAAAGGACAGTAGGACTAGGGGGCACAGCCTCAAGATAAAGGGGGGGTGGTTTAGAACAGAGTTGAGGAGGAACTTCTTCACTCAAAGGGTGGTGAATCTCTGGAATTCTCTGCCCATTGAAGTGGTGGAGGCTGCCTCGCTAAATATTTTTAAGACGCGGGTTGATGGGTTTTTGATAAGCGAGGGGATTAAGGGTTATGGGGAGAGGGCGGGAAAGTGGAACTGAGCCACGACAGATCAGCCATGATCTTATTGAATGGCGGGGCAGGCTCAAAGGACTAGATGGCCTACTCCTGCTCCTATTTCTTATGTTCTTATGTTCTTGTGATTTATTGTTTTCTCTCAACCTACTTTCTTGTATAACTAATTTACACACTGTAACTTCCAATCTGCTGGGTCTGTTCTAGAGTCAAACCCATCTTGAAAAATTATAACCAGAGCATCCATTACCTGTGGATGAAGGGAAAGCGGTGGATGTTGTCTACCTGGATTTCAGCAAGGCCTTTGACAAGGTCCCTCATGGGACGTTAGTTAGGAGGGTTCAGTCGCTAGGTATAGATGGGGAGGTTGTAAATTGGATTAGACACTGGCTCAATGGAAGAAGCCAAAGAGTGGTTGTGGAGGATTGCTTCTCTGAGTGGAGGCCTGTGACTAGTGGAGTGTCGCAGGAATCGGTGTTGGGTCCATTGTTGTTTGTCGTCTATATCAATGATCTGGATGATAATGTGGTAAATTGGATCAGCAAATTTGCTGATGGTACAAAGATTGGAGGTGTAGTGGACAATGAGGAAGGTTTTCAAAGCTTGCAGAGGGACTTGGACCAACTAGGAAAATGGGCTGAAAAATGGCAAATGGAATTTAACGCAGAAAAGTGTGAGGTATTGCACTTTGGAAGGACAAACCAAAGTAGAACATACAGGCTAAATGGTAGGACTCTGAAGAGTGCAGTTGAACAGAGGGATCTGGGAATACAGGTACAGAATTCCCTAAAAGTGACGTCACAGGTGGATAGCGTCATAAAGAGAGCTTTTGGTACATTGGCCTTTATAAATAGGAGTATCGAGTATAAAAGTTGGAGTGTTATGGTAAGGTTATATAAGGCATTGGTGAGGCCAAATTTGGAGTATTGTGTACAGTTTTGATCACATAGTTACAGTGGGACTAGACAAAAAATGGTTCAGCACAGATAAGAAGGGCCAAAAGGCCTGTTTCTGAGCTGTAATTTTCTATGGTTCTATGGTACCTCTGCAGCTTCCTCTGAGAATGCTTGGCTATAGATCATGGGTTTCTGGGGATTTAGCAACTTTTAGTCCCTTAAGTTTCTCCAATTTTTGTTTGCTAATACTATCTAAGTTTCTCACACATAAATTAGCCCCTTGGATATAAAAATAGCAAGAGTAAAATTGTATTATGATCACTTTTGGGTTCAATTCCCAGCTTGGATCATCGTCTGTGCGGAATCTGCACATTCTCCCTGTCTCTGCGTGGGTTTCCTCTGAGTGCTCTGGTTTCCTCCCATAATTCAAAAGATGTGCTGGTTAAGTGCATTGGCCATGTTAAATTCTCCCTCAGTGTAACCCGAACAGGCGCTGGAGTGTGGCGACTAGGGGATTTTCATAGTAACTTACTTGCATGTTAATGTAAGCCAACATCTGACACCAATAAATAAAACAATTTTTTAAAAAGAAATAATTTGTGACATCCACAGTGAAGACAGACATAACACACTTGTTCAACATTTCCTCATTCCCCAAAATAATTTCTCCTGTATCTACTTTTAAGCAACCAACATTTACTTCAGCAAATCTTTTTACATACTGTTAAAACTCTTACAATCTGTTTTATATTCTTGTTATATTAGTTATAAAGTCATAGAGTCATAGAGGTTTACAGCATGGAAGCAGGCCCTTCGGCCCAACTTATCCATGCCACCCTTTTTTTTGAAAAACCCTAAACTAACCCAATTACTCACATTTGGCCCATATCTGTCTATACCCATCGTACCCATGTAACTATCTAAACACTTTTTAAAAGATAAAATTGTACTCGCCTCTACTACTACCTCTGGCAGCTTGTTAAAGACACTCACCACCCTCTGTGAAGAAATTGCCCCTTTGGACACTTTTGTATTTCTTTCCTCTTGCCTTAAACCTATACTCTCTAGTTTTAGACTCCCCTACCTTTGGGAAAAGATATTGACTATCTACCTTGTCTATGCCACTCATTATTTTATAAACCTCTATAAGGTCACCCCTCAGCCTCCTATGCTCCAGAGAAAAAAGTCCTAGTCTATTCAGCCTTTCCTTATAACTCAATCTATCAAGTCCCGGTAGCATCCTAGTAAATCTTCTCTGCACTCTTTCTAGTTTAGTAATATCCTTTCTATAATAGGATGACCAGAATTGCACACAGTATTCCAAGTGTGGCTTTACCAATGTCTTGTACAACTTCAACAAGACCTCCCAACTCCTGTATTCAATGTTCTAACCGATGAAACCAAGCATGACGAATGCCTTCTTCACCATTCTGTCCACCTGTTACTCCACTTTCAAGGAGCTATGAACATGAACCCTTAGATATCTTTGTTCTGTAACTCTCCCCAATGCCCTGGTTCAATCTAGCAAAATGCACCACCTCGCACTTGTCTAAATTAAACTTAGTTTGCTCTCATGTTCTATTTTTTTCCCCTTTGTATCAGCATTTTGCTCACCCTTTATCGGTTACAAAAGTACTCCCAATTCTTAGGCTTATTCCTGAACTCTACAACATTATAAGCCCTTTCATTTTATCTAATACTATCTTTAACTTCTTTAGTGGACCATGGGTGGATCTTTCCCACTGAGTTTTTATTTTTTTATGGAATATATTTTTGTTGAACATTTGGAATGGTTTCTTCAAACTTTTCCCTCTTTTCATTGCCGTACTTTTACTCTTTCAACCTAATTTTAATTAAACCAGCTTTCCCCTCTAATTATGTGTCTTCACCTTTAACATTTATGTTTCAAACTGAAGTACAATGCTTTCAAAATTAGTACTGAATTCAGTTGCACTTTTTCCAAGATGACCTTTTATTCTAATATTACTAATTGAACCTCACTCATTGCAGAATGCTCAACCTTAAAACAGCTTTATGCCATAGTGTTCCCAGTGAGCATCATTCCAGGAAAGCATTCTACAAAGTCATCTAATGTATTGTCTTTGCCAGTTTCACTTGTCCAGTCTCTTATGAAGATTAACACCCCACAATTATTACAACTATTTGCAGAAAACCTCTGTCCTCATTCATGGCTGGGAT
Source organism: Carcharhinus amblyrhynchos (assembly GCF_965287045.1). Taxonomy (NCBI): domain Eukaryota; kingdom Metazoa; phylum Chordata; class Chondrichthyes; order Carcharhiniformes; family Carcharhinidae; genus Carcharhinus; species Carcharhinus amblyrhynchos. The sequence goes on along the minus strand of NC_137332.1, from coordinate 25,296,757 downwards.
TTTGCAGTGTGCAGCAGGTGGTCAGGAAGGCAAATGGGATGCTGGCCTTCATAGCGAGGGGGATTGAATATAAAAGTAGGGAGGTCTTGCTGCAGCTGTATAGGGCATTGGTGAGGCCGCAGCTGGAGTACTGTGTGCAGTTTTGGGCGCCGCACCTGCGCAAAGATATTTTGGCCTTGGAGGGAGTGCAGAGGAGGTTTACTAGGCTGATACCGGAGTTGAGGGGGTTGAGCTATGAGGAGAGGCTGAATAAACTAGGCTTGTACTCGTTAGAGTTTAGAAGAATGAGGGGAGATCTCATTGAGACATATAAGATGATGAATGGGATGGATAGGATAGAGGTGGAGAGACTCTTCCCGCTCAAAAAAGACAGTAGGACTAGGGGGCACAGCCTCAAGATAAAGGGGGGGCGGTTTAGAACGGAGTTGAGGAGGAACTTCTTCACTCAAAGGGTGGTGAATCTCTGGAATTCTCTGCCCGTTGAAGTGGTGGAGGCTGCCTCGCTAAATATTTTTAAGACGCGGGTTGATGGGTTTTTGATAAGAGAGGGGATTAAGGGTTATGGGGAGAGGGTGGGAAGGTGGAACTGAGCCGCGACAGATCAACCATGATCTTATTGAATGGAGGGGCAGGCTCGAAGGGCTAGATGGCCTACTCCTGCTCCTATTTCTTATGTTCTTATGTTATGTTTACCATTGCCATTGAAAGTAAATGGAGTTTTGTCTGGAAAGCCAAATTCTCCATTTTCACTTGCAGTGGGGTGGGTGGGCATGGTCAAGATTGGAGAATCCTTCCCACTATCTTTGCTACAAGCTCCAATGATGCCTCGCCTAATGCTCTGTCTAATTATCTAACTATTGTGGGGAGACTATAAACTACTACCAGGGTGCCAGTGTTTTCTAGCCCTTGTTGTCTATGACTCTACTTCATGATCTGAGCCAAGATCCTTTCTCATTACTGTTCTTATGTCATCAATCACTATTAGGGCTAGTCCTCATTTTCCATTCTGTTTGAAATAGTTAAAGAATAAAAAAAATTGTTCACAGTCTGAGAGCTAACATTATCAAATGTCTAGCTTCATATCTTTTGCTTTCAACTGCAGTTCTAAACTTAGAGGAATGCAATTTTTTTTATTATTCATTCACACATGTGGATATTGCCAGTAAGGCCAGCAATTATCTGACCTTAAAATCCCTGAGAAAATGAGCTGCCTTCTTGAATGCAACTGAATGGCTCTCCAGATCGCGCCAGATGACATTTAGGAGTCAACTACATTACTGAGGGTCTGGAGACACATGTAGGCCAGACTATATCAAGCTAGCAAATGTACTTCCCTGAAGGCATTTTACGGTAATCTGATAGTTTCAAGATCACCATTATTGGCACTTCTTGTAGATTTTATTTAATTCATTGAATTTAGATTCCTTAGCTAGTGTGGAGGGAATTGATCTCATATCCCCTGATATGGGATATCAGTGAGATCTTACAGTCCCACCAATGGCACATCCCCATTGTGGGGGTGAGGAGCGCATTTAACGGGAAACTCCATTGACAATGGTGGGACCAGAAGATCCTGCCACTAGCTAACACTGGGCTGCCTACTGATGATGTAGAGATGCCGGCGTTGGACTGGGGTAAACACAGTAAGAAGTCTCACAACACCAGATTTAAGTCCAACCAGTTTATTTGATAGTAATCCCCCAAGCTTTTGGAAATTGTGTTCCTTCGTCAGGTGTGTGGAAAGTTCTGATCAGAGAAAGACATATAAAGACACACACAGTTTACAGAATACTGATTAGAATGCAAGTCTTTGCAGCTCACCTGCTATTCAAGTCTGCAGACAATGAGAGTGGAGATAGCATTAGCGTAGGTTAAAGAGATGTGTATTGTCTCCAGACAGGACAGTAAGTGAGATTTTACAAGCCCAGGCAGATCTCTGATCAGAACCTTCTACACACCTGACGAAGGAACACCATTTCCGAAAGCTTGTGGGATTACTATCAAATAAACTGGTTGGACTTAAACCTGGTGTTGTGAGACTTCTTACTGCGCCTACTGATGCCAGAGGTTGCACGGTAAATCCCACCCCCAGCATCAGTAATGTGACTATCAAATTTTTGTTAAAACCTGAAGGATTCGCTAATGTCCTTTAGGGAAGGAAACATTCCATCCTTACACAGTCTTATCTGTATGCAACCCCAGACCCGCAGTTATAGATTGACTCATAACTGTCCTCTGCAATTGGGAAAGAAGCTACATAAATACAAGATTTCTCTTTTTTTAGAGAATATCGGTACACCCATTGGAAAGATCTTCCCATCTTTCAAATATGGAGATGAAATGTGGGTCCGAGAAATCATGGGTGCACTAAGACTCACAGCAGTTTGGTTAAGCGTAGTGCATGCCTCAACAGGAAAAACAATCGCTTGCCAAACAGCTGTTTAAACGCAAGGTAAATAACTCTCAGGGGGTCAAATAAAATGCATCCAAGGATCCCTAAGGAAATAAGGAAGGAAATTGCAGGAACTTGGCACAAATCTTCCAGAAATCATTGAATACTGGCAAAGAGCCTAGGGATGTAGGGAAGGCAGATGTTACTCCTATTTATAAAAAACAGTATCAAAGGTGACCCAGGAAACTGCAGACCAATGAATTTGACACCCCGTGTGAGTTAAGTTATGGAGACCCTGACTCAAGATTAGATCATGAAGCATCCATATCTAAATAGAAACATTTTTTAAAAAGTTGTCAATATGGGTTAATAAAGGGGGTTCTTGCCAATCTAACTCATTGATTTGTCTTTCAGTGACTCAAAGGAGCTTAATTGGGTAAGGCATTGATTGGGGTGAACTTAATTTCAACAAAGCATTTGACCATGTTCCTCGAGGAAAACTGGTACTGAGAGTCGAGAAAATAGAAACCTGGAGGACTATTTCACAATAGATACATAATTGGATGGCATATAGTGGTACAGAGTTTATCACCAGCCTCAGAAAATGTTACCAGTGGAGTCCTCATGATGTATGTTGGGGCCTCTTTTGCATAAAATCTTCATAAAAGATCTGGCACTAGAAATTGAAAGGATAATGGTTTAATACCACTCAATACAAAGCTACTGAAGAGCGGTAGACTCCAAAATTGAGCAAAATAAGTTACAAGAGCTTTTAAATATACCTGGGAAATGGATAGAAAACTGACATTAAGTTGAAAGAATGTTCCAAATGGTGGGGGAATACAGAGCTAGGGGTAATAGTTTGAGGATAAGGGGTAATTCTTTTAGAATTGAGGTGAGGAGGAATTTCTTCACCCAGAGGGTAATGAATGTGTGGAATTCACTACCATGGAAAGTAGTTGAGACCAAAACATTGTCTGATTTCAAGAAGAAATTAGATATTTTTCATACGTCTAAAGGGATCAAGGGACATGGAGGGAAGCAGGTTCAGGATATTCAATATGATCAGTCATGGTCATAATGAATGGCAGAGCAGGCTCAAAGGGCCAAATAGCCTATTCCTGCTTCTATTTTTCTATGTTTCTGTGTTTCTACCTCAGGATACAGAATGGCAAAGTGCTTCATACTGAGAGGGAAAAAAAGTCAGGAAGGGCCAATGACTCAAAAGGAAAGAAAATTAAGTGCAGGAAAAATAAAGATACCTAGGTGTCCTGGTTGACACTGAAATGAAACTATCACAACGGTGATGGACAGCAAAAAGGAAAACAAATCTGGTGAAATTAAGGCATGCACTGCACGTGATTTTCTGACCATTAAATGAATGGTCGTTTCACGAGCAGCACAGGGTCAGAATTTAACCCCGATTAGGCTGAAGCAGTGATCGGAGAGCCCCAGAGTTGCATCAGGTGCAAGCAGTGCCTGAATCTGGGATTGAGAGAAAGAGAAAATGTTCCATTCTCCAGCAGTGACATTTCCCAGTTTCGCTCTAGTATTCACAACTATTTCAAAAATCTAATATACACCATTCCTTCGAAAAGACCAACAACATACATTGGATTAAGTTTCCTCCTGACTCCAGTGAAATCGTAAACCCAAGCATAATGAACATTTCAGATTTCACAACAAATCATGAACGGGCAAAATTTCCCCCATAGTTTATAAATTGCCGTTCAACACCCGCACGAAAGCAAGAGTGAATTAGTGAAGATTATTTGGATTCATTCCTATTTTGGTATTAATACCCTTCCATTTTATCTAAAACATAAATCTGACCTGAAAAGAACATGGGTGTTAGCCAGCAAAGCTCCGAATAACCCACGGGATAAATAACTCAAATGAATAACCTCATTACATAAACACAAGACAGCAACATCTATCCAGAGAAATGTCAGTCTGCTGACCTTTCCATGCCAGACGCTGGAAGTACTGGCTCCACTTTGGGACCCGAATATTTAATCTGGATTGAAATTCAAATGTTATTCTGAGGGGGTGCCATTATTTGGATAAAGTATTAAGCAGAGGCCCCTTCTGCCTACTCTCAGCAGTTTATATGGGCATTAAAGATTGCACAGTACTACTTGAAGAGGAGCGGCAGGAAACTTCTCACTACCTTGGCCAATGTTAATTTCCTAAGCAACAATCACCGGAAAAAGGAATAAATTCATCTCTTTGGTATTTGTGGGAGTTTGTTGTGTAATAAATTAATGGTGTGTTTACCTACAGGGACAGCACGGATGGCACAGTGGTTAGAGCTGCTGTCTCTCAACGCCAGAGACCTGGGTTCAATTCCCAGCTTGGGTCACTGTCTGTGGAGTTTGAGCATTCTCCCTGCATCAACATGGGTTTCCTCAGGGTGCTCTGGTTTCCTCCCACAGTCCGAACAACATGCTGGTTTGGTGCATTAGCCATGCTAAATTCTCTCTTGGTGTATCTGAGCAGGCACCAGAATATGGCGACAAGGGGATTTTCACAGCAACTTCATTGCTAAATGTTAATGAAAGCCTATTTGTGACACCAATAAATAAACTTTGAATCTTTAAACATGAGAAAGGTCAGCCCACTTCAAAGTAATTCATTCTGTGAGAAATACTTTGAGTTGCTTCTGAGGTATGTCATCACTTAAATGCAACTTGTGTTCCTGCTCTTTCTACATTTAATGTACTGCTTTACTCATATCCAGGTCTCTTGGTGTTAAGGCACAAATGTACTTTGAACATTTGGAGATTTCTTGTTACAATCTAAAGATCCTTTACTAATTGTATCCTTTACTAATCCTTTAATAATTTTCAATATACATCCTATTTTCAGAGCTTTGTCAAATCAAAATCCAATACTGTTGGGTCAGGTTTATCACAGGCACACATAATTCCTGGACATTGTCCCAACAACATATCTTAATCACAGGTGAAGACTGCCTCTTAATACAGTAAGAAGTCTCAACACCAGGTTAAACTCCAACAGGTTTATTTGGTAGCAAAAGCCACTAGCTTTCGGAGCACTGCTCCTTCATCAGGCAAATGGGAATTCTGTTCACAAACAGGGCTTATAAAGACACAAACTCAATTTACAAAGTAATGGTTGGAATGCGAGTCTTTACGGGTAATCAAGTCTTAAAGGTACAGGCAATGTGAGTGGAGAGAGGGTTAAGTACAGGTTAAAGAGATGTGTATTGTCTCCAGCCAGGACAGTTAGTGAGATTTTGCAAGCCCAGGCAAGTCATGGGGGTGACATGAACCCAAGATCCCAGTTGAGGCTGTCTTCATGTGGAACTTGGCTATCAGTCTCTGCTTAATGACTCTGCATTGTCATGTGTCATGAAGGCCACCTTGGAGAACGCTTACTCGAAGATCAGAGGCTGAATACCCGTGACCGCTGATATGTTCCCCAACAGGAACTCTTGCCTGGTGATTATCGAGTGGTGTTCGTTTATCCATTGCTTTAATACAGCCAGTCTAATATTCCCATTTCCCACACAATAAATGTTGTGGCTTGTGTGAGCAAGACTATTAGTTTCACGTCTATTGCTGCCAAGTTATGAGCAGTTGAGCTACACGATCACGCTGATTAAATACTCACGCTCCAAGTGCTGAAACCCAGTGCATTTTAAACCATTACAGTTGACAGTCATTGTGAGTTTTAGATGGAGTCATACTCAGGTCCTACAGATATTCAAACCCAGTGTTCTACAAATTATTCCTTGAAAGCTGTTTCTATACGAAGGGCATTATTTCCAAAGTTTATAAGGGGAGCTGCAGGTGCTTACCTCTGCTCCGATCATCTCTTGGAAGACTTTCTCCCACACCACACTAATGAACCATGAGGCATCAGCTGGCCAATTCTACAGTGGGAGGGAGAGATGACACTATCAGTGCCGGGATAAGAACAGGGACCTATAGTTATAACATTACAATCAAATCAAATTGTTTGAGAACTTGTTCCAGGTCTAAAACATTCATATTGAGCATGGACAGAGAATAGTGGATGCCTAAGAGTTAAAAGTTTCTTTAGTAGTCACAAGTAAGGCTTACATTAACACTGCAATGAAGTTACTGTGAAATTCCCCTAGTTGCCACACTCTGGTGCCTGTTCGGGTCAATGCACCTACCTAGCAGATCTTTCAGACTGTGGGAGGAAACCAGAGCACCCGAAGGAAACGCACGCAGATGGAGGGAGAACGTGCAAACTCCATACCAATAGTAAACCAAGCCAGGAATCGAACCCAGGTCCCTGGTGCTGTGAGGCAGCAGTGCTAAACACTGTGCCACCGTGCTATGTATATTATATCACACAAGTGTTCAGATCACATGATGAATCACAAAGAATCAAGAGATTGATCAATGTTGCCTGAAGCCAGAGAGCCTATTCTGGGTTTGAGCACACCCCAAGCTATTTTTATTCCTTCTCAAAGGGATGGTCCGCCCTTTTTGGAATTGTGAACTATCACTTTCAAGTTTTTACAAAGCATGTCATTGTGAAATGATATTACCAAGATTGCCACCGCATTAATTGTCAAGAAGGGGCTGCTTCAGTAATAAATAGCATACAGCTGGCTTTTGAAAAGTTCTCCTTGCCCAAATGCCTCATTTAGCACACAAGCTAGGTGAAGGATAATATAAACTCTTCCTCTAGAAATGTGTTTACGTTATGAGTGTACGGAAGATATTCCCCAGCAGTTGCCAAGGAAGAGTGCAACCCATATGATTGCTTTTAGGTCTTAAGGCAATGGGCAACCCAGGATTTTACATTGACATTTATGAAAGGTTGAGGTTGTTCAGGGATTTATGAATCAGAATCAAACTAGGCATTCAACTTTAAATATAATCTTTCTATGTGTACAAATCATAAGATGAATTAGAAGTGCATCCTCCCCAGATGAACTTGTCATAGCTTTGATTAAAAGCATGGAAAACTAAACTCTTAAAACAAACTAAAATATTTTATTCATAGATTCCCTTTCTATTCTATTCCTAATTTTGTTCACAAATGCGTGGGGAAGTCCAGCTCAGAAGCTCTTGAAATCAAAATGAAATGAATGAATAGGAAAATCTCCTGAACTGGACAAACAGGCTCTTCTGGATCTGGAGACTGAATATATAAATGTAAAAATAACCTGTGAAATAAATTGCCACTTTGTAAGGCAAATACATACACAGCTGAAAGCTTCAGGGAAAGAATGGAAAATTCACAACACAGAGTAGAGGATGATTTGGGATTAATGCAAGAAAGAAATCAAACTGGTCAAATTCAGTCCAGTGGATGGACCTATACAAGATGTTTGTTAACAGTATGGGCACAAAGATGTGATTTCTACTTTATCATAATGTTTTTGGACTGAGTGTCAAAAAGATGTCCCAAGATGTGTAGGATAGATGGGTTAGTTATGGTAAATGTGTGGGGTTTCGGGGTAGGGCTGGGGAAAGGGCCCGGATAAGCAGCATGGTGGCACAGTGGTTAGCACTGCTGCCTCACAAGCGCCAGGGAACTGGGCTCGATTCCCATCTGTGTGGAGTCTGCAAGTTCTCCCTGTGTATGCATGGGATTCCTCCGGGTGTTCCAGTTTCCTCCCACACTCCAAAAGTCATGCTGGTTAGGTGCATTGGCCATGCTAAATTCTCTCTCAGTGTTCTCAAACAGTCGCCAGAGTGTGGCAACTGGGGGATTTTCACAGTAACTTCATTACAGTGTTAATGTAAGCCTATTTGTGACACTAATAAATAAACTTTAAGCTCTGTCAGAGAATCAGTGCAGATTTGATGGACTGAATGGCCTCTTTCTGTACTGAAGGGGTTCTGTGATTACTCCTAGATGCATTAGCCAGACTACAAAATACTGTTACGATAAAGTTCTACAAATAATGTGCTACACCTGGAATCATTACTTCCAGGAAAATAGAAGAAAGCAAAAGGCAACTAACTTAATTATCATGAAAAAACTCCAGTGTTTTAAGCTGGAATTTCCCATAGTACAAGAACAGAGAACTTCCAATAATGAATTTAAACCACATAATGTTACTATGCACTGAAAAAAGGACAACATTATATCATGGAATGCACAACAGAAAGCATTCTTTCTGGTTGTATCACAGCTTGGTATGACTCCTGCTCTGCCCAAGACCACAAGGAACTACAAAAGATCATGAACGTAGCCCAAGCCATCATGCAATCCAGCTTCCCATCCATTGATTCTGTCTACGCTTCCTGCTGCGTCAGCAAAGCAGCCAGCGTAATTAAGGACCCTACGCACCCTGGACATTCTCTCTTCCACCTTCTCCCTTTGGGAAAAAGATACAAAAGTCTGAGGTCACATACCAAACCAACTCAAGAACAGCTTCTTCCCTGCTGCTGTCAGACTTTTGACTGGACTTACCTTGTATTAAGTTGATCTTTCTCTACATCCTAGCTATGGTAGTAACACTACATTCTGCACTCTCTTGTTTCCTTCTCTATGAACGATATTTTTGTCTGTATAGCGCGCAAGAAACAATACTTTTCACTGTATGTTAATACATCTGACAATAATAAATCAAATCAAAATGGTGTGTGCCCACCCTGTTAGAATGTCCATTTGAAACAAGTCCCATTGGTGTACATAAGAATATCCTGAAGTCAATAAAAGGTACTTTATGGTGTTGGGGAAATTTCTATGTAATCAGTAGGAAATAGTCGCTGCTCTCTCAAATGTATGATGTGGAGATGACAGCGTTGGACTGGGGATGGGCACAGTAAAAAGCCTCACCACACCAGGTTAAAGATGAAGGAGCAGCGCTCTGAAAGCTCGTAATTTCAAATAAACCTGTTGGGCTTTAACCTGGTGTTGTGAGACTTCTTACTGTTTCAAATGCGCAACCAAACATTTGTATGTCTGATGAAGTAAGATGCCTGAAGCCTGACAAAATGACATATGTTTTGAGTCCAGCAGTGTGTAAAGGGAATCACTGAACAAAGCTACATACTTTATTACTAGGAAAATGGTATAAACACAAAAGACAGATCAACTTAAAACACTCCTGTGCACCTTGTGCCTGATAGCACTGGAACAGAAGAGATTGGGGAGCAAATTGGTTGACTGCATTCTCAATTGTGAAATCCAGCAGAGTTCCAGGGTTGAGGCCAATCCAAGTTTTTGACTAATCCATTGTGCAGGAGGTACACAGTGTTTCTTACGTTAATTTAAAATCATAGAATCCCTACAATGCAGAAAGAGGCCGTTCAGCCATCAAGTCTGCGCTGACCACAATCCCATCCAGGTCCTATCCCCTTAACCCCATGTATTTACCCTCCTAGTCCCCCTGACACTATGGGGCATTTAGCATGGCCAAACACACACACACACATCTTTGGACTGTATATTTCATCGAGAATACTAGTTCCGATTTATCCTGAGATTTAAAAAGTAAATGACGTCTCTGAAAATTAGTGTAATTCTTGCCATTCCTTGGTGGACACCGATGAGCAGCTAAGCAACCCATCCTTCAGGTTCCTTCTCACTCTTTGCCCTGTCACCAGCCACTAAGAGGAGCTGAAAAGTGAGCCAGTCTTCTCTTTCAGCCTAATGTTTCCTTATGCCTGAGTTTTAGTTTCTGCTTTTAGTTATTTTCAAGGGTCAGTTGTGAACTTATCCCTTTTATTTTTGTTCTTATAATGTGAAGATTCAGTTCTCAGAACCAAATACAAGCTCAAGGGTCTCAGTGGAACAGATTCACTTTCTCTATTTAATCATTTTTCCATTCTAGGTCAGAGTGCCAGGCGAGCAATGGTTAAATGGGGACTCAACTTCTTAGCAATGTTATTGGCATGAAAATTGTATATATTGGTGCATCAATATATACAGCTGGTATGTCTGAGGTTTATAAGCCAGGTCTAGAAAAATCTCCCTTCGTGTTTTCATTTCCTCAAACTAGGCAGAATAAAAGTGAAAGCGTTACAGCTTCAGTATACTTCTTATAGGCAAGGTAAAGTCGCCATAGTCCTAGATGGCCAATGGCAGTGACTGGTGACGATTTAACTTGAGGATCACCAAACCCCAGGTGAGGGGTAAGGTTAAGAAGGTGAAGCCTTCATGAGTAACCTCAGCCAGTACAGGGAATTGAACCCACACTGTTAACATCACTCTGTATCACTAACTAGCTGTCCACTTAACTGAGCTAAACCAACTCTCTGTTGCCTGAGTCCAGTACTGTACATAGTATGATAACAGAGCTGTTATTAAGATTTTGTTTTGGCTCAGTAATATCTTTTTGACTTTTATGTTCTCTCCTTCTTGATGCAAAGCCTAGATTTTTTTTAGTTCTATAATGGGATGTGATCTTTAGTATTTATTGTCCATCCCTATTTGCCCTTGAGAAGGTGGTGGCTAACTGTCTTCTTGAACCTCCGCAGTCCGCCTGATGCAGGAACACTTACAGTGCTGTCGGGAAGCGAGTTGCAGAGCTTTAAACCTCTGACTTTGATGGGAGGGCAATACTGTTGGCAAGTAGCTTGGAGGAGAACTTGAAAGTGTTGGGGTTTCCACAAAATACTTATCACCTTTTTGTTTATAGCATTATCAATCTGCAGCAATACCTGTAACACTACATTCTGCACTCTGTGTTTCCTTATCTATGAACATTATGTTTTGTCTGTATGACATGCAAGAAACAATACTTTTCACGTGAAATACAGTGAAAAGACAATAATAAATCAAATCAAATGTTTTGTGAATCCTTACCCCAAAATTCTGTGCTCTTTCTCAACACCAATTTTACTCCAGAATATTAAAATACATCACTTCACACTGAATTGCATCTCTCCACTTTTTAGTCATTTTAATCAATAACCCTTTGCAAAATTTCAACACCATCTATTTTTAATCTACATCGAAATCATTGACAAACACGGTGAACAGAAGAGCCCCAGGACCTTCACGACATCTCCATCCACATCCCACCACTCAGGAAAAACAATTCTTTAACTCCTATCCTGTTTTTAAATCCAGTTCTCTCAGCTCCACACTCATTTCTTCTCTAATATTTCTTCATGTGTCAGCTTGTCAAAAGACTTTGTCAAAGACCATTGCCTTCATTGACAATGCTTGTAAAGGTCCTCACAGATATAGAATTCCTACAGTGTAGGAGGTGGCCTTTCGGCCCATCGAGTCTGCACCAACCACAATCCCACCCAGCCCTATTCCCATAACCTACATCTTTACCCTGCTAATCTGCATAACACTAGGATCAATTTAGCATGGTCAATGCACCTAACCAGCACATCTTTCAGAATGTGGGAAGAAACCTGAGCACCCGAAGGGAACCCAAGCACCCAAAGGGAACCCATGCAAACACAGGGAGAACATGCAAACTCCACACAGTGACCCAAGCCGGGAATTGAACCCGGGCCCCTGGCGCTATAAGGCAGTAGTGCTAACCATTGTGCTTCCGTGCCGCCCAAATCTGGAGGTTGTCAAATATTGTTCAATTTGAAATCTATGCTTGTTACTTCTAACAATTTTTAGCTTCAAATCAAACAAAACTTATGCTAATATTACTTTTTCCATTTCACTACCTGCTGTTCTCCTCTGATGTTCCTCCCAGGTGTTTCTTTGCTTGTACAAGTAAATGTGGTGTGCTTTCCCCGCTCCCATGATTCTGCTCCATTTTACTTATTGTTCCTCTGTAATACCTTCCAATGGGGAGGAAGAATCCGTATCCAGACTGTCTTGTCTGTTCTCTCCAGAGGCTGTCTGAGCTGCTGAATGTTTCCAGTGTTTTCTATTTTTGTTTCAGATTTCTAGCATTAGTGCTATTCTTATATTTATTCATGCTGTAGATACTTCATTCATTCTGACATTTCCAAAAACCAACCATTAAACAACACAACCACTAGAATCACAGCAATCACTGTATCCTGCATAGTGTATGATCAGCTCAGTGCCTAACTATTCCTATATCCCCTGGTTAAAATTCCAACCAGAATTATCTAATTCTATCTTTAAAGTGCTTAATCGATGTGATTCAACTCTTGTTCACTTTACATATCCACAGATTGGGGAAAGGTTTTTTCTAATCTCTAGTCCCACAATTTCACAGAATCTCTACAGTGCAGAAGGAGGCCATTTGACCCATCAAGCCTGCACCAACAATAATCCCACCCAGCCCCTATCCCCATAACTCCATGTATCTACCCTGCTAATCCCCCTGACAGGGACAATTTGACATGGCCAATCAACCTAATCTGTACATCTTTGAAGTGTGGGAGCCAAAGCACCCAGTGGAAACCTACATAGACATGGGGAGAATGTACAAATTCCACTAGTCAGTCACCCAAGGCCAGAATTGAGCCCAGGCCCCTAGCACTGAGAAGCAGTAGTGCTAACCACTGTTCCATACAGCAGCAGAGTGAAAGCAGCTTCAAGGAAATCCTGGATCAATATTCTGAGTGTAGCATCACCACTGTGCACAGTTTTTACAACATTGCATTTATTGAGGCTACTCTGACCAAGTAATTCATCCAGTCCTTGCACAACAGGGCTGACAAAAATAGCAGCCCCAACTGAGGTCATTCTCCTATAATTTAGTCAGCTAGAAAGAAAGAAACATATTTACAGAGCACCTTTCACATCATCTTGCAACAATTAGACCACTTATGAAATGCATTCATTGATGTTATGTCAGCACCATGGTAATCAATTTGTACACAGCAAGGACCACTGTAATCCATACAGTGCAAACAAGGCCACGTGGCCCATCAAATCTACACTGACTCTCATATAGAGCATCTTACTCAGGCTCACCACCCCCACCCCGGTAACATTGCACTTTCAGCATGGCTGATCCACCAAACCCCAGTATCTTGGGACACTAAGGGGCAATTTAGCATGGCCAATCCACGTATCCTGCACATCTTTGGACTGTGGGAGGAAACCAGAGCACCCGATGGAAGCTTGTGCAGACACAGGGAGAACGAGCAAACTCCACACAGACAATGACCCAAGGCAGGAATGAACCCAGATTCCTGGCACCGTGAGGCAGTAGTGCTAACCACAGTGGCTGATCCACAAGAAAGCAAATCACCAGTTAATCTGTTTTGGTGGTGTTGCTTTAAGGGAAAGGTTAACAGCAAGTATAAATACTCCCCTGTTCTTCAAATAGTATCTCAGGATCATTTAGGGTCCAGGTTTTGTGGCTCATCACAAAAGATGACACCTTCAACAATGCAAGATTCACTCAGTACTGCACTGAAGTGTGAGCCTGGATTGTGTTTTCAAGTAGCACTGTCATATTCTCTGCACCAGCAAGAGTAAAGAACTCAGCCTGCCAGATAAATTGTTGTTATAGTCATCGTAAGCCAGCAGTGGCAATCAATTTCCTTGCCATGGGGAGATAGAGAGCTCAGCTAATCTGTGCAGGTCAGCAATACCTTTTTATATTGCTGGCCTAGATGGAACACAGCCAAAAATGAAAGTCATGATGCAGACCTTTTAACAACTGCGGGAGCATAAGATTGCATGTGGAGAATTGTTTATCTGATCCTTTACTATGTTAAACGCACTTACATAAATACCAGTTGGTGATTGTTGATGATGATGCTGTACAATGTAAATGGAGCTGGTTTTGGAATGCAAGGAGGCAAGGCAGATAGAGGATTCTGTGCAGTATAAAGTTTACACCCTGAAACACCCAAATGTTTGTTCCGTTCTTCTCTTCTCCCCTCATGGTTCTCTCAATCTCTATCCCTTTACCTGTCCAAGTGATAAAAGTTAAGCAGAATTGTTGGGGAGGCAATTGTAAATTATATGACAATATATGATATTTGAAACTATTACTGGTGAAACTTTTAAAATTTCAACATCTGCAACAGAGTGGAGATTTTCAGTTGTGGATGTGTTTATCACAAAGTGACGTTAAACAATGGCCCTGTCTGCTCTCTCAGCTGCACTATTTTAAAGAAGGGTGGGATGGGGTTGGATTATCTCTGATTTCCTGGGCAATATTTATCCTTCAAATCATCAAAACATATTGCCACAGATTTAGCAGACCTTGAATAAAGCTGTCTATAAAAACAGCTTTATTCCAGGTCTGGACAGCATGGTGGCACAGTGGTTAGCACTGCTACCTCACAGCTCCAGGGACCTGGGTTTGATTCCCAGCTTGGGTCACTGTCTGTGTGGAGTTTGCACATTCTCCCGTGTCTGCATGAGTTTCCACCAGGTGCTCCGGTTTCCTCCCACAGTCCAGACATGTGTGGCTTAGGTTAATTGGCCATGCTAAATTGCCCTTTAGTGTCCTGGGATGCATAGGTTAGAGGGATTAGCGGGTAAAATATATGGGGATAGGGCCTGGATGAGATTGTGGTTGGTGCAGACTCGATGAGCCAAGTAGTCTCTTTCTGCACTGTAGGATTTCTATGAGTCCCAATAATTTTGAATACCTCAATCAAATCTGTCTCCACCACCCTCTCGGCAAACTTACTCCATGCTCCAATCACCCTCTGGGTGAAAAAACTTTTCCTCAACTCACTTCCACTCCTTTTCCCAGTATTTTGAATGTGTCCTCTAGATTTTGATGCTCTCTTTCAGTTTCTCACTGTTTACCCTGCCCATACCTGTCAGGATCTTGAATACCTAAATCAAGTCTCCTCTCGGTTTTCTTTTTTCCAAGGAAACCAAACTCAATCACTCCATGCTACCCTCATAGTTACAGTTCTTTATCCCTGGAAAACACCAGTTACTCATTCAACAAGGTGGAACTTTTGTTTTTAAACAGGTTTTACAGCAGAACCAATAAGGTAAAAAAGCAAGTTCTCAATAGTTATTTCTGCTTGATTTCAGTCTGCGGGGACATCAACAGTACAACACCCCCATCCTGAGATGTGTAGAATTCCTGACAGTAACTTCTGGTCTCACAGATTTAGGCCATCTCACATAGGAGCAGAATTAGGCCACTCAGCCACTCAAGTCTGCTATGCCATTCAATCATGGATGATATTTTTCTCATCCCCATTCTCCTGCCTTTTCCCCATAACTCTTGATCTCCCTATTAATCAAGAACATATCTATTTCTGTCTTAAAGACACTCAATGACCTGGCCTCCACAGCCTTCTGTGGCAGAATTCCACAGATTCACCACCCTCCGGTTGAAGAAATTACTCCTCGCCTCGGTTTTAAAGGATTGTCCCTTTAGCCTGAGGTTCAGCCATCTGATTCTAGTTTTTCCCACTAGTGGAGACATTGCCTCCCCATCCACTCTATCCAGACCATGCAGTATCCTGTAAGTTTCAATAAGATAGCCCGCTCATCCTTCTAAACTCATACAACATAGAACATAGAACCCTACAGTGCAGAAAGAGGCCCTTCAGCCCATCAAGTCTGCACCGAACACAATCCCACCCAGGTCCTACCCCCATATCCCTACATATTATACCACTAATCCCTCTAACCTATGCATCACTGGACACTAAGGGACAATTTCTTAGCATGGCCAATCAACCTAACCCGCACATCTTTGGACTGTGGGGGGAAACCGGAGTACCCGGAGGAAGCCCATGCAGACACGAGGAGAATGTGCAAACTCCACACAGACAGTGGCCCGAGCTGGGAATCAAATCCTGGAGCTGTGAAGCAACAGTGCTAATCACTGTGCTACCGTGCTACTGCGCCGCCCAACTCCAACGAGTACAAACTCAGAGTCCTCAACCATTCCTCATATGACATTTAACTATGCATGTGTCGGCTCCCCAAATTGTTGTGCAGAAAGGTCATTTAGACTCAAAATGTTAACTGTTTACTCTCTCTGCAAACACTGAGTGAGTTTATCCAGCTTTTTCTGTCTTTGTTTTAGATTTCCAACATCTGCAGTATCTTCCTTTCCTTTGGTTGTTGCTGTCTCTCTATCATTATTATTACTATTACAAAATAGAGGCCACTAATGGTCTGGCCACTATCACACTGCTGTCTGTGAAAGTTTGCTTTGTGCACATTATGTTGTCCACCATATCAATTGAGACTGCATTCCTAAAATATTCCATTGGCTGTAAAGCACTTAGGGACAAGGCACTATAGAAAGCATTCTTTCTGGTTGTATCACAGCTTGGTATGGCTCCTGCTCCACCATGATGGTAAGAAACTACAAAAGGTAGCCCACTCCATCACACAAACAAGCCACCCATCCCTTGACTCTGTCTACACTTCCCGCTGTCTCAGAAAAGCAGCCAACATAATCAAGGACCCCACGCACCCCGGACATTCTCTCCTCCACCTTCTTCCATCAGGAAAAAGATACAACAGTCTGAGGTCAAGTACCAACTCAAGAATGGCTTTTTCCCTGCTGCCATCAGACTTTTGAATGGACCTACTTCACACTAAGTTGATCTTTCTTTACAGCCCAGCTATGACAGTATCACTACATTCTGCAATCTCTTCTTTCCTTCTCTCTGAATGGTATGCTTTGTCTGTATACAGCACAAGAAACAATACTTTTCACTATATGTTAATACACGTGACAATAATAAATCAAATCAATTGGAGTCTTACTTCTGCATAAATGGTATGTTCTCTTCCCTCCCAAAAAGAGCTCTGCTGCGGCTTCATCGCCAGTAATAGAAGTGAAGCTGTCAGATTGGAGCTGCGCATCTATAAATTTCCCGTTATGACTCAGCATCCTGGTGCTTAGGTGTGAACTGCTTCGACTTGACTAAACTGCGGAGGTGTAGATGTGCCTGCTGACGACTTGTCTGTGCTAAACTCGTGTGGCTGGCAGCGGGCTTCTGAATGGTGCAGTATTTCTGGGGAACTACGAACGGTCCCCTTGCCGTGGAAACCCTTCATTCAAAGATCAGCAACATTTTTACTCACCTCTTCAATTTGCTTCCAAGACCTCAACCGAGTAGGCATCGCTCGTACCTTTCTACTGGATGAGGAGGAGGAGGAGAGGAAATTTTAGCTCAGCCGGCGGTGCAAGCCACATGCACGTTTCCAGCTGGAGAGTGCTGCAGAACCATGGCTAATTCACCCCAGTTTGGTTGTGGGGCATGGGGAGGTGAATTGTTACCACCAGCCTGGTTAAAATGAACAACCTCAGCACAGAACAGAGACTGAATCTGGGACCTTTACCAGTCTGTATGATTCAGCTGCTCTCGGTTACTGAGAGGCACAGAGGAAATTGTTCCCAACGATATCACTTCTGCAAGTTATTTTTTTTTGTTTTGAAATTCTTGGATTTAAGGGTTGATTGAGGATCAGAGATATTGCGATGTGTCTAATTTTGATTTACTGGAATAACAAACTTCTTTTAAAAAACGAAAAGGCTAAGTGGGTATCTGCCGATGCTTCTGAACATTGCAAGTAATTGTCGCCACATATAAACGCTAGAGGTTAATTAAGAGTGTTTGCAGCCGCCTGTAAATTTCTGGCACCATATCAGATAAATCCAGACTGAAATGAGGCTTTTCTATCCCTGCTATTGTTTTGCACTGTGATGTCTGCGGAGTATTTGATGCAAGAGCTAAATCATGGCAAGGGCAGGCCATTCGGGCCATCAAGTTGCGTCAATGCTTTCACCACAATCTAATACTATCCGCCACCCGTTTCCTGGGTTCTTTATTTCCTGGAACTATTTAACTTGCATTTAAAAAAATTTAAGAATTCTCCTTAGGGAGTGCTTCATTGTAAAATTCCGAGTAAAGGATAATTTCGTAAGCTGTCTTTTAATTCATTCTGTAATCATCTTACCTATCCGTTTTCTCTCTTTATACCTCATTGACCAGTGGAAATAACGCTATTAAAGTTTAAGCTTATTTCTTAGCGTCAGGAATAGGCTTACATTAACGCCGTAATGAAGTTATTGTGAAAATCTCCATTTATCTTATAGTAGCACTTCATAATCTTGTGAGAACGTCAGCCAGGTGCTCCCTGTCCCCAGCTTCAACCTTCTAAGTTCTAATGGGGATTAAAAAAAAATTTATCGTATGAGCTGTAATATCCTAGGCAATCTACAGTGAAGTAAAATGTGGAAAGTACTGTGATCAGAATAGCTTTTGTTCTGAATAGATGCTACCTGAATTCCGCATAAGGTTCAAGTTTAAGATTGCTGGTCTGTGCAGAGAAACTGCTCGAGGCTCAGCATACAACACAATTTTGCAATAAAAATCAGTCTTATGTCTGCAACTCACGTGTTTTAAGGAGGACAATTTCTGGAGGATAGAGATCATAGTCCAGTGCTTCCAAATGGAATATATAGTGCAGCCCCATTGTTGCTGCAATTAAGGACACGACAACACAGCCCAGGAACAGAAAAGCTCTGTTCCCCCACAATTGAGTCACTGTAAAGTTCATCCCAGCATCCTAAAGGAGAACAGGCCTGACTGTGCTCGGACCTTCACATATCTGATATTTACTGGCCAGGAGCAATAGGAATACAACTGTTGGTCTCAGCTGTGAAAATCTGAAATGGATTCTTCACAAGTAATTTCTCAATTCCAGAATAGAACACGAGCAAAAGCTACTTTCCTGTTTTAAAAAGACAGTATGTACTCAGGGGACGGTGAGATAAGGCAGGCAAGTGTATCCAAAGACTGAGGAAATTGACAGAATTATATGAAGGCTTTTCTCAAAATTTCAATAAGGGTGAAGCAGGAGAGCATTCATAGTCATGCGACACAATATGTCAAAACTCCAAAACACAGTCAGTAGAGTGACAGGGTTGCAAAATGTTATCCTTGGCAATCCATGGCAAGAGGAGACCTGACAGGGAAAGACTGAATACTTCTACAAAAGCTTCGTTATCAACAAAAACACTGCCCCACAATATTAGAAGATAGAAATATTAAATGTCAGGCAATCTGTTCGTGTTTTTCACTTGTGGAACATACTGACTTCAAGTGTGGCACTCAGTAATAGCATGTTGTGAGGAAATACAGGCTGGGTGTTACATCAGAGGGACATTGTGAAAGGTATATACACTTTATTCAATAATCAGAACAATGAATGACCTTTTCCACATTGCTACCTTTGTCTGTTTGATGAGTATGATTATTAGACATCTGTTTTCATGTTTCATTTCAAATTAAATGTTTTATCCACTATTGACGCAATGGAATTTGAGTTACATTTTATGTTACCACATAATCTGTACATCCAACACATGTTGTACAAACAACACTGCAGCCATATCTTAGCCATACATTTTGACAGAGTGGAAATTTCTTACCTCGTGGGACCAAATGCCTGCCTAATTTCTCTACCAGAAAAAAGGTATGACTGATCAATTTTACACCTGAGTCATCTGTTGAGCACAACCACATTCTTGTCAGTATAAGTTTACTTTTATATAAAAATTCTTTTCATTCAGTCATGGGACACGGCCAGTGCTGCTGGGCCAGCATTTATTGCCCATTCCTAACTGCCCTTGAAGGGGCACAGTTAAGAGTTACTACATTACTAAGAATCTAGAGTTACATGTAGGCCAAACCAAGTGAGGAAGGCAGATTTCCTTCCCTAAAGGACATGAGTGAACCGGATGGGGTTTTAACAAAAATCGACAATGGTTTCACGATCGACATTAGATTTTTTTTATTGAATTTAAATGTTACCATGTGCCGTGGTGGGATTTAAACTCTGGGTTACTAGTCCAGTTAAAATACCACCATGCCACTAGTTATACTTTGTCCTTTTTTTGAACTAAATTATAGAATTACAACAAAGTTATGCGGCACAAAAAGTGACAGAGTTTATAGTTAAGCAGGAAACACCTATTCGCTCTCCAATTAATACATCAGGTACATTCCCTTAGAAAACCCCAATTACGTATAGATCTTGTTCTTATGCTGTTGCCTCAATTTATATTCATTAATGGCTCTCATTCTCATCTTCCAACTTCCTCTGCTTGCCTAGAAATGCATTCCATATATATAGTATTTCGGATCTAGAATCTGCACTCTCAGACAGAGAACATGGGTGTGTACCTGTATCTGGCGCCACACAATGACGTTCAGATTTACAGTACACTGTGTGAGATATACCTGCAACACTGGCCCTCAGAATAAATGTAGCCCTTCACCCGCCACGCAATTTGACATGCACTCTCTCACGCATGAGAAACCTTTTCTCATGCACCATTCGCCCCTGCAGTATTCATGAGTTAATGGCGTTTCACACGTAAGGGGAGGGGTGGAGAGACACAACCCAAACACACAATTAGCAGGGCAGCGAGTTTGATACAAAGGCAAAAGGGACCCTGGTTTGAAAAAAAAAGACAAGTGAAGTGATCAGTAGAGTTCCATTGCTTCATGTAGAAGCAGGCAGATGAATAAATTACCCACCAACTAGTACCTCTGGGCCAGCCTGCCGACCGCCCTGACAGATGGCCAGAAACATGTTAACATCTGAGGAAATGGGCACTTTTCCCCATCCACCTAACAGCAGAGTAACACTGTCCCTTCAGGTGCCCCTCCGGCACCAGTCAAAAAAGGAACACTGCATTTATAAGGTCAATTGCAGATTATTAAACACACACAAGTCACGATTGAATCTACCATAAAAAACTAATGGCATCCATTGAGAATTGAACGCAAGCTGTTAGAGGAATGGTGTGTGTGAAATGTCATGATGTGGGGTCCTAACGTCTGAGCTCCGCAGCCTCACGGACCCTGACTTTTTTGATTGACAGAGACATTTTGTCGCCCACTACTGACCACAAAGTGCCAAGAATCCCCTGAGCCCTATTAGATCCGTGCTGATATTCATTAATAAGTCACTTTTTGGAAAGAGTGAGTCTCCCAGTTCTGCATGCATTCGGAACAGACTGTCCATGAAGCAGATATTAATGCATTAATATATGGGTCAAAAGGGCGAACACGGAAAATACACACAGATAAATATATATATATATAAATGATAATAGTCAGATTGTTAAACTTACCGCCCGCTGCCTGCGTCCCAAACCGAGCAGCTTGCACTGTGGGCCGGCCGCAGCCTATCCTCCTGCGCACCGCTGGAAGTCGTCGCTCCTTGCAACTCATGCTGATGTGTTCCGTGTTGAAATCCCCCGGCTAATCGGACATTTCCCGACTGCTTTTGAGCGGCAAGGGTGTGAAATCTCCCGGGATGGCGAGGGGCTTAAGGCTGCTTCTCAGCGGATAGCTTCCTTGCTCATGTTGGATTGAGTGCTCCTGTGAAAGCCCCAGCCTCTGTTCTGTAACATGCTGCTGGACTCCTCTCTCTTCCACCACCACCCTCCCCAAAAAAAAGTCTCCTGCAGCCACTTCCTGGAGCTAGCCTCTCCGTCCTGTTCCAAACACGAGTGCAGCTCTCCTTTTAATGATAAATGCGAAGATACACATCAGTTCCCAAACCCTCGACCGCAGGAATATAACACCCACCACATTCAGTGACGGAGGCACCCAGAGATAACAGTCAAAGGGCTTTCCCCAAAGAGCATCACTCTGAGACCACCCACTCACCCTTCATAAAACAGCCTGGATTTACTCATCCAAAGGTGGGCAGCAATCGTTAGAAGTGGACACTGTCCATTCTGTTCTCTGCAAAAACATGAATCCTCAGGAATAAATACACCGAGTTTAAACCGGTTCCGAAATAAAGCATGTGTGTGAGGGAGACAGTGAGTGCCTAAGTGCAGAGACAGAATGAGCCTGTCCGCTGAAAACTAGTAATCAGGCACCTCCAGCCACCGACAGCTTGGGTTTCGGATTATAGCGTGTGCTTAATTCGTTTGGGGTTAATTCAATATTGAAAGGAGTAAATATGATATTGGTGCATTTTCGGGACAATGTGTACCGAGCACTAAAGGAAATCGACCCTGCTGCTTTGAAATAGAGATTTCATAATTACTTAGTTCGGTCAGGCTAGTGGGTGTATAGAGAATAATTGAAATGGTGTAACAAGTTGGCGCTGTTCTCTGTCATTTACGCAACAGCTAAACAAGGGGATGCAAGCTAAACCAAGGTGTGACTCGAAGCATTCCATTAGTATATCCAATCTGCGTTACAACTCATTTAACTCCATTCTTAACCATTTTTAAAATTCTACTTTTGTCATTTCAATTCTTGAACGAGGCACTTTCCTTAGTTTATCCATCCAGCAGGGATGTCCCGGTGTATCTCTTTCCCCAGTCAACAATTACAACCCGAATAGAAGAATCTGGATCCATTTATTTAAAAAACGGTGGACGTTAGTGAGAGTCTTGTTTTTTTTTAATAAAAGTAACCGTTCAACAAGTTGACGGGAATGAGAGAAACTCACCGAGTTGATCTAGTGGGGGACCTGAACAGCAGCCGCCAGCCTTGATCAGTGCCGATTCAAGGCTTCAGCTCCGCCCGAGATAATGAGCAGCCCAAGACATGGTGGCGAGGAATGAGAAAGTGGATTTTTATGGGGGTGGAGGGGGGGAGGGGGAGGGATGGTGTTGTAGACTGGGACTTGGTGACTCTGGTTGCCTCCATCCCGGAGTTGAACCCATCTCCCTCCCCGCCGCTCGGTGTCAGGTTCCACTCATGGGATCACATGTTGGAAGCCGGCTTTCTGCCAGTTTCCACACCTGCTCTGAAACTGCCCAGAACCGGGTCACCCTGAACCACACCACCCCCCAGAAACCTATCAAATCTTTCCCTACCATTGAGTGAAACCGGCCAACATCCCTCTGAAATCTGGAACTCCTTCAACCCAGATGTGAAACCTCTTGAAGGTCCCCATTCCAAGCCTCTTTCGGCGCAGGAACCTTCCTGTCCCTCCACTTACACACACAATAAAGATGACACCCATATTTCCATGGCTCCAGAGGCCAGGCAATCTTTTTAGGAAGAATATTACGTCTCATGCAGAACTCAAATAACCAAACATATCAAACTGTCACCCAGCAACCTACACAGAATTACAACGGGAACTCAAAATAACAGTGCCCCAAGAGAAGACATAGAGTCATAGATGTTCACAGCATGGAAACAAGCCCTTCGGCCCAACTTGTCCATGCCGCCCAGTTTTTACCACTGTTAGTCCCAATTGCCCGCATTTGGTCCATATTTCTCTATACCCATCTTACCCCGTCACTGTCTAAACCCTTTTTAAAAGACAAAATTGTACCCGCTTCTACTATTACCCCTGGCAGCTCGTTCCAGACACCCACCACCCTCAGTGAAAAAAATGCCCCTCTGGACCCTTTTGCATCTTTCCTCTCTCACCTTAAATCTACGCCCTCTAATTTTAGACTCCCCTACCTTTGGGAAAAGGTATTGACTGTCTACCTGATCTATGCGCCTTATTATTTTATAGACCTCTATAAGATCACCCCTAAGCCTCCACGCTCCAGGGAAAAAAATTCCATCTATCCAGCCTCTCCTTATAACTCAAACAATCAAGTCCCGGTAGCATCCTAGTAAATCTTTCCTGCGCTCTTTCTAGTTTAATAATATCGTTTTTGTAACAGGGTGGCCAGAACTGTGCACAGTATTCGAAGTGTGGCGAAGTGTTCCAGAAGGCGCATTATTTTGCTCCAGAACTTGGTCTTCGGTTTATGGAGTACATAGCTGAGTCAAGGCTTGAACTAACAATTCAATCATCCCTCTGTCCAAAATTGGGACAGACCCTGTACAATATCCACAATATAAAAAATTGAGGTCAAACCCCACGCACACTATCGTAGTGACCAGCAACCCGAATCATGTGGACACCAATTCATAACTCACTTCTTGGCTGAAATACATTCAGTATCATTATTTTTTCTCGAAGCACAGAAAAGCCTACTGTGTAACATCTTCCTGCCCCGTCCTCCCACAACCCCAATATTATGTGACATCTTCCTGCCCCTTCAACCCCACTGAGAATACAGACAGATCCGAAACACTAAACTCAAATAATCATGACTTTAAAGTCTATAGTCGACACCAGCTTACCAAAAACCATCATTCTTTTACCCAAAACCTGATTATTACCATTGTACACAAATCCACCAAACCCTTCACTGCAGAATCCATGCCCCATCCATCATCGAAACCAAGCCAAACCCTTCTGAACCAGGTAGCAACTTCATCCCAAAATGATTAGTTTGTCTGTTTGGCCCAGTGTATTCCTCTGTATGGAACAGAATCCATTCCGAATTAACGTGTTAGTTATAATTCAGACAGTGAAAGTTGTAGCCTTTTATTTCTGGTCGTTCAGGTGATATTTATTTCCCCCAAAATAAATAAATGTCATCCTTATTCGATCATTGAATGGGTTTTGGAACGCCGGCATCCTGTAATCTATGACCAGAACATTCTTCCATTCAGATACCAGGCATGCTACTTGTAGAGTAATGCCGTCCATTCAACCCGCACAGATCTATCCCATCACTTGACATGCGATGATTCATTCATTGGGAAGCTCCTATTTTCTATGATCTCCGTAGCTGTGTGTAGACATGGCGCCACATGGAAATAAAAACTTATCTATATGGGAACAAGTGAAAAAGGTCCAAGCCCCAATTCTTAAACAAAACGAGTACATTATGTACATACGCTGCCGTTCTGGGAGTGCAGTATTAAAGCCGTAGTGTCTTCGGGATAAAACAAACCGCAATTTGAAGAACGTGTTTCTAACAACCTAACAAACGCTATCAGATCGACTAAATATTTAGCTCAGTTGTGGGGGTGGGATCTTTCTGTGCGCAAATTAGTTGCCAGGTATCTGTGCAAACAGAGCACTTCAGAAACACATGGGTTGTTAAATGCTTTGTAACATGCCGAAAAGTTGTCGAGTGTTAAATTCTTAATTCTGTAAGTAATTTAAAGACACCGAAGTCAATCAATCTCTATGCAAAATTTGTACACCTCGTTTTTTTTTGTAATAATAGAGGCAGCACAGTTCATGAAGACAAAAGGGATGGATTATCACAAACAAGGTTTCGTTCATTTCAGCTTAACATTCCCCTTGTGTGGGGAATGGACAGAATTCGTCTGTCCAGTTCATAGCCAAATTACATTACAAATACTACCAAAAACCGTCAAAGTAAATTGGGATAAACTTCTTCCTTTTGGGATCTCGGTTGAGCTGGACAGTGTCGCCGCTGTGCTGCTGTCTATTTGGACTTTAATAGAGATTTTCACAAACAGGAAGTGAAATACTGGATAAAAACCGGGCAAGAAAAAAGTGGTTGCAATTACTAGAAGATGGATAACATTTCCGTGGCGATTTCTGCTCCTTTCCTCATGCTCTTACGAAATCTCAGCGCCTGAAGTTTTTTTTTTGAAAACTCATTTTATACTTCCAGATTTCAGCTGGACAAAGTTAGAATTCTTAACTCCGTGACCCTAAAGTGAATCGGACCAAAAGCAAAAATATACAGGTCCCGTTTAGCCCCACTGAACAGAACGTGACTTCCGATTAATTCCACATTTTGCAAACATTCATCCAAAATAACCGCTCTGCCTCCAAGATTATATAAGGATTTTTTTCTTCTCCCAAGCTGCCGTCTGTTCCGTCTCTGGGGAGTGCTGAACTTCCCAGATATTGACCAATCTCCGGTTTATCAACCCAAATCCAACTGACCTCCTCCCCCACCCACTCCACTCCACCTCTTCCCCCCCCCTCCCCTATTACACATGGGGCCTCTTCCTAAACAGTGGAGCACACTTTCTCAAATAGTATTAACAGCAATCTGAGCAAAACCACGTCTATGGGTTACTTAATGAGCAATGAATCTGGATTTGGTGAAAGCAAGCATTTCCCATCACCATAAAGGCTCCCCTCAATTCGGGAGAACGAATCTGTCATTTCGGAAGCTGAACGAGGTGGGTCTCCTATCTTGGGAAGGCCAGTGTCTCTCCTGGCTTGTCGGAGGCTCCCACCCGGTCTGAACTGAATGAATCGGTGGAAAGTGAAAAGCTTGGGCAAACTGGAGCCCATGACACAGGGGAGTTCACATGGACAGGTGTAGTGGGGACAGTGTGAAGAACCTGGTGACTGGAGACAAAGCGGGAACCCACCCACACCACAAATCCTGAACAATAACCGCAATTAGAATGAACGTATCCGGCCCATTACAGGAAACCTTGTTGGAGAGCTGCAATTCCCAAGCAGAAGAACCTGCACATATGAAAATGCAATTGAAGCCGTGTTTAATATTTTTCAGAGAACCGTATTCTCCCCCCTTTTCAGCCTTTATGTTATTTCCCAGCCGCTGTCCGCCCCTTGGGAATTTCCAGGGACCTGCTGTGTTGTCGACTTGACCAGGGCACGGTGAGAACTGGTCCTTGTGAACCCTAACCCCCTCCACTGCTAAAGGGGATTGTTTTAAGTGTGTTGGGACTGCAGTTCTGGATTCTGGGCTGTATAGTGTCAAGGATTCGCTTGCAACTCGGTTCTACTCGCAATTATATTTTGGGATAATAGGTAGTGTGCAACATCAGTGAAACCCTCTCATCATTTTAAAGATGATTTTAGGCAATAAATAAGTGTCCACTCACCTCTAGTGATTTTATTGCTCAATCTGGTGTCAATATACTCACCCTATAGGACTCATCCATCGGGAGCTCAGATTAAGCATTTTCGAATTTGCACAGAGGTAAGTAACGTTCAAACGGCAAACTTCATGCAGCGTTCCAGCGCCCTGTTGCTTACTGCTTGTCCAGCTGGACCTTTTTTTGGTGCTAAATCGGAACAATCCTATCTCCTGGTGACAGGTCTACACTCAGGTTCCATTGATGAGGCAGACTGGCTGTCTGAAGCACTACTCCACACATCTTGCCAGGGTAATGGGTGCCTACATCTTCCAAAGACATCTAATTAGCTGCAAATTTCCATCATCAGGTGTCATCCTGTAGTCACTTTGTTCCTACCACAACCTTGGAATTAGTTAATTTAATAAATATTTGGGTTAATCAATGGTTTCATTAGAAAACTGACAATTAGAGAATCATAGAATTGCTACAGTGCAGAAGGAGACCATTCAGCCCATTGAGTCTGCACCAACTCTCCAAAAGAGCACCTTAACTGGGCCCATCCCCTAGCCCTCCCTATCCTTGTAACCCCATGCATATACACCTGTGGCATTGACTGCTAGCCAAATAGTAGATAATAGGAGTTCTTCATGGTCAACACAGTGAGTAGAGTAAGTTGCCATGCAGTGTACCACCAATCTTCTGATCACAGAATGGATGAAGAAATATATTCTGTTGAATGCTGCTTGCAACAGTATGGAGGTTTATGAGCAACCCAATCCGTGAAGACACCAACCCTACGTCCCGTTTCCAGCCTTTGGTTCATGCCTTCTTTTATTCCTCAACTTCCACAGCAATTACAGGCCATTTGCCTCTACTGATGTGAAGGAACTAAAGCCAGGGAACATCCATTGTGATATTCTAGATATCCAAGTTCAATGCCAAATATCAGGTTTACCAACTGCTAACTCAGATTTTCAGTGGCAAATTTAACACTGAAAAACGTGAGGTGATGTATTTTGGAAGGACTAACAAGCCAAGGAAATACACAATGAATGGTAAGATGCTAGGAAGTACAGAGGACCAGTATGTCCAAAGATCCCTGAAGACAGCAAGACAGATAGATGAGGTGGTTAAGAAAGCATATGGAATACTTGCCTTTATCAACCAAGGCATAGAATATAATGGGGAGCTAATGGCCTAGTGGTATTATTGCTAGTCTACTAATCCAGAAACACAGTTAATGTCCTGGGGACCAGCTTTCGAATCCTACCACAGCAGATGGTCGAATTTGAATTCAATTAAAAAATTCTGGAATTAAGAGCTTACTGATGACTATGAAACCATTGTTGAGGAAAAAATCCATCTGGTTCACTGATGTCCTTTAGAGAAGGAAATCTGCCGTCCTTATCTGGTCTGGCCTACATGTGACTCTAGAGCCACAACAATGTCCTTGGCATTGAGAGCAATGCTATCAACTGCCCTTGGAAACTAGGGCATTTATTTGCAAACAATAAATGCCATCCAGCCAGCGATGGCTATAATCCATGAATGATTAAAACAAAAATAAGAGCAGGGAGATTGTGCTGGAGCTTGTCAAAGTGCTTCTTAGGTCACCGCTAAAGTAGTGTAGTTCTGTTTGTTGCACTATGGGAAGGATGTTATTGCACTATAAAGGGTGTAGAGGGGATTCACTAGGCTGTTGCCTGGGTTGGAATGTTTCAGCTATGAAGACAGGCTAGTTGGGTTGGGGTTGTTTTCCTTCGAACAGCAAAGGCTGAGGAGGATAATATGATCAAGATGTGAAAAATCATGAGGGACATAGATAGGGTTTATAAGAAGTAATTTTTCCCCTTAGCAGAGGGGTCAATAACCAGGGAGCACAGGTTTATTATGAAAGGCATGAAATTTAGAGGGGATTTGAGGCAAAACATTTTCACCCAGAGGTGGGTGGGAATCTGGAACTCATTGCCTGAAAGGAGGGTGGATCCGGGAACCCTCATAACATTTAAGGCGCATTTAGATAAACACTTGAAATGCCAGAGCATAAAAGGCTACGGACCAAGGGCTGGAAAATCGGATTAGAATAGATAGGTGCTTAATGGTCAGCATAGGTAAGATGGGCTGAAGGGCTGTAAAACTTCATGATTCTATGACTTCATTCTGTTAATGAAGTCCAATCTCAGGATTCATTACCTTTTTACTCTAGAAGGAATCTTGCTCAAGGCAATGGTCCTTTACTAAAAATATATTTATTTACATAGCAACTATTTACAAAGGATATACAAGACCAAGACATAGCTGGAGCTACTAAGGTGCTTCTTAGGCATCTCTCAATGAATAACATCACTATGATATAGCTCCTTATGCACATACTGAGTTAATCCTTTATTCTACATCTCCCCAAGTTCACTCTTCCCACTGATAATCTCATGTACTATTGACAGTGCAATTCAAATATTGACAGTTTCCGACTTCTACATCATCCTCAGTTCAGCCAAATCACTTTCACCAAAGGCATCAATCTCCCACAATGCTTCCAGCTCTCGTGGAGAGGGTGGAGGATGTATGCATTCCCTTATTGTCTCCCTGGAAGGCAAACACATTGGTGGATTGGGATAGCAGCTTCTCTCAATAGCTGGCTCTTGAACTGCAACACTGATGATGACCTAAACGTAAAGCAGTGAAAACCAATCACAGAAAAACTGATTCAAAAGAGAACACTCCAGGATGCCAATAATCCTTGAAAGGGGAAATGATGAACTAGAATTCTCCTTCTCATCTTGTTGTGTTGCAGACTGGGGAAAGGCAAGATCATTAGCTTGACAAAATGAAGCACTTTAGGGGAAGCAGTGGCGTAGTGGAATTATCACTGGACTAGCAATACAGAGATCCAGAGTAATGCTCCGGGGACTCGGTTCAAATCCCACCATGGCAGATGGTGAAATTTGAATTCAGTAGAAGTCTGGAATTAAAAGTCTAATAACGACCACGATACAATTGTCGATTGTCATGAAAACCCATCTGGTTCACTAATGTCCTTTAGGGAAGGAAACCTGTCATCCTTACCTGATCTAGCCTACATGTGACTCCAGAGCCACAGCAATGTGGTTGACTCTTAGGGATGGGCAATAAATGTTGATCAACCAGCGACACCCACATCCCATGAACGCATAAAATAAACTTTCAGTTTTTGTGAAGAACTTTGCAGTTGATCATTCACCACTGCTGCAGTGACAAGAGAAGCGAGGAATGAACCTGGTTAATGAAAAGAAGAACAGCGAACATCCTGAAGACAATGCTGGAAACAAGGAAAGAATGACTTCCCTCTCAAGGTAAAGGTTTCTGTTCTTATAGGTAGTCGTGTCACACCCACACTGGCTTCAGCATGGGGCTTCCCCATTGGAGACAAAGAGATCTCAGAGTCAGCTGCAGAAAGTAGGCATGCACCATCATCAACAATGTCATCAACTTCAGAATCAGGATCTACAGGAAGTACAAACTGGTCTGCAAACTTGACTGTAAGTTCACAGGGTAGAGGGTGCCTGGAACTCGCTACCAGGGGAGGTAATGGAAGCAGATACAATAGTGACTTTTAAGGGGCATCTGGACAAATACATGAATAGGATGGTAAGAAGTCTCACAACACCTGGTTAAAGTCCAATGGGTTTATTTGGTAGCAGAAGCTTTCAGACCACTACTCCTTCATCAGATGAGTGAAGAGTTGGGTTCACAAACAGGGGATATATAGGCACAGACTCAATTTACAAGCTAATGGTTGGAATGCGAGACTTAACAGGTGATCAGGTCTTTACAGGTACAGATAATGCAAGTGGAGAGAGGATTAAGCACAGGTTAAAGGGGTCTAAATTGTCTTGAGCATTGTCTTTGGGTAAGCGTTCTCCAAGGCAGCCTTCATGATGCATGACAATGCAGAATCGCCAAACAGAAACTGATAGCCAAGTTCCACACATGAGGACGGCCACAACCAGGATCTTGGGTTCATGTCACAATATCTCTAACCCTCACAACATGCCTGGGCTTGCAAAACCTCACTAACTGTCCTGGCTTGATACAATTGAATGGATCCAATTTGAAGTGGCTCATTCTCCCTGGATAACTTTTTGCTAGCAGCTTGCAATTGTTGCATTTTGTTGTTGGGCTCAAGTGAAATAAGTAGACAAATTGACTTTGTGGTTATCTTTTTCAACAAAGGGATAATTCTGGTCATAAGAGCTAACAAAGACTTCATAATCATTGGCAATGGAGTCAGAGTATAGTAAGGTCCGGGACCACCTTCTCTCAACAGATCACCTACCGTCGAGACAGCTTCATTCTTTAGCACTCTTTCCTGAAAGAGCAAATTAAGGTCTAGAATATCATCTTGCGGGTGGTCACCATTATTCTTGGTGCGTACTATTCCCACTTCTACAGCCTATCCCGAAGATGAGGTGAAAAATCTGCAATTTTTCCTGTGGTTCTTGGAGTTGAACAGAGAATAGTTGCAATATCACTTTATTCAGCCATGAAACTTTGTCAGATAACACTGAATCATCTACTCCTGTTTCCAGCTTGAATTTGGTTACACCCCATTTTAGGGCTCACTTACTTGTCCATTTTAGGGCAACACAGTATTTAACACCTCTGCCTCACAACACCAGGAGTCTGGGTTTGATTCTGGCCTTGGATGACTGTCTGTGTGGAGTTTGCACATTCTCCCCGTGTCTGCGTGGGTTTCCTCCAGATGTTGGTTTCTTCCCACAGTCCAAAAATGTACAGGTTAGATGGATTGGCCATGCTAAATTGTCCTTTAGTGTCCACAGATGAGTAGGTTAGGTGGATTAGCCATGGTAAATGCATGGGGTTACACAGATAGGGTGGGGGGGAGGGCTTGGGTAAGAAATTCTGTCAGAAATCAATAATGGACCAGATAGCTTCCTTCTGCACTATAGGGATTCTACAACAACAATAGCACTCCAAAGCTGGTTTTTATTTTCCTTTATTTCTCTGATTACCTGGTTATCAAAGTATTGAATTTCTTGAATGGAGATTCCTTTCGCAAATTTCTCCCTCTGTCTTATCAAGGTAGATTTCCTAGAATGGCAGATCACATTAACATGGCCTAACTTGCCATACCCATGACACTGTGCAATTCAGGCAGGGCATGCTACTCATTTATGGACCTTCTTTCCTCCACAGTGGGAACATTGGAAATGACAGGCGGTGTCTGGTTGCTTCCTAGCAATACTTGTGGTTTTACAATTCACAAATTGAACAATTTCATCAGGCCGTCCCTGGAAAATTTCCCTCAAGTCTTTCATAAGAATCTTATTCTGCCTTTGCTTTTTGGCCTGTATGGCCATATTTAAATCTTCCAGAGCGTAAGAAGTCAGAAAGATTCTCATCTAAAATTCCAACAACTATTCCAAATCCGATCAGGTCATCCTGTATTGTTTCATATTGAAAATTTTCAGTCAGGCCATATAATTTGCTGATGAATGAATCAATTGCTTCACTTTGTTTACGGCTGAACCAATTAAATTTTGATTTTCAATGCCAATATTTTTATGAAGCCTGATGCATGAGTCAAAGATTCAATGACATCGTCATGGGAAGCTGTCTCTGTGCTCACTCCCTCTGGCTGGCCAGCATGCTGTCTGAAATACTCCCAATAACATATTAGCAAAGGGTTAACTTGATCTTTGTTCCCTTGATTGGCAGGGCCTGAGATGGTGCGGTACTGAGTAAAACATCTTTGCCTACTCAACATTGCTCAGCCTGTCTCGGGCCCTCTATATTTTGAAACAATTCTGGTAGGGGCAGAGTGGTAGCCATTTGTTATGCTGATTTGAGGTTGACTTTTCCTTCCCTGCTTGTCTTGCCAGTTGCTGAGCTGCCCTCGCAGCTCTGCTGTTGCTGGGTTGGCCTCAAAGTCCTTCGCCAGCTGAGCTGCCCTGTTGCTGGACTTCACTTCAAGCCTTTTCCCATCAGTTCCTACTGTTGCTCTGTACATGTAGTCGTCACTGTTGCAATAGTTTATCACAGGATTCATTAGCTTCTCTCTCGAGAGGAGATCTTGCGAGAGACAATCATCGTTTTTTCCCAAAAGAAATTTATTTATACCAACTATTTACAAAGGTTAAACTGGACCAAGGCACAGCCGGAGCTACTCTGTAAGATATCTCTCAGTCATCTTCTCTCACAGAGCGACATCACTGTGACATGGCTCCATATACACATGCTCAGTAGCTCTTATTAGAGTTAACCCTTTCTCTGCCAGTGCCTTTGTCAAAGCTACATGCCTGCCGCTGTGACAAGCTCCTCCTCCATTCCTTTATCTGCAACATCATACACCTGAGGGATCTTGCACTTAGGCTGAAGTTAATGTTTTCATTGCAGGCCAAAGAGTTCTGAACAATGAAGGAGAACTATTTGGAAATGTATTTGGAAATCTTAAAATCAAGTTGCACTGAGCCTTTTTACCTGGTACTGTTTCCCAATGCTATTCAAATAGTCCCACTCTCCTGCTCTTTCCCCCAAACATTGGAAGTTTTTCTTTTTATATTTCAAATTTTACTTCAGTGGCACAATGGTTAGCACTGCTGCTTCACAGTGCCAGGAACCCGGGTTCAATTCCCGGCTTGGATCACTGTCTGTCTGGAGTTTGCATTCTCCTTGTGTCTGCATGGGATTCTTACGTGTGCTCCGGCTTCCTCACACAGTCCAAAAGCCATGTTCCTTAGGTGCATTGGCCATGCTAAATTCTTCCTCAGTGTACCCAAACAGGTGCTGGAGTGTGGCGACTAGGGGATTTTCATAGTAACTTCACTGCAGTGTTAATGTAAGCCTACTTGTGACACTAATAAATAAAGTTTAAACTCCTTTGGGATTTAGTTATCACTGGCTAGTTAATTCAATTTTACTTTCATGGACCTGAAAGTTTGGAAACAACTATTGTTAGGACATAGAACATAGAACACTACAGCACAAACAGGCCCTTCGGTCCACAAGTTGCACCGATCATATCCCTACCTACCAGGCCTATCTATAAGCCTCCATCCCACTAAATCCCATGTACCATCCAGAAGTCTCTTGAAAGACCTCAACAAGTTCGCCTCCACCACCACCGACAGCAGCCGATTCCACTCACCCACCACCCTCTGAGTGAAAAACTTACCCCTGACATCTCCTCTGTACCTACTCCCCAGCACCTTAAACCTGTGTCCTCTCGTAGTGACCATTTCAGCCCTGGGAAATAGTCTCTGAGAATCCACCCTATTCATACCTCTCAACGTCTTATAAACCACAATCAGGTCGCCTCTCATCCTTCATCTCTCCAGGGAGAGAAGACCTAGCTCCCTCAACCTATCACTGATAGATTAGCACTGTTGTTATATTGGTGACCTTAAATCAGAACACCAAGAATTATTAGCACAAGGTTAAGGGTTATAAGGGTTAGGTTGATTGGCCATGCTAAATTGACCTAAATTTCAGGGGGATTAGTGGGGTAAATATGTGGGATTATGGGGATAGGATGGGATTGTGGTTGGTGCAGACCTGATGGGCCAAATGGCCTCCTTATGTACTGCAGGGATTCTGTGATAAGCAGCTTGAAACATTTACAAGTTAATGCGAATATAGATGAACATACTGAGGTAGAGTTTCCACTTATCGATGCGAGTGACATCAGCACAATCTGGGGGTAAATGGGCTGCACCAATGATAAGGGAATTTTAAATTTACATCCAAAATTAATTATGGTCCTAGTTGCCCTTGTGCACATTTTCAAAGCTTTTCATTCAAAAAAATAGATTTACTTCATTAAGGAACCGACAACGCGAGTGGTACATTGTTTAGTATCGTCTTCAAAATTCATTCAGTGATTTTAAATCAGGTTACTCACAGGTGCAGAACTTGACATTCTTATTAAAATGCTTATTGTTTGTGATAAATCAATTTTCAGCTGCATTAATAAAAGCGACCAAGGTAGCTGCTTTTAAAACATTATTAAATACTTTTGGATGGTTTGAAAAGATCTATTACACCGAGTCATCCGGCAGGTTCACGGGGGGATTTATGTTTTGATTATGCAAAATGATTTAGTGTATTGAAAACTTGAACAGTACCTAAGCAGTACAATTGCAGACAGATTCCTGGTGCAATTTCCTGATTCAGCTAGAATTGAAAACTCTACCCGTAAGCTTTTGAAGTAGTCAGTGGATTCCATAGTATGCACTTAAGCTACCACAGAGGCAAAGAGGTTGGGCATTGCTGAAAAAATCTTACTGCAAACAAAAAAGAGCTAATTATTTTCTAGGAAAGCAAAACATTAAGTTCCCCTCCTGTTCTCTTCCTGAGGAGTTGATCCAAACTCAAGAAGGATAGGAAGAATCCATTTGGTCCATCAAGCCTGCCACGTCCATACTTATTATTTATTAATGTCACAAGTAGGCTCACATTAACATTCCAATGAAGTTACTGTGAAAATCCACTAGTCACCATACTCCAGCATCTGTTCGGGTACACTCAGGGAGAATTTAGCATGTCCAATGCACCTAACCAGCACATCTTTCAGACTGTGGGAGGAAACTGGAGCACCCGGAGGAAACCCACACAGACACGGGGAGAACTTGCAGACTTCGCACAGACAGTGACCCAAGCTGAGAAATGAAACTCCTGGTGCAGTAAGGCAGCAGTGCTAACCATCGTGCAACTGTGGTGCCCATACTTTTCAATTCATTCTTGGGACATGGATGTTGCTGGCTGGCTAGTATTTATTGTCCATCCTTAATGATGGTGAGCTGTCTTCTTGAATCGCTGCAGTCCACGAGGTATGGATTGGACATTCCTTGGATTGCCACTCTGTACCAGCTCACTCGAGCTTAAATTGTGAAGTGACTATCTTTCCTGACCTTCTTGACCCCGGCCGGGTGAGTCTTGGGCAGGGTGAGACTTGGGCAGGGTAAGAGTTGGGCGGGGTGAGACTTAGGCAGGGTGAGACTTGGGCAGATAAAACTTGGGCGGGGTGAAACTCGGGCCAGGCGGGCCAATTGAGACATGAACTGGTTGAGGCTAAGGCTTAAATGTTCCATTGAAAGGGAGAGATAAGTTTCTAAGCTAAGTGAATGGGATGTGGAGGTGTGGGTTCAGACAGCAATGGTGGGGGAAGCCAGACATCAGGGAGAGGGAGTTGGACATCATTGCTGGGGGAGAGCCTGACATCAGGGGGAGGGAGTCAGGCATTGGTGGAGGTGGCGAGGGTGTTTTGATTTAATTTGTTTTGTCAGATGGTTCCCAACACAATGCAATGGTCCAGGGGAAGTTAGCCTTTTTGAATAATTGCGGGGTAAACCCTGGCCTGGTAACTTGCAAGAGCGATTCCCCAGAGCATCTTCGAAATACCCCAAAATCCAACACCGGGGAGGCAGCAAGTTATGGGCCATGTGTCACTGTCCTCCAGACATGTGGGCCAGAAGTGTCTCAGAATCAGAGTGGTGATCTGACTGATGCACTATCAATTACCAAACATTGAGGTGAGTATAAATTTCTTGTAGACGGAGCATCACAAAACAGCATTCTCCATTGGCCTCGGGCAGAATCTTCCAAGCCTTGGGTCGGCAAGGCAGTAAACTTCCGGCAATAATTTCCATTGATATGCAAATAAACAGGGAAACTTGAAGCAAAGATGTGAAAAGCTGTGAGAAACACTTACACATCCATCAAGTAAATCTAGCAAGCACGAGGAAATTGCAGCAACTCATAAACTTCACTTATCCCACCACATCCCATAATTTATTCTCTTGAATTTGGAATACCCTTTCCTCTGAGGAATTTGTCCAGCTCCGTCTACAAGAAATTTATACTCACCTCAATGTTTGGTAATTGATAGTGCATCAGTCAGATCACCAACTTCCAATCATGTATATTACCTCAACTTCCTACTTATAGTTGAAGGCTTAAAATGAAACCATTTCTTCCTAATGAAGAACCAACTTCTTCCTAATAAATTTTGCTCCTTAACATTATTATAATTCTACCATTCATAAGCATTGAAAAATTTACAAAAAATAATCTGAAGATGGGTTAACATGTGGACTTTATTATTTCTAAATAAATAAGCAACTATCTGTTTAAACCTGGTGTTAATGTTTGATAAAAACGTTTGTTTTAATGCTTGATACATCGCCACAAACATTATCCTTCGAAAAACCCAAATGCTGTACTACAATACAAAATGGGATCCATAATCCAAACCAGAAAGTATCATCTTTTTCAATCCCATAAATCTAATCCTCACACACGGAGAACAATTGAAATAAAAATAGTTGAGAATGATATAGTTCATCAATTTTATCTTCTAGCTAATATTTTAAAATTATATTTTATATTTTTGTGCATTGCATCTTTCTTCACTCAAAGTCACAACACAAATTATCTTTTGAAATATAGATTCCTAAATTTACACTTAACAGGTTCACATCATTCTCAAAAATATTATGGGGCAGGATTTCCACTTTGGAAGCAACTGGTGTACAAGTTGTACAGGTTTTGATGAGTGATTGGGTTGGCATGGTGGCACAGTGATTAGCACTGCTGCCTCACAGTGCCAGGGACCCAGGTTCAATTCCAACCCCGGGTGATTGTCTGTGTGGAGTTTGCACTCTATGTGGGTTTCCTCCAGGTGCTTTGGTTTCCTCCCACAGTCCAAATATGTGCGGGTTAGGTAGTTTAACCATGCTAAATTGTGCCTTAGTGTCAGGAGGATTTGGCGAGTAAATATATGGGGTTGTGGGGATACAACTTGGGTGGGATTATTGATAGTGCAGGCTCAACGTGCCAATGGCCTCCTTCTGCACTGTAGATTCTATGTTTGTTTAGGTTTCCACTCAAATTAATTTGCAAATCGTCAAATGTAAAACCTACCATGAACCATGTAATTTTTACTTTCTAGACATTCTATTTCCAAAAATATTCTTTAAGAGTGGCTGCTTGGTGCGGCTGTGTTCATCACCAAAAAAAAGCTTTTAAATCAGCATATGAAAATAAAATACTGATGCTGGAAAACTGAAATGAAAACAAAAAATGCTGGATACACTCAGCAGGTCTGTCAGAATCTGTGGAGAGAGAAACAAGGTTAACATTTCAAGTCCACGTTACTCTTCGACAGATTTACTCTTCTAAACACTAGTGGCTAAAAGCCTAACCTCTCCAACCTTTCCTCATAAGACAATCTGCTCATTCCTGGCATTAGTTTAGTAAACCTTCTCTGAACTGCTTCTAAGGCATTTACATCTTTCTTGAGATAGGGAGGCCAATATTGTACACAATAATCCAGATGTGTTCTGACCAATGCCCTATAGAACTGAAGGATAACCTCCCTATTTTATAATCAATTTCTCCACACAATAAATTGGCTTTTCTAATTACTTGCTGTTCCTGTTTACTAGCCTTTTTGGTGGCGGTATTCTGGTGGAGATGGGGAAATGGTGATGGTTGATTGTGGAGGCTGCGATGCAGAGGGTCAGGACAAAGGGAATTGGGATTTTGGGAGGGAAAAGGATGAGAGTAGAAATCTGGGAAATGGACCAGGTGCAGTTGAGAGTCCTATGGTGGGGATGGGAAATCCTCAATTGAGAGAAAATGAGGACACATTGGAACACCATTACTAAAAATCAAAAAGTGCCCCACTAATCTAGGTAAAGTTTTAGAAAAAAATATGAGTACCCTTCTGCATTGTAAGAATCATTTCTGATTAAGTTGTGAAAGTGTATTAAGAACCAGCTGCTCTGCTGAAAGCTAAAAGTGGTTATTCATGTTTGTGGATCAACTTGCGTCAGAATCAATTTTAAAGCCATTCTCACTTAGAATCCTGGCATTATCACCACTTCCATTTTTCTGATTATTTTACAGGCTTTGTTTAAATCTCCCTGAACATCTTTGCTTTCCATTTGTTTCAGTCAGAATGGTGGGCAGGGGGTCATTGTGTGAACCATGATTCCTTAGGTAAAGGAGCAGCAGGTCTTTTCCTGTTCATCATAGGTTCCTAGGTTCATATGTAGTTCATTTATTACCTCCATGATTGAGAGCAATCATTTCCAAACACAGCAGGGCTCAACTCAGTAATATCAGTTACAAGATCTCTTGACAAGTTTCTCTTGTCAGTAACCCATCTCAGTATCTTTCCCTGGTGAGCTTTCTGCACTAGGAATGTAGAAATAGATTTGTGGACGGCATGGTGGCACATTGATTAGACCTGCTGTTTCATAGCATGAGGGACCCGGGTTCAATTCCCGGCTTGGTTCACTGTCTGTGTGGAGTTTGCACATTCCTCCCATGTCTGTGTGGGTTTCCTCCGAGTGCTCCGGTTTCTTCCCATAATCCAAAGGTGTGCCGGCTAGGTGGATTGGCCATGGTAAATTGCCCCTTAGTGTCGGGGGGATTGGCAGGGTGAATGGGAGGTGGGGGGTACAGAGATAGGGCCGGGTGGGATTGTTGTTGGTGCGACTCAATGGGCCGAATGGCCTCCTTCTGCACTGTAGGGATTCTATGAAATATCTGAGAAGTTTTATTATGGCAAGATACATCAGGAATTGAAATCATTTTTAATACTTTTTGCAAGCAAGAGATTTTCAAACCCTTTTTTTGGAAACTAAACATGGACAGGAGGATGTATTTTGCTGCCTCGGAAAAGCAGCCAGCATAATCAAGAACCACACGCATCCCGGGCATTCTCTCTTCCATCTTCTTCCATCAGGAAAAAGATACAATAGTCTGAGATTACATACCAAGAACATCTTCTTCCCTGATGCCATCAGATTTTTGAATGGACCTACCTTGCATTAAGTTGATCTTTCTCTACACCCTAGCTATTACTGTAACTCTACATTCTCTTCTTTCCTTCTCTATGAACAATATGTTTTGTCTGCATAATACATAAGAAACAATACTTTTCACTGTATGTTGATACATGTGGCAATAATAAATCAAATCAAAAATTTTCCATTTAAAATAATTACCAAGTCCCTGACAAACTTGTACAGCCTCTCTACATAACATTTGGTAGCCTAGATATTGATTCTGGTCCTAATAATGTTGAACACTGAGAAGTTTGCTACTATTGAGGGCTATGATGGAACCACAGCTTCTCGGAGTTGGCTTAAATAGGGTGGCATGGTGGCATAATGGGTATCAGTGTTGCCACACAGTGCCGGGGGTTCAATTCCCAGGTTGGGTCACTGTCGGTGCAGAGTTTACATGTTCTCCCCTTGTATTTATGAGTTTTTTCTGGATGCTCCAGTTTTCTCCCACAGTCCAAAAGACATGTTGGTTAGCTGCATTGGCCATGCTAAATTCTCCCTTAGTGTACCTGAACAGGATTTTTACAGTAACTTCATTGCAGTGTTAATGTAAGCCTACTTGTGACACTAATAAATAAACTATCACACTTTAAATCTGGATGATGCAGTTTGCCTGAATGGGCTCCTGGGGAGCCTACACTGATGGACCCACCAGCACGCAACATGGACTGACCGCCCTCCAAAAGAGGAAATGCTGGAAAATCTCAGCAAGTCTGGCAGGAGAGAAAAGAGCTGGCATTTCGAATCCAGATGACCCTTTGTCAAAGCAACTGATCACCCTGCTGACCTAGCTAGCGATGCCTACATCCCATGAATGGATAAAAACGTGGCACCAGTATTTAAGTTGTGTTACAATTAAGAAGGTTTTAAGATTTTTCTGACTTTGTACTGTCTTTAAGGTGAAAGGAAGAGGGTTATGTGACCTTGCTGACAACAGGTCTGGGTGGTTTGGTTGTTAGAGGTTAATGGGGGCACAGATTATTTTAAGTTATACGTTACTGGTTAGACCAGCATTTATTGCCCATCCCTAATTGTTCTTGAACTGAGTGTTTTGCCAAGCCATTTCAGAGAACAGTTAAGGGTCAACCACATTACAGTGTCACACCAGGTAAGGATAATGTTTTTCCTTTGATAAAAGACATTAGTGAGCCAGAGGAGTTCACATGACAGTCAACAATGGTTTCATAGTCAGTATTACTGGAACTAACTTTCAGTTCCAGATTTTACCAGTTGGATTTAAATACCACCAGCTGCCATTATGCTATTTGAAGCCATGTCCCCAAAACAATAGCCTGGGCCTTTAGTTCAGTAACATTACTACAAGGCCACCAATTCCCATTTTACTTCTGTTTACTAGGAAGAAGGCACAAAATGTTTACACTTGGGGGCAAATTAGTAGTCAAACTGATGTATGTCATCTGTAGCCAGTCATTTGCTCTCTTGAGCGGTGATGCCCGAGTAGACCTGAATCTCCTCAAAACAGCAGAAGATGTCAAGGCAACAGTTATCGTAAATTATATGGAACTGCAAATTCCTGAGAGTTCAAACAAGAAGGAGCACCCTGATTGGTACTTCTGCTCTGAAATGTCCTCTTTGCAGGGAAGGTTTGTCCATTTTTTTACCGGTGCTGGAAAGCTGTCATTGGTCAGACCAGCCAATCATTCAGGTGGCTACTATGATGCCTCCAATGGAGAATAGACAAGAGAGCAACTGACATCCAGAGGAGCCTCAGCCTCCAGTTCCAACAACTGTTGATGTAGCTGCAGCCACAGAGCAAGCCCTGCACAGCTGCAAGCCAGTACGGCAATGGCGCAATTGACACTG
The DNA here is from genome assembly GCF_965287045.1 of Carcharhinus amblyrhynchos. NCBI lineage: Eukaryota > Metazoa > Chordata > Chondrichthyes > Carcharhiniformes > Carcharhinidae > Carcharhinus > Carcharhinus amblyrhynchos. The sequence goes on along the minus strand of NC_137332.1, from coordinate 25,255,226 downwards.
GAACCAAATAGCAGCTGTCCATTGTCGACAGCACACCACACAGCCACATGCAAAGGTGAGGTTACTGAAATAATATTCTCATAACAGAAATGGGTCATCTTCCAATCCAGAGGATATTGCAATAACCCACACAGCAAAGGAAGAAAAGAAAAAAATTGACATGAAGACAAGCACAGAGGGTGGTCAATGACTAGAATGTGCTGGCTAGGGAAGTGGTACGATAGCGGCATTTAAGGGACATCTAGACAAATACATAAATAGGATGGGAATGGAAGCATACGGACTCTGTAAGGGCATACAGTTTTAGCTTAGTTAGGGCATCATGATCAGCGCAGACTTGGAGGGCCGAAGGGCCTATTCCTGTTCTGGACTGTTCTTTGTACTTTGAACACAATGTTCATCCACCTCAGAATAAATGGGAAGGAGCAATAGCCTCCCAACACCACAACTACACTTCAACACCAAGGAATTGAAAATGAGGAAGACTAGAACAATCTCAGAGTTTATCTGCAGTGACAGAATCTACCTGACATTAGTGTGAACAAGATATCAAAGGGTTTTAAGGCTTCCAGAGCACCTGAACCTATTGACTCAGAGACTTGAAGAGGAAAGTAAGGGTAGTAATAACAATGTAAATACATCAGGTAAACGAAATTAACTTGAAACACATTGGATCAAAACTTGGGAGAGATGCAGTATAGAGAGGAGAGATACAAAAGGGTCCAGAGGGCCAATTTTTTCACACAGAGGGTAGTGAGTGTCTGAAACAAGCTGCCAGAGGTAGTAGTGGAGGCAGGTACAATTTTCTCTTTTAGAAAACATTTAGACAATTACATGGGTAAGATGGGTATAGAGGGATATGGGCCAGATGCAGGCAATTGGGACTAGCTTCGAGGTTTTAAAAAAAGTGGCAGCATTGACAAGTTGGGCTGAAGGGCCAGTTTCCATGCTGTAAACCCCTATGACTCTATAAGGGTCTGGTATATATAGGGTTAAGGTGGGGCTGAGTACAGTATCACCTGTGCAGTGATGTAAGAGAACACGTGACCCACACTCAGGCACCAATCAACTGTTGGACAGAGCTGTGTGTACGAGCATGGAGGCAGCTCCTAGCTTGAACCCTTTGCTGTATGTACATACGCTATTATTTTAGTTGACAAATAACATACAATTAACCCCTTTAAAACTACAAAACTGCATTGAAACCAATCGGCTGGTATCCAATATCCTATAACAGTCACTCACAAATCCCATGTGAATTTCAGGGGAAATTCTTTACCCACAGAGTAATTATAATGCATGACATGAAGCAACTGTGGCAAATAGCATAGGCGCATTTAAGGGGAAACTAGCTAAGTACATGAGCAAGAACAGAATAGAACATTGGTAGGAAGAATGGTAGGAAGGACTATTACTTACGTGGCGAAAAACTGCAGCAGGCGACGGTGCAGAGGGACCTCGGGGTCCTTGTGCATGAGTCGCAAAAACCCAGCCTGCAGGTGCAGCAGGTGGTCAGGAAGGCGAATGGGATGCTGGCCTTCATAGCGAGGGGGATTGAATATAAAAGTAGGGAGGTCTTGCTGCAGCTGTATAGGGCATTGGTGAGGCCGCAGCTGGAGTACTGTGTGCAGTTTTGGGCGCCGCACCTGCGCAAGGATATTTTGGCCTTGGAGGGAGTGCAGAGGAGGTTTACTAGGCTGATACCGGAGTTGAGGGGGTTGAGCTATGAGGAGAGGCTGAATAAACTAGGCTTGTACTCGTTAGAGTTTAGAAGAATGAGGGGAGATCTCATTGAGACGTATAAGATGATGAATGGGATGGATAGGATAGAGGTGGAAAGACTCTTCCCGCTCAAAAAAGACAGTAGGACTAGGGGGCACAGCCTCAAGATAAAGGGGGGGCAGTTCAGAACGGAGTTGAGGAGGAACTTCTTCACTCAAAGGGTGGTGAATCTCTGGAATTCTCTGCCCGTTGAAGTGGTGGAGGCTGCCTCGCTAAATATTTTTAAGAAGCGGGTTGATGGGTTTTTGATAAGAGAGGGGATTAAGGGTTATGGGGAGAGGGCGGGAAAGTGGAACTGAGCCACGACAGATCAGCCATGATCTTATTGAATGGCGGGGCAGGCTCGAAGGGCCAGATGGCCTACTCCTGCTCCTATTTCTTATGTTCTTATGTTCTTATTATGCTGATAGGACTAAGAACATAAGAAGCAGGAGCATAAGTAAACCATATGATTCCTCAGACCTGCTCAACAATTCAATATAATTTTTGCTGATCTTCTGTCTGAACTTCATTTTCATGTACGATTCCTACTATACCTGAGAGATCAAAAATCTATTCCATTCTTGAATACGGTCAACAACAGAGCATCTGCAACCCTCTGAGATTCACAAACCCTTTGCGTGAGGAAATTTCTCATCTCAGTCCTAAATGACTGACTTCATATCTCAAGGTTATACCATGTGCTCCAGACATGCCAAGGAATCATAGAATCCCTACAATACAGAAGAAGGCCATTCAGCTCATCAAGTATGCACCAACCACAATCACACCCAGGCCCCACTCCTGCAACCCCACATATTTACCCTGCTAATCCCACTGACACTTGGGTTAATTTAGCATGGCCATCCACATATCATTGGACTGTGGGAGGAAACTGGAGCACCTGGAGAAAACCACTTCCCAGTATGTACCTCTGTCAAAACACTTCAGAATTATGTATGTTTCATGAGATCACCCTTCTCATTCATTTAAACTCCAGTGAGCATAAGTCCAATTACCTCTGTTATATTCCAGGTTAAAAACTCAAAGTGCTCTCTGGAGCCAGCCTGCATCATAAGTTTTGCACCTTGAATTTGGCTAGGATAAGCATGATATGTTTCACCTCGGGTATGATTCAAATGACCCACTAGGGAGCTTTTATCAAACAAAGTTTATTTAAGAAAATAGTTAACATGTATAGTAAGAATATTAGCAAGAACTTTTACCAATTACAAACAAGACAAAACAGCCATGATAATACGTAACTCTTAACAAATATATCTGAGATATTACGATCAAACCAATCCCGTAAACAAAACCCTTCCATGGGTCTTACACAGCAAAGACTCACATGATACTGGAACTTAGTCCTTTGGATGAATGCTCTTGATACACTCAGAACAGTTTGAAGTCAGAACAGATTCTGGTCGAGCCACCAACAACAGAAGCTCCTTCCCTGGAAGGCAATAAGCCCTGTTTTCAGATAACCTGTAGAATTTCCAAGAAACAGAGAGACAGAGAGGAAGATACTTATTTCTTCCTTGATGCCCCTTCTAAAACTAAAACTCAAACTGCAGCCAAACAGAAAATGAAACCTTTCAATCCCTAGGAAGGCAAAAAACCTGTTGCGATCCCACGACCTTCCTTCTAACAATGCAGTCCACAAAAGATTCCAAAGTAAAAATAAACAAGTCCCATTTAAGTAGCAATAAAAGGATTCCTAGAGACAATTCAGCAGCAATGAGAGCTGAGAGTTACAGAGAACATGATCTAAAAAAAAGTTCTTAAAGGTACACTAACATCATACCTCAGTCTCTCATCCCAGGAATCAACCTAGTGAACCTTCACTGCACTGCCCCCAAAGCAAATGCATTCTTCTTTATTGTAGAGACCAAAACTGTGCACCAAAGCCCTATACAAGTCTGCCTAGTTTTAGTGCTCCAGACTCTTACAATAAAGGCCAACATGCCATGTGCCTTCATAATTGCTTGCTGTACCTGCATACTAACTTTGTGTTCCTTGTACAAGTACACCTCAGTCTCTCTGAATAACAACTGTTAAAATTTCACACTTTTCAAAACATATCCTGTTTTTCTATTCTTACTATCAAAGTGAAAAGCTTCACTGTCTGCACAAAAGCTCAACTTCACACTTCCCCACATCTGTTACTTATTATCCACTCACTTAATCTGTCTATATCTTGTGCAATCTCTGTGTCCTCCTCACAGCTTACATTTCCACCCAGCTTGTAGTATCAGCAAATTTAGATACATGAATCTTGTTCTCTTTGTCTAAGTCATTGATATTGATTGTAAACATCTGAGACCCCAGCACTGATCCATGTGACACTCCTCTAGTTACAGCTTGCCATCTTGATATACCCCATTTAACTTGATTCTCTGCTCCCTGTTAACCAATCCTCCATCCATGCTAATACATTATTCCCAACTCCAATTACCCTTGTAGCATATAATAACCTTTGATATTGCACCTTATCAAATGCCTTTTGGAAATTCCAGGATATTACGTGACAGATACTAACTTCTCTTTATCTACTGTACGAGGCATATCCTCAAAAAGCTCTAATAAATTTGTTAAGTATTATTTCCCTTCTGTCAAACAATGTTGAACTTTTCTGATTATGCTTTGATTTTCTAAGTATAAGTTTTTGGAATGGGACAGAGAGGGGACACGCCTCTTTTCTTTGTGTTCTGCCACTTTTCATTTGGCTCACATTTACTCTTGTTGCCCCTTGCGATGCCTTACCCTTATACAGTGGCTTATTGTCTTCTTGCCCCCTGGAGATTTTCCATTTTTATACATGTTAGTCTTTTTTTGTGTGCATGGTGGATGGGAAGAAAAGGAAAAGGGAGGTTCTTTTGTTCATGGGGTAGGTGAGGGGAAGGAGAAACTTGAGGAAGTAAAGAGGGGGCCTTAGGGAGCGGGGGGGGGGGGGGGGGTGCACTTGTGTACTGCAATGGGTTGAATCCCAAAATGTTCTGTAAATGCCCAAAGCTGTAGTGGTTAACAAGGGAGACGTTCAGGCCCTTTGGGGACTAAGGGGTTTACCCATGTATGAGAGAGCATTGGGTAAAGGAGAACCAGTGGATGTGATTTATTTAGATTTCCAGAAGGCCTTTGGCAAGGTGCAGCACAGGAGACTGTTAAATAAGTTTAGTGCTCATGGTGTCAAGGGTAAGATCCTGGCATGGATAGAGGATTGGCTGACTGGCAGAAGGTAGAGAATGGGGAAAAAGTGGTCTTTTTCAGGATGGCAGCTGGTGACGAGTGGTGTGCCTTAGGGGTCATTGCTGGGACCATAGCTTTCCATAGTATATATTAACAATTTGAAAGAAGGAACTGAAGGCACTGTTGCTAAGTTTGCAGATGATACAAAGATATGTAGAGGGACAGGTAGTATTGAGGAAGCAGGGAGGCTGCAGAAGGACTTGGACAGGTTAGGAGAGTGGGCAAAGAACTGGCAGATGGAATACAATGTGGAAAAGTATGAGGTTATGCACGTTGGAAGGAGGAATGGAGGCAGAGACTATTTTCTAAATGGGAAACTGCTTTGAAAATCAGAAGTACAAAGGGACTTGGAAATACTTGTTCAAGATTCTCTTAAGGTTAACATGCAGATTCAGTTGGCACTTAGGAAGGCAAATGCAATGTTAGCATTCATATCAAGAAGGCAAGAATACAAGAGCAGGGATATACTTCTGAGGCTCTATAAGCCTCTAGTCAGACCCCATTTGGTGTATTATGAGCAGTTTTGGGCCCCACATCTAAGGAAAGCTGTAATGGCCTTGGAAAAAGTCCAGGGGAGATTCACAAGAATGAATGCAGAGTTTGTATGAATGCAGAGTTTGCAAAGAAAGGCATATAAAAGGTTCAGAGAGCTAAGAGATGTTAAGGATCTAGAGGACTATAAGGCTTGTAGAAAGGAGCTTAAAAAGGAAATTAGGAGAGCCAGAAGGGGACATGAGGGTAAAATTAAGGAGAATCCCAAGGCGTTCTACAAATATGTGAAGAGTAAAAGGATGAGAAGAGAAGGGATAGGACCTATAAAAGGTGAAGGGGGAAAAGTCTGTGTGGAACCGGAAGAAATGGCAGAGGTGCTTAATGAGTACTTTGCCTCGGTATTCACGGTGGAAAGTGATCTGGGAGGTTGTACTACAGGTTTGTGGCAGACTGAAAAGATTGGGTATGTGGATATTAAGAAAGAGGATGTGTTGGAACTTTTAAATTCTATCAAGATAGATAAGTCGCCGGGACCGGATGGGATGTACCCCAGGTTACTGTGGAAGGTGAGGGAAGTGATTGAAGAGCCCCTGGTGATGATCTTTGCATCGTCGATGGAGACCGGACACGTTCCGGAGGATTGCGGATGTGGTTCCTATTTTCAAGAAAGGGAACAGGGATAGCCTGGGAAATTACCGACCGGTGAGTCTGACCTCAGTCGTTGGTAAGTTGATGGAAAGGATTCTGAGGGACAAGATTTATGAGCATTTAGAGAAGTTTAGAATGATCAGGAATAATCAGCACGGCTTTGTCAAGGGCAGGTCGTGCCTTACGAGCCTAGTTGAGTTCTTTGAAAATGTGACTGAACACATTAATGAAGGAAGAGCGGTGGACGTGGTTTACATGGACTTCAGCAAGGCATTTGATAAGGTCCTCCATGCAAGACTTCTTGAGAAGGTGAGAGGGCATGGGATCCAAGGGGCTTTGGCCTTGTGGATCCAAAACTGGCTTGCCTGCAGAAGGCAGAGAGTGGTTGTGGATGGGTCTTTTTCTGCATGGAGGTCGGTCACCAGTGGAGCACCCCAGGAATCTGTTCTAGGACCCTTGCTGTTTGTCATTTTCATAAATGATCTGGATGAGGAAGTGGAGGGATGGGTTAGTAAGTTTTCCGATGATACGAAGGTTGGTGGTGTTGTGGATAGTCTGGAGGGATGTCAGAAGTTGCAGCGTGACATAGATAGGATGCAAGACTGGGCGGAGAAGTGGCAGGTGGACTTCAACGCGGATAGATGTGTAGTGGTCCATTTTGGCTGGACCAATGGGATGCAGGAGTACAATATCAAGGGTAGGAGTCTTAGCTGGGTTGAAGAGCAGAAAGATCTTGGGGTCCGGGTCCATAGGACGCTTAAATCGGCCTCGCAGGTGGAGGATGTGGTCAAGAAGGCGTATGGTGTACTGGCCTTCATTAATCGAGGGATTGAGTTTAGGAGTCGGGAGGTAATGCTGCAACTTCATAAGACCCTTGTCAGACCCCACGGAGTACTGTGCGCAGTTCTGGTCGCCTCACTACAGGAAGGACGTGGAAGCTATTGAGAGGGTGCAGAGGAGATTTACAAGGATGTTGCCTGGGTTGGGAGGCATGCCTTATGAAGATAGGTTGAGGGAGCTCGGTCTCTTCTCCCTGGAGAGACGAAGGTTGAGAAGCGACCTGATTGAGGGTTATAAAATGTTGAGAGGGATAGATAGGGTGGATTCTCGGAGGCTATTTCCCAGGGCTGAAATGGTCACTGTGAGAGGACACAGGTTTAAGGTGCTGGGAGGCAAGTACAGAGGGGTTGTTAGGGGAAAGTTTTTCACTCAGAGTGGTGAGTGAATAGAATCGGCTGCCATTGGTGGTGGTAGAGGCAAACTCGCTGGGGTCTTTTAAAAGACTTCTGGATGAGTATATGGGATCTAATGGCATTGGAAGTTACAGATAGTTCTATGGTTGGTAGGTATAGATGTGATCGGCACAACTTGTGGGCCGAAGGGCCTGTTTGTGCTGTAGTGTTCTATGTTTGTCATATGAGGAACAGTTGAGGACTCTGGGTCTGTGCTCATTGGAGTTTAGAAGGATCAGGGGGGATCTTATTGAAACTCACAGGATACTATGAGGCCTGGAGAGAGTGGGCATGGAGATGATGTTTCCACTAGTTTGAAAAACTAGAACCAGAGGGGGCACAACCTCAGGCTAAAGGGATGAACCTTTAAAACAGAGATGAGAAGGAATTTCTACAGACAGAGAGCGATGAATCTATGGAACTCTTTGCCGCAGAAGGCTGTGGAGGCCAGGTCATTGAGTGTCTTTAAGACAGAGATGGATAGGTTCTTGATTAATAAGGGGTCGGGGTTTTGGAGAAAAAGCAGAATGGGTATGAAAAAATATCAGCCATGGTTGAATGGCAAAGCAGATTCGATTGGCCGAGTGACCTAATTCTGCTCCTATGTCTTATGGGTATTGTGAAGGTGATGAGTGAGTACTTCTTTCTAAATATATTGTTAAAACTTTCTTAATAATAGATTCCAGTATTTCCCCAATGACTGATATCAGGCTAACTGAGTTCCATCTTCTCTCTTCTTCCTTGGATAGATGATGTAGGGTGGAGGAGATACACACAGGGCATAAACACTGGCATACATCAGTGGTGCCATTATGGCCTCTTTCTGTCCTGTAAATTAAATGCGAGGACAGTGAACATCTATTAAAATCTTACAGTAGTTCTCTTTCTGTGTACAAGTGTTGGATTATCAGATTTTAATGTGGAAATGCAATAGTTAAATAATTACTTCTATCATACAGTAACTGGGAAGTTCACTGCGTTGCACATAATATAACCTTACAGTCTTACATTGTTAAACAGTGGGCCCCAAATTCATTCAGACAACAATTGACCACAATTCAATTGTAGGGAGTGCTGTTAAAATTTGAACAGTAGAGGGCAAGAACATTACATTTCAGATATTAATTGTTGAACTCATAAAAAGAATCACTTACTCTGAGTTGCTGTAAAATTTAAGGAACAAATCAACGTGGGAATCTGACCATCCCTAACTATTGATTGATCTTTATCAAATGCAATTAGCACAGAAAACTCAATTGCTTCACCTTTCAGCTCAAGCTGCCCTTCATACATCAGAATGCTACTGCTCTGTTCATGGAAGGGAAATTAGCCTAGCCAATAGTGAGCTCGGGTACCCGGGTCAGGGGAGAGATATGCTATAAAAGCAGTCTATTTCTCATGAGCATGTGGTGAAATTACCACGGGCAATTATACACTTCTTCCAAAGGATATGAAGGACAATTATGTGCTACTTATGACTATTGAGAAGCTGAAAGGTCAGCTCCCGTCACAGTGAGGGTCTGTTTATCTCTCCAAGTCATTCAAGGTCCAGGGCAAAATCCCTCAAGTACAATTGGCAAGAATGTATTGCCAGAATTCTTGACCAGTGACATCTGCTGTGTTCCAGTCATCATATATAAACTGTTCATTCAAAACAACCACACAGAATTTGTAATTACTCTGTAACGCAACAAATTCAAACGTAGAAATGGTAGAATTCAGTAGCAGTTACAGTAAACAGCACCACAAGACAGTGGTGAAAGAACAGGGGAATTAGTGATTATGATGCATTTGAGATACAATGAAAGTTTACACTGATTTACAAAGCATTACTCTCAGTCAGGAGGGAAGCAGAATTCTTGGGGAGAAATGTTCAATTCTCAGCACCAAATGCTGAAGTAAAGTTTTAATGCAGGTAGCCTCTTACTAGAGCCAAAGGAACAATTTGGGGTTTTGGTTTGGGAACATAGATAAAGCGAACAGCCAAGGTCTTGTTCCCAGGGGGAGGAGTCCAAAACTAGAGGGCATAGGCGAGCTTAAAGATTTAAAAGGGACCTGAGGGGTAATTTTTTCACAAAGAGGCTGGTGCATATATGAATTGAGCTGCCAGAGGAGATGGTAGAGGCAAGCACAAAACAACATTTTAAAGACATTTGGAGAGGTACATGAATAGGAAAGGTTTAGAGGGATATGGACCAAATGCAGGCAAATGGGACTAGTTCAGTTTCAGAAACCTGATCAGCATGGACACATTGGGCTGAAGGGCCTGTTTCCACGCTGTATACCTCCATATGTCTACGACGCAAACAGTTGTCGAATGGAAGGCCCTCCCGTTTGGAAGGAGATGCAGCCTTCCATTTCAGGTAAGACTGTGCACCGCCATCTCGTCCTCTCTGCAACTTTTAAAATAAAAATAATGGCTCCCTCCCCAGTGGTGGCCTAGGAGCTATGGCCAGATTGGCTGGGGACATCCTTAAAACCTGCCTGAAGCACCGGCCCTCCCCACCTGCCACTGGGAAACCACTTCTAAGGATCTGGCCTGTTTGTGATGTTGCAGAGGTTCCTTGGGCTGACAAAAAATTTAACCTGAGTATTGGCTTTAATTGGTCATTAACTTAACTGAATTGGTGGCTTACATTCACAATGCTGCCTTTGGGAAAATAGCCCCATGTAGAATCGTAGAATAGAATCCCAACAGTGCAGAAGGAGGCCATTTGGCCCAACAACTATCCCACCCAGGCCCTATCCCCACAACTCCACGTATTTATCCTACTAATCCTCCCAACAATAGGAATCAAGTTAACATGGCCAATCCACCTAACTTGCACAAGTTTAGAGTGTGGAGGGAAACCTCCGGAGCACCCGGAGGAAACCCACGCAGACATGGGGAGGGTGTGCAAACTCCACAAAGACAGTGACCCAAGGCCGGAATTGAACCCGGGTCTCTGGCGCTGTGAGACAGCAGTTCTAATTATTGTGCCATCATGCCACCCAATAAGGGTGAAAATAGGGGTGAAAATCGTGCCCAAATCTTAGCCATAAAACCACAAGCTGCAACTTTCTAGCATTATATGACAATCATGTCATACCTAACTGTCTGAAACTGCAATAAAATATTACTCAGCAGCTTCAAATTATAATCAAATCCTACTCAAGGCAATCAGTAAATAATTTATTTTTGTTTTTAGCAAGGATATGCTTCTTGGGTTCACTGTCATTGGCATGGATACTGACCACCCCCATAAACAGCTCCCATGTCCCTTATGAACAGAAAGTGCCTTAATATGCCTTGTGTACAGATAAACATAATACTAAGCACATGCATTGAACAGAGAATCGTTGTCATTGAACTCAAATTACATAGACTTTTACAGCACAGAAACAGGCCATTAGGACCACAGGTCCATGCTTGTGTTTACACTCCACATAAGATTTCTCCCACCTTATTTCATCTAACCCTATCTATACATTTTCTATACATATCTCTCTTATGTACATATTTTCCCTCAAATAGATCCAAGTGCATTGCTTCGTTCACTTCATGAGGCAATGAGTTCCACACTCTCACTGCAGCCTGGTTTAGAAATATATAATTGTCACTACACGAGTTCTTCCTCTGCAGTAGATCATAAACAGTTCATCAGGTTCAAGTTATAAGCTACTAATTTATAAAATTATACAGGGAAATGATCAGTCCTCAGAGTAAGCAGTATACACAGCAAGTGTAACCTATTCTCCTTCAAGTGTCAAAAATGATGGAAAATTGTTTCCAGTATTAGGCTTCAAAGTTAAACAATTCTTCAAATGAGGTACATGACTATCCATTATCACAAAATTCCCTTGCTCCATATTCCTAATAAGAACTAAAATATATTACTGCAGCCTTTATGCAATATCACCCAAGATGGAACTCCAAATTGCTCTGGAGATGTGTGATGATAAAGGAATATTGAAAACTGTGGGTGGAATTCTCCCATCTGAGGACTAAATCCTGTGGTGGTGGTGGTGAGATGGGGTGGGGAGCCGGGGGACCAGGGGGTTGGGGGGTGGGTGCGGGAATGTGGAGTGTTTTCTGCTGTGGAGGCCAGCAGGAAAACACGCCAAATCTTGCCACCTGGTCTCATTGCATATGCAACCAGGGAGGGGGAATGGGTGATTTTCTGGCCCCATTCACCCCAGACACAAATCCCTTTATGGCCGCTAACTCTCGCAAGATGTGCGTTGAGGCAGGGAGATCTTAGAATGAGATTGTCTGCACGTCCCACCTGCGACATTAACAGGTTCAGCCCCAGTATTTAAATATGCAGAAATGGATATACACCACAGCATCTAGGTTCCACATGGGTACCCCCCCCCTACCCCCCACCTCTCCCCCCACACCCCACCCCACCAGCAGCGAAAATCACTACTGGTTTCCAAAATGGAAACCAGTTGTGATGACAATGCTAGAGGCTTGGAGGTGAGTAAAGTCCCTTAGTGGTGAGTAAAATGGCTGGGCACTGCACTCCAACAGTACTGCCAGGTTGACACTGCCAGGCAGCAGCCAGGACCTCCAGGGAATCACATTTGGAGACTTCCCATTATATGTGTGTGTGTGTGTGTGTGTGTGTCGGGGGGGGGGGGGGGGGGGGTGTGAACAGCAATGGTGGGGGTGAAGAGGGGGTGGATTCCATACATTGTGGAGGTGTTGACAGGGGGAGGGAGCTCTGATACTCCAATGCCAGCAATGGTGGGAGAGGGGAGGTTTCCATGCATTGCAGGGTGATGATGGGGGAAGGGAACTCTGATGTCCCAATGCCAACGATGATGGAGGAGGGGGGAATTCCATGCGTCGCAGTGGATATGGAGAGAGGAGGGGGCTCTGATACGCTGACTCACACAAAGTCCCGTTCATCTGTTAGCTGGCCTACTCCCAGTCTGGCAACGCCTCAGTTTTAAAGCTCTTTACTTCTCCCAATCTCTGTGACCATCCTTGGTTCTACCATCCTCCATGAACTCTGCATTCCTTTGATTCTGGGCTCATTCATCCCTAGCTTCCTTTATCCCAACACTGACAGCCATGCTTTTAGCTGTCTACAACCTAAATCTGAATCCCCTCCTTAAACTTCTGTGTCTCTCTTCTCCTGTAAGATATTCCTTAAATGCTACCTTTCTGACTAAGCTTTGACCTCCTTTGGCTCACATCAAGTTTTTGTATAATCATTCTCTTGGGATGTTGGGCTATCTTATTACCTGAATGATGTGATGTAAATGGAAGCAATTGTTATTGTACTGCTATTATGTGTGGGCAGCATGGTGGCATAGTGGTTAGCACTGTTGCCTCACAGTGCCAGGATCTGGGGTTCAATTCCAACCTTGGGTCTGTGTAGAGTTTGCATGTTCTCCCCATGTCTGCATGGGTTTCCTCTGAGTGTTCCGGTTCTTCCCACAGTCCAGAGATGTGTAGGTTAGATGGCTATGTTCAATTGGCTTATAGTGTCCCAAGATGTGTAAGTTGGGAGGAATTAGCCATGGTAAATGCATAGGGTTATGCAGATAGCGCAGAAGATTGGGCCCGGGTGGCATGCTCTGTTGGAGAGTCGGTGCTAAATGGCCTCCTTCTGCACTGTAGGAATTATATGGTTATTACATTGTTGTTTCATGCAAGGGGATCATGGAAATCTGCAAAAATCAGGAAGAAATTGCAATAATAATTGCAATGAAATGAAGAAATAAAACATTTTAAAAAGACAATTGAAAGATGATTCAATAATTTTATTGCTTCAGTGATATTTTGTACATAATCAGTTACATTTAATCTGGTCTGATCAGTCAGCATAATACTCCTGCTTGTAAAGGAAACATAACACATTCTGTACCAGGACCCAAATGAATCTAATCTCAAAATAAAAATGAACAAATGAAGAAACATAAAACTTATATTGCTGAAATGTAGGATTTTACTTATTTGTAACTAAGTTCAAAATCAGTAAACCCAGGATGAATTAAATGATATATTCTCATTGTTTGATATGAAATACCAGGGCATGTTTTCACTCACATCCGCAGTAACAGTGCCAACCTCAGGACATTATTATGGTATCATATTGAGATCCTGGGAAAAGTGAGCTTTGCTCACCCAAACCCTCTTTCTTATTATTATTGCCGTACCATAGAGATAAGTGTTTGAAAATCTGTCTCTGGAGAAACTCAAGAGAAGGAGGAATCTTGCCAAAATTGAATCTGAGGTATGAGGTTTCAGACTTGTTTGTGTCTCAAGTTGCAACTGCTGGGAATGTCAGTTCTGGATAATCCAAAACCTAAAAGTAATGTATTCTAATGTCAGGCACCAGGCAACAACAGACAAGTCACCTCTCAAATAGTTCAAGTACTTTAGGCCCTTTCACAATGCTCAAATTGTTTCATTAAGAAGGACATCCTACAGAGCCTTAATATTCAACCACATCAGAGTATGATTTGGTTCACATTGTACTATGTGAAATAACCAAATTTCACATTGCAGATACCATTTAAAAAAGAACTTCCTGTTTTGTGGCTTAAAAATAATGGTCAAAACATCACTACCAGACTATCACTTTTAATAAAACACGTGTCTATGTTTTAAACAAGAAGTTCAAGTTGTTTCCATATAACTTTTAAAAAAATTTGTCCATGGGATGTGAGCATCGTTAACAATGCTAGCAAATATTGCCCATCCCCAATTGCCCTTAAAAAGATAATGGATGAGCTGCTTTCCAGGATATCAACCCAGCAACAGTGAAGGAACAATGATATAGTTCCAAGTCAGGATGATGCGCAACTTGAAATGGAACGTTGAGATGGTTCTATTTTCACTTAGAATAGCAATGGAAGTCCTTGACCTAGTTAAAAATCTATATTTTAGCATTAACGTGTTCTCCAATATTATAGCTCTATTGTTGCATTAGCTACTGATTCTTCTGAAGATTCGCTTGTACTTCATTTGGAACAATTAAAATTATTAGACTGATAATTATTAGAATTATCTACCAGTTTATTTATTTATTCATTAGTCACACGTAGGCTTACATTCACACTGCAATGAAGTTACTATGAAAATGCCGGTGCCTGTTTGGTACATGGAGGGAGAATTTAACATGGTCAAATCACCTAACCTGTACATCTTTGAACTGTGGGAGGACACCGGAGCACTTGGAGGAAACCCACGCAGACACAGGGAGAATGTGCAAACTCCACACAGACAGTGACCGAGCCGAGAATTGAACCCAGATCCCTGGTGCTGTGAGGCAGCAATGTTAACCACTGTGCCACTTTCTCCCCACTAACGACCCTGTGACTCTCTGCTAAATGAGCAGATGAGAAGGTTGCCAGTTTCTAATGCTTCAAATTATTCAGTTTAGTAATCACCAAGAACTGACTCAAGACTCTCCTTTAGTTGTTCTGCTGTCCATTAGCCTTTCCTTCACTTAATGATTTCTTAGCTGAGATTGGCAACTAAACTTGGAGAACTTTGTGGAATGAAGAAAAAATGAAGGAGCGAGAACAGCAAAATATCTGCTTTTTAATATTTCTGGTCACCACACTTTCAGGAAAGATGTGAGGGTCCTATTACATAGAAACATAGAAAATAGAAGTAGAAGTAGGACATTCGGCCCTTTGAGACTGCTCTGCCATTCATTTTGATCATGGCTGATCATTAAATTCAATTTCCTGATCCTGACTATCCCCCTTGATGCCTTTAGCCCCAAGAACTATATCTAAGTTCTTCCTGAAATCACACAGGAATTTACCAAAACGGTTCCAGAGATGAAGGATTTTAGCTAGGAATGGAATAGACCATATCGTCCCTCAAGCCTGCTCTTCTATTCAGTACAACTGTGGCTGCTCTTCTGACTAAATGCAACTTTCCCTCCACCTCCTCATATCCCTTGATTCACTGGCAGGCAAAAAAAACTAGCCTACTTCAACCTTAAATATATTTGACAGTGGAATATCCACAAACCTGCAGGATAGAGATTTTACCTCAATGAATAAATCTCTCCTCATCGCAGTCCTAAATGATCAGTCTTGTATACTGAGGGAATGTTCCAATATTCTAGATTCCTCAATCAGGGGAAAGAATCTCCCAATGTCTATCCTGACAAGTCCCTTCCGAATCTTATATATTTCAATACGATCACCTCTCATTCTTCTAAAACATGCCAGGAAACAACCTAATGAACCTTCATTGTACAGTCTCCATAGACTCCCTTAATTATAGAGATCATAACAGCATGCAAAAGTCCAGGAATGGTCCTATAATAGCCCTGTATAATTGTAGCGATATTTCCTGATTTTTGTACTCCAATCACCTTTCAATAAAGCACAACATGCCATTTGCCTTCCTAATTGCTTGCAGTGGGCTGAGAGAATCGCAACCATAGACTATCAAAATAATCCGGGACCCATATGTGTAGGAATAGTTTAAGTATTGTGGGGCATCCTATCCTAATTGTGACTTTGGTGTTAAAACAGTAATTTGTACTGTGAATAAACATAAAATTACAATATTCATAGCAATAGGCCACTTCAATGGATGGCACGGTGGTTAGCACTGCTGCCTCACAGTACCAGGAACCCAGGTTCAATTTCAGCCTTGGGTCACTGTCTGTGTGGAGTTTACACACTTGCCCAGTGTCTGCTTGGGTTTTCTCCGGGTGCTCCGGTTTCCTCCCACAGTCCAAAGACATGCAGTTCAGGTTGATCTGCCATGCTACATCGCCCCTTACTGTCAGGGCGATGAGCAGGGTAAATGCATAGGGTTACGGGGATAGGACCTGGAAGGGATTGTTGTCGGTGCTCGATGGGTCGAATGGCGTCCTTTTGCACTGAGGAATTCTATGATCCAATGGCTCCAGTACTTAAATACAATTGACACAGAGATTGAATATAGCCATCATCGAATGCAGCTTGGAAGGGTTGGAAGGCCACAAACCCACATTTCATCAACGAAACAAACTATTTTGATATCTGCCTGCATGAAGAAGCTCAAACCAACACAATTTAAGTCACCACATCACATGACCTGGCTAGTTGTTGTCAGCTATAGGTAAAATCCTCTTGTCTTGGGTTAAAAAGCTATACTGTGGCCTATAAGAATTAAGGAGGCTAGGGAATTATCAGCTTTCTGCCAAATGTTGTCCTGTTATAAATGCTTATTCATTACCGTTTACTTTGAGTTTCTATATGTTCCTAGAGAATTACAGTGGATGATGGATGCAATAAGAACCTATACTGACAAAAGGACAAGAATAATCAGACAATAATGTTGCCACTCAATGCAGTTGGTAGGCAAAGTAATTTATGAAGAGAAATTTCTTCCCTAAAGACTGGTGAAATGATTATCACAGAGTATATGGGAGTTAACAACTGTGTAATCCCTCTGTGGCCAGGTACATGAGATTTATCAGCACTAGAACTGTAGTATTTTTCTGTAAGATATGTTTGCAACAAATCATTAGTTAAAATGTGGGCACCTTTAGGGCAGTGACAGGCCGGTTCATTGCTTGCCCTCTGGAGCACTATGCCTTAATCAGAAGCTCACTGGCCGGTTTTGTGGTTAAATTATGTCAACAGTAACAAGCACTTATGCAGCAGCTGTGAGAACTCCTTCCACCCTTATTTAAAGAAAGTAGTGGCCAGGAAAGTGAAGTCGCAATGTGTGACAGTGCTCCCTTGCACACGACCATAGCAGTCAAAAATACAGGTTATTTCCATTTGCAGTGGCACCATACAGCAAATAATCCGAGCACTCCTAGTTTCAGGGAACATCCTATGGGATCACAGCGAGCACATGGGCCACAGAAAGAGTGCATTTCAGAAGTGGGGATGGGCAATTGCTATTTAAAAACAGCAATACTAGGGCGGCACAGTGGTTAGCACTCCTCACAACACCAGGGACCCAGGTTCAATTCCAGCCTTGGATAATTGTCTGGGTGCAACTTGCATACCGTGTCTGCATGGGTTTCTCTCACGGTCCAAAGATATGCAGGTTAGGTGGACTGGCCATGCAAAATTGCCACTTAAGTGTTCCAAGATGTATAGATTAGAGGGATTAGTGAGGTGAATATGTGGGGTTACAGGGAAAAGGCCCGGTTAAGATGCTCTGTCGGAGAATTGATGCAGACTTGATGGGTTGAACGGTCTCTTTCTGCACTGTAACAAATCAATAATCAATCTATTGTATTTAACCCATTCATGAGCATAGTACACAGGCTCGATAGGCTGAATGGTTTCCTGCTGTGGTGTAATGATCCATGATTTTGTGATTCCTGGATTTATTAAGGTCTGCCAACCACAGAATTCTGCTCCAGTTTCCATGCGGTTATTGTTCAATTAAAGTTTCAAACTAATCATGTAGCTTTTGTCAATCATCATAAGAACATAAGAACATAAGAAATAGGAGCAGGAGTAGGCCATCTAGCCCTTCAAGCCTGCCCCGCCATTCAATAAGATCATGGCTGATCTGTTGTGGCTCAGTTCCACTTTCCCGCCCTCTCCCCATAACCCTTAATCCCCTCTCTTATCAAGAACCCATCAACCCGCTTCTTAAAAATATTTAGCGAGGCAGCCTCCACCACTTCAACGGGCAGAGAATTCCAGAGATTCACCACCCTTTGAGTGAAGAAGTTCCTCCTCAACTCCGTTCTAAACCGCCTCCCCTTTATCTTGAGGCTGTGCCCCCTAGTCCTACTGTCTTTTTTGAGCGGGAAGAGTCTCTCCACCTCTATCCTATCCATCCCATTCATCATCTTATACGTCTCAATGAGATCTCCCCTCATTCTTCTAAACTCTAACGAGTACAAGCCTAGTTTATTCAGCCTCTCCTCATAGCTCAATCCCCTCAACTCCGGTATCAGCCTAGTAAACCTCCTCTGCACTCCCTCCAGGGCCAAAATATCCTTGCGCAGGTGCGGCGCCCAAAACTGCACACAGTACTCCAGCTGCGGCCTCAGCTTTGTATGTTTAGTTATTGACCCATCATTTCCCTGTTCCTCAAGCTTATTTTATTTTCAAGTCCTCCTCCTAATGCTGCAAAACATACCCTGCTCAAGAAAAGTTAAAGGTTATTTATTTGTGTCAAAAGTAGGCTTACATTAACACTGCAATAAAGTTACTGTGAAAATCCCCTCGTTGTCACACTCCGGCACCTATTTGGGTACACTGAGGAAGAATTTAGGATGGCCAATGCACCTTGCCAGCATGTCTTTCAGATTGTGGGAAGAAACCAAAGCACTTGGAGGAAACCCACACAGACACGGGGAGAACATGCAGACTCCACACAGAAGGCAACTAAACTAATTGTTTCCATGAGGCATTACATATAAGAGGCAGCAGAAGCATTAAAACAAGGTTATTTTTTGACAGCCATACGTACTATGGCTTGAGGAATACAGCATTTGGTAAGGTGCCACATAAGGGTTTACTGCACAAGGTAATACCCCTGGTGTTGGGAGTGATATATTAGCATAGATAGAGGATTGGCTAATTAATAGGAAACCCTGATAAATGGATCATTTTCAGGTTAGCAAACTGTAACTACTGGTGTGCCACAGGGGTGAATGCTGTAGTCTCAAGTATTTACAAACCAAAGAAGGATACATTAATAACCTGGGAGAAGAGAACATTTGCTGATAACACAAAGGTAAGAAGGAAAGCAAAATGCAAGGATACAAAGAAACTGCAAGGGGATGGAGATAGGTTAAATAAGTGAGCAACAGTTTGGCAGATAGAGTATAATGTAGGAAGACGTGAGTTCGTCTACTTTGACAGGAAGTATAGAAAAGCATGCAAATTGTATGTTAAGTGTATTATCAATGCTAAGGACATACAGGTTAAAGACATTGATTGGTTAAGTACCCTGAGCACATATAAAAACAGACTTGCCCCACCTGTGACCCTCTGATTTACTGATTTTTTTAAACTGATTTTTATTCTTTGTTTTATCAAAAGAGTTTAAAGACAAACTTTGCTTTTTTAAAGGACTGTTAACTGGTTTTCATTCAAGAATATAAAGACAGGCTCCTCTTCCTCTCACAAGATACAGGTGCCGCTGGCAATGCCAGCACTTGTTGCCCATCCGTAATTGCCCCTGAATTGAGTGGCTTGTTCAGTCATATCAGAAGACAGTTCACAGACAGCCACATTGCTGTGGATCTGGAGTCACTTGTAGGCCAGATCAGGTAAGGATGGCAGATTTCTCTCCTTAAAGTACATCTGTGAACTAGACGAGTTTTTACAAGAACTGATGACAATAGCTTCATGGTCATCAAAACGGAGACTAAACTTTAAAGTTTATTTATTGATCACAAGCAGGCTTACATTCACACTGTAATGACGTTACCATGAAAATCTCCTAGTCGCCAATTCTGCTGCCTGTTCGGGCACACCGAGGGAGAATTTAACATGGCCAAAGCACTTAACTTGCGCATCTTTGGACTGTGGGAAGAAACCGGAGCATCCAGAGGAAACCCATGCAGACACAGGGAGAATGTACAGACTCCACACAGGACCCAAACCACAAATCAACCACTGCATCACCGTGCCACTTTATTCCAGATTTATTAACTAAATTTAAAATCTAACAGATGCCATGGTGCGGTTTTAATTCATGCCTTCAGGGCATTAGTCTGGGTTTCTGGAAGACTAGCTCAGTGACATTACCACCACATCCCCAACTTCCCATCACCAGGAACACCAGCAGTTGGCTGGGGAGGAAGACATTTGTAATGTTGCATTCTTTAACAAATCTAGCATTAAGTAAAAGATTGGTCTCTAGTTTCCTACTTCACCGATTGGCAGTAGAATGAATTAATAAAGCAGAACTAGGGGACACAGTCAAAAAATAAGCAGTTTCCTATTTAAGATGGAGATGAGGAAGATTGTTTGTCTCTCTAAGGGTCATTAGGTCTTTGAAATTCTTTTCCGCAGAGAGCAGTGGAAGCTGGGTCATTGAATATATTAAAGGCTGAGTTAGAAAAATTCTTATTGGCAAGATCTTCTCGGTATTACGGGGTACAATCAAAGGCAATTTGGGATGGACAACAAATGTTGGCCTAGCCAGCAACACTCACATCTCTATGCATGATTAAAAAGGCAGGAAAGTGGAGTTAAGGCCACAATCAGATCAGCCACGATCTTATTGATAGATGGAGGAGGCTTGATGGGCCACATGGCCTGTCCCTGTTCCCATTTTTTATAATCTTATCATCATGGTCTTATTGATCTGACATTGTATTAACTAACGTTAGTGCAAAGAGAATACCAACCAAAAGCTGAAGAAGCTTGGTCTCAAATTTGGGCTTGTTTAATGAACAGAGAGTCTCTGAGGCACCTGCTGGAATTTGACCACCATACCGGACCCAAAATCGGGGCAGGCGCGTCTCGCAGAATGAAATTCGCCATTGGGCCTCGGGCGGGATTTTACGAGCCTCGTCTGAGCGAGATCGTAAAATACCGGCCAATATGTCTGAAGGTGGAGCCAAGTTTTTGGAGGATACTGTTTGAATATTTTGGGACTTTTTCTCCAAGAATGTTTGGGCTATCACCAAGTACCTGTAGCTTGGTAACAAGTGTATTCGTACCTGAAAAAAAATGGTAGAACTGAAGCCAAACTTAAATGACCACACTTTATAAATGATATTTAAGAAAATCTCTACATAACAATTGGGCCCTATTTCCCACCCTGCCCCCAAATTCTAATTATGTCAGCACTGGTGCTCAAATCTTAACAGTTTAGAGTTCTCTTTCATGAATAATTTTATAACAATACAAACTCAGGAGTGACAAGGTCTGACTGTAGGTAGGAGACTTTGAAGGGCATAAGAAATGAAGATTAAAACCATTTCAAGGCTACATCAGTCACAAAATGCAGGAAACTGAAAATCATGACAGTTTTGAAATATAAATATTGTATCAACATAGAATTATCATTATCAGCTGACCTTGTTTGTTTCTGCTTTAGTCCTAGTAATAATTGGGCATGTCATTTACAATACGTTGCTGTACTTTATCCTCACTGCCATTCAAATCTTACCTCTAAATTTGAACTCTCAGAAGGTTCTGAAACTGAGGAGAAAACTGGTTACAGAAACAGAAAGCTGTCTGGGTGGTTCAAGTTTTATGACCAGAACTGTCCTGAATCGAAAACATATTGAGACAGACAGTAACACTTCCATGAGCTATTGCATGAACCTTCATTAGTCATCAGCCACTTTTTTTTTCAAATGTCAAGACATCTGAAAACTGATGAAATTTGCCGTCAACAAATAATTGGGAAGCATAGATTCAATAAATCCCAGGATATGTGAAAGGATAGCTCAAGCAAATAGGATAAATCACAATAAGTGGTACATAGAATAATTCATCTGTAAATGTAACTCAAATCTTAGCGACAAACAAAACTGGAAAACCATTTCTCCCATTATTGAGAGTATATTTAACAAATTGGGGCAGCATTGCTTTCAGGGGTTCGCTCTGTAGAGTCTGTGGAGAGTTTACTGCCCAGATATTCCCTCTACGCCAGACCCTGCATTATTCATGCGGGCAGAGAGATTTTATAATGATTAATTGAAGTAATTTTGCTTTCCAGGATTGTTATGGTTAGAAATCTCATTGTTGTTGAATGGGCATCTTGAAGTTGCCATCTTAAATGTTATATATACATTAATGCAAAATCCTTAATGGTATCACCATAAATTCAACCAGACACCTATGTATGTAGGTATTGATGGAACGGTAGGAGTTGAGGACACATTCATTGAGTAATTTCCAAATGTCTTACAAAAATAACCTCTAATGATAAGAGCAGCAATGAAAGATACTGCAGGTACTGTTTGGAGTTACTGAGCACTAACTTCAATAAATTAATCCATCTTTTCAATAGTAATCTTACTTTCAGTCTGATCAAACAAATATTTCTTTACCTATTTAATGAAATTGGGTGGTAGTGTAATCTGCAATTATTTTCATAGAATTCCTACAGTACAGAAGGAGGCTATTTGGCCCATCGAGTCTGTACCGACCATAATCCCACCCAGGCCCTATTCCCGTAACTCTCATTTACCCTGCTCATCCCCCTGACATTAGGGTCAATTTAGCATGGTCCATTAACCAAACCTGCACATCTTTTTGGACTGTAGGAGGAAACTGGAGTATCTGGAGGAAAGCCACGCAAACACAGGGAGGATGTGCAAAAACCACACAGGCAGTCACCCGAGGCCAGAATTGAACCCAGGTCCCTAGTGCTGTGAGGCAGCAGTGCTAGCCGCTGTGCCACCATGCTACTCAATGTATTTTAATACATTATAGTTAAGAATGAAATCGGCTAGAATGGCCATTGAATAGCTTGTTTTGTTTTCCTGAATTAAAATTGCAGGGCTGACGAATTCCAAAGTCTAATTGAAACACACAGCTTTGCAACTTAATATTTATGTCATTAGTGGCATTCCGCACTGTGTTTTGTCTCACAATGAACACCTCCTCTGTGCTTTTTTCAGAAGGATGGGGAAAGGAGTAAATTTGAGAATTATCCAGTTCACAGATGATGGATTTGGATGCAACTAAGGGTAAATGAGACAATAGACAAGAGAGAGTTTAAACAATAAAAAAGATGTTTTAAATGGCTGGAGGGAAAGTGCTTTTCCAAATAGGTGATGCAATCCAAGTTACTTTCCACTCAAATCCCCGGTGAGTGCGTATCAATTACGTGTCAAACCTGGCACAGCAAATAGATAAGCTGGCAACATGAACCCCTAATGTGTTTAAAAGGATAATTCCAAAACATGTCATATTAGTATCAGAACAAACAATGATTGCTCTTTTGCTTTTGCTCAGAGCTATCTACTCCATACCAATAAGATTCACTCAATGAACAAGAAAGAAAACACAGTTAAACAAAAACATAGTCACTAAGTCTTTTCAGAATTGAAAACCATCATATTCTGCCAAAAGAAGAAGAGCCGAAGGTGACACCAGGCCAAAGCTTGTTGAACGATGGTGAGATAACGCCACCTCGTGTAGTTTACTTGCTAGTCCTGCAAGAAACGTGGATTCAGCTACCTAAGAAACGTTCTTCCAAACTCGTGAAAGCCGGGTTTGTACCATGGCATGGCATGAACCATGAACACTGCAATTCAAACTGATAATACTGTGGCACAATACAAGCACATGAAACAGTTGTCTGTATGTCTTGTCCTTTGATCTGACATGATCTACTTGTAACGATAAAAAAAATGCTTCACAAGCAGATATCCAAACTGGGAAGCGCGTGTACTTGCCAAAAGTTAAATTGTATTTCAAGTTTAGGAGTTCCAGTTACTAAAGTCATTCGAAGGAGCACTTTCTTCTGACCGTTGTACCCACTAATGATAGCAGCACTCGCCAGCACTGACAGAGCAACATATTACCAATAACACACGATTCTCTGCTCTTCAAATCAAAAGAGGTTGACCATATTTCACCTCTTTCACAGCTTCTGTTCTGTATCAACAATTTTGTTTCTTCAAGATAAAGTTCTAAAAACATCCTCTACCCAAAAAAAAAGGAATAGCAGCAATAATGGACAAGTCTGGGACGGAACAGCCAGTCTCATGAATTTTGGGGTTGGGAGAGGAGATAATAAACAAGGATAAAACACAATGTAAAAGTGTTTGTTCACACAGCTTAAGAAAGTCTTTACATTCAAGCTATAAAAGAGAAATACCTCAACAATCCTGTTGCACTTCTCTCTCCAGAGGTAATTATGGCACGTCTATTAGTGTCTTTCTTTCCTTGTTTCACACTAAAGTGGAGCAATGAGTTGTAACTGCACCGAAATCCCACCCCCCCGCCCCCCTTCTCAGTATAGTGTTGATGCAAGATGACAGGTGAGTGTTTTGTTCAGATGTGCAGACTTCCCGCTAGTTTGGTGCAGCTGTATCCTCGTCCTCAGTTGAGGTTTTGAGAGTCCGCAGGCCACTCTTTTTGTCTGCTTCGTTGCCCCAATTTCATTTTGTGATCAGAGTAAAGCTGCCTCAAATCCCAGCTGTCAAATCTGTAATCACTTGTCCCTTCACCAATTTCCTAAGGAACTCTTTTTCCTTTCCAATATTATGAGTCCAAGACTGGAATGAAATTAAAAGAAAACATCAATAGTTAATACTTTAGGCAAGGTAATAAATATTATTAACATGTTTCTTCTAGCTGACGGTCAAATTCTGATAAATATATACAGAAAAGCAATTTCCCAGTAAATGTTCTGTTTCAACTAAATTACATTGGGACCCAAGGATTTCTATGAGCTCCAAATACCTTATAATAAAGGACAAATCTTTAACCTGAAGCCCAATTCATCCCTTACCAAAAGATTTAATGAAAAGAAAATAAACTTTTTAAAATATAGATCGACTTTCAAAATGAGCTGCGAAGGCACTGACATGACTATATTTAACTTAAAAGCATATAAAAAGTGAACAATTATGGAATATCAGGTGTAAAGATAGCAGGCCTGATCTTCTGGCTCTTCACACTGGTGGGATCTTCTGGTCCTGCCAATGGCGCACGCCTGCCGTGGGTTTCCCAGAAGCATGCGGTGGAATCGATGGGAAATCCCATTGACAGCAGTGGGACCAGAAGATCTCACCTCTGGCCAATGGCATGCCACCTCCCTCGGTCAAAAAAAACACCGCGGGGAGGCCAAAGAATCCCAGCGCACACCTTTGGATTTCTAAACGTTCTTTCCTGAAATGGTAAACATTTTGAAATTACCTACCTTTGATATACTCTTCCTTATTCTTCCAATGTCATTTAATTTCCACATTGAGGCTTTTTAAATCCTCCAGCTGTTTTGACTTACATGAAAGCCCCCAGTAGCAACAACAATTTTGCATTAATCTAGCACCTTTGACATAGCGAAAGGGTCACACAGAGCTTCACAGGAGTGATTATCAAACACAATTTGACACTGAGCCACATGAGAAGCTACTATGGCACACGGCTAAAAGTGGTTTCAAGGAGCGTCAGCAAGGTGAAGAGAAAGTAGAGGCATGGAGAAGGTTTATGGAGGAAATTCCCGTGATGAGGGCCTGGGCAGCTGAAAATATGGTCACCAGTGGCGGAGCAATTCAAATCAGTGTTGGGCAAGAGGGCAGAATCGGAGAAGATTGGTGGCTTGTATGGTTGATGAGGTTACCTAGATAGGAGGGGGAGGCTATGAGGAACCTAAAATTAGGATGAGAACTTTAAAATTATGGTGTTGCTGGTTTAGGAGTCAATGTCAGTTGACTAGCACAGGTGTAATGGATTTGGTGGGAGTTCGGGTGCTGGCAGTAGGGTTTTGGATCTCAAGTTTATGAAAGATTGGAAGCCAGCCAGGTCATGTCTACAGGTAACAAGGCAGAATGAGGGCTTCAATAGATGAGCTAAGGTAGGGGTGATGTTACAGATGGAATTGGCATTTCGATTATGTTGCTTGAGACACCTAACCAAGCCTATTTGGCTGGTATAGAATACAGATTGGTAATAACCAGGGTGTACTGACCTCTGTCCGTAGGTTGAGTATACTCTTTGGGTTTAATACTAAAAGCTTATAAGTGCAGAGCACTATGGAATTTCTCATTGCCAGTTAAGGCATAATTACTATAATGATGAGGACGCTGACTGCTGTCTATTAGGAGCAAAGTCGGACGAATCCCAGGGAGCAATCTACTCCTCAATTCTAGGTATTACTGATAAGCCAAGCTGACTGGACAATCATCACAAAAATATCCTGCAATACTGTGTACTTGCCTGTCTCAAGAAGTGGATTATTGAAGCTGAGATAGATGATTGATGAACCAATCTTTCTTCACGAGACATATCATTTTGAAAGCAACAAAACCCTAAAGGAATCTGATGTCTCTCCCCACCCCCACTCAAAGCAAGATACAACTGTCACCTAAATTGTTGGAGAGAGAAGGAGCGAAGTTGGGTGTAAGGGAACAGTAAAAATATTAGCACTTTGGAATTACTAGTTCTTGTAACCTTACTCCTGCTTCGTCTACAGAAAAGATCTCCTTTTGGGATTCCTCAATTCCTTCAAAGGATGTGCTATTGAAGAGGCTGATGGAATTCAGAAAAGCAAGACCAATGTGCAAAAAATGCATATTTCGGGTCTATGTGAGCAAGTAAGATAGGAATTTTAATTTCCTAAAACAGGAGATGGGGCAGTTCAGATGTAGAAATTTAAAAAAACTCAAATTTTAAAACAAATCCAATCTATCCACTTGCAGGTTTAACAGAGGCAGGACAGGAAGTGGGAAATCAATCTGCTCCCAGAAAGTGAGTTGTCAACATAAATATTATAAAGCAACGTAAAGTTTCATGCTTAACTTCCCTTATAGATTTAACACTTGTGGTAGTGTTTCCTGGGCCTTGAGAAAGCTGGCAACTCAAAGAGAGGTGGAGGCAACTTTAAGGAAATGAAGAGTGCCTTTCCAGCGCTTCTTGTGGACTAGGAAGAGTAGATGTGCTTCCCCAGCATCCCAAGATTACTTACATCCCTGCGGTCAGGTCAAATCAATGGGAGTCGACCTGCCTGATTTGAATTTGAAACAAAAGCTTGGCAGTTAACATCAACTGTTGTCTACTGAATTCTCCATTGCAACACATCTACCAGAGTCCACTTTTCAACCAATTAGCACTCTCTTCTCATGCAGTTTAAATTGTTGTTCCCTTTACCACTGGTTTATCTTGCGTAGCTGTCCTGATGAGTGAAAAATGACAGTAGCACATCTCTTTTTTTAGCAATACCTAAATATCATCACCATGCTCAGCGTGACTAACTTACAGAACAGTCTCCTGCTTTGGGCTGCTGTATTCTTTGAAGCATTTAAAGGAAGTTGGATAAATTGCTAAGTCAGGAAAGATTAGGAGTATGGACAGGATTTGGAACAAGATGTAAAATGTTCAAACCAAGCCTTGAACTAATACAATAGTGCAAACTGGACAAGTTGGATTGCCTATTTCATTGCTTAGATGCTAATGATCTTAAAAATAATGAATGGAATGTCATGGATTCAAATGAATCAGTGACTGATCTAATTAAGTACAAATCAGACTTTGTGCATGGTGAAATTTTTAATTGCACCACCCCACCTGCAGCCATGCTTTCAGTTGCCTCAACACTAACCTCTGGAATTCCTTCTTCTTACTACCTTAGGAGAGGTGTCAAGGCCCCGGAGAGGGTATAGAAAAGGTTTACCAGGATGATACCAGAGCATGAGAGGTCCAGCTAGGTAGAGAGATCGGAGAAGGTGCTTAAAGAGAGAGTGGTATTCAATATTATGAAGGGTTTTGATAGTACATGGAGGAAGAAACTATTTTCTCTGGTGACTGAGCCAGAAACCAACAGTTACATATTTAATACATTTAACAGAAGAACTAGAGGAGAAATAAGGAGAAAGTCATTCGTATAGAGCGATATTAAGGTCTGGAATGGAAGACCTGGAAGCATGGCGGAATAAGTTTCACAGCGCAGTTTGGACGTTAACTTGACAAAGACTAATTTGCAGGGTTATGGGAGAAAGCTAGTGTGTGGGACCAACAGGACTGCTCTTCCAAAGACACATGATGGGCTGAATAGTTTCCTTCTTTCTTCGGGATTCTATACCTCTCCTTTTCTACATTGTTTCTCAAAGCCTACCTTTTTGGGCAGGCTAAGTAATGAAATATTTTGTTTCTTTTTCCATCTGTTGCTTGAGCAGATAGAAACCAATCATTGCATCTCAAAACAATCCAATAGGGTCACAAAGTTTAAATCAGCAAACTCCTGGCAAGTGTGGCTCGAGACCAAACTCAAGGCATTTTCTTATTCAGGCATTGGGGAGCCTAAAAAAAGCTTTATGATGGGAAAGAACATATTAATAAACCTGCCAATCCAATGTCCTAGGTTCCCCTTGGTGAATCCCCCAGATCAGAAATGTGTATGGACTGAAATCAATGCTCTATAAACCCATTCCTAATGGCAAGCTAGAACAAGTGCCCTAAGTTAGCCACATCTCTGGACTATGTTTATTATAAAAATAAAGGATCATGTCTGCAGGTGAGAAACTAGTCTACAGGAATCTTCCAGATGTAAAACACCCCTGGTAATCATGTCAACTGCATCTGGTAGGTTATTAGTATCTCAACTTCAAACTCAGAGCTGTGCAAACATTCAGTCAGGACTTCACAAAGCCACAATTCAATCTACCCTGAGATCCTGCGACCATATTTTTTGCATGCTATCCATGTAAATGTCAGGAAACATTTAGCCCCGTTGGCTGTTGTTGCAAGTTTGCTGCCAAGTGCGTGTGTTCTTCTGTACAGAAAGGGCATGGATACATAAATCTTCACAAACAAAATTGCTACCTGGGCTTTTCAACTGAAGGACTATTTTCATGATTGGAGTGATTGGATATAGAGGGTGGAATTTTCCTGTCCTGCCCACCATGGGAATTGTAGCGAGTGGGGGCGGACCATGCAAAGGTCCACTGACCTCGGGGAGGAATTTCTGGGCTTGGGATGAGCACGGCCAGTAAATCCCACCCAGGAACTTTCAAAGACCTGTTTTTTAGGACATTTGTCCTAATATCTCTTATGTGGCCCGTTGTAAGATTTTTGCTAGCACAGCTGTGAAATGTCTTCAGATGCTTTACTTAGTGAGCAAGTTATGGTTGCTGTTATTGTAACCACTCAAATAAACTAAACCCTCAGTGGGGAAAAAAAACCCTCCAGGTTACTCTAATGATCCTGCCAGAGTTCTGCTTGAATCTAGGTGAGGATCGAGAATGGATCAGTAATTCGTCCTCTGATGTAAAGCTGGTGCACCGATCATAAGAAAGAAAATTGTAGCCTTTACCAATATTATTCATAGATCTGGATTACAACACACATGTAAAATTGCATGTTGTCACAGCAAGAGGTTAGGTGGCTGCACGGCTGGTGTGGATCAGATTAGTGCCTATATCATCGGGTACAATCTCTGTTCCGGCAAGGGTTCATTCAAGACCTGTCTCCTTGCCCTACTGTGTTGGTCATGGCACTTTGGGTCGGATCTGCCTTCAAATACAAACTGAAGAAAACGATCATAGGATAATGTGATGTTGGTGCAGTGGGCAGGAAGAATTACCAAAATTACAATCCTTGAATTCTAATGAGGAGAAGGGTGTAGAGATTGTGGGTGTGGAAACAACTGAGGAAGACAAAGAGGGAGAGGTTGGAGGTCTCTCCAAGACTCATGGCTGATATCTTTTATATTCCTTATTCATATACAACCGGGGACATATTGACGCATATTTTACCCATCACAATGAATGCCCACGATATCCACCTGCATAACACTGTACATCACTGTAACTGCCCATCTGCTGGTAAAATCCACATCCATGCTTTTCCCACCCACCTCAGACTTGATTCTTCAATGGTCTTCTTGTTGACCTTGTGGGCAGAATTTTGCAGACCTCTGCCGGTGGATTTGCAGGTGGGTTTGTAAAATTCACCAGTGGCCATGCCGCCACCTTCCTGCAGTTTCTGATCTGCCTTACGAGGGATGAGAAAGGCCTTCGCCATAATTGAGATCCTTTTGTGGCCAAGGCTGCTTCAATTTTGACGTTGGTGGGAGGAGGGGAAGGAAATCCTGCGCCCCCATTTTCCACTCCCATAAACTTGTGCTCATCCCAAAAACTTTGCTGCCCATTTCGAATTTCACTCAGTCATCATTTCTGAGCTCATTGACATAAGGTATTTGGGAGTGGCATGGTAGCACAGTGGTTAGCATTGCTACCTCACAGCGCCAGGGACACAGATTCGATTCCTGCCTTTGATCATAATCTGTGTGGAGTCTGCATGTTCTCCCTGTCTGTATGGGTTTCCTCTGGGTGCTCCAGTTTCCTCCTACAGTCCAAAAGACCTGCTGGCTAAGTGCATTGGCCACACTAAATTCTCCCTCAGTGTACTGGAACAAGCTCTGTAGTGTAGCGACTAAGGGATTTTCACAGTAACTTCATTGCAGTGTTGATGTAAGCTTACTTGTGACAAGAATAAATAAACTTTATTTTCTGATTAACCAACCCATCCCTGTTGCTTCCTCCAATCCTAACATTTCTAAGAACTCTGTATTCCTCTAACTTTCTGAGTGAGTTTGTATGCCTAACACAATTGAATGAGAGCAAAGAGGCATCACAACGTGTTGGGCATTCTAATATATTACAGCATGGATCAGAAGCATTTGTGCTCTGTGCTTTTGATTCCATGTGTAATGGGGTTCCAATCTTAAATGTGCAACTGTGCAAATGTTGCCAATTCGGAGAAGGAGGAAGCTCTGAGCAAAAGACAAGCATTTCTTGACTCAATGTGGAGAAGAATCAAGGACAAATCAGTCCACGCCATTCAATGACGTTAAATCACCTGAATGAACACTCTGGCCCTGATTTTACTGGCACAGCCGCCCCAAAATCAGGGCAGGCGAGGCTCACAGAACAGCATTTCCCGTTGGCCTTGGGTGCCATCTTACCAGCTTCGGGCAGACTTGCCAGTGAAATCAGGGCCTCTACTCCTGAACAAACTATAATTAATATAAAAGCCAAAGTAAATTGAAAGTTGCCTTTCACTATGTTTATGACTTGGATGCATTTTTCTGTCAATAGGGACGCCACTGTCAACTGGAACTTGTGACTCGCAGGCCAGAAATTCCGGCTGACAACATATAGTCTTTTATTTGTCCAATATATTGATGCTCGTGGAACATCAAACATCAGTTACGCTTTTCACTGCTGCTGCGCTGCCTTTCTATCATCTCCTTAAAGTCAGAATTTGTACTAGAAGGTGTTTAAATAATAGAAAACTAATCTGCCGGATTTAATCGGTGGAATGCAGAAATGCCACTGCTGACTAGCACTCAGCAACTCACTTGACACAGTAATTACACGGTAACACAGGTCACTAATCTATGCCCTGCGTTTGGGCCAATGTTGGAACACGATAGGTTGTGGCTGATACAATATGAAACTTCTGAACAGGTGGAATCTGTGCCTTAAATGGGAACATATACATTTAAATCACTCATTAGTCTTGACCTTGAACACTAACATATTTTTCAAAGTCCTTTTGACCTTATTCTTAGTAAATTGATTTTTTAGCAGATTGTAAGTAACTTACAGAGAAACTTGTTATTCAGTTTAGAATAATGTCCTTTCAGTTTCTCAGATATGGATTCAAACCCAGCTCAGAGCAGGGGGCAGGTTTCCTTCCTCTGATATATTACAATGCCGTCCCTTCGTCTGGGGTCAATCTTTAGTTACTGACCCTACGTATGCCAGTGGGATCAGCAACAGGTCCTCATGGGGAAAACTCCCAGCATAATTGCTAGCATAAGAATTTTTAGGATCATAATTCTGGGTATCAAATACTCAGGAAACATAATTATTCCTCTGCTATTAAAAGTGGTGATGCTGGGAGGTATTGTTATTCCGAGTCAGCAGTTAATTAGGATTGCATAGTGGAAATTTGCAGACTGATAAATATCATAGGTTCTATTTGGGGATCAGACAGTATTTGTGCAAAGTGCTTCAGTTTCCTTGGAGATTCAATGCTGTAGATTGGAAATGGTCAACAGAAGAAGCAGGCATGATGGCATTTTCTTCATCCATTCATCTATTTTTAGGTCTTTTGATAGGTATTGGGATTTGATATAGTTCAGGATATTTAACAAAGTTCCTCAGTGGTGGATGTCAATTAATGAACCAATTGATTCTGATTATCCCCAATCCACTGCAATTTGCTAGCGGCTCAGGGATTAAATGGAAGGCTGCATGGGGCTCCTGCACCTTCTGAAGGCTGTCCAGCAAAACCTGCTGTATTTGTCAATGCTTCCTTTGGGAGCTGGACAGGGGGGTGTGGGACACAGAAAGAGATCCAGCAATGGGCAGAGTGACTGCTGAAAGCCACCTCCTTGGGTGAATGTAATTTCGCCAGCAGCCACTGAAGGCAGGAGGAGGTGTCAGTCTCTGACTGACTGGCAGCTTTGTGCTTCTGGGACCTCAACTGCAAGGAAGGCCCAATGGTAGCCAATTAAAATGTTGAAGGGAGGGCGCTTGATGCTGTTGGGATCACCCACAGAACTGACAGGTGTTCCCTGCCAGTTTTCCAGCCGGTGGTGAGACACCAGTTGCCCTGACAAAATCCTGGTTCACCCAGTAAGCTTAACACCTTCCACCAATTTTTCAGGATTATGACTTTAAGATTGAAAAAGAAAGCCATTTTGCCCACTGCTAATCTAATCATTTCTACATGAGTCAATAGATCCTACAGCTTGGTTAGAATGAGAGAACTGTGCTGAATATTTGCAGCAGTTTGCAATTATAAAAGAAGCTGGAATTACATTAAGGTCACACTGGATTCATAAAATGTTCACCTAACAATGTGTGAACTTCTGAAGAAAAACCTACAGATTATAGGTTTTTTTAAAAAGACACTTGTCAGAGATGTTGCAGCAGAAGGTCATCCTTTCTTGTCTGAGTATCAAACTTACACAAATGTTCAAAAACATTTGTATGATGATCTAACTGGAAACCCACTGCAACTCTTGAAAGTAAAATTGTAAAGGCAAAATACTGCAGATGATGGAATCCGAAACAAAAACAAGAAATGCTGGAAAATCTCAGCAAGTCTGACAGCATCTGTGGAGAGAGAATACAGCTAACATTTCGAACCTTTAACCCTTCGTCAAAGCTCACAGTAAAATTGTCATGACCAGCAGTAAGGTGTGACATTGCTGTAAATTAACCTTTCAAACTCTTCTATTGCCACTTATCATCATAGTGATTTAGTTGTGTCTACTTCTCTTTTGTTTCAAGAAGAATTGTTCTTCAGTTTCCTTCCCTCCTCCCTCAGTGGAAGCATTGGCAGTGGCGACATTACAAAAAAAAACTGTAACTACACAAAGTTCCAATTTATTCAAAAGGTTTTGAATTACTGTGTGTATGTGTGACTGGATCAAATTCCTGTTTATTGAACACAGTATTTTTTTGCCTGTGTAGAGTTTGTACTGTTGGGCGAAGTTCTTCCCTGCAACTGTGTGGAGTTCATTTCTTATTCATTAAGGCAACATTAAGTAAAATGCAACAATTCCACTGCCATCTGGCACATTGTATGAAGTGAATCTGTCCTAGAGTGAACTGACGGTTTTATGAAGTGAACACATAAACGAGGATAGTTCACTCAGACCCTTAAATGAAGTAATCTGATATACAAGAGGAAAAAAAACAGAAAATGAAATGGGCAGTTTATAGTTTCAAATATTAGGCGCTAAAATTATTCTTAATGTGCTAAATGGCACCAGGAATTGTATCAAAAACTTTAGTTACTTAAATATATCTTACTTCAGTGAATCTCTTTAAACTTTTCAAAGCTAAAATATATATTTTTTCCTATTCTTCCTTCTCAGACCCAGTTTGGTTTAGTTTATACATACGATCTGCACCTCTTTATTCAATCACAGCGCTGAAATAATTGTCTGGTGGCTGTTTTTTAAATAATAAATATTAACGTTAATTTTACACACATACCTTTCGGCTTTGAATTTTTTAAAAAAGTCATCAATGCAGTCCATGACAATACTTTATGTAATTTTTGAGCATTAACAATTGTTACAATGTTGCAGCAAGTTTATGGAGAAATAATTTGTTGAGGATTACTAGGAAATTCTATACTCCAAACATATTATTAAGAGGTTAATTTCTGTCTGAGAAGGAAAATCACTCAAACTTGTAAACAAGCTTATTCACTGGCAACATGACCCCAATGTAGGGTCTTTGGTGAAGACAGGGATACAGATGACGGAAAGGCTAAGAGGTCCTGAAATGCAGCTGGTGTTTGGCTCCTTGAAGGTAGGCACGTTCATCTGTTCGTATGGAAATAAAATCACAGGATCAAACATTTTATACTGCAGTCTCAGTATCAGGTTGCAGCAGTTGCTTTTTTAGCTGTCAGAACTGCCAGTCATCCACTGGAGCAGCAATGCTACTACAGAGTGCATCAGAGTTTCATCCCTGGATTCCACCAAGGGGAATGTTTGCCCTCAAATGCCCTCAACCCTGCTTCATGAAGAACTTATTTGGCCTGAATAAAGATCGAAGCCAACCTAATCTAAACCTTTCAGAATTCCAAATTAATTTGTGCAACTAAATTATTCTTCCTCATTAAAATAAAAGCAAATTACAGCTGAAACAAAGACAGAAAATGCTGAAAAATCTCAGCAGGTCTGACAGCATCTGTTGGGAGAGAATGGAGCTAACGTTTCAAGTCTGGATGACCCAAAGTGTTAGATCTTATCACTCCCCATGGATGCTATCAGACCTGCTGAGATTTTTCAGCATTTTTTCTCTATTCTTCCCCATTGTTCAGCCAGTAAGTGCATTGCTCAGTGCAAAAGTGAGTCACAGGCAGGAAAAGCTGAGGTAGGTGTCAAATTAGATGCTCTCAGCCAGGATGGTTGTACAGGGCATATAATTTTCCTTCCTGTGCTATGATTGGGGAATAGATAGATTGTGTCACTCCTCATCCTGTATTCAGCAATCCCTGCTGAGAACTGTGGCAATCAGAGGAGGTCTGGATAAGATATTGCTACTTACTGTCTAATTCACACATGACAAATGTTCCCTTGAGCAAAGCACTGGAAATAGACCAACATATATTGAACAACTCTAGGGAGAAACTGAAGAATAATTCTTCTCATACTAAAGTAGTCACAAGTGGCCACAAAAATAATCGCTATAAGTGGCAATACAAGAATTTGAAGGGTTAATTTGCAAGCAATACCTATCACATCTTACTGCTCACCACGATACATTTTACATGTGGAGTTGTAATGGATTTCCAACTAGACCATCATACAACTATTTTTGAACATTTGTGTAAGTCTGACACTTAGATAAGAAACAAAGACCTGTGCCACAACATCACTTTTCCAAAATTCATAAAAAAGAGAACACATTATTTGATTGTGCAACATTTATAATTTACAAGCCCAGCTAGAACTGACCCTTGGCATCTAGCATTATGCAGGCACTAATTATGTGATTCAGAACAGCAATTCCAGAGGTCTGTGAGTTTGCACAATTTTCTACTTGCTGAATATGTCATGAACACGCTATTGGGGTGCTATAGACTGTGTGGCGCTATTGTTCTGTACTTTCAGCTTTTTTGCTTGCAGAGGGGTGGGGCAGGCAGAACTTGTGATTTTTTTAACCTTGACGATGTGAAATAGGCATTTGATTGAAACAGATTCGTGCATGCCAGGAATGAGGCAAACTGCAGCAAAACTAATCAGTTTGTGCAGACATAACGTTCTCATTAATGGTGATTGCCTTCAGTGTCATTGGCTCTTTTTATAAAGGAAGGGGTAGAACAAGGGCAGAAATGAACTTAGCCAGTTTTTCAATTCTTTGCTTGCGTGACCTCTCCTAGCTCTATTTAGCATCTTAATTATTTGCAAGTTTTTTAAATTTAATCTTTTTCTGTCACTTCATTAGTGCCATTTTGCAACTTCCAATTCGTCTCCATGTTTGGAGCAGCTGTGTTTCTCCCCATCTTCTTTTCTCTGTCTTTTCCAACTTTACAAAAATGTATGTTTGTCTCTTAGTTTTAAGTTCAAATGAGTGCGTCCCAAAACAATCATCCATCCTTTTCCTTTGCAAATGCTGATGAAATTTTTTTGACCTTTCTTTCAAATTTCCAGTTTAAAAAAAATTTTTCCAAGAATAATTGATTGCTGCATACTCCAGAATTTTACTGTAAGGCAGTTCAATGACCATGCTGGTAAACGGATGGAAAACGCCACAGAGAAATTAGCCAACTAGGCCAGATTCAATCAGAGGGTTTTGCACCCACCCACTGTGCCCTCGCTACTTCACCTCTTCAAAGGATATAAGTTTGATAATAAATCTATTGAACTTCTCCAAAGGTTCCAAGAGCTTTTGGCTCTGTATTCATCCATTCGTCCTTCCATATATCAAATACTGCACGACAACATTGAATAATTATAACATAGAAAATAGAAATTGTGCAGCAGACTTTCACTTCATTTTAGCCAACTGTAACTAAACTGGGAAATTTGGGCTGTCACTTTTCATCTGGATGGGCAGGTGAAAAGGTAGGGAATAGAGAGATATGGACTGAGTAAGGGTAGGAAGTTTTTTTTTTAGTTCATGATCGGCAGAGGTTTGGAGGTTCTAAGGGCCTGTTCCTGGGCTGTACTTTTATTTGTTCCCCAGACCCTTTAACCTTTAATTTCAAATTCAGGTCTTCAACTTTTATCTACTGCTACTGCTTTCCTTCAACAATGCAATCAATGATAGACAAGGGGTGGAATTCTCTCAAAAAAATTCAAAGTGCCAAATTCATGTAAAAACTGAAGTAAATCCCACTGGTTTCTTTAGCGGGATTTTCAAAATGAATCTCCCACACTGTGTGCACTGCAGAGTGCCCTAGCGGGAATCTTGCCGAAAATCTGTGAGTGGAGTCTATTCCTGCTGGAGAGGCCAGCAGTATAGTGCTGAGCCTCCGGCCCCCCAGCCCACCTCAATCACCCCCCCATCATGGCAGTCCTGATCGCCCGATCCTCCTCTGCCCCCCGACAGTCCCAGCCCTCCACCCCCTCCCCAACAGGCTGATCCCCAACGCCCCCCCTCATGCCAATGGCCAACCCAATTGCTGGCCTCCCTCCCCCTGTCACTGATGCAGAATGCAGACTGGCGGTGGGACCCCACTCCCACCTCAACTGATACCTCCCCATAGGCTCCAGCCCCCTCTGGCCTTGCTCCCTTGGCACTATCCGGTGGGGAACTCCGGATAGTTGCCCACTATCCGGTGTGCCCCTTGGGCACTGCCACTTTGCCCCTTTGGAAGTGTGAGGGGGGCCAAGCTGGCAATGCCCAGGGGGCACTTCCCTCTTTCCCCAACCTCCTAGGGGGCCTCCATGGCCTCCCTTCACTCTAGCAGGGTCAGGTCGCCAGCTCCCCACCAGCAGGGAGCTGTGGTAAACCCCGCTGGAATGGCCGGGGGGGGGGGGGGGGGGGGGGGGGGGGGGGCGGTGGCAGCAGGGAGACAGTACAAAGAACAAAATCAGCCCGGGAAACAGGCCCTTCGGCCCAACGAGCTTGCATCGCCATGTCAACACCACCACTCCACCTCTCTACCCATGACCCCTATCTAATGTTTTATGGCCATCCAGATTGAGGGAAAACTGATTTAGGGACAATTTATTCCTGCCAATCAGCCTAACAGCACATCTTTGGGGTGTGGGAGGAAACCGGAGCACCCGGAGAAAACCCACGCAAGCACGGGGAGAATGTGCAAACTCCCACAGACACCGGCCCAAATCCATGTGTCTGCATAGCAGTCAGTGATAGTCACTGAGCTGTCGTCTTGCCCAGTATCTTGTCCAGTTTAGGCACACACTAACGACATGAAGCACTAGGCCAATCTCGAACAACCAAGAGCAGCCCCAGTATGACCCATTGCGTGTATGCCCCTCGTTGGACACGAGGTGGACCAACTTAAAACCTGTGAATGAAAAGAGAAAAAACATTATTATCATACTATACCCATTTACATTACCAGAGACGCCCCAATGCTAATGACCCTTATTTAAAGGTTCTCCTATATCCACCTATCTCCAACTCAGTCATGTGCCTGTCTAAGTTACTCTTAAAGGACTCTAGCGTGTTTACCTCCACCACCTTACTTGGCAGAGCATTCCATACCCCCACTACCCTCTGTGTGAAAAACCTCCCTCTAATATCTGTGTTGTACCGCTCCCCCCTCACCTTAAGTCCATGGCCCCTTGTCCTACGTGTCTCTATTATAGGAAATAGCTTACCTCTGTTTACTCTATCTATACCCTTCATAATCTTATATACCTCTATTAGATCCCCCCTCAGTCGACGTCTTTCAAGGGAAAACAGCCCCAATTTCTTCAATCTTTCCTCATAACCCAGTCCTTCCATACCAGGCAACATCCTGGTAAACCTCCTCTGCACTCTCTCCAGAGTCTCCACGTCCTTCCGGTAGTAAGGCGACCAGAACTCTACGCAGTACTCCAAATGCGGCCTAACCAACGTTCTGTACAACGGCATTAGCGGGCCGGAGACTTAAGACCCGGGCCTGCTAATAATATTTAAATACTCATTCCAATAATTTATTCAGATCTGCACCAATTTCTTGCATGGAGTTGACGACACTGGAATTCAGGCAGCTGGAGACGCACAGAGGCCATGGCACCCAGCGGGAAGCTCACTATATAACCTCCACTGATGTCTCCCTGCCACGTGTTGCTGGGAGAATTGTCCCCAAGCATTGAGTGCAATACTCAAGCATTTATTTCTTCTACTGTCTAAAATGTGAAATTAGTTTGCTTGAATTGACACATTGCTGTCTTTGTGTTTGCTTTTTGTTGCAACTATGTTCCCAATTAACCTACCACTCTTTTTAACCCAGTGGGAAGAAACCTTGGTTTCTTGCAGGGTTTTATCAATGATCAGCGAGCTGTGGCTATTCCTCAGCTTTTCACTGGGAATCAGAATTTGCAACATTGAGGACTATGGTGGCTGAATAGTAATGCCTGCTTTAAGCTATATTCAGCCACACGTCGTCCCTTTGTGCCTGAGACAGGGTAGTGAACATCAATCTCTGAAATTGTTTGCATTCTCTTGCTGAGTCTTTGCAAAGCTTTGCAACACCTATCTGTCAGGCTGGCTTTCACGCCACCTCCCCAGCCCCCCAACTAACGCCCAAATTTACAGCCATTTCATAGATGCTACATAGAAACTTCGATGAAATGGCTGGTAATTTGGTTAATAATCAGCTGAATTTACATGCCTGACAATATTTCAGACATTGCTTGCTCACAGTGGATTCACATAATTTAGTGTCACTGCTTCCAGCCTACATGCACAGAGCGAAGATGTTTGGTCAACAACTAAAAACACACAATTTTGTCTCAAACTAACAAGTAGGAATTCACGCTTTTCGTAATCCAAAGTAACACCCATTTAGCATATGAATAGTGACATCCAAAAGGTGATACTTGGTTTACTTCTTCATTGATACTGCCAGCCAGGCACACTGGCAGTGCCCACTGGGGAGACACTGTGCACTCTGCAACAACCTATCGGTTAATCCATGCAGGGGAGAGTGGGAATCAGCTATTCCGCGCTATTGCACAGAATAGGGATCTGTGCATGCACAATGGCGAAATCTGCTTCAAGCTTTCGGGCTTGGCGGGAAACAGACCTTGCTTCATTTTTCCACACAGTGAGGTAAGATGTGATATTTAACTTGCTCAAACAAACTGCACAATCCTCTCCCGTTTTCACACTCATTCAGTAATTCAAATTTTTTGGGTAAGATCACACTCCTGTTGTGTTTAAACAACAAAATATAGAAAGGTGCATCACAGGAGGGCATGGCAAGAACACTTAGATGAAGAGACCAAGAGGAATGTGTCTAAGTTGTTGACAATACAAAGCTAGGTGGGCATGCAAACTGTGAGATAGATTAAATGAGGTGGGCAACAAGGTGGAAGATAGGCAAGTATGAAGTTATTCATAGAATCTGTACAGTGCCAAAGGAGACCCATCGAGTCTGCACCAACTCTCCGACAGCGCATCTTACCCAGGCCCACCCTCTACCCTATCCGTGTAACCCCACCTATTTATCCCACTAATCCCCCCAACCTACTCACCTTTGCACGCTGAAGGGAAATTTAGCATGGCCAGTCCACCTCACCTGCCCGCCTTTGGAGTGTGGGAGGAACCTGGAGCAACCAAAGGAAACCCATGTAGACACGGGGAGAATGTGCAAATGCCACAGAGACAATCACCCAAGGTTGGAATCCAACCTGGATACCTGGCACTGTGAGACAGCAGTGCTAAACACTGTGCCACTGTGCAGCCCCAATTCACTTTAGTCATAAGAACAGAAAAGCAGAATTGTTTTCAAAAGCTATGAAAATTGTAAATGCTGATGTTCAGAGGAACATGGGGATATATGTGCACAAGGACACAGACAGTATTTCAGGTGTGGTCTCACAAAAGTTCTGTACAATCATGACAAGACTTCTTTATTCTTGCACTTCAATCCCCTTATAAGAAAGACCGACATGCCATTTGCCTTTCTAGTCACTTGCTGTAACTGGATGCTAATTTTGTGTGTGCAGTTTTGGTCTCCATATTTATGGAAGGTCGTACTTTCTTTGGAGGTGGTACAGCAAGTGTTCATTAGATTGGCCCTAGGGTGAGAGTCTTGTCCTGTGGTGAGAGCTGAGTAAACTGGGCCTAAACTCTCTGCGGTTTAGAAGATTGAGGGGTGATCCCACTGAAACATACACGATTCTGAAATGGTTTGACAAGATGAGAGGTCATTTCCTCTAGCTGGAGAGCACAGTCTCAGGATACCAGGATAAGCGCAGGGGGGTTGGTGTGTGCGTGTGTGTGTGGTGGTGGTGGTGGTGGGGGGCACGATCATTTAGAACAGAAATTAGGAAAAATTGTTTCACACAATGAAATGTTAAACCTTTGAATTCTCAACCCTAGTGTGTTGTGGATGCTCCATTGCTGATTGTATCTGAGGTCAAGATAGGCAGATATTTGGTGTCTCAGAGAATCAACAGGTACAAGGAGTAGGCAGGGAAGTGGAGGTATAGCTGAATATTAGCCATGATCGTATTGAATGGTGGAGCTGGCTCAATGCACTATATTGTCTACTCTTGCTGCTATTTCTTATGTTCTTACTAACTACAATGAAGATCTATGCAAAATATGATCTAAAAGTTAAATACATTGATTTTCTAATGACTAACGTTTGAGAATATTCTGTCCATATTAGGAAAACAAATCAACTCAAAGTGCAATTTATTTACAAAATAAAGTGCATCGTGAAGATTTGCATCTCAGTTCAATTCAATAGCTTTTGGAATGTTGCAATGTAGGTCCTACACGATTTTGAATTCTTATTAAGTTTCCTCCCTTGTGCGAATTTCTCCAGCCACAGATGTCACAGACATGAGAGATTTCATTCATTGTACTCATCATATGATACCACTGCAAAAGCCAAAACTCAGATTACCTGAGTCTATGGTTCAGTGATTTCTCATTTCTGATTATTTTTCAATATTTAGAATAATGAACAGAAAACTAATGGCTTTTTAAAATAGTTGAAAGGTGGAATCTAAACTTTTCAAAACGTGTCTGGGGCTCCAAACTGAAATAAATCTGAAAGATAATATTACTGTGGAGAAAGAGAGCAAGAAGGAGGAAAGAGAACGAAGGAAAATAAATAATTTGCATTCATATTGTGCCTTTTATATTTATTGTGCTTTACAGCCAATTATTTTTGAAAGATAGTCAAGATTTTAATATATTTTGTTTCTTTGCCTTTTTTAATAAAGGGATGTTTGCCAGGATATCAGAGGAAACCACCCCAGCCCTTCAAAACGTGCGACAGGACTTTTCATATACATTCGAGGCGGCCTTGATTTGCCATCTTATTATAAGACAGCACATCCAACAATCCACTCCTTCAACACTACAATGAACTACAGGTTGTATGCTCAAATCTTTGGAGTGAGACCTATACCCATAAGTTTCTGACTTAGAGATGAGAGTGCTGCCACTGAGACAAGACTCACACCTGAATTCGAGCAGGAAAATAAAAAGGCCGGAAAGTTTTCCTGCTCATCAATCATAACATTTATTTGGAACTAAAAAACCGTGACAAACATTCTCATGATTTATTAAACCACAAAGGGTGGGATTCATAGAATCGTAGAATCCCTACAGTACAGAAGAAGGCCATTCAGCCATCGAGTCTGTACTGATCACATCCCACCCAGGCTCTATTCCCATAACCCCACACATTTATCCTGCTAATCCCCCACCAGACACTAGGGTCAATTTAGCATGGCCAATCCACCTAATCTGCACATCTTTGGAGTGTGGGAGGAAATCGGAGCACTTGGAGAAAACCTAGCAGACAACAGGGAGAAAGTGCAAACTCCACACAGACAGTGCGCCGAGGCCAGAATTGAACCTGGGTCCCTGGTGCTGTGAGACAGCAGTGCTAACCACTACGACACCGTGCCACCCGGTTCTCCAAGATTCTCCAATGTTGTTTGTGCTTGCCCTGCTGCAAACGGGAATGGAAAACTTGGCTTGCCAGCCAAAATTCCATTCACTTTTAGCGGCACTGGAGAATCGCAGCCACGGACCAGGACAGAAAAATTTGATGAAAATTTGAATTATTTTATTTTCCCTCTCTCCTTACATCACTGTACCATTTCATGTGAGAGTAGGAGACTATATTCAGTCCCTGTCAATGTGCTCCAGCAGAATGTTGCCACATATGTAAAATGGGAATGGTGACTGGATGGGTGGGTGGGGGAAGGGAGGCATTTATTTCCATTTATGGGCTCGGATTTTTGTGTGCATTCAAGAAAATGTGACTTGCACATTTTTGTGTCTTCTGAATTGCACGTGATCCAAATGTGACTTTGCCTGGGACTTTTGTTTTCTCAGGGTTTAGGTTTGCAGTTCAGTTTGTGAGCTGCGGTGGAACACTGGTGCAAAGTGTGGGTTGGTTAGAAAGCCTGCCTCAGTTCTCAGACAAAGCAGCCCAGCTCTCTCACAGCATAATTTAAAAGATCTCCTAAACATAGTCCTTTGCCTCACCCACCGCACCCCACACATTCTTCATCAGCCCCCCCTGCTACTTTTGATCACCAATGCAACCTCTATGTCCTCTCAGAACCTCATGCCATCTCTATGCCCCTAGAGAGCCTCCATGCTTCCTTGGATTCCCCCACTGCATTACATGCATCCTCAGAACCCCTACTCCACTTCCATGTCCCCTCAGATCCTCGGTGCTCCTTCCATGTCCCACCATGTGGCTGATGTATGAGCAGAGATTGATTAGGTTAGGATTGTTTTCGCTGGAGTTCAGATGAATGGGTGGAGGGGGGGCAGGGAATCTCAAAGATACTTAGAAAAATCTAACAGGACTAGACAAGGTTGATCAGGGAGGATGTTCCCGATGGTGGGAGAGTCCAGAACCAAGGGTCACAGTCTGAGGATACAGGGTAGACCATTTAGGACAGAGATGAAGCTGGCATCTTGAAGGGAATTGCTTGATAGAGCAGACGCAGCACGGTTTCATTAAAGGGAAGTCGTGTCTGACAAATTTACTGGAGTTCTATGAGGATGTGTCTAGGGCGGTGGATAGAGGAGAGCCGGTGGATGTGGTCTTTCTGGATTTTCAGAAGGCGTTTGACAAAGTACCTCACAAGAGGTTATTGCAGAAGGTCGAGGGACATGGAGTTGGGGGTAGGGTGTTAGCATGGATAGAGGATTGGCTGTCAAATAGGAGGCAGAGAGTGGGGGTCAACGGGTGCTATTCGGATTGGCGGATGGTGACTAGTGGAGTGCCCCAGGGGTCGGTGCTGGGACCTCAGCTTTTTACCATTTATATAGATGATCTGGAGGAGGGAACTG
Source organism: Carcharhinus amblyrhynchos (assembly GCF_965287045.1). Taxonomy (NCBI): domain Eukaryota; kingdom Metazoa; phylum Chordata; class Chondrichthyes; order Carcharhiniformes; family Carcharhinidae; genus Carcharhinus; species Carcharhinus amblyrhynchos. Next base: position 25,211,287 of record NC_137332.1, on the reverse strand, counting down.
AGTGTAGGGTGTCGAAATTTGCTGATGACACCAAGATTGGGGGAACGGCAAATTGTGCGGAGGGTGTGGAGAGTCTGCAGAAGGATCTAGATAGGCTGGGCGAATGGGCCAGGAAATGGCAAATGGAATTTAATGTTGGCAAGTGTGAGGTGGTCCACTTTGGTAGGAAGAATGGTAGGAAGGACTATTACTTACGGGGCGAAAAACTGCAGCAGGCGACGGTACAGAGGGACCTCGGGGTCCTTGTGCATGAGTCGCAAAAACCCAGCTTGCAGGTGCAGCAGGTGGTCAGGAAGGCAAATGGGATGCTGGCCTTCATAGCGAGGGGGATTGAATATAAAAGTAGGGAGGTCTTGCTGCAGCTGTATAGGGCATTGGTGAGGCCGCAGCTGGAGTACTGTGTGCAGTTTTGGGCGCCGCACCTGTGCAAAGATATTTTGGCCTTGGAGGGAGTGCAGAGGAGGTTTACTAGGCTGATACCGGAGTTGAGGGGGTTGAGCTATGAGGAGATGCTGAATAAACTGGGCTTGTACTCGTTAGAGTTTGGAAGAATGAGGGGAGATCTCATTGAGACGTATAAGATGATGAATGGGATGGATAGGATAGAGGTGGAGAGACTCTTCCCGCTCAAAAAAGACAGTAGGACTAGGGGGCACAGCCTCAAGATAAAAGGGGGGCGGTTTAGAACGGAGTTGAGGAGGAACTTCTTCACTCAAAGGGTGGTGAATCTCTGGAATTCTCTGCCCGTTGAAGTGGTGGAGGCTGCCTCGCTAAATATTTTTAAGACGCGGGTTGATGGGTTTTTGATAAGAGAGGGGATTAAGGGTTATGGGGAGAGGGCGGGAAAGTGGAACTGAGCAGCGACAGGTCAGCCATGATCTTATTGAATGGCGGGGCAGGCTCGAAGGGCTAGATGGCCTACTCCTGCTCCTATTTCTTATGTTCTTATGAAGAGACATTTCTTCACACAAAGAATGGTGAGCCTGTGGAATTTATTACTACAGGAAGTAGTTAATGCCAAAACATTGAACGTATTCAAGAGGTGACTAGATATATCACTTGGGGCGAATGGGATCAAAGATTATGAGGCAAAGCAGGATTAGGTTATTAAGTTGAACAATTAGACATGATCGTGATGAATGACAGAGCAGGCTCGAAGGGCCAAATGGCCTCCTCCTCTCTTATCTTCTATGTTTCTATGTATCCATAGTCATTAACCCTGACTCTGCTATGTACAGTCCCTTGGAGCCATGCAATAGAAATGGGAATTAATGTAATAAACCTCTCAATCAAATGTTGCCACTAATAGTGCAAAAACAACTGTTCTCATCTGAAAGCAAGTTAATCCTTTAAGTGGACATTAACTTGCGTAAACAAATAACCATGCACATTGAAATCACATCGAAGGCAGGGAGTGTTCTCATAAAACTATCAGACATTTCCTTGAGAAGACTTGAATACTCCAGCAATCTTGGGATTCAACCAAGCATTCATAATAGCCACAGCTACCAAAATAGAATTGCAACTGCAAGAGCCTGAAATTGAAAAAACAGGTGGCATCCTCTCCTTTTCAAAAGAACATTCCATGCCCATCAACGGAGGGGAGCAGACGCATAATTTTTTTTACTTTCAGAAAACATGGATACGTTTTCCACAGGCTCAGCGGTCTATACATTGAAACCCTGGAACGGATAATGACAAGCAAAGTTTACCAATGTACTTTTCTACATTTCTCAACGAATTGTGGCACATTTTTCCAATGATAAAGTATTGTAATACATGTTAACACTAATGCAAGGGTAGTAAAGTAATACTAAACTTAAGTGGGGCAGAGCTCCATAACTAACCACTTCATTATAAATAGCACTTAATAGTGACATTTGAAGATGTAAACTTTATAATATCTTTCCCAACTCCTCAGCAGACTTCTTGCAATTGTCACAAACTTTCCAAGGTGGTGCATTTTTTTTTAGGGCTTACAAAACTGCACCAGCACATGGAAACAGTGACAGGAGGAAATGCAAGTTTCCAGTGGTCCTCACAATGGATCTCCAACCTTGGAAGAGGTATTTTGTACCCAAGGTATTCTTGATTCATGAGAAGATCATAAGAAAATGGTGTGGAGTTGGGAAGGCACAGGAAAATTGTTTTTTCCAGGCATAAAAAAAGTTCAGTGTTTTGTGGCCTGATTCATATCTCCATTGGGAAAACAAACCCTGGTCCATGGGACTTCCTGCCAGAAGTAATAATGAACCTAGACCATATTAATATCTTGATAGACATGTAAATTACATTAGGAATGCATTATCCCTATTTAATTTCATAGCAACAGTGAGCATAAAGAAAATCATGATGTTCTGGACCTCTATATTTGATAAGAGTTGGTGAGGGGGCAGGGGTTAGTTACAAAATAAAAGTGGCACTTTCCTTATTCCAATTAATTGCAGGGCAATAGCTTGTGCTTGGCAATGCAAAAATAGGAAAATAAATTTAAATGGGTGTTTGTTATCTTCGACTGATTCTGGCAGGCAGTGTGAGGTTTCACAGCCATTTCCCTCCTCTCAGCAATGAACTCACAAAAAGAATGCAAAGTGGAAGCTCACAATGAATTTTTAATCAGCATGACTCCTGGAAGTTTAATGGAGCCAGAATGAGACTTTGTTATACTTACAGCTGAAATCCCGTCACAAAGGAAAATCTAGGCCCATTAATAATTCTTAAAACCACGGGGCTAAAATGCTGAAATTTGCTTTCTAGCACCATTGTAGAAGTATAATTTTTATAGCAGGAACTTAAGGAAAAGGTCCACATTAGAGATAGGCAGTATTGTATATAGCGTTGGCAACACGTTCTAAAACCAAACATTTAAAAATGTGACTGATGTAGCTCATAGTTGCTTAGATTTCTTTTCTTGGGTGTTTCTGATTCTGACAAATAACAAGATACAAGATTAAATAACAAGATTAAATAAAAATATTCTTGCTAATTCTTAGATGGAGTGGCACCAATTGATAATTGATTAAAGATCCATTTACAAATGGGTGAGAATGCTTAGGCCAACTTGGGGAGGCAATAGCTTAGTGGTATTATTGCTAGACTATTAGTCCAGAAACTCAGCTAATGTTCTGGGGATCTGGTTTCGAATCCCATCACGGCAGATGGTGGAATTTTAAGTCAATAAAAAAATCATTGTCAATTGTCGAAAAAACCTATCTGGTTCACTAATGTCCTTCAGGGAGGGAAATCTGCCATCCTTATCTAGTCTGGCCTACATGTAACTCCAAAGCCACAGCAACGTGGTTGATCCTCAACTGCCCTCCAAGGCCAACTAGAGATGGACAATAAATGCTGGCCACCCAGTGATGTCCATGTCCCACAAATGAATATAAAAAAAATTGAGGCACATTGGTGAACCTGAATCAATAACCTTTGATTAATGTTCAGGGAATAAAAGAGAGTGATCAACAAATTATTTTTAGGGATTATGATTTGGTAAAGAGAAGCAATAATAGGGACATCGTAGACAACTAAATGTTTTAGCAAAAGCTGCAATAACAAAATAGGCTCTGTTTCACAAAGGACCAATGGGCCACTGTACTAAAATAACCTCTGACAGAGAGGCATATATTACAGAGATATGAACAAAGCAGAAAAGGCATTTATTGAAAAGTTGTGTGAATTGATTTACTTAACACTCTAGAACCATAAATGAATGGTACACTGACCATCCATGTTGGATCATGCAGAATAAAGATGGAATGGTTACATAAAGCATGTATTCATTCATTCAGGACTGAAACTGCTTTACTTGCGCCGTAAATTTCCAATTGCTTGTTTCATTATTAAATAAGCGGGCTGCACGCCAAAATTTTGGATCGGACTAGTTCATTGATTTAGATTGCTAGAAATTGCATTAATATAAACAGAGACTTCCAATAATCTGAGCAATCTATTTTTGCGTCCATTGTGAATTTTTATTTATACTTTAGCAAGCAGATCAGTTTGTCTGGAAATTTGTCAAGTGATTTGTTATTGATAAAAATAATGTTCCTGTTGAGATCTACATGTCTGTATTTAAAGGGATATTTTCATGTGTAGCATTTCCAACTGAATTTCTAAATGTGATATTGTTAAGCTCATTTGTAAAGCTGCCTTCAAAAAGCATAGGGGCTAAATGGAGATCTTCAAAATGATACTGAAGTTCTTGTAATTTCTAGTGGTACTTGATCAAACAGAGGGATCATTTTTAACTCTCTGCTTGAGGGAGAATACTGAATAAACTGACACCAAACCTGACAGAAGATGACAGAAGCAACTGAATTTTCCTTGCCAGTAACAAGCACTTTGTCTTCCAAAATTAAAAAGATTATATTTCTTCAGAAGTAGTTTTTCCAAAGTGTAATTGACCCCTTACAGCTTTTTTAAATGCATATTTATAGAACATACTTGTCGTATTTGCCAAGCCTTTGTACTCTATATCTCTAATCTTTCTTTATGAGAACATTATTGAGTCTTTTAATTTTCTTTCTAATGGGTAAAGATTCCATAGTGTCTGTTTTTCTGATTTCTAATGTGTTACTTTTGGCTTTCCAAATCAATCATCTCACTGATCATATTCCACAGAAATCAACTAATTACCTTTTTCTTTCTGGCTCCCTGATCATATTCAGCAACAACCAAATGAAAAACAACCCTGCACCCAGTCACATTCGATACATTTGACCAAATACATTCTTCAACCAAGAAAGTACAGCCACCATGTTTGTTCTTTGCGTTATTAAATCTTTAATCCTGCATACTTTTCAAGGAACAGACAAAGCTGCTTTATTCCTTGTTCGGATGAGCACTGGCTCAGCCTCATACGTATGGCAAAGTGAAATTGTAACGTGACACATCACGGCCCTGGTGTTGTGTCATTGGAGGTTGAATGCTAGCCACAGTGAGGCAAAGAGAAAAGTTTAATTAACAGGCAACTATGAAGCAATGCCACATAACATGCAACAGCTAAAAATAACTTTATTAGTAGCAATCGCCTATAAACCTAGTCTTAGTTTAATATCCTGGCCTGAATAACACTGCATGAGGGACAATGTTTAAAAAAAAACTTGCATTTATAGCAGTTTTCAAAACCTCATGCTGTCCCAAAGCTCTTTATATTACTTAAGTACCTTTGAAGTGTAATGAAAAAGCAGCAATTGATTTACGCACAACAATCTCCTACAACAGCAATGTGATAATTAATAGACAATTAATTTTAGTGAATAAGGATAAATTAAAGGAATAACTTCCTTGCTCTTCTTCAAAAAAGTACCGTGGGATTTTTAACATCCAGCTGACAGAGTAAACAGGGCCTCAGTTAACATCTCATTTGAAAAACAACAACAATGCTGTATTCCCTCAGAACTGCATTGTAATATTAGCGGGTCTTGTAATGCGACATGAACTCACAACCTCCTGCTTCAGAGGTAAGAACGTTATCAACTCAACCACAGCTAAGCATTTGGTAAAAAGGGGCGATAATAGGCACATCATAGGGAACTAAATGTTACAGCAAAGGGTGCAATAACAAAATAGGCTGTGTTTTTCAAAGAAGCAATGGAGTACTGTACTAGAATCATAGAACATTACAGCACAGAAACAGGCCTTTTGGCCCTCCTTGGCTGTGCTGAACCATTTTTCTGCCTAGTCCAACTGACCTGCACTTGGACCATATCCCTCCACACCCCTGTCATCCATGTGCCTGTCCAAGTTTTTCTTAAATGTTAAACAGAACTGACAATAAGAATTTCAAAAAATTCTACATTGTACATTTAGAGGAATGCAGACATTTCCTTATTAATATTAATTTATGATTAGCTATGCTTTCACCACTTCATCTGGCAGCTCATTCCACACTCCCACCACTCTCTGTGTGAAGAAGCCCCCCCCTAATATTCCCTTTAAACATTTCCCCCTTCACCCTTAAGCCACGTCCTCTAATTTTTTTCTCCCCTAGCCTCAGCAGAAAAAGCCTGCTTGCATTCACTCTATCTATACCCATCATAATTTTATACACCTCTATCAAATCTCCCCACATTCTTCTATGTTCCAGGGAATAAAGTCCTAACCTATTCAACCTTTCTAAAGCAACTTCTTACAGAGAGGTCTTCTCGGGATCGTCTCCCCCAAATTGGCCTAAGCATTCTCAAATGCTTAGGCCAAATTGGTCTAAGCAAGTGGGTCTTCAGCTGAGCCACAGCAGGTGGCATGGTGGCACAGTGGTGGCTCACTGCTGCCTCACAGCTCCAGAGGCCTGGGTTCGATTTCTGGCTTGGGTCACTGTCTGCGTGAAGTCTGCACAATATCCCCGTGCCTGCATGGGCTTCCTCCAAGTGCTCTGGTTTCCTCCAAAGATGTGTAGGTTAGGTTGATTGGCCATGCTAAATTGGCTCTTAGTGTTGTGGGATGTGTAAGTTAGAGGGATTATGTATGGAGATAGGGCCCGGAGTGGGATTGTTGTTGGTGCAGAACCGATGGGCCGAACGATCTCCTTCTGCACTGTAGGGTTTCAATGATAATACTACTGCAGACCACGGCCAAAATTAGCAAAATGGACAAAAGACCCAGAGTTAATATTTTCACAATATGAGTCTGAAGAATTTCAAAAGAAATATTTATTTCACAATTTAGAAAATGAATAATATTTCTTGAAATTCATGAATAATTCACTCCTCAAACCAGTGTGATTTACTTTCAAAGATTTTTTGTGACGTGGTCACAAGTGATTAACTGGAGTAGTATAGGGTGAACCACACCTCACAGGGTACAGTTACAGCCTTGCAGTTTCTGACCTTCAGGGAGTCTAAGAGTGATGGTCACAGTCACTGTAATATACTCTCTGAATGAGGTACATCAAAGAATATCAAAGCAGGAGCTGAAACTAAAAAGAATGACAATTTAGCATTCTCTAAGCACCTGTTTGTTCTATTGAGTTATAAAGGTTCCTCATACAAATCTGTTTTGTTTTTATGTTACTGTCTTTGATTTAAGATTACAAGTAATGTAAGCTGTTCAAAGAAAGAATACTATGAACCTCCAAAACCCTTTCAAGTGGTTGTAGTCGTTCTGTTTGGGTCTTTTGTATTTAACTCTTCAACTATTGCAGCTTTTAAATAAGTGCTTAGTCCTCAGCACATTACAGAACTGACAATAAGAATTTCAAAAACCAAAATACTACACTGTACATTTAGAGGAATGCAGACATTTCCTTATTAATATTAATTTATGATTAGCTATGCATTTAGCTCCTTTTAAACATTTATATTAATATATATATTGCGGAACTTACTCTGCTTTGAGGTAGAGATACTGGGGAATACATTTGTATGCTAACCAGTTTCTGGCTTTAGCACTATGGACAATGAGATAACTGTGAAGTAATGTATTAATGAGTATATAACTAGCCAAATACAATCAGCATGAATTTTTGTAGAATATGCCACAGTTACCTTTTTAAAAATCTGCAAATTAAAGGATTACATTCAATAAGGTCAGAACTGATAAGGGAAGATGCTAACCAAATGTAGGCCAATCCCAATAGCAAGTTTTAAAAAGTGGCCAAAGCTAAGTCATTATTCAGCCCTTGCATGTATTTTCTAGAGGTTGACAAGTGATTTATTCAAGGAAGAACTGTTTTGTTTCTCAACCAGGATATGGCTTAGGCCACAGGAATGAGTTAAAGAAATGGAAGAAAATAAAATTTGTAAATTAAAATGGAGTACAGCAAAGGTTTACCAGGCTGATTCCTGGCTTGGCAGGCCTATCATATGAGGAGAGATTGAGTCAGTTAGGATTATACTCACTGGAGTTGAGAAGAGTGAGAGGAATCTCATAGAAACTTATAAAATTCTAACAGGGTCAGACAGGATAGATGCAGAAAGAATGTTCCTAATGGTGTGGAAGTACAGTTCTGGACTAGAGGTTATAGTTTGAGGATAAGGGATAGACCTTTTAGAACAGAGGCGAGGAGAAATGTCTTCACTGAGAGGGTAGTGAATGTGTGGAATTCACTGCCACAGAAAGTAGTTGAGGCCAAAATGTGGTGTGATTTCAAGAAGAAATTAGATATAACTCTTGGGGCTAAAGGGATCAAGGGTTATGAGGAGGAAGGGGGTATCAGGGTATTGAATTCGATGATCAGCCATGATCAAAATGAATGGCAGAACAGGTTTGAAGGACCAAATGGCCTTCTCCTGCTTTTATTTTCTATGTTTCAAAGGAAAAAATTGTGAAGGTGAAGATTATTTTGGTTAAGAGATAGAATATCTTTCTGTTGCCTAACAGATTGGAAGACGTGTATCATTTTGGTCATATTTTCTGCTCAGAACCAGATTCCAGATCTCAAAGCATGTCATCTGGGTTGATTTTTTTTTGTGCATTGTTAGAGGTATCTTTCTTCAGGTAAGACATTAAACTGAGACAACATATACTTGCCCTGATTGCCCAGGCGGATGTTACACACCTGCGCAAAGAGAGTTATGATTGCTCCTCAGTACCATGAAAATATCAACTAACACACCAAAAACAGATGAACTGATACACTCCATTGCTATTTGTGGGATTTTTCTCTTTGACAAATGGCTGCCCCATTTTCTTACGTAACAAGTCACAGCACTTCAAACCACTTAAAATTGTTTGAGCTGTGGTAAGATATTTTGTGAATGCAAATTTCCACCAGTCTCCACCCATCATGTGTTGCCATGTTTTTGGCATTTTCATTACAACTCCTCTATTTACTTCAGCAATCAACTGGCTTTAAGAGCAAAATCTAGTACTTCAAATCACTTGTCATGAAATCTCTATAACTCATACATTAAGAGGAAGTTTCCAAATTCTAAGTATTTATTATGGCCCTGGAACCCCTAAATCTGTGTACATCAATGCTAACTGAGGTGACAGAGGATCAGGATACGGCACAGAAAAGCATCAAGTTCATTTGGGTGAACCAACCACAGATTATATATGAATCGGAGCTCCTCAGTGCTTTTAACAATCTACCTGCATAATATGTGCAATCAAGATCAAGACTCCCCAGGTTAGGTTCATTGTAGGTCACAGCTCCCCCTTGTGCTACATGGCAATGCACCTTCACTTTAAAAGCAATTGCAGTACCAATATATTCCAGGTTTGATTCCCTCTTCCCCTCTCCCCTACACACATATATGTGTCCAGATACAATCATGGAAACACTGCAACTTACATGAAGTTTTGACAACTGAAATATTAACTTATCTATTCACTAGAATCTACTCTGTTAATAAAAAAATTGAACTGAATACAAACCAACACAACAAAACAAAACTGGCGTGCTAGCTAAGTAAACAAACATGGCCTTGTGAAGGAAGCTATACAGTTTACTTCATTCTCCATATTCTCCTTCTCTGGGCTCCCTCTAAATGCAATTGCCAGCTAAAGAGAACAGGCTAGGCTCAATTAATTGTCTAATGTTTACACTTGTAAGAATACCCTTCTAAAAACACAGCTACCCCGAGTGGTGCTGAATATGAATGCCAAGTCTTCTCACTGGGGGGAGCAGAGATAGACAGGATTATTAAAGTCGGAGAGGAGTAAAACATGCTTCCACAGGGAAAGATGAGTAGGTTAAAAAGAAATTCCACAATTGCTTAATTTTTTTTCTATTAAAAATGGCATCTTGATCTATTTTTCTAATGATAACAATGTGCAAATTGGCCCCTTCTTTACAAATTAAATCTACAGAGTGAACTGAAATCTAAGCTGTTATTTGACCTTAACAACAGGCCCATGTCCACGCACAATCCCATGGGATTGAACAGTTATCATACCACATCAATATTAATGATGGGGAAATCATATCCCTCCCACCAGTGGGAACATCTTGCCAACTCACGAGAAAACAATTAGAACTGCATTAATAATTCATTTCAGCTGCCAGGTGGCTTTTATGCCATCAAATTAAAAAAACAACAAGAACACGTGTTGAAGACTAAGGGTTTGCTGTGACTTAGGGGTATCGGGTAACATCATTCGTCAAAAAAGCAGGTAACTCCAGCTCCTACTGCACAGCAATCTGCTGTGCATGTGTGAGCATTAAATTAATGGTTTACTATAAACAGACAATTCTTAGTCAGTCTGGAATAACTCCAATTTTGTGGATTAGCAAGATCCTCATCAGCTGATGGGATTTCATAGTGTTATTTTAAGATACACTGGACAATCCCAGAATTTGGGCAATGCATTCAACCTTTCAGGCTGAATGGTCTCATTCTGGGTTAACCCTGTCACGACAACAGCATTCGTTCTGCTTCACAACTTAATAGCTGTAATGTAAAACGGAAGTATTTAACGGGGCGGCATGGTGGCACAGTGGTTAGCACTGCTGCCTCACAGCACCAGAGACCCAGGTTCAATTCTTGCCTTAGGTCACTCCACTGTGTGGAGTTTGCATGTTCTCCCTGTGTCTGTGTGGGCTTCCTCTGGGTGCTCTGACTTCCTCTCATAGTCCAAAGATGAGCAGTTTAGGTGGACTGGCCATGCTAAATTGCCCCTTAGTGTCAGGGGGACTAAAGCTTTTTTTAAAGTTTATTTATGAGTCACAAGCAAGGCTTACATTAACACTGCAATGAAGTTACTATGAAATTCCCCTACTTGCCATACTCTGGCGCCTGTTCAGGTCAATGCATCTAACCAGCACGTCTTTCAGAATGTGGGAGGAAACTGGAGCACCTGGAGGAAACACACGCAAACCCAGGAAAAACGTGCAAGCGCCACACAGACAGTGATTCAAGCTGGGAATCGAACCTGGGTCCCTGGCATTGGGAGGCAACAGTGTTAACCACTGTGCCACCACGTCACCCCAGTAGGGTAAATATGTGGAATTACAGGGATAGGTTATGGGTGGGATTGTTCTCAGTGCAGACCCAAGAGGCCGAATGGCCTCCATCTGCATTGTAGGGATTCAGTGATTCTATGAACATGGATAGTAAACATTCCACTAAAATGAAAGATAAAACACATGTAGTATGTGTCGTAAACATTCCAGGAATATGTACAAGTATTTTACTTAGTTTCCCAGCAAAGCTCAGAGAACATAATTTTATTCAGTCAGGTGTGTTGTTTCTATTCGCTCACAACAGAAATGGTTAAAATCTTAGACACAGAACTTGCTCTGCAACTGTGTGCAAGACAGGCTAATTAAGTTGGTAATGGCTAGGGAGATTCCACAGACTCAATATACATTTAGACAATGTTCTGTCCGATTAGGTTGAATAGTCACATCCAAAATGAAATTTAAAAGGAATTGAAGAAATTACATGGTTGGGTGAAGGTACAATAATTTAACATGGATAAGTGCAAGGTGCTGGAAGCTGGGATAAGAAACATAGATCACAAATGGGTGTACGAGAAAAACAGAATATTTTGACACAACAGCTATATATTTGCTGATGATTGAATGTTAAAAGGTGTACATAACTTAGATACAATCAGGTTATTCGATGAAAACTATAATTAGAAGGGTGAGGGAGAATATAAAATTAACAAACAACTGAAAACCAACATAGTGTTGAAAATACTTGGAACAGAATCTTATCAAAACCCTTCATGTTGTTTTGATTTAATTTCACTAAAAAGATAGGTGGATAAATTATTATTTAATAACGGGACTGAAGGTTATAAGGACACGTACAGACAAAGGACACGATCTTGCTATTCACGCCACATTCCCACTGCAGCGAGGTCAGAGAAATTGGCGGCCAGCTAAATCGCTGTTCATTGCAGCAGGATGGGAAAATCTCGCCAGTGTGAACAGTGATAAGAATCCGGAATTAGAATCATAGAATTCCTGCAGTGCAGAAGGAGGACATTCAGCCCATCGATCATGCCACCACTCCCTGACATGTGCATCTTACCCAGGCCCTAGCCCCGTAACCCCAAGTATTTACCCACAAATCACTCTAACCTACACATCTTGGGACATTAAGGGGCAATTTAGCATGGCCAATCAACTTAACTTGCACATTTCTGGACCGTGGGAAGGAACTGGCATACCCAGAGGAAACCCACACAGACATAGAACATAGAACATTACAGCACAGTACAGCCCCTTCAGCCCTCGATGTTGTGTCAAGTTATGTCCAATCTCAAGATCAAGCTATCCCCTCCCTATAATTCTGGTGCACTCCATGTGCCTAACCAATAACCGCTTGAAAGTTCCTAAAGTGTCTGACTCCACTATCACAGCAGGCAGTCTATTCCACACCCCAACCACTCTCTGAGTAAAGAATCTACCTCGGGCATCCCTCCTATATCTCCCACCATTTTGCCCCCAGTAACAGCTACATCCACCCGAGGCATGGGAAGAATATGAAAACTCCACACAGACAGCCATCCAAGGCTGGAATTGATCCTGGGTCCCTGGTGCTGTGAGGCTGCAGTGCTAATCACTGTGCCATCTATGAACATATATTCTACGATAATCAGTTATTGGGACACTGTGAAATGTAACTCAATAGCAGAAGAATTATGAAGGGTGCAATGTTGGATTTATGTCATAATTTTTCATTCAGCTGGTTCTATAGACAAGGAAAGTTTAATTTGAGATTATAAACTTTTCTAGGAAATAAGAAAGGTCAGGAGAGTCCATGGCTAAAGCAGATCAGGCACAGTTTATCAGAAGGAATGGAGTTTAATGTGCAAAATGATCTTGTCTCATTCCATATTGTTTTGTGGTCTTGAAATGCATGCCATTTCCTGATAAAGCTGTCATGTTGGATGTCTGTTAATAGAAGTTTCCAGTCATGACATAAGAGTTAAGTAATTTAGTGCAGTTTGTGATATTAATTCTTGGCCCTGTTTATCAGAATTTTATTGACTCTAAGATTTTATTGGACATTTATCCTGGAATGCTGGATTGTACTGGTACCATCAATTTTACTAGCACTGATACTTCGTACTGTCTACTCACTGATACCAAAATGTATTCAGATGTTAATGGCATTTAAAAGAGTGGAAATACATCAATGCAAACTAGAAACTGTTTTTGATAAGTATGTTTCCTCCAAGGAAGATGTAGTAATTCTCTGCAATTAGCTCTGTGGGTGCATTTTCAACACACAGCTGTAATGGTCCAAAACAGTTCAGGACCGTCTACTCAAGGATAATTAAGGATGGGCAGTAAATGTTGAATGTGGCAGCGACACCTACATCCCATTAATGAATGAAAACAAACATTGCTCAAGAAATACAAGAAAGCTCTTCCACAGCTCAAATTTTTCTCAGGTGATTAACAAACTGTTAACACACGCACAAAAAAATTAGTAAAAAGATTAAGAGTTCCCAGGAAGGCCAGCCCAACTGTGAGAAAACAAGTATAGGAAGTCAAGGAAAGAGGGCGACTTGATTTACATTCTCCTAGATTCCCAACTGACATTCTTCCCAATCAAACACAAAAAAACAGATTGGCCACATTTGTTATTTGTGGCACTTTGCTGTATACAAAACTGGTTGCCAAGTTTGCCTTTGAAGGAACAGTGACAGTACTTCATCGGCTGTGATATATTTTGCAAAGGATGTAAGATGTTTCATGAATGCACATTATTTTTTCCTTAAGCTCACACAATGTAGCAGCAAGTCCTGCAAAATCCCAACATGGGTACGAGATTTATCAACTATAGCTAAGACCTGACAATATGGGCTGAGGGTGGTTTTGCCAGGATTTGGAGGCACGTTTCAGTGCATGAAAGGCCACACTTAGTTTTTAACGAGGAAATCTGAGTTTTTTTCTGCATTTCTAAACAGCGCCCACTTACCTTGTGCCATTTTGCAGGTGGAAATGCCTAGGGTGCCCCTGAGGTCAGGTGCCTTATTTTAAATGGGGGACAAAAATCAGATTTCCTCCAGCACAACATTTAAATCTGGTGGTGCAGCTTCTTGGAGGCCCATTAAAAGCCAGATTTGACAGTTCATAAGAAAATGGGATGCTAAGAAGTATGGCACACACTGAAAGGTACACACTCAAGGGGGCAGTAGCACAGTGGTTAGCACTGCTGCCTCACAGCGTCAGGGACCTGGGTTCAATTCCCAGCTTGGGTCACTGTCTGTGCACAGTCTGCAAATTCTCCCCGTGTCAGTGTGAGTTTCCTCTGGGTGCTCTGGTTCCCTCCCACAGTCTGAAAGATGTGCTGGTTAGGTGCATTGGCCATGCTAAATTCTCCCTCAGTGTACCCAAACAGGTGTTGGAGTGCGGCGATTAGGGGATTTTCACAGTAACTTCATCACAGTGTTAATGCAAGCCTACTTATGATGCTAATAATAAATAAACTTTCAAAACTCAAGTGTTTTCTCACCTTCATGTGGCAGATAGTGAAATGTGAATTCAGTAAAAATCTAGAATTAAAAGACTAATGATGACCATGAAACCATCTAGTTCACTAATGATCTTTAGGGAAGGAAATGTGCCGTCCTTATCTAGTCTGGCCGAGATGTGGTTGGCTTGTAAAATGCCTTTGAAACTCAGTCCAAGAACAGTTAGGGATGAGCAAAAAATGCTGGTCCAGCCAGCAACGCCCACATCCAATTAATAAAAGGAGATGTGGATGTGTTTTTAATGCAGTGATTCACGCACTTTCCTTTTGTAAGCTGACCAGCCTTGTGTTTTGTTTACATGCATTACACAGAGCTTTTCTAATGGAAAAGTGATCATATTGCAGTGAAAGGATTATCAAAATGTCAAGCTGTGCTGTCATATTCTTTACCACGAACTAAGTGGCTCTTTCTGATAAAAAAAGACTGGTTTTGACACTTAAAAATATCTAACCATCTGCTTCCCTACAATAACTGAGAGCAATCTGCTTTAAACTGAAATAAGCAGCTGTCTTTTCCCCAGAATTAATCCTATGGAGGCTTTTATTAGATGTTGAGGGATTCACTTTTTCCAAGGAATGATATTATACATAATCTGAAGTGCACTGGTTTCTTCTCACAGTCCAAAGACGTGCAGGTTAGGTAGATAAGCCATGGCAAATGTGCAGAGTTATGGGATAAGGTGGGAGTGGGCCTGGGTAAGATGTTCTTTTGGAAAGTTGGTGCAGATTCAATGAGCTGAATGGCTTCCTTCTGCACTGCAGGGTTTCCATTGCTCTATTCATGTTGCATACTGGGTGAGTGGGAATGGCAAAGGAGGCTACATGGAGGTTGGGGAGTGGGGGGTGTAGGGGTGGCATGGGTGACCTGATGGGGTATGGAGGGTACATAGGTGCAAATAAATAACATAGGTTGGCATGGGAGCTGACAGATGAAATTTGGGGCCTTCAAATACAATAGGGAGAACTGAGGCAGGCCTTCAAGCTGCCCTACCTTTGCACCTACACTCCTCTTGCACTGGCAAACTGCACTGTGAATCCAACCCCAATATAGAAAGACAAAAATGGCATGGTTGTGCAGTTCATGAGCTGTCAAAGTCTGCAGGGTACATTTTCCAGAGCCCAGAGGAAGATTCATCCCTATTTAATAAAAGAAATATATCCCAGATGGTGTACAATACACAGCAAATTTCAGAAGGGGTTGAACTCTTGCCTCAACTCACAAGCTACTCTTGACTTGGACACTGGTAGCGATAGCAACTTACATTAATTTGTACTAAAACATTATATGGTGCTTCACAGAATCAAGATACAACAAAATCTGACATTGAGCCACAAAAGGAGACATTGGGACAGATAATCAAATGCTTGGTCAAAGATGTCAACCTCAAAGACAGTTTTCAAAAGGAGAAAGTGGAGAAGAGGTTTCGGGAGGGAATTCTGAGTTTAGGGCCTAGGAAGCTGAAGATGTGGCTATTCGGGTGCAGTCAGTAAAATGGAGGTTGTAAGACGGAATAATGTGGCTCTATGGTCTTGTTTCTTATCGTTTAGGGACTTAAAAAGAAAAATCATCCACATTTGTAGTCCATGTAACAGCTAGGTGGCATAGTTTGTTGTTAAAATGCTCCAGAAAACAGCAGATTTACCAAGGGTCTGAGATACCTTACCTCTTTGATGGCTGACATCTTAACATTCTCATAGTAATGAAGAGGTGCATTTGGAGCATTCATATCATAGCCAAACCCGGCCACTGCCACTTCATCACAGTTGTGTAATGCCATTGTTATTGCCACTGTACCTAGTGTTGGGATATTCTGTGAAGAAAAATAAAGTATGCAGGATTAAATACATAAAGCAAGAGAACAAAACTTTGGGAGATTATTAATTGAGAAATACAATTCTTCATTGACTCCGAGATCTTGAAATACCTTGAACCAAAGGATCTGGATGGGCTAGGGTTAGGGATGTGGTTTCAAATATATTTATTCTTCTCTCAAAAAGAATAGCTCCTGTAGACCAACTGTAGAGCAACATATTATGCTGCACACCTATGAATGGCCAAAGTCTTCTTAGGAAAGTCAACTTGATATTATCATATAGAGTAGTAAGGGAGAGTTTGTGCCAATAACTCTCCATCAAATGAAAAACAAAGCTCAGATACTACACTGAGTATCAATCTGGTGCACTGTTAGCAGTTTCTCCTCTGGGGTAGAAGGTTGTGTGTTCAAGAACAACACCAAAGGGATGACTAAATAATCTTGGCGAACTAATCTGTGCAGCACTTAGAGTGTTTGCTTTATTACAGAGGTGTTATCTTCCATATGTTATGATAAACCAAGGCCCTGTCTATCCTCCTGGGAGTTATAAAACGTACTATTATATTATTCGAGTAAGAGCACGGGAATTTTCCTGATATCCTGGCCAACATTTATCCCTCAACAAAGATCAATCCAGTAAAATTTCTCTGAACCACCTCCACTACATTTACATCCTTAAGGACACCAAAACTGCACACAATATTTGAGAAGTCTCCCCAATAGCCTGTATAACTGAACCATAATATCCTTGCTTTTATGTTCAATTCCTCTTATATTGAAGGATAACATTCCATTAGCCTTCTTAATTACTTGCTGTACCTGCATACTAACCTTTCGTGACTCCTGCACTGGTTCACAGAAGTCCCTCTGCATCTCAGCATTCTGCAGCTGTTCTCTGTTTATTACTTCGCTTTTAATTCTTCCTGCCAAAGTGAATAACTTCACACTTTCCCACATTATGCTGCCAGATTTTTGCCTGCTCACTCTGCAATCTCCTTACGTCTACTTCACAACATACCATTCTACCCATCTTTATGTCACCTGCAAATTTAACTACCATGCCTTCACTCCCCTCATCTATCTCACTGATGTAAACTGGAAAAGTGCAGACCCTTGTGGGACTCCACTTGTCACATCCTGTCAACTTGAAAAAGACCCATTTATGCATAACCACTGTTTTTGCCAGCCAATCAACCTTCTACCTGTGCTAATATGTTAGCTCCATACAATGAGTTTTTATTTTCCGCAACATAACCTTTGATGTGACACCTTATCAAATGCTCTCCTTTATCCACAGCATATGTTAATCCTTCAAAGAATTCCAATAAATTGGTTAAGCAGGATTCCCTTTTCACAAAACCGTGCTAACTCTTCCCAATTATCTCAGGTTTCTCTAAGTGCCCAACTAACCTCCTTAATGATTGATTCTAACACCTTGCACACAACAGGTGTCAAGCTAAACAAGCCTATAGTTTCCTGCCTCCTTCCATTCTTGAGGGATTACATTTGCTACTTTCCAGTCTGTTGGAACCTTTCCAGAATCTAGCAAATTTTGGAAAATGAATACCAATGCAAATACTACCTCAATAACTTCTCTCTTACGACCCCAGGATGAAGTCCATGGGGATCTGAAGACTTGTCAACCCGAATTCCATCAGTTTGCTCAGTACTGCTTCCCTGGTTATTGTAATTTGACTAAGTTCCTCTCTTCACTTCACCTCCCGATTTCAAGCTGTTATTGGAATATTTTTGTATATCCTCTACAGTGAATGTTGAAGCATTTGTTCATTTTAACCATTTCTTTATTATCCACTATTAGCTCCCCATTCTCACTCTCAAGAGAAACAACACTCACATTATTTACTCTTTTCCTTTTTAAGTACATTTAAGTTTTTAAAGAAACTCTTACTGTCAGCATTTTTTTTACATTTCTAGTTAGCGTTCTCATCCTTTAATTTCTTTCTCCAGATTAACCTTTTAGCCCCTTGCTCTAAAGTGAGGGCTGGTAGGCAGACAATGCTTCCCGTGGCTTCCGTCCTGGGTTCCTATCCATGTCGCAGCTGAGGAAATGCCTTTCCTTAGTGGGGGCTGGCAAGAGGGTTGTGGGGGGGGAGGAAAGGAAGGTGCTTGAAAACAAGAGGCTCACACTGGGGATGCTGTGAATTACCCGGGTGGGATCCCATGGTAGGCCAGACTGTAAGGGCAGACTGAGGGATTCAGGAATGGGTTGTGTCTCCTCACCTGCAGTCTGAAGGGGGTGGATGACTGCAGTGTGACTGGAACCCACACTCAGGCAGCAGTGTGAGGACAAAGGGACAAAGGCTGCCAGGAAGTCCAAAACCAATTGCCAGGGGTGCTTGCGCATAATGGTAGATCTCAATGGGTCATGGAAAGCTGCACAGTTCTGCACCTCTTGTGACCTGGGAGAAACAGGATGCCCTCTGGGAAGGAGCTGGACATGCTCACTGCTAGCCTTAAGATCAGCTGTGCCTCATCTTCTGCCACTGACAGACATGTGGCTGAATAGCCACCCTAGACTCCCCTTACCAGTGACTATGTCAACAAATGCTGTTCAACCATTTAACGGAGACCATCTTTTAATCCTTTGCAAGTGCATGACTCACGCATTGAGCTGACATTCCCAGAAAGGCTGAAACATGGCACAGATAACACTGATGTGAGCCCCTATGTAAGGTGTAATGGGGATGTCTATTATCATGCAACCCACTCGAGGGGTGCATCGGCGAGGTCCCCCATCAGGATGCAAACACTGGTCACATGTAGCCACTTGACTGCCCTCAAACCTGATGCCAGGTTTCTTTGAGGGTGGCTTGGGAGCTGAGGGAATGTGGGCGTTTAGTGCCACAAACTCTGGTGGGTCCATGCTGCATCCTCCTGGAGTTGGCAAGGACCAATGTGGAGGTGTGGCTATAGTGTCTGTGTGGAGGGTGTGGGGGATTGCGGTGAGGCATCTACTGAGTGAGCTGTGGCTGGGTGGTGATCCCAGAGGAATTGAGAGAGAAGGGTCAGGACTCTCTCATGAACCCTTATAGCTCACTGTGGTTTTCCCTCCTTTTCAGTGCATGGTCTGAGGATCATGGAACCTAACGAGATGGCTATCCTACTTATTGGCATAGAATAGCGGCAGAGATACTGACATGCTGTGGCATCTGGCCAGGACCAGTTCGCTGCGGAGGAGGGAGAGACTGGGCCTGTCACTATTCTGGGAACAGCATCACAGATGTGAAGGTACCAGCCAAGGATATTCCAACATCAGTCAATGTACCTACAGATGTCACAGATGCAGTGCCAAATAAGGCAGTGTATCTCTTTGGGGCTGGTGGACCATCTCTGCCAGATACTGCAAGAGCTCGCACCACATGGAATGGAAGGACACCCACCCCCACTGTCCGTGGCCTTTAAATTCACAGCCGATCTGAATTTCTATGTGAGTGGCTCATTCCAGGGCAGCATGGGCAACATGTGTGGCATCCCCCAGTCAGTCACATACATCCGGGAGGTTCCAGATGCCCTTTGTGCGACAGCTCACATGTATATCAATTTGGGCCAGGACCATGAGAGCCAAGATGCCAAGGCCATGGGCTTTGCCACCTTAGCAAGTTTGATCCAGGTGCAAGGTTTAATTGCCTGCACCCATGTTGTCCCGTGCACTTCAGAGCTCCATGCGGCGGCATTCATGAGCCGCAAGGGATACATTCCCTCAATGTGCAGCTCTTCTGTGGCCACACAATGCACTTATGTAGGTGTGTGCAGGTTTCCTGGGCAGCATCCATGACAGCTATATTTTGGTGCACTCTCAGGTCCCAGCTGCCTCTGAGGGAGAGCAGCAAGTAGAGGAATGGCTCCTCGAGGACAGGGGCATCCGCTCTGGAGGTGGCTGATGACTTCAGTGCGGAGGCCCCAACACCTGCTGACACTTGTTCCAATGAATTGACAGTGCCTCCTTCCTGCACTGCCAATGTGAGAGGATCATAACACTGCCATTCTCATACTCCACAGGGACGAGGCTCTGGGTGAACGTGGTGGTTCCCCCAGGCTTAGTGGCATGAACAGCTAAATGGAGGCTCTGTGGGCAAACCAAGTGAAATTTATTGACAAATATTCAATTCTAAATGGTGACCTACCTACACTATCATCCAGGCCTATTTAGTGCCTACAGTGTTAGCACTGCTGCCTCACAGCACCAGCAACCCGGATTTGATTCATGGCTTGGCTCACTGTCTATGCAGAATCTGCACATTCTTCCCATGTCAGCATGGGTTTCCTCCAGGTGCTCCAGTTTCCTCCCACAGTGGAAAAAATGTGCTGGTTGGATGCACTGGCTATGCCAAATTCTCCCTCAGTGTATCCAAACATACACCAGAGCGTGACGACTAAGGGATTTTCACAATAACTTCATTGTTGTGTTAATGTAAGCCTACTTGTGACACTAATAAATAAACTGAAATGTTTTTAATTTTCGTGATCCTCCCACAACATCGGGGTGTATCCCCCGGACCCACAGCCGAGGTTGAGGCGGCCTGCTGACTTCCAGTCTTTTGCTCAAGATGGCGTGTGTGTGTGTGTGTGTGTGTCGGGGGCGGGGGGGGGAGGCAGGAGATGGGAGAGAGAGAGAGGAGGTGGTGGTGGCGATGGTGGTGTGCGTAGCCTTGAGGATCCAGGCCTGCTTTCGGACAGCACAGTGTGTTTGACTGCTTCCCTGCTTGATGTTAGGGGCTGAAGGTGCGTCACTCACAGAGAGGGGGCTGACAGAAGGGTTGGAGACACCCAAGGTCCCCAGGCTTTATTCCTGCAGATCCTCTCCCCTTTGGATTCCCAGCAGTCCCTGTGCTCCTCCATGAGATGAAGGGACAGCTGGAATGAGATCCAGAAGCCCTGCTGTCCTCTGGCACTGACACTCTGGATTCCAACCAGTGCCTGCACACCATGCAGTTAAAGCCCTGCACCATGGTGTGGACATCTTCTACCATGAAGTGCACATCCTGCATTAAGATCTCCACTGCGGATGCCAACCTCACAATTTTGGCTTCTATGCATTGCAGTGACAGCACCATCTCCTCGGATAGAAGATGGTTGGATTCCTCAAATTGGCCTTGCACTCTAAGGAGGGCTGCTGTCATCCCTTTCTGACATACGCGGCTCTGCCTTTGCAGCTCCAGCAGCTATGGGACGACCAGGCCCAGGGGCACGTCACTGGTAAGGAGCTCAGCACAATCCTGGACTCTGGCATCCCTCCGAGTGCCAATTCCCTAGAACGTCTCTGCCTCTGCCTGCTGTGGGTCTTCAACTGTGAGCGCTCATCAGTGACTGACTCAAAATCCTGCCTACTTAGTGATCTCGAGGTGTGTGTATCTGCATTGGTGCTGGATTGGGTGACACCCCTTCAATGGTGGGGTTGGAGAAGTCCCCTTCTGAATGGCTGAAGTCCAGTGGGTCCAGGGGCTGTGAAAATGGTCTGGCCTGTTCTGCTGGTTGGCCTGCAAGAGAAGGGACATGGCATCAGTGCATTACAGAGGATGTAGAAGGAACATTAATTACTCACTTGAGACTTGAGAAATGGACAGCCTGCGTGTTTATTTAAAATTTTTTCTTTTATCCATTCGTGGACTTGGGCATTGCTGGCTGGCCAGCATTTACTGCCCACTCCTAGTTGCCTAAGGGCAGTTGAGAGTCAACCACATTTCTGTGGCTCTGGAGTCACCTGTAGGCCAGACAAGGTAAGGATGGCAGATTTCCTTCCCTAAAGGACATTAGTGACCCAGCTGGATTTTTCCGACAATGGACAAAGATTTTATGGTTATCAGTAGACTCTTAATTCCAAATATTTTTTATTGAATTCAAATTCCACCATATGCCATGGCAGGATTCAAACCCGGATTCCCAGAACATTAGCTGAGTTTCTGGATTATTAGTCCAGCAATAATATCACTAGGCCATTGTTTCTCTGCTGTCCACACTTGAACAGCAGAGTAGGCGTGCTCTTCCTCCTCCCCAGCCAGGTTGAGGGTTTGCTCCTCAAAAATGTGGGAGGGTTCTCGGCTCGGGCATGAGTCCAGCTAGCTGCGTCCGCTCACGCCTCTTGTGGTTGAGTTTCTCCTGCAAAGACACAGAGGGCAAGAGTATAGGTGGGAGTTGTGACATTTAAGATGGTGATGAGGTGAGACAAGTATGGGGCTTGCGGGGAGGGAGCTGGAGTGTTCAGAGCACAGCAGCTACCAGGGGAACATAGTGATTGTGACATAAAGGGGGAATCTAGTGTCTGATGTTGGCAAAGGCCAAGGTAGTGAGTGAGTGAAAGAGTTGGGGTGTGAGGGGGTCTCCACAGTGGGAGACTATGGGTGGTCCACTTTACCCTGGCTGAGTGAAGATTCATCTTCTTCTGACACTGCTGCCCATCATCTTCTGGAGTGTGCTTGCACTGACTAGGGCTGCCACTGCATCCCAGGTGGAGTGATGACCCTGCTGGAAGACTGTCTCCCAAAGTTAGGGTAGAGTGCGCCCCACCTCTGCTCCATTCCATCCGGCATCCTGCTAAGGGCCCCCTCTGAAAAGTGCAGTACTACCTTCTTGCCTGCCGTTTCATGCAGTCACTGTGGAGCAGCTGCTGGGAAGTGCCAGGGATCAATGTATATGGAGCTCCCCAGTACTTGGATTGGTTGTCATTGGACAGCAGGCAGATCAGACGGAATGCGCTGATATTCATGGGTATAAAAATGATTTGGCCTGGAAACACACCAGCATTGTTGGCAGAAATCACTCCTTTTCTTGTGACAAAATCAACACTAGCCCCTAGTTACCTGCTTTTTGCACTTTCCTTTCTTGAACAATGGTGTTATGTTAGCTATTTGCCAATCTGCTGGAAACATTCCAAAATCTTCAAAAATTGTTTGAAGTTATGAACCAGTTCATCAGCTATCTGTGCTGTTACTTCTTTTAAGACAATAGGATGTAGTCCATCTGTCCCTGAGGACTTGTCAGCCGATAGATCTAATAGTTTTCCGAGCACTCTTCCCCTGGTGATGGTGATTGAGTTAAGTTCATCCCTTCCTATTATTTGTGATTTAAGAAGCTTTGGCAAGTTTTCAAAGCCATTTACCATAAAGACAAGACATGAAATACCAGCTGAACGCCTCCGGCATTTCTTTGTCTTCTGTTATCAGTTCCCCAGACCTATTCTACACAGGACCAGCACTAGTTTAATGAATTTCTTCCAACTGCAGAAACATTTACTATCTATTTTTATACCTCTAGTTAGCTTTCTCTCATGTTCTGATTTCTTTCTCTTTATTATCTTCTTAGCCATTCTTTGCTGGTCTTAAGATCTGTCCATTTCTCTGAGCAACCAGTAAGCTTTGCAGATCTGTACAGTGCTTCTTCCAAATTTAATATTATCCTTGAGCCTTTCTTTCTCACAAGGATAAATAAATACTTTCTGAGCAGTATTAAATATATCTGCCACTGCAACTCTATCTTTTAACCTAGTTCCAGTTCACCTCAGCCAACTCTACCTTCATACTCTCATAGCTACCTCTGTTTAGGTTTAAAACATTAGTTGTGGATCCACACAACTGACCATGAAATTCTATCATGTTGTGATCGCTGTCCCCATGCTCCTTTACTATGAGGTTAGTGATTAATCCTGTCTCATTGCACATTAGCAAGTCCACAATGGCCTGGTTTGTTCTAGAACACCCCGGAAAGCATTCAATTAACTCATTTTCCAGGCTATTTTTTGCCAATTTGATTTTTCCATGTAGATTAAAGTCACCCATGATTATCGCAGTATGTGTCTTACATATCCATTTATTTCTTCCTGTACATTCTGTCCTATAGTGCAACTACTCTTAGGGGGCCTAGAAATTACTTTCACAAGTGACTCTTCCCTTTACTGTTTCTCATTTCTACCCAAATTGACTTGCATCTTTTTTGCAGCTAAGGTCATGTCCTAGTACACCTCTAATTAACAGAGCACCCCACCTTCCTTTCCTATCTTCCTGTCACTCTGGTATGTCAAAAACGATCAATATTCAGGTTTCAGCCAAGTCTTTTGTCTCAGTAATGCCCATCAGATCACACATTTTTATTGCTATCTGTACTAACAGTACATCTCTTCTTGTTTTACAAATGCTACATGGAATCAGAAACAGGGGCTCCAGCTCTGTCTTTTTACTATTTTTGGTTTCATTTGCTGGTGCACTCTTACCCTTCCTGTCACACTCTGGAACTCATTACCCAAATTGCTGCTCTGCTCCATTACATTGTTGTTTCGCTTACTTTACATCTCCTCTCACATGATCCCTTCCCCCCACTATTAGTTTAAAGGTTTCTGCACTGCCCTGGCTATCCAATTCACGGGAGCACTGGTCCCAGCCGAGCTCAAGTGTAGAACATGCCGCTGGTACAATCCCCACTTTCCCTCGTGCTGGGGCCAGCGTCACATGAACCAGAATGCACACCATTACCCTTGCAGTTTTTCCCCTAGCTGCTCATACACCAGCACAATCTCTTTTGTGGTCCTAGCTATGTCACCATGACCACAGGGACATATCCCTCCCTATGCAAGCTCCTCTCCAGCACAGAGCAACACAGACACAAGGTGCGATTCTCTGGACCTGCAGCACTGCCCGAGTAGTGCAGCGGGCCATAAAATATCCGGGGGGGGGGGGGGGGGTGTTTGCCATAGCAGGTTTCACGAATCAGCATGAGGCTGATTATAATGTGGTAATGTCAGTTTCCACACCTTTAGCAAGCCCTGAATGGTATTCTACAGGTTCGCTACATCTCTCCCCACCATCGGGAGAGTCACAGAGGTTTACAGCATGAAAACAGACCCTTTGGCCTAACTTGTCCATGCGCTCTTTTTTTTAAACCCCTAAGCTAATCCCAGTTACCCGCATTTGGCCCATATCGCTCTATACCCATTGTACCCATGTAACTATCTAAATGCTTTTTAAAAGATAAAATTGTACCCGCCTTTACTACTACCTCTGGCAGCTTGTTCCAGACACTCACCACCCTCTGTGTGAAAAAATTGCCCCTTTGGACACTTTTGCATCTCTCCCCCCCTCACCTTAAACCTATGCCCTCTAGTTTTAGACTCCCCTACCTTTGGGAAAAGATATTGACTATCTACCTTGTCTATGCCCCTCATGCGCTTTAAGACTTCCAGCACCTCCTCTGTAATATGTACACTCCTCAACTCATCACTATTTATTTCCCCAAGTTCCCTAACATCCATGTTTTTCTCAACATTAAATACTGATGAGAAATATTAATTTAGGATCTCATTCATCTCTCGTGGATGAATACGTAGATGACTTTGTTGATCCTTAAGAGGCCCTACTCTCTCCCTTGTTACTCTTTTGCCCTTTATGTATTTCTAGAAGGTCTTTGGATTTCCTTTGCCTTATTTGCCAAAACAATTCCGTGTCTCCTTTTTACCTCCTAATTTCTCTCTTAACTCTACTCCTACACCCCCTTTACTCTTCAAGAGATTCACTTGATCCCAGCTGCCTATGCATGTCATGTGCCTCTTTCTTCTTGACCGGGGCCTCAATATCCCGAGTCATCCAGGGTTCCTGACTTCTTCCAGCCTTGCCCTTCACTCTAAGAGGAATGTGTTTATCCTGAATCCTGGTTAACACACTTTTGAAAGGATGCCACTTACCATACATCCCTTTGCCTTCCCACATTAACATTTGAATGTTCCTGCCTGATACCATCAAAATTGACCTTGCCCCAATTTAGAATTTTAACTTTTGGGACAGATCTATCATTCTCCATAGCTATCTTAAAACTAATAGAATTATGGTCACTGGTCCCAAAGTGATCCCTCACTAACACTTCTGTCACCTGCCCTTCCTTATTTCCCAAGAGGAGGTCAGGTTTTGCCCCCCTCTCTAGTTGGGCCATCCACATACTGAATGAGAAATTCCTCCTGAACACATTCAACAAATTTCTCTCCGTCAGCAGGTATTAAAGCTGTTAAAGCTAGTCCCCATAAACAGGGAACAGGCGTGATCACCCCGCTGGTGGGGACAAAGGCCACTGAGGCTCCCCCTGGAGGTCAGGGGCAGGGGAGTATCCTAGCGCTGCTCAGCAAGCACCGGACAGTGCCAATGGTTCGGAGGAGATGGGCTAGCCATGGTGTGGTGGTGGTGGGGTTGGGAAGTGATTGGAAGGCTGGCAATTGGGAGGCCGGCGATGGGGGAGTGAGGGGGCAGCACACATGTGCCAATCTCCCCACTGACAGATCAGCTGAGCATGCTGATGCCACTTCTCAGGTGGATTCGGGATCCGCCTCCCCCCTTACCAGAGTGAATCGCATTAGGGACTTTGGTGCAAAGAGTCCTGGAGATTCATTCCATTTAGCTTGCCCAAAAAATGTGTGGGAAAAACTCCTGTTTCTCTGTCCGCTGGGCATTTCGTTTTTTGGGGAGATTTGCTCTAACAGTCTCTGCTTCACTCATGTTGGTGCACTCGTCTATTAGTTTACATGGACTGCATACTTAATGTGAACATCACAGAATAAGATAGCCTTACAAATTGTATACATTTGTGAAGGTGTCGTTGGGGTGAAGGAGTATTGTATTACAGCTAATCTTTTTTGTTTAATAAATATTTTATTCTGTTGTTAAAAGTACATCAGCAGCCCTGTGACTCTGTCTACACACACTCTCTCCCAATATGCACTAAAAAAATTAACTCCTGTGACCTTCAAAAATTGCCATAATTATCCCTGATTATTTTACATTTAATGTCATCTCCACCCCTTCAAATGGACTTTTTTTCCCCCCTGAGCTGATTTTCTTAGCTATTACAGACTGGTAAAAGGTGACTTAATTTTAAATCAATTCTTTCACAGGCATATAAACGCATGTTCAAACTGAGCATGTCACAAGGGCACTTAATTAACCAAACACAGCATTCCTGTTGAATGGCCCAATCAGGGCACTGAAAGGAGAACAAAATAAGGACAGCGAAAAGCAGTCCAATCCCAAAGTTTGCTGGCAACCAAAAACCCAGAACTGGCAGCTGTGTAGCTCGTCTCTAACTTGTACGGTCACCAAGCATGGCTTCTTGTTACCTCAGAAAAATTATCCAAATGTCATTAGGGGGTGCTATTGTTTGGGGCAAAGCAGATGGATATTTACTGAAAACTATACATTTGTTTGTCCAAGCGGTTGGAGACCAGAGGATATAGATACACAAATTGTTGAAAATGGTAGGGTAGGTGGAGAAAGTGATTAGCAAGGCATTCGGAATCTTAGGCTTTATAAATAAAGGAATAGAGTACAAAAGCAAGGAAGTTATGGTGAACAATTATAAAACACTAACTAGTTCACCCTCAACTGGAGTAAGACATGAGAGACAAAAAAGATACACGAGAATGATTCCAGGGATGAATGGCTTCAGTTATGTGGATAGATTGCAGAATGTGATAGAAGTGTTCAGCGTCATGAAGGGTTAGGACAGAGAAAATGAGAAACTTCCTATTGACAGAAGGACCTGGAACCAGAGGACAACCACTGAAGGTGCTTGGCATAAAATCCATTGGTAACATGAGGCAAACATATTTTTAACCAAATGGAAAATTAGGATGCAGAATGTACCGTCTGAGGCTGTAGTGAAGGCAGATTCAATTGTGGCCTTCAAAACAGAAGTGTAATTGTCAGAATGGAAAATATCGAAAAGTCTATGGAGAAAAGATGAGGGAAAGGGACGAGCTAAGTTACTCTTGCAGAGATCCAGAGGCCCAGAGACATAACATGCTGAATGGTCTCTTTCTATATTGTAGCCATTCTGTAATTCATAGCTGATGTTTTTGGTCTGAAACCAGATACCCAAAGTGAAAAAGCCTAGTCGTGACATCGCACAATTTGAAAACAAAATTTACTCACAACTTGTACAAACAAAATTAATAATAAATTATGTTTTATACAATTTAAGAATTGGAACCACATCATTTTCATTAAATATCAATAGCCATGAGGGTTTTAACCCAGAACAATATTCTCTCACAGACAAATGGTGCAGACTAAGGAGCCCTAGATTGTTTCATAATGAAGAAAGTGCTAGCAGAGCAAAGAGTACATGCTATATGCTGCAGGTATATTTTGGCATTTCCTCATTGGGATGGAGATAAAGAATGGGGTGGGGGGTGGGTTTGCATCCAGGGCCTGTGAGGAAGGATTCGATTCACGGTTGCACTTGTTTTTTTTAATTCATTCATGGGGAGTGGGCATTGCTGGCTAGGCCAGCATTTATTGCCCATTCCTAAGAGCCCTTAAGAGTCAACCACATTGTTATTGATCTGGAGTTGTACTTCCATCAGACTAGTTTCCTTCCCAAAAGGACACTAATGAACCAGATGGTTTTTACGACAATTGACAATGGTTTCATGGTGATCATTAGACTTTTAATTCCAGATTTTTTTACTGAACTTAGACTTCAACATATTTGAATGTTGGCAATATTTGAAGGTAGAGATGCCAGCGTTGGACTGGGGTAAACACAGTAAGAAGTCTCACAACACCAGGTTAAAGTCCACCCAGATTATTTGATAGTAATCCCACAAGCTTTCAGAAAGTGTTCCTTTGTTAGGTATGTGGAAGGTTCCACATATTTGAACCCAGGTCCCCAGGGCATTACTCTGGGCCTCTGGATTATTAGTCCAGTGACAATAACACTATGCCACTGCTTTCCTTGTGACAGCATACATGTTTATTTATTAGTGTCACAAGGAGGCTTAAATTAACTCTGCAATGAAGTTACTGTGAAAATCTCCCAGTCACCACACTCCAACTCCTGTTCGAGTACACTGAGGGAGAATTTAGCATGGCCAATGCACCTAACCAGAACATCTTTCAAACAGTGGGAGGAAACTGGAGCACCTGAAGGAAACTACACTGACTCTGCACAGACAGTGACCCAAGCCAGGAATCGAACATGGGTCCCTGGCGCTGTGAGGCAGCAGTGCTAACCACTGTGCCAGGAGGTTTCAGTTTGGGCACCAAAGTTGTCACCAGGTGGTTTCAGCTGAGGATTCAGAGAAGGGATGGGAGTTGTGGGGCTTAGTCAGTAAATTGACTATTGGCGTTTGAAGAAAAAAGGAGAGAAATGGGATTTCCATTCCTCAGAAATATGCAAAATAATTTATGAATGTTTTTGTATATTGAGAGTTTTGTGCTCAAGTTGAGGGATGTCAGCAATAGGATTGGATATTTGCCATATGTTTGCTTCAGATGTGGGGAAAGGATGCCTCTGTTTGTCCTTACTCAGTGCAGTGCGCTTCCTGCCAGCTTCTTTCCTGTCATTGAAACTTTAGGAGGTCATGTAGCATCTCAAAATCAAAGTTCCATGGTCCAATTTAATCCTGTTTAATAGAAGCCCCTTTGCTGACTTAATATTTTAATGTTCATTGTAATTTTATATTCTTTGTTTTAAGATCATAATTTCCTCAATAGCTGACAGAAGAAAACATAAGCATGTTCTATCCCTGGGCCATGAAGAGAGGAGAAAGACAAGAGAATCAAACTAATCTGTCTGGAAAGCAACAAGCTTGTTGCTGGATGGTAAACATATGTTTAGCATTCTTCTATTCAATTCAGAAATGCTCAGTGTCAGACAGAACCACTGATATCTGAAGCTCTTGTAACTGCGTGAATGATAAAGCAGAGCTTGATGTGGTATCTTTTAATAATGTCATTACATTGATGCCTTATCATTTTGTTTCACATAGTAGTCATTAATGCATACTGATGTGGCTGACAACACACTGATAACATGTACCTTGAGCTCCTGTCATCCAATTCTCCAGGAATCGAAGGATTTCCTGGATTGCCAAGCCTCAACATGTAATCAGAAGTAGAATTACCATAGCAACAAAATTGGAATTGAGTGCTTTAGCTAATTTATTTATCTTTTAAACTGAAAACATAGATCATTCCCAGTCAAAACACAATTGGTAGCTAACCTTCAACAGTAACAAGAGATTTGTACTTAAGGGCTGTGACAAACATTAGAGACTTGATGGATTTAGAATGTGCCAGCGAGCAGAATGGCCTAAAGTTCCTGTCTTTGGGGGTTGTTCATCACTTTCAGCTTGGAAAGCAGGAACTCTCCAAATCCACTTTCACATCAATGCTGATCTTAGAATAAGTCAGCTAGAGTCGTCATTACTCAAGATGAACAACAATTTGTCCATTTTTCTTCACTGCCTAAGCCACAGGTGAAATCAATCTCTGTTAACCTGATAGAGTGGATTAGGGATCTGTGAGGTTACATGTTACAATAGCTTCTTTGATGTTCTAAAAATGCTACTGGGAGATTTTTGTTACACACCTCGCTGATGTTAAATGCAAGTGTATCCCAAAACCCAGAGGGGTAACTTGAACACTGGCTTGTAGTGGTGTGTGTGTCTGTGCGTGTGTCATTTTTGGGATTATGTGAGGAAGATATACAACCAATGAAGAAACAGCCCAGTCATTCTTCTGACAACTATTGAGGAAATTATGATCTTAAAGAATATAAAAATACAATGAACATTAAAATATTAAGTCAGCAAAGGAGCTTCTATTAAACAGGATTAAATTGGACCATGGAACTCTGATTTTGAGATGCTACATGACCTCCTGAAGTTTCAGTGACAGGAAAGAAGCTGGCACGAAGCGCACTGCACTGGGTAAGGACAAACAGAGGCATCCTTTCCCCACATCTGAAGCAAACATATGGCAAATATCCATTCCTATTGCTGACATCCCTTAACTTGAGCACAAGACTCTCAATATACAAAAACATTCATAAATTATTTTGCATGTTTCTGAAGAATGGAAATCCCATTCTCTATTTTTTTTCTTCAAATGCCAATAGTCAATCTACTGACTAAGCCCCTAAACTCCCATCTGAATCCTCAGCTGAAACCACCTGTTGACAACTTCTTATTGTGTGTGTTTTTGTTTTTCTTTTATGTTAATAAATATTCTTTATTAATTGTTCACACAATGACTGTGACAGTTAATGATACTGGTGGCTATACACTTAATTTTACAGGGAACTACCCCTTGGTCCTCAAAACTGCCTTTGTTTAAGTGAACTGTGACACATTTCTTCTCGCGGACAACATCCAATATTAAGTAATTCTCTGAGCTAAATTCAGCAAATAATTACCACTACCAGCTTAAGGTGGCCACATCTGGGAAAAAGTCTTCTGGTTCAGCGAAGGCAGAAAATGGCATTTCTTTTGGGAGACCACAGCTGCAACTTACTCATGTTTAGCTGTCTCTCTACCTTGCCTTCCTGTTTTCCCCACTTTGTGGAGTCGGCTTTTAGCAAGTAGGTGTCAATTTCCTTATTTCCCCACTTTGAAGTTACCATGTCCATTGCTTCATTGTTCTTTTTAATCACATACGTAAAATACTTACTTCTCACCGATAGGCTAATTCGCATCTCATCACTTTTCAAGCCATCAGCCTCTGATCAACTCCTGGCTTTCACTTTTTAAAAAATCTTAATTTTCCCCAATCTTAACAATTGTATCATTGTTAGTACTTTCAACACTTGTTTCATTATAAACTAAAGGCGTGTTTTCTTTGACCTTTTATTTCAATTCCATTCTTCCCTGTTTCAAGTCCTTCTGGGCACACCACATCCCCCTGAGAGCAATAGCAGTTCATCTGATAAAATGCTTTCTACAGCACTGCCATGTAACTGACATCAAGGACAAGTGTGGCATCATAATTGTCTCCAATTTGGTTCCATATGTACTGCCAGTACTCTTCCAATGTCTAAAACGAGAAATTGATCTTGGCTATTTTACAATCCTTACTACCTGCATGAACTCAAAAATTACCATAGCAGGGTTACAAGGAGCCAAACTGCAGAATCATTTTCTGAATGTGATATGTTAGAGCACTGATGGAATTGTTCTCCAGTGCAGTTCAGATCAAAGAACAGATGTCACTCCTCCTATTTCTCAAGAGTTGAAGGGTAACTACCCTATTATGCTCGTAGGTTTGGACTCCTCACAAGTGGAAATAGCTTCACCATCTCTATCCTATTGAATAGCTCCATAATTTTAAAAATCTTGACATTTTTATTTTTGTGCTCAGCAACTATCTTCTTGCCTCTATTTTTTGAAAGTGTTAACCATTACTGTGGGGACGGTTCCAAGAGTCATCTGGTCATTAGTCAGATGGTTAATATCAATAGGTTAGTCCATTTCGGTGGGCATCAGTAGGTAACATACTTGTTTCTGACCATGGTTCAAGCCCATTCCAGGCACTCAAGCAGGCGACACTAAAATATAGCAGCGTACTTCCAATGAAACATTCACCTAAGAGGTGAATGTAAATTAGCTGACGCTGCATACATTTTGCAGAAATGAAGCTGTGGCACTGAACTTCAATGCCACCTAAAGGGACCAGTGTCAGAGAAGTCCAGTGCCATTGTGACCATTATTGGCATTATGGTTCCTCTGCTGGAAGTGGTATCTAAGTCTACAGCAAGCAACTAGCACAACTACTTTATATTCCCCACAACAGAAACTCAGCCTTAGAAAACTCCGCTGATTGGCAAAGTTGAAATGTCACCACCTTGCTCTATAAGTGAAGGGGCATGGGTACCTCTAGGTACATGCCAGAAATCTGCAATGTTCCCTGATAAGGCTTGACCACATTGTACTGCATCTCCTCACCATATTGCTCCTCACCCCATGGGGAAGTATCATAGTGTTTTGTACTAATTGTTTAAAGCTGTAAACAGTGAAACACCATAGAGCCAAGAATTGCACTAAATCTATCAACAAAGTTTAGACTGACAAAGTACAAAATCAATCAAGTACTTGGTATCAAAGCAGGAGCTAACAAATCCCTAGAATGCATCCTTCAAAAACATTTCTGCTTATCGGCAGTTGCCTGGCAATCCTGACCACATCAACAGAAAAGATATACAGCAGAGAACACCATTGAAATGTCATTTGTTTTGGACAATATCTCAGTGGTCTTTTTTTTGGGCAGGGATTTGGATCCTCCAATGATTCCCAACCAGCCTCAAAATGAGGAAAAATTAGGACAGTCTAGCCTTACTTATGGAAATTACAGCCTGTAAGCAAATTACTGTGCGAAGGCGTAAACTACAACGATCCCCCCCTTCCAAATTAGGCTGCTCATTTTTTCGGGAATGATGGCAAAAATGATAATATCTAAGTGCGAATAGCACTCATTTATCAGATTGCTTAAATGGGCAGGAATGTGATTTTTTTGAATAGTGCGAATCAAGATCAAACACTGAAGTAATATTAACTCAACTGTATCATTCCTTCTGCAAAAAACATTTCTGTTTTGGAACAGTGCTTGCTGTTAATACAGAACCCCTATTTCTTTGCTTTAATGTGACCCTTAGACAAGAGTGGTGTCAGAGGTCAGGTGAAGTACAAATATTACACCCCTGTTCAAAAAAGGGTGCAAACATAAGACTGCAACTATAAATCAGTCAGATTAACTTTGTTGCTGGGGAAACTTCTAGAAACAATTGTCCAGGACAAAATTAATATCTGTAATCACGTACAAATGCTAGTCAATTGAAAGCACGTACTTGTTAAGGGAAAATTTAACTTTCTGATGTATTTCTGAGTAGGTAACAAGGTTGATAAAGCAATGTTGTTGATGTGGTGTACATAGACTTCCAAAAGGCATTTGATAAAAGTGCTGCACAACAGCCCTGTGAGTAAAGTTATAGTGTGGAGATGCTGGCATTGGACTGGAGTAAGCACAGAAAGACATCTCACAACACCAGGTTAAACCCAACAGGTTTATTTGGTAGCACAAGCCACTAGCTTTCAGAGCGCTGCCCCTTCATCAGGTGAATGCGAGTTCTGTTCACAAACACAGCATACGAAAACACAAACTCAATTTACAAAATAATGATTGGAATGCGAGTATAGGTAATTAAGTCGTTAAGGTACAGACAATGTGAGTGGAGAGAGCGTTAAGCACAGGTTAAAGAGATGTGAATTGTCTCCAGCCAGGACGGCTGATACAAGTTGTGGGGGTTTCAGATAGTGTGACATGAACTCAAGATCACGGTTGAGGCCATCCTCACGTGTGCAGAACTTGGTTATCAGTCTCTGCTCAGTGACTCTGCACCCAAGGCACACACTGAGGCTCTTCAAGGCGGGCATCACGGCACATAACAACACACAGTCACTGAGCAGAGATCGATAGCCAAGTTCCGCACACATGAGGATGGCCTCAACTGGGATCTTGGGTTCATGTCATGCTATCTGTAACCGCCATGATTTGTCTGAGCATGCAAAATCTCACTAACTGTGAGACTTCTTTCTGAGCAAAGTTATAGCTCATGGAATAAAAGGGACAGCAGCAACAGCAATAGGCTGGGCGAATGGGCCAGGAACTGGCAAATGGAATTTAATGTTGGCAAGTGTGAGGTGGTCCACTTTGGTAGGAATAATGGTAGGAAGGGCTATTACTTATGTGGCAAAAAACTGCAGCAGGCGACGGTGCAGAGGGACCTCGGGGTCCTTGTGCATGAGTCGCAAAAACCCAGCCTGCAGGTGCAGCAGGTGGTCAGGAAGGCTAATGGGTTGCTGGCCTTCATAGCAAGGGGGATTGAATATAAAAGTAGGGAGGTCTTGCTGCGGCTGTATAGGGTATTGGTGAGGCCGCAGCTGGAGTACTGTGTGCAGTTTTGGTCGTCGTACTTACGCAAGGATATTTTGGCCTTGGAGGGAGTGCAGAGGAGGTTTACTAGGCCGATACCGGAGTTGAGGGGGTTGAGCTATGAGGAGAGGCTGAATAAACTAGGCTTGTACTGGTTAGAGTTTAGAAGAATGAGGGGAGATCTCATTGAGACATATAAGATGATGAATGGGATCGATAGGATCGAGGTGGAGAGACTCTTCCCGCTCAGAAAGGACAGTAGGACTAGGGGGAACAGCCTCAAGATAAAGGGGGGGTGGTTTAGAACGGAGTTGAGGAGGAACTTCTTCACTCAAAGGGTGGTGAATCTCTGGAATTCTCTGCCCGTTGAGGTGGTGGAGGCTGCCTCGCTAAATATTTTTAAGACGTGGGTTGATGGGTTTTTGATAAGTGAGGGGATTAAGGGTTATGGGGAGAGGGCAGGAATGTGGAACTGAGCCACGACAGATCAGCCATGATCTTATTGAATGGCGGGGCAGGCTCGAAGGGCTAGATGGCCTACTCCTGCTCCTATTTCTGATGTTCTTATGGAACATGGATGCAAAATTGAAGACATTTTAGGAAACAGAGAGTGGTGGTTAATTGATGTTTTCAGTCTGAGGAGAACCCAGGGAACGTAGTTCTTTGTGATATAAATGATATAGATTGTGGTGGAGACAGAATCAATCAAGGTATTTGATAGGAAATTGCTCTGTTACAAGGAAAAGAATATATCAAGTTACGGTGACAGAAGAGGGGAATGACATGAGGTGAATTGCTCATTTGGAGGGATGTTTCAGACACAATAGGCCCAATGGCCTCCTCCTGTGCTGTAACAATTCTGTCATGGTAATCCTGTGAAATTCAAGAAGAACTCCCTCCATATTCAACAATTGTTGCACTTCTAGAATTTCCCTTATTCAGATTAGCTTAAAAATTGCACTGTGATTCAAGGGAATTTAAAATTGGATTGAAAAGCCTATTAAAAAGATCAGCAGCAACTGTTTGAAAATATATTGTCCAAAAAAGGAGGGAACATTTTTTAAATGCTGTTAAAACTTGAATTTTGTATTATGCTACCAAGGTCTTGTGTCAGCATATAATCAAATCAACCCCCCTTTAGGAATTCTACCATCATATTCTTGAGGACATTGGTATTTTGACACTCAGTAAATCAAAGGACCAATGTTCTTTTCCCCACTAAAATCTTGGTACTTCCATTGCTTCCATATGTTTAATTAAGCACAGAGGCGGTTAAGATTAACCCTCTGAACTTCATGCAATTTTAGATTCTTATTTCTCTTCCATCGTTCATTTAAGACTTACAGGACGCAGTTTAATTCTTACTTTGTTAGCGTAGGAATGATTAATGGGGTCTCACATTCCTACAGTCATGGCATTTTACAGAAGTACAAAATTGTGAACTTGAAACTTCTGCAGCTAAACACTTCTGTCACAATATTACAGCCTGGATGAGATTCCGAGCAGGATAACTGAGCATATTTGATGGTCCACCATCATGATCATCCCCCAGCTGTCCTCAGATAAAATCCATAGTGTCAGCTAGATAAATCTTCATAGAATCCCTGTAATGCAGAAGGAGGCCAATCAGCCCATCGAGCCTGCACCGACAACAATCCCAGCCAGGCCCTATCTCCGTAACCCCTCAGATTTACCCCACTAAACCATCAGACACTAAAGCGCAATTTTGCATAGGCCAATTAATATAACATGTACATCTTTGGAGTGTGTGAGGAAACCAGAGCACCTGGAGGAAACTCACGCTGGCACAGGGACAGCGAGCATGCAAACTCCAGATAGTCATCCAAGGCCAGAATTGAACTCGGGTCCTTGGTGCTGTGAGGCAGCAGTGCTAACCTTTGTGCCACCATACCGCCCAAATTCTCTGAGATACAGTAACCTGGAAACAACTTTTTCACTAATATTCTGAGCCAATTTTCTCTCTTTACATTTCCCCACTGATTTCTTCAGCAGGGAAGATAATTACAGTCATCAGTGTCTCCAAAACCACTATCACTGCCCCTAAAAGTTATCTTGATAATGCTGTCATCTTTTCTACTGCCTCCAATCCTAAAACAGAAACACATTTCTATGTGCAGTGCTTCATCATGCAGGCTGGGCTAAGGAAAATTAAAGTATTGGATCTTGAGCTCAAATGTCAAGAGTGTTCAGGAATCAAAATCTGTCAACATTCAATTTAGCTAATTGCAGCAACTGAAATACAGATATTTACTTCAACTTGGGGCAATTATTCACGGATCCCTGAAGGCGGCACAGCACATGAATAGGATAGTTAAGAAGTCATATGGGACACTTGCTTTCATCAGTTGTGGTACAGAGCATAAGAGCAAGGAGGGAATGTTTTGTACAGAGTGTGTTTAAGCCACAGCTAGAGTACCATATGCAGTCACTTTATTATAGGAAGGATGGGATAACACTGGAGGGGGTAAAGAGGAGGTTTCCCAGCATGTTGCCTGGGGTGGAACATTTGAGCTATAAGGAGAGCTGGGATAGGCTTGAATTGTTTTCTTTAGAGCAAAGAAGGTCAAGGAGGGACATGATTGAGGTGTATAAGATTATGTGGGGTATTGGCAGCATGACTAGGGAGCAGCTGTTCACCTCAGTTGAAGGCTCTTCAGTTGTGATGGGAGCATAATTTTAGGGTAAGGGGCAGGAGATTCAGAGGGGATATGAAAAAAAACTTTTTCATTCAGAGGTTGGTCTGAATCTGAAATGCACTGCCTGGGAAGGTAGAGGAAGCCGAAAACCTTACAACCTTTGAAAAATATTTGGTGGAGCACTTGAAATATCATAACATTTAAGAATATGGGACAAGTGCAGGAAAATGGGATTAGCGCACCTTTAATGGCAGTTATCGTTGGTGCAGGTTTGATGGGCCGAAGGGCTTTTTCTGCACTGTATGATGCTAAGTTGACCCTCAATTTCATATTTTGCCAAACTCGATGAAAAGTAAATAAATTTGAATAGCAAATTCAATGAATACAATCTACCTTAACTCAAACAAAACAAACAAAGAAGAATCAAACCGATTTGACTGAATCCAAAGAAGTCAAATCATTTCAGTTGAACTTAAATCCAAACAAACCAATCTAAAAACCAAATCGATCTAATCTAATTCCTTCCAAATTGAGAATCAAGATAAAGTTGAAAATAATGCAATCCCGCTCCAAATCACAATAGATTTACTCAAAATCAAACCAAAACAAAGGTCTGATGTACCAGTTAAATGGGATGTTCTTGTTTTGGCCAACTTTACTGTCAGAAAATAATCTAAACGCTCTCCAATTTTGCACATGATATCAAGAAAGCTTCAAAGTAATTAGCTTACTTTTGGCGCTTTTCAACATCAAAGCACATTCATTATAATGCGCACTGAATCAAAAAAGACAGGAATAAATGACTGAGCTAGTCAATTCTTAATCTGGAACAAGCAGACGACCTGCAGGAGTCAGATGAATGAGATGAAAAATCTTTTTCATTGTTTTATGGGCATGGTTGTTGGTGAAAGCCAAGCTGTTCGAAATCCAGAAACAAAACCTGAAACAACTTCCCTCATGTCTGTGTTTCGTAATTTATATAGTATGAGAAGGTTTGAAATCCAGAAATGATGACACCCAGTTACTTGTGCTGATTTTATAGTAAAGTAAACGTTGATTACAAAAATGGCAAAAAACAAACTAAATAGACATACACTTAAATATGACAATAGCTTTCCCCGATGCCAATATTTTAAAACAGTTCCAAACTATCCAAATTTAACTATCATGAGACCTAACCTTCCCCAAATGTTCAACAACACTTTATAAATTTTAAGACCTATAAAAGTCCAGTAGCTTTTACCACACAGCGCCTTGGATTCTCTCTTTGGGTTTTCCTCTGAGGTTAACAGCAGTTGGCTTTTCAGATCTAAATTCATTCATACTGCCTGCTGGAAGTTTGACCAACTATCCCTGCTGTCTACTAAGATCTAAAACACTTCGCAGGTTTCAGTTTGGCAATAAATATGTTATTTCCCTTTGAATCAAACCAACCCATTCAAATCTATCCTTATTAAATTACCTTAGGTAAACTTGTATTGAAGTATAGCTAGGCTTATTACAATACCAAGCCGACAGTTTACATTCACACAGTCACTCTGCCCCTTGCTTTAAATACCCCAGCATTTAAAACAATGACCTGAATATACCAACAAAAAAAATACAATTCTTTAGGTTTTTCTGACAGGTTTCCTGACAAAACAAAATGAGACTCTCCCATGGCTGTTTTCAAGAATCCTGATGAGGTTCTGTGCCCATGAGACAATTAACTGTCTTTTGTCAGGGTTCCCATCCTATAAGGTCAGAGATCCCACAGCCATGAGCTCCCAGCTCCTCTGACCCAGCAGTACAAACAGGAATGGTAATCAGTGCTGAGACTGCACTCGGCTAAGGCTGAACAGGCCCTGAAATGAAGGCGAGTGGGGGCAGGCTCGTTGGGGCCAATCAGTCAGGCAGGCACACATCAGCAAGGGAGTGGGAGAGAGTGAATGTTTCCACTGGGGAAGTCTTTGGAGTCAAGGCACCCTCGGTGGGCCACAGGATGCCTGATCAGGAGGCCCCTTGCCCCGCAGGGCAGCCACCCAAAGGGTCTTCCAACTGCCCTCAATAGGCCACTTCAGAGCCTCAATTTATGTCTGGCAGAATGGCTTTCCTTAATCTTCCCTACTCGAATGAATCATAAGAACATAAGAAATAGGAGCAGGAGTAGGCCATCTTGCCCTTCGAGCCTGCCCTGCCATTCAGTAAGATCATGGCTGATCTGAAGTGGTTCGGTTCTACTTTCCCGCTTTCTCCCCATAACCCTTAATTCCCTTGTCTGTCAAAAACCTATCTACCCGTGACTTAAATATATTTAGCGAGGTAGCCTCCACCCCTTCAACGGGCAGAGAATTCCAGAGATTCACCACTCTTTGAGTGAAGAAGTTCCTCCTCAACTCCGTTCTAAAATGCACCCCCCTTATCTTGAGGCTGTGCCTTCTAGTCCTGCTGTCCTTTCTGAGCGGGAAGAATCTCTCTACCTTTACCCTATCCATCCCCTTCATTATCTTGTACGTCTCTATAAGATCCCCCCTCATCCTTCTAAACTGCAACGAGTACAGACCCAGTCTATTTAGTCTCTCTTCATAGTCCAACCCCCTCATCTCCAGTATCAGCCTAGTGAACCTCCTCTGCACTCCTGCCAAGGCCAAAATATCCTTGCGCAAGTGTGGTGACCAAAACTGCACACAGTACTCTTGCTGCGGCCTCACCTGTGCCCCGTACAGTTGCAGCAAGACCTCCCTGCTTTTATATTCTATCCCCCTTGCTATAAAGGCCAGCATTCCATTCGCCTTCTTGATCACCTGCTGCACCTGCAGACTGGGTTTTTGCGACTCATGCACAAGGTCCCTCTGCACCATAGCATGCTGCAGCTTTTCGCCCTTTAAATAGTAATCCCTCCTACTATTATTCCGGCCAAAGTGGATAACCTCACACTTGCTAACATTATACTCCATCTGCCAGGTTCTCGCCCACTCACTCAGCCTGTCCAGATCCCTCTGCTAACTTTCCACACCCTCCGCACAATTTGCTTTTCCACTCATCTTTGTGTCATCAGCAAATTTTGTTACCCTACACTCAGCCCCCTCCTCCAGATCATCTATATAAATGGTAAATAGCTGAGGCCCCAGCACCGATCCCTGCAGCACTCCACTAGTCACCAACCGCCAATCAGAATAGCATCCATTGATACCAACTCTCTGCCTCCTATTAGACAACCAATCCTCTATCCACGCTAACACCTTACCCCTAACTCCATGCCCCCTAACCTTCCGAAGCAACCTTTTGTGCGGCACCTTATCAAACGCCTTTTGAAAATCGAGTAACACCACATCCACCGGTTCTCATCTGTCGATCGCACTAGTCACATCCTCATAGAAATCCAATAAATTCGTCAAACACGAAAACAAATCCGTGCTGCATCTGCTCTATCAAACCACCCTTTTCTAGGTGCCTCGCTATTTCTTCTTTGATGATGGATTCAAGCATTTTTCCAACTACAGACGTTAATCTAACCAGCCTATAATTCCCTGCCTTTCGCCTGCTGATGATGTGGATGTGCCGGCGTTGGGCTGGGGTAAACACAGTAAAAAGTCTGACAACACCAGGTTTTAGTCCAACCGACTTATTTGATAGTAAACTCACAAGCTTTCGAGGGGACTCCCTCTTCGTCAGGTGAATGGAGAGTTCTGGCCTCGGACAGAGCATATAAAGCACTGACAGTTTAGAGATTACTGATTAGAATGTGAATCTTTACACCTAACCTGCTGTTCAAGTCCTAAAGTGGCTGACAATGTGTGTGGAAGGAGCACTGATCACAGGTTAAAGAGATGTGTATTGTCTCCAGACAGCACAGTGAGTGAGGTTTTGCAAACCCAGGCAAGTCACGGGGGTTACAGATAGTGCGACATGAACCCAAGATCCCTGTTGAGACCGTCCTCATGTGTGTGGAACTTGGCTATCAGTCTCTGACCTTCGGGTAAGCGTTCTCCAAGGCAGCCTTCATGACACACGACAGCGCAGAGTCGCTGAGCAGAGACTGATAGCCAAGTTCCACACACATGAGGACGGTCTCAACAGGGATCTTGGGTTCATGTCGCACTATCTGTAACCCCCGTGACTTGCCTGGGTTTGCAAAACCTCACTCACTGTGCTGTCTGGAGACAATACACATCTCTTTAACCTGTGATCAGTGCTCCTTCCACACACATTGTCAGCCACTTTAGGACTTGAACAGCAGGTTAGGTGTAAAGATTCACATTCTAATCAGTAATCTCTAAACTGTCAGTGCTTTATATGCTCTGTCCGAGGCCAGAACTCTCCATTCACCTGACGAAGAGGGAGTCCCCTCGAAAGCTTGTGAGTTTACTATCAAATAATCGGTTGGACTAAAACCTGGTGTTGTCAGGCCTTTTGCCTGCTACCTTTTTTAAACAGCGGCGTAACATTGCCCGTTTTCCAATCTTCCGGCACTCCCCGGAATCCAGCGAAGTTTGTAAATAATCACTAACGCATCTATGATCACCTCTGCCATTTCCTTCAGAACCCTGGGATGCATTCCATCCGGTCCTGGGGACTTGTCCACCATCAGTCCTGTTAGTCTATCAAGCACTACCTCTCTCGTGACAGTAATCGCATTCAGGCTCTCAACTCCTACCATCCTTCTATCTTTAACATCTGGCAAACTATTCGCGTCCTCCTCCGTGAAGACAGAGGCAAAAAACTTAATTAAGGCCTCCGCCATTTCCTCATCTCCCACCACTAAATCCCCCCTCTCATCCTCTAAGGGTCCAACATTCACTCTAGCCAGCGGAATCAGGAAGATGGCAGGCTTCCTGATTCTATTGGAGTTTCTCTGCCCCCGCTTACTGTCCAGCTTACTTCCATGGGCCAGGTTAAATTCTGTCCATGGAGTCAACAATGCATTGGGCCCGATTTTACCATTTTCATTCTAAGTGCCAAATCTGGGCGTAGTACAGATCTGACTTAGAAATCTGCTTTCAAGCGCCTCCATACATTCTCAGCCACCTCCAGTCCCATTTGCCGGAATAATCGGAGCTCTGAACTGCACGTGCACAGTTAGAAAAAGAGTGGAAAAAGCGCGCCCGTGTCAGATCACCACCGAGCCGCAGAAAATGGAGAAAGCGGCCCGGGAGCAAAAAGCGGGAGTGAGGGTGTATCTCGGTTGGGGGGGGATGGGTTTAGATATATCTGGGGGGGGGGGGTGGATGGATGGATTTCTGGTGGTGGGGGCAAGGAAGTCCGCTGCCACTCTGGGGGCAATCGGTCTGGGTAGTGCCGGGGTGGATAAGGGGGGTAGTGATATGTGTGGGTAGTGGGGGGGAGTGGATAAAGGGGATACACATACATTACTGTACCCCTTATCCACCCCCCCCCACTACCCAGACCAATCGCCACCCCTGCCCCCTCCCACCCCACTGATCATCCATACAGTGGCAATGGACCCCCCTGCCCCCCCCCCACCAGAGATCCATCTGCCCCCCACTACCAGAGATCCATCTGACCCACCTCCCCCCTCCCCCCTCCAAGACAAAGATCTGGCCTCACTGCCCCCTGAAAATGAACTTGCCTCATTTCCCGCCCACCCCCCCCACCCCCCGCCCAGAGAATGGTCTGGTGTCACTCCCCCTCCCCTTCAGAAGAACATCTGACCTGCCTCCTCCCTGCCACCACCGGACAATGATCAGCCCTCCCCCCCGCCAAAATACATCTGACCCACCTTCTCCTCCTCCCCCCACAACCAGACAACGATCTGACCTCACTCCCCTCAAACCAGAGAATGATCTGACCCACCTGCACCCCCATCCCCACCACTGATCTGAGTCAGAGAGCTGTTGGAAACACTGAACGCGCTCTTCAGAGGCTGGAGCACCTGACTCAGATTTTTATTCAGCAGGTCCCTGAAAGCGCAGTTCCGGATTGGTAAATGCGGTGGTAAAGGGGAAATGCTGATAGAGTTGGGCAGGCAGTTAATTAATTCAATTTAAATGTATGCAAACGCATTTAAATCATCACACCCGATTTGGGTGCGAAATGGATCCCCGCCATTTGCAGGTCACGGGAAAGTGGTGATCTGTGCGGATGCAGGTGCAGATTGCAATAAATGCCTCACACCCGACTTTACCACAATTTCGCGTCCGAAAATGGGCGC
The DNA here is from genome assembly GCF_965287045.1 of Carcharhinus amblyrhynchos. Lineage (NCBI taxonomy): Eukaryota > Metazoa > Chordata > Chondrichthyes > Carcharhiniformes > Carcharhinidae > Carcharhinus > Carcharhinus amblyrhynchos. Next base: position 25,167,586 of record NC_137332.1, on the reverse strand, counting down.
AAATTGTTGGTAAAATTGGGCCCATCGCCTTCAGCTGAAGCAGGGGCAGACAGCAGAAGACAACTGAATCAAGCCCCTATTTGAAGTCAAAATTTGTGCCCTTATATTTTCATAATTTAAAGTTTATTTCTCAGTGTAGGCTTACATTAACACTGCAATGAAATTACTGTGAAATCCCCTAGCTGCCACATGCTGGTGCCTGTTTGGGTATACGGAGGGATAATTTAGCCTGGCCAATGCACCTAACCAACACGTCTTTTGGACTTGTGGGAAGAAACCCGCGCAGACACGGGGAGAATGTGCAGACTCCACACAGGCAATGACCCAAGCCGGGAACTGAATCCAGGTGCCTGGCACTGAGGGACAGCAGTGCTAACCACAGTGCCACTGTGCTGCCCATGATTGATATATAATATTCGATTAATATCTAAACTAAACAGTGCATACTTCATGGATGGAAATGCTTGCTTCAGAACTGGATTATTTTGTGATTCTTATGTTGTTATGTTTCAATTTAACTTGGAATAATGGAAATGCTGAATATATGTTGAACCAATCCTAACTTCAAATGCACAATTAAGAAGTTAAAAAACGAAAAACAAATCCATCAAGGTATTAAACTGTCCAAATACAGACCCAACACATGCAATTATTTGATCCAGTGACTCAGAATAGATTTTCATCAATTTTCAAGGAGAATAATTTCAATATCAAGAATCATAAGGTTTAGTTAGTTCCAACATTCAAATACTTCTACAAAGTTTGATTTAATATTTTTCATTTCTTATCAGTATGCCATTGTACTCTGTAAATTCCAGCCTACGTGTTTACTTAAGTGGATTTGATGTCTACAAGCTAGAGTCTTATTAAACAGCACAGAAGGCTTGAGGAGCCATATGGTCTACTCCTGTTCCTATTTCTTATGTTCTTGTGTTGTCCCGCTTGTGGAAAATTCACCATTCTGAGAATCTGGACATTTTCCTGTTAGACAGGAAAAGCTACAACAATAACCTTATCATGTTTGGAAAGAATACGGCAGTGTTGTCCTTCTTTAAGCAAAATTTCATATACAAACAGTAGATAGCCAAATCACGAGTTTATCCAAATTATTTGATTTCTATCCTTGTAATCTAAGGTAATGAGTGAGATAGAAATAGGTTTACACTGCTTGGTTATGAAATGTTACTGCCGATGTAAATCATACCAATGTTTTGATATTGATCTGTTGGGAGTAGAAAATGTGTTTAAAACATTTCTACTTCTTATAAAGCTATGTTATATGTTCGAGTAGATCTATCTAAAGTGTTGCATATTATGCTGACAATTGTACCACTCCTTCCCATCACTAGTTTTTGCAATTTTTCCTGTATGTTGTGCTAATTTTTTATATCACTTAGCTTTGGAACTTCCTTTGATGCTTTCTATGCCCCCCGCCATTGCCACTTTAAGAAGCCATTAGGTGGTATATGAGAGGAACACAAATGACTCACTCTTGCAATACCCTCCTTGAGGAAAAATCATCTAGTTTTTTCATTCAGTGCCTCTTTCACCATGGCCCAAGCAAGATGAAGACTATTGTTGCACATTGAAATGGCAAGATAAATCTACGCCCTGCCATTTACTGGCACCAGTATTGTACATTTTAACCTCTATGCCCCTGAACTGTACTTACATGTTGTTCAATTGTGAAATATTTTTGTCACAATTCCACAGGGATCCATTGAAAAATCCAATCTGTTTCACAGGGTAGTCAAAATCTTTTTACTCACCCCACGACCCATCATCCCGTTGTTGACTGGAAGGCCAATAAATGTGAAGGCTGCTTCACGGATGAAATAAGGATTCAGGATTCGGATTTCTTTGGGCTCCTTCGGGACAACTGTGGCAACAGACTTCCAGAAACCATCTGCAGGACTCTGGAAACAAAGGAAACAAAATGGTTATGACCTATGTATTTTTCATGTTCTAATTTGCATCTTATTTCCATTTAATATTGGTGGCCTGGGTGGTGAAAAAAACTTGAATTAAGTTCTTTAATTCTGATCAAATGTCCAGGCATTAAGACCTGAAAATAGAAAACAAATTGCTAATTTGAGCTAAGGAGAAAGAGATGAAAGAGTCCGCCATTAATTTGACTGACAAGTAGAAGGATCAGTGGAGATATTACTTAAAAATCCTTAAACAAATAAATGAATTATTTCAGATTGCCGCAAACTCTAGAACCATTAATTAAACCTAATTCTAAGGCCAGAATTCTCCCACCCAGACCCCCACTGCAATTGTAGTGGGTGGGTTGCGGACAATGGAGGCCCATTGACAGTTGAACGGGAACTTCCGGCTTTTAGACCAGCAAGGCTGGAGAATTCTGCCCAAACTGTCTGCGCACTTTTCCTCTTTTAAAATTTAGTCATAAGAACATAAGAACATAAGAAATAGGAGCAGGATTAGGCCATCTAGCCCTTCAAGCCTGCCCCGCCATTCAATAAGATCATGGCTGATCTGTCGTGGCTCAGTTCCACTTTCCCGCCCTCTCCCCATAACCCTTAATCCCCTCTCTTATCAAGAACCCATCAACCCGCTTCTTAAAAATATTTAGCGAGGCAGCCTCCACCACTTCAACGGGCAGAGAATTCCAGAGATTCACCACCCTTTGAGTGAAGAAGTTCCTCCTCAACTCCGTTCTAAACCGCCTCCCCTTTATCTTGAGGCTGTGCCCCCTAGTCCTACTGTCTTTTTTGAGCGGGAAGAGTCTCTCCACCTCTATCCTATCCATCCCATTCATCATCTTATACGTCTCAATGAGATCTCCCCTCATTCTTCTGTTATGGAATATATATGTTAAGCTTCAATTTATTGAGTTACAATTTAACAATGTTCAGTAATTAAATAATGGTTCATAACTTCCTCAGAGTTTAGTTGAGAAGGGGTGGGGGCTGAGGAGGGTCGGGGTCTGGGGGGTGTAGCATGCAGGGTTCAAACTGGGTCTTTAAAAAAGAGTTATCGTGAATTCAGAAGTGCTTTTTTTCCTTGTAAGTCTTTCAGCCTAACGGAGAGCACAAAATCATCCAAAGTTAGTGACTTAAATCACTTCGCCAGGTGATTCTCAGCACAGCACAATTATCCTGAGGGAGTTCTGTGCGGAGTTTGCATATTCTCCCCATGTCTGCATGGGTTTCCTCTGGGTGCTCTGATTTCCTCCCACTCTCCAAAGAAATGCAGCTTAGGTGGATTGGCCATGCTAAATTCTCCCTTAGAGCCCAATTTTATCATAAAGCTGTGCTTGTTTTCAGACGCGAAAACATGGTAAAGCCGGGTGTGAGATGAGTAGTGCAATCCATGCCCGCCTCCATGCTGGTTCCCCCTTTACCAAAGCTTGAAAATGGCTGTGATTGTCTTTGGAGTGTGGGAGGAAACCAGAGCACCCAGAGGAAACACACGCTGACACGGGGGGAGAATATACAAACTCCGCACAGACACACTTCCTCAGGATAATTGTGCAGCGCTGGGAATCACTTAACAAAGTGATTTAAATCACTAACTTTGGATAATTTTGTATTCATGGTTACTCTGAAAGATTGGGACTGTGCTCGAAATGGGCACAAAGGCCATTTAATTGCATTTGCATTCATTTAAATTGACATAATGGGCTGCATGCCCAACTTTACCAGCACTTCCTCCTTTACCACCGCATTTGCCCATCCAGAATCCGTGCGAAACAGACATGCTCCATATAAGTCTGGATGGGTGCAGCTCCAATAACACTCAAGAAGCTTGATACCATCCAGGACAAAGCAGCCCGCTTGATTGGCACATCTACAAACATTCAGTCCCTCCATTCAGTCATAAGAACATAAGAACATAAGAAATAGGAGCAGGAGTAGGCCATCTAGCCCTTCGAGCCTGCCCCGCCATTCAGTAAGATCATGGCTGATCTGTCGTGGCTCAGTTCCACCTTCCCGCCCTCTCCCCATAACCCTTAATCCCCTCACTTATCAAAAACCCATCAACCCGCGTCTTAAAAATATTTAGCGAGGCAGCCTCCACCACTTCAACGGGCAGAGAATTCCAGAGATTCACCACCCTTTGAGTGAAGAAGTTCCTCCTCAACTCCGTTCTAAACCGCCCCCCCTTTATCTTGAGGCTGTGCCCCCTAGTCCTACTGTCTTTTTTGAGCGGGAAGAGTCTCTCCACCTCTATCCTATCCATCCCATTCATCATCTTATACGTCTCAATGAGATCTCCCCTCATTCTTCTAAACTCTAACGAGTACAAGCCTAGTTTATTCAGCCTCTCCTCATATCTCAACCCCCTCAACTCCGGTATCAGCCTAGTAAACCTCCTCTGCACTCCCTCCAAGGCCAAAATATCTTTGCGCAGGTGCGGCGCCCAAAACTGCACACAGTACTCCAGCTGCGGCCTCACCAATGCCCTATACAGCTGCAGCAAGACCTCCCTACTTTTATATTCAATCCCCCTCGCTACGAAGGCCAGCATCCCATTCACCTTCCTGACCACCTGCTGCACCTGCAAGCTGGGTTTTTGCGACTCATGCACAAGGACCCCAAGGTCCCTCTGTACCGTCGCCTGCTGCAGTTTTTCGCCCCGTAAGTAATAGTCCTTCCTACCATTCTTCCTACCAAAGTGGACCACCTCACACTTGCCAACATTAAATTCCATTTGCCATTTCCTGGCCCATTCGCCCAGCCTATCTAGATCCTTCTGCAGACTCTCCACACCCTCCGCACAATTTGCCGTTCCACCGATCTTGGTGTCATCAACAAATTTCGACACCCTACTCTCGGTTCCCTCCTCCAGATCATCTATATAAATGGTAAAAAGCTGAGGCCCCAGCACCGACCCCTGGGGCACTCCACTAGTCACCATCCGCCAATCTGAATAGCACCCGTTGACCCCCACTCTCTGCCTCCTATTTGACAACCAATCCTCTATCCACGCTAACACCCTACCCCCAACTCCATGTCCCTCGACCTTCTGCAATAACCTCTTGTGAGGTACTTTGTCAAACGCCTTCTGAAAATCTAGAAAGACCACATCCACCGGCTCTCCTCTATCCACTGCCCTAGACACATCCTCATAGAACTCCAGTAAATTTGTCAGACACGACTTCCCTTTAATGAAACCGTGCTGCGTCTGCTCTATCAAGCAATTCCCTTCAAGATGCCTCGCAATTTCCTCCTTAATGACAGATTCTAACATTTTACCTACCACAGACGTTAAACTAACCGGCCTATAATTCCCCGCCTTTTGCCTGGCACCCTTCTTAAACAACGGCGTAACATTAGCCATTTTCCAATCATCTGGCACTTCCCCGGAATCCAGCGACGTCTGGAAAATAACCACCAAGGCATCCACTATCACCTCCGCCATTTCTTTCAGAACCCTCGGATGCATTCCATCCGGTCCTGGGGACTTGTCCACAATCAGCCCCTCCAGTCTGTCGAGCACCGCCTCTCTAGTAACAGTAATGTCATTAAGACCCTCCAGTCCTACCACCTTTCCATCGCTAACACCCGGCAAATTATTCACGTCCTCCTCCGTGAAGACAGAAACAAAAAAGTTATTCAATACCTTAGCCATATCCCCATCCCCTACCACTAGGTCCCCTTTCTCATCCTCTAAAGGACCAATGTTCACCCTAGCCAGCCTCTTCCTTTTTATATATTTATAAAAACTCTTGCTATCCTTTTTTATATTAAGCGCTAGCCCAGCTTCATAGTTTCTCCTACCCTTCTTTATCAACTTCTTTGTCAATCTTTGTTGACATTTAAACCTCTCCCAATCCTCTTCTCGCCCACTACTCTTAGCTACTCTAAATTCCTCCGCTTTTAATTTAACACTTTCCTTCACCTCCTTCGTTATCCACGGCTTATTACCTCTCCACCTACGGTCCTTTTTGACCATCGGAATAAATTTCCGCTGAGCACCAAGAAAGATCTCCTTAAAGATCCTCCACTGCTCCTCAGCAGACCCTCCCTCCAACGCGCTCCCCCAGTCCACATTCGCCAATTCTTCTCTCATCCTCCCCTCTATTCAAACAAAGTACGCGTGTCCGGGAACCCACTTTCTCCTCCTCCATCTGCACCAGAAACTCCACCATACAATGATCACTCTCCCCAAGAGGATCCTTCACCGCAAGGTCCCTAATTCTACCCGCCTCATTGCATAGCACCAGATCCAAGATAGCTCGCTCCCTCGTCGGCTCCAACACACACTGTTCGAGGAAACTATCCCGGCAGCATTCCAAGAACTCCTCCTCGAGCCCTCCGCGTCCAACATGGGTCGACCAATCAACATGCAGATTGAAATCCCCCACAACTACGGCCGTCCCATTCCTGCACGCCGCACTTATTTGCACGTTAACAGCCCGCCCCACCTCCAGATCATTATTCGGGGGCATGATCTTATTGAATGGCGGGGCAGGCTCGAAGGGCTAGTTGGCCTATTCCTGCTCCTATTTCTTATGTTCTTATGTTACGAGGATAGAGGGCTTGGATGGGATTGTTGATCAGTACAGGTTCGATGAGCCAAATGGCCTCCTTCTGCACTGTAGGGATTTTATTCTAAGCTATATCACATTCACATAATTTCTACCATCAACATGCCATTTCCTGGATAAACTCTTAGGAAAAACCTTCCACACATGAGGCTCTGTGTTATTTCAATGCAGTATATAGTGGCTACAATGGGCTACATACTGGACTAAGTACCATATAACTTAAGTTTTGACAGTTTGCAGAAAGGTGTTAATTGAAGTCTTGTTCTCCAAGTGGAGTTCTTCATTGTAATTGAAGGAAAGTGTAAAAAGAAATGGCCAGCTTTATTCCATTAAAGCAGTTGTCTCAATGACTGATTATGAAATTGCTAAACTATAGAGAAGTCTGTTATGCAGTTCCCCCAGTCAAAAGATGACTTACAGCTTAAACTGGAAGTATGGGGAAAATGAAACTATAAATGTAAAAAACAAATGAATAACAAAGTTGTCTGCTGTATGAATATAACAATTCCACTTGATTTATTATATCCAAAACAGAAAAATATGAGAAACTCCAGTAAATAGTGGGTACTTTGTCAATATCACAGTGTGTAAAAGCTCAGAGTCATCAATATACAACTCACATCTTGTTGCAAAATATATATTTCTGCCCCGCTCTCAGATTAACTGCTCCACAGTTGAAAAGGTGCTGTGGGGAGCACACAGGGAAGGACCATAAATTTTATAAGAAGAAAATAAGGAATTAATGTGAAGTTCTGAACTTTTGAATATTATTGGCAATAATTGGTTGTCAGGGTTTTAGGAAGAAATGTACTTTCAGTTCCTTTAAGTTTATCAATTACGGTTTGGCATAGATTCAACTACTACATCAGGATGCTTTCACTTTCTCCCTGCCTTTACCCCCACACAATAAATTATTGGAGCCTCCCTGTTTAAAATAAAACTGATGGCTTGTATTTTCTGCAAAGTATCTGACATGCCAAAAGAACAGGAAACTGGGACTATTTGGATAGCTTTCAAAGTGCCAGCACAGGCTTATTGGGCCGAATGGCATACTTCTGTGCTGTATCAATCTGTGCTTCTATAGCATTAAGAAAACATATTCTTCTTAATCTAAAATTTCTCTGAGCTAAAATTCAGCTAAAAGCTCCAAAAGCCTTGGGGGACAGGGGGTGGAATTTTACTGGTGTGGAGACAGCGGGGGGTGGGGTGTTAAAGTTCTTTGGGGAAGTAACATGGACGTTAGACAAAGGAGAATCAGTGGATGTGATTTGCTTAGATTTCCAAAAGCCTTTGACAAGGTGACACATAGGAGACTGTTAAATAAGTTAAGAGCCCATGATGTTAATGATAAGATCCTGGCATGGATAGAGGATTGGTTGACTAGCAGAAGGCAGAGAGTGGGGGTAAAGGAATCTTTTTCAGGATGGCAGCTGGTGATTAGTGGTATGCCTCAGGCGTGGTGCCAGGACCACAGCTTTTCACAATATACATTAATGATTTGGAAGAAGGCACTGTTGCTAAATTTGCAGATGATGCAAAGATACGTAGAGGGACAAATAGTATTCAGGAAGCAGAGGGGCTGCAGAAGGACTTGCAAAGGTTAGGAGAGTGGGCAAAGAAGTGGCAGATGGAATACAATGTGGAAAAGTGTGAGATTATGCACTTTGGAAGGAGGAATGGAGGCATAGACTATTTTCTAAATAGAAAGATGCTTAGAAAATCAGAAACACAAAGGCACTTGGTAGTCCTTGTTCAAGATTCTCTTAAGGTTATCGTGCAGGTTCGGTCAGCAGTTAGGAAGGCAAATACAATGTTAGTATTCATGTCAAGAGGGCTAGAATACAAGAGCAGGGATGTATTTCGGAGGCTGTATAAGATTCTGTCTGGTCAGACCCCATTTGGAGTATTGTGAGCAGTTTTGGGCCCCAGATTGAAGGAAGGATGTACTGGCCTTGGAAAAGGGTCCAGTGGGAGTTCACAAGAATGATCTCAGGAATGAAGAGCTTATCGTATGAGGAACGGTTGAGGACTCTGGGTTTGTATTCATTGGAGTTTAGAAGGATGAGGGGGGATCTTATTGAAACTTACAGGATACTGCAAGCCTTTGATAAAACGGACATGGAGAGGATGTTTCTACTGGTAGGAAAAACTAGAACCAGAGGGTACAACCTCAGACTAAAGGGACGATCCTTTAAAACAGAGATGAGGAGGAATTTTTTCAGCCAGAGAGTGGTGAGTCTGTGGAACTCATTACCACAGGAGGCTTTGGAGGCCAGGTCATTGAATTTCTTTAAGACATAGACAGATAGATTCTTGATTAATAAGGGGATCAGGGGTTACGGGGAAAAGGCAGGAGAATGGGGATGAGAAAAGTATCAGCCATGATTGAATGGCAGAGCAGACTTGATGGGCCAAGTGGTGTAATTCTACTCCTATGTCTTATCAGGTGGTTGCAAGATTGAAGCAGAACGCAGACATCTTCCCACCACTGTCATGGGTACTTAACTTGGTTAAATCAGCAGTCACAGTTTGGGAAGTGCCCTTCCCAGTGAACCTCAGGACCTCTCTGCACGTACGCAGTTTGTCCATTTTCATGTTCTAGGTTGGAAGCATGAACACAGAAGGAACTGGAGAAGTGAAACGGCAGGTAGGGGAAGCACTTGTCAACCAATCTCCCAGTGTGCAGTAGCCCTCTCTGCAATCCAATGCCAGAGGCCAGAGTCTCTAGCGTGATTGCATCCCAGCGGTACAGTAGTTGGCACTGTTGCCTCACAGCGCCAGGGACCTGGTTTCAATTCCCAGCTTAGGTCATTGTCTGTGTGGCTGTGTGGAGTCTGCAGCTTCTCCCCATGTCTGTGTGGGTTTCCTCCGGGTGCTCCAGTTTCCTCCCCAAACTGAAAGATGTGCTGGTTAGGCTCATTGACCCGAACCGGCACCAGAGAGCAGCAAGTAGGGGAATTTCACAGTAACTTCATTGCAGTATTAATGTAAGCCTTACTTGTGACTAATAAATAAACTATTTTAATTCTCCTTATGACCTCTGTAGTGCACAGAGTTCGTAAATTCATTCCACTAAACTTGCCCAATAAATGGGCGGGTTTAACTTCCATATTCCCATGAGTTGGGCACTTCCTTTTTCAGAAAATCACCCGTTAGCTCTGTTCTCTCTCCACAGATACCGTCAGACCTGCTGAGATTTTCAAACATTTTCTGCTTTTGTTTCATATTTCAGCATCTGCAGTAATTTTACCATAGTATCTCCTGTGGTCACAAATTTTTTTTGGAGTGTGGTGTGTCTAACATACCAATTGGTTCACATGTACCACATACTTACCCGGATTATTAGAACATAAGATAGCTATGATAAATTGTCTTTTCAAATTTGTGTGTGTTTGTAAAGACGTAAGTGGGTTAAACAGATAATGTGATCTGAATCTTTTCCTTGTGTTGTTACGGAGATCTTTCCAATTTTTTTGCCCGGTGTGATATAGTTCATTTTTTGGTTTAATAAATGTTTTATTCTTTGTGTTAAAAATTCATCAGCAAACTCTTGTAAATTTGTTCAGTAATTTTCTTCCACGGTTTGAAGCCAGGTTCCTCTTTGGAATCTGACTTGTCCAGCAGTAACATTAGCTGAGATCATAACAACAGGTAAACAAGTAGTTAGCAGCAGAATTGAGAATGTGCAAGATGGTGACGGGCAGGAAACACTGAAATTGTTAAGCAGGTAATTGAGAACAAGTTTGAAGTGGATTTTAAATTTTACCTGGAGTTTATGAGTTCCATGGAGTATCAAATGTTCGCTTGCTCAAAGGAGGTGAGAGTTTAGTAGCTGGTGAGTGTAGGCTAGAAGTGACAGCTGCATTGTCAAACAGGCAGGCTGAGGTTTAGATATGGAGGCTAATAGTCACAGTAGGCATTGCTCAGAAGTTTCAGGCAGCTGCACCTATGGTTTATGATTTGAAGGGGAACTTGGTGTTTGCATGCATCTACTGCTCTTGTTCTTCTAGGTAACACTGGTTGCAGGTTTGGGATGTGTAGTGTTGGCGAATTGCTGTAGTGTACCTTTGCTGCCATTATGTTTAATGTTTAAAATGATGGATAGGGTGCCTATCAAGCAAGCTCCTGCATCATCTTTCCATTACCTCCACCTTCACTGGCAACACTACAGCCAAAAATGGTACATCATCTCCCATTCTTCTCTGCTCCCTAACATTGTGAGCATGCTTCTCCCTTGTATCCCTTGTATCTAGCCCATCTGTGTTTGCCAATCTGTGCCACTTTAGATGTCCAGTATGCAAATCTTGAAGGCAAGCAGGCTTCAGTCTGGTCAATGCAATGCTCACCTCTGGCCCTGGGCCTCCAGTGTAAGGCAACTCTGTGTCTCAGTGTGGATGCTTGTCCCTGATCATGCCCAATTCATGGGTCAGCCACCTCGTTTCATGATTCATGGGTAACATTTAAGACATGCAGTTCTGTGGGTTGGCAATTAGGACTGGCGCTCATCTTGCTTGTGCACACCAGGTAATTGAAATGTTTCTGGCACTGTGTGCATGCTTGTACCATGGTTGCTCAACTCCTCAGGCACCTCTAGCCGTGCCTTCATCTTGAAGCTTGCCGGCCTTCACCTCACATCCACTGTGAACAGGAAATCTCTGTTTCTTCCATGCCTAAAAGGGCTCCCGTGACGTATCACTGAACTGTGGAGCACCTTTTCTTGCTTCCATGCATTCCTCCAATCTCCCAATGCCCCCTATATGCAGTCGTATGAAGGCTGCACTTTAAAAATAGCGCTTTCCATCAATCTGCCAAACAATCTTTGCCTGCTACCTGTTAATGTCTGCCAGCTGTGCCTGCCAGACATTAGCTGGGTGCAGATGGGAAGATTGTGAACGAAGTCCCACCGCAAGCCTTTGCAGCTGACTGACCCAAATTTGAACTTGGAATTGGGACTTCCTCTCATTTGACAAAATCCGACCCTTGATGCCTTTTCCTTTTCCTATTTTAAGATTTGAAACAGTGAAATGTGTAACCCACCATAGTGGGTCGGATCTCAGACAATGACAAGACAGGGTGTAGGAATGAGATCGAGAATCAGGTGAACTGGTGTGGCAACAATAATCTCATTCTCAATGTCAACAAAATGAAGGAGATTGTCATCGACTTCAGGAAGCGTAAAGGAGGACATGCCTCTGTCTATATCAATGTGGACGAAGTAGAAAGGATCAAGAGGTTCAAGTTTTTAGGTGTCCAGATCACCAACAATCTGTCCTGATCTCCCCATGCTGACACTGTAGTTAAGAAAACCCATTAACGCCTCTACTTTCTTAGTAGACTAAGGAAATTTGGCATGCCAGCTAATACTCTTACCAATCACCATAGATGCACCACAGAAAGCGTTCTTTCTGGTTGTATCACAGCTTGGTATGGTTCGTGCTCTGCCCAAGTCTGCAAAAGATCATGAATGCAGCCCAATCCATCACGCAAACCAGCCTCCCATCCGTTGACTCTGTCTACACTTCCTGCTGCTTTGGCAAAGCAGCCAGCATAATTAAGGACCCCACACACCCCGGACATTCTCTTTTCCGCCTTCTTCCGTCGGGGAAAAGATACAAAATTCTGAGGTTATGTACCAACTGACTCATGAACAGCTTCTTCCCTGCTGCTGAGAGACTTTTGAATGGACTTATTTGCATTAAGTTGATCTTTCTCTGCATCCCAGCTATCACTGTCACATTACATTCTGCATTCTTTCATTTCCTTCTCTATGAATGGGATGCTTTGTCGGTATTGCGCGCAAGAAACAATGCTTTTCACTATAAATACATGTGACAATAATAAATCAAATCAAATCAAATCAAAGTCATCTAAAAACTAATCTCTGGAATCAGAAGATCAGATACTGGAGAAGAGCTGTTGTGATGGTGACCTCACCACCTAATAATTTTGAGAATTAAACTTCACTAATATCATGCTAAGTAGGGTGGAATGTTGCTAATAGATCAATAATTCAAGCAGGAATCAGTTGTCACTATAAATGATGGCATAAATCCTTTCCCTAGCAATTTCATCTCCTTTTTCCTGATCTACCCATTTCATGCTCTAAATGAAACTGAATAGCCAGTCTTAGAGACATTGCAAACTAAGTTCAGCTTGCGAGGTACAGGATTGGGCATGTGGGCTGGAATTTTACCACCCCACCTGCCATGGGAATCGGAGCGGGCAAGGGGCAGACCATGGCAAGGTCCATTGACCCTGGGCGGGATTTTATGGTTTCGAGATGAGTGAAGCCGTAAAATCTTGCCCATGATGTTTCACTAATTGATTTTCTATAAGGATAGCAATCAAGAAAATTAGCATTGTAAGACTGTGGTCATAAAATCCTGTTCCAACATTGTGCATTAAAACTTTGGGTCATAGATATACTGTATCAACGGTTTACAAAGCATCTTAAAGTTACCACTGATGACTGCTTTCTTTCTAATGTCCTGACTATAATTCCAAGATTTCTTTTTCTTAGAAATCTTGAGATAGATACATTAAAAAGCACTCCAACATGTAACATGTCTGATGAGTGATAGAAATGAAGCATTAAAATAAAAATAACCAGCTACTGTTCTCATATCAGGCCAGAAACTCTTCCTGCCAACAAGCAACTCCTCAGGCACATTACCTGTGTTGCTGTAAGACAAACAGCATTCATTATGAATACAAATCATTTGGAAGTATCTTTGATAAGGTCCAAAGATGAATGACAAGTGACACAACAGAGAATCAGGAATATGATTCCTGACAGAATTATATCTATTTTTTGTACATAAATTTATTCCAGTCATGCCACTCTAATACAAAAAGTCTATCCAAAGGTCAAAGATTTTGTTGCAGTTTCCTTTGGAAAAAGCGAGAATGTTTCATTCTCAAAGGACATCAGCATTAAATATCAGCTTCGGAGCTGATAATTATGTTACCAAATTAGGAGATTTGGCACCAGTTAGAATCTGGTGTGCATTTTGACAGTATTAACTGCTCATAGATCAGGTACTTCAGAGCCAGCATCCACACTGATCCCAACAATCAACCTGAATGATACTCTATGATCCACTTAAGGACAAACTCATATTTAAAGCAAATGCAAACAATTCTTGGAAGAGAATCAAGGAGTTTCTTAGTCTTTTTCGGAAACCAATCATCTGGTTTTAAGGATATGCCTCGTGGTACTTTGCAATCGTGCCTTTAGAGCTTATATATTTGTCTTTTGTTTTAGTGATCAAAACAGATTTGATCTGATTTGATTTATTGTCACATGTATTAGTATGTAAGTATGTATTGTATATTGTATATATTAATATGTATTGTTTCTTGCATGCTATACAGACAAAGCATGCCATCATAGAGAAGGAAAAGGGACAGTGCAAAATGTGGTGTTACAGTTGTAGCTAGGATGTAGAGAAAGATCAGCTTAGTGTGTCATGACCATCTGTAGTTTCTTATGGTCTTGGATAGAGCAGGAGCCATACCGCTGGGTGCATCTATAAAAGTTGGTGAGAGTCATAGCTAACAGGCCAAATTTTCTTAGTCTTCTGAGAAAGTAGAGATGTTGGTGGCTTTCTTAATTATAGTGTTGGAACAGGGGGATTGGTGATCTGGACACCTAAAAACTTGAAGATCTCGACTAATTCTACCTTGTCCCCATTGATGTAGACAGAGCTATGTTCTCCTCTATGCTTCCTGAAGTTGATGACTATCTCCTCCATTTTGTTGACATTGAGGGAGAGATTATTGTCGTCATACCAGTTCATCAGATTCACAGTACTCAAGATTCAATCTTACTATTCCATCGTGATAATATCCTCTGACTTATTTCCCACAAAGAAATTTAGCTCAGCACTTCAATAATTAGTACTCTACACTGACTTGATATTACATGCTAACACTACTTTTACAAAGATAGATATAAAATGCCAGAAATGTGAATTTTGACAGCAAAATCCACAGGCTGTATAACCATAGATAACTCACCTCTCTCAATATAAAATGCTACAATTTTGGCTTATGTGCATTTAGTTATTAATGTGCATGCAAATATGAATACTCGCTATTAAAATATTCAAATGATTATTACTCATTGCAAATGTACAGAGGATGTAGCATTACAGAATTTTATAGAATCTCACATATTTAGTATTCTGAAGATTGTGATCTAGTCCACAAATATTTTGTGTGATTGAAAAGATCAAAACCTGTTACCTTCATAATCACTGAAAGATTCAGGGGATAACCTATCCAGAAATGTGAAGTGTTCCAATACTAAAATCCAAAACTGCTACTACAGTCTTTAATAGGATACCTCCTAAATCTATCTAAATGATTATTAAGGTAATCTTGTCTTGATCTTTTCAATCGCCATTATTGATTTTGTTACAATCTATGACGTTAACTGCTTTTGATTAGTTTGAATAATTAAATGCTCAAGAATATCCTTACTGTGGACAGGTTCTGCACAATCAACAGCATTGTTAGTGTTCTCCCTTAGAATATATAGAATATGGCAGTGATAATTTTCCTCTCTGCTATTTGTGGTAAATGGGTAAATTATTCAATATAACGCAGGAAGCAACAATAACTTTCATGGCTGTTTTTATTCTTGTTCCTTTTGTTGCCCCACTTAATATCTAAATACAAGTTGTATTCTTTTATGCACTTCAAAATATTTTTTAAAACAAAAGTGGCCAATCAGATCCTATTGTCTGTGAACATAGCAAGCGCCATGCCCTCTCTAAATCCCACATCCCCAGCCTTCAAGGATTAACAAGGGTACGAAGAAATTTAGTTCTCCTATTTCCTGAGGAGAACTGAATGCACCATATTGCCTCACTGCTACAAATCTGACAGGTCAGAGCATACTCCTTAAAAAGATCTGCCTGATTTTCAGATGAATGGAGTAAAATTGAGCAGGCTTATTTACAAATCTTCACGCTAATTTGCCAATTCTCTGCTAATCGCTTTACCCAGGTGATTTGGTGAAATTGTCACAGGCCTAGAGAGATCTTTCCCACAAGTCTTGTGTGAAATAGTATGCATACTTTGTGTACAAATGCCTCAATGACAAGAAACACACTTCACTGCATGTACACAGAACCTAACAAGATATGTGCAACCAAATTCACCTTGAAGTTACTCTACCTCTGACTACACATATATACATAGGATAATAAACAGATGACAGTTGTTAGTTTACAATGAAGAACTGACTTTATCATAGCAATTATCACTCCTCAGTAAGACAGACAACATTCTCTCAGTTCAATCTCAAAAGTGCCAAGGCTGGTCACGGATGGCTAGTTTCAGGAATTACGGCTGAAACGTATTTGACATTCGGCCAACATCTTTGAGCTAAAATGGTCATATTTTAAAACTTAGCAAACAATGAGACTGAAAGTTAAACGAGCATAACATTTCCTTTCCAAAAGATGTGCCTCTGTGATTTAGTGCCAGACTTTGTTTCAACAGAAACCTCCTCTTCCCTCTGAAGTCTGTATACAATATGGGTTTGCCTAACATCAACTCACTAGCCAGTGACTCCATGCTGATTGGTTTCATTGCTGAAAAAGCTGGTCAGAACCAGGTATCAATGGGAACAAAATGTTAAAAGCTGCCAATTGTACCAATGAGCTCCTCAAATCCTGGTCATTCTGTTACAATGACAAAACAAGTCAAAAACCCATAATACAGAATACCAAATCTGAAAAAGAGTAAAAAAGGCAGGAGAAATCAATTTATATGAAATTTCCTGAGTCTTCACGCTCCGGCACCTGTTCGGGGGGTCAATGAACCTAACCAGCAATTCTTTCAGGCTGTGGGAGGAAACCGCAGCACCCGGAGGAAACCCACACAATCACAGGGAGAACGTGCAAACTCTACACAGAGAGTGACCCAAGCCTGGAATTGAACCCGGGTCTCTGGTGCTGTGAGGCAGTAGTGCTAACCATGTGCCAATGTGCCATCCCATGAATCCTATGGAAGTATGTTAAAAATAAGCAGTGTAAAAAGTACCAATTTCACTCAATATCTCTGGCTAATTTGACTACTGTATATGAAGGTGCAAAGACTTAAGTCAAATGCACATTTATTATCTTAGGAGAAGATGCGTACGTCAACAGTAGTTTAATATTATGACTGCACAAAGCAATGTTAGACTAGCAATGGCACAATGGTCCTTACTGAATACCTATTTCTGAGCCTCCAGCTATTGTTCTTAAAGATACTGGTTTAATATTGTACATGTAAGCTGTAATTCCAACACATTTTGTGAAAAATTGCCCTTATCTGAAAGCCTCTCTAAAAGCCTCCTTCCTATCAGTGCTGTGACAAACTGTCAGCCAGAATCCGAGCAGAGAGCAATTTAACTTGGTAATTGACCAAAGACCTGTCATTGAAAATCATATTGATTCCAAGCCAGGAAAGCTAAAAACAGGAGTTAGATAAGAGAGAGTATTGAAGCCTTTTACAGTCAATTTGAAATCATTCCAGAATTTCCATACCGCGACATGACCTTCCTTGAAGTGACAAGATAACACCGCTGAGTTTTAACCTGGTGTTGTGAGACTTCTCACTGTGTTTCAAACACCAAGCCAGAGTACTGTAGTTTTGAAGATCAGATTTACAATTTAATACCAAGTCTTACTGCAGATAATTCCCTCTGGGGAGATATTTTATAGCCATTAATATAATCAAATTATTTGCTTTACATTAAGGTTACCAAGTGAAAAAGATCTACAGCTATGATTTGAAGAACAATGACTAAGGCCAAATAAACTTTAGAAGCTTTAAAGAAAAAGTTATGATTTTCAGTGATAAGGTACTAATCAGCACCGTCACAGCTCAGGCTCGTGGCTGGGATTCCCCATTGCTGACAGTGAAAGGTTTAATGGTGAGTGACGTGGTGGGAGCTGAAAGTCAGTTTCCCGCTGACTTTCAAAGAATGGTTTTTTCCATTCCTAATGCTCTATTTTTCAGTCCCCTGGTTATTCCTTTGTGCCATATATCAATATTAACTGATCATTGTTTTCAAATCCCTCCATGACCTTTCTCCTTCCAATCCACAACCTTCTGAGATATCGCAGTTCCTCTTATTCTGGCCTCGAGTGCATTCCCAATAATAATTGCTCCACCTTTGGTGGGCATGCCTTCAGTTTCCTAGGTTCTCCTATAGAATTTCTCCCTACACTTGTTTTTCTCCTTAAAATCTCCTTAAGTTACTTTAAACCTTCCTCTTTGAGAAAGCTTTTGATCAATTGACCTAATATTCCTGTCTGGGTGTCATTCTTAGCTATATAATGTTCCTGTGAGGTGTCTTGTTTCATTGCGTTAAAGGTGCTACATAAGAATATGTTGCTGTTGTTAAAATGGTAATTAGGAGACTTGTTTTCCAATTGGCTAAAAGGAGCTTCTGGTAATCACTGTCTTGTTCTTTGAAATAAACGACAAAGGGTCATGAATGTAGCCCAGTCCATTATGCAAATAAGCCTCCCATGCACTGACTCTGTCTATACATCCCACTGTTTGGAAAAGCAGCCAGCATAATCAAGGGTCCCATGCAGCCCGGACATACTCTCTTCCACCTTCTTCCGTTGGGAGAAAGTTACAAAAATCAGATCACGTACCAACCAACTCAAGGACAGCTTCTTCCCTGTTGCCATCAGACTTTTGAATGGACCTACCATATATTAGGGGCAGCACTGTTGTCTCAGTGCTAGGGACCCAGGTTCGATTCCTGGCTTGAATCATTGTCTGTGTGGGCTCTGCACATTCTCTCCTGTCTGCATAGGTTTCCTCTGGATGCTCTGGTTTCCTCCCACAGACCAAAAGATGTGCTGGTTAGGTGCACTGGTCATGCTAAAATTCTCCCTCAGTGTTTCCAAAGAGGCATCGGAGTGTAGCGACTAGGGATTTTCACAATAACTTAATTGCAGTTAATGTAAGCCTACTTGCGACACTAATAAATAAACTTTAAACTTTTTAAAGCTGATCTTTCTCTACACACCAGCTATGACTAACACTATATTCTGCACTCTCTCTTTTCCTTCTCCCTATGTACTCTATGAACGGAATGTTTTGTATCTATAGCGCACAAGAAACAATATTTTCACTGTATCCTAATACACATCACAATTATAAATCAAATCAAATTCTTCATGGAAAGGGCTTCTTCTCCACTCATTACCTCTCCCATGAAATCTGTCTGACATTTGAATTCCTGACAGGCACAAGAGCACATGGCAGGTGATGGACACGTCTTGGCTTTTTGGCTTCAAAATGTTTGCTTAACTAATCGGACCACGCTTATTTAAGCAAATGAATGTTCAACTTCTAACACCATCCAAAGCCAGAGAATGGAGAGATTTGGCTGAGGTTCACTAATAGAAAAGCAGCAATGTTGAAACTTAAAATCGGGATATTAAATTTTAATTCATGACACATCATTTGTCAATATTTACAATTGGTTATTAGTTACTTAACCGGGATTTACCCTTCAAACCATCCCTTACCACGGCCAAGCAATTATAGACTGAAAGAACTAATAAAAAAATTGAAAAATGAAGGATCAACATTTGACATTTTTATGAACATCTTAAAATGCCTACGTACAGTTTAGAGGCAGGCTGGTCCACTGCCATGTGTAAATGATTAGCCAAAGAATTCTTCAACACTCCAATTATTTTGTGCAAATATTGTCCTATACCAGTTAGATGCTTAAAAAAACCTTTTGAAATATCTTCTTAAAAAGGATTTGTTTTCTTTTTATTTAAATTCTTCATATATTTAAAGTACCGAGTCATGAAAATAATGATCCCTCAGAGTGGCCACACCTATAACAACTGTAGAACAGCTGCTACAACTAGAAGCTCAATAAATTGCACTATCAAAAGGAAAACCTGTGAGTCCTTATGAATTGCCTCATAACTATCAACCATCCCTGCTTGTTATAACAATAACAGTTCTCATTCTAACATACACATGTGCAACAGTAGAAACATAAATCTCAGTAGCAAAATGTAAGACAAGCATCCTTAATCAAACTGGATGTCAAAATTGTGACCACTTGTTACATAGACTAGAACATTCTCTTTTCATAGAATCTTCACAGTGCAGAAGAAGGTCATTCGGCCCATTGAGCCAGCACCGAGAACAATCCCATCCATCTATTCCCATAACCCTACATATTTACTTACTAATCCCCCTGACACTAAGGGACAACTTATCACAGCCAATCAACCTAACCCACACATCTTTGGACTGTGGGGGGAAACCGGAGCACCTGGAGGAAACCCACGCAGACAAAGGGAGAATGTGCAGATTCCACGCAGACAACAACCCGAGCTGGGAATCGAACCCAGATTCCTGGTGCTGTAAGGCAGCAGTACTAACCACTATGCCACCATGCCACCCCATCTTACAGCCAGGCACACAAAAACCTCAAATCTTTGAGAAACTCTACTGGGAGTCATGTCAAATGACACACTTAGCAATGCATGAGTTAATAACGCTTGGATGGAGGGGAAAAATCACAGAAGCATTTTTTGTACTTTGGTTTCCTGTTAATCTGTGAGTGATGCCCTCAAAAATCAGAGAATAATGAGTGGAAAAGAGAGTAATGGTATTTATTTGAGACGTTAGCTGAGTCCCAGGCAACACAATGGCAGTTCTAAGTATTAATGAGGTGTTTATGGACATGTTTCTGATGGAAATAGATTGACTTTAGTTAATTTCTAGGTCTGTCATTTCATCAGACCAGCAGACCATTTTACTCAAAGATGATTAAAAATTTCACAGACATTTGTGCTGGATAGTTTCCTTCTGGTGGTTTCCATTCAAACCTACTTAAACAAGCTTAGTTCACATTTTGGGCCATAAATGCTGCTGTCATAACCTTATGTGCTATGGAGAGGAGAAACGCTTTTGGCTCCAGACATGCACATGGACCATCCGCATAACTAAGCTTCACCTCCAAGATGACAGCTTCAATATTTTTCTTCAGTACCATTTTCAGTTGAGTCTGAAAAATCTCATTGCTACAAACCCTCCCTCCCTCTCCAACCCCCTCCTTTGCTGCATGTCTAAAGTCTGTAATTGAGATTGATAACAGCAATCTCTCACCAATATTGATGAAATTTGATAATGTGCCAGGTCAAGAAAGCTGCAAAGCCAGGCTTCAAAATTCAGGAGAATAATAACTGGTCAACAGTTTTTGTGGAGCTTTAAAAGAAGTAATGTTCTGGTATCTAGTTACCAGAAGGCATTTTGACTATGTGTAAATATATAAACGAAAAGAGATGTGATTTCAACATGGCAACTTCAATCACAGCTCAGACTATTACATATTTTCCAACCAGAAATAAGTATAAAACTAAGAAAAGGGGTTTTTTTTCCCCAAAGCAAAGAATAGGACATCTGCTACATTACAGTCATTCAAAAGCATGCTGTAGCTGTTTGATGAAATAATATCATTTAACAATAGAAGTAAAACAACAATATTCTTGTTAATGGCATTTTGTCAGTCAAAAGTCTTATACTCAAAACAGGAGATATTGAAAACACACAACTTACAATTCTTCTTGTTGTATATTCATCCATATATACTCATACATTCAAAAGTAGACAAAATTGCAGCCATGAAATTCCAATTACAGATTAGTTTTGCCATTAAACTTTCCCCAATAACGTCACCATGTCTGCAAATTGTCTGCAGTTAATTTTTTTCCCTTTTGTGCCTGGGATTAATTTGCTGACAAGTTATTAGGAATGGCTTGTCAGAAAAGCCGAAGGGATTACACAGCTTGAATAGTTTGATCATTAACGTAACTAGTTTCCTGCGTCATAAAGTGGAACTTTACATAAAGTTGGCAAGGCTGGGAGAGTTAGGTGACAGAGTTAGAGCACCAGCTTTTCTCCTCTACAATCTGCATTTAAATGATGAAAGTTTTCTCTTTCGCAGATAGGTATAGTCAAATTGAACATACTCATTTATAAGACATTTATAATGTTTCGGTCACTTTTGCAGGATGAAAGGAAGGTCATCTTTGTCAGTGTGGTGCTCACTCTGGACATTGTAGCTGCTTGCCTTGTTGGCTTAGTCCCACTTTCCTGTGTATGCTGGGCTTATCAGCATTGTTCACCTTCTCAAATCCCATTCAACTCTCTCACAATCCCATCACTTGCTCTTCTTTCTGAGATCCTTGGTTTCCTGCGTGCTTCTCTTCAACCTGTTTGCCCATTTTTCCCCTGCATGTACATAGAGCTAATAGCCCATAATAACAGCACATTTTCTATCAAGCCTTAGTGTATCGTTAAGGTTTTTTTTAACATGATCTTTGCAGCTCTCACAGCTTTAGTGGTTTCATAGCTCACAGCTTCAGTGATGTCATTGTTGTTGGCTTGACTGGAAATGTCCTTTTATTGCCACTTAAGTGGTTTAAATGGGGTTGTTTGTGTTTACTCTGGGATTAGTTTTATGACCCTGCATTGTTAGGACAGTCATTTGTTGTTGGACAATATTTTTCATTTTCAGTTTGCAGCTGCAGGTTTGAATTTTAGTTTTAGAAGGGACAGCAAACTAAAAAGTGTTTTCCCTCTCTCCATATTGTTTTGAAAATTCTGTTGGTTAGCTGAAAACAAGATCTTGCTTTCCTGAAGGGTGAAAATCTGCTATTATTGGGGGCTGGACCAGAGTCTCTCTGGTGTTTTGGGGAAGGTGTCTTGTCTTCAAACTGTTCAGAGTGAACCCAGAGAACTGCAGACTTCAACCAAAGGATTCAATTTCCATTATCATGTGAGCAGTAGACTTTGTTGTACTGAACTTGTTTAAAGGGTTTTGTATATGGCAAGGGTTTTGGGTTTGATTGGAACATTATAGATATCTTTGTTAAGGGTTATACATTATCATGATTGTTTATTTCTTGTTTATAATTGATAAAGCTTCTTTCTAATTTTCTTACTATACATGTTAAGTATATTTTTAAATAAACTTTATTTGATAAAAGCTCCCTAGTGGGTCTTTTGAAGTGAAACATATCATGCTTATCCTAGCCAAATTCAAGACACAAAACTTATGATTCAAGTGCGCTTCATTTTGGAGCACTTTGAAGTTTCTAACCTGAACCATAACATCTCAATGCTGAAATTAATCTCTTAAACATGATCACTTTACAATGCATGATTAAGAAGGGTGCCAGGCAAAAGGCTGGGAATTATAGGCCGGTTAGTTTAACGTCTGTTGTAGGTAAAATGTTAGAATCCGTCATCAAGGAGGAAATAGCGAGGCATCTTGAGAGGAATTGCTTGATAGAGCAGACGCAGCACGGTTTCGTTAAAGGGAAGTCGTGTCTGACAAATTTACTGGAGTTCTATGAGGATGTGTCTAGGGCGGTGGATAGAGGAGAGCTGGTGGATGTGGTCTTTCTGGATTTTCAGAAGGCGTTTGACAAGGTACCTCACAGGAGGTTATTGCAGAAGGTCAGGGGACAGGGAGTTGGGGGTAGGGTGTTAGCGTGGATAGAGGATTGGTTGTCAAATAGGAGGCAGAGAGTGGGGGTCAATGGGTGCTATTCGGATTGGCGGATGGTGACTAGTGGAGTGCCTCAGGGG
This sequence comes from Carcharhinus amblyrhynchos, assembly GCF_965287045.1. Classification (NCBI taxonomy): domain Eukaryota; kingdom Metazoa; phylum Chordata; class Chondrichthyes; order Carcharhiniformes; family Carcharhinidae; genus Carcharhinus; species Carcharhinus amblyrhynchos. The sequence continues at coordinate 25,144,425 of NC_137332.1, read as the reverse complement.
TCGGTGCTGGGGCCTCAGCTATTTACCATTTATATAGATGATCTGGAGGAGGGAACCGAGTGTAGGGTGTCGAAATTTGCTGATGACACCAAGATTGGAGGAAAGGCAAATTGTGCGGAGGGCGTGGAGAGTCTACAGAAGGATCTAGATAGGCTGGGCGAATGGGCCAGGAAATGGCAAATGGAATTTAATGTTGGCAAGTGCGAGGTGGTCCACTTTGGTAGGAATAATGGTAGGAAGGATTATCACTTATGTGGCGAAAAACTGCAACAGGCGACGGTGCAGAGGGACCTTGGGGTCCTTGTGCATGAGTCGCAAAAACCCAGCCTGCAGGTGCAGCAGGTGATCAGGAAGGCTAATGGGATGCTGGCCTTCATAGCGAGGGGGATTGAATATAAAAGTAGGGAGGTCTTGCTGCGGCTGTATAGGGCATTGGTGAGGCCGCAGCTGGAGTACTGTGTGCAGTTTTGGGCGCCGTACTTACGCAAGGATATTTTGGCCTTGAAGGGAGTGCAGAGGAGGTTTACTAGGCTGATGCCGGAGTTGAGGGGGTTGAGCTATGAGGAGAGGCTGAATAAACTAGGCTTGTACTCGTTAGAGTTTAGAAGAATGACAGGAGATCTCATTGAGACGTATAAGATGATGAATGGGATGGATAGGATAGAGGTGGAGAGACTTTTCCCGCTCAGAAAGGATAACAGGACTAGGGGGCACAGCCTCAAGATAAAGGGGGGGCGGTTTAGAACGGAGTTGAGGAGGAACTTCTTCACTCAAAGGGTGGTGAATCTCTGGAATTCTCTGCCTGTTGAAGTGGTGGAGGCTACCTCGCTAAATATTTTTAAGACGCGGGTTGATGGGTTTTTGATAAGAGAGGGGATTAAGGGTTATGGGGAGAGGGCGGGAATGTGGAACTGAGCCACGACAGATCAGCCATGATCTTATTGAATGGCGGGGCAGGCTCGAAGGGCTAGATGGCCTACTCCTGCTCCTATTTCTTATGTTCTTATATGTTCTTATGATTACAAAACCATAAAGTTAATATGTCTGGATCTCCTACAATGGCGCAGAAGATCAAGATGCGTGGAGATAAGGAATGACAAGGATCAGAAAATGCTAGTGGCAGTAGTTTATATTTCCCAAAAAGTAGTTATATCATCAGGCAGAGCATCGGACAAGCAAGAATTGGAGCTTGAAACATAGGCAATACAATAATAGTGGAATTTTTAATCTTCATATAGACTAGATCAATAAAATTAGCAAAGGTAGAAGATGCATTCATAAACTGCTTTCATGACAGATTCATGGAACAATATGCAGTCGAACTGACTAGGGTAACAATTTAAGATTTAGTACTGTTTAATGAGACAGGGTTAATTAATAATGTCACAGTAAAAGATTCTGAGGGCAGCACTATGGCACAGTTAGCATTGCTGCCTTACAGCTCCAGCAAACTGGGTTCAATTCCTGGCTTGGGTCACTGTCTATGTGCAGTTTGCACATTCTCCCTGTGTTTGCGTGAGTTTCCTCTGAGTGGTCTGGTTTCCTCCCACAGTCCAAAGATGTGTGGGTTAGATGCACCGGCTGTGCTAAATTGCCCCTTAGTGTCCCGGGATGTGTAGGTTAGAAGGATTGGTGGAGTAAATAAGAACATAAGAAATAGGAGCAGGAGTAGGCCATCTAGCCCTTCGAGTCTGCCCCGCCATTCAATAAGATCATGGCTGATCTGAAGTGGCTCGGTTCCACTTTCCCGCTTTCTCCCCATAACCCTTAATTCCCTTGTCTGTCAGAAACCGATATACCCGTGTCTTAAATATATTTAACGAGGTAGCCTCCATCACTTCAACCGGCAGAGAATTCCAGAGATTCACCACCCTTTGAGTGAAGAAGTTCCTCCTCAACTCCGTTCTAAACTGCCGTTCTAAACTCTAAATACGTGGGGTTCGGGCCAAGATGGGATTGTTGTCGGTGCAGACTCGATGGGCCGAATAGCCTCTTTATGCACTGTAGGGTTTTCTATGATTCTATGATTTCTATGAGTTGCTGGGGAAAAATGATCATAATACAATCAAATTCCATGTTAAGTTTGAAAGCCGCATACTCCTGTAATGACTTCAATGAGGCCATTGAGGTTGGCCTCTTGTGATATGAACTCCCCGATTGAGCTCATTAGTGCCTGCCAATCAGGGAGTCTTTTCTGCACATATAACTGGGAGTGTCAGGTCTCCTGGCAGTCTGGATGCTGACACTCCATGAACTATAATAGAACTTATGAACAAAAGGGAATCTGGTGAAGGGTCTCCTGCCTTTGCTGACTTATTTCAATTTCAGTCCCAAACAAGAATTTGTTATGCCCAGTAAAGACATGTCATATTCAGAACTTTACACGTGGACTGAGTTCATACGGAATTTTCTGGAAATGACTTTTATTTGATTAAAATGGACACTGATGAACTGTTAAGATTGCCAAGGGGCCAGGTGACCATTGCTTATTCAACACAGACTTATCTGCAACCAAAAGAGAAAATGCTAAAAAATCTCAGCAGTCTGGCAGCCTCCGTAAGGAGAGAAAAGAGCTGACGTTTTGAGTCCAGATGACTTACCTGGCATTGTTTGAAGCCTACCCAAAACACATTCGCAGCACATGGGACCGGAAAATCCTGGCTTCTGTGTAAGACTTTGTGCTAATTTGGGAAGAGTATGTGAGAATAAATAATCTTCTTGATATAAAAGTTTGCTGTTGTATTGGAAAACACATTCCAAGAGTAAAAGACACTTCTTTCCACACAAAGCAGACCAATTACTGACAGTAAGAGAGCAAGTACATTCTGTCTGTGTCAAGTCTTAAACTTAAACAAAACCAATTGCTTAAGAATGAGCAGAGAGCTCGCGAAAGCTAATTGAATAAATCATTAATAAGTCTGTCTGTAAAGCTGAACTTACAAATGTTCAACGAAAATACATTCCATTAAAAAACAAAAATGCAGCAGGAAGGATCCATTTGTGCCTTAAAAAGAAAGGTAAGGATATTATTAGATTAAGACAGGTTTATGATGTGGCAAAGAATAGTAGTGAGCCTGTGGATTGAGGATGTTTCAGAAAACTGAAAAGAATCAACAAAATGTTGAAAAAAGGGGGGAAAAAAGAACACGAGACTAAGCAAGCCAGGAATATAGAAACAGTGCAAGAGCTTTTAGAAGTACAGAAAAAGGAGGAGCATAGCTAAAGTAATCATTGGTCCCTTAGAGTGGAGAAAATACAGTGGAAACAAGGAAATAGCAGACAGATTGAACAAGTATTTTCTGCTTCAGACAAATTTCATATCTGATGCTAAAAACGAGTGAAGAAACTAAGATAAAGAAAACAATATATAAAGAAAATATATTTTCTTTATATATTGGACAACTTAAGGGACTAAAATCCAACAAATCCTCAGAACATGATAGCCTGCATCCTCGGGTTCCAAAAGAAATTGCTACAGCGATAGTACATGTGCTATTTATGATTTTCCAAAATTCGATGAATTCTGGAATTAGATCCAGTGGATAAGAAGTTAGCAACTCTAAGCTATTCAAAAAGAAGGAACAGAGAAAGCTGGGGACTGCAGGCTACTTAGCCTTAATGGGAAAATACTGATTATTAAGGAAATCATAACAATTCACTTGGAAAATCATAGAATTATTAGTCAACATGGTTTTACGAAAGGGAAATTTGTGACAAATCTATTACAAGTCTTTTGAGGAGGTAACTAAAAGGGTAGATAACAGGGAGCAGAACATGGATTTCACATGATTTATGATAAGGACTCCTGGTTTTGGGGATTATATATTAACATGGATAGCGGATAGGTTAGCAGACAGGAAGCAGAGGGTACGGGTAAATGAGCCCTTTCACGTTGGCAGGTTACGACTAGTGGAATGTCACAAGGATGAATACTTTGTCGTTTACAATCTATATTAATGACATAGACAAAGGGACTGAGAATAATCTATCCACATGATGCATTGGTAGATGGGAATATACAATGTATGAAAAACACTGAGAGACTGAGATATAGACAGTTTAAATGACTTAGGCAACAAGGTAGCAGAATGAGTTGATGTGAGGCTATTCATTTTGATCGTAAGAATATAAAAAACTGACTTTTTTTAAAGGTGCGAACTTAAAAATGTTGCTAATTAGAGGGTCATAGGTTGGTCTTTGCTGCAAGGGACTCAAGAAAGGGGTCAAGCGGTGGAGACCACCCACCTCTTCTGCCCATGGCCTAATCAGGACGGACTGCTTCACTTTCCATTCTCTGTCCCTGAACTCATAATTGAAGTCCTCATCAATGGAAATCCTGCCCTCTAAGAGCTGCTGGCCACATCAGCAGGACCAGTAGTTGCTGGCAGCATTTTACCCACCTGAAATCATGAAGGGACCCCAGACTGTGGGTGCATTAAGGCAGCTTTATTGTTGCAGGGGCAAGTGGAGAAGGAAGTGGAGACAAAGGCACAGGGTGGCTTTCAACAACCACGCCTCTGCCCCATGCTGGGTCCCTCAATCAGGCACAGAATACCTGATATGCAGGGGATCCTGCCCCCTGCAAGGCTACTGACAAGCACAACAGAGTTTTCTGCTGGTCTTCTGAGGTTGCAGGAGACACTTGCAGCCGCCATTTAATCCCTGAGTCACCACTAAATTACATTGGTTCAGGATAAAGGGTGTCAACTGCCTTATGAATGAGCCTGGTTAACATCCCACCAGCAGCAGTCAGGAGTCCACATTAGTCCTTCCCGCTCCAAATTAATTGGGCAGGTTTTGCTGCCACTAAGAAACTGATGTGGAGATGCCGGCGTTAGACTGGGGTAAACACAGTAAGAAGTCTCACAACATCAGGTTAAAGTCCAAAAGGTTTATTTGGTTGCAAACACCACTAGCTTTCAGGGCTCTGCCCCTATATCAGGTGAATGGGGAGTTCTGATCACACAAACAGGGCACATAAAGGATGCATCTGTGTACCCTGTTGGTTGTGTGGTTATGGAACTGCATTTAGTAACTGTTACAGTTTGGAGCCTTTGGAATCTGACAACTAATGCAACTCAGACACTACTGCTTTTAATATGATCTCTTCAAAGTAATGTAGCACCATCTTGTGATACTAGCATATAAAAAACTGTTCCTTTTGTCTCCAGAGGGAATCTGTCTAGATGCACAAAAGTACATACCTACTTTACTGAACTTGTTAATAGATTATTCCAGGTTAGGTTATTAAAGGATGCTAGTTGGGGCTCAGGAGGGAGGAGAAGATTTTTCACATTTAATGAATTGACTAAATTAACATGAGTGACATAATCAAGAATGTCACATTGTTGGTGGGGTGGGGGGAGGAGCAGGGAGAAGAAAGATCCTATCACTGAGGTCACAATTGTAAAAGCACTGAGAAATAGCACTGCGCTAGTGCCAACTGAAAACCTGATTTATTATGCTGAGAAATGGCACCAGTCAGAATCTAATAATGCTGTCCCATGTAGGCTGTCATTGTGGCACATTGCTTTGACTCAAATCACTGGGGTAATGAGTCCTTTTTCATTTTTGAAACTATGTTGCTTATTTCCTGTCTCCATTCCCTGTGATGAATATGGAAAGCAGAAGCCTGCTGTTGTCCAGTAACAGCTTGCAGAGAATAACAAGCAAAGTCCCAAATGTCAATGTTAACTTTTGACAAGTCAGCACGTACAGTCTCCCGAGAGCCATTCAATAAGTACAATGTGTTGGCCAGGAGGCCTCTGTGGCCAAAAGGCTAATGTCCTTCACACCTCATAAAGCTTTCATATAGCAAGCTTTGAATACGCAGCCAGCATATTTGCAAAATACCGGATGTTTTCACGAAAAACAGAATACCAAAAAAACGTTTTCCAAAACTTGCAAGTGAACTGGAAACTGAAGCCTAGTTGGAATTCAGGAACAAGAGGAGAGCTGCTCACAATAGATGAATAGGACATTAGTGTCAAACTTAGTGGCCTGTCATCTCAATTTGGCCAAAGTTTGTAGGGAGTAAATAACTTTGCATCATGCTAGGAGTTTTGGAAGAACGATGCTTTTCCTTATGCTTTATGACTGAGGTGCTCAGATCCTGCTCTCAGAATGTCACCACTGACAAGGAAGATCAACACCGGATCTGCAGTGGCAATGTAGCCTCCTACAAACTACAGTGGTGAATGTTTGGCATCAAAGACCTCCCCAAGTTCAACAGAAGTACGAATGTGCAGAATGGTTGTCGCCACCAAACTGTTGCACTGCAGAGACCTGAACTGTGTATCAGGGACACATAATGGGACTTAAGAAATTCCATCAGTAATGCCTCTGCAACTGTAGCAATTGTGAGGACTGGCAACCACCAGACTGTATAATAAACGATAACTATAGCAGATAAGTATACAGAGTATTTTCACAATGTTAACACTTCAAGCTCTATGATCTACTCTGGCTGCAAAAGCTTGTGCCCTGCACCAAGATCCCTGTACTTGTTCCCTACTGGATGATTAGGTCACCTGATTTCCCAATGTACGCCTCTTAAAGTGGCCAACTACTATAACTGCTTTCTCTGGATGCAATCAGAGGACTGTTGAACAAATGCTCGTGTCCTTTTTGAAGCAAGCTCCACAAGCAATCAGGCAAAACTGCAAAATCAACTGACGGACTGGACACTGTGCCTTAATGGCAGTAAGGCATCTCCCCCCAGTTGCTGCTATCTCAACTCTCAAATGGCCAGCATTCCAGGAAAAGACAAAAAAAAGGTCTTATTGAAGCACGGCAGCATTGACATTGTAGACTGAGCGGGGCTTGTTACCAATCATTCAAAATGGCAACAATTTGTCCATCAAGCTGCATCATGCTTTAATGATGAGGCTCAGTGGTGACAGAGAAGGAAAGAAAAGGAAACAAATCCTGGATTCCAGATCTGATTATCTCATGGGACATTGTTCCCAAAGATCCATGGGTCCAGAATTGACCTGTTCAGACACATGAAGACCCATGGCAGAAAAGCACAATTGTGTGGATGAGAACTTCAAATCGAGAGATTGCTGACAATGCTGTTACGGAATCGGTATAGTAATTTACAGCTATGTGCCTGTTATAAGAATGTATAGAACCACTCAGCCCATCCCTGTAAGCTGCACTATCTTCATTAAATTTCTCTGCAAATGAAACAATAGCCTATGGTAGCAGATCACAACTGCTCAAAGGACAAGGTCATTTCCTCAGCTATGAACTACTGCTGATTTATTGTAACTAATTAATTATAAAGGTACAGAAATTCTTAAAGCCCTTCCCTTCTAGATCACTGCAGGATAGTGGACTCCCCAGCCTGGGAATGCCTAAAATCATAAGAACATAAGAACATAAGAAATAGGAGCAGGAGTAGGCCATCCAGCCCTTCGAGCCTGCCCCGCCATTCAATAAGATCATGGCTGATCTGTTGCTGCTCAGTTCCACTTTCCCGCCCTCTCCCCATAACCCTTAATCCCCTCTCCTATCAAAAACCCATCAACCTGCGTCTTAAAAATATTTAGCGAGGCAGCCTCCACCACTTCAACGGGCAGAGAATTCCAGAGATTCACCACCCTTTGAGTGAAGAAGTTCCTCCTCAACTCCGTTCTAAACCGCCCCCCTTTTATCTTGAGGCTGTGCCCCCTAGTCCTATTGTCTTTTTTGAGCGGGAAGAGTCTTTCCACCTCTATCCTATCCATCCCATTCATCATCTTATACGTCTCAATGAGATCTCCTCTCATTCTTCTAAACTCTAACGAGTACAAGCCCAGTTTATTCAGCCTCTCCTCATAGCTCAACCCTCTCAACTCCGGTATCAGTCTAGTAAACCTCCTCTGCACTCCCTCCAAGGCCAAAATATCTTTGCGCAGGTGCGGCGCCCAAAACTGCACACAGTACTCCAGTTGCGGCCTCACCAATGCCCTATACAGCTGCAGCAAGACCTCCCTACTTCTATATTCAATCCCCTTCGCTATGAAGGCCAGCATCCCATTTGCCTTCCTGACCACCTGCTGCACCTGCAAGCTGGGTTTTTGCGACTCATGCACAAGGACCCCGAGGTCCCTCTGCACCGTCGCCTGCTGCAGTTTTTCGCCCCGTAAGTAATAGTCCTTCCTACCATTTTTCCTACCAAAGTGGACCACCTCACACTTGCCAACATTAAATTCCATTTGCCATTTCCTGGCCCATTCGCCCAGCCTATCTAGATCCTTCTGCAGACTCTCAACACCCTCCGCAAAATCAGAGAATTCATCTCAAGTATCAGAGAAAAGGTCATGCGGAGCAGTTAGTGTTCGTGATGGTTGCCATGGCCTAAGTCGATCCAAATCTCTAAGGTATTGTCATGCCATGTGAAACACCTCTGAGAAGATTTTGGCTCCTGCTAGAGCCACATTATAAATGTCATTAGCCCTCTCTGGTGACTAGTAACCCTCTCTAGTGCCCAATTTTCCCTCATAAGACAAATCTTCATCCCAGCAATCAACTTGGTGAACCTTCTCTGAACTTTAAAGCAATTGTATGTGTTCTTGAATAAGGAGATCAATATTGTATACAGTGCTCTAGATGTGGTTTCACAATGCCTATACAGTTGGGGTTTATACAGGACGGAGGTTAGCAAGGCGCACACTAAAGTAAGTCAAGTCCAAATCCAACAAAGGCATATGCATTCCAATCATAGATGGGAGTCAGATAGCTGAGTTGGCTAGGTCATTGAAGTGTGGTGCAAATGATGCCAATGGCGTGGGTTCAATTTCCATACTGGTTGTGATATTTCATGGAGGCCTACCACCTTGCCGGAAACATGGTGCCCCTCAAACTATTTAAACACTTGTCACAGAGAGAGAGAGAGAGAGAAATGCATATGGTTTCCTCAAGGACTACGGCTAATTAGTCTTCCTTGGATCACTGAAATGCTTAAAATAATACAGGTGTAAACATTGAATAAATTGTGACACTCTGGGTCTGTGAAAGAAATTAACTTAGCCTGTGCTTATCTTGCTTGCATGATGAAGAGCATAACATGTTAGACTCACAGAATGGTCACAGCACTGAAGAAAGCCATTCATGTCTGTGCTGACACTCTGAAGGTGCAATTCAATTAGTGCCATTCTCCTGTCTTTTTCCCATAACACTCTACATTTTTCCTTTTCAGATGATGACACAACTTCCTTCTTGAAAGTCTCAATTGATGGTGCCTCCACTGCATGTTGCCATTATTTCCTTTGCCACTTACCTTAAATCTGTGCCCTCTTGTTCTTGATCCTTCCACCAGTGGAAACAGTTTCTTCCTTTATAATCTGTCCAAAGCCCTCTTTATTTTGAATACCTCCATTAAATCTCCTCTCAACCTTCTATTCTCCATGGAGACTAGTCCCAATTTCTCCATTCTCGATAATCTTTTCTGCATCCTCTCAAATCCTTCCTAAAGTGTGATGTCGAGAGTTGAATGTAATACACCAACTGAGGCCAGATCAATGTTTTATATAGGTTTATTATCAAGGGGCCACACGGTGAAGCCTTCCATTGTTTGCTGGAGCAGAGAGAGAGAGAGCTAAGATTTTACCTGTTAAAAACCTGTTTAAAATAAGTTTAAAGCACTTTACTCTTTGTAGAACTGTTTAAAGCATTTATTTATTGTATTTACTGCTTTAAGAATTCTGAGGGTGTGGTGAAAAGGCATTTGTGGACCAGCCTGCTTTAAATCAGCGCCAGGTTTAAAAGGAGGCCTGGTGTAGACAGCGGGCAGCGTCTGAGCGGGCAGCGGAGTGAGTGGGAAGCAGAGTGAGTTAATAGGGCTTAATATCAAAAAGGGCTTGAAGGAAAAAGGCCAGGTGAGTTCGTTTGAAAAAAAACAAGGAAAAGAAAAAAAAAAAATTTTTTCAATACTACAGCAAGAAACAAGGAAAAAAATTTTTTCCCCATAAAAAATTACAGTGAATAATGGAGGGGCATGTGATGTGTGGTTTCTGTATGATGTGGGAACTGGCGGACCCCAGGGTCCTTCCCAGTGACCATGTCTGCAGTAAGTGCAGGTTGCTGGAGGAGCTCCAGCTCAAGGTGGATGAGCTGGCCTCTGAGCTACAGACACTGAGGCTCATCAGGGGGAGAGAGGGTGCCCCTAGACTGGCTAAATCTAAGGGTCAGGGACAAAAGGGGGCTGCTGGGAGGAGGAAGGGGGGTGAGGAGCGGAGGCCTCAGCCTCTTAATCTGCATAACAGGTTTGAGGTTCTTGCTTCCAGTCTGGAAGAGGACGAGGCAGGTGAGGTTGGTGAGCAAACTGCACACGGTACAGTGATGCAGCAGGACATAGGCAAAGAGAAGGGGAAAAGGAACGTAGTAGTGATTGGAGATAGTGGGGTGAAGAGTATTGACACTGTCCTTTGTCACAATGACAAAGTGCACAGAAGGGTGTGTTGTCTGCCTGGTGCTCGGGTACAGGATGTCACAGCTGGGCTGCAGAGGAACCTGGAGTGGGAGGGTGAGAACCCGGTCGTTGTAGTACATGTGGGTGCCGGCGACGTAGGCAAAGTGCGGACTGAGGATCTGGGGAGGGAGTATGAGAAGCTGGGAATGGAATTAAAAAGTAGAACCGACAAGGTGGTCGTCTCTGGGCTACTGCCTGAACTGAGTGCAGACGGGCGTAGGGTTGACAGGATAAAGGAAGTGAATGGGTGGCTCAGGGATTGGTGTGGGAGGAATGGGTTCGAATTTATGGGGCATTGGCACCAGTATTGGGGTAGGTGGGACTTGTTCGGGCGGGATGGGGTTGGTCTGAATCGTGCTGGGACCAGAGTGTTGGCGAATCGAGTAAAGAGGACTGTAGACAGGGCTTTAAACTAATTAGGGGGGGGGAGGGTGCGAGGGTAGGTGACGCTACGAGGTCTAAAGTTAAGGATAGGGTACAGGTAAGGGAAGAGGCCAAGGATGTCCCAATTGGTGGCGTTACGGCAAATAGGGTCCAGGTGAAGGCTGGGATGAAAGCGCTTTATCTGAATGCACGAAGCATTCGGAATAAAGTGGATGAGCTGGTGGCGCAGATCGACACAAATGGATACGATCTGGTGGCCATTACAGAGACGTGGCTGCAAGGTGACAGGGACTGGGAGATGAATGTACAGGGCTATCAAGTGTTTAGGAAGGATAGGCAGGAGGAAAGAGGGGGTGGCGTAGCTCTGCTGATTAAGGATAGTATCAAGGTGGTAGCAAGGGATGATATCGGAGCCAAAGAGCAGAACGTGGAATCATTGTGGGTGGAGATTAGGAACAGCAAAGGGAGGAAGACGCTGGTGGGTGTCGTCTATAGGCCCCCGAATAATGATCTGGAGGTGGGGCGGGCTGTTAACACGCAAATAAGTGCGGCGTGCAGGAATGGGACGGCAGTAGTTATGGGAGATTTCAATCTGCATATTGATTGGTCGACCCATGTTGGACGAGGTGGGCTCGAGGAGGAGTTCTTGGAATGCTGCCGGGATAATTTCCTTGAACAGTGTGTGTTGGAGCTGACGAGGGAGCGAGCTATCTTGGATCTGGTGCTATGTAATGAGGCGGGTAGAATTAGGGACCTTGCGGTGAAGGATCCTCTTGGAGAGAGTGATCATTGTATGGTGGAGTTTCTGGTGCAGATGGAGGAGGAGAAAGTGGGTTCCCGGACACGCGTCCTTTGTTTGAATAGAGGGGAGTATGGTAGGATGAGAGAAGAATTGGCAAATGTGGACTGGGGGAGTGCGTTGGAAGGTAGGTCTGCTGAGGAGCAGTGGAGGATCTTTAAGGAGATCTTTCTTGGTGCTCAGCAGAAATTTATTCCGATGGTCAAAAAGGACAGTAGGAAGAGAGGTAATAAGCCGTGGATAACGAAGGAGGTGAAGGAAAGTGTTAAATTAAAAGCGGAGGAATTTAGAGTAGCTAAGAGCAGTGGGCGAGAAGAGGATTGGGAAAGGTTTAAATGTCAACAAAGATTGACAAAGAAGTTGATAAAGGAGGGTAGGAGAAGCTATGAGGCTGGGCTAGCACTTAATATAAAAAAGGATAGCAAGAGTTTTTATAAATATATAAAAAGGAAGAGGCTGGCTAGGGTGAACGTTGGTCCTTTAGAGGATGAGAAAGGGGAGCTAGTGGTAAGGGATGGGGATATGGCTAAGGTCTTGAATAACTTTTTTGTTTCTGTCTTCACGGAGGAGGACGTGAATAATTTGCCGGGTGTTAGCGATGGAAAGGTGGTAGGAATGGAGGGTCTTAATGACATTACTGTTACTAGAGAGGTGGTGCTCGACAGACTGGAGGGGCTGATTGTGGACAAGTCCCCAGGACCGGATGGAATGCATCCGAGGGTTCTGAAAGAAATGGCGGAGGTTATAGTGGATGCCTTGGTGGTTATTTTCCAGACGTCGCTGGATTCCGGGGAAGTGCCGGAAGATTGGAAAACGGCTAATGTTACGCCATTGTTTAAGAAGGGTGCCAGGCAAAAGGCGGGGAATTATAGGCCGGTTAGTTTAACGTCTGTGGTAGGTAAAATGTTAGAATCCGTCATTAAGGAGGAAATTGCGAGGCATCTTGAAGGGAATTGCTTGATAGGGCGGACGCAACACGGTTTCATTAAAGGGAAGTCGTGTCTGACAAATTTACTGGAGTTCTATGAGGATGTGTCTAGGGCAGTGGATAGAGGAGAGCCGGTGGATGTGGTCTTTCTGGATTTTCAGAAGGCGTTTGACAAGGTACCTTACAAGAGGTTATTGCAGAAGGTCAGGGGACATGGAGTTGGGGGTAGGGTGTTAGCGTGGATAGAGGATTGGTTGTCAAATAGGAGGCAGAGAGTGGGGGTCAATGGGTGCTATTCGGATTGGCGGTTGGTGACTAGTGGGGTGCCCCAGGGGTCGGTGCTGGGGCCTCAGCTATTTACCATTTATATAGATGATCTGGAGGAGGGAACCGAGTGCAGGGTGTCGAAATTTGCTGATGACACCAAGATTGGGGGAAAGGCAAATTGTGCGGAGGGTGTGGAGAGTCTGCAGAAGGATCTAGATAGGCTGGGCGAATGGGCCAGGAAATGGCAAATGGAATTTAATGTTGGCAAGTGTGAGGTGGTCCACTTTGGTAGGAAGAATGGTAGGAAGGACTATTACTTACGTGGCGAAAAACTGCAGCAGGCGACGGTGCAGAGGGACCTCGGGGTCCTTGTGCATGAGTCGCAAAAACCCAGCTTGCAGGTGCAGCAGGTGGTCAGGAAGGCGAATGGGATGCTGGCCTTCATAGCGAGGGGGATTGAATATAAAAGTAGGGAGGTCTTGCTGCAGCTGTATAGGGCATTGGTGAGGCCGCAGCTGGAGTACTGTGTGCAGTTTTGGGCGCCGCACCTGCGCAAGGATATTTTGGCCCTGGAGGGAGTGCAGAGGAGGTTTACTAGGCTGATACCGGAGTTGAGGGGATTGAGCTATGAGGAGAGGCTGAATAAACTAGGCTTGTACTCGTTAGAGTTTAGAAGAATGAGGGGAGATCTCATTGAGACGTATAAGATGATGAATGGGATGGATAGGATAGAGGTGGAGAGACTCTTCCCGCTCAAAAAAGACAGTAGGACTAGGGGGCACAGCCTCAAGATAAAGGGGAGGCGGTTTAGAACGGAGTTGAGGAGGAACTTCTTCACTCAAAGGGTGGTGAATCTCTGGAATTCTCTGCCCGTTGAAGTGGTGGAGGCTGCCTCGCTAAATATTTTTAAGAAGCGGGTTGATGGGTTCTTGATAAGAGAGGGGATTAAGGGTTATGGGGAGAGGGCGGGAAAGTGGAACTGAGCCACGACAGATCAGCCATGATCTTGTTGAATGGCGGGGCAGGCTCGAAGGGCTAGATGGCCTACTCCTGCTCCTATTTCTTATGTTCTTATGTTCTTAACATAACTTCCTCGCTTTTGTACTCTACGGCTGGACTGTTACGGCCATTCATGATGGCAGGACTTTCCCATCCCGCTGCAATGAATGAAGACATGGCTGGGTGCCAAATTCTCTGACCTCATTGCAGGGGAGTGTGGCATGAATGGCTGCTAAGATCATGCCCTATGTCCCTATTAATAAAGCCTAGGATATTGTATGTTTTATGAACCACACACTCAACCTGTCCTGACAACTCCAATGATTTACACACCAGGTCCCTCTGTTTCTGCATCCCTTTAGAATTGTACTCTTTGTTTTATATTGTCTCTGTGTTCTTCCTACCAAAATGAATCACTTCACGCTTCTCTGCATTATTATCACTTGTCCATCCCTTCGAACAACCTGTGTTAAGTAGAAATGCTGTCAGCTTATTGTAAAAAATATTTTGGTGCAAAAATGTATTTGTTCTGTTGTCAGAGGGAGCTGGATCTGTCACATAATCAGTCTGTTTTGTTTTCACATTGTGTACCATATCACTGCAAATAAATTTTACTGGGTAACCCAATCCCCTGTGTTCAGTGCCCCCTGGGTATCCAGTACAAAAGAAATCTTCATGGTAACTGGAGAGATGGAGAGCAAAGCACTTACTTAGAACTGAAGAATGGGGTCAGTTAAAGAACTGTATTTTAACTAGGAGAGGAGAGCTAGCTTTTCAGAGATAGGGAATGAGTGCTTCCTCTCAAACTAATCAGATACATTTAAAGATACTCATACAGGCAAGTAGAAGCTTTTTAATGCAAGGTGCCTCCATTCTAAAGCTCTTTGATAAAGTATCCTGTGATCATTGCACATTATGTGCACAATGCTAAGGGAAGGGATGCTGTAACTAAATTCCTAAAGTACTGCTGGACCTTTTTCAAAACGTCACCAAGCTTCAGAATTTACTGTTTCCTCACCATCCACAGTGAGGTTGCATTTGGTTTGAATTGCAGAGATAATGGTTGCACTCTCAGCAATTATCTGGCCCTCCATCCAATTCATTCCCGGGACACAATACTAAATTAACAACCTGTTAGATTGATTCTCTTCAGTCATTGCAACTACTGAAAATACATTTCATTAAAAGTTCAACATTCAGGTCTAGTTTATAGCTTGCTTTCCGTGCATCTGGTTTTGCATTGCAGTTTGCATTTAGTTGTTCAGTAGTTCATGAAATGCAAGTTGCGAACAAATGACTGTTACTTAAAATACATGAATTTTTAAGCCTTTCAACTTAATTTTGATGACCATGTGGCAACATTTTTAAGGGCTTCCATTTGGACACATTGAAATGAACAATGACTCACTATATTTTGGGAATTGCACCAATGTGACAAGGTTGGGCATGTCTCACAGTGAAAGAAAACGAAAGTGCCATATTGACCAATATAAATGTTTTAGTGCAATGGATAATCAAATATGTAGTGCCGCATATTGCACTGATAACTGAGTCAAAGGCAATGAAAACTCAGGACTATGGCTATCTGAAAAGGCACTGGTAGAGCGACTTCTATGTGGCAAGCTGCCTGTAGAGGTTTTGCTCACTTATCTTGTCTTTACACAGAGGGTAGTGGTGCCTGGAACTCGCTGCCGGGGAGATAGTGGAAGCAGATACGACTTTTAAGGGCCGTCTTGACAAATGCATGAATAGGATGGGAATAGAGGGATATGGTCCCCAATTGGTAAGAGGTTTTAGTTCAATCAAAAAGCACACAGATACACTATAGAAAGCATTCTTTCTGGTTGTATCACAGCTTGGTATGGCTCCTGCTCTGCCTAAGACCGCAATAAACTACAAAAGGTCGTGAATGTAGCCCAATCCATCACGCAAACTAACCCCCCACCCACTGACTCTGACTACACTTCCTGCTACCTCGGCAAAGCAGTCAGCATAATTACAGACCCCACCCACCCTGGACAAACTCTCTTCCACCTTCTTCCATTGGGAAAAAGATATAAAAGTCTGAGATCAAGTACCGACTAAAGAACAGCTTCTTCCCTGCTGACATCAGACTTTTGAATGGGCCTACCCCGCATTAATTTGGCCTTTCTCTACATCCTAGCTATGACTATAATACTACATTCTGCATTCTCTCCTTTCCTTTTCTATGAATGGTAGGCTTCGTCTGTGTAGCATGCAAGAAACAATACTTTTCACTGTATGTTAATACATGTGACAATAATAAATCAAATCAAATCAAAAGCGTTGTCAGTGCAAGCTGAAAGGGCCTCTTCCTACGCTGTAACTTTGTTTGTTCTTTGATAAATCAATTGTCCCGTTGAACTGGAAAGTAAATATGCTAAGGGCTGAAGACAGGCCTGAGGCCTGCTGATATTTCATCCTGTATCACTTTCAGCACAAACTGAAATGCTTTATTATCAAATCTAACAAAAGATTTTTAAAAATCTATAATTGTCTTTGTTCATAAAAATGGGTTAAAAGATCTTATAAACACTGCACAAGAAAGTACTTTACAAAAGATAATTATTCAAGAAGACTAACACTCTTGCACTCGTGGAATATAGGAACTAGCAGCAGAAGTAGACAAATTCAGCCCTGCTCCACCATTCAATCAGAGCTTGATTGATCTCTCCCTGGTCTCAAATCCACTCCCCACCTGTTCCCCATATCTCCTTATCCCTTTTTTTTATTAGAAATTAATCTGTCTCCTTCTTGAAATCATTTAATGATTCAGATTCCACCACGCTATGGGGCAGCGAGTTCCTTTGTACGAGTTTAAATTGGCCATTTAAAGCAAACAAAGAAGTGGTGTTCACTTAAATATTTTTGCATCAAATCTGGGGCCTTATAAAGGCTTTTGGTGGAAATGAGCACCAGCAATTTCAGCTCGTCAATAATCGGAAAACAGGGAATTGAAATACCGGAAGAAATTGGCATTGGACTTTGACTTCCAATTCCTCATTCTTGTTGTGCGTCTCCTGTCTAAAAATTAGTTTAGCAGTGGGATTTCACAACATTGCAACAGCTTCTATTGATTATACTTGCAGAAATATTAAAAAAATTCAAATTCTTAAACTACAAAAATGGGATTTAACCTCTTGTTTAGATTATTAATCTAAAACCCTGAAATATTAGCCCAGTAACATAGCTACTATGCAACATTAGCCACTAGCAAAGATAATTCTGCGATGGACATAATTATTTCATAAACATGGCACTTACATGCCACACAAACTCACTACAGATGAAAGCACTATATTAGTCTTATATAGAATATTTGTCTATTCCAAGTAGCAGGGGTCAAACAAAACCCCGTTTCTTAAAACTTTAAAAGCATATTACTGCAGATGCTGGAATCTGCAACCAAAAGAGAAAATGCTGCAAAATCTCAGTAGGAATCTCAAAGCGTTGACGAAGGGTCATTTGGACTCGAAACATCAGCTCTTTTTTCTCTCCTAACAGATTCTGCATACCTGCTGAGATTTCCCAGCATTTTCTCTTTGGGTTTTTTAAGGTTTATATTTTCGTTGGGTTATAATCTTTGATTACAGCATCGGTAATATATATCTGCCTGTAAATATGAACCAGTTCTTTGTCCATTTCTGCAATGGTTACTGTCACATGTGCAAAAGGATAGTCATTTTCAGCATGTATTCTGTTTATACAACAGATATAGGGAAATAAGGCTGTCTGGCCTACTCCTACTTTTTATGACCTTATGAAAATAAATTCATAATTTATTTAATTTGCATGTGGAATATTATTGATATAGAGGGAGATTTCTCCATTGCACCATGTATAACAAAATCACATAGCAACCAATAAAGAATGGGTTTAATATTTAATTTCAGACAGCACACTAAGAAAGTCTTCCCCATATGGTATGATTTAGTACTTCCTATTAGCTCAAATACCTTTTACCTCTTTCCAGAGCTGACTGCCTGTTATCTTGAAGATTCCACTTAGTGGCAATGAAGTATTATATTTCAGTTCCATCCTCCACATCTTTCATCAGTGAGCCAAAAAGTTCAAGTAAATATTGACTTGAAGCAAAGGAAAAAAATACATAGGCAAGTTAGATAATTCTGAATCTCAGCTGTCTGAGAATGAATCAGGTCAAACCTGTCTAATAATAATTAAAAGTAGGAATATGCATGGATGCAGTATGTAGTGGAAATGTAGGAATTTTTTAAAAATTGAAGTAATTTAGACAAGTGATAACACATGATTTGTGACAGACTTTCTTATCTCTGCAACTATTGCCACCAGTACACAGCCACTGGCTCATAATGGTTTTTGAGCTGCAGTGAGGTGGATGACTCTTAATGAATTTACTATTGCAAGACTGCTCAGCATGAGGCAGTAAAATGATCAGATGTTTTCGTCTTTGTAAACTAAACTAGTAAAACCAGTTTAAAATATTTATATATTCCAAAATAAACAACATTCTTATTCCAGAGAAATAATGAGCGTTAACAAGGAAAATTAAATACTTCAATTGCAAGTCTTCTGCAGCATTTTCTATAATCGGATAGTGAACAAAAAACATACTGCCCCCAATAACTGGGATCCTTTATATCTTTTGTAACAAAAAGTCATTCAATGAAGAATGGAGAACTTTTGAGTAAAGGATTATCTAAAATTACAAAATGCTTTAAAATTATTTACATTCATGTTGAGAACATTGCCTATTAGGCTAGGACTATTCAGTTACTGCCTTTCGCTTGCAGCTAATGCTAGTGCAGAGCAGGAAGCCACAACAGAACAGGCTACTTCCCTGCCTTTGTACTGCCAACAGGTCATGACACCTGCTGGAGTCCAAATGTTGTCATATGCTTTACATAATTAGATAATGATTGTTTGGATAACAATGTATACTGTATGCTTTCCAACATATACCCACAGTGGTTCAGACTCTCCATTTGCAGTGCAACTATTGGAAAAGTACCCTTAAAATAATATTGTACTTTAATAAATGTTCACTGTAGATCAGTTAGGAACCGTATCACAGAACCAGCAAACTTCTCAGGCAACTTTCCACTGAGAGCATGCCTAAAAATTTTGACTGGAGTAAACAACTGCTTGCACATCAGTCCCCACAATCCCCTTTGCACATCATTGATAAGACAGCTGATTGTCATTTCACTTGTTATTAAGGATATTATGATATTAAATAATATTTTGGGATACTCCAGGTAGAATATCCCAAATGGATTTGAGCAAGTATTCTGCATACTAGTACTAACAAATGAAATGAATTTCTACACTGAGATTGTTAACCATGTTATACCAAGGAATAGTGCTCATTCTTGATATAATCACACCATTCTGCCCTTTGAATAACCAATCTTGACCACCAGCACCTCTTAAAATTGAACAGCTTTTATTGTGACCTGTTGCACTTTTTTCTCAAGATATAAAATCTTGCGATGTTATGCGACTACTGTTGTTCAAGCAATAAATAATGACAATTTATTATGGCTTGGGGTTAATAAGATGAGAGTATGAGGGAGTTAATTATACAGCATCAAGGTACCATTGTTTGTATTGCTTGGATCTGGCCTGAACTCTTGAGATTAAAGTTTCCCCTCTGTAGCAGTTTCCTTTTAATATGGGCAGTCTCATCTCTGCACCTAATGCATATAGAGCAAAAATATGATCTACAATTTGGGATGAGTCAGCAGTAAATAATCAATCTTGTTCTGATGGATGGTTCAAAAGAAAATGAGAAGGCTGATTCTTATATAGCAGAGAATGCCCTTCTGCATTTGGGGGTTAATGCACCTGAATGGACACAGTGTAGGTAGGTTCATTCCAGATCTTGTTTATTTTGTACCTAATCAGAGTGTACTTTATGCTCAACTGGTATGCCCAAAAGTAAAGCTGCTATACTGGTGACATCAAATAAACCAAAGATGTCAAAAAATGCTAATCACAGGTCTTCCAGATTTTACATCACCAAAGTCCATCTTTATTGCTACTTCTTGGAATAGGTGATGTTATTTGCATCTATCAAGTCTCAAAATTTAGGAGATTCTCAGGTAAATCTGTGATCTGCCATTCTATGTCAGGTTTGTGCCCCTCAATCTGAATATAACTTCTTCTGTTTAGCATCAACAGCAGATGTCTATAAAAGCTGGAGAAAAACAGAAAATACTGCAAATACACAACAGGTTAGTCACAATTGACAGGTTAATGCTTTGAATAGGGAATATTTGAAAAGTAAGGCACCTCTGCCTCTCAAACATGAAAAAGTGAAGCATAAAGACAGGGATTTCCTAACATTTACAACACCAGTGAGATTTTCTCATTAAAATTATAAAGTTCCATTTTTATCAAAGGGTTTTGATGAGTACAAAAGTACAGCAAAAATGTTTACATGTTTTACATCCATTTAGATTGCAAAGGGAGAAAGAAAGAGAAAAAGTGAAGAAAAAAGTTAAGAAAGCGCTGTGGCTAATGTGATTTGTTAACCCTATTATAATCCAAATCAATGCCTCAAGCACACAGTATCTGATTAGAAAGGGAAATAAGGTGTGCACATTTCAAATAATTCTTTTGTTTTCTAAGACCAGAAATAATTTGCACAGAGATTGGGATCATTGTTACTTGGAGCGTACATAAATATATTAAAGTTAGAGACAGAAACAGAGTCATCTATATATGCAAATAACACTAAGTTGATGGGTTGATCAAAGAATTGGAAAGGAACAAATCCAATACAATCAGATTAGATTGTCTTGGAAAGTTACTGGTGTTCAATACGAACAAATGCAGGATAATGAGACTGAGGAAGGGAAATAGTCAACAGGATTATAAAATAGAAGGATCTATGACAAAGATAGAATTCAGGGCAGGGAGCTTGAGATAAATGTGAACAGGTCACTGAAACCAACAATGAATTGTGTGGCAGCTGGAAGCACACCCGGAGTACTGTGATTAATTTTGCTACTGTATCAAGGCATTAGATGCAACCAATGAGACTAATCCAACCAATGGCTTAACAAATGTGAGCTATGAGGAGTGCTGAAGCTGTTAGAATTTATGTTACACCCTTGAACAGAAACCTCAAGCAGAACATTGTTCAAGTTCCAATAACTATTAAAGGAGGAGACAAATGGAATGCTGGTAATTTTTAGAAATGTATTCTTTAATGGAATGTGTGTTTCATTGGCAAGGCCAGCATTTGTTGCCCATCGCTAATTGCCATTGGGAAGGTAGCGGTGAACTGCTGCAGTCCATCTGGTACAAGTACACCAACAGAGCTGTTAGAAAGGGAGCGCCATGATCTTGATCCAGCAACAGAAGGAACGCAATAAAAGTTCCAAATCAAGACAGTGTGCTTTTCAGGGTAACTTGCAGATTGTCATGTTTCCAAGTGTCTGCCGTATTTGTCCTTCTAGGTTGTAAGTTTGGAAAACACTGTCAAGAAACCTTGGTGAGTTGCTGCAGTGCATCTTGTAGATGATATATGCTGCAGTCACTGTATATCGGTAGTGGAGGAAATGAATATTTAAATCGGCAAATGGGATACTGATCAAGCAGGCTGCTTTGTCCTAGATGGTGTCAAGCTTCTGAAATTATGTACAAAGTTCATGTCACTGCAGAGATGTTAAATCTTGTATATTTTACAACTGGTTGACAAATTATGTTCTGAAGTCAAGAAATTCATATTATGTCAAAACAGGAAAGCAAAGTTCACTTTCAAGACAGCGCAGTGCATTGACTGTGCGAATAACAATGATGCAAGTGCAAATTTTATAGACTGGTACTGTGACCCAGTAGTTGCACTTGTCATCAGACACAGATGGTAAGAATATATTCAAGATGATTATAGGAACATTTATATCATGAAGGATGTCTCCTCTGAAAGATCTGCTGGTTAGATGCATTGGACAAGCTAAATTCTCCCTCAGTGTATCCAAACATGCATTGGAGTGTGGCAACTGGGGGTTTTCACAGTAACTTCATTGCAGTGTTAATATAAGCCTACTTGTGACTAATAAATAAACTTTACTCCAGACAATCAAGGTGGTCATGTGATTTAATTTTTTTAACAGCAGAGAACATTACTGGCAGAAAGTGCTTCTCTGGAAACTGAGAGTTGCAACCATGACTTTCCATCCACTAGAACATGTAAGAGAACACGTCTTAGTACCTATAATTTCTCAAAATGGACTCCCTTTGAGTTCCATTTTCCACAGGAAGAGCCAAATTGTCGAATCACTGTAAATTTTTACAAAAGTTTCAAATGTTACTGAATGTTAGAATAAATAGATATGGGGAATACATTAATCAGTTTCAGATCTAAATTGCTGTCTTTCCCTGCAGATAAAATCATGTCCTGACAAGGAAGACTATTCATGATGATAAATTTACAGGAAATTCCTGCAGATTGCAAAAAAAGTCATTAGAAAAGTGAAAAATATCCATGCTCAAAGGATGATGAGAAGGTAAACAAATAGTCCAGACTTTTGAGTGACAGATACTATATGAACATGAAATACTCTTGGCTTTTGGGTTAAGTTCAATATGGTGTAACCTAAGCCAGTGCAGCCGACTTTCCCACAGAGTGTCCTGTGTCAGATGATACTTGGTGAATTCAAGTCCTGGCTGTGTGAATTAGCAGTACCATAGTGATATGGTTCAGGGTGAAGAAACAGGAGCAGACAAGGCTCAGGTTCAGGATGGCTACCCACGAGTGCTTTTGAAGCTGTATTAATTGTGAGCCACTTATTTCTTATACTGACAGGAAGAGCTTGCAATTTTTATCAGTAGCCACCATCTCTGGTTGTTGTCACATGAACACTTTGCACAGCTTATTTTATTAACATGTCCGGAGTGCACAATTTTTGCTACTTCTCAACCGGCTTACTAACATATCAACATTTACTGGAACCTGAAATCACCGCAAGCTGCTCTGAGTCTCTTCTGAATACATCAGATGCAGAAAAAATAGATAATACCCAAAGATATTAGCAATTATTACAGATGAAGATTGAAAAGGAGAGCCATACAGCAATTTCATTGACCTGTGGTGAGGCAGCCTTGTAGAATATGGGAGGCAGTGGCATAGTGGTATTGTAACTGGACTAGTAATCCAGAGACCCAGGGTAATGCTCTGGGGATGGGGGGTTTGAATTCCACCACAGTGGATGGTGAAGTTTGAATTCAACAAAAATCTGTAATTAAAAGTCTAATGATGACCATAAAACTATTGTCGACTGTCATTAAACCCATCTGGTTCACTAATGTCCTTTACGGGAGGAAATTTGCCATCCTTACCTGGTTTGGCCTACATGTGACTCCAGATCTACAGCAATATGGTTGACTTTAAATTTCCCTCAGAGATGGGCAATAAATGCTAGCCCAGCCAGCAATGGCCACAATGCATGACGGAATAAATAATCAGGAATGAGCAACAATGCTAACTTGACCAGCAATGCTCACAGCCAATGAAAATGTAAAAGAGCTCACAACTGGGTATCCACGAGCCACTATGGGCCAATAACCACAACAGAATTGCATCATACTACATTTTGCAAACCCATGACCCAGCATGTCCTTACTTCTCCATCACTATCAAGTTAGGTGACCAACTCTGATTCAATGAGCAGTTCAGAAGAGTATGCTAATAGCAGCACCAGCACCTTGAAAATGAGATGCCAACCTGGTGAATGCAACAACACAGGACTATATGCATATTGAAAAGCAGAAGCAGCATGCTAGAGACACCTAAGGGGTCCCACAGCAATCAGATTAGATCACAGCTTTGCAACAGTGCCTGACATAGTCATGAATGGTGAGGGACAATTATGCAACTGATGGGAGCAGTAGATACTTAGTGAATTCAGATTCTGGCTGTGTGAATTGGCAGTTATGATGTGGAGATGCCACCATTGGACTGGGGTAAACACAGTAAGAAGTACCAAATAAATGTGTTGGACTTTAACCTGGTGTTGTGAGACTTCTTACTGAATTGGCAGTACCATAGTGATATGGTTCAGGGTGAAGAACAGCACATTCATCTTCAATGTTGGCAATCTGTGGGAAAAAGTCAAGCACTTGCAAACATTCTCGACTAGAAGTGCTAAATGAATGGACTTTCTCAAATTCCTTCTGAGGTCTCCACTATCACAGAAACCAGTGTTCAGCCAATTTGATTCACTCCACTTTGGGCACAACAAAGACTACAAGCCCCAAAACAGATGTACTGTTGAAGATCTTTGTCCAGAACTGGCTATGCTTTTAGTGAACTTCCAGTACAGCTGCAATTCTGCCATGTACCAGATACTATGGAAAATTGCACCAGCATGTCCTGCTCACAAAAAAGGATCAATTCAACCCAGCCAAGCAGCTTATTCACAATCATCAGTAAAATGACAATGAGCTATCAAGCGGCACTTACTCAATAATGCATGCTGAACAATACCCCTGTATAGATTTGGCCAATAATTATTGTGATGATTGGAGACCAATCATCTCAGCTCCAGAACATCCTTGCAGGTGTACCTCAAGACAGTGTTTTCGGCCCAATCTTCTCCAGCAGTTTCATCAATGAAACTCCCTTCATTATAACTCAAAAGTTGGGATATATATAATGATTGCACAGTGCTTAGTTCCATATGTTATTCTTTGGATAATGAAGCAGAATGTGCCAAAATCCAGCAGGGCCTGGATAACATCCAGATTCGGCCTGATTAAGGCAAGTAACATTCTTGTTCATAAATGGAAAACTCCAACAAGAATGAGACTAACCGAAGCCTCATGACATTCAGTGCCTTTACCAGCACCAATGCCACACCCATCAACACTTTGCAGGTCAACATTAAGCAGAATTTTAACTGGAACAGCCTCACAAATGCCATGGTTACTAGTTCAGGTCAAAAGCCAAATATATTGTAGCAACAAACTCTCCTCTGATTTTCAATGCCTCTCCACCACATACAAAGTAGAAATCAGTAGTGTAATGGAATATTGTCTACTTACCTGGTTGAGGGCAGCAGCAACAACATTCAAAGCTTTCTACACCAACCAGGACAAGCGTTCTACCTAATCGTACTCCAACCACTAGCTTAAATTTCTATTCAATTTCCTCAATGGCTGCAATATGTACGATCTGCAGGATGTAGGGTAGCGAGTGCCAAGGTTTCATCAGTACCGCAACTACCCCCCACCAACCGAGAAGGACAAGCACAGCTAGTGCGAGGAAACACCATCAACTCTAAGTTTCCCACCAAGTTAAGTACCATCCTGTCTTGGAAGTATATCCCCAGATTTTGCTGGAGCAGGGCATTGCACTTTGTGCCCTGTTAATTAGGTTTATTCGTACATGTTTAGGTTTCAAAAATCTTTTGCCCACAAAGTTCCTTAAAGTGCAAGTGGATAACAATGTAGCATGAAACTGGGCATCCAGGACCTTGGTCAACACTGGGATAAATAATGTATCTCCTTAATCAAGGATAAAGAAAGAAATAAAGGAAAGGTTGAAAAGGAAGGTAAATTAGCCTGGATAAATGTAATATAAAATCAGGAACAAAGGAAGAGAGAAAAAAAGGCTGGATTAAGAAGGAAAAATAGACAGAAGGAAATAAAAAATTAAAAATCTCCTAGAATTTGCAACCTTTCAAAGACGACTTACCTTTTAAAAATTCATACTTGTCATAAGTTAACTGATGTATTTGTATTGAAAGGTAAAGCCTAGCAACCTTGGAAGTGCAAGTTATATGGATAAAATTACAATCATGTATTTTAGATAAGAGTCTAAAAGTGGTGCCAGAAAATACCATTACCAATACATTATATTATGAAGATCCTATCTATATTTTGCAGGATCTCTTCTGTTTTCATGCATTTTTCTGATCTGTTATGTTGTGTTTGTACCTGTATTTGGGATGCTATCTGATGACAATCAACCTGATGTATCTAATTCTCCAATGATTCAGTGATCTGCTTTAACTTACAAGTCTGATCAGATTTTTACAAGGCCAGTTCCACACAAAAGGAATCTTTTGCACAGAAATTTTCAATAATTAGATAAAGTTGATGAGTTTCAGGTGGACATAACTTTCTTATTGTAAATGAGAGTCTCGGTTTTTCTCACGAGAAGTGTATGGCAGAGCTAAGATTTCTGCCTACTTGATGCACTCAGCACTGACTACCACTGAAATTTTTGAGGTAACATTTTCTGTGCATCCCAATGGTATTGCCATCTGCACGTAGAAACTCACCACTAAAGGAATGGGTGGCAGAAACAGCTTCTGCTGCAGGATTTCAAAGACATGGGTGGTTTATTAGGACAGATGGTGTTCCCAGATGAAACTCAATCCAATCTTTTATGCATCATGGAAGAGAGGCATGCAAGCATTTCTTTCAAAGTGCCTAATTAAAATTTTTGCATTTACACAGGCAAAGCTGACATCCAGTGTCAAATGGGGAAGCTGTGGTGTCTGCCAAGCATTGATTTTGAACATGCAAGGCATTATTTCAAAATCTAAAGGGCACAGGGGAACTCTGAAATACAGTAAACAACAATAGACTCTGGGAGGACAGATTGGTATGTGTACTATTCTGTATAACTCTACTCTATGGTGAAATGGGAAGGTGCACAGCTGTGTGAATTTAACACAACAAGTGTCAAGTGATTCACTTTGGTTGAAAGAATTGGGAGAGACATCAGTGAGAGTACACCTTCCACCATGGGAGTCTGGAATGAAACTGTACCTGAGGTCACCACTGCAGCTGTCAGAGCAGCCTTCTTGAAGGTCAACCCATGGAAAGTGGCTGGCCCAGATGAGCACTCAGATCCTGTGCGGATCAGCTGGCGGCAGTATCTGAGATCCCTATCTGCTTCAAGAAGACGACCGTCAACCCAGGACCAAAGAAAAGCCAACCAGCATGCCTTAATGACTTGCGTCCAATGGCTCTGACATCCATCATTATGAAGTGCTTTAAAAGATTAGTAATGGCAAGAATCATTTCCAGCCTTCCAGACCACCTGGATCCACTACAGTTCACCTACCGCCGCAACAGGTTCACAGAAGACACAATCTCCTTGGCCCTGCACTCAACCCTGGAACACCTAGATAACAAGGACACCTGTGTCAGACTCCTATTTATTGACTACAGCTCAGCTTTCAACACCATTATTCCTACAAAACTCATCTCTGAACTCTATGGCCTGGGCCTCAACACCTCCCTCTTGACTGGATCCTGAACTTCCTAACATACAGATCACAATTAGTAAGGATAGGCAACAACAACTCTTCAACAATCATCCTCAACACCAGCGCCCCACGAGGCTGTGTTCTCAGCCCCTTATTATACTCCTTATACATATATCACTGTGTAGCCAAATTCCTCTCCAACTCAATTTTCAACTTTGCTGATGACACCACCATAGTGGGTCAGATCTCAAACAATGACGAAACAGAGTACAGGAATGAGACAGAGAATCTAGTGAACTGGTGCAACAACAATAATCTCTCCCTCAATTTCAACAAAACGAAGCAGATTGTCATTGACTTCAGGAAGCATAGTGGAGAACGTGCCTCTGTCGACATCAACGGGGACGAAGTAGAAATTGTTGAAAGTTACGTGTTTTTAGGCGTCCAGATCACCAACAACCTGTCCTGGTCCCCCCATGCCGACATTATAGTTAAGAAAGCCCACCAATGCCTCTACTTCCTCAGAAGGCTAAGGAAATTTGGCATGTCAGCGATGACTTTCATCAACTTTTACAGATGCATCATAGAAAGCATTCTTTCTAGTTGTATCACAGCTTGGTATGGCTCCTCTTCTGATCAAGACTACAAGAAACTACAAAAGGTCGTGAATGTAGCCTAATCCATCACGCAAACCAGCCTCCCACCCACTGATTCTGTCTACACTTTCCACTGTCTCAGCAAAGCAATTAGCATAATTAAGGATCCCACACACCCTGGACATACTCTTTTCTACCTTCTTCCATTGGGAAAAAGATATAAAAGTCTGAGATCATGTATCAACTGACTAAAGAACAGCTTCTTCCCTGCTAACATGAGACTTTTGAATGGACCTAAATCGCATTAATTTGACCTTTCTCTACACCCTAGTTATGACATAACATTACATTCTGCACTCTTTCCTTTCCTTCTCTATGAATGACATGCTTTGTCTGTATAGCATGCAAGAAACAATACTTTTCAATGTATACTAATACATACGACAATAATAAATCAAATCAAAATTATGAACTAATTTGGTATAAGTTTAAAGGAGTTGCAGGAACAAAGTGATTGGAAGCTGTATATGTCTTTGAAGGTGGCAAGACAAGTTGAGAGAGCTATTAAAAAAGTTTACGGGATCCATGGTTTTATAAATGGAGTAAAAAGTCTGACAATACCAGGTTTTAGTCCAACCGATTTATTTGATAATAGACTCACAAGCTTTCGGGTTAGTCCCTTCGTCAGGTGAATGGAGAGTTCTGGCCTCAGACAGAGCATATAAAGCACAGACAGTTTAGAGATTACTGATTAGAATGCTGTGTTACGCCAGTCCAACGCCGGCATACCCACATCATTTATAAATGGAGGCAGAGGATTCAGTAGCAAGGATGTTATGCTAAACTAGTATGGAGGATCCTGTGCTCTATAGCTTCAAGATCCTGGATACAGAGGAGAATTTCTAGAATGGGTCATAACAGAAGTGTGGCAGCCAAATTGCACATAACACATTCCCACAAACAGTAGTTGAATGGACAGAAAATTGTCAGAGATGGCTTGAAGTCTCAATATACACCCTGGTGAGGAAGATGCATATTAGCAGATGGTTTCCAAAAATCAAACCTATAGTTCCATGAGTATACAATTGAAAAAGAAGAGCTAATGAGGTGCACAAGGGCGGGGAGGAGGTGAAAATACTGCAAATCGAATCCAGACTGTCCTGGATTCAATGATTCACTACCTATTCAATAATTCACTACTAAATACATTAAAAGTTTAAGGTGATTAAAGGCATCAGAAATATTGGGCAGGATTCTGTGATCAGCAGCCATTTACTACTGACCTGAAAGGAAGCAAAGAACAAAGAACAGTACAGCACAGGAACCGGCCCTTCAGCCCTCCAAGCCTGCTCCGAAATTGCACCCAACTAGACCATTCGTTTGTATCCCTCTATTCCCAGTCTGTTCATGTGGCTATCTAGGTAAGTCTTAAACGATCCCAGCGTGTCTGCCTCAACCACCTTGCTTGGCGGCGCATCCCAGGCCCCCACCACCCTCTGTGTAAAAAACGTCCCCCTCACATCTGTGTTCAACCTTGCCCCCTTAACCTTGAACTTGTAACCACTTGCGTTCGTCATCTCCGACCTGGGAAAAAGCTTCCCACTGTTCACCCTTTCTATGCCCTTCACAATTTTATACACCTCTATTAGGTCACCCCTCATCCTCCGTCTTTCCAGAGAGAACAACACCAGTTTGCCCAATCTCTCCTCATAGCAAAGACCCTCCATACCAGGCAACATCCTGGTAAACCTTTTCTGTACTCTCTCCAAAGCCTCCACGTCCTTCTGGTAGTGTGGCAACCAGAACTGGACGCAGTATTCCAGATGTGGCCTAACCAACGTTCTATATAGCTGCAACATCATATGCCAACTGTTATACTCTATGCCCCGTCCAATAAAGGCAAGCATACCATATGCCTTCTTTACCACCGGCACCACCTGTGCTGCCACCTTTAAGGATCTGTGGACTTGAACACCCAGGTCCCTCTGTGTGTCTATACTCCTGATGGTTCTGCCATTTATTGTATAGCTCCTCCTTACATTGGATCTACTGAAATGCATCACTTCCCATTTATCTGGATTAAATTCCATCTGCCATTTCTCCGCCCAATTTTCCAGCCTATCTATATCCTGCTGTATTCTCTGACAACGTTCATCACTATCCACAAGACCAGCAACCTTTGTGTCGTCCGCAAACTTACTGATCACACCAGCTACATCTTCTTCAAAATCATTTATATATATCACATACAGCAGAGGGCCCAGTACAGAGCCCTGCGGAACACCGCTAGTCACAGACCTCCAAATGGAAAAACACCGCTCCACTGCTACCCTTTGTCTTCTATGGTCAAGTCATTTCTCCACCCATCTAGCTAGCTCACCTTTCATCCCGTGAGATTTAACTTTTGCACCATGAGGGACCTTGTCAAACGCTTTACTAAAATCCATACAGACGACATCCACAGCCCTTCCCTTGTCAATCGTTTCTGTCACCTCAAAAAACTCAACCAAGTTTGTGAGGCATGACCGCCCTCGTACAAATCCATGCCGTCTATCGCTAATGAAATTATTCCGTTCTAAATGTGCTATATCCTATCTCTAAGAATGTTTTCCAACAATTTCCCCACCACGGACGTCAAACTCACCAGCTTATAAGGGTTATCTTTGCTACCCTTCTTAAATAACAGGACCACATTTGCTATCCTCCAATCCTCTGGGACCTCACCTGTGTCCAGTGAAGAGACAAAGATTTCTGTTAGAAGCCCAGCAATTTCATCCCTTGTCTCCCTGAGCAGTCTAGGATAGATGCCATCAGGCCCTGGGGATTTGTCTGTCTTAATGTTTCCTAAAAAAACTAACACTCCCTTTTAATTGAGATTTGTTCTAATGGGTCAACACATTTCTCTGAGACACTACCAGTCAACATGTCCCTTTCCTTTGTGAATACTGATGCAAAGTATTCATTTAGGATCTCACCTACTTCTTTGGATTCTAAGCATAATTCCCCTCCTTTGTCCCTGAGAGGTCCGATCCTTTCCCTGACAACCCTCTTGTTCCTAACGTATGTATAAAATGCCTTAGGATTCGCCGTAATCCTGTCTGCCAAGGACATTTTGTGACCCCTTTTTGCCCTTCTAATTTTCTGTTTGAGCTCTTTTCTACTTTCCCTGTATTCCTTCAGTGCTCCATCTGTTTTTAGCTGCCTGGACCTTACGTATGCCTCTTTTTTTTTGATTAGACCCATGATTTCCCTGGTTATCCACGGCTCTTGAATCTTACCTTTCCTATCCTTCATTTTTATAGGCACATGCTTGTCCTGCAGCCTTATCAACTGCTCCTTAAAAGACTCCCACATGCCAGATGTGGATTTACCCTCGAACAGCCTCTCCCAATCAACAGCGACCAAATCCTGCCTAGTCCAGCTGTAGTTAGCCTTCCCCCAATTTAGCACCTTACCCATAGGTATATTTCTCCATTACTATAAAGTTTACAGAATTGTAGTCACTATTTGCCACATGTTCCCCTACTGAAACCTTGACGACCTGATCGGGCTCATTCCCCGGTACTAGGTCCAGTATAGCCCCCTCTCTAGTTGGACTATCAACATATTGTTCCAAAGAACCTTCCTGTACGCATTTTATAAATTCCTCCCCATCCAGTCCCCCAACCCTAAGCAATCTCCAGTCTATACAAGGGAAATTAAAGTCTCTCACTACAACTACCCTTTTTTTTCTGCACCTATCCAGAATCTCCTTACATATCCATTCCTCAACTTCCCGTGGGCTGTTCCTGAAATCAGGAAAAGCTGATGTTAAAGCTAAGGATTTAAGCTCAGCAACACTGACACCTAGTAGCACACAAACAGCCAATTACACTGAGGTGTTCTCACAGAGGGCACATCAGTAAGCAAAAATTGTCAAATTACTTCACTTTTTATTTTTAAATCTTACAGATAGCAAAATAAATGATGGGATTAAGGTAGAGGCTGAAATATTACAAGAAAGGATTTTTTAAAAGTTATTTAAAAAATAAGTAATTAAGGACTGATTGTGCTATTAATAACCCAGTTATTCCTCATTCAAAGACTGCAGGAGTTGAAGTTTTTATTGGTTCCATGATTTCTAATTGATTGTATTCTGGGATGACTTCATCAGCACACTCTCTGCAAATGGTTGAATCACTGACAGCAACTTCTCCAGCTCTGCTTTTAATTGCATGCATGTGAAATCCAAAAGTTGCTGTCAGTTTCCGAGGAGTAATGTTAACCAATGCTGACAGCATCACTACTGTTCATTATGAAAATAATTTGTACCAATAATTTAAAAAGAAGGAAATTGAATTCAAGGTGGTTTCTCCTGAGCTGGAATCAGGAATTTACAGGTAGCTGTCAGCCTGTAAACTTTATCAAAGAACAACAATTTACCTCATAGCAATTTACTTCACAGCAATCAAATTTTGTAGATTCAGAGTCCAATAATCTTGCTGCTATAAAACAACATATCTTTCGAATTACCATGTACGATGCTACGAGAAATCCACTAGTTGGTATTTCACAATTGCCACCCTTGCATAATAAGGAACTCTCATCCCAGACAAATCTAGCCATATACTGCCATAGTAATTCACTGGAGAAACATGCCTGGAATGGGCTGGTTTATTGGCACTGATTATAATTCTTGGTGTGTTTACTCTGTTGTGCTATTTATTTTTGCCATTTGTACCCTGTCTGATACTTGACTATGACTCTGCTATTCTGTTTATATTTTGTTTAGTTTACAATGCTATTAATCCCATCCGTCCTGACCTTCACAGCAAGACCTCACTATAAACAAGCTGTTCTGGATGAAACTGATCTCTCATGTAGGAATTTCAATTATATTCCTTCAAACTCCAGGTCCCCACTCCCTCTCTGTATCCCTTATTTCCTTCCTCATGCGCACTGTTTGCTTCCTTTTCATATATTTTACACTCTTATTTCACTTGTGCATGCAAAATGGATTCAGTCTGCATCTAAGATCCTCTGATTCTGTACTATAATCCTCCTCTCCACTTGGCTCTTTGCAGGATACTCCTACTCTCTCAGCTCTCACCTTTCCTCACCTGGACTCCCAACCCTTAATTACTCCCTTAATAAAATCCCAGTCTTTGTCCTGCTTTAACACACACACAGAGTCTCTCTTTGTTACAGTCTGAGCATTTGATACAGACAATGATGCACATGTTGGCTGGGACTCTCCCACCGACATGGGGTGACAGTAATGGGACCAGAGAATCCCACCTCTAGCAAACAACACACCATCTCCCACCTCCCAGGCGGGAAACATGTGGCTGGGAGGCCGGAGAATCTTTGCTGCAGCAACTATCCACTCAGCCCTATTTTTTTTTACCTTTCCGTAACATTCTTATGGAGTTAATTTTCTCCAAACATTTTTGCATTCGCTTATTTACCCCCGATCCTCAGCACCCTCTTAAGTTATCACCCATCTTCTCAGCCCTCTCAGACAATCCATAAGTAATGTTGCTCAGTTTACATTTGTTCCCTCACAACCAAGTCCAGTTTCATTCACAACTTTGTTATGTATATATGCCAACATTCTAGGCCAGACTGGAACAAATACAGATTCTTCCTTCCCACATTGAAGATGCCCTTCCAGTTTCTCATTTCATCATCTCACCTGCCCAAGTATCCATGGCTGTAAGGAGTCTTTCAGGATCACTTCTGTAAACAGCACTCTTTATGATGCAATGAGTGCTATATAAACATATGCAGTTATACTATAACAACTTCTAAACAAGTTCTTTAAGGCCCCTATCGTATTATTTGGTATACATGCACTCCCATTCAGTGAATGACCACTGTGGGTGGGATCACAATAGCTCAGTAAACAAATTTATTGACCTACACAGGTCTGGTAGGTCCTAGCTTTAACCTTTCATCTATGTTACCAGTTGCTTTTGGACAGTTTGGAAGAAGAGAGACTACAATTGACCTCTTTGGGTCACAAATAGGAAAGCTAAGATCAGCTGCAGTTTCCATTCCTTGCTGCCCGCCTACAATCACTCTATTCCCCAGTGACGTACTTCTTCGGCCAGCAAAATGGTCTAAATTGTAACATGCAGCTCCTGTTCATAGATCTGAGGGGTCTTTGCAACTCCTTACAGGTGTAGCCCATCTTTTACCAGGACGTGATCAAAGTCTGAAACATGATCGCTTCATGCTGTGGCTTCCCCCCCCATTAGAAGTAGTGGCTGTCCTCAGGAAAACACTGGTCAGGAGTCCACACCTCCACTAATAGCATCTCAGGGACTGGTGGAGGGAAAGGCTGTTGGCTACTGGGGTGACCAGGTTTGGGGACATGCTGGGTGGGATGGGTGACACCACATGAATTGGCCCATTGGTGGATGTCCAGTTCACGGCCAATGACATCCATAACTTTAAAACAGTTGTGCTCATTCCTGATGGCACCCATAGTCTCAAGGAGGTACACTTCTGAGCATACTATTGCTCAGACGGAATTTAACATTGGTCCCAAGCTATGAACTTTCTCTGGGAGCCGGAGCCCCACTACCTGAGCCTTGCAGAAATGTCCTCTGTGTCCTTTAGCATGACACATATGTTTCCTGAATGGGGTGCTGCTACACACCCTTTGATTCCCTTCCCTTGTTCATTGTCTGAACAAGTGTCTTGCTGGCATCCGACAGCAGAGGTCTCACGACATGGTAATCCTTCCCCTGATCGGAGACTTTGGGGTAGAGGGTGTTGCATGCAGCATTGCCACATAACTGTAGGATGCAACTCTTCATGGACTCCCAAAGATGCCTGTGTTTTTTTTGGGCCTTGTTGCATCCATGGGCTACATGTATGCAAATTGCACCCACTTTTCAGTTCATTGAAAAACCCTCTGTTACAGTTTTTACACTTCAGTCCCGAGCTCCTGTTCTACGGACTGTGGAGAACAGCAGGGAAGGAAGAGGACCTAATCATGTAAGTGCTCCTGGGCTTGGCCTAACACACCATAAATAGGTCCAGCTCATGGCTGATCGAGGTGGTCATCCGGCCTAACTGTTTGCCCCCCTACCATGGCTACATCCTTGACCTGGTGTCCCTGGAGAGGGAGCACACGATGCTACTAGGACCATAGAGGCCTTCCATGCTTGGTGAGCACTATGGGGCCAGTGGTGTTTTACTGACCCCTTTAATCACATTTTGGCTTGATATTTTAAGTTTCCTTTGCGATTTATTTCTGATTAATGCAGTATCCCTATAAGAAGCTGCTCTTTTGATTTCTCCCTTTGATTGTTTAATTGGTTACACTCCAGGGTATAGTCTCTGTTCTGGAATGCATGTGTAGGGACATCGGAATTGGCTGAGACACAGGCAACTGAAAGATTTTTAAATTTTCAGCCTGATCAGACACTGGGAGACTATCCAAGAATGTAAAATAAGTCAGGCAACTGAGAAATTTATCACAATCAGTGAAGTCCTGTCCCGGAATTCCTAGTCATTTAAACGCCAAAGAGGAAAACTTCTCACCCACAGTATGACTGCAATGCTTGAAGAATGCTCCAGTCACACAGCAGTGTGAGTCCTTACAACAGACCAGATCAAAAGAGAACCTGGGATCTACCAAAACAACAGTCCACGGAAGAAGCCTTCACCAACTTGCAGAGATTTGGGAAGTCACCAAAACAAACCAAGTAACATAAAAGGGTAAAAACCTTGCCTTATATAGTACATTAACACGTCCTTAGGCCACCTCAAAGTGCTTTCAACCAATGAATTACTTTTGAAGTGCTGTGTTTGTCAGTCAGCTAGTGATTGAACGACTGTGAATTGTATTTTTTGTTTTACATGAATCTGAGCAGGTGGGCAGAGCTTAGGGTTAACAATTCATCTGAAAGACAACACTTCAGACAATGCAACATTCACTACTTTGAAGTTTTCAGTGATATTGTGTGTTTAAATCCTGGAGGGGGACTTGAATTTACCTTGTAAGTGAGACATGTTGGGCTGATTATGAGTATTGGTAAGTACTCATTTCTGAGTAGTCAAAAGGTTTCTTTAAAAATGAATTCCAATTATACTGCTCTGCCACTGGAGCTGTATATAATCCCAATTTAGTTGCAAGCAGTAGAAATGATGCACTGGAATGACAAATCTAAAGAACCATCATTGACGTGTGTCCACTTAACATGATCACACTTTTACCTCTATAACTAAACTGGTCCCAGATCATATCTAGCTCTTTAAATCTAAATTTTGCAATCTTATGTAGTAATTATAATTAGTGAGGTCATCATATAAATGTTTATACAACATTCACGCACACTATTTTTATGCAGACACAACCTCATTTTAAATTAAGGTATGTATAAAAATATTACAAACAAGAATTTCGCTCAGTTGGAAGCATTGTCAATTCGAAGGCAGTAAGCTGTGGATTCAAATCGCACAATCAGACACTGCACAATTAGATGCTTCAGTGCAGTAGCGAGTGAGCACTGTGTTGAGAGAGAAAGACTGCTTTTTCGGTAAGCTTTAAACCTAGACCCCAGTTGTCTATGTAGGTGGATGCAAATAACAATGCTTCACTATTTGACTTAGAACAGGGGTTTCTTTATGTCTTGGTCAACATTCATCCCTCAGCCAACACACTAAAACAAATGAGGCGGTCATTTATCTTATATTATTTATGGGACTTTGCTGTGTGAAAGTTGGCTGCTGCATTTACCCACAATACAAGTCACTACATGGCAAAAGTAATTCACTGGTTGTGAAATTCTTTGTGCAAAAGATGCTGTATAAATTCAAGCCCTTTTTTAAACTGAGCACTAAAATTTCCTTTCAATAATTTATAGGCACAATCTTTTTCAAGACATTGATGTACAGTTTTAAGGTTAACCGTTCAAAATTTCTAAAGATCTGGGCTATTTTCAGTTAAATTTAGAACATAAATCTTGGTGTATATTGCCTATACTATTGTGTGAAAAAGGGGTCATATCTCCTAGCTCCCCCTGCCACACTGCTGTACAGTGAAAATTCCTTACATCTACGTATCCTGCATGTTTCACTATTTCATTCCTGTCTTTGCCCTTTGTCTCTGTATAGCTGCATTTGTACCATACTTGCTCTGAATCAATTAATTTCCTTTCCTTGTTCTCCTCAAATAAAAATAACAGTCTCTATAAAAAAAACTACAACTGGTCAACTGAAACACTACCCTGTTATTTAACTATGAATGCCATTTTCTGAAAAAATGTTAAAGGTCAGACTAAGAGTCACATCTTTTGAACTCTGAAAATATGTGCCATCTTATAGTTTTAAAGAAAGACTATAAAATAATGAGATTAAAAAAATACTATTTTGGGAGGTTTTGTTTTGTCAGACCTCCCCACAAAGCCATCCGTAAGGTTGCTGACTTATGTTCCACAGATTTTTTCCTTTAACAGCGTGAAATGGCCCATACCTAAAATAAAATGATGAAACCTTTTTTTAAAAACTTACGCT
This sequence comes from Carcharhinus amblyrhynchos, assembly GCF_965287045.1. Taxonomy (NCBI): domain Eukaryota; kingdom Metazoa; phylum Chordata; class Chondrichthyes; order Carcharhiniformes; family Carcharhinidae; genus Carcharhinus; species Carcharhinus amblyrhynchos. Next base: position 25,107,260 of record NC_137332.1, on the reverse strand, counting down.
TCTCTGGTTTCTTCACATCATTCAGCATGTTTCCACTTGAGAAGGCTGGTGACCTACCCCTAAGCTTATGCCACATCGTTCCATCACAAAAAAGATGTGAGTCATGCTCAGATAACCTTTGGTGACTCTCTTTTTGTGCTCATCACTGCTCTCCAATGTATTGTTTCATGAAAATAAAAACATGCTGTGAGAAATAACCGGAATCAGTCATTACAATTTGTAGTTAGACAGAATCTATGATGTTTGAAAATATTGCGAGATGGTTCACAATTAGAGATGTGGGTGGGGGAGGAGATAAAGGACAGCAAGCAAGAGTTCAAAGAAAGTTCTGGCACATTACGTAAGGTATAGCTGAAGAGATTCATTTTTCAGAAGCTTTTGAAGGCGGAGAGAAATGTAACAAAGTAGACAGGTTTATGAAGATCATTTCAGATTGCAAGAACATGATGATTGAACATTATGTCACTGATTACAGAACGCAGGGAACACACAGTAGTGGAGGCAGGTGAATGCTAACAGCAGGTTAGTACTCGAGAAACCTATAGAGATAAGATGGGGTGAGGCTTATCAAGACATTCGCAGACAATGGTGAGGAATTTAAAGTCAATAATTGGGAAATACGGGGCAGAGGTTTTGACGTGTTGGGGGGGGGGCTGGAAAATTGGCCCGAGAGTGGTGTGCTGGTTGGCTGCGTCCTGCGTCTGGCCATTTTAAATGAGGATGGTTGGGCGGGCACTCATGGTGAGTAACCCACTAAAGTCATAAAGTATCTATTAAGGGCACTGGGAGATGCCATCACAAGATCAGAGGCTCAGTGTTCCATCTACCTTTCTTAAACCCACCTCCCCCAAAATCGTGTCCATGACTGTTAGATGGCTACAATTACAGTGGCAGGTTGCTCTATGGAACCAAGACAGTGGTCTGACGCTGTGACCAGTATAAATTTCATCTTCAATAAAGGTCCTCAGAGGGTATCTCCATCTTGAGGTACACTCCCTCTCTTACTTACATCATCTGCTCCCACCTCTGACAGTGTGGCTGCCAATCTCTCAGGGTTGAAGATAACGAGCAGACAATCTATTTTCATAGAATCCTACAGTGCAAAAGGAGGCCATTCAGCCCATCAGGTCTGCATCAACTGTCATATGGAGCATTTTACCCAGGCCCTATCCCCATAACCCCATGTATTTACCCCGCTAATTTCCCTAACTGGCACATCTTGGGACACGAGGGGGTAATTTAACATAGCCAGTCCGTCTAACCTCACATCTTTGGAGCATGGGAGGAAAGTGAAGCACCCGGAGGAAACCCACTCAGACATGGGAGAACATGCAAACTCCACACTAACAGTTAACCAAGGTCGGAATTGAACTTGGGTCCCTGGGGCTGTGAGCCAGCAGTGCTAACCACTGGAAGGTTTCCTATTCGTCTCCAGTTATTATGCCCTCTGGCTATTGATTGGTCAGCCAATCAAAAATCACATTCAGCTTCAGGCACTGATATGACGTGGGTTCGGGACTCAGAAATGGCCCAGATGCCGGGGTGCCAGCCGCAAATCAAAAATTCTGCTCAGGGAATTCATGGCAGTCTGGAAGGGTAGGATTGAAAGACAGTCAGGCACTGCTTGGGATAAAATATTCACAACTGATTTTTGAGTTGAAGGTTGTGTTGCTGAAACTCAAGATGCCAATGAGTTCAATTGAGGACAGAAGTGGGGCTACAATGAATTACAATGAATATACATACTGAAATCCTGGAATAGCTTTCGTCAACACTGAACTGTTAGATTCATTTTATTCTTTAATATGTGAAAATTTGCACTTGTAAATCACTTCAAGAAAGAGAACCACAGAAAGTATGTGATTTGAACAGCACCCAGAGAGAAATTATTGAGAGATGGGAAAATACTGTAAAGATCAGCCATTAAAAATAACTAGAGTAATACAGATCCCTGACACACTGTACTAATAGAATTATGATGTGGGTATGCCGGCGTTGGACTGGCGTAAACACAGTAAAAAGTCTGACAACACCAGGTTTTAGTCCAACCTATTTATATATAGAATTAAGCAGAAATGTTACATCAATCTGTCAAGATCCAAACAAAGAATTTAAAAAAAAATCTAAATACATTAAATACAAAACTCACCTAGATGTTCAAACATTAACCCTGCTGGTGAGTATATGAATACAGTGCATTATATACAGCACACTAATAATTTCCAGTCATAAACTCTGCCCCCATTTTCTTTATTTACGACCAGTAGCTGTGGATAATGATTCTTCTCTTCCCATTCACACCTCCTCTGGACCCATCATTTCTTTCATAACCTGTTTCATTAACACCTCCTGTTGCCTTGCACCATGATTCCTTTTGTTATTTCACCTCTCCTATCTTTCACCCTATCAGAGATCATCCCTTCTGTTCTTCCCTACCCAGCCTCCCCCTCAAAGAACAAAGAAAATTACAGCACAGGAACAGTCTCTTCGGCCCTCCAAGCCTGCACCAACCATGCTGCCCCCTGCCCTTCTGGGCACCATATCCCTCTATTCCCATCCTACTCATGCATTTGTCCAGATGCCCCTTAAAACCTACTATCGTATCTGCTTCCACTACACCTTTCAGCAGTGAGTTCCAGACACCCACCACTCTCTGTAAAAAACTTGCCTTGTACATGTCCTTTAAACCTTGCCCCTCGCACTTTAAACCTATGCCTCCTAGTAATTGACGCTTCCACCCTGGGAAAAGGTTTCTGACTACCCACTCTGTCCATGCCACTCATAATCTTGTAGATTTCTATCAGGTCGCCCCTCAACCTCCATCATTCCAATGAGAACTAGTAGTTCCTCCCTACTCCTCTCTCTGGACTGATTTAAAATCCGATACATCTCTGACCTCTTCCAGTTCTGATGAAAGGTCACTGCCTTGACATGTCAACTCTGTTTCTGTCTTCAAACCTCTGTGTTTCTAGCTCTTTCTATTTTGAATTCCAGTTTCCACAGTATTTTTATTTTAGATTTTCACTTTTCCTCCCTACTTTATGTTCCTTGTTGCCATACCATTCATTTTTTTCCAATTAAAAGAGTAATCGAGGGCAATTGTTTCCCAGGCCTGTTCAAAACACACAACGGAGGTAGCTACACTAAGGTATGAATGTGTTAAGTTGATTTATATCCAGATTCTCTGTTCCTATGGGGAAATGCCAACCCCCGCACACACACACCCACTACTGCATGACATAGACTGGGAAGTCCCCAAGTGGGAAAAATCATCTTTCCACTCCTTAGGACATCTTGGCTTCTCACAACCACACTGCATTACCTTTAAAGTTTATTATTAATGTAAACACTCCCTCCCATATGGTAGCAATCTTTGCTTTAAGGATTTTTGTTCTTAGTGAAGTGTCACGTTCTCTACAGTTCAGAGAAAAATAATCTGCTTTTCCCCCTGATGGGATTGAACAGATGCATATTACTCGTCACTCAGTAAGCATAAACTTCCAACAAACAGTACATTACAAAACAACAACTTCAAAGCTTTGACAGACTGGTAAATCAGTCCAGTTCAAAGGCATTTTTATACAAATAAATTATTCATGTTCATTGAATGAACACTGGGGTGGGTTCTGATGACAGAAAACAGCAAAGGCTTGTGGATTTCTATCAGTCATTGTCTCTACTGTTTAAAATATTACTAGTGAAAACACGTTTACTTTCCTTTTTTAGTTAAAGAGATCATAGAATTTTGATTCAATAAATGTTTGGATTCTTTAAAGCAATCAACAGCCTTTTCTAAAGAAAACAAGCAGGCCAATGTTAACTGCTTGCAGTATATGAGATATCAACTATGTATCAGTAAACATGACAGGGGACCATACTCAAGGAATATTGTTAGTTATCTTTACACTTAGCTTATCCTTTCTGCATCATCTCATTTCAAAATATAAACAGGTTGTAGGGCCAGGAGTAAACAACAGAAGAAATGCTTAATCATTTGATTCCTGCATGTCCCCAGCGATCTAACAGCAGTCTCCTTTCCATGCCCAATATTGAGGTACTTATCACTCAAAATCAGCTTTGCCGGGAGGGATATGACATTCTTAAGCCTCACATCAGATTCTAGAAGCAAATGCTTGATTCAAAGCTTAGTCATGGTAGAAGACTCCCAAGAGGAGTCTTTAAGGAAGCATCCTGAAGAGATCAAACATCCCCATTGATTCATGGGAGTTTCTGGCTTGTGAATGACCAAAATGGAAAAGGTTTATTTGTGAAGGCATTAGATACTGAAAGTCTTTGTTGGAAGAGGTGAAGTTGAGGTGTCAAAGAGAGTGGTCAAACTTCCAAAAACGTCATCTTCCCAACTCTTCAATGAACGTGTGCTCTGCTATTGCAGGTCATGCATTGGGTTAATCAGTTACCTCAAAACCCAGTGAACTGAAGTGGAAACTACTCATTTGTTATCCTGAGGGGGTGTCTAAGAAGCAGGAGTAGAATATATAGGAAAGATGAACTGCTTGCATGCAACCCAATTAGGGTACTTCCCCAAACTGGTTTTGCTTCAAATGGTTCAGCTACAATCAGCACAGGAAGCAGTATATAACAACTGATTCTTCCCTCACTAAAAATCATCTGCCCCCTCTCAAGAAAAATACCAGTTACTCAATCATTAACAAATCTTCAACTCTAAAATATCAGTGTGTCCATCACAATTTCAAACTTTATTATTTTATACTAGTCACAAGTAAGGCTTACATTAACACTGCAATGAAGTTACTGTGAAATTCCCCTAGCCATCACAGTCCTGGTCAATGCAACTAACCAGCACGTCTTTCAGACTGTAGGAGCAAACCGGAAACCCCACGCAGACTCGGGGAGAATGTGCAAACTCCACACAGACAGTGATCCAAGCTGGGAATCGAACCTGGGTCCCTGGCACTGTGAAGCAGCAGTGCTAAGCACTGTGCTACCACACCACCCCAACCACTCTGCTACCATGCCATTCTTCTTTAACCTTCTCAGATACTGGCTCCTCTATCACCACCACAGCTTGTCTTACTCTCATATCCTAAAGCCATCACTGTGGTGGGGAATAACTTACTCATCTTACAGCATGTGTTATGTATATGGCAGACAATAACAACATATCCTAATTTTTGAGCTTGTGTGTACTATTTGCTACAATTATACAAATCTTATTTCACATGTTAGCCTTAAATAGTGACCCCAAGCAAAATACTGAAATCCCCTCAATTACAAAATGACTAATATGAGAGATGTACAGAAGTGTGAAAATGTATCATTTACTCATAAGAACATAAGAAATAGGAGCAGGAGTAGGCCATCTGGCCCTTCGAGCCTGTTCTTTGTAGAACTGTTTAAAGCATTTACTTATTGTATTTACTGCTTTAAGAATTGTGAGGGAGTGATTATCAGGCAGTTGTGGCCCATCAGCTTTAAATCAGCGCCAAGTTTAAAAGGAGGCCTGGTGTAGATAGCGGGCAGCGTCGGAGCGGGCAGCGGAGTGAGAGGGAAGCAGAGTGAGCTATTAGGGCTTAATATCAAAAAGGGCTGGAAGGTAAAAAGGCCAGGTGGAAAGAACAAGGAAAAAAAAAAATTTTTTTTTTCAAAACTACTACAGCAAGAAACAAGGAAAAAATTTTTTCCCACAACAAATTATATTGAATAATGGAGGGGCATGTGATGTGCGGTTCCTGTATGATGTGGGAACTGGTGGACCCCAGGGTCCTTCCCAGAGACCATGTCTGCAGTAAGTGCAGGTTGCTGGAGGAGCTCCAGCTCAAGGTGGATGAGCTGGCCTCTGAGCTACAGACACTAAGGCTCATCAGGGGGAGAGAGGGTGCCATTGTCAATGGGGTGCAAGTGACATCCACCCCCTCTAGACTGTCTAAATCTAAGGGTCAGGAACAAAAGGGGGCTGCTGGGAGGAGGAAGGGGGGTGAGGAGCGGAGGCCTCAGCCTCTTAATCTGCACACCTGTCTTACTCTTTAGTTTCAAAGACTTACTCAGGTCATTTACATCTCCCTCCTGCCTTACTGTTAAGACACTCCCCAGTTGAACAATCTATTTGTCAATTTAATTTCCAGGAAATTACTCAATATATTTTTTCCAGACAACTTGCATTCATAAACTTAAAGGAGCTGGGAGTTGAAATTTATAAAGCCTAGATTCACATTTTTGTTATTTAGCTAACATCAGGAACAAATACTGGAAAATGGGTAATAACAATATTAATTAAATAGAGAAAAATACACTTGCCAAATAGACCTACAGTTAAAACTAAATGGCAAACTTTCTAAATTAGCTTGAAAACAGTTTTTGGAATAACATAGCTAATATAAAAACAATCAACATAGATTAAAGCAATTTTCCCAGATGCTCAAGACAGACAAGTAAAAACATCTAGAAAGCCAATTTAATATAATTCAAATTGACTTAATATAACCCTCTTGTCGTTGGAACTGAACGGGGCTTAGTGGGCTTCTGAGTTCTGGTAATAAAGAAATGTCAGGGCTCAAGAAAGACTTTTCTACATTTTGGGCAGCAAGATCAAATGTAGCAAGACCCAGAAATAAAACAGAACTTTATTATGATCTAACATTGTGCCTCAACTCTAACCTCAGAAGGGTATCTGACTGTAATGATATCTTCATAGACACACAGACCAATTAGCCCAGTGAGTCTACAACAACTCTCTGACAGAGTATCTTAGTAGGCCCCCTCTTCTCCCTATCCCCATAATCCCATAGCACATTTCCCATGTCTAATCCATCCAACCTGCACATCTTTCATCAGAGGCTGGGAGCCAACAGGGCAATTTAGAAGCATTTCCCACATTACCAAAAACCAAATAAAAACTGTCAATGTCGTCCTATTCCATATTAAACTACAGGCAGTCCCATCCTATGGAAACAAACCTACTCCTCAGAAAACATTAAGAAGTAGAATGTAAAGATGCAAAAAGTCAAACATGAAAATAAATAGATTGCTGCCTTCCAATGCACTCTAGAAGTGCCCAAAATGCTGATGTTAGTATAGATTATACTCCCACAAATATATCAGGAAACTTTATCAGGTAATTGACTGGAATTTGTACAAGTGTTTTTATTCTTGTGTGATCTATAATGATCTTTAAATAACATAGTTTCATGAATGCAAGTGTTGATAAAATGATATCTAAAACTCCGACCACAACCTTCTAGCTGCCTAAGTGCCATGACTTATTATTTCACCAAAGAAACTCTTGTAAACAGAACATACCATTAAGGTGTTGAGGTCTGGCCTATCCAAACCAGCTAATATTGTATTGACAATCCCATAATCAGTGTCATAGTCATAGAATCATAGAATTTTACAGCACAGAATGAGGCCCTTTGGCCCATCGTGTCTATGCTGACTATCAAGCACCTATCTATTCTAATCCCATTTTTCAGCACTTGGTCCACAGCCTTGTATGCAATGACATTTCAAGTGCTCATCTAAATGCTTCTAAGTATTGTGAGAGTTCCTGCCCCTGCCACTCTTTCAGGTAGTGAGTTCCAAATTCCTGCCACCCTCTGTGTGAAAAGGTTTTTCCTCAAATCACCTCCAATCTCCTGCTCCTTACCTTAAATATATGCACCATGGTTACTAACCCTTCTCCTAAGGGGAAAATTTTTTACTATCTATACCATCTATGTCCCCCTCAATTTTGTACACCTGGATCAGGTCCCCCCACTCAGCCTTCTTTGCTCTCAGGAAAACAACCCCAGCCTAGCCAGCCTTTCTTCATAGCTGAAACGCTTCAGCCCAGGCAATAACCTCTCCACCCTTTCTAGGTCAATCACATCCTTCCTAGTGCGGTGACCAGAACAGCACACGGTATTCGAGCTGTGGCCTAACCAGCATTTTATACAGCTTCATCATAACGTCTCCGCTCTTATATTCTATGCCTCGGCTAATAAAGGCAAGTAGCTCTTATGCCTTTTTAACCACCTCATCTATCTGTCCTGCTGCCTTCAGGGATCTTTAGTCATGCAGCCCAAGATCCCTCTGGTCTTCTGTACTTCCTAGCAGCCCACGGTTCATTGTGTATTCCCTTGCATTGTTAGTCCTCCCAAAATGCATTACCTTACGCTTTTCGGGGTTAAATTCCGTTTGCCCCACTGTTCTGCCCAACTGAACAACCTATCATTATCCTACAATCTAAAGCTATTTACCACACCATCAATTTACGTACCGTATTACCACACCAACAATTTTCTTGTGATTGTGTGCCATGCGATTAACTTAATTACATTTTTCAAAACTACTTTGATGTAGGAATCCAAATTAAAGCAATCTGAATTTTCTCAATTCATTTTCGAGTTGTGAACATTGCTGTCAAATCCAGCATTTATTGCCTACCTCTAATTGTCCTCAACTGAGTGGCTTCATTTCAAGGGCAGTTAAGCATCAACCACGTGGCAATGTGTCTGAAGTCACTTGCGTGATCTGAAGTTATATCTCCAGATCTTAAGTCCGAGCGTTTGCATTATTAATCCAGTACCATAAGCACTAAGTTGCCATTCAATGTAATGGCACCTCTGCATCAAGCCAACTACAACTAAACAATATTTGTACTTATTTGTAGAATCTCACAGAAGCAATTAGAATCTGTTAAAAAAAGGACTAAGTACAGGTTTAGAAATGAAGGCTACAGAAAAAGACAACTGGATGTAATACCAGAGAGAAGCCTTTTTTTAAAACAAAAGAGCGAAACAATATACTCCCTGTATTGTACTTCACACGTACAGAGAGGCTGGGGCCGATAATATCACGGTTGGCACGCATTTCCAGAGAATCAGGCATGCAGCCAGGAGGCTGACAACATGCCTGAAGTGTTTACAGCACCCTAATATTGGCAGCAATTGCATCGGGGCTGGGAGCCAACAGACAAGTTGTGCATTAAGAATATTAAATCCAATTTATTGCAGAGAAGGGAATCTCTGCACAGAGGGAGAAGGGTGAAGTTCTCAACAGAAGTTCTCACCCATCAAGGCTCTTACTTCTCCTACTCCATGTCAGCTGTGAGCAATGCCCGAGGAGCCTGCCATTTATTAAGGAAGTAGCCATTGAACCTTTCATGGTCATTGTCGCTCTTAACTTATGCACAGAACCTTCCACGCAGAAACAGACTACATTGCCAACATATCCAGTTCATCAACCACCGCTGCATCCAAGATGTAATGGAAGCACTGCGCACTTGGAGAAGACAGCCTTTTGCCTTCTCTCTAATCAGATGAGTGGGTTTATACCTTTGGTGATGGAGTGCAATTTCAAATGATGCGGAGAGCTGTGGTTGCGTATCATCGCCAAACCATCCTGCTCCCAATGTTGGGAGCATAAATGTGATCAGACTAAAAGAAGACAACACGTTTGAGGAGCAGGGAGCCGCTGCCAAACTCCAAGGCAAGGCCTTATCTGAGTAAGCTACTGGAGGGCAAATTGCAGGCAATTGTGAACCAACGTATCCCACTGAGCACTGAAGCCTACAGCCATGATGGCAGCAGTCCGAACCTGTTTTAAGTATGGATTTTGTATTCTTAGTCTTAGCTTCCACTGCAATTTTAAAACATTGTTGGATGATTTCCAACTGTGCGGTACAACAACACAGTGGTTAGCACTGTTGCCTCATAGCTCCAGGGATCTGGGTTCAATTCTGACCTTAGGTCACTGTCTGTGTGGCGTTTGCATGTTTTCCCCATGCCTGTGTGGGTTTCCTCCAGGTGCTCTGGTTCCTTTCTACAAAGATGTGCAGGTAAGGCTGTCTGGCCATGCTAAATTGCTTCTTAGGTTAACGGAATTACTGCGTAAACCTGAGTAATTGTCAGTGCAGACTTGAAGGGCCATATGGCTTCCTTCTGCACTGTACGTATTCTATAGTTCCCCTCATACTCACTTTGTACCCCACCAGTCTCCACATTCAAAGGATCATTAACTATTTTTGCTGCTTTCAGCATGATGACACCATCTAACACATTGTCCTCTCCTATCAGCATTCCAAAGAATTTGCTTCCTCTTTGATGCCCTGGGGTCCACTCTTCAATCACCCAAAACTCAATCCATTACCAGAGCACTTCCTCAGTGCAATCACAGCAGGTATAGCCCCTTCCCTTTTACCTCCTCTCTTCATCGTTCAAGGCCGCAAACATTTCCTCCAGGTGAAGCAGCAATTTTGTTACACTTCTTTCAATTTGGTATCCAATATTTTCTGCACACAGAATAGTCTCCTCTATACTGGGGAGACCAAACATGTATTGACGACTGCTTTGCGAAAACACCTTTGCTCTGCCCACGAGCTTGACCTCCAGCTTCTGATCCTTGGCATTTTAAGTCACCACCTTGCTCTCATGTTTATATTTCTGCCTGCTGTACTGTTCCTGTAAAACTCAATGCCAGCTCAAGTAACATCACCTCACCTTCTGATTTAGCTACTCCACACTTCTGGACTTAACATGTGAATTCAACAATTTCAGACCACGAACTCTATGCCCTACTTTGATTCTTATTTGCCATGTGTCAGTCTTAATCTTATTTTACATGTTTTTTTCTTTTAGACAGAACTCATTATTCTGCTATTTATACTCACTTTGGGCAAATGTTTTGTTTCTTTACTACAACCATTAGTACTTTCTTTGCCTTTTGTTCTATGACATATTTGTCATTTAATGTCTGCTGCCCTCTACCTTAATCCAGACCTTCCATTTTGATCTTCTTCCTCTTCCCCCTTTCAACAGCATAAGAGCCATCAGCTCTGGTGAAATCACATTCAACTTGAAGTGTTAATTCTGTTTCTCTGTCCACAGATGCTGCCAGATCTGCTGAGTATTCCCAGCACTTCCTGCTTTTATTGGACTTCACAACAGCAGAGGTTAACTGAGCCAAATAAAAACTCATCACGTGCCACATCATTAATCTGTGACCACATTACATGGTGACTGTTATGTTTTGGAAGATGTGATATTTGGCTAATAACGAATGGAACTTTATGAATAGTGTGCGACCTCTTCCATGGCTGTTTCCCTCCCTCTGTTTCCGGCACTAGGTTTATTACATCATTTCCGGTGCATACATCAATAGGCAGAGCTCCAGTGAGCCAACTGGAATAAATACAAATACATAACAGTTACTATTGCTAACATAGAAAGGCAGCAGACTCTCTCACACATTTTAAAATAGCAGCTTGTTTTCATTGTTCATATACTGTTCACACACATCGCAAAACAGCGGGAACTATCTTCAACACTAGCACATATATCATTGTGTTGTTCACTACCAATACGCAATTCACTATGATTAACAGATTCTGTCACTCAAGAACAATTTTGTTTTTATGCACCCTGTGGTAGAAAAGTAAAAGTTGAACAACAACATACTATATTTAAAAAGCTATATTTAAATATTTTGTGCCAGCTACTAGCCAGGGTTATACTCTGCAACATTTCACTAGAAATCCTGTTTACCACTTCATCTGTAATAGAAAATACATATTTAGTAACATGCCCTTTTATACCATATTGCTTTTGACTCCCTTAATTACAATGGCCCCCATACAAAATGGCCTCTTCTAATCCACATACATGGACTTTACAACTGAACACACAATCACATTGTACACATTCTTTAACACTTCCTCACAAAATTAGAAACTCAACAAAGGTTCGAAGACATATCTCATAACACATTTTGGAACAGTAATGGTGTGGATAATTATGTTGAATGAAGAACACATTTAAAGGATTGTGAAAAAGAACCTAAGCCACTTGCATCCTTTAGCAATATGACTTAGAATCACATAATCATAGAATGGAATCATAGCATCCCTACAGTGCAGCAGGAGGCCATTCAGTCCATCAAACTGCACTGACAACAATCCCACCTAGGCCCTATCCCCGTAACTCTATGTGATTAACCTGCTAATCTCCCTGACACTAACGAACAATTTAGCATGGCCAATCAACCTAACCCGCACATCTTTCGTCTGGGGAGGAAACTGGAGTACCCAGAGGAAACCCACGCAGACACGGGGAGAACGTATAAACTCCACACAAACAATCAACCAAAGCCAGAATTGAACCCAGAACCCTGGCACTGTGAGGCAGCATTGCTAACCACTGTGCCACCCTTTATTGGCTTTACTGAATATACTATGAGCCTGTATTATTTCCAGTATTATAACTGGAGAATGCAGTAATAAAATGCTTTCCAACACTGTGAATCGTATGCTATCAATCCATACGATCATGGGCTTCATTTCATTTGATCGCCGGAGGGTAAACATTCTCTGACCTCCAAATTAATAAAACAAATCTTAACAACATTCATCAAATCTCACGATTCAATATCATTTTGCTTCATTTTGCAGATACTATCAATCCTTCAAAGAAATAATGGACCTGCATTTAACAGGGGTGGGTTGGGTGGTTGTGGGCAGAATTACATACAGGAAACCCATGGTTGGGTTTCCCTGTATGTTGTAGAGCATTAACTTCACTGTATATGTTTTTATCCAGGATAGATTGCCCACACAAAACTCAGCCTAATTTATTGACTTGGCTTCCAGTCTGTCGAAAAGTCTGAATCAGAAGGTCTGATCCCTGACCCAGAGGGTGTTAGCATGGGGTGGAAGTAGGATAAAACTTTTTAAGAACAACTTCACTTCAGGATAGAACTAAACTTCTAATTTCCAGTCTTACTTTTTGTTAATTCATTTAAATCTGCAACATTTAACTGCGTTCATAATTAAAGTCAAACAACAGCTTATATTTATATCATTCATGCTGCTGAGCATTTCAAACATCTGAGGTGGGATTCTCCGGCTGTTCATGCCAGCGGGATTCTCCCATTCTGCTGTAGTGAATGGAAATTTGACTGAGTGCCAACTTCTCCATTCTCTCTGGCAGTGGTGGCGGGGTATGAAGAAATAGAGAATTCCGGCCCTGATTATTTTCACCAATTTAGAGGCTGTGGGCATGATTTTCCTGGCTCACTGCACTACTTGGGATGGTATTGTTTGGGTTTGTCAATGCCCCACCTCCCCCGACCAGGAAAAGTTCACACCAGCTGGGATTAAAGCTGGTCCCCATCAACAAGGAACAGGTGAGATCACCCTACTAGTGGGGACACAGCCCACTGAGCCCCCTCCTGAATGGTTGGAGGTGGGGGTTCCCTTTGGGTACTGCCAGCCTGTCACTGCTAGCCTGGCACCCTGGCGCTCCCCACCGGACATTCTGTACTGTCCACTGTCAAAGGGGTAGAGCCTGAGGGGGTGGGAGGGCAGGGCTGATTGGTGGTGGTGGTCAGGAACCCGCTCCACACTCTGCATTAGGGATTGTTTGGGATGGGGTTGTGAGGGAGGAGGGTGATTGGGCTGGCCATGGGTGATCAGAGAGCTTAATTTTTTTGGAAAAATACACGGTCCCAGAAACATTTCAATTTGAACTAATAATAACAAAGCTGTACTATAGGAAAACCTGAAACCACAAATACAGTTTGTATACAAATCATCCATGGTGGGGTCAACTTTCTAAATAGTTTAATATTACCTCCAGTCCCACCGAAACACCATTCAAATTCTTTTAAAATTTATTTATTATTGTCACAAGTAGGTTTACATTAACACTGCAATTAAGTTACTGTGAAAATCCCTTAGTTGCCACACTTCAATGTTTGTTCGGGTACACTGAGGGAGAATTTAGCATGGCCAGTGCACCTAACCAGCTTTCGCACTGTGGGGGGAAACCAGGGCAGCCAGAGGAAACCCATGTAGACATGGGGAGAACATGCAGACTCTGCACAGACAGTGACCCAAGCCGGGAACTGAACCCGGGTCCCTGGCGCTGCGAGACAGCAGTGCTAACCACTGTGCCACCATGCTGCCCATATTTGGTGCGAGAGACAACTGCTGTTCAGTAGAAATCATCTGAAACAAACAAGTAAGAAAATGGAATTCTGAGTATTTATGGAGTGGTTTATTAATTAATAAATTGAGATGTACCGTGGACTCAGAAAAATCAGCTCTGGTTTATTTGCAAGTTAGATGGCAAGTGCAAGCCTTATAAAGTGTATTCTTTTCCTGCAATATCCGCACCTGAATTGCATTCTCTTCTCCACTGGTGATCATGGGCTTTCAGTAAACCATTTCCCCCAGGGAATGATGATATCCTTCATAGTTTAGAATTATTTTCCAACTGAAACCAACCAGTTTTATCTACAGAAAGGATCAAGCATGCCAAAAACGTTAATTCTTACTGGAAGTCAGATGGTAGAGTTTATATGAATTATCTGTAAAGTCATGTTTACATCCTGTAATGGATTCAATTTATCAACTTCAAATTACCCATTTTGGTCATCCAAAGGTTGGTTATTCGAGTTCTGGAGATACTCCATACACACAATATTTACCCACTTTTTCCCTCATTAAGATTTGTTCCATTTTTGCACGCTTTTACTTTGTATGCACAAACTATATACATTATTATATATCACACACACACACACACACACACACACACACACACACACACACACACACACACACACACACACACACACACACACGTGTCGGTTCTGTCTTATAGTCCAAGGCTTGGAACAATGTTGGAAAATGTTACAGTTCAGCAGGGAATCTCTCTGACTTTAGGATTGGAGCATGGTAGAAGACTTACTGTGCATCTAACTTGCACTATACCTAACCTGAAGTAGCAAACAGGACAAGTAGAAAAACACTTACTTTATACAACTTAAATGGCACAAAAGCCTCACTGAAGGAAAAAATGGTACAATATCTTTTTTTTCCCTAGAGTCTCCTTTTAGGTTTCAGAATATATAAATACAAAAGCACATTGTACCTTGTTTGAGTTTTCCCTAAGGATTTCATCTGTATCATTAAAGGAAGGAGTCTTTCTGAGGGCAGAGACACTGCGCTACATTCACTGAAATACCAAATAACTCACTCTGATAGCAGGAGCAGAGAGTTTATTTCACAAGTTTAAAAGACTAGTGGCAGCTTGCGAGTTTTTTTCAACCCGTGTACTGCAATTATATCCATTTTGTCAGATAATGGGCAGTGCTGACTCAAGTGGGATTTAAAAATTGAGGCATCATGACATAAGTATTCAGAAAACAGTCAATTTTTGCTTTGTTTTCAGGTGTGCCAAGAGAACATGAGTGAGACCTGAGAGATAGGCAAAAAAAGACTTCAAACAACAGCTTATCACATCTCTCAGAAATACCTCAAAATGCTTCGATTAATCACTTTGAAGCGCACTAATTTTTAATGTCGCCACTTCCCTGAGACACCTGATCATATTTTTTCTTTTATCGTTTGCTTTTTCAAAGTATTCATCCTACTCGCACAATTCCTTGGTGCAACTCTCCATAATCTTTCATTCTGTGAAGTAGATACGCTAGAGTGATGTCTCCCCAAGGGAATATATTTGGAACACATCCACTTCTTACCATTATTGTCTGTTTTCAAACAGATTGCGAGCAGCCTTTGTCCCCCCAGCCCCCCTCTCAGTTTACACCAAGTTTTTGCTAAAAGGCAACTGACTCGGCAAAGATGGGACAAAATACAACACAAAATTATTTTAAACAGCTTATGAACAGAAAATAATGTTTAGAAGTCACAAGTCTGCAAATCCTATGTTTGTGTTTGGCATTTCATTAAATGCTTCCAAGTTGCACCATGCATTAAACAGACATGGAAACACAAATGTTTGAGTCTTTGTACCTGGGGCATATCTCAAGAGTAAACAGTTATTTTTGGGCCACCCTCAGGAGACTAAGTAAAGTTCACAAAAGGGCAATTTTCAAACGGTCTGTGGATGTAATAGGCTTATTGGTCTGACTTGTCTTTTCTCATCCCATATGTCCATGGATTACACTCTTAACTAAAACATACAAATCTAATTAGTAGCTCTTCAAGAGTTTTAGACCAGTACAACAAATTTAAAGGAAAAGATTGTCAGAGACAGTTAATATAACATGCTGTCACATTTAAATAATTATTAAAAAGAATCTAACTATTCAATTAGGTTAAAAAACATTTTAACTTGCAACTAAATAGCCTTCCACTCTTTCAGGTCTCAATTATCAAAGAGTTGTTCAGCTAACATCGACTAGAAACAGTAGTGATTACCACCCCGCCAGACCTGGATGCTGATCAAGAGGCATCTAAAATGGGAAAACTGAATAACAGCTGGATGCGCAGAGTAAACATGCAGTACTAAATTTTCCTGACTCATACGCTCCTTTAATTGATATCCTTTCCAGTTCTGGATGCCAATCAATCAGCACTTTATTCAACTGAGCTGCTTAGTGACAGTCCCATTATAGATGTCAGGAGAGCAGCTTTCGATGAGGAGATTTGAAAAAAGTGGTCCTCTCGAGTGGTTGTAAAAACAAAACATCAAATATCCTTCATTGTGTTTTCGCATTTTTGACTTCTGCACTTATAAATTTTGATTTGTGCCCATCAAATTAAAGGATGATACAACAGATATTTATCATTTTAGACATTCAAGGTCAGTATTGAGAATTTCAAAGTCAGGATTATCAGAGGCAGATGCAGAATATTCAACTCCTTCTTTGCTTCAAAAATATATTTCCTCTTTAGAAAACACTGCAACAGAAACTCCTTTTTGAGCGCGATTGCTAACTTAACACCAAGTTCTGAGTAATATTGTCCTGTTTGTCTACAGCCACTGGAAGCTGGGTTGAATCTGCGCAAGCTCACCTGTATCATCTAATCCTACATCAGAGAGACGATGTCACTTGCTAATTCCATTAAGGTGGTGAGGAATCTACTAATATGCACTTTGATTTGATTTATTATTGTCACACTTATTGACATGCAGTGAAAAGTATCGTTTCTTGCGCACTATTGAGGCAAATCATACCATTCATAAAGTACACAGGGGAAAAGGAAAGGCTAGGGTTCAAAATATAGTGATGCAGTTACAGGTAGGGTGAAAAGAAAGATCAGCTCAATATTAGAAAGGATCATTCAAACGTCTGATGACAGCAGGGAAGAAGCTGTTCTTGAGTCTGTTGTTACACGTTTTCAGACTTTTGTATCTTTTTCCCGGCAGAAGAACATAAGAACATAAGAAATAGGAGCAGGAGTAGGCCATCTAGTCCTTCGAGCCTGCCCCGCCATTCAATAAGATCATGGCTGATCTGTCGCTGCTCAGTTCCACATTCCCGCCCTCTCCCCATAACCCTTAATCCCCTCTCTTATCAAAAACCCATCAACCCGCGTCTTAAAAATATTTAGCGAGGCAGCCTCCACCACTTCAATGGGCAGAGAATTCCAGAGATTCACCACCCTTTGAGTGAAGAAGTTCCTCCTCAACTCCGTTCTAAACCGCCCCCCCTTTATCTTGAGGCTATGCCCCCTAGTCCTACTATCCTTTCTGAGCGGGAAGAGTCTCTCCACCTCTATCCTATCCATCCCATTCATCATCTTATACGTCTCAATGAGATCTCCCCTCATTCTTCTAAACTCTAACGAGTACAAGCCTAATCTATTCAGCCTCTCCTCATAGCTCAACCCCCTCAACTCCGGCATCAGAAGAGAGAATGTCCGTGGGTGCATGGAGTCCTTGATTATGTTGATTGCTTTCTCAAGGCAGCAGAGTCAATGGACGGCAGGCTGGTTTGCATTTGTTCAAATACAGTGGTTGCTTTTTGAAGTAACAATGTTGCAGAAATCCTCAAAATTATTCATTTTATAAAATCTTTCTTATTTGTACACTTTAAATGAGAAAGATTTTCAACAAAACTGATCGAGTCCGAGAATATAAAATAGGCAGCATTCAAAGAAGACCAAGAATCAGATTGTTCTTGAATCAGGGTATTTGATCTAATTTCAAACACAAGCTCACATTAGTTTCCGCTGAAGGGGATAAGATGATAACCCGAATGAGGTTCAAAAAGGTGACTCACCACCACCTTCACAAGGGCAATTAGGGATAGGCAACAAATGCTGGCCTTGCCAGTGGCACCAAGATGCTACAAAATGTTTTTTTTAAAAAACATGTGAATCAACTTTGCATTTATATAAAGTCAACCAAAGAAACACTGTACTTTCCAAGTTTTCTCACTGAACTTTGAAATGTCAGTGGGAAGAGAAAATTTAAAGCCCATCATCCTAGAGGAGGTTCAATCCTGTGACCCAGGCTAATCTAGCTCAGCACTTAATCCACTTAAAGCAAAAAAAAAGTCGAAGCTAGCATTGGAAGCTGTAATACCGGCACAGGGGTTCTAAAGTATGGTTGCGCTGGTGTTTCCTTGGTTGGACGAGGATAGTTAAATATACAATGGGCATAAATTTGAATTGGGCATCAGGGAACAATTGGCAATAGCAAATCAGGAGCATGTTTGATGTGAATGGAGATGAAAATAGGCAAAATGCAAAATAGGCTGCCAATTCATTATCACTCATTTTGTGCCACTACCCGAGGTAGTTGATACCTCACAGTATAAGCATTTCCTTTGTTTGCTGACATATTGTGCAATTTGAAACAGCCATGGATGTAGAGAATTAGGATTACTGAGCATATTGTTGTGAAAGGCTTCCCATGTCTAGCACAATTTGGATGAGATGAACTAAGGACACACTATACCAATTGGCCAGCTCAGTATTATACACAGCTTTGACGGTGAGGTTAGGAGACACAAAGTGACTGCTATCAAACAGTTTAGAAGGCGAATCTTTTAAACTATTTGCTACTGCCAATATCAGAAGTTTCCCCTAAAGCAATTTCATTATACTTTTCACTGAAATTCTAAACGTTTTGAGTATTTAATCTCTTACAGTTGAAGAAGTTCAAACATATGATGAGAGGGGAGCAAATGCTCCAATTATAAGTTAGAAAAAATAGCAACACGTAGATTCAGAAAAGTAATTAATAACAAACGATAAAAAGATACGGTTTACAACAGTCCAATTATACAGGATTATCGCCCACGGTAAATAGAATTCAGGCTAGCAAATACAACTAGGTTTTCCATTATAGATTTACAGTGATCAAAAAAAGATGTGTTGGAACTTTCCAAAAAATTTCTAAGGGTCATAATAACAAGAAAATGGGAGTCCTCCATGCTCAAATGTGCCAGGGAAGTTGGATTCAGAACATTCCGGTGCCATTTCGCAGGGCTCCCTGATCTGCCAATGAACCGGGAGACCTCCTCCCACCTACCCCTCTCCCCACAGACATCAGAGTCCCCTGCCTCATCGCAGCATTGCTACCTCCCACACCAACAGGGATCCCTGGGCCCTCCCAATGAGTGCCCTACTGAATCCCTGACATGTCCCTCCAACACGTTCCCCTCTGTGGCCTATCCCTGCAAGACCATCCCATGCATAGGCACCATCATTATGTATAGCCCCCCCCCCATCACAACCTCACCCTCACTTGGGCCCACCTCCACTGGCATACTTGCAGTGTCTAATCGGACACTACCAGGATGCCATGTGGGCACTGCCAGGGTACCAGGTGGGTACTGCCCAGCCATGTCCCTGACCATTTCAATGGCCTCTGATCCTCCTGGCATGGCCATGCTGCCTGGTCTCTGTTACTGCAGAGCAGTAGTGATTCTCATGCTGGTGAGGTTGGAAGCATCTGGGAGGGGGGAAACAGCTGTGCTGGACTCCCTAATTATGTGGAGATCCAAGCAATCCTATGTTCATGAAATTCACACCCTTTCTGGACGTGAAGCCATTCTAGCCAGTAAAACAGCATCGGGAAGTTAGCAACCTGATTCGTACCTGACACAAATCAGATTTTTGTCCTCTCAAGCTATCTTCCTGGCATTTCACGCTGATCGATGGGCACAGCGAGCTGATAAGATCGCGCCCGTTGTTCTTAATGAAGTCATAGTTCCTCAAATGGACTGGAAACCCAACTGGGATTGAGAGAAGTTTTTAAAAAAAAAATCATGTTGGGAGAATTAACATTTTGAAAATAATTTTTATAACTACTTGGCTTCTTGCAAGTATATTTTGGCACTGGTGTGTCTGGTGAACGCAATTCAATATCACTGCGCACTTATGTCAACTACAATGGGGAAGGAAAGTCACACAACCCAGAATAGTTCATCGCTAAGTATCCAGCATCCAGTGAACACATAAGAAATAGGAGCAGGAGTAGGCCATCTAGCCCTTCGAGCCTGCCCCGCCATTCAATAAGATCATGGCTGATCTGAAGTGGTTCAGTTCCACTTTCCCACTTTCTCCCCATAACCCTTAATTCCCTTGTCTGTCAAAAACCTATCTACCTGTGACTTAAATATATTTAGCAAGGTCGCCTCCACCACTTCAACGGGCAGAGAATTCCAGAGATTCACCACCCTTTGAGTGAAGAAGTTCTTCCTTAACTCCATTCTAAACTGCCCACCCCCTTATCTTGAGGCTGTGCCCTCTAGTCCTGCTGTCCTTTCTGAGCAGAAAGAATCTCTCTACCTCTACCCTATCCATCCCTTTCATTATGTTATACATCTCTATAAGATCCCCCCTCATCCTTCTAAACTCCAACGAGTACAGACCCAGTCTATTTAGTCTCTCTTCATAGTCCAACCCCCTCATCTCCGGTATCAGCCTAGTGAACCTCCTCTGCACTCCCTCTAAGGCCAAAGTATCCTTGCGCAAGTGTGGCGACCAAAACTGCACACAGTAATCCAGCTGCGGCCTCACCTGTGCCCTGTACAGTTGCAGCAAGACCTCCCTGTTTTTATATTCTATCCCCCTCGCTATAAAGGCCAGCATCCCATTCGCCTTCTTGATCACTTGCTGCACCTGCAGACTGGGTTTTTGCGACTCATGCACAAGGACCCCCAGGTCCCTCTGCACCGTAGCATGCTGCAGCTTTTCTCCCTTTAAATAGTAATCCCTCCTATTATTCCTGCCAAAGTGGATAACCTCATACTTGCTAACATTGTACTCCATCTGCCAGGTCCTCGCCCACTCGCTCAGCCTATCCAGATCTCTCTGCAGACTTTCCACACCCTCTGCACAATTTGCTTTTCCACTCATCTTTGTGTCATCAGCAAATTTCGTCATCTTACACTCAGCCCCCTCCTCCAGATCATCTATATAAATGGTAAATAGCTGTGGCCCCAGCACCGATCCCTGCGGCACTCCACTAGTTACCAAACGCCAATCAGAATAGCACCCATTGATACCAACTCTCTGCCTCCTATTAGACAACCAATCCTCTATCCACGCTAACACCTTACCCCCAACTCCATGCCCCCTAACCTTCTGAAGCAACCTTTTGTGTGGCAACTTATCAAACGCCTTTTGAAAATCGAGAAACACCACATCCACCGGTTCCCCTCTGTCTACCGCACTAGTCACTTCCTCATAGAATTCCAATAAAGTTGTCAAACACGACTTCCCCTTAACAAATCTGTGCTGCGTCTGCTCTATCAAACAATTCTTTTCTAGGTGCCTCGTTACTTCTTCTTTGATGACAGATTCAAGCATTTTTCCAACAACAGACGTTAAATTAACCAGCCTATAATTCCTTGCCTTTTGCCTACTACCTTTTTTAAACAGCGGCGTAACATTAGCCGTTTTCCAATCTTCCGGCACTCCCCCGGAATCCAGCGAAGTTTGTTAAATCTCCCAGAATTTGACTCAAGTAATTGCAGCTTGATCACCTGAGCGAATCGTATTAAAACAACGCCTGGCAACGTCAATTCCGAGTGAGATTATATTGACGGACAATAGGGACAGCAACAAAAATAATGGAGAAATCTCACATATATGTGTCTTCTTCAGTCTAACTCTTAGTTACTTACCCCTATTAGACAATTGAAGTGCTTTGACACAGTCTACATCTGGAATTTTACGACCTCACTTGGGCGAGGGTCATAAAATCCTGTCCAAGGCCAGTGGAAAATTCCAAAAAATTCTGTATATAATTTGTGACACGTATTCAGAAAAACAATTTCTAAATTTGTAGATGACAGCAAATTGGGGGCAATAGTCCAAAATGAGGAGGACTGCAATAAATTACAGAAGATCATAAATAAAGAATGTGCAATAATTGGCAAATAGGTTCAAAACAGATAAACATGAGTTCAACTTAGATAAAAGCAAATTACTGCAGATGCTGGAATCTGAAATAAAAACAGAAAATGCTCTATTCTCTCTCCAGAGAGGCTATCGGCCCTGCTGAGATTTTCCAGCATTTTCTGTTTTGTTGTTGTAAATGTGAGTGAGTTAGTAGCAAGAATAGGGAGGTCACTTATTATTTAGATGGTGCATGAGAAGAACATAGGCTTTTTAAAGTACAAATGCATAATTCATTGAAAGTTGCACCACAGGTAAGCAAGGCCAGAGAAAAACCAACAACGCTAGAGGGGTCAGTGTTTGTACAAAGCGTGCAGGAAGGTTTTTTGTCTCAGTATGTAGACAGGCCAACTAGAGGTGAGGCTATATTGGATTTGGTGCTGGGAAATGAGCCAGACCAGGTGCTAGACTTGGAAGTTGGTGTGCATTTTGGTGATAGTGACCACAATTCGGTTACGTTCACCTTAGTGATGGGAAGAGATAGGCATGAACCTCGGGTCAGCAATTTTAGCTGGGGTAAGGGCGATTATGAGGCTATCAGGAGTGAATTAGGACGCATGGATTGGATTAGGGGATTACAGGGACTGGGAACGTCTGAAATGTGGAGTTTTTTCAAGGAGCAGCTACTGCGAGTCCTTGATAGGTATGTCCCTGTCAGGCATGGTGGATTTGGTAGATCTAGGGAACCGTGGTGCACTAAAAGAGTTGAGTCAATGGTTAAAAAGAAAAAGGAGGCTTATGTTCGGATGAGATTGGAGGGCTCAGTAAGTGCACTAGAAAGCTTTAGATTGGCTAGGAGGGAGTTGAAGAGTGAGTTGAGAAGGGCTAAAAGAGGACATGAGAAGACTTTGGCTGATAGGATTAAGGAGAATCCTAAGGCGTTCTATAAGTATGTCAAGAACAGAAGGTTGGTCAGGGCAAGATTAGGGCCAGTTACAGACAGCAGGGGGAAGTTGTGTGTGGAACCGGAGGAGATTGGAGAAGTATTGAACCAATATTTCTCTTCGGTGTTCACGCAGGGGGACATGAATATAGCTGAGGAGGACATTGGGTTGCAGGGGTGTAAAATAGACAGTATTACGGTTGATAAAGAGGATGTGCTGGAAATTCTTGAGGGGCTGAAAATAGATAAGTCCCCTGGTCCGGATGGGATCTACCCTAGGATTCTCTGGGAGGCTAGAGAGGTGATTGCAGAGCCTCTGGCTCAGATCTTCAGGTCGTCATTGGTCTCTGGTGTAGTCCCGGAGGATTGGAGGATAGCGAATGTTGTCCCATTGTTTAAGAAGGGGAACAGAGACTTTGCCGGGAATTATAGACCGGTGAGTCTTACTTCTGTTGTGGGCAAGGTTTTAGAAAAAATTATTAGGGATAGGATTTATAGTTATTTGGAGTGTAATGAATTGATTAGAAATAGTCAGCATGGTTTTGTAGCAGGTAGGTCGTGCCTTACTAACCTTATTGAGTTTTTTGAGAAGGTGACCAAAGAGGTGGATAGGGGTAAGGCAGTTGACGTGGTATACATGGATTTTAGTAAGGCGTTCGATAAGGTTCACCATGGGAGGCTTCTGCAGAAAATGCAGATGTATGGGATTGTGGGTAATCTAGGAAGTTGGATCAGGAATTGGCTATCAGATAGGAGACAGAGGGTGGTGGTGGATGGTAAATATTCATCATGGAGTGCAGTTACGAGTGGTGTGCCTCAGGGATCTGTTTTGGGGCCACTGTTGTTTGTAATTTTTATTAATGATCTGGATGAGGGTATAGTTGGGTGGATTAGTAAATTTGCTGATGACACCAAAGTTGGAGGTGTGGTAGATTGTGAGGAAGGGTGTCATAGTCTGCAGGGAGACTTAGATAGGTTGCAGAGCTGGGCCGAGAGGTGGCGGATGGAATTTAATGCGGAGAAGTGTGAGGTAATTCACTTTGGTAGGAGCAACAGATGTGTCGAGTATAGGGCTAACGGGAGGGCTTTGAATAGTGTGGATGAACAGAGGGATCTAGGTGTGTGTGTACATAGATCCCTGAAAGTTGGGAATCAAGTAGATAAGGTTGTCAAGAAGGCGTACGGTGTCTTGGCGTTTATTGGTAGGGGGATTGAATTTAGGAGTCGCAGTGTAATGTTGCAACTGTACACTACTCTAGTGCGGCCGCACTTGGAGTACTGTGTGCAGTTCTGGTCCCCGCATTACAAGAAGGATGTGGAGGCGTTGGAGAGGGTGCAGAGGAGGTTTACTAGGATGTTGCCTGGTATGGTGGGGAGGTCCTATGAGGAGAGACTGAGGGATCTAGGGTTGTTTTCGTTGGAAAGAAGGCGGCTAAGAGGGGATCTTATTGAAACATATAAGATGATTAGAGGTTTAGATAGGGTGGATAGTGATAGCCTTTTTCCTCGGATGGAGAAAGCTAGCACGAGGGGGCATGGCTTTAAATTAAGGGGGGGTAGCTACAGGACGGATGTCAGGGGTAGGTTCTTTACCCAGCGGGTGGTGAGGGATTGGAATGCCCTGCCTGCTGCAGTTGTAAATGCGTCTAGTTTGGGGGCGTTTAAGAGATCTCTGGATAGGTTTATGGACGAAAAGGGATTGGTATAGGCTAGTGGGTCATTGTTTTTGTAACTGGTCGGCGCAACATCGTGGGCCGAAGGGCCTGTTCTGCGCTGTAATGTTCTATGTTCTATGTTCTATGTAACAAACAAGCATCTGGTTTTATTTCTGCATCGTTGGAATTGAATATTGGGAAATTTGTGAGAACACTATTTTGCACCTTCATTAGACCACAGAGTGCTTGTGCAATTCTGGTTGCCATATTATAAAAAGGCTATAAAAGCACTGGAGAGGGTAGGAAGACGGTTTATAAAGATGACCAGAAATGTGTTGGCATACATTTCGTGAAAGAATTAGGTGACTGGATCCCTTTTCTATTTTGATTTTAGTGAGGTTGAGTAATTTTAGTTTTAGCCCTAGAAGCTGTTTTTCCTAGATCTTGAGAAATTCACAGCTAACAGAAAAGGAGAATCAATTTTCCAATATTGCTTATGCGCCAGGAAGAGCAGGAGTTCTTTCATCTGATCCACTAAGTCTTCCTCCTTCTCCCTTTCCTACTTCTACCCTCAGTGACTCCCCTGCCCACGACCTCCATGAACTCAGCCTTCTCAAACTGTTGCTCACCTGGGTCTTTCAAGACCCATCCTCACCCACCACTGCCCCATCCATCATTCTCTCATCTTCCACCTCCCTCAACCTTTCAAATTTATTCCCCGATTCTTCCACTGTCCTCCTCCCCCTCATTGACCCTCAACTCCTACTGGCTGTTCTGACTTTATCCACGTCCCACTCGATGCCACAACATCCCAAATCTTCTGATATCCCTCCAAACTTCCCAATCCATGGCAGTCAGTCTCTCATTCAGGTTGGCTGATCGTGGCTGCGGTCTTGAAATTGAGAAAAGCAATGTTTCACTCAGGTCCTGCTGTTAAGTCCTTTCCAAAAGCAAAACCACATCCTCCTTGATAAAGATCAGGGCATTATGCCTGGTGCTGTAGAAGGAGGTCACTCTATCAGGCTGGGTCAAACTGTCAGTGTCAAACAGAATGGGCAAAGTTAAGGTATTTGTCAGCATTAAAAGCTCACAGGTAATGTTTGACTCAATGCTCATAATCCACACAAATTGTGCCCTGCAGAAAAGGAAAATTGTTATAACTCAATGATTTTCAAATGTAGGCAACCTAACATTTGAGCATGAATCAGAAGGGAAAAGTTGGGAAATTTACGAAAAAAGTATGCCAAATCCTTTATGATTTTCCATTGACTTCTTACTATTTGTTCAGCGCAGTGCTTCAAAAATATACTAGGGCCGTCTTTCTATAGCTAGGTTTTGACATTAATCTAAAGCTTACAATAGAAGTGTACATTACATGCCTGTCACTTTCAGTAAGGTACAGGTTTAACCTTTCACTGGAACTTTACTGATCGTCAGATTACCTGCACTAATGTGCTAATGACAGATGAGGAGGGAACATGAACTCCACAAATACTGGCTCCCACTTTCAGCAATAACTGAATGGAACAGAGTTGGTCGGTACTTGATCAAGTTCCACCATTCTTTGAGCTCACAGTCTCACAGAAAACATACAAAATTTTACTATTATCAAATACCTACACATAGGCTTGTACTGGAAAATTCATCAGCTCATAACTGACATAACTGACAGAAATCCTGATATAATGTGGAGATGCTAGTGTTGGACTAGGGTAAACACAGTAAGAAGTCTCACAACATCAGGTTAAAGTCCAACAGGTTTATTTGGTAGCACAGGCACAAGCTTTCAGAGCACTTTTGGATAAATCCTGACACCCATGGATTTTTAAAAAATCATTCCTGTGATGTGGGTGCCGCAGACGAGGCTGGAATGTATTGCTCATCCTTGTTGCTAAGGTGGTGATTGGCCTCTTTCTTGAACCATGGCAATCTTTACATTGAAAAGAAGGAAAAACAGTAAAAATGGGAAAGTAAGAATACTGGTCCAAATTGGTCTTGCATACCTTAAAATGGAACTCAAGTAAAAAACTGGGAAATAAGAATAGTAATCCAAACTGTTTTTACACAAGTTGGTTCCTTCAAGTTACAATGCATAGATGGCCATTCAAAAAATTTAAAGAAGCTAGACACTTAAATAAATTGATTACACACTCCAACACAAAAAATTAGAGGGTGTTGTTTATACCAAATCACAAAACTGGGAAGTACATGGGATAGGGAATTCACAACAGAGTTTTCCAAGGTTTTAAGTATGCCATTGGTCCGATGGGAACAGCAAAATAAAAAATTCAACTTACATTCATTGATGCAAAATACAGAAAACATAGACACAATTCCTCTAGTTGCATGTCGTAAATAAGCAAGACCTGAACAATATCCAGATTTGGGCTAACAAATGGCAACTAACATTCACACCACACAAGTGCCTGGCAATGACCATCTCCATCAAGATAGAAGCTAACCATCAGTCCTTGACTTCCAATGACACTGCCACAACTAAATCCTCCACCATCAGTATCCTCAGAGTTACCAATGACCAGAAACTGAACTGGACTACCTAAATAAACACTGTGAGCGCAAGTCAGAGGCTAGGAATCCTGCAGTGAGTAACTCACCTCCTGACTCCCCAAAGCCTGTCCACCACTTACATGGCACAAGCCAAGAATGTGATGGAATATTCTCCACTTGGCCTGGATGAGTCCAGCTCCATCAACACTCAAGAATCTTGACACTATTCAAGACAAAGTAGCCCACTTGACTATCGCCCATCCACAAATATTCACTTCCTCCTCCACTGAAACAGACTGGCAGCAATGTATACCATCTATAAGATGCATTGCAGGAATTCAATAAGGCTCCTCAGATGGCACCTCCCAAACCCACAACTGAAATCATCTAGAAGGGCAAGACACATAGGAACACCATCATCTGGAAGTTCCCCGCCAAGTCACCCACCATCTTTACTTGGAAATATATTGCCGTTCCTTCATTATTGCTCAGTCAAAATCCTGGACTTCCTTCCCCACCAGCACGGTGAGTGTACCTACACCACATGGACTGCAGTGGCCCAAGAAGGCCACCTCTCAAGGGTAATTAGAGATGGGCAACAAATCCTGGTCTAACCAATGATGCCCACATCCCAAGAATGAATACAAAAAAAAACAAAATTGGCTGAATTCTGCTGAGTGCATAAAAGGGCAGGAATGCAGCACAATGAATGCCTTCCATTATTTTGTATGCCAAGATTAAATAGCATAGGGAGATTTTGCACCCTCGCACGCCAAGATTAAACAGCAGAGGGTATTTAAGGCTAAACAATTTAATCCAAATATTTTATATTGTAAGTGACAAGATAAAAAAAATCACCAAAAGCGTAAGATCTTTGATAGCCATTGGGGCGAATCTTCCTGTTCTGCCCGCCACAGGAATTGTAGTGGGTGAGGGGCAAAAGATGGAAGGGTATGTTCACTTCAGGAGGGATTTTTCGATTTCGGGAAGAGCGCAGCCGGAAAATCCCGCCCATTGTGTTAGATCTCGCTACTGAATTTACAAACCACAGTAATAGGGCTGTAATAAAAAATGAATTAAATAAAGCTGCTACATTTTCATGATCGTGTTGGCATTTTTCATTCTCTTGATCTATAAATGCAACTGTTGATAGTTACCAATGTGAGGCAGACAGTTCTCTTTATAATTGCAAAGAAAGGATAAATGAGTACCACTGAGAAATCTCAACACATTTCATTACAAAGATAGCATGGGTACTGGTAAGTCATACTGATACTTTTCACTGATCCATACTTTCTCCTCACATTTTGTATCTCATAAAACATCCGCTAACCCAAGAGTGGCATGCCAGCTGAAAGGATGAAAGTGCTAATACTATTGGCTGAATTGCCTCCTTTGGCATTGTAACAATTCTGCGCTTCTCTATGTGTTCAACTATTAACTAAGCTTTCAGCTCATTTTAGAAAAGCTTTCTTTAGTATGTTCTAATTCATTGCTAATATAACCAGGATTCTGAAAAAAATCCTAAATTCTCCAAATGCTATTGTAGATTAAATGCAGAGGAAGTGATTTAGTCACTAATAAGCCTTGTACACAGTTAGTATTGGGCAAATTGTGTACATACAATTAGTACTGAACAATTTGCTCAACACTATTAGACTATTATCACTCATATTATTATTGCCTGCTATACTTTCTGACTGAGGGTTGATGCTTATTGATTCCACTACTGATTAACTGTGGCTCCAGCTGTCAATCCCAGTGAAGATTACTGCTTACTGAAGTCTAGTTCCTGACTGTGGTCTTTCGAAGATGTATATATCCACATTAAGTCAACAGGGAATAATAAAACAAAACTATTTCCTAATGTACTTGTTATTCAATGAATCATTTTTAATATTTCACTCCAAAGGAAGAATTGAACTTGAAGATTTATTACACTGGATATCTAGTACGCCAGTATCACTGAACAAACAGATATAAAGTGCTGTGTCTTTACAGTTCCAATGAAAATGTCACCACTGTGCAGGAAGGAGAATTCTTACCACTTTTTCTTTGTAAACAATGTATTTCAACCATTTGAAATCTTGAGGTTTGAATCCAGCAAACACAAACAGTGAGTCCTTCTCGTAACGCGCTGGCTTCTGTATGGCACCTTCTGGATATGTGATCCGAAGAGTTGTCTTTGCACCAACATCTTTTTCAAAACCTTTCACAGGCGCTTCATTCAATCTGCAGAAATTAATGAGAATTCAATAATTTAAAGGAAGGCAGTGGTGTAGTGGTAATGTCACTACACAATACCTAGAGGCCCAGGCTAATGCTGGGGGGGCACGGGTTCAAATCCCGCCACGGCTGACCACAATTAATAAATCTGGAATTGAAAATTACTTTCTGTAATGGTGACCACGAAACCACTATTGACGGTTGTAAAAATTCATCTGGTTCACATAAATCCATTAGAAAAGGAATTCTGCCATCCTTTCCTGGTCTGGTATGTGACTTCACACCCACAACAATGTGGTTGACTCTGAAATGCTTGAGCAAACCACTCAGCACATCAAGCCTCTACAAAGTCTAAAAGGAATGAAACCAGACAAGCCTTGGCACTGCAAACAACAATCACACACCCAGCCATGTTGACCCTGCAAAGTCTCACTTACTGACATCTGGGGCTTGTGTCAAAATTGGGTGAATGTCCCACAGTCTGATTGAATGATACCTTACAGACAACGTCCCAGACACCACTATCACCAATCTTTAGGTATATCCCGTGTCATTGTCAGGGCAGACACACTAGAGGTGGTAACACAGCGGTATGTACTCAGGAGGGAGTTGTCGTGGGAGTCTTCAAACATTAACTCGTTTGTTAAATGTTAAATTGATAGCAAGAACTGACGTAGGATCAGAAAGCATAGAATCTCTGTGGGTAGAGTTGAGGGATCACAAAGGTCAGAAGGCCCTGATGGGAGTTATGCACAGGCCCCCAAGCAGTAGTTAGGATGTAGGGCAGAAAATAAATCAGGAGATAGAAAAGGCACATAAAAAAGGCAATATTACAATAATCATTGGGGACTTCATATGCAGGAGCACTGGGAAAATCATGTAAGTGGTGGATCCCAAGAAAAGGGATTTGTGGAATGTCTAAGAGATGATTTTTTTGGAGCAGCTTATGACAGAGCCTACTGTGGAACAAGTAATTCTGGATCTGGTGATGTGTAATGAGGCAGACTTGATTAGGGAACTTAAGATGAAGGAATCCTTAAGGAGCAGTAACCACAATATTATAGAATTTACCCTGCTGTTTGAGAGGGGGAAGCTGGAATTAGGTATAAAGATATTACAATTAAACAAAGGTAATTATAAAGACATAAGGGAGGAGCAGGCCAGAGGAGGAATGGAGGCATAAACTATTTTCTAAATGGGAAAATGCTTAGGAAATCAGAAACAAAGAGACTTGGGAGTCATTGTTCAAGATTCCCTTTAGGTTAACATGCAGGTTGAGTCAGCAGTTAGGAAGGCAAATGCAAAGTTAGCATTAATGTCAAGAGAGCTAGAATACAAGGGCAGGGATATACTTCTGAGGCTGTATAAAGCTCTGGTCAGACCCCAGTTGGAGTACTGTGAGCAGTTTTCACACCATATTTAAGGAAGGATGAGATGGCCTTGGAAACATTCCAGAGGAGGTTCACCAGAATGATCCCTGGAATGAAGAGCTTGTCGTATGAGGAATGGTTGAGGACACTGGGTCCATACTTGTTGGAGTTCAGAAGGATGAGGGGGGGATCTTATGGAAACTTACAGGATACTGCAAGGCCTGGATAGAGTGGACATGGAGAGGATGTTTCCACTAGTAGGGCCACATGGCCTCCTCCGCTCTTATCTTCTATGTTTCTATGTTTCTAATGTTCATTTCTCTGGTTCTTTACAGGTTTGCTGCTGGTGATTACTAAATTGGATCACTAACAGGAGAAATACACCACATCCTACTTTAAAAATAATTCAAAACATTGTATCGAGCCTTGAATACAGCAACACGCCCCGTGGAGGAACGTGGGCGAGAAATGTTCTGCACTGAGCCGTACAAGGTGCCTCTCTCGTAGAATCTCTACAGTTCAGAGAGAGGCCATTCAGCCATCGAGTTTGCACTGATCACAATCCCACCCAGGCCCTATCCCCGTAACCCCGTGGATTTACCCTAGCTAGTCCCTCCTGACATTAAAGGGCAATTTAGCATGGCCAATCCCCTAACCGGCACATCTTTGGACATTTGGGAGCAACTTAGCATGGTCAATCCACCTATCTGCGCATCATTGGGTGCTCAGGGGCAACTTAGCATGGCCAATCCAACTAATCTGCACATCTTTGGACACTAAAGGGCAATCTAGCATGGCCAATCCTCCTGACCTGCATACCTTTGGACAGTAGGGGACAGTTTGGCATGGCCAATCCACCTAACCTGCACATCTTTGGACACTAAAGAGCAATTTAGCATGGCCAATTCACCTAACCTGCACATCTTTGGACACTAAGGAGCAATTTAGCATGGCCAATCCCCCTAACCTGCACATCTTTGGACATTAAGGAGCAATTTAGCATGGCCAATTCACCTAACCCACACATCTCTGGACACCTGGGGGTAATTTAGCCTGGCCAATCCCCCTAACCTGCACATCTTTGGACTGTGATAGGAAACCGGAGGATCCGGAGGAAATCCACACAGACATGGGGGAAGAACATGCAGACTCCACACATACAGTGACCCAAGCCAGGAATTGAACCCGGGTCCCTGGGGCTGTGAGGCAGCAGTGCTAACCACTGTGCCACTGTGCTGCCCTCTCTCTCTTTGACCAGATTGTGATTGGGTGCCCTAATGTCAGCTGGAGGAATCCTTTTTGCCTTGGCTTTGTCCGATTTGACTTTTTATTTGTGAAACAGTTCCTCTTCCCCAGTGCAACGCCCCTCCTCCCCCCTCGCCCCACCCACATTCCCTCCGTAGTGACAGAGAGAGTTTCTCTTTCTCACATTTCTTGAACTGTGATTACTACTCTGACCTTTGGGATATACAGTTGGTAATGGCCACCATCTCCGGGGAGATGGGGTGGGAAAAGGCCAGCAACTAATAGGGAGGCAGATTATTGTTTGAATGGGTGTAAATCGAGAGAGACTCAGCGAGACCTTGGTGTCCTCGTGCATCAGTTGGTGAAAGTAAGCATGCAAGTACAGCAGGCAGTAACAAGGCAAGTTGGCCTTCAGGGAATAGGGATGTTTTATTGCAGTTGTATTTAGATTTCCAAAAAGCCTTTGACAAGATGCCGCATAGGAGACCGTTAAATAAGTTAAGTGTCCATGCTGTAAAGGTAAAGATCCTGGCATGGATAGAAGATTGGCTGACTGGCAGAAGGCAGAGAATGGGGATAAAGGGGTCTTTCTCAGGATGGTAGCCGGTGATTAGTGGTGTGCCTCAGAGGTCAGTGCTGGGACCACAACTCATGTTACAGCTGTACAAAACTCTGGTGCGGCTGCACTTGGGAGTATTGCGTACAGTTCTGGTCGCTGCATTATAGGAAGGCTGTGGAAGCATTGGAAAGGGTGCAGAGGAGATTTACCAGGATGTTGCCTGGTATGGTGGGAAGGTCTTATGAGGCGGAGGGACTTGAGGCTGTTTTCATTACAGAGAAGAAGGTTAAGAGGAGATTTAATAGAGGCATATAAGATGATCAGAGGATTAGATAGGATGGACAGTGAGATCTTTTTCCTCAGATGGAGATGGCTAGCACGAGGGGACGTAGCTTTAAATTGAGGGGTGATAGATATAGGGCAGATGTCAGAGGTACAACAGAGAACATAGAACATTACAGCGCAGTACAGACCCTTCGGCCCTCGATGTTGCGCCAACCAGTGGAACCAATCTAATGATCCTCTAACCTAAACTATTCCAATGTTATCCATATGCCTATCCACTGACCATTGAACGCCCTTAAAGTTGGCGAGTTCACAACTACTGCAGGAAGGGCATTCCACGCCCTTACTACCCACTGAGTAAAGAACCTATCTCTGACATCTGTCCTATAGTTACCATCCCTTAATTTAAAGCTATGTCCCCAGTAGGTTCTTTACTGACAGTGTAGTAAGGGCATGGAATGCCCTGCCTGCAACTGTAGTGGACTCGCTAACATTAAGGGCATTTAAATGGTCACTGGATAAACATATGGATGATATTGGAATACTGTAGGTTAGATGGGCTTTAGATTGGTTTCACAAGCCGGAGCAAAATTGAGGGCCGAAGGGCCTGTACTGCGCTGTAATGTTCTATGTTCTCATTTGTGCTTACAGACAGATAGGGAGAGAATAAAAGTGTTTCTCGCTTCTATATTTTTGTAAACATCAGGGAATCAGTTGAGAGCCCTCCTCCATGAATATAGTACCAAGGGTGTACCTTTTCTTTATTCGCTCTCAGGGATGTGGGTGTCACTGGCACGACCAGCATTTATTCTTATTCATTATTCATTTATCAGTGTCACAAGCAAGCTTACATTAACACTGCAACGAAGTTACAGTGAAAATCCCCTAGTCGCCACACTCTGGCGCCTGTTTGGGCACACTAAGGGAGAATTTACTATGAGCAAAGTACCAAACCAGTGCGTCTTTTGGACTGTGGCAGGAAACCGAAGCACCCGGAGGAAACCCAGGGCAGACACGGCGAGAACATGCAGTCTCTGCACAGACAGTAACCCAAGCCAGGAATCTAACCTGGTCCCTGCCGCTGTGAGGCAGTAGTGCTAACCACTGTGGTTATACACCGTGCTGACCCTTAATTTACTGACCATCCCTAATTGCCCTTGAACTGAGTGGTTTGCTAGGCCATTTCAGAGGGGGCATTGAAGAGTCAAGCGCATTGCGGTGGGTCTGGGGTCACACGTATGCCAGACAAGGTAAATATGGCAGATTTCCAGATATACAACAATTGACAATGGTATCATGGTCATCAGACTTTTAATTCTGGATTTTTAATGAATTCAAATTTCACTAGTTGCTGTGGTGGAATTCGAATTCAGGTCCCTAGAGTGTTTCCCCGAGCCTCTGGATTATTAGTTAAGTGATAAAACATCATGTACAGCATTCCTGATGATAGATAGACCAGCAGTTCAAGAAGACAGCTTACCACAACATTATCAAGGCCATTTTGGGATCAGTGACAAATGCTGGTCTTGTCAGGAGATGCTCATGTCCCATGTAATGAAAAACAAAATACTCCCCATAGATGGAGAAACTAGAACATGGGCCACCATCACAGAAACATTTAGGACGAAGATGAGGGGAATTTTTTTCACACAAAAGAGTAGAAATCATTGGAATTTTCTATACCAGAGAACTTTTGATGTTCAGTTGAACATATTCAAGACAGAAGTCATTAGATCTTTTGAAATTAAGGTAATTAAGGGATACAGAGATGATGTTAGAAGGTAGAAAGTTATCCATGATCTTAGAGAATAGTGTAGTGGCCAGGTGATCTACTCATGCTTGTATTTACATAGAACATAGAACACTACAGCACAAACAGGCCCTTCGGCCCACAAGTTGTGCCGATCACATCTATACCTACTAAGCCATAGACCTATCTATAACCCCCAATCCCATTAGATCCCATATACTCATCCAGAAGTCTTTTAGAAGGCCCCAGCGAGTTCGCCTCCACCACCACCGACGGCAGCCGATTCCATTCACTCACCACCCTCTGAGTGAAAAACTTACCCCTAACATCTTGGGGGAAAGGCAAATTGTGCGGAGGGTGTGGCGAGTCTGCAGAAGGATCTAGATAGGCTGGGCGAATGGGCCAGGAAATGGCAAATGGAATTTAATGTTGGCAAGTGTGAGGTGGTCCACTTTGATAGGAAGAATGGTAGGAAGGACTATTACTTACGTGGCGAAAAACTGCAGCAGGCGACGGTGCAGAGGGACGTCGGGGTCCTTGTGCATGAGTCGCAAAAACCCAGCTTGCAGGTGCAGCAGGTGGTCAGGAAGGCAAATGGGATGCTGGCCTTCATAGCGAGGGGGATTGAATATAAAAGTAGGGAGGTCTTGCTGCAGCTGTATAGGGCATTGGTGAGGCCGCAGCTGGAGTACTGTGTGCAGTTTTGGGCGCCGCACCTGTGCAAGGATATTTTGGCCCTGGAGGGAGTGCAGAGGAGGTTTACTAGGCTGATACCGGAGTTGAGGGGGTTGAGCTATGAGGAGAGGCTGAATAAACTAGGCTTGTACTCGCTAGAGTTTAGAAGAATGAGGGGAGATCTCATTGAGACGTATAAGATGATGAATGGGATGGATAGGATAGAGGTGGAGAGACTCTTCCAGCTCAAAAAAGACAGTAGGACTAGGGGGCACAGCCTCAAGATAAAGGGGAGGCGGTTTAGAACGGAGTTGAGGAGGAACTTCTTCACTCAAAGGGTGGTGAATCTCTGGAATTCTCTGCCCGTTGAAGTGGTGGAGGCTGCCTCGCTAAATATTTTTAAGAAGCGGGTTGATGGGTTTTTGATAAGAGAGGGGATTAAGGGTTATGGGGAGAGGGCGGGAAAGTGGAACTGAGCCACAACAGATCAGCCATGATCTTATTGAATGGCGGGGCAGGCTCGAAGGGCTAGATGGCCTACTCCTGCTCCTATTTCTTATGTTCTTATGTTCTTATCTCTGTACTTGCTTCCCAGCACCTTAAATCCGTGTCCTCTCGTAGCGACCATTTCAGCCCGGGGAAATAGCCTCTGAGAATCCACCCTATCTATTCCTCTCAACATCTTATAAACCTCTATCAGGTCGCCTCTCAACCTTCGTCTCTCCAGGGAGGAGTCCCAGCTCCCTCAACCTATCTTCATAAGGCATGCCTCCCAATCCAGGCAACATCCTTGTAAATCTCCTCTGCACCCTTTCAATAGCTTCCATGTCCTTCCTATAGTGAGGCAACCAGAACTGCGCACAGTACTCCAAGTGGGGTCTGACAAGGGTCTTATAAAGTTGCAGCATTACCTCCCGACTCCTAAACTCAATCTCTCGATTAATGAAGGCCAGTACACCATACGCCTTCCTGACCACATCCTCCACCTGCGAGGCCAATTTAAGAGTCCTATGGACCCGGACCCCAAGATCCTTCTGCTCTTCAACGCAGCTAAGACTCCTACCCTTGATATTGTATTCCTTCATCCCATTTCTTGTGCGTTTATAACATAAAGGCCAACGTGCAACAAACATTCCATATCAACAGAGAAAGCATAGAGAAAGTGGGGAGGGGAATGGCAGTTTTGATGAAAATTAAAGTTTCCATTAATACTAAAACTTTTATCAAAACAGACCATTGTTACAAAGTGCTGAGAAAGTGTGCAGTCAATTCTATTCCCACTGTTCCATTTTGGTTAGAAACTTGGGGAAGTGTGGAAGTGCATTATTTAATAGATGCATATTCACATACACAGGTCTGCTCAACGTTTTCAAAAACAAGAATAAACAGATCACAAAGATAAACATTAATTACAGAATTTCATCAGGATCTTCACGTCTGCGTCACTGATCTGAACCAAACAAATTAACTCTGATCTACATGACAGGTTTCTATAATTCCAGCCATCCCCTAAAGATAACAATGTTTAAAAGATTGGAAGACCACTCATGAGTTGGACTTCTTTCAATGTAGCATATTGTATTCATTGCTCTTATACGAAATCCTCTACATCGGAGTCTAAACATACTTTGGATAGCCCAAATATACAATGGGTGATTGCTTCGCAGGACACTTTCATTCTGTTTGCAAGTGTGAGCCCATGCTTCTGTCACCTATCGTTTTAATTCTTTGTTCCACATCTCTGTCATTCTATCTTTGCCCTCCTACATTGTGTGAATGAACTCAAACATAAGCTCAAGGAACAGCACATCATCTTTTGATGAGGTAGTTCACAGCTTTCTGGACTTCACAATTTCAGATAATTTCTGCCCTCATCTTTTCCAGACAGCAGCTCTTTGTGATAATCCTATTTTATTTACATGTTCTCAAACCCCATCTTTAGTTTCTTTACTTATCCCATACCCATCATCTTTCACAGTACCATAATCTCTTTTGTCATTTATCTCACCTGCCTTCCACACCATCACATGCCTTCCCTTCCCTTCTTTCTCCTGTTTACCTGCCTCTATACTTGCTGAAAACCTGTTACATCTCTGTACATTTTCTGGTTTCAACAATAGGTCCACCTGAAATGTCATTCTGTTTCGCTCTCTACAGCCATTCTCTGAAGTTTCTGTTTTTATTGACAGATGCTAACTTCAACCTAGGCAATTTTTGTATTAGCTTCAGGAAAGCAAGTGTACCACAGTCTTTCTTGACTTTTTTGAACAGCAGACAAGCCCCAATGCAGTTTGAATTTGCGACACATAAAAATTGTCCCAGCACCTGTCTGTCAAGTATCAGCAGTTCATTAAATATATTCAAGTCGAGTTACACAAATTTTTGATTGACAAGGGGCTCAAGGGTGACAGAGGGTGTGATGTTAGTGTACCTTTAAGAGTTTTTAAATTCATGCTCACAGCCTTAGGTGATGTCATTGTTGGGAGGAGAAAAAACGGTGGGCAGCTCAGGTGACAGGGATTTCATTTTCAGTTTCAGTCTGCAGATGTAGGTTTTGATTTGAATTTTAGAAGGGACAGCAAGTTAAAGTTAGCTTAACATTCGTAGTTGAAAAAATGCTAGAATCTATCATCAAAGAAGAAATAGCAGGACACCTAGAAAAGAATGGTTTGATCAAGCGGATGCAGCACGGATTCGTGAAGGGGATGTCGTGTTTAACAAATTTACTGGATTTTTATGACGATGTGACTAGTGCGGTAGACAGAGGGAAACTGGTGGATGTGGTGTTTTTAGATTTCCAGAAGGCATTCGATAAGGTGCCTCACAAAAGGATGCTGCAGAAGGTGAGGGTACATGGAGTTGGGGGTAAAGTGTTAGCGTGGATTGAGGATTGGTTATCTAACAGAAAGCAGAGAGTTGGAATCAATGGATGCTTTTCTGTTGGCAGTTGGTGACTAGAGGAGTGCCACAGGGATCGGTGCTGGGGCCTCAACTGTTTACCATATACACAGACAACCTGGAGGAGGGGGCTGAGTGTAGGGTAACAAAATTTGCTGATGACACCAGGAAAAGCAAATTGCATGGAGGACGCGGAAAGTCTGAAGAGAGATCTGGATAGGCTGAGTGAGCGGGCGAGGACCTGGCAGATGGAGTATAACTTTAGCAAATGTGAGGTTATCCACATTGGTAGAAATAATAGTAGGAGGGAATATTATTTAAAGGCTGAAAAGCTGCAGCATGCTGCTGTGCAGAAAGGCCTGGAGGTCCTTGTGCATGAATCGCAAAAACTCAGTCTGCAGGTGCAGCAGGTGATCAAGAAAGCAAATGGAATGTTGGTCTTTATCACGAGGGGGATAGAATATAAAAGCAGGGAGGTCTTGCTACAAGGTACTGGTGAGGCTGCAACAGGAGTACTGTGTGCAGTTTTGGTCCCCTTATTTGTGTAAGGATATACTGGCCTTGGAGGGAGTACAGAGAAGGTTCACCAGGCTGAAACCGGAGATGAGGGAGTTAGCTTATGAGGAGAGACTAAATACACTGGGCCTGTACTCGCTGGAGTTTAGAAGGCTGAGGGGGGATCTTATAGAGACTTACAAGATAATGAAGGGGCTAGATAGGGCAGAGGTAGACAGATTCTTTCCACTTAGAAAGGAAAACAGAACTAGAGAGCACAGCCTCAAAATAAGGAGGGGGCAGTTTAGAACGGAGTTGAGGAGAAACTTCTTCAGTCAAAAGGTGGTGAATCTCTGGAATTCTCTGCCCATTGAAGTGGTGGAGGCTACCTTGTTGAATATATTTAAGTCACGGATAGATAGATTTCTGATAGACAAGGGAATTAAGGGTTATGGGGAGAAAGCAGGAAAGTGGAACTGATCCACTTCAGATCAGCCATGATCTTATAGAATAGCGGGGCACACTCGAAGGGCTAGATGGCCTACTCCTGCTCCTTTTTCTTATGTTCTTATGTTCTTAAAATAAGTGTTTTTCCTCTCTTCCTGTTGTTTTGAAAATTCTGTTGGTTTTCTGAAGAGTGAAAATCTTTGTTCTTGGGGACTGGATCAGAGTCTCTCTGGTGCTTTGGAAAACTGTCTTGCCTTCAAACTATTTGGAATGAATCCAGATAATTGCAGACTCAAATTTCCATTATCACGTGACCAGTGTCCTCTGCTGTGTTAAACCTGTGAAAAGGGTTTTTGTTGTCTATGAGTTTTGGTTTTAATTGAAACACATTAGAGATATTCATTAGGAGTTATATATCATAGTAATTGTTTGAAATTGATTAAAGTTCTTGCTAATTTTCTGACTGTACATGTTAACTCACTTTTTAAATAAACTTTGTCTGATAAAAGCTCCCCAGTGGGTCTTTTGAATCACACCTGAAGTGAAATATCTCATGCTTATCCTGGCCAAATTCAAAATGCAAAACTTATGATTCAGGCGGGCTTCATAAAACACTTTGGAGTTTCTAACCTGAACCATAACAAGGGCAGGGAGGAAAAAGGAATTAAGTACACATTCACATCAGTCATATTATTGAAGGGCCGAGTAGGCGTGAGGGGTTGAATGCTCATATTTCTTATGTTCTTTTATGAAACAAATGTGGAACTTAAGAAACCAGATAAGAAGGGCTTACACTCCTTAATTTGGAAGCAACAACTAAGCACCAAAGATCCAAGTTTTTTTTTCCTTGTATTAGCAACCAGTTTCATTCCTGATTAATCCATTGTTGCTTTTGCATAATTGGGAAATAATAGAAGAACTACAGAAATATTCGTAGGAATGTTAAAGCAAACCTTAGAAATTTAACACAAAATAATTATGAGTTTACTAATAATAGTTTATTCAGCTTATGAAGGGTACAGAAAGAGGTCTTTAAAGGCGTTCTTACACTCACAATAGGTTAGGACCATAATCAATCAAAATCTTTTAGTAATGTATTTATTTAGTGAAAGTGAGGCTTTTATTTTGGGCGAGCAGCATCCCTCTGAGTGAGTGATCAATTTAATATGTGAACATCTCATTTGGGCAATATATAACATATCACTTAGAGATTTTATTAATTATAAGAAACATTTTTTGGAGCAAATCATTTATTTAATATCTTTTCAAAGGATAAGTTTATTTAGTGTGAGGAGCATATCCCAGACTAAGGATATTATTCAGTATAAGGCGTATTACGCAGACTGAGTTTACTGCGTACAGTAGCTCTTGGATAAAGTTGTTTATTCAGTACAGGGTCAAAGTCTCAATATTTGTAGTAGCAATGACAGTAGCAATGGTGCCAGTCTGTAGCTATGAGCACAATTTTTCACCCAAAGTTTCATATAATACTTAAGAACATAAGAACATAAGAAATAGGAGCAGGAGTAGGCCATCTAGCCCTTCGAGCCTGCCCCGCCATTCAATAAGATCATGGCTGATCTGTCGTGGCTCAGTTCCACATTCCCGCCCTCTCCCCATAACCCTTAATCCCCTCTTATCAAAAACCCATCAACCCGCGTCTTAAAAATATTTAGCGAGGCAGCCTCCACCACTTCAATGGGCAGAGAATTCCAGAGATTCACCACCCTTTGAGTGAAGAAGTTCCTCCTCAACTCCGTTCTAAACCGCCCCCCCTTTATCTTGAGGCTGTGCCCCCTAGTCCTACTGTCCTTTCTGAGCGGGAAGAGTCTCTCCACCTCTACCCTATCCATCCCATTCATCATCTTATATGTCTCAATGAGATCCCCCCTCATTCTTCTAAACTCTAACGAGTACAAGCCCAGTTTATTCAGCCTCTCCTCATAGCTCAACCCCCTCAACTCCGGTATCAGCGTAGTAAACCTCCTCTGCACTCCCTCCAAGGTCAAAATATCCTTGCGTAAGTGCGGCGACCAAAACTGCACACAGTATACTGGATATATTGAAACATGATGAGCATACTTTGAAACATTTATTTTAGAAAGAATGAAAGTAGCCTTCCAAGAGAAGGATCACCATCCTACTTGGAAATGTATCACCGTTCCTTCACTGTCACTGGGTCAAAATGTTGGAATTCCCTCCCTAACAGCACAATGGGTGCACTCACACCTCAGGTACTACTGTGGTTCAAGAAGGTAGCTTACCATCACCTTCTGAAGAGCAACTAGGGAGAGAAATAAATGCTAGCCTAGCCAACGATACCCATATCCCGTGAAATGAAAAAAAAAAATTGTGCTGAAACAATGCATTGCAAAAACTCCAGTCTCAATTTTTGGGCTCCTATCTAGAATAGTAAAGAGCCTATTTCTTTTCTTGAAAAACAACCATGCTTAATGCCAACACCTACAGATAAAAATTAAGGATTATCTTGCTTTAATTGTTTTTCTGGTATATCTTAAGTAGGGATTTGCATGGTGCCCTATCTGGTTTAAACGGCACATTTTCTTTCCTCAATACACGAATAGATCAGCACAGTTGCCTATCTGAACTCAATATGAAAATCAATTTTAAATATAGTATGCAACTATAAACATGTTTTTATACAAAGGTGAAAATTTCTCTCTGCAATTCTATGGATTTGATCCACAGTAGATTTTTAGATTTGAGTCACGCATGCCAAAAATTCCTCCAGCTTTCGGATTTTTTTTCCATTGTAAACTAAGCACGAATGTATTAGTCACATATGTGAACAATGAAAGCACCGATTAAAAGAGACTTTTAAGTATCATTCATGCAGCAGTGTGTCTTGAGGTGTAACATAGAGTAATCAGCTATGTGCATATTGTACAAAAATACATGTAGGATTTTAAAATAGAAACCATCCTAATTATATTTTTAATCATTAATCTGATGTCATGAGGAGTTTCAGCAAAGTCTAATTATAATTGAACCTTTGATTCTCTGCCCCCTAACCCACACCAACAAAAGAAATTGGATGTCGCCCTCTGGAATTCAAACCTGGATTGTCATCCAAACTAGAGAGCATAGTATAGTCTTGAAAACCTTTTAAATGTTGCAAATTACTAATTGAACTCTTCCAGCATTGCATGTAGGCAATCTTTTGGTAGCTACCATTGCAACCAAATACTTACTTCTACCTTTGATGTCCTTGACTCCATTAAAACCGTTGTTTTTCTGATTCTTATCTTTGCCCTATTATGGCCCTCATCTCTGACCCCTTAAATTTTAGGATTGCAGACTTGAATGGATAGGAAGAATGGGATTAGCGCGCCTTTAGTGGTAGTTACTGTTGGTGTAGATTCGATAGGTTGAAGGGCCTTTTCTGTGCTGCATAATTCTATGACTATCACTAAGACCACTTATTTTCAACTCCATGAAAACTGTGCTTTCAGCTGCTGAGGCCTTAAACTCTGGAATTCCCTTCTTAAACCCCTCTCCTTTCTCCTTTTAGACGTAATCTAAAACCTATATAATTGACCAAGCTTTTGATCATCTGCCCTAATATCTCCTGAGTGCTAATTTCATCTTCAGATGATACAAGATTGGAATTCAGCACCAAATTTATGGAAGCTTAGGAGGCAGGGTGAGCTGCAGAATATCAGTTTCTCTGCATCATAAAGTGAACAATCACAATGCAAAACAGGTGCTAAAGTACCACCACTGACAATAAATAATTACAGTATGGTAAGTTTACATAGGAAGTTTTCATTATTTCACAAGTTTTCATTTTTCATTATTTCACTATAATCCCAGTGCTTTTAGCTCTAGTTGCCTGTGACATGCTAATATTAACTAACTACAGGGGGCATTTTACACTTGTGGCAATAGGCCACAGGCATTGTGGAATCAGATGACAGAAAGAAAAGGTTTTATGCGGCAGTAATTCAATCCATGTTAGTCAGAATGTAAGTCTGGAAAAGTAAAATTTCTGGTGTAAATAATGTACCTGAATCTATTTTAACCTTCCTGCTTTTGGTGGATTTTGAGCAACAGCCTAATTAGAAGCATTGATGGACTGCCCCAGCACTGTTGTATTGTACTCAATAAAGTTTCCTGATGGACAAAAGTAGCAGCAGAAACACAGGAAACAAGGGCAGAAAGGAAAAATAACTCATTTTAGTAACATATGGATGAAAAAAAGTGCAGCCATTCTGACGTAACATTTTCTGTTAGGTTACCATATGGTCAAGCTCTGGCCATCAATCAAAAAATGAAGTGGTTAACAGGAGTTTGAATATGCAGCAAGCAAATGGAAAGAGTGTGTGTGTCTGTGTATATCTGTATGTGAGCTGGCAGGTCACCTCCAAACAAGGGTGACTGCAAAGAAGTAGTAACAGATGTAAAAGATGGAGCTTCACACATGAGTAAATGAGAAAGTTCAAGAAAAAAAACTTGCATGCTTACCCACAAGAAAAATAAAACTATATTGTGGCTAGCTTTCATGTCTGAATTGCTGATACTGATTTAGGAGAGGGTAATGAGTAAACAAGGCATGTCATTATTTTTCTATTCAGTGTCATATGAAAAAATACCTTATTACAACATCATATTCATCAATTCTTGATCCAAGGGATTTGTTGGCCACTATTCCTCCATTGCCCATTATAATACATCGCTTGCAGCTTAAACTGAAAGAGACAAAGGTTTATGGATTGTTTATAAAGGTTTCCAAAGAAAGGCTACATTTCAATTTCAAACTTAAATTTGCACAATAATTCTGATGTTCAACACGCTATTACTAATAGAGGAATATTACAAAATTCCACCGACTTCACTGCAAGCAGTTACAAAGGCCCTCCCATTAGGGCCATGACTTTAAGGAGTGAACCGTTTGTTGTATATCAAAGGCAGGAAGAAAAAAATACTCTGGGCAGGATTTTACAGCCTCTCTTGACCTGAGACCAGAAAATCCCATCCAAGGTCAACGGACCTTCTCATTGTCCACACCTCGCCCACTCTGATTCCCGAGGCAGGCAGTGAGGTAGAATTCCAGCGTCTATTTCACCTTTCAGTGCTGTTGTCCATATAGATGAACTCTATATAGTTAGACTGTAAGGAATCCTTGCGCTAAAGCATCATCAGTGTTAGATAACAAACGTGGTGACTCACCATTTAAAACTTAACCTGCTGAATAATGAAACTGCATAATTTGCAAGGGTTGCATTGTATTGAACTTGAAAAAGCTGTAAGTTTGAAATCAATCTAAATGTACCATGGTAGTGCAAATAGGGCTACAGCTGGTGCATAATATTTCTATAAATGGAAACAGTCCCAAACATACAGTAAGCCTTCATACTTGGTGCAATTTCACATATTAATCTAGAAAGAAAACACTTTGAAAGGTTGAATAGTGATGATTTTTAGTGCAGAAAGAGAGTTCTCTGGCAGAAGGTTTTATCTACTCATTGGCAAAGGAGAAACAGGACACCCAATTATGACTCAATTTTCCCTTAGAGC
Source organism: Carcharhinus amblyrhynchos (assembly GCF_965287045.1). Classification (NCBI taxonomy): domain Eukaryota; kingdom Metazoa; phylum Chordata; class Chondrichthyes; order Carcharhiniformes; family Carcharhinidae; genus Carcharhinus; species Carcharhinus amblyrhynchos. The sequence goes on along the minus strand of NC_137332.1, from coordinate 25,062,606 downwards.
ACAGAACCATGACCTGGTAATTAGAAGAACATTAGTTTGACAGATAGAGTAGGAAAATAAAGTTTATTATACAGGAACTAAATCAAAAGCACCAAGGGAGACCAAAGGAAATAAATATGAACCAACACTGAATTATAAGAAGCAGGTTGTTCCCAGCAGGTTTATTAAAATCTTTGAGGCTGTATCATTGTTACTGGATAAAGGCAACTAAATAGATGTCATGCAGCTTGACTTCAGAGAGCAGTTGATACAGTCTTTTGCGTGAAACTAATGGTCAAAGTGAAATCTCACGGGATCATGAAGGAAATTTGGAATTGGAATATTAACTTGCTAGATAATAGGAAACAGAGAGGAGTTATCAATGGCAATAATTCTAATTGAGCAGCTGTGACCAAAATCCCCTAGGGATATAACCTGGAATTCCTGCCATTCACAATATTTATTAAAGCTCTCAATGACGGATCTGTGGATATAAGACATGAGAAAAGAAATCATTTACATAAAATGAACTAATTCTCAAAATTAGTTCTGTTTTCAAGAATGCCAACTTTTTAAGAATGTTTGTCATATATAATCAATTGTCCAACAATTCACAAGGCGTATTAAATCTCTGAAATAATTTTAGGACAATGTATGCATGAGTGACAAACTGAGAACACAGAAGAGGACAAACATGTGTTAGGTTATCAGCTAATATCCCCTCTGAAGGTGTAGTTATAATTTTGGCATGAACTTGGCCTGACATGGAGAAATTAACAACATTAATCAAATCATGTGGACTTAATTAAAAGACAGCATGCAGTTGATGTCCAACAAACGATGTAATTTTTTTAAATTAGAAGAACAGGTGGTCACAACGGCCTAATAATTTTCAAAATGCAAAAATGCATTTGAGAAAGTGGACAGACAATATTTATTGTGCTGTGGAGAAACCTAGTTGTGGGCTAGACTATTTTGGATGGATTCAAATACCTACTTTATTGCCCCCTTTTATTCTACTAAAATTAATATTCTTTCAAAAATCATCACGATTTTCAGGAAGATAGCTCTCAAACACAGCACAATCAAACTCATTGTCATTGAGCATGTTAAATGAATACACCGAGGTGCAAGATCATACAGCGCCAATCGATAGTTACTGAATGTTACATATTTTGCTTACTGCCAAAGGATGCATCACAGTCAGCTTGATTTTCTCCACATAATGTTAATGGATCTCACATGGCATTATTCAATGCATCGAGTGTAAAGTAGGTCATATGAAGTACAAGATGGAAGTCTCAAATGACACTCAGTACTCAACTTGGGAAAACCTGCAAGTCAAAGCTGGTGGGTATTGCAAGGTGCTTTGTGATAAGAGGTAACTGATTGAAGAGGTGGACCTCGACTGATAATATTAAAATCTAAGGAGTGACATACCAAAATTTATCAATTGATAAGTTGAAAGTTAAAGCAGTAAAAGTAAATTTCTACACTGTTATAAAAAATGTAGAAACAGAAATTACTATGCTGCTTCTCACAGACAGAAAGACATTTCAACTAGCTTCATCGTGAGGTTGGCAACAAGCATTCAAGAAGCAGGAGAGAGAAAGGGAAGAGATGGATGGAGAGGTAAAAGCACAGTTTAAGAAATGTTTGAAAACACACAGGGAAGGGAAGAGCAAAAATGCCAAGAATAGAGGGCGAGAGCGACAGAGTGAAGCAATAGTTACTTATGATGGAACGGAATATATACTAAGGTGGGGCCCGATTTTATCATTGTGTCTTGCCCATGTTTGGGCACAAAAATGTGGTAAAGTCGGGTGTGAGGCCATTAACGTGATCCGCGCCTGAGCAGATTGCCATTTTACTGAGATCCAGGAATGGCCGCGATCCGCTTCGTGCCCAAAACATGCGCAATGGTAATTTAAATGCATTTGAATGCATCTAAATTGAATTAATGAACTGCCCACCCAACTTTATCAGCACTTCCCCCTTTACCACCACATTTGCCGATCTGGAACCATGCCATAATCAACCTGCTCAATAAAAGTCTGAATCGGGCACTCCAGCTGGGTGGAGTGGGTTCAGTGCTTCTAACGCTTCACTGATTCAGATCAGTGGTGGGGGGAAGGAGGGAGGTGGGTCAGATCATTCTCTGGTTGGTGGGGGGAGGGGAGTGAGGCCAGATTGTTGTCTGGTTCGAGGGGGAGGAGGAGGAGGCGGTCAGATGTTCCTCTAGTCTGGGGGGGGAATGAATGAGACCAGATTGTTGTCGGGGCGTTGATTATGGCCAGATTGTTGTTGGGGCAGGGGGTTTGCTGCCGCTCTGTGAGCAATCAATGAGGGGGGCAGGGATGGCGATCGGTCTGGGTAGTGAGGTGGGGGGGGGCTGGATCAGGGGGACTGTGATGTGTATGGATAGTGGGGGATGGATAAGCAGGTCAGTGATGTGTGTGGGTAGAGAGGGGGAGGGTGGATAAGGAGGACAGTGATGCTTATGGGGGCCATCGCTCCTGCTTTTTGGTCCCGGGCCGTTTTCTCCGCTTTCTGTGACCCAGGAGCGAAATGACATGGGCGCGCTTTTTCAACTTTTTTTTCTAACTGTGCATGCGCAGTTCAGAGCCATGCTAAGCCCTGCCCACAGCGCAAATAGGGCTGGCGATTTTTTTTTCAGGTGTATGGAGGCGCCTGAAAGCAGATTTCTCAGTTGGATCAGCATTATGCCCAGGTTCAGCACTTAGAATGAAAATGGTAAAATCGGGCTCGTAGTCTTGAAGGAAAGAAAGGTGCATTCCAGAATATGATATTAGGGGGGTGATTGCAGAGGTAGTGAGGAGTGACCTGTAGAGGAATCCAACCAGAAAGAATGACTTAGAATCAATTCTTTCAATCACAGAGTTATCAGTGCTTTGCAAGGATAGGGGTGCATGATGTAGTGCAGGTGAAAATGCAGTGATTACATTCTTGAAAGAGTCATTACTTTTGGAACAGGCTCAGCAATTACTTGATGAGCACCAATACAAATTATACATTTCCTGATACACAATACTAGATAAAGGAATTAAGCCACCAATGTCCCCAGAGCCATCCTTTAATTCTTCAATGTATCTAATTACAATTGACAGGACTTGTGATTTCTAGAACGTTCGAAAGACTTTAAATGACCAATCTCAAACTGATGGCAAGTTTCCCAATTCAGGAAACAGCTGCTATCACATGAGAGAAGCTGGAAAAAGACGGAGAAACATATTGTCATCCTCAGAACTCTAAGCAACATCTAAAGACAAATACAACTATTCATTCCATATGATCAACCCTCAACATGATCGATCTTGGGCATACTTGCCAGCATTTGAAAAATTGCCACTTACCGAGATCAAACTAGCAGCACGCTTTAGACTGTCACTGCAGCATCTAAGTTACTTAAAATCAGTAATAATTTCATAATACTCAACTACCACCTCCTCTCCCCAAGAATGAACATTTGCCTCAAATTCAAAATTTCACTATTACTTTCCGTATCCTTGTACATTGCACTGTACCTACCTGTCCAGATATGAAGTCAAGGTGTAATGTTTAGTTATTCCTAGAATCTTCTGTATAACTGCTTCTGCAAAAAACAAAAAACTGTATTCAGCAAACAAGTAGCTCTAATTTTATATACTCTCTAAATAATATGATTTCTTCCTTCTTCATACTATATTTTATTCCAGTTATTTTAAAACAAAAAAAATCACAGAATCATATTTCAAGTTCTTTTCCCCTCAAGGCAAGAGAAATCTTCTAACTTTATTCATTAATGACAACATAATGCTGCAGCTTTTCTATTTACTATTGTGCTATACAAGTCAATACTGCTCACCAAAAATCAAATGATGAGCGCTACATGAATTGTTGCTGTTGCCACTGATTCTGCATGGGCTTGTTTCAAAAATTATCAAAACATTATTATACTAGATACCTCCAGGCTAGAAAAAATTGGGAAGAAGTTATTTTTATCTTCAATTCCAAACAGCAGAACATATCGACTTTTGAGGTTAACAGAGAACATTTGCTTGGTGAGAGTGCAGGAAGGTTTCAAGGATTCCTCATTGTTTGGATGAAGGGCTTAACTTATTAAGAAAGGTTGAACAGGTAAAACCTATACCCATTAGAGTTTAGAAGAATAAGAGGTGATCTTATCGAAACATAAAAGATCTGTGGGGACTTGATCGGTGGATAGCGAGAGAATGTTTCCTCTTGTGGGGGAGGAAGTCTCCCTTTTAAGATGGAGAGAAGGTGAATTTGTTTTCTCTCACGAGGGTCGTTAGGCTGTGGAACTTTCTCAAAAAGTAGTGGAGGTTGCATCACTGAATTTATTTAAGGCTGAGTTGGATAGATTTTTGATAGACAAGAAAGTCAAGGATTATGGGGTGGATCCAGGGAAGTGCTGTTGACGTCAGCCACTGAATGGCACAGAAGGCTTGAAGGACCAAATGGCTTACTCCAGCTCCAAAAACCTATGTTCCTATTATTTTAATAAGTGCTTCTGCCTTGCTACTATTTTGTTGATGAAACATATCAAAATTGTCACTTATTTTTTTCAATTTTAAGACTGGGTTAAACTTCTATGAAAACATCCCAAAACGGGGCGAACAAACTAGTTTTCAGAACCAGCACTAAAACGGCCAGGACTTCTAAGTGCAGCAACCAAGCAATTCTACTTGTTGCTGGCCTTGAATAAAGTTCACCATTATGAATGTGCAGTGGTGTGTATTACATTTTTCCTGACATTAGTTTGAAATCTGGCGTCATGTCAAGGGGATCCCGAAGCATCCAGCAAACATGCTGTCATTAAACAAGTGTAAGCAGCCAATTACATTAACGTATTCTCGCAGACAGTAAAACAACAAGTAAAATGCACTGGCCAGCCTTCACTTTTATTATACGTCATAGAGAGCAAAACAAATGCTGGAACAACACAAAGCTCAAACAATAATTAGAAAACTTTGCAATTAACAGAATTAACAAAATCAAGGGCATATGGTTAAGTTTTAAATTTATTTATTAATGTCACAAACAGGCTTACAGACAGCATAAATTGTGCTTACAATTTACAAGGGCAATAAATGCTGGCCTAGACAGTGACAATCACAGACAGAATACATTTTTAAAAAGACCACTCTATTTTTCAAGCTCCAAAAATTATGTTTTGCATATACTCAACATATAAATTTCAGCGACAATATGCTATGCTCATTATTCGCATCAGCATCAAATTTTCACAAATGTATGCTTACTTACCTGTAGCATTTAATAGGGTGCAAGCGATCAAGCAGGCGATATGGGCTCCTTTACAAAAATGCACAGGGGTTTAAGCCACACCCACTCTTTGTGAAATGCCAATCACATTTCAAAATAGCAACCATCCACACCGGGGGTTCATTTCTATTCTTAGGGTAAAAGTCAATCTTCACTTTTCGAGAGATTTCTCAAGGCTTCAATGTTCGGCTTAAATACCAACATCTGCAGTACTATGATACAAGTTTAATTATTTCTAATGGATTGCAGCCTACAGGGGCTTTACCAGCGCTTCCTAATAATCATATAGAATCATGAACAGCAACTTTTGGGTTTCCACATTTAATTGCAGCAGAGTGAACTCAAAAAACTGCAGTAAGTTTAAGATGTGTAAAGGCAGCAAATACTGACAATTTCACTATCATTACAACTGCAGAAAGTATACCAATATTACAGTGAATTAAAATGATTACTGTAGGTGGTCCTGAACCAGGGCAGAAATTGCTTTTATGTTTTACTAGACCTGTATTAGTGGCATCAAATTAAAACGTGTGGGTCTTGTGAAGTTGACTTTTGGAACGTTAGCCTTTGATGTGCAATTAGCCATGCAAAGCGAATGCAATCTGCATCATAAATATGGGGCTTTTGCAATGTTAATAGCTGCGATCTGAAATCCCATTTAAAAAATAAAAGTCTTGCACAAGAAGCATAAAATTCCTTGGAAGGTCAAAACTTTAAGGATAAAAAGAAATTCCTTACTTTATGAACTGAAATCAAGTTACAATGTAACAAATGTCCTGTAAAACCATGAAGCTCAGTTTGGCAGATTAAGAAATGCTTCACTACGTTATGCTTAAATACTATTTGGACATGCTCAAGTGGATTTAGGCATTAGGCATTTTACACTCAATAGGAAAAGAATCTGAAAATTGCCATCTGTAAAATCCATGAATTTTAAAGTCAAAAACAATACCAAAACCAGTTTTAACTTTTGAATTTCTATTCGGCCCATTGGGTTTGCACCAATTCTCCAAAAGAACATCCCAGGCCCTCCCCTCCGCCTGATACCCGTAACCCTGCACATTTACCATGGCTGGTCCGCCTAACCTACACATAATTGGACACTAAGGGAAAATTAAACATGGCCAATACACCTAATCTGCATATCTTAGGACTGTGGGAGGAAACCGGAGCACCATGCAGACACAGAGAGAATGTGCAAACTCCACACCAATCACCCCACCCAAGATGGGAATTGAACTCCAGGGGACTGGAGAAGTACAAATGTTACACTCTTGTTGAAAAAAAGTGTAAAAGTAAGCTCAGCAACTAAAGGTCAGTGGGTTTAACTTTGGTGGGGAAGTTTCTACAAAGAACAATTTGGAACAAAATTAACAGTTATGTGGACGAATGAAAGTTAATCAAGGAAAGTCAGCATGTATTTGTTCAGGGAATATCATGTTTAACTTGCTAGAATCATTTGAAAGAACAACAGACAGGGTTGATAAGAGGAATGCTGTTGATGGGGTGTGCATGGAATTTCCAAAGGCATTTGATACAGTGTTGCAGAACCGACCTAAAAGCAAAGTTATATCTCATGGAATAAACGGGATGGTAGAAACATTGATACAAATTTGGCCAAATGACTGGAAAAGAGTAGTAGATAATAAATGTCTTTCAGACTGGAAAAAGGTTGTCTTGGAGTTCAGTCCAAGGTTCAGTGTTGGGAGCCCTGACATATATTAGTAACCAACATCTGAGTGAATGTGGCACAAATTCAAAATTTGACTGTTATGAAACTTGGAAACATTATGAACAGTGAGGAGGTGTGTAAAACCTCAAAAGGGCATAGGCAAGTTGGGAGATGGACAGACAAGCGGCAGGTGAAATTCAATGTGGAGAAATGAGAAATGATTCATTTTAGTAGTAAAAACATGGAGACAATATAAAATAAAGGGTACAACTCAAAAATGAATTCAAGAGCAGAGGGGCTTAAGTGTACATATACATAAATCATGTACCTGTAAACCCAGCAACCTAAAGAAACTTTGACCAAACAGGTTCCACCCTGTCCCGGGGATAGTTGGTGATATGCATTCGACGCAAAGGATGAGATCGCGCCTATCAAGGTAGCAGAAGCCTTACCGGGACCTCCAGCCCAGACAATCGGCTTTGAGGGAAGATGTGTATACCCGTACCTGGTGTGAGGCAGCAAATGGTCGTTGGTGCCCCGTCTCATTCGTGATGATCACTTGCCGGATGATGACGTAAAGGAGAAGGTTCGTGGGAACCTCTAAAAACTGTTGAAAGGGACATTAGTCTTCCCAACTACCCCGAGGGGTCAGGTATGGTTAGACAGCGATCAGTGCAGCTCCCGGGTTGTGCTAGCGTGTTTCATATTACGGTTGCTTTGTCTGAATTGTTGTATTGCTTGTTGTACTGTTGTTTGAGTTACTTAATAAAACCGCTTTGTAACTCAAATGATGACTATGAGTAAACGGCTCTGAACAAACGAGCGAAAACTAACGTTCATGACAAACGTTTCCAGTGGTGTGCTTCAATCTGCTTGCCTGCAATTCTGGTGGTTGTGGCTGTATCGTACCGAGATCAATTTCCCGTTTCTGCCAATCGCCTAAGGGATGTGATATGGCACATTGTTGACGAGCGACAATAAAACTCGGTAAGACGCTCTCCGGAGTGTCTCTCGAAAATAGCAGGGTAGGTTGAGAGTGCAGTTAATAAAACATAAGCATATAGTATCCTTAGTTTTATTAATGGAGTATAGAGTACAAAGCAAGGAAGTTATATTCATCTTGTTTGCTATACTGGCCTGCCTCCACCCCCCCCCCCCCACCTCCCCCCATCACCAATTTGAGTCAGAGAGCTGTTGGAAGCTCTGAACTCACCTCTTCAGCAGCTGGAGTGCCTGAAACAGGCTTTTATTTAGCATGCCCATTTCAGCCCAATTCCAGATTGGCGAAGTGGTGGTAAAGTGGGTAATGCTGATAGAGTTGGGCGGGCAGTTCATTAATTCAACTGAAATACATGCAAATGCTTTTTAATTGCCATTGTGCCCGTTTCGGATGCGAATCGGATTGCAGCCATTCCCAGGCCTCGGTAAAGTGGCCATCTGCATGGATGCGGGCGCAGATTCCATTAATGGTCTCACGCCTGACTTTACCACTTTTTTTTGTCCATTTGCAATGGTAAAATCGGGCCCGATGTATGTACATGTTCTTTCTGTCTACAAAGAACAGGGTCCTGTATAGAAATATATGTAGCTTCCAGTACACACAACTACAAGTCCAACTAATAATTTATAATTGATTGTTGGTGTAATTTTTTGTGCACTGTGAATTATTCAGCAAATACTATCCAATCGCAGAATCACATCACGTTGGACACAATACTTTCAGTTTTACACGCATGGGCTGCTTGATACGATTCGCCAGTCCTTGGGATATATGATCTTCACTCTTTTGCCCTGCACCACCAACCTTTGTAACTTAATCTTCCATCTTCCATCATATCATCAACCTTCCCCTGTGTCCTTTATCCAACCTCCGCCCTTTCACTGACTTTAAAACTATTACAATTTTAACTTCTCTGAAGTTCTGATCAAAGATCAGTGACCTGAACTGAAACATTAACATTTTCTTTCTCCACAGAAATGCTATGAAGTATTTTCAACATTTTTGGTTATTATTTATTATAAACATGCATTACGTGGGTCAACTATGAGTGCACTCACTAAATCCTTGAAATCACAATTAGCAGAGGAAAAAGCCGAATTCCAACTCCTCATAGAGAAGATGAGGCCAGAACTTAACCCTTCTTCCAGAAAGCAGTTTCTAAAAAAATTATAATATTGCATGATGGATAACATAGTGTATTTCAGATGCAAAGAACTATTGAGATATATGAAAAAGAGGATCCTTTTGAGTTATTGCAGCACAGAATTTCATTTATATCTCCATACCCTGGGTAAATGCAAAAGACTGGCAATTCTTCACTTTCCAATGGTAATGGAAGCTAAGGAATCACTACAAGGGGTGCTTTGTATACCTTCTGAGATCCAGCTTCATTGTAGCATTAGCAGAACTCTTGATGGGTTTAAACTAAGTGGCTGATCAAACATGCAGTATAAATGGAAGATAACAGAATGACCCTAAAACAAAAACAATTAATTTTATTAGATGTTGGTAGGGAGACACCATATTTAGTCACAAAACCTACAATATACTATGAATCCTTATTTGCTAAAAGCAGTGAACTATTTTATTTCAGAATGTTTTTATTTCCCAACCTAAAACAGATCTTTAATTTCAGTCAGCGACAAATAGTAATATGAAAATTCTGTACTTTTACTTAGAGCTAGGCTTAATCTCCATTCTCACAACAGTTTGTGACTCCAGACATTTCCTTGTGCTAACTGAGATAAATATAAATAAAATTCCGTGAACAGCAGAAAAAATTAGTCAGAATTTGTTTCAAATCTTACAATCCCACATGTTGACATACAATCAAATGTATGAGAAACTCTCACTAACAGTACCTGCACTGCCATAGCAATTGAAGCAATAGTGTTAGATTAGAAACTTATAAGATGTTCATCTGTGGCTCAGTGGTAGCACATTCATTTTGGAGGTGGGAGTTTGTGCACTTTAATGCTGCACTGAAGGAACACGATATCCTATCTGTCCTCTCTCATTGATATAAAAGCTATTAGACACCACTTGATAAAAATAATTGAGTTTTTTCAGTGTCCATATCAAAGCTGACATCACCTAGATTTGTAAGGGTCTTATTCTGTGTTAACTGGCTGATTTTTATGCTTAAGCCACAATAGTGGCAACATTTCATATGTACTTTAATGGCTGCAAAATTCTTTGGGACGTACTACAGTCATGTAAGACACTGGAGAAATGCAACAGAATATAGTTATGATTTGATTTGATTTGAATTATTATTGTTACATGTATTAGTATACAATGAAAAGTATTGTTTCTTGTGCACTATACAGACAAAGCATACCATACATACAGAAGGAAAGGAGAGAGTGCAGAATATAGTGTTTTAGTCATAACTAGGGTGCAGAGAAAGATCAACTTAATATAAGGTAGGTCCATTCAAAAGTCTAACAGAAGCAGGGAAGGAGATGGGAGAGTGTGTCTGAGGCGAATGGGGTCCTTGATTATGCTGGCTGCTTTTCCGAGGCAGCAGGAAGTCAATCACTGAATCCCAGGACATCATAGAGGAGTTCCTCAGAGCAGTACCAAAAGCTCAACTACCTTCAGCTGGATCATCAATGACCTTTCTGAGGATAATGACTTCTAAAAATATTTTGGAAGTATGGTGGTATTTTGTAAGGAAGGCTGTATGTGTGTGTGTCCATGATTAATTAAACTGAGAAGGCTTAATAGAGATAGATTGTCTGGAAGAGCTGAGAAATAAAAGGATAAAGGTGCTAGCTGCATGTAGTTGTAACTGCTATAGTGCAGTTGGTTTCCAAATAAATAGGTTGGTTTTTAAAATTTTGCATCAGGAGATAGGCAGGGACTTGGCTGTTCAGCTGTTAATTTCAAAGGAGAGTTTAAGGAACTTTCACAACTTACCAAAATTTCATAAGTAAGCAAGGGAAGGTTATTACATTTTATGTGACCTGAAAATTGAGACAATAGTAAAACATGAAATCATTTTTACATTTGGGAAAGTTGAATTTAAAGAGGTACTGAGGACAATGGAATCTGAGATGAAATGGGAAAAGGATATTTAAGGAAAGATGTTGAGGTCAGTTATCTGGCTGTGTGGGGGAAATGTCCTGAGACAAGCTCTGGGCTGGGAGAAGGTGTGAAATTTGTATCAATCATTCAGTTTGCAAGCCAGAAAAATCTTTATTTCAGAAAGCAGGTTGTTTTGGAACCTCCATGGATTTCCATGGCCAATAGGAGGAGTCGTGTGGTATACCTTTATTAAAGTAACACAAACTTTTGTCTTGGGTAATATTAGTACATTTTTAAAGATAAAAAAATCCATCAGGAAATTGTTGGCAAGAGGTTAACACTTGCATGTTCTGACCAAGTGAGTTTTTTGGGGGGTTGTTTTGTAAGACAGTTTTAACTATATAACTTCAATCTTACATGCTTAAGGTTTTTTTCTTGTTAACATATCTTGTTAATATTTAAAATCCCAAAAGTATTACTGGAATTCTATGATTCAGGGATCAGTAGTTTTTCCTCTTCCCTTCTCAGCCTTTTGGCTAACATCAAGCATTGGATCAAGCTCAACATGGAACACAATGCCAAAGGGCTTGTTCCTGTGCTGTACTGTTCTTTGTTCTTGGATCATGTTTGTCTATCTTGTGGGGACCATGAAATTGACTCAATTGGATTTGAATTTGTTTTTTGGAGCAAGCAAGGAGATGGATTTGGCTTTGCCAGGTCCACTCTGCGCATTGGCTTATAACTTTAAAAACAGAGTAAAAAAATTTAAAATACAAAAAAAAATTATAATTAGCAAGTCAGATTTCCCTCAGGGATTTGGCTTGCTCAGTAAATAACATCTGCTGTGAGCTTGACACCTTCCCTTTCATCTAAGTACAAAAGTGGGGATGTCTGTTGATGAATGCGCAATGTTCAGCCTAATTTGCAACATCTCAAATACTGAAGCAGTCCATGTCAATATGCAACAAGGCCTGAACAACATTTGGGTTTGGTTTGATAAGTGGCTAGTAACATTTGGGACACAAGAGTGTCAGGCAATGAGTGAGTCCAAACATTTCCCCTTCAGATACAATGACATCACCATCACTGAATCCCATACTATTAATATCCTGGGGTAGGGGTCACCATTGACAAGAAACTGAACTGGACCAATCAAATAAATACCGTAGCTACAAGAGCAGATTAAAGGCTGGAAATTATGAGGCAAGCAACTCACTTCTTGACTCCCTGAAGCAATGGGCACCAAGGCACATGTCAAGAGTATGATGGAATAGTCTCTATTTGCCTTGGTGAGTGCAACATAAAATATTTGCTCAACATTTCAGCCATTTTTCCTCTTTGCCTCGAAGAGACAGAAGTTTACTTTGGCTACTCTCTGAGCTTTTGGAATGAATCAACCAGTTTCACTTCTGAGGGAATCAGACCTGATGCAGAATAGCTGCCCAGCTCACTTTGACTGCCTGCTGCAGCAAGCATAACAACAGTTAAAAAAAACTACCTTGCAATTTATTTTTCCAGGCACACACTCTTCTCCACTTGCAATGGACCTGAAGCATCAGTGAAATGTAGTAACCAGCCTCTGTCTGGCTGGGACTGGCATTTACTGTACACAGCCAATCCAAGTTAATTCAAGCATGCATAACATGATTAAACAGTTGCTATGGCACACTTAATTTCAGACTTCATTCACACAGTTCATCAAAAGCCACACCTGATTTCATAACTGATCTAATAGCCAACAGAATCACATTCAATTTTCTTGTCAAGGAGGGCTCCGATTTGCTGCATCAAATGTTTTAAGCCAACTTTCAATAAAAGGTCAGGATTTTGATGTGGCATAAACATCTCTGAAAAAGGGCCTGGACTCCAGGGATGGTTGGTAGCAGATGAAAACATCAATGGTTATCTTTGAAAAGCACTTCTGTGGTTTGGGGGGAAGCTGAAGACATGTAAGGAGCTATATAAATATAAAGGTCGGTGGGGGGGGAATTCTCCCATCCCTCTGCACTGCGTGCCGGGAGATTCTATCGATAGCCGATTTGCGCGATCTGCACTGGGCATCCAGGCCTTCACGCTTCTTCCAGTGCCAAACTTCTGACGCTGTCAGCTCCACGCCAACAATCGGCAAGAACTGCCTAATCTATGTAGCCTCTCATATAAATCTATTTTGAAGTCACTAGTGGGCCTGGAATGAGGGGTGATGGGATCAGGTAGGGGGAGGAATGTGAAGGATGGAAGGTTTGACGGAAATACAGTAGCTGAGTCTGGCATGGATGAGTGCTTCAGGCATAGATGGACTGGGATAAGTTACGTTACAGAGGGAGAAACGGGTGGTCTGTGAGTTGTAGAACATGTGGGAAATGAAGGATTGTGCCAGTCAAGTTATGCAGGTCCTGACAGACTTCTATTTTTATATAACAGTCTCATGAGTCTCTGCAGTATGACATAATACACTGTATTATGTTTGTAACGGAGACTCAGAGGAAAATGCTGGATTTCTCCACTAATAATGAAACTCCCTCTTTGAACACTATAAAAAGGATGAAGAACTCAGATCTAATAGGCCATAAATAGTCTCTAATAAGGAAGAATTTGCAATTGCATTGAGTCTTTCAGGCCCTCCCAAAGTGCTTTACTATCAATAAGTGCATTAGCACTCATCAATAGAGTCCAAAGTCAACAGATGAACAAATCAAATTTGACTGAAATCAACATGAGGGGCGATCTTAACCAAAACATTCCAAGCACTAAACAAGCACGAAAACAGGACAGTTTTGGATCCATTTTTTGGGCAAGTTTGAAAATGCAATCTTACCCCACTTTGTGTTAAAAATACACAATCTGATTCCTGTCAGCAAGGAGAGGGGACAGGCCTAAGGTAGCCACAAAGCCAGCTGCTCACACTAGAGCGTGCAATTGCCCATGTGCAGATCTTTCTCTGTTCTGTGCAACAGATCAGAGAGAGAGATCTGTTAACCCCTCCCCCTTCTGATCATCAAATGCAGACCTCTCCAGGAGATCCCCCCCACCCCACCCTAATCCCGAGTCAATTGCGGCCAACCCCAGGCCTGGTCGATCACCACCAAACCCCCACATCCAACTCAGGTGATCGCCGCGCGAAACCCCCACCTCAGCCCAATCAATCACCGCACAAAGTCCCCTCCTTGGCCCAGGCAATCGCCGCATGAACACCCCATCTCTGGCCCCATCGATCCTGAGAAGTAAGAAATCATGTGTGAACTCGATTTTCCGCCTTTCGCGTGATGTTACCGGCTAGATCTGCCCATCGACCGGCGGGACAAGAAGGTAAGATCACCCTTGTAATGGAAGTATCAAAGGGAGGGGTTTCTACAACCTGGCTGATATCTGGGCCTGGTAAGATCATGAGAGGTGAGAAATTGGCGCAAACTTGATAGCGGCTAGGGGAGAAAAAAACCAGAGGGCATGGGCTAAGGGTGAAAGAAGAAAAATTTAAAGGGAATATAAGGGGGGGCTTCTTCACGCAGAGAGTGGTGGGAGTGTGGAATGAGCTGCCGGATAAAGTGGTAAATGCGGGGTCACTTTTAACATTTAAGAAAAACTTGGACAGGTACATGGATGAGAGGGGTGTGGAGGAATATGGTCCAAGTGCAAGTCAGCGGGACTAGGCAAAAAAAGGGTCGGCACAGACAAAAAGGGCCAAAAAGCCTGTTTCTGAGCTGTAAATTTTCTATGGTTTCTATTTGCCACTTGCAAGATCGTGCCAGCTCGCCCATCCATCAATTGGCAGAAAGAGAAAGTAAGATTGCCCCCATAATGGAAGTATTCAAGAGAAGTATTTCTCCAACCTGTCCAAGGATGCCTGCTTTAAACAGAATTGACGTCCATGATGTTAGAGTTGTAAAATGCATTGTAATAGTGTGACTCAGTTCCCAACGTGGGTTTTCATAGTTTATTTACTGATTGACAGCCTCTCCGTACCCGCCATGGCGATGATGTAGCAACGGTCGGCAGCCTATTGAGGTGGCCCATGGCATCAGGGATGCTGTCGGGTTGCTGGGAGGGAGTAACACGGGTTGCTGGGATGGATAACCTTATTGACCATCAGGAAGAGATATGACAGTTGCTCTTGAGAACCTCAGTTGACATTTGCAGTGAGTACATAGGTGAATTGTTTGGTACATTTTCATGTCTTCTGTACATCTGACAAGACTCTTGAGGCTCTTCCTGATAAGCGAGGACTGTGCTGCTACGCTGTTCCCATCCTGAGGACCTACTGTATCCTGGGCCTTCTTCTGATCCCTTAGTCTCATCCATCTCGTCCTCCTAATCCTCCTCTCCTCCTCACTGAAGGTTGTGTCTCCAAATGAGAGCGTAATCCCATCTGTGACTGAGAGATGACACCATTCACTTCCGGTTTACAGACAGAAAATTAATTGAGATTTCAGAAATCTCCTCTCAATAAAGAGACACTATCCAAAATTCTGCAATGCCTAATGAAATGAACACTCCATTCAATCAGAGATTTTTGAACTGCAAGGCTGAGACACTGATCTCAGTTGCAATTTAAAAATCTGATCTAACAAGTTTGCTCTTAAAAAAATGGGTTTCCCACTTGGCATGGATCTGACCTTTTAAGATGTTTTATAGCCTGTATTATGTCTGTATTATTGCAGTTTGAGTGACTGCTCTCTCTGACACACACGCATCTCTCTTGCGTACTATCACACACACTCCCTCTATGTTAATTGCCTCAATAGGCATTTAATATGATATTCGAATAAAATGAGTGGGTTCCTAAGTTCGTGACCGATCCATGCATGATATTATGTGAAATCAGCCTGATGACATAGAGTCATAGAGGCTTACAACAAGGAAACAGGCCCTTCGGCACAATTTGTCCATGCCGCCATTTTTTTATTAAAACACCTAAGCTAATCCCAATTGCCCGCATTTGGCCCATATCCCTCTATACCCATCGTACCCATGTAACTATCTAAATGATTTTTAAAAGTGAAAATTGTACCCACCTCTACTACTATCTCTGGCAGCTTGTTCTAGACACTCACCACCCTCTGTGTGAAAAAACTGCCCCTCTGGATATTTTTTGATCTCTCCCCTCTCACCTAAAACCTATGCCCTCTAGTTTTAGATTCCCCTTTGGGAAAAGGTAATGACTATCTATCTGATCTATGCCCCTAATTGTTTTCTAGACCTCTATAAGATCACCTCTCAGCCTCCTAAGCTCCAGAAAAAAAAGTCCCAGTCCGTCCAACCTCTTTTTATAACCCAATCCATGAAGTCCTGGTAGCATCCTAATAAACCTTTTCTGCACTCTTTCTAGTTTAATAATAGCCTTTCTATAATAGGGTGACCAGATTTGCACACAGTATTCCAAATGTGGCCTTACCAATGTCTTGTACAACTTCAACAAGATGTTCCGACTCCTGTATTCAATGTTCTGACCGATTAAACCCAGTATGCCGAACGCTTTCTTCACCACTCTGCCCACCTGTGACTCCACTTTCAAGGAGCTATGAACATGAAATAAAAAATGGGCAGCATGGACAAGTTGTGCCATGCTACTTTGGTGCACTTTAAAACATCCAGCGCCTCCTCCTCTGTAATATGTACACTCTTCAAGACATCACTATTTATTTCCCCAAGTTCCCTAACATTCATGCTTTTCTCAACAATAAATAAATAGATGAGAAATATTCATTTAGGATCTCACCCGTCTCTTGTGGATCTTTTTGATCCTCAAGAGGCCCATCTTTCTCTTGTTGCTCTTTTGCCCTTTATATATTTGTAGAAGCTCTTTGGAATCTTCTTTGCCTTACCTGCCCTTTTTGCCCTCCTGATTTCTTTCTTAACTCTATTCCTACATCCTCTATACTCTTCAAGGGATTTACTTGATCCCAACAGCCTATGCATGTCATATACCTCTTTCTTCTTCTTGACCAGGGCCTCTATATCCCACGTCATCCAAGGTTCCCTACTTCTACCAGCCTTGCCCTTCAATCTAAGAGGAATATGTTTACCCTGAACCTTGGATAACACAATTTTGAAAGAGTGCCACTTCCCAGATGTCCCTTTGCCTTCCCATAGACTCGCCCAGTTAACTTTTGAAAGTTCCTGCCTGACACCATCAAAATTAGCCTTGCCCAATTTAGGATTTTAACTTTTGGGCCAAACCTATCATTTGCCAGAGCAATCTTAAAACCAATAGAATTATGGTCTCTGGTCCCAAAGTCCTTGCTAACACTTCCATCACCTGCCCTTCCTTATTTCTCAAGAGGAGGTCAAGCTTTGCCCCCTCTCTAGTCGAGCTATCCACATAGTGGATGAGAAATTCCTCCTGAATACATTCAACAAATTTCTCTCCATCCAACCCTCTAATACCATAGCTTTCTGAGTCAATGTTGGGAAAGTTACAATCTCTGACTAATGCCATCCTATTTTTCTTGGAGCTATCTGTAATCTCCTTACATATTTGCTCCTCAATTTCCTGCTGACTATTTGGGGGCCTATAGTACAACCCTATCAAAGTGGTTTCCCCCTTCCTATTTCTCAGTTCTACCCATACAGTGGCCGAAACCTCGGATATATCCCCTCTCAGTACGGCCGTGATGCTTTCTCTAATCAAAAGTGCAACTCCCCCTTCTCTCTTACCTCCTGTTCTATCACTTCATCAGTGGGAAACACTCCCATTCATGGAGTGTCAAACGCAGCCCAAGAAGTCCACATATCAACTATGTGCAAAGTTGATTAAAACCCTGTATGTATGACGAAAATTATTGGGTATTCCCAATAATGCAAGTGTCTCAGGAAGTCTCTAGGCTCTGAGCTCGCATTTCATTGAGCACCTGTTGGGAGGTCCTCTTTATTGATTTCAAATTGAATGCTTTCAGAATTTTTTCCTCCACGATTCTGTATAGAATCTCCTTTCAGTTATTAATCACACTTTCTGCAAAGCAGAAACCTTTACATCAGATATGAATTTCTCTTTTACACTATTTACAGTATTTTAAATGCCACTTATCCACCTTAATGAGGTCCCTTCTTATATGTCTCTTTCTAAGCCTGAACAGTCAAAAGTTATTTTTGCACTTTTTCTCATAATTCTGTCCTCGACATCAGGTAGTTTGTTTTAATTGTGCTCTTCTCCAACACTGAGGCACCATGGCTACAATTTCCATGATCTACACTGTGCACTGCAGAAAGTCATGAGACTTAGTTCAACAACATCTCCTTCCTCTTTAACTTCCTGCAATGACAACAAATACAGCAAATTCTTGGGAACACCAGCAACTTCAATCACACACCATGCTAACTGGACATATATACCCTGCATGGCTAATGAGTGATTCTTGGAGTTTATGTCTTTATCATGGGATCAGCATTACCACAAGAACTGCAGTGATTCAAGAAGGCAGTCCACCATTCCCTTTGCAGCGCAGCTAGAAATAAACAATAAATGAATCAGTAAAAGTGCTGGTTACAGCCTAAGAACAATTATTTTCAAATGATTCCAACAACAGCAAGTGGCTGATTTCACTGATATTAATAGATGCAACTTATGGTTGCCAGACGCTCTGATCAGTTCATCTCAAGCTGACATTGGCACCATCATGTTTCATACCAGACCAGGAGGTGTTGTTTTCCAAAACTGTTGCATGCACTGTCCCATTAAAGTAAATTGGATTTGACTGACATTAACTTCAGGAAGTATTACCTTGAAGCAAGTTAAAAATATTTAAACACAGTCACCTTGGAGCTAACTGCAGATGCAAAATGTGGAGACAGAGAAAACTCAGATGAATATTTGTAACACAGTGATACAGTTATCAGCTCTGAAAATTTGGCTGTTGCTCGTATTGGGAAGGTAGATCCTGGCAATAAATTAAGTGTGTATTTCTGCATCATCTGTACTGATTACTGATGAACAATTTATCACATAATAGTTTGTCATAAAAATGCAATACATTCCTAAATTATTCAGTGGGCAATTTGAAAATGTGCAAGGATAGCATTTTGTTTTAGAACCAAAATGTGTAAAAATACTTGTGATGCTCTGCGACTCTGATGTTTATTCATAAGATGATCATCAAGTAATTGTCACGTATACAACTTTGAGAAAGCAAGTTCCAACATTTCACTGACATTCTAAATTTGTCAATTTCAACTCACAATTTTTCAATTTGAGATCAACCACCAGTTAACAGCAATTGTAAGTCAAGAATCCTCATTCTAAGAGGTCAATTCCTCCAAAACTATGTTGCTGTAAAAACCGTCAAAACATATTTGTGTAAATCATGACAAAAACATGTCTACAATGAAGAGAACATTCCACTCTTAATGCACTATTTGCTGTTTTCTGTCCATCAGTCAAGTACTGTTGGTACTCACTTCAGGGTTGACAAGTTTGGGAGTTTGAACATCATCTTGCAGTCTGAGCGTATAATTTTGACTGGCATTCTTGTAAAATGACTGAAAGAGTGCTATTAGCCAATCCACAATTGAAGTACAACGTTACCTGAACTACCTCTGCCTTTGCCATTTAAACTGTTTCCAGCTTCCTGGCCATAACTATTTTTTTTAACTATGGGACTTCCAATCCATCTGCATCCCCCAGTGCAAACTGGATAATCAGGGAATTCTCTTTTTCTTTGCTGAAGACAAACCAGTCCTCAACAATCAGCACACTCCTCTGCCTGGCTGAACTTTTTCTCACATTGAACAAATTATATTTCGACTCCACTCACTTCCTCTAACTGAAAGTTGTTGCTGTAAAAGGCTATATATCTGCCTGTTCATGAGATATGCAATCATTCATTGCCCCAATTCTATTCAAGTCCCCTCCTTCAGCTCTCTTTTCTGACATACATGATTATACTGACGCTCTCATTAAGAACTGAAACATTTCATCAACTTTGCTTCCAACTTCCACCGTTCCCTCACCTTCATATGATTCATCTCTGGCTTTTCCTTCCCTTGACTTTTCCATTTCTCTTTCTGGGAATCGGCGATTGACAAATTTCCACTGTACTTCCTCCCACTCCACTTCTTGGCAGGACTCGATTCCAGTTGTTCCATCTCTGTTGCAACATTTCTGACAATTCTAGCTTCCATACAAGTGTTTCAGACATGTCTTCCCTTTTTTCTCACCAAAGATTTTCCTGCATCATGGTTGACAGGGATCATGTTCGTTTCATTTCCTGCATTCATGTTGTCACTCTTTTTCCTGCAAACCCAGAATCATAACATGGGGCCTGATTTTACCATTTTCATTCTGTGCTGAATCTGGGCACAGTTCAGATCCAACTTGGAAATCTGTTATCAGGCACTTAGCCTGGAAAAAAAATTGCACATCTGGATTGTGCTGTGGGTGGGAGTTATTGCGGTTGAAATGATCGGAGCTTTGAAATGCGCATGCACAGTGAGAAAAAAATTTGAAAATCGCACCGGTCACGTCACTTCCAGGCCGCAAAAAGCAGATAGAGCGGCCAGGCAGCAAAAAGCAGCAGCGACAGCCCCCACAGACGTCACCCAATCCCCACAACATAACTGTTCCCCTTATCCATACACCCCCACCACCCAGACCGATTGTGACCCAGTGCCCCCTTCCCCCCCAGCGATCGCCTGTAGAGTGACAGCGGTCTTCCCTGCCACCCCCCCACCCCACCAGAGAACGATTGGACCTCCCTCTTCCCCCCAAAGAATGATATTGCCTCCGTCCTCCCCTGCCACCAGACATCAATCTGGCCTCCCTCTGCCCTCACCACACAGCCCCCCAATCTGCCCCGCCTCCCCTTCCTCCACATCTCCCCCACTACACACACAATCCCCACTGCTGATCTGAGTCAGAGAGCTGCTGGAAGCTCTGAACTTACCTCTTCAGAAGCTGGAGTACCCAAAACAGAACTCTGCCGAGCATGTCTGTTTTGTGCCAAATCTGGACCCATGAATGTGTAAAGGAAGAAATGCTAGTAAACTTGGGCAGGCAGCCTATTAATTCAATTTAAATACATGCCAATGCATTTAAATCACTGTTGCATCCGTTTTGGGAGTTATTTGAATCGCAGCCATTTTTGGGCCTTGGTAAAGTGGGCATCTGTACAGACACGGGCGCGGATCGTGTTAATGGCCGCACACCGAACTTTACCACATTTTCGCGCCCATTTATGCAATGGTAAAATCAGGCCCATTGTTTACCTTATGCTCACCCTCTCAACAGATTATCCTCCCCCATTTCTTCCACTTCCAGTATTGTTCTCCTGGACTTCAGGGCAAAAGGCAAATCTGATACTCTGTTGAATACAGATGGAATGCATTCCGACAGAGATGCTGTCTTTGAAACGAGATGTCAATCTGCCCTTTTAGGATGGATGTTAACGGTCCCATGGCACTACTTCAAAGGGGAGTAGGTGAATTATTCCCAATGTCCTGGACAATACTCATCCCTCATCCTTGGTGACTCGTGGAGTGCCCCAGGGGTCGGTGCTGGGGCCTCAGCTATTTACCATTTATATAGATGATCTGGAGGAGGGAACCGAGTGTAGGGTGTCGAAATTTGCTGATGACACCAAGATTGGAGGAACGGCAAATTGCGCGGAGGGTGTGGAGAGTCTGCAGAAGGATCTAGATAGGCTGGGCGAATGGGCCAGGAAATGGCAAATGGAATTTAATGTTGGCAAGTGTGAGGTGGTCCACTTTGGTAGGAATAATGGTAGGAAGGACTATTACTTATGTGGCGAAAAACTGCAGCAGGCGATGGTGCAGAGGGACCTCGGGGTCCTTGGGCATGAGTCGCAAAAACCCAGTCTGCAGGTGCAGCAGGTGGTCAGGAAGGCGAATGGGTTGCTGGCCTTTATAGCAAGGGGGATTGAATATAAAAGTAGGGAGGTCTTGCTGCAGCTGTATAGGGCATTGGTGAGGTTGCAGCTGGAATACTGTGTGCAGTTTTGGGTGCCGCACTTATGCAAGGATATTTTGGCCTTGGAGGGAGTGCAGAGGAGGTTTACTACGCTGATACTGGAGTTGAGGGGGTTGAGCTATGAGGAGAGGCTGAATAAACTAGGCTTGTACTCGTTAGAGTTTAGAAGAATGAGGGGGGGTCTCATTGAGACATATAAGATGATGAATGGGATGGATAGGATAGAGGTGGAGAGACTCTCCCCACTCAGAAAGGACAGTAGGACTAGGGGGCACAGCCTCAAGATAAAGGGGGGGCGGTTTAGAACGGAGTTGAGGAGGAACTTCTTCACTCAAAGGGTGGTGAATCTCTGGAATTCTCTGCCCGTTGAAGTGGTGAAGGCTGCCTCGCTAAATATTTTTAAGACGCGGGTTGATGGGTTTTTGATAAGCGAGGGGATTAAGGGTTATGGGGAGAGGGCGGGAATGTGGAACTGAGCCACAACAGATCAGCCATGATCTTATTGAATGGCGGGGCAGGCTCGAAGGGCTAGATGGCCTACTCCTGCTCCTATTTCTTATATTCTTATGTTATGTTCTCAATCAACATCATTTCTGATTATTACCACATTATGTTTTACAAGAACTTGCAGTGCCCAAATTGGCTGCCACATTTTCTACTTCACATGGCAGCATGGTGGCATAGTGGTTAGCACTGCTGCCTCACAGCACAAAGGACCAAGGTTCAATTCCAGCCTAGGGTCACTGTCTGTGTGGAGTTTGTACTTTCCCTCCATGTCTGTGTGGGTTTCTTCCGGGTGCTCCGGCTTCATTCCACAGTCTAAAAATGTGCGGGTTAGGTTAATTGCCAATATTAAATTGACCCAGGTGTCAGTAGGATGAGCACGGTAAATGTGTGGGGTTAAGGGTGCCTGGATGGGATGAGGTCGGTACAGACTCGATGAGTTGAATGGCCTCCTTCTGTACTGTAGGGATTCTATGAATTACATTGGCTGCAAAGTGTTTTGGAATGTTCTGTGGTTGTGAAAGGCACCATATAAATGCAAGTCTTTCTTTTTCTCCCTTCCCCTTTCAGCATATCGCACTGACATTCCTCTGAGACACTGTGGTCCATTTTCCAATCACTCTTTCCCTTCTCTATGCACGGACAAGAGACACAACATTTGCCCTTTTACATCCTTATCCAGTCTTTCTGGATGAACAGTGATTTACTGGCACTTCTTTCAATTTAGTACACTGCATTCATCATACAATGTAGTCTGCTCTTGGCTGTAAAGACTAAAAACAGATTGGGCGCTCACATTGTGAAATATATACTCCCATTCAGTCGTAACCATGAGCTTCCAAATGCCTGACATTTTAATTTGCTGCTCCAGTCCCTCTCTGTCCTTAGTGTCCTACACTGCTCCAATAAAACTCAAGATAAAACTCAGGGAACAACACCTCACTTTTCGATTGGGCACTTTGCAGTATTTTTGATTCAATTCTGAGTTCAACAATTTCAAATCATAACCTCTGCCTCTATTTTCCAGACATCAGCTGCTAATTATGATTCTGTTATTCCTACTTACACCTCACTTATACTCATCATTAGTTTCTTATTTGTTCAAATAAAGCTTATTTATTAGTCATGAGTAGGCTTACATTAACACTGCAATGAAATTACTGTGAAAATCCCCCAGTTGCCACACTCCAGTGCCTATTTGGGTACACCGAGGGAGAATTTAGCATGGCCAATGCACCTAACCAGCAGGTCTTTCGGACTGTGGGAAGAAACCAGAACACTCGGAAGAAACTCATGCAGACACAGGGAAAACGTGCAGACTTTACACAGGCAGTAACCTGAGCTGGGAATCGATCCCAGGACCCTGATGCTGTGAGACAGCAGTGCTAACCACTGGGCCACCATGCCGCCCCATGCCATTGCCTTTTGCCTTTGTATTTTGAAAGGTAACCTCTCCTGCCTTCCAACCTATTATCAATATTACACTTAATTAAAATCTGTTACATCACCAGCATGTTTCAGTTTCACCTGAAACATTAACGTCAGTTTTTCTCTTCACAGATGCTGCCTGACTGTTGCATTTTTTCCAATATTTTTTGTTTTCATTTCAGATTACTAGCATACATGGCATTTTGCATTTGTATATTTAAAATATTCTCCTTTGCACGAGATGTTAAAGGCTTCCAAGAAACTTTTCAAACAGGAGCAATTTGTTCTCTCAATTTTTGGAAACCATTCTTCCATCAATTGATTCTAGCTAAAATAGCAAGAATGCTCATTTATAATATAGATACTTGTGGGATGTTGCTAATGTGAAGGCCTCACCAGCAATGCTTACATGCTATGAAAAAGTAAAAAAGAATCACTCTCTATTCTGGGATTTTCATAGAGAGAAATGATAGCCCACTTATTTTTTAAATGACAAACTAGCTCCTTGCCGCTCTTCAGTCCAGCCCTTCCAAACCTCATCTCCAACAATTGCAAATAAGCTCTCAACGATGCCATAATCATCTTACTATAGGCTGGTGCTGCATACAAAAGGAGGATATCATTGAACTAAAGAGGTGGGCAGAAAACAAATAAATGGATTTTAATGAGGGAAACGTGTGGTAATGCACTTGGGGAGGACAAGCTAGGCAAGAGAATATATAATAAATGGTAGGATTCCAAGAAGTGTAGAGGAATAAAGTATGACCCCCAATCGCTAAAGTTAGCAAAGGTAGACAAGACAGTGAAGACAACACACGGGGTATTTTCCTTTTGGCCTGACCTAGAGTATGAGGGAAGGAAGGTGACGGTAGAATTCTACAAAACACATATTAGGCAGTTAAAGAAGTGCATATAGTCTTAGTTATTGCATGATGTTAAGACCCAGGCCAGAAACTTCAAGGTGTCTTATGAAGATAGCCTAGATCCTAAGATTTTACATTTGAATTTGGCAAGGATGAGGCTGAGGTGTTTCACTCCAGATATGATACAAGTGACCCACTAGGAAGCTTTTATTAAACAAAGTTTATTTTCGAACACAGTAGCACAGTATGGTAGCACAGTGGTTAGCACTGCTGCATCACAGCACCAGGTTCCTGGATTTGATCCCCAGCTTGGGTCACTATCTGTGTGGCGTTTGCACATTCTCCCCGTGTCTGTGTAGGTTTCCTCCGGGTGCTCTGGTTTCCTCCCATATTCTGAAAGACGTGCATTGACCTGAACAAGCGCCGGACTGTGGTGACTAGGGGAATTTCACTGTAACTTAATTGCAGTGTCAATGCAAGCCTTACTTGTGACTAATAAATAAATAAAATTAAGTTAAAATATAATAGAAAGTTTAGCATAACTTTTGCCAATTACAAGATTCAAACATGATATAGTATAATCTTAAAACCTATCTGTGATGTTCTATGTCAAATAACCCCACAAACACCCCTTTCTAAACTTGGCAGAAAAAGCAAGTATGCTCACGTGATACTGGATTTTGTAGCTTTTTAACACCTGCTGTGAACTGGTCTTTTAAATGGCAAATTAAAACTCTGAGGCTTCCCAGTCCTGGAAGTTTCCAAAAAACCTCTGGAGAGAGAGAGAGAGAGAGAGAGAGATAGATAGATAGAGAGAGACAGAGACACTGCATCCCTCCACCAGCTTCTAACAGCAACTCAGAGACAGCAGAATTTCCAACACCAGAGAGAGGGGATAACAAGAGACACTGCTTTCTGTCTGAAATCCAAACAGCATCTGAGAAAAATTAAACTAAAATCTTGGACTTTTCTGTGGAAAAAACTGTCCCCAGGCCTCACCTGACCTATAAATCATGCTCCACTTGGCAATTCCAAAAAGATCATAAAACCCAGGACACTGCATTAGGTCAGATTAAAGATAAACATGATGTCCATTATATTGCTTCAGTAACAATTAGAGGGCACCAGTTACAGACAAAACGGCGCTATTAAAATGCTGACCTACTTGAAAACCTTCAGAGTAACATAATTAAAATATGTTTCTTAAAGACACAGTATTGTCACAATTAGAAAAAAGATGTAACTTCATGAGTAAAGATACAGAGATTTACAAGGATGTTGCCAAGACTGCAGAATTTTAGCTAAGAGGTAGGATTGGATTGGCTAATCTCTTTGGACCTGAGGTAACTAAGAGGTGATTTTCTTTAGGTATACGAAATTATGGGCATCACAGTGGCACAGTGGTTAGCACTGCTGCTGCACAGCACCCAGGGCCCAGGTTCAATTCCCGACTTGGATCACTGTATATGTGGAGTTTGCATGTTCTCCCCGTATCTGCACGAATTTCCTCAGGGTGCTCCGGTTTCCTCCCATAGTCCAAAGATGTGCAGGTTAGGTGGATTGGCATGTTAAATTATCCCTTAGTGTCAGGAGGACTAGCTAGGGTAAATGCATGGGGTCTGGGGATAGGGCTTGGGTGGGTTGTGATTGGTGCAGACTCGATGGAGCAAATGGCCTGCTTCTGCACTGTAGGATTCTATGATTCTATGAGAATGATAGATTTCCATTATTAGGGATTTCAACAACCAGACAGAAAAGGTAATTGGGATCATTGTAGGAAAGTTGAGACGTTATAGTATCATTAAAGGGTAAAGAGCGTTTAGACTCTCCACCTTAAAAGGGTGAGAGACAGAAAACCTTACAGCATTTAAAAACCATTCAGATATGCACCTGAAGTACTGTAACCTGCAGGCTACAAAACAAGAGTTGAAAAGTGGGGTAGGTTGGAAAGCACTTTTTCCAAAACTGGTTCATGGGCTGAATTGCTTCCTACAGTTTTGTAAATTTTTCACGTTTCCAAGTTCCAAGGCAATCCTCTTATGCATCAGCATGATCCATAAGCATCAGCCCATCCAAACATCCAAAACTCTGGTGCCCGTACTCTTATCTGTTCAAATTCTTGCTCACCCATCAGTCCTGTACTTACTGAATTACACTGGCTTTAGTCCCAATGCCTCCTGTTAAAATGTGCATCATGTTCAAAACTCTTCATGGCTTTATCCTTTTCTTTCTCTGTAACTTTTTCAAGCCCTCTGATACTGGCCTTTTGTGCACCATTCCATTCCTTTGAATGCCTTCAGCCGTCTAGGCCCCAAGCTCTTGAATTTCTTCCTTAAATTCTCTGATTCCTTTAGACCCTCCTTAAGATCAATCTCCTTGACTCAGCTCTTTACCACACTCTGCAATATTTTGTCCTCTTTGGCTTGCTGTGAAATTAAGATCTGGATGTCTTTCTAAAAGCTCAATATATATGCAAGGTGTTGCTGTACAGCTTTCTGACCTCTTGTCACCATAAAGATAACAACAGCAAAACAATCACATATGAAAATTTAAAACAGCAAATTTTCTACATTGCAACTACAAAAACGGAACATTTTATTGCAAATTTACCAAGGAAGAGTGATAAGAATAATCAGCAGTTGGAAAGCAGTCTGAAATAAATCAATGCAACAATAGCTGGGTATCTACCTTATGTTTGTAAATATTGGGAGAGAAGAATGTAAATTGAGCAGGTAAATAAGACAAGGCCCACTTGTTGTGTTTCCTCTCTGTCAGTGACGTGAGCGTTATCTAATCTCTTCGGATATGATCACTCTCCACATGCCTTATATAAATATGTTCACAGTAAAAATATTAAACTGTTCCATTATGTTACAGGGAATGCAGTTTATCTTACTTTCATGCATAACACCCATGTATATAAAAATAAGTATATAACATACTGAATTATGTGAATAAAACCAAACTGCAACTCATTACAGTATATGTTGCTCAGCAATTGGAAACCAATATGCATTCTGCCTCCTTCCCCCTTGCGCTTATAATGCTGTGTTGCCTTTGGTGCCAAAAGTATCTTTGGAAGAAACCTTGAATGGAAATCCGAGGTTCATCAATGAAACTCACCTTGGGTAGATTTCTTGAATGGCACTGGTAAAAAGTAATCAGTGGCAGCAAAATTATTTAATTCCTGGTAACACTGTCACTGGCTCCCTATTTTGGGTCTGGCTACAGATGGCCAGACCTCTTAGCCTCTACTTTAACAAATTACTTGTATTAAAGTACTACTGGTGGCCATACTCCATTTTCATTTTACATGACATGCCATGCAAGGTAAATTCAAATTTGCTTAATTGGCTGGATGGCTTGGGTGGGCTGCAAAATAATGCCAACAGCATGGGTTCAATCACTGTACTGGCTGAGTTGTTCTGGGGGCTTGTCTCCTTGCCCTGTCCCATGGTGTTACAATGGCAGAATGATTAGCAACCTCAGACAACAAGGATGATATTTCGAGAAAGAGAAACTCAAACTAAAATAATTTTAGTTAGCTGTCTGACAGGAAAATCTGTGAAAGAATGCCATTTTCTGTTGATTTCAAAAGAGATTGCGGGGAGGAGGAAATAACAAAGTAAGATATTAAATCAAATTCCTCCCCATTATGTACACAAAATGCTACAGAATTCAAATTCAGGGTTCCAAACCTTTTTGCTGCAACAGTACCTTGCCCTTTGATTCCAAAAGGAGGAACAAAGTCTTTGAGCTTTGACCATCTTTTATAGGTGCTATCAAGAAACATTGGTGCTGGTTTTGAGAATCTGAAACATAAAACAGAAGAAAAAAGTCAAAATTGCAACAATGATTATACTTTCTGACAAGTTATTTGCATTACTCTGGCACTGCTTATATCCATCAAGGTTTGTTGTACTACAGCTTTTTTTATGCACTCCAGTTTCACTTGACTCCACCACAGAAAGGTTAAAATATACAATGAAACAAATACATAATTAATATTAATGGCTGAATCAAACTCAAGAGTTCAAAAATTGTCTGCTATATTTGCCAACTAAACAGTGTAACATTTCATAAGTAATTAACCAATTGTGAAGAACTTAGGGATGTCCTGAGAACATAGGGTACTATATAAATGCAACTGCTTTCCAAATAATTTCTGATGTAATTATACCCAATTAACTAAATTTTAATTTTGGAACACATCGGGGGAAACCAACTTCTTGCGCTAGCTAGACCACATTTATCAGACCTCTGGAGGCTGACTGTTTGGAACTGCTATAGAAGAGGTTAGTAGAAACTGAAAACTCACCTTGGGTGGGGCCTTCTTGGGTGCCAGTGATGAAAAGTAATCACTGGCAGCAAAATTATTTGATCTCTGCTAACATTATTTGTCACTGGGTTCCCTATTTTGGGTCTGGCTACAGATGGCCAGACCTCTTAGCCCCTACTTTAACAAATTACTTACATTAAAGTACTATTAGTGGCCATACTCTATTTTCATTTTACATGACATACCGTGCAAGGTAAATTCAAATTTGCTCAATTGGCTAGGTGGTTTGAGTGTGCTGCAAAATAACGCCAACAACATGGGTTCAATTACTGCATTGGCTGAGTAGTTCTGGGGGCTTGTCTCCTCGCCCTAAAAAATAAGGGGGCCCAGAGAAAAGTGAAACCAACAAAATGTGCAGTGTCTCAATCCACTGCCTCCCTCTGCAGAAAATGTAGCAGAGGCTGCTATGTCTGAGTGGGGGTCCCTGAGCCACACCAAGTTGACTACAGCAGCAGAAACTATTGTCTGATGAGGCAGAAGACTGCCAAGGTATTGGTGCATTTATAGGAAAATGCTCGGAGCATTCAAAGAGAGTACAGAACGACTCACCTGGTTGAGAACGCCAAACAGCAAGTCTACCAAGCCTGCATCCTAAGTGCACTGCATCCTAAGTCCTTCAGGATAGTGTCCTAGGCCCAATCATCTTCAACTGCTTCATCAATGAACTTCCCTCGGTCACAAAGTCAGAAGTGGGCATGTTCGCCGATGTTTGCACAATGCACTGCACCATTTGCGACTCCTCAGATACTGAAGCTGTCCATGTTCAAATACAACAAGATCTGGACAATATCCTGGCTTGGGCTGACAAGTGGCAAATAACATTCGCACCACACAAATGCCAGGCAATAACTCACTAATAAGACACACCCTAACCACTGCCCTTGACATTCAATGGTGCTACCATCACTGAATCCCCCATTGTCAACATCTTTGGGGTTACCATCAAACAGAAACTCAACTGGACTACCCAAGTAAACACAGTGGCTATAAGAGCAAGTTGGAGGTTAGGAATGCTAACTCACCTCTTGACTCCCCAAAGCCAATCTACCATCTACAAGGCACAAGTCAGGAGTGTGATGGAATAATGCACCTCCAGCAACTGTCGAACTGAAGGAACTTGACACCATCCAAGACAAAGCAACCCACTTGATCAATACCACATCTACAAACATCCACTCCCTCCACCACCGATGTTCAGTAGCAACAGTGCGTACTATCTACGAGATGTGCTGCAAATGTTTACCAAAGATCCTTAGACAGCATCTTCCAAACCCATGACCACTTCTATCCAGAAGGACAAGGGCAGCAGATACAAGGGAACATCACCACCTGCAAATTCTCTTCCAAGTCACTTACCATCCTGGAAATCTTTTGCTGTTCCTTCACAGTCGCTGGTTCAAAATCGTGGAATTCCCTCCACAACAGCACTGTAGGTCAACCCACAGCATATAGACAACAGCGGTTCAAGAAGGGGACTTAACCACCACCTTCTCAAGGGCAACCAGGGATAGGCAATAAATGCTGGCCAGCCAGCAACATCCATATCCCATGAATGAATAAAGAAAACTCCTTTGTTTATCATATGGACAACATAAGGTAAACAGAAGAATAGACTGAATAATTTCCATTTTTGCTGTCTCAGGCTTAGCTTCGGCATCTCTTGGCAGGACAGGTCACTAACTCAGAAGTCCTGAAACATTCCAATTCCATCAGCTTACACCTATAGCTAAGCCAACAAAGTGTGAGCTAGTGTGGCCATGATTACTGAATGGATCATCTCCCTATACCCAAAGACCTTCTGTACAGTGAATCGGCCAGTGGATCACAATCTCTTTGGCATCCATACCTCTGTGGAAAAGACATCTGCATACAAGATATGAATATGGCGGATGTTGACAACTGGGAGTCAGTCACTGATAGCCATGACCTCTAGGATTAGACAGGGTAAATACAGAGAGGATAATCTTGATGGTGGGGGAGTCCAGAACCAGGGACTGCAGTCTGAGTATTCAGGGTAGAACACATAGGACGGAAGTGAGGAGACTTGTTCTCACCCAAAGAGTGAGCCTGTGGAATTATTACTACAGGAAGTAGTTGATGCCAAAACATTGAATGTATTCAAGAGGCGGCTGGATATAGCACCTGGGTCGAATGGGATCAAAGGTTCTGGGGTTCAGGGTTAGACTATTGATTTGGATGATCAGCCAAGAACGTAACAAATGGCAGAGCAGGTTTGAAGGGCCAAATGGCCTCCTCCTGCTCCTACCTTCTATTATGAGGCAACAGTCCAACTTTGTTTCATTCCAGAGTCAGGTTGCAATCCAATCCATATAAAGCTTTAGGATAGGTAAATCATTAAAGACAAAGTACTTGACTGAAATGCTGTTCAAAAGTAATCCCATTACAAATCAGATAAATCTACTTCGAAAAAAGGATGAGATATATCATTTTACAGTTTATCAGTTGGTTATCTAGACAACATTTATGTTTTTTTTGTTTTTAATGGGGGCTCTAAAAGTGCTGTGTTGCATTTCCACAATACTTTACTAGAAGACTAACTTAGT
This sequence comes from Carcharhinus amblyrhynchos, assembly GCF_965287045.1. Lineage (NCBI taxonomy): Eukaryota > Metazoa > Chordata > Chondrichthyes > Carcharhiniformes > Carcharhinidae > Carcharhinus > Carcharhinus amblyrhynchos. The sequence continues at coordinate 25,031,008 of NC_137332.1, read as the reverse complement.
AGCAAAGGCAGCAGAGCCTCTCTCTTCCAACCAGAGTTGTCCTTGCGGAACTGTCTGTTACTTGAGCATGCTTACCTTTGTTTACGGGCAGCAACCAGACACTTAGATTAGACACTGGTACCTGACAATAACAAAGGACCTGGTTAAAATTGCAGATATTAAAACAGCAGAATGCCACCCTCTGCTAATTTGATGCTTAAAATTAATGGCAAGAATTTTGCCAGCTCTCCCAAGACGGGTCACAAGACAAGAGGGCTGGTAAAAACATAGTGGAGGCCAACAGGAGAGAATGGCATACTCACAGAAGTATGAAAGGCAGCAGGGTAGCCGCCCACCCACTGGGAGCAGGCAAACAATTAATGGACCAATTAACAGCCACATTCAACCCACAATATTACGCCTATTCCATGGCCCATGGAGGCCCTCTGGTGGCAATGGTTGTCCCCACCTTTTCAATGCTGCTGCTGCGGAAAGGTTCACTCTTTTAGTCCTCCAGATGCCGGGGCTTGCACCCTTGACTCTGGCACCATTTTCTTTTTAAATCTTACTTCCCTTCACGGGTGCCTACTCCATGCAGCCTCAGCAATGGCTACCTCACTAGGGTTACTAAGGCTACTGAGATGCCAGCACTCTGATTAAGCAGGTAACCATCCTTAATCCTGGCAGCAACCTCAACACTAGCTGATTTACACAAGATTTAACAAGAGTGAAGTCAACAAGAATTGAGTATCATGAGGAACGAGTGCTAATTTGGGAAATCAGTGCACAGGAGTAAGGAGATGCTGCTTTTTATACCATTCTTTAGCCTCCAGTAGCTGGCAAGTGTTCAAATGGATTAATGAGGTGAATAGGTGGTTAGTTGGTTGGTGAGTTTTTAAATTTTATCTCTCTAAACAGGGGCAGTAATTTAAATTGCTAGTGTGGAGATCTAAGTATTACATTAAATTTATAGCTTCATTAATTAACCTGCTTAATATAACTGCAGATAAGAGTTGAATGACATTTTTAAGTTTGAAACAAAACAAGTCAAATAAAATGCAATGAAAGAAGACAGTGCAGGTGATGTGATGCAGCAGTAAGATACTGTAGCTGCTGGACACCAATGTGAGCCACAGCAACCACTTCTGCACTAAATTCTGCACGTTGAGGAACTTTGGCTCCAGGTTCATGATACGGATTCTAAGCTTCAGGCATCTCAGTGCATCAGGGAATTGGAAAGTTACCTCCACACTTTATTCTACACCCCTTCGGTTAGGACCATCTGATTTGGTACTTGGTCAGGCACAAGAGGATGTGACTGCAAGTGAGGCAGGCAAAGGGAACCGGAATGTAGCAACAGACCCTCTTCAATAGTTCAGTTGGTTTGAGATTCTTGCAGCTGATGTAAACAAGGAGCCACTGCAATGTGGATGACCAGGGCAGCATGATGCATGGAGCCATTCAAGTGGGCGGGCAGTAAAAACAGAATGCAGTTATAGCAAACCACTGTGTAGTTAGGGGAATAGATACTGTTTTCCACCATGAAGACTGAGAATCCTGAAATCTGTGTTGCCGAGTGCCAGGTTAAGGGCATCTCCTCCAGGGTGAAGTGGAATTTGGAATAGGGAGAGAACAAGCCAGCTGTTGTGGTACATGTGGGTATCAACAACATAAGTAGAACTAAAAAAAAAGGTTCTGCTGAAAGAGAAAAAGCAAATAGGAGCTAAATTTAACAGAGGTAACAATATCTGAATTAATACCTGAGCCATAAGAAAATTGTCATAGGGTAAATAGATCAGAGAGTTGAATATTAAGCTCAGTGGCTGATATGGGAGAAATTGGTTTTGATTCATGCAGCACCAGTACTGGGGAAACAAGGAGCTTCACTGCTGGGACAGTCTTCAGCTGAGTTATGTTGGTACCAGTATCCTGATGCATTGTTAGATTGTAGAGACAGTGCTAAATTAAATATAGAGAGGTGAGTTCACATGAGGGAAGACTTAGAGTGTTAAAGAGAAAGCACAAGGCAATTGTGCAGGGGAGTGATACAAGTAATGGTAAAAAGTCTGACAACACCAGGTTTTAGTCCAACCTATTTATTTGATAATATATTATCAAATGATATTATCAAATAAATAGGTTGGACTAAAACCTGGTGTTGTCAGACTTTTTACTCTGTTTACGCCAGTCCAACACCGGCATACCCACATCACAAGTAATGGTGACAGGAAGGGATACACTGTGCAAACATAATGGGCTCAGAGTAGGGAAAAATGGCTGTAAACTAACAGAGGGGAGGAAAAGGGTTCAGATTAGGGGAGATTTAGATATCTAAAAATGAAAACTGAGCCGATAGAGTCATGTGGGTAGACAAGCTGATTGTGACTGAAGGGGAAAGGGTTTGTGATGATACTGTTCCTTTAAGAAATGCATTTATCATGTTCAATCAGATCTCATGTTCTGTGCCTAAACGAATAAAATTCTTCTGGAACAATTAGCTTGTACAAAAGCTATTTTTACAGCATCCTGCCATTTTTACATTCATTGTGCATCTGATGCAGTGGCACAAAAGACTTCAAAGTTCCACTAGATTGTCCTTTTATTGCTATTTTCTCATTTACAAGTTTCATTTGTAGCCATATTTTGACATCAATCCTACTCATGGCGTAATTTCTCTCCAACATGCATTTCTCAATGCTGGTAAGATCACTGATTCATTACTATCCAATTTCTGCAGTCACTTTCCTTTTTGTTCAAAAATGTTGTCCATTGTTGCATCATTTAGCTGCTGGGATACATACTTGGAAGGCCTGAGAATCAATGAAGATAGCAGCAGTCCCTTGTAATGTGAACTTGTAAGTTTGTGCAGAAATACCTTCCAGTGCTGCAGCCTTGCTTGTCCTCACTGTGTTGGTGGTTTCAATTCTGGCAATCATGTGTCTGAAATCCAACGTTATGTTTTTGTAGCTGTCTGACCCTGTTAAAGAGTCCGCCAATAATGATGGATAGTCTATTCAACAGCTTTATCACCATCTTCTTACTATTTCAGACTTGCAAGTGACAATAATGACACCATCTTCAGAGGTGCAGCAGTGGTATACTTAAGATTGTATATCCCTACAACACATTGTAGGGTCCTTTTAATCATTCTTGTCCACCCAAGATTGGATGTGAATAGTTTTGTTCACCCAAAAGTCTTTTAAGTTGTTGCAACCTTGTTCAAACCAAAGCAACATTTTTGTGGTTTATTTTCTTTGTAGCAGAATTGGAATCAGTGAATTCTGTGACCTTTATTTCCCTGAGTGTCAAGGTTTGGCAAACTCAGTTGCAAAGGCAGTGGTCATGTCATTTTATTTCACCACAAAAATACTCCCACGAGTACCTTTCAATCACCTGTTTGAAAATATCACAACCGAGTCAGTCCTCCCTGAGGCCCAATGTGACTTCAAAGCAAATTACAGCACTAATGACATGGTTCCAATTACTTTGCAGTTTTATGTTTTTTAAATGTAAATATGAGCACTTGTGGGGAACAAATGAATTAGTTCACTTGCTATGTGCAAAGATAATATTTTTTATCAAGGAGCCAATCAAAGAACGACAATCCATTGTTTTAAGTGATCTTTCAGTAACTTCTTTTCAAATCTTCTCAGTAGAAAGGCATATTCCTCCCCCAGCATTCCTTCCACTTTTGCAAAGCATAACTTCTCATTTATTGTAAGCAATGCCAGGAAAAAAAAAAGTTGTAATATCTTGTTAAAACATATTTTAAAATATTGGAATTTCAGCACTTGAACTAAATTGATTCTAAATGTGCCCCAGAATTTATTAAAATGGGACAAAATCCTAAACATTGGTTTATATTTAATTGGTGCTTCACTTCTTGTTTGCCAACCAGACAGACCGGACCTTCATTCATTTGGTAACATGATTCGTCTTAAGTAAGTAACACTGATTTTATAAAAATCACTCATTCAACAGCTCAAGGTGACACTGAAGGTTAGTATACAGAGTAAAACTTCTGAAGTTCCAAATTCTGAATCTCAAAAGGTTGAATGTTTGGTAATAAATTGTGCCTGAAATCGCTACAAGATAGCGTGCCTGAGCTGAATAAAGCAGCTGTATAAGCACTTTGTTAATACAGCTTAAAAGGCAAAGGTTCCACTTCAGTAAACAGGCCTATGCCACATAGAGTAAATACTTCTGACAGCACCAACATCAAAACAATTCAAATATTCCAGACAAAAAGACAGACAAAGATCCAAGTGTCAGAGTTTGAACTTTGCACACCTATTTTGTGGGGGTAATGACTTCAGAACAGATTTCTTAAGTACACGTTTCTATGAACCAGAACTAGTAAGTCAACTCTCCTACACTGCACTTATCAGCAGGGACCAAAACTAATCGAAAAAACTACGCCACCTTGTAGCAGCTGGACTACTGACTTAACCATGCCTCATTTGGTAGCACTCACCACCGAGTCAAAAGGTTCAAGTTCAGACTTTACACAAAAATTTAGGAGGCCAACATTTCAGTACTTGAGGGAGTGCTGCATTGTCAAGAGTTCTGTCTTTTGGATGGGACATCAAGCCGGTGCCCCATCTGCCTTCTCATTTGGATGTTAAAGATCCCAAAACATTATTTGAAACAGCAAAGGAGTTGTTCCCAGGATCCTTGCCAATATTTATCCCTTGATCCCAATTGTACAGGATGCAATTTACATGTACTGGAACTTTGCACAATGTTCAATCTCATTAATATTTCCTCCAGAAATGAAACAGTCTGTACTCGGGTGCAGGAAAACCAGAACAACTTTCAAGTTTGAACTGATATGTGGCAAGTAATATTTGGACACACAAGTATCGGGCAATGATCATCTCCAACAGGATAGAATCTAACCATCTCCCCATAACATAGCCATCACCGGATCCACCACCATAAAATCCTGCTGAGGCTGCCATATGAAAATTGTGCCTATAAAAGTAGTCAAAGACGAGGAGTTCTGCAGCAAGTACTTCATTTCCTGACACCCTAAAGGCTGTCCACCATTTTCAAGGCACGTGTCAGAATGCTCCCCACTTGCCTGGATGAGTGAAGCTCCAACAATATTCACGAAGCTCAACGCCATCCAAATCTGAGCAACCTGCTTGGTAAGAGTCCCATTCATCACCCCAAACATTCACTTTCCCTACCATTGCACTGTTACAGCAGTATGCACCATCTATAGATACACTTCAGCAACTCAACAAAACTCCTTTGATAGCAGTTTCCAAACTTGCAACCTCCATCACCTAGAAGGACAAGAGCAGCAGACACAATGGAATAACAACATCTGCAATTTCCCGTGCAACTCACAAACCATCCTGACTTGGAAATATATCAGTCACTGGATCAATATCATGCAACTCCCACATCAATAGCAATTGTGGCTGTACCTATACAACATGGACTGCAGAACTGAAGAGGATCATCTTCACTAAGGCAATAAAAGCTGGCCTTGCCAGTGATGCCCACATCCAATGAACAAATAAAAAATAATCCAGCTGATATGTGACCTTAAGCAATTTGCCATGCTCAGTGATCTAGCATCAATTATAGTGCCTTCATTCTATGGTAGTCTATTCTGCCAACTGCATTTCAGCCATCACAGCAAATTAGAAAGTGGGTACTGTACAGCTAAGGTTATTCACTGGTGACATATGACTCTGCTTGGCTACCCATGTGTATGTACACACATGCATATAAGAGCCATGTTTCCACAAAAAAAATCTGACAGCGCAGACTAAGGACCTGTTGAAGCAACAATCTCATTACAGTACTTGGTTGAATATGTTTCAACATTTATGGTGGAATGAGGCATGCAGCACGACCTTATCCGCTATCAGGCGAGAAGTTGAGGAGCAGAAGGTCCTCTAATCACCCTCCTCAACACACCAGCACCTTCCATAGAGGCAGTCAAACCTGCTGAGATTTTCCAACATTTTGTGTTTTTGGTATATGAGCATCTTCTCCTGCTTCCTTCAGATTTTCGACCATGGCTACTAGCCTCTGTACTCACAATTAAACAGACTTCTGGTCCAGCCCACCCAAATTCCTTTATCTCGCATAGGAGTTGTCATTTTTTTTTACAGCCCTTAAAGAGTTCATTCCGTAGATGTGCTTATGCCACATTCCTCAGTTGCTTTAAAAAAAAATCTTGTTTCCCAGCTGAGTTCTGACAGGTAAGGTTCAGAGAAAATGGAGAAAGAGATGGGGATGGCGATTGAGACATGGGGGAGGAGGGGAGATGTTTTATTAATCTGACCACATTCATAAAAAGATGGCGCTACCTTTCTATGTCGATGCAGGGAGGTCACTGCTGTTCTGTTGAGAAACAAAGAGTATAGGGATTGTTGGGTTGGAGGAGAAGATTGTACCTGGCAAGAGTGGGAGTCATGTAAAAAGACAACAAAATGGACAATGGGTGAGGACAGCAGTCCATCTAGGGGATGGTGATGCTCAAACAAAAAGGATCAAGACAAAATAGCATGATGGAATTTGGCTTACTACTTACATACAAAACAGGGCAGTGGTTGTGGACTGAAAATTTGCAATAGGTTGTATGAACTTGAAAAACAATCTAATGAATGAAAACCTCCCGTCCAGAATACAATACATGGGATGGACAAATGTCCAAAATTACAAACAGCTGCAGAACAAACATAAAAACCACTATGGAGGAAGAAGCACTGACCCAAAGACAACCTAAACAGCTGAGACTAACATTTCTGTGACTCACTGTGGACAGTGTCACTGAAGAATTTTTGCGACAAGAAACTACTGCTACAGTTCCTACTAAGAGTCATGTTGGACTCAAGATGATATCTGTTTCTTTCTCCATAGATGCTGCCAGATGCGCTGAGTGTTTCCAGCACTCAGTTTTTATTTCAGATTTGCAGTATTTTGCTTTACTTCAACATCTATATTTGGGTCGGACAGTGTGTTGGAAAATGCAGCGTTTCTTTTGAAGTGTTTTCTTTTGAAGAGTTTTCTTTATAGTAACCCCTACACATGCTAGTCTCTCTTGTTAAAGATATGAGAGTGTTTGTGTGTGAGAGGCCATATATGGAAACATGACGGGGGAAAGGGCATTCTCATGAATTGTGTGTATCCATTTCTGTCTATGATCATAGAAATGATGGAGGAAGGAACATTATTCAGAAGAAATATCAAAGTGATGTTAACCATACCACAGCAGTTTTACATTATATCAGATTCATTTTTCAAATATTTTGAAAAATATATTACTTATATTGAACAAGCCTATAAACTTTTTGCTAAAAGTTATTAATGAGCAAAATACTAAGTATTAATGAGCACATGAATGCAATTACATTACTGTTTGTAACATTTGTTGCTTGGCTGCTGTTGAATTAGTTTGGTAATACAATAATGTTGATTTTAGAAACCTCAACTCAAAGGATTCACGTCCATTCCTCACCATTGTGGTAGTGCTTAGTTTCTTATCACGATTCCTGACCAGAGCACAGGTGTTTTTATGATCCGTTCAGGGACCAGTAACTTCTATTGTAAAGGAGATGAAATTTCAAATCCCATCAACTTACCAAGAGAATAAATGCAAAGTTTCCACAGTTTTAAACAAACAAAAAAAACTATATGAGTCAACAAAACAAACAATCAATACTTTCTATCTTATGCTATAATGTAAGTATGAATTAATTGGCAAACTGTGAACGCTCAACAAAATGCACATGAAATGGCAGTAACAACCAAGACAGATTCCACAACTTTGCTCAACAACTCACCCAGATGTCAATGATTACCATGAGTCACAAAAATCCTGAAAACTCAGTCTTCCTTATGAGGGACTTCAGCTATTCTCTTTTATGGGAATAGCCTCCGATTTGCCTGAACAGTTGCTCCAACTCAGCCTGGAAGTCCTCTGGCTTCTTCTACCTAAAATGAGTTATCAGACTGAATTGGTCAGGTTGCACCCTAGCATCTAACCACCTAAGCAATCCAAGCTACATAGAAGTACCGAGCAACAACTGTGTCCCCTAAGTTCTGAACTCCTCCACCACCCAGAATATTCTTTCTGAATCTATCCTGTTTTTTATCCTGTTAGAATTTTATAAATTTCTAAGAGATCCCCCTCACTTCTCTAAACTCCAATAAATATAATCCTAACTCTTAATCCCTAGTCATTCGAAAAATCTGTCATCCCAGGAATCACCCTGACAAACTTTTGCTACACTCCCTCCATAACAAGAACATCCTTTCTCAAATAAGGAGACCAAAACTGCACATAATATTTCAGCTGTGGCCTCACCAATACCTCTCCAATTGTAGTAAAACATCCTTATTCCGATACTCAAATACTCTTGCTATGAAGGCCAACAAACTATTTGCCTTCTTTACTTCCTGCTGTACCTGCAAACTTACTTTCAGCGACTGATATACAAGGACACCTAGGACTCGCTGAATATTTACCTCTCTTAATTTACACTCATTCAAATAATAATGTTGTTGGTACAACTGGTTATTAAAACAATATTTGTGTCATGATGGCACTGACTCTTTGCCTCTGGTCTCAAATATTGCATCTTTTATCAGAGCATTCAGTAAAGAAATTCTACTGGTCTCCACTTCAACATAATGAATGGAACAAGGAGGTGGAAAATCCCTCAAATTAGCTGCGAGAAGTGTTACTGGGTATAGTTAAATATTTTGGTGGGTTTTTTCTCCTTGACCCAGGCACAGCACAGAGGTTGCCTAAACTGTTCTGCACTTATTTCTAGAAGAATGATTGATTGTTCTTCTCCTTTTAAGTGCCCAAAAGGTATCCTCATCTTCAGAAACCAATTAGCCTCCTCAGGTCCAAACACTGTCACAGTATGCACCTGGAGTGAATTATGCATTCACTGTCTTAATTAGGCAAAGGTAACGTTCCCCCACACTCCTTCCCAAAAATAATATTCCATAAGTGTCTGTTCATGGAATTCCATTACTTGAGCAGCCAAATTAACTGCATGGCAGATCAAGAAGATTATAGCTTTGATCACTGTTCTGAATTGATGGTTATCTCTGTTAATGCATTGGATGTACTCCAATTGATCTCAGCATTTACACATTAAAATATTTTCCGCTCAAAGGAGCACTGGCAAAGTAATGGAATAGATCACCTTCTCAGTTGGAGTTGCTGCACTGCAGGAGAGAAAGGAAGGGGAAAAAAGCCCCAAAATATCACAAATCATGACATAAATAGTATCACTGAGCGCTGCAGTACACACATAGCTTCTCCAAATGGTCCATTTTCAACACTATTAGAACTTTCTTCGCCTCTATTCAGGTACCCAAAAGATAAACTTTCTGAGCCACCAGACACTTAGGAGCCTAAAACCTGCATCAACTGATCCACAAGTCTACTTAATCTATTATTTTGACAATCATCTCACCAAAATACAATGGTCTATAAATAACATGCATGTACAAATACAGCTTTCAGCAAATATTTTCCTAGCAGTTTGTGAAACATATTTCGTCTGTGAATAATTACCAAATGTCATCGGCTCAACCATATCTTTTATTAATTCCTTGATTTTTCTCTTTAGTAATATTCAAATTAGAAACTGAATTTATTGAAATTTTCCCAGGTTTTTGGGGGGTTTCCTATGGTCCGGATTATCTCCCAAGTTTTAGCGCTAAAAGTAGAATCCAAAAAAACTCAGCAACAAATGTTGAATATAACCATTCTGTAATCTGAGCTGGAGCCCTTCCTGTTGAATTTGTCCCATTTATATTGTGAGGCAGATACAGCAACACCGGAACAACTGCACATGCACAAATTCCCAAAGTGACTGTAAAGCATCCACACATATACAGAATTGGTATGACTGCAGATGTTCCCCAAATATGAGAAAAGGTTCTAGCAGTCAGGAATGACAAAAGCACATTGCTGGCAACTTCAGGCTGCCAGTTTACACAAAGTCAGAATTAAAAAATAAGCTGACAACAACTTTCTTCATTTATTCGCGTTGCCAATGTCATTTTCCCAGCAAAAGCTGGAGGCTAACCCTTTCCTCAGATAACTGGGATACAATCAGGTTAATCTTTGATGTCAAACCAGGAAAGCAGGGTGGATAATTTCATCTCTGCTGTCAGTGCCCAGTTCATGCCCAAAGAAAAATAATCCACAGTTGAAGATTAGAAGATTTTAAATTTGCAATTTAAAAAATGAAATCAACTCCCACCCTTAATTACGAACAGTGTTCTGCTGTGTTGCAGAAAAACATCAGCCTATCAGAATAAATTATTCCCATAATAACAAGAAACCATATTTTCTCTTCATCAAATCTGGTGGCACTTCATAGAATGGCATCACTGGGGGCAAATATATATCCTCTTGTCATGCTGCTTACAAAGAGCTTTGCAAACCAATTTTTAAAAATCTATCCATTATTTGAGAGTTATAATCTGGGTGCAATGTTGCAACAAAAAGGAAGCAAAGAACTTGCTTTATAAGGCTCTTTTTTTGCAACCTCACAGCGCGCAATGAAATTTAGTCACTCTTGTAATATGGGGAAAAGTGGCAACCAATTTTTGCACACAGTAACATCTCACTAACACATTGAAATAAATGACCACGTAATCTGGTTTGTTGTTGATCCAGAGATAAATGTTGGCCCAGAGACGAGGAGAACTTCCTTGCTCTTGTTTAAATAGTGCACTGGTATCTTTTACGTCCACTTCAGGAGGCAAATGGGACCCGATATCATATTATCTAAAAGGCAGCTTAAATTATTTGCTCAAGTCTCTGGAGTGGGGTTGAATTCACAAAATACTGCCTTACAGGCAAGTGTATTACCACTGAGCCAAGGTTGAGCACAGCTGAAGCAACATAATTACAGTTACGGGGTATTTACCATAGTTTTTTTCCCCATACAAACACAGCCAAAGAAATTATTCTTTTAAACCTGATGACATATCAAATGCTGATATAGAATTAGCATAAAGACATTGTGACTGGTCCAATGACAGAGAATACATAATCTTTTACATATATTTATCTACACCTACAATGCTAATCTAAATTAGCCTGAAAAATACAATAAATTTCATGGAAAATGATCAACTCAATCAATAGCAATTCAAGGTGGTCAATCTGATGTCACAAAGCTTGTTAGGCATTAAGTATACTGATGTCATCAGGTTTCATTGGATGTACTATCCTAGATAACATCTATTATGGCACCACGTTTGTCCATTTTTTAAAAACCATTCTATGAATTTCATTACATCGGCATGTTTGCATTTTCAGGAATTTTATCAGTAGCAGCTGGTGGTCTTTTTAATAGATGAGGCATAGCTATATACATATAACCAAACCAGCTTGTTACCTTGGCAATGGATCATTTGTACATATGCATGCATTTTATTTTTGTTGACTTCTATCTTTTATTATATAAAAAGCAAGGTCAATGAAAAGAATAAGAGGGAAATCAGCAAACAGATGGAAATACAGGAAGCCAATCAATTGGGTAATAAAGTCAGCTCAATTTCTGAATTAATTCTTTTCAATTTAGAACACAGAACATAGAACACTACAGCACAAACAGGCCCTTCGGCCCACAAGTTGTGCCGATCACATCTATACCTAACAAGCCATAGAACTATCTGTAACTCCCAATCCCATTAGATCCCATATACTCATCCAGAAGTCTTTTAAAAGACCCCAGCGAGTTCGCCTCCAACACCACCAACGGCAGCCGATTCCACTCACTCACCACCCTCTGAGTGCAAAACATACCCCTAACATCTCCTCTGTACTTGCTTCCCAGCACCTTAAACCTGTGTCCTCTCATTGCGACCATTTCAGCCCTGGGAAATAGCCTCCGAGAATCCACCCTATCTATTCCTCTCAACATCTTATAAACCTCTATCAGGTCGCCTCTCAACCTTCGTCTCTCCAGGGAGAAGAGACCTAGCTCCCTCAACCTATCTTCATAAGGCATGCCTCCCAATCCAGGCAACATCCTTGTAAATCTCCTCTGCACCCTCTCAATAGCTTCTACATCCTTCCTGTAGTGAGGCAACCGGAACTGCGCAGAGTACTCCGAGTGGGGTCTGACAAGGGTCTTATAAAGTTGCAGCATTACCTCCCGACTCCTAAACTCAATCCCTCAATTAATGAAGGCCAGTACACCAAATGCCTTCTTGACCACATCCTCCACCTGTGAGGCCAATTTAAGAGCCCTATGGACCCGGACCCCAAGATCCTTCTGCTCTTCAACGCAGCTAAGACTCCTACCCTTGATATTGTACTCCTTCATCCCATTAGTGCTGCCAAAATGGACCACTACACATTTATCTGCGTTGAAGTCCATCTGCCACTTCTCTGCCCAGTCTTGCATCCTATCTATGTCACGCTGCAACTTCTGACATCCCTCCAGGCTATCCACAACACCACCAACCTTCGTATCGTCGGCAAACTTACTAACCCATCCTTTCACTTCCTCATCCAGGTCATTTATGAAAATGACAAACAGCAAGGGTCCTAGAACAGATCCCTGGGGCACTCCACTGGTGATCGATCTCCATGCAGAAAAAGACCCATCCACAACCATTCTCTGCCTTCTGCAGGCAAACCAGTTCTGGATCCACAAGGCCAAAGCCCCTTGGATACCATGCCCTCTCACCTTCTCACGAAGTCTTGCATAGGGGACCTTATCAAACACCTTGCTGAAGTCCATGTAAACCATGTCCACCGCTCTTCCTTCGTCAATGTGTTCAGTCACATTTTCAAAGAACTCAACTAGGCTCGTAAGGCATGACCTGCCCTTGACAAAGCCGTGCTGACTATTTCTGATCATACTAAACTTCTCTAAATGCTCATAAATCTTGTCCCTCAGAATCCACTCCATCAACTTACTGAGGTCAGACTCACCGGTCGGTAATTTCCCAGGCTATCCCTGTTCCCCTTCTTGAAAATAGGAACCACATCCGCAATCCTCCAATCCTCCGGAACCTCTCCCGTCTCCATCGACGATGCAAAGATCATCGCCAGGGGCTCTGCAATCACTTCCCTCACCTCCCACAGTAACTTGTATGCATTAGGCTCCCTCTGCTTCTCCAAACACTTCCCACACATCCAATCAGCCTTCTTATGGAATATAATGTCAAGTATGACCCCACTTGGTTCCAATCTGTTGGCCTAGGATTTGAGTTATTGCGGAATGTGTCAATGGCACCCAATTCAGATGTCTATACACAAAATTCTGGATAAACAGGGTCTCACTTGTTTCACTTAATGATCTACCTCTGAATGTTATACTTTCATGCTTTGCAAATTATTATCAGACTACTGGCAACATGCAGGAAAATAATCCTCACGTGCTGCATTACTGAAAGAAATGAACAATAAAGTAATAAAACTACACAAGTGCAAAAGTAGTCATTACGCTGCAACATTAACACAATATTAGCTGTATTTGAAATAATTAAACAAAGTCACATAGATTATCAATTTCGTGCATTTTGAGAAACTAAAACCTGAAACAAATTAAAACCTGAACTGTCATATCATTTAACCAATTTATTCAACCTGCTGAGGGAAGTGAATAGCAAAAAGAAAAAAGTCAAATTTATATTTAAACTTTTGAAGATAATCATGAAAATCTCCAGAATATTAGTCTAATACAGGTTTCATTAATATACTTATAATTCCAACAGTGAAGAAAGTTATCTCCGATTGCAACGAGATCTTGATCAATTGGGCCAATGGGCTGATGAATGTCAGATGGAGTTTAATTTAGATAAATGCGTGGTGATGCATTCTGGTAGATTGAACCAGGACAGGACTTATTCAGTTAATAATAGGGCGCTGGGGAGAGTTACAGAACAAAGAGATCTAGGGGTACATGGTCATAGCTCATTGAAAGTGGAGTCACAGGCGGACAGAGTGGTGAAGAAGGCATTCAGCATGCTTGGTTTCATCGGTCAGAACATGAATCCAGGAGTTGGGATGTCTTGTTGAAGTCGTACAAGACATTGCTAAGTCCACACTTGGAATACTGTGTGCAGTTTTGGTCACCCTATTATAGAAAGGATACTATTAAACTAGAAAAAATGCAGCAAAGATTTACTAGGATGCTACTGGGACTTGATGGTTTGGGTTATAAGGAGAGGCTGGATAGACTGGGATTTCTTTCTCTAGAGCGTAGGAAGTTGAGGGGTGATCTTATAGAGGTCTATAAAATAATGGGCGGTACAGATCAGCTTGATAGTTAATATCTTTTCCCAAAATTAGGGGAGTCTAAAGCTAGAGGGCATAGGTTTAAGGTGAGAGGGAAGAGATACAAAAGTGTCCAGAGGGGCAATTTTTTCACACAGAGGGTGGTGAGTGTCCGGACAAGCTGCCAGAGATAGTAGTAGAGGCAGGTACAATGTTGCCTCCTAAAAAGCATTTAGATAGTTACACAGGTAAGATGGGTATGGAGGGATATGGGCCAAATGCGGGCAATTGGGATTAGCTTAGGGGTTTAAAAAAAAGGGTGGCATGGACAAATTGGGCCAAAGGACCTGTTTCCATGCTGTAAACCTTTATGACTCTATAACATGGTTGGAATCAAATTTTCTGTTAAATACCTTATTATCTATTTTCTACATCTGCATTGATCCCAATTATTTTCAAGTAAGCATAAAGTCTGGAGGAAAGAGTCATGTTACTTTCTTGATTGTGAATCCATATATGATTAATCTAACTTGGAATTCTGTCACCCTCAAGCCACCCTTTTAACATCCCAAAAAGCTCTCAATTCTCCCTCTCAAGCAATATCAAGGTTAATCACTTCCACGGTTTGTCAAAAGGGATATCTCTTTCAGGATTCAGTGTCTGATTGAGGGTTTGAGCACTGAGAAACACTGGTCAACACCCCTGCCCTTTTTTCAGATCCTCCTGTTGCAGGATTTCCACCTGAGGTTCTTGATCCCTGGAACATGGCCACCCAACTGTCTTGACTGGCACTTAATGCAGTTGGTCGTCTCCACAGGAGGTGACACATAGCTCCTCTCACCTGGATTAAATTTCACCCTATATTTCTATTCTTGCAATAAAATACTGCATTTTATCCACTTCTCTGCCTTGCCTTATTGTATATTTAGGATTAAAACCAGGTGTACTTATAGGATAATGCTGCTCTGTTGATACACAACCAATCAGAAACAGGGACACGGAACTTGTTAAGATCAAGAATGGCAATAAAATGCTAATGGCCTGGATTTTGTGCCTGGATTGTGAAGCAACGCTTGCTGCTGGCTATGAAGAAAGCTGCCCCCCAAAGATCTCGCAATTTCAGCGGTACAGAGATCTGACATTAATTGGAATCTGGTGTCAAGTCAATTTGGTCATCAAGTATCAAGCAATAAGCCATCAAGCAGGGGAAGCAGCCAATATGCTGGACGGTATTGTCTGGATATCATTCTAAAATCCAACTGAAATATTCTCACAGACGGCAAGCCAGGAGATAAAGGGCATCAATTAGCCTTCAATTTACAGACAGCAAAATAAAGGACTGATGTATACACATGTTTATGATTGAAGCTGAAATATTAGAAACCAACCTATTAAAAAAAAATGTACAATTTATTATAATGGAAAGATGTGACATTCCAAAAAGAAAGTATCTTTATGTTGCACAGCAGAGGAAAGTTACGTAACTCTCAGCTTACTTTTCACTGACTCAAGTGCAGAAAAATCAGTTTCATCTATTAATCCTTATGGAGTAAATCGAAATAAAATGGAGCAATCAAAACACCACAGCAGTGGTATGTCATCTTGGGAAATTTGAATTTCCACAGCTTATTGGGGCCTCTAGTGATAAAAACGCAGTACTGCAGCACTGTAATTAATACAAGACCAAGTTGTGCAAAAAGGTGATGTGTGCAAGATTGATATTCATCACCCCTTGGTGCCTAATTTACCCTTTGATCCTATGCACTTTGGAAAGCTGCAGAATGAAAGTTAAAATCACTAAAGATAAGAAGTCTGTTAGTGCACAGCCTGAGGGAGGCAACCATTGAAGATAGAATCATAGAAACCCTGCAGTGCAAAAGGAGGCCATTCAGCCCATCGAGTCTACATTGGCCACAATCCCAGCCCAGCCCTACCCCCATATCCGTACATATTTACCTGCTATTCCCTCTAACTTACGCATCTCAGGACTCTAAGGGGCAATTTTTAGCATGGCCAATCAACCTAACCCACATATCTTTGGATAGCTCAGTAAAAAAAAATTAAAGCACTTGGGTGACTGGTAGAGAGGGAGGACTTTAAAGGAGATGTGAGATGAGGTGGAACAAGGTAAGATATTCAAAGGAAGAGAAAATGCCAAAGGAGTAATGAAACAGAGCAACTGAACAGATATTCTGGAGGGAGATGTGTAGAGGACATGACGATAGGTGATCTGCTGATCAGGTGTGGTCAGGGAGATTAGCCCCCAGCAGATGTCCTGGATGGGAAGGTTGGTGTGAGTGTAGGATCGAACAGTTGTGTTTGCTGCACATAATGAGACAGGCTACTCAATAGGCTCTTCAAGGGATCAAGTGAGGCACACAAGAAAGCTGTAACTTATGAGGAAGCCAAGCCCAGGACAATGGCATGAAAATAGGATTGTTTTTGGGATTTGGAAGGAGGGAGAAGCTAAGCGAAGAGAAATGAATGGATACCTGATGACAGCAGAGAAGGGCTTAGGAGGATTAAAAAAGAAAACAAAAAATGAAAATAGAGGTGGTGGGCTCGGATCCAGTGTGGCAGTTAAAGCGTTCACCCGATGGGACACAAAGAAAAGTCAAGTTTCACAGGCCTGGCTACATAGAAGTTATTAGAGTACATAAAATGGTAATAATATTTACACTTTTTAAAAGCTTTTTGAAGGTTTAAATAATCATGTCACATGATTGATAGAGTCAATGCTTTTGGATCAACAGCACAAGCAGTTACAGTTGAGTGGCTGACTGGACACTTGATTTTAATTTAATCTTTTGTGAAGCAAGTATATTTGGTTCTGGTGGGCTCAAACTGATAATCCCAGGTAGATGTCTCAAGAATTTTGTTTTGTGCTAGAAAAATAGATATGTTAAAACTTGGCACAGTTTTCAATGAGGCTAAAAATGCTAGTGCATGAAATCAAATACATAGGTGATGGTAAAAATTTTATGTTCAAGTGAAAAGAATGTGATGTGACAGCATCTCAAATCCAATCTGTACAATAATAAACATACCAAAATGCATTGTGGCTAAATTCACTTTGCAAGACTGAGAATGTAAAAATAAAAACAATGTTTTTCTTTTTATGACTCCAAGCCTATTTCAGAAAACTAAGCAATTTTAAACTATAATTGTGCTTTACACCACTTTTCACTCCATTCATTTTTCCTCAGATTCTAAATGCATAGAATATTGAAGTCATCCATATTAGGATCTAATACCTTTTTCATGCCTCTTCTAAGCCGTAACCACCCCATCATCATTCCGCACTATTTCAGATCTTCTCCCAGCCTTCACCAAGCTTATCCATGAAGTCCACTACCAACTTCCTCAATATCTTCCCTCTTAGCCCAAGATTTTTTGATTTTGATTTGATTTATTATTGTCACATATATTAACATACAATGAAAAGATTGTTTCTTTCGCACTATAAAGACAAAGCATACCATTCATTGAGAAGAAAATGAGAGTGCAGAATGTACTGTCACAGACATAGCTAGGGTGTAAAGAAAGATCAACTTAATGCAAGGTAAGTCCATTCAAAAGTCTGACAGCAGCAGAGAAGGAGCTGTTCTTGAGTTGGTTGACACGTGACCTCAGACTAGTCAATGGATGAGAGGCTAGTTTGCATGATGGATTGGGCTACATTCACGATTTCTTGTAGTTTTTTTGCAGTCTTGGGCAGAACAGGAGCCATACCAAGTTGTGATACAGCCAGAAAGAATGCTTTCTATCTTGCATCTGTAAAAGCTGGTGAGAATCATAACTGACGTGCCAAATTCCCTTAGTCTTCTGAGAAAGAAAAGACATTGGTGGGCTTTCTTAACTATAGTGTCAGTATGGGGGGGGCCAGGACAGGTTGTTGGTGACCTAAAAACTTGAAACTCTCGACCCTTTCTACTTTGTCACATTGATATAGACAGAGGCATGTCTTCCTTTACGCTTTCTGAAGTTGATAACAATCTTCTTCATTTTGTTGACATTGCAGCAACAATAATCTTCCCCTCATCAGTTCACCAGATTCTCTATCTCATTCCTGTACCCTGTCTCATCATTGTTTGAGATCCGACCCACTACAATGCTGTTGTCAGCAAACTTGAAAATCGAGTTGGAGGGGAATTTGGCCACACAGTCATTGGTGTATAAGGAGTATAGTAGGAGGCTGAGAACACAGCCTTGTGGGACATCGGTGTTGAGGATGATCGTGGAGGAGGTGTTGCTGCCTATCCTTACTGATTGTGGTCTGTGAGTTATAAGTTCAGGATCCAGTCTCAGAGGCAAATGCCAAGGCCCAAGCCACAGAGTTTGGAGATGAGTTTCATGGGAATAATGGTGTTGAAGGCTGAGCTGTAGTCAATAAATAGGAGTTTGACATAGATGTCCTTGTTATCTAGGTGTTCCAGGTTGAGTGCAGGGCCAGGGAGATGGTGTGAGCTGTGGACCTGTTGCGGCAGTAAGCAAACTTTAGTGGATCCAGATAGCCCAGGAGGCTGGAGTTGAGTTGTAGCCTTTCGAAGCACTTCATAATGATGGATGTCAGAGCCACCAGCCGACAGCCATTAAGGCACGCTACTTGGTTTTTCTGAAGTACCGGGATGATGGTCGTCTTCTTGAAGCAGATAGGGATCTCAGATTGTTGTAAAGTGAGGTTGAAGATGTCTGTGAATATCCCCGCCAGCTGGTCCTCACAGGATCTGAGTGCTTGTCCGGGTACCCCATCTGGCTCAGTCACTTTCCATGAGTTGACCTTCAAGAAAGCTGCTCTGACATCTGCAATGGTGACCCCAAAGTTTCATTCAGGGCTTCCAGGGTGGAGGCATGCTTAAGTTGATCTCTTGCTCAAAACAGGTGTAGAATACATTGAACTCATCAGGGAGGGATGCGTTGGAGCCGGTGATTTTACATGCCTTCATTTTGTAGCCTGTTACATCTTGTAGACCTTGCATAGTTGGCGGGGGTCGGTGTGGCTAACCTGGGGCTCTAGCTTGGTCCGGTATTGTCTTTTGGCATCTTTGATGGATCTCCTTAGATCGCATCTGGCTTTCTTGTATAGATCAGCGTCCCTTAACTTGAACGCCTCGGACATGACTTCAACAAGTACAGATTTACTTCTTTGGCACACAGTCTTCTACACACTTATTAATGAAGTCAGTTACTGTAGTGGCATACTCGTTCAGGCTGGTCACGGTGTCTTTAAATACTGACCAGTCCACTGACTCCAAGCAGCCTCAAAGGCAATCATCCGATTTCTCAGACCAACACTGCACGACTTTCTTTAATGGATTCTGCCGCTTCAGTTTTTGCTTGTAAGCCGGGAGCAAGAACACAGTCTTGTCATCTGATTTGCCAAAGTGTGGGCGGGCAATAGAGTGGTAGGCATGTTTGATACTTGTGTAGCAGTGGTCTAGGATGTTTGAGCCTCTGGTGGAACAGGAAACATGTAGGTAACCTGGTAGTACGCTCTTGAGCTTGGCCTGATTGAAGTCTCTGGCCACGATGAACAAGGCCTCGGAATGTTTCATCTCAAGGCTATTTGTAGTGGGGTATATTTCGTCCAATGGTATCTTCACGTCCGCATGGGGTACTGGGTGTAAACTGCCATCAGGATAACGGAGGTGAACTCCAGCGGAAAATAGTAGAGGCAGCATTTTAGCATCAGGTACTCTAGGTCAGGGGAGCAGAAAGTTCAGTAAGAAATCTCACAACGCCAGGTTAAAGTCCAACAGGTTTATTTGGTAGTAAATGCCACTAGCTTTCGGAACACTGTTCCTTCGTCAGGTGATTGGAGAGTTCTGATCCCAGACAGAGCATATAAAGGCACACACAATTTACAGAATACTGATTAGAATATGAGTCTTTACAGCTAATCTGCTATTCAAGTATTAAAGGTGCAGACAATGTGAGTGGAGATAGCATTAAGCATAGGTTAAAGAGATGTGTATTGTCTCCAGACAGGACAGTGAGTGAGATATTGCATGTTCAGGCAAGTCATGGGGGTTACAGATAGTGTGTCATGAACCCAAGATCCCAGATGAGGCTGTCCTCATGTATGCGGAACTTGGCTACCAGTTTCTGCTCAGCGACTCTGCGCTGTAGTATATCGTGAAGGCCGCCTTGGAGAACGTTTACCTGAAGGTCAGAGGCCAAACACCTGTGACCGCTGAAGTGTTCACCAACAGGAAGAGAACAGTCTTGCCTGGTGATTGTTGAACAGTGTTCATTCATCCATTGTGGTAGCGTCTGTATGGTCTCCCCAGTGTACCAATGTGCCGAGTTGAAAGAGTATGTGCTGTGTACCTGGTGGATGGTGTTCTCATGTGAGATGATGGCATCCATGTCGATGATCCGGCATGTCTTGCAAAGGCTGCTATGCAAGGGTTGTGTGGCGTCGAAGGCAAGAAGTGGGGATGGCCCTGGCGAGATGTTCGTCTTTATCAATGACATGTTGAAGACTCTGGAGAAGTCGTCGTAGCTTCTCCGCACCGTGTCCCATGATTGTCTTCTGAGGAGGTTGGTGCGGTTTTTCGCTGTGGCGCATCAGAACTGTCAATAGATGAGTCGAGCGCAATATCCTGTTCTTGTGAGAGCATCTTTCAGCACCTGGAGGTGTCTGTTCCTCATCTGAACAGATCCTGTGTATATGGAGCGCTTGTCCATAGGGGATGGCTTCTTTCATGTGTTTAGGATGGAAGCTGAAGAAGTGGAGAATCGTGAAATTATCTGTGGGCTTGCAATACAGTGAGGTGCTGAGGTGACCGTCCTTGATGGAGATGCACGTGTCCAAGAATGCAACCGATTCCGGAAAATAGTCCATGGTGAGTCTGATGGTGGGATAGAACTTGTTGATGTCATTATATAGTTGTTTCAGTGATTGTTCACCATCAGTCCAAAGGAAGAAAATGTCATTGATGTATCTCGTGTATAGCATCGGTTGAAGGTCCTGTGCGGTGAAGAAGTCTTGTTCGAGCTGCTGCATGAAGATGTTGGCATATTGAGGTGCAAATTTGGTCCCCATGGCTGCTCCTTGTGTCTGGATGAAGAACTGGTTGTTGAAGGTGAAGACATTATGGTCCAGGATGAAGCGGATGAGTTGTAAAATTGCATCTGGAAACTGGCAGTTGTCGGTGTTGAGTACTGAGGCAGTTGCAGCAATGCCATCGTCGTGAGGGATGCTGATGTTGAGCACTGAGATATCCATTGTGACGAGGAGTGCCCCTGGGAGTTTCTGCAGGAAGTCCGTAGTGTCGCGGCAGAAACTGGGGGTTCTTTGTACAATGGGTTTCAGGATGCCCCCAACGTAGCCAGAGAGGTCGCGCACAGGGTCCCATTGCCCGATATGACGGGACAGCCAGGTGTGTTGGCTTTGTGTATCTTTGGGAGGCAGTAGAGATCTCCAACACGGAGAGTACGTGGGATGAGAGCACGGAGGGTGCTCTGATGGTCTGATCAAAGGTCTTGATCAGAGCATTGAGTTGATGTGTGTGTTCTTTGGTCGGATTTGTGGGTAACTGTGGTGTTCCTCGTTGTTCAGTTGTCGGTACACTTCTTTGCAATAATCCGTTCTGTTCAGTGTGAAGATGACCCCTCCTTTGTCTGCTGGTTTGATGACAATGTTGTGGTTGGTCTTGAGAGCGTGAATGGCGTTGTGTTGTGCTTGGGTGATGTTCGGGGCTGTCTTGAGTGTGGTTGATGAATCTGGTGTTGATGCACCTCCTGATGGCTTGGACATATATGTCAAGTTGAGGGCAGCAGCCTTCTGGAGGAGTCCAATTGGACTCTTTTCTCTTCGGTTGCTGCACTGCAGGCCTCTCTGTTGGCTGTTCTGGTTCATTGGCTGTCTCATTGTGTTCGCTGTTGGCCTCTTGGCGTTTGTGGAAGAACTCTCGCAGTCTCAATCGCCTGATGAATTCCTCTGTGTCCGCTGTGAGACTGATGGGGTCCATTTTGGTGGTGGGGCAGAAATTGAGCCGTTGGCTGAGAACTTCGACTTTGTCTGGTTGAAGTGTGTAGTCCAACAAGTTGACAATAGACTTCCCTGCGGTGGTACTGTTTTCTATTGTGTGCCGGGGGAGGCTTGGTAGCTGCTGGTGGTGATGCCAAGTTTCTCAAGTTTCCTGTTCGTGGTGTGCATGTAGATGGTGTAGTTTCTTTGTCTCATCTGCATGGCAGTGTTTTGCAGCTGGTCTGCACCCTGAGCGCAAGTTGAAAATATGAATTCTATCTTGGTTTCCAAGGATGCGGCATTTGCTGTAGAGCTGGTGTACGAGGTGAGGAGTATGAGAGAGGTGCAACAGCAAAGTCTCTCAGTGTCGTCTGTATTATAGGTTGACCTGAGTGAGTTTGTGATCTGTAGTCCTTTCTTGCATCTTTGTAAAAACTTAATGTCTGTGTTGATCTGCGCAATCTTCCTGGAGATCCTCTCCACTTGGAGCCGGGAGTTAGTGGTGTCGGTGGCTGTCATGATGTGGAGATGCTGGCGTTGGACTGGGGTAAACATGGTAAGAAGTCTCACAACACCAAGTTAAAGTCCAACAGGTTTATTTGGTAGTAAACGCCACTAACTTTCAGAATGCTGTTCCTTCGTCAGGTGAGTGGAGAGTTCTGATCCCAAACAGGGCATATAAAGGCACACACAGTTCACAGAATACGGATTAGAATGTGAGTCTTTGCAGCTTTATGCCCTGTTTGGGATCAGAACTCTCCACTCACCTGACGAAGGAACAGCGTTCCGAAAGTTAATGGCATTTACTACCAGATAAACCTGTTGGACTTTAACCTGGTGTGGTGAGACTTCTTACTGTGTTTACCCCTGTTTAATGGCAGCATCTCCACATCATGAGCAGAAAGTTGCCAGTATTGCTACACTTAGGCACCACAAGGTGTTGGTTAGGAAGCAGACCCCACCTCCCCTTGCCTTGCCTGAGGCTGCTATGTGGTCCATTCAATGGATTGAGAGGCTCTCTGGTTGTAGAGCACTGTCCTTATTGGTTCTTTGCTTGCTAACATTATCTTCTTGAATTATCCCTGTATCGTTCAAGGTAATTGTCATCACGTCCCTGCGCAAATAAAACTAAATCTCTGCACTCTCTCCAATTACCAGCCCATCTCAAATCTTGTATCTACAGCTTCATGCCTTTGTTTGAAACCCCTCAATTTGATTGTCATCTTGTTCAAAGCTGCTCTAATCAAAGTCAGAAGGAACACTTCATCCTTCTGTGATGGTAACCACACTTAGCTGTTACTCCTCATCCTTTACCTCTCTGTTGCCTTCAGCATTATAGATCTTCCTATCATAAGAACATAAGAAATAGGACGAGTAGGCCATCTAGTTCTCAGTCTACTTTTATGGTATTGCCCTCCCCTGGTGTCACAGCTACATCTCTGCCAGCATTTTCAACTTATTCTCCACACACCAAACAGATGAGAAAAACTTTCTGGGAGCAGCTTTTTTCCAACAGCACTTGAAATCAATGTAACACAAAAGTTAGCAATGTTCAACCATAGACAATTTCACAAACAAGTCAACAACAGACACTGGCTAAACTAATTAATTGGGATTATAATCCAATCCAGGAAGGAAGTTGTGATGGACCTTTATAAAGCACATGAGTTCAGCTTCAAATGGAGTCCAATTTGAGCAATAAAGTGATGGAAGGTTCATCAACCATGCTTTCAAGTGGCACTTGCTTAAGAACATAAGAAATAGGAGCAGGAGTAGGAGTAGGCCATCTAGCCCTTCGAGCCTGCCCCGCCATTCAATAAGATCATGGCTGATCTGAAGTGGATCAGTTCCACTTTCCCACTTTCTCCCCATAACCCTTAATTCCCCTGTCTACCAAAAACCTATCTACCCGTGACTTGAATATATTTAGCGAGGTAGCCTGCACCACTTCAACGGGCAGAGAATTCCAGAGATTCACCACCCTTTGAGTGAAGAAGTTCTTCCTCAACTCCATTCTAAACTGCCCCCCGCTTATCTTGAGGCTGTGCCCTCTAGTCCTGCTGTCCTTTCTGAGCGGGAAGAATCTCTCTACCTCTACCCTATCCATCCCTTTCATCATCTTATATGTCTCTATAAGATCCCCCCTCCAACGAGTACAGATCCAGTCTATTTAGTCTCTCTTCATAGTCTAACTCCCTCATCTCCGGTATCAGCCTAGTGAACCTCCTCTGCATTCCCTCCAAGGCCAAAATATCCTTGTGCAAGTGCGGCGACCAAAAGTGCACACAGTACTCCAGCTGCGGCCTCACCAGTGCCCTGTACAGTTGCAGCAAGACCTCCCTGCTTTTATATTCTATCCCCCTCACTATAAAGGCCAGCATCCCATTCGCAGGCCAGCACCCCATTCATAACCTGCATAACCTACTTACTGCTTACCCAGCATAACCTGCTTACTAATGCTCAGATTAGGTTCCACCAGGGTCACTCAGCTGTTGACCTCATTACAGCTTTGGACAAAACAGCAACATTCCACAGGTGAGATGAGACTGACTGCCCTCGACATCAAGACAGCATTTGATTGAATATGGCATCAAGGAGCCGAGCAAAATTGAACTCACAGAGATGGATTGAAATTGAAGGGCAATCATGTAGTTATACCACACCATGTGAAAGAATAGTCAATTTCAGAAGTGATTTAAGCTACATCATCATCT
This sequence comes from Carcharhinus amblyrhynchos, assembly GCF_965287045.1. NCBI lineage: Eukaryota > Metazoa > Chordata > Chondrichthyes > Carcharhiniformes > Carcharhinidae > Carcharhinus > Carcharhinus amblyrhynchos. The sequence continues at coordinate 25,006,110 of NC_137332.1, read as the reverse complement.
AAAGTTATCTCTGAAGATCTGAAAGAGCAATTTACTGGCTTGTCATAAAGAAGGATTTGTAGGTGTACGTATCAATTATCTTGATATACAAGCTTTACATATAAAAAAGCAAATAAACAGCAAATACTGGAAAGGGATTGTGCAAAAATGTGAAATCAGTTTCTTCCTTTTGCTTTGAAAAATCATTTGACGTTTATTCTGATTCTTTGAAATAGAGACTGTTAAAAAGGGAAAGAAGTCACAGCTACAATAGAAGTTCATCTTGCACATCACAACAGTCGAAATGAGGTTAACATCAGAAAATAGCTAACATTTAACTTGAAGAGATTCCAACAGTTTGCAAAACAATGCGAATATAATCAAGTGAAGAATTCACCATGGTCTCTACCGTTAGATGGCATTAATTAATTGGCAAGGAGGAAAATGCTGTTAAAATCATAAACATATCTCTATCAAAACAATAGGCATCCGTCCTGGAACTCAACCCCATTTTTAAAATTAGTACAACACACAAATCATTAACTCAAAGATGGATTGGTTAACAAACCAAGCCACTTCTCTCCACTGCAGGATGACTTCTGAAACTGTTTTCCCTCACCAAGGTCAAACAGGCACTGATTTGTGATATAACAGTACTGGAGAACGTGGAGAAGTTATAGAAAGTGACTCATTAAAATTCTCATAATAGGAGAAGGGAAATGGATAATTACAATGCAAGTGATTATCCAATCCTAAACGACAGATAAAAGATATTTAGAAAGGACCAGATATGCATGCAAAATACACAGCATCACAGTGTCATTATCCAGAAAAATAACGAAGCAGCAGAGATAAAAAGATTGATCGATAATCAGCTAAACCAACAAGCAACTAAGAGCCAATACAGCAAGTTGAACCTCTGATGGAAAATACTCCCACTAACAACTTGAACTTACACAATATCTTTAATATGGTAAAACAATTCAATGCTCTTCATAATCAGACAAAAGTAGATACCAAGCTAAAAACAGAAACATTGGCCAGAATTTTACCGGCCTGCCTGCTACTGGGATCAGGGCAGCCAAGGGGCAAGCCACAGAAAGGTCTGTTGACTTTGGGTGGGATTTTACAGTCCATTACGTAAGGTGGAGGTAAACTTTAAATAGCATTACAAAGAGGTGGAACACTACAAATAGTAAGCCTGCTAACTTAACAAGAAGGACTGGTAAAATAGTACAACAATAATTTGGATCATCATTATTGAGCTTCATAAGGTGTTCTTATCCACAAGTTCAATTATTTTGAAAAGAGACGTATTGATATTGTAACTTTGTAGTTTTAATCAATTACAGAAAAGTTCCCTTTTACTTCAGACCTCTAATTTTTCGTGTAATTTGTATCCAGCTGCATGTGACGAGTTGAAAATAGTTGATCAGATAAAGCTCATGTTTAAGGTTATTTCCAATTTAGTACCAACTGAGCATAACTATCACTCGTGCAAAGCATGCATGTTTGAACTAAATGGAAGACACCACTTGGAATAATATGTAAACTACTACCAACAATTACATATGATATATGTGTTCTAAATACGATGAGTACAAGTATTTAAAAACTTCCAAAGCTTCTAAAATTGCTTAGGATATATATTTATGCCGGAAGATCTTTGCAACTATTTTCATTTTTCGGCTTGGTCATCCTGAAGCCCTATGGTATGTTTTACTTTGTTGAAGACACTATAAATTCAAGTTGTTCCTGGAGGTGATGGAAGCCTTTTCCAGCAAAGATTCAACTTGCTGACCTGGTCCACTGTTGCTTCTCATTAATTAGTCACTGTTTTTCATCTTTCGTGCTCTGTTGTGATATTTGTTTTTTTTTACAGTGTAATTCTGTGCATATAATGGAGAGTGAATCAACTAGTGTTGCTCATTTCCTACTAGCTAGCTCCATGAGTGAACCGCTCATCATAAATTACCAAATGATTTTGTAATTCAGGAAATGGTTTGTAGCATAATAAAAACTCAGAAGAGAAGTAATAGCTTTGTCTCAAAGCCACATTCAACCGTTACAGTAAGGATGTCTGCTGCTCCATCAACTAGCAAACAGCTTAAATCAGATGGATGTTACAAAGCTGTTTTGTGAGTCTACAAGGCAGACACAATGATAATAATTACAAAGCCAGAGTTGAAATACTCATGTGTGATGAGTTTCCCTGCTTTTGATCAGATAAGATGTGGATGTGCCAGCGTTGGACTGGGGTAAACACAGTAAAAAGTCTGACAACACCAGGTTTTAGTCCAACCGATTTATTTGATAGTAAACTCACAAGCTTTCGAGGGGACTCCCTCTTCGTCAGGTGAATGGAGAGTTCTGGCCTTGGACACAGCATATAAAGCACAGACAGTTTAGAGATTACTGATTACTGATACAGTAATCTCTAAACTGTCTGTGCTTTATATGCTCTGTCCGAGGCCAGAACTCTCCATTCACCTGACGAAGAGGGAGTCCCCTCGAAAGCTTGTGAGTTTACTATCAAATAAATCGGTTGGACTAAAACCTGATGTTGTCAGACTTTTTACTTTGATCAGATAGTCTGAGGAAACAAGGAATAGCAGTGTGAACAGTTCATTATGTAAGGAAAGAGTTACTGGTATTGGAGGGAGTCCAGACAAGGTTCACTAGATTGAGCCCAGGTACGGAGATTTTCTTATGACGAGAAGTTTAGTAGGTTGGGTTTGTACTCATTGGAGTTTAGAAGAATAAGAGGTGATCTTATTGAGACATATAGGGTTCTTAGGGGGCTCGACAGGGTAGATGCTGACAGATTGTTTCCCTTGCAGGAGAGTCTAGGACGAGAGGGCATAATCTCGAAGTAAGAGGTTGCCCATTTAAGACAGGGATGAGGAGGATTTTTTTCTCTCAGAAGGTAACAAATCTGTGAAATTCTTTACACAGAGGGCTACAGAGGCTGGGTCATTAAGTATGTTCAAGGCTAAGTTGACAGATTTTTAATCAGTAAAGGAATCAAGGGTTATGGGGATAAGGAAGGAAAATGGAATTGGGAAAGTGGAGTAGAGGATTATATCATATCAGGCATGATCTCACTGAATGAAAAAGCAGATTCGATGGGCCGAATTGCCTGCTGCTGCTTCTACATGTTCTGGTTTCTGGTAACAGTGGGCAGGACAAACCTTCATTAAAAAAATACTTCAGCTTCTGATGCAAAATTACAGTGGTATACATGTAGAAGTCATTAATGTAGAATATATAACCCACACCCACCATCCAACCACCCCCTCCCAAGACAATGAATAATGTGATGCAGTAAGAATTTAAAAATCACTGAATAATTCTGTTCAAGCGGGATGCAAACATGTAGGTACTACAATGAGAAGACCACAGTAAAATATCAATTTAATATCAGTTAGTGGAATATGTAATTCTCAAGTTCTTTAAAGTAAATGACAGGCTTTGAGAAAGTATAAACATGCCCTAGCCTAATTTATGATTTGTCAAGATGAAAAATAGTGAACATTTTCTGGTGCAGTAACATGCGTACTCAAACTTTCCCATAACAAACGAACTGAGTCAACATTAAAACCTTCAGTGGTCCTATCCACCAACATTCACATGAAAACACAGCTCTGGATATTTTTTCAAGTGATAGATCCCCATGTCATTACTCAAGGGTAGTCAATGACAAGAATATAATTTCTGGTGCTTATCACAGTTCTACTGTAACCTAAACACAGCATAAATCTGTCCATCACTAATATAGAACTTATTTTCATTCTTTCAGGGAACATGGGCATTGCTGGCAAGGCCAACATTTTTTGCCTATTGCTAACTACGCTTGATCAGGTGGTGGTGAGCTGCCTTCTTGAACCACTGCAGTCCATGTGATGTAGGTACCCCACAGTGCCGTTATGAGGGCATTCCTGTATTTTGACCCAGTGACAGTAAAGGATGGTGTGTGGCTTTGAGGGGCTCTTACAGATGGTGGTGTTCCCAGGCAGCTGCTGCCCTTGTCCTTCAAGATGGGAGCAGCTGCCGATTTGGAAGGTGCTGTCTTCGAAAGAGTCTTGATAGGTTGCTGGAGTGAATCTTGTAGATGATACACTCTGCTGCCAATGTGCAAAAGTGGTGGAATAGTGAATGTTGAAGATGCTGGGTGGGGTGCCAATCAAGCAGACTGCATTGTCCTGGACGGTATCAAGCTTCTTGAATGCTGTTGGAGCTGCACTCATCAAAGAAAGTGGATATTATGCCACCACATTCCTGACTTTGCCTAGTACACAGTGGACTGACTTTGGGGAGTCAAGAGGTGAGTTACTCTCTGCAAAACTTCAAGCCTCTGAGCCGTTCTTGTACCCATAATATTTATTTATAGAACATACAACATAGAACATTACAGCAAAGTGCAGGCCCTTCGGCCCTCGATGTTGCGCTGACCAGTGGAATCAATCTAATGACCCTCCAACCTAAACTATTCCAATGTTAACCATATGCCTATCCACTGACCATTTGAATGCCCTTAAAGTTGGCGAGTCCACAACTGCTGCAGGCAGGGCATTCCATGACCTTACTACCCTCTGAGTAAAGAACCTACCTCTGACATCCGTCCTATAATTACCACCCCTTAATTTAAAGCTATGTCCCCTTGTGTTAGCCATCACCATCCGAGGTAAAAGGCTCTCACTGTCCACCCTATCCAATCCTTTGATCATCTTGTATGCCTCATCTTGTATTGTTTGGCTGGTCCAGTTCAGTTTCTGGTCAATGGTAACCCTCAGGATATTGATAGTGGGGGATTCAGTGATGATAATGCCTCTGAATGTCAAGGAGAGATGGTGCATTCTCTCTTACTGGAGAAGTTCATTGCCTGACAATGGTGGGTCACGAATGTTACTTGTCACTTATCAACACAGTCTTGAATGTTATCCAGCTCTTTCTGCATAGAGACACAAACTGTTTCAGTATCTGAGATGTCACGAAAGTTGCTGAATATTGTGCAATCATCAGCAAACATCCTCATTTCTGATCGTATGATGAAGAGAAGGATATTAATGAAGCAGCCAAGATGACATAAGATAGTCCAGGACACTACCCGAGCAACCCCTGCATTAAGGTCCTGGGATTGAGATGACTGATCTCCAAAAATGACAACCATCTTCTCTTGTGCTCAACCAGTGGTGAGTTTCCCTCACTATTCCCATTGACTCCAGTTTCTCTACAACTCCACGATATCATATTTGGTCAAAGGCTGCACTGATCTCAAGGGCAGCAACTCTCATCTCATCTTTTTAGTTCAGCTCTTTGTCCACACTTGGACCAAGGTTGTAATGAGGTTAGGAGCTGAGTACCCCTGGCAGAACCCAAACTGAGAGTCAGTGTAGGTATTGCTGAGTAAATGCCACTTGATAGCAATCAAGAGAACGCGTTCCATCACTTTGATGACTGCAGCAAATTATTGAAATAACTCATTGTATCGCCGACACAAAGCAAAAATAGAACATAACTTAGCAACAGTGAAAAATATCTCATAGACAGGCAAAATATTTGTAGTAATATTTATCTACTTCACAAAAATTGTGCAAGTTGTTCCTCCTGAAGCTGTTCTTTAATTTTCACTTGTTTTTTGCTGCTATATTTCCCATCTGAAATATTTGCTTAAAGTGAACACAGTTGACTTACTTTTATCAAATACTTCCACCTTCTGTTATTTCTAACTGTTTTTCCCCTTCCCCTTACTATTCCCACAGAAATTTGATCCTGGATGGGACCAAGTCTATCCAATTGAATAAAAGGGACTTTCATGGTCTCCAGATCAGGATCAATGCCTGGAAGACTTAGAAATGCTCAGTCTACATATTAGGTAAAAAGAAACAACTTTCTTATCAATAAGACCAATTAGCTGCAGTCCTATATTTTTTAACCCAGGTCCACAAGGGACATCCATTTGTAGTACCACATCTTTCTCTCCCCGCCTACTCTTACAAGCACCTATCACCATTACTCCAGTGTAATCCCAAGGAAGCAGGTTTCACCCAAACTCCCAGGTTTCCTATCCACCCCATCTGCTTTTACGTCACACCAGTAATGAAAGAGAAGACAATCACAGACATAAGACCAATCAGCTCCTTATGTCTTAAAAAACAGAAATACATCTCATTTCTGGAAGCTTTCATATTTCATACAACAAGAACTTACATTTATATAACAATTGTAATGTAAAAACAGACTTTCAGATTATACAGCACTCTTCATGACCATCAGTCAATGGATGGGAGGCTGGTTTGCATGATGGACTGGGTTTTGTTCACAACCTTTTGTAGTTTCTTGCAGTCTTGGTCAAAGCAGGAGCCATACCAAACTGTGATACATCCAGAAAGGATGCTTTCTATGGTGCAGCAGTAAAAATTGGTTGAGAGTCATAGTGGACATATTGAATTTCCATAACGTAATGAGAAAGTAGAGGCATTGGTGGACTTTCTTAACTGTTGTGTCAGCAAAGGGGGGGACCAGAACAGGTTGTTGGTGATCTGGACACCTAAAAACTTGAAGCTCTTGACCACTTTCACTTCATCAATGTTGATGAAAACAGGAGCTTCCTGAAGTTGATGACTATCTCCTTCATTTTACTGACATTGAGGGAGAGATTAAAATCCCTATTTTTTTCCAGTTCTGAAAGATTGTCAATCTAAAACAGTGACTCTATTTTTTTCTCCACAGTTACAGCTTCTCTCTTTATGGGTTCTTCTTGAACCAACCCCCACCCACCCCCCCACCCCACCCTTCCAACACACAAAACAGGTCTCCACTTTTCTTCAGTTCTGAAAAAGCCACACTGGACTCAAAATGATGATGCCGTTTCTGCCTTCCCATGTTGCCAGATCTGCTCGGTTTTTCAAGCATTTTATGGTTTTATTTCAGATCTCCAGCATCTGCAGTATTTGCTTTGATTTATTCACTTTTAGCCAGACCTTGACTCTCATCTTCTTCAGTGACCTAATGGATATCACCAAAGGTTGCACTGCCCATTTGCTTATCATGCTTCATAAAGTGGTTACCTTCTTCACCGAAAGAAAGACAATAACTGACTCACCACAGACAAATAAAGACAGGACTGGAATGTGGTCACACAACATGCCTGTATTCGAGTGCTGAAAATAACAAATTTAAATAGACATCTGTCCAGAAAAAAGCAATGGGATATTATGTACTCTTCCCTATTCTAAACTTCATGAAAGGCTCATACGTAAGATTACAGTAGACACTAAGACTTCCAGGACACAAAGGATGTTAGCCTATCAACATTTAACTAATGTACTGTAACCCCTACATCTAGAAACTAAACTGGTTTTCTATTTTTTTTCAGGTGCAAATGAGATCCAAATTATTTAGCCTTTCAATGGCCATATATACCCAGATATTATATACATTTCTTATTATACTACTAATCTATTCTTACATTTGACTTAAAAACTCAAGTACTAATTACATTTGTGATATATTTCTTTCCCTAGGCACTAGGCTTACAGTATACCAGCATCTGGTTTTAACTGTGCTAAAAAAGCTGCTAAAATGCAGCATCTTCAACTCAACTATCTTCAGCTGTTTAATCAATCGTTCATCATCAGATCAAAAGTACAGCTGTTTGCTGACCACTCCAATGCTCTGCTCCAATCATAACTCCTTTGACATTGAAATGGTATTTGGCCAATATCCAACATTCAGCTGATAAGCAGCAGAAAATATTCACACTTAGGGCAGGATTTTACAGCCGCACTCACCCCAAAACCAGAAAATTTCTCCCAAGGTCAATGGGCCTTTGCATGGTCTATCCCCCACCCACTACGATTCCTGTGGCAGTCGGGACGGGAAAATCCCCCTCAAGTGTCACACAATAACCAAAAACAAAAGCAAAATACTGTGAATGCTGGAAATATAGAAGAAACACAGAAAATGCTGGAAAAGCTCAAAAAGGTCTGGCAACATCTGTGGAAGGAGAAACAGAATTAACATTTCGAATTCTATGGCTCGAGTCATGTGAACTCAGAACACTAAACGTTTCTCCCTCCACAGATGCTGTCAGACCTACTAAGTCTTACCAACATTTTCTGCTGTTATTTCATATAATAACCATCTCCAAGAAGAAAAAGTTCAATCACCTCCTGTTATATACAAAAACATCTCAATTGAAAGCAGTTAAAAAGGCAGACTGAATCTTGGGCTTTATAAATAGAGGCACTGAGTACAAAGGCAAGAAAGTTATGATGAACGTTCAATAAATAGTGGTTTGGCCCCAACTGAAGTATTTGTGTCCAATGCTGGGAACCACAGTTTAGAAAGGATATGAAGGCTTTAGAATCGGTGCACAGAAGATTTACATTAATAGTTCCATGTGTGAGGGTCTTAAATAACATGAAACGGATGGGTTGTTTTCCTTCATGAATAAGACATCGAGAGCAGATTTGATAGAGGTGTTCAAAATCACGAGGAGTCCAAACAGAGTAGATAGAGGGAAACTATTCCTGCTGGGAGTAGGGTTTAAAATCAGAGGATCATTCATTTGAGGACAGAATTTATTGTTCCCACATGCAGGTTGCATTCCCTGCAGACTCTTTGAATGGCGAAGGGGAAACCCTGCCATCCGAAAAATCCTGCCCAAAGAACCAATAGCGATACCAGGGAAAACAAGTAGTTAGGATCTGTAATATACTGCCCAAATCTGAAACAAAAAGATTTGCAGAGCTACAGGGAAATGGCAGGGCAATGGAATTAGCTGAGCTGCAGAGAAATGGCACGGAGAAGACAGGCCAAGCGACCTCCTTCTGTGCTATAACTATTCTATGATTCCAATTCTTTCTGAAATCATAAATAGTACAAAGTAGCGGCTTCGTGCAAAGGAAATAATAATTATCTGATCAGTGAATCCAACCAGATAGCACAATTACTGACTTGTGTTAGTTAACTATCATATTCATTAAATATCAGATATATGTTTTGATTGCACCTGATGCAATCATTTGTAATTTTGTAGTTACAAAGATAAAAATAGAAACAAAATTCAAATTATGTGTAAAAATAGAATGGCAAACAAACCTTAAAGATGTTTTATGTCAATGTTCGTTAGTGATGGCACATTCATCCTGGAGACAGAAACACCTCACTAAAGATTTAAATACATAATTTAGGCTTTCACTTCAATGATAACTGCAGCGGTGCTGTCTTTCAGTTGAAACCTTAAACCAAGATGCCACCAATTCTCTCAGCCAATATTCAGATAAGAGGGGAATCACCCTGGCTAATATTAATCCTTCAATCAACACCAATACAGACTAATCATTCATCCCTTCACTGTTTGTGAAATTATACTATATGCAAATTGTGTGCAACCCTTTCCTACATTGCAAAAGGGTTGTGAAGTGCATTGGAAATTCCTGAAAAGCATTATGTAAATACAGGTCAATTCTTCTCTTTCCTTACTACTCACAGAGGTAAAGGATAGTTGACTTGTCTGTTATTGTTATGTTTTTACTGAGACGGAGTGATTTCACTGGTGCTTTCCGGTGACCTTGTTTTTCACATGATCTGCAAGTGATTGATATAATCTACAGCACCCAATTCTAATTAATTATAAGAGAAGAAAGGTGGTCAGATAAAAATTGTCCGGTGGGCTAAAATAATGAATGTAAAGACTCTTCCAAATTCCCCAGATATCATGCATCTCCATAAATCAGTTTACATGATGGGAGTGAATAATCTAAAGTTGTTATCTAAATTTGAAATACTGTATGCAGTTGCTTGCTATGCCATGATGATTTATTAGTATATATTTTTGCTCTGGGTAATGAGAATATTTTTCATTCCCACAGAAACTTTTATAGCAATTCAACTCAGTTTTAAAAATGGCAACCTCCGTAGGATATCACAGGATGACTGAAAAAATTTAATTAAACAAAACTGAATGGAGTTCTTTTTGTTCAATATCCTCATATTTCATTTTCAAGAATTAAACTAGCCACAATAACTACAGTTGTTGAGTCCATTAGTTAAACAAGAAATACTTTGCTCCTATGTGAGAGATTGAGAGCCAATTTGACCCAGACCTGACCGACTATACTACTGGGATCAAGAATTCAAGACACAAACAAAGCTAAACTTTATTATTAGGGAGTCTTATATCTTCACATTTCCTTATTGGGATGCAGTTCCTTAGGGAATATTGTGACAGGGGTAGAAATCATTTTCAAAAGGGTACTTAATCTGGGGGCAGGTTCTGAAAAATGATCCCCCTTGTGTTCTGTAGATGAAATTGAATGATCAGGGCTTCAATAAAGATATTGTTAGAGAAACTGTGTTTTGTCTTTGAAAAATACAATGTGAAGAAGTTACCAACAGGTACATATACTATTTAAACTCTACCTTTATTCCTTGGAGAAAAGAAAAAAGTTAAAGTTTATTTGTTAGTCACAAGAAAGGCTTGCATTAACACTGCAATTAAGTTACTGTGAAATTCCCCTTATTGCCACACTCCGGCATCTGTTCAGATCAATGCACCTAACTAGCCTGTCTTTCAGACTGTGGGAGGAAACTGAAGCACCTGGAGGAAACCCACGCAGACACCATACTGCAAGCTCCACACTGACAGTGATCCAAGCCAGGAACTGAACTCAGGTCCCTGGCACTGTAAGGCAGCAGTGCTAACCACTGTGCCAACGTGCAGAGATTGTGTTCATAAAAGATTTCTGGAACTTCTCAATATTACTTTGCCCAATCCACCCTCTTCCTTTCCTCCCACATTCTGGGTGAAGCATCTTACTGATCAACTTACGAGCCTATTAAAGACATGGAAATTGCAAGTGATGGCAAGAAACATGCTCTGTGCAGCAATACAGTAATTGTATAACGAGTGTTTTATTATTTTAATTTAAATGCAATGGAACTAAAATCCTGATCAGTTTGGCTTGCAGAACACAAGTAAGATTTTATTTGAAAAGACTGTATTGAACCTTGGAGTAAAATTATTTTTACAACATTAAGGTTGTTTAAACCCGCTGCAACATATTTAAATGATTAATAGTGTGGACTGAATGTGTCTTTGCCAGCAAGCCAGAATAGATCTCTCAGTTTGTGTTTCTCCAGGTCAGAAGGATGTTTGAATCGTTATATATGACAGTTTTGGATACTAGAATTTTCTTTTTAGAAAGCACTTCATAATTTAGTAATCAGTACATCATTGCAGAACGTTTATCAGTTCTAATTCATTCCTGTGACTGCTTTTCATTTCGCGATGGAAATAATAGAATGTATTGTAGTCATGAATATTTTTGTAATTTTCTCACACAACACAAAGTTCTAAATATGTGTTACTCTTTGAGATCCTGCATTGTACGCCAATTCGAAGGAAACGGAGAACGATCATGTTATAGAAAGCAACTGTCATCAATAAAAATATTATACATTTTATACACTCCAAAATTCACTGTCCAGTAACTTAAATGTTGCTGATACTCAATACCTGCCAGCGTACTTTAAACAGAAATTTGATCTCAAGGATTGGATAACAGATGTAAAATAAATGTGATCTGGGACAAAGGGTATCACTGATATTTTCATCTTCAAGTTGCAACACCATGAGCTGACATGCTCCAATAATAGCAAGAAAATCAACTGAAGAAAGAAAAGTAACCATCTTGATTATATAGTAATAGATACACAAAGTTAAAGTATTTAATCCAGTCTCTGGTTTCAGGTTACATTCCCAATTTATTCAAACTTCACACTTGGCCAGATTGTAGGGTTAGCCTCATCCTCTATGCAAGCTCCTACTGCACACTATTTCAGGTGGAAAGATAATTCAGTTTTGCCAAACAATATATGCATCAATCCAGAAGTAAGTTACTTTGCTCATATACATGGCAAGAAAAACTTAAAATAAAAGTTTAGTCCTTTTGATTGCCCTCTTTGCTTTACGTCAATTTGCATTACACAACGCATAGGATTTCTCAGCTGAACAGATAGGTAACTGACCTGATCTCACATTTTGCCATCCCCACTTTAAAAATGTAATTTAGTGGGTTCAGATCGGTGGCAAATTTAAGAATGAACTCAAAATTGTTGGCTCATCTGGCAAACCCTCATTATACATGTAGTGAAAATATAAATGAAAGGGTCAAGTATCCAGGCCAACAATCCAGACATGCCACTCAGTTCCCAAGACATGACTCTCTCCACATCCCAAAACAAGGTTTCAGGAGGGGCAAGGAACTGCAAATATCAAAACTCCCAAGTCCCAAGCTGTCAGTGGTTGGCACACCATGTCAAAAGAAATGCACTGGCTTCTTCAATGTCATTGTATCCAGGCCTGCACTGTGGTCAAGAATTTCAAAGTATTTCTTTTAAAATGTCTAGAGATTGAAGGTAATCAGCAAAAACAGCTATATTGACATGAGAAAACTCATGAGTGGCTGGGATTTGGAACACACAGCCAAACAGTGTAGTGGAGTTAGGGTCAAGTCAGTCTTTCAAAAGGGAATTTAACCATTGTCTGAAAATGAAAAAAATTCAAGGCCACAGGAAAAAGGAATGCAAATGGACTTGATGAATAGTTCCTTCAGAGAACCAACAATGATACAACATACCAAATGTCCTTAGAATCGATTCCTTACAGTGCAGAAGGAAGCCATTCAGCCCATCGAGCCTGCACTAACAAAAATCCCACCCAGACCCTATCCTCATAACCCCATGTATTTACCCTGCTAATCCCTGACACTAAGGGGCAATTTGGCATGGTCGATCCACCTACTCAGCAGATCTTTAGACTGTGGGAAGAAATCAGAGCACCTGGAGGAAACCCACACAGTCACAGGGAGAACATGCAAACTCCACAAACAGTCACCCAAATGACGGTGGCGCAGTTGCCATTATGAAGCACTGATGCCTCACAGCACCAGGGACCGAGATTCAATTCCACCATTTTCTGAAACTCTGAAGACTCACAGTCAATGTTTTGTTAGCATATAAGTTTTTACCATTGTCTCCAATATAAACACCTTGCACTTTCTTCCCTGTAATACAATCTTGCAATCGGGTGACTTCAGGACAGGTCACAAGAACCGCTCATTTTACTCTAATGTTGAAGACACAATCCAAAAACATAATATGCTTCATAATTGCCCTCAGTCACCGGTGCACAGAAGCAAATAAAAGTAAAAATTAAGTAAGGTTGAGAGCACACACAAGGGGTGGAATTCTACTGGCTCGCCCTGCCCATTGATGGGCAGGGCGAGCCAGTAAAATCATGTGAGAACCACGAAATCAGGACCATGCCCGATTTCTCAATTCTTGCAATTTTATGAGAGCCAGATTTCCGGCGAGGTCAGGAGATGGATGAGAGGCTGAATAATTTATTTAAATATATTTAGATTTGTATTTCCATGTGTTTAGTGAACCCGGTGCTCAATCATCACATCGGACTAACTCGCAATTATGGCCTCGCTGGGAGAACTTCTCTCTAATAAGGAAAACGCCTGCTCTCCACAAACAGGGAACAGCCATGTTGGCTTCACAAGTGGAACTGGAGGGCCACTAAGGCCCCTGGGGAGGCCAAGGGCAAGGAGGGGTTGCCCTTTGGGCAATGCCAGACTGGTGGTGTCAGGCTGGCACCTTGGCATTGCCCACCAGGCAGTGTCAGGGAACAGGGCCTATGGGGGTGTAAGGGGGGCCAGCTGCGAGCTCTGCAATGGGATCGAATCGATGGGGAGGAGGCTCGGCTGCACACAATACAGTTGCTATTGAATTGGAGGAGGGGAGGCCTGATTGGTCTGGGCAGCAGGAGGAGGGGGGATATGGCAGGGGCTTGTTGCCCATCCACTGTGGGGCTCGTGATTGGCTGCGGGCCCTATGATTGCAGTGGAAGGGCTGTGTTGAGGCTGCCTACAGTAGCAGGGACCTGGCAGCTCACTCTCTGTCCGTCAGACATCTGCACTTCCTACTGAGCATGCACAGAATCAGAAGTCTGCACATGCACAGCAGCTCCCTCATCACGTTGTCTGGTGAATTAAGCCCAGCTCAGTATCTGCAGCAGTTAGAAGCAGTCTAGATCATTTTTTCAATGGCTAAGTGAATCACAGAATCACAGAAACCCTACAATGCTGAAGAGGCCATTTGGCCCATCGAGTCGGCACCGACCACAATCTCACCCAAGCCCTATCCCCATATCCCCATGTATTTTACCTGCTAATCCCTCTAACCTACACATTTCAGGACACTAAGGGGCAATTTTAGCATGGCCAATCAACCTAACCTGTACATCTTTAGACTGTGGGAGGAAACCAGAGCACCCGGAGGAAACCCACGCAGGCGCAAGGAGAATGTGCAAACTCCACACAGACTGTGATCCGAGCCGGGAATCGAACCCAGGTCCCTGGAGCTATGAAGCAGCAGTGCTAACCACTGTACTACTGTGCCGCCTCCGGAACTCTCACATTTTCACGCTAGCTGGACACTTAGAACAGAATTCTACAAGATTTTCTCTAAGGGCAGTATTTTACCATCCTGTCCGTCCAAGTTTCGCATGATCCCACCTGAGGCCAACAGGGAATGCCATTCTCTGAGCTGAGCCCACCCCCAGAATCGGGGCCGGTATGCCGGTAAAATTCCGGCTTAAGTGTCCAACTAGTCTGAAAATGGGAGAGTTCCAGATCCGTTTTTTGGGCGAGTTTTCAAGCCCAATCTTATGCACTCTGTCTCTGTAATTTTGGACGAGTGGCTGTGGGCAGGGCTTAACTCACCAGACAGCCTGCAGAGGAAGATCATCCCCCTGAGCATTCCACCCCCATCCACCAATCTGAACAATACCTCGGACATCACTCCCCTGCCCCAACTGCTACCTTGGATATCAACCAAGTGCCGCCCTAGATATCAGCTGGACTCTCCCACCCCAACTGCAGCCCTATATACATCAGCCGGCTCTCCCCTATCCCGATCGCTACTGCAAACATCAGCCCACTCCCCACTTCCCCCAACTGCCTCTCCAGCTATCGGCTTGCCCCCATCCCAATCGCACCCCAGACATTGGCCTGTGCCCCCCAACTTAACTGCTGTCTCAGAAGTCAGCCCACCTCCCTCATCCCCAGTCATCGTGCCCACCCCAACCACCACCGATTGCTCCCTGGTTGATTGCCCCATCCCTGATGCAAAGTCTTCCTCATCACTACGGAGCTTCCCCGCCTCCCTGCCCCTCCATCTTGGCCCTATACCCACCTCTCTCTCAGGAAATGAATACTTGTTAAATGAGTTACATGGGGACAAAGGGAAAGCTCTGAGTGGCGTGCCTCAGGGCTTTATATTCAAACGAATAGTATTTATATAATTACGTAAATTATCCAGACTTGGGAATCAACGTTGAGTGGTCAGTTTCGCAGATGTTACCAAGCCAGAATGTGCTTTGGAGTGAGGGAAGCAACTCAGTAACGATTCAACCCTAAGGGACCACCAAGGCAGACAGAGAACAAAGTAATTTACAGCAAAGGAACAGGCCCTTCGGCCCTCCCAAGCCTCCACCGACCATGATGCCCGACTGAACTAAAACCCTCTACCCTTCCAGGACCATATCCTTTTATTCCCATCCTATTCACGTATTTGTCCAGGCGCCCCTTAAAACCCATGATTGTATCTGCTTCCACTACCTCTCCCGGCAGTGAGTTCCAGACACTCATCACCCTCTGTGTAAAAAATTTGCCTCGCACATCTCCTTTAAACCTTGCTCCTCGCACCTTAAACCTATGCCTACTAGTAATTGACGCTTCCACCCTGGGAAAAAGCTTCTGACTATCCACTCTGTCCAGGCTCCTCATAATCTTGTAGACTTCTATCAAATCACCCCTCAATCAGTGAGAACAAACCAAGTTTCTCCAACCTTTCCTCATAGCAAATGCCCTCTATACCAGGCAACATCTTGGTAAATCTTTTCTGTATCCTCTCCAAAGTCTCCACCTCCAGTTTTAGTGTCCTTATCTGAGGAAGGATGTCCTTGCTTTACTGAGAGATCGGCGAAGGTTTACCAAGCTGATTCCTGGGATGGCAGATCTGTTATATGAGAGACTAAGTTGGTCAGGATTGTATTCATTGGAGTTTAGAAAAGTGAGAGGGGATCTCATAGGAAGTTATAAAATTCTAACAGGGTTAGACAGGGTAGATTCAGAAACAATGTTCCCAATTGTGGGGGAGTCCAGAACTAAGAGTCATAGTTTGAGGGTAAACCTTCTATGACTGAGGTGAGGAGAAATTTCTTCATCCAGAGAGTGGTGAATGTGTGGAATTCACTACCACAGAAATGTTGCGTGATTTCAAGAAGAAATTAGAAATAGTGTTGGGGCTAAAGGGATCAAGGAATGTGGGGGAGAAGGAGGAATCAGGATATTGAATTTGGTAATTAGTCATGATCAAAATGAACGCTGGAGCAGACTCAAAAGGTTGGAATGGCCTACTCCTCCTTCTAGTTTCTATGTTTCTATGTCTGACCAATGCAGAACAGCAAAAAATGATGAACACTCTTCAAAGCAGTGGATTCCAATTCATTTTAAAGTGCTTTGGTCAGACCGTACCAATTCTGGCAGTCAGCACACAAAAGAAACATAAGTACATGAGGCATTGCAGACAAGAAGTTATTAAGTGATTGCCTTTTGAGGGAAAAAATAAACAAACTCTTGGATATCACTAAGTAAATTTGCACTCGTACAAGAGAAACCCAGGTTCAAACTAGTAAAAGATAAAAACAATGACATTAGAAAATTGGCAAAGGAAACGTTTGATTAGCAACAGGAAATGTACCAAAGGGAGATAAAAAGACCCCATGAGATAAACAAAATATGTTGAAGGCTGGGAAATTCATGAATGAATAGGACAATTACTTAGGACTTATTAAACATCTAATATAAAATATAGGAAATGAAAGATTTGAAAGATGAAGCGAGAGCGTGAGAGAAAATCTGCAACAAACTGAATATTAATAAAATGACACTGTTATTTCAGTAACAGGATAGTCAAGGTAGGTGTAGGACTACTAAGAAATGAAAGCAAGCCTATGCTAGACTGTAAAAAAATGTCAGAAGTAAAAATATTCATAGAATCACTATTTATTTTTTATTAGTCACAAGTAGGCTTACATTCACACTATAATGAAGTTTCTGTGAAACTCCCCTCATCGCCACACTCTGGTGCCTGTTCAGATACACTGAGGGAGAAGTTAGCATGACCTAACTAGCACAACTTTGGACTGTGGGAGGAAACCAGAGCTGCCAGAGGAAACCCACGCAGACGCAGGGAGAATGTGTAAACTCCACATGGACAGTGACCCAAGTCAGGAATCGAATCCAGGTCCCTGGTGCTGTGAGGCAGCAGTGCTAACCATTGTGCCACCGTGCCTCCCCACTACAGTGCAGAAGGAGGCCATTAAGCCCATTGTGCCTGCACCGACAACAATCCCACCCAGGTCCTATCACTGTGGCCTTGTGTATTTACCCTGTTAATCCCCCTACACTAAGGGCAATTTTAGCATTGCCAATCAACCTAACGCACACATCTTTGGATCGTGGGAAGAAACGAGCACCTGGAGGATACTCACGCAGACACGGGGAGAACGTGCAAACTCCACAAAGACAGTCATCTAAGATTGGAATTGAACTCAGGTCCCTGGTGCTGTGAGGCAGCAGTGCTAACCATTGTGTCACCATGTCACCAATGCAGAACAGTTAATTTTACTTCAGAAATATAAAAGCAAAACACTGTGGATGTTGGAAGTCTGAAATAAAAGCAGAAAATGCTGAAAAGGCTCAGCAAATCTGGCAGCATCTGTGGAGAGAGAAACAAAGTTAACATTTTCAGTCCTTAGGACTCTTCTTCAGAGCCCAATCCTAATTCAAATGTTGCTTAAGTACTGGGGTCTAATATTCCCTCGCCTCGTATTGCACATGCACCAATTCATGGGAACATAAAGTGGGGACAGCAGGAAAACTTATAATACCTGGCTACACTTCTGTTTGTATATGGTGCACATTTTACGGTGTATCCCTAACAGACACCAGGTCACTCAAGCAAATAGGGATTGCAGCACTGTCACTGTACATTAGAGGGTCTGTAAATGAATAACTAACAAATTTGTTCCAAAATACTATTTCAGGTGTAAACAGGGCTGCATTGTGTGAATGCATCATTTGGCTGCTTCTGACAGCAACCGACATAGGGATGTAAGAAAGTGAATAGAATTTGATGGTACACATAAGAAATGATTTGATTTGCTAAACCACTGAGCTGCTTCTGTGCCATAACATTCTCTGATTCATCAATACATCTTCTCTTTAACAACACAGCCAGGTCTAATAGGTATTTCCATTTTTTAAAATTTCAGAATTCTAAGCTGTGCCCTATCCTCACCACCATTTCACTTTTAAGTTTTACGTACACTATTTTGCAAACAAAAAGCTCCCTTTCATTACAATTCATAAGTTCATGGTTAAGTATGTCTACAGAAAAAAGCTACATTCAAGTATTCACTGGTGGCCCTCTGGTTTCAGGTGGTGTCAATATTCATTGGTAATTTTGATGCGCACTTGAACTTCTTGAGAGGTAATATCACTCGCACTGTGATACATATCCAGCATGTCATAGGACAGGGGAGAGGGGCTGGGAAAGATACTCTGTCAGAGAGTTGGTGCAAACATAATGGGCCAAATGGCCTCCTTATTCACTGTAAGGATTCTATAACGAAAAGTGGATCAGCCATGGTAAATGTGTGG
Organism: Carcharhinus amblyrhynchos; assembly: GCF_965287045.1. Classification (NCBI taxonomy): domain Eukaryota; kingdom Metazoa; phylum Chordata; class Chondrichthyes; order Carcharhiniformes; family Carcharhinidae; genus Carcharhinus; species Carcharhinus amblyrhynchos. Next base: position 24,987,328 of record NC_137332.1, on the reverse strand, counting down.
GGTTATGGGCGGGGGTACCTGGATAAGATGCTCTTTGGAAAATCAGTGCAGATGAGCCAAACGGCCTCCTTCTTTACTGTAGGGATTTTACGGAGCTGGTAAGAATGAAAGAGTCTATAGAGAAATATAGTGAGTGAGCACAAGTTTAGCAGATGGAATGTAATGTCGGAAAATGTGCAGTTATGCACTTTGGAAGGAAAAATAAAGAAGCTGACTGTTTTTTAAATGGAGAAAGACTGCGGAAAACTGCAGCACAGAGGGATTTGGGGGTCCGTGTGCAAATTGATTGCATGCCAGTTCAACAGGTAATAGGGAAAGCAAATGTAATGTCAGTCTTTATTTCAAGAGAAATGCAAAAATAGGGAAGTCTTGCGAAACTGTACAAGGCACTAGTTAGACCACACCCGGGAGACAGTCAAAGTGTTGGTTCCTTATCTAAGGAAAGATATACTGGTAATGGAGGCAATCCAGAGAAGGTTCACTAGGTTGATCTCGGGTATGGGGGAGTTTTCTTATGAGAAAAGGTTGAATAGGTTAAGCCTGTACTCACTGGGAGATAGAATGAGAGGCGACCTTATTGAGACATACAGGATTTTCAGGGGGCTTCACAGGGTAGATGTGGAAAGGTTGTATACCCTGTGAAACAGACTAGGACCAGATGACATGATCTCAGAGTAAGTATTAAAACATAAGATGAGGAAGAATTAATTTCTTCTCTGAAGATAACGAATCTGCAGAATTATTTACCGCAGAGGACTGTGTAGCTTGGCCATCAAGTACGTTCAAAGCTGCCCCTGAGACTTATGGTGTTGTGCTACCTGCAATACTGTTTAGGCTACTATAACACAGAAACTTTACTACAGATTCACAAGTTCATGTTTTTACAAGTTAGATTCCCCATGCTCTTTTTTTTGTCATCACAGCTCACATATAGTTTAAAAACAAACATATCGACAAGTACTACAGGTGGAGATGAGACTTTAACTTAAATGACAGGCACTCCTTGACTTTACAACATTCAAGTTATGTCGAACGGCATTTAGAGCATTTATAAATTGACACCCCCTTTTGACTTTACGACATTGGTTTCGACTTTACAACGCCATGTCAGCACATTCACATGTGTGCACTGATGTTGTGTGTCACCATTTATATGACTGGACAGGTTGAACTATCTTTATTAGGTTGGAAATTAGTGTTTTATTCTTTAATTTTTTTTTGGCACAACCATTGTGACTTTTCGGGATCGATTCCTGGCTTGGGTCACTGTCTACGCAGACTGTGAATATTCTCCCCAAGTCCACGCAGCTTTCCTCCAGGTACTCCAATTTCCTCCCATTGTCCAAAAGACGGGCTGGTCAGGTGCATTAGCCATGCTAAATTCTCCCTCAGAGTACCCGAACAGGTGCCAGAGTGTGGCAACTAGGGGATTTTCACAGTAACTTCATTGCAGCATTAATATAAGCCTACTTGTGACATTAATAAACAAACTTTAAAAACTTTTATTTAACATGTGCTCAGACTTGCAGAAGTTCAAGGTTAAACAGCAAATGACAGTGATCAAATGGTTTAATTATATCTCCCACATAAACAGCGGAACATGTGCTGAGGTGTAATGCCATCAACAGTGACTTCATAGGATAAGAGTTGAGAGCATTTTACGCTGCTGGGTGTCCCATGAGTGATTTCCGACCTTGGTTCAGGAAACAATTCCCCCATTTTTACCATTGTCCCTATGAGAAAATCTCTTCCAAGTTATGATGTTTCAACTTACAACATGGAATTCAGGAACCAACTGGGTCATTAAGTTTAAGGACTGCCTGTAACTGTTTTTGGAACTCTTCCTGAAGTCCAATTTCTGCTTGAATTCTCTCTCCAACCTGGGAACCTGATAGGGAATTCAGATAGAAGAGAAGCAAAGCTGATAGTAAGAAGAAAAGTAGTAAGCCAAATTGAAAGGCAGTGGAAAGGAAAACAAAGGTCATCAAAAGTCAAAACTGCAGAAAACTGTTAAAAAGAAATTAAAGACACTCTATCTGAAAGCATTCAACATTTGTATCAAGGTAGATTATTTGGTGGCACAAATAGAAGTTGGTATAATCTAATTATCATCACAGAGACATGGCTGCAGCAGAACAAGGTTGAGAACTAAATATTCAAAGCCATTCTATATTTAGTAAGGAAAAAGGAAAAGGAGGTGGTGTGGCACTGTTACTGAAGGATGAGATCAGTGCATTAGCGAAAAGGGGGTTTTAAATAAGATGAAGATCAGGCTGGAATTCTCCAACTTTGCCTGTGGCTGGAATTCTCCAGCCCCACAGTAGTGAATGGAGATTTGGCTGAGTGTCAATTTCTCTGTTCTCGCTGGCAGAAGTAGCAAAGTATACAAGACCAGTGAGTTTTGATCTCAGTGTGTAAAGCTAAGAAACAGCAAGGAGCAGAAAACATTAGTCGGAGTTATATGTAGCCATGATGTGAAGATGTCTGCGTTGGACTGGGGTAAGCACAGTAACAAGTCTCACAACACCAGGTTGAAGTCCAACAGGTTTATGTGGCAGCACTAACTTTCAGAGTGTCAGGCTCCTTCATCAGGTGATTGAGAAATTGTGTTCACAAACAGGTCATGTACAGACACAAACTCAATTTACAAGATAATAGTTGGAATGCGAGCCTTTATAGGTAATCAAGTCTTAAAGGTACAGACAATTTGATTCAATCCCAAACATGGATCCTGAATCTAAACAAGGAAACTAGAACATAAGAAATAGGAAATAGGAGCAGGAGTAGGCCATCCAGCCCTTCGAGCCTGCCCCGCCATTCAATAAGATCATGGCTGATCTGTCGTGGCTCAGTTCCACTTTCCCGCCCTCTCCCCATAACCCTTAATCCGCTCTCCTATCAAAAACCCATCAACCCGCGTCTTAAAAATATTTAGCGAGGCAGCCTCCACCACTTCAACGGGCAGAGAATTCCAGAGATTCACCACCCTTTGAGTGAAGAAGTTCCTCCTCAACTCCGTTCTAAACCGCCCCCCTTTTATCTTGAGGCTGTGCCCCCTAGTCCTATTGTCATTTTTGAGCGGGAAGAGTCTTTCCACCTCTATCCTATCCATCCCATTCATCATCTTATACGTCTCAATGAGATCTCCCCTCATTCTTCTAAACTCTAACGAGTACAAGCCCAGTTTATTCAGCCTCTCCTCATAGCTCAACCCCCTCAACTCCGGTATCAGCCTAGTAAACCTCCTCTGCACTCCCTCCAAGGCCAAAATATCTTTGCGCAGGTGCGGCGCCCAAAAATGCACACAGTACTCCAGTTGCGGCCTCACCAATGCCCTATACAGCTGCAGCAAGACCTCCCTACTTTTATATTCAATCCCCTTCGCTATGAAGGCCAGCATCCCATTCGCCTTCCTGACCACCTGCTGCACCTGCAAGCTGGGTTTTTGCGACTCATGCACAAGGACCCCGAGGTCCCTCTGCACTGTCGCCTGCTGCAGTTTTTCGCCTCGTAAGTAATAGTCCTTCCTACCATTTTTCCTACCAAAGTGGACCACCTCACACTTGCCAACATTAAATTCCATTTGCCATTTCCTGGCCCATTCGCCCAGCCTATCTAGATCCTTCTGCAGATTCTCCACACCCTCCGCACAATTTGCCGTTCCCCCAATCTTGGTGTCATCAGCAAATTTCGACACTCTACACTCGGTTCCCTCCTCCAGATCATCTATATAAATGGTAAAAAGCTGAGGCCCCAGCACCGACCCCTGGGGCACTCCACTAGTCACCATCCGCCAATCCGAATAGCACCCGTTGACCCCCACTCTCTGTCTCCTATTTGACAACCAATCCTCTATCCATGCTAACACCCTACCCCCAACTCCATGTCCCTCGACCTTCTGCAATAACCTCTTGTGAGGCACTTTGTCAAACGCTTTCTGAAAATCTAGAAAGACCACATCCACCGGCTCTCCTCTATCCACCGCCCTAGACACATCCTCATAGAACTCCAGTAAATTTGTCAGACACGACTTCCCTTTAATGAAACCGTGCTGCGTCTGCTCTATCAAGCAATTCCCTTCAAGATGCCTCGCAATTTCCTCCTTAATGACAGATTCTAACATTTTACCTACCACAGATGTTAAACTAACCGGCCTATAATTCCCCGCCTTTTGCCTGGCACCCTTCTTAAACAACGGCGTAACATTAGCCGTTTTCCAATCATCCGGCACTTTCCCGGAATCCAGCGACGTTTGGAAAATAACCACCAAGGCATCCACTATCACCTCCGCCGTTTCTTTCAGAACCCTCGGATGCATTCCATCCGGTCCTGGGGACTTGTCCACAATCAGCCCCTCCAGTCTGTCGAGCACCGCCTTTCTACTAACAGTAATGTCATTAAGACCCTCCAGTCCTACCACCTTTCTATCGCTAACACCCGGCAAATTATTCACGTCCTCCTCCGTGAAGACAGAAACAAAAAAGTTATTCAATACCTTAGCCATATCCCCATCCCCTACCACTAGGTCCCCTTTCTCATCCTCTAAAGGACCAACATTCACCCTAGCCAGCCTCTTCCTTTTTATGTATTTATAAAAACTCTTGCTATCCTTTTTTATATTAAGCGCTAGCCCAGCTTCATAGTTTCTCCTACCCTTCCTTATCAACTTCTTTGTCAATCTTTGTTGACATTTAAACCTCTCCCAATCCTCTTCTCGCCCACTACTCTTAGCTACTCTAAATTCCTCCGCTTTTAGTTTAACACTTTCCTTCACCTCCTTTGTTATCCACGGCTTATTACCTCTCCTCCTACTATCCTTTTTGACCATCGGAATAAATTTCCGCTGAGCACCAAGAAAGATCTCCTTAAAGATCCTCCACTGCTCCTTAACAGACCCTCCCTCCAACACGCTCTCCCAGTCCACATTCGCCAATTCTTCTCTCATCCTACCGTATTTCCCTCTGTTCAAACAAAGGACGCGTGTCCGGGAACCCACTTTCTCCTCCTCCATCTGCACCAGAAACTCCACCATACAATGATCACTCTCCCCAAGAGGATCCTTCACCACAAGGTCCCTAATTCTACCCGCTTCATTACATAGCACCAGATCCAAGATAGCTCGGCTCCCTCGTCGGCTCCAACACACACTGTTCGAGGAAACTATCCCGGCAGCATTCCAAGAACTCTTCCTCGAGCCCCCCACGTCCAACATGGGTCGACCAATCAATATGCAGATTGAAATCCCCCATAACTACGGCCGTCCCATTCCTGCACGCCGCACTTATTTGCGCGTTAACAGCCCGCCCCATCTCCAGATCATTATTCAGGGGCCTATAGACGACACCCACCAGCGTCTTCCTCCCTTTGCTGTTCCTAATCTCCACCCACAATGATTCCACCCTCTGCTCCTTGGCTCCAATATCATCCCTTGCTACCACCGTGATGCTATCCTTAATCAGCAGAGCTACGCACCCCCCCTTTTCCCTCCTGTCTATCCTTCCGAAACACTTGATAGCCCTGTACACTCAGCTCCCAGTCCCTGTCACCCTGCAGCCACGTCTCTGTAATGGCCACCAGATCGTATCCATTTGTGTCGATCTGTGCCACCAGCTCATCCACTTTATTCCGAATGCTTCGTGCATTCAGATAAAGTGCTTTCATCCCAGCCTTCACCTGGACCCTATTTGCCGCAACACCACCAACTATACTCACGCCCCCTACTCCCTCTATTATTGGGACATCCTCGGCCTCTTCCCTTACATGTACACTCTCCTTAACTTTAGACCTCGTAAGGTCACCTACCCTCACACCCTCCCCCCCCATAATTAGTTTAAAGTCCTGTCTACAGTCCTCTTTACTCGATTCGCCAGCACTATGGTCCCAGCACGGTTCAGACCAACCCCATCCCTCCCGAACAGGTCCCACCTACCCCAATACTGGTGCCAATGCCCCATAAATTCAAACCCATTCCTCCCACACCAATCCCTGAGCCACCCATTCACTTCCTTAATCCTGTCAACCCTACGCCCATCTGCACACGGTTCAGGCAGTAGCCCAGAGATAACCACCTTGTCGGTTCTACTTTTTAATTCCATTCCAAGCTTTTCATACTCCCTCCCCAGATCCTCAGTCTGCATTTTGCTTACGTCGCCGGCACCCACATGTACCACAACGACCGGATTCTCACCCTCCCACTCCAGGTTCCTCTGCAGCCCAGCTGCGACATCCCGTACCCGAGCACCAGGCAGACAACACACCCTTCTGTGCACTTTGTCATTGTGACAAAGGACAGTGTCAATACCCTTCACCCCACTATCCCCAATAACTACTACGTTCCTTTTCCTTTTCTCTTTGCCTATGTCCTGCTGCAGCACTGTACCGTGTGCAGCTTGCTCACCAACCTCACCTGCCTCGTTCTCGTCCAACTTGGAAGCAAGAACCTCAAACCTGTTATGCAGATTAAGAGGCTGAGGCCTCCGCTCCTCACCCCCCTTCCTCTTCCCAGTAGCCCCCTCTTGTCAGTCTAGGGGGGGTGGATGTCACTTGCACCCCATTGACAATGGCACCCTCTCTCCCCCTGATGAGCCTCAGTGTCTGTAGCTCAGAGGCCAGCTCATTTACCCTGAGCTGGAGCTCCTCCAGCAACCTGCACTTACTGCAGACATGGTCACTGGGATGAACCCTAGGGTCCACCAGTTCCCACATCATACAGAAACCACACATCACATGCCCCTCCATTATTTACTGTAGTAGTTTTGAAAAAATTTTTTTTTTTTAATTTTTCAAACGAACTCACCTGGCCTTTTTTCCTTCCAGCCCTTTTTGATATTAAGCCCTAGTAGCTCACTCTGCTTCCCTCTCACTCCGCTGCCCGCTCAGACGCTGCCCGCTGTCTACACCAGGCCTCCTTTTAAACCTGGCGCTGATTTAAATCTGATGGCCCACAACTGCCTGCTAACCACTCCCTCAGAATTCTTAAAGCAGTAAATACAATAAATAAATGCTTTAAACAGTTCTACAAAGAACAAAGTGCTTTAAACTTATTTTAAACTGGTTTTTAACAGGTAAAATCTTAGCTGTCTCTCTGCTCCTTCACTCGTCTGCTCCAGCAAACAATGGAAGGCTTCACCTTGTGAAACTACCAAGATATGAGGGCAAGTTGACTATGGTAGATTGGGAAACTGCATTAAAAGGTATGATAGTAGAAAGGCAATGGCTAGCATTTAAAGAGTAAGTGCACGGTTTTCAATAAATATACATTCCTTTGAGGCACATAAACCAACAGGTAAAATGACACAACTGTGGCTAACAAGATAAGTCTGTATTAGTTCAAGGAGGAGGTTAAGAATTTGCCAAAAAAAGTAAGCCTCAGGATTGGGAGCATTTTAGAATTCAACAAAGGAGGACTAAGAAATTGACAAAGAAAGGGAAACAGGATAAGTAAACAAGTGAGGAACATAAAAACAATGTAAAAAGGGAAAGATTAGCAAAAACAAATAAGGGTCCATTTTAGGCAGAGAATGACCAATAAGAAAATGGAGACAAACAAACTGAATATGTTGTCTCTGTCTTCAAGGGGGAAGTTACAAAAAAACCTTCCAGAAATACTAGAAAAGCAAGGGATTAACGAGAATGAGTGACTGCAAGAAATTTGTATTAGAAATAACATAATTTATCATAAATTTTGATAAAGTACCCACATAATCCTCCTCATGCTAGAAGGCTTATTGTGAAATTATAGTAAAATTATCAGAAAGTTACAGGGTGAATAGGGCACAGGATGCAATCATTAAGATCATTTAGTCCCATGGCAGCTCTGTGTAAAACATTCTAGTCAGACCCTTTCCCCACTCTATCTCCACAGTCCTGCAAGGGAGGGGGCTGGGCCTGGCGAGGAGGCACCACGTGGAGAGCCGCATACTCTGCAGTTGGGGATCACTGAGGCGCTGATCAATGAAGGAGGGAGGGATGAATAGGAGCAGCAATCAGACAAGAGTGTATTGAAGTGATGATTGGCTGTGCGAGGGTGATGTCTGGGGGAGTGCCAATCTCCCAATGCACTCTGCACGGTTGTACATAATGCATTGAGAGCTCAGGCACATGCGCAATAGCTCTCCAGCAGTCAGCAGCAGGCTTCCCAGCATGAATAAACTCCATCTATCCCCCTAGTGGCTAGAATCACATTTGGCCGCTTTTTTTTCTCTAAGTGCCATAAGATAGTGTCTGAGAGCTTGCCCAAAAAATGAGCACAATTCTCTCCTGCTTTCATGCTCGTTCAGCACTTAGAATTTGTTTGGTAAGATCACCCTCTAAGATTTTTTTTGTAGCAACTGTATGTCCTGTTAATAAAAGAACAAATTCAATTGAACTAGTACAAAACTGTACTGCTAATTTTTGAAGCTCTGAGACTTTGTGTTCCATAATATTTTCTGTATTAATAAATTGAGAGTTGAGTTTTGGTCTTCATTGAGCTGCCTTATCTCAGCTACAGTGGCAACTATCCTCAGAACCTCCACACCATCATGTCAGGGAAGTAAGTAAAAACTTTTAATCCTAATCTGCAAGCCAGGGAGACACAAAATATGACCTCCTGGAATGATAAGAACAAGCTCAATGGTTATGTATCCCATCCCTTAAAAAACTGTAAAAACACAGAATCTGGTGCTTGAAATGACGGCCCTCCCAAAAAATAGACCCACATAAATTCGTCCTACAATATAGCAACAGCAATCAAAAGTAAAAAAAAGATGGCAAATTCAACCTTCAATGGGCTATGTTCTGTGCACTCTATTGGCATTTTAACTAGAATTATTGAATTCAATATAGCGGTTTTGAATTAAACTGAAGTTCAGTCTGAATGTTCATTTAAACTGAGCACACACGGTGAATGGCTGGGCAATGAGGAAACATCTTTTGTTTGTTGTGGATTGCTGAATTGTGGCAGATCCTATTCAAACCTTTCAATTCACAAAACCACTCATAATTAAGGCATGTACATTTCTTTGTTGAAGTGTATGCAGGTTTACAATAAAAAAAAGAGAATCATTCCATAGGACACAGAACATAGAACAGTACAGCACAGTACAGGCCCTTTGGCCCTCGATGTTGTGCCGAGCTATGTCCAAACCCAAGATCAAGCTATCCCACTCCCTATTATTCTGTTGTGTTCCATGTGTTTATCTAATAACCGCTTGAAAGTTCCTAAAGAATCTGACTCCACTATCACAGCAGGCAGTGCATTCCACACCCCAACCATTCTCCGAGTAAAGAATCTACTTTGGACATTCCTCCTATATCTCCCACCATGAACCTTATAGTTATGCCCCCTAGTAACAGCTACATCCCAGGAAACAGTCTCTGACTATTCCCTGGTATTATATATAAACACAGTAAGAAGTCTCACAACACCAGGTTAGAGTCCAAACAGTTTATTTGATAGTAATCTCACAAGCTTTCCAAAAAGCTTGAGAGATTACTATCAAATAAACTGGTTGGACTCTAACCTGGTGTTGTGAGACTTCTTACTGTGTTTAACCCAGTCCAACGCTGGCATCTCTACATCATTATACATAAAGACATGGCCAAGTTTCACACCAGCGCTGAGTCTCTTTAACACTAACATGTTGGCTGAACATGTGGTCTGTAGCATTATTAAATTTTGCCATTGTACTTAAAATATTCACATTCTCAGATTGTCCTGTGTATTGAGCATGCACCCCATAGGCAGAACTCTCCTGTTATTTCTGCTGTTGAAATCTGATCTGAGTTGCTGGTTTCATTGATGCACAGACCAGTAATCTGAATGACAATTCTGTCTTATTAATAATATTGATTATATTTAATCATGAGGTCTTCAACTTTAACAAAACAAACCAAATTTGATCAATATCTTTTAACGATAACCGTTGTTTGAGAAGCTATAGAAAGATAAATCTTCCATATGAGTAATGTGGGTGAGCACTGGGTAGATTGGATTTTGTCAATAGCGCAAAACCGCTGCACTGAGTCAGCAATTTTACATTTCTCCCAATTTATATTTCCGTTGACGTCAATCTAGAGCTATCTCTATGTTTATCACTTGTTTTACATTTTTGTAGAAAGTCGAGATATCATGCATCATCTCCTTTTAGATGTTGTTCAGCTTTAAAATACAAAATCCACACAAATAGTCCATTTGCTGCAATGATCCCAGTGGCCACAAGAACATAAGAAATAGGAGCAGGAGTAGGCCATCTAGCCCTTCGAGCCTGCCCCGCCATTCAATAAGATCATGGCTGATCTGTCGTGGCTCAGTTCCACATTCCCGCCCTCTCCCCATAACCCTTAATCCCCTCTCTTATCAAAAACCCATCAACCCGCGTCTTAAAAATATTTAGCGAGGTAGCCTCCACCACTTCAACGGGCAGAGAATTCCAGAGATTCACCCCCCTTTGAGTGAAGAAGTTCTTCCTCAACTCCGTTCTAAACCGCCCCCCCTTTATCTTGAGGCTGTGCCCCCTAGTCCTACTATCCCTTCTGAGCGGGAAGAGTCTCTCCACCTCTATCCTACCCATCCCATTCATCATCTTATACGTCTCAATGAGATCTCCCCTCATTCTTCTAAACTCTAACGAGTACAAGCCTAGTTTATTCAGCCTCTCCTCATAGCTCAACCCCCTCAACTCCGGCATCAGCCTAGTAAACCTCCTCTGCACTCCCTCCAAGGCCAAAATATCCTTGTGTAAGTACGGCGCCCAAAACTGCACACAGTACTCCAGCTGCGGCCTCACCAATGCCCTATCCATGCCATCTATCTCCCACAGACAGCAAAGTGACCAGTCACTGGTTAATCTGCTTTCACGCAATGAGGGTCATCTATCGCAACTTCCTCCAATACCGTAATAGGGTAATTCATATCAATTTGATAGGGATCCAATCCAAAAGCTGTCATACCTACCAGCACAGCTCCCACTGCAACTTCACTATTGCCACCAGTGCCAGTTACCAGTGCTGCTTCTCATCAGGTCGGTATCCAAACACACCCTGAGCCACAGAGGCACCATCAGCTTCAGCTCCAACTCGTCCTGTTAGATTGTGCTAACCCCAGAGTCCTTTCTCAACGAAGAGACCACTAGGTTTCTTGGCAAAGTTATTTCATATCAGGATTATGGTCTACCTAATGGCATAGTGACACAGTAGTTAGCACTGCTATCTCACGATGCTGGGGACACAGCTTTGATTCCCAGCCTGTGTCATCGTCTGTGCGGAGCCTGCACATTCTCCCCATGTCTGCGTGGGTTTCCTCCAGGTGCTTCAGTTTTCTCCCACAGTCCGAAAGACGTGCTGGTTAGGTGCACTGGCCATGCTATATTCTCTCTCAGTGTATCCAAACAGGTGCCAGGGTGCGCTGACTAGGGATATTCACAGTAACTGCATTGTAGTGTTAATGTAAGCCTACTTGTGACACCAATAAATGAACTTTAAACTAACTTTCAGATCTACACTTAGTTCACATCACCCTCTCTGCCCACAACTTATATTGGTTGGACTCATTTTTATTGGTGTTGGCTCGTGAAATCCATTTTTTTAGGTTCACATGATTTATATCCACTCATTACTGTTTCATCTATTTGCATTAAATGTTTTCTCTTGGTTAAAGTCAAATATAAGATGGCTTTTATTATAAAACTCCTTAATAATGATTCATGTTAGGGGGCTATAACTGCAGAGCCACTGGCATCCAGGTGTGTAAATGCTGATTGCAAGTTTATCATGCAGCACTTCTGAAACATTGATTCTAAATGAAAGAGAGAAAAAGTGGTACATGGGATTGAAGACAGTTGTGTTTATTTTTAGATTTTAAAAAGGCCAATGTCTGTAATAATATATGAAATTGCAATCCTAAAAATTTTAGCTGAAAGGCATAATGTTTCTCCAAATTCTAATGACAAATTATTTTTAGTTTGTGGTGAGCACGTTTGCTAGAAATCACTTGTTGTTTGCTTCCCTCTCTAAGACCAGTGCAGGTTATGGCAGTTTTCAACAAAAAGAATTTTGATTTGATTTGTTTTATTATTGTCACATATATATGGGGAAACAGTGAAAAGTACTATTTCTTGTGTGTTATACAGGCAAAAGATACAGTTTATAAAGTACATAGGGGAAAAGGAAAAGGATAGAATATAGTGTTGCAGTTACAGGTAGGGTGAATAGAAAGATCAGCTTTAATGAATTGAACAATTTCCGGACCTATAGAATCTATTTCTTTCTTTTTTATTGAGTGCAACACATTCTCTCAATTTAATTTGCGAATGATGGTTTGTAATAGTTCCTTTTTCTCCCCAACCATGGCCTTGTTAATTCAATTATTTTAAATTTTTAAAAAGATCTAAATACATAATTTGAGATTTATTGCTGGTTGAGACACTGCCTTTGAAAATCTTTCTTTTTGAATGGCCGGAAATGGCAGGTATTCACGTGGGACCTGCCAAAAATATAGCAGGTGCCAACGTTCTATCTCCACAGAGATGGGAGACCTGGTGGTTCCATCCTTTGTATGTGATTGGCTATTTGCGGTTCTCTACTACATTGTGGGGCATTAATGAGTAATCAATTCAGCTAAAAAAAGTGGATGCGCCATGGAATTATTTGTCTTACTGAAGTGTGCCGTGTTACTGAAAAAGTTGGGAACCACCACCCCTGCACTTGCACTCATCTACTAATGAGAACAGTTTCTCTTATGTACACCTCATCTACATCTGACATAATTTCGTACATTTTTTAAAAATCAGATCTCCCCTCAATTTCCCTTGCTTCAATCCCAGCTTCTCCCCTAACTGGGTAGCTAAAATCCAAACCTCCTCTTGACTCTTTCAAGAACCCTCACATCCTGCCTGAAGTGTGGTGACCAGAACCAGATATAATGTTCTGGTTATGCCACTGCTAGAGCTTTATACAGGTTCTCAACATTGATCCTTGATATACATCACAGCCAACCATCCTCCAGTCTGAAATACAACCATTTGGCATTACTCGCTGTTTCCTGTACTTGTGCCAATTTCTTTATCCAAGCTGACCCTATTCCATGAGCCACAATTTGTTAACCAGTTTTTTATGTGGTATTTTGACAAGTTCATTATTTAAATCCATAAAGGGACAATCCACTACATTCCCTTCAATCTTCTCTGTTATTTCATCAAAAAATCAATTAAATTAGTCAAGTATGATTTGCCTTTAACAAATCCTTGCTGACTCACTTTAATTAATTCAAATGTCTCCAAATAAATGTCTTTTTTCTCTGATTATTGTTTCCAAAACCTTACATGAAGTTTAAATATTACTGAGGATATCCTTACATCCTTTTTTATATTCATTCATGGGATGTGGGCATCGCTGGCTAAGACAACATGTATTACCCATCCCTAATTGCCCTTGAGAAGGTGATGATGAGCTGTTTTCCTGAACCATTGTAGTCCACGTTGTTACGGTTCAGGTCAGAAACTCTAAATTGTTTTATGGAGACTGCCTGGATCATAAGTCTCGCACCGTGAATTTGGCTAGGATAAGCATGATATATTTCACCTCAGGTATGATTCAAGTGACCCACTACGGAGCTTTTATCAAACAAAGTTTATTTAAGAATACAGTTAACATGTATAGTTAGACTATTAGCAATGACTGTTATCAATTACAAACAAAACAACCACAAAAAAGTATAATCCTTAACAAATGTATCTAAGATGTTCCAATCAAACCAATCCTACAAACAAAACCCTTCCGCAGGTTTAACACAGCAAAGACTATTGTTGACGTGATACTGGACATGAGTCCTTCGGATGATTGCTACCATTCTCTTGTTCACTCAGAACAGCTTCCCAGAACACCAAGAGAGACACAGGTCAAGCCACAACAGCAGATTTTCTACTGCAGAAAGGCAAGAAACCTTGCTCTCAGCTTTTGCCTTCCTGTAGTTGAACATCCAAAACCCAGGGATGATAATCTAAGATAAGTGAAGATAATCCAAAACATCCAGAACATCTAAAACCCAGGGAGAGAGAGAGTGAGAAAGATAGAGACACTGCTTTCAGTCTGACGTCCACCCCCTTCTAAACTAAACACTGCTGCCAGCCAAAAACAGAAAGTGAAACCTTGAGATTCCTAGGAAGAAAACAAAAACTCACCAGAACCTATGACCTTCCTCCTAACAATGCAGGTTAAAAAACAACCACAACCCAGAATAAAAATAAACAAATCCCATTTAAACCACTGAAGGAGAAAAAAGGAGTTCTACAAACAGCCTGGCAACAATGAGAGCTGAGGCTATGAGAACTACACAGAACATGATTTTTCAAAAATCTTTTAAAGGTACACTAACGTCACAATATGGTGTGAGAGAAGGGGTTCCAGGACTTTGATCCTGATAACTTGGTTGACCGTTTCAGTGTGAATTTAAGAGTTAATTACATTGTTGTGGGTGTGGCATTGCATGATGACCAGACCAGATAAGGATGGCAACTTTCTTCCTTAAAGGACATTACTTAACTAGAGTTACAACAACTGACATTAGTTTCATGGTCATCAAATTTAATTTCAGGTATTTTAATTCGATCACAGACATAAGAACGTAAGAACATAAGAAATAGGAGCAGGAGTAGGCCATCTAACCCCTCGAGCTTGCCCTGCCATTCAATAAGATCATGGCTGAACTGAACTGGGGGTTCAGTTCCACTTACTCACCTGCTCTCCATAACCTTTAATTCCCTTATTGGACAAAAATCTATCTGTGACTTAAATACATTTAACAAGGTAGCCTCCACTGCTTCAATGGGCAGAAATTACAAAGATTCACTACCCTCTGGGAGAAGTTCCTCCTCAACTCTGTTCTAAACTGGCTATACCCCCCACCCCCCCACTTTCAGGTCTCCCCCCCACCTCCAGGTCTCCATTGCATTACCCTGAGTCTCTGGATTACTAATTGAGTGACGAATGTCATTACAACACCGCATTCCCAAGGATGGTGAACAAGAGGTCACATTTGCCGCTCCCCAATCCAGCCAGCATTCTGGTATATCCAGCCTATCAATTTTCACCCCATCCATTACTACCTTTATCTTCTCAACATTCTCTTCCCTAGTGTACATCAATCCAAAGTGCTCACCAATATTTGAGCAAAGTGAAGATTTGAGGAGCATTTACCGAACTAAGAATTGAAGAATTAAGAAATGACCAGTGAACTTGTGCAGGACAGTCAGCCGGAGTGAGATTTCAGAAAGAGTGAAGGTATCAGGAATTTGGAGCTGAGTGGGAATTTGGTGCTGAGGGGAAAGAGGTGCTCATCGTCAGGAGGAGCGGAGAGGTAGACCTGTGACGGAGACTCGAGGGTAAGTGAGGTAGAAAGAAATTGAACCGTGATGTCACAGCCAGCAGGCAAATGATTGGCTGGTAACTGGTAAGTAGTTTTTCTCTCTTCTTCTCTTGGCATTGTAGTTGTTGTTGAGTCTCACCTGATGAAGGAGCAGTGCTCCGAAAGCTCGTGATTCCAAGTAAACCTGTTGGACTTTAACCTGGTGTTGTGAAACTTCTTGCTATGCCCACCCCAGTCCAATGCTGGCATCTCCACATCATGGTATTTTCTGTAAATACAATGTTCATTTATTCATAATGATTTTACAGAATTCAAATACATTGATCAGTTTTTGTCCTGCTAGATTCTGCAACTTTTCTTCCTACTACTCTTCTTCACAAGGACATCGTGCCAAAGACAGCACTTACCCTCCTCTCCTCATCAACTGTCAATTATACTTCTTTGACAACGTTAGCAGCTGAACCTGACACTGTCTTCACTAGATGCCTAAACACAATATTCCAAGACAGATCACACAACAGTCATCAAAACATGGGAACCTTGGTCAGTTTTCACTTCGTACTCTACAGGCACTGAGAGCAAATGAAACACCACTCTGCCTGCCAGGTAAGGTCAGTTAATTCAGCACAAACCTCGGATGGTTGAACTATGCACAGGCCACAGTGCATTTCTGACACTGCATAGCAGCTTTCAATACATCTGCAGCTCTTTAAATCTTTCCAAGATAAAACCAAGACCATTAAACTGCAAAATGATACCAATATCAGCATTACCAACCACTTTCAATTAGTTTTTTTTTCTCGTTCTGCATTGCAATGAATATTTTAAAAACTGTTAATTGTTCAGTGTTTCAACATAGCACTGCAATTTTCAAGTAAAGCTTATTTATTAGTCACAAGTAAGGCTTACATTAACGCTGCAATGAAGTCACTGTGAAATACCCCTAGTCGCCACAGTCTGGCGCCTGTTCGGGTCAATGCACCTGAGAAAGAGCCTATTCCCTTTCTTGCTCCTTCCCTTTGCTTGAACATTAGTTATAAAAAGAAACATCTTGAATCATCCTAAACATCTCAGATAATAGTTATTGCAGCCATTTCTGTTTCACTGCAAAAGTTGTCCTGTCCGTCAATTCACCTCTCTCCCTTTTTCCACCAGGATAAAAGCCACTGTTGATTTGAAGTTATGTATTGTCCTTTCAATCTACATAAAAATCTACATATGCCTTGGGCATCCAATCAGTCAGTGCATAATAAATCACACAACAGTTTGCCAAACAAACTTTCTTCAGAGTCTGAATCCTCATTGTCCAACATGCTAGCGAAGAAATTGGAGAATACATCAGGTAAAAGAACAGGCTGCAATTTTTCTAACACTGAATAGACAACAGGTCAGATCTGCTATTCTTTCCATTGCCTAAGGACAGACACTAGAGAAGTCTGACAGCTAGGCATGTTGGTACCTATTCTTCAGTGTTTGTATCCACACTTCAGAGGCTATGTACCGATTAGTTTTTTGATGTATAATTGATTGCAATTCAATCAGATGGAATCTCTCACTTGAAGTTTTCTTTAAACTCACGTAACGTGATACAAACAATGAACAAGAACATGAGAGGTTAGTTACACATAAAAGGCTTGGATATCACTACTATACAGTATATATTTAAGAAAAAGGTCATGGAAATGTTAATAAACAAAGATAGAAAATGGGTCTTTATCAGCCTCATATGCATTTAATTAAAACTGTACAATTTTTTTAAACTTGCATTAAATCCATGAAATGAGTTCCTTGTCAGGCAAAAATACCTGAAAATTTCTGGATAATTTGTGGAAACTGTGAGGCTGTTCTGATATGAAAAGAACTACCTAAAAATACGTTCAACTACAGAGATTACAACAGGGAAGAAAAGTCTCACAATTATAGAATACCATAGTGCATCCATAAGAAACATTTCACAGCACTGCACTGAAGTGCAATGATAGTTATTAAGTGGTTACATCATTTTGTCCACAGTAACATCCAATGCCCAGTTAAGTCTCTTTTGGTTATGTTGGTTGAGGAAGGAATGGTGACCACATCACTTTTCAAAAAATGCTACGCCCTAGTCTGGATCATGAACCTACAAGTTTCTGATTCAGAAGCCACAGTGTTACCAACTGCTAATAGCTGAAGAAAGTCAAAAATCAGGCTGAGGAAAGACTGCTTCCCACCTAATTACCATGATGATATTTCATTATCAGGACAGGACTAGAACTGTGGAAAGTGTCCTAACCAACAGTATCATTACAACTAAGGTTCATGTTGCAGAAAAAAGGAATGATACTGCCCAACTATTCCAGTCCAGAGGTCAAATGAGTATTGCTGTTGAGTACATTCCAAGATACAGAGATGGAAAACACTATATTGCTTGCAATTTCATACCACAGTATATGCATTTTGAAGCTGAATATGAACTGAAAAACAGGGGCTGTTTCCAACTTGATTCCTTTGTTTATTCAATCAGAAAATCTTCTTCAATACCATAGCTTATTACATTTATTTATTTCCTTCTTCCAAGTTATCTTCAATTTCCTCCTTTTAATTGCAAACATTTTAGGAAGTAAAGATAACGATAGCTACAATATAATAACCTAAGTACACAATGGGCTTAAAAGCAAACTGAAAGCGAAACATTTATGAACACACTTAAATTCCAACGAATGCAGATATATTTGCTTCAGAACCCAACTACAAATACGCCTGCACGCTAAATTTAAATGGGTCAGAAGTAAACAATCTTTGATCGTGAGCTTTTTCCCTTTTTTGCAAGTTGAATTTTCCATTAATATTAAACATTTCTAAGAATTTTACTCAGCAGGAACAATTTGTCAAATTAACATAACAAAACATTAAATCTTGATAACTAATAATTTCTGTCAACCCCCCACCCCAAAAAACCTCACAGTTTACTGCCAATTATTGTGCTATTTCAGTGAATTTAGATCTGTTTCTTCACAGGAGGAAAAACTTGAAAAATGAAGTGTGCCTGGAATCACAGACTGGGACAAATCTCAAACTTTGAAAAAAGATAATAAAAAAACGTAAAGGATTGAAGCCAGAAGCCCTGCCTTAGTGTGGGAACTAAGATACACAGACAATATCTTTTGTTTTAAATCTAGCACAAACATATATGAGACCTATATATGATCAGCTCATGACCTATATGAATTAATAGATTTCATTTTTGACTGGACATCTTCAACACAGCATTGTTACATTGATAACCTACCGTTACAGCATTCAGTGTCATAACTGCATCGAGTCTCAGATCGAGTTGGGATTCTTAAGAACATAAGAACATAAGAAATAGGAGCAGGAGTAGGCCATCTAGCCCTTCGAGCCTGCCCCGCCATTCAATAAGATCATGGCTGATCTGTTGTAGCTCAGTTCCACTTTCCCGCCCTCTCCCCATAACCCTTAATCCCCTCTCTTATCAAGAACCCATCAACCCGCTTCTTAAAAATATTTAGCGAGGCAGCCTCCACCACTTCAACGGGCAGAGAATTCCAGAGATTCACCACCCTTTGAGTGAAGAAGTTCCTCCTCAACTCCGTTCTAAACCGCCTCCCCTTTATCTTGAGGCTGTGCCCCCTAGTCCTACTGTCTTTTTTGAGCGGGAAGAGTCTCTCCACCTCTATCCTATCCATCCCATTCATCATCTTATACGTCTCAATGAGATCTCCCCTCATTCTTCTAAACTCTAACGAGTACAAGCCTAGTTTATTCAGCCTCTCCTCATAGCTCAATCCCCTCAACTCCGGTATCAGCCTAGTAAACCTCCTCTGCACTCCCTCCAGGGCCAAAATATCCTTGCGCAGGTGCGGCGCCCAAAACTGCACACAGTACTCCAGCTGCGGCCTCACCAATGCCCTATACAGCTGCAGCAAGACCTCCCTACTCCCTACTTTTATATTCAATCCCCCTCGCTATGAAGGCCAGCATCCCATTTGCCTTCCTGACCACCTGCTGCACCTGCAAGCTGGGTTTTTGCGACTCATGCACAAGGACCCCGAGGTCCCTCTGCACCGTCGCCTGCTGCAGTTTTTCGCCACGTAAGTAATAGTCCTTCCTACCATTCTTCCTACCAAAGTGGACCACCTCACACTTGCCAACATTAAATTCCATTTGCCATTTCCTGGCCCATTCGCCCAGCCTATCTAGATCCTTCTGCAGACTCTCCACATTCAAATCCTTTAAGCACTGCTACAGATTTTATAAAATGTTCTTTTTTCCATAAGGTGAGATGGAACATGCTTCTCTTCCCTTTCATAAACATTTATGGTACTTGCTAAGAGAAATCTAAGATTTGGTAAACTGGGAAGGTAGAAAATAACTCAATCTAGAGTGGCAATATAGTAATCAGTAAAAGAAAATGCAATTCTCAATACTCAATTTACGTGTAATGATCATTCTTGGAACAAAGAAATTGAACAAACAGCAAAGATGTAAGTGTTCGTGGAGCAGTTCACTGTGCTTCTCCAATTGATGCCCATGGTATGTTTAATTTGCCTACTCTCATTCTTCCACGTCAAGTGGACGGGTGAAATATTGTCACGTCAGTTGACATTCTATGAACATCATTATTGATATCTTTGTGTGGTCGATAAGAGATAAAAAGTGATAAAATGATTCTCCAATCAGATCTGTAAAACAGATGGACATTGAGCAGAGTATTGTAAAGATGCCTGGAAATTCAGAACACTGGAATCTCGACTCAATGTGTACATTGTATTTGAATTGATCTATTATTGTCACATATATTAGTGTGCAGTGTGAAGAATTGTTTCTTGCACACTGTACAGACAAGGCATACCGTTCATAAAGAAGGAAAAGAAAGAGTGCAGGCTGTAGTGTTACAATCATAGCTAAGATGTAGAGAAAGATCAACTTAGTGCAAAATAAACATTAAAGACTTTTTAGACCATGGGTCATGGATAATGATCATCCATAGCTGCCAGAGAATCCGTTATAATTAAAGAGCAGTAAGTAAATTGATTCTGCAGTTTGTGTTATTGCATTTTTTGTGTGACACTTGGATGCTCATGACCATTTTTGCCAAATTTTCTGATATACTTTTCTCTTGCACAATTGTTGCTATCAAAAGAATTCTCTGTAATAATCTCCATATTGGTATATTTAGAAGATCAATAGGGAATGTCAGTGGTGCTTAGTATAGGTATGTGCTTGTACCTATAAACAGAGGTGGACATCAGTTGCTTTGACAGAAAAACAGCACAAGTAGAGGTTCTTTTCCTATGGTTCAAAAACAAGTGTCATCAGGCTGTTCAAATACATGGACTATCGCAATTTCAATCCTGATCCTATATGTACATGTCCAACAGAGGTCACTAGCTAGCAATCAAAACAACTATTCCTGTCCCAAACCTGTTTCACAGCTAACACAGCACTTTGCAAGCACTGAACCTTAGAACAAAAAAGCTAAAAACTGCAGGTGCTGGAAATCTGAAATTGAAACAAAATATTGAAAATACTTAACAAAGCAGGTAATATCTGTAAAGTGAGATAGATATACAGAGTCATAGGGGTTTACAGCATGGAAACAGGCCCTTCAGCCCAACATGTCCATGCCGCCCTTTTTTTAAACCTCTAAACTAATCCCAATTGCCCACATTTGGCCCATATCCCTCTATACCCATCGTACCCATGTAACTATCTAAAAGTTTTTAAAAGATAAAATTGTACCCGCCTCTACTACTACTCTGGCAGCTTGTTCCAGACATTCACCACCCTCTGTGTGAAAAAATTGCCCCTCTCCCCTCTCACTTAAAACCTATGCACTCTAGTTTAGACTCCCCTACCTTTGGGAAAGATATTGACTATCTACCTCGTTATGCCCCTCATTATTTTATAGACCTCTATAAGGTCACCCCTCAGCCTTCTACACTCCAAAGAAAAAAGTCCCAGCCTATTCAGCCTCTTCTTATAACTCAATCCATCAAGTCTTTTCTGCACTCTTTCTAGTTTAATAATATCCTTTCTATAATAAGATAACCAGAATTGCACACAGTATTCCAATTGTGTCCTTACCAATGTCTCGTACAACTTCAACAAGACGTCCCAACTCCTGTATTCAATGTTCTGTCCGATGAAACCAAGCATGCCGAATGCCTTCTTCACCACCCTCTCCACTTTCAAGGAGCAATGAACATGTACCCCTAGATCTCTTTGATCTGTAACTCTCCCCAATGCCCTACCATTAACTGAGTAAGTCCTGGTTCAATCTACCAAAATGCATTACCTCGCATTTGTCTAAATCAAACTCCATCTGCCATTCATCAGCCCACTGGCCCAATTGATCAAGATCCCACCGCAGTTGGAGATAACCTTCCTCACAGTCCACCATGCCACCAATCTTGGTGTCATCTGCAAACTTATTAACCATGCTCCCTATATTCTCATCCAAATCATTAATATAGATGACAAATAACAGTGAGCCCAACACTGATCCCTGAGTCACACCACTGGTCACAGACCTCCAGTGTGAAAAACAATTCTCTACAACTACCCTCTGGCTTCTGTCAAGAAGCCAATTTTGTATCCATTTAGATACCTCACCCTGGATCCCATGAGATTCAACCTTATGCAACAACCTACCATGCGGTACCTTGTCAAAGGCCTTGCTAAAGTCCGTGTAGATAACATCAACTGCACTGCCGTCATCTACCTTCTTGGTTACCCCTTCAAAACACACAATCAAATTTGTGATTCATGATCTTCCACTCACAAAGCCATGCTGACTGTCCCTAATCAGTCCTTGCGTCTCTAAATGCCTGTAGAGCCTGTCTCTCAAAATACCTGCCAACAATTTATCCACCACAGATACGGCTGATGTTGCAGGGCAATGAACCACCCCTCTCACAAATACAGCCTGGCTTGCTGAGCGTTTGTAACACATTCTGTGTTAATTTTGGAAACTGAAGATCCTTGGTCTGAATAGTTTCAGTATCAAACTATATGATGCATTTACCATATGAGCTGTGTCTCAGTTGATAGGACTCTCTGACTAAAAAATCCAGAGTTCTTGTCCCATTCTACGGCACTCAGACTAGACGAGATGCTAGTTTTGACAGTATTACTGTTTCCTTTTTTTTGTTTTATTTATTAGTCACACGTAAGGCTTGCATTCACACTGCAATGACATTATCGTGAAATTCCCCTTGTTGCCACAGTCTAGTGCCTGTTCCAGTTAATGCACCTAACCAGCACATCTTTCAGAATGTGGGTGGAAACCAGAACACCCAGAGGAAACCCATGCAGACACGGGGAAAACGTGCAAACACCACACAGATAGTGACCCAAGCCAGGAATTGAAGCTGGGTCCCTGGCGCTGAGGCAGCAGTGCTAACCACTGTGCCACTGTGTCAATGGCAGAATGCAACATATTGCAATGAAACACCCAAAGTTGAGAAAGCTTTAAGGGCAAATTAAAATCATGAGAAATCTGCAGGTGATTCCAAGGGACAGGTGCGTTATTTTTTGTAAAAATTCTAATCTTCAAGATGGGCATTCTAGTGCAGCTAATTTCATATTTCTAATGGTTGAAAATGGAAAATGTTCCTTAACTTGGGAAACCCCCAAGAAACTCAAAAAGGTTGTTAGAAGTACTTCAGCTGTGATGTGCAATGTGGGATTCTGTCAAATGTTTTTATCTGAGATTCTATCAAGGAGCTATCTGAAGATAATGGCCAGGATTCTCCCAAAAAAAATTCTAAGTGCTGAATTCACGTAAAAATAGGAATAATTCCTTCTTGGTTTTTTAATGGGATTATCAAAATGAATCTCCCACACTATGAGCACTGGAGAGTGCCTCAGGGAGATTCATGATGAGAATCTAGAGGTGGGGTCTATTCCCACTGAGAGGCCAGCAGCAAAGCGCTGAGCAAGTCACTGCACATGCACTAATCTGTGAGAGCAGAGATCGGTTCAGGTGCAGTGGTCCTGCACTGCAGGTCATCTGATCGCAGGCCAGCCCTATGACCTGCACTCTTGCACCTCTGCTTCCCCCACTTCCTGATTGCTGGCCTCCCAGACATCATGTGGGTATGCCGGCGTTGGACTGGCGTAAACGCAGTAAAAAGTCTGACAACACCAGGTTTTAGTCCAACCTATTTGAGCTTGCGAGTATATTGTCAAATAAATAGGTTGGACTAAAACCTGGTGTTGTCAGACTTTTTACTCCCAGACATCCCCAGGCCAGCCACAGTACCACCCCCCCCCCCCCACCCCCCCCCCTCAGGCTGCCCCGATCTCCCATTGGGCAGTTCCAGGGGCCAGGCTGGCACTACACAGGGGTACCCCCCCCTTGCCCCCAACCTCCATGGAGGCCTCCCCAGCCTCCTTCACTCCAGCAGTTTGGCCGCCAACTCACTGTTCACGGGCAGCTGTTGTAAACTCCGCTGGAGACTTCAGTTCCAGGCCCGCTAATAGGAATTAAAAGCTTATTTATTAGTTAAGTCAGCTTCGCGCCAATTTCCGGTGTGAAGCTGACGACGCCAGAAATCTGGGGGCCCTGGCGCCCAATGGAGACTACTGAAGCAGGCTGGGAGAATCATCCCCAATATTCCCTTTGTATGTTATGGAAATAATCGATTATTGTGGGGTAACATACACTCTACCATGAAAGGCAAGGGTGAAAAAAGTTTACAGATAAACCTTATTGACTTGAAATAAACGCCGTAGAGAAAGAAAATTTCTAAAACTAATTAAGTGGATATAAATCATGCATTGATAGCTTTAAAAAAGCTTGTATGAGGAAAATGATTTAAGGAAGTTGTCAACAAGATCAGATACAATAAGAAAATAATTTGCTCCTTATGCAGTGAATTATCATGATCTGGGCGGTACTACCTGCAGTTTCCTCCAGTTAAACAATAAGGTTGAGTCAGCCTAAATACGAACTCCTACGGGTAGTACCATTGATGCTTCCTTTTACCTGTAACCATTTTGCACACCACCATTTTCTACTTTTAGTAATATAATTAATTTAACAAATGTGTGAAACAATTAACTCTGCAATTTGATATTTACACTTCTTTCCATCTGTGTTTTGTAACTGAGCCTTACATGCTGTACAATTGTGGAGTTCTACATACAGTATGCATCTGAGCAAAGGCGGACGTGTATTTAAAGGGATGTTATTCGGTAAAGCCCTCATGATGAAAAGGGAACTGCAGCATGGAGGTAGCTATTTTTTACATTTCATACCTGGCAGCAATGGATGATTGCCAAGGAGAAAACCAACCCTTAAATTTTACTTGAACAATGGTAAAGACAAACATTTCCAAGTACTAACAAAACCTGCCAAAAGATTTACATCTCAGTCCTAGAGATCGGATCAAAACACCCCTGAAAAATAATAAAAGCATACTGCATCAGAAAATGGATTGCTAAAGCAATATAATTCATAATTTTTACACTTGACAAGGTTAACTGTGGTAAACAAATTTAAGTAATTTAGCTTAATAGCTTTCTAGTGATACTAAGTGGTAAATTCACCATCTTAATTCTATTAAAATAAAAGTATATTACTGATCTTAAGACAATCAGCACAGATGTCATTGAAAAACAAATCAGCTCCAATGAATATAAATTATCTGGTGTTCCATACTCAAAGGATTCATATCTGCCATCAGTTGACACAAAGGAAAATATGAGCCACTATATATTTTTTGCAAGTTTAAAAAAAAGTGAAATCCGAGCTTTAGGGTAGTGACTGCTGTAACTGCTCAATAATTCTGAACACGGGAATTAATAAGCAGCACATGTGTACTGTATTATTTTTATTGTGCAAATCTGCCCAAGGTCTATAGGTTACAGTACAAGTTAACCAGATGTTCCTTTCAACCAAGCTATCCAATCACGTTTGATACCTGTGAAAAGAAACATTCAAAAACATACAGCTTACATATTTTAGTAAAGGTATCAAAGCACTTGTGAAATTCACAACACGTCTTTTCATTAGCAAAGGCATCACAGCTGCAAATACCCAAAACGGAAGGCTTTACATTTGTGGTAACAAGAACTGGACAACAGGCATGAAACTTAGGTATTAGGCCAAAGAAAGACATCTTATCTTTGAAAATGCTACACAAATACAATCCAACATGCACCATTCAACCTGCAACACAATTTTAGAAAAATGAGCTTTGATCTCTTTCTCTAGCAACAAAATCATAAATATCAGCAGCGCCACAAAACATATCACAGTACAACTGCACACCTGCCAAAAAGTATGAACCCTTCCTCGTAGCAGCTACCTTTTCAGATTAACTATTACAGTAAGGTGTGAGTAAAATATTTAACAGAGAATGGTGGGAGTGTGGAATGAGCTGCCAGATGAAGTGGTAAATGCAGGCTCACTTTTAACATTTAAGAAAAGCTTGGACAGATACATGGATGAGAGGGGTGTGGAGGGATATGGTCCAGATGCAGGTCAGTGGGGCTAGGCACAGCCAAGAAAGGCCAAAAGGCCTGTTTCTGTGCTTTAGTGTTTTATGGTTCTATGGTTCTAACTATACTAAATTACTATTTTTTAAACAAAGTGGCAGCTAATGCAGTTATTTACGGAATTACAAAGTTTCAATGTGCATACGTGAACTGAAACTTAAATCACTGGGTGGGGTCCTCCCAAAAAATTCTCAGTTTCAAATTTGCATAAAAGCTGCAGTAAATCCCCCCTGGTTATTTCAGTTGGATTTTCAAAATGAATCTCCCACACTCTGTGCACTGCAGAGTGGGCTAGTATGAATCTCATTAAAAATCCAGGGGTGGGGCCTATTCCCACTAGAGAGGCCACCAGCATAGTGCTGGGCAGGCCATTGCGCATGCGCCAATCTGTCAGTGCCAAGATCAGCACATGCACAGTAACCCCACACCACCGACCTCCTGATCGCTGGCCAGCCCCGCAATTCTCATCGCTGGCCATGCAACCCCCCCCCTCCCCCATGCCCTAATCGCTGGGTCCACCTCCCTCAGCCCATCTCAATCTCTGCTCTGTGCTTCCCCCTCCCCGCCCCATCTCCCTGGGCAGTCCCAATCTCTCCCCCCGCCACCCTGATGGCCAGCCCCTTTTGCTAGCCTCCCTCCCTCCATCATCACCATAGAGAGTGACTGCAGGACCCCCCACTCCCACCGATCTTCCCTCCAGAGGGCCATCCCCTTGCCAGTGTCCCATGCCCACTGGGCAATGCCAAGTGCCCACCCAGGCATTGTGACTTTATCCCTTAGGCAGTGCCAAGCTAACAATACCCGTGGGCACCCCACCCCACATGCGCAGTAACCCCACCCCACCTCCTGGGGTCTTCATGGCCTCATCAGTCCAGCGATGTCAGGCTGCCAGCACTCCCCAAGTGGGGAGTTACTGTAAATCTTGCTGGAGTGAAACACTCCTGGCAGAGGTGGGGAGAGATTCTAGCGGGCCACTAATTATATTTAAATAAACATCTGATTAATTTGTGCAGCTCTGCATCGATTTCTTGAGCAGAGCTGATGGTGCTGGACATCCGCTGCCTGGAGACTTGAGGAAGCCATGGCGCCCAGAGGGAAGCCCACTAAACGGCCTCTATTTGAATCTCGCAGCCTGCTGCGCTGCTTTAATGTCTTCCCACAATCTGTCAGTTGTGTTACAATGATGTGCAATGCAAAATATTAATTTGTAATGTCATCTATTTTACATATATTTAAACTTTTCGAAAAGAACATTATGTGCTAACCATAGGACACTGGTCTAGAGCATTTACTAGGTTGCATCTGTAAAAGCCACTTCATGGAAACAGAGAATGGGATTCTCCCAAAAAAATTCTAACGATCAAATTTGTGTAAAAACTGGAGTAAATCCTGCTGGTTTTTTCAGCAGAATTTCTAAAATGAATCTCCCACACTCTGCACACAGCTGAATTCCCCAGCAAGAACATAAGAACATAAGAAATAGGAGCAGGAGTAGGCCATCCAGCCCTTCAAGCCTGCCCCGCCATTCAATAAGATCATGGCTGATCTGTCGTGGCTCAGTTCCACTTTCCCGCCCTCTCCCCATAACCCTTAATCCCCTCTCTTATCAAAAACCTATCAACCCGCGTCTTAAAAATATTTAGCGAGGCAGCCTCCACCACTTCAACGGGCAGAGAATTCCAGAGATTCACCACCCTTTGAGTGAAGAAGTTCCTCCTCAACTCCGTTCTAAGCCGCCCCCCCTTTATCTTGAGGCTGTGCCCCCTAGTCCTACTGTCTTTTTTGAGCGGGAAGAGTCTCTCCACCTCTATCCTATCCATCCCATTCATCATCTTATACGTCTCAATGAGATCTCCCCTCATTCTTCTAAACTCTAACGAGTACAAGCCTAGTTTATTCAGCCTCTCCTCATAGCTCAACCCCCTCAACTCCGGTATCAGCCTAGTAAACCTCCTCTGCACTCCCTCCAAGGCCAAAATATCTTTGCGCAGGTGCGGCGCCCAAAACTGCACACAGTACTCCAGCTGCGGCCTCACCAATGCCCTATACAGCTGCAGCAAGACCTCCCTACTTTTATATTCAATCCCCCTCGCTATGAAGGCCGAATATCATTAAAAAGCAGGTGGGCCGTATTCCCACTGACAGACTCACAGCATTGCATTGAGCAGGCCACTGCACGTGTACCGATCGGTCAGTGCCAAGATCAGCCACACTGCCTTCCTCTCAAGCGCTGGCCAGTCCCACAACCCCACATTGCTGGCTATGCAAATCCACCACCCGATCGTTGGCACCACAGATGTGTCCGAGCCAACCTCAACACACCTCAGTCCCAACTCCCCTGGCAGGCTGACCCTCACCCCAATGGGCTGCCCCGATGGCTGACCTCTCTCCCTCTGTCACCACTGAGTGCAGAGTGGACAGCATGACCATCCCCCATCCCTATCAATCTACCCCCAGAGGCCCTGCCCCATTAGGCCATGCCCCCTTGGTACTGCTCGAAGCCTATTGGACAAGGTGCCAAGATGCCCACCCTTGGGGATTGCCAGCCTGGCATTAGTAGCCTGGTTCCCTGGCAATGCCCGGGGGCACCCCCTTTACCCTCCTAACCTCCATGGCCCCCGTTCACCTCAGCGGGATCAGGTCACCAATTCCTCTCAAGTGGGAGAACCTGGCGGGGGAATGATTCTAGCGGGCCCGGAGACTTCAGTCCCGGATCCACAAATCACATTCAAAACATCATTAAAATAATTTCTGCACGGAGCTAAAGGAGACTCATGGAGGTTGTGGTGCCCAGTGGGGATGCCTCTAAACAACCTCTGCTAGAGTCTCCCAGCCTAGTGCAGTGGGTTGGGAGAATCCCCCAGAGGCAGCGGTGCTCTTAGAGACAATGGCGAAAGTAAATTTCCTGAGAAAGTGAGAGGGCATGGGATCCAAGAGGCTGTTGCCTTGTGGATCCAGAACTGGCTTGTCTGCAGAAGGCAGAGAGTGGTTGTGGATGGGTCTTTTTCTGCGTGGAGATCGGTCACCAGTGGAGTGCCCCAGGGATCTGTTCTGGGACCCTTGCTGTTTGTAATTTTCATAAATGACCTGGATGAGGAAGTGGAGGGATGGGTTGGTAAGTTTGCCGATGACACGAAGGTTGGTGGTGTTGTGGATAGTCTGGAGGGATGTCAGACGTTGCAGCGTGACATTGATAGGATGCAAGACTGGGCGGAGAAGTGGCAGATGGACTTCGACCCAGATAAATGTGTAGTGGTTCATTTTGGCAGGTCCAATGGGACGAAGGAGTATAATATCAAGGGTAAGACTCTTAGCAGTGTAGAGGATCAGAAGGACCTTGAGGTCCAGATCCACAGGACTCTTACATCGGCCTCGCAGGTGGAGGATGTGGTCAAGAAGGCGTATGGTGTACTAGCCTTCATCAATCAAGGGATTGAGTTTAGGGAGCGGGAGATAATGCTGCAGCTTTATAAGACCCTAGTCAGACCCCACTTGGAGTAATGTGCGCAGTTCTGGTCACCTCATTACAAGAAAGATGTGGAAGCTATACAAAGGGTGCAGAGGAGATTTACAAGGATGTTGCCTGGATTGGGTGGCATGCCTTATAAGGATAGGTTAAGGGAGCTCGGTCTTTTCTCCTTGGAGAGACGAAGGATGAGAGGTGACCTGATAGAGGTTTATAAGATGTTGAGAGGTATAGATCAGGTGGATTCTCAGAGGCTATTTTCCAGGGCTGAAATGGTCACTACGAGAGGATACAGGTTTAAGGTGCTGGGGAGTAGGTACAGAGGAGATGTCAGGGGTAAGTTTTTCACTCAGAGGCTGGTGGGTGAGTGGAATCGGCTGCTGTCTGTGGTGGTGAAGGCGAACTCGTTGGGGTTTTTTAACAGACTTCTGGATGAGTACATGGGATTTATTGGGTTTGAGGGTCATAGGTAGGCCTAGTAGGTAGGGATATGATCAGCGCAACTTGTGGGCCGAAGGGCCTGTTTGTGCTGTAGTTTTCTATGTACTACGTTCTAAATTCCAAGTTAAAACTGAGGGCTCACATGACCCAGTTCTTGGGTGCAAGGTATACTGGAGGAGGACGTGAATAATTTGCCGGGTGTTAGCGATGGAAAGATGGTAGGAGTAGAGGGCCTGAATGACATTATTGTTACTAGAGAGGCGGTGCTCAACAGACTGGAGGGACTGATTGTGGACAAGTCCCCAGGACAGGATGGAATGCATCCAAGGGTTCTGAAGGAAATGGCGGAGGTGATAGTGGATGCCTTGGTGGTTATTTTCCAAACGTCGCTGGATTCCGGAGAAGTGCCGGAAGATTGGAAAACGGCTAATGTTACGCCGTTGTTTAAGAAGGGTGGCAGGCAAAAGGCGGGGAACTGTAGGCCGGTTAGTTTAACGTCTGTTGTAGGAAAAATGTTAGAATCCGTGATAAAGGAGAAAATAGCGAGGCACCTTGAGGGGAATTGTTTGGTAGAGCAGACGCAGCACGGTTTCGTTAAGGGGAAGTCATGTCTGACAAATTTATTGGAGTTCTATGAGGATGTGTCTAGGGCGGTGGATAGAGGAGAGCCAGTGGATGTGGTCTTCCTTGATTTTCAGAAGGCGTTTGACAAGGTGCCTCACAAGAGTTTATTGCAGAAGGTCAGGGGGCATGGAGTTGGGGGTAGGGTGTTAGCGTGGATAGAGGATTGGCTGTCAAATAGGAGGCAGAGAGTGGGAGTCAATGGGTGCTATTCGGATTGGCGGTTGGTGACTAGTGGAGTGCCCCAGGGGTCGGTGCTGGGGCCTCAGCTAGTCACCATTTATATAGATGATCTGGAGGAGGGAACCGAGTGTATGGTGTCGAAATTTGCTGACGACACCAAGATTGGTGGAACAGCAAATTGTGCAGAGGGTGTGGAGAGTCTGCAGAAGGATCTAGATAGGCTGGGCGAATGGGGCAGGAACTGGCAAATGGAATTTAATGTTGGCAAATGTGAGGTTGTCCACTTTGGTAGGAATAATGGTAGGAAGGACTATTACTTACGTGGCGAAAAGCTGCAGCATGTGACGGTGCAGAGGGACCTCGGGGTCCTTGGGCATGAGTCGCAAAAACCCAGCCTGCAGGTGCAGCAGGTGGTCAGGAAGGCGAATGGGTTGCTGGCCTTCATAGCGAGGGGGATTGAATATAAAAGTAGGGAGGTCTTGCTGCAGCTGTATAGGGCACTGGTGAGGCCGCAGCTGGAGTACTGTGTGCAGTTTTAGTCGCCGCACTTACGCAAGGATATTTTGGCCTTGGAGGGAGTGCAGAGGAGGTTTACTAGGCTGATTCCGGAGTTGAGGGGGTTGAACTATGAGGAGAGGCTGAATAAACTAGGCTTGTACTCGTGAGAAGAATGAGGGGTGATCTCATTGAGACGTATAAGATGTTGAATGGGATGGATAGGATAGAGGTGGAGAGGCTCTTCCCGCTCAGAAAGGACGGCAGGACTAGAGGCCACAGCCTCAAGATAAAGGGGGGGCGGTTTAGAACGGACTTGAGGAGGAACTTCTTCACTCAAAGGGTGGTGAATCTCTGGAATTCTCTGCCCGTTGAAGTGGTGGAGGCTGCCTCGCTCAATATTTTTAAGACGCGGGTTGATCGGTTTTTGATAGGCAAGGGGATTAAGGGTTATGGGGAGAGGGCGGGAATGTGGAACTGAGCCACGACAGATCAGCCATGATCTTATTGAATGGCAGGGCAGGCTCGAGGGGCTAGATGGCCTACTCCTGCTCCTATTTCTTATGTTCTTATGTTCTTATTTGAACTAACCGAGACTGCTACTGAAATACCTCCCCTCCCCCTCCATCTCTCAACTCTGAACCTTGTTTTTGATTTGAAAACCTCTGCAAACTGAGATTCTTAAAGGAGGATTCCAACTCAACACCACTGTCTCTGAGAGAAAAGAGAAGAAACCAGCAACAACTACAAAGTGGCTGCTTCGGTGAGAAACCAAAATATCAGCAGCCAACGTGAAAAGTAGTTCCCCAGCTGTGAACAATCATTCGGACAATCCGTGAATAATTTTTCTAACTTTACCGTTACTATTTGGACAAGTTTTAACATCAGATTCTCTGTAAAACTGTTTTTCTTTTTGTGCAAGTCTTTTTACATTGGTAGGAGATTGAACATATTAAATTTTTTTATTAATAATTTCTATATCTTTACCTAATGAGTAATAAAATTAACTCTTTACTTCTTAGTTCACAGAATTTGGCTGACTAAATTTTTTACATCAAGCTTTAAACAAATACATACTAAACTGACTTTGTTATTTTTCAAATTCACTCTTGTTATTACCAGCTAAGACAGTTCACTCTCCTCACTTGACCATAAGTTATAAAAACGTTAATAGTTTTCTGGCATAATAAATTAAGTCACGCCTGCAAATATTAATTGAAACCATTATATAACTGCCATGTGACAAATTTGAATGTCGAGAATTCTGCTGCAGCACGATTGAGAGGCTGTATTGTCTATATTGCATTCATGCAATGGATTCCTGTAAATCAATGCTTCAGCAGTTCAGGTGGTTAATGGTTACAAGGCTCTGAAATTCCGATCTACTGTTCACCTTAATTACATGTTGACATTAATCTATTAAATTTGTAGTCCTACAGTGGCATATTATAGCATTTACAGAGGATATTTTACTCACTTCTGATTTAATTCTTGCAAATTTATCAAAAGTGATGGTATGCATGTTATTAGTACACCTGAGGCAGGAAATAGTCAGCAACTTCACTGATCTTTCAGAAACAGGATTACTCTGCTGTTGATGTGATAAACACACTAAGAAGTCTCACAACACCAGGTTAAAGTCCAACAGGTTTATTTGGCAGCAAACGCCACTAGCTTTCAAAGCGTTGCTCCTTTGTCAGGTAAGTGGGAGTTCTGTTCACAAACAGGGCATATAAAGACACAAACTCAATTTACAGAATAATGATTAGAATGCAAATCTTTACAGCTAATCAAGTCTAAAACCTTTAAGACTTGATGCCCTGTTTGTGAACAGAACTCCCACTCACCTGACGAAGGAGCAACGCTCCAAATGCTAGTGGCGTTTGCTACCAAATAAACCTGTTGGACTTTAACCTGGTGTTGTGAGACTTCTTACTGCCGGCATCTCCACATTGTTGATGTGATAATGCAGACAGCAACCCTGCAAATGAAGTAGCATTAAAGAATGCTGCCCTCAGCTGTGCATCCTATGCTGCATTTTAGCAGCAGTTTGGGTAAGATATTTCCTCCAGGCTTCTGAATCCCGAAATGCACCATGAGAAACAGTCATTCTCTATGATTTTCCCAGAGCAGCCAAGCTCGCCAGCAAATTAAGGATGGCATGTGCGTTCTCAGAGCTGGAGGTCAGAGGTATCCCAGACTGAACGCTGCAGCAGGCTACAATGGAAAGTAAGTAACAAAGCGGGGTCTTTGAAGAAAGCACCCTCTCCAACTATTAAATTTAAATTAAAAACTGGCTTTTGAAGACAGGCCAACATTGTGAGAGAAAAGTAAGACCTTCTACAGAGCTTTCTGTGGCTGCTCTGGTACCTTAGCACGCAAGAAGTCTCACAACACCAGGTTAGCAGGCAAGGAAGGCTGTTCCTCCTGCCTGGCGTCCTGACTATCTTGTCTGCCTCTGAAAGGCCACTTCCAGACACCTTAACTGGGACTCGCTACCTGCGCGAACCTGGAAGCCACCTGGTTAACCTAACCTTTAACTGGCCTTCAGTGGCCCTGTGTAAGCCAAGTTGGTTACTCACAACACGTGAGCAGGTAGCTCTGCCACCCCCACACCACTGCCATCCCCACATCCCCAATCCCACCTCCACAAAACTAGCCCAGAAGTGGTATGGAGCTGTGGAACTAGCACGCCAGCCAATGGGAATATTCTTATCATCCACTATCTTGGCTCCCAGCCCCAAGAGGGGCTCAAAATCTTGTCATCTTTGTTTCCTCTAATACCACCACTGCATATGTGCAGATAACATTCAGTATTGTTTAGCTCCCTTACATATTTAAACATAGTCAACTTATTTACCAGAATAAGTCTCCAAGCCAAGTAGAGTATGCTGGAGCCAGCACCATATGAATATACACTCAGTCATATGCTGATTCTGGATACTGATCCAGCACAAAAACCTAATTGTATAATAATACTGTGTAAATGGCCCTCTCCCACAGCACCAAATGTATTCCAATTAAATCCCTAATTTGATTGCTTATTTACTTTTCGTATTAAACTATACTTGATTAAAAGGTTTTAACTCAGACCTTTCATTATTAAAAGCTCTCAAGTATAAGTGACAGAAATCAGATATTCTAGACTGAGAGTTTACCAGAAAGAAAATTTCTCCACTTGGAGCTATAATTCATTTATACCTGTGGGATTGCTGAGTTATTACATTGGCGTCACTTGGTAGTTTCCTTTCCCTGATAAGGCAGTGTTCCCAAATGTGGGCTGAAAAGTTTACAGCTGATTAAGGTAAATGAATCTTTCCAGTATTGAAACAAATGCAATAGATGCAATAGTGAAACACAGTTCATCTCTCTCATCAATTGGTGATTCACTGGATAAACTAGACAAATTCCAAAATTAGTATGTATTTACAATTCAGGTGCAGCAATTGTTTTTTTAAACACCTCTAAAATATGACCATTTCAAGTCCAAGGCATATTAACTTTCACACACAATGTGAAATACTTAGTTACAGGACTCCAATAATGAAATGTTTCAATACATTGCAAGGCTCAAAATTAGCTGTACAGAATGAAAATATGATTTTGGTCACTTTTACTGTACACAGTTTAAGTATAATAATTTTCCATAAAGTGTTCAATCATAGCAACAGAGAATGAAATAGAAAGCACATGCATGGGATAATGAAAGTGAACAGGAAAGAGGTGATGCATGTAAAAGACAGAGCATGAGAGAGAGAAAATAGAGAAGATGGGAATTGGATAGGAATGTAAAAAGGAGACAGAAAGAGAGAGGGGAAGAGGGCAGTGCGTAGGAAAGGGGAGGATGGGACCCAGGGAAGTAGGGTCCAGGGAAGTTGGGGGTGGGACCCAAGAAGAGGTGGGCCCCACCTCTTCAGGAGAGATTCAAACTAGGGAATCCAGTTTAAAATAAGATGTTGCCCATTTATGAAGCAGATGAGAAATATTTTCTCTCAGAAAGTTGTGAATCTGTGGAACTCTTTTTCTTGGAGAATAGTGGAGGCAAAGGTCATTAAGTATTTTTAAGGCAGAGTAGATTCTTGATGAACAAAGAAGCTAAGTAGTATCAGGGATAAATAGGAAAGTTGAGCTGAGGCCACAAGAGCCAGAGTCAGATCAGCCATTATCTTACTGAATGTTAGAGCAAGCTCAAGGGGCTGAATGGCCTACTCCAGCCCCTAATTTGTATGTTCATATGTTGATAAGGAACTTGCTGCTTATGTGGCTGTTGGAAGTGGTGATGATTACAAATTTCAAAATGATTTGACATGATTTATTACTGTCACATACATTACATAGTGAAAAAGTATTGTTTCTTGTGTGCCAGCAGACAGTGCATACCATTCATAGAGAACGAAACGAGAGAGTGCAGAACATAGTGTTACAGCCATAGCTAGGATATAGCGAAAGATCAACTTAATGCAAGGTAGGTCCATTCAAAAGTCTGACAGCAGCAGGGAATAAGCTGTTCTTGAGTTGGTTGCAACAAAATTGGATAGGCATGTGAAGGAAATTGTTTTGGCTAAGTATGGGGGGATAATGGGGATACTAGCTTGTGACTGAATTGCTCTACAAAGAGTTGTCATGGGCTCGACAAACCAAATGGCCTCCTTCCAGAATAACTGTATATAAACAAGATGTTTCTCCCCATTAAGCCATATCTTGGCATCAAGGATAATTTGCGTGAACACCTCAAAGTTCTACCTCTCTTCAGTTCTGAAGAAGTCATAGAGACTTGAAACATTCAATTGAACGGTTTCAAGAAGGAGACAGAAGTATTTCTAGTAAGAAAAGGGATAAGGGGATATAGGGAACAGTGGATTTGAGACCATGGAGAAATCAGCCATGATCTGATTGAATCACGGAGCAGGCTCTCAGGGCTGAATTTGCCAAATTCTGCTCCTAATTTCTATGTTCCTATAAATTGTTTGTCTCACAGGTGCTGCCAGACTTGCTGAATTTTTCCAGCAGTTTCTGTCTTTTTTATTTGTTTCTACTCTAATTCTGTAGGTTCTGAAATGCCTGTGAAGTCCAATGCATGATTTATAGATGCTGTCATGTGCTGCGCTGGTGGTGCTTAAATTGGGCAGATGAGTTATTCTGGGGTTTGAGTACTCCCTTGATGCCCCAACTTTGCTGCTGCACATCCTCAGGTCCCTTGAGTTGGCCAGTAAATTTGACCTCTTCAAGGATGCTTTGAGAAAATATCTAAACAGTTTTGCTGTCATTCTAGGAGTCTCCTGCCATGACTGAGTTCCAGTAAGTAGTCTCACAACGCCAGGTTAAAATCCAATAGGTTTATTTGGTAGCACAAGCTTTCAGAGCATTGTCCCTTCATGAGACATCAGGTAAGGGGCAATGCTCCAAAAGCTCATGCTACGAAATAAACCTGATGGAATTTAACCTGGTGTTGTGAAACTACTTACTGTGCCTACGCCAGTCCAATGCCAGCAACTCCACATTATGACTGAGCTCCAAGTAGGGCAATTGCTTTGGGAGCCTGGTGTCAGGTATACAAACAATATGCCTCATACAGCATGGAGCTGATTTGGGTGATTAGCTCTTCCATGTTGAGCAAGGTGTCATAGGGGAGGATGCTGCTGTTGAATGCCTTCCTTGCCACTGGATATGGAGGATCTTATGAAAATACCAGATCACTGTCAATCCCTGCACACCATTTGACAGTGTAGGAGTGGATTGACACTGCTTTCTGCAGCTAAGAGCCAAAGTCCGGACAGCCGTGTTGCCTGCCTGATGCCAGGGTTTAGTACACCTGTTCCGGGCTGGAGAAGAATTTGCAGTGGATGGGAGAGGACCTATTGTTGTGATCCATGTAAGTACCAATGACATAGGTAGAACAAGGGAAGCGGTTCTGCATACAGAGTTTGACAACAAAACCTTCAAGGTTGTAATCTCTGGATTATCTAGCCATTTGCAAATTGGCATAGATTGCATAAAATTAGAGAGATGGGACATGTCTCAAAGACTGGTGTGAGAGAAGTAGGTCTTAGTTCGTGGGACATTGACAGCAGTAATGGGGAAAGTGGGGGGCTGTACCGTTGGGGCAGCCTACACTGGACTGTGGTGGAACCAGTGTTCTTGCAAACCACATAACTAGGGAAGTAGAGAGAGCTTTAAACTAAAGGGGAAGTGCTGGAGGGATAGTTCTTGATAGAGGTTACATCGGCTTATAAAGCAAAAGGACATGGCAGTTTTGCGAGGCAACTTTTCAAATGATGGTAAGCAGGGTGTGACAGGAAAGAACAGAGTTTGCAAACATAAATAAAAGCAGCAAATAGAGTCAAAGGAGGGAGGGGGAAAGTGGTACAAAAAGCAAAAATAATGGCTCTTTACTTAAATGCATATAGTATTCAGCACAAGATAAGTTAACACAAGTTGAGATTAATGGATATACCCATTACAGAGATATGGTTACAAGGAAACTAAAGAAAGCTGAAAACTAAATATTCAGGAAAATGTGACTTCTCATAAGCAGACACAGAAAGGAAAGGGTGGTGAGGTAGCTTTGTTAATGAGATGGAATAAGTACAAAAGCAAGAAACGATCTTGGATTGGAAGATGTAGAATCATTTGGGTGGAGTAAAGAAATAACAAGGGGAAGATACTGGTGGAAGTGGTCTATAGGCCCCTTAACAGCAGCCAAACTGTAGGATGGAGAATATATCAGGGAATAATAAGGGCATGTAAAAAAGGCAGTACATTAATCACGGGTGATTTTAATCTTCATGTGGATAGGGAATATCAAATTGACAGTGGTCGCCGTGAGAAAGAATTCAGAGAGTGTATTCAGAGAGTGTATACAGTTTCCTAAAACAATATATTGTGGATCCAACCAGGGAATCAGGCTACTTTGGCTCTGGTAATGTGGAATGAGGCAGATTTAACCAACAATCCCAGAGTAAAAGATCACCTAGGAAACAGTGACCATAACAAATAAGAGTGAGAAACCTGGGTTAGAAATGACGGTGCTCAACTTAAATGAGGTTAATTTCAAAGGAATGAGGGCAGAAGTGTTTGTAATAGATTGGGAAAGGTGTTTAGCACAAAGACAGTTCACCACCTATGACAGATGTTCATGGCTCACAAAAAAGATATATTCCAGTTAGGAAAAAGGATTCTAGGAAGGGGATAAATAAATCATAGTTAATCAAGGAAGTCAAGGACAATATAAAACTGAAAAAAACATACAATGTGGCAAAGATTATGGTAGCCAGAGAATTGAGTAAGTTTCAAAACCAATAATAATCAAAAGGGAGAACATTACCTTACAAGATAAAAGCAGACAGTAAGAGCTTTTCAAAATATATAAAATGAAGAGAGGTGCCAAGTGAATAAAGGCCCTACAGAGAATGACACTGGGGAAATAATAAGAGAACCAGGAAATGGCAGAGAATTTGAATAATTACTTTTGTCAGTCTTCATGGTATAATAGCATTGCAAAATACTAAATAATCAAGGGACAAAAGGTAGGGAGCAAATAAATACAATAACTATTACTTGAGAAAAAGTACTAGGGAAACTAATATGGATAAAGGTTGATAAGTCCCCTGGATGTGATGGGTTGCATGACGTAGCTACAGAGGTAGTGTAGGTAGCAATCTTCCAAGAATCCTTAAATTACGGCAAAGTCCCAGAGGATTGGAAAACTGCAAATGTGACACTCTTTTCAAAATGAGAGAGACAAAAAAGTAACAACTGCCAGTTGGTTTAACATCTGTCATTGGGAAAATGTTAAGAGTCCATTATAAAGGATGCAATAGGCAAGCATTTAGAAGTACACAGTATAATTAAGCAGAGTTAAATGGCTTCACAAAGGGGAAATCATATTGGACAAATTTATTAGAATTCTTTGAAGGTGGGAATGAGCAGAATAGATAATGGGGAGCCATTAGATGTAATAAACTTGGATTTCCGAAAAGCATTCGATAAGTACCACACAAAAGGCTGCAAAACACGGTAAGAACCCATAATGTTGGTATGTATAAAGGATTGACAAACTAATGGAAGACAAAAAGTTGGGATAACAGAGCTTTTTCAGGATGCAACCTGTACCTAGTGGTGTACCACAGGGATCAGTGCTGGGCAACATTATTTACAAGATACCTTAATGACTTAGGTGAGAGAAGTGATTGTACTACTGTCAAGTTTGCACATGATACAAAAATGTATAGGAAGGCAAGTGGTGAGAACCACAAAAAGTACGGGATATTACGACCTTGCTCAGGCAAGGCTTGTAAAATCCTGCCCGAGGCCAACAGAGAATTCCACCCTGTGAGCCTCGCCCGCCACAATTCTGGGGTGAGTGTTATAAACAGGTTAAGTGAGTGGGGACAAACTTGGCAGATGGAATATAATGTAAGAAAATGTGAAGTTATGACTTTGGTAGAAAGAGGAAGCTGAATATTGTCTAAATGGAAAAGACTGCAAAAAAATGTAGCATACATGGATTTAGGAGCCCTCGTGCATAAATCAAAAAAAGGTAGCATGCAGATTCAGGAGATAATGGAGAAAGCAAATGTTATGTTGGTCTTTATTTCAAAGTGAAGTCTTCCCAAAACTAACCAAGTCAGACCATACGTAAAATATTGTGAACAGTTTTGGTCCTCTTGTCTGAGGAAAAATATACTGGCATTGGAAGGAGTCCAGTGAAGGTTCACTACGTTGATCCCAGGTACGAAGGGATTTTCTTATGAGAAGCTAAATAATGTGGGCCTGTACTCATTGGAATTTAGAAGAATGAGAGGCGACCTTATTGAGACATATAGTAATCTCAGGGGGCTTGACAGGATAGATACTGAGAGGATGTTTCCCTTATAGGATAGTCTGGGACCAGAGGGCATAATCTCAGAGTAAGGAGTCACCCATTTAAGACATATATGAGGAGGAATTTCTTCTCTCAGAAGGTAGTGAATCTGTGAAATTCTTTACCGCAGAGAGCTGTAGATGCATTAGTATGTTCAAGTCATGGATAAACAAGATTTTTAATCAGCAAGAGAATCAAGGGTTAAGGGGATAAGATGGGAAAGTGGAGCTGAGGATTACCAGATCAGTTATTAACTCGCTGAATGACACAGCAGACACAATGGATCGAATGGCCTATTTCTGCTCCTGTGTCTTAGTCTAGGATGAAAGTAGCTCAGTCTCACGGGTGTGGAAGTATTCAGATTTGATGACACCTGGACATTGCATAGAAGTTCAAAACCTCTATGGAAATAAGATAGCCATCACAGAGCAATTCCTTTCTCTTCAACATAACTTTGTTCAAGTTTACCTGCACATGTTTGCAAGGTCTTA
This sequence comes from Carcharhinus amblyrhynchos, assembly GCF_965287045.1. Classification (NCBI taxonomy): domain Eukaryota; kingdom Metazoa; phylum Chordata; class Chondrichthyes; order Carcharhiniformes; family Carcharhinidae; genus Carcharhinus; species Carcharhinus amblyrhynchos. The sequence goes on along the minus strand of NC_137332.1, from coordinate 24,946,919 downwards.
ATGCAACATGTCAACTTAAAACTTGTCTCTCTCTTCTACAAATACTTGGTCACGAATCATGGATACTCATTTTGAAATTTAAAAAGTACACAAATTCAAAGACTAGAACAAATACGATTGAAATATTAAATAATAGCAGGCTTAATTTTTAAACCAGTGAAACATTAAAGTGATCATAAATAGCTACCTAGTGTGGCACCTAGGTGACAATTCAAGAACCATTAGAATTCTTATGGCAACATAAGGAGGTAATCATGGTGTGCACCGGATTCATACACAATGTACTGCTAATGCACGAGGTTCATTAGGATCCATTTCCAATGTGTCACTGAAGGAGAAGATCAGTTAAAATAACTGGAATATTGCCCCTTTCAGTAGAACCAAGCCAGCTTGTCTCTTCTGCATTTTGGCCAACCTAATTGCCATTATCCTATGCTTCCCCCAGCAGGGAACAAAATGTGTTCCAGGAACAGCTTGCATCCAAAATCTTGGCCCCAACCCTTCCATCACAGCAGGCACAACATTCGGCAAAGGACAGAAAGATATTTAATTGACCATACGTTGTGTCGTTGTGCAAGGTCAGTTGATCTGCTGTTAGCGAATGCACGAAGTGCCTAGGGAGTAGCAGAACAACTACAGGTTCTCATTATGTTCTGATGTCTAACACTATATCATTTGTGTCTGTGGATGGCATTGTGTATCTCCTGCTCGTTGTCCTCCTTTTGTCTATCCCTTAAGATACTGAATCCTGCTTTAGAAAAATTACAAAAAAATTAAAGAATTTGTCTTCTTTGATGTAGAAAAGCCTTTCACAGGCAGGGCTATGACCTTTTCCTTGAATCACCTCCATGCCTTCATTATGTGCAAATAAAACCAAATACCCTAAAGGTTATTTTACTGAAGCAGATCCCCCGTTCCACCCCAAGTCATCCATCTGAGTGTATGCAGACACGTAAAAGCTGCATATCACACTTTGAAGTCCAGTATCCAGAGGGCAGGGTTGGAACTACATTGAAAACAAACATCTAAATCACCAAGAAAAAGCTACAACAGTAACATTCCACATTCTTGTTTCTGAAATGCAGCTGAAACCTCCTTAATGGAAGCATCTTCGTGGCAAGTAACCATTTGCTTTATCTGATCATTCGTACTAAGAAAACACTATTAAATGTACATGTACAGATCTTTATTGATAGTAATACTTAGGAAATGGCCAAAAATTATAACTGTAAGTCTATATATTAAAAAGTCTGCATTCAGTAACAAAATGGTAACAGACCCTGAGCTCTTTGGGACTGCTGCTTTAAAAGAGTGGCAAATCATCTAATTTACATTCATAAGGATGAGTCCTTTTCATGTATTGTTAAGATTTAGCTATTCTGAATATTCCACAGTCCAATTGGACTACTGCACTCTTTACGATTGGCTCTACTTTACAGTGTTCGGAATAATTAAACTTAACCCATACATGAAAAAACACTAACCTGAGATTGTCAGAGTTCCAGGTTTTGAGTAATTCTTGCCAAATGAAACTGAACAATATTTTAAGCAATATCTCCCTTCAATTTAGTGATATCAGCACTGATTATGGATATCAACAAATCTCAAAACTTAACTGTTCAAAGTAACTTACAGGTCTACACAATGAATTAGGAAATACTCCTTGCCAATTATATGTCTATTAATAGCAAATTTTACCTCTGGATGTAAAGGGCAAAAATTCAATGCAAACAGAACAGATCTCCTCTCTCTGATCTGGTAATAATTCTAAATACAATTAGGTTAGTTTTTAATCCAGTTCCAGAAGACAACACATGTTAAAGAGCAATATCAGGCTTCAATGCAAACAGAACCAATAGCCATCCAGCCTACTAGTCCAGGCTTTGATGATACGCTGCAACATCAATATAACTACAAGGTTCTTTATCACCACAGAAAATGTTGCATGACCAATCTCAGAGAAAAAAACATGTTCCCTGATCCAAGCTACAATTTAAAACAAAAAAAACAAACTTCGTATCACTACTTACTCAACTTCTCAGCCAAGAATTTGACAACAATATACATATACAATCCTTAAATCCAACCTAACCCATGTAGCCAAACATGAATGAAGGTTGAATATAAACATGAGGTCGAGGTTGAACATAAACAGTCTCTGCTAGTTATGAGCAGTGCGTAGGGAGTTCAATGGCCAAAATCTTGTAAAAACATCTCAAGTGCATTAGAAATTTTAAAAATTTATCATTTGGTTGTGCGTGCTTGATACCTACTTATAAAATTTGCCATGCTTTCTATCAGAATAAATAGTAGATGCATCTCCAGATGAGAGTCAGATCAAAACAAAGAACTAAAGAAATCTTTCTCGATTGACTTAGCCATAACATTCATTTAGGGACACTCTTAACAAGAGAAGGATGGCAAAACAATCTTCCTAAATCTACCTGAGCAAGAACATTCAGATCACATCCCAAATGGAATAGCAATATAAATACACAAAGCGTATGTGAACCAGCTAAGTAAGAGTGCTTCTGCATGAAGCAGAGCAACTCAAAACTTAAACAGTTGTGTGACCTGCAGAGTGAAAGTTTCCAACATTTTTGTTTTGATTAATAATTTCTAATGGGAACCATTTGGGGTCTTCCCAAAGGCATCAACACAGCTTACACTTTACTACCAGTGAGCAGGAAATTAGCTTGAGAACCTACAAATAAGAACATAAGAACATAAGAAATAGGAGCAGGAGTAGGCCATCTAGCCCTTCGAGCCTGCCCCGCCATTCAATAAGATCATGGCTGATCTGTCGTGGCTCAGTTCCACTTTCCCGCCCTCTCCCCATAACCCTTAATCCCCTCTCTTATCAAAAACCCATCAACCCGCGTCTTAAAAATATTTAGCGAGGCAGCCTCCACCACTTCAACGGGCAGAGAATTCCAGAGATTCACCACCCTTTGAGTGAAGAAGTTCCTCCTCAACTCCGTTCTAAACCGCCCCCCCTTTATCTTGAGGCTGTGTCCCCTAGTCCTACAGTCTTTTTTGAGCGGGAAGAGTCTCTCCACCTCTATCCTATCCATCCCATTCATCATCTTATACGTCTCAATGAGATCTCCCCTCATTCTTCTAAACTCTAATGAGTACAAGCCTAGTTTATTCAGCCTCTCCTCATAGCTCAACCCCCTCAACTCCGGCATCAGCCTAGTAAACCTCCTCTGCACTCCCTCCAAGGCCAAAATATCTTTGCGCAGGTGTGGCGCCCAAAACTGCACACAGTACTCCAGCTGCGGCCTCACCAATGCCCTATACAGCCGCAGCAAGACCTCCCTACTTTTATATTCAATCCCCCTCACGATGAAGGCCAGCATCCCATTCGCCTTCCTGACCACCTGCTGCACCTGCAAGCTGGGTTTTCGCGACTCATGCACAAGGACCCCGAGGTCCCTCTGCACCGTCGCCTGCTGCAGTTTTTCGCCACGTAAGTAATAATCCTTCCTACCATTATTCCTACCAAAGTGGACCACCTCACACTTGCCAACATTAAATTCCATTTGCCATTTCCTGGTCCACTCGCCCAGCCTATCTAGATCCTTCTGCAGACTCTCCACACCCTCCGCACAATTTGCCGTTCCCCCAATCTTGGTGTCATCAGCAAATTTCGACACCCTACACTCGGTTCCCTCCTCCAGATCATCTATATAAATGGTAAAAAGCTGAGGCCCCAGCACCGACCCCTGGGGCACTCCACTAGTCACCATCCGCCAATCCGAATAGCACCCGTTGACCCCCACTCTCTGCCTCCTATTTGACAACCAATCCTCTATCCACGCTAACACCCTACCCCCAACTCCATGTCCCCCGACCTTCTGCAATAACCTCTTGTGAGGTACTTTGTCAAACGCCTTCTGAAAATCCAGAAAGACCTGCATAGACAGTAGAAATCCTAAGGTAACCTGGAAATTTCAACATGCTCCCTTGACCTTGAGTGGGTTGGAAGATCACCTTCAGTATCCCCTCTCGCAGGCAAAATTCAACAAAAAATAAAAAGGATGAAATCCCAACAATATCCAGGGATCACCACATTTTGTAAACTCAAATACTCCAGATTTCTACTTTGATCTCAAGTGAAATTTTGGAAGCCTTTTTTCAAAATTACTCCTTTCAAATATGCATCCTGTCTCAAACAGACAATGTCCTTAAATGTCATTAAAGACAATGTTCTTCAGTATTTGAAAAGATGGTAACCCTTGCTTAAGTTATTCAATTCAAGCATCATTTAACGTTCTTGTACACTTTTGTTTATAGCATGTGGATATCCCTGGCTAGATCATCCTTTATTGCCCATCCCTAATTGACAGAGACTGGGATGGTGGGCCACCTTCTTGAACCGTTACAATCCATGTAGCGTAGGGACATCCACAGTGCTGTTTCAGATTTCCAGGAGTTTGACTCAGTGACAGTGAAGAAATGGTGATATAGTTCCAAGTAAAGACTTGCGGTAGACAGAGGGGAACCGGTGGATGTGGTGTTTTTAGATTTCCAAAAGGCGTTTGATAAGGTGCCTCACAAAAGTTGCTGCAAAAGGTTAGGGTGCACGGAGTTAGGGGTAAGGTGTTCGCGTGGATAGAGGACTGGTTGTCTAATAGGAAGCAGAGAGTTGGAATCAATGGGTGTTATTCTGGTTGGCAGTTGGTGACTAGTGGAGTGCCGCAGGAATCGGTGCTGGGGCCTCAACTGTTTACCATTTACATAGATGATCTGGAGGAGGGGGCTGAGTGTAGGGTAACGAAATTTGCTGATAACACAAAAATGAGTGGAAAAGCAAACTGCATGGAGGGTGTGGAAAGTCTGCAGAGAGATCTGGATAGGCTGAGTGAGTGGGCGAGGACCTGGCAGATGGAGTATAATGTTAACAAATGTGAGGTTATCCACTTTGGTAGAAATAATAGTAGGAGGGATTATTATTTAAAAGGCGAAAAGCTGCAGCATGCTACAGTGCAGAGGGACCTGGGGGTCCCTGTGCACGAATCGCAAAAACCCAGTCTGCAGGTGATCAAGAAGGCAAATGGAATGTTGGCCTTTATAGTGAGAGGGATAGAATATAAAAGCAGGGCGGTCTTGCTGCAACTGTACAAGGTACTGGTGAGGCCGCAGCTGGAGTACTGTGTGCAGTTTTGGTCGCCGCACTTGCGGAAGGATATATTGGCCTTGGAGGGAGTGCAGAGAAGGTTCACTAGGCTGATACTGGAGATGAGGGGGTTAGCCTATGAAGAGAGATTGAATAGACTGGGTCTGTACTCGTTGGAGTTCAGAAGGCTGAGGGGGGATCTTATAGAGACATATAAGATAATGAAGGGGATAGATAGGGTAGAGGTAGAGAGATTCTTCCCGCTTAGGAAGGATAGCAGGACTAGAGGGCACAGCCTCAAAATAAGGGGGAGGCAGTTTAGATCAGAGTTGGGGAGGAACTTCTTCACTCAAAGGGTGGTGAATCTCTGGAATTCTCTGCCCGTTGAAGTGGTGGAGGCTACCTCGCTGAATATATTTAAGTCACGGTTAGGTAGGTTTCTGATAGACAAGGGAATTAATGGTTATGGGGAGAAAGCGGGAAAGTGGAACTGATCCACTTCAGATCAGCCATGATTTTATTGAATGGCAGGGCAGGCTCGAAGGGCTAGACGGCCTACTCCTGCTCCTATTTCTTATGTTCTTAAAGATGGTGCGTGACTTGGAGTGAAACTTGCAGATGGTGGTGTTCACATGCATCTGCTGTTCTAGATGGTAGAGGTCACAGGTTCAGAAGGTCCTGTCAAAGCAGCCTCAGTGAGTTGTTGCAGCACACCTTATAGATGTACAGTTACTGCTGTGTGTTGGTGGTGGGAGTAGTAAATATTGAAGATGGTGGATATGGTGCCAATCAAGTGGCCTGGTTTGTCCTGGATGCATCAAGCTTTCTGAGTGTGGTTGGAGCTGCCTCATCCAGGTGAGCAGAGAGTGTTTGATCACTTACTGTATGTGCCTTGTAGATGATGGAGAGACTTGGGGGAGTCAGGAGGTGAGTTACTTGCCATAGAATTCCCAGTCATTATATTTGATAATGCATATTCATAAGCACTAATCAATGTCATGATTATGCCACTTTTTCCACGTCTCAGCTGCACATTATTTTAGCTTATTCTATTTCTGTGAGTGAAAATATATGAAGTTTATTATTAAGATTTAAACAAAAAACCATCATCATTCTTGACTTAAAAATGACTGTTTCTGGATAGAAATGCTGAAGAGAATTAAATAGAATTGGTACAGCTATCTCAATCTTTTGTTAGTGCAAAATATCTTGCGCAGTGCAAACCAGTTGGGAGCAAATAATATAATTGCAATATTGAATATAGTTTTTCTATATACCTTAACTAAATTTGTAAGTGCATAAGAGATGTCCAGACTGTAATTACTGTAGTTAGCAAACACTCCTCTCCATAAGTTTGTATCTTAAATAACAATTTCAATTCTTGGCCCATATTAAACCCATATTGAATGTCATTGCCACCACTTACTGTTGCATGTGTAAATCTATTTAAATTGGTGCATTCTACATGTCAGAACCTCTGAACTACTTCTTATGATGTTGATTGACTTGTCATTATTATACATTTGCTACACGTAAAAGGCCCTTTGGTTAAAGCAGTGGGAATTCTAAGCTGGATCAAAAATGTAGCTTTAATGATGCTCCATGGATAAGTGACTGAAATAGCAGCAACAGCCATGTATCTGGATCTTCTCAAAAGGATATTTTTCAAAATTACTCACAAGCAGCATATGATACAAGCACAGCATACTGTTGTATATCAACAAGGCACATAGTATGACAGCAGATAAATTACCATTTGTCCTTCAAAATCATCTGTCACCATTCAGAATGCCAAGTGGAAGAATTGTGAAAAAACTAGACATACAAGATTTGAGAAAAAAGACAAAATAGACTGATTAAAACAAAGTGCGACAAAATAAATAACAGACCATGGATATCTGAGTAGCTCACAGCCTATTTTGTTCTAACAGAAAACTAGTTTGAAGTTTTTATTTCTTAAAAAAAAGGAAAATATCATAATTATAGGGCGATTGTGGTAGTAGTGGTCTCCAGTATTAGATACAATACAGTGTACTCTGTACTTCATGGGGTCATTTGACCTGGGGGTTGAAGGTCCAATCGTACATGTAAGAGAAGATTATAACAAGGCTTCATATGCCTTGCAATTGTGTGTTCATGTTCTGAAAATGTGTTCATAGTAAAATTAGGTTACAACAATGCTGTTGGTCAACCTGCAACATAAAAACAAGGCAATATCATTCCTTAGGTAAAGAAACCAAAACTGTACATAGTGCTTCACACCTGGCTTCAGTGCACAATTGCAGCAAAACATCTTTATTCCTGTCTTCAAATCCCCTCGGGATGAAGGTTAATATACCATTTGCTTCCCTAATTGTGTGTTGCACCTACATGTTAGTCTTTAGTGATTTATGAACAAGGACCCAGGTTCCTTTAGCCATTTTTAAAAATTCATTCATGAGATGTAGACTTCACTGGCTAGGCCCTGGCTAGACCATTTCAGAGAGCAGTTAAAAGTCAACAACATTGCTGTGTATCTGGAGTCACATATAGGCCACGCCAATTATAGATCATAGATTTCCTTCCCTAAAGGACATTAGTGAACCAGGTGGATTTTTGCGACAATCGACGATGGTTTCATGGTCATCAGTAGACACTAAATTCCAGATTTTTATTGAATTAAAATTTCACCTTGTGCCATGGGTGGGATTCAAACTGGGGTTCCAAGAGCATTACTCTGGGTCCCTGGGTTACTAGTCCAGTGACAATACCACTACTCCACTGCCTCCCCTTACATCAACCCTTCCCAATCCCTCAACATTTGAGAAACGCTCCATCTTTAACTTTACACTTATTTACATTATATTCCATCTGCTATGTTCTTGCACACTCAACCTCTCTAAATCCACTTGAAGCCACCTTACATCCTCCTCACAACTTACATTCCTACCTTATTTTATGTCATTAGCAAATTTGGAAATATTACATTTGGTCCCCACATCTAAGTCATTTAAAAGACTTTAAGATATAGGAGCAGAATTAGGCCACTTGGCTCATCAAGTCTGCACCAACCACAATCCCACCCAGGCCCTATTGCCACAACCCCACATATTTACCCTCTAATCCCCTGATGCTGAAGGGCAATTTAGTTTTGCCAATCCATTATATAGATTGTGATATAGATTATACAGATTGTGCCATAGTAAAGAAAGCCCACCAACGCCTCTTCTTTCTCAGAAAGAAGCCTCTTCATGTCAGCCATGACTCTCACCAACTTTTACAGATGCACCATTGAAAACATTCTTTCTAGTTGTATCACAGCTTGTATGGCTTCTGCTCTGTCCAAGACTATAAGGAACTACAAAGAAACTGCAAGGATACTTAAGGGGTTGACAATGGATAGGCAATAGCAGACATTTAAAGAACACATGGATGAACTTCAACATCCCTGTGTGGGATAAGAGTAAAATGGGGAAGGTGGCTCATCCAAGGCTAACAAAGGAAATCAGGGATAGTGTTAAAGGCCAAAGAAAAGGCATATAACTTGACCAGAAAAAGCAGCAAACCTAAGGACTGAGAGAAAATTCAAAAGAGGAAAATAGAATATGAGAGTAAGCTTGCAGAAAAAATAAAAACTGACTGCAAAAGCTTCTATAGGTATGTGAAAAGAAAAAGACTGGTGAAGACAAATGTAGGTCCCTTGCAGTTTGAATCAGGTGAATTCTTAATGGGCAACAAAGAGATGGCAGACCAGCATAACAAATATTTTGGATCTGTCTTCACTAAGGAGGACACAAATAACCTTCCCAAAATACTAGGGGACAGAGGGTCTAGTATGAAGGAGAAACTAAAAGAAATCCTGAATCAGGAAATTGTATTGGGGAAATTTCTGGAATTAAAATCTGAATGGTGGCAGTTCAGGAAAAGGAGAAGCGCAACGTTGCATGGCTGTCATGGTGATACAGTTGCTGAAGGTTGGCATGCAGGTACAGCAGACGGTGAGGAAAACTAATAAGCCTTCAAAGCAAGAGGATTTGAGTATAGGAGTAAAGATGTCTTGCTGCAGTTAACAGGGACTTGATGTGGCCATACCTTGAGTACTGTGTGCAGTTTTGGTCTCCTAGTCAGAGGAAGGACATTCTTGCTATTAAGGGAGCCCAGCAAAGGTTCACCGGACTGATTCCTGGAATGGAAGGACTGGCATATGAAGAGAGGCTGGATCGACTGGGCTTGTACTAACTGGAATTTAGAAGAATGAGAGGAGACCTTATAGAAATATATAAAACATTGATGGGGCTGACAGGCTAGATGCAGGAAGAATGTTCCCAATGTTGTGGAAGTCTAGAGCTAGGGGTCACAGTTTAAGAATAAGGGGTAAGCCATTCAGGACTGAGATGAGGAAGAACTTCTTCAGTCAGAGTTGTGAACGTGTAGTATTCTCTACCACAAAAAGCTGCTGGGGCCAGAGATATGTTCAAGAGGGAGATGGATGTGACCCTTGTGGCTAAAGGGATCAGCAGGTATGGAGAGAAAGAAGGGTGGGATACTGAACACGCATGATCAGCCATAATCATATTGAATGATGATGCAGGCTCGAAGGGCCGAATGGTCTACTTCTGCCCCTATTTTCTATGTTTCTATGTTTACTCCTCCCCTCTTCATTGAACCAGGGCCAATTCTTCTAGTTTCTTAATAATGGGAGACTGGGGTTCTGGGGTGCCAATGTGATGGATTACAATTCCCCTGCTGTTGAGGAAGTACAGGTGTCTAGTTTTGTGCTGCTAGATCTGTTCTGAGTTTATCCCATTGAGCATCATGATAATGACACATGATAGATTGTATTCTCAGTGTGAAGACAGGATTCTGTCAAAACAAGGACTACGCTATGGTCACTGACTAACAGTCATGGATACATGATACATCTCTGATAGGTAGGTAAATTAATGAGGAGATTAATAGGTTTTTCCCTTGTGTTGGTTATTTTACCACCTACCACAAGGATGTTTCAGCAGTGGTGGTATTGAGCCACTTGGTAATGGCATCAAAATCTCTCCCGCATGAGAGTATGCATTATGTACTTGCGGCCTTCAGCGCTGCTTCCAAGTGGTTTTCAACAAGTAGTACTGATTCATCATTTGAGGGAGAGCAGTCTATGGTAATATTATGATCCCAGCTGATATTAATACTGGAAAACGCAGATCCCAGTGTGAAATGTAGCTTTGAACCATATTACACTAGACAAAAAGATTGGAAAATTTTCAAAATAAACACCAGTAAATTAATCAAATCAGACTTTCACCCAACTATATCTTTACAAATTACAAACGTTAACATCATTTACAATTTCTATATTATTCTCTAATATCCATGGTAAGCACGTGGTAGTTATAAACTAATTGCGGTCAAACTCATTACACTCCAAAACCAAGTTTTGTCACCAAATTCCAATAGTCAACTGATCTCACTAAAACTCTGTCTTTCTCACCAGAACTTCCAATTTTCATGTTCAAATACCTTGCCTTGGGATTCTCTCTCAAACAACATTCACTCTGACATCTTCAACAAGGATCCTTCCCCAAGATTTCTGTCTCTCCTTTCAATGTTCCTTTCCTCTGGCTCTCTACATGCATTCAAGCTGCACCTTCTATGCACACTTTTAGTTGTTTGATTGTGCCAAGCAGAATACCACTGCTCCACCACTTTACTTCAAGTCTGCTCTTTGCAGCTGTCACTAATTCAGAGTGTTTTCTCTGTTCCTTATTTTTAAATTTAGCCCTTTCAGACTCCTGTTCTTGTCCCTTAATTAGACTACCTTCATGTGACCTTATTCTGTACCACTCTCTGGTTTGGGACCTGCTTCCTGTACTCTTCTCATGTCGTGCTTATCCTATTACCTGACCATTTTACTGTTGTTTCACTTTCTTTCTCATTTTACTTCTGGCTTCCTGATTTGAAGACAAAAACAGATTGTGCATGTGTGCAGGGCAAGTTCCTGGTCTGGAAATGAGGAAATTCACCAACTGTGCATACGCAGCCTTTCTCCAGCTCGCACAAGTGCAGAAAACTCAAATACCAAAAAAAAGAGAACTGCCATTCTACAGTCAGTGCATACATCAAGCCCGTAAAGGCCCACTGAGCACTGTAGATCCTGAATTCCAAAAGGCAAGATTTTCCTCCCTTTTTTGTTGGAATTCATCACAGTGATCAACAGGAGGTTTTCTCACCCATGTTTAACCTGGTGCATTGAGACATCATGGGGTGTAGGGCTCAATGTTAAGATCGTCTAAGGCACGCTCTTGACTGTATACCACTGTGCTGCCATCTTTGATGGGTCTCTCCTGACAATGGAATAGGATATATACAGGGATGCATTCAACTTGATATTTTCTGTAAATTTGCAATGTTCGTAGGTCAACAGTCCTATGAAGAAAACAACTGATTTTTTTTTACACAATAGCAGCATGCATCAA